>NC_142469.1:70329250-80329250 GCF_049115385.1 Moschus berezovskii | reverse complement strand
GTTTCCCATCTTTTTATCCCTTCTACCACTGCTTCAGTTTAGACACTTGTCAGCTTTCCTGTGCTGAGTTAGAGTTAGGATGGCTTCAGTCTGATATATTCACGTTTGCTTAAAGTCATGCTTATAGCAGTGTCTCTGGACCAGAATATCCATACCATCTGGAAACTGTTTCCCCCACACATGCCTCTCCTAGCGCGTCCACTGATGTGCTCTTCACCCTAAAAAGCAACCTACCTACAGGGTAGAGATAGAAATCCTTAGCATTTTATGTAAGACTCTTTATAGTCTCATATCTCCCTGTGCCCTCCTAATAGTCCACTGCTCATGTGTCACCACATGTGCAGGGAGGATCTATGCCTAGGTACCTTGCTCATTGTGATCCTCTGCTTATGACTCTCCTCTCATCCCTCTTTGGTGACTAATTTCTGCTTGTCATTCCAGCCTCAGATTAGAAGCCTTCTATTCAAGAAAACCTTCCATGGCACACGGTGAATCAATATTTTTACCTACTGAGCCACGTGCAAAGCCATCAGAGTGCTTACTTTATGTTTAACCTTTGTTTCATTCTGTCCGGTCCACTGGAACAGTGGGTCTCATGTTTTAGTGACTTAAGGATTGCCATTCAACATGTGTATTCCTAAGTAACCGTATCCAGAGGTTCAATAGATTCTAATTCAATAGAACTCACTGGAATCCAGGAATCTGGATTTTTAGTAGGCAGAATCTGATGATGCTGATTTGATGGTTTATGATAAGCACTTCAGAGACCAGCATTTTGGCTTCTAAGAATCTGCATGTAACAAGTCACTTTCACTTTGTAGATATTTCATAAATATTTGAGCACTGAATGAGATTGAACATAGCCTGTAATTCAAGAGTTATGTCAATTTCAGGATTTTAGGCCTGTCTCTCCATTCCCACCTCTCTCTCTCTCTCTCTCTTTCTCTCTCTCTCACACACACACACACACACACAAGGCAAACAAATAAAAAACCACATTCTCGCCTTGTGTCTGGCTGTCTCAGGGAGTAGCATCTTTCAGAGAAAGCAGCATCCTTGAAAGATCTTAGTAATGAATGATCTGAGACTCAGTCCAGTCAAAATCAAAATTTATCAGTAAAATGAAGAGCAATATTTTCTGTATATCATCTAGAATTTTTCCCAGATACACAGATAATTGAATTTTCTATAGATAGTGCTGACAAAATTTAATGCCAGCCACATGTGTCTACTCAAAATTTTTCATGGCCATATTTTTAAAAAGGAAGAAGAAACTGGCAACCTAACTGCAACAATATCTTTACTTGACCTATTATAGCTGTATATTATCATTTCAATGCAAAATCAATATTAACAATTATTATGAAGATATTTTACATTCGTTTTTGGTATAACATCTCAATTCACATGTTGAATTTTTATCAAGTATTTGATCTGTTATGAGAATTCACAAAATGAACAATTGAAAAGGTAAATTTACATAACCAAATTGTTTCAAACATACTTAAAAGTTTTCCATAACTGCAGTAAGTGTCAGGTTTTAAATGTAATGTTTAATTTTAAAATAACTAAAATTTAAAATTCGTTTCTTCAGTCACACAAACCACAGTTCAATTAATCAGTGGTCATATGTAGCTAATAGCTACTGTATTAGACAGTATAGCTATAAAACATGAAAATTTTCAAGATCAGATACTTATTAATAAACTGTCTTCACGCCTTTCATGCTCACCCTCATCATTGTTTAAAGGATCAGATTTGCAGAATTCTGAATGCTGAAAATAAGGAAAAATTTCCCAGTAGGTTCCTTTTAGATTATCTAATATTAGAATTTTACCTAAATAATTAACATTTTACTTTATTAAATGAATGCACAGGCTGACTAGGTCAGTGATAGAAGGCAGGGTAGCATGGCAGCAGAAAAACATATCTGATTTAGAATCAGAGACCTTGAGTTGTCCTGGCACTCCCAAATAGACTGTGTAACTTTGGGCAAAATGCTTCACACTTAAGCCTGGATCTTCATTTGTCTAATAGAGATGGTACCTAATATACAGAAACTAGGTGAGGATCAAGTGGATAATAATATGTCAATGTGTTTTACAAACTGTGAATAATATAAAAACACAAATATTATTTACAACTGTTAAATTAACTGTTGCTTTTCAGTCACTAAGTCATGTCTGACTCTTGTGCGACCCCATGCACTGTAGCCCACCAGATTCCCCTATCCGTGGAATTCTCCAGGCAAGAATACTGGAGTGGGTTGCCATTCTCTTTTCCAGGGGATTTTCCCAACCCAGAGATTGAACTCTCATCTCCTGCATTGGCAGGCAGATTCTTTACCACTGAGCCAACAGGGAAGCTCAAGGTGCATAAAGTTCTGTGGGAAAGAGCTGAGGTTATCCATAATTATCCATCAACCAGAGAAGATGTTGGTGAGGACTTGGCCTGTATCACCTATTCTAATGTGCTCTCAGTAGACTGTCCTGTCCATAGATGCTGTCACATCTACCAGACAGTTAGTCACCCTAGGGTAATATCAGATTCCTGTTCAAAGGATTGCTTTGAATGAAATGACCACATGGATCCATTTATGATTATTACCTCTGAGGTGCATTCCATTTTGAGTGGGGGTTTGGTTGAGAACAGGCCCAGATTAGACAGTGGAGTGAAAGATCTTATTCAGTAGGAGAAAAAGCCTAGTGAGAGTACTCTATTTGGTGGACTTGAGAAGAAGCCCAGAATTAACCTGGTTTTTTTCAGTTTGGTCTAGTTCTTCCTCTACCTGTAATTAATACAGTACCCCAAAGGGCGCGTTCTATTTAGCATGTTGTAAAATGTTTTAAAATGTAAAAAGTGGCAGCAGTGGCCACAGGACAGGAAAAAGTCAGTTTTCACTCCAATCCCAAAGAAAGGCAATGCCAAAGAATACTCAAACTACTTCATAATTGTACTCATCTCCAATGCTAGAAAAGGAATGCTCAGCATTCTCCAAGCCAGGCTGCAACAATATGTGAACCGTGAACTTCCAGATGTTCAAACTGGTTTTAGAAAAGGCAGAGGAACCAGAGATCAAATTGCCAACAACCATTGGATCATCGAAACAGCAAGAGAGTTTCAGAAAAAGATCTATTTCTGCTTTATTGCCTATGCCAAAGCCTTTGACTGTGTGGGTCACCACAAACTATGGAAAATTCTGAAAGAGATGGGCATACCAGACCACCTGACCTGTCTCTTGAGAAATCTGTATGCAGGTCAGGAAGCAACAGTTACAACTGGACATGGAACAACAGACTGGTTCCAAGTAGGAAAAGGAGTGCGTCAAGGCTGTATATTGTCACCCTGCTTATTTAACTTATGTGCAGAGTACATCATGAGGAATGCTGGGCTGGAGGAAGCACAAGCTGGAATCAAGATTGCCAGGAGAAATATCAAGAACCTCAGATATGCGGATGACACCACCCTTATGGCAGAAAGCAAAGAAGAACTGGAGAGCCTCTTGATGAAAGTGAAAGAGGAGAGTGGAAAAGTTGGCTTAAAACTAACATTCAGAAAACTAAGATCATGGCATCTGGTTCCATCTCTTCATGGCAAATAAATGGGGAAAGAGTGGCAGACTTCATTTTGGGGGGCTCCAAAATCACTGCAGATGGTGATTGAAGCCATGAAATTAAAAGATGCTTACTCCTTGGAAGAAAAGTTATGATCAACCTAGACAGCATATTAAAAAGCAAAGACATTACTTTGCCAAAAAAGGCCCATCTAGTCGAAGCTATGGTTTTTCCCGTGGTCATGTATGGATGTGAGAGGTGGACTATAAAGAAAGCTGAGTGCCAAAGAATGACGCTTTTGAACTGTGGTGTTGGAGAAGACTCTTGGGAGTCCCTTGGACTGCAAGGAGATCCAACCAGTCCATCCTAAAAGAGATCAGTCCTGAATATTCATCGAAGGACTGATGTTGAAGCTGAAATTCCAATCCTTTGGCCACCTGATGCGAAGAACTGACTCATTGGAAAAGACCCTGATGCTGGGAAAGATTGAAGGTGGGAGGAGAAGGGGATGACAGAGGATGAGATGGTTGAATGGCATCACCGACTCAATGGACATGAGTTTGAGTAAACTCCGGGAGTTGGTGATGGACAGGGAGGCCTGGCGTGCTACAATCCATGGCATTGCAAAAAGTTGGACATGATTGAGCGACTGAACTGAACTAAAAATGTTTAAAAAAAAAGTTTCTTCAAAGACACGTGCTTTTTTGCGTATCATTTAAGTCTTTAACGTTGCATAGTAGATTTTTATATTCCCTAATGTAAACAGTCATATTGAGGCCACTGTATGAGAACAACTGCCTACCCGATTTGAGTTAATTCACTGATGGTGTCAGGGACTCCATTTGTTGTTCAGTAGCCTGGGATAAACTCTGTGGCCAGGCATGTGATCCTCAAATCTTATTTACTGTGGCTGGAAATAGCAACCCACTCCAGTACCCTTGCCTGGAAAATCCCATGGACCGAGGAGCCTGGTAGGCTGCAGTCCATGGGGTCGCAAAGAGTCGGACACGACTGAGCAGTTTTACTTCACTTCACTTCAATCAAGAGAATAGCTCCTGCAATTGCTTGCCAGGAGGCATAAAACTTCAGGACAGTATGAAAAATGCAGTTTTCTCACGCTTTTCCATCTCGTTATAGATCTAAACCTTGATTTGGAAAGTTGCTTGCACAGCTTAACTGAGGGCTTTCGAGTAAGATCCCTGCTTGACTGTCACCAAGTGGAAGAGAAGCAGCAGACAGTTTGCAGGGAACTCAGATCCCTTCTCTGAGGCCAGAGCAGTATCTCATGTCCAGATGCTCTGTTTGCTGAATTGCAACTTTGGGGATGATGGTCCTAGAGAGTCAAAAAATGGGAAAGATCGCTTCTATTTTTTTTCTCCTCACAGCCTGTGCCGCAACTTTTACTAGGGTTTATTTGGAAAGGAATCTGTCTTCAGAGCTATGCTTCGCCTTGAGAAGACCAGATTGCTCTGAAGGGAGGTGAGTCCTGACATGAAGACGAGTTTATAATCGGGTCAGCAGAGAGATAAGCTGGGACTGCCTTACTTGGCGGCGGGAGGGTGGGGGTGGGCAGGGTAGGGAATGGGGGCAGATATCACAACACTGTAGGGTCAGAGAGACAATGTAACCTCAGGAATATGTTGGAAAACATAAAATATTCTGAACCTTATGAAAATTCATTGAAAGAAGGAAGGAGGAGGGAGTGGAATAAGCCATATATGTAGTGTTTATGTACTAAAGTTGGTTTGATTTCCTGACCAGTGTTTGCGTTAAAATATTTCCAGTATTTTGTATTATACATTATTATCAACCATGATTTTCTTTCATTTTGGTTGAAAAAAAGACTTTTGGTTGATTTTTCACTTTTGTTCAGATGTCCTAATAGAGAACACTCAAAATTTAAAAAATATTAAAAGCTCAAACTGTATTTTGGGTGTTCTCAACCTGGTCTGTGAGTAGACTTTAAGGAACACTTTGAATTTCATGTCAGTGAAAATCAGTATGCCAGCAAATTTGGAAAACTCAGCAGTGGCCACAGGACTGGAAGAGGTCAGTTTTCATTCCAATCCCAAAGAAAGTCAATGCCAAAGAATGCTCAAACTACCGCACAATTGCACTCATCTCACATACTAGTAAAGTAATGCTTAAAATTCTCCAAGCCAGGCTTCAGCAATACATGAACCATAAACTTCCAGATGTTCAAGCTGGTTTCAGAAAAGGCAGAGGAACCAGAAATCAAATTGCCAACATCCACTGGATCATGGAAAAAGCAAGAGAGTTCCAGAAAAACATCTATTTCTGCTTTATTGACTATGCCAAAGCCTTTGACTGTGTGGATCACAATAAACTGTGGAACATTCTGAAAGAGATGGGAATACCAGACCACCTGACCTGTCTCTTGAGAAACCTGTATGCAGGTCAGGAAGCAACAGTTAGAACTGGACATGGAACAACAGACTGGTTCCAAATAGGGAAAGGAGTACGTCAAGGCTGTATATTGTCACCCTGCTTATTTAACTTATGTGCAGAGTACATCATGAGGAACGCTGGGCTGGAGGAAGCACAGCTGAAATCAAGATTGCCAGGAGAAATATCAATAACCTCAGATATGCAGATGGCACCACCCTTATAGCAGAAAGTAAAGAACTAAAGAGCTTCTTGATGAAAGTGAAAGAGGAGAGTGGAAAAGTTGGCTTAAAGCTCAACATTCAGAAAACAAAGATCATGGCATCTGGTCCCATCACTTCATGGGAAATAGATGGAAAAACAGTGGAAACAGTGTCAAACTTTATTTTTCTGGGCTCCAAAATCACTGCAGATGGTGACTGCAGCCATGAAATTAAAAGACGCTTACTCCTTGGAACAAAAGTTATGACCAACCTAGACAGCATATTAAAAAGCAGAGACATTACTTTGCCAACAAAGGTCCATCTAGTCAAGGCTATGGTTTCTCCAGTGGTCATGTATGGATGTGAGAGTTGGACTATAAAGAAAGCTGAGCACCAAAGAATTGATGCTTTCGAACTGTGGTGTTGGAGAAGACTCCTGGGAGTCCCTTGGACTGCAAGGAGATCCAGTCCATCCTGAAGGAGATCAGCCCTGGGTGTTCATTGGAAGGACTGATGTTGAAGCTGAAACTCCTATACTTTGGCCACCTGATGCGAAGAGCTGACTCGTTGGAAAAGACCCTGATGCTGGGAAAGATTGAGGGCAGGAGGAGAAGGGGACATCAGAGGATGAGATGGTTGGATAGCATCACCGACTCAATGGACATGAGTTCGAGTAAACTCTGGGAGTTGTTGATGGACAGGGAGGCCTGGCGTGCTGCGGTTCATGGGGTTGCAAAGAGTCAGACATGACTGAGTGACTGAACTGAACTGAACTGAACTGATAATGAATGTATTCATTTCATTTTTAGAAGGGAAAATTTTGTAGTAATCATTAGATACATTAAGTCATCGGTGGACCCAAAAAGTGAGATATGTTATTATGTGTCATTTTTGTGGAATGAATTTAATTCTGCCTCAGGAAATGAAGTTGAAAGAAGGCAGAAATTGTAATAACTCAAATTTAGTTTTTAATTTTCTATTCAGTCTATAAACGTCAATTTGATAGAAACTTAGTCAAGGACGCTGTTACATACAAAGATTAGAGACAAATGGAAGTATTATATTTTATAATTATTAAAGATAAAATCATGTGTTTTCTTCCAAAACTTAGCATTTTCTACTTCAAAGAATTAGAACTTTTAGAATGTAGACGTTGATTTCCAGAAAAGATGAAAACTCATGTAAGATTTTGGTATAAGAACAAACTTAACCTTTTCCTCTCCCCAGAAACAAATATTAAACTAAGAGAATCAGAATTCTAGTCAAAAGCTTTTATTTTTTGCACTGGAAGAACTGAAAGCTTTCTCTGTTTGTTATTTTCTGAGGGAGGGGGTTTCCTGTGTGTCTTTCTGAAGCCCTGGGGATCCCCTCATCTTTTTAGTCCTAGTTACCTTTTCCTATACAGCAAGCATCCTTTGAACCAATAAGGGCTTTTGTGGCCTTCACCTGCCCTCCCCAGGCAGAGCTGTCTGCATTCTTTTCTTGACTGAATCAGGATATGATTTCCTGGTATGAGGCTTGAAGTACCTCCAAATGCAGGCCCTAGGGCCTGCCTCAGGGGAAGTCAGAAGCTGTCTGATTTGAAAGGGTAAGACACTGGATTCTCAGGCTTTCCAATCATGCTCACAATACCTGAAATTCTATCTTTAGAAATGTAGTACTTTAAGAAGGATTGCTAATGTTAATATCCTTTAAAAGGCAGTCTTTCCTAGGAATCCTATTACTAATCTAATATTTTGGCTAGGGCCATTGGGATAGCTACACATAAATGCTAAGAAAAGAGGTTAGTGGTAAGGTACAAGAGGACCCAGGAGGGAACAGTGGGGTCCCGTCTGGCATGGGGGACTGGTCTGGCGTGGGAGGCAGACATGTCCTCCTGGATGGGCCTTGGCCATGCCTACCAGGGGAAAATCTCAGGGCTCAGGCCATGCCCACTCCCCCTGCAATTCTAGGAATGACCATAGGGAATCGGGCCCACTTGTCAATTTCCATTCTACCCTAGTTGGTAATAAAGGAAGTCTAAAGCCTGTATTCAATCCTGGATGTTCATTGGAGGGACTGATGCTAAAGCTGAAACTCCAATACTTTGGCCACCTCATGCGACGAGTTGACTCACTGGAAAAGACTGTGATGCTGGGAAAGGTTGGGGGCGGGAGGAGAAGGGGACGACGGAGAATGAGATGGCTGGATGGCATCACCGATTCTGTGGACATGAGTTTGAGTGTACTCCGGGAGTTGGTGATGGACAGGGAGGCCTGGCGTGCTGTGATTCATGGGGTCGCGGAGAGTCGGACACGACTGAGCGACTGAACTGAACTGAACTGAACTGAAAGCCTGTATCAGTTTTTCAAGTCATTATGGGTATGAAAGATAGAATTTTCTTTTATGCCTGGGATCTTAAACTTTAAAAATCACAAGTGGTGTTTTAAATGGATCATTAGTGCAGAGCACTTTATTGTAATTCAATAAAGAATTCTATGTCTCCATTACACAGACTAATGACACCTCCAGACATATTTACAGTAATTTTCCCAGCTGATATAGTTTAATTAATGATATAAGGACATAATTACATGTTTCAGTGATCTCTCACATATTTACAGGAACTGCTGTAACTAGCTTAATTAGAGTAATTATGTAAATAGCTGATAATGCACAACAAATTACAGAAAAAAAAAGTCTCCTAGAGTCTTGTATGTTTAGTTTCTAAGCAAGCTTATGAAAGGAAAACATTTACATCTGAGGATTAAAATTAAGATGCTATGGCCTCTAAATTTTGTTGTTCCTAAACCAGGCAGAACATAACTGTTGGAGGTTTAACAGTTAGCTTTCTTCCTTTTGTAGATCTGCTGCAGACCTTATGTCCGTTGTTGTTCTATGAAATTGCTCATTCTGCTTTGCCACTGGCTCGAGTTTCACGATGAGTTTTCTGTCATGTTTGGTAGTCTATTGCACTCACTGAGAATTGGAGAGGGTGCTTAGGGAAACAAACCTCACACCTCTCTTTCATTTCCTTTCTGGTCCTTTCTTTGATTGATGTGTAGTCTGTTTCCATCACACGTACGAAGATGTTTCTTTGGATCAGGTTCCAAGTCCTCTTTCTGGAGTTTAAACATATATTTGTGAAGTCTATAATTGAAGTTCTACTGTGAAATTCTAACTCTGGTTTGCTCACCGCTCAGTTTCTTTTGATGTTGCCTGTCCTATTGCAGTGATCAGCCTCTGAGTCCCTCGGAGGAAGCAAGAGCCTCCTTTTAAAGTGAAATAATGCCAGCGACTTCCCTGTTGGTCCAGAGGTTAAGATTCCACATTTCCAACACAGGGGATGTGGGTTCCAGCCGTGGTTGAGGAACAAAGATCCTACATGTCATCATGTATCTTATGTAAGAAGACCTCAGGAAATTCAACAGAGCCCAGAGAAATATGAACCTTTAGTAGATTAGACACTCAGATTTAAACTATATTTTGCTCAGATGAATGACTCTTGCAGGCTTTCCATCTTCCTCCTCTGCTGAGCTTTTCAGTCTTTCCCCTGCCCTGCCTTACTTCCCAAGGTCCCAAGGCAGGAAGCTCGTCTCTTGACGATCCTGTGAACACATTCCTGAACCTTTGTGTTCGTTTCCTTTACAGAGTCTCCTTTTCTACTGGATTTTACCCATTTTGACTCCCTTCTCAAGTTTACCTCCTGCCCCAAGGCTATTATTACAATGTGTGTCTTTTTTTTCTTTTTCTCTTCCAGGACACAGTCTCCATCAAGTGTGTGCATGCATGCTAAGTTGCTTCAGTCGTGTCTGACTCTTTTGCAACCCAAAGACCATAGTCCGCCAGGCTCCTCTGTCCATGAACTTCATCAAGTAAATCAATGAATTCCGTGCTGTCATGGATTGTGTTTTGGAGGAAAGAGGACTGTGTCTGATACTTCCTTATTTTCCTCCAGCACCTTTCATGGTGTTGGTTCCACAGCAGGCATTCAGCAAATTCTCACTGTGGATTCAAGTGTATTTAATCAAGACCTCTACAGGTAGCTATACAGGCTGTGTATGTACACCTCTAGGGGGTGCTAGCTAAGATCAACTTTGCAATGCTGTTCGCTGTTACAAGATGTCAGCCCCTTTCTTCTTGGTGCTACTTGCTACAGTCACTTCTGTCTTTAGGTCCAAGCCCTTACCAATTAGTCTCATTCTGCTGAAATCTGGAATTAGTCAATTCACCTCTATAAGAAGATCCAGTGTCCTCCCTTAAGAAATTCACAGGCTAACAGAGAACACAGGCATAGAAATACATAATTGCTAAGTCTTTTGATATATGTAATGACAAAAATATGCAGGAATTATAGAAGTGGTATAGGGGAGGAAGTAATATTTAATTGTAGAATTAACAAGACTAACAGATGTTGAGTTGAGAAAGAGGTCAATACAAATGTTCAGGGTCACTCTTAGGTTTCTGGCTCTGGAGACTTCATAATTGATACATTTTATGGGAGACGGAATTCTGGATAAGGAGGAGAGGAGTTGAAAGAGAAAATAATGGTTTGGGATCTGTGGTTTTTGAGATGGTTATGAGAGATGGCAGATGCCCAGTGAAGTATTGTTTTTATTGGATAAGTACCAAGAAATGAAAAAATGAGGAGCATCAACTTCATCAGCATATGGATGGTGGTTATGTGGGGAATTTGAGCTCCTAGAGATAGAGTTAGGATGAGAAAGGGAGGGAATGGACCAAGAAGAGAGTTCCCAGGAGTTCCTGGTGGGGAGGGTAAGTTAACGAGGAACAGAATCAAGGCAGAAAAGCTTAGGAGCTCCAGGTGTCATAGGCCAGTTAGGATTAACTGAGGATCCTATGATTTCTAACTAGTACATCCAAAAGTCAATATTTGACATAATATTTTCCTTGCACATGAAGCAAATGGATAGGCATTTCCTTTCTAAACTTTTTTTACAGTATTTATTTGTACAGTAAGTTCTTTAGTAAGCTAGTTTCTGTTTAATGAAAAATTTAGGTCAGAATTAAACAATGAAGCAGGTGTCCCTCAAATGAATATGGAGAGTAGGTTAAGGTGTAAGGGCTGATGGTAAGATGAGATCATCAAGGCCCATTGGTGGGCAAGGAGGAGGCAGAATTGCTCATCTTTGTTCACAGCCCTGCCCCCATGGCCAATTTCCTGTTACAATGAGCTGTGCTCCGCACCCGTGACCTTGAAACCCCTTGCAATGAACTATTGTAATCCATCCCCTTCCATTTCTGTGTCCTTTTTCTCTGCTCATCTGTGGTTCTCATCTTCGGACCCTTCCAAGTCTTTCCACTCTTTCGTTTATAAAACTTGGAGATTATCCATCAAGAAATCTCATTGGCTCTGCCTTTTAAAATATCCAGAATATGACCACATCTCACCACCTCCATTGCTACCACCCTGTGGTAGCTGCCTCTTTTGCTCACCTAAAAATGATATTGTTGTAACTGTCTCCAGTCTTCTTGCAATGCAGTAGGCAGACCCTTTTAAAAGATTAATTAGGCCATGTTACTCTTTTGCTTGAAACCTGATAGTTTCCCAATTTAGAGTAAAAACCCAAGTCCAGATGATGACATATGTGTGATTCACCACCTCTTTGCCTCCAGCACTGAGTGTGTATTGATATGTTGTATTGTCCTGTTGCCCTCGGTCACGCCACTCCAGTCATCATGACCTCTTAGCTGATCCTGGAATATGATTGGTATGCGCCCACTTCAGGGCCTGCTTTTCTTCTGCCTGGATGGTCTTCTTGTCCAGATGGCAAATCTGTCCACATGATTTGCTTCCTCTCTTCTTTTAGGTCTTCATTCAACTTTCCCTTCTCAGAGAGATCTTCTTAGGTACTTTGTCTACTCTTTCTGTTTCCCATCTTTAAATTTCCAGTGCCCCCTTCCTTGCTGAATTTTTCTCTCTAGCACTTAACCACTTTCTGATGAACAGTGTATTTGGACTCACTCTTATAATCGTCTCTTCCTCCTCTGGAATATAGACTCAAGAAGGAAAGAGACCTTGTTTCTTCACAGCTGTATCTCCTTTGCCTAGAAAATTGCCTGACACACTTTGGCACTCAGTAAATATTTAATGAATGAATGGATGGATTTTTAAAGAAAAGGTCATCACTACTTTGGCACAGCCTGTCAATGAACCCCACTCTCTTCCCTACATTTCCTGGACTGAGTGAAGGATTCCTGAATTCTATCTAGGATAAAGGCCTGGATAGGGAATAACCAAAGACCATTCTCCTCTTATTCCTATCGTCTCCATCATGTCATCATTTTTGTTGTCACCATCGTTTATTACTCATGCTTTTATGTTCCGAGCTTCCCTGTGGCTCAACTGGTAAAGAATCCTCCTGCAATCTGGGAGACCTGGGTTCAATCCCTGGGTGAGGAAGATCCCCTGGAGAAGGAAATGACAACCCATTCCAGTATTCTTGCCTGCAGAATTCTATGGATGGAGGAGCCTGGCAGGTTACAGTCCATGGGGTCGTAAAGAGTTGGACACGATCGAGCACTTCACTTTCACTTTTATGTTCCAGGGAATAGACCAACTTATTCCATTTCATCTTTACAACTACACTATCATTTAGGTATTGTCCTCGTTTTTGAGATGAGGGTACTGAATTAAAATTTCCTAAGAACACAACTAGTAAGTGGCAAAGTCAAAAGGTTTCAGACTGCCACCAACCCTAATTTCTCTAAATCTATATTTGTATATTATATGAAGTGAAGTCGCTCAGTCGTGTCTGACTCTTTGTGACCCCAATGGACTGTAGCCTACCATGCTCCTCCATGCTTCTCCAAGCATGGGATGGAAAATGTATATTTTTAATATATATTTTAAAATAGGGCTTTTGCACATGGCTCAGACTATGTGGTAACAGGCAATGTAATGACCCAAACATAAAATAAAGCTACAACAACAAAACTAAGCGTTCTTTTAAAAGCATATACTGGACTTCCGTGATCGTCCAGTGGTTGAGAATTCGCCTGCCAACACAGGAGACATGGATTCCAGCCCTGGTCAAGGAAGATCCCATATGCCACAGAGCAATGAGCCCATGAGCCACAACTATTGAGCCTGTGCTCTAGAGCCCAGGAACCACAACTACCATGCTGCAACTACTGAAGCCCACATGCCCTCGAGTCTGTGCTCCACAATAAGAGAAGCCCCTGCAATGAAGAAAAGCTCTTGCTTGCCACAACTAGAGAAAACCTGTGTGCAGCAATGAAGACCCAAGGCAGACAATAAATAAACACTTTTTTTAAAAAAAAGCATATGCTCAGTTAAGTAAGTTGAATTATGGTAGGCTCTGCTGTGTTGGGAAGGTCATTTATGTTAATGAAAAATGATAGATAAGAGCTCATGCTGAGTGATTTATTTAAAAAGAGATAATGAATTTTGTATTCTTAAAAGTCAAAAGTTAATTTCTTCTATGGTAAAGAATAGAAAGAGAAGAAAATAATACTATAACTAATATCGTTTTGTCTTAAATATCTTGGTGAACTTTTAGTCAGTTTCCCAAAGGAGGCAATTTTAGCTTCCTAAGATAAATAAAACAGATTTAAGGAGCAAGTTTTTTTAAAATATGTCTATAGGCTATGAAGCCTACACATTTTGCTGTTCATTCAAGTAAAATAAAACATTTAATTCTAAAAACTGGTGACCATGATAACAGATGTCTCAGAATGATAATGTGGAGACATACTTTCTTCCTCTCAGAATAAGACATTTCAGTTCTTCTTCTTAACCTTTTATTCTCTTATTTACTTTTAGAGCAAAGGTTTAAGGGACGTTGACGGAGAATGAATGTTCGGATGCCAGGGAACTTCTAACGGCATAAACTGAAGTCAGAGGTATTTAACACAGTGCTTAGAGAGGCTGTTATTTCATCACGAGTTTTGTAACTTCATAGAAGATACTTGAGGAAATTAGTATCTTATACTTCGACGTGTATGCTTTATTTCTTCAACAGGATTTTGTAAGAGAGAGGACACTTTTTTAAGAAAAATTAAGAGCATAGCACTAAACTTGATGTTATACCAGAAAAATATCAAGGTTCCTTGAAGTCACTGAAAATAACACTCCCACATAAACTTGTCACCTTAAAAACACTTTGCTTCCTTTCTTTCATTTAAAAACTTGGCATCTAGTCTTTCTAGGTCACTTACTACACGTGTCTTCTTTTTAAGCAGCTAATGGAAAAGAAGTAGGAGTAGATTAATAGTAGGTGATAAGACGGATAAAGCACCCATTTGTCAGAGTACTTCAGTTAGAATCTTTAAAGGAAGTGCTCTAAAATTATACAAGAAAACATGTGTCACTTAGACTGATACAGAAGAATCCATTATATAAACCAGACTATTGTTATGTATTAGCACATAGTATTAGTTTTGTTGTTATGATGTGTGCAACCATTTTTGGTTTTCAAATATCTCATTCATAAACAAATGTTCAACTGTTTCCCCATACTTTTACTGCTTACTGGAATTAATTTAAGATGTAAGCACAAAAGATCTAAAGACCATGCAATGGTAATTGTTGGAAATATACAGCTGAACTCTGTTCTACCTACTAGTCAAACCTTAAGATGTTAATGAATTTTGGGACTTCCCTGGTGGTCCAGTGTTAAGGCGCTGCACTTCCAATGCAGAGGATGTCGGTTCAACCTCTGGTCAGGGAACAAAGGTCCCACATGCCACATGGCATGGCCAAAAAAGTAAAAATTAAAAAATATACAAAAATATGTTAATGAATTTAGTAATTTCCTCTACTTCCTTCATTTTTTTAGTGAAAGTTTCAGGAAAATGAGAGCTATTTTTTTCTTTTTGTTTTTTCTTTCACAGCACACATTTTGGATGTTGGAACCTCTTACCTCTATAATGTAAAAGAACAGGTTTATAAACAACTTCAGAATTTGATCTCATGGTTTTTCCAGTGGTCATGTATGGATGTGAGACTTAGACTGTGAAGAAAGCTTATCGCCAAAGAATTGATGCTTTTGAACTGTGGTGCTGGAGAAGACTCTTGAGAGTCCCTTGGACTGCAAGGAGATCCAACCAGTCCATTCTAAAGGAGATCGATCCTGGGTGTTCATTGGAAGGACTGATGCTAAAGCTGAAACTCCAATACTTTGGCCAAGAGTTGACTCACTGGAAAAGACTCTGATGCTGGGAAGGATTGGGGGTGGGAAGAGAAGGGGACGACAGAGAATGAGATGGCTGGATGGCATCACCGACTCGATGGACATGAGTTTGAGTGAACTCCGGGAGTTGGTGATGGACAGGGAGGCCTGGCGTGCTGTGATTCATGGGGCCGCAAAAAGTCGGTCACGACTGAGCGACTGAACTGAACTGACCTGACCTGAACTGAATTGAAAGAATAATGCGATTACATTGAAAATGTTCTTAGCTAGAGATCATAAATACAAATACTTTTGTATCCATATGCTTTCTTCACAGTTTTCTTGAGTGTACTTATTATTTACCTACCTGTATTTCCAGGATACATACAATTATGTATCCTGTTTTCTGAATTTCTTAAGTGAGATTTCTGTCTATGTTCTTAACTTTCTTACTACCCTACTTTTTTGCCCCACTTTCAACCACTGTTAACACATCCAGTGGCTGACTCAAAAAAACCCTGCTCTTCCTTCAGTGTTGTGGGAATTGATTTACTCTTTTCTATATTACATCATGACTCGCTTGGAAACTTACCCATTCATTAGCATCTGTGCTAAATACTGGCAGAGATGAAGTAAATAGATCCAGATTCTTGAATTCGAGGGAACAGGTACTCAGGGAGCTAATGCTTATAATGAACTCTAATACATTATGATCAATCCTATGCTAAAAATGTATCTAAGGGGTCATAGATGAAAGAGACAAATGAAGGATTTCACAGTGAAGGAGATGTTGAATTGGGACTGGTAGAGGTCTACCAGAAAGACTCAGAAGAGCATTTCCAAAAGACGAACAAGTATTAAAGGAATAATATGGAAGTGGAAAGTGTATGGCCCTCTAGGGGACAGGCAGATAAAGAAAATGAATGTCTAAGCTAGGAATGGTACAATGGAAAGGGGTAGTGATTGTGGAGAGTTAGAGACTGCATGCCACATCTGAAGTAGAAAGCCATTGCTTAGCTTCAGCTGGTCGTTACCATATAGGAATGTAGGCCTAATATTGACAAATTTATTTTTTCACAAGAAGGTAGAAGTCCTGTGAAATGGCCAAACAAAAATCTTTTTAAACACTGTAAGACCCAAATAAAATATGTCTATAGAATGATTGGGTTTACAGGCCTCAAGCTGGCAATCTTGGCCAATAACACACTCCAAAAATGATTAGTTCTGGGTCAAGAACAGGGAATACACTCTAGGGGGTGGGAGAGAGGGTAGAGAGTGGAAAAGGATAAAGATAGAGAGATGGGTTGGAAACGGTCTATCAAAGACCTTCTATTTCTTATCCTGGCAGTTTGGATTTCATTCTAGAGGTAATAGAGAACAATAAATAATTTTACATAGAAAAAGGCCATGGTAATTGGATTTATTGTAACTTCCCCAAAATGTTCATAATAATTTACATTTAAAAATTTAAAAAAAAATTCTGAATGTAGATTTACATGGTCTATTTACAAGGGTAGTGTGCATAGTAGTAGATTCAGTACTAGTCTGTAGTTCCAACTGGGGTTAATCAAGTACTCAGGAATTAAATGAACCATAGGACAACTCTATTACCACCATCACCACATAGGTTTGCATATGCAATTGAGGATAATGGTTACTCAACTAGAATTTTTCTCACTCTTAAAAAGAATTGTCAAAACCTTCCCATTCTGAACATTAAGTAGGACTCAGCTTTACTAAAAAAAAAACTTTACATGCACAGGTAAAATAAACAGGTAGACATTTACCTATTTGTACGCAGAGCTGGGCCAAGGTTCAAGTGACCTCATGCCAGAAGGATGTGGTTAAGCTGTACCACTGTTTACCTGCTCCCTTGGCCATGGCTACTGGTATTCCTTTAGCCACAGCTATCTACCCTAGGCCACCCCCATGACTCCCCTCTCTTTGCTCACTGAGGCCTGGTAATGAACGGGCTTGAAAGAAAGACATTCATATTTTCTAGCAGAGTTTTAGGACAAGGTCAATGCATTGCTACCCCTGAACACACTGCCAGATTGTAGGTCTAAATTAAAGCTCAATACTTTATAAGGCATACTGAAATGGGTCTCTGATGATATATAGTCACACATGGGGAGAAATCTGACTGTTACTGTGGTTTAGTGTTTTTGGCATCTAGTCCTGGGTTGGGTTATAAGCACTGTGGGAAAGATGAGTTCTCATCACCTAACCCCCCTTCCCCCCGCCACCACAGTTTCAAGTAGGGTCTCTGGGTTTACATGGA
Source organism: Moschus berezovskii (assembly GCF_049115385.1). Lineage (NCBI taxonomy): Eukaryota > Metazoa > Chordata > Mammalia > Artiodactyla > Moschidae > Moschus > Moschus berezovskii. The sequence goes on along the minus strand of NC_142469.1, from coordinate 80,311,672 downwards.
TTTAGAGTGAGTGTTGGGTCAAAAGTTGAAACTAATGACTAAAGTTGGGCTCTGAGCTCTTAGTCATGATGGACCCCAGAACTAGGACACAAGTATCCTTAACAGTGAAAATGCAACCTCAAGCTTCTATCAAACCCAGAGGTAATAAAGTGAGAAAAGTTATTTGACAGTAGAATTCTGGATTGGAAGTAATGAGATTAGCCTCATTTGGAGATCTTCATCAAATCACCATTTCTCAGCTGGTCCAGTTGTAAAATCAGAAATTACAATCTATTCTTTCCTACTTGATGGAAATGAGTATCCCTTAGTATGTATTGAGATCTGCAAAAATTCTTGAAAGAATATGTTATTTTTTAGTTAAAAATTACACTTGTGTAAAAAAAGACAATTCCCTTATATTCTATTCAGTTATGACAAATACTTCATATTATAAGACTTACCATACATTGATAGAAATTAGTCTTTAACTAGACTTTTACTTTCATTAATTTCTGACAAGAAGAATCATTACTTCATGTCTCTGAAGAATAATATAAATGGCAAAAGTTAAAGTGAAAATAACTTTTTAAGAATAGATGAAGCAAGAGAAAATTCCTGGCCTTTTGGGCCCTTCCATATGGTACATATTGACATTCGGGGGGAAAGGCAGACCAAGTTTCCTCACAGATGTTACACATATAAAATCCAATTCTTCCATTTTTACTTTCACCGAAAAAGGGGAAAAAAGATATCCAAGATTAAGGGGAACTTTTGGACTCCCTTTAATGGTTTGTCAACTTCCTTGTTCAAACTTTCACTACTTTCATTATCGGTTTCAAAGACATATACTTTGGAATCACTTTTTGCTCATTTTCATTCCTAGTCGTTATTTGGTGACTTCTAACCTAATCTTCTATTATTCTAGGGAAAGCTCTGAGTTCTCATTTTCCCCATCACCTTTTTATCTTCTTACCTACCCGCTGCTGCTGCTGCTGCTGCTAAGTCACTTCAGTCGTGTCCGACTCTGTGTGACCCCATAGACGGAAGCCCACCAGGCTCCCCCGTCCCTGGGATTCTCCAGGCAAGAACACTGGAGTGGGTTGCCATTTCCTTCTCCAATGTGTGAAAGTGAAAAGTGAAAGTAAAGTCGCTCAGTCGTGTCCGACCCTTAGCGACCCCACGGACTGCAGCCTACCAGGCTGCTCCATCCACGGGATTTTCTAGGCAAGAGTACTGGAGTGGCTTGCCATTGCCTTCTCCGACCTACCCGCTACCTCAAGCTAATTTACAAGGACTGTTTTGGTTCTTCCATTTAGTACCCAGTGCTGGTTCTTTGATCTTTCTGAGAGAAGTGAGCCATCTACCGTTGCCTTTTGGTATGACTTTTGAAATTGGAAAATTCCAGTGGCAGGGCTTAGATAAGTTTATAAAATAAACAATAATTATAAACAGTCACAGAAATTTACAATTAAACCTATTATAAAAAAAAAATTTAAGCATCAATATTTTTTACTGTTACCCTAGTTATACAATGAACAGTTTTTTTCACCTTCATGTCTGGAGTGGAGGAGGTAGAGAAGGAAGATGAGGGGCTTAGGTAGTACTTCAAAATCACCAAGGCCTAGCATCCATCCCTAAGAAATTCTGATTTAATTGGTCTGGGAGGGCCCCAAGTATTAGTAATTTTTTCACAGCTGCCCAGATAATTTGAATATGTCAAAGTTGAAAACTACTGCTATGATTTTGCTGCTTCTTATTTCTTGGAGCTGGGTTTTTTCCCCAGTGAGCGAAGTGGCTGTGTGACAAAATTTCAGGCTTCTTACAAAGCAGAAGCTCCTTCATGGAATATATTTCTAAAAAGTTGCCAGAAAGAAACACATATTTACAAGGCCAAATGATCAAACCCCATGAATGGCCTGTGAGAACTTTCAACTGAAGATTTCCTTTTTATAATTTTGTGTGTGCATGTTGAGTGAACGAGATAGAATTTTGTTGAAAACTCTGCTCCATCTTTTGCTGAATGTGTCGACTTGAGCTAGTTACTTCACTTTTCTAAGATGAGAATAGTAATAGCAGGTAACTCACAGGGGTTCGTAAGGATTAAATTAAATAATGCATGGCCTACCCTAGCATTGAGACTAGTGTTTGTCACATCAGAAGTTGTCAGTGAAAGTTAGGATTATTGATAAAGGGAATTGTACTAAGTAGCAACTTGTAGGGAGCAATGTATCATGTTCTCTAAAAGTGTCTTTTAATTTTTGCTTAAGTCTAACTTTAGACCTTAAAATATTCTTTACAGAGAGTAATATTTAACTGCGTATAGATAACTCTCAACTTTTGATGCATGGCTAAGTAGTTTAACTAAATTTAACTATGATTGTACTGCCAAAATATATTCCTACTATTATGACTAGGCTAGGGCACAGGTCATATGATTATAGACTGTTTATAGAATAAACTGGAGTCTACTTTTCCTCTTAGAAGCCTTAACAAGATGCCAATGACAGTGTGTTGGTATGCCCTTACAGGTCAAAAGATGCAAGCAGGATTTTTAGCCCTTTAAGAAAATGCTTTATAACAGTCTTAAATGAAATTTAAAAGTAAAAAAGTCTACCTCTGACTCCATTCTCTTACCCTAACATGGGTATTTACATTTCTTCTTGCCTTCTTCCGATTCTATTTGAATGTCTGCGCTCATATCGTGTCTTCGTTGACTAAAGGGTCACTGTATCACTTTTGCACTGATCTTTTCTTCATAGGCTCAGAGTTCAGTCATTAACAGTGTGGGCTCCAGTGTTAGAGTCCTTACCTTCCCAGTCTCCGCCACTGGCTGTATGACCTTGAGCACTTGAAGGTCTCTGTGCCTCAGAGAGTTGCTGTGAGGAGTCAGATACTCTATACTTTTCAACTATTATTTAATAGTGTTTTGGTAAACCCTTTCAACTTCCTACATGATTTAAGTATTTCCATTAATTCAATGCCAGTGCCAGTGCCAATGCAGGAAGCAGGAGATGTGTGTTTGATCCCTGGGTGGGTAATAGCCCTTGGAGAAGGAAATGGCAAACTGCTCCAGTATTCTTGCCTGGAAAATTCCATAGACAGAGGAGCCTGGTGGGCTACAGTCCATGGGTTCACAAAGAGCTGGACATGACTGAGTGACTGAGCATGCACGCATCCACGGAATGTCATTTTGTACCAGTGAAACATTAACATCTTGAGAACTGGAAATTACATCTATCCTTAAAACATTCCAGTTTCTCTTATTATTTTTTCCAGATTAATTGGATATAGCCAAGTATATCGAGCAGGTATGTGTAGATAGAAGAGAACAACAACAAAAATATATGGCTATTTGATGCAGATTCTATCAGACAACCTCATAAGACATTGTTATGTAGCTCTAGATTACACAAAATTATTTCTAAACCTCTGCTGGTTTGCTTTGTGTCTCCTCAGAGATGAAGAATTTATTGTAAATTCTCACACTTCAGTGAGTCTGATTGAGGGAGGGCTTCTTGGTTGGAAGCAGCTCCAGATAGGGTGCTGATAAGAAGAGCGATGAACTTTTTGTGCTCTACATTTTCCACCTTCAAATGAAAAGTGACCAACTGAGGAATTACAAATACTAGGGGATGATCTGTGATGCTCAGTCATTCAACCAATGGTTGTCACACACCTGTTACTTGCCAGACCCTGCAGTGTCAACCAAAGCAGATGAGGCCTGACCTCCTGGAGCTTGCGATCAAGAAGGGGAGACAAATATTAATCAAGTCATGAATTGAATAACTGTAAAATTATATCTGTCACATATTCTAGGCTACAAAAGTGCCCGGTGTGACGAGAGTCTAGACTTAAGGTACTTGAACTGGTGGGGAGGTCAGGGAAAGTATACCCTAGGAAGTCACAGTTGTGCAGAGAACAGATGGATGAGCCAATATTGATTAGGTGAAAAGGAAGGAAAGTGCATCCTAGGCAGAGGAACAGAAAGCACAGAAGTCCTGAGGCAGGGGGACGCAGAGCAAGTAAAGGGAATTGAAAGAAGGGCAGGTGGCTGGTCCTGTGACAGAGTGGAATGAATTGCTGTCACATGGATGGAGCGCTGGGTGTGCTGGAGCTGGTTTACACCAGAAAATGAGAGCCCATTGCAGCCACTTCTTCCCACCTTCATGTTCAGTGACGTAAAGGTGGTAGCTTGAAACTGGCCAAGGTGGGTGCTGCTGTTCAGTCACTAAGTCCTGTGTGACTGCTTGTCACCTCATGGACTGCAGCACATCAGGCTTCCATGTCCTTCACTATCTCCCAGAGTTTGCTCAAACTCGTGTCCATTGTATCAATGATGCCATCCAGCCATCTCATCCTCTGTCGTCCCCTTCTCCTCCTGCCCTCAATCTTTCCCAGCATCAGGGTCTTTTCCAATGAGTCAGTTCTTTGCATCAGGTGGCCAAAGTATTGGAGTTTCAGCTTCAGCATCAGTCCTTCCAATGATATTCAAGGTTGATTTCCTTTAGGATTGACTGGTTTGATCTCCTTGCAGTCAAGGGACTCTCAAGAGTCTTCTCCAACACCACAGTTCAAAAGTATTATTTCTTCAGTGCTAAACCTTCTTTATGGTCCAACTCTCACATCCATACATGACTACGGGAAAACCCACAGCTTTAACTATACAGACCTCTTTTGGCAAAGTGACATCTCTGCTTTTTAACACACTATCTAGGCTAGTCATAGCTTTCCTTCCAAGGAGCGGGCACCTTTAATTTCATGGCAGCAGTTACTGTCCTCAGTGATTTTGGAGACCAAGAAGACAAAATTCATATTGCTTCTACTTTTCCCCCATCTATTTGCCATGAAGTGATGGGACTGGAAGTCATGATCTTAGTTTTTTGAATGTTGAGTTTTAACCCAAGTTTTTCCACTCTCCTGTTTTACCCTCATCAAGAGGCTCTTTAGTTCCTCTTGGCTTTCTGCCATTAGTGTGGTATTATATGCATATCTGAAGTTGCTGATATTTCTTCTAGCAATCTTGATTCTAGATTGTGATTCATCCAGTCCAGCATTTCACATGATGTACACTGCATAAAAGTTAAATAAGTAGGTTGACAATATACAGCCTTCACATACTACTTGCCAAATTTGAACCAGTCCACTGTTTCATGTCTGGTTCTAACTGTTGCTTCTTGATCTGCATACAGGTTTCTCAGGAGATAGGTAAGGTGGTCTGGTATTTCCATCTCTTTAAGAATTTATCACAGTTTGCTGTGATCCACACAGTCAAAGTTCCCTGATAGGGAGCTTCTCTGATAGCTCAGTTGGTAAAGAATCCACCTGCAGTGAAGGAGACCCTGGTTCGATCCATAGGTTGGGAAGATCCCCTGAAGGAGGGAAAGGCTACCCACTCTGGTATTCTGGCCTGGAGCATTCCATGGACTGTATAGACCATGGGGTCACAAAGAGTTGGACATGACTGAGAGGCTTTCACTTTCACACAGTCAAAGGCTTTTACCTAGGCAACAAAGCCGAAGTAAGTTTTTTCTGGAATTCCCTTGCTTTCTCTATGATCCAGCAGATGTCAGCAATTTGATCTCTGGTTCCTTTGCCTTTTCTAAATCTCACTTGTACCTCTGGAAATTCTCGGTTCACATTCCATTAAAGCCTAGCTTGAAGGATTTTGAGCATTACCTTGCTAGACAGCATATTAAAAAGCAGAGACATTACTTTGTCAACAAAGGTCCGTCTAGTCAAGGCCATGGTTTTTCCATTGGTCATGTATGGATGTGAGAGTTGGACCATAAAGAAAGCTGAGTGCCAAAGAATTGATGCTTTTGAACTGTGGTGTTGGAGAAGACTCTTGAGAGTCCCTTGGACTGCAGGGAGATCCAACCAGTCCATCCGAAAGGAGATCAGTCCTGGTTGTTCATTGCAAGGACTGATGTTGAAGCTGAAACACCAATACTTTGGCCACCTGATGCGAAGAGGTGACTCATTAGAAAAGACCCTGATGCTGGAAAGATTGAGGGCAGGAGGAGAAGGGGACAACAGTGGACAAGATGGTTGGATAGCATCACCGACTCAATGGACGTGAGTTTGGGTAAACTCTGGGAGTTGTTGATGGACAGGGAGGCCTGGCGTTCTGCAGTTCATGGGGTCGCAAAGAGTCGAACACGACTGAGCAACTGAACTGAACTGAACTTGCTAGCGTGTGAAATGAGCTGAGATGGATGGGTCATGATGGAGAGTTCTATAAAAATGTGGTCCACTGGAGAAGAAAATGGCAAAACACTCCAACATTCTTCCCTTGAGAACCCCATGAAACAGTATGAAAAGGTGCAGGTATCTATACTGTAAAAACCATCAACTCTCTCTCTCCAGAGAGATTATCAGCACATCACTGGATTGAACTACGTAAATCTATGCCCAGATTCAGAATCCAGCCATTCCATATGGCTCTTAATCTGAGGACTGAAGCAGGCAAGGGACATGTCTTGTGAAAGAGAGATTGTGACACCTTTTGCATCAAGAGTAGTCTAAATGGTATGAAGAATGTCCTCTAACATTCTGGTTTTATCCTTTCTTTTCTTTTCTCTTCTATTCTTTCTGCTTTTACAAATAAAGTGGCTCAAACATTCATGCCAAGTACCAAGGAAGGCCTACTACTCTCCCTGAGGTTCTTAAGATCCCAGAATGGGTGCCTTCTTCCTCCCACCCACCTGTCACCCTGACCTCCTGCTGAGTTCCCTGTAAGAACTCTTCATCCTGTGGCCTGTGTCTGCTAGTGGCTGTCAACACTACTTTATCTTCACAAAGTCATCACTCATCACAAGGCCGTCAAACATCTTCTTTCATTGCCCAAAGTAGCACAAGATGCCAAAAAGAAATCACCTTAATCTTCAGAATTAGGTCTTCCTGCCCTCAAGTGCCAGCCTTGAGTGGTCTCCTTCCATGGCTCCCAAAGCCCTACTTTCTCTTCCACCCTTCACTTCACCACTCCCCGTGCTTCCTTCTTATATTATTATTTGGAAAATTGGTCAGTCACCTAGATCCAGATGTGGAGTGTGAAGTCAAGTGGGCCTTAGGAAGCATCACTATGAACAAAGCTAGTGGAGGTGATGGAATTCCAGCTGAGCTATTTCAAATCCTAAAAGATGATACTGTTAAAGTGCTGCACTCAATATGTTAACAAATATGTCACAAGTGGACACAGGACTGGAAAATGTCAGTTTTCATTCCAATCCCAAAGAAAGGCAATGCCAAAGAATGTTCAAACTACTGTACAGTTGTGCTCATTTCACAGGCTAGTAAGGTTATGCTCAAAATCCTTCAAGCTAGGCTTCAGTAGTATATGCCTGAATCAAGAACTTCCAGATGTAAAAGCTAGATTTAAAAAAGGCAGAGGAACCAGAGATCAAATTGCCAACATCCATTGGATCATAGAAAAAGCAAGGGAATTCCAGAAAAACATCTAATTCTGCTTCATTGATTACTTGAAAGCCTTTGACAGTGTGGATCACAGCAAACTGGAAAATTCTTAAAGAAATGAGAATACTAGACTACCTTACCTGTCTCCTAAGAAACCTGTATGCAGGTCAAGAAGCAACAGCTAGAACCAGATATGAAACAATGGAGTTGGTTGGTTCTAAACTGGTAAGGAGTACGTCAAGGCTGTATATTGTCATTCTGCTTATTCAACTTATATGCACTGTACGTCATGTGAAATGCCAGGCTGTTTGAATCACAATCTGGAATCAAGATTGCTGGGAGAATACCAACAACCTCAGATATGCAGATGATACCACTCTAATGGGAGAAAGCAAAAAGGAACTAAAGAGCCTCTTGATGAGGGTTAAAGAGAAGAGGGGAAAACTTGGGTTAAAACTCAACATTCAAAAAACTAAGATCATGACATCTTGTTCCATTACTTCATGGCAAATAGAAGGGGAAAAAGTGGAAACAGTGACAGAGTTTTATCTTCTTGGCCTCCAAAATCACTTCAGACAATGACTGCAGCCATGAAATTAAAAGATGCTTGCTCCTTAGAAGGAAAGCTATGACAAATGTAGACATTGTATTAAAAAACAGAGATATCACTTTGCCAACAAAGGTCCATCTAGTCAAAGCTATGTTTTTTCCAGTGATCATGTATGGATATGACAGTTGAATCATGAAGAAGGCTGAGCACTGAAGAATTGATGCTTTCAAATTGTGGTGCTGGAGAAGACTCTTGAGAGTTCCTTGACTGCAAGGACTGCAAACCAGTCAATCCTAAAGGAAATCAACCTTGAATATTCATTGGAAGGACTGATGCTGAAGGTGAAACTCCAATACTTTGACCACCTGGTGGGGAAAGTGGACTCGTGGGATAAGACTTTAATCCTGGGAGAGACTGCAGGCAAAAGGAGAAGGGAGTGGCAGAGGATGAGATGATTAGATAGCATCACCAACTGAGTGGACATGAATTGAGCAAACTCTGGGAGATAGTGAAGGACTGGGAAGCCTGGCCTGCTGCCATCCATGGGGTTGCAAAGAGTTGGACATGACTTAGCTACTGAACAACAACAAATTCCAGATTAGGCTCAATGTGTATCTTTGCATTTCCAGAAACATCATCATATTGTTTGCTAAATCAAAGAGCAATCAACAAGAGTCACCCTCAGTAGTAGAAAATGCTAATAATACGTGTGAAATTTTTTTTTCTTTACTTTTAAGCACAGTTCACTTCTTCACCAGTCAAGGGTCTTTGGTTTTTATTCCTCATTTTAAAGAAACATTGATTTTCCTTCACCTTCAAAAATTTGTTAGAAATGAAGAACCAGAAATACCATCTCCTCTTTAAATCTTAGTAACCCCAATTCACTTTCAGTTCAGTTCAGTTCAGTCGCTCAGTCGTGCCTGACTCTCCGCGACCCCATGAATCACAGCACGCCAGGCCTCCCTGTCCATCACCAACTCCCGGAGTACACTCAAACTCATGTCCACAGAGTCAGTGATGCCATCCAGCCATATCATTCTCCGTCGTCCCCTTCTCCTCCCGCCCCCAATCCAATTCACTTTAGATTGCAACAAACAATCTTCTTGTGTTACTGAGGTTTGATTTGATCTCTTGGTTCAGATTCTTTTACATTATTAGAATGAAATGTCCTACATTCTTATTCCTCCTCCCTCAATCTGGAACTTGGATGCAGAGTTCTGTTGCAGGTCCTCATGGCCAGTGACCTCGGCCAGCTTGCCTGCTCTTGGCACCGTCCTCCTGAGCACAGTAGCAAGAATGAAGCTCAGGATCTGTCTCCTCCACCTCCTCATCTTTTTACTCTCTTAATGCAAAATTCCTCAGTAGATTTTAGAGAAAAGATTCTGTGTGCCATTTCTGCCCCAGAAGAAAGAAACCACCACAGAAGAATAGAAGGGAACCTGCGTTATTTTTGAGAAAAGACCTGACTAGGTAAAACTGAGTAAAGTTTGTCCCATCTCCTCAAGCTTTTCCTGAGAAAAGCTCCTTAAGTTTTCCTCTCTAGGCCCTTCCCCATGCCAGTAGAATCTGTCCAATCATTTCACACTAAGGTAAAGATGACTGATAAGACTTGATACATTATTGCTTTTAGATCTATTTGCTATTCATCAAGAGAAAAACAGTTACAAGATAGAGAAAATCATTTTGCAAAAGGGTACCTTTGTAAAATCTTCAAAGTTATTTGTCCCCGTTTAAGTGTTCCTCTTTGATATTGGCATGAGGAGAAATGGAAGGCTTGTGTTTTTTGGATGGGGAGGTCCTGTTACAATCAACTCAACACCAATATGTAAGGTTCGTTCCGTTCCGTTCAGTCGCTCAGTCGTGTCCGACTCTTTGCGACCCCGTGGACTGTAGCCTACCAGGCTTCTCCGTCCATGGGATTCTCCAGGCAAGTATACTGGAGTGGGTTACCATTTCCTTCTCCAGGGGATCTTCCCGAGCCAGGGATTGAACCCGGGTCTCCCACATTGGAGGCAGATGCTTCAACCTCTGAGCCACCAGGGTTAGTCCTCTATTTTCTGGAATTAGATTGAATGGGCTTCTCTTTTCTGAGGCAAAAAATCTTGGAGAGGTTGAGAGAACGGAGTTAGTGGCTTCTATTCAATTTCTCATAAATGTGTGTTGCCTTTCAACACTGGCCTCAATGAACTATAGAACAGGTCTAGAAAGGAAAGAAAACATTTAAAGCTTTTATCAGTCTTCCTCTGAGAGGTGATCAAATCATCAGTCCTAAAGAATATCAATCCTGAATATTCACTGGAAGGACTAATGCTGAAGTTGAAGCTCCAGTACTTTGGCTACCCGATGTGAAGAACTGACTCATTGGAAAAGACCCTGATGCTGCGAAAGATTGAAGGCAAGAGGAGAAGGGAACAACAGAGGATGAGATGGTTGGATGGCATCACTGACTCAATGGATACGAGTTTGAGCAAGCTCTGGGAGACAGTGAAAGACAGGGAAGCCTGGCATGCTGCAGTCCATGGGGTCGCAAAGAGTCGGACATTCCTGAGTGACTGAACAACTGTGCTTCTAACTTTTGCCTTTCAGCAGATCTAACTCAAACAAGAAATATAAAAACTGAAGCATCTTTTCAATACCCCTTCCTTGTTCTCACTGGTAATTTACATTTTAAAGCTTTGACAGCACATTGAAGCAAAGTCAAGCGAACGTCACGAGGTCATGACTGGGTTGGATTTTGCAATTTGATCTACTAATTCCAGAATTGAGGACTAGAGATCTGTACAGATGGAAATGAAGGCCAATTAGACATGATTAACATGTAGATTCAAAAATAAGATAGCACCGCATTTTACTCTGAGTCTTTGCCAGTAGAATTTAATAAATTAAAATGAAGTGCAGTCAAGTTGAGACATCAGAAAACGAGGTTAGGCAATATGCAAACATCTCAAGACCTGGTTAATGGATCCTGGCACTCTGGGAAGATGAATTCCTTCAAGCTGACCAGTGGGTTCCTTTGTGGTTTTAATGCCTTATTCATTTTCTGAAGGAAAGGACCTGAACAACAAAATAGGACAGAAAACAGTATCTTTGGTTCAGACAAATATGAAAACTGAGGATTTATTTAAGGTTTCAGAGTTGCCAAAACGTTTTAAAGTTACTAATATTTAGGAGTGTTTGTTTCTGTTCATTTTTGCATAGGGTTGCCTACCACAAGGTCTACTTGTAATGGCACTGCCTAGCTGCTAGGAAGGGAAAATGAAAGAGTTAAATAAAAATGATATTTTGTGGATACAGAGAGGAGGGAATTAGAAAACAGACGTAAAGATTCTAATTCCTGGATTATTTTTTTAAGCACTGCCTTTGCTCCTCCTAAGATTTTGTTTTCATAAAGCTTTAGGCTCTTATAGTGCAAATTACACCTTGCTTAAGGGCAGCAAGATTTACTTAATGACTATCTGCAAATCATTGTAGAATCTTAAGGGAGGAATGTTATTAGAGTTGAGAGCAGTAAATGTTCTCTGTGCAGGGAAGAGCTTCCCCAGCTCCTGGCCGCAGGCTTTGATCTCATTAGCCCCCATAATGAATTTCTCCCTTCAGTTTTACAGGGACTTTCTTCTGAAGAGAGCAAAGCTCAGTGCAGACATTATCTAATTCTTCCTTGTAACATTCATGTAAGCTTGGGTAAGGTAGGTGTTATTACTACCTAACCCATCCCACAGATGGAGAAATAAAATAGAAAGTTACAACTTTCCCAAGGTCAAAGAGAAGCTGAACGAGAGCCAGAAGGCTTCCATTTGAGATTTCCCAATTGTCAGCCCAGAGCTTTCACCTTCTGACTCCGGGGTCACCAAGTAGTTGTGGGGAAAGTGACAGGTCATGAGGGCTATGACTCAAGTGTGGTGGATACAGATTCTGAGCCAGAGGCCCTGAGTTTGACCCTTTCTGCACTGACTGAGAGATATTAAACAAATTATCAGTCCTCCTGGAATTAGGTTTTATTCTCTAAAACAGGATATTATTAGAAATGGGCTCCCTACAAGTCTGCCAGATTAGGTGAAATAATACATTTTCAAGTTACAGCATGTGATGAAATAGTTCAATCACATTAACATCCTAAAGGGTAAAGTCTATAACCATGAGGTTGAAATTCATAAATGGACCTTCTAAGGTTGATAAATCAATCCATTTTATTATCTATATTAATTTAAAAATATTCAATCAAAATACTCCATCATTTTCTGTTACTTTACTTTTCTGAGCCTCATTTTCCTCATGTGAATAAAAGGGGTGAGCACTGTATCCAACTCATGGGGTCTGTCTTGAGAATTAAATGAAATGATCATGCATAAAGATGCTCAGCCGGCAGCGGGGCCATGTAAATGTTATTATCAGACTGATATTAGCTGAAAGTGTATTTCCCAAGAAGGAGGTAGATGCTGAGGGCTGGTGGCCTCATGATGTTAATCCTTTTCCCAATCCGCTAAGTCCTATGGAAGAAGATGATAGGATCAACTCACAGGGATATGGGATAGAATGGGTACCATGTCAATGACTTTTTAAAAAAATTGAAGTATAGTTGATTTACAGTGTGTTTAATTTCTGCTATGTGATTCACTTATGCATATACTTACATTGTTTTTTTGTATTCTTTTCCATTATGGTTAATCACAGGATATTGAATATAGTTACCAGTTCTAAACAGTAGGAGCCTATTGTTTATTCATTCTGTATATATATTAGTTGCATCTGCTAATCCAAACTGCCACTCCATCCCTCCCCCTTGGCAACCAAATGTGTATTCTCTATGTCTATGTCATATTTTATTTTATTAAAATTTTTTAAAATTAATTTATTTTTAAATTGAAGGATAATTGCTTTACAGAATTTATTTACTACAGATCTTATGTGATTTTAATGCAGCTAATTTGTGTCTTTGATTCTTCTATCCATTATTTCATGACCCTCACTCAGATGTTTCACCTGTGCTCCTAGAAAAACACATCTTACTGGTGACCATAGATCTGCCACTTTCTTCCCAAGGTTTTCTCCTCACCCCTCTGTGTCTCCCATAAGTCCCCAAGGTGCCCACAATAAATCGTTGCTGCTAGACCCCGTCAATGGGCACTGGGCATGGCCACCACTGCAGCTGGTGCTCTGGGTTCCTCCTGAAGCCTAAAGGGCACTGAATTCTCTGGAATTTTCAAACTACCACGGCCAACCTGTGCCCTGAGCAGAAGTGGGAGACTCTGTCTTGACAGAGTTATACCTTTCCCCATGGGTATCCCTCCCGTGTCCTGATGTCAACAGATTTTTAGGATAACGAATTCCAGAAGAGCACAGTCTTTTGGGTTTGGATCAGCAGAGAAAACTGAAGGACACTTACTGTTCTGTACTTAGAATCCCTTCTTCTCTGACTACTAAAGCTATATTTTAAAAAACAGGATCATAAGTACCAAGCTTGTCGGAATCTTTCCCTTTTCTCACAATTTCATGTAAATAATTTATGGCAGACAGATAATCTAGAATAATAAATATGTCTAAATAGTAGGTTGAGCACAGACTTCATTCCCTGTTTTCCCATAAAGATATAACTGTGACATAAATACATACAAAGTCAAACTTAATAGACATAATTTTAAAGTTAGTTGTTTACTCAGTATTTTTTTTTTTTTTTATAAATCCTATGAACTCCTGGGCTTAACTGACTTTATTTAGTATATGAATTATCTTCAAATTTAGAGTAGCTAATTCTTAACCTTCAAACAGATGAGAATGAAAATAAAAGGAAATATTCATTGACTCCACATACATAAAGTTTGAGATTATAGCATTTTTTTAGGCCAAATAATGTCCCAATTCATAGCTGAGAAGTCTGTGTTCCAATGATTTATGCAGTCATCTTTCTCGGAGGGGGGAAATTATCCTAAATATTTTGTTCTATTTCTTTCTTCATCTACTCTATTTGTTCTATATCTAATCTCACATCTGAAAATGAGATTAACTGACAATTTGTTGTTCCTATTTTTAGAGCATGAAGAAAATTTCCCCTGGCATTGAGGAAAGATTAATTACAGTATTCAAAACTGAATTGGTAAATTTCTGCCAGGTATTTAATATCTAAAAAATGATATCATTTCTTTTTTTGACTTGAAATATCTAGATTTCCTACTTACTATATAAATAATATTGCTTGGGGAGTTTTGTTAAATGGTATAGCAAAGTTGAACATAGCAAAGCTTTCATGGCACTTGAATGCATAAATGGAACACACACCACTGCCCTCGCCCTGTAAATGGAAGCTTGGTTCAAACACAAATTCCAGAAGAACCTCCATGTCCAAAGCAGAGGCATGATGAAGAATTAGACTTTATTATATATCTAGACTAGGCTTTTAAACACAGCACCATTAGAGTATTAAGATTTATGATGCTGCTTGCTGTGTGTGTATGTGTGTGTGTATAACATCCTGTTTCAGTACATTAAAAATACTGGAACAAAAATATTGAAATGTTGTCCCCCAGGATTTTTCGAGGATTATATTTATATGATTGGAGCAGGGAAAAAAATTTAAAGTTTACAACTAAAGCAATGCTTGTGAAATTTCCAATTTGTTCTCCTTGGATGAATAATGTTACACTAAATGTTAGAATATCACACTGAATTTGTATTTGGAGGTTTTCGTGAGCCTGAAAAGTGTGTGTATATGTGTGTATGTGTGTGTGTGTGTATGAAATTGCATCCTGGAGATAACCTAAGGAAATCGTTACACTGACCAAACTCCTAATTGAAGACATCATAGCTAAAGAGACAAAAGGCCATTTGTTTTATTATTTTTGTGCTGTGAGGTTTTGACTAACAAAGCTTTATAATATGCACACACAGGAGCCATAACAGAAATCTTCCTGCTTAACTCGTTTTGAATTATCATTAGGAAGTATTTCCTCCTCCATCTGTATTTAACAGGAGGGGAAAGTTTATCTCTTTGGTGTATTCAAGACTATGTCAGTTACATACAGCATAATTAAAGGGGTTAAGAAAAGCCAAAGAACTTCCAGAATGACTGTAGGCTACAGGAGTGAGAAGACAGTACCAACAATGCGGCATATTTATAAAAATTGGCAAACCACAGACTGAGGCTGGGGATGGAAAGGAGAGTCGCCTTGTCTCCGTTTGTCCCTGTGCAAAAGCAGTTAAATCAAGTTAGAGCCTGACCTGCTGGGAAAGTACGGTTAGCAGGCTCACAATTATCACTGTTGTTCAGCTGTAAAAGAAAGAAGGGGTTTTTGTTGTTGTTGCTGTATTTTATTTTGATTTGAAGGAGTGTTTCAGCAAGTTTCGGAAGAGGAAGTTAAATCCATGCCAAAGTATCTCTAATTTTTGTGGGTATTCCCTTCTTTCTCCTCCAGAAGTGGGAATTTCCCTCCCTTTCTCCATGCATGACCCCCTCCCCCACCCCGCTCATCAGTGGAGCAGCTTGCAAATAAGCTTGTCCCTAGATTTGCTAGGGAATCCATGCCTAAACAGAAAGTTTTTGATCTATTTGACTATAGTACAACAATTCAGGTAGAATTTTATCCTTCAAAGAAACTCTTTTTCCCACCCCAGGAGACAATTCTTCATAGGCACACAAGAACATTTTCTCACCTGATTATCTCAAAGTTAGCATATATAAAGGCATATAATTTTGTAATTTTCAATTAAGAATTCATAGTTTTGTAAATTTAAATTAGTTTTGAATTTGAAAGTTTAAATGATTGCATAATAACTTATCATTCATCACAATACAATAGAATAAAAAGATAAAGATAATATATTAGTGTTTATAACCTATTTCAGTTTCACAGCACACTACTGAATAGTTTTTGAACATTGACATTTTCCATCCCTTATAATCATATTTTTATGTAACTTGAGGGATTGGGGGCAGGAGAAGGGGACGACAGAGAATGATATGGCTGGATGGCATCACCGACTCGATGGACATGAGTTTGAGTGAACTCCGGGAGTTGGTGATGGACAGGGAGGCCTGGCGTGCTGTGATTCATGGGGTCGCGGAGAGTCGGACACGACTGAGCAACTGAACTGAACTGAACTGAACTGAATACTTTAAAAATATCCAATAAGAAAATAGTAAATTTTGTTTCCATTTTCAAAGATAGGAAAAATTAAAAATAATTGTAATTCTGAACAAAGTCATTTAATGACCCTAGGTTGGCTATAGGAGAGTGCAATGCTGGTAACAGATTGTAATTGTTCATGTTGTTTCCTGTATAGCACAATCAAATGTGTGTAATGCTAGGTCTGTACACTGAAGTTATTTTAAAAGGGTCTTGATTCTACTCTGGGGTTGACTGTGACCCTGAGGGCCAAAGAAATGAGCATATGTACCTTGAATAATTTATTCTTCTCTGCAGAACTGGACTGGGGAAAAGGATCAGTATTACTGATTATGTCTTTTGCCTTGGGCTCCAATATAGCTTGGTCGGGCCCTAGTACTGATCTTGTTTTTACTTCAATTTTTGATATTTTTTTTGTCTTGACATTGTTTACTTAAAGATTTTTAAAAAATTATTGCATTAAAACATGATTTCTCTAGGTTACTGAGTTTTGGGGGCTTCCTTACATTGTGTGCTCAAGGCAAATGCCTCACTCCCTGCTTATTCTGGTCTGGGACTAGCTTTTCTGTTTTGGCTCTGTTTTCCCCAGTCTCTGGAATGAGTATAAAGGTCATCTCTGATGACTTGGGATATTTAGGACCTGAAACAGTGCTGGCACAGAATAGATGTTTGATAAGTGGTTAATGATATTGCTGATAAAGACTAGCTAATCCAAAAAGCCTAATCTTTTCCAATAAGAATACAGTGATGTGGGCCTGGAGCATCAGTTTCTGAGAATAGTTCAGGAACTTCTCTACATGAGTCTTTGCAAACCCATCTCAGATGCAGCCCCTGCCTCTTGATTATGACTGGCATCTACAGGAAAGTAGAATACAGGGATTGTGGAGCCATACCCCCTGGTTTCCAGCTCAGCTGGCCCACTCAACAGCTTCATGACTCTAGGCAAGTTACATCATTTTTGTAATCATTTTTTTTTAAACCTGTATCATGGGGATATTGATAATACCTGCCTCATGAACTTTCTGTGAGGATTAAATAAATTAATATATGTATCTTCAGTTCAATTCAGTTCAGTCGCTCAGTCGTGTCCGACTCTCAGCGACCCCATGAATCACAGCACGCCAGGCCTCCCTGTCCATCACCAACTCCCGGAGTACACTCAAACTCATGTCCACAGAGTCGGTGATGCCATCCAGCCATCTCATTCTCGGTCGTCCCCTTCTCCTCCCGCCCCCAACCTTTCCCAGCATCAGAGTCATAGACCACATCTTATAGGAAACTGCCTGAGGCAAAAACTTTCAGGTTAACTCTACTAGGGAGTGAAACTCCAGGAAAGAGGCATGTGAGGAAAAGTAATTTAATAAACAGCAGGAAAGAACAGGGGCTTCCCTGGTGGCTCTGGCAGTAAAGAATCCACCTGCAATGCAGGAGACCTGAGTTTGATCCCTGGGTTGGGAAAATCCCCTGGGGAAGGGAATGGCAACCCACTCCAGTATTCTTGCCTGGAAAATCCGATGGACAGAGGAGCCTGGAGGGCTACCATCCATGGGATCACAAAGTCAGACACGACTGAGCAACTAACTCGTTTTTAGGAAATAACAGAGGGGAAATATAAGAGGGTATACTAGTGGGTGGGCCACAGTTTACAGGTTCCAAGGTCTCACGGGACCTCTCCAAGAGCTGTAGGAAAATATCTAAAAACAGGATATCAGACAGGTGGACAAGCAAGCGATGTATCTTCTGGCTCTTTCCTACGTCATGTTTTCCATTGGTCAAAGTACAACCCATAGGGTTGTAACCCTACCTCATGTCTGAATTGTATTAACTGACCCTCCAGGCAGCTGTTAGGAAAGCAAGAATCTCCATGGGCCCCTTCCCATCAGTGTGCTGGCCCAGTGGTATCTCTGTGACAGTCAAAAGCTAACAGAGTGATTCTTTCTTCTTTAGTGACCATGGTGGCTATCCCCAGTGGCTCAGTGGTAAAGAAACCACCTGCAATGCAGAAGACGCAGATTCAATCCCTGGGTCAGGAAGATCCCCTGGAGGAGGGAGTGGCAATCCCACTTCAGTATTCTTGCCTGGACAATCCCATGGACAGAAGAGCCTGGCAGGCTTCAGTCCATAGGGTTGCAAAGTGTTGGATGTGACTGAGCATGCAACACATGGCTGTAGCTTTATAACCACAGGGGCAATAAGAGCCATATTATTGGAAGCTGGAGTCTTCCCAATATCCCCAACCCTGGAAACTGCAGCTGTCTTCCAACAAAATAATTTTTTGTTTGTTTGAGGAAAGCACTTGTTTTTTGCACTGTCTGGTCCCTCTGCCTCATAAATGGTTCTTGTGGTCTTCAAATATCAGGATTATTTTGGTCATTTTAGAGCCCAATTCAAGTATAATTAATTAGCCTTCCAATTGCTAGCACAGCTTTCTTCATTCTCAGATAAAGAGCTACATGAATATCCTTCTTCACTTAGACTTTTATTTCTATTTATTAAAGGATGTACTTTTGCCCTCAAATGAAGGGCATTTTATGTCATCAGAGGAAAGGGCGTGAATCTGGGCCCTCAGCTTGCTCTCACACCCTGCAGCTTGGCAGTTCACACAGCCAAACCACGAATGGAACTAATGTCTCATTATTTGCTTCCCATCACATCTGACCTACTATGAATCAACCCCCTTTCCCTATCAATATCAAATTTGGCTTGTTCAGGATGTGAAAAGATGTCATTTCTTTTCCTGTTTCTTCTTCACCCTTTTTGTGGGTTTAGTTGCTCAGTTGTGTCTGACTCTTTTGCAACCCCATGGAATGTAGCCTGCCAGGCTCCTCTGTCCGTGGGATTTCCCAGGCAAGAATACTGGAGTGGGTTGCCATTTCCTTCTCCATTCATTCTCTTTAGAGAAATTAATTTTTATTTTGAACTCTTGACTTGTAGTAAATTTCAGGCTGGAAACTAAAATTTGGAAAGGAAAATCAGTGAAACACAGATATAAAAGATCACTTTTACCTTGATTCTTTCCACCTGTTCGCTTTCCCCTCCCCATGGAACATAAGACCCTGCTGCCACATCCTTTTTCTTTAATCTAGATACTTGTGTCACTCACGGTTCCTTACTCTCTTTGGTCAAGATAATGTTAAGTAGTCCTCAATTCTTGAGAATTCATCTTGTGGCAAAGATAATGCATGATTAAAAAGTTAGAATAAAAAGTTCTAACATTTCCTCTGTAACTATAATTTAAGGTCCTTCAAGGAAAAAGAGTTAATTGATCAGTTAATTTCTCTGTTTCAAAATTAACAGGGGTCAATTCTAGCCTTTGCTTTCTTATCTGTCCCACTGCCAAGTAACTTCTATATGAAGGATAATGATCAGAACTGGCATCTTTATTTAGCAAATCCAGAGTTAAACACTTTCATCAGTGGTTGAATCTCTCGGCGTCCATACAGACAAACATTTGCTTGTGGAATACTCATTTCTGTGACACCTCGGCCTTGGTCACTCAAGATCTGGTTGGAAACCACCAGTGATGGGAATGTACAATTGTATGAGACAAGTCTTTTCATTTCAGAGAAGCGCTAATCCCTAGGAAGGTCTTCTTGTTTTTTTTTTTGTTTGTTTGTTTGGTATATTGATCTGCTGGTGGCTAAGAGCTCTGGTCTTTGCTTTCATAAATTCCCCTTGCACGTGTGTGCTTGAAGATCAGTGCTCTGAAGCTGAAGAAAACAGCAAGGTCAGTGTCTCTTATCGGTCTTGTCGTTCAGATAGTTGGAAAGAGGTATTGCTATCACTGTTTCTCCATGCCATCTGTTCTTCAGACCAAGCCTCTGAGTTTTTTCAATTTTATGTCATATAAAATGGCTCTAAGTCTCATTCTCTTTGAAGTGTGTTTCATTTTCATGAAGTTTGTCCTAAAATGTGATGCTCAAAACTGAGTTTAGTCCTCCAGGTATGCCCTGACAGGAGTGGGAGGTAGAACAGAACGAAGGGTTCTGTGTTCCTTAGCACAGATGCTGTATTCTTATAAGAGAAGCTATTAGTGAAATTATGTGCAATTTCTTGCCTTGAGAATCCCGTGGACCGAGGGAGCCTGGTGGACTACAGTCCATAGGGCTGCAGAGAGTCAGACACGACTGAAGTGACGCAGCATGCATGCATGCATTTGGTTCAAGAAGATCAGTTAGGCATTGAAATTTAAAAAATTTTTGGACATATGCACACTACTATTTTATTTATTTAATTCTCTTTGGCTGCTTGGGGTCTTCATTGCTAGCCGCGGGCTTGCTCTAGTTGTGGAGAGCGGGGGATACGCACCAGCCGTGGTGAGTGGGTTTCTCACTAAGCGGCTTCTCTCGTCGCGGTGCCCAGGCTCCAGGGCTTCAGCAGCTGCAGCACGCAGGCTCAGTAGTCATGATTCCCACACTTTGTTGCTCTGGGACACATGGAATATTCCAGGACCAAGGATCAAACCTGTGTCCCTGCATTGGCAGGTGGCTTCTTATCCACTCCACCACCAGGGCAACAGTAACAATTAAAATTGTGATCTAAAAAGAAATAGCTTAAATAAACTGGATTTTCAAAACGAAGAATATCCTAATGTTCGCTTGAGCATTACGTATGGTAAAATCTCATTACTCTGAATTGCCAATTTAGAATTTTTGGTAGTTGCCATGGGGTTAAGATAAAGATGTCTTCAGCCTATTTATGCTAAGTGGATTCAGGAAGCAAAAAATAGTCTAAAAGATTGCAAGGATATAATTAACCTACCTGAGAGAACACATTTTCAAGCATGTAGTCTGATATCATCTATTTAAGTACTCTTAATTTATATATTAATAAAGTAATTTTTCTTAGTTACGAAAGCAAGTCTATAAAAGTATCTACTTGCCAGTGCTCTTTTGGCCTAATTGAATCTCATTGTATAGCTATGAAAGAATGAAATTGCATTTATTTAAAAAATAAAATTCTCAGTTTTCATTAGTTTAGACTGCTGTCCTCCCCAGCTTGTCTAAGTTGAAAAAAAGTTGACTGCTTGGCAGACCAGCTAAGGGTTGATCATTTTCTTAATATAATTAAATATGTTTACATCTTTGTCCTTCCTATTATAACCTGGTGGTTATTTCTAAATAACTTGATGGAGCAGGTGCTTCTAAAAACAGAACAAATGCAGGCCAATTTGTAAATCTTGCCCACAAAGTCATTTAATAGTTAATGACAGTAGACCACGGTTTTTCCATTCCCTTTCTTACAAAATTTTTAGCTTCCTTCCCAGGGCTTCTCTTCCTCCTTCCCCCTCTCTGGAATTGAGCCTTAAAGCTTTCTCTCTTCTGGAGTGTTCATTCACCCTCATGGCTTTTTCTCCAATTACCCTCTGCCAGTCACTTCCTGATCCCTATCTCTAGCTCCATCCTTTGGGCCAGTTGTTGCTATTTGATTTCATACAATGTTGTGAGGTGGGTTGGGTTCAGTTCAGTTCAGTTCAGTCGCTCAGTCGTGTCCGACTCTCCGCGACCCCATGAATCACAGCACGCCAGGCCTCCCTGTCCATCACCAACTCCCGGAGTTCACTCAAACTCATGTCCATCGAGTCGGTGATGCCATCCAGCCATCTCATTCTCCGTCGTCCCCTTCTCCTCCCGCCCCCAACCTTTCCCAGCATCAGAGTCTTTTCCAGTGAGTCAACTCGTCGCATGAGGTGGCCAAAGTATTGCAGTTTCAGCTTTAGCATCAGTCCCTCCAATGAACATCCAGGGTTGGGTTACTCCTGTTCAAATACAGGGAGACTGGGCTTAGAAAGTTACATTTAACATTACATGAAATTCTATCGTTTTCATGCATACAACAAATATTGAGTTTCTGGCTGAGATTTTCTAGGTCAGATGTACAAGTGTAAGCCATTGAAATTCTATGAGTGCTTGTTAAAATGTCTTAATGAAAGTAATTGTATATTATGTTTAGAATTTCAGAAACAGTTAACTGTTTATGTCCTGATCTCCAGGAGCAATCTTTCTTTAACAGAGAAAAGTTCTGTAACTTAGTCACCATAGATTTTTACCACCTTGTTGAATTACTGTTATTATTGCTATCAATTTTTGCTATTTGGTGACTTGAATTTAAATAATTAATTCAATAATGATCAGTCTAGGATCATCATTTCACCAAAAAAAGGGGAAATGATAATAAGTAAACTCTAGTAGGGAGAAGGCAATGGCAAGCTACTGCAGTACTCTTGCCTAGAAAATCCCATGGATGGAGGAGCCTGGTGGGCTGCAGTCCATGGTGTCGCTAAGGGTCGGACACGACTGAGCGGCTTCACTTTCACTTTTCACTTTCACACATTGGAGAAGGAAATGGCAACCCACTCCAGTGTTCTTGCCTGGAGAATCCCAGGGACGGGGGAGCCTGGTGGGCTTCTGTCTATGGGGTCACACAGAGTCGGACACGACTGAAGTGACTTAGCAGCAGCAGCAAACTCTAGGAGCTAGTGAAGGTAGAGGAAGAATGGTATGCTGCAGTTCAAGGGGTCTCAAAGGGTTGGACACAACTTAGCAACTGAACAACAGCACCTTACAGGTGTTCTCAGAATTGACTTATTAGTTTGTAAAATGGTTAGAATGACTCCTGGTCTGTAGCAATATTCAGTAAATGTAAACTGTTACTATTATCATTGTTATCATTGGCATAGATGTTAATAGCCTTAAACAATGATCTTCTCAGGACAGTATCGCCTTTTAGATAGTGGCAACAAGCAGAAGGTTATCTATGTAGCCAATTACCTCTAAGAACTCTTTTGGAATCTGTCACCCCTTCAGTTCAGTTCAGTGGCTCAGTCATGTCTGACTCTTTGCAACCCCATGAATCGTAGCACACCAGGCCTCCCTGTCCATCAAACCGGAGTTCACTCAAACCCATGTCCATTGAGTCGGTGATGCCATCCAACCACTCATCCTCTGTCGTCCCCTGCTATTCCTGCCCTCAGTCTCTACCAGCATCAATATCTTTTCAAATGAGTCAGCTCTTTGCATCAGGTGGCCTAAGTATTGGAACTTCAGTGTCAAATCAGTCCTTCCAATGAACACCCAGGACTGATCTCCTTTAGGATGGACTGGTTGGATCTCCTTGCAGTCCAAGGGACTCTCCAGAGTCTTTTCCAACACCATAGTTCAAAAGCATCAATTCTTCTGCCCTCAGCTTTCTTTATAATCCAACTCTCACATCCATACATGACTAATGGAAAAACCATAGTCTTGACTAGACAGACCTGTGTTGGCAAAGTAATGTCTCTGCTTTTTAATATCCTGTCTAGGTTGGTCATAACTTTCCTTCCAAGGAGCAAGCATCTTTTAATTTCATGGCTGCAATCACCATCCACAGTGATTTTGGAGCCGCGAAAAATAAAGTCAGCCACTGTTTCCACTGTTTCCCCATCTATTTGCCATGAGGTGATGGGACTGGATGCCATGATCTTAGTTTTCTGAATGTTGAGCTTTAAGCCAACTTTTTCACTCTCCTATTTCACTTTCATCAAGAGGCTCTTTAGTTCTTCTTCACTTTCTGCCATAAGGGTGGTGTCATCTGCATATCTGAGGTTATTGATATTTCTTCTGGCAATCTTGATTCCAGCTTGTGCTTCTTCCAGCCCAGCATTTCTCATGATATACTCTGCATATAAGTTAAATAAGCAGGGTGATAATATACAGCCTTGACGTACTCCTTTTCCTACTTGGAACCAGTCTGTTTTTCCATGTCCAGTTCTGACTGTTGCTTCCTGACCTGCATACAGATTTCTCAAGAGGCAGGTCAGGTGGTCTGGTATTCCCATCTCTTTCAGAATTTTCCAAGTTTGTGGTGACCCACACAGTCAAAGGCTTTGGCATAGTCAATAAAACAGAAATATATATTTTTCTGGAACTATCTTGCTTTTTCGATGATCCAGTGGATGCTGGTAATTTGATTTCTGGTTCCTCTGCCTTTTCTGAAACCAGCTTGAACATCTGGAAGTTCATAGTTCATGTATTGCTGAAGCCTGGCTTGGAGAATTTTAAGCATTCCTTTTCTAGCGTGTGAGATGAGTGCAATTGTGTGGTAGTTTGAGCATTCTTTGGCATTGTCTTTCTTTGGATTGGAATGAAAACTGAACTTTTCCAGTCCTGTGGCCAATGCTGAGTTTTCCAAATTTGCTGACATATTGAGTGCAGCACTTTCACAACATCATCTTTTAGGATTTGAAATAGCTTAACTGGAATTCCATCACCTCCACTAGCTTTGTTCGTAGTGATGCTTCCTAAGGCCCACTTGACTTCACATTCCAGGATGTCTGGGTCTAGGTGAATGAACACAGCATCGTGATTATCTTGGTCATGAAGGTCTTTTTTGTACAGTTCTTCTCTATATTCTTGCCACCCCTTCTTAATGTCTTCTGCTTCCATTAGGTCCACGGATTTCCTTTATTGAGCCCATCTTTGCATGAAATATTCCCTTGGTATCTCTAATTTTCTTGAAGAGATCTCTAGTCTTTCCCATTCTATTGTTTTCCTCTATTTCTTTGCACTGATCACTGAGGAAGGCTTTTTTATCTCTCCTTGCTCTTCTTTGGAACTTTGCATTCAAATGGGTATATCTTTCCTTTTCTCCTTTGCTTTTCACTTCTCTTCTTTTCACAGCTATTTGTAAGGCCTCCTCAGACAGCCATTTTGCTTTTTTGCATTTCTTTTTCTTGGGGATGGTCTTGATCCCTGCCTCCTGTACAGTGTCATGAACCTCTGTCCATTGATCATCAGGCACTCTGTCAATCAGATCTAGGCCCTTGAATCTATTTCTCACTTCCATTGTATAATCATAAGGGATTTGATTTAGGTCATACCTGAATGGTCTTGTGGTTTTCTTCACTTTCTTCAATTTAAGTCTGAATTTCGCAATAAGGAGTTCATGATCTGAGCCACAGTCAGCTCCTGACCTTGTATTTGCTGACTGTATAGACTTCTCCATCTTTGGCTGTAAAGAATGTAATCAATCTGATTTCAGTGTTGGCCATCTGGTGATGTCCATGTGTAGAGTCTTCTCTTGTGTTGTGGAAGAAGGTGTTTGCTATGACCAGTGCATTCTCTTGACAAAACTCTATTAGCCTTTGCCCTACTTCATTTTGTACTCCAAGGCCAAATTTGCCTGTTACTCCAGGTGTTTCTTGACTTTCTACTTTTGCATTCCAGTCCCCTATAGAGAAAAGGACGTCTTTCTTGGGTGTTAGTTCTAGAAGGTCTTGTAAGTCTTCACAGAACCGTTCAACTTCAGCTTTTTCAGCATTACTGGTCGGGGCATAGACTTAGATTACTGTGATGTTGAATGGTTTTCCTGGAAATTATCAGAGATCATTCTGTCATTTTTGAAATTGCATGCAAGTACTGCATTTTGGACTCTTTTTTGACTATGATGGATACTCCATTTCTTCTAAGGGATTCCTGCCCACAGTAGTAGATATAATGGGCTGCTCCTACTGCTGCTGCTAAGTCGCTTCAGTCGTGTCCGACTCTGTGCGACCCCATAGACAGAAGCCCACCAGGCTCCCCTGTCCCTGGGATTCTCCAGGCAAGAACACTGGAGTGGGTTGCCATTTCCTTCTCCAATGCATGAAAGTGAAAAGTAAAAGTGAAGTTGCTCAGTCGTGTCTGACTCTTAGCGACCCCATGGACTGCAGCCTACCTGGCTTCTCTGTCCATGGGATTTTCCAGGCATGAAGTGGGGTGCCATTGCCTTCTGAGTTAAATTCACCCATTCCAGTTCATTTTAGTTCTCTGATTCCTAGAATGTCAACATTCACTCTCGCCAGTTCCTGTTTGACCACTTCCAATTTGCCTTGATTCATGGACCTAACGTCTAGGTTCCTATGCAATAATGCTCTTTACAGCATCGGACCTTGCTTCTATCACCAGTCACATCCACAGCTGGGTGTTGTTTTTGCTTTTGCTCTACCCCTTCATTCTTTCCAGAATTATTTCTCCACTGATCTCCCGTAACATATTGGGCACCTACAGACCTGGGGAGTTCATCTTTCAGTGTCCTATCTTTTTTCCTTTTCATGATGCTCATGGGGTTCTCAAGGCAAGAATACTGAAGTGGTTTGCCATTCCCTTCTCCAGTGGACCACATTCTGTCAGATCTCTCTGCCATGACCCGTCTGTCTTGGGTGGCCCCACATGGCATGGCTTAGTTTCAGTGAGTTAGACAATGCTGTGGTCCATGTGATCTCACCGCTTATTTTCTCTTAAATGCTTGCTGAACACATATATTATTACAGAATCCTGATAGAGTTGATAGTGTCCCTGATTTTACTCTCTATTATATAAATGTATTTTTCCTCAAATGTATGTTTTGAGTGATGTCTGGAACCTCAGCACAAAAGTTCAAGTGTAGAGCAAGTAAGAATCTAGCTGTAGTCTAAAAAGCATTTTATTGCTCCTGACTACCAGTTAACAATTAATTAATTAAAGAAGACAAAAATTTTAGTTGCCTTTGTCAAGTGTACTCTGCAGGATTGATGCCTCTCTGTTCAACTTTATTTTGTGGTGATGACTGCAACTACTTTTCCATTTGTTATGTCACTTGACATTAATATTGTTTAACAAATCAAGAAATAAAATATTCAAAACAAAGAAATCCACAAGAAAAAGATTTTGACTCATGAAAGGGGTACCTCTAACTTTCCTTGCTGGGTAGAATGAATCATTACTGGGTAATGACCTCAGGACAAACTTTTTCAAACAAAATGTAATGTTTTCATTTTCCTTTTTCTTTGAATTTCACTCTTACGGATTTGTGGTTATAATGAAACATCCCTCATATTTAAGAGGTGTCTTCTGAGACTAGAGCCATTTCTATGCCAAAGTTACAGACTTCGAAGATGCCTGACTGGGTACACTGGAAAGTTGGTGTGAAAAACTGAGCCAGTGGACTGTGGTGTTCTCTAGGACCACTGGAGCGATTGTCAAGATTCCTCCCAGTCCTTGGGAATTTCTTGTTATCACTTCCTGCCCTTCTTGCTGTCCTTCATTTTTATCTCCCTTATCTGCTTCCTTTTCCTTTCATACTGTCAGTTTCTTTACTCTCCTCTTCTCGGCTCCTATTATCTCTCCATTCTTCCCTTCCCTTCACCCTTCCATTCTGACTTTCCTCCATTCTTTATTCCCAGCTAGGCAATTGGCAGCTTGTAAATCCAAAATGCAAACTGCTACTTAAAAGACTAAGGGAATAAGGCTAACATATTTGTTCAGGTAATCTTTCTATTCTTGTTCACTTGCCCTGTTGTCATAAGGACTCAGCTATGACATGGTTGTTAGCTGTTGGTTCACTCTTGCATTTACAATCCTGCTCCTAGCTTTCCCCGTTTGTACTCTGCATCTGTATGTGGTCTCACTTTTTTTTACTTTTAGACTGCTGAGTTCTGCTCTGTATCATTTGTGTCATACATCAACTATATTCTATGAAAAGCCCTTCCCTGGGCCTGCCCAACCTACTTCAAGCTGGGCACTGCCATCTCCCAAGCTCATTCTTTCCTTAATATTTGCTAAGAAAGTTTATTCATTCATTCAATAAATATTTATTGAGCCCTAAACATAATAATAAAGTTAAAAGCAACAGGTCTTTTCCCTTTTCACATGCTGAATATTTTTTTTAGTATCCCACTGTAAATTCTATTGAATCTAAGAAAACAAATATTGTTATACATTTCACATGACCCCCTTTAAAAAACACTGAATAATTAATTTCTATACAAAATTGAAACCAATAGACATTTTCAAGATAACCACATGGTACAAAACACTTATTTATTGACTCTAAATATGATATCCTTATAAAATTAAACAAAATCCCTGAATGATTGACAGAGTTCTTCATTTCTGATTCAGATATTTTGGTTTTTCTTAGAGCCTAAGCCTTAGATAGATGCAGTAATAATTCACTAATATGTACAATTCCCCCAATTATTATTTGGTGGTTGTGTGTGTTTATCAAAATGGGAAAAAACTACATGGGAGATATTGAGAGGTCTACAAGGAATCAGCTTTATCTTAAAGAGCACACATTCACAGAAAAATAAGTTTTCCAAAGCTGTGTGGGTTGAAGTTCATGGAAGAGAAATCATCGTGGCTTTAGTAAAATGAGCATTTCAGAACATGCATTCCCAAATGAAAAAAAAAAAGAAAACTGGATACTTCTTTGAGCCTGGTGTCATTTGTGCTTCAATGCAAAAACACCACATTGCTGAGGACATTGAATGAGAAAGTTACATGAAAAGAGCTGAAAATAAAGTCTCCTAATCAGTCCTCTAATTTCCCACTAAGCCATCCCGGTTTATGCCTAAGATTAAGGAAACTCTTGATGGTAAAGAATTATAAGGTGTGTTATTTCATTTATTCCTTTATCATTTTCAGGCAGATATTAATGTTCCCACTGCAGAGGTGAGGGAACCAGAAATCCAAAGGAGAAGATTGGTTGTTTAAGGTCACAGCAGCAGAGATGCTATTCAAACTTAGCTCTATTTGACTCCCCAAACCATGCTATTTTCCACTACACATTACTTTTTCCCCCTCTTGTTTGTGTTTAAGTTGATGGCATAAAGTCACTCTGTCATTCATAGTTGCTGCAAAGTGATGTTCACTGAGGGGCCTGAGGACAGCCTTACAACCTCTTGCTGTTGTTATTCAGTTGCTCAGTCGTGTCCGACTCTTTGCGACCCCATGGACTCTAGCAGGCCAGGCTTCCCTGTCCTTTACCATCTTAGTCCAAAGAGCAATGGGGGCCGGATTAGGAATAGGAAGCTTCCTGCAGACACAGGAATGGTGGAAGGGGATATCAGAGACTCATTTACAACACTGTCGCAAAACAGGTGGCGTGGAAAGCCGGTTGAAAAATCCCATCCGGAAGCTTAAGAAAAGAAGAACGGATGAAGAAGGAACGTGGGTGGAAGGCGGTGGGTAGACTAAAGAAGGAGAACGTGGCTTGAAGGTGAACAAAGGAAATGGTTAGAGAAAGGAGAATGAATGAGGATTATCAGGAAGACACAAGTAGGGCTTTGTGGTGAGAGGAGAGGGTGGAGGGCAAGGCAGAGATGAGAAGGGGAAGAAACTTTGCCTAGAGAACAAAGGAAAGAATAAACACAGTTTTATCTCCATTAGAAAGAGTGGAAGTTTGTCTTCTGTGACAGGTTGTCCCAACCCATTGTGTTGTGCTGAGATACTGAATTATCTCAACTGCTTGCCATTAGAAAAATGTAGATTCCCGGGGTCACTTTATAGCCAATGCCTAATATCGTGCCTAAGCTTGTGGTGTTTACTGTATGCAGTGAGGAGATGGAAACAGTATATAATGGTAGCCCCCTAATTTCTCAACGAACCAGAATCTTTCCTATTTTAAAGAATATGCAGAAATGAAAAATAGTAATTTTACAAAGCAGAAATAAATCATCTCTTGGGGACAGTTACATGTGATTCATACATTTCTTGGAGGTGAATTATAGTTTAAAATATAACATGTAGATTCTTCACCAGGTTTTAACAGTCCTGTTTAAGTTGTTGGAAACTTTGGTAAACTTCCTTAGATACCCAAGGTCATATTAGGTTCACAGCCCATTTTACGGAGGTTTGCAAATCTTTCAGCAATGATGAATTGGATTTCAGTTGAATTGCTTTCAAACTTGGGCCAAGTTTTAAAGAAACACTGTATAGTTCTTTCAGGTAGAAGGCAGGTGAAACTCAAGGGGTCTAAAGTGGGTTTTGCTTTGAGTTTCTTTGGGGTTCTGCTTGAACTTGACACTCAAAGTGAAACTCAGGAGATCTGAACGTCTTGCAAACTCAGGCTCAAAGGAAGGTTTTTGGAAGCAAACTTGCATGTTGAAAATGCTGAGCTAACAGTGCTAATTGGTGCTTTAGTTTGCTTTGCCCAACCCTCTGAATAGAGTTTCATCTGGAAAGAAAAAAAGGTTCTCTTAATGGGTCTAGAGTTTAGTAAAGCTCTGCAGAAGGACTTTGGTCTTGCTGATGGGTTATATGCAACAAGTAGAATGCATAAATTGCCATAATGCTAGATTAATAAGAGCAATTGACTGGCTCAAGCAAGTCCTGATATCACATCCCTGAGTTGAAATTAAAGGCCTTTAGGGGCGATTCAGTTTATCTGGGCAATTCAAGTGAAAACTGCGTGTATTATAAGCATTACCTAGATAGTTGCTACGATATAGATTTGACCGCAGTGATATGAAAATATTCTCTTACTTATGAGAATGAATAACTGGAAAGAAAATTTTGCATCCCGCCCTGCCGCCATGACACTAAACATATTCACTAAGACCAATCTATGGCAGTGCTTTAAAGGCACAATAAGCCTGAGCACGCACATCAAGCCTGTAGGTGAGCCAATCACCACGACATTTTATAAAACATGCTTCTGATCTAATTAGGGGTTGGTGTTAGAGCAGAGGGGATTTAATTTAGCTATGGCAAATAAATCTAAATATTAAAATAAACTTAGAAATTAAGGGGCTTTTTGAGGAAGGAAACAAGTTGGCAGATTTTGGCATATCAACAAAAGGAAAGCACACAAAGAAAAGGATTAGTCAAAATAAAGATCAAATAAAAATCAAAAATAATTTGGCTTCCATCCAGGAAACTTTTGTTGCATTTTAGAAGCATGTCTTTCCTTCCCAAGTGTGATGAACAGAGGAACCACCTGATCATCCCCTAAAGGTCATCAAGCATACCACATGCCACAGCAGAGTCGCTCCTGAGGCCTTGAGAAAACTCAGCAGAGGTGCTGTATTGAAATTCACACCTCATAGTCATACACCTATAAACAACATGGAGGCAATGAATGGTGGTAAGCAGATTCTAAGGAACTGATGAACTAGTATTTACACTTCAGAAATATTCACACAGTGAGTGCTTTAAGAAAATGAATAAACTGGAAAAGAGTCTGATGCTAGGAGGGGTTGGGGGTGGGAGGAGATGGGGATGACAGAGAATGAGATGGCTGGATGGCATCACCGCCTCTTTGGACATGAGTTTGAGTGAACTCCGGGAGTCGGTGATGGACAGGGAGGCCTGGCGTGCTGTGATTCATGGGGTTGCAAAGAGTCGGACACGACTGAGCGACTGAACTGAACTGAACTGATATCTATCTCTCCAACTATCTGTTTATCATCTTTCTATGGAGGAGACGTTCTGAAAGATATTGTACTTTTTTGGACTTCAAAGGGTCCTGTTTGATGCATTTTTAAAACCAACATCTCATAATCTGCGGGGCTCAGTTCAAAATCAAAATACAGAAAACTTGTTCAGAAATCACACAGAAATGCTGTTAAAGGTATTGTATACGAAGCTTCTTCTTTTCTTTTGGAGTCTGTTTCCTACTTATTATCATTTCAAGGGAAGAAAAATTAAAGTAGAATTTATTAGCACAAATCTTACTGCTCATCTTTATTTTGCTCACACAAGGTCTTCAGTACAAATTTAAGAGCATTGATTGTGTGCCTAATTATTGAAATTGCATAGCTCGTATTTTGCAGTTCATTAGTGTGCTTTTCATTCTTACCAGAACAGTGGAAATGTTTCACAGAATTAACTCCTGTTTTTATTTCATTTCTTGCTGTGCACACATTCTACCAACACTCTCAACCTTCAGTTTACTGATGAGTAAGGAAGGCCTTAAAGAAAAAAAAAGAAAAAGCAACTAGAGGATTTACAGAAGGCTTACTGAAGAAGGTAACATCCAACATAGTAGAAGTAAGCTACAGATGAAAAAGCTTCAGGATAATATCATTCTGGTAAAGAGGCAGGATTACTGTATGAGATTAAATATGCTTTAGCACACCTGATAATTTCATTTTGGGCTTGTATTTTCCTGTTCTTGAGTCTTTTGGATTCCCTGTAATCAATTGACACATTTTGTAAATGAAGTGCTCATATTCATTCTGAAAATGTGATCACCTCCAGCAAACTTCAGTGTCATTCAAAACTTTCCATCGTTTGGCTATAGAGTCCAAACCTAACGTTGACTAAGCTATTCAAATAAGCATTAAAGATGTGTTGGCAGTTCTAATACTTTTTCTAGAACCATGTCTAGAAAGAAATTTGACACAGATCACTAAATCCTAGATTCAACAAAGGAGTTCAAAGTAGAAGGATTCTGGAAACATTATTTCAATCTGATAGGAAACGTTCAGTGAAATTAATTCTGAGGTCTTTGCAATAATATCATTATACTTGTGTAAGAAACTAATTGAGGTTATCATTTTGTGTTTGTTCCGTCACTAAGTTCTGTCCAACTCTTTGTGACCCCATGGATTGCAGCACGTCAGGCTACCCTGTCCTTCACTATTTCCTAGAGTTTTCTCAAACTTGTGTCCTTGGAATTGATGCTGCCATCCAACCATCTAATTCTCTAGCACTCCCTTTTCCTCCTGTTTTCACTCTTTCCCAGCATCAGGGTCTTTTCCAGTGAATCAGCTCTTCATATCAGGTGACTCTTTGCATCCTATCATTTTAGGAAACCATTAGCTTGGATATTTCTCATATTTATCAATTTTTTAGATAAGGAAATACAAATAAAATTTTAATATACCCTTAAAAAGTATTATATACAAATTTCTGAGTGTGAAATACATTTATTATTCAAATTGTTTCACTATATTGCAAATAAACATACTCAGAACCTAAATTACTTATACATACATATATTCATCTTACTGGTATATGCAAGTAAATAGATATATCTACTTAAAGAACTATTATACAAGGATGGATATGTTAGATGAATGCAAAAAGGAAGGGAAAAACATTCTCAGGGCACATATTGCAGTATCTCTAATCTTGTAGCCTCAGACAGCTGGGCTATATAGGTAGATGATGAACTGGCCCAGCATGAAGTCATGAAGCTTGGAACTATCTGTTGGGGAAAAGTCTGCACAGAATCTGAAAAACTAATGGCCTGTACATTTTTTGAAGTCCAAGAGCCAGTGTAGAAAACACAGTTTTTATTAACCACACTATTAGAATTGAGTAGGTCATCTTTAAAAATCAAAATGAAAAATAAAAGAGGAAAATGGAGGCTGGGAAGCCAGTTGTGTGAGAGCGTGTTTATAATGAGGTTTATAATAAGGGCATAGATCCAGTCAGTGCTATGCACTCCATGGCCACATACATTCCCCTAAATCATAGCCTCAGAACTATGCTTCATTAGTCATACGGAGAATCACAGAAGAAAATGTGGCTTGGTTTGTGCAAATGAAATACTACTCCAGGAAAAAAGCAGCTCAAAGTGTGTGCCTTGGAGACCACGGTTCAGAACCGTTTTAAACAAGGGAGAAACATAAACAGCAAATGCCATATGCTTTTGAATTGTTTTAATAGTAGAGGTGTCTTTCCATACTCATTCAATTTCCCATGTGACCAAGCATCTGATCTCCAGCTACATACAGCAATGACCACAAACCCTGTATTTAGTAGGTCTATATTTGTTAAACAGCAATAAATCATCCATTTAAATTTTTATTTATTATGACCTAGAATTTACCTCAATTTTCTGTCATTTATTATTACAAGTCTGAAGAGGAAAGAAGAGTTTAGTATCGACAGATATTTTTGGACTTGACTTCTGGGAATATTTTTGTGATCCTCTTTTTGTGTGTGTGTGTGTAAGTTTCTTTGTGGAAAAGGACAGCCTTAAAAAGCAACTGGTCTGTTTTGTGGGCTGTTTCTGTGGTCTTGCCAGACAGTGTCTATTTATTTCTTCACAACCTGACCGAAATGCTGTCGATAATGGCTCCGGTAGATGTGACAGAGCAAGAAAAATGTCAGCCAGATCAATCTGAATCTCAGTAAGTCCAAGGCTGCTTTTATTCTTGAAATTTTCACTAATGTGTTTTTATAAATTTTAGAAAGTGGCAAAAATTGAGCAAATACATGTTCAGTATTATCATGAAAATGGTTTGACCTTGTGGACCCTCAAAGGAACTTTGGGGTCCTCAGATACTTTGTGAATCGTTTCTGTGACAGTGATGATGTTCTTGGTTGATTAATAGCATTATGGATACCATATTATATACTTCATCTTCACCTTACTTGTTTTTCACTTAATGAACCATGAACCATGTAAAGTCGCTCAGTTGTGTCTGATTCTTTGATACCCCATGGATTGTAACCTACCAGGCTCCTCTGTCCATGGGATTTTACAGGCAAGAGTACTGGAGTGGCTTGCCATTTCCTTCTCCAGGGGATCTTCCTGACCCAGGAATCAAACCTGGGCCTCCTGCATTGCAGGCAGACAGTTTACCATCTGAGCCACCAAGGAAGCCATTATATTCTAAAGATCTGTCCACATCAATAAAAGGAAAGTTTCTTCACTTGTTCTTGTAACAGCCTACTGTTTCATTGTCTGGATTCACCATAATTTATTTTAATTGTTCTCCAACTCCTTGTCCTATTTAAATTTTTTCCTATCATGAGCAACAGTGAATTACCTTGTAAATGAGAGTTTTATATACAAGCAGGTATAATTGCAGGGGAAAACTGTAGAAACAAAATTCAAATAGCAATTTGTCAAATCTGGTCAAGTCATCCTTCATGGAGTTTGTTTCATTTTGCATGCCTACCTGTTACATGAATAGACTTTCTTCCCCAACTAGCTATTGACAGCTTTGCTAATCTGGTAGGTGAGCAGTATTATCTTAGAGTAGTTTAAATATTCATTTTTCTTGTGCTGAGTAAGGTTGAACATCTTTTCATATGTAAGGACTCTTTGTATTTCCTTTTCTGTGAACTGTAGATTTTCTTTTAGATTGTTGCTCTTTTTCTTCTCAATATCTAGGGGTTTTTTAACGATTAGAGAAAGTATACAGGAACCTTTAAAGTATTGCTTCTGCTGTGCATTTCAGATGCTTGATCTCTATGTGTCATTTGATTTTAGATTTGTTCCTTGCGTCTTTTGCCTTGTACAACTTTTCCATTTTTATGTAGTCTGCTTTATCAATCTTTTCCTTATCCTTGGGTTTTGCATTTTGAGACTTGGTTTAGAAAGGCTTTTTTTACCCAGAGTTGTAAAGGAACACATTGAAATTTTCTTTCTGTACCTTTACCTTATTATCTTATGGTTTACATTTAATCATTGGCACATTTGTAGCGTACCTTTGTGTATAGTATAAAAGATTAACCCAGTTTAAGATTTTTCTATATCCTATCCACTTTTCATAACACCATATACTGACAAATCCCATCTTTTCCACACTGAATTAAATAATCTTTATTATGTAATAAATTCTTGTAGAATTGTTTCCAGGAGTATATGAAAAAAATAAAAATCTCACAAAGCAATACAATGTGTTCTAGCAATGCAAGAATCACTTAATGTTAGACGATATAGTTATGTGACTTATTAGATTAAGAGATCTTTTACCTACTGTGTTGATAAATTTCAATAGTAGGATCCAATGGACTAAGGAACCAGACCAAGACACCTCCTGGTAAATCAAGAAAATTTAGTTATCTGGAACCTACAGAAGGAAATTATTGCAATCATGATATACAGCAAAGAGGCCAACAGCATTCTCCAATAACAGACAGAAGACACTGGCAGATGTACAATCACAGATAGTAAGTCCAAAGAGTTAGAGCCCCGTGAGAATTCCTAGAAGTTCAACTGACACCCTCCATGCCCGGCCTTACATTCCTGTGGCTGTGGCTTTTTCCTGTGGACCACAGTGGATATTTGTGAGGGACCGTGTCATCAATGTTAGGTATACCATCAATCTTGGTGGAACCTAATGCATATTAGTCTCCCTGACACAGTATATGTGTGGTTTATTTCATATATTTATCCCCTTTAGTCTCTTCAAGATGCACATCCCATTTCAATTATTTTTCTAAACTTAGAGCTGTGGAAAAAGAAAAAGCATCAGTTATAAACTTCTTTGGTAGTAATGTGAACAAATTCTTAGCTGTAAGAACTCAACCTATAAGAAGAAAATACATATAAGTTCTCAACAGATGTAAAAAACAATTTCCTGCTAAAGAAAGACCTACAAAAATAGAAATATTAATAAACTAGGATTTTACCAAGAATATATAGCCAACATTCTAATAATGAAATATTGGAAGAATTTCTTACGAAGACAAGAATTTCTGTGAAACTATTACTATTTAGTATGTAGTGAAGGCCCTGAAAAATATATTGAGGAAAAGAAATTTAAAATATAAATATTAAAAGAGAAAAGGTAAAATCAACACTTATAGGAAATATAATAGCTATACAGGAAAGTAAAAACAAATCAATAGATATACTATAAGATACAAAAATAGTATTCTATATAAAAGCAATAACTGATAACATAATGTAAAAGGAAAAAAACCTATTCACAATATAAACAATAATAAAAACTATAAGATAGTAATAATAATAATAATACTTGTGTGAGGTCCATATGAAGAATACAATCAAACTTTTTTTAAGGTTGTCAAAAGAGACTTGAATAAAATGGAAAAATCAGCCATGTTCTTAGATGCGAAAACAATATTATTAAAAAAATCCTTTAATTCTAACCCAATTAATTTATAAGTTTAATTAAATCCTAAATACAATATTACCAGAATTTTATTTTATTTTTTAAAATTTATTTATTTTTTATTGGAGGCAAATTATTTTACAATATTATATTGGTTGGTTTTGCCATATATTGACATGAATTCGCCCCGGGTATACATGAGTTCTCCCTCCTGAACCTCCCTCAGAATTTTAAATTAAGTTTAATTTTAAAATTTCTCTGAAAGATAATCTTAACACTTAAAGAGAAAAATATGCAGAAATGTTCATAAAAGAATAGGGGAAAATCATAGTCACTGGAGCTTGCATTACTATATATGACAACCTAAAGTTTTACTAATGAAAATTGTATAATGTTGATGGTAAAGTGGACACAAAGATCAATAGACCAGGACAGTCCAGAAGTCAACCTTATTTGTCTATAGATATATGGTAATTTAAACCAAAGGGGAAATTTAATGAACATTACCAGAAAATTTAGCAAATGATTTGGAAAAAGTAAGGCTAGATACCCTACTCAATTCATACAGGTAGACATAGTCAAATTTCAGGTGGATAAGGAGCTATTCATAAACAAAAGTGAACTGGAAAGTAGAGGTTAGATGATTTCCAACTTGCCTAATTAGTGAATTGAAATGGGATGTGTTACAAACTGGATACATAATAGACCCTTAATAAATAAAGACTCTTCATTTTCTCCTTCTTGCAATGCCCAACATGAGGTCATATTGTCTGTATAAATACATTCAGAAAAGGTGATACCCCTTGCTCATCATATAAGTCATCTTTTACTGTCTCTAGCCTTGGGTCTCGGAGAAGGCAATGGCAAGCCACTCCAGTACTCTTGCCTAGAAAATCCCACGGATGGAGGAGCCTGGTGGGCTGCAGTCCATGGGGTCACTAAGGGTCGGACACGACTGAGCGACTTCACTTTCACTTTTCACTTTCCACTTTCACACATTGGAGAAGGAAATGGCAACCCACTCCACTGTTCTTGCCTGGAGAATCCCAGGGACGGGGGAGTCTGGTGGGCTGCCGTCTATGGGGTCACACAGAGTCTGACACGACTGAAGTGACTTAGCAGCAGCAGCAGCAGCAGCAGCCTTGGGTCTAACCTGGAGCATCTCCTTATGGTAAGTTCCAATATATTGCTTATATTGTAAAATAGAGTAATTGCTTAGAGTCACAGCACATCATGGATGAAGAATGCTCCTTTAAGATTGGATTCCTAGGATTTAATATGATTTTTTGTGCATTCTCACATAGCTAGAGTGCCCATGGCTAGCACACAAATTGTCTGGTCATTTTCCAAACAGCCTGAATGCTTTCTGAGAAACAGAGATGAGTAAATGTTTGTTGTAGTTAAACTAATAGTAAATCCCAGACTTCTCTCCTATTAGGACATTAAAACATACAGAATGATCCTAAAGAATGTGTCTTCTTCAGAGTAAAGGTAAAATGGACTAACCATTGGGTGAAAATAGCTGCAGTAAAAGTAAAGCATTCATTTGACTAAGTGTTGCAGACTCTTTCTCCATGCTGCTGCTGCTGCTAAGTCACTTCAGTTGTGTACGACTCTCTGTGACCCCATAGACGGAAGCCCACCAGGCTCCCCAGTCCCTGGGATTCTCCAGGCAAGAACACTGGAGTGGGTTGCCATTTCCTTCTACAATGTGTGAAAGTGAAAATGAATTCACTCAGTCGTGTCCGACCCTTAGCGACCCCACGGACTGCAGCCTACCAGGCTCCTTCATCCATGGGATTTTCTAGGCAAGAGTACTGGAGTGGCTTGCCATTGACTTCTCCATCTTTATTCATAAGCCCGCATAATTTTAGCAGTTCTGTGTCTTATTTTATGAGTACATTTGTTGATCGTGAAGTTTCAATGAAAAGAGCTTTCAGTGGCTAAATCTTGAAATTTGTCACAACTCAGTCCGTTTATACCAACTTCCATAAACTAGTATGTGTTCTATATTGGTGTGTGCTTATTTATTCCATATTTGCTTATTGTTGCTTGCAAATCTGGTAGGCATTTATTGAGGACATAAGATGGATTTTCTTTTCATTTTTTGGTCTCTCACCCTCTAAAGCAAGGAATGTTGCCTAAGGATGCTGAAGTTGTCAAAAAGCAACATGTTCTCTATGGAATATGCTATTCTCTTAAATATCTAACAATATAAATCAAATACAATGCAATTGATTATGAATTGGAAATCTTACAACAAAACCAATGAAATCAATGATGGAAAACTTCCAATTTATAGACAAGTCTATAGACAAATGAGGACGTGGGAGAATGAGATCAATTAATAACCAAAGAAGAAATAATTGACAAGAAAGATAACATAATAGGCATTTCAAAGAGACTTATTTGCATATCAGCGTACTAAGAGAGCACTTTGGAAAATCAAAACTCTCGAATAATTTTCAATGACTCATACTATGATCATTTTGCAAACGTCAGACAGCAAATTGTATACCTTGCTAGCCTGCATCTTTGTCAGAAAACTTACCTTAGAAAGAATCAGCTCTTGATTCAGTAATTATTCCAGTAATTATCGAGCAATTGCAATTTTAACTTGTATATCACTAGATATGAGATGAAATAGTTTTATAAGTTTCTATTTTATTTTTCAAAATAAGATAAATCTTTTGTTTACTCTGTACAAAATGATTTTATTTCCTCTTTTAAGTAGGTTTATTTTAGGTGAGCTTTTTCCAAGACAAATTATCTTGTGGTAATGAAGACTCGCTCTTCAGTAAACAATTAACTCTACGCTAGAAGAAATGACCAAGTACAAATTGAATAAGACACGGTCACTATGCTAAAGAAGCATACAGGTGAGTCAATATATACCACATTTCCTAGTTTTCTAATCTCTTTCAGGTCTTGCACACTATTTTGAGAGGAGACTTGATGTTTTTCCCTAATTCCTTTTCTTTATTCCCAACAAAACTAGTAGTTTCAAGACAGTGAAGACAATGAGCACAGTGGTTGCAAACTTGAGGTGAATGTTCAGGCCATTATTAAACAAATACTGCTTGTTTTCTTGTTTGCATTTATATAAATCTTATTTATTATTCTTTCTGTTTGATGGAAGGAAATGCTATCTGAGATCCTTTACAAATAATGATAGAAACTCTGAAGGAAGTTGGCTTTTCTAAGGAAGTTTTATTATGTTTGAATATGAAGAGTGCATAGTTTCCCAGGTGGCTCAGTGGTAAAGAATTCCCTGCCAAGCAGTATGCTGCTGCTGCTGTGTCACTTCAGTCGTGTCCGACTCTGTGTGACCCCATAGACGGAAGCCCACCAGGCTCCCCCGTCCCTGGGACTCTCCAGGCAGGAACACTGGAGTGGGTTGCCATTTCCTTCTCCAATGTGTGAAAGTGAAAAGTGAAAGTGAAGTCGCTCAGTCGTGTCCGACCCTTAGCGACCCCACGGACTGCAGCCTACCAGGCTCCTCCATCCATGGGATTTTCTAGGCAAGAGTACTGGAGTGGCTTGCCATTGCCTTCTCCGGCCAAGCAGTATACCTGGGTTTAATCCCTGGGTCAGGAAGATCCCCTGCAGAAAGAAATGGCAACCCACTCCAGTATTCTTGTCTGGGAAATCCCATGGGCAGAGGAGCCTGGTGGGCTACAGTCCATGGGGTCACAAAGAGTCAGACACAACTTAGCAACTAAACAACAACAATATCATGAAGAATTTATTTGAAGATTTTCCCCTATTTCTTTGTTGAAATTTTTTAGTTCTAGAACTTGTTAGGTGAAAGAAACAGAGGCCTTTTTTAAAGCATTAAAATAATTTAGCTTTTCATTTGTATAAAAGAAAAAAAATTTTTGAACATTTGTGTTATAAATGAATCACTACCTATACACACCACTTAGCCAGGGCAGTTCCAGAAATGATATTCCTATCTTAAATGATGATCAGTGTCTTTTAAAATGTATTGCTAGACAGAATTTTATTGTTACTAGTAGAAATTCTACTCTCTACAATTTGTATTCAAGGCAATATTTATTTTCTTTCTCACTCCATTTCTAATTCAATCTTAATATCTATGAAAAGAGAGATAGACAGCTGTGTAGGTACAGAATATTCATAATCTCTGTGTGTTATAATTGCAATGTCTAAATAAGAAATTAAGTTTGCAGTCTAGCTCAAAGAATGATCTTCAATTCGACCTTCAATTAGGATCACAAATTGATGACTAGATATGCAGAACTGTTCCTGTAGAGCAAAGTTTGCTAAAGTTAGTGAAACCAGATAGATTACAACTCAGTAAAAATACACCAAGTTTGCAGTTTCTGAATGAGACTAAGAGAAATAAATTTAAAAAACAGAGAAGATTCTATTGATCAAAATCTTTTTCATGACAGGGCTGTGTCTTTACACCTTTTAGTTAGTGGCGAAAGAAGATTCTGGTGACTAGCTGGGTCCTGTTTCTCTTGCCTGGCTTTCAAAGCTTGATATTTACTTGAAATGTGGCTTCTTAGTTATTCTGAGCACAGAGTAATTTTTTGTAAAGCCACATTTTGCAAACTACTTCAAAGAGTGGTGGTGGTGTTTAGTAGCTCAGTCATGTCCAACTATAGCCCACCAGGCTCCTCTGTCCATGGGATTTCCTAGGCAAGAATACTAGAGTGGGTTGCCAATTCCTTCTCCAGGGGATCTTCCCAACCCAGGGATCAAACTTGTGTTTCCTGCATTGCAGACAGATTCTTTACCATTCGAGCCACCAAGAAACTCACTTGGGAGAGTACTGTCTCCCAAATATCTCGTTTTACAAATCCTAAACAATCAGCAAGCAAGACCTCTTTCTCTCTTACTGCTGTTGTACTGGCTTCTCAAGTGGCCACATTGCTCCCTTCCACCTAAGTCTTGGCAGGGCCACCTGAGGTCCTCCAGTCCTATTTTCTGCCACAGGCATGGCTGCTGCCCAACATCGCAGACAGCTCCACCATGAAGCTCTTTGGGGCTTTTCCTTTCTCCTTTGTCAAAAGTGCAACCCTCAATGCCCAGCTTTACTCTGGACAAAACTGCCCTTTGTTATTGCCACAGTGGATGCTTCCCTACAGTGATGTACAGAGAACTCCTCTGCTT
The DNA here is from genome assembly GCF_049115385.1 of Moschus berezovskii. Taxonomy (NCBI): domain Eukaryota; kingdom Metazoa; phylum Chordata; class Mammalia; order Artiodactyla; family Moschidae; genus Moschus; species Moschus berezovskii. The sequence continues at coordinate 80,269,932 of NC_142469.1, read as the reverse complement.
TTCTGCCTTTACTAAAAAAAAAAAAAAAAAAAAGAAATCTGTCTCAAAGGCAGACGCTTAAAACTTATCTGTTGTCTTATCACAGATAGAACAAAGGATTGGAGTCAGTTTTTCTGTCTCTTTCTGGAGATCTGACCTTGCCAGGATATGGATCTTGTGGCCTAAGTGTTTCTTATTCTTTCTCGTCTGCCGCTTGTTCAATGGGAAGGAGCAACATGAGGAGCCCCATTCTCTCTCCTAGTTCCCCACCACCATTTTCAATAATCACAACAGTCTAATCTTGTAGCAAAGGAGAATTAACTTACTATGATGATCCTGACCTATGGTCTTAGCCTCCAGAGCACAAGCAAATCCCTTGTGTTATGTTTTTTTGGGCCAATTAGTGCTTATGGCATCTGGTCCCATCACTTCATGGCAAATAGATGGGGAAACAGTGGAAACAGTGGCTGACTTTATTTTTCTGGGCTCCAAAATCACTGCGGATGGTGAATGCAGCCATGAAATTAAAAGATGCTTGCTCCTTGGAAGGAAAGTTATGACCAACCTAGACAGCATATTAAAAAGCAGAGACATTACTTTGCCAACACAGGTCTGTCTAGTCAAGACTATGGTTTTTCCAGTAGTCATGTACTTTTGTGAGAGTTGGACTATAAAGAAAGCTGAGCGCTGAAGAATTGATGCTTTTGAACTGTGGTGTTGGAGAAGACTCTTGAGAGTCCCTTGGACTGCAAGGAGATCCAACCAGTCCATCCTAAAGGAGATCAGTCCTGGGTGTTCACTGGAAGGACTGATGTTGAAGCTGAAACTCCAGTACTTTGGCCACCTGATGCGAAGAGCTGACTCACTGGAAAAGACCCTGATGCTGGGAAGGATTGAAGGCAGGAGGAGAAGGGGAAAACAGAGGATGAGATGGTTGGATGGCATCACCGACTCAATGGACATGGGTTTGGGTGGACTCTGGGAGTTGGTGACTGACAGGGAGGCCTGGGGTGCTGTGGTTCATGGGGTCACAAAGAGTCGGACACGACTGAGTGACTGAACTGAACTAAACTGAGTGCTTATGCTAATGTGCATTTGACGTAATTACTGCTTTTTCTCCCATATATATTTTAATTTTTAAATTTATTTATTTATTTTAGGCTCTGCTGGGTCTTCACTGATGCATGCGAGCTTTCTCTAGTTGAGATGAGCTGGGGCTATTCTCTAGTTGTGTTGCAGGGGCTTCTCATTGCAGTGGCTTCTCTTGTTCAGAGCGCTGGCTCAGTAGTTGCAGCTCACAGGCTCTAGAGCACAGGCTCAGTAGTTGTGGCACATGAACCAGGTAATGTTGGATGTTCCCAGGCCAGAGATCAAACAGATGTTCCCTGCATTGACTGGCAGGTGGATTCATAACCATTGTACCACCAGGGAAGTCCTTTCCCTCCATATTAATGTAGATTTTGGTGATTCATCAACATTAAGTGACTAATGTGTATGTGTTAAGAACTGTGGTGTGTTATATTGGCATGCTTTATGATAGATTATTCAAAGAAAAGGAAAAGGAAAGAAAGGAAAGAAAAGAAAAAGAGAGAGAATAAAAAAGGTGGTAGAGATGAAGTTGGACAACACCTTTGTCTTTCTCATTTTGCCTTATGCCACTTCACACGTGCTCTCTTCCAGCTGCCACAACCCCCACAGCAGCTTGTCCCAGATGGCACTGGGGCCTAGGGAGTAGGAACCACTCAAGTCTGAAAGGCTTTCTCAACGTATGGATGAATGGATGGGTGACCATGTGTTTACTTTACTATTTTTAGTGTTTTCTGAAGTTAGATTATAGGAAGCATAAAAGAGCTGGGCAGGTTTGGCCTCCAGAGTTTGTTGCTCGCTACTATATAGGCTGGAAAACAACAAAAAATATGACCATCGATTTTTATTGGTGACACTGCAGATCAATTCACATCTCTGTGTGAAAGACTCTAATTTCTTTCCATCTTATAACACAACATGAAGAAATAACAAGTCCTTACTGTGGTCTCCAAAGCCCTACATGATCACCCCTACTTACTATTCTGACTCTTCTAGCTGCCATACTGTTTCTTTCTCCCAAGAATCTAGTTGATGTTGACTTTCTTGCTCTTTCCTGAACATGCTGTTATATGCTTATCTCAGAGTCTTTCCACTTACTCTTCCCTTTGCCTGGATCTCCCTGCCCCTAGGCTTTCTCCCTAACTTACTAAGATTGCTGCTTAGATATCACTTTAAAGAAAGGCTTTCCCCAACCATCCTTTCTAAACTAGTTCCCCTTTCCTATTCCCATAACCAGTTTTATTTTTATAGCACTTACCATCTTCTGTTATATGTTTGTTTATGGTCTATTTCCCAGATTGGAATACAAACTTCTGAACTTAGATTTTGTTTATGGTCCATATTCCTAGCACTTATAACAATACTTGGGACAAACCAAAGAGTCACCACCTTCAGTGCCCCTCCCTTGGAATGTACCATTTAAGTGTGCTCTTGCCAAATCTGGCTTCTAATTTCTGCATCTCCAAGTTTGAGGATGCTTTCCAGAAACTGTAGGCTATTTTGTCCACCTGTGCATCTGACCTGAGGATTGATCTCTCTCCCCAAACACCAAAATGCTACCTTCAGTTGATAATTCTCAACATTTGCTGCATAAATACTACAGCTCTGTAGTCCTTGAATTGAGGGAGAAGGAGTACTTCTGAGACTGAAGTAGCTATCTTAACCACACACTGTTTATTGGCTAGCATCCCTTCCCAGTGGACTTTCCTTGTGGCTCAGTGGTAAAGAATCCTCCTGCCAATGCAGGAGATGTGGGTTCAATCCCTGGGTCAGGAATATCCCCTGGAGAAGGAAATGACAACCCACTCCAGTATTTTTGCCTGGAGAATCCCATGGACAGAGGAGCCTGGTCGACTACAGTCCATGGTTCACAAAAGAGTCTGACACAACTTAGCTACTAAACAACGACCATCTCTTCTCAGTACCAGTTCTCCAGTCCCCTACCGACTTGCACCTCTCAAGTAAACATTTTGTCTCAAACTCTCATCTCAGGATCTGTTTGGGGCCACCCAAACCAATCTAATAAAGATTTTGTTATTGTTGAATGAACTACTCAGTTCAGTGGATTCTGGATACACGTTTAGTAAAAAGGCTGAAGAGGAGACGGTGCAGTGTAGTTTTGTAGAAACCATGTAGAAGGTGGAAAGTTTGTTCAGCAACCAAGGGATGGGGCTACTACAACCTAGGGAGGAGATAAGATGGTTAGTATATGAAAAAAAATGAAAATGAACTCTTGGCAACATCTAGAAATCAGTTTCTGCAACTGAGTCTTCAGAAATCTATAAAGCTGAATACAGAAACATGGATACTCAACACTAACTTCTCATGTGAAACCTGGGGAGTTGCACAGGGCCTCACGTTCAGAATGACCCTTGTTGTTTTTGTTCAGTCACTAAGTTGTGTCCGACTCTGTGAATGACTTTGACTTAGCTTAATGCTCTGTTGTTGCTGTCTTGAAATTCTTAATAATATATATATATATATATTTGATCAAGGAGCCTTCCTTTTTCATTTTGTACTGGGTCCCACAAATAATCTAGCCAACCTAAGGCATGTCATATTTTCTCATTGCAGTTGAGGAAGATGCATAGAATATAAAGAATTTGGAACAAAAGAAATAGATACTATAGTGCTAGATGGTAGGTCACTAAAAATCACTGATTCTTACTATCGTCTACTTTAAGAGTGCTTGTTTCTTATTTCAGATAATTATAGCTGTCTTAGAAGCAGAAATAAATGATCTAGCAATATTTCATGATATGATTTGATATAAATCATTAAGACATTTTTGGATGGATGTGATATGTATTCTTAGTTTACAGTTTGATTTATTCAGAGAAAAAAATAAAATTGATACAAACTAGAAAAAACCATGATGGAACAGTTACAAAAAAGTCGCATTTTTCATCTTCATTGACCTGTTATATTCTGTTTTTGTGGAATGTGCCTTATTTGCTGTAGTGACTTTTTAATTGATCATTTATCTGACATTTCAGTTTTGCCAAGAATTTTTGGTATTTCCAATCTGACAACTGGCATATAAGATGTTATTTTTTAAGATATACTATTTTGTTTATTTCCAGCTAAAACACTGAAGATTTTAAATGGTACACTTAAATACTAAAAAAGACGTCTTTTGATATGTAAAAGAGAAACATGTTTGAGAAAAAAACAATGATCCCGTATAGGAAATTTGGTTTGTGGATTTTCAAGCAGAGTGGCAAGAGAGTAAAATATTGTAGCATTTTCCACTAACTAAAAACAGATGTCATGTGATGATGGGTGTTACATTTGCAGCTGACACCCACTTCAAAGAACAGGTGCCTCTAGATGTTTAAAAAAGAAAAAGCAGCTCTTGTACCAGTCTGTAGCAGCTTCAGGAAGTGATGAGTGGGAGCAATGGGAAGACTAGCTCAGCAGCAGCTCTGGGTCACTATGTCAGGAAGGTACATCAGGGCACTTAGGTTCTCATTGTACTTTCTCCTGAGTGAGCCTTCAAAGTCAGAAGCTATATTGCTGGATGATAGCATTTATTAAAAAGTAATGACTATACATGCAAAAGAATGATGTTGGACTCTTACCTTATGTCTCATACAACTAGCTAAACATAGATGACAGGTCTAAACATGAGAGATAAAACATAAAACTCCTAGAAGAAAATAGGGAAAAACTTCATGACACTGCATTGCCAATGATTTCTTAGATAAGACACCAAAAACATAGGCTACAAGGAAAAAAAAATAGATAAATTGGATATCATCAAAATTGCAAAGTTTTATCCATCGAAGGACCCAACAGAGTAAAAAGGCAACCCAGTTTAGAGAAAACATTTGCAATCCATGTAGGGATTAATATCCAGAATATATAAAGAATTCCTCCAACACAACAGTGATGAAAAAACAAAAAGGAATGAAGTTGACATATGCTACAACATGGATGAACTTTGAAAACATTATGCTAAGTGAAATAAGCCTGATATAAAAGGACAAATACTGTATGATTCCCCTTAAAAGAGGGACCTAGAATAGGCAAATTCAGAGAGACAGAAAGGAAAATAGTGGTTACTATGGGCAGGAGGAGTGCAGAATAGGGAGTTAATTGTTTAATGTGCTCAAAGTTTCCATTTGGAATGATGAAAAATTCTGGGTATGGGTGATGTTTATGGTTGCACAACATTGTGAATGTAATTAATACCACAAAGCTGGACACTTAGGCATGGTTGAAACAATGGATTTTGTTTTATGTATATTTTAACAGAAAAAGAAAAGAAATCATTTAATCAGAAAAAGGTAGTGACTTTACTAGGTTTTTTAAAAAATGATAAGATAGGCATATGAATTTTAGACAAAGGAGAAATTACCAAACGTAAAGCGGCAAGTCTCATCATCTCCTCACATCATGGTGATGTCATTTCAGATATGTCTGCATTATTTAAGACGGTTGAATGAGTGGATAAATGTATTCGCAATTGTTTGGGCTGAAATATAGAACATAGGTAAGCAATTTAACAAGAATGAAATTATATTATGCACACTAATTTTAAAATAGAAATGTTATATTTCATTTGACATAAATATAATGCAGTGGCTTCCCTGATGGCTCAGCAGTAAAAAATTTACCCACAATGCAAGAGACATGGGTTCGATCCCTGGGTCGGGAAGATCCCCTGGAGAAGTAAATGGCAGCCCAGTCCAGTATTCTTGCCTGGGAAATCCCATGGACAGAGAAGTCTGGTGGGCTACAATCCATGAGGTCACAAAGAGTTGGACACAACTTAGTGAAACAACAACAAATGTGTGTGTTAGTTGCCCAGTAGTGTCCGACTCTCTGCAATCCCATAGACTGCAGCTCACCCGGCCCCTCCATTCATGGGACTCTCCAGGCAAGAACACTGGAGTGAGTTGCCATTTCCTTCTCCAAAAGGAACTATAGAAAGAAAGAAAGTGAAGTCACTCAGTTGAGTCCGACTCCTTGTGACGCCATGGACTGCAAATATAATGCAAGAAAAAATGAAAATGAAACTGAAAGAATTACTGAAATTAAGAGAAATGTTTCTTTTTAATCTCAGGAAGACATTGGTTAAGAAAAGAGGATGGAATTTTATTTTTAAGCTACATGTTTCAATTTTAGACAATGTATGGATTGACTCCATGCAATGAAAGAAAGGTGATTAGTACTCTTACACTTTCACCTATTTCACTCCAGTCTTGCAATTTTTGTTGCTTATACTATTTTCACTTTGTTAGAATTTATAGTATTTATATTCTATTCTGAAAATATAGTCTCCCAAATTTTTTAGTCTTAATTTATTAATTTAAACAGATTTAATGACCATCATCAGTCTTTTCCCCTACAGTCTCTTTTGCTGAAACTTTAGTTTTGAGTCCCGTCCAAGTTGGTTAGCTTTCATTGTTAAAAGCGTTTTTCAAGAAGAGTTCTTTTCCCTGAATGCTTTCACACTGAAGAATGTATGCACCTGTGCACCTGAATGTCTACTTGGCAGGGAACAATATTCTTGAGTCATATTTTTTCTCCTTTCAGTTCAGTTCAGTCGCTCAGTCATGTCCGACTCTTTGCAACCCCATGAACCATAGCACGCCAGGCCTCCCTGTCCATCACCAACTCCCAGAGTCCACCCAAACCCATGTCCATTGAGTCGGTGATGCCATCCAACCGTCTCATCCTCTGTCGTCCCCTTTTCCTCCTGCCCTCAATCTTTCCCAGCATCAGGGTCTTTTCAAATCAGCTCTTTGCATCAGGTGGCCAAAGTATTGGAGTTTCAGCTTCAACATCGGTCCTTCCAATGAACATCCAGGACTGATCTTTAGGATGGACTGGTTGGATCTCCTTGCAGTCCAAGGGACTCTCAAGAGCCTTCTCCAACACCACAGTTCAAAAGCATCAATTCTTCTGCACTCAGCTTTCTTCCAACTCACATCCATACATGACCACTGGAAAAACCATAGCCTTGATTAGATGGACCTTTGTTGGAAAGTAATGTCTCCAGAGCACCGTAAGCATTGCTTTGCTGTCTTACAGTATTGAATTTTGCTATGAAGATATTAGAAAAGACCCTGATGCTGGGAAAGAGTGAAGGCAGGAGGAGAAGGGGACGACAGAGGATGAGATGGTTGGGTGGCATCACTGACTCAATGGACACGAGTTTGAGCAAGCTCTGGGAGATGGCAAAGGACAGGGAAGCCTGGTGTGCTCCAGTCCAAGGGGTCGCAAAGAGTCAGACGTGACTGAGTGGCTGAACAACAACAACAATGGGGCCTCACTGATACATACCCACCCTCTCACCTGTAGATAGCTTCACTTTTCTGTCTGCTTGGGTTTCGAAGAATTCTCTCTTTGATGTTGAGACTCAATAACTTGACCAGTATATGCCCAATGCTGGCAATCAGTATCAATCTTTCCTAGTAAACAACGTGTCCATTTGAACTGTTAAATTGGTTTTTCCCCATTTTAGAGAAAAATTTGCTGAATTATATCTTTCTTTTTCTTCCTTCCTTCCTCTAGTGTATTTTTCTACTTGCTGTGACTTTGCTTTTGTCCAGATTTATTTAGAAGGCTTAGTTCAAACACTCTGTCTTCCATAATGAAGTGTGGGTGTGTCCTCCCTAATTCTCTTCCCACTTATCTCTGGGGCCTAATTGTTCTTTCCCCTCTGGGCTAATGTATCACAGCAGTTTTATTCTTTCAATTTGCTTTCTCTGTAATGTAACAGCAGAGATTAAAGAAGGGAAAGAAAGTGAGTTTAACCTGGACTCCTGGCCTGGTGCAGCCCATGCTGGGAAATCTTGCTCTGCAGTCTTCCTGGGGTGTTACACGTCCTGTCTTATGGCCCACTCCAGTTAGCCAGAGGTATATCTCATCCATGGGCTTTGGCATACCACTCCAAGACAGCCCAGCACCTATAAGATGGTAAGTACTACTGGCCTTCTGCCTAAGACAAACTTCTAAGTTAATTTTAGCTAACAAGCTAACATAGCTAACAGGAGGCTCCTTAAGCCTACTCTGTAAAAATGTAGAGCTCATCATTTTTCTCCTTATGGATTATATCTGGGGAAGAGTTGGAAGCTATAATTGTCATACTATGCCCCATCAAACAATTTTCCCTGCTATTCACCCCTTTTCAAATTCTGTAGTCCAAGTTTATTCACTTTTCTTGGGGAACTTGGAAGATTCTGTGATCCTGCTTTATTCTACAATATTTTCCTGGAAATCTTAAAATAAACCCTCCAAAATGAAAATTCCTATGTGATGCACACCAACACAATGCTAATCAGTGTTGATTAATTCTGAAAGCCATGTTATTTTAAATCAAACAAGTGTTATATAAATACTAGTGAAAAATTGTAATGAAATTATGACTACTATTAAACAGATAGCATAATTTGGGGAAATTAAAGAAAACAACAACTTGGAATCACAGGACTGAAAGTGACCCTAGAAGAACACGTCTTGACTATGTTCTGTCTCTGTGGCATGGAGCTGATAGCATGTTTGCAATCTGCTGCAGAGACGCTGGATCCATACAACACACACAAACGGAAACAAGAGTGTAGCATGTGAACAAAGTGGCATTTCAAATCAATAAGGAAAAGCAAAATTATTCAATAAATGATGTTGTAACAAATAGCTAGTCATTTGAGGCAGAAAATACGAAATAAATATTATACCTATCCTTTGATGCAGGAGTCTTTATGTAAATGTGTATTCCTAACTCAAGTAATGTCTAAAAACAGATGCCAGAGATATTGTGTCCCTAAATGTTAAAACCAAAACCTTTCAATGCCAGAGAATAACTGCTAATATTCTTACAATCTCTGTATAGAGTGAAAATTTCTAAGTTTGATGCCAAAGTTAACAGATTAAATTACATAAGAGTGAAAACCTTGAGTTTTTTTTGTAAAAACATCAAAGATTCAAAATCAAAAGAGACTGATGAATCTATTGCTGCATCTATAACAAAGGATTACTGCATAGAGAGTTCACAGAAATAGATAATAAAAATATCCAATATGAAAGTGACAAAGAACATGAACAGGCATTTCACAAGGGAGTATAAAAGACGGACAAATATACTTTAAAAATTGGATATTAGGAGTAACCAAAAAAATACAGGGGCTTAAAAACCTGGCAAACTTATCATTTAAAGAAAAGCAACAACAGACAAAAATTGTGTTTAGTGATGTTTTTTGTTTTGGGCAAGGTTTATTCATTGATGGAAGTACTTTGGTGAAAATTCAAAGTATTTAAAACTTTGACCAGGTGATTTCACTTCCAGAATTTTATCCTAATAATGGAACTGTATCAGTGCACAGGAATTTTTATAGCTAGAGTGCTTATAATAGTGAATAAATTATAAGCAATCATATGTATAGTTAAATAAATTACTGTGTATCAATGGAATAGAATTCCACATAGCCTTTTAAGGTGATATTATAAAAGACTATTTAACGACATGAAGAATATCTATTGTAGAAGTTACATGCAAATTATATAAATATTGCATGCACTCTGCCCTAATAGGCCTGTGCTTTTCTCAGTGATGGCATTTCTGAAAATTTTTATTTTATTCTTTTTTTTCATTTGTACTTTCTAAATTGTCTACCATTAACTCTTATAAGGAGAAAAATGTTAAATTTTTGGATAGTAAATGTCAGAAGTTTTTGCCAGTAAGCCTCTTCTGAGGGAACCGCCCTGATAACATTTTGTGGTTTTGATATAGTAACATCTGCTTTCTAGGGTGAATTTAATCCTGATGTAGTGTCAGTAGAACTCCTTAATCGGAAAGACCAAATTGCTTTGTTCTCCTGCAACGTCACAAAATTATTTTCCCAATCAGGCTTAAAAAAGAACTTAAAAATGGTTTGCCCTGAAAACATGATGGTGAAGTTAGGTGAATGTAAAAATAAATTAATTTGTCACTAATAACTACAGAGATGAAGAATAACAATGAGTGTCTGGGCAAGCTAGATTAAAAGTCTGAAGACCCAGCTTCTAGTTCCATTTGGTTCTTCAGCTAGAGTGTGCTTTGGAGCTAATGAGAAAAATAACAATAATTACAGGCATTATTATTAACCTCTTTATAACTACATACTAGTTTCCACAGCACTTTATTATCTAATTTTTACAACCTCTTTCTCAGGATATTAAGTATTCTTATTTTTACTGTTGAAGAGACTCAGGTTCAGAAAGCCAGCTATTAGCCAACTTCCCAGTTGCAGAAAAAGATGTGACGATATTTCCAGCTTGTTTCATTCACTAAAGTCCTGATTCCCCCAATAAAAACCTATTAAAGGCAGTACTTTGGTTTACTTTAGAAGCAGTGGCTTACAAAGAAAGACCCACTAAATTCCCCTGACCAAAACACTTTCACTACTGTCATAATTCTATTCAGCAAATACTTAATAAATACTTCTAAATACAATCTACTACATTCTTTAAGGCAGGAGCACATGAGTTTTGAAAATGATCCTTCCTCTGTAGAAATTTAAAATCCAGAGTGCTGGGTTTAGATCCCAGGTCTTCACTTACTATCTGTGTGGACCCTGGACTTCACTGTGTCCCAGATTTTTTTTATCCGTAAAATGAGAACCGTAATAATACCTACCTGAAATTTGTTTAGGAGGATTAAGAGAGTTATATGTAATGTGCTTAGACTAGTGTTTGGTACTTACTAAAGTACTAATATGAAAAAAAAATGAAGTACTAATATGTATTTTATTGTGGCTAATCATATAATGTTGATACTATTCACTGATAAACTACTGGTTTACTTCTTCAAATTTATAATTTCTTCAAGCCACATTCACAATTCTGAGCAATGGCCCTGTATGTATATATGCATACATTGAACTGAACTATGCAGAGTCGGACACGACTGAGCAACTGATCTGATCTGATCTGATCTGATGGTTTTCTACTACCTGGTCCTCTGCTTGAGTATCGTATCTGAAAAATAAGATCAGTAATACCACTAAATTCACCAGTTTATTGGCTAGATTAAATAATAAAAGAAATCTGAAAAAAAATTATATCAAAATGTGTAGTTATTACTGCTATGGATCAGTCATTTGTCTTCTTAGTTGCTTTCTTTAATACAGAGGTTTAAGAGAAGATAAAAATCTGACTAAAAATCATAATTAGGGTCAAATCTAGAATGAACACTCACAACACCGCAGTTCCTAAGTGTTTGAGGTACTGCTTCGTTTAAATATGTTCCAGACATGCCAGACATTGTGAATAGATGTTTTTCTAAAATTTCACAGAATTTTGTGCGGAGGTATCAGATATAAGTCCTGTTTTAGTATTTCAATAGGCTTGAACACTAGCCTTTTAAAGAGTTTATGATTTCATACAAAATTCTGAATATGTATCCTTGCCTATTGGCAGGTATATATGTATAATATATATATTTATACACTGAATATATATTCAATATATAATTGAATATTATATTCAAGAATATAATATTCATACATTGATAAAGTCAGAAAAGACAGTCCAACTTCATAAATAATAGGAGAGTTATTTAAACAAAAATGAAGAAACAGAGCAGTAAGTGACTTGGTTAATTTAAGCACATGATGTAAATTAATATCAGTATTAATTAATTAAAGAAATTCTTGGCAAAGAACAGCTGAGATTGTTAAACTGCATATGCAGAAATGCACACTTCCTTTCTTAGTTTGGTTTATTTTTCTATGACTTCATTGCAATTCAAAGAATAGCAAAGAACAATGACTGACCATATTTAGCAGATGAGCTGGTCTTTGGAAGATATGCTTTTGATATTCTTAGAGTATTTCAGGTTATTTCTTTATTCATAAATTATCAGGCATTAAAAAGATAAACTGAATCACTTAATTGAGAGTTCAGTTGCATCCAATCTACCTATCAGATGAATTCACTCATTAAGGAACAAATGTAGTAGTGAGAATATCTGAAGTGGTTAGTATCTCGGAAGAGTCTCAGCCTCGGGCCAGGCTATTTTCACTTAAAATATAACCATAATCATGCACATGTCAAAACTCATTTACTATGAAGTGATATAGGTTTTGAAATAGGTTAATACTTGTCTAAGTATAGCCAGTGAAATAGATCATAGACTTTTCCCTACCTCTGTTTCTGTCTTCCTTTGCTTATCTTGAAATGCTCACTGTTTGGAATAGATTAAAATAGCATTTTATATTATATATTTATATTATAGTATAGCTTTAAAGCTTCTACTTTATAGCTAACTTGCAATTAGAAAAAATCTTTTATTCTTTAAAAAAAATGATCTAGAATAGAAACTCAGAATAATCCTATATTACAAAAGTATGACCAATTCTTATGTTAGACTTGAAAGACTCAGAGTATTTAATCGTATTTACATTAAACAATGGAATAAAACTCCAACAAAGCCTCAAGGGTTTAAAAAATTGTTTTTGGAAATAAGAAAAGCTTAATTTAAGCAGTAAAGATAATTATCATGCTTAAAAAAAAAATAAGTAGCAGTGAATCACCAAGGACCATTTTACTATGAGTCATAATGATATGTGATCAGAGTCTTTAGTAGGTAGACTTGTTTTTTTTTTTTTAAGAATACCCTTTGGTGGTTTTCTCCTGCCTCCGGATTTTTCATAATTTGACACTGCTTTCTGGGGTTGAGACTTTTCATCTCTAGAAGATTCACTACACTATAAATACAGTTCTTGTGGTTCACATGGTACAACAGAGTTGATCATACGATGAGTCCCCTTCAGTGTCACCTACTCAGCTTCTTTCTTCACCCCATCCTGTCTCATGTGCAGATACATAAAATGTTCAGTTGATAAACAGGATGGTTTAAGGTGAAAGGTGAGAAGGAAAAAAAAGATAATATGAAGTTTTTTGAGGGTGGATATATTACTTCTTTGTGCCCTCTCCTTGTGACTATAGCACAGTTATCCTGTCCATAATAGGACATCAGTAAATATTTGTTGACAAAGAGAATGAATGGATAAATGAATGATCATTGAGGATGGTTTGGAGCCTCTTTAAATTAAAGAAATTTTTTTAAATTTTATTTAAGTATAGTTGATTTAATTTCTACTCTACGGCAAAGTGACTCAGTTATACATATATTTATATTCATTTTCATATTCTTTCCTATTATGATTTATCACAGGGTATTGAATATAGTTTCCTGTGCTCTACAGTAGGACCTTGTTTTTTCATCCTGTGTATAATAGTTTGCATCTTGTAACCTCTTTTATTGTACTTGGGAAAGCAATTTGAATAAAATAAAATTATCAATAAGGACATTGGAATAATAATGTATGTTAATAGTACTTTATAGAACGTGTAAAACAGTTTCACATATTTATCTCATTTGAACCTCATAAAACTCTTGTAAAAAAGACAGATGTTATTATAGATGGAAAATATAAGGTTCAGGATCAAAAGATGACAGTGTTTTTCGTCCATATCTCACTAACAAAGCCCCGACCTCTCGGAGTGTCTATCTTCTTGATAGCATGTCATTAGTTGTGGTCATTGTGGTGAGCAACAAACCATCCCAAAGATTAGACTTACACCAGTTTAGGGATGAAATAATTAGTCTAATGAGTAGCTTTATGTATATGTGGACAGCATGGCGGGGAATGGAGTAGGATAGAAGCCTATAAACCAACATTATGCAAACAATAAACATTTAATGAGGACTTACTATGTGTAAGACACTTTGATAGGTCCCTTCTCATACATTTTCTCCAGTTTACAAATGAGGCTTTTAGAGACTGAGTGACTTTTGCAAGGTCACACAGCAAATAAGAGGCAGGGATGGAATGTTAATATCCAAAAAGTGTGATAAAGGTTTCTGTCTTAAAGAGCATAAAATTTGGTTGGAAGAAAAACCATGAGTTACATGCATCAACTGGATAAGTAGAGACACAGCACAGAACAAACTCAGTTGTACAAATAGTGTATATGGCGTGAGCTAGAGCAGTAAATTTCTTAGGAGAGGAGGAAAATTTGAGTTGGCCCTTGACAAGTGGGCAGGATTTAGTTACCTATGAGGAAAAGTTGTTTCAGACAAAGTGAAATACATCAGTAAATTGCCAATACAGGGGTTCAGTTCAGTTCAGTTCAGTTCAGTCGCTCAGTTGTGTCCGACTCTCCGCGACCCCATGAATCACAGCACGCCAGGCCTCCCTGTCCATCACCAACTCCCGGAGTACACTCAAACTCATGTCCACAGAGTCGGGTGATGGCATCCAGCCATCTCATTCTCCGTCGTCCCCTTCTCCTCCCGCCCCCAACCTTTCCCAGCATCAGAGTCTTTTCCAGTGAGTCAACTCGTCGCATGAGGTGGCCAAAGTATTGCAGTTTCAGCTTTAGCATCAGTCCCTCCAATGAACACCCAGGATTGCTCTCCTTTAGAATGGACTGGTTGGATCTCCTTGCAGTATAAGGGACTCTCAAGAGTCTTCTCCAACACCACAGTTCAAAAGCATCGATTCTTCGGCAATCAGCTTTCTTCACAGTCCAACTCTCACATCCATACATGACCACGGGAAAAACCATTGCCTTGACTAGACGGACCTTGGTTGGCAAAGTAATGTCTCTGCTTTTTAATATACTATCAAGGTTGGTCATAACTTTCCTTCCAAGGAGCAAGCGTCTTTTAATTTCATGGCTGCAGTCAGCATCTGCAGTGATTTTGAAGCCCAAAAAAATAAAGTCTGACACTGTTTCCACTGTTTTTCCATCTATTTCCCATGAAGTGATGGGACCAGATGCCATGATCTTTGTTTTCTGAATGTTGAGCTTCAAGCCAACCTTTTCACTCTCCTCTTTCACTTTCATCAAGAGGCTTTTGAGTTCCTCTTCACTTTCTGCCATAAGGGTAGTGTCATCTGCATATCTGAGGTTATTGATATTTCTCCCAGCAATCTTGATTCCAGCTTGTAAACATAACAAATCAAGGTGCAATAAAAGTCTGGAGGATTTTCATGACCATTAACAGCTGCCATCTTACATGATTTAGGGCATGGTGCTGGATATGTCAGAAAATTCAGAGGCATCTGGCACATGATATGAAGGATCAGAGAGGGCAGTCAAGGCCTGGGTTGGCTAATAGAATTTCATGACAGAGCTGTATCTTCAGCGCAATTCTCATAAAATCTTAGAAATCTTAGAACCTAGATATGCATAGAGAAGGAAAGAAGGGCCAGGAGAACACTCTTAATAAAGACATGCTGGGTATATAATGTGTTTTGATGGAAAGTGATATTTATAGGCACCCTGCAGGTCAGGCTAAAGGGTTTGTGCTCTTTTAGTCAAAATTTCAAATCATTGAAAGTTTGGAATTGCCTTCAAGAACAACAGAGATAAAGATTTTGTTTTTGTAAAACTGACTTAAAAAAAACAAAAAAGAAATAGCAACTTGAGTTAGAACAATTAGGAGGCTATTAAAATAATTAAGTATTAGCATGTGGAATGGGCGGTGAAAAAGGAAAAGAGAGATGGAAAGATCTGAGGGCCTAATGGACATGAATTGAGAAGACAAAGGAAAAGAGGGTGTGAAGGGGTCTGGCCTGGTGACAAGTAGACAGAACATCTTGGTCTTCTGCACGCTATTCTGTAATGTCCACAGCTCTCCACATTTACAATGTCATTTCACCCTTCATCTTTATGATGAACCTATGGAATGGATATCATTTTTCCTGTCTACAAAAGAGGAAATTGAGAGGTTAAGCCAGGGTCTCCAGGCCCTAGGCAAGTAGTGCCTGTGAGCCTAGGGAGTTGGTGGTGGGAGTAGTGGGGATATGAAGACCTGGAAAGCATAATCCTTAACTTCCACACTGTATAGATTCTGTTTGTTCATATTTTAGCATTTTTGAAACTGGAACAATCATATAGTCCTTATCAATGAGGTGGCAGTTGTAATGTAGTTGTTCTTACCTGAGCTTGCATGAACTTGTCATAGCCACTTATACTACGGTCAATTCAGTTTAATTACATGCATGTTGATACTACATGTACTGAGTTTAATTGTTATAAAAGATGTCTTTTAAAAGAGTATACAATTATTTGCCATTGAAAGCGAAGGTAACTGTACAAAAAAGGCATGTAAACAGAGCAGTGGGGCATACCTTTGATATTTGCTGTATTAATTTTCTGGGCTTCCCTGATAGCTCAGTTGGTAAAGAATCCACCTGCAATGCAAGAGACCCTGATTTGATTCCTGGGTCAGGAAGATTTGCTGGAGAAAGGATAGGCTACCCACTCCAGTATTCTTGGACTTCCCTTGTGGCTCAGCTGGTAAAGAATCTGCCTGCTCTATGGGAGATCAGGGTTCAATCCCTGGATTGGGAAGATCCCCTGGAGAAGGGAAAGGCTACTCACTCCAGAATTCTGGCCCAGAGAATTCCAAGGACTGTATAGTCCATGTAGTCGCGAAGAGTCAGACACGACCGAGTGACTTCCACTTCCACTTTTCACTTTTCATATTAGTTTTCTATTACTTCTATAACAAATTTACATGAATTTCATAGCTTAAAACAATAGATATTTATTATCTTATGATTCTGTAAGTCTGACACAGGTTTCACCAGGCTGAAATGAAGATGTTGGTTGGGCTGCATTCCTTTCTGGAAACTCTAGGATAGAATCTATTTCCAGGTCTCCTGGACTGCTTGCTTTCCTTGGCTCCTGGATCTCCTCCTCCATCTTCAACGCCAGCAACAGCAGGTTAACTCCTCAAATCACACCTCTCTAACACTTCTTCTATTTTCACATCTCCCTCTGAGACTGACCTTAGCTGGGAAATCTCTGCTTCTAAAGACTCACGTAATTTGGTCAGATCTGCCTAGATGATCCAGGATAATCTCCCAATCTCAAGGTCCTTACCCTTAATCTTTACATTTTTACTTCTTAATCTTTACATCTGTGAAGTCCCCTTTGTTCCCATGTAATCTAATATACTCACAGCTTTCAGGAATTAGGACTTGGATGTCCATGGTCATTATTCTGCTTATTACATTGGGTAAAGCAAAAATTTGTCTTTTGAGAAATGACCGAGCTTCATATTTTCTTGCAAAGTAACAACCAGTATTTTACAGGACCCCAAAATGGAAATTATCACAAGGAATATGCAACCATATTACACTTTATTATTGAGATATGTCCAGGAGATTTTATCACAAGTCAAGCAATGCAACTAGGTGAAAGGGAAGTTGTCTAATCCATCAGAATGGATATAAAATAATGCAATGCCAAGAGATGGTCCTTGTAGAGATTTAGAATATCAGAAGAGTAATGATTTTCTAGACTGTGTAAAGTCTGAGCCATGTAGATTCTCACTGTTTTAGGGTCTGAATTAGTTCAGCATTTCTTGCCCTGTTAAGTTCCAAATGTATATCAAACAGGCTTTGTTAGAACTGAAAGTTGTCCTCTCTTTGCTTCTTGCCCTCTTTCTATTTAAAAGTGAAAGAACAAGACAAGCTTTATCAGTCAGAATATGTGTTATTCCTGGGTAAGAGTACGTTAGTGACAATTTCCAGTGTGGGTGGATTTGAGCTTCTGAAGGATGAATATTTTCCAGTTTGACTTTCTATCAACATCAAAGACTCTATTGTCATATCACCCCCTTTACTGCTTCAGTGTTGTGCCTGTTATAAAATATGTTCTCAACCTTAAAATCTTTTACAGAGGTCTTGTTTCATATATTTAGGTTTAATGTTAATTAAATGGAAGATTTAATTAACACAGTAATGGCACAGTACCTACCTGTGCCAAAACTGTTCTAGAGGCTTCAACATGTGTCAACATATCACATCTAATCCTGAGTTTGTCCGGGAGGCATATATCCCATCACTGCGAGCTAGGCTTTATTTGTTCCTGGCAGTCTGGACTTGGCTCTACATGATATTGACCACAGCAATCAATCCTCCTCCAGTCCTGCTAATGTGGAGGCTATTGAAAGCTCCAATGGCTCTGGTAGATTTTAGAAATATCATGATACATAGGCAAGGCAACTGCTTTTAAGAAAGCAATAGTTATATAGATAATTGGCTCCTGGACTTTTATTTAGCAAAAATCAATGTCAATTTTCAGTCATATTTGTGTGAGGGCTGCAAGTAATTAAAATGAACCATAATTTGGATCTAAATCCTTATAGATTTTCTCAACACATGTGATTGCTCAATAAATGTTAGCATAAATATGTGACTGAAAATTAAAATATTAGGCGCTGCCAAAACCTAAGGAGAATTAGCTGGTTCAACTGTGCATAAGTAAATAAGGAGTGTGAAAAAGAGAATCTGTTTATGTAAATTTCCAATTTCTCTTTCAATACTTCTGCTCCCTTTTATTGGGGCCCTAACAAAGCCTGTTTATTGGAGAAGGAAATGGCAACCCACTCCAGTGTTCTTACCTGGAGAATCCCAGGAATGGGGGAGCCTGGTGGGCTGCCGTCTATGGGGTCGCACAGAGTCGGATACGACTGAAACGACTTAGCAGCAGCAGCAGCAGCAGCAACAAAGCCTGTTTATAGAGGAAACATTACTTTGCTTGTATTAGATTGCTAAGTCACTTCAGTCGTGTCCGACTCTGTGCGACCCCATAGACGGCAGCCCACCAGGCTCCCCCGTCCCTGGGATTCTCCAGGCAAGAACACTGGAGTGGGTTGCCATTTCCTTCTCCAATGCAGGAAAGTGAAAAGTGAAAGTAAAGTCGCTCAGTCGTGTCCGACCCTTAGCGACCCCACGGACTGCAGCCTACCAGGCTCCTCCATCCATGGGATTTTCTAGGCAATAGTACTGGAGCGGCTTGCCATTGCCTTCTCCGTTTGCAACAGCACTGAGTATGAATGTCATACTGAGTGGAGTAAGTCAGATAGAGAAGGAGAAATTGTGTATGACATCCCTTGTATGAGGAATCGAAAAAGAAATGATACAAATGAACTTACTTACAAAACAGAGACTCATAGACTTAGAAAATTGATTTATGGTTACTGGGGGTGGGGGGAAGGGTAGTTAGGAAGTTTGGGATAGTTATGTACACATTGCTATATTTAAATTGGATAAAATAGCAAGGACCTATTGTATAGCACTTTGAGCTCTGCTCAACGTTAATGTGGCAGCCTGGATGGGAGAGGGGTTTGGGGGGAGATTGAATACAGGTATATGCATGGCTGAGTCCCTTCACTGTTCACCTGAAACTATCACAGCATTGTTAATTGGCTATACCCCGACACAAAAAGTTCAAAAGAAAAAAAATTGACATTTCATTCCCATTGGTGTTGACTTTTCTTGGTGAATCATTTGCATGTGACTGTATTTCATAAGCTCTCTAATTGCATGGTACCAGAGGACAAAGGGTTGTAGGTTGCTCTTTCATCTATAGATGTAATAAACCAAAGCAACAGTGCAATATTTAAGAATATCAAGAGTGTCCTTGGGTGTGAGGCAGTAGACCAGAACTGGTTCAAACTGGCTCATGAGAACTGCTTGTGTTCATTTCTTCCCTGCTCAACTTCTATGACTTCATGTTGGTAACATGAAACTGCATATGGTAGGATTCTTTATATTGTGGAAATTGGCAAACAATGCAATTCAGGTTTGTTTGTTTATTTACTTATTTGGAGCTGGTTTATCAGCTCACCACTCGTGTGGGTGATTTCTGTCTCCCAAAGGAAGAAACACACAGAGTTCCTCAATTTTTACTTGCGTTATCCCAACTGACCCCACGCCGGGTCAACTGAGCTATTCCCTTAAGAGTGTGCAAGACTACAGGCAACAGATATATCTGCAATTGTTAACAAATTTATATCGAGTGCCTGTTACACACTGTGGAGGCAACTCAAGTCAGGGACAGTCCCTTGCTCTCATGGTTTTTACAACTGTTGGAAGAAATTGATGTTAACCCGAGAGAATGTAAATGTAAAATTCAGCTGTGGTAAGAGCTGTGAAGGTGAGATAAATAGCATTTCCAGCATGTATAAAAGAAGGATTTGACCTCTTCAGGGAAAGAAGGAAAGTCCTTACTAAATGATGATTCACTGAGACTGAAACAGTGGGATTTAAATAGACAAAGATGGAAAGGTGCACAGTTCACAGGAGGTGCTCAATAAAGAGAAATTGCCTGTTTGCATACTGGAATTTCTGTTCAACCTTGATACCAATTTCCTGGGAAACTTGGATTTCTGTTGATTTTAAAAGCGTGCCACTCTGGGACAACAGCTGGAGGTGTCTTTCTGACCCTTCTTTGGTCTCTTTTAAAAAACTGGCTTTCAGGGACCGTTGGCACCTGCTTGCTGGAAGCACCCCAGCTCTGTGTGAGATCATATGATAGGAGAGGCATGGCCTTTAGGTACACACCAACCACACAAGTAGCTGTGGTTTGCCTAGCTAAAAAAAAAAAAAAATTTATTCTACTTTAGAAGTCCAAAAACTGCCAGCTTCTTGAGTTGTTGTGACGCCGTCTGTCTTCATGTCTGGCTGCTTGTTTCCATGAGCACGGTGACTCATGTTCTGTTTTGTCCCTTTGCCACACGGCTTATAGAGGTAAAATTCCCTTAAGGAAAAGCAGTCACAGACACACACACACACACACACACACAACCACATAATCATTATTATATTAAAGCAGTGGAACTTAAGTGTGGAATGCAATTGTATGTGGGATGTCAGAACTTTTTGCTGAAAGAAATAAAATATAATTATAATATATATAATATATTATATATATATAGATGCACTTACCTAGGGTTTCATGTCTATGTGTGGCTCTAAAGCCTACACTCTTTCTACTATGCTCAAACTATTTTATTTCTTTTTTACCCATACTCTAGTCTTTATGCATAAGAATTTTCAATAAATTATTTAGTGCTGTCTCCAAATATCAGACTAATTTTTTTCTAGTCTTAGCACTGAAATAACCATACTATTCAAGTGATAGGATTTGTATTAAACTTCCTATCTCTTTCAAATGCTGCTGAAATTAAGTAAAAACAGATGACATTAAAAAAAAAAGACATCTTTTAAGTATAAAAATGAGAGTCTAGGATGTTCACGTGAAAGTTACCTGTTCTGAGCTCCTGCTGATGACATATTTTAAACAGAGCCACTGATATTGACTGACTGTGATTATCTTTAAGACATTCAAGTCCAGAGTGTAGAACCACAACAGTAGTAACAGACACAAGGTTTGTAATATTAGAAACACAAAGTTCAGAAACTTTACCAAAATAAAAATATATTTAGAACCCAGCAAACCCAGAGGAAATTGTTACATAACAGAAAAAGAAAATGCATTAAGAGAACTACCTCTGCGAAAGTAAAGTGAAAGCAGCTGAAGCTGTCTTTCTACCATATGATTGCATACACAGGACACATTAAGGCATCAGCCTGAATTAGGTGACTTTGATCAGATCGTCCTTAGTGCACAGCAGCACTTCGGTCTGTCTGTAGTTATGGGTAACTTCAGCAAGAGGTGAGCCAGGGATGTCAAATCACACCAGACACCCTCCTCTGGGTATGTGCTAAGCTCCCCTGAAGGTCCCAAGGAAGCATAAAGCAGATCTACTGAAATTAAGCCCCAGGCCTAAGCCAAGAGCTTAACTGGAAGCAATTTTAAAGCCTGGCTTAATCTGTTTGTGAAAAATATATACCAGTGTCACAGTTTTAAAAAATGGATTGTAAACATCATGCTCCACCTCTTCTTTATCCTGGACAATTTTTGCTTTGACAACCCAAAGTCCATCACATAGATTCTTATTCTTTCCAAGGGTTTTCTTGGCAAAATATTTCCTACATGGAGTTTTTATCACTGTTCACCTGAAACTATCACAACATTGTTAATTGGCTGTACCCCAGTACAAAATAAAAGGGTCACAAAAAAGGCATTTGATAGCTTACTGTCTCGTGTTTTGTTTATATGTGGCTCATTATATTTTGAGTTATAAGTGAAAGTGAAAGTTGCTTAGTTGTGTCCGATTCTTTGCGACCACATGGACTGTACAGTCCATGGAATTCTCCAAATCAGAATAATGGAGTGGGTTCTGTTCTGTTCAGTCGCTCAGTCGTGTCCGACTCTTTGCGACCCCGTGGACTGTAGCCTACCAGGCTTCTCCATCCATGGGATTCTCCAGGCAAGAATACTGGAGTGGGTTACCATTTCCTTCTCTAGGGGATCTTCCCGACCCAGGGACCGAACCCGGGTCTCCTGCATTGGAGGCAGACGCGTTAACCTCTGTGCCACCAGGGAAGCCCCTAAGTAGCCTTTCCCTTCTCCAGGGGATCTTCCCAACCCAGGGATTGAACCCAGGTTTCCAGCTTTGAAGACAGATTGTTTACCAGCTGAGCCACAGGGAGCCCAGAGTTATAATAAGGCAAAAGATTTAAAAAATAAAGAAATTTTAGTAAAAGGCATATTTGAGTTAGGGGCTTCCCTGATACCTCAGTTGATAAAGAATCCGCCTGCAATGCAGAAGATCCTGGTTTGATTCTTGAGTCGGGAAGATCCGCTGGAGAAGGGATAGGCTATCCACTCCAGTATTCTTGGGTTTCCCTTGTGGCTCAGCTGGCAAAGAATCTGTCTGCAATGAGGGAGACTTGGGTTCGGTCTCTGGGTTGGGAAGATCTCCTGGAAAAAGGAAAGGCTACCCACTCTAGTATTCTGGACTGGAGAATTCCATGGACTGTATAGTCCATGTAATCACAAAGAGTCAGACACGACTGAGTGACTTTCACTTCACTTGAGTTAAAGTGATTTTACTTCTACTTATTTTGATGATTGTATTATCTCCACTAAGTTTACAAGAGTTTTCATTAATTTTGGTCTTGTTTTTGGAGACTGTGCTTTAAATTTGCAACAAACATTCTACTCTCAGAAGGCTGGTTAGAGTGAAGACTGAATTTCAGACACTGCTGTCTATCTATCTATTCGTCCACTTATTCATTCACTTATTTTTACCACTCTTCATCAAACTGTAGTTTCCCAATTTGACTAATACTATAAATACTTCTTCTAATTAGGATGTTTTCATGGTTGTTACATCATAGATAAAACGTATTGATTTTCAGTAAATATTTATTTAGGATCTTCCCTCTGAATAAACGAAAGGTTGAACAGCTATAAATAAAATCTGCAAAATATTGAAGGAAATATTCATTCTTAGCCATTACATTTATTGAAATTAGTTGGCTACACTAATCAAAAGATAGAAAACACTCAATAAAATTATTACTGTATATTTCCTTCATAGCAGGAACCAAGCTAATATTTTTGGTGTTTAGACTGAAGTTTCCTTGGCTATTAGCCACACAGATAGTTCTAACAATTTTGAGCTCTTATAAGAGTATGTTGTAGTCTAGGACTTCTGACCACATAATTTATCTCTAAAAAATGTACTTAGCATTAATTTTCAGTTTATTTTTATATGCATTCTTTGGTTTGTGGCATTATACATGAGGCAGTATAATATTTCTGAGAGCTGAGTTTAACTGGAGAAATTCAGGATACTATAGCAGAATAAGGACATTTCAGGCAAGGGGATATTAGGTAAAGAAAAAAGCAAAAGGGATTTCATTATAATTATAGATCTTTAAAACACAGAAAAAGAAATAGTCAGCCTGTTTTCCCCAATCCATTCTGTGTGACCCTCTCTCAGCCCCACTTTGAAACATTTGCCACTGGTTCTGGCTTCCTCCCTTCATTGGATGTTTCAAATAATTTCTTCATAAGAGCACACACCATATTCTCTGCAGTTAATGACTTTGCAAAAATGGCTTATTTTTGAGTTTCTTCATGTCTTTTATTTTATTTTCTCTGCTAGGTTGTCCAGATAGTAGTTATTCCAAGAACCTGCTGTAAATCTGTCTCTCATATGTCAAGCCTTGGGAAGATAACCATGTTCTGCTGTTGATGACCTTGCAGAAGACCTGAACATAACACCTCTTAATTTTACTTCTTTTACTTTTATTTGAAAAGTATTTGTTTATTTCTTCAAAAGGCAATAAAGTCTATGGAGCAATAAAAACGGACATTTAATATGATACACAGTGATATGATAAATGAATTCAGATTGCATGGGAACACTAAAAGTGTGCATAAAAGAATGCGGTACATGGGGGTATGTGGAAATCATGGTCATATGATCTATCAGAATCAACTTTGCTTTGTTTCCTTTTTAAGTAATTAAAAATTAAGTAATTAAGTAATTAATGATAGAGGAGTGATAAATACAAGTTTTTTTGTTTTTTTTTTTAAGTTAACAATAGGTCAAAACATATTCCTGTATTTGAGTAAGTTCTACTGAATACGTTTACGGGAATATTCACTGGCAATTGAATAAAAAATTGTTTGTCCATTATGCTAACTCAAAAGAAATAAATACCTGTGAATATATCTTCTCACAGCAAGGCAAGGTTTCAGAAAGAGAAAGATTTCACTGAATAGTAATAGATCTTTAAAAGTTTTCAGTACATACATAACTGGATGTGGAAATGAAATATTACTGGAGTATTATGCAGTCCTTTGATGAAATAGGTTTTCCCCATTTGTCTGAGAAACTCATTTAAGCTAGCCTAAATTTTTAAGAAAGGGGTGGATATGCCACCACTTAACCACTCACCTATTGGTTACATCTACTTAATTTCCTATCACTATAAATGAGAGCTGTAATCAACATCTTTTTTACATATCTTTGTACATCTTTGTGGAGAAGGAAATGGCAACCCACTCCAGTGTTCTTGCCTGGAGAATCCCAGGGATGGGGGAGCCTGATGGGCTTCCGTCTATGGGGTCACACAGAGTCGGACACAACTGAAGTGACTTAGCAGCAGCAGTACATCTTTGAGATTGCTGAGCTAAAAATATATGTATATTTTATTTTAAATTTTAATAGATATTATCAAAATGCTTTCCGAAAAGGTGCTAATAATTGCTTTTTCAAATACCATTTTTCTAATGGATACATCCTACCAGTAGCAAGCATTAATATTTTAAAATTTTAGCCTTGTATGACAGAGTAAGATGAATCTATTAAAAACTACCAGAACTAGTAAGTGAATTTATCATGGTTGTAGAATAAAAAGGTCAATATACAAAATCAATTCTATACCTTTATATTAGCAGTAAACAATTTGAAAACAGCAGATTACAATAACAGTCTTACTTAGGGGTAAGTTTAGCTGTATCTATTGCAAGACCTGTATAATGAAAACTTAGAAAAGTATTTTCTCAAACTGATCTATAACCAGTACAGCCCCAAGCAAAATATTTATTTGGTGGTAGTAGCCATATTTAAATCACTAAAAGTAATTTCTCATAACCAGATCACTAGAATGTTAAAATAGCATCCAATTTGCCTTATAAGTTAGTAATCAAACATGAATATCAAATGATGTTTGATACAGGACAATTAAACTGATTGTTTAAAATACCTAAACATTTCTCTTGAAAGTAGAAAATAGGGTGATCTTACATACTAGTTAGCCAGAGACAGTTCCTATTTATGCCCTTTCGTCCTTACACAATTATTAATAATATCTTCTGTCACTCTTAAACCTACTTTGATTTCAATGATGAATTTTATGGTCATCTTGATAAATAAGAACTCAGTGGTTTAATTTTTCCACATTAAGCAAAATAGTTGAATGGAATTTAATAATAATCACCTGCTTTTGTGTTAAATTGGTAGAGTCTTATGTAAGATTTTAATTCCCTATTGTAAGTGTACACATATAGTGAGTGTACACATATAGTGAGTGTACTATATATAGCATAAAAAGTGAAGTGGAAGTGTTATTTGCTCAGTTGTGTCTGACTCTTTGCAACCCCATGATCTATAACCCGTCAGGCTCCTCTGTCCATGGAATTCTCCAGGCAAGAATACTAGAGTGGGTAGCCATTCCCTTCTCTAGGGGAACTTCCCAACCCAGGGATTGAACCTGGGTTTCCTATATGCATATATAGTATTTATTATTTTCTTAGTGGTTTTCTTGGGATTATTGTTAGCATGTAAGTTTTAAAACCATCTATTTGTATTAAGAGTAACAATTTCAATAGTATGCAAAAATTTTGCTCCAGTATTGCTCTGTTTCCTCCCTCTCCATTGTGTTACTATTGTCTTTCAAATTACATCTTTAGAGATTATAAACCCATCAATACATTTATATGATTGTTGTTTATACAGTTACTTTTTAAATCAAATAGGAGAAAAAAAGAATCACCAAAAAATGCACGTATATAATCTTCTTTATTGAACCATATAGTTTTCATTACTGGTACTTTTACTTCTTCATGTGGATTCAATTATTGTCTGCTGCTGCTGCTAAGTCACTTCAGTTGTGTCCGACTCAGTGCAACCCCATAGACGGCAGCCCACCAGGCTCCCCCGCCCCTGGGATTCTCCAGGCAAGAACACTGGAGAGGGTTGCCATTTCCTTCTCCAATGTGTGAAAGTGAAAAGTGAAAGTGAAGTCGCTCAGTCGTGTTTGACTCGTAGTGACCCCACGGACTGCGGCCTACCAGGCTCCTCCATCCATGGGATTTTCTAGGCAAGAGTACTGGAGTGGCTTGCCATTGTTAATTTCAGCTTGAGGGTCTACCTATAATATTTTTTGGACTTTGTTTATTTTGTAATGTCTTCATTTTCTCTTCATTTTAGAAGTATAGTTTAACTGGATGTAAAATTCTTGGTTGAATGTTTTTGTTACAACACTTTGAAAATATTCTTACACTGCCTTCTGGCCTTATTAGATTCCAATTAGTGGTCAGAATGTAATAGTTATTGAGGATATTTTATAAATGTTGAGTCACATTTCTCTTGCTTTTCTTTTTCAAGATTATTTCTGTTTTTCTACAGTTTGACAATGATTTGTCTAGATTTTGATATCTTTGAGTTTATCATATTTGGGATTTACTGAGTTTTTTGAATGTGCAGATTGTTTTACATCAAATTTGGAAAGTTTTTAACAATCATTTGCTCAAATATTCCTCCTGCTTCTTTTTCTGTCTCCTTTCCTTCTGGGGCTGCCATTTTATTTATCTTGGTGAAACTGATGTCATCACACAGGTCTCTGAGGTTCTGTTTATTTTTTTCATTCGCTCATCCTCTCTGTTCTTTAGGCTGGATAATCTCAATCTATTTATCTTCAAGTCCACTGATTCTTCTTTGATTCTTTTGCTTTTTCTTCTGTCCATTCAAATTTGACATTGAGCCTTTCTGGCAGAATTTTTATTAGTTATTGTACTTTTCAGTTCCAGAATAAACTTTTGGTTTATTTTTTATAATTTCTACTTCTTTGTTAATATTATCTATTTGATAAAACATCTTTCTCATACTTTTCTGTAATCTTTTAGTATTAGTCCTTTAGTTCTTTAAACATACATACAATAGCTGATTTAAGTCTTTGTCTAGGAAAGGCAGTGTCTGTGGTTCCTCAGTGACAGTTTTCATTTGCCACTTTTTTCCTATGTATGAGCCATACTTTCCTGTTTCTTTGTGTGTATTATAATCTTGATGTTGAAAATGGACATTCAAGATAATATAATAAAGCAACTGTGGAAATCTAGAAATCCAAGGATTTATTGTTTTTGCTACTGCTGTCTGTTTGTTGAATCACTTTCCAAACTAATTCTATAAGGTTTATATATTTTACTTTATGTGGCCACCAAAGTCTCTGGGTAGCTTAGTGATAAGTTGGAAATTAGTCAGTGATTTCCTTCAATGACTTCAACTAGTTAATCTTCTATCCTTTGCTGAGGGTCTGTGTGTGTGTGTATACACATGTATGTATACATGGGGGTTGAGGTATACTTTCAACCTCAGTCAGGGATTTTTTATTATGTAAAAAAATGAATTGCTTTTTATACTGTATACCTTCTGTGTCTTAAGTTGAAAGCAGTGTACAAATTCTTAAAATGTTTTTAAATAGCAAAAATGAAAACTGCTTCTTTTTAGTCTATACATTGCCTTTGTGTTCTAATTTTTAAAAAATGCTTGTCTTACCATACTCAGACATCTCAAGGACCATGTGGCAATGCTTACAAACACCTTCTTTCTGTAGCAAAATACTTGCTGTTCACAGAAGTAAATGTGTCATGTTTACATTAGACTTAGTAAATAACTGGGTCGGCAGAAGTCTTGAACAGATTGTCTACTTATATATCATTGTTTGTATAAAAAGTGCTATAGTGAAACACACCCCCAACAATTCACTGTAATTCTGCAATATACCTTTCAGCATATGGAGTGGTGATGTTTCAGAATGTTTTAAAATGTTCTGTTGCATTTGATGTCTTTTTGTGTATACCCCAAAGCATAATTTAATGTTTAATATTCTTCAAATTAACAAAAATTCTGAAAAGACTGTGAAAAGCATCTATAAAGGCTTACTTCATCTAATCTAAGATTAAAGGGTTCTAAAGGAAGCTCTAAAGGACATCAGTCCTGGGTGTTCATTGGAAGGACTGATGCTAAGGCTGAAACTCCAATACTTTGGCCACCTCATGCGAAGAGTTGACTCACTGGAAAAGACTGATGCTGGGAGGGATTGGGGGCAGGAGGAGAAGGGGATGACAGAGAATGAGATGGCTAGATGGCATCACCAACTCGATGGACATGAGTTTGAGTAAACTCCAGGAGTTGGTGATGGACAGGGAGGCCTAGCGTGCTGTGATTCATGGGGTCGCAGAGAGACGGACACGACTGAGTGACTGAGCTGAAAGGAAACTCATTATTAGAATTTGTGGCACAGCTTTCATGTTTTTTTCAAACATTTTAGCATGCTACTTTTCATAGCAAGACACATATTTAATGCATTGAAGCTACTGACTCTTGGGGTTCTTTATATGAGAGATAAGAGGGAGAATGCCCTCCTCAAAACAAAACATATCATAAATTCAAGCATGGTACTAAATTAGCATAAATATTTGTGATTTGTGTTTCTAATTTGCATAATTAGTAATGTCTAATTTAATTGGCACACTTGAACTGAAATCAAAATTTCACACCAGCTATATGTATTATCAGTAGGATTCTACAAAGGTTTCTGAACCTCATACAAGAGTTTGTGCTTTAAGCTGAAAAAGCCAATAGCTCTCTAAAGAATGCCTCTTTGAGAAATCAAAATGTTACTTCAAAATCTCTTTGTATAGTAGAGAATAATGAGGGAAGAATCTAACATTTGTGGAAGAACTTCCCTTCTGAGTTCTATCTTTAACTGTGACCCCTGCATTTTCTGATTTTCAGCATTGCAGTGACACCACTATGTGCTGATCTTCACCATATGCAATTTAGCTCTTATCACACCACTGTGGCACTGTGCTTTTGCCAGAAATTGGGAGGCAAAGAACTCCTTGCCTGCAGTTTGTGATACACTCTGCCATGGGGAAATCTAAGAGGTATCCCTAGTGCCTTGCATTTTACAAGGACTTCATGAATATGCTCTCTTAATCCTATTTACAGTTTCTCCTTCTCTCCTTAGAGGATTCCATATTTGTCAAAGAGACCAAGCTGAGAATTGAATGCATGCATACTCTTTATTTTCCAATCTTTCTCACTGGCCACTTGATTATTAAAAACTATTTCCTCTTCCTTGAGCCAAAACAAAGAAATAGAGGGGAAAAAAAGCAAACTAACAAATAAATATATCAACTGAAATAATTTCTCTTAGGCCAACCTCAAAAGCTCAGTAAAAATGCCTAGATATTTTTGAATCACAATAGTGGACACAGTCTAGGCTCAAACTGAGATATTTTTCTCTATATTTTCAGCCAAACAGATAGCAGCCCAACCTTCATGGCCAACTCCCAGCTCCATGAACCCCTTCCTCTGGGTTTCAGCACCAACCAGGCAAGGCTCTCCTCAGAGGCTCTGCAGGGTCCTTCCTCTAGGCATTTAGGTTCTGAGAACTACCACTTCTTTCTTTTAGCCTTTGGGTGGCAACTACTTCCTGGGGGTGCTTATCTGTTTTATCTCAGTGTCTTCTTTCTGCTTTTTCAATTTTCTAGGTTGGATGGCATCACCAATTCAATGGACATGAGTTTTGGCAAACTCTGAGAGATAGTGAAGGACAGGGAGGCCTGGTGTGCTGCAGTCCATGGGGTTGCAGAGTTAGACACCACTTAGTGACTGAAAAACAACAAATATATATTCAATCTTTCATTTCATTAATTTGGTGTCATTTCTGTTTTCCTGACTGGCCCCTGGCTGTACCAATGTGGGGACACCTTGAGGCTGACAGGAGATGGAGACAGGAATCATTGCCTCTGCCAATTTGAGAGACTTCTGCTGAGACAACACCAATGAAACAGGAAGCAAACAGGAAGGAGCAAGCCCTTTTTTCAGCCCCAACCTTGCTGCCTTCCTCTAACATCTATTGGCTGAGCCCAGCAGGGAGCCAGACGGCCAGGGAGAAATGTGCTTTGCAGAGTCTCAGCCCAGTATCAGAAAATAGAGTAGAAAGGGTGGATTTGAAGCTGAAAGATAATTGCTTCATAATTGGTACACATAGTTTTGACAATTGCTTTTAAATATTAGTGACCTCAACTGGATTTCTGACAGTATTAGGAAATCAATGTATTACGTTCACTAGGACAAGAGGCATTCCATGGTATAAAAAATAAAAAACTAGATTTTTTGATCTTGAATAAATATACAGAAATGTACATTATTATTTCATTACGAACTTTCATTTAGCAAAAATTATATGTGAACATACACTTTTCAAGATAATTTGACAACTCTACAGTCTAAAACTAAGAATCAGAAAGTAGTAAACATGGAGTTGTAGAACTTAACTGTAACATATTGTGGAAAGACTTGAAAGTGCATATGAACTCTGAACAGCACAGTTATAGCACTGAGGTCATAATACTATCTTGTTTTAATCTTTCCTTTAAAAATATTTTTATTTTACTCAACCAATTTGTTAAATTAACACTTTTTTCTTTAGGAGTGTTGAGCTGCATCTTTTCACTCATTTGTTTACTCAAAAAGTATTTATTGTGTACTTATGAGCCTGAAAAAGTATAGGGTGTTAAGGATATAGTAGCAAGAGAAAACCCACTCCAGTACTCTTACCTTCATGCATTGGAGAAGGAAATGGCAACCCACTCCAGTGTTCTTGCCTGGAGAATCCCAGGGACGGGGAAGCCTTTTGGGCTGCAGTCTATGGGGTTGCACAGAGTCGGACACAACTGAAGCAACTTAGCAGTAGCAGCAGCAGCAAGAGAAAAAAAATCAGGATGTTTCCTGTGTTAAATGTCTAAAGATAGACATTAAGCAAGTAATATAATAAAACTGCTGTTTTATTTTTTTATAATTTTTACTTTATCTATTTTTGACTTGGTTTTCGTTGCTGTGTGAAGATGGACTTTCTCTAGTTGCAGTGAGTATGGTCTACTCTTTGTTGCAGTACTTTGATTTCTCACTGTTGTGGCTTCTCTTGTTGCGGAGCACAGTTGCCTGAGGGCTTTAGTAGTTGTGGCTCACGGGCTCTAGAGCATGGGTTCACTAGTTGTGGGTGCATGGGCTCAGCTGCTCCTCAGCACATGGGATCTTCCAAGACGCTAGTATTTTAGGGTTCATGAAAGAATTTAGAGGTTTAAGGTCTCAAAGGGGAAATCAGATGTTTTGGCTTTACCTAAAAAACTCAAATATAAAATATCAATATTATTTGCTCAATTTTCTAAAATACAATTTAAAAAACATTGCATCTAATTCATTGAATATTTTTTATGTTTACACTTTAAATGAACATAGAAATAGACAGCTGTATTATTCTGCATGTGAACTTCTCTAATAAAATTCTTAAAAATGTTAGAGTGAGATGTTACTCTCTAAATATAATAAGAAGAACATGAATTTTCCACAGATATATAATCAAATTTCTAATTAGACTAAAGAAACAAGCATGAACACATAATAACCAACAAAACAAAAATATTGAAAAGCAAAAAAATCAAGTGCTTTAGTTAAACCCCCAAGTTCTTAACTAGGGTAAGTAATAAGAAAGAAGAAAATAAAGAAGGAAGGCATGAAGGAAGGCAAGGAAGAAAAGATAACTTATATTCCTGCCACCTAGTATCATAGTAAAATGGTAAAATGAAGTCAAACAGATGATGAGCAATTAATTATCCATTCACAAAGTAAAAATAGAGATCATAATTTTCTATAAATTTTTTTAAAAAATTTCTGAGAATAAAAGAGAACCCTGATGAATACATCAAATAATAATAGTCTTATTTGACTATGCATGCACAGATATGATTTCTGAGGTTGAGGGGGGATTGAAATTATTAGGAAAATGTGACTTTTTAGGGCTGGATTTTGTGAAATTTTAAAAGTGATTCTAGTTTAAACTGCTTAATTAAATTTTAGAGGAACAGTTTCTCATGTGAAATTGTACATAGTTAAAATAAAGTGCCCTATTAAATTATTAGTGACTATATAGAAAACAATCTTTATCTTTGATTATAGGCTATTGGACTTGGTCAATGGCTTCTACAAATAAAATTATAATAAATTTACAAATAAAGATTCAGTGACAAGAAAATAGGGGAAACTGGGCAATGGTGGGGAGATTGAGAATATTTTCTGAGAGAGTTTCCCTCTTACTAGAATTCAAAACTGACTGTAATGTTTGAAGCAAAGAAGAATTTTACTCCCAATTTCAAACATATAATTTAAGAATGAGTCAGGACAATATGTTTAAGCTCAATTTTAAATGGCCAAAGTAAATAAAACCTTTCTAAAGATTTACTAATTTTTTAGGCAAATTGAGAGTTTGTCTCTTTGTGCTCATGTAATAAAGTCTAAAAAACCTTCTTAGACAATTTTTTTTTTGCCTGGAACTTAAATGTTTCTTCTTTTCATCCTGTGGCTAATGTTTTCCTATTATCAAGACTTTGCATGCTTTTAACACCCACCCAACCCCATCACATAATTTTTTCTAAGGGTGAGTTCTAAGTGACAAGTACATTGATACAACTGAATCATCCTTCTGCAGGCATGTCTTTGTTATCAGATTGGTTTTCAAGTAGATTTATGCATTTTAAAAGTGCATCCGTTGAACAAGATTAGTCTTTTCAAGATATGACATTTATCCTAGCAATGGGTGATGGAATTTTACACTTCAGACATGTGAAACAAACTAGATAGTAAGCTGTCATATTGTTAAGTAGTTCCTTTATTTCTGGTTATCAGATTAATCCACCAAAACGAAGCTGAAAGAGTGTTATCATGAAAGTATATTGAATTTGGGCCAAGTTTCCACCCTCCTCTAATGCTAGGATTTTCCAATAACCAAACCAAGTTAGGTCTTGCCTTAATATGAAAGAGAATTCAGAAAAGCTGACAACTGAGAGGTAAAGTGAAGAAGCAAGCAGAAGTTGATGCTTTCTTGCATTTCTATGGCAAATATAAAAAACCTTCCAAAGAAAACCATGAAAAAATACAAAAAAAGTTGAAAGTTGCTTTTTATCATGTAATTTTAGAAAATATATCATCTTGCTATATGAAAATAATCATATTACATTATATTCCTAACCATGATGTTCCATAAACATATAATGTTGTTGTTCAGTTGCTAAGTCATGTCTGACTCTTTGTGACCCCATGGACTGCAGCACACCAGATTTCCCTGTCCATCATTATATCCTGGAGTTTGCTCAAACTCATGTCCAGTGAGTCAGTGATGCCATCCAACCATCTCATCCTCTGACAGCATCAGTCCTTCAAAATTTATATTACTAACATAATAAAGACATATGTAACTAAATAAAGATCCAAAATGTTTTTGCTGGGAAAAAAATGTTGACAACCTAAATCTAATGAGTGTTTTCTAAGGGATATAAAGAATTTATGGACTTTTAGAAATCTAAGGGTCACATTCCACCTTATAGTATAATGCTGTGAAAAACTCCAGACATGTTTTATGAGCGTTTAAGGAAGTGAAGTATGCCTTCCCTCAAGTAAGCAGCAGAGGGTTCAGGTAAAGAAAATGAAATGATTTGACTTGGAGTTTGACCAGGATGTGGAGATGTGAGCACATCTTCCTCTTGAAGTAGTATGTAATCTTTAACAAATAAAAATGTGTAGGTGGCTTAGATTTTACTTATTTTTCAGAAAATAACTCTCTTTTGCTTGGTGGAAAAATAAAACCATATGTATATCTGTGGGCCTTTGGAAAGTTCTCTCCCTCACCTCCACACAAATTCTTCACATCTCCTTTTCTATCCATTTCTTCCAACTTCTCACCTCCCACTACGCCCTCCCACATAACCCTTGGGTATGTATTGCAATGTTATGCAAAAATATATGGTCAAGAATTGAGTCCATTTAGAATTTTCCCACTAAATAGTTACATTTTCAAAGTTATTTGAGTGCCTGAAGTACCTTTAGCACTGACTCTTAACAGCCTTCCTCTAAAACATCACATCCACTTTCTGATTCTTCCCCTTTCTCTTCTGGTTAATCTGTCAACTTCCAGTTGCAATTTTGGTTCAAGGTCCCAATCATCTTCCTGAAGGTCAAAATGCTTTATTCAGTTCAGTTCAGCTCAGTTCAGTCGCTCAGTCATGTCCGACTCTTTGCGACCCCATGAATCACAGCACGCCAGGCCTCCCTGTCCATCACCAACTCCCAGAGTTCACTCAAACTCATGTCCATCGAGTCGGTGATGTATGTCTGGCTAAATTTCTTTACTGATTCTGTTTTTTCTTATTCTGTAGTTTCTCTTCTATTTAATTCCCCATTTACATCTCTATTACTTTCTTTGAGTCTCTATTATTCGCTTAAAATATTTCTTGCTTTAGCTTACTATTTGATTAAAAATTGAATCACAAACCAGAGTTGCATGAGCTTTTGAAAAGACAACTAGTGCAATCTCTTCCAATATGAAGAAATATTTTATAATTTTTCCAATAGGATATTCTCTACAATAGGAAATTCACTATCTCTTAAAGCATTTCATTCTATTCCTGAAAAACTGTTTAAATTGTCCTTATCGGATACATGTATACATATGGCTAGGCCACTTTGCTGTGCACCTGAAACTATTATAGCATTGTTGATTGGCTATACTCCAATATAAAATTAAAAATTAGAAAAGAGAATTAATCCAAAAAAATTGTCTGCATTCAACTGAAACTTTCCTCCTTGTGAAGTCTACCCTTCTAGGGAAACCCAAAATAAATTGATTCCATTACCCACAGGGAAGTTCTTAATATATTTTATAATAGCATTTATATCTTCCTTTGGTCTCCTCTTCTCTAGGCTAATCAGTTCCAAGCTATTTAATCATTTTTTTTCTTATGGTGTGGTATTCATTCTCTTACATTATCTTGGTAGAACTCTGTGTGTGTGTGTGTGTGTCTGTGTGTGTCTGTGTGTCTGTGACTGTTTGTCTCTGTCTCTCTCTTTCTCTCTCAGTCTTTATGCCCTCCAGGCAAAGTCATCCTATTCCCATGGTTCCCTTTCACTGACTTCTGAAAAGGATTTATTTCAATATTTACAATTATTTGATTATTTACCATAATTTTAGTATTCTGTCTAATGTCCAAATTGGTATACATTGCTTATAAGCAATTTTAGAACAGAGACTATACTGTTTCTTACATTGTATTTGTATAACACATATAAAAGGCAGAGAGAAATGGGCAAATTTTTTAATTCTAAAATCATTATCAGGGAATTCTCTGGTGGCCTGTTGGTTAGGATTCTGAACTTTCTTTTTTTCTTTAATTTTAATTGGAGGCTAATTACTTTACAATATTGCGGTGGTTTTTGCCATACATTCACATGAATCAGCCATGGGTGTACATGTGTTCCCCATCCTGACCCTCCCACCTCCTTCCCATCCCATCCCTCAGGGACATGTGCACCAGCCCTGAGCACCCTGTCTCATGCATCGAACCTGGACTGACGATCTATTTCACATATGATAATAGACATGTTTCAATGCTATTCTCTCAAATCATCCCACCCTCGCCTTCTCCCACAGAGTCTAAAAGTCTGTTCTTTACATCTGTGTCTCTTCTACTGTCTCGCATATAGGGTCATCGTTACCATCTTCTAAATTCCATATATATGCGTTAATATACCGTATTGGTGTTTTTCTTTCTGACTTACTTACTCTGTAAAATAGGCTCCAGTTTCATCCACCTCATTAGAGCTGATTCAAATGTATTCTTTTTAATAGCTGAGTAATATTCCATTGTGTATATGTACCACAGCTTTCTTATCCATTCATGTGCTGATGGACATCTAGGTTGCTTCCACGTCCTGGCTATTATAAACAGGGCTGCAATGAATACTGGGGTACACGTGTCTCTTTCAATTCTGGTTTCCTCAGTGTGTATGCCCAGCAGTGGGATTGCTGGGTCATATGGCAGTTCTATTTCCAGTTTTTTAAGGAATCTCCACACTGTTCTCCATAGTGGCTATACTAGTTTGCATTCCTACCAACAGTGTGAGAGGGTTCCTTTTTCTCCACACCCTCTCCAGCATTTATTGTTTGTAGACATTTGGAAAGCAGCCATTCTGACCGGTGTGAGATGGTACCTCATGGTGGTTTTGATTTGCATTTCTCTGATAATGAGTGATGTTGAGCATCTTTTCATGTGTTTGTTAGCCATCTGTATGACTTCTTTGGAGAAATGTCAGTTTAGTTCTTTGGCCCATTTTTTGATTGGGTTGTTTATTTTTCTGGATTTGAGCTGCAGGAGTTGCTTGTATATTTTTAAGATTAATTCTTTGTCAGTTGCTTCATTTGATATTATTTTTTTCTGTTCTGAAGGCTGTCTTTTCACCTTGCTTATAGTGTCCTTCATTGTGCAAAAGTTTTTAAGTTTAATTAGGTCCCATTTGTTTATTTTTGCTTTTATTTCCATTACTCTGGGAGGTGGGTCATAGAGGATCCTGCTATGATTTACGTCAGAGTGTTTTGCCTATGTTCTCCTCTAGGAGTTTTATAGTTTCTGGTCTTACATTTAGATCTTTAATCCATTCAGAGTTTATTTTTGTGTATGGTGTTAGAAAGTGCTCTAGTTTCATTCTTTACAAGTGGTTGACCAGTTTTCCCAGCACCACTTGTTAAAAAGATTGTCCTTTCTCCATTGTATATTCTTGCCTCCTTTGTCAAAAATAAGGTGTCCATAGGTGCATAGATTAACCTCTGGGCTTTCTATTTTGTTCCATTGATCTATGTTTCTGTCTTTGTGCCAGCACCATACTGTCTTGATGACTGACTGTTGCTTTGTAGCATAGCCTGAAGTTAGGCAGGTTGATTCCTCCAGTTCCATTCTTCTTTCTCAAGGTTGCTTTGGCTATTTGAGGTTTTTTGTATTTACATACAAATTGTGAAATTATTTGTTCTAATTCTCTAAAAAAGGATTCTGAACTTTCACTGCCCTGGCCCAGATTGAATCCTTGGTCAGGGAACTGAGATGCTGCAAGTCACATGTTGAGGCCATAAAAATGATATAATCATCAAGGTAGATGTCAGGATGAGACGTTTCAAACAGCTTTCTACACGTGGAAGTCAGCATCTATAATACAGCTATAATATGCTATAATCTATAAGGAGTTCCTTAAGGAGGGAACCGATCATATCAGCATTAAAGCTAGACTCTTGCTCTTATTATCAGATCTAGTGAAGAACACTATATGTACTTCCTTCTTTTACATTCAAAGATGGCAGAATGACAGATGTTGGGAATTCTGTGGTGGTTAGGACTTCGTGCTTTCACTGCCGGGGCCTGGGTTTGATCCCTGGTCAGGGAACTAAGATCCCGCAAGCCATGAAGTGTGGCCAAAAAGAAAATAGATTCTGGTATTGTTAATCAAAAATCATGGAAATGTAAAACTGGAAGGAAACTTAGAGGTCATGTAGTAAAATCTGTTTAAAACAAACAAGGGTAAAGTGAGTTAGCATAAGACTCACAGTTACTCTTGATTAGTGAGCTGGACAAGACCCAGAGCTCCTACGTGACAGTTATTTTTTCTCTTGCGCTACTTTGCAAAGGAGTCTTTCCATGCATTTCTCCTTGACAAAGTTTTCTCTAGCCACGGCTTCTATTGATAAATGATCCACTATACTTAGTTTCTCTGATACACAAGTTAAATGCTGTAAATTTGCTGTGACATGAAGGACTCCAGAATTCAGTCCGACCATAGCTCATAACAATCTAGATTCTTTCAACATTCCCCACTTACCACCTTTCTAGGATGCCTATTGTAAAGTGCAAAAACTACTTTAAAATATCTCTCCCCTGGGACTACTCCCTCCTTGGACATTAGTACACTCTCAAAAAGTTCTTTACCTGAAATAGAAAGAGCCAGCCAGAAGGCAAAGTCTATGTACAAGCAGTCCAGAATCCATCAAGTTAAACCCCTGGATCCAGGGCTGAGAAGAAAGAGGGGCCAATATAAAGCTCAGTCTATGTTTGGCTCTTCCTGTTGGCCTTGCCAGCCAAATAACAGTTTTTAAAAATTATAATTTCCAATATCATTTTCCTCTTAAGCTTTTTATTGTTTTTTTGTTTATACCATCAATGGCTATGACTTACCTATACTTTCCAGTACATTAAAACAGATATGTGTACACTAATATGTTCTGAGTGTGAGAAAAACGTTGCCTAACATTTTGCCTGGTCTAAAACACCTGGAGGGGAACAATTTATTCTTAAAGATTTTACTAAAATTTTAAACTTCTTTTAGAGAATGGTGTGGTATTGAAACTAAGACTACTTTAGTGACATGGAGAGTGGCACCTTGCTTAATTTCTTGCCCTCTTTTTCTTTTGCTACTCAGAAAATGACTTAAGGAATAAAAAGTCTTTAAGCCTGAATCAATTATAATTAAAATGTAATAACATAATAATATTTTTTAAAAATCATAAATGACTCACATTATTACTTGGGAAGGGGACATTTTATCAAATGTTTCTTTGTTGAGTTTTTTTTTTTTTTTAATACACATACACCAATGAATAAAACATTTGTTCCTTAATACCTTTCAGGCAATTAATGTGTTGGGTAACACATTAAAGAGTGGAGACTACAGAATTTCATCATATATATTTTAAAATTAGAAAACTGAGGCCTTGTTACACTAGCCTTCCTGAGTAATTTTAGTATAAAATATCAGTGAAACAGAATAAAGAGATCTTTTGTGATTATTCATAGAATACCTAGGAAGCAGTTTTCAGAATTGTGGCTAGTGACCAAGAAAAAAATAAGAAAAATCAACCCCAAACACCTTATTTAAAAGGTGCTTATTAAACCCAAACCTTATTTAAAACAGACCATCTAAACTTTTATTATTTGTCATACAATTTATCATAATTTATAGTGTTGAACATTAATTTTGTCATTAACATTTTTATGAATTATCAGTCCGTAACCCACTCCAGTGTTCTTGCCTGGAGAATCCCAGGGACGGGGGAGCCTGGTGGGCTTCCGTCTATGGGGTCACACAGAGTCAGACACGACTGAAGTGACTTAGCAGCAGTAGCAGCAGCAGCAGGTACATGCGAGTCTTTCTTAAAACATCGAAGCATTTATTGTTATCTCCCAGTGAAATAGTTTTGGGTTGATAATTATTCTGGTTATCTGTTGCTGCTGCTGGTTATCTGTTGCTACATATCAAATCATCTCAAAATTTATTGGCTCAAAACAAAGATATCATTTAGTTTTGTTCAGAAATCTGCCATATGAATAGGATTGGTGAGGATAGGTTTTCTCTGTCCCATTCAGCATCAATTTGGGCATCTGGAAGACGGGACCAGGATCATCTGGAACCTCATGGTTGTGGATGCTGGCTGTCATCTGAGACTTCAGCTAAGGCTGATGTTGAAACTTAGACACATGGTCTTTCCATGTGGCTATTTGACGTCTTTACAATAAGGAACTAGAGAGTCTCTTGATGAAGGTGAAAAAGGAGAGTGAAAAAGTTGATTTAAAACTCAACATTCAAAAAACTAAGTTCATGGGATCCAGTCCCATTGCTTCATGGCAAATAGATGGGGAAGCAATGGAAACAGTGACAGACTTTATTTTCTTGGACTCCAAAATCACTGCAGATGGTGACTGCAACCATTAAATTAAAATACACTTGCTCCTTGGAAAAAATTTTTAACAATTCTAGACAGCATATTAAAAAGCAGAGACATTACTTTGCCAACAAAGGGTCTGTATAGCTAAAGCTATGGTTTTTCCAGTAGTCATGTATGGATGTGAAAGTTAGACCATAAAGAAGGTTGAGTGGTGAAGAATTGATGCTTTTGAACTGTGGTGTTGGAGAAGACTCTTGAGAGTCCCTTGGACTGCAAAGAGGTCAAACCAGTCAATCTTAAGGAAATCAATCCTGAATATTCATTGGATGGACTGATGCTAAAGCTGAAGTACTTTGGTGAACTGATGCGAAGTGTGGACTTATTAGAAAAGACCCTGTTGCTTTGGAAAGATTGAAGGCAGGAGGAGAAGGGGACGACAGAGAATGAGATGGCTGGATGGCATCATTGACTCAATGGACATGAGTTTGAGCAAACTCTGGGAGATGCTGAAGAACAGGGAAGCCTGGCATGTTGCATTCCATGGGACTGCAAAGAGTCAGACACAACTGAGCAACTGAACAACAGCAATACAGTAAGTGGCCAAGGTCCAAGAATAAGCATCCCAAGAGGATAAGGTGGAAGCTGTGTCTACTCTTATGGCAGGGGAGAAAAGACATGTAATGTTGCTTTCACTGTAGTCACAGGTCTACCCAGTTTTAAATGGGTTATTTAGCCCCCTATCTCTCAGTGGAGGAGTGCCAACATTCCATAGTAAGGAAAGTAGTTGGATGGAATATACTGGTGTAGACGTTTTAGGAAAGTATAATCTACCACAGTGGTGATGGGAAACCATTAGGGCTAATTGTTGCTCAGCGTTCTACTTGAAAAGAATTAATGCCTATTCAATTATTTATCTAAACACAAACATTGCTATAAACTCAGTCATATCAGTGTAATTATGTACATTTCAACCAGAGTCAAAGTAACTCTTGCTTATTTAAATTATACCCTAGAAACAAAAATTAGTATATAAGGAAAAAAAAGGAGAAAATGACTAATCACATTGAAACCTTTCCTGGTTGAAGTAAAAATTAGGAGCTAAAAGTCTCCTAAATTATCTTTGGTCAACCAAATTACATAAAAAGTTAATCAGTACAAGCGACTTCTCAGTGTAATTTTTTCAAAACTGCTAACAGATTTTTATGGGATAGTGTGCAAAATCAGTGGCCCAATATAAAGGCAATACTGCTGTGTCACTGTCCCATAGCCCAGTTTTCCAAGATGATAATCACCTGCAGCCTTACACACATAACGTTTTCCTTATGATTTTCTAACTTGCCCCTCCTAAGAATAAGTATCCCAAATGGTTTGAATGGTTTTTATTTAAATTATTTTACTCTTGTCTTCTCAGAGTTTTTCCAGATTTAGATTCCTTAACAACGCACTGACACCATACCTCACCTTCTGCCTTTTCAAAGAAAACAGAGCATGACAAGGCAAGGATGGGGAAATTCCTCAAACAGTTCACTGTTCTAAATGATTTCTAATGAGAGCCCATTTTACCTTTTCAGACCCCACCTTTTATGTTTATGCTTTTTACGCTTTTAAATTTGATTTGCAAAGTTTTTTTGCTCTGAATTTTCCCTTGGGATTTAAAAATATTTTGCCTTTTGATTTGTTATTAATTTTATGTTGGTGCCTTGGAGCATTTTGTGGATACACACCTTTCCCACAGCTAAGGAATTGTTCAGTTCAGTTCAGTCACTCAGTTGTGTCCGACTCTTTGTGATCCCATGGATTGCAGCATGCCAGGCCTCCCTGTCCATCACCAACTCCCGGAGTTCACTCAAACTCATGTCCATTGAGTCAGTGATGCCATCCAACCATCTCATCCTCTGTGGTCCCCCTTCTTCTCCTGCTCTCAATCTTTCCCAGCATCAGGGTCTTTCCAGTGAGTCAGTTCTTCACATCAGGTGGCCAAAGTATTGGAGTTTCAGCTTCAACATCAGTCCTTCCAATAAACATTTAGGACTGACTTCCTTTAGGATGGACTGGTTGGATCTCCTTGCAGTCCAAGGGACTCCCAAGAGTCTTATCCAACACCACAGTTCAAAAGCATAAGTTCTTCAGCACTCAGCTTTCTTTATAGTCCAGCTCTCATATCCGTATATGACCCCTGGAAAAACCATAGCCTTGACTAGACGGACCTTTGTTGGCAAAGTAATGTCTCTGCTTTTTAATATGCTGTCTAGGTGATCATAACTTTTCTT
The DNA here is from genome assembly GCF_049115385.1 of Moschus berezovskii. Lineage (NCBI taxonomy): Eukaryota > Metazoa > Chordata > Mammalia > Artiodactyla > Moschidae > Moschus > Moschus berezovskii. The sequence continues at coordinate 80,227,553 of NC_142469.1, read as the reverse complement.
CCAAGGAGTAAACGTCTTTTTATTTCATGGCTGCAATCACCATCTGCAGTGATTATGGAGCCCAAGAAAATAAAGTCAGCCACTGTTTCTACTGTTTCCCCATCTATTTGCCATGAAGTGATGGGACAGGATGCCATGATCTTAGTTTTCTGAATGTTGAGCTTTAAACCAACTTTTCCACTCTCCTCTTTCACTTTCATCAAGAGGCTCTTTAGTTCTTCTTCCCTTTCTGCCATAAGGGTGGTGTCATCTGCATATCTGAGGTTATTGATATTTCTCCCAGCAACAAGACCTTCTAGAACTAACACCCCAAAAAGATGTCTTTTTCATTATAGGGGACTGGAGTGCAAAAGTAGGAAGTCAAGAAACACCTGGAGTAACAGGCAAATTTGGCCTTGGAGTACAGAATAAAGCAGGATAAAGGTTAAAGTGTTCTGTCAAGAGAATGCACTGGTAATGGCAAATACCCTCTTCCAACAACACAGTAGAAGACTACACATGGACATCACCAGATGGTCAACACCAAAATCAGATTGATTATATTCTTTGCAGCCAAAAATGGAGAAGCTCTATACAGTCAGCAAAAACAAGACCAGGAGCTGACTGTGGCTCAGATCATGAACTCCTTATTGCCCAATTCAGACTTAAATTGAAGAAAGCAGGGAAAACCACTATACCATTCCGGTATGACCTAGATCAAATCCCTAACAATTGTACAGTAGAAGTGAGAAATAGATTTAAGGGACTAGATCTGATAGACAGAGTACCTGATGAACTATGGACAGAAGGAATTTTATATGTCCTTAAACCAAATGTACATAGGCAGCATTCAAGATGATACATGGAAGTGAACAGGCTGTAGATCCAAGAAGTTATGTGTGCATTAACAATGTATGTTCAGAAAGCCTCAATTGAGACCAGAACGGACAGATAAGTATTTCACCTTCTCAGTGAAGTATTTTCAACCAGCTATCATTCTTATCTGTACAAAAAAGATCTTCACGACCAAGATAATCAAGATAACGTGATCACTGACCTAGAGCCAGACATCTTGGAATGTGAAGTCAAGTGGGCCTTAGAAAGTATCACTACGAACAAACCTAGTGGAGGTGATGGAATTCCAGTTGAGCTATTTCAAATCTTGAAAGATGATGCTGTGAAAGTGCTGCACTCAATATGCCAGCAAATTTGGAAAACTCAGCAGTGGCCACAGGACTGGAAAAGGTCAGTCTTCATTCCAATCCCAAAGAAAGGCAATGCCAAAGAATGCTCAAACTACTGCACAATTGCACTCATCTCACACACTAGTAAAGTCATGCTCAAAATTCTCCAAGCCAGGCTTTAGCAATATGTGAACTGTTAACTCCCAGATGTTTAAGCAGGTTTTAGAAAAGGCAGAGGCACCAGAGATCAAATTGCCAGCATCCACTGGATCAAGGAGAAAGCAAAAGAGTTCCAGAAAAACATCTATTTCTGCTTCATTGACTATGCCAAAGCCTTTGACTGTGTGGATCACAATAAACTGTGGAAAATTCTGAAAGAGATGGGAATACCAGACCACCTGACCTGCCTCTTGAGAAACCTGTATGCAGGCCAGGAAGCAACAGAACTGGACATGGAACAACAGACTGGTTCCAAATAGGAAAAGGAGTACGTCAAGGCTGTATATTATCACCCTGCTTATTTAACTTATATGCAGAGTACATCATGAGGAACGCTGGGCTGGAGGAAGCACAAGCTGGAATCAAGATTGCTGGGAGAAATATCAATCACCTCAGATATGCAGATGACACCACCCTTATGGCAGAAAGTGAAGAGGAACTCAAAAGCCTCTTGATGAAAGTGAAAGAGGAGAGTGAAAAGTTTGGCTTGAAGCTCAACATTCAGAAAACAAAGATCATGGCATCTGGTCCCATCACTTCATGGGAAATAGATGGGGAAACAGTGGAAACAGTGTCAGACGTTATTTTTGGGGGCTCCAAAATCACTGTGGATGCTGATTGCAACCATGAAATTAAAAGACGCTTACTCCTTGGAAGGAAAGTTATGACCAACCTAGATAGCATATTAAAAAGCAGAGACATTACTTTGCCAACCAAGGTCTGTCTAGTCAAGGCAATGGTTTTTCCCGTGGTCATGTATGGATGTGAGAGTTGGATTGTGAAGAAAGCTGAACGCTGAAGAATCGATGCTTTTGAACTGTGGTGTTGGAGAAGACTCTTGAGAGTCCCTTGGACTGCAAGGAGATCCAACCAGTCCCTTCTAAGGGAGATCCATCCTGGGTGTTCATTGGAAGGGCTGATGCTAAAGCTGAAACTCCAATATTTTGGCCACCTCATGTGAAGAGTTGACTCACTGGAAAAGATTCTGATGCTGGGAAGGATTGGGGGTAGGAGGAGAAGGGGACAACAGAGAATGAGATGGCTGGATGGCATCACCGACTCGATGGACATGAGTTTGAGTGAATTCCGGGAGTTGGTGATGGACAGGGAGGCCTGGCGTGCTGTGATTCATGGGGTCCCAAAGAGTCGGACACGACTGAGAGACTGAACTGAACTGAACTGAACTGATCTTTCTTATCCAACTTTCCTCAGATTTCCAATAAGAACTAATACATTCCCCTTGGTTATGCTTTTCCAGACAATGCAACAATCAAACCAAATGATCTTTCTTTACTCACTTGGTTATCTTCCCCTCGGCTCTACTTATTCCTTTTCTAAGAATCTGTAGACTTTGAAGCTGCAATTGTTAATCAATGCTTGAAAAAGAGGCATAAAATGGAGGAAATTAGCATATTAATCAGCTTATCTATCCTTGACTTTGCTTATCAAAGTAGACTCAAGTTTGGTAAGGTCTGTAGATGGACGTGAGTTTGAGTGAACTCTGGGAGTTGGTGATGGACAGGGAGGCCTGGCGTACTGTGATTCATGGGGTCACAAAGAGTCTGCCATGACTGAGCGACTGAACTAAACTGTAGCTTATTCAGTTTTAGAGTTCTTCTCTAGGAAAAGAAATAAATGATTTCAAAATTATTTTGAAAAATAAGTATGTATTTATATTGAAAAAAAGAATCTCAAAAGATGACAAATACATTTAAAAAGCTGACAAATACCACAATTTTATGATGATAAAATCCATAAAAATAACTTAGTAATCTATGAATTGCCTATCACACTTTCATATTACTTTTTCCTACATTTTTACCTGACTGCAGTTTGATCATCTCTTCCCATGACAATAATTTTGTAATATTTTCTGTAGAGAGAATAGAAATACAATTCAATCTTTCTATTCATATAATTTTTTCAACAAATATTTTTAAATTCTAGTATGTGCCTGGAATCATGAAATATAAATATGAATCTTTTTATAGTTTGGTGAGTTCAGATTTCTTGAAAATCTACTTTAAATTATGATTTGTTGGCATTTTCCAGCTTTGTTCAATGTACTTATGCTTTGCTGTAGACTTCTAGGTCTAATTAAAAGCATCACCTCTGTCATAAGGCAATGAAGTACACATATTAACCATCGAATATGTGTAACTACAAAATAGTTTCAGATAAAATTTGTTTAAATGCTAAGGGAGTGATCACTGTTGTGTAAACATTTTTTTTTTAATGTGGAACATTTAAAAAGGCTATTGAATTTGTTACAAGATTGTGTATATTCTATGTCTTGATTTTTGGCTAAGAGGCATGTGGGATCTCAGCTACCTGACAAGGGATCAAACTTGCACCCCCTCCATTTGCAGGTGAAGTCTTAATGACTGGACCACCAGAGAAATCCCTAAAAAAAATCCTGAGGTTGTCTTGCTACAGCACAGAGCTGAGAAAACATTTGAGAATCATCAGCCTTGCCAAAGGGCAAGAAAGTACTAAATATTCTGATGGACCAAGAGGCCTGGAAGTAAAGATGCGAAAGCCTCATGGGGACAATATCATTGGAGACAGTGGAAAAGTTCAAGGGTGTCAGTGTGATAGATGTCAGCACCAAGGCACGAAATCAGACCAATCCCGTCTCAATGGGGATCAACATAACATTCAAGGGCCGGATGTGCTCCATCCACTGCGATGGAAGTCAGTGGGGGTCTTAGGAGAATTTTTCGGATGCTTTCTATGTATCAGGGGCTGTTTCAGGTGTTATCTTGAATTGCTGCTACTGCTGCTGCTGCTAAGTCACTTCAGTCGTGTCCGACTCTGTGTGACCCCATAGACGGAAGCCCACCAGGCTCCCCCTTCCCTGGGATTCTCTAGGCATTAGGACATTTAAATCCTTACTGTCCTTTAAGGTTGTTCAAGTTTTATTTACCATCTTACAGCATAGTTAATATGGCATCAGAGGACAAGCAATTGACCCAAGATTGCATAGTTGATAAATGGAAGAACAAGGCTTTTCACGCAGGAAGCTCTTAACCACTGTAGTAATTGTCACCGTGCTAAATATTTTCACTTTCTCTGCTGAGAAGTTGTAGAAACTTCTTACTGCACCCATGTTTCTCAACAGGATGAAATTCTCATCTTCAAATTGTCTAAATATGTGAAAGATCCTGGATTTCCCTGAAAGAGACTCTGCAAAGAAACTAGCTTTATTGATATAAAATTAACATATCACACATCTTATTCATTTAAAGTGTACAATTTTTACAATTTTGATTTTTGGTGTATTTTCAGAGATGTGTAACCATCACCACAATCAATTTTAGAACATTTCTATCACTCCCACTGCCCATTAACAGTCACTCCCCATTTGCCCCCAACTTTTCTAGCCCTATGCAGTCCTTAACCTACTTTCTGCCTTTAGATTTGCTCTGTTGGACATTTCATAAAAATGGAGTCATGCAATATTTGATTTGCTACTGACTTCTTTCGTTTAATGTTTCTAAGATTCATTCATGTGGTAGCATATCATTAGTATTTATTCTTTTTATTGTCAAATAATATTCTATGAATTTACCACTTTAAAAAAAATCATTCATCAGCTAATTAACTTTGAGTTGATCCTGACTTGTGACTATCATGAATAATGCTGCTGTGAACATTTGTGTACAACTTTTTGTGTGAACAAATGTTTTGTTTTTTTGGAGGTATACAAAAACAAAGATTTGTAATGTAGAAATTTCTATTCACAGCCTATATTTCCATATTACCCATTCTCTCTTTCTCATCTTGCCAACAGTTTCCTTTTCCAGAATCCTATTGATAGTAATGTCTCCAAAGCTATGAAATTCTTCTACCTTACAAATATATTTTACATGTTACAAATTCATTCAACAAAATATATATTATTTATTCGAGTTTTGTATTAGCTACTATATTGGATGCTGGAGATACAAAATAAGCTAAAGGATGTTCTGCTGTTAAGGAATCTATATCTAGAACATAAGCAATTAGGATATCATTAACATATATTATAGCAGAAACAACCAAAGTGTACTCTGAATGTCCAAGGTAGGGATGCTTATTTCGTCAGAGTCAGGGAAGGCATAACAGTATGTGTGATGCTACTGTGACTCTCCTGAGTAAGAAAAGGGGACATGAAGATTGAAGGGAATTCTAGCAGAAAGGATAGTATGTGCAAATGTCCTGGGGCAGGAAGAGTTTGAAACACTAAAAGTAGGAACTGTGGCATACATTGCCTCAGGCAGGGTGGTGGAGTGGTATCTGGTGAGGCATGAAATCAACCAGCAGTGAAATTACAAAGGATGCTGATGTCTTTCCAAGGATTCAAGCTTATTTTGTAAGCAATGTGACTCCGTTGAAAGACTTTAAACTGGAGGATTAGTTATTTCTAGAACACTTAGACTAACATGAACCTTGAAAAAGTGAATCTTATAAAGAATTCCTGAACCATATTTATTATTGTATTTCATGACAAAGTGCTTGACAGCCCAGGATTGGTGGATGAAAGAATACGTCTGTGTAGGAAGAAGGTTTTGCCCGGGCATTATTACTTTTCTGGTATTCCCTATCAAGTGTAGTTCAAATCTAAATATAGAACACTTTGACTTTTAGTTTGTTCTTGTAGAGTCATTCTGCCTTATGAAGTTCATGACCTTACCATTGACTTTTCAAAGTTTTGATATGTTCTGCATTAAGCTTTATAATACCACACAGAAATCTAAAAAGCACCTACCGAATTCCTTTGAAGATCTGTTTCAGCTTCCTTGAATCCCTTCTTGTTTGTTTAGTTACGCTGTCAGTGCTTCTGTGGAATATGGAACCCCTGGACAGCCTCAAGCCCTTTGAGGGCAAAACTCTATCTTGATTAAGAACCTATTCATTGGATCTTGCCAGTTTTCACTCAGCTAAATGATTTTTTAAAAAGAGAGAGAGATGGGCAGACAGACAGAAAGAAAGAAAGAGGAATTACACATGAAGGTAGTCAGAGGAAATTCCAAAGAGCAGTGTAAGAATATTATTAGGTCAGACAGAGGGTTATAGAACTAATTTAGAAGCTCAGGAAGAAAATTAAGTCATTTGTCTATGGTATTACAGATATTAAGAAACAACAGACTATACATGTACATTATTAACGTATAATCATAATCACAGAACTGCAAAGGACCCCCCAAACAGATCCTCTACCTACATATCTCATTATATTGTTTGGAGTATAGGCATTTAATTAGAAAACTCTAGAACTTTTCTCATATGCTGTGTCGACTGTCAGAATTACAATGATTCTCCCTCTTTTCCAGCTGTTCCTTTCTTAATGATTAAGATCAATTCCTTTATTTCATTTTAAGAATTATGAGGAATTCTCTGGGTGTCCATTGGTTAGGACTCTGCACTTTCCACTGCAAGAGAAATGGGCTTAATCTGTGTGGAGGAACTAAGATCATGCCAACCATTTCAAGATGTAGACCAAAAAAAACCAAAAAAAAAACAATTATAGAGTACAGAAGTCATCATAATGTATTTTCCAAAATTCCTATTAAGTATTTCAGTAGCTGTCAAGAGCAGTGTTGTTTCAGTAACATGGGAAAATTTTAAATTGAAGTTTAAAATTATCAGTTTAGAATAGATAACAGAAAACAAACTGAACTCCAGGAAATACTGACATATTGCCAAATGAATCCTAAGAAACTGCAAGCTGCAAAGTGAAGCCAAAAACAAAAAAAAAGCAGTTTATTCCTTGTCAACAATTCTTCAATAAAGGTACTAAAAACTTCATGATGTAATTATGCTACTTTCACTTTTAATTTAAAAAAATTGATATTAAATCATTTGTATAGTTTGTGGTATTTTTAAAATTTCTCATAGCTATAAATTATTATATAATTAATAACATATAGCTATATTTATATAGCTACTTTTTATATAATATATATAGCTATCAGTTCAGTTCAGTTCAGTCGCTCAGTTGTGTCCACTCTTTGCGACCCCATGAATCACAGCACGCCAGGCCTCCCTGTCCATCACCAACTCCTGGAGCTCACCCAAACTCATGTTCATCGAGTCGGTGATGCCATCCAGCCATCTCATTCTCTGTTGTCCCCTTCTCCTCCTGCCCCCAATCCTTCCCAGCATCAGAGTCTTTTCCAGTGAGTCAACTCGTCGCATGAGGTGCCAAAGTATTGGAATTTCAGCTTTAGCATCAGTCCTTCCAGTGAACACCCAGGATTGATCTCCTTTAGAATGGACTGGTTGGATCTCCTTGCAGTCCAAGGGACTTCAAGAGTCTTCTCCAGCACCACAGTTCAAAAGCATCAATTCTTCGGTGATCAGCTTTCTTCACAGTCCAACTTCACATCCATACATGACCACTGGAAAAACCATAGCCTTGACTAGACAGACCTTGGTTGGCAAAGTAATGTCTCTGCTTTTTAATATGCTATCTAGGTTGGTCATAACTTTCCTTCCAAGGAGTAAGCGTCTTTTAACTTCACGGCTACAATCAGCATCTGCAGTGATTTTGGAGCCCCCAAAAATAAAGTCTGACACTGTTTCCACTGTTTCCCCATCTATTTCCCATGAAGTGATGGGACCAGATGCCATGATCTTTGTTTTATGAATGTTGAGCTTCAAGCCAACCTTTTCACTCTCCTCTTTCAGTTTCAAGAGGCTTCTTAGTTCCTCTTCACTTTCTGCCATAAGGGTGGTGTCATCTGCATATCTGAGGGTACTGATATTTCTCCCTGCAATCTTGATTCCAGCTTGTGTTTCCTCCAGCCCAGCGTTCCTCATGATGTACTCTGCATATAAGTTAAATAAGCAGGGTGACAATATATAACCTTGATGTACTCCTTTTCCTATTTGGAACCAGTCTGTTGTTCTAGGTCCAGTTCTAACTTTTGCTTCCTGACCTGCATACAGGTTTATCAAGAGGCAGGTCAGGTGGTCTGGTATTCCCATCTCTTTCAGAATGTTCCACAGTTTATTGTGATCCACACAGTCAAAGGCTTTGGCATAGTCAATGAAGCAGAAATAGCTGTTTTTCTGGAACTCTCTTGCTTTATATAGCTATAGTTATTATATAAATATAATACAAAGATATTATAAATGTCTTTTAAAATTAATTATTTTATTTAGCAAACATTCAAACTGCCAGACATTAGGGTGCTGGAGAAGCAGATATAAAGTATTTCAATGAATGGTGTAGAGAACTAGCATTTACTGAGTCCCAGAGGAGTTCAGAGCATGTCACCCGAAAATATTCTTTGGTATATTGATTATTTTGAGTTGAAGTAATTGAGAAACACCAAGAAAGGCTCTCAGACTTTTTCCTTTCCACCTAAAAGCACATCATAAAATTTGCTTATGATAAAAGAGTCCTTCCTATACCAGGAGCTGATGCTGAAATGGATTGCATAAACTTACTGAAACATCTCCTATCTTTCAATGGTTTTGTAGCCCCTCCCTTCTTCCAAAACTTATCACTTCCCAATAATTTACAACCCATAGCCCAAATCCTTGGTCTCCTCTGTGTGAAATCCTTCTATGTGGAATTACTATTCATTCTATGTGTAAATTATTATTCACAACTTTGTTTAGATGTTTCTCTGGTGACTCAGCTGGTAAAGAATCCGCCTAAGTTATATGCTATCACTATCTCCATTTTACAGATGAAGAAACAGCTACAACATAAACATTACCTAAAAGTGTACAAAAAAGATCTTCACGACCCAGATAATCATGATGGTGTGATCACTCACCTAGAGCCAGACATCCTGGAATGTGAAGTCAAGTGGGCCTTAGAGAGCATCACTACGAACAAAGCTAGTGGAGGTGATGGAATTCCAGTTGAGCTATTTCAAATCCTGAAAGATGATGCTGTGAAAGTGCTGCACTCAATATGCCAGCAAATTTGGAAAACTCAGCAGTGGCCATAGGACTGGAAAAGGTCAGTTTTCATTCCAATCCCAAAGAAAGGCAATGCCAAATAATTCTCAAACTACCGCACAATTGCACTCACCTCACACACTAGTGAAGTAATGCTTAAAATTCTCCAAGTCACGCTTCAGCAATACGTGAACCGTGAACTTCCAGATGTTCAGGCTGGTTTTAGAAAAGGCAGAGGAATCAGAGATCAACTTACCAAAATCCGCTGGATCATGGAGAAAGCAAGAGAGTTCCAGAAAAACATCTATTTCTGCTTTATTGACTACGCCAAAGCCTTTGATTGTGTGGATCACAATAAACTGTGGAAAATTCTGAAAGACATGGGAATAACAGACCACCTGACCTGCCTCTTGAGAAATCTGTATGCGGGTCAGTAAGCTACAGTTAGAACTGAACATGGAACAACAGACTGGTTCCAAACAGGAAAAGGAGTACGTCAAGGCTGTATATCATGAGAAACACTGGGCTGGAGGAAGCACAAGCTGGAATCAAGATTGCTGGGAGAAATATAAATAACCTCAGATATGCAGATGACACCATCCTTATGGCAGAAAATGAAGAGGAGCTCAAAAGCCTCTTGATGAAAGTAAAAGAGGAGAGTGAGAAAGTTGCCTTCAAGCTCAACATCCAGAAAACTAAGATCGTGGCATCTGGTACCATCACTTCATGGCAAATAGATGGGGAAACAGTGGAAACAGTGGCTGACTTTATTTTTCTGGGCTCCAAAATCACTGCAGATGGTGATTGGAGCCATGAAGTTAAAAGACGCTTACTCCTTGGAAGGAAAGTTATGACCAACCTAGACAGCATATTAAAAAGCAGAGACATTACTTTGCCAACAAAGTCAAGTTTAGTCAAGGCTATGGTTTTTCCCGTGGTCATGTATGGATGTGAGAGTTGGACTGTTAAGAAAGCTGAGCGCGAAGCATTGATGCATTTGAACTGTGGTTTTGGAGAAGACTCTTGAGAGTCCCTTGGACTGCAAGGAGATCCAACCAGTCCATCCTCAAGGAGATCAGTCCTGGGTGTTCATTGCAGGGACTGATGTTGAGGCTGAAACTCCAATACTTTGGCCACCTGATGCGAAGAGCTGACTCACTGGAAAAGACCTTGATGCTGGGAAAGATTGAGGGCAGGAGGAGAAGGGGACGACAGAGGATGAGATGGTTGGATGGCATCACCGACTCGATGGACATGGGTTTGGCTGGACTCTGGGAGTTGGTGATGGATAGGGAGGCCTGGGGTGCTGCGGTTCATGGGGTCGCAAAGATTTGGACATGACTGAGTAACTGAACTTAAGTGTAAAATAAAGAAAGCACTTCAGTTCAGTTCAGTTCAGTCGCTCAGTTGTTTCCGACTCTTTGCGACCCCATGAATCACAGCATGCCAGGCCTCCCTGTCCGTCACCAACTCCCGGAGTTCACTCAAACTCACCTCCATCGAGTCGGTGATGCCATCCAGCCATCTCATTCTCTGTCTTCCCCTTCTCCTCCTGCCCCCAATCCCTCCCAGCATCAGAGTGTTTTCCAGTGAGTCAACTCTTTGCATGAGGTGGCCAAAGTATTGGAGCTTCAGCATCAGTCCTTCCAATGAACACCCAGGACTGATCACCTTTAGAATGGACTGGTTGGATCTCCTTGCTAAGTCATATAAAATTAGAAACTACTTTTGTGTAAAAATAAACAGTTGACACTTTCAAACACATGTAAAAATACCATTCAAGCCAGTTTCAAATCTGTATTGAATTTGTATCATTATTTTCTCTTTCAATTATGGATAATAAAAATTTGAAAGTAAGCTTTTTATTTCTATAATTTAATGTAAAATAGCACCAGTTCAAAAACTAAGTGTAGTTCTTCAGTATAATCAAGAGGTTGGTTTTTTACATAGCATCCTTCACTTTGTGATCTAAGAAATGACATTTAATAATAGGTTGTAGATTTGTTCATTAGTAACATTCATCACCATTTAAGGCCAGTGCTGTGTCTTAAATCTATATTGAATACTCTCAGCATGTTACTATGTTTAATGAACGGTCAATAAATCCTTTATGACACTGATGATAATCCTTTCCAGCCATAGCTAAAGCCATATAGTTGTCATCAGAAGTATTAATGCAGACTTGGGTATATACATGAAAACACGAATTACATATACAAATGCATGGTGACCTATCATGGCTAGGTTATCAATGAAAATACAGCCGTTTAATAAGAGTCTTTTTCGTCTTTAAAATTTTAACTAATTCTTATACCAAACCGAAAGTTTGTTAACTCCTAACAGAGCCTAAATAGGCCCCAAAGATGAAAGTTGGATAAGACAAGGTCCCTGCTCTTATTGAGCACAGTCATCTTTCACTAGATTATCAGAAGCCAAATTAGGAAAATAATTGGGAACGCTGATGTAGGTCAAAGCATCCCGGGGGAAAAATTCGGTTCAAAACAACAAACCATCCGTGGTGGAATTCTTCCCTTTCGAAAGTCCCGTCAATCAAGCTATCTGTGGGCGGGGCCACGCCGAAACCTACCCCTCCCTTGAGTTCCAGTTGTACGCACGCGTCCTCCAGAAGGCGGCTGACCCTGAGAGGTTGCCGTACTCAGATAAGACGCAGCGCATGCGCAGGGCCTGAGGCCTGCGGGAAGCCAAGATGGCGTATAGGTGTACTTCGGGCCGCAGTTGGCGCGTTACCAGTATCTGAGCCGGTAGTTTGTAAGGGGCTGTGGCAAACGCCCTCTCCGCTGTCATGGCCCGGCATCGGAATGTCCGAGGCTATAACTACGATGAAGGTAAGTGGCAGGATCATGCCAGGACGTTATCTTCACCGTTCCAGCCGGGCTCGCAGACGGTTGGCACCACCTTCCATATGTAAGTTTCTCGTTTGTGGTGCCAGGCTGGAGTTCAGAGGAGCCTTGTTTGGGGAAAGTTGCAGGACGTCTGAGTGCTAGCGAATGGCGTTGTTACATGGCGTTCTTTTAAGTCGTGATTTTTGTCCTCTGGGATTGATTTCATTTGGGGCGGGGGAGGTGCTGCTGGGCCTCCTTTGGGAAGGACATTTGAAGAGGCTGGGATTCGGTGATATTTACACACGTAAGCATCATCACCACTCCCATTGTTTCCTTCCAGGTCGGTTACACGGCTTTATGTAGCTCCTCTCGACCCTTGTTTCAGAAGTGCCCATGAGACTGTATTTGGAGAACCCTGATTGACTTATGTTCAGCTTTTCTGCTGTAACTGTCAGGTTTACTTGGTAAATCTTGTGTGTTTGTTCATACACACATAGTGCAGAATCTGGCTTGAGTTAGCTAACTTATTTTCTATGCTTTTCAAATTAAATTGAAAACTTAGGAGATGGGCGAAGAAAATACTTATTAAAAAGGCCCAAAGAGTAAGTTGATCAGATTTTGACGCGTGTATTTAATTCTTGGTTGGTCATGCTCAATATAAATGTACTTTAGGGGGGAAAGTAGCATTAGGAGAAAGGGGGCTTTGGAAAGGACTTGCTGATTTTAGAAGTGAAGTAAAGGGGGAAAAATGTGAATGTTGTCCAGGAGTTTAAAAAGTTAATTAGTTTGGGACAAACATTTCTAGGCAGTGGATAGTTACCTGCATCACCTAGCATCATACAAGCTAAAATTATAAATATGAAGGAATGCAAATGAATCAAGATCAGTCACTTTGCTGAGTACAGAGTGTGAAGCATGCTTAGTATATTGGCGATTGTTATTAACATTCCCAGCAAATTATTCTAGAACATCACTATGCTAATCGTAGTGGAGGGAAGCTAATACCCTGTGCTACATTTCCAGACAGTGATCCAGTCAACCTGGCACATGTTAGGTTCCTGGGGATCACTTAATTTAAGTCTTTTAAAATATTGCAGTGGATGTTAAGTATTGCCTGTGGAGCACTGTTACCTGAGAAGTGACTTTGAAAGTGAAAGTGAAGTCACTCAGTCGTGTCCACTCTTTGCGACCCCGTGAACTGAAGCCTACCAGGCTCCTCCATCCACAGAATTTTCCAGGCAAGAGTACTGGAGTGGGTTGCCATTTCCTTCTCCAGGAGATCTACCCAAGGATCGAACCCAGGTCTCCCGCATTGTAGGCAGATAGATGCCTTACCTTCTGAGCCACCGGGGAAGTCCGAGAAATGACTTTAGCCTGGGAGATATTTTTGCAAATACGTTGTAAAAGACATGAATAGGCCTAAATACTACTTATTCATTTCTTTTTACAATTTTTTTAATTGGTGAAAAATTGCTTTACAGTGTTGTGTTGGTTTCTATTGTACAACAATGCCAATCAGTCATTTTATATATAAGAGATCAGTCCTAGGTGTTCATTGGAAGGACTGATGTTGAAGCTGAAACTCCAATACTTTGGCCACCTCATGCGAAGAGTTGACTCACTGGAAAAGACTCTATTGCTGGGAGGGATTAGGGGCAGGAGGAGAAGGGGACGACAGAGAATGAGATGGCTGGATGGCATCACCGACTCGGTGGACATGAGTTTGAGTGAACTCCGGGAGTTGGTGATGGACAGGGAGGCCTGGTGTGCTGCGGTTCATGGGGTCGCAAAGAGTTGGACATGACTGAGCGACTGAACTGAACTGTTGTGTTGGTTTCTGTCGTATGACAATGCCAGTCAGTCATTATGTATATTCTCTCCCTCCTGAGCCTCTCTCCCTTCCCCCCATTCCACCCCTCTAGGTCGTTCAGTTGCTCATTTCTTCAGTAGATATCGTGTCCTCAATCAACATTAACTGAGCACTTAGAGAACTGTTAGAGAGTTTTGGGGACCAACAGTAAGACGTTTGAAAGAGTCTAAAGGGGAAAATACACAAGTAGCAGATGATTATGAAATGCTACAGAACGTGCTGATGAAGTGCTGTGGGAGCTACTTAAGTTATTACACTGTTGAGAATGAATGGGAGGAATTCAGCAGAACTTCTGTGTGAAGGAAGGCATCCTGAAGGAGAAGTGCTTGACTGGAGGGAGTGAGTGCCAAGTGTCTTCTCACCTTAGTGACCCCAGATCAGGCGGTCAGGTTGTCAGATTATTTGGAACAGTTGTTGACATCATAACCAAGCTGTTCCTATAGCATCAGAGGTTCATCCCCTTTTTTGTTTGTAAAAGTTCTACTTATTTTAAGTGTCTGGTTTATTTCTTGTCTTTCCTGTTAAGCTTTCCCTTTTCTCATATAATAATTTAAGAATTCTCTAAAGTACTGTAACTTCATTACAGATATTTTGTGCTCCCAAACTTATTGGTTCCTCTACTTGACTTTGATTTTGTTCTTCTCTGTCATATGGGTAGTGCTTTACATGACTGCCTCGGTCAGTTCAGTCACTCAGTTGTATCCAACTCTTTGCGACCCCATGGACTGCAGCACGCCAGGCTTCCCTGTCCATCACCAGCCCCTGGAGCTTGCTCAGACTCATGTCCATCGAGTTGGTGATGCCATCCAACCATCTCATCCTGTGTCATTCCCTTCTCCTCCTGCCTTCAGTCTTTCCCAGCATCAGGGTCTTTTACAATGAGTCAGTTCTTCAAATCAGGTGGCTAAAGTGTTGGAGTTTCAGGACTGATTTCCTTTAGGATGGACTGATTTGATCTCCTTGCAGTCCAAGGAACTCTCAGGAGTCTTCTCCAACACCATAGTTCAAAAGCATCAATTCTTCAGTGCTCAGCTTTCTTTATAATCCAACTCTCACATCCATACATAACTACTGGAAAAACCATAGCTTTGACTAGATGGACTTTTGTTGGCAAAGTAATGTCTCTGCTTCTTAATATGCTGTCTAGGTTGGTCATAGCTTTTCTTACAAGGAGCAAGCAAGTCTTTTAATTTCATGGCTGCAGTCACCATCTGCAGTGATTTGGGAGCCCAGAAAATAAAGTCTCTCACTGTTTCCATTGTTTCCCCATCTATTTGCCACGAAGTGATGGAACCAGATGGATGCCCTGATCTTAGTTTTTTGAATGTTGAGTTTTAAGCCAGCTTTTTCACTATCCTCTTTCACTTTCATCAAGAGGCTCTTTAGTTCCTCTTCACTTTCTGCCATAAAGGTGATGTCATCTGCATATCTGAGGTTATTGATGTGTCTTCCAGCAATCTTGATTCCAGTTTGTGCTACATCCAGCCTGGCATTTCGCTTGATGTTCTCTGCATATCAGTTTAAGCAGGGTGACGATATACAGCCTTGATGTCCTCCTTTCCCAGTTTGAAACCAGTCTGTTGTCCCATGTCCAGTTCTAACTTCTGCTTCTTGACTTGCATGCAGATTTCTCAGGAGACACGTCAGCTGGTCTGGTATTCTCATCTCTTTGAGAATTTCCCACAATTTGTTGTGATATACACCATCAAACGTTTTGGAATAGTCAGTAAAGCCGAAATAGATGTTTTTCTGGAATTCCCTTGCTTTTTCTATGATCCAAAGTATGTTGGCAGTTTGATCTCTGGTTCCTCTGCCTTCTATCTATCCAGCATGAACATCTGGAAATTCACTGTTCACCTACTGTTGAAGCCTGACTTGGAGAATTTTGAGCATTCCTTTGCTAGCGTGTGAGATGAGTGCAATTGTGCAGTAGTTTGAACATTCTTTGGCATTGCCCTTCTTTGGGACTGGAATGAAAACTGACCTTTTCCAGTCCTATGGCCACTGCTGAGTTTTCCAAATTTGCTGGCATATTGAGTGCAGCACTTTACACCATCATCTGAGGATTTGTAATAGCTCAACTGGAATTCCATCACTTCCTCTAGCTTTGTTCCTAGTGATGCTTCCTAAGGCCCACTTGACTTCATTCCAGGATGTCTGGAACAAGATAACACCATCGTGGTTATCTTGGTCATGAAGATTTTTTTTGTGTGGTTATGTGTATTCTTGCCACCTCTTCCTAATATCTTCTGCTTCTGTTAGGTCCATACCATTTCTGTCTTTAATTGTGCCCATCTTTGGATGAAAAGTTCCCTTGGTATCTCTAATTTTCTTGAAGAGATCTCTAGTCTCACCCATTAATTAATAAAAATCCCAAGAAGGCAAAGCCTATACTTTATATTTACTCCAGTAGCCGGCACAGTGCTTTTTATGCAGTAAATACTCCAGAATATTGTTGAGGAAAAGAGCCACTTTACAGAGATCATACGAGAGGGTTCTCTTTATCTTTTGATCATTGTAACAATTTCAGGGTCTATTTCAGTGTAATAAAAACTGACCCAATATAAAAAGAAATTGTTTTCTTTAATATCCAAGTGTTTTGTGACTGGCTTCTCATTAATTTGCTAATAATTTTTATTAACAATGGTGATTATTGTTTAATAATTTAATAAATTATTAAGTCTATTGAATTGTTTTTATTGAATAATAACATTTATGTAATTTTTATTTGTCATAAGTATTTGGTCTCAGCCTTTGAACATGCAGTTCTTGCTTCTGCTACATGAGTACCCTCAGAAATTAGCTAACTATCCTTCAGAATTGGTTCACAACATGATATTCCTGGGGATCTTTCCCTAGCCACCCTGCTCCCAATCCTGTGTTAGTTCTTATGTGTGTTCCAGAGTCATTTTTTTTATCATGTGTCAAACACTTGTTTGTAATCACCCGGTTTCTTGTCTGTCTTCCTCTTAGATTTTAGGTTTGTAGAGATCTGGGAATGTACCTGTCACTCAGTCTTGTACCCCAAATGTCTCTAATAGCCCCTGTCACAGTGTTAGTATTTGCTGAGTGACTAAATACACTTAGCAAAGAGTTGGACATGACTGAGCGACTGAACTGAACTGAAACATATTTATGTTCATTATGGACTTTTAGTTACTAGATTGTTTGATTCATTAATTTATAATAAAGCAAGTATTAATTTATGTCAGACCTGTGTCAGGTTGTTGTCTAGAGAGTGTTGCCCTGAAGGAGCTTATAGTCTCATGGAGTGAACCAGGTATGGTGCTTTGAAGACATTCAATTAAAGGAGAGTGCTAGGGAATAAAAGCAGTGGGGGAGAGGCTTGCTGCTTTACCTGGAGTGGTCAGGAAAGACTTCTACAAATAGATGATGTTTGAACTGGAGCCTTAACCGGGAGAAAGAAACAGCCTTAGGAAAAGCTAGGCAAAGACCATATTCTAATCAGTAGGAAAAAAGACCAATTAGCTAGAGCAGAGAGGAGTTTAGGATAAGCTAGTTTTGTACATTGCCTAGCTTTACTTGAAGGGAAATTGCCTTTGTGGTCTGATTGTATACCCTGCGCTAGTCAGTTGTATGAAAAATAAATGCTTTGCCTAGAGCAGGCACTTGGTGAGAAAAATGGATGGGTGGCTTATTTCAGATTTTTGTCAATTAAAAATCTAAAAACACGTATGTCTTTTAAATATGTAAAGTCAGTAAATACCAACTTTTGGTACAATTTTTGGAATTTTTTTTTTGAAAAGTAGACATTGTAAGTTCCTTTAATTTAGGTGAACAATAATTTATTTTGGAGAGAATTCAGATGCTTCCTCAATAATAACTAAGAATAGAAAACAAACTTGTAAATACTTTTATCTCTTATATTTTTATTTTAGATTTTGAAGATGATGACCTCTATGGCCAATCTGTAGAGGATGATTATTGTATTTCGCCATCAACAGGTGAGTTTAAAAATAAAATTGATTTTCATTATTTGAGTATTTAAAAAAAGTAAGTATTATTGTCATTCTAGAACTAGTGTGTTCCAGAAGACTATAATATGTACCATTTAGAAAGATAATTGTTAACTTTACTGCTGCTGCTGTTAACTTTAAAGGTATATAAAATAATTTCATTACTTATGAATAGAATTTAAAGTTTTGATTCCTTCATTTAGCTTTATACAGTTTGAAGAAAACTCAAAACTGTGGTTTTCCAGTATTCTTTGCAGTATGCAATTAATCTAAATTGACTAAAACGATAATTTAGTCAGTAATGAAAATCTAAACTTGTAAAGACAGAGAGCAGTTAGTTTTATATCCCCAGGAAAATCTTGAATATTAAAACATGGAAGTTATGCACAGACTTCCCTTCATACAGTGTTTTATCTACTGTAAATAAACCCAGTACATAGTTCAAAGTTGTGATGGAGCCACAAAATGATTTAGAGTTCAAATTCCTGTAGGATTCCACATCAGAGCTACATCTTTTGTCTCATTTGCTGAAAAACTTCTTTGCAATCATATGAAAACATTTCCTGTGTTGGCGGCAGAGACAGTGTCTTTGATCCAGACCTTTTTCTTACTAATCCTCCTAACGGTGCATTTATCTTCAAATTTTTTCCTACTCTATAAAAACTGGTTAAAATGCTCTGCTGAATTTTACTATGCCATAAAAGTGGGTCCAATTAAATATAGTTATGTACAGCATAAATAAACTCATAGAACTCATTTTCCACAAGTTGAAGATTTAATATAGTAATTAAAATTTCCATCAGTCTGCCTTGTCTTTAATACCGTAAAGTCTGTTGAACTGTCTTGTATACCTTTCCCTGCTTTAAGAGCCTCTTCATAGTTTCTGAAGACTAAATATGTCCCTTCTGACTTTTTAGAATTTCTTCTTTTTTATAAAGGCATAGGTGCCTTGGAAGTTGTCTTAGCACCCCTACTCTGCCTTACATCTTTTGTCCTGTTACTTAGTACTCTGTAGTGCATCTAGCTCTTTATGAGTACTTTGCTCATTTAGCCTGACTAATCAGAGCCCTTCCTCTCTTTCTTCAGTGTTACACCGTTATCAGTCACGATTTTGTTAGGAGATAGAAATTGCACTGGTTATTTTGCCAGAGATTTTAATATAAAAAGTTAACTAGGTATTAGAGAACACAAAGTGCAAACCAAAATATCATGGAGGTAATAACTTCAGGAAGCATTTATCATTTCTAGTTCCTAGGGGAATCAGCAGACAGGGTTGGAGCCAACCTTGTAGAACCTTGTTGGGGGGCTCCTTGAGCTAGGACCTAGGGGTGTGACAGGAAGATCCTGCCTTGTTGCTTTGCCATTGAAGTTAAGAGAAGGGACTGTGGAGCTGGGGCTCAGACCTGAGAAGGGGAATGTTGTGTGGTTGGTACTGGTGTCTCTGAAGGGACACTGGGAAGCTGAGGTTCAGCCTTTTAAAGAGGGCATTCTATCCAGCAGTCTGTTCATGGCTGAAGTTGGTTCTGAGAGTTTTGGAAAAACTGATATTGATTATGATTACTGGAACAAATGATTTTGGCAAGATGAAATGTTGCTGGGGTAATGGTAACTAGATAAGAAGCAAAAAAGAAAGGAACATGTGTGTTCCTTTTCTGGCCTAGTCTCCTTTTATTATCTTCCTGTTGGCTGACCTAAAAGGGAACCAGCTGTCTGAAGAAATGTGCTTTGCAGAGCCTTCAGCCTCAGCATCACAAAGCAGACTGGCTTAGAGGTGGAGAGGTGGCTTAACCAGCATTTCTTTTAAGCTTATTATTCAGTGATTCAAAAAGCCATATTTTGTTGAGATTAGGGATGAGAGAAATTTCAGTTTTTCTGAGGAACCTCACAAGCACTTGTCATTTGCAGTGTGTTAAAAAAAAAACAACTCTGTGGGTTAACCTTTGGGGTGCCTACAGTTCATCATAATCAGTTGACTAGGTGATGAAGTAGTGTCTGTTAGCACCAGTTAGTACTATGAATGAAGTAAAGATCATGGCATGTTCATGAGACTGATGATAATATGGGTGTGGTAATTAGATTTGAGGTGTTTTTTTTTTTTTAATATATGCAGTAGAGACTGGATTAAAGGTGGTACCTAAGTGGGTGTACTTAGAATAGTTAGGAGACTATTATACTAATCTAGAAGAAATATCTCAGGACAGTGTTCTCAAAATGTGGTCCATGTGCCATTTGCATCACTTGAGAATTTGTTAGAAAAGTAATTCTTGGCGCCGTCCATATTCAGTGGGGCACAGGTACTGCTTTGAAAACTGTTTAGGATAGAGGTGATAGCAGTGGATTTGGAAATAGATTAAAGAGATATTACAGGAGCTACAGACTACTGGACTTGGAAGTTGGTTGACTATGACTTGCACAGGAAAGCTTCATGGAGGGAGAAACTACTGAAAAACACCTTCATATTGCAGATTAATGCATTCGTTTATCTAGGCTTGTTTAACTAAATCATGCTTAATCTTGAGTAACGAGCCATTAGTACACAAGGGTCAGGCATTCTGAAGGTGTTTTTCTGAGATTTGCTTTTGTGACCTACCTTTCTTGAGGTCATAGTTTATCCCTTATCTCTCACAGCTCTTGATATGTGTATTGTGTATGGTTCATATTCAGGACAGTCTGACTATTTGAGAGTTACCTTTGTATGCTCCAGGAAGTGAAATCGACTTTATTAGAGCAGGAGATAATTAAATAGTTTTGACTTTCTTCTGTGACAAACTGGTATTTTTAACAAAAGCTCATGGTTTAGGTTTTTAAAATTTTCTAAAACATGTATAAAATATCAGTAATATCAGATCAGACACTTAATATTCCTCTTTAGTGGTGTATTCTTCCCAGAAATTTTCAATTAAAAAAGGAATAGTTTTAGAAGGATACTTTCTGTTCTTAAAGAATCAGCTAATGTCATTCATTGAAGAAATGATTGTATTCATGGTCTAATGAATTCTGGCAACTGAATGACTTTATCAATTAATAGGGATGTCTCTAAAATTTATCATGTGTTTTAAAAAATTCTACTAAATACAGTTTTCTTGATGGTAAGGTGATTTCTAAATGTTATAACTTTTTTTTTCTTTAGAAAGATTGACTGAATATTGCTTTGATGCTGAATACTTAACTTAACGTTCAGTTCAGTTCAGTCGCTCAGTCGTGTCCGACTCTTTGCGACCCCATGAATCACAGCATGCCAGGCCTCCCTGTCCATCACCAACTCCCGGAGTTCACTCAAACTCATGTCCATCGAGTCGGTGATGCCATCCATCCATCTCATTCTCTGTCATCCCCTTCTCCTCCCGCCCCCAACCTTTCCCAGCATCAGAGTCTTTTCCAGTGAGTCAGCTCGTCACATGAGGTGGCCAAAGTATTGGAGTTTCATCTTTAGCATCAGTCCTTCCAATGAACACCCAGGATTGATCTCCTTTAGAATGGACTGGTTGGATCTCCTTGCAGTCCAAGGGACTCTCAAGAGTCTTCTCCAGCACCACAGTTCAAAAGCATCAATTCTTCAGCACTCAGCTTTCTTCACAGTCAGGGAGCTGCAAAAAGAGCAAAAATGGGATAGCAAAAAGAGCCTATAAATAGAACTTTACAGTTATTAATCTTGTTTCAACTAATATAATTAGAAGTGTTAAAAGATACTGAGGCATACTAACAATTTTTTTTTCAGAGATTATTTGAGCAAACATCAGTTTGAATCAGCTCCAAATGGGAAGTGGTTAGGAGCACTCCATCAACAGAAGTTGGGGCATGGTTTTTATAGAGAAGACATGAAGCAAAGCAAGGAAATTATTTGATAGGCTTATTGCTTAAAACACATTATTTGTGAGAGAATAATTGGCTTTTTATGATTGGATGCTCTTAATTCTGAGGCCTTTACAGGAATTGACTCTGGATTGGTTTTCTCTTTGCAGCCAAGGCGTTAGAGCCACTTCAGTCTCATGACCTCCTTGTATGATTACTTTAACAGTAGATGTCCTTATTCAGTCCATTCCAACTCAGAACCTTTACTGAGCATCAGTTAACTTGTAAAGAAGCTTGTTAAAAATTCCCTTCAATTGATAATATGGTGGGTAAAGAGATAGTCCTGCCTGAAGAAGACGGGAAGGGTTTCTGGAGGGAGATGGAATTGAAACTGCTAAATTTGGGAGTAAGAGTGGCATCTTAGAGAAAGGAAACAACAGTGCTTGAGCAGTGGTCTCTTAAGTGAGTCGCGTTTGGGAAGACTCACATGATGAATGCAGTTGGAACACACAGTGGGCTTGGGAAGGAATAGCCAGATTGTGGAAGGCAGTTTTTAATTTTAGCTGTGTAAAAGGTTGGGGGCGGGAGGAGAAGGGGACGACAGAGAATGAGATGACTGGATGGCATCACCGACTCTGTGGACATGAGTTTGAGTGAACTCTGGGAGTTGGTGATGGACAGGGAGGCCTGGCGTGCTGTGATTCATGGGGTCGTGGAGAGTCGGACACAACTGAGCAACTGAACTGAACTGAACTGAATGTCAGTTTATTGGAAGTTTTTGAGTTAAGAGGGTCACGTTTTAGGAAATTAACTGATGACGGTAAGCAAAGTGGATGAAAGGGGAGACTTCTAGGCTGTTTCCTATCTTCTCTGATGATACCAATCAGCTGAGTAATTGTATCATAAAAATACAGATTCCCTGCCCCATTCTAGCACCACTTAACCAGAATCTCCAGGGGAAGAAGCCTAGAAAGCTGTATCTTTAATGAGTGCCTCACACGATTTTTATTTTCTATTTAGGAAACAGTGTTAGGCAGTTACAGGAGTCAAGGTTTTGAATTCTCTGAATTTTTATGTTTATCAGAAGACATGAAAAATTTGCAAGTCATTATGGTGTTCAAGTTTTCAGAAAGCGTTTCTGTCAAAGTTTGTGATTTAAATTTTTAGAATAGAAAAGCATTTTATATTTGTCCTTTTTTCTCCATTGCTTTTTTCTCACTTTTGTTTTTTTTTGCCTTTTGACTCTCATTTCACTTTCAGAGGTCTGGATGCTTCTTTATTCCCAGTAGCTATTGTTCCTGGGGAATTTTCCTGCACACTCTCTCTCCCCACGCTTCAGCAAATCCAGCCATCATTTTCTTCTAAAACAGTGGCCACAGTATAGATTTGTGAGTTGGATTTATGTTTGGGAGGGTATAAGAAAACCTTCCAGGAAGAATAGCTCCTTGGAGGTAGAGTGGAAGCCTGGATTTTGACAACTTCCATTTTCTTTGTCGATATTTTCTAAGTGAAAATTGTTGATGGAAGTATCTGATTTCTTCTCTCACTTAATTTTTGATTTGTCTAAGGTTTTTCCTTACAGTTCAGAGCTATGAGAGGAAGTTGGGGAAAGTATATTTGTTACCGTTAGGCTAAACTGAATACAGTTTACAGCCAGGAAAATAATTTGAATATCATCGAGCACAAAATGGCCTGGTTTACATTTTTTAATACTACCACATTTTATTGTTTCTGAAATCCCATGGATTGTAAGACATACTATTATTTTACATACCACTTAAAAAAATCAGCTGTCAATCTAAGTATTATATAATACTAAGATACCACTTGATTGTAAGACATATCCCTCATTCTGAGATTTTTTTTTAATGTGAAACAGTGATCATCTTAGAAAATCTGTGAAATAGGATATTTTTCCTATCATTTAACCATGCTGACTTTATAATGGCAGTATTATATTTTCCTTGTGCAGGATGGGGGAAATGGTGATATATATACAGCATAATATGTGCATTCTTGAAAAACTGCAGTCCTCAAATTTGTATATTAAAAGATAACAAAGCCTGTGGGAAAGAACAGGGTTATGACAGAGCACTCAGCCTATCAGTTCAGTTCAGTCGCTCAGTCGTGTCCGACTCTTTGTGACCCCATGAATCACAGCACGCCAGGCCTCCCTGTCCATCACCAACGCCCGGAGTTCACTCAAACCCATGTCCATCGAGTCGGTGATGCCATTCAGCCATCTCATTCTCTGCCGTCCCCGTCTCCTCCCACCCCCAATCCCTCCCAGCATCAGACTCTTTTCCAGTGAGTCAACTCGTTGCATGAGGTGGCCAAAGTATTGGAGTTTCAGCTTTAGCATAAGTCCTTCCAATGAACACCCAGGATTGATCTCTTTTAGAATGGACTGGTTGGATTTCCTTGCAGTCCGAGGGACTCTCAAGAGTCTTCTCCAGCACCACAGTTCAAAAGCATCAATTCTTCAGCGATCAGCTTTCTTCACAGTCCAACTCTCACATCCATACGTGACCACTGGTAAAACCATAGCCTTGACTAGACGGACCTTTGTTGGCAAAGTAATGTCTCTGCTTTTTAATATGGTATCTAGGTTGGTCATAACTTTCCTTCCAGGGAGTAAGTGTCTTTTAGTTTCATGGCTGCAGTCACCATCTGCAGTGATTTTGGAACCCAAAAGGATGAAGTCTGACACTGTTTCCACTGTTTCCCCATCTATTTCCCATGAAGTGATGGGACCAGATGCCATGATCTTTGTTTTCTGAATGTTGAGCTTTAAGCCAACTTTTTCACTCTCCTCTTTCACTTTCATCAAGAGGCTTTTGAGTTCCTCTTCACTTTCTGCCATAAGGGTGGTGTCATCTGCATATCTGAGGTTATTGATATTTCTCCCAGAAATCTTGATTCTAGCTTGTGCTTCCAGCCCAGCGTTCCTCACGATGTACTCTGAATATAAGTTAAATAAGCAAGGTGACAATGTACAGCCTTGACATACTCCTTTTCCTGTTTGGAACCAGTCTGTTGTTCCATGTCCAGTTCTTTTTTTTTTTTTCATGTCCAGTTCTAAGTGTTGCTTCCTGACCTGCATACAGGTTTCTCAAGAGGCAGGTCAGGTAGTCTGGTATTCCCGTCTCTTGAAGAGTTTTCCAGTTTATTGTTATCCACACAGTCAAAGGCTTTGGCATAATCAATAAAGCAGAAATAGATGTTTGTCTGGAACTCTCTTGCTTTCTCCATGATCCAGCGGATGTTGGCAATTTGATCTCTGGTTCCTCTGCCTTTTCTAAAACCAGCTTGAACATCTGGAAGTTCATGGTTCACCTATTGCTGAAGCCTGACTTGGAGAATTTTGAGCATTAATAAAACCAAAAATCATCTAATAAAAATACTTGCATATTTAGAAAGTTATGTTAATTTCCAAATAAAGTTATATTCAAGGAACTGTTTTTGTTAAATGTTTAAATTTAACAAAATGTATTTTTTTACATTTAACAAAATATTTTTGATAAATGTTTACATTTTGTTACATGTCTGCAAGGTGAAAGCTTGATAAAGGTGTAGGAAGAGTTGAAACTAATGAGTAATGTTGCAAAGGCAAAATGCTGACAGGTCTTAGAGAGCCAAGCAGGAAGCAGGCACAGAAAAGGACACATGGCCAAACTGAGCCAAGAGGACAAGTGTGGGGCTATCTAACTTTACAGTATAGTTACAATTATAGTATGATGCTCTGTGGTTGAACTTTGTATTTGCCTTACAAAGTGTTGGGGGTGGGGAGAATCTCATGAACCAAAGCATCTTGAATGTTATACCCTCATCATTCCCCTGTTGACCATTTGGTATAAACTAGTATATGTTAAGGAAACATGCATTATAGCAGAATAGATAAAATTCTCTCAGCTGCTCTGTATTTCTCTTATTCTGTTCTTCTTTATTGTAAGTGCTCCAGTCTTCAATGATCACTTAATCTTTTGTGCTTCTGTCACACTTGTCATCTGTACTACTTATTTGGCTTTTAAAAATATGTCATTACCTTTTCTTTCTTTGCCTTTCCTGCTAATCTGTAAGGCCATCGTTGACTTATACTATGAATAAATAGCACTTACACCATAGCTTTCTGAGTGTAGGTGTTACACTAAGCCGTAGTATTTTCTATTTCTATATATGCATAATCTATAAATTTTGAATGTAGTTAGATTCCCTTACATTTATGGGTAGTGCTTTCCTGAAAACATGCCCAGAAGTCAAATGTGGGAATGCTGAGCAATAGAGATGCATGTTATGTGCTCTTCCAGAAAGCTAAATAATATAAAATCTCTGATGACACCTTGCCTTTAGAATGCTGTATTGATGTTTTTATCCTTCTTAAACTTAATACTTTAATTTTATTCCTTCATAATTGTGAACAAACTCTTCAAAAACTGAGTTCGGTGGGCATCCAGTTGATGTGGCAGAGTGAACACTTTGGGCATGCTTGATGCTTTTCTCCTTTGGTCCCTTGTATTTTTGTGTATGGTATTCAAACATATGTTGTCACTTTGATATTTTGTCTTTCTGCCTCTTAATGAAATATATAATGCGCAGTTATGTGTTGAGTAATGATACTGCCAGTATGCAGAGTAGCACAGACTTCTGTCTGAAAGTTAGGTATGTGGCACTAACATACAGTGTCAGTGTATGATTGAAGTATGCTGCTGCTGCTGCTGCTAAGTCACTTCAGTCGTGTCCGACTCTGTGTGACCCCATAGACGGAAGCCCACCAGGCTCCCCCGTCCCTGGGATTCTCCAGGCAAGAACACTGGAGTGGGTTGCCATTTCCTTCTCCATGATTGAAGTATAAGTTGTTTAAAAGTTAAGGCCTATGATTTTGGTCAGCTCTTGGGTTCAAGCAAAATTAGTATTTCCTGGAAAGTGAAAATTGAACTAGTCTGTTTTTAGTATTCTTAATTATGCAAATTAGCAAATTTGATATGAGTTTTAAAATATTCGTACCATAGAAAAGAAAATTCCGGGGAAGCTAGAGTAGTAGGCAAGCATGAGATATTAGGAAAGATAATTTTTGAGAACTGTGGAGAAAGTAAGCTCAGTGTTTATGAGATAGAATAAAAGAATGAAGACAATTAGAAGAGATTAGCAAATGGTTAGTAAGGACATTTGGGCAGAATTTGGGGTATGATATGTTTTGTCTTAGTTTTTTTCTCTTTTCATTCATTATTATGACTGTGGGCAAATGACTTTAGGTAGGAGGTCAGAATCTTTAATTTTTACTTTGTGTTGTTAAAAAAAAAAGTTAATGGGAAATGGTCATAGCACAGCATTCTTCCATCATTTTATATTCTAGCTGCTCAGTTTATTTACTCACGACGTGACAAACCTTCAGCTGTTGAACCTGTAGAAGAATATGATTACGAAGATTTGAAAGAATTCTCCAGTTCTCTTGTGAATCATCAGCTAAGTGGAATTGATCAAGGTATAGTAAGAATTAGTCTGTTTCTTATCTGAAAATTATTAATAATTTACTGAAATTTACCAGTTATTTATCAGTTTTATTGTTCATAATATTAATCGTGGGTAGTAATGGCATGAATTACCATTATATCTTGTACCTTCAAGGAAAATTTACATTTTGTTAATTATGTTTTGTGAAGACTATATGGTTAACTATATGGTTGAAAAATTGATTGTCTAGCTGTTATTCAGTAACTGGAATTTGTGATTGAAATCTCCTTAGGAGAGAAACTTCCGTGATTTGTTTTCTTTTATCGGTATTTATTATTTTATAAGCTCTGTGTAGAGCTTATGGTTAGATTACAGAAGCTCATTTCCTTGCAAAATGTTAGTTTCCAAAAGACTGGTTTTTTATTAAAAATAATAAGTTCAGAGTCAGTTCAGTTCAGTCGCTCAGTCGTGTCCGACTCTGCGACCCCATGAATCACAGCACGCCAGGCCTCCCTGTCCATCACCAACTCCCGGAGTTCACTCAAACTCATGTCCATCGAGTCGGTGATGCCATCCAACCATCTCATTCTCTGTCGTCCCCTTCTCCTCCTGCCCCAATCCCTCCCAGCATCAGAGTCTTTTCCAGTGAGTCAGTAACAGTATACAAATGTCCTGATTAGTCACAGTCATGTAAATTAAATGTCAAGATAGAACTTGTAAATGGTAATGGGTTTGGTTCTGAGTTTGCTTCTTTTTAACAAGTTTGCTTCATTTGGTTCTCTTAAACATTTTAACAAAGATATTTTATATTTTGGCTTTTGCCTTTTATAAATAAATTTCAAACATTGTTTCAGACATACTTCTCCAGTCATAGGTTGATGAATAGTGTTGTAGAACCGAAATCACCAGGTATAAAAGTAGTGCTATATGTTGGTACTGAGCAGGGCTCAGCTTGTTTACTCCTTCTCTGGAGTGTACTCTTTCTCTGGCTTTGTTCTATGAATATTTTTAAATTGAAAATTTATAACAATTTGAAAACAGGAAGGAGGGAAGTATATAAATCTGAGAGTTGATCTTTGCATAAATCGGTACAATATATGTCAGCTGCTACCCAAACCAAGAAAAATGGAGAGAAAGCACAGACAGACAAAATTAGAAAGCAGAAAGGGAAACACAGAGAATTAAAAATTTCCATATCAACTTTGCAGATACATTTGACAAGTGGGATAAAAGTTCATAGAGGAACTGCTATATAAATTCCTCCATAGTTTGATTATATTTTCAAAGAATGTGTACAGTTGTCATTGTAGGGGGGGGAAGGTAGGAATAAAGTAGAAGTCTTATACTTTTCTCTGCTGTGCCTCAGAATGATTAAGGAGGTATGAAATTCAGAGTTATGTTTGAGAATGAAAGTTAATCATTCCCACGTGACATATGTAAGTATTAATAATTGCATGAAAAAAGTTGCATGGTAACAATAGTAGTGATTGTAAGTAGCCTCTACTAATTGCTTTCTGGGTACTGTTCTAAGTGCTGTTCATGTATTAGCACATTTAATCTTCATGACAGCCTTATGAGATAGGCCAGCTATTGTCCTCATTTTATAGGGGAGGAAAATGAGACACCAAGTCACTTGGGGGTAGTTGGGGGGTAGTTGAACTGCTTAGTAAGTGGCATTTGGATATGAACCAACATAGCCTGACTTCATATCTCTACCCTTTGTGTATGTGTGGACAACAGTTGCTATAATTAATTAGAATAGACCATGATGCTAGCTATATACTAAGTATTCTGTTCCAGTTTTAGTAATTCATGTTTTTTTTCAAGTTTAGCTTATTAGCCTAAAATTAATTTTGGACTAAAGCAAAGCAGAATTACCCAAATATATGAAGAATTTACTTTTAATAATTAAAAAAGAGCAATGGAGAAAGTATTATATACTTGGGGAAAAGATATTGCCGTTAGATTCCTTGTTCAATATGTAAGCATGTAAAATGTAATGTAAAATGCATTCTGTGGACTGATTTCATGGATTAGGGAATCTGAAAACTTGAGTTTCATTTTTATTACTGCTAAACTAAGTCCTGCCATGATTTTCAGTCCTCCTTATGACTTGCAGTTTGATATATCTAAGTCACAGAGTTACTCTGAGGATTACAGAAGATATATATATATATAAGTAAAGTGTTTTGAAAATTGTCAACTGCTGTACAAATATAAGTTAATATATTCATGCATTTTTATTCAATAGTCTCACATACTATTTTAAGATCTAGGGATATAAAGCCTTTGCTCCCATGGAACTTCCATTATTATTGAATATTATTAGTAATTTTTATAAAATAGTCATCAGAAAATAAACATCCTTAAAGATTTTAGTCACCCAGATTTAAATGTTTGTGTTTAAAATGAATGTTCATTTTCCTCGTTAATCTACTTGATTTCCTAATTTTTATGGCATTTTTGTACCAGGTTATCTTGTCCATTCACTAGTAAGTTAGAAATATTTTCAAAATTAACCCTTTCTACACATGTGAAATATCTTGGTATGGACCTCATCATCCTCATTGACTTAAATGGACTTTGTGTTGTGTGTGGGTACATACTCAGTTGCTTCTGTCATGTTTGACTCTGCTTACCTATGGACTGTAGCCTGTCATGCTTCTCTGTCCATGGGGTTTTCCAGGCAAGAATACTGGAGTGAGTTGCCACGCACTCCTCCAGGGGGTCTTCCTGACCCAAGGATCAAATCTGCGTCTCCTGCATTGCAGGCACATTCACAATTGACACTTCTTTCAAGCGTTAATCAGTATTACTGTGAAGACATTTATTATAGTGATTATTGAAATTGTTCCTCTAATCAGGGAAGCTGGGTATATTGTGGATAAAAATATAATCATTGTAATTTTTGCCAAGGCAGATTTCAAGAAGTGAACATCCTACTGTAATTTCAAATCCTTTGTTTCAGTTTTGAAGATTCAGGGATCTTTCATGACACCACTGAGTATAGCTTTTAATTATTGTTGTCTGTTCTAGCTCGTCTTTATTCATGCCTTGATCACATGAGAGAGGTACTTGGAGATGCTGTGCCAGATGACATATTGATTGAAGCAGTTCTGAAGAACAAGTTTGATGTGCAGAAGGCTTTGTCAGTGGTTCTGGAGCAAGATAAAGTGCAGAATTTGAAAGTCAGGAGTGAGGGAGCAATATCTACAGGAAAGATAGCAAAAGGTATGCTGTTACTTGTTCTCTTTTAGTTTTACAGTTAATGCTTTAAAAGAGGCTTTGATTTTGATCGAGCTGTTAAGAAAGGATGGGCAGAAATTTTTACTTGTTACAATAATTCTTGATTGTTATCAATTGATTTTGCAGTTTGTGAATTTTTAAGCTGATTGGCTGTGTTCTCTTCAGTCTGTTAAAGCCTGTTTCTTGATCTTTCCCTGCTTATTTTTGCAACTGACAGAATATAAGGGAAATTAAAAAGCAAGACAAGACACTTTTTGCTTCTTGTTAGTGTCTTGAAGATCTTTTAAATTATTGGTGGTGTTTTTTTTTTAAACTAAAAGGGTTGGGAGATGGGAATTAATAGCCAGACAGGGTCAAAAAATCCCTCCTATGCTTATAGCATTTTATGAATATAATTTAGTTTTACTTAAATATCCTAAGTATTATAATTCTACTACTCTTTCATTTCATAGCCAGATCTTTAATTTTAAATGTTTAGAATTTGAGGTTAAATTTATAACTTAGGCCACATGAGAAAGGAACTAATTATCTTAACTGGTATAATATTTGTCAGTAGAAGCATGGTGATTTGTTAACTGACCAATAGTATGAGAATAAGTCTATAATGTGACAACTATATAATAGGTTACCCCAGATCACAGTAGAAGTTACATGGTATTATTTATTTACCTGTTTTTAATACATAAAATAGATGAACCTAGTTCTCTCCATTGATTCTTTTAGATGTTTTGAATTTGAGAAATTCCGATTATGAATAACTTAAAATCTCACATAAGTTTGTAAATATTAGCACATTTACTAACTTGGTGATTACCTTTGTATATATCAGTGAACAAAGTATGAAGGTCACTTAAGATGGTTAAAGGAAGGTAAAATCCTTTTTTTTTTTTTAGAATGTTCACTTTTTATTAAATAATGATCAAGTATCACTTTATTCATGTCATAATCAAAAGAAACATTTAGTAATTAAATGCCTCATTTCATGTTTCCTTTTGGTTGCTGTGACTGTCTTCTGCATATGTCAACCCATTCATCTGAAAATTAATGGCTCTTGTAAGGTAAGGAGTCTTATTATCTTCCTCTGAAGTTTCAGCTGATAATGTTCACAGCTCTTGTCCTCAGTCTACAAACCATTTGGATTGCAGCAGCAAATCCTTTGATTTTTCTGGCCCAGTAGCAAAATATGGATTATATCATAATTCCTCGGTTATACCAAGTCACTCTTTGCTCCATAAAAAAAAGAAACTTGACAGACCTAAAAGTGAAAAGAAACTAGAATCATGTAAGTTAACAAAAGAGCTGTCCCTAGCTGACCTAACTGATAATATGCCAAGAGATTCTTATAAAAGTCAGCCATCAGTCAGATTACCACCCACAGATAGTATGGAGAGTCTACCTTCAAAGAATCTAGATGGTGATTTGTTAAGACCTCATGTGTCTGAGTGTATTTCCAAAGATGATTCTGCCTTCAAAGGCATATCCGATTTAAAATCCTTAATGATAAAAAACACAGCACCTAATAACTCATTATTTATTCAAAATGATTCAGTACGTGATTTGCAAAACATTCCAGTACAGAACAATTTAGGAAGTTTAAATAATCCTTTGCCCTTAACCAACTCATTGAAAAATATGGCTCTTGATAATTTAAATGCTAGTAAAACGACTGAAGTTGGAATTGTTTCTTCAGTTGAACAAAGCAACAAGAATTGCATATTAAAGAATGACAACTTGCAGTTTTCTCAGTGTGAAAGTCCATCGCTAGCTGAACTGTTTCAGGAACACAGGAAAAACAATCCAAGCCAGTGCTTTACTTTACCTGATTTTTGTCACCAACCATCTGCCAGTTTCACAGATCTCAGTTTGGGATCTTTTCCCTTGTCACAACTAGCAGATCGGTATCAGTCTTCAACTGGAATATCAGAGTTAACAGGATCTCTATCATCTTTGGCATTTCAGAAAGCTTCTCCGACAAGAGACCTTGAGAATTTGTCACTTTCTGATTTGATTGCAGAAACGATTGACATAGACAACCCTCAGATTAAGAAAGATTCCTGTATGCTCAGTTTATCTGAAATGAGGTCACCTGGAATAGACTCGAATATTGATCTTAGTGTCCTCATAAAAGCCCCAGATTTTGTTCCCAAACCTGTAGCAGACCAGTCAGTTGCTCCAATACCAGAAACTAAAGTTCTAATTTCAAAATTAGGGAAAAATTCCAATTCTGCTAAGGATAATAAGAAAAACAGTAAAAGCTCTCTGCCTAGGAAACCACCTTTTTCTCTCTCTTGGACCAAGGCCCTTGCTGCCAGACCTTCAGCTTTCGCTTCAACCCTGTGTCTTCGTTACCCACTGAAAAGCTGCAAGCGACGCACCTTTGATCTCTATAAGACTTTTCTTTATAGTAGACAAGTTCAAGATGTAAAAGACAAAGAAATAAGTCCTCTTATAGCAATAACACCATTTGACTTCAAATCAGCATCTCCTGATGACATTGTGAAAGCTAATCAAAAGAAAGCTTTTACTAGAGAATAGTAACAAAAGGAAAACTTGCTAACTGTTGTAGAGGTTTTTCTTTTAAATTAATTTAATTTTAAGCTTTTATAGGGTTGCTTTATATTATGGGATTTAAGTTGTGATCTTTATATTAAAATTGTCTCAAGTCAGTTGATAAATTTAGTTATATGCTTTTGCACTGAAATTTCTTTTTACTATATCTTCTTTTAGTGATAACTGGCTTTAAGTTTATAGCCTGTATTAGGAATATGTTTACAAAGTGCTTATGGTAACTTGATATTGTGAAATCAAACCTCAGCAATTTTTGTTTAAAGCATTCAGCTTTGAAAGTTTTTATGATGAGACATTTTCTTTTATAAAATATTTTTGTGCTTTGTTCTTAAATGAAAATGCCACCTCTTGGGATTAGTATAGTTTAGTGATGAAGATTTTTCTTGTGATATATGGCATAGCATAGCCAAGACAGTATTATATTTTGAAATATTAATGAAATCATTCCAAGTTTCATTATTTTTCTGCCAGTGAATACTAAAACTTTTCTATTAGAAAATCTTAAAATTCCTAACTTTTAAGAATACTGTGGAGGTTGTTGAAATACGTTTTTCATGATAATAAAATATAAATCCTTTTAAGGGACCATGTACATATTGAAGATGGATTAATACATAATTTATTTTTATACATTTTCAAAACCATTTGTCCTAAATGAACACTTTAAAATAAATATGTAGAAAGTCTTTTCAAGTATGGTTGCATGTTCCTTGAGTAATCTTACCAGATCTCTTTCCTTTTTTTCCTCTTTTTACTATAAGTAATGAAATGTGGAGTTTTCCTCTTTGCTACTGACAGCTCTGTGTGCTATAATGACAAAGTTTCAGCAGTAGTTGACCTAGTAAGATCTCGTCTAGTGAGTAGAACAAGTAGGTAATTCATCTCTTAAAGCAGTCGTCCTCAACTAACAGTCAGAATCACTGGGGAAATTTTTTTTCAAAACATAGCCATTGTGACTTCACTCCAGACATGGCAAGTCATTTCTGAGGGATGACATTTGGAAATGTGTATTTTCAGGATGGTCCCCAGTTAATTCTGATGGGTTACTTCTACTTGAGAATTGCTCACTTAAAGAAATTAGTAGAATGAAAGGAATTACTAATGCTAGGAATAACACCTGGACAACTTGAATTTTTAATTTGTATTTTCTAGTAACTAGGAATACCAAGGAATATTGCTAATTAGGAATTAGCACCTTTTTTGTTAGAAGATAATGTTATTAGTTATTTCTTGCAGGAAAAAAGTAGTCTATAAAATGTTGTTTCTTAATGAGAACAAAATAGCTATATTTTCCCCTTAAAAAGTATTTTTCTCTGACTACTACTTTAGTCTGCGTTTGATAATTTTTAAAAATATTTCTTGTTTCTGTTTATTTTCAGAATGACATCCCAATATCCCAATATTTTTAGTTGTATGTGATGATTTTATACCCAGTGTTTTGGTGGGAAAGCTTCAGCCAGCCTTATGTCCTTGTTCTTGACTAAACACTTTGTGACATCTTTACTTCTTGTTTCTAACTGCAGATTTCAGTGCGTATCCTACTGATGCTTAGATCATGTAAATTACAAGTTATATTTTGTGATCAGTTTTGAAGTTTGAATTACCCCAACTGCTGATTTTGTTTTTCTAGTCTTGAACTTTAATTGGATATTTTAGTAATTTTGAACTGTCTGTGACTCATCAACTAGATTTATATACTGTAGGCAGTCTCCAGTTTAGAAGTGAATTGTATTATAAGTGTTTGTTTAGAACCAACAATAATTCTTGATAGATTAAATGCTGCCCAAGTGGTCCCTTTGCACATAAATCCACAAATACATATTTAATCCATATTGAAATCGGACAGCATTACTGTTATATTATCTTTTATAACAAACTAATTTTCAAGTGGAAATACAATACTTTTAAAGCCATATAGTAGATCTTGTAGAGTGAACTAGATCTCCCTTTGTTGGATGATCAGGATTGTGACTACTATTTATGATATTATGATTTTAGGGGAAAAATATTCTATATTACAAGGTGATAGGGAAGATAACAATTTTTAAATAAGTCTCCGTATTTCTGTTGTGATGGCTACTGGTCTGTCAGGCACATACCTGACAGGCACTTGCCCCATTGACTAAGGAAGTGTCACAGTCTCTGAGATTCAGAGAGAGGAACCAAGAAGACCCACTGTCCCTTCTGCCTTTGGCCACTGGCCTTTGGTAAAGAAACTAGTGCCTGCTTATTCATGGATATTTTCCTAGTGAGGATAGTTGCTTGCACTAAGTGCATCTTCTGCACCAGCTGCTGTTTATTGATTGACTGCTGTCTTGGTAGCTCAGGTATGCTAAGTGTTTTTGGTCTATTTTCCAGTTCAGATGTCGACTTTGAAGTGCAGAGCCATTTTTATTTGTGTTATGCTCAAATATTAATAGTACACTTTTAAGAATAGAAATAATGTTGTAATTATATTCTAAACGATACAAAATACAAGATGTTTAAAATGACCATTTTTCCTCTTCACTTTTTTTGATTTTTTAAAAGAGCTGTTCACAGATGTTTTTCTGTCTTGCATTTGGTTGGTCTTTTTGGTTATGGTTCTTCCCATTAATTGCAAAGAACAAGGTATCACTTCTGTACAGAACACTTTGCTTATCATTTCTTTCTTAGTTCTTTTTCCTATTTCCTAGCTACTGAACTGGTATTCTAACCTCTTCCCCCCTCCCACCCCACGCTTAGCTTTGAGTCTTTATTGAACTTTTCTTTCAGCCTTTTTCCCCCTCATATAAATGGTAATAACTGTTCCCAGTGTACTGTATTTAATTTCTTGTGGTCAGTGGGAGATCATACTATTAATTGCCATACCAAGGGTAAAACTAGTCTAGTGCTTTTAAATATGTGGACCATTGCAAATTAGCAAGTACACAGTTATACACTGAGGAATAACTGTGTATCAAGTTTCTGTTTGGTGCATATTTACTTGTAAAATCAGTTTAGTAGTAGCCTAGAAATTGTTTTCTATTACTTTTATAAATGAAGGTAATGCTGACTAGATAGGGAGGGATTGATATGAATACTTTATTCATTTGCTTTTGTAATTATATAAAGCTCAGTGTATGCAGTTGTATATTGTAATTTTAATTTCTAGGATGCAAAAGATTTGTCACATTTTGAATGTATGTATACATTTTTGTAAAAGCCACATTGAAATAAATTATAATTCTGGGGTTTTCTAAAATCAGGTGTGAAAATATCACAATTTATCCATTAGGATTTTTTATATAAGCTTAATATTTCAGAGTGATATTTTAATAATTTATGATAAAGATTTCTGTAAACAAGTTGAAAAATGCACTAACTGGTTGTGCAGACTTTCTTTGAAGATATTTGTCATTTAGAATTCTTATTTTCCAAAAGATAGAATTTATATTTTTACTTTTGAGGACTCACATAGAAACATTCTTAAAGTATAGATTATGGTGAATATGGATAATATAATTGCAAAGATGGCAGTGGAAAATAAAACATTTGATAAAGTACACATTTCTGATGTTGACATGCCTGGTTTACATGACTTAAAGGAAAGTATCCTAGTTATAGGACATAGCTGGAGATGATCAAAGATGTGATTCTCAAATGGGATGGGAAAATGGGTACTTAAACACAGTTATGTTTATTGCAGTGTGTATGGCATGCATGGCATTACACTCTCTGAAGCTGACATCTTTGTCTTCCTGCGACCTCCTCCTGTTTCCTCTCTTTATTCGCAATATCAGTATCTTCCCAGTTGCTTAAGCCAGAAACCTAGGTCGCATCATCATTGATTTTGCTCCCTCGTTTACTTCGTATAATTGATTGTTGTTGTTTAGTTGCTAAATCATGTCCAAATCTTTTGTGACCCCCATGGACTGTATAGCTTGCCAGGCTCTTCTGTCCATGTGATTTTCCAGGCAAGAATACTGGAGTGGGTTGCCATTTCCTTTTCTGGGGGATTTTCCTGACCCAGAGATCGAATCCAAGTGTCCTGCCTTAGCAGGCAGATTATTTACCACTGAGGCCCCTGGGAAGCCCTGTAATTGATTCCAGTCCTATTATTTCTTCTTTACGAATAAGTAATTATATGTGTGTACATATACAGTTGATTGTTGTTGGTTGTGGTGGTTACGTTTTCTAAAGTCATAAATGAGTGAACACTGAATGAAATAGGCAGACACTGTCTTAGCAAAAACTGAACCATTGCTCCCATGAGAAATACGAGGTTAGGTTCCTGTGATCCTCTGGTCGCAACATTTTTGTCAGGCCATCAATACATGACCTTGTTTTATGTATGTTTAAAGACACTTTATTTAACATATATTATTCATATATTATTGATACATTGAAATTGAACTTATAGCTAGTAGCACTATAACTTAATGCCTAACACTAACATTATCTAACATGCACCTTTTAATTTGTAAGGTGCATCACAGCTACTTTGCGCTTAACACTAGACAGTGCTTCAGACTACTCTTGGGGACCATTTTAAATAGCAAAATCACCAACTAATATCACAGGGTGAAAAATGTGGCATTTAAGAGGTCATGAAAAAGGATGTTGCTTTATGAGACCTGAAACAAGAAGGCAGAATGCATCTTATTTGACCTCAGTTGGGAACATGCATGTTGGGCTACTAAAATTTTTTACTGTTCTACACTGTCCACAAGAGACTGCAAAAGTGCTGAAAGTCATGGTTTTTAGCGACAAGCTGAATCCATGAATGTGGAATCCTCAAGTATGGATTGATTGTCGATTTTTTGATCCATATTCTTTGTTCTTATTACTGTTTTTTCTCTTAAAGACTATTAGCTTTGGGCAGAATTCCTAAAATATTTAACTGGCTTCTTTACTTCTCAGTTAATTTTCTCTCAGACACTTTCTACAATACAGGTAGAGTGACTTTTCCAAAATGTAGTTCTAATTTTCTGTTGCCCTGTTTAAACCCTTTATTTTATTGTAAGACCTTTTGTCATCTGGTTTCTCTTTGTGTTACCCACTACCCAAATCCACCCAAGAACACCTACCTGAGTTTCCTCTGCTTCTATAGTGCTTTGCCCTTTCCCCTCCATTTCTGCTCCTGGCAATTAGCTCTTGAGGCTGTAGTTTATGTATCACTTTACTCCTAATCCTGGGATAGGGGAACTGTCTTGTGTACCTGTAATTCACTATATTCCTTTTTATTACCACCTCATGTAAAATCATAACCTCTGCCATACATTTAGCCCCTTTCTCTGGTAACCCTGCTTTATTATTCCTCACACCCCTTACATCATCTGTCACTGTGAGTGCGCACAGTTTTATTTTCCTCCTCTTCTTTGTAATCCCCCTACTCCCCCCACCACAGTGCAACTTCTATGAATGTAAGGTCTTTATTTCTATATTCCCAGCTTAGAATATATCTGGCACATACATGTAGGAAAGAATTTCAAGTAAAAAGTAAATTTCACTCTTAAATACTGTCCCACATCTTATTCCCTAGAGGAAGCTGTAAAGCAAATCTGTACAAAAGTATTTTATATTTCTCTGGAAACTGTGTGTTAGACATATCAAATTTGTATACATATCATTATACAAATGGGAGGATACTGTAACACTTCAGTATCTGTATCACTTAGCATGCTAAGTGTATTGCAGGTTTTTCCTTACCAGCATATAGACATCAGTCTCATTCTTTTTAAAAGCTGTGTAGAATTCCATATGTTTATGCATTAAATAGCCCCTGTTAACATTTTAACTTGCTATCACTGTTGACTCCTGAATGAACATCCTATGTTTCTACTGGTTGATTTTCTATGCCCATAAGTATGTACTTTAAAATTTTTGATAGATATTGTCTAATTGTCCTTAATAGAACCTGTGCTGATTTCCTTCCCACACAAGTTTATGAGTGCGTTTTGTTCAAATTCTCACAGATAGGATTATTGCTCTTTTGGGTATTATGCCAACCTGATAATTGGAAATTATTTTTTTCATTTGTTTCTATGTCTTAAATGAGTGAACCTGACTACTTTGTCACACGTTTGAATCTATTTGTATTTCTTAGAACTACCTATTCCTAATCTTTGATGATTTTTCTGCTGGCTATCTTTCATGATGACTTCTAGCAATATATGTGTGTGTGTATTTAATGTATTTGATTTTTATATTTAATTTCTAAGAAAATCCTTTTGTTATGTGCATGGAAAATATTTTTTCTTTGTCATCTTTTAGATCATTTATAAGACAAATTGTTGATTTTATATATATAAAATCAATATTAAAATTTTGTATTAAAATTTCTAATTTATATTAAAATTTATAAAGTAAATTAATAAACTATATTAAAATAAATTATAATTTGATATTCATAATATAGAATAATTTTATATTAATAAAGTATTAAAAAGTAAAGTATATTAAAGTTTACTAATCTTTTATGGGTTTTTGTTTGAAAGTTCTACTTTACTACAAGATAATTAAAAAAAATTGCCTCTTCTCTGTGTTTAGCAGGTTCTCTCTCTTTTTTAAAAAAAAATTGAGTTTTTGATTTGGCTGCTACAGGGGGTAAGGAAGAAACACAGTTTCCAACATCTTTTTCGAGAGGTCAATTTTTCAGTTATTTTTTGTTGTATTACACGTCCGTTTTCTTTTTTAACCTGATTTGAAATGACATCTTTGACATATGCTAAATTTTCCTCTCTCCATCTGCCTTGCCTTTTTTGAGACTCTTTGCTATTCTATGTCTTTGTCTTGTTCTGTGCCAGTATCAAATTTTCAATTACTGTAGCTTTTTATTACTGTTAATTTTTAAATATCTTATAGCCTGTCTTGTTTTTCAGTCTTCTTTTTCATTTAGTGTTGTTCATTTGCTAAGTCATGTCCTACTCTTTGTCACCCCATGGACTGCAGCATGCCAGGTTTCCCTGTCCATCACCATCTCTCAGAGTTTGCTTAAACTCATGTCCATTGAGTCAGTGATGCCATCCAACCATCTCACCCTCTGTTGTCCCCTTCTCCTCCTGCCTTCAGTCTTTTCCAGCATCAGGGTCTTTTCCAGTGAATTGGCTCTTCACATCATCAAACCAAAGTATTGGAGATTCAACTTCAACATCAGTCCTTCCAATAAATATTCAAGGTTGATTTCTTTCAGGATTCACTGGTTTAGTCTCCTTGCTGTCCAAGGAACTCTTGAGAGTCTTCTCCAGCACCACAGTTCGAAGACATCAATTCTTGGGTGCTCAGCTTTCTTCATGGTCCAACTTTCATATCAGTACATGACTCCTGGAGAGACTGTGAAGGTGAAGGTGAAGTCGCTTAGTCGTGCCCGACTCTTTGCGACCTCATGGACTGTAGCCTACCAGGCTCCTCCATCCATGGAATTTTCCAGGCAAGAGTACTGGAGTGGGTTGCCATTTCACTATATGGACCTCTATTGGCAAAGTGAAGTCTCTGCTTTTTAATACATTGTCTTAGTTTGTTACAGCTTTTCTTCCAAGGAGCAAGTGTTTTTTAATTTCATGGCACAGTCACCATCCGCAGTGATTTTGGAACCCAAGAAAATAAAGTCTGTCCCAGTTTCCATTTTTTTCCCATCTATTTGCCAAGAAGTGATTGGACCAGGTGCTGTGATATTCCTTTTTTGAATGCTGACTTCTAAAAGCCAGCTTTTTCACTCTCCTCTTTCACCTTCATCAAGAGGCTCTTTAGTTCCTCTTTGCTTTCTGCCATAGGATGGTATCATCTGCATATCTGAGGTTGCTGAAATTTCTCCCAGCAATATGATTCCAGCTTGTGATTTATCCAGCCTGGCATTCCACATGATATACTCTGCATAGAATTAAATAAGGGTGACAATATAGAGCCTTGACATACTCCTTTCCCAGTTTTGAACCAGTCCATTGTTTCATGTCCAGTTCCAACTGTTGCCCCTTGACCTGCATACAGGAGGCAGGTAAGGTGGTCTGATATTTCCATCTCTTTAAGAATTTTCCACAGTTTGTTGTGATCCACACAGTCAAAGGTGATAAAAAAATAAACTGTCTTCATTAGGCACTAAACATTACATTATTAAATGGAGTTTCTAGTATTGGCCTAGTCTTGTAATATTGGAACATTCCTAATTGGTTGTGGTGTATTTTTTTTTTTAATGGAATGGATTTTGTTTGGAAATATTTTATTTAAAATTGTTTTGTCTATTCATAAAATTAATTTTCAGTTGTGCATACGTGTTTGTCTTTGTCACGTTTTGGTTTCTC
This sequence comes from Moschus berezovskii, assembly GCF_049115385.1. Taxonomy (NCBI): domain Eukaryota; kingdom Metazoa; phylum Chordata; class Mammalia; order Artiodactyla; family Moschidae; genus Moschus; species Moschus berezovskii. The sequence goes on along the minus strand of NC_142469.1, from coordinate 80,186,267 downwards.
TTACGATAGATTTTTAGAGAATTTAGAATTTTCTTTCTTTTTATAATTTGAAGGGCAGTGAAATTATTTGTTTTATGATAGGAATTATCTTTCTCAATATTCTAAGGTCAGCTTGGGAAGTTTTAATTTTCTGAGTAAATGATCCATTTCATCTGGTTGACAGATGATTTTGCTTTGCGTTGTAGCAAACATTGTCTAGTAGTAATAGTAGTAGTCATTTATGAAATGTCAGACAGAAAATAATGTATCAAGTACTTATGAACTTGCCATTTAGATTCAACAGAAGATAGCATTTTGCATTACACATTTCTGGTATTTGTTTGTCTTCGTTCTAAGAAATATATTGTTAGATTGGAATCTGAGTTCTGCACTTTTCTTGTTTGTCCCCACTGCCTTGAAGTTGATATGCATTGTTCCCATTCTCTCTTACTTAACTGTTGTCTTTGTAGCTACTGTTTTTCTTATGAAAACTGTATTTGCTGTAACGTGGATTCTTTTAGTTACTATTTTCTGTGTTCTTTTAGAGCTATTGTTATTTTCTGGCTAATTCCCATTTTAATTTTGATTTTCTTTTTAAGCCAAAAATCAAAGTGTTCTTTTTTTTCTTAAATCCCAGTTTCCTGTGGAATTTTTATTTGCCATTTTTGTTATAATTTTTGATTTCATTGTTCTGTCATCAGAGAATGTGGTTGGTACATTTTACTTTTTGAAGTTTATTCAGTTTTTCTTTGTGGTCCAATGTAGTTTTATAGTTATTTCATAGGCTAATGTCAGTAATGTAAATTCTGTCTGACTAATCCAAAATATATTTCTGTTACTTTTCAAATTTTACAGAACAATAACATGTTACCATTTTTAAAAAATTTGTCAACTTTAAACAGTATATGTGCTGATCTCTCATGAAAGATGAAGAAATTGACACACATATTTCACCTTCTCTTTCTTATAATTTTTATTAATATTTTAAGTTTTTACAGGAAGTATTTGTCTTTATACCTCTTTTTTAAACCTTGTGAATGGAATTGCTAACTTTAATCAGTTCTTTGATGAGTCCCCACTTTAAAAGTTGAGCTCATCAGTTATATTTTTTCATACTTGACCTCTTCTCTCTGTCTCCTGATGATTTTAGTCATATTATTTAATGTAGTGCCAAAAATTTTAACACTTTCCTTAGATTGTGTACTCAAATTTTCCTTAGTTTTTAACCAACTGTAGTTATATTAAGCTTGATTGGTTTCTCGTGTTAGGCCTCTGTTATTCACTTGTTTGACATCTTTTCCATCTCTCACCTTCCCCTATCCCCAAAATATACATTTGAAATTTTCCCCAAATTGTTGAATATATGAAAATGATTCTGTGACCTATATCTGCGTTGTAAATAATAGTCCTTGGTTTGTCTTTTTTTTCTGGAGGGTCTTGCAGACATTGCTCTACAGTTTTCTATCATATATACTTCTAGCATGGCTTTTTAAATTTCTGAAAGTAGTTGTGTTTTTTGTTTGTTTTGATTTTTTCAATCTGTATTTCTTGTAAGCTCTGCTGGCTTACTTTTTACTTTTTTCTTCTGTTTCTTTTAGTGTGTGTGTGTGTGTGTGTGTGTGTGTGTGTGTGTGTGTAGAGTATGCTGGCTTATTTTTTACTTTTTTCTTCTGTTTGTTTTTATCATCTTTTCTTTTAGTGTGTGTGTGTGTGTGTGTGTGTGTGTAGAGTATGTTTTTTTTAAGGGGAAAAGTGAGATAGAAACATCTTTACTTTGTCTTTTTAACTGGATATATCTTTCCAGCAAACCCACTCCAGTATTCTTGCCTGGGAAATCCTATAGACAGAGGAGCCTGCTGGGCCACAGTCCATGGGGTCTCAGAAGAGTCAGACTTAGCAACTAAATAACAACAGTCTTCCCAGCAACACTTGATTAGATTAAATGCCCCAAACACTGTGAAGCTAGATAACTTGAGAAGCTTGTGAATAATTTCTTTTCGGGTATGTGATACGACAGACCTTGTTCCAAAAGCTTAGATGCTTAGGTGTAATAATTCCCCTGACCATAGCATCCTGTCTTTGTGGTGACATACCACTGAAGTCTAGGAGAAATTTTTTTTTTTATTACGCTTATTTGGGAGTATATATACTCACACATATGTTTTGGCTGCACTGGGCCATTGGAGGTATGCGGGCACTTTGTTGTGGCACCTTCTCTAGTTGTAGCACTTGAGCTCTAGCGTGCTCGGGCTCAGTGGTTGTATCATTGAGTATGATGGACTTAGTTGCCCAATCAGGGATCAAACCCATATCCCTTGCATTGAAAGGTGGATTCTTAACCACTCTGCTAACAGGGAAATTCCTCATTGTATTTGTATTCTTAGAATTTTGGAATGAGAACTTAATATCTATGTGAAAATTAACCTTTTATCCTGTAATAAGTTAGAACTCTTCAATTTCTAAGGTGATGTATTAAATATTTATGTGTCGCCTTAACTTAGATAACATTTGAGTTCATTTTATAAACATATGTAATACTGAACCGTTACAGCAAGTATCAATAACCTTAGACTAGGTTATCATGTAGTTTTGCTATACATTTGTGTGGGTGAACTGCTAAAGGAATATATATTTAGGGATTAAAATCATGGGACAATCTGTTTTCTATTGATAGTTTCTTTGTCACCTTAAACCTCCCAGGAGGGGAGGGATTCACTACCAAAACTATAAAACTAATTGAAATGCACATATTATTGCTTGAAAGGAAAATTCTGGGCAGAAGAATCTTACTATTTATGCCCTAAAATTTTATAATTAGTCACCCAACTTGGAAGAGAAAGTTTTCGACAGAATGAATGCTTCTTTGTAAAATGAAGCATTTTAACTCTTTTGATTGCTGTTGAGGCTTTTTCTAACACTGGGTTTATTTAGATTCTTTTAGAAAAATACTTGATCTAAAAAAAAAGTAAACATTAAAGAAAAAGTAGTTGGTCCACAAATATGGAGAAAGCAATCACACATAATTTAAATTTAACATTTTAGGGACTTCCCTGGCCGAGCAGTGGTTAAGACTCCACATTTCCACTGCATGGGCATAGGTTTGATTCCTGGTCACAGACGTAAGAGCGTGCATGCCATGTGGTGTGGCCAAAAAAATACATTTAGCACTTTGTAAACATCTATTTCTGCTTCATTGACTATGCCAAAGCCTTTGACTGTGTGGATCACAATAAACTGTGGAAAATTCTGAAAGAGATGGGAATACCAGACCACCTGACCTGCCTCTTGAGAAACTTGTATGCAGGTCAGGAAGCAACAGTCAGAACTGTACATGGGACAACAGACTGGTTCCAAATAGGAAAAGGAGTACGTCAAGGCTGTATATTGTCACCTTGCTTATTTAACTTATACGCAGAGTACATCATGAGGAACGCTGGGCTGGAAGAAGCACAAGCTGGAATCAAGATTGCTAGGAGAAATATCAATAACCTCAGATATGCAGATGACACTACCCTTAGGGCAGAAAGTGAAGAGGAACTCAAAAGCCTCTTGATGAAAGTGAAAGAGGAGAGTGAAAAGTTTGACTTGAAGCTCACCATTCAGAAAACAAAGATCATGGCATCTGGTCCCATCACTTCATGGGAAATAGATGGAAAAACAGTGGAAACAGTGTCAGACTTTGTTTTTTTGGGCTCCAAAATCACTGCAGATGCTGATTGCAGCCATGAAATTAAAAGACGCTTGATCCTTGGAAGGAAAGTTATGACCAACCTTGATAGTATATTAAAAAGCAGAGACATTACTTTGCCAGCCAAGGTCCGTCTAGTCAAGGCAATGGTTTTTCCCGTGGTCATGTATGGATGTGAGAGTTGGACTGTGAAGAAAGCTGATCGCCGAAGAATTGATGCTTTTGAACTGTGGTGTTGGAGAAGACTCTTGAGAGTCCCTTGTACTGCAAGGAGATCCAACCAGTCCATTCTAAAGGAGATCAATCATGGGTGTTCATTGGAAGGACTGATGGTAAAGCTGAAACTCCAATACTTTGGCCACCTCATGCATGTGACGAGTTGACTCACTGGAAAAGACTCTGATGCTGGGAAAGGTTGGGGGTGGGAGGAGAAGGGGACGACAGAGAATGAGATGGCTGGATGGCATCACCGACTCTGTGGACGTGAGTTTGAGTGAGCTCCGGGAGTTGGTGATGGACAGGGAGGCCTGGCATGCTGTGATTCATGGGGTCGCGGAGAGTCGGACACGACTGAGCAACTGAACTGCATTGAACTGAACTGAATGGTTCTTAGAATTGGTATGTCTATTGCATTAATCATAGCTTCGAGAAAAGTCATTGTTGACAAGTGTTGGAAGCTTTGGAGAGATATATTTGATTTCCTTATTTGGAGAAATATACTTGAATACTAAATTTTGTCTTGAGTAGAATTGGTTTGCTCATACTGTTTAGAAACCTATTATGCATCATTTTCCTTTCCCTTTTGAATTTAGTTTTACCTTTCAAGTGAAGTTTTCATTTACAAAACAGAGCCTAATTTTACATGAGGATAGGAAATCCCATGGATGGAGGAGCCTGGTAGGCTGCAGTCTGTGGGGTCACTAAGGGTCGGACACGACTGAGCGACTTCACTTTCACTTTTCACTTTCACACATTGGAGAAGGAAATGGCAACCCACTCCAGTGTTCTTGCCTGGAGAATCCCAGGGATGGGGGAGCCTGGTGGGCTTCCATCTATGGGGTCACACAGAGTCGGACACGACTAAAGTGACTTAGCAGCAGCAGCAGCATAGTTAATTTGCCGGCATTGTTTTGCTAGTTTTGTAGTATTAATAGTCTCTTAAACAAATGTCATATAGTGGGTGTCTACTATAGTGTATACTACTATTTGAATACCTGTAAAGTATTATTTGTAACTGTACTCAGGTGATGATTATCATAGTCTAGTCTTACTTCTCACTGGCAGATTGTTCCCTAGAGGAGATTACAAGAAATTACAGATAAAGCAGAGCTGTAAACACTTGCAACAAGACCTTTTTTTTTTTTTTAACTTACTGCACTGTATTTGCCTCTTTCTTCAGCATAACCTGAGTAACTAAATAGACGTAATAGTGATATTGAATTTTTAGGAGGATATGTAACCTCTTTATTCTCCCTTCTCAGGTCAAATATATTATGAGATTTTTATCTTTGAAGTAAAGACTATGATTAACTTGAAAATGTACCTTACAAAGAAAAATTATTAATACAGCATGTTATGAACAGTCCTGAATCTATATGAACTTTTCACTAATGTTCTTAAATATATTTTTTATTTTGCTTTAATCTTTTTATAGGGAGTTATATTTAGCTGGAATTTTTTGATTTCCTCTTTAAATATATTTTTCTTTGAAAAGTCTTCTCATTAATTTTTCTGTCACTGAGTAATTTTATTGAAGCAGTTAGAAGAATTTTATACTTGCACAGAAAGCTTCAGAACTAATTGGCTTTCTGCTTTAAAATTATGTGGGCTTTTGAAAGGAAGTGGTTTATTTCAGTTAAAAAACTTAAGTAGTTCAGAATGTTCTCAGATATGTCTTAAGATTCTCTTTGTGTATACACCTACACTGGAAAAACTGAAGCACTAATTGCTTAATTTAAAAATAATTTGCTTTAGACTCTCAAAACAGCCTGTCTTCTTCGTATAGCCAGTACCATGTAAGAATTGCATGAATGTTAAATAGAGTTTTCTTTTCATCCTAATTACCTTGCTTTTTTTAAACCGTAGAAATTGTAATCAGATTGCATATGTTTGTATATACTTTCTTGTTTCATTCCAAGACCATTATAAATCCTTTTAAATATTTTTTTGGGTGAAAGAATTGCTAAGTATTTAGCTAGGGATTAGGATGGATTAGAATGGGAACTGATAAATACAGTTCAATTTAGCTAGCATTTATTGCATGTTCACTTTTTGTCAGAAAAATACGGTAGCCATTGGGGACATAGATTTATACCCCAGACTTTTCTCTGGAATTTTATAGTAGCCCCTCAGGAGCTAAGTCTGATTTAATAGAAGCACCAAATATAGCCAAGGTATTTTCCCTCTGAACGTGTTGGCTCTTCTTTTTCTTGGCTATGTACAAAAGTGTTCTGTTCTGGATGCTACTACTTCTCAAGGGGAGTTGCTGCTGCTGCTAAGTCACTTCAGTCGTGTCCGACTCTGTGTGACCCCATAGATGGAAGCCCACCAGGCTCCCCCGTCCCTGGGATTCTCCAGGCAAGAACACTGGAGTGGGTTGCCATTTCCTTCTCCAATGTGTGAAAGTGAAAAGTGAAAGTGAAGTCGCTCAGTCGTGTCCGACCCCTAGCAACCCCATGGACTGCAGCCCACCAGGCTCCTCCATCCATGGGATTTTCTAGGCAAGAGTACTGGAGTGGCTTGCCATTGCCTTCTCCGCAAGGGGAGTTAGGGAAGTGAATTAATGCATTGAAGGTAAACTTTGTGTCAGGCTTTGTATATATTTTATTTGGTTTTTATAAGAATCTGTGAGGTAGGTGGAAGAAACTGAGGCTCATATGAAATAAATAATTTGCTATTAAGAGGCAAATTGTAACTCAAATTGAGTTCTTTCGGACTTGGACATCCTTTAAAATTTTTTTTAAAATTTTGATTTATTTAAAATTGAAGTATAGTTAATTTACAGTATTGTGTTAGTTGAACGCACTTTTCGTTGTATATTACTTGCAACAAGTTTTTATATTGTAAACTTAATCTTGTTTTGTGGTTCTTTGTGTAACTTGAGGATAAAATTAAATCTCTTGTTGGGGGAGTCAGCTTTATCATTAGTGAGGTATTTCAAAATTATTTTCAACTATTTTTTCTACTATATTACTTAGAGATTTGGCATAGCTATATAGAGAATTGGTATCAGTTTCTAAATCCTTGTAAATTAGTGGTCATATAATATGAAGTCCTTTTGTAGTTCATTAAATTTTAAGTCACTGTGTTGTCTTTGATTTCTTACTTAAGCAAATCAATATTTCTGTTTGATTTAAAAATCCTGAAGGATTTTATTTTTTTAATAGCTTGGTGCCATCTTTAAGCACATGCTTAAATAATAAATGATAGTGTTTATTGAGTAAAACTAGAAAATCCAGATGAGCCAGTGGATATTTAATCTCTTTATTCAGAATTCAAAACTATTCGTATTTTGATACATTTATACAGTAATGGTAGGCAAGATTGATGAACACTTCAGTTCAGTTCAGTCGCTCAGTTGTGTCCAACTCTTTGTGACCCCATGAACCGCAGCACGCCAGGCCTCCCTGTCCATCACCAACTCCCGGAGTCCACCCAAACCCATGTCCATTGAGTCAGTGATGCCATCCAATCATCTCATCGTCTGTCTTCCCCTTCTCCTTCTGCTCTCAATCTTTCCCAATATCAGGGTCTTTTCCAATGAGTCAGCTCTTCGCATCAGGTGGCCAAAGTATTAGAGTTTCAGTCTCAACATCAGTCCTTCCAATGAACACCCAGGACTGATCTGCTTTAGAATGGACTGGTTGGATCTCCTTGTAGTCCAAGGGACTCTAAAGAGTCTTCTCCAGCACCACAGTTCAAAAGCATCAATTCTTCGTCGCTCAGCTTTCTTTATAGTCCAACTCTCTCATCCATACATGACCACTGGAAAAACACTACACACCAAATATTGTACTAAACTCTCTATACTTATTCACTTATCATATTTAATGTATTCAATATTTAATAAATCATGTCAAGTAGGAATTTTTTTTTAATCCTAGTGTCACCAGGAGTCTCTGAGGCTGAAAATGGGTAAACACCTTACCCAGGACCATAAAACTAGTAAATGGTGGAGCCAAAATTCAAAATAAAATGCTTCTAATATACTAAAGGCCTCTTTTGTAGTTTGTGTATGTTTTTCTTCATATAGGAAATATTAGTTCTTTTTTTAAAAAATGGGACCACTTCATTTTTTAACCCATTTAACTTAATCACGTACTCTAGACTTAAAAAATTTTTTTTTACTTTGGTAAATTCTGTTTTCAATTGTGGTAAAATATAGATAGCGTGAAATTTATTCACTGTTTTTAAGCATATAGTGCAGTCGTGTTAAGTATATTCACATTGTTATGCCACCAGTCTCCATAACTTTTCCATCTTATAAACTGAAACTCAGTACTCTCTTAACAACTCTACATTTCCCCCTTCTCAAGTCCCTAGCAACCACTCAGACCTTTGTTGGTATGCCAATAAATTTAGGTTGCATATTATTATTTTATCTAACTAAACACCTGTTGTAGGACTTAAGTTTTTCAATGTAATTTTACCAAAAATGCTTCAGTAAACATTTTGTACATTTTTTTTTTCAATTATTTTATAAAAGGTTTTTTAAGAGCAATATTGCTGGATAAAAAGGTATAGACAGTTTCGGTGCTGTTAGTACATATTGTGAAGTTACTTTCAGGAAGATTATACTAATTTATTTCTTTCATTTAATTATTAATCATAATAGTATTGATAGCATTATTGTATAAAGGAAGGATTTTATATTCTTACTGATGTTTTCATTCATTTATAGAGTAGATAAGAGAGATTATTCCTTTTGTGCGAGGGGGGAGTTGTGATGAGAGTCATTTTTGTGTCCCTAAAAATTATATCCATGATGCATTGTGCAGTTTTATAGGTTGGCAGTGTCTAAAATGTCATTTATTCCCTGTTGACTCAGATGGTAAAGAATCTGCCTGCAATGCAGGAGAGCTGAGTTTGATCCCTGAGTCAGGATCATCCCCTGGAGAAGGAACTTCAGTATTCTTGCCTGGAGAATTCCAGAGGAGCCTGGCGGGCTACAGTCCATGGGGTCACAAAGAGTCGGACACGACTGAGTGACTAACACTTGCACTTCACTGTCATTCATGAGACGACAGTACCTAACTTTAGAAGTTCAGGTGGTGCCAGTGGTAGAGAATCTGCCTGCCGGTGGAGGAGATGCAAGAGATGCAGGTTCAATCCTTGGTTCGGGAAGATCCCCTGGAGTAGGAAATGGCACTCTGCTCCAGTAGAGTTCCACAGGCAGAGGAGCCTGGCAGGCCACAGTGCTTTGGGCCTCAAAGAGTCAGACATGACTGAGCATACACTCATAAGTAAAATAACCCATGTGATAAAATTGGCACAGTGTCTGGCACATAGAGAATGCTCAACAAGTGATAGTTGAACTTGGTTCAAAGAAATAAAGTGTTTTCTTACTACTGTCTAAGGAACAAGCACCTTAAAAAGTGATTATATATTAAAGTCTAATTCATTAGGGACTTATTACTTCCACTGAGTTTTTTGGTTTTTTAAAGTCATTCATGACTTTATGTAAAGCCCTTACTTTTTATGTAAGCCCTTTTTGGGAGATGACTTATCTTCTCTCTTAGCCATTTTTAACAGCCTGATATAAATTCTTCCATGTATTTCTTTATTTTCACATAATCATATATATAAATAAACATATATACATAGTGGGATTTTTCATTACTATTATAAAAAGAAAAGAAGTACTATAATTTTCATTTTCCTTTTAATACACTGTTAACTGGAGTATTTCCAATGTAGTCTTTTTTGTTGTTATTGTTTAGTTGCCAAGTCATGTCAGACTCTTTTGTGACTCCATAGACTGTAGCCGTTCAAGCTTGTTTGTCCTTGGGATTTCCTAGGCAATAATACTAGAGTGGGTTGACATTTCCTTCTCCAGGATTTCTTCCCTACCCAGGGATCAAACCTGGGTCTCCTGCATCAGCAGGTGGATTCTTTACCACTAAGCCACCAGGGAAGCCCATTCTGTTTTGGTAATTACGTCATATTCTGTGGGATGGCTGTGCTATCATTTAGTCAGTATATCACATACTGAAGGATATTAATTTTATTTCCAGTTTTTGTTTCTGTGAACTATTTTGCTTATAGAACATCTGTGTACATGTCCTTAAAAACTGGGGCTCTTCATTCTGTGAGATAGATCCCTGTGGTGGAATTGCTGGGTTTAAAAGTACACTGCTTGTTTTCCAGTAGATACAGCCTTTGCTGTATGAGTGATATTATGGTTCATCCCCCCCAGCAGTTAGTGTCATGATTTATCTTGATTTTGGACAGTCTAACAGGTAAGAAATTAATGTCTCATTGCTTCATTAATCAAGTTGAATATGTTTTCATATATTCACTTGCCATTAAACTTGTTCTGTGAATTGCTAGTTTTGTATATTTTACCCATTTTTAATTAGGTTGTCTTTTTCTTATTAGTTAAAATATTTTTATGTTACAGATATTAATCTTTTGTTAGCATATACATTGTAAATGTTTCCAATCTTTTCATTTTCTTTATTTATGGTCTCTTTCTACAGAAAATTTTAAAAACTTATTATGATTCTGTTTAAACAGGTTGCAGTCTTGGTTTAAAAACAAATCAAGCCTAAGTTGTAGATATTTTGTTTTCTTTCAGGAAAATTATATGAGTTTAAGACTAAATTCCTCTAAAATTTGTCTCTGTTTGAAGTGTAAAAAAATAGTCAAACTTGTATTTTCTTTCAGATTTTCATTAGAATTTAAAAGATACATCAGATTGTATGCTCTGATTGGTAGCATGTGATATAGCAGAAAAGGATGAATTAGATTAATACTGTTTTGTAACCTAGCTCTTTCATTTGCTATCTGCATGTCCTTAGTAAAATTACTGGATTTCTCTGAGACTTGAATTTTTCTTTGAAATGGTAAAAATATTCTGTCTTGAAGTATTAAGATGATTCATCTTTAACCCAGCTTGTTCCATGTAGCAGTTTCTTAAAACAGTATTAGTTTCCCTTTCCTTTCCTTTGCTAATTGCTTGAAAGTTCATTACATTTGTTATTATGGAGTTATTTCTGGATATTGGATAATACTGAATTTTACCAAGTTTTCTTAAGTTATTCAGGAATGACTACCCCACTTTTGGATGATGTTTGGAGATGGTTATGACTCATTGTGTATCTTTTAAAAAAAATTTTAGTTAATTTACAGTGTTGCATTGGTTTCAGGTGTACAGCAAAGCAATTCAGTTTTATATATACATATGTATATATATATTCATTTTCAGATTCTTTTTCCTTGTTGATTATTATAAGATATTGAGTATAGTTCCCTGTACTGTACAGTGATGTTCCAGGCAAGAATACTGGAGTGGGTTGCCATTTTCTCTTCCAGTGGGTAGAACTCTTATTGCTCCTAATATAATTTAAATTAATTACGTAGATTGTAAAATTTTGTGGATACTACTTCAAAGCATATAATCCAGCCTCATATAAAGTTGAAATCTATTTATCAAAAGTTTTTAATTTTTAAGATTGCTGGCTCAATGATATTTATAGAAAATTGAAAGCTGATCCCAATGAATAGTTTTTAGGATAAAACATTTTTTTCTTCTGTATCATAGGAGATGGATACAGAGTGATGGATTTGTTGAGGCAGGTTATGCTATATGAAGGATATCTTAAAATGAAAAAATAATTTATACTTAACAAATCACAGTGTGGTTGTAATATTGAAGAATGTGGTTTATTCTCTGTAGCTTAGTTGTGCTTTCTAAATGTATATCTAGTAACTAGAATTTATATGTGTACTCCGATTCAATGAAGTGATTTTCTGTTTGAAGTAATTTTTCATTGAAAATTTAACTCTGTTTCTTTGAAAATCTTTTTTTTTGCATGTGTTTCTGTATTGAAACACTTACTGGAACTGTCATGATTCATGGCAAAAAAATGTATTTACCTGGAAAACCTCAGTTTAAAAAAAACCTAAAATATATACATTTTTAAACTCTAGATGTTTTGATTTGAATGGTTTTAAATTGTAAATTTCTGTCTTAACCATATAAATATGAAAAAAATAATTTCTTCCTTTTAAAGTTTCTCAAATCTCTATTAACTTATTTTCCTAAACATTTAATGTAGTAAAAGGGGAAGAAGTCACTTATGATTTTCTTACCCAAAGACAAAATCTTGTGTTTCGCCACATCCTTTTAGGATTTTCCTTATGCATTTTTATTCTTTATGTTAGTAAGGTTTGTACATACAAGTTTACATACAATTTTTGTATGCTGTTTTCCCTGTCTTCATTTTCTATCTACTTGCACACATCTTTAAAAGTGGAGTCAATTTTTAATCCCAGTTTGAGTCAGAGAATACTTTAAAAATATTTATTAAAAATTATAAAATTTAAAACAAATTAATGTTACAGTGTTTTCACATCTTTATAGGTCCTGTTTAAATTTGAAATTACTTAACACAATCAGCAGATAAATAAGCTTATTTTCTTAAAATGTCCCTGGTAATACCTCTCATGTTTAGTTATAGATTTTATATGAAACAAACAAACCTTAGTTGTTTTTAATTGAATTTAAGAATATTACTTCCTAGAGAACAGTTTTTCATTACCTAGTATCCTATTTGATGTGGCTAATAGTATTAAAATGTTCAAACATTTTAGACGTTTAATTATATATATATGTGGGGAAGAGATTCTCACTGAACAGGTTAAGTAGTTATTTTTAAAAATAGTATGAGGGCCACAGTAAAAGGTCATCTGAACTAATTTCCTGACTTGAGACATCTTCACACATTTTTAGTTATGAACCTGAAACCAGTCAACAAAAGGTAGATTGATATAATCTGCAAAGAATGTTAACTAGGGTTGGACAGATTGTAACCTCACTTCTTCATCTATAAAATCAGTTTTACACTAGACAAATCATTCACAGTAATTTTTTTTTTGCCCCAGGACACCTGAGATGTACCACTTTCTTGTCAGGATCGGTACCTGTCAGTGACCATGCTTTTCAAAGGGGAAGAGGGCAAGGATGTGCTTGCACCTACCTTCTCACAAGCTGAGAATCACTGAGTCAGGGAACCTATTACTTCTTTCCATATATAAGATTATGTAATCTTAGTGCATATTCGAGTGCTTAGTATATATTAGGCCACTGGACTTGCTCTTGTGGAAAAAAATTTTTTAAATATCTTTCTGGAGTTGGAGAGGTAAGGCACATACTTATACTGATTGATAGATGAGAAACGATTTATGCTACATGAAGATTTACAATAAAGGTTTTTTATTTCAAGTCATATTATTTTGGTCTGGAATTATCATTTTTAAGAATTTGGGATTATTGTGTGTGACCTAAATTTGATAGCATTATGCTATAATGTATGTTTTAGACCCTAAATATCCCATTCCCCACCTAAAATGAGCATAAGCAAAAAGTTAAGAAGATTGTATCCAGATGTTTGTTATTAGAGGCAGACTAGCATACCCTTCTAGTTTCCCACTGAAAATTAAAATTCTACTAATTGGAAATGTCTGTGTTAAGCTGAGAGTGATTTAACGTCTAGGCTCTAAATTATATTTTGAAATGCAAATATTAAATGAAATCAGAATGACTAATTTAACATGATCAGAAGTATCTAAGTAGATAACTAAAATCAGAAAATTGTAATCTAGACAGAGCATTAAGATTTTATAGAGATGCTTGGCTTGCAAATTTTGTATACTTTTTAACTTCAAAACAGGTCTGATTTGGTTACCTTGGGAAATGTACTTCCATGAAGTTCTGAGGATGTGCAATCAGAAACAGGGTGGAAAGGAGAGGGTACCTCTGAAATACCCTGGAGAAAAAAAATTCATTTATCAGGCTTATGATCTTTCGAAATCCACTTAAGTTTTCATCTATAAAATAATGAACAGCACCAAATGATCTCTAATAATACAGCCAGCAAATCTGCATGATTGTATGAACCTCAATTCATGTAAGGACTGTACAAGGAATGTGAGTGCTTATTTTCTCCCTTTATTAGTGTACAGTCATTGGACCTTCATTGCCTTCTCATTTCATTTTCTGTAAGTTATTTCATCCATTCCCAGGTCTCAAGTTACTTGTGTGTTAATAGCGCTCTCATTCGGCTTTGCAAACTTGATTATCGAGCTTTCTATCCAATTTCTATTTGTTTTGAAAGAAAATATCAGATCCAGTGTGTTCTCTATTCATATCTAATTTAGAGTCATAGGGACTAACATCTGTGTTTTCTGCCTCCCTAGCATTTAATTCATCGCCATATTTTGTTAATGTATTATCTTTCATGCTTGTCCCCTCTTGTTTATTTCATGTGCTGTGGTACTCGTTAGCTATAGTCATAGCACTTGTGATCACCTGCAGTATTCTCTTAATTTCTTTGTTTATATTTTCTGTCAGCCTTGTCATTTTACAGGTCCATCACATCTAGAATGAAAACTACCTGAAAACAGAGACTTTTAATCATCTTTGTGTCTCCAATGCCAAGTACATATTACAGTTTAACTTGGAAAAACTCTAAAGACCTGAGATGGTGTCTAAGCAGTATTTAAAAAAAAACATGAAATAGACAATCTCTCTATTTAGGAGGCAACAGTTCCTGAATGGACTGCTCTTAATTTTGCACTTGAATAAGAGACCATCCAAAAGAAGCAAGATCCTGACTAGTAGACTTCTTTTAGTTCTCTGTAATATATTTATTTGGTAATGACATAGCAATCTGCTTTTCCTTGCTAGAAAATTTGGCAGCTGTTCTTTCTCTTACTTTCTTACATATATTCAGGCAGCACATGTCCCTAATTTTATCTGGTTCAGTTCAGTTCAGTTCAGTTCAGTCGCTCAGTCGTGTCTGACTCTCCGCGACCCCATGAATCACAGCACACCAGGCCTCCCTGTCCATCACCAACTCCCAGAGTACACTCAAACTCATGTCCACAGAGTCGGTGATGCCATCCAGCCATCTCATTCTCCGTCGTCCCCTTCTTCTCCCGCCCCCAACCTTTCCCAGCATCAGAGTCTTTTCCAGTGAGTCAACTCGTCGCATGAGGTGGCCAAAGTATTGCAGCTTCAGCTTTAGCATCAGTCCCTCCAATGAACATCCAGGATTGATCTCCTTTAGAATGGACTGGTTGGATCTCCTTGCAGTATAAGGGACTCTCAAGAGTCTTCTCCAACACTAATAGCTTTTAAATAACCCATTCTCCATCTCCATCATTCTTAGGTCAGTTAATAGAATTTCTTATGTATGTCAGTACAATCAGTTTTCTAACTGCTCTTCCTCAGTCTTTCCTCCACAATTCATTTTAATTCACAATAGGGTATGTCTTACCAATGTTGAAATTCTTTTAGTGGCTCTTACATTTCAAAATCAAGTTAAATACATAAATGTTACATGTGGTCTTAATGAGTTGCCAATTTATCTGTCCTTCTCACTCAGTTAATCTCCTATTTCCCAACCATGCTGATCTGCTGTCAGTTGTATGCATTGTGTCAGGTTCTGAGTCCCTATTCCTTATTTTTCCCTCCAAGATTCACTAGGAATCTTTTGAAGGAAACTTGTCTAATTCTTCCAGTGTAGTGGGTTAGGACCTTTCCTATGCATTGTCTTTGTGTCTGTTTTATAGCAGTTCATATTGTAAGAATGTTTGTGTGGTATCTCTGTTAGACATAAAGTTTCTTGAGGCTATGTATGTGTGCATGCTAAGTCACTTCAGTTGTGTCCGACTTTTTGCGACCCTGTGGACCCACTGGAGTGGGCTGCCATGCCCTCCTCCAGGGGATCTTGCCAACACAAGGATCAAACTCATCTCTCTTACATCTACCTGCATTAGCAGGCAGGTTCTAGACACTAGAGCCACCTAAGTATCATGTCTTTGATCTCTTTATTCTAGTACCTAGCAGAGAGAATCACCCATTTCCCTCCTCTCTGTCATGAATTAATATATGATTGTTAGAGATTAATTTGTGTCTATAGATTCAGTGTGGTATGAGTCATCGAGTACTTAATATATGCCAGGTATTGCTCTAAACACTTCACATGCTCTTAACACTTCATTAAATTCTCCTAATCTATTCAGTTCAGTTCAGTTCAGTCGCTCAGTCGTGTCCGACTCTCCGCGAACCCATGAATCACAGCACGCCAGGCCTCCCTGTCCATCAATCTATTAGGTAGGTTTTAATATTGTTATCACTTTATAGACAAGGAAACTAGGCACAGAGAGAAGTGAAGTGATTCACTTGAAGTCAGTCAGTAAAGTTTCAGGGCCTGGATTCAACCCAGAATACCTGGCAGCAGGTAGACTTACCTCCTTTACTATACTCTCAAGTGAGAGTTGACTGGAGGATTTTGACATGGAATAATTATTGGGTGTATCATAAGTATTTAATTCTTTTGCTAATAACTCTTTAGAGCAGTACTCAACTGGAGGTGTTTTTGACCCACAGCAGACCTTTGGCTCTGTAGACATTTGGGGGATGCTGTTAAGCATCCTGTAATACATGGCTTCACCTTCAACAAAAAAAATATCCTGTCCAAGGTGTCAGTAGTTAAGAGTGAGAAATCCTGCTTTAGAAAATTTAAGAGTGTAGGATAGATTTTACCATGATTTTTTTTCCCCATTAAAAGATTCCATGTTCAAAGATGCCCCATTTATAATTCCCTTTAGTTTTCACCTTCATTCCTTTAGGAATTTACTAGGAAATGATTTTGTTTGTTCAGTTCAGCATTCAGCAAACATGTATAAATGATGTGCATTGTATCAAATACTTCAGTTGTAGAAATAGAAAAATTCAAAAGATTCAGTCCTTGCTGTCAGGAAGCCTTGGAACCTAACAAGGGATTACTTAACACAAAAAGACAAAACTCTTTAGAAGGTTACTTTCAGCCTTACTAGAGCATTCTAAATATAAAGTAATCATTGGATGATTGATTGGGTGAACTTAGAACCTTTGTTTCAAAACATGAAATAAAAATCAAGCGCATCTCTGAAGAATAGAAATGAGTTTTTAATGTTTTGATGTTTTAATATATATGCTTTTCACTTAAACATTTTTAATTATAAAAAGTATATGTAGTCATTGTAGCATAGATGTATATAAATTTTGAGATGAAAAGTCCTTCCTCTTTCCTAATATCAGTCTCTCGAAGTAATCACTTGAAAAGTTCACTTACATTCTTGTAGACATTTTAATGCCAATAGCATAATGATATAGCATCTTTGCTGTATAATATTGCAATTCCTTTTCCCATTTAATGTGTCATGGTTTTCTTTCCGTACATGTAGGTTTACTGTTTTTTCTGAAGCAAATTTTTTTCTTTGTTTGGATGCATCATTGAGGTACATCTGCAATCTTTTTGCCATTACAAACAGCACCACAGTAAATAATCTTATTCATATGTTGTTTGCACAGTAGTGTTAGTATTTCTGTAGGACACATTTCCAGAAATACAGTGTATATAGTAGACTTTTTAATTTTTATCGAATAACCCTGCCAAGGCTGTACTCTTGCCAGTGGTGTCAGATAGTGCTCTTTTCCCATTTTCCTTTGCAGTGCTGGATGCTAATAAAGTAGAAATCCTGCTTATTCCTCTGCTCCCTTTAGCCCCACGCCCCGCTTCTTTTACCATCTCCTCTTTTCAGTCTTCCTCTCCCTTCTGCTCATCCCTCCCTACTCCATTTCCTCTGCCACACCTTTCTTTGAGCTGTGTATTTTGAACTGGTCTGTTATTGGTTTGTAGGAGCTCTTTATGTATATTAACCCCTTTTGTGTATTTCCTCACATACACTATGTTTGCTTGTGGTATCTTTAATTGGAAATATTTTAAAATTTTTATGTAAAATTTGTCAGGCTTCCTTACTTGAAAATTAAATATATTTCTATATTTTCTTTATGTTCATATCTTTAGTCATGAAGGAATTTTATATATGATACCCTGTAAACCTACGATCGGAGAAGGCAATGGCAAGCCACTCCAGTACTCTTGCCTAGAAAATCCCATGGATGGAGGAGCCTGGTAGACGGCAGTCCATGGGGTCGCTAAGGGTCGGACACGACTGAGCAACTTCACTTTCACTTTTCACTTTCACACATTGGAGAAGGAAATGGCAACCCACTCCAGTGTTCTTGCCTGGAGAATCCCAGGGACGGGGGAGCCTGGTGGGCTTCCGTCTATGGGGTCACACAGAGTCGGACACGACTGAAGTGACTTAGCAGCAGCAGCAGCAGCAAACCTATGATAGGGTCTTTTTCCCAAATGGATAGCCAGTATTCCCAATACAGTATTGAATATAACCCATTCTCTTCCTGCTGATTTCAAACATTTCTTTGCATATGTTGAATTCCTACTTTTTTAGAAGACTGTGTATAACCTGTATTTTTGTTGTTGAGTCACTTAAGTCATGTCCGACTTGTGACTCCATGGACTATAGTCCACCAGTCTCCACTATCCATGGGATTTTTCCAGGCAAAAATGCTGGAGCGTGTTTCCATTTCCTTCTACAGGGGATCTTACTGACCCAGGGATCGAACCTGTGTCTCCTGCATTGGCAGTTGGATTCTTTACTGCTGAGCCATGAGTGAAGCCCCCTGTAACCTATATATTCCTATGTATTTTTCCATACATTTAATTCTTATTTTTATGTATCTGGAACATAAATATATTTCTGTTGGTTCATTTGCAGATGCTTTATTCTAATTCATCAGGCTGTTTTGTGCCATTACCACATTTTAATTATTTCAGCTTTATGATTGATATCTGGTAGTTCCACTCAACTATCATTATCCTTAATTTAAAAAATTTTATTGGTCATTCTCTCACATTACTCTTTCAGGTGAACATTACTTTAGTATGTTTCCCCCCCACAGTAGTCCCATTGGATTTTGTAATACCATATCATTTTTTTTTTAATGTACTCTTTAGACTTATTTGTGTGTGCTATGTGCTAAGTCACTTCAGTCGTGTCTGACTCTTTGCAATCCTATGGTCTGTAGCTATTCAGGCTCCTCTGTTCTTGGGGTTCTCTAGGCAAGAATCCTGGAGTCAGTTGCCATACAATCCTCCAGGGGATCGTCCTGACCCAGGGATTGAACCCAGGTCTGTTATGTCTCCTGCATTGGCAGGTGGGTTCTTCACCAACGGCACCACCTGGGAAGACACTTAAACAAATTAAAAAAAAAACACTAGGTTCAAGCCAAGTTGAGGTATAATTTTTGTATTCCTGTTTATGACTAGGTACATGTTTATTCCAGCACTTTTTGATCCTATAATTGGCTAAAATTACTTAAAAAAATAAAAGAGGTTAATGGCTACAGCAGTATCCAGTGAAACTAAAGATAATTGACAGTAAATATGTATTGACCACGAATTTCAGCAGTTATTTTTGATTTAGAAGTTTTCTGGCAAGGATGTTCTATGAACAATGATGAGATAATTCCAAAGAATAAGATCTGACAATTTTTTTTTTAGTTGACAGTATTTTAAAATAGTTGGTGTGCTTTTACCAATACAATATTTATTACAAAATTGTTGTCAGGTAGAGGGTTTAGGTCGGAGAAGGTGATGGCACCCCACTCCAGTACTCTTGCCTGGAAAATCCCATGGGCGGCGGAGCCTGGTAGGCTGCAGTCCATGGGGTCTCGAAGAGTCAGACATGACTGAGCGACTTCACTTTCACTTTTAACTTTCATGCATTGGAGAAGGAAATGGCAACCCACTCCAGTGTTCTTGCCTGGAGAATCCCAGGGATGGGGGAGCCTGGTGGGCTGCCGTCTGTAGGGTCGCACAGAGTCGGACACGACTAAAGCGATTTAGCAGCAGCAGAGGGTTTAGGTAGTGATATCCTTATTTTGCCCATGGGATAAGCTCAGTCTTTGGAGTATTTGATGACTCAGTCTAGGCTCAAGTTCATGAATTTTCTGGTGGCAGAGCCTTAGATTTCTAGCCATGCTAGACGTTCTAGAATTGATTACTGCAAGGTGGAAGATACCTATAGAGTTTAAAGCGTCCTAAGAATGAAGAAGAGGATGCCCTATTAATGGCTAGGGAAAAGTTAAGGAATTATAAACAGATAAGACATGGCAGCATATTTTATGGAGAAATCATTATTACATAGAAGTTTTTATGGTTTTTGTTTTACTTCTTCTTAATTTAGCTTTTCCCATTTTAAACAGTAATTATCCTCCCTAATTTAATATATTTAATATTTGTTTTAGTCTTTACTTATTGAATGAGAAAATAGCCCTTGAAAATAAATCTATGAAAGATTTTTTTTTTTTCAAAGAACTGTTTCCTTCAAAGCTTCAGTGTTATATCGTCTTTAAAAATGTCTTTTGTCACTGCCCATTCTTTTTCAGAACTTTTGCCCCATTAACACTTAAAAATGACTTTTCTCATGCTATTTTCCAGGTTCAGGTCAAATCTCATTTCATTTGTTAAGTTGTTCCTAATTACTCAGATGCATACTTAGAATTATGTTGCTTGCTCTTTCTGCAACTTAATCTCCACAGCTTTTATAATTGTCTCAGAATAGTGTAAAAGCTCTTTAATCACCATGTGATACATATGTATTTTTTAATCTAACTGTGTCACTGCCCAAGGTTGTATAATCTTGACAAAGAAGCTGTTTTGAACCTTAGTTTCTCTAAAGTAGGAATAATTATACTCACTTTGCATGGTTGTTGTGAAGGTAAAAGAGCATATACAACCCCTGGCAGAAGAGCCTGCATGAGTTCCCATAGCAAGAGTCAGACTGGCTTCTAGAGCCCAGATCTCTAAACATTAGGAGGTTGTTGGTATTAAGTGCAAGAGGTAGGTAGAAAGTAAACTGAGGTTATTGCCTGAAGAAGAGAACTAAGATAACTTGCAGAAACAATCAGGATGAACTCATGGTTTGAAATTTTAAACTCTCAAGGGTTTATCATTAAACTCTTTTTCTTGAATGCTGGTTGTGAGCAGAGCACTGTGTCATATGCTGGGTACTATGTGGACAGGTGTATAAGGCAGTTCCTACCCTCAAAGAGGTGTAGTATTCTAATACTGATTGTGTTTTAAAGACCAAAGAAATGAATCAGAAGAGGGTAGATCTTGTGGATAGGTAAATGGAAAGTTTCAGTAAGTTTAGCAAGGCTGTTAACAGTTGCGTAGAGCTAGGGGGATTTAGCTTTGAATCCTTTACAAAGGAATATACATTGAAAAAAGTCTTCAGGACAAGAGACCGGGGTAGTTGCTTGTTCAAGAGACAGATCTAAATAGTTTTTTCTACTTAGATTTTAGCCCCCAGGAAGGAAGTGGAAGCAGTCAAGTTCTGGAGGAAGCAGCCCAGCAAGGGGTAACCACTAGGAACAGAAGAAAGCTTTGCTTTAGAGATAGCTTGAGTATGAGAAAAGTGAACTGGACAAGTAGGTGGGCTGATTAAGTACAGACCCTGCCACTAAGGTGGTCACTTCTTTGTTCCTTGTTTTTGTTTTGGGGACTTTTTTTTTTTTTTTTTTTGGTCTATGTAACAAGCAGGTTGGACTTGATTAACTGGATAGCTGTTATTTTCATCGAAAAGAAGAATCTAAAAGGTGGTCAGTTCTTCATCCTGCTAGAGACCAAACACTAATCACTAATATATGAGTCTTCAGAATATGTTTCTTTTTGGTGAACATGATTTGGTGGTGGGTGGGTTTTACATGACGTGGGGGAGGACTTTGATAATTTTTTTTGGAGTGGTACATTTTTCTTTACCTCCTAAGGGCTCTTTGATTTAAGGGATATCTTAATGGTTTGGGAATGATAGACACATTCACAGAACTAGAAACCTTTTAATTTACTTCATTGTGTAGATGGGAAAACTGAAGCTAGTGAATTGAAACAAACTGTTTAAGCTGTAAGGTAGACAACACTTAATTTGTGGCAGAGCAGTACAGAATCCAAGCTCCTTTTTTCCATCCAGGACTGATTCCATGCTGCCATTATTTTGGGACTTCTTGAAAATGTAATGCTCAATTTCTTGAGGTTGTTATACAGAAAATGAATTTCTAGTTGGTTGGGGAAGATGAGGGAATACATTAAACATTTTACATTTATATGTGATGGATATATGTATCTCTTATTGATCCATGACTGGTTATTTTAGTTATTAGTTCATTTCTGACCTGTGTCAGTAGATTTTACCTGTTATCAGCTTGATGCTAGTTATGAAGGGGATTGTGTAATGTGGTTGGATAAATGGAACCACATCACACTGCTGTTAATAACAGCTTAATAGAAAATGTATTGAGCATATGCTTTTATCGACTGCGGATAACATCAAATTGAATTAGCGTATTTCCAGAATAGACTGAAGCAAGGTTCTCTCTCAAGGGGAGAGTTCTAGGGTTGGAATTACTGAACCTGCTGAAATAGCATGCAGAATTTTGTGTGCTGTTTATTTTTCTGTCAGAAGTGTTCCACTATTCTCATTAGCTTTTTCGAAGGGGTATCTGACCGAAATATAAAGGTTTATAAATCATTGCTTTAATGGTTGATATTCAGATTCCTGTTTGTTTGTTTGTTTGTTTTTTTCTAAATAAGACTCATTTACATAACCAAATTTTTGAAATACTGCATCTTTGGTTTGAGGTTTGATATTGTGTAGATAGAAATCGCCAGAAATGAAAAATATTACTGCATTCCCAGAAATAGCCCTGGTGGCTCAGATGGTAAAGAATCTACGGGCAATGCAGGAGACCTGGGTTCGATCCCTGGGTTGGGAAGATCCCCTGGAGGAAGGCATGGCAACCCACTCCAGTATTCTTACCTGGAGAATCCCTGTGGATAGAAGAGTCTGGCGGGGTCCAGTCCATGGGGTCGCAAAGACTTGGACACGACTGAGCGACTAAGCACAGCCAGAAATGAGTTCATATTGTGACTTTTCTTTATGCTTGCTGCTGCTGCTGCTGCTAAGTCACTTCAGTCGTGTCCGACTCTGTGTGACCCCATAGACGAAAGCCCACCAGGCTCCCCCGTCCCTGGGATTCTCCAGGCAAGAACACTGGAGTGGGTTGCCATTTCCTTTTCCAATGTGTGAAAGTGAAAAGTGAAAGTGAAGTTGCTCAGTCGTGTCCGACCCTTAGCGACCCCACGGACTGCAGCCTACCAGGCTCCTCCATCCATGGGATTTTCCAGGCAAGAATACTGGAGCTTAAAGACCTTTTATTTCATTTTGTGACCCAGCTAATTTTTTATAAAAGTCACCATTAAAGTATTTCAATGTACTAAATGTATAGGTGACAAAATAAAAGGTATTAAAATTAGTTTTAATTATCTTAAGTTTTATATTCACTATATTCCCTAAAGTATACCTTAATAAGTGTTTTATAATCAGGAAAAAAAAAGGCAGGAGAAGTGGGAATTAATCTTGTATTACTTGCATTGAGACATTTTTATGCTTTCTGAGTCTTTTCCTCTATTTTGACAGAGTCCAAAATCTGCCATGCCTCTTTATCAGTCAGGGTGTTCTCCCCACCTACACAGACCACACTCCCTCATCCACCGCCCTACCCCCATCATCATCATCATCATCATCATGCTGTCAGTTTCCTCCCTTTTCATTCAGTCACCCCTTTCTACCTTTGCTAGAATTTTGAAACTGCTTTTATCATGGAAATCAAACCCCTCCAGAATTCTCAACCTATTTTCCTAGTGTTTTTTCCACTTCCTTGCTTAGTTCATGTATATCCTCTAAAACTCCAAGGTCTAGAAAGTCAGCTTTATTTTCTTTTCTGCCATTTCGAACCATATTCCTTCACTCTCTCTTTTCCCCTTTAAATCTTGGCTCCTTTGAAGCTTCTGTCTTTTGCCCTAAGCAGCCTTTTGTTTGTCTTCACTGCTGTCATTTACTGTTCCTTGATCACTAAGACTTTGGCAGCTCACTTACAGTTTTATTCTATGTCCTGAGCTCTTCATGATCATAGCTTGTGCATCCGTGTGGGAAAACAAGTCCGGTGCTCTGAACTTGGCAATTCCTTGACCAGCTCATTTCCAGTGACCTTCACCTTTCATCAGCAATTCACTGATGAATTCCCTCCCTTCAACTTCCTCCCCCCTTAAATCATGAAATCACTTGTCCCTTTCTGACCACAACCACTTCGTTGTATTTGTTACGTCATGAACTTTTCTTGACCTTTGGACCCCAACTTTTGGTGCATCAGCATTCTTCCTTTATCATTTTGTTTAATCCAGCTTAGAGTTCGTGATTTATAATTTCAGTAACTCCCCCTTTTTGTTGCCATTATCTTCAACCACCTTTTTTTTTTGCCCGTTTTTTGTATCTGTTGAGTAGAAACCTACCTCTGAATGACACAGTCAGTATCTTCTCTGTGCCTCTTCCTGAATGACTGAACATTGCTAGAAAAAGTCCTATGGACAGACAGATGGATTCCACTGCACATTCATTATTGCAGATCTTAAATGGGCAAATCTCAACCTTAAATACTGTAAATCTCAGTACTCTCCAACAGTTCCCCTATTTTGGTGTGTGTTCAACTCATTCTTTGTGCAAAAATTATTGAAAGCCTTATTTACTTCATCAGTCTTTTAACTTTTCTCAGTCACCGTCAGTCTCACCAGATAACTAGTTGCTATGTTGTGGAGAAAATAGGAACTATTAGGAGTTTTCATCTTCTAGCTTCTCAACATAACAACCTGGTTTCTGTTGTAGTAAAAGTGCCTTTCTCCTATTTAGTTCAGTTTCTACCTGTGCTTTATGTCCCATCCCTTTCTGCATTGTCAGAAATTCTAAAACACCTGACATGATCTTTTTTCTTCCTGACTTTGAACCAGGCCTTCTCAGTTTTACTTTCTCCATCAGATGATCCCATATAACATTTTTGCTACCATTCTACCACGTTCCTCCCGTTGCCAGTCAGATTTTTTTTAAGAGTTATTGGTCCATATATCTACACAATTGCTTATCTAAGTCCTTGGGACCAGATTTGACTCAGAAATCAGAAGTTTTTGGATTTTAGAAAGCATTAACACCTGTGGTGTGATACCCCGATGGGATTTGGGGCAGCACCCTATGATCATCAAATTGTTATTTCTGCACTGCAGTAGTGGCTTTTCACTCTAAGTGGAGTAAGTAAGGGCTGCAAAAAGCTTCACTTCAGTCCAGGTCAGGTTTTCCTTCCAAACGAGTTAAAAAACCTTGATTTTTTTTTAGAGCTTTTGGACTTTGGAATCATGCATAAGAGATAGTGGACATGCATTTGCAGCTACTTCTGTTTTCTCACCTTCATTTTCTTTTTAACCCATTCTAACGTTTCCTGCCCTCATGTCTCTCAAAGGATTCTTGCTAACTCTACTAATGACCTTTATCTAACGGGCTCGCGTCACTCGTGAATGTTTTCATTCATCTCACTCGATTGAACAGCAGCCTCAGACTCTGGTGATGCCAAATCTCCTTAGCTTTGGGCATCATCTACCCCAGCCTTCCTCTGTCACCTTTTTGCAGGCCTTGTCCTCTTTCTTACTGTCCACTGTTATAATGATTAAAGGTTGCACTTCTTCCAAGGCTTTGTCCTCAGACCACTTGTTTTCTTCCTCAGTATTCTTTGCTGTGGTGTTCTCACTTATGTCAGTGCCTTCAGCAACTAATTATGTGCTGATGAGTCACAAACACATACTCCAGCCCAGACTTCTCCTTTGAGAGTGACCATTTATTTTATCTTTTCCTCTATTTCCCTTCCCCCTCACGTTCTTACATCATTTTCTGGGCTTCCAGTTGTGTTAGAACAAACGTTGGGAACCTTGCTATGACTTAAAGGTCCTGCCTTGCCTGACCATCGCCTCCTTCTTCAGCTCCATTTAATTCTGCTCCCTCTCCCCTCTACTTTCACTCTCTGAAGGCCACGCTGCCTCCTACAGTAGGGCCTTTATATACAAGCTGCTCTGTTTGAAATGCTCTTCTTTGTAGTTTATTCCTATTCATTTTTTTTGCATCTTAACTCTTGTTTTCATGTGCCTTGTCACCAAATCGTATATGGATTATAACACTAGTGACAGTTTTAATTTTACTTATATTTTTGTGATCAGTTAGTACATTGTCTTCACTAGACTATAAGCTTTCTCAGTACAAGGATTATGTCTGCTTTTGTTCACCATTATATTTCCAGCATAATGCTTGGCATACAGTAGGCAGATAACAAATGTTTTGAATGAATTATATACATTAATTTAACTTTTCTAATTTTTTAACATAATTTCTGTATATACACTTACCAGTTCTGCAGTGCAGTTTCCATAGTTTTATGTGGACAAAATCCTGATGGTACTGTTACTGAAAATAATAAAAGTTCATTCTAGAGTTCCATGAATTAAATATATATATTAAAGGTTCAGATGCACAGAAGTCTTACTTTGCCCTAGCTCATAATTTTATCTTCCTTCGTGTTCTTAACTTTTGAATTTTGACCTCTTCCCCCATATTCTATATAGATATCAAGTATCTATACTTGTGTGCTGCAGTCCATGGGGTTGCAAAGAGTCGGACCCGACTGAGTGACTGAACAACAAATCAAGTATCTTACTAAGTCTAGTATTATGACCAAGTAGAATATATGCAGAGTCTAGTGCAATTCAGCAGACTCTCAACTTGCTCATCAGTTTGTAGGTATCATGATTAAAAATAGTTTCACCATCTGCTAACTGACTGAACAATTTTAGTATTGTGAAAGGGCGTGGTAGGAGAGAGAGATAGAGGGTCTAGGTATAATGTCAGAACGAGGCTCAGTGCAGAAACCACCTTGTGACCTCTTAATATTGAAACTTAAGAGTCAGTTCAAAATTAGGAAGAGATTTGGTGGAGGGTTAAGCATAGAAGAGTCCTGACAGGAGGGGATTTCCCAGAACAGGGTGACAGAAGAATTTCTTTCAGCATTTTAATATTTCACTGAATTTTTTTCAGAGAAAAAAATATGTTTAAAGATGTGATTCTGTGAAAATTGTCATAATATGTATTTAATATATAATAAATGTTTCTAGGAATCAACTTGAATTAATGAGCTTTTTATATTTTGCTCTTTAATTAGGAAAATCAATAGATTCCCAGTCATCTCAAAGTGAATCTGAAATTGTGCCAAAAGTTACTAAGATGACTGTATCTGGAAAGAAGCAAACTATGGGATTTGAAGTGCCCAGGTAAGGTTTTTAACTCTTCCTCGTTTTTTTGAAATGAGTATTGTCTCCTTGTTAGACTGAAAGAATCTATTTCAATTTTGCATAATATAATCATTGAAGTACAATAGGACCTCAGTATGGCATAATGCAAAGAAAAGGGGATGAGAAATTAGGCTTGATTCTAAACTTATCTGTGTATGTTAATCTACCTCATTGTCAATTTACTCATACAAATTAAGTATAGCTACTTTAATGTAAAAAGCCTATGATTTTGTGAAATCTAGCACTGTGAGGTAGGGCATCCTTATCCACTAGATGGCATAAACAAGCAGTGTTTGGTAATTAAATGTAGCTGGTGAATCATGCAATCATTAATTAAATTTTTTTACTATTATCTTTAAACTCTTTTAGACTTTGATACTGAATAAAATGGATCAGTATAACAAAGACAAAATATAAAGCATTCCGAGACTTGCAGATACCTAATGAGAAACGATAATAAGTCATAGTTAGGTATTACTCATTTATTCTTTCTTTTCACAGTCTTTAGAATTCTCTCAAGAGTTTCTATAGATGAGGAAAGTGGGTTGCTTGAGACATAACAGCAGTCATAACTTTATATATGTTTTGTCTACCAGTTAGACATGAAACACTATTATTAAATATAAACAATATATATATATTTCAATTTCAGGAAATACAAACTCAGCAGCCATTTTTTTCTCCTTTACAGCATTTCTTAATGTAAGTTAATAGAAATATCCATGAGTGTTGGGAGGAATGTTAATGATTATTTCGTTCATTTTATTTATTTTTATAGAACCCAGATTTATTCATTAGATTTCAAATTTAGTGAGGGAAAGAACTCCATATCTAGGATATAGTAGGCATTCAGTATATGTTAGTTGAATGAATGGATGAATGAAAACGTTAGTTTTTAGTTTGAGTACCTTTAGCTCATTAAAATAATTTTGCATCCTGATTCAGTAACAAAAAGCTTAGTGTATGTCTTTTCTCTCTGAATTAGGCTTGGGTTGTCAGAATCATAAATACCTTTTTATTCTCCTGTCTTGAGTGCCATTTAATCCTATTATGGAATTATTTCCATTGAGCAAGGAAAAAATAAATAGAATATGCAGTTCCTTGTTCTTAGGATTTTAAAATCTTATGCAAAAGGTTTTAGAGGCTTAGAAAGCAACATGCAAATAAGCCTAGTACAAAGGAATGAGAAAATGGGCTTGATTCTAGACTTGTCTATATATATTTGTCTATATATTACAGCCCATGGGGTACTTTATATTAGAAGTAAATACATAGTTATGTTTGTGAGTATTTATAACAGTAATACTCAATAATTAATTAAAATTATTGTTAAATTATTAATTAAAAGTATTAATATAATAATTAATGAACAGGAAAAAATGCTTAATTCAAGTAGTAATTCTTAGAATACTACCTTTATGCTTTATAAGTATAATACAAACTTTTCAGAATTTATAAGACTATTTGCTTCATGAGGACAGGGACCATTAATGTTAATCATTATTTTCTTTTCATAGAATAGTTGTTTAAATATTTATCGGTCACAGTCCTTGGGGAAATACATTGGAAAAAAAACACACCTGGAAATAGTAAACAGCAGACCTGTGAGCCAGTATTTTGATGTGGCTCTGTAGGAGAAGTCATCAGAATGTGAAAGGTCTACAGGTACAGATGGAAAATACTCAGAAATGCATAAATATTGCTCAAGGGCCAAGCTATATTTGTATCAAATACTTTTATAGGATTTTTTGGGGAAATTTATAGTAAGGATAATACTTAGGCTGTTGTTTTCATTTAGTCTCAAGAAAGCACAGAGAAATAAACACCTTTGAGTCAAGATTTCAGCATCATAGGTTTCTATATAATGTGATTCCCAGTGACTGCTTATTAAAAAAGGGTAATGCATTTCTTAGAATAAAGTGAAAGAGCAAACTTTTTCTTCACTATTAGTAAAGATAGTAAATATCTCTCTCGAAAATGCAGTGAGGTAAAATCATTAGAATGTTGTGTAGAGAACAAATAACTCTGTGGTTAACCTCTTCAATCTAAATTATTAACTTTCCAGTATCATTTAAAGAACTCACAAAGAAACATGAAGCCTTTCGATAAATGTGGAAATACTCCCAATTTTGGAAAGATGGTTTAAAAAAGCAGACCAGTCATTTTATAGTAATAGATAAGGTTACACAATTATATGATAAAGCACCTGAAAAAATATTCACAAACTTATTCTTCCATACTTTCTTTTTTTCAGTCAGTAATTATAGCTCTGAACTTGTAATAGTTACTTTACCTCATCTTAAGAGATTTTTCAAAATCTTAATACATTGATTTTTACTTTATAATATGAAGTAGTTTTTACTAAGTACAGACTTACCTAGAATGCTTTTCTTGCTACTTTGGCACTTTCCTCTAACACTGCACGGGTTAGTGAATTAAAATGCAGTTTTCCTAAAACTTACTTGAAGAGAACATTGTAAAAGTTAGAGAAAAGCAAATCTTTCATGTTCCGTTCGGTTCGGTCGCTCAGTCGTGTCCGACTCTGCGACCCCGTGGACTGTAGCCTACCAGGCTTCTCCGTCCATGGGATTCTCCAGGCAAGAATACTGGAGTGGGTTACCGTTTCCTTCTCCAGGGGATCTTCCCGACCCAGGGATCGAACCCGGGTCTCCCGCATTGGAGGCAGACGCTTTAACCTCTGAGCCACCAGGGAAGCCCAATGATGCTCTTCCTGTCCTGAGTAGGGCCTAATTTGTGGGTGAGCCCATCTTCAGCCCTCAGCCCACTGTGTCAGTCGTAGCTGTTCTGCTTTTGTCTATTTTCTGTGTTGGCGTTTCCGTGAGTTTTCCTTTGAAGAAAAGCCTCACTAAAAACAGAAAGATTTGAAGCCAGAGACTGTGATTTTTTTCCCAGGTCTGATTAGAACCAGAGTCTATGACTAGTTATTCTGGTTGAATACTTTGACTGTAATTTGTAGGTTTTTTTTTTTTTTCTTTACTCCTCTAAATAAAGAGTTGTCATGTTTTTGTTTTATAGAACTAGTTGTGGACATTCAAATAAATGTTTGAAAATTTCAATTTAAATTTGATTTACTTAGCTTGGTTTGTTGGACTCTTAAGAGTGGGAACAGTTTCCACATCCTTAAATTTTTTCCCTGTAGTTCGAGATGAAGCTAATCTGTCTAAACAGTGAGCGCTCAAGTTGGTTAGTGGAGATTTGCTAAAGCAAAATAAAACAGGAGTGGATAAGAGGCTTTTAATGAAGTTGAAAGTATAACTAATGTGATTCTTTCCTGAGGTGTGGCATGAGAATCAGTGTTGAGCATTTAAAAAATTCAAGAGAGAGAACAGTGAATCTGTTTTTGTTACTCTGGGCAGGAAGAAAAGAGATTTACTGTTCTTGCACATCTCCGTCACACTACAGTCCTTAAGTGATGTTTGTAAACTTCTTTCTGTATGTAATTCTTGTCTGCCAGCTCCACATTAAGATTGGTATAATTGGTTTAATTCTAATAACTTGCAGTTTAACCTGTTCTTTGTCCTAAGTCTCTTTATTTGTGTAATTGAAGGGAAGGGAAGGCACATCATAGTCGGTTTGATTACATCTTTCATAGCTATCCACAGGATAGCACTGGTATGATTTCCATGGAGGACAGTCAAAGAGCTAATGAAGAACTAAGTAAGATCAGTGTTTACTTTTGGAGGCACTGTCATTGTCAAGGAGGAAATAAGCCAGATGGTCTTACTTCTGTTTTACATATCTGAGTTCCTCACTAGATTGTAAACTTTTGGGATCAGTTGATAACTTTTTCATTTCTATATCTTTTCTTCTCAGCATCAGTGACTAGTGTATATTACAGTTTTTAGTGAATCAAGTATGTATTGAATTAATGAATTAAAACTCCTTTGCCAAAAGTAATAAAAATGTAGACATTTAGAGATGCTTCCTTTAAGGACAGTGTTTGAGCAAAAAAAGATTGTAAGTCTCTGTGCTGTTAGAGGAAGGAGTTAGGGATTAAAAACTGATAAAGCTAATTTTTTTTAATACAAATTTATCTGCTGGAACACATTTGGTACCAATTTTTACAAAATATCTCCTTTATGCCACCTGTTTTGATAGGACTATATGGCTAAGCTATGGGCTTAGACATTGAATTTCAGTTACTTTATGGGATATTTTCTTCTTATCTTAATTTTTAGTAGTCTGTTTTTCTCCTGGAATCTTTGAAGTCTGTATTTGTGTGGTTTGGGTCTAACTGCTTATCATTTCCACCTTAACAGACTCTAGCCACTTAGTGGAGATCATTTTTCAGTCTGCAGATGTAAGGAATGTAAAGAGATGTCTCTGCCTTTCTGACATTATAGGATGTCAGTCAAATTGGTTTAAATGTTCTTTTTTTTTAAATTTATTTTTTTATTGAAGGATAATTGCTTTACAGAATTTTGTTGTTTTCTGTCAAACCTCAACATGAATCAGTCATAGGTATACATATATATATCCCCTCGCTTTTGAACCTCTCTCCCATCTCCCTCCCCATCCCACCACTCTAGGTTGAAACAGCCCCTGTTTGAGTTTCCTGAGCCATACAGCAAATTTCCGTTGGCTCTCTATTTCACATATGGTAATGGAAGGTTCCATGTTACTCTCGCCATACATCTCACCCTCTGCTCCCCTCTCCCCGCGTCCATAAGCCTGTTCTCTGTGTCTGTCTCTCCATTGCTGCCCTGTAAAGAAATCCTTCAGAACCAGATTTCTAGATTCCGTATATGTGCGTTAGAATACGATACTTTTCTTTCTTTCTGACTCACTTCATTCTGTATAACAGGTTCTAGGTTCATCCACCTCATCAGAACTGACTCAAATGTGTTCCTTTTTTATGGCTGAGTAATATTACATTGTGTACCACAGCTTCTTTATCCATTCATCTGTCAGTAGACGTCTAAATTGCTTCCATGTTCTAGCTATTGTAAATAGTGCTGCAATGAACAGTGGGATACATGTGTCTTTTTCAACCCTGGTTTCCTCAGGGTATGTGCCTAGGAATGGGATTGCTGGGTCCTATGGTCGTTCTATTCCTAGTTTTTTAAGGAATCTCCATACCATCTTCCATAGTGGCTGTATCAGTTACATTCCCAACCATGCAAGAGCAATCCCTTTTCTCCACACCGTCTCCAGCATTTATTGTTTGTAGACCTTTCGATGATGGCCATTCTGACCAGTGTAAGGTGATATCTTATTGTAGTTTTGATGTGCATTTTTCTAATAATGAGCAATGTTGAGTATCTTTCCATGTATTTGTTAGCCATCTGTATGTCTTCTTTGGAGAAATGTCTGTTTAGGTCTTTTTCCCACTTTTTGATTGGGTTGTTTGTTTTTCTGGCATTGAGTTGTATGAGCTACTTGTATATTTTGGAAATGAATCCTTTGTCAGTTGTTTCATTTGCTATTAATTTTCTCCCATTCTGAGTGTTGTCTTTTTACCTTGCTTATAGTTTCCTTTGCTGTGCAAAAGCTTTTAAGTTTAATCAGATCCTACTTGTTTACTTTTGTTTTTATTTTCATTACTCTAGGAGGTGGGTCATAGAGGATCTTACTTTGATTTGTGTCATCGAGTATTCTGCCTATGTTTTCCTCTAAGAGATTTATAGTTTCTGGTCTTACATCTAGGTCTTTCATCCATTTTGAGTTTATCTTTGTGTATGATGTTAGGAAGTGTTCTAATTTCATTTTTTACATGTAGCTGTCCAGTTTTCCAAGCACCATTTATTGAAGAGGCTGTCTTTGCCCCATTTAATATACTTCCCTCCTTTATCAAAAATAAGGTACCCATAGGTGCATGGGTTTATTTATGGGCTTTTTATCTTGTTTCATTGGTCAATATTTCTGTTATTGTGACAGTACCATGCTGTCTTGATGACTGTAGCTTTATAGTATAATCTGAAGTCAGGAAGGTTGATTCCTCCAGCTCCATTCTCTTTCTCAAGACTGCTTTGGCTCTTTGGGGTCTTTTGTATTTCCATATGAATTGTGAAATTTTTAGTTCCAGTTCTGTGAAAAATGCCATTGGTAATTTGATAGGGATCGCATTGAATCTGTAGATTGTGTTTGGTAGTATAGTCATTTTCACAGTATTGATTCTTCCTACCCAGGAACATGGAATATCTCTCAATCTGTTTACGTCATCTTGGATTTCTTTCATCAGTGTCTTATAATTTCTTGTGTACAGTTCTTTTGTTTCCTTAGGTAAGTTTATTCCTGGATATTTAATTCTTTTTGTTGCAGTGGTGAATGGGATTGATTCCTTAATTTCTCTTTCTGAGTTTTCATGTTAGTATATAGAAATGCAAGTGATTTCTGTGTATTGATTTTGTATCCTGCAGTTTTGCTAAATTCACTGATTAGCTCTCGTAATTTTCTGATACTATCTTCAGGGTTTTCCATGTACAGTATTATGTCATCTGCGGACAGTGACAACTTTACTTCTTTTTCAGTCTGGATTCCTTTTATTTCTTTTTCTTTTCTGATTGCCATAGCTAGGACTTCCAGAACAATGTTGAATAATAGTGGCAAAAATAGACACCCTTGTCTTGTTCCTGATCTTAGGGGGAATGATTTCAAGGTGCTACTGGTAGTTGATTGATGCCGGGTCTTGTATTCAAGTGGTTTCCTTTTTGTGAGTTCTCACTATTTGATACTCCTTAGGGTTAGTTCTCTGGTAGTCCAGGGTCTTGGAATCAGTGCTCCCATTCCAAAGGCTCAGAGCTTGATCTTGGATTATTCTTTATATCAGCATGTGATTTCTCTGCCAACACTCCCAAGAAATATCCTAGCACCTCTAGGAAAGCAGCAGCTCTTCA
This sequence comes from Moschus berezovskii, assembly GCF_049115385.1. Lineage (NCBI taxonomy): Eukaryota > Metazoa > Chordata > Mammalia > Artiodactyla > Moschidae > Moschus > Moschus berezovskii. Next base: position 80,152,389 of record NC_142469.1, on the reverse strand, counting down.
AGGGTAGTCACCAGACTCAGTTTAAATATTCTTTGTTCCTGTCTCTGCCTTCTGTAGAGTAACCGCTGAAGAAAACGGTCATAGTTTCCACACACCTCAGAAAGGACATTCTAGTGAAGATGCCAACCTTGTTTCTTCTGATGTACTTGAGAGTGCTTCTAAATCAGCTCTTCCATCCCACACCATTCAAGCATCAGAAGAGCAGAGTTCAACACCAACGCCAGTGAAAAAGTCTAGCAAGCTGAGGCAACAAATAGATATCAAAGCGGAACTGGAGAAGCGGCAAGGAGGAAAGCAGCTCCTCAACCTAGTGGTCATTGGTAATGCCTTTTGTTCCTCTGGATTGTCAGTCAGCTGCTTGAGCCCAATAATTGTCTAGTGGCAACATAGGAATACACTCTACTCTGAGTTTCTGTGTAGGTGTAAATAGACATGAAGCAAGAGGGCATTGTACCGTAATGCTGAGTTGTCAAGGTCACTTGGGGTGAAATAATGCCAAGTTGCCAAAGAAGTCATTAGACTTGGTTGTGGCCTTTTCATTTTGTGAATATTGGAAAATGGCATTTCTTGTTGATCATTTTGATTTCCAGATATCAAGGAAACTTTCTCCCCTATAAACAGGTATGCTCTTTTTTCTCCATTTTAACAACTTACTTGGCAAACTATTATTTGATAAAAATTGGTGTTTATCGCTCTAAACTATTGAATTACAGATTCATGCTATGCCTCAATGTGAACAACATCTGGAAAATGTACCTAGTATTAAATCTTGAATCAATTTTCCTTAGGTCATGTTGATGCTGGGAAAAGTACTCTGATGGGACATTTGCTTTATCTTCTGGGTGACGTAAACAAAAGAACTATGCATAAGTATGAACAAGAGTCTAAAAAGGCTGGCAAAGCTTCGTTTGCGTATGCATGGGTCTTGGATGAGACTGGCGAAGAAAGGGAAAGGTAGTCATTATATATAAAATTTTCATTGTGAAATTGTATATAGTCTTTTAAATAATTGTGTAATATGTGTTGAGTATGCATGAAACAAATCATGAAATATTTTAGATACTATTTTTAGAAAACTTTCAGTTATCAGTTATTTTTATTGTAGTTTTGGTTGTAGTCTACATACAATGTTTTTCTCCTTTAAATTCTATGGAAATAGTTTAAAAGTATGTTTATAAAAAAAAAGGCAGTAAAATCTCTTAGTTAATTATTCTGTATAGAAGTTTTGCTTGTCAGTTCCCTGAGTATATGTCAAATTTTCTTGATTTTGAATTAACATTATGAGAAAGACTCTTAATTTAAAATTAGTATATGGAGTGTTTTATATATATATTCTATGTATATGTAGAGTTATTATAATATCAGTTTATAAAGGAAAAATAACTTTTTGTAGTATACTATCTTCTGTCTGAAATCAAAATAAATAGTAAATTCAGTTACAAGATTTAATTCATCTTTATACTTTCTCTACTATATTTTTATGAGACACAGTCAACAAACAAGTAGCTAAACCTATCTCCTGCTATGCAGATCTAATCCAGTGGATTACTCCTAATGTGTAACTGTGTTCAGTGCTAACTTTTGGGAAGATTCTAGGAGAATATAGCCATTCATATCCCTCTGATCAAAGTATTTCTTTTGAGGTTTTTTAGAGTGGTAATATATTTCATGTTAGAACTGTTAAAGGATGGGGGACCCAATGGCACCCTTGTCTGGAAAGAAAGAGGATACCTTATAATTAAGTGAAATGGCAGTTATACCTACCATCTCAAAGTAATACTCTACAGCCTTCTGAAAGTCATAAATCAACTAAGAAATTACTCTGTGTCCTGTGATGTCTTCATTTTGAATATGATTAGAGAGTATTGTGTTTATTTTCTTGGAGTATTGGGTAATCTACATTATAATATATAAGATAATTTTCAATAAAACTGGTCACAATATTCTTTACCTCTTCTGATAAGCAGGATTTTACATCATAGGGGTTTGAATTTTGTTTTGTTTTTTCTTGTGTCTTTTTTATTCTTGCAGTATCACAAGCTTGTTTTTCAACTTAGAAAAAATAGTTGGACAGTTACAGATTTTTGGAAAATGAATATTGGAAAACAGTGGAATTTTGTATGATATCTGCATTAGGAGACTAAATAATTTTTACCTGTCAGCATATCAAGTAGATTATTGATGTGTATATATAGCTTTTTAGTTTTCTTTATACCATCTATCAAGTAGGTAGAGAGATTGAGAATTGTATCATTTAAGTGAGAAGTGGCTTTTTTTAATTTATTTCATATGTGAGTTGAGCAGACAAGTGAGGTAATAATTTTTCTCTTTCTTAGAATAATTAATAATTTTAATGTTTTTAAATAATAAACCTGCTGGTTGGCTGTTATACTTTCGCTGCTGGTGAGTCTCTGTTGCTCAGCATGCTACAATATTTAGAACATTCCATCCTCCTGTAGATTGTAGAAGCTACCATATACATAACGGGAGTTTTAACTTACCACTGTATTCCTTAGTAACATTTTGAAAATGCAGTGAATTGCATATCCCACCATGTTAAATGCTTGTAAATCCTCTGTTCTGCTCACGTGTTGAACAGAAATTAGTAGCCTGAGTGACGTTTTCATATTCTTTTGGTTACACGTGCAGAGTAAAGATAGGTCCAAAGCGTACGGTCAGTGATCCAAGGAGGAGCTTAGGCTCAGTCCTGGTTCATCACTATTCTCAGATAATTATTTGGGGATTATTAAAGAGAATTAAGTATTGTTTTTACAAGCTTAAATGGCCCATGGTTTCAGATTAAACTAGAATAATGTGACTAAGGAGACCCACAGTTACCTTACTGCTACGATGAACATGTAATTTACCAGCATAATTGTTGGGATACTGGTAGTAAAAGAGTGTTTATTCCTTATTCTGGATTTTTCAGGGCAAACCAGGACGAATAATTACCTAATTTGTTGCCCACTTGATTTCACTTTCTAAACTCCCAAAGTTTAGAAAGACTTGCTACTTTTGTAGACACTCTTGGACTTTCTTATAATCTGACTCTGTTTTTGTGACTAAGAAGAGTACTGTGTTGGACTCCAAGAAGATTACATGGGATGCAAAACCTCTGCTCTTCGTCTCTCTCAGTTTTTAAGAAATTGTGCATCTCCTTTGTTACGTTTCTCGTTTGATAAATGTGTAACATGCTGACCAGCCTTGCAAATGAAAGTTTCACAAGTTTATTTCTATAATTAATGAAACATAAATGTAAGAAGATAAGGAAAAGTTCCTCTTGACAGTACCTCATTCTTCATTTTTATCTTTTCTCCTGTGCAATATTTGTTTTCCACTCCAGAGATGTCCCTATATTTCTTTCTTCCTTCACAATTTATACTGCTTCTTACTGAAAAAAAAAAAAAGAAAGAAAATGGGAAACATCAATCATTTCGACTAAGCTCTTGTTGTGTCCACAACCTTGTTTTGAAGCCATGCTGCTGCTACTACTGCTAAGTCGCTTCAGTCGTGTCCGACTCTGTGCGACCCCATAGACGGCAGCCTACCAGGCTCCCCCGTCCCTGGGATTCTCCAGGCAAGATCACTGGAGTGGGTTGCCATTTCCTTCTCCATAGCAGCAGAAATTGCAGATAGCCTAATTATCCAGAATAACAGACTGTATAATAGAATTCTCACTATTACTTGAGAATTTAGACTGTTATTTTTCCTATATTATTAAATAACTTAATCTCTAAAACTTGATTATTTCTATAGTTGTTATAACTATATTTCTATAGTTGTTCTAACCATTTTGTGTTTTCTTTAAGGGGGGTAACAATGGATGTTGGTATGACAAAGTTTGAGACCAAAACCAAAGTTATTACATTAATGGATGCTCCAGGCCATAAGGATTTCATTCCAAATATGATTACAGGAGCAGCCCAGGTACCAGATATTCTTAACCAAAGTACAGTGAATGTAAATAAAATTTCCTGATGCTGAGGTTATAATTCTAGGATTATAGCTTAAAATACTAAAGTTCTAATCTTTTAAAAAATTTGAAAAAAATAGAGAAATACTATATTTTTCCTTGTCTATTTATTGGTACTTTATAAACCTTAGAATTCTAATTTATTACAAAGTAGCAAATGTATAAAAGCCACGAGTTTCTTTAGTAAAAATAATGGTAGGGGCTTGATAAAGCGTAGCTTTGTATTTCATTTATTAATAAATTAGAGTGACTATTTCAACATAAGCCTTTTTGTTACATCTATATTCGTATTCGAGTCCTGTATCTTTTTAAAGAGCTTATTTATGCAGAAATAGGGAACCTTGGGAGTTTTCCCCCTGTGGTCTTAATGGGATTAAAAAACAATTGTAGTTTGTAAATGTACATGATTCTTAATAAGGATACTGAAAAAAAAATTCAAAGATAATAACTTAAATAATTAAAACAATGAAAATAGCATTAGACATATGGAACATTGATTTCTTCTGTAATAGATGATTATTAGAAAATATGGAAAGTTCCTAACACAATTATTTGTCCCTGTTTACTTAGTTTTTACCTTTATGTTTTTCTTCCTTTGCCTAGTTATCATAATTGTTATATCAAATATGGGAAGGTTTTATTCTTTATGTCGTCATTTTTTGGACCACATGCTAGTACTTTCTTCTGTTTAAAATTTTAATCCATCCTTTGATTTGCTTGTGTTTGGTGTCAAGTTAGAGTCTTCCTTTAAAATCTGACCTACACAATTACTTCACTAGTCTGTCCTTTGAATTAAAATGCTGTGACATTGTTTCTAGCTTAGATTTTTTTTTTTCATTTTTTAGGCAGATGTAGCTGTTTTAGTTGTAGACGCAAGCAGGGGAGAGTTTGAAGCTGGATTTGAGACTGGGGGACAAACACGAGAGCATGGCCTCTTGGTTCGTTCTCTTGGAGTGACCCAACTCGCAGTTGCAGTCAATAAAATGGATCAGGTATTTAAAAGCTTTTTGAGTGGTCATTTTAGATGCTGATTAAGATGATGTTCTGCCATTTTCGTGACCTCAGATGTGACTAGTATACATTTTCTTAGCCCAGTTGTCATATTTTGAAGAATAAATACATGATGCTGATATTAAATGAGGTATTAGTAGTATTAAGCAAGAAGATAATTTTTTACTTTCAGAATTAACTTTTAAATCTTAAAATCATTTTTAATTATAAAAATGCTTATTTATTCTGGTATGAGGAAAACCTGAAATAAACTATATTTCCAGCCTCCCCCTCCTGCAGATTTTTAACTTTTCATTTTGTACTTCCATTCAGTTTATTTTTGCACATAAAAATCTTTTTCTTTATAACATTGGGTTCTAGTCTTCTTCATTATCTACTTTTTTCAAAAAATTGGCGATATTCTTGTTTTTGTTTCTAAGTAACTAATAATTTTTATGTAAAGAGGTTTTTACAGCTTTATTCTAGTATATTTTAAAGATATATTTTATTCAGACAGCCCCCTACTTTGGAATATTTTTAGTTTTGTAAGTGTATTTACAAGTAGTTTATTCTGTGGAAATTTCTGGACCTAAGGATATATATGTTTTTTAAGTCTTGCTGTACATGCTCAGAAGGGGTTCCCAGGTGGTGCTAGTGCTAAAGAACCCGCCTGTCCATGCAGGAGACATAGGAGATGTGAGTTTGATCCCTGGGTCTGGAAGATCCCCTGGAGGAGGGCATGGCAGCTCACTCCAGTTTTCTTGCCTGGGGAATCCCATGGACAGAGGAGCGTGGCGGGCTATAGTCCTCATAGTTGCAAAAAGTTGGATATGACTGAAGTGACTTAGCACACACACATGGACACACATTCTTTGAGTATTTATTTATCATTTGTATTTTTGAATTTATATAATTTGATTTTTTTAAAGTTTTATTTATTTATTTTTTTTATTTCTAAAAAAGAATTTTATTAAAAAAGCACAAATGCAAAGAAATGAACAGAGGAAAATTTATGCGTCGAACCTGGACTGGTCACTTATGATAACATACATGCCACAACTCCATTCTCTCCAGTCATTCCACCTTCACCCTCTCCCACAGAGTCCCAAAGACTGTTCTAAATGCCTATGTCTCTTTTGCAGTCTCTTATACAGGGTTCAGGTTACCATCTTTCTAAATTCCATATATATGCGTTAATATACGGTATTGATGTTCTTCTTTCTGGCTTACCTCACTCTGTATAATTGGCTCCAATTTCATCCACCTCATTAAAACCGATTCAAATGCATTCTTTTTGATGGCTGAGAAATACTCCATTGTGTATATGTACCAAAGCTTTCTTATCCATTCATCTGCAGATGGACATCTAGGTTGCTTCCATGTCCTGGCTATTATAAACAGTGCTGCAATGAACATTGGAGTACATGTGTCTCTTTCAATTCTGGTTTCCTCGGTGTGTATGCCCAGGAGTGCGATCGCTGGATCATATGGCAGTTCTATTTCCAGTTTTCTGAGGAATCTCCACACTGTTCTCCATAGTGGCTGCACTAGTTTGCATTCCCACCAACAGTGGAAGAGGGTTCCCTTCTCTCCACACCCTCTCCAGCACTTATTGCATGTAGACTTTTGGATAGCAGCCATTCTGACTGGTGTGAAATGGTATCTCATTGTGGTTTTGATTTGCATTTCTCTGATGATGAGGGATGTTGAGCATTTTTTCATGTGTTTATTAGCCATCTTTATGTCTTCTTTGGAGAAATGTCTGTTTAGTTCTTTGGCCCATTTTTTGATTGGGTCACTTAGTTTTCTGGAATTAAGCTGCAGGAGCTGCTTGTATAATTTGGAGATTAATCCTTTATCAGTTGCTTCATTTGCTATTATTGTCTCCCATTCTGAAGGCTGTCTTCTCACCTTGCTTAGAGTTTCCTTTGCTGTGCAGAAGCTTTTGATTTTAATTAGGTCCCATTTGTTTATTTTTGCTTTTATTTCCAATATTCTGGGAGGTGGGTCTTGGAGGATCCTGCTGTGATTTATGTCGGAGAGTGTTTTGCCTACGTTCTCCTCTAGGAGTTTTATAGTTTCTGGTCTTACATTTAGATCTTTAATCCATTTTGAGTTTATTTTGGTGTATGGTGTTAGGAAGTATTCTAGTTTCATTCTTTTACAAGTGGCTGACCAGTTTTCCCAGCACCACTTGTTAAAGAGACTGTCTTTTCTCCATTTTATATTCTTGCCTCCTTTGTCGAAGATAAGGTGTCCATAGGAGCGTGGGTTTATCTCTGGGCTTTCTATTTTGTTCCATTGATCTATATTTCTGTCTTTATGCCAGTACCATACTGTCTTGATGACTGTGGCTTTGTAATAGAGCCTGAAGTCCGGCAGGTTAATTCCCCCAGTTCCATTCTTCTTCCTCAAGATTGCTTTGGCTATTCGAGGTTTTTTGTATTTCCATACAAATTGTGAGATTATTTGTTCTAGTTCTGTGAGTTTTGAGAAGGTGAATAAAATTGACAAACCACTAGCCAGACTCATCAAGAAACAAAGGGAGAAGAACCAAATCAATAAAATTAGAAATGAAAATGGAGAGATCACAACTGACAACACAGAAATACAAAGGATTATTAGAGAATACTATCAGCAATTATATGGCAATAAAATGAATAACCTGGAAGAAATGGACAAATTCCTAGAAAAGTACAACTTTCTAAAACTGAACCAAGAAGAAATAGAAAATCTGAACAAACCCATCACAAGCACGGAAATTGAAACTGTAATCAAAAATCTCCCAGCAAACAAAAGCCCAGGTCCAGACGGCTTCACAGCTGAATTCTACCAAAAATTTAGAGAAGAGCTAACACCTATTCTACTCAAACTCTTCCAGAAAATAGCTGAGGAAGGGAAACTTCCAAACTCATTCTATGAGGCCACCATCACCCTAATCCCAAAACCTGGTAAAGACCCCACAAAAAAAGAAAACTATAGGCCAATATCACTGATGAACATAGATGCAAAAATCCTTAACAAAATTCTAGCAATCAGAATCCAACAACACATTAAGAAGATCATACATCATGACCAAGTGGGCTTTATCCCAGGAATGCAAGGATTCTTCAATATCCGCAAATCAATCAACGTAATACACCACATTAACAAACTGAAAAATAAAAATCATATGATTATCTCAATAGATGCAGAGAAAGCCTTCGACAAAATTCAACATCCATTTTTGATAAAAACTCTCCAGAAAGTGGGAATTGAAGGGACATACCTCAACATAATAAAAGCTATATATGACAAACCCACAGCAAACATTATCCTCAATGGTGAAAAACTGAAAGCATTTCCCCTAAAGTCAGGAACAAGACAAGGGTGCCCACTCTCACCACTACTATTCAACATAGTTCTGGAAGTTTTGGCCACAGCAATCAGAGCAGAAAAAGACATAAAAGGAATACAAATTGGAAAAGAAGAAGTAAAGCTTTCACTGTTCGCTGATGACATGATCCTCTACACAGAAAACCCTAAAGACTCTACCAGAAAACTACTAGAGCTAATCAATGATTACAGCAAAGTTGCAGGATATAAAACAACACACAGAAATCCCTTGCATTCCTATACACTAATAATGAGAAAATAGAAAGAGAAATTAAGGAAACTATTCCATTCACTGTTGCAATGAAAACAATTAAATACTTAGGAATATATCTACCTAAGGAAACAAAAGACTTGTACATAGAAAACTATAAAACACTAGTGAAAGTAATCAAAGAGGACATGAATAGATGGAGAAATATACCGTGTTCGTGGATTGGAAGAATAAATATTGTAAAAATGAGTATACTACCCAAAGTAATTTATACATTCAATGCAATCCCTATCAAGCTACCAACAATATTTTTCACAGAACTAGAACAAATAATCTCACAATTTGTATGATTTTTTTAAAGTTTTAAAACTGAGTAATTTGTAAGCATAATTTATTTGTTAAAGACATTATCATTTCTTTTTAATTTCTTTCTTTATGCTTAGGTATTTTCTTATCCTGGGATCAAATGCATATTCCCCTAAATCTTCTACATGGTTCTTTTGTGGTATCATCATTACATATACCTTTTATTTTTCTCCCAACATTTTAGTATGAAAATATTCAGACATAAAGCAAAGTTGGAAGAATTTTACAGTAGACACCCAAATTATACCTCCTACATAGTGTTCTTCCACTTGCTTGATCTCATTTTGTCTGTCTACCCCTGTATCCATCCATTAATCCTTCTTATTTTGACATGACTTTCCATGTAACTTGCAAGTTATAGTCATTTTTACATTTACCCCTGAATACTATAGCATGGGAATAGTTATCTAGAATTCATATCACATATGAACATTGCATATACTAAGAAGTCTTAGTATATGTATATGTATACATATACTAAGAAGTCTAGTTGACTTGAGTAGGTGTCAATAATTTTATATGATTTCAGTTGGTCAAGCAGTTGGTCCAAGTACAAATTTAATGAGTATCTCACTTTTTCTCCTCACTTTTGAATTCACTTTTAGAGGCAGCCCACTCCAGTATTCTTGCCTAGAATATCTCATGGACAGAGGAGCCTGTTGGGCTGCAGTCCATGAGTTACAGAGTTGGACATGACTTAGCAACTGAACAACAAAAACAAAATTAGCATACACAAAAAATTCTGTGTTTTGGTGTTTGTTTCCAGGCTTTCTGTTGTAGGAAAAGCTACTTTTAGATCATTTTAATAGTAATATCTGACATTCTGAGCTTTAATTTTAAATAGCTTTCATATTTTCATAGATTTTATAATTATAATTCATAGTCTTAATTATGTATATTTTATTTCAGAAATTAAAAATTTTTATATATAGCATGGTCTTGAGCACAGTTTTAAAAATAAATTGGATCTTTGTCAGGTTAATTGGCAACAAGAAAGGTTTCAAGAGATTACTGGAAAACTTGGCCACTTTCTTAAGCAAGCAGGTTTTAAGGTAAGATCATTTTAAATTTCTTTGGTTACGTTTCTTAAGTTTCATCTTACTGATATGAGAGAAAAAATTACTTTGGTATTCTTGTGTGTTCAGTATGTTTAATTCTTTTTGTTTTTATTTCTCCCTGGTATTATATGTATCTTATGTTCTTTGGATTACTTTGTTTTAGAAAATTGCATGAATTGGCTTGGATTTAGTATAAGTAGAAGACTTTTTCTCCACTTATTAGATGTATAGGTTTAGGGAGGTCACCGAGGAGTGTAGAAATTAGTAGAGAGAAATTTCTCCAGCAGAAGTATGAAATATACCTATGTTACTAGGTGAAAATGCTTGAGTGTTTTGGAACAGACTTGTAAGTTTCCCACAAAATAAAAAAGGTTGGAAACTGTTGGATCAGATAACATCAGGGCAGTAGTTCTATGATTTAAGTTACTTTTTGAAAAGTACATTGTTGGTTTTGCAAACTTGGTACAGTTATGGTAATAGTGAACCTTTTAGCTTTTAAAAAATAATGTTGTATTGGGAATTCTCTGGCTATCTGGTGGTTAGAACTCTTTGCTTCCAGTGCAGGGGACATGGGTTCAATCCTTGGTTGTGAAAGTAAGATCCCACATGCCTATGGCACAGCCAAACAAAAAGAGAAACAATGTTGTGTTGAGTTTCATGTGTTTAATCCTTTTTTATAGGAAAGTGATGTAGCTTTTATCCCTACAAGTGGTCTCAGTGGTGAAAATCTAATCACAAGATCTCAATCAAGTGAACTTACAAAATGGTATAAAGGACTATGTTTATTAGAACAAATTGGTAAGACTACTACCACATTAATTTTAATATATTGTAAACTTGATACTAATTATTATTTAGAGTTCTTTATAGAGGACAGTGATTTATGTGAAAATGGATAGCGTTTACACTCAGGAGTGAGATTACCAGTTTTAGAATCATATGAATATTCAAATTGGTGCCAAATTTTTCTTGTTTAATTAATGCCTACTCCACCTACCTCACAGACTGTTGTGACATTAAATAAGAAACGTGTGAAAACAATTTCATAAACTACAAAGTATTATATGAATCACGGTCAATTTGCTGTTAGTATTAAAAATATTTTCTAGGAGACTTAGGAGTATAGTGGACTCATTGGACATGAACCAAAAATTACTTTTAAATTAAACTTTTCTATTTTTACCATTTTTTCCCAGATTCCTTCAAGCCTCCTCAAAGATCTATAGATAAGCCTTTTAGATTATGTGTATCTGATGTTTTCAAAGGTAAGTGCTACCTCTATTGGCCTTTTTCAGTATGGCGCCTGCCTTTTCGTTCTGTCTTGACCTCTGTTGTTGGACAAAATTATTATGTTGTCTTCAGATTCTCCCTTCTTTATGCTGCTGCTGCTGCTAAGTGACTTCAGTCGTGTCTGACTCTGTGACCCCATAGACGGAAGCCCACCAGGCTCCCCCGTCCCTGGTGATACATAATTCTAGTTACTTAATGCCCCCGCCCAGAAAAATCTTCAGTTTACTTACCATTTCCTCATATCTTACTCAGGCTTCCCTTGTGGCTCAGCTGGTAAAGAATCTGCCTGCAGTGCGGGAGACTTGGGTTCAATCCCTGCTTTGGGAAGATCCCCTGGAGAAGGGAAAGGCTGCCCACTCTATTATTCTGGCCTGGAGAATTCCATGGACTGTATAGTCCATGGGCTTGCAAAGAGTCAGACATGACTGAATGACTTTCACTGTGACTTTTATGTTTTACTCATCTTCCAAGTGTAAAAAAAAAAACCTAGTCTTTTATCTTTCTAGTCTTGTAGTTTTGTTTTTTCTCCCATTAGATTCCTTTAGTTTCTGTATCCTTCAGCCAAACTGGATCAGTGTTTCTTAGTCATGTAGGGTTTTTATTGCCACTGTGTCTACCCATCTTGTGCTCTTCTCTCTCTTCACTTTTTCATTTCCTACCCATATGTAGCAGTTTCAGTCAGGAAATAGATATGACACATAGGTAAAATAGGAAGTTTAATATAGAGAATTATTAATATGATAAAAAAAAGTGACTATAAGATACCAGGGACTATATGGCACCCTAGGACTGATGAAGTGAACCCAAGGAAGGACAAACTTAGAAGAGGTGTTAGAGGAGATATTGTATTAAATATCTAAGAATACATCTAATTTAATGTTTACAAAGCCTTACATAAAAAAAAACATGGAAATGAAATAAAAGGGTCTTAATAAATAAAAGAATATAATGTACTTAATGTTTTGGAATAATCAGCATGGTAAAGATGTCAGCTATTCCCCAAATTTTCGTTACCACAAAGTGGACAGTAAAGAGTAGATTTGGAACTGAGTAGCAATAAATTGATAATTTGGAGGTGAAAAGTGAGGTCACCCACACACATACCCTAAGGTGTCCTCTGTGCTCTCATTGCATTTTTCATGCAGTGTTATACCTGTTTCTATGCTGTTTATTTCCTTTAGATTGTGAACTTCTCGAGAGCAAGTACTGTCACTTTTATTTCAATATTTGCAGGACCTAGCTCAGTGGTTGGCACATAACACATACTTAATAAATGTTTAATAAATGAAGGTGCTTCACAAAAATCATTCAATGAAATTGAAATTTATTATCATCTTCCAGCATTCTAGTAGAAGAGAAATTATGGTAATGCTTTTCAAAATGCTACTATTATCTATTTTACAAATAAGATGTGCGTAATTCTTTTTTTTGACTAACAGTATTTGCTGACTTACTTTTTTTACCTCCTCTTCTTTCTTCAGGCTGCTTCCTGGCTTCTGCCTGCATTGCTCTCCTCAGTGTTCCCACTGAGATTATCAAATGACTTCTTGGTTGCCAACGTTAGTATGCAGTTTTCAGTTCTGTCTTACTTTCATCTTACTTGAATTTGGCCTTTCTTCTGAGGCTGCTAGCCACATCCACCCTGAAACTTTTCCCCCTTGGTTTTTCCGTGACCCACTTTCTCCTGCTCCACTGTTTCACCTCTGTCTCCTCTGGCCTCCTCTTTCTTTGTCCTTTAACTTGTGTTCTGTCACTTCACTTCTCTTACTCTACACGCTTCTTTTGACCAACATCCATGATTTCTTCTATCTCCTACATCTTGAGGCACCCCAAATCTTCAACCCAAACCTGTTCTCACCCTGCAGATACATCTGCTAACTGCTGCTGGGCATCTCCACAGGGAGTGTGCTCCCAGGGTTCCACTCTCGTGGATTTGGTATGGTTGGGATCCCCTTGAACGCATCTTCTTCACCTGTCTGCCCTGCAGACACTTCAAATTCACCAAGGGTAGAATGAATCTTATTCTTTAATTTTCTGTCTCATGGTTAATACACATCATCTCAGATTTCTCTTATTTTTGCCATTATTCCCCACTTACCTTATCACTCTAGATCTTTCATCCCTTATTCTCAAATTCTTGAGCTTCTTCTCTTTTTGCAGTCAACATATGCATTTCAGTCAACCTCTCCACTCTGACACAGAAATACCATCAAGTCACTTCTCCATTTCACAATTCTTTACTAGTTTCCAGTTACTTAACTGAGGATGAAATTCAAACCCTAAGGATGATTTATGAGACACCAGTATTATTTGTTCCGTGTCTGCATCCTTTGCTTCCTCTCTTGGCTTTCCCTCATTATTCCTATGGTCGCATACGAATTCCATATAAATGACACCTGGGTCTTGGCCCACCCCACATTCGTTTATGACTATGCCTTTGCACATGCATACAGGCTGCCCGGTAAACTCCTGACTCTTTCTCTTCTAAGTGCCTGGCTAAAGTGTAGTCACTGCCCATTATCATGGATTCTTTGATGCACCTTGTTTTGTTTCTGTTGCACATTATAAATAACTTTTGTCTTGGGACAGTGTAATTGTTTTTGCCTTTCTCTTCACTGGTGTAAACTCCTTCTAGGTAGAGGCTTATATTTTCATCTCTTTATTCCCAGAGCTTAGCACAATGCCTGGTATTTAGTAAGCATGAATAAATATTTGAAGAAGGAATTCCTACTTTTTCTAATATAAATATTTTTATTTATAAGAAAATAGAATGTGGTGTGTCATATTTAGTAGATACATTAAAAATTCTGACTCAATCATTGTTTTATGTTCATTGAACTATTGCTTTCATATAACTAGTAGGAAATGGTGGCACTAGTGGTAAAGAACCCACCTGCCAATACAGGAGACGTAAGAGAGGCGGGTTCGAACCTTGGGTCAGGAAGATCTCCCGGAGGAGGGCGTGGCAACCCACTCCAGTATTCTTGCCTGGAGAAGAATCCCATGGACTGAGGAGCCAGGTGGGCTACAGTTCGTAGGGTCACAAGGAAGCAGACACAACTGAAGTGACTTAGCACATCATACAGGGAAATAAGTATAGCTAGCAGTGTTAAGCAGCAGATGATACTGTTAAGTAAACCATAACAAAATTTTGGCATGTTTTGCAGATCAAGGATCTGGATTTTGTGTAACTGGTAAAATTGAAGCTGGTTATATCCAAACTGGTGACCGACTACTAGCAATGCCTCCTAATGAAACTTGTACTGCAAAAGGTATTCCTCTGCAAAATTCTTTTGTTAAACAACCCTTATATTGAGACAGCAGATTTTTAAAAGTAGTTTAGTTATTAACTCCAGAGTAAATAACCTCTTACTGAAATTGTAACTGACTGTCAAAATGATACTAACTGTTGAAGATAAAAATGTGAAAACATTAAACGATTTTTTTCAGTTGTGACTATGTGTGTATAAATGTACATATAACATTCTTACTGTGGTAGCATTTTTCTTTTTTCTTAACATTGAATCGAGAAGCCTGGATAGAACTGAACCAGATGTATAGACACCTGTCAGATACATTTAAAATAGTATTCAGTAGCAGAAATTAAGTCTGACCCCATCCTGGCACTGAACAGTCAGTGGCAAAGCAGACTGCTACAGTCTCTTGTTTTGAAATGTGTATTTCAGAATTACTATGTTATCAACCTATATCATGTTTATGCCCCCAGAATTTTTTTACAGGAAGACCTAAGTAGGAAAATAAGATGCAAATGCAGAGAATCCTGATGTTGAAAAGAGAAATTGAGCTAGTTTTAAATGCCACAATTATTGTTTTTGCACGCATGACCTTTCATGATAGCTAGAAACTGTT
This sequence comes from Moschus berezovskii, assembly GCF_049115385.1. Classification (NCBI taxonomy): domain Eukaryota; kingdom Metazoa; phylum Chordata; class Mammalia; order Artiodactyla; family Moschidae; genus Moschus; species Moschus berezovskii. Next base: position 80,137,256 of record NC_142469.1, on the reverse strand, counting down.
TCTTTCTTCGAATCACTTGACCATATGTACATATTCTTCTTTTTTGAATTCTGTTTTTAAGTTTATAATTCTGTTCTTACCTTACTCTAGCTTCCAACTAAATCTCTGACTTCAACATTAAACTGAAGATCTTTAAATTGTAAATATTTGTAACAATTTTTAGCTAATTATAACCTACTGGTAATGTTAAAATTTTTAAAAATTTTTCTACTTTTCCTTCTGTTTGTTGTTGTTCAGTTGCTGAGTCATGTCCTTCTGTTACTCTTATTTATAGTTTATAACCAGAGTTGTACCCAACTAGCTTATGAATTCAAATGTATATTTTTTGAATTGCTCTATTTACTTTAAAAACTGCTTCCTTAAGGATTAGAAGAAATTAAAGAATATCTGCTAGGTAACAGAGTTTAATCTAAATTTAAAGATTAATAAGGGAGTGAAAGCCAAAGTTATTTTACACTTTTTAAAAAGGAATCATTTTTCATCATCCTTTTATTTGCAAGTTTAAATCTCTGCTTTTGTCTCTTAAAGTGATCAAGAGCTGAAATACTTTTGAAGTACTGATTTCTTTATATGTTAAGGAGCTTTTTAAGAATAGGAAAATTTTTTACATAATCATTTAGACATGAATTCAAACCATGATCATAAACCATGGTCATGGACCTTACAGATTGGCTCCTTTGTGAACTCCAAAATTATAATTTGGTCACTTCTGAGACTTCCATGTTCTTTGGCTCTTTCCATCCTCTTTCTACCCCACCAGAAAAATTCCAACCACTTATCTTTAATCCAGTGGTTCTTAAAGGGAAGCCATGTCTCACCACTTCACTTTGTAAGAATCACCCTTCTCACCCAATTTCTCACTCTAATGCTTTTGCTTGATTTACTTGATTGTTTAATGCACCTTCTGTCTGGACACTTTAGGTACAGCTGTGGCTCACTAACTAGTAATATCCTAAAAAAGAGAACTGACTGAATCTGCTACTAACAAATGGAAATTCTAAATTACATTTTCACTTACAGTGTTAAAAAAGAACTTACTCCAATGAAAAATGTTCTTAAGAAAGTAAATATCATGGTATAGAACAGCATAACATGTTGAGGGGAAGGAAGCAGATTATATATTATCATGAGAAAATTTTATAATTGAATTTCTAGTATGAAAACTCTTAAATCCTAAGCTGAAGGCAATCTTTAGTCTGTGTGAGTAGCTCCTGATTTCAATTCCACATTTCAAACTGAAAATCACATATGGTCATTTTAAATTTACATGAAAAAAACTAAATTTAATTAGTTTAAATTGTAACCAACATTTAAAAATATCATAATTGTTAACATTTTTGGAGTCAGGACCTCTTTGATACCTTGATGAAAGTTATGGCCCCTCTTCTCAAATTAATGCAGATGTACACCTACATGAAATTTTGAATAAAGCTTTAGGTTGTCTCAGAGCCCTTAAAGTTCTCCTTGAACTCTCAGAGAGTCTCAAAGAAACTCACTTAACAGGATGCTACATGGGAAAGGTAAGTACTTTGAGGAATAGATGGGTGAATTGTAATTTACTAAAAACATGTCAATCAAGAACTATTCCCCAGTACTCGGCCTACATACTATTTTACTCAGAAGACTCAAGTTATAATGGAAAAGAATTACCCCACAGAATCAGAAAATATGAACAACTTTTTAAAAGCCTTTATTTAAATGCCTGAGTATTATTGCCCTTTGCATTTGTACTCCAGGATTTTCCCTAGGTAATAAAGGCATATAGCAACAACTAGGATCATTAAAAAATTTTTTTACACTATGAATCTCCTTTTCATATAACTATTTATTGCTGTGGATCTCTGTCTGAGAAGCACTTCTCTTGAGCTGGGAATAGTGAAGGGGCGTGCTAAGGGCGCCATCTGAGTATTGACGCCCTGTAGGTTACTCAGAGAACACAGGAGATTGTTGACGTGGTTGTCTAATTAAAGCAGTGCTCAAGAGAATAAAATACTGTTAAGCATCTCCCTCAGTCTCATCTTTTATGTTATTAAAAATAATTGGAACTGTACTTTTATGCATGCATCCATTAATGTAAGAGAATAAGAGAAGTATTACAGTGGGGCCTATGTAATGAGTATACTAGTTGTGTAAATGAGTTTTTAAAATTTTTGTTAAATAAGTAGAAATCAGCCTTTTATGGACAAATACAAGTCACTCTATGTTTAGGGTGGTGGTCCAGAAGAGTCAAGTCTGGAGGAAGTGTGTTTTCCTCAACGCTCACAGTTAACACTTCTCACTGTCAATCCATTCATATTGAAAATGATGAGTAGTGACTGATGAGGTACAGATCAGCCAGACTCCTTTGGTTGTTATGGTTTGATATTGAGGTGTTTCACTGTATGCTTTAGTTCTTACTCATTTCCAGGAATCACTCTGCACGATGAACCTGTCGACTGGGCGGCAGCAGGAGATCATGTTAGTCTTACGTTGGTTGGAATGGATATCATCAAAATCAAGTGAGTGACAAAATGAGTTTAAGCAACCATTGTTTTGGATATAGAACCTCTCAACACGTAAAGCTTGCAGTTCACCAGCTCAAATGAAAGAATGAGTGTTAATTCTGAATCTCCTTTTACCAAAAATGGGCACTTGTGGAAGTATAAGAATAAGTAAAACCTACTAAAATTTAAATTAATACACGTCAGCATGTATACCTGACATGTTCTTTGAGGGAAAACTGTAATCTGTGAAAATGATATAAGGTTAATGATGGTGTAAAGCCATGCTTTAACCTAGAAGGGAATATTTAAAAGTCCATAATTTACTTGGTTGGTTTACTTTGTAAATGGTTTTAGAGGTGTTCGATGTGTATTAATTATTCCCCCAACTACCTACTGTCCTTTTTTTGTTTTGTTTTTTTGTTGTTACAGTGTTGGCTGCATATTTTGTGTCCCCAAAGAACCCATTAAAGTTTGCACTCGTTTCAGAGCCCGAATCCTCATCTTCAATATTGAAATTCCTATCACTAAAGGATTTCCCGTAAGTTTCAAAATGTTTGTTACTGTTTTTATAAATTCACTGTAACTTTGTCCTAAGAAGTGGTAACTGTCTTTATAACTGATGATGCTGTTGTTATTTTCAACTACCATTGTATTACTCTAATCCAGAAAAACATGAAATTAGAATCTGAAAATCATGTTTTGCTTTTTATTTTGATCCATAAGTCTGGCATTTATTTTCAAAGAGGCAGTGAGAAGAAATTTAATAATCAATAGGATACAAACTGATGATAGTAAAAAAAATTCATTTAAGGAAATTGGTAGATACTTTTTTTGCTGCATTCTAAAGATTACTTGCTAAAGCTGAAACTGCAATACTTTGGCCACCTCATGCGACGAGTTGACTCACTGGAAAAGACTCTGATGCTGGGAAAGGTTGGGGGCGGAAGGAGAAGGGGACCACAGAGAAGGAGATGGCTGGATGGCATCACCGACTCTGTGGACATGATTATGAGTGAACTCTGGGAGTTGGTGATGGACAGAGAGGCCTGGCGTGCTGTGATTCATGGGGTCACGGAGAGTCGGACACGACTGAGAGACTGAACTGAACTGAACTGAAAGATTACTTCTTAGATTGTGTCTTTGTTTTTTTAAATTTTGGAAAACACAGAAAAACAATAACATTCTATAATTGCATAACCTATAAATACTCTACATTTCAGAGTATTTTTTTGTGTACGTTGGTACCTTGTATATTCTGGGGATACTTGACATAAGGTAAACTTTGTGCTTAGGCTGTGAGGTTGGTTTGCAGGTCATCATTGACTAGCACCATTTGAACATATACGTTTATGGAAAGAGGGATGGTGGTAGTGGTTTAGTCGCTAAGTCGTGTCCAACTCTTGCGACCCCATGGACTGTAGCCTGTCAGGCTGCTCTGTCCATGGGATTCTCCAGGCAAGAATACTGGAGTAGGTTGCCATTTCCTTCTCCAAAATCAGATCTTACTGTGGATCTATAAGTTATATTGATGGATCTATAAATTATGTATATATGGATCTGTATATGTATAGATGGATCTATATATGTGTGTATATGTATATATAGGGTTTCCATGGGGTCGCAAAGAATCAGACATGACTGAGTGACTTTCACTCACTCACTCACTCGTGTGTGTGTGTGTGTGTGTGTGTGTGTATGTATATATATAAAAAACCATGGATCAGTATACTGTATTGTTACTTATCCAGGAAAGGTCTTTGTTTTATGTGTAATTTTTTTTTCAGATATTTGAGACCATACTCTGTTTATAGTTTGGTGCCTTGCTTTTGCTGTTTAACAAATGGGCATTTTTCCCGCTAGACTTATCTTTCTTTTCTTGATCAGCTTATATAGTACAGGTTCTCCACGACAATAAAAAATGTTTCTCCGTGGAATTAAATGACTTGCCTTTGAAAATATAGATAGATCATTTTCTCCATTTGATGCATCTCTGAAATAAAAGTAAGGCAGTAATAGTAATTGACCTTTAAACTTTATTTAAATTAGTGATAGTATTTTAAAGATTGGGGATAAATTTATTTAGCTCATTTAAATTTATTTTATACCTCTGCACCTTTGAAATAAATATATGCTTTGCTATAATTCTTTATAATGATTTCTTTGTAAATTTGATCTTATGAAAGTATATTTGTAAGGTATCATTTAAGCATTTTAGTTTTATAATCATATTTCATTTCACCCATGCTAAAAAAAAAATAGGCAAGTTTCTTTCCAAATACTTGATTTTTAAATATTCAGAATTCACATGTTGATAGGAAAGAAATTGCTATGAATGACTTGCACTCATTCTTAGAAAGCAGCATGTCCAGTGAGGAGAGGCTGGAGAGGTTGGTTACTGTGTTTTTACTCATGCAGCAATAATCTTTGCCAATGGAGAGGCAGAGAGGTCAGAAAGTCAGTAATTACTTTGAATAGTAATACTGTCTTCCTGTGTACTGTAGTTTCTTTTATGAATTAAACGTTTTTCGGTGCCGCTTTATGAGATTCCACTCACATATGTTGATTCACAAATACCAGAATGAAATTTGTCTCAGAAAACAGTGGTCACGTTTTGTCATTTAATCCATTTTCTCTGGGAAGAGACTCACAATTTTTAAAAGTTTAACCAAGAAAAGGCTGTCTGAGCAATTAATATATCACTGTTTAGGGACTAGTTCTTTAATACATATTTTTTGTTTCTCTTGTTTATATGATAAACTCTATATATTTAAGAAGGAAAAAAACAGATGAATGGATTAGACTTTAAATTTCATGTTTGATTTTATTTTTTGTGATAAAATATTTTTAATGGGAAATTTACCATTTTAACCATTTTTAATACACTTCAGTGTCATTAGAGTACATTCACCTTGTTGTGTAACCATCGACATTATCCACCCCCAGAACTTTTTCCTTATCTCAGACTCTGTACCCATTAAACAGTCACTGCTGCTATTATACTTTCTCTCATCCTCTGGTAACCACAGTTCTACTTTGTTTCTCTGTGAATTTGCCTGTTCTACATCCCTCCTGTAAGTGGAATTATACAATATTTGTCCTTTTGTGTCTGACTTGTTTCACTTAACATGCTTTTGAGGTTCATCCATGCTGTAGCATGTATCAGAGTTTTAAGACTGAATAATATTTAATTGGAAGTATATACCACTTTTTGTTTATCCATTCATCTGTTGATGGATGTTTGGGCTGTTTCCATCTTTTGACAGATGTAAATGATGCTTCTGTGAACATTGGCATACAAGTATCTGTTTGAGCCCCTGCTTTCAGTTCTTTTGGGTATATATCTAGGAGTGGAATTGCTTGATCATGTGGAAATTCTGTGTTTAACTCTTGAGGCGCCACTAAACTTTTCCACAGCAGCTATACCAATTTTGCATTCCTACCAGCAGTACACAGGGGTTCTGATTTCTCCTCTGCCTCGTCAACATTTATTTTCCTTTCTTGTGTGTGGGGGGGATGAATTTTTGTTTGTTGTTTATAATAGGTAAACTAATGATTTTGAAGGGATGTATCATTGTGGTGTTTGATTTGTCTTTTCATGCGACGAGTTGACTCACTGGAAAAGAGTCTGGTGCTAGGAGGGATTGGGGGTGGGAGGAGACGGGAACGACAGAGAATGAGATGGCTGTATGGCATCACCGACTCAATGGACATGAGTTTGAGTGAACTCCGGGAGTTGGTGATGGACAGGGTGGCCTGGCGTGCTGTGATTCATGGGGTCGCAAAGAGTCGGACACGACTGAGTGACTGAACTGAAATGAACTGAATGGCTATTGATGTTGAGCATCTTTTCATTTTTTAAAAATATATTTTAGATTTTTATTCTATGTCAGTGTATCATTTGCAGATACCCTCTTCCATTCTTTTTTTTTTTTTTTTTGCCTTTGTAAATATGTTTAATAGGATACTGATGACAAAGAGTACCAACTGGGGAAATATTTTTCATGTTGGTGGTTTCATTAGCATCATCACAGTGTTATTTTGACCTCTACAAGCTTTCTCTCAGAACTTAAAAATGTCCACTTTTTGTAAATCACACCAATTAAGAAATTTGACCAACGACAGTATTTTAAAAATTAAAAGAACAGTTGGTGAGAAAAAATCATTACCAAATACAATTGCAGAACCAATAGAAATGTACGCTATAGATAGAGGATAACATTTTGTGTGGAGTGGGTGGCTAATTTATCTTTTCTGGCACTGAAATCTGTTCATTTCAGTGTCTGCCTAAGAGCTATTTATTTTTTAAAATCAAAACAGCCCTTTTCCATTCTGTGGGTTTACTTTTTACTCTTATATCCTTTGATGCACAAAAACCTTAAACTTTGCTGATGTCCAGTTTATTAACATTCTTTTTCTTTTTTTGCTTTACTTTTGGTGTCATAGCCAAAAAGTCATTGCCAAATTCAACACTAAGAAGATTCCCCTTCTGTTTTCTTCTAAGAGTCTCATAGTTCTAGTCCTTTTTTTAGGTCTTTGCACCATTTTGAGTTAATTTTTGTATATGGTATAAAGCTTCATCTTCATTCTGTTGAATCTTGATATCCCATTTTCCCAGCTCTATTTGTTGAAAAGACTTCTTTCTCTTTTAGTGGTTTTGGCACCATTATTGTTGCTTAACCTATTTGATACTAATTTCCTTACGTGTGAAAAATGAGAAATGATAGCTAATATATAAGGTCATCAGTTAACTTCAGCTTTACCATGTATTGGGCACCACTTTGAAATAGCATTGTCTGGTTTTCCTCACTTAGTGACAAGGGACCTGAGGCTGGGGATATTGGGGGTGGAGGGGTGAGAAGGGTTATTACAGGACTTGTCCCAGCTCACATGCCTAGAAAGCGTGGAGTAAGGATTCAAATTCAGGTCTGCCTGACTTCAAAGCCTGTCTAAACAAAATACTTTAGTCTCATTATCCAACAATGAATAATATTCATTACTGCTAGTGTTACGGTTTCCCTTCCCTTGTTTTTATGATGAAATAGTTCACATTTGCTGAACATCTACTGTGCCAGGCACTGTCTCTGGTGTTATTGCATTCTCATCATAACCATGTGAGGAAGGTTATGTATTTTACCCAGGTTTCCACAGTAGTGGTGGAGGAGCGATTGGAACTGCTTCCCATGACCTTACCCCTCGTGAGTTAAGGGGCAGCCTGATGAGAGTGGTGGGGCTTCAAGGAAGCAGCTGGAGATCCCGCAACTCCAGGCAGTAGTTCCAAGGCTGATGTGATGCAGTGTGAGTGCCAGAGTAGAAGGCCAGAGATGCTGCAGCCAACAACATTTTTGTGTTACGATTCTTTTTAGGTGCTGTTACACTACCAAACCGTCAGTGAACCTGCTGTTATTAAAAGATTGATTAGTGTCTTAAACAAAAGCACTGGTGAAGTCACAAAGAAAAAGCCTAAGTAAGTATTTTAATGCGTAAATAATGAGCACAATATAAGTACATTTCTTATAGATGAATTCATTTGTATAATATTTCTATTTGTGATAAGTGAATTCTCTTTATGATAAGTCTATTTTAACTTGTTCCAGAAATCATTTTTTTAAAGGACTGGATGAAAACACAAAAACAAATATTTAAGCTCCTATTTTAGGTAGGAATGATTGATATAATTTCTGTTACATGTGATAGTGATGGGTGTGAATTGTAAATAAAAATGTAAATATAAGTTTTTATTTAACTATCAAGCCGTAGATACCAATGATGTAAAAATGAAGGCATTTTAAAAAATCAGTCTTACGTTTTTGAAGATGAGTTTGATTTATGCCTAGCCACTTGTCCCAAATTCCAACTGATTGTTCTCTACTGTCTTGTTACCCCCTCGTGAGAATCATGCCCTGTGCTAAGAATACCTCAAGGAGAGAGTGACTACACACTATTTTATTCCCACCTGGGAAGTATCCTTTTTTCCTCCTTAAAGTCACTTGGTGCCTTGGACTGAAGTGATCACAAGTCGGTCCCCTCTGATTACAGTTAGTATCTAGACCTGCGTGTGGACAATTCCCCTTTGGCTGGGATAGGCTTGGGATTTTTCAGAAGAAGTGCTTCCTGAGAACCTTGAGTTTCTTACTCTAATTCAACTAAAGACTGACCACAGTTTGGCTTGGCTGCTTCAACATTGGGGTTTTCCTCACTTCAGCCTATGGGGAATCCCACCCAAAATCCCCTTTTTTAAGTCCTGGGGTATTCCTCCTCATTTGCACCTGTGTAAGAGGCCGAGGTGGTTAGAGGGTTAATTTAGGGTTGGTTGCAAGTAGAAGACAGAACTTCACACTACTCTAACACCCATGTTTGTTTCTCCGTTAATTAGAAAAAGGAGGCTACTTAACCCCTCTTTTAAAGATAGTTCTTTATTTTTAACCTGAGTCTCTAGCTTCTAGCATGAGTGCCTGCCTGCCATAACGTACTGAGACTTGTCATAGAACTAATCATGACTGATGTTTCTCGAGGACCACTATTTTCTTGGTTCTGTCATAAGTGCTTTTGTGTGGTTTACATTCTCAACTGCAATATGAATCAAGTATTATTATGTTTCCCATTTTTCAGATAATGTGTTCAAGATCACAAAGCTAGCAAGTGGCAGGCTCAAGATTCTAATCCAGTCAGTTTGTTCACATAAATTGTATTTTTTTGGCAGGAACCAGGCTGTTGGACTGAGATATAAGTGATTTGGAAAGTTCTCAATCTGATACTGACTCATCAGATCTAATCCTGAATTTTCCTCTCCCTGCTCCTGCTGCAGAGTCCTAGCTCAGTGATGCTGACGCTAGGTCTTAATATATTATCATGCTAGTTTTTCCAATCACCGTATCTGTAACTTTGTTCTTCTGTTTTGCACCAACATCATTTAGCCTTTCTGCTTTGCTTCCACTTCAGGCACGTTGTAGACTCAATTGATTTATATGGGATGGAGTCAGACTTTTTAGAACCAAACTTAACTGCAAATTATGAATATGTTAAATATTCCCTTCCTAACAAATGGGACCTTAAGCTGAAATTGCCCAAAACCAGTATTTAGAATTTTTGGCGTACTTTTTTGGAAACCTTGGTTTATTCTATCTTTCTGTCCCTAAAGCAGTCTTTCAGAAGGGGAGTTTTTGATTGCTGTCCTCTAGCCTTCTAGAATACATCAAAATTGAATTAGAGAATGTTTCAGAATTTCCTCTTTGGGTTCTACTTCTTTTAGTAAGCTGGTGGGGCTCATGCACAAGGATTTTTATTTGTTTGCTTATTTGTGTGGAGTTGTTTACGGTCAGGCCCATGTCTCGTCTACCTTCATTTCCTACAAACAGCATGTTGTGGGAAGATCTTACGTGTTTTTATCTTGAACCTCTGTTCCAAAGAACCGCTGTTCCCAGGTGAGAAAAGAGAGAGGCGGGAAGGAGGGAGAACGCACAGGTAGTGTGTTGGCACTAAGAAAGTGTCCTCTTTAAAGGTAACTTTCTAACACATAATCTACCAATGAGGACTTTACTGGGGAAGACATAGGATATGGCATTCCACTTTTAGTGCAAATGCATCATTTTCTTTAATTTCATGAGGGAATGAAAGAGAAGACTTTTTGTGCAGAGGTCCTGAGTATTTTAGATTATAGGATCCTTGAAGGGGTCCAGTTGTATTTGAAGGATTGTTTAAAAAAGAATGTGTGTATATGTATGTATGTGTGTATATATATATGCATACACATGTATGAACTAGCTAATATTTCTTAAATCTAGAACTACTCTTCTCATTTCTTTCAACTGACCACCCCAAATTTAAAAGCATATATTTTCATTTAAAGAAAATCCCTTTTTTCTTTTTAAGTTTTTTGAAAAACTAAGTCAATTTATAGATGGAATGTGGAATGTTTATTTTGCAGGTTTTAATTACATTTTTTACCTCTATTAGATATCCATTGGTTTCTTTTATTTTGTTTTTCATGATAGATTGTTGACCAAAGGCCAGAATGCATTAGTGGAGCTACAGACACAAAGACCAGTGGCTCTTGAGCTGTACAAAGACTTTAAAGAGCTGGGGAGATTCATGCTGCGCTACAGTGGTTCTACTATAGCTGCTGGTGTAGTGACTGAGGTATTTTAAAGTGACTTCTTATGTGTCCATGGTTATTATGTCTTTTCTTTTTCTACTTTTTAAGAATGATTCCTGGGATTTTATGGCTTAAGAGGAACAGTTATGATATTAGAACAGCATTTTAAAAATTATATTAAAAAGTTAAAAGAATGATGAGAAGAAAATGTTTGGTCTTAGATCTTCTCATAATAAGACTTCCAGATTATCTTCTCCACCAGTAATATTGCTCAGAATTAAATGAAATCCATTGAAAAATAGATCTGTAAGTATGCAATACAAATCATGAAAATATAGACTTTAAGAGTCAATGAATTGGGAGTACTAGTTTTGTTTAACAGAAGTACCCTCGTTACTTCTTTTCTTTAAATAACTAGCTCTTAATGCATTCATTCAGAAAGTTCAGTTAACATACCATTAGTGTTTCTGAAACATACCTAATCTGTAAGGATAAGGTAAGGTGCAGCTGAGTTTTGGAGAAGATAGCCAGAAATGAACCAGAATTTCATTAACTTTAATTTTCTTCTGCAGTATGATATGTTAACATAGATTTTATGAATACGAGCATGCCTCATTTTATTATACTTTGCAGATATTGCATTCTTTAGAAATAAAGGTTTATGGCAACTTTGCCTCAAGCAAGTCTGTAGGCGCCATTTTCCCAACAGCATTTGCTCACTTCATGTCTCTGTTTCACATTTTGGTAATTCTTGAGATGTTTCAGAATTTTGCATTATTTGTTATCTTTGTTGAGCTTCCCTGATGGCTCAGATGGTAAAGAATCTGCCTTAATGCAGGAGACCTGAATTCAATCCCTGTGTTGGGAAGATCCTTGGAGAAGGAAATGGCTACCCAGTCCAGTATTCTTGCCTGGAGAATTCCATGGACAGAGGAGCCTAGTGGGCTACAGTCCATGGAATCACAAAGAGTTGGACACGACAGTGACAACCCACTCGCATTATATTTGTTATGGGTGTTTGTGATCAGTAATCTTTGATGTTGCTGTTACAAAAAAAATTGTGACTCACCCAAGGCTCAGATGATGATTAGCAATTTTTAGCAATGAAGTGTTTTTAAGTTAAAGTATGTACATGGTTTTTTAAACATAATGCTGTTACACTCTTAATAGACTATTGCATAGTATAAATGTAACTTTTCTATGCAGTGGGAAACCAAAAAAAATTCCTATGACTCACTTTATTGTGATTCTCACTTTATTGAAGTGGTTTGGGTCAAACCCAGAATATCTCTGAGGTATGCATGTATTTTTAAAAGGGGCTTCATTGCTTCATATGATTGTTTTCTGCATAAAAATTACACACTTCATTTAACTGGATGGATACTTTTGACATGGGCTTCATGTTGCATCAAAATTCAATTATACATACCTGTGTCGTATAGAAGGCTCTGGAGTTAAACATAAGCCCAAGTTTGAGTTATTGCTCCACTAATTCCTAGCTGCAGAAGCATAGCATTTCTCCTGTCTTTGATCCATCTATGAAAACAGGGTAATAGAATCTACTTTCTGGAGTTGTGAAATGAAATGATCTGTATAAAGCACTTGGCACAGTGATTGGCATTTAGAAAGAATTCAGTAAATGTCACCTAATATCTTTGTTGTTAGCCTTGCATTTAGTATGTCAAACCATTCTTTATAAAAGAGCATTCTAAAAATAAGATGCATTTCTTGTGGAAAATAATGGAGAGATTATACAAAATCTCAAATAACATGACTAGGAAAGGGGAGAAGTTGCGGGAAAAACAAAAAGTTCTATCTGATATAATGACTACTCCACTGCCATTTTCCTTTTGTTTGTTGTTGGTGGTTCCTTTTGTGTAATGTGACTGGTTAAATTATAGCAAATACTTTTTTTTTTTCTTTTACAGATAAAAGATTGATGGGTCAGAATTTCTACCATGTTTCTAAACGTAATGAGATAGCTAACCTCCGTTTTGAAAGAATCCAGTTACTCAGTTAAAGCAACAATGTGCAATTGATAATTTTTTTGAAGTGAGAGAAAATTAAAGCTATGATCAACTGCAAAGAAGTATTCATCAGCCCTACAAAAATTTCAAGTTGTCAACTGACAAAGAAAGGCTAATACTGCACTTTGATTTTAAAACCTAGCTTTTTCCTTTGATATATTAGTAATGGATTTACCTTACTGAGCTTTATGGAAGCTATCAGAAATATGTTAGAAGACATTCAATCATCATGAAGTGAACTCCTACTTCCAGCCAAACTACAAGTGTTTACAGTTTTCTCTTGATTTCAACTCTATAGCACACATTTTTTAAGGAAAAATAGCTAAAATGGATTATTGAGGTAGTTAATATTTGAACTGAATAGTTTTTTAGTTAACTCTAAGAAAAGATTTGTTGAAGGTTATAATTAAGGTATTTGGTGTTGAGCATAAGAGTATTCTTCCTTCAGCAAGCAACCATTTGAAAGCTTAGTTTGGAATTAGTGGAAATTGTTACTTTGGTAACAGAGATAATATTTAAGATGTAAAGCTAGCTAATAAATTGTCTTAGTTTGAGCATAACAACAAAATGTGTTGTGGTTTCATTGATGTATATGATATTTTCAAGTAGGACTTGGGTTTTATGGGATCTTTTTCGACAACGAGTTTCCCAACTCTTTCATGTGAATTCTTGCTTTTTATCCTAACAGAGCAAATTTAATCGCATCCATTTCTAACCATAAATTTATTTTTCCCATTCTCACTTCCATAATTCCATGTATGATGACTTCATCTCGTATACTTTATAGATTATAAGTCCCCTATAAGTAACAGTCATGTTTTTCTTTTGAAGTTTGAGCAGACACCAAGATATATTTAGTGAGCAAGTATTCGTTGAACTCCCTCCTGGGTACAATTGCTTTGGAGTAGATTTTGTCCTCAGCTGAGCCTGAGACCCTGATCTTATGGACCATATGATAGAATTTTTTTTTTTTTACTGGGAAATGATGTAATTTGTATATTGATGGCTTACCATATTCAATAGCATTTATTCTTAATTGAAGAGTAAGTCTGGTAAGATGTACAGACCATAAATGTGCTGCTTGGTGGACCATCACAAGATGAGCACATTTTTTAACTGAAAAATATATGTGTAGCTGTCACCAGAGTAAACTAAGGCAAGAAAGTGTTTTGTTTATACACTATGTTAATCAGAAATTTAACAGATATATCTGACAGAATGGCTCATCAGGTAAAGCATCTGCCTGCAATGTAGGAGACACTGGAGACATGGGTTCGATCCTTTGGTTGGAAGGGTCCCCTAGAGAAGGAAATTTCTACCCACTCCAGTATTCTTGCCTGAAAAATCCCATGGACAGAGTAACCTGGCAAGCTACAGTCCAAAGGGTCGCAAAGAGACAGACACAACTGAGTGATTAAGCACGCTATGGATAATCTGATGGAAACCTAACTTTAAGTGAATTAAGCAAAAAAGAAAGACTAGCAGAGCCCTGGTTTTTCAGCAGTAGCCCTGGCTTTCAGCCCTGGCCTTGCTTGAGTCACAGAGTCATACAAAAACTTATCTGTTCTCTCCCTTTTCCAGTGTGGGTTTTACCCTCAGAATCCATACGGAACCCCTGGGGTTCCACATTTAGATCCTCGGACCCTCCATCAGGCACACAGACAGGCTAAAACATGTCTTTTCCAGAAGGTCTAAAAACATCTTACCATTGACTGTAATTATGTTTAATTTCTTTCCTTGGAGCATCCTTTGGATATGATGTAAATCTCTCCCAAAGCACATAGCTGAGGATTGTGGAAGGGATGGAAGGAAATTCAGGATGCTGTGAGGGAGGGGAAATGGATTGGGGAGCAGGGGGAGGGGTGGGATGCAAAAACAGACATCTGCTGTGTATCATATATAAGGGCACGATAGTATAGCATTAAGAATTTTAAGTAAAAATTTAGCATAAAACAAGTAATCGTAGCAGTAGTAGAAATGAGTTTATTTCTTCATTCAATTGTGATAGAGTGATCCTTTTGTTTACCTTATGTTTATATGAATTGTTGTTGAGGGGGCGATGATATTAAGAGGACCCACTGTGAGAGGTTACGGTTAAATGAGAGGGTGTCCAGCAAGCATGCCCAAGCTTGGTTTGTTCTGAAATCCTTCCCCCGAGACTTACCCATACATACAGCATGTTCATTTTGGGTCATTTTGCTTCAGGTCCTTCTTGTCTCTGCTGCTTCTTCCTGTTTATGGTCACTCTGTTTCTTCATACAGGTGGCTTTGTACTCTTATCTCAGCTCTTCATGTGTCTCCACTGGATCAGTTGCCTGTTTGGTAACCTAGCTCGAAAAGATTTCGGATCCGCAGTTTGACTTGATAATGTTTTTCCACACGTTCATTCTTGAATTTTAGAAACTCAAATATTGGTTTAGAACACAACTTTTGGACATAGTCCTTTTTTTCTCCCGTGAATACACAAACTATTAATTTTAACCATTGCTAAAATGTAATTGTTGTAGCCACGTGTTCCTGAAAGAAACTCACTCAGAAGGACAATACAGATAGTGGAGTGCAGTTTATTACACTGGCGAAGGCAGAGTCTCCTCTTAGCCAAGGACCCCAACCAGTTCTTATGAAAACCTTATATTCCCTAAGTGCACGTGCCCAAACCCACCTCCCCAAATTCCCTGAAACTAGTCTGAACAAAGGAAGAGAAAGATACAATCAGAGTTAACCCGTGATTCATGTGCCTTAACAGTGGACAATTATCAATAGGCCTGTGGTCATACCCCAATAAGCATAATAGAACTTATGATTCTATTCGGTTACACAGATAATTAGGGTATTCTTTTAGGCAATGGAGAGTCTAGGTATGAGCCCTGGGGTTCTTCCATCCAGGGGGCCTGGTTTTCCAGTTGGTATGTCGTTTCCATAGATACTGGGCATATAGCTCCAAGTCCACAGTCCGGCCCAAGCTGGGTCCTGCTTTCAAGATGGAGCCTGTTCTGTCTGTTTCCTCCTTCATAATCATTCACTCTGGAAAATCTGGAAAATACAGAAAAGTAGAAGGAAGAATAAAATTCACCCATAGTAGTATTGCCTAAATACTACTGCTAATGTTTTGATGTATTTCTTTTCTGTCTCTCATGCATACTTTTTTTGGAGTTGTGATCATTAGTCAGGCTCTTCATTTTATAACCAAGATTTTTGATAGAAATATAGCTTTAAACATTTTAAAATATAAAATTACAAACGTCAGTGTGTAGGAGTTAGTCAAGATTATGGTCTTGTTCAGTTACTAAGTCGTGTCTGATTCTTTGCAACCTCGTGGACTGTAGCACGCCAGGCTCCTCTGTTCTCCACTCTCTCCCAGAGTTTGCTCATTTCATGTCCATTCAGTTGGTCACGCTATCTAACTCTCGTCCTCTGCCACTGCCTTCTGCCCTCAGGCTTTCCCAACATCAGGGTCCTTTCCATTGAGGAAGCTCTTCACATCAGGTGGCCAAAGTATTGGAGCTTCAGCAACAGTCCAGAATTATAAAAAGCTTCTAGATAAGAAGACTCAATAAAAATTACTGGGTCACTGTTTTCCACCTTCCCTCTAAAACATCCAGAGAACTCTGTAAATACAAAAACATTCCTTCTTTCCTCCCTAGTGTGAGTTTGCCACATTCCAGGCACAGAAGAAAGTTCTGCAGCTTGGGTCTTTGTGGGGCTGACAGTTCAGCCAGGGGCTCTTCGTACTACAAACTGCAAGTGAGAATTAACGTATAAAGACATGTAGGAGAAATGCATCCTAAAGACAATGCAGGAGGGACTAGGTGAAGAGGGAAGCCCATTAGCATTGACTTAAGATTGTACTTAACATAAGAGCCTCTTGTGTTAAAGTAATCCAACCTGTAAACCACAATCTCCAACCAGATCAGAATTAGTGGAGGGAGACAGGTCCTGTTTTGCATTGGCAAAATCATCCAAGAGGGCAGCTTTTAGACACAGCAGCAACTTCAGATCCCACCGACACAGAACCATCCTTTAGAACCCACCCACCTCCAGGAGCAAGAGCCACACCAGTGAGAATCTTAACAGTGGGGCCACAGCTGGCACAAGTCAACAGAACGGCACTGACACGAGGGATGGTCCAAGTGGCAAGACGAGGAGGTCAGCAATGACCCTCGTTGAGGATATTAAAGCCCTTCTTAGAGGGCCTAGGATCTTGCTGGCAGAGCGAAAGTAGAACGGATCAAGTAATTTACAACGTGGTTCTTTGAAATTCCAAAGGTGTTCAAAACTTTTAAAAGGAAAAAATACAGACTCACTAGGGCTGAGATGAACCATGTAACCATATGTGATAATAATCAGAGCACTGGAACCTTAGGTCCTGATCCTGTGTTTCAGCTCATTGCTCCTTTCCCAGGGAGCCCCTGGCCTTTGACCAGTGTAAGGAAGATGAGTTACTAATAATACTGCTTCCATGGGCCCTGTCTCTCTCCTTGGGATACTTTCAGCGTTCAATTGTATATTGATTTTATGATTAGTTATTGTTTTCTCCTTCCACTGAAATGTAAGTTCCAAGAGGAAAGAGATCTGTTTTCCTTCTGATTCTGTTTCAGCAACAGGTGTGGTCCTTCTTACGTGCAATTGTTAAATTAATGAAAGAATTATTCCTGGTGGTAGTCTTATCAGTGATTCTTGTTTCTTTGCATCTGTATTGTCAGAGGATTACAAGCTTTTATTTCTATTACAATGCTGTGTGTGAAGGGGCTATTTTTTATAGTGAAGAAAAAAGAAAATTTGTTAGAAGCAAACTTTAAAGCTGCTTTTGTCTGCCGTCTTGTCTGGTGAACGACAGCCCACATTTGATGTCTTTCCTGAACTGGGTTGACCCTCTTGAGCCTGGAAGATTCAAATGTACTTGCATTTCAGAAAGGTAATTAGCAATCAACTGGCCGCTGGGGATTCTCCTAGCTCTCAGGTGGACTGTGAGATGGTGTGGGTAACTGACACATTCAGTTCAGTTCAGTTCAGTCGCTCAGTCGTGTCCGACTCTTGGCGACCCCATGAACCACATCACGCCAGGCCTCCCTGTCCATCACCAACTCCCAGAGTTCACTCAAACTCATGTCCATCGAGTCGGTGATGCCATCCAGCCACCTCATTCTCTGTCGTCCCCGTCTCCTACTACCCTCAATCGCTCCCAGCATCAGAGTCTTTTCCAGTGAGGCAACTCGTCGCATGAGGTGGCCAAAGTATTGGAGTTTCAGCTTTAGCATAAATCCTTCCAATGAACACCCTGGATTGATCTCCTCTAGAATGGACTGGTTGGATCTCCTTGCAGTCCAAGGGACTCTCAAGAGTCTTCTCCAACACCACAGTTCAAAAGCATCAATTCTTCGGTGATCAGCTTTCTTCACAGTCCAACTCTCACATCCATACATGACCACAGGAAAAACCATAGCCTTGACTTACTTTCCAATTCTGGGCTTGGGTATATTTCTGTTTATTTAAAGATGGCTCAGAAATAATGTTTAATATATAACAGACCTGCAGTTAAAATCTGTAGTAACTGAGCACATGCAGACAAAAACCTTTCAGGTGGATTGCAGGACCCGAAAGTTTTCTTTCAATGACTGGTACACGGTGTCTATAAAATGTAAGGAAATATTGATGCGTTGAGAAAAGGATCAGGACAGGTTAGAAGAGACTACATGGAGCCTAAATCATAATAGCAAAATTTAAATATTCAGTGAAGGCTGTAAAATAGATAAACAGTTGCAGGAAAATTGATAGTACAGAAGTTGTCCTTGAAAACCACTCCTAGAATGCAGATAAGTGAAAATGAAATAAGTGAACAGGAAAACCCAAGATTGCACCATATTTTATGTAAAACATCACAAAAGAATTACAACCAGATTAAACAAGCCTTGGGAACAATACAAAATTTTCAAAAAATTCATCTTCAAAGAAACAAAAAATTAGCCTTAGATTTTTCTGCACCACTAAATTCCAAAATACAAAAGGACACAGAAGCTAAATACATAAAACTTAAAGGGACCTAACCCACACATTGATTATTCAGCTATGACATTATTTATGGGTTGGGGTAAGAATCCCAAAAGATGTCCTGGGAGAGGGGTGAGGGATTGGGGAGGCAGGGTTTAAAATGCTGAGCTCATAAAGAGGTAGCTCACAACTTAGACTGGGGATATTATGGTGGACAACTCCTTAGTAAGCATTAGCCTATCATTTATCGATGCCATCAAAGGCCACAGGACACAACTACAGTCAAAATTATTTTATTGACACTTACCACAGAGACCACACGCCGTGGAGTCTAGGTACTTCACAATGAGAAGGTGTAAAGAATTGAGCACATGTAGGTAATTAGGAGGGAAGGCTCAAGTGAGCAGTGGTTTCTTCTGGGTTGGGCACTGTCAGAAAGTGGGGAGTAATTCTGCATTGATCAACTTTCATCTGGGAAGTAGAAGAAAGGAACGAGGTAAAGCAGCAGCAGTCATCCATGTTAGCCGCAAGAGGGCGATGTTAACCTGCTCAGGCGTGTCTAGTGTTAGTTAACTCACTTCATCAGGAGCACAGAATAACCTTGTCTGATGTCAGAGATTTAAGAATTATCAGTGTCCAATAGGAGAACACCATGGCCCAGCTGTGAGTGCCAGGTCAGCTTTTAGCGTTCAGAAGATCCCACTTCTCTTATATTGAAACCACTTAATAGTGAAATAAATGAAATAAATATGGTAACACTATTTACAAAAACCAAAACGTGGAAACAACCTAAATGCCCATTGACTGATGAATGAATAAAGATGTGGTATGCATACATGATGGAATATCACTCCACCACAGAAAAGAATGAAGTAATGCCCTTTGCAGCAATATGGATGGACCTAGAGATTATCATACTGAGTGGAGTATTAAATAAGACAGCCAAAGACAAATATCACTCATATGTGAAATCTAAAAAAGTGATACAAATGAGTTTTTTACAAACAGACTCACAAAACAAAAAAAACCCCATGAACCACAGCACGCCAGGCCTCCCTGTCCATCACCAACTCCCAGAGTTCACTCAAACTCATGTCCATCTAGTTGGTGATGCCATCCAGCCATCTCATTCTCTGTCGTCCCCTTCTCCTCCTACCCTCAATCCCTCCTAGCATCAGACTCTTTTCCAGTGAGTCAACACGTTGCATGAGGTGGCCAAAATATTGGAGTTTCAGCTTTAGCATCAGTCCTTCCAATGAACACCCAGGATTGATCTCCTTTAGAATGGACTGGTTGGATCTCCTTGCAGTCCAAGGGCCGAGAGTCTTCTCTAGCACCACATTTCAAAAGCATCAATTCTTCGGCGATCAGCTTTCTTCACAGTCCAACTCTCACATCCATACATGACCACGGGAAAAACCATAGCCTTGACTAGACGGACCTTGGTTGGCAAAGTAATGCCTCTGCTTTTTAATATGCTATCTAGGTTGGTCATAACTTTCCTTCCAAGGAGTAAGCGTCTTTTAATTTCATGGCTGCAATCAGCATCTGCAGTGATTTTGGAGCCCAAAAAAATAAAGTCTGACACTGTTTCCACTGTTTCCCCATCTATTTCCCATGAAGTGATAGGACCAGATGCCATGATCTTTGTTTTCTGAATGTTGAGCTTCAAGCCAACCTTTTCACTCTCCTCTTTCACTTTCATCAAGAGGCCATTGAGTTCCTCTTCACTTTCTGCCATAAGGGTGGTGTCATCTGCATATCTGAGGTTATTGGTATTTCTCCCGGCAATCTTGATTCCAGCTTGTGCTTCTTCCAGCCCAGCGTTCCTCATGATGTACTCTGCATATAAGTTAAATAAGCAGGGTGACAATATACAACCTTGACGTACTCCTTTTCCTATTTGGAACCAGTCTGTTGTTCCATGTCCAGTTCTGATTATTGCTTCCTGACCTGCATACAGGTTTCTCAAGAGGCAGGTCAGGTGGTCTGGTATTCCCATATCTTCCAGAATGTTCCACAG
Source organism: Moschus berezovskii (assembly GCF_049115385.1). Lineage (NCBI taxonomy): Eukaryota > Metazoa > Chordata > Mammalia > Artiodactyla > Moschidae > Moschus > Moschus berezovskii. The sequence continues at coordinate 80,116,643 of NC_142469.1, read as the reverse complement.
TTTATTGTGATCCACACAGTCAAAGGCTTTGGCATAGCCAATGAAGCAGAAATAGATGTTTCTCTGGAACTCTCTTGCCTTCTCCATGATCCAGCGGATGTTGGCAATTTGATCTCTGGTGCCTCTGCCTTTTCTAAAACCTGCTTGAACATCTGGAAGTTCACGATTCACATATTGCTGAAGCCTCGCTTGGAGAATTTTGAGCATGACTTTACTAGCGTGTGAGATGAGTGCAATTGTGCGGTAGTTGGAGCATTCTTTGGCATTCTCTTTCTTTGGGATTGGAATGAAGACTGACCTTTTCCAGTCCTGTGGCCATTGCTGAGTTTTCCAAATTTGCTGGCATATTGAGTGCAGCACTTTCACATCATCATCTCTCAGGATTTGAAATAGCTCAATTGCAATTCCATCACCTCCACTAGCTTTGTCCGTCATGATGCTTTCTAAGGCCCACTTGACTTCACATTCCAAGATGTCTGGTTCCAGGTGAGTGATCACACCTTCGTGATTATCTTGGTCATGAAGATCTTTTTTGTACAGTTCTTCTGTGTATTCCTGCCACCTTTTCTTAATATCTTCTGCTTCTGTTAGGTCCATACCATTTCTGTCCTTTATCGAGCCCATCTTTGTATGAAATGTTCCCTTGATATCTCTAATTTTCTTGAAAAGATCTCTTGTTTTTCCTATTCTGTTGTTTTCCTCCATTTCTTTGCATTGCTCGCTGAGGAAGGCTTTCTTATCTCTCCTTGCTATTCTTTGGAACTCTGCATTCAGATGCTTATATCGTTCCTTTTCTCCTTTGCTTTTCGCTTCTCTTCTTTTCACAGCTATTTGTAAGGCCTCCTCAGACAGCCATTTTGCTCTTTTGCATTTCTTTTCCATGGGGATGGTCTTGGTCCCTGTCTCCTGTACAATGTCACGAACCTCCATCCAGAGTTCATCAGGCACTCTATCTATCAGATCTAGTCCCTTAAATCTATTTCTTACTTCCACTGTATAATCATAAGGGATTTGATTTAGGTCATATCTGAATGGTCTAGTGGTTTTCCCTACTTTCTTCAATTTAAGTCTGAATTTGGCAATAAGGAGTTCATGATCTGAGCCACAGTCAGCTCCTGGTCTTGTTTTTGCTAACTGTATAGAGCTTCTCCATCTTTGGCTGCAAAGAATATAATTAGTCTGATTTCGGTGTTGACCATCTGGTGATGTCCATGTGTAGAGTCTTCTCTTGTGTTGTTGGAAGAGGGTATTTGCTATGACCAGTGCGTTCTCTTGGCAAAACTATTAGCCTTTGCCCTGGTTCATTCCATGCTCCAAGGCCAAATTTGCCTGTTACTCCAGGTGTTTCTTGACTTCCTACTTTTGCATTCCAGTCCCCTATAATGAAAAGGACATCTTTTTTGGGTGTTAGTTCTAAAAGGTCTTGTAGGTCTTCATAGAATCGTTCAACTTCGGCTTCTTCAGCATTACTGGTTGGGGCATAGACTTGGATTACTGTAATATTGAATAGTTTGCCTTGGAAACGAACAGAAATCATTCTGTCGTTTTTAAGATTGCATCCAAGTACTGCATTTCGGACTCTTTTGTTGACCATGATGGCTACTCCATTTCTTCTAAGGTATTCCTGCCCACAGTAGTAGATATAATGGTCATCTGAGTTAAATTCACCCATTCCAGTCCATTTTAATTCACTGATTCCTAGAATGTCGACGTTCACTCTTGCCATCTCCTGTTTGACCACTTCCAATTTGCCTTGATTCATGGACCTAACATTCCAGGTTCCTATGCAATATTGCTCTTTACAGCATCGGACCTTGCTTCTATCACCAGTCACATCCACAACTGGGTATTTGTTTCGCTTTGGTTCCATCCCTTCATTCTTTCTGGAGTTATTTCTCCACTGAGCTCCAGTAGCATACTGGGCACCTACCGACCTAGGGAATTCCTCATTCAGTATCCTATCATTTTGCCTTTTGATATTGTTCATGGGGTTCTCAAGGCAAGTATACTGAAGTGGTTTGCCATTCCCTTCTCCAGTGGACCACATTCTGTCAGACCTCTCGACCATGACCCATCCGTCTTGGGTGGCCCCACACGGCATGGCTTGGTTTCATTGAGTTAGACAGGGCTGTGGTCCATATGATCAGATCAACTAGTTTTTTGTGATTATGATTTCAGTGTCTTTAGTTCTTCTTTACTTTCTGCCATAAGGGTAGTGTCATCTGCATATCTAAGGTTATTGATATTTCTCCCGGCAATCTTGAATCTAGCTTGTGCTTTATCCAGCCCAGTGTTTCTCATGATATACTCTGCATATAAGTTAAATAAGCAGGGTGACAATATACAGCTTTGACATACTCCTTTTCCTATTTGGAACCAGTCTGTTGTTCCGTGTTCAGTTCTAACTGTTGCTTCCTGACCTGCATACAGATTTCTCAAGAGTCAGGTCAGGTGGTCTGGTATTCCCGTCTCAGAATTTTCCAGAGATTATTGTGATCAAAGGCTTTGGCATAGTCAATAAAGCAGAAATAGATGTTTTTCTGGAACTCTCTTGCTTTTTCAATGATCCAGCGGATGTTGGCAATGTGATCATAATGGGCTTCCCACGTGGCGCTAGTGGTAAAGAACCTGCCTGCCAATGCAGGAGATGCGAGAGATACAGGTTCCATCCCTGGGTTGGGAAGATCCCCTGGAGGAGGGCATGGCAACCCACTCCAGTATTCTTGCCTAGAGAATCCCATATACAAGAGGGGTGGTCCATGGTCCATAGGGTCGCAAAGAGTCAGAAACAACTGAAGCTACTTAGCAGCATATATAAAATAGATAAGCAGCAAGGTCATGCTGTGTAGCACAGGGAACTATATTCAGTATCTTATAATAAACTATAAGGGAAAAGAATCTTAAAAAGAGTATACATCTGAAACTAACACAATGTTGTAACGCAACTATACTTCAACATAAAAAGAAACTGTTTTGGGGCTTCCCTTGTACTACAATGAATAAGAATCTGCCTGCCAATGCAGGGGACATGGGCTCGATCCCTGGTCGTGGAAGATTCCACATGCCATGGAGGAACTGAGGCTGAGAGCTGCAACTACCTTAGCACGTGTGCCTAGAGCCTGTGCTCCACATTAAGAGAAGCCAGTGATGCCAGAAGCCAATGCGCTGCAACCAGAGAAAGCCTGCATGCAGCGACAAAGACCCAGTGCAGCCAAAAATCAAATGAGTAAGAAAAATGCCATATTAAAAAAATAAAAAAGAAACTGTTCTCCAGTCGGCTTGGCAGCATAGCTCCTCTTAGTCTCACATTCACTGCTTAACAGTGACATGTAGCATCTTTTCATACCCTCATTAGCCTGCTCTGTTCCCTTTGCTGTGAATTGCTTTTTCCTTTCCTTTGCTTGGGGCTTCTCTGGTGGCTCAGAAGGTGAAGGATCTGCCTGAAATGCAGGAGACCTGGGTTTGATCCCTGGGTCAGGAAGATCCCCTGGAGAAGGAAATGGCAACCCACTCCAGTATTCTTGCCTGGAGAATTCCATGGACAGAGGAGCCTGGCAGGCTACAGTCCACAGGGTCATAAGGATTTGGACACAACTGAGAGCCTAACACTTTCACACTGTGCTTTGTTTATCTTGTCTATGGGGTTGCTCACCTCTCTTGCCTATTTGCAGAAATCCTTGCATCATGGACATGAATCCCGGTTGTGTTATACACATCACGCATAGTTTTGGCTGATGTCATCATCCTCATAGCACGTCGGGGAGGTTGTCGCTGCAGCGACCACCCTGGTTTCAGAATGGACAGTGGAGCGACAAGACAGTTGAGGTAGAAGATGGTGGGTGGTGGAAAGAGAGAGTCTGCCCTCAACCACCTCTGATGGTGAAGGCAGTGACGGATGCACTTGAGGGAAAAGCAGGAAACTTGGAGACAAAATGACTGTTTACCCTGACTAACTATGCCATTTTGGACTTCACTTCTATGAAGCTGACTATTCTACAAAAGAGGGGACATTTGCTTTCTATAGGTTGTGTGGAACAGATGAGTAACTTCATGTAAACGACCTACCTCAGGGCCTGGCACTATCGGTATGGCACCCAGTAACATGATACACACAGATGCCTTTTGGCCATTTTGAAGGATCATGAACCCATAGCTGATGCTACTTTAATAAATTTTTATTATCCACTTGTCATAATATCCCGGTCAGCTGTGACATATTCGGGAACTCTTCATTCAAAGCTTGGAGACTGAAATACTCTGACTGTAAGGTCGCCGCCCACTTTCAGTGATTGGCAGATGAGGCACTGGGGCCGGAGGGGAGGAGGAGACTAACTCAGGAGTCAGGGAGTCGGGGGCAGTAACCTCACCCAGCGAAGCCAAGGGGAAGGGCAGGCGAAATCTTTACTATGGCTGCAGAAGGAGGTCTTTTGATGCTGGAAAACTTCATAGGTGGAAAATTTTTACCTTGTAGCTCATACCTAGATTCCTATGATCCCTCCACAGGGGAAGTGTACTGCCATGTGCCTGACAGTGGGAAAGAAGAGGTGAGTACATTCAGCTGGAGACTGAAATCTTCTTCGCCTGGCGGTGACTTATGGTACTTAATTTTCGAGGAGCAAAGGGGAATGCTAAATGTTAGCCGAAGGAAGATTTTTAGTTCTAAGCTTTATTTTGTAGCTGGGTATATATGATATATAGAACAAATCTCAGGTGATCATATGCAGAAGGGACTAATAATCTAGATAACCTCACACACAGCCACAACCCTCAGACATTCCTCAGTGGCTGCTAGTAAAAAGTAGTATTTGTAAGAATTATCATATTACTAAGTGTTCCCTTTCTCGATCAGGTTTGCCTGAATTTGCCACTATATTCATGGATTTCCAGAAAATGTGTTACTTCACTAAAATAAACAAAATTTTTAAACCCAGGGATTACTTATCCTCTAGTAAATCTTCATGTCTTCAAATTATCTAATAAAGTAAAAACCGATCATTTGAATGATGAAATGCAAAATCAAATTCCTACATATTTTTGGAGTTAAATTTAACATTACTTTTTCTTACTCAAAGGAAACACACACACGTTAAAACTTTTTTTCATTGATGTAACAATTAATATTATTCAAGAGTTTTGTAAGATATTTAAAATATATTTGATTAGTATCTTATTGCATTGAGAAAATAAATATATTTGAGGTGATAAATGTGGCTGATGAACGTATACTCATCTAAAGCCTAATAGATTTTAATTTATTTTGTAAAGCACAAAGAATTAGATTATTTCAAAGATAAATGTAGTCTTTATATATATATTAACAAATAAGTAATATATGCAAGGCGTTTTTTTAAAAAGGGTTAAGATATTTTTTCTCTATTGTTAATAATATTGTAAATCTGTCTTATATTAAGAAAAAAACCTTTAGACTTCTGGATTAAAGTTTGCAAATATTGACTAGTTTGTTGGTTAAACTGTAACCCACAGTTTTATCTGTTTCAAATGACCTGGGATTACATGGGGAGAAGCCAGCTTTGTGTTTTCCAGTTCTCTCTGAGTCCTTTCTGAAATAAAGTTAAAAATGACAAGTACATTGAATTCAGGTGAAATCTTTTCTGCAGCTAATTTCTCAGCCCTTTCAGATGAGAGGGAGAGGGATCAGAACACCTGTTAGTAGAGGAATGTATATTTTGGATTTCCCAGTAATCTAGCTTGCAAGCATTGCATCTGAGCCCACAAATCTCATGTTTTTCTGGCTCAAAGAATATAGTTGTCGTGCAAGCTACAAGCCCAGTGTCCCCCAAAAGTCACTCACAAAAAGTGCCACGATGCTGCCAATGGGGCTCGTGTTCTTTCAGCGTTTGCCTTAAACTGTGCATTCACTAAGCCATGGAACAAAAATTGTCCCAAGTCAGCATTGTAACACCTATAAATGAGACAGTATCATCATCCTTATTTTACGGATGACAACGTGCTTATGTCAGCGATCGCACACACAGGCACACACTATGGTAGCATTTGCACTGTAGTGTTGCAGTCATAAGCACAGATTGGGATCTGACTGCCTGGCTTCAAAGATCAGCAGCGCCACTTACTATGTATGGTCTGAACTTAGAGCTGAACCTCCCCGTGCTTCAGTCTCTTTATCTATAAAATGGGGATAATAATAACATCTTCAGTGTTGTTCTGAAGATTAAACAGACTGACATATGTAGAGCCCTTGTGTCTAGCATCGGTAAAAGCTTTCCAAGTATTAGCTTTTGCTGTTATTATTGTATATAGTGAATTAATGCGTGTTCTATATTAAATAGACATAGGACATGTGACTGAAGACAGCTCAGAAAATAGGACTGGACTTGAATTTTGTGCTTTTCAAAAAGATCAGAGTTTTACATGGACAACTGGAGGAAGACTAGATTTGACATTGACTCTCTTCTTTTTGGCTGGCAGTAGAGTGTCCCTGAGGCTACAGCTCCTGGTGGAGATTTGAGATTTGGTTTTTGAGGTGAAACCACCCAATTCCCAGAAATTCGTAATTAAAATGAGAATCATTTTTTATACCTTTAGCTTATCTGAAAGTGACCTTGTTTACGTAAAGAAAACAGGAAGGCATGTAGATCAGATTTGGAGCGGGAGGGCAACTGAATTGTCACATCAGGTGATGCAAGAATGGCTTCCCTGGTGGCTCAGTGGTAAAGAAGGGGCCTTCCAATGCAAGAGATGTGGGTTTGATCCCTGGGTTGGGAAGATACCGTGGAGAAGGAAATGCAAGAAAGATGCTGAGATGGCTGGAAGACTGTGGGAAAAGATTCTGAGACTGAGATTGTGTCCCCTGGTGGAAGAAATTGTGAGTGATTATAAGTGCCATGCAAGTGAGAGAGGAGAGGGGTGATGCACAGGCTCTGGATTTACCGTCTCTGGAAGGGCCATTGTTTCAGTTCAGTTCAGTTCAGTCACTCAGTCATGTCCAACTCTCTGCGACCCCATGAATCACAGCACGCCAGGCCTCCCTGTCCATCACCAACTCCAGGAGTTCACTCAAACTCATGTCCATAGAGTCGGTGAATTGCTTAGGTATTGATTAACACATTATTGACCGGGGATTTTTACAGAACCTAATGCCTATGGCTGTGGGCTTCCCAGGTGACTCAGTGGTAAAGAATCCACCTTTCAATGCAGAAAAGGCAAGAGACGCAGGTTCAAACCCTGAGTCGGGAAGATCCCCTGGAGTAGAACATGGCAACCCACTCCAGTATTCTTGCTGGAAAACCCCATGGACAGAGGAGTCTGGTGGGATACAGGCCACAGGGTTGCAAAGAGTTGGACACAACTGAGCACACACACACAATGCCTATGGCTGGCGATTTGTTAGGTGAGTGAATGTTGGATCACAAGGATATTTGTCTTTTTCTTGGCCTAATATTTACATCATCTGAATCAGAACTACATTCTGAAGAACTGTCATCTTCTGAGACACAGTCAGACAAAGTATCTGTCTAAAATTCACTAAAAGATTTTTCTTCACTCAGAATTTCACGAAGCGTTATTTTTGAAAATTTTACAGAAATAAACTTGCGTTTATAACATACACAGGATTGGAACAAAAACCCAGGGAAGCAAAATGTGAATGATAACAACAGTCACAAGTTGTATAATGACCTCTCAATCAATTTTAAGAGAGGAGAAAGGCAGCAGTGGTTTAGTTGCTCAGTCGTGTCCAACTCTTGTGACTCCATGGACTGTAGCCCGCCAGGATCCTCTGTCCATGGGATTCTCCAGGCAAGAATACTGGAGTGGGTTGCCATTCCCTTCTCCAGGGGATCTTTCAGACCCAGGGATCGAACTCAGATCTTTTGCATCGCAAGCGGTCTCCTGTGTTGCAGGTGGACTCTTTACTGACTGAACCATCAGGGAAGCCCTGAAGGGCAGAAGATGCCCTGATAATTCATTCCGCCTGCATGGACTGGCCTTGCTCATATCTTCCCATTCATTGTTTGCTTTGGGTTTAACTCTAAAACCCAGTCCCCAAGCCATCTGTTCAAATTCTTCTCCAACAGAGGACCCTTCCACTGGGAGGAGCCAGGCAGAGGCAGGGACTGTGGTTATGCCATAGCAGGCCAGCTGTGGTCTTGGGAACTACAAAGACCTGGGTTTACATCTTGATTCTGCCACTTATTCGCTGTGTGACCTCTGGCAAGTTACTTGAGCTCTCTGCACTTCAGTTTGTTCATCTGTAAAATGAGCTCAACAATACTCATGTTATAGAACTTTAAAGGGGGTTTAATGAAATAATTTGTGCAAAGCATTTAGCGCCTTCCTTTATATATAAAAAATAGTCAATACATAACCAATATGACTAGTCATTCCAAGTCAGAATGACAATCTGGGATGTGACTTCAAACTTTTAGACTTTATCAAGTATGTCAAAACATCTTTAAGAGTTTAGAGATTCAGTACACCCTTAAGTTTCCTCTCTCATATGATATTCAAAAACTTTTGTATTTTGAAATTACTGAAAATGTATACCAGCTATTGAAATAGCTTCTTTCGATTATCACCACATTCTGGATAACTTGATTGAAATGGAGAATTTGGGGGTTTTTTTGTGGTGCCCTGCTTTGCTGGTTAAGTAAACAACACTTCATGGGCAACTCAGCACTGAAGAGTGTCAAATATTTGGAAGTAGGCAGAAAAAAACTGAGATACATACAGACCTGGATTCTGGACTCATCCAACCCTCGAGCGGTTGTTCAGTTGCTCAGTCGTGTGTGACTCTTTGTGACCCCATGAACTGCAGCATGCCAGGCTTCCCTGTCCTTCACTATAGGTAATACCATCCAACCATCTCCTTCTCTGTCATCCCCTTCTCCTCCTGCCCTCAATCTTTCCCAGCATCAGGGTCTTTTCCAATGAATCAGTTCTTCGCATCAGGTGGCCAAAGTATTGGAGCTTCAACATCAGTCCTTCCAATGAATATTCAGGGTTGATTTCCTTTAGGATTGACTGGTTTGATCTCCTTCCTGTCCAGGGGACTCTTAAGAGTCTTCTCTAGCACCACAATTTGAAAGCATCAATTCTTTGGTGCTCAGCCTTCTTTAGGATCCAACTCTCACATCTGTATGTGACTACTAGAAGCTCTTAGCTTCTGCTGCTCAAGAGCAACAGGGTAAGGTGACCCTCTTCTGTTTGCTCCTGCAAGGTTGAAGCTGCGGTGGAGGCTGCCAGAGCAGCTTTTCCGGGCTGGTCCTCCCAGAGCCCCCAGGAGCGCTCACAGGTGCTGCAGCGGCTGGCAGACTTGCTGGAACAGTCCCTGGAGGAGCTGGCCCAGGCCGAGTCCAAGGACCAAGGTGAGAGGGGTCTGTGCCAGCTTCTTCCCTCTTTCTCCTGCCCGCTCTCTAGTGGAGCCAAGTTTATTGCCCTGTCCTGTGTGGAAATGCGCTTACTCAGATGCTGGCCATTCACACCCTCCTTCCAAGTTGTCAATTGATCTGTTGCCTCTTAATCATATGAACAGAACTCAGGACTCTTTCATCAACTGACCCCTTATGGGCCCATCAGGCCCGCCCACCCAGTGCTTCTCATGGCAGCGGTAAAGCTTGGAAAACCGGACCAGCCAAGGCCTCTGAAGGCTGAGGCTTGCAACTGGCCCACTTCTGCCTCATTCTGATGGTCAGAGCAAGTCAAGGCTGAACCCAAGTTCAAGAGGCAGGGAAATAAACACACTGTTGGTAGAAGGAACTACAAAGATGTTATGGCAAAGGGCATGGATTTGGGGAGAGAGGTAGAACAAGAAGGCTGAGAGTGCACCCCTCCACCAGTTCTAAGTAGAGAGTTTCAAACCAAAAAACAATTTTTGTCTCTTTTTTTTTTAAGCTGCATTATTCATTTGTTTTTTATTATATATTTTTAATTGAAGTATAGTTGCACTGCTACGTTTAAAATGGATAACCAACAAGGACCTACTGTATAGCACAGGGAACTCTGCTCAATGTTATGTTACAGCCTGGATGAGAGTGGATACATGTATATGTATGGTCTGAATTGCTCTGCTGTTCTCCTGAAACTATCACAACATCATCAATTGGCTTTCAGTTCAGTTCAGTTGCTCAGTCGTGTGCGACTCTTTGTGACCCCATGAATCACAGCACGCCAGGCCTCCCTGTCCATCACCGACTCCTGGAGTTCACTCAAACTCATATCCATCGAGCTGGTGATGCCATCCGGCCATCTCATTCTCTGTCGTCCCCTTCTCCTCCTGCCCCCAATCCCTCCCAGCATCAGAGTCTTTTCCAGTGAGTCAGCTCTTCGCATGAGGTGGCCAAAGTATTGGAGCTTCAGCTTTAGCATCAGCCCTTCCAATGAACACCCAGGACTGATCTCCTTTAGAATGGACTGGTTGGATCTCCTTGCAGTCCAAGGGACTCTCAAGAATCTTCTCCAGCACCACAGTTCAAAAGCATCAATTCTTCAGCGCTCAGCTTTCTTCACACTCCAACTCTCACATCCATACATGACCACGGGAAAAACCATAGCCTTGACTAGACAGACCTTTGTTGGCTTTACTCCAATGTAAAATAAAAAGTTGAAACAAAACAAACAAAAATTGAAGTATAGTTGATTTAAAATTTTGTGTTGGTTTCAGGTGTACAGCACAGTGATTCAGTTATATCCATCTACATACACATTCATATAAATGTGTGACTGCTCTTCAAATTGTCTTATATGTGTATGTGTGTGTGTTGGTTGCTCATTCATGTCTGACTCTTTGCAACCCCATGGACTGTAGCCTGCCATGCTCCTCTGTGCATGAAATTCTCCAGGCAAGAATATTGGAGTAGGTTGCCATGCCCTCCTCCCGAACCAGGGGATCTTCCCGACCCAGGGATGGAACCCATTGCAGGCAGAATCTACCCTCTGAGCCGCCAGGGAATCCTATATGTGTGTGTGTGTGTGTGTGTGTGTATTAGTTGTTCAGCTGCTCAGTCATATCTGACTCCTTGCAACCCCATGAACTGCAGCACACCAGACTTCCCTGTCCTTCACCATCTCCTGGAGCTTGCTCAAAACTCATGGCCAATGAGTTGGTGATGCCATCCAACCGTCTCCTCCTCTATGATCCCCTTCTCCTCCTGCCTTTACTCTTTCCCAGCATCAGGGTCTTTTCTAAAGAGTCGACTCTTCACATCAGGTGGCAAAAGTACTGGAGCTTCAGCCTCAGCATCCGTCCTTCCAATGAATATTCAGGACTGATTTCCTTTTGGATTGACTGGTTTGATCTCCTTGTAGTCCAAGGGACTCTGAAGAGTCTCTCTCTCTCTCTCTGTGTATATATATATATATATTCTTTTTCAGATTCTTTCCCTTTATAGGTTATTACAAGATATTGAGTATAGTCCCCTGTGCTCCACAGTAGGTCTTTGTTGGTGATCTGTTTTATATACATAGTGTGTGTGTGTTATCCAACCTCCTAATTTATCTCTTTCCCCTCCTTTTCCCTTTGGTAACCAAAGTTTGTTTCCTAAAAGCGAAGATAATTTGAAAGGCACACAGTCAAGTAATGTAGAAAGATTTCCAATATATCAGTCACTGTTCCACTCCCAACACAATTTCCCAGTTTTTAAAACTGCTTCCCAGAGGTCATCGTAATGGAGTGAATGTCCGTAAATCTCTGTAAAGATAGGTTAGGATATACGTGTATGTATATGTATATATATGAATATGTATGCTGCTGCTGCTAAGTTGCTTCAGTTGTGTTTGACTCTGCAACCATATAGACCATAGCCCACCAGACTCCTCCGTCCATGGGATTCTCCAGGCATGAGTACTGGAGTAGGTGGCTGTGCCCTCCTCCAGGGGATCTTCCAAACCCAGGGATCAAACGTGCGTCTCTTTAAGCCTCCTGCATTGGCAGGCAGGTTCTTTACCACTAGTGCCACCTGGGAAGCCCTGTATGTATGTACGTATATATGTATATGTGTGCTATAAAGTGGCCTAATGTTAGAAAATGGCTTGACCCCAAACCCTTAAGTAGAAAATGCTTCCTGACATGGCAGAGTCTCCCAGCATCACTAAAGATAACTAAGGGACATTTCAGGTAAGTGTGTGTCTAGGAAGTGCGGGGGGCCCATGATGGTGAGCAAGGGCCACACAGCAGCCTCTGCTGGTTCCCATCAGTGGTCACATGCTCATCTTAATGGCGCCACTGTGTGCTGAGGAGTTAATATCATCGCATGTTTTTTGATCATGTGCAAACACAGCTGTCTTAACACTGATTATTCCAAACCCTCTGCAGCATGTCCAAAGCTTGGTGATTCTGAATTGAAAGAGCTGGTTCGGGTGAAGTGGTAGCATCTGGAATGATGACTCGTTCAGTCTAATAAGCAAAGATTATTTGACTCAATTCTAACCACTCTGCTTCATCTTATCATCTCACATCTAACTATTTCATAGTCTTATGAAACCATGATCAACACCCTCTGTAATCAAGCAATGCCCATCCCAGGCTAGAAGGAACAGAAGCTACTTCAGAGGGAGCTGGGATATGTGTGCGGTAGTGTCTCCTCCAAGTTCGAGGTGAAGTACACTGACAGTGCCTTCTGCTGTTGACTTCTTACAGGGAAAACCATAACCCTGGCGAGAACCATGGACATCCCCCGGGCTGTGCAGAACTTCCGGTTCTTTGCCTCCTCCATCCTGCACCACACGTCTGAATGCACGCAGATGGACCACCTGGGCTATCTGCACTACACAGTGCGGGCCCCCGTGGGCATCGGTAGGTGCTGTGCAATGACAACTGGACCATAGTAGTACGTAGAGATGCTTGGTCAGCCCTGTAGAAGTGATCTAAAGGAACAGACTTTAAAAAAAGAAACTTCTGCTTTATCTGAAATACAATTGACCTTAAAAATCTAAATCTAGTTTATTTTGTTTGTGTCAGATTCCCTACTTATCCCTACATTGTTCTTGAGGAATCACAGGGAAAGGAATGACACTGAGAATAAATTCATAAGCCAGGACTTTTTGTTCCTTGTAATTAAAAAAAACTTTCAGGAAAGTAGTGCGGTTAATGTCATAGTGGGGTAAGTGTTACTTTTGTGTGCTTCAGTTTTGTTATCTGGAAACTGGGAGAATAGTTTAATTTTGTCTGTATATGTTGTATGTGAATTATATAAATTAATAGATGTAGAACACTTGGAACAGTGCCTGGTACTGTGATAAATAAGCCTTGACTGTATTATCTAGTGATACTTCTCTTATTTCTGTGGTTCCTGCACATCAGAAATATATGCAATGACTCAACATGTCCACTAGATGTCACTATTTCCTCCGAGAAAAAACCATCAACTGTCCATATTTTACTAGTTCCATTTTATGATAGGATAAAAGAGGATAAGTCAAAGAAAAGAAAATGGGACATTTTGCCACTTTGATTATCTGAACCCTTCGGAAATAACATTTTCAAGACAGTATAACAAAACTTTAGTCTCCTTCTAAGAAGTGTACTAACATTATGCTGCAAAAATATTCTCTTACTCCCTGAAGAGCAGAATTTTCAGTGGGAAATTTAATAATATATAAAGCATGTTTACTGTCATAGCTCAGGTTTGAGAGTAGAGTATAGAATAAAGTGACTCCATTTACTTATTCATAACGTGGGTTTTATTTTTATGCATTTTGTGGTCGGAAGTCTGAATGGCTTCTTGCATGAAGACACATTTTAAATGTTATAGATGTTGCTTAGCCAGCAAACCTATCTGGTTAGGATACAGGTGAGAACCTAGAGATAATTTATTTATTAAAAAATTCCCTGGGTTAGGTAAAATGGATTTCACATCTCAGAACCTATTTGCTCTTATTTATTACAAATAATTGTGAACAATTTAAGATCTTATGTCTCAATCCACAACCAATTAGAAAAACAGGTGGAAAAATTTAGAATAGTGCCTAGACCATTTAAAGATAAAAAAGATTGTTGAGACAGTACAAAGATCAGTCTACAAACCTCAAAACTGATCACATTCTGAGACTGTTTAGGGAGAGGTGACCGCATAGCCTTGGTACTTACATTGTTGTTGTTCATAAATATAATTGAAAGTCATCAAGAAAAGAGTAAGCTGTATTGATTATAGTTTTAAAGGTATGGCTGCTTGTAATATATTTTAGACTTATTTCTCTGAAATTCTACAGAAATTCTACAAAAGATTGGAAATTCTTTTGTGGAATTTTTTGAAGCATTGAAATTCTACAAACGATTGGGATTTTGGAAGGGCAAGCTGACATTTGGTGTAGCATGAAGGAGTTTTCATTAGCAAAGCATGTCTGGCCCATCTGCTTTGAAGGGTATGTCATTGCTGGCGATGCTTCTGTTCTCCTCTGTTAGCTGCTCTGATCAGTCCCTGGAATCTGCCCCTCTATCTGCTGACCTGGAAGATCGCTCCAGCGATCGCTGCTGGCAACACAGTGATAGCTAAGCCCAGCGAGCTGACTTCCGTGACCGCGTGGATGATGTGCAGACTCCTGGAGAAAGCAGGTAATCAGTGTTAGGGTGTCAGAGGAGAGGCACATGATTGGCTTTCGGGATGTATGTTTTATAGGCTTCAGCCACTGTAGGGTCACTGACATTTTTAAAATAATGAAAAAAATATTTATTGGAGTATAGTTGCTTTACAATGTTATGTTAGTTTCTACTGTACAGAAAAGTGAATCAGATATTCATATACATACATCTCTTTTTTAGAGTTGCTCCCCATTTAGGTCACCACAGAGCATTGAATAGAGCTCCTTGTGCTGAGGTTCTCATTAGTTATCTGTTTTATACATAGTAGTATATATATTGGAGAAGGAAATGGTAATACTTTCCAGTTTTTGTACCTGGAGAATCCCCGTGGACTGAGGAGCCTGGCAGGCTTCAGTCCATGGGGTCACAAACAGTCAGGCGTGACTGAGTGTATATGTGTCAATACCAATCTCCTAATTTATCCCACCCTCCCTTCCCCTCTTGGTGTCCATACATTTGTTCTCAATGTCTGTGGCCACTGACATCTGAAAAGTTATTTTGAATAGAAATCTGCTTGGCAGATCCCAGGGACATCTTTGGTTATTTGTCTTCTCAACCTCTTCTGAGAAATCCCCTCTTCTGAGCGGATCCACGGGCTTCCTTTATCCTTGCCCAGAACGCACTGCTGCGGGACAGTCCTCCCGGCGGGGCTCCACGGACAGCACCCAGAGCAAAGGACAGCGGCACAGCGGCTGGCTGCAAGAGCCCGACCAACTCCGACACCAGCCTTCCCCAGACAGTGTCTCCAATCATCAATCTAAATCCTGCCTTGGCACCACGAGTGGATCTTGATGAAAAGAAAATATTGCTAGATACCACTCTGATTTGCATAGGAACAGAATGCCTGAGACAAACAGCCCGTTTTCAAGAGAATTGAATAGAAACCCATTAGTTTCCCTGCATTGGAACCCACTACCTCACAGATGATGATGCACTATGGCTCCTCGTCTTTCTCTTGCTGATGGTTTAATGGCCATGCGTGTTTCTGGCTTCATTCTGGAGTGTTGAGCTGACACCGTGCCAGGGTTGGAAGGTCACAGGCAGGAGGCTCTAGCTTGTAACCCAGGAGGAAGCCCCTCACTGTGAGGGCCTGAGCTCATGTCTCTGGTGGGGGTCTTTCTTTCGGGCCCGTCAGTCTCTGCTGTGCTCGCTTCCTTCCAGCCCCCAGAGAAGATGCTTCCCCACTCACTCACGACCATAGAGGGGGCGGTTGCTAAAAACCTCTCTCTCCTAAACTCCTTTTCTCTCAAAGTAAAAACATACATGTTGGCTTCCAGGATAGCTAAGCCAGTTCCTTACTCCAGGGTATAGATGACAAGTTAAACGGTGCTTATTTAGGAAAGTGCATGGGACCTTGTGACCGCGGTTAACTCCCTCGTATCCTATGGAGGAAAGAGGTTGTCCAGCCTAGGTCTCTGGGTTGACGTCAATGGCTGCTCTGGACCTCTGGAAACATCCTTACCAAACTGGTAAGGATGAAGTGGACATCCTTACCTCCTTTGCGTCCCAGAATGTGTCATCCTTTCCTTACAAAGGTGACCGTGTTCTATCCCTTTCTTTGCAAAACAGTCTCTAGTATCTGCAAAGGTCCAAGGGGTTTCTTCCCTGTCTCTTGCCTGCTGGTTCTTTGGTGTGAGACAGAAGGGACCCTCTGCTCTGCTTCATCCTGTGTTGGGAGGATGCATGAGGAGCTGGGGAGGGACCACAGAACCGCATCCTGGACACCTCTCTGTCCTAAAATCAGCTATGTCTTGATCTTTGAGGATTGCTCTTGTCTAACCACCCTGCCCTTTCAAATAACCCAGAACCCAGTCTGCACGAGAGTTTAATGTTTCCATTTATTTGCACAGCATTGCACTCTTATTACTATGGGTGAATAAACCTGTTATACCAAGATGGTCCTTCGCTGCCTCCCCCTCTGGGCTGGTTTGGCTAAAGTCTCCTCCTCCAATAACACTGAGAGTGTGATGACCCAGTCGCACCTGACATGAGCCCTCAGTTTCTCCACTGGGATAGGGGTGTCAATCTCATTTACTTGATTCTGTTTAGACCTCTCTAAGAGAAACTTCCAGCTGTGTCAGAAAGCTAAACCCACCTGCTAATGTAGTCTGGATATTGCAAGATCTAGCTCCTCTAGTCCTGAGCATTCAAACAGACTTGGAAGATGAACTTCCTTTGAAATAAAAAATCATTTAAGATGTTTTGAAGTATACCATGAATACCTCTTTGCAAGTCTTAGAATATTTGTTTTTGTCTTGGGTGCACCAAATGTTTGCCCTCATTCTTGAAGTGGCCACTGGTGGTAGATTTCTGGCCCTTCCTATTGATTTTTGTTCTGCTCTATTTAAGCTTAAAATTTTCCTTGTCACCATCCAGCCATATCCTGGCACTGGCAGGCTTCCCTTTGCTTTGCTGTTTCTTAGCTACCTACTCTGAGTTTTAGTGATTTATTATTTGCCAGTTAAACTGTTTTCCCTCTCTTATAACCAGAATCTCTTCAGGATAAAGGGTGAATGTCTGTAGAAAAATTTTATTAATGTCTGGATCAAATGGCAAAATGGTTTTGAGAAATACAAGCCACTAGATACATAACTCAATTTATTAACATTGGAGTTCAAGGGAATGTAATCAAAATGTAAATTCCGTTGTGTAGAAGGCATTCTGCCTGCTGAAATGAGCTCATTTTCCTGTGATGATAAATATGTGGTATTTCTATGTTTTCTCTCACCCTTTAAAAAAAATGCTAAAATAAGCATTAGACGTGATTTGAGCCATTTTTTTGCCTTCAGGATTCATAAAGCCCAACAGTCCACATTCTCTGACCCTCAACTCTCCATTTGAATACCAGGCAAATATCCACAAGCTCAATAGTGATGGAGATGCAGGACTCACGAGGACGTGAATGATGGGAAACTTTGTCCTCATTTGCCCCTATCATCAGCTGGGAGGACCTCTCCCTCAAACCTCCTTTGGCCCAACCCACAGCCCAGCTGCTCTCATGTGGTGTCTATGATCCAGGATGCACTTGAGCTGGGTTTCAAACAAGTGTGCAGGCTGAATGCAGAGGTGGGGCCATTAGAGGGCAACTCTGCCAGACCCCTGTCTCCTTAGGGGCTCACCTGGGTAGGGCCTCAAGGTGATCTGGTGAAGGCTGTGCTCTGTGGGAAGGGGTTCTCGATGATCATGGATCATCAGTGAGAACTTATCATGTATACCTTAAGAGCATATTCTTGAAGAGATGATTTTAATCCAAGAGAGTATGTCTAACTTGGAGCAAGGGAATGATGTTAGGAGCGAGACAGCAGTTACCTTACAAAAGAGCATTTCTGCATTTCCTGTTGTTCAAACCTGCAAACACAGGGAATATACTCAGCTACCTCCAGGCAAACCCTAAGAGTTTCCTGGACGCAATTGATTGCACATAGATTTTTTTTTTTTTTGAACACTTAAATATTCCCAATGGAGAAGGCGATGGCACCCCACTCCAGTACTCTTGCCTGGAAAATCCCATGGATGGAGGAGCCTGGTGGGCTGCCGTCCAAGGGGTCGGGAAGAGTCGGACACGACTAAGCGACTTCACTTTCACTTTTCACTTTCATGCATTGGAGAAGGAAATGGCAACCCATTCCAGTGTTCTTGCCTGGAGAATCCCAAGGACGGGGGAGCCTGGTGGGCTGCCGTCCATGGGGTTGCACAGAGTTGGACACGACTGAAGCGACTTAGCAGCAGCAGCAGCAAATCTTCCCAAAGTCAAGAACTTTTTCTGAATTGGATACTGTAAATGTTCATGCATTCATTGACTTAACAGTTACTTACTAACCAACACCTAGTTTTGCCTTCTATTGGCTGTTACTTAACCCCAGGATCAAACCCGAGTCTCTTATGTCTCCTGCATTGGCAGGTAGGGTCTTTACCACTAGCACCACCTGGGAAGCTCTTATTTAACCTCACTTTGCCTCAACATTCTCACGAGTGATGTGAGGATGTTAATATGATGTACCTCACGGAGCTATTGGGAGATCTAAAGGGTGTAACCCATTTAGAGTTACAGTTGATTCACAGTGAGTACCCAATAAATGTGAGCATTTACTGGTATTATCTCTTTACATTTTTATTTTTATTATTACTAAAATTATTTTAATAACATATATATGTAGCATTAAATCTTTTCTCATTGATCTCTTTTAAATGTGATGCATTAAAAATATATTTCCAAGGATTTCCCTGGCGGTCCGGTGGTTAAAACCCTGCATTTCAAATGCAGTGGGTGCCAACTTTGATCCCTGTTTGGGGAACTAAGATCCCATATACCGATAAGCATGGCCAAAAAAGATTTTTTTAAAAAATTGAGTATTCATTCTATCTGGCAAAGTAGGCCATGGCACAAGGGATACAACAGAGGGCAAAACACAGACCCATGTCTGCCCTTGGCTGGTGCCCTTCTAGTGGTGGATGTGTAATGAACAGGTAGATCCATAAAACACATAATGAATACATGCAGATATAGGGCAGTAAGTTTTTGTAATAGAAAAGCCTGGAGCACCTACTTGGGGTGTTCTTGGACACTCAGTCTTAGAGGGTGATGGTGCATCCCGATCATGGGGAATAGGACCTTCAACTCAAAAGTCACCTTCCCCGGGGGACCCTCCCTCTCTTTCCTAGGGAGGGAGCCGCTTTCTTCTCTGGCTTCTGCAGTGTGGATACTCCCTGTACTTAGCCTTTGCTCTCCTCTCCCACAGAGCCTGACCTGCCTGAGGGTATCTCTGCATCCTCAGCCCCTGAGGTTTAGTCAGTACTCTGGAATGAATCACATAGGACGTTTAACCCTGCATTTTCTAGGGCAAAGCACCCAGAGAAATTCCACCTGGGGCATAATACAGGCAGAGATTATGCTGTCGTCTCTGCTTTGCTATTGACTAGAGACAACCATTCGGAGAAGGCAATGGCAAGCCACTCCAGTACTCTTGCCTGGAAAATCCCATGGATGGAGGAGCCTGGTAGGCTGCAGTCCATGGGATCGCTGAGTCGGACACGACTGAGCGACTTTACTTTCCCTTTTCACTTTCACACATTGGAGAAGGAAATGGCAACCCACTCCAGTGTTCTTGCCTGGAGAATCCCAGGGACGGTGGAGCCTGGTGGGCTGCCATCTATGGGGTCACACAGAGTCGGACACGACTGAAGTGACTTAGCAGCAGCAGCAGAGACAACCATTAATGTCCCTTCCCACCCCCATTCAAGCTACAGAAACTCACACAACATTGACAGCAATCATTTTGCCAAAAAAACAAAAAACCACCCCCAAAACAAAACAAACAAAACACTTTGAAGGAGAATCTCTAAGTAGCCTGAAGCCCTTGACATGCTGAGAAGAATGGCTGTAACCGGTACTGCTTCCCATCCAGGTGTTCCACCAGGCGTGGTAAATATTGTGTTTGGAACGGGGCCCCGGGTAGGCGAGGCCCTGGTGTCCCACCCAGAGGTGCCCCTCATCTCCTTCACTGGGAGCCAGCCCACCGCTGAGCGCATCACACAGCTGAGTGCCCCCCACTGCAAGAAGCTCTCGCTGGAGCTGGGGGGCAAGAATCCTGCCATCATCTTTGAGGATGCCAACCTGGACGAGTGCATTCCGACAACTGTCAGGTCCAGCTTTGCCAACCAGGTATGTCCTGTTTATTTTCTCCCCCTTTGTTTTTTCACTTGGTTTTAACTCAGCAGCCTTGTCAAGCTGCATCTGTTGCATCACAGTGAAAACCAGGGCGAGCAGGTCAATGCAGGGCTATTTCAGTGAAAGGAGAATGGTTACATTGTGTTAGTGTTTTGCCTATCTCTTCGATCTTAATGTCACTTGGAGGCGTTGTGGCATCACAGCTCCTGTTTAGCAAGCTCTTCAGTTCTTCATTGCTCAGTCAGGTCCCACTCTTTGTGACCCCATGGACCTCCCTGTCCTTCACTATCTCCTGGAGTTTGCTCAGACTCACGTCCATTGGGTCAGTGATGCCATCCAAGCCTCTCATCCTCTGTCGCCCTCTTCTCCTCTTGCCCTCAGAACTTTTATGGGCCACCAGCTATGGGCAAAATGATTGCTTTCTGGCTTCTCCATTCCTTTATTTATACTTTTCCCAGTCTTTTCTTGCTTGTCCAAGAGTCCTATCTCTTGGAAACCTTATTTTCTGCCCCTACCCAAAAGCACCTCAAATGCATTCACACACTTAGAAATAAATACTTGAATCAGTCTCGAGCAGGTTTCTTACCTTAGAATCATGGAGGAGCCTCAAGCAACTTTGTATTTCCTGATCATTGGAAGAATTGTTGTGAAGATCCAATATCAATGTGATGAAAATATTTGTTTATGTGTACAGGTGCAATCATACATACACAATACTGACAAGTCCAGAATGTGGTTTGTAAACTATCACATGTTGGGCTCAAATAATAGGAAGCCTGACTTTTCACTCAGAAACCTGTTAGTGCCTCTCCCTGGAACGCTGTGTCTCTGTTTGGATGTGCAGTTTCATCTGAAACTTCACCTGTACAAAGCAGAACTTCCGATTTCCCTCCCTCTCTGTTCCCTGCACTGTCTCTGCTCTCCCTGCCTTGTGTTTACCTTTCTGAAGAAGAGACTACCATCCACGGTGTGCTTGGGCCCAAGATCTGGGACTCATCCTTGTTCTAACCTCCTCTTTTCCTTATACCTCATTATCCAGCAATAGGTCCTGTTGGTTCTATCTTGAAGGTATATCCTGAACCTTCTTTGGAGCATATTTGCCAGTTTCTTTACATTTTTGGAGTCCCCTGCCCCTTTAAGAGTCTGTTGACCTCAGTGGACTCCTACTGCTTTCCTCATCTCCACTGATTCCACGTGGTCCAAGGTACCCCCCCCTTACCTGGATGTCTGAAAAGCTCTCCTAACACACTCTCATTCTCTCCAATTCTATTCTCCACACAGCTGCCAGAATGATCATTTAAAAATGTAAATCCTGACCACATCTTCCTGCTGCTTAAAGCTGTCCATGATCCTTTCATGATACTGAGGATAAAATGCAAGCTCCTTGTGAGCCTGTGAGCCTATAAGATTCTGCATGATGTTGCCTCGCTCCTCACCTGCCTTTATCTCCTGTGTTACTCTGACTCCCATCCCTGCCTCCAGCCCCCACCCTCAGCCCCACTCACCTTCCTTGCTTTCCTCACACACTTCAAGCTCGTTTCTCACTTACTGCTGAGAATTCTGCACCCCTGTCCATGTGGCTCCTTCACATCAATCAAGGGTCAATTCAAACATTCCCTGTTCACGAGTGTCATCCAGGACTCCCTTTAATAAAAGGGAGGAAAAGTTCTCCCTCCCCACTAGTTTCTACTCTTATCCTCAGCTTAGTTTTCTTGTATTGTTTGGGTCATGGCCTGAAGGTGTATTATTTATTGAGCTTTATTGCGTTATTGCCTGTCTTCCCACAAGACAATGTATTCCACGTGGTGGGACTTTGTTTTGTTTACTGCTGTTTTCCATTGTCTAGACCAGTGCCGGGTATGTGACAGACACTCAGAAGTGCAGGGTGATCTGTCCATGCAGTGGAGCCCCCTGTCTTGTCCTCATGAGTCATTCTTGGCAGGGTGAAATCTGCCTCTCTACCAGCAGAATCTTTGTCCAGAAGAGCATCTATAGTGAATTTTTAAAGAGGTTTGTAGAGGCGACCAGAATGTGGAAAGTTGGTATTCCTTCTGACCCATCGGCTGACATGGGCGCTCTGATCAGTAAAGCTCATCTGGAGAAAGTAAGTAAAACCCTCTGTGTAAGTTTCAGAAATAATTCTTAAAAAAAATTTTTTTTAAATTTTGTATTGGGGTATAGTCAATTAACAAAGTTGTGACAGTTTCAGTTGAACAGCAAAGTGACTCAGCCATACGTATACATGTATCCATTCTCCCCCAAACTCATTCCCATCCAGGCTGCCATATGACATTGAGCAGAGTTCCCTGTGCTATACAGAAAGGCCTCGTTAGTTTTCCATTTTAAATATAGCCATATTCCATGTACTATGCGGGGTTTCCCTGGTGGTTCAGATGGTAAGGAATCTGCCTGCAGTGCGGGAAACCCAGGTTTGATTCCTGGGTCAGGAAGATCCCCTGGAGGAGAAAATGGCAACCCATTACAGTATTCTTGCCTGTAAAATCCCATGGACAGAGAAGCCTGCAGGCTGCAGTCCCTGGGGTAGCCACAAAGAGTTGGCCATCTATACAGCAGGTCGCTGTTGATTATCCATTTTAAATACAGCAGAGTGTACATGCTCATCCCAAACTCCCTAACTATCCCTTTCCCTGGTCCTTCCCCTTGGCAACCATAAATTTGTCCTCTTAAATCTGTGAGTCCAGAAAGAATTCTTATGGGGAGAGAAACTCAGTGCCAAGGCATAGCACCATCTTTGAAATACTGTTAAATTACTACCCTGTTCTTTTTTTAAAAATTATGATCTGTGGGAAATTGTCTCTGGGTACCAAGTTGAAAATGTTAAAGATAGATACACAAATGTAGTCAAGTTAAAGCAGCACTAGCATGACATAAATAAACTCGAGAAGCCAGCAGGGAGTCTGACTTCCATGGAGCCAGTCAGTAGAGTGAGGAAAGCAAATTTCAAAGCATAAAGGTCAGCTGACGAGAATGTTGTGGGCTGACGGTGGCAGGGATTTCCACAGGTAAATGTTCCCAGTCAGTTCTCAGGCAGTAAGGTTCTGCCTCTGGGTAATAGCAAACGGGATTCTGCAAGTACGAATCCAGTCTGAACAATGTGGACTTTAGCTGGTGGGGTGACTTGTGGGGTCTTCGTGGGAGAAGCCATTGAAGAAGGTGTTCTCTGGGTGCTTTGTGGAATTTGGGTCTTTAAGATCATTTTCATTTCCTGATAAAACTCCCACAATAAGTAATAGAATTTTGGAGTTAAAAGATCTCATTTTGAGCTATGGTAACTAAGACCCACCAAGGGTAATGGTAGTGTGCCCCCATGGGTTAAGCAGTGAGGGACGGAGCCTTTACGTAGATTCAGCGGACTTCCTACATTTGAACTTTGACTTTCACCATACTGTGAAGCACAGAATCCCACAGGTAGGAACATGCAGTGTCAGTCTTCCCTGTCTCTTCTCGTTTCTTTTGTTTTCTTAGTAAAGTAGGAAGCAAAGTGAGGAGGGGAGATGGTGCTGAAGGTTTCAAGGAGGAGGAAAAGTTCTGAGATAGTCTTCAAGGAGATCAGGAGAGAGAGAAATGGACTTGAAGTGACAGTATTGTCAGCGGGGCAGCCCTAAGGGCTCCCCCCGGAACTGTGATCACTTGTGGTCACACTAACAAGGCATATGGTCATTGATTTAAAGTGAGGCCAGCCAGCATGGCTGTGTCTTCCTCCAGTCAGATTCACCTGCACGATTGGCAGGCACATAGGTAGCAGTCCCCAGAGTGCCCCTGGGGGATCCACAGCTATGGATGTTCCCATCTGTGAAGCGAGGTGTCACCTGGTGTAAGAGGCGCCCTGGTTCTCTCTCATCTGACGGTTCTGAACTCAGGGATCCATGCTGTAAATCCGTGCATGCAAATAAGTGGTGAAAAATATCTTTTGCCTCTTTCCAAATGCTTCCTGTGGAGAAAAGTTACCTTTCCAGGAGCATCTTTCATTAAGCTCAGGCCATGTGAAATTAAAAGACGCTTGCTCCTTGGAAAAGAAGTTATGACTACCTCAACAGCCTATTAAAAAGCAGAGACGTTACTTTGCCAACAAAGGTCCGTCTAGTCAAAGCTTTTGTTTTTTCAGTAGTCATGTATGGATGTGAGAGTTGGACTATAAAGAAATCTGAGCTCTGAAGAATTGATGCTTTTGAACTGTGGTGTTGGAGAAGACTCTTGAGAGTCCCTTGGACTACAAGGAGATCCAACCAGTCCATTCTAAAGGAAATCTAATACTTTGGCCACCTGCTGCGAAGAACTGACTCATTTGAAAAGACCCTGATTCTGGGAAAGATTGAAGGTGGGAGGAGAAAGGGATGACAGAGGATGAGATGGCTGGATGACATCACTGACTCAATGGATATGCGTTTGGGTAGGCTCTGGGAGTTGGTGATGGATAGGGAAGCCTGGCGTGCTGCAGTCCATGGGGTCGCAACGGGTTGGACACCACTGAGTGACTTAACTGATCTGCTGTCTGTGCTTAGTCGCTTAGTCGTGTCTGACTCTTTGCACCTCCATGGACTGTAGCCCACCAGGTTGCTCTCTCCATGGGATTCTCCAGGCAGGAATACTGGAGTGGGTTACCATGCCCTCCTCGAGGGGATCTTCCCAACCTAGAGATCGAACCCAGGTCTTCCACATTGCAGGTGGATTCTTTACTGTCTGAGCCACCAGGGAAGCTCAGGCTATGGCACCATCTAAGGTCCCCTGTGCAATTCACTAACTCACCAGAGACTCAAAGCTCTCTTCATCAACTCAGCAGAGAAACTGTTTTTCTATCCTAGGCACTGTCAGAGTCATTAAGTTCTCCAGTGAGGGGAGGTACGTCAGTGAAGCAAATCAAAGTATTTGACTTTCCTGTCGCAGGAGAATGATGTGTAGCCCCTCTGTGTGTGCACATACAAACTGTCTTTTGTGTGTGAGAGAAACTGACACCATTCACAGACTTCTATTGGTAGTTAAGACTTTTCTTGGTCATATTCTGATTATTTCTCCCTTTTGCCCCGTATAGTGAACTTGGACCAAATACAGACTTGCTGGGTTTCCCTGTATTGTAGCTCCTGTGAGCATTACTGCAATATTTGTGATGCTCAGCATATTCCTGCTGGCTCAAAGGGGCCTGCCCTCTCCTTAGCTCCCCACCCCACCGCACCCTCCTGAACTCCACCACAGGCTCTCCTCCAGGCATCTCTGCTCTCCAACAACAAGCAGCCTCAGGCTGTGTGAGCTACTCTACCCCACGTGGGCAACAGGACCTTTATCTACTGAGCCCTGGTTCCATTCAGAGGAGAAGAGTAAACAAAGTCAGCTTCTGACCCTGCTGTTGTGCTGTTCAGTCACTCAGCTGTGTGTCTGACTCTTTGAGACCCCATGGACTGCAGCGCACCAGGCTTCTCTGTCCTTCACCATCTCCTGGAGCTTGCTCAAACTCATGTCCATTGAGTCACTGATGCCATCCAACCATCTCATCCTGTTTCCGCCTTCTCCTCCTGCCCTCAGTCTTTCCCAGCATCAGAGTCTGACCCTGTGGTGCCCTTTAGATGAAGCCTCATGATGACAAGACAGTCAAGAGGAGGCCACTTAAAGTCTGGTTGTGCTAAGCTCAAACACACTGCCCTTTTAAGACATCTGTCTTGAAAAGAGGGTGCCTCATGGGGTTGCAAAGAATCGGACATGACTGAGTGACTGCACACACACACACACAGACACCTCAGAAAGTTCTGAGGTTCTACTGGAAGATACTGCAGTGTTAAAATTTTTTTTCACAGTTAAAAACTTAAAAATAGTATTTATCATCAGCCATTTATTTTTATATCTTAGGGAAGAATAATACAGATGGTATTTCCATTATCCTACTGCACACGAAAGTGCAGGTAGCTGTGGGCTTCCCCTTGTTCTGTGGTTCCACTGGCAGATCTCTCAGTTCTGCTTGTAGTCACCCCCCGACACACTTAAAGTCTCAGAACCATCCTGCTGAGGTTCAGAGGGTCCCTGGACACCTGCCAGCCTCACTACTCCGCCCAGAACATGTGTGCCTGGATACCAGGAGTCACAGTTTTACCCTCTGGATCTCTCACCACACGAAGACTTGGAGGGGGGGCCTTAACAGCTCAAGTCTTGTGAGGGGACCCTGTGTGTCTCTGCCCTTTGGGAGGGAGCCAGCGGAAGCAGCTCGGGAAGCGTAAGTGTGTCTTTTTCAGGCTGTGATTCTTCTCAGTTCAGTCTGCCAAACCTTAGTCTGGGATCAAGGCGGCAGCAGACACGCTCCACCGGTGGTCGTGTGTCCTCGCCTTTCACCAGGAAGCTGTGGGGGCTGCGAGTCAAGGAGAGGAGGCTGCCGTCTTGGCGCTCCAGCCCTCCTCCTCTGCGGTGGGCCTCTGTCTTCTCCAAACCAACTTAGCCGCGGGATCTTTGTGTCCGTCCTACTTCTGCGGGGTCGTCACAACAGATGGGGATGCGGTGACGGAAGAACCCAGCTGGGGCATGTGATGGACGTTCTGTAATGGCAGAGGGCCCTAGGTGCAGGTGTGGCTTCCCCGGTTCCCAGTGACGGCAGGGGAGGCACGGAAATGGCAGGTGATTTTATCCTGAGGGGATGCAGAAATGTCTCCCTTGTCTGTTTCATTAGGTTGCTTTTGTTTTTGTTTTTCTTTTTACTCTCTGGAATCCTCACCTACTTGACTGTCTGGAGAATCTGGCTCTAGGCCAGCCTCCCCAAGATGCAAGTAACTAGAGAGAATGCTGGATGTTGACAGTGAGGCTGGAGGAAGCAGAGAGGAAGTTCATGGGTTTATCCCCCAGGAAGGCCAAGCTTTGGGTCTAACTAAGGTCCACTCTTTTATTACTATTTTTTTTACCAAAAACATTTTGTATTGAGGTATAGCCAATTAGAGTCGGACACGACTGAGCGACTTCGCTTTCACGCATTGGAGAAGGAAATGGCAGCCCACTCCAGTGTTCTTGCCTGGAGAATCCCAGGGACGGGGGAGCCTGGTGGGCTGCTGTCTATGGGGTCGCGCAGAGTCGGACACGAATGAAGTGACTTAGCAGCAGCAGCAGAGCCAATTAGCAATGTTGTGACAGCTTCAGGTGAACAGTGCAGGGACTCAGTCATGCATATGCACGCTTTCATTCTCCCCCAACCCAGCTTCCTGTCTTCCTTTGTCAGTTAAGAAAACTGACAAGTCTCACAGCTTGTGAATGCCAGATTATGCATTATACTGTCATCATCACCATCGCCATCAACACCAACAGCAGCATCTGACCTTCAGAAGTTTTCCTGTGTGTCAGATATCATGCTAAGGACTTCACATGTATTATCTTATTTAGTCTTTGCAAGAACCTCTGAAAGAGGTGGCGCAGTCAATCCCATTTTTCTGATGAGGAAACCGAGGCCTAGAGCATTTGAATCCCTCAGCTGGAAAGGACCTGAGATCGGAGCACTGCTGGGCTCCTAAGCCCACTCTTCCAACCTCCAGGCTTTGGTTTTTATGTCCAAAATTACTAAGTGCTGACGATTCTCTGCTCTCTCCTCTCAAGGAAAGTTCTTAGAGGAATATTTCATTCCATTTTGTATCACCTTTATCAGTTACAAGGTTGTTTTTCTGAGCTAAGAGTGTAGATATCATTGTGTCATCTGGGGATATTTTCTCTAGAAAAGAAATTCAGTTTCATGTGAGTCACCTTATATGCTAAATTCGATGAATTCGCAATTTGAAAACCGACACTTCCCTTCACATTTTATTACCCTAAAAGCTTCGAAGCGAGAATTGTGTAATTTTGCTTAGACATGATCATCTGAAGGCAGAGCGCTCCTTGCACTGTTTGAATTGCTGCTGAAAGTCCTGGCTCTGCCTCCAGCCAGGCCTCTGGAGACTCACTTGCACATATCCTGTCCACTCAGAATGCTACCTCTTGGCATCTTTTAATTGATGTGAGTGTGCTGCTTCCAAAGGGGCAAGAGAGTAGGAGAAAGAGAATTCTATCTTTGTGGTTTATCAGCCATATGAACTATGTACCCTTTCGGAGATTCACTTATGTCATCAGCAAATAGAGGACAGTAACATGAGGCTAATAGAGTTTTGAGAGAATTATATGCAATGTGTTAAAAGCACTTATCCACATGCCTGGCTCTTAGACATTAAACAAACAACTCTCCTTCTCTTACCTGTGAGGGCTGACTGGCCGGATGATGGTTACAGCATGTCTGCCCTCAGGCTTAGCAACTGAGTGAAAGTATAATCAGCCTTAGATTTTGTGGGGGGAATAACCTTATATGTCTTTCCTGTGCATACATGCTCAGTTGTGTCCGACTCTTTGCCACCCCATGGACTGTAGCCTGCCAGCCTCCTTCATCCATGGGATTCTCCAACAAGAATACTGGAGTGGGTTGCCATTTCCAACTCCAATATGTCTTTCCCAGGTGCTTGAAAAATATTGAATTTTCTCTGTGCTATGTGAAGACAAACGATAAGTTGTTACTATGTTTTTTATCTGCCCAGGTCAGAAGTTACATCAAGAAAGCTCGCATGGAAGGGGCTCAAATTCTGTGTGGTGAGGGAGTGGATAAATTGAACCTTCCCCCCAGGAATCAGGCAGGGTACTTCATGCTTCCCACGGTGATAACAGATGTTAAGGATGAGTCCTGCTGCATGAAGGAAGAGATATTTGGTCCAGTGACGTGTGTCGTCCCCTTTGATAGTGAAGAGGAAGTGATTCAAAGAGCCAACAGTGTTAAATATGGGCTGGCTGCTACCGTGTGGTCAGGCAACCTGGGGCGAGTCCACCGGGTGGCCAAAAAGTTACAGTCAGGCTTGGTCTGGACCAACTGCTGGCTTATTAGAGAACTGAACCTACCTTTCGGGGGGATGAAGCGTTCTGGGGTGGGCAGAGAAGGAGCCAAAGATTCTTACGAATTCTTCACTGAAGTCAAAACCATCACTGTTAAACACTGACCTCGGCCAGTGCAGAAGCTGATGCCTGGCTGCAGAGAATCAGTTGTCCAGCATGGTGAAAAGAAATCCCTGCATAAATTTCAGCCAAGTCTTGACTCAGCAGAAGATTCTCTCTATAGCTTATCCTCTCTACTCAGTATTTTTACTGACTGGTGAAAAGATGCTTGCTCTTTTCAGTGAGGAGTCCAAGAAGAGAAGATCTCCGAATAGGAAGGCATACAAAGGAAGCCACACAAACCCTGGGCTCCTCCTAGGTTGTGTTTTCATTGTATTTTTTCATCATTTTGATTCACAGATCATTTGTTTCTTTTTTTTATTTGCAAGTATATGGTGAAAAAAAAAATCTACAAAGCCAAAGAGAAACACATCACCGTAATCTCTAACTATGGGGAGATTGCAGAAATGGTCTCTCCATCCATCAGCCACTGGCATGGCTCATTAGTAATCGACTGTACCTCATTATGCAAGGGTGCTTTGAATGTTGATGATGTAATTTATGTAGGATTTGTCAGAGTAATCATATATGGGAGGTCCTACTAAATATATCTTTATGAGGACAAAGAAAAATGAAATAATGACTACTTTTGGAAGAAACTCAGAACAAGAAGAGTTTGATATTTTCCTACTATGGAGTCTAATCAATTCCAATTCAAAGTGTATGTATCTCAGGAAACTTAAAATTTTCAAATACCGTATGGCTGAGTCTCTTTGCTGTCTACCTGTAGCTATCACAGAATTGTTAACTATACCCTAGTATAAAATAAAAAGTTTAAAAACTTTACTAATCTTAAAGGAAACAATAAATGTTCAACAATTTTAGCAAGCAGTCACCTTCTTCATGAATTGCCCTTTATTTTCATCTTCATTTTCTTAGGAGCGTATACTTTTTACCAAGTATTAGCTCTTTTTTCCTGAATCTCCCAATGTTCAGAGGAGAAATCTGAGATTTACAGACATTAAGTAGCACATTTGAGGTCCCACAAATGATGTGGGGAAAGGAAGGACTTGAATCCAGGGCTCTCAGACTCCATACCCTATGATCTCTGACCATTTCATGCTTATTTTGGGTGTTTCAGAAAAATGAATTTCTTAGGGCTTCCCTGGTGGCTCAGATGGTAAAGAATCTGCCTGGAATGCAGGAAACTTGGGTTTGATCCCTGGGTTGGGGAGACCCCCGAAGAAGTAAATGTCAACCGACTCCAGTATTCTTGCCTGGGGAATCCCATGGACAGAAGAGCCTGGTGGGCTACAGTTCATGGGGTCAGAAAGACTTGAACACAACTGAGCAACTAACACGTCACACTTCAGTGGTTTGTAGAACACATCATGTTGGATCTCCCCTCTGTATCTCCCTCCTGCTTTGCCTCTCCCTCCTCTCTCCTGCCTTACTCCATTCAGCCATGCAACCCTATCTATGCAGCCAGCCCTTTCCCAAGTTCTGGTATGGTCCTTCCCACACTGACCAAAACTATCTGTTCACCTGTCTCTCTTCCTGGTGGGACGGGAGTTGCCAAAGATCACAGCAGACGTTCCTCCCCTCTGAAGTCTCCGTTCACAGTCCAGTGCCTGGCTATGCACAGAGGGTGCCCAGAATGAGTCACAAGATAGAACAAGGTCTTCCTGGGATCCCTGTGTATTGGTTGCATGATGTATGGGTGACTGGGGCAGGGGTACAGAATAATTTTATCATTTTGTATAGGATTTAGCATGTGTTGGCTTGTTTACAAGTGCTGAAAGTTATAAGTCCCTCTGAGGTCATGTGATAGTGTCAGATTATACCTGGTTCTTAGCTTCTACCTTCTACCCTCTCTCCTTTCCTCGCTTTCCCTCTTCCCTGGCTAGGGTCCCTTGACCTTGATCAGGTAAGTCTAAGACCAATTCTGAGCGTCAGCAGGAAGAAATTCGGTAGCTCCAGCGTCTAAGAATGTACATCTTCACTCTTGTAGTTGATCTGCCCCAAGCTTCATCATTATTTCTAATACCCAAGCCCTATCTTCAGTCCAAATTCTCACAACTGAAGCTCTTAGCTCCTGGTGCCTGAATACCCATCTCCCAACATGCTGGTTTTCTGTCCAGGAATCTGTCCTTTCTGGAATTTGGAGTCAGCCCTGTCCAGGATCTGGATCCTGCCTTGTGGAGGTGCCTGCTTCCTGCCAACAGACATCCTGGGGACCATCTCCCTGCTTCTGTGTCTCTCGTGGTCTCTAGAAGCTCCCCTGGGCTCACATGTCAGTCTCACGGATGCAGATTTGACCAAAGGCTGTTCTCCCTCAACTCACCACTGCCTTGATTCTCAGTTCTTCAAACCATTAGATACAATGTCTTAGCACCCGTTAGACCTTTCCTCATCAGTTCTGTCCCAAGTGGGTGAGTTTTGTTTTAAGACCTTATCCTTCTCCAGCCATCTCATACCAGCTAAGGGTACCATTTGTGTCTGTGCCTACCCCACTACAGAGTTCCACCTGAGTGGAGTGCTGCCTTTGTGAGTGTGTGTGTGTGTATGGGTGGGGGGGTGGGTTTGCTCAGAACTGAAATAAAAATCAATGGAGATGTTGGAACAGAGCCTGAGATAACTCGGGCCCTTTGCTTGCAACTCAGAGGAGGCAGAAGAAAAGGCAACCCCACCTAGCAGTGAAATCCACCAAAGAATTTCACTTCCTACGGTGAAGTCCTCGTCACTTTCATAGTTATGAGGATACAAGCTGGACTGTCCACATACCCTAAAAAGAAGCCTGTCTCTGATCCCCTCACACACAGACATGTAAAGTTAGTCTCCCATTCAGTGATGAGTTTCATGGGTAAACTGTCCTTCCAAACTGCAAAGAATAACTTTGCCAATTACCTATAATAATTAGCCAGCATGCTTTTTTTTTATTAAAAAATATTACTGACCAATCAGGGATAATCAAATATTTGGTAAAAGAGAAATATCAAGATGTGTGAAAAGTGACGGACCACAGGAGAAACACAAAAGGAAGATGAGCAAAAAAAATTGAATTAGCATCTTCAGAGAGGTCTGAGACAACAGTGGATTCACATAAAAGAATAGTCTGCTATGAAAAAAGAGCAGGCAGAAAACAGGAAAGAAGCTGTGACAAATTAAACATTCCCCAAACACATTTTAAAAATCAGTAGAATTGAATCACTGGTTTGACTGAAAACTAAATTAGTCTCTGGAAGATAAAACTGAGAAAATAGCTCAGAATGTACAGAATGACTGAAAAGGAAAATATCCAAAAGCTGAGATGGCAGATAGATCTAGAAACTTATCAATATGTAACTAATCCACACTCAGAGAGCAAAAATGAGTAATGAAATAAATTAGAAAAGATAATTTCCCTGAACTAAAAAAAAGATTTTCAGATGGAAAATATTCACCAAGTGCCGAGCACTAGTCTGTTGAAAATCTGAAATTCCTAATATAAAGCTTGTGGAAAGATTACCAGGATACCTACCAAAAAAAAAAAAAGCCACACAAAGTAAAAAAAAAAAAAAAGCCCTAGAAGACTGTCATCATACTTTACATTAATATTATTGATGCTAGAAGGCTGATTGCAGCCATGAAATTAAAAGACGCTTGCTCCTTGGAAGGAAAATTATGACCAATCTTGATAGTATATTAAAAAGCACAGACATTACTTTGCCAACCAAGGTCCGTCTAGTCAAGGCAATGGTTTTTCCCGTGGTCATGTATGGATGTGAGAGTTGGATTGTGAAGAAAGCTGAACGCTGAAGAATCGATGCTTTTGAACTGTGGTGTTGGAGAAGACTCTTGAGAGTCCCTTATACTGCAAGGAGATCCAAGCAGTCCATTCTAGAGGAGATCAATCCTGGGTGTTCATTGGAAGGACTGATGCTGAAGCTGAAACTGCAATACTTTGGCCACCTCATGCGACGAGTTGACTCACTGGAAAAGACTCTGATGCTGGGAAAGGTTGGGGGCGGGAGGAGAAGGGGACGACCGGGAATGAGATGGCTGGATGGCATCACCGACTCTGTGGACATGAGTTTGAGTGTACTCCGGGAGTTGGTGATGGACAGGGAGGCCTGGCGTGCTGTGATTTGGGGTCGCGGAGAGTCGGACACGACTGAGTGACTGAACTGAACTGAACTGAACTGAGAAGGCAGTGGAACAAGACTTCAAAGTTCTCAGGGAAAATTGTTTGAGCCTCATTTAATAGCCAGCAAACTGTTGCTTTAGAATTAAGGCAAAGTAAGTTATCCAAGGACTCAGAAATTTTCTCCTACGTCCTCCTCCTGGAATGATTTGGGGATATAGAAAAAGAAAACTGAATGCAATGAACAGAAGTGTCTGAGGAATAAAATGGAAAGACATTTCAAGTCATCAGTTGCTAATCAGGCCTAGAAAGCAGCTGGCCCAAATTAGAACAGGGAAGACAGGAGATAGTGACGGAGAACATTGATTAAAAATATGTTTAATAATCTGGACGATCTTAGACATGTAAAAAAGTACATGTAGGCTATTCTATCCATTAGAATAAAAGAAACAAAAAACTATTTAGATAGCATGATAAGACAAGGCAAACTGAAATGTGACATGATTTGGAAAAATTGAAGGGGTAAGCGTAAAAAGAATCCATTTTCCATCTTTTTTTGGATGGAAATTTCTATCTTTATGGGCCTTATGCACTGCTGCTGCTGCTGCTGCTAAGTTGTTTCAGTCGTGTCCAACTCTGTGCGACCCCATAGACGGTAGCCCACCAGGCTCCTCCGTCCATGGGATTTTCCAGGCAAGAGTACTGGAGTGGGGTGCCAGTGCCTTCTCCAATGCATGAAAGTGACAAGTGAAAGTGAAGTCGCTCAGTCGTGTCCGACTCTTAGCGACCCCATGGACTGCAGCCTACCAGGCTCCTCTGTCCATGGGATTTTCCAGACAAGAGTACTGGAGTGGGGTGCCAGTGCCTTCTCCCTATGCACTACTTAATACTAAAATTAATATTTATATATTTTGAATATATAAGAAGGCACAAGGAGAAGAGAGTGGCAGAGGATGAGAGGGTTAGACAGCATCACTGACTCAGTGGACATAAGTTGAGCAAACTCCAGGAGATAGTGAAGACAGGGAAGAAAGACCGGCATGCTACAATCTACGGGGCTGCAGAGTCGGACATGACTCAGCCACTGAATAACATTTTGAATATCTCAATATCTGTTACTGGTTTTCAATTTTTAAAGTCAAACTATTTTGGAAACTTAACTAAATTAAGCTTGGAAGATGTCCTCCAGTGCCCTGAGTGCTGCCTGTCTGCCCAGCACAACGTTCAAGAGAGGCAGACCCAGGAGAACCCTCTTCCCATCTAATCCGTCCTTTTCCTCCTACAAACACAGAGGATGAGAGGCCCTTCTGGCCTTCCGTAGTGAATGTTCCCTTAAGCCAGAGCCCAGACTTTTAAAAGAAATCTCCAAAGCTTGTGGTCCTTTCTTTTGGATTTGCTTCACTCCTGACAATTTGCTTAATCCTTTTCTTGGAGGTGTCTGCAGCTTCCTGTGACCCCCATTAACAGTGGGTGGATCCACCCCAGAATGTCTCATTGATGAGCCCCTCATAGCAGGCTTTGCGGATGACCTGTTTCAGGGTGTACTTTGAGGAAGACATTATGTTCATGTGTGTCTAAAGCAAGCCTCTGGAATGTGTCCCGGTGTTCATTAGTCTAACGGTCCCAAGCATTTACATTGTCAGTTTCTGTTGCCACACTTGTCAGTGCCACCATCAGCACGGACTCACTCAGAGGCCTTGTGCAAACCACTGGCGTCAGTACTCTGTGACTTCTGCCAAACAAACGCTAGGTAGCTCTTCTGGGAAGAGTCGTATTTCTGACTGCAGCTGGCCATTCATCAAGCGTCTGGAATTGGCCCTATTCTTGTCTGTTGGCCCTGGATATGCCATCTCCCTGCTCTGATTAAGCTTTCCCATCCCACACCTCATTGCCTCCTCATCCACATTCCTCGACCCAAGCTTTATTTCAGGAGATATCATTGTTCTCCAATCTCATATAATTACCATCCCAGTGTGACTCAACAGTATCCAACAAAGCACTGAAAAATACTCCTTAGAACAGTAAGGACCGGGGGAGTCACTGAATCATAACAAGCTAGAGTCGCCAGGGACCTTGAGCTCACCGTGTCCAGCTCCCTCCTCCTCCCACATGGACAACTGAGGCACGGAAGGATTCCCTGACTTGCCAAAGATCTTAACGGTAAACAGAGCCTCTCAGTGGAACTGGCCATACAGAGATACAAGTAAGGGAGATGTAGAGGTATTCTGAGGACAATGGAAATAATTGAGAGTTCTGATAAGTATTTTGGACTTCCTCCAACAGATAGTAAGCAGCTGGCCTCTGTCTCCACTGAGGATAAGATATGGGGATGGGGGAAGTTTCTTAATTACAGTTTGAGTTTTTATGTAAAAGAAGTACTTCATTTCAGTGTTTCCTTTTCAGAAATAGGGAATGGTGGAGGAGGGTGGGGACCCCTTTCTGGACTCTAAGCAAGGGTGGTGCCCCTGTCAGGGGCA
This sequence comes from Moschus berezovskii, assembly GCF_049115385.1. Taxonomy (NCBI): domain Eukaryota; kingdom Metazoa; phylum Chordata; class Mammalia; order Artiodactyla; family Moschidae; genus Moschus; species Moschus berezovskii. The sequence goes on along the minus strand of NC_142469.1, from coordinate 80,080,893 downwards.
GATGAGCGGCAGGGGTGAGGTGGGGGAGCCCTGGACGATATTGCGCAATGTCTGACAGCAAGGGCGGCGCCCCGAGCACCAGGTGCCTGCTGCCTGTGTGGCTGAGTGGGCACTGAGTGCTCTCCCCGCAGCCTTTCAAGGGGTCCGCTTACCTGATTACAAGGTCTGCCTCTGGGAAATGAACAGCAGGGACGGATGAGGCTCTAAACAGAAGAAATCTGGTTTTCCTGCAACATCCCTGCGAAATCAAAGCATGTAAGGATCATCAAGACAGGTAAAAACTTGATGATCATCTTATCTCTTGGGTGGGGGTGGGGTGGGGTTGGATTTTTAAACCATTTCTCTGATGTTTCAAGTTCAGCAAAATACATGCTTCTGGAGTCCATTTTTTTTGCATTCAGTTCAGGTATCTTCAGGGAAATACACTCTCATACTCAGTAGTAATAAATCACCAGGAAGCAGTTCTAAGGGGTTATTTATAACTCCTCGGGATCCCATGGCCCCTGGCCGGCACTTGGGCTGAGTTAGTGGTCTGCGGTCAGACTGCGTTCCATCATCAGGATGGACATGCCCTGTTCCTGGTGGGAGCGACATAAAGCGCTGATGAAGCACTTGCCCTGAGCTGTGACCGAACTCGCTCCGCCCTCTGCCCTTCCTCTGACGGCCTAAATAAAGCCAGAGAGTTTACATCTCCTGGACAGTGGTTGCAGGGAATGTACTGCACCCTTTCCTCAGGATGTTCTGAGTGCATCCTAATCTTGAGTAAGACTAACTCCATGAACTTTAAGGTTAGAAACAATTAGACAAGAAAATCCCTTCCCTAGATTTCTTGTAACTGTCAAAAAAAGATGAGTAGTGAAAACATTGCCCCATGCCAGACTTCTCACTCTTGTGAACCTTTTAACCATATTGTTTATTAAAAAGAATATGACAGTCCCCTGGTGTGATAAGGTGAGCCATTACTATTTCTGCCTTTTGACTGTTCTTTATGCTTTGCTATCCATCACACAAGTACCCACAGAGCCCTAGAAACCTAAATAAATGCTGTGATTACTCCAGACTGTTCAGTGCACTGACCCTGTCATTCACCTCTCCTTCATTACAGGAAAATCCTGCTTCTGTCTTCATCAGTCCATTTTGGAAAAATGACAAATCTTGGCAACTATAGATAGCTGTGTATCTCCTATGTGGATTGCTTTAGAGGTCAAGCATACAGAAGGCAGCATTTAATTTCCAAGTTCTGAAGGATCTGAAGGTGGCCCAGTCCTTTTTCCTCCCTCACCTTTTTTTCATCATTTATGTATTTTGAAACATATGTAAGTGTCATCTGTGTGTTTTCCATGCAGTGCTCTGAAGATGAGTTTCAAGTTGTTTCATTCTCTGCGGAGTATAAACTGGATTTTTCTTTATTCCTGCAGATCCTAGATCAGTGTCTTTGACAGCGTGGAAACTGAATACAAGTTTACTGTACTTAGACTGAGTTTAATAAAAATAAGGATCATTATACGACTATATCAACTGTCTTTTGTTCTGGAGAAATAATGCATGGTTTACAGTGAGGCTGAGACTGAGTTTGTAATAGTTGGGTTAACCTTGACTGATTTCTGGGTAGGTCCGTCCATCCCACAAACACGAGTACAGAAACCAGGTGTCCGGCCCATCAGACAATGCAAAATCTGAAGCCAGGCTGCTTGTTTCTTGGCAGAGGGTTGTGGCCCAAGTGGTGGGTAATGGAGTCTGGCCCTCAGACCACTCAGGAGGCGTGGCCTGGCCCAGGGCTTGTTCAGGTGCATAGTACTCAGACAGTTCATTAAATGTAACCTCTAGACCACCACTCAGGAAGGGCGTAGGCTTCACTGTGTGGCTGAAAGGCAATGGTTGTACCACCATTGCCTTAGGTCTCCTAGAATGACTCATAGAATTTCTGTAATACTCTCCAAAATGTGTGTGTGGGATCTGAAGGAGGAAGAAACACTTTGTACTTGAAGACGTAAGAGTGTAGGTACTGATAAGTCAATCTAATGACAAAATGTTAAATTGGCAGCATGAGCTACAGTTTTGTGGGAATTTAAAATCAGATATGTATTGACTCAAGTGTTTTGGGTTAAACTCACTAAAGCAATAATTTGTACCTTATAAAACGAAGCCTTTTAGTGGGGTGATCTGGCCATTCAATGAAGAGGTGTGGACCAGAAAAGTCCCTGGGGCCAGAGTTTGGACACGTCATTCACAACTTCTACTTTCATCTCCTGAAAACCCTGAAGCCATTATTTTCCTTCCCTCAACCCTTTCTTCCTATGATGGTTCCTTTATTGTGACAAATGCAAAATTCTGAATTCCATCCATGGATGAGAAATAAAAATTTTCACCTTATTTCTGTAGCATAGGGAAAAAAAATCTTTTCCTCTATATTCTTAGGTTTATACCTGGGGCTTGTATATTAAACTGCCAAAAGTTTAACAAGAGCAAAGGCATCACAATTTTAATTTTATGAGTATGAGGGCTCCAGAGAAAAGAAATGAAGCCCTCTAAAAAGAGTTATACCTGGGGGGAAGGGCTTATATGCCATCTTAACAAAGGTGATAAATTGTGGAGAAGAATTGGACTTCTCCAATTCTGTTGGACTGAGCGAAGAAGGAAAGAGAGTCAGGGCTTCCGGGAAAGGTGAGTTTTTGGAAGGTGAATGTGTGGGGGACACTAACAGTGTGTGCCTGCTCAGTTGCTCAGCCATGTCCGACTCTTTGAGACCTCAGGGACCGTAGCCCCCCAGGCTCCTCTGTCCTTGAAATTTTCCAGGCAAGAATACTAGAGTGGGTTGCCGTTTCCTCCTCCAGAAGTGAACGGTAACTGAGGGTTATTTTGTAAGGTTTGTTCACGCAGACTCGTCTAGGTACTGTTTCTGTCTCTGTGATAAATGTTCTTCTCTTTCTGGTCTGGGAGAGGGCAGGAGACACCTTCACACAGGAATTTTTTCTCTGTTTCTTTTTTGGTAAATATTTTGTTTGCAGTTCAAAATAATCCCTATACCAAAGCAGTATACATTGGCATGGCATATACTGTGCTTAGTCGTGTCTGACTCTTTGCGACTCCATGGACTGTAGCCTGCCAGGCTCCTCTGTCCATGGAATTCTCCAGACAAGAGCACTGGAGTGGGTTGCCATTTCCTACTCCAGGGGATCTTTCCGACCCAGGGGTCGAACACTGGTCTCCTGCATTGCAGGCAGATACTTTATCATCTGAGCCACCAGGGAAGCCTGGAATATATTGATCCCCTTTGTTTTACTTATTTATTCATTTGGCTGCGCACAGGATCTTTGTGTCAGGCAGGCTCAGTAGTCACAGTGTGCAGGTTTTCTGGTTGTGGAGCAGCATGTAGGTCCTTAGTTTCCTGACCAGGGATGGAACCCCGGTCCCCTGCATTGCAAGGCAGATTCTTAACCACTGAACCACCAGAGAAGTACCTCTCCTTTATTTTGTATATTTTCCATCACTTAAAGAAAAATACGCCCACTACAGCTATGTGAAGAAATATTTGGATTTATGCTTGGATGAGAATATTCTGGGAGAAAAACATACCCAGTTGGAGGGCAAGGGATGTGGATGCTGTGAGTAGTTGGGGTTTTTAAACTGGGTTTTCAAGGCCCCTTGTACTCAGAGAATGGCATCTGAGCAAAGGTAAAATGCAAAGGCTAGTACAGATTTGGGGGAAGGCAATGGCAAGCCACTCCAGTACTATTGCCTGGAAAATCTCATGGATGGAGGAGCCTGGTAGGCTGCAGTCCGTGGGGTCGCTAAGGGTCGGACACGACTGAGCGACTTCACTTTCACTTTTCACTTTCACACATTGGAGAAGGAAATGGCAACCCACTCCAATGTTCTTGCCTGGAGAATCCCAGGGATGGGGGAGCCTGGTGGGCTGCCATCTATGGGGTCACACAGAGTCAGACATGACTGAAGTGACTTAGCAGCAGCAGCAGCAGGAGCAGTACAGATTCTGCACTTCTGGGTTCCAGGCTTGTTTGAGAATAGAAATGAAAAAAGTGGGTTCTAGTGGGTAGAATCATCATTTTAAGAAGATCTATGAAAAAAGGAGTTGAACTTACCCATAGGGACTTGACCAAGTCTAACTTTTATTAGTCTCTTATGGTAAAGTGGAAGGAAGTCCAGGTCATGAGTGTGAAATGGAAGTAGGCATTTTTTCATAGTTTTCTCCAGATTTTGTATCTGAAAGGCATCTTTTCAGTAATAACTTAGAACAGAGATTTCATCAAGGATTTAGTTCTTAGTGTGCTATATTTTCAATATTTAATGAGAATATTTTGAACACCCTTGCTATTTGTAGGGTCATACAATGGAACTCAAAAAGAACAGGTTCTGAGTCCTTCATTTCACAGAACTTTTAAGTGAGGGAGAATGAAATAAGATGACTAAACAACAGAAACAGAATTAAGTAACACAAACTCATGTAAATAAATACAATACAAAGCAAGGTAGATACTGTCACAAGGCGGTACTTTCCTCATGGGAAATCATCAAGAAGATCTGGAAAAGCACAGGTTTTTGCTGAGGGGTGGGACACTGAAATGCTAGAAAAGGAAATGTATTTCCAAGCATGGAGACAGTTTAGTAAAGCATTCAGTTCAGTTCAGTTCAGTCGCTCAGTCGCATCAGACTCTCCGCGACCCCATGAATCACAGCACGCCAGGCCTCCCTGTCCATCACCAACTCCCGGAGTTCACTCAAACTCATGTCCACAGAGTCGGTGATGCCATCCAGCCATCTCACTCTCGGTCGTCCCCTTCTCCTCCCACCCCCAACCTTTCCCAGCATCAGAGTCTTTTCCAGTGAGTCAACTCGTCGCATGACGTGGCCAAAGTATTGCAGTTTCAGCTTTAGCATCAGTCCTTCCAATGAAACCCAGGATTGATCTCCTTTAGAATGGACTGGTTGGATCTCCTTGCAGTCCAAGGGACTCTCAAGAGTCTTCTCCAACATTACCGTTACCCTTTTCCTTAGGATGATTCCATTCCTCAAGAATTGGTGAGTTTAGAGGATGCTTCTAAACAGACATCTCTCTTATCCCTTTGCTTAGCCTGAGGTAACTGTGAGTGAATTGTGGTCAATGTGAGTTTCCTTAAAAGAAGCCACGCCCTTGGAGGTGGGTTAACTGAAGCAATGCATCCTGGTCCTGGGAATCTCTGTTTAATTTGGGGACACTTGCTGTCTTCCAGGGAGCTGTTTGGTTCACGATGACTTTCACATCCTCATTTCCTTTCCTCTAGGAATTTCTGGTCTTTCATTAACCTTCACTTTGCCTATTAGATATTTATTTTATGGTGTGGAGTTTTCCCATTTGGATATTTATTCTTGACCTGATGCTTTTCACTGAATGGAGATTTCCTGAATTAAATAATTGCATCCCTGAAAGTGCATGTTTCATAAGAAAAAACTTCCTTTCTTTTAGCAACTTCGTAAGTCCTTTGTAGCCTAAGTTAGCAGACTGTTCCATTTCTCTAGCAGGGTTTACCTCAAAGATGTTAGGGTGGGATTTTAAGATGCAAATATTTCTGTACCCATCGCCCTCTGTTGGAGCTGTGAGATGATGTTATGTGTTGCAGCTGGCCAAATTTACGGACCCACTGTGCCCCAGTCCTACTTGGCTTTATTCAGTCATTGAGTCCCACTTGGCTGTCTCTGCCATTTGATGCATGGAAAATGCTGACACTGAGATGGTGCCTGGGAGCCCTGTGGCTGGCTTGGAGGGGATTTGTTTTTCTAGGTTTGGGCAGTATTGAAACAATAGGCAGGTGGCTTTAAGGCAGGGGTCCCCAACCTCTGAGATCTAATGTGGCTTGAATCATCCCAAAACCATCCGCCCCCTCCTCCATCTTTGGAAAAGTTGTCTTCCACCGAACTGGTCCCTGGTGCCAAAAAGGTTGGGGACCACTGCTTTAAGGTTACGGGGAAATAGAATCCAGAGTTGACCTAGTTATCCCCAACCCCAAATCCTCTTCAGTAGGAATGATACTAGTGAATTGTGCTTTACAACTGTGGTAGGGGGCAGGGCAGGGATGGGGGCTCTGGGACCACATCCTGCTCACCTTCATTTGCCTTCAGAGTTTAATTTTGTTGGGAGATAATTGTTTGGGAGTTCCCTGGTGGCCTAGTGGTTAGGATTCTGAGCTTTCACTGCCATGGTCTGGCTTCAGTTCCCAGGAAACTGAGATCCTGCAAGCTGCATGACCACCACCATCAACAAGAAAATAATAATTATTTGTTTTCCCATCCTGGTGATGTCTGCTCACCAGAGATGAGGACGTAGGGGTGGCTCCTGTTACGAACAGTGTGAAGCCCTCTCTATAGCACCAGACAGAGGGCCTTCAGTGGGAACTGCATTCATGTGCGTGATGCCACAGGGAGCCCCTCATCCAGGACTGGGGATGGGGAACACCTCATTCTTCTCATTTTTTATTTTTGGTGTGTTTTACAGAGTAATTCGTATGTGTGCCAGTCTCTGGGATTTCTTTTAGATCTGCATCATCACACAGCCTCCCTTCCATCCTCCTCCCCCACCCTTAGGTATTTCTCAGATAGGATCGGAACAACCTGTGCTCAGAGCTCGCATCACGGGCTCCCCTGTGATCTGTACATGCATATCTGTCACTGAGCATTGCTAAGTCAGATGAAATGTGAAGATTATGGGGACTCATATTAGGTTACAGATCCTGGAGACAGCATGTGAGGTGGCGTGACAACTAATGTTCCCTGGTGCGGTTTCTGAACTTGGCCTTTCTGCAGGCTGTGCAGTTTTCAAGGAAATGGCTGAGTGGTTTTGTTCTGGTTGCTGGCAGGGGATGGGGACGGATGAGGAGAAACTCATTGTACCTTCAAGTTGTGCTCAAGGGCAGGAACAGGAAAAAAAAAAGGAAAGTCCAACCTGGCTGGTTGTCCTTGGCATTGACCTGGCCTATGAGCTGATGTCCACTGAATGCCTTCCTGGTGCAGTGATTGAAGGTGTTTGGGGAAACATGCACTCCTTTGGGGCTGGCTGTTTTTTTGCACAGGGTTGCTCTGTATCAGGAAGACAGGAAGAGTTGATGCCTTTCATTTCTCTGCTGCCTTGACGGTCCTGGAGTGGGAGAGTCCTGGGGTGGGAGAGTTGGGAAGGCATTGCAGCTCCAGGTAGCCTGTCCCCACAGGAATCCCAGTGGGCCTCAGGGAGGGGAAGTGAGACCTGGCCACTCGGTTTATGGCTCCTGGTCTCTTTCAGTCTGTGGACAGTGTGACTTTCATCAGGCTGAAGATGGCTTCTTTATGAATGTTTCTTGACCAGCTGAGGAAATATACACTGAGGACAAAAGTGCTCCTCAAGTAATGAACGGAAAATTCCTCTCTAATCATGAATTACTTTTTACATCTGAATTGGAGTTCACAAATCCTACTTAGCATGTGTGCATGCATGTGTGTGTGCTCAGTCATGTTCAGCTCTCTGGGACTCCACCTTTGAGGCTCCTTTGTTCATGGGATTTTCTTGGCACATAGCTAATTTTATTTACTACGTATAGGACTTGAGAAGACCTTGGACCAGGTGGTAAGGAGAGGTGGTTTTGCTGTATAGTTCAGCCAGGATCAGGTATGGCTGAGGCATGGCCTGGTTAATTGTCAAAGTCTAGAAAGAACTAGGACCCTGCACTGGATGTCCCCCAAAGAGTGGGGCGGGCATTGAAGGGCCAGATGCCTTACAGAGCTGGGGTAGGAAGTGAGAGCACCATTGTGGCAATGGCCACAAGGGGGCGGCACTGCAAACAGCTGGAAGTAGTAGGGTGCCTATCCTACCTGGAGAAGGAAATGGCAACCCACTCCAGTGTTCTTGCCTGGAGAATCCCAGGGACGGGGGAGCCTGGTGGGCTGCCGTCTATGGGGTCACACAGAGTCGGACACGACTGGAGTGACTTAGCAGCAGCAGCAGCAGCCTATCCTACCAGGGTATCTTAAATAGATTAATAAATAAAATGTGGTCTATACATACAATGGAATATTATTCAGCCTTAAAAAATAATGGAAATTCTGATCATTGCTACTGTATGGATGAAACTGAAAACATGATGTAAAGTGAAATAAGCCAGATGCAAAAGGACAGTGTATGATTTTATATGAGGTACCTAGAATCATCAAATTCATAGAGATGGAAAGTAGAGCAGTGGTTACCAGGGATTTGGAGAGGAGGCAGTGGAGGATTATTATTTAATGGGTACAGAGTTTCAGTTTGGGATGAGAAAAATGTTCTGGAGGTGGATGGTATTGTTGGTTGAACAATAGTGGAAATGTACTTAATATTACTTTACTGCACATTTAAAAGTGGTTAAAATTTGCTGTGTATATTTTACTACAATAAAAAACAAGTGTGGGATAGCTAAAGTCAATGTATCAAGAGAAGGATAGTAGAAGGTCATGGTCATTGGAAGGAAAAGCCATCTGGGCACCTGGTGTAGTGAATCAGAATCCTGGACCCAAGCCCAGCTCTTGGTGAGCAAGTCACCAAACCTCCTTGTCCTCCTCTTCTCATCTGCGGTTAGAAACCAGGACCCCATGTTCTACCTCAGAGGAACTGGCTTCTCTTGTGAAAGTCTGTAGTGAACTCATAAAATTCTACCACGAAGGCATTGCTACCTGAGGGGATGGAAAAGCCCATTGTAAATTCATATTTCAGTGACCTGGATGATCTGGATTCACAGATATACTGCAAAATCAACATGTGCCTGAGTCATCCTACCATGCTGCTGCTCCGTTAAGTCTCGGTGGGAGGTTCAGACACATTTACAACCTCAGTGAAGCTGCCTCTTTCCAGCTGAGTGTCTCTGAATGGCCTGCCAACAATAAAGCTCTTAATTAACATCCATAAAATCCAATAAGGGGTGCCTGTTGGATCCATATGACCTGTGTCTGGTACAGAGTTTGGGCAAATGAAAGAGTGATTGATCCCGGGTGATATTCTAAGGCTACGGCTCTAGACATCCATGCTCCTCTTTCTCTAACTGCTTATTTGCTGACTGCTGTATGTTGCTGTGCTGGGCTCAGTTGCGACTCTTTGTGACCTTATGGACTGTAGCCCACTAGGCCCCTCTGTCCATGGGATTTTCCATACTGGAGTGGGTAACCATTTCCTCCTCCAGGGGATCTTCCCAACCCAGGGATGGAACCCACATTTCCTGCATCTCTTTACTACTGAACCACCTGGGAAGCCCATGCAACGCAAAGTACAGAATTAAAGCAGGTTTCATTGCAAGATTCTTCTGGTTCTGTCATCTGCATAGGTTAAAACTTTCAGAGAGGGCCCATTATTAGAGTTATGGGTTGATCAACCTCAAAAGTGATTGGAAGAAATACTAGCAGCTTTATCACTTTGGGGTAGAATTTTCTGGTCACTCGTCAGGGGTGGCACTTGGCTTTTTCACTCTTGGCTTTATGCAAGGAGCCCAGTTGTAGCCACCTGTTGAATAATGGCTTGGGGCTAAAGCTCTAGAGCAATGGTTCTGAGACACATAACTCCTCCCAAAGCATCTGAGGATTACCTGAGTCAAACATCTTTCCACAGCTATGTCCTTAGAGGTCTTGTTCTCAAGATTTTATTTCTTTCTTTTGAATCTGGTTGTATTATACAGCATATACATATGTTAGATAGCAAATTATATATATATATATATATGAAGGGAATGTCAACCCCCTCCAGTATTTTTGCCTGGGAAATCCCATGGTCAGAGGAGTCTGGCAGGCTGTAGTCCATGGGGTCACAAAGAGCTGGACACAACTTAGTTACTAAACAAAAACAATAGATGTATTTTTTAAATCCAGTATTTCTACCTATTCTATGTGTTGGAAGGAGTAATTCCTGCATATGTCCAGTTTACCATCTCAATTAAGAATGGAGCATGGAATCCATATTAGTAACTTCTGAAGATTTTGATGCTTGGCCATCCAGGCAACCAGGGAGCCAAGATGATGCTCTTTCTGGAGCTTGGTGTGTTGTCCTCCTAGGGCTGGTTGTCCCTGATCCCTTGGTGGCTCTGTCCATGATCACTTGGAGTCACTAGAGCCTTTTAGGAGGGAAGAACAGGTCCCACTTATTACCATAAAGCTAGTCTTTTTAAGACATTGACGTTATTGACTTATATTGATTGAAAGCAACTTCATTTCTATGCATCCAGTAATAGACCAGCGTTGGAGTAGAGGATGCGCTTTCCAGATGGTGCAGTGGTAAAGAATCTACCTGGCAATGCAGGGGATGCAAGAGATATGGGTTCGATCCCTGGGTTGGAAAGATCCCCTGGAGGAGGGCATGGCAACCCACTCCAGTATTCTTGTCTGGGAAACTCCATGGACAGAGGAGCCTGGCGGGCTATAGGAGTCCGTCGACTTTCGAAGAGTCAGACATGACTGAGGGACTGAGCGTGAGGATGCAGTAGAAGACTGGAATAAAGAGGCATGGTGAAGGGGAAGAGAAAGGGAAAGAAGGGCAGAGAAGGAAGAATAAGAATGAGACAAAGGAAAAGGATGGAGGGGAAATTTAGGTGACCCCAGACGGAGAAAAGAGTGAGAGGAAACGAGATGGGATCAGGAGGGACGTATTGCCTTCCTGTCTCCTGTTCTCTGGGAGATTCACTGTTGGTCTATAGCTGCCGGCTTCCAGCCACAGCTGAGTCTGGGTCTGTGATTGCATCTGCAGGTGGCAGCTGGCAGGTGAGAACCTCTCAGCCTGGTCCTCTCGAGACCCCACCCTTCATCTCTCTGATTCACTCCAAGTCCAGCTCCGGAAGCCTGGCTTGCTGTGACCTGAGGGAAGCCCCTTTTCAGTGAGTACATCAGCCGGGGGAGTCATCAGTTGCTATTTTTCTCCATTTCTAGACAATGGCTTTATCTGTCTATAAACGTGTGCTGTCACCACAGTAGTTTTCACTTTTTGAGCTGGGGACGTCTTGGGGAAATTTTTTTTTTTTTTACCAGCCCCATTGCTGTGTCCCAGGGAAGATCAGTGAAAATCCCACAAGGGTGAAAGAGCTCTTGAATGTTCTGGAAGATCTGAAAATACAGTCTATCTGACTGACCTGCATTCAAATGATCTGCCATTTGAGTTTTGCTCCAATGCACAAAATTAATGTGAGGCGTCTGAATTGTGAGATTGATGAATTCCAATTAGTTCTCTCTTTTAAATAGCAGTGTTTGGTGTGTGGTGCTATTTAGAAACTTCTAGCATCCCCATTCTATTTATAAACTGCCTTTATAAAGCATACATTTTTAAAGGCTGAAAGAGACCTTAGAAATGCTGTAATGAAAAGAACGCTTTCCAGCTTCAGCTTGGAAATCTGATTGTTGGTGACCTTGAATAAACCACTGAACTTTTCTGTGTCTGATTTTCCTCCTCTGTAAAAAAACAAAACAAAACTGCTTTTACTGACTGTGAGGTGATTTCAGTTCTCACTCTCCTTTATCTGTTGTCCCACCGTGGTTTCCACTGTGAAACAGGGCTCTGAGCGTTAGGCATCCTGGCCAGAGCCGTCCCTGCGGTCAGGGACAGGTCCCCCCGCCCCCCACTCCCACTCCTCCTGCAGTGAGTCCCACTCAGTCTGGGCCACTGGGCTGCCTGTGTCATCTGGAGGCAGATAGAGCCCACGCGGTCCCACATCAGCTCTAGAGAGTTATCAGCTCAAAGTAGGGATCCTTGTTGGGTGGGAAAGAAAGCTAGTTCCCAGAACTCACCAAATCAGTTCTTGGTATAAATCTGCCAAGAAATTTGTGTCTCTACCACAAGGCAAAGTCTGTCAATTTAATTGAACCAAGGCTTTCCAGTTTGAACACAGACGCTTTTCAAATGATTTTGACAGTTCCCATTATTACCTGTTCTTCTAGGCTCTTTGTGATCAGTTTAGCTTCTCCTTCTGAACACAGACGGGGCATATCTAAATAGGTGGACCGTGGGGCTCTGACTTAAACCATGTCAGACACCGAATCATTGCTCATGCCCTGCCCCAACCTGACTGCCTCTCCTTGTATATCTCCTATATCCATCACTACAGTAAGGGTACTGTGACGAAATCTGGGTTCACTTCTTGCAGGATATTAAGCCAAAAGACAGCCAAGCCAGAAATCAACTGGGAGAAAGAAGGACTTATTACTTGCTGCAAGCAAGAAGAATGCTGGGAATCTTTCCCAAAGTGGTGTCCTCCAAAATCGGAGGACGTTTTGAGCTAAGAGTAGATGCCCATTCATGACTGGGAGTGCGTGGTGTATGCCTGTTCATGATGAGGAGTAAGCAGAGGGGATTCCAGCATAGAGTTGGGGCAAGGGCCGGCAGGGTGCAAGCATAGGTTGATTGATGTCACTGAGGGTCAGGAAAGGTCAGCACCATCATCCTTAGGTTTCAGTTGATCTTTAACATTGAATCAGAACTGGGGGTCTTTAAAGACTTTGATTAACGTAGCAAAAATATCTTTGCTATTGTTACTTCTCTTGCCTGAAAACAGTAGTTTGTTCTTGCATTTTTTCATTCTATTAAGTTCAGTTCAGTTCAGTTCAGTTCAGTCTCTCAGTCATGTCTGTCTGACTCTTTGCGACCCCATGAATCACAGCATGCCAGGCCTCCCTGTCCATCACCAACTCCCGGAGTTCACTCAAACTCATGTCCATTGAGTCGGTGATGCCATCCAGCCATCTCATCCTCTGTCATCCCCTTCTGCTCCTGCCCTCAATCCTTCCCAGCATCAGAGTCTTTTCCAGTGAGTCAACTCATCGCATGAGGTGGCCAAAGTATTGGAGTTTCAGCTTTAGCATCAGTACTTCCAGTGAACACCCAGGATTGATCTCCTTTAGGATGGACTAGTTGGATCTCCTTGCAGTCCAAGGGACTCTCAAGAGTCTTCTCCAATACCACAGTTCAAAAGCATCAATTCTTTGGCGCTCAGCTCTCTTCACAGTCCAACTCTCACATCCATACATGACCACTGAAAAAACCATAGCCTTGACTAGACAGACCTCTGTTGGCAAATTAATGTCTCTGCTTTTTAGATGGCTAATTACTGAGACCTGTTAAAGGCCAAGTGTTACAGTGAGGCTTACATCACAAAGAGGCTTACACCAAAAGTGGCTTCTCTTAAGGCAAGAAAGCCCTGCCTGATTCTCTTTCTGGGACCCCCTACCCTATCTGCTTATAGCACTAGCTTCTACCCAGTAGTAGCCTCTAGCCTCTATACCTGGTCCAAGCCAGGCATATCTAGGTCACTTTTGATCCCTCTGTTGCCTTCTTCTTCTTCTTCTTTTTTTTTTTTCAAACAGTGCAGTTTGGTAATGGATTTGATGTCCTTTGGGACTTCCCTGGTGACTCACATAGTAAAGAATCTGTCTGCAGTGCAGGAGACCCAGGTTCGATCCCTGGGTTGGGAAGATCCTGTGGGGAAGGAAATGGCAATCCACTCCAGTATTCTTGCCTGGAAAATCCGTTGGACAGAGGAGCCTGGTGGGCTATAGTCCATGAGGTCGCAAAGAGTCAGACATGACTGAGTGACTAACACTTTGATGTCCTTTTAATTTTTAAACTTTATTTGGCTACACCCTATAGCATGTGGGATCTTAGTACCTTGAGCGGGGTTCAAACTTGTGCCCCCCGTGTCAGAAGCATGTAGTCTTAACCAGTGAACCACCAGGAAGTCCCTCTTTTCCTTCTTGACCACATATCAATTGGCCTCTGTGTTAGGTTTCCAAGCCTGCTCTTACAAACGAGGCAGCTTAAAGAAACAGAGATTTATTAGAAGTCTGAAATCAAAGTGTCATCAGGGCCGTGTTCTCTGTGAAGTTCTAGTTCAGTTCAGTTCAGTCGCTCAGTCGTGTCCGACTCTTTGCGACCCCATGAATCACAGCACGCCAGGCCTCCCTGTCCATCACCAACTCCCGGAGCTCACTCAAACCCACCTCCATCGAGTTGGTGATGCCATCAAGCCATCTCATTCTCTGTCGTTCCCGTCTCCTCCTGCCCCCAATCCCTCCCAGCATCAGACTCTTTTCCAGTGAGTCAACTCTTAGCATGAGGTGGCCAAAGTACTGGAGCTTCAGCTTCAGCATCAGTCCTTCCAATGAACACCCAGGATTGATCTCCTTTAGAATGGACTGGTTGGATCTCCTTGCAGTCCAAGGGACTCACAAGAGTCTTCTCCAACACCACAGTTCAAAAGCACCAATTCTTTGGAGCTCAGCTTTCTTCTCAGTCCAAATTTCACATCCATACATGACCACTGGAAAAACCATAGTCTTGACTAGATGGACCTTTGTTGGCAAAGTGATGTCTTTGCTTTTTAATATGCTATCTAGGTTGGTCATAACTTTCCTTCCAAGGAGTAAGTGTCTTTTAATTTCATGGCTGCAATCAGCATCCTCAGTGATTTTGGAGCCCCCCAAAATAAAGTCTGACGCTGTTTCCACTGTTTCCCCATCTATTTCCCATGAAGCGATGGGACCAGATGCCATGATCTTAGTTCTAGGGGAGAATCTATTCACACTTTCTCTTAGTTTCTGGTCACCTTGGCATCCTCGACTGGCAGATGTATCCCTCTACTCTCTGCCTCTGTCACCATGTGGCATTCTCTTGTGGGGAGGGGCAAACTTCCCCTCTTTTCCTTCCATGTTCTTTTGCTGGCAATAAAAATGGCATAAGGCAGATTAATAGGAATAAAATCAAATTTATTATGTATGCATGAAGAATTTGCATAACTATGAAGAATTTCGATGACAGCAAGGTGAGGCAAAGTGTATTTTCTGGACGAAGGAGAAAGGAGTCTGAGTGTTACTGAGTCCAAGCTTGCTCTGCTCGCCACATGACAAACCAGTTAATCTGAGAGACGAGGTGTTGAGGCAAGGAAGAGACTTTAATCAGGGAGCCAGCAGACAGAGAAGATGGCAGACTAGTGCTTCAAAATGACCACCTTATTGGGGCCTGGATGCCAGACTCTTTTATAGATTAGAGAGAAAGTAGCAAATCAAATAGGAACTAAAGTTAAAAGGCAGAATAAAGGTGGAGATGCAGTGGGGAAGTAAAGTGAAAGGGTCTTCAGTCTCGCAAAACATCTCCAAGGGAATGACCAGCCTTCAGAAGGGGTGTGTTAATCTCTTCTATTTACAGATGACAGGGACAAACTCTCTCTCCATGAGCTGAACAAAGGCACTTCAGTTTACAGTCAGCAGAGGGGCAAGGTCCTCCAGGGAAGCCATGGAGTATAATTATAATAATAAAAGCAAGTCAAAGAAACAGTTTCCAACATGGAATCAGAATTGCTTCCTCCCTGCAACAGAAGTAGATCCCCTGGAGAAAGAAATGGCTACCCAATCCAGTATTCTTGCTTGGAAGATTTCATGGATAGGGAGCCTGGCAGGCTACAGATCGTGAAGAGTTGAACAGGACTGAGGAACCAACATGGGGATGGTCTTGGTCCCTGTCTCCTGTACAATGTCACGAACCTCCGTCCAGAGTTCATCAGGCATTCCATTTATCAGATCTAGTCCCTTAAATCTATTTCTCACTTCCACTGTATAATCATAAGGGATTTGATTTAGGTCATATCTGAATGATCTAATGGTTTTCCCTATTTTCTTCAATTTAAGTCTGAATTTGGCAATAAGGAGTTCATGATCTGAGCCACAGTCAGCTCCTGGTCTTGTTTTTGCTAACTGTATAGAGCTTCTCCATCTTTGGCTGCAAAGAATATAATCAATCTGATTTCAGTGTTGACCATCTGGTGATGTCCATGTGTAGAGTCTTCTCTTGTATTGTTGGAAGAGGGTGTTTGCTATGACGAGTGCGTTCTCTTGACAAAACTCTATTAGCCTTTGCCCTGCTTCATTCCGTGCTCCAAGGCCAAATTTGCCTGTTACTCCAGGTGTTTCTTGACTTCCTACTTTTGCATTCCAGTCCCCTATAATGAAACAGTGGAAACAGTGTCACACTTTACTTTTTGAGCTCCAAAATCACTTCAGATGCTGATTGCAGCCATGAAATTAAAAGACGCTTGCTCCTTGGAAGGAAAGTTATGACCAGCCTAGATAGCATATTAAAAAGCAGAGACATTACTTTTCCAAACAAGGTCCGTCTAGTCAAGGCTATGGTTTTTCCCGTGGTCATGTATGGATGTGAGAGTTGGACTGTGAAGAAAGCTGAGCTCCGAAGAATTGATGCTTTAGAACTGTGGTGCTGGAGAAGACTCTTGAGAGTCCCTTGGACTGCAAGGAAATCCAACCAGTCTATTCTAAAGGAGATCAATCCTGGGTGTTCATTGGAAGGACTGATGCTGAAGCTGAAACTCCAATACTTTGGCCACCTCATGCGACGAGTTGACTCACTGGAAAAGACTCTGATGCTGGGAGGGATTGGGGGCAGGAGGAGACGGGGACGACAGAGAATGAGATGGCTGGATGGCATCACCGACTCGATGGACATGAGTTTGAGTGAGCTCCGGGAGTTGGTGATGGACAGGGAGGCCTGGCGTGCTGTGGTTCATGTGGTCGCGGAGAGTCGGACACGACTGAGCGACTGAACTGAACTGAACTGAACTGAGGAACCAACAGTGAAAGACTTTACTGTCTCTGGGCTCCAAAATCACTGCGGATGGTGACTGCAGCCATGAAATTAAAAGACACTCGCTCTTTGGAAGAAAAGCTATGACCAACCTAGACACCATATTAAAAAGCAGAGATTTACCAACAAAGATCCGTCTAGTCAAAGTATGGTTTTTCCAGTAGTCATGTATGGCTGTGAGAGCTGGACTATAAAGAAAGCTGAGTGCCAAAGAATTGATGCTTTTGAACTATGGTGTTGGAGAAGACTCTTGAGAGTCCCTTGGACTGCAAGAAGATAGTCAATCCTAAAGGAAATCAGGGCTGAATATTCATTGGAAGGACTGATGCTGAGGCTGAAACTACAATACTTTGTTCACCTGACGCTAAGAACTGACTCTGGAAAGAGTCAGAAGAACTGACTTTGGAAAAGACCCTGATGCTAGGAAAGATTGAAGACAGGAGGAGAAGGGGACAACAGAGGATGAGATGGTTGGATGGCATCACCGACTCAATGGACATGGGTTTGAGTAAGCTCTGGGAGTTGATGATGGACAGGGAAGCCTAGCATGCTGAAGTCCATGGGGTCGCAGGAATCAGACACGACTGAGCTACTGAACTAAACTGAACTGAGCAACTAACACTTTCACTTTCACAAAGTAATTCACAGGAAGATAAAAAGAGTTAATGTAAACGAATGTTTGTGGGCCCTTCAAAGACAATGAGGCACGGAGAGGACTTGGATCAAATGGGCTTCACTAGGTTCCTCCCTGTTCCCCACACCTGACATTAATACTTTACCGTAGTTGTCTATGGGGACTTCCCTGATGGCTCAGTGGGTAAAGAATCTGTCTGAAATGTAAGAGACTCAGGAGATGTGGGTTCAATCCCTGGAGGAGGAAATGGCAACCCTATTCCAGTATTCTTGTCTGGAGAATCCCATGGGCAGGGGAGCCTAGTGGGCTACAGTCCACAGGGTCTCGAAGCTCCTCTTGGCACAGGCCTCCTGTCTTACATTCTTTAAGGCAGTTAGGATTCCTCCAAAGGAGGAAAAATTCCAAAGGTTTTTCCTGAGTCTTCTGGGTCTCTATCATTTTCAGCTTGAAATGTGCGTTCTAGAGCAGCATACCTTGGGTAACTAGCCCTGAACCCATTACTTCCCTGTATTTGTATCTTTTCTCCTCTTTTCATAAGAACACCAGTCATATTGGATTAAGAACCCACCCTAATTGGATATGATCTCATTCATTACCTGGATGACTCCCTTTGTCCTTCCATGAGCCTGCCTTCTGTTTCTGGAGAATGGATGTGGGGCTGAGGGTCAGGGCTCTTTTAGGCCAACCTTTTAGAAGGCTGAAGGGAGTCGGGGCAGCTCCTTGGTGCTGTGTTTACAATGTGTGTCTTTGGAACTTTAGCCATTCAAGACTAACGAAGAAAATTCATGCAGCATTTTGTTACATATACGTCACAAATGTGCAGGGACATGGAAACATGTCTTCAAGGGCATGTTCACACTGTTACTCTGGGAAGTGAAACATTTGGCTTCTTTTCTATCCCCCCTGCACATGCATGGATCACTTTTACTCTTTGCTTTACACAGCTTTATACTGCTTAACTTTTGAAAACAACCTTTTCTACATACAAAAATTTAAACATGAATAACTCTCCTCTGGGAAGCTCCCTTTTACTAAACTGTGGAAAGCAAATGTATCAAAACAGCTAAAGACTTTTCCTTTCAAACCTCCTCCCCACCCAACTTAAAAATTATTTCCTGAATGTGTGTTCTATGCATACCTTTGGAACAGAGTCTATTATCTTACTTTCTTTGTTTTGAAATTCCAAATACCTTGTTCAGTTCAGTTCAGTTCAGTCACTCAGTCGTGTCTGACTCTCTGCGACCCCATGAATCACAGCATGCCAGGCCTCCCTGTCCATCACCAACTCTCGGAGTTCACTCAAACTCATGTCCACAGAGTCGGTGATGCCATCCAGCCATCTCATTCTCCGTCGTCCCCTTCTCCTCCCAGCATCAGAGTCTTTTCCAGTGAGTCAACTCGTCGCATGAGGTGGCCAAAGTATTGCAGTTTCAGCTTTAGCATCAGTCCTTCCAATGAACACCCAGGACTGATCTCCTTTAGAATGGACTGGTTGGATCTCCTCGAAGTCCAAGGGACTCTCAAGAGTCTTCTCCAACACCACAGTTCAAAAGCATTAATTCTTTGGCAATCAGATTTCTTCACAGTCCAACTCTCACATCCATACATGACCACGGGAAAAACCATAGCCTTGACTAGACGGACCTTGGTTGGCAAAGTAATGTCTCTGCTTTTTAATATACTATCAAGGTTGGTCATAACTTTCCTTCCAAGGAGTAAGCGTCTTTTAATTTCCTGGCTGCCTTGTACCTGTTCCCAAATAGGACATGCTAAAGGCAGGAAGGCAAGAAGACAGAAAGGAAGGAAGGAAAGAAGAAAGGAAGGAGGGAGGAAGGGGGTGTGAAGAAAGGGAAGGTAGGAGGGAGTGGGCATGGGGAAGGAAGAAAGGAAGGAAAGCAGGATAGGAATTACTAATTAATGACAATGGGACCCTGAGGACTGAGCAGAGGTGAACTGGGTCTCATTCTCCTCGTTAACTTTACACTAAAGAGTTTAGAGTTATTTAAATTTATTTTGCAAAGAGTCTGTTGCAAGCCAGATTCTTAGTTCAATAAGGAAGCACCGATCTGATTAAAGTCTCCAAGACCTCTGAGCTTGTCTGTCTCCTCAGAGGTAGCACAGAGAACTCTTTGAGGTTTTATTATGAAATTATGAACAAGGGCTATCTGTATCCAAACCATCTATTATACTTCAAGAGCTGGTCAAGAGTTTGAGAGTGGCAGAGAGAGATCCAGAACTGCAGACTTCTGGCCTGGAATCCAGTCCTGGACTTTGTTTTGCTGGCTGGTCTGGGGTTCATACTCTCCTTTGAGCCTGAACTCCAGGAAAGCTGATGTTCTAAGGCTTTCTTCTCAAAGAATTTAACTGAACTGTGAATTTAAAAACCAAGAGTTAATGAGCGCAGAACAACATACAACATACATGTCTAATAAAAATAGAAATATTATGCAACTGCACGAGTATTCATAGATTTGCAAATTTAAACAAGGAATACAGCTTGCCGTCTATAAGCCTAATGCATATTAAAAGAAAAAAAGAACAAAATCCGATGACTAAGGGATCAAGCCTCCTTATATACTACTGCTATGGTTTAATTGGGACAAAATTTTTAGAGTGTAATTTTTCAATCTATATACATGTGTGCATAAGTTTGAATCAGCCGTAACATGTTAGCTTATTTCAGAAAATGCCTTAAATACGCACAATGATTTAGCTACATGCTGCTTCATACAGCCTTATTTAAAAGAATGAAAACTTACACATAAGCTATTGGTTCAGTTCAGTTCAGTCGCTCAGTCGTGTCCGACTCTACGATCCCATGGACTTCAGCATGCCAGGCTTCCTTGTCCATCACAACCTCCTGGAGCTAGCTCAAACTCATGTCCATCGATCGGTGATGCCATCCAACCATCTCATTCTCTGTCATCCCCTTCTCCTCCCACCTTCAATCTCTCCTAGCATCAGGGTCTTTTCCAGTGAGTCAGTTCTTCGCATCAGGTGGCCGAAGTACTGGAGTTTCAGTCTCAGCATCAGTCCTTTCAATGAATATTCAGAACTGATTTCCTTTAGGATTGACTGATTGGATCTCCTTGCAGTCCAAGGGACTCTCAAGAGTCTTCTCCAGCACAACAGTTCAAAAGCATCAATATTTCGGCACTCAGCTTTCTTTATAGTCCAACTCTCACATCCATACATGACCATGGGAAAAACCATAGCTTTGACTAGATGGACCTTTGCTGGTAAAGTAATGTCTTTGTTTTTTAATATGGTGTCTAGGTTGGTCATAGCTTTTCTTTCAAGGAGCAAGTGTCTTAATTTCATGGCTGCAGTCACCATCTGCAGTGATTTTGGAGCCCCAAATGATAAAATCTGTCACTCTTTCTGTTGTTTGCCCATCTATTTTCCATGAAGTGATGGGACCAGATGCCATGATCTTCGTTTTTTGAATGTTGAACCATAATTTATAAAATGCAACTCAACCATTAAAACGAATGTTGTGATTACTGCCCTTCCAACCCTGCTCTGTACGGCCCAGGGAGTCTCATGCTATTGTCTTATGAAGGATGAGGGTGGGGGTTCCTAGCCTGTCACATCCTTTTCCAACCAGAAAAGCACAGTGGAGTGAATACTAGATGTGAGAGCTACTGCTAGAACAAAAGATGGATTTTAATACAGCATAAGATGTTTGTGGTATCATGCTGCTGCTGCTAAGTCACTTCAGTCGTGTCCGACTCTGTGTGACCCCATAGATGGCAGCCCACCAGGCTCCCCCATCCCTGGGATTCTCCAGGCAAGAACACTGGAGTGGGTTGCCATTTCCTTCTCTAATGTGTGAAAGTGAAGTCACTCAGTCGTGTCCGACCCTTAGCGACCCCACGGACTGCAGCCAACCAGTCTCCTCCATCCATGGGATTTTCTAGGCAAGAGTACTGGAGTGGCTTGCCATTGCCTTCTCCGTTGTGGTATCATAGGAAACAACAAAAAGGCAATGAAGCAGTGTGAACACTGTTAAAGAGAAAACCACATTAATATTTGCCCTTATTGCAGCTTCCATCTTCTCCAGGAACGTCATCTTAATCAACCAATCTGGAATGTTCTGGTCAGCACTAATGAGGTGATCTGTCATGCAAGTCTTCTCCATTAACCTCCCCACCTCCACTCAGAGGAAGAAGAGGCAACTGGCAGGCAACTAGCATGCTGCAGTCTATGGGGTTGCAGAGAGTCAATTTGCCTGTGTATCCATACAGTGAAATACAATTTAACAGAAAAAAAAGAGTAAAATATATGTAGTGTCACATGGATGAACAGCAAAAACATTATGCTCAATTAAAAAAAATAAAGCCAGATACAAAAGACGACATGTTATGTGATTCTATTTATATGAAATATCCAGAAAAGGCAAAGCTCTAAGAACAAAAAGATTAGTGGTGGGCAGGGTGGAGGGGAGAGGACACGGTGGGCCATGCAGATTAACAGTAAATGTGTTACAATGATGGAAAATTCTAAAACACTCCCTGGGTGTACTCCCTGTCTTACCACAGGCCTTCCCGTGAGCACACCAACTGGCTTCTGTGCCAGATTTGCTAGCTAATGCTGTGGCTCCTGAGAAATAAGAGACACAGTCCTGACTAGTTTTGACTGAAAGAAAGTGCAACAGACATCCCCCCAGAGACAATAAAAACAGATCTTTACTCTGTCCAATGTGATTACTTCTGAGCAGAACTCTTACTTGCTATTTGT
The DNA here is from genome assembly GCF_049115385.1 of Moschus berezovskii. Taxonomy (NCBI): domain Eukaryota; kingdom Metazoa; phylum Chordata; class Mammalia; order Artiodactyla; family Moschidae; genus Moschus; species Moschus berezovskii. The sequence continues at coordinate 80,058,907 of NC_142469.1, read as the reverse complement.
TAGTAAGTTAAAACCCTTGCCATTTTCTTCTCCCTGCAAAAAAGTCCTGGCCCACAAATAATCCTTTCTTTTTCTAATAGCTCCCTGTCCTACCCTTCTCTCTTTACAAATGTTCCAGTTTGTACAGCTTCTCAGAGAGCTGTTCCAGTTGCTCAATGGGATACTGCTTCATTCATGAATTGTTGAATTAAGCCAATTTCATTTTCAATTTTTACTTGGTTGCATTTTGTTTTTAACAACATCGTAAATCGACATTTTTGGTGGCCTGATGGTTTGGGGGTTTTCCTCCCCAGTTTTCCCTTCCTAAAGCATTTCTGTCTCCTAAGAGAGGCAGGGTACATACAAAGCGTGACAGAAGAGAGTTCTTATAATGGAACCCAAAGTGGGAAAGGAGAGGAAACAAACGTGATAGAGACAGAGGGAAAGAGACGGAATGAGGGGGCGGGGCTTTCAAGCACACTATTCCAGTTCATAGAAATAGAATCACATAGCATATTGTCTGTTGTATCTGTTTTTTTTTAAAATTGAGCATAATGGTTTTGCTGTTCATCCATGTCACAGTACATATATTTTACTCTTATTTTTCTGTTAAATTATATTCCACTGTATGGATGCACAGGTAAATTGACTCTCTGTGACCCCATAGACTCCAGCATGCTGGCTTCCCTGTTCTTCACTATCTCCCGGAGTTTGCTCAAACTCATGTCCACTGAGTGGTGGTGGTTTAGTCGCTAAGTTGTGTCCAACTCTTGCAATTCCATGGACTGTAGCCTGCCAGGCTCCTCTGTCTATGGCATTCTCCAGGCAAGAATACTAGCATAGGTTACCATTTCATTCTCCAGGGGATCTTCTCAACCCAGGAAACGAACTCGAGTTTCTTGCATTGGAGGAAGATTCTTTATTGACTGAGCTACGAGGGAAGCCCACTGAGCAGGTGATGCTATCTAATAATCTAATCCTCTACCACCCCTTTCTCCTTTTGCCTTTAATGTTTTCCAGTATCAGCATCTTTTCCAGTGAATCAGCTCTTCACATCAGGTGGTCAAAGTATTGGAGCTTCAGCTCCAGCCACATATTAAACAATGAATCAATCAGTTAACCCATTTATTATTTATGCATTGTCTACATCGTGGAACCATGTCTAATGGATTCGTTTCTCAATTCTTGTTAATCTAGATGTCTCTGGGGCCTTAACACTTTTATTGCCTCCCTCAGACTTTGGGTCAGGATCACTTTCTTTCCTCTAAAGTACCTTCTTTTTGGTGGAGATGGGGTGTATATCCTTTTTTTTTTATTTTAATCTTTCCTATATTGTGGGCCTCTCTTGGTTTAACATTCAGAATTATTTTAAGTTATCTTAGATTTGATTCAGAAAAGTATTGCAGAGCCAGATTCCTCTTCGGGTTCTGTGTATACCTTTGTGATCTTGAAAACCCTTCTTTTTAACTTATGTTTCATTTGTGCATTCGGGCCATCTTCTCACATCTTAGTGTCATTTTGTCCTGTGTCTGATTGCCAGGTGAGTCATCTTAAAACCCAGTTCTTATCATTTTATTTTCCTTCCCAGGAATCTTCAGTGCTTTTCATTGGCTTACAGGAACAAGCTCAGACTCCTTATTCTTGCATTCATGAAATCATTTAATCACGTCTCAACTTCCCTTTCCTGCCTTATCTCACTGTATTCTCCTAAAAAGCCTTACTCAGGTTAAGTTGATCTTCCTGTTGTTTATCAGCACATTGCATTTCATTTTCTTTAAAAATAAAGAATTTTAACATGTTTTCTGCCTCTATTTTTTTATGTTTGCTCCATTTCCCCCCATCATCCTTGAATGTTAATCTGAATTCTAGCAATTTTTCCAGATGTATCTCCAGAAATCTTTTTTCCATGAAACCCTCTCTGGTCCCCTGCCTGCAGCCCTGGTTCTGAAAGCAATCAGGTCCTTTTCACTCTGGGGCCTACGCTGTTTGCTGATTAGCCCGATTATTTATTTTTTATAGCTGCTATTTATGTTTGTGTGTTTCCATGCCAGTTCTCCACAATGAGGGATCAGGAATGCATATTACACTGTGCATGTCTGTGTTGCTTCAGCCATGTCCGACTCTTTGCTACCCCACGGACCATAGCCTGCTGGACTCTTCTGTTCATAGGCTTCTCAGGCAAGAATACTGGAGTGGGTGGCTATGCCCTCCTCCAGGGGATCTTCCCATCCCAGGGATTAAACCTGTGACTCCTGCATTGCAGGTGCATTCCTCACACACTGAGCCCCCTGGGAAGCCTGTCTTACACTGTTTATACCCCTCAGTATTGCAAATGCCTTGTGTGAAATTGCACTCATCAGACACGGGGTTTTCTTCATGTGGTGGAATTCTGGAGCTGGATGGAGATTTGGAGACCTGACAAGTTGGGTGATCAATTAATGGAGTCTGAACTAAAGACCACTTTAAACTTTTGAACCTAGCTATATACTCAAAATAATCAATTTTGACTAAGTGGCTTTATTCAGTTCAGTTCAGTTCAGTTCAGTTCAGTCGCTCAGTCGTGTCCGACTCTCCGCGACCCCATGAATCACAGCACGCCAGGCCTCCCTGTCCATCACCAACTCCCGGAGTACACTCAAACTCATGTCCACAGAGTCGGTGATCTATTATTGAGGTTGATTTATAAAGAAAGATGTATAGCATGCAGGAACAGTTTGATACAGAAGTTTATCTAAATGAAGTGAAAGTCACTCAGTTGTGTCCGATTCTTTGCGACCCCATGGACTGTAGCCCGCCAGGCTCCTCTGTCCATGGGATTTCCCAGGCAAGAATATTGGAGTGGGTTGCCATTTCCTCCTCCAGGGAAGTCTATATAAGACATGGCTAAAACTAACCTGTGGAGAAATCTTTCCACAGTCTGATGGTCTTGTCGAAGTTTAAATGTTCAGCTTCTGATTAAGACTGCTCCTGACTGTGTATTCAGTGAAACCTCAGACTCCAGGATTCCTCATGATTTGTGTTACCACATGCAGCACCATATTATCCCAGCAGGTGGCGCTGCTTCTCTGCAGAAAAATTTTTTTGATGGGTTCATCAGCCTCCCTCTCACTGACATTGCTACTTCTAAGGCCAGACCTCAAGAAACAATTTGAATATTTTCCCTTAATGCAGGGGCTTTCCTGGTGGCTCAGCAGTAGAGAATCTGCCTGCCAATGCAGGTGACATGGGTTTGATCCCTGGGTTGGGAAGATCCTCTGGAGAAGGAAATGGCAACCCACTCCAATATTCTTGCCTGGGAAATTCCATGGACAGGAGTTTTGTGGGCTACAGTCCATTGGTTTGAAGAGAGTCAGATATGACTCAGTGACCAAACAACAACAACCTTAGTGGAAATAGGAATTGCTTCCGTTTCTTATATAATCCCTGATAAACAAGGGTATCAAAAAGTCAGGTTTTTTTTTTTTATTATTTTTTTATTGGAGGCTAATTACTTTACAATATTATATTGGTTGGTTTTGCCATACATTGACATGAATCTGCCCCAGGTGTACATGAGTTCCCCTTCTTGAACCCCCCTCCCACCTCCCTCCTCCCCTTATCCTCCCTCTGGGTCATCCCTGTGCATCAGCCCTGAGCATCCTATATCATGCGTTGAACCTGGACTGATGATTCATTTCACATATGATAATATACATGTTTCAATGCCATTCTCCAAAATCATCCCACCCTCGCCCTCTCCCACAGAGTCCAAAAGACTGTTCTATACACCTGTGTCTCTTTTGCTGTCTCGTATACAGGGTTAAGGTTACCATCTTTCTAAATTCCATATATATGCGTTAGTATACTGTATTGGTGTTTTTCTTTCTGGCTTACTTCACTCTGTATAATAGGCTCCAACATTTATGACCTTGAAAGACCAGTTTCCTCATTATTATCCTCAAACACTTCAGGTCTTTCAGATCTTGTAACCAGCTGAGGAGACCGAGAGGACTTGAGAAGACCATCTAGGATCTTACGGCCCAGATCCTCACTCAGAGGCAAAGGCAGAGCCAGGAGGCAAACCCAGATCTCCTGTCAGTCCCCTTTGCTGTCCCATCCTGCCCAGGCCATTAGTATGCATCAGCTATGCCTCACCACCAAGTGAAACGTGACAAAGTCAATATCCACTTCATGCCGAGGAGTTACCACGGGCGTACCCAAATAGGAGTGTGTGTGTCTCTGTGTGTGTGTGAGAGAGAGAGAGCGGGAAAAGGAGTCTGTGCAATAATTTTATTACTCTCTTTGCAGCACCTGACCTGGGGTAAGCCCAACTTTTTTTTGAATGAATGAAGGATGGAAGGAAGTGACGAAAGAAAGGAAGGAGAGCTACAGGAAAGGGAAGGGAGGAAAGGAAGGAAAGCACAGAAAGAAGCAGGGGAGAGGAAACAGGAGGGGGGACGGAGGGGCTGGAGGGGGAGCCCAGAGACTCGCAGCATCGCTACCCACCCGCTGCGCCTGACAGATGTGGAGGTGATTCACGCTCGTCTAGAGCACTCTGAAGAAAGAGGATGGAGAACATTTTCTGGCCAACTGGGTTATTTTATTAGCTCTTATTTCATTCTGTTTTGCTGCGAGCAATAAATTAAAAGGTGAATTCAGCGGCGTGTAGATCTCAGGGAGGATAAATCTCCACCAGCCGCTGTGTCACATCCAGCAGCCACAGCAGCCATTAGGCTGCTCCCTGAGTCCCCTCTGCTGACATCACGGAAACTGCCCATTCATGAGAGCAGATGGGACGTGGAAGATTTGGGGAACAAGTCCATACTCAAAGTCAGAAAAATTCCAGGACACCCAAACACATGGTTTTATTAAATTCACTTCTAAAACGAGAATTATCGCTCTACATGCAAGCAGAGCATAAGAGCTGTGGCCCAAGACAGGAAACACAGCCTCTCCTATTTCTGACTCAAATATGAAGTATTCGCTTTTCTTTCTTGTGATTTATCTCATTCTAGAGGCAAAGACTAAATTCCTTGAGTTTTATTTCTATGATTTTTTTCCTTTAGACCCAGCCTCTCCGTAGGGATTTTGTTTTATGATATATATCTCACTTGACCTGGTCAGCCATCAAAACTCATCTATCCTGTGTTCCATTCTTAATCCTGCTAGTTGACTAAACAAATTAATCTGAAGTGATAATTCTTATCTTAGAGGACACATGTCATTTAAAAAATATTTTTATTAAAATACAGGTTGTTTACAATATTATGTTAGTTTTGGGAACACACTAAAGTGATTTAGATTATATATATATATGTATATGTATAAACTGAATCAATTATGTATAATCAGTTATGTATGTGAACAAGTTAATATTATTTTTCTGATTCTTTTCCATTATAGGTTATTACAAGATAATTGAATGTAGCTCCCTGTGCTATACAGTAGGTCTTTGCCATCTATTCTACATAGAGTATATTTTAATACCAAACTCCTAATTTATCCCTCTTTTTTGTTTCCCCTATGGTAACCATAAGTTTGTTTTCTATGTTTTTGAGTCTGTTTTGTCACTAAGTTCATTTGTATCATTTTTTAAGTTTCCACATATAAGCGATATCCTATGATATTTATCTTTCTCCATTGGACTTACTTCACTTAATATGACAATCTCTTCACTTAATATGATAATGTGACTTGCCAGGTGCTATGTTGTCATGGACCAAGTCACAAAGACCATGGGAAGGTGTGTCGTGTGTGTTGTCATGGAGACCAACGTAGGCAACATATTAAAAAACAGAGACATTACTTTGCCAACAAAAGTCCATCTAGTCAAAGCTATGGTGTTTCCCATGGTCAATTGTCGATGTGAGAGTTGGACTATAAAGAAAGCTGAGCGCTGAAGAATTGATGCTTTTGAACTGTGGTGTTGGAGAAGACTCTTGGGAGTCACTTGGACTGCAAGGAGATCCAACCAGTTCATCCTAAAGGAAATCGGTCCTGACTATTCATTGGAAGGACTGATGCTGAGGCTGAAACCCGAGTAATTTGGCCACCTGATGCAAAGAACTGACTCACTGGAAAAGACCCTGATGCTGGGAAAGATCGAAGGCAACAGGAGAAGGGGAAAACAGAGGATGAGATGGTTGGATGGCATTGCTGACTTGATGGACTTTGAGCAGGCTCCGTAAGTTGGTGATGGACAGGGAAGCTGGTGTGCTGCCATCCATGGGGTCGCAAAGAGTCAGACATGACTGAGTGACTGAACTGATGTTGTCATGACCAAGTCACAAGGCCACGGGAAGGTGTGTCTGTGTCTTTAGAGAAGACACAGGCAAGGGGTCTGTGTCTTTGCACATGCAGAGGACTGAGTGCTGCAGGAAATCTGTGGGAGGTGTCAGGGGAGAGGGTGGTGTTCAGGGTTGGTAAAAAGATAGACTGCAGCCAGTGGCAGCTGCCCAGGCTGAAGGACAGAGAAGGGAAGGAATCAAAAGTGACTTCTAGTTTTATTTTAGAAACTCAGTAGGTAGAATGAAGTGTACAAGGGAGTGTAGTCACAGGGGAGCCACAGTTACACAAAAGTGTGTGTATAAGAAAATCTGAGTGTGTTGAGGAATGAGGATGGTATATTTTCAGTGTAGGAGGGCTTTGAGCCCAAAGACAGGCAAGCTTCAGGTGACCTCACTGTTACCAAGGAGTACAATACATGCTACAACTTTCGTTTTTTTTTTCTGGCACATGTAGGGTTTATTTTAAACATCTTAAGGACAGAGTTTCACCATAATTATAAAAGTTACATACAGAATGAACAGATTTATATTGCTTATACTTCTAAATGAAGAGACCGGGGAACCATTTACACATTGCCTAAAATTAAAATAAAAATAAATTCAAGCTTGAAAGATGAGGTCATTTACCTAATCTCAAAATGCAGGCACAAAGGCCTCTTAAACTGCACACATTCATGCAAACTGTACTCATGATGGAAAACACAAATAGTGCAGTATTTCAAAAAAAAACACAGGCATATTGGCCATAATTATTTTCTGTTATAATCATTGTTTCTATATTTTTGAGAACCTTCATGTTTTAAAAGACTTGTAACTTAAGAATGTTTTCAGACACTACAATTTATGACCATCAAAATAGTCTTCTAACGGGTCCACAGTGTTCAGAGATTCAAGCTCAAGACACTTTGGTGTTTGGCATGTAGAACAGTCAGTCAATCAGTTCAGTCACTCAGTCATGTCTGACTCTTTGTGACACCATGGACTGCAGCACGCCAGACTTCCTTGTGCATCACCAACTCCCAGAACTTGCTCAAACTCATGTCCATTCAGACGGTGATGTCATCCAACCATCTCATTCTGTCATCCTCTTCTCCTCCTGCTTTCAATTTTTCCCAGCATCAGGGTCTTTTCCAGTGAGTCAGCTCTTCGCATCAGGTGGCCAAAGTATTGGAGTTTCAGCCTCAGCATCAGTCCTTCTAGTGAATATTCAGGACTGATTTCCTTTAGAGTTGATGGGTTTGATCTCCTTGCAGTCCAAGGGACTCTCAAGAGTATTCTCCAACACCACAGTTCAAAAGCATCAGTTCTTCAGCGCTCAGCTTTCTTTATAGTCCAACTCTCACATGCATATAAGACTACTGGAAAAACCATAGCTTTGACTACATGGACTTTTGTTTGTAAAGTAATGTCTTTGTTTTTTAATATGGTGTCTAGGTTGGTTATAGCTTTTCTTCCAAGGAACAAGTGTCTTTTCATTTCATGGCTGCAGTCACCATTTGCAGTGATTTTGGAGCCCCAAAAAATAAAGTCAGCCACTGTTTCTGTTGTATCTCCACATATTGCCATGAAGTGATGGGACTGGATGCCATGATCCTAGTTTTCCGAAAGTTGAGCTTTAAGCCAACTTTTTCCCTCTCCTCTGTCACTTTCATCAAAAGGCTCTTTAGTTCTTCGCTTTCTGCCATAAGAGTGGTGTCAACTGTGTATCTCAGGTTATTGATGTTTCTCCTGGCAATCTTGATTCCAGCTTGTGCTTCATGCAGCCTGGCATTTTACAGTTACTGTAAAACAGTAATAGGAATGAAATCTGGTTGAGAAGTGACTGTGATTGTTCTCAGAATTTGCAGTCCCTTCAAACACTTCATGGCACATACAACTGGAAAACCACCTTCTGTTGGCACTGTTTGCTTCAATAGTGCATTTTATCTTACAACCACTAAAACTGCACAGTAGGCAAATAGAAAACTGAAAACAAAGAAAAACAAAACGCAAAATAAAAAACCCTAAATATCCTTAACATGTAATTTTAGTTAGTAACATTGAACATTCTACTTGGAATAGCATGCAAAAAAGGATGGTCTGCTTGTACGGTTTTCCTTTGAAGCTTTATGAGCACCCAGACATCTCAGACAGGTGTGCACACACACAACACAACAATACTCTAGCAGGTCGATGAGAAAGGCCAATAGATTTTTTACAGAGATTCTTCTATACAGAGATGTCTTTTGTTAAGTCCCATGATGATGATGTTGGAAACTCACATTGGATTCCAAGAACAAGAAACCAATGTTTAGATATCAGGAAAAGGCAGGCCATGCATGGAGATCTGAAACACAAGCCTAAATGAAGCCTGAAATACTCGGCTGTGGAGCAGAGTTAGTCATGGAATCAGGAAGTGTGGTTTAATCCACCAAAAGAATAAAAGATGGGGGAAAAAATGGAAAAACAACACCCTCTTTCCTCTTCCTTTACCCTAAAGGCAAGAAAGGAAACTGATTAAAATAATAATAATCACATGTCACATTTGAGAGACTGGCCAATTACAAGGTATTAAAGTTGCTAAAGGTATTTGCAGAAAAACCACAGTTCAAGTCCTTCAGTGATGACAGAGATGTTCTAACTGACCCAACTTTCTGGGTGCTTCCAAAGAACTTGATTTTCCATCCTGAAGTCACTGTATCTTGTTTGTGTAGTGAATGCGGGACACTCACTCTCTGGGTCACATGTCTACTTGGGCTCTGGGAGCCAGGTTCAGCCTTGAGATTCACATGGAGGGGTTATTACAAGGGCCACCAGGAAAGCAGATGACGGATGTGCAGCATGACCTTGTTCAAGCAGGGAGGAGCATCTCAGACCTGGGTTGTGTTCTCACTGCGTGGAGAAGCTCTCCCCTGGCTGAAACCCAGGAGGCACTGGGCACACTGCAGAAAATGGGGTGCTGTATTTACGGGGTGCAAGGGGTTACCAGCCAAAAGCTCAAGACACAGTTTTCCTGCAGGCAGAAATGTGCATCATGCGAACCACCCACAGCCAGGCCTTGAAACTACAGAATCTCTAACACCAGGAACAGCTCCAGTGGAGGCTGTAGGAACCTCTGATATTTGATTGACAGCCTATGTAGGCATTTCACCTTCCAACCAAATCTCAGGTCAGATTTCTAATCTCCCCAGGAGACTGGTTCCACATACTGCCTTTCTCTTAGCTTTCAAAATGCCAGGACTCCTCCAAAACAAAGTGACAGATGGCCATTTTGCTGTGAGACCAACCACTTTTGCAGTTCTATTTTGGTTAAAACAACCTTGCAGAATAAGCCACATAAGGAGCCTGCAGCTGGAGGCTGGTGTCAGTTACATCCATGAGCCAGTGCAGGTGACTGACCCTGACAAGGCAGGGTCCACTCTGTGGAATAGATCCACACCAGCTGCACAGAGGCAGCAAGAAGGCGCAGTGCCACGAAGATATCAGAGGGTTTCTGCTGTTAATTGCCCAGACACTCTTTGTCTGGACAAGCCCAGGAGAAAAAGCCTTCTGACCATAATCATACCATCACTAAAATAGGAATAAAAATAAAAAAGTGTCCCAGAGGATGTGTTAAAAAGCAACAAAACTATTCTTAAAGTTCAGTTCAGTTCAGTCGCTCAGTCGCGTCCGACTCTGCGACCCCATGAATCACAGCACACCAGGCCTCCCGGTCCATCACCAACTCCCGGAGTTCACTCAAACTCATGTCCATCTAGTCAGTGATGCCATCCAGCCATCTCATTCTCTGTCATCCCCTTCTCCTCCCTCCCCCAACCTTTCCCAGCATCAGAGTCTTTTCCAGTGAGTCAACTCGTCGCATGAGGTGGCCAAAGTATTGCAGTTTCAGCTTTAGCATCAGTCCTTCCAATGAACACCTAGGACTGATCTCCTTTAGGATGGACTGGTTGGATCTCCTTGCAGTCCAAGGGACTCTCAAGAGTCTTCTCTAGCACCACAGCTCAAAAGCATCAATTCTTCGGTGACCAGCTTTCTTCACAGTCCAACTCTCACATCCATACATGGCCACGGGAAAAACCATAGCCCTGACTAGATGCACCTTTGTTGGCAAAGTAATGTCTTTGCTTTTTAATATGCTATCTAGGTTGGTCATAACTTTCCTTCCAAGGAGTAAGCGTCTTTTAATTTCATGACTGCAGTTACATTTCTAATATTTGTGTTCTCCCAGGAACTTACCACATACACACAAACCACTGATGCACTATTGAATTTTAAATCATGTACTAAAATCCAAATTACTGATTTGTACAAATAATGGATGAAAAGTACTGACCAGAATACACCTGCGTTACACTGTGTGGACCAAATTAAAATATCCGGGCTCTGACCCCAACCCCCAGAAAGAGTAAAATATAACCAAAAATGTAAATAAACATTTTGCAAAGCTTAGAATCAAAGCCAACATTTTACCCAGATTTCTAACAGTTAAACTCTAATGTGGGTCATTAATGGTTCACAATTTATTCTTGTTTGGATTTCCAGACTGAAAAGGTGCTTTGCACTTTTGGCTTTCAAAACAAGCTGAATGTCCCGATGTGCTTTCTGTGCCCAAATTTAATTTTAAACAAAGCAGCAGTCATATACCAAATATGACTGACTTCCTTCAAAAATTCCTGCTGAATTGGAGAAAATTATTTAGCCCCCACTCCAATCCATAAAGGACTGCCAATGAAGTGTGTGTGTATGTGTGTGTACACAGATCTGTGCCTGCACATATATATGTATCACACAGATACAGAGAGGCATCTGTGTATATACTGTGTTCACACAGTATATCTGTGTAGAGATAGAAAGAGGCAAAAGCGCCCAACCATGCTTGCACTATGACAGCACAATAAGAGAATATTAAGAGTGAAGGGGAAAGCAGATAAAATCTTATAGTTTTATGTAACTATGATCCTAGCTCAACTTTTTACCAAACTTATCTATAACTCCCCTCCAAATAGACAGACTTCTTTTAAGCAGAAAGAGTTCTTTACAAAAAATACTGTTTTCAGATACATCTATACAGTTCTGCCGGCAAATTGTGGGCTCACAGGGACATTTAAGCTCTCATTAAAATGGAAAGCAATCAAACCTTTACATCTACAGGTGACACATTTAATAGTTTCACAAATTTGGCAAAATTCGTGAAGACATCTAGAATGCTTTCACCAAATTGTAGACATAAATATAGAAATCATCATCAAATTTGATGAAGCAGATAGACGGTTTGACCTCAACTTGATGGATGATCATGCCATTCTTTTCAGAGCCATCTTTTTTGGCACATTCCACTCGTTTGCCCACCAAGACATCTACCACTTCTCCTCGTTCCCTTTGTACTGCAAGTGAATCAGTAGAATAAGGCATAATGAGAAGGTCACCTTCTTTATAATCATCTAAGAGCTGGTACGTATACAAGATAGGATCTTCTTCATAGGTGGTATAAAACCACGTGTTCATTACAGGGACGCCTGCTAGGATCATTCCCCTCCACTCATCTTTAGAGCCATCCTCCGTTTCAAACAGGTGCTTCATTGCTTTGCTAATCACCATATCCGCTGGGTGTGCATTACAGATTTGAGATGTTGCAACTCTATCAGGGAGGACTTCAAGTGCACAAATTCTTTCATCTTTATTAAGTTCTAGTCCATAGACACAGTCAAATCCATCGTATTTTATAAGATACAAAGAAGGATTTACAGGCACCTGGTCCAGAATGGTTCCTTTCCACTGGGTGGCAGGGCTGTTACCTTCTTTCCACCCGTGGCGAATCCTGCAGCCTATGATACTCTGTTCCGGCTGAGAAACAAATGAGCTGGGTCCCACACTGCTCCGATGTTTTGTGTGAGTCGTCCTTTTCTTCATAAGGCTAGCAGATACACCAGTGATACCTGCATCAGCTCTGGACCACTGGTCAGCTGTCTTCCTTAACGAAGACTTCATTTGTCTGAAGTTACGTGAACAGTGGAACTGCTGGATGAGGATGAAAGTTCAAGATTCCCCAATTTGAAACCTTCCACGGAATTTCAGTGTTCTTATTAATCCATTACCCAAGTACTTCTTTTACAAGTTCAGCAAAAGCTCGAAATCCTAAGTATTTTGTGGGGCCGCAGAGGCCAACGTCCGTAGCGGCCAACGTCCACAGCCCGAGGTCCTGCAGCTGGCTCCCGTCCATGGCCCCGCCCCAGCCACGCCCAGCCACGCCCAACCATGCCCAGCCACGCCCAATCCTTGAGCGCAGTCCCGCCCCAGCCCTGCCCTCAGCCTTTCGGTGCCTGCACACTGAGGCCCCCTGACTGTCCCTGCCTTTGTTGACTGCATGCCAAAATCTTTATTTATAGTTGCAAAATTTCAATTATTAAAAGGGTGTGCTTGGTTTTCTTTTGATCCTGTAGGAGGTCAAGTATGCACAGTTCTTGCATTTCAAGCTCTTATGATTAAGGAAAACTGTACAGACGGAGATCATGGATCACGCGGAGCTGCAACACTGAATAACAGGATATGTGAGTTGCCTATCAGGATCCTTCCTCTGTCCTTGGCATCATCCATCCCTAGGCCCTGGGCTCACAAACATGCTGTCCTGCTGCTTGCACACATAATTCACCCGCGCTTGTCAGTGGCTAGAAAATGATGTCACCTGCTTTGTTCTCCACAAGAAAACTCTTTCAGTTCAGTTCAGTCGCTCCGTGTGTCTAACTCTTTGTGACCCCATGGACTGCAGCACGCCAGGTTTCCCTGTCCATCATCAACTCCCAGAGCTTGCTTAAACTCATGTCCATCCAGTTGGTTTTGCCATCCAATCATCTCATCCTCTGTCATCCCCTTCTCCTCCTGCCTTCAATCTTTCCCAGCATTAGTGTCTTTTCCAGTCAGTCAGTTCTTTGCATCAGGTGGCCAAAGTATTGGAGGTTCAGCTTCAACATCAGTCTTTCCAATGAGTATTCAGGACTGATTTCCCTTAGGGTTTGATCTCCTTGCAGTCCAAGGGACTTTCAAGAGTCTCCTCCAACACCACAGTTCAAAAGCATCAAGTCTTCAGCGCTCAGCTTTCTTTATAGTCCAACTCTCACATCCGTACATGTCTACTGGAAAAACCATAGCTTTGACTATACAGAATTTTGTTGGCAAAGTAATGTCTTTGCTTTTTAATATGGTGTTAGGTTGGTCATAGCTTTTCTTCCAAAGGGCAAGCATCTTTTAATTTCATGGCTGCAGTCACCATCTGCAGTGATTTTGGAGCCCAAGAAAGTAAAATCTGTCACTGTTTCCATTGTTTCTTCATCTATTCGCCGTGGAGTGAGGGGACTGGATGCTATCCATGATCTTAGTTTTCTGAACGTTTAGTTTTAAGCCAACTTTTTCACTCTCTTCTTTCACTTTCATCAAGAGGCTCTTTAGTTCCTCTTCACTTTCTGCCATAAGAGTGGTGTCATCTGTATATCTGATGTTATTGATATTTCTCCCGGCTATATTGATTTCAGCTTGCACTTCATCCAGCCCGACAGTTAGCATGATGTGTTCTGCATATAAGTTAAATAAGCAGGGTGACAATATACAGCCTTGATGTATTCCTTTCCCGATTTGGAACCAGTCTGTTGTTCCATGTCTGGTTCTAACTATTGCTTCTTGACCTGCATACAGATTTCTCAGGAGGCAGGCAAAGTGGTCTGGTATCACCATCTCTTGAAGAGTTTTCCACAGTTTGTTGTGATCTACACAGTCAAAGACTTTGGCCCTTACAGTCATTTGGGAGCTGAGAGAACTGTATTTGAAGGTGTTTGCAGCACCGTCAAAACTTCTGGCTCGATTTGACCATCTCTGTTCCATGTATGTAGAAGCCATGAACTTAATAGTCTGTTAGTATTATGACTCAAAAAAATAAAAAATAGCAAGAAAATTAAGTATTCAGTGTGCCCCAAATGGCTTTCTACTTGACTTTGGACACCAGAGATGGGAGTTTTTTTAGCTGTTCTGTAAAACTCTGTAAAGCTCATTAAACATGAGCCAGAGTGATGGGAATCTTCAAGTATCTCTACAGAAACTCATTCTGAGACTTCTTAATGATGATAAAGAAATCAAAGTAACATGCCCAGGGTCGTGCTCCTTTTTCAAAGAGTCCATAACTTTGAAGAAAGAATAATATATTATTTGGAAGGAATGTACAATAACCATGAATGTTTATAGTTGAATCATGTTTAGGAATAGCCCATGCCTTTGAAACTACTCCATGAAAAGAGTTTTGTGATTTCATCAGTTTGGGAGACCACTCTTAATACTTTCTTTTCCTTACAGGGTGTCATTGACATCTGATGAATTCTGAGAACTTCTGCAGTAAAGAACCCCTGGAAAACTTCAGATTAAACAAACAAACATAACAAACAAACAGATATCTAATGGTGAGTGTTTCAGTTATCTGCTCTGTGAGTATGTATTACCATCTTTCTCTTCTGTCTCCTCTACAAAATCCTTACTAAAACTTTGAGATGAAGAGGGTAGGTTCATGTTTTGGGTGAATGTGAAGAAGTAGTTGAGTGTATGGCAAAAGGAAAGACTGACTTTGGGTGATAGCTGGCATATGGGTTCCAGGGACAATGCAGAGTAACAAGGTGGGTAAAGCTCAACATTCAGAAAACTAAGATCATAGCATCCAGTCCCATCACTTCATGGCAAATAGATGGGGAAACAGTGGCTGACTTTATTTTTATGGGCTCCAAAATCACTGCAGATGGTGAACGCAGCCATGAAATTAAAAGATGCTTGCTCTTTGGAAGGAAAGTTATGACCAATCTAGATAGCATATTAAAAAGCAGAGACATTACTTTGTCAATAAAGGTCTGTTTAGTCAAAGTTATCGTTTTTCCATTGGTCATGTATGGATGGGAGAGTTGGACTATAAAGAAAGCTGAGCACCACAGAATTGATGCTTTTGAACTGTGGTGTTGGAGAAGACTCTTGAGAGTCCCTTGGACTGCAAGGAGATCCACTCAGTCCATCCTAAAGATCAGTCCTGGCTGTTCATTGGTAGGACTGATGTTGAAGCTGAAACTCCAATACTTTGGCCACCTGATGCGAAGAGCTGACTCATTGGAAAAGACCCTGATGCTGGGGAAGATTGAGGGCAGGAGGAGAAGGGGACAACAGAGGATGAGATGGTTAGATGGCATCACCGACTCAATGAACACAGGTTTGGGTGAACTCGGAGAGTTGGTGAAGAAAGGGAGGCCTGGTGTGCCGTGGTTCACGCGGTCGCAAAGAATCGGACATGACTGAGCGAATGAAGTGAGCTGAACTGACATATGGGTTCCATGGACAGTGCAGAGTAACAAGGTGTGTACTCATAGATACTGTGGAATTTTGGAGGAGGGACATGCAACTCAGATAGGAGGAGGTCAGAGAAGGCTTCCTAAGACTGTGGAAGCTGAGTTGAAACTTGAAGGGTGAATGGGAGTGATCCAAGTGTTCCAGTTATCATTACTATGTAACAAATTACCTCAAAACTTAAAGTCTTAAAACAACCATTTCATTTTGCTCACAATTGGGAAGGTCAGGAAATCAGCAGGGACTCTTTTTTTTAACTCTTTAAATTTTATTTTTATGGCCACACTACATAGCGTGAGGGGTCTTCACACACCAGGGATCAAACTTCTGCCCCCTGCACTGGGAGTGTGGCATCTTAACCAGTGGACCACCAGGGGAGGGTCTTGGTTGGGCATTTCTTACTTGGAGGTTCACCTGTGTTTTCAGCCAGATAACAACTGGCTGCAGTCACCTGAAAGCTACTGCCTTAGTTTTCCAGGGTTTCTGTAGCCATGTATCAAAAACTAGGTGCTTTAAAGGACAGAGATTTATAGCTCACCAATTTGGAGCTAGAAGTCCAAAATCAAGGTGTCAGCAGGGCCATACTCTGCTTGAAGACTCTAAAAGCGGATTATTCCTTGCCTCTTCCTAGCTTTTTGTGGTGGTTTAGTTGCTAAGTCATATCCGACTCTTTTGCAACCCCATGGGCTATGACCCACCAGGCTCCTCTGTCCATGGGATTTCCCAGGCAAAAATCTGTAGTGGGTTGCCATCACCTTCTCCAGGGCATCTTCCCAACCCAAGGGTCGAAACCTGGTCTCTTGCACTGCAGGCAGTCTCTTGCATGGCAGACAGATTCTTCACCGATTCCTCCAGCGGTTGCCGGTAGTCTTTGCCGCACAGATGAACCTCGTCAGTCTCTGCCTTCTTGTCAGGCGAACTTCTCCCTGTCTGTCTCTTTGCAGGGCAGGCTTCTCCTTCTGTTTGTCACTGTGTCCGTATTTCCCTCTTCTAGTAAAGACACCAGTTATTAGATTAGGAACCCCTCTGGTCTACAGCCATGCCACCCTGAACATGCCCAATCTCCTCTGGTTTTGGAAGTTAAGCAGGGTCAGGCCTGGTTAGTACTTGGATGGGAGGAACCATTCTGGTTCAGTATGCCTTCATCTTAACTTGGCTATGTCTGCAAAGACCATCTTTCCAAATATGGTTACGTTCACAAGTTCCAGAGGTTAGGACTTGACATTCCTTTTGGAGGGACACTATTCACCTCATAACAGCTGGTTGAGGCTGAATATCTACGATGTCTCACTCACGTGTCTGGCTGTTGAGGCTGGCTGTCAGATAGGAACTCAGCCGGACTGTTGACCAAAGTACCTAAGTATGGTGGTCTGGGAGAAGCTGAACTTCTTACTTGGTGGTTGATACCCCTACTCCCACGCCCTCCCTCAGCAGACATCCTGAGAACTGGGAGGAAGCTTCATGGCCTTTTCTGGCCTTGCCTCAGAAATCATATAGCATCACGTGTGTCATTCTCAATTGGTTGAAGCAGTCAAGGACTGTGAGTCCCAGTGGAGGGGTGTGAAAGAATTTGAGAGCATGGGATTACTGGTTCTTTGAAATGGAATGTTCAGTGTTTTTATAAGTGAAAAGGAATAAACAAAACAGTTAAAAGTCTTCAAAAGCCTATGACTGTTCTATTACCCACACCCCACTGACAAAAAGAGCACCAGGAAAAGAGCGGAAGAAGACAAGATACCCCTCCACGAACAGCTTTCTTTTTTAAATTTATTTTTAACTGGAGGATAACTGCTTTACAATGTTGTGTTTGTTTCTGCTGTACAATAATGTGAATCGGCTCTAAATATATGTATATCTCTCTCGAGCAAATAGTTTTTCCATTGCATTGTTCTCAGGTAAGCATTTAAGTATGCCAGTGCTAAGACCCTGGCTGATACAGACTCATGGGTCAGAGCACATTTTCTCTCTTATATTATATGTTTAAAACAGTATCATGTATTCTGATGAACTGTGACGTCCTTTTTCCTTCAGCATACCGTATTGAGAGGGGATGGACATCTTCACTGATCTCGAAGTGAATGCTTGCTCCTTTTTAATCATTCATGTATATGCATGCATTTTTGGAGTCTCCCAGGTGGCGCTAGTGGTTAAGAACCCACTTGTCAAAGTAGGAGACATAAGAGACTTGGGTTCGATCCCTGGGGTGGGAAGATCCCCTGGAGGAGGAAATGGCAGACTAGAAGGAAAGAGAATAAAGTTACCTGTGTGAAGTAATAACAGTTAGTTGTGCTGGGAAATGTTTAAAAGCCAGCTGTCTTGTTGGGGGGAGTCCAAACTTTTGGCATTTGCCATTTTCTGTGATGTGAATGTTTCTGCCAGGGCCAGTTTCAAAACAACAGTGTGACATCCTTGAATAAAAATTGGGAGGAGATGCCATCTCAGTACCCTGGAGAAGCAAATGTCAACCCACTCCAGTACTCTTGCCTGGAAAATCCCATGGACCGAGGAGCCTGGTAGGCTACAGTCCATGGGGTCGCAAAGAGTTGGACATGACTGAGTAAGGCTTCCCAGGTGGTGCTAATGGTAAAGAACCTGCCTGAGAATGCAGGAAACTTAAGAGATCTGTGCATGGGGAAGGTACCCTGGAGAAGGACACGACAACCCAGTATTCTTGCATGGAGAATCCCTTGGACAGAGGAGCCTGACGGGCTATAGTCCATGAGGTTGCAAAGAGTCAGACACACTGAAGGAACTTAACATGCATGCATGCCACCTAAATATCATCTCTAGCAAGCTGGCAGAAGCCAGCTCCAGCACCCTACTGTTTCTATCCAGCCATAGGCAAATTGGGATGAACACATTTATATGACAGCAGGAATTTAACAGATTAAAACATTATAGTAAAGTAGTTTTTCAGGAAAGTTATTGTAAGTCAAAAAGGGAGTGTTAATTAGTTAGCAGGTGAACATAAATAGGAAGCACAGGTGTGTTTGTGTACCCTCCCAATGGAGGGTACAGTGCCATTCAAGCCTTGCAGGTTTCAAATGCAGATGAAGGCAGCCTCGTGGTTCCAGGATCCTGGTATAGTGTCATGGTCTCTAAATTATTGAATGTGCTGGCTTACTATTGCAAATCAAGCTTCTCTATTTGTGGCAGTGGCAGGCAGAAGCAATGGTTTAGGGCCGGTGTTGTCTGGTAACACTGCATATCCAGTTATCAGCTGTCCTCCCCTCACTCCAGACTGGGGAGCTCAGGACGTGTGGTCTTCTCTTCGATTACCCAGTGGTCTTGGCTGTTCAACCATCCTTTCTCCAGAAGGATCAGCTCAGTTTGCTGCTCAAATATTCGGATTAAATAACCATTTGATCTGGGCCCGACTGCGAGCAAGTGTATTAAACACATGGATTTCCTTGAAGCAGGCTGACAAGAAAATCAGAGAGGCCAATTTATAAGAACATCACTGCATTTTTTTAGGAGGAAGACTAATTGTCTAGTTTAGCTGCACCCCTCCCCCAAAATCAAGATGAAAAGATTTTAAATCATTGAGAGAAAAATAAAATTTGTAAGTGAAAAAAAAAAAAAGAAGGTTTACCTGTCTTCTTTCTTAAACCAGTTTTATGTTTAATTTTTAATTAGCAACATGAGGTGGGAGGGTGAAATTATCTGAAGATAATAGAACAACCAGCATAGTTTCATTTGAAGTTCTCTGAATGTATGCTAGAAATATGACCAAAATAACATAACTGAATCTTGGAATCCAGAACCCAGGTGACAGCCTTTAAAGCTTAAAATAATAACTTTAAAGAGAACGATACATAGAAGTAGTAAATAGAAAGTATTAAAATGACAATATGTATAAACCCCTAACATGGACCATGATAAAAATATAAATAGGTTACAAAAATGTTCAGAAAAATCCTGGGATGAAGGGAGTACCAAAGTTATTATGGAAAACTAACTGTATTTTCAAGTTAAGACCAAAAATCTTGAAGTGAAATAGGTGCCAGCCTCGATCTCCTGCATGTTGTATCATTAAATGAAATTGTCAAAAGTCCAAAGGAAGAATGGATAGGACTTTGGGAATTTATTTTGATATTTTAAAACGTGTGTGCAAATTGGGTTTCTGCAATTACATGCTGTTTTAGATACTTTATTAGAAGTCAGTAGTGTCCTGATGATGGGTCGCTAGGAATAGACAGCCCTCTGTGTAGCAGTACAGAAGTGCATTATCTATAGAGAACTTAAAAACAATGATTAAAATGACTACAGGTTAATTTTCTTTTAGTCACAATCATGTGCTAGTAATTCTAAGCAATGTCAATGATGAATCTTGAAAAAAAGTTGTTGATTTAAGTTCTAAATTTTATAGTTATGGCCAAGTTTTAATTACATATTAGGTGCAAATTTGTTTGTATTATTATTTGTCCTTTAGTAAACATTGTATTTTACAAAGAAGTCAATGTAGAGAATTCCCAGTTATTTTCCTGGCTCTAACGCATGTGGATTTAGCTACAAATATGTGTTTCTATAGTGAGTTCATAATGGTTTGGAGTTCTAGCTGGTTTCTGACAAGTTCACATCCCCATGTCCTAGGATGCTACATATCCTGCACTGAAGCAGATCAGTTGCTCTGTCATGTCTGACTCTTTGCGACCGCATGAACCATGGCACGCCAGGCTTCCCTGTCTATCACCAACTCTCGGAGTTCACCCAAATGCATTGAGTCGGTGATGCCATCCAACCATCTCATCCTCTGTCGTCCCCTTCTCCTCCTGCCCTCAATCTTCCCCAGCATCAGGGTCTTTTCCAATGAGTCAGCCCTTCGCATCAGGTGGCCAAAGTATTGGAGTTTCAGCTTCAACATCAGTCCATCCAATGAACACTCAAGACTGATCTCCTTTAGGATGGACTGGGTTGATCTCCTTGCAGTCCAAGGGACTCTCAAGAGTCTTCTCCAACACTACAGGTTCAAAAACATCAATTCTTTGGCACTCAGCTTTCTTTATAGTCCAACTCTCACATCCATACATGACTACTGGAAAAACCATAACTTCGACTAAACAGACCTTTATTGACAAAGTAATGTCTCTGCTTTTTAATATGCTGTTTAGGTTGGTCATAAATTTTCTTCCAAGGAGTAAGCATCTTTTAATTTCATGGCTGCAGTCACCATCTGCAGTGATTTTGGAGCCCATAAAAATAAAGTCAGCCACTGTTTCCACTGTTTCCCCATCTATTTGCCATGAAGAGATGGAACCGGATGCCATGATCTTAGCTTTTGAATGTTGAGCTTTAAGCCAACTTTTTCACTCTCCTCTTTCACTTTCATCAAGAGGCTCTTTAGTTCCTCTTTACTTTCTGCCATAAGGGTGCTGTCATCTGCATATCTGAGGTTATTGATATTTCTCCCGGCAATCTTGATTCCAGTTTGTGCTTCCTCCAGCCCAGCGATCCTCACGAAGTACTTGGTAGGTTTGATATAAACAATGATAGTACAAAGGTTATAAAGAGGCAGAAACAGAGCTTGAGTTATTTAATTCTTTCTCTCCTTTTGTTTGTTTCTCCACTGATCTCCAGTAGCAATTTTGTTTTATTTGTATTTAAATTAGAAGCAGTGAAGCAATGTCAGCTACAAGATGTAATATTTTTGATTGGTTAGTACAAATTTAATTCCTGAAGAACATAGTTTTCTGAATTTGATTAATATCTTTAAAATAGAATTTTATTCTTTTAAATTGTTAATTGTTTAAAACTAAAAGAAAAAATGAAGAAAACAACATATTACATTAATGATATGATTTAGAAGGCAACTAAATTTTAACTTTTGTGGATGTTTCAGCTATTTTAAAATCACTTATTAATTTTATTGCCATGATATATAAAATTCATAAGAGAAAATGGTAACTGTTTGTATTTACTTGCGATTATTATTTATTTCATTTCATATTTGTACGTAAGGTAATTTTACCTCCAAAAAGGAGAAGAGTAAAAAATGCTATGTTCCATGTGATAAATACACTAGGTATGTACATAAGTGAATATGAGACTTGTATAAGTGGTGTAATTGTCCCCTATCAGGCCTGCCTTATTATTGGAATGGTTTACCCATTCTTTTAAAGAAAATCATCCATAGTAAGCCTTAAGATCCTAATCTAAAGGATGCCAGGTATAATAGATTCCATGACACAGACGTAGAGACAATATCTGCCCCCAGGAGTCTGTGGAGGAGGAGCCCTGAGCACATTGCTGCGTCACACAGTTGTCGCCAAGGAGTCAGAGACTGAGTATTCCTGAAAACAATGCTATGTAGTCAGAGTCTAAGAGCAAAACAAGCAGATGAAAATGTCCTTGGAGGCCTATTGCTGTATGCACGCATGGACACAGGTGCACACACACATGATCACACTTTGGTAAGACAGCATCTTTACCTCCTTTGACAGTACTGTCACTCAATGTGACCTCGGCCCATCTGTAATTCACAAGTGAATGATACGAGGAGTCAAAATGTCTCATTACCACAACTACTTATCAAACCTCAAACCACTGTTTCCTGCAAAATATCATGTCTGGAGATGGAATTCATCCTTGGAATTTCTTACCAGGAACCAATAAAGTAAAACAGTTGCACTGTCATATTTAAAATTTGCCTACTTAATTTGCTATCTTATATTTTTTAAATAAAAATCACCTTTCATGTTCTAGGTGGGGACAGGCAGTTGTGCAGCTTTGTTCGGTTACTGGAAAATTGCTGGTTGTGCTAAAAAGCATTTTCCATACAAAAACTGCATATTCATAAATGCTTACAATAAAAATTTTTGTTTATTATTTTTTTTTCTGGCTACACCACTTGGCTTATGGGATTTTAGTTCCCTGACCAGGGATTGAACCCAGGGCACCAGCAGTGATAGCGCCAAGTTATAATCACTGGACTGAAAGGAAATTCCCTGATTTTTTTATTTGTTCTTTCTTTTGAAAGACATTTGTTTCTAGGACGGTGTGTTGAATTCATGGTACTAGTTGAGGCAAGTTCTCCTGAGCCCCTAACTTAACATGTTTTAATTTAATCACACAGATTTAGCATGGAATCTATGCTATTTTCTTTATAAAAATTAAATCTATCTGAGGTTGGCAACAACTCTTGCATGACAGAGTTTATGAAAAAAATGAATTCCTTGTTGTGTCAGATTATTTTTTAAAGCAGGGAGTAGGAGACAGGAGCATTTATCACAAGTTTCAGGGAATACAATCTCCATTTTTCTGGTTTTCTTTTTAAGCAGTCTCTGAATGTAAACTTAGAAATTCAACACTAAAGTAATGTTAAAGGAAGTATCCAAAGTAGAACCACTCGGTCATAAGTGTGTTTTTTGTGCTGGTCTGATCAAATGTGCACACCTGGATTCAAGTTAGTTCCTTTATAGCTTTTATGGCTTCTGATGATAATGGGTAGGAAATTGTTCAGGTATTGGAACAACCTGATATACCAGTTCAAGTAAGACTGATAAGTGATGTGATTGTTTCAAATAGATTGGTGTCTGTGCTGGGTTAATAAACTTTAAGAATCAAACTGGATATTTGTTTTTTCTTGTGACCATTCCTCAGCGGGGCTGGGAGATTTGGGGAATTCGTCAGGACTGTACTTGAGAACAAAGTCAGCAAGTTCTTGATCTTCTAGGCTTAAATGTTAACAGGTCCAAGTGCAAGATTTAGAAAGACAGCTAAAGTAGACTGTTGTGTTGACTTTCCAGAGCTGTTTCTTTGCCCTGTCTCTTCAGACAGGAGCAATGCGTCCTAAGCTGAAATGTGAATGGGGGGAGAATTTGGAAATGAAAATGTGAAGTGGGAATTGGCATATTATGGAATACTTTTATCTGTTTGGAATTCTGAAAATCGAGAGGATCTATTCTTTACTTTATGGCTGAATCCTGGACACCACAGACCTTGTGGGAAACTCCCCCCCAACCCCTTTCTCCCACTGCCATCTGTCCGTAGAGCTGGTGGCAGGGGGACTCTAAGCTGGAGAAGCTACCAAGGTTCCTGGAGATGCAGAGTGGGTGGGAAGACATTTGCAAGTTTCTGGGGCACTTGTGTAGCTCTACAGAAGTGAATGAAAGCACAGCTCCAATCCAGGTTCTTGATTCTTGTATTTTAAAGTTAACATAGTAAGTGACAGAATTGTGATCAGACTCCTGTCTTCTGCTTTGTTCTACAGGGCTTATCAGTACAGGTGAACTTTTAGTGCCTCTCCGAGAGAATTAAAGAGCACAAATGGGAAATAGAAAAATAGAATAAATATATTTTTGATGTAATAAATCTTCATTGAGCACACAATGTCAGAAGATAGCTGTCTATCATATATCATTGTTATCTGAAGAATTTGTGGAATGTTTATGGTGTTTGGGGGCTGTTACCATACAATAGTGTTAGCATATAAAAGATGATAAGCTTAAAACTCTCGTTTTCAAGTTGCGCAAGTTATACCTAAAATATTCTATGTAATCTATAGTTTAGTACTGTAAATGGGAGTTTTTTTTGCCATTGTTTTCCACACATATAAATAAGAGAATCTAGATCAGCATTGTCCAGTGGAGTTTTCCTCATTGATGGAAGTGTTCTATATCTATACTGTCCAGTTTAGTAACCACTAGTCACATGTCACTATTAAGCACTTGAAATGTGGCTTATGAGACTGAATTTTTAATTTAGTTTGATTTAATTTTAATCGCCACCGGTGGCTAGTGTCTACAACAGTTGGACAGTGCAGGTCTAAACTCAATTTATTTCCTTCTAAACGATGTAGAAAATAACTCATTAAATATCCACAACAGGAATAAAATCTGAATAGCGAACTTCACTTTCACTTTTCACTTTCATACATTGAAGAAGGAAATGGCAACCCATTCCAGTGTTCTTGCCTGGAGAATCCCAGGGACGGGGGAGCCTGGTGGGCTGCCATCTATGGGGTCGCACAGAGTCGGACACGACTGAAGTGACTTAGCAGCAGCAGCAGCAGCTTTTATATAACATGCACTATCTCCATCACTCAGTTAACACTGGCTCTCTCCTGGCTTTACTGGTTATATGCAAATTCTCTGATTTCCCAATAATCTATGCATTCCTTTGAGGGAAGCTATTGTGAATTATATTTTTTTGCATTCTTTAAGCATTTACCACAGTGTATGTATGTGTACCCAATAGTAAGCATCAATAAGTATTGACTGAATCACAGCCTGTAAAGTCGTGACACTGATACACACAGATGCACACACACATACATATTTAATCCTCATTATTTGCAGATTCTCTGTATTTATGAATTTACCCACTCAGTAAACTTTGTAATCCCCAGCTCAGCACTCCCAGTGCTTCCATTGTGGACTGCAGAGGATGCTGACAAATTTAAGTTTGCCCATCGTGCACGATGAGAGGGAACAAGGCCAAATTCTGCCTTCTAGCTTCAGCTCTCATGCTATATTCAGGGTCCTTTGCTTGGTCTACTTACAGCTATATTTTTCATGTTTTTGTGCTTTTTGTTGGTGATCTCACTGTTTAAAACAGTGAAATGTTAGTGCTAAAATGTTTAGTGTTTTAAGGTGCAAGAAGGCTAATGTGCCTTACAGAGTAGATATATGAGTCAGATAAGCTTCATGGAATTAACTGTGAGTTATAGTGCTGTTGGCTGTGGGTTCAGTGTTAATGAGTCAACAGTAAATATTAAATAAGGCATCTTTAAATAGATACACACATAAAACAAGGTTCTATGTTGATCAATCAATGAAATGTAACCTGAGGCTTGTGGGAACCCAACCCTGTAAACTCTTGTCTTTCTCCTCAGGAGCAGTGCTTCAGTATTCACTAATTCATTGCTCACTATGACTTTATAGATTATAAGTAA
Organism: Moschus berezovskii; assembly: GCF_049115385.1. Classification (NCBI taxonomy): domain Eukaryota; kingdom Metazoa; phylum Chordata; class Mammalia; order Artiodactyla; family Moschidae; genus Moschus; species Moschus berezovskii. The sequence continues at coordinate 80,033,428 of NC_142469.1, read as the reverse complement.
GTAAGTGTTAGTCGCTCAGTCGTGCCTGACTTTGCGACCCCATGGACTGCAGCCCACCAGGCTCCTGTGTCCATGAGATTTTCCAGGCAAGGATACTGGAGTGGGTTGCCATTTCCTTCTCCAGGGGATCTTCCCAACCCAGGAATCGAACCTGGGTCTCCTGCACTGCAGGCAGATTCTTTACTGACTGAGCTACGTAACTATCATGAATAATGGGAATCAATTGCATATGCTTGCACATATGTGTAGTATATATAGGCATGAATGTGTATATAAAATCTGTGAATGTGTGTATAGAAAATCTGTGTTGTGTATGAGCAAGTTCTTCACTTTACAAGTCCACCATGCCTGTTATCTGAGGCAGGGGAAGGACTGATTTTAGTAGGCGATGTGTAGTAGTGCTGAAGCGAGGGGAGATTCTAGTGGAAGTTAAGTCACCTTTTCTCCTGGCCTTGTGATCACTGCTGTAAATTTCATTTGTATATGTCTTCTTTCCTTTCAGGCTTCTGGGCTCCAGCTGTGCACACTAGTTCTTTTCTCTCACATTCTCTGATAGTGTATACTTCGAAAGTATACCTGAGCATGCTTACTAAATACAGACGCATGGCCAGCCATCTGTAACTTAGGTTGATCCCAGTGAGATTTATTTGTTTCTAAATTTTGACTCCGATGTGTCTTCATTGTGGCTTGTGGGCTCCTCTAGTTGTGACATTCCGGCTCAGTAGTTGTGGCACGTGGGTTTAGTTGCCCCAAGGCCTGTGGGATCTAGGTTCCCAGACTAGGGATCAAACCTGTGTCAACTGCATTGGAAAGTGGATTCTTAAACACTGGACTACCAGGGAAGTTCCCCAGTGAGATTTATAACAAAGCTAAACATATCACTCCTCAATGGTATTACCTTTTCCAACAGAGTACTGCCGTTTTTTACATTCTCTGGGGGAGGAGGTAGGACTTGCCTGCTCTTCTTTCAGTAATTATGGTTGTGCTAGTTGAGAGCAAATGAGCCGAGGACCCAGTGGTCTTCAGTTCTGTGAATTAGCTCAGCAGCCAGGATAGGGGAGACAGGTCCCCCGGAATAAGCCAGGCTGTCATTTCTATCTGTCTCAGAGTACCTCATCTTTGAGAGGAATAAAGTCAAGAATCAAGACTGGCTTTGGCAGTTGTGAATTTTTTATTCACACAGTAAGATTCTGAAGACTGAAATAAAGAAATGGAATCTGTAATCATATAATCTGTATGACTGTAGCAGATTTCCCCTTCACACTAAGTAACCTGTGTTAAGTTAGAGATTTGGATAGAAGCTTGCTGCTTCTTCAAGAGGTATGGTCAATTTTCACCAAAATTAACTCCCAGTGTAAAACTATCTTTCATCTGTATAAGCACGAAATTTATTAGCCCTGAAGACGTTCCAGAAAACCAACCCGTTCTCTTCATTTCAAGCTTTATAAAAAAAAAAGCTAGCATTCTCTCCCCATGCAGCTTGCATCTATCAACACTCCACCAGCATGAATGGTTATGCTTGCTTGAGCAACTCTGAAGTGAGCCAATTTGAGTGCCCTTGTCTCAGATTTGAGATGCGCTCACTCCGTGTACCCTCAGCATTCATTTGACTGCAGACTGACCCAGTGCCAGGATTGTAAGCAGCTGCTATTTCATTTGTTTCTACTGACCATATTTTATTTACTGAGGGAATTTTTTCTTTGTAAAATGCTTGCATCTTTTTTACTTCTGAATTGTTTTTATTTTAGGAGGGCATCTGCTACTTCCAATCTGGAAATAATTTCAAAAGTTAGTTGTCAAATTTGTCAGCAGCCCTCATTCTCCCTTCTGTTTGTCTTTTTTTTTTTCTGTCTCAACACTTTTAAAGTTGGGTGAACACTGAACCAGAACCTTCAGATAGAGGGTGATTCTGGATCATTTAGCTGAGTTTTCTGCTGAAGATTTGGGTTTTGTTCAACTAAGTCATGTTCAACTCTTTGCGACCCCATGGACTGCAGCATGCCTGGCTTCCTTCACTATCTTCTGGAGTTTGCTCAAACTTATGTCCATTGAGTCAGTGATGCCATCCAACCATCTCATCCTCTGTTATTTCCTTCTCTTGCCTTCTATCTTTCCCAGCTTCAGAATCTTTTCCAATGAGTCAGCTCTTTTCATCAGGTGGTCAGAGTATTGGAGCTTCAGCTTCAGCATCAGTCCTTCCAATGAATATACAGGGTTGATTTCCTTTAGGATTGACTGGTTTGATTTCCTTGCTGACCAAGGGCCTCTCAAGAGTCTTCTCCAGCACCACAGTTCGAAAGCAATCTTTAGTGCTCAGCCTTCTTTATGGTCCAACTCTCACATCTCTACAAGACTACTGTAAAAATTACCGATAAGTAAACGAAGCTTAAGCTTTAGGGTCCAATCTTCCCAATGTTGTTAGAAGTTCACATGTTCTCCTGAATTTACATATTTCCGAAATTTTCTAATTTCATATTCTGTTTCTTAAAAAGCATCCTTTCCTCCCTCTTTTCCAAAACACACCATGATCTAAAATTCAAGTCCCACAAACCCTGAGTCTGTCTCTGCCCCTGTGGCTATGTGGGTGACCCTGGACCGTGTGTCGTTTTTCCTTCCACAATACTGCCAGCCTCCCTGACCTAGGAAGCTGAGACCTGTCATGCATTCTGTTAGTCTTGCTCCTTTCTTGGGAGCTGGGTTAGGCTGACAGACCTTTCGTGCTCAGATAGGGCCCTGTGATAATTGTTAACAGTTCTGTAGTTTTCTCTGTGTATTACGCAGTGTTCTTCAGAGAAACTGACCAATAGGAAATTGATTGATTATAAGGAATTGACTCATGTCATTTTGGAGGCTCCATTCCGTCCCGTCGCTCAGTCGTGTCCGACTCTTTGCGACCCCGTGGACTGTAGCCAGGCTTCTCCGGCCATGGGATTCTCCAGGCAAGAATACTGGAGTGGGTTACCGTTTCCTTCTCCAGGGGATCTTCCCGACCCAGGAATCGAACCCGGGTCTCCCGCATTGGGGGCAGACACTTTAACTTCTGAGCCACCAGGGAAGCCTATTTTGGAGGCTGCTGCTGCTGCTTCTACTGCTGCTAAGTCGCTTCAGTTGTGTCCGACTCTGTGCGACCCCATAGGGGGCAGCCCACCAGGCTCACCCGTCCCTGGGATTCCCCAGGCAAGGACACTGGAGTGGATTGCCACTTCCTTCTCCAATTTTGGAGGCTGCTGCTGCTGCTGCTAAGTCACTTCAGTCGTGTCCGACTCTGTGTGACCCCATAGACAGAAGCCCACCAGGCTCCCCCGTCCCTGGAATTCTCCCGGCAAGAACACTGGAGTCCAGGTTCGACGCATAAATTTTCCTCTGTTCATTTCTTTGCATTTGTAAAAAAAAAAAAAAAAAAAATTTCACTGCAGTACTTTTTGCTCTTATAAGAACTTGAGAGAATTGCTCTTCGTTTATAACATTCATCTATGTCTGTCTTTGGAAACTACAAAATTTTTTTTGAGGTTGATTGAAAATTTGCCACATATAAAGGCAGTTCATAACCTTAAAATGCTCATGAACCTTACTTATGTCATTATGCCCCACGTTGTCCATAATAAGTAAGAACTGACCAATTTAATTTTTTTCCCTAGGTCAGTCTGAAGCTTCAAGAATAGCTCCAGAGGGAGAGAAAGGGAGGTGTCTTGTTTCATGAGTTGAGTTTCTGCCTAAAAGTTGTTGGAAGAAAGAGGTTCCCTGATTTTTTTTTTTTTAAATAAAGAAAATTACTGTCATAGGTTAAAATGACTAGTCAAAGAGAAAATCCAATTTAGATTACAAAAGTTCAGAATGTGTGTGAGAGCTTGTGTTTTGGGGGTGGGGGAAGAAGGAAGAAGAGAGAGGTGATATAAACAGATCATTTGATTTGCACCGTATTTGCTTACAGAATCTTATCTATTGTATCTGTAATCCACAAAATGAAACGCAGTTGTATAAGTTGTATAGATTCTCAGAAAGTCACAAACTAGCCATCAACTTGTTGGGCTTAAAGCAGAAACCTCAGAAATTAATGCTTTAATATTTCTCATTTCTATCTGCAATATGATCTAGAACATCAGAAGCAAAAGTTGCACCAGCTTGACTATTTAGTTTATAATTTAGTTTTAATTATTATTTACTTGATTCTTTAGTCTAGAAAACAATATATCTTCTAAAGAGTATGTACAATTTATTTCACTCTTTTGGATAAGTCAATCGCTTCCTCAGGAGCTTGCCAAACAAGACTGAGGTGTGTTAACAGAGGCTTCAGGTTGAAAACTCCTAGCTTTCTATACAAACTTATGCATCCTTTTGTTTGTATAATTTAGAATGTCATTTTGATTGCTAGAAATCCGTTTTAGATCCTTTAGCAGACTTAATCACCATACTGTCCCTCCTTCCATCCCCAGAAAAAACCAACAAAGAAAACCCCAATCTTTTTTCATCTAGATGAGTCAGTAGCTGTGACCCAGGGGTGATTCTGCCCCCTAGGGAATATTCGTCAGTGTCTGGAGACATTTGTTTGTTACAACTGGAGGACTGCTCCTGGCATCTAGAGGAGAGATAGGAATGCTGCTAAACAGCTTAACAATGCACAGGGGATTTCTCTTCAACAACATATTGTCTGGCCCCAAATGAAGCTGAAGCACCAATACTCTGGCCACGTGACTCACTGAAAAAGACCTGATGCTGGGAAAGATTGAAGGCAGGAGGAGAGGGAGGTAACAGAGGATGAGACGGTTGTGTAGTATCACTGACTCAGTGGACATATGTTTGAGCAAACTCGGGAGATAGTGAAGGACAGGGAAGACTGGTTTGCTACAGTCCTTGGGACTGAAGAGTCAGATATGACTTAGTGACTGAACAACAACAAATAACAACAGTTCTGAGGTTGAGAAATCCTGCTCAAAATAGATCGATCCGGTCTGATTTTGCATTTGGTGTCTATTGGGCTGTCCATCTTCCAATGCCGTCTTTGCTTTGAAAATAGGAGAAATAGCCTCCACAACCTCAGCAGAGAAATTTTCAGGCAAGTATATAGGCTAGTTTCGAGTGATAAATGCTGCCTCTCTTGAAAATATTCTTAAAATATTGAAATTAACTTTTCTCAGGAAGGGAAAACACTGATCAGTTCAGTTCAGTTGCTCAGTGATGTCTGACTCTTTGAGACCCCAAGGACTGCAGAAAATACTGATCAAGGCATTTCTAAACAGTGAGAATGACAGATTCATGGATACCATGATAAAAAGCTATTTGGGGCTTCACATTTTTCCTCCATTGACCTTTACTGTGGCACTGTTGACAGTGTTCATCTGATACTTAATAAAAAGTGATCACCTTGATTCTTTGAAAAACAGAGGCCAGTTTACATAAAATCCCACCACCTGCTCCAGTGTAAACGGTAACACCCACCCACAAGCCCTGTCCTTCGGGGATTCAAGGAGAACCTTTGTGCTGTTATTCCAGCAGTGGTAGCCACAGCCTCCCTGCAGATGGCAAATAAGGTGTCATTTGGTGGGTGATCGGTAAGTATTGTTGAAGGACTGCCTTCAGGCAGACTTTCTTCCCTGACTCCCCCATTCCCTTTACTCTAATCATGTTCTGCATTTTCTCCTGGTCCACCTGGGCTGCTCCAATAGCAAGAAGCTTATAAACAGAAACAAAGAAAAGAAGACATTCAGGTTAGAAAAATTTTCAGGAGGAGAATTAAAAACTGAAAATTAGAAAAAAAAGTTAAAAATTAGAAAATTAAAAACCATGTTTCTTTTTAAAGATTTATTTGTTTTTAGTTGAAGGATAATTGCTTTACAATGTTTTGGTTTCTGCCATAAATCGGCATTAAGTAATCATAGGGATGCATATGTCCCATCTCTCTTGAACCTCCCTCCCACCTCCCATCCCATCCCACCCCTCTGGGCTGTCACAGAGCACTGAAAACTGTATTTCTTAAACTTAGCAAGAAGGGATGTTCAAAACAGGAGGCGTATGTGCTTAACTTGAAGTTTGCTTGACCTTGTTTTGACATCATGTGGACCCTCTTATCTGCCTCATGATAATTTTTTGTCAGCTCCTGCAAAATGTTTTGACTACAGTGAAAGCTGATCTACCCTGTTTGGCTCAAGTGGGTTGGGAAATAAAACCATGTGAAAATCTTGGGGCTAGAAAAGAAGTACAAATGGATTAGGATGTGCTTTTAATTTGTGAGTTCTATTGATACAGGTAACTGTGTATAAACTGGAAATGCAAGCTGCCTTAATTCCAAAAGGTGGTTTTAGCATATGTGTGATTTACAGATCTGTTCCTGAATTTTTACAGTGCATTTTTGAGTCTCAGTTCTAGAAAATTTACAAAACAAGACAACTCCCAGCCACGGAAGTAGGTACAGTACATACAGTAGACCTCTCATTTCAGACTGGCCAGAGTGTAATGTGATCTCACTGCTTTGATACCTTGGTACCTTAAAGGAATGAATGTTTAGAGATCATCGTTGGGTCCTTTGATAAAAAGAACTGATCTAGAAGAAAGAAATCGCAGTCAGCTTGAAAAATCAAGTAATCAGAGAAACCACACGGGCACTGGGATACTTAGCTGCTGGCATAGAAGGCAGAATCCACTCCGGTAACAAAGCAGTCTTTACCAGGTCATCCAATAGGGAAGGCAGCGAGTAACCCTTAACAGTGGGGCCCAACACTGGGTGTATTATATAATTATAATTAGCACTCTGTTACTCAGGGGCTTATTCCCCCACTGATGTACTGTGCTCTTTCCTGCTGCTTGACTGTTAGCCAGCTTGGAGCTTAACACCTTCACTAGGATGTTGGTTTTTCTATAAGAGATGTTAGAACATTTTCACGAGCCACAGTTTAAAAGCAAGAGTGATAAAGACACCTGTGTTCTTTATTCCCATTGTGACATTCAAAACAATACTTTCTGTTTTAATCATACCTTTGCTTGACTGAAGACCAGTGACGGTCCAGAATTTTTATCCAGTTCTCAAACCCCTTACTGATGAGCAGGAGCTCAGTGAGCCAGAAGTTTCCACTTGCCTTTCCTTCCTTGAAATTCAGTCTGACTATGAGAAAGCGCTTAGTTCTGGAGCTATCTTGATGGTGTCTTTGCGTCACTCTCATGTTACTGGATTACTGAGAGAAACTTTGTCAGATCCTGAGAGCTGGAGAGGTCTTGGGGTCATCACTGTTTTATATTTGAAGAAGTCCAGGACAAAGAAATAGGAGTGGTTGTCTAAAATCACAAGGATATTGAATGCAGGAGAGTAAGATTTGCAGTTTAAAATATGTTAAGAGGATAGAGCTCATCTTAAGTGTTTTTACTGCACAAAAAACCCAAGCCACACACAAAAAGAACCACAGAAAACCCAACCCACTCCAAGCTACTCACAAAGTGACACAAGGACATTTTTGGATGTGATGGAGATATTTAGTACCTTGAAAAGTATCATGGGAGTATGCATAAGTCCAAACTCATCAAGATGTGTACATTGAATGTGTGCAAATTTTGTATACCAGTTATACATCAATAACGGGCTTCCTCGGTGGCTCAGATGGTAAACAATCTTCCTACAATGTAGGAGACCGGAGTTCGATCCCTGGGTAGGGAAGATCCCCTGAAGAAGGAAATGGAAACTCACTCCAATATTCTTGCCTGGAGAATTCCATGGACAGAGGAGCCTGGTGGGTTTCAGTCCATGGGGTCACCAAAGAGTCAGACCCAATTGTCTTTCGCTTTCATACCTCACTCAATAAAACTTTTCCTCCCGTTTCTCCAAACAATGCTTTCTTTTTTGAAAATCTTTTTTTCCCACAGCTTTATTGATATCTGTTTGACATATGACACTGTGTAAAGTTAAGGAGTACAACAATAAAAGCTTTAAAAAGAAAAAGGAAATAAGAAGATGAGCACTGGCTGAGAGACTGCATTTACAATTAATGGATTTGCCGGAAGATTCGTATCCAGAATATAGAAATAACTCCGTCAATTCAACAATAAAGTTATATAGTCCAATAAAATATGCAAAAGCACAGATCCTTTCAAAGAAAGAGATATAGCAATAGAGATGAACAGCAACTTAAAAAGAGATTCGCTTGAGGTGTTTTGGGCCAGGTTCGCAGCTCTTTTTACTAAGCTGTTCTGAATGAAATTATCTAGTCCCATGGGTGGACAATGCAATCATCATAATGCAGTCATTATTAACAGTAAGTTATACCCAAGTGTCCCAAAGACTCAGCTACAAAATCGAAATGTAGTTTAGCATGGTTTCCATGAACATACATCTTTAATGGGTTTTCCTCAAACCAGACCACTTAGTTGATTTCAATGCCTGGGTTGGTGGGCTGCTCCTCACGGCTCTTTGAGGCTCACTGGCCACCAAGAGAGTCCAGAGGTTGATGCTGCCTTTTTCTGTGACGTTATGGCTGGGTATGTTAATCTACTTCCTCCTCTCCATCTGCCAGCAATATATGCCATAAAATCTAAAGAGATTTGAGAAATGAATAAAATGTACCTTTGTTTTCTTCTCAAACTGGGAATGAGTATGAGTCAGCCAGTATGAGCTATTCTGGATTATTCTCTAGAGCAGTGTCGGAGTTTTCTTCCTTGTAGACAGTTAAGTAGCACCTCTCAGGCCAAAGGGCGACCTCAGTATATTTTAAAGCAAGAGACATTGCTGATGTGATTTAAGCCCAGGGGGCTTCTTAGCCTAGGCTTCTGTGAGTTTAAGGAAGAATTTGTCATCTTAAGAAACTTTGTCATCAGTCTCCTCCTGTCGGTCAGTTGTGGAAGTCTGAAGTCTCCTGCCAGGCGAGATAATTGATTGGCAGTGAAATTTAGGCTACTCTGCTGATCTTTGTAGAGGAACCAGGGAAAAAGGAGGCTGGAACAATAGATCCACTGCTCTGCATCTGTGTTGTGTGATGTGGAATAGGAAACGAACTTCAGAGCTTAAACCATTTCAAAAGCCCACATCAAGCTGTGCCGCCTCCTGGCAGACCACTGAGAGGCTGTTACAACAAGGAAATGTGGTTGACATTACATTGTCTTGTGCAGGGAGGTTGGTGGGATCCTATTATTTTGCTTCTGAAGTGTACGGACTTCTTTTAGAGTGTGTCATCTTCACAATGGGCCACATATTTTAAGATTCCTTTTATATGAAATATCACGAAAAGGCAAATCCAGAGAGACAGAAAGTGGGTTTGTGGGTATGAGGGGATGGGGAAGGGGTTTAAGGAGAGGTGGCTCAGTGGGTAAAGAATCCGCCTGCAATGCAGGGGACACAGGATACGCAAGTTCAATCCCTGGGTTGAGAAGATCCCTTGGAGGAGAAAATGGCAACCTAGTCCAGTACTCTTGCTTGGAAAATGCTATGGACAGAGGAGCCTGGTGGGCTACAGTCCATGGGGTCGCAAAGAGTCGGACACAACTGAGGCGACTGAACACACAGCCCTTTGGGGAGGGTTTCTTTCTGGGCTGATAAACATCCCAGATCGGGTGGAATGATGATGGCACAGCATGGCAAATATACTACAGACACTGATTGTCTACTCTGAAATGGTATGTTAGGTGAATTGTGTCTCAATAAAAAGCATACAGTGTGTCATCTTAAGATGAGGGTTGGTGGAAAGTGACGAGGGGGTGGCAGATCCTGCCGTGCTCTGGTGATAGCTGCACCTCATGCTTGCTAGGCACTAGCCTCTCTTCTGGGGGACCGACGACTGGTCACCCATGTCATCCTCACAGCAGGCCCTGAGACGGTGCTGTCGTCACCCACCCTCTGCAGATGGGGCAGTGGAGGTGCAGGGAGGACAGGTGACTTGTTCAAGGTCACACAGTTGGGGCATGGCAGAGCCAGTCTCCCCACCAGACAGTCTGGCTCTGCAGCCTGTATCCCAGTGCTTTGCTCCTGCCTGGTTTCTAGCAAAGTCACTGCAGGGCACTGAAACAGCAGACAATCAGAGAGGCCACGTGCATGTGCAGGAGCCCAGGGTGGCCCAGTCTGAATGTTGGCACGAGGGGCCTCCAGCAGAGGTTATTTGCACAAACAGATTAGTTCATCTGGCTGTCGTGCCAACCTTGTGAACTGACGTCAGCCCCCTCTGGCTTCTGTTTGTTCAGACCCAAAGGACACAGGCGTCACTTGCTGTAGATTGGCCTGTGTGGACACACCTTGTCTGTCCTCTTCCAGAGACCTCCCAATGGGCGAGATGGAGGAAGCTTGGAGCTTGCTTCTGATGCAATACTGTCAACTGTCTCAAAACTTGTGACTCTGAGTGTTAATGTGTGCACACAATAACATCCAACTTAGGTCTTTGGTAAGAAATAACTATTAAAGCAAATTTGCATACTGACTTATGCATTTTTTTTTTTTTTTGCACTTGCTGAGTGGCATGTGGGATCTTAATTTCCCTACCAGGGCTTGAACACATATCCCCTGCAGTGGAAATGCAGAGTGTTAACCACAGGACCACCAGGGAAGTCCCTGCTATTTTATGCTTTCAAAGTCAGGCATACTGATCTGTCAATGAAGAAAAAAATGAGTCACTTTGGATATCTTAGAATGGTCCTCATTTTAAGTCAATAATACATTAGACATAAGGATCTAGTTATTTCTATTTTGTTGAATACTTAAAACATGTAACTTTAGTGTTTTACTATATCTTTAGAAGTATTTTTTTTTCTAGTAAGTGAAAATGTAGATATGTGATGCGGTGGTAGTGAATCTGTCTGACAATGCAGGAGACACAGGAGATGGGAGTTCAATCCCTGGGTTGGGAAGATTCCTTTTTAGAAGAAAATGGCAACCCACTCCTGTATTCTTGCCTGGAAAATTCCATGGAGAGAGGACCCTGGAGGGCTAGAGTCCATGGGGTCACAAAGAGTCAGACATGACTGAGCAACTGAGCAGAGAAAGTAGATATTTGGCGCCTAGAGCTCGAAGATTTGTAGATTTGGATAAAAACTCCCTGTCTGGGTTGGAAGTTTTGCCTGGTCTTGTAGCAGTCGCCCGCCCAGATATGTTTAGCATCTCTGTGTTTCTGTTTCCTGCATGCAATGGGACAATCGTACCACCTACCCCATACTGGTGGCATGAGGTTTCAATGACCTAACCAGTACAAAGCACATAGACAGGAGACAGTACAAGGTATGTACTGTGCTTACTTATATGAAATCTGGGAACTTCAGTCTGATACATTAATGATTAACAAGGCTTCAGGAAGTCATGTATTTGTACCAGTCCTGGCCAGCTTCAGAGCATGCTTCCTTTGCTGTCTCTTGGATGCTAATATGGTCCCCATTTGACACAAAGGGAAATGCAAAGTATCTCTTTAGGATTCCACAAGGAATTAATATCTTAATTTGGTCTAGAACTCATTCTCCTTATTCTTAAACCAGTTTTATTTATTTTTGAAAATAATTTTTCTATATAATTTATCACTAATTTTTAGTGAGAAATTCTAAAAAAATGAAGATATGTTTTAAGATTGAATAATATTTAAAGACAAAATAATAAAGATGCATTATTTGAGAAAAAGAAGCTGAGGCCAGAGTCCATTTTCTAGTTAGTTCCACAGCTTCCAGCTCTTGTTCTGTTGTGTTTGTTATGGATTACAGATTGTTTAAGGTAAAAAAAAATGTGTGTTAGTCATTCAGTCGTGTCTCATTCTTTACGATCCCGTGGACTGTAGGTCAACAAGCTCATCTATCCATAGGATTCTCTAGGCAAGAATATTGGAGTGGGTAGCCATTTGCTTCTCCAGGGGATCTTTCTGACCCAGGGATCAAATCCGAATCTCCTGCATTGCAAGCAAATTCTATACCATCTGAGCCACAAGTGAAGCCTTTGTTTGAGGTAATAGGAATATTAAGGATAATCAATATTAATCCTTCATTTTAGGGATTAGGAAACATTTCCAGAGAGCTGGTATGACTATTAATTCTGCTAAAGAAGTAAATTTAAAACCTAAGAATCTAATATATTGGTTTAATTTCAAGTCTGGTCATCTTTCTAGTTAAACCAATTCTGCTTCACAGGTGAAGACTCACTTCGAGTGCTCCCAAGACTATATCAGAACCAAGTAATAGACTATTCCTCTCCCTGCTCTTTAAGTGGCCCCTTAGAAAGACCTCTCCAGGTATGGGGGAAGGGGGCATGGAATGAAGCAGTCCCCTGCAGTGCTTTATAAAGCCAGAGGTTCATAAAGAGCACACAAACTGCCCTCCTCTCTGGGATTACAGCTAAGCTGTCTCTCTGCTATATTCAAGTTTTTTGTTGCATCTTTTCTGCCATCTACAGCAGACTAGACAAATCAATTAACTTCTCAGTGAATCAGTTTCCCCACTTATAAAATAAGTACAATTCTACCCATTTCATAAGGTTTTTAAGAGGATGGAATGAGCAAACAAATACATCTAATCTCATGTCTGGTGTATAGTTAGTATAGTTGACAGCGCTATTATTATTACTGCTCTTCAGTTTTTTTCCCCCTGAGTGCATCAAATCTTAGTTGCAGTGTGCAGGGTCTGTTTTGGTGGCATGTGGAATCTAGTTCCCCTGACCAGGGATCAAACCTGTGTCCCCTGCGTTGGAAAGCAGATACTCAACCACTGGACCACTAGGAAAGTCCCTGGACTCCTTTTAATATGAGTGGAAACACTTGGGGATAGCACTGGGGACAAGGATTTGCTTCCTGGAAAATCCAATGGACAGAGGAGCCTGGTGAGCTACAGTCCTTGGGGTCGCAATGAGTTGGACATGACTGAGCGACTGAGAACACACAGACACCACATCCCATGGTCTTGGGTCTCCAGAATCCTTCCTTTCTGGTTTACCCAACTCTAGTCCTCAGTATTCTCAGGTGAAAATTTCACTAGCCTCCTCTTGCTGAATTCCTAAAGTCACTGGTTTCATTTCTTCTCTCATTAGAAGATACAATGATAGGCATAAATTATACTCATCTAGAATACTAAAGAGAGTTGTGCACCTCCTTTTGAAAGGGAGCATCCCCATGTGGACACTGAGAGAGCCCCAGGAACCAGAACAGGATAAGGGTCTGTTTCTCTTGGCCACACTCTTCCTTGAGCTGCACTCTGGATGTGGAGCACATGAGCAGTTGGGCATATGCTTTCCTCAGCCTTGGATGAATTCTCCACATTCGCTTGCCCAGCATTTCATCAGCAGCACCCAGTTATGTAGCATTCAGGGCTCAGCACAGTAAACAAGACTTCCGCACTCCTGAATGGTCTTCTTGCTTGCCTGTGTCTCCCACAAACTGTAGGCCCCATGTCAGTAGAGATTTTAATGTTTACCTTTACGTCTATAACTCCAATCACAGTGCTCAGCATACAACTGTGTGTACAGTCATGTCTGACTCTTCGTAACCCCAGGGGCTGGAGTCCACCAGGCTCCTCTGTCTATGGGATTTCCCAGGCAAGAATACTTGCGTGGGTTGCCATTTCCTCCTCTGGGAGATCTTCCTGACACAACAGGTGCTCAGTAAATGCTTTTAAAATGAAGTACTGCTGAGATCAACTTCATAGCAAGGGAGGCATCCATGAATATGAAGCAAAGGATGAACCTTACTGAACTTTCTAGTCTTTGAAGGCAGGGTTTGGCACGATTTGGCCTCTGTCTTATCTTGTGTCACACTCCTCTTTGGCCTCTGGGTGACAATGACCCTGTTGTCCTTTCATTTCCCATGCTCAACAGGTCCATTCCCGCCACTCAGGGCACATGATGTGGTTTGCCAGGTTGTGCAGTACACAAAGCCGCTCCACCAAAGACTTTGCCAGAGCTGCCAGTAAGAATGCCACATGAACCACAGACTTGAGTCACACATGGAATTTTAAATTTTTTTGTGGCTATGTTAAAAAATTAAAAGAAGCAAGTGAAATTAATACAAATATTTTATTGAACCCTGCTGCTGCTGCTGCGTCACTTCAGTCGTGTCCGACTCTGTGCGACCCCATAGACGGAAGCCCACCAGGGTCCCCCGTCCCTGGGATTCTCCAGGCAAGAACACTGGAGTGGGTTGCCATTTCCTTCTCCAATGTATGAAAGTGAAAAGTGAAAGTGAAGTCGCTCAGTCGTGTCCGACCCTTAGCGACCCCACGGACTGCAGCCTACCAGGCTGCTCCATCCATGGGATTTTCTAGGCAAGAGTACTGGAGTGGCTTGCCATTGCCTTCTCCGTTTATTGAACCCAGTAGGCCCAAATAATACCATTTGAATGTAATCAAATAAAAATAATTGAGGTACTCTCTCTATATAGTTTCACATGGATTCTTCAAAACCCAGAGTATTTTGTATTTACATCTCATCTTGACTTAGACTAGCTATATTTTAAGTGCTCAGTAGCCAAATGTGACTAGTTACTATGATATTAGGAATTGTACCATTGGCATTCCAGACCATGTAGCATTGTATAAACAAGATTTCTGGAAGTTGATCAATAAAGAGGCTTGTTCTAACAAAATCAGTGAATTAGAACAATTTTCCACCTGCGGCCAAAGGTCTGGAGGAAGTGGTACCTTTTTTCTAATTTGTGCAAAAATGTTTCTCAGACAGTGGCGGCCTTATTGTCATGAGGCTTTTGCACATGCTGTTCCCTCCTCCTGGAAGTTCAATGTCCTTTGATTTATTTCTGTTCATGTTTCTATTGAAGTGTCAATTCTTTCATAGGGTATTTGTTTCATTTTCTCACAAAGCCCTGCTTCTTTGCCTCATAGCACTTATTTGGATTAGTCATTCATGTGTGAGATTATTTAATGAAATTTCTGTCTCTGACACAAAATGATTATGATAGAAAGGGGAAGTTCTTGTCTATTTTTGTTCACCATGGAATTCCCAACTCTGAGCATAGTGCTGTGTGCATAGAAGGGGCTCCAGAAAGATGTACTGCGGGGTTGCTCGGCTGACTGCACGTGTCAGTATCAAGAGCCCCAGCAGTTTGTGATGCTTACATTTGTTTGGTCCAGATACATCTCAGCCTCAGTCAGCAGGTTCAGGCAGAGGCTACAATGTCGTTCAAGGTCTCTCCAGGGAAACAAAAACTGACTGTTTCTTCTCTTGCTGCACAAATGTGTTTTCTATTCCAAGTATGTGAATTCATCTGACCAGTTTATCCTGAACCTGTTCCTGGCTGCAACTGCCTTCTGTCTCTAGAGATGAGTGCCTGAGTTTTATCTCGGACTCATTCAGGAGACTTAATCTGCAGTGGCCACTTTAAAACAATGATTTTACAAATTAGGTGAGTTACTAATGTGAAGAGCAAGTAAATTGGGAGATAAACCACCCCTCATTTTGAAGCGCACAGGGTTGTGCAAGTTCTTATTGGAAATCCAGGAGCTGGAGGCTGGGAAATTTATTTCATTACTTCACATGCTGTCTTCTTTCTTCCATCCTTTTACTGTTCCTACCAATTGATCAGAGCCACAGAGGGGACAGTTAGGAATTGTGAGCACAAGGCAAAATGACTGTTAACCGATGAGCATTAATGATATTACACAGAGCATTAAGTTTGATAGTTTACATTTGCAACTCTGATGCCAAAAGACTCAGTTCAGTTCAGTTCAGTTCAGTTCAGTCGCTCAGTCGTGTCCGACTCTTTGCGACCCCATGAATCACAGTACGCCAGGCCTCCCTGTCCATCACCAACTCCCGGAGTTCACTCAAACTCATGTCCATCGAGTCGGTGATGCCATCCAGCCATCTCATTCTCTGTCGTCCCCATCTCCTCCCACCCCCAATCCCTCCTAGCATCAGACTCTTTTCCAGCGAGTCAACTTGTCGCATGAGGTGGCCAAAGTAGTGGAGCTTCAGTTTCAGCATCAGTCCTTCAAATGAACACCCAGGACTGATCTCCTCTAGAATGGACTGGTTGGATCTCCTTGCAGTCCAAGGGACTCTCAAGAGCCCTGACCTTGCTATTTACTAGCAGTGTGACCTGGGGTAAGTTATTTAATTTCTCTGAGCCTCAGTTTCCTCATCTGTAAAATGAAGGATTAAAAATAAGAACCTAAAGAACCTACCTCAAAAGTGTGTTGTGACACTTAAGAGAGCTATTTACCATATAGTACTTGAATAATGTTATCTCAGAAGTTATGTCTATTTTTTTCTGAACAAGTTTGCCCCTCTGGGACACAAAAGATTTGGTTAAGAATGGACACATCAGGTAACTATTGTGGAGACACAAACTTCATTTGAGACAAAACAAGTAAGGTCCAATGACACTAATATTTCAATTATTCCTTGAGTCTTCTTTGATTAGGCCTGACTGAAAAAATGTTTCAACAAAGCGAGATCTTCCATGAATAAAGTTAAATCAGAACTGATGGCTCTATAGTGTTGGGCTGGATTTCATGGGGACCTTATCCTGTCTCTGAAATCTGTATCTTCTAGTGAATGGAAAAAATAGTTAAGACATATAAATGGCAATAAAAGTACAGACATACTTTGTGACATTGTGCTTTGCAAATATTGCATTTTTAAATGATAAATTGAAGATTTGTGGCAGTTATTCAGCCAGCCAGTCTACCAGCACTATTTTCTCAACAGCATTTACTCAGTGTGTGTCTGAGTCACATTTTGGTAATTCTCACAATATTTCAAACTTCTCCATTTGTTATTATATTGGTATGGTGGTCTGTGGTTTTTTCACATTACTACTACAATTTGCTGAAGCATCCAATGATGATGAACAATTTTTAGCAATAAAGTATTTTTAATTAAGGTCTGTACATTGTTTTTTAGACATTGTGCTAATGCATAATTAGTAAAATACAGTATAATGTAAACTTCTTTTACTCACTGGGAAACTAAACTTCTCCTCTCTTTAGGCTTTTTACTTGTTTTCTTTTTTTCAGATGAATATGTCTATTTCTGTAGCTGCAAGTAGCAGTTAATAATATGCTATTGCTTTTCTCATCTATAAGGGCAGCTGGCACCAGATTTATCTACCAAATAGCCTGTCATGCAGCCCCGCTTGGATCTTCCATATCCTGGGAGACTTGACATCTAAAGTGAAACTTGTATTTCCTCCTCAGTTTGGTTCTGATTCTTGTGCTTCCTTTCCTGGCCAATGGCACTTCCACTTTGTTTACTTCAGCCAGAAATCTAAGGGTTATTTTCCACCCTTTATCTTTCTTTTTTCCCATCGACTGTCTGTGACCAAGTCTAGTTGGATCTATAACATCTCTATAGTCTGTCCTCTCTTCACCATCCCCCCCTACCATTGTCTTAATCCAGCCCTCACTGGTCATCTTGTGCTACTTTTAATTTTGTCTTCATACAGCTGGGGGCTTCCCTGGTGGCTCAGATGGTTAAGAATATGCCTGTAATGCAGGAGACCTGGGTTCGATCCCTAGGTTGGGAAGACCCCTGGAGGAGGAAGTGGCAACCTACTCAAGTATTCTTGCCTGGAGAATTCCATGGACAGAGGAGTCTGGCGGGCTACAGTCCATGGGGTCGCAAGAGTCGGAACACGACTAACACTTTCACTTTCACTCCATACAGCTACTCAAGAGATCTTAAAATGCAAAGCTGATGATTAAGCACTTTATTCCTTAAAATTCTTGCATGGTTTTCCGTCAGCTGCTATGGATTCAGGTCCACTCTGTGGTATGTTGTAGGCAACTCTCCTTAGCTGGGCCTTTCTCGCTGTTCAGACTCATCCTACTCGGTTCTTCTGTGCTGTAGCACCAACAATCAGCATCCTTGTCATCAAGCCCCGGACACTGTGCCAACTGTTTCACCTGCTTTTCGCTTGATTTGCCTTAATTTTCACAGCTCTCCTACCAGGTAGATACTATTTCACTTGACAGCAGGTGGAGTGTTCACTATTTCACTTGACAGCAGGTGGAGTGTTCACTATTTCACTTGACAGCAGGTGGAGTGTTCACTATTTCACTTGACAGCAGGTGGAGTGTTCCCAAGGTCACACAGGTACAGAATTGAAATTTTCTCACAGGTTGCTTTCTAGAGTCTGGGTTTGCCTTGCATTCTGTCCGTTTCACGTAATTATATCACCCTTCTTTACCTCCCCGATATTTGCAGAAACTGTCTTCTTTTGTTGGCTGTGTCTTCGGCCTCATCCCCATGCTCGCCTCTCAGGGCACTTCTCAGGAAGCACTTCCATGAGGAAACCTGCCCCGGTCAGATACACCAGGCACTTTTTCAACTTCTATCCTGCTCCACTTTTCTGTTGTAGCTCCCATAGGTCTTGATGGCACTTATGTTTTACACACCTGATGCCTGCTGTGGGCAATATAGTTTTTGAAAGCAGAAGTATGTTTTATTATTTATGACCTACAGTGTCTGGTCTAGTACCTGAAACTTGGTGGATACTCTACCAATGTTTGTTCAATCAATGAATGAGTACGCAAATGAACAAATCAAGTGTGGGAACAGGGTCAGGGCTGAACAGACCCATCAGCTTCACCAAAATGAGTTGACACAGATCTTCACCTCTTACCTGGTAAACTTCCTCCTTGGATTTCCCAGCACGTGTATCATTCACTCCCTCATTCATTCATTCTTCAAGCATGCCTTGACTGCTACTAAGTCCCAGCTAAATTCTGTGACTTCAAAGGTGAATACAAATAATTCTTATCCTTGAAGAGGTCACAATATAGATGTATAATGAATACATGTCAGTAGATGATCATAATATGTTGAGATATATGCTATAAAAGGGTTTTATGTAATATAGGAAGGCAGTATAAAGAAGGGAGTTTCTACTCCATTTAAGGATACCAGGGAGGAATTTACAAGAGGATGTAGGAGCTGGATCTTGAAGGAAGCATAGAGGCCAAGCAGAAAAGGTAAGATGGGGAATGATTTCAGAGTTGTGGAAATGTTTAGAATGAAGGGCATTTGAAGCAACAAACACATAGGTGCAAAGGCACAGAGGCAGGGGAACAAGGTGTGGAGTGATGGTTCCCAGTGGGGGAGAATTGGAGAAGCAGCAAACGTCCAGGTCCGGACAGATTTGGGGGTACTCCAGAAGTAAGTGTGGGCTTTACTGAATAACACTGAAGCGCTAGTAGATGAGTTTGAGCAGATGAATAAAGTCATCAGTATTGTTGGCTTTTAGAATGATTACTAAGATTTAGAAAGAGAACTGATGAGAGACTGAGTTAAGACAGTTGCTGAGTGAACGAAGAAGGGATGGATCTGATGGATCCTCAAGGGTAGAACAGACAGAACTTCATGATTGAGTATTTGAGAGGCCATCACTGAACAGAGATACAGAAGAAGATAAGTGAAGGCTTGTGCCATTGATTGAGCTTGGGGTAAATAGTTCTACCCACTTTGGAGAAATAATGATCCGGGTACAACAGTAGGCTAAAGAATTTTCTTTTTATGTAGTCATTGAATTAAATAAAATCATTCCCTTAAAAATTTCATTTTTTGGCGTGTATTGCCTTCTAAATATTTAAACACTTTGGCATCAGAGATATGTTCCAAAAAATCCTTTTGATGGAGTCAAACTCTCCAAGCTTCTGTTTCTTTGACCCAGGTTCTTCAGAGTCTTATGGACTGAGTCCTCTCCTAGGAACAAGGAAGGCCTGGTCTGGCAGATGTCTGGACAACTCTCAGCTGCACCCAAAGCAGCAGCAGCACCCTTACTTGTCCTAACACTGGCTTCCACTGGGGAAAGAGCTTTAATTACCTCTGAAACCTCAAGTCTAAAGATCAGTAACTCATACAATCTGTTTTCTTAAATGTAAGTGCTTGGCTGCAGTCTCTGTTCTGTTTTGTTCTTGTTTATTGTTTGCTTCTATCTTGAAAAATGGAGATCATGTCAGGGGACCCTTGTTCATAAATCTAGTATATTGAGCCCAATTGTTTTTAACTGCAGATAGGATTGTTTTCATTGTCACAGATTTCTGTTTCCCAAGAAACATACATTACACCTACAATGGTCCATGTTTCTCTTAACAATGGAATTAGAATAAAACATCTGCAGCCAAAGCTGCACGGGGTCTGGCTTGCTCTTTTGCCATCAGTCTCAGAGGTGAAAAGTGAATGCTAGCCACAAATCAACTGAGAATTAGCACAAGCTGTTGTTTTTGACTTTTCCAAATATTTTCAGACTTCCATTGTGTATTTTTATGTTTTGTACTAAAAATCCTTGCCAAAACCTCCCCCAATGTCATTCCTTCCTGGGTTGCTAACTCATGTGAACAGCAAACAAAACTTCTTGTAGGTCATTAATCTCAAGGAGATATGTTTGCTAAATACAAGAAGATGAGTAGAATACACTTTTTTTTTTTTTTTTACTATTTGGGGGTTCACAAACATTAAAAAAATAAGACTGTGCTAGTTGAACTTGTAGACTACTTCTGATTTGCATCTTTAAGATAGTATTTGGATACTCAAATTGTATATAAAATGAAAATCACAGCCCTGTGGAATTAGTAGATATAGAAGTTGAAGAAAGGATGGATAGAACAAAACAGGACAGAAGCTTGGGTAACCTTAAATAGAAGGTACACATAAACACACTGCTGTTTAACTGGAAGATATATTTATTGTCTGTCCATGGACAGATTATTCATGAAAGAAGTCTGCTTATAGCCCTTTGTTGAATACCATGAGTTTTTAGCATGTCTTTTCTCCCACATAATGATCATTAAATTCTCTAGATAATACCAAGACAGTTTTCCTTTTTCCTCCCTCCATTTGTGGGGTACAGCATTAAAATTGATTACAATAAATCATGTGTGTTAAGTACTAATCTCATTTTCTTTCTTTTATTCCTTGACCAATGGGATGGCATAGATATGGATGCTTTTGTGCCCTGGGGAAATAGAAAACAGAGGTTGTCCATCTTTGCCAAAGAGATTGATGTCTTAGTCAATATCACTGTGGGACACATGGGAAAAACTGCCTCTCCCCTGCCCCACAACTCCATCCTGATTACCAGCTAACCAGTGGTTGTGATCTCATTTCTTTTATTATTATATCAAGGAAATGTTAAGCTTTCTTAACTCCTTATTCAAAATGCCCTTGAAGAAAGGGAGTGAGGCGTCAGAAAATAATAGATTCTCATTATAATTCTTCCACAAAACTTTTAAATGTCCTTGGAAAATGCTACTGTATTTGAGTCAGTTTCCTTTTTGTTTGGGGAGATAGTAAGTGTTATGGAGACCTAAGGACAGGGAGGCCTAGATGTCTTTGATAACCTCAGGCAACACAATAGGAAGATCTTTTCTATAAAGTCTCTTTCACTTTTCCTGTCATTTCATTGAATTTCAAAACATTGAATAATACCCACTTCCGTTCCGTTCCGTTGCTCAGTCCTGTCCGACTCTTTGTGACCCCGTGGACTGTAGCCTACCAGGCTTCTCCGTCCATGGGATTCTCCAGGCAAGAATACCGGAGTGGGTTACTGTTTCCTTCGCCAGGGGATCTTCCCGACCCAGGGATCGAACCCGGGTCTCCCCCACTGGGGGCAGACGCTTTAACCTCTGAGCCACCTGGGAAGCCCAATACCCACTAACACCAAAATATAACCAATATAATCATTTGCTCTCCAGTTTGCGACAAACCAGGTCCATCCTGCAACAAAAAATGGAGGGGGGGGTGGCTGTTCTTCATGTTAGACAGTTTATTTCTTATTGAAGTCTGTGTTCAATTTTTCCTTTGTTGACTTTTAAACTTGAAATATGTTTTGTGCTAAAGAATATGAAGAGATTTGGAAGGAAAAAGAAAAGCATCTTTGAACACACTACTCCAAATATTTTAAACCCCTTTGGTATGCACAGATAAAATCTATTGAGTTTGTGTGTGGGATCTTGATTCTGTGGTTATGAATTATTTAAACAAAGTTTATGCAACATAAAGAACAATTGTCTGAAAATATAAACAATCATTTTCTTCCTTCGGTGCTGTAAAGTCACTGGTGCTGTGGATATGATGAAGGAATCCTTTATTCACTTAAAGCCTATTGTTCTGTTTTGCTTTTTGGTTAGAATTTTGGCTGAAATTGACAGTCAATTAGTAAGTTTCCCCAGGTTCAACCTGTTGTTCATGGAAACAGTGTCACATGTGACATTCTCCACATGCCACAAACAGCCTCTATGACGTTTGGCCTGACTCTTGCTTCAGTAAACGAAATTGTAGCATTTGATTGGTAACTTTTCCATCAAGGGAAGCAGAAACCCCTGGATGAACACTCTTGAAGCTTTCTCTTTAGTTTTTTTTTGGTTTGGCTTTTATATATTTTAGAGTATAAAATATTTTTATATTTTATCTTAACTCTGTGCTAATATCACCTTTTTTCCCCTCTTTTTTCTTCCAAAATAACTCATGTCTAGTGAGCTAATTAACAGGCCTTTTGAATTTCTTTATTGTCCATAGAAATAATCTGTGGAGTGGAATGAATACCAGGTAATCTCTATTTCTCTCTGTCTGTGGACTCTTGGAGGGGTACAACTCATTAGTGAAAAATATTAAATACGAAACTTATGTTTAAGAAAGTAGCAAAAAGTATACAATGGGGAAGATTTGATTTATGAACTTCATGGGGAAAAATTGTCCTTCTGGATTTGTGGTGGGCTACAAGCCAGTTGGGAGTGAACTGTCGGGAGTGCTATTGGCCTGCAGGTGTGTCTCAGGGAGATCATTGTGGCATCTTCAGGCTTTCTTACAACTGTCTTTGTTGCCAGGCCCTACAGAATTGGCAACCCACCCCAGTATACTTGTCTGGAAAATCCCATGGACAGAGGAGCCTGGCGGGCTACAGTCTACAGGGTTGCAAATAGTTGGCTACAACTGAGCACATACACCAGAGAAGGCAATGGTAAGCCACTCCAGTACTCTTGCCTAGAAAATCCCATGGATGGAGGAGCCTGGTAGGCTGCAGTCCGTGGGGTTGCTAAGGGTTGGACACGACTAAGAGACTTCACTTTCACTTTTCACTTTCACACGTTGGAGAAGGAAATGGTAACCCACTCCAGTGTTCTTGCCTGGAGAATCCCAGGGACGGGGGAGCCTGGTGGGCTTCCGTCTATGGGGTCACACAGAGTCGGACACGACAGAAGTGACTTAGCAGCAGCAGCAGCAGAGCACACACACACACACACACACACACAGTTCAAATGGAATTTGCCCCAAACTTAGAAAACCCACTGTGGAATGCGAAGGATGATTGGAACTTGAAATAGTGGCTCCTGAGTGCTGAGCAAGAAGGTGGGAAGGAAGGATGCCATCTGGGCTGGTGCATAGTTACTCTTCCAGACGTTCGCCAGCCCTACTGGGAGAAGAAGGGGATATACGTTGCTACCTTGGCTTCAGACAGCAGAGTTCTGTGCAGCAGGTGGATTTATAGAAAAGTACATTTGGCCTTAAGGAAAGGAAACCTTCCAATGGTCTAGGCTGTCTGAAGTGTGAGGGGACTGCTACAAGGTGAGGTGACTCCCTGTCTCTGGGAGTGAGCAGAGAAAGGGTGGCTGCTCGCATTGGCAGACTCCATAGGGATTGAACTGGACAGTCTTGGCAGAACCTTTCAACATCAAGATCCTCTGCTTCTGGTAGTAAAAAGGAATACATTCTCTATATATCTAATTATGCCAAGATTCACTTATAATGGACTCCCTACAAAAACAGTTGAGGTGCGCATAACAGAGGCACGTGGAGTAATTTTGTGGTTCTGGAACTAGGCTGCCTGGATTTCCTATTTATGAGACAATATACTTTCAATTTTCACATGCGTAGAGTGTAGTAGAATGCCTCTCATAGGGTTATTATAAGGATTAAATGAGGTAATAATGTAAAGATGTTAGACCAGGGCCTGATAGAAGTAAGCCCTCTAGGTTGGTTAGCTGTTACTGTTATCAGCTGGGCACTTGGTTGGACAGCTATCCCTCAGTATCCACGGGGGATTAGCTCCAGCATACCCCATGGACACCAATACTCAAGGATGCTCATATCCCTTGAGTAAAATGGTGCAATACACCCAGTTCTCCCTATCCACGAGTTCTGCATCCACGGATTCAGAGAGCCCGTGGTGCTAAGTTAACAGTATCTTAACTGCATTAAAATAACCACATATTCATATTGAGGAGTCCTGATGAATGAGGGTCTACTGCGAAGGCTGATCCAAGTTAATCCTCAGCTGTCTGTGACTGAATACAGAACACCTAATGTGAGAATTTTTTATACTATTTGTTGATGGTGATTTTTCTGACTAAACAAATACCGAAATACATGATGTTTTTACTCAAATAATTGCTTTCACAAGAAGCTCATAAGCAGCTTAGTTAGCATTTCTAGGTCTTAACTAAAATGTCAGGTTTTCCAATTTACTCGTGTTGGCTAAACTCTCACTATAATTTCAGTTATGAAACTGAGTCAAGATCAGGAAATCAGTGTGAAATGACTCTCTCTCTCTGAATTTTTACATAAATCAATAAATAGTGCTGGATTTTAGAGCTAAATGGATCAGAATATGTTTAGTGTAAGCATGTATTACAAGCACAAGGGAAAAGGGACATTTTGGATCAAGAGGAAAACAATAGCATGGGTAATAGGTTATTAATTCTGTGCTGTTTGTCCACTCCTTCAGTAATGTTTAACAAGGCTTTATTGATCACAATAGCCTTGATTTGTACACGGGTACAGATGATTACATTGTGGGCACCAGACCAGTCCTTGTATACAGAGCCTGCAAGCCAAAGACTTCATTAATAATTGATTTTAGCGGGATTGTACAAGTCCACATGGATCTGTGTTTTGCCAGCATGCTTCATCGCAATAATACTGCTTGATTTCTGAATAATTGTAGGATAGTAGATTTGGAAGTGACCACAGATTGGAAGTTGGAGGACCTCATCAGTGGCACAGCCAGGGTCAGTTGTTCTGACTCCTGCAAAGCCTTCCACTAAACGTACATGGAATCTTTCATCAACAGAATCTGAATCTCAGATACAGATGTGAAAATCTGACAGGTCAATAAGAGAAAACATTTCCCCAAGCAGCTCACTACAGGTGTCCTTCAGATATTCTTGGCAGCATCTTCTATGAAGTTTCACCAATAAGGCTGAATCTCTAGGTCAGCGACCATTAAGATTGGGTTCAGAAATTTTTCAGTGAGACACTGTCTCTGGTAAGTAGAGAAAGGTCTCAGATAGCCCAATTCACAGCCCAGATCTCTGTCCAACATTGCCCAACATACTCATCTGTAAACTGTAGTTTAGCCACTCACTAACACTCATGATGTCAGGTGGGATTAGCAGATCATGGTTCACCCAGGTCTCTGATTTGCCCTGCTCCTATAGCCTGCCCATTCACCTCTAGAGAAGGCCACGGGTGTGCACTGCAGCCCTGGGGCTCTCTCCCAGGTCTCTCCTCTAGCACTTGTCTAGCTTCTCTGCTTTCTAAACTTTGGCCTCAGATATTTAAGGGTCATGCTTCTTCCTTGTCTATTTCAGTTGCCGTTTCATGTGGACCATCTGCTTAGTGTTCATTTTGCCCCAGGGTCATCCTCAGCTCCCCAATTTGTGGGCCAATCCCAAATCACTGCTAACCCCACCTGGCCTGTGTCAGACAATCCAGATCCTTATTTGTCTTGGAAGACAGTCAACCCCTGAATCACCGTTTGTATGAATTTATTATAACTTACTGCCCGTGTTTTGACTGTGGCTGGAATGTTGCCCCTGGGCTGTTATGGCATTCCTTCCCTGGGGTCCAGCTGCTACCCTGGCTGATGCCCCACATGGCTGAGTATTCTAAGCTCAAGGGAACAGGGTGGACATGGTCCCCACTGTGCTTTTCTCATAGCAGCCACTGTCAGCCAGAGATGAGGATGGGACTCATGCTGTCAGGGGTTTACCAGTGCCTTCAGTTACCGGGCAGCCAGCTTCTCCCTAGGACTGCAAAATGCCATGGCTCCACCTGGTAAGAGAAGGCCAACAGTATCATCCACAGGCTCCATCAGGGGCTGTGTGGATGCACTACCATGGCATCAAGCCTTGAAGTAAGAACTGAGTACAAGCTGGGACCACAGGGAAAGCCCTGGAAAGACCTCAGAAAAATGTGGAGAGTAGCCCAACACCATGGACTTTGCAGCCTTTCCAAAGCTCATATTTAGTGAATAAAGGCCCCACTTGACCCTCTTGATCTATCCTCTACAGACATGGTGATTCCCTGCTCCTTTCTCTCTTACAGGGAGGGGATTTCTTCCTGGCTCTAAGTGTCCACAGCTTTCCAACACACAGTGTAGGGACCCATCGCCATGCTGGCTGGCCGGCCTCGGCTGGGTAAGGGGTCTTTCTTCATCGTTAGCCCTTGGCAGTTTCCCCACCCCATTGGCTCCTGTCCTGATCATACCCTAGTTCTTAACCTGGGAAAACAGTGTGTCCCACTGCACTGAAGTGTGAGACTTGGGTGGTGTCATCAACCAAGGTCTGGTCAGTCAGACAGCTTCCTGGCTCCTGGTCAGCATGGACCCCATTGCTTCTTGCTTGAGGAAACCAGTGGCCTGCAGGAGGACGACGGCACAGTGTTTTGTCATGAGCTGCCTGTGTTTTTCTTTGATACCTCTGATGACCCAGCTATCTTATCATACTGTCACCTTTTGTCATCAGTGGTGCTTCTGTCTCCAGGCCACTTCCACCCTTTCTGAAGCTATCATGCCAGGGATTCCAGTTAAGCGTGTCCCTCACAAAATATCATTTCCCGTTGTAGAGGAAGGAAAATCGATTCATTGTCAGAAGTGACACTGAAATCACACTGTGACATTGTGAAATCACACTGGTGTTATAGGCTATTTTTCTGCTGAGTGGAATGTACTCTTCCATATCTGATATGAATGGCCTCCACTGGTATGTGGATGCTAGCTCATGGAGGGGGTTCATCAGGCTGTCTGTCTCTTAGAGCCAACATACAACTCTTGCTCATCCTTGACTGTCTTAAGCTTAATGTTTGGCATGTGAGCTCCCAGTTTGAAAGGTGGTGGTCTTCTTGGGAATCCCTGACTATTAGTTCACAAATTTAGTTCACAAATTTAGTGTGGATGAGCCATTGCAGACACTGGCATACTTTTTCTATAAAGAACCAGAGTAAATATTTTAGTCTTTATGGGCCATACTTTCTTGCAACTATTCAGTTCTGATGCTAGAGAACAGAAGCAGCCATAGAGTATACATGAAAAGTTGGGTGTGGCTGTGTTCCTGTAAAACTTATTTACAAACTCAGGTGGTGAGCCAGTGTTTACAGATTGCTGAGATACTGCAGTATCCCTTCCAGGCTGCTCTGAGAAATGTGCTAGTCAGACTTGAATAGGGTCTCAGGCTGTGTTTTGTAAAGTTGAACAGGCCATGTCATGGCAGAAAGAGAGGATATCAACTTTCCTGGAAGGGGGTGTGTGCTAACTGGCTTCAGTTGTGTCCTACTCTGTTCCACCCTTTGGACTGTAGCCCACCAGGGTCCTCTATCCATGGGATTCTCCAGGCAAGAATAATGGAGTGGGTTGCCATGCCCTTCTCCAGTGGCCTGGGAAATAGCTGTGGAAAGAAGAGAAGTGAAAGGCAAAGGAGAAAAGGAAAGATATACCCATTTGAATGCAGAGTTCCAAAGAATAGCAAAGAGAGATAAGAAAGCCTTCCTCAGTGATCAATGCAAAGAAATAGAGGAAAACAATAGAATGGGAAAGACTAGAGATCTCTTCAAGAATATTAGAGATACCAAGGGAGCATTTCATGCAAAGATATGCATAATAAAGGACAGAAATGCTAATAGAAGCAGAAGTATTAAGAAGAGGTGGCAAGAATACACAGAAGAACTATACAAAAAAGATCGTCATGACCCAGATAACCGTGATGGTGTGATTAAGTCACCTAGAGCCAGACATCCTGGAATGCAAAGTCAGGTGGGCCTTAGGAGGTATCACTACAAAAAAAGCTAGTAGAGGTGATGGAATTCCAGTTGAGCTATTCAAATCCTAAAAGATGATGCTGTGAAAGAACTGCACTCAATATGCCAGCAAATTTGAAAAACTCAGCAGTGGCCACAGGACTGGAAAAGGTCAGTTTTCATTCCAATCCCAAAGAAAGTCAATGCCAAGGATTGCTCAAACTACTGCACAATTGCACTCATCTCACATGTTAGCAAAGTAATGCTCAAAATTCTCCAAGCCAGGCTTCAACAGTACATGAACTGTGAACTTCCAGATGTTCAAGCTGGATTTAGAAAAGGCAGAGGAACCAGAGATCAAATTGCCAATATCCATTGGATCATTGAAATAGCAAGAGAGTTCCAGAAAAACATCTATTTCTGCTTTATTGACTATGCCAAAGCTTTTGGGAGGAACACAGCAAACTGTGGAAAATTCTTCAAGAGATGGGAATACCAGATCACCTTACCTGTCTCCTGAGAAATCTGTATGCAGGTCATGAAGCAACAGTTAAAACTGGACATGAAACAACAGACTGGTTGCAAATCAGGAAGGGAGGATGTCAAGACTGTATATTGTCACCCTGCTTCTTTAAGTTATATGCAGAGTACATCATGAGAAATGCCAGGCTGGAGGAAGCACAAGCCGGAATCAAGATTGCCGGGAGAAATATCAGTAACCTCGGCCAAGCAGATGACACCAACCTTATGGCAGAAATCGAAGAAGAACTAAAGAGCCTCTTGATGAAAGTGAAAGAGGAGAGTGAAAAAGTTGGCATAAAGCTCAACATTCAGAAAACTAAGATCATGGCATCTGGTCCCATCACTTCATGTCAAATAGATGGGGCAACAATGGAAACCAGTGACAGACTTTAATTTTTTGCTCTCCAAAATCACTGTAGATGGTGACTGCAGCCGTGAAATTAAAAGATGCTTGCTCCTTGGGAGACTAGTTATGACCAATCTAGACACCATATTAAAATGCAGAGATATTACTTTGCCCACAAATGTCCGTCTAGTCAAGGCTATAGTTTCTCCAGTTGTCATGTATGGATGTGAGAGTTGGACTATAAAGAAAGCTGAGTGCTGAAGAATTGATGCTTTTGAACTATGGTGTTGGAGAAGATTCTTGAGAGTCCCTTGGACAGCAAGGAGATCCAACCAGTCCATCCTAAAGGAAATCAGTCTTGAATATTCATTGGAAGGACTGATGTTGAAGCTGAAACTCCTATACTTTGGCCATATTGTGGGAAGAACTGACTCATTTGAAAAGACCCTGATGCTTGGAAAGATTGAATGCGGGAGGAGAAGGGGGCAACGGAGGATGAGATGGTTGGATGGCATCACCGACTCAATGGACATGAGTTACAGTAAGCTCCAGGAGTTGCTGATGGACAGGGAGGCCTGGCGTGCTGCAGTCCATGGGGTGAAAGAGTTGGACACGACTGAGCAACTGAGCCAAACTGCCTGGGAAGCCCCTTCAGAGGGGCAGTCCTTCCCACATAGATCAAAGACATTCAGTTGTTTCTGAACTTTAGTTCTTTACTTCTATGCCTTAAGATCTCTGGTTTCCTTTACCTCTTTCTCTTAATCTGTTTAAATACCAGTTCTTCTGGGAGCCCCTTACTGATTCAGACCCAGGGGTTGACGAGCTCTCTTTGCCTTGTGTCCCCGTAAGTTCCATAAGAGGGGAACTAGATCATTCCATAGCCCAGTGCTAGGCTTGGAGTTGGTGGCCATTTATGCTTTGAGTTTTTTTACATTTGTTCAGTTGAACTCTTTCTCTATACCTGTGAGAGTATGTGTAGAGGGTTATCTATACATAGAGAGACATAGTTGTCAGTGTATAGAGAGAGTCTAAAGAGTTGGGGGAACTCTTTCTTCTCACAAATGTTGGCCCCAGTGAGTGCGAGCAATTCTACTTAGCGGTGGCACCCACCTTGTCACAGGCCCCCTTGAGGTCTGGAGGCTCTGCCTTTGGTGTGCTGGCATCAGGAGCCAGGGCTCTCCACAGACACAGACTCTCAATCTCCTCAGTTCTGCCCTCTTTTTTGAATGCTTAGAATTTTCATTTTTTATTGTTCAGTTCAGTTCAGTCGCTCAGTCGTGTCCGACTCTTTGCAACCCCATGAATCATAGCACGTCAGGCCTCCCTGTCCATCACCAACTCCCGGAGTTCACTCAAACTCATGTCCATCGAGTCGGTGATGCCATCCAGCCATCTCACTCTCTGTCATCCCCGTCTCCTCCTGCCCCCAATCCTTCCCAGCATCAGAGTCTTTTCCAATGAGTCAACTCTTCGCATGAGGTAGCCAAAGTATTGGAGTTTCAGCTTCAGCATCAGTCCTTCCAATGAACACCCAGGATTGATCTCCTTTAGAATGGACTGGTTGGATCTCCTTGCAGTCCAAGGGACTCTCAAGAGTCTTCTCCAGCACCACAGTTCAAAAGCATCAATTCTTTGGCGATCAGCTTTCTTCACAGTCCAACTCTCACATCCATACATGACCACAGGAAAAACCATAGCCTTGACTAGACGGATCTTTGTTGGCAAAATAATGTCTCTGCTTTTTAATACGATAATCACAAAGTTGGCATTCTTTTACAGAAGGCTAGATATGGGGAGGAAATTCTCCAGCTGAGGCATCAGTGGACATATGGCTCTGTTTACACTGACAGAGGTAAGCCAACAGGGCCTCAGGCTGACAGCTACATAATCCACCTTCTGAAAGCTCCAGGCCTCGAGGCAGCTCCCAGCAGAGCGGAGTGCCAAGGGAGCTGGCTGTGTGAGAGTAGGAAGTCTTGGTGGCAGCTCCCGGCGGCCCTGGGTCATTCTCACCTTCTTGTGGTCCACCCTGTTGCCATTCTTCTGAGAGGGGAATTTAGAAATGACACACCGGCATCTATAAGCTGACTGTTCAGCTGGGCCAAGGTGAAGCTGCGTTTACGTCTAATTACCCTTTGTGGTCTGGCAGCTCCCGAAGCATGACTGTCCGTTTTGTTCTCCATCCCATTGGTCGTTCACCTGATGAATGGAATGTCAGTCTTGACATAAAATAACTATGATAATGGCATTAACCAACCATTGTATCATACGATTTTGGCTTTTAGCTTTATGTGAAATGTCTGGCATTCACTGGGAGAGAAATGCCAGCTCAGACATATATCTTATATTATCTAAGGCAAAGACACGGATAAAGGGGTAGAGCTTTGTAAGACCTGATATTTGAATGAATGTAGTTCAAAGCAGAAATACCAGCAGTTGCATCTTTTGAAGCAATATTTGGTAGGTAGATTCTCTAACTGTGTAAGCAAAGTAGAAATAGAAAACACTAATCCATGTTCAAAAACAGAAAATTCTTGAAAAGAAACATTGGTCTCTAGCTTACAAGTTAGAAAGGGTTACCAAAGCTGTCTTTCAGTAACACCTGCTAGTATATTATCTTCTCCTCTTATACCAATAAGGCTGATGTCTTCACAAAGCTGATGGACTTTTCTAGAAATCTTTATACATCTGTATTTTTATGATGCTTCTTATGGTGCCCTTTCTCACTCCTTTATTCTTCAGCCTATGGCAATTTACAAGTGCCTTATTCTGCTTTATTACATCTTGTAGTCCGAAAGGTTTCTGCCTATTTCTTCTGAGTGCTTTGAAATAGAATGCTTATCAAGTTATTTCCCCACTTACAAAGCAGGCCCCTTGTTGAATGAGAATGAGGTGATTAAAATGGATGAATGTGAATATTTAAATGTACTTTTCAGAGAATTTATAGAGGAACAAAATTGAAAGAAAACTCCAAAAGTTTCTAATTTAAAATTATTTTTCCTTTCGATAAATACTTCATGCTCTTAGCTGTCTTTATTACAGAGAAATAGATCAGGAGCCAACAGATCTGAGTTCTGTCCCAACACTGGCAAATAGTTCTTGTGCAGGGTCTCCATTCCACCAGCCTGCTGTTCAGTGAGGGAACTCTTTATTTTTTATGAGGAAGACAGCTTCAAAATAGCTGGAATGAATAAAGTACTTTATTTCCTGGAGATTAGCAGAACACTATCTTTTTGCTGTGTATAGCAGATACTCTGATGGTATCTTATTGCATATAAAGTCCAAATTCTCTAGGATGGCATCTAAGCATCTTTGTATTCTAATCCTAAAGTGCTTTTCTACATCACTTCTCATTGTCTTCTTGGACCTTTCATTTTGTGAATACTGTAGACTCTTTATCATACCATGTACTTTCTTGACTCTGGGCCCTTGTTCTTGCTGTTCCCACACCCACCTCTCTTTCTTCCCAAACCAAAGGCCTACCTACCTTCAAAACTCAAGTCCAGTGTTTTCTTGTTTGTGTAGCTTTTTAAAAATTAATTTTTATTGGAGCATTGTATATGTGGTGTCAAAGTGAGCACTTTATTGGAGCATAGTTGCTTTACAATATTGTGTCAGTTTCTTGCTGTAAAGCAAAGTAAATCAGTCACACATATGCATACATTCACTCTTTTTTATATTTCCTTTCCATTAAGGTCACTACAGAGCACTGAGTAGAGTTCCCTGTGCTATATAGTGTGTTCTTATTAACTATCTAGCCAATCCTAAAGGAAATCAACCCTGAATCTTCATTGGAAGCACTGATGCTGATGCTGAAGCTCCAGTACTTTTGCCACCTGATGAGAAGAGCCGACTCATTAGAAAAGACCTTGACGCTTGGAAGGATTAAAGGCAGGAGGAGAAGGGGATGGCAGAGGATGAGACGGTTGGATGGCATCATCGACTCAATGGACATGTGTTTGAGCAAGCTCCAGGAGATGGGAAAGGACAGGGAAGCCTGGTGTGCTGCAGTCCATGGAGTTGCAAGGAGTTGGGCACGACTTAGCAACTGAAGAACATTAGTTATCTATCTTATATTAATACATGGTAGTGTATATATGTCAGTTCACTGGGAAATTCTTGGTTATTGGAAAACATAGGGAAGGCAAAAGATCTAGAAATATTGTCCTGGGCAATCAAGGACAGCAGCGATAGAAGAGGGAGACTTTTTCATCCCCTTGTATAAGAGCTGAAGTGCAGCTCACCCAGAAAAAGGACAAATTGCCACTAGATGGCGCTGTTTCCTCATTAGGCAAATGGGATTTGTCACTCGGGCGTCCTGCACCACAGAGGCAAGAGTGCTGGCCTTAGCGCCAGGAATCTGCTTCCAGCTCGGCCTCTCAGGAGAATGAGGCCTGGAAGGAATAGACTTCTGAGTCCGGCCGGGATCTCTCATTTGTAAAACAAAAAAATCCTGGATTGGGTGATGTCTGAAGTCTCTCCAATTACTTTAAAAATTTTTCATTTTTAAAATTCAAGCCTCAGTGATGCCTTTATGTAAACATACTCGTTGAACAGACATACCAGTTTCTCCTTAACTAAATCTCATTTATATGCTTAAACTCTGTAAAAGATATGGGACAGAAATCAAATAAACAGTGGTGCACCTGTGTGGATTGGGAGCCTTCCTGGGCCCAGACAACATTTCTCCTGCTTAAGCTTATTTCTATACTCAAAGACTTATAGAGCTAGAAAGAATCTTAGAGGGTGGACATTTCTAGCCTTTACTTTTCATGTCTAATGTCGAAGCATAAATTTCTCTGGGGGAGAGAATGGTGGAATTGTAATCTTCCTCATTATCAGTCCTTTTAGGGGCTGTAGCTCTGGATGTAGGTACCTATTTTCCAGGTCAACTCTGAACTGCATTCTCTTACGTAGTCTATCCAGTATCGTACATGGATTTTGAAGCTCTGCTAGAACTTGCTGGGTCATGGAATAAAATGAATGACACAGAGCACCTAGCTATTGTGTTTGAGCTTCTTTCCTTGCCTACTCTTGGAACAGGGTTCTGTAAAGCAGTGCTTTGCTCTGTGTTTGCTTCACAGGTGTTCAGTTAGGTGGAAATTAAACTGCAAGTCCAGAAGATTGTGGTGGGTCAAGTGCTATAACTGTGTCCATCCCTTTTCCCCAAACCCAGAGGAAGTGCCCAGCTCCATGGCTTTGTCTCTGTTTACCATAAGTGGAACCCAGATCATTTTAATGCACAGAAGGGCTCACTTTTCATTGGTCTGCTGTTTCCTATAGTAATTGTAACAACAATTTATCTCTTGTAAACAAAATAGCATACCCTTAACCTACATACTGCTGTTAAAACATGATCCCAGTAGGACAAGGGAGTTGCTGACTGTGAAAGAGAATTGGCAAACTAGGGCAAATGAAACAAGGTTTGAAAACTCAGATGTTTTAGTCTCTGTCTTATAAATATCAGTGAAATAGCTTTCTACCTGAGAAAGATGATGGATTTCAATTTTATTCTTCCATTTTGTTTATATGTCTTAATGAAGAAGTTTTTAGTAAATATTTAATAAGAAAGAAACATGAACGCAGTGACTCATAAATCTACCAATGACCCCCTTTACAGCCTCCCTGTGACCCAAAAAGATCCTCTTACTAGATCCATTCAGGCTCTGTGTTCATAGTTAACAAGGTTTCATTAGGGATGAAAAAACACTTTGCCTTTGCTTCCAAACATAAGTTGAGCTCTGATAGGGCTCCAGCAGGGAATAGCTTTCTCTTTTTTATCTTTTTGATTCCCTGGTGTGTAATCTTGTCTTTTGAAATGGTTGCAATCAGAACAAATTACCAAAAGAATGGGGAAGGAAAAGATTTCACAGTCACCCTGGGTATTTTTTAGTTTTCTTTAACTATTGTTACCTTCCCTTAGTAATTGAAAATGATCCAAGAGCTCTGTGTGCACTTGGCAGTGTTTTTCTAAGTGTGTGAACTAGAGAGGGCCCTTAAGGTGACAGAGATTGTTTTAGCCCAGGCTTAGCAGCTCTAGAAAACCTGTCACCTGCTTTGCTGCTCGGTTCCATGCCTCAACAGGGAGCATAGGGAGTTTTGGGGACAATGACTGCTATGGCTGGGGGAGCGTTCAAGCCCAGAAGGGGAGAGGGTTTAGAGGCTGGTCTTCCACTCACATTCTAGGCGCAGAGTTTAGTGTGGTTAGTGCATCCTTCACAGTCTTGAGTAGAGGTTAAAGAATGTTGCTTCTCAGAATCTGCCTTGAATTTTTTTTGATGCTCCTGTCTCACTCGGACCAAGGTCATTGTCAGGAAGGCAGCTTCACCGCCTCTCTGAAATCCAGGGGACACTCTGCACTGGCTGTTTCATTCATCACACCCTGCTTGTCTTGTGGGTATGGGAAGATGTATGCCTGCTTCCTGAGGTTCAGGGAAATTTAGGACATGCCTGAGTTCTCTAAGACTAAGCAGACATTTGAGGAGAAGGGACAGGCTACCCCCTCCAGTATTCTTGAGCTTCTCTGGTGGCTGAGACAGTAAAGAATCTGCCTTCAGTGTGGGAGACCTGGGTTCAATCTCTGGGTTGGGAAGATCCCCTGGAGGAGGGCATGGCAACCCACTCCAGTATTCTTGCCTGGAAAATCCCATGGACAGAAGAGCCTGGTGGACTACAGTCCATGGGGTCACGAAGAGTCAGACATGACTGAGTGACTAAGCACAGCACAGCACAGCACAAGCAGACATTTGAACATTTGGGAGGAGCGATTTCAGGGCAAGATGGGTGTTTATGACATTCCTGGGGATGCTAGGTGGAGGGACACCTGCTACTTCAGGTGTCATTTCTTGAGCTTTATACTTGATGAATTAGAGCTATCTGAGACAGGAACAGTCAATTATTTCTAGACAAAGTGACACTGCCAGGCCTTACTCAGAAAGCTATAGGAAGAAAGGTCCTTGGGAAAGAGGCCTTGTCACTGAAGGAAAGTCAGGTGGAGAACAACTAACATCTAGTGCTTTGAATATATTACCATTAATTGAAGGAATTAATGAGCAGGGATTCGAAGGGCCTTATAAGGACCTAGGACTTTCTGAGCTTCCTGTTATCCAAGACTAGGAAGCTGGTGGAATTGACTGTATCTGTCAAGTCCAAGGAGACATCATGAGGTAATAAAGCTCAGCTTTGTATGTGGTAAGTATTTTAAAAAGTAGAAAATTTGGATAGAACCTCAAGAGAGTAGATATCATATCCATACTTTCTAATAGGTAAGGACATGTGTACATAAGCAAATCTGATATAATAGTACCAACTGAAGGTATGTCTAAGTGGGAATCAGTGCAGGTCATCTCTGTAGACATGTTTAAAGTACAGGAGGCAGAGAGGCTGGGAGACGGTGGGGTTTGGAATGCAACTCCATCTTTCAGCAGCAAGCTGAAACTTTGTTTCTGCCAGCAAGATCACTCATTAGGAGACAGTGCAGGGTTCAAAGCCATTAGTGGCTGTGGACTCCAAGTTCAGAGCAGAAACAATTTTATTAAGATTACTAGACCAAGTTCAAGATGAGACCCAAAGACCTTTCTTCTCTCTTTCATCAAGGCAGAAAATCCGTTTATTTCCTAGGTTACTTTAATGGTGGATGACTCAAATATTCATTTCTGTCTTCCTTTAGTCAAGCCAAATTTTTCATGTGCTTGGCTCAAACCTATTGAAAAACCAGGATGATAGCCAGGTTCAAGGTAATTTCTAAAATACAAGATAAAGTATAAAAATAATAGACTGCTCCTTGAACAGAAAAACAAGGAATAGTATACCAGTGTAAGTCCAAACCCAACATCATAAAAAAGAAGTCTAATTATAAATTTTGATAGCTGTGACTGAACTGCATTTTGCATGGATTTGTAAAGCAGCCTGTGCAAAAAGAGATTATGAGTCATGAGCATGTTTGTGTCAGATTCCGAGTGGCACATTGATTTCTAAAAATTGATCCTGAGTATGTTCATGTCAGCGTCATCTCAGGATGCTTCTGATGTGAGCCTAGTACTGAAGAGTGGGATTACTTTCAGTTCAGTTCGCTCACTCAATCGTGTCCAACTCTTTGCGACCCCATGAATCACAGCACGCCAGGCCTACCTGTCCCACACCAACTCCCGGAGTTCACTCAAACTCATGTCCATCAAGCTGGTGATGCCATCCAGCTATCTCATTCTCTGTCGTCCCCTTCTCCTCCCGCCCCCAATCCTTCCCAGCATCAGAGTCTTTTCCAGGAGATGGTCTAATTAGGGACTCCTCTTGAGTAGGTCACTGAAAAATTCTCTACCATTTGCCATGATGACAGCAGTACAGCTTACCCTAGATCACAAAAAGCAAGTAATCTCTGGTTGGACCAGAGAAGTGCTAGGAGTGGAGAGTGCAGATGGTGAGGCAATTGGGGCAAATCTGGTGGACAACTTGAATTTGACGTGTATTATACCCTCCTGGATGGCATCACCGACTCTGTGGACATGAGTTTGAGTGAGCTCCGGGAGTTGGTGATGGACAGGGAGGCCTGGAGTGCTGTGATTCATGGGGTCGCGGAGAGTCGGACACGACTGAGCGACTGAACTGAACTGAACTGATACCCTCCTGAATTTCTTCTGAAGAAAGAATAATGGTAGAATAGTGACAGTTATTGAAGTTTGATGGTAGAAACAGGGGGTTCATTATACTATCTTTACTTTTGTTTAAAATTGTCTATTCAGTTCAGTTCAGTTGCTCAGTCATGTCCGACTCTTTGCGACCCCATGAACCACAGCACGCCAGGCCTCCCTGTCCATCACCAACTCCTGGAGTTCACTCAAACTCATGTCCATCGAGTCGGTGATGCCATCCAGCCATCTCATTCTCTGTCGTCCCCGCCTCCTCCCACCCCCAATCCCTCCCAGCATCAGACTCTTTTCCAGTGAGTCAACTCGTCGCATGAGGTGGCCAAAGTATTGGAGTTTCAGCTTTAGCATCAGTCCTTCCAATGAACACCCAGGGTTGATCTCCTTTAGAATGGACTGGTTGGATCTCCTTGCAGTCCAAGGGACTCTCAATACTTCTCCAAAGTGTATCCTAGAAATACATTTTTTTTAGTAAAAGGAAAATAATGTAAGGAATTCTTGTATTATTGGTTTTCTTAATGAAAACCAACTTTAATTAATTAATTAATTATTATTACTATTTTGGGGCCACACTGTAGAGCTTGTGGGATTTTAGTTCCCCAACCGGTGATTGAACCCAGGCCCTTGGCAGTGAGAGCACAGAGCCGTAATCTGCTGATCACAGCCGCTGATCTGCCAGGGAATTTCTGAAAACCAACTTAAAAAAGAGAAATATGCATGCTTAGTTATATATGCCTAGTATTTTGCCCATTTTGCACATTTATATTTGTTTTTTCTCTAATGTGTAAGAGAGGAAAAGTGAGCAAGTGGGTGTTTTCCCTAAAGAGACTATATATTTTCCCTTACCACACTAATCAGTTCAGTTCAGTTCAGTTCAGTCGCTCAGTCGTGTCCGACTCTCCGCGACCCCATGAATCACAGCACACCAGGCCTCCCTGTCCATCACCAACTCCCGGAGTTCACTCAAACTCATGTCCACAGAGTCGGTGATGCCATCCAGCCATCTCATTCTCTGTCGTCCCCTTCTCCTCCCACCCCCAACCTTTCCCAGCATCAGAGTCTTTTCCAGTGAGTCAACTCGTCGCATGAGGTGGCCAAAGTATTGCAGTTTCAGCTTTAGCATCAGTCCCTCCAATGAACATCCAGGATACTTATATCAAAAAAACTCCATTAAGATATAGCAAGTAGACAGCTAGAGTTCACTTTTCACTTTGTGGGATAGGCTTAAGAAATGATTCTTAGTTGAATCCACACACAAAAGTGCACACACTTGCCTTTCACTGCTGCTGCTAAGTCACTTCAGTCGTGTCTGACTCTGTGTGACCCCATAGATGGCAGCCCACCAGGCTCCCCCGTCCCTGGGATTCTCCAGGCAAGAACACTGTCCTGGTGAAATTTTCAATGAGCATCGATTCCAGCCCCACAGTGCACTCTGAAATATTCAGGGCAGCAAGATATCCTGATAACTCATGTTCAAGAGCAAATAGCCCTTGGTTTAGCCACATATACATCTTCTTCTTTTTAATGATAGCTTGAAGTTACAAACCACAACCTGATGTGTATGGTTATGTATTTTAAAGATCTGTATGAAAACTCATTAAGTCTCGTTTTGTGTGCACATATCTTCGTGTGTTTCTCTGTTTTCTTTTTTGTTAGTGTTCTCTTTTTGTGCAGGAAATATAAGTATATGGAGGAACCAAACTGGTTATATTTTACAGAATATTAAGTAAAACTTTTGAACCATCAAATTACTAATTTAAGAAATTCATTCAGTGAAGAAATATTTATGGAGTACGCTTATGAGTCAGCTGCTGTGGTTGCCATTGTGAATCAGTAAAGACAAAGCTATGCAGTGGTCTCTGTCTTTGTGGGCTTTCCAGATTTAAATAGGAACAAACATTAACTAAGTAACCAGGCATGTGACTAGGTAATTACAGATGCTACAAGTGCTATGAAAAAAAAGATTGGGTCCTTTGAGAACTTCTCATAAGTTGTTCCCAAGTAGCTTGAGGTCAAAGAAGGTGTCCCAGAGGAGACGGTATTTGAAGTCATATCTGAAGGTCAGGAAGAGTGTCAGATGAGGGAAAGAGAAGAGTTTGATTTCAAGGAGAAAACTGGCACTCTGGAAGGACAGGGAGGCCAGGTAGCTGGAGGGTCAAGGGCCAAGGGAGACTGGTGAGCCATGAAGGTAAAGAGGAAAGCCCAAGCTGAGTCCATGGAAAGAATTTGGTCTTTATCTTAAGAGCAATTGGAAAGTCTATTAAGGGTTTTAAGCGGGGGATAACATGATCCGATTTACACTTTTAAGAAAATTACTTTGACTGGAGTCTGGAAAATGGATTAGATTAGGCAAGAGTGCCTGCCGCCCTGGAGAGGCAGTGATTAGACTATCAGGAGCCAGTCTCTTGGCTGTAAACTGGGGACATGGAGGTGAGTGGAATATTATCTCATCTCTTCAAGAGCACATGCTGTGGGGGGTCAGACTTGTACATAGAGAATGATGATACAATGTGTCAAGTTTCATAGGAAAGGTGAGTAAAACACATTATGAGGACACAGTAGATAAAGCAGTAATCTTAAATTGGAGGATCAGAGGAAGCTGAAAAGAGTCGCCTTCGTGTTGGAGGCAGGGACCCAGA
Source organism: Moschus berezovskii (assembly GCF_049115385.1). Lineage (NCBI taxonomy): Eukaryota > Metazoa > Chordata > Mammalia > Artiodactyla > Moschidae > Moschus > Moschus berezovskii. The sequence goes on along the minus strand of NC_142469.1, from coordinate 79,993,390 downwards.
TCCTTCTATCCCGGGGCTCTGCCTTTGGAACTTCAGGGTCTTCTGCATCCAACAGGAACCAGAAGAAGAATAATAAGTGGAGAAGGCACTGTTGTTGTTCAGTCACTAAGTTGTGTCCGACTCTTTGTGACCCCATGGACTGCAGCATACCAGGCTTTTCTGTCCTTCACCATCTCTTGGAGCCTGCTCAAATTCATGTCCATTGAGTCAGTGATGCCATCAAGCCATCTCATCCTCTGTCACACTCTTTCCTCCTGCTCTCAATCTTGCCCTGCATCAAGGGCTTTTCCAAAGAGTTGGCTCTTTGAATCAGGTGGCCAAAGTATTGGAGCTTCAACTTCAGCATCAGTCCTTCCAATGCATGCCAGATTCTTAAAAATTCTGTTCTGGGAGTGCCAGACATCAGTTCTGCTCACATGACATTGGCAAGAGTTAGTCACATGGACACCGCTGGGTGAAAGGGAAGCCAGGAAATGTAATCTTCGTCTGGGTCAACAGCCAGTGGAAATATTTCTGGACAGAAGGCCATCTCTGCCACACATACTATCCGTTTATTTGTCTAGTGTCAGTGTCCGTTTGTTAGAATGTAAGCTCTGTGGAAAAGGGATCTCTTTCTGTTTCTTTCCCTCTTGTAACTTTGGGACCAACAATGGTTTTTGGCTTCAGGTAGGTCTCCAATGAATATTTGTATTTGTTTTTCTTTAGTTTTGGAAGACCATAGATTGGAACAGGAGTGGGGTGATTGTCGGTGTGGCATTGGGGGCTAAAAAGATAGAGTCAGATCATGAAAGACCGTGGCTATGTATACTTGTAGCCAGAAAGAGCAAGGGCTTCCCTAAAACGCACTTATGCCCAGATCTCAGGCAAGTTGGACTAGAACCAAAGCACTTGGCCCCCCCTTTTTTTTCCATAAAACCATTTGGACAATAGTTGCACAACAGGAATTACTCTATTGCCATCCTGTGGCTTTGTAGATAAGCAGTAGTGAATCAGCCAAAACCCAAAAATGTAATTCTGTTTGATTTAGCTGCACTTGTATACACATAGCCTTCGTTTCTCCATGGGAAAATTTTACTTGTTCAGTCGACTGCGTGTGAAATCTGTGGCCTAATTCCAGATTATTTCTTTGGTTTTTTCCTCTCCATGTTCTCCTAATTTAGGCTTGATCTGTTATTACACAGGTAAGTGTAAAGCATGAAGTACTATCCATGCACTTTGGGCTGAAGGAGATAGGGGAGTGAGTTCAGACTTTCAGCTGAGCTCTCAGGCTCCTATGTATCCTCTCTCAAGGTCACCATTTCAGACCAAATGGTGAATTGCATGGACTGTGTGTTTGATTTAGTAACTCATGCTGGGTTCCTTTGAAATACAGCATAACCTTGATATGTCACACTAAGAGAAGACACACGTATATTTGGTCAATATGTGGCCTAATATTCAGATATTTGGAAATACTACATAACTGACTGAACACTAGTTATGTTGACATAATCTTTGTACTCTTGTAAGTACTTTTAATTGGTCACATACCTTATCTTTGCATCATAAAAATCACTCATGAGATGTGCCCTTTAAAATAGGTTATGTAATATGAACAATCACAGAACGTATACATGACTGGTTTTATAAAATCTTTTATTCAAAACTAGAAAGTGTGCTTATTAGTTGAAGAAAAACCAGTCCAAAGGACCTATCCACCAAAACAACAGGTGTGTGGCTGCCAGGATGCATCATGAACTATCTGAGGTAGAACTTGGTAAATACATGACCAAGCCCTGTAGCTCTTACTCTGTAGTAATTTTGTTTGAAAGACCAAGACATGTTAGGCTCACTTTATTTCCTTAAATTATTTGTATCTTGGAGCAAGTTTTTTCTGCAATATCTACATGGGCTTTGGGACATCATATGATGTTTACTGTATAATTGAAAAGTAGCTACTTCTACACCCCATGGAGACGATGGAAACAGTGTGAAGCCCCCTTATCCTAAAATCCTGGGAGTGTGAGGACATAACATTTGGGGCTAAGTGGAATGAAGCTTTGGATCATGATTATCTTTGCTGTATATTATACGACTGTCATACAAATTGGTATTTATCTACTAATTAGAGGGGAGAAAAAGCCTAAAGGTTGGATGGGTGAGGACATTTTTTTCCATTTTATTATTTTTTTGGCTAGTATTTTCTTCCTCAAAACACCAAAACATCCTCCGCCACCAAAAACAAAAAACACATTTAGACTAAGTTAGCAATTTCTCTGAGTTAATTCATTATAGGGAAGATACTTGTATCTCCTAAGAGCTATGACTATCATAACTGCCTTTCAGAAATCTATTGATAATGTATTTATTGATTTTTTGAATTTTTTGTTCCTCTGATGAAAATGCTAAAAAGCAATCTAGTCATCAGGTGGGGGATGTTTCCTATCTCTTAGTTTGCTAGGGCGGCCATAACAAAGTACCACAAACAGGATGGTGTTTAAACAACAGAAATGTATTGTCTTATAGTTTTGGAGGGAAGAAGTCTGATATCAACGTGTCCGAGAGTCGGTTCCTCCTGAAAGCAGTGAGGGAGTCTCTGTTCCACGCCACTCCTCTTGTTTCTGTGGTTTGCTGGCAGTCTTTGGCATTTCCTTGGTTTATTGGATCACCCCAATCTCTGCCTTCCTCTTCATATGTTATTTTCTGTACATGAATGTGTGTCCAAATTTCTCCTTCCTGTAAGAACACTAGTCATATTCGATTAGGGGTCCACCCTGCTCTAGTGTGACTTCATCTTCTCATGACATCTGCAACAACCTATAAGGTCACATTCTGAAGTCTGGGGTTAGGACATCAGGATATGAGTTTTGTGTCGAGACAATTCATCTCCTAAAACTCTCCAAAGAGTGATCCTGGAGAAAGGCGAGAAGGAGGAACATCTCGTGAGTGAAATTTATATTCTTAATGCTGTTTATAGAAACCTGGTTTCATTTTCCTAGGTGGTTCATATTTACCTAAGAAAATGCGGGAAGCTCCTTCGAGTTTCCCTCCCCCATCAGATTTGATTTCTGCTTACATTCGTTAAGGATAAAACATTTACCCCACAGCCTGCCCAGCAAGTGTGCATGACATGGGGAGGAAATGAAACAAAAGTTGCTGCTATAATTTGAAAAAACTGATGTTGTGTCTCCAGGTGGTAGGGTTTTCTTTTTTATTATTACTGTCATCAGAGTCAATAGTTCCCTGATTGGCTGTTTATAAAAAGTGCCTTGTACTTGGTGTTTATGGAGACTACTGACTCGGTAGGTCTGTAGTTGGACCTAGGAAATATTTACTTTTAATGCTTTCCAGGTGATTAGCCAGATTTGGAACCACTGGTCTTGGAAAATGTCTTCTTTAAGAGTGACCACTCTCAATAATGTATATTTAACTTTGTTATTCACATGAAAGAGAAAATATTGATTGATGGTTCCAATAATGGCACCATCTATTGATTTTAGGAAGGCAGTATGTGTTTAGTGGGTGTTCCTGGATTTGAATTCTGATTCCATATATAACTTTTAATGCTTATATATCCACTTAATAAATGTAAGTTGGGGCAGGTAACCTTTCTGAGCTTCAATTCCATTATCTGTAAAGTGAGGATAATAATGCCTTTCTTGCAGTTTTGTTGGGAGAATTAAATTGGATAACTTAGCAAAGCCACTGGAATTAGACAAGCTTTCATTAAAAGGTCATTTCTTTCTTAGTCTTCTAATACTTTAATTTATATTGAGTCACTGTCTTTAAATTTCTGTAAATGGAAAACAGTTAAAATTGATTAACTGGAACTATACGCAGTGTTCTCCTTTGCTCTGCTTCTTATCTTTTTGATAAATTTATTGGATTCAAAGGTTTGAATGTGGAATTAAGATTGCTAGATGTTTTCATAGTACACCAAGTCGTAATAGCGCTGTATTAATTTTGTGAAAGAGTGAAATGCTGGCAGTAGATCCTGAATTCTAAGCAAATGGGTGAGCTAAGAAAAATCCATTGAGATGTATGACCCATTAACTTGTGGAGCTTGGGTACATGCTGCAGGGCAAGACAGATCTGAAAGCACTGGACCATGGTATGGTTAAGTATTAAACTTCTAGTAGTATGTAAAAGAGAACTCCATTGCATTCTTGTGGAATGTTTTAAGTAAGCATTTGACTTTTAAAGAGTCACTGTTATTAATGAATGACCTATCTTTCCTCTTTAGACTCTTCATGGTACTGGGCTTCCAAAACTGACACTGGTATCCTAAGGGTTCTCAGAACTGGAAAAAAAATAGTGGAAAATGGAATGGAAGGGCAAGATTCATTTGCAGTTGGAGTATCTTAGAGACAGCATTAGCCTTTTAGTTGCTGAATCTAGTCTCTTTTCAAATTAGTTCAGGTACACTTTGAGGTGTCCGATTTGCAAGTCTAAGAAAAATCTATTTGATTTCAGTTTCTTCTATGCACATTAATGGCCGATGATAGCATCTGGTTTTAGAAGATTTCTCTGACTTTTGAGATCTTCTACACTCTTGCATAAAATCATACAAAAAAAAACCAGGAAGCTTATCCAGAACATGGACTAGAAACTGTTTCATTCTTGATTGTGAATCAGTTATTATTTGGCTGGAAAATGTCAAATATTGTAGATACTTCCATTTTTATTGGTTGGTTCTAAGCATGTCTTTCAAAAACTGTTCCAACTTCTTATGTGTGATCCATAATAATGGATGTGACTGCACTATGCTGATGGATATTAAAAGTGTCATTAGATTTTTCTTCAGTTAGAGACAGACTGTCTTTAGAAACAGACAGAGATGGCCTTTCATTTACACTGGTAGATAAGAGTAAAGGGAGAAATTTTGTAAAAAGAAATGGGGGAATAAAAAATCCCACTGAGAAAGGAGCAGATAATCTTTGTAAGAAGATTGTGAACTGAAGCAATTTTTTCCTTCTTTAAATCCACAGAGACAAGATAAATAGCACCTTTACCTATGCTATCAAGGGTCAAGCAGGTATTGAACCCAGACTCTAGAGAAAGATAATTGTTGCTGACAGTGCTGACCATTGGAATTGCAAGACCAGAGGAAGGTAACAATGTAAGATAAGTCCTGGAATGAAATGGATCAATGTGTGGTTTCTGTGTATTTCAACCAGAACATCTGGGAGTCAGCAACAGGAAAGAGAAGGTTGATCACTGAAGACTTTGACCCTATGGAGTCCAGTCCAAGGTGGGGCTTTTTGGTTGGCCAGATGGCCTGACATTTTGTCTTTAGGTGAAAAGAGCCAAAGGCAATTTTTCTCAGAGAGGATACAAATAAGACAGCTTGAGGGAAACTGAGCCTATCATAAGGTAATAAATATATATTGAGCCAAACCATTGACCTAGCCAGTAGCCAGAATAGCAGAAACACTTTTCAGGGTCAGGCTCAGACATAAAAAATGTGGAAATAGGTTATCCACATCCCAAGGGTTAACAGCAGAGACTGAAGATGAAAGGAAAGCGTATCTAAGCAGAGGTCCTTGAGTTTTGCTTTTAGATACTCGTTAGCTTAGAAAAGTCAGAGTTTAATTTTCTTTATTTTAGAAAAAAAAGAATTACTGATTAACAAGACCATGGTTGTCCTACCACTTGACTGAGCAAATCCTGGGAAGGTTGCAAAGGCAACTCTTTGCAATGCAAATTGGTGCCATGGGAGACTTTTGCTCAGATGTCTGCTATAAAATGTCTGTGAATGTCTGTGAAATTATTCTATGGCTGTGGCGGGGCGAGCTTTTCCATAACTTCTAGGCTTTATGGGTGGAAATGGTAACTCTTAGGTTAGCATCGTCTGGGAAATTATTTCTTATTATTCTCAAGAGAAATAGGTTTTCTGCTACAACAGCTCAGTGCTTTACTGTTAAACTGTTTCATTCATTCACTCAGCATTTAACCGTGTCCAGCAGGCATGGTGCCTTCATGTGCTTGAAGATTGCATTTGCACTGATTGTTTCCTGGTGACTAGACATTTAATACCATCTAGACAGGGACAGAATGTAAATATGATGGCAAGTTACAGATGAAGTCTTCTCTTCTTAGAATGAAGGATTTTAGAAACATAACAGCATCAATTATTTCTATGAAAAGCTACAACATAAAAAGCTGTCTTCCAACGACGTGATTTGAAGAAAGAGATTTATTTATAGGTTACCAGAGCTTATGATCCAGCTGCACAATTCATCTCTTCACAAAGAAATTTCAGAGGAATCTGTCTCATTTTGAGTTTCTCCACATCCACAGAGGGAGGATCCATCTCACTTTATATTTACTTTGTGAAATCTTTCAATCATGCAAAGCTTTTCTGTATCTATGCTATGCTATGATGAGTTTTACCTCAAAATACCTCCCAGGCCTCCCTTGTAACATTAAGCTAAACACTTGGAAGCAGTGTCAAGGAAAAATTAAAAAAACAAATTGTTTAAATTCTCTCTCCTTTTTTTTCTTTTTTTAAATTTGGAAAGCATCAACCTTTACTGGCTAAGATCAGAGCTGTCTTGCCTGGTGTAGCAATTGCTAGTGTTTTTGTGGCTTACAAGGTGCTAAGTGCTTCACACCTATTAAATCATTTAATCCTGGAAGCAACCCTGAGAGATTAGCACTGTTTCTTTCCCTGTTTTTCAGATGAGGACAAAGAGGCACAGAGGACAGGTAAAGTGACCAAGGTCTCAAAGCTTGCAAGTACAGTTTTGGCATATGAATTTGAATAATGCAGCTCCAGAATTCGTACTCTTGGCCACTGCCCTAGATTAGAAGAAGCAACAGGGCCAAAGTGAGTGGTTATGAGCCAGTGGCTTCTGCCTCTCAGGTCTTGATCTATTTCCAATCACTATCTCAGCCTTTTGAACATGAGAAGCAAGTTATAGATAAAATGTAAGAACTGAAATGACACACAGTGTTCTTAGTATTCTCTGGTCAGGGGCTCTAGGGTGTGAATGTACTGGGAGCTAAAGGCAGAGAGTGGGTGAAGGCAGAGAACAGGAAGCTATTTAACTCAATGGGAACCCCAGATTATGACAATAAAGTGTGAGCTCTCACAATGTAATAAATTACAGGCCCACTTCTTAGCTCATTGACCTATCTCTGACTTATTAATACTTCCAAGTTCACCCTGGCAGTGGCGGGGAGGGATGCAATGAGAGAGAGAGAGTGGCAGGGAGAGAGAATTAATAACTGATATCTGATACTGGGTGGGGGGGCTTCCCTGGAGGCTCAAACAACAAAGAATCTGCTGCAATGTGGGAGACCCGGTTCTATCCCTGGGTTGGGAAGATCCCCTGGAGAAGGGAATGGCTATCCACTCCAGTATTCTTGCCTGGAGAATTCTTTGGACAGAGGAGCATGGTGTGCTATAGCCCATAGGGGAGCCAAGAGTCAGACATGACTGAGTGACTAAACTTACTTTTCATATCTGATATTGGGATGAATTCAGGTCAGATCTCTTCAAGAATCCAGGAAATGTGGGAAATTCAGGTGGAATGGCAGAACTAAAGAATATATTTTTTAGACTTCAGAAAGTTGGAACTAATCTTTAGGCGACTTGAGATGATTTTGGTAGGGATAGAAAAGTGTGAGATGAGCACTAGGTCAGGGTGAATGTCTTTGGTGTTAAAAAAGAAAGAGAGCTATCAGTTGGCATTCACCTGGAGCCAGGCTCCCAGTAGCAACCCACTAATGGTTAAAAAGGCCGCAGCCAGAAAGGCTTCTCCCAACAGAAGGTTTTTTGAACTTTGCTGTGTGAAGAAGGGCAGAGAGCTAAGAAAGAAAAGCATCTCACCAAAATGAGGCTTTCAGGTGTCTGCCAGAGATATCCAGGCCAGCCAGCAGGTATGTGAGCTTTGTGCACATCCTCAGCTTACATGAATCTCCTTGAAGGCTCAGCTAGCATCCTCGGAAGACTTCCTTGCCTCGACTGGTTGCAAGGATATTTATTTCTATCTTGGTCTCTGAGTGCAAAGTAAAGCCTGTGTTTCTTTTCGTCACCTGCACAGCAAACAGACTTCCAGTGGCGATGACTTCTCTACATGTGTGTGTCCAGTACAGGCTACCTGCCTCTGACCTTCATTCACATCAAAAGAAAATTTTCTTTACTTCAGCAGACTTTCATGTGACCTACAAGATGTTGGGCTCAAATCTGGCAAGGAGGTTTCCAAACAAGCTTGATATCACTGAATAAAAAAGTCAAATATTTATTTTGTTTCTTCATTAATATCTTACAATGTTTACCTTTTGCCACTCAGGTTTTAAATAAATATACTTAATAGTGGGCATTTACGTCAATCACCTTATTATGTTCTTCTCAGGGGATCTTGAGCCTATGAATGAGGTCAGAGTGAAAGCCAACATTTTAAGAGTTTTTTTTCTCCTTTGGTCTCTGAACAGTTTCTGATCTCCTGAGATTTGCTGTGATGTGAAAAGCCAGTTCCCAATAATCCAGGTGCACCTCCTTTTACAAGAAAGGAGATGTTACAGTGTTTGCAAAAGACTTCGCTTTGAAGGGCCTCAGAATAATTCTGCCCCAAATAAAGCTTCTGTTTGGTTTTGGAAACCCTCTGCATGCCCTTTTCCAGGAACATGTTTACTTGAACACTTGAACTTGTCCTAGGGAGAGAGAATGTTCAGGAACTCTGAGGTGATTGGATGGATGCTGTTTCAGGGAACCTGGTTGCTTAGCGATAAGATACCCACAGGTCAGCATCGTCCTCACTTCCTTTGTCGCCAGATAGTCTCATCCTGACAGGTGGCTAGAAGAGATAAAGAAGTGAGGTCCGGTGAGAAATGTGGTGTGGTACAAGGATCCAGCCCAGCCTTGGGCTTCGAGTGTCCTGAGGACCCAGCCCTTATCCACCCCTGACTGGATTTGGGAGATTGAGTAACTATTTAACCCTGCAAGGCTTGGTTATCTTCCTGGGAAAGTAGAACCCATCTCACAGGACTGTGGCCAAGACAAAACTTTCAGTCTTGCTTGGGTAATTCCTGCTCAGCTTTCAGTTCCCAGCTGAGATGTTAAGGTATACAGAAGCTTCCAGGACCTCGGCTCTGTAGGAATCCTCCTGGGGATCCTGATTTCATCCATTTCTCCCATCAGAATGTTTTTCATCCCATAGAATAAGTCTCTTGCCCATTAAGCTACAGGTTCTTTGAAGACAAACATATGTTTTGTTTCTCTGGCATGTGTCATAGCACCTGGTCCATTGTCAGCTCTTAATATTTGTGGAATGGAATTGAATTAACATATTTAAAATACCGAGTGCATGCGTGACCTATGGTGGTGGCCCCTTTTCTGTCCTTGCTCTTTCTTGAATATCTTACAACTGCAGGTGGACTGGTTATGCTCCAGTAGCCATTTGCTCTCACAGTTGGATTTCTCTTCTGCCCGTATTGATGCCTAAGGCTACAGCTTCTTGATTTCTCTGTCTCCATAAGCACATTTCTTCGTTAAATTGCTCCCTGTTTGCATCAGACAACCTTGTTTTGCAGATTTTCTGAAACTATTAAAAACTATTGGATGTGGCCTCATGAGACTCATCCTCTTAGGAACCAAGGAGGTTATGTGATTAGACTCTGGATAAGTAGGTCTCCATGTTGGGGAGAAGAGAAGATGAGGAATTTGGGAGGGAAAAGACTAGATTAGATTAGATTTGAGGTTTTGTGTTTGCTTAGTGGCTCAGTTGTGTCCAACTCTTTGGGACACCAGGACTCGAGCCTGCCAGGCTCGTCTCTCCATGGGATTTTTTTCAGGCAAGAATACTAGAGTGGGTTGCCATGCCCTTCTCCAGGGGATCTTCCCAACCTAGGGATCGAACATGGATCTCCTGTGTCTCCTAAATTTCAGGTGGATTCTTTACCCACTGAGCCATCGGGGAAGCCCAGGGAGACCAAACCAGGGAGAGAGAAATAGATGTGACACACAGGATGCTGACCAGGCGCTCAGCCTACATAGTTAGCAAACTAAAATACTGGAGATAAGATCCTGTGTGATGGGCCATCACTGCTGTTTTTCTTCTGAATGAAAAGGACAAGGAGGAAGAAGAGGTAAGATAGAGGAATGGCAGCAAAGGGGAAGTACAGAGCTGCTGCCATAGCAGTATTTGGCCTCGAGACCCACTGGGGGTCATGGTGTCAGGGTGGCGCCGCTTTTCCCCACATTGCTTGGCCCATCATTAGCTTCTTGTGGCCTCACCTGGGCTTGCCCGTTCCTCTCCCCTGACCAAGGGAAAGCTTTTTCTGATTGCTGTAAAAATTGGCTGGGTTTGAAGAGTTAAGATGCTTTTGAGAAAAAGTTCAGTTCTGTTCTCAATTGCAAGTGATAGAGAGCTTCTTTAATAGTAATGATTGACTTTATGGCTCAAGGTCACCAAGAGATGAAAATTGAAAAAAAATTGTTTAAAATGACTTCTACTTCTCTTTGTGGATTACTGGGAAAATTCACTGAGGAAAGCTAAAGGGGAAAAGGAATCTAAGTCTACATGCCCTCAGAGGACAGGAGAGTAAGGCATTTCTCTGTAGCTTAGGTTGATAAACAGAGTTCAAACCATCTACATGAAGATCCAGGTTTTCAGAAAAGGCATACATGGAGAGGAATTTGTTTTAGTGACCTAGATTTAAGGGAGCAGTGGTTGAGGGGTCAAGTGGTGAACGCTTGGCTGGTGGAGTGTGAACACAGTGTATTTGTACAGTGACCCTCTGACCCAAACTGGAGGGAATGTCACCAACTAAACAGCTCTTTTTGGCTTGCTTCCATCATTTCCCAAATGCTTATGTCTGATTGTTTGTCTCACCAGTTTTACCCGTATTACCAAGTAAGCTGACCTGCTTATATGCATTTGTGTATTCCAGGAACCACAGCCCCTAATCCAGTTGTCACCATTGTTAGCCTTTAATATTCTCCCACCTTTGCTGGCTCAGGGCATCTTTCTGCCTTGTGCTCCTTCAAATGCCACCTGTAGAGATTCACTTCTCTCTGTTTAAGGCATTATATTTGGTTTCAAACACAAATATATTACTGCTTATGGCATTGCATCTGGTTACATATATTAATATATTATAAATATAAATATAATATAAAAAGTGTAATTGCTTCAACTGTTACCAGTGTATCAGCATTGTAGGTCTGGCGCCTGGCTTCCTGGATCTGGGTACAGAGAGACTGGGTGGGGGTGAGTGGGACGGAGAGGATAATTTGGGAACCTGGAATTCTTCACATGGAAGTGAAGGGCAAAGTAGGCAGAAGGTGCTGGGATCAGCATAAGAACTCAGTGCCAGATGCACCCTGGAGTTTGACCAAAGAGCACTGAGAAAGGAAACCCTTTCTGGGACAACCAGAAGGAGTGACCCTGCCTCACAATCCACCCCGTTCCCCACCCCCCGCCCATCCCTGACCCAGTGTGGGCTGCCCTTCTCCTTTAGATCAGTGGTGGTTGAGTGAGCAGTGCTTGTCTGACTACCTCGCTGGATTTTTTGTTTCCCTGGAGTGAAAAAAAAAGTTCTAATGCCCTTAACAACCTAATCATCTATCTATCTATTTCTCTATCTGGTAGTTCAGCTGGTAAAGAATCTGCCTGTAATGCAGGAGACCCTGGTCCAATTCCTAGGTTGGGAAGATCCCCTGAAGAAGGGAAAGGCTACCCACTCCATTATTCTTGGGCTTCCTAGGTGGCTCAGATGGTAAAGAATCTGCCTGCAATGTGGGAGACCTGGGTTGGGAAGATTCCCCTGGAGGAAGGCATGGCAATCGACTCAAGTATTCTTGCATAGAGAGTTCCCATGGACAGAGGAGCCTGGTGGGCTACAGTCCAAAGGGTTGGACATGACTGAGCGACTAAGTACACACATCTATCTGTCTATACACACACACACACACACACACACACACACACATGCATTAAAAGATTGAAGATGGGGTGGGAGGAGATTCTAATTTAATCTATCCTGGGGAAAAAATCAATCTAAAAGAGAAAGAAAAATGTCAACATTTTCTGTCAAAAGCTTAAGGCAGGAAATAGGAAAATATAATCTCGTCATTCTAACATGGATCTCTTAGCCCTCCCCAGCTTTGGGTGTAGGAGGTGATAGTGAGAGAGAAGGACGAGGAGATGAGAGAAGATCAGAGATTCTATGTTGGCGTCTATGGCAGCCTCCAGACTGTGAACAGTCATATCCTGAACAGCAACTCTCCCAAAAGTAGAAGTAATTTGGTTATAAGACTATGGTCTCCTAAAGGCCCTCAGCTCTTCTTGGCCCTTGTGTCCTGGGCAGCTTCTCTGTCATTGTCCCTTAGCTCTGTGCCACCCTGAACCCTCCTGTGTATTACACAGCGACTCACTCATATGTTGTTTACCAAATAAAGGTGAACACACGAAATGACTATCAGTCAAAACATCCTTTTTAAACTAAAATAGTCTAACTAAATTATTATACAGAATATAACTAGAAAAGCTTAAAGTATAAATGAGACTCAGAACCAAATCTCTCTTTGTTTCCCCCATTTAGATTAAAGGTAAGGCAGACATAATGAAGTTCATTAGTCTGTTCCCAGCATACATTGTCACTTCTTCAGTCAACAAACATACATCATGTGCCAGTGAGGGCTTGGTACCATGCAGGGCAGTGAGGTATGCAAAGTAAGCCCTGTGCCCACCATGTGGGCACCAATGTTCTATTGGACGAACAGACATGAATTAAATAATCACATCAGCCTTTGATTACAAACTGTGACCTGTGATACGGAGTGGGAGTTCCGGCCACTCATGAATTCCTCTGCAGAGGATGGAAATATGGTGCTAATTTCACAGCGGTGCTGGGCTCTGAATCCAGAAGGCTGAGGCCCCGGGAGACCTGCATCTCAAGGTTATTCTTTCTGCTGTGAAGTTGAAGAGAATGAGAATGAACTCAGTTGCTGAAGACTTGATTGGACAGTGAGAATTTTACTAGACTCGGCAATATTCCTTTGCCTAATAAAGCTGTTAGCAAGCTTCTTCTTGGGTCACTGAGCATTCAGGTTAAACTGACATGACTTTGGCTCCAAATTTATGAGGTTGAAGCACTTTTAAGATCCATCTTTGGAGAAAAATTAACTTTACAAAGTCTCCACCAAATTTCAGATGATATTAAACCGCTTTTCTTCCATTAAGAATGACATCCAATTCATTAAAGTGAATACTAGTAGTAAAAATTCTAATTAAAGTAATAATGTATAGCAGCTAAAATAAAAAACTAATTAAAACAAGAGTGACTATTGACACATCTTTTAACCATTTGTTGGATTTTAAAAATGTCTTCAATAAATTCTTAAGAAATCAGAGTCCCAATTTTATGGCAAAACAATAAATTCTTAGCATGTAAAAGTGATGGTGCTTTGTTTAAGTTCTGAAGTGTATACATTAACTTTACTGTAAATTGAAGTAGCCATCCAGAATTTTTCATACCTAAAACAGATATGAGAGGGTTGATTTGAAGACTAAAATCTATTACTTGCTTTATGATCATATTCTTATAGAATTTTAGAACTTGAAGTTCATAGAGTTTACATTTATAAGTAATTGTTTCTCCATCTCTTCACCCTGTAAAAAGTTTGTTTTCTCCTTCTCTTGATATCAGACTCCCATGCCCATGCCCACTGGTCATGGCCACTGACTCCTTACCCATCCCCTTGTTACTTCACACACTAATCTACACACTTTGATTTCAAAGGTCTGCAAATTATTTCTGAAATAATTTGTAATTTATTAGTGATAGACCCTTTATTGATAGTTTCCTCTTGATCTCTATGTATTGCATCTGTAGAAGACATTCATTTCATGCTCAAAAAGGGATTGAGCCATAGCTTCACATATTTCACGTTACAGTCACCTCATTTGGTATGTATCTTGGTTCTATTTTAATAACTACTTTAGCATTCCCTGGTGGCTCAGATGGTAAAGAATCCACCTGCTATGCAGGAGAACTGGGTTCAATCCCTGGATGGGACGATCCTCTGGATAAGGAAACGGCAACCTACTGAAGTATTCTTGCTTGGAGAATTCTATGGACAGAGGAGTCTGGAGGGCTACAGTTCCTAGAATTGCAAAGAATTGGACACGACTGAGTGACTAACACTTTAGTATTAGCAGTTTGACACTGGCAGGCTGAAATTTTATTTAGAGCTGAATCATTTACACTAATCCAGAAGATCTGAATATTCTCAAGAGGCTACCGGTTATTGTAGTCACTAGTGCAAGTTCAGTAAATGCCTGCATTCTTTTGCATTATCCCATTTTCACTCTGTGTATAAAGAAAGGCATGACTCGCTTTCTAAGAGATGGAAGAAGAAGGTGGCTTTCAACCATAAGCATAGTAATATAAGAACTTGGCCTTCAGGTGGGATCCTGCTGTTTTCATCAGAGACCATGCAACCATGCCTCTGTTGCAGCTTGTCATAGTGTCAGATGACCAATCAACAGTAGACCGTGTCAGCTCAAAGAACTTGTATGATGCTTGTCAGCAAGTCCTATGAATCCTCTTGCCCTCTACCCTGTGTGTGTGTGTGCTCAGTTGTGTCCGACTCTTTTTGACCCTATGGACTACATGTAGCCTGCCAGGCTCCTCTGTTCATGGAATTTTCCAGGCAAGAATACTGGAGTGGGTTGCCATTTCCTTTTCCAGGGAATATTCCCAAACAATCATCGATGTCAACTGTGAGAACATATGTTCATACACTAATCTAATATGGAATTGAATCAGAGGAGTGAATTGACAGGGAATTCAGACCTATTAGTTCTAGTTCATATTTTCAAGTTTTGCCTTTTACAAAGAAAACATAACAAATAGGTGAGGAAGACTGTTTTGGCAACTTCCCCACACTCCCCCTTCTAACGTTGAAAACAGGCTCCAACACAATTCTCAGCATCCAGGTGAGTAATTTCTTTCAGATTTAAGTACAGAAAGTCTTTTGCTCTCTCTGGGAAACTGGTATTTTCTCCTAATGAAGGATGTATGAAAACAATAAAACTGACAGAGTTCCCATTTTTACTTTGGGTGGCAAGAAACTCAGAAATGATTTGCAAACCAACCATTGTTACTCAGTTGGACATTTTGGCCTATAAAGTGTTGTCCTGCTCTTTCCTCTGATTCTAACAATATAATCTGATTTATATCTTTCTTGGTGTTTATTTCCATTGTATACTTATATGGCATGTATTCTTTTAAGTCACCTCAGAACCTTTGTGATTTAAGGAAGATTATCAATCAGTTAATAAAAAAGTTGGGATAAGAGTTTCCAATCATTCTCCTATGTCCAATTTTTCTACACTATTTCTGATAAATGGTCAGGTTCTGTGTGTTTTTGGGTCAGCATGTCAGGAGGACAGTCCTGCGAGGGAAAGGTCAGAATTCTATGATGCTGGCTTGTTCTTTAAGCACCTCTCCTTACTTAAAAGGTCAGCTTATTTGTCTCATTTGAGTCAAGCTGCCAGGGATTCTCAGAGTCAATCCTCCTTTTCTTGGAGGTAAAGGGATTCAGGTTTGAAAGAGGCAATTTCTCTTCATAGGGAAGCAAAAAGATGTACTTTTGTGGTATAAAATCTTGGAAATTTTAGAACTACTGTGTATGTAGATTTATTCATTCTGCATGTAGAGTTTCAGGTTTTATAATATAAAGAAGAACAGCAAGGAATTCTCTGGTGGTCCAGTGGTTAGGACTCTGATCTTTCACTGCCAAGGACACGAGTTCAATCCCTGCTCAGGGAACTAGGATCCCACAAGCTGCATGTTGTGGCCAAAAAATAAATAAATAAATAAATAAATAAAATAAAGTACACCAGAGGAAGTGGCACATTCACACGTGTAGAACTACAGGGTAGCCCCTCTTTGACTGTGAAGTTCCCTGCTCAACCCCTTCTCCACACTCCTCTCCCCTCCCCATCCAGTGCCCAAGCTGTGTAACATTAATTAGCAAAGACAAAACACTGTGACGGTTTGAAGAGAGATCATAGGAAAGAGGAAGAAATTTTATATTTTAGAACCCTTGGAGGTAATTTTTTTCTGCTTTTTAAATAATGAACCCTGCATTATCATCTTGCATTTGTCCTCAAAATATTGTATAGTTGGCCGGGCCTGGAAGCTTATGAGAAAAGAGACTTTGCAGCCCTATGCTGGATCTACTAAATCAGACTGTGCCTTTCTGTGCCTTTCTATTACCTTTTGAAGTAATTCATCTGTATGCTGAAGTTTGAGAAGCAAGCATCTAGATGTGTTCTATCCAATACGGTAGCCACTGGCTGCATGAGGCTATTGAGAGCTTGAAATACAGCTGGTCCAAATTGTAACTGTTAAGTGCAAAATACATGCCAGGTTTTGAAGACTTGGTATTAAAACAGAATGAAAAATGTCTCACTAATGATTTTTAGATTGATTAATGCTGAAGTGATAGCATCTTGGATGGATTAGGTTGAATCAGTATTATTCAGTGTAATTTTGCCTGTGTCTTTTAGTGTTTATTTATTTATTATTTTGTATTTATTTCATTTTTGATTGAACTGGGTCTTTGCTGCTGCACGCAGGCTTTCTGCAGTTGCCGTGAACAGGGGCTACTCTTTAGTTATGGTGCTTGGGTTTCTCACTGTGGTGGCTTCTCTTGTTGCAGAGCATGGGCTCTAGGGTGAGCAGGCTTCAGTACTTGTGATGAGCGAGCTTAGGTGCCCCCACTGCATGCAGAATCTTGGTTCCCATACTAGGCATCGAACCCATGTCCCCTGCATTGGCAGGCAGACTCTTAACTACTGGACCACCAAGGAAGTCCTCTTTTTATCTTTTAATAATTACAAAAAAATAAAAGCTAGAAAATGTGATACTACAGAGTGGCTTGTATTAGTGGCTCATATTTGGGCCTCACCTTATGCTTGTGTCAGACAGCTTCTTTTCTACTTCTTCCATCTAAGTTTTCTTATTGTCCTTTTCTTTCAGGAACAGGTTAAATAAAAGTACTATAGTCAGTGTAGTGATTTAACATGATACTATTTCTAGATAACATCGAATTTTAACTGGAATCTTTAATACCTTATTCCATTGAAATATTCTATAAGTTTAGCCTACATCAGTATCCCCTGGAGGACTTTTGAAAATTCAGATCATATTGCTAGATCCTGTCCCCAAACCCAGGAATTTCACTTCTAACAAGTTAGTTCCCTGATGATATAAAAGCTGTGGGACTCTTCTCACAGATCTCAATGCTGGCTTCACATCAGAATCACGGGGATAATTTATAACAATGATCAGTGTGTGCCTCAACCCCACCTCCAGAGATGGTAATTTAGCTGGTCTGGGTTTGGGCTTGGACAATGATATTTATTCAAGCTCCCCAGGTGACCCTATCACTAAGCATGTTTGAGAATGAATGCTTTAATTCAAAAGCAATAGTAAGTGGGAATGACAGGTATTGCTGGCCCAGGGCCAGAGTAGAGATGCTTTTCATTTTTCTTTTTCTTTTGGAGGTTTAGAGAGCAAACCATACATTCAATCTCCACCCTAACTGGTGTGACATGTAGGATAATTTGCATCACTTAAATTTCATCGGCAGTGAAGCTGGGATTCAGGGAAATACAAAGATCTGCCTGCTTTACATAGGAAGATCAGGGGAACCCAGTGCCCCCTCTCCCTTACTTTGATTACCCTTTATAAGCCCCTGATATGCAAGAAGGTTGAGACCTGGCATTCCAGGTTCTCTCTGCTGTGTGACTGACACCTCTCAGTGGATTTTGAAGCAGAGAACTCAGTCTAGGCTGAGCTATTTACTTCGATTATTTGATTTACTTTGGAGAAGCTTGACAGCAAACTAAGTTACCAGTTTCACTTGCAAATCTGGTGTGTTTGTCAAGAAGATGCATTTAAAAAATAATTCAACCTCTTGTGTTTGCCTTCGAATGACAGGGAAAACGTGAATGTGAATTCAATTTAATGATGAATCACCAGTTTAGCACAGCCCCTGATCTGACTGACTCACTTAGTGTATGACTCATGTGTTGGATTTTTATTGTTTGAAGATGAATTGCTATGACCCTTGGAGATATTGTATTTTCGCCTTAATTTTTGAAAACCATTATTTTCAGTGTATAAAAAATTGAAAAATATAAATGATTAACAATGACATGTTACTCCAGATACATATGTATATATGCGTTAAGACTCTACCAGGAGAGAGGCTGTACTTCTTTGGTTATGATTGCAAGGTAAAGTAGGTTACTTGTTTGACTAGATTTTCAGTTGTAAATATATTTTGCTTCTTGACAGTGTGACTGACATAACCTAGGATATATATTTTGAGTTACTTCTCAGTAGTTTGGATGAGCTCATATGATAGTTTTTTTGTCCCTGCTGTTTTGGTCCCCAGTGGTCAAGATTCATGGAATGACTGTGAACATTAAGAATGTAAGCATTTTTTAGTTTGAATTCTTTAGGTTTATTTCTTGAGTTTTGGTCTAGATCACAAGGCTTATGTGTGCATGTGTGCTTAAGTTGCTTCAGTCATGTCAGACTCTTTTCGATCCCATGGACTGTAGTCCCCCAGGCTCCTCTGTCCATGGGATTCTCCAGGCGAGAATACTGGAGTGGGTTGCCGTAGCCTCCTCCAGGGGATCTTCCCAACCTAGGACTTGAACTAGTGCCTCCTGTGTCACCTGCATTGGCAGACGTGTTGTTTACCACTAGCGCCACCTGGGAAGCCCCACAGGATTTATACTAATTCTCAGTACCCAAGGACATGTTTTCTACTTTCTCTTCTTTCTTTGATGTATACAAATCAGTTTCAAGTTTTCTGGGTTCTAAGTCTAATATCATACTACTCCATTGCCTCCCGTTCTTCCTAGAAGAGGTGAGATACTTGAAGTTGTGGGGCTTCCCATGGCTTTGCTCTTTGGAACAGTTACTGTCTTTTACCTTGATGACTATTCATAGCTCATGGAGAAGATATCTCTTCACAAACTAAATGGCAGTTTATTCAGTAGCAGAAATCAGTCCTTTAAATCACAGCCTTTGAACTTATATGCAGACAGTTTTTAACAACATTCCTTAAAATGACCAGAAACAGATATTCTTTTCTTGGGGCAACTCATGATGTAAAAGATGTTTTGAAATACCTGACCTTTCCAAATATTAGTAATGCAAAAGAAACTACATTGATTTGGGAGTCTGAAATAAGCACCTTAGATGAAGTTTAAAATTTATGAGTAAATAAAATCTATAACTAATACAGAAAACTCAATTTAATTCGTGATTTTTTCTCTTGACACATTGTTTCACAAAGTTAATAAAAACTGTGTAAATGGTTGCTCTGAATTTTGTCCCCTTTTCCTTCCCCAGACTCCTGTTGATGAAAATGCTATGATCAGGAAAACATTTAAAATAGCTCTAGCAGGTGTGCACGGAACCTATGTATTAAAAAAAAAATGAATAATTTAGAGTTTATCTGAAAGAACTGAGTGTGAAAGGCTTGACAGACATCATTAAACCAACTCAAGGTAAATAATTGGTAACTATAGGAAGTTTGCTAAAACAGTCTGGAAAATTTCTTAAATATGCCTAATGGAAACCTATATAGCTTAAACACAGACAGATATCTTTAATATTCCCCAAATGTTTTTTCGATATATTTGTCTTCTGGTCTAGAGAACCCAAGGACTTTTAACTGCAAATAATGAAAACACAGTGCAAACTCTTTAAAGCAGAAAAAAAAGTTATGAATCAAAGGGCCCAAACTTGTTTCAGGGCTCTGTCTCTACACAGAGACTTCTCCTGACCTCGCTTACATTTTGGCCTCATTTTTATCTATTATCTAAAAAGGATGGCTTATTGCTCATGGTTTGGGAAAATGATTGTAGGCAACTCCAGATTCCATTTTTCTCACAACTTACCACTCTAGAGGGAGGGAAAACCTTGCTCATATTATTTATACATATGAAATCTTAGCAAAGTCCCAGGCTGATCCTGTCTTTTCGAGTATATGAGTTTGCATGAGTGCATACATTTTTATTTTGTTTTGTTCCAAATAAATGGTTTTATTCTTTAAAGAAACATTCAATTTTTACCGGACAAATATACTTACCCATATGATGAACTCAGCATGTCTTCACAGTTTGTCCTTGTCATTGCTTTGGAAGTTCTGACCTAGAAATTATCTGGTTAATTAATCACATGAAGATGGAGAAGAAAGACATGGAAATATAGTGTGGGAAAGAGAAATAAAGTTTTCATTAGTTCTACATACTACTTTAAAAAATTTTAAATGTGGGCAAATGGTATTTTCCACTATTGCAAGAGCCCCATAGATTAGTTTGTTTTCTCAGTTTATGTAAATGAAGTCATATAGAGTATAGTCTTCTGTGTCTAGTTTACTTCACTCAACATATATTTGTGAGATTCCTCTATATTGTTAAATGTTTGCTTTTTTAAAATTGCTCTTTGGTATTTTGTTGTACGAATGGTTAAGTCACATTTTACTTAACCATTCCCATTTGGTGCTTGGTGGATATTTGCACTGTTTCCAATTTCAAGCTATTATACTATGAGGTGTTGTTATGTACCTTTTTCATGTTGTTTGCAAAGCATATGCATACATTTGTCTTGTTTATATACTTAGGAGAGAAATTGCTGGATCATAGTACAGGTGCCCCTCCACATGGGCAGATTCAATCAACTGCAGATAAAAAATATTTTGAGAAAAAAAAATTCTAGAAAGTTCCAGAAATAAAAATGGATTTGACACATGCCAGCAACTATTTACATAATGTTTAGATTGTTTTAGGTATTATGAGTAATCTTTAGGTGATTTAAAGTATATAGGAGGATGTAGTAGGTTATATGCAAATACTACATCATTTTATATAAGGGACTTGAGCATCCATGGATTTTGGTATCCATGAGCATCCTGGAACCAGTCTCCCTGCGGATAACAAGGAGTGACTATATGGCTGACTATGAATGTTATATGCTCAGCTTTAGTAGATGTACCAATTTTATTTTTCAAAATGGTTGTACCAGTTTACACTCCTACAGCAATTAATGTGAATTTAATTTAACTCCTACAGAAATTAATGTGAATTTAAACTGGCTTAAAATTCAACATTCGAAAAACTAAGATCATGGCATCTGGTCCCATTACTTCATGGTAAATAGATGGGAAAAAATGGAAACAGTGACAGACTTTTTTTTCTGGGCTCCAAAATCACAGAGGACAGTGATAGCTGCCATGAAATTAAAAAACGCTTGCTCCTTGGAAGAAAAGCTATGACAAGCCTAGACAGCATATTAAAAAGCAGAGACATCACTTTCCCAAAAAAGGTCCATATAGTCAAAGCAATGGTTTTCTCAGTAGTTATGTACAGATGTGAGAGTTGGACCATAAAGAAGGTTGAGTGCTGAAGAATTGATGTTTTTGAACTGTGGTGTTGGAGAAGACTCTTGAGAATCCCTTGGACTGCAAAGAGATCAAACCAGTCAATCCTAAAGGAAATCAGCCCTGAATATTCACTGGAAGGACTGATGCTGAAGCTGAAACTCCAATACTTTGGCCGACTCATTTGAAAAGACCCTGATGCTGGGAAAGATTGAAGGCAGGAGGAGAAGGGGATGACAGAGGATGAGATGGTTGGATGGAATCACTGACTCGATGTACATGAGTTTGAGCAGACTCTGGGAGATGGTGAAGGACAGGGAAGCCTGGTGTGCTGTGGTCCATAGGGTTGCAAAGGGTTGGACATGGCTAAGTGACTAAACAGTGATAACTAGTTGTTTCCACATCCTTACTAAGAGTTGATACTGTCAGAGTTTTAAATTTTAGCTATGTTATATAGGGTGTCTATGTGTTTTTTCTTAATGTGGTTTTAATTTGCATTTCTCTGATGACTAAGATGTTTGAGTATCCTTTCATTTGTTAATAGGTCATTTGTTTATTTTATTCTGTGGAGCGTTTGTGCAAGTTTTTTTTTGCCCATTTTTCTACTGGGTCATCTTTCTTTTTCTTAGGAATTTAGAAGAATTCTTTATATATCTGGATGCAAGATGACACAAACCCACACCTACACACACAAATTTGTGTCTTGCTTTTTTCACAGTCTTAATGGTATCATTAGATGAAGATTTCTTATGTTATTGTATTTCAATCTATCATTCTTTTCTTTTACCCTTAGTGCTTTTTGGTATCTTCTTCAAGATTCTCTTGGGTATTCTTGGCCCTTTGCATTGCCATAAACATTTCACAATTAGCTTGTGAATTTCCATAAAAAGCCTGCTAGTGTGGAGATTTCTTTGAACCAAAATTTTAGGAAGATCTCTCTTAGAAAGTCACTTTAGGCTAAGACCTAAAGGATTTGAAGAAGCCAGTCATGTAAGGTGAATATGGAGGAAGGCAGATGTTTCTAGGGCAAAGGAAACTTACTGTGCAAAAACCCAAAATATAAAAAACATTAGCTGCAAGGTGACCTGTGTGACAGAAAGAAAGGTGAAGCTGGCAGGTGGATGAAAATCCAGATACTACAGTCTTGAAGGCCATGGTAAGAGGTTGGGACTACCAAGGGATCAGCAGAGATTTAGAAATTGTTTCTTTGTTTTCCTACTATTAGAATGTTTTTGTTAAGAAAAGGTTTTACGTTGGCATTTATTCATTTTTTAAAATTGGTGATTTAACTTGAAAAGCCCTCAGAAATTCACAAAGCTCTAACCTGATTCTCTTTGACACATTTATAATATGAGTTTTGTTGGATTCTTTGACTCATATTTGGACTGAATACACCCGTGGGTACTTTATAAACTCATTTAACTCCCACAATTCCCTATATTTGAACTCAGTGTGCTAAACCATTTCTTTGAAAACTAGGCAAAATGTCCCCCACACAACACAGTATATGTTCATTTCATGTCTATTTCATTCTTGTTTTTTGTTCACCAGGAAGGGTCACAAAAGAGATGAGTCAACTGTAAATGCAGGAGTGTGAGTCTGTGCCCATTATCCTCAAGCATCCCTGGAAACACTTGTAGCTTAGAACTCCTATCAAAAGGCTTTTGTTATTTCAAGGGCAGTGCTAACATACACAATGACTATATGTTTTTGATTGCTTCAAAGAATCTTTGCTATTCTCCAGAAAGAATGCAGCTGCCTTAGCAATTGCAACACCACTCTGCTTATAAAATGCTCTCCAAGGGAGTCCAGGATGTTATATTGATATCAGAATGGGCAACGTTTACAGTGGTACTCTATATGGGAGTGATTATAAGGTTCCTGAAAGTAAATCCTTGTTACTTTGTCTTAATACCTTTAAAATAACCAATGCAGTTCGATACACAGTTGAGCAATTTTATGGACAAGTTAGTGTTAGACTCTTCTGACACTGCAGATGACCAAGGCTGAAAAACTAATATTTAGGGCCTTATCTATTCCAGACCACAGGCATGTAGGGATCTCTTATAGAAAATGATGTGGGTCAAGGTGAGAGGATATGCAAGAATAAGACACAAGAAAGGGAGATGAACTCCTTAGCCCTTGTTTGGGTCCAGCCTTTTTTTCTGAGAGCATGACTATGCTCCACAAATACTCAGCTACTGTCTGGCCTCTGTAAAAAGTGAGACAGCCCCCAGGGGAATCCTATGGTTTCTACTGCTTGATTTGTGAATATTACTTCTGCCATAAGGCACTCACTTCTCCTGTAGCCCATTTGCCAAGCCTAAGGCCCCTTGGGACGTGGTGGGCATTTCCTACATGGGTTGCCAGACGTCCCTGGACACTTCTGTGGATGGTGAACCTGCTTCCTTGCAGTGGGGTTGGCTTAGCAGCTTCGTTTGTCCTTTACCTCTAGACCCATCAAGTTCTATTTTTCTTCCCATTTCTTAATCAGCCATATTGAGGGCTCCTTCAATTAACCCTTATTACTACAGTAAACAATTATTTAGGATTTAGTTTGCTTTCATGGCTTTTTAGGTTTCTGCTATAGAGTTATGAAATTATTTCTACATATTCTTGGTGTCCCACGCAACATTGGTTTTGATCTAGGAACTCACTTTATAGAAAAAGATATTTGGTTGATGTCTTTGAGATTCATCGGTTCTACGGGTCCATCTCTCAGAAGTATCTGGCCTGAGAGAACAATGGAAAAACGTGCTTAAAGCTTTGCCAAAATACCAGCTGGGAGATACTATCTTGCCAAGTCAGTGTTTGTCCTGTCGGATGCAGCATATACTATGGATCAGCCAATGGTCCATGGTGCTGTTCTTCTAGAACCAGAAGACACAGGTGTGTGTCTGTAAGGGATATATAATGAAGTAGTTCCTTACATGAAATGCTTAATATGCACCATTTACTAAAGTCTTTCATCTCATCTCTACAACTCTGGTCTCAGCTGATTTAGAGATACCATGTTCCAAGGGAAGTATGTGTCCACTGAAATGAAAGCTGAGCTTCTCACCTGCCTATCAGGCTCTTTAAACAAATATCTTACCTCATTTTATTGTAAAAGAACTGACATGTAACATTGTGTAAGTTGAAGCTATCCATTGTGAAGATTTGATATATGTATATATTGCAAAATGCATACCACAATATAGTTAGTTAACACATCTGTCACCTCGCATAGCTGCCACTTTCATTTTATTCATTTTTTTGTGTGTGGTGAGAACTTTTAAAATTTTATTAGCAACTTTCAAGTATACAAAACAGTGTTATCAACTATAGTCACTGTACTATATATTAGATCCCCAGAACTTATTCATCTTATAAGAGGAAGTTGGTACGCTTTGACCACATTTACTTGTTTCCCTCACAATGTCACCTCTGGCAGCCACCGATCTATACCCTGTTTCTATGAATTCAGTTTTTTTAAATAGTCCACATTTAAGTGAGACCATTCAGTATTTTTCTTTCTCTCTGACTTATTTTACTTAGCGTAATGCCCTCAGAATTTATCCATGTTCTCCAAATGTCAGGGTTTACTTCTTTTTTAAAAAATAAGTTTAAATATTTTAATTTTATTATAAATTTTATTTTTTTAAGTTTCAAACTTTTTATTTTATTATTATTTTTATTTTTAACTTATTTATTTTAATTGGAGGATAATTACTTTACATTATTGTATGATTTTGCCATACATTGACATGAACCTGCCCAGGGTGTACATATGTTCCCCATCTTGAACCCCCCTCCCACCTCCCTCCCCATCCCATCCCTCTGGGTCATCCCCATGCACCAACCCCGAGCAAACTGTATCATGCATCAAACCTGGACTGGCGATTTGTTTCACATATGATAATATACATGTTTCAATGCCATTCTCCCAAATCATCCCACACTCACCCTCTCCCACAGAGTCCAAAAGACTGCTTTATACATCTGTGTCTCTTTTGCTGTCTCGTATACAGGGTTATCGTTACCATCTTTCTAAATTCCATATATATGCGTTAGTATACTGTATTGGTGTTTTTCTTTCTGGCTTACTTCACTCTGTATAATAGGCTCCAGTTTCATCCACCTCATTAGAACTGATTCAAATGTATTCTTTTTAATTGCTGAGTAATACTCCATTGAGTATATGTACCAAAGCTTTCTTATCTATTCGTCTGCAGATGGACATCTAGGTTGCTTCCATGTCCTGGCTATTATGAACAGTGCTGCAATGAACATCGGAGTACATGTGTCTCTTTCAATTCTGGTTTCCTCGGTGTGTATGCCCAGGAGTGGGATTGCTGGGTCGTATGGCAGCTCTACTTCCAGTTTTTGAAAGGAATATCCACACTGTTCTTCATAGTGGCTGTACTAGTTTGCATTCCCACCAACAGTGTAAGAGGGTTCCCTTTTCTCCACACCCTCTCCAACATTTATTGCTTGTATACGTTTGGATAGCAGCCATTCTAACTGGCGTGAAATGGTACCTCATTGTGGTTTTGATTTGCATTTCTCTGATTATGAGTGACGTTGAGCATCTTTTCGTGTGTTTATTAGCCATCTGTATGTCTTCTTTGGAGAAATGTCAGTTTAGTTCTCTGGCCCATTTTTCGATTGGGTCTTTTATTTTTCTGGAATTGAACTGCAAGTGTTGCTTTTATATTTTTGAGATTAATCCTTTGTCAGTTGCTTCATTTGCTATTATTTTCTCCCATTTTGAAGGCTGTCTTTTCACCTTACTTATAGTTTCCTTTGCTGTGCAAAAGCTTTTAATTTTAATTAGGTCCCATTTGTTTATTTTTGCTTTTATATCCAATATTCTGGGAGGTGGGTCATGGAGGATCCTGCTGTGATTTATGTCAGAGAGTGTTTTGCCTATGTTCTCCTCTAGGAGTTTTATAGTTTCTGGTGTTACATTTAGATCTTTAATCCATTTTGAGTTTAGTTTTGTGTATGGTGTTAGGGAGTGCTTCATTCTTTTACAAGTGGTTGATCAGTTTTCCCAGTACCACTTGTTAAAGAGATTGTCTTTTCTCCATTGAATATTCTTGCCTCCCTTATCAAAGATAAGGTGTCCATAGGTGCATGGATTTATCTCTGGGTTTTCTATTTTGTTCCATTGATCTATATTTCTGTCTTTATGCCAGTACCATACTGTCTTGATGACTGTGGCTTTGTAGTAGAGCCTGAAGTCCGGCAGGTTAATTCCCCCAGTTCCATTCTTCGTCCTCAAGATTGCTTTGGCTATTCGAGGTTTTTTGTATTTCCATACAAATTGTGAGATTATTTGTTCTAGCTCTGTGAAAAACACCGTTGGTAGCTTGATAGGGATTGCATTGAACTTATAAATTACTTTGGGTAATATATTCATTTTCACAATATTTATTCTTCCAATCCATGAACACGGTATATTTCTCCATCTGTTAGTGTCCTCTCTGATTTCTTTCACCAGTGTTTTATAGTTTTCTATATATAGGTCTTTTGTTTCTTTCAGTTCAGTTCAGTCGCTCAGTCATGTCTGACTCTCCGTGACCCCATGAATCACAGCATGCCAGGCCTCCCTGTCCATCACCAACTCCCGGAGTTCACCCAAACTCATGTCCACAGAGTCGGTGATGCCATCTAGCCATCTCATTCTTTGTTGTCCCCTTCTCCTCCCACCCCCAACCTTTCCCAGCATCAGAGTCTTTTCCAGTGAGTCAACTCGTCGCATGAGTTTCTTTAGGTAGATATATTCCTAAGTATTTTATTCTTTTCGTTGCAATGGTGAATGTAATTGTTTCCTTAATTTCTCTATTTTCTCATTATTAGTGTATAGGAATGCAAGGGATTTCTGTGTGTTGATTTTATATCCTGCAACTTGACTATATTCATTAATTAGCTCTAGTAATTTTCTGGTAGAGTCTTTAGGTTTTCTGTGTAGAGGATCATGTCATCTGCAAACAGTGAGAGTTTTACTTCTTTTCTGATTTGGATTCCTTTTATGTCTTTTTCTGCTCTGATTGCTGTGGCTAAAACTTCCAAAACTATGTTGAATAGTAGTGGTGAGAGTGGGCACCCTTGTCTTGTTCCTGACTTTAGGGGAAATGCTTTCAATTTTTCACCATTGAGGATAATGTTTGCTGTGGGTTTGTCATATATAGCTTTTATTATGTTGAGGAATGTTCCTTCTATTCCCGCCTTCTGGAGGGTTTTGATCATAAATGGATGTTGAATTTTGTCAAAGGCTTTCTCTGCATCTGTTGAGATAATCATATGGTTCTTATTTTTCTTTTTTAATTTATTTTATTGGAGGCAAATTACCTTACATTAATATATTGGTTGGTTTTACCATACATTGACACGAATCCGCCCTGGGTGTACATGTGTTCCCTTTCTTGAACGCCCCTCCCACCTCCCTCTTCCCCATATCCTCCCTCCAGGTCATCCCCGTGCACCGGTCCCAAGCATCCTGTATCATATTTTTCAATTTGTTAATGCGGTGTATTACATTGATTGATTTGCGGATATTGAAGAATCCTTGCATCCCTGGGATAAAGCCCACTTGATCATGATGTATGATCTTTTTAATGTGTTGTTGGATTCTGATTGCTAGAGTTTTGTTAAGGATTTTTCCATCTATGTTCATCAGTGATATTGGCCTGTAGTTCTCTTTTTATGTGGCATCTTTGTCAGGATTTTGGTATTAGGGTGATGGTGGCCTTATAGAATGAATTTGGCAGTTTACCTTCCTCTGCAATTTTCTGGAAGAGTTTGAGTAGGATAGATGTTAGCTCTTCTCTAAATTTTTGGTAGAATTCAGCTGTGAAGCCATCTGGACCTGGGCTTTTGTTTGCTGGAAGATTTCTGATTACAGTTTCAATTTCCGTGCTTGTGATGCGTCTGTTAAGGTTTTCTATTTCTTCCTGGTTCAGTTTTGGAAAGTTGTACTTTTATAAGAATTTGTCTATTTCTTCCAAGTTGTCCATTTTATGTCATATAATTGCTGATAGTAGTCTCTTATGATCCTTTGTATTTCTGTGTTGTCAGTTGTGATCTCTCCATTTTAATTTCTAATTTTATTGATTTGGTTTTTCTCCCTTTGTTTCTTGATGGATCTGGCTAGTGGTTTGTCAATTTTATTTACCTTCTCAAAGAACCAGCTTTTGGCTTTGTTGATTTTTGCTTTGCTCTCTTTTGTTTCTTTTGCATTTTTTCTGCCCTAATTTTTAAGATTTCTTTCCTTCTACTAACCCTGGGGTTCTTCATTTCTTCCTTCTCTAGTTGCTTTAGGTGTAGAGTTAGGTTATTTAGTTGGCTTTTTTCTTGTTTCTGGAGGTATGCCTGTATTGCTATGAACCTACCCCTTAGCACTGCTTTTACAGTGTCCCACAGGTTTTGGGTTGTTGTGTTTTCATTTTCATTCATTTCTATGCATATTTTGATTTCTTCTATAATTTGTTCGTTATTCAGCAGCGTGTTGTTCAGCCTCCATATGTTGGAATTTTTAATAGTTTTTCTCCTGTAATTGAGATCTAGTCTTACTGCATTGTGGTCAGAAAAGATGCTTGGAATGATTTCAATTTTTTTGAATTTACCAAGGCTAGATTTATGGCCCAGGATGTGATCTATCCTGGAGAAGGTTCCATGTGAGCTTGAGAAGAAGGTGAAATTCATTGTTTTGGGGTGAAATGTCCTATAGATATCTATTAGGTCTAACTGGTCTAGTGTATCATTTAACGTTTGTGTTTCCTTGTTAATTTTCTGTTTAGTTGATCTATCCATAGGTGTGAGTGGGGTATTAAAGTCTCCCACTATTATTGTGTTATTTTTAATTTCCCCTTTCATACTTGTTAGCATTTTTCTTACATATTGCAGTGCTCCTATGTTGGGTGCATGTATATTTATAATTGTTATATCTTCTTCTTGGATTGATCCTTTGATCATTATGTAGTTTCCTTCTTTGTCTCTTTTCACAGCCTTTGTCTTAAAGTCTATTTTATCTGATATGCATATTGCTACTCCTGCTTTCTTTTGGTCTCTATTTGCGTGGAATATCTTTTTCCAGCCCTTCACTTTTAATCTGTATGTGTCCCTCGTTTTGAGGTGGGTCTCTTGCAGACAACATATATGGGGGTCTTGTTTTTATATCCATTCAGCCAGTCTTTGTCTTTTGGTTGGGGCATTCAACCCATTTACATTTAAGGTAATTATTGATAAGTATGATCCTGTTGCCATTTACTTTATTGTTTTGGGTTCGAGTTTATACACTCATTCTGTTTCCTGTCTAGAGAATGTCCTTTAGCATTTGTTGGAGAGCTGGTTTGGTGATGTTGAATTCTCTCAGCTTTTGCTTGTCTGTAATGCTTTTGATTTCTCCTTCATATCTGAATGAGATCCTTGCTGGGTACAGTAATCTGGGCTGTAGGCTATTTTCTTTCATCGCTTTATGTCTTGCCATTCCCTCCTGGCCTGAAGAGTTTCTATTGAAAGATCAGCTGTTATCCTTATGGGGACCCCCTTGTGTGTTATTTTTTGCTTTTCCCTTGCTGCTTTTAATATTTGTTCTTTGTGTTTGATCTTTGTTAATTTGATTACTATGTATCTTGGGGTATTTCGCTTTGGGTTTATCTTGTTAGGAACTCTCTGGGATTCTTGGACTTGGGTGATTATTTCCTTCCCCATTTTAGGTAAAATTTCAACTATTATTTCCTCAAGTATTTTCTCATGGTCTTTCTTTTTGTCTTCTTCTTCTGGGACTCCTATGATTCGGATGTTGGGGCATTTGACATTGTCCCAGAG
Source organism: Moschus berezovskii (assembly GCF_049115385.1). Lineage (NCBI taxonomy): Eukaryota > Metazoa > Chordata > Mammalia > Artiodactyla > Moschidae > Moschus > Moschus berezovskii. The sequence continues at coordinate 79,963,176 of NC_142469.1, read as the reverse complement.
GTCTCTCAGATTGTCCTCATTTGTTTTAATTCATTTTTCTTTTTTCCTCTCTACTTCATTTATTTCTACCATTCTATCTTCTAACTCACTTATTCTATCTTCTGCCTCTGTTATTCTACTGTTGGTTCCCTCCAGAGTGTTTTGATCTCATCTATTGCATTATTCATTGTATATTGACTCTTTTTTATTTCTTCTAGATCCTTGTTAAACCTTTCTTGCATCTTCTCAATCCTTGTCTCCAGGTTATTTATCTGTAACTCCAACTTGTTTTCAAGATTTTGGATCAATTTCACTATCATTATTCGGAATTCTTTATCAGGTAGGTTCCCTATCTCTTCCTCTTTTGTTTGGGTTAGTAGGCATTTATCCTGTTCCTTTATTTGCTGAGTATTTCTCTGCCTCTACATCTTGCTTATATTGCTGTGTTTGGGATGGCCTTTCCGTCTTCTGGCAGTTTGTGGAGTTCTCTTTATTGTGGAGTTTCCTCGCTATGGGTGAGGTTGGATGGGTGGCTTGTCAAGGTTCCCTGGTTAGGGAAGCTTGTGTCGGTGTTCTGGTGGTTGGAGCTGGATTTCTTCTCTCTGGAGTGCAATGAAGTGTCCAGTAATGAGTTATGAGATGTCAGTGGGTTTGGAGTGACTTTGGGCGGCCTGGAGAAGTCAAATTTACAGGAACAGTAGCTGGCAGGCAAGTTGCGAATCCTCCCTGTGTGGGTGGCTTCCAAAAGCTGTCGGCAGGGCTGCTGCTGACCACACAGATTCACCCACAAAATGGCAACAGGTTTTCTAAGGAAAATGGTGGTTTCTAACCACGAAACCTCCCCTAAGCCAGAGCTGTTGCACAAGGAAGCCCCACACATGCACCACACTCCTGTTGGGAGCCCCTTTGGGTTGCGGTAACAGTGGGTGCAAAGCCACGCAGATCCCTGGACTAGTGTCTCTCCAACCTCCTGCTCAGAATTTACTTCTTTTTATGGCTGATAAATATTTCATTGTATGTATATGCCTCATTTTCTTTACCTATTTGTTTGGCAGTGGAGACTTGTGTTTTGACTATTGTAAATAATGCTATAGTAAACAGGAGGGTACAGATATCTCTTCAAAATAGTCATTTTTCCCCCTTTGAATTTATATCCAGGAGTGAGATTGCTAGATAACATGATGAAGTGAAGTGAAAGTTGCTCAGTCGTGTCCAATTCTTTGTGACCCCATGGACTGTACAATCCATGGAATTCTCCAGGCCAGAATATTGGAGTGGGTAGCTTTTCTATTCTCTAGGGGATCTTCCCAACCCAGGGATCAAACCCAGATCTCCCACATTGCAGGTGGATTCTTTACCAGCTGAGCCACAAGGGAAGCCCAATAATATGATAGTCTTATTTATAATTTTTTGAATTAACTACCTCATACTGTTTTCCATAGTGTAAATGTACCAATTTACATTTCCACCAACAGGAACCAGAGGAACCTTTTTCTCCACATCCTCATCAACATTTATCTCTTGTCTCTTTGATAATAGCCATTTTAACATGTGTGAAGTGATATCTCATTGTGGCTTTGATTTGCATTTTCCTGATGATTTGTGATGCTGAACATATTTGCATGTACCTGTTGGCCATTTACATATATTTGGAAAAATATCTATTCATATCCTTTGCTCATTTTTAAAGTCAGATTATTGTTATTATTTTGCTATTGAATTATATGAGTTTCTTACATATTTTGGATATAAATCCCTTATCAGATATATGACTTGCAAATATTTTCTCCCATTTGTAGGTTGCCTTATCATTTTGTTGATTGTTTCTCTTGTTGTGTAGAAGCTTTTTAATTTGATGTAGTCCTACTTAATGTTTTTGCTTTTATTGCTTATGATTTTGGTGTCATATCCCAAAAGTCTTTGCGAAGACCAAAGGGCACTTTTACTGGTTACTTCTAGGAGTTTGTTTTATGTCTTATATTTTAGTCTTTAGTCCACTTCAAATTACTTTTTTGAGTTGTGTAAGGTAGGGATCAGTTTCATTCTTTTGCATGTGGATATCCATGTTTTCCAGCACCACTTATTTAAAAGACCATCTTTTCCACCACTCACTATTATTGGCTCCATTTTCAAATATTCATTGACCTTTTGCTGTTGTTCAGTCACTCTGTTGTGTCCAACTCTTTGCGACCCAATGAACTAAAGCTCACCAGGTTTCCCTGTCCTTCATATCTCCCAGAGCTTGCTCAAACTCATGTGTATTGTCAGTGATGCCATCCAACCATCTCATCTTCTGTCATCCCCTTCTCCTCCTGACTTCAATCTTTCCCAGCATCTGGGTCTTTTCCAATGAGTTGGTTCTTCTCATCAGGTGGCCAGAGTATTGGAGTTTCAGCTTCAGCATCAGTCCTTCCAATGCATATTCAGGGCTGATTTCCTTTAGGATTGACAGGCTGGATCTCCTTGCTGTCCAAGAGACTCTCAAGAGTCTTCTCCAACACCACAGTTCAAAAGCATCAATTCTTCAGCAGTCAGCTTTCTTTATAGTCCAACTCTCACATCCATACGTGACTACTGGAAAAACTATAGCCTTGACTAGACAGACCTTTGTGGGCAAAGTAATGTCTCTGCTTTTTAATATGCTGTCTAGATTGGTCAAAACTTTCCTTCCAAGGTGTAAGCGTCTTTTAATTTCATGGCTGCAATCAGTATCTGCAGTGATTTTGGAGCCCCCCAAAATAAAGTCAGCCACTGTTTCCTCTGTTTCCCCATCTGTTTGCCATCAAGTGATGGGACCGGATGCCATGATCTTCATTTTCTGAATGTTGAGTTTTAAGCTGACTTTTTCACTCTCCTCTTTCACTTTCATCAAGAGACTCTTTAGTTCTTCTTCACTTTCTGCCATAAGGTTGGTGTCATCTGCATGTCCAAGGTTATTGATATTTCTCCCAGCAATCTTGATTCCAGCTTGTGATTCAACCAGCCTGACATTTCACCTGATGTACTCTGCATATAAGTTAAACAGGGTGACAATATACAGCCTTGATGTACTCCTTTCCCAATTTGGAACCAGTCTATTGTTCCATGTCCAGTTCCATAGTTTGCTGCGATCCACAGAGTCAAAGGCTTTGGCGTAGTTAGTAAAGCAGAAGTAGGTGTTTTTCTGGAACTCTCTAGCTTTTTCAATGATCCGATAGATGTTGGTAATTGAATCTCTGGTTCCTCTGCCTTTTCTAAATCCAGCTTAAACATCCGGAGGTTCACAGTTCACATACTGTTGAAGGCTGGCTTGGAGAATTTTGAGCATTACTTTGCTAGGGTGTGAGATGAGTGCAATTGTGAGATAGTTTGAACATTCTTTGGCATTGCCTTTCTTTGGGATTGGAATGAAAACTGACCTTTTCCAGTCCTGTGGCCACTGCTGAGTTTTCCAAATTTGCTGGCATATTGAGTGCAGCACTTTCACAGCATCATCTTTTAGGATATTAAATAGTTCAACTGGAATTCCATTACCTCCATGAGCTTTGTTCATAGTGATGCTTCCTAAGGCCCACTTAACTTCACTTTCCAGGATGTCTGGCTCCAGGTGACTGATCACACCATCATGGATATCTGGTTCACGAAGCTCTATTTTGTATGGTTCTGTATATTCTTGCAGCCTCTTGTTAATATCTTCTGATTCTGTTAGGTCCATACCATTTCTTGCCCATGGTATTTAAAATGTGATTTCTAGAGTTTGTCAATATATCTGAAAATGTACATGTGGCTCTAAGGTTTCTTTTTTTCTTCTTTCTGTATTATACCTATTGAGTTCTTACAGACTTTGTTCCATATAGAAAAATTGTTTATAATGTAAGTGTTAAAATCTGTATTGAAAAAAACAGCATGTTTTCTCTTAAATTCCTGCCTTGTATCAGCACACATTCTACAAGCACACATTCTTTAACCTAAGGGTTGAAGATATTGGTAAAAATCTAATAAATTGAATATACTTCCCAACAAAAGAAGTAATTGTAGTGAATTTAAAGCAATTTAATTCTATGCATGGAATTTTTTATTGAGCTCTTCCCTGAGAGCAGATGGCAATATTTGCTACAGGATTGAAGGGAAAGGAGCCAATAGTAACCACCCTTGGTTCTACCTTCTGACCATCTGCAGTTACCTCTTAAATTCCTATTAAATTACAGTATCTGATCTGAAAATTTAAGTCTTCTTTTAAAAAGTGATTAAGAGGAAGAAAAAAAAAACCAGAGAGAAAATGAAACTTATGCAAAATCAGCCTTAGAATCAGAGAGTCACAGAGAAGCCATTGAAGGATTAAAGATGACCTTCTCTGAGGACACACTCTTCTCCTAGACTTCTGTCACACTATCCCAGCTGATACAGAAGCAAGTCACAAGGCTGAGGTCACGTGAGTGCTGTGATGTAGGGCTGCTGGCTCCATGCTCCCATGGAAGCATGCCCTAGAGCCCTGCACATGGGTTGTTCTGCAACTGTACTGAGATGGAAGACAGCTCTGCCTTTACTAAGAAACTAGTGGAAATGGACTGACACTTGGATGTATTTTATTCTGATTCTAGTTCTGTTTCTCTATCTAGTTGCATAGACAGTTTACTTAATCTAAGTATCAGTTTCCTAGAAGGGTTGTTGTGAAGATGATGCATAAAGCAGCCAGAATTATGCCTGGAGTTAGCAATTTTTTGATAAATCCGGACACGACTGAGGAACTTCACTTTCACTTTTCACTTTCACACATTGGAGAAGGAAATGGCAACCCACTCCAGTGTTCTTGCCTGGAGAATCCCAGGGATGGGGGACCCTGGTGGGTTTCTTTCTATGGGGTCACACAGAGTCGGACACAACTGAAGTGACGCAGCAGCAGCAGCAGAGATAATGATGATGGTGGTGGTGGTAATGATGAGGAAGAAGAGGAAGAGGAAGATAAAGATGAGGAAGATGGTTTAAAGAACCAAACATCAGGCTTCTCTGTTGGCTCAGTTAGTAAAGAATTCACCTGAAATGTGGGAGACCTGTGTTTGATCTCTGGGTTGGGACGATCCCCTGGAGGAGGGCATGGCAACCCACTCCAGCATTCTTGCCTGGAGAATCCCATGGACAGAGGAGCCTGGTAGGCTACAGTCCTTGGGGTTACAAAGAGTTGGATATGGCTGAGCGACTAAGCATAGTACAGCATTGGCCAAGGCTGGATTTTGCCTAAACTTTGGATGAACCCAGATCACTACCCAAATTAAGTATTATCTTCACGGCACTGAATTTGACCAGGCATTACAATGCACCTTCCTGTTTTTATAAAGATTTCTCTCTCTCCTTTCTCTCTCTCACACACACACAGACACTGTCATCTTTAATATCATATTAAACCTCACTAAAACAAAGAATGGCAGTCCTCAAACAAAATTGAATTATTATAAAACACATTTGGATGAAACAATTTTAATTTTAAATTAGATTTTCTTTATTTACTTTTTTAAAGGAGTGAGAGAGAATTTGCCATATGTAGGACATTTCAAACATTCTAAAAGAACAGGAAAACATGTGTAACAAATTTAGCAGATGATCTTGGCTTTTGACTATTTTCTACATTGAAAAAGAAAATCAGTAAATATTTTTGCCTAAGATTACAAAAACATTTCGCCATGTATATAACTCAACGGGGATTTATATTATAGTAGTAGCTTTTTCTGAGACATCCTCAAATGAAGGCACTAGCTTAATGGTGAAGGGCAGGGAAATTGAGGCTCAGAGATAGCGTGGAACAAACTTATAGCTTTCATTTGGGAATCCTTGTGGGTAGGGTGGGAGTGATATATAGGGTGGCTTGATATATAAAACCACTCAGGTAAAGAATTCTCCTCCTAAATGCAGGAGACCAATCCCTGGGTCAGGAAGATTCACTGGAGAAGAAAACGGCAAACTACTCCAGTCAGTATTCTTGCCTGGAAAATCATGGACAGAGGAATCTGATGGGCTACAGTCTATGGGGGTCACAAAAGAATCAGACATGACTTAGCAACTAAACAAACAAATAAAAACTATATATATAATTACATTGCAAACTCAACTGAATTTTATTTTAGTCATACTGCTGCTTATATTTCCATTAGTGCTTAATGAATAACATCATAATTAACTATATTCTCTTCCACTGAACTTCATATTTTTGTAAAACGGTACATCAGTATGGAATGGGGTGGAAGGCCTATGGGGCAAAATTGTACAGCACTTCCTAGGCTGGTTTGGAACATAGTGAGCGCTCAGTGAATGCTTGAATAAATAATTGAATAGATGATTGAATGAGAGAGACTTTTAGAGATTTGAAAATACCTTGTTCTTGAAATGAACAAAGCAACATGCTTTCTGTTTTCATTTTCCCCCAATATATAATTGGTCAATGGTTGGCTTATGTAAGGCTGGTAGCAGCCTACCACATGCCAGAACTGGGCTGTTTTGTAACCAGAATACTTGTGAAAGTGGTCTGAAGTGGGTGGTAAACATTGTAAGACCAAATACCGACTGTGCTGTATGCCAACAGTTGTCATTTGGTGTGTGTATGTTGCGGGGGCAGGGGAGCTTTGAGGAAATTTAATAATAAAATTCAAGATTGCCATCAACTTTATTGACTCAAAACTTAAGGAGTTTATTATTTTCAAAAAAGTTTTTCTTGGCAAATAGTATGCTGACAGTTGAGCACATGGCAATAAAATGGATAATTAAGATTACTAGGAGAAGAAAATTCACACATAGGGTTATTATATTAGAACTTTTTGAATGAGTAATGCACTCTCAGAGATAAGCTTTACTGCAGAAAACTGATTAACAAATTTATCATCTGCATAATAGATGTTCTTTATGAATGCTGAGGCTACTGGGAAATAAGATGGAAAAGACATTTGAAATGTGTTCTGTTCACAGTCCTTAATTAAATCATGTTCTCTTCAAATCCTTATATGTGGATAACATAATGTCTGGAAACTTCCCCTTCTGTATCTTGAGATGCAAGCATTTTCTCCTTATGGTCGGCATCAGTTTGGAGCCCTGTACAACTATGGACAAGTTTATCTTCTTTACTCACTTTGTAAACTGCTATCAGCTGTAAATTGTCACAGATTGCAATTTGGGGATAAAGAAAAAAGAAAGAAGAAATGAAACTTGAGGGCAGGATGTGGATAGTCTCTTACAAGTGTCATTCTTTCAAGTCAGGCATTTTTAATGGCTTTGCAGGTGAAAGTTAATTCTTAAGATGTTTCTGTATTCCAAATCTCTTCTATCAAATGGGTATCAGATTTGGGCTGCTTCAAAAAAACAGGACAGCAAAATGCCTATGATGATATGCTCCAAAGAAGAGTTGAGTAGAGCTGTGACTGTTCCCTCTCAGAGCATAGGACTAAAGATAAGGCTGGTAGTCCATACCCTTGGCAGAAATACCTACGGTTTAACTTCCTTCACTGAACATTTCACAGCATCAGATGTGCTACACAGAATTTGTTGATTGTTTCCCAGTGGCACAGGGAGCCAGATTAATTCTGCTAAGCCTCATCTAATAGAAGGTGACAACAAACTATGGAGTAGTGGAAAGAACACCATCCTTGAAATGGATCAGAGTTTTGACCTTACCTCCGCCACCTGGAAATCTTTGCAAGTCACTTGGACACTCTGAGACTCCATTTCTCTGCTTGTTCTATCAACCATAGGATTATCATGAACATTAAATGAGACAACCTGTATACAATTATATATATAAATTGTATATGTGAAAAGTATTATTTCTCCTAGTTATAGTGAATCTTGTCTTAGGTATATGTTAAAAGGCGATATAAGACTTTTTTACTAAGTTAAAAACATCCTAAATTTCCTCTTTTTGACGCATCCACTTTACTTTAAAGATGATCACTTGATCTTAAAGAAGATTCCTTGGTAATCTGGTTAGAAAATTTTAAAAGTAAAACAAGAATATTTTAATTTCTGTTGGGTTTTTACAATCTTTGTGTGAGAAATGTTTCCCTGGGCTTTTGCTACAACCCAACAGAACTGGACAAGGAGTCAGAGGACCTGGGTCTTTGTCCAAAGCCATCATTAACTGTATGACTCTGGCAGGTTCTATCACCTCTCTGAGCTTGTTTCCTAAACAGTAAAATAATAGGAATAGTGTTACCTGATTTGCTTATCTCACAGAATTATTGTGGAAAGCAAGTGAGAATATGGACGTAAGCAGCTTGCTGCTGCTGTGCTACTCAATCGTGTCTGACTCTATGAGACTCCATGGACTGTAGCTCACCAGGCTCCTCTGTCCATGGGATTTCCTAGGCAAGAATACTGGAGTGGGTGCCCATATCCTTCTCCAGGTGATCTTCCCGGCCCAGGGATTGAACCTAAGTCTCCTGCATCTCCTGCCTAGGCAGGAGGATTCTTTTACCACTGAGCCACATGGGAAGCCTGTAAACCGCTTAATAAGTTCTAATAAAATTCTTCTCAAGCATAGCATTCAGCATCATTCCTCCAACATTACTAATAATAGTTTGCTAAAATTTAAATGGGCTTGACTATAATAAGGATCATTTTTCATTTTGGGAGTATGTTTTCCAAATGCACACTTAAATGAAACCATTATATCAATGTTTGTATGCAAGGTCAGCAAGAAATGGTACTAAAATACATAATAGCTTTAGAGAAGTAGCTATTCAAATGGAAGTGGAATGCATTATCTCAAAATATTAGAGGATAGACCATTAGCCGTTTGGTTATTATTGCTAAAAATAGTTTTTTTTTCTATAAAGAAAATTATCTTAGTATTACAGGCAATCATTTTCAAACATCAGACCAGCTTGGTGTCCTTGACTTTGACACAACCTAAGATGAAATGAAAAAAGATAAATTCCCCGGAAAAATTCAGTCAACTTATACAAAGTACCATACCCCACCTATTAAAATTTATGACATTTCTTTAATTTCCTGAGTAACTGACTCAAATCACCATTCAGAAGGTTCTTTGTGCCTTGGATTATCTAAGCAGTTTATATTAATCCCATAAATCAGATAATTGGTAACTAAATGTCTAATTTTCATTGTGCTATGCTGATAAGACTTCTAAGGTGAGTTTAGTTTCAGAACAAAGACAGATTCACACAGGAGGAACAGCACATCAGGAAAATGATTTTTCCCCCCACATAATCTGGGCCTTTGACATTTTCATTTTAAGAAGAAAAGCCATTTAGTAAATCAAAATTAGGTGTTCATCTTCTCTCTCCCCCGTGTGCTTCTGAAATAGTTTACTGCCAAAATGTCTTGAGGTTATATGCTGATAGGCCCTGTGTAAGTATATACTGTTAGGGGGGAAAAAGGCTATACATCATATGTTACTGGGCATACTGCAATTGAAAATATCTCAGTGGACTTTGTAGGAAAGAACCATGAGCAACAGAGCATTTGAAATACTTAACAGGGAACCAAGAGAAACATTAAGTAAACGAAATAGCTCATTTGTAACGTGCCAAGTAATACCTGTTTGGTTCTGGAGAGCAAGAGCGAGTGATTTCTGTTCTTATCAACTAAGCACTCTTTAATAGTCAGCACTGGGTGTGAAGACTTCATCCATCTATCACTTTGTGCCATCAATGGTCATGAAGAAAGATCAGATCACAAGTAGTACAGACTCCAAGAAAGAGAGTAGAGTGTGCTGTTGGTAAAGCAGAGGTTCTTCCACTGAGCCCTAGAAGGAACTGTGAAAACAATCTGAGGTTGAAATTTTCAAACACAGGGCAGGTTGTGGCTAATGAGGTAAGAGCCTTTTGCTGGCAATAATTTACCACTGACATTTGAGGAAGAGACAAATAAACATGGTTAAGATTATTTGTTGCAAGATTGGGTATGTATGTGTGTATGGCTGATTCACTTTGCTGTGTAACTGAAACTAGCATGGCGCTGTGAATCAACTGTACTCCAATAAAAAAATTAAAAAATATACTTTTTGGTTATGTTATACCAGTGTGAATGTCACAGAACTGATTGCACCTCTGACCACCAAGGGGAGAAAATTATATATAATATTTGGGTTATCAAAGAATTGAGTAAATAACTGGGACTTGTATAAGACAAAATCTGTCAGAAAGCTGTGCCATCTCTTGTGCCATCAAGAGAGTTCTCAACTTGTATTTGCAACTCTAAGCTGCCTGTAAAGTAAAGATTACAGGGTACAGATTCAGTGAAGCCAGAAATAGGCAAAGAACTATCCACACAAGCACCCTATGCAGGATTTGCTATTCAGATTTCTCCATTTGATGGTGGTTCTTGGTTCTTGATATGCTTGACCCCAAGAACTCCGAAAAAAAAAAAGCAGTCATATACTGTTGCTTTCTTTCCTGTTTTTTCTGTCTTTACCTTGGCAAGGACTCATTCAAAGTAGCCTAGGAATTTACATAATTGATTTAATTTGAGACAACGGGAACTATAGCTCTAGTTTAAAATCCCAAATATTTGTTAAAACCCTGTTACCTACATTGGGTGAAGCTTCACTGCGAAATACTGAAGATGGCCTTTGGACCCTCTGGTCACCTCGTTTAAGGTTCTATTGGGCAAATTCTTTTGCTCTGGCCTGAAATCTCTGTGACAGCACTTCTGTTAAGGACTGTTTCTCAAACTTTCATGTGCATACAAATCACCTGAGGACTTTGTTAAAAAGTAGATTGTAAGTAAGTAAGATAAGTGAGGATAGGGCCTGAGCTTCTTTATTTCCAGGAAGCTTTCAGGTTGACCATGTTGGTCCAAGGGTAGACTTTGAGGAGGAAGGCACTAAATTTTTGACTTTTCTACACCATTTCTTCCACCCATGGGAAGAAGACTGGTTTATCTAATTGGTGAGAGAGAAAGAATCTGACATTTGTTCAACCATGATCCTCCTGTGAAGGCAGACATAGGAGCAGATGACCCTTACTGCATATGGCAGCGTCTTTTGCCCTCTCCCTTTACAACTGCCCTGCCAAGGAGTGGAAGTTTTCTTCTTTATCTGGCAAAGCTCCTGGGCAGTTTCTGCCTGTGGGGGCAGGGAACACACAGCTGGGCCTATGGCAGACAGTTCTGGAAAGTCAGTTTACCTGGAAAAGCTGCATTTTAGGAAGCCCCTTTGGCTTCGGTCAAAATATTATTCTAAATCCAGCTTCATCAGCAATAGAATTGACCTTCTGACCTTTCATTTGAATCCTCCCTACTTTTCTCAGTTTGTTCTGAACCCAGTAGAGAAGGGAGGGTAATTATTTGGTCCTTTAAATTCCAGTGAATACTGCAGAAACCCTGGCCTCCTGATACAGGAGCTCATTGTGGCTTCTTGGATGTCAGAGCATAATTATTATCTTTGTGGGATCTTCAGCTCCTTTCCCCCTCAATGTCAAGGGTAAGACAAGGATGACAGTTATTTTGGATAAGGATTTAAAAATGAGGGCATGTGTTTCGCTGTTGCTGGACTTCTTACATCTTCAGAACCTGTTGAAGTTTAGGTCCCCTTAGACTGCTGGAATTCAGATGAGAGAAGCCTGTTTTACCTATGGACCCCCTGGGAAAGTCCTATGGTTCATATCAGTACAGGTGTCAGGCTTTTGCCTAAAAGAATAGGGTGCTATTTTAAGGAGGTTACAGGCTCTGAGAGCTAAGCTGTAACAACAATGACTCTAGTTTGGCTTAATTCTATCCATTGAGTCTCCTCTTTGGACAACTTGTAGTACCAATTACTCCTCCACCAACTTGGAAATTTGTCTGTCACTCAGCCTCACATGGTGATGTTGCCTTTGCACCTTGTCTGACACAAAGCCTAGACCTTCAGGCAGCCATTGAAAATCATCCAATTTTGTGTTCTCTTTTATGGGAACTGGATTTGCGGCCTGTTTGGAAGAATATGGGCTACAGTGTTAAAACAAGAGTCAAATATCCGCCCTGTTTATTATTAGCTAGATGCTTTAGAGTCTAGGGTTTGTTTAACCTTTCTGAGCTCTTGCTTATTTGTCTAAAAAGTAAGTAAAAATATTTACAGTTAAATGAGGTAGCATAATAAAGTTCTGGCCTAGAGTAGATATGTAATAAATGGTGGCTACTACTGTTGAACTGTGGTGTTAGAGAAAACTCTTGAGAGTCCCTTGGACTTCAAGGAGATCCAACCAGTCCATCCTAAAGGAAATCAGTCCTGAATATTCATTGGAAGGACTGATGCTGAAGCTGAAACTTCAATACTTTGGCCACCTGATGCGAAGAACTGACTCACTGGAAAAGCCCCTGATTCTGGGAAAGATTGAAGGCCGAAGGAAAAGGGGATGACAGGGAATGGGATGGTTGGATGGCATCACCGACTCAATGGACATGAGTTTGAGTAAGCTACGGGAGTTGGTGATGGACAGGGAAGCCTGGCGTCCTGCAGTCCATGGGGTCACGAAGAGTCAGACACGACCGAGCGACTGAACTGAACTACTATTAATACTATAACATTTTAATTCAACCTTTGCCTTGTGCTATTCTCCAAGCTTTAGGAGATCATGACCTCCAATGTTTACTTCCTGTCATAATCCACAAGAAAATCCAAATACAAGCATTGTCTGAGTTCAGTCGCTTACGAATCTTGACATCAACTTAAAAATAAAATAAAGTCAAGTAGTAATGTGCCTCAAAAACAATATGTTCATGTCAGGGAGGAAGAAATTATCCTCTATGCTTCTAGGGTATTTTGTCTGGGATAAGAATTAAATTGCCGTGAGATACATTAAAAGGAAAACATCAAACAAAAGTTTAATAGTAGGTATACCTGGGAGAGACCCAGAAGAAATGAGAAATTTGCCAAAATGACTGAAAACCTCACTTTAAATATCATCTTCAGCTAAAGACAAAAGAGGAGGTTAGCGCAGTGGTTTGGGATTTCGAAGGGGAGAAAGACTATACACATGAAGATAGAAAAGCAATTATTTGGGAACTAAATGCTTGCTGGGCTTCATGGAGACAATGGGACAAAGAGTGGACTCTGATCTTTAGGCCCTGCTGAGTTCCCCCCACCAACCCTAGCCCTTATTTTTAGCAGATATCTCTGGTTATAGCTCTATTGTGAAGAGGCCCTCTATCTAAATTGTTTTAAGGCAGTTAGGAGGAAGGTCAAAATTCCTTCTTGAGACCTTTGGGCCTTGATATTTTTTAGCTCAAAATGGTCTACATGCCAAAGAGATATTTTGTGGTGGCAAGTTTTGCTTGCCTGTGTACACAATTTAGAATTTTCTGTTAATGGTTCTACTAATATCTTTCATTTTCTTTTTTAAAAAATTTATTTATTTTAATTAGAGGCTAATTACTTTACAATATTGTATTGGTTTTACCATACATAGACACGAATCCGCCCCAGGAGTACATGTGTTCCCCATCTTGAACCCCCCTCCCACCTCCCTCCCCATCCCATCCCTCTGGGTAATCCAGTGCACCAACCCCAAGCAAACTGTATCATGCATCAAACCTGGACTGGCAATTCGTTTCACATATGATAACATACATGTTTCAATGCCATTCTCCCAAATCATCCCACCCTCACCCTCTCCCACAGAGTCCAAAAGACTGTTCTATACATCTGTGTCTCTTTTGCTGTCTCATATACAGGGTTATTGTTACCATCTTTCTAAATTTCATATATATGAGTTAGTACACTGTATTGGTGTTTTTCTTTCTGGCTTACTTCACTCTGTATAATAGGCTCCAGTTTCATCCACTTCATTAGAACTGATTCAAATGTATTCTTTTTAATTGCTGAGTAATACTCCATTGAGTATATGTACCACAGCTTTCTTACCCATTCATCTGCAGATGGACATCTAGTTTGCTTCCATGTCCTGGCTATTATAAACAGTGCTGCGATGAACATTGGAGTACATGTGTCTCTTTCAATTCTGGTTTCCTCGGTGTGTATGCCCAGGAGTGGGATTGCTGGGTCATATGGCAGTTCTATTTCCAGTTTTTTAAGGATTCTCCACACTGTTCTCCATAGTGGCTGTACTAGTTTGCATTCCCATCAACAGTGTAAGAGGGTTCCCTTTTCTCCACACCCTCTCCAGCATTTATTGCTTGTAGACTTTTGGATATTTTAAATACAGTAAATATATGGCAAGGTGTCTCTGAAGACTTAATATTTGAGGTTAAGAGCGATTCTATGAGGGACTTCCTTGTGGTCCAGTGATTAAGACTCTGTGCTTCCATTGCAGTTCCTGTTTGAGGAACTAAGATCCTGGATGCCATGCAGCATGGCCAGAAAAAAAGATAATAGGTAAGTGAACTCAAAACTACCAGATAATTGCAGTCCTTCCATATTGAAAGAGAACAGATACTCAAGCCTGGCAACAGGTTGCTACCTGTTATGATCTAAAACATGAGGAAGTTATTAAGAGCATTGAAATGAGACCTGACAGGTTTGATAGTAATATGCAAAGCAGTGTTACAATATACAAGTGTGTTCCAATGAGAAACATCTTCCTTTTTCTTCTTTAAATGCCCATAAGGAAGGTGCATAACCAGTCTCTTAAACTCATTACTTGTTTTAATTTCTTTGACATCATTTGCTGCTATCTCATCTTCATGGAAAGAACACCTGTGAGAACCAACAATAGAACCCACTTTTAAAGACTTTATGGTAAACAAATATGAATTGTTGTAACGAGTCAAAATCAAAGCTCTGATTTCATAGAAATTTAAGAGGTACATATATTTAGCAGGTTTTCTTTATGGAGATGGGGATGGTGAAGGTAACGCCATTTGATAAAGATCATACTGACTATAAAAATTTGAACTGTTGGAGAAATTCTTCTTTAAAACTATTTGATCAAGAGAATGATTATTTTTTTTTAAAGAGGTATTGCTTTAAGATAATCTGGCAATTTACAGAAATCTACATTCCTTAAAGGCAGTGCTCTTTTTTGGTTCTCTGACATGTGCCAAATGCCTAGAACTGTACCTGATACTCAGCAGCGTTCAATAAATATTTGCTGAATGAACTCATGTATCAGTTTTTTAATATGTGACCAGTCATGCTATTAATGGAAAAGGAA
The DNA here is from genome assembly GCF_049115385.1 of Moschus berezovskii. Classification (NCBI taxonomy): domain Eukaryota; kingdom Metazoa; phylum Chordata; class Mammalia; order Artiodactyla; family Moschidae; genus Moschus; species Moschus berezovskii. Next base: position 79,948,126 of record NC_142469.1, on the reverse strand, counting down.
ATGGCAACCCACTACAGTATTCTTGCCTGGAGAATCCTGTGGACAGGGGAGCCTGGTGGGCTGCTGTCCATGGGGTTGCACAGAGTCAGACACGACTGAAGCGACTTAGCATGCATGCATTGGAGAAGGAAATGGCAACCCACTCCAGTATTCTTGCCTGGAGAATCCCAGGGACAGAGGAGCCTGGTGGGCTGCCGTCTATGGGGTTGCACAGAGTCGGACCCGACTGATGTAACTTAGCAGCAGCAACATGCTATTAATGAGATCATCAAAGGAATAAATTATTATTATTTAATCGTGTTAGGACAAAGAGCATTTATTGTCCTTCACTTGTTAAACTGATGAATTTTTAAAACCTTTTTCTTTAAAAGAGAAATGAAAAAAGAAAAGAGAAAATTTCCATTTTCACAGATGTGACCATTCATTCCTCTAAGTGGAGAGAAATATGAGAACACACTCAAATAAGTTCAAACCTAATTGCAACTCAGCTCTGTCCTGCTCTTGGCACAGAATGAGACAAGTCAAACAAGTCAGTTCAGAACCTCTGTTCCAACAGTGACTCAGGGCTCTGGGTTGCTTTCACTTTGAAACTGTCATTTTGGAGGGCTTTATTTCTAGCCACATGGATAGCAGAGAGGAGTGTGGACAACTCACAAAACATTTTAATTGGCTTGAGCCAGTAGAAAGGTTTCCTTCAACTCAAATCCCCATTGGTGGGGACTTAGCCATATCATTTCCTCCTAGCTGCAAAGATGGCTGGGATATGTAGTGACTATTATCTCTTCCATGGTGAATATCAATAGCTCAACAGTGCAGACTTGATGTTGCACCATAGTTTAAAATATAAATTGTTACATTTTAGAGGCAGAATCTGATACTGGGCTAGGAGAGACTCTATCATTTGCATATACTGGTATTTTCTGTTTTTTCAGCCAACTAAAGTGATTCCAGATTTTCATTCTCAACAGATTGGCATTTCTTTTGGTCCTGTTTAAATGTATCTCTTCCAATGGGCTAGTGGTTTATTATCAGCTTCCATTGTTTTTTTTCTCTACTGTTATTAACAGAGTAAATACTTTGCTTTCTTTGACCCTGGTTTCAACCAGCCATACTGGCATGTGGTCTGGACAAATGTGTCATCAATTTTCTTTAACTGATCCTGGAACTTGGCTAATTATATTTATATAGTAGATGTATTTTTACCTCCAGAATATGGAATGAGAAACTAAAAACATTTTACTTAGCAATTTAAGAGAACACTCAAAATTAATAAACAAAAACAACAGCAGCAACAGCAAGAACAACAAGAGCAAACACTTTTTGTCCCTGAAGGCATGGGGTCAGTGCACACCTTTCCTGGTGCTCAAGTACCTGTTTTTCTTGTTAGATTGCAGAGAATGGTTTGAGTGGTTTTGTAACTTGTATCCATCCAAGTCTTAAACTATGATTTCATGGATTGCTTTGTCTTTTTATCAACCTGAAAACAACTTTTCTGTATTAATGGAACTGATTTTGCAGCAGTGATTTAATATATTTCTTCATCCTAGGCTAAAATTTTGATCAAATTCCTATGTGATTATCACTCCTTCACATATGTATAGTCTCAGTGATTGTGTAAAGCAGCATTTGGAGACTGTTGGATCATCCCTAAGATCTAGAGAATCTGATTTGCACAGGCAATTTTCCTTAAGTTATATGGAAATAATCAATAGCCAAAATATAAGGGTAAACTGCCAGATTCTCTTCTTGCCTCTCAGCAGACTGTGTCAAATTTTCACCCATTTTCATGATATTATTTTTGCATTCCAAGTTCAAGGGCAATTTTTGATACAAGAATTCTGGCTTTGAATTTTCTGGATATTTTCTTGTTTTAGAAAATTTAGAGCTTTGGATATTTAGGGCTATCTCTTTGGATTATATTTTGAATATCTCCTAGATGATGTTATACAACTATTTTGAATTAGATGCATATTTACACATAGGAAACTTGCTGGCTTTCACATTTCCTCACTTTTCTTTTTAAAGTCAATACAGTATTTACTTCTAGAGATTTCCTTTATATATGCTGTGCATTCCCTATACTAAGATATTGAAAAGACAAAGGAGTAACTGTGGATCCTACAGTCTAGAATCTCCAGGGACTTAATAATTGGGAACATTTACTTCGGTCACCCTCAGAAGAGTAATGGTAGAAAGGAAAGAAATTGAGAAACACTGTGACAAATTTAACATAGAAATGTGTTATGAAGATCTGAGAAAAATGAGTAGAAAAAATTGAGAGTTGTTAACTTGAAAAATGTTAAATAACATGGCATATGAATCTATTTGGAAAGTTTTTGGCTCAGTGGTAATAGATTTTTGGTTTGCTAAACACAATTTTCTTTTTGGGCAAGGGACAGGAGATGGAAGGGAGACCAAAGAGTTGAAGCAAAAGGAAGGTTAAATCTGATTAATTTCTAAGCAATGTAGAATTGTTGTCTTGTTGTCAGCCTGTTTTTCTTAATCTAACTTCAGATGTCACCAAACAACATTTATATTATGTGTTTCCTTGTGTGTTAGTCAAACCTGATTTACTTTATTGACTAGGAGGCTTGTGGTAGACATGCTAGTTCCCTACACTGAGTCTATTTTATCTGTCTCTGTAGTACAAGAATTCCATACTTTTGTTTAAAGTGGCAATGTGCCCAAAATTCCTTGCAACTAGTGGTGGTCATATGGCCCATTTTTGGTCGATGAAATGTTAAATGGAATGTTTGGAAGCTTTTGGCTGATGAAATGTTTGGAAGCTCTACTGGTGGAGCTTCCAAAAAATAAAATCCCACTTTTTCTAATAAAAGGTGAAAAATCCCACCTGGCATGTGTTTGTTGTCCTTTGCCCTTTCCCTTTCCTCCTGCCTGGAATGAGAACTTTATATACGAAGGTGCAGCAGCCATCCTGTGATCATAAGACAAAGGATCCCATGTTAAGGATGAAAAAATATGGTATAGAAAGGGCTTTTTTCCTTGAACAATTGTTTCAGCCTTGGACTGTCTATAAAAAGAGATCTATAGCCTTCTGCTTGTTTAAGCTGCTCTGGTTGGTTTCTGTTCCATGCCACCAAATGCAATCCTAAATGACTCAGCTTAATTTGACAGTGGTTTTGTAAGTTCTACAATAGGACCCTTTCTATTTCCACAGGGAGACTAGAGACCAACTGTTTTATTGTCTTCCTCTGCCCGTGCAGAGAACTGAAATTACCAACACACAAAGGTTAAAGTCATCATGAGGGGTATCTCCTCTCTGATAGCTGAAACAGTTAATAAGAAGAAATGAAAATGCAATGCTTTTTGTTGGATCATCTTTTCTGCCCTTGATCCCCCTTAACTGCTCTTTTGGAAATTTTTTTGGAATGTACTGCTTCCCTGTTCTTTATATCCATCAAGGCCACCTTGAGAGTCTCTCTAACCCTGCTGCCTTTCATTCTGGGTTATTACAAGTGCATAATTTTCTGGACACATTTTACAACCTATTTTAGGGCTGAAAGGACCTTAGAAATGGTCTTTCTCCATGTGGAGAAAAAAGAGTGAAATAATTGTGCAGGTGAAAATTTCCAAGTGAAACAAGACTTACTGGCAGTCTTTGTGTGTGACAAGCACTGATTACAATGGCAAACACTTACGATGTTTTTACTATAACATTCATGCTTTATTAACGTTTCATCCTCCCAACAACATCATAAGAAAGCATCTTCATTTTACAGATGAGGAAACTCAGGCATGGAAATGTGAAGTAACTTCTCAAGGTCATATATCTAGTCATGCCTTACTTCAGGGAAGTCTTAGAAATGGAGCACTGAACCACTCATCCTTCACCATAACACATGTCAAGCAAATAAAAATATCATATGATTAGTTTGTTACAGGTTAATAGAAACCTCAACAGTTGTCCTGTCACATGTTAATCACTTGTAAGTAGTTCGAGAATAGTAAGATCTCCATTCATTCACTCTATAAATGAGCGGTTGCTATATTTCAGGCATTAAGCCTGGTCTTGGGGATATAACATGGTACAAATTCCAGTTCTTGCTTTCAAGGGACTTACAGCTTATAGGGGCAGACTGAGAAGTAAAAAGACAAGTAAGTGCTGTATTCTATATGTGGGTAGGAGTGGCAGTGATAGAGAAGGTGTCATAGGCACGGACAGTATCATCAGCTGAGGACACAGGTAAGAAAGAGTACGATGTACAGTGGCATGTCAGGTGGGCAGTGTGGCTGGACTGTTAACTCAAGTGGTCATATGGCTACAAGTAGGGTGGGAGTTTGCTCGATAAGAGAAGTGAGAAGTCATCAGATGGCTTCACTTAGAAGAGTGATGTGATCAGATTTATATTATAGGAAAATCACTCTGGCTGTTCTAAAGGGGCAATTCAAAATGAGGTTTTTGATTCTGTCTTTCAGTTCAGTTCAGTTCAGTCGCTCAGTCATGTCCGACTCTTTGCGATCCCATGAATCACAGCATGCCAGGCCTCCCTGTCCATCACCAACTCCCGGAGTTCACTCAAACTCATGTCCATTGAGTCAGTGATGCCATCCAGCCATCTCATTCTCTGTCGTCCCCTTCTCCTCCCGCCCCCAACCTTTCCCAGCATCAGAGTCTTTTCCAGTGAGTCAACTCTTCTGTCTTTAGAAGACATCATTTCTTTGTTTTTCACATTCTTTGTTTTCATACCACTCATGATAAATACCAGCAACTGAGGAAAGAACAAAGCAGATTCCTTGCTTTATCACAAATACATCAGGACGTTGGGATAAGAATTGGATTTTCTGTGTATATTTGGCCAATTTGGAATAAATTGCTTCAGGTGAATATGAACTAGTCTTATTATAGATTTGAGACAGAGCAATATTGAGTTTGGCTTCCCCAGTGGCTCAGAGGTAAAGAATCCACCTGTAAAGAAGGAGACATGGAGATGCGGGTTTGATCCTTGGGTCGGAAAGATCCACTGAAATAGGGAATGGCAACCCACTCCAGTATTCTTGCCTGGAAAATCCTAGGGGCAGAGGAGTCTGGTGGGCTACAGTCCATAGGGTTGCAAAGAGTCAGACATGACTAAGCACTCATACATCACACTAATCTTACATCAATATTGAGATTAATGCATTTGTGTACATTTGACTGTGTTGTTCAAAGCTTTCTATGACTGAACAAGAAGTACAATAGAGTTTATGTTGACAAATAATGCACTCTCTTTTAGCAAACTTACATATAAAAATGAAAAACTTTTCTTGCCCTTTCTAAAAGGTCGAGTGCTTTATCCTGAAGCACTTTAAGCCACATTCCAAGGCGTCCTCATCACAGTTAGAGTTACTTGTCTAAATTAACAAAAACATCCCAGTGACTACTCTATGTCACATCAAAGTTGTGAGACAAAACAAATGATGTTAGGTAATTATGCAAATGAAACCTTCTCCACTTGTGCTAAATAGTAATGATAGTCCTTTGTTCCATGATTCATTATCATGTTCAATCCATTCACATGTGTGTGATTGCCCTTTCTGAGCCAACGTGGAAGAAAAAAACAAAGCCCCATTTTCAACATCATATCCAGTGATGATGAATGTCTGCAATAAAGTCCATAATATGACGCACAATACTTGTACAATAAATACTGAAAAATAAGGAATGATGCTGAAAAGATGTGACCACTTCATTTGTGAATGTCACTTTTTATCTGCAACAAACAGACAACATTTAACTTGATCAAATTTTAAAATTGCAGTTCCTATTGCAATTTCTGGTAGTGATGTATGCTTGACCTCTCCAGATGATGGATTTATTAATTTGAGTAATATTAAAAAAGTTTACTACTTGGTGCTAATTCTTTTTTAAAAAAATAATGCTTGTGTCTCACTGAAAGGAAAAAAGAGACTCATATGATTAACTTCATATTGGTACAAAGTTATTATTAAATTTTTCTTAAGGTTCATAACTGGTAAGGAAAAATAGTCTGTGTAATTCTTAGTGCTTTCTTCACTTTGATATTTTCAGATGCATTAGTGATTGATTATTTTCGGTACTTTTCATCATCTTCTCTAAGACCTGTCTGTGCTATTTACCAGCAATGTGACTTTGAGCAACTTAATCTAAGATCTCATTTTCTACACTTAGATTCTATGAAATATAGACAAGTAATACAACCATAAGGGGTTGTCATGAGGATCAAATGAAAAAATGAAAATGTCTAACACATATTAAGCTCTTGTTGGAATCTGAGCCAAGACACTGCTCTTTAGAAAGCAGAGGTCACATCTCGAAATTAAATGAAGGTAAGGAGACCTGCCTCTTGAGAAACCTGTATACAGGTCAGGAAGCAACTGTTAGAACTGGACATGGAACAACAGACTGGTTCCAAATAGGAAAAGGGGTACGTCAAGGTTGTATATTGTCACCTTGCTTATTTAACTTATATGCAGAGTACATCATGAGGAACGCTGGGCTGGAAGAAGCACAAGCTGGAATCAAGATTTCCGGGAGAAATATCAATAACCTCAGATATGCAGATGACACTACCCTTATGGCAGAAAGTGAAGAGGAACTCAAAAGCCTCTTGATGAAAGTGAAAGAGGAGAGTGAAAAGGTTGGCTTGAAGCTCAACATTCAGAAAACAAAGATCATGGCATCTGGTCCCATCGCTTCATGGGAAATAGATGGAAAAACAGTGGAAACAGTGTCAGACTTTGTTTTTTTGGGCTCCAAAATCACTGCAGATGCTGATTGCAGCCATGAAATTAAAAGACGCTTGCTCCTTGGAAGGAAAGTTATGACCAACCTTGATAGTATATTAAAAAGCAGAGATATTACTTTGCCAACCAAGGTCCGTCTAGTCAAGGCAATGGTTTTTCCCGTGGTCATGTATGGATGTGAGAGTTGGACTGTGAAGAAGGCTGATCGCCGAAGAATCGATGCTTTTGAACTGTGGTGTTGGAGAAGACTCTTGAGAGTCCCTTATACTGCAAGGAGATCCAACCAGTCCATTCTAAAGGAGATCAATCCTGGATGTTCATTGGAGGGACTGATGCTAAAGCTGAAACTGCAATACTTTGGCCACCTCATGAGACGAGTTGACTCACTGGAAAAGACTCTGATGCTGGGAAAGGTTGGGGGCGGGAGGAGAAGGGGACGACGGAGAATGAGATGGCTGGATGGCATCACCGACTCTGTGGACATGAGTTTGAGTGAACTCCGGGAGTTGGTGATGGACAGGGAGGCCTGGCGTGCTGTGATTCATGGGGTCGCGGAGAGTCGGACACGACTGAGTGACTGAACTGAACTGAACTGAACTGAACTGAACTGAACTGAAGGATGACAATAGAAACAGACAGGTAAGTTGTTTTTTGTGATATTTTTGCTCCTTTCTTCTAAATTCAAAGTGAGGAATGTCAACAAAATTCTTTATTGCTGTCCTTGAACAATTTTAGGAAGGTTCATGGGAATTTGAAAGAATTTTGAATCAGTAAAATGAGCCTTGCTATATGCCATATGATTGTGCTATATTTTTTTCTAGTATAGCTGATAATAGATTTCCTTCCCAACTTTCAATGGGAAAAGACGTCACATTGCCCTATTTCAAAAATGTCTTATTAAATCTGACTCTGAGACTCTGGTCTCTGAGATGTCAGGTTTGGATCCCTAGGATCATACAAAGATGTGTATGAACAATGAGCCTGAAGCACAGTTGTGGCTGTCTTTGCAGCTGCTGCTTTCAGGCCTGGCCCTGCACTCTGTGGGAACACAAACCTTGTATGACTTTTCTTGTTCTCCCAGTTGTCTTCTCCTTCACTTCCCTTGGCTGATGCTCCATCTGAATATCACTGATCTTGTATTTCAGGCTTGGATGATATACCATCTGGCAGGATATGGAATATGATTTTCCGAGTGTCACCAAGGGACCATTGGAAGAGAAACACAGAAGTTCAGAGAGTTACCTCTCTAGGAGGAGAATCTTGACCACTGAGAAATGGGAGAGAACCAAGATCAATTTTCTGTCTTTTTTGTCCCTGTGGACTTTTACAAGGTGAGTCGGACACGACTGAAGTGACTCAGCAGCAGCAGCAGCAGCAGTTCTTCCTTGCAAACTCACCAGTAGAAGACCTTCATGCCATCTGAACTTACCTGCGGAGCAGCCTGTGATACCTTCATGCTTTCTGAAGTGGGATTCAGTTCTTAATTCATTGTATCACATTGTTTCTCATCTTTCCACACTCCCTCTCCCTGTTTTCCTTACCCTAACTGCCCTGGGCTTGCATCTCCTAAGTAAAGTTTGATGGTATTAGTCTTTGCCCTGGTTCTTCCATATTGAAAACCAAGCTAAGATGTTACACAGCCATTCCCCATTATGTGCAGCATGGAAATGGAGTATGAATCTTTGCTGTAGGAGGGGATGCCGCTTCTAAGTTGATCTCTTCCCAGTCTTAGGATATTCATCCTTTCTGTGTCAGGTCCTTCCCTCAATTCAAACTTCAACATCAGCCTTTCCTAGTAAGTTCCTATTTCCAAAAAAACACTAGATGAAGAATTGCCTTCAGGTGGCTTTACATCTTCTGTTTCATACCTGAACACCAAAGTCACAAATTACTTTCTGTGTTAGGGAATACCAGACTTGGATCTCAAGCTCAGCTATTGTCTTAAGATGTCAGAAAATAAATTCTCAATAGATTATCTTGCTACACTAGCAGCTATTTCAGTATTCCACACAGACATCCAAACCACTGAAAACAGAGGAGATTCATTAAAATCCCATGGAATGCTTCAAAAAGGCCAGAGGTTTTCTTTAGCTTCCTGGAGCTTTAAGATTTGTAGTTTCTCTATAGAAACATAAACTTTAAATTTAATCTGCCAAGAATAGTCTGGGGTGACAATTTAGATAAAACTGCTGCATTAAAAAGAAACTGCTTCTTTGTTCCCTTTTCCTCAAAGTTAGGATAATAAATAACCTAGAAATGAGAAGCATCTGGACAGTCAGACATCATCATGGGAGAGGAAGACAAAAATTTTCCAATACCTAGGTGTTTATTTATGAAATATTGTTAAGGAGTTTGGTATACAAGTGGGCTGTAGAGTTTAAAATGTTTTTTTTTGTTTTTGTCCTAGAAATACTAGCTCATGCTACTAAATAAGTTTTGAAAATTGAGTGTATAAAATTAGAAAGAAGGAGGTAAAATGACAGTTACTTGCAAATGATATAATCAGATACTTGAACATTCAAGATAATCAACTGAAAAACGTAAATCCATAAGACAACTAAAAAACAGTTGTAATTAATAAGCCAAAATAAAAAAAAAATTTTATGCACCTGGGTAAAAAATGTATCAGAAGGAAATGTCCCGTTTACAATAGATAGAAAGAGATAAAATACCTAGAAATAATACAAAAAGAAAGTATGCAAGATTTATATAAATAAAAATTTAAAATTCTACTGAACATATAAAACAGGTAAATAAATACAAAGACATAGCTTGTTCTTGAATAGAAAATTCCATTTCATAAGTATTTTAATTCTTGCTAAGTTTTTAGATCTATTTGAACTGATTCTAAATTTCATATGAGAAAATAAACATGCAAGAATTGTCAGAACAGGAAGGAATAAGGAAAGAAAACTCACCCTAGAGAAAATAAAGCCAACTGTAAAGTTACAATAATTTATGGACTAGGCCGGAGTCCAAAAATAAGAGCCAGATACAGAAAAGGGAAATCAGGTTGTCTTGAGGGTAGTTAGTCCGGGTATGAAAACCTATTGGAAGGATAAATTTTAATATCCAGCTAACTTAAAAGGGAGAAGGAAATGGCACCCCACTCCGGTGTTCTTACCTGGAGAATCCCAGGGACGGGGGAGCCTGGTGGGTTTCCATCTATCGGGTCGCACAGAGTCGGACACGACTGAAGTGACTTAGCAGCAGTAGCAGCTAACTTAAAAATGCACAGACTCTGCTTTGGCAGTTTCATTTTTAAGAATTAATTATATGGACACACTCAGAAACATTCAAGTATCTACAGACATATTTTGTAACATTTCTGTAATAGCGAAAGCAAAAACAAAATCCAATAAAATCTAAAATTTTAAAAGCAGACAACCAGTTAATTAAGCTATGAAATAGCTATAAAATGGAATATTAAGCAACCATCTAAAACATTATAAGGCAGCTTTACATGCATTGATACAACTTGACCTCCAATACAGTTTAAGTGAAAGAACCAAGGAGTGATATACACATATGTACACACACATACACACACTTATGCATAAATACACACGTATGTCTGTGTGTGTAAGAGAGCTAGTCAGAATCACATGTTCTAAGGTACCATAGAAAGAAAGAAATTGAAGTTGCTCAGTCATGTCCAACTCTTTGCGATCCCATGAACTGTAGCCTGCCTGGCTCCTCCGTCCATGGGATTTTTCAGGCAAGAATACTGGAAAGGGTTGCCATTTCCTTCTCCAAAACTTTATTTCCTGGAATTCCTCAGGCCAGAATACTGGAGTGGGTATCCTTTTCCTTCTCCAGGAGATATTCCCAATTCAAGGATTGAACCCAGGTCTCCCGCATTGCAGGTGGATTCTTTACCAACTGAGCTATCAGGGAATCCCTAAGTTACCATGAAGTAAAGTGAAGTGAAGTGAAAATCACTCAGTTGTGCCCAACCCTTTGTGACCCCATGGACTGTACAGTCTATGGAATTCTCCAGGCCAGAATACTGGAGTGAGTAACCTTTCACTTCTCCAGGGGATCTTCTCAACCCAGGGATTGAACCCAGGTCTCCCGTAGAGATAGGCAGATTCTTTACCAGCTGAGCTATCAGGGAAGCCCAAAGTACCATAGAGCAAGTTTAAAAATCCATAAAATTTGATAACAACGGCAAAAATTCACAACCAGGCATTCTTTTTCACTGTCAACATCCCAATCTCACGCCACTGTTCTGGTAACTAAATATACAAACATATTTATATTTCAGAGATGAAGCAATTTTGCCTAATTAAAATTTAATTAATTTAAGGTAATAATGCTTCATAGGGGCTTATCTTAGACTTCTCTGGTGGCTCAGACAGTGAAGAATCTGCCTGCAGTGTAGAAGACCCAAGTTCGATCCCTGGGTTGGGAAGATACCCTGGGGAAGGGAATGGCAATCCACTCCTGTATTCTTGCCTGGAGAATTCCATGACCAGAGAAGCCTGATGGGCTATAGTCTACGGGGTCAAAAGACAGCTGAACATGAGTGAGCAAAAATACTTTTACAAGGGCTTGTCTATCTCAGTCTACAAACTATATTAAATAGCAAAATAATTTTGAATAATATTCAGGTCTACATTTCTGAAAACATTTCTTTGCTAAGAGGATTAAAACATTTTCCATTTCTTTTCAAGAGAACAATTTATTATCACTTAAAATTTGTTACTTTATTTATCTTTCCTTTTGTAGATTTTCAAGTTTTCAAAAGTATATTACACGGCATGCTCATGGGTCTCTTGTTTTTTAATCTCAGGGGTAGTCTTTCCCCATATTGTTACAGTAAAAAAGAATAATAAACCCAAAAGACTGATATTTGAGACATCAGTGAGTATTTAAAGGAAGTGAGCATCTTAATACATGAGCTAATGAGGAACTAGCTATTATTGGAGATAATATAATAATCACATTACCAATTACAATCTGTCATCAACTACATAATTCTTCTGAAGCCACATATAAGTTAATCTCCTTGGCAGTTTTCCCGCAAGTTCTTTTACATTGTAAATCTTTACTTAATCATGTTCAGTATTTTCCAGAAATTACTTTCTGTTTTTGAAAGCATTGACTTTATAAGGATGATGGTTTATTGGTCAATTGTTAGATCAAAATTTAGTTGCTTTACATCATTTTTCATTTTTTTAGATAAGTTTTTCTAACATTGTCTGTTGGATCCTTTAGTGCTATCATTACTCAAACAAAGAGTAGAACTTAAAATAATGGAATGAATAGAAATGTTGGCAATTATTTTCTTAAAGCCTCATATAGTATAGAAGTCATACAATATTGCAACTGTTTAGTATTTATCAGATGAAGACATGTCCCATGAGATGTTAATAAATGTCCATAATAAAGGGTGAAATTGCTTCTTGGAGATTTGTGAAACACAACTAAAGGGTCTGAAAAATCCTGCACAAAGAAATCTGACTTTGTTTAATCCAGTTTTTCTTGATTGTATTTGATCCTGGAATTCCTTTTCTGTGTCAGGAACCTTTGAAATGCTGGTGTGGTCTCATCAAATATACATATCTACCCCCTTCCTTATACTTCGCTACCATTTCTATTTATCATGTGTATGACTTGACTATTGATCTAATCTGACATTTGTCATATCCAGCTGACTTTGTTCACCCCTGTTCCTTCACTATTGCTGGAATGTCCTCCCTGCTGGTCACTGACATCTCATTTCAAATACCTGGTTTGTAAAAAAATGGAGAAACACGAGAAATGACTAAAACTATGACTGCTATCTGCTTTTGCTGTCACTTCAGATTGTTTGTCACTGAGAACATGATGAGCATGGTTCCTGGGATATAGAAGGGCCTGGTCTTGCACTCTCCACCTCCGGGCCACCTGGGGCAGGGAGCAGAGGTGAGCCAAAGATTACAGTCCTGAGAGGTAGCATTTGCCAGTGATTAGATCTCCTGGCAATGTGTCCATAAGAACTCTGATTTGTATTTCATGTTTTATATGCTGTCTGCTGACCTCTCTTTACAATGGAGCCAAAGTATGTGTGGGTGTAATGTGAAACTAAGTTTAGGTCCTGCAGCCTGTCTTAAACCATGGCACAGGGAAGAGGTGGGGTTGGAAGTTGAACTTGTGCTGAACTTGTCTGCTTCCTGTTCAGTTGGTATGAATGTGTTATTGAGCAGAAAAAACAAAAAAGTTTTCCACTGAGACTTAAATGGATTCACTGAAACCTAACCTGATCTTGTTGCCATCATGACTTCCACACATCAGTGTCTCCATGTGTCCCTGGGGTAGCCCCTGCTAGATATTGGCAGGCCAGGCGATATTAGGGAAGTGGCCAAAAACCAGGGGTAAAGAGCTGATGGACAGGGAGGCTCTAACAGTGAGGACCTATATAATCCACTGACTTTCCCTGGTCACCCCTCCTGTTTGACCTCTGTAAGTCCCTTCCACCTCTCTGTTAGCTCTGACTTCAGACACATACCCCTCTTCTGTCGTCCAGTGCCTTTCTGGAACACACCAATAAAAGTGCCATCTTGATGTCTCTGCCAGGACATAGCTATGATTCACAGATCCCAAACCTTATAAACCATGTGTCTATGTATCCTTCAAGCTTTGCTCAGAGATGTCCTGCATCATGGACCTCTTATAACTCCCCTGGACAGAATCTAGCTGGGAAATATTTATCTGAGAATGTCTTCTTTCTGTAATATTTTTCTCCCATTGATGAAGAAATTAACTTAAGCAACAGTTTTAAGGACCAAATAAACTAGAGAAGGGGTAAAAATAGCAATGACATATTTAAAGTTAGAAAGGGAAGTGGAAAATGTCAAAAATTAGAGGTTGTACAAAGATTTTAGTAATCTCTGGATATTATGAAATCTAACTGAGGTCCTTAGACAATGCTGAAGTTTTGAGTATCTACTTGAATGAGGATAGAGCTTGGAATGTCAGCCAGACTCAATGCTTGCTGTTTTAGAAAAACCACCTGCAAAACTGGTCTTGGTGGAAAATCCAACCACAGTAATAAATAGCCTGAGGAGCCTCTTGTATCCTTATACAAATTCAAAGGTGCCCAGGCACTTTCTGACAGTATCTTCTTTCCCCTCTGTTGTGGAATGAAAAGAAAGCCAATGGAAGCTTTCTTAAGTCTGCAAGTGCTCCTGGCACTCTATGTAACATAACCCATGGAACATGGAACTTGATCTGGGATTTCCCATTCTAGCACTTACTCAACCAGATACAGTGAGACGGCCTTGCTGTAATTCATCCCTAGTCTTCTCTTTGGCTCTTCTTTCACTGCTATCAGGTTATTAGCTGCTTTATGTTTTGCTGCTCCAGTTTTCTTCTTCACAGCTAATAACTATGAAGTCAGGTACTTGGTCAATTTCCTAGAAATTTGGCAGTGAATATAACGACCATGCTTCACTCTTCAATGTTAACGAATTGGAAAACTTTCTGACTTAATACACATCTTTAGAGCTTTTTGGACATTTGCTCATCCATGCAGTGTTAGAGTGCAGATGAAATTGGTCTACTTATCTTAGTTTAGGAAGAGGTCTGAAGCCTAGAGAAAATTCTTTAGTCAACAATATGTGGTTAACTTTACTCAGAATGAAGAGAATGGAATATGGCAGGAGGTCACAAAGTCCAAATGCTCTTAAGAATTCTTCCAGGTTGCATGAGTCAAATGTCCTTCCTCTTAAGAAGTATTTGAGATAAAACTTCCAAAGTAGACAGGAACAATAGAGATGAGTGAGCACCTGATTCTCATCACCCACTGAAGTGTTTCACTTTCCTACATTTTTGAACTATTCCCTATTACTCTTGCCTGGAAAATCCCATGGACAGAGGGGCTTGGTAGGCTGCAGTCCGTGGGGTCACTAAGAGTTGGGCATGACTAAGCGACTTCACTTTCACTTCTCACTTTCATGCATTGGAGAAGGAAATGGCAACCCACTCCAGTGTTCTTGCCTGGAGAATCCCATGGATGGAGAAGCCTGGTGGGTTGCTGTCTATGGGGTCACACAAGAGTCAGACACGACTGAAGTGACTTAGCAGCAGCAGTATTCCCTGTTATCAATTCAATAGTTAAAAGAAAGTACAGTGCTTTAAGGCAAAGCTTAAGATTGGGCAGGGTAGTGAAACAGAGAAGGGAACCTTGTTTCTTCTCTGAGCCCAAGAGGAAACAGTTAAGCTTCATTCTAAAAGTTGATGTTGGAAAAACCCAAGGACTCAGTTTTCTAGCAACGTGAGAAAAGCACTGGGCTGATCATTGGGAGGCTAACATTCTAGTGGATCTATCACAGGGCAACAATAAGCTCATTTCTTGTCTGTAAAGCACAAGGGTATCCAATGAGAACAGTCTTTAAGATTTGTTACCTTTATTCTTCAGCATAACCATGTAACTCTGTGGTAAATAATGTTACAGATTTTTTAGATTTTTTTAACAGTGATGAATCTATATTTTTTCTGACAAATAAATTGGCATATTTTAGTAAAATATTAATATTTCCAAGACAAAATAGAACACCATTTCCTCAGAGGTTGGAATTGCATATTTAATATTTGTGTTACTATACTTTCTCATTTCTGATGGGATTGAGTGCATGAATATTCAAAGGCAAATGGCTTTAAATCTTGATGGAAAGTTTCATGCTAAAAACATTACAGAATTGTGGGTGCCAGTGAGAATTTAAGTCAGAAATTCAGTAGATATTGATCAGACAAAAAATGAATAGATTTATAACTATTGTCACAAATGCAAATTTGAAAGTTCTTTCCTAAAGCGAAATAAACATCCATTAAAAAATTTTGATCTTTAATTATCACTTGAAATAATATTCTCTTCTGATACTTTTGGCCTTCTTTTAGTCTGCTGTGTATTTGTTGTTGTTTAATCATTAAGTTGTGTCTGACTTTTGCAATGTAACGACTATAGCCCGCCAGGCTCCTATTTTCATTGGATTTCCCAGGCAAAAATATTGGAATGGGTGGCCATTTCCTCCTCCAGGGGATCTTCTGAACTCAGGGAACCAACCTGCATCTCCTGTATTTCCTGCATTGCAGATGGATTCTTTACCTGCTGAGTCATTTGGGAAGAAACCAGCCACATTTTTTCCAGAATTGCAAATACACCTGGCTTATAATTTAAGAATAATGAAATTCCCTTCTATATACCATTTCAGAAATCAAGATAATTTTGGTTCCAAAACGTAATAATTGCACAAAATGAAAATCAATCCTATGAGATTTTTTAAAAAAAGAAATACATTTTTTAAAAGATTTTTAAAAAATGTGGATCATTTTCTAATGTATTCATTGAATTAGTTACAATATTGCTTCTGTTTCATGTTTTTTGGTTGTGTGGCATGTGGTCTCTTAGTTCCCCTACCACAAATTGCATCTGCACCCCCTGCACTGGAAGGTGAAGTCCTAACCATTGGATCTCCAAGGAAGCTCCTGAAACACATTTTTCCTGGCTTTTTCCTTGACTTTAGATCTTTGTGAAGTTGATTGCCTTCTGTGAGTCCCCAAGGAGCATTGGATACATTGTATTGGGTTTCTATCAGACATTGATTTTTATCCTGTCTTTCCACTCCAACATTTTCTTATCCACCTAAGGCCAATAAACAGGGTATTGTAAGACTATTGGAGACCATCGGT
Source organism: Moschus berezovskii (assembly GCF_049115385.1). Lineage (NCBI taxonomy): Eukaryota > Metazoa > Chordata > Mammalia > Artiodactyla > Moschidae > Moschus > Moschus berezovskii. The sequence goes on along the minus strand of NC_142469.1, from coordinate 79,931,728 downwards.
CCTGCAGTGAGTGGCCTGTTGTCATGTGACCTGTCAGAAGTACTTTTCTCCCCTTTTACTGCTACTCTCTGTTGAACAGGCAAAGTCATTTCTGTTTGTGACTGAACAGAACTTTTGTGAAAGCAAAGTTTTAATTTCTCTTCTTGAGTGCTATTGTTCACAATAAGATTAAGATAAGTTTGTAGGGAGTTAAGGGCTTCCCTGGTGGCTCAGACAGTAAAAAATCTGCCTACTATGCGGGAGACTCGGGTTTGATTCCTGGGTTGGGAAGATCCCCTGGAGAACGGAACGGCAACCCACTCCAGTATTCTTGCCTGGAGAATTCCATGGACAGAGGAGCCTCGTGGGCTACAGTCCATGGGGGTCACAAAGACTTGGGCAAGCCTGAATGACTAACACTTGCACAATGCTAACTACTGTGTTAGTTTTCTTTTTTTTTTTTTCCCAGAGGTGCCCTGCAGCATGCAGGATATATATCAGATCCCCAACCAGGGACGGAACCTGTGCCTCTTGTACTGGGCACACGGAGTTTCTTAATTCCGGGACTACTAGGGAAGTCCCAAGCAATTACCATATTACAGTCAAACTATTACTCCCCTTTAAAAATTAACTCATTGTCATACCTCACACTTTTCTTAGAGTAGAAGGCTTCTTGAATCCTCATGCATGTAGATTTTGGGCAGATCTTCTCACCAGTTTACAGTCATGCAAACATATATCTGAAACTCATTGAAGCATACAATTTATATGCAGTTTGAAGTCCCCTTCCTATACAAGGATGGGCTAAGTCACTTCAGTCGTGTCCAACTCTTTGCAACCCCATGAACTGTAACCCACCAGTCTCCCCTGTCCATGGGATTCTCCAGGCAAGGATATTGGAGTGGATTTCCATGCCCTCTTCCAGGGGATCTTCCCAACCCAGGGATTGAACCTGCATCTCTTGGGTCTCCTGATTGGCAGGTGGGTTCTTTACCACTAGTGTCACCTGGGAAGCCCATATAAGGATAAACATAGAAATAAAAAAGATGCTAGGAACTATAAAGCATCGTAAAGCACATGGCAGAGAAAGAGATATTTTTACAGTACCACTTTGTGAGATACCAAATAAATTATGGGGATATTAATTTAAAACATTTAAATTAAATGTTTAAAACATTTCTGTAGGGCCATTTGGATGGGAGAGAGGGAGTGTTTGAGAAGGATCAGTTGAAGCAGAGTGAAAGGAAGGGAATGGGAGGGAGAATGCATTGAAGTTAACAATCCCTGGGCCTTGCAATCATAAAAGTATTGATGATACACCATTTTCCAGTCAGCAAATGACAAAGATTCAAGAAGTGATAATACTCAGTTTGGGAAAGGGTATGGTAAGATAGATTCTCTCTTTTGTAGCTAATTTACTGCTTTGCAATCCATTTTTTTTCTATTTTCACTGATAAATATTTTCGGTACATCATAGAAAGTGAGAAGTTAAATATCCTCCATGTGGTTTTCCAGGCAGAAATTTAGGTCAGAGCTGTATGATAGCAGACAATTTCATTTTAACCTTTTCACATAGTTAGTAGTGCTTTATGAATGATGACACATCAGTGGCTAGGAGACATATTAACTGCTTTTCACATACTGTGGACGCTCTTGCTGTGTGCTTCTTCCACTTCTCTGCAGAAGGCACTCTGAGCCAGCTAGACTCAGTTTCTTGAAGGCATTTAGACTCCCAGGGACATATTCCTCTTAAGCTTTTGATTTTAACAGAATAAAGTAGACAGAGATATGCAGTGGCCTACATTAAGTTGTCCATGATTAAATACATGAATTCACCAGTAACGTTTGCCAATTACCAAGAAAACTGGTTAAATAATTTACCTTCAGTTATAACATAGAAACATCTGTGCCATCGTGTTAGAACAGAAAAAGTCCCAGTATTAATATAATGGTATCAAAGAGTTTTTCTTATGCCATTAAAAACAATTTTTCAGATTTGTTTAGTTCATTAACTGATTTCCAAATACAGCTTTTGAGTGAGAAAAAAATCAGAAATGCATTATGTATTAATGAATGGATGAGGAAGGGAAAGACTCCAAGAATAAATTGTAATGTGAGTTATCTATATTTATCAAGTAAGAATATTTATTCTTTTACAAATAGAATCTTTAACTTCATTTTCTTGGCAATGACTTGTCATAGGAAGGAAATAATACTATCTGAAATAAATGAGTCCATATATATCATCACAGAGTATGCATAATATCATATTGTTCCCATGTTAATTCAGGAAAGGAGAAATTATTCAGTGTATTTTATCAAGCAGCTGAGAAGCAAGTAAACATCTTATATTCTTTTTGTGATTTTTATTATATATCCAAAATATTTGTTAACTGTTTAAAAAGTGAAGGATGTACATAAATTATTTCTTTCTTTTAATTTAAGAATATTTTGAAAATTACTTAAGTCTCACAATAATAATGCAACTGTTGTCATTTTCATGTGTTTCCTCCATTTTCCACATGTGTATACATAGGTTAGTTAGAATTTGTGAGTATGATCCGCAGGTTCCACCCACATAGATTTATTATACTTCTTTGGTTTAAGCCTCCTCCCAGAAATCTGGGGAGGAATCATGACAGACAAATGGTCTGGAACATTTAAACCTCTTGGTCAGAGTACTAAGGCCCTTAGTAGTGACAGTTTCAAAGTACCACATGGCACCTTGACAGCAATAGAATAGTCACTTCTCCTTGGGGAAACTCCAAGGTGATTCTCAGGCCACTGCTGATATTTTTGCTTCTCTAAGACATATAAAGATTATCATCACTGTCTTCACTTCCTTAATTCTTCAGCCCACTGAAGTCTGTCTGTGGCCTTTTAAGCTGCCTTACAGGTCATCACATGGCTTCTCGATTTCCAAATACCCAGTTCAGTGTAGTCTTGACCTCTGAAACACATAATCATATCCTTATTCAGCTTTGTCAGCCTGAGTCTCTGGTTTTTCTTTTTTATTTTTTTCCTTCCCTTTCCACATCTCTGGGCTTCCTATGTGGCACTAGTGGTAAAGAATCCACCTGCCAATGCAGGAGATACAAGAGTCTCGGGTTCGATCCCTGGATCTGGAAGATCTCCTGGAGAAGGAAATGACAACCCATTCCAGTATTCTTGCCTGGAAAAATTCCATGGATAAGGAGCCTGGTCAGCTGAAATCCATGGGTTCACAAAGAGTCAGATATGACTGAGCGTACACACACACACACACACAACTTCTTTAATTTTAGTTCAGGTCGATTGTGTGTGTGTATGCTTTGTATTTGCTGTTCACAAAATCCTTACAACTCTAGGTGTAATCTGAGGTCAAGCAGCATCAACCAATCCTGGGAGCTTTGATTAGAGATGCAGAATTTGGCAGGCACCATAGACCTACTGAATCAGAATCTGCCTCTGACAAGATGCCCAGGTGACCTGCTTGGAGAAGCACTGCTTTAAATGATGGTATTCTGTCCTCTGCTATTTTCTGTCTTTTCCTGGATAACCACATATGTGCCAGACTTTAACTTTTATATCCTTATGACTTTCAAAGTGACTCTAGCTGGATATGTCTTTGGAGTGCTAGGCCTTCATTTCAATTTGCTTAACTATGTGCATATCCCATAGGCACAATGAGCTAAATGTGTCTAATATTGAACTCATTTTCATTTGCTTCTCTCTCTGCCCAAGCACCCGAACTGGAAACCCATTATTCTTGACTCCTCCTTCTCCCAGCAGTGGTAGAACAGACTAATAGAGAAGCATCAGCAATAGCGCATAATACCCTGGGAAAATTTAAAATTAAATGCTCTTATTTTATCACAAGTCAATTCTCCCCCTCCCTTCCACCTAAAGAGTGGGGAAAAAATTCAGTCAAGGACAGCTGTCAAACCTGGTTTGCTTGTGGCTTTCTGAGAGAGCATAACGTATTTTCCATTGGAAAACACTTGCAAGTTTGGCCTAGCCTAGCTCTTTTTGTTTGTTTTTAATAGTTTGAAATCAGAGTACAGGGAAAATTGAATCCTAAACAAGTCAGTTATGAGTGGAAGTGGAGGTCCTTTCCTAATGCAAGAGATGGCGAAAATGTATACATCCTGGTTTGTCTCCTGAGTGCTATTAAAAGGAAACATCTATAATGCTTTGGAATTTCACCAGATGTTGATGTTTCTTTATTCTCAAAGCTCTATGCTTCCAGGAGTGAAAGTTTATGTTAAGCTTTCTATTCAGGATTTTCTTCGCCCTATGAACAACATATAGAGTTGAGTTAATCTGTTTGTAATTAGTTGAAATGACATGTGTGGGGCCAGAGACTGCTGGTTGCCTATGAATACCCAGAATCCCCTCCTCCTTGGTGACAGCATCCTGACTTGATTTGAGGTGACCTCTACCCTGAAAGCATTAGCATGAAGAGCAAGCAGCCTGCCTGAATGAAAAGCCATATGCTGCAGCATCTCTATGCCACCACCCTCTTCCTGCCACACTCTGGAGTGAGCATCACTGCTATGGGAGCCCCCACACTCTGGACAAGCTGCAACCGCTCATCTCCTAGTTCAGAACCCCCAGAGGAGTAAGTTGACTCCTCCTTCAAAGCTCCCCCTGGGGCCCCAGGGTGCTGGCCCAGTAAGTGAGCGCTAGTCCCCTGGAACAATACACTCTGCACTTCTCTAAGCAGGGTAAACATCTCTAAGTCTCTTCAATATCATCATTCACCTGTATGGTGTGTATAAAGGCATTTGCTGTCTGGACTGGATAACTAACCACCATCTGTAACATGGTTTGTATAGGGAAAGTGTGTTTGGCATGCCAGACATCTAATTTACTAAGCAACATTTGCAGCATGGCCTGTGTGTGCAAGTGGATGCCTGCCAGGGTATGTGGACTGAGATGAATCAGGAATCAAGAGTCACGAAATGAAAATGGATTTAATTCCTAAATATGGCTGTGACTATGCATAGGAACAGATTTAGAGAAGCAAACCCATAGAAGGTCGAATTGAGTGAAAAAAAAAATCTAGCCAACTAGCAATTTGATATAATTCAACTATTTCCTCACCCACCTACTTGGCTGAAACCAAAGTAGCTTGTGCTATCTTTATCTAATGCTCCAAGATGTCCTCAGAAATATATAAATCAGGTTGTCACTGAGTCACAAAAACATCCCCAGAAATGCCCCTGCTCCATGAGTAAAGAGATATTGGCTCCACACTCTTCTTATTTTCACATAGAAATTTCCAGAGACTGGCAGAGAAATTGTCTCAGTTTAGCATGACTTTAAATCCTTTAAACCAGTGTACTCTGTCATAACTTTATTATTAGTAGTAGAACAAATAACTGAAAGTGTACATGTTACATGGGGTCCATCTGGGGTTTATTTATTTGTAACTTTCCAATTTCTTGTAACCAACCAAATCCTTGAAAGAGGATTAGAAATATAATAAAAACAATACAGGAGAAATAGCAGTTTTCTATAGTTTTCCCAAAGGGATTAAGAAGCAAAAGTTAGTTAAATAAGTGGGAGTCAAAGTGGCTCAAACCAAAAGGGGAACAAAAGAAAATATGACTTGAGTAGGTGATAAAGGTGCAGAGCATCCCAGAGCCATGACATGAACTTGTTTAGGCCTCAGTCTTTTCTCTGTAAATGATATTTGCTGCCACTCTTGTTGATATCAAAAGAATCCTCCTAGAGTTGAAATGATGCTGATGAAGACACTTGTGTTTTAGAACGTAATTGTGGGGTTTTTTTTGGTGGGGTGGTGGTGGTGTGGGTGTTGGTTGACCAATTTGAAGGAAATTCCAAACTTGCTTTTGAGACCTGGCAGAAAAATAATTTTTAGAGAAGAAGGAGACACTTGGTTTTTTAAAAACATACACTTTATTGTATATTATTCTTTTCAGGGCTTCCTGGTGGCTCAGGCGGTAAAGAATCTGCCTGCCAACACAGGTGATGCAAGAGATATGGGTTCATTCTCTGGGTTGGGAAGAGCCCCTGGAAGAGGAAATGGCAAACCACTCCAGTATCCTTGTCTGGGAAATCCCATGGACAGAGGAGCCTGGCATGTTACAGTCCATGGGATTGCAAAAGAGATGGACATGACTTAGTGACTAAACAACAACAATCTTATTTATAACACCTTTCAGATTCTCCTCACCAGAAAAAAAAAAAAAAAAGAGAGGATAATTGTGGTAAAACCTCTCAGCTCTATTTTAGGAGGGCATTTCACATAATATTACTTCACTGCAAGCTACTCTTCCGTTTGTGTTTTACCAGAAAATTTGAGATGAAAGCTGGCTTAATATATTGCCATAACAAGTCATCTTGACCTTGATCTTCCAGGTTTTCTCTAAGTCAGGGTCATAGGCCCTAAGTTCCATTAAGGTGTTAGTTCAGTTCAGTTAAGTCCTGTGCAACAGGATCCAGAGACCCCACAGAGACTGAGACAGAACTGTGTTTGAGTGTCTCCTGAAGAGGTACAAGTCAACAATGGTCTGCTGCAGGGGCAGGGGCTCTGGGTGCAGTAGACCTGGGTATGGCATAAGCCCTCTTGTAAGAGGAGGTTGCCATTAACCCCACCATAGAGCCACCAGAACTTACACAGAACTGGGGAAACAGACTCTTGGAGGGCACAAACAGAACCTTGTATGCACCAGGACTCAGGAGAAAAGAGCAGAGACCCTACAAGAGACTGATCCAGACTTGCCTGTGAGTTTCCAGGAATCTCCAGCAGAGGTGTGGGTCGGCATTGGCTGACTGCATGGTTATGAAAGGTTGTTGCTGAACCACAAAAAGATGCTGGGATTCTTGGCCTCTGGAGAAGAATTCAATCTGGGGCCAGAGATGAGGCTTGATCGCTCAGAGCTTTTGTGTAATCAGGTTTTATTAAAGTAAAAGGAAATAGAGAAAGCTTCTGACATAGGCATCAGAAGAGGGCAGAAAGAGTACCCCTTTGGTGGTGTTAGCAGTGGAGTTATATACTCTCCAATGAATCAAAAGAATGTCTGGAGGTTGTAAAGACCTCACTAGACCGACTCCCATAATTTACATTTTAAGCTAACAGGATTAGCCAGAAGGTTTAATCCAGAAACTGTCCTCAGGCAGTATCACACTGGTCATAGCAAACACCCTCTTCTAACAACACAAGAGAAGACTCTACACATGGACATCACCAGATGGTCAACACCAAAATCAGATTGATTATATTCTTTGCAGCCAAAGATGGAGAAGCTCTATACAGTCAGCAAAAACAAGACTGGGAGCTGACTGTGGCTCAGATCATGAACTCCTTATTGCCAAATTCAGACTTAAATTGAAGAAAGTAGGGAAAACCACTAGACCGTTCAGATATGACCTGAATCAAATCTCTTACAGTGCAAGTGATAAATTGATTCAAGGAATTAGATCTGATAGACAGTGCCTGAAGAAGTATGGATGGAGGTTTGTGACATTGTACAACAGGCAGTGATCAAGACCATCCCCAAGAAAAAGAAATGCAAAAAGGCAAAATGATTGCCTGAGGAGGCCTTACAAATCACTGTGAAGAGAAGAGAAGTGAAAGGCAAAGGAGAAAAGGAAAGATATATCCATTTGAATACAGAGTTCCAAAGAATAGCAAGGAGAGATAAGAAAGCCTTCCTCCGCGATCAATGCAAAGAAACAGAGGAAAACAACAGAATAGGAAAAACAAGAGATCTCTTCAAGAAAATTAGAGATTCCAAGGGAACATTTCATGCAAAGATGGGCACAATAAAGGACAGAAATGGTATGGACCTAACGCAAGCAGAAGATATTAACAAGAGGTGGCAAGAATACACAGGAGAACTATGCAAAAAAAGATCTTCATGACTCAGGAAACCACAATGGTGTGATCAGTCACCTAGAACCAGATATCCTGGAATGCGAAGTCAAGTGAGCCTTAGGAAGCATCACTATGAATGAAGCTAGTGGAGGTGATGGAATTCCAGTTGAGCCATTTCAAATCCTGAAAGATAATGCTGTGAAAGTGCTGCACTCAATATGGCATCAAATTTGGAAATCTCAGCAGTGGCCATGGGACTGGAAAAGGTCAGTTTTCATTCCAATCCCAAAGAAAGGCAATGCCAAAGAATGCTCAAACTACCGCACAATTGCACTCATCTCACATGCTAGTAAAGTGATGCTCAAAATTCTCCAAGCCAGGCTTCAACAGTAAGTGAACTGTGAACTTTTAGATGTTCAAGCTGGATTTAAGAAAGCAAGAGGAACCAGAGATCAAATTTCCAACATCTGTCTGATCATCAAAACAGCAAGAGAGTTTCAGAAAAACATCTATTTCTGCTTTATTGACTATGCTAAAGCCTTTGATTGTGTGGATCACAACAAATAGTGGAAAATTCTTCAAAAGATGGGAATACCAGATCACCTGACCTGCCTTCTGAGAAATCTTTATGCAGGTAAGGAAGCAATAGTTAGAACTGGACATGGAACAACAGACAGGTTCCAAATCGGGAAAGGAGTATGTCAAGGCTGTATATTGTCACCCTGCTTATCTAACTTATATGCAGAGTACATCATGAGAAATCCTGGACTGGATGAAGCACAAGCTGGAATCAAGATTGCAGGGAGAAATATCAATAACTTCAGATATACAGATGACACCACCCTTATGGCAGAAAGTGAAGAAGAACTAAAGAGCTTCTTGATGAAAGTGAAAGAGGAGAGTGAAAAAGTTGGCTTGAAGCTCAACATTCAGAAAACTATTATCATGGCATCTGGTCTCATCACTTCATGGCAAATAGATGGGGAAACTATAACAGCCTTTATTTTCTTGGGCTCCAAAGTCACTGCAGATGGTGACTACAGCCATGAAATTAAAAGACGCATGCTCCTTGGAAGAAAAGTCATGACCAACATAGGCAACTTATTAAAAAGCAGAGACATTACTTTGCCAACAAAGGTCCATCTATTCAAAGCTATGGTTTTTCCAGTAGTCGTGTATGGATGTGAAAGTTGGACTATAAAGAAAGCTGAGAGCTGAAGAATTGATGCTTTCGAACTGTGATGTCTGAGAAGACTCTTGAGAGTCCCTTGGACAACAAGGATATCCAACTAGTCTATCCTAAAAGAAATCAGTCCTGAATATTCATTGGAAGGACTGATGCTGAAGCTGAAACTACAGTACTTTGGCCACCTCATGCGAAGAACTGACTCATTGGAAAAGACCCTGATGCTGGGAAAGACAGAAGGCAGGAGGAGAAGGGGACGACAAAGGATGAGATGGTTGGATGTCATCACTGACTCAATGGACATGAGTTTGTGTAAACTCCAGAAGCTGGTGTTGGACAGGGAGGCCTGGCATGGGTTGTAAAGAGTCGGACACAACTGAGCGACTGAGCTGAACTGAACTGAACTGAACTGAGGTTGGAGAGGACAGCAGGATAGAACATATATTTATCTGTAAACATGTAAGTTTAAGGCATGAATTTGACATCCATGTGTAGATATCATAGTGGCAGTTCGATTTGTGAATCTGATTTAGGGATAATCCATATACTGTAGCCTGCCAGGCACCTCTTTTCATGGAATTCACCAGGCAATAATACTGGAGTGGGTAGTCATTGCCTTCTCCAGGGGATCTCCTTGACCCATCAAGTGAACCTGGGTCTCCTGTACAGCCAGCAGGGAAGCCCTATCATTGAGGCTGCTGCTGCTGCTAAGTCACTTCAGTCGTGTCCGACTGTGTGCAACCCCATACAGGGCAGCCCACCAGGCTCCCCCGTCCCTGGGATTCTCCAGGCAAGAACACTGGAGTGGGTTGCCATTTCCTTCTCCAATACATGAAAGTGAAAATTGAAAGTGAAGTCGCTCAGTCTTGTCTGACTCTTCGCGACCCCATGGACTGCAGCCTACCATGCTCCTCCGTCCATGGGATTTTCCAGACAGGAGTACTGGAGTGGGGTGCCATTGCTTTCTCCGATAGTTGAGGCTAGAGGTATACATTTAGTAATTTTTAGGGTGTACATGGTGTCTAGGACCACGAAGCTAGATATAGTCACCTAGGAAACAAGCATAGCCAAATAGAAGTGACTTAGCAGCAGCAGCAGCAGGAAAAAAAGGATGTTCTATGACATGACACCTGATATTTCGGTTTCTTTCCTAAACAAAATAGACTCCTTTTAGATGCTGTATCCAGAGAGATGATAAAGGACTGTAACTCAAAGTGAGCTCTTGAAGACTTATTTTACTCAAGGTTCAGTAACACATGGCAGTCAGGAGAAGTATGACTTGGTTCCACTCTAATAGGAGTAGCATAAGAAAGGATGGACAGGTGACATTTAACTGAGGATGGTACAGAGCTGGGCTGCAAGAATGATTCCACTGGAGTGGTATCCACCAGAGGGGATAAGAATGCCCAGCTGAGGCTGCAGAAGTGAAAGGAGGGTTGAGTGGATATTTAGGTAATAGGAGGGGCGAAGAGTAGAGATAATAACTGATGACATTTTAGAGCTAGCTGAAAAGAGCACTTAGGAAACACCTGAGAAAGTGTAGCAATACTTCGGATGAAGGATGCAGAGGAAGATTTTTTTAATCTTTTATTGAAATATAGCTGATTTACAATGTTGTGTTAGATTCTGGTATAAAGCAAAGTGATTCAGTTATATATATATATATATTTTCATATTCTATTCCATTACGGTTTATTATAGGATATTGAATATAGTTCCTTGCGCTATACAGTAGGACATTGCAGTTTATCCATTCTGTATGTAAGAGTTTGCGTCTGCTAATCCAAAACTAAAGGTATATCCTTCCTTCTCGTGCCCTTTGGTAATCATAAGTTTCTATGTCTGTAAGCCTATCTGTTTCTGTTTTGTAAATAAGTCCATTTGTATCATTAGCTTTAGATTCCACATATAAGCAATATCATATGATATTTGTCTTTTTCTTCACTTAATGTGATAATCTCGCTCCATCCCTGTTGCTGCAAATGGTATGATTTCATTCTTTTTGATGGTTGAGTCATATTCCATTGTATGCATATACTGCATCTTCTTTATCCATTCATCTCTTGATGGGCATGTGGGTTACTTTCATGTCTTGGCTGTTGTAAATCGTGCTGCTGTGAACATTGGGGTGTATGTATGTTTTTGAATTAGAGTTTTTTCTGGATACATGTCAAGGAATGGTATTGCTGGATCATGTGGTAACTCCATTTTTAGTTACTTTAAGGAGCCTCTATAGTGTTTTCCATAGTGGCTGCACCATGGAAGTTTTGAAGGCAGCTGAACACTCAGTGGGACGAGCCTCTGCCATGCATTTCTCTCCATATGCCAAGGATCTCAGTTTATCTATCCTTCATCTCCATTCTATCACTTCACAACTTTTTTTAAAATTTAAACTTATTCATGCTTTTAAGGATAATTGCTTTACAGAATTGTCCTTCACAACTTTCAATTCAATTTGAACTTCCCAAGTTCAAAAACACTGACAGGCAGCAGCCATGAGCTGTGGAGGTGATTTAGCAGAGCAGTTGTTTTAGCATCATGTTCTTTGAAGTTCTAGAAATTTCTCAGGGATCTTCAAGGGCACAGAGGTGGAGTGGGGAGTCTGACTCTGAACCTCCCCACATCCACCCACTTCAGCTAGAGAATTCTTTTTAAAATTGTGTTTTACATCACAGCTTCCATGAAGTTTCATTTGAAAGGAAAAAAAAAACTTAAAAGTTAAATAAAAACCCACTGAACTACAGAAAGGATAAAGTGGTGACAAAATATACAAAATATTAATGCAGATATGATTTGTTTGAGAAACACAGGGATATATTGTTTGATGATTGTCTAAACCAATTAATTTCTGAAATGGAGCTCAGAGGGATAAAAAGGAACAAAACTGTCATACAACTGCAGTTAGTAGTGGGGCTATTTTATTGCCCTGATTCATTGACAGAGTCTCCTATTCAACTGAATAATATTCAAACACTCTATATGCATCTCCCCAGATGACGTCAACAGTGACCTTTTCATGTATTATTATTTTTTTTAATTCTATGTGTCATGAATAACATACAATCTCAGAGGACAAGCATTATTTTACTCCTCTACTGTGTTTCTAGAACTTGGCTAAACAGTGGAGTGGACATCATTTCTTTCTTCAGAACACAGAAGGAACATGCGAAAAGTTAGAATGTATTAGGTGTCTCTCTTCTTCCAAAATTACTTTCAAGAAAATATGGGATAAAATGTGAAAAGTTGAAACTGTTGAACCAAAAGAAGGAAACCTTGGGGTCCCTAACTTGTGAAATGGTGTGTAATGTTATCCTGTTGCCGCTGTGCCTGTCTTCCACATCTTCTAATTCTGTTTCTCTCTCAAAGCACAGCTTATTCTCACCTTCTTGACAATTTTTAAGAGTGATCTGGTATTTCTCTTCCAGTGTACACACATAGCCTTGATTGTGTGTTTATGTTCCACTCTCTAGAGGTCTGCCTAGCCCATTTGAACACTTCAAATACTAGGACTTATCTTATATTTCTTCTATTCTTTAAATTTTTTTTTATTGGAGTACATTTGCTTTACAATGTTGTGTTAGTGTCTACTGTACAGCAAAGTGAATCAGCCATACATATACATATTAATATATCCTCTCTTTTTTGGATTTCCTTCTTATTTAGGTCACCACAGAGCATTGAGTAGTGTTCTCTGAGCTCTCCATAAGACCCAGCAATCCCACTACTGGGCAAATACCTAGAGAAAACCATAATTCCAAAGGACACATGCACCCCAGCATTCATTGGCGCACTATCCACGATAGCAATGACATGGAAGCAACTTAAATGTCCATCAACAGAGAAATGGATTTCTTTTATTCTTGAAGTGGCATGTTCTACATGCTTAAAGAAAACATTGCCAATTCTTTCCTGGCCGAGACCACTAAGAATCTGCCTGTAGGTGGACAAGATCTATTTATGACTCATTGCCATGAAAGAGGACACGCATCATGGGGAACTGTGGAAGGTGGTAGAAATGACTAGTGATGGGATTTGGGCTTGTGTTAGGTGATTTGGGTGAGGGCTTGGGGAAATAGGGCTTTGCTGTGGATTGGACACTGTCAGGAAGTGGAGGTAATTTTGTGAGGGGATATTGTCATAGATCTGATCTAGAAGGAAGGGAGACTAGACTGAGGCTATAGCTAATTAATCAGTAAATCCACAGCCACAATTACATTAGGCAGGACAAGAGAGTTGGTTCATTTTTGTTGTTTGGACAGCATTTCTGTTTTTGTTTTGAACATTGTGTCTTGTGTCTGTCCTGACCCATCATGGTTGCAGAGTGGACTTCCCTAGTGTTGGTGCTTTGTGAAATCTTTTCCATCCAATAGGGGAACACCAGAACCTACCTGTCAGCATCAGGTCAGCTCCCACTGTCAGGCATTGCTCTGCTCTTTCTCGACATGGAATTGAGTTGGTTTTTAGCAGCACTGCATCTTTATCAAAGTTCCCTGTTTGATACCCTGGGTGGGTGTAGGGCATCCCAAGACATATAGGACCTCTATGCTTTTATCTCTGATCTCTCTTTTCTTTCTTACACTGAACACATTATATAATTTCTTTTCAAGGCTGTCTTTTGATCTGTGGAGGGAGCTGCACTGAACTTCAAGAGAGTGTCCCACTTTTCTTTTTACCAGAGCTTCATGGTAAGGATCAAAACCTAATTTCTTCTTTATGTTCACAAGGTTCTGGAGGCTAACCCATAGTGTGTTTGTCCCATTCTTATAGAGACCAGGTTACAGTGAGGCTCTGCCAAAGGGGACAACTGAGTCCTAGGTTACAGTGTGGTCTTCTATGCCTGAGGACTGCTTTCTGATGCCAGTCAGTACGGCTACTTCATGCCAGTCTGTTTGGAAGGTTTGGGTGAAAATTAGCAGGAATCTTTGTGATCCAATCCTATGTAAAGCATTTATTTGGTCATTTGTTTGTCATGGATACTGACTTTTGAGCGGTGGTTCATAATCCTGACTATATAACAAAATCAAAGGGGAGCTTTAAAAAAAAACTGGTTTACTTGATTGGTATGGGTTTCAAACATCTATCATATCTATCACATATTTTTTTTAATTCCTAAGGCAATTCTAACAAGATTCATTCTTAAAAATAAAAGGATCCTTTTGCTCTGAGTTGATAATGTAAACTATCCTTTGAGGAGGTCAAGGAAGATTTGTGACTATAGGTATCGAGTTTTGATGTAATTTGCCTTAAAATTGTTTGCTCAGGCTGATGAACTCTTGGAAACGCAATATTAAGCTAAAGGCCCAATTAAAAAATAAATCATTTTAAAACACAACAAAAGTGGCTAGTTTCTCCAAGGATTTGATGAGTTAAAATAATTCTGCGTCCGTGGTCCCCCCTCTTCCCTATAAACAGGATGAGGGGGCAGTGGCAGTAAAAACGGCAGCGCCAGTGACTGGCGCTGGGTTGACAAGCAGACATATAAACAGAGTCTTGAGAGGAAGTTGTGTTTATAGCAACTGAGAGGGAAGCCCTAACCTCAAGTGACTGAGGAACTTTGGTGACTAAAAATAGCTAGTCTAGTTATTTCCAACATTTGATATAACTATTCATCAATAAATATATTCCAGCATGTACTGGAAATTAATCATTGGTTTGACAGTCATTCAGATGTCTATTGTACTTTAGGTTTCACAAAATTATTATAGACTAAGCCACATAACTTCTTGCTATCTAGACAGCAATATGTTTCAAACTGACTTGCAACACTGAAAACTCCAAAGGCGAAGATAATTGAGGCATAAATGTTAACTCATATAACTTTGTCTCCTCTGTGAAGGCCAGTGTGAATGGCCTTGAACATGCTTCTGTGTAACTGATGGTGGTGATTACGCTAGAAAAAAGTATTTGTTGCAAAGAAAAGCATAGGCTGAGAATATCCCCTGTCATATAGGCTGTATATGTATAAGTGTAGATGATAGATTTGCTGAAAATAAACACTTGTGGATTGACTGAAATGAGGTACACACAGAAAAATATTGGAATCAGAGCTCATTAAGCTAATAAGTTGAACTCCTGATACATTATTACTTTTAATTACACTCTAAAGCAAGATATTGAGAATTCTATTATAGTACGAGTAGCTACTGTTGTTGTTTAGTTGCTAAGTTGTGTCCAACTCTTTTGTGACCCCATGGACTGTAGCCTGCCAGGCTCCTCTGTCCATGGGATTTCCCAGGCAAGAATACTGGCTTGGGTTGCCATTTCCTTCTATAGGGGATCTTCCAAAACCAGGGGTCGAATCTATGTCTCCTGCGTTAGCAGGAGGATTCTTTACCACTGAGACATCAGGGAAGCCCAGAAGTATGCCATGTGATATTCTAAAATTTAAAGACACTAACTTTCATTTCTGGGGGAAAAAAGGTAATATAATTGAGTGGTTAAGATAGAGGACTCTGGGGTCAGACATCTTGGGTTTAAATACTAGTTCCATAATGTACTGTGTGTGATCTTGATCAATATCTCTTAACCTCATCCTCATCTGTAAAATGGAACAATAATAACACTCATAGGACTAATCCCAGAGAATTCAATTATTTAACTTAATAGTGCATTAAAACTGAAACAGTACCTAGCACAGAGTAAGGTCTTTATTATAAGTACTTTATAGATTTTTGGTCTCTCAAAGAGTTAAGTGATATGAACAGGATTTTGACTGAACAAGGAAAGCTGCTAAAACAATCTCTGTCTATTGAAGATTATTTTTCTGAAATAACACCTGATTCAGTGTCAGAAAAATTTTATGCTAAGTACCTGGTCCAAGGAATGCAGCTTAGGAATCTCCTGGGACTACGGCTGTTTGCCTTTCTGTCAGGTTACCTTGTACTTCCTATGACTTCTGAAGAGGAAAATAATTTCTTTGAACAGACGTCTACCTGTTTCCATCTCAAGATGGGAAAAAGATCCTAAATCTAATTAAAATAATTTCAAAAGATTTTTGTTTATGGTGTGAATAATATTTAAGTGTCATTTGTGGAAAAATGCTTTCATAAGCCTGGAGGACACTGAAGGACAGAGAGGATGTCTATAGTTCTTTGTCAACACTCTCTTTCATCTTCAGGGGCTTTACAAAGTTGACTTCTTAAACTCTCTGCTCAAAGTGCAGAGGCAAGTCACACTCACAAGTTTCTCTGGAAAGCAGGCCTTCCCAGGACCTTTTTAGTAGTGCTATAAGTACCTGCTGCCTGGCTGAATGCTTGCTGGTTCACAATTACTAAGCACCTTCTTTAAATGTGTCAGGAAATCAGAAAATTAGTACCAAGACACCATCCATAGGCTCCTGAAGACTATAATCAGGGTGTTTTCATACTAGGGTGGTGTAATGTCCTTTCTTTTGCTTTTGTTTTTGGCTCTGTCACGAGGCATACAAGATCTTAGTTTCTCTTCCAGGGATCAAACCTGTGTTCCCTAACAGGGAAGTGTGGGAGTCTTAACCACCGGACAGCCAGGGAAGTCCCTGTCCTTCCTTAATAAAGGAAATTAAGCTGATTTATGATAACACAGGAGCTCAGATGCTAGAGAGTAAATGGAAAAGATTTTTTAAATATCTGCATGTTCTTTTTGAGCAGGCAGGAGAATTAGCTTTATTTTGATGAAAGTTTTAGATAATGTGGTGCTGGCATTGAAACTGAAGATCCCATTATCTAGCAACCATTATCTAAATAATAACGACAGCAAGGACAAAAATGAGTATTTCCTGGCAATATGTCACACCTTGGCATGGTTCTAGGAGAACATATTAGATATTACTGTATAATCCTCACAATAACCCTGTAAATATCATTATCAATTTAGGGCTCCATAGTAGGGATGGGAGGATATTGCATATTAGAAATCATGCAACAGATCCTCTGGGATTGACTCAAAGGCATAGGATAACTTCGAGATCACAAAGTCTGGATCAAATCCAGGTGTTCTGACCCCCGTGTCTCATGATTTGGCATCTCTCCAACCAAAGAGTTTCAAACTGAGAAAAATGGAATGACTCTTGAATATGAAAGTATTTTCATGAAAGGCTAATCCTGTCCTTGTATTTATTTAGTGGTCTTCACTGAAACAACTCTTTTCTATCACTTTATAAATGCACACAATGTAATTCAAAGATTTTAAAAGACGAGACAAAAGTTTAGCTTGTTATATGACTGTGTGCTGATCCCTGAAGTTGTGTGGGATCTTTTCTCTTCACAGGAACATATTCTGTGAAGAAAAGATTTATATAATCTCTAATACTGCCCTGAAGTCCTGAATGAACTACATTCTCCCATTATAGTCCTTGCTTCCCCACGTTCTCCCTCCTGACCCTGAAAAAAGTTAGCCTAATTTTCTATCAGGGAAAGAAAATGAGGCCATTAGTTTGTGTCTGGAAACAGTGAAGGAATTACTGAGCTATTTACAAGCTCTGCACATGTGGAATCAATCAAATATTCCATGAGATGGTTCAAAAATGTATTCAAATTATGTAGTTTTGAAATGCTAAACTTTGGAATTTGTTTCTTAATAGGAGACTTTTTGGACTCAATGGACATGAGTTTGAGTAAACTCCGGGAGTTGGTAATGGACAGGGAGGCCTGGTGTGCTGCAGTCCATGGGGTCGCAGAGAGTCAGATGTGACTGAGCAATTGAACTGAACTGAACTGAAGGAGACTTTTTAGGATAGCTTTCTTGATGAATACCCCCTTTTTTGAATTTGAATAGCAATTTGAATATCCCCTTTTAAATTTGAGTAGCAATTTGAATAACAAATTGTTTAGAATAATAATAAACCATCTTAACTTATATATTTTGTTCCTATTTCCTGAAGGTCAGGGCAAGTCTGGTAATCTGTCTTACTGCTCCATCCCTAAAAGGGAGGTTGATGACTACAGAAAATGGAAAGAAATTTAAGGCAAGGAGGAATCTTTCTCTTCCATTAGGCTTCTGTTTTGATATTTGGCCATGAAAGTTGCAGTCATACTTAATTAGCCATAGTCTGATCACTATGCAAGTTTTTCCTTAGAGAATGTGGTAGTATTTAGATACAGGTGGATTTTTAAATGAGAACTTTGAAGCAATAAACTAAAAGAAAATGAATGATTCAGGTAGAATTGGATGTGTAACCCTTCAAAATCTAGTTGAACTGGGTTGCATGCATGCCTGCTTACTCACTCAGTCATGTCCAATTCTTTGCAACCCCGTCAGGCTCCTCTGTCCATGGAATTCTCCAGGCAAGAATACTGGAGTGGGTTGCCATTCCCTTCTCCAGGGATTGAACCTGCATCTCCTGCACTGCAGGTAGATTCTTTACCATCTGAGCCACCTTTGAGCTAAGCTAAAGTATGAGAAGAGTTGACTCACTGGAAAAGACTCTGATGCTGGGAGGGATTGGAGCAGAAGGGGACCATAGAGAATGAGATGGCTGGATGGCATCACAGACTTGATGGATGTGTTTGAGTGAACTCTGGGAGTTGGTGATGGACAGGGAGGCCTGGCATGCTGTGATTCATGGGGTCGCAAAGAGTCAGACACGACTGAGCGACTGAACTGAACTGAAAGTATGTAAATTCATTAACATCAATGAAATGCAAAATGATATTCAGTCACATGCCAAACAATATCCATATTCCTGGCCTGGTACACATTTTCTCCATGCATTTGTAATCACAAAGCTGGAGGTATAGAAAAGACATAAATGTTGTTGCATAGAATTACTATTAAAATAATGCTCTACATTTCTATTACAAACATTGCTCTCATATGTGTAATTTCTTTTGATCTTCATAGCAGTTTCACAAAGTTAGATATTATAGCCCCATTTTACAAATTAAGGAGTTTAAATATGTAGTGTTAAGTTGCTTCAGTCATGTCTAACTCTTTGTGACCCTAGTGACTATAGCCCATGAAGCTCCTCATCCATGGAATTCTCCAGGGAAGAATACTAGAATGGGTTGCCATGCCCTTCTCCAGAGGGTCTTCCCAACCCAGGGATCAAACCCACATCTCTTATGTCTCCTGCATTGGCAGATGGGGTCTTTACAACTATCGCCTTCTGGGAAGCCGTAAGTATTCAGAGGATAGTAGAATTTGTGTGCAGAAGCGTGATATAATGGAAAGAGAACAGATTTAGGGATCAGATAGATTCAGAATCCCAACATCATTCTTTTAGTACGTTGATGAACTATGGGTATGCTGTCTTGGCTCTTTAAGTCTTATTTTCATCATCTGTAAAATGGGATAATTCTACTGACCTCACTGAATTGCTGTGAGAGCCAAAGGCAGGAAGGTATGTGAAAGGTCTCACCTGTCTCAGCTTAGCTTTTTCCGGAAGATATGGGTCTTAACTCTAGGAGACTGCAAACCCAGTGTTTCTTGGGTATTTGGTTGAGGTCTCTGCTGCTATCTATGACTTTGGGATACACTTTCATGGGCCCTGTTGCTGAAACCACAGGGAGCCCATGACAAGAGAGGAGCAGAGTGACCTCTACCCCAGATAAAAATCATCACCTTCCTGATGCCTCATTATCCACATCCTGATTTAGCCATTGTCATCCCCAAGTGGTAAAGATCTACAGATGTGTGCATACAGTAAGAATTACATGATCCTGCCTATATTTTCCATGCTTCACTTTTAGCTACTTTGTGGGTACACATGTTCACCAGTTGTAAGAAACTGCTCTATCCGTGTGAAGGGTTCTTATCACCCACAGCATGGGTCTCCTGAGGTCCTCTGGGTGCATGTTTTGGGCTATTGGTTTGTGACACGCAGGGTAACCATGGCTTTATGGTCCTACCTCTCTCTCACAGCTGCAAAGGCAGAAGATGAGCAGTGTTTGGTTAAGTTCACTGTCAAAATGGAGAAGTGGAGGAGCAGGGAGGGAAACTGTGTGGGCAGGATTACCCACAGAGCCCATGACCAAGTGGAGTGACGCTACTGTCCTCTTGTTCAGTTCCCTGTTCCCCAGAAGGAACAATGCTCCTTCTGCTCCTGGGCCTATCGCCACCCCCTCACTCTTTTTCGCCCTCACAAGTGTATTTTCCAGGAGAACCACGGCTGTGGGGGCCTCCACCCACCTCCACACAACTTATATTTAGCTCTGAAGACAAGCATTCTCTTGACCTTGACAGAAATCAAAGGGGAGGCCAGACTGCTGGGGCCTGGAGAAAGGGAGGAGGAACTAAAAGAAGTTTCTCTGTAGAAACTGCAGGAAAATCTCTGACCTTGAGGTCCTCGGAGAGAAGGCATGCTAGCTCCGATGATGACAGAGTTGAATTAAAATACAAATGCTTCCAAATATCTGTTGCCAGGAAGCAGATGACATGCTAAATTACTCTGCAGATTGACTACTTAATTCAGCCATTTCCTGAGTCAGGAGTTGCCAAAAGAGCCATTTTGTCCTTTCTGGCAAAAAAGCCACTGGGATGGCTGTCTCCAGTCCCCTTTCCTGTGCTTCCTGCGTAGGAAGGCCTGTTTCCTGCAGAGAGATGCCTGATTAGACAGCACTATTTTGGTAGGCTGGGGACGAGGTAGCAAGGAAGGCCTTTCGTTTGATATTGATTTGGGAACAGTGTGGATGTCATATATATCACAGAAATATAAATCCTTTAGTAAAAGTAAAAATCATGAATCCAAAGCAAATTAGACCCTGTAGAGGTCCAAAATAGTGTATCACCACATTTTTATCTGTTTGATTTAAAATTTTTTGAGATGCCTGGTTTATTTTTTGTGTAAAGAACAAAATTTTCATGCAGCTTTTTGAAACTGAATTTTGAGCAATGGGGTTAATATTTGCCAAGTGAATATGATGTTTCTAACATGTCTGGTATTGGTGAGGAATGACTTTGAGGAGATAGCCTTGCAATAGGCTAGACTTTAAGACTTGACCCTGGGCCAGTGTGGGGATTTTATAGACCCTTATGGATGAGCTGTTTGTGTCCCAGTTTGTAACTATTCCTCTGGATTCCTTCAGCAGTGCCTTTATCTTGTGCTAGAAGGAGTCCAGTAGTAAAGAATCCACCTGCAATGTAGGAGATGCAGGAAATGCAGGTTAGATCCCTGGGTTGGGAAGAGCCCTGGAGAAGGGTATAGCAACACACTCCCGTATTCTTGCCTGGGAAATCCCATGGACAGAGGAGCCTCTTGGGCTATAATCAAAAGGGTTGCAAAGAGTTGGATATGACAGTGCAACTGAGCAAAAGAAGTAAAGTAGCTGAATCAGAGGCATATAATCAGCAAAGTTAAATAAATACAAAGGTCAGAACATTCAGGGAAAGGAAATTAAGGGTAGGAAGTAAACTGGAACCACAAGTGAATTTGTTCACAAAACACAGAGCGTGAAGATTTACTTCTTCTAATACTTGTCTGGCATTGATTCTGTGTGACCTCATATAACTGTGTGAGCCTTGTGTGTGCCCTGACCAGTCAATTAGATTGTTAGCTTCTCAAAGTAAAGACTTTCGTCATTGGCTTCTTTGAATTCCGTGTCTTGTTCAGAGCCTTACTTGCAGTCTGTGACCCTTAAATGTTTGCTGGTGTTGATGGTGATGGTTGAGTTTCTTCTCATCTATATGCTTCTACTGTGGAACACCAATATTTCAACATCATTGAACATGTTAGCAATTATTTTAGGAGCTGTTGTTTGGGATCAGAGAGCATCTTGTGTTAATTGCCTTTAAGCAAATTTAGGGTTACTTCATTGAATAGCTTCTAATTTCTATTTTTAGGCTTTTGCTCCAATGTCTGGGTGTTGGTCAGAGAGCTCCTTGTCACTAAGAGTAAGCTGTGCAAAAGAAAACTGTCCATTGGCCATGGGGTATGGTAGAGTGACTCCTTCCCTGGAGGAGTATGTGACTAGTTGACTCTAGTAGCTGACTCTATTCATTTTATAGTTTCTTATTTTTCTATAGCAGTGATTTTGCAATTGAAGCTCTATGGCTTATTTCGTATTTTGTATTGCTTTAATCCTTATGAAAAGAATGTAAAATAAATACTTGACAGATGGCTTTAAAGTTTCTGCTCTTAGCTTTTTGGGCATTGCTTTCTTTTTTTTTTTAATTTATTTTATTGGAGGCAAATTACCTTACATTAATATATTGGTTGGTTTTGCCATACATTGACACAAATCCACCCCGGGTGTACATGTGTTCCCTTTCTTGAACCCCCCTCCCACCTCCCTCTTCCCCATATCCTCCCTCCAGGTCATCCCCGTGCACCAGCCCCAAGCATCCTGTATCATGCGTCGAACCTGGACTGGTGATTCATTTCATATATGATAATATACATGCTACAATGCCGTTCTCCCCAATCATCCCACCTTCACCCTCTCCCAGAGTCCCAAGACTGTTCTATATACCTATGTGTCTTTTGAAGTCTCGTATACAGGGTTATTGTTACCATCTTTCTAAATTCCATATATATGCGTTAGTATACTGTATTGATGTTTTTCTTTCTGGCTTACTTCACTCTGTATAATAGGCTCCAATTTCATCCACCTCATTAAAACTGATTCAAATGCATTCTTTTTGATGGCTGAAAAATACTCCATTGTGTATATGTACCAAAGCTTTCTTATCCATTCATCTGCAGATGGACATCTAGGTTGCTTCCATGTCCTGGCTATTATAAACAGTGCTGCAATGAACATTGGAGTACATGTGTCTCTTTCAATTCTGGTTTCCTTGGTGTGTATGCCCAGGAGTGCGATTGCTGGATCATATGGCAGTTCTATTTCCAGTGTTTTGAGGAATCTCCACACTTTTCTCCATAGTGGCTGTACTAGTTTGCATTTCCACCAACAGTGTAAGAGGGTTCCCTTCTCTCCACACCCTCTCCAGCATTCATTGCATGTAGACTTTTGGATAGCAGCCGTTCTGACTGGTGTGAAATGGTATCTCATTGTGGTTTTGATTTGCATTTCTCTGATTATGAGGGATGTTGAGCATTTTTTCATGTGTTTGTTAGCCATCTTTATGTCTTCTTTGGAGAAATGTCTGTTTAGTTCTTTGGCCCATTTTTTGATTGAATTTTTTCTGGAATTGAGCTGCAGGAGCTGCTTGTATATTTGGAGATTAATCCTTTGGGCATTGCTTTCAAGTAGGAGGATTATACAGGTCTGAGGGATCTCTGAATGTATCATCAGCCAGATTGGGTATTTGTTGTCATCATCTGCCAAAGGAAGATAAAAAAACAAACAAAAAAAATGAAACAAAAGAGAAAATTTGAAGCTTTCCTTTTGACTTTTTTCTAACAGCATTGGTGAAGAATTTAAGGGGAAAGAAGTCAGAGATATTACCTAAAATGAAATTTGGTAAGAAATTTTTATTAAGACATTCTACTCAACTATATTATTATAGGTAACAGATAACTAATTCTAGTATATTTCAATAATCAATAACTTAATGTGTATCCCAATAAAGGAGAATAAATCCTTAAAATCATTAGCTCAATTTGTAAATATGGCATGAATATAAATTTATTCTGTCTTAATCTTCACTCTGAGTCTCTTATTTGCATCTACTATCCACCAGAAGACCAATTTAAAATAGAAAACAGACCGAGAAGAATAAATAGGAAAAAGTGGAATAAAACTTTTTGAAAAAATGAAAATAGTTATATGAGTGCTGAGGGGAAACCTTCTACATATTAAATTGTATTCTAGAGCTATAATCTTTAAACCTATGTGGTGCTAACAGAGGTGTAAACTGCCCAGTGATTCACAGTCGTCTAGAAATAGATCATATTATAAAAGATCACCTAGTATATATAACAATAACATCATGGATCAATTTGAAGATGTTTGAAGATGTTTTCTTTTTTGTTTCCACAATAAATGTCAGGACAATTGATTAATTATTTAACTAAAAGTCTTACCACCTCATGCGACGAGTTGACTCACTGGAAAAGACTCTGATGCTGGGAAGGGTTGGGGGCGGGAGGAGAAGGGGACGACCGAGGATGAGATGGCTGGATGGCATCACTGACTTGATGGACAAGAGTTTGAGTGGACCCCAGGAGTTGGTGATGGATAGGGAGGCCTGGCGTGCTGTGATTCATGGGGTTGCAAAGAGTTGGACACGACTGAGCGACTGAACTGAACTGAACTGAACTGAACTGAAAAATCTTACTAGGTTCTTACTTTTTTTAAAAAAAATTATTATTATTTTTATTGAAGGGTAATTTCTTTATTACCCTGCAAGGAGATCCAACCAGTCCATCCTAAAGGAAATCAGTCCTGAATATTCATTGGAAGGACTGATGTTGAAGCTGAAACTCCAATACTTTGGCCACCTGATGTGAAGAGCTGACTCGTTTGAAAAGACCCTGATGCTGGGAAAGATTGAGGTCAGGAGGAGAAGGGGATGACAGAGGATGAGATGGTTGGATGGCATCACCGACTCAATGGACATGAGTTTGAGTAAGCTCCGGGAGTCAGTGATGGACAAGGAGGCCTGGCGTGCTGAAGTCCATGGGGTCACAAAGAGTCGGACACGACTGAGACAGAGTGACGGAACAGACTGAACTGAATTGCTTTGTTGTTTTCTGTCAACCCTCAACATGACTGTGCCATAGGTAGACATATACCCCCTCCCTTTCGAACCTCCCTCCCCATCCCACCCCTCTAGGTTGATACAGAGCCCCTGTTTGAGTTTCCTGAGCCATACAGCAAATTCCTGTTGGCGATCTATTTTACACATGGTAATGTAAGTTTCCATGTTACTCTTTACATATATCTCACCCTCTCCTCCCCTTTCCCCAAGTCCATAGTCTATTTTCTATGTCTGTTCCTCCTTTGTTGGCCTGTAAATAAATTCTTCAGTACCATTTTTCTAGAGTCCATATATATGTGTTAGAATATGACATTTATTTTTCTCTTACTTCATTCTGTATAGTAAGTTCTAGGTTCCCTCACATCATTAGAACTGACTCAAATGCATTCCTTTTTATGGCTGAGTAATATTCCATTGTGTGTATGTACCACAGCTTCTTCATCCATTTATCTCTCAATGGACATCTAGGTTGCTTCCATGTTCTAAGTATTGTAAATAGTGCTGCAATGAACAATGGGATACATGTGTCTTTTTCAGTTTTGGTTTTTCTCTGGGTATAAGCCTAGGAGGGGGATTACTGGATCATGGTGGTTTTATTCCTAGTTTTTAAAGGAATCTCTGTACCATGTTCCATGGTGACTGTATCAATTTACATTCCCACCAACAGTGCAAGAGTGTTCCCTTTTCTCCACACCCTCTCCAGCATTTATTGTTTGTAACTTTTTGATGATGGCCATTCTGACTGGTGTGAGGTGATATCTCATTGTGGTTTTGATTTGTATTTCTCTAATAATGAGCGATGTTGAGCATCTTTTCATGTGTTTGTAACCCATCTGTATGTCTTTTTTGGAGAAATGTCTGTTTAGGTCTTTTTCCCACTTTTTGATTGGGTTGTTTTTCTGGTATTGAGTTGTATGAGTTGCTTTATATTTTGGAAATGAATCCTTTGTCAGTTTTTTCATTTGCTATTATTTTCTCTCATTCTGAGGGCTGTCTTTTCACCTTGCTTATAGTTTCCTTTGCTGTGCAAAAGCTTTTAAGTTTAATCAGGTCCCACTTGTTTACTTTTGCTTTTATTTCCAATTACTGTAAGAGGTGGGTCATAGAGGATCTTGCTTTTATTTATGTCATCGAGTGTTCTGCCTTTGTTTTCCTCTAAGACTTTTATAGTTTTTGGTCTTACATGTAGGTCTTTAATCCATTTTTGAGTTTATCTTTGTGTATGGTGTTAGGAAGTGTTCTAATTTCAGTGTTTTACATGTAGCTGTCCAGTTTTCCCAGCACCTTGAAGAGGCTGTCTTTGCCCAGTTGTATATTCTTGCCTCCTTTGTCAAAAATAAGGTACCCATAGGTGCATTGGTTTATTTCTGGGCTTTCTATCTTGTTCCATTGGTCTTTATTTCTGTTTTTGTGCCGGCACCATACTGTCCTGATGACTGTAGCTTTGTGATATAATCTGAAGCCAGGAAGGTTGATTCCTCCAGCTCCACTCTTCTTTCTCAAGACTGCTTTGGCTATTTGGGGTCTTTTGTGTTTCCATAGGAATTGTGAAATTTTCTGTTCTAGTTCTGTGAAAAGTGCTATTGGTAATATGATAGGGATTGCATTGAATCTGTAGATTGCATTTGGTAGTATAGTCATTTTCATAATACTGATTCTTCCTACCCAGGAACATGGAATATCTCTCCATCTGTTTATGTCATCTTTGATTTCTTTCATTAGCATCTTATAATTTTCTGTGTACAGTTCTGTCTCCTTAGGTAAGTTTATTCCTAGATATTTAATTCTTCTTATTGCAATGGTGAAGGGGACTGATTCCTTTATTTCTCTTTCTGATTTTTCATTGTTAGTATATAGAAATGCAAGTGATTTCTGTGTATTGATTTTGTATCCTGAAACTTTGCTAAATTTACTGACTAGCTCTAGTAATTTTCTGATACTGTCCTTAGGGTTTTCTATGTACAGTATCATGTCATATGCAAACAGTGAGAGCTTTACTTCTTTTCCAATCTGGATTCCTTTTATTTCTTTTTCTTCTCTGGTTGCTATACCTAGGACTTCCAGAACTTCGTTGAATAGTAGTGGCAAAAGTGGACACCTTTGTCTTGTTCCTCATCTTAGGGGGAATGTTTTCAGCTTTTCACCATTGAGAATAATGTTTGCCATAGGCTTATATATGGCCTTTACTCTGTTGAGGTAGTTTCCTTCTATGCTCATTTTTTGAAGTTTTCATTATAAATGGGTGCTGAATTTTGTCAAAGGCTCTTTCTGCCTCTGTTGAGGTTATCATATGGTTTCTATCTTTCAGTTTGTTAATATGGTGTATCACATTGATTGATTAGCATATATTGAAGAATCCTTCCATCCATGGAATAAACCCAACTTGATCATGGTGGATGAGCTTTTTGATGTGTTGCTGAATTCTGTTTGCTAAAATTTTGTTGAGAGTTTTTACATCTATGTTCATCATGATATTGGACTGTAGTTTTCTTTTTCTGTGTTGTCTTTGTCTGGTTTTGGTATCAGGGTGATGGTGGCCTCATAGAATGAGTTTGGAAGTATTCCTTCCTCTGAAATTTTTCGAAAGAGTTTTAAAAAGATGGGCATTAGCTTTTCTCTAAATGATAGAATTCTCCTGTGAAGCCATCTGGTCCTGGGCTTTTGTTTTTTGGGGAGATTTTTGATCACAGCTTCAATTCCAGTGCTTGTGATTGGGTTGTTCATAATTTCTATTTCTTCCTGGTTCAGTCTGGGAAGATTGAACTTTTCTAAGACTCTGTCCATTTCTTCCAGGTTATCTATTTTATAGCCATATACTCGTTCATAATAGTCTCCTATAATCCTTTGTATTTCTGCATTGTCTGTTGTAACCTATCATTTTCCATTTCTAATTTTGTTGATTTGATTTTTCTCTCTTTTTTTCTTGATGAGTCTGGCTAAAGGTTTGTCATTTTGTTTATCTTCTCAAAGAACCAGCTTTTAGTTTTATTAATCTTTACTATTGTTTCTTTCATTTCTTTTTCATTTATTTCTGTTCAGATCTTTATGATTTCTTTCCTTCTATTAATTTTTTTTTGTTAGTCTTCTTCCAGTTGTTTTAGGTGTAAGTTAGGTTGTCTATTCAATGTTTTTCTTGCTTCTTGAGATAGGATTGTATTGCTATAAACTTCCCTCTTAGAACTGCTTTTGCTGCATCCCATAGGTTTTGAGTTGTCGTGTTTTCATTGTCATTTGTTTCTAGAAATTTTTTGGTTTCTCTTTTGATTTCTTCAGTAACCTGTTGGTTATTTAGAAATGTGTTGTTTAATCTCCATGTATCTAGTCTCATAGCATTGTGGTCAGAGAAGAATCTTGATATGATTTCAATTTTCTTAAATATACTGAGGTTTGATTTGTGACCCAAGATGTGGTCTATCCTGGAGAATGTTCCATGTGCACTTGAGAAGAAGGTGTATTCTTCTGCATTTCGATGGAATGTCCTGAAGTTATCAATGAGATCCATCTCATGTAATGTATCATTTAAGTCATGTTTCCTTATTAATTTTCTGCTCTTGATGATCTGTCCATTGGTGTGAGTGGAGTGTTAAAGTCTCCTACTATTATTGTGTTACTGTCAATTTCTCCTTTTATGTCTGTTAGTGTTTGTCTTATGTATTGAGGTGCTCCTTTATGTTGGGTGCATAGATGTTTACAATTTATGTCTTCCTTTTGGATTGATCCCTTGATCATTATGTAGTGTCCTTTCTTATCTCTTGTAATCTTTATTTAAAAGTATATTTTGTCTGATATGAGGATTGCTATTCCAGCTTTCTTTTGCTTCCCATTTTCATGGAATATATTTTTCCATCCTCTCACTTTAAGCCTATATGTGTTTTAAGGTCTGAAGTGGGTTTCTTGTAGACAGCATGTATATGCATCTTGTTTTTGTATCCATTAAGCCAGTTTGTGTCTTTTGGTTGGAGCATTTAATCTGTTTACATTTAAAGTAATTATTGATATATATGTTCCTATTGACATATTCTTAATTGTTTGGGGTTGATTTTATAGATCTTTTTTTTCTCTCATATTTCTTGACCATATAAGTCCCTTTAACGTTTGTTGTAAAGCTGGTTTGGCGGTACTGAATTCTTTTAACTTTTGTTGTCTGAAAACCTTTTTATTTCTCCATCAATTTTGAGATCCTTGCCGGGTACAGTAATCTTGGTTGTAGATTTTTCCCTTTCAGTACTTTAAATATATCTTGCCATTCCCTTCTGGCTTGTAGAGTTTCTGCTGAAAGATCAGCTATTAAGTGTATGGGGTTTCTCTTGTATGTTACTTGTTGCCTCTCTTTTGCTGCTTATAATATTCTTTCTTTGTGTTTAGTCTTTGTTTGATTAGTATGTGTCTTGGTGTGTTTCTCCTTGGGTTTATCCTATATGGGACTCTTTGCACCTCTTGGACTTGGTTGACTATTTCCTTTACCATATTGGGAAAATTTTCAACTATAATCTGTTCAAAAATGTTCTCATAACCTTTCTTTTTCTCTTCTTCTTCTTCTTCTGCTGCTGCTGCTAAGTCACTTCAGTCATCTCCGACTCTGTGTGACCCCATAAACGGAAGCCCACCAGGCTCCCCCGTCCCTGGGATTCTCCAGGCAAGAACACTGGAGTGGGTTGCCATTTCCTTCTCCAATGTGTGAAAGTGAAAAGTGAAAGTGAAGTCGCTCAGTCGTGTCCGACCCTTAGCAACCCCACGGACTGCAGCCTACCAGGCTCCTCCATCCATGGGATTTTCTAGGCAAGAGTACTGGAGTGGCTTGCATTGCCTTCTCTGCTTCTTCTTCTTCTGGGACCCCTATAATTCAAATATTAGTGCATTTGATATTGTTCCAGAGGTCTCTGAGACTATCCTCAGTTCTTTTCATTCTTTTTACTTTATTCTGCTCTTCAGAAATTATTTCCACCATTTTATCTTCCAGCTCACTGATTCGTTCTTCTGCTTCAGATATTCTGCTATTGATTCCTTCTAGATTATTTTTAATTTCAGTAATTGTGTTGTCTCTGTATGTTTATTCTTTAATTCTTCTAGGTCTTTGTTGATTGATTCTTGCATTTTCTCCATTTTATTTTCAAGGTTTTTGATCATCTTTACTATCATTATTCTGAATTCTTTTTCAGGTAGTTTGCCTATTTCCTCTTCATTTATTTGGACTTCTGTGTTTCTAGTTTATTCCTTCACTTGTGCATTATTTCTCTGCCTTTTCATTATTTTCTTTTAACTTATTATGTTTGAGATCTCATTTCCCCAGGCTTCAAGGAAAGTTGAATTCGTTCCTTGAAGAAGGTTGAATTCTTTCTTCCTTTTGGTTTCTGCCCTCCTAAGGTTGGTCCAGTGGTTGTGTGAGCTTCTTATAGGGTGAGATTTGTTCTGAATTTTTATTGTTTGTTTTTCCTCTGATAGGGAAGGTTGAGTGAGGTGGTAATGCTCTCTGCTGATGACTGGGTTTGTAATTTTGTTTTGTTTGTTGTTTAGATGAGGCATCCTGCACAGGGTGCTACTGGTGGTTGGGTGATGCTGGGTCATGTATTCAAATAGCTTCCTTTGTGTGAGCTCTCACTAGCTGATACTTCCATGGGTTAGTTCTCAGGTAGTGTAGGGTCTTGGAGTGCTCCCACTCCAAAGGCTCAGGGCTTGATCTCACATTAATAGAGGGTCTTCTGAAATAAAATGGTAGCTTCTCTGTTACAGTTATGCAGACTAAATCCACATCTAACTATGTACAAGCAACTTGAAAAAGTTTTTCTGTCTTTGGAAAAACTGCAACAATATCATACAGCCAGACTCTTGAAGAAGTTTCTCTCAAAACATTACGGTGAGATGGATCTGAAATGATAATTGTTCATCTAGTTAAAATTTTAATTGGTTTTGATTTTCCCTATACAGTTGGCAAAGTTGTAAAGAGTTCAGAAAGAGCTATCGGTTTTTCAATTCCTCGTTTCTTTTCCTTAAATTCAACAACACGATTGCTGGTAACAACTGAATAGCCCAGGTGAGCAGCATTCTCCATAAGCCTGTGCAGTGCCTCACTAGGTTCATACTTAATATTACACAACAAAATAGATAAAATACTTATACAATAAAATAAAGCCATTAAACATCTGAAAGAAAATATAGTTTTTTTTTTGAATCTTACTACAGAAATAAGCTTTCTAAGGAAAAAAAAAAGAAACCTTAGAGTGAAGATTGCTACATTTGAAAACATAAAAAACCTTTAGA
The DNA here is from genome assembly GCF_049115385.1 of Moschus berezovskii. Taxonomy (NCBI): domain Eukaryota; kingdom Metazoa; phylum Chordata; class Mammalia; order Artiodactyla; family Moschidae; genus Moschus; species Moschus berezovskii. The sequence goes on along the minus strand of NC_142469.1, from coordinate 79,900,904 downwards.
ACCTTCATATGTCTATAAAAAATCTAAAATTGATTTTCAATAACAAAATGATTTTGAAAAATATTGTAGCATATGTAACTGAATATTACTATCATTTTGTAAAAGACTTTTATGGATCAACAACAAAAACTGGAAGATACGAAATACTGGATAAAGATATTAAAGTTAATTGACAAGTGATCACATATAAAGAGCTAATAAATATCAGAAATTCAGGCTCAATAATCAAAGAAATGCAAATAAAATCAATATGATATTGTTTTTGTCCCTTCACATTATCCAAAATTTAAAACTGATAATATTCTGCATCGGGAGGCACTCTATACTTATAGGGATATAGATACAACTTTCTGGAAAACAATTTGGAACTCATATTTTAAAAGCCTTAAAAAATTGCATTTTGATGCAAACATTGTACTTTTAAGAATTTACCCAAAGGGAATAATAAGAGATGTAACAATTATTTTTGTGTGAGTATATTGATGTGACATTTTATCTTTTGATGCAATATTTAGAAAACACAAATATTCAATTCAGTTCAGTTCAGTTCAGTCGCTCAGTCGTGTCCGACCCCATGAATCACAGCACGCCAGGCCTCCCTGTCCATCACCAACTCCCAGAGCTCACCCAAACTCATGTCCATCGAGTCGGTGATGCCATCCAGCCATCTCATTCTCTGTCGTCCCCTTCTCCTCCCACCCCCAACCTTTCCCAGCATCAGAGTCTTTTCCAGTGAGTCAACTCGTCGCATGAGGTGGCCAAAGTATTGGAGTTTCAGCTTTAGCATCAGTCCTTCCAATGAATACCCAGGATTGATCTCCTTTAGAATGGACTGGTTGGATCTCCTTGCAGTCCAACGGACTCTCAAGAGTCTTCTCCAGCACCACAGTTCAAAAGCATCAATTCTTCTGCACTCAGCTTTTTTCACAGTCCAACTCTCATATCCATACATGACCACAGGAAAAACCATAACCTTGACTAGACGGACCGTGGTTGGCAAAGTAATGTCTCTGCTTTTTAATATACTATCTAGGTTGGTCATAACTTTCCTTCCATGGAGTAAGCGTCTTTTAATTTCATAGCTGCAATCAGCATCTGCAGTGAGAGATCCCTATCATAGTCTATTATGCAATCTTTAGAAGTTGCATTTCTAAGAATAATGACAAAATGAAATGCCAAGTATATATTCTTAAAGAAAAATCAGAATACAGAACAATGTGATCTGAATATTGGAGGAGGTGGTGGTGGCAAAAGAATGTGTCTGTGTATAAACTAAGGAAAACAAAAATAACAACAGGAGGGAAAGAAATCAGAAGTTATCTGTAGTGCTTTTTTCTATGTTGGAGGATAATGGATATTTTTAATATTTTAACTTTATATTTTTATGAAAATTCTAAATTGTTTTTAAAGACAGACATGAATCTTACAACAAATGCTACATTTATTTATTTATTTTTGGTCTGTTTTTGTTCAAAGCACATGGAAACACATCTTTGGATGCTGTGTGTGATAAGCTTCCCCAGTGCAGCGTATTCCTATCCTGTGATGAACAGGGCTTATCTGTTCTGCCTAGTGGGACCCCAAGAGTAACTGCAAAGTTGGTGGGGCTCTTTCTATTCAGGTAACTCTACTAAATCGCACAGTTAACTTGGCAGTTTATAAGGTCAGTAAAAGGTTTGGTTAAAAAATGAAAAATGGCCACTGATTTTGTAGACCTCGTCCTCTGTTGCTCTGTTTAGCTCCTCCCCTTCACAGTGTTGGGATCACGAGGTGAGCGAGGCAGACTCTGGCCTTCACACCTTTTGAAAATGCCTGTCCAGGGATGGGTCTATTTCTGTGATAGTTAAGGAAAGAAATCTCCTGATGGAGAGCTCATCCAACAGGAATTGCTGTCTGGCACAGCAAAATTGGCTAGTGTCCTGTGTGTTAATAATTGATCAGATACTTCTTTCATTCCAGCTCCTCTGTGTCTACATGGAGTTGTCATCCCCTCTTTGTTAGTGAGGCATTGCCAGTGGCTACACTTGCTGCTCTCTTGTTGGCATCCATATACGTTGTCTTATATTCACTGCTTGTGGTTCAAGTTGTGACAGGTGTCTGGGAGTGGGCGCTGTGCTTCCTGCGACCAGATTTGTTTCTGTTACACTTTGGACAATAGTTGTGGACACTAGCGCCTGAAATTATAAAGAACAATGGCTAGGATAAAATTAAATATTCCCAGGCTTTAAACCAGCATTTGTATGCACTAATAATTTCCTGTTAAATGAAAGACTGTTTTAGTCAGTTCAGTTCAGTCACTCAGTCAGGTCTGACTCTTTGAGACCCCATGGACTGCAGCACGACAAGCTTCCCTGTCTATCACCAGCTCCCAGAGCTTGCTCAAACTGACGTCTATGGAGTCTGACATCTTTATAAAAGCAAAAGCTTTTCTCTGCTTATCAACTTTTGCAAGTTGACCTTTGAATCAGGCGCCATGCCTTTGATCTGTGAAATATTTAGTAATTGTTTTTTAAAATTAATTTTAAAAATTAATTATTGTTATTAATTATTATTATTTATTTTGGCTTCCCTTGTGGCTCAGATGGTAAGTCGTCTGCCTACAATGCAGGGGACCCAGGTTCGATCCCTGGGTCTGGAAGTTACCCTGGAGAAGGAAATGGCAACCCACTCCAGTATTCTTGCCTTGAAAATCCAATGGACCGAGGAGCCCGGTAGGCTACAGCACATGGGGTCACAAAGAGTTGGACACGACTGAGCGACTTCACTTCACTTCACTTCATTCTTTAATTGAAGGATAATTGCTTAACAGAATTTTGTTGTTTTCTGCCAAATAGCCACATGAATCAGTCATAGGTGTACATATGTCCCCTCCGTCTGGCACCTCCCTCCCATCTCCCTCCCCATCCCACCCCTCTGGCCACTAAAAATTCATGTGCTTTGGGGAACTTCCATACTAAAAACTAAGGATTCTTTGCATATTATCCAACTATGTAAAAAGTAGTAACAATAGTTTATTATTAATAGTATTAGTAGTAGTAAACAATAGTTTCATATTACTTAGACTGATTAGGCTAAAAATGCAACTTCTCCTTTATTTAGTTCTGTTCTAATTCATAAGTCTTTCCCAGCTATTCTAGTCACTGTACCCCATTTTCACTTTTCAATCCTAGGGTAGGCTTGAGTGATCGCTCCATATCAACTTTAGAGAAGAAAGATTCTTCCTGTTTGAATGGCACATATCTTCATTTGGCTTCTTGATATCACTACATCAGCAGTAAAGGAATGGAATTAGCTGAGAAGTCTTTGACTATATAACGTGCTGGCAGATGCCCACAATTTCTTATTTAGGCAACTTGGCAATCAGAGAAATGAGAATATGGGCAGGATAATATGCTTTTTGGCAATATAAGTGTGGAAAATAAAAGTTTGTTGGCTGAAATTATTTTTTCTGTAGGTATACTTTAAACATTTTTAAAATGGCTTATATATAGGAAAAAATGTCTCCATGACATTTTTCTCTATGCCAATCAGAAGCAATGCTAAGTAGAGACTGGATTTTTTATCCAGTGATGCAGTTTTGATCTAAAGAGCTCAGTATATTCTATTTTTCTGATAATAGTTAAAACAGATTAAAAACCATTCACTAACAATAGAGCTACATAATTATAGCATTATGATTATATAAAATTATAAATAAGATTTATGTGCTGGATTCTAACTCATAAACAAGATAACATACTAATTACACTTTTAAACTGTTCCAAATAAGGTTCTCAAATAAGGGAAAATAACTTGCATAACAAACAGGAAAAGGAACAAAAATTTTATGTGTATTTATATATATATGAAATCACTGTTTCTGTAGTTATTGGAAGCTTTTCGTTGCACACACAAAAAATACAATAAGTTAATGTATAGCAGTTTGCTCTTTCTGAAAAAGGTGAGTAAAGGAACTTCTAAACTGTAGTTAAAAAAACAAATAAACCCTGTATCATAGCAATTTTCCATTTATTTGTAAAAAATCCAGTTAAGTTACTTTAAAAGAAATTTCACACACACAAAAAAAATAATAAATAAAAGAAATTTCACGTGACCTCTACCCTTGGCTCTGTGTGATTTAATATCACACAGAATATTATTATCATTGCTGGTTGAGGAATTGTGGAGCAAAGAAAATGTGCCCTGAGACTGGATGGGAAAGAGGAGATGTCTCAGTTTTCTGAAAGGGGAAGAAATTTAGACTCTGCAGACCACAAAGTGGAAAATTTGATATTAATACTGAAAAAAATTTTGAAATGGATTGTCATTATGAGCTGGTAGATAGGCGAGAGGTCCTCATTTAAGTTAGAATGAGGTGAATAAGAACTCCCTTTAGAGACTGCAACTCACAATCTCTTGGTGACTCTTCAGCTGGGTAGGAGGGCAAGCCTATTGGAACCCAAAATAGCTTGACAGAGTTGAACAATGGGACAAATCTAACAAGATAAAAAGTAAAAAGGAGAAACGTAAAGGTTGCCCTTTGTTCCAGAAAATTAACAACGCAAACACAGGAGGAGTGTGGGCAGATGGCAAGGCCAACTCCAAGGTTTAAACAGATTGATCGCCGAAGAATCGATGCTTTTGAACTGTGGTGTTGGAGAAGACTCTTGAGAGTCCCTTATACTGCAAGGAGATCCAACCAGTCCATTCTAAAGGAGATCAATCCTGGATGTTCATTGGAGGGACTGATGCTAAAGCTGAAACTCCAATACTTTGGCCACCTCATGAGACGAGTTGACTCACTGGAAAAGACTCTGATGCTGGGAAAGGTTGGGGGCGGGAGGAGAAGGGGACGACGGAGAATGAGATGGCTGGATGGCATCACCGACTCTGTGGACATGAGTTTGAGTGTACTCCGGGAGTTGGTGATGGACAGGGAGGCCTGGTGTGCTGTGATTCATGGGGTCGCGGAGAGTCGGACACGACTGAGCGACTGAACTGAACTGAACTGAACTGATCCTGCACACAGGTGCCTGGCTGAGCACGTGAGTAGGGACTGTGTCCATCCAGAGACAGTGTCTTTTCCTTCTTTCCAAAAAGTCACCTTAAAGCAGAAGGATGAAGAAAATATAAGTGAGAGGTTTTGTTTAACTGTGAACTCAGTAAACTACTAAAATAGTGTGATCAACAATGAGCTGGGGAGGGTAATCCTTGACACGCCATGTTCAGAATAGGAGGCCAGGTGGGGGTGGGTAGTCAGTGTTCAAACTAACTGGATATATTGAGAGCGGAAAGCAGAGCACTGGTCAATTGGAGCACAACTAGAGGAGAAAGCTGAAAACTCTGAAAACTGTGATCTCTGAGGTATAGTGAAAAAGATTGTTGAGTTTGAAGAGGGGAAGACTTAAAAGGGCCATAATAGATTCCTAGCAAATTACACATAAGCGTAGGACACCACAAGCAGACATCAAAAGCTGAAAGGATATTAAAGAAATTTTTAAAAAGAATTTTACATTTAAGATTTAAAACAACACATCAAAGTTTTCATTATGAGGAAATTTAGAATGAAATTAGCTTTCTTTACTTTAGAATTCAATGTTTTTACATTTTGAATTACCTCTTGCCTACAAGACAGGAAACACCATAATCTTTTTAATGCTTAGTGCTTCTAAAGTCTTAACCAAGGTCATACAAGATCTAAACTTTCCATCAACTTGACGTGTCCAAAAATGGAACAGACAATGTTGTCTGTTGCTAGGATGATTAGGGTTGAAAGCAGACACCGATTCCTGGATGAAGAGGCAATTTTTGTATTGGATAAATTGTAGGACTTTTAAAGGTCTATGCGCATGCTGAGATTCTAGGATTCTTGGAAAAAGTACTTTCTTTAAAGAAAGAGGAAAACTGCAGTCACCAGTATGATTGTCTGGTCTTTCATAGGGAACTCCAGACCTAAAGAGGGAATTGTCTATAAGAATCATAAAAAAAAAAAAGAATCATCTACTAGAGAAGAATTTGATTTTCCTTTGTTATGTCCTTATTTTATTTATTCTCAGGGAGAGGATAGAATAGCTGATGAGATAGCAATTAACCAAATAGGGGAAGACACCAGGAGTTTACCATACTCCCCAATATACTCCTCCCTCTATGAGCTACTTTAATCTTAGTATTGCTATGGGTTTATGCGGAGGATGAAGGGGGAAGGGCTGTGAGGCAAACTTACGTGGAATACACATAACCTAGTGAAATGGGACAATATATCCAGCAAAAGCAGCCTTGAAGGAGAAGAAAAACTCACAGAGAGCAGTCTGAAGATGCATGTGGGTGAAGAAAGAGGGATGTTACATCCACTTAGTTTTGATCACATGCATTTCATTTCTCTACTGTAGCCGTCTAACATGTAGAGGCAAGGCAACGGTGGGTTTGCATCTGGGAATGTTTCTGATTTTACATGAGTCACAATCATTCTCAACAAACAACCTGAACTCCCTGCTGTTGGCTTAATATCAAGGAGCCAGACTTTCCCAGCAGGGTTGACCTGGAACAATTAGGTCATTGGAACTTGCTGTTTCAGTGGAGCAAAGTCAAAGCTGGGGACACTTCGAGGTGACATGTTTCTCAGGATCAGAGTGTTTGATATGGCATAACAGCAAGAGAAGGTGTGCATGTGTGTTACAGGCACAGCACTGTCCATGGTTAATTGGTTACACTCTTAGGATTAGTCATGAGCTAGGCCAGTTTATGCCAAGGATATAAAATATCACTGTGGAAGTGAAGTGAGTCACTCGTATTTTGTACCTAAGGGACATATAGTTAAGTGATATGAACCTTGAACCTCATCCCTTTATCTAAGTAAGAGCTTCAATAACAGAAGTCTGCCTCTAGACACACAGTTATATAACTTTGCTGTTTGAACCTCTTTTCATGTGATGGTTTTGTTTATCTGAGCCATCACCATGGTTACCTCCTCAACTTAGCCACTATATAGAGCTCTGTATGGTGAAGGTGCTGTTTTATAGAACTTAGACTGTCAGTTCCAGCACTGATCAGTAGCCTTTCTAGTCATGGGCATGTTACAATAGGAATTGTTGAATTATTGAATGTTCAGGAAAAATAAAAGTGAATGTTTGTGTCTCTGCTAAATTTTTATGTAGAATCCGAACCCCCGGTGTGATGGTGTTTGGAGATGGGGGTCTTTGGGAGATGATTAGGTCATGAGGGTAGAGCCCTCATGAATGGGGAAGTGTGCTTGTGCCGTTGGGATTGCGCTTGTGCTTGCGTTCACTTGTGTCCAACTCTTTGTGACTCTATGCACTGTGGCCCTTCAGACTTCTCTGTCCATAAAATTTTCCAGGCAAGAATACTGGAGCAGGTTGCCATTTCCTCTTCCAGGGCATTTTCCTGACCCAGGAATTGAACCCGCATCTCCTGCATTGGCAGGCGGATTCTTTACCACTGTGCACTTGTCAAAGAGACCCAAGAAGTTCCCTTGCCCCTTCTGTCACTGAGGATGCAGTAAAAAGACAGCCCTCTATGAGACAAGAAGGAGGCTCTCTCTCACCAAACACCTAACCTGCTGGTATCTTGAGCTTTAACTTTAAGCCTCCAGAACTGTGAGAAAAAATTTCTGTTTATTAAAAAAAAGAGAGAAGAAAGAAAACTTGAGGAAGCATTTGAGACAGAAGAGAGCGAGAACAATTGTGGCAATAACCTGCCAAAGTAGAGTGAGAATCAGCACCAGGTAGCTCTCAGTTGATAGACTGAATAGATCTAGTCAGACATTCACTATGAGTCCTGTTCTCTGGAGCCAAGCCACTGAGGGATTTAGGAACATTCCAGGGTTTCTTTATCAATTGGATCAAACATACAAATTCATTCCACTTAAGCAAACTGCGGTCATCCTAAGGCTTTGAAAAGCAAGTCAAATTTCGTCCACTTAAGGAGATATACTTCATATTTGATATATTTCTCTAGTTACATAAATGTTTACTGAAATTCCTTCCAGGATTACAGGCTGAGAACTTGGAGAGTCCATCCTATTACATGATGAGTTGTTCCTCCAAAGACGGAAAACTTTAAATTCTTGACTGAAAATGCCTATGAGAGACAAGGATTGCTATATACATTGAAACCACAAATACTAGTACTATGGTAGGTGGTTTGGGGGAAAAGGGTATGGATGGGGAAGAAATGTTTGAGATACTAGAAAATGCATGATAATTCATTCATTTCCAGCCCCAACTTTGCTTTCTCTACAGACAAACATAATAAATGGTGGTAGGCTTTAAATGATCCCATTTTGTATTCATTCTTGGCTGAGAAGGCCCTGAGGTTGAGAAAGGGAAAGGCAAAACTACACGTCTTCTATATATGGAATTCAGGGCAGGAGAGAACAATTGAATCGATCCTGTTCCATATTTCAGACAAAGTCACAGCCTCACAGGTTACCTCTCTCTTAGGAAGATGGAGGGATGCTCTGGGAGCAGAGTGAAAGAAGCAACAAGGATGAGAGAGGATGAAAACAAGAGACGCTAAGGAGAAAAGGGCGGATATACCCATTTGAAAGCAGAGTTCAAAAGAATAGCAAAGAGAGATAAGAAAGCCTTCCTCAGTGATTATGCAAAGAAATAGAGGAAAACAATAGAATGGGAAAGACTAGAGATCTCTTCAAGAAAATTAGAGCTACCAAGGGAACATTTCATGCAAAGATGGGCTCAATAAAGGACAGAAATGGTATGGACCTAACAGAAGCAGAAGACATTAACAAGAGGTGGCAAGAATACACAGAAGAACTCTACAAAAAAGATCTTCATGGCCCAGATAACCGCAATGGTGTGATCACTCACCTAGAGCCAGACATCCTGGAATGCAAAGTCAAGTGGGCCTTAGGAAGCATCACTACAAACAAAGCTAGTGGAGGTGATGGAATTCTAGTTGAGCTATTTCAAATCTTGAAAGATGATGCTGTGAAAGAGCTGCACTCAATATGCCAGCAAATTTGGAAAACTCAGCAGTGGCCACAGGACTGGAAAAGGTCAGTTTTCATTCCAATCCCAAAGAAAATCAATGCCAAAGAATGCTCAAACTACCGCAGAATTTCACTCATCTCACACGCTAGCAAAGTAATGCTCAAAATTCTCCAAGCCAGGCTTCAACAGTACATGAACCATGAACTCCAGATGTTCAAGCTGGATTTAGAAAAGGCAGAGGAACCAGAGATCAAATTGCCAATATCTGCTGTATCATCGAAAAAGCAAGAGAGCTCCAGAAAAACATCTACTTCTGTTTTATTGACTACACCAAAGTCTTTGACTGTGTGGATCACAACAAACTGTGGAAAACTCTTGTAAAGATGGGAATACCAGACCACCTGACCTGCCTCCTGAGAAATCTGTATACAGGTCAAGAAGCAACAGTAAGAACTGGACATGGAACAACAGACTGTTTCCTAATAGGAAAAGGAGTACGTCAAGGCTGTATATTGTCACCCTGCTTATTTAACTTGTATGCAGAGTACATAATGAGAAATGCTAGACTGGATGAAGCACAAGCTGGGATCAAGACTGTCAGGAGAAATATCAATATGCAGATGATACCACCCTTATGGCAGAAAGTGAAGAAGAACTAAAGAGTCCTTGATGAAAGTGAAAGAGGAGAGTGAAAAAGTTGGCTTAAAACTCAGCATTCAGAAAACTAAGATCATGGCATCTGGTCCCATCACTTCATGGGAAATAGATGGGAAACAACGGAAACAGTGGCTGACTTTATTTTCTTGGGCTCCAAAATCACTGCAGATGGTGATTGCAGCCATGAAATTAAAAGACACTTACTTCTTGGAAGGAAAGTTATGACCAACCTAGACAGCATATTAAAAAGCAGAGGCATGACTTTGCCAACAAAGGTCCATCTAGTCAAGGCTATGGTTTTTCCAGTAATCATGTATGGATGTGAGAGTTGGACTATAATCGAAGCTGAGTGCTGAAGAATTGATGCTTTTGAACTGTGGTGTTGGAGAAGACTCTTCAGAGTCTCTTGGACTGCAAAGAAATCAAACCAATTAATCCTGAAGGAAACCAGTCCTGAATATTCATTGGAAGAACTGATACTGATGTTGAAACTCCAATACTTTGGCCACCTTATGTGAAGAACTGACTCATTGGAAAAGACCCTGATGCTGGGAAAGATTGATGGTATTAGGAGAAGGGGACGGCTGAGGGTGAGATGGTTGGATGGCATCACTGACTCAATGGCCATGAGGTAGAGTAAGCTCCGGGAGTTGGTGATGGACAGGGAAGCTTGGTGTGCTGCTGTCCATGGGGTCGCAAAGAGTTGGACAGGACTGAGTGACTGAACTGACTGAGTATTCTGAAACTATCAATTAAGTTTAATTGTGCTATTGTATCATTTAGATTCTCTGTTGCCTTATTGATTCTTTGTCTAAAATATATGATATGAATGGGGTATTAAAGTCTTTTGATATTATTGTATTCCTATCAGTTTCTCCCTTTATGTCTGTTAGTATTTGTTTTACGTATTTAGGTGCTCCTATATTAGGTGTGGGAGAAGGCAATGGCACCCCACTCCAGTACTCTTGCCTGGAGAATTCCATGGATGGAGGAGCCTGGTGGACTGCAGTCCGTGGGGTCACTAAGTGTTGGACATGACTGAGCGACTTCACTTTCACTTTTCACTTTCACACATTGGAGAAAGCAATGGCAACCCACTCCAGTGTTCTTACCTGGAGAATCCCAGGGACGGGGGAGCCTGGTGGGCTTCCGTCTATGGGGTCACACACTGAAGTGACTTAGCAGCAGCAGCATATTAGGTGTGGGCTTGCCAGGTGGTTCAGCCATAAAGAATCAGCCTGCCAATTCAGGAACAAGGGTTTGATCCCTGTAGAAGGAAATGGCAACTCACTCCAGTGTTCTTCCCTGGGAAATCTCATTGACAGAGGAGCCCCAAAGAGTTGGACATGGTTTAGCGACTAAACAACAACATATTAGGTTCATATACACTGATGAGTGTAAAATCCTCTTCTTTAGTCCTTTTTTTTTTTATTATTATATAGTGTCCTTCTTTATCTTTCTTTACAGCTTTTGTTTTAAAGTCTATTTTGTCTGATACAACTTTTGTGGCCCCTGCTTTCTTGTCTTTTCTGTTTACATGAAATACTGTTTTTTATTCCTTTACTTTCAGTTTATGTGTGTCCTGCCCTAAAGTGGATTTCTTGTAGGCAGCCTATTGTTGCCTCTTGTTTTTTTTAATCCAATCTGCCACTCTGTTTTTTAATTGGAGCATTTAGTCCATTGACATTTAAGGTAATTATTAATAGATACATATTTATTGCCATTTTAAACTGTGTTTTCCCATTGATTTTATATTTCTTCTTTGTCTCTCTGTTTCCTTTTTGTTTTTCCTTTTGTGGTTTGATGATTTTCTTTTGTATTATATTTATATTCTCTTTTGGGTTTTTGTGAGTCTATTGTATGTTTTTGATTTGTGGTTAGTCTGTTTTTCAAATACGTTAACTACTTTTTATATTTATTTGCTTAGACTGGTAGTTACAGGAAGGCTTCCTTGAGAAACTAACATATGACTGAGCTTTGAAGAATGGGTAAGAATGAATCTATGTAGAAGACAGCTCCAGACCCAGGAGAGAGCATTCCAGGTGGCCCTGAGGCACGAAGGAGAGCTCGAAAATCTAAGAATGCCATCGGTGTGAGCAGTGAGAGAGGTAGGAAGAGGCTAGGGTTATAAGCCGGGAAAGGAGGAAGGAGGCAGGGCTAGAACGCAAGGAACCTGAAAGTTTGAAAACATTCTGGTTTCTTGGATAATACATGTCCTTTGAAATGTATATATCCAGTTGGACTCCATTCGAGATCAGTTTGCATGTCTTCTCCTCCAGGCAGTCTTTCTTGATGCTCTCTCTGTTCCTGACCTCCCTTTACTGTTTTGTGCTTGTGGTATATTTAACACTGCACATGGGTAATGCAATTATTTGCAATGTGTCTCTACCGTGCATCCAATGTTGTACTTCCTGAAGTCTGGAACCATGTACTGTTCATCCCCATATATCCCAAGTTAAAGTTTTTCTGATATCCCACTGAAAGGGGACAGCTGACACCAGTAAACAGGTAACTGTAAACCAGGGGAAAATCATGAATGATAGGAGGAATAATCTGAGGTGCTAAAAGATTTTTTTTTAATTTTAATTTTTAAAGATGGTTTAAAAAAATGTATGCAGGATTTCAGAATTTGTTTTTAAGAAAATATTTATGGATATTTAGAATTAAATTTTTTGTCATAATCATCCCCACTCCTCCCAACATATCTGGGTGTCTAGTAGTAAAAGAAAGAGAAGCTTTATGAATATGTAGTGAAGTAGGGAATTTCTTTTAAATCATGTGACTAAGAAATTGTTTATGAAAGTTGTTAGATACTAGACCAGACAGGGAAGGCAAAGACCTTGTATGAGAATCCCAGCCTTAACCATGGGCTGTCAACTTGATAGTTTTCTTCATTTTATCTGTGTGTTCCCTCTAAGTCTTACTCAATATGGCCACCACCAGCCACTGGACTAAGATGAGATTTGTTGAATAGCAGGCATGGAGAAGAATTGGCAACTGACTCTGGTACTCTTGCATGGAAAAATCCCATGGACAGAGGAGCCTGGAGGGCTATAGTCCATAGGGTCACAAAAGAGTTGGACACAACTGAGCACACACTAGGCATGGATACCTTGCTAAAACCCCTGTTTTTCTAAGTGCATTAGAAAGGGGCTCCAATTCTAATAACAAGGCATTTCTTCATGACATAGAGTCAGCCATATTTGCCTCTGGGAACATATAATCAGAGGTTATTTTTCTTAAAAAATAAAAACTATAATCAAATTGTGCCTATTTCTACCAGGTTTTCCTAAAACTGAAAATGTAACAGTTTCAAACTTCTATACTCACTTAAAATATTAAGATGACTTTGGAGGCTCTAATAATGCTTGCTAATAAACCACTCATTCTGATGGTACAAAAGTCCTCAATTTGCTGGGGAGGGAACATAAGACACACTATGGGTAAGGTTTTACTGCACCATAAATCAGTGTAAAGCAAAGGTGTTGGCTCTCACAAGGCAGGTTAATTATTAAATTCATGAGTTTGTTTTTTCAAAGACTCGGTTATTCCAAATTCATTTTGAAAGCTTTCCAGAGGCCTGTGAATTAATATCTTCTTCCCTACCCCCGTCCGTTTTCACCCTGGTCATCAAAAACATCCAAAATCATTTTACTGACCTTAAAACTGGTCTTTTACAATAGCCTTTAGTTTCTCCTCTTGGGCTAAATCAATGAATAAGTGAATAAAAATGCTGAATATTCAAATGTATTTCTATTTTGAGCAAAGTCAAATGAACAACTGAGACACAGGTCCTGCCTCTAAAGGAATAATCCTTTGTTTTCTTGTTGCTATTTTTTCATCCCTATGGCTGAGTTGGAGCTGAAGTTGGAGGGCTGGTCTGGTCATGAAGTCCCTGGAAGTCAATGGGAAGATTTGCTTTATAAGAACAAGATTTCAGAAATCCTGACATACTAACCTGTATTCAGGATGTGATTTTTTAATAAGGAGAAACACCGTTTGCTAAAAGATATAATTTCTGCCCAATAGACCTTGATGATTTAGTCTTTCCTGAAGAAATATATCAAATATGCAAGACATACAATGATTAACAAAATTAATTCAGTCTCCTAGTGCCTTAAGAGCCATTTATAATTTTATTGAGGTAGCAAAATAACAGAACAATTTTTCATTATCTCTGCCCATGAAAAAAATCAATAACTAGCTTTCAATGTCTTTTTAGATGCTGCTGCAGACTTTACAGTGTAAATATTAATAAACAGAAATACAAAAGAATGATAACTATAGGGGGAAGACAGTGGAAGAAAAGTCACTAGTGGATTCTCTACAAATGGAGCAGTGAGCCCCAGTACTCATTTCCATTTGGCAAGAGTTTTTGCTAAATTTTTGATTATATATATACATATATAGGTATGTATATATATGGTCATATATAGGCTCATACTCTTCTGAGTGTTAATGTGATACAAGGTGGCTTTTTGAGTAACAGTTCAGCCAGAACAAAAGAGACACCCGGCTTACTCAAGTTTCTGATTAAGATATTCTGAGCAGTGTTCAGTATTTTGGTTACCCACACTGTCCACAGCCCAGGCAGTATGTCCCACCTCTGCCTTGCATTCTTTGTTTGCATTCTTGTCCTGTTATAGAGGAACCAATCCTTTTATTTCTTTGGTTATTAAATAACTTGATATTTTTGAAAGTTTCAACAAATTGAGACAATATGTCAGTGGACCCTATGTACTCTGCACTTTGATCTGTGCTATGCTGGTTATTTGAATATGCAAGACAGGAGGCTGCTTCTTGTCATCCACCTCTATGACAATCATTTCATCTGCAGCAAAATATTATCTAAAAGAGAGTTGGTTATATGTGGACATTTAAGGATATAGTCTCATTGTACCAAACTGAACAATATTTTCAACTTCTAATATTTTGTAAGCCATATATGTGTAGAGAGCTAAGCTTGTAAGAGGTGATTTCTCAGTGAGCTTTAATTTGAATTTATTTCTCATACAGGATAACACACATCCTGACTTGTACTTTTGGAAGACATGTTTCAGAGGTGACAGAAAATAGTGGTAAATGTTCCTTCTCAGAACAGATTGCTGTGCTGGTATCTGTAGATGCCCCAAGGCTGAAGTTCCTTTTGAAATTATTTTTAAACTACTTGAATCCCCAAACTCCCACCATTCCCCATATGGCAAATTCTTAATGGTGCCGCTGCAAAGGAAATCCATGATTGTGATGCCTCGTGTATTTGTGTATTAGAGAAGGAAAATATAAAGACAAGAGAAACGAATTATCTTAAAAGATCATTATTTGTTCCAAAACTATATTTAGACATGAATAGAAGTAATATGTCAACCTATTTCTCTTCCAGTCAAAATTAACCATTCTTCCCTTTTTTATTGCACTTTGTTATACTTACTATCTAAGATTTGAAAATATTGTTATGTGTGTCTATTTCTTTCTGGAATCACTGAATAGTGGTTCCTTGGGAAGCAGGGACCAGGCTTTGTGTTTCCGCCTGTGCACCTGTGGGCTACTCACAGTATATACAGTAGCTGCTCAGTTGTTTTCTCTTCAATTGAATCCAGCGTTTCAAACCTTTCGGAGAAGCCCAATTGTGAGATAAGATCATTTCATTTTGTTTCTCTGTGAAGGACTGCACTCAGGAAACTGAGATCAGAGCCATGGTGGGAAACTTTTTGTGTTTTCAGACATTTTTGTGATCACAATGTAAATAAAACATTGTCGCAGCGGTCCTTGCACTGAGGTCGCTGAGGACACATCAGAGGGGTGTTTGATTTCTCTTCTAAACCCATGGTGATGCTCATCTCACAGGCACGCTGGGTGCCGCCATCAGCAGGTGGACCCCGCAGCGGTCATGGCCCCAGAATGGATTTCAGAGGCTAAGGGTATGGATGAAAGTGGGGGGTGGGAATGAAGAGGTAGAAAGAGGAGAGGAGGAATTCAGCCAAGGGATTAATGTTTCTAACACTACATCTTTTATTGTTGTGTAGGGTAGAACTGTGGGAAATTGTTCCATAAATTCTAGTTTATGAAGTGGATGGATGCAGTGTTAACTGCATGGTAAGCAAACATATCTCATGCTTCAGTGTCTTTAAAAAATAATCTTTGGGAAATTAAGCCACTATGTATAGAAGTGGGTCAACAGTGGTTTGAAGTGTGGGGATATTTCCAAATCTGCACGCAATAGACAGATGTCAGAAATATGTGCTTTCGTTGTTGTTCAGTCGTTAAGTCATGTCCAGCTCTTTGCAACCCCATGGACTGCAGCATGTCAGGTTTCCCTGTCCTCCACTATCTCGAGTTTGCTCAAGTTCATGTGCATTGAATTGGTGATGCTATCTAATCATTTCATCCTCTGTTGCCCTCTTCTCCTTTTGCCTTCAATCTTTCCCAGCATCTGGGTCTTTTCCAATGAGTTGGCTCTGTGCATCAGGTGGCCAAAGTATAGGAGCTTCAGCTTTAGCATCAGTCTTTCCAATGAATATTCAGGGTTGATTTCCTTTAGGATTGAGTAGTTTGATCTCCTTGCTATACATGCTATAAGCTGTGACAAAAGCAAACCCCACCTGGAGATCATATTGATCATCTCTTTTGAGTAGAGCCCAGAGGCTGGAAAGCTCCTGAACCAAAGTTTGTCTTGAGTTTGCTCAGAGCTCACTGTGGAGTGCTTTGGATTTCACCTCCTCTCACGGGGAGTGCTGTGGATCATCCTGATTCTTTGCCCCCTCCCCCCAATAAGTGAGGAAAGACAAAATGTTGTTTTTCAGTGTTTAATGGTCATAATGTTCATGAGTTAATCACTAAAAAACGTACATAAAACACAATCCCTACCCTTCACCAGTTATAGTAAAGGATATTATCATAGGCATACCCCTAAATACCCAGTCACCGAGGCTGAAGACTGCTATCCCCTCTCTGAAAAATAAGCATCGATTGGATCAGATGCAAGATGGGGTTAGTTGGAATTAGATATTTCCTACAAAAATCCACAGGTATATAGACTGGTGGATTAATTTCACTGCTTTATCCACTAAGTGTATAGCGTGGTGGTAGGGGAAGCAGTGAGGCAGGGAGGAAAGGAGGGGGCTGAACAGGGGCTTGGAGGGAAGTGGAGGGTAAGAAGGACTTTTCTAGATACCCACTCCTAGTTGTCTGTGACTCTCTGGATCTCTCCAGGTGCTCTGATTCCTGGGTTTCTTCATCTCAATCCCAGCAGTCTGTGTGCTGGCAGACAGAGGGCAGGCACCCTACTGAGGCATCTCCCGCCCAGGGTCAGTGCCCACAGTGTGAGCTGTCCAAGTGCCCGCTGCCATGGTCTGGTTGTTAGCAAAACTGCAGCTCCTTTCTAGAGCTCAAATGCTCCCCCTGCCCTCAAGGTCTGGGCACTACTAGTACAGTGTAACCGTAGCCACCATTTAAGAATGTCCTTAGGGTCTGAAACATCGTCACATATTAAAAAAAAAAAGCTATAGCTTGATTCTTTGAGCTGTTTCCTCTCCAGGGGAACAGGCAGTCAAGGTTGTATCAGCAGGATAACATTTCAGGAAAATCTTTCAATTTCACAGGAGAAGAGATGTAGGGAAAAACTGCTAGAGGGTGCATAGGATAGCTCTCATTTAGCAAGATAGAAGCCAGCCTGCTAAATGAAAAATAGAACATTCTGAGGACTGCAAGGGACAGCACTGGATTTGTATGGTGGCTGTGAAAGGATAGGTCATTTTGGTGATGTTGTTCATGTCAGGGGAAGTGGTGATGCCCAGGTACTGAACACAGGCCTGGGAGACCTAGGATGAATGACTCTTACTATACAAATGATTCATTCCATTAGAACACAACTCAGTTTCTATGCTTATAAAAATTACATGGTATTTGCTTAGGAATAATCTTATGGACTTACTAGTGATAGGAATTCTATCATTTAGAATCCTAAGATTCTAATCTTAGGAGTTAGAAGTGATAAATATTTTTATTAAGTGTCTTCCAGCCCCTTTCAGGGATTTACTCCTCCCTTTGAAAACCAGAAATAGTGGAGTGAAGTGATGTGATTCTACTAGTGCTTGCCTTTATCAACAATGTTAATCTCTGTCTAAGGAGCTGGGCAGGTTACATTGTGTATTTGATTCCTGACTGCTGTCCCTAAATGGACCATTCGCATCATTAGGTTAAATTTATTTACATTGTTGGAAATTTCCAGCCAACCCACCACTCAGTAACCTTAGCTGGGTGGGTTCTTAATTTCCTCATCTTACACAACACCCTGAATACAGATCTAATGATGGAATGAATGTAGCATTTCTTTTGTTTGATTTAAAGCTTATGTTTTAGTTTCCCTTGCAAGAGAAAATATTTTATAATAGAACAGAAACAAGTGATAACAATGTTGATATTGTCATCATCGCTCAGTCATGTCTGACTTTTTGAGACCCCATGTTGACAGGAACAAGCTTAACACACAGAACACAGACTTCCTTGTGATCATGTAAGGGAGATTGAAGTAGCCAAGGATATGATTTCTAATGATGACCTGATCTGGTTTGTGATCTCACTGCATCAGTGGCAGTTCAAAGAGTAGTTTCCAGCACTTTGCATCAATATAGTAATTGGGATCTTAAAAAAACTCACATTTGCCATCTCAGATAGGAAGAGTCAAAAATATAAGTACCCCTCAGCTAAGTATTTGTTGCTGTCCTTTAGTTGCTAAGTTGTGTCTGACTCTTTGTGACCCTATGGACTGTAGTCAGCAGAGTTTCTATGTTGATGGGATTCTCCAGGAAAGAATACTGGAGTGGGGTGCCATTTCCGTTGCCAGGGGATCTTCCTGATCCAGGGATCAAACCTGGGTTTCCTGCATTGCACGCAATTCTTTACCTGCTGTGCCACCAGGGAAGTCCAAACTAAAATATATTTATTATGAAAAAATAAGTTAGCTCATTCCAGCATTGTTTGTAATAAGAAAAATTGAAAACAATTAAAATAGCTAAACAGTATTGTATTCATTTATTCCAACATTATTCATATTTAAAAATTAAGGAAGTTTGAGGTATTAACTAAGAAAAATAAACAAGTTGTAGGGAGTGGGAATAACTACAGAATGATATGCAAATCATAATTTTACCTTGATAAAAATAAGCCTATCTACATATATACTGTGTGTTAGTACACATACATAGACGTGTATATGTCTATAAGTTGTGGCAGTGTGGTGTGTGAACATGTAGAGGGATGAGTGAATTAACTGTAAGAAAAATGTAGGAAGGCAGACATCTCATGTTTTCTTTTAATTTTTTACACTGTTTTTATTGTACTGTATCATAGTTAACATACAGTACTGTGGTAGTTTCAGGTGTACCACAAAGTGATTTGACATTAGATACACACAAAAAATGATTGCTACAATGTCTAATGACCATCTGTCCCCATAAAAAGCTATTACAGTATTATTGATATTTCTTCCTATTTACATATATACCCCATGATTTATTTATCTTCTAGCATGTTTTCCTTTTCATATTACTGAAGTAGTGTATATCTATTAAAACAATAAACAGCTAATGAAAATATCACCAACTCAATAGATGGGTTTCATCAAATTAAATGTGTTATATATTAAAACCACCATCAAGTTCAGATGTTTTATTTAAAGCCACTATGAAAGCATATGTGTTTCTGAGCCAGGTCAGAGAACCTGGCAATGACGACTTGATGTTTTTAAGATCTTTGTGCTTGTAACTCCAATTATTTTTATTCATTTAAAAGAGTATGCCTCAGCATTCTATCTGGGTGGTCCAGAGATTGAAGTAGTGTATTGTAGCACTCTGAACTGTCATTAGGCAATTCGGATCTTGCAGACTATTACATTCTGAGCATGTTTTCATTGCCTTGTGTAAATATTTTGACAGTGGCCTACGTACACTGATAACATTCTGCATAACAAAGAATAACAGGTGCAGTGAAAAGGGAATCAAGTTCCTTGAGGATGCATTTTTGATTTATTGTGTGTGCCTTGACTTTTCTAAAGGTATATTAACAATAATAGCTTTTGTGGTGTAATCGGCTGCTATGAATAACCTATGGCAATGAAAACCTTCTTTTGGAGACTTCTTTCCTTGACAATCCAGTGGTTAAGACTGTGCTTCCACTCCAGGGAGCATGGGTTCAATATCCCTGGTCAGGGAACTAAGGTCCTGCATATGGCACTGTGTGGCCAGTTTTTTCAGAAAGCAAACCTTCTTTGGAATAAAGTAAGAAATCTCCTCAGATGGGTTCAGGAGATCATGGAGAGGCATTCTGATCAAAACCTCTGCTTCCCAGGGGTGTAGCCCTGGGCCAGTTGTTCCCTGGGATCTGTTGATCCTGCCTGATTAATGGGCAAGAAGATGTAAGGACAGTGTCAGAAAAACGCAAGGTTTGTCCATCTAATGATGAGATGCAGTGCTAACAAGCACTTGAGTCTGCCACACACCCATGCAGACAGAGATGTGAACACTCATTAATTTAGAAAGGATGAATAGAGCCTGCTGTCACCCAGGGCCAGAGGACATGGCAAAGATTTTTTGGCAGGTAGACTTTTTTCCTTTTAATGGATATATCTGGAAATCTAGTTTAGTGTGCACTTGTGGTTAGAAGAAAAACCATAAAATGGCTTTCCTACTGTGATGAAGTTTTTTGGAACTCAAGGAGGGTCGATTCCCCCTCCCCCCCGAATTGTCGGACTATAATTCCTGGTAAGATATACAAACCAAATCCATATAGTTCATGCTATTCTTATCATGTGAAGTCAGCCTGAAAATAGAATATAAAGAAAACTCAAGGCTAATATTAAAAGGTACAACCCAAAGTCATTTACAACTGTCATGGCATTAAAATCACAGACAGAAAGCACTGTCTCTGTTGTAAAATAGAATAAAGGGTTGTAAAATTAATACAATAATACTTCTGCGAATGTGTGCAGAGGAAAAAAATCCAGATTCACTCATCCAACATAAATATGTTGGTTCTCCCTCCCCCAACTTTTGAAGTTACTATTGTAGTTTGGGAAGGCACATTTTACATAGTTTTATGGACTTGGGATTAATGTAGCTTTCTGATTAGATACAGACTAACTGAACTGAACTATGGTTTCTTTATCTCTGTCTCTGTTTCTGTCTTTATCTCTCCTTTTCTTGGTATAAATCACTTCATCTCAGTTACCCTAAAGAAGAATTTTTCAGTCAGTTTAGTTGCTCAGTCATGTCTGACTCTTTACGACCCCATGGACTGCAGCACGCCAAGCTTCCCTGTCTATCACCAACTCCCAGAGCTTGCTCAAACTAACATTCACTGAGTTGGTGATGCCATCCAACCATCTCATCCCCTTCTCCTCCTGCCTTCAATCTTTCCCAGCATCAGGATCTTTTCCAATGAGTCAGTTCTTCACAACAGGTGACCAAAGTATTGGAGCTTCAGCTTCAGCATCAGTCCTTCCAATGAGTATTCAGGACTGATTTCCTTTAAGATTGACTGGTTTGAACTCCTTGCAGTCCAAGGGACTCTCAAAAGTCTTCTCCAACATCACGGTTCAAAACCATCAATTTTTTGGTGCTCATCCTTCTTTATGGTCCAGTTCTCACATCCACACATGACTCCTGGAAAAACGATAGCTTTGACTGTGAGAATGTTTAATCTTCTCAAATACTAGTTTTTAAAATCCTAGTCTGAAACCAAGTGAAGGGTTGACACTTTAAAAATACCTACCAATCAAATCTTTCTCCCTATGTAATTCTAGTTCATCTATACAGCAAAGTGCAAGGCAAGCTATTAAGCACCAGCATTTCATTCATTCACTGAATTCTCTTTTATAATCGATATGAATGAATGTTCTGGTTCATGTCTTTCAGTACTAGGTTTGTAGGCTCTTATCATTGTTTAATAAAATTTAAAAGTTTAACACATTTTGCTGTAAAAAGTACCCTTGGCTATTGGGTTATGGATCCTTAGCTCTGACTTAACCACTCTCACTCCTCAGCATTCTGATATTATTGGTGAAAGGAGAGTAATGGAAACTCTCAAGAAGATAAAATGGCAAGATAGCATATCAATGGCTGATTGAGGACACAGCACTACACATACAGTAAGAGTTCCTTACACATTGAATTAAAGGGGTAATGTGTTCAGGGCTTTTGGATTTTGGTTCTATGGTGTGTGCATTCAATTACACCAGGTTTAGTGAGGCTGAAAGACAAATCAAGTTTCAGGGGAACTAAATAATTTCTGTACTATCGAGAGCAGTAATGTGTACCCAGGTGTCAGCGAGCATGTATGCTAAGTTGCCTCAGTCGTGTCCAACTCTTTGTGACCCCATGGACTGTAGCCTGCCAGGCTCCTCTGTCCACGGGATTTTCCAGGCAAGAATACTGGAGTGGGTTGCCCTGCCCTCCTCCAGGGGATCTTCCCAACCCAGGGATCAAACCCGCATCTCCTGAGGCTCTTGCATTGGTAGGTGGATTCTTTACCACTGAGCCACTGGAGAAGCCCATCCATTTGGTAGGGAGGGTTACTATTAATGCATTTCATCAACTTAAGAGAAATCTGTTAATAAAATATTATGTTTCAGGCAAGTGAGGGCTTACAAAGTATGAATATGACATAGGCATTTTCCCCAAGCTGTTCACATCAAAAGGGAAAGACAGACTTCTGAATATCTGATCATAACACAACTTAAATCTGTGCTAAAATCAAGGTCAAGCTGCTCAAAAGAGAGAGAGAGAATAATTCATCTTCAATTTATAGAAAAATTTCATTTCCAAAACCAAGATTCCTTGCCAGTGAAGCATATGTAAACATTTTTGGATAAAGTACATTTTTGAAATGTTATTTTAATGCAACTTTTACTGGTAAGAAAATATGGAAATTCTTTGAAGGCTAGTAAAACATCTACAGGGGTATGGAAGTTGACATTTGTGGGGTTATTGGAACAAAACTTACAGTTTTTAAACACACATGGGACATTTCTGAAAGTCAATTTGATACATTTGGCCTAAAGATCTCAATTTTTTGGAAAGATCGCAACACGTCTATGGCCATACCACCCTGAATGCACCCGATCTTATCTGAAAGATCACAACATACCTGTCACATTTTCTTACTGTAATACAGTAAATAGATGACCAAAAATGTTCTGTACATTCAGAGTTTAAAACACACTTCCAAACCAGTCAAGGAAGAATTGAAATTAGGAAATTCTTGGACATGAATAATAGACAAAATACTATATGTCAAAACTTGTGGGATCCAGTAAGATTGCACTGAGAGATAAATTTGTATCCTTAAATCCTTGTTTTAAAAAATAAATGCAAAAAAAATGAGCTAAGCATCCAATTTAAGAGATCAGAGGGAAGGACAAACTCACTGAATAACTCAAAGAAAGTTGAAGAGACAGAAACTAATGAAACAGAAATCAAAGGTACAAATGAGATTTGCGTTGTATGGCAGAAACCAACACAACATTTCAAAAATTTTAAAAATAAATTTAAAATTAAAAAATAGAAAAAAAGAGTCTGTTTTTAAAAGAGTAGTAAAGGACTTCCCTGGTAGTACAGTGGAGGGGAATCTGCCTGCCAGTGCAGGGACAAGGTTTCAATCCCTGGTCCAGGAAGATTCCACATACTGTAGAGCAACTAAACCTGTGCACCACTGAGCTACTGTGCCCATGTGTCTAGAGCCCATGCTCTGCAACAAGAGAAGCCACTGCAATGAGAAGCCCTTGCACTGCAATGAAAAGTAGACTCCACTCACCACAGCAAGAGAAAGCCCATGGGCAGCAACATAGACCCAGGACAACCAAAAGACAAAAGAGTAATAAAGATAGCAACCTCTGTGAGTCTTTGTCAAGGGGGGAAAAATAAGAAAAGAATGTTTCTACACATGTTGCATTACAGGATTAGATAAATGAGAGAAAACAAGTTTATGCTCATAAATTAAAAAACTTGTAAGAAATAGATGTGCTACAAAGAAAATAAAAATGATCAGAACTGACTAAAAAAATAAACAAAACCCAATTTGTGTTAGAACCATGGGAAAAAATTGAATTAAAAATTTAAACTCTTTCTGTGAGCAAAATCTTATGCCCTTGATTATCTTCTTAGACAAGTTCAAAGTATTGATCATTCCAAACTTAAACTCTTACAGAAGAGAAAAAGATGAAGCACTTCTCAACTCATTTCATGAGTCCATGACAACCTTGATATCAAAACAAGATAAGAATGGTATAAAAAAGAAATTATTAAAAGAAAATATTAAATATAGAGGCAAAATTCTGAAACAAAATACCAGCAACCAAAATTTAGCCATCGATTAGAAAAAAGTCACTGCTGCTGCTGCTAAGTCGCTTCAGTCATGTCTGACTAAGTCACAGCTAAGCTTACAAATATAGGGCGAATATATTTAATAGGTTAAGGGAATGTGGGAGAGGAAAGAGGAATATGGTTACCTATACAGTAGTAGAACAAACATTTGATAAAACTACACACTCGTTCATGGTTTAACAAGTAAGCAAACATAACTCCTGGTAATAAGATCATCACTACCTTAGCCAGAAACGGTGAATCTAAAAAACTGTATTTATTTTTCAGAGATCTAGAAGGTAATTAAAAATAAGCTTTCTTGCTCCATATAAAGATGAGAAAAGATTGTTAACATTTAAACCATTTTTTGTCCCATTACATTTATAAATGTGTGTGTTTGTACAAATATAAATATACACACCTACACCTACACAATTGCATCGTAGCTTGCCTAGAAAATCCCATGGAAGGAGGAGCCTGATAGGCTGCAGTCCATGGGGTTGCTAAGAGTTGGACACGACTGAGCAACTTCACTTTCAATTTTCACTTTCATACCTTGGAGAAGGAAATGGCAACCCACTCCAGTGTTCTTGCCTGGAGAATCCCAGGAATGGGGAAGCCTGGTGGGCTGCCGTCTATGGGGTCGCACAGAGTTGGACACGACTGAAGTGACTTAGCAGCAGCAGCAGCAGTAAGAACGTGAATTCTGGGGGAAAATTGCTAAATTAAAATTCTAGGGTTGTATGATTTGGGGGAAGTTTTCTGACCTCACTGTGCCTCAGTATTTTCATCAGTAAAATGGGTGAGGAAAACATCTCATTGGGTTGTTATAAGAGTTAAATAAATAAATACATGTGAAGCATATAGGGAAATGCCTGACAGATTGTAAGTACTCAATACATGTATTAGTGGCTATAGCTTTTTGTTCCTCAGTACTAAAATATCTCCTTTATATTTTTCTGTATTTTCTACAATATTTTACTTTTATAAAAAGAGCTATTTTAAACACACACGTACTGTTCACATACACCCCTACAAAAGTCTTTTGATCTGAGTTGCTTCATACACTTCCCTGGAAGATTGGGATGTGGCAAAACATTTCTTCTGAGAGCTCTGCTTTCACCTGTCATGGTTCCTGTCAGGGTACCTCTATGCTCACTGCATCTCCTAAGGCAGGACAGTTGAAGCATTGTTCTGACCATGTGTCATAATCCCATAAGAGTCCATTCTGAGCCCTGATGATTCCAGAGGAAAAGAAAAGGTTCTTTCTGATCATTTTGAGACAAAAGTACAGCAGAATCACCCATGGAACTTCCTGACTAAGGATGCTCACTCTGCCCTTGAAGACTGTGATTTGGCAGGTCAGAGGGCACTTGCAAAATTGTGATGCTGATGGGCACCTGGGATTGTGATCAGCTGCTTTATTCTGTTTTCATTCAACCTTTCCTCATATCCTGACACCGGTAGCCTGTGGTTGATGGATTTTAATGGCATACAGCACTTCCCAATGAATTTCAATTAATTTTCCAAATTATTCAGGAAATATTCTAGGTTAGAAAAAGGAGAAACAGCATTCCTCATCCTCAGAAGTTTATATTTTCATGTAGGAAGACAGAAGTAAACACAAAGGATATTTAAAGAATGTAATAAGTGATCTTAAGAGGAAATAAAGGGGCTGATTTGACAGAGTGTTGGGAGAGGAGGCTTGAGACAGGTACCCAGGGACAGCTATGCTGAGCAGGTGATATTGTAGTGGAGACTCTGAGATGAGAGGGAGCAGTTTATGCCCAGAATAGAAGTGAATGTCTTCCAGCCAGAGGCAACAACCACCACACTAGGGCCACCACAATAGGGCCACCACAACAGGAAAGAACTCGGCATATTCCAGTTTGGTGTCTGGAACACCATGTGTCGGAGGAGACTCTGGGGAGGTCACTTCATGGGGACTTGTCCAGTCCAAGGAGTTTGGGGTTTGTTCTAAGTGTAGTTAAAAAACCACAAGCTTTTCAGTGGGGTGTGGTGGAGGTGACATAGGAAATCCATGTTTTCAAAGATTGCACTGGTTTTATATACGGAGATAGATTGGTGGAAAGTAATAGGAGAAGCAAGGAAACTCGGAAGACCATTGCAATAACCCAGGCAACAGATGATGGCAGCTTGGACTTGGAGGGTAGCAGAGGGCTGAAGAGGCATGAATCAAGTTGGAGTCTCTTTGGAGGTAGATGGCAACTAGTATTTGTGGCAGATTCATGGTTCTGATTGGCTATGTGGCAATTGTAGATTCAGGCCATTGAGTCAAAAGCCACTGCAGGGCCTCCTTCCCATGAAGGTAAACGGAGGTTAATGGAGAGAATGCTGACTGGTCTCATATGTTCAAAGTCCAAGTTCCCATTTGTCCTTTGGATCATTAGATGCACTGTGGCAGTTGTAAATGCCTTACTGTGTCAAGAGGGTGAGGTGCTGTTTTCACCAAGGGATCAGTTTTCAGCTGCAGAGTTCCATATTCTGGGCAACATTTGGGGCTCACTTAATTACCCTCTTTCATCAGAGGTAGACTAAGTCTAGGCTTCCTCAGTCCCAGGAGATGTGCTGTAGGTGAGGGGTAGCTCGAGTCTACGGGGCATCTGTTACATGTTCTTGAGTAGTCCCGACTTCACCTGAAGCATCAGGACCTCTCTCTTGAGAGGACCAGAGCTAACTAGCTTTTCAGAGGTTGATTCTGAGCCTGAGTCAATCTGAGTACAGGGCGTAGTCCTCCTATTCTCTACACACTTACTCAATGTGACTGCAGTCTTTGCAAGTTCAACCCAGCCCTACTCAGCCCCTGGGCCATATCCAGAGAGTCTCAGACTGGTAAGGAACTGGGGGATGGGGCCTAGTGCCCCATGCAAGCAGGCTCAATTGTGTCTGACTCTGCGACCCCATGCACTGCAGTTTGCCAAGCTCCTCTGTGCATGGGATTTTTCAGGCAAGAATACTGAAATGGGTTGCCATTTCCTTCTCCAGGGGAATTTCCTGACCCAGGGATCAAACCCAGGTCTCCTGCGTGGGCAGGCAGATTCTTTACCACTGCACCACCTAGGAAGCACAGTGGGATGAAGGGGAAGGTGTAATGTGACTGCTGTTGTGGGCAAAAGCAGAAATGAACCATACTTCACTTCCCCGTTTTCTATCAGGAGAAAATGGTGAGATATTACAAAACCCACGGTTCTCAGATGGGGTATGCATGTATGATATGGTGGAACGTTCTCGACCAGCAGCTTAAAGAAAATATAAATAAGAAAGAAAGTATAAACCAGTGTGTAAGTCAAATGACACACCAAGTGCCCTCAGCTTTAGGAAAGATGTCCGTATGCATATTACCTACAGATTGTAAGGGTGTTTCCAAGAGTATGATTCAATTTCTTTATCTCATCCACAAACAAGTTGTATAAAGGACTTGGACATTTATGCTTATGGCACTGTGTGAGTGGTCAGGAGTAAATTTAGAAGCAATTTGAAGACATGAAAGCTATAACCATTTATTTTATAGGTTGAAAATATTGAACAGTAATGTGGACATAAATGCAATGAGAGTGGTAAATATTGTGTAAAGTACTTTTTTAGATTTTCTTGAAAAACAGGTTTCAAAACAATGCATCAAGTATGAACCATTTAATTGAAAACAACAATTTGGTGTTTCACTCAATCTAAGAAGCTATCAAATATAAGCCAGTCCAATTTCAGACATGTTAATGTGTGAGCACAGGTACACTTTAAAATAGGTTTATAAAGGTTAATAAAGGTTTTTATAAATGCTATTTATGATTGTTTTTAAATAAATGTTTTTAAAGGCAGAAAGAGTATAAAAACAGTATATTCTAAAATGTTAACAGAGAAATATACTTTAAAATGTTAAAAAATACCTCTACAAGAGGGGAGTGGGCTAGGATATAGGACTTTTTACAATGAGCACATAATGAGAGAATTTGTGTATAAATGACACCGCTTTGTATGAGTAAAGCTGTGTGTAAATTTGCTAGTCAAAAAATTTTGTGTATGGAGCAAATAGGCCAATAGGTTATGATTTTTATTAGCACAGCAAACACTCACATAATTCAGGGAAGGTCAAAGAAATTTTCTGTTTGTGCTTCCACTGCACATTCCTACCTGCTGTGAAATAAACCCAACCTTCCTGCCAGGGTCTGTTGATTCAGCTTTGCCATCTGGAGTCATCTAGCATTCACATTCTGAATGGAATAATGCTGCTTTGGTCAGAGGCTCTGAGGGGAGCAAAGTTTGTGGTAGATGGTGTTAATTACATTCTTTCCATAAAATAGCAGGGCTCTAGGCACAAGCTGGGTAGAAGCCGTCGTGTCCATGTGGCAGCCAAGATTCAGAATATAGGTAATTTCCTTGGATTTCATCTGTTATCTCACATGGAAGGGGAGAATCCAGATTCAGATCAGAAGGTGAAAGGTTTATGGGCAAGAACACCAGACAGGCAGTGCCATAAAGCTGAAGAAGTGGCTGCTTTATTATTCATGAGTCCTGTTGCTTCTGAGAACATTCTGTACCGTGTGTACTGTTGGCTTAGTACAAATTCCAAAGCCATTTTATATTATCATTTAGAATCTCATTTTCAGAGGAAGTAGATAAATAAGCTGATAGTTAAACATTTGTGAACCAATGCATTCCAACAAAGTCCACCCATTGACCATGGGACCAAAGGACATCATGGTGCTTGAGAATTGGTGCAGAAAGCAGCCTTCTCCTGTCTGCTAGAAAGGAGTATTCGTTCATTTCTTCACTTACTCGTTCATTCAAGAAATGACTTATTGAGTGCCTTCCATGTGCTGGAAGTACATACTGACTGATGAAATCAGAGAGGTTCTTGCTCTTGTAGAGTTTACATTTCAGTGAAGTTGACAGATAATGAACAAACAAGAAAGAAATAATTACAGATGCTGACAATGTTATGAAGGGCATGAGTGACGTGACAGAGAGTAAGTGGGAGTGAGAATGAGCAAGGAGATTCTTCACATGGTTTAGGGTGCAAACGATGAGGACTTTTTGGAGAAGCATCACTAGAACTTACTACTGAAGGCTGCAACGGCATCAGTAGAAGCTTCTAGAAGAACCGTTCCCTGAGCGTCAGGAGACCTGGGTTTAGATGGGCAGTATGTTTCTCAAGGAGCCACTTAGCAGTGAATCTAAATAATTACAAAACTGTTAACTGAAGATGAGTAACTCTTACGTGAAAATGCTTTGTAAACTATAAAGAATTTTATAACATGACCTCTATTCAGTATTCATAATAGCTCTTCTAAGTAGGTCAGATAAGGTTTTAAATTAGTTGGAAGCTGGTAAGTCCAGCTACATAATTTGCAGTAGCTGGTGCAAAATAAAAAAGCAGGAACTTGTGTTCAAAAATAATTCAGAATTTCAAAGTGGCAACAGCAGAGTTTTGAACCATGAAACTTCTGAGCACAGGGCCCTGTGTGACTAAACAGGTTGCCTTCTTGGGAAGGCCAGTCCTGAACACTTTGCTATCATCAGATTTGTTGGTAAAGGGTTGGGGAAGGGGTAAAACTTTTTTTGCTACATTTATTATATTCAGGGTACATATTTTAGCAAAATACTAAATTATCAAATACTAGTTTTTATTAATGTAATCATACCATTGAGCTTATTCCAAGAAATCTGGTCTGTTTCTTCATTTGGTATTTTCTACCTTCTTCTTTCAATAATTTAAAAATCTGGGCCAATATCCTTTTCAAAAATCTGTAGCAGTTGAGTTGTTTGGATGCAAGTTGTCTTGAGGAAAAGGACTTTTGTGCACTAAAGAGATCTTGGTTTGAAATAAGAATGCCTGAATGTAAGTCCTGGTTCTGCCCTTAATATTTGTGTGATTGTCAATAAATTGCTTAGTCTCACTGAACTTTTGTTTCTTCTAAAATAGAAGAACCATCTCTTAATAGATGAGTCTAAATTGTTGGTAAGGAGTCAGTGACATCATGCCTGCTGACCTGCAATGTGTAGCTCATATAGAAAATGATTCTTTGGTGTTTTTTTTGTCTGAAGGCCAGAAAGGGCTGACAGTCAGCTGACTTGCACTAATGAGAGGTATCATTTCTGATTGGGGGCATGTGTTCCTTGCTGTTATTAAATATTTTGAACATCATCCTTATATGGTAGGCTGTATGCCAAATTGATTTACCTAAGAATGGCAAGTTTATACCTTTATTTATATTAACAATATCTCAGTGGGAAGGCATGCAATTTTTGAAAACTGACATTAAATTCACACAACATAAAGTTAACTATTTTGAAGGGAACAACTCAGTGGCACTTAGTTCATTCACAATGCCATATAGTCATCCTGTTTATCTAGTTCCCAAGCATATTCGTCTCCTTAAATGGAAACCTGGTCCCCATTAAGCAATCATTCTCCCATTTCTTCTTTCCTTCAGCCCCTGGCTGCCATTAATGCACTTTCTGTTTCTGTGGATTTACCTATTCTGGAAGACTTGTATAAACGGAGTCACTAATAACCTTTGTGTCTGGCTTCTTTGACTTAGCATGTGTTTTGAAGGTTAACCTTGCTGTGGCATGTATCAGTATTCACTTCTTTTTATGAATGAACAGTATTCTACTGTATGTGTATGCCACAGTCTGTTTATCCATTTATCTGTTGATAGACATTGGGCTTTTTCCATATTTTAGTTACTGGGAATAGTGCCACCATGAAAGTGCAAGTAGGTATATTGGTTTCAATACCTGATTTCAGTTCTTCGGGTACATACCTGGGGGTAAAATTGCTGGGTCATATGGTAATTCTATGTTTAACTTTTTGAGGAACAAGTCATGTAATCTAAAGCCAAATAGGTAATCAAATTCACTGTTTTATTATAAAATATAATAATAACAAGAAAACACTTCCATTCCTTTTCTTGTTTTTTCTATCCCAGCTGCCAGCTCTTGAACTTTCTCTGTCATGAGACTGACCAAAATGGAGGACTTGGGCTCCAGGGTCCCTGATTTTGACCGAGAGACCTCCCAGCTGAGCGTTAGGATGTGTTAGGTGTCAATGTGGGAACACATGAGCCAAACTGCATTGCGTGTTTCCATCTTCCACTGTCTATTATGTGAGCTTGCTGGTTTTAACAACCTCTGAGTCAGTCTAGTGAAGAGAACTATTAGCCAAGGTTAATTACCATCATTGAAATGTGAGTAAATGAAAGAAAGTGAGTCATGCACTAAGGCGATTTTATGGTGCTTTATGAGGGAAGGGTAAATCAAATATTCAAGTCTAAACCGCAGGGAACATTTGAGTGAGGCTGAATCATGCGTTTGAGTGGATGTATATTTTATAGCATGTGCTGGTAGATTGTTCAGGTGATCGTCCCACTGCTGTGGTCAGACTGTTCTCTTCCTGGCAACCCAACAGTGACCTCTCCAAACCCATCAACCTAAGCCCAGGTCACTTCTCATGGGAGCCACTGAGATTGGGGAAGAACAAAACAGAAGGGAAAGAAAGAGAGCAACAAAGTCACATTTCTTCTGAGTTTCGTCAAGAGCTGCTGTCATTCTGCAGTGGACAATTTCCCCTGCAACTCATACTTATTAACTCAGTTTAGCACAGCAGCCCAAGGAAGGTAGCAGGCGGGGAGTGCGTGGGAATGAAATGACCAAAGAGAAAGGACAGTGTTTCTTGAGATCCATCAACATGTGTGTCTCCCACGTGATCTAAGCCCCTGTGTCTCCCACGTGATCTAAGCCCAGATGCCTTGATGCCATCTTCACCTATTTGCTATTCATCTACTTAGTTAATGATTTGATTTCTAGGTCTGCCCCAGGCACTATGTTAAATGTTCTCTGGAACACAGGCATGAATCAGAGTGAACTCTGTTCTCAGTAATCCTGAAGGTAGAACAAAAAGTTGGATGTGGATGTCTGTAGCCTTAACATGGTGAGAGGAGTGTGGGGGAGCCCAGACAGCCTTGACTTGAATCCTGTTCCACCTTGGCAGAGCAACCTATCTCTGTCCTCTGTCCCTTAGATCTCCATTTATTAAATGAGGATGATACTAGGACACATCACATAGGCTTGCTTGGAGGAACTCACTTGGAACAGTGTTGGCACTAAGGTAAATGCTACAAAAAAATAAGTGCCAAATATACTAGCAGAGAAATGACTGGAGTGCCCTGGAATTCAGAGGCAGCCATGTGCTGGGAGACTAGGACGGCTCAGGGTGGAGACTGCATTTGACCTAGGCCTTGAAGACTCAGCTGAACTCTATCTGATGCTCTTTGTACAACTGTCCATCTGAGTCAGTGCTCCCAGCATGAGACAAGCAGAACTTTGCCCAAATTTCTCTGTGCATATCTATTAGCATGTAATATACACCTGGCTCTCAAAACATGCTTTCTGAGGACAATGAGTAAATTTTTTCTTACGTAAGGGTTAGCTATGTATCCTTTAAATAATTCGATCACTATTTGCTTGACTTTGAGTTAGTTACCTCATCTCTCTGAGACTTGGTTAACCCATTTGTAATAGAAAAGGTATAGACTCAGGAAGTACTATGTCTTTAAAAAAAAATACAACTCTAAACTATCATGATTATTAACAATATTGTGAGTTTAAGCCTTGACTTTCATTTACATTATTTATGAAGCATTGCCTACATGTCACTTAAGCCTTGGACCTCAGTTTTTTAGTGATTAGATTTCTCTCTCCAAATTTCAAAAGGAGCTTTCCAAAACTGTAAGACTGCCAAAAATTCTATTTGACCAGCAAAGTTTACAATGCTTATGCTCATATTTACAAATTCCATCCTTCTCCACCCTACCCCTGGTCTGTCTGCTTTCCTTCATTTTACCTAGTGAAGGAAAAAAACTAGTTCACCACTGCAGTAAAAGTCAGTGCTCTTCCTACAAATACAGAAATCTCTAAAAGGAATAGACCTTTTATTTTTTTGAGGTTTGTGATCTAATTTCAGTTAGACTCACTACCTAACTTCACTCTGCTTTTCCTTGTGGCTCAGATGGTAAAGAGTCTGCCTGCAAAGCAGGAGACCTGGGTTCAATCCCTGGGTTGGCAAAATCCCTTGAAGAAGGGAATGGCAACCCACTCCAATATTCTTGCCTGGAGAATTACATGGACTGAAGAGCCTGGCGAGCTACAGTTCATTGGGTCGCAGAGTTGGACACAAGTGAGAGACTAACACTTGGTTTATTCATACTTGTTATAGATCCACATACTTTATTGCCTAATAAAAAACAGAACTTCTGGTGGCTTTCTCTGGGCTGCTGCTGCTGCTACTAAGTCGCTTCAGTCTTGTCCGACTCTGTACGACCCCACAGACGGCAGCCCACCAGGCTCCCCCGTCCCTGGGGGAGAACACTGGAATGGGTTGCCATTTCCTTCTCCAATGCATGAAAGTGAAAAGTGAAAGTGAAATCACTCAGTTGTATCCGACTCTTAGCGACCCCATGGACTGCAGCCTATCAGGCTCCTCTGTCCATAGGATTTTCTAGGCAAGAGTACTGGAGTGGGGTGCCATTGCCTTCTCCATTTCTCTGGGCTAGCTATAAGGAAATCTGGTGTATGACAAAAGGTCTGTAACTCTTCAGTCTCTGGGGTGCTAAGTGGGTGGGATGGAGATGGATGGGCTATAATAAGAGTTAGGTGAGCTGATCTGCATTAACTTCCACTTGGAGAAGCAGAGACTTGTAAGAGATGTGAAGACTAATGAAGTAATGAGTGATGGAATTAAACAATAGCATCATTCATCAGTAGTGAATCACTACTTTCAGTTCCAGGACACGATTTATTATTTTCAACTACTACAAGTTATTTATTTACGGACTAGAAATTGTAAGTATTTTAAAAAGGCTAATGATTTATTTTCTTCTTACCAGCAGGACTAGAGTTAGGCCCAATATCTTTGAAACCTGTCAGAGCCTGGGATAGGTGTGGTATGTGAGTACAAAGGGAAGAACAAGGCATAAAGGAAAATTTTGGTATACTCTGGGCTGATTAATAATGTCTACTCATCTGTTCTCAGAAATCTTAGGAATGTCCTCATGCTTCCCTCTCTCTCACTTCTTAGTCCAATTTTTTCAAGAAATTTTGCTTGAAAATGAATTTCAAATTTGGCTATCCTATGTACTTCCTATGGTCACTCTCTGAATTAGTCTCTCACCACCTCCAGATGGATGTTTGTAATAACCTAAGATGCCCACCTCTCGATTCTTTCCCATTCCTTCTTTCAAGCTATTGTCTGTTATTCTTCCTAAAAAGAATCTGGCTATGCCCAACCCATTTTCCAAGTCTCTGCTATCCTAATCATTGTTATTAATGACAGTAGTAGAAGCATGAATTTGTTATTTTTTAATTTTAAATTTTCTTGCACTTTGCTCCTGTTAATTTTTAACTGTTTGCTTGAAAGCCCCGCCCCTTCCCCCACTCCCTGCCCCAGATATCTTTTGAGGATCAGATGATAAATGAATTATCATCTACTGATCTCATCTTGGAGAAGGAAATGGCAACCTATTCCAGTATTCTTGCCTAGAAAATCCCTTGAATGGGGAGGCTGGCGGGCTAAGTCCACAGGGTGGCAAAAGTGCTGTATGTGCCTTCATGACTAAACAACAACAACAGTCTCGTCTCTGGAGGTCAGGGTGCCAGCGTGGTGGAGCTCTGGTGAAGGTCCTCTTCTGGGTTTCAGACTGCTGGCTTCTCCCTGTGTCCTCACATGGTGGAAGAGGAGCTCAACGGGGTCTCTTTTATAAGAGCACTAATCTCATTTATGAAAACTCCACCCTCTGACCTTAACACTTCCCAAAGGTCTCACCTCCTAATACCACTGCATTGAGCATAGGATTTTACTATATGAGTTTTTGGGGACCCAAACATTCAGACCATAGCAGTAATGTTCTCAGCCTATCCCAAAGGCTGGAAGCTTGACCATAGGATCTCCACTTCACCTTGACCACACATCCTGTCATCTAGCATCTCATCCAAAATCTGTATTCTTGTGTGAATCTCAGTATAACATGGCAAGTACAGGTCCTCTTGTCCTTGCTGATCTAACACACCTGTCTGAGAAATCTTGAAAAACAAGCCCAACTGCTATTCATTGCCCTGGTTTGGTTTTATTGTTTGCTTGGAATAGCACCTTTATGTAATTTTTCTTAACTAAGAAATATGAATTGTTTTATTTCCTGGTGGCACAGTATGCAGTTAAAAAAAAAAAGCATAGGTTAGTATTTTTTGGTCTTTACTTGCAAGGCTTTGTTATGGGTATGTTCAAGTACTGAGTTCACCAAGGGTCTTTATTCCAATCTCTTACTCACAGACAGTGTGACCTTAAAAAGAAAAGTTGAATTAAATTCTCTAGCTATTGAGATGTTCTTTTTTTTTTTTTTTTGTCTGATTACTGGTGTCAGTATCCAAACCATTCTTAAATTATAAGCCATGTGATATGAACTTAAAACCTGTGTTGCAATTCTAGTTCATTTTCTTTGTATGGTTATCAGTAATGATGAAAGACACAGTCTCTTAGGACAACACCTGAGCTTGAAGAATGATACTAATTTTTATCTACCTTAAGTTAGATGGAAGAATGTCATTGCTGCCTAAGGTGCATTTCAGGCCACGCTTAGAAGTTTTTATCATGTTCCCTGCAGCTCCATTTGCTGACATTCTAGTTTTTTCCACGTTTTGAATGATTTATTCTTCTCAAAGGCTTTCCTGCTCCCAGCCAGCCAGCCGGGATTTCTTTCTTTTCCCACTGTGTTTCGGTCTTCGTTCTGTCATTATCACACTTTCATATGTTAGGCTGTATTGTCGTTCCTGGAGATGCACGTGTATGAAAGGGAAAGCACAGACTCCGGAGGTGGGAAGATGGGTTATGTCTCTTGGACTGTGTAGCTCAGATGCATTACCTCCCTTGCCAAATCTCAATCTCCTCTTCTTTAAAATGAGGGTTATAATACCTTTTTGGCAGAGCTGCCATGAGAATTAAAGAAAATGCCGTGCTTGGAGTCACTCCGAGTTACCCCTGGTATCAGCGATGATGGAAACCCCTGTCAGTCCACTTGCATCATGGAAACAAACACGATTCCATCTTTTCCTGTAGCTCCTTTTTCTTTTTTTCCCCCCACTACACATTCATTTAGTATTCTTGCCTGGGAAATCTCATGGACAGAGAAGCCTGGTGGGCTACAGTCCACGGGGTTGCAAAGAGCTGGATATGACAAAGCAACTAAACATCAACACATTTGTTTTCTGTAGCTATGTGTATTGGGTGGTGTTTTTAATTATATCTTGAAATTTAAATATGTGGGATCATGAAATCAGATGATCAGTATCTTTTATAAGATATTTTCACATCTTCTATTGGACATATTCTCTTTTTTAGGAATGAAGGAAAATTCTCCCATTTTTGAGTCGTTCATTTATGTCAATCCTACAATGTTGCATGTAACTTTATAAATATCTCTAAAAGATAGAGTTTTGTAAATATTTAATCTTCTGCTAATTTGATTTTAGATTATCAATGTCAAGTATTCTGTTTCGGGTTTTCTTTGTTTTTATTACACTGTGTTAAAAAGGAAAAATTGTACATTTTTGGAATGTTTTTATGAGTAAATTTAATGTACTAAAAATAAAAATTAAAAAAAGTAAATTATATCCGTAGATAGTTAGAAGCAGAATGTGTATGGTATGCATGTGTATGCGTGAATATTCTGTGGGTGAGGACGTAGAATTGGAAGGAAGTTTGCTGTCTCTTAGTCCTCAGGGTCCGAGGCTGCAGGTCCATGGCCTCTGTATGGCCATACAGAGGAGAGTCCTGGAAAGAAACTGTGTAGAACTGTTTAAACTTTTCAGTCCTTATCCTAATTGAAGATGAAGGCTCAACTATATAAATATAGGTTTGCCTGACTGTATATTCTCCCTGGGGAGCTGTTGGACAACTTTCTCTATGGAGAAAAAAACAAACAAACAGTTGCTATGCTATATTGAAATAAAGTATATAATTTGGTCTTTGTAAGTGAAAGGTCATGAGTTCTTCCCTCATACACCCTTTCCTCTTGGGAACCTATGGGCTTGCTCATGCTTCTCTTCTGCTGTGTGAATTACAAAACTGTGACACCGGACGTGACCTTATTCCCACCCAGCCTTCCTGGGCCTCCAGCCCTCAGCATCAGTGCTTCACTGGTTGTCCTTTCCTGCCACAGGTGTGTCAACAGAGAATGTCTACCAGCAGCCAATTTTTAGAAGAACACTGAGTGCTATAATTAGGAATTCTTATTTTTACTGAATTTCTCAAAAGCAGAACCAGTAGAGATTAAAGCAAAAATGATTTGGTCAAGGTTGTGAATGCCAGAGGGCCAAAGGACAACATTAAGGGAGTTCAGAAATGAGGGGACCGGCCTTCTGAATAAAATCTAGGTTTCTGGAAGATTGTGGATATTCTTTTACCAGCTCTGATCATTACTAACACATTTTGGGAAAGGGGAAAAGGTCAGAAGCCCGTATTCTGTCCTCAGTCATTCATTTGTCTACTGATCTGTTCATTTATTCATTAAAAACATTTTTCTTTTTCTCAGCTAAGAATGTGATATGTTTTCTAATAAAGGCCACTTCATGCATGCATGCATGCTCAGTCACATCTGACTCTTTGTGACCCCATGAACTGTAGCCCACCAGGCTCCTCTGTCTTTGGAATTATCCCAGCAAGAATACTGGAGTGGGTTGCCATTTCCCTTTCCAGGGGATCTTCCCAACACAGAGATCAAACCTGCACCTCCTGTATTGGCAGCCTAATTCCTTACCACTGAGCCATCTGGGAAGACCCCAATAAAGGCCACATGTTATCATAAACATTCTTCATGTGACATGGATCTTTGTCCTCCATCCATCTCAGTGTCAAAATCACATGGTGAGGATTTACTGCTGGGTCTCTTCTTTAGTCCTCTGTTTTAGGGGTGCAGTATCTGATCTGACAGCCCCTCATAGAAGGTGGGACCCATAGCTCTCAGCACTTCTATACATATGCATGCAATTATGCTTCATATCATCAAAGAATTTAGGACTATCATGATGCCCTTCAGTTTAGTTCAGTTCAGTTCAGTTCAGTCGCTCACTCGTGTCCGACTCTCTGCGACCCCATGAATCACCGCACGCCAGGCCTCCCTGTCCATAACCAACTCCCAGAGTTCACTCAAACTCATGTCCATCGAGTCAGTGATGCCATCCAGCCATCTCATTCTCCATCGTCCCCTTCTCCTCCCGCCCCCAACCTTTCCCAGCATCAGAGTCTTTTCCAGTGAGTCAACTCGTCGTATGAGGTGGCCAAAGTATTGCAGTTTCAGCTTTAGCATCAGTCCTTCCAATGAACACCCAGGATTGATCTCCTTTAGAATGGACTGGTTGGATCTCCTTGCAGTTCAAGGGACTCACAAGAGTCTTCTCCAACACCACATTTCAAAAACATCGATTCTTCAGTGATCAGCTTTCTTCACAGTCCAACACTCACATCCATACATGACCACGGGAAAAACCATAGCCTTGACTAGATGAACCTTGGTTGGCAAAGTAATGTCTCTGCTTTTTAATATACTATCAAGGTTGGTCATAACTTTCCTTCCAAGGAGTAAGTGTCTTTTAATTTCATGGCTGCAATCAGCATCTGCAGTGATTTTGGAGCCCAAAAAAATAAAGTCTGACACTGTTTCCACTGTTTTTCCATCTATTTCCCATGAAGTGATGGGACCAGATGCCATGATCTTTGTTTTCTGAATGTTGAGCTTCAAGCCAACCTTTTCACTCTCCTCTTTCACTTTCATCAAGAGGCTTTTGAGTTCCTCTTCACTTTCTGCCATAAGGGTAGTGTCATCTGCATATCTGAGGTTATTGATATTTCTCCCGGCAATCTTGATTCCAGCTTGTGCTTCTTCCAGCCCACTGTTCCTCATGATGTACTCTGCATATAAGTTAAATAAGCAAGGTGACAATGATGCCCTTAGCACACAGGAAATTTTCAAATTTCTCAAAGCAACCAACGAGTCCCTTTAGGTTGTTTCCTAGAACCTAAGTGTACCTTTTCACTGATCCTTGTTAACATTTAAACCTATAGTTTCAGCATTGCTAGATTCTTTTAAATCTTAAGCTGTCTTTTGAGACATTGTTTATTCTTCTTTGTCTCATGTGCAAATTTGATTAATCAATGTTTATCAGTTCTCTTTGAATTATTCAGTTTATTATAACTCCACTAAATATACTATCATGTAGCAGATTCTACGAAGATATTAAAGAAAAAGTTGCCAAAAACCTTTAAAATGAATATTTACATCTATAGCATTTCTAAACTGATGATACTCTAATAACTTCATCATGAGGCTACAGGACCTTGACTTATTCTTGGTCAACTAATGGGAGCTCTCTTTGGTTGGCACTTCCTTTCATAAGTTCTGCATATCATCTGTTTAACCAACCTATCTTTGTAGAACTTTGTTAAAGATTGATATCAAACATTCATCAATAAATTTTGGAAACTGCTTTTTAAAAAAATTGGAACTTTTGTCCGTCTCTAGATTTTCAACATTTCTTTAGTTTCTATGAATGCTGAAATTTCAGGAATTGATCTTCCAATCACAATAGATCCTTCTAGAAACTTGAGATAGCTTATTATCCAAGCCTAGGAACTTGACCTTGGATAAATAGGGCAGATACTGTTTTGATCTCAAAGTCTTACTATGTTCTATACTTTCCAGTTGAAAGATACTCTTTCTAAGGCAGAAACAAAATAGGAGAGAATTTGCTCATCCTTTCTTGTCTGGTTTTTTTTAAGTATTTTTTAAATTTATTTTTTAATTGGAGGAAAATTGTTTTAAAATGATGTGTTGGCTTCTACAATATAACAATGCAAATCAGCCATAATTATTCATATATATCCTCCCTCTTGAGCCTTTTAATTTTAAGCCATCTGCCAAGCAGTGGGGCTACCTCTTCTTTGTTTTTAGAAAAGCCTTTACCTGCCCTTGGTAATTTGTACAAGTGCTTCTGGCCTTTTAGCTTTTTATTTCAGCCTGTATCTTCTCCTCCCTGACACCTCTCCCTCCAATCCTTTCTATCTCACTTACTTGCACTTTTTTTCTTGTATATTATATATTTGTATTTTTAGTACTAAATCCCTAAGCTTATTTTGAGGCCTTAATGTGCACAATTCCATTGCTAGCAAATCTTGTACCCTTGGCTGACTCACTTACTCTCTCAGAAATTAAGTTCCTTCACCTATAAAATTGCTTCCCTGTTGGCTCAGATGGTAAAGAATCTGCCTGCAATGCAGGAGGCCTAAGTTCAATCCCTAGGTCAGGAAGATCCCCTGGAGAAGGGAATGACTACCGACTCCAGTATTCTTGCCTGGAGAATCCCATGGACAGAGGAGCCTGGTAAACTACAGTCAAGAGAGTCAGACATGACTAAGTGGTTTTCACTATTCTGTAAAATTGCAGGATGAAAATGCATGACTTACAAAGTAGTTGTAAAAATCAAATAGAATGGTAACTTGAAAAGCTTTTGGTAAACTCTAAAGCACCATTAAAAATGTAACCTTCTTACTGTAGAGAGTCAAGTTGTACTATATAGAAGCATATGCACATAGACCATTAATACTGGAAAGGATCTGAGAGTTCATCTAGTCCAACCCTCTCAATTAACAGATAAGGAAACAGACCAGAAAGGGTGATGGAACTCACCGGAGCTCCCAGCTAAAGGCATCATGGCAGAAAGCTTCACATACTCTGGATGGTGATTTACGATCTCAGCTCTTTCTGTCCGAATCTGATGACCCTGGTTCCAGTTCTGGCTCTGCTGCTAAATGGTTATGACTTCCCTGGAGCTGAACTTGAAATTATTCTACCTTGTCCACCACTCCCCATTGTATCCGCTGTACCCTATTCTATTACCTTAACTTCCTTCTCAACACAGCATCACAGACAGCCAAGACCAACCTTCCTGAGGCAGACTTTCCTGCTTTAGATTCTTCTTCTCTGTTCTGTTGGGGCCTATTTGTTGTTCTATGGCCAAAATAGTTTTGTTGCTGTTGTTTTGCTCGTTACCATTTAGTAGCAAACTACTTCCAGAGACACTGATGAAATTAATAAATTAAGCAAGGGAAATGGACGCTCTGGGTGAAAGTTGGTATAATTTGTTTGCTTTGAAGAAAATATATAATGAAAAAAATTAGCACATCCTTTTTTAGTGTCAGCTAGAGATATGAGGTAGAGAAGGCAATGGCACCCTACTACAGTGCTCTTGCCTGGAAAATCCCATGGACGGAGCAGCCTGGTGGGCTGCCGTCTATGGGGTCACACAGAGTCGGACATGACTGAAGCAACTTCACTTTCACTTTTCACTTTAATGCATTGAAGAAGGAAATGGCACCCCACACCAGTGTTCTTGCCTGGAGAATCCCAGTGGTGGGGGAGCCTGGTGGGCTGCCATCTATGGGGTCGCACAGAGTCGGACATGACTGAAGCGAAAAGCGACTTAGCAGCAGCAGCAGAGATATGAGGTCTAACAGTTTACACAAGGCAGTGTACTAGAACTCAAACTCACAGAGTTTAAAATATTCTAAAGGATATTTTATGTATCCATTCTATAAATAATGCTGGTTTATATAGTGGCTAATAGCTGCCACTTTTGGAGTGTCTACAGGTTGTGTGTGGAATTGATGACATATTTCAGCTTATTAACACTGCAAAGAAGTACTATTATTTTTATTTTGAAACTCAGAGAGTTTAAGTTCCTTGTCCTAGGGTACATAGGCCAAATGACATAATCAAAATTTGAACTTACATTGGCCTGACTTTGGTTTGTGCTTTTTATGAAAGTTTCAGAGATGTACTTCCTGCTGTAAATTACACATCAGACTACACCCAGTATTATGAAGTCTGAGATGACATGCTTGCTTTCTCTTAAATTTGATTCATCCAAATAATTAAAGATAGAAGCAAAGAACACTTAATTTTAGAAAATCAGTGGATGGCCAGATGGAATTCTGCCAAGAACCATTTCTAGCTTGGCAGTTTCCTATCCCAGATCTGGGCCTTTCTGTCCTCAAAATATACAGATCAAACACTTAACTTAAAATTTACCTTTCAAGGTACTAAAGAGCAATAGAATAACTAACTAATCCAGAATGCACATATATTTGTTGAAAATTTACATACACAATGGGTTCCTACTTTTTTTTTCTTACTAGACAACAGATAAAACTTACTTTGTACAGAATGCACTGACTTGGCTAGATTTTCTGAACCAGGCACTTTTTATTCTGTCCTGCTTTAGCTGCTAGATCTTTTTTGGAATAAAGACCTCTCCCCTTAGGTTTTTCCAGAGATATTCAGGTTGTTACGTCATTGTAATTCTTTTAATGGGAACTGGGAGCAGCAGTGTAAACATTCATTCCAAATCTTAACCTTGAGGTTGTACTGTCCTGACCTGTGTCCTAAAGAGGAGAATGGACCGGAAAATACTTAGAACATCCTTATGTCCCTGAAGACCAATGATGAAAGGATGTCTTAGTATGTATGGGTGACCTGGGTTTAGTCTGAGAGGTTTGTTTATTTATTTGTAGATAGTAACATATCATTGATGTTCTCTTGTCATCAGAAGAATTAGCAGGTTTTTTTCTTTAAAGAACCAGTATCTATTTATTGTTTATAAAGATAAAATTATTGATGCTGCTGATAAATCTAAACAGCTGTTATGTGGACTCTCCTTCAGTCTCGCTGTCACTCGAATACATCATGTGTGAATTCTTACACCTCTGTTCAAACAAGTCAGGGGTTTTCTGTTGACTGTCTTGATCGGACAAGTGGTCATAAAACAAGACTGGGCATCCATTAGCTTCATCCTCTTCGTGGTTTGTTCACAGACATACTATGAGAATTTGACCTTTGGATCTATTTACCCATCTGAAAAATAACAGTAATAGGCACCTTGGTACTATCTATTTATCTCTGTTTTTGGTGTACTGGGGATTTAAGAGTTAAGCTCCCTTAGCTATCCAAATGAAGGGTTTGGCATCATCACCAACTATGATCGAGGAAATGAGTAAGGTGACAAGCATTCTACCACTGGAAGGTATTTCTGGAGTGAACTAATTTTACTGCTTGGTTCTCCATCATCAAATCCAGACTGGGATATGGTTTAATACAAAAAAGGTGGAATAAATTGCCTTTACTGTTCAGGCTCTACTGACAAGCTTTACTTAATTAGAATTTGGTTTGGAACAAGGGGGCAAAGACTTATTATCAATGATTACTCCTGACACATTTAAGTAGTTTTTAAGCTCTTAAAATGCCCCTAATCCTGAATTTTAAGGAAGAGAAAGAGTGATGGGTAAAGGTAAATCAGACGGGCTTATGTTCTTCCTGTAATTGCCATGTTTCATGCTTTAAAAAATATTCTTAACAGTTTCCCTGGCTCCTGAGTTAACTTTTAATACTTTTAAATGGAAAAAAATTGCAAGTAAGATTTGGCTAATTTTTTTCCTATTCGTTCATGGTATGTCAGAGGAAGGATAATCCTAGGAAGTTTACACTAAAGTAAAACACTGTAGAACATAAGGAGAAAAAGACAGGGAGCACTCATAAATAAATGTTCCTTCACAACTTTTCGTATAGAAAAAATTTGCACTTATGAAAAGCAACAATAATTGGTTCTTTGGCTCCAGTCCTCTGTGAGTTTAATACCAGGAACATGGCCCGTCTACTTTGCATAGACATTGCTCAGGAAACACCAAAATGAATCAGCCATGCATATTGTCTTCTATATTCCTTCTGTCTAATGGAGGAGACTGATGTGTAAGCACTATATAGAAGATGGATTTAAGAGTCTGAGCACATATTTGGGGAAAATAGAAGAAGGAAAGATTACATGTGACCTGGGTGGTCAGGGAGAGATTTTGAGAAGACTTTGCACTTGGTTGGAACTTTGGAGACATGGCCCTTCAGGCTGAGGACCAACAAAGAAATAGGACATGACAAGAAGACTGATAGGGCTGGAGAGTAGGATGTAGTAGGAAAGAAAGTTGGAATGGAAGTTTGGGGTCAGATTCTAGGAGAAGATGAATGTTTTTCTCTGCATACCAATTCTTTAGGGAACAGAATCTCACATGAACCTGAAGACACTCTTCTTTAATTGCCTTCTTCAAATGCACTTGCTATTTCAAACAGTTTTTTTTTAAATAAGACCTGTTAAGGCACCCAAGTATTGCCAAGTCTAGGCCACCTAGCAATGGGCCATAGTTAGGAAGTAGCAGTTAGGATTAGGAACAGCCACAGAAGTCATCTAGTGCTACCATGTACTAGTTTCTTATGGCTGCTGTGACAAGTTACCAT
Organism: Moschus berezovskii; assembly: GCF_049115385.1. Classification (NCBI taxonomy): domain Eukaryota; kingdom Metazoa; phylum Chordata; class Mammalia; order Artiodactyla; family Moschidae; genus Moschus; species Moschus berezovskii. The sequence goes on along the minus strand of NC_142469.1, from coordinate 79,856,543 downwards.
AAACTTAGTGACTTAACACAACACAAGTTTACTTTCTTTCAGTTCTGTAGGCCAGAAGTCTGAAATCAGGTTCACTGGGCTAAGTCAAGTTGCCTGTAGGGCTAGTTCTTTCTGGAGAACCTGAGGGAAGATTTCATTTGCTCTCCTTTTCCAGTTGGGGCTGGTTTCAAGGGTGGACACCTGTGTTCAGAGGCTTGTGGTCGGTTCCTTCGTCTTCAGATCATCTCACTAGTTTATGCTTCCACCATCACCTCGCCTTCTCCTCTGATTGAATCCTTCTGGGCCCCTTTGACAAGGATAGTTGTGATTATCTCGGGTCCACCTAGGTGGTGTAAGACAATCTCCCCATCTCAAGTTCTTTAGTGATCACTTCCGCAAAATCCCTTTTGCCGTATAAAGTAACACTCACAGGTTTCAGAGACTAGGATGTAGACATATTGGCAAGAGGATGGGGCATTATTTAGCCTGCCACAAACCTCCACATTTTGTAAAGTAGCATGTTCAGATCCAGCTTGGTGTAAGGTCATACAAGTAGCTATTGACACTGTACCATAACGTCAGTCTTTCCATGCTTTCAGTGAGGAACTGGTGGTGCTTTTGAAAGGCAGAGATTCCAATCAGCTGAGACTGGAACTGATCAGAAGCACCCAGAGTGGCTTTTTAGGAGTGAAGAAGCTTCTTCATACTTAGTGTCACTGCGTGCTCAGTCACTCAATTGTGTCTGACTCTGCAACCCCATGGACTGTAGTCCACCAGGCTCCTCTGTCTGGGGAATTTTCCAGGCAAGAATACTGGAGTGGGTTGTCATTTCCTCCTCCAGGGGATCTTCCCAACCCAGGGGTCAAACCCACACCTTCTGTGTCTCCTGCATTGGGTGGTGGATTCTTTACCACTGTGCCACTGTCGCTGGGCAAGGACCAATTTAAGAGAAGGGTAAATGCTCTTTATAGGGCCCAAAAAGGCTGTGAGATTGTTCTTTCATTGAGTGGAGAAGAGATTGGGGGAGGAAAGAGAGAAATGTGTATGAAAAGAGAAGAAAAGAGAGCGCAGAATGCAGAGAAAGAGCTGTACTGAAGTGGAGTCAAAAGAAAGAAGATGGTCAAGTGTATCCCATAATAATGCCACTCTTCTCTGTATATGGTCTCTGAAACCAAGTGTATTCTGCAATACTTTCTCTTCATTAATGCCTAGAGATTATCTTCCTTAACAGTTATATTATTTTGCTTAGGTTTTGCTCACAATTTATCTCCTTTACCGATTCATCCTCAGTGTTAGATTCTCTAGACAATAGAAATAATTTCCATTTCTTTGTACACTACAGAGCACAAAAAGGTGCTTTATAACAGTTTTAATCATTTTAATGATGATATACAGAGTGCATCACACTACTATCATTAGCATTTTTCTTTGAAAAAGTTCTGGAGAAATTCCAACCTAATTTTGTACTTTAACTGAAAGAAGAGCTTGAAGCTAATATAAAGGGAATATTGTTTTTGAAACTAATAGAAAAAGCAAAGATTACCAATAAATAGCAAGGACATATTGATGTAAAATTGGAAAAGCAATGCAAGAGATGAAATAGGATCTTTGAGAGGAAAGGGAAAGTTTAAAAATGACTTTTAACTATAAATAGAATAAGGGAAGGACAGTATAAAATGTTCTCCTATTATTACAGGAGGAAGTATTGCTGATTGATGGTATTAAAATAGAAGCTTAAAAAAATGTTCATCTTTACCCAAAAACTGATCTACAATAAGAATCAATCTACATATTAATTAGAGGAGAGGTGAATCAAGTTGAAAGAATAAGGAGCATTATCAAAATACTTACTAAAAAATATTGAGTATTTTTATATTAATATTTCTGTGTCTTATAATTTCCTAGCACCTTCAAGGTAGACAAATTTTATGCTATTGTTGTAATTTGTCCTATATCAGTTAACAGATTTCAATACTTGAAGGGCACTTTAGTAAGTATGTGACAATGATTATTAATATGAACTAAAGCTCTTGAAAATATTCAAAAACTTAAATGTTTGACTTGGAATATTTACTTATGCTCATCAATATAGAATATATAAAAATGAAAATAAATCTAGTATGACATAATTTTTATTTTGAGCATTTTCTTTTGATAAGATGTCTGAAAAAACCTACCCAAATACTCTCCACTTCAGCCCATGGAAATCTCACTCTTCAAAGCCCAACTAAGTGACCACTTCCTCACAAGACCTTCCCTGATCCCCTCTAAGTCATTTATGACTCTTCCAAATGTCTACAGTACTTTAGTTGGTTCACCTTGTCCTCATAATTACATACTGATTTTAATTAAAATTCTTTCTGTTAAGTCTGTGTCATCTGCCTGTGTGCATTAGTCACTCAGTTGTATCCAACTCTTGGCAACCCCATGGACTGTAGTTCTCCAGGCTCCTCTGTCCTTTGGATTCTCCAGGCAAGAATATTGGAGAGGGTAGCTATTCCCTTCTCCAGGGGATCTTCCTGACCCAGGGATAGAACCCAGGTCACCCTCATTGCAAGCAGATTCTTTACCATCTGAGCCACCAGAGAAGGCCCTATGGTTTCTACTAAATAATAATTCTTCAAAGGCAAAAACTGTCTATTGATACTTTATGACTAGTGCACTAGTTATCTAAAAATAAACAATATGGATAAGTATGAATAAGTCAATGAAATGACTGTTTTATAATAGTAACTCAGAATTACCTTGACAAAATCCTGTATACCTATTGAATCAGTTCTTCTAGCCATGGGGGGACAGTGGGTGGGATATGCAATTCTATTATTTTTAAAGGACTGCCCAAGTTATTCACACAAAGTCAGACAGGCACCCGCATCAGTAGCATTTGGGAATCACTCACCGATAAATCAGTTGGATATAAAGTTCATCTTATTGTGTGCTTGTGAGGTATGTTCATCATGACTTAGGGTAATTATCAGAGAACGGGCAAACTGTTTCTAAGGGGAGATAAGAATAATGGAAGGTCTCCGAAAGCAAGTAACAGTAGATATAAACTGGCAGTGAGATTGGCTGGTAATTTAGGTACAGCCAGTCTTCTGGAGAAAATCTGAGTCATTCCTGCCTAGTAAGTCCAATCCCATTCATATCCAATGGAGAGTTAAATTAAGACCACTAGGCTTAATACACTTTCTTGCTCCCCATGAGCTATCTGAATAATTGTCATTATTTTCCATCAAGATCTGTTACAATAACTTTACTATATGTCTGAGGCGGCCTTACAAATAGCTGTGAAAAGAAGGGAAGTGAAAAGAAAAGGAGAAAAGGAAAGTATACCCATTTGAATGCAGAGTTCCAAAGAATAGCAAGGAGAGGTAAGAAAGCCTTCCTCCACCATCAATGCAAAGAAATAAAGGAAAACAATAGAATGGGAAAGACTAGAGATCTCTTCAAGAAAATTAGAGATACCAAGGGAACATTTCATAAAAATATGGGCTCGATAAAGGACAGAAATGGTATGGACCTAACAGAAGCAGAAGATACTAAGCAGAGGTGGCAAGAATACACAGAAGAACTGTACAAAAAAGATCTTCATGAGTGTGATCACTCACCTAGAGCCAGACATCCTGGAATGTGAAGTCAAGTGGGCCTTAGGAAGCATCACTACAAACAAAGCTAGTGGAGGTGATGGAATTCTATTTCAGCTATTTCAAATCCTGAAAGATGATGCTGTGAAAGCGTTGCACTCAGTATGCCGGCAAATTTGCAAAACTCAGCAGTGGCCACAGGACTGGAAAAGGTCAGTTTTCATTCCAATCCAAAGAATGCTCAAACTACCGCACAATTGCACTCATCTCACACACTAGTAAAGTAATGCTTAAAATTCTCCATGCCAGGCTTCAGCAATACGTGAACCGTGGACTTCCAGATGTTCAAGCTGGATTTAGAAAAGGCAGAGGAACCAGAGATCAAATTGCCAACATCTGTTGGATCATCGAAAAAGCAAGAGAGTTCCAGAAAAACATCTATTTCTGCTTCATTGACTATGCCACAGCCTTTGACTATGGATCACAATAAACTGTCGAAAGTTCTGAAAGAGATAGGCATACCAGATCACCTGACCTGCCTCTTGAGAAACCTGTATGCAGGTCAGGAAGCAACAGTTAGAACGGGACATGGAACAACAGACTGGTTCCAAATTGGAAAAGGAGTATATCAAGGCTGTATATTGTCACCCTGCTTATTTAACTTATATGCAGAGTACATCATGAGGAACGCTGGGCTGGAAAAAGCACAAGCTGGAATCAAGATTGCCGGGAGAAATATCAATAACCTCAGATATGCAGATGACACCACCCTTATGGCAGAAAGTGAAGAAGAACTAAAGAGCCTCTTGATGAAAGTGAAAGAGGAGAGTGAAAATGTTGGCTTAAAGCTCAACATTCAGAAAACTAAGATCATGGCATCTGGTCCCATCACTTCATGGCAAATAAATGGGGAAACAGTGGAAACAATGGCTGACTTTATTTTTCTGGGCTCCAAAATCACTGCAGATGGTGATTGCAGTCATGAAATTAGAAGACGCTTACTCTTTGGAAGGAAAGTTATGACCAACCTAGACAGCATATTAAAAAGCAGAGACATTACTTTGCCAACAAAGGTCTGTCTAGTCAATGCTATGGTTTTTCCAGTGGTCATGTATGGATGTGAGAGTTGGACTGTGGAGAAAGCTGATCACCGAAGAATTGATGCTTTTGAACTGTGGTGTTGGAGAAGACTCTTGTGAGTCCCTTGGACTGCAAGGAGATCCAACCAGTCAATCCTAAAGGAGATCAGTCCTGGGTGTTCACTGGAAGGACTGATGCTGAAGCTGAAACTCCAATACTTTGGCCACTTCATGCGAAGAGCTGACTCATTGAAAAAGACCCTGATGCTGGGAAAGATTGAGGGCAGGAGGAGAAGGGGACAACAGAGGATGAGATGGTTGGATGGCATCCCTGACTCGATGGACATGGGTTTCGGTAAACTCCAGGAGCTGGTGATGGACAGGGGGTGCTGCGGTTCATGGGGTCACAAAGAGTCAGACATGACTGAGTGACTGAACTGAACTCACTAAAGCCTATCCTTGAAATTCTACTTCACTTTTCATATTGTCGATCAGTACCAAAAGGGAGTTTTCATTAAAGATGACAATTTGAACTCTTCTCAAAAGCATAATACTATGCTAGTTAGAGAAGCCTTTACTAGCTTCCCAGGTGGCACTAGTGGCAAAGAACCCGTCTGCCAATGCAAGAGACATAAGAGAGGTTGATTTTATCCCTGGGTTGGGAAGATCCTCTGGCTCAGGGCATGGCAACCCACTCCAATATTCTTGCCTGGAGAATCCCATGGCAGAGGAGCCTGGTGTGCTACAGTCCATAGGGTCACAAAGAGTCAGACACAATTGAAGCAACTTAGCACGCACAAAAATAGAAGAATACAAAGCCTCAAAGACAAAGAAAACAGAAGAAAAATCAGGAGATGAAAGATTTCAACTTTTTTACGAGACACAAAGTAGATGGAGAAGTAGTAACTGCCTCAAAAGAGAGGAGGAAGCTATAAGTTACATGACCTTCAAAGTAAAAGTGCCAATGAAAAGTGAGCTTATCGCCATCATCGAATCCCTAAGAAGGTAGCACTAGAGTGACGGGGCTCTTCAATCTCTTTCTGGACTGAAGATAGCCTATGGTTAACCTACACTCTTACCAACAGCAGGAGATTTGAAATTTATTCTCAAGCAGCACTGAAGGGAGGAAACTTCAGACATGGAGGCGTGAAGATATATGAGACATGGGCTGATCACAGAGGCATTGAAAGGACCTGCACATTGAATAACAGGAACCCCCTCCCTTTTCTGCTGTGTTATCCTCCAGATATTTACTCTTTAGGCAGAAACTCTTCTTGGAAGAGATAAATGTCATCAGAGAAGAGATTTCCTCATTCTAATGTTTGAGTCTCACCCAAAATATTTGACTTCCATCTTGACTATTTCACAATGGGTCTCATCGGTTGATAACCTCTGTGCTCGCACACAGAGCTGTCAGTGCTTTGTTCTTAAACGTTGATTGGTGGCCAAGGGTCATCAGAAGTTCTGGGAAAGCCTCCCACACAAAAGAGAGATCAAATATATAAACAGAAATGAAACTTAGAAATTCATGTCCTTTAGGGAATGGCTCAATTTCCCACTTCCTTTCATTTACTGAACACTCTGAATGCTATCCCTGCCCCAGTTCTAATAATTTCAGCACTTAAGAGTCATCTACTGCCCAAGGAGTAAGTTGGTCTAAAGTTGCCCATGGAAAGAACACTGTGTTTGGTTGAAGGAAGAAAAAAACCTATATTATTCTCAATTCCTTTACTGTGAGCTGAAACTTTGATTCCTTGAGACACTCTTTGACATGGGTTAGCAGAGGCAGAGATCTGTCCTTACTATCTGCCTCTATCAGGTAAACTGTGCTCTGCCATCCCAGCTTCTACAGCTGTAAAGTCCTGGCCATATGGGCCTGTGTACCTGGTGCTGCCTTCTTCCAGTCCATCTGGGTGCTGAGTGAAAGTACCAGGATTCCATAGTTGAATTGCTGCAGCTCTGAATACCCTTTAAAAAAAGGCAGGGTTTTTTTGAGATACATTTCTGAACTTCAAAAATCTCAGAATGATTAAAATGAAGGCTGATGCATGAAAATACACTCCCAAGAGGTATCTTCAAGTAAGAGTCTTTAATTCTTTTTTATGTTCTGGAAGAAATAAAGGTGATAAAAAACATTTATCTTTTTTTTTACTTCTTTCAGAAATAAGCCTCCTACTCGATAAGCCATTGAATGCCCAATAATAAGAGAAACGCTCTTAAGGTATAAATTGAAATAGGGAAATCTTCTAAATCCACCTACATTTTTTCATTGTTCTTTCTCTCAAAGTATTATTTAAGTATAACTTGTTTTCTCATAAAATTGAGTTTCAGATTTTAACTCCTGAATATGACCTACTTAGTCAAACATTATAAATCCTTCAAAAATGGTGAAGTATTGTCTTTAGCAAAACACATTGTAATCTTGCAAAACACATTGTAATCTTGCAAAACACATTGTAATCTTGCAAAACACATGATCATAAACCAGAACACAGCTTTAAAAACTAACTTTAATCCACTGCTTAATTTTTTTAGTTATAGTTATAATTCCAAATGCCAAGATGGTGTTACTCATGTATGGAGGTTATTTTTCAGAGGGACATAATAACAAAGATTACTATTAAATGAATTACGTAAAGAGAAAGCAATGTCTTCTTAAGTCTTTTCAGTCCTTCTTAGTCTGGCATTTTTTTCAACTCTTCACTCGTTAATCTCCCATCCTAAAAAAAGAAAGCAAGGGCTTTCCTACATTCCAGCTAGAATTGCAATCACACTGTTATGATTTTTTTTAAGTAATTACCTTTTGTTTATTACAGATGATTTTAATATAAAATTTATGATTGCTTTATTCCAAGAATTATTAATTTTACTACATCATTGGTGGTACAGAGGTATGGCACAGGTTGGGCAGTTGGTATGTGAACAGCAGAAACTTAGGAAACATTGGTTTCTGGGAAGTTTGAGTGTTTCTCAAACTTTACTGGTTGGTTGATTTTTTTTCACTGACTCACCCAAGTCAATTGGGTGTTTATTTACTGTAAGATAGACACAATCACTGATAACTCTAACCTTTTGACATACTAATAAAATGCAACTGTTCTTTAGGTATTTAGATTTAATGGTACTTTTTAATCTTCATCTTTCATTGTCCTCTGAAATAAGCATCCATTGGTAGCCCTGTCTACCTTTAAACTTCAGAGAAGTCTCTGAAAATTAGATCCACTGACATCAACACAACTGATGATCCACTGACCATCAAAACTGGTCCATTGATATCAACACAATTACAAACATGGTGCCATTGAGAGCAAGGACTCTTGTGATATGATTTGGTAAAAAAAAAATTTAAAAAGTCATAAACACCAAGAATGTCTGTATATTAAAAAAAATACTTTCCAAATAAAAATATTTTCAAAAATTCTTATAGAACTTTAAGATCCCCCCATGCCTAGGATATTTAAGAAATATTTGGCTTTACAAACACATTTAACTATTTTTTCTAACGTCCTACTCTCAAAAGTCAAGAATCCCCAAATAATACTGACCCCAAAGCTGAAATGGAGGAGAGTCATTCTGCCTTGACTATATCTACACTAGCAGATCACACTGGGAGTTGGTACCACGCTGGGAGTAGGAACAGAGCGAGAGAATACCAAAGGAGCCCACAGGCTAGTGTGGCAGAGAGAGGAGGGTAGGGTAGCCATAAGACAAGACAGGATATGAAGGAGGGACTTAACTGCACAGATCAAAGTTACAGGGATTTGAAAGAAGAAAACTTTTCATTAGTTCAGTTCAGCTCCGTTCAGTCACTCAGTCGTGTCTGATTCTCTATGATCCCATGGACTGCAGCATGCCAGGTTTCCTTGTCCATCACCAACTCCTGGAGCCTACTCAAACTCATATCCATCGCGTCGGTGATGCCATCCAACCATCTCATCCTCTGTCATACCCTTCTCCTCCTGCTTTCAGTCTTTCCCAGCATCAGGGTCTTTTCCAATGAGTCAGTTCTTTACATCAGTTGGCCAAAGTATTGGAGCTTCAGCTTCAGCATCAGTCCTTTCAATGAATATTCAGGACTGATTTCCTTTAGGATGGACTGGTTGGATCTCCTTGCAGTCCAAGGGACTCTCAAGAGTCTTCTCCAACACCACAGTTCAAAAGCATTAATTCTTCGGTACTCAGCTTTCTTGATAGTCCAACTCTCACATCCAGGCATAACTACTGGAAAAACCATAGCTTTGACTAGACAGACCTTTGTTGGTAATGTCTCTGCTTTTTAATATGCTGTCTAAGTTGGTCATAGGGGATAACAACAAAATCCTAAAAGAGATGGTATTTGAGATCAGATATGAAGAATGAGCAGAATTCAGACAGAGTGGATATTCTAGATGGATCACCCTCAAACTTTCATTGATAATATGCTCTGTACTAGGGGCTGAAGGTGCAAAGAGTAATATAATGTTGTTGATGATAATAATAATAATCTGTTATAGAAAAACACTTCAGTGGAAGTCATGGCTGCAAATTGTTACCACACAATATATTAACTGGTGTAATAGCACTCTTTAGAAGCAACTATGGAGGAAGAAATTATTTCTGCCAGGGAGATTGAAAAAGCATTTCTAAAGGAAATGAACTTTGATCTGGGCTTGAATAATGAATAGAGTTTTACCAGATGGAAAAGATGAGAAATATATCCCAGGCAATGATCACAACATATGACAAACCATAAAGGCATAAAAGAGCAGAATGCATTTGGGAAGGGTGAGAACCTTCCATGTTGTTAGAGTGTCAGGGGAGGAGGTGAGGATGGAAATGGAGATGAACAAAGAAAATGCCTGGAAAGACATATAGAGGCTAATTTGTGAAAAGCAATGCATGTGATGCTATGAAATTTAAACTTCATCCTAGAAGACATTGTTTTAAGTAAAACAGTATAGTTCAGATCTCTGCATTTAGAAATATCACTTTGGGGACACGAGAGAGGTCATACAGGAGATGTGGTGCAGGGGAGGTAAGGAGGAGGTGCCCTGAACAGACAGAGCCTAACATGGCAATATGGTCTAGGAATAGGGAAATTTAGAGTGAACTGTAAAGAGCTTTGGAGCCCAGATTGAGGCGTTGGCACTGAGTTCTGTGAGAACAGAAACCGCCAATGCTGTACTTTAGGAAGACCGCTTTGGAAAGGGCCTATGAAATGGATTACCACAGGGAGACCCTAGGGCCCAGGACACAGCTTAAAGTCTTATAGTGACAGCTTGGAGATACTCCTAACCTACCATCTGTTCTGTCCCTGCTCTTGCTCTTCCTTTCTAGCTGAATCCTGGTTTTGTTCTATTATCTCCCCTCCTTTCTCCTTTTCCTAGCCCTGGGCTTTAGAAGAAGAAGCACTATTCCCTGGTCAGAGGATGAATCTGCTCTAAGATGAGCCTATGGAGTCCATTTCTAGTCAATGAGATGTGAAGATAGTCCTCTAGGGACCCCTGGGAAATGTCTTCTTTGTTTTGTCTCTTTGAGCAAGAGATAGCCTCTCCTGCCAAAAGTTGTCTCCATGTGGCACTTGGAACTACCAGTTCACCATTTTGCTGTGAAAAGAGGAACTAGTCCATGGACAAAGGAAATATCCAAGAAATCTGATTTTTTGATGATGATATGAGCCACTGATTTAAACAAAACTGGAACTGCCTTCCCCTTCAGACTTCTGAAAAGATGATCTGTTTTGGTGAAGAAGTTAATAAACCAGAATTTATACATTCATATTGAGTGTGAGTTGAAGATGCCTTCAGAGAAAGCTCAGGGTAGGCATGTCAGGAAATGAGACCATAAGACACATATATTTCTTTTCCTTGCTGTGGACCTGGAAGAATCACAAAAGCTTACTCCTTGCTACATTGTCCGTTAATTATTTATGCCTTGTAAGTATAATGAATGCAGTTTACATCAATCGCAATAATGGCTAACACATAATGTACTGAACAATTTCCTACTTGAAAATTCCATTAGTGCTTTCATGACACTAATGTTGGTGATAGGGTTCTGCTATTATTTCAATTCACAGACGTATGTCCATGCTCAGTGTGGCAGAAAAGAAGGAACACAGACCTGGGCTCAGATAGCTGCTCCTCCACTAGGCCGGGGTTCTCAGGTGGCTCAGTGGGTAAAGAATTTGCCTGCAATGCAGGAAACACAGGAGACACAGGTTCGATCCCTGGGTCAGGAAGATCCCCTGGAGGAGGGCATGGTTACCCACTCCAATATTCTTGCCTGGAGAACCCCATGAACAGAGTAGCCTGGCAGGTTACAGTCCATAGGGTTGCAGAGTTGGACACAATGACGTGACTGAACACATATCACTAGGCTACCTTTTGGCCCTGGCAAGTGGCCTAATTACTGTGAACCTAAATTTGATTTCATTTTAAATAGGCTTCATAAAACTTACTTTTCAGAGTCTGTGCTTAGTAATGGTGATGACTATATGCACGCACATTTTCAAAATTGTGTTTTTTCAAACTACAGTTGTTTTACAGTGTTGCATTGGTTTCTGCTGTACACCATTCCATTATACATTTATGCATGTTCTTTTTTTATAGCATTTACATTTTTTCCCTTAAAATTGTCAGATTGTAACTATCTATCCTTAATTTCTATTTTAGTTTTCCCCCTATTGAGGTCACTGCTAGCTCAAGAACCCTCAGGTCCCAGGAGGGAGGAGTTGTAAATCTATGGAATTCAAGGATGCGGATGGGGCTGTGCCAATTGTCTGGCAGGATCACTGCTTCAAAAGTGCAGGCCCAGAGGGTTCCCTGGTCCAGTGGTTAAGACTTCGCCTTCCAATGCAAGGGGTGCAGGTTGCATCCCTGGTTGGCGAGCTAATATCCAAAGTGTCTCAGCCAAGAAACCAGAACATAAACTAGAAACAGTAATGTTAACAAATTCAATAAAGACTTTAAAAAAAAAAAAGTGCAGGCCCAGTCATTTGCCTCCTCTCTTAATGTGGAATAGTTTTCAGTGCTTAGAACTCATTGCTTCAGATTCTGCTGTCGGTCTGTGAAAAGTCTGGGAATTAGAAGTGAAGCTGGGCTGATGGCAGGCTTGGGCCTACACACGGGCTCCAGTTCGGCTGGCCAGAGAGTCTATTATTGGGATACAAGGATCTCTTGCAACTAATATTAAATATGTGTTTTTATTTTTCACTTGTCCTTTTTCCTTGTATGCATACCTCTCTCAGGAACCACAATAAGAGTGGCTCAGACCAGCTCAGGATTTAGAGATTTCTTATTGTTGTCAGCTGGCGGGGTTTAATGTGTTTTGGCTAAGCACCAACCTTGACGCTGCCCGTGGATAATTTGAGCACTTGGGCTCATTCCTTTTTAATTTTGTGAACACTTAGCCCTAGTTAGGACATGTCCTTTTTTGCCTTTTATTGTGTGAGAGTTACCTGATAATTATGGATATAAGTTTCCCTTTGATAATTGAGAACAAACATGTTTCCACTTCACTTGTGAAACTTAAATTTTTGCTTTTATGGCAATACATTCATTGTATAAACTTCAAAATACATCTGAAATATTTGATCATTAAAATGATTCACTACATTTTAAAATAACCACTCCCCCAGGGGTAGGGCTAGGGGAAGGAAGGACATATTCAGTTTATTTTCCTCTTCCTGGGAGTAGCCCAGTAGGGAAAAAAAAAAAAAAAACCCAGTTGTGGAAACTGCCCCAAGGCCCGGAGTTCTGGAGGTTTCCTTCCACTGCTGCTCTGGAGGTGACCCAGTCTTGCCAGAGTGACATGGTTCCAGGGCTCCAGATTCGTCCTTGCTCATTTCCTCCATCTGTCAAAGGAAAGTCACCTCATTGCTTATTTCCAGTATAAGACTGTAGAGAAAAATCAATAAGTTTAAAAAAAAAATAAAAAAGGCTGTAGAGAAAACAACCAGAAAGTATCTTATGCTCAGTAATGAAAAGCATCATTGCTAGTCATACTAAGCAACGAGCCCTGACTTGGGGCCTAGGATTCTCTTCTAAATGAGATATCAAAATAAAAATGGTTAGGGTCATATTTGTAGAATCTAAAATATGGCATAAATGGAACTGTCTACAAACCATCTATCTACACACTCACGTATAGTGAAGGAAACATTCGGTGTTTGTCTCTCAACCTGCACTTTGTACTTTCTGGGTAAAGTTGAGTTTACCTGCCTGCCGCTATTACATATACAATCAGAGTTTGAACTTGAGTAAAGTAGAAGATGAAGCTGAGATTTTCATTTAATCTAGATGAGTTCATTCTCTGTCTACCTGTGTTCCTCCCCCTCATAAAAAGTTTATATATAAACATCGTAGTTACTATGTGAAAGTAGACAAGTTTAATAAATGCATATCCCCATGTAAGCCTCTATTAGCATAGAGATATTCTGAGCTGAGTGGGATTCTTTGCATGATTTAAGCCAGCATTTATACTGAATGTTGATATTTTGGAGCTGTGCCTGGAAAATTGCACAGAAGCAAATCTGCTCCCATATTTTATAGAAGATTTATGTTTTCTATAAAGTTCTAACTTCTTCCTCTAGTCTACAAGGCCCTGTGTAAGCAAGCCTTAGTCTCAGGAGCCTAGCATCTCCCATTCACTCTTCTCTCCAGGCACACTGGCTTTCTGGCTTTCTTTTCTAACTCACCATACTGATTCCCACCTTGGATTCTCTACAGTTCCCTTTGCCCTCATCAGACAATCTGATGAGGGGCCTGTCACCCCTTACACGTATTATCATCTCCTCACGCAGTCTTCCCTTCCTGCTCTGTCCACACGAGACTGCCCAGTAGACACATCAGGTGAGACAATGTGAGTACATGTAATTGTACATCTTCTAGTAGCTACATTAAAAAAAATTAAAAAGATAAAATCAATTTTAATGCTACTTTAAATTAACCCCGTATAGGTAACATATTGTCATTTCAACACTAATAAGATAGTTTGCATTCTTTTTTCTCATTCTAGGTCCTTGAAATCTAGCACGTTTCTTCAGGACATTTAGACCAACCACATTGCAACTGGTGGCTACTGGTATTGGACCACACAGACCTAGGATAACTCACTGTCTCTAGCCAGTCTCTACCATATTACTCTGATTTATCATTACTGGGACATTTATTAGTGTTTGAAGAATCGATGCTTTTGAACTGTGGTGTTGGAGAAGACTCTTGAGAGTCCCTTATACTGCAAGGAGATCCAACCAGTCTATTCTAGAGGAGATCAATCCTGGATGTTCATTGGAGGGACTGATGCTAAAGCTGAAGCTGCAATACTTTGGCCACCTCATGCGACGAGTTGACTCACTGGAAAAGACTCTGATGATGGGAGAGGTTGGGGGTGGGAGGAGAAGGGGACGACAGAGAATGAGATGGCTGGATGGCATCGCCGACTCTGTGGACATGAGTTTGAGTGAGCTCCGGGAGTTGGTGATGGACAGGGAGGCCTGGCGTGCTGTGATTCATGGGGTCGCGGAGAGTCGGACACGACTGAGCGACTGAACTGAACTGAACTGAACTGAGGTCATCCTGTTTGTTTATTTCCCTGTATATCATCTCTCCGTCCATCCATTAGGAGCCCCCTGCCCTGAAATGAAAAATATAAGATACGAAGAGTTTCTCTTTATTCTTGGCTGTATACGCCAACCTTAGTCTATTGCCAGTTTTCAATAAATATTTGTTGAAAGTTAGATGAACAAGAAACTGACGTGCTGTTAAAATAATGAGTCTGTATGATTTTTGCTGTTTAAGCCTTTCACCCCTCATGCCAGGTTTCAGGTCGGTAGAATAATAAGGACCACACCTTGCTGCCCCATTCCCCTTTTCCCATTCAGGTCCTTCAGTAACTATGCTGTGTTGTTTGGATCCAACCAATTTTCTGATATGGGGTTGTTTCCTTATGAGAAGGTACTTTATAGCCCATCTTACAAAGGAGCGCTCAAGTTGGCATTCAGCTCACACTAGGCTGGATAAAAATGGGCAAACAGCTGGACTGTCTCTTCTTTCCCCTCCTACCCATTACAAGATTATCCCAGAAGGTAGTCAGACTGTCAGTTGTATTTATTATACTTTCAGTCAATGGGAGGAAACCCTGGATCTGTAATGAGCTGGAGGCCTTGTGGAAACTGCCCTGAGGCCTGGAGTTCTGGAGGTTTCCTTCCACTGCTGCTGTGGAGGTAACCCGGTCTTGCCAGCATGACAGTGGTTCCAGGGCTCCAAATTTGCCCTTGCTCATTTCTTCCATCTGTCAAAGGAAAGTCACACTTATTGCTTATTTCCAGAGAGACTACAGAGAAAAATCAATAAGTTAAAAAAAATTTAATAGTCTACAGGGAAAATAACCAGAAAGTATCTTATGCTCAGTAAGTAAAAGCATCGTTGCTGGTCATACTAAACAAAGAGCCCTGACCTGGTGCCTAGGATTCTCTTCTAAATGAGGTATCAAAATAAAAATGGTTGGGGTCATATATATAGAATCTAAAATAAGGCATAAGTGGAACTATCTACAAAACAGAAACAGAGTCACAGGCAGAGCTCAGACTTGTGGTTGCCCAAGCAGAGAGGGAGGGAGCGGAGTGGACTGGGAATTTGGGGTTGGTAGATGCAAACTATTACATGTAGAATAGAAAAACAACAAGGTCTTACTGTACCGCATAGGGAACTATATCCCATCTCCTGGGATAAACAATAATGAAAAAAATATGAAAAAAGGACGCATAAATGTGTATAACTGAGCAATTTTGCTGTACAGCAGAGATTGGCATGGCCTTGTAAATCAATTATACTTTAATTTTTAACAAATGGTTAGAGTCTTGGAGGGTGAGTCAGTATGTGAGGCAAATGGTAAAATGGAAATGGGATTTGAAAAGAATGCTTACCCTTTCTACAGTTAGAGGAGTTTGTGGAAAGAGGAAAGTTCCTGCAAGCTTGTTTTGTCATTTAATCACATGAGCATACAACTACTCCTGGGTGAAACAGAAAGAAGAGAAATTTGACCCAATTCAGCCTATCCTCTCCATATCTTTTTCTCTATCCCTCCTCTGGGTAATTGAAACTGTGCTCCAGAATAAATCTGGCTATGGCTTATTTAGAAAACCTAAAGAAGGCTTGTCAAGTTTCACAGTGTTGAGTTTTCAATTCTGAATTTCACTCATTCATTAAAAAAAAATATTTTGTGCACCTACTTTGCATATGAAAATTGAAATGCAGACATAAGACCTCAGGGGGCTTCCATTTTAGCAGGTGACACATTCATTAAACAATTTCTGGGATTAATTATTCGATTACAATCACAACGAATGCCTTGAAGGAGAAGATCCAGGTGGTGTGAGACGATTTAACGGAGTCTTGATTTAGTCATCCGCCCCAAGAGTCCCGTCAGAGGAAACCTGAAAGGAGGGAAGGGTTCAGTGGGTGAAGGGGGTTAGGGAGAATTTTAGGCAGAGGGAGCAGCAGATGTTGATGCGCTAAGGTAGGAGGAACCTGGTAAAGTCAATAGAGGAAGTAAAGGCCAGGGTTGCCGCCCCAGCAGTTTCCCCAGTGAGGGGCTAAGAGAGCAACAAAGGTCAGAATCCAAAGTGTCTTCTGTTCTCTCCAGGAGGGCTTGCTGTAAATAATTGAGCGTTCCTCTCCATTCACTTACCTGATACTTAGGTTTCTAGCACCCATCGCTTATGTTAAGCACTCAAATGTAGCTTTCCCAAGCACCATGAACAGATGAACAAATCCTTCTCCTGTCTGGAGGATCCCTGAGCTCAGTCATCTGCTGCAGTTGCAGGCAAGGAGCACCAGGGGGCAGAAAGCATTATCCTTTGCTTCCTTAGCCCACATCATGGTGAAAATGAACACCAATTTTGACCCAAAGTGTTGAATGGAGAGTTAGAATTAACAAATGTGGCAACTGCCAGGATCTGAGTTCACTGCCTTTCTAATCTTGGCGGAGCATCACAAAAATAAATAGGCAAAATTGTTATTAAGCTCATAGAGTATGATTTAATATGCTCAGAATTAAGCCAGGAAGCTTCACTAGCATGCTTTAATGAAGCTGAGGCAGTCACGTGATGGTGGTAAAGAAACCAAGAAGCAAAGGTCAAGTGAAGGGACTTTTCAAAACCTGGTACCAGGAAGCAAAAACAGTCAGTTTTCAGCTCTCTTCCAAGACTTCTTCTACATCAGAATGAGGGCTAGGAGGAGAGTTTAAGAGAGATGTTATTGCTTAGTTGCTAAGTCATGTCCGACTCTTTTGTGACCCCGTGGATTATAGCCCACCAGGCTCCTCGTCCATGGGTTTTACAGGCAAGAATACTGGAGTAGGTTGCCATTTCCTCCTCCAGGGGATCTTCCCGACCCAGAGATCAAACCACAACTCTTGTGTCTCCTGCATTAGCAGGTGGATTCTTTAGTACTCTACCACCTGGCAAGCCCTAAGAGAGATGTAGAAGGTTTTAAATATGTAATCAGGTTAATACAATTCTAAAGCTGATTTATTGTTAATAGGAAGACCATGCACCTTTCACTTGATGGGAGTTAGATTCACTCTTAACCAGGTTTATGCTAAACTTCTGGCAGCTGTTTCCAACACATGATAAATAATGATACCGCTGGGGAAAACAGAGAACTAGACAAGGCTACTCATTACTACAAATCGGTCATGGACTGGGTAGCATTAGCCTCACACTGATCACGTCTTCCTGATTGCTGCAGATGGAAGTCTTATGCCAGCCACGAGTCAAACCAAATAATTAGCAGATGTCACCAATTCTAATCTGCTGGTGTTTAAAAACGGAACAAGTGAGTCAGCAAAAAATATTTAGGAAGGGAAGTTTGTGCCAACCATTCCATCATCAAAAGCCTTGTATAGACAATATAGTCTGTATAATCAAGGCTTTTGAACATGATCATGGAAAAGAAAATGGAAGCCTATTGATCAAGCGTAACTTTAAACACTATGTTATAAATAATATATTATGTAGATAGTAAAAAAAATCTAAAAGCAATACTTAAAACTAATCACTAGGGCAATGCCTTTCTGTTATTATTATCATCATAGGTTATTCGAAAGCAAATTGTACTGTTTATAGTGAAGCATGAGGAATTCCCTGGTGGTCCTTGGTGCTTTCAGTGCAGTGGCCCTGGGTTGAATCCCTGGTCTGCAAACTAAGATCTCACAAGCTACAAGTTGTGGCCCAAACAAATAAATAAAGTGAGGCATGATCTCGTCTAGAAACACACAATTTGATAAAGAATACTAATATGCATGGATCTAAGAGACATCCCACAGATATGTTTATATGTGCAACTAAGGTAGAAGAGCCTAACACAGGTACAATTAAAATTAGAAGGAATAGTATGCTTTAGGGAAAGTTAATAGACACACTAGATATGTGATAGACATTGTCCTGGTCACTTGTTAAGCATTTTTATATAAATACTTCAAACCAACCCTGTAGAGTTGGGTGTACTCTATCTCTACCTTATAAGAGACAGGGAGAGGGGAGAAGGTTTCTTCACCTGTGGAGACAGTTCTCTCTGTAGTAGACCTTGGTTGACAGATCACGAAGCATCCATCCCCTCTTCCTATCAGCATCTCTGTTTCCTTTGGGGAATTTGCTTCTCACCCCATAGCGGGTAGTCTTGGTAGGTCAGAAAATTCAAATAAGCTCTTCTTCTTCCATGAAGGCAAAGAGGTTCCAGGAATATCTTTTGGCTACATCCTCCCTCTGGGAAGGATTTGAAGGGAAGGTCTTCTAAGATCTAAGCTTGGTCAACTGGACTTCCTGTCTTTGACTGTCTTCTGGTTTTTTTTTTTGTTTTTTTGCTGCACTTAACAGCATGCAGGACTTCCATGACCAGGGATTGAACCTGTGCCCCCATACTGGAAGCACAGAGTCTAAACCACTAACGAGACAGTCTAGGAAGCCCTCTCTCTTCAATTCTGATGTAAAGAAGGGAGAAAACTGCCCCTACCAGGAGGTCCTCCTGATTTTTTCCCCCCCAACTTTAAACCTGCTTCTTCAGACTTCCGTGAAATTGGTGCATTGTGCTCACCAACATCCTTTCGATAACTTGAACCAGAGCTGGCATTTGTTGCCTGTAACCAAAGAACCTAACTTAATGCCTCAAAGTAAGAGCACTCTTCCAACCCCCTTCTGTGTTAGGAAAATACAGTTTTTTCTGTATTTCGAGAACTTCACAAGTTAAAGATTAAGTAGTGGTCCTTACCATAAATAGAATATTATGCAAATCAAAACAATGTTGACTTTTGTTTTCATCCTAATTGGTATTTATACATAAATTCAACATATGGAATTTGTTATCTCCATGTAAACAGAGCTCGTCCTCTTGGTAGATTAGACTTATATTCTTGCATTACTATTTGAACTGTTCTCTAGTGAGACCCCTTCCCTTTGTCATATAAAAGTAAACTCCAGTTGCAGTGCCCTGAGTAGGCCAATTCTGAATCTGTGGGTAATGCATAGTAATTATGTTTATCAACTGGGTTCTTACTAAGTGCTCTGAAACCTGCTCAACTTTTCACATACAGTAAATGCGTGTGGTAAAGGTTATTATTCCCATGTCACACATGAAGAAGCCAAGCTTGTAGAAATGAAGTGACTTCCAAGCCATGAACCAGCCCTTGAACTTGGCCTGCTTGAGATCAAAGCGTCACACATTCTTATTAGGGGAGCCTGATCCACTGCTCTGTGGAAAGCCAGGCTCCTCCTCCACCCCTCCAGCCCTTCAAGGTGGCCTCATTGTTTCCAAGTCACAGATGAGAAAATTGAGACTAAGAGAAGTTAAGGGCCTCCACTGTTGACAGAAAAGAGGGCTTTGTCCTTCCAAAGCCATCACTACACTGAGCTACCCCTCCTACCTGCCCCCCCAAACCCCCTCCCCTGACTGAGGCTTCATGATGTATAGCTTAAAGAAAAGCCGAGTCATTGCCTGTTTATAAAATGATTACAATTCTCCCGGGGCATTATGTGTTTCCAAGAATGCAAAGCTCTCTTACCAACTTACCTGAATTCTCTTAAGCCAGTAGGATTTAATAGATACTTCGAGAATTCTGTCCTGAGTCAGTGGCACCAATCTAATTAAATGTTAGTCCTCATCCTATGATTTTTGGCAAAAACCAGGATTCTGCAGTGGAAAGAGAATTGAGAAGTGACTTAATCTAATTTTTTTTTTAATCTTAATGGGAAACCTGAAGATCAAATAAATTAGGAGACTTTTCCCCAGGCCCAGTGTTCCTGTGTAGTAAACTGGAAGCTAGGGAGCTGGTCTCTAGATGCCCAGGAAGTGCTCTTTCCACCATTTATTTCCTCCCCTGGGTACCATTTAAACGTAAAGTACAGATTAGTTTAAGAGATCAAGAGCCTGATTAGATGGTCAAGTTTTCTCATGTTTCCATTCTTTAAAAACCATTTCATGGGAGGGCATTTGCTTAACAGAACAGATCCTAGGTAGATGGAATCATATGCATTTTCATTTGCCCAATTTGGACCACAAATGCTTCGTGGTGCAATAATGGACTTCTTGCAGCCAAGGAGATGGTGTGGTGGTGGGTGCGGAAAAAATGCAGGCTTCCCACTCACACTTCCACCTCTCAACATTCTCTCAAACTGCAAGGTATTCCCCTCATGCTCAGCGAACTAAGTGACCGCCCCCTCTCCTCTCGCTCCTCCTGCTATATCATCTGAAGGAGATTTTGATTGGCAGCTCACTCGTCTTCCCACTCAGTATGTGGGGCTCCTACCTCCAACCCTAAAATTCAGTCACTCAGCTCTTGTATTCTATATCTCTTATTTTTCAATGCTCGCCCCCACTGAGATAGGAGTTTTGTCAATTCCTAAAGGTCCATGTCTTTGTTCTTTTCTTTGTACAGCATCTAACACTGTGATGATCAGAAGCTGAGAATGAAGGGGAAGCAGCAGGACACAGGCCTATACAACAGCCTAAGCGTCAAAATCCAGCCTTCGCTTTTGAAAAAGTGCAGTGTTGTTCAATAGATCAGGTAACCCGGAAGGACTACACGCCGTTTTCTTCTTCCCCAACATTTTTTTTTCTGAAATGGGAGGCTAGTGAAACGCCGTGTGTAACCCACTGCAGGATGTATGGGGACTTGGACTGGCCAGGTTCGGGCTGTGTGTGCCCTTTAGACCTGGGACACACACACAGCAGCTGAATGGGGAACTCCCTGGATGAGAGCCAGCTGCTACTTTTGCTGACGCTGTCAGCAACAATTATTGTGAGCGCTGTCCTTGTGTTCTTCTCTACTTTCTCCCCTGCCCTTATGTGAATTAAGATACAATCTTTGGCTGTTTGGCTGTCCCTTCCTTCCTTTTCTCAAATGTCACATAGGAGATATTGACAGCCAGATGACACTGGCTTGCCACCTATGTAGAATTGACTCTGACTTTATGCACAGACCAAGAGAACTTTAGAATTGGGATTTGGGGATGATGACTTTTGTTCTGTGCTACTCACTAGAGATGAGAAGCAGATGGTTTGCAACTTAGCACTGTGAGCACAAGTTGCCTGTTTTTGCATTTTGACCATTGAATATCAGAGCCTGGGTTGAGCCAAGAATTCTGAGCAAGTCTGTCGAGGCTGATTTGATTCTCAGAAGTCTTCTAATAACTGTGGAGATATGGGCTCAACTTCAAAGACTAAGTCCTGCAAAAGGGGCCTCAAATTCCCAAGTTCTGAGTTGGGAGACGGCGCAATGCTCATCACACCACTCTTCGAGGCAATGTTAGTTGCTTTGCATCCAGATGTTTTCTTTCTCAGAGCCAGAGATGAAGAGTCTGAGACATCGTGTTACAGATGTGAAGGAATCGTCCATGCTCCTATGGCTAGTGAGTAGCTGAGTGGGAGGTGACTGCCACATCCAAGCTAGACCACCTTCATTCCACTCCTTTCAAAAAATAATTATCAATTAGCTAACTCTATTCTCAGAATAGGATAGAGAATACGATTTCCAAGATGACCTAGAGGGGAAAGGCGGCTTAAAAACTGAAGCACTGAAGGCATTGTTTATCCTGAAGCCATTCATATATGCTTCTATTGGTTAAATAAATAATAATACAGGGAATACTGCACTGTCATTACAAATAACGATGTAGGAGAACACTGAACGCCCTGGGGAAGTGACGTATATAACATCATAGAGATATGATTCCATTTTAGCTAAAGGAAATTATAGCTGTCTATTTATACATGCACAGAACCAGAGCATACATACTAAAGTGCTAACAGTATCTCTAAGCGAAGTGATTAGGCATGCATTTTAAAAAACTTTCTTCTGTTGGCTCATTTTTCTATCAAAAATTTTTAAAAGATAAACAAGAATTGGAAGAATTGTTCCTGTGAATATTACATAACTATTATTTGCCACATTATCAGATCAAAGCAGTTGTTTTCCTTTAACTAGGACTTTTCCCTCAACACAGTGCTTTTTTTAAAGAGAAGAGAAAGAGAGACAGATTGAGAGAAGGGATAATCTATGTCCCCAAAGCCAGAGAACTAGCAAACAAGACACTCATTACCAAAGGAACTAGAAAAATAAACCAGGTAGATTTTCCCTCTGTAAAATTGTTGATAACTGTGTTCCACCTGGCTATTACGCTGACATGCTCTAGTTGCAGAGAAATAGGTGTAATTATAAGAATTTTTGACAATTGTAGTTTCTTTCACAGAATTGACAAGTTTTGTGTAGAAATATTTTACTTTGCTTAGAAATCTCCCACGGGTACAGAGGAGTAGCTGCATATTGCATGAGCATTCAGATGAGGAAAAAGCAATATGGGAATGGATTTTGCAGCATTCAAATCACGCCTAAGCTAGTTGCATGTCCTTCAAGCTGCTTTCCTGGGACCAGCAAAATACAGTTTGCTGTGTTGCTTCATGGTTCATAGTCCTCACTGCTTTGGAAAAGTAACTAAACCTTTAGTTGTTACTTCTGGCTCCTACTTATTACAAATTATGAAGAATTATATCCTGGAGCTTCTGGTTTGGTGCAGAAGGTCAGATTAGACCCAGATGTTGACACTTAATTGAAAATGGCAAGAAAGCAGCTAGAAAATGACTTTGGGTGTTTGCAGCACTAACTTAAGAGACCACGTGCAATTAGTGGCTTGGGAAAGGTCCTTGTTCTTAGCACAGAATTGGCACATGAATATAGCACAATCTTGGCACAAAAAGGTTACCAATACATGTTTGTAAAATAAGTGGATTTGTTATGTAGCTGTTCAGACAGAGGACCACACTGCAAACACACTTTCAATCTCTCTGGCTCATTTGCTTTATGTAAATTAACTAGAAGTAAGCCATCTCTCCGTGTAGTTCCTATATAGTTCTGCTGAAGAGAAGTCTCAAGTTTCTCTTGATCTCCAGAAAAATGCCTAAGAATTTTTTCTCTAGATATTATTTTCCTAATTCTAATAGCAAAATGAAAATATATACACAACGGTCAATAGCAATACATGCACACAAACTTTTGCAGTTAAACAGCTTAAGAGGATAATTCTTTTAACAAGGCACACACACACATGCACACACATAGCATTAACTGACATCTGGGCATAAATAGGAAACCTCTAGAGTCTGTAATAACCTGTCATGTCTTTGGGATTTTTAAATTATGTCTGAACTTACTAAAATAATTCTCTTTGTTCTCTTCCTCCTCTGCTTTCTCACTATTTTTAAGCAACTACTAAATAGAACTTATACCTAGAGAAGGTGATAAAAGAGGGCATCTATTATTAAACAACTATTATGTGCCAGGCATTACTTTAAGCATTTTACATATAATATTTCTTTTAATCCTCAGAGAGCTCTTGCCAAGTAGATATCATTAACACTGTTTTATGCATCAGGAAACATATTCAGAGAGAATAAAAGACTTTCACAAATGCAAGCAACTAATAAATGACTGAGCCAGACTGGGACCCAAGTCTTTCTGTCTGAAAAATTTAAAAGTTTTCCCTCCACCACTGTCAATAATGTAGAAATATTCCTGCTACCTAACAGATTATTGATGACTTGGAAGGCCAAGGGTAGGAGTCATTTAACTTGTGGTGTATTCTGCAGCCCCTTCCTATTTGACTGTGGGTTCTAATTTTGAACAAGTAGCCCTCAAAGCGTGAGCAAGAAAAGGACTGTGGTGTAGAGACAGCATTGGCTGGTTCAGCCCTTGTCTGGAGTGACCATCTTACTTTGTCCCCTTCCTCTTCTCAGTTTTAGGTCCCAGCCTGTGTCTGTGTCCTTCATACAAGACTTCCACGTTTCCGCGAGATGACAGCCTACATTGTTTATGGTGATTCAGCTCACACTGTACTCTACGTTTTTTATTGCACCAAAGATCAGCGGGAACTTGAGTTTTATACATGGAGGTGAAAGATCTCTGACAAGAGCTTGGCACATTCTTGGCATTTCCTTTAACTTGGTTGCTCTTTTGTTTGTGTTCCTAACAGAGGCCCTGGATTTAAATAACTTATTTTTCAGTTAAACTTCACAATGGTTAAGTTGTTCCTTCAGTACAGAATTAATTTTGATGAAGTGATGAGTATGAGGGGGACATTGAGCTACTCTTTTATGACTCCCTTTTGCAAAGTTCAGAAAAATGAACTTTGATTCACCTATTTACTCTGGCAGTTAAGAAGGTGACACTGATATATTTTGGTATCTATAAAAAATATATGGACTTTCTGATACCTATGTTCCTGATTCTCAGGGCTCAGAGACTCAGAGAATGGAAATAGGCTGCCTCTAACGCCTCATTTGGAGAAGGCAATGGCAAGCCACTCCAGTACTCTTGCCTAGAAAATTGCATGGACAGAGGAGCCTGGTAGGCTGCAGTCCATGGGGTCGCTACTAGTCGGACACGACTGAATGACTTCACTTTCACTTTTCACTTTCACACAGTGGAGGAGGAAATGGCAACCCACTCCAGTGTTCTTGCCTGGAGAATCCCAGGGACAGCGGAGCCTGGTCGGCTGCCGTCTATGGGGTGGCACAGAGTCGGACACAACTGAAGCGACTTAGCAGCAGCAGCAGCAACGCCTCATTGCTGTTGCCATCTGTCTCCAGTTTAGCCAAACAACCTGTCTGCTTCAGGGCCCATCTTTCAGGGGTTTGGAGGATATAATCATATTTTCTCTATCACATCCATGTTTATATATGGTGTTACAAGATTTAGGTTATGGAATATATGCTATTCTATATCTGACATTATTCTCTCAAATACATTTCGTAACTATTTTCCCCAAGGAAAATAAGTATTTTCCTGAAGCATAATATTTCTAGGATGGGTTCTATTCCTTTTCAGTATGTGACATAATTTATTCAACTAATCTCCAATCATTAATTTTTGTTTCCAATTTGTCTTTGCTATGAAACATGTTTTAAAAATATTTTTAAAAAACATAGCCCATATCTTACCGTAAATGTCTATGAATGTGGAATTACTGAGTAAAGGTCCAAACTCATTCTGAATAAGTGTGATGATGCCAGTTTTGACATTCCCCACCAGTTTTACTTCCTCTCATTCTCCCTTGTTTCTGTGTTGACCCTAAATTTCAACACAGGATTTGGGTTCTTTTAGAAGCTGACAGCGTGTTCTGTTCATTGTCTCCACTCTGCTCATTCTGCTGAACACCTATTTCTGTAAGTTCCTTAAAATAAGCATTTATGGAGTTGTCAAATAACTGAGTCTTGCATTGGCTTATGAAATATCTGTGTCAAAACTTAAGCAATCCCTTTTGAATTATAGTTATTGCTGGATATATGCTCCAGAGTGGGATTACAGGATCATATGATGGTCAGTTTTTTTTTTTTTTAAGTTTTTATCCCACTCCTGAGTATATATCCAAAGAAAACCATAATTTGAAAAGATACAAGCACCCCTATGTTCACTGCAGCACTATTTACAATAGCCAAGCCATGGAAGCAACCTGATGTCGATCAACGGATGAATGGATAAAGAATATATGGTACATATATGCAATGGAATTTTACTCAGCCACAAAAAAGAATGAAATAATGCCATTTGCAGCAATATGGATGGACCTAGAGATTATCATACTAAGTGAAGTAAGCCAGACAAAGACAAATGTCATATGATATCACTTACATATAGAATCTGAAAAAAGAGTGATGCAAATGAACTCTTACAAAAATGGAAATAGACCCACAGACACAGAAAACAAATTTACGGTTACAAAAGGGGAAAGATGGGAGAGGGAGGGATAAATCAGGAGTTTATATATACACACTACTATATATAAAATATAAAATAGATAACCAACAAGGACCTATTGTATAGTAAATTACACTCAGTGTTTCTGAGTTAACCCATAAGGGAAAAGAATCTGAAAAAAAATATATAGCTAAATTACTTTGCTGTACACCTGGAACTGATTGCAGGCATGAAATTAAAAGACGCTTACTCCTTGGAAAGAAAGTTATGACCAACCTAGATAGTATATTAAAAAGCAGAGACATTACTTTGCCAACAAAGGTCCGTCTAGTCAAGGCTATGGTTTTTCCAGTGGTCATGTATGGATGTGAGAGTTGGACTGTGAAAAAAGCTGATCGCCGAAGAATTGATGCTTTTGAACTGTGGTGCTGGAGAAGACTCTTGAGAGTCCCTTGGACTGCAAGGAGATCCAACCAGTCCATTCTAGGGGAGATCAGTCCTGGGTGTTCATTGGAGGGGCTGATGCTAAAGCTGAAACTGCAATACTTTGGCCACCTCATGCGATGAGTTGACTCACTGGAAAAAACTCTGATGCTGGGAAAGGTTGGGGGCGGGAGGAGAAGGGGACGACAGAGAATGAGATGGCTGGATGGCATCACCGACTCTATGGACATGAGTTTGAGTGTACTCCGGGAGTTGGTGATGGACAGGGAGGCCTGGCATGCTGTGATTCATGGGGTCGCGAAGAGTCGGACATGACTGAGCGACTGAACTGAACTGAACTGAACACCTGGAACTAACACAACATTGTAAATCAACTATGCTTCAATTTTTAAAAAGTTAGATAATCCCACATGTGTCAAATTAGTTATTTATAGCTCTCTGCAAAGCTCAGTAATATGCCAGGAAGTTTCTGTGGTTGATCACAGATACAATTTCTCTTCCAAGAAAAATTCTCATTCTTCTATAATATGAATGTTATACTTTTCTTCAGATAAAATCGATTAAACAAAACATACAAAATTAATATTTTGGATATGTGGTCAAGATTCATTGGCAATAGTTTTAGATTTTTTTTTCACCTGAAAATAGATTAATCTTAATCTATCAGCTCAGGTAGCTGTTCATTTAAGTACAATACTAGATCATTTCTTTGTCTTGGAATTTCTGTATTCCTCGGGCAGCTTAAAGGAAGTCAGATAGTATTTGTATTGGAAATATACAAGTGTGGCAGCCACTAGGTTAACTGCAAACACATAGATGGGTCTTTTGGCATCAGACTAAGAAAATAAGTCCTCTCATTTGGTGCATACACAATGTCCTGAACAACTATTATGATTAATTAACTTTTCCATGTTGATGTACTGAGTTATACTAGCTCTTAGAAAACTAGCTCTGACTGGTTTGTCATCTGATCACACACAGAGAGCAAGTCAGGTGAAAATGGAAAAAGCCAATCAACTAATCCTTTAAGAAGACACGGTGATTTTTCAAAAAGGCATCTCAGTCTAGTTAATAAATTCTCACCTATGCTCCTGAAAGGAATCTCATTTCACAGTAGGCGTAAACATATACACTTGAATATTAACCTTTAATACGCTCTGCTTATCTATTCATATGTTGCAATCTCAGCCTCGGATAGCCTTTCTTTGAGTTCTTTATGGAAGGTCTGTATTAGGAGTTTTTTTTCCCTAGCCATGCGTTGTGTTAGAGTAAAGCCTAACTAAACAGAACTTGTTCACTCAGTTAAAAACCTTGATACCTATTCAATGATGATTGATGCTAGCAGCCTGGAGTTTCATCAGAATAAACACTTCTATTTTTCAAGCACCTATTATGTGCTAATACTCTACATTTACTATTTAATTTTCCTGACAGTCTTGCAAACTGTTTGACAGATGGTAAAACAGGCTTAAAGTCTCTTACTCAAGGTCCTTTAGCTTGTAGGTGGCAGTTGGGATATTTAAACTCAATTCCTTTTAACTCTGGAGCTGTGTCCTTTCCATAATTGGACACTTCTGATTTTTCCATGCCTCTGTGTATGCTATCGTTTTGTGAGAAACACCAGGAGAAATCTCAGGGGAGAGAAGGAATTTGGGGTTCATGTAGCAGCACCTCATACCATGCTGCAGGAAATATGCTCACCAAGAAATGTCAGCCTTTGATGACATAACTGATCCTCCCCTTCTCAAACCAGCTTCGAAGAAGGAGCAGAGACTGAACGTAGGGAAATTCTGCTTTTTATTCCACACAGTTATCTTTTTTTTTTTTCAGTATTCCTGAGATATAATGTATAGAAAACTAAGAAACTATAAAAATTAAACATAGCACAACACTCATGTTCACATGTGTATGCCTCACAAGCACACATGGCAAACACATTTGTCTTGTGTGGCACGGTTAATGGGAGTAGGGACAATGAATACGAATGGTCTTTTAAAAATTCAGACACTAAAATTTACCTGTGGTTTTTTTGGAATGTTGGGAATGTGATGTGGCCTCATAGGCTGAACAATGGCAAAACCATATGGACCTTCAGAAGAACATCAGTCACTGACTTTCTTTAACATTCCAGGCAAATTGCTTGTTTCTATATACTTTAAAATAGTTTGGTGAAGCATTACAAAAGATTATTTTTGAGTTAAATATTTAATATCAGGCATATTTTTTTGGTGACTACTAGTTCCAGTGGTCATGTATGGATGTGAGAGTTGGACTGTGAAGAAAGCTGATTGCCAAAGAATTGATGCTTTTGAACTGTGGTGTTGGAGAAGACTCTTGAGAGTCCCTTGGACTGCAAGGAGATCCAACCAGTCCATTCTAAAGGAGATCAATCCTGGGTGTTCATTGGAAGGACTGATGTTAAAGGTGAAACTCCAATATTTTGGCCACCTCATGCAACGAGTTGACTCACTGGAAAAGACTCTGATGCTGGGAGGGATTGGGGGCGGGAGGAGAAGGGGACAACAGAGAATGAGATGGCTGGATGGCATCACCGACTCGATGGACATGAGTTGAGTGAACTCCGGGAGTTGGTGATAGACAGGGAGGCCTGGCGTGCTGTGATTCATGGGGTCGCAAAGAGTCAGACACGACTGAGCGACTGAAGAAGAAGTTCTCAGTTGCCTGACCCCAGCAAGAGGTATTTTAGATACATCGTTTCCCAAAGAAGTCAAGATGGGCTGAAAGTGAAAATGTTACTCAGTTTGGGACAGACAATTTGCAACCCCATGGACTGTAGCCCACTAGGCTCCTCTGTCCATGGAATTCCCCAAGGAAGAATACCAGTGTGGGTTGCCATTTCCTTCTCCACAGGTCTTCCCAACCCAGGGATCGAGCCCAGGTCTCCTATATTGCAGGCAGATTCTTTACCATCTGAGCCACCAAGGAAGCCCAGCCTATTCCAGATTTTCCTAATGAGACATGACTCACTCTGTGCTGGGCACAGGGGCAAGTACTTCCATTTTTCACCCCTTTGAAGTAGGTAACATTATTGCACCCAGTTTTCAGATGAGGAAACTGAGACCCAACAGACATTAACTAACTTGCCCACTAACGTGGCAGACAAATAGTAGAGTCAGGATTCAAACCCTGGTGGTTTGCTGCCAGCATCTGGGCACTTCAGCACCAGGCTATACCACTTAGAGAAAGCCAGGTTGGAAAGTTAATCTTTCAATGTACTGCCCAGTGTTCAAGGCTGGAGGAAGGACTCCAACCAAAGCTTTATCAGATCACCTTGAACAGTACGTTGAATAATAAACCAAAGAAAGAAAAGGGAATTAAAACTGTTTAGGATTCAGGCCTGAGGATCCATGGACTCCTAAAGACCTATGGGATTGAAAGCTCCTCAGAGGGCAACATTTCTAGCACAAACCCAGGGAAGAAGATGAAAAATACATCTCTGGGTAGAAAGTTTCTTTAGGCATCATGAAATGGTCATACTGTTCTAAAGGATGCCGGAAGCTCACCATTCAGTCTGGAGCACAAGCCTAGGGTTTAAATGATTCTTGACTTTGGCTCCTGGCGTATGCAGAGCAAAGCAGCAAATGCTGGTTACCCCCAGCAGGGATCTCTCCCACACACTGAGCTGTCCCACATGGGCACACCCATGTGGAGCTCCATTTAAAAACAAACAGGATTTCACAATTCCTTGGCCTTTCTTGGCCCATCCCCTGGGTGGGGCTGTTTGCTTCTCAAAGCAGAATGGCCTCTATCTTTGGGAGGTGCACTTAAAAAGCAGGCAAAGCTTCTTTATTTATAGGCTAATCATAAGGCAGTAATTGGATTGGGTCTATCTGCCAGTCACCCTGAGATATTTATGGCATGTGCTTTCTCCAAGTTTGTCCCTTCCCATTGTCCAGGTCAGAGGGAAAGTAAGAGAGGAAGGAGGTTATATTATGGGGTATTGCTTCGAGGTGATTCACCATGGGTATATTTTAGCACTGGGTTAGATGCATAGAGTGTTTGCGAAAAGAGAAAAAGAAAGAAAAGAGTAACATTTTGTGCTGCGAACTAGGTACAGTTGATCCTTTCTCCCTTGATATTGCTTCTGAAAATAATCAGAGTAGTTCAAGGATTCTCTGGATTATGTATTACAGTTTTTTTTTAATCCTGTTTTAATTTAGGAGTTGTTTTAGTTTATGGTTATTTTATTATTTCACAGGCTTGTATTTACTTAGAAGAGCCATCATGAACAAAGAAAATACTTTAGAATAAGTGTTGTGTGTTAGGACAAGATAAAAAGAGAAAGGGTGACCTAAATCCTGGTCCTGGCTGTTAAGCAGAGTGATTCTGGATGAGCTGTGCAACTTTTCCTTTTGTAAAAGGCTTGGGGTCATATCAATGATTCCCAAGCATGACTGCCCATCACCATCACCTAAAGAGTGTTTTGGAATGAGATGCTTGCTATAAAGCATGGAGGGGGGACCATTTCAGGGTGATAGAATTGTTCTCATGCTTGTGCTTAGTTGCTAAGTCATGTCCGATTCTTTTATGACCACCGTGGACTATAGCCTGCCAGATTCTTCTGTCCATGAGATTTTCCAGGCAAGAATACTGGAGTGGGTTGCCTTTTCATACTCTAGGGGATCTTTTATACCTTGATTATGATGGTAGTTGCATACCTGTATGTATTTGTCAAAATCTGAGAATTGTACACTAAAAAGGGTGAATTTTGCTGTATGCAAGTTATCTTATGGGTCAGGAAGATCCTCTGGATGAGGAAACAGCAACCTATTCCAGTATTTTTTTTCACTCCAGTATTCTTGCCTGGACATGGACAGAGGAGCCTGGTGGGCCACAGTCCATCGGGTCACAAACAGTTAGGCACAACTGAGCATACACACACAAATTATCTTAATTTTAAAATTAAAAAAATTTTAAATCTCTTGAATATGAATATATTGGAAAAAATGCCTAGGTCCCATCTAAGCCAGCTATCTACTTAAGGGTATCTATTCTTTTAACCGATTCTGTACTTGTGAATCTGATAGGAATTAATTCAAAGTTTTCATGATCCCATGTTCAGGTGTTTTATCAGCCATGACTGTGAAGTCAAGAGTAATGTGTGTGGCAGAGAGCAGCATGGTACCTACAGTCTCAGCATGTCTTCACAGGCCATTTACAACACATGACGAATGGAGGGAAAATGTATAGCTAATTTCTGAGTGTAATACTCAGAGCATCCGTAATGATCAATGAGCAGGAAAGGTGGGAGCAGGCTGGTACCAACTGCAGATTAGAAACCAGTGTGAAGATGGAGGATTTTGAACTTAGAACCATATATTAATAAAAAATTATTTTCCTCCATCATTAAAAAGAGAAATAACAGTGCTTTGGGACAAGTCTGACACCAGTGATAGCATCTGAGTGTCCAGCAGAAAGAGGTTCAATGACTTGACCAAGTGGATGTTAAGAGGAAAGAGAATGCATCCTCAGGTCTGACAGAGATTTTGGGCCCAACATCAGCCTTGAGAGATTCACCCTAACACTAGAAAAGATACATGAGACCCTCAAAATTAAAAGTGTTTACTGATAGCATTCACAATACAGTGAACTCTTAATAGGAAAATCAGGAGGGTGAAATAACTGTTTAAAGTTCATGAAAGAGTTCAGTATGTAGGTTTGAGGTGTCTCATTCAACATATACTTCCTTAGGATCATCCCTCACCAACAGACCCTTCTGAAGCTAGGGGATTGGGTGACTATACATGTACAGTGTAGCCACCATCTCCGGCTACAGCTGATGGAATGGTGGGAGGCACCAATAGCAGTGTGATTGGGAATACAGCATGTAACAAGACCAAGGTGGTTCTCTGGGGAAACCAGATTGCAAGGTCACTGAGGAGGTGGCTTGCAGCTGACCAAAGTCACAGGCAAACCAGCATTAGATGGAAGCAGTGACTAGAAATAGTAGCATAGCAACAACAAGAAGAGTAGCTAACACTTGAGAAGCTTCCATGTGCCAAGCACCAGGTGAGAATCCTGTTGGGTGGGTAATATCACCATCTTGATTATGAAATAAGGGAACAAAGATTCGGATGTGATATCTTTCCCGATGCTGCACCACTGATAAGAGCTGGGAGGCAACCCAGGTAAGGTCGTTCTCACGCGAGTCTGCACAGTCTTGTAAGCATTGGCTTTTCTCTTAGGAAGCCCAGGAGGCAGATGCAGCGAGGAAGATGGAAGGGGTGTGCAGGAGAAGCAGACCCATGAGATGCGGCCATGCCAGGAGAAAGGGTAAAGCAGTGGCCCCATTTCTGAGAGCTTCTGGGATCCCAGATCCAATCTGCTTGTGACCTGGCTGTGCTCAGAGGAAGGGGTTCTGTCTTAGGACATTTGCTCTGATTTCATTAATGGAATTGCCATTTCATTTTTTTTTTAAAGCTTTTTTCACCACTTGGTTACTCTCCCCACTTGTCACCTTTCTCTGATGAAAGGCACCATTTGTAAGTACCACCACAACCCTGCAGAATAACAAGCTGGCATCCTAAACAAGAGGCTGGGGTCCTCAGTCTGCTTCTGTGAGGAACCTGTCCTATTGTAGAAACAAAAGGAGTTGACAAGCTCCCTTGGTCCCTCGGGTTTGCCCGGGAGGCTCAGACAAAGGGATCATCCAGGAGCCCAGGAGCAGGTGCACTAGGTGAGTTTTTCTCTCAGGAGGCTGCGATGGAGGTCAGCAGGGCAGACACAGAAACACCCCAGAGGAGAAGATGCTCAGATTAAATGACAAGCTGACTTCTGTGCAAATTTCAGAGCTGTGGACTCATGGGGGCTAGTCTTTTGGTTTCAACATCTGGAGAGATGGCTCCACATTTATCAGTTACACTGAAACACACGAGCAAGGGAAAGATCTCCACTGGCTTGCTTGTTTGTTTGTTGTGCTCTCTTTTAGACTTCCCAAAGGGTTTTCTTAATACTGTGTGACTTTAGCTCTTTGATCTCCTGAAGAGAAGTTCGGGGACTGATGACCTTTTCCTCTAATCTTACCTGAGTGTTCTTTCTGAACTGAGCCACTGAGGACTTCCTGAACAATTGTTAAGCAAGCAGCTCCAGCCAGTTTGACACGACATCAGAGTTGTTGCTAGGCAGGGCCTTTTAATCTCACTAGCACCAACCTGGGTTGCCAGATTGGCGCCAAGTCACAGGTGACCTCACCTGTCTTCCTAGTTAATCTTATTATGTTAATGGGCATGATTTCCCTGCTGCGGAGACTTGATGTGCTTGGCACCTGGACAATGCCCTAAGGCTCGACTCAGAGGCAAACAAGAACTGGGCTGTTGCCAGCAGAGGCTGCAAGTACTCCCAGACTGCTGAGGGGTCCCAGGCTCACAGGAAGTTGCGCTCAAGTGGATTGTGAAAGACTTGCTCCAGAAAAGCAGCCTTGGATGAAAGGGAAGGACTGAGATTCCTTTGATCCTCAGAACACACTTCACATTCTTTATGGCATCGTGACCTTTTTTTCCTTGCCCAAGGGAAGTATGCATTTTTATATCTCTGTGGTGCCCTGAATGCAGCATCCTAGCCGATGTATGTATCATCACATTCCTGCCTGTCTGAAGAAGCTTGATCTGTAATAAGAACTTGCTTCATAAAATACTTAGGGAACCTCTCGTCTCAGCAGGGCATATGGGACAAGGCTGGAGAGCTAGATTTAGGGCACCATGAGCGATCTTATCTAATTTCAGGGTTTTTGTTGTTGTTGTTGAGTCTCTGTTATGTCTGACTCTTTGTGACCTCATGGACTGCAGCACGCCAGGCTTCCCTGTCCGTCACCAATTCCCAGAGTTTACTCAAACTCATGTCCATTGAGTCAGTGATGCCATCCAACCATCTCATCCTCTGTTGTCCCCTTCTCCTCCCACCTTCAATCTTTCCCAGTCAGCTCTATGTTTGCCACATAGTTAGAATTTAATTGCTTTCATCATCCCCACTATTGTGGACCAACTCTGCTTCCATTCCCACCCTCTCCAACATTCTGTAAACAGCAGCTAAGAATAAGTTTTGGTAGTTCTTGCCACTCCTGTGTTCAAAGTCTTCCAGCGTTCCCACCTTACTTAAGACATGACCCACATGACCTCCCGTGGCCTGTCCCCTCTTCCAGGACCTCTGATTCTCCTGCTATTTCTCTCCTCTCTCATTACTGGGCTCCAGCCTCACTGCCTATCTCACTGTTCCAGAAACACCCCTGGTACACTCCTGCCTCGGGCCCTTTTTGTACTTTCTGTTCTCTCTGACTGAATGCTTTTCCTCCAGATACCTGTGTGCCTCCCCTGCTCCCTCTCTTCAGGTCTCTGCTCAAAAGTCACCTTCTCATGAGGCCATCCCTGGCCTTGCTACCTAAAATCTCAGCCTCATCACCCCTCCCTTCACTTCATAGCTCTCTTTCCCTTGTTTGCTGCTGCTGCTAAGTCGCTTCAGTCGTGTCCGACTCTGTGCGACCCCATAGACGACAGCCCACCAGGCTCCTCTGACCCTGGGATTCTCCGGGCAAGAACACTGGAGTGGGTTGCCATTTCCCTTGTTTACTTAGTCATTTATTTATTATCAAATCTAACTTTCTATCCTCTTTCTTTCTCTCTGTATTAGTTAGGTTTCCTCAGAGAAAACCATCAGAATGCATAGAGACATATAGAAAGAGATCCATTATGAGAGGTTGAAAAAAATCTACCATCTGCCATCTACAAGCTGGAAAACCAGGACCATAACTTCCTTATTTGGCAATCGGCCAAAAGGCGAAGTGTATGTAATGATACATATTGATACTGATCTTAGAGGGCTGGCTTAGGTGGCACTAGTGGTAAGGAAACTGCCTACCAATGCAGGAGATGTAAGAGACGCAGTTTTGATCCCTGGGTCAGGAAGATCCCCTGG
The DNA here is from genome assembly GCF_049115385.1 of Moschus berezovskii. NCBI lineage: Eukaryota > Metazoa > Chordata > Mammalia > Artiodactyla > Moschidae > Moschus > Moschus berezovskii. Next base: position 79,821,304 of record NC_142469.1, on the reverse strand, counting down.
AGGGGGATGTGGCAATTCATTACAGTATTCTTGCCTGGAGAATTCCATGGACAGAGGAGCCTGGTGGGCTACAGTCCATGGGGTCACAAAGAGTCGGACACAACTGATGCAACTTAGCATGCACATGTAACATTGGATGGAAACTTTTAGAAAACTTCATTTTAATGTGAATTACTAGCATTACACAAGTTTTTCAGGACCAACATTGCCCAAAGTTACGTAGATAAATAACAACTGACAATAACAGTTTTTCATAAAAAGTGATATTTAGTAAATATATAGAGATAATAGAAGAAATATATTAAAATTATTTTCTTATAAGTTTTCTTATACCTTAGTCATACCACCACTAAGGAACCAAACGTTTCCTATATCCTTCAAGGAATCTTGTACATCTAGGTGGTGTCTTGGAGACTTTATGTCCTCTTGATAGTCCAAAGGATATTCAAAAGAGGTTTCAAGTATCCTGTACATTTGGCTTGTGTGTGTACTCAGTCATGTCTGACTCTTTGTGACCCCATGAACTGTAGTCTGCCAGGCTCCTCTGTCCATGGGATTTTCAAGGCAAGAATACTGGAGTGGGTTGTCATTTCCATCTCCAATATGTGGGTTAAGTTTTACAATTGAAATTGAAATAAATGATTTTAAACCAACGAATGATCTCCCCTTCACTGAAGGTGACAACAGGAGGAGGAAGTCTTCAGCTTCCACTTCTGGGACTGATCTGTAAGACCTTGAAGAGCATTAATATATACATCAGCAGTTTAGTTAACTTAGGTATTTGATATTGTTATCTTTCAGATATTACTTATTAGACACAATGGGTCTCAGAACTTGAAGAGATATACTCTTACATTACCTGGAATTTTATTGCAATTGCATCAGGATGGGCTAAGTAATATGATAGCAAGAAAAACATCAACAAATCTACAATAAAAATTGATTTCTCCCCCATATTCATGTCTAATGCACATCAACAGAGAACTTTGTGCCCTATGGCTTCCCTGATAGCTCAGAAGGTAAAGAATCTGCCTGCAATGCAGGAGACCGGGGCTTGATCCCTGGGTTGGGAAGATCTCCTGGAGAAGGGAACAGTAACCCACTCCAGTATTCTTGCCTGGAGAATTCCATGGATGAGGGGCCTGGCAGGCTATAGTCCATGGAGTCTCAAAGAGTTGGACATGACTGAGTGACTAACACTTTCACTTTCTAGAACCAAAGTGAAAGATAACTTGGTAAATGATTGCTCTTAATGTGTGCTTGAAGAAGATATACATAAGTTACTTCTCTTCCTGTTTCACTGGCCAAAAGAAGAGAAATGATCATACTTTAAAGGATAAAGAGGCATGGATGTTCAATTCTATAAAGTGTCCAGAAGGGCATCAGATATATTTGCAAGAGTTCATATACAGCATGACGACAATGTTCAAGAAAAACGCTCCCGTTCTTCATTATATTCACAGCACTAATCTGTACTCCAAATTGTGGGAGTGTTCCCCACCCCAAGAAGTTCTCAGGTTTTAGAGACATTTGTTGGGTGTCCCATAATTTTAGCATAGTTCTCACACTGTATACCTGGTATGCATGGTATGTGGTTGAATGCTCAGTTATGTCTGACTCTTTATGACCCCATGGATGATAGTTCTGCCAGGTTCCCCTGTCCATGACATTTTCTTGGCAAGAATACCAGAGTGGGTTGCCATTTCCTTCTCCAGGGGATCTTCCCCAAGCATAAACCCACATCTCCTGTGTCTCCTGCATTGGCAGGCGGATTCTTTACCACTGAGCCACCTGAGAAGTCATATACCTGGAGATAGTGTCAAATCCCACAGATCCTACAAGTTAAGGGCTCAATCCCACAGAACTGCAATTCCCACCCCTCCACCCCCACCTCTGATGCCAATCCCAAGTTCAGCTTGTTACCCTATGCTTCTGACCAGTCAGCTCTCAATTGGAGGTCCCCATGACCCTCTCTTGGGGTCTTACTGATGTGCTAGAAGACTCACAGATTTCAGGAAAACATTCAACTTACTCAATTCAGTTCAGTTTAGTCACTCAGTCGTGTCCGAATCTTTGTGACCCCATGAACCACAGCACACCAGGCCTCCCTGTCCATCAGCAACTCCTGGAGTCCACCCAAACCCATGTCCATCAAGTCAGTGATGCCATCCAACCATCTCATCCTCTGATGTCCCCTTCTCCTCCTGCCCTCAATCTTTCCCAGCATCAGGGTCTTTTCCAATGAGTCAGCTCTTCGTATCAGGTGGCCAAAGTATTGGAGTTTCAGCTTCGACATCAGTCCTTCCAATGAACACCCAGGACCGATCTGCTTTAGGATGGACTGGTTGGATCTCCTTGCAGTTCAAGGGACTCTCAAGAGTCTCCTCCAACACCATAGTGCAAAAGCATCAATTCTTCGGTGCTCAGCTTTCTTTATAGTCCAACTCTCACATCCATACATGACTACTGGAAAACCCATAGCTTTGACTAGATGGACCTTTGTTGGCAAATTAATGTCTCTGCTTTTTAATATGCTGTCCTGGTTGATCATAACTTTTCTTCCAAGAAGTAAGCGTCTTTTTATTTCATGGCTGCAGTCACCATCTGCAGTGATTTTGGAGCCCAAGAAAATAAAGCCAGCCACTGTTTCCACTGTTTCCCCATCTATTTGCCATGAAGTGATGGGACCAGATGCCATGATCTTAGTTTTCTGAATGTTGAGCTTTAAGCCAACTTTTTCACTATACTCTTTCACTTTCATCAAGAGGCTCTTTAGTTCTTCACTTCCTGCCATAAGAGTGGTGTTATCTGCATATCTGAGGTTATTGATATTTCTCCTGGCAATCTTGACTCCAGCTTGTGCTTCCTCCAGCCCAGTGTTTCTCATTATGTACTCTGCATATACGTTAAATAAGTAGGGTGACAATATACACCCTTGACGTACTCCTTGATTACTCATTTATTCTAAAAGGATAAAAGTCAGGGCCAATCACAACTATAGGACATGTGGGATATGGTATATGGGATGGGGTGCAAAGCCCCTCTGCTCTCTCTGGGCACTCTACTGTCCCAGCATCTCCACATAGTCATCAACTAAGAAGCTCTCTCAACCTGCAGCTCAGGGATCATTATGGAGGATTCATTATGTAAGCATGATTAATTGAATCATTGGCTATTGATTCAATACCCAATTGAATTGATTCAACCTCCAAACCTTTTCAAAAGAAAGGGGGTCAGGAGGTGACACTGAGAGCCCCAACCTTCTAACAAGATGATTGGTGTTCCCTTGCCAACCAACCTCCATCCTTAGGGGCTTTTCAAAAGTTGCCTCATTAGCATAAATTCAGTTGTAATTGAAAAAGACTTGTTATGAATAATAAAAAAGCACCTGTTTTACCTTTATCACTCTGGAGCTATTTCAAGAATTGAGGATGAAACAAAATATTGTAAAAACGGTGCCCCTGTTTCTCTAATTACTTAGGAAATTACAAGGGCTTGGGGAGCGGCAAGCCAGGAACAGAGACAAAACCCAAATATGTATTTCTTATCATAAATGGCAATATCACAAACAAGAACAGAAAGTTAGAACTGATGTGCAGGGGAATACTGTTATGTCAATTAGAAATTTGACTCTCTAGACATTAAAAGAGATAATAAATCATTCTATTTGTTTCTAAATATACATTTTGCTGAATCTGAGGTGGTAAGTCTTAGATTTTGGGAGACCCATTGCAGAGCATTTGGAAGAAGTTGAGTATTGGGTGGAGGGGGACTCCTGTGGAACACAGATGTTTGGATGGCCAAAGAAGGTAATGAGAGAGGCTGAGGAGAAAATGGAAGTGCTTGAGAAGAACCAGAAGAGTCTTAAACCAAGACTGTAGAAAAGTTGTAGAAATAAGTAGTTAACCCTGTGAAGTGCAGCAGAAGCCCCCAGGAAGCTAATGGAAAAGAGACCACAGCAGTGGGCACTATGGAGGGGTTAGTGGCATATCCACTTAGAACCCCAATGTACCTCAATTTTAAAGTAGCAGTTCCAAGTTCATCATCCTTCTCTCTGATCACACTCTTCCTCCAGCAGTTTCTATTTTAATTTTTGGCATCTAGCCACCAAAGCTAGAAAGCTGAGAATAATTATATGCTCCTAGAACACCCACATCCACTCAATTTCATGCAGATTTCTATTCCTGAATATTTCTCAGATCCTCCTCTTCCATCCATCTGTAGCCCACAGTCATAATTCAGGCCCTTGTTAGCATTTACCTTGACTATTTTATGACCTCCTGAGCAGTCTTCTTGCTTCTGGTCTTGTTTCTGTAGATCCGTACTGGTTATCTATGTCTGAAAAACAAATTATCTTATACCTGTAACTTAAAATAACAGTAAAACATTATCTCTGACAGTTCTGTGAGTCAGGAATTTGGAGAAAGCTTAGCTGTGTGGTTCTGTGCTGAAGTTGTTGTCAAGATGTTGGCTGGGGCTGCCATTGACTGAACCCTTGACTGGGGCTGGGGATCCACTTCCAAGATGGCTCCCACACATGGTCCATAAATTGTTGCAGCTGTTGGTGTAAGGCCTCAGTTCCTCTTTGGGACTCCTGCTCAGTAGTCCTCCTCACAGAGAGACTGGAATCACCTCAAGGCCTGGTAGCCTGGCTTCTACTACAGCAAATCATCCAGAATGTCAAGAAAACGTGTTAGTTGCTCAGTTGTGTCTGACTTTTTGTAACTCCATGGACTGTAGCCTAGGCTCCTCAGTCCAGGGAATTCTCCAGGCAAGAAAACTGGAGTGGGTAGCCATTCCCTTCTACAGGGGATCTTCCCCACCCAGAGTCTCCCACATTGCAGGCAGATTCTTTACTGTCTGAGCTACCAGGGAAGCCTCAAGATGCCTAAACTGAGGCTCCAATTCCTTTTATGACCTAGCCTCAGAGCTCACATGCACTGTACCCCATTTATCATGCAGTCTGTTGGAGAGAGGAAACACATGAGGGCATGAAGGTGTTGAAAGTTTAGCCAAGCTACTCCAAGGTGTTGCTGCCTTAATATCCATTTTGTTTAGCCAATTGGTCTGCAGAGACTTTAAATTGACACCAGCCCCTCATGTAAGCACATGCCCCACATTGCAGCCCACAGAGCAAATGTAGGTTCCTTATGCAACTTCCCAAACAGCCCTCACTATCAACAGTCTCCCTTGTCTCTCAGCACCTGTATACTTTATGCTTCCTTTAATAAGACCTCCATTGGGCTTACCTGTCTGCAGGTGTTGACCTCTCTCTCTATCTGAACACAGCCTTGACCTTCCTATGTGATCCCTTGAGGTATTCCCTATATTTCTCCTGGGTAGTAGTAAACTTTTCTCTTATAATTTCTCCTGTAATCTGTTGTTGAACCTTGGCTTATCATCCAGCATCTTGGCATCCTGTTTGTTCAGTGGAACATTTGTGTGTTCCATTTAACAAATGTTAATTTAACAGAGTCGGAACAGAATTCCAGGATCACCCAGATAATCTCAAAGGCTGGTTATCTAAACATTCTCTTCATTGCTATCAGAATGCCCGCTTAAAAGCTCAGTTGGTAAAGAATCCGCCTGCAATGCAAGAGACCTGGGTTCAATCCCTGGATTGGGAAGATCCCCTGGAGAAGGGAAAGGCTACCCACCTCAGTATTCCGGGCTGGAGAATCCCATGGGGTCTCAAAGAGTCAGACATGACTGAGTGACTTTCACTTTCAATTTGAAGTGGAAGTGCTGACATTACAGTGTGGGTAGGGAGATTGTACAGAATGATGAAGGTTTGGCACAGTTGCTACGAACTGGAGAGGAAACAGTAGATTACAGTGGACAAGCAAAGAGATGTGTTGAACGACATTGAGAGTTCAGCTGGAGATCACGAATCTGTAGTGACACCAACCTGATTGTTCGGAACAGATTTTTGCAGTGCTAAACTTTCTAGCCACAGAAAAATAAAAGAACAGATTTTGGTCGTGATGCAGTGTTGGGATTTTAACAGGAACATAGAGTGTAGGAAGGGGAGTGTCTGGCCACTTGATTGCTGGTGAGGAATTCTAGTCATTAACCAAGATGCCAGTTTGAATAGGAAAGCAATTGAGTTTCAGAAGAAACTGATAAATTGAGAGAAAATGAAGTTTGCATATAAAATAATCAACAAGGATTTACTGTACAGCACAGGGAATCATACTTAATATCTTATAACAAACTATAATGGAAAGAATAGAAAAAATAATATAGATATATTAATATACATGTATAACTGAATCACTCTGCTGTAGACCTGAAACTAACACAATATTGTAAATCAATTATACTTTTTAAAAGTAAAAATTTTAAATATGGGTTTAAATCTGAATCTGGTCTGTAGTCTAGTTAACAATATTGTACAATGTCAACTTCCTGTCTTTGGTATTGTACTACATTGCATAAGATTTTACTATTGATGGAAGCTGTGAAAAGAAGAGAAGAGAAAAGCAAAGGAGAAAAGGAAAGATATAAGCATCTGAATGCAGAGTTCCAAAGAATAGCAAGGAGAGATAAGAAAGCCTTCCTCAGGGATCAATGCAAAGAAATAGAGGAAAACAACAGAATAGGAAAAACAAGAGATCTCTTCAAGAAAATTAGAGATTCCAAGGGAACATTTCATGCAAAGATGGGCTCGATAAAGGACAGAAATGGTATGGACGTAACAGAAGCAGAAGATATTAACAAGAGGTGGCAAGAATACACAGAAGAACTGTACAAAGAAGATCTTCATGACCAAGATAATCACAATAACGTGATCACTGACCTAGAGCCAGACATCCTGGAATGTGAAGTCAAGTGGGCCTTAGAAAGCATCACTACGAACAAAGCTAGTGGAGGTGATGGAATTCCAGTGGAGCTATTTCAAATCTTGAAAGATGATGCTGTGAAAGGGCTGCACTCAATATGCCAGCAAATTTGGAAAACTCAGCAGTGGCCACAGGACTGGAAAAAGTCAGTCTTCATTCCAATCCCAAAGAAAGGCAATGCCAAAGAATGCTCAAACTACCGCACAATTGCACTCATCTCACACGCTAGTAAAGTGATGCTCAAAATTCTCCAAGCCAGGCTTCAGCAATATGTGAACCGTGAACTCCCAGATGTTCAAGCGGGTTTTAGAAAAGGCAGAGGCACCAGAGATCAAATTGCCAACAACCGCTGGATCATGGAGAAAGCAAGAGAGTTCCAGAAAGACATCTATTTCTGCTTCATTGACTATGCCAAAGCCTTTGACTGTGTGGATCACAATAAACTGTGGAAAATTCTGAAAGAGATAGGAATACCAGACCACCTGACCTGCCTCTTGAGGAACCTGTATGCAGGTCAGGAAGCAACAGTCAGAACTGTACATGGAACAACAGACTGGTTCCAAATAGGAAAAGAAGAATGTCAAGGTTGTATATTGTCAACCTACTTATTTAACGTATATGCAGAGTACATAATGAGAAACAGTGGGCTGGAGGAAGCACAAGCTGGAATCAAGATTGCTGGGAGAAATATCAATAACCTCAGATATACAGATGACACTACCCTTATGGCAGAAAGTGAAGAGGATCTCAAAAGCCTCTTGATGAAAGTGGAAGAGGAGAGTGAAAAGGTTGGCTTGAAGCTCAACATTCAGAAAACAAAGATCATGGAATCTGGTCCCATCACTTCATGGGAAATAGATGGGGAAACAGTGGAAACAGTGTCAGGCTTTATTTTTTTGGACTCCAAAATCACTGCAGATGCTGATTGCAGCCATGAAATTAAAAGACGCTTACTCCTTGGAAGGAAAGTTATGACCAACCTAGATAGTATATTAAAAAGCAAAGACATTACTTTGCCAACAAATGTCCGTCTAGTCAATGCTATGGTTTTTCCCGTGGTCATGTATGGATGTGAGAGTTGGAATGTGAAGAAAGCTGATCGCCAAAGAATTGATGCTTTTGAACTGTGGTGCTGGAGAAGACTCTTGAGAGTCCCTTGGACTGCAAGGAGATCCAACCAGTCCATCCTAAAGGAGATCAGTCCTGGGTGTTCATTGGAAGGACTGATGCTAAAGCTGAAACTGCAATACTTTGGCCACCTCATGCGATGAGTTGACTCACTGGAAAAGACTCTGATGCTGGGAGGGACTGGGGGCAGGAGGAGAAGGGGACAACAGAGAATGAGATGGCTGGATGGCATCACCGACTCGATGGACATGAGTTTGAGTGAACTCCGGGAGTTGGTGATGGACAGGGAGGCCTGGTGTGCTGTGATTCATGGGATCGCAAAGAGTTGGACACGACTGAGTGACTGAACTGAACTGAACTGAGTGAAGGGGACATAGGACTCACTGTATTATTTTTGCAATTTTCTCTGAGTCGATAATGATTTCAAAATAAAAATTAATCAATAACGGAAGATATAAGGCATAATCAGAGGCGATCTAAATTCTAAGAGGGAGAAAAGAATAATACACGTGGTGGACTAAATGGGATGGTGTGGGTGGTTGAGGAAGATGTGTTCATGGCTGTTTCCAAGTGACTGGGGGCTTGAGGGGTGTCATTCAAATCTATGGGTGGGATGCATGGAAGCTTCTCTGTGAATCTCATTAACTGTATTGATAAGAATCAGAGCTCCTTATGGACAGTGCCTCTGGGTCTCTTGGGTGACTGCTGGATCTTCAGCACTTGGAACAGTCACTGTTTCGTTGAATGAATGAGTGAATGAGTGATGTCTCAGAAACTAACGCTGTGGTCAAAGTTCTGAAAGTTGTTTATTTATTCCTCAGTCTATTTTCCAGAACTCAAACTTACCCAAGATGGCCATTAAAGATGAACACATGACTTCTAGAGACCACCCTCAAAATTTTAGAAAAAGAATAGAAAATAATTCTTGTAGGGGAATAAGAGTTTGCTTGGGAAGTAAAAGAGACACTTTTTTTAAATGGGGCTCTATTGCTCCTTTAAAAAAGTTCTCTAATAAAACTTTGCTTTCCTATTTAAAAGAGAAACCCACACAACTCTATCTAGAAAACTGCCCTAAGCAACCTCTTAGCTCTTTAATGGAGGATAAAATAATTGCTACCATTTATTAAGTACTTGTGTGCCCTGGCATTGTGATAAACAATTACAGACATCATTTTATTTAATTTTCCCAACAACTCTCTGCAGTTATTAGCTCTGTTTTACAAGTTAAGAAAATTAGAAACAGAAAGGTTATGTAAACTCTTTTCACATGGCTGAAATGTGGAGGAGCCAAGTTTAGATGCAGCCTGATTCCAAAGTCTGGCCTATAAAAATTTTTTCTATTAAAGGTGTAATTTACATACTGAATAATTCATCACTTTTAGTGTCCAGGTCTGTGAATTTGGACTAATACATGCAGTAGGATAACTACCACCACAGTCAAACTGTGGAACATTTCCATCATGTCAAAAAGTTCTCTCCTACTCCTTTGTAGTCAACCCCTCTTCACAGACCCAGCTTCTGGCAACCACTGATCTTGCCTCTATAATTTTGCCTTTTTCCGAATGTCATATAAATGGAGTCATAGAATGTTTAGCTTCTGAGGCCTGGCTTCTTTTACTTACTCTCATGCATCTGTGAGCTTCAACTGTGTTGTCTCATGTGCCATAGTTCCTTCTGTTCTTAAACAGTACTCATTGTCTAGATGTATCAGAATTTGAGTATGCCAGTCACTAGTTAAAGGGCATTTGTGTAATTTCTATATTTTAGCACCTACAAAAAAATTGCTAAAAACACTCACATTTAGGTTTTTGTGTGAACATAGTTTTCATTTTTCTAGTGTAAGATTAGAAGTAGATTGTTAGCTGTTCAAGCTGGATTTAGAAAAGGCAGAGGAACCAGAGATCAAATTGCCAATATCCATTGGATCATTGAAAAAGCATGAGTTCCAGAAAAACATCTACTTCTCCTTTGTTGACTACACCAAAGCCTTTGTCTGTGTGGATCACAACAAACTGTGGAAAATTCTTCAAAAGATGGGAATATCAGACCACCTGACCTGCCTCCAGAGAAATCTGTATGCATGAAGCAACAGTTAGAACTGGACATGAAACAACAGACTGGTTCCAATAGGGAAAGGAGTACATCAAGGCTGTATATTGTCACCCTGCTTATTTAGTTTATATGCAGAGTACATCATTCAAAATACCAGGCTGGATGAAGCACAAGCTGGAATCAAGATTGCCAGGAGAAATATCAATAACCTCAGATATGCGGATGACACCACCTTTATGGCAGAAAGCGAAGAAGAATTAAAGAACCTCTTGATGAAAGTGAAAGAGGAGAGTGAAAAAGTTGGTTTAAAACTCAACATTCAGAAAACTAAGATCGTGGCATTTGGTCCCATCACTTCATGGCAAGTAGAGGTTTTCTTTGGCTCCAAAATCACTGCAGATGGTGATTGCAGCCATGAAATTAAAAGACACTTGCTCCTTAGAAGACAAGCTATGACCAGCTAGACAGCATATTAAAAAACAGAGACATTACTTTGCCAACAAAGGTCCATCTAGTCAAAGCTATGGTTTTTCCAGTGGTCATGTATGGATGTGAGAGTTGGACTATAAAGAAAGCTGAGCGCCGAAGAATTGATGTTTTTGAACTGTGGTGTTGAAAAGACTCTTGAGAGTCCCTTGGACTTCAAGGAGATCCAGTCAGTCAATCCTAAAGGAAATCAATCCTGAATATTCACTGGAAGGACTGATGCTGAAGCTGACACTCCAATAGTTTGGCCACCTTATGTGAAGAACTGACTCATTGGAAAAGACCCTGATACTGGGAAAGATTGAAGACAGAGGAGAAGGGGACAGCAGAGGATGAGATGGTTAGGTGGCATCACTGACTCGATGGACATGAATTTGAGCAAGCTGTGGGAGTTGGTGACGGACAGGGAAACTTGGCATGCTGTAGTCCATGGGGTCACAAAGAGTCAGACACAACTGAGCGACTGAACTGAACTGCTGGCTCAAATGATAAATCTATGTTTTATTTATAAGAAATCCTGCCTTTATGACCACTGTAGTTAGTGGTTCAAGTCATTCTCCTATAACCATTTTGGAAGGAGCTAATCAGACCAGGGAGTTTGAGTGAACTCCGGGAGTTGGTGATGGACAGGGAGGCCTGGCGTGCTGTGATTCATGGGATCGCAAAGAGTCGGACACGACTGAGTGGCTGAACTGAACTGAAGTGAATCAGACCAGTAATCACAAGTTGGAGGTACAATGATTGAATGCTGAGCTCTAGAAACCTACCTATAAATCTTATATCTTATTGTTCCTTCTTCAGTTCAGTTCAGTTCAGTCGCTCAGTCGTGTCCGACTCTCTGCGACCCCATGAATCACAGCATGCCAGGCCTCCCTGTCCATCACCAACTCCCGGAGTACACTCAAACTCATGTCCACAGAGTCGGTGATGCCATCCAGCCATCTCATTCTCCGTCGTCCCCTTCTCCTCCCGCCCCCAACCTTTCCCAGCATCAGAGTCTTTTCCAGTGAGTCAACTCGTCGCATGAGGTGACCAAAGTATTGCAGTTTCAGCTTTAGCATCAGTCCCTCCAATGAACACCCAGGATTGATCTCCTTTAGAATGGACTGGTTGGATCTCCTTGCAGTATAAGGGACTCTCAAGAGTCTTCTCCAAGGAGTAATATTAGAAGAATCAATCCTTGCAGGTGCTTTGTAAGATGAAATAGAAAATTACATTGATGAAGTTTCTTAAATGAAGCATATCTATTGACCCTGCCTTGAAACTGATCTGTCCAGTAAATAAATTAATATTATATAACTGCTCATGAGGGGTTGGCTGGTACTGGACAAGAGGAAAGAAAGAGTGGTATGCCTGCAGGACTATTTTCTTTACAAGAGATGCTACAGGGCTATGTTTATAGTCATTCTCTTTTCAAACTTATTTCCTTCCTGTCAATTCATAAATTATGAAAAATAAAAAATTAGAAGTTGTACATAAAGCAATGAAAAGTCAAAGAAAATTAAAAGAAAAATGACAATGAAAAATCAAAATAAATGCTAGGATAAAAAAGAAGGGGGAAATAAAAATATAAAGTGATAGAAAACTAGAAAAAATATAAAACTAGAAGGAAAATAAACAATAATTCAAGAGTACAATGAACACACAGTATTGTTTTAAAAAGAAAAACAGAGAGGCTATTTTTAGGTCCTCTAGGAGGTTAAGGAATAGAGCCAGATTTTATTTTTACTGCAATAAGGAAGCAGACCAAGCTGAAAGTTTATGACATGTATTATTTTGGCATTTTTCCATACTTATTTTCTCCATGGCTTGAGGTTCCCTACACATACAGCTTGGGTAGAGCTCCTTCAGACTGAGCTCAGGAGAAAGGAAAGACCCCTGACCTCTCCCAGAACATTCTGTTCACCTTTAGTATTTCTCCCGTTTTAAGAGATTAGTGTTGCAGTTAATATGCTGTGTCCACTTAGCATTTGTTAAATTAGGTAGCATATCTCACCTATAGATATTCTTCTTCAGGTTCTTGTCCATTACAGGTTATTACAAAATATTGAGTAGAGTCCCCTGTGCTATACAGTAGGTCCTTGTTAGTTATCTATTTTATATATAGTGATGTATATATGTTAATCACAAACTCCTAAGTTATTCCTCCCCTTTCCTTCCCCTTTGGTAACCACAAGTTTGTTTGTTTTTTTTTTTTTCTGTATCTGTGAGTCTATTGAGTTAGACAAGGCTGTGGTCCGTGTGATCAGATTGGCTAGTTTTCTGTGATTATGGTTTGATGAAAGTGAAAGAGGAGAGTGAAAAAGTTGGCTTAAAGCTCAACATTCAGAAGACTAAGATCATGGCATCTGGTCCTTCCCATCACTTCATGGGAAATAGATGGGGAAACAGTGGGAACAGTGTCAGACTTTATTTTTCTGGGCTCCAAAATCACTGCAGATGCTGATTGCAGCCATGAAATTAAAAGATGCTTACTCCTTGGAAGGAAAGTTATGACCAACCTAGATAGCATTTTAAAAGCAGAGACATTACTTTGCCAACAAAGGTCCATCTAGTCAAGGCTATGGTTTTTCCAGTAGTCATGTATGGATGTGAGACTTGGACTATAAAGAAAGCTGAGCGCAGAATAATTGATACTTTTGAACTATGGTGTTGGAGAAGACTCTTGAGTCCTTTGGACTGCAAGGAGATCCAACCAGTCCATCCTAAAGGAGATCAGTCCTGGCTGTTCATTGGAAGCACTGATGTTGAAGTTGAAGCTCCAATACTTTTGCCACTTGATGCAAAGTGTTGACTCACTGGAAAAGACCCTAATGCTGGGAAGGATTGGGGACAGGAGGGGAAGGGGACGACAGAGGATGAGATAGCTGGATGGCATCCCTGACTCAATGGACATGGGTTTGGGTAGACTCTGGGAGTTGGTGATGGAGAGGGAGGCCTGGCGTACTGCGATTCATGGAGTCGCAAGGAATCGGACACGACTGAGTGACTGAACTGAACTGAACTGAATTGTGAATCTATTTCTGTTTGGTAATTAAGTTCATTTGTATCTTTTTTTTTTTTTTAAAGACTCCACTTATAAGTAAGATACGAACTGAAGTAAGTCAGACAGAAAAAGACAGATATCATATGATAAAGCCATATTATTTCCTTTCTCCTCTGTCAAGTGGCCAGTGGTGAATCCATGTGTCACTCTAAACAGCTAACAGACGTGTCTGTCAAGGACTCATTGCCAAACCACTCAGAAATAGCCAAGGGCTTCAAACAAGCTCTCAATGCAGAGGTCTGGGTTAGGCGGCACTGGGCAGGCAGTCCATCACTCACTTAATGGAGTTCCTTCTCACTCAGCACTACAGTCACAGCTCAGAAGAGTCCCCGGGGGGCTGCTGCTACATGAACTACCATCAGAAGCCCCCCAGTCCCAAACAAATTGACCTGTGTGAAAGGCTGAAAGTGTGGATTAGAAACTGAGCAGGATGTTTCACTGCTGGGATACCCCCCTCCGTAGAGTCGAATTCACAAGCTGCCCATGCAATGTAATCGACCCACTGCCTTCCTGCTGAATACTGCAGAATGATCCCACAGACGCCTGATCTTGGGAAGGTGGGTAGTTTCCCAGCTTGAAGAAGCACTGGTAGAAAACCACCCAGTCCTTCAGTAAAGGAGGAAAGACCATGTCTAATGTGACATACACTGACATCTCTCTTTCCTGGCTCCAGTAGAACTAAGGGTCTCATGGATCTGCCTTCAATTCTGCTCTTGGGACTACTTGGTAGTTTAGAAGACAGAGTTCTAGTTCACCAGGCTCAGGAGTGTCTTTCTGTGATAGTCTCTCTTGTGGATTCATTGATTAACTGACACTCCAAAAAGACCTCGGTAAGCTGAGCAGGGCTTCCCTTGTAACCCAGCTGGTAAAGAGTCCGTCTGCAATGTGGGAAACCTGGGTTCGGTCCCTGGGTTGGGAAGATCCCCTGGAGAAGGGAAAGACTACACACTACAGTATTATGGCCTACAGAATTCCATGGACTGTATAGTCCATGGGGTCGCAAAGAGTTGGACATGGCTGAGCGACTTTCACTTCAAGCTGAGGAGGGTCCCCAGTCTGAGCAGCTGATGTTCTCTTGTATCATTGCCTGATGTTCCACTCCTTCATTGCCTGGAGCAATGTCACCTTTCTTCTCATGTATTTTATTAATACCATGAGACCTGGCAGATCTCTCACATATGATTGTGTTGTGGCACACAGTGTAAAGGGGACCTACAGAGAGGACACACGAGGATAAAACCCAGCCCCAGATTCTCCAGCCAAGGTTGCTTCCACCTGGTGACATTGTCACCTTCTAAAGGATTCATGGCCATAGAGTTCTTTGTGTATTCAGGTAACACAGTTACCTTTGCTTTGCCTGGCCTTCAAGCCCTGCCCTCCTCACCAACCCCCACTGCCTGCCCAGGCTGTCAGAGACAGGGAGTCAGGTCTGTGGTGAAAGCAGCAGACTCCCCCATAATCAACACAGGCAGGAGAGAGGATGTCCTGAGTATCCTCCTTAAAGAAATGTGTGTTGGGGTTCTATTTTTAGCCTATATTCACATTCCATCTTTGTATCCTTTTCTTTTTCTACCTTAATCAACACTATAATTTTCTACTTTACTCAAGGTAATTGAACTCTTGTTAGGACGAAGATCTCAGTAAAGCCCTGTGAGTAATACAAAGATGAAGAAAGTCGATCCTATGCCCTGGGAACTTACCAGCTGATGTTTCTGAAATGTTAAATAAAAAAGCATATTTTTCCACATCACCAAACCTGATTTGGAGGCTGATTTACTCAAATGGATTAGAGTCTGAGATCAACTATGAATCAAGCAGGTTTTTCAGCACCCAAATTGATTTTCTGTGAAGAAAGAAAAGCTTTGGCATTACAAGGCCAACTGAAAAAAAGAACATTTAAGTTGTCTGATTTTTATTCATCTAAACACATCAAAATGTGACCAGAACTTTGAAAAGAGTGAAAGAATCTGGAAACAAGAAAATACGCAGAGGATAAAAAGACAAAGGGGAAAAAGCGATGTGTGGGCTTTTCAAGACTTCAATGGATTAAGGTCTATTGACATAAAAACTAATTCTACCTACGTAAGATGAACTTTGCCAACTTAACAACAGGAGCAAAAAAAAAGATAGTAACTATATCTCACTATGAAAACCCCAATATGTTATAGGACCCTTCACCCTGAAAGGCTTTCTACTTCAGATGATCATAGGCAACGGTGATCTGAGCAGTCTGCCTTTCCACATCATATGTATCCCTGCATGCGTCTGGGCTTTTGTTACCACCGTGGATCAGAGCTAACTGATGTGACGTCATCTGGTTCATCTCTGATTTGGGGGCTCTTCCATTTTCTCTTGGTGAGCAATGGGCTGTATGTGTTGGTTTCAGTTTACAAAGAAAGGAGCTGCCTGTGTCTCCTTGCTGGGCCTAACCTCAGGGTTGTTAACTCATGAGTTTTCTCATAGAATAATAGAGGACTCTGGCCTCCTCCTATTGCTCATTTGTATGGAACAGTCCAGAATGTCCTTTTTTCACAAGGACATCACTCATCACTTTTCATCTTCCTGAAGTAAATTCTGCCAATTTAGCGATTGTTTGTATGAGTTGGTGCTGAGTATTCCTAAACATTTTAGCATCAGCCCCATAGTCTCCTGTGCCTTTTGTCAACAACTATTTTTAAATTAATGATATGTCTACTTCCCCTCCTTTCTCCATCTGTAGCAAGACCAAACTTGAGCTATTACTTAAAGTTAGGAAGAGTAATAAGTCTCATTTAATTGCCTTTGTTTTAAATACACACACACACACACACACAGAAGCCAGGTGTATCTAGCATTTATCTCCTTGGAGTTGACAGGCTTCAGTGATGATCTCAGCATGATGACATCTAACAAATAACACACTACCTCCGCCTTCCAGAGACCTCGAAGCTTTGTGATTTATTATCTGACCTTGCCTTTCCCACCTGTTATTATTCCCTCTTTTGAGTCCTATTCATGAAGAGATTTCATTTTTAGGATATGTGATGCATAAAATTAAGAGCAACAACTCTCATTTTCTCTTTTATGAGCAGGTTTGGTGGTATTTAAATGCCCGAGGCCAGATAGCTTCTATTGAGAGGGAGGCACAGTGATAATTAGACAGGGAAAGAGAAGGCCTAGCCAGTGCCTGGAGCTGCAGAGTTGCTGCTCTGTGCACTGAAGACTGCTGACTGGGGCTCTGTACACATCCTCCCTGGGTCCCAGCAGGTCAAGAGTTCAGACACTGGATGTTTTTCCAAGGAATGAATACACCACAGTCACCGCCTCAGCTCTAAGCTGAGGAACTCAGGGAGGATAGGGGGTGTTGATTCTTTCACATTAGAAATGGTTTTTTGAAATGTCAGCAGTGGGAATTGACCAATTAAAGTTTGGTATGACCACCTGATGTAGGTGGTCACAGGACTACTGTTCAGGCTTTGAAACTGAAAATTTCAAGTCTGTGAAGTCACCTGGGAGACTTTATGATAAAATGTTAGTATAAAAATCAAAATGTCCAATTTAATCAACACTATGTTTGCAGCAAGTAGGAAGGAATATGGAAAAAATGTTTAACGAATGATTTGGTATATGGGTGGAATGGGGGAACTTTTTAAAATATATTTGCAATTTTTGATATGACTGCATTGCTTTTAAGAATGGAAACTGGTCATGAATGAATTTGAGCCTAGTCCATAATGATCGTATCATTAAATCTTTGATTTTTCGAAAATGCTGTGTATTTGATAGAAGGGTAAGATCTTTGAGGAATATAACCCCTTTCCACTCCCTGGTTCCCTGTTTCTCTCTCTTCTCTCTCTCTCTCTCTTTTTTTACTATGTATTTATTTACTTATTTATTAGACTGTACTGGGTGGTTGCAGTATGCAGGATCTTGGATCTTTAGTTGCGGCATGCAGACTCTTAGTTGCAGCATGTGGAATCTATACCCCAGACCAGGGATCAAACCCAGGCCTCCTACTTTGGGACCACAGAGTCTTAGCCACTGAACCACCAAGGAAGTCCCTCTCTCTCTTTTTTAATTTCCAGAGCCTATAAGTAAGATGAGTTAATGAAGTATCATGACTCCAGAGAATTTATGAGAATTTTTGAAGTGTAAGCATAGCACATGAGAAGTATCATATTAAAATTTTTCATAAAAACAAACAAAAAGAACTTTTTCATGTTCTTTAAAATGGTATTGATTTTTAAAAATAAATTTTATTTGTGTAGAACAGCATCATATTTATAGAAAAATTGGAAAATAAGATATAGAGTTCTAATGTGCTCTGTAACCAGTTTTCCCTATTATTAACATCTTACATTAGCATGATATATGGTATATTTGAATTATTGAATCAAAGTTGATAAATTATTGTTAACAGAAGTCCATACTTTACTCATATTTCCTTAGTTCTACGTGTTGTCCTTTTTCCTGTTCTGGAACTCCACCCAGGATGCCACGTTACACTTAGTTATCATGTCTGCTTAGGCTCTCATGGCCATGAGAGTTTCTCAGACTTCTCTTGTTTTGGATGATCTTGGTTGCTTTGAGGAGTATTGGTCAAGTATTTCCTAGAATGTTCCTCCATTGTGATGATGTGTCTGATGTCTCTCTTGTGATTTGTCTAGGGTCATGAGTTTTGGGGAAAGACCACAAGGGTAAAACACCATTGTCACCATATCATCATATCAAGGGTACACACTATCAATATGACCTATTCGGTTGATGTTAACGTTGACCACCTGGCTGAGAAAGTGAAAGACAATTTTAAAACATTTGATGACTTGCGTATCTGCCAAGGAAAAGAGTTAACAAACATGGCAATATGCAACAAATGAACAAATATGACAAGGCTCTAATCTGTGGCTCCCAGGATTTACTGAGGAAGAAAACATCACTCTTCACGTGAGCCTGTCTCCTTCTTCTCTCCATATACCCATCTATTCCAGCCCTCCCTGCCTTGGCATCAGTATTTGCTTTTATTACATCTTAGTGAGATATTCATATTTATATTATTTCAGAAAGTAAACAGACCCTCCAGAACTATTTGGAAGCTCTCATGTAGAGTTTTGTGCTATGAAGACATAGGCTACTTTTATGTCAAGGAAGAGATTATGCATATAAAGACATCTTTCTTTCATATTGACAAAATGAATGAATTTTAGAGAGGGTCAAATTAAAAATGTGCTGCTATGATGAATGTCAACTGCCTAAACCTCTGCAGATCTGGGTGAGATGAGACTTGCAATGAAAGGAGTCACTGGGGAGCAAGTACTCTTAAGTAACCTCACTTTCCACCTCGTGTTGTCATTTCCCCCCTACAGTAGACCCATTGGAGTTGCTTAATAAAATGTTGAATGAATGAATAACTCAACATTTGAATAACGAGCTGAGAAGATATAAAAAGTAAACTATTCTAGAGATGCGGTAACTGTCAGGTCTGCTGCATGTCTTTCTAAGGAATGGACTCTATCCATGCCCTTTGCTCCATAAAGTCTTGGTTCATTCTGTCAATTGCACACTCTAACTCAAAACACACAGAGATTGGACAAGCCTGACCCAAGGACAGACAATTTATAATCTTACCACTACTCAGAGGCTGGTGTACAGAGATGAGCTGGCCTAAATTAGAGTCTTCCTCTTGGGAATTTAGCGTAAGGAAAAAAGGAATGAATTGCCAGCAAGCCATTTTACTGGCCCTGTCAAATTGAGAAAGAAAAGCTATGTGCAAGATGAAATTATGAAGTGGCCTGAAGAAGAGAGAGAAAAACTGCTTAGGAAAAGACTACCTTGAGGGAATCTGAGTCAGAGAGAAGCCAGCAAACCAATATGAAAAGGATCAAGGGAAAAAAATCAGTGCCCAAAACTAGGTAACATCTAGGACCTGTGACTTGTGATCCTTTCTGATTTGTGTGAAAACTTCAGATAATACCCACCTCTCTTCCCCAAAGTCAAGTGAGTCTCAGTTCCTTAGAGTTCAAAGAACATTTATGAAAACAGTAAAATTCTGTAGGCTTCTGGTCCAGTAACAGTCTGTTAGAAGATTTTTCAAATTTGAACAATTTTCCTTATTAAAAAATATATATATAATGCCTTATAATTGTGTATCCTATAGTCAAAATTTTCAGTTTACTTGTGTCCTAAAAGGTTCAGTTAGACATAATGGAGGAAAGAGGAAGAAGATAGAAAGAAAACAATGACCACACCCCCGCCTTTCCCAAGGCTAGGCTGGAGCTCTTTTCACAGGACACGCCCACATTCTTCCACCTCCTTCTGAATGGAGCCCATTGCAAAGCTTTGAAGTCCAATTTGTAAATGCACCTGGGTGATGCATAAATCTGCTTGCTCCTAGAAGTTACCGGGCTGTGCTGCTACACTTAGTCATAGTAAAGGCATGCATCTTTCCCATTGTTGATGTTTTTATGAGATTGGTTATGTTATGTGCTTGTTGAGTAATAATAACATTGCATTTGTTATTTTATAACATGACCAAAGAGTGTATTAAAATAGGTTACAAGTAGAGTATTATGTATAACAACAGATTTATGAAACACCAATTAAAAGATGACTGTTATTTAGACCAACAAAATATTTAAATAAAAATATTTGGATAATTATGCTTCCCTTGAATGTAGTCTCTGTTTATTTTCCATGGTGATTTATTTGTTCACTTTAGAGTACATTTATTGATACTTTCTTGGAGTTTAACTTTCCAATTTAGGAAACATTTTTTAAAAATCAACAGTTAAAAGTATAACTATGAACTATTCAGTTAATTTTTTTAAAAAAGCTGTTGTTTTTAGTAACAAACAAAAGTTTGGTACTTTCTGTGTGCTTCATGAATTTTTTGAGCATGAAAATTTGAAAAGATTTTATTACTACAGCTGATACTTGAAAAATAATGGGGAAGGTTTGTCTGAGTATATAAGTTAGTTATCCTCCTTATATGAGATTCTTCCACATTTGCAGATACAATACTAAATATTTACTATTAAAAATATCTGAATATAAGTGGAACTCCACAGTTCAACTGCCTATTGTTTAAAGGTTAAGTTGTCATGCCCTGAGTCCGGTCCCCCCATACTGGTAGAATAAGACACTCGCAGCAATGCAAAAGCAAGAATGGGGTTTATTTCTAGCTCGAGCTAGGGCTCATGCCTCCTCCAGCGCAATGGAGTGCGGACAAGAGCCCCGAGCCCAGGTCACAGCAGTTTGTATAGTCTTAGATTACATAAGCACCTATTTTTGTTCAAAAGATCAAGCTGGCAGAAGCTCATTGGCCAGTTCAAGCGCACGAAGAAGCTCAATGGCCAGTTTATGCGCGCGTGGGGTTTTTCTGGGGGATTTCCCTTTTTCCTCTGATTGGCCTGATTTTTGGCGCCGTGGGGACTTTTCTAGGGAGGAGTTTCTTAATTTTGGCGCCGGCGGGATCTTCTTAGGGAGGAGTTTCTGTGAACTTAGCCTCCACCCTGTCTCCAGGAAATCGAAACTTAGGCCTAAGCAAGGTCTCAGGCCTATCCTGGCTACTCAGATGTTAGGGCTTCTAACAAAGTGTACATCTAAAGGAACAGAACATCTATGTCTCACCAGGTTGATTCGTGGGATGGCCCATAGTGTTGGGTAGAACATTCACTCAATGTTGCATATGGATTCTAAAATGTAGGGGGAGTAAGGTTCCAATGAAAGAAAATGGAGCTGGGTGTGTGGACTTTGCAAACCGTCAAAGTCAACAGACACTTTACATTAAATGTTTTATACATTCAATGGTTCACTTATAGGGAATTGTGAAAACAGAACTTGAGCTATTTGTGTGACCATATAACAGTTCCAACTCCTTTTATCCAGAGAATGGCTACACAAAGATTGACTATTTGTTGGTGGCCTGCATAAGCTTACCTGTTTGAATTGGTGAGGATTATAGTTGTTGGACATTGAAATACTAACTGAATAGACCCAGATGCTAGTTTCTTTCTTACGCGCACACACACACACATAAATATATGAGAAAAATATACATATATCTTCTTGGAAGGTGCTAACGGGTTAAAAGTATTCCTTCTCTTTTCCTTGGAAACTATGCGCAATGCCTGAGATAATGCTGTATCTACAGGGATGCTTCTGTGAATGTTGTGGTCCCCAAGAGATGGTTATGCTATGTCTACTCCATAAGAATATGGAAAGAATAACTAACTTTATTTTATTTGTTTCAGATTAAGAAGTTGTGTGTTTTGGTTTCTGTTCCCATTTTTTAAAAATGTATTATTTAGAGCTCTCACATCAGGAGCTCCTTCTTTTATTTTCTTCTTTTAATTCTTTTGGCTGTTCCTTTCAAATTATAAAAGCGATGAAGATTGCTATGAATATTTCTGTGGAAAACAAGATAAAAAGCCTAATGAAGGTTTATTTTCACACAAATGGCACTTGTGTTTTCTTCTTTGGTGCTTAGAATTTTCCACTAAAGTAGTTCCAAATGGCAGAGGGTCATGAACACAAACCTAGAAATCCCCAGTCTTTATTTTGAAGAACTTGAAGCAAACTGCTGTAAACACAGTATTTCTTGGATGTATTCTGTTTTTCTTATTCATTTTTGTTTTTGCCTTATAATAAACATTCACATTTGAGTGAGTTAATAAAATTTCCTTCAAACCTTCATATGAAAGTAGATAATTGTGAGAGATGTAGCTTCTACTTCTTGTGAGTTGGCTGCACATCCACATTGATGTGTACACTCAATTTAAGTATGAGCTAAGAATTGCAGAAGATGAATTCTTTGGCTATGGTTTAAATAATAAGCTAATTCATTTATGATTTAAAACATTAATTACATGTGATACAAATATACAAACAGAACTATCAAGTTTATGACATCCTTGTCAAAACAAAAGCTTGTGTCGTAACAAAAGATTATGACTGAATTTTTGTTAAGAAATATGTGATGATTTGTTTTTGTGAGCTTTGTCTAAAAGTTTATTGGGGTCCTCCCTGGTGGCTCAGCAGTAAACAATCCACCTGAGGGACTTGCTTGGTGGCCCAGTGGCTAAGACTCCCTGCTCCCAATGCAGGGGCCTGGGATTCGATCCCTGGTCAGGGAACTAGATCCCACATGCCACAACTAAAGATCTTGTGTGCTACAACGTAGAGCTGGTGGAGCCAAATAAATAAATAAAATATTAAAAAAAGAAAAAAGAATCCATCTGCAATGCTGGGTATACAGATTCAATACCTGCGTTGGAAAGATCTTTTGGAGAAGGAAATGGCAACCCACTCCCAGCATTCTTGCCTGAGAAATACAATGGACAGAGGAGCCTGGCAGGCTATGGTCCATGGGGTAGTAAAAGAGTCAGACACAACTGAGTGACTAAACAGCAACGACAATAACAAAAGTTTACTAAAAATAATAAGTTTTTTTTTTTTAATGTAGCTGTCTTGATTGTCCTCCCTGATATGAAAGAAACAGCTAACAAAATTTTATGGTCCTCAATTGCTGTCTAATAAAAGTCACCTCTGGCAAGATCTAACAGCATTTTGTGTGCATTTCCAAGGTAACCTGGTGACCTTTGCTAAGTAAACTGGAGGTAGTAAGTGGATCACAAATTTTTCTCATTGGCCACTCAGGGTTCTTTGATTCTTTGAAATCATGGGATTCATCCCTGGAAAGATGCTCTCTTCACTTTGTATGTGTGTGCCTTAGTTGCTCAGTCATGTCTGACTCTCTGCGACCCCATGGACTGTAGCCCAGAATGCAAATCCAATTTGTTCTCTGGGGGACCATGGCCCAAGCCTCTCTTTTTCCAGGGCCAAAACAAGAAATAATAATCTTTAAATCATTGTGAAGGCAGCACTACGAGTAGAGAATGTCAGTCTCTGGGATTGTGTTACAGTCCTGGCTTTCCTCACTTACTATGTGACCTGTGGCAGACAGTGAAGAAGAACTAAAGAGCCTCTTGATGAAAGTGAAAGAGGAGAGTGAAAAAGTTGGCTTAAAACTCAACATTCAGAAAACTAAGATCATGGCATCCGGTCCCATCACTTCATGGCAAATAGATGGGGAAACAGTGGAAACAGTGGCTGAGTTTATTTTTTTGGGCTGCAAAATCACTGCAGATGGTGATTGCAGCCATGAAATTAAAAGATGCTTACTCCTTGAAAGGAAAGTCATGATCAACCTAGATAGCATATTAAAAAGCAGAGACATTACTTTTTCCACAAAGGTCCATCTAATTAAGGCTAAAGTTTTTCCAGTAGTCATGTATGGATGTGAGAGATGGACTATAAAGAAAGCTGAATGCCGAAGAATTGATGCTTTTGAACTGTGGTGTTGGAGAAGACTCTTGAGAGTCCCTTGGACTGTGAGAAGATCCAACCAGTCCATCCTAAAGGAGATCAGTCCTGGGTGTTCATTGGAAGGATTGATGTTAAAGCTGAAACTCCAATACTTTGGCCACCTCATGCGAAGAGCTGACTCATTGGAAAAGACCCTAATGCTGGGAAAGATTGAGGGCAGGAGGAATAGGGGACGACAGAGGATGAGATGGTTGGATGGCATCACCGACTCAATGGATATGGGTTTGGGTAGACTCCAGCAGTTGGTGATGGACAGGGAGTCCTGGCGTGCTGTGATTCATGGGGTCGCAAAGAGTCGGACACAACTGAGCGATTGAACTGAACTGAACTGATGTGACCTGTGCATGTCACTTCACCTCCTTAGCTCAGCTTTCTCACCTGTAACATGGAAGCATTACTACTTATAATGTTGGGTTTCAAGAATGATTAAAATAGTAAATATAGATAAAGTGCTGTGAATGTCATCTGGTATTACAAAACGATTGGGTAAAATTTACATACATAAGTGACTTTTATCATATATGGATATTTGTTTTATTTAAAATGTGCCATCAATTCAGGGTTAATTTTAGAGGGTGGAACTCAGACCCTGCACTCCCAAGTGAGTTAGAACAGCAGACATTGAAATGTCGTCTGCCACCCCCACTGTCATAAAACTGTGACAACGGTTCACAGTCCACTATCTCCCCTAAGTCTCTGTCCCAAAAGATAAGCTATGAAGCTGTTGGAAAGAAGCCATCCATCATGACATCACTTGATATAATTATTCTTTAGAAACTCAGCTGTCGGCCTGAGGTGGAAGTGTGCTGGGCAGGGCTATCAGGAAACACAGCTGAACAGGCTTTGTCTTTCTGGCGCTGTCTTGTCTCTACAGAGTATTGTTCCAGGGTATACATTCTTTTGTTTGTTCCCACATTTGGACTGGCAAACTTTAACCTTTCAAAAAGTCAGTGATGAAGATGCTTGTTGACATTGACCTCAGAGACTACCTTTCAATGGAACCACTGGCTATTAATGTTTTTCCATCACCTTGGTCCCTTATTATCTTTTGGTGATAAACCCGATGTGGATATTTTTCTTTGTGTTGATAGCTTAGCAACCAGACTTTGGGAAACCATGTTTATACTGTTTAAAATAAGACCAGTTTTCTGTTGAATCTGCTCCCACTACAGCACTGAGATGATACTTCAGAATGAAAAGGGCCTCATTGCAGCTATAAAGACATGCAACAAAAACAAGATATAGGTATTGTGCATGGAAAGAACAATGAGAACAAAGCTTTCTTGATTATGTTTAAGCACTTGAACCTCTAAAGAGAAAGAAGAATCAGGAACATTCACAGTTCAAAGAGCCTGTTTGGAACATGAATGGGATTCCCATCTGAGGAGGAGTTTACCATGTGACTGCTTCCATCCACTGGTTGATTACCTGCCTGAGGTCTGGAACTGTAAACCTAGAGAGGTCTTCTCTTAAGAGCACTTAAAGCACTTGCCCTTTTCCCATTAGCCCAGACAGGTAGTGGTGTAACAAATTTATAAAATGGTTTTATGACCTATCTATTATAAAGAAAGATGAACGTGCACTCTTTACAACAAAAGTTCAGTGGTTATTGACATTATCAAACTCAAATTTACAAAGAACTGGTTTAAATATTAGGTCTTCATTGTCAAAAGTTAAAGTACATTGGGGGCAACGAGAGGGAAAGGAGGGTCTTAAATCTACATATTGGAACTTAGGGACTGAGGTGATGTGTATTTCAAGAGTGTTTAAAACCAATATGTGCTAAAGAGTAAAATTATAGACTTCATTTCCAGACAGACCAAGGCTCAAATCCTAGCTTTGCTACTCAATGTGTAAGACTTTTCTAGCTTCTTCCAATCTTGGTGTTTTCCTGAATAAAATGAAAAAATTTACAAGGTTGTTTTAACGTTTTAAAAAATAATGTATGTAAGGTTCTAGTATGATAGATATTGAATAAATGATGGTTATTTTTTAATTGCTAATTGAAGGCAATGAAGGAACAATACACTTTGTGATTTGATTTTGTAGCTACAGATACAGGTTACATTTGGCACAACTCTCCTGAGTCAATTATGTAAGCATTTCTGAAACTTCTGTTAATACTATGTGCCACATGATTTGTAGCTATTATGGCAGAGATACGAAAAAGCAACAACAGGCAAAGTTAAAGCTTTTCAGTCTATGTTTTCATGGGGTTGTATCTGATTTATTTTCAAACAGTGATCCTAACATGTAGTGGACAACTACTGAATATTTTGGAATGAGTAAATGAGCCAATGAATTTATAATTTAAGGTATGATTTCTGCTCTGAAAGAAGCATGCAGTTCAGGAGAAAGAGATACATGTATGCAAGTAACAGTAGGGAGAAAGACAGGGAAGGACATTGTTAACCCATCTTGAAGATTCTAACCAAAATGTTGTTTTAAAAGCCGAAACCAGTGGAATGATAATGCCTGTGAATCCTTAATGGAAGGCCTGCTAAAATATCAAATCCATATACCCTTATTGATGCTTGCTACATTCTAACCTTAGAGTTAGGCAAAGAAACAAAGAAATGAATGATGCTTAATTGGGGTTCTTGAGGAACTCACAATGTACTAGAGCTGTTACTGCTAAAGTCTTTATATTGTTACCTTGAGCTAGACCAAAAGCTTTACCAAATAGAAGTCTTGCTGTGTATATTTCCCAGTGTAAACAAAATCATGCCATAAGTGTGGTTGATTAAAAACTAATTTGAGGAATGTACCATATAGGATAATACCTAGATAAATATATGCTAATGGAGTTATGTTTAATAACATTGGAATTGCATCTTTTCACATTTTTAATTATAGTGAAGTCTGCTTGTTCATGGGGCATCCCTGGTGGCTCAGATGGTAAAGAATCCACCAGCAAAGCAGGAGACTTGGGTATGATCCCTGGGTCGAGAACATCCCCTGGAGAAGGGAATAGCTACCCACTCCAGTACTCTTGCCTGGAGAATTCCATGGACAGAAGAGCCTGGAGGCCTACAGTCCACGAGGTTGCAAAGAGTCGGACATGACTGAGCAACTAACACCGCATGTTCAAGATTAAATTAGGAGAGACACTCTCAATCTTTTTTTTCTTGTTAGTTACTAACACAAGCCACTCACCATGATTCAGAATTCACTCATCTACCATCTTTGTTTTGGTTATTTTGTTTGGTTCCAGCAACTTTAATGATTTAATTTATAATGAAAAGAAGCAGAAGAAAAACTCAGATCAGTGATTTGTCATATCTATTTGCTGTCACCCTGAAATTTTATATAAAAGATAAAAAAATGAAATTGTTAATTAATTTGATTGCCCTTTTGAAATAATCAGAATTTGAACTTCCTTGACCATTTGGTGATCTATCTACTCCCACTGTAGGCCATGTGATTCCACATTTACCCTCATCAGGGACCACAAACCTAAACCAATCCATGCATCTCAGTCTCCCTGAACTCAATTTTTATTTCAGAGAATGGCACATAACCCAGTTAAAGACAAAGGAATTTTTCTAAGTCTTCTGCAAAAGGTGTCTTAGACCTTCTTTCCATTGAATGGATCTAAGAGGATAAAGGATTTCAATGCTGCTATTTTGTAATTTAGCTAAGACTACAGTAATACAGCTGAAGGCAGAACTGATGTTTCCATGGTATCATTTTGGGCCTGACTACAGACTTGCTGAAGCCATCCTCTAATCCTGAAAATTGCAGTAATAATAACAGTACCTTTTCTCCTAGGCCATTTTCACTGGGATTTTGTATCACTTTTAAAAAGGAGTCTGCCCACTTTGATTTTTCAGAACACCTTCTAATTTTAGATAACTTTCCTCTTTTCAATTAAGACAATTAATTAAGTGTTCAGTTCAGTTCAGTCACTCAGTCGTGTCCGACTCTCCGCGACCCCATGAATCACAGCACGCCAGGCCTCCCTGTCCATCACCAACTCCCGGAGTTCACTCACACTCATGTCCACAGAGTCGGTGATGCCATCCAGCCATCTCATTCTCCGTCGTTCCCTTCTCCTCCCGCCCCCAACCCTTCCCAGCATCAGAGTCTTTTCCAGTGAGTCAACTCGTCGCATGAGGTGGCCAAAGTATTGCAGTTTCAGCTTTAGCATCAGTCCCTCCAATGAACACCCAGGATTGATCTCCTTTAGAATGGACTGGTTGGATCTCCTTGCAGTCCAAGGGACTCTCGTTAGTTAACTAAAACCCAGTATGCCTTCATTTCCATACTACTGTAAGACTTTTCATATAAAGGACTGCAACAAAGCCCTCTTCTGTTTTACATAATTTTGCTTTGTTTTCTGGTACAGAAAATACTGTTTCTTTATCTATTGATATCAAAGATGATTCTCATGATCTTGTTATTTTATGTACATTGGAATTATTGAAGTCAGACATCCGAGAAAAACAAAGCACCAAACACGAATTCCCTGAATATCTCCCTACCAAACTCCCAATCCAATTTTGTGCGTATGCATCGTCTCCGTTACTCCTGTTAAGAAAACACACAACCCTTTCTATGAAAGGCCCATTTCTCTACTCATGTTTTGACCTTTCTCTCCTTCAAAAAAGTCTTTCTTCTCTTAAAAAAAAGGAAAGTGAAAGGACAGTTACCCTTCTGTAACTGCACTAAACATTAAATGAGTGAATGCGCAGATGAACAGATGAAGCCTCTCAGCTCTGCTAGCCCTCATCATCCCGCTTTTCCTTCAAGCTGCTCAAAAGAATTATCTTCGCTTATCATCTCCATGTCTTCATTTTTTCATCGATTATTCACTCCAAGTTGACTTTTACCCTCTTCCTTCCACCAAAGTTCTTTCATCAAGGTTATTAAAGACCTCGTTGTCAAGAAATCCTGTAGTCATTTTTAGTTTTCGTCTTCCTTGTCTTTTCATTAGCCTTCACTTCTGGATATCCATTCCTTTTGAAATATCCTATGCCCTTAATTGTCACTATATTACAAGTACTTTGGCTTTTTTTCTAAAGCATTTGCTCACTTCTCCATTTTTCTTTTCCAGGCTGATCTTTCTCTACAGAGACATCAATTATCAGAATTCCTCAAAACTCAAGCCTATAACTAAAATATATCCTTGCCAAGGCCATTGCACAAATTTATTTTTCCTTTTTGAATACAAGAATACTTTGCTATGTCATGGAGTAATATTACGATAGTTCATGGGAAAGAAGACTATTTTGAGTTCCCAAGATAATTTTGCTTTCCAAAGAACTTTGAGTACTTTCAAGATACTTCTTCCTTTCGTGACTTACCTAGGGGGATAAAAAAAATAGCTGATGGAGTTTGTGTAGGGTCAAGGAATAAACTAGAAGGGTGAGGGGGGAAAGAAAGGAAGGGAGAGAGGTGGGAGAGAAGTGGAAATGAAAGTGAAAAAAGTTTTCTGATAAATGTCCGAAG
This sequence comes from Moschus berezovskii, assembly GCF_049115385.1. Classification (NCBI taxonomy): domain Eukaryota; kingdom Metazoa; phylum Chordata; class Mammalia; order Artiodactyla; family Moschidae; genus Moschus; species Moschus berezovskii. Next base: position 79,791,937 of record NC_142469.1, on the reverse strand, counting down.
TTCTAAAACTTCTGGGTCTTACAAACCAGATCCAAGTGAGTGGCCTTTGATTAGATATTGGGTACGCTGAGGATTCGGAGAAGGCAATGGCAAACCACTCCTGCCTGGAAAATCCCATGGACGGAGGAGCCTGGTAGGCTGCAGTCAGAGATGACTGAGCGACTTCACTTTCAGTTTTCACTTTCACACATTGGAGAAGGAAATGGCAACCCACTCCAATGTTCTTGCCTGGAGAATCCCTGGGACGGGGGAGCCTGGGGAGCTGCCGTCTATGGGGTCACACAGAGTCGGACACGACTGAAGTGACTTAGCAGCAGCAGCAACGCTGAGGATTTGAGAATGATTATATTCTAAAAGGTTCTTAACAAAGAATCTTCTGGTGAATGTGTAAATCAAACCCCTGCAACAATCAGTCTCTCTTCAGTGTCTCCCATTAATGCTGTTTCTACAGGTCAAGGCAGAAAACCTCAATGCTTGAATGAGAAGGGAAAAAAGTGATCTCAGTCTCTTAATGTATTCCTAGTAGATCACTATCATTATCTGCAATCAGTTCTATATATAATTAGAGGGCTTATTTTTGCATTACAAAAACTATCCCTAATTATGTGTCATTTGCAAATTGCTGCAGATCTACGTTCATCTTTATGATGAAATGAGGGTCTTGCTCCTCACTGTATTAATATCATTTCTACATTCTTTTTCTCCTACTCAAAATCTCTTTATTTAGTGGCAGGTCATATTCAATATGTGTTTTAAAAGCATTCACCTATCTTTCCAGCCTCCATACGTGCGCTGAGTCAAAACACCTATCCATCACTTGTCTGTCCTCCAGCAAAGGCAGATGGAGATAAGGCCCTAAGACAAAAGCAGACACTGTAACAGGCTTCTCTACAAATGTTGTGCTTTGCTATCTTGAGGTCTGACACAGATGCCTACTCTAAGCTTTTCTTGTTTCTTTGTTTAAAAGTGTCCAGCAAAGTTATAATAAGGGATATCCTTCTCGGGTGGACCTCCCTCTAGGCAAAAGAGTTTCTTTTAACACTAAACAAATGAGTCCAGGCTATCCTGTGACTGAGTAGAGACAGGATAATGGAAAATAAGTTGATTGCTTCTTCAAACTTTTAACATATCTAAGGATTCATGTGAATCCAGAAGGTGAAAGAAAATATTTTCAAACAAGAACAGTTTAGAAGACTAAGGAATATGCAATTAGAACAAGTAATTTCACAGTCTTCAAAATTTATTTCAGTGATTGACTAGGGTTATTGCCAGAAAATGGTTCTAAAGGCTAAATATATCTCCTAACATACAATTCAACAAAATCCTGAAAGCAGAGTAAGACTCTGCTCAGTAACAAATGAAAGGAAATTCAAAGGGGTTAACAATGTGTCTTTATGGCTGTGCGAGGCTTGTAGACACCAAGAATTAGTAAGTTCCAAGCATTTGCAAATATTAAGAAAACCATTTTCATTTTCAAGTTTGAAATCAAGTCAAAATATTGAGGATGAGTTGCGCAAAAGAGACCAGAAGTTAAATCTCCATTCTGATGCTTACTTTCATTAGAAGTAGAAGACTCAATAGCAATAAAAGCAGTTATTCATATTGATATCCATTATTTAACATTTACTTATAAAATATATTTATTAAAATGTAGATTTTCTTGTCTCTATATTATTTCTCCCATTTTTAGCAATGTAAAAAATCCAGTGTAGTTGAAAATATATGAAGAAACATCTCAGTATGGCATTGAATGATGACTTAATGAAGTAGTCCTTTAGGATACCTGAGCACACAACTTTTCATCATCAATATTATTGCCAAAAACAATTATTAAGAGCTTCTTGCATTTGCTATCTGTGTTAGGAAATCTGCAGCTGCTGCTGCTGCTGCTGCTAAGTTGCTTCAGTCGTGTCTGACTCTGTGCGACCCTATAGATGGCAGCCCACAAGGCTTCCCTGTCCCTGGGATTCTCCAGGCAAGAACACTGGAGTGGGCTGACATTTCCTTCTCCAATGCATGAAAGTGAAAAGTGAAAGTGAAGTCACTTAGTCGTTTCTGACTCTTAGTGACCCCATGGACTGCAGCCTACCAGGCTCCTCCATCCATGGGATTTTCCAGGCAAGAGTACTGGAGTGGGGTGCCATTGCCTTCTCCTTTTAGGAAATCTAGTACTCCTTAAAAAAGCCAGTATGGGTTCAAATATTTTTCAACCTCTTCTAATCCTTTACCTTCATCTGCCACTTATATTCATGATTCTCCAGGATTCAGTATTTAGCCTGTATAAACTTCTTAAGTAACCTTACTCCCTCTGCCACTATTAATGTCTCAGCAAATATGATAGTAATCTGAAGGCTAGACTTGTGTAGTGGTTAAGAACACACACTCTGGCCATGAACTTAGGCTGCCTAAGTTCAAATCTCATCTCTCACACTCACAAAGCTATTTGAGGCTCAGTTTTTCAATCTGCAGAATGCAGAGACTAATACCTACTTGATAGAGCTGTGATGTTGGTATGTGTTACCACAGTAAAGTGCTTAGAGCAGTTTGTCACGCTACAAGTAGTCAGTGCTTGTTGCTATTATCTTTATGTCGCTGGTTCCCAAATCTAGATCTCTAACCAGCAACCAGAAATATCAATAACCTCAGATATGCAGATGACACCACCCTTATGGTAGAGAGTGAAGAGGAACTAAAAAGCCTCTTGAGGAAAGTGAAAGAGGAGAGTGAAAAGGTTGGCTTGAAGCTCAACATTCAGAAAACAAAAATCATGGCATCTGGTCCCATCACTTCATGGGAAATAGATGGGGAAACAGTGGAAAAAGTGTCAGACTTTATTTTTGGGGGCTCCAAAAATCACTGCGATGCTGATTGCAGCCATGAAATTAAAAGACGCTTGCTTACTCCTTGGAAGGAAAGTTATGACCAACCTAGATAGTATATTAAAAAGCAGAGACATTACTTTGCCAACAAAGGTCTGTCTAGTCAAGGCTATGGTTTTTCCAGTGGTCATGTATGGATGTGAGAGTTGGAATGTGAAGAAAGCTGATCACCGAAGAATTGATGCTTTTGAACTGTGGTGTTGGAGAAGTCTCTTGAGAGTCCCTTGGACTGCAAGGAGATCCAACCAGTCCATTCTACAGGAGATCAATCCTGGGTGTTCATTGGAAGGACTGAGGCCAAAGCTGAAACTCCAATACTTTGGCCACCTCATGCGACAAGTTGACTCACTGGAAAAGACTCTGATGCTGGGAGGTTTTAGGGGCAGGAGGAGAAGGGGATGACAGAGAATGAGATGGCTGGATGGCATCACTGACTCGATGGACATGAGTTTGAGTGAACTCTGGGAGTTGGTGATGGACAGGGAGACCTGGCGTGCTGTGATTCATGGGGTCGCAAAGAGTCGAACACGACTGAGCAACTGAACTGAACTGAACCAGTAACCAAAACTCTAAAAAAAAAAAAATAATAATAACTCCTCAAGAAAAATAAAGTGTTAATAGCCTGCACTAGTATCTTCTGGGAGGTATATTTAAAATGGAGATTCTCAGACTTCATCCTATTTTTCATGAATTAGATTATCTGGGAATGAGACTCAGGAATCTGTGCTTTAACAAATGTCCAGACATTCTGACACAAAATATCATTTGTAACCTTTTTTTAAGTTTTATATTTGAGTTATATTTGAGTTTATAGTCTGAGTTATCTCTACTGGGTGATCCTTAAGCACCTAGACCTGAACTTGTCCCAGGCTTGTTTCATCATCTCACCCTCAGAAGACATCCCTTCATGGTCATTGACATCACCTGTCCAAGACTCAGCATGACATCTCGAAGGTATCCTTGACCACTGACCCTGTCAATCCTGTATTTGATCCCTATGATTTCCATATTTTCTAAATATATCCTCCTCTCTCCATTCTTATGGTTACTGACTTCATTCATTCTACAATTAATTACCAGCACCCACTGTATGGCAAGCAAGGGATATGGCCATGTATATGCTGAGATTTCAATGTAGGCAAGTTCTTGTTATTTCTCTCCTGGACTATAATAATTGCCCACTGACTGGTTATTTGTGTCTTGAGTGCTTTTCAAATAATCCTTCACACTGCTTACCAAATGAAATCGTCATGTCAGTCTCATGTTTAAAGCTCTCACTTCTAAAATAAAGTTAATCTCGAAGGTGTTGGAAATAACTTTTGCCAAGATGTGCCGAGACCTCTACCCTTCTTCATGTTACGTTTTCCACCTAGGACTTTTGCTCCAAGAACATGAGGAAATTGTAGATCCCTCTCCTACACCACGACTGTCAATTAAACATACATATGTTCAGGTGCTACTCTTTCCCAGATGTGTGGGAAACACATAACTTTGATATGAGAGCAGAGATGGAGGGCCTTTAGCCCAGCCTTGCAGGGTAAGAAAGTTTCCTGTTTCATGTCTCAGTGCCTTTCCTAGTAGTGTTATTTCTCAAAACCTTTGCAATCCCATTGTCCCCTCATCTCAACTCCCTCTTTTCTAATTTACCTTATTCATCCTTCCAGATTCATCCTTCCCAGTCAATCTCTACATCTTCACACCAGACTGGCTTAAGGGACTCTCTTCTGGTAACTCAAAGAATCCTAAGTGTAGTATTCACTGTGGAAGGCTTACATGATTGATTTATGTGTTCATCTTTCTGACCAGACTGAAAACTTCTTGAGAGCAGAAATCAGTGTCATTGGTGAATTCCTGGCAGCTCAGGAGTAAAGCAACCATAGACATATAGGTACCGTCCCAGCCTGACTACCTCCCCTTGTCATCTAAGTCTTGGTTGGTTTCCTCATCCTTTATGAGAGCACATTCAAACTCTGTCCAATATTCTTCCTCCTTCTCTTTACTCTGCAGTCACTCCTTGACTGTCCTTTGGCCATAAGAGCCAGCATTTTCAGAAGGGCTTCCATACTATGGAAGACAGACTTGAGAGAGGCTAGACAATCCCTGGGAATGGGGTCAGGTCATTAGGGTAGGGATTCCTGTTCCCAAGTAATTGGAATATCAATAACCTCAGACACGCAGATGACACCACCCTCATGGCAAGAAGCAAAGAAGAACTAAAGAGCCTCTTGATGAAAGTGAAAGAGGAGAGTGAAAAAGTTGGCTTAAAGCTCAACATTCAGAAAACTAAGATCATGACATCTGGTCCCATCACTCCAAGGCAAATAGATAGGAAAACAGTCGAAACAGTGGAAGACTTTATTTTGAGGGGGGCTCCAAAATCACTGCAGGTGGTGACTTCAGCCATGAAATTAAAAGACACTTGCTCCTTGGAAGAAAAGTTATGACCAACTTAGACAGCATATTAAAAAGCAGAGACATTAATTTCCTGAGAAAGGTTCATCTAGTCAAAGCTATGGTTTTTCCAGTAGTCATGTAAGGATGTGAGAATTGGACTATAAGGAAAGCTGCTGCTGCTGCTAAGTCACTTCAGTCGTGTCCGACTCTGTGTGACCCCATAGAAGGAAGCCCACCAGGCTCCCCCGTCCCTGGGATTCTCCAGGCAAGAACACTGGAGTGGGTTGCCATTTCCTTCTCCAAAGTGTGAAAGTGAAAAATGAAAGTGAAGTCGCTCAGTCATGTCTGACTCGTAGCGACCCCATGGACTGCAGCCTATCAGGCTCCTCCGTCCATGGGATTTTCTAGGCAAGAGTACTGGAGTGGCTTGCCATTGCCTTCTCCGAAAGAAAGCTGAGTGCTGAAGAAATGATGCTTTGAACTGTGGTGTTGGAGAAGACTCTTGAAAGTCCCTTGGACTGCAAGGAGATCCAATCAGTCCATCTTAAAGGAAATCAGTCCTGAGTGTTCATTGGAAGGACTGATGTTGAAGCTGAAACTCCAGTACTTTGGCCACCTTATATGAAGAACTGACTCATTTGAAAAGACCCTGATGCTGGGAAAGATTGAAGGTGGGAGGAGAAGGGGATGACAGAAGATGAGGTGGTTGGGTGGCATCACCAACTCAATGGACATGAGTTTGAATAGATTCTGGGAGTTGGTGCTGGACAGGGAGGCCTAGCGTGCTGCAGTCCATGGGGGTTGCAAAGAGTTAGACATGACTGAGTGACTGAACTGAACTGAAGTAATTGGAGCATGGTCTGGTTTAGGAGTGGGACCTGGGCAAACACGTTTCCTTCACCTCACAGGGAGGGTGGAGGTCAGAGAAGGGTGTCTCTAAAGGAAAGGACCCTGGCTATCTGTGTTTAAAGGCAGGACCAACCCTGGGTCTAACAGATGAATGCAGAGTAGTTTGCCACTTGTGCCTAGTACACAAATGATGCTCAAAATGGAACTTTGGATAACTGTCTGACTCAGCATGTCCCAATCTGCCAAATGTAATGTCATGACAAACTCCTGTCCTGCCATCAACTGTAAACTGGGTGCTAAGAAGATTTGGGAAATCTTTTTTTTTCTTAATAAACAAAATACCACAAATTTAGAGCTGTCACTCTCATGATATCACTCCCACTGGCAATCCGAGTTGCTTGATGGCAGGAGAGAATGTGATGGTGTGAGGGTGGAGAAATGCTGGGGGTGAGGCTCAGCCCACGCAGTCTTTTCATAACTACTCGGGAGAGATTTCACTTATGGGGAGGCTATAAATTGTACTTTTACTTTCCCACAGTTTTATTTTGGTGGGAAGCTTATCCAAAATTTTACTTTCCCCATGAACTGTTGTTGTTGTTTAGTCTCTAAGTTGTGTCCAACTCTTTTGCAACCCCATGGACTGTAGCCCACCAGACTCCTCTGACCATGGGATTTCCCAGGCAAGAATACTGGAATGGGTTGCCATTTCCTACTCCAGGAGATCTTCCCAACCAAGGGATTGAACCCGTGTCTCCTGCATTGGCAGGTGGATTTTTTACTGCAGAGCCAACAGGGAAGCCCCTCTCACGTGAACTAGATTCCCTAAAAAATAAAATCCCTTAAAAATACTGATGGCTTCAAGTTTTAAACACCAATTTTATCCTGAGATTTTGTGATTTAAATAAAAGGATTTCACAGAAGTTCTCATCAGTATCTTTGGAATATATCTGTGTTTCCTTCCTTGTTGAAAACAGCATCATACTGAGAACAGAAAAAGAATATTATTTTTAGAAAAGGGAAGTTCTACTGGGAAGCAATCTCAAGCAATCTCTTAAAAACATATGAATTAACCATCTACATGTGTAAACAAAAGCACAGTCCCTAAGATGAAACATCAAATCAATGTTTCAATGTCAAAATAAAAGAAAAACTACTAATAAAATTGCCTTAGTAATAAAATCTTGATTAAAGGGAAAAAAGCAAAGAAAATTTAAGTCACAAAATCATATTGAAAGCATATGTATAAAAAAAAAGAAGTATGCATTGCTGACCTACACAATAATATAAACGTCAGGCATCATTTTGACTTATCATTCCAAGATAAGATGCATTTTGTGTGTGTGTGTGTGCTAAGTCACTCAATCCTGTCTCTTACTCTTTGTGATCCTATGGAATGTGGCCCACCAGGTTCCTCTGTCCTTGGAATTCTCCAGGCAAGAACACTGTAGTGGGTTGCCATGCCCTCCTCCAGGAGATCTTTTTGACCCATGGGTCAACCTGCATCTCCTGTGGCTCCTGCATTGCAGGCGAATTCTTTACCACTGAGGCAATGGGGATGCCTAAAGAGGATTATTTAATTCAAAAATAAGGTAATGATTACCGTGAAGATGTGATTGTCCTTTGTATATTCTGACATATGTAGCACCAGTTCTATATTCAGAATCTGTCAATATTTAACTTATAATTGAAAATAACTATATCAGGTTGGCATTAGGCTACAGTTTTGTTGTCATAGAGAGTAAAATTTGTGGTTGTAGCTGTCAAGTTCATTAAGCATCACGGTGCAAATGTAACCACCAAAAATTAACATAATTTTAAACTGGAAATAGAAATTTAGCTCTGGACAGCAAAAGCTAGGTTTGATATTTAAAATGAAGGATTGGAGTCCTGATCATACAGCTGGAGTATCTTAAAGTGATGTGTATTCTAAGATGAGTGGGAAGAATAGAAATTACTATAAGTCCCCTATACATGAACCTTCAGGTTGTGAACTTTCAAAGATGCGAACATGAAGCTTACTAATGAAGACCTGTTGGAATGGGAGGCCCAGAGAAAGAACAAAGAGAGACAAGAGGAAGAAGAAGCAACTGAAGAGTCAAAGAGATTCATGGTGCAGGAAATGGCAAGGGGATTTTCTTTGAGGAGGCATTGTTAGTTTTTGAGGCATAGGACCAAAATGTAGAATGGTACATGAAGGTTGCAGCAGCCATGCAGAATGCAATCCAATGATACTGTGTCATCTATGATGAGAAAGAAAGAGTTGCTACCCAGGGCTTTCCTGGTGGCTCAGACAGTAAAGAATTGGCCTGCAACATGAGAGACCTGAGTTTGATCCCTGGGTTGGGAAGATCCTCTGGAAGAGGGCATGACAACCCACTCCAGTATTCTTGCCTGGAGAGTCCCCATAGACAGAAGAGCCTGGAGGGCTATAGTCCCTGGGGGTAGCAAGGAGTTGGATACAACTGAGTGACTAAGCACAGCATAGCACCCAGACACCACTGGATCATTTGTTCCAAGAGAGTAAATAGATTTGAATTTAGCAAAGAACCAGAACCCACACTAGCAAAGTCAGGGGTGAGTGATATTGCAGCTTGCTCCCCATCTTCTATTGCTGACAGTCCTTCAGCTCTACCATCTCCCACCTCCTTGCCCCCTCCAGTCAATAACTCTTCTTGCCTGTTCACTCAATGCCAGCCTGTGTGTGCCAGCTGTCGTACTGTACTACTGTATTTTTCAAGGTACTGTACTGAGAGATAAAAAAAGAAAAACTTTTTATTTTTTGTGTTTGCTTTTCTATATATTATTTGTGAGAAAAGTGCATGTATTAAAGTCGCTCAGTCGTGTCCGACTCTTTGCGACCCCATGGACTGTACAGTCCATGGAATTCTTCAGTCAAGAATACTGGAGTGGGTAGCCTTTCCCTTCTCCAGGGGATCTTCCCAACCCAGGGAACGAACCCTGGTCTCCTGCATTGTGGGCGGTTTCTTTCCCAGTTGAGTTACAAGGGAAGCCCCGTGAAAAAAGTATTATAAACCTATTACAGTACGGTACTATGTAGCCAGTTGTGTTAGTTGGGTACCTAGGCTAACTTTGTTGGATTTACGAACAAACTGGACTTACGAATGAACTCTCAGAATAGGACTTGTTCATATGTAGGGGACCTACTATCTATCATACAAGGAATAAAGAAAGTGAGAGTATCCAGTTTAGAGAAGAGAGAACTCTTGAGAGATTTGATAGTCTTTCCTAGGATCTAGAAAGCTGAAGAAATAGCAGAAACATAGACCTGCTTCCACACACAGAAATGTTCAGAAATGAAATAGTTACAAAGAAATCAGATTCCTGTAATAGGGGTGTTCACACAAGGCCATCTGATGGAGACGTTGTGAAGTGTCTTTTAAATCTGACTCAAGACCTATTTGAGAGTCATAAAGTGAAACCAGCTTCAGTTCAGTTCAGTCGCTCAGTCGTGTCTGACTCTTTGAGACCCCATGAATCACAGCACGCCAGGCCTCCCTGTCCATCACCAATTCCTGGAGTTCACTCAAACTCATGTCCATTGAGTCAGTGATGCCATCCAGCCATCTCATTCTCCTTCGTCCCCTTCTCCTCCCGCCCCCAACCTTTCCCAGCATCAGAGTCTTTTCCAGTGAGTCAACTCGTCGCATGAGGTGGCCAAAGTATTGGAGTTTCAGCTTTAGCATCAGTCCTTCCAATGAACACCCAGGATCAATCTCCTTCAGAATGGACTGGTTGGATCTCCTTGCAGTCCAAGGGACTCTCAAGAGTGAGTCTTCTCCAGCACCACAGTACAAAAGCATCAATTCTTCAGCGATCAGCTTTCTTCACAGTCCAACTCTCACATCCATACATGACCACGGGAAAAACCATAGCCTTGACTAGACAGACCTTTGTTGGCAAAGTAATGTATCTGCTCTTCAATATACTATCTAGGTTGGTCATAACTTTCCTTCCAAGGAGTAAGCGTCTTTTAATTTCATGGCTGCAATCAGCATCCGCAGTGATTTTGGAGCCCCAAAAAATAAAGTCTGACACTGTTTCCACTGTTTCCCCATCTATTTCCCATGAAGTGATGGGACCAGATGCCATGATCTTTGTTTTCTGAATGTTGAGCTTCAAGCCAACCTTTTCACTCTCCTCTTTCACTTTCATCAAGAGGCTTTTTAGTTCCTCTTCACTTTCTGCCATAAGGGTGGTGTCATCTGCATATCTGAGGTTATTGATATTTCTCCCAGCAATCTTGATTCCAGCTTGTGCTTCTTCCAGCCCAGCATTCCTCATGATGTACTCTGCATAGAAGTTAAATAAGCAGGGTGACAATATACAACCTTGACATACTCCTTTTCCTATTTGGAACCAGTCTGTTGTTCCATGTCCTGTTCTAACTGTTGCTTCCTGACCTGCATACAGGTTTCTCAAGAGGCAGGTCAGGTGGTCTGGTATTCCCATCTGTTTCAGAATTTTCCACAGTTTATTGTGATCCACATAGTCAAAGGCTTTGGCATAGTCAAACCAGCTTAGTAGATCATTATAGCATTTTTTCTCTTTGCAGAGAATAAGAAATATTCATGTTCTCTGCCTGCAGGAGAGCTTATTATTTCATAAAACTTTTGTTACACACACACACACATGCATGCACATGAATTGTATTCTAGGTTTCAGTATAAAATAATTTCTTCTTGTGAATTGCAGTACAAAAAGCATGAAAGTCAGTATTCTAGTTGTCATCTTCCTAATTCCCAGAAGAAAATCATGAACCAGACACATCTGAGCTGACATCCCAGTCACAAATCTTTCATTTAACCTCTTTCTGACTAAGTTCCCCATTTGAAAAAGTGGAGAAAATCATGACAGCTACCTCTAGAGTTTATACACACACACACACATAATATTTTTAAAAGATATATCTAAGTGCTTAATGCTTTTTAAAGATTAGGTCATCATTTCTGTGCTTAACTTCTTTGAAATGACTTTGAAGAAAATCAGAGGTTATTAGGAGTTCCCTGGTGGTCCTAAAGTGGTTAGGACTTGGCACTTTCACTGCTGGGGCCCAGGTTCGATACTTGGTGTGGGATCTAAAATCCTGCAAGCCACATGTCATGGCCAGAAAAGAAAAAGAAAGAAGGAAAGAAAGGAGGAAAAGACCACAGGGGTTCTTGAGGGTTTTTGAAGACTCATTCCTTGTTTTCTTCTATCACTGACACTGACATGTACAGACAGGTGGCCTTGATAAGATAAATAAATTAGGACAGTGTCCCTGGGAACTGGTTGCAGGGGTGGGGAAGGGTAACAGAGCATGTGTTCAGCAATTGAATACAATAACATGATTCATTCCCAGACACCCAGATGTAGCTCTCTGGGATTCTGTGATGACTTTGGAGGGAAAAGGACCCCTTCCATCTTTTTTTTCAATGGCTCTTTTGCGACTGTTAACTTTGGCTGTTGGTGTCTCCCCAGCTGGGACATTCATGTTATCAGAGAATTGGCCCCTCATGTGTAAGCCCCATTGTGTGACCAAGGCTGCTGTGTGGGTTCTGTACCATTGGTGTTTATTGCTGTTTGGGTAACAGGAAGAAACCTGGTACTTTTGTGCTGTTCAAACACTCATCCTATTCATGGTCACTGTTTATGCCAAAGGAAAATGTTCTCACAGAGAGACCAATAATTTAGAAAATATTTGAACGGGAGGTTGAATAGTTTCTATTGGAGTCTTTATTAGTGATCTTGATTTCTGAATACAATGGGACTCTGTTAGAAAATGTTCTCTACCATGGATTTGGTTTATTGCAAGCCAAATCTTGTTCCCCATGTACAGAATAAATTCTCTATTGCCACAAGACAAAAAGCTTGTAATATGGGTGATTCTTATTCCCAACTTCTGGGACAATAGGAAGATTTGTAATAAAATAATATATATTTATATTATATATATATTTATATTAATATATAATGTAATATAATTAGATTACAAATCTTCCTATTGTCCCAGAAGTTGGGGATAAGTATATATATATATATATATACATACATATATAAATCACTCATTGGGAATAAGAATATATTATATAAAACACTCATTGTAGAAAATGAACAAACTAAATAAAACGTGAGATGTCATTGCAGGTATTTTAGAAAGTACAAAGGTGGTACTATTCATTATCCTTAAACATTTAGAAACTTTCCAAGTTTAGGATACAGAATTGGGTAGATATGAAAGAGATTTAGACTCTTAGGAATATCTGAAAGTTTGTTGGCTGGTGACTTGTCTCTATTACTTTTCATTAAAGTAGTACAACTGAGGAAGACGCACTTCTTTGAAATGTTATTTATGGGTATATAATAAGCTATAAGTCCTCAAAGTCAAGCATGCTTTATCTCTATAACAACTTTATTTATCTATAAATTAATGTCTAGAAGTTTGCACCTCTCAGTCCCCTTAACCGATTTCACTCTTCCCCAACTCCCATCTTAGCAACCACTAGTTTGTTTTCTCTGTCTAGGACTCTTTCTGTTTCTGCTCATTGTTTGGTTTTTATTGGATTCTGCATAAAATTAAAATCATATGGTATTTGTCTTTCTCTGTCTGACTTATTTCACTTATCGAAGTCCAGCCATGTTGCTGCAAATGGCAAGACTTCATTCTTCATTTAGGGTTGAGTAATATTCTTGTGTGTGCGGGTGGGTGCACACAAGCACACATGCACATGTGTGTGGCAGAGAGGGAGGTGGGATTTCAATGTATCTTACTTTGCTAAAGTAAAATTGGCCATAAATGAGCCTATTTCTTTCTTTCTTTTTTCCTTTTGGTGTCAACAAATTTGTTTTAATATATAATATATATATGCACTCACACACACAGTCACAGGCCAGTGTGACAAATACCCTTCTCTGCCCAGGAAAGGGCTCCATCATACTCCAGGCTCCTGGAGACTCTCCAGAAGGAGCCCAGGCCTGGTAGTCTTCACAGATGACACCCAACAGGGGGTGGGGGGCACTTTTATTAGACAAGTGGGAAGGGATGGGGTGCACCTTAGGGAGTACTGTCGGGCGCCTCACACAGGCCCAGATCTCTGCTTCACTCTCTTAATCAGCTCCTCATCCTGTATAGACATCTCTGTCAACTTCTTGTACATCCGCTCATGGATGTCCAGGTACTTGGAGACACACCGGTCCAGGCACACGGACTCGCCCTTGGACAGTTCTGCTTCCTTGTAGTGGGGAGGCACGCACTTCCGGTGGCAGGCACTGATCATTCTGTTGTACATGTAGGCCATCATCTCTCTACCTTCAGCTCTGTGGCCAGCTGCTGGGCCCAGAGTAGGTTCATCTCAGCCCTGCACCCTGGAAGAGATCTCCACGGCCTCCTCGTTCCGCGTGCGCAGCTGGGACAGGGTGGAAGCACGTGGGGCAGGAAGTCCTGCCAAATGAGCCTATTTCTATAAAAAGCAATAAACACATCGAAGCCCCTAAATCCCTTTATACCTTCTCTATTCGGAAGATGCAGTCATCCTTTTAATGGACAGTACTTCTTAGAAGGGATTCTTTAGACTGGCTAATGGATGGCTGCTTGACATATCCAGGGATATATGTCAATAACTTTAGTCCTGCTTTTGACATGAATTAATCATTTCCCCCCTTGAGGTTCTCTTTCACACAGTAAAGTTCTCTCTACCCAATTTTGATAAGGGTTTTTGTAATGGTCATTATCTCAGATTGGGGCAGATTTTCTCTGAGATAGCTTGCCTCTCTGAGGTGATCTAAAGGGAAATCAAAAAGTTGGAAGAGTAATATTCTCATGTGAAAAAGGAAAGAGGGAGACAGAATTAGATGAACTGAAAAGCTTTACTTTGCAGTGCTGAAAAATTCGTGGTTACTCAGTGATTTTGGGACTCATACTAAGTATGTTTCACCCCTCCATTATTCAATGGTCTCTAAAATGAAACCAACCAAAGCAGATTTCATTGCAGTTAACTGTTTCCAGAATATATATAAACAATCATAGAAGAGTTCTGAGAAGTATATTGGGAATCAAATAAAAACATCTCAATTTATCAGTATGTTTTGATAAGAATTTTTATTTAATATTTATCCCTTTAAAGTTCAGGAGGATATAGGGCAAGCTAAGAACTGCACCCCATAAACCACAAGCCAGTCTATTTTTTAAGAGTATAAAGAAAAGCAGATACATATAAATATTCTGAAACAGATGAAACAAAAATGAGGCTAATGACTCAACATTTTTGATACTTAACAGTGGGTTGACTTAGTTTTAGTTCCAGGCACAGGCAAAGGTTCAAATTGGAACTCATTTTATTCAAACTGGTTTTCCCACCATCTTTAGTTACATCGTGACTGAACTCCCACCATCCTGCCTCAAATACCAAACATTTTGCCAATACTTTTACTGGATTAGAGAAAGAGCTGAAGTAAACATGTTGTGATATCCCCAAAGAGCACTTATCTTTTTTTCACTAGTTCCCTGTATTTTCTAGAGTCTTTCACTAATGTGAGACTGAACTCAAACAAGACCACATCTCTGCCGCCAGCTATTTTTGTAGAGAAATCATCTGCAAAGGACAGACACACTCAGTTCATTGCCCAGCCAACTTCCAACTGAGTCCAAACCCATTTAGCTGCAAATTCAATATATTACTTTGTACAAAATGTCTAGCCACTTTCCTTTAGACTACAATCCTTAAACTTTGTGCAATGCGAGAAATGCCTGTTTATCTGTTATATAAGGAAGGAAGTGGCTTCATCTTGTCTGAAAACCCTAAGATAGCCTATAAAACCTTCTAGATCTACCATGTAGTGATGCTGATAGATTAAAGCCATGAACTTTTCTTCCTCTCACAGTAATATTTTAAGATTTATGGAAACCATATAAAACAAACTAGATTTGTTCCCATAATCTCAGACCTCTGGGCTTAGTTTTTGATTTGCAAAAACCCACTTATACAGGAAAATTTAAAATGTGCCTGATACCAAAATACTTTGGAGAATATTAATTTTTGCCTCAAGAGTGTCTTAAAATTACCTCATCCCCACCACTGTTACCCACTTCTGTCCTAGTGTGAACTGTTTCTTCACAGTGGAAGGATTTATATTCTTTTTTCCATCTCTTTTCCATAGCATCAATGGACTCAAACCAACCATGGTTCTTTAAAAAAAAAAAGAAATATAGTTGATTTACAATGTTTCAAGTATACAGCAAAGTTATTCAGTTATATGTATATTCAATTATTCATATATATATATATATTTTTCAGACTCTTTTCTACTGTAGGTTATTATAAGATATTGAATATAGTTCCCTGTGCTATACAGTAAGTACTTATTGTTTATCTGTTTTATATATAGTAGCATGTATCTGTTAATACCAAACTTGTAGTTTATCCCTTCCCCCCCACCGTTTTCTCTTTGGTAATCATAAGTTTGTTTTCTATGTCTATGAGTCTGTTACTGTTTTGTAAATAAGTTCATTTGTATCATTTTATTAGATTCCACATGTAAGTAATTTCATATATTTGTCTTTGTCTGGTGTTCTTTGCTTATTGTAATAATCTCTAAGTCCATCCATGTTACTGCAAATATTATTTTATTTTTTATGGTCAAGTAATATTCCATTATATGTATGTATGTGTGTGGGTGTATGTGTATACCACATCGTCTTTATCCATTCATCTGTTGATGGACATTTAGTTTGCTTCCATGTCTTGACTATTGTAAATAGTGCTGAAATGAACTCTGAGCTGCATGTATCTTTGAATTAGAGTCCTTTTCCAGATATTAGCCCAGGAGTGGGATTGATGGATCATATAGTAACTCTATTTTTAGTTTTTTAAGGGAACCTCCATACCCATGGTTCTTTTTTCCCTCAACCGTGACTTAGTTCCCCAAGGAAGCCATCAAACAGTTACTCTAAAGGTTTCCACATTTGAATTGTTCTCAGGCAAGAGTCTCAGGCTAAAGGTAAAGGACACAGGAACAAAGAGATCCCAGGATGGTTAGTATGCTTGATTGAAAAGAAGAAATCCTACTTTGTGCCAGAAATTACTGTTTATGCTTGGAACACAATAAGTGCTATGGTGAGTTACTAGCAATGCATCTCAGTTAAGACCAAAGGCCTGGTCATAATTACAAAAAAATCACAGAGATTTGTAAAAAGAGCATGTAATACTTTGGATAATTCTGATAGTTTATTATGAAATATTATTCCAAATAAAATTAATCTGTGAAGCAAACATGGCACACAAGATTCAATCAGTGATCAGTTATAATTATTTTCTGTGTGTGGTCTTAGAATGTAAGAAATAGGATTCTGACAGTAGCATGTCATTTCCTGCCCAGTTATGCCCAAAAGGTCAAGTGGGTTTATGTGTTCACAGAAGAGTATGAGTTTGGTCTGATAATGAGCTTTAGTTTAAGATTGGCGACCAATTACGTAAGGCTGTTCCCTTCTAAATAAGCATCCTGGAGATTATTACATTACTTAAAAGTGAAGTGCTGTAATATGTTAATTTCACAGTATTGAATCCTGCCAAAAGTTGGAGAGGTTGTACAAACAGTGTTCCTATTGTGCTGTTTACAGCCTATAGCTTGTCAGCTTCAGTCCTTATCGGTATCATGACCACAGTGTTACAGAGGTACTGGTTGTCTCTGTATTCAAGATATAGAGCTATACCTTGTGTTAAGAGAAAATATCAGAGAAGATATCATGGAAGGATTTTATATATATATATATATGAAGGTAGGGATGAGTGGGAGGTGGACTGGGAGGATGGGAGTGTTCCCTAGTCATGTCAATTCACACTTTAGATACATAAGAAAATCATCTGAGAAATAGTCTGATCATTGCTTTAATTAGTCCCTGGTTCATGAGTATCTGTCCTGAGACGAAGCATTTGCTGTGAACCACTTACATGGCAATCAGAGTGATAAAACCATCCTGTCTATCAATCAATCACATTATCTTTCAATATATTTTTTTGCTGATCAGATGGTGAAAAGTCATATTTATTCAAAGAAGTAATTCAGACAAAAGGAAATATAACCAAAATGATATAATGTAGGTGAACTTCAAGGAAATATTAGAGCTGTCCTATTGACATTTTCATAAAAGGCACAAAGAGAGACTGTGTTACACTTGAAATGTCCCAAGAAGAAAAGTATTCTAACAAGAAAAGTCAATGGAAATACTGCAAAGAAAATTCAACAATAGATTACCTAATTAGCTATAAAGAGTATGTTGTAAACACTGCCTTCCTAATCCCCAACACATTTGGTATAGCAATATAATAAACAATCAAGCAGTATAATTATTTAATGAGGTAAAAGCATAAAATAATATAGATAGCAGTTGCCAAAAATCTTCAGTAAATAAAAATCTATTTGAAAGCTTTTGAAACTGATTTCATTGCAGGGCAGAAGAATGATGGAAAAGGAAGGGGTCAATACCAATAATCAGTGCTGTTGTACATAAGGAAGTTGAGATAGGCACATTGCATTTTCTCTCCCAGCATGAACGAATCAGAGCAAATGGAATAATTTACCAACAATACAAATCATTGAAATTCAAGTTGTTCTCAAATCCAGAGAGATTCTTTCCACAGTATCTGCCTGAAAGATTGAAAGCTGAGTTGGTTATCTGAAATGATTTAGGTATTTGACACCAAATATCTAGGAACAGGTGCACAGATAAGAACTAAAATTCTGTCAATGGACCCACAGGAAAGATGATTCCAAGGCTACTTTACTAGCTAATGTATATATTCAGGTTTTCTTATTTTTAGATGACTAAATATAAAACGAGAATTCTAATTCCTACTTTTCAAGTAGAAGGGAAAAGGAACACAGTAATATGTATCCTGAAGCAAATAAACTTCCTTAGTCTGATCTCAAAAATGACCATCAGTTCAGTTCAGTTCAGTTCAGTCGCTCAGTCGTGTCCGACTCTCCGTGACCCCATGATAGTCACCATCAAATATAAGGCACACTGTGGTGAAGGAGAAGTCAGAGTAGAAAGACACAGCATTTTAAATTAATTAAACAAAAACAAAAGGCTTACTTTTGCAAAGCTTGCAAAAATATATGACAACATGAACACATTGCTAGACCTCCTAGAGCCCAGGAAGAGGTGCCCTGAAACTTTTGTTTCATTAGTTTCACAGTGAATTCACCTGCGCTTTTTGTCCTTTGGATTTATGCCCTTTAAAATTCCTTTATTTTAGGGTGAGCAATTGTTACATTCTCTCAATTCACTGAGAAAATGAAGGAAATAAAGTATGCATGAAAAGTGGGATAGGGATGAAAGACAAACTTTCATCATCCACAATGTGAAATTAATGAAAATATCTGAAATTGAAAAATCAAGAAAAAGCAGCATAAACATGTTACTTTTTTAAATGGAGGGAAATAAGCTATAAAAAAGTTGGAAATGGTTGTCACAGGGATAGAGTAAATGATAAAGAATGGGACACAGAACTATTTTTTGTGAGAAGCCTTGTCCAATATTTAAATATAAAACTAAAAAAATTTAAATATACTTAAATGGTATTTTACATTTTGTTCTTCACCTTGTCTTTTCACTTACTACACCTTGAAGATTTTTTTAGAGCAGAACAGATAAATCTACTTCTTTTTCTTAATGGTTGTCTAATCAGCTATTTTATTGATAAAATATAACTTATTTAACCAAGCTGATACTAATGGACATTCAGTTTGGTGTCAGATTTTAAACTACAGAGCCTTAGTGGCAAATCTTTCATGGCATATTTTTATTTGTATATGTTTAGGATAAATAGCTAGTAGTGCCTTTTTAAAAGATTGTTTGAAAAAGGGTTTTATTTTATGCTTTGCATTTTTTAAAAATACACTTTTTATTTTGGACTAGTTTTTTGAAAATAAAAATGTGGAGGTAGTATAGACAATTCTCGTATACCACACAACTCATATATTGCACATTAACATCTTACATTCAGTTCAGTTCAGTTCAGTCGCTCAGTCGTGTCCGACTCCTTGCGACCCCATGAATCACAGCACGCCAGGCCTCCCTGTCCATCACCAACTCCCGGAGTTCACCCAAACTCATAGTGTGGTCTATTTTATATTAATGAACCAATATTGATAAATTAAAATTAACTAAAGTGCAAATGTTATTCAGACTTCCATAGTTTTTAACTAATGTCCTTTTTATATTTCAAGATATATGTTTTTTGGTGTTCATCCTGCTTTTTTGTTTGTTTATCAGTTGCTGGTCTGTGGCTTGGTGCTAGTCATTAATTTTGGAAAATCCTTCTCCATTATTATTTCAAATGTTTCTTCCTGTACATCCTCTTTTTCTTCACCTTCTGATATTTTAATTACATGTATATTACACTTTTTTAAAATTATACTACAGTTGTTGGATGTTATATTCTGTTTTGGTTTTTTTTTCTCTTTTTATGTCTTTGCATTTCAGTTGGGAAGTTTCTGTTGACCTAACATTAAGCTAATTGATTCTTTTCTCAGCCATTTTCAGACAGCTAATAAGATTCTCAAAATTATTCTTTATTTCATAACACAATGGTTTTGTTTTAGTGTTTAATTTTTATTCTTTCTTAGAATTTTCATCTCCCCACTTGCACTGCCCATCCATTCTTGCATGACAGATCCTTTCAACATCTGTGTCACATCTCAGTCTGACTCATGTTTGCTTTGTCTCTCCAGAGTGCATTTTTTTCCTGCATTTGGCTTGCCTTATAATTTTTTGTTGAAAGCCAGACATGTCATATTGAGCAATAAATAGGAACTGAGGTATGCTAACATCTGCTGGATCATGGAGAAAGCAAGAGAGTTCCAGAAAAATATCTGCTTCATTGACTATGCCAAAGCCTTTGACTGTGTGGATCACAATAAACTGTGGAACATTCTGAAAGAGATGGGAATACCAGACCACCTGACCTGCCTCTTGAGAAACCTGTATGCAGGTCAGGAAGCAACAGTCAGAACTGGACATGGAACAACAGACTGGTTCCAAATAGGAAAACGAGTACGTCAAGGCTGTATATTGTCACCTTGCTTATTTAACTTATATGCAGAGTACATCATGAGGAACGCTGGGCTGGAAGAAGCACCAGCTGAAATCAAGATTGCCAGGAGAAATATCAATAACCTCAGATATGCAGATGGCACCACCCTTATGGCAGAAAGTGAAGAGGAACTCAAAAGCCTCTTGATGAAAGTGAAAGAGGAGAGTGAAAAGGTTGGCTTGAAGCTCAACATTCAGAAAACAAAGATCATGGCATCTGGTCCCATCACTTCATGGGAAATAGATGGAAAAACAGTGGAAACAGTGTCAGACTTTATTTTTTGGGGCTCCAAAATCACTGCAGATGCTGACTGCAGCCATGAAATTAAAAGACGCTTACTCCTTGGAAGGAAAGTTATGACCAACCTTGATAGTATATTAAAAAGCAGAGACATTACTTTGCCAACAAAGGTCCATCTAGTCAAGGCTATGGTTTTTCCCGTGGTCATGTATGGATGTGAGAGTTGGACTGTGAAGAAAGCTGATCGCCGAAGAATTGATGCTTTTGAACTGTGGTGTTGGAGAAGACTCTTGAGAGTCCCTTGTACTGCGGGGAGATCCAACCAGTCCATTCTGAAGGAGATTGATCCTGGGTGTTCATTGGAAGGACTGATGCTAAAGCTGAAACTCCAATACTTTGGCCACCTCATGCGATGAGTTGACTCACTGGAAAAGACTCTGATGCTGGGAAAGGTTGGGGGCGGGAGGAGAAGGGGACGACTGAGAATGAGATGGCTGGGTGGCATCACTGACTCAATGGACATGAGTTTGAGTGAACTCCGGGAGTTGGTGATGGACAGGGAGGCCTGGAGTACTGTGATTCATGGGGTCACGGAGAGTCGGAACTGAACTGAACTGAGGTATGTTGGCCCTTAGTGTGAGGTTTTATGTTGATTTGCTAGGAATTGGGCTGTGATTCATGTTTGAAGTAGCAATAGATGCCAGTGACTTTGAATTTCTCTGGTCTTCTTGTTTTGGACTTCCCTCTTGAGTGATGGCTCTCCCCAAATGCTCTGCACTCAGAGAGAGTTTGCAGATTTCATGTCTAACTCTGAAGTTCCCAGCACTTTCTCTCAGGCTAGGCCACACTCAGCCTCCAGCAATGTGTCAAAATGGTCATGTAAGTGTGTGACTTCAGGGGCACCTGCTCCTGGTAAGTAAATGTGACTCTATTCTGTGACCTCAGTTCTCTAATGAGTCCAAGAAAAGTCACTGATTTTCAGTTTGTTCAGCTTTATCTTGTTGTAAGAAGGAAGAGTGACCACTTCCAAGGTCTCTACACATCAGAGCCGAAACTAGAAATCTCCTAGCAGAGGAGATAACCTGGATAAATACTGGCAAGTTACCCTCCAAAAAATTTATATTTTCATCACTATAACAAACTTATTTTTAAATAATTTGACATCCACACTTGCTAGTATTTGACTTTGAGCCTGTGAGACAAACCCTTAGAGGATAGATATTGGAGAAAGTCTTAAAGATAACTTACATCAAAATGCAAATGATTTAATAGATCACAAAATGCAAATGATTTAAAAGATTCACATATCTTATTAAATCTTACTGTAGTGGTGGTAGTTGTCTGTTTTGATTTCCAAAGGGACTCATTAGTTTGACCTAAAGAAGGATAAAGTGGGGTGAGGTGGATTGTGTTCGAATATATTTTAAGAATTCCTCCAGCTATGCTCTTTCTTCATAGGTAATAGGCAAGAACATTGATTTTGCTAAAAGACTGATAGGTTTGTAGGTATCTGAACTTCCACAAACAAAATGTGTCCCAATTTTCTGTAAGTTAGGAATAAAAATGGAAACTTCTAACCTTGGTCTGACTCCAGAAGAGAACAAAGCTCAGCTATTGAGTGTATGCAGCTGACTTTTACACAGAAATTAATCTTCAGTAGGTTCAAACATTACCTCTTCTTTCTCTTTTAAAACAAATATTCTTCATTAGAATTTCTCTCTTTCCTTGATTATTTGCCAGGAAAATAATGAGTGCTTTTTCCTAATCTATCATTCTGTGTAGAGATGATGAAACAGCGATGAGTTGCTGTTTCTCTTTTCCCACATGAATGTTATTTTTCCATAAATGTTTTTTTCCATAAGTGGAAAATACACTTAAAATCCAGTGAATGCTTCTTCAGTCAGCACATGGCAAAATTCTAACAACTCAATGATTTTTTTTTCTGTGAAACACAACCTTTCAACCATTATTTTATTTCACTAAATATTTTATTCCTAAATAGGTAACCTTTGGTGTAACAGAGAAAGGATGAAAAAAAAGTTGTGATATTTATCTCAGAATCAAAACAAAGAAAAATTGAGTCAAATAATTTTGAATGATCAAGCCATCTTAACTCAAGCTTAATTTACTCTGAAAGAAATGAAGCCTGTTTCAAAAGGGCTACTTGGGACTTCCACGATAGTCAAGTGGTTAAGAATCCACCTTTCAATGCAGGGGATGCTAGTTTGATCCCTGGTTGGGGAACTAAGATCCCATGTGCCGTGGCAACTAAGTCTATATACTTCAACTGCTGAGATAGCAGGCCACAACAGGAAAGAAGCCTATCACTGCAACAAAGAGCACACACGCCTCAGTGAAGATCCCTGCATGCTGCAGCTAAGACCTGATGCAGCCAAAAAAGAAACAGCTCCCTAAAAAATAAAAGCTTTAAAAAAATTTTTTTATACATCTGTGTTTCTTTTGCTGTCTTGTATACAGGATTATCATTTCTATCTTTCTAAATTCCATATATATGCATTAGTATACTGTATTTGTGTTTTTCTTTCTGGCTTACTTCACTCTGTATAATAGGTTCCAGTTTCATCCACCTCATTAGAACTGATCAAATGCATTCTTTTTAATGGCGGAGTAATACTCCATTGTGTATATGTACCACAGCTTTCTTATCCATTCATCTGCAGATGGACATCTGGCAAACCAATACAATAATGTAAAGTAAAAAAAAAAATTCCTTAAAAAAATTTTTTTTTAATGAAATGGCTACTTAATTATTGCTAAAAATCACAGTGTCATTTGTTTACTCACTTTAGTATAAATGTTTCAAACAGTAACTTAATTCTATATTCTAAGGTTAATTGGTTAATTCTATATTCTAAGGAATATCAGAAGGCTTGCCATTCTTATAAACAATAAGTTATGAAAAGGAAATGAAATATGAAACAAAGCCAGTGTGCTTATGAATCTTTGTTTTGTTAAGCTCTGTGCTCAGAAGATATTGTCAAATGTGACTTTACAAAATGTTATCACTTAATATCATAAAAAATGAAAAAATAAAACAAGTCACACCAGATGCTGAGATTGTGACAAACTGAAGAAGTTGTTTCCACAGTTATAGGATAATGTTACTATAAATAGTGTTGAAAACTGTACAAGTTTTTAAACATAAGTCAGGTCCAACTTCTGAATTACTTCTAACCACAGAGGAATATCTATTTCATAGTTTAATCCATTGCCCATCTGGATCCCAATCCAACTCTTTCAGACATTCACTGTCTTTCACTAAAAAACAACTTTAGGATCTAAACAATTTAAGTAAATATGAATTACATTTTTTAGAAGAGATCATGTGGCCAATAAAAGTAAAATTATCAAAATGAAAAGCTTACTATCTGAACATAAGGCTTTTCACTTCCAAATCCCTCTGCTTCTGTTTTAACAGAGTTTCTGAGTGGGAGAATGTACAGAAATCGCCCACTTTACAGCTCACATTCTAAACCAGCAGCCTAGAATTAAGAGTTTTATCCATGTATGGAGAGGCACTGATAATTATAATATCCTCTACATTCAGTGATCAGAAATTACCCATGCTCTATTATTTCTCTTCAAGTCAAAAACAAGTTTCTCAAAAGATTTTCATGCTACTAAGTTATGCTTCAGTGTTTGTTTATCTCATCAAAATTGTGACACACAAAACTTATGTGTCATTTTTTTTCTTGTTTTGGACTGAAAATATAATTCCAGAGAATACTCTCAATCCTGAAAACTTATCATGAGAGAAACAACACCAGGAATGATGGTGCCATTTAGGTCTGTGTGTGCTAAATTGCTTCAGTCGTGTCTCTCTGCAACCCCGTGGACTGTAGCCTGCCAGACTCCTCTGTCCATGGGATTCCCCAGGCAAGAAAACTGAAGTGGGTTGCCATGCCCTCCTCCAGGGGATGTTCCCGACCCAGGGATGGAACCCACATATCCTGCATCTCCTACATTGTCAGGCGTCTTCTTTACCGCTAGCACCACCTGGGAAGCCCTTAGATTTGTAGTCCTGCCAAATAAACACTAACCCTAAGCTTTTGATGAGAGTCTTATTGATGAGAGTCTAATCGATTTCATGATAGTTTAGGGGCTGAACTTCAGTTTATGAATTTTTTAGATTGGAGATTAACTACTTTCAATAAGTGATGTGTCCACTCTATCTGTGGCCTAGATCAGAGATTCATTTTATTCTGAACAGATTAGGAACAGCAGTAGGAATTAGAAAGAATGGAGAAAGGGAAGTGGAAAATGGGAAATATAGTTGGCTTTTTGCTTTTAGAAAACTGGGCATTTCATATTGGTGACCTACTCTCAGATGCAAGAGTGAAGAAGTACTTACACTAGCAATCAAGCCCCGTGGCAATAAAAATCATGCCAGTGCCATCTCAAGCGTGTGTATAGTAAGCTACCAACTCTTTTTGGAGACCTGTTACCTCCTCTCTTTTCTTGATCAATCAACCTAACTACTCACCTTCTAAAAATAAATATGTTATTGCTCAGAACCAATGGTTTGGTTTTTTTGCCCTCTTTTTCCCGATTTTGCATTTTTAAGCTCTTCTTGCCTGGAGAATCCCAAGGATGGGGGAGCCTGGTGGGCTTCCATCTATGGGGTCACACAGAGTCGGACACGACTGAAGTGACTTAGCAGCAGCAGCAGCAGTAGCATCTTCCAACATTTTGGACCTAATTAGTCTATGCTGTGCTGTGTTTGGTCATACAGTCCATGGTATTTCCCAGGCAAAAATACTGGAGAGGGTTGCCATTCCCTCCTCCAGGGGATCTTATCAACCCAGGGATTGAACCCAGGTCTCCTGCATTGCAGGTAGAAAGATGTCTATACAGTTCAGTAATCTGTTTGTTGAAAATGTATTATCCCTAGCCTGTGTGATGCTACCAAATACAGCATCTTCTTGTACAATGAAGTAGGGTTCAATGCAGAATAATGAGTAAGAGCTCAAGCCCCAGTGTAAGAAAGCATGGGGCCATGTCCAATCTCTACCACTTTATAGATGTGTGTTCTTAGCAAACTATATAATTTACTGGGTCTTTGTTTTCTCATTGGCAAGTGAGTGTGAAAATAAAACTAGTGTAATGGGTTTTTGAGTCAATATTAAATGAGCACTTAGCACAGAGCATGGGATATAATAGACTCAGTAAATGTTTCTATACAAATAAGTTTCAGCGAATGACATTATAAATCTACTCTAACTGGAAAGAAATTGAATACAGCATCCATACCTTGTTTTGGACTTCCCAGATGGCTCAGCAGGTAAAGAATTTGCCTGCAATGTAGAAGACACAGGAGATGTGGGTTCAGTTCCTGGGTTGGTAAGCTCCCTTAGAGTAGGAAATGGCAACCCACTCCAGTGTTTTTGGCCTGAAAAATCCCATGGACAGAGGAGCCTGGTGGGCTACAGTCCATGGGGGTCACAAAGAGTTGGACACGACTGAATGACAAGTGCCTAAGTCAGATACCTTGTTGAAAGTGATTCCTTGGAAGTGTGGTAAGGAGTTTAAACTCAATGGATATGCATCTTAGAATCATGTGCTCATTGTGTGACTTTCTGGATTCAAGACACAACTTAGAGGGCATAGACTGACACTGATTCAGATATGCAATAGACGCTAAATGTCATCCATTATGCCTTAGGCATTAGACAAATTTGTGGTATTCTAAATATCACCAATTGTTAATTAATTAATATTAAAGCAAGACCGCATTCCAGGGAGAATTTCTGGCATTCAAGTAAGGTTCAAAGGTTTTTATCAAAGGTCCAAACAGGTGGTCCATTTTGTGAGCTGTTCCTTATAAACTGACTTAAAATACAGAGTAGACTTTTCAGAAAATTTCCTTCTAAAATCATCAAGACTTGGCCTTTCAGTTATGCATCACGATTTAGCAGGGGAAGAAAGGGTAAAGAATCAGCAATTATTTTCTAGCCAATTACTTCTTGCTAATTTTGAGTGAATTCACATTTCTGTAATAAGGTATGATTTGAAATTTAAAAGATAAGTGGTAAATGAAGTAACTATTTTCCAAACATTAGGCTCAGTGTTCTTTGTGAGCTCCTATAACTGTATGATGTAGTTATGTAAAGTCAAAATAAATTAGTCATTTTTTTTCATAGCAATGTGCAATAACTCATTTGTTTGTTATCCCTTGTTTGTTTATGACTACCCGACAATGCTCTGATCCAGTCTTTGACATTTGTTCCTGCAGGTCAGCAGATGACATAAAAAGAAGTTAAACACCAAGTTGTCAATTGACTCTTTGTTAGTTAAGTCTGGTGGAAATTTTGATAGAAAAATGACATTCAAAAACCACTGTTTAAAATAAGGTTTGCGAATGATGCATGGTTTCCAATACTCTATTCTTTCTTTTTTCTTTTACCACTAATAACCAAGATTTGGCTATAAATAACTCTCCAGATGCAGAGGCTAAAACAGCCAATCAACATTCTCTGCAGTGTCTTTTATGAGTTCCTGGTTGAGTGACTTCTCATTTTTTTTTTTTTTCCTGATAAGGAAATGTGTTCAGCATGCCTTATCCTGGGTACTTCAATATTAGCTCTTTTTCCACAGGGCATTCTAACTGAATATACACAAAATCATAGATGCTAGCTGGTGCATACAAAAAGCCATATAAGATATTGATACTATTACCAAGAAATTTCTTTAAAATAAGCCACATTCTAAGGCAGTATTCCTCAAAATGCTATTGTTGCAACTCAAAGGAGGAAAGAGGCAATCTTCACATCCCTCCATGATCTCCGAAGAATTGATGCTTTTGAACTGTGGTGCTGGAGAAGACTCTTGAGAGTCCCTTGGACTGCAAAGAGATCCAACCAGTCCATCCTAAAGGAGATCAGTCCTGGGTGTTCATTGGAAGGACTGATGTTGAAGCTGAAACTCCAATACTTTGGCCAATTCATGTGAAGAGTTGTCTCACTGGAAAAGACTCTGATGCTGGGAGAGATTGAGGGCAGGAGGAGAAGGGGATGACAGAGAATGAGATAGCTGGATGGCATCACCAACTCGAAGGACATGAGTTTGAGTGAACTCCGGGAGTTGGTGACGGACAGGGAGGCCTGGCGTGCTGTGGTTCATGGGGTCACAAAGAGTCAGACACAACTGAGTGACTGAAGTGAACTGAACTGATGATCTCCTAAGAAGAGGTTTGCTGTGTCCCAGTGTTTTATGCCCTGTATTGAAAAAAGTCAGGGGTAACAATTAGCCTGTTTCCTCTTGCACTGTTCTTCTATCTCGATTCCTGGTTTTGAGGGAGCCCTGTGGGCTTGGATTTCCTCTGCCCAAAATAAGAAATAGACAGTGGACTAGCTATAACAATCATTGTTGTAGAATTCTGAGTGACTGAGGTTAAAATTGGTAATAGTCGTTAAGATAGCAATGCAAATCATTTCTATCTTCATCTCTAATTTAATAAAAAGTCTTCAACTCAGGTAGCTAGATTATTTCTCCATGTGTATTTCCCTGCAATCAGTTAGTCTTACTGCCTAGTTTCTAAGAGGATGAGTTATAAATTGCCGTGCTGTTAGTCTTGCTGCCTTGTTTCTGTGAGGCAGGATTATAAATTGGAGGAGACTTTGCTGATCCCAAAAAGATTTTCTGAAATAGCTCTGTGGTCAAAATAAGAAATAATTATTGGGAAGAAGCAGTTTCTCAAGACAACAGTTAAGGAAGAGTTAGGAGTATTAGTCTTTTGCCCCCAGGGCTGGATTCATGGGCATGCAAAGTGCTCAGGAGAGCCTTGGGCTTGGTTTAATGCTCTACTTTTGCCAATTTAAGATTCTTAATTTCATTCTCAAACTCATGTTTTTTATGTGAAACCAAAAAGAACAGTGGAACACGTGCATGAGCAGGAAAGATACATACACTATGCATGATTGCCGACTCGATTCTGCCCCATTCTCATCAAGTGTTCATGATGACCCTTGAGCAAAGCATAGGAATTCACTGAGAATCAAAGCTTGTACAAGAAAAGTGTATTAATTAGGTCTATGATTAAGGGAGTGGTGGGGGGAGGCAGTCTGACAGCCATGAGAGGTCATGCTTTCCTTTTGTATGAGGACTGGCTTCAAATGTAGATAGAAAACAATGGAATTCTAAGAAACAAGAACAGGTAAGGAACTCTATCACATCCTTTCTTACTCTTGTTTAGCTGATCACATGTGCTAGCAATCATGACATAAAGGAAACAGAAAGAGTGATCTATTATTACCTTTCAGTATAGTCCTTTCTTACCCATCTATTAGTTGAAGGTATAGTGTGTTAGTAGAATGTATGAATATTGAGAAGTGAAATAAAAACAATTGAGTTAGTATCCTATAGCATTTTCACTCTTCCACAAAATACATATTAATGTATGAGCTACAAAATACAAATTGCATAATTACATAAAATAAAAGCACTTTAGTGCTTTTACTTTTGTATTTAAGACTGGCGTGCATAATATAAAGATGAATGATAAAATTCATGATGAGAATTTAAAATTTTATCTTGATTTATAATGGCATTAAATAAAAAATTAATAAAACATCATGACAAGTCAAGAGAGAGATGGTGGAAGGAAGGGAAAAGCTTTATATCTAAAAATCTATATCTAAATATAGCCAAAGTTTCATCTCTAAATGTGATAGTACATTGTTTTCTGCTTTTTGAATAAGAGATTCTGCATTTTCATTTTGTTCTGGGCTCTGCAAATTATGCAGCTGACCCTCGTTGCTCCAGAGCTGCCTGCTAATTCATTTTCTAAGTCATTAAGAGATATAGTTTGGGAAGAATGGAATGGAGGTGAGGCATTGAGAAATCCCTCAAGCTTCTTCTCTCCAAAGGCCTGGTGGACTCTATTTATTGAGGTTTTAACAAATAAAGGTTTAAATGAGGTTCTTTCTTGCCTTACTCTGAAATTATTTTAATAATAATAGTTTCCATCAGTTTCCCAACCAAAGAATGGTCTTAATATTCCTACTTGTTTTTTATTTTCTAAACACACACACAAATTTATTTTTGCTTTCATTACTTCCCACAGAGCAAGTTCAGGAGCTTGTATTCAAATATCTATCTTCAAAACCATTTCCTTTTCATTCCATCATTCCATCTTTAATCTCATAATTTGAGGTCACTAAAAATACTCTACAAATATCCTGCAGAGTTTGATCCTTTCCTTTTCTCTTTTTTTCTTGTGTTCTGGTTTCTTCTCATTTATTCTTAGACACACAGAATTGCAGTCAGGATCTAGGACTTTGTAGATGTCCTATCGGTTTCTAAGTAAAAAAAAAAAATGAGTCACATCACTAATGGTGTTTAAAGTTCTCATAAGAGACCACAACCTACTGACCAAGATGTCAATAATGTTTTAGCCCTGCCTGCAATTCTAGCTGCTGCCTTTCACTGTCTTAAAGTAAATCTTTTGATCTTAGTATAACCTCAGTCTTGCCTTTTCAGTTGCTTTGATCCCAAATCTCACACCATCAAATTCCTGGAGTCTTAGTATCAGAAAATGCTAAGAACTAAATCCTCTTCTGATTTCTTTTATCCTTATCCTAACAGAAACTTTAAAGTCTGAGAGCAGTTTTCATTCCTGGCCCCTACAGATGTACCCTGCCCCATTTCTGCCTTACTGTCAACATTCCAGAAATACTGTTAGTTTTATTGGCTTTCCTCATAGTTCATTTGGTAAAGAATCTGCCTGAAATGCAGGAGACCTGGGTTCAATTCCTGGGTCGGGAAGATCCTCTGGAAAAGGAAATGGCAACCCACTCCAGTATTCTTGCCTGGAGAATCCTATGGACAGAGGAGCCATGGGGTTGCAAGAGTCGGACACGACTTAGCAACAAAACCACCACCATAGTTTTTCAAATGTGCCTAGTGTTTCAGATCCCCTTACATTTCTCATATTAGTCCTTCTATTTAGATCTCCTTCCCTATCTTCTTCACCCAGATAATTACTTTTCAAGCCTTAAGTATCATCTCAGCATAAATAAATCCTCACCGTTCTCATTACAAGGAAAAATAGAATTTTCTATTTCTTTCATTTTTTATCTATATGAGATGTTGGATGGTCACTAAACTTAGTATGTTATCATTTCATGATGCATGTAGATCAAATCATTATGCTGTACACTTTCAATTTATTTAGTAAAAAAAAAATGCAAGTGTTAGTCTCTCAGTTGTGTCTGACTCTTTGAAACCCTGTAGACTGTAACCCACTAGCTCCTCTGTCCATAGCATTCTCCAGGAAATAATACTGGAATGGGTAGCCATTCCCTTCTCCAGGGTATCTTTCCAAACCTAGGGACTGAACCCAGGTCTCCCTCTACCATCTGAGCCACCAGGGAAGCCCCAACTTATATAGTACTGAACATCAATTATATCACAATGAAACCTGAATAAATAAATTAATTAAATTAACTGAATCAGATGTGCTTTAATAAAATATATGATATCTCTTCTGGATATTATTTATGTGGTCCTAACCCAGAGAACACTGATTTATGTATAGAAATTATATGCACTAGCATTATTCTCCTAAGATTTTTAAAGTCATAGAATCTTAAAATTAGAAAGAACCTCTGAATATCACACTCAATGCAGAAATCCCCTTTACAAAGATTTGCTACTCATTATCCATCTTATAATTTCATTTCTTTTTTATTCTCTTAACCATGGTTGAAGGAAAAGGATGATAGGTAGAAAGTGATAGTTAGATAGATGTGTGCTTTCTATCCAAAGCCAACTGCCAATATAAATTCTCTTTTCCAGAAACCTATTGAAATCAGGAATGTGCTTTTCAAGTCAGCTATAGGGGAAAGGTCACCAGAATCTTTTACAATACCTAGATTTGGGCAAGGAGAAGGAAATGGCAACCCACTCCAGTGTTCTTGCCTGGAGAATCCCAGGGACAGCGGAGCCTGGTGGGCTGCCTTCTATGGGGTCGCACAGTCGGACACGACTGAAGCGACTTAGCAGCAGGAGCAGCAGATTTGGGCAAATCTTTTCCCAAGGATATCCCAGAGAAGACTCCACAAAATTTCCAGGTATTCAAGGGTTTCGTTATTAGCTCAGCTAAAGATAAGCCATTTAGAGAGCAGTTTTAGGTTCTACTTATGGGGTTTAGCTAGAATTTTGATTTCTTAGGATTCTTTTGAAACTTTTCCCTTCTTGGGAAAGTTAACTGCCTGAGTTGTCATTTTCTTGTGTCCTGCATCACTTATAAAATTGATGTCTGTTCTGTTCAGATTAGAACAAGTATAGTGGCCTCCAAGAAATAATTTTCAGGTTTTTCAAGTTTTCCAATATCAGTATCTGCTATATGTGTTTATATTGACTCATACAGACTTTAGCCAGCATTGATGGTCAGATTGAAGATTGATGATCACCTGTCTACATGCCTAGGGGAACCAGTTTGATGATCAAGGCCTTGACCAGGAACGCTACACATGAATTTTCCTTCATGAACTGCTTGCCAGTTCTTTATGAGATTTAAGAGTCTCTGACCTTGTTCTGTCTCTCTGCTGATTCCCACTACTGCTGAAATAGACGATGTCTACCTAACTTCACCAGCTTGTTTTGAGAGTCAAAGAAAAACAATATTTATGCAGAGTTAAAGTGCCATGGAAGTGGAGAATTTCATGTTCACTCTTCTATCCATACTGTGAGTTAACTGTTTAGGTTCCTTTGTATTATAAGTTGGTTGGTACAGGTGGAGTACAGCAGAGAAGAAAGGGCAATGATAGGTGGGAGGAGATGTCTAAAAAAGGAAAAATGGACTAAACAGTGCTGGCTTGTTTCATGTACTGATTTAGACCTCTTCTTAATCAGAGACTATTGAATCCTGAATGTTTTTCTCTGAAAAGAAGATGAATTGTTAATAATCCAGGACAATAAGATGGAGAAACTTCTTACTCATGATTTAATGCTGTGGATTACTTCCTCTTCCCCTTTTTTGTCCTTTAAGAACCAGAATTGCCCCCCTGATAAGTAATGAAGGTGGACTTGCTTCTGGGAAGATTCCCTGAATGCCCACAGCACTCAGACTATAGTTAAATACCACTATTTGTGGCCTGTGGCATTGTGCCCACTGTAATAACTAAAGCAACAAATACTTCCTGCTCCAAAAGTCACCAAGCATGCATGTACTGCCCAAGGGTCATCCCGGAGGCTTTATGTCTCTTCTCTGACAGAGCTAGTGCTTCATCATTGAGCCAGGATGGCGGAGGCTTTGACTGTTTTTTTAAATTTTATTTGTATTGTTCCTTCTAGTCTCCAGACTCACTGGAGACATCCTGACACTGTATGCTTTGTCTAGCACAATGTGATGCCCTTTACCTACTAAGAGTGAGTGAACCTCATAAAGGTGCTGCCTTCCCCCCAGAACAAACAACGGAAATGCATCAGGAGAGCTCAGCTGCAGACAGAATGCACATCATGAAGCAGGAGCCACCATGGGATTCCATAGATGAAAGCCAATTTCAATGAACATTGTGTTTCAAAGCCTGCTTCCTCTTGCTCCGTAAGAGCCGTAGAAGGAACATCCCACTTGCGTCTGCTGACACAAAAGAATGCTGTGGCTGGGAGATTTTATCAAGCCTTCCTGTGCCACAGTAACAGAGCTCCACTTGTGTCTTGTAAGAATTACTCATTGTTTCATGGGGACGACTGGCTCCTTTGGGTGGGATCTGATGGCATCTCATGGAGTGGAGGTAGGTGGTGCTGGGAGGTCAGCCAGCCACATGACCCGGCTTGCTGGCTTCGGGGAAGTCAGAGAGGGGAGCAGACTTTACCCAGGCTGTTGAATAGCTAAACACATAAGGTTAAACTATTAAAACAGGCCTATGAGCTTCCCAGGTGGCGCTAGTGATAAAGAATCCTGTCAATGCAGGAAACAAGAGATGCAGGTTAGATCCCTGGGTTGGGAAGATCCCCTGGCAGAGGGCAAGGCAAGCCACTTCAGTATTGCCTGGAGAATTCCATGGACAGAGGAGCCTGGTGGGCTACAGTCCACGGGGTCACAAAGAGTTGGACATGACTAAAGCAACTCAGCACACAACACATACTGTTCACATACTACTATCTTCAACTGTTTAAGTTGAGAACAAAAATTAAAAGTGTTGTTCAGAGTTTTTCTGTTGGTATAAGCTGTTTCTTCTCTTTTAATCAATTCAGCTAAAGCTGGGTGATTCTGATAAAACTGAAAAGAATAAAGGAAAAATTTTTTGAAAACAGAACTGTATTGATTTAAAGCCATCTCTGGAGAATTTAGATGATAATAAGTAAACATATTAGTGTTTATGACATAAACCTCAAAAATAAATGCTTTTTATGAAGATGAACCTCAGGTTTAACGGCATCACATTTACATTTAAGAATGTACGTTAATAATATTGGACTAATTAAATTTGGTCAACTCAAAATGATGTATCCTTCACTTAGAAAGTTTGTGGCTTCCCAGTTTGAGTCTCTTCTAATAGGGAAAATTGGTGGTTACCTGCTTAGCTGTATGGAGAATAGAGTTAGAATTTTCTTTCTCTGTCCTCTTCTTTCTAAATGCTTGCTGAGTAATTATTACAAATAAGAAATACATAACTGGAAGTATGATAGGCTAAGGAAAAAGGATCACCATGTGTTTCCCAAAGGGACAATGCTTGAGATTGACAGTTTTAATCCCTCCCTCCTATATCTCCATGTGATACTTTCTGAAATGTCCTTCGCCCTAAATGTACCCATATTCAGTTGTTTCAACTACAAGAATTATTTTCCTCTTTTTCTGTATAAAATTCTGAAAATCAAAATATTACCAAAATACATCTCTGATATTAACATATTTTTAATTAAAATTATCAAATGTTGTAAATAATTGGTTTTCTCTTGGTGAGCTGTGAGCATCTTGAGGAAAGGAGCTGGATAACATTCATCTTCCTGTCTCCATTGCCAAGCAAAATATCTTGCACATATTCAGTTCAGTTCAGTCACTCAGTCGTGTCCAACTCTTTGCGACTCCGTGGACTGCAGCACGTCAGGCCTCCCTGTCCATCACAACTCCTGGAGTTTACTCAAACTCATGTCCATTGAGTCGGTGATACCATCCAACCACCTCATCCTCTGTTGTCCCCTTCTCTTCCCACCTTCAATCTTTCCCAGCATCAGGGTCTTTTCAAATGAGTCAGTTTCTCACATTAGGTGGCCAAAGTATGGGAGTTTCAGCTTCAACATCAGTCCTTCCATTGAATATTCAAGACTGATTTCCTTCAGGATGGACTGGTTGGATCTCCTTGCAGTCCAAGGGACTCTCAAGAATCTTCTCCAACACCACAGTTCAAAAGCATCAATTCTTCAGTGCTCAGCTTTCTTTATAGTCCAAATCTCACATCCATACATGACTACTGGAAAAACCATAGTGCTGACTAGATGGACCTTTGTTGGCAAAGTAATGTCTCTGATTTTTAATATGCTGTTTAAGTTGGTCATAACTTTTCTTCCAAGGAGCAAGCATCTTTTAATTTCATGGCTGCAATCACCATCTGCAGTGATTTTGGAGGCCCCCAAAATAAAGTCTGACACTGTTTCCCCATCTATTTGCCTTGGAGTGATGGGACCAGATACCATGATCTTAGTTTTCTGAATGTTGAGTTTTAGGCCAACTTTTTCACTCTCCTCTTTCACTTTCATCAAGAGGCTCTTTAGTTCTTCTTCACTTTTTGCCATAAGGGTGGTGTCATCTGCATATCTGACATTATTGATACATATTAGCATTGACTAAATATTTATTGGATGCATGGTTGGATGGCTGGATGAGTGGATGGCTGGCTATGCTGCACTGCATAGAGTTACACATGACGGTTCAACTTAGATTGTCTACATGGTTCTTGACATGACCACAACTAGGCCTTTCATCCTCTAAGACTCTATTATCCCACTACATTAAATGCATAGAATGAAGAGATTTTCCAAATCACATAGTTCAGTTCCTTCATTTGACTGTCGAGGAAATGAGACTCAGGGGGAGAATCTGATTTGTTCATAGTCCCCCAGTTAATACATGCCAGGTCTGGGTTAAAATCCAGATCTCTTTCTTTTTAATCAAATGTCCGCCACACTGCTGCTTTCTATGACTCATCTTTGGGGCTTTAAAGGACCCTGTGGAGCAATCTGTCTCTCCTGACTTGTCTGAGCAATGTGAGAGAAACCTGGCTGGAGCAGAACTGGGTGAAAGGGGCCACCCTGCAGCTGCTGAATTCATACGCTGATGGTGCTGAAGCAAGGAAAGAACAAGAATGACTGGCCTTTATTCAGGCTGATATTATTCCATGTTCCTCTCAAAAGGTGCCCCACTCATAAATCAGTGGGTGTTGTCCAGTCCCTCCCTAGTCTCCTGGATAACCTTTGGCAATAGCGCAGTCCAGCCCTATTCCACTGGCCAAGATTTCCATTTTATGCAGAGTCCAGCCTTTCAAAGCCCTTTCCAAAGAAGCTTACACTTCTCCACTTAATAATGAGGTTGATGTAATGATGCTATCTCTAGGTCCTCCTGCCATCAGGAAGTGCTCCCAAAATATCACGAATGGTTGCCTGGACTCCTGTATCTCTGAATTATGCGCAGTCACACTGCATCTAAAAGCTTGTGGTTAACCTATAGTTAAACAATATGTTGTTATTTAAGAATTTTTATTTTGTAACAAGCTCTAAAGGAAAAGAATCTGAAAAGAATACATGAATCACTCTGCTGTACACCTGAAATTAACACAAGTAAAATAAGTCAACTATACTTCAGTTTAAAAAGAAAAAGAAAATCTAACATTTTAGATTCAACTTTTTTAGAATGAACACCTAACAACAGAGATGAATCTCAAAATAATTATGCTGAGTGAAATAAGACAAACAAAAAGAGCATATACAGAATGATTTCATGTATATAAAACGTTTATGCTTCTGCTTCAACCTGACTAACACAGTATTTCGCTTGAATTTTAAAAGGTTGCATTTTTTTAAAAGTTCAGTTCTGTCCAGTCACTCAGTCGTGTCCGACTCTTTGTGACACCATGAACTGCAGCACTCCAGGACCCCCTGTCCATCAACAACTCCCGGAGTTCACTCAAACTCATGTCCATCGAGTCGGTGATGCCATCCAGCCATCTCATCCTCTGTTGTCCCCTTCTCCTCCTGCCCTCAATCTTTCCCAGCATCAGGGTCTTTTCAAATGAGTCAGCTCTTCGCATGAGGTGGCCAAAGTATTGGAGTTTCAGCTTTAGCATCAGTCCTTCCAATGAACACCCAGGACTGATCTCCTTTAGGATGGACTGGTTGGATCTCCTTGCAGTCCAAGGGACTCTCAAGAGTCTTCTCCAGCACCACAGTTCAAAAGCATCAATTCTTCGGCGATCAGCTTTCTTCACAGTCCAACTCTCACATCCATACATGACCACTGGAAAAACCATAGCCTTGACTAGATGGACCTTGGTTGGCAAAGGAATGTCTCTGCTTTTTAATATGCTATCTAGGTTGGTCATAACTTCCCTTCCAAGGAGTAAGGGTCTTTTAATTTCATGGCTGCAATCACCATCTGCAGTGATTTTGGAGACCAGAAAAATAAAGTCAGCCACTGTTTCCACTGTTTCTCCATCTATTTGCCGTGAAGTGATGGGACCAGATGCCATGATCTTAGTTTTCTGGATGTTGAGCTTTAAGCCAACTTTTTCACTCTCCTCTTTCACTTTCATCAAGAGGCTCTTTAGTTCCTCTTCTTTTTCTGCCATAAGGGTGGTTTCATCTGCATATCTGAGGCTATTGATATTTCTCCCAGCAATCTTGATTCCAGCTTGTGCTTCTTCCAGCCAAGCATTTCTCATGATGTACTCTGCATAGAAGTTAAATAAGCAGGGTGATAATATATCGCCTCTTTTTCCTATTTGGAACCAGTCTGTTATTCCATATCCAGTTCTAACTGTTGCTTCCTGACCTCCATACAGGTTTCGCAAGAGGCAGGTCAGGTGGTCTGGTATTCCCATCTCTTTTAGAATTTACACCTCAATTTTATTAAGGGATAATTGACATAAAATAAAATGTACATATTTAAATTGAACAATTTAGTAAGTTTTGACATATGCATACATTCATGAAAGTATCATTATTTTCAAGAGAGTGAAAATAATTATCAGTCTCAAAAAATTACTTCTTCCTCTTCCCAACCCCTCCCTAACCCTACCACTCACTGCCTCTCCTCTCCCACCTCTCCAGGCAACCACTGATGTGTTTTCTCCTATTCTTGATTAGTTTGCATTTGTTAGAGTTTTTATTTATTTATTTATTTATTTGGCCTCCTCACACAGCTTGTGGGATCTTAGTTTCTTGACCAAGAATTTTGAACCCAGGCCCCATCAGTGAGAGTGCTGAGTTTTAACCACTGGACCACCGAAGAATTCCCTCTAGCACTTTATATACACGAAATCATACAGTATATGCTCTTTCTGTCTGTCTTATTCCACTCAGCATAATTATTTTGAGATTCATCTCTGTTGTTATGTATATAGTATAGCTGGGCTTCCCCAGTAGCTCAGTGGTGAAGAATCCACCTGCAATGCAGGAGACACAGGTTCAATCCCTGGGTTGGGAAGATCCCCTGGAGGAAGTCATGGTAACACACTCCAGTATTCTTGCTTGGAGAATCCCATAGACTGAGGACTCTGGTGAGCTATATAGTCCACGGGGTTGCAAATAATCGGACATGACTGAAGCGACTGACTTTATGGAATTGTTGTATATGATTAATCCATGTCTGTAAAATTGTTGTCTTCACATCTGATGTTGGAACTTGAAGTCCAAGGAAAGGCTATCAGGAAAGGAAGGTGGATGTAAAATGGGGAAGAGCCTATTTCAGAACAAGCTAGAATAATCCAGGTGCACAAGCAGTAGTTCGAAGGAGACTGAAATTTGTATCAGTTCTTAATGACTTTGACCTTGATTACACAGATTTCCTGCAGAAGCAGGACACTCATCACAGAGCTAAGCATACATACCTGGCCCAGGAGTTGGAGAAACTGGAGGAAGAGCTGGACACAGAGGAGTCACAGGCCCAGCTGCTGCCTCCTGCAGGAGGTGAGCCAGCTGTGAAGAAACAAGCTGTGTACAAACTATGAAATGGCTGCAATTTCACACCGCCTCCAAATTTTGCACAAGAATGTCTTTCTGCCCACTCTAATACACAGGAGAGAGCTTCTGGGAAATACAGTTCAGCGTCCTCAAGTTTCCTCACTGTCAGAGTTACTCTTTGACAAGTTGGTATTCAAAAACTTGTTTTGATTGCCAAAAACTTGATTTTAAAAATCACACTTAATCTCCAAATAAAGGTAATAACACAGTCATGTCTCCACCTAACATGATGCACCTATCCCAAGAACAATCCAAACACTAATCTTTGCCCAAAAGAGGATCCAAAGTTTGTTTTGTCTTTTTTCCTTCACTTTGAGTGATGTTTGATTTTAGTGTGCACCTTTCTAGTTCACACTTCCCCTTTGCTATCCTTTACTACATTTAACACGTCTTATGTTAGATAAGAAAATGAGAATGAGACATAGGACAAATGCAGAAATAATTGGATAAATATATATGTGTAGGCATATATGTATATAAACTATATATAACTATACATTTATTGTTGTTGTCGTTCAGTCGCTATGTCATGTCAACTCTTTTGCGACCTCATGGACTGTAGCCCACCAAGCTTCTCTGTCCATGGGATTTCCCAGGCAAGAATACTTGAGTGGGTTACCGTTTCATTCTCCAGGGGATAATCTTGGCTCAGGGATTGAACCCATGTCTCCTGCATTGCAGGTGAATTCTTTTAACACTGAGCTACCAGGGAAGCCCACACACATATATACATGGTCATATCACAGTGCTGCATTTAATGGGGATACAAAGAGTTGGACACAACTTAGTGACTGAACAAAACCAACATATCATAGTAAGAAAGAAATACTCATTACTATTACAGTATTTATATCTGCAACTGGTTGTGTGGTCATAGCTGATATTTATAACTACTTCCTTCCACTTCCCATTCCATAGTCCCTTCATCTTCAGCAAATACTTCAGCTAGTTGTGGATCCTTGCCTGGTGGAGTGAACCAACTCTTCATTCCTGAAGGGTCTGGGTCATTAGCAGTCTTAATAATTGAATTGATGTAGCTATATCAGAGGATATGGGAATATTGAGATGCAACCTATAGGATCTTTAACACTGGAGACATTTTCTCTAACCTCTTTGTGTAGAATCAGCCCAGGTTCAATCACTCCCATCTTTCACTGTTGATCCAATGGCATGAGTCAAGGGGCACCCAGTTCAACAGAGTCATCCTTGGGTGCCCTGGTGGAACCGTTTATCCCTTGGAAACTAAGACCTCTGGACCAGCAGTGCCTAACATCACAGGGACAGGAAGCAAAAGTTTAATGGATCACCAGGGACAGTACTGAGAGGAACCTTTCCCATCACTACCCCTTATTCCAAAACCTATGAATCCTGGGTGGGGGTGAAACAAAAATAAGCATTGGATGATGATTTGGAGCATGTTTGATCCTGGACATCTCACAATAACTGAGTCTTGAAAAGGCCATTATATCATTTTGTCAATGACAAGACCAGAGAGCTGCCTGAGGCAATTGCTGTACCTCATTGGCTATGAAATAATTTTTTTTGGTCAGAAATGATGGTTTGTGGAATATCATGATAGTGAATAAATCATTCTGTACATGGTTTTGGTGGTGGCTTGGGCAGAAGCATTGTGGCAGGGAAGGCAAATCTATATCTAGAGTAGATGTCTATTCCAGTAAGAACAAAACACTGTCCTTGCCAGGAGAGAAGATCTAATCAACGTGCCAGTAGGTGGCTAGTTAGTATCTGGGAATTGTGCCATGCCAGGATGGGGGAGCCTGGTGGGCTTCCGTCTAGGGGATCACACAGAGTCGGACACAACTGAAGTGACTTAGCAGCAGCAGCAGCAGCTGGGCTTACTATTGACCTCTGCTATTAACATATTGGGGTCTCGCAGCAGCCATAGCTAAGAGGTCCCTGGTAATCAGAAGACTATGAGCCCTACAAAATTTTCATTTCAGCTGCCATGGTTACTTTTTTCATGAGCCAACTGAGCAATGAAAAAGTTGCTGGAGAAGCAGGCTGATTGAGGTCCACAGGATGGCTTATCTTCTCCATCTGATTATTAAAATACTCCTCTGTTGAATTCACCCTTTGGTAAGCATTCACAAAGAAACAAATATCTTCACATGCCTTGCCCATTTGGAAAGCTCTGTCAACCTGTTTTTCCTCCAGATCCCTTTGACACCAATTTTTCAATCATGTTCCTCCCAAATCTCTTGACGTTCAGCCAAGTATTAGCCATGGCCCATAAATTAGTGTAGACTTGTACTTCTGGACATCTCTCCTTACTAGCAAAATGGACAACCAGGGGCAGTGCTCAATAATCTGGCACTGGGAAGATTTCCCTTCACCCCTGGTCTTCAGGGTAAGGCTGTTAAGCTTCAACTGTCCATTTTGTTCTTAGCTGACCACTTTTGCGTGCCATCTGCCTATTGTGCAGAACCATGTGCGGAACAGGCCTGATCTGAGTGTTTTCTTCCTCTGACACAGGGAGCTCCCCAGGAGGCCATAGGTACAGGTTAAGCGAAAGAAGACAATGTATCAGGGGTAGAGGCTCTGGATATACTGGCCACTTGCTCATACAGCATATTTGTGCCTTCATGTTCCGCTCAAGCCCAGTTTTGTATATAGCACTCTCACTAGAGAATGAAATACTTCAGCGCGTGTTTGTGGCACAGTGAGTCAGACAATACCTAGCTCAGGTCACATGGTACATTAGTAACCCATGGCCAAGCATTCAATGTCTACCAAGACTCAGGAGCAAAACATAAGCTATTTCTTTAAAGAATAGTTATCCACAGAGGATGGCAGGGCTTTATTCTAAAATCCTAAGGATTTGCATTGTGATCCACCTATAGGAACCTGAAAGAGGCTCTAAATATTATAGCAGTCCTATAAGTCAATGACATTTCAAGCACCATTGGATTTCCTGGATTATGGTCCAAGTGTAACCAAGCAGGACCCTGTGGGCCTTCCTGGGACAGAGCCATACCCCGTATCCTCCCCAGTAACTCCTCTCTGAAGGACATAGATAATAGTATTTGACGCACACCTCCTGAGTTATTTTATAGATGCTAAAGTGTGTGTTAATCTCTTGGTCATGACTGACTCTTTGTGACTCCATGGACTGTAGCCAGCCTGGCTCCTCTGTCCACGGAATTCTCCAGGCAAGAATACTAGAGTAGGTTGTCATTCCCTTCTCCAGGGGATCTTCCCAACGCAGGGGTTGAACCTGGGTCTCCCACATTGCAGGCAGATTCTTTACCATCTGAGCCACCAGGGAAACCACCACCGAATGGATGACATTAACTGCTTGAAGATCATAAACCCCTAGACTTCCTGGTGCTTAATGATTGATAATGTTAACCCCTGTGACATTGCCTTGTTACCTCAACATCAGCTAAACAGAGAATTGTGCACAAGTTGATCACACACCCTGTGACCGCTCCCTGCCTCACCTTGCCTTTAAAAATACTTTGCCAAAACCCTTCAGGGTGTTTGGGGGGTGGAAGGGGGTCATGAATCACCCATTCTCCTTGCCTGTCCCTGAAATAAATCCTTCTCTGCTCAGAAGTCTGACGTTTTGGTTTATTGGCCTGACTGTGCATTGGGCACATGAACTGGCATTCAGTCACACGAATGGCAGTGGCAGTCTGGGCTTCGTACAGAGCTTGCTCTTGTTCTGGGCCCCCGCTCACAACTTGTAGCTTTGTAGGTTACTCAGTAAATGTGTGAAGAAGTGTCCTTAACATGTCATAGACTGGACCTCTAGATATTTCACTGAGGTTTCAGGTCCTTGATTTTTCATGGGGTTTATTCCCCACCCTCTGACAGGTGAACGTCTTATCACTGTGTCAAGAGCAGTTGCTGCTTTCTGCTCACCTTATGCGCGAATCGGAGAATCTGGAGGCTCTGGGCATAATGAGGCAGCTGTAAGGCTGGCCCCTGTCTCACACCTGTGAGATGTGCCAGCAGGTAAGCAGCAGAGTGAATGAGCAACAATACAGGTGCTGCTTTCCTTCCTCCCTCCACATCTCCCAGGAGCATATTTCTTAGAGCCCATTTGCACCTGAAACATACAAGAACAGCAGTTCAGGAAATGTAGTTTATCCTCACCACATTGACACATTACAAATCTATCACAAATACAACTTATAATAGATTATTATAGGGTGGAGAATTGAAACTAAAAATAAAACAAA
Organism: Moschus berezovskii; assembly: GCF_049115385.1. Taxonomy (NCBI): domain Eukaryota; kingdom Metazoa; phylum Chordata; class Mammalia; order Artiodactyla; family Moschidae; genus Moschus; species Moschus berezovskii. The sequence continues at coordinate 79,749,082 of NC_142469.1, read as the reverse complement.
CCAGTAGATGCTTATCCTGGCATGATTTTCTTTCCTGAGGAATCCATATGACAAAATAATTTCTCTTACCTACAGGGCCTTGATTCTACAGACTATGTGTGCTGTGTTCTTACCCTGGGGAGATTTTCAAAAAAGAGCTATTTCCAGAAACATATATTATTTTTTAATAAATAAATGCTTAACAGTGTGAAAATAGATTCACAGTTTGAGTGTATTTATCAATTGCTTTTTCAGAGAGGCTGAAGCTTGTTTTTTTTTTAATGTTTAGTCTTCAAAGAATAAGAATTTGCTTTTAAGTTAAAAAGTGTGCTGTGGGCCAGCGGCAGAGAGATATACTTCTGCATTGTGGGGAAGAGAAAGCCTCAGAATTTGCTCTCCAGGCCGCTGGAATGCTGCTCATCATGGTGCTGGAGAAGGCCTTGTGGCTTCAGAATGGATTGTCTGTGCATCTTGGCATATGGAATCTTCCTTTTGTTTCTGAAGTCTGTTGTCTAAGAGAGAGCTGACATTAACTTTTGTCTCTTACTTTATGAATCTACAACTTCCTCTTAGAAAGTGGTTAAGATGATTCCTAGGAAGGCGTGTATATGTGGGAGAGAGGGACAGGCATTTCAGTGACTTAAAGGACAGAGTTCTCAGCTGAGAGCAGCAAAAGGAAGAGAACATCCAAACGAGACCAAGGGGAAGGTGGTTTTCAAGTCAACCTTTTCTTATCTCAAGCCAACTCATGACTTCCTGATGAAGACCTTTGTCCATCCACCGGTGCTGGTGTTTCTAACTATTCCCATCATGCAGTAACAATTGTCAACACCTGCCTCAGGCTCAGGAGTTGGGAAAAACAAGTGGGCAAGAGACATAAGTGAAAAACCAATGTGACCATTTTAATGATGGAATTGGTCACCTCAGATAATTTGCTGAATTGAAATGTTAAAAGAAGAAGTCATATAGTGTCTTTGACATCGTGTTGGTTGAATAACCATTTAATAAATATAATTGGATGGTTGCCTAAGTAAAGAAAAGAGTCATACCTGCTATTCATACAAACATTTGGCAAGTATTTGACCCTATCCCCAAAGAATTCTGATTTCTCTCCCCCCCCCCACCATTTTGGTTCTTGAAGCGTTAAAATCCCAAATAAAGTTGATCCTTAGGATTTGCACATATTGGGCTCACAATAGAGACCCGGAACCACTGGACAAAGGAGGGAGGGACATAGAACAGAATGGAAAGAATTATTGAAATTTTCCACCCATGAACTGGACACACCCTCATGCAAACAAGACTTTTGGGTTAAGGCTATATTTTATAATAATGCGATAAAACATTTGATAAGCCCACAGAGGATAAGCAGTAGTTTTTTGGGTTTTTTTTTTTTTCCAATTCTCTGAAATCCAGTACCACACACTGAGCAGTTGGACGGAAAAGCCATTTGTCATCTCTGTTTCCAAATGTCTATTTCCTTTCTGTTTGAGGTGCTGTCCAAGGTGAAAGGCCATCGTGTCAGTGGCTCTGATCTCACATCCACCTTATCCTTACCGCATCCATCTCCACCACTTGCTAGCCAGCTCTGACAAGAGGTGCTGGACTGGAAGGTCCTAGGAGGAGCTGTCAGGCATGTTTCTTTCCGGCTCTGCAGTTGACTCTTCATCACTCAGGAAAAGAGAGAGTCAGAGACAAGCTTCTCGAGTGCTTTCTCCCTTTGTAGGCCTCCCCCAGTGCTCTGGGAGAGGGGCCAAGTAACCCAGCCCCTTGAAAAGTCGTCTCAGTCCTTGATGCCTTGCTTTCTTCCCTTGACACCTCTTTGAAACACTATTCTTATTATCACAATGAGAAAATAAATTACCTAAGCTCTGTTCTTAATAGTAAACACTTAAATAATGGCAAAGGTGGTCTTACAACTATGGTTATGGCTTCTCCGGTGGCTTAGTGGAAAAGAATCCACCTGCCAATGCAGGAGATGCAAGTTTGACCCCTGGGCCAAGAAGATCCCCTTGAGGAGGAAATGGCAACCCATTCCAGTATTCTTGCCTGGGAAATCCCATGAATAGACAAGACTGGTGGGCTCCAGTCCATGGGGTCACAAAAGAGTTGAACATGACTTCGCGACAAACAATAACAACAATGTGGATTAACAGACTTTTTCTTTAAAAAGAAGTGATCCATCTTCTACATTTTCATGTGTATTTGACTTTCGACTGCCAGACCCAGGAACACTCTGAAGCTTCCTTGTGGTTTGTCATTTGTTATATGTTACTTTGATGCTTTGCAGGTTTCAAAGAGCCTTTACACAAAAAACAACCTCACTGGGTCCTCAGATAACCCTGGGAGGTGGGTAGGGTTGATGACTATTCTATCATCACCTCTCATATGGGGAAAAAAAAAGTAAATAAGTTATGTAACCTGACCAAGGTCACTCTGCACTTCCGTGGTGGAACTAGATTTCAACAGAGGCGTCTCTCTGGAAGCTTTCTTTCTTTCTTTTAATCTATTTCATCACAACAAGCCACCTCTGTGAAGGAAAGGTGCATACATCCTTCTAATTCAACATTCAAGTTAAATGGCTGCAAAATTATAGCTACAGCAGCTATGCTTGTTAGGTGAAAACTTTTTCCATATTTCTATTTTCTTCTTTCCCTACCACTATTATCATTTTCCTCCCTATCCAACATCCCCTATTTAACATTTATGAAAATAATAGTATCCTCTTCTATCTCTCCTCTCTTCTCTTCCTCCCTATTTTTCTCTCTCTCTCTCCCTCCTTCCCTCTCTCTCCATTTTGTTTGTGTTCATTGATTGGGTACTAAACATAACACGTGACTGGGATTTAAGAGAATCAAGCTTGAAATATTTGTTTCACGTAACTTCTCTGGCTCTCAGTTCCTTTACTTACAAAATTGTTTTTCCTGAAATAATGACTTTTCCACAGGAGTGAAGAACAGGAAAGCAAAAATAACTTTTGTGTTTATCAAAAAAAATATATATATATGGCTAAAAAAAGCTAAGAGCTACTTTGTAGGTTTTCTTATTGTAAGTTATAGATGAAGGTTCAAACTTACAACTTCTGTCTATAAGTCAAATATTCATTGACTTTATTTTATAGAAACTTCCACTAGCTTCATCAATAAGCCATTTTAAACACAAAATGCCAAAACAGATTCTGCAAAATTTAGGAAAAAAGTCAGAGTTGCCTCCTCACTATTATTAATATCTGATCATTTCTCATGTTGACGGAATTTTTAAAATGCAAATTAACAGCCAACAAAATAACAACAAAGGAAAGAGGAATGAGATGGTTCTTCACTCTAGTGCTCTATATTTCTGGTTCTGTTTGTTATGTGAAGTGATGGCAGGTGATGGGGCTCATTAAGTACAGACTGAAATGAGCTGTATTTAGATACTGTCTACAAAGGCTTTTCCTAGGAGGAAGTCCTTATTTAACTTAACCCCGTGGTTCTATAGACTTGTGTGCTCTGAACACAGCTGCATAATTAGTAATCATCATTAATCATTTCTACTTCTGTACTTCTATCACCAACAAAATTATAGCAACCTATATTTTTAGTAAACTCTCATTGCAAGTTTAATTTAATATTTATTTATCACTTTAAGAAGCAGTTTGCTGAACTGATTATACAAATCAAAAGTGATATTTCTGAAGATAGAAATAAAACTTCCCATCAGGAATAAATAGATTTTTCAAAAGAACAGTGTCTGCCTCTTGGCAAAAGGAAAGAAGAAAAAAAAGTGCCAGAAAATCAGGCCTTCAGGCCTTTTCTACCCTTAATGTGAAAATGAGTATTCATGTGGGATGGCTTTAGACTACCTATTGGAAAATGCATATCAAGTAACAGATGTATAATTTATGGAACTGATTGCTTTAAGCAAAGAAGCTTAAAAATGAGTTTTTGCAAGCAACTCAAGTTGTTCTCATGAGGCAAATGTATGCTAATTACTCAGAAGTGAAACCTGCCCATGAAACATTCGCAAAAAAGAAAAGAAACGTGAAGAAATGTCTAAGCAAATGTTCCATCACTCTCAGAAGGCTTTTCTAGTCTTCTTCTATGGGAACAGGTCAGGTGGTTGTTTATACTCTTGAAAACTCCATTAGATAGTGAGCCTTGAACAGATTAGGTTCTCCCAAGGAACTGTACATGGATATTCCCCAGGTGTTGATTCAGGATTTCCAAGCTTTCTGGGTGGATGGATTAATGGATGTATCAACTGGAGGTAAGAAATGTTCTTTTAGCCAGACTCAAGATGAAAAGCAGACAAGGGCCTATTTCATCTACAAAATTGAATCATTCAAAGACTCAAGGACAAAGTCCAACAATGTAGATGACTAACATAAAATTATCACTGTCAGACTTACATTATAACTAGAAGCACTGCATTTTAAAAGCCAAGTCATGTGTTGTCAATGGTCTGAGGTCTGAAAAAAAAAAAAAAAAAATTCTCCAACAAAAGCCCATACAAAAAATATTTTGAAGTGGAATCTGAGACCCGGTAGCACAAAAGTGCCTTAACTGGCATGTGGAGGACTAGGAGACAGGGGCAATCTCTAAAGTAGACAGAGCTCTTCAATCACATGCAGGAACTGGTGTTTTGAAAAAACAAACCACCAAAAAGAATACAGGTAAATGTCATAGAAAATCAAATTAAACATCACTGGCATCTTATTTCCTGGTTTTTGTTTTATTTTATTCTGTTTTGTTACTATTCATTTTAATGCCTTCTTTGGAAGAGATAAGCTTTCTCTAATTTAAAAAGGAAAAGGAATGGCCATTTAGATTAGAATGGATAATATACAGTAGAATCTTATATAAACAAATTAGCTACAAGCAGCTGCAATTTGCATGAATTTTAAAAATGAAAATTGAGAAAAAAAGTCACAAAAGGTCAAAAAATAGGTAAAATTAAATCATGTATTTATAGAGATACATATATAGGTGGTAAAATTATAAAGAATAGTAACATAATTGCTAACATAAAATGCAGAATTATTGTTTCATGGAAGGGGCAATAGAGAGAGGGAGATGTGATCAAGAGACCTTATATAGGTGGACAGATCACAAATACAGATAATATTTTATTACTATTTATGTTGGTGATGTATGCATGCGTGTTCATTTTATTGTTTTCCTTTAAACTGAGCATAAATATTATCATATACTCCTATAAATGCATAATTGACAATTTTGATTTTTTTCAAAAGAGATGGGTCAAATTTTTACAATTTCATTTCTTTTCTAGAAATCCTAACACTCCTATCTTCTGAAGGTAACCTTCACCCAGAGAAATCTGTGAAGAAACTCAAGACACAGTGTTTACAGACTCATAGACAATGTAGCCATAGAGCAAAAATAAACAAACTAAAAATCAGAAGAAAAAAATCCCTGGTTGGATGAATTTTAGAAGTTGGCCTCCATATGTGCTTTCTGCCTTGGTCTGACACTCAAGACCTTTACCAGTGGAACCCAATTTTCTAAGAATATTTCCTAGAAATTCCCTACCTGTGAAGCCTCTTTCCTTATTAAGTATGATTCCCTGGGCAAGACTTCACCATTCCCTGGCAAAGCATAAAGCCATTTTCCACCCTTGTGCTTTGATTATCTCATGCCAGTTACCTGTATTTCCCATCCTCCTGATGACTGACCATCATAGTTTGATCTCTTCTGGGAAACCACTGTGATAACCTCATAACCTCAGTCTGCAGTGCTCTGGCCTTTTCCTGAACTCTTGAACAGCTGCCTATTTAATTTTGTGAGTATTTGATCCTGTGGGCTTTGTAACACCAGAATTTTCATCAGCCAGATTTATCTTCCTCCTTGGCACAGAGCTGGACTCTATTTCCTGTCCTCCCTTGCAGCTAGTTGCAGCCATGTGACTGAGTTCTGCCCAAAGCAGCACAGATACCAGGTGCATCGTTCTCCAGCCCTGTTCTAACACCTCCCACAACATCTTCCACACCCTCTCTCTCCTCATCTGTGGTTGTTCCAGGAACCCAGTGAAGCACTTTAAACTTCTAGGGATCTGCAGAAAGTATCAGGGGTCAGCAAACTTTTTTTCTGAAGGTCAGATAGTAAGTATATTAGGGTTTTGAGGATACATAATGTAAAAGCCTTTCTTAGATTCTAGAATTAGGCTGGATTTGAGTTGGGGGCTGTAGTTTGTCGACCCAATCACAGATGAAAAGATCTTGGATTTCAGAACGTCTAGGAGAAGGCAATGGCAAGCCACTCCAGTACTCTTGCCTGGAAAATCCCATGGATGGAGGAGCCTGGTAGGCTGCAGTCCATGGGGTCGCTACGAGTCAGACATGACTGAGCGACTTCACTTTCACTTTTCACTTTCACACATTGGAGAAGGAAATGGCAACCCACTCCAGTGTTCTTGCCTGGAGAATCCCAGGGACGGGGGAGCCTGGTGGGCTGCCATCTATGGGGTCACACAGAGTCGGACACGACTGAAGTGACTTAGCAGCAGCAGCAGCATGTAAAGCACAGCCCTCTTCCTCTCTGCTCCCACCTCTCTCATGTCTGCAACTGACCTACTTGGACTATGAAGGGAGTGATACTTTTTACTGTGTTTCATTTTCTCTGAACTATAGCAATGAGACTTTCCATGGTCAGATGCAACAAAGAAATAACTATTTGGGGAGTTTGGACAAAGTAGAGTTCCAGCTTCAAGAAGTTGGGGTCATTCACCCCAATTAGTCTTCTTTGCTAAAATGTTGATTCTAGAAATATCTAGTTTGTTACTCGCTTTTTTCTAGTTCTTATCGAGGAAACCATTGTTATCAAACCAATCTGCCTAGGCCAGAGCAGCCTGCTTTAAATCATAGCTTTAAAATCCAGCAGACTAAATCTCAAGTTGGAGGAAAATCAAGAGGAGAATGTGGAAGAGTAAGCAAAGAAAGAAAATGTGTGCTTCACCACAGAAACTGAATCTGCAAAGAATATGGAAACCTCAGGTGCAACTGACTCACAATAGTAATGTTTTCCCTAAGATCCACGATCTTCCTCCCTCTCTACTTTTCTGAAATAACCCACATCTGTGAAGCTTCTTCTCAGTCCCTTCTGACACACAGATTTCACTAGTATCTACATGCCCAGGCAGTCTTTGGTAGTAAGTCAGAGTGAGGTAATGAAAGTTTTGGAACAAAAACTCCCCACTGCAGCCTGGTTCACTCAAACAGCCTGCCAAGATGGTGTGGTTCTCATGTGAAGAAAGTGCTCCTTCACCTGTACCAGCAAGTTGTTCTCCCTAAGACAGCAAATTGCATTTGTTTTGACCTTGAATAAGTTGCCGTTTCCCTAGACTGACATTTATTCTGTTCCTTGAAGCTGCAAACCACTTCAAGGGCATGTTCTTCTTTCTACACTTCACTTACTTACTGATGTGCAAAACTTGAGAGGCACAAAAGGAATGCAAGCAAAAAGCGAAGAGACTCATACCTGTTCTTGCGCTGCATTTCCAGAACCAAAGGAAGGAGGAGTCTTTTTGATTGTGATGTGAAAAGCAGAAAGTGATAACTTCCTATGTTTGACTTAGTCAAGTCAAAGGCTTCTCTATATTCTGGATTCCCACCTTCCTATCTCTCAAATTAGATTTATACACACATATTTTCACTAGAGCAGGCTACAGAGTAGATCTTAATTCTCAGCAGCTACTAACAATGGACTCTGAACAGTTATTTATATATGAATTTTGAATCTACCAGCTTCCGTTCATTATTTGATGAGCTATTAACAGTACTAATAAAACATTCATAGCTCATTTGTTTACTCTTCCAGGGTTCCAGCATTTCACTCAGACCTCTGAAAATCATCATTGTGGGCTTTAAGAAGCAACAGAAAACCCAGCTGAGTGAAGAACTGACTTCCTTTCTGGCTGTCCCAGCAGGTCATGCTTAGTAGCTGCAGTATTCATGGTGCCTGTCCCCTGGGCTTGGACACCAGATACTGCATGCCTGGATCTAATGCATCCAGGAACCGTAGGTGGAGGTGGTATGGGATGAGGAGAGAGATGACTGACTTTTGCATCCCATCAAAGGTGAATGATGGGTTCCTTTGTTTAGACTAGTCTAGAAGAACCCAAAGGGATAGAGTAGAATTGACCTTGTGTTGAAACTCCTAATATTGTTCTTCTAATGCAATAAAAAAGAGCAGCTCTCCTGTAAATTTCTTGACATGTTTATTTCACAGGAAGGGTATCACTAATTTGATTAATTTTTAAGGACTTGTTAGATATCTTCCCCCCTCCAAAAAAAATGAAAAGATAAGCAATTTTAAATTTTTAGTATCTTAAGAGTGCCATGAGCCCTTGTGAAATTGTGTTTGAGAAAATTCATAGAAAGTTACTGTGAAGCAACCATGTGCTTAGAAACCTTCTTATTTAAGACTCCATTGGGTCAATTCTGAGGTTATTCTGGGAGTTGGATACATTTGTTCTCTCTCTGAATCACAGTTTCTGACATGCTATTTTGCAAGTTCTTGATCTTTTTCTAAAAACTGACAGACTTATGGAGAAGTTAATAATTCAGTGAGTAAAATATGCTTATGTCTGCAAACAACAGAGATCAAAAAAGGTGCCCCATTTTTACTGTGACTCTTCCTAACAATATTAAATATGCAAACCCAAATTTGACTTAGAAAACATGCAAAAGATTTTAGCCTTTAAATCTTCTCTGCAGGTTTCCCTTATCATAAAATGTTTTCAATTTTGCTTGAGGTGAAACAATTTAGAGACTAGCTTCAGACCACTGTATCTTATATTACAGAATTTAAAAAGGGAAGAAGGTTCTTAGAAAAGTGTGGTCTATGTCAAAAGTAGCTGTATTACACCAAAATGACTATTTCTACATTATTTCCAAGCAATGGAAAGATAAATTTGAGCATGATTTTCTTATAAATGATAACTAATGTATTTTATGAATACATTGGTGCAAATCAGATGTGATATCACCATGTAAGATACAGCTACTTTTGATATAGGCCACATTTTCTTAAGAACCTTCTTCCAATAGGGGCATTGGTGGTTCACTGGTAGAATTCCTGTCTACCACGTGGGAGACCTGGGTTCAATTCCTGGTCAATGCATCATGCTCTTGTTTGTTTTGGGGCTTCCCTGGTGGCTCAGACAGTAAAGAGTCTGCCTACAGGGCAAGAGACCTGGGTTTGATACCTGAGTAAGGAAGAACCACTGGAGAAGAAAATGTCAACCCACTCCAGTATTCTTGCCTGGAGAATCCTATGGATGGAGAAGCCTGGTGGACTACAGTTCATGGGGTCGCAAAGAGTCAGACACAACTGAGCGACTTCACTCTCTCCAAGGTGATAGGAGTAAGACTTTTCAGGTCCCTAATGATTTCTCTATTTTCTATAATTATTTGCAATGATATTTCAGTTATATTTGGGATGTAGCTGTCAAACTATAAAAATAGCCTCCTAGTCCACAAAAAAAATATGCTGTTTATTTAAAAACAGCATTCAATTTGTTTAAAAACAAATTAAAGATGAATACTCTGTTTTAGAACACAAAAAGTTCCATTCCTTGAGTTGCTATTCCGTTCATCCAAAACAGAAAATTACCTACTAGAAGCTGAAATTCAGGTAAATAATTTGTGAAGCAATACATAAATTCATGAAAAGAAAGGAACTCCTTTGTGCTGACAGACTTTGCGGGGAGCATTAGTAGAAGGACCAGCTCTTCCTCCCCTGGGATCCTTGATTTCCTTTGCCTAGAATCCTCTTTCTTCATATTTACATGGCTGCCTCCATGAGATGGTTAAATAGCATCGTCAACTCAATGGACATGAATCTGAGCAAACTCCAGGAAATAGTGAAGGACAGGGGAGCCTGGTTGCTGCAGCCCATGGGGTTGCAAAGAGTCAGACACAAGTTAGCGACTGAACAACAGCTCCATCTTATCTTGGGAACTCAGCTAAAAGCTTAAAGGTTACAGATCAGATTGTTCTGATCACTTAACCTAAGTAGGTGCCCTATTATATAATTGTTCACATAGTCGTTATCATTAACTGATATTCTTGGTTTCTGTTTAATGTCAATCTCCTTGCACTTGGAAAACATGAATTTTCTCATACTCACTCTGTAATCCTAGCATCTAGAATATCTACAGCAGTTATTATGGGTTTATAAGCCCCCCAAAGTATGTTGACGTTCTAACCCCCAACACCTGAGAATGACCTTCAAATAATTGGAAGACAGTTGTTACAGATGTAATTAGTTAAGATGAGTTCGTATGAAGTAGAGAGGGCCCTTAGACTAAAAACACCCTCTTATGAGATAAAGGCATACAGACAGAGAACACTATGTGAAGATCTAGACACATGGAGAAGATGGTGATATAAAGAAGGCAGAGATTGGAGCTGTGCTGCTCTAAACCAAGGGATATGTGGGGGCTACCAAAAACTGGGAGAGGGCGTCAGAAAGAACATGACCCTATCAACACCTCACCTCCCTTTTCAAGTGCTGACAGCTGATATTCTACCCCTTTACCCAATGGCCAAATAGGTGCCTTAAAAATGATACTAAAAACAGGGATTTTTGCATCAAAAATTTGTACAGAAAATGGATTGAAGCGTATCATTCTATTGCAGTTCTCTGGTTTGGCTTAAAGTAACGTTGCTATAATTTCCATCAGAAATATTTGTAGGGGGGAAGATTTTTACCATAACTTTGTACTAAAGTTATTGTAAATTTCCATGTTTTAGCTAGCATTAGTTAATAATTTAAAAATGCATTATATATTTTTTTTCTTTTTTGCAGCAATAAGAGCATACCTTTGGGATAATGAATGGCATCAGAGTTGAACTGAAGCCAACTCTGGTTTTTTAAAGAAAAATTTTCATGACACGTCTAAGTGAGCAGATTCAAAAGACAGCATGAATCAGTCTCAAAATATTCTGGGTAATTAATTCCCAAAGTTTTCATGACCTAAACAGTAATAGCTCAAAAACACAAATTCAGAATGTATTCATTGTTAGAGCTGATTTTTAGTGTTTCCTTTTTTAAAAATCTGAAATCACTTGAAAACCAATTAGATATATGCATGTATATGTATGTGTATGTATTCAAAATCACCAGCATTTAGGAACTGAAAAGTTTTATTATGAGATCCTTAGAAATGTTACTCCATTTATATGAAGTATGGGCTTCCCTGGTAACTCAGCTGGTAAAGAATCTGCCTGCAATGCAAGAGACCCTGGTTTCATTCCTGGGTCAGGAAGATCCCCTGGAGAAGGGATAGGCTACCTACTCCACTATTCTTGGGCTTCCCTGGTGGTTCAGATAGTAAAGAATCTGCCTGCAATGTGGGAAATATGGGTTTGATCCCTGGCTTGGGAAGATCCCCTGGAGGAAGGCATAGCAACTCATTCCAGTATTCTTGCCTGGAGACCCCCAGAGGAGCCTGAGAAGACAGAGGAGCCTGGCAGGTTACAGTCCATGGGGTGGCAAAGAGTTGCACATGACTGAGCAACAAAGCGCAGCACATATCAAATATATTAAATAGGAAGCAAAATCTAAAAAGCATCTTCATTTATTCCTCGGTGCCACAAGAGCAATTTCTTTAAAGGCAGGCATATCACCCTATAACTCCTACTTTCTCTCAGTCTGTTGAGGGCATAATACATAGGATTAAGTAAAAAGAATCAGATGGATGTACTGAAAACAAAGATCAAACTTTGTGGAGTCATGTGCAGGGTCTGAGAGCATTTCCTGTCTCATAGGAAACATTCACATCACGACTTGTCACCTATACTGTCTAGCCCAGTGTCTCCTAACTTCCTGGAATAAAACCAAACTAAGCAAAGCAGTAAAAATGTCAATTTTTTTGTGTTTTGGAATTCCAAACTCTTATTACTGGAACACTAAATCAACCCTGCTGACTATTGTGCCATCCAAAATTAATAGTGGTTTTTGGTTTATTTTTTAATGTAATGCTTCTATCTACCTCCTATAAATTATAACAACATATTTTAATCTTATTCTAAAATTTTGCAAAATATTGGCTTAGTATTCAAACCGACCTCTGCTTTTACTTTGGCAAATGACTTGAACAAAACTCATTCTCCCATAAATATTAATTGGGTTTTAGATGCTGGCAAATAACCAGAAAGTGAGTAATATAAAAGTCATACTTAATTTATCCTGTGGATTTGCCATTCGTGTCTTCTACAATACTTGTTGGTCGAATGATTTCCACATCTGATCTATATTCCAACTTTGCTTTTATAAGAAATCATGCCATATGGAAACAAGGTTGTATTTTATCAGCACCATCTAAGTTGTCAAGATGTCAAAAGTGCATAGATTATTTTAACAAGACTACTTCCATTGTAGGTGACTTTAAGAGACTCACCTCAGGTGTGGGGAGCACCTCCATGCCACATGCTTTCACACTGCAGAGATTAGTAGGTTCTTATTTTCTGTTTGAAGCAAGCATTCATAGAAAGTACAAATTCATTCAGCCTAAGGAGAGACATTTCAGATTTACCCAATCTGGAGTTTTTATTATACCAGTAATGAAATAAAAGTGACTTACCAAGACACTAAAATCCAGATTTTCTCACTGTCAAGGCCCAGGTCTTATTCATAGCTCTTTGAGGAAAAAGGAAACACAGAATTAACACCTACTGAATGTCATCCATGGGCCAGACACAGTGATAGCTGCCAGGCACTGTCATCTTTCAAAACAGAGATTAAGGGTTAGGCTCCCAGTTCAGTTTCTTCAGCGGGAAATTTGTTCCGTCTCTTATTACCTAGTTCTCTGGTTCTTAGTTTCTTCATGTATAAAATGTGGTTCATAAATGAACCTTCCTTACTGACAAAGACTAAATGAGATAGTCAATCAGTTCAGTTCAGTTGCTCAGTCGTGTCTGACTCTTTGCAACCCCATGGACTACAGCACACCAGGCCTCCCTGTTCATCACCAACTCCCAGAGTTTACTCAAACTCATGTCCATTGAGTCAGTGATGCCATCCAACCATCTCATCCTCTGTCACTTCTCCTCCTGCCCCCAGTCTTTTACAGCATCAGGGTCTTTTCCAATGAGTCAGTTCTTCACGTCAGGTGGCCAAAGTATTTGAGTTTTAGCTTCAACATCAGTCCTTCCAATGAACACCTGGGACTGATCTCCTTTAGGATGGACTGGTTGGATCTCCTTGCAGTCCAAGGGACTCTGAAGAGTCTGAGATAGTCATTATCAAAGCCTTCATAGTGCTTGGCACAGAAGTGAATATTGAATAAACGTATTGAATAAATTGAATATTGAGTTAAAAGAAAGAGGAAAAGAAACTTTGCATGTCATAGGGGTAGGGAGCATAAAGCAAGTGAGAATAGATTTTATGTCTATTTTACAAATGAGAAAAATTATAGTTGGGTAAAATTCAGTAATTTGCAAACAGATTTTAAAACCAGAATGTGAAGTTTCTTTCTGTTTCAATCCAAACTACCACGACACCTTATAAGAAGGATAAGAGGATCAGGGAATTAGAAAGAGCACAAGAGCAGGCTGCTTTGCTCATGCTGTACTCAAAACTTTCTGGCAACTTCTCAGCAACTCTAGTAACCTACGAAACTCTGAACTGGTGCTCTGCCCAAGTGGCAGAATTCAATGAGAATATTCAGGTGATAGTGCAAATATTAGTTCAGGTTAAAGTCTGGAATGTAACCTTGGCTTCCATCAGCTAATTACCAGTCTATTCTCAAGGACAGGCGTTGCATTGCTCTCTTTCTGTACAGCTGACTTACCCCATGCTCAGCATGGCAAGAGCTTGCTGTGTCAGCTCTCCTCATGACGTGACCCTAGGCAGGTCACCAACCTCTCCAAGACTGGGTTAAGGACAGAATCGCAGGCCACACTGACAACCACCTAACTCAGGTTCTTACAGAATGAAATCTTGAAATATCTAATTTTTATGTAAACTTGTCACTGAGGTCAAGCTTGTATCAAAAAAAAAAAAAAGGTACAAATCCTGTAAGTGTAGTCTCATTAATTTTCATGAAATGAATACAATCTCAAATCAATTAGCAAAGCAACCCAGTCCAGAAAACAACTCTTTGGACAACCTATTAGTCACTCTCTCCCAAGGTAACCACTATACATTCTGACTTCTAGGATCATAGCTTACTTTTCTCTATTTTTGAAATTTATATAAATGGAGCCTCATAGTGTGTGTTCTTTTGTATCTAGCTTCTCTGACTCAACAGAATGTTTGTAAAATGCATCCATGTTGTTGCATGTAGTTAGTTTGTTTGTTCTCATTGTTATATAACAGGGGGTCAACCTTCTGTTTTGTAAATAAAGTTTTACTGAAGCACTGCCAGGCTAATTATTTGTTCCCCCTCCCTCTCCTCCTCCTTTCTCTTCTTCTTCTGATGGCCTAGCAGTGGTAAAGTTTTATTATGATTTTCTGAGCAAATATTAAGAGGAGAATGTAATAGAATTTTATGAATGTTTTCCAAGCAATGACTATGTTCAGTTGAATCACATTCTCTCAGAAATTGGCAGTACCTACGGTTTTTCCCATGGTCATGTATGGATGTGAGAGTTGGACTGTGAAGAAAGCTGATCGCCGAAGAATTGATGCTTTTGAACTGTGGTGTTGGAGAAGACTCTTGAGAGTCCCTTATACTGCAAGGAGATCCAACCAGTCCATCCTAAAGGAGATCAATCCTGGATGTTCATTGGAGGGACTGATGCTAAAGCTGAAACTCCAATACTTTGGCCACCTCATGCGACGAGTTGACTCACTGGAAAAGACTCTGATGCTGGGAAAGGTTGGGGGCGGGAGGAGAAGGGGACGACGGAGAATGAGATGGCTGGATGGCATCACCGACTCTGTGGACATGAGTTTGAATGTACTCCAGGAGTTGGTGATGGACAGGGAGGCCTGGCGTGCTGTGATTCATGGGGTCGCGGAGAGTCGGACACGACTGAGCGACTGAACTGAACTGAACCTGTATGAAGCTTATTTAACTTATATGCAGAGTACATCATGGGAAATGCTGGGCTGGATGAAGCACAAGCTGGAATCAAGATTGCCTGGAGAAATATCAATAACCTCAGATACGCAGATGACACCACTCTAATGGCAGAAAATGAAGAGGAACTAAAGGGCCTCTTGATGAAGGTGAAAGAGGAGAGTGAAAAAGCTGGTTTAAAACTCCAGCATTCAAAAAACTAAGATCATGGCCTCTGGTCCCCCTCACTTCATGGCAAATAGATGGGGAAACAATGGAAATAGTGACAGACTTTATTTTCTTGGGCTCCAAAATCACTGCAAATGGTGATTGCAGCCATGAAATTAAAAGACGCTTGCTCCTTGGAAGAAAATCTATGACAAACCTAGACAGTGTATTAAAAAGTAGAAATGTCACTTTGCTGACAAAGTTCCATATTGTAAAACTATGGTTTTTCAAGTTGTCAGGTACAGATGTGAGAATTAGACCTTAAAGAAGGCTGGATGCTGAAAAATCAATGCTTTTGAATTCTGGTGCTGGAGAAGACTCTTGAGAGTTCCTTGGACAGCAAAGAGATCAAACCAATCAATCAACCCTGAATATTCATTGGAAGGACTGATGCTGAAGCTGAAGCTCCAATACTTTGGCCACCTAATGCGAAGAGTCAGCTTATTAGAAAGGACCCTAATACTAGGAAAGATTGAAGGCAGGAGGAGAAGGAGATAACAGAGGATGAGACGGTTGGATGGCATCACTGATTCAAGGGACGTGAGTATGAGCAAACTCCAGGAGATAGTGAAGGGAAGCCTGGCATGCTGCAGTCCATGGGGTCACAAAGAGTCGGACACGACTGAGCGACTGAACAGCAACAACATGTATGAAGATAGATGAGATATATAAAATCTTAATACAGATAAATATTTGCAATTGATTGCAAACATACTTTCAACCTCAATGAAGCAAATTGTATACTCCCCAAGACATTTCATTCTTTATATTAATGGACCCGTGTTATCAATTATTATTTTGTTTATCATGTTATTAATTTAAAAATTGTGAAAACTATTTCCTTTCTTGTTATTATAAGTACCTACATCCAAAATAATAGCCTTAGTTTTGCTTTTTCTGGCCCACAAAGCCTAAATATTTACTCTGTAGTCCTTTACAGAAAAGATTTGCTATCTCTGCTTTAGATATTTTATTGTTGTTCTTTAGTTGCTAAGTTGTGTCTGACTTTTGTGACCCCATGGACTGTAACTCACCACGCTCCTCTGTCTATGGGATTTTCCAGGCATAAAATGGGTTGCCATTTCCTTCTCCAGGAGATCTTCTTGACCCAGGGATTGAACCTGCGTCTCCTTCTTGGTGGACAGTTTCTTTACCATTCCACTTTAGACAGTGCCTTCTACTAAAAACTAAAAGTATGCCCAGTAATTTCTTTCTCTTGTTTCTGAGTCTTGGATCATTGTTTTCCAGTAGAAAGAAGCACAATTCTTTTCTCTTATGAAGGTTATGTTCAATATAGAGAAATCAGGCAATAAATATAAATAGATCATAGATAAGGGAATATTATGATGAAAATAATGTGATATAAGGATGGTGTGATAGAGTCATAGGGATGCAATTAGATTGGGTGATCAGTTAAGGCATGACTGAGGAGGTACCTGGGAGTTAAGCCTAAATGATAAGAAGAGGTCAGATGGGCAAAGATCTTGGGGATGACTGTGGTAACACTGGGAATAGCATGTGCAGAAATCTTAAGGCAGGAATGGATTTGGTGCTTTTGAGGGAAAATAGAAAAAGCCAGTGTAGCTAGACCAAGATAAAAGGTGAGGTATAGAGAGAGAATTGACAGCACCCAGGCCAGGTCTCCTGTCTGCCTCCTGCATGGATCATAAAGACTTCAGACTAATTTCTTTCTGCCTTGTGTACAGGTACTTCCACACAACAATGCCTAATCAGAGTCAATTGCCTCAGAGACTGTTTGGCTGCCAAAGTTGAAAATATTTACTATCTGGCACCTTACATAAAAAAAGTTTGCTGACCCTTGCTCCATAGTATTCAATTGCCAGTATATCAATATTTCTTTATTCATTCTACTTTTGATGGGCATTTGCATTGTTTCTAGTTTTGAGTTAATACAAATAGTGTTACTGTGAACCTTCCTTTATATGTTTTTGGTAGTACATATACCTATTCCTATTGGATGTATGGCGTGTGATTTTTTTTTTAAGCCTCTGATTGATTCTAATATACAGACAGGTTTGGACATTTTTACTTTAGAGATGTTTAAAGAGTTGAAACCCAAAGTGTGTAAACTGCCTTGCCCAAGGTCACACAGATAGTATTTGGCAGACTTGAGATCGACAGACAAACCTCTGTTTCACGGAACAGTTTTGTTTTTCCACTATAGTTCCTGTCATCTTTATCTTTAAACATTAACTTTCAAGGGCCTTTACTTATAAGAGGTCCTTCACAAATGTAACTCTTTTCTGCCACATCTGGTTGTACCTTTTTAAGAACAGGCATGATTATGTAAATCACTTAACCTAGCCCTTCATTTTATAAATAAGTAAACTGAGGCCCAGGAATATTAATAATTTGCCCAAAATAAGCATTTGAATCTTGACTTTTATCATGTACTCTAAAATGATTTTGAACTTGCTGTTGCATTTGCACTTGTCTTTGCATTTGATAACATTCCAGTCAATTCACTAACAAAAGGAATATCTATTCATTCAACTATTTAAATTTACAGAAATATCTAAATTAAAACTAATGATTTATCCTTTCCCTTCCAGCTATACAGCCTCTCCCCTGCTGCTAGATGATTCTTCTTAACAGTTTGTATTTTCACCATGTATATGTGAGCAAACCAAAATTCATGTAACTTGTACGAGTCTACAACTTTGATGGGGAGAAATACAACAATTTTTCTTTAGCTCAAATTAATTTCTAGCTTGAGGTTCCATCCCATCAGTTAGGTAGCCACTCAGTCTCATTTATTTGGAATAACTTCCTTTTCCTATAAATTGGCTAGCATTCGGGGACAGAGAGGAGGTTATGCAGTACCAAGAAACTGAGTGGGAGGTAGAGCGTGTGCAGCATCTGCTTCTTGGTAACCATGGTAATACTGACACTTATTTCACCCTATCTGAGCCTTGGCCACCAGTTCCCACAGACACATCAGCCCCTGTTGTTAGACCCTGTCAGGTGTGTGGGTTTCTGTGCTGTGTCTGAGCCACGGCAATCTCTGCCAGCTTATCTGATGCCCTATAGCAATTTCTTCTGTGGGCTCTTGCCAGCCTCCCCGGCCTCCACCTGGAAGTCGAGGTCAGTTTCCTCTAGTCTTAGATCCCACCAGCCGAGCTGTAGTTTTCCACTTGCCTAGCTCTATCGAGGCATTTGGTTTGGGCCCCCTTTTCTCCAGGCTCACCTCTAATGCTCACTGCTTTCTTTCATCTCTCCCCAAGCTGGGAGCATCTACTTTCAACCTTTAATAAGAATCTCTGTAAGATGCTTTCTATATCTGTATTTTAATTTCTGTCGGATTATCTTTTTTTAGTCAGGCAGTCGAATCCAACCCCTTTCTTCTCCAACCCTCAAATATCTGCAAGTTTGACTTTTTGGAAGCCAGTTGCTAGAATGATTCTTCTCTCTATTCATATCTCATTGGGAACAACATACCTGGAGCAGTTTAGGGGCTTGAATGGGGGTAAGGGTAGAAGGGTGTAAAAAGTGTACTATTGGAAGAAAAATAAATGGTTAATATCTCAAAATATTATCCCACACAAAAATAGGTACATCTGGAAAATAATGATTTTATTTTGCTCTTATTCTAAAATTGGCATTATGCATCAGACTGTAACTTATACTTTTTCACTGAATGCATCTTGAACAAATGCATGTATTCAGATATGCCTCATTATTTCCAATGGTTTCATAGTACAATTCAATTATTATCCTTGTTAATGGATATCCAGGTTGTTTCTGTTACTATAAATAATGCTGAATGATAGTATTAACCAATATTTATTATGGTCTTAAAATATAGTAGATGATGTTTTAAGCACTTAACATGCATCTTATCATTTAATCTTTATAAAAATTTCATGTGATATATATTTTTTGTCTTCTTTCTCTGCAGATGAGAAAACTGACGCACATCGGATTGAATAACTTACAAGGTAAGTTGTCAATATGAATCCTGAGTCTAACTATAGAGACCATGCTCTTAACCATCACACGGTCCTGCCTTCCTCAATTAATGAGTACACTTGTATATTTATTTATATACTTTATTTTTATTTCTGTGAGATAACTACCCAGAATTGAGATTACTGATAAAGTCTTTGTGCATTTTTATATCTTGACAAATCCTGTCAGATTACTCTTGGAATGAAGCAATTTACAGAACCATACTAGTGTTCAACAGTATGGATTACCCCCAAGACTTAACAACAGTGTGTCAGGTCTTGTCTAAAATTATTTCATGCCGGTAGGAACACTGTCTCTCCACCTCAAATGATGACCAGGTATTTCAATTTTCACTTTCATGACTACTAATGTGGATGTCAAGCATCTTTTCTTAGGATTACTGGTCCTTTGTATTTCCTCTGCTGTGAATTGCCTGTTAACATCTGTCATTTTCTAATTAATTTGTAAAAGCTCTTCGTGTATTAGTGATATTAAGCTGCTGTTTTATATGTGTTGTAAATATTTTCTCTTCTTTTGCTTTATACCACACAGTAGTTTTACATGTTTATTTATTTGACTTTCATTTTATTCTTTATGAAATAATTGCATAGTACTCTATAGTATGAATTGCTTTTTCAAAAATATAATGTTACTCTATTCCCTATCTTGCTAAAGAAAGCTTATCTCATTCCATAGCTATATAAATGTTTTGCTGATTTTTCTTTTCTATGATTTTACATGTTGTATGTCTAATTCTTTAATATAGCTGGAATTTACTTTTGGATGTTATGAACAGGAGTTGATACTGTTTTCTTGCTAATAGATAACCAATTATCCCAATTCCATGTATCATATGAAATTTGAATTGTTGGTATATTGCATATTACATTTCCTTCCCCAGTGACTTCCACTCCCAGATACACTTGGATCTACTTCTATACCTAATTCTTTCCTATTGATTTATCTTTTTAAATTTCAGTATCATTCCACTTTGATTTCAGTAACTGTAAAGTAAATTCAGATATCTGTTAAATGAAGTACACTCCCCCATTTCTGAAACATAACTATAAAGTTTACTACATACTTTTCCGTCTTCAGATAGTTCATAATATCTCAGTAGACCAAGAGGCTATCTTATTATAGTGGGTTTTCTTTTTTTTTTTTTTTCACGAATGAGGAAGTGCAGATTTTTCAGGCAAATGAAGCTCCTTATGTCACATGATCTGATATCCTTCAAATTTTACTAATATTATCAATGAATTGACCTTGAATTTGAATTGGAATTCACATTTTCTTTCAGTTTTCAGTTCAGTTCAGTTCAGTCGCTCAGTCGTGTCCAACTCTTCGCAACCCCAAGAATCACAGCACGCCAGGCCTCCCTGTCCATCACCAACTCCTGGAGTTCACTCAAACTCATGTCCATTGAGTTGGTGATGCCATCCGTCCATCTCATTCTCTGTCGTCCCCGTCTCCTCCCGCCCCCAATCCCTCCCAGCATCAGACTCTTTTCCAGTGAGTCAACTCGTTGCATGAGGTGGCCAAAGTACTGGAGTTTCAGTTTTAGCATCAGTTTTAGACACTATCTAAAGTCCAGACAACAGAGAAATTGGCCAATGAGGGGAAAAAAGCTAGGGAATTTTGTAACTGATAAAGATCATTATTTTGTTTAAATAGAAATGATTAATTTAGCAATAATTTAACTGAAAAGTTGAATACTGCTACTCCTGTGATGCAATGTTTATTTTTAGTGTCCCTTCCCCTGCCCTCAATCTTTATCACTAATTCGTACCCAACTATAATTTTAAAAGGTTTTTATTCCAAGCTTCATTATGGATGTGAGAGAGTTGCAGTTATGGCTTTTTTAATGCCAAGATCTTAACTAATTTTCCATCAAATTCTATGGGCGAGTTGGTTCTTGTGAGTTTTGCATGGGCTATTCTTATTTGTAAATGTAGCTCCATAGTCATATTTCTCTAGATGTAATATCTATGTTTAAGTAATCCAAATAAAACCGCCCTGCTTTAGTATATTACTAATTTATAACTGAAATTGGCACAACAATGATTCATGTGCTGTAATATCCATTACTGCTTCCTACGAGCTTTGAAAACCTTCTTATTTTAGGAAGAATTCTGTCTCAACATCCATCACAGTGGATTTTTGCCCTCATTTCCTTAGTATTTATTCTGGATGGTGTTTGTAAGATGACGAGGATCTATTTTGGTTGGGGACACTATTCTCTTCCCAGAAGAGGAAGTGAGAGACCCCGGTGCTTTGTCTCCAGCTCCAAAGCTGTTAGACAGATCAGACAGGGCCCTTGGTCTGCCAGGCTCCAGGAAGGCTTCTCTCTTCTGATGGAACAGCTAAACAATTGTTACTATTTACAATGGGCCAAATGGAGAAGTATTCTTAGAACAATAAGAAAAGGGAAAGTCGGCCACCAGGCAGGAAAGAAGGCTTTCGGGCATCATCAAACCTAGAGAATGTGAATGTCTTTTAAATGTAAACAGTTTATCCATAGCACCTCTTCAAATAACAATACCAGGGGTGCTTGCAATGTGCCAGGCGCTTGACACACACTATTATCTCTAATCCCCTAACAACTGCACCAGACAAGTATTAATCCAATCTGACACAGGAAGAAATCAAGGCTAAATAGCTTTTAAGAACCACTCCATGGCTAGTAAATGTGGAATTCCACCCCAAACTTGTATCATACAGTTAATATATACCCTATCTTACCTATCTTGTTTGTAAATTAAAAAATAGATGGAAGTTTACAGTTTTTAATGAGTGAATCTAAACTCTTGTCACAAAAATCACAAGGTAGCAGTTAGGGCTCCACTGATAGATTGAAATATGTTCTTTTTGAGTTTCTCTGAATCCTTCAGAGACAATGGGAATCAGAAGAAAACTTGCTAAATGCTCTGTGATAGGGCAGCCTCCTTTGTCACATACATAATTTTCCCCGCCTCTATTACTCCCTAGGGCTTCCCTGGTGGCTCAGATGGTAAAAAATCTGCCAGCAATGCAGAAGACTCCGGTTCAGTCTCCAGTCTCCGGGTCAGAAAGATCCCCTGGAGAAAGGAATAGCTACCCACTCCAGTATTCTTGCCTAGAAAATTCCATGGACAGAGGAGCCTGACAGTCTACAGTCCATGAGGTCCAAAACACAACTGAGCAACTAACACTTTCAGTTTTCATTGCTTTCAATCTCTTCCAATGGCCCATGGGATGAACTCTTACTTTGATTATAGTAACTCCAAACCTTGAAGACAAATGTGTAGATTAGAGATCTATATTCACAATAATCATCATATTAATTTTTAACAGAATAATTGGGTTATATACAGCACAAGTATGATGAAAAATAATCACCAGTTTAAAAATATTTGGCCTTCTTTCCATTACAGTTTTAATGTTTCACTGAAAATTTCTATAAATGCTAGATCAATGAAGCAAATCTTACCTTAATTGCATATAATTTGCAACAGGTGAGAGGAGAAAATAATGTATCTGAAAGTGAGATGCTCATTGGAATGTTTTGGTTATGGAGTGGTACACAAGAACAAGTCAGTATTTGATTTAAGGACTATAATGAACAATGAAAATTACTAGTTTTCTAGTTGCTTTAGGTGCAATGACAAAATCATTTTATTTTTTTGCTAACTTTTTCTTTTGCTCCAATGGGCCCAGGGCCTGCTCTATACTTAGGAGGACAGAGGAAATGTTTGTGTGGTCTCCTTCTCATTGCCTAGCACCACACTC
Source organism: Moschus berezovskii (assembly GCF_049115385.1). Classification (NCBI taxonomy): domain Eukaryota; kingdom Metazoa; phylum Chordata; class Mammalia; order Artiodactyla; family Moschidae; genus Moschus; species Moschus berezovskii. The sequence goes on along the minus strand of NC_142469.1, from coordinate 79,726,132 downwards.
CCATTCACCCTTCCCTTGTCCTCAGCTCCTGCAATGGAACTGCCACCAGTTTGGGGAACATCCACTATGTGAAGGGGAAGGGAAATTCATGTTCCCACTAGCTCTTTTTGATAACATTTTCAAGGATTGGTTAGCCATTTGTTAGTTACTAGACCAATAAGTCGGATGAAGCGGTGGAGGTCAAGACTGTACGAGAAGGTGGAACGGTGAGAGGGAGATGACTGGCATCCTGTTGAGGGCACTGAACACTAAGAGGCGGATGGAGTGGAATGGGTAGAGAATGAGAAGAAAGAAAGGATTAAAAGAAAAATAATTCCCCGGAAGAAGAGGTGGAAGACTTCCTCGTCCTTTTGCCTAAGTTCTCCCAAAGTCTATGTTTGTTTAAATGATCCATCTACAGGACGCATCAGACTTCAGCATGACTGCCATTCCTATAGTCCTCTTCAGAGGAAAACTGCTGTAGCCACAGCACCTGAGGAAGAGGTTCATCTAGGAAATTCCTCAGGCATAAGTGGCCACGTTTGCTCCACACTGACGTGCTTCCCACAGACAACTGGAGCAGGGTTCATGCCTAATCTAGCAATCTAGTCAGACCAACAGCCTTCAAAATGGTCTGACATCAAAAGCTCTGGCCTCTCAGAATAATGATGATTGCTTGTACAACCAATTTATTTTTACTTAAAAGAGCAACTTGATAGACCAACTGTGGTTCTGTATACTTTTCTATTTGGCAGACATTTTCTTGAAAATGAACAAAGTGTATCTGTCATTTCAAAAAAAGACCTGGCAGTATGTGTTGTGAATGATAAAATTTAAACTTTCAAGTGAAAAATAGAGTCTTGGAAAACATGTAGCTGCCATTTTGAGCTTGACAGCTTTCCAAAACTTAAACACTTAAAAAAAAATATTCTGACATAGATGATATTAATACATGTGATTTCTTGGATACTGTGTCAGCATTTACAAAACATTATATACCTCACTTAACCAAATTTTCCAGATGACCAATACTTAATGTTACAAAAGCCACAAGTGAAATATTCTTTAAAGTGCAAGGTAGATCAATTAATTTTTTTTAGAATAGTGAATTTTAATATAACCGAGTAGTCAAATATCACTGATATGATGTCAAACTTCATGTCACAACTAATCTTTAAGAAACCACCACTTGCTGAATTTTGGTATTCTATCAAAGAAGAATACCCATAATCATCTGGAAAGGATATTAAAATGCCCCTCCTTTTTCCAAATACTTGTCTGTGTGAGACCAGATTTTCTTCACGTGCTTCAACCAAAACAACATAATGCAACATATTGAATGCAGAAGCAGATATGAAAATCCAGCAATTTTTAAAATCATACATTAAAACAATCTATAAAAATGTAAAATATAGCTATGCTTCTCCCAAATTATTTTTATTTCACAAAGTAAAGGTATTTTTGAGAAATGTTATTTATGTTAACAGATGATGAGCTGATTATCATTATGTTAAATGCATTAATAAATATTTTTAGAGCTTCTCAGTTTTAATTCCTGATACAGTAAATAGCAATTGATGTAATCCAAAAAAAAAAAAACCACTTTGGGTTTCTCAATAATTTTTAGAAGAGAACTTAAGATCAAAAAGTAGAAACTACTGCTCTTATTTCCATTTATTCTTAGAAAAGGTAGGTAACTCTAAAGAAGTACTACATTTATTTTTTGTTGCAAAAGAAAAAAAAAATCAAATGTAAAAAATTCAGAATTGTCCAAAGGGAATTTTTGTTCTTAGGTTGAGACCAAAGTTCCAAGTTACATATATGAAAAGTGAAATAGACAAAGGCCCACCTAACCAAAATACTTTCTGGCATACTGATAGCATGTTAGCTAGGAATCCAGCATAGTGTATGAATGCAGAGTCAGCTACTAGGTTACATTTAAACTAAGACAATAATTGCATGAAAGATTTAATCATTAAAAGTGCAAAAATGTCATCTATTTTGAATCAAGTAGGAGACTTTCATATTTTTGTATTCTTTAATGTCACCAGATTTAGTTATTAAAAAGTGGGAATTAAAAATCTTACTTTCATTGTCATATTCATGTACAATATTCAGATAGCAAAAATAAAGCTAAAGTTTTAAAAGTTAGGTACAACTGTTTCTTCAGAGACTTTGATAGTACCATAAAGATTATGTTTTAGTGAAGGTGGTAGCTTAAGTTTCAGTCAAGTTTTGTTAATTACAATAAATGTCAACAATGATTGTTTCAATTACTGAGCTTCTAGAATGTGTTTTGTTAAATGTTACCTTAAATAGGCTATTATCTCTGACTTAAAATAGTTTCATTAATAAGATTTTTGTGTATATAGTCATTATAATAAATATCTGATCTGTAACTTTTTGGGTTTTGGTACCATTCTGATTAATATTTTTCACTAAGTAAGAAATGTTGTTGTTCTGTCTCTAAGTAATGTCTGACTCTTTGTGACCCCGTGAACTGTAGCCTGCCAGGCTCCCCTGGGGTTTTCGGTCCATGGGGTTTTTCAAGGCAAGAATACTGGAGTGGGTTGCCATTTCCTTCTCCAAGGGATCTTCCTGACCCAGGGGTCGAACCTGCATCTCCTGCCTTGGTAGGTGAGTGCTTGAAGCTTAAGAAAGAAATATATATATTTTAAAGAACACAGATAATCACAGACCAGCAGTAGTCTTCTTATACAAGTGAAAAACTGAAATAAATTTACAAAGTAGCTGCATTAACCAAATTCAATATAATTTAACTATGATAGTTGAATCAATGACGTGGTTTTCCAGAAGTTAAACCACTGCTGGCAACAAACTCCTGACTTCCTCTACTACAGCAGAATTCTTTTGATTTGACATGAAGATATTGCACTGTTATTACACAGTCAAATGGCTATATTCATTCACAGCTCTTCTTAACCAAACTACAACAAAACCTTCATAAATATGAGATGCAATGAAATCATTGTTCTTCACTCACGCTCCTATTAGCCAGAGCACCTGAATTCTTTGCACACTGAATTCCCCTAATTGTAGTCATTTAGAAAGTGATCACCAGATGATCCCACCTTTGATCACACCAATTATTTTTTAGCTTTAGAAATGAAACTGCAAATCTAAAAAATTCGGTGGAGAACTTGAGTGACCTCAAAAGTGTGCCCTCAGAGTCCAGTTGAGGACACCATGCTCCAGTTGGAGAAAACCAAGCTCCAGTTGGAGAAAGCCTTGGCTGGAGCTGCAGGAAATAGCCTGCCTGCAAAGGAGGTGGTCAAGGATGTTTTTATTTCTAACACTGGAAATATCCAAGCTTATCAAAGCTTTCCGAGCTATTAGAGCTAACTGAAGGGCCACAAGATAGAGAAGCTAGTCCTCAAAAGAAGAGCTTTTCTTTATCTTGAGAAAGTGAAATTTTATACATTGATTTCCACTTTCCAAGAAGGAGCACTATACCTTTCTCCAGTGAAAATAGGAAGTTTCCCTGTCAAGGACACTTTTACTTGCAAATTTTATATAAAGTTACTAGTGAGTATATTTGGAACGTTTGCCCAATCTAAAATCTAAAGCAGAAGTCAGCAAACTATACCAACTGTAAGTATAATTCAGCCCACTGTCTGTTTTTGAACAAGTGTGAGCTAAGAAAGCTTTAAACATTTTTAAAGTATTGTCTTTAAAAGAAAAAAGGAAAAGATAAGTTGAGAAATAAACAGAGAAGGTATGTGGTCTGCAAAATACGAAAGAGTTACTCTCTAGTCCTTTTACAGAAAAGTTTCTAATACCTGCTCTAAAAATTGCTTACTTTTTAAAATCTGTATCAGTCTTATCTTGGGGGAAAGGTTAACAGTATTCATTTTCTGTCCCTTTTTCATCTTGATCCTCTTTCATCCTTTACTTTAGCCTTGCTATCAAATTAAAGGCTTTTAAAGGGACTTCCCTGGCAGTCCAGTGGCTGGGACTTTGCCTTCTAGTGTGGGGGTTGCAGGTTTGATCCCTGGTTGGGGAGTTAAGATCCCACATGCCTCTCAGGCAAAAAAAACAAAACAGAAAACAGAAAAAATATTGTAACAAATTCAACAAAGATTAAAATGGTCATCAAAAAATCTTTTTTTAAAAAAACTTTTAGTATATTGCTATCTATATTAAATAAATTATTTCATTCATTCCTTTATTTTAAAAACAGGTCAGAAGGCAATTTATATTAATATTCCTATTGAAACAAACCACTAAAATGGAATAGTCTGTTTTTTAATTTTTTTTTTCTTATGGTCCAGTAATTTTGAGAAAAAGCAAATGTGACCTATTTACCTTAGATGCCAACATTAGAGCAAAACCATTCTTTCTTGTCTTCAGTTTGTCTTCTCATTTTTTTCTTTATTAATAAAAAAGTAGTCCACTAACCTTCCCTAAGTTTGAGAATAACTTGAAGAATGTTTAACCCATGCTCAGGGTTTCCCACGTGGAGTAAGTAATTATTAGACCCAGTGAAGGACAACGGAACATGAACCTCACCTTCTAAATATCTTTTCCCATTAATTAAAGCATGAATAATATTTGTTTGGTAAAAATCTAAGTGGATTAATACTCCCTAAGCCTTCAGAGAAATTCACTTTCAGAGATGCCAAAGGGTTTATAAGCTTCATTAACAGTCCATTTTAAGTATGATTAAGTGCTTAGAATATTTCTAAGTACCCAGGAATTAGTTGTTTGATTAACTATTATGGTCTCCTTTACCTGACTCAGAGAACACATTAAAATAGCTGAAGAAATGTCATTAATTACTCACTAAGGAAATAAAATGTGGTGGGGAAGTATCTGGGTTCTCTGTCATCTTCAATGGATTATTTAGGAAAGAACATTTGAAACTAAGTCCACAGGAAAAGGCGCTGGGACACAGATTGCCGCTGAGAGCATTTGGTCCTCAACACTGAATTTGAAAGGCTAAAGAGAATCATGTTTTCTTCACTGAAGGCAGATGGGTGCTTATTAAGAGCTTCCTTCAGCAAGAAAGTTAGGATCCCTGCCACATTTCCACCCCCTCACAGGCTTGGTTTCTCCCATTCCAGAGTTCTCCACAGGAAGCAGGAAATAAGCTCTCTAAGGAGGGGGAGGGGGGGTGCGTGGGGCCCTCTTGGCTGCCTGCATTCACCTGTGTGCTGCCCTCGGGTCTAGATGGTGATCCCATGGTAATGAGAGACATCTCGGCCATTCAGAAACGCTGATCCAGAACTTAGCGCAAGAAGCCCTTGGGGTAGTGAAGGCTGCAGCCAGCTTGTCCTGGCATGTCATGCACACACCTCTTTGGGCACTGTTGCCAGAAAACAACTCTGTAAGGACTTTTGGGGGAATCTTGCCCTCTGAAAAAACTAGTAAAGGTCTCAGAGGACAGAGAGGGCACTGCCTTGCCAGCCCCATCAGAACCCTGCCCTGCACTCTACCTATCCGTATCTGCAGACTCAAGGCCTGGTGATCGGGCCCCTGTGACTGTGGGCAGCAGCCCTCCCCAGAGACAAGACTACATACAGCTTGCTTGAGCTGCTCTCTTGGGCACCTCACTGCTGCACCTCAGCTTCCACTCGGAGCTCCATTCTTTCCCTGACCTCTCGGGCCAGCTTGGACCTGAGTCCTGACAGGGGCAGCTTCTCAGACTTTATCCCTCCAAGTGGTCATGAGTCAGGGCAGCTGGGATCTCTGGATCCTAAATTACCGCCTCTGGCACAGCCCCCACCCCATGACCACACCCCCACCTTTGCCCCTGTTGGATCTTGATCTCCAGGGCGCTCTGGGAGCAGCCAGCCAGCTTGAAGTCTGAGCTTTGCTCTGTGCCCTACAATTCAGTCTCATCTCCTCCTCAGGCTTAATGACACTTGCTTTATGTACGTACCTTCCAGCTCTGAACTCTAGCTCTGCCTTAACTGGCCTGTTACCTAACCACAGAACAAGGCTGGCAAGGATTCCTAACATCAGTCACTTCATGCCTATTCCCCATGTTTGCTGAAGCTATTTGTGTGCTTCCAGATTCCAGGGAATCTCCAGATACAGGACAAGCATTGAAACTAAGGGAAAGAGAGTAAAAGGGAGCACCTTGTCCCAGTAAATTTCCCCTGTGAATGCTGGGGGAGGAATTACTGAAAGGAAGGTCTTATATCAGCACTGACAAGTATTCTGAAGGGAAGGGGAGGCTTGGGTGATAGATGAGATGGATGTTCACAAGAAGTAGAACAAGACTGAATAAAAAGTTCATCTCTTTTACTTGGCTCCTTTCATAGACAAGAAAATGGAGGACCAACAATATAAATTGACTTGACCAGTATCACTCTGGTTAAAAAGAGCAAAGTTGGAATCAGAATCTTGCTTCCTGCTGTTGCTGCTGCTGCTAAGTCACTTCAATCATGTCTGACTCTGTGTGACCCCATAGACAGAAGCCCACCAGGCTCCCCCGTCCCTGGGATTCTCCAGGCAAGAACACCAGAGTGGGTTGCCACCTCCTTCTCCAATGTGTGAAAGTGAAAAGTAAAAGTGAATTCTCGCAGTCGTATCCGACCCTTAGCGACCCCATGGACTGCAGCCCACCAGGCTCCTCCATCCATGGGATTTTCTAGGCAAGAGTACTTGAGTGGCTTGCCATTGCCTTCTCTGCTTGATTCCTGGCTGCTACCTTCATTCTTTCAACAAGCATTCATTGAGTGTCTACTCTAGGGCATGTTATTACAATTTACCAATTCTTGGGTATATCATAGGTGCTTCCCTGGTGGCTGAGACAGTAAAGAATCTGACTCCAATACAGGAAACCAAGTTCAATCCCTGGGTTGGTAACATCCCCTGGAAAAGGAAATGGCTACCCACTCCATTGTTCTTGCCTAGGAAATCCCATGGACAGAGGAGTCTTGCGGACTATGGTCCATGGGTCTGCAAAGAGTTAGACATTTCTGAGCAACTTTCACTTCACTAGAAAGATACAAAAGAAATATAACAAAGAGTAGCCATTTTAAGGGACATTGATCGGGTTTTTAAAAAAGGAAATATTTCAAAATATTAAGTATTTTAAAATAATACAAGGCTATTTATGCTTGGGGTAATAGAAATATATGTAATAAATTTTCATGGGAATTCAGAAAGAACAGCCATCAGATTGGGCTGTGATTCTCAAGAAAGACAAGTTGGATGGTACAGATATTAAACAGAAAGACAAGATTTAGATCCTTTGACAGGAATGAGAAAGGATTTTCAAGTAGGAGAAACTGAAGTTTGTTGGTGATTTAGAAGAGAAGACTATATCATTTGTGTGGGACACATTATAGAAAGCCTTTGGAAAAAACAATCAAAAGTGTACAGTAGGCACTGGGGAAACATTGCGGTGCTTAGCAGGAGAGGAGTGATGATCAGGGTCTTTGGGGATAGCTCAGCTGGTAAAGAATCCACCTGCAATGCAGAGACCCTGGTTTGATCCCTGGGTCAGGAAGTTCCCCTGGAGAAGCAATAGGCTACCCACTCCAATATTCTTGCCTGGAAAATTCCATGAACAGAGGAACCTGGTGGGCTACAGTCCATGGGATTACAAAGAGTCAGACACACGGTCATAAGCAGAGCAATGCTTTAGGAAGACTAATCTGGTAAAGCTAGGATGGGAGGCAGTGGGAGCAGAGGGAGAGAATGAGAGCTCAGAATTGATGACAAGCTACCAGCTCATTAAAATAGCATCTAATTATAGAAGATTCTTATAGAAAGTCAATTATGTCATTTTCAAATACTTAGAGTAACGTGATCTCAAGACAAAAACAGAACTGTCACCTTTGGGCCTGACAAATCTGCTGAAGCCAAGAATTTAGGTTGTGTGTTTCTATCATGAAACTTTTATAGAAATGGATAATTTGTTAATAATTTGTTCTCAGATTAAGCAAACCACAATCTCCCCAAACAAAGCTTTTTATCTATAATTTGTGTTCACATCTCTTTCACAGCTGGCACAAAGTTAAACAAGACTAGTTTATGCTCACATAACTAAAAATTCTCCATGAGTGTATTCTAGATTAATAAGCATTTGTTACTCTTTCAAGAGTTTAAAAATACAAATAATATGAAAAACAACAATGAAAGATAGAAAAATGAAGTTCATTCCCAATCCTGTTACTTCAGCACCAGCTGTTTCTCCTTTTCCCATGTCCTTTTTTTCCCAGGCTTTGTTCATGTGCTGCTGTGTCTTTTTACAATGGTGAAACCATTTATCCATAAAAAGATGTAATAAAATTGACTATCTTTGCCCTTAACATAATTATCCTGTGGTATTAAAGAAGAACTGTTGGTTGGTAAATGGCAATATGAAATGGATGGAAAGTTGGTTTCCTTGACTCTGAACTCTTCAAAGTAAAGATCATATGGTTTGGAATCTCATACAAAAAGCCTGTTTAAATACAGCAGTTCTGTCGCTAACTGTCTTCTGCTCCAACTAGCTGACTAAATGATGAAGGGCAACAGCTGCAGTACTTTCTTTGTGTGTTCCTTGTGCGTCTGTGTTTTAATTGCCAAGTTAGCCACTAATCTCTCTAGTGAGTTAACAGTGGTTATGTCTTACGGAAAAAATTATCTACATCTCTTCATATGGATTTTAAAGAAAGTAAATCCTGGCTGTTTATTACTAATATATTTTTGAGATCAAGTCATCATATTGGAAAGGAATGTTGTAATGTTTACTCCATTAATATTTGAATACAGCTACATTCAGATTCTAGTTATAGATTGGATTGTGTGTCATGGTTCACTTGCTACCGATCAAGTCATTATCCCCAGTGAACCAGATTTGCTTGCCTGGAGGCAATGTTCTAGGATGTACATTTATTCAGAGGTTTTTGGTTTATTTTAATAACCCTTGTTAGCAAAACCTGAAACTTGAAAGTTGTCCAAATTCACTACCAAAATGTAGTTAGAGCTCCGATTTAGTGATGAAAGTAGAAAAAGGTCTTGATTCTCAGTGACCTTCTGTCTTGATTTACATAAATTTGCATATGCATTATGACCTTCGCTTATGAGTTACAGAAGCTGAAATGAAATTAGGTAATACTGCTTTCATCAATTGAATACATGATATGAAAATAAAAGTAAATTCCAAAAAGGCAAAAATTAAGTTAAATGCTTGATATAATTTCAACACAGTTGTCCAATACCATTATAGCTGCCATGAAGATTATTTTACTGCAAAAATGATTTTTGTGATTTTTTAAGGAACTAATATCTATTTTCATAGTTCCAGATTTTATTCCATTAACTGATATTCCATGTGATGCTTATGCCATAAGATCCAGAGCAAAAAATGATTGGTGCAAAATATATTGTTGTTATTATAGTAATGATCTCCACTAAGGATTACAGTGCTCACTATTTTATCTAAAGTTGGGGGGGAGATCAGTATTTCATACAAACATATTTTTGGTCACAAGTTAATTTTTCTCATCTCTTGCTTTTTTAAATTAAATGCCCTCTGACTGAAAAATGTTTCTCCGTAATAATTGGTAGTAATAAAATAAATGTATATCAGAAATTTTTCCACAAAGGTTATCTCAGTATATTCTCATAGTCTTGGGAGGTAGTAATTATCATTATATTTTATGACGGGTCAGGATATTGAAAGCCAAATGAAATAAAAGTCTTTTTAATTCTTATAACAAGTCAATGGAAAACCCATATTTTGAGTTCATGGCTGGCTTCCCAGTACATTGCTCTTTCCATCAGCCTTGTATATCATGTGTTGATTGCAATGGAGCAAGATTGAAAGTCCCCCAAAAGGTTACCTTAAAATTGTTTTATTGCTTCAGCCAAAGTATTTTGTCATAGTCAAATGCAGTGATTCATAGTCACGTGCTCACTCTGCATTGGTCCACTAGCGCTTTGCTTGGCACAGGTTTAAAGCTCTCGCTTCTAAGTGGAAACATGTGCCCTCCCTCATCTTTCTGTGTGTGCTCTGCCCTCATCCAGTATCCTCCCTCTCACCGGGATGCTGCCACATCTAATGAGCTTATAATTATTTTTAAACTTCTTTCCATGAGGTGGTATCTGCATACCAGATGAAGGGGAGAATGTAATCCATCTTGCAGATGTTAAACCATGGGTCATGTGAAGAGCAGGAGGTGGTAAGAAAGGAATATTTGATGAAACTCTCCATAGAAATATCAAACTCAGTATCACATTTCTATCTGACTAGAGTTCAAAATGTTTGTGCTAGAACCAATCAGTGGAATCAGTTCAAGTTTGGAGAAATAGATCTTCCAGATTAACAAAGAAAGAAAGAGAGTGAAGCAAGAGAGAGAAATAAGAGGGAAAGAGAAGAAATGGAGGGAGAAAAGAGAAGAAAAGAAAAAGAGGAAGAGAAAAAAGAGGGGAAAAAGGGGGGCAAGTCTTTTTGTGTATGCAAGTTTTCCTGCTCTTAATAATAATAATGGTTTAAATTAATAATAAATTTGGCCACTGAAGATAGTTTTGGTTCTTGTTAAAAAATCAATAAGCTTCATCTGACCAGTGGCCATAATTGGCAAATTCCTACCAGAGGTAAATACTGCTGTGTTCAAAGAATATATATATATATTCACTTGATGGACATGAGTTTGAGTGAACTCCGGAAGTTGGTGATGGACAGGGAGGCCTGGCGTGCTGTGATTCATGGGGTCGCAAAGAGTCGGACACAACTAAGCGACTGAACTGAACTGAACTGATATATATATATAAAGTACATTTAATATACATATTTAAGAGTATATTTAATATACATTCCTATTGAAGAACAACAAAATTACATATGAGAGAACATTTGGACAACTGCTCATATAGTTGTTAGGAGCAGTTGCTTGAGTCCATCTGAGCTAAGGAAGGAACATTACACTGCTCTGCCCCTCTGCTGACATTTGAAATTTTTTCAGTTTGGGGTTATGACAAATACAGGTGTGGCTTCTATAAATACTCTCATATCAATCTTTGTAGACATATATATTTCTCTTGGAAAATACATGAGAGTAGAATTACTAGGTCATGGCATAGCTGCATGTTTAATTTTATAGGAAAACAAAGTTTTCCAAAGTGGTTGTATCATTATATACTCCCACCAGCAACGGGAAATGCAATTGCTTCTTACTTCCTCACCAATATTTGAGGTTATCAACTTTTTAATTTCTACTCTTCAGGATTGGAGTGAAAACTAAAAAACTATGGTTTTAGTTCATATTTCTTGATGACTAAGGATGTTGAACAACTTTTCAAGTACACATTAGATTTTGTATATTTTCTTCTGTTAAGTGTTCAAGTCTTATCTCCTCTCCTTTTAAAAAAGCAAAACCAATTAAAAAAAACAAACTTTTTGTAGGACATATTCATATTCCATGGATATAAGTCCTTAGTCATACATATTAAGCCAAGTTAGTGACATCCCGGTCCGTATTTTTAGAAGTTTTTTGATGAGCAAGAGCTTTGAATTTTGATTAGTCTTATACTAGTACCTCACAGTTCTGATTACTATAGTTTTATAGCAAGGAATGAAATATGATGTATATTTACCTGCTTGCTTCTTTTTTTCAAATTTGTTTTGGCTATTGGTATTTTGAATCTGCACATAAATTTTGGAATCAGTTTGTTAAGTCTGGGGGAAAAAAATCCTCCTTGGACTTTGACTGGGATTATATTGATTCTATAGATCAATTTGGGGAGAATTAAAATCTTAATGATGTCCACTATTCCAGCTCATAAATATGGTGTATTTTTCCATCCTTCTATTAAATAAGTCTGCTTTTATTTCTCTCAACAATGCTTTGTAGTTTTTAGTATAATGTGCTTAGTCACTCAGTCATGTCCGACTCTTTGCAACACCATGGACTATAGCCTGCCAGGTCCCTCTCCCATTGGGATTCTACAGGCCAGATTACTGGTGTGGGTAACTGTTCCCTTCTTCCAGGGGATCTTCCCAACCCAGGGATCAAACCCAGGTCTCCTGCACTGCAGGCAGATTCTTTACTATCTAAGCCACCAGGGAAGCCCTCTTGGTACAAAGACCTTATATTTTACTTTGGAAAACTCAGTTATTTGCATTTGTGTTCTTTAATAATATTATAAATGGAATTGCTTTCTTAAATTTTATTTTAAATTATTTTCTATTAGTAGATAGCATTGATTTTTGAATATTGAACTTGTATTCTAAGTGAACTTGCTAAGTTTGCTTTAGTTCTAGCAGTTTTTTTTTTTCTTTTTGAGGAATCCCTTAATATTTTCAACATGTCATCTATAAATAAAAATAGATTTATGTGTTAGTTGTTCAGTCATGTCCAACTCTTTGTGACCTCATAAACTGTATAGCCTACCAGGCTCCTCTGTCCATGGAATCCTCCAGGCAATAATACTGGAGTGGGTAGCCATTCACTTCTCCAGGGGATCTTCTCAACCCAGGGATTGAACCCAGGTCGCCTGCATTTCAGACAGATTCTTTACCATTTGAGCCACAAGGGAAGCCCAATTTTATCATAGGGGATTTTAAAATTATGAGTTCAATTTGTACATGAATAAGATTATTTTTATCATTGAGGATGTTGTTAACCGGGCTTCCCTGGTGGCTTAGGTGGTAAAATATCTGACTGCAATGTGGGAGAACCGGGTTCTATCCAAGTTGGGAAGATCCCCTGGAGGAGAGAATGGCTACCCACTCCAGTATTCTTGCCTGGAAAATTCCATGGACAAAGGAGCCTGGTGGGCTACATTCCATGTGGTTGCAAAGAGTTGGACACAACTTAGCAGTTGAGCACGCATGCATACTATGTATATTAATATTATACTCCATGACAATGCTAGTAGTATTTCACTGTATGAATTCACCAATTGATGGACATTCAATTATTTTTACTTTTATTGTTTATGAATAATGTTGTTATAACATTCATGTAAAAGTCTCGATGTGAACATACATTTAATTTCTCACTTTAGTGCATAGGAACAGCATTGCTGAGTTGGATGATAAATGCATGTTCAAATTTGACACTGCCATACTGTTCACCGAAGTTACTGTAACATTTTGCATGTCCACTGTATGAGAGATGCAGTTGGTCTAAATTTCTCATTGGCACTTGGTATTGCCAATCCTCTTATATTTAGCTGTTTGAGTGAACAGGTAGTAGAATCTCACCGTGATTTTAACTTGCTTCCCTGAAATGACTAGAGATGTTGAATATACTTTCATATGCCTATTTGCCATCTGTATATCTCCTTTTGTGAAGAATTTGTTCAATTCTTTTGCCAAACTTTTCATTGTGTTTATCTGCTTGCTATGGGATTGTAGGAATTTTATATAGATTCCTGACACAAGTCCTTTGACAGACATATGCTTTGCAAGTATTTTCTTTCAATTTACAGCTTGCCTTTTTATTTCCTTCAGTCAGTGCATCTTTCTGAAAGCATAAGTTTTAAATTTTGTTCCTGTACATTTTATCAGTGCAGTCCTTTACAACCAGTACTTTGTATGACCTATTTAATAAATCTTTGATTAACTCAATATCACAAAGATTTATTTTCTCCTCTGCATTTATGCATTAATTTTATTACTCTTGTACTGTGTTCTAAGATCCATTTTAATTCATTTTTGCTTATAATATGTGGCAAGGGTCAGGGTTAAGTTTTAAATCCTTAGAGTTATACAATTATTTCAACACATTTATTTAAATGGTTATCCTTCCCATATTGAATTACCTTGGCATCTTTTTTGAAAATCCATTGATCATATTAGTGTCGGTCTATTTCTGAATTCTATTTATTCCATTGTCTAATTTTATATCAGTACCATATTGTCTTGAATACTGTAGCTTTATAATAAATTTTGAAATTAGGTAGTGTAAGTCCTCCAGCTTCACTCTTCATAAGTAAAGTCTGATCTCCTTAATATATAGTAGCTCTTAGAAATCAAGATTAAGAAACCACCAATCATAGAAATGAGCAAAGGGCATAAACAAAAAGTTCACAGAAAAATAAATTCAAATGTCTCTGAAAGTTATGACATATATTATCACATTTATAATGAGATCAAATATGGATCATGGAAAAAGCAAGAGAGTTCCAGAAAAACATCAATTTCTCCTTTATTGACTATGCCAAAGCCTTTGACTGTGTGGGTCACAATAAGCTGTGGAAAATTCTGAAAGAGATGGGAATACCAGACCACCTGACCTGCCTCTTGAGAAACCTATATGCAGGTCAGGAAGCAACAGTTAGAAGTGGACATGGAACAACAGACTGGTTCCAAACAGGAAAAGGAGTACGTCAAGGCTGTATATTATCACCCTGCTTATTTAACTTCTATGCAGAGTACATCATGAGGAACACTGGGCTGGAGGAAGCACAAGCTGGAATCAAGATTGCCGGAAGAATTATCAATCACCTCAGATATGCAGATGACACCACCCTTATGGCAGAAAGTGAAGAGGAACTCAAAAGTCTCTTGATGAAAGTGAAAGAGGGGAGTGAAAAAGTTGGCTTGAAGCTCAACATCCAGAAAACTAAGATCATGGCATCTGGTCCCATCATTTCATGGCAAACAGATGGGAAAACAGTAGAAACAGTGTCAGACTTTATTTTGGGGGGCTCCAAAATCACTGTGGATGCTGATTGCAGCCATGAAATTAAAAGACGCTTACTCCTTGGAAGGAAAGCTATGACCAACCTAGATATTATATTAAAAAGCAGAGACATTACTTTGCCAACAAAGATCTGTCTAGTCAAGGCTATGGTTTTTCCCGTGGTCATGTATGGATGTGAGAGTTGGACTGTGAAGAAAGCTGATTGTCGAAGAAATGATGCTTTTGAACTGTGGTGCTGGAGAAGACTCTTGAGATTCCCTTGGACTTCAAGGAGATCCAACCAGTCCATTCTAAAAGAGATCAATCCTGGGTGTTCATTGGAAGGACTGATGCTAAAGCTGAAACTCCAATACTTTGGCCACTTCATGTGAAGAGTTGACTCACTGGAAAAGACTCTGATGTTGGGAGGGATTGGGGGCGGGAGGAGAAGGGGACGACAGAGAATGAGATGGCTGGATGGCATCAGCGACTCGATGGACATTAGTTTTAGTGAACTCCGGGAGTTGGTGATGGACAGGGAGGGCTGGCGTGCTGTGATTCATGGGGTCACAAGGAGTCAGACACGACTGAGAGCGACTGAACTGAACTGAAGATAACATTTGGATTAGACAAACCAAAAGTTTGACACACTTGGCAAAGAAGTAGAGAAACAGGCACTCTTATATTTTACTAAAGGGAGAAAGAAATTTAATTCCTTAAGGAAAGAAGACTGGAAATATCAACATTACAAATGCATTAACTCTTTAAGTTAGGAAACCAGATACCAGAATCTAGCTTTAGTTACACCTGTACCCAAACAAAAAAATGGCTTCCCATTTGGTACTAGTGGTAAAGAACCCACCTGCCAATACAGGAGACATAAGATCCCTGGGTTGGGAAGATTCCCTGGAGGAGGGCATGGCAACCCACTCTGGTATTTTTGCCTGGGAAACCCTATGGACAGAGGAGACTGGTGGGCTATGATCCATAGGGTTGCGAAGAGTTGGACATGACTGAGGCAAGTCAGCATGTACCCAAGGAAAATAGAATATGCAAAAGGATGCCTCTTGCAGCATTGTTTGTAATAAAAAAAAAAAAGACTAGAAACTATGCAAGAGTACAGTGTCTGGGAGACTGGGAGACTGAAATGAAAACATTTCTATATTGAAATATTATGCAGCTATCAAAAAGAACGAGGAAGATTTCCATATACTGCTTTGGGGAAACCTATATATTAATTAACTAAGTAATTAAATTATATATAGGTATTAAATATAAATATTCAGATATGTATACCTATTCATAATTTAAGTAATTAGTTAAGTTTTGGCTCTTATGGGTCTTCATTGCTACACATGTACTTTCTCTAGTTGCGGCGAGCAGAGGCTACTCCCTAGTTGCAATGCATGGACTTCTCACTGCGGTGGCTTCTCTTGTAGCAGAGCACAGGTTCTAGGTGTGTGGACTTCAGTAGTTTTGGCTTGAGGAATTAGTTGCCCTATGGCATGTAGGATCTTCTCCTGACCAGGGTTCCAGCATGTGCCCCCTGCATTGGCATGTGGATTCTTAATGACTGGACAACCAAGGAGGTCCTCTATAATATATTTTTAAATGAAAAAAAAACAACCAGCTAAATGTAGAAGAATAAGCTCGATCTTTCATATCAGAAATAGAAGTATGAGAATATTTACTCAGATATGCATAAAAATATAAAGCTAAACAGAATAAAAGGTAAACAGAAATTCAGTGATAACTTATAGTGAGTGGGGAGAAAGTGGTGGATGGGGACAGAGAAAAGTGACTCTATCCAGTGCACCTTTGTATAGTTTTGATTTTTGAGCCATGTTCAAATAAAATTTTTTGGAAAGAAAATAAACTCAAGAAGACATAGGGAAATATTATAAGAATGTTGTAATCTAATAACATACTCAAGCTTCTGCCTTGCTAGATGTGGTTTGGTGGGATGGTAGCATGTGGGGAAATCTCGCCTGCCAGAAAGACAGGGCAAGGGCTAGGGGGCTTGGTGTTCACAGGGGTGGTGTCCAGGCACCAAGCCATTCTGAACAGTTGGAGTGTTAGCCCAGTTTATCTTGGCCCCACGCATGGTCTGATTCCACTCATTGTCTTGGCTCTCTTCAGTGGTAAGTCTGGTCATGGAATTGTCCTGGAAAAAGAAGTAATAGGTTTTACAGACCAGCTTCCTCTCCCTGTAACCTGGCTCTATGAAGGTCCCAGGGAAACATTAGCAAGTGTTTCCATCACTTTTCTTTGAAAGGCCTTTCTGTAATTACCTTCTGTCTCTCAGGAAGACGGTTCCATTGCACCTAATCTAAATTTGGGTTTCCTAATTCCATTGCATATCTTATGAAAATAGTTTGAAAAATGCAAATAGTCATTCTTCACTGATGTTTCAAGGAGGCAAAGATTATGAACTGATTCTTCTAACCAGAGCTTAAGTTGGATATGGATGCATGCTCTCAACCATCTCTCTTGGTAAACTCAGAGATACAGGGCAGGGGGGGATGCTCTTGCTGCTTGCTCAAGCAAACTAATCTTTCTGGGCATTCAAACTCAATAGTCACTGCTTCTGGAGTCTCCCTTCAGCTTTGACCCCAGCATCACCTTTTAATAGGCCATACCTTCTATTTTTCATAACAGTGGAGGACTGCACTGGAGTTGACAAAATGCACCTGGGGCCAGATAAAGTGCCATCTGCCTGGACTCACATTATACAGCAGAGAAAGGACAGTCATCGCCCTTCCCTTCCTCTTTATGTACCAGTGATTTGAAGGGAACTATGAGTAATACCAGAGAAGGCAATGGCAAGCCGCTCCAGTACTCTTGCCTAGAAAATCCCATGGATGAAGGAGCCTGGTGGGCTGCAGTCCATGGGGTCGCTACAAGTCAGACGTGACTGAGCGACTTCACTTTCACTTTTCGCTTTCACACATTGGAGAAGGAAATGGCAACCCACTCCAGTGTTCTTGCCTGGAGAATCCCAGGGATGGGGGAGCCTGGTGGGCTGCCGTCTATGGGGTCACACAGAGTCGGACACGACTGAAGTGACTTAGCAGCAGCAGCAGCATGAGTAATACACATATGTCCCCTGTGCAAATCTGAAGGCAATTGGTTTAGGTGATGTGAGTGTGACCAACACAAAAGCCAGCAGTATTATTTTTATGGATGTTCCCTCATTCAGTTCAGTTCAGTCGCACAGTCATGTCTGACTCTGTGACCCCATGGACTGCAACACACCAGGCTTCCCTGTCCATCACCAAATCCGGAGCTTGCTTAAACTCATGTCCATTGAGTTGGTGATGCCATCCAATCATCTTTATCCTCCATTATCCCCTTCTCCTCCCACCTTCAATCTTTCCCAGCATCAGGGTCTTTTCCAATGAGTCAGTTCTTTGCATCAGGTGGCCAAAGTATTGGAGTTTCAGCTTCAGCATCAGTCTTTCCAATGAATAATCAGGACTGATCTTCTTTAGGATGGACTGGTTGGATCTCCTTGCAGTCCAAGGGACTCTCAAGACTCCTCTCCAACACCACAGTTCAAAAGCATCAATTCTTCAGTACTCAGCTTTCTTTATGGTCCAACTCTCACATCCATACATGACTGCTGGAAAAATCAGAGCTTTGACTAGATGGACTTTTGTTGACAAAGTAATGTCGTTGCTTTTTAATATGCTGTCTAGGTTGGTCATAGCTTTTCTTCCAAGGAGCAAGCATCTTTTAATTTCATAGCTGCAGTCTTCATCTGCAGTGATTTAGGAGCCCCCCAAAATAAAGTCTCTCACTGTTTCCATTGTTTCCCCATCTATTTGCCATGAAGTGATGGGACTGGATGCCGTGATCTTAGTTTTCTGAATGTTGAGTTTTAAGCCAACTTTTTCACTCTCCTCTTTCACTTTCATCAAGAGGCTCTTTAGTTCTTCTTCACTTTCTGCCATAAGGGTAGTGTCATCTGCATACCTGAGGTTATTGATATTTCTCCCAGGAATCTTGATTCCAGCTTGTGCTTCCTCCAGCCAAGCGTTCCTCATGATGTACTCTGCATATAAGTTAAATGAGCAGGGTGACAATATACAGCCTTGACATATTCCTTTCTCGATTTGGAACCAGTCTGTTGTTTCATGTCCAGTTTTAACTGTCCCTTCTTCACCTGCATACAGATTTCTCAGGAGGCAGGTCAGGTGGTCTGGTATTCCCATCTCTTGATTTTCCACAGCTTGTTGTGATCCATACAGTCAAAGGCTTTGGCGTAGTCAATAAAGCAGAAGTAGATTTTTTCTGAAACTCTCTTGCTTTTTTGATGATCCAGTGGATGTTGGCAATTTGATCTTTGGTTCCTCTGTCTTTTCTAAATCCAGCTTGAACATCTGGAAGTTCATGATTCACATATTGTTGAAGCCTGGCTTGGAGATTTGAGCTTTAGTTTGCTAGCGTGTGAAATGAGTGCAATTGTGCAGTAGTTTGAACATTCTTTGGCATTGTCCTTCTTTGGGATTGGGATGAAAACTGACCTTTTCCAGTCCTGTGGCCACTGATGAGTTTTCCAAATTTGCTAGCATATTGAGTGCAGCACTTTAACAACATCATCTTTTAGGATTTGAAATAGCTCAACTAGAAGTCCATCACCTCCACTAGCTTTGTTCATAGTGATGCTTCCTAAGGCCCACTTGACTTCATATTCCAGAATGTCTGGCTCTAGGTTAGTGATCACACCATCATGGTTATCAGAAGCAGAAGATATTAAGAAGACGTGGCAGGGATACACAGAAAAACTATACAAAAAAAATCTTCATGACCTTCCTTCAGGAAAAGCAAAAAGAGGAATAGAAGGTCTTCCCTAAACAATTGGATAAGAGACCAAGAGAATAAAGAGGGAAGGGCAATGAAAATATATGTGTAACTCAGGTGTATAAGGTCTCTCTGCCACCCAGTTTACACAACCTATAGCTCCTTGCTACTTAAAATGTGGTCTACAGACCAGCCGCATTGGCATCACTAGGGAGCTTGTTAGAAATGCAGAGTCTCAGGCCCTCCCTCATTCCCTCTGGTTGGGAATCTGCATTTTAACAAGATCTCCAGGTGGTTCAAATGCACATGAAAGCTTCACAAGTGCTCTCCTGACCTGCAGATGTAAGTAGAATGGTATCTCCCCCTCACTTGAGCTCTCGCTTTCAGCTACTCTTTACCTGTACTTTAGACACCTCCCAGGCTTGGCATCGAAATGAACCCAACAGGTTCATTCAGAAAGGTGCATGTTCTGTATGGGACCCACTGAAGTGATGGGATGAGATATACCTCCCTTTCCTTGCCATCCTGTCCACTTGCTTGGCCCAGAGCAGAAAGATTAGATGTTTTAATAAAGCAAACATCTATATTTTTAAAATCAAGGACAGTGTTAGAAGCATTCCTAAACTAGGAGAGGGAAGGTTGAAACTCTCACCTTCTTAAACCACACCCCAAGATCCCTCCTCTATAATTCCATCTGTCTCCCAGGACATTGTGGTAGAGGGTTCCCCTTACTTACTCTTCACACTATACTCCTTATCCCCTTGCAATGAGTCAGGTCTGTGACATTCTTTCTAAAGTTGTGGATTTCAGCTCACCTGTGAGCGATGTGGGTAACTCAAGGTCCCCATGTCATAGTGGAGATGAGGCTTCCCGATCCAGTTTGTGGCTCCACTTCTACACCAGAGTGAGATGCAAACAGGTGGGTGCTCTAACTAGGGGACTTGTTGAAATAGCCCATCATACTGTGATGAATAAGAGCACAGCGTGGAGCCAGAGTCCCTGTGTTCTAATCCTGGCTCTACTTAGAATAGCACCTGGTAACAGTGAGTAAGTATGTGCTGTCATTATGTGGTGAAGAAGGAAATGGCAGCCCACTCCAGTGTTCTTGCCTAGAGAATTCCATGGACAGAGGAGCCTGGTGGGCTGCTGTCCATGGGGTCGCACAGAGTCGGACACAACTGAAACGATTTAGCATGCATGCATACATTGGAGAAGGAAATGGCAGCCCACTCCAGTATTCTTGCCTGGAGAATCCCAGGCACAGAGGAGTCTGGTGGGCTGCCGTCTATGGAGTCGCACAGTCGGACACGACTGATGCGACTTAGCAGCAGCAGCAGCAGCAGCATTCAGTTCAGTTACGTGGGTACAAATAATTTCTGAAATTATTCAGAATACTTTTATCTTGTGTAAAGAGCAGTTTGTCCTTATTAGTTTAGAGCCTGATATGGATTAATGGGAAGGAAAACTGACATATATGCCAAGACCATTTGTGCTGGGAAAAAAGAGAAGTCAAGATTTCTTGGTGTTTCTTCCTCAGCCTCAATCTCCTGACTTCACACATAGGTTTATTGCATCTGAACATCTTGAATTGCTCAGAAAAAGTGACACTGCATTCTCAGTGTTCCAGTTCTCCATTATTTCACTTGACTCTCACATTACTCTTTTCTTTTTACAAATATTTGTCATATGGGGCATTGTTGTTAATTTCCTTCTTTAACATGATGGTGGAATGGAGAAGTTGGCATGCAATGATTCCCATATAATTGTGTAACTATAATAAATAGAATTAAGGACTCAAATGAGCTAAATACAGATAGGTAGAGAATTTTAGCATTGACATTTCTCTTTTTAGCAATATGCTAATTGTGTTAAGGTCCTTTTTGTTCAGGGGTACTCAGAATAGTTCCTAATAAATTTGGATCATTGAGAGCAATAATCCTTGAGTGACTGGATGTTCTGTGTAGTGAGTCAGCCCTGTGGTGGCGTCCTGCACTGTTATTGTGGCTTTAGGAATCATTGCCACGCTGGTTAATTTGATCCAGATATTAATTAGATCGGAGAAGGCAATGGCAACCCACTCCAGTACTCTTGCCTGGAAAATCCCATGGATGGAGGAGCTTGGTAGGCTGCAGTCCATGGGGTGTCTAAGAGTCAGACACGACTGAGCGACTTCACTTTCACTTTTCACTTTCATACATTGGAGAAGGAAATGGCAACCCACTCCAGTGTTCTTGCCTGGAGAATCCCAAGGACAGTGGAGCCTGGTGGGCTGCCATCTGTGGGGTCGCACAGAGTTGGACACGACTAAAGCGATGGGAATTCTATTTTGAAAAATGCCGACACTTACATAGAAAAGTCTTTACGATCATGTCAGGTGGAATTTCTGTGTAGGTTTAGAACATTATGATTTTCTATGAAATTTACAAAGTTATTTTCATTTTTTTAAGTGGTAGAGTAATGAAGAGCTAAAGGATTTTTTATATAATTATGAAAATTCTGATTAGAAGAAACTTAAAAGATCACTTACTGAAACATTTCATAAAATGTTGGCACCCTTGATGGAGATTATTCTGTGATAAAGCTGGGAAATATATAGCCTCAGGAGGCAAATGAACTGAGGCTTAAATACCAGCCAGTACTTCCTGGTTAATGTTTGACCTCAGCCAAGTTGATTAATTTCTATTAGACTCAGTTTCCTCATCCACAAAAAGTGGTACATAAAACCTACCTTAGAGGTATTGATAAGGATTAAATGAGATATAAAACACCTAGCACTATGCTGATGTTTGTCATGATAAATGCCATAGAAAGCATCCAACCATAGTAACTGCCAATAAAATTCATAAAAACAAAACCGTACCAAACTCTTAGTTCAGTGAGATTTCCTCTTGTCTACAAATAATTGCTGTTAGGGATAGATTTATAATGTTTAAAGCACCTATCACATGGTGGATGCTCGATAGTTTATAGGAATTATTAGTATTTCTTGATGAACATTCTACATCTTTCACTGATTCATCAAATATTATTACTGTGTGCCAGTGCTCTAAGGAAACCCAATGAATAACACACTGGTGTTTTCTGTCCAAGTGTGGAGGCAACAGATTTGAAGTGCTTCGAGGGGGACAGGCAGAGAGAGGCCAGGAGTTCGAGGCACGTAACAGGTAGATGATGGTGGCATTGACTGAGCAAGGGCAGAACAAGGAAAATAATTAGACTTTGGGATAAGGGTATGAGGAGGAATTAAGAGTTGTATTCTTCACATATTGAGATGCTCATGAAGCATTCAAGTGAAAGGTCACAGAGATGATTAAGTGGATGAGATTAGAGATGATATTTGGCTGGAGAAAATAATGAGTTATCACATGTTCATGCTGTTCAGAACAATGGAACTCAATGAAGAGCTGAAAAAAGTTGTGTAGAAAGAAAAGACTGCCGCAAACTGAAATTTGAGGAGCTCCAACATCTAGAACTTCGTGGAGGAGAGGAGATCAGTGATACCCCAGGAAGTCAATGTCATTGTTGGATGGCTTAAATGTTTAAGATGTTTCATTTTGAAGCTGCCCCTTTGGAATTTCAAAATATTGGCCTTTTAAGAACAACATAGAGCAGGTCTTTTCTTTCAAGTAGATGAGGAAGGCTCCCTGCATATCTACTGGACTTTTCTCCTTTAGCCTGAAAATACTCACATGTCCTGGAACGTGACTTAGGAGCAGACATCACCCAAATCCTACTCTCCCAGCTTGACCAGCCAGCCACCTGCAGGACTCCTAAGCAAATACAGAGTGAGATGGAATAAAAGGAAAACAGATGAATTACTTTCAAAATCCACTGCTGTGGTCTTAATGAATCATGACTGTGGTTATAACTAACAGAGCAGTTGTATAAAGCATGGAAATAATCTTAAAAAAAAACAAGCCTAAGAGGGCAAACTCTAAAGTCAGTTGTGCTTCCAGCAGCTTTAAAAATATGGAGTGAGAAAGCATGCTCTGGCGATAGAAAAACAACTACAAACCAGCTGGACTTCTGCTGGAATTAAGATGAACGGTTCACATTTCTTCCTTGAGTTCATGACACCAGCTAACTCATACATCTCTGCCTGGTCCTTGTTTTGCTTCCCATTTCAGAACTCCAATTTACTGCATTTGTTACTCAGCTGTGTGAAATTAATTTGGACATATATTAATTGACATCACCCCAAGCTCTGTCCTCCACTCTTCATTTTGCAAACAATATTTATCTACTATTTCTTTGGTATTTACTCCAGGTTGTGGTCTTGCTGTATTTTGATATATCTGCTAAGTCACTTCAGTCGTGTTCGACTCTGTGCGATCCCATAGACAGCAGCCCAGCAGGCTCCCCCGTCCCTGGGATTCTCCAGGCAAGAACACTGGAGTGGGTTGCCATTTCCTTCTCCAATGCATGAAAGAGAAAAGGAAAAGTGAAGTCGCTCAGTCGTGTCTGACTCTTAGTGACCCCATGGACTGCAGCCTACTAGACTCCTCCGTTCATGGGATTTTCCAGGCAAGAGTACTGGAGTGGTTTGCCAGTGCCTTCTCTGGTAAGCCAGCCTAGCTGCTAGGAAATATATATTGATATATCTAGAGAAAGCCATATGCAAAACCAGGTACTATTGGTAAAAACTCCAGCCATTAGGCAAAAATAAGATTTTCTTCTTGTGCTCTGCATAGAACTGGAGACTTATCTGCATTGGATTTTTCAGACACCTCTGCATATTTAACAGTGCTGTGCTACCTACTGGGGGCTTCCCTGGTGGCTTAGAAGCAGTGACTAGCCAAGTCAGACCATTTAACATGGCAGGACCGTGAAGTGTGATTTCTACCTAACTACTCAGTATCTGACCAGGTAGCTGGTTGAAGTGGTTCTACTCATGATACCATGACTCAGAGCTGAATTTACTCTGCTTTGTGATGCTAACAATCACCCAACAATAGAAGCATATCCTGGGATGCCTTAACCTGGGAAGAGTTGTGGCTCTTCCCACCACTTTTCTAAGGCTCCCTCCCTCATTGGCAACTCCTCCCAAGGACATCTTCTACCTCCTTCTGTTCCAAGCAGTAAGTTTTCAAATAATAATTATTATCATTCTTATAATGTAGTTGTTGTTGTTTAGTCACTAAGTTGTGTCCAACTCTTTTGCCTGGACTGCAACCCTCCAGGCTCCTCGGTCCAGGGAATTCTCCAGGCAAGAATACTGGAGTGAGTTACCACTTCCTTCTCCAGGGGATCTTTCTGGCCTGGGGATCAAACCCATGTCTGCTTCATTGTCAGGTGGATTCTTTACCACCAAGCCACCAGCCATTATTATTATCAGAATAAATCAGAAATAGTTTTTAAAATGTGAGGCGTGTAGGCTATTCTTTAGGAGATTCTCATTCAGTAGATCTCAGGTGGAGCCAGAACTCCACACTTTCTGAAGTTCTTTCTAAAGCTTTCTGAACCAGAGTGACCAGGTTTGTAAACCACATTTCTAACGAATCCAAGTCAGAGGCATACGGTCATGGCTTTGTGGGTCATGTCTTCTCTCTGGTCTCACTCTGTCTGGTTTCAGCCACAGTAGCTGTCTTGGCCAGTTTGTTCCCACTCTGACCATTGCTGTTCTTCAGACTGTTCTGATTCTCAGGTCTTAATGGTCTCACTGTTTACTCCAGATTCTCTGATCCCAATAATCCTTTTGATTCCCTGACCCCATTCACTGAGAAGATCTCCATTTGGCTTCCGTGTCTTGATACAAGAACAGTGGCGGAGACAACACTCATCAAATATCCATGCACTCCAAACAGCTCCCAGCTCCTCAACCCTCTGTTATGTTACTAATTTTACCCAACGGATTGGGAGCAGTACAGACACAGATGATTTCTGGGATTGTGCTCTTAAAGGCTGGCGTGAGCTTACATGCCTCTCCTCCTCAATAGCAGCAACCTTGGAAGTCGCATAGTGAGATGGTGTCCTCACAAGGATGGCTGAGTCATGGATGAAGGGGTCTCTGCCAGTCTCCATCAGTCTCTATGGGAGCAGTAAATAAGTGGTTTGTTTTTTTTTTTTTTTTTTTGGTGTACCACATAGATTTCAGGGTTGATTTGCTACCATAGCATAGCCAATCCTATCCAGGACTAAACAGAAAGTGCAACTTCTGGGTAAAGTTGCTGCCAAGAGAACTGAACTCAAGCTATCATGATCCATCTGCCTAATGTCTTGTTTCTTTCCCCTCCAAATAGCACACTGGAAGCATCCACTGGGCACCACAGAGGGCAAGTCATGCTAGTTACATGAGATGAAACAGTTGTGCTTAACAGTGAAAAAAATGTAGTTCCCACTTAATCTTGACTGACATTTCAGAAAAATAATTTTCAATCATCTTTAGTCCCTTTAACATTTTCCTTAACTCTTATACATCCTGTACCAAAGGTGACAAACTCAGGTAGGAAATTAAAATGCATACAATAGGCAGATATAAAATAACAGGCAATCGTATGGCCTCACACTTGGAACAGAACAAATAGAAGAAGGCTTGACCACATAAAGGAATTTCAAGCAAATCAAAGAAAATAATAGCTTACACTTAAATAAGAGGTTGTAACCCCACTCATCAACCTGCCATGGCAGCTATGGCCTGAAGTTGTAAATTCTCCTTGTAACTCTGGTTCTAAGAGTCATTTTCACACTATACATTTGAAAAAATACTATGCATCTATTAAAAAAATGTGATTTCAAAGAACAGCAGTTAGTAGAAAGATTATATATATATGTATACATATATATATATGTATATGCGTTGTGTTAATTGCTCAATTGTGTCCAACTCTTTGTGAACCCATGGACTGTAGCCCACCATGTTCCTCTATCCGTGGGATTCTCCAGGCAAGAATACTGGAGTTGGTTGCCATTTCCTTCTCCAGGGGATCTTCCCAACTCAGGGATCAAACCCAGATCTCCCACACTGCAGGCGGATTCTTTACCATCTGAGCCACCAGGGAAGCCCATATATACATACACACACACACACACACACACACACACACACACACATATATATATTTAAAGTTTTAAAAGAATGAAATTTTGCCATTTGCAGCAACATGGATGGACTTGCAGGGCATTATGCTAAGTGAAATAAGTCAGAAGAAGAAAGACAAATATGACATCACTTATATGTGGAAATAAAAATAGAACCAACTAGTGAATATATCAGAGAAGAAGCAGACTCACAGATATAGAGAACAAATTAGTGATTACCAGTGGGGAGGGAGGGATGGGGAGGGGCAATATAGGGGTAGAGTATTGAGAGGTGCAAACTATTAGGTAGAAAATAAGCTACAAGGATATATTGTACAACAGGGGTATAGAGTCAATATTTTATAATAACTGTAAATGAAGCATAACCTTTAAAATTGTGAATTGCAATACTGCACATGTATAACGTATAATATTATACATCAACTGTATTTCAATAAAAAATTGCATAAGTTATATTACCAACTTTGTAGAATAAAAACGTATAGAAAAGAAAGGTTAAAGGGTACCTGTCCTTAGTTAACAGAGTTAGTATTTACTCCTAGTCAACAGAATAGATATTACTGGGTTATAGGATTATGGGTAATTTTTACTGACCTTTTTTTGTGTATTTTCCATCTCTTTTAAAAGAAACACATTATTTTAGTCATCAGGAAAACAAATGTTATTTTTAAAATCCATGTTTAGGGGCTTTTCGGGTGGCTCCCATGGACAAAGGAGCCTAGTGGGCTACGGTCCACAGGGCCGCAAAGAGTAGGACATGACTGAAGTGACTTAGCACGCAGGCACTGGTGGCTCAGTTACGGAAAGTCCACCTGCCAGTGCAGAGGATGGAGTTTCAGTCCTGGGTCTGAGAGGATCCCATGTGCCTCAGAGCATCTGGGCCTGTGACAAAACTATGGAGCCTGGGAGCCACAGCTACTGAAGTCCACGAGCCCTAAAACCCATGCTCCTTGACCCGAGGGGCCACCATAATGGGAGGCCTGCGCACCTCAGTGCAGAATGGCCTCTACTCGATGCAACTAGAGAAATGCCTGTGCAGCAACAATGACCTGCACAGTCAAAAGTAAATAAATATTGTTTTAAAAAAAAATCCAATATTTAGGGAATAAAAGGACAAATATATACATTCTCATTAGCTATGAGAACTTCTAACATTTTAATTCTAAGCATGTAATTTATAATATAGTGTGTGTAGTATATTTTAAGTCTAGCAATAGTTTACTAAATTATATATAAATTAACCTGGAACTGCCATTCATTTACAAATTCTAGTTAAATTGAAACATTCATCTCTATTATCCTTTACATATTACAGAAAGAAATGACTCCCATCTTAATGATCCTCATAACTATCTTGCAACAGACAACCAACCACAACTCAAAAATACACCACCATGGGCAAATTGTAACAGGCAATGAAAAATTGTCTATAATTATAATTACAGCTACCCAAAGAATGCAAATAATTAAGAAGAATTTTTGTTCTCCAAGTTTTGCTACGCTGTTTATTCATTGGAATGGCTTGGCAGTTGTGAGTTCACAAGTGTCCTGAGACTGGTTCATTAAACTCTAATCTGATTAGGGCTTTTTGTTTCTTTGTTCTCTGTGTCCTCAGGTGGCGATTTTGGCTGAACATGACAAATTTTTGCCCCATGTCAGGTACAGAAACATAACTTTGCCTGTGTATTACATAACTGGGACTCAATTTTCAGGCCTTGATCCTTAAAGGCAACTCTACTCAACAGAGTTCCATTTCTTTCCAAAACATCTTCAACAAATAAATCTTGTTACATATATAACAAAGCACTACACATGCATTTATGTGTGGATAGCCAGATGTGTCTAATTTCCCAAAGCATTTACCAGTTACACATAACCTGCTTTTTAAAAATTATCTTAAAACTATCCTAAATGTTATTTATCTCAAGAAATTCAAGACTGATTTCATGAAATTCAGAGTCAGATAGCAAAATGGGTGGAAAACATGGTAAGGGAGATAACTTGTCAGGAAAGGGGAGTACAACGTAAGGTCGAATCAAAAGGAGAGAATCACAAAACTATCTGGAAAAGGCTTTCCATTAGAAATGTAATAAGGAGGCAGCAAAATCTTCAACGGTGTTCCTAGACAGGTGGCACTAGTGGTAAAGAACCTGCCTGCCAATGTAGAAGACATACGAGACACAGATTTGATCCCTGGGTCGGGAAGATCCCCTGGAGAAGGGAATGGCAACCCACTCCTGTATTTTTCCCTGGAGAATCCCATGGACAGGGGAGCCTGGTGGGCTACAGTCTATAGAGTCACAAAGAGTCAGACATGACTGAAGCAACTGAGCACAAAATCTTCAATGCTGAAAAGCAACTATGAGTTGCTATGTAGGTGGGCAGAAAAGATTGTGGGAGACCGTGGCCAGTGAGTGAGTAGGTTGTAACCCAACAGTCACTGTGGATTTTACCCTATCAGTCAGTCAGTTTATTCGCTCAGTCGTGTCTGACTCTTTGCAACCCCATGGACTGCAGTGCACCGGGTCTCCCTGTCCATCACCAACTCCTGGTGATGAGTCAAATGAGTCAGCTATTTGCATCAGGTGGCCAAAGTATTGGAGTTACAGCATCAACATCAGTCCTTCCAAAGAACACCCAGGACTGATTTCCTTTAGGATGGACTGGTTGGTCTCCTTGCTGTCCAAGGAACTCTCAAGAGTCTTCTCCAGCACCACAGTTCAAAAGCATCAATTCTTCGGTGATCAGCTTTCTTCACAGTCCAACTCTCACATCCATACATGACTACTGGAAAAACCATAGTCTTGACTAGATGGACCTTTGTTGGCAAAGTAATGTCTCTGCTTTTTAATATGCTGTCCAGGTTGGTCATAACTTTCCTTACAAGGAGTAAGTGTCTTTTACCCTATAGGCATAAATAAACAAAGGTCAGAAATTTTTGATGTTAATGAATGCATTCAGAATTTTATAATCAAAAAAGCACCTAGAAAAGAAAAGTTGTTCTGCTAGACTTATACATTTTATGTTCTTTAAAAAATAAAATTGTACTTTTTTGTGCTTAATAGTTTAGGAGATCTAAAAGCCTTATTCTGGTTCTGGAAAAAATTCAGGTGAATATGGAATAAAAATGAAGACATATATCAGGGTAAGAACCCAGACTTTAACATGTTCTGCATGAGACATGAGTCCTGAAACAGCAGGGTAAGCATAGGCTCTAGAAGGTTCTAGAACGGTGGCTTCTGAGGGTGTGGTCCACTCTCAGGTTTAGTCTACAGTCACCTTTCCTGATAGCGAGCCATCATCTAGACACCCAGCTTTTATGTCCTGGAGTAGCAGGCAGTTTAATGGAGACACGTGCTAAATTAGGAGAGGTTCTAATTGCAGTTGGTGTAGTAACATTTACACTGTTGAAGGTGTTTGGTTTCTTCTTTAGGAGCTGAATATGAAAACTGTCTGCCAGACTGGCTGTCAACCTGTGAATAATGGGCCGCATCATATGATCGAAACAGGCATGATGACAGAGTCTTGAATTTGGACTGTGGAAGATCTCCTCCTGTCTGTAATTACACCAAAATGAAATGTCCTCAGTTGAAAAGAACCAATGAATTGTATTTTAAAATCTGCAGAAAAACACCGGTGTCCCCCATCACCGTAATATGACTCCAGCTTCTAAGTTTGTGACACTACGCAAGAAACAGAAAATCCATCTCTTTCTTAAGCTTCAGATGACTGGGGACTTGAGGAAGGATCAAAGAAACCCTTCCACGCTCTCTATTTTTTTAGTTTTTGGTGCTTACCATGCACTCCTAACATTAACAAGCTTAGTTCTGTGACGCACCTTCTGGGCCAAAAGATAAGATTTTCTTTCCCTTAAATCACATTTTCTCAAGTATTTTTCAAAGCTGAGGTATAAGCCTTTTAATAGAATTATGCAAATGTTGCCCTAACTCCAAATGTTTTCGGAACTAAACGCCTCTTTGAAGAGTCTCTGTATTTGCAATGTCCACATGAAGAAACAAAAGCTAGGAGCAGCAGGCAATGAGGGGGACAGTGATGACACCCCAAACTCCAGCTTTATTTGTCCCCGAAGTTACTTTGTGTAAATTCAAAGCAACCTCTGCTTCTGAAAGGTCAAACTCGCTGGGATGAAAATGCTGACCGGTCATTAAGGGATAATCCTCTTGGCAGAGTAGAAGCCCAGCTCGAATGCACCTCACTCCTGATTTGAACTGTCTGGATGATGGGATAAAAACATCTAAGGCCCAAGCCCCCAGGGCAATGAACAGTGAACACTTGCATCCCTCCCAAAACTGAGATGCAGAAGTACATTTGAAAAAAAAGCCTTGGATCGATGAGAAACAACTTAGTATTTCCTAGTTTTTCTCTTAAAATAATGGAAAACTTTTTTTTTTTTTTAATGAGACTCAGGAAAAGATAACTATAAATGATTTCTTTCAGAGTGACACATGCTTAGCATTTCAGCTAGGGTAAGACCCCTTGTTTAATGGAAGACTAGTAAATTCACGTTTAGAAGATATATTTCAGAAAAGCATGCCAACTGTTCTGATCCCATAATTCTTGGGTCTTCCGCTTGTGGGTTAAAGAAAAATCACATACTTAAAATTGCCACAGGTCCAGGGGCACTGTCTCATCACTCACCTTGAAACAAAGTGTTGATGAACAGTGCTGTTGTCTTTTTCTTTGACTCAGGTAATTTTGCAACAAGAAAACAGTGTGTATACTGCTACTGCTACTGCTAAGTCACTTCAGTCGTGTCCGACTCTGTGTGACCCCATAGATGGAAGCCCACCAGGCTCCCCCGTCCCTGGGATTCTCCAAGCAAGAACACTGGAGTGGGTTGCCATTTCCTTCTCCAATGTGTGAAAGTGAAAAGTGAAAGTGAAGTCGCTCAGTCGTGTCCGACCCTTAGCGACCCCACGGACTGCAGCCTACCAGGCTGCTCCATCCATGGGATTTTCTAGGCAAGAGTACTGGAGTGGCTTGCCATTGCCTTCTCCGAATAGTGTGTATAGTTTAAAGCAATCCCCTCTGCTCTACACCTAAATGATGTAGATTTTAGGCCGTGGCCACCGCTCCAGAGCAGCTCAGAGCACCCAAGCTTCCCTCTGAGCTGACCCCTTTCCATCAGCTAGCTATTCTCTCTTCAAGGTGCAGGTCCATGTTGTCCCTAACAGCAGTACTGGAAGGTGAAGTGTTTGGCAAGGCAGCCTTAGACAAAGGATGGGTACAGAGAGAAGCAGCATATGGGACCTGACCCCAGTTCAGCTTTTGAGGGTCACTAGCTAAGGATGACATTTACTGCAAACACATCATTTCCTCATAATGAGGTTTCAACTGAAAACCCAAGTCCCATCAGCTCTCCAAAATCCATGTTGATATTTAAAAACACACACAAGAGGACAAACCCCCAAAACTCCAGCCCTTTCTCTCCCCTAGAGTCACGCCTGCCTGCCTTGGCACCGTCCCTGTGAGATGCCCCTAGCAGACACAGCTCTGTGGCTGCAGCTGGGAGGTGAGTTGCTTGCCCAGAGTGTATTTGCCGCCATCCGTCTGGGCAATGTTTTTCGGCGATGTGCACATTCAGCTAGCATCTCTGCCAAGGAGCTTAAGTCGGGAACAGTGGCAGTTCCAAGTATGCAATCTGATTTCAAAATCAAGTTCCTGTGCTTCTGCTATATCCGAGTGTCCCCAGTTATGATGGGCTTGACTGTTACTCTCTCAGCTGCTGTGTAACTCCCCTTGCAGGTTGCTTGATATTTATCTGGCTTTAAAACTGGCATTTCTAGGTCAGCAGAAGTGGGGGAGTTTCTTCCTTGATTTATTTGTTCTTGTTCATGTTCAATTATGATTAGAAGCCATCTCTACATAGCTGCTTTATAATTTGCACCCTGTCCGCTTCTGCGATTTCTTCTAACAGCACTGTTCCATAGAATAGCATTAATATTATGAAAATGAAATCCATTTTTACAGTTTAGCATGAGGTGGATGATGTTCTTTTATTAAAAATTGCTGAAGGCTGCAATTTGCAAGTAATTAGTTAATCCATGTGAGATTTAACCTTCACGTGTATTTTCTCCTAGAGAACATTTTCCTATAAGCAGAATGACAAAAATGAAAAGTTAAATCAAAACCAAACACACCTATCAAACTAATTCAGACCACAATAGCAACATCCTCTCTGTTGCCCATATATCTCTGAAAAATATGGCTCCCCACTTTAGTCTGCAATGTCAGGTTTGAACCAAAAAAATGGTGGGGCTATTGGTGTTTTTTGTTCAGTGGGCTTATTTTCTCCCCTAAAATAACATGGGGGCTTCCTTGGTGGTTCAGATGGTAAAGAATCTGCCTACAATGCAGGAAACTTCATAGACATAAATCAATTGCATGTTCTTTTCCAAGAAATTTCTGCAGCAAGATTTTCAGATAAGGTCATATTACAACTTTAAGTATGGTTAACACAGCAAAGAGAAAAAAAAAAAGGATGTTGTTTTGGCTGGTACACTTGGGTATTAGTTTGCAGTCTTGAAGCTAACTGAATATCCGTAGACTCTGGGTTGAGTCCAGGGAATGGCTCTGATGCTCTAACTGGTTCAAACTGGTTTGGTTGCCTGAGTTAGAAGTGCTAAAAGGGAACAGAAAACAAATATCCCTTTTCTAAGTATCATTACATACACAGGGCACAATTGTGAAAGAAGGTCAGGAATGACAAGCAGACTGGATTGTGCCTCAGGGTAAAAAAGATCAATCAGAACTATATGTATCGACTATACCATAAAGGGACCATCAATGTGTGTGATGGAGTAGCTTGTTTTCTAGTTTTACGCTTCTCGGAATTTTAAAATTCAGCATAGTCATCGCAGAGTAAACCATTTTCCACTGCTCTTGTCATCTTCGAATGTGATGTGAGAACTGTTAAATATTAGCTTTTTCTTTATTTTTCTGCCTCCCCTGTTAGAGGGTTAAGTGCTAAGGAACCTGTTTGCTTTACTTGCTCCTCGACTTTAGATCTGCACCAGTTCTGGGCACATAGTTCTTGCTCAATAAATGTGTGTGGACTAAATACTCATCAATCTCTGTCAGCTGACTGATGATATGCCTATAGCTTCTGAAACAGCATTACATTATTTCACACTCACTGAACACCAAAAGCAAAATCCCCACTCTTATATTTCAGCACACAGTATAGATTGCTAACATTTTGAGGCTTTTAATATTCTTGCTTGAAATGAATGGAGGCCTCCTCCTCATATGCAGAGTTACTGATTGGTTATCAGTAACAGCTTATGAGATTGTTTATTTCTTGAATAGAGGCCAGAAATAATATTGGAAGAGAAAACTCTTTCCAAAGTTCCCTTCTGAATGCACCATCCAACGAAAGAAAGCTGAGAAAACATTACTTCAAAGTGCTTTCAAGAAAGTGATGTCAAATTTTGCACTGATGTGGTGCTGCTTTTATTTCATATACACACACACTATCTGCTTTTAATAAAATGTTGATAGAGAAATCTTGTTACAGCTGGAAAGAAATGTGGAACAAACGTCCTCTTACAACTTGCAAACTTTAGCCAGTATATTCTGGGTTCTTGGATTAGCAGGCTTGTCGCAACTGGTGTGTTTTCTTTTAAAAAGGTAGATTTCTAGGCCCCATCCTGAAACTTCTGATTCAGTAGGAAAAAGTAGGGTGCAAAAATCAGAAATGTTTATAATCATGCCATGTGATTTATATGTGAGCTGTCTGCAAATGTTACTTTGAGAAAAATAGAAACACTCTTATTGATAGAAGATCCTATAAGATCATGGCTCCCTTTAAGCATAATTCTCATTAGATTGTAATTTAAGTACTTGGTTGCCAGACAAATACCGATAAGTTTTGATTATAAGAAAAGTAAAATGTCCAAGAGCCTATTAGACCATGCTCATCGAGTTCTAAAGATGTTGATCATTTCTGTTTTTCAATAGACAGGCTTTTGTTTAGGTTGGCACTACAAATGCTGGCAGAAGTCAAATGCAGGGGGAAAAAAATCAATAGAAATATTTATTCTTCACTTGGCAAATCACAAAATGTTTTCTCCCATGTCATCTGATTCGCAGAGTAACTCTGTGAGGGAGTCAGCATAGGTATGTTACTCTGTTAATAATTTTGCATATGAGCAAACCCAGGACCAAAGAGATTCTCACTTGCACAATAAGTAGAACTAACAGCAAAGGGCCCATCCTTGCTGGGACTGCTCATGCCTAGTTTAGTATTTAATGACTCTTCATGATCCCTTGGGCTTCCCAGGTGGTTCAGTGGTAAAGAATCTGCCTGCCAATGCAGGAGATGTAAGAGATGTGGGTTCAATTCCTGGGTCAGGAAGATCCCCCGGAGGAGGAAATGGCAACCTACTCCAATATTCTTACCTGGAGAAGCCCATGGACAGAGGAGCTTGGTGAGCTTCAGTCTAGGGGGGGTCACAAAGAGTCGGACGTGACTGAAAGACTGAGCGTGCACACATAGGCCCTTACATATATCAAAATATATTTTTTCATCGCTTTTCTTCTCTGACTGTTTATCTCTAGAGATATTGCATGGAGAGATCTTAGTACATTGCCCAGCTCATGGTAACTAGGAGGAAGAAAAGGAGAGTTGGGTTGTTACTGTTGTACTTAATATTAGAGATAATCTGTGTGAAAAGTCCTTTGCTGGTTACACAATAGTAAATATATCCATGCATATATTATTATATGCTTCTGTGACTATAGCATATATACATGTATTATTATTATTCCGTTCCGTTCAGTCACTCAGTCGTGTCCGACTCTATGCGACCCCGTGGACTGTAGCCTACCAGGCTTCTCTGTCCATGGGATTCTCCAGGCAAGAATACTGGAGTGGGTTACCGTTTCCTTCTCCAGGGGATCTTCCCAACCCAGGGATTGAACCCGGGTCTCCCGCATTGGAGGCAGACGCTTTAACCTCTGAGCCACCAGGGAAGCCCATTATTACTATTTATCTTTTCCTAGGCATTAAGGCTTCAAAACAGGAACTCTTGAGATCACTGACAACAAATCTGGTGATAAATTGTAAAATGAAAAAAAATGGAGGAAGGAATACATGCAGAAAGAAATAATACTTTTTAGAGTAAGAAATGAATTACAGTATGTTGAACTTTGAGGAAGTATTCAAATTGAAGTTAAACTGTGGGAAGAGATTTATGACTTGTCTCCAAAATGTCCTCAAATGGCACATAAATACATAAGCATACACAAGCTTAGAGTGTCTTCCTTTTTTTTCTCAGAAAAGTTATTGTAGTTGAATTCGATTCTGCCTGAGATGTTGGTTGCTTCAGAGCAACCACACAGACTGGTGCCTGTGCTGTGAGGTATCCTGACTGCACCAGGTCTGAGGGTATCTTTTCTATTCTGGAAGCAAGGAGGCATTTCTCAGCAGGATTCTTTGCCTATTTCTCACAGCCTGATAAGGGAATGTAACACAGCCTGTCTCACAGCCTTGTTATTTTCATCTCTTAATATTTTCTGGTCTCTGCACCTCATCTATGTGCCCATAATTCTGTATTGCCAGTTGTAATCAAATCCTACCTTGGAAATGTCAAACTTGAGTGGAAAAGAGAGCAGTCGTTCCAACAGCTGCTGCTCTGGGCTGTTTTGCTGTGTCATAGCATGAGGAGTGTTTAGACATCAAGTTGAATTACCAGAGTCTTTTCATCAAACAAACACTGCCTAAGACTGGTGTAAATAAGTGACGTGATGCCTCAGTGAAGCCAATTGTTCAAAATAGGAGCGAAGTAAACATCAACTTACCACATGTGCAAGTCTTGGTATATATTAGAATGTTGTTGTTCAGTCACTAAGACACGTCTGACTCTTTGTGACCCCATGGACTGTAGCCCACTAGACTCCTCTGTCCATGGGATTTCCCAGGAAGAATACTGGAGTGGGTTGTCATTTCCTTCTCTAGGAGATCTTCTTGGATCACAGATCGAATCTGTGTCTTCTGCACTGGCAGGTGGATGCTTTACCACTGAACCACCTGGGAAGCCTGCATATTAGAATAATTTTGTATAAAGGTTTGAGGGGCTTGAAAGACATTTTTCTTATCTAGTTGAGTCTGAAAAAGAGAAAATAAAACTTATCGTGGCTGATAGGTTGACAAATGTTATGCATCTCACAGCAAATTCTGATACACATTATTATTTTGACCCACCACTAATTACAGTATGAATTGGACCTAACTTAAACCAGAATCTGGATCAGATCATACCTGATATGCTCACATCACTTGGCACATTGGCTGCCAATTCTTCATTGATCCTGACCTAACTGCCCACTTAAGAAACTCATAAGTCTTAGC
Organism: Moschus berezovskii; assembly: GCF_049115385.1. Classification (NCBI taxonomy): domain Eukaryota; kingdom Metazoa; phylum Chordata; class Mammalia; order Artiodactyla; family Moschidae; genus Moschus; species Moschus berezovskii. The sequence continues at coordinate 79,689,349 of NC_142469.1, read as the reverse complement.
CCCCTCTGCTGCTGCTGCTGCTGCTGCTAAGTCACTTCAGTCATGTCCGACTCTGTGCGACCCTATAGATGGCAGCCCACCAGCCTCTAGAAGCTCATAAATCTCCTTTTAATCCCATTATACAATACCCACCTGATGCCAAATACTTAAAGGGTGCATTCAAACAGTATTTGAGAAACAAAATTCAACATGCTTCTCTAGAAATTCTTACATCTATTTCTTTAAGGAAAAATTTTAAATTGCTGGGAATGGGTACTTTTTCCTCTTCTTGAAACTTGCAAGGAGCTTGAAAGCAAAAGACATTTTTTCCTGTGACATTTCCCTCCAAATAAAGAGAAGGAGAAACAGAAGACACAAAAACATGATCATCCCCAGGCCCACTAACTAATCTGGTCTTTTGAACCAGAAAGAAATAAAAATATTTCAAATTCTTTGCAGACATCTGGGATTTCAAGATGAAGCAGACTCTCTAGTCTCTCCACTCCATTCCTTTGCTCTCATATCTGAACATCTTCAGGCCGATAAACATCTACCCACAATAAGAGCTTGGTATACTAAGCATCTACTGTATATTGCACCCTGGACTAGAAGCTTCACAAATCTCACTGCATTTGGAATTTTCAGTCCCTGGAGGTACTGTTTACATGCTTTGCAGGTAATAAACAAGGGTCAGAAAAGGTAGATCCTTTGACTAAGTTGATAAGATTGAAAATTTGAAGCCAGGTCTATCTTCCTCCAAGTCTGTGTGCTGATTTCTGTCTGCACATCTGCACTTATCTGATTCATTGCACAAAGGTATCGAACTTTCCTTTATCTAGATTCTCTGTTCACTAGTTATTTGATTCTGCACTGGTCACTTAACTTCCTAAAAGATGGAAATAACAATTCTTGTTCCTTGTTCCTTGTCTACAATTGTTGGAGAAGTAATATGAAATAACATATATACAGTATTTTCTAAGTGCTAAAAAAGCTTCCAAATCACAGGTGTGCATTACTTAGAGACAGGTTTGACTATACAACTGAAAAGTCCAAAATGATTGTGGCTTACATGAGAAGATATCAGTTTCTCTCTCAAGTGAAAGGTGACCTGAGGGAAGTGGATCAGGGAGATCTTGGCAGATGCCCAATGTGTGGCACCCACAGTCCCCTGGTCAGTCTGTAATACATCACCCTGTGGTACCATATGGCCCCACCCACACTGACTACATCCAGCAGATGAGAAAAAAGTCTAAAAGAAGTGAGCCCTTCCTCTCACAAGTGTCCTTTGCCAGAAGTTGAACACATGTGTACATTTCCCATTTCCCCATCATCTTAGGCTACCCATTTAGAGACACAAATCATGTTCAGATGACAATATTGAATAATAAGGCTTTTGAGGCAATGAGTCATTTTCCCTTTGAGAGCATAAGTGGTACTTTCAGATTCTTTCTCTTTTTATCCTTTTGACTGCTGGTTCTTAGTTCCCCGACCAGGGATCAAACCCATGCCCCTGCCATGGAATCCTAACATCTATACCGCCAGGAAAGTCTTCAGATTTTTTCAGAGAAAAAGTACACATTAGATATTACCCTCATTACTAGGGTGAATATGTGAAACACAGAGTGACTATAGGGATTGTTAAAAGGCACGTGGTTAGTGGATTAGAAGACAACAACAAACCAAGGTATTTGGTATTTGATAGTTGCACCTTCTACCCCCTCCCCTGCTTTTTTTTTTTTTTTTTTGTACAAAGCAGCTGGACAGAAAGTATAAAACTCATCCAATCTCCAAATGTTGGCAGGAGAATATTCCAAACATCCTGAAGAATGACTTCAATGTGGCTTCGAGGAAACATCACTAAAACCAGGATTCATCAAACCAGAACACTATAACCAAAAATCTAGAACTTGAAAAATTGGGAGGTAAGGAGAAATAAACATTCTTTCTAATTCTTTCTAGTAGCTGTGTGAACAGTAAACCATGGGGGCTCAGAGCTTATGCAGAAAGACCAACCACGCAACTGTGGAGAGAAACTGAGAGCAAAAGGCGGACTCCAAGGTGCCTGGGGAGTGGGCAGGACCCAGGTGCTCCACAGCGAAGTGAGGAAACGGGAGGCGTTTGGCACCCTGGGACAGGGGGAGGTTTAGGCACTCGGTTATAAACAGCACAACTCAGGCAGCCTATCTAAGCAGCAAAGGAACTGAACAGTATTCAGAGCAGCTGCAGGTGAGACAAAGTGCCAGGCCTGGCAGCCCCACACACAGCTCCAGACAAGCTCCACCACCCAGGAGACCCGAGTCCAGGTTGACACCGGACAGCAGCAACTCCGCCCCTGCTGCCACAAGCCCCAGCTGTCACTGTCGCCCTCACCAGAAAAAATAAAAAAATACTGTATTCCATATGCTCCTGCTTCTCACTTCCCTCTTCAGATAAAGGCCACCTGAGGGGCAGAGCTGGGTCACAGCCTACAGAGGACCTGGTGGAAGGCTCTGGTTTCTAGCTGGAGGATTTGAGTGTGAGTCCCCTCCTCCCAGAAAGCGATTCACCAGGGCTTCACCACCAGCAAACGCCAAGATATTCTTGTAATTATTCCTTTGCTCATTACTAAGTGCTCAGTGAATCTATTCTTAAAAGGGACATAATTTTCTTCTCTACTTCCAGTTCTAGACCAAGTTTCTTGTCGAATGTGCCGCTGGGCCTGTCTCAAACCAGATAAAAGCCTGAAGCAGGGTTGTGAAAACTACATCACTGTTTGAGAAACAGTTCTTTGGGGCAGGGGAGGGCCGGCGAGGGGGGGCGCTGGGGTGATGAGGGAACAAGAAGAATAAGAAAAACAAGATATTTGAAACTTGGGAATAAAATATTTCCAGAGAAGAATTAATAATAGTCTTCACATCTTCATTTGGGCTTCCCTAGTTTGGGCTTCCCTAGTGGCTCAGCTTGGAGAAGGAAATGGCAACCCACTCCAGTGTTCTTGCCTGGAGAATCCCAGGGATGGGGGAGCCTGGTGGGCTGCCATCTAGGGGTCACACAGAGTCGGACACGACTGAAGTGACTTAGCAGCAGCAGCAGCAGCAGTGGCTCAGCTGGTAAAGAATCTACTTGTAATGTGGGAGACCTGGGTTCAATCCCTGGATTGGGAAGATCCCCTAGAGAAGGGAATGGCCACCCACGCCAGTATTCTGGCCTGGGGAATTCCACAGACTGTATAGTCCAAGGGGTTGCAAAGAGTCGGACAGGATTAAGCGACTTTCATTTATTCATTCAGGTGTAAGAGGGAATGCATGCCACATAAATGACAAATGGATAATTTAATTTGCTAACAGTATTTAAAAATTGGGAATTTGAGAGGCATTGGTCTGACACTCCTTAAGAATAGTCATTATCACCAGGTAATTATTAACTCTTCATTGTTATTTATTGAGAGGTTACTAATGCTAAATGCTACTGTGCAAAATGCTTACTTTCAACATCTCATTTGACTTTCACAATAGCCACTTTAGGCAAGACTAGATTCAGAGAATTTAAGTACCTTGTTTAACCGGTAAGGAATTCCAGTGTCTTAAATACTTCTCTAGGAAGCTATATGCTTTAATTTAATCTCCAAGAAGACAAAATGTCAAGTTAGCACCCTGGAGATCCACAATACAACAATCTGCTCCAAATAAATTTCATTTCATGTGTATCTTATCTTTGTTATTCACGGATCTTTAAAATGGTTTGCTATGTCTTCATTGCTGGGAATTTAACCTTCATTGTTTACAAAATTATGCACCTATGTACAAAGGCACTTATTCTAGGTATTTTTGTTTTTGTTTTCCATAAGCAGGAAAGAACTAGAACCCTAATGTCATCAGTTAGGAACTTTATAAATAAGTTTTGACATACCTACATAATTGCATTTGTGAATTATCTTAAAGATATTTTAAGATATTATTTGAAGCTTAAAATATCTAGATGAAAAACAGTGGTTATGGTGTGATTCCATTTGAAAAGCTGGACATACAGATTTATATGCCTGTATATACATAAAACACTTCTAGGAGGATATATATGTAAATGTGGTAGGAAGGGAAAGGAATTTGTAAAAAGCAAGGGAGACTTTTACCTTTCAGTTTATATCTTTCTCTATCATTTCAGTGTTCTACTTTTACAGTTACTAGAAGGGAGTGTTTTCAATAAATTCTCTGTGTTTGAAATGCTGCTGAGCCTTTTGAAGAAGCTATTTTATGCCTTTCTATCCTTCACTTTTAAATTATAAAGCTGAAGAGAACTTTTGCTTTTCATACCAAATGTTTTTATATAGTCTTGATTCTTTCTTCAATGTTTGTGGCTAAAGCAAATTGCACAGTATTAATATGCAAACATTTGCATATTGGTCAAAGTTTCCTTCTAAATAAAAAGAACAGAATTGAACACCTAGAAATGGTTAAAATGGTCAATTTCATGTTATATGTATTTTAACCACAATTTTTAAAAAAAGATACAGAACTTTATAATATGAAATATTGAATGGAAAGTAAGACTCCTTTGGTGCCTGCTAGGGCCAGGCTCTGTGAAAAGCGTGTTGCATGTTTATCTCTTTGAATCTTCAGACTTCTACAACCTTGCTGCTTTTCCTGCCCATCTCGCGGAGAACACTGAATGAAATGATTCGCCCAAGGGCCTGCAGCTGGCAAGCAGTGAATGAGGAGGAAGCCCAGAAATTCTGATTCCAGACACAGGAAGCCATGTGTTGATATATTACTCTTCACAGCCTCTGTAATTCAAATGAGTTTGACTGCTGAAAATACACCTGTGACATTCCCAAAGAAACTGACTCACTCCTTGTATACATACACAGTGCAACGTGAAGCTTAAAAACATTAAACAAATTATTTAGCCCTAGTATCTGGGCATTTTAGGGCTAGTTTTTTTACTGATTTATATAAAACAAATTTGGACACCAGTACTTGATATTCCCAGCTATTAATTTGTAGGTGGTGTTTTCCATATACAATAAGTAACTGGAGTATACCGGCTAATTAAATTTTCTGGCTATATCAGCATTGAACAGAAAACTTTTGTTTTCATCCTTATTACCGAAAACATTTGAAATACATTAGTATACCTTCTTTTCTTCGTAAAATAATAATAAAGTCTTCTTCTGATAAAAGAATTTCTTGTGCAATTATTAACATATCAATAATCATTATCTAAAAATATGTTAAGCTGAAAAAAAGGACCTGAAAATGTCCTTTTTAAAAATTACTAAATCATCAATAGGAGTTTGTTTTAGGTAATTTCCTCATGTTTCTAAAAGTAGAATTTTTAAAGTGATTCTGGTAAGTGGATTCCACTTAATAAGGTTTGGCTAAACACTGATGTTTCATATAGTCCCACAAGCATGTTAAGTCTTGAATTACTGGGTTTGGAGAAAGCTCTACATTTAGTGAAAGACACTAGATGCAGGACAAATACTGAAAGTATTGTTTGTTATTAATAAAAAGGATATCGTGCTTTTACAAAATACACATTCCTGCCACATCCTAATCCCTTCTCTTGCCCAGATACTCCCTTGGAAAAGATAGGGAGTTGTGATTCTGTTTTCTTTTTCTCCTCACCCACTCTTTTACATGTTTTCTTTAGGTGCACTCACTAGTGTGTGTGTGTGTGTGTGTGTGTGTGTGTGTGTGTTACAAGAGCCTTAAGAATCAGCTAATCAAACTTCTAACCTAGCTGTAGACATGCTTCAGCAGCATTCCCAACAGACTATAATCAAATCTGAAAGTTAATTCTTTTATTAATAGTTATAGGACATTACTGGACGTTCTTCAGACAATTCTAGTTGCTATCATCCTTCTGCCACCAAAACAGTCAACCACGGATACTAGTTCCAGCACCTAGAGAAACTCAGATCATGAACACACTCACTTTTCCACAAACAGACTTTCCAAGTGTTCTTTGCCAAGACTTTCCCTTATCCAGTTAGGGAGTTACTGAAAATGATAAAACCAGAGGCTGGACAAGGCTCCTTATAAGGTCTAAATAAAATACTTACTGAAATGTATTGCCTTGTCTTACATGACAGAGTATTCGAGACTGAATTTATTTTTAACATGAATGGAAGCAATGCGCTTCATGTATTTGAATAGCACAGGTATCTACATCCAATTGTTCTCAGGTATCGACATCCAATGGAGCTATGCTAGAAGCCATGCAAAACGTGTTTTACTCCTTGTAGAAAAGTACTCAGCTCACAGGATGAATAAATGAAGACAGAATGACAAGCAAAAATATAATAATGATCCACACATACAATCATTAACACAGTAAGAGGTAACAGGAAAGCTAGAGCCCAAGATAACAAACAGGTAAAAAAGATTCCATAATTAGACCTTAAGAATGTCTTTAGTTGTGAAATGTGGATGATTTACGTGGTGATGCTGGATGTGGATTAGGAAATGTTCACCTCTCTTAAACTATCTGGTAGAAGCCAACCTGACTTCATGTTTTGCCAGTCTACTGAGTGTTTGCTCTACTGGGAATTATTAGCCAACCAGTTTGACAAGAGTTCTTTGTTTTTTGCACTGATATGATTCATTTACCGAGTTGCCTGAACAAACAGGTTGTAATTTAGGCTATTGTATGAAGAAGGCTGAAATTGTTTTTTGGAGAAGTTACAGCTCTCTCCCAAGAAAGGAGTATTAGACAGTTACAGTAACTGATGAGAAATGAGTCTCTTAATGTCCACACGTCAGTGAAGCCACTGGAGGGTGGGGAAGCAACACTGTAGATTAATATGAATGGTGGAACATAACTCATTGAACAAGTTCCCTTGAAAAAATTCTCAGCCAAATACTTCCTAACCTCTCTCCTCCCTGGGATACTCTTAATAGACTGGAAGGGGAGTTTACACTGAAACCTTTGGTGCTTGTTGTGAAGACATTCTAAATATTTTATTTGTAGGCAATTTGATGGAGAGAGAAACCAGGCTGCCTGTGGGAAAACATCACCCTTTGAAAGATCAAACTTGAAATCAAACCCCAGTTCTGCTATCATTAGCCTCATGACGTCAGATGCTCTCTGAGTCTCAGTGCTCAACCTTGAAACTTAGGTGACCTATGTAAAACACCCATGGCTGTGTCTGGTACAGTGGTCCTCCAAGTGTGGTCCCCAGACCAGCAGCATCAACGTCGTCACCAGGGAACTTGTTAGAAATGCAGATTCCAAGCCCCACCCTAATGAATCAGAGGGAAACAGGGAGGAGAGAGTAGCAAGCCGTCCAGGAGATTATGATTAGCACAGAAAGTTCTGAGAACCACTATCCTGGCATGTGGAAATTTCCTCCAAAATGGCAGATGTTATAAACTTCATATTAGTCCAGTACTTTACAGCAAGGGCTTCTATCATGGCTCAGTGGTAAAGAATCTGCCTGCCAATGCGGAAGACACAAGTTCAATCTCTGGGTCAGGAAGATTCCCTGGAGAAGGAAATGGCAACCCACTCCAGTATTCTTGCCTGGGAAATCCCATGGGCAGAGTAACCTGGTGGGCTACAGTCCATGGGGTTGCGAAAGAGTCAGACACACTTAGTTGCAAAAATCAGACACAATTAGCTGCAAAAGAGACACAATTAGCACCTAAACAATTACAGCTTACAGAGTTGCTTTTCTGCCCAAAATACCGTCTATTAATACTTTGTTCAGATCTTCCATTTTTTTGACCCAGTAATTTACTTTGCAGAATTTTCCTCAGGAAATAATCAGAGGTGTTCAGAAAAAAATATGTAGTTGGTTATTCATAGAGGAATTAGCCATGTAGTGAAAATTTGGAAACTAAAGTTAACTAAATACTATGGGATGGATTTAATAAATTATGGAATGTCTATATAATGTAACAACAATGTAGCAATTAAAAATCATATCATATATTGTGTTTATCAGAGCAAGGGCTGAAAATCAACTAGACCAGAATCACCTGGGAGGCCTTTCAAAATGCAGATCTCTGGTCTTTATCTCAGATTTATGAGTTAGAATCTGTGAGTGAGGGACCTGAGAATCTTTCCTTTCCATGTGCTCCCAGGTGACTCTTATGCACACAAAAGTTTGAAAATAGTGTTTCAAATTAATCCTTAATAACATGGCAAGTATTTGTGGTATATTACTGAGTGAATAAAAACATTACAAAGCAAATATTTACGGTATCTCAATAATATAGGAACCATGGACATGTACGTATAAAAGATGACCAAAAATACATGTGCTAAAACACTAAGTAATTATCTCTGGATGGTGAAATGGCAGTTCTGGTGGTTGTTTATTGCTTTCTGTTCTAAATTTTCCACATTTTTCATAATGTGTGTAACTTCAATGAGAAAATGAATATTATTTCAAAAACCACATTTTAGTGTGTGCATCATTGATCTATGGAATGAGGACTTCATATTTATACTTAAGGAAAGAAAACTGATGGAGACACATATGAACAAGAAATTTAAAAAATAATAAAATCAAGATATTGATAGACTTCCCTGGTGGTTCAGTGATTAAGAATCTGCCTGCCAATGCAGGGGACGTGGGTTCAAACCCTGGTTTGGGAAGATTCCACACATTCCAGGACAACTAAGCCCATGTGCCACAACTACTGAAGTCTGAGCCCTAGAGTCTCTACAAGAGAAGCCATTGCAATGAGAAGCTCGAACACCACAACTAGAGAGTAGCCCCTCCCCACTCACTGCAACTAGAGAAAGCCCCCACACAGCAATGAAGACCCAGCACAGCCAAGAATAAATAAAATTTAAAAAATAAAAAGTAAAAACATGGTTGCACAAAGCAAATATACTTGTGTCTCAAAAGGGAGGACATTTAAGTTTGCTTGAGGAGTAGGGGCCAAGATAAATTCAGAATAAGGTTGGAAATCATCCCTGATCTTCTCCAGTCCCTGGGCTCTGCCCAGTGGATACAGATGCAATCTGCCATCCATTAGGCAATGCAGGTGGCTTGGCATACTGCTGACTCTGTGTGTCCTTGATGATGACTGAGGACAGAAAGAAAGAAACCAGAGGATGCTAACCTGGCACAGAAGTTGCTGAGCATTTATGAAGCTCTTTTATAATAGGAGAGTAGCCCATTTTTCAGGGGTGATATAGGTGTGGTACTTTCTGAAGTCAGAGCAATGGTGTAAAAACAAATCACAATGGTTGTAAACATTACAACTGAATGTCTTGGCCAGACCCCTCAATTCCCCTATGATCTGGCACTAGCAGGTAAGTGATGGGAGTACCTGCAGGAGACAGTCTCATGGAAAATGCTCTTCCACCCCAACTGATCAGAGAAACTTGCAATTAAAGAACTTTCAGCAAGGGACACATATTAATGAAACGGGAGAATTTACTGGAAGAGGTTCCTCCCTTAATGAGTATTTATCTGTCTGAAAAAACTAATCTACCTGGGAAGGGTGTATCCCTTGAAAGGATCACATTTTACAGCATATTGTGTGGTTAAATAATTTTCTTTAAAGGGAATCTCTAGTGATTAGAGACCAGAACACAGTCCTGCTTAATTATCAATATATGGTGTACGTTTTCCAGTAGTCATGTATGGAAGTGACAGTTGGACCATAAAGAAGGCTGAGCACAGAAGGACTGATGCTTTTGAACTGTGGTGTTAGAGAAGACTCTTTTTTTTAAATTAATTATTTTTTATTGGAGGCTAATTATTTTACAATATTATATTGGTTGGTTTTGCCATACATTGACATGAATCCGCCCCGGGTGTACATGAGTTCCCCCTCCTGAACCCCCCTCCCACGTCCCTCCTCCCTTTATCTTCCCTCTGGGTCATCCCTGCACACCAGCCCCGAGCATCCTGTAACATGCATCGACCCTGAACTGGTGATTCATTTCACATATGACAACAGACATGTTTCAAAGACTCTTGAGAGTTACTTGAGAGTCCCTTGGATTGCAAGGAGATCAAACCAGTCACTCCTAAAGGAAATCAATCCTGAATATTCATTGGAAGGACTGATGCTGAAGCTGAAGCTCCAATACTTTGGCCACTTGATGTGAAGAGCTGACTCATTAGAAAAGATCCTGATGCTGGGAAAGATTGAAGGCAGGGGGAGAAGGGGACGACAGAAGATGATATGGTTGGATGGCATCACCGACTTAATGGACATGAGTTTGAGCAAACTCTGGGAGATGGTGAAGGACAGGGAAGCCTGGTGTGCTGCAGTCCATGGGGTTGCAAGAATCGGACACGAATGAGCAACTGAAGAACAAAATGCTGTACAAATGATCATTCTAAATCCTCTTTCTCTCTCTCAAACTCTCTCTCTCTAAAATACATGTAATTTATATATTTTAATATGTATTATATATACAATATATATATTCTAATACTTTCTCTAATTAAACTATTAGAGAAGGTATTGGGAATCTAACAGACAACTACTTAGGTTTTTGCTAAACAATACTGGGAAGAAAAAAACACAATCATAAAAGGGGGTTGAGTTCTCCTTTCTTCCTAGAAATCTTTCCAACAAGTTTCTATTATTTTCCTCTTCAGAAAAGAGTTCATTTTTAAAAATCAAAAATAGTAAATTGCACTTTTTTGAAAGCATGCGATCAGTTTGTTCATTAGCATTCTGGAAGGTTAAGGGCACACATGCACAAACAAATTGCATTGCAAATGCTTATTAGTGCAAAATATGTGCATATTTATAAAAGTCAATTACATTTCACAATAATTTCTAAATTACCCCATAGAGTTCAAAACCACTTTAGCTGCTCAATAAAGTGAAAGAAATCCATTAAACTCCTGAGTCTTGCTGAGTGTCCTGATGAGAGAGAACAGGAGCTTAGTCATTTACATGAGGAAGAATGAGTATGTGTTTAAGGAGGTCCTTTTAAGATCTATACCTTGGCCTAGTTTACTTTAAGTCTCATGGTCTCCTTCCTTTCCACTAGCAAATGAATGAGCCAGGATCTTCTCACTGATTTGTGTGCTTGTGTGTCCTGTATTGTGGAGAAAAGTGTTTAGGTAAGAAGTGGTTGATGGGCTAAGCTCAGCTTCCTGTCAGAGGTAAGATTCTTGTATCTCTGTAGCTGGGTATGTTCAGAAGTTTGGGGAGTGAGGGTGGGGTCTCCGGGCACTCCTGTCCTTGAAAAAAAATGAAGTGAAATGAAGCTGCTTCAGTCATGGCCAACTCTTTGTGACCTCGTGGACTAGAGCCTGGCAGGCTCCTCTGTCCATATGATTTTCCAGGCAAGAATACTGGAGTGGGTTGCAGTTTCCTTCTCCAGGGTATATTCTTGATCCAGGGATTGAACCTGGGTCTGCATTGCAGGCAGACTCTTTACCTTCTGAGCCACCAGGGAACCCCTTAGACCCAGGCAGATAAGGCCCAAGCCTGAGGCACATGCTTTAGTTTAAGAGGTAAGAAGACTATGCAGCCAAGGGACATGCCCACCTGGAGCCAATATACTTTCTTCTAGACCATGTTTTGGATACCCTGAAGCTTGAAACTTTCTAAATGTCCCCAGCCTGCTTCCAGAACTTGTGTGGTCCTATGCTTCTTGTGCAGTATTTGGGAGATACATCTCAGAGTCATCTATGTGGTAATGTGACTTGCAGGTTAAAAGCCATTTGGGGACTTCCTTTGTGGTCAGTTGGCTAAGAGTACATGCTTGCAATGCAGGGAGCCTGAATTAGATCCCTGGTCAGGAAACGAGATCGCACATGACACAACTTAAAAAAGCAATCCCATATACTGCAAGACAGATAGAGGATCCCAAGTGCCACAACTAAGAAAAAGTTATGACCAACCTAGACAGCATATTAAAAAGCAGAAACATTACTTTGCCAACAAAGGTCCATCTAGTCAAAACTCTGGTTTTTCCAGTAATCATATATAGATATGAGCGTAGGACTATAAAGAAAACTGAGTGCCGAAGAATTGACACTTTTGAACTGTGTGTTGGAGATGACTCTTGTGAGTCTCTTGGACAGCAAGGAGATCCAACCAGTCCATCCTAAAGGGAATCAGTCCTGAATATTCATTGGAAGGACTGATGCTGAAGCTGAAACTCTAATACTTTGGCCACCTGATGTGAAGAACTGAGTGATTGGAAAAGACCCTGGTGCTGGGAAAGATTGAAGGTGAGAGGAGAAGGGGACAACAGAGGATGAGATGGTTGGATGGCATCACCCACTCAGTGGCGTATAATCCTGGAGTTGCTGATGGACAGGGAGGTCTGGCGTGCTGCAGTCCATGGGGTCACAAAGAGTTGGACACGACTGACCAACTGAACTGAAGACCTTGCCCAGCCAAATAAATATGTATTTTTTTTAAAAAGTCATTTTATGTCAAGGATATATCTTTTATTATTTTTTATTGAGATATAATTCAAATGCCATCAGATTCACCCTTTTAAAGTGTAAAACTCAATCTTTCTTGTTGTATCCACAAAGTTGTACAACCAGCAGATCATATTAACTGTGGTACTTCTCCCAGCTTGTTCACTGCAAAGGCCTTTTCAAAAACAAAATGTGTACTTAGGAATCCTTCTTTCTAAAATGTACAAAACCTAGGAATATTTAAAAGGTTCAAAGTAGAAACATGGCACTGTGCTCTGCTTCAGTTCTTTATGACTCTCCTCTTAGAACCACAGACCATGAAAACCAAAATCTTGGAAGATGAGCATAGCAGCTTAGCAGGTGTGGGTGAACAATTTTTTCTCCAAAAGGATCTTTCTCTTCTTCTAAATAGGATCAAGAACAGGGAAATACAGAAACACAGATAGGGCTTCCCTGATGGCTCAGTGGGTAAAGAATCTGCCTGAAATGCAGAAGACACACAGGAAATGCGGGTTCCATCCCTGGGTTGGGAAGATTACCTGGAGGAGAAAATGGCAACCCACTCCAGTATTCTTGCCGGAAAAATCCCATTGGCAGAAGAGCCTGGCGGGTTACAGTCCAAAGGGTCAAAAAGAGTCAGACACAACTGAGTGACCACACAAGCACCCCATCTTGGTAATAAGATATGCATCATATTTTTTATCCTTGTAGACAGCTGACTTGACTACACCCCAACTAGTTGAAAGTGAAAAATTCAGCCACAAAGCATCAAGTCTTTTAAAAATGATAACCCAGAGTTATTTTTGGTAGTCTTCCCCCTTCAAATTTATTTTGTTTGTAGACATGACCACAAGTTGAAGAACAGAATGTGTGCTCAGAAATGTGTTACATTGATAAATTATGCCACAAAAAATGAGGCAGGCTATATTTTTGACTTTTCTAGTTGACAGTTACAATTTGCATTTCTTACTTTCCATGTGTGTCATCATAGCTTTTTCCCTATAGGTTTCTCAGTGTTCTCTCCCTGTTCCTTTCTTGTTTTCTTCGATTTTGACCCCATAATTCCTGAATCACCATTTCGCCACTTGTGATTGTTTTCAAACTAATGTGGTTCACACATACGTTCCACGGATATATCCATCAGGAGAAAATTGCAAGTGCCAGTAAAAATCATCTCTCTAATTTGTTAATGCATGTCTGAAAAAATACAGAAAGTGTGAGATGAATACAGAAATAACTTGAAACAGAAGGCTGGGGAGTGGGAAGGAGAGGAAATGTACATAATAAGTAGTTTGCTGATTTTCCCCCTCATAAACTAAGCCACATGTCACTGCCTGCTACGGGGTTTGTCTAGTGCCCGCATTTTTAGCATCCACCAGTGGAGTTCCAGGCCACTGACTCTCAGGGTTCAGGCTTGTCAGTCAGTGATCATTCATGCATCCAGCATGTTCCTTTCCTGGCAACCCTTCTAAGAGATGGAAAGTTGTAGCCTCATTCTAATCATAAGGTTCCTTGGGAAAATCTCTTGGATGCTGTACAAACCACTCAGTTCTAATCTTTCACTAGGGATAACTGAAATTTACAAGTCTACCATTATGATTTGTATTTCTGGTCCTTGTGATTTGTATTAACAATAAGCTTCCAGAGTGTCAGAAAGAGTTCACTGCACACACAAAAGCACCAAAGATACTGAGGACTTTTGCTGCCTGAAGAGCATGGTGCACATTACCCTGTGTAGTGGAGACTATGAGTTGCCCAGCCTGTTCTTTCTCTGTTCAGCTTAGAGAACATTACTAGGCACAGTCACGCTCTAGACACACAGGGGCTTGTAGGAATCACTTGCTCTTGAAAAGCACAAGAAAAGGACTAAGAAAAAATAAATAAGCTCATGATAGAACAATAGATTCACAAGTACATGCTGTGGTGCCATAAAATGTGTATACAAATGCTTAGAAAATGAAGAAATCATTAGGTGAAAATAATCTGAGCAGACTTCAATTCAGGGTTAATTATTCAGCTGACCATTGTAAGAACGATAAGACTGAGTTGGGCAAAGTAGAGAGAGAATTCCTTCTGAGCTGCAGCAGAAGAGTTGGAATAAAAGAATAGAGAGAGGCAAAACCTGAAATTTAAATGTTATCTACTCCAAAAATCTCTTCTAGTTAAAGGTGGCCACATGACCTAGTTCTGGCCAAAAAGTTAACTGAATTCTGTTGGGTGCCTGAGTGACAAGGCTTTACTTTTTTCCATGCAGAGGTAGACACAGCAGCTACAAACTTCTTTCCTCTCATTCCTGCCTGGAAAGATACAATGAGTTTGATGTGTGAAGCTGTAGCTGCTTGCCTCCAACATGAAGGAAAGGCCAGAGAATCAGAGAGGCTAGACTTAACACCTCTGGTTCCTCTGTACATGGGGAAAATAACGTCTCTTGGTTATAAAGCACATTTTCTATTATTTGTAGCCTAGCATATTGCTAGTTGATATTCTTAGGTGGGTTTTTGGTCAGGAAGACATTGCCCAGATTTTAGTTCTACTGGGTAAATAAATTTTAAAATAAAGATGCACATGATCATAAGTTTATTTCATGAGAAAGTGAATGTTTTAGAGCTTGCAAGTTTATTCAGTTGAAGAATAGCACTTAAATAATTCTCTCTGTATATACATCCATTTCATAATTGTAACTAAAAGCAGATTTCCTGAGCTTCAGCCACATTTAGTCCATTAAGCCTCACTAGCTCAGATGAGCATGTCTAAGCCCTTCTGTGTGACCGTGAATTTAATGTCAGCTAGGATTTCAAGGGATAGAGCCTTTTACAGCGTCATTTATTTTCCTTTAGTTTCTCTCCCAAGTCCACGAAGTAATGTGTATCTGCTGGCATTTTTTTTTTCATATTTGGAAGATTGTTGTATCTGCTCCAAAAATCTAATCTTTTTACAGGGCCTTCTCATATTTCATAAAATAAAAGTGGCTTAAGAATGCATAGTCTCCAAACCCTTTGAGAGTTACTTTTTCACCAATTTTAGTAACTGTCAGCAGGGATAAAGGACAGCATATCTTAAAAGCAGCAATTTTCCACAGACTATAAAAACTGGAAGGGACTATAAGGACTAATGGATCCCATCACTGGTTGATCTTCAAAATCGTCTTTTTAAAGATAAAATTTCTGAGATTCATCTCCAGACACCCTGATCCAATGGATCGGGAATGAAGGGCCAGAAATACCGTTCAAAAAAATCTCTCCAAATACTTCCCAGGCATGCTTGGGAAGTGCTACTCTAGTTCAGCACTTCTCCAAATGTGCACATCACCCAGCTTGGGAGCAGGTTAGAAGGTAGTTTCTATTTCAGTAGACCTCCAGGTGGTCTGAGATGATGTTTCTCTGACAAGCTCCTAGATGATGTGCATGCAGATGTCCGTGAACCACACGGTGAATGAGGAGCCTCCAGGCCACTGGCCACCTCTGTACTCTAGGTGTGACAGCCAAGACCCAGAGGGGTCAAATGAGTTGTCCAGGGCACACAGGCTTGGAGTGAGTGGCAGCACCAGAACTAGAGCCCAGCTCCCTGAATCCCCAGGCTTGTGCTCCTCTGCACTATTCCTCTGACTCCAGAAAAGTGCCATCTGTCCATGAGACCAGTTGGTGTTGGTGAGGGCTGGAGAACATGGAGTCTCTTTGGTTCACTCTCGTTTTACTATGGAAGCTAGGTCTTTTGTGATCCCTTTGGCTACCTATCTTCAGCTTCTCTTTCTACTTCCTATGCAGCCAGTGGTGTGCTGGTAAACATTTAACTACTGGCTCTCCAGATGGGGGGAGGAGAGAGGGAAGCCCTGATTTCCAACAAATACTGGTTTCCATGGTGTAGACTTCTAGCACAGCCAATTACAAGATACTGATGAAAGGAATGTTCACATATTGAGACATAGGGAAGTTATTCTGGCTTCTACATGAGTTAACTTAAATTTTATTTTTATTTTTGGCTGTGCTGGGTCTTCATTGCTTTGCTTGGGCTTTTCTCTAGTTGCAGTGAGCGGGGTCTCCTCTTCATTGTGATGCACGGGCTTCTCATTGTAGTGGCTTATCTTGTTGCGAAGCACAGGCTCTAAGTACGTGGGCTTCAGAAGTTGCAGCATACAGGCTCAGTTGTTGTGGCTCTCAGGCTCTAGAATGTGGACTTAGTATTGTGGTAGGAGTTTAGTTCCACATGCACATCATGCGGAATCTTCTTGGCCCAGGGATCAAACCCATGTCCCCTGCATTGGCAGGCAGATTCTTATCCACTGCACCACCACTGAAGTCCCAGAGTTAACTTAAATTTTATGCTAACCCAAACAGCATGTTTGTGGCCTATCAAACATACACTGTACATCTGCTTTGATTATCAGAGAAAAGGGTACATTGACCAGAAGTAAAGAATATCCACATTAAAAACAAAGATTAAATGCCTCTCTTCCTGGGATGCCAATGCTGGTACTCCTTAGATGATAAAACTCCCCTCCCTGGTGCCGAGGCCATGCTGACTTGCTATGTACATGGTGACCTGTGTGTGTGTGTGTTTTACCTTGAAGACGTGTATCCTTGACTTGTTTAATATTCTTGACAAGATATAAAACTGTGCTGAAAACCCTGCTTTTCTGGAGCAGTTTCTCAGAGTAATCAGGGAAGCAGGTTTCTGAGCTAGTCTTCAGTTTGGCTCAAATTAAACTTTTCTGTTCTTATTATCGATTGCTTATTGATTACTGACTATACCCACCTGAGGTTACTGAACCTGGAACTGGATTAAGGTGCATACAACCAGCTCTCATGACTTAAGAGGGAGCTAACTCCAGCCTTTCCCTCCTTTGTCTCTCCTCTGACCTGGAGGAGTGGAGGCCACAGGTCAGGATGGCAGTTGTGGTTCCAGTCAGGCTGCTAGGAGTTGGTACCTGGTTAGGGGCAGGAGAAGAAATAACACTTGTTTTTTTTTTTTTTTGCTCTGTTTTGCTTTGTTTTGTCTGCAACTTTTGGAATCTCAGTTCCTGCAACCAGGGATTCAGGGACTGAACCTGGGCCATGGCAGTGAAAGGCTGGAATCCTAACGACCAAGCCACCAGGGAACTCCCAAAATAGCACTATTGTTTTTCACGCAAGTCAACCTCCGGTGTAACTGGTAAGGATGTATTGATTGTGTGTTAACAATGAAAATGTCTTAGGAGAGCTATTTCCAAGAAGAGTAGAAAGATCATGGGGAAAGTATCAGCTTGTAAAGGAACTAAAACATTTAGAGACTGAAAACAAACAAGTAAGCAAAAATGAACTAATTAACCCCAAATTGGACAAGTATATAGATGGGTGCTTGCGTTTCATAAAAACAGAACCAAAAACTGGATTAATTTTTTAAACTGAATTTTATAATGTATAGTTGATTTACATTGTTGTGTTAATTTCTACTGCATAGCAAAATGCCTCAGATTTGCATCAAATACTTTTTTATTATAGTTTATTACAGAATTTTGAATATAATTTCCTGTGCTATACCATAGGATCTTGTGGTTGATCCATTCTACATAAAACAGTTCGCATCAGCTAATTCCAAAGTTCCAATCCATCCCTCCTCCACCCCCTCTCCCTTGGCAGCTATAGGTCTGTTCTCAACGTCTGTGAGTCTGTTTCTGTTTCATAGGTAAGTTCATTTGTGTCATATTTCAGATTCCACCTGTAAGTGATATCACATGATACTTGTCATTTTCTGACTTGCTTCATTTAGTATGATAATCTCTAGGTCCATTCATGTTACTGCAAATGGTAAAATTTGAATTTTTAATTCAAGACTTCAGTATTGGCTGAGTGCCTCCAGTGTTCAGAACATTCAACTAGGTTCTTGCAGCATAGGTTTTATTTTCATGTGATCTGATCGTAATTTTTTTTTTCTTTTTCCTGATACAAACCACTTCTGCTAGGAGTCTCACCAGAGAAAATAAGACAAACAGTACCTGGATCAGTGCCAGAGTGACTACACTTCATTGACCCCTGGCCACCAGGTAATTTATGATATTTTTTAAAATGAAAGCTCTCTGTTAAAAGAGATTTATTGTGTTAATCAGTTCATACAGTCAGAGACTACACAGAGATATGCAGAACAGGTACCACTGGAATTGTATTGAAGAAAAACTAGTCCATATAGCAAAAAGTTTGCATTATTTAGACCTAAGTCATACAAAATAGTATAGATATAATATTATTATTATTCATTAAAAAGTACTTACAAGTTTCATAAGAGTATTATTTTCCCATGTAATTAATGAACAATGAAAATAAGTGCAAGAAAAAAAATAACAAATATGGGCTTTCAGCGTGAAGCTCAGATATCATATTTCTTGCAAAAATAGCCTTGTTTTTTCTCTTAAATTTCCATTCTCACCTATTCTCTCTACTGAATAGAAATTCCTTTCACCAACAAAAAAAATTCTCACATCTTCCTCCTAAATGTTATCACCACTCACAGACATTCTCGGGGAAAAATGTAATACTTGCTTTCTCATCTCATGTATTTGCTAAGTGCTACATAGAATCAGAAACACCTACAATAAGTTCAATTGCTTTTCTGCTGCTATCAATCCTTGAAGTTCAGTGGGACAAGCCAAAAGTCAAAGAAAATTCAGAGAAATTCTGCTTAAACTACATGGACAGGGAGGCCTGGCGTGCTGTGATTCATGGGGTCGCGGAGAGTCGGACACGACTGAGCGACTGAACTGAACTGAACTGAACTGAGTAAAACTAAGCCAATAAGTTTAGAATCAGGAGACTATTACCAAGTGACCTTGTATATACAAAAACATTCGGCAAAACCTAATATGAATGAATTCAACTTTTTTTTTATTTAGGGATATCTAGACATTAAATTCGGAGAAGGCATTGGCAAGCCACTCCAGTACTCTTGCCTAGAAAATCCCATGGATGGAGGAGCCTGGTAGGCTGCAGTCCGTGGGGTCGCTAAGGGTCAGACATGACTGAGCGACTTCACTTTCACTTTTCACTCACACATTGGAGAAGGAAATGACAACCCACTCCAGTGTTCTTGCCTGGAGAATCCCAGGGACGGGGGAGCCTGGTGGGCTTCCGTCTATGGGGTCACACAGAGTCAGACACGACTGAAGTGACTTGGCAGACATTAAATTGGAGAAGGCAATGGCAACCCACTCCAGTACTCTTGCCTGGAAAATCCCATGGATGGAGGAGCCTGGTAGGCAGCAGTCCATGGGGTCACTGAGAGTCAGACATGACTGAGCGATTTCACTTTCACTTTTCACTTTCATGTATTGGAGAAGGAAATGGCAACCCACTCCAGTGTTCTTGCCTGGAGAATCCCAGGGACAGGGGAGCCTGGTGGGCTGCCGTCCATGGGGTCGCACAGAGTTGGACACGACTGAAGCAACTTAGCAGCAGCAGCAGCAGACATTAAATTCCCTGGAGAAAGGAATGGCAACCTACTCCAGTATTCTTACTGGGAAATCCTGTGGACAGAGGAGCCTGGTGAGCTACAGTCCATGGGGTTGGACATAATTTAGTGACTAAAACAACAACAACAGACAGTAAATCTCAAATTCTTTGAATGTTTGTTTTCAACTTACCTGGTGGCTTTGTTTTCATGTTCACAGAATGCCAATTTAGTTCAAGAGTCTGTTTCAGTAAATATGTATTGAGCACCTACTATCTGCAAGGTTCTGGGCAAGTCACTGAAGATACAACTGCAAGTATTAACAGGGAATATAAAACGACCTTCTATCTTTTTTGAATATCAGCACTATGCTAAGAAATATTTTGAGCTATGATCTAATATTTAATCCAAGATGGAAAAATCCAGCTGGTTTAGAATATAATCCAGTTGACTTTAATAAAGCAAATGTATCCATTATGTATTCCTGACAATAACATATTCTTAAATATTTTGATCACTTTTGATCGCTAGAGAGATAAATGAGAGAGTGTAAATCGAGCAGAAATCCATCCTCAATGTGGAACACCATCTTGAGGGTCTAAACAAAAGGGCAAAAGGTTTTTGTTAGCTTCATACTTTAGTAGGGTTCAACTTGTATCCAGGGGCTTCCCTGGTGGCTCAGAGGTTAACGCGTCTGGCTCCAATGCGGGAGACCAGGGTTCGATCCCTGGGTCGGGAAGATCCCCTGGAGAAGGAAACGGTAACCCACTCCGGTATTCTTGCCTGGAGAATCCCATGGACGGAGAAGCCTTGTAGGCTAAAGTCCACGGGCTCGCAAAGAGTCGGACACGACTGAGCGACGGAACGTAACGGAACTTGTATCTAATAGATTTCTTATGAAGATCAGAAAAGATGAAACATACAGAGAATTTGTTAACTCAAAGCACGATACAGATGTAAAGTGAGATAATTATTATTATGTATTAGGTTTTTACCCACGGAAATTTCTAGGGTTGATTTTTTTAAAAATTCATAGGATAAAATGTGGTATTTTCTCCTTCTAGAAAACATTAAAAAATTGGTCAGTATCTGGCTTTTTTCTTTTCCCACAGTTAATCTGAGTGTACTGTAACTTCCTCCCATGGTAAGGGATATGTTTTATCCATTATTTCTGAAATCCTTTTGCTTTGCTTGTCTTCTCTTTCTTTTTGTGAAAATATACACTCTCCCTTCCTTAAAAAGCCTAATAATCACTATCACCATCATCATCTTGACTTTTATAGCTAAGAGACTGTGCCATCTTTCACGTTTCAAAGGAAGAAAAGAGAGCCAAAAAAGGAAATGTGAGAAATAGTGGTGAAGATAAGCATATAGCGTAGGTTTTTAAATACTAATCAAGTATTTTCTTTGGTGCATTTGACCTGATAAGAAGGAAGTAAATCCAAGTTTTGAGGATTCCTAAGCTTTGGGCTCAGGGACAGGAAAGTTATATTAAGCCAGAGATGATTAGGATAAAAATAACATGAATTATGTATTGACTTGGAATGAGGCATTGGTGAGAGATACATATCACAATAGGTGTCTTCTGTATCTACCTTGAAATACCTAAATTGTTTCTGTTGAATTATATAGTTAAATGCATGTATTCTTCATTCACTCAGCTGTAAAAAAACAAAACTCTCTGAACACTTTTCCTGAAATGCTTTCAACACAATTGGAACCATAATTTTGTTGAAATGTTGGGACCAGACTGTAAGTTTTTCCCTGGAAAGATCTTGTATATCCATTCTTTGATTTCTAATTTCAGATATTGTAGTTTTCAGTTCTAA
The DNA here is from genome assembly GCF_049115385.1 of Moschus berezovskii. NCBI lineage: Eukaryota > Metazoa > Chordata > Mammalia > Artiodactyla > Moschidae > Moschus > Moschus berezovskii. The sequence continues at coordinate 79,667,785 of NC_142469.1, read as the reverse complement.
AATTTCCATTTGCTTCTCTTTCCACCCTCTTTTCTTCCTTTACCAAAATTTCAGTCCTGCCTTTTAATTCCTTAGACATGTTAAGTGGAGCATTTAAAAATAAACGAATGATAGGTGCATTGTCCACATCTATATGAGTCTGTGTCTATGAAATGTTCTTTATTTTGGTTTTTGGTCATATGATCTCCTTTTATGCTTTGTTACTTTTGACTGGGTTATGGATATTTTCTATTTTATTTTATTAAATTTTTGGTCATGCCCCACCCATAAGGGATCTTAGTTCCCTGACCAGGAATTGAACCCATGCCCCCTGCATTGGAAAGAAGTTTCTTAACCCTGGACCATCAGGGAAGCCCAAGTTCTGGACATTTTATATGAAGAAATTTAGAAGTAATTTTATGTTCTTAATGATATCATCTTTATGTAAGGATGATTTACTGTTGCTTCTAGCAAGTAGCTAGACTTGAGGTACTTGTTATCTGAAAATATTGTAAATATGGATTAGAATGATTCAAAGATGGTGTTCAGGCCATCTCTAAGGGCTTATCTGTTAATGAAATTGGCAATCATTTCAGGGTAAAGTGGCTCCCAAATACCAGACTATATTCTCTAGTGTCGTTCCTCTTCCAATCTTTTTCCCACAATTCCTCACTGAACCATTACTCAGTTCAGTTTAGTTCAGTCGCTCAGTCGCGTCCGACTCTTTGCAACCCCCTATACTGCAGCACACCAGACTTCCCTGTCCATCACCAACTCCCAGAGCTTACTCAAACTCATGTCCATCGAGTTGTTGATGCTATCCAACCATCCCATCCTCTGTCATCCCCTTCTCCTCCTGCCTTCAATCTTTCTCAGCATCAGGGTCTTTTCCAATCAGTTAATTCTTCTCATCAGTTGGCCAGTGTATTGAAGTTTCAGCCACAACATCAGTCCTTTCAATGTATATTCAGGACTGATTTCCTTTAGGATGGACTAGTTGTATCTCCTTGCAGTCTAAGAGACTCTCAAGAGTCTTCTCCAATACCACAGTTCAAAAGCATCAATTCTTCAGCACTCAGCTTTCTTTATAGTCCAACTCTCACATCCATACATGACTACTGGAAAAACCAGAGTTTTGACTAGATGGACCTTTGTCGGCAAAGTAATGTCTCTGCTTTTTAATATGCTGTCTAGGTTGGTCATAGCTTCTCTTCCAAGGAGCAAGTGTCTTTTAATTTCATGGCTGCAGTCACCATCTGCAGTGATTTTGGAGTCCGCCAAAATAAAGTCTCTTACAGTTTCCATTGTTTACCCATCTATTTGCCATGAAGTGATGGGACCAGATGCCATGATCTTAGTTTCCTGAATGTTGAGTTTTAAGCCAGTTTTTTCATTCTCCTTTTTCACTTTCATTAAGAGGCTCTTTAGGTCTTCTTCACTTTCTGCCAGAAGGGTGGTGTCACCTGCATATCTGAGGTTATTGATATTTCTGTCAGCAATCTTGATTCCAGTTTGTGCTTCATCCAGCCTGGCATTTCGTATAATGTACTCTGCATATAGGTTAAAAAAGCAGGGTGATAATATACAGCCTTGATGTACTTCTTTCCCTATTCGGAACCAGTCTGTTATTCCATGTCTGGTTCTAACTGCTGCTTCTTGATCGATATACAGGTTTCTCAAGAGGCAGGTCAGGTGGTCTGGTATTCCCATCTCTTTAAGAATTTTCCACAGTTTGTTGTGATCCACAGAGTCAAAGGCTTTGGCATAGTTATTAAGGCAGAAGTAAATGTTTTTCTGGAACTCTCTTGCTTTTTTGATGATCCAACGGATGTTGGCAATTTAATCTCTGGTTCCTCTGCCTTTTCTCAATCCAGCTTGAATATCTGGAAGTTCATGGTTCACGTACTGTTGAAGCCTGTCTTGCAGAATTTGGGGCATTACTTTGCTAGCATGTGAGATGAGTGCAATTGTGTGGTAGTTTGAACATTCTTTGGCATTGCCTTTCTTTGGGATTGGAATGAAAACCGACCTTTCTAGTCCTGTGGCCACTACTGAGTTTTCCAAATTTGTTGGCATATTGAGTGCAACACTTTCACAGCATCACCTTTTAAGATTTGAAATAGCTCAACTGGAATTCCATCACCTCCACTAGCTTTGTTTGTAGTGATGCCTCTTAATGCCCACTTGACTTCACATTCCAGGATGTCTGGCTCTAGGTGAGTGATCACACCATCGTGTTCATCTGGGTCATGAAGATCTTTTTTGTATAGTTCCATTGTTTTGTATGGAACCGTTGGTGGTGGTCATTTAGTCGCTAAGTCGTGTCCGACTCTTGCAATCCCATGGACTGTAGCCTACCGGGCTCCTCTGTCCATGGGATTCTCTAGGAAAAATTCTGGAGTGGGTTGCCATTTCCTTCTCCAGGGCATCTTCCCAACCCAGGTATCAAACCCGGGTCTTCTGCGTTGCAGGCAGATGATTTACCAACTGAGCTATGAGGGAAACCCATAGAACTAATACTATCCCAGAATAAAACCAGTAAGTTCTTTAAAAATCTTTTGAATGCTCATAATTTCATGTGCTTAGTTTAGTATCAAGCATTACATAAAACAGGTTTAAACTGATAGATTTAATGTGATTTCCGAAACATCTTAAGCCATGTAATTCAAAAGAGTAACTTGGATAGGACAGACAAAGGTCTACCTTTCTAAATTTTCCTCTGATAATATTCAACGATTTCATATCTGCCAAACCTGAGACAATTCTTCATGAAATTTCAAAGCCTTTCAGTCTTTCCAAGTGTCAGTGACCACTATGAACCTGCTGACTTGATCTTATATCCCATCTACCCAGGCTCCATCTCTATCTTCTCTTCTCTTGGCCAGTTCTTTATCATGATTCAGCTCAGTTCAGTTCAGTGATTCTGCTCAGGCATGGTGAAACAACTAGACAAGACCAGCTCCCTGAATATTTTGGGAGGCATTAATCACTACCCTTTATTAATTCTCTATTGGCATACATGCAGTTCATTCTAAATAAAAGAATACTTTATGATTCATCACAGACTTCCTCCAGAAGGGTTGAAATAGATTTCTAAGTTTTATATTACAAATTAGAAAGTAGATACAGATTTTTAACCAGATCAGAAAGCAAAAGTATGAAGGAAAGAAATGGCAAGATCTTAACCAGATCAATGGCAGAATTGGCAGTAATAGGCAGGTGTCCTGATTTTTACTTTAGAATTGTAACCTGAAGAGGTAGATATGTTTAAGTGAAATAACCAATAAGATGATCAGCAAGTTCTATCATTTTTTTTTTCAAAAACAACTTTTTATTTTGTTCCAGTTACTTTGGAGACCATGACTTGTCCCCTTTATGCAAACACAGGCAGAAACAGCGAGTACTTTCATTTTGCCTCTAATGCTAGACTGTAGCTCTGTGAGGCTGCAACTGAAACCCAGTTCTCTCTCTAAATCCCTAGTTCCAAATGCAGTGACTGGCAGTGACATTCGATAACCATATGCAGGATGCACGTTTTCCTGTTAACTAAATATTTTATTTATTTTAATGGTACTTACAAGTTTTATATAATCCTTGCAAGATGACAAGAAAGCTCTTTTGGGGGAAGGGAGTATCATCCTCCTTTGTACTGATTTTTACCCATATCCTCTCCTTCCAGCACCCTCTCACCTCCCTCCAGCCCTCCCTTCCCTTCCATCCCTGCTTTAGAAATCCAGTTAACTTGATTATAAGCCAATATAAAAGGGAGATCATTTTTAATGAAGTATTATTTTTGATGCTTTGCCTTATTCCAGAATTTGCAACAATGCCAAGATTCTTAATAGAGGCAGCAACCGCTGCATGTATTTCAAAAGGGAAAACACTCAAGCCAAAGAATAGTATCTACCATGGAGAAAGGCTAGCGGGGGAGAACAGCCCTCTAACTCACACCATCAACAGTAGTACAGAATGTGGACTAAACTCTGAGAGCCCGTATATTGTGTCAGTATTTAAGTGCCAGTCATACCTGTGGGTATCAGAGGTCACTTCTTCATTTGTAGCTGAAGAGTGAAAGATGACTCTTGAGTCTTTGCTATTGATGTCAATAGAATAACATGGGTGGCCCTTTGGGGAGATGGAGAAGGGACTGAGTGGGGTGGTACAGGAATGATCTTCCCACCCACTTTCCTCTTCCCACTTGTGCACAAACTGAGCTTTGTAAGGTGCCCAAGGACATCATCTTAGTCCATAACAGGTACCATTGAGACAGACTGGGATGTGGGACCCCTTTGGCCCCACTCACTGATCCACTTTCTGCCCTCACCACATTAAAGGGAGCAGCTCCTCCCCATGTCAAGCAATGAGCAAGGACACCTGATATTTGTTCTCGCTCCTTCCTGCTGCAGCCTAAGTCCCAATAAAGCCTTACTTGAATTCTTCATCTGGCCTCTTATCAATTTCTATTGATTAAAGAGTCCAAGAACCCTGGTCAGTAACATAAACATTCAAGATTACAGTGAGGTTCAACTTTAATTAGCTTAGGTACCAATATAAATCCCAGTCTGTCAACCTGACCTTGTCCTTTCTTTGAGTATTTATATACTCCTGGAAAGAAAATAATTCCATGACATAAAGGAAATTACAAAAATAATATACCCAAGCCCCACAGAGTAATTACAATATTGCACCACTTCTGCAGTAGTCAAACAATTTCAAATCAGCATGAAATATTGGCCAGGGAGAGGAATGAATAAATCTTAAATGTGAACATTTTGGATCTTTTATTTAGTTAAACTCATTGAAAGTCTTTATGCCCTTAGTGTTTTTAAGGCACATCATCATTATATGTATGTTGGGAGTTGACTTCCAAGAGAAAGATATGTAAAAGAAATCTTTCAGTCCAGCTGTGACATTCTTATAGGGGCTTCCCTACTGGCTCAGCGGATAAAGAATCCACCTGCAATGCAGGACTCATGGGTTCAATACCTGGATCAAGAAGATGCCCTGAAGGAGGAAATGGCAACCCATACTAATATTCTTGCCTGAAAAAATTGCATGGACAGAGGAGCCTGGTGGGTTACAGGCCAAAAGGTCACAAAGAGTCAGATACAACTCAGTGACCAGGCTCACACACCTGACATTCCTATAGGTACTGAAATTTTGTAGATCTTTTGTGACAACTGATTTCTGCTCTATCTGGCTTGGAGGATAGGAAAAGTTATTTCTGAAAGCACATCTGTTATTTATAATTTCAACCTCATTTGGATTTTTAAGAGTTTCTCTGGAAGAACTAGCCTAACCGCTGTTACATCTGTAATAGGATAGGATTTTAAAGGCAAGATTGTTACATGAGAATATATGAATGCTCCCTGTGGCTTGCCATTTCTTTGAAGATAGGAGAGTGGTGTGAGATGCCCTCTCATTTTCAAAAGGTTCTCTGGGGACGGCTGTCATTCACAGTTACCTGGACACTGGAGCAAGACACATACAGTGTGACAAAGATCATACAGGAAAGAATGACCAGGACTGAATAAGGCGTTGCCACCATTTCAAATATCTCCAACTGTCAACACTTTCGTGAAGAGAAACTTATTTTTCAGCAGTTGTGCTGCGCTTGTTTTGCTTTTTTAAATAGCCATTGTTGGTGCCCATTTCTGAAGAACGCATAACTTACTGTAAATGGCCACAGGCTTAGTCACTCAGCTCACCCCTCCTTTGAATTTGCATTTCATGAGCCCAACGGGCGAGGCTGCGGTGTTTGCCAGTGAGTCACTGCAGCCTTTGCACTCTGGTGTGCTCAGTGATGAATGACCAGGAAGATGACTGCATCCCATTATTGTTGTGGTTTTCAGAAGCTAGTAAATATTGACATTTTGTTTTAGCGACAAATGAAAACAAAACTTTCTCTACATTTTTTGTGTGTATATGTGGATGTAAATGTACTCATATAAGGACACATACACCTGGAAATTCAAACAGATATGGGGAGATGCAGAGGAATGTCTTCTTAAGATCTAAGTAGAAATAAATAAGTAGTAATTGTCAGATAAGGTTCATTACCAAGGAAACCTAAGGATGAAGTAGATGAAAAACTGCCCAATAAAAAAAAAAAAAAGAAAAACTGCCCAATAGTGGCTTTGCACCACATTTAGTTTGCTCATTTCACTTAAAGGATGCCCCGTAGCCTTATCATCTCTTAGTCTTACCTCTTCAAATATAATATTTTTAATAATTCACACAATTTTATAGGATGGTCAAGTGAGAGTTATAAGTGTAAAACTTAGATCTACAAAAATTACACGGAACTTTTCTGCCCAGAGGATTCATCTATTCTCTATTTGCTTATTTATTTAATCAGTTATTTAAATCAGTTATTTAAATCCATATGGACATGTGGCTATTTATACTTTGAGTTATAATCCAATACTGATTGATTGATGCCTCAGTCCAGTTCAGTTCAGTCGCTCAGTCGTGTCTGACTCTCCGCGACCCCATGAATCACAGCACGCCAGGCCTCCCTGTCCATCACCAACTCCCAAAGTTCACTCAAACTCATGTCCACAGAGTCGGTGATGCCATCCAGCCATCTCATTCTCTGTCGTCCCCTTCTCCTCCCGCCCCCAACCTTTCCCAGCATCAGAGTCTTTTCCAGTGAGTCAACTCATCGCATGAGGTGGCCAAAGTATTGCAGTTTTACCTTTAGCATCAGTCCTTCCAATGAACACCCAGGATTGATCTCCTTTAGAATGGACTGGTTGGATCTCCTTGCAGTCCAAGGGACTCTCAAGAGTCTTCTCCAACACCACAGTTCAAAAGCATCAATTCTTTGGTGATCAGCTTTCTTCACAGTCCAACTCTCACATCCATACATGACCACGGGAAAAACCATAGCCTTGACTAGACGGACCTTTGTTGGCAAAGTAATGTCTCTGCTTTTTAATATATTTTGTTAATTAATTAATTAACTTTTCTACAACTTTACCAAATTCATTGATGAGCTCTAGAAGTTTTCTAGCAGCGCCTTTAGGGTTTTCTATGTATAGTGTCATGTCATCTGCAAAGAGGGACAGTCTGACTTCTTCCTTTTCAATTTGGATTCCTTTTATTTCTTTTACTTCTCTGTTGTGGCTAGGACTTACAAGTTATGCTGGAAAAAAGTGATAGTGAGCATCCTTGTCTTCTTCCTCATCTTCGAGGAAATGGTTTCAGCCTTTCACCATTGTGTTATGTTAGTTGTGGGTTTGTCATGTGTGTGCTGTGCTAATTTACTTTAGTCGTGTCCAACTCTTTGTGACCCTATGGACTGTAGCCCACCATGCTCCTCTGTCCATGGGATTCTCCAGGCAAGAATACTGGAGTGGGTTGTCATGCCCTCCTCCAGGGGATCTTCCCAACCCAGCAATGGAATTCACGTCTCTTATGTCTTCTGCATAGGCAGGCAGCTGGGAAGCCCAGATTTATCATATATGGCCTTTATTATGTCGAGGTAGTTTCCCTCTGTGCCCACTTTCTGGAGATTTTTATCATAAGTCAATGTTGATCTAAGTATTCTCAATGAAGATACCCTTTTACCCTCCAGAAAGATTTTGCACACATTAAGGGTCACTTTTTGTGCTGGTAAGTTCTACTCTCTGCTCAAGGAGCTGACATAATTAACTCTCACCCCATTAAGCAGGAAGTGTACCAGTGTTTTCCTTCTAGAGGGTGCAGCACGGATGAGGTGGGTAGGAGAGTTACTCTACATTGGAGAATCTGACAAACGCTTCCTTGGCCAGGTGGTCAGGGTTAACATCACCAGTCTTAGATCCTATTGATAGCAAGTACCCTCAATATGGGGATATGATGAGAATGGAAATTACTTGTGTGATCTTCCTCCCCAAAACTCATGACTTCAGTCTAATCATAAGAAAAACGTCCAAGAAACCCCAAATGAAGGACGTGCTACAAAATACCTGACCAAATTGTCCTCAATACTGTCAAAGTCATGAAAAAAACATGGGAAGACTGAGAAATGGTCCCATTCTTGAGTATCCTAAGGAGACAAAATAACTAAATGTAATGTGGTATCCTGTGTAGGGTCCTGGAACAGAAATAGGACATCAGAAAAAAGCTATGGTTATCTGAATACACTATATTAATATTGGCTCACTAATGGTGACAGATGTACCGTAATAATGTTAACAATTGGGGAAATGAGTATACAGTGCATGGAACCAATCTTCTTAATGTTTCTACAAATCTAAATATGTTCGAAAATTAAACGTTTATTTTAAAAATAAATAAATAAAGCAGAAAAAATTAAATCTGTTGCCTTAAGGGAAAAAAAGGACTTATAATTTTGAGAAAAGAGACTGTTGGGGCAATGCTGCTTCATTTCACTTATAAAGTGTATTTTCCCTACTAAGAAATCTTGCAGGGTGTTTGAGTTTTTTGTTTTTTTTTGTTTTTACATTTAAAAGTAGGGCACTGCCTATGGATCTAGCCAGTAGGAATGACCCAGAGGAACTCATCTCTGAAGATGTATTTAGATTGGGTTTCTTACCTTGAAAATGAACTGATGACCCAAAAACCTTATTTCAAATGCTAATCAGCACCTATTAAACAGAAAGTTGTTTTATTCTAAGAGACAATGTGGGTCCTGTAATTGGTAATTGGAGTGTAAGTTCGTATCTACTTCTCTTTGGTATTTTTACTTTAAACAAAGTATTTTACTTTAAAACACAAAGGACTGTTTTTTCAGGGTGCAAACTGTGGGTTCAGTTCAGTCACTCAGTCATGTCCGACTCTTTGCAATTCCATGAACCGCAGCACACCAGGCCTCCCTGTCCATCACCAACTACCGGAGTTTACCCAAACTCATGTCCATTGAGTCAGTGACGCCATCTAACCATCTCATCCTCTGTCATCCCCTTCTCCTCCTGCCTTCAATCTTTCCCAACATCAGGGTCTTTTCAAATGAGTCAGCTCTTTGCATCAGGTGGCCAAAATATTGGACTTTCAGCTTCAACATCAGTCCTTCCAATGAACTCCCAGGACTGATCTCCTTTAGGATGGACTGGTTGGATCTCCTTGCTGTCCAAGGGACTATCAAGAGTCTTTTCCAGCACCACAGTTCAAAAGCATCAATTCTTCAGTGCTCAGCTTTCTTGATAGTCCAACTCTCACATTCATATATGACCACTGGAGAAACCATACCCTTGACTAGATGGACCTTTGTTGACAAAGTAATGTCTCTGCTTTTTAACATGCTGTCTAGGTTGGTCATAACTTTCCTTCCAAGGAGTAAGCGTCTTTTATTTTCATGGCTGCAATCAGCATCTGCGGTGATCTTGGAGCCCAAAAAATAAAGTCAGCCACTGTTTCCACTGTTTCCCCATCTATTTGCCATACTCAATCCTATTTTGTGCTCAGAACCTATGAAATAGGTTTTTTCTTTTTCCATTATTGTGATAGAACATGTATAACATAAAATTTTCCATTTGAACTGCTTTTCAGTATACTTTTCAGTGACATTGATTACTTTCAGGATGTTGTATAACAATCACTGCTATCAATTTGCAATATTTTTTCATCACAGCAGTAACACTTGACCCATTAAACAATCACATCCCATTCCTCCTTCTGCAAGCCTCTGGTAACGTCTAGTCTACTTTCTGTCTATAAATTTACCTCCTCTAGACACTTAGTAAAAGTGGAACCATACAATATCTGTCCATTTATTTCTGGCTTACTTCACTTAGCACAATGTTTTCAAGGCTTGTCCACATTGTAATACGTCAGATGTCCATTCCTTTTTAATGGCTGAACAATGCTTATAATAGGTTTCTGAGGTGGCACAGTGGTAAAGAATCTGCCTAACACTGCAAGAGACACGGGAGACTCAGGATCAATCCCTCAGTCAGGAAGATCCCCTGGAGAAGGAAATAGTAATCCACTCCAGTATTCTTGCCTGGAAAATCCCATAGACAGAGGAGTTTGGTGGGCTACAGTCTGTGCAGTCCCAAAACATTGTACACACACAAAAAAAATGTCTGACATGTCTGAGCATGCAATGTTCTTATTGCATATTTTGTTCATATCCATATTTTGTTTATCAATTCATCTGTTAATGGACGTTAGTGTCATTGCTATCTTCTGGCTATTCTATACAATAGGCTTTGTAAGCATAGTCTTTTTAAAAAAAAAAAGTTTGTTGAACTTTCCTGGAATTCAAAACTTGGCTTAATTGTAGTTACCACCAATACCTTTCATTTGATGCCAAAGGAATAAATACACTAGAAATGAATCAGTGAATTTGTGTTACTGGCATTGACAGAAGTGACTCTAGAGGCCCCAGGCCAATGTCATCACTGAACAGGTAGCATTCTTCCAGAAAGATTTCCTTTTGTTGTCTGTTCTTTTATGTTTGGTTTGGCACAACTATTTTTTGGGAGGAGGGTGGGTAGGGGCATCCGTTTTAAATGTTGTGTTCTTGCTTTTTCCCTTTTCTTTCTTCCTTTTAACACAGCTATATTATCACCAGTAAACTTGGGTAATTCACTTTTCAATCGAAGTATGTTGATTATTAATTAGCATACCAACCACCACCATAGCTTATAAATCAAATTCTGCTGGCTGGCCTCATTAACTAGGCCATATGGATGACAGGAACATGAACTTAAGAGGTTGAGATCGACATAATCTACCTGTGGAATTTGTACACCACATATGTAGTTCTTGGTTTTTCCTAAAGTAGATTCTCTAAATTTTGTCCCTCAGTTACCAATATTACTATTCACCTCATCATCCAAGAAATACCCCAAGAAATTGTTCTCGGCACCCTCCTTTTTCTCACCCCCTACTATAAATCCGATTTTTGCAGTGTGTAAATATTTATCAAATTTCCCACTCTCTCTATTCCTTGATTTCTACTTGCTCAACTACAATAGAAGCCCTCATCACTCCTCAGAGTTCAACTTGGATACTTAGACAAGAGAGGACCTTCTCCTGATGCTGTGCTGTAGAAAGACCAGCATATCACAAACACAAAAAGTTGTTGATGAACATCCAGTGAGTATCACTTAGGACGTGATGCTCAGCACTGAAATAGTCAGCCCATAACTCCAAACACCTACTTTCGAGACTAACACTGTTCAAGCCCCAAGGAAACCCTTCTCCAATCTCACATCCACATGTCTCCCCTTATGTTCCTAAAACAAAATGCAACCAACCATGTGAATGCTGTTAAAGGTGACATTTGTGTCATTACCTAGATAAGAGAAAAAGTACTGCTCCTTTCATGTTGCCGAGGAATTTAAGTGGGTAAGTGTTTAGGTGAAAAGAAAGGCAAATTAATAAAATTGCTGTGATGAATTGTGTTCTCCCCAGATTCCTATGTTGAAGTCCTATATCCCAGTACCTCAGAATATGACTGAATTTGGAAAGAAAGTCTTCAAAGAAGCAATTACATTAAAAAGAGGTCATCAGTGTGGACCCTAGTGCAATACAACTGATGTTCTCATAAGAAGAGGAAATTTAAACATAGACACACACAGAGGGAAGACTATGTGAGGACACAGGGAGAAGGCAGCCATCTTCTTCAAGGAGGAAGCTTCCCTGGTGGCTCAGTGGTAAAGAATCCAACTGCCAAAGCAGGAGAAGAACACAGGAGAGGCAGGTTTGATCCCTGGGTGAGGAACATCCCCTGGAGGAGAAAATGGCAACCCACTCCAGTATTTTTGCAGGGATAATCCCATGGGCAGAGAAGCCTGGCTGACTATGGTCCACGGGGTCACAAAGAGTCAGACACGACTGAGCGACTGAGCATGCTCGCATAAACCAAGGAGAGAGGCCTCAGAGGAAACCAACTCTGCCGACTCCTTGATTTTAGACTTTTAGCACCCACAACTAAGAAAATACATTTCTGTTGTTTAAGCTACCTAGTCTGCAGTCCTTTATTATCATGGCAGCTCTAGCAAGCTAATACATTTGTCAAAATACTTCCTGTCAGGTAGCATAACTGAACGTTGTTCCCAGAATGCATTTTTTCCTTCTCTTTGTGCTCCAATTTATGTTTCTGAGTAGCACTCTCAGGGTTTAGCCTTGAGCCTGTACTTTAAAGAGCTCCTTTGGCCATGCCTTTCCTCATAGGCTTAGGAGTATAGAGGCCACGATGTGCCAACCTGAAGTCTTATCTCCTCCCATCCCAGAATTCCTGGTCCCTATACCCCTGAGCTGTCACCAGGGACTATGCCAGCCCTTCCCAAATCCTTCCTCAGGAAGATGGACTGAACCACTGCTGTGTATACACCTAAGCCTGAGAGACACCCAGAGTAGCTGTTTGTGGGTGACACAGTTGGAGTGTGGACACATGGACTGGAATGTCCACATGCAAATGTGCAAATCCACGTGGTATGCAATGGAGCAAGAAGGTGTCAAGAAAAGGGTGTGAAGTGTGGGGCTGAAGCTTCAGGACCGTTTTGCTTTTGCTGTGACCTTCTGACATGGTCTGCTGAGAAGCCCAGGAGCTCTTAATTGGATTCTGACTTTCAGGTCCATAAGAAGGCATATTCATCAACAATCAGGGAATAGCACATATTTTATGGGGTATTTTTAGAGGGCAAAGATTAAGGACTAAAATTTTTTGTCTAATTAATTAATTGATTTTTGGCTGCACTGAGCCTTTGTTGCTATGCCTGGGCGTTCTCTAATTGCAGTGAGTGGGAGCTACTCTGTAGCTGTGGTGCACGGATTTCTCGCTGCAGTGGCTTCTCTTGTTGCAGAGCACAGACTCTAGGCACTCGAGTTTGTGGGCTCGGTATTTGTGGTGATGGGCTTAGTTGGGATCTTCCCAGACCAGGGATTGAACCCGTGCCCCCTGCATTGCAAGGATTCTTAACTACTGGACCACCAAGGAAGCCCTATGATTTGTTACTAAGATTTATAACCTTTATATATTTAGATATATGACACCTGAGTCTTCATAGCTTGCTTCAAATCCCACAAATATTAGGATTAGGCTTGGTGGCTCTAGATGGACTCAAAAATTGGAATGATACTTGCCCCTGTTGCACGTAGAATCTGGGGAACAATTTGCAGTGTTAAATAATTCATTTAACTCTTAAATTTGTATATAAGCATAGCTATCTAGATAGAGCATGTGTGACACATGATATCAATTTTAATATTAGCAATGCGGTGGATATTAATATTAAAATTGTAATACTTGTGTTTTTATAAACATTCAATACAATTTCATTGTTTTTAAAATCATGTACATTTAAGTTTTTAAAAAATTCAACAAAAATTTTGTCTTATTTAAATAATTTCAAGTCTTACTGTACTTTATCATTAGTACTTTGTTTTACATTTTAATGAATTATATGTTTCAAAATAAAAATATGCTTTAAACCAGAGGTAACATTTTATTTTCTTTACATTATTATAATCTATAATTTTTGACAGTACATTAAAATCTTGTAAATTTTTCAAAGAATTCATGCGTCTTGATTATCATTACATTTTCTTTTTTATTCCTTTAGAATAAGCAAAAATTGTGATTATAATAGAAATGGAAAATGCAACAATGGAGTGCAGTGAAGCTATAAAAAGGGAAAAAAATAGAATATCTTCCAAGAGGCAAATCTGCCTAAATTTTAAAAAACTGGACTCAATAAAAGTGAGCAGGTTTTTACTGAGTGTGTCTTCCACAAAAATTTTGACTAACACATGACAAATTCTTTAATGAGGATTTACTTATTGATCAAAACAATGAAAATGAACAAGAATACTATTTTAATAGAATCTAAAACTTGGGAAAGGCCCAATGCAATCCCTGCAAGTTCAAATTCTTTATTAAATAAAGAGTTAATTTATGACTGGAACAGTGAAGACCTCTGTGGTCCTCTCTGACATTTGCCCTAGTGCCTTGCATTATTCCCAAAGACAGCCTCCTCACCAACCTCTGTACCGATCCTCCCTCCCCTCAGCCTGTCTTCCATGCTGCTGTTAGAATGAGCTGCCTGACATCTCCCTCCCTCCCCTTCACTGAAAGGCCCTTCCGCAACCATGTGGAGTAGAACTGCCCCAGGGCATGTCCCATGGGTGATCGATGACACTGGGGCCAGTGAAGGGTTCTGTGGTTACCCAAGTTGGAGAAACAAAATATAGTACAACCACTCTTCTCTTGGAAGATTTTAATAAATTAATTGCTTGTTTGAATCTCCAGAAGAGATCTATATCAGGCAGATAATGAAAGTGTTTTCACTGAGAGGTTTGCAGGACTGGTGGCGTAGGATAAATTAGTCTAGAGCATTCCCATATGTGGTAGCCACTAGCTGTGGATGATTGCTGCTGCTGCTACTAAGTCACCTCAGTCATGTCCGACTCTGTGTGACCCCATAGACGGAAGCCTACCAGGCTCCCCTGTCCCTGGGATTCTCCAGGCAAGAACACTGGAGTGGGTTGCCATTTCCTTCTCCAATGTGTGAAAGTGAAAAGTGAAAGTGAAGTCACTCAGTCGTGTCCGACCCTTAGTGACCCCATGGACTGCAGCCCACCAGGCTCCTCCATCCGTGGGATTTTCTAGGCAAGAGTACTGGAGTGGCTTGCCATTGCCTTCTCCGGTGGATGACTAGCAAGCACTTGAAATGTGGCTTGTATTGATTAAGACACATTCTAAGAATAAAACACATTATATTTCAAAGACTTAAAACAAACGAGAGAATGCAAACTGCCTTTAATAATTTTTACATTGAATACATGTTGAAATGCTAACAAGTCATTAATAACATATATCGCTTAACATCAACAACAGAAAGCAAACTCAAAGGGAAAGAGAACAGATTGGCAGTTGCCAGAGGTAGAGATTGAGGGTGTGCAAAATGGGTAAAGATGGTCAAAAAGAAAAAACTTCCTGTTTAAAACAAGTAAGTTATGCAAATATGTGTGGCATTGTGAGTATAATTAACAACAGTCTATTATATATTTGAAAGTTGCTTAGTGAGTAGATCTTAAAAGTTTTCATTGCAAGAAAAAAAATTGTAACTGTGTGGTAAGTGATATTCGCTAAACTTACTGGGGTGATCACTTTGCAATATACACAAATATTGAATCATTATGTTGTACACTTGAAACTAATATCTCAATTGCACATCACTTAAATATATATATATAGAGAGAGAGGGAGACAAATACATTGCAAAAATTAATTTTACCTGGTTCTATTTCAACATTCGGAAAACTAAGATCAAGACACCTGGTCCCATCACTTCATGGAAAATAGGTGGGGAAACAGTGGAAACAGTGAGAGACTTCATTTTAGGGGGCTCCAAAATCACTGCAGATGGTGACTGCAGCCATGAAATAAAAAGACACTTACTCCTTGGAAGAAAAGTTATGACCAACCTAGACAGCATATTAAAAATCAGACACATTACTTTGCCAACAAAGGTCCATCTAGTCAAGGCTATGGTTTTCCCAGTAGTCACGTATGCATGTGAGAGTTGGATTATAAAGAAAGCTGAGCACCAAAGGATTGATGCTTTTGAACTGTGGTGTTGGAGAAGACTCTTGAGAGCCCCTTGGACAGCAAGGAGATCCAACCAATCCATCCTAAAAGAAATCAGTCCTGAGTATTCTTTGGAAGGACTGATGCTAAAGCTGAAACTCCAATACTTTGGCCACCTGATGCGAAGTATTGACTCATTTGAAAAGACCCTGATGCTGGGAAAGATTGAAATCGGGAGGAGAAGAGGATAACAGAGGATGAGGTGGTTGGATGGTATCACTAACTCAGTGGACATGAGTTTGAGTAAGCTCCGAGAGTTGGTGATGGACAGGGAGGCCTAGCGTGCTGCAGTCCATGGGATCGAAAAGAGTCGGACATGACTGAGCAACTGAACTGAACTGAACTGATTTTAATTTTTAATGCCACTACTAGATAGTTTAAAATTCTACCCATGGTTTGCATTTTATTTCTATTGGACAGCAATGACCTATTGGACAGCATGATATGTAGACCGCCCAGAATCTCTTCAGATATTTCTCTCAATGTTGTTTCCCTTTGGGCTCTAATTGCTACATACTCTTTAAAGAAATCCCTCCCTATCCCTACCAATCATGACCATCAGCAGTGTCAAGTGTTGTAACACTTCCATTTGTTCATTTTAACTCCTGGAACTACATCAGGCTAATTTCTGTTAAGCCCTTAGGTATCAAGCATCAATCACTCATACAGGAAGCCTATCCTGAAATCCAGTCATACCTATACCTTACCTATAGTGGTTAGGTGACCAAGCACCAGTAATTTCCTGTCTAAACCTTTTACCCGTACTCACTACTTGTGTTTATAAGCATTTACTTAACGTATCTCATGGGCTTTCCAGGTGGTGCTAGTGGTAAAGAAAGAACATGCCTGCCGACGCAGGAGACTTAAGAGACACGGGTTTGATCCCTGGGTTGGGAAGATCCTGTGGAAGAGACCATGGCAACACTCTCCAGTATTCTTGCTTGGAGAACCCCCTGGACAGAGCAGCCTGTGTTAGAGTCTCTCAGTTGTGTCCGACTCTTTGTGACCCCATGGACTGTCCATGGATTCTCCAGGCCAGAATACTGGAGTGAGTAGCCTTTCCCTTCTCCAGGGGATCTACCCAACCCAGGGATCGAACCCAGGTTTCCTAAATTGCAGGTGGATTCTTTACCAGCTGAGCCAAGCCTGGCAGGCTATAATCCATAGGGTCACACAGAGTCGGGCATGACTGAAGCAGCTTAGAACAGCACATGGATCTCACTCTTCTTTATTACGCATCTTGAAAGCAAAGATACATCTTACTTTTTCTTTTTCTGACTGTGCCACATGGCACGAGGGATCTTAGTTCCTTGACCAGGGATCAAAACTGTACCCCTGCAGAGAAACATGGAGCCCTAACCACTGGACCACAAGGAAATTCCCTTTGTCTTTTATATTCCTAGCATCTATCACAATAGATGAATGAATGAATAATTAAAGAATGAAGCAAATATGGTCCCTTCCCTAATGGAGTGCATTCCCAAAGAGGAAGCAGATAGGTGAATAGATAATTCAAATATGTTTCTTTCAAGAGTGCCATTAATGATATTGAGAAGTAAGGGAAATTCTGAGCAGAACACTTAACCGAGGGCAGCTTTATCGATGGACAACCTGTACTGTTGTACAGGGCTCCGCACCCATCAGACATTCAAATTCAGGGATGGGAAAGTGAATGGATAGGATGAAGCTGGACAGGATTTAGGGGTGGCACCAGGAAGGATCTCACTTCAAAGAGCTCCATTGTTTCACAAAGACAATTTTATAACTCAGGCTATATAGTCACTGATTTGTGTTGATCCCAGATAAACTTACTCACCTACTATTGGGTATCGAGTCACTATAAGATTAAAAAATATCAGATACTTTTTTCTGATGTCTCTATTAAAAAGCTAGCTAAAAGTGAAATTGTCAGTTCTTTGGAAGAATGAAGATAGTTATTATAATGAATTGAAAGGTATAATTTTCTGTTCTGTTTATTGTTTCAGTTCAGTTCAGTTGCTCAGTCTTGTCCTACTCTTTGTGACCCCATGGACTGCAACACATCAGGCTTCCCTGTCTATCACCAACTCCTAGAGCTTGCTCAAACCCATGTCCATCAAGTTGGTGATGCCATCCAACCATCTCATCCTCTGTCATCCCCTTCTCCTACCTTCAATCTTTTATTGTTTACCTTTAATTAATTAAAACTAGTCCATGTGCATATATAAAATTTAAACTTAAATACTCCTTTAGTGTACACTATTGCTTTCCCCACTGCAAGTTATGTTATGTGTCATCACCTCTCCCAAATTATTAATTTTAGGCCTCAGTCTCTAAATTATAGTATGGAGGTTTCCCCTTCCTCAGTTTAAAATGACCATGATTTTCTTTTATGTAGGAACACATGTTGGTGTTTGAAATTAAGCTTTGTTTTTGTCAAAGAATTAAAGTTCTCTACTGGGCTTCCCAGATGGCTCAGAGGTAAAGAATCTCCCTGCCAATACAGGAGACTCTGGTTTGATCCCTGGGTCAGGAAGATCCCCTGGAGGAGGGCATGGCAATGCACTCCAGTATTCTTGCCTGGAAAATCCCATGGACAGAGGAGCCTGGTGGGCTATAGTCCATAGGGTCGCAAAAGAGTCAGACATGATTTAGCACCTAAATAACAAAAGCAAAGTTTTCTACTGTCTACATACAAAGGCATTCTTGTTTCCAGTTTGACTGCTGACCCCTAAATTTTGTGTCAAAGCATATAGTGCTGATGGGTTAGAATTTCCTTCCGTAAAATGAGGGTTTTCACACATCTTAAGAATTCTCAAACAGGGGCTCTGTAACGACCTAGAGAGATGGGAAGAGGAGAGCGATGGGAGGGAGGTTCAAGAGGGAGGGGATATATGTACACCTATGAGTGATTCATGTTGATGTTTGGCAGAAAATAACAAAATTCTGTAAAGCAATTATCCTTCAATTAAAAAGTAAATCAATTTTTAAAAATTTTCTGAATGATTCATTCAACGTTGCTCTAGCAATAAAATATAGTGTGGCATTTTAAGTTTCCTTCTTATTGCTTATAATGCACTCATCTTTATAACAGTCTTCTCCCTAAGATTACTGCCATATTATTTTATCTTTTACAATTCTTAGCATCAGAAGAAGGAAAAGAAATGGTAAAATTACCCTCCAAAATATTAGCTGAACATGGGCTTCTGTAACCAACAGTGAAAAATTAAATTCAACGAGTTGTTTTGTTTATACTATACTGTTTAAAAGTTATTTTCTCCTGAAAAATAAAATTTATATTGTTTACAAAATTCATTCATTCAACAAATGTTTGTTGAATGATTACTACCTGCTACTGTTTTTCTGAGCTCCGGGCACACAGCAGGGAACAAGACACCATGATCCCCAGCTCAAATGAGTTGATAATCTCATGTAGAAAATAGAAAATAATTGGTACATAAAAAATCTCGGATGATGATCTGAAAAGAATTAACATTGTGAGGAAATGAGAATATGGAAAGGTGATCTGACAGAAGGGGTCAGGAAGATGCACCCGCCTTGAGTGTTGTGTGGCTAAGATTCACTTGACTGCATTATAACAGTATTAATCTCATCTTGCCCAAGTTTTTGTTGATTCAGTAGTCATTTAATGAAAATTATAACTCTTCTACTTTTGCTGTTCCCTTGTATCTTATTCTACTTTATTTACTGTTTCTATTATTTTTCAGTCACCTTTATGACCACATAAATGATAGGCAAAAGAAGAAAGCTCAGAAATATTTTGGTGAAGATAATCTGTTTGTTCAGTTTTTCTTGGTTTAATCCCTTGAGGCAAAAGTCATTTGATGGAAAGAGAAAGGAGCATGAAGTCAGAAACTTGGCTTTGAACCTCTTCTTTTCTATTTATTAGCACTTATTTAACCTGAGTCATGGTTTTCCTGTCTCTGAATATGGGAGGGGGGGGGAAATGACATGATGCCACTGTGAGATGTTAATTAAGAAGTAATATGTGGATCATCCAGCCAAGCAGAGGGCACCTGCCGAGTACTGACTTTCCAACAGGAAGCCAGTAACTCTGCCAAAAACACAAGACTCACTCTGTTCTCTAAAAGATAATGACAAAATTCCTTTTAATATAAACATTCAAGTTCTAGAGACAACACAAAGATCATGCTTCAGTGAAGCAATAACTCAGTAATAAAAAGTAAGCATTTAGATATGTGAGGTCTGTTCTTGTTCCATTAGCAAGAAGGTAAATGAAGAACAAATCCAAGTATAGGAAAAAAAGAACCACCTTGACTCACTGGGATCTGGGAGTTATCCTTGACTTCTCTTACCTCTCATATCCTGCTGCTGCTGCTGCTAAGTCACTTCAGTCGTGTCCGACTCTGTGTGACCCCATAGATGGCAGCCCATCAGGCTCCCCCGTCCCTGGGATTCTCCAGGCAAGAACACTGGAGTGGGTTGCCATTTCCTTCTCCAATGTGTGAAAGTGAAAAGGGAAAGTGAAGTTGCTCAGTCATGTCTGACTCGTAGCGACCCCATGGACTGCAGCCTACCAGGCTCCTCCGTCCATGGGATTTTCTAGGCAAGAGTACCGGAGTGGCTCTCATATCCTATGGATTACCAAATCTCATCAATACTGCTTCCTGGCAGCAACATCTCACCTGGGCTACATAAGCGCTTCTTCCCTTTCCACCTACATCTTGCCTAACCCTTATAATTTGTTTTGTGCTTGTGCTGTGCTCGGTTTCACTTCTGTCATGTCTGACTCTGCGACCCCGTGGACTGTAGCCTGCCAGGCTCCTCTCTCCATGGGATTTTTCAGGCAAGAATACAGAAGTGGGTTGCCATCTGCTCCTCTAGGGGATCTTCCCAACACAGGGATCAAACCTACAAGTCCTTTGTCTTCTGCATAGTAGGCAGATTCTTTACCACTGAGTCACCAGGGAAGCCCTTAGAATGACTCTTGAAGTACCCACATTTCTGTGACTTCCATCCCATAGATGAGGAAACGGAAGCCCAGAGTGGTTACATGATTAGCAAGAAATGAGTCTCAGATTCAAATTTGCCTGGGCTGTCCCCCAGGACTCATCACTTTGGATAATGTTAATTCTATATCTGTGAGTCCTCACTTTCTGAACTTCTGTTTCTGTTTTTGTTTTTTAAAATCTCTTTGTGTATCTTTTCTTTTTTTGATGCTAGGTGATTTTTATCAAATACTAGAATTATTTTTAAACATATCTTCCTTCCTAGACATTGAAATAACTCATGATTTGCCCTGGATTTGATTCATCTTGGAGTCTGAAAAGTTCAGAATTGTGACTTACATATATCAGGGCTTAAATAATCTTTCTGCCTAAAAGGATGAATATGAGTAAATAAATAAGATAGTGGACTTCTCTGGTGGTCCAGTGGCTAAGATTCCATTTTCCCAATGCAGGGGTCCTGAGTTCAATCCCTTGTCAGGCAACTAGATTTCACATGCCACAACTAAGACCTGTTACAGCCAAATAAATAAATATTTTTTTAAAAAGTGGATATCAAGTTCTAAACAGTCCATTTAAAAAGAGTATCACCACTTGGTGAGCTGGGAACTGTCTGTAATCATATTTAGTCAACAATATCTCACAAATCTTTCATCACAGATCAACTTCCCTCAAACCTGTCAGTATTTAAATGTTGCCTCTTAAGAATTCTTTCTTGGATAAAACTATATTAGGAAATATTGCTAATATATTAACCATAGTAGAAGAAAAATTCCTCAAATTTTCATTTGGCAGACTCTTCAAACACATAAACAACTGGTGCCTGCAACAATTGTCAGATTCATTTTCCTCATCTACTTTGCAGTTTAATAAAAATAGTCATTTCTTTCTGCAAAAGTTGTCTTCCATGTCATCTCTCCCTTTGGGGATATTAAACATCAAATATTCATTCTTCATGACTTTTGTTCACACACTTGCCTACACTTTCACCTGTATTTTATAGTCAGAAGAAGAGAGGACTTCAAATGAAGGAACAAGAGGACACAACCCAGCCCATCCCTTCCCCACCCACATCCACCAGCATCTCCCCTATCTTCTCTTCCTCAGACATGGCCATAAACCTGTCTAACCACTTTTTCTCATTTCCCTTTTCCTGGAGCCTCCCAGTATTAAAGGTGGCCACTCTACCAGAAAAATATCAACCCCATTTCCATCTGTGGGGTTGGTGCAGACAACTAGACAACCACCTTCCTGATTGACTCATATCACAGGTCACTCACTGACTCATGACCTTCATCGTCATGAAAGTCTAATCTAATTTACAGACCATGAAACATTCTGTACATCTGGTCAGAGAGCCAGCGAGCTGATTAATATGGGTTGTTGCTGTTGGTAGTGCTTTTATCCACCACCACCCCCCCACAAAAACAAACACTCCATCTCTTTCATTTTGCAATGGAATGTGAGACCTCAGTTGCTGAGAACTTTCCCCACAGCAATTGAGGAATTTTCCATCGGGTAGGAAATTCAGGTCGTGATGAAGAAGTGTTTAGTAATAGTTATTTTTGCTTCTTTTTATTTGACAGCACTTGGAGATTATACTGCTTCAGGGTTTATCTGTATTGAATTTTAAGCTTCATTGAGAAATGATCTTAAATTCTCAGGTTCAGATCTGATTTTTCTTTGACCAATGGAATGAGGAAGTGGGAGACAGGGGTGGAAAGAGAGTGGAAATACACTTTCCCTATGAAAAGTAACTCTCCAATTCCATTAAAGTTGCAGAACAAATCTGATATGTTAAAAGTAGCCTGAGATGTTTCTTTAATCACTATGATATTGGACAAACTACTGTAACAATTCTTTTTGCTTTAGTGAAGAGCATTATCACACCAGTTTAATAAGTTAACTGCTCTGATTTTCTCTGGGTTGAGTAACTTGGATGTCTTTTAGACTGCTAATAGATAGGGAAAATGTATGTCTGCATCATACTATTTTCCTTCTTTCTCAGATCCTTTTATTTATTTAGAAGAAGATAACTTGAATCTTGATGCATACAAGAATTTGAAGCACCATCATAAAAGTATATATATCCCCGCTTCGTTGTCCAAGGGTTGTACTAGGTACACTGGAGGATGGAAAGATCCTGTCTTTTGAGACTACAATGTAGCGTCAGCGACAGAACAGATGCGTGGAAAAAATAAACTGTAGATGAAAGAGTTGACGGTCTTCATTCCCATGACACACCCACTCACGAAGATGAGAGATGACACAGGTGACATGAAGGCTGACTCTTCTACTTCATCCTCAAGTCTGTTTATTTACTGACTCTAGGAAAGATCAACTAAGATATCGTTGTCATATCTGTGCAGTTCTCACTGACAAAAGCAGATCCTGAGCCAAGAGGAAGATAAAAAATAGTTTTCTTCTTGAGAATTGAATCCTTCTGTCTTCACAGTTCTGCAAGTTTTTCCTGCTAAGGCCTGGGGATAGCTGATAGAAGAAAGTGTGGTGGTTTTAGTGGAGAAAGTGATGGAAAATGAGGTTGAATCCAGATTCTTATGTCAGGCAGAGTCTGGGTCATCCCAAAAGTCAAGGAGAGCCATACATCTCTGAGCAGGTAAACTTTTGAGCTTGGAGACTGGTATACATGAGGAGGAACTCACTAGCTCTAACCTTAACTCGATGACATTCTCTTAAGTGAGTTGTTATTACCTGGCCTGGTCTGGAGATGTCTTCACCGTTTACAGCATTGTTTCTATTGGAAAATATTTTAAAAATTTCAAACAGCCAGCAGGCAAACAAACTTTCAGAAAACAATTTGTTCATAAAATGAGGTATGAGGTTCTCTGGTTGCATATGGGGTTATAAGGCTCTAGGGGGAAAAAGCCCCAACAACATAATCTCTGAAGTATTGAGAAGAACAGATAAAGCAAAATTGTCTTTTTTCTGAAGCACTCAAAAGATCAATCAGAAACCTTGCCCTAAAGTCTTCTGTTATTTAGGTTCATTTCCATATGTCATCCTCAAATGATGAAATTAGCATGGTACTGTCATTCATTCTGAGAGCTGCTCAGCGAACATATATAGATGAAGCGATGTGCCAAGCACTATGCTAAATTACTATGTATATTATTGAATTTAGCTTTTACAACCCTAAAAAACATGTATTACCATCTCCCTTTTCAGAGGAGGAAATTCTAGCTCAGAGTGTTAGCTGATTTTACCAGGGACACACAATTAGCAAGTAAGCAGAACCAGACGTGAACCTAAAACCAGGACATTCAATACCTTTCCTGTATGCCTGTGTAGATCAATCTACCCTTAAAACATTTCTACTTGATCTCTAAAAACTTGGTCTTTTTAAAGCCTTTAAAAACAAGTCCCTTTTAATAGAACATCTGGTTTGGGTAACAGGTGTATTTTTTAATCTGTGTTATTTATCCAAACTGTTCCCACCCCTTCCACTCAAAACCTATTGAAGTACTCAAACGTAATAATATTGTCTGCTTGCTTCTCAAGTGTATCATTTTACATGTTCAAAAATCTCACAATACCATTCAGCAAGAAGTGAACATTAATCAAAGATTGGTCAGCTGAGCTACAAAGGCAATGAATGGCACATTCTTTTGTGACTTCCTGAACTGCAGCATGCCAGGCATCCCTGTCTTTCACTATCAACTGGAGTTGACTCTAACTCATGTCCATTGAGTCAGTCATGTCACCCAGCCATCTCATCCTCTGTTTCCCCCTTCTCCGACCAAAGTATTGGAGCTTCAGTTTCAGCATCAGTCCTTCCAATGAATATTCAGGACTGATTTCCTTTAGGATTGACTGGTTTGATCTCCTTGCTGTCCAAGGGACTCTCAAGAGTCTTCTCCAGCACCACAGTTTGAAAGTATCAGTTCATTGGCACTCAACCTTCTTTGTGGGCCAACTCTCACATCTGTACATGACTACTGGAAAAACCATAGCCTTGACTAGATGGACCTTTGTTGGCAAAGTAATGTCTCTGCTTTTTAATATGCTATCTAGGTTTGTCATAGCTTTTCTTCTAAGAAGCAAACATCTTTTAATTTCATGGCTGCAGTCACTGTACATAGTGATTTGGGAGCCCCAGTTGGAACTCCAACTCAGGACCATGAAAGTAGAGAGATTGCAGACAGAACGAATTAATGAGGGAGAT
The DNA here is from genome assembly GCF_049115385.1 of Moschus berezovskii. Taxonomy (NCBI): domain Eukaryota; kingdom Metazoa; phylum Chordata; class Mammalia; order Artiodactyla; family Moschidae; genus Moschus; species Moschus berezovskii. Next base: position 79,643,109 of record NC_142469.1, on the reverse strand, counting down.
AGGCTGAGTACTGTGTGCTTGACTAGGTCCCTCTTCTGAAGTGTGGGTAAAAGGCAGCCCTTTAAGCAAACCTATAGGAGGGCCCCAGGCTCATGGAGACTTCTGTCTTGAGGTGCTTTTGCTCTATTACAAGAAACAGCCTGTAAAAGGCAAAAAGAAACAACCAAATTCCATTGAACCACAGATGCCTTGCTCTGTACCATTTTTTACATGCATTTTAAAGAAATTCAGTGACCTTTTGAACATTCTGTAAAGCAGCAGACTCCAAACTTTTCGGAGTCTGCTGGAGTTTGGTCCCTTTTTGGCACCAGGGACTGGTTTTGTGGAGGACAATTTTTCCACAGACTGGGGAGAAGTTGATAGCTTGAAGATGATTCTAGTGCATTACATTTATTGTGTACTTTTTGCTGTTATTACTACATCAGCTCCACCTCAGCTCATCAGGCATTAGATCCCAAAGTTTAGGGGTTCCTGTTCTCAATGGCTTCAAATTGATGTTTAACTATAGAATCAATTTTAAAATGCACACATGTAGATATATAAGTATAATGTGTACAAACATGTATATATTTCAGTAGATTTCTTTATTTTTAGAATAATGGGTTTCTAATGCCATGATCTTTGTTTTCTGAATGTTGAGCTTCAAGCCAACCTTTTCACTCTCCTCTTTCACGTTCATCAAGAGGCTTTTTAGTTCCTCTTCACTTTCTGCCATAAGGGTGGTGTCATCTGCATATCTGAGGTTATTGATATTTCTCCCAGCAATCTTGATTCCAGCTTGTGCTTCTTCCAGCCCAGCATTTCTCATGATGTACTCTGCATATAAGTTAAATAAGCAGGGTGACAATATACAACCTTGACGTACTCCTTTTCCTATTTGGAACCAGTCTGTTGTTCCATGTCCAGTTCTAACTGTTGCTTCCTGACCTGCATACAGGTTCCTCAAAAGGCAGGTCAGGTGGTCTGGTATTCCCATCTGTTTCAGAATTTTCCACAGTTTATTGTGATCCACACAGTCAAAGGCTTTGGCATAGTCAATGAAGCAAAAATAGATGTTTTTCTGGAACCCTCTTGTTTTATCCATGATTCAGCGGATGTTAGCAATTTGATCTCTGGTGCCTCTGCCTTTTCTAAAACCTGCTTGAACATCTGGGAGTTCACGGTTCACATACTGCTAAAGCCTGGCTTGGAGAATTTTGAGCATGACTTTACTAGCATGTGAGATGAGTACAACTGTGCGGTAGTTTGAGCATTCTTTGGCATTGCCTGTCTTTGGGATTGGGATGAAGACTGACGTTTTCCAGTCCTGTGGCCACTGCTGAGTTTTCCAAATTTGCTGGCATATTGAGTGCAGCACTTTCACAGCATCATCTTTCAAGATTTGATGAGGTGGCCAAAGTATTGGAGTTTCAGCTTTAGCGTCAGTCCTTCCAATGAATACCCAGGACTGATTTCCTTTAGAATGGACTGGTTGGATCTCCTTGCAGTCCAAGGGACTCTCAAGAGTCTTCTCCAACACCACAGTTCAAAAGCATCAATTCTTCGGCAATTAGCTTTCTTCACAGTCCAACTCTCACATCCATACATGACCACTGGAAAAACCATAGCCTTGACTAGACGGACCTTGGTTGGCAAAGTAATGTCTCTTCTTTTTAATATGCTATCTAGGTTGGTCATAACTTTCCTTCCAAGGAGTAAGCGTCTTTTAATTTCATAGCTGCAATCAGCATCTGCAGTGATTTTGGAGCCCAAAAAAATAAAGTCTGACACTGTTTCCACTGTTTTCTCATCTATTTAACATGAAGTGATGGGACCAGATGGATGGCATCACCGACTGGATGGACATGAGTTTGAGTGAACTCTGGGAGTTGGTGATGGACAGGGAGGCCTGGTGTGCTGTGATTCATGGGGTCATAAAGTCGGACACGATTGAGCAACTGAACTGAACTGAACATAGTGTTTATCACTAGCCAGATGCTATGCTAACTGCCGTAAACGTGTTACTCTGGTTAAACCTCACAACACACTAGGATATAGGTGGTGTCCTTATTCCCATTTTGTACATAAGCTAAATGAGGTAGAGGTGAGTTGTCAAGTGCAGCTCAGAACTACCTGGTTTTTAGCCTGACTCATTCTTAATCATCACACTCTACTGACGGCAGTCACTGTGAAGATGACTAACTCTTTGATAAAATCTCTGTCACACACACAAAAAAATTGACCTGATTTCACCTTTCTTACTAACCAAATTAGATTGCTTCTTTAGCTGATCTAATTGATCTTCCATGAGGAGCCTCATAAGGGGCAGGTGAAAGCAAGTTAAGTGATTCCTGGGAAAGCACCCTTGACCAAATTATCTTCAATACCTATCTCAGGCTGATGTCCAAAATTCCACCATTATAACAGTTCTGTGTGATAATTCTTCTTCTTTCCTTTTTATTATTCCTTAACAATACAAAAAGGTTGGCTTGAAGCTCAACATTCAGAAAACAAAGATCATGGCATCTGGTCCCATCACTTCATGGGAAATAGATGGAAAAACAGTGGAAACAGTGTCAGACTTTATTTTTTTGGGCTCCAAAAACACTGCAGATGCTGATTGCAGCCATGAAATTAAAAGACGCTTGCTCCTTGGAAGGAAAGTTATGACCAACCTTGATAGTATATTAAAAAGCAGAGACATTACTTTGCCAACCAAGGTCCGTCTAGTCAAGGCTATGGTTTTTCCTGTGGTCATGTATGGATGTGAGAGTTGGACTGTGAAGAAAGCTGATCGCCGAAGAATCGATGCTTTTGAACTGTGGTGTTGGAGAAGACTCTTGAGAGTCCCTTATACTGCAAGGAGATCCAACCAGTCCATTGTAAAGGAGATCAATCCTGGATGTTCATTGGAGGGACTGATGCTAAAGCTGAAATTGCAATACTTTGGCCACCTCATGCGACGAGTTGACTCACTGGAAAAGACTCTGATGCTGGAAAAGGTTGGGGGCGGGAGGAGGAGGGGACGACCGAGAATGAGATGGCTGGATGGCATCACCGACTCTGTGGACATGAGTTTGAGTGTACTCCGGGAGTTGGTGATGGACAGGGAGGCCTGGCGTGCTGTAATTCATGGGGTCGCGGAGAGTCGGACACGACTGAGCGACTGAACTGAACTGAACAATACAAAAGAACAAATGCAATAAAACTGATGTCCAGATAAGAGTTAACGAGTGATCACATGAAAAAGTGAAAGTATATTTCAACTATAATATTAATACTGATAATAATTTCATCTGATTAATGCCCGGGGTAAGCTTACACTTCAGTGGCAATAAGCATTTCTACTTTTGCATAATTATTTTTCCTCCCCTTTCTACTGAATATTCCACAACTATTTGGAATTCCTAACTCCCATACTCCCCTCCTGCCTGTTCCTCTTCCAATCCTCCAAGTAGACATAAAATTCTAAAGCCTCAGAGAGGAGCAGGCTTTGCTGTAGTCTTCCAAGTTCTCAAAAGATCCACTGATGTGGAACTTGTTTTGTTTTGTTTTTTTCCTGTGCAGAATCTAAGAGAAAGAGGAAAGAGAAAGGTGAGTAAGAAAGAAGGTTTTAGAATCCCTTTTCTATTCCCTTCTAGTGGCAGATATTAGTCTTGTGTGTATGTGTGTGTGTGTGTTACTCAGTTGCATCTAACTCCTTGTGATCCCATGGACTGTAGCCCATCAGGCCCCACTGTCCATGGGATTCTCCAGGCAAGAATGCTAGAGTGGGTAGCCATTTGCTTCTCCAGAGGATCTTCCCAACCCAGGGGTAGAACCTGTGTCTCCTGCATTCCAAGCAGATTCTTTACTGTCTGAGCCACCAGGTAAACCCAGATAATAGTTTTAGAAGTGTTAAAATCTCAACTTCATTTCTTTCCAAGTCTGTGTCCTTCATTTATCTCAGCCTGTGTGTTCTATGTTCAAAACAAAAAAACAATTCTTAGTTCATCAAGCGACATTCAGTGAAATAATACATGTGAGTGCTTAATTCGTTATATTTCTAGAAATGTCAACACTTCAAAAGGATTGACCGCTTGCTCAAAGGAGAGTCTTTGCTCAGAGAAGTTAAGCAAGAAGTTGAGGTTGGGTTCTCTCTGCAGACAAGGAGTAAAGACAGTGCTCCTAATTGGATATAGCAGAGAGGAGAGAGAGTTCTACCACCAGGAAATCCTGCACTTGACATGTTTATATCCAATGCTGTCTGATCTTTGAGTAAAGAATGACCAGCTTGAAGGTATTCACAGGTGAGCATTCACCTGGTGAGGAATCTGCCTTTCCCTCTGAGCTGGAAAAGGTAAGCAAAATGGGGTCAGATGCCCATATTTAATTAATAAGGAGACTCCATCCCAGATTACCTCATTCTCTAGCCCAGTTAGCGGCTGAGCCAACCCAGCAAGGAGATTCCTGATTCAGCTTAGTGCAGGGACTTTGCTCCACATCATGGTGCAAGGCCCTGGGAAGCAGAGGTGGGATGAAAAATGGGGTCACAGCAAGCTCTATCCATCTGCTATCTCCATGCAGCAGCAACCTTGCCAGGCAGCAGCAATATGAGGCTAAAGGTTATAATGGTAGCATCCTAGACAATACAGACCTTAGAGAGACAGCAGAAAGCAGGTGACAGCAGGTGCAGGGAATTTAAAGGCACTGCAGAACCCCTGAACACATAATGATCATGTAGGCATCAGCTTTGTCTTTGCTATGGAACATTGTGATAAATTATTAATGAATGGTTTGTGCAAGTGGTGAGGAAAGGGAGTTATTTTTGCCTTACAAACTTAAGCAAATGGGAGGTAAAGGGCTTTTCAGTCTGAATTTTAAAAATACATTAAAAGCCAATGTGTAATTGTTGTCTGTGCTCTTCATAAATAAAATGAGGGGAAGAACAAAGGTTAGATCTAAGCAAACATCTCTGAGTAAAGTAAGCTTAGAAGTGTGATGTTCTTAATATACATCCTATAAACCTATATCCCCAATAAACTGTAGCCCCAGTTGACTTCAATTCTGGAAGATAAATTTTAAGACTAGAAATAATTCATTCAATGGATCTCTTTATTTTTAGAATAATGGACTTTCATTCTTATATTCCCTGACCTGGACTCACAGAGACAGATGATATTATATTTATTATAGTCAGTGATTTTTTAAGTGTTTTTATTTTATGTTATTTTATTTCAACTGTGTTTCATTTGGTCCTTTATTTTTTAATAATGAACAATGAAAAATTAAATTTTAGATCCTCAATTTTTTAATTAATTTATTTTTTATGGAAGGATAACTGCTTTACAGAATTTTGCTGTTTTCTGCCAAACCTCAACATGACTCAGCCATAGGGATATATGTATATATATATATGCCCTCTCTTTTGAACCTCCCTTCCCTCTCCCTCCCCATCCCACCCCCCTAGATTGATACAAAGCCCCGTTTGAGTTTCCTGAGCCATACAGCAAATTCCCATTGACTATCTATTTTACATATGATAGTGTAAGTTTCCATGTTACTCTTTCCATACATCTCACCCTCTCCTCCCCTCTCCCCACGTCCATAAGTCTATTCTCTATGTCTGTTTCTCCATTGTTTCCCTGTAAATAAATTCTTCAGTACCATTTTTCTAGATTCTATATATATGCGTTAGAATATGATATTTATCTTTCTCTTTCTGACTCACTTCACTCTGTGTAATAGGTTCTAGGTTCATCCACCTCATTAGGACTGACTCAAATGTGTTCCTTTTTATGGCCGAGTAATATCCCATTGTGTATATGTACCACAGTTTCTTTATCCATTCACCTCTCAATGGACATCTAGGTTGCTTCCAACTTATAGCTATTGCAGATAGTGCTGCAATGAACAATGAGATACATGTCTCTCTTTCAATTTTGGTTTCCACAGGGTATATGCCTAGGAATGGGATAGCTGGGTCATATGGTGGTTTTAGTCCTAGTTTTTTAAGGAATCTCCATACCATCTTCCATAGTGGCTATATTAATTTACATTCCCACCAATAATGCAAGAGCGTTCCCTTTTCTCCACACCCTCTCCAGCATTTATTGTCTGCAGACTTTTTGATGATGGCCATTCTGACCAGTGTGAGGTGGTATCTCATTGTAGTTTTGACTTGTATTTTTCTAATAATGAACAATGTTGAGCATCTTTTCATGTGTTTCTTAGCCATCTGTATGTCTTCTTTGGAGAAATGTCTGTTTAGGTCTTTTTCCCACTTTTTGATTGGGTTGTTTGTTTTTCTGGTCTTGAGTTGTATGAGCTGCTTGTATATTTCAGAAATTAATCCTTCGTCAGTTGTTTCATTTGCTAATATTTTCTCCCATTCTGAAGGTTGTCTTTTCACCTTGCTTATAGTTTCCTTTGCTGTGCAAAAACTTTTAAATTTAATCAGGTCCCACTTGTTTACTTTTGTTTTTCTTTCCATTACTCTAGGAGGTGGGTCATCATGTCTCGGCCTTTTGGCTAAGTTCAAGTGTAGGAGGTGGGTCATAGAGGATCCTGCTTTGATTTAAGTCATCGAGTGTTCTGCCTATGTTTTCCTCTAAGCGTTTTATAATTTCTAGTCTTAGATTTAGGTCTTTAATCCTTTTGAGTTTATCTTTGTGTATAGTGTTAGGAAGTGTTCTAATTTCATTTTTTTACATGTTGCTGTCCAGTTTTCCCAGCACCATTTGTTGAAGAGTCTGTCTTTGCCCCGTTGTATATTCTTGCCTCCTTTGTCAAAAATAAGGTACCCATAGGTGCATGGGTTTATTTCTGGGCTTTCTATCTTGTTCCAATGGTCTATGTTTCTGTTTTTGTGCCAGCACCATACTGTCTTGATGACTGGAGGTTTGTAGTATAATCTGAAGTCAGGAAGGTTGATTCCTCCAGCTCCATTTTTCTTTCTCAAGACTACTTTGGAATTGTTTCCACAGGAATTATGAAATATTTTGGTCTAGTTATGTGAAAAATGCCATTGGTAATTTGATAGGGATTGCATTGAATCTGTAGATTGCATTTAATAGTATAGTCGTTTTCACAATATTGATTCTTCCTACCAGGAACATGGAATATTTCTCCATCTGTTTATGTCATCTTTGATTTCTTTCATTAGCATCTTATAATTTTCTGGGTACAGTTCTTTCATCTCCTTAGGTAAATTTATTCCTAGATATTTAATTCTTTTTGTTGCATGGTGAATGGGATTGATTCCCTAATTTCTCTTTCTGATTTTTCATTGTTAGTATATGCAGGTGATTTTTGTATATTGTTTATTGCAACTTTGCTAAATTCACTGATTAGCTCTAGTAATTTTCTGATACTATCTTTAGGGTTTTCTGTGTACACTATCATGTCATCTGCAAACAGTGAGAGCTTTACTTCTTCTTTTCCAATCTGGATTCCTTTTATTTCTTTTCCTTCTCTGATTGCTGTAGCTAGGACTTTCAGAACTATGTTGAATAATAGTGGTGAAAGTGGATACCCTTGTCTTGTTCCTGATTTTAGGGGTAATGCTTTCAGTTTTTCACCTTTGAGAGTAATGTTTGCTGTAGGCTTATCATATATGGCCTTTACTATGTTGAGGTAAGTTCCTTCTATGTCCATTTTTTGAAGAGTTTTCAACATAAATGGGTGCTGAATTTTGTCAAAGGCTTTTTCTGCGTCTGTTGAGATTATCACATGGTTTTTATCTTTCAGTTTGTTAATATGGTGTATCACATTGATTTGTGTATATTGAAGAATCCTTGCATCCCTAGAATAAACCCAACTTGACCATGGTATATGAGCATTTTGATGTTTTGTTGAATTTCTGTTTGCTAAAATTTTGTTGAGGATTTTTGCATCTATGTTCATCAGCGATATCAGTCTGTAGTTTTATTTTTGTGTGTTGTTTTTGTCTGATTTTGTTATCAGGTGATGGTGGTTTCGCAGAATGAGTTTGGAAGTGTTCCTTCCTCTCCAATTTTTTGAAAGAGTTTTAGAAGGATAGGCATTAACTCTTCTCTAGATGTTTGATAGAATTCTCCTTTGAAGCCATCTGGTCCTAGGATTTGTTTTTTGGGAGTTTTTTTTTTAATCACAACTTCAATTCAGTACTTGTAATTGGGATGTTCATAATTTCTGTTTCTTCCTGGTTCAGTCTTGGAAGATTGAATTTTTCCAAGAATCTGTCCATTTCTTTCAGGTTATCCATTTTTTTGTCATATAGTTGTTCATAATAGTCTCTAATAATCATTTGTATCTCTGCATTATCTGTTGTAACCTCTCCTTTTTCATTTCTAATTTTGTTGATTTGATTCCTCTCTCTTTTTTTCCTGATGAGCCTGGCCAAACGTTTGTCAATTTTATCTTCTCAAAGAACCAGCTTTTAGCTTTATTAATCTTTACTATTGTTTCTTTCATTTCTTTTTCATTTGGGTCTGCTCGGATCTTTAGGATTTCTTTCCTTCTACTAATTTTGGGGGGTTTTGTTCTTTTTCCAGTTGTTTTATGCTTAAAGTTAGGTTTCTATTCAATGTTTTTCTTGTTTCTTGAAGTAGGATTGTATTGCTATAAACTTCCCTCTTAAGGCTGCTTTTGCTTCATCCCATAGGTTTTGAATTGTTGTATTTTCATTGTCATTTGTTTCTAGAAATTTTTTTTATTTCCCTTTTGATTTCTTCAGTAAGCTGTTGGTTATTTTGGAAAGTGTTGTTTAATCTCCATGTGCTTGTGTTCTTACAGTTTTTTCTTGTAATTGATATCTAGTCTCATAGCATTGTGGTCGGAGAAGATGCTTGATATGATTTCAATTTTCTTAAATTTACTAAGGTTTGATCTGTGACCCAAGATGTGGTCTATCCTGGAGAATGTTCCATGTGCACTTGAGAAGAAGATGTATTCTGCATTTGGATGGAATGGCCTGAAGATATCAGTGAGATGCATCTCATCTAATGTATCATTTAACATGTGTTTCCTTATTAATTTTCTGTTTTGGTGATCTGTCCATTGGTGTGAGTGGGGTGTTAAAGTCTCCTACTGTTATTTTGTTACTGTCAATTTCTCCTTTTATGTCTGTTAGTGTTTGTCTTATGTATTGAGGTGCTCCAGTTAAGTGCATAGATATTTACAATTGTTATGTCTTCCTTTTGGATTGATCCTTTGATCATTATATAGTGTCCTTCCTTATCTTTTGTAACCTCTTTATTTCAAGGTCTATTTTGTCTGATATGACAATTGCTACTCCAGCTTTCTTTTGCTTCCCATTTGCATGGAATATGTTTTTCCATCTCTCACTTTCAGTCTATATGTGTCTGGAGGTCTGAGGTGGGTTTCTTGTAGATGGCATATATATGGGTCTTGTTTTCATTTCCATTCAGCCAGTCTGTGTCTCTTGGCTGGAGCATTTAATCCCTTTACATTTAAAGTAATTACTGATATATATGTTCCTATTGCCATATTCTTAATTGTTTGGGGTTGATTTTGTAGATCTTTTTTGTTTTTTTCTTTTGTATTTCTTGACTGTATAAGTCCCTTTAACATTTGTTGTAAAGATGGTTTGGTGGTACTGAATTCTTCTAACTCTTGCTTGTCTGAAAACCTTTTTATTTCTCCATCAATTTTGAATGAGATCCTTACCACCTAATCTTGGTTGTAGATTTTTCCCTTTCAGTACTTTAAATACATCCTGCCATTCCCTTCTGGCCTGTAGAGTTTCTGCTGAAAAATCAGCTGTTAATCGTATGGGGTTTCCCTTGTGTGTTATTTGTTGCTTCTCCCTTGCTGCTTTTAATATTCTTTCTTTGTGTTTAGTCTTTGTTAGTTTGATTAGTATGTGTCTTAGCATATTTCTCCTTGGGTTTATCCTGTATAGGACTCTTTGTGCCTCTTGTGCTTGATTGACTGTTTCCTTTTCCATGTTGGGGAAGTTTTCAACTATAATCTGTTCAAAAATTTTCTCATACCCTTTCTTTTTCTCTTCTTCTTCTGGGACCCCTATAATTTGAATGTTGGTGGGTTTGATATGGTCCCAGAGGTCTCTGAGACTGTCCTCAGTTCTTTTCATTCTTTTTACTTTATGCTATACTTCAGAAGTTATTTCTACCATTTTATCTTCCAGCTCACTGATTCATTCTTCTGTTTCAGATATTCTGCTATTGAGTCCTTCTAGAGTATTTTTTTATTTCAGTAATTGTGCTGTTTGCTTCTGGATGTCTGTTCTTTAATTCTTCTATGTCTTTGTTAACGGATTCTTGCATTTTCTCCATTTTGTTTTCAAGGTTTTTGATGATCTTTACTATCATTATTCTGAATTCTTTTTCAGGTAGTTTGCCTATTTCCTCTTCATTAATTTGGATTTCTGTGTTTCTAGTTTGCTCCTTCATTTGTGTAATATTTCTCTGCCTTTTCATTTTTTTTTAACTTATTGTGTTTGAGATCTCCTTTTCCCAGGCTTCGAGGAAAGTTGAATTCTTTGCTTGAAGAAGGTTGAATTCTTTCTTCCTTTTGGTTTCTGCTCTCCTAAGTTTGGTCCAGTGGTTTGTGTAAGCTTCATATAGGGTGATATTTGTGCTGAGCTTTTGTTTGTTGGTTGGTTTTTCCTCTGATGGGCAAGCCTGAGTGTGGTGGTAATCTTGTCTGCTAATGATTGGGTTTGTATTTTTGTTTTGTTTGTTGTTTAGATGAGGCATCCTGTACAGGGTGCTACTGGTGGTTGGGTGAAGCCCAGTCTTCTATTCAAGTGGTTTCCTTTGTGTGAGCTCTCCTAGGGTTAAGCATCTGAATGCAGAGTTCCAAAGAATAGCAAGGAGAGATAAGAAAGCCTTCCTCAGCGATCAATGCAAAGACATAGAGGAAAACAACAGAATAGGAAAAACAAGAGATCTCTTCAAGAAAATTAGAGATATCAAGGGAACATTTCATGCAAAGATGGGCTCGATAAAGGACAGAAATGGTATGGACCTAACAGAAGCAGAAGATATTAACAAGAGGTGGCAAGAATACACAGAAGAACTGTACAAAAAAGATCTTCAAGACCAAGATAATCACGATGCCGTGATCACTCACCTAGAGCCAGACATCTTGGAATATGAAGTCAAGAGAGCCTTAGAAAGCATCACTATGAACAAAGCTAGTGGAGGTGATGGAATTCCAGTTGAGCTATTTCAAATTCTGAAAGATGATGCTGTGAAAGTGCTGCACTCAATATGCCAGCAAATTTGGAAAACTCAGCAGTGGCCACAGAACTGGAAAAGGTCAGTCTTCATTCCAATCCCAAAGAAAGGCAATGCCAAAGAATGCTCAAACCACCGCACAATTGCACTCATCTCACACGCTAGTAAAGTCATGCTCAAAATTCTCCAAGTCAGGCCTCAGCAATATGTGAACCATGAACTCCCAGATGTTCAAGCAGGTTTTAAAAAAGGCAGAGGCACCAGAGATCAAATTGCCAACATCCGCTGGATCATGGGGAAAGCAAGAGAATTTCAGAAAAACATCTATTTTTGCTTCATTGACTATGCCAAAGCCTTTGACTGTGTGGATCACAATAAACTGTGGAAAATTCTGAAAGAGATGGGAATCCCAGACCACCTGACCTGCCTTTTGAGAAACCTGTATGCAGGTCAGGAAGCAACAGTTAGAACTAGACATGGAACAACAGACTGGTTCCAAATAGGAAAGGGAGTACGTCAAGGCTGTATATTGTCACCCTGCTTATTTAACTTCTATGCAGAGTACATCATGAGGAACACTGGGCTGGAAGAAGCACCAGCTGGAATCAAGATTGCCGGGAGAAATATCAATAACCTCAGATATGCAGATGACACCACCCTTATGGCAGAAAGTGAAGAAGAACTCAAAAGCCTCTTGATGAAAGTGAAAGAGGAGAGTGAAAAGGTTGGCTTGAAGCTCAACATTCAGAAAACAAAGATCATGGCATCTGGTCCCATCACTTCATGGGAAATAGATGGGGAAACAGTGGAAGCAGTGTCAGACTTGATTTTTTGGGGCTCCAAAATCACTGCAGATGCTGATTGCAGCCATGAAATTAAAAGACGCTTACTTCTTGGAAGGAAAGTTATGACCAACCTAGATATTATATTAAAAAGCAGAGACATTACTTTGCCAACCAAGGTCCGTCTAGTCAAGGCTATGGTTTTTCCTGTGGTCATGTATGGATGTGAGAGTTGGACTGTGAAGAAAACTGAGCGCTGAAGAATTGATGCTTTTGAACTGTGGTGCTGGAGAAGACTCTTGAGAGTCCCTTGGACTGTAGTCCATTCTAAAGGAGATCAGTCCTGGGTGTTCATTGGAAGGACTGATGCTAAAGCTGAAACTCTAATACTTTGGCCACCTCATGAGACAAGTTGACTCACTGGAAAAGACTCTGATGCTGGGAGGGATTGGGGGCAGGAGGAGAAGGGGACGACAGAGAATGAGATGGCTGGGTGGCATCACTGACTTGATGAACATGAGTTTGAGTGAACTCTGGGAGTTGGTGATGGACAGGGAGGCCTGGCGTGCTGTGATTCATGGGGTCGCAAAGAGTCGGGCACGACTGAGCAACTGAACTGAACTGAACTGAATTGAGGGTTGGTTTTCTAGTAGTCTAGGGTCTTGGAGTCAGTGCTTCCACTCCAAAGGCTCAGGGCTTGATCTCTGGTCAGGAAAGAATGTTCCACAAGTGGTTTGTTTTGGCATTAAGTGAGATTAAAACAAATATCCAAAAATGTGAAATCAAAGATGAAGCCCAGACAAATAGCAGTTACAAAATCAAGCAAATAATAATTAAAATATGGAATATACATATATACACATACAGCCATGAGTAAAGTCAAACCAGCCCAACAAAAATAAAGTACAGTAGATTAACCTTGCAAACAATGAAAATCAAAAATTATATATGCCAGTTAAGAACAAAACTAACTAAAGGACAAACTGGAAAGCAAACTAAAGCAAGGTGCCAGTGGGGTATAAAGAAATGAAAGCAAAACTAACAGATATGTTGAGAAGAAAAGAAAGAAAGAAAGAACAGATATGCAAAGTTAAATAGAGTTAGATGAAGATTTATATACATTAAAGATTAACTGCAAGGGCAAAAGGAGAGAAGGAAAGGCAAACAAAGGAATAAATGTAGAAAAAATATAATAGGTTTAAAAAATTAAAAATTGAAATTATAAAAAAGAGAAAAGAAAAATAAAAGGTAAAGAAAGAAAAAAGGGAAAAAAAGGAAAACTCCACAGAACTGCAGAGGCTCAACGTAGAGGCAGAGGCTTATAACAACAATTAAAAGTGTGACTGAATATACACATATACATTTACACCCGTAAGCAAAATCAAAACAGTCCAACAAAAATAAAGTACAATAGATTGACATGGTGAATAAAGGAAACTAAAAATTATGTCTTCCAGAACAAAGCTAACTAAAGCACAAACTGGAAAAAAAAACTAAAGCAAGGTGCCAACTGGAGCATAAAGCAATAAAAATAAAAGTAACAAATATGTTGAGAGGAAAGGAGAGAAAGAGAAAAAGAAAGAATAGATATGCAAAGTTAAACAGAGGTAAACGAAGAATATTTATATATGTTAGAGATTAACTGCAAGGGGGAAAAAAACAGTAGAAAAAGAAACCAAAGGAATAAATGTGTAAAAAATAATAAGTTTAAAAAATTAAAATTAAATTTATTTTTTTTAAAAAAAGAAGACTCCACAGAACTGCAAAAGCCAACGTAGAGGCAGAGGTTTATAAAAAATGTGGCTGAGGGGGAAAAAAAGCTCAAAAGCTTAATCGGATTTCTTAGTGCCAATAAAATCAACAACTACAACAGAGGGAGTAGGGGAAGGGAAAAAAAGGAAAAAAATCCAAAAGAATCTACAGAACAAGTCAAAAAATAAGAATAATAAATGTTTTTCTTGAGTCACTGCTCTCAACGTCCTTTCCCTCGCTGGGAGTCACAGTCCACCTCACCTCCCTAGGATGCCCTCCAAGACAGTGCTGATCTTTGGACCTTCTGTGAGGGCAGCTCAGATTCTAATCTGGTCCTACTCCTGTCTGTTCTTGTCTCCGTTGTTCACAGCTATCAGAACCAGTGCTTTTTCTTTTGTGGGAGCTCTCAATGGCCTTTTATATATTCCATAGACACAGAGTCTGCCTAGTTGATCCTGTGGATTTAATCTGTAGCTTGTACAGCTGGTGGGAAGGTTTTGGGTCTTCTTCCTTAGCCACACTGCTTCAATTGTGGTTTTATTTCCACCTCAACATGTGGGTCGTCCACTGGGGTTTGCTCCTGAGGCTGCCCTGGAGGACTTGGGTTTGCCCCTGTGAGGGCCAGGTGTGAAGGTGGTGCAGCTGCTTGGGTTGCAGGGGTTCTGGTAGTACCAGGTACTCAGGGGGGTTGGTGGCTAGGGCAGCAGGAAATATAGTGCTCTAGAAGGGTATGGCAACCAGTATAGGCCAATACTCTCTAGTCTTCTTCCCTGGAGAACCCCCCTCCCTGACAGAGAAGCCTGTCAGGCAACAGTCTACGGGGTCACAGAGTTGGACAAGATCAAAGCAACCATGTGTGCATAGACGGAAGCCTTTTTTTGCCTGTTGCAGCTTTGCCCCAGTGAGGTGGTGCAGCTGCTTGCTTCCTGGGACCCTGGAGGTGCCAAGTGTGCAGGAAAATGGACTGCCTTCACAGCAGGAGTTATGACCCTATCAGAGTCTTTTTTTGAGCCTCTTGTACCTAGTGATCAGAAGGCCTCTTTGGCCAGTCTTTCTCCATAGCTCTGCCCATTCAAGCACTTAGAGGACTCCCTTGCCTTGGGGTCCTTCTCTGTTGTTTGGTGCGTCAGGCACATAGAGGGGCATCCCCTGGCTGGGGTCCTATTCTGTAGATTGGCACATGGCACTTACAGGGGCACCCTGGGTGGGGTCCTAGTCTGTAGTTCAGGCATCAGTCACTTAAAGGAGCACCCTGGGTGGGGTCCTACTCTGTAGATGAGTTCATCAGGTGTTTGATGGGCCAGCCTTTCTACTGTTCAGTTGCCAATGCTGGCTTGTGGGGAGAGAGAGGCTATGGTGATGGCTCCACCCCATATGCGTGACTCAGCAATATCGCCTTGCGTGACTCAGCAATATCACCTTGCTTCCACAGCTGCCTGGCTTTCCTCCACCGGCATTTCCCACCATGATCTCCTCCCTCACATCCCTTCAATCTGTCTCTCTGCCGTTAGCAGAAGCCCTTACCCTGGGATTGCTCCACAATTCCTAAACTCCAGCTTCCAGTCACTGCGCCTTCCAGGGGACCAGCATACCAGTAGGGTATATATGGCTGCAGCAAGGACTGTCTGATTATCATTCCATTTAGGCTGCCACAGATCAGCTGTTTCACTCTCAGCCTTAAATGTTTCTCCTCTAACTCAGATGATTGCCCGGATGTGGGGATTGGACCCCTACTTCAGTTCCCACAGTCACCGAGGGTAGGTCCAGTCCTACTAGCACTTGTGTTTTTCCCCCTAGTTCCCTCATTCTACCAAGTTTTGCATGGTTGTACATATATATTCTTTTCCACTGGTCAGATACTCCTGTCCTCTCTCAGCTGGTGTTCTGCATGCACTTCTGTGTCTGAAAGTGTATTCCTGATGTACCTACCCATGGAGAGAGATGTCCTCCACATCCACCTACTCCTCCACCATCTTGTTCTAACCTAGATCCTCAGTTTTTAAGAGAAACTAGAAAGATCGAGGTCCACACACCTAAACTGCAAAGAATCAGCTTCAGTCAAGAGCAGCTGCCCCTATGGATGGGGCAGGCACTTTCCCATTACCCTTGGGCTCCCACACCCCTGTGGTCCTAAGTTCTCTTCCTACCCATCCTGCCCCTCTTCCCTGCTCTGTCTCTGGAGATATTTAAGTGTATTTTAAATCTTTCCTCTTCCTTCAAGAGAGTTTGGTTAAATTATTTTTCTCAACCCATCTCTCCTTGCTGACCTTAAAGCATGGCAGAAAGGTCACAGGCAGACAGAAGGCACATTGCTGAACAGCATGTTTTTGAACTTCTACAATTACATTAGATTTTTAAAAAGATGCTCACATATTTAGCTGTTCACTGTTCAGTGTTGTAAAGGAAAAATCATTTTGCAAGTTCTTCCTTCAGCTATGCACCTCTTCACTTCTGTGCTTATCTCAGAAGTGGAAAATAAAAGATATATAGCATCTTTTATCTAAGAGTGTTGAAATAATTAGCAAGCATCAATTAATTTATTTTGAGATGTACTGGTATCATACGCGTCACAAGTGTTATTATTTACACGGATATTGTAAAGCCTGCCTATAAGCCGTACACATAAAAGTGTTTGGTAAATAACGATGGACTGTTGATGAGGTTCAGACAAAGTTATACAATGATAGACAGCAAAGGTGGGAATGCCTTCAGAAGAAGGCAGCATGTTTTAATACGTGCCTGTTCTGTTTGCTATTTCTTATAGACCCCAAAGAATATATGTGCATTCTCTTCAAGTCTGAGCTGGTGAATTAGGGCACATGCTATGTATGAAAAGTGGATCTTTCCTGAACAAATTACACCCCTTATAACCACCACCACTTTCTGCCCCTGCATCTCAGAAACATACCATGTGAAACTCTCTTCCTAGTTACTGAAGTCTCCCAGGATGAACAGATACATGAAATATGGGAGACTTCTTAGTTTTCCAAGGAAGTATCCTCCTTCTCTTCTGCCCCTTTCATCTAGTGGATGCAAACCCAACATGATTTTGAACCTCAACTCTGAAGTCCATTAGCCATGTTAATGCAGTGGAGGGTACCCAGTTCCTCAGAGTCGTAAGGTGAGAAGAGTGGGGTTTCCTGAGAAGGCTGCTATGAGGCTCTGTGTGGCCCTTGACAACTTATACAGGCCCCACCAGATTCATGCATTGCTTGAGCAGTGCCCTGGAAGGTTGGCCCACATGCATCGTATCCACAAGCTCCATGGTCACCTGACTTCCTGGGGGTTGGGCCCTGGAGACACCAGCTCAGGACCATGTATGTGAGGAGAGGGAAAGCCAGGTATCGCCTCCCCCAGCTCTGTCCCTGCTGGGTAGTTTTGGGTCAGCCATTTCCCACACAGAAGTCACAGCTGCTGTTGGGCAGCCTTCTCCAAACATCTATCCAGTGAGTTCCGGCAGTGGTGTCCTACTCTTCCCAATCTCAGGGGACTACACCATCCTCCATGGTTTCCTTAAACTCCACCCACACCTCGTAAGTCATTTGTTCATTAAACTCTCCTCAAACTACCCAGTGGCATTGTGGCATCCCTTTCCTACCAAGACTCAGAGTAATGGTCATGTGAATGCCTGGCTACAGACTAGAGACTCAGTAGTGGTGATGATGTTCCCTGACTCTGTTATATGAAAATATTCTGTGAAAGTATGATTCTGCCTCTATGACTACAGAATGGTTCAGAAATGAGGTGCATAAATGGATTCACTTAAATATCTACTCTATAAAAATGGCTTCCTTTGTGCTAGATATGACCTCATAAACTGAAACAGATCTTGGAAAAGTCAGAGGCCCTGGGATCACAAATCAGCCTTGCTTCCTGGAGGAATGGGACAGCTTGATGTCTAAAATGGCCAGAAGCCCAATTACCAGAACTAGAAATCAAGACCAAGACCTGAGAAGCATGTTGAATGACTCAGTAGGTGGGATGTGTGTGTCTGAGCAAGGCTTTCTAAGTACCTTGTGTCTTAAATAGGACCAACCACCTCTAAAAGCCAAGGTAACTGTTTCTTCTGGTCACCACTGAAAGCTTGGCTGCAGGGAGGGGGTGAATACAATGGCCTGATCTTCAGAGGGACCTGACTGCCACCGTCCACACCAGCCACTTGCTGGCCAGCTGGCTTTCTGATTCAGCTCATCATCTTTCACACTGATTCCACACCGTGTGCAGCTCTGTGGTTTTCAGGCTTCAGTGTATGACTGGATAATTTGCTGAGATGTTACTCTGTGTTTTGTTCTCTGTGTTTGCTCCTTGCCTTGTTCCTAGAAGTTAGCCAGGCTTCTTCTAGGTATGTTCTTGCCTCGATGATTTTTGTAGGGCTGAGAGCAAAAGACAGCATCTTGACACCTGGGGAAGCTGACATTTATTGAAGGGCAGAGAGAGAGGGCAGAGAAGATGGAGAGTGGGGATGGTGGGCAGTGGGCAGGGCATTCATAGGCAACAAGAAGGGAGGGAGAGAATGTGGCAGAGGTAGGCAGTCATCAGCAGAGCTCCCGCTGGCAGTGCCAGAAAGGAGGCAGGACGCCAAACAGAAGGCCTGAGATGCACTCAGTGATCACTACACCTTCAGGCTTTGGGTTCTCAGCCTCTGGAGAGAGTCTTGTGTCCCATAGTCTGTCCAAGAATCTAAGCCCTGGCCTTTTTATTCTGGGGCGATAGAAGCCTCAAGTGATCTGTAAGCCTCTCTCAGGCATAATAAAATCTTCTCACATGCTGAAAGTTAGCATCCTGGGATCGACCCCAAACCTACTGATTTAATAGGATCTCTGAGGAGGGGTTCAGGCATCCGGACTATAACAGATGCTTCTGATGAGGTGTTCATGCTCAATTGTGTCTGACTCTGTGGGATACCATGGACTGGAGACCTTTTCTGTCCATGGGATTCTCCAGGCAAGAATACTGGAGTGGGTTGCCATTTCCTCCTTCAGGGGATATTCCCATCCCAGAGACCAGACCCATATCTCTTGCATCTCCTGCATTGTCAGGCAGGTTCTTCACCACTGTGCCAACAGGGAAGCCCTTCTGATGAAGGTCTCCGTTCAGAAACGTTGGAAAAGAAAAAGCAAAATCTGCAGCATTCTGCACGTAACTACAGGACAGTCTTTTCCAAAGAAGCCAAATAGGCACTATCTTCCTAAAAATAAGTAATCTTAGTTCTTTGCATCTTTAAGGCTCA
This sequence comes from Moschus berezovskii, assembly GCF_049115385.1. Lineage (NCBI taxonomy): Eukaryota > Metazoa > Chordata > Mammalia > Artiodactyla > Moschidae > Moschus > Moschus berezovskii. The sequence continues at coordinate 79,624,183 of NC_142469.1, read as the reverse complement.
GCAACTCAAGTCCTAAGAGAAAAGCTGAGAAAATTTCTTCTGTTGCTCTCAGAGCCCACAATATCTCTCTCCACTCTTTACTATGAAAAAATGTATAACTGGTGAAGTTTTAAGTAGATCTAACAATTTCACGCCGAAGAATTGATGCTTTTGAACTGTGGTGCTGGAGAAGACTCTTGAGAGTCCCTTGGACTGCAAGGAGATCCAACCAGTCCATTTTAGAGGAGATCAATCCTGGGTGTTCATTGGAGGAACTGATGCTAAAGCTGAAACTGCAATACTTTGGCCACCTCATGTGACGAGTTGACTCACTGGAAAAGACTCTGATGCTAGGAAAGGTTGGAGGCGGGAGGAGAAGGAGACGACAGAGAATGAGATGGCTGGATGGCATCACCGACACTATGGACATGAGTTTGGGTGAACTCCGGGAGTTGGTGATGGACAGGGAGGCCTGGAGTGCTGTGATTCATAGGGTCGCAAAGAGTTGGACACGACTGAGTGACTGAACTGAACTGAACTGAACTGAACAATTTCACAGTTCATGCAAACCATCAATCAATGGCATAACATCTTAATGAATAATGCTACTACCCTCTCCATGTTAGAAACATTTTTAAATGAGTTTTCTTTGTGTCCTCTTGTACATGTAACTATTAAACGGGATAGTCTTTGGGTGAGTCAGCTGTGGACATACCACTTTGCTTACCAGATGTGAATCCACACAGCATTCCTACCATGGACACTTGGTCTGCAATCTAAACATAGTCACCATCCAACTTTGTGGTTGCATCATCTGTATGTAACACTTCTTTGCATAAAAGAAAACAGAACAACAAACACACTGCAACCCCACAGGTTACCTCTCTAGTTTGTCAGGATCCATGAACCTTCAGCCTAAGTGAGTAGAAACGCTAATGATCTATAACAGGGTTTGACAAACTAGGGCCTGAGGATCAAGTCTGGACCACTACTTGTGTTTGTTCAATGAGCTAAGAATGGTTTTTATTTTTTTAATTGTTGGGGGAAAAACTCAAAAGAAGAATATTTTCTGAACATCAACATTATATGAAGTTGAAATGTCAGTATTTCAGAGAAGGAGAAATATCGTATGGCATCCCTTATATGTGGAACCTAAGTAAAACAGAGACTCACAGATGTAGAGGATGAACTTATGGCTGGCTGTACACACTGCTATATTTAAAATAGATAACCAGGACCTACTGTAAAGCACGTGGAACTCTACTCAGTGTTATGTGCCAGGCTGGATGGGAGGGGAGTTTGGGGGAGAATCGATGCATGTATATGTATGGCTGAAACTATCACCACATTGTGAATCAGCTATATTCCAATACAAAATAAAAAAATCAAAGCATAAGGAAAAAAGAAATGTCAGTGTCCATTAAAAGCACTATTAGCACCCACCTACCCTTATTCCCTGGCTGTAATTTGTTTTGTTTTAATTTGATCTACACACACACAACACACAGATTTTATTGTTATTAAATTTATGATAAACAATTGGCTTTGTTTTGCTTTTTCTTTTTTACACTCTTCTTAGCAGCTTTCATGCCACTCCAGTACTATTGCCTAGAAAATCCCATGGATGGAGGAGCCTGGGTGGCTGTAAGTCCGTGGGGTCTCTAAGGGTCGGACACGACTGAGCGACTTCACTTTTACTTTTCACTTTCACACATTGGAGAAGGAAATGGCAACCCACTCCAGTGTTCTTGCCTGGAGAATCCCAGGGACAGGGGAGCCTGGTGGGCTTCCGTCTATGGGGTCGCACAGAGTCGGACACGACTGAAGTGACTTAGCAGCAGCAGCAGCAGCTTTCATTTCTGGTAAACAGACCAGGATGTTGACGGGTTTGGTTTGGTCACATGTGTCACATTCCATTTCTCAATTCATTTCATCAGTTTCACATGCCAGTCACATTGACTAGCCACTGGCAAAACCAACAGTGAAACTATGGTACACCAAGAAGCTAACACCAGACAACACTGATAGCATTCTCCTAATAAATAACCTGTCCCAGGTTAGTCATTTAAAAGAATTATAAGATCTTAACATCTATTCTATTATAGGTTGAGCTGAATTAGTGTACTAAATGGTTAAAAAGTGTGACCCCACTGCCATGCAGCCGATGAAATGGTTGGAAATGTAAGAGAATCCACTCCTCTTCTTATAAAGAGATGAGCTTTTTCAGTTGATGCTCATGCCTCTACCAAACACTTTCATACTGTGGATCATTTTGCTCTATATCCACCCCCAGGTCTTTCAGGGTTTTCCTGGTGGCTCAGACAATAAAGGACCTGCCTGCAATGCAGGAGACTCAGGTTCAACCCCTGGGTCAGGAAAATCCCCTGGAGAAGAGAATGGCTATCCACTCCAGTATTCTTGCCTGGGAGATCCTATGAGCAGAGGAGCCTAATGGGTAGTCCGTGGGGTCGCAAAGAGTCAGACATAATGGAGTTACTAACACTTTCAGGCCCTTTTAAGGGTTCTGAAGCTAAAAAAGCTAAACACACGTTTTCCAAATGTGGTTTACAGTGCTGTTCTATATGCAATGTCAGTTCAGTTCAGCTGCTCAGTCATGTCCGACTCTTTGTGACCCCATGAATCACAGCACGCCAGGCCTCCCTGTCCATCACCAACTCCCAGAGTTCACTGAAACTCATGTCCACCGAGTCGGTGATGCCATCCAGCCCCCTCATTCTCTGTTGTCCCCGTCTCCTCCTGCCCCCAATCCCTCCCAGCTTCAGTCTTTTCCAGTGAGTCAACTCTTCGCATGAGGTGGTCAAAGTATTGGAGTTTGTAGGTGCCTCCAATTAGATGCAGTCACAAAAGACTTTGATTTAGAACTGAGTGACATGAGAGGAAAGACAGAGTACAGAGGGCTCATTTTGTGTGTGCAGGGAAGTCTGAATCTGCCCCTGACAGTTGAGGTGGCAACTTCTTGATTTGATAGCTTCCTAATCAGTGGAGAGGGAACAGCCACACTTAATGGCCTGGTTCAACAATGTGGCTTGTGTCTCATTGCTTTTAACTCAGCCTAGATTGTGTCTTTGCATCTTCCAACAATTTGGGAATTAGTGTCAATATTCTGTAGTAAATATCATTCTGCTTCACAAGCCAGAGTTGATTCTGTGAGTGCTTAGTCTCTTGGTTGTGTCCGACTCTTTGTAACCCCAGGGGCTGTAGTCCAGACTGCTCTGTCCATGGGATTTTCTAGGCAAAATTACTGGAGTGGGTTGCCATTTCCTCCTTCAGGGGATATTCCCAATCCAGGGATCAAACCCAAGTTTCCTGAATTGGTAGGTGGATTTTTACCACTGAGCCACCTGGGAAGCCCAGAAGTAGATTCTGTTCTTTGCAGCAAAAATACTGATTAATACATTGAATTGCCTACTTTAAACTTTCTTAAAGTCCATGGCTTTAAAAATTATTAATGCTAGAGAAGTGGATAATAATACATTTCTTCTGAAATTCCCTATAGCCCATGCTTAAACAAAGGGGCCAAGGAAAGGAAAGGGTTAAAAATTGTTCAAAGTAATAAAACTTTAATTGTTGGTTAACCCTTGGTAACTTCTCATTTTCTGATTTTTCTTCTTAGGGATTACTGGTTTAATATCCCTCTTCCCTCCTAGACTGTAAACCCCAGTGTCTAGTCAACACTGTATGTGTGATACCTAGCACACTTCTGGCTTATAGTAGCTGCACAATAAATATTGTGTGACTGTCTGAAGAAGTAGAGCAGATAAGGAACATTTCAAGGTAGGATATGTATCTGTTCAATAATGTCGATAGTTACGCTTAACAACCAGCTACTAATCATTTTACATGTATTATTTCACCCTTCTATAGAGTAGATTTTATTACCTTCACTTAACACATGAAGGAAATTGAGGCTCAGGTAGGTCAAGTGAGAGTCATAACTAGTGATTGTGGTTTTACTCAAACCCCAAAATTCTGATTTTAAAGCCCATGATGTGGTTTCTATTACACCTTATATGTTTGATTTAGGAATTCAGTGCCTTTGCAAGCAGCTATGATTCCTTACAGTGGCTCAATCACGTAGGAAACCAGAGCTTTCATGACACTTGCTTTTGACCATAGGAAATCCTTTTAAAAGGATACCTGGCATTTGAACTGCTTCTGTGGATGAAAATACTCCTTCATGTAAGGAGTTTTTTTCCACTCATAGCGTCATATCTGGAAATGAGGAGACCCACCCACACATGATCTTCTAGAGGCTAAGAGATGGGTTGTCTTTATTCTCAGGATTCTTTAGTGGTTCTGCCATCCAAATTCTAAAGACACAGACTCTAATACTCTATGCAGGAATTCTCTCCAAGAAAACTTACTTTGCCCGAGGATTGTTTCTGTAATACAGTCATATTCACCCTGAGAATGCTTTTTGGACTCAATTTAAAAATTCTTTTTACACAGACATAGAAAATAAACAGGGTTACCAAAGGGGAAAGGGGCGGGGGATAAACTGGGAATTTAGGATTAAGAGAGATACACTACTATATATAAAATAGATAACCAGCAAGGACCTGTAGGGCAGGAAACTATATTCAATATCTTGTAATAAAATATAGTGAAAAAGAAGTCCCTGGTGGTCCAGTGATTAGGACTTGGTGCCCTAGTAGTTAGGACTCAGGGCCTACTTGCCAGGGGCCTGGGTCCGATCCTGGGTCAGGACAATTAAAATCCCATAAGCTGCCTGTGGTGGCCAATGATAAAAGCGGTGTATGCATGTATTTATATCTTTTTCAGATTCTTTTTTCATTCTTTCACTCACTGGAAAAGACTCTGATGCTGGGAGGGGTTGGGGGCAGGAGGAGAAGGGGACGACAGAGAATGAGGTGGCTGGATGTACATGAGTTTGAGTGAACTCCGGGAGTTGGTGATGGACAGGGAGGCCTGGCGTGCTGTGATTCATGGGGTCACAAGGAGTCGGACACGACTGAGCGACTGAAATGAACTGAACTGAACTGAACTGACTACATGTAAGACATCGAGCTTCATTTAAATGTAGTAGTTTTATCTCTCCAATCACCACAGTAAAACTAGAAAGATTAAAACACGTTGTTTTGAAGTAAATATTTTGGGTGGTTACATCTTTGTACCAAGATGTACTATAAGAAAGCAGTTTCTTCCTTGTAGAAACATTTGGATGAAGCTTAGTCATAGAATACATATTCCTTGAACTTGGACGTGACTCATCATCATCCTAATTGATATGTAAGTGTCCCTTGGCGATATATCAAATCATACTAGTTCAAACACATGCCCACGGTATCTGACATAAAATCTAATATTTCAAATGTAATAGACTGCCTCTTTGCTTTCTGAGGTTTCTTAGACCCTGATACCCAATTATATTAACAAAATTTTGCTTCTCTCCTGCTCTGCTCATCAGAGTGCAGGCACTGAGATAAAGGTGAAAAAAATGAAAGTGCCAACTTCCAGCAGATTTTAAATGAGATATTTTTTCTGGAACCACTTTAAACAAAGACCAAGTCTCCCTGACCTTTTCACCCAGCAGTCCTCCTGAGATGGCAGCTTGGAAATCAGCTCATGATTCATTATATATTCGAATTCAGGTGGAAAATGCACTCAAACAAGAGCTGAAAGCTCATTACAGTTATACCGGCAAGGATCAGTCACTGCAGTTCAAAGTCTATTAGAAAGGTTATAACTTGCCTATAAAAATTTAGCTTTGGGCTCAAATACGGCATATGAGTTTCTAGCCCATAAGTACCTTAAAATCAGAAAACTCAATTAGGTATTCCTAAATTAAATGGCTGGTAATTGGCAGAGAATTGAATTTTGATGTTTTAAAACTTCTTGCCAAAAGCTTGAGAGACATTTTAATGTTTGAAAATATAGTGTAGTAATTAGAGTAAGAAATCTGAGAAGACAGTTTAAACCTGGCTTCCATCTACCCCTCACTCCCACCTCTCTGACAATGGGAGACACTTCTTCAAAATTTCTGCACTAGTGTTTCTCTAAATGGAAAAACTATCATGATATTTACCTTTTCCCAGAGGTGTCAAGGAGCTAATTTAATGACTGTAATCCTCTTTTCAAGTTCAATAATGCACTTTTCTAAGGAAATTCTTTCACCTCTCAGATCCTCTGGGGTAATTGAGCACAGACCCATCCAAAGCCTCAGAAAGGTAGGGTTTCCTTTGCTTCCGTGTTACTCTTCATTCCCATCTGTCTGGAGCAAGAAAAGGATTTTTCCTTTTGCTAATTCCAAGCAGAGAAGGGCGAGTACCTCAAAGAGGAGAAAGGGTTTAATAGTGTTGCCCACCCAGGCTTGAAATATAGCTCCCACTTTCTAGATGTGTGGGTTTTTTCTTGTTTGTGAAGTGAGGATTGCTCTTTGTGAGACATGAACAAGGTAACAGATGAAAAGTGCCCAGTACACAGGGAATGTCCTTCCCCAGTGGCGCAGTGGTAAAGAATCCACCTGCCAATGCAGAAGCCACAGGACACTCAGGTTCAATCTCTGGGTTGGGGAGATCCCTTGGAGTAGGAAACGGCAACCCACTCCAGTATTTTTGCCTGGAAAATTCCATGAAGAGAAGAGTCTGGCAAGCTACAGTCCATGGGGTCGCCAAGAGTCAGACACAGCTGAGCACATGCACACACACGGGGACAATCCAATCCACAGTAGCTACAACTTTGAGCACTCAGAGTCCAACTCTGTACCAACTTCCCTCCCAGCCCTTGGGGCGCCTCCCAAGCCAGGCAGATCAAGTCTAGGCATGCAGGTCAAGTCTATGCAGGCAGAGGCTTCTTCTCACCCTCATGCAGCGAAGCAAAAGAGAAGACATGGATTAGGCAAACACACTCAGACATTGCTCGGGGAAAGATGCTCCAGGAAGGAAGGGTATTTTCATATTCTGGAATATAATGTCAGGATTTCCCAGCCAGTAGCCTGGCTTTACTTTTCCTAAATAATTAGTTTTCATAATGATTCCTAATATGAATTTACTTATTTAATGGGAATACAATATGCAATTTTGTATTTCTTATTAATACTCAAAGGAGCAATAATGATCAAAGCTCAGAAAGCTTATTAAGACTAATACCCAAATGTGGTTAAATGCATTAAAAAGCCTTAGTAAAGCCTATGCACTATTGATCCTGCTCATAGTCTTGGCTTTTGCAGAGGGTCCATTAAGGCACAGTGTGTTATCAATGCAAATTAGTCCCCAGTGAGCTGTTCTCCTCTGTCTTAAAATGAGGTGGCGTGAAACTGAAGCTGAAATATTCTGAAAATTACTGAATAATTATAGCCTTTTCCCCATGTTTTATATAATCTACTTGTACAGCATTTTTAATATTTAGTGTCTCATGCAAATAGCAGTTTCCAAATTGGATAATAGGGTATAATAAAAGAGACTTTTCCATAATATCTCAAAATATTATTTAAAAAAATATATTATTTTATCTTCCTCCCGAGGGTCCCAATGAAGATAAATAATGGATACCAGGCCATGTTTCATACAAATAAAGTTTATATTATTGAATCCTTGTGATCCAACATTTTGTTGATCAAAATTCTTCTATTCACCTATATAAAGACCCCCCTCATAATTATTATAATTTTTTCCTGATGAGCAGCCCATCAAAAATATCTTAAGTATTTTCTGCTTGAGAGGATTAAATAAGGTTTGTTTTTTCTTTTCTCAGTGTTTTAAATTGAGGTGAAATTTACATAATATAAAATTAGCATTGTAAAACTTACAATTCCATGGTATTTAGTGCATTCACAATGTTATGCAATTGCCACCTCTGGTTCCAAAATAGTCTCATCATTTCTCAAAAGAAAGTAGTTATTCCCTATTCCTACCCCTACCCTGTCCCCAGCCCCTCGTGACCACCAAGGTTTGATGACTTTAAAGCTGTTTGCAACCCATTAGAGAAAGGAATTTCTGTTTTTACCCTGGGAGCTGGGAGTGACCTGGAGTACCCATTGAATATGGAGATTCCTGAGCCTCTATACAAAGATTCCAACACAAGCAGTCCTGAAGCCATTTCTTTAGTCCTCTCAACCCACTAGGGAGCTTTCTCTACTCCTAATAAATACAGTAAGCCTAACAGGGTGATGGAGGTGTGAAGAGCCCTTTGAGAACTGTCTTCTGGTGGAAATGCCAAAGCAGGGTGCAGGGGGTGCAGGCCAGGGCAGGGGAGGGTTTGGAAAGCAATGCAGGATGTCTACATAGCTGTCCTTCAGTATCCAAGAGGATCAGTTCCTGGACCCCCATGAAGACCATCCATGGATGCCCAGACCTCTCAAATAAACTGGTGTAGTACAGCCAGCCCTCTGAATTCACGGATACCCAGAGTCAACCGTGTGCTGGAGTAGAGACTTGTGTAGTGAGGAAGCTTCTACTGGACTGTCCTACTGAGAAGAAAAGGTATTTGGAAGAGGGAGGAGGAGGAGAAGAAGGAAGGAAGGGAACAATGAGGCAGGTAAGGAGGTAGCTATGGCCTTCAGGGTGCCTGTGATCAATTTTTGACACAGGACGAGCTGTTGCTCCCTTTTCGTCAAGGAGGAAGTTTATACCCGTTTGTCTTCAGGTGTAAACACAGGCAGTGTGTTTACACCTGAAGGTGGTGGGGATCAACAATGCTTCTTCACTGATGTTTTCAGCTTTCTCGCCACAGCCTTATACATGATTCATCACTGAGAGTGGGTGGAGGGTGTGTGGGAGTGTGCGTCTCCTCCTTAGGGAAAGGAAAAGGCATGAAGTTGCAGAGAATGAGAGCAAGCTTTCTGGAGAAGCTGAGCAGGTTTGCAGGGCTGTGCTGAGGGCTGTGATTATGAATGTGCGGTGATTCCAGTTCTGCTGGTTGCTGCATTTTCTCAGCAGGGCCGTTTCCCCAGTGTCATCCAGGCAAAGCAAGTGTGGAAGTTTATCCGTGGTTCAGGTTTGCCTGGAAGAGAGAGGAGTGAGGGCATGAAGGTATTTGCAAGGGGAAAAAATTCCAACTATCTCAAGAATACAGAGAACTTACAAAGAAAATGATTTTCATCATGGGTGATAATGCTAGGAACTGATAAAATATTTTCCCTGTCCTCACCTGTGGCTCTTTCGCTACTCTGTTCCCTGCCCAGACCTATCACAAATATTCCTTTCCCAGAGGGTAAAATTTTGATGACCTTTAAAAAATATGCTTATCATGAAAAGACAATTTATGTAAGAGCTAAAGCAATTTGAGAAGGCAATGGCAAGCCACTCCAGTACTCTTGCCTAGAAAATCCCATGGATGGAGGAGCCTGGTGGGCTGCAGTCCATGGGGTCGCTAGGGGTCGGACGCGACTGAGCGACTTCACTTTCACTTTTCACTTTCACACATTGGAGAAGGAAATGGCAACCCACTCCAGTGTTCTTGCCTGGAGAATCCCAGGGACGGGGGGGCCTGGTGGGCTTCGGTCTAGGGGGTCACACAGAGTCGGACACGACTGAAGTGACTCAGCAGCAGCAGCAGCAAAGCAATTTGATAACATGAAAAATGCTTCAAACTCCCTAGCAAAGAAATGACAATTTATTTGCAACTAGCTTTGTGTCCTTCAACAGAGATGTATTTGTTTTTCAATGTCCAGCCTCCCGATCACACATTTTATACTATGTGAACCCTCTTTTCTTCTCAGTAGGCAGGAAGAACTTTCATTTCCCTTGATTCAGGTTTGCACAGGGAGAGAGTGCCACCAGGACTATTTCTGATTTTTCTTCCTACCTCCTCCCTCTCCTCCCTAAGCAGGGGGATCAAGTTTATTTGATGAAACTGAACTTTCTCACCTTCAGACTCTTTTTCCTCTTGCCTGCTTTTTTGTGAGACAACGTATCTGAAAAATACATATGTCCTCATCTGTTCTGTGTCTTATGGCAATAGGTCTGCCCCTGGTGGGGACCAGGAGTAGCCTAGCTGTATCCTGTGGTCAAGTCAATCAATATACCTGTGTAACTCGGGTCTCACGAATTAGCAAATCAAGTTGGCCACTGATGTAAAACTATATTTTCTAAATGCATTCAAAATAAGGTAAATAATAAGTTAAATTAAAAAAATTTAAAAATGAAACACCTAGAGTACTTTAGCTTGTTGCCCAGAACAGAGGTTCTCAAGTATCTGTTCATGGAGCCTGTTAGTGTCTTGGTAATTTCTTCCTGACATGCCTGAGCCCAGAAAAATACCTTATTAAATTCTATTTATTAAGTAGTTAGGTCCAAACAATTGAGTAAGTCTTTATGGCCTAACAATTCACTAGATGGTTAGGGGGGGAAAAGCATAACTTGAGAGGAGAAAAAATAGCTATTTCCTTCTTAAACAGTCACAACTACTTACCAATAGGATGTGTGTGCCTACTTGTTGGGCCCTACACAGCTTCTGAAATCTTAAAATCAGATTAAATTCCTTTTATCTCAACAATCTGTAAAAAAGAGCTTTGCACAGATATTTCATCAAAAGAAGTGTAATGTGATCTCATTTTGAAGCCGTGAACTCCCTTGAGCCATTGGTTCCTGTGCAATTTGGCAGATGTTGAGTGTCGCTGTTTTCCTCAAAAATTTGGATCATTCCTTGTTGGGATGATCCAGGGAGCTGACATACAGAGGTTGGAACCACACACCTGGAGATGAGAATCTTGTTTCAAGTTTGGCACTCACACTACTGTGCCCTCCTGCTCCCCCACCCTCATCATCATGGGAAAAAAATGATGCTGATATTGAACACAGACGAAGGTCACAGGAAGTAAAACGGCCCAGCATCTTAGTCAGAAAGACAGAGAACTTCAAACTTATGAAGATGATAAGCAAGGACTAGCATCACATCCCAGACCAGACCGTAAGGGCCAAGAATGATGTGGGACGAACAAAAAGAGAGTCACACTGAGTTAGAATTACTGGTTCAAGGTCCCTCATTACAAGCGTTGTCCGGTTCCTTAGAGAGGTAAAGAAGATTCTGTTCCCTTGAACACTCATCTGATCTAACTCCAAAGGGCAAGACCATTGAAACGAAACAGCATGAGTGTTGGGGATAATGGACCAGGTTTTAAAAGTTTTATCACCTACAAGTTTGTGGTCTTGAGCAAGTAATTGTTGCTGTGTTTGGTAAGAAAATCATGATACCATCTGACTCAATAGAAGTTGAAGATTGAATGCAGTTATATACAAAGTCTGTCTCATACATTCAATTCTTATTGCATGGTGATTATTCTGATATTATTGTTATTGCTTTTCTGAAGGAAACATAAAAGGAAAAATTCTTATTGGACAAAGTTAACTATAAAGAAAAGAAAAATGATCACTAATTTTCATGAGAAAAAATAGGTATATAGTCATAATATATATGTGTATGTATAACTGAATCACTTTGCTGTACACCTGAAACAGTGTAAATCAGCTATACTTCAATTTTTTTTTTTTTAAAGGATGGGGCCCAGGAGTTGTATCAGTCTTTGAATGTTTCCTATGGCACTTAGCATCACAGTGTACCAACAATGGAGGAGAAACGATTTTTGAAACATGTGAACCCAGAAACTAGTCGATGGAAAATTCTCCAATCAGCAGACATTTAAAATCTTAAGTGGAAGATTTACTTTTCATGACATCTAATCAAATTGGAAATTCTCTCCTGTCAAGAACATGCTTCAAACTCAGCCATATGTATGACTGAGCTGCTTCACTGTTCAGCTGAAACTATCACAATATTTGTTAATAAATTATACCCCAATTCAAAAAAATAAGAAGTTTAAAGCTTAAAAAAAGAGAAAATAAATACGTAAAATTCATATGAAAATTCAAAAAAAGAACATGCATGATAAAAGTAAATTTGCAATAAAATGAAACATATTTCTTTGCTTTTTTGGTAATAGTTATGAGAAATAGAATTAATCAGAATTCTTTCTATAAAACACAAATATTTAGCAATATTACAGAAAACTGTGAGAAGTTGAGTGTCTGATTCATCCCAATCATCAATAATAAGAAATAAATTTCAATCAAACATAGTAGCAGACTGAATTACTTTCTATTTTCTTCATGAAAAATTGTTTTTAAAAGCTATTATCACATGAAGAGAAAAGTCAGGAGTACACAGCCATAAGATAATATTAAAGAGGTGTTCCAAAGCAAGTCATTAATTGTAAATATTACATTGTTTTTCTGGATTCTGTGATGTTTATGGTATATGATATATTTTTAAAGTGTAATTTGTTGAATTTTTTAATAATTCAAAATAAATATTTAATTCATAACCACCATTGTATACTTTTTCTTAAAGGTGATATGCAAATTTGTACACTCTAAAGGTTTACCAAAACGTGGATCCATCCGCAAGGTGAAAAATTTCCTTAGAAAAACATTTTTACTACAAAGTCTCCTCCTAGAAGGGTAAATAAAATAGAAACCAACATCTTAATCTCTGGCAACCTTTACTCCAAAACAATGTGCAAACATGTTATGAAATAACTTTCCAGAGAAGTCACCACCCATGGCCCACCAGTGAACCAGACCCAAGCAGAGCCCTCAGGGACACTAGGAGGAGGTGACATAGCCCAGATTCAGGGCGGGTGCTTGCCCCAAGGACGCAGCATTCCACAAGCAACACCAATTTTTTCTCTCCCAAAACTAAGCAACTGAGAAGGTAATTTTAAGACTGTTTCTTAAAAAAGAAACAAGTTCACTTCCTTGAAATATGCTCTCTATGTTAAAACAAAGAACCGCAGTTGTCTAGCAGCTGTTACCTAGTGATAGGTAAGTAGGTAGGTGTGACTAACAAATGTATAAATGTAATAAGTAGGTAGGTTGGGGATGGATGGGTGGTTGGATGGATAGATGGATGGCTAGATGAAAGAAAGAAAGAGGGAGGAAGTAAGAGGAGAAGGGAAGAAGGGAGGAAGAAAGAAAGGAAGCAAGAGAGAAAAGGAAAGAAAAGAAAGAAATCGAATGAGAGAGAACTTGGGCAGATGTTAAATGTCTTTGTCTTATGTGGAATTCAATATTTTCCCCAAATACATCCTAATTCCCTAGGTCTTCTGATAGGTCTTCTGATTGTACCAAGTGACCCCACCCCAAATATTTCCTCCTTCATTAGCTGACTTTGGGTTTAGAGAAATGCACTTAGATGCTCTCAGAACACAAGTGAAAGTCACTCAGTCGTGTCCAACTCTTTGAGACCCCTTGGACTGTAGATTGCAAGGCTCCTCTGTCCATGGAATTGTCCAGGCAAGAATACTGGAGTGGGTAGACATTCTCTTCTCCAGAGAACTTCCCAACTCAGGGATTGAACCGAGCTCTCCAGGGACGGCAGAGCCTGGTGGGCTTCCGTCTATGGGGTCGCACAGAGTCGGACACGACTGAAGCGACTTAGCAGCAGCAGCAGCAGCTCCCGTACTGAAGGCAGGTTCTTTACCATCTGAGCCACCAGGGAAGTCCCTCAGAACACAAACAACTGCTCTAAATCTTTGCTTACGTCACAAAATGATAAAAAGCCTGTAGGACTGAGTCACAGTCCCAGAAGTTACTGTGACTGTCACTCAACTGATGCAAGTAAAAGCTTTGGAAAGAGAAAGGAGAAAAGGTACATGGGAGAGGGTGGAGAGATGCGAAGAGCAAGGAGGAGTGACAGTGGCAGAGAAGGACGAAGACAGTGAGCACTGTCAAAACAGCCAAGGCTGAGTTCGGAAAAGTCCAGGGGAGATGCTGGTGAAGTAACTGGGATGAGTGGACACTGTCACCCTAACCTCCAAGGACAGGGCCCTAGGGAATTCCATCTTGACTTCACATGGAGTTGCTCCCAGAAGGAGCAACTCAACCCATAGCATCATCGAGAGAATTTCTAGAAGCTGAGGCAGGAGGCAGCATGGAACAATCTGTCTCGTGTTCTTTGATTTCAGTTCAGTTCAGTTCAGTCGCTCAGTCGTGTCCGACTCTTTGCGACCTCATGAACCACAGCACGCCAGGCCTCCTGTCCATCACCAGCTCCCGGAGTTCACTCAAACTCATGTCCATCGAGTCGGCGATGCCATCCAGTCATCTCATTCTCTGTCGTCCCCGTCTCCTCCCGCCCCCAACCTTTCCTAGCATCAGAGTCTTTTCCAGTGAGTCAACTCGTCGCATGAGGTGGCCAAAGTATTGCAGTTTCAGCTTCAGCATCAGTCCTTTCAATGAACACTCAGGACTGATCTCCTTTAGAATGGACTGGTTGGATCTCCTTGCAGTCCAAGGGACTCTCAAGAGTCTTCTCCAAGACCACAGTTCAAAAGCATCAATTCTTCGGCGATCAGCTTTCTTCACAGTCCAACTCTCACATCCATACACGACCATGGGAAAAACCGTAGCCTTGACTAGACAGACCTTTGTTGGCAAAGGAATGTCTCTGCTTTTTAATATACTATCTAGGTTGGTCATAACTTTCCTTCCAAGGAGTAAGCGTCTTTTAATTTCATGGTTACAATCAGCATCGCAGCGATTTTGGAGCCCAAAAAAATAAAGTCTGACACTGTCTCCACTGTTTTCGCATCTATTTCCCATGAAGTGATGGGACCAGATGCCATGATCTTTGTTTTCTGAATGTTGAGCTTCAAGCCAACCTTTTCACTCTCCTCTTTCACTTTCATCAAGAGGCTTTTGAGTTCCTCTTCACTTTCTGCCATAAGGGTGGTGTCATCTGCATATCTGAGGTTATTGATATTTCTCCTGCCAATCTTGATTCCAGCTTATGCTTCTTCCAGCCCAGCATTCCTCATGATGTACTCTGCATATAAGTTAAATAAGCAAGGTGACAATATACAGCCTTGACGTACTCCTTTTCCTATTTGGAACCAGTTTGTTGTTCCATGTACCATTCGGACTGTTGCTTCCTGACCTGCATACAGGTTTCTCAAGAGGCAGGCCAGGTGGTCTGGTATTCCCATCTCTTTCAGAATGTTCCATAGTTTATTGTGATCCACACAGTCAAAGGCTTTGGCATAGTCAATGAAGCAGAAATAGATGTTTTTCTCTGCTCTTTGATTTAGGGTATTTTAATTACCTGGGTGAAAGAATGTGATTAGTACACATTGACCTCACAGATAAGTAAGCAAAGGTATTTGCTTCAAAGGTATTCAGTTTTATTCTCTTCTCTATGCTCAGTTTCCTGAAGCATCTTTCAACTGGTGGAATCTAGGCAGAAGTCAGCAGATAAGGGTGCCCGCTCATGTAATACATACAGCTGGGTCTTGCAGGGCCCAGGGCAGACAGAGAAAGGCAGAGGAAGGATCTGACGGAATAACTGAAAATGTCCAACACACCAACTTTATTAAGCCAGCAAGGGTGGCAGCCTAAGATTGAACATGGCACTGTAGAAGTCAGATCAGAGACAAAGTACCTGGCGACTGATGACAAGCAGCTCTGAAGTCCGCCCTGTTTCTGGGATTTCTGCTCTGTAAGACAAGTTTCCACATTGTTCAAACCTGTTGAACTCATACGAGCTGTAACTTGCCACAGAAACTATCTTGACTCAGTGCTTTTACAAACTGCAAGTGGTAACCCGTTAGCAGGTGGTGAAAACAGTTTAGTAGGTTAAAAACACCCCTTTTAAAAAATGGAAAGCAAAACAGAACGACTAGATTAGAATATCTGAGAAGGCATGACACAGTAAAAGAACAAGTATCTTTTCATGAAACTTATTTCAGTCGTGATGTTGGAAAAGACTCTTGAAAGTCTCTTGGACTGCAAGGAGATCCAGCCAGTCCATCCTAAAGGAAATCAGTCCTGAATATTCATTCGAAGGACTGATGCTGAGGCTGAAACTCCAATACTTTGGTCACCTGATGTGAGTAATTGACTCATTGGAAGACCCTGACGCTGGGAAAGATTGAAGGCGGGAGGAGAAGGGGACGACAGAGGATGAGATGGTTGGATGGCATCACTGACTCAATAGACATGAGTTTAAGTAAGCTCTGGGAGTTGGTGATGGACGTGCTACAGTCCATGGGGTCGCAAAGAGTCGGACATGACTGAGTGACTGAATTGATTTCAGTCAGGTATGTGTTCATACACATATATACTTTATACTAGACGTGTGAAAAGTATATTTCACTGTGCTCTGTCGTGTCCAACTCTTTGTGGTCCCATGGACTGTAGCCCACCGGGCTACTCTGTCCATGGGATTCTCCAGGCAAGAATACTGGAGTGGGTTGCATTTCCTCCTCCAGAGGATCTTCCCAACCCAGGGATCAGGCCCATATCTCCTGCATCTCCTGCTTCGCAGACAGATTCTTTACCACTGAGCCACCTGGGAAGCTCATATCTTATTGTGAGTCATGGTTTAAAAAAACATTTGAAAGTCACTCTGCTAACTGAAAAAACAAGTTTTTTCCCTCAGAAGTTTCTTCTCAGGCACATTATGCATTCAGGAAATTGCCTCAACATTGAAAACCTGCAGGGCATCTTCAAGAGCACAGCAGTCTTTGTGATGACAGCGTCTAGAATTCTCTATCTGTGAAAAATAGGCCATGGGGTTCAAGAGGCTACGGTTCTCCCTATAGTAATACAACATTGCTCTCTTATTTTTATTTTTTAATATCCGACATGTTTTCAAAGTTTTGCTACTTTCTATGCAAACAAATGCCCCGCTCCTAATTTCTGTAGATACTGAAGAATGCTTTGCATTCCAGGTTATCAGTAACTGCTTTCTTTTATCCTGATTCTAAAATTGTCTCCAAGACAAAACAACTGAGAATTTTCCTTACAGGTCCCATTTACAATCCCTTATTGTAAGATTGTCTAGCAAACTAAACTTGCTATACTGGAAGGTACTTACTCTGACAGTTGTAGCAAATACAAACAATCCCCCATTCCCCTTCTACTCTCCCCCACTCCTGAGATATCTGCTAGTAAAACACTGAACAGAATTTCTAGCTCATTTTTGAGAGATAAAAATGCAGGAGTTTCCAGGGTCTCTTCTCTCTATTGTCAGACAATGATCCTTATGTCTGGTGATATAAAGCATTTAAAACTAAGGGGTTTAGAAAAGGTATATAAGTGTGAATACCCTTAGAAATGCTTTCAGCTACAAGTAAGAGAAAAGTAAGGAAGACATTCAATGATCTCAGTTAACAAGTTGTCCAGGGGTACAAAGTTCTGGGTTCCATTTTGGGAGCAGTGGCTAAAAATGACATCAAGTGTTCAGGCTCTTTTATATTTCCACTCTGCCATTTTTAGTATATTGGCTTTTTATCCAGTTATCTCATCACTTCACGGTTACAGGAAAATGGATATAGCTACAAGGAAGTCATCCTCACTTAGCTACTTTCAAGACAAGAAGAAAGGCTTAAAGGCCAAAAGGCTTTTCACGAGTATCTACATTTTTTAACCAGGATAAAATTCTTTTCTAAAAGCTCCTTCTCCCAACAGATTCCCTTACACCTTTTCAGCCAGAAGTTGGTCACATGCAAAACACTAGACCAACTACCGGCAAACAGGAACCAAATTACCATGAATTGCTAAGATGCATGAGATTCATTTCCTGGAGATCACCACCTGCCTTGAGATTTAGGAATCTGAATGAAATTAGCATTCTGTTGGCTATCAGAGAGGAATGGTTGTTGGATAAGTGCCTTTCACAACACCTTCCTCCTCTTATTCTGCTAGCAGAATTGGACTGCCTTATCACAGCAGGCTAAATGGCTTTTGTAATGTCAGTTTATTGGGAAGGCTCTTGGGAAAAGCAGTCGCTGGTGTGGTTTCCCCATACTGAGTAAAATTTTGAAAACTGTGGAAACATAAAAAAATGACCTGACTCTCTTAAACTTCAGCTTCAGCAGAAAAAGCTTTAACTAAAGATTTTCTATGCCAAATGCCAACTAGAATGAGATTAATGTTGTATAAGCCTAAATGTTCAGGTACATGAGTCTATTAGAATGAATAGCTGAGGATATCTCGGATTTGGTTTTAATTCTCTGTACATCTATATTCTACAAAATCTTAAGAACAAGTCCAGTTGGCTCTATTATGTACCCAAATACACATCCATGTTAACATACATATACAGCGAAGACTAAATTAGTTATTCCCTTAGTTGACATACATCTGAAAATATCTCCTTACTAGATCACTTCAATATTTAAAGGAAAATTGGTAAAGAATCCAACTGCAATGCAGAAGACCGCTTGCAGTGCAGGAGACCTGAGTTCGATCCCTGGGTCAGGAAAATTCCTGGAGAAGGAAATGGCAACTCACTCCAGTATTCCTGCTTGAAAATCCCATGAACAGTGGAAGCTGGTCCATGGGGTGCAAAAGTAGGACACGACTTAGCTACTTCACCACCACCACAATAAATTTCTGGGGAAAATCAAAACTGCTCACTTGCACAGAAAATATTGATTAGATGCTTTTATAGAAACTGGTTCCTTTTTTTTTTTTTTTCAGATCAAATCTATTTTTTAAAACTAACAGATCAGAGTGTGCCACTAAGCCAATAGATAGAGATCACTTACTCTAAGAGGTGCTGTGCTAGACATTTTCCAGATTAAATGACATTCTCATTTAATCTTCACAAGTCCTGCATACAGGCATTCTTTTCTTCTCTCTTTTTTTTTTTTCCTGGCTGTGCCACCAGGCATGTAGGATCTTAGTTCCCCAACCAGAGATCAAACACAAATCCCCTGCATTGGAAGCACAGTTTAACCACTGAACCTCCAAGGAAGTCCCAGTTTTCAAAATCTTACATATGAAGTAACTTCTTAGGAAGATGATGTAAATATCCCACAGTTACCAAAATATTTCTTTAGTATTGTCAAGTATGTTGAGGTCATTATTACAAATCTGTTGTAATAGATTTAGCTATAGGTTGAACTAGATACTTTATATTTGCTGAAGTGTATGGCAATTAGAGTTATGGTTTACTTAATTTGTTTAGACTATTCAAGTTCTTTGTTGAATCCAAGAAAAACAGATTCTGGTTAACTTAAGTAAAACTGAAACATACTGGAAGAGCATGGCATACCTCACAGAATCAAGGGAGAACAAATAACTGGCTCATTGGAAGAATAAGAAACATAAAAATTTCCAACATCTAGGCAGCAGGAACTAACAGATCAGTTCCTTCAGGAAAACCACCATAGAGGTGATCTATTCTGCTCACTTCCTTTGGACATGACCTCATTTCTGGGAAGTTGAATCTGATTGGCCAAGCTTGGGTAACATGCCTTACCATTTTTCAAGAGGAGGGCAGAAATCTTGATTATTGGTACAACATAAGAAAAGAGGAATTCCCTAAGGGAAAAAGAAGATGATTTTTTCCAGAAGATGAAGGTAGGGATCCAGAGTTGGCAAAAACAAGTACATTGCAGAGCTGGGATTCAAACCATGCCAAATCTTTTGCTCTTAACCATTTTCTTGTTTTTATTTTTTCAATCATTCATTAGTAAAATAGTCTCAGTGAAGCAAAGTGAGATAAATATATGATAATTATGGCATTCCTGTGTATAAGTTCAATGATTAATACCAGCACTCACAGAAAAGATTCACAGGAATCCAATGGCAGGTCTTGCTGATGATTTTGGCATCTTCTCTGTTGATCTCCTTTTGGCCATGGCCTGCTCTTAAGGAAACTCTGTCAGTGGCCAGACTTATCTGTTCAACCGAAGCTGGCATCATTGAGTTGCCTTAGTTCAGTTCAATTGCAGAAGTGTGTACTTCCTTTTTCCATCCTTCTGACATCAGAAAATTAACATTATGACTACTCTTAGTGTCACCTAGCAGTTTCACTTGTGGTTTACTGTTCCTGTATCAGCCCTGGGGAACAAAATAACAACTCATATTTTAAAATTTCCAAGTTCTCTTTTCACATAAAGATTTGCTTTTCCATAAAATTTCCACAGTTTTCATAAATGTGTAAAGAGACAACTCAGGTTATAAAATTTTGCTTTTTAAGTTTCCAAGTTTTGTTTTTTAAGGTTTTAGATTATAAAATAGCCATCTGAAAGTCCCTTCGATATTTTAAAATTCTCACCATTCAATTCAATATCTTTATTCTTCAAAGCTGTAACATGTATTACTTGAAATGCCCAAAGGTTTCATTTGGAATGATGAAAGCAGGCTTCTTTTTTCTCATAAAATACTGTATGTATTTTAGGGTAGCTTGGTCCTGGTGAATAAAACTAAATAGCTAAAACCTAGCTAGCAAAGAAATAAAGAATGGGGGAAAGAGAGGAAGAAAGGAAGGAAGGAACGAGAAGAGGAGGAGAGAGCAGGGAAAGAAGGGGAGAAAATTAAAAGATATACCTATATAACAATTATCTCTCTCTACCATTTGTTGAATTTGTCAGGATATGGGATAGGGTACACATCTACACACAGTCTCAATTGACGACAAAGATAATTACTACTAAAAATAAATATAAGCTTGTGAAGGAGACGAAAGGATAAAGCAAAAAAAAAAAAAAGGAACCATGACACCGGTCCATAAAAATGGACTGTGGCTGTGCTACATTGAAGAATTTAGTGAAAATGTGTTATTCTTAAAAGGACTCCTGAAGTTCCAGTGAGACTTACTGAGTAAAGGGACTAAGAATGTTGCTCTAAATCTAGGCTCTGGGAGTTCCAGTCCAGCTCTGTCACTGAAAGACATGTAATCCAAATCAAGTAACACCACACTATTTCGTGCGCCCCCCATTTCTCATATAAACTGAAGATAATAAAACCACCCACTAAATTTTTTGTTTGTGTGAGGTAACACTGCCAAGGTACTTAGAATGTGGCCTGCACTTTACATTGTTATATCTATGTGTAGGATATTAGGGAACTGTGAAAAGTATATTGTAGAAACAATATCCATTGACATGAGGAAACATTTGTTATAAAATAGTTACACAGCATGAGTCTATTTTTAATGAGCTATATATATTCATTGTCAATGGAAGCATATAATACGTGAATAGTGGTTATCTCTGAGTGGTAGGATTATCTTTGAGAGATAGGATTATGAGTGGTATTCATTTGTTCACTGTGTTCTTCCATATTTTCCAAATTTTACCAAATGAACCTGACTGATTCTATAAACGAGATCCCCTGGAGAAGGAAATGGTAACCCACTCCAGTATTCTTTCCTGGAGAATCCCATGGACAGAGAAGCCTGGTAGGCTACAGTCCACGGGGTCGCAAAGAGTCGGACACGACTGAGCGACTGAACGGAATGGAATGAACGGATTCTATAAACAGGAAAAAAAAAAATCACTAGAAACACAGCTAGTATTTTTGTTTGTTTTAATGGTTGTAACTGTGTGTGTGCATGTGTGCTCAGTCCCTAAGTTGTGTCTGACTCTTTGCAACCTCATGGACCATAGCCCACCAGGCTCGTCTGTCCAAGGGATTTCCCAGGCAAGAATACTAAAGTGGGTTGCCATTTCCTTCTCCAGGGGATCTTCCCGACTCAGGAATGGAACTCATGTCTCCTATATTAGCAGGCAGGTTCTTTACCACTGATGCACCAGGGAAGCCCAATGGTTGGAAGTAGGAAAGATGAAATCAAGTTAAGAAAAAAAAAAAAAGTTTTTCCATTCTGATGGTCAAGATCAAAGGAAAATTTGCTAGGTAAGAGAGAAGTAAAAAATCTTCAGTTCAGTCCAGGGTACCTTGGAGGGAAGGAAAATAATGCAGGATTCAGATTCAAATGTGTGTTTAGATCTTAAGTGCAAAACAATAATCCTCTGACCTTACATAAGCAACTTAATGTCTATGACCTTCAGTTTCTAGATTGGCCTCTATGTGAGATAAAGGTATCATTATTGAATGCACACTATGTGTCTAACTCTTCACATAGTTCATCAAGTCTCCACAACAGTCATGAACTGTTATATTCCCATTTAGAAATTAAGACTGGTTCATGACTGTTGTGGAGACTTGATGAACTATGTGAAGAGTTAGACACATAGTGTGCATTCAATAATGATACCTTTATCTCACATAGAGGCCAATCTATCATCTCCAGTACTCATTAAAGAAAAAAAGTAAGGATATTTTTATATAACTTCCTGCCATAAACTGGAATTTAAGTAAGCTCATAAAGTAATAAATAACTCAATAATCTTTATTCCTTTTATTAGTGTTTGAGTCCAAAGAGCAAGACTGGGCTTCATTGTTTTAAAGAGACTATTAATTTCTACCCGATCTTGGTTATATCCACTATCTACATGATTTTAAAAAATGATGAGCTAACAGAATCCCAATTTATTTAGGAAAAAAAATAGCTTCTTAAAAATGAAATAGTAGTAATTCTATTGTTTATTCTGGGCCTCCATGCCACACATCTTGACATACTGGGCATTATTTCCACTGTTTTGAGGTTTCAAGTATATTTAGCTTCATGGCCAGATGGGCTCTAAAGCAAAGGAGGGGGAAAAAAGAAAGAAAAATCCCTCTATTATTACCTGGTCCCAAACTTCATTACTCTCATATGACATGTTTTTCAAATTTCAGTGTGTTTGTGAATCTTCTGGGCACCTGACTCAGTGGCTCTGGAATAGTTTCTGGGAGACTGTTAGTAACAAGCTCCTGGGTAATGATGCTACTGGTCCATGGACCAATCTTTGAGTAGCAGGCTCTAAAAAGGCTCTAGTCAACAGTGTAACTGGCATAAATGCTCCTGTATTACAGGGGACACAATTGAGGAAAATGGAAATTTCTCATGATTCCTCCAACACCCAAAATTGTAATTAACGTTTCTAAGCTTGTGCTCACTTTGTTCCTGCTGACTTGCTTGCTTCTAAAGTCCTCAGTCATTTGGTCAGTTGTGACTTATCCTTTAAGTTTCATGTTCTAAGCTATGTCTGCTGGCATAAGACCTGCCTGGTAGCCAGGTCCCTAACAAGTCCCTGTGGACTGAAGGGGACACTTCTGCACGTCTGTCTATCCTCATAGACAAAATGAGAATGTCTGCCCTCATCGACTCGCCTTCTCAGAGTCCCTCAAAGGTCCACAGAGAGACTCTTGGTATGAACAGGGTGCCCTTTTAGATGCAGTCCTTCTGCAGCCCTTCCAACAAGGTATTTTCCTAAACTCAGCCATCTTTCAGGACATCTAGTCCACTTGACCAGGAATGGTCCATGAAGAAACTCTTCAACTTTTGCATAGTCTTTTGAGGTCTTTGAGGGGAAGATACTTATAAAAATACAAAGTGATATACAAATATCCAAGTAACACAGTGGGATTAATAAGAGCTGTCTTCTTTAAAACATCAAAATATTTCTATGCCCCTGAGCCTATTTTGTATTTGACAAGGGAAAACACAAACTTCTTGTGGCATGAGTGAATGAAGGTGGTCATTCAGGGGCAGGGTCCTGGCAAGTCCATGACTCTTCTGAGCCGCACAGCATACAGCCACCTCCCACATGGGAATGCCACCCAGAGTTGCCAGATTTCCCAGAAGCCAGAAATCTAGATCTTTATATGAAATCTCCCATATCAACAAATCCAGTTTGGGGTTTTATTTAAACACTATGAAAGCCAAACCAAACAAATCTATGGACCAGATGCAGCTGGTTGAGGGGGAGATGAGGAGGAACACATGATTTTTTGCTTTTGATTTAAAGTGACTCTGCTTTGAAAACAATTTTCACTTCTAGACTGC
Source organism: Moschus berezovskii (assembly GCF_049115385.1). Classification (NCBI taxonomy): domain Eukaryota; kingdom Metazoa; phylum Chordata; class Mammalia; order Artiodactyla; family Moschidae; genus Moschus; species Moschus berezovskii. Next base: position 79,600,546 of record NC_142469.1, on the reverse strand, counting down.
TGAAAGCCATCAGAGCTGGGTGTAAAACTTACCAGCGCCTGACCTAGTCTTTGCTTGGCGACAGCTTCCCTCTTAAACTGAAGTATGAGCAATAATGTCAAGTCTTGTTCAAGATATTCTTAGCCTCTTTCCATATAAACTTATACACACAGTCAGCAACACCCAGAATCATCTGGAAAGTCTGGTTTCTATGTCTGCATTCACTGATACAGTATTTTCTTTTCTCTGGGCCTTCTTTGCAGAAAAGAGCTACCATGTAACATAAGGAATCAAGAGGGCTGGATGAACCCATCAGTTTCTGACCAAAGTCAATGTGGGCAGTGTGGCACCCGATTCCAATTCTGTTGGCGCAGCAGCTTCTCAAGTCTGACAGGTAAAAGTCTCTAGATATTTAGGCTTAGAAAGCCAAAAAGAAAACTACAAAACTTGCCCAGGTTGACCAGCACATGGAAAGGAGAAAATTTGTGGCTGGGTCAGCAATACATTCCATATTCAACCAACAGCATCCCAGGTGGCTCACTGGTAAAGAATCCTTCTACTGATGCAAGAGACGCAAGTTCGATTCCTGGATTGGGAAGATCCCCTGGAGAAGAAAATGGCAACTCACTCCAATATTCTTGCCGGAAACATCCCATGGACAGAGGCGCTTGGTGGGCTACAGTCCATGGGGTTGCAAAAGAGTCGGATATGACTTAGCGGCTAAACAACAACAGTCCTGCAAATCAAGTGACTACACCTGTAAGAACATTATACTCAAGGAGCCAAAAGCACTATTTTAAAAAATATTTATTTATTATTTAGGCTGCACAGGGTCTTAGCTGTAGCATGTGGGATCTACTTCCCCGACCAGGGACCAAACCTGGGCTCCTGTATTAGGAGTATGGAGTTTTAACCACTGGACCACCAGGGAAATCCCCCCAAAGCACTATTTTTATTGCTTTCAGTTTTGAGGGTTTTTTTTTTTTCTCATTTTTATTTTTCAGATAGGAAAACAACCATCCCCATAACCAAAGTAATGACTTCATGTCTTACATACCTTGGAATTCTCCTTGCAATTTGTCAACTCAACAAATGGATGAATATATTATTTTAAATCACAGAGGCTAGAACAATGACCTTTTTTACTCTGTCTTATGTACAAGGTGACAAATCACAGGTGCTCGTTTATTACACATAACAATGAATGAATAGCAGTGAATGAATAATGATGAATAAGCAAGAGACTTGCAAACACCTTCTGACCACTAATGGGCAGTGTAGTATTTCCAGTGTAATAATTATCATAAAGGTATTAATATATGGAATTATGAGACTATATAATAGGAGGTTTTGACTTAGGGGTATCAGTAAAGTTTCCCTTGGGAAAGAGATAAAGTGTATATAGGGCTGTTCATTAGGAAAAAGGGTAGAAAGAACATTCTGGGCTAGGGGTCACAAATTAAAGGCCATGGGGCAAATCCAGCTCATCACATATATTTATGAATATATATTTGATCAGCTGATAGCCATGCCCACTCATTTACATAGTATCTGCAGCTGCCTTTGGCTAAGATGGCAGATTTCAGTAGTTGGGAAAGAAATTATATGATTTGCAAAGTGTAAAATATTTATTATCTGCATCTTCACAGGCAACATGTTATGACCTATATTCTAGGCAGAAGGAATAGGATATGCAAAAGCCCTGTGGCAAGAGAGAGAATGAGTAAAAACAAGTGAGAAAAGGTCTATGTAATCAAAATGAAGAGAGTACGGGGAAAGATGATAAGAGATGGTAAAGAAGGTGAGAGATGAAACCAGAACGACAAGTGGGCCAAAACCAGATAAAGTCTTGAAGGCCACATTAAGGAGTTTGGGCTTTATCCTGGAGGCAATCTGAGGCCATTGGAATCTCTTACGCATGACGGGGAGAGACTTGACATGATTAGTTTGCTTGGGAAGGCCACTGAAGCTACACCATGACAAATGGATTGAAGGAAGACGAAGTAGAGGCAAATAAAAACAACAGACTTTTTGAAGGAGACTATCAATTTGCTCAGGATAAGCAAACTACTACAAAACTTTGAAATTTCATTGACTTACCATAACAAAGGAGAATTCCTTACTTACATCGCAGCACAAATGGACTGGAGGTGGACTCTCCCTCCTGAGAATCATCAGAGTTCTCTCTATTCAGCCAGCAGCATGTGTGGGAAGAGGGCCAGGGATTTTGTGGGGAGGTTTATATGGGCAGGACTGGAAGAAACACAATCACCTCCACTCACATCCTTGGCAAAACTTCAGTCATATGATCACACCTAACTGTCAGAGAAACAGAGAAACATGGATACTGATGGGTCTTTGCAGAAAGCAACTAGTAGCTCCTGGCCTAAGCCTCCATCAATAATTATGAAAAGCAATCCATGTTGTTGCTGCTGCTGCTGCTAAGTCACTTCAGTTGTGTCCGACTCTGTGCAACCCCACAGAAAGCAGCCCACCAGGCTCTCCTGTCCCTGGGATTCTCCAGGCAAGAACACTGGATTGGGTTGCCATTTCCTTCTCCAATGCGTGAAAGTGAAAAGTGAAAGTGAAGTCGCTCAGTCATGTCTGACTCATAGCGACCCCATGGACTGCAGCCCACCAGGCTCCTCCGTCCATGGGATTTTCTAGGCAAGAGTACTGGAGCGGGGTGCCATGGCCTTCTCCATGTTGTTGCTAATTTTAAGCAAATATTCACTGTAGAGCTGCTTCATTATAACATGGCTTGGTGATATTATATATATATATATGTATAGGTTTGATAGTATATTAGCTTCAAACACTATTTTTCAAACTGTAGGTCACTACCCATTAGCGGATCATGAATCAATTTAGTGAATTATAGCCATCATTTAAAGAAATAATAAAAGAGACTGTTTAAAATATCAGAGCATATCACACATAGTAAGAAAGATATGTTAGTAAAACTTTTCTTCAGATACACACATATATACTGGATCATAGTAAAAAATACACATTGTGGGTCATGGTCAAAAATTTTGAAAAACACTAACTTATAAAGTGAAGTCGCTCCAGTCGTGTCCAACTCTTTGCGACCCCATGGACTGTAGCCTGCCAGGCTCCTCCGTCCATGGGATTTTTCAGGCAAGAACACTGGAGTGGGTTGCCATTTCCTTCTCCAGAGAAGATAAATGGATAGTCCTAATTTAATGCCAGTCTTAGAGTTCTAAGACAGTTTTTTTAATCAATAGATAATCTATGCATTGCCTCAATTGATGTATTCTAATGTTTATGTTTGTTGGGATCAATATTGTGCTTTTGAAGATGAATGTTTAGGGGCATTCACTGGGTATTCACTCAGAGAATTTTTTAAAAAACGTATTCAGTGCATAGTCTACAACTATATTTAGTGAATAACTCCTAAAGTTAAAAACAGAACAACAACAAAAAAAAACTCCTCAAAAGAAAATCAATTAGAAGAAGAAATTCAACAACACGACACAAACCAGTAGACAAAGAGAATCTGTCACCAAATTCACTTTCTTCTTCTGTGTGTAGTGACCAGGGGCACTGAGAGAAATTAAAAGACCTGACCTGACATTTTTATACTGAAAAAATAGTTTCCAATAATACCCTGATGATAGTCAGTTTGATTTGGGGTAAAGAAAACAGTCTATTCAGCAAACAGTTTTGTTCCTACACATCGTTTATTCCCTATTTAAGTGACTCTCTAAACACACGTACAGACTACAGGAGCCTATGAATGTTTAAAAGCAAGCAACCAGAGACTTGATCTTGCCAGCTCTCCCTGGGATCCAATTCACTTAACAGTCTACCAAGGTCACAAGAGTTATCAAAGATTTTGCTTATTTAATAATTAGAAAAATACTAAGTAGTTAGTTAACCAAGTTGTCATCAGGGGTAATTTCTCACTGCTATTTCATGATTATTCCATCATGGTAGAGTAAAAAAGTGTGAGCTGTGTTGTTTGAAGCCAGCAGTTCGTAAAGCCACAGCTGAGATGAGCCTGATATGTATATTTCTAGAATGTTATACTCATAGGCAATACATTGCAGAGTTTTATTAATAGGTCTGGAAGGGACCTATGTATGGGTCATGTACATTTCATCATATTGATGAGAAAAATATGTGTTGAAGTGATCCACTGGGATTCAACCCAGGTTTTCATCCATCAACTCATCTTACTTTACTGCTACCCTATGAAAACACCCATGTTTGCATGGGGTGAACTCCTGAGTTCCATAGGGTCTACAGCTCTGTTTCTCTGACAGATGGGAGGGAAGACATCTGAACAGCTGGGGCTCTGCATTGCACCAGGTCTGCTTTTCTGGGATGGACTGAGCAGCTGCTTTAGGCAACACACTCTGTATTTCAGAAGCAACAATGAAGGCAGCGAGGCAGGTGAACCGAACAGATGGTCTCTGATTGATACACTTAACATCCTACACTCCTCAAAGGGCAGTCTGAATCTCCATGCCTGCATCTCAAGGAGATGCTGTCCATGCACTGTACATACTGTGTGTTCCTATACAAGCATGTGTGTCTTCATTTATTTATGAAACATTTAGACAGGTACATAACAGGAAAACAATAGCAATGAAAAACAGGGTGAAATATTTTAAGTGACACCCTAAAAGTATATATGCTTCCCAGGTGGCTCAGTAGTAAAGAATTCTCCTGACACTGCAGGAGACGCAGATTTGATCCCTGAGTCGGAAAGATCACCTGGACGAGGAAATGGCCAACCCACTCCAGTATTCTTGCCTAGGAAATACCATGGATAAAGGAGTCTGGTGGGCGATAGCCCATGGGATCACAAAGAGTAGGACACGACTTAGTGACTAAATAGCACCAACAAAAGTACACAAATAGAGTTAAAACTAAGTTATATTTATTGCATCCATGCATATAGGACTTGAAATTAGATTTAAAGACGTCAGATTCACAGACAAATCATTGCCTTGGCTTTCACATTTTCTGGTGATTAGCACTATTCTGACTTAGTTTTCCTGGGAACACCAGTGTCCATTGTGCAATATTGATGAACTTGAGTTTGGAGCTCCTAGCACTGTATTTCTCTCTATGAATAATAGGGAACACATAAATGATTAAAACAAGGCAACCAGAAACCTGATCTTGCCAGTCCTCCTTGGTATCAAATTCATTTATCAGCCCACCAAGGTTACTGACCTCAATTCCCTAGAGCCTAGCTACTAAAATGATTAACTGGTCCATTCTCTTATTTCATTCACTTAATTTGAAGGAGAAAAAAAGTGAAAATATTTTTAATGAATTGACCTCTACACAATTACATTTAGCTTGCTGCATCCTCTAAAATATGTGCTAATGGTACTGAGAAGCATCAGTACATACCCCAACAGAGATAAGAGTGAACAAAGAAACCATAGCTTTTATTACATATCTTCTTCATATTAATTTACTTGTTATCCCAGGTTTAGTCCTCTCTCTACAATTCTCCAGACTATTCTAACCTCAAATGCATATGAATTGAAAGAATACCCTGGTAGATATAAAGATCTAATCGGATTTTGCTAGAAGAAATAAACATTTAAGGTATTTTTAAAATGTATTCACATTTGTAGTGATTAACGGAGAATCCTAATGTTGAGTAAAGCATAGTTTCCCTCAAATCTCAGGGCAAAATTAGTCTATTAGATGTTTCATGAAAATGATATCACCTTCTTCATGAACTAATAAGCACAGAGAAAATAATAACAGCGTATGTGTAGATTTATTTATTTTCATTGCAATGACCAAATAATCAAAGGATAGATTCTTTCTAAGTACCTGTACAGCATTATGTAGTATTTTAATACGATTAAGGTGGATTATGGGCTTCCCTGGTGGCTCAGAGGTTAAAGCGTCTGCCTCCAATGCGGGAGACCCGGGTTCGGTCCCTGGGTCGGAAAGATCCCTGGAGAAGGAAACGCTAACCCACTCCAGTATTCTTGCCTGGAGAATCCCATGGACGGAGAAGCCTGGTAGGCTACAGTCCATGGGGTCGCAAAGAGTAGGACACTACTGAGCGATGGAACGGAAAGGAACGGAAGGTGGATTATACTCAACAGTGTATTGGTCAATATTTAACAACTGGTTAGGGTGTGGGAGCCCTGATTTGCAGTGTGTTGTTATTTATGTGATAAATACACACACCATGACTGATGTCAAGCCTTCAGTATAAATTCACTGGACAGGGAGTAAAGAAGAAATGTGTTGTAATGCATCATTATATAGTATTTTCTCCATACAGAATCTGCCAGGTTTAGTAAATAAAAAGCCAAAATGTACAGTTAAATCTGAATTTCAGATAACCAACACATAATTGTTTTAGTGTAAGAATTTCCATGTGATATTTAAGATGTGCTTAGAAATTTATTCATTATTTTTTCTGAAATTTAAATTTAACTGGGCATCCTGGATTTTATCTGGCATTCCTAATATCAACACCATAGACATAACCTCAAGGGCATAAATAATAGTAAAATGGAATGAGTTTTGAGGATTTTTTTACCTTTCTTTAGAAAATAATTTACATTTTAAGTTTATATAATTTGATTTTTAATAATGGCTATGTTTGAAAACTGGCTCACAAAATTCCGAACAATTTAACCATTTGCTGTTGCAAGTCAGTGCTAGCACACCTCTGATATTATATTTAAGTATAATACGTCTAAACCAGAGAGTTAGACTTTGAAAATGCAATGATAGTACAAATCTTAAAGTGTATCTTTATTATTCATAATACTACTATGAATTTAAAATGGCTCATAAACATGGCTTCATTCACTTTCCATTGAAATAAATTTCAGTGGAATTGACCTCTCCCAACCCGCATCAGTTCAGCTTAGTTCAGTTGCTCAGTCGTGTCCGACTCTCTGCGACCCCATGAATCACAGCACGCCAGGCCTCCCCGTCCATCACCAATTCCTGGAGTTCACTCAAACTCATGTCCATAGAGTCGGCAATGCCATCCAGCCATCTCATTCTGTCTTCCCCTTCTCCTCCCACCCCCAACCTTTCCCAGCATCAGAGTCTTTTCCAGTGAGTCAACTCGTCGCATGAGGTGGCCAAAGTATTGCAGTTTCAGCTTTAGCATCAGTCCTTCCAATGAACACCCAGGACTGATCTCCTTTAGAATGGACTGGTTGGATCTCCTTGCAGTCCAAGGGATTCTCAAGAGTCTTCTCCAGCCCCACAGTTCAAAAGCATCAATTCTTCGGCAATCAGCTTTCTTCACAGTCCAACTCTCACATCCATACATGACCACGGGAAAAACCATAGCCTTGACTAGACGGATCTTGGTTGGCAAAGGAATGTCTCTGCTTTTTAATATACTATCTAGGTTGGTCATAACTTTCCTTCCAAGGAGTAAGCGTCTTTTAATTTCATGGCTGCAATCAGCATCTGCAGTGATTTAGGAGCCCAAAAAAATAAAGTCTGACACTGTCTCCACTGTTTTTCCATCTATTTCCCATGAAGTGATGGGACCAGATGCCATGATCTTTGTTTTCTGAATGTTGAGCTTCAAGCCAACCTTTTCACTCTCCTCTTTCACTTTCATCAAGAGGCTTTTGAGTTCCTCTTCACTTTCTGCCATAAGGGTGGTGTCATCTGCATATCTGAGGTTATTGATATTTCTCCCAGCAATCTTGATTCCAGCTTGTGCTGCTTCCAGCCCAGCGTTCCTCATGATGTACTCTGCACATACCACCCCTTAACTCCCACTACTGGAAAAACTTCAGATTTCTTCCTTTCCATTTTTAGACGACATTTGTGTCATCTTTTGAATTGGGTGATCTTATGAAAAAGCTCTAACTTCAAAGCTTCTGCCACTTTTCCATGGGCTGCAGGATCGAGACCGAGAGTAGGTGGTCCTTTTGTTTCCATGTTTAGTGAGTACTTCGATCAGATATTGGTAATGTAAAGATACGCCTGGAATTCCGTTTGGGGTACAGGTGGAAATCTGCATCAGTTCACAGAGTAATAGGATTAAGAGTGTGTAGGCTCGCAGATAAGGAGAAGAAAACGGGATTAAGATGAGCTCTAGAGAACTGGATATGGAGGAGGCCTGAACAACCGTTTACCTGATTTTGAAAATAATAACAAAATAAGTTAAAATAAATAAAGCAAGTATCCTTCACTTTAGTCAAACTTAACACTCAAAATGTTTTCTCTTTTTGACATGACAGTATTTCTATTTCATGGTAAAAGCTTGCATTGTGAACTCTTTCTCTCTCTGTGTGTGTATATATACACACACACATACAGTTTGTTTGTTTTTTTTAGATTAAGCTTTACTTTAGGTTTTCTCCAAGTGATGAATACCCAGTACACATTCTATTTCATATTACAAGTTTATGTACTATCTAGTTCGATTTTCAGTCAACATTTGTCCTATATGTTGATTTCAGAACACCAAATGCAGCATTAAAACTGTAGTTTGTATTTTATGTCAGAACCTGTACCTGACAAAGACATCTAGATGAAAAATACCAAATTTTGATATCAATACTAGTTCTGTAATCTAGGTTATTTTATTTTCTCATTTCTTATATTAGAAAATTGTGTCACAAATAGACCCTAATGTTGGGAATGATTAACGGCAAAAAGAGAAGAAGCCAGCAGATGATAAGATGGTTAGATAATATGACTGACTCAGACATGAATTTGAGCAAACTTCAGGAGATAGTGAAGGACAGGATAGCCTGGTGTGCTGCAGTCCATGGGGTCACAAAGAGTCAGAAGCAACTTAGCGACTGAATACCAACATCACAAATAGGATGACTGAAGTCTTTTCTATTTGAAGTCTTCAAAATGTTTGAAGTCTTTTCTATTAATTCAAAGATTAACTCAGCAAAATACTCTTCTAGGTTCCTCATAGATTAAAGACTTTAGTTACCAAACTTGAGTTTCAGTTATACCAGAAATCTATATTATTGGTAGCAATAGAACAAGACAGAATTGAACCATTTTACTAGTATAACAAGGTCTTAAAATCTTCTTCTGGACTTCCCTGGTGGAGCAGTGGAGAGGAGTTCACTGGCCAGTGCAGCAGACATGAGTTCAATCCCTGGTCAGGGAAGATTCCACATGCTGTGGGGGCAACTAAGCTTATGTAAGCCACAGCTACTGAAGCCACTCACCTAGAGCCTGCACTCCTCAACAAGAGAAGCCACTGCAAGGAGCGCCCTCGCACTGCAATGAAGAGTAGCCCTGCCAGGAGCAACTAGAGAAAGTCCTTGTGCATCAACAAAGACCCAGCACAGCCAAAAATTAATTAATGAATGAATTTTAAAGGGCTACATATTCCTCTAAAACAGCTTATCAAGGGAATTCCTTGGCGGGCCAGTGGTTAGTGCTCCGTTTCCACAGAGCACTGGGTTCAATCCCAGGGTTTGATGTGTGGTTGGGGAACTAAGATCCCACATGCTGTGGCCCAAAAGTAAATTCTAATTTTTAAAATAAAAGAAATTAGCTTATCAATATTCCAACCATAACCAGCTAAAAAGTAGAATGGGCAAAATATAAGTGAATGAGAATAATATTTCTGACTTCCTTTTTCCAGTACTCATTTCATTTTTGTTGCTGTTGTTGTTGTTATTCTTATCCAGAAACTCAAGGTGTCCTTACCCAGTGGAATGGTCCAATTCCATTCCTAAAGCTTATGAATCCTGTGGTTCTGACTTGTTTGGGTGCTGTAATTTTCTATCAGCTTTACTTTTGGACCTGAAAATACTGAAAGACCAGCCCAGAGAATCCCCTGACTTTCACATATAGGCCTCCAAATGTTTAGCAGCAACCCAATTTCCTCTTGGTAATTAGAATGAATCATGTTAGCCGGTGGATTAATCCCCTTCTTTTCCTCTCCGCTCAGTGGCACGAGGATTCCAAACTGGCAGGGTGGTAGTGTCATCTTCCAATTCAACAGCACTACTATTGTATTCCCACTGGAGTATTGGGAATACTCTTGGGAGTATTTCTTGGGAAATAAGAACTCTAAGCCAAAAGATGGGTGGGTTTCCCTGGTGGTGCTACAGTTAAAGAATCTGCTTGCAAAACAGGAGACACCCGAGATGCAGTTTTGATCCCTGCATTGGGAAGATCCCTTGGAGGAGGAAATGACAACCCACTCCACTACTCTTGCCTGAAAACTCCCATGGACAGAGGAGCCTAATACAGTCCAAAAGGTCTCAAAGAGTCAGACACAAGTGAGCGACCTAACACACACAAGCCAGCAGATCTCACAGTATAGGGACAGAAAGCAAAAATTCTGCAAGTAAGTTAAAAACTGAGAAACTATAACTTAAAAACTGGCACAATTGTTAAATGACCAAAAAGAATAAAGCATACATACATCTTAATGGGCTTCCCTGGTGGCTTAGCCTGAAATGCAGGAGACCCTCTTTCGATCCCTGGCTCAGGAAGGTTACCTGGAGGAGGAAATGGCAACCCATCCTGTACTCTTGCCTGGAGAATTTCATGGACAGAGGAGCCTGGAGGGCTGCAGTCCATGGGATCACAGAGTTGAACATGACTAGGTGACTAACACACACACACACATATACCTTAATTAACATACTAGAGAAACAAAATTACAACTATGAAATGAAATCAGAATATTATATAAAAGGAATACTCAAAGAACACTTAGGAAAGAGGTCTTAGAAATAAAAAATGTAATAGCAGAACTTTAATTTAAGAAGATGAGAATAAAGCTCTGGGAATGTCACAGACACTTTTAAATTAAAAGTTAGAAAATAAAAGAGAAAAGATACAAAAGTTAGAGGACCAGTCCAAAAAGTTCATCATCTAATTGATAATATTTCATAAAAAGAGGAAAAAATAGACAAAGGAAGATATTTAACAAAAAACTGAGGGAACGTTTTCCAGAATTCAAGAATGTGAGTTTTTTAATAAAAATGCCCATAGCAGTAGACTGAACATAGACCCACATTGGTTCATTGTCACTGATCAGATACACTTAGAACAGAGAAAAGATCTTACAAGTTTCTAGAGAGAAAAAAAAAAGTTACATACAAAGGATCAGGTAAAAGGATCCCACTAGCAATACTGGAAGGAGCTGTTGCCACCAGTCTATATGGCAGACCTTGTTCCCACCTTGAGGAAAGCTTTGTTCAGTCAGACTTTGTGCAGGAGTCCATTATATTTACATAAAAGATAGAATATGAATAAAGATAAGGGTAGAGATGCTCTAGTTTAATCAGGTATAGGGAGCCTGGCGCCATCTCTGCATCTTCTGTTCTTTGAACACAGCACATTGGTATGAAACTACTGTCCCGACAAACTTAACACTGTATTATCAATCTCAGGGTGAGGGGATAGTAGGGTCTCAGCAGTGAAAGGATTCAGTTTCAGTAAATCCCAGGAAGATGTTTGCCTATCACTCTTGTTTAAACTTTCAGAGAATTATCTATATTATTAAGTTTGGAATAGTTTAGCTTTATCATCCATTCAATAAATGAGTGCCTTCTGTAGGTAAAGCACTGAGGATACAGTGTGAAGAGTCCTTACCAGGAAGATGGGCTTTTAACACCTAATTACACCATCAATTATTTAATTACAATTGTGTTGAGTGCTATGAAGAGAAAGTACAGGATGCTTTGACAGTGTGGGGCTGTGAAAACTTCCTTGAGGAAATGACATTTATAAAGATCACTGGTTGATTAGTGGGAATTAATTAGTCCAAAAGATCGCAAATCCAAACTCCTTCTGGGTGGCAAACAGCTAACACCAATGTGTATCTGGCAGGGGTAAGACTGAAAGAAAAACAAAAGGCCCTAAGGCAGATTGGAGGAAGTCTACTGGCCTTAAGGCATTCAAATTCAAGCTTTAAAAATCTCTGGACTGGCCAAACAAAAGAGGGCTGCAGCCAAAGACAGCAGAAGGCCTGGCATGCTGCTCAGGCTCTCAGATCCAGGCAGGAGGAAAAGCAGAAACAATGGCCCTGAGGCAGGAAGAGCTGTCTGTTTTGATGAACCAGAAAACAGCAACCTTGATGGATGAAGGAGAGAATGGGTCCACCCTGGCAGATGATGGAGAAGAGCCATGTCACTCAAGGCCTCATCGGCAGGAGGGGGCTTAGGTCTTCATCCCAAGTATCCTTGGATGCACTGAGGGTTTTAAGCAGAGAAGTGAACTAATTCAAGTTGTATTTTTAAAATCTCACTGGGCAACAGTTTTAAAATCTCACTGGGAAGCAGCAGTTCGGAAGCCACTGTGGTGGTTCCGTCTCTGCCTTAGTTTTTCATCTACATTATGTAAATAACTGTGTGTATCTTCAAGCAGCCTTACACCTGTATTCCTCACCCTAGGTGACCAAATTTGATGTTTCCTTCTTAGCCCCAGTGCTGACCAAAAAAAAAAAAAAATTGCCGTTGTCAGTGCTCTGGAGTGGAATCTTCCATGTGCTGGCAGTTGGTTCACTTACTGAAACCAGGATGGCTAAGACAGTCAAGCCTCAAGAAATTCATGTGACTGGGGAAAGAGATACTTAAGCCAATACATATTAAGTGCTATGGTGCTAGCGGTGCTAATGTAAATCTGAAGAATTACAAAAGCAAGGGGACAGGTACCTAACGTATCAGAGGAGGGGCAAATCAAACAAACATAAAAACTTTTGCTGGATTGACCATTTGCTCTAGGATTCTAAAAACAATTCTTCTTTCGAGATGATCTCATGCAGACTTTGCCAATTAACAGATATAAATGTATATGATTATCTGATTTAGTGCATGAATAACTTGCATCATTTATTTGTCCACTCTCTTGGTGACGCCATTCTTGGTTCTTAAAGAGCCAAGAAGAAGGGAAGTGCTGTGAGTCAGCAAGTCTCCATAATGTTTATTTAAAGACGAAAACTTGAAGTTGGGGGGAAATGAGTAAGCCAGACACATTTGCTTCCTCTTTTCAAAAATGGAAATGACAAGCTCTTGCAACTTTCATACTCTGACCAACATGATGTATTTGTGTTTTTGTTGTTCTTGTACAAGACAAATTGGGTGAGCTTTCTGATATTAAATCATCTTTTTTCAACTTGTTTATTCATTGGTATATTTAGGCTCAAAGTTAATTTCTTCTCTCTTTTTCTCTGCCTACCACTTTGCATAAAACATACTCATATGATATTAATGCTACAAATAAAAACACTGGGATTAAACATCATTTCCTTAGTAAAATGTATCTTCCTTGATGTAGTAATCTTTCGTTTTTATGATGTCTGTAAATCTAGATTCAGAACTCTCTAGGCTTGTATTAAGATTTCACTTTATAGCTATTTTGTCCTTGGATAACTCACACAAAATCTTGTGGTGTTGGAAAATCAATTTTTATGCCAAGACCATTTATTTCTGCTCTCGATCAAGGGAAAGGCTCTATGCTACACTCTCTAGGGTGGAGGGAGATTTCTATTGTTCTGAATAGGGAACAGAAGACTTGGGAGTTTCTTTAACACAAGGTCATCCACATTCCCATGAATAGCATGGAGTACAGCTGTGGAACTGGCAGATCAGTCCAGAAGTGAGCCATACAAGGTTGGCATCATCGTGCTGACGGATTCGTTTTCAGAGTATTGTTCCAATGTCTCAGACATAAGCCCAAACATCTCCTAAACCTGTTTTTCCCTCCAAATGACCAAACTAAAGGAGAATAAAATGTAGTTGTCACATCTTTCTTTTCACTTTGGTTTATACAGTCCGTAGCAACCAGAGTCGGAGAAGGCAATGGCAAGCCACTCCAGTACTATTGCCTAGAAAATCCCATGGATGGAGGAGCCTGGTAGGCTGCAGTCCGTGGGGTCACTAAGGGTCGGACACGACTGAGTGACTTCACTTTCACACATTGGAGAGGGAAATGGCAACCCACTCCAGTGTTCTTGCCTGGAGAATCCCAGGGATGGGGGAGCCTAGTGGGCTTCCGTCTATGGGGTCACACAGAGTCGGACACGACTGAAGTGACTCAGCAGCAGCAGCAGCAGCAGCAACCAGAGTACCTACATTAGGGCACATTGCAATGGTTGTCGTAACTCAAGAAACCAAATTTCTGATCTTTCCAAGAAATGTGTGTCAAATCTTTTGATGGTTAAAAGATTTAAAACCTGAAACTGAGAGGCAAAATACATCATCTTCCACTAAAAACTTTTTGAGCTGGATAGTTCACATGGTATGAAGTTAATAATGGTAATAATAACTAGGTAATGACTACTGTGTGCCATGTGTTAAGACTATATTATATTAGAGTAAGTCTATGCTATATTATTTCATTTACTCTTGCAACTGTAAATGGTAATATAAGGAGACTGGGTTTTGTTTTGATGTAAAACATACATTTTTGCTTCACTTATACTTTGCTTCACTTTACCTAAAAGTTATTATTTAGTTTAGCACAGTATCTATCATATAGGAAGCATTCATTGTATTCACTTAGTCAAACAAGTATTCATGAGTGAATGCCTTAAAAATGTCTTTCACATGGTAATTCTGATATGGCTATTTAGATGTCTCTAAACCAAAAAGCAATTTTTAAGAAGCACTACAAAGATGAAGGTTACCCTTCCTTCTCTTAGAGGTGTACACATTTATGCGACAAACACATCATTCGTAAAGTAAAACATGGGAGGCAGAAGTGGAAAGAACCAGAAGCACTGGCTTTGAACGCCCCACCTACGTTCTGCTCTAGAGTCCCAGGCAGTCTAGCCCTCCCCAGCTTGCAGCTGGTATTGGGCACAGGAGAGTGGCACAGGACATCCCCCCGCCATCCCCTCGGAGATGTAAACAGATGCTTAGGGTCACATTCCCGTGGACTGAGGGTGAGGGCAGGTCGGCAGAATAGACACAATGGTTGAATGTGGGTGTCTGTGCAGATGTGACTCAGGACAGCCAGGTATTCGGAGCTCACCGCAGACACACCAGGTGCAAGTTGGGGAGGGCCAAGGCTGCCAGGATAATCCTTCCTCTGGGAGAACTCAGATTCGTGTCTCTCTGAACCCAGCCAACTGAACTGGTAAAGTTCCAACTCCTTAGCTTGCCACCAAAGTGTTCTCAGGATCTCGCTCTAGTGGAATTTACTTCTCACCACCTTCAGCCTGTTCTGTGTCACAGTCCAACAGCTCATTTATGGGGCTGGAAAGTGCTCAGTATTTTCCTAGGGCTAGGCATCGCCCCCGCTATTTCCACTACCTGGGGCCCCGCATCTCCACCCACCATGACTTGCCCAAACCCCTGCCTCCCTCAGAACCCAGCACCAAAAGCCTCCCCTGGATAGAATACTCTCTGACCCTCCCACTCTCTCTGGACCCAAGTCAGACATTAACTTATTCTCCTCAGCAGACTCACAGCACTTTCTCAGTACTCCACAGTTGCCACTTTCTTCTTGGAGTTAGTAATTTGTGTCAGTGGCTTAATCGCCTTTACTAGAACAGAAGACCCTGGGAGAGGATTAAGTCAAACATTTTTGTACTCACCCCAAGACCTGGGCTCAGTGCCTTAAATGAAGCTGTTACCCAATAAACACTTATTGAGTTAATAATTGTCTATATTGCTGCCTTGCCTGGTATGCTGAGTGAATAAATAATCATAGTTTAATGGTTCATATATGTATACAAGTTATTGGATAAGAATGGCAAAATGGAGAAAGCAGATCTTATTATACGACAAAGCATAAATGGTGACATGTGTGTTTAAATGGATACAAAAATATATGTCCTCAAATAATACTGCTCTTAGTGAGAGGTAACAATAAATCAATTTGGTATTAACTACAAACAGCACAGGCTTTCTAACAATCTCAAAGGAATAAGAAGAAGGAGGTGAACAGAGGGCCTGAAGACAGTAATTTCAGACTTGCCCTGGGAGTGGGTACGCAGAGAGGCAAGAAAACCTGACTCCCACCTGCAGTGCAAATGTGTCTGTGTTAACTATCCGATCATGAAATGCAGTTTTACGACTTCAGTCATTCCTGCTTTACTGAGAGCAAATGAGTGAGCGATAATGAGGAGGCCTGCTGCCTATCTCCCCCTCTCCTGGGGCCTCCACCTGCCACAACAGAACTACCCCTCCTATCTCCTCCTCCCTCTGTTTCCTTACCAGCTCAGAAGGCTCTGTTGCACTTCCTTCTTTCAAGGGAAACACCAAGGCCAAGGAATGCTCCAATGTAAGTCCTGAGGAATTCACGCCATGTCATCAGCCTTGCTAGTCATGAGCTTTAATTAGCTGGTTCCATTTGTCTGGGTTTGGGAGATAAAGTATCGTGTTGAACTGCAAGACTGATTTTCATTCTGGAAATGAACGTTTAGTTCCTACCTGATCTGTTGCAAAGTCCCCATGGCTTTTGCCCTTGGGAATGATTAGGTGCCCTTGAGAGGCTGTGTCCTCCAGCACAGGTAGTGCCGGCTCCCATAGCTACCAAAACCCCCAGAGGATCAGAATGTGGAGGCTTCACTGCAGCTGGAGAGAGACCTGGGCAACGTCAGAGCATTTCAGGTCCCTTCTGGAGCTCACATTCTATGACTCAACCAACACTGCATTGAAAGAGACTGTCTTTAGAAGGACCTGGGTCAGCTAGTCCTGGCTGAAAGGAATGGTACAGCATGGCCTTGAAGGAGAAGTGAACAGACTTCCATTATTTTCTGTTAGGAAAATTTTGCCTTCTTGGTAAAGGCCAGGGATTTGACATATAAATGGAAATGCAGGCAATTTAAATGAGATGGTCTAAAGTTTTAACTGAATTAGATGAATCAAATCATTCACTTTCAGTCTAAAACTCTATTTCCATTCAATCCAATTACTTCTGTCTATGACTTTGGCTTTAAATGGATGTCAGCAACGATTGCATTGGATTCCTGATCCCCCACCTCTGCCTCCCCAGTTTTCATGGTAAAGGTGCAGGAATTAAGTGATTGCAGCAGCCAAATGCACGTGCCTCCCAGGGGCAGGACACTAGCTAAGGACACCATCCAAATGGATGCCCTTTAAAATACTGTTTTCCTAGAGATTGTTACACTAAGTGCAGGAGGTCAGAGAGAAAGACAAATATCACACGGTATTGCTTATACGTGGAATCTAAAACATAATAAATAAATGGTATAAATGAACCTATTTACAAAAAAGAAATAGAGTCACAGAGGGAGAAAGCAAACTTATGTTTATCAAAGTGGAGGAGGGATAAACAGAGAGATTGGGATTGACAGATACACATTACTATATATTAAATAGATAACTAATAAGAATGCTACTGTATAGCACAGTGAACTCTATTCAATACTCAGTAATAACCTCTACGGAATAGATTCTATGAGTGGATAGATGTATATGTATACATATATAAACTGATTCACTCTGCTGTACAGCAGAAACTAACACAATATTGTAAAGCAACTATACTCCAATAAAAATTAATTTTAAAAAACACTAGTTTATTTTGTTTTTTGTACCCTCTTGTTCTCTTTGCCCCCTCACCCTCCATAGGAAGTTAAGATATGTGTGCTCCTCCTCAAGGGCTTAGCAACTTAGCTCTCATCAATTCTTTACATTTATCTTTCACCAACATTAAAGGCCAGCAATTCAGTTCACAACGTGAGGGGTGTGTACTTCCCTCATGGCACAGTGGATGAGAATTTGCCTGCCAGTGCATGAGACATGGGTCCAATCCCTGATCCAGGAAGATTCCATGTGCTGCAGAGCAACTAAGCCCATGCCCCACAACTAATGAGCCCACGTGCTGCAACTATGGAAGCTCACGCACCTAGAGCCTGGGTTTTGCAAAAGTGAAGCCACCACAATGAGAAGTCCTTGCTCAGCCATGAGAGAGTAGCCCCCGCTCTCTGCAATTAGAGAGAGCCAGCAGCAATGAAGACCCAGCTCAGCTGAAAATACACAAATAAATATAGCAGTGTGTACATGTCAAATTGAGGGGTGTGACATCAGGTAGAAAGAGCACACAACTGCTTCCTCAGCTGTTGGAAGGTGTCCAGGGACCTCCCCCCATCTAGCGGACCTGGTGGAAGCATTATCTCAGGTAATCCTGTCCTCAAAACCCAAACCAACCTTGTCCTAACCCACTCTCACTCTCATGAAAGTTATTAACCTGGCTTATGGGTGGACATAACCATATGTGACAAAATGAAGGTTTCACAGCTTTGACTGGTTCCATGAACACAGATTAGTTCAACTCCAATACTTTGGCCACCTCATGCAAAGAGTTGACTCATTGAAAAAGACCCTGATGTTGGGAGGGATTGGGGGCAGGAGGAGAAGGGAACGACAGAGGATGAGATGGCTGGATGGTATCACCGACTCAATAGACGTGAGTTTGGGTAAACTCCAGGAGTTGGTGATGGACAGGGAGGCCTGGCGTGCTGTTGATTCATGGGGTCGCAAAGAGTCGGACACAACTGAGTGACTGAACTGAACCGAAAAGTCTCCCAAATCAATTAAATGTAAGCTAACTGCAAAACCATTCCAGTTTATTTTGTTACACAGATTAGGCTTCACAGTGGTTAAATTCTCTCAAGTTTTGAGGTTGGAAATTTTATGGACAAATTGAGAAAACAAGCTTTTGTTAGCAATGTTACTGACTGAATTTCTTGCTGAATTCTGCTTCCAAACAGTACACAAATATGAATATTGTTGTTTTTAGTCACTAAGTTATATCTGACTCTTTTGCAACCCCACGGACTGTAGCCTGTCAGGTGCCTCTGTCCATGGGATTTCCCTGGCAAAAATACTGGAGTGACTTGTCATTTCCTTCTTCAGAGGATATTCCTGACCCAAGGGTCAAACCCGTGTTTCTTGCATTGGCAGGTGGATTCTTTACCACTGAGCCACCAGGGAAGTCCCACAAATATGAATAGGGGATTTGTTATTACTGCTTCATCATTGTGTGATGGAATATTTCTGTCTGTATTTTCGGAGTTCTGAATCCTGGAATTAAACTCCTGCCACTTAAATTGTGAAAGGTAGTCAAATTCCCAGAAAAATATCAAACTAAGAATAATGTCTGCATAAACTATTGAACCATTAGGGTGTGGTTAAACCAAAAGTTTTGTTGTTGATGGTGGTTGATTTCATATAATTGACTTTTGTGAGTATCGTGTCATAAAACTAGCAATAGTGCTACACTTAGAATCACCTGGAAGCTTTGAAAAATGTGGTGTGCAGAACCTCCCTTAGATGAAATCTAACTCTTTCCTGTAATGGGGCCTGGGTGTTAGAATTCATTAAAGCCCCCTAAATGACTCTAATATGCAGTAAGAATTGAAAATCACCGAGCTCTAGCCTAAAATGCAAATTTAAGAGGTATTATGTCTGGAAAACAAACCAAAGCAATACTTTAATAATTATCATTGTTATTAACAGAATAACAAAATTAACAGAACTAATTTCCTGATTAACTAAACTGCCCGGTACCCTAGGCACTTAAATTCCTAGAAGTCCAAATCTCCATCCATATTGCCATTTGAGGGACAAAATATATTTTATTTGTGCAGACTATATGGTGTAGCATGGTAGACCTTGGAGCAAAGGGACTTAAGATCACTTTTCCAAAGGTAGCTTGGACTCAAAGCTAGGGAAGCCTGGCAGGAAATGAGGTGGGCAATGTTGACTCAAGGTGGTTCCAGTAGGAGGGCTGCCCTTCCCCCTCATCTACACACAGGACAGATGGGGGTCTCTGGGCACATGTTCCATGAAAGTTCTTCACTAGTTGCCAGGGAAGGAATGGACCTTCCCTTAACCCTGCAGGAGTAAATTCTTTAGAGAACTAAATTGGGCCTTCTATACCAAGAAGACACCATTCCTTTCCATTATTTGCAGGGCTCAACTAATCAACAGAAATTATAACACTTTCCTGACAAGACCAAGGCTGTCCCTTCACCTGGAATGACTCCACTTTTGGAAGCTACTGTGTCCAGCTGGGTTACAGTCCCTGATGAGAGCTTCATCTGCTTCCAGGAAATGACTGAATTACATTCGTATGATTAAACTGAGCAGTTAGTGTTATTTTTTCATTTCCAAGGAATTCTTTTTAAAGTTAACCTTTATTGCCACAACTATAAACACTGAATTGGAGAAATGATAAGCTTTCTGAAAGTTAACTAACATTAGTGAAGTGCGTATGTGCATGTAATGTCTCATTATTAAGGTATTTTCTTGAGTAATTCAAACTTTACTGTGTAGTCCTGCCAGATGGGAAATGGGCCCTATTAAGGCCCGAGGTCCAGAAGACAGCGGTTCTCAGACTCTAAGACATATTGTAGTTATTTGTGGGATTTGAATCTGCATTTGAAAGCCACACTGCAGGTGCCTCTGATGTGTTACTAGTAGACAGTCCTCAGACTTCAGACATGGGAGATGAGTATAGAGACCCTATTTATGTGTTTTGAACACAGAACAGTATCAGCTACCTCTGACAACGATCTTCTGAAAACGAAGAAGATTCTTTTAGTTATACATGTTAACAATACGAATTTGTTTTGTTTCTGAGGCATTACAGCCCAGCTTATATCTCTAAAGAAAACAGTAGGAAAATCATTATCTAACTAAGGGATACCCAGGAGGCCCTTTCTTCACCACTGTAAATTCCCTTCTCTGTGTTCCAACTCTTTGCCTTCCCCCAAATGGGTTCTATATCAGCCTCCTGGGAGGTATAGCAATGTCTGGTGCTGCTGCTGTTTGAATCACTCTTTCATGAGCCTACATACAGGCCACAAACACATTGTTTAGACATTCTGTAATATGCATTTTAAAAACCTGTGTCTAGGGACCTCGTGGTGGCCCAGTGGTTAAGAATCTGCCCTGCAATGTGCGGGAGCCGGGTTCAATTTCTTGTTGGGGAACTAAGATCCCATATGTGCCTGACTCTTCACAGCCCCATGGACTGTAAACTGCCAGGCTCCTCTGTCCATGGAATTATCCAGGCAAGAATCCTGGGGTGGGTAGCCATTCCCTTTTCTAGGGAATCTTCCCAACCCAGGGATCGAACTCAGGTCTCCTACATTGGAGGTGGAATTTTTATCATCAGAGCCACCTGGGAAGCCACATGCTGCAACTATTGAAGCCCAAGCCCTCTGTCACCAGCAAGCGAAAACTAGAGAGCCTGTGGGCCGCAACAAAGATCCCTCATGCCAGAACTAAGCTCTAACACAGTCTAATAAATTAATTAACTAATTAAATGTAAAAAACCTGTGTCTACACATAAACCAGCTTAACTTACTGGAGATCATTATTGTTATTGTTATCATCATGTCTGACTTTATTTATTATTATTTATTTTTGTTTGTGCTGGATTTTCATTGCTATGCAGAGGCTTACCCTAGTTGCAATGAGTGGGGAATACTTTCTCGTTGTGGTGTTTGGTCTTCTGATTGCATTGGCTTCTCTTGTTGCAGAGCATGGGCTCTAGAGTGCACGGTGGGCTCAGTAGTTGTGGCTCTTGGGCTTAGTTGCTCAGAGGCATGTGGGATGTTCCTGGACAAGGGATTGAACCCATGTCCCCTTCATTGGCAGGCAGATTTCTAACCACTGGACTATCAAGGAATCCCCATAACTGATTTTAAATGCTGGTTTTATAAAGAAAAGAAGAGTACAGGTTTTGGTGGCTTGATCCTATGGACACTAACAAATATTTGTGGATTGATTGCTTGTCAAGAGAGTGATTTGACTAAATGTTTTGCCTGGCATCTGAAGAAATCTGATATAGACCAGAGGACTGCAGATGAAGTTTGGGACCCTATTGTAGAAAAGGTTAGAGAGGGCAAGAAAAAATACAATGCTGGTGAAGAAATTGTTCATAAAGGAAGCAGTTATCTGTGACGTAGGGAGATGCAAACTGGATGCCAAGGGTGTTCCATAAACAAAGAAGGCTGCTTTTCATAATAGGAAACAGAATGGGGTTGATGAAAGCCACCCAAGGTCACTGTCAGGACAGGAGAACTCTTTTCTCAGCACATCCCTGGTCTGAGGGAAATCGATTTGGATAGATAAACAGAGAATTGAGGTAGAGACAGAGGAGAGCAGGGAGGGGGGGTGGGATGGCAGATAAAATAAAGTTTCTAGAGAGATAAAGCTAAATTTATTGATCTTTTACTATGGGCACTAACAGAATATGATGCAAAAACTAATTCTGTCTACACTTTAAGATAAGTCATAAAAAGGTTAAGTAATCTGCTTGAAGACCTACTGAGCTGAGATTCTAATACACAAGGAAATTTGACTCTAGAAACTGCATGCTTCACAACTCTGCTTTAGAACTGAAGAAAAGATAGCTCACAACATAGGAAGGCCCTAGTTTATGTACATCTTGCTGTACCCTTGCTATCAAATTCATAATCATACCGAGGGCACAAATAAATGGAGAAGATTTAGAAGCAGAGATAGGCTAGTTTTTAAAGTGTGTAGATTGGTAGAATTCTGGCAGCTAAAAATCACATTAAACAAAGTAAAACACGATAAGAAGGCTACTTACCACATTATAATAATTTAAAATAATAAAACTGAGATCAAAACCAGAAATGATGAGTCTTTGTTTAACCAGTCATCACCAAGAGAGTTAAAACTGGCCCTGAACTCTACGCTTGAATGTTCTCTACCTTTACAACAAATGGATACTAACAGACCTTGCTCTTTCACTCTAAAAAAGTTATCCACAGTGCTTGATTTATGTGACTTTTTTTCTAAATATTTTATTGTAGAAGTTTTCTAACACACAGCAAAGTTGAAAATTTTCAGTGAACACACAGTATACTCGGCACCTAGATTTCAGTACCGATTTATTCAACATTTACCTTAGAAACAGCCTTCTTGATTGATATTTAGCTTCATCTCTGAGTCATCTCACCATGCCCAGCAAGATGCTTGTTATTAGTTGAGTCATTTGGATGGATGCTATCATCCACTGTGCCTTAGGCAGGGATAAGTGATGAGCAACTAATCAAGGGCACAGTCCAAGAAGCAAAACACAGTCCTCTGTACACTGTGCATGTTATTACTGGTAGACTCTCCATGCGTAGTTGTGGTCAACAATCACTCAGTGGTAAAAGTTTTGAAAAGATACCAGGGTTATAACATTTGCGCATCAAGTTAAAATTTCTTAGAATTCTTTTTCTCCCTTAATTTCACTCTTTCACATATGAGTAACGGAATGTGATGGGACTCATATGATACATAAGAGAGCATTTACTCTCACAGGCAGTGGCCTGGTAATCCCAAATGCACTTGAACTTCTGTTTCAGCAATACTCTCCCCTGCAGCAACCCTTTGAAATGGAGGCCACATTTATAGACACCTCAACCTTTCTCTCTTTAGAAATCCAACATCACCAATCTCATTGAAATACCTAGACATGTGACAAGGAAGACACACACAATGAACAACAGCTGTGAGAGCATTGCTGGCCCTTCATAGTGATTATTGACTGGGTATAAATAAGGATTGTTAAGAGTTAACTATGCCCTCCCCACCACCACAAACAAAAAGTTTGTAAAGTCCTAACTTCCAGCATCTCAGAATGTACCTTATTGGAAAATAAGATCTTTTTAGATTTAAACAGTTAAGTGAGGTCATTAAAGGAAGCCCTACTCCAATATGGCATCTTTATAAAAATAAAAGGGGCGGTGGGAATTTAGACATAAAGACAGACAGGGTGAATGTTGTTGAAAATGAAGGCAGAAATCAGGTGATGCATCAATTCTGAATATTCATTGGAAGGACAGATGTTGAAGCGGAAGCTTCAATACTTTGGCCACCTGATTCAAAGAGCCGACTCATTGGAAAAGACCTTGATGCTGGAAAAGATTGAAGGCAGGAAGAGAGGGGATGACAGAGGATGAGATGATTGGATGGCATCACGAACTCGATGGACGTGAGTTTCAGCAAATCCCAGGAAATGGTGAAGGACAGGGAAGCCTGGTGTGCTGCAGACCATGGGGTCACAAAGAGGTGGACATGGCTGAGTGAGTGAACAACAGTCAGCAGACTATCTGAAGCTAGGCAAGAGACCTGGAACAGCTTGTCCTCACAGTTTTCGGAAGGAACCAGCATGCCAACACCTTGATTTTGAACTTCCTCCAGAACTGTATGAAGATAAATTTCTTTTGAGTCACCCCACTTGTAATACTTTGTTACTGTAGCAGGAACTTGAAGACCATTGCCTTTGAGGATATCATATACAAGACTAGAAGCAGCGATAAGGAAAAGAATTGATTAGAGAAAATCTGATTATACAAATTTCCTTTGAATCAATATAGCAACATTTCAAAGAACTCCTTTAAAAGGTAAAATGTTTAAAAATACATTTTAAAGTGAGTTTTACAGTTCATAGCTGATCATTGTTTTGTTACCACTTTGGCATTTGGTTATGACTTATTTCCATCTTATTGTGAATGTGCAATGTTTTTCAGGAGGATAAAAGAGTATGTTCCACAAAATACAAATATATAATAGGTGAGTAGATCTGGGTGAGAAATTATGCATTCTTTCTTGTCAACTCAGCAATGTCAGTATTCTGACCTTCCTACAAATATGCTTAGGAACAGGTAGGAAGTAAGAGGCTAGGAACTGCTTGGTGGTCCAGTGATTAAGACTTGGTGCTTTCACACGGTCATGAGCATGTGTTTGATCCCTGGTCAAGAAACTAAGATCTCATAAGTGATGTGGAGGCAGGAAATAAGAAGGTAGCATTTTTTAACAGAAAATTTTTCACCAAAATTTTCAGAGAACAGTAGAATTTAATTTCTTAAGTCTAGAAATCAAGTAAAAGGAAACAATTCCAATTCTGCCAGAACTGTAATGGCCAGTTCTTCAGAATTGGAAGAAAGGCCTGTTGGGTTTGAATTACTGCCAACCATTTCAGAGGAAACACACTCCTCCAGAATGGCCCAGATACTTTGGGTTCATCCTTCATTCTTTCCACCAAAACTAATTGTTTTTCAGCCTCCTTCACCTAATTCCTGTGTGCCCTAGCCCTTGAATACTGGAAGTTCGCCCAAGGCACCGAGCTTGTGAAATAGGAAGTGGTTCCGACTCCATGGGCTGTCCTAAGATGGCCAGATTATTCACTGTGGCCCAGTAACCTGGGAAGCAGGTCACTGCAGGTGCTGATGCTATGCTGACCATCATCACAATGAGGACATGTCCTAGGGATGGTTAGAGCCTCTGGTCCTCAGAACCGAGACTGTATCACATGCTTATAGGGAGTTCTTCCTCCCCAGCTGGACATAAACTGAGTCAGAATTCACTGAGCCTCTGTGACTCTTTTACAACAGTGAAGATAATTCCAGTAATTATTTACCTTTACTTGTGTCTTTCTTCAGCATATATAAAAGTATATTCCATTTGTGTGTCTACATATATATAGATGTATATATGTACATATATATATATACATTTGATCTTTAAAAATAAGTTGAACATTTTCTTGATTGCCATGTGATTATTGTCAATAGATTAATATATGTTTATATAACATATATTTATTAAGCCATTTATCTAGCACAGGGATAAGCATGGTGAGGAATCTAAAGGACGAATCAGCAAAGATCTCTGCCCTAAAGGTGGATTTACATTAATTGAATAAAGAAAAGAAAGGCTCCTGTCATACTTGAAGTACAATTATTGCCAAAATCTATGGCAAGTAGTGTGTAAGAATATTTAGCTTCAACTGATGCTGCTGCTGCTAAGTCGCTTCAGTCGTGTCCGACTTTGTGCGACCCCATAGACGGCAGCTTCAAGTATAACATGAGCCAAAAGAAAGACATTGGCTTGACTTAAACAGCCAGTACAAGCTCTTTCAAGGGTATTGGATGTTAGAAGCTTTAAAAGAGAAAATTACAAAGACAGGCAGAAGATCAGGGTCTGATGTATTAGTGCAGAAAACAGAAACAAAGCCATGGAAATGGGACCAGATATGATCTGTGTTGGGAAATTAACACATGTGACCCAAGAAGGCTGCAGATCTGAATGGAGGCAAGAGGGAACAGGTAGCTGCTCAACATATGTGTTTCTCCCTCTTTATTATTTTTTTCTTTATTTCTTTTTCTTTCATTCCAATGTTGAATGAAGGTCTGTTAGGTGCCTGACTCTCCTCTAGTTACTGAGGGGAAGAGACAACACTGGCTGATCCTATGTTGCAGTCAGGTAGACAAAAAAAGAGTGGTTGAAGGGGGGCATGTGGAACAAAATTCTGGAATCTCAAAGAAAATTAAGAAAGAAAAATGATTTGGAATTGGCTGCAAGAATTGAGAAGCAGCTACTCCATCCTTGGGCCCAGGGATACACAAGGTATAGAAGAAACCACCCTTACATGGGAGGGATGCACAAGAATCAAGGGCTCCAAGGGAAAGCCAAGTTTTAGTTGGATCTAGAAGATGAAGTGCATATCTTGAAAAGAGGTCAGAGATACAAGGTGTACAAGGTGTTTTGTTGATGAAAGACGTGATCTATAAAGCACCAAGTAGAAGTGTTTAGAAACAAGGAAGGGAAAGAGGTTAGGTCGACCTCATTGTATTGAACCACATAGGAAAATAAAACTCTGTGTGCATGTGTTCACTGCTGCTGCTGCTAAGTCGCTTCAGTCGTGTCCGACTCTGTGCGACCCCACAGACGGAAGCCCACCAGGCTCCCCCGTCCCTGGGATTCTCCAGGCAATCAAATTTGGCTTCGGTAAAAGAAATTTAATTTGTGGTGGAGCTGTATTCCTTAAATGTATCTTTTGCTTGTTATCTTTCTGCAGAAGGACTGGCTCTTCAGGTAACTTTTAAGATGGTATCTGTCTCCCTTCAACCTTCACCATTATCATATCTGCCAATAATAAAGGCCTCATTCTGAATGCCTTCGGTTCTGCTAGAATGAAATTCTCTTTCCTCTTTGGGAATCCCCTCAGATTCTGGAAGTTTCCTGCATAAAAAAAAATCTCCACCCGAGATATACCTAAAGGCCCAATGCTTGCCAAGATACGTGCTACTTCGCAAGACTGGAAACAAGTTCCAAAACCTTTAAGTCTTAACTGATTCCACCAAACTTTTCATTTTTTGGTGCTCTGGATTGCTGAGAATGGGTAAATTTTTTTTTTTTTTACAAAAGTTAAAGTATACCCCCATAACAGAATTACTGTTCCATCTACTGAACTCTTCAAAGCACTCATCGATTTGACAATAAACTGAGGCTTGTACTGAGTAACCTAAAAACCAAATGAGTTCATTTTTTTCAGGTTATCATATACACTTATCTTATTTGATCCTCACAAGAATTCAGTGAAATAGACAGATACAGAAACTGAGGTCAGAGAGTTATGTCACTTGCCCACATTCACATCAGATCATAGGTGATTCACCATAAAGCTAAAGAAGGTTAAACATTAGGGCTCATCTCTTACATGGGCTCCTTCTAAGATGCTGGAAGGGAAAAGGCCTCCTAATGTGTTCACACTGTCATAAGTTTCTATAAAATCTGTAAGAGTGAGGCATTGTAGTTAAAATTATAAAAATCACTATTTCTTGCCACTCCAATTTCCCCTCCATCAGATTTCACTTCATGTTTGATGGCCTTGAACATGAAGAAGTGACTGATGAGCATGCAGCCAAAAAAACGTGAAAAAAAGAATATTATAGAAGTGTGTCAGGCTAATATAAATACTGTGTTGTTTTATAGACTTTGTAATATATATGGAATTTGCCATCTTTTTAAAATTTGGTAATCCTTAGTATTTCTTTTCTCATTATAGACAGATATTCATTTTCATGCCTAATTTTGTATTTCTAATCTGTATTCTTTTTCTTTTTTTTTGTTTGTTTTAATTTTATTTATTTTTTTGCATTACAATAGTTTAATATGAACAATCAGAACTAATTAACAGTATAACAATATTTTACAACTGAAATAATTAAAATAAACTATAAAATTACTACATAAAACAGGTCTGATCTAGCTTATTTACTTTCTATAATTTCTTCAGTGCTGCAAAACCATTTATTTCTTTTTTTTTTTTTCATGTTTTAATAAACACTTCGTCTTTTTGTATTGCTTTTTTTTTTCATCACAATAATAGAAATATAACATCATATATCACTGTAAAACACATTTCCACATAAATGCTGATAAGCACAAAATATTTTTCATCATTTACATTTTAACTGTAATAATATATGGCAGAATTAAAGCTGCATCCATCATGTGTCTAACTCACCTTGCTGTAATGAATTTTTAAATGTAATGGTTTTTGTCGCAAAGTAAAATCGTACATAATGTCTAGTGACACAGTACGCTGGTGGATGGGTGGATTTGGAAAATGGAAATGCAACTTCATTTTTAATTAGATTTATAAACTTCACCACCTCCACCTCCAGCCAGCTTCCCAACCCTCCCTCCCACCACCATTATTTATTTATTTATTTATTTATTTATTTATTTAAAATGAGGCTTTTAATTAATGTTTGACAGAGCTGATTCAGGTTGAATAGACTAAATTTCTTTAAACAAACTTACTTATACTCCAGAGTCCTTTAAAAACTTAATAGCATTTATACATTGAAGGTATTTGATTTTCTTGTAACTAGCACTTCAAATGCAACAAGCATTTGAAGCAACAAGCATTTGACCCAACAAGTAAAACTTTCTACAGTTCATAACTTTTATAAATAAAATAAATTAAATGTACAGTGAATAAGTTCTCTGAAATATTTCAATATTTCTGCAGGTTTAGTAACATCGTAAAATACATTTCAACTAAAATTCACAAATCTAAAAATCTGTTAGGCATTTTTAGGCGTTTTAAGTTGGAAATGAAGACCAATGTTACATCGTAATATGCCAATTACAAATAGTACTTCAAATAGCAAATACTACAGTTTGTCCCAAACTTTAAAAACTATTCATGAACTCAACACTGAACTATTGATGGCTATGAGAATTGTTTCCTAGCCTTTTTGAAAATTTCAACCCATTTACGTTTAAGGTAATTATTGATAAGTACGATCCCGTAGCCATTTTCTTTATTACTTTGGGTTCAAGTTTATACACTCTTTCTGTGTATCCTGTCTAGAGAAGATCCTTTAGCATTTGTTGGAGAGCTGGTTTGGTGATGCTGAATTCCCTCAGCTTTTGCTTGTCTGTAAAGCTTTTGATTTCTCCTTCATATTTGAATGAGATCCTTGCTGGGTATAGTAATCTGGGCTGTAGGGTATTTTCTTTCATCACTTTAAGTATGTCTTGCCACTCCCTTCTGGCCTGAAGAGTTTCTGTTGAAAGATCAGCTGTTATCCTTATGGGAATCCCCTTATGTGTTATTTGCTGCTTTTCCCTTACTGCTTTTAATATTTGTTCTTTGTGTTTGATCTTTGTTAATTTGATTAATATGTGTCTTGGAGTATTTCGCCTTGGGTTTATCCTGTTGGGGACTCTCTGGGTTTCTTGGACTTGGGTGATTATTTCTTTCCCTATTTTAGGGAAGTTTTCAACTATTATCTCCTCAAGTATTCTCTCATGGTCTTTCTTTTTGTCTTCTTCTTCTGGGACTCCTATGATTCGAATGTTGGAGCGTTTAACATTGTCCCAGAGGTCTCTAATATTGTCCTCATTTCTTTTAATTCGTTTTTCTTTTTTCCTCTCTGTTTCATTTATTTCTACAATTTTATCTTCTAGTTCGCTAATCCTGTCTTCTGCCTCTGTTATTCTATTGTTTGTTCCCTCCAGAGTGTTTCTGATCTCATCTATTGCATTATTCATTGTATATTGACTCTTTTTTATTTCTTCTAAGTCCTTATTAAATCTTTCTTCCATCTTCTCAATCCTTTTCTCCAGGTTATTTATCTGTAACTCCATTTTGCTTTCAAGATTTTGAATCATTTTCACCATCAAAATTTGAAATTCTTTATCAGGTAGAGTCCCTATATCTTCTTTTGTTTGTGTTGGTGGGCAATTATCTTGTTCCTTTACTTGCTGGGTATTTCTCTGCCTCTTCATCTTGCTTATATTGCTTTGCTTGGGGTGGCCTTTCCCTCTTCTTGCAGTTTGTGGAGTTCTCTTTATTATGTAGTTTCTTCGCTGTGTGTGGGGTTAGACGGGTGACTTGTCCGGGTTCCCTGGTTAGGGAGGCATGTGTCAGTGTTCTGGTGGGTGGAGCTTGATTTCTTCTCTTTCCTTTAGAAGACAATGGCTGCTTTTCTGGGAGCCTGATGTCCTCTGCCAGTATTCAGAAGTTGTTTTGTGGACTTTACTCCGCATTCAAATGTTCTTTTGATGAATTTGTGGGGAAGAAAGTGGTCTCGCTGTCTTATCCCTCCGCCATCTTGTTCCTTCCTCCCCAGAACACTGGATTCTTATATTCCACTTGATCGTGGAGTACCTCTTCCCAGCTGCTCCAGCAAGGCGCAGCCGCTGTACCTTACCTCGGACGAGGGGTATCTCCTCAAGGCTGCCCCTCCTGCTTTGAATGTGGATCAGCTCCTCTCGGCCCTCCGGTGCCCAAGCAGCCACCGCCTCCTGGACGTGGTACAGCTCCTCTCGGCCACCGCCCTAACCCTGGGTGCGGGGCAGCTCCTCTCAGCCACGATTCTGCACGTGGTCGGTTGCGCCGGGAGCCAGGCGTCTCTCGCGTCTGCGCCGCCGGGAGCCGGGCCCTTGGTAGCCTTAATATACAGATATTTTGGACTTAATGAGACCCTGTTCTCAAACATTGTGTGTATTCTTTTTCTTAAAGAGCTTTGCCAAGTTGTATAAGCCGTCAAAACACTTTCAAAGACACTGAATGTTTTAACTAGCTAGACTAACCCTGAAGCCTCTCAGATCTACCCAGCTCAGAAGTTACAGTGGAGAATCTGACCAGTGGCAATTTCCACTAAGAGTAAGTCTTTTTTTTTTTTCCTAATGACATATCCATGTTGAGCATTTTGAGCCATGAAAATATTGAGAAATTCCCCTTTCCCCACTCCAAACCTCCACCCCAGTAATTTTCTTTTTCACACATGCCTCTTCATTTCCTGATTCTGGTCTGGGCGTGAAGCAAAAGTACCTGAGTCCAAGCAGAAAAGCTGTTTTTAAGATAGTTTTAGCCTAACAGGTGCAGGAAATGCCAATAACTTTATGCAACTATTTCTCAATGAAGAGCCAACCTGAATGCATAATATGGGACCCTTGCATAATTCAGATGATGATCAGATAAGGTCCAAACAATTAGAAACACCTTCCAAGAAACACCTTGGAGGCCACTGGGTAGGTATGGATTCTCCCACAATGAAATTCTGAAATAAGAGGCAATAATTACAATTTTTTAAAAGTGCAAACCCCCAAGAAATAACAAATAACATTTCTATTGGGAATATTGCTCCAAATACTAACTTGATTGTCAAACAGTGGGGAAAAAAAAAATAGGATTGCCAACAAAACCACAAAAGATGAGGTCTTATTCCTTGAGAAAAAAAGATTATTTGATTCACTCTTCAGTCCTTGCCCAACTATATATGTTCACTTCAATCAGGTCCTGAGGTAAAACAAAATGGGGTTCCTTTCCCTGGTGTATTATAAGGAAGAAATAAAGAAAAGGAGAGAGAAAAAATGAGATTATCCAGGCAGAATGCCTGATCCTCCCACAAAGACTATAAGCCAATTTAAAAAACACATAAAGCACATTCAACGTGGATGATATTTTACAGCACCTACAAATTGGCATTCACCATTGGCACTACCATCTACCTCTGTAAGGATTAAATTATGAACAACTGTGGCTGCTGACTCTCAACACCTCTTGAAAGCAGTTCAGGGTGGAGATCAGGAATGAAGCACTCTGTCCTCTGAGAAAATCTGACAGAACAAGTGTTTCAGATAGTAAGATACTCTCAGGAGAAGACTTTATGCACCCAATACTCGCATTTCCCCATATCTGGAAAAAAGCACTAAAATCCTCCATGGTAACCTCTGTTCCTGGTGACTCGTAGAAATCTTCTGCAAAAAACATGCACTTGACTGCATGAACTCCCCCTTCACCAAAATCACAGGTATACTGACCTTCCCCCTACCTCTTTGGAGCAATTTCTCAGAGCTACCTGGAATGCTGTCTCCCAGGCTATAGTCCTCATTTTGCCCCAAATAAATAAAACTTAACTCAGCTCTCACATTGTGCTTTTTTTTTTTAAGTATTTATTTATTTGTCTGTACAAGGTCTTAGGTGTGGTGCACAGGATCATCAATCTTCTTTGCGACATATAGCATCTTCAGTTGTGGCATGTGGGATCAAATTCTCTGACCAGGGATCTAACTCAGGCACCCTGCATTGGGAGCTCAGAGTCCCAGTCACTGGACCACCAAGGAATTCCCACATTGTGCTTTTATTTAGTCGACATATACATCTTTCAATGAAACATGATACTAACAAACTGATGTTAACAATATCTGGGTTACAAAGTTTGAAACTGAATCGTCTTCTTCAACTGTACCTTAAATCCTTAAACTTGGGTGTTTATGATAATCTCTATCCTACTTCCACGGTAGGTGCTTTTGAAATTGTTGTTTGCAGTCATGGTTGGTAGTCCTGTTTACTATGCTGGGAATAGCATTCAAGAGAAACAAGCATTTTAGAATTTGCATTGGCCTTGTTGTGACCCGCCTGATGAATCACCTTCAGCCGGTGGTTTCCCAGCATTACCACAAGACTGTTTTTCCCCATTAACTGCAGAATGCTGTTTACGCCAATTCAAATTCATGTCCAGGCAGGGCTGTTTGAATTGCTTCAGGAAAGAGCACTAAGGCAAGGCCTATAAGTAGCTAATCCCTTTCCCTAAAGTCTAGATGGCAGGAGAGGGTATGAAATGAGACTTTCGAAATAATGCCCTTTCCAGAAAGCCTGAGGTTTTGTTTTCTTTGGATAGTTGATTCTGAGCATAATTCCATGACTTAAAATTATTTACTTGGTTGCACCAGGTCTTATTTGTGGCATGACTGATCTAGTTCCCTGACCAGGGATGGAACCTGGGGCCCCTGCACTGAGAGAACACCACTAAGGAAGTCCCAATAATTCCATGACTTTTAATTGCTTTGCTCCCAAACAGTTCATGACTGTTGAGAATGGTCACAAAACAGACGGTGGGACTGGGTGGAAGGATGCTTGATGACTAGAAGAGACCCAGCTATTGTACATCTTCTGCAAAGTCCTGCACCCAGAATAAGCACTCAGGTCTGTGTCTGTCAATAGATAATCAAATGAATGAACACATAAAGGAATGAGCAGAAACAGAATACTTAGTTAAACTTTACAGGGAATGAAACCCTGCAAACTCCAGAAGCTCACTTGGGCAAGGGCCTGCTAATTCTAAAGACATTACAGTTGGATAGGTTTCCTGGCACTGATCAAGCCCCACCAAACAACCCAGGTCAGAGGTTAAGGATGCGACCCTTCTTCATTGTATTGTTGGTTCCACTGAAATCTCTATTTTACAAATTATCCTTGCTCCAGGCCACTGTTCCTCCACCCACCTGCTACCTACCTAAAAGCCTTTAACTATTCATTTCAATCTCCTCCCAAATTAAAAGGATTAGGGAGCAGACTTAAAACCAGTTTTTCTTTGAATTAAACACTCTCAAGAAAATGAAACCAGGAAATAGGGGCGAGGCAAATGATAAAGAGAAGAGGTTGCAAAGCAATTGTGCTGTGTGACCGATTAAATCCCAGTCCTACTATAACTAACACTATAAATCTGATGACGCTGGAGGAGGGGCAAAATGGAATCCAAACAATAACAAATGAAGTGTAGTACAAACAAATAATGAAACCACACTGAAGGGGATGGGGGAGAAAAGAATTAACCTGAGTAACTCTGGGAAATAGTATCTTGTGTATATACTAACAAGCTAAACAGATAATAAGAACTGTACTCAAATACACTTAAGTACACTACATCTCTCATGGGTGTGGGCTAGCAATTCTGAAACTATCTTGTATGGGAATACCAGACCACCTTATTTGCCTCCTGGGAAATCTGTATGCAGGTCAAGAAGCAACAGTTAGAACCGGAAATGGAACAACAGACTGGCTCTAAATTGGGAAAGGAGTACATCAAGGCTGTATATTATCACTCTGTTTATTTAACTTACATGCAGAGTACATCATGAAAAATGCTGGGCTAGATGAAGCACAAGCTGGAATCAAGATTGCTGGGAGAAATATCAGTAACCTCAAATATGCAGATGACACCACCCTTATGGCAGAAAAAGAAGAGGAACTAAAGAGTTTCTTTATGAAAGTGAAAGAGCAGAGTGAAAAAGTTGGCTTAAAACTCAACATGCAAAAAACTAAGATCATGTCATCTGGTCCCATCATTTCATGGCAAATAGATGGGGAAACAATGGAAACAGTGATAGACTTTATTTTCTTGGGCTCCAAAATCACTGCAGATGATGACCGCAGCTATGAAATTAAAAGATGCTTGCTCCTTGGAAGAAAAGCTATGACCAACCTGGACAGCATATTAAAAAGCAGAGACATTACTTTGCTGACAAAGGCCCACCTAGTCAAAGCTCTGGTTTTTCCAATAGTCATGTATAGATGTGAGAGTTGGATTATAAAGAAAGCTGAGCACGAAAGAATTGATCCTTTTGAACTGTGGTGCTGGAGAAGACTCCTGAGAGTCCCTTGGACTGCCAGGAGATCAAACCAGTCAATCCTAAAGGAAATCAGTCCTGAATATTCATTGAAAGGACTGATGCTGAAGCTGAAGCTCCAATACTTTGCCCACCTGATATGAAGAACTGATTCATTGGAAAAGACTCTGATCCTGGGAAAGATTGAAGGCAGGGGGAGAAGGGGATGAGACGGTTGAATGGCATCACCAACTCAATGGACATGAGTTTGAGTAAGCTTCAAACAGGGAAGTCTTCAGTCCATGGGATCACAAAGAGTTGGACATGGCTGAATGACTGAACTGAACTGAACTGTTGCTGTTGTTTAGTCGCCAAGTTGTGTCTGACTCTTTTGAGACTCCATTAACTGTGGCCCACCAGGATCCTCTTTCCATGGATTTCTCAGGCAAGAATACTGGAGTGGGTTGCCATTTCACTCTCCAGGGGATCCTCCTGACCTAGGGATTGAACTTGAGTCTTCTGCACTGGCAGGCAGATTCTTTACCACTGAGCCACCAGGAAAGCCTCTATGTGTATATTAGGATTGAACAAAAAGCAAATCTAACATGGATAGTGAAAGAAAGATCTCTCAACTGTTGGAAAAAGGAGTCACAAATCAGGAAAGGGGAAGGTTAGGTAGAATACATCCTGTATTTCACCTACAGTGTAGGATCAGAAATAGAGGTATCAGTATAAACTCATGAATTTAAATGTGTGTGCACAGGTGTGTACTCTTAACAGTGATGACTTATAATTCATCCCCTCCCCTTTTTCTTGGAGGGCTCCTGTAAGGTCCTTATAGACAGAAAGAAAATATATTTATTCTGTCAGTATTTTTGAGAGAAGTAAATATCAGGTTCACACAAAGAAATGGCTTTACAAATGAGGAAATGAGAATGTTATTAATGAAAATCAGAGCCTTAGGGCTGCACTGAATAATGGGGTCTAGGAGAAGTAAAGAAAATACTAGTAATAGTAAGAAAGACCACTATTTTCAAGATGTCTTAATCTAGGAGCCATGTACTAAGTACTGCAAACTCCATTTACCCCATATAATGCTCATAAAATAGTCACACATTTAGAGACCACTGCTTAACTTAAATAAAATCTCTTGATCTGCAGAACTGGTTTAAAGGCTGGTCACACATTTAGAGACTACTGCTTAATTTAAATAAAATCCTTGATCTGCAGAATTTGTTTAAAGGCAGAAGTCCTCTGGTTTAAAACTTTCAGAAAAGCAAATCTAAACTTTTAGGACACTTTTAAACCATTTTTGAATTAACAGTATCTGATCAAAATGAAAAGCACAATTCAAGAGCCTATCTGAGATTCTTCAGACTCAAGAAATTTAATACAGCAACAAACTCACTTTCTCCAGAAAACTTTCCCATCTATTAGTCACTTGCACAACTTGAATGAGACATTACTCAAACAAAGAGGCTTGATACCACACGGAATGAATCGCTCCCAATTCAGAGAAGGTGCTGAGGGGGTACTGACAAGTAATCTACCTCTCTGTTTCCGAGGAAAGAGTTATTTGTGTGAGATCAAGAAGGAGAGAGGATGACTGTAACACTTCACATCAAATGAAGACATGAATCAGAGAATTAGCAGATACCCAAAGACTTAGTTTGGTGGAAAGTATGATGGCAGGCAGTCTCCACAACATTGTCTGACCCAGGATTTTCTTGTTTTTGTTTTACCACTGACTGTGTTGTCTTCCCAAAACTTCAGTTCAGTTCAGTCACTCAGTCGTGTCCGACTCTTTGTGACCCCATGAACTGCAGCACGCCAGGCCTCCCTGTCCATCACCAACTCCTGGAGTCCACCCAAACCTATGTCCATTGAGTCGGTGATGCCATCCAACCATCTCATCCTCTTTCATCCTCTTCTCCCCCTGCCCTCAATCTTTCCCAGCATCAGGGTCTTTTCCAATGAATCAGCTCTTCGCATCAGGTGGCCAAAATATTGGAGTTTCAGCTTCAACATCAGTCTTTCTAATGAACACCCAGGACTGATCTCCTTTAGGATAGACAGGTTGGATCTCCATGAAGTCCAAGAGACTCTCAAGATTCTTCTCCAACACCACAGTTCAAAAGCATCACTTCTTCTGCCCTCAGCTTTCTTGATAGTCAAACTCTCATATCCATACATGACTACTGGAGAAACCATAGCCTTGACCAGATGGATCTTTGTTGACAAAGTAATGTCTCTGCTTTTAAATATGCTATCCAGGTTGGTCATAACCTTCCTTCCAAGGAGTAAGTGTCTTTTAATTTCAAGGCTGCAATCACCATCTGCAGTGATTTTGGAGTCTAGAAAAACAAAGTCAGCCATTGTTTCCCCATCTATTTGCCATGAAGGGACCGGATGCCATGATCTTAGTTTTCTGAATGTTGAACTTCAAGCCAACCTTTTTACTCTCCTCTTTCACTTTCATCAAGAGGCTCTTTAGATCTTCTTCACTTTCTGCCATAAGGGTGGTGTTATCTGCTTATCTGAGGTTATTGATATAAAAATTGTAGAAAACTTATACCCTACTAAATCTGCCTGTGCTATACCAAACAGAAGCCCCAAGAGGCCAAAAAATCAAACTTCAATTGTTTGCTCCCTTTGCTTGATTGATCTTTCTGAGAAGTTTACAATAGGAAAATCAAGGAAATCTGAAAGATAATTGTTGTTGTTATTGCTCAGTCACCAAGTTGTATCCAACTCTTTGTGACCCCAAGGACTATAGAACTCCAGGCTTCCTTATCTCTCACCATCTCCCAGAGTTTGCCCAAGTTCATGTCCATTGAATCAGTGATGCCATTCAATGATTATATTGAAAGATATAATCAGACATAATTATAGACCCAGCCAAGAGCTATTAATAAAATGATTGTGCGCAGTCCTTCTTTGAATTTCAACACTATGGACCTAGAATGATTACTGCTATGTATGAAGTTTATATTACAGTTCAGCTGAGAGTTCAGGTTTTTTGAAATTTATTGAATAATGTATTTTATTTGAATAAATTAACACATGTTGAATACTGAGTAATTGCTAAACCTAAAATCTAGAATTCATTTGTGCAACAGATAATGATTGTTTATGACGTATCAGGGAGAAGGAAAGGGCAACCCACTCCAGTATTCTTGCCTAGAGAAACCTGTGGACAGAGGAGCCTGGTGGGCTGCCATCTATGGGGTCGCACCAAGTCGGACATGACTGAAGCGACTTAGCAGCAGCAGCAGCAGCATGATGTATCAGAGACTCTGTCTACTTACTGAGGAAATAGAGACAAATCAACTGGACACTGCTCTCATGAAGCTTATGAATGGAAGAGGCTATATCAACAAATTGAACAATCTGATGCAATATAAAGTGTGAAAAAGCTGCAGAAATAGAAAAAGGAGAGAAATTTTAATCCTGGAAGTGTCAGGAGTCTTAGAGAGTCCTGCAGAAGCTGACATTTGAGCTGGTTCTGAAGGAGAAATAGGAAGTGACCAGACAATCTTTAGGAGAAAAGAAAGTGGAGGAAGAAAGGGGGACAGGGCTTTCGTGGAAGCAAAGAACACAGTAGGTACAGAAGAAACCATGAGACAGTGTCTCATCCTATAAAAGTTAAAACAGCATTATTGATGATTAAATGTGCAAGGTGATAGGGAGCAAGCAGGTCCTTGGGACGACAGGAGCAGACCCTGTAGGAGGTCTTCAGCAGGTCAGAGCCACCTGCAGCACAAACACTCTCAGGCCCAACCTTGAACTAACAGCCAATGGGATGCCAAGGAGAGGTCTTTGGAGGAGACACGGTCAGACTTGCATTTGTATGAATGTCTCTGGCTTCCCAGGAGGCTTAGTGGTAAAGAATCCACCTGCCAATGCAGGAGATGCAAGAGATGCAGGTTTGATCCCTGGGTCAAAAAGATCACCTGGAGTAGGAAATGGCAACCCACTCCAGTGTTCTTGCCCAGAAAATCCCACAGACAGAGGAGCCTGGCAGGCTACAGTCCATATATACAGTCTGGTTAGATATATTTCTCCCCAGTGTTAACCTTTTAAGAATGTTCTAGCGGTTCTTATCTAATTGGAAATGCTCAAATCCCATCTTGCAATGCCTTTGTTACATGCCCACACTGTACATTATGAAGTTAGTTTGGAGGAGTTATGTAACTCCAAGTTTTAACCCACTCAGTTGATCTTCACTAGATTGGTATGTGTCTCTGTCTTTTCAGTTGAGGGTCCCTTTGTAATCAACTGACTAATTCAACCCTGTGACCCCAGTCATCAGTACACATTTCAAAGTTCTTTCAAACAAGACTTGCTATAAAAGATGAGTAAGAAATGTACCTAGCAAGTTAATGAACGAATGAAGTTCCTGCTGCTTTTTGTAGACATTCCATTAGATGGAGCAATGCTGGCTTCACCACCAGTGAAAAAAAGTACAAGTAGTTTATACCTCAGAGAAGGCAATGGCAGCCCACTCCGGTACTCTTGCCTGGAAAATTCCATGGATGGAGGAGCCTGGAAGGCTGCTGTCCATGGGGTCACTGAGGGTCGGATACAACTGAGTGACTTCACTTTCACTTTTCCCTTTCATGCATTGGAGAAGGAAATGGCAACCCACTCCAGTGTTCTTGCCTGGAGAATCCCGGGGTGGGGGACCCTGGTGGGCTGCCATCTATAGGGTCGCAGAGGCGGACATGACTGAAGTGACTTAGCAGTAGCAGTTCAGTTCAGTCGCTCAGTCGTGTTCGACTCTCTGCGACCCCATGAACCACAGCACACCAGGCCTCCCCGTCCATCACCAACTCCCGGAGTTCACTCAAACTCATGTCCACAGAGTCGGTGATGCCATCCAGCCATCTCATTCTCTGTCGTCCCCATCTCCTCCCGCCCCCAATCCCTCCCAGCATCAGAGTCTTTTCCAGTGAGTCAACTCTTCACATGAGGTGGCTAAAGTATTGCAGTTTCAGCTTTAGCATCAGTCCCTCCAATGAACATCCAGGATTGATCTCCTTTAGAATGGACTGGTTGGATCTCCTAGCAGCAGTTTATGCCTGCCACCAGCTCATCCACTCGACATGCTCTGGAAGAATCAATTCCTTTAGAGAAACTCAGATTCATCCATGTCGAGAGCAATATGTTGGATGGCGCTCTTAGGGAGCAGTTTTGTCAGCCATATATCACAGACAAGATCTCAGAAAGGCATGGGACAGGCTCCAAGCTAACCATGAGCTGAGATTGCTCCACCAGCTCTTACATCATCGCCAATAAGAAATTTGTTTTCATAGGAAACTGTCACTACCAAAAGAGCAAGCAAAAAACTAAGCTTCTGGCTTTGACTTTAAAGGAAAGATGCCAGCTTCTAAGCTCATCCTTTAATTGCCTTATACGTAATAGAAGTGGTTGTTAGTGTAGTGAGCAAGCCAGAACAACAACGTGGAAGCCCATGGTTCTCTACTCCCACTATGGAAAGTTCACTGGGCTGTGTGATCTGAAGTAAAGCAGAGGATGCAGGAGATTGGAGAAGAGCTCCCTTTCCTTTCAGGCACACAGTGAAGTGTGATTGCCTTTTCTCCTTTGCAAAGCAACCACCAAGTCCTTCTCAGAAAGATGCTACAAAGATGCTTCAGCCTAGAACAAGAGTGAGTCATAGTTTGTACAACTCAGTGGTGCTGCCAACCCGCCTCTGCTCTCCTCACAGTTTTTGTTTTCTTGGTATGATAATTAGTTGTTGGCATTATGAATGTGTCTTCTGAGAGAAAAAAAAATGTGGGCACGTGTTATTTCTGGAATGAGGATTTTATGCGCCCTACTGAGGTAAGCTATCCACTCAGAGGCCAAATCCTGGCCAATATGTGGTCACCTAACCCAGAGCACCACTTCCCTCACGTTGTGTTTTACCATGGAACATGATTTCCAGTTACACTGACTGGCTTGTGCTGACTTACACCGAAAGCAAACTCTGGTCAGAAGCAGCAGCAGCTCTACAGTTACCCAAAACTTGAAAGTTGTCTTCTGGTGGTTTCCAATCTCAGGACACACTAGAATCACCTTGAGAGCTTTTGTGAAAATACCATTGCTGGGTGCCTCCTCTGAGCAAGTTAGAAAGAATTTCTGGGACTGGGGTTAGACAGGGCATGGGTGTTCTTTCAAAGCTCCTCAGAGTGCTTCTGAAGGAAAGCCAAGGTTGAGAACCACTGATATCATCCATGAAAACCCTTCCAAAAGAAAATGAAATCCAGAAAGGCTGATGGGTTGTCCTAAGGCCCATAACATGGCTTGTTGGTTAGAGTACCCTCATTTGTGTGTCTGTCTCCTTCAGGATTATGAAAGCCTTCAGCATTTGAACCACAATGTTGACATATAAATCTGAGAGCCCCACAGTAAATGTTAGATGAGGGCAGAGACAGGAAGGTAAAGAAGGACCAGAATCTGTCCTGCCTTTGGTCTCACAGCCTCTAAGAAAAACTGTACTAATATAAATGACTAGGAACGTTTTAGCCCCCTAA
Source organism: Moschus berezovskii (assembly GCF_049115385.1). Lineage (NCBI taxonomy): Eukaryota > Metazoa > Chordata > Mammalia > Artiodactyla > Moschidae > Moschus > Moschus berezovskii. The sequence continues at coordinate 79,559,418 of NC_142469.1, read as the reverse complement.
ATGAAATCATTAAATATCAGTTTCCCCAAGCTTATGACTTACTCATTTCTGGAAAAATCCTGAGTCAGATCAACCCTAAAATTTCAAGCCGAATAATTTTACCTCAGCAAATCCAACTGTTAAAGCCAAGTGTTCGACCTTGTTCAATACCTCAAGCTTCACTAAATTCTTATTTTGTGGAATTTCATTTATTTCCCTGGTTAGACTTGACACTTTCCAGTTAGTATCCACTCAAAACGGCATATTGTCCTTCAGTACCAAGACTCCAGAGGGCAGAGAATTATGGGACATCAGTGCTGTGATTAAGGAGACACAGGCCTAGAATCTGAGAGTTGCTAAGGACTCAGCAGAGGCTTCAAGAGTGTTCTATGACTTTATTGGCACTACACACAGCCAGCTACACATCTTTCACCTTCCAGTCATGAACTCAAGCAAAATCCCGTCCATGAGGCATGGTGTGAGGACTCAGAATTGGGCCACAGATGTCGGGAACCCTGGAACTGTGCATCGGATATTACTGTGTTGGGTCACGTCCTTCCACTTGAAATTCTGACACACTCTGACCAGTTTCTAAATGCCTGCATCCTTTGTCTGAGGGTGTTCTTTGGACCTGAAACCCACTTAACCCACTCATGTAATACACTGGAAGTGCCAGAGAAGGAAAATCTCCCCTCACCCCCACCATGGCTTTTGACCCCAAACGGGCAGGAATTGGGATGTCTGGCCCCCATCCCTCTCAGGGGCAGGAACTCCAAGATGTGTACTGAGTTTTCTTCAGGGATTAAGGCCAAGTTGCCTGGGCTTCCTTGGTGGCTCAGACGGTAAAGCATCTGCCTGCAATGCAGGAGACCTGGGTTCGATCTCTGGGTTGGGAAGATCCCTGGAGAAGGAAATGGCAATCCACTCCAGTATCCTTGCCTGGAGAGTCCCAAGGATGGAGGAGCCTGGTAGGCCACAGTCCATGGGGGTCACAAAGAGTCGGGCACGACTGAGCTACTTCACTTTCACTTTCACCTGTGTGTTAATGCACCTTTTATCAGCAGCCTTCTCCTCTTGCTTCCCTTTCCAGTTCCTTGCTGGTGTTTCCTCTTCTTGTGTTGTGCTAGTCACTCAGTTGTGTCTGACTCTTTGTGAGCCCATGAACCATAGCCCACCAGCTCCTCTGTCCATGGGATTCTCCAGGCAGGAATACTGGAATGGATTGCCATTCTCTTCTCCAGGGAACTTCCCAACCCAAGAATCGAACCTGGGGTTCCTGCATTACAAGCAGATTGTTTACCATGTGAACCATCAGGGAGGCCCACGGTGTCAAGGTCTGATTCTGGGAGAACCCAAAGAAGACACACTGGCCTCGTCAATGCATGGTCATTTGATTTTAGAAAAGCCACTTAAACTTTCTGAGCACTCCTGGCTTCAAATGTAAAATAAGGAGAGGATTTTGAGTATGGCTTGGTGATATCAGCAGCCAAGGGCTGCTTCATTTGACTGCCAAAGTCCTCCCTAACCAGCCCTGGTCTCCTTTCTGCTCCCGTTCCCCATTTCTAAGTGTACCCCTCCCCCATGCGCCTCTCCAGTCACAGAGAGTTTCTCTGAATTCTTACCAGTGGTACATTTCCCACTTGCCTTAGGACTCTTACTCATGCTGTCCTTCTGCCTGGAACACTCTTCTTCCTTCTGTTTATTTGGCTCACTCCTATATATCCTCCAGCTCTAACTGAAATGTCACTTCCTGCAGGGAAGCCTTTTCTGACGCCCCATCTAGGATCCTGCTCTTACACACGACTATATATAGTATTCTCGCTGTCACGTATGGAATGCTTTATAGTAATTCCTATTTTCTTCTCAGAGTCCACCTCCCTCCCCAATAACCACCATCACCGGCCTTTACGCTCCTTCCAGACAGAAACCCAGTTTATCTGGATCACCACTGTATCCCTGATAACCCAGTCCAGTGGCTGCACATGGAAAGTAATTGATAAATAATAGTCTCACAAAAAGCATCCTTGTTTAGTAAACATTCAGTTCAGTTCAGTTCAGTCGCTCAGTCGTGTCCAACTCTCCGCGACCCCATGAATCACAGCATGCCAGGCCTCCCTGTCCATCACCAACTCCCAGAGTTCACTCACACTCATGTCCACAGAGTCGGTGATGCCATCCAGCCATCTCATTCTCGGTCGTCCCCTTCTCCTCCTGCCCCCAACCTTTCCTAGCATCAGAGTCTTTTCCAGTGAGTCAACTCGTCGCATGAGGTGGCCAAAGTATTGCAGTTTCAGCTTTAGCATCAGACCTTCCAATGAACACCCAGGATCGATCTCCCTTAGAATGGACTGGTTGGATCTCCTTGCAGTCCAAGGGACTCTCAAGAGTCTCCTCCAACACCACAGTTCAAAAGCATCAATTCTTCGGCACTCAGCTTTCTTCACAGTCCAACTCTCACATCCATACATGACCACGGGAAAAACCATAGCCTTGACTAGACGGACCTTGGTTGGCAAAGTAATGTCTCTGCTTTTTAATATATTATCAAGGTTGGTCATAACTTTCCTTCCAAAGAGTAAGCGTCTTTTAATTTCATGGCTGCAATCACCATCTGCAGTGATTTTGGAGCCCAAAAATATAAAGTCTGACACTGTCTCCACTGTTTTTCCATCTATTTCCCATGAAGTGATAGGACCAGATGCCATGATCTTTGTTTTCTGAATATTGAGCTTCAAGCCAACCTTTTCACTCTCCTCTTTCACTTTCATCAAGAGGCTTTTGAGTTCCTCTTCACTTTCTGCCATAAGGGTAGTAAACATTAGAGTTGATGAATAAGATTCTGGAATAGAAGTCAAAGCACATTTCCCAACCAGAGGGTCAAGGTACTGCCTCGAATGGTTTGTACCCAGGATACAACGTTTCCCTCAGCTCTTCTACTTGAAGAAGGGGTGTATGAGTTGGAGCTCCCTATACTCAGATAAGAACAGCTTAATCTTTTTATCTTAGTGATGGCTGTCACTATTTTTAACATGAAAAATTTAAAAGTTAGAAAGAACTGTGTTAAAATAATCCAGCCCAATACTTTTTAAACATGGAGTTGAAATTTGGAAAAGAAAATTTAGTAGTGGAGGGGAGGAATAAATTAGGAGGTTAGGATTAATGTATAAACACTACTATATATTAATATAAAATAGATAATCAACAAGGACCTACTGTATAGCACAGGGAACTATACTCAATACTCTATGATAACCTAGGAAATGGCAACCCATTCCAGTATTCTTGCCTGGAGAATTTCAGGGACAGATGAGCCTGGTGGGCTACAGGCCATTTACAGGAGTTGCAAAGAATCGGACATGACTGAGCATCTAACACTTATTTACTTACTTAACCTATATGGAAAAAGAAACTGAAAAAGAATAGATATATGTATGACTAAATCACTTTGCTATATACCTGAAACTAACACAACATTGTAAATCAACTATTGTTGTTCAGTCACTCAGTCCTGTCAGACTCTTTGCTACTCCATGGACTGAAGCATGCCAGGTTTTCTTGTCCTTCACCATCTCCTAAATCAACTATACTCCAATATAAAATTTTAAAAATTTAAAAAAGAAAATTTAGTAGGAAGCATTGTACCTGAGAGATGTCTGGAAGCAGAAGGCATTGCATTCATCAGCTGTTAAGGTCAATACAGCCTTCATAGGTGGGGCCTTTCTGCCATTCCTTGAGGCTTGGTGGCCTGGTGGGGGTTATCTCAAAAATTCCTGGATCCTCCAGGGATGGAACCAAATATTGAAACAAAGAGCCACGCCCAACCTTTTCCAACCGCCATCTGCCCTGAGTACAGTCCAAATTCCTAGCATGCCTAAAGGCCTCCTGGGACCCAACTTTGCCTGTCTTTTCTCCATGCTCATCCTCCTCCGTATCCTGCCTCCCACTTGCCTTATCTGTATTTATTTCCAGGCATAATGCTGTGCACCTCTCTGTGCTGTTCGCCCTTGCTCTTCTTCCCCAGTCAGACTCTTCCCCAGTCATAGACTCCGCCCTCTCACAGTTCCCGCCCACTCGTCACTCCTATTCATCCTCTGAGATGCCACTCAAGTAGATTGGAAGTTCCACTCCAGGCTTCCCCTTCCTAACCCCCTCCCTCCCCTCCCCCCACCCCCGGGGGTTTTCTTCCAGTGGGTTTACATATGGGTTTCCTGTGACCTACCTACTCCACCCTCAACCACACGAAAGGCATTTGAGGACAGGACCCACATCATTTCCATCTCTTATCTCCTCAGAGTCACAGTGCCTGTGACTAAGTAGGTATTCAATAAAAATTTGCTCAAATGCACTAAACATTATGTTTCGTGCGTGCGTGCGTGCATGCGTGCGTGCGTGTGTGTGTGTGTGTGTGTGTGTGTGTGTGAGAGAGAGAGAGAGAGAGAGAGAGAGATTTAACCCTTGTCTGGCCAACAATCGGCCCACTTTAAATTAACTGAAGATACTTGATTTACTTCCAAATTGTAATTAAAAAAAAGTGTGCCATGTGCTGTTGAAGTACTATTCAATAATTTGCACAGATGGGCAAAAGTAAACATCTTGGCTTAAAGCCAAAGCAGAACAAAAAGCCAAGTTCCTATAGGTCTACAGGTCTCTCATTTTGAGTGCTGTGATGGCAGACAACAGCCCTGGTGTGAAACACCTGGGGGAAGGAACAGCATTCTGGACACTGAACTGCCAAGAAAAACTGGCTATTCTTCAGGGTTCTCACATGTGCAAATGGGTGGCAACTGTGACTCTACATTGATAATTCCAAAGAAGTCTGTTTTCTGTTTTAATCAAGCTGAATAGAAGGTGTACTTTGTTAAGATGAATGAAATCTGCAGTTATATATTGGAATTCATTTCCAAGGGAGGGGTTATCCTAGAAGCCTTGCTCCATCTAGCACCACCCTGGCGCCTGCCCTAAGCACCAGGCCAGCTGTCCACACCCTGGCCAGGAAAGGGCAGGGCCGCCTGCACCTAAGTTCAGACCCTGGGAAGGGGGACCACCACCCTACTCTCCTGTCCCAGGCTTTCAGCTCAGCCTGAGGTCTTGAGAGGTTGGGTTTATAGGGATCTGGCTTGTTCAGACCTTTGGCATACTCCCTGCATCCCCTGTAAACCACAATATTGCTATTTATTGAGCAGTTGTCAGATAATGTGCTGCAAATTTGCATAAGACCTATCGTCCTCTCACATGTGGAGTAACTGAAATAAGTTTTGAAATCAGTTTTCCAAAGCTGAAGAATAGAAGCGTTGGGTTAACCCCTGGGGGGCAGGGAGGTAGGGGTGATGTATTAAAACTGTGATAATACTTATAGTTTCTTTGTTTTGTCACATATATCAACTCATTTTATCCCCACAAAAGTCCTTTTAAGCAAACAGTATCCTCCTTTTACTGATGAGACAGGAAATTGAGACAGAGATTAAGCAAAAGATGGAGAAATGCACTGGTAAGCACGTAATGGGGGTGGGGAAGAAGACCACTTCTTGTCTTCTGTTTCAGAGCTGTACATACCCCTTAACACACACACACACACGTACACAGATATGTACACACACACACACACACACACAGAAAGGTTTCACTTCTGGGAAAAAGGAGCCAAGTGGGAAAAGAGTTGGAGAAAGCCAGATGTGTAATTTACATAACACAGGTTCTTCGGTACCATGAGAAATAAATTATAAGATCACTCATGGATAATTTAAGTACAGCTAGGTAGGCTGCAGTCCATGGGGTCGCTAAGGGTCGGACATGACTGACCGACTTCACTTTTCACTTTCACACATTGGAGAAGGAAATGGCAACCCACTCCTGTGTTCTTGCCTGGAGAATCCCAGGGACGGGGGAGCCTGGTGGGCTTCCGTCTATGGGGTCACACAGAGTCGGACACGACTGAAGTGACTTAGCAGCAGCAGCAGCAGCAGGAGGTCTGGTAGACTTCAACATTGGCTCACATTAAGGATAAATGTCTGACTCTTTGCAACCTATGGACTATACAGTCTGTGGAATTCTCTAGGCCAGAAAACTGGAGTAGGTAGCCTTTCCCTTTACCAGGGGATCTTCCCAACCCAGCGATCGAACCCAAGTCTCCCACATTGCAAGTGGATTCTTTACCAACTGAGCCACAAAGGAAGCCCAAGGATAACTGAGTTCTGCTCTGGTTTCTATCTACCTTTGCTTAAAAGAAGAGATTAAAATGATGAAAAGACTAATGTTTTTGCAATTTAACTCCACCAATAAAAGCACTCAAACTGAATTCCATGATAGCAGTGAGAATTCAACTTCAAATGAAGAAAGATTGTCTCTAGCTGTGAAGTGCAATACGTAGCCTCTAGATTCTGAGGATCACAAACCTTCACTTAGTCTGACAGCCTAGACTGTGGATGAGAAAACAGGGTGAAAATAGCCCTTATTAAAATGAGCTATTGGTCTTATGAGAGCTGCCAGGGAGTAAAGTACTTTTGCTGCTGCTGCTGCTAAGTCGCTTCAGTCGTGTCCGACTCTGTGCAACCCCATAGACAGCAGCCCACCAGGCTCCTCCGTCCCTGGGATTCTCCAGGCAAGAATACTGGAGTGGGTTGCCATTTGCTTCTCCAATGCATGAAAGTGAAAAGTGAAGGAAGAGGAAGTCACTCAGTCGTGTCCTGACTTTTAGCGACTCCATGGACTGCAGCCTACCAGGCTTCCTCCATCCATGGGATTTTCCAGGCAAGAGTACGGGATGAATAAACCTTGCAGTCGAAAGTGTCACTTTCGTCCATGAAACAACAATGTTGGTTCCTACCACTTGCCCTGGTCCAATAGTTATTCTTCCTAGATTAACTTCACATTGGTTAATAATGACAGGCCAAACCATGCTGAGTGTTGACCTCCAAGATAGATTGCAAAACTATGTAAATCTAAAGGGGGACATCAAGGAAGGTGCATGACACTGAAAATAGTTTCCTTGTTACTCTGACGGTTAAGGGTTGACAATAGAATGAGGTCTAGCCATGACAATTTTTGTTTTAGTTTGTCAGTACACAATCGGGATTGTAGTCACTGACTGCCATCATCACCAATTTTCTAGATTCCTGTATTAAGAGAAACTGCCAATCCTGCTGGGATGACTTAATACTCTATATCCAAAGAAGAACATAATACTATATTAAGAAATTAGGTCAATATTTAGCTTAAGTATCATTTGTCAGTAGATAATTTTAAGCAAAGGGCAGATGTAAATTTACCTTGACCAAAAGCTCATCATGTGTAATTTGCTGTTACAAATCTATTGAAATATTAAACCATTGGAATTCTGGAAGCTTCAGTTTCCTGTACCACAATAGCCTTCATGTATCTTTAAACTTGCTCAGGGCCTTGCCCTTTCTGGTTCCCTTGCCAACTTGTTTCCCTTTGCCCACAGGGCTCATTTCATGGGCTCCTTTAGGCCTTCATTTGAAGTCACCTTCCCAGAAATGACTTCCCTGTTGTTCTTTTTATTTTAAATTTTTATTTTTGGCTGTGCTGGGTCTTCACTATGGTGCATGAACTTTCTCTAGTTATGGAGCACAGGCTCTAGAATGCATGGGCTCAGTAGTTGCAGCGCCTGGACTTAGATTTCCTGAGGCATGTGGGCTCTTAGTTCCCCAACCAGGGATTGAATCCACATCCCCTGCATTGGAAGGCAGATTCTCAACTACTCCACTATGGGGGTGGGGGGTAGGGGGGGGGAGTCCCCCTGCTGTTCTTATTACATTTAAGCTTTCCTTCCATCAGCCCTGGCACTTCATATGGCCCAATCCCATTTTCTTTTTCTCTATGATCTACTTCATTTTATACCTATTTATTTTATTGCTTGTCTTTCTATCCCCACTAAATATAAGCACCAAGGACTCTTTTCTCCATGGCTAAAATTCCTTCTCTTAGATGAATTTCTAGTAAATAGTGGCCATTCAGTTGGATAGACAGGTGAGCGGATAGATGGATAGATGGATGGATGGATGAATAGATTGGGTAGGTGGATGGATAATTATAGGACCCATGTATTCTTTCAGTTAACTGGCATCCAACACAGAGAATACAGGTCCATAAGAAAGAAAAGGACAAGCTGATTTCTCAGTTCTTTTCTTGGCAATATTGTTGACAATGTTGAACTATCATACAAGTCAATTATTCAATTCTACCCTGTCAATTCTGAAATCCTGTATTGATCATATTGCTACATGGTAATTTTTTCACTTATCCAGGAGAGCCAAGTGATAATAATCATTTGAGTCAATTCTAACAGAACAGCATTTTATGATTTGGTTAAAAGGAGGGATTAAAGTGGTTATCGAAGATGTGTCTATGGAAGGATCTCAAGTCCTCATGTGAGTTGGATGTAGTATAACATAGACCTCAAAGGCCAGACTCTGCATATAAGTTAATAGGCCACTTGTCAGGGCCAGTTCTTATGCACTTAATAATTATTCAAATTGATCTATTCTAAATGCATTGGGCTTCCCTGGTACCTCAGCTGGTAAAGAATCCACCTGCAATGCAGGAGATCCCGCTTCAATTCCTGGGTTGGGAAGATTCTCTGGAAAAGGGATAGGCTACCCACTCTGGTATTCTTGCCTGGGGAATCCGCAGAGACAGAGCAGCCTGGTGGGCTGCAGTCCACGGGTCGAAAAGAGTCAGACACGACTGAGAGACAAAGCATAGCAAATGCATTAGATGCTAGCTCCTATACCCATTCTTTTCTATTATATATTAGGGATCTTGCAACCACCAATGTGCTTACTGAAAGGGGAATTTCTTATTGGTTTTGTTGGGTCCTAATTTGATCTGAGGGTTCTGTCTTCCTCATAAGATGTCTGTGCCCCTCTCATCTCTGTTGGAGGTAAGGTAGAAAATGGATTTGCAGGAGTTTAGCACCTAAAGATGGTGGATCCTCCAGTCAAGGAGCAGGAGGGGAAAGAGGAGGCCATCATTCAAAGGCTCTGAAGGGACCTCATTAGACAATAATCTGCCAGATCTGCTTCTTCTCTGTTCCCTAGTCTTAAAGATGGAAGGTTCTTCTCTTCCTCTCCAGTTTCTGTGACAATTAGTCCTCTCCTCTCCCTTCTCCAGATCTAGTTTGTTTTATTTTTCTTTCAAGAGGGAGTAAAACCCTGCTCCCTGCACAGTAATAAGCTCCCACTTAGGGTATAGTTTTCTGTGAGTCTTGTTTTGACTTCACTGTGGCTGGAGGTGGAGTGGGGTTAGGGGAGAACAGAGAAATGAAAGAATACACCGAGAAAATGCACACATTAATGTTTCAAGATATAATCCTTTTTAAACAAATATATTTTTTAAATTCAGTTCTTGTTTCATCTTTCTAACTGTGTATTTAGCTCCTTAGGAGCAAAGAAAATTTCTGAAGATATTTTACAAACTGCTGTGCCTTACACACAGAAGATATTCAGTAAAAATCTGCTGATGTATTCTTTGAAGGAGCTCCAGTCTGGAAGCATCTGTGAGGAACACATGCCTAAGAGAGAAGTGAAGCTAGTGAACATGAAGTGGTGTTACCCATCTTTTTTTTTTTTAGTATTTATTTTTTTGACCATGCCAAGTCTTAGTTGTGACATCTGGGATCTAGTCCCCTGACCAGCGATCGAACCCCGGCCACATGCATTGGGAGCACAGATTCTTAGCCATTAGACCAGCAGAGAAGTCCCAGTGTTACGGATCTTTGATGAAAACACTCCTATCCTGATATCATGGAGATCCTGACACAAAATGCAAGGTAAGAGTCACACAGCCCAAAGAAATAATATGACAAAAACTGTAGAGCAAAGTTTATATTAATGGTGATGATGTGATGATGATAAAGATTTTACTTTTAACTATGTGCCAGACACTGTTCTAGGTCTTTTACATACATGAAATAATTGAGTCCTTGTAATAAATAGTCTATGTGTCTATGTTCTTGTAGGAAACATTTGTGTATGACATAAGACAATCGACTCAATATGAAATAGCAAAACAGAAATTGAAAAAGATTAAGGTTTTGAGTCGGTGTCATTTTCCCATTAAAAGTCTTAATACTCACCCCAGGGAAGCAGCGTATTGCATGATATTATAGACATTTGCATTTTTTCGTCGTGCTCTAAAGCTCTCCATTACCACGGAAAAGGATTTCCACTCAATTAGATCATGAAGCAGAAGATTATACAAGTTGAGTCCCAAGATGTAAAAGACTTAAAGAGATTGTGTGTAGGGAAAAACTAATTGAAAGCAAGAAGGGCTGTACTGGAATGTATGTTTGCACTGTGGTAGTGTCTGCAGTGAGCAGTCAAGTATTTATCCCTCTTCCTTTGTTCCTTCATCTGCATACCTTGAATGGTACCACTCATTTCCAGTAGAAATGAATCATGCATCCTCAAACTGGATGTGGCTACCTAAGTCTAGAGGGTTTCAGTCCTTGAGTATCACCCTGTCTAATGTCAGCACTGTTTATTTAGAATGCAAATTAAATTTCTGGGCTGGGACAAACCAGGAGAGAGACAGCCCCTGAATTTGCTGTGGTAGGAATGAGTAAAATACTCTTAAAAACTATACTAAAGATGCAAATTATGGTAATAAAAATGTTGCCATTTTTATCAGTTATTAAATATTATTATTTAATCTGATGTTTCAGGACATTGGAATTTATGGAGTTTTAGGACTCTATAGAATAAGAAAAAGCTGAAGGAAGTGAAGTAAGTTGGAGAAAGACAAATACCACTTACATGTGGAATCTACAAAAATGGTGCAAATGACACAAATGACTTATTTACAAAGCAGAAATAGACTCAGACATAGAAAAAAAACTTATGGTAATCCAAGGGAAAGACAGGGAAGTATAAATTGGTAGTATGAGATTAAAATACAGCATATACACTACTATATATAAAATAGATAACCAACAAGGACCTACTGTATAGCACTAAGAACTATACTCAATATCTTGTAATAACCTGTAATAGAAAAATATATAAAAGAGAATATATATACAGACTCAGTGACTGAGCAACAAGCAATGGTATATATATATATTCATATGTGTGTGAGTCTGTGTGTGTTAGTCACTCAGTTGTGTCCGACTCTTTGCAACCCCATGGACTGTAGCCTGCCAGGCTCCTCTGTCCTTGGAATCCTCCAGGCAAGAATACTGGAGTGGGTAGCCATTCCCATCTCCAGGGGATCTTCCCAACCAAGGGAAGAGATCAAACTTGGGTCTCTGCATTGAAGGTAGGTTCTTATTATCTAAGCCACCAGGGAAGCCCAGTACATTGTACTGTATTTCAATAATTTTTGAAGTAGTATTAAATTCTCAATCTGGTTTGGTGGCTGATTTCTTTTTAAATGTAATAACCTCGTGGTGGTCATTTTATTTTCTACTTGAATGACAGTAATAGCATGATGGTCAATTTTGGTATTTAGTTTTCTGAATGAGGTTTTGTTGATTGGATCATTTGATAAACCCCTGAACTTGTGAGATCAAAGTTTCATGCCCTGAAATTCGTCTGGGCTCATTTACCTTTACTGCCCCACTCTGAACCCCAACATGATTGTACTGCTTGTCATCACAAGGAGGACCAGATGGAATAGCGTGACTAGGGTAGAGTGTAGTTGATGCTCAAGAAATAGTTGTAGAATGAATGCTGGTTGAAATTACAGTCTCAAATGTTACATTTGGCAGCAGCTATCAATAAATGTCATCCCTTTTAGCTACATTTGGTTCTTCCATATTGTAGAGTATGTCTGAGGATGAAGCAATAGGAGTCTGGAAGACACTAAAAATAGTCACTCCATGGGTAGCCAATGAGTCATTCCCTGACACTTAAAGTGCAATAAATGTCACCATCTGTGGGACATTCAAGAACCAGCCCCCTACACACACACACACATACAGAGGGGGTCCAGGTCTAGGGGGCACCCCACCCCAGACTACGCTATGTGACATAGCTGGCCAGCCTATACCTCCCCAGCACCCAGACCAGAGAAAACCACTGACCTTTCGAAATTGTCTTCCTGGAACCCAGCAACCTCTTTCTTCCTCCCTCTTTTTGGTGGGGAACATGAAAGAAAACAGTTTTATATATCCACTGAGGCAATGGAGAACCTAGAAGGGGCCACAAAAGGCTAAATCCAGCCTATAGATAAATTTTCGTTTTATAGAGTTTTTAAAAATTTGAAAATTTTTCAAAAATATATGGTTGTACAACTTCTATAAAATGTCAGACAACCCAACACCCCCAGACTAATGTTTCTGTGGGTGATAATTCACTGGGGCTGAGTAGCAGCAACCCTTTTCACAGGGCCCCATTCACCTCAGTTCCTGACAGTTTCATTCATTTCCTTAGCCTACCTGGCCCCTAACAAATTTTAAGTTTTTGACTTGGTCTACTGGGTGTTCATTGGAAGGACTGATGCTAAAGCTGAAACTCCAATACTTTGGCTACCTCATGCGACGAGTTGACTCACTGGAAAAGACTCTGATGCTGGGAAGGATTGGGGGCGGGAGGAGATGGGGACAACAGAGAATGAGATGGCTGGATGGCATCACCAACTCTGTGGACATGAGTTTGAGTGAACTTCGGGAGTTGGTGATGGACAGGGAGGCCTGGCGTGCTGTGATTCATGGGGTCGCAAAGAGTCGGACACGACTGAGTGACTGAACTGAACTGAAACATTGGTGGTGAGGTGGGACGTCTATAACAGTGAGAGAAATCTCAGAAGTATCAGTTCATTGATCAACATGATTGTAGCAACGGTTCCTTGAGTGTTTGCACTCATAGCTTCCCTCTCCTTTCACTTCCCATAGCAACAAGCAAATAATTGCACAGAACTTCTCATGGGTCTGGAAATATTTCAAAATTCGTATAATAACTCATTTCAATCTTCTCAGAAACTTTCTGAGGTAAGTATATTTTTAGCTCTATTTTTAGATGAGGAAATGATGGGGCGGAAGTTAAGTAACTTTCTCAATGTCACGTTGCTAGAACACAGTGCAGAGTGAAGAACAAAACCCAAGCAGTCTAACCTCAGAGTCTTTGTTTTAGTCATAATGTGCTTACATGCCCTACATCCATTCAGTTAAAAATTCTGTTCTTCAAAACATCTCCTCATATCTATGAAATGGGATTTCCCGATGGCTCAGAGATGAAGCACTCACCTGCAGTGCAAGAGACCTGGGTCCAGTCCTTGGGTTGGGAAGATCCCCTGGAGAAGGGTATGGCAACCCACTCTAGTATTCTTGCTGGAGAATCCCATGGACAGAGGAGCCTATCGGGTCCATGGGGTCACAAAGTGTTGGACACAGCTGAGCGACTAACACTTCTTCAGTCTACTTTTCCTTATAAAGTGCCTAACCCAGTGTCTGGCAGTTAAAAAGCCTTCACAATCTAGTGTTGTAGATACTGCTAGAATATTTCATTTAGCATCCTTTTTGTAAAGGCATAACCAGGTCCAACTTAAACTCCTGCCTCCAGCCTGCATGTGACTTCTTTCTCATCTTCCCCTTGTGTTTCTCCATCTGGCAACAAAGACAGAGTGCCAGAAGCCACAGAAAAAGTAGGTCTCAGCCCCCAAGAAAAGAAATTGTACTTGAGGACTTGTAGTGCAAGGTGAAAGAGGCATATTACTCTTATACTGATACCTATGAGCATATATTATGTAATATAATACAAAATTGGCATGTATTTTTCAAAAGATAAAACGTGACTTAAAGAAAATCTTTACTTGCAGGTGATTGCTTTGAGTTAATAACCTCAGACCCCTCTAAAAACTAGGTCCATAGTCCTGTGAATGTATTGTCCAGTTCCTGACAGAACACTCCAAATGCTTTCTGCCTTCCCGTGCTCTGAATGCTCTTATAGCCACCGGTTTCAATGACATCTCCCTCTAGGAATGTTTTCAGGTAACAACAGCAACAGCAGCCATATCTTTCAGTGTGCCAAGAACCCTGCTAAACAACTCACATATATCTCTCAATTATTCTAAGAACTCAAAGAGATAGGTTCCACTGTTGTCTCATCTTTAAAAACCAGAAACAAGCTTGGAAGGCTTAAATCATGTGTTTCAAATCACATAGCAAGAAAATGATGAAGACATTCAAACCCTGGCATTTTTACTATTAGTCATTAGACCCCACTGACTCTAGTACACAACCCATTGTTTCATTATTCCTCTATGGTTGATTTAAATATTGGAAAAGACCCTGACGCTGGGAAAGATTGAAGGCAGGAGGAGAAGGGGACAACAGAAGATGAGATGGTTGGATGGCATCACTGGCTCAATGGACATGAGTTTGAGCAAGCTCTGGGAGTTGGTGATGGACAGGGAAGCCTGGCATGCTTCAGCCCATGGGGTCGCAAAGAGTTGGACACAACTGAGTGACTGAACTCTACTGAACTGATTTAAATATGCATATTGAATCAATGAGATAAAGAGGTGAAACTCACTGTCCTTTATTTAGACCATATTTCCTTCCTCACCCAAATAGTACTGATATATATCTAGTAGACTACATAAATATAGTTTAGCTATAGACACTTAAAATTAGGTCTTATTTTCCATAAGATTGTCTGTGCATTTACCTAGAACGCCTGGCAATAAAACAAATTTATATTACATTTTAAAGCTTTTCAATGGTCCATTTTATTATAAAAATAGCACACACAGGGTAAAAATAAGAGCATTCCACTGAAAGTACACTTTAAGCCCTTTCAGAAAAGTTAAATATTAGTATTTTGTTCAGCCAAAGCTGAGAAGGGAATCAAGGCAGAACTCTCCAGTAAAACCCTATATTAAAAATTAAAAATAGAAACATAAAATGATAGGCTAGATAAGGAGTTTGTATTTTTAAAATATAAATAAATAAACAGGAGAATTTTAAAAGAATATACTGGTCTTTCCCCACTCCATTCAATAGGTTCTGTTCAAATGTCAAGCCTGTACATCAGTGACAAGATAGTATAGAAGGAAAGGCCAAATCCAAGGAGAAACATAGTCACTAAAATGTTTAACCATTTATAATAGATGACCTTACACAGTCCAAGTGATTTTGATTGCACATAACTTCCCCAAATAGCTAGCTTCTCTTCAGAATGTGCTATTATATTTTTAACTAAACATTATTTTCTCCATCCCATCTAAAAAAATCTAAACCTTCCATTCAAATTCTTATAGCTCTCTTGACTTTAGGAACTTGGAGGAAGTTTCATGAAAACCTTATGACGTAAATTCAATTAAACTCTCAGTCACTTACCAGAATCCTGTTTGTCTGAGCTTCTCTCTTTTGATTAAGAAGGTTACTTATAGGGAGAGGTTGTTTGACTGATTTTGTAATCAGTAAAAAAAAAAAAGAAAGAAAAAGAATAGTCAATAAAAGGAGGAGCTACCACTCTTCATGCAAATTTTATTAAAGAGGCTGTTATAAAGAATAAGGATTGGCAAACAAAGGTTGGATCTAGGGAAAAATGAGTCATATCCTAAAAAAATGTGACTGATATTTAGTCCTGAACCCTGTGCCTAAGAAATGATTGAATCATCAACAAATACTTGCTGCTTGATGGTTACATTTTACTATAATTTTTATTCTCTCTTAAAAAATTATTTATTTGACTGCACCAGGTCTTGGTTGTGACACATGGGATCTTTAGTTGCAAATTGTGGTATCTAGTTCCCTGACCAGGGATCAAACCCAGGCCTCCTTGCATTAGCAGCACGGTGTCTTAGCCACTGGATCACCAAGGAACTCCCTTTCTTCTCTTTTGTATAGATTTCATGTATTCCTGTGACTGGCTAGATTCAAATGGGAAAGTCACTAACTGTGATTAACTCTGGGCAAGTCAGTCTCTCTCTGGGCCTCCCTATTATTATCTGTACATGAAGGGTTTGACTGAGAGATCTCTAGGGTCCTTTGCAGCTGTATGTTACACTCTACAATTCTAGGAACTGGCTGTGATCAAATACTATTCTTTGTAAATGTCCAAACACCAAGCATTGCACCTAAAATCTATGAGGTATATAGTCAGAGATGAATATCATTTTGTTATGCTCACAAATGCTATCTCTGCTCCACAAAGCCTGAGAGCTCAGCTGAAAAATCTCAAACAGCTGAGATGATTCAAATACTTCAGGGCTGGAATTATCTGAAACATTATCTCATATGTCTGGTTCCTGGGCTGGGTTGACTTGAAAGCAGGGCTCAATTGCGGTCATTAACCTGAGAACCTACTCCTGGCCTCTTCATGCAGCTTGAGGGTCCTCACAACATTGTGGTCTTTAGGCCACAAATCTCTTACACGGTGGCTCAGGACTCCAAGTAAGACAGTTGCAGTGAACAAAATAAAGCAATTTGATCTTTTATGACCTAAGCTCAGAAGTCACATAACAGCATTTTCACTGTGTTATATTGATTGAAGAAGATACAAACCCAATCAGATTCAAAGCGAGGGGTCATCAACCAGATCCAACTTGTCAATGAGAGCAAATTGAAGAATTAGCAACCATGTTTTAAAATTGTAATAGACAGATATAAACATATAGATATAGAAATATGTACACATATGTGTATATCTCCTTTAATTTTCACAACCAATCAATTAGGTAGTATTATGTCTATTTTTAGCTTGCCTGGAGTCACATAACTAGTAAGTTTCAGAGGCAGAATTCCAGTCCATCTATACAAAGCCATGCTAATTTTACTAAACCATATTAACTGGAGGGGAGACCCCATTCATGTCAATGTTTATTATTGCCACTCTAATAGTTTTGAGTTGATGTTATATACATGGTGTCTGATTTCCCTTGAAAACAAAATAAGCCAAATTAGATGAAATTGTGTTCAATTTAAATAAGCATAATTTACAAAACAGATAAACCCCAGTTAAACTCTGAGAGAGTTTCAAATTGAAGCCAATCCCTTTCAGGGATCAATTCACCTTAAGGCACAGCAATTTCTAGGATACTAAGATATGAGGCTCCCGGTTCTTTGTCTCTTCTGGGACCACTCCCACTATTGGACCTATCTACTCAGATCACTCACCCTTTTGATTTGAATTATCTGAAATTGATTCAATTTTTCACTGCATGGGCCTCTTAGAGATAAAGCCAAAGATCATGCCTGTAAAATGGAGAAAACAGAACTCTGTTATAGGCTGCTAATTTCCCTATAGCATCTTCTCAATCAATACCAGTCCCAGTAGCCTACTGCATCATGTACAGAGCATGGCGAGATGACTGACAGGAGCAACCTTCCAAGCCAGTGTTCATTTGTGCTCTCCACAGAGAAATATGCTCTCCATAGAGAAATAGTTAATGAACATCTTTTGGACAAATCAAATCAAAAATACAACTTCTGACCTCATTTTTAGGAGTCATATTGAACTGGATCTTAAAGGTTGAATGTTGAGAGAAAAAGGAGAGATATTGCTAAAAATATTCCCCCACTGCCCAAAATTGCATCTAATAATAAGGCTATAAAATCCATTACCATCTAGAGTTTCTAATTCATTTCTCAAAGTCATTCAGAAGGCAATCTAATTCACAGATGATAATGACCTTTGTAGAATGCTCTCCTGACCTACTCTATTCATTCCCACTGAGTGGGTACACGTGTGTGCACACAGGAGTCTGAATTTGTATGTTCTCCGGATTTCTATCAGTGAGACTTATACAATGGCAAAGTCTTGCTGCCTGTTGAAAGCATCCTGACTCAGGAAAAAAGAGATCACTGTAATAAGGATGGTCAAATCTAAAGGGAGTTCAGAGGAATATATCTTCTTTAAAATGAACAAGCTTTGCAGGTTCTAAATCCCTTGTATGATTTAAGTGAGGGAACAGAAATAGATGAATAAACGTGAAATCTGGCAGAGCTGCAAATTCACTGTTTATGTTGAATGAATTATCACTAATATTCAAATGAGCAATTGCTAACAAATTGATTTGTCCCCTTGGGCTACATATTGTCACATTGTCACAAGAAAGAGCCAACTTTTTTAATACCTTCACATCAGAAAAGGCTATGTCATAAATATGTTTGATATCTTCATTATGTGGAAACAATGAAAGAAAAACCAAAGGAAGAGAGGTCAGTGTGTGTGTGTGTTCCTGTGTGGAGGAGCAGGCCCAGGTTAAAAGCAAGTAACAGAGAAATGAAGGGAGGTGTCTTGAATTTTTAATCAGTTGCTATAGGGTCTCTTGAACTAAGGAACTAAATTTTGCAATTCTATCTAAAAATCTTTCAGGTAATAGAGAAAAATAAAGGTCCAGTTTATTTGGTGATCTGGCTAAAACCATACCATGAATAAAATGTCAAATGCTTTAAATGTGAATTAAATATTATCATTAGGTAAGATTTGCTAAGACAAATACAGGTCTTTGTATTAGATTGTTCTTTTTCTTATAATGACTAGCATTTACTTGACATTCAATAGATAGTCAAATCAGATAACATTGAAAATATATTTGCCAAATAGATCTCTTGGCCAATTAGAAGAATATAGTTAATAAATATTATCTCTGTGAGGAAGCTGTATATCTATGAATTGCATGACTTTTTTTTCCTTTTGTAAATGTAGCTAGAATGAAAACCAACTGCAAGGATGCAGTCAGTACTTTAGCCTGACTTAGTCTCCTATCTTCAAAAGGGATGCCATAGTTACCGGCATCTTTTCTGCAAAGTTCCATGAACCCATTCTGGTCTTGATCTTCTTAAGTACATAATTCTTTCTCTCAAAGAAAAATATCATGAACTGATATTCAAGGCTTGATTTTTATTTTGTAACTTATCCTTTGATACATGCATGAATTAAATGAAAACTAATTTGGTGAAACCAAAGAATTCTAATTAAAAGAAAGATTCTTTCCTACATACAAAAATAAATCCATAATTCCCAGTGGGCTCTCCTAACTCCTAATTGCATATGTACCACTGTGGCTGGAGTTTTAAGCAAATGATCCAGTCACCTGGGTCAAATAGGAATGTAAAACATTTCTCATCATGTGGTCTATTTGTGTCCTTTTCTTCTTAGGGACATTTGTCACTAGACAGATCTTTTGTTGTTTATCATTTTTTATGTTTTCCAGGTTGCTTTGGGGAAAAAAAAAGAATTCACATTCCATTTAGCAACTCAGTGTATGACACAAAAACAATTTGATCTACGGAAGGTGAACTTTCTAAAAAGTACTACAGCAGTATACCTGTCTTACTTCAGTAAAACCAAAAATGTAGAGTTAGGTATTATTTTACAAGGCCTTTTTATTAATACATATTATTTGACACTTTTGCTGCAACATGGATGGACCTAGAAATTAACATATTAAGTAAGCCAGAAAGAGAAAGAGAGATATTATATCAATTATATGTGAAATCTAAAAAAAATGATAGAAATGTACTTATACACAAAACAGAAACAGACCCACAGACATAGAAAACGAACTTACGGTTACCAAAGGAGAAAGCAGGAGATGGATAAATTAGGAGTTTGGGATTAGAATATACTACTTTTATATATAAAATGGATAACCAACAAAGACTTACTGTATAGCGCAAAGAACTATATTCAGTATCTTGCAATAGCCTATAATGGAACAGAATATGAAAAAGAATATGTATATACATGCATAGCTGAATCACTCTGCTGTACACCTGAAACTAACATAACATTGTAAATCAACTATCTATTAATGAAATTTATTTTTTGCGTTGATACTGATCATTGCCTTATGAGGTAGACAGAATGCATTTTGTTATTATTTTACAGAAGAGGAACCTGAGGTTCAGTGAATTGAAGGGACTTATTCAAGGTCATACAATTAGGGAAGGGAGATTAGTAACCAGATCTTCCAAATCAACATAGCCTCTGTCCATGTCTTTTATATATTGGCAGTCAGTCCTACCTATTTGCTTTCTTTTATTCTTTGTGTTATAGTCTAAACATTATACTTGAGAGGAAAAGTAAATATATTCCAGAAAGCAAATAGAGGATTAAGAGATTCTTTTAATGTGAGTTTTTTAATAAAAAGATATGTCATCCCAGGGTCTCAGTGTCATTGAATCTTAAAGAACTGGGAAGAATTAAGGGTCATTGGGTCTAATTAGAGCTCAGCACATTAATAATGATGGGAGTTTACTTTATGGTTTAAGAATTTCAAAAATATTTAACAATTCTTACTAACAGCCTGGTGCCAGAGTCACTGATGTTAGCTTTACACGGTGTTTTTGTTTTTTTCAATTCATTTAAAAAACATTCATTGAGTTCCTAGCATGGTCCAGGCACTATACTGTATGCTGAAGCTACAGAAATGAATGAGCATGTTCAATTAAAAAAAAAAAAAGTAAAAAAATAAATTAATTAAATTGAAACAAGTTTAATGTGTAAGCAGGATGTTGTAAGAGTTCAGGAGTTATTTTCTGTTCTACCATACGAGGTAGTCTATGGTTCTTTGTAGTTACTAATGAGCTTGGCAAAGGAGAAATTTATAAAGAGTAGTCACTCTGAGCCTACCTGCGGGCAGTTTTATTTATGAAAAGAGAGGTCCTTCTGACCAGGGAGAAAGAGACCAACCCCTGACCAACCTCTACTTATTCTTTAAAGTTCTGAACTAACTTTGAGGAAAACTTCCCAGGCCTTCCTCTCTAAACCACTCAGCCATCCGAACCAAGGTTAAGTTAACACTTGCACATATAGAATCATATATAATATACATCATTCTTATTATATAACATATACAGGCAGAAAGAGAAGACGGCAACAGAGGATAACATGGTTGGATGGCATCACTGATTCAATGGACATGAACTTGGGCAAACTCTGAGAGACGGTGAGGGAAAGGGAGGCCTGGTGTGCTGCAGTCCATGGGGTCACAAAGTGCCAGACATGACTTGGTGACTGAAAAACAACAGTATATATTGCATAATATATGTTATTTCTAACATACAATAATATATCATTCTTTCAACAATATGTGCTTCTTCAGTAGGCTGTGACTTCATTAGGAACATAAACTATTGATATTTGCATTCACAGGACCTACCACAGGATCTAACATAGACTCAATGACAGTGTAGCAGCTCCAAGGGATGGCATATAGTGGTGAGGAGGGATAGGATTTAGCTTTATCCTCACCTCCTCCTCTATGGTTTCTATTAGCCTCCCCTTCTTCACTCCAAATAAACGTACAGTGCACTTAAAACCAGTGTGTGTGCTGTATCAGCGTGGAATCAAGGTAAGGGCCCTAGTTCCCACTTCCAACAGAATGCTTAGAGAGGCCTTCTTTTGTATATCATTGAAATTCAATTAATATCTCTTAAAATACTTTTAAGGAAGGAGCAGTACGAGAAACAGGAAAGAATTTCAATGGCCATGATTTATTTTAATCAGGTTTATTGAACTGTAAATTACATAGAGTAAAATTTTCCTCCTTCATATATAAAGTCTGATAAATTTTGACAAATGCATAATCATATAATCCACCCCATCATCTTGATAAAGGACATTTCTACCTGCCTCAAAAATTCTCTTTGGGAAGTTCCCTGGTTGCTTAGCAGTTAGGATTTTGTGCTTTCACTGCCGTGGCCTGGGTTTAATCCCTGGTGGGGCAACTGAGGTCCTACAAACCGCCTGATGGGGACACAAAAGAAAATTCTCTTCAAATTACCAGAATTTTAATGAACTCTTTAGAAGAACCACAAAAAGCTATCACTGCTGGAGTTTAAATAATATACTCCTTGCATCTCGGACAGCTTAACACATCTCTCCAAAATAAAGCATTTATTTTTCTTCAGTCATAATACCATCATGTGGTTGTGCTACATTTTCTTTTGGAAATTTCAAAGCATTTAGCTAACAAGATTTCATTGTTATTCCCCGCCAAACCTGGCTCAGTTCTAAAGATGTGTATTCCAATTCAATGAAATCAGTGCATCTCTTTCCCAGTTAACCTTGCCGCAGACTGTCTTGTAAATATGTCAACAGTGTTAGGCATATCACTTTTCATGAGCTGGCCATTCATTTTATCAAGTAGACACTGTGCCTTTCCCTCATTTACTAACTATATTCCTTTGTGGTGACACTGAAAAGGCTCTACATCCTGGGGACACTTGCTCCATTTGGGTATAACAGATACATGGAATGACACAGCAAACAAGTGAATGACTAAGTCAATAATGAGTGAGTGAGCGAGGGAGTGACTGCCTCCATTTTATGGATGAGGCACCTTCCAAGAGGCGCCGTGAGGTCAGTTGACTGGCAGAAAGCCACACAGTGATGTCGCAGCAGTGCCCAATTGGATGCCAAGATGGTTTTCTTTGCTCTATTTAGCTATCAACTTTGTTAAAAATCTCCATAAAATATCGACAGGAAAAAGTAAACATGGAAAAATTGGCCACACACAAACTACATGGCTCTTCAAAACGAATTTAATGTGCAAAGAATAACATGAGTGAAAAATGAGGAAGGGTAGATTTTCACTTGATGGGAAAAAAACGCTTTCCCCTTTTATTCATTTTGAGTCCTCCTTTCTGTTAAATGGATTCAGTGACACTTTTTGGTAATGCCCTTTGTATTTTTTGCATAAGACACTTTGGATATATGCCCATTGTGTTCTTTTTTAAACAGATTCCTTTAGTGGAAAATACACACATACACACTAATGTTCACAGTTGCCTATTATGACAAGTAGGAAGAGGACACTACCAAGGTTCTACATAATGAGAGATCATCCATTGTTACACTTTATTTTTTCTCCACATTTGAACAGATCGGGAATAAATTTGATTAAATTTCCTTTGAGAACCGTCCCCTCCCCGCCCCCAGGAATATGTATCAACAGAATTTCAACAAGCATAAAATTAAAACATTGTGCATGTGATAAGAAAATCTGATTTAAGGGATCCTAACAACAAAAAGAAAAGGGAAAAAAGCTTATTAAAGTAAACCTCCCGCAGGGAGTCAACTGCTTTTCAGTGCATCCTGCGCTGATGCCTACTCTCCATCCGCGCTGCTCAGATATTCATGAATCGCTGTGTCTTCCAGCACTGCTTTCCCTCTCCCTCTGCTTTTCTGGCGCGGCTCTCCCTCCCCCTTCCTCCCCGCCCCCCTCCCCTTTCCTCTGGCTTCTGCTCTTTCTTACTCCTCTCAGCTGCTTAACTACAGCTCCCACTGGAACTTGCACAATCAAAAACAGCTCTCCTCTCCGCAGCCTCCACAAGCGCATCACCTGGGGCAAAGCGACTCTCCCAGTGCACGCGCCGCAGAGCAGCCAGGTAGCTGGGGGCGCGCAGGGGGTGCCCTTCTCCTGCTGGGCAGCAGCCAGAGCCTCTCCTCGGAATCCGGGGCATCCTGGGGTCCTGTTTGCGGTGATGCCTGCCTTTCGGAGCAGTGATGGAAAGAGAAGAGCCACAGTCGGTGGAAACTGAGAGCGGGGAGAGGTTGCTGCAGTAGCCGGTGCTGCAGAATGTGTGAGTGAAAACCTAAGCCGCGCTGGATTCTCCATCCCGCTCGATCTTCGTCAACTATTCCAGGAGGCAAGTCGGGAACCAGATGCATTGACCAGGTGGGGGCCACCCTGGATCTGTTAACCGTGAACTCCCCACTGTGGAAAATGGTAAACAAAGACATGAATGGATTCCCAGTCAAGAAATGCTCAGCCTTCCAATTTTTTAAGAAACGGGTAAGGACAGGTTTTGTTTGTTTCTTTTGTTTTCTGCTCTTGTCTGAAATGCCTTTGATTGCTTGCAGGAGGTAAGCCTGAGTTTCGGTGGCAAAGCCCCGAATGGAAGTCGTGTGTGTTTGGTCGCAGTGGTCCAGCTGGGAAATAGACCTGCCTTGATGCAGATTTGAGGGTGGGGGCACCTAGGCAGAGTTGCTTTGGGAGGAGGGGGTTGGGCTGAGATGTCCTAAGGATGGTTTAGAGCTGGGAATGGGAATTTCCCAACCAAAGCCACAGGATTACAAGCAGTTTCAAAGGGAATTAGCCTGGGTACAGTTATTGGCTAGTTCATTTGGTTGGGGACTAATTCTGTGGTGCGCTTTCGTTCTCTCTGATCTTTGAAGGCTTCAACTTTTCCCACACCTTTCATTCACTCAGTCTCAAGTGCAGCTTTATCATCTTCCTGCCTCAGAAGCAGCAGCTTCTAGCTCCCCAGATTCATCCAGCCAATAACTTGCTGAGTCTCTATCTATGGTAAAAATAGCAAAGGACTAGGATGACCTTTCAGAGAACTGATGGAGTCCAGCATTTTAAATCCTCTATTTCAAATTGCCTCAATTTTACTTGGTACAACTGCCTTTCTTTTCATGGGCAGTGTGAATTCAAGTGATAATATGGGGTTATACTGCGGTATACTTTTATTTCTTAAATTCTTGTTCTTCTGTTCAGGACGTTATTGATACATTGCTTGTAAATGAGCAAAGAAAAGAGAGGCGTTTTTCCTTGTGTTTCACAGTAAACACAGTTCATTGTAATGGTCCCACTGGTGGTCTGCATAAATCTGCAAATTTATGCATAAGTGAGAGGTAAGAAATGAATGATTGTTAAGCAACTGATGACTGACATTCTTGTGGAGAGTTTCTTAAGCAACAGCAGCTTCCTCCAGCCCCCAGCTGCCCTGGTCTATTTGATCCCCTCGGGCAATTCCATCAAAATGATTTTCTTCATTCATTCTCAGTTCTTTCATTCAGGTCTTTCATGTGCTGCTCCGGAAACACAGCCCTTCACTTAAACCACCAAATGAACACAGTGAACTACACACTGGGCTGGACTATGTCCTGCACCAAGTGGGCAATCTGGAAAGGCAGGGCTGGGAACAGCATGTCAGTCCAGGTCAGAGGGCTAACACAGTTTCCCATGCACCTGTG
This sequence comes from Moschus berezovskii, assembly GCF_049115385.1. Taxonomy (NCBI): domain Eukaryota; kingdom Metazoa; phylum Chordata; class Mammalia; order Artiodactyla; family Moschidae; genus Moschus; species Moschus berezovskii. The sequence goes on along the minus strand of NC_142469.1, from coordinate 79,534,546 downwards.
ACTGAATTCCCATAAGTTGAGCAAAACCTTCCCTAAAGTCCATGGGTCAAAACATTTTCATTAAAACCAAAGCAAAACTCACGTTGTCCTGGCTTCTGCACTGGAGGCCTCAGCACCTGGCAAAGAGGTCTCCTGCTGGAGAATACTAAAGCTGAATTGGAGCAAGGCAGTGCCACTTCTCAGAGTCCACCACCTTTCTTCGTTTTCCCTGTAGCCAAGATATTTCTTTCCAAGGAAAGAGTACTTGGTAAAAAACAATTTCCAACACAGTAAACAAATGTTTTGATAATAAATTAAAAAATGCCATAGCTCGTAACTCAGTAGTTAAACTCTTTACTCTCATTTAATTAATTAATTGGTGGTACTGAGGGGACAGTGACGGTGATTTTTTTTTGGTTGGTTGGTTTTTGATTTGTGTTTATTTATTTACTTTAATACTTCTCAATCAGAAATATTTAATCAACTGAGTAACTGTCAAGTAGATTTTAAGTGTTCTCTTATTTTCTTTGCTATCAAAATGTGCTATAATAACTGTTAATTTACTGTCTAGTTTCTTTTTTGCTTAAAAGCAGAATTTAATGGTAGCCTTCAGTTGCTGCCTCTGTAAACCTTGCATTTTGCAAAGAACTAGCCAGGGTACCGATGTCTAACCTGAGTGCTTGCAGAGAGAAAGAACATGAAACCAAGATATGTAGGAGACCTAAGAGACACGGGTTCTATCCCTTGGTCAGGAAGATCTCCTGGAGGAAAGCCTGGCAACCCACTCCAGTATTCATGCCTGGAGAATCCCATGGACAGAGGAGCCTGGTGGGCTACAGTCCATGGGGTCCCAAAGAGTCAGACATGACTGAAACGATTTAGCATGCATAAATGCATCCAGCCCAGCAGCTTCATCTGCCTTTGAACCTGGGTCTATCATTTTCTGGAGTTAGTATCAGAAACCTCCCCTTTCGTTGTCCTTACTCTTCAAGGACAAAACAGCAGAATATGCCTTTGTGTCAAGTCATGGAGGGCCCTGAGGGATAAAGTCTTTGATTCTTGTCCATACATTATCTTTTCTGAAAGTTCATTTCTGTTTGTATTATGCCTTTGCTTTAGGTTTTGCTTTCTCATTCATTTGTTTGTTTGGGGTCTTTAATTACACAGCTGATATGTAAATAAACGTGTAAAACATTAAGATAATACCCAGGTAAATCCCTCTGCCTTTCTTATCCAGAGGTAAATGTTGACATCTGTCTTTCTCAGATCTTCTTTATGCATCTGTATACACATTTATATACTAGAATGCCTTTGTTCTCAGCTAAGAATAATCCATTTTTCTTATATTCTATTGTTGAAGTTCCACAGATTTCTGCATATTTTATTTTTAACCTACTTAGACAGTCTTACAAAATGAACCTTTGTCCAATGCCCACATTAAACCATGAATAGATCTTGGAAAAAACCCATAGATTTTTTAGGGCTTACTAAAAACATGGAGGTTTGGACCCCAATTTTGATTGCAGAAAGCTTAACTAGTGCTTCCTACGCCTCTGAGACACTTCACAAGAAGTAAGAAGGTCGCCTAAAGGGAAGGCAGAATGATCCACCCTGTGATTCATTTAGGAGAGTAAGTGTAGCAACATTTATTGAGAGCTTGCTATGTTCTAGAAGTTATGGGTCAAGTGCTTTATATGTATTAGCTTGTGAAATCCTCAGAGTCATCCTGTGAAGTAAGAAAACATTAAATGTGCAAAGCATGGCTTAAGAGAGATTAAACAACTAGCCCAATATCACTTAACTAAAAAGTAGCAGAGCCAAAATTTAAATTTTCTTTGACCCAAAGCCCATATTCTTAATCCAGACTTTCTATTTTTGAATCACACTCCCACCCCCTTTTTTCTTCCATAAGAGAATCTTTTTTCTCCCCAAGTAAAATCTTTATGCCATTACGCAATTTTTAAACCTACAAAGGGGACTAGTCCTCGCTGACTCTCTCGAAGCTTCTTTCCAACCCTCAGTCATGACTGAGGCAGCTCTGGGGAACCCAGCCTCAAGGAACACAATCTGAAGAAAGGCAGTCCTGGTGCTAGTTCCTCCAAATCCTTTGGATTTATGCTTCCTACTGCCATGTCTTAAAAGCTCAACTTTTGAAATCAGCTTAATTTCATTTAGTTGAGAAGAGCTAAGCTAAACTCGGTAAGAATTCTACTTTCATTCTGTATGTGTTAATGATAAGTTAACATTAGATGCCTATGGATTATTCTTTATTCTTAGAATCTCCGAAAAATTCATTTATGATAAATGGGAAAATGTCCTTATCAGTTTTATTGTCACAATCTAAGAGCTTTAAAAGGTATCAGTTCAGTTCAGTTCAGTTCAGTTTTGCTAAAGATAATCCATTTTCATGGATTTAAAGATTTGTTCATGGTTCAGATTCTTGCATGGACTGTAGCCTCCCAGGCTCCTCTGTCTATGGAATTCTCCAGATAAGAATATTGGAGTGGGTAGCCATTCCCTTCTTTAGGGGATCTTCCCAACCCAGAGATCGAACCTGGGTCTCCTGCATTTCAGGCAGATACTTTACCATCTGCGCCACCAGGAAAGCCTGCGTTATGAATCAGAAAACACCAAAAATGATATTATCTTCAACTTGATAATCCATTTTGGAAGTTCCTTAGGTATGTAAATCAGTTCAGTTCAGTTGCTCAGTCGTGTCTGACTCTGCGACCCCACAGACTTCAGCAGGCCAGGATTCCCTGTCCTTCACCAACTCCCGGAACTTGCTCAAACGCATGTCCATCAAGTTGGTGATGCCATCCAACCATCTCATTCTCTGTCATCCCTTTCTCCTCCTGCCTTCAATCCTTCCCAGCAGCAGGGTCTTTTTAAGACTTTGAAAGACAGAATCACATTATCTTTCATAACATTTCAGAGGATAACTAGGCAGGATGGAATTTTGGATATGGAATATGCACCTCAGAAACTCTTGCATTGACCTTCCTATTTTAAAGATGTATAAACAGTGCTTGGCAGGTGAATCACTTACTCAACTAAAATGGGGCTAAGCCACTCCTCATAGGTAGGGTTTTCACTTCCAGGTCAAGTGTCTTTTTTTTATTATTATGCTTTCAAACTGGTTCAGTGCTTCAGGCCTCATTCATACATTCTTTAAGAAATACAGTAAGGACAAAACCCAGTTCATCTTCCTAGTACTAACTGTGTCATGACCACCAATTTTGACAAGACACTTCTTGTTGAACTTGTTTTGACTCAATGTATCATGATTTTGTGCATTTGAACAATCAATATTTTGCACTGTTCTTTACTAGTGACAACATTTTATAATGACTATCACTTATGCTTACCCCGGTGGCTCAGCGGTAAAGAATTTGAGATCAGTGCCGAAGATGCAGGAGACCAGAATTTGACCCCTGGGTCAGGAAGATGCTCTAGAGTAGGAAATGGTAACCCACTTGAGTATTCTTGTTTGAAAAATACCATGGCAATAGGAGCCTGATGGGTTACAGTTCATGGGGTCACAAAGAGTCAGACACGACTGAAAGACTGACCACCACCATACTTACACAGCCCTAATATTGTTGATCCCTGCTCTAAGAGGCTGAAGTATGTTACACATTTAATTTAATTTCTCAAACATGAAAAGTCTGTGGGAGATACTATTGTTATCCCAATATGGTAGATAAAGAAGTGTCGGGGGCCGAGGTAGAGGGAGTAATCCTACATCATACAGCTGGTTTGTGGGAGAGTCAGGGGCTGGATCAAAGCATATGGCTGCAAAGTCTGTATCCTTCACCACTGCACATCCTATCTGTGATGTTAAACAATCCAGCGTGGTCAAAAGAGACTTGAAGAGATCTGATGGCCCTAGCTTCCTCCTTTCTCTAAAAATGATGGGGAATAAAGCAAAGGGTGTCAGGCTGGTTATGATGTTTCTTCTAGTGGAGCAGAGAAATGAGATCAACCTCCTCTGAAGTGGTTATTCTCCACCACCATTTCAAAAACTTCATCCCTTTATATTTTACTTCCCTCGACTGTTCTATTTGTTGCTGTTCAGTCGCTAAGTCGTGTCTGACTCTTTTTGACTCCATGGACAGCAGCACACCAGGCTTCCATGTTCTTCAACTCCTGAAGGCAGCTGAATTGAATGATGATAAAAGTCCTTTTCTTATGGGAAGCTCTTTATGTCTTCTCAGGGGGCTAGCATTTATTGAATGTTTCCTCAGGGTCAAGCCTTGCTAGTATAACACTTTATTGTTATAATTGTCACAATCACTCCATTATGCCCATTTCACAGCCAAAGAAGCTGAGTCAGAGAAGTTGAGTAAGTAGTCCAGGGTCATGGTGCTAGAAAGAGGTATAGCCAGAATGCAAACTCAGGCAGTCAGCTTTAGCACCATCAGTATTTCCATTCGAGCCACTGCAGTAAATGACAGTGAGGCAATCACTTCTGTAGGGATGGCTTTCCCCTGAAAACTATCTGTCAATTCCATCCAGAGAGGATTATGTGGGATGGAGGGAAGTGGGGAGATTGTGGTGGTCACAGTTGTGGTGAATGACGTCTCCCACTGGACTCCTGGAATGACTTTCCACTGGAAGACAGTAGGAATCAGAAGTCTGTCTTAGATTTATCCAAAATATATTTAATCATACTTCCTGAAGCCACAGTGGAGATTTCAATGGCTTCTACTGTACTGTCTTCAAAAGTAGCTAAATTCTGAGCCATTTGAGTCACCCCTGTGTGCACTCGAGGGCATAGAACACAACCGCAGTCACCCTGTGCTGTAACCATAGGACCCACCTGGAGCTCCCATAGGGCAGGAAGGTCCTTAAGGATAGAGAACCCGTTACCTTGTTCTTTATTCCCCTCCTGTGTGTGTGTTAGTTGCTCAGTCGTGTCTGACTCTTGATGACGCTATGGACTGTAGCCTGCCAGGCTCCTCTGTCCATGGACTTCTCCAGGCAAGAATAATGGAGTGGAGTCCCTTCTACAGGGGATCTTCCAAACCCAGGAATCAAATCTGGGACTCCTGCATTGCAGGCAGATTCTTTGCCATCTGAGCCACTTCTATATTCCTTACTAGTCAAACCATATTTGTTACATGAACGTATGAATCAAATAAATCAATGAATCCTTATATTAAGTGATCCCTTAAGTGGTTGCCTTGTCCTCCTGTTTCTCTCTTGAGATAGATGAATGGCTTAGGAAAGTGAAAGTGAAGTCGTTTAGTCGTGTCCAACTCTTTGCGACCCCATGGACTGTAGCCCACCAGGCTCCTCCCTCCATGGGATTCTCCAAGCAAGAGTACTGGAGTGGGTTGCCATTTCCTGCCTTGTTCTCCTTGAGATAGATGAATGGCTTAGGAAGGTAATGCGTTTTAGTTCTGTGTTTAGATGTGGATAATATATGTGAAGACTTTGAAAAATAACTTAAATCCAACTCGAAGACAAGTTGTCACTACACCTAGCAGCTGGCAGGGAACCTTGAACTCAGCCCATTTAATGATCAGTGCCCACACCACAACTTCTTTTCTGTAATGATTTTCTTGTCAGTACAAACAAGACAGACACAGTCATGATTCACTACTCTCTTTTGATTTTATATTAATATAACTCACTGGCTTCAACACTATATGTTATGCATTGTATATTCTCTTACCTAGAATCCTTAAAGCACCTTCCCAATTATTATGGTTTTTCCTCATTTTTCAATGTGATCTTAGGAGCCCCTTAGTGTGAAGAGAACTTTGAAGTCAAGAGGTCTTTTCTGCTTTGCACAGTGAGTCTTAGGGGGTTTGGACTGGAGCAGGGACTGGCTAGGTTTGGTTGTGCTGGAGGATGACTCCTCAGTAGCACAGTACACAGGTTCAGTTCAGTTCAGTTCAGTCGCTCAGTCGTGTCCGACTCTTTGCGACCCCATGAATCACAGCACGCCAGGCCTCCCTGTCACCAACTCCCGGAGTTCACTCAGACTCATGTCCACCGAGTTGATGATGCCATCCAGCCATCTGATTCACTGTCGTCCCCTTCTCCTGCTCCCAATCCCTCCCAGCATCAGAGTCTTTTCCAGTGAGTCAACTTTTCACATGAGGTGGCCAAAGTATTGGAGTTTCAGCTTTAGCATCAGTCCTTCCAATGAACACCCAGGATTGATCTCTTTTAGAATGGACTGGTTGGATCTCCTTGAAGTCCAAGGGACTCTCAAGAGTCTTCTCCAGCACCACATTTCAAAAGCATCAATTCTTCGGCGATCAGCTTTCTTCACAGTCCAGCTCTCACATCCATACATGACCACTGGAAAAACCATAGCCTTGACTAGACGGACCTTTGTTGGCAAAGTAATGTTAAGGAGAAGCAGATATTTGTCACTTTGGCAGTTCTCAAGAAAGTCCAGGATTCGGCTCTCATTCTGCCACAATGCTTAGAAAATACTGTGAAAGAAAAGTGATTTCCTTAAAAGTTCCACTTTTTGGAGAACAAGTATACATAAATTGTTGTAAGAGACATTCTGAGTGCACCCATATCTTATGATCTATCAATGCTTGACAAGATAAAGCAAATCTAAAACAGAGCATGGTGAGTCATTGAAACACATGCCCCCATTTGTAGATTTCTGATTATAGAAGTGTATGGGGAAGAACTGCTAGGAACTGAATGGATAGAAAAGCTTAATCAGTAATTTAAGTGAAACTAAAGATAGATTTTTATTCAAGGAGATATCATGATGTTATCTTTTTTAAAGTGTGGTGTATTTGTATGCACACTAGTTAATCCAAACAGTTAAGCAATACTTCCCCCTCCACCGCCCCCCAGCCATGCCTCGAAGCTTGTGGGATCTTAATTACCTGACCAGGGATTGAACCCCAGGCCACAGCAGTGAAAATGCTGAGTCTTAACCATTGGACCACCAGGAAATTCCTGAAGTCAATGTTCTTAACACTGGTAAATAAGGAGAAGCCTCCTGACTTACATGGCATGCTGTTTCCTACCTGCTAACTAGAGCCTTGATTTCTAGCTTGGAGCATAGAATCTTCACCAGTGATGGGGAAAGGATGTTTATCCCTTGCATGGAGCTGAAGAAGGCTAAGTTCACAGGGCATACAGTTTCTCAAAGGGCTTTAACTGGAGCAGTGGCCACTACTTCTCTGGAGAGTCCCGTACTTCAGAAGTCCAATTCTTCCTAGCAGAAAAGCAGGCTTCCCAGGTCCTTAGACTCAATGCATCCACCAGAGCTAGGAACAAGAATCTGCCAGCCACCTCCCCAGATCCTTGGTCTAAGGGCAGGTGGCCCCGGCCATTGGCCAGCTTCCTCTGGCAGCCTCCACAGTGAGCTGGCAGATTTTGAAAGCTTCTGTGTAGGAGGAAGAGGAGAAGGAGGCACAAGGAGGGCAACGGAGACAGCAGACAGCCAGGCGCGCTGGGTGCTGCCTTGGCTTCCTTCTGCTGCGGCTCCAGCATTTGCGGACAGGATTACTATTAGTGTTTGTTTTCTCTCACACCTATTTCTTCGCAGCATTCTGAAATGATTTCATAAGTATTTACAACAAAGAGAAATGAAAATCTAGGACGGCCGGAGAATGTTCCCCTTGGTGATGCAAGATGCCAAAATATTACTCTAATTGCTTTCCAGAGCCTGCTGTGACATTTTTCTGGGAAGAGTCCGCTGAGCTATTTTTATAGCATGGGGGTCACCTTGGTCTCTTTTGTCCTCCTAAGTCAGGGCAGTCACCCAAAATGCCTTTGTTTGGGGGATGACTAGTCATAAGGTTCTTTTCTTTTTCTCTTCCTCTAGCCCTTCTTTTCTTTTCTCTTTTTCCTTTCCTCCATCCACCCATCTCTGTCTCTTTCTCTCCTGTCTCTGAAAGATAGGCTCACATCAAGGCCAAAGAGAGGAAAGCTTGACAGAAAATACCCCTAGACTCGTGTTCCACAGGAAACAGGGAACCTGTGTTCTTCTCACTCAGTAGCTTCAGGAATATCTTGCCACCTCCAAGTCTGGTAGAGTGAAATCATCCATTATCAAAGATCCTGACAGCTCCAAGATGTTAGTTTCTAGAAATAGCAAGGTAAAGTTCAGTTCAGTTCAGTCGCTCAGTCATGTCTGACTCTTTGCAACCCCATGAATCACAGCATGCCAGGCCTCCCTGTCAGGAAGCAACAGTTAGAACTGGACATGGCACAACAGACTGGTTCCAAATAGGAAAAGGAGTACGTCAAGGTTGTATATTGTCACCCTGCTTATTTAACTCATATGCAGAGTACATCATGAGGAATGCTGGGCTGGAAGAAGCACAAGCTGGAATCAAGATTGCTGGGAGAAATATCAAGAACCTCAGATATGCAGATGACACCACCCTTATGGCAGAAAGTGAAGAGGAACTCAAAAGCCTCTTGATGAAAGTGAAAGAGGAGAGTGAAAGGTTGGCTTGAAGCTCAACATTCAGAAAACAAAGATCATGGCATCTGGTCCCATCACTTCATGGGAAATAGATGGGGAAGCAGTGTCAGACTTTATTTTTGGGGGCTTCAAAATCACTGCAGATGCTGATTGCAGCAAGGTAAAAAGGGCCCCCAAATAGTTAAAACATTTTAAGACTCAAATTTTTGTGGAACCAACTTTAAAATATTCCAGAAGGAAAAAAAAATTAAATCGTTCTATATGTAAAAATATGTATTTTCAATGTTTCCTAGTCACAAATATCTTTTCTATAGATTGCTCTTTCTGAAAATTGAATATCCTTTGAAGCCTAAATCTTCCTATACCAGTACTAATTTGGGTTATTTGTGGGGGGAAAAAAAGTGTAAGAAAGAAAACTGAGTATGTAGCTTCTAGAGTAGTTAAAAACATTCAAGTAAAGCTAAGTAATAAAACAATGGCGAAGTAGTATGAAGGTAAAGACATTAAAAATGAACTCTCTTTATAGTCTCTTATAGCTTCTCTGAAACCTAGTATATAAACTAAACTCCCTGAGCCCAGAGATTTTGTCTGTCTTATTCAGAGCTTTGCCTGAGTGTCTGGTACATAATAGTATGTATGTAGTAAACATATGTCAATAGTGTATGTTTAATGGATCAATACAAACAAAAGGGCTTGGGGAGGGCAGATGAAGTGTAATTATAATAACAATACTCAGATAAACAGAGAGGGCATTGATAATGGGAAAGAATTTAAAGAAAATCTTAGTGTCCATTTTTCGCTGCTTTAAATAGTGCCGACATGGCAAACCATAAAAGTAAAGAAAAACTAGAACCCAAGGCATTAATGAATTAAAATACTCTTAACACAGGTAGTGAAACAATGTTTTTGTTTGGTCAGGCTTGGTAGAAACTAGATTTGAGCACAGAACTTGAAACTGGATTCTATTTTGATGATTGGGTTAGTATTTTTATGCTGCTAGATGTAAACAATTTTTTTAACATCCTTGTAATCACTGCGGATGCTGATTGCAGCCATGAAATTAAAAGACGCTTACTCCTTGGAAGGAAAGTTATTACCAACCTAGATAGTATATTAAAAAGCAGAGACATTACTTTGCCAACCAAGGTCCGTCTAGTCAAGGCAATGGTTTTTCCCGTGGTCATGTATGGATGTGAGAGTTGGACTGTGAAGAAAGCTGATCGCCGAAGAATTGATGCTTTTGAACTGTGGTGCTGGAGAAGACTCTTGAGAGTCCCTTGGACTGCAAGGAGATCCAACCAGTCCATTCTAAAGGAGATCAATCCTGGGTGTTCATTGGAAGGACTAATGCTAAAGCTGAAACTCCAATACTTTGGCCACCTCATGTGAAGAGTTGACTCACTGGAAAAGACTCTGATGCTGGGAGGGATTGGGGGTGGGAGGAGAAGGGGACGACAGAGAATGAGATGGCTGGATGGCATCATCAACTCGGTGGACATGAGTTTGAGTGAACTCCGGGAGTTGGTGATGGACAGGGAGGCCTGGCGTGCTGTGATTCATGGGGTCGCAAAGAGTCGGACACGACTGAGCTACTGAACTGAACTGAACTGAATAACAAGAAAAGCTGAATGAATATATTACTATTAGTGTTTTACTGAAGAATATGTTTAACGGAATTGTAAGGCTTAAGGAGTTAAGAGATATCAAAGATATTAGTCAGTTCAGTTTAGCTGCTCAGTCGTGTCTGACTCTGCAACCCCATGGACTGCAGCATGCCAGGCTTCCCTGTCCATCACCAATTCCCAGAGCTTGCTCAAACTCATGTTCATCAAGTCGGTGATGCCATCCAACCATCTCATTCTCTGTTGTCCCCTTCTCCTCCCGCCGTCAATCTTTCCCAGCATCAGGGTCTTTTCAAATGAGTCAGTTCTTTACATCAGGTGACCAAAGTATTGAAGTTTCAGCTTCCGCATCAGTCCTTCCAGTGAATATTCAGGACTGGTTTCCTTTAGGATTGACTGGTTGGATCTCCTTTCAGTCCAAGGGACTCTCAAGAGTCTTTTCAACACCACAGTTCAAAAGCATCAGTTCTACGGCACACAGCTTTCTTCATAGTCCAACTCTCACAGCCACACATGACTACTGGAAAAACCATAGCTTTGACTAGATGGACCTTGGTTGGCAAAGTAATGTCTCTGCTTTCTATCTAGGTTGGTCATAGCTATCTAGGTTGGTCATAGCTGTTTTTCCAAGGAGCAATGTCTTTTAATATCATGGCTGCCATCACCATCTGCAGTGAATTTGGAGCCCAAGAAAATAAAGTCTGTCACCGTTTCTATTGTTTACCCAACTATTTGCCATGAAGTGATGGGACTGGATGCCATGGTCTTAGTTTGCCATGATTAAAGACATCTATGGCACTTAGGAGAAGGCACTGGCTACCCACTCCAGTACTCTTGCCTGGAAAATCTCATGGACTGAGGAGCCTGGGAGGCTGAAGTCCATGGGGTCGCTAAGAGTCGGACACGACTGAGCAACTTCACTTTCACTTTTCACTTTCATGCATTGGAGAGGGAAATGGCAACCCACTCCAGTGTTCTTGCCTGGAGAATCACAGGGATGGGGGAGCCTGATAGGCTGCCATCTATGGGGTCTCATAGAGTCGGACACGACTTAAGCGACTTAGCAGCAGCAGCAGCAGCATGGCACTTAATTCATGGAGGTAGATTATAGAATTTCTAATTCATCTCTGGGTGATAAGTAAGAAAAGCTTCCAGAAACTATCTTTGATTTTCATGGAAATAGAATTTCTATCAGTTTCTTAGGGCTGCCATAACAAACTACCACAAACTGAGTGGCTTAAGCAATAAGCCACAGTTCCGGAAGCTAAAAGTTTCAGAGGAAGGGGTCAGCAAAGTCGGTTCCTCCGGAAGGCTGAAAGGGAAGGGTCTGTTCCAGGCCTCTCTTCTGTGCTTATGGATGGCTATCTTCTCCCTATATCTTCCCTCTGTATTTATCTGTGCAAATTTTCCCTTCTTAGAAGGACATTGTGTATATGCGCTCAGTCACTCAGTTGTGTCTGACTCTTTGCAGCTCATGGACTGCAGCCTGCCAGGCTCCTCTGTCCATGAAATTTTCCAAGTAAGACACTGGAGCGAGTTGCCATTTCCTTCCCAGGGGATGCATCTCCTGCTTTGGCAAGTGGACTCTTTACCCTATCACCACCTGGGAAGCCCTTTATAAGGACATTAGTAAGTCGGATTAGGGCCCACCTTATTTTAACTTGGTTACCTTTGTAAAGACTCTATCTCTAAGTAAGTTCACCTTCTGAAGTTCTAAGGTTAGAATTTCAATATAATAATTTGGGAGCTGGACACAAGTTCAACCCATGACCAAACTTTTTCTTTATCATTGAAGTTTCAGTTATATATGAAATGGAGAACATCCCAACAGGACGAGCTTTAAGGTATAATTTTTTTACTTTGTCAAAATCATTTGTAAATTCTAGGAAACAAAATATTGCAGGAAATCTATCACACTGAAGAGTATCAGGTTATATACAGGGGTCTGGTACATGAGAATATGTTTTTAAAAATATGGGGATGTGTTAGAAGTAGAAGTAAGTAGTAATTTAGAGAAAAAAATTGCTGCTCAATGTTATGTAATAAAGCTTTAGGAGCTTGATGGCTGATAAAATGTCTAACACAGCATCAAAGAGCTTGCAATGATCTGTAAACAAATTTCTCCAAAGTATATCAATATAATTGCTTTCTCTTCCAACAACTTAACCTAAAAGATGAAATGTTACATAGTAAGAACCAGGACTTGGCACTTACCATATATAGGGCCTTGCTTATCAGCTTTGACAAAGCAGTCATATCTAATTTATTTGTCGATTAGTCAGTTTCTACGTAAAAGGGCCCACACATTCTCACCTTGTCACTAATAAGATGCTGAAGCCATTGCTAATAATTAGTCTTGCAGGACAAAGGAAACATATTAAATCAGTCATCTGAGAGTAACTCTTGGACCTAATCTCAATTCGATGGAATTTTTTAATCTGATATCTTGATAGCTCTTGCGTTATGTATTTTATTCTTTTCCAAAAAGAACAGTGAAAATTTCCAGCATTGTCTTTCTTTCTAAAGTCATTATCTTTCAAATAAGAGGTTCAGAATTAGTGTTGAAACTACCCCCATTTTGTTTTTAGTATTATCATCGTCAACAGCCAACATGAATTGAGCACCTATACGTGTTGGGCATTATGGAAAGAATGCAGATATAAAAATTATATCTTCCTTTAACAAGTAACTACTATACAGCACAGGGAACTAAACTCAATTATCTTGTACTAATCTATAAGAGAAAAGAATCTAAAAAACGATATATAACTGAATCACTTTACTGTACACTTAAAACTAACACAACATTGTAAACCTACTTCAATTAAAAAATAAGAAAAAAAGAAAGTATATTTACCTTCAGTCTCCCCATCTTACCCCATCCCCAGGAACTTGGATCACATCTCTCTGGTATATACTCTTTATAATGCCTTGTACTTTTTTATTATGGCACTTGTAAATCTGTAATCACATATTGGTATAGCTATTTAATTAACATCCTTAACATTAATTAATATTCTCCTGGACTATGGCTCAAAGGGTAAAAGCATCTGCTTGCAGTGCAGGAGACCCAGGTTCAACCCCTGGGAAGATCCGCTGGAGAAGGAAATGGCAACCTACTCCAGTACTCTTGCCTGGAAAATTCCATGGATGGAGGAACCTCATAGGTTACAGTCCATGGGGTCACAAAGAGTCAGACACGACTGAGCAACTTTCCTGAACTATGATCTCTATGAGGATAAGGACCTTCTCTCTTGCTTCCCATTATACCCTCAGGGCTTGGCACTGGGAGGGTTATCAATAAATCCTTGTGACTGGGAGGGTTATCAAATAAATCCAATTTATTTATTCCAAAATAAATTGAAACAAATAAAAAGATAGGATATTATGAAATTCTGATAATGGGAGAGAGGAGAGAGGAGTTAATCTTAAAACCCATATTGAAATGAAAAGTTCCTTATATTTAATTCTGCTTTGTTTTAAATGGAGGCATATGTGAACACTCCGTGTCTGAGATACATTCGTATTCTAAATGACATTTCTCTGGAAGTTAGTTTTTTTTTCCCTATCATTTACTGTTCCCTGTGAAGAGATCCACATAATAAATTGCCCTTATAATTTAGCAGTAGGCGAAAGATTCTTCTTTTCTGAAAGAAATCACAGTTAGCATGATATAATCCCACAGGTTTGCCTCAGTTGCCAGGAAACTCAAAGCTAAATTTAAAGGTAAATTTCAGTGAAAAAATTAGACAAATCTTCAGAAATGACTTCTCAGTTGCTGAAGTTGGTTTTGAGCTTGTGTTTTTATTTTAATTCTGTTGTTTCTCACTGTAACCTGCCTCAGATGGTCTCTAAATCAAGATAGATGGTATATATAATACAAAGAAAAAAGCAAAATGGACCTATCAAGGATGAGTTCCAACTATTAAAAAAGCGGGTAATGATTACACAGATGCATCACTATGATGATACACAGAAGAAAATGTAGTTCTAAACTATGAAGTGCTTCTCTGCTAAGCTTTTCTTCTTGAAAATGCTGTTTGCTTCGGACCTAATGAAATTAACCACTGGACCATAGAACTAATGGGTTTATCATCTTGGCTGTCCTACATAAGCCACTGGGACTCAAAGTAAAACTGTAGGAATGTTTACTCTCTGTCCCACCAAAAGAGAGTGTACTTTTTTCCCCCAAAGTGTACTATAATTATGTTGTCTATTGTTGCATAACAAAATAATCCCCCTCAAAAAATACCCCAAATTGAATGCTGAAAACACCCCCCCCCCCAATTTTTTCTTCTTTTTTTTGGCTTATGATCCTATGGATTAGGAATTCAGGTTGACTCATTAGAGTGGCTCGGTTCCATGATGTTGGCTGGGTCCTTTCCTGGGCTGCCTTCAGCTGATGGCTAGGCTGGGCGGGAAAGTTTAAGAAAGCTTCACTCTCATGTCTAGTTCCTCGTTGCTCCTCTGTTGGCCTCTCTCTCTTCATGTAGCTTGACTTTCCTCACAGCATCATGGGCTTAAGACAGTCAAACTTCTTAAAGGGCCACTGGCTTCTGAGAGGATATACTATAAGAGAAAAGTGAATCTGCCAATCTCATAAGGCCCAGACTTGAAGGTTCTACAGTGTGACTTCCACTGCATTTGATTCATTAAGAAAGTCACAGGGCCAGTTCAGATTGGAGACGTGGAAACATAAATTTCACCTCTCAGTGGAAAGAGTGGCAATTTACTTTTACTACTATTGAATATTTCTATTTGTGCCATTGAGTCATAGTGTAATTTTTCCAAATTGTGTCCAATTGTATTGATTTTATCTCTAAACTTTTTTTTTTTAATTTATGCATTTGGCAGCATAAAGTCTTGGTAGCAGCATGCAGGATCTAGTTCCCTGTGACCAGGTATTGAACTCAGGCCCCCTGCATTGGGAGCATGGAGTCTGAGCCACTAGACCACCAGGGAAGTCCCACCTCTAAACTTCTAAAATCAAAACATTCTGAGTTACACTAAAAAGTAGTTTAGTCTTTCAGTCATGTCCGACTCTGTGACCCCATGGACTGTAGCCCACCAGGCTCCTCTGTCGATGGAGATTCCCCAGGCAAGAATCCTGGAGTGGGTTGCCATGCCGTTCTCCAGGGGATCTTCCCAACCAGGGATCAATCTCCCACATTGCAGGTGGATTCTTTATCATCTGAGTCACCAGGGAGCCCAAAAAGTAGAAGAAAAACCCAAACTTCTATAGGACAAAACTATTAAGACCTCCTAATAGGGATCAGACAAAGCCAGTTAGATTCTTAGCTGCATTCTTACCAGCTTTGTAATGTTGGACAAACGGTGGAAAGTTCTAAGCCTATTGACTTATCTGTAAAATGAGTTTTAATGACAACTCTTACCTCTTAGAACTGTTGTGAGAATTAAATGATATAATGTGTGTAAAGCATTTGACCTTAGTGCCTAGTACATACTAAGTGCTCAAAGCATGTTAGATATTATCAAGACAGAGCTCAAAATTATGACCCACCTTTCTAGCCTACCTTTCTACACTTTCTGTTATGGTATAAATTGTGATTTTACTTATATGTCTACTTGTAAGCATGCTGCTCTCAGACCACTTTGCTTCTGGATTTTATTGCTTAAGCGTCATTTCTCAAAAGACTTCTTCATGGTCAGTAGGCTTACGCTTTTACTGAGTTATTTAGATGCTTGCAGAGGCTTAAGAACTAGTGAACACAATCTATCTTCCATGGATACTTCTCCCTAGAGCAACTGCAGTGGTCCAGCTTCATTGCTGAAATGATATTTCATTTGCCCAAGATCTCATTAAATCAAATGACACCAAACTACTCTGCTTCCTTAGCTATACGTGCACAAAGCACTGAGGAAAGAACAGATGCCTAAACCCATAGGTCCAACGTGTATTCAGTTATTAATGCCATTCGATCTGAATGTCATGCCAGGTTTTCCTTTCTAATCTGTCTTGCAATGCCAAGTCAAGACTTGATAAGAGTTTGAAATTCTAAATCAGAACGCATTGTAACTCATGAACACTCAGATGACTTTTAAAATTCTTTTCCGACTCCCCTTCATGAAAATATTTCTTATTAAAGGCTCAGAAACTCGGATTGCAATGAATTTTCATCCCTCTGTTTGAACTCTTAAGATCAAGCTCTTTTGTATTTCTCTTGCCATGTGGACATTTATCCATCATCTCAACTTCCTCTTTCTTGGCATGCCACCCAGTGGACCACTCTTGCATGAAAAGCTCGTGGCCCAGGGCTGACCAGCCTGTCCTCCTACCTCTGGGCTATTTCGTAGTTCCATTTCCGGCTCCTCCTCTCCATTCCATGGGATTCCGGGGGAATATGAGCATGGCTCAGGTTGCGTGGTTGGCTAACTTACCTCTCTCTCTCTCTCACCATCTCTCTTTTCTCTCTCCCTCTCATTCTCCATATCTCTCATACACTCTCCTTTCTCTCCCCTTCCTCCCCGTCTTGCAACACACCAATTTATTCATTCCTGTGCTTTAAATTCAATCCATATGTCTTTCTTAAATTGATCAGTTCTCTAAATGCCTGATTCCTATTCCCAGTTGCCTACTTAATATTCCTGTTCAGATGTCTCACAGATAACTTGAATTAATCATGTCCAAAAATTGAACTCTTGATTTTCTTCCTATCTAATTTTATTCCTTTTCCAATTTCCCCCAGTTCAGTAGCTGAAATTGCCAAAGACTAATTTGTTACAGCCAGAAACCTAAACATATTCCTCTTTCTTTTCTTCCAACATCAATGCAATAAATTAATTAGCACATACTATTGAGTTTACCTCTAAAACGACTTTGGTTTTTAATCCCCTTCTCTTTATTTCCAGGGCTTTGGTGCAAGCCACCCCCATCACCTTATCTTTTGGACTCTTTAATAAAAAGTCTTTTTCACTCTCATCTCTAAATCCACTCCTCCTTGCCTTTCATCTCCTTGACTATCCCATTAGGAAATCTCTTCACTTTGGTCAGATTATAGTGGAGATTTTCTTGAGAAAAAAAGGCAGTGAAAGAGGGCAGAACTTCTCCAGAGTATTGTAGAGAAGTAGCAAACTTGGCCTTAGAAGCTGAGTTCCTTCTTTGTGGCAATTAATTCTATCAGATATCTACTGTTGTAGTTTGGCTTTCTCCTTTTCTTGATGTACTTTTTTTCTTTTTAAATTCCTTTTGTGAAGAACTGAGGTATTTGGGCCCTCCTGAGAATAGCTGATGCTAATATGCTGTAGTTTAAATTACATTATTCATCCCCACCTACCACAGGGCAAAAATAAAGTCATAGTTTTGCTAATCGCAAAGCTACCAGAGGCTTCAAAACCCTGTCAGAAGGAAATGGCCTAATTCTTTCTCTGAAACTAGAATAAACAGACATATCCAGATACTATTTCCAAATTGGAAATCTTTTTTCCAGATTGGAAATCTTTGTTACTTGGCTTATGAAGCAGAAGCATAAAATAATATAATAATATAATAATAATATAATAATAACCATATTTTTGTATAGGTTTGACTATAATGTCAGCTGACCGCTTTGGATGGTTTGAGTCCTCCACATTTGGGACACATTCAGCATCCCTAATACCTTATACCCTTTACTCCTTGGCGTAACTCATCACCTCTGTTATCTCCGGAAGACAGATACTAGGCCTCCATCTTGTCAGTCTTACCATTC
Organism: Moschus berezovskii; assembly: GCF_049115385.1. Taxonomy (NCBI): domain Eukaryota; kingdom Metazoa; phylum Chordata; class Mammalia; order Artiodactyla; family Moschidae; genus Moschus; species Moschus berezovskii. The sequence goes on along the minus strand of NC_142469.1, from coordinate 79,516,817 downwards.
TTCTATCTGAGAAGTCTTATTGTTGCCCATCCCTCACCCTTACCCACACTCAGCTAAATTCTACATTTTTTCCCAGTCAGCTATAGTTTCATGAGATCCGTAACACTTAACCAGATGTTAGAAATTGCATGGGTTACTTTCTTCCAATGCCTCTTCAACTCTTAGTAAATTCTAACTTACAATAATTACCCTTTAGTGATTGATTATATTTACTAGCACAAGTAGCATTTTTACAGCACTTTATTTAGAAAATGTTCAATGATTTCTTTCTCCCTGTGTCTAATAATTCAGCAATGCAGGTAGCTGTCCTTAGCGTTTCTTTACCAACAAAGATTCTGGGCATCAGAAAGATTAAGTAACTTTCCCATGGTCACACAGATAAGAAGGTCCACATCAATTGGTGACATTTGAGATTCTCTTTCCATTACATCACATCACTTCTCTAGCAACTGCTGTGGTTTTTCGCTGGGCATTTTATACTCATCATCTATTATTGCAGGAACTTCAGAAAATGGAAATGGAGTTCTTTATTTTCATGCTAACATTTGTCAGATTCTTTGGTCTGGGATTTTTTTGGGGGGGAATCAATTCTATCTTCTAAATAGCTCTGGCTCCCACTTTTCCTGAGCGCCTGCACTGCCTCTTCCCTAGCTCAGGCCCCCTCCATTCTTCCCTGAAGAATTGCCACCACTGTTAAACTGGCTTCCTGTGGCCAGTTTTACCCCCACAGAATCCTCCAAACTGCAGTCTGGAAGAATTTTCTAGAACACATGTTGGAGCTTGATATAACCACACTTTTAACACTTCAATGTTTCATCGTAGCTCTCAAAATAAATTCCTAACTCCTTAGTATTGCATGTAAAGCTTACCAACACCTGGCCTTTGCTTACTTCTCTCACCCCTCCTGTCTTTCTCTTTTTCCTTCTCCTTCCTCATCCAGAAATTTCATTCTCCAAGCACGTTGAATAACTTAATTTTTTTCCATCTATCTATCTCACGATCAATCCTGGGGCTCATCATCTGGGGTTCACAGAGAAAGATGTCTCTGGATGGAATCCAGAAACTTGGGTGGACAAAACTTATGGCTATTTTCACAAAGCTAACTGAACTTTAGTATTTCCTCCAATTATGAATGTAACCAACAAATGGCAGTAGTATTATTAGGACCTGTAATTTTATCACTAATAGAAATCACAGATATTTTCATATCACATGGCAATATTAACAAAATTAACAATAACTGTTGAAGGTACTACAATATATTACGTATGATTATCATTACAGAGAAATTTATAGTTGTTATTATCTCTCATATAAACCTTGGTACCTAATACAGCAAGAAAGAATCACATATAGTGCTGAGTATATAGTACTGAAATATTTTAAAAATTTTGCTAACTGCAGTTTAATACAATCAATTGCCTTTGTAAGCCTATGTATTTTACTTTATTCATTAAAAACTTATTCTAGGAAGGGGCCCTTAGGCTTCACCAGATTGTCAGAAGGGTTCAAGGCTCAGAAAAGGCAAGATCCCCTGTCTTCATGGTATCCCTTCCTTAGAATGTTCTTTTGAACTCCACACTCTTCACCTGGCCAACTCTCATTCATTTCCCTGGATGTGATTTATACCTTTCTTTTTTTTTTCTTTCAGCTTGGCTTTACAGCAGGCATACAAAATCTTAGTTCCCCAGCCAGGGATTGAACCTATGCCCCCTGCAGTGGAGGTACAGAGACAGCTACTAGACCACCAGGGAAGTCCCAAGGGTGGGATTTAAAGGTAGCCTTTGAAGGGTCTTTTCCCTGATCCTCCAAGATTGGGAGAACTTCATGTCTGTTTTTTTGGCAGTGAACTTTGCTCAATTATGGACTGATTTCACTATGGTATCTTTCAATCAACTGACTCTAACGCACAGTCAAGCTCTTTGAGGCCAGCCCAGTGGCTTTATCTCTGTTATATCCACCATGTCCAACATGAAGGGGTGCTCAGTGGTCCTCTGTTCAGCTGATTCTCACTCCATGTTAGCAGCATGCCATCAGTGCCATTCATTCATACCAACATTTATTCTGAATCTCCTAGGTTCCAGGGACTTTCCAGGCACTGGAAATAAAGCAGAAAATAATACAGAAAGAAATTCCTCACCTAGATGCTTACCTGCTCACAAAGTGATCTGGCCAATAAACAAAATTTATGAAGTAAAACATTCCAGTCACAAAAGAACAACTCTGTGAATCCTCTGGTACAAGGTAACTAGAGTAGTCCAAGTCATAGAGACCAAGAGTAGAATGGTGGCTGCCAGGGGTGAGGAGAGAAAAGAGGGGTGAGGAGTTACTATTTAACAGGTACAGCCTTTCAGTTTAGGAAGACTGGTCTGAAGATGGATGGTGGTGGTTGCACCACAATGTGAATGAACTGCACACTTTGAAATAGTTAACATGGTAAAGGTTATGTATATTTCATCACAATTTTTCAAAAGTAAAACACACCATATTAAATAGGAAATGTGCTGGAGAAAAGCAAAGATGCGAAGTGGGAAGAAGGAAGCCCTGAGAGAAAAGAGGCTGGGAGAGGTCTCAGAGGTACAGGATTTCTTGCTTGTTTTTGCTCAGGATCTGAGCTTCAGGCACAGACCACCTCTTTGGAAGAAGATTCAGAAAGACCTGACTCTTCTATATGATTATCAGCAGTGGATACGAAAGTAGAGGTTTTTTTTTTAACATGTGTTGCTTGGTTCCCCAGAACTAGTTGCCTTGCATTCCCCTAATGCTTTCTGGGAAAAGCATACGTTCAGTGAGTGAAATCCTTAGGAAGAATATTGGCATCTCTAATTGTTACTTGGACCTACCATTTATCTTTCTCCTCCACTTTTCAGTTTGACATAAGCACTTCTCTGCCGTGCATCATCAAAGAATTATGAGACCATTTGAGGAGGTGAATAGGATTCATTTTTGAAAAATCAGATAATTATATCTGATTTATATCTCTTGTGTCCTCATAAATCACCTTAATATCCATGCTTCTGTAAGTTTGGTTTTATACTATTTATTTTTCTAACTCACAAAGATAATCTGGGGAGGCCAAGTCTAATTGTAGTCTTTCAGTGAGTAGTTTGACTTCTGGTTCTTTCTTTATTAAAATCTAGGCTTTTATTCAAGTAAATACTATCAAATTTTGAGGTTTAAAGGTTTGATTTCAAAGTTTGATCTACAAAATAGCAAAACAACTGGCTATAAAGTGAAACTTCTATCCAGTCAAGTTTGTTTATGCTTTGTAATATCAACCACAGAGCCTAGTTGATTTTTTTTTTTAGGATATTTTGACAAATAAATAAACACAGACCTCCTAATACTCGTTTGCCTCTAATCTAAAATTTCTACCATGCAGGGACACTGTGACCAGAAAAGTCTCATGAAATATTCTATCTACTACTCCTTTGTAATGTTTGCCTGTTTAGTTATAAAAACTGTTTAGGATTTTAAAAAATTACAAATCATTCTCAATGAACTAGTGAGACTTTCATGCCTTACTGGAAACTGGCAAATGATGAGTCATCTTATCTTGCCTAGATCCTAAAGTACAGATTGCCAGAGCTGAATTCTTTAAATATTAAAAATATTCCTTCCCTCTTCTTACCATCTTCTGAGACATTCAGACAAAAGCCATGGAGCTGAACTGAGAACACAACCTAGAAACAAGCAAATTACCTAATTATAAAAATGACACGTGACTTAGAGAACAAGCTTCTGTGATCATGGTGCTACCATTAATTTCCCTCTTTGGATCATTTTTAATTCTTTCAAATAGGAACCCTTTGACATTTCAATCATTGTGAAGACGTATTAGTACCACTTCGAACATTCTTAGCAAATGGAAATATTTAAGTGACTGCTAAAATCAGAATCCTTGACTGAATATGTTATCAGCTTCAGGGTTTTAAGGTCAGCAATGTCTAGTTTAAAAAACTTTTAAAAGTCATTTCTTTCATAATTTAGATGAATTTTGAATCCTTTTCATTCTTTTCTCCACTTTCTATATCTATTTAATTTAATATAAAATAATCCCTTCTCTTACAACATGTAATCTATTCCTGGGCTTTATTTTCATAATGAAATTCATTTGTGCACAGTAATGAACCCCATGGTTTCATTAAAGGAAAGGAATTTAACTTGTCTGAGTCTTGCTTTCCTCATCTGTAAAATGGCAAAAAGCTCTTATCACCTCTAAGAGCATGATTTGTGGAATGATTTGCTCTCTTGGGATAGTTTGTAACCAATGCACACACCCACCACTCTCCTTCAGCACAGAGCCCGATGAATTCTCATCTGGGCTCTTTCCAAAGGTTTCTCACAGGGCTCTCCCCTGCCTAGCTCTCCTCACTCCACAAACTATCCCACACATGGTTGAGCTGCAGAGAAACATTTCACATGCAAGAAGCAGGTGTGAAACTGGTTTGTTCCAGAATTCATTCAGTTCAGTTCAGTTCAGTCGCTCAGTCATGTCCGACTCTCCGCGACCCCATGAATCACAGCACACCAGGCCTCCCTGTCCATCACCAACTCTCGGAGTTCACTCAAACTCATGTCCACAGAGTCGGTGATGCCATCGAGCCATCTCATTCTCTGTCGTCCCCTTCTCCTCCCGCCCCCAACCTTTCCCAGCATCAGAGTCTTTTCCAGTGAGTCGCTGATCGCCGAAGAATTGATGCTTTTGAACTGTGGTGCTGGAAAAGACTCTTGAGAGTCCCTTGGACTGCAAGGAGATCCAACCAGTCCATTCTAAAGGAGATCAATCCTGGGTGTTCATTGGAAGGACTGATGCTAAAGCTGAAACTCCAATACTTTGGCCAGAATTCATTACAAACCCTTAAACCCAAGGTCCTCAGCAGCATTTCACCATGCTTTCCCACTTGTGTGTGCGCTAAGTCACTCAGTCGTGTCCAACACTGCGACCCCATGAGCCTGCCAGGCTCCTGCCGTGGGATTCTCCAAGCAAGAATACTGGAGTGGTTTGTTGTTCCCTTCTCCGGGGATCAAACCTGAGTCTCTTATGTCTCCTGCAACGGCAGGTGGGTTCCTTACCACTAGCGCCACCTTAACTCTCTTTCCCACTTGCCTTTCTTCTAATCCTCCTCCTCCTCCTACTCCCTCTCCCCTTCCTCTGCCCTTCTTCCCTTCCTCCTCCTCCTCTTTCTTCTTCTTCATGTTCCCTGCAGTTGTTCATTTGCTCATTCAAATATATTTACTGAGGACTGACTCTCTGAGCACTTTGTAAGCTGCTAGAAGCAGTGATGAGCCAAACCAAAGAAGTTCCAGGTAGACACTACTTATATAAAGACGTAGGTGGGAAGAGGTGAGAAATCTACGCGAAGAGGTGTGTAGGCTGAGCAGCTGGAGTAGAGAGTCTGAAAGTAGGGGCAAGTTTGTGGAATAAAGTGAAAGAAAAAAACCAATAGAACCTCACAGACTTCCTTAACGTGTTGTGTAGCTGTGTCATTATTCTGAGCACAACGAGAAACTCCATTGGTTGAACAGAGCTGCAATTCCCTGCAATTTTCCTTCCCCCAAGTTCGTGCTTCTGCAGTTTCTGAAGTGTGAACTACACTCTTCATCTCTCCAATTCATAAGCATTATCTCGAGGACCAATTTCAATAGCCATCTCTTCCATAGAAAAGTTCCTCCTCTCCCTAAACCAGATGAACTTGTATTGAAGCCATTTAGGTCCTTATCTCTTTCAAGTAGGACACTTCTAGGGTCTGATATGATAGCTACTAGCTCCATGGGGTTATCAAACACCTGAAATGTGACTAGTCTGAATTGAGAGTAAGTTGACGTACATACCAGAGGTTAAAGACTTTTATGGAAAAAAAATAATAAAGAACATAAAATACTTCATTGATAACTTCATATTGACTACATTTTGAAATGACGATATTTGATTGTGTTGGGTTAAATAGTTACATGTGCATGTTCAGTCGCTTCAGTCATGTCTGACTTTTTGTGACCCCATGGCCTGTAGCCTGCCAGGCTCCTCTGTCAATGGGATTCTCCAGGCAAGAATACTGGAGTGGGTTGCCATGCCCTCCTCCAGGGGTTCTTCCTGACCCACGGATCAAACCCTCTTCTCTTCTTTACCACCAGTGCCACCTGGGAAGCCAAATAATTATATGATTGAAATTAATTTCCTCTTTCATTTTCCTTTATTTAATGCAGTTAGTGGAATGTTTTAGATTACTGATACTTATGTGGTTCACATTATATTTCTAGTAAGCAACACTCCTCTAAACTGTATACTTCCTGAATAGTGAATGTTTATTCAATTATGTATTTGTTTATTCCCCTAAGGAACACGTTAGCTTGTCCATAGTAAAGACTCAGTAAATACTGTTTAAATTCATTACCATTCTATAAAGTATTTTTTAAAAGTACTTTGCAATTTCAATACACTTGTCATTTTTAGAGATGTGTAGCCAAAACACCCCAGTGAAAATAATGGGTGGGGAAGGGGAACAGGTTTTTTCCCCCTTGGCCCCGAGAAGGCTGATATACAGAACATGTGGTTTGACCACGGCAGACACAGTGGGTCATGACGGATGATTCAGAAGGTTGCTCTGTTTCCAAAACAAGAATTTTTATTGCAGTATGTGGAAGGAGCATTAAGACAAGAGGATCCTTGTGGTTTCTCGCTGTATCTGTGGAAAAAATCTGCGGTTAAGGTTTAAATTAAACTGACATTAAAATAGCCTTTGTAGTTACAATGTGCATTTTAACATCTGTTGCTATAGCTATACCAACACTGAATATTGTGAGTGATGGTTTAGGAGTGGTGGAATAAAAATGTGGTTTCCTGCCTATGATTTTCTAGGGTTGACTTGGTCTTTTTTAATGATGAGACATAGACTAAGGAAAATTATTAAGAGCATAGAAAAGAAAACAGAAAGCAAAAATTATTAAGATTCCAAGCACTTCTGGTATGAGGGGAAAAGTATTTAGGACTTCCCAGCACCACATCTGTAATTTTATGGATTCTTTTGTTTTGGCCAGTTTCAGGTTTAGAGCAGTTTTCCTTATGGTTCATGGAGGCTCTCCCATGGCAACCCTGCACACACATTCTGCTCTTTGTTAAGGGACCTTTAAGGATGAACCAAAAAGTATTTTTCATCATAAAATAGTTGGGAACACCTCTTAACCAATTTGTAAAACTGACTGCAAAGATATTTTGTTTTATGCCCTGAATAAGATGTTTCATTTCAGACTAGTTTTCGTTCAATTGAGTACGGCCAATGGGAAAAAAAAAATCACATTATTGGATTTTCCTCTGAAGAAGCAGAGGGGGAGCTACATCCAGAATTAATAAACACCTCTCTAATATACCATCATCATATGTATTTATGGTAATGTTGTTTCTGTTTGTTTCTCAATAAATTTGAGTAAACTCAAAGAACTTATGTTGAAAATAATTTAATTATGCCAAACATACTGTATATGACAAATACTAGGATAAAAAGGTGTTTGTATATTTGTTGTGGTGGTGTAGTACACTCTGTGGCAAGGCAGCAAGAGCGAGTAGATAAACATTGGACCTGATTCTGCATCTTACTTGCTATGTGACTTTAGGCAAGTCAGGTGGCCTCTCTGAGCCTTAGTATTTTATATATATATAAAATAGGGATGATGCTGGCCTTGTGGGGTGTTATGCATAAGAGGTGATAACTGCACAGTGCCTGGGACACAACAGTTCTTCAGTAATAGAAACCTGGTTTCAGTGTATTGAGACATTATTAATGGAATCATTGGTAGAAATTTGACATCATTTTTACTGAAAGAGTTTTTACTTGAATGAATGCTGAACATTTATGAATCTAGAATGGGGAAGAAACATCAGATTCAGGTTCTGTAACCTCAGATATTACCTCACTCACAAATCATGACGTTTTACATACTCACTGTTAATATATGGCACCAAAAATTCAATGAAAACAACCTCTCGAAAAATCATTTGAATTTTAGTGTATTTGATAGCATTTTTTTCCCCTCAGAAGTCTAGTCTCTGAGAGGAAAGCAAGAAATTCTGTGAAAACTGACTTTAGAAAGAACAGTGAATATTTTTCTTCTTGCTCATTTATATGCAGTAACCAAAATTAGTCATTTAATCACTGTTCTGAGATGATGCTTTCTTTACCAGGCTACTATATGTAGAATTCTGAAATAAGGTCTGAAAACCCGGGTTAACTAGAAAATTAATGTCAATTACTCTTAAGTTTAGAGTAACTTCAAATTCCAAATGAATAAACTTTTCTTCTAGTCAAGGACTAAAAATATTTTTTTCACCACATGCAAACTTTTTAAAATATCTGTTAAAAACATTTTCATTTCCAGGAAAATGAGAGAAAATAATTAAGAGCAACATGGAGATTTTAAAAGGTGAAAAATAGTAGTGAAAACTATATTCAATTCTAAGATTCATGATTTCTCTTCAGATCAATATAAAATAATACCCTTTTAGAAATTCCTTTTTAAAATATTTCAAAGTCTACATTCTTTTGAATGAATATAATAATATATTGAATTAATATAATTGCATATAATTTAATAAATGAGAACAGAAACAAGATTATGTTAACCACTATCAGAATACATACAATATCCTTCAAGATAGCTAGACATAGGGACTTTAAACAGGCTTAATTTCTGTCTAAGAACTAATGATTAGAGTTAAAAGGTGTCTCATTTTAAATGAGAAAATCCATTATATTCATCTCCAGTGGTAAGCGATGATTATTATATTGTAATTATATTCTATACTGGCTCAATATTTCAGCCAAAGTTGCTGAAGAGTAGGAAAAATAATTATAGCAAGAAATTCTATGAAGTGTACATCAAGAAATGTAAAACGAGGGAGAAATCCTTCACGAGAATGGCTTGCATGATGGCATCAGGGTTGGGTACACAGGGCACACATTAAATATGTATTTTGCAGGCTGATTTCTAAGTCACCTCCTAGCTTTGAAGTTATTTTCATAAGATTCTATCAATAGTATTGAGAGATACAGACGGTTGCATTAGGCATTAGAACATTATAATGCCATTTGTGCATAAATAGCCTTTTAAAAAATTCTGTATTCTGTGCTTATCTATATAGAATAGAATTTGTTTTTCTGGCTACACTCTCATAGAAAAATTTGTGGAAATTGTACATCACTAAAGCCATTTGGCTGAGAGATGTTACCTAGTTTAGTAAGAAAATCTCTGTTATTTAAAAGTTTCCTAACCTTTTTCAAGTCCTGATCTGTTACAGAATGGTTGGATGACTTTAGAAAGCATCAGCTTTATATTTTGCAAAATTAGAACCATGTGAGAAGCTTTACTCAGAGGAGGAATATGTAGCTAGGAGATTTGAGCCTAATACAATGGTCCACAAATTAGAAATATTATTTAATGAACCACAGCGAAGTCCAGAAAGAACAGTTATAAGAGCAAATAAAATTCCAAAGAGTAATAAAAGAGCTATAAGGAAGAGACTCATTTAATGCCTAGAACCAAAGAAAAAAGCATCATTTGGGCACTTCACAGAATGAAAGATGCTCTCCAGAAATCCTGGAAAGCAAAGTCAAGTGGGCCTTAGGAAGCATCACTACAAACAAAGCTAGTGGAGGTGATGGAATTCCAGTTGAGCTATTTCAAATCCTCAAAGATGATGCTGTGAAAGTGCTGCACTCAATATGCCAGCAAATTTAAACTCAGCAGTGGTCACACACTGGAAAAGTCTCAGTTTTCATTCCAATCCCAAAGAAAGGCAATGCCAAAGAATGCTCAAACTACTGCATGATTACACTCATCTCACATGATAGCAAAGTAATGCTCAAAATTCTCCAAGCTAGGCTTCAACAGTATGTGAATCGAGAGCTTCCAGATGTTCAAGCGGAATTTAGAAAAGGCAGAAGAAACAGAGATCAAATTGCCAACATCTGTTGGATCATAGAAAAAGCAACAGAGGTCCAGAAAAACATCTACTTCTGCTTCATTGACTACACCTAAAAGAAATCAACCCTGAATATTCCATTGGAAGGACCGATGCTGAAGCTAAAGCTCCAATACTTTGGCCACCTGATGTGAAGAACTAAGTTATTGGAAAAGACCCTGATGCTGGGAAAGATTGAAGGCAGGAGGAGAAGGGGACGACAGAGAATGAGATGGTTGGATGGCATCACTGACTTGATGGACATGAGTTTGAGCAAACTCTGGGAGTAGATGATGGACAGGGAAGCCTGGTGTGCTGTGGTTCATGGAGTCATGAAGAGTCAGACATGACTGAGTGACTGAACTGAACTGATAATGTATACTCATTTCACATACTCACAGAGGGCTCACATGCCTTCCTGTTACTATCATTTGTTGTCTTCTAATTCTTTCACCACTTTTTAGATAAGTATGATCATTACCTCTTAATGGATGGAAAAATACTCAAAAGTTTATTAGCTGCTCAAAATCACACTTATTAAGTCCAAGAGACAACACTTGAAATCAGATCTTCTAACAGTACTAAGATAGTAAGAAAAACATCAAAATTGACAAAAGCTAAAGCTGTGAATGGATACATGGATGAAAAAGTCGGATCAAGATCATAAAAGTATGATTATGGTCTCAATTCAAGGAAGCTGGAAGATAAAATGAGACTGTGAAATTTCCAAAAACTGAATCCACTATTTCATTCAGACCCCACAGGGTGACAGATAGTTACTTAGCAACTAATACAGCAAATATTTGCTGAACTTGATCAACGCAAGACTCTGCTTGGAGTGACAAGTGAAACAAAGATCTCTAAAGTGAAATCTTTATTCTTAAAAAAATTACCATTGAGTAAATGACACAAGTTAAGAAGTTAAGTTGCTGCTATAAGGCATCTATTCACCCCTTTACCCATCTATTCATCTACAAATACTTAGACATTTCTATGTGCCCTCAAGACAGTCATGAATAAGATATAGGTAATAAAATGATAATGGAAAATATCCTCTGCAGGGTAGAGATGTCTTTCAACAGAGAAAGGCCTCTGGAAGACTAAATGAGACTGGGAGAAACTCTTCACCTGGGAGAGCAAACTGACTGAGAACAGAGTTGAGGATTCCTAGGAAAATGAACCAAGCACACCAACCCCACAGCTTTTCATGCTGGCTCTTATATGTTTCTGGAGGAAAATGACTAGACAGGCAACAGCTATAATGAGAAGACCGTGATAAGTAAAAATATTAAAGTCTATGAATAAAAAGCACCTGGTGATAAAATTATAAGTAAATCATTGATCACTCCCTAAGTCAAATAAATGTCAAAATCAAATAGATGTTGTGGAAATCACTGGTCCAAGGACCTGTTAGAAGTTTTAGAGTAGTTCTCAAGGTCTCCTGCAGTCTCTTAGAAAAAGGAATGGCAACTGGCAAAGAATCAGTCTTAGAGACTGAACCCTCAGGGGAATTCTGAGTATAAATGAAATCCTCCTAGTTCACATACACATGACAAGTTATTCTCTCCTAACCCTTCTTGTGTGATATTATGGTAAAAAATTCTGTATTTCTCATAATCCCAAGAGAGGAACATACCTCGTGGTAATCATCCATGAAAATAAATACTAGCTGGAATCTTTAAAGAGTGCATGAATCATGGTGCCATATAGTATACTGACTCACATGAGAAGCTTGAAGTAAAAATGTGGGGTTCAAGGAGGAAGATACTTCATGGAGTTGTAATGAGCCTTCATGAAGATGGTTTTAGAGCCAGGTTTTCAAGTTTGGGTAAGATTTGACCCTGCAAAATTGGGAAGAGATGAAGAATAAAAGTCACTCCTTTTGACAAGAACATATGAGAATCCAGAAGCTCAACGGTCAAATAATGAAGGATCTGTTAGGAAAAGACCAAATCATCTGTTTTGGCTGGTACATGGCAGAAAGGTAGGCGAATCATGGGGAATCAGACAGTAAATGTTACTTGGGCCACAGCATGGAGAGATTCCAGGTAATAGCTAAACAAAATGACTTGGCCTTTATTCAGTAGAAAATAAAAAGTCATTGAAGGTACTAAGTAGGGAAGTAATATAATCGACACTGTGTTTTAGGAAGAAGGCACCAGCAGGAAAGTGTAAGGTAAGTTGGAAGGGGGCGAAAGAGAAAGGGAAATGAGTAAGTTGCTGCAATAGTGTTTAATCACCACTTAACCTATGACTCCTGGGTTCCTAAAGAACATTCCCTATGGGACTGAGGCGAGAAAATGTTCTCTGAGCTCACTGTCTGCTGACCACAATTCTTATTTCAGTGAACAGTGTTTCCTTAATACTCAATTCACTAGAGGCAAGCCTAGAATTCAAATTCCTTGTTTTCATTTACCCTGAATTTTTGTTTTGTTTTGTTTTGGTGGATTTATTACCCAAAGTACCCACCAAAATCCATTTTAAAACTTTTATTTCACATTTTTGAAAAATTCTTTCCTATTTTTTGATTAATTAGGATTAATTTCTTTTATATCAGAATATATGCTTAGTTGTTCAGTCGTGTCCGACTCTTTGTGACCCTATGGACTGTGGCCGGCCAGGTTCCTCTGTCCATAGGGATTCTGCAGGCAAGAAAACTGGAGTGGGTTGCCATGCCCTTCTCTAGGAGATCTTCCCAACCCAGGCAGGGATCAAACCCAGGTCTCCCACATTGCAGGCAGATTCTTTACCATCTGAGCTACCAGACCAAGTATTTGCCCTGTATTTCTTTATGAAATGAAAGTACTTACCTTATTTAACCCTGGAGATGGCCAGTCAAATGATTTAACACTTTTTATTATCTTTTGGCACTTGGTGGAGGGTTGAGAGATAGCTGGATTATGGAAAGAAATGAAATTTTGGTCATTATTGATTTCGGATATAAATAAAGACCATAAAATCCAAACTGTAAGAACAGTTTGACAGTTTTTATGCTATATGCAATCTTCATCACACAGCCTGCTCTGTCATTTGCACAGGGAATAACCCAAATGCCATTTTCTCTTTCCCCAAACAAGGGCTGATGTTCAGTTGACATGCATTGGCAAGAGATACTGATTCTGAAGTGCTGAAATATTTCTATAAGGGTTAGTATAGCCACTATCCCGAGCCTTCTGAGTGTCTTCTCCCTCCAACTAACCCAGCTGTTCCTGCCTGCCCCAAAGGACTCTTCAAGAACTCTCTACAATCTAAAAGCAAAGAGGTGGAATTGGAACAGTAGGAGCCCTAGACGAACCTAGCTGGGTCCTACAGACAATGTCTTATGCTCTATGTCCCTTCTGTTCAACTGGTGAAATATTTTGAATTATATCTACCTAAAGGATACTTTGGCCACCTCATGCGACGAGTTGACTCACTGGAAAAGAGTCTGATGCTGGGAGGGATTGGGGGTGGGAGGAGACGGGGACGAAAGAGAATGAGATGGCTGGATGGCATCACCGACTCGATGGACGTGAGTTTGAGTGAACTCCGGGAGTTGGTGATGGACAGGGAGGCCTGGCGTGCTGTGATTTATGGGGTCGCAAAGAGTCGGAAACGACTGAGAGACTGAACTGAACTGAAAGGCAACTTTCTTTTCCCAGGGAATTATATTCCTTGCATCTAATTACAATAAAAGGAAACAAAATTTTTTTAAAAACTGCTTACTTTATCTGGAATCTAGGTGTGATGTGTCTCTGCCTCTCAGTTCTGCCTCTCACTAGGTGGATTATTATCTCAGGCTTTTTCATGTGATAAGAGATAGGCTGCTGGTATTTCCTCAGAATACTTCCCTAGCATCTGCTGTCCAAAAAGAAGAAAATTCTACCTCCCAATTTCTGTATGAAAAGATTGAAGAAAAGAATTCTGATTGGTTCTGATTAGGTCACGTGCCAACTCTTGGACCAATCACCATGGCCAGAGGCATGAGATTTTAAACAGTTCTTTGCCTGAAAGTTATGTATGATGCTCTCCCCACAAAGCTGAAAAGTTTGCTATTTCCTTTAGAGTTTAATGAGGACCATATTACTATAATGCATTAATATGTATTTCTGGATTGTACACTCCTTTATCAGTTACTTATTTTTCCTTCAACAGCATGTCAGCTGATGATGCAAAGTATTGCTATCCATTGGCAGATTACAGCATTTCTGGAGAGGGTAGGATCACTAGGGATAATGTTGTTCGCTGGACTCTCTGATTCTAATTCTTTGTTTTAATATTATTAGTTTTTTTCACATCCCCAGAATTCATCTGTCCTGAAAAAATATCTTTTTCTCCTTCTCCACTTACACAGATTCATAGTAATGATTATTTTCCTCTGTCTAAATTGTCCTGAGGTCGCAGTGAGTTTTCAGGTTTCAGCAGTTTTCAGAGGACTTTCAAACATCTGCAATCCATTCTCGATCCCTTCTCCCATCTCCCACAGTTTCAGTACCTCACAAAATTCTTGAACATAGTAAGAGACTTACTAAATATCTATTTATTAGCTTTGCCTCCCTTCTTGTTTTCAGGGAACAGTTAAATCTTAGCATTTTCTTTATAAAACATGAAGTGAGGGAAAAAATAGAATACTGAAATAGAAACCATTACCAATGCAGCACAAGCATCATTTGGAGGAAAACTGTTTTTGCATAAAATTGAAACTGACTGTACTGTGCAATTTCTTTTATAAGAAGATTCGAGGAAGAAGCAGGAACATCAGGGAGTAGTAATAAGCCCCCATTTTGGATGTTAATCATCCTCCCTTTCATTTAGCACTTGCAATTTAATTAAGGAACGTACACTGTTCAAATAATGAGACTTTCATTCAGTCTGTATCATTGCAATTTAAATGGATTTTCTAACAACTGCCCTTAAGACCATAAGATTATTTTAAGAGCCCTGTGAGGTTTTTAGTGTGTTTTTTTTTGTTGTTGTTGTTGTTATTGTTATTTCCAGTTTATCTAATGGAGGTAATACACAGTTATGGATGAATGTGACTGGATTGGCAAGCAGAGAGAAAATGTAGTGGGTAAAAACAAATGTCACTTGATCATTTGTTCATTCAACAGGATAAGCACAGCACACTATAGAAGCAGGAGTTCCAAACTGTCGTAGCAGAACCCAGTGAAGAAACAGCCTTGAATCTGTGATGTGGTTGAAAGGCATTGTGGGGCTTTCATTTCACTCATTTCGCTCCAAGCTCTTCATTTCACAGATAAGGGCAGTGAAATTAAGTGACTTGCTCACATGATTGCAGAGCTAGAATGAGAATCCCATTCTCCTAAATCAGTTCATTCATTTCTGAATAAAATCATTTTTATATTTTGAATGTTCTTTCTGTTCAGTAAATTGTGAGAAAATCCAAATAATTTGTAAACTGACTGTTTCACTCCAGAATAACAGGTGACTCAGCAGTGAAGAATCCATCTGCTAGTGCAGGAGACGAGGGTTAAATCCCTGAGTCAGGAAGATACCCTGGAGAAGTAAATGGCAACCCACTCCAGTATTCTTGCCTGGGAAATCCACGGACAGAGGAGCCTGGTGGGCTATTGTCCACGGGATAGCAAGAATCAGACACGACTTAGGGAGTAAACCGCCACCACTAAACCACCACCATACTTAGATTATTAAGGAATTTAACCATTGTATGAAATAATAAACCTCTGATACTATATTACATTTGGGGTAGGGAAAGAGATGGATCTGAAGGATGATAAGGTAGCACTCCAACAGGGGGTGCAAATGGCACTTCCACTCTACATTATCCTCAGGGATAACCCCTCCCAGTGCCCCCTCCTGGGTCTGCCCCACCCCCGGTCACCTCCCGCCCTCCTATCCGATGCCCCCAGACCACCAAGGCCCCATTCTTTTCATGCTTCATTCCGTTTTCCCTGACCTCCACCTGGACACAGAGAGCTTGAAAATAAAATATTAAATGGTTAAAAATCACTGGTGAACCTAAGTTTTTTAAAACACTCCCCTGGGTTTAGAAACGCACGTAGAAGATGCGCCTCCCCACAATGTGCTCTGTACACAGCGCTCACTCCTCTAATCGAGGCTGCCTTTCCCCAGGATGTATTCTAACCCAGCCAGTTCAGTCACTCAGTGGTGTCCAACTCTTGCTACCCCATGGACTGCAGCATGCCAGGCCTCCCTGTCCATCACCAACTCCCGGAGTCCACCCAAACTCATGTCCATGGAGTCCTGTGTGTGTGTGCATTTGCGGTCAGTTGTGTCCTGCTGCTGCTGCTAATGCTGCTAAGTCACTTCAGTCGTGTCCGACTCTGTGTGACCCCATAGACGGAAGCCCACCAGGCTCCCCTGTCCCTGGGATTCTCCAGGCAAGAACACTGGAGTGGGTCGTTGCCCCTAATGATGACAGCTAGCTTTCGCACTGTTTTACAGCTGTTGATTTCCCTGTTGATTCTTAAAGACAATTGCTTATTTTTTCTTCACTGTGTCTTAAATGGTACCAGGCTTTAAGCCAACAAAGAAATATTTCTTTATAACTTACTATATGTTGGGATCCGTGCTCTGGGGCATAATAGTGAGCCTCTTTCCTTGGAAGCTTCAGCTCAAAGTCAAGGCCGACAGGAAATGGGGAGGGGATGGGCTTAGGAAGAGGGAACACACAAAAGAAACTTTGTAGATACGACATTAATGAATAAATGAGAAAACAGTGTCTTTCTCCTTGTGAAACTCACATTCTAGTAGGAGAAACAGACATGTAAACCAGAGTGAATGGGTGTTTCCATTTGAACAAATAAATACCCTAGTGGGTCAAGGGTTGGTGAGGAGTCAGACAATAGCCGACTGTCCCAAATGTGTGACACTTAGCAAGGCTGACCCAGATGGATGAGGTGGGTTAGAGGGAAGAGTTTTTATACAGTTAAAGACTTAGGAAACCAGTCTTTAAGACATCTGCAAATTGAATGACATGGTGGAAGAACTGGATGCACTGGGGGCATGATGGGAAAGGAGAATCCAGATCTTAGGGGAATTGGTATCCCAGGCCAAGGAGTTTAGACTTTACCATTTAGATGAGTGTTCATCAATTTATGTGTCACCTGTTAGTGGGTCATGAATCGTCAGTGGGTTGCATCATTTAATAAGCATTTTAAATGAATATATTAGAATAGAAAATGTCAGGGCATTTCATGGGAAAAGAATAAGTTTGGAGGTAGATCAACTGTTTCAGTTATATCTCTCTACATTATTATATATGTGTATGTGCACAGGATTTTCTTCTTTCCTTTTTTCTCTCAGCTGTACCCGCAGCTTGTGGGACCTCGGTTCCCCCACCAGGGCTGAACCCAGGTCATGGCAGTGAAAGTGTGGAGTCCTAACCATTAGGCCACCAGGGACTCTACAGGATTTTCTTACAGCACATCCATCCTTACCAAACAGGTTTGAAAACCACTGCTGCCATAGTGGGGAAACCACTGAAGAGTTTAAAGCTGGGACAAGATCAGCTTTTGCATTTGGAAAAATGCCATGGTTTCAGTAAGAATGGATTAAAGGGTCAAGGCTATTTAGGGCTTGGCTTGAAGAAATCAAAGACAATAAAATCATATTTCTCAGAGGGAGAAAAGGCTGTAGACTTGAGAGCTGCCTGATAGATTGATGTGCTGACTCATTCCCCCTTTTCACCTGCACTGCTACTCTTCTTTTTTGGCCCTTGTCATTTCTTTTCTAATCAATGACTCCTGACTCATCCAGATACTTGTGTTCTAGACTGACTCAAATCATCCTTGGTACTGCACTGAAAGATACACCGGACCATGCCACTCTCCTGCTTTAAGTACTTCAGTGACCACTCATCACCTCACGACCCAACCTTTCTATAAGCTTCAGTTCCTGCCTCTCCTTTTGGCCTTTTCAATACATCCTGTGCAGATTCTTATCTCTGTGTTTCGGCTTCTGTCATCCTCTCTGCTGAAAGTGTCCTTCTTATTTCAATTCACCTGGTTTCCTTTAACTCAGCCTTCAAGACTCAGTTTAACCATCACTTCCTCCAGGAAGCCTTCCTTGATTTCTCCCAATGGAAGAAATGGGCCAAATACCTCCCTTTTTTTTTCTGTCATGGCACTTCATATAAAACTCTCTCAGGACTTGGAACCATAATTATAATAGTTAATATAGTAATCATGTGTTCACCCAGTGCCAAGCATTATCTCATTTAGTCCTCACAAAACCCTGATGAGACTGGTATTACTATTATCTTCATTTTACAGATGTAGAAACTGAGCTTTGAGAAGGCTCAATCGGTTGCCTAAGCAGTGATGCTAGGCTCTGCAGCCAGGAAATGTGGTTCTAGAGCTTATGTTTTTAACTAATTGCTACATTAACACATACTATGATGTGATAAGCCACAGGCTCCTGGGGCGGTACCCTCTGAAATGCAAGCAACCGCACTCAAAGTTCACTCAAGCAATTATATTTCTTTGTGTCTCCACCACCCAGCATAATGCCAGGCGGATGAGTTGAACTTTTGTTAAAACCATTAAATGCTACAGAGTTTGCCAACCAGGTTAACTACTGAGAAGGATCCACTGGATTTGGGAATGAGGTTTGTTGGCATCTCAGTAAAAACTTGTTTTAATGGAATAAGACTCTTTGTCACATTCTTCCCTTTAGTCCCAGAAAATATAAAGTGATCTAAAACATTTGTTTAATGGATAAATTGCAATGGGTTGAGGAGTAAATGAAAGGTAAAGAGATGGAGATGATGTTTTCAGGCAGCTTAGCTAAGAAGGAAAAGGGCTGCAGTGGTGGTGAAAGGGTTTTTAGAACCAGGAGGTTGGTGGGTGAAAAGGTGGTCTTTTGTGTTTAGTTAGTTTGATGGCTTTTTAGAGATATTGCAAGAACAATATGCTAGGAGACAGTAGCCAAGAGAGAAGTAAAAAATCCTGGAACAGGGGACTATCAGAGGAGCCAAAGCATGTGTGGGTGGGTTAGCTGTGGCCAGGCTAGCCAGGTTCTTTCCGGGGGATCAGCCCAGCCTTGCCATTTTCGCTGAGTCTTATTTTTTCAATTCAAAAAGCAAATGGCACATACTGTTCCTTCCAGATATTACCTGAAATAATTGTCTTCTATTTCCTCTTTTTTCTTTTTGTCTTTTTTCTTTTAATTTTCTCAATCCAAGAAAGACTAATTCAAACTAAAATCTCAGTCCCAGAACTTAAAGGACTGAGAAAAACTTCACCTCCATTTCCAAAGAATGACTTAGGTCAGTGAATTCTGAGCTGTTTCTCTTTAAAGCTCAGTGGGTGGGATGGGGTGGGGTGGGGTGAGGGTGTTGGTGGCAGCTCAGAACAGAATAGAGAGATGTGGGTGTTCTCACTGCTGCCTCTTCCCCCTAGTCCTCCCCACCACACCACCCCTAGCCCAGCCCTGGGGAAACACAGGGGTAGACCCTGAGAATCTAGAACAGGATGCAGTTACCTTGGTCAGGGCTGAGAAGAAAGGACCGGGAAGTCCCAAGGGTGATGGCATGAAAGGATGGGGAATTCCAGAAGCCACTCTGTCTCCTCTTGGAGTCTGCTCTGCGGAGTTGTTGCCTTGTAAGGGAAATAGTTATGCAGAGCATATGTGATTGAGGATGGTAGTAGTGTTAAGATATATAAAGGAATAAATATAGTTACTGTCAAAAATAATCAAACAATTCCTGTTTCTATTGCCGACTATTTGTAAGTCCTAAGGCCAGCCTCTGTGGAATCAGAAAGAAGCCTGAGATGTTGTCCTCACCCTTATGCTCCAGTTAGACAGATGGCACAGGATAACAACCAGTGAGCATCAAAGTCCCATTTTTTTTTTAATTAAAAAAATTATTTATTTATTTAGGATGTGCTGGATCTTCTTTGTTACTGCTTGGGCTTTTCTCTAGTTCCAGCGAGTACGAGTTATTCTCTAGTTGTGGTACGCAAGCTTCTCGTTACAGTGGCTTCTCTTGCTGCAGAGTACAGGCTCTCGAGTGCTCGGGCTTCAGTAGTTGTGGCTCCCAGGCTCCAGAGTGCAGGTTCAATAGGTGTGACACATAGGCTTAGCTGTTCCAAGACACGTGGTATCTTCTCGGACCTGGGCTCGAACCCGTGTCTTCCTCATTGGCAAGCAGATTCGTTACCACTGAGTCACCAGGGAAGCACCAGAATACCACAGTTTTATATAAGCAATAAACACTACAGATGTTCAAAGAAAAGAAAGCTAGATGATGACCACAGATAGCTGAAGTGAAGAAATCAGATTAATACCACTGACCTTGTCTTACAGCCCTGTTTTATTTTAGGACTCATGCTGTGAAGCAGCCCCAGCCACCAAAGTGAGAGGAATTTGCCTTCCAGGATCCTTCTCCTGAATTACATTAATGTCATAACCAGCCTGTTGGCAGGCACCCCTCTGGAAAAGGAATAGGTGTGGAGATCTCTTTTCATAATCAGTTGAATTATTCAAATAATTTTACTGGAAAATTTGCTTGAATATATCTGAACTGAAGGTTATGGTGGCATCATATAAACAAAGTCAGTTTTCTATAATAAAAAACACCTCTCCGGAAATTGCCAAAGTCTGTGTCCAACATCAAGTTCTCTTAGGAAAGGAAAAGACAGCTCTTCACTCCCAAAAAGCAAAACGAATGATGCTGCCTTGTGAATTCACAGATAAGTACCTGAACACTCTATAATGGTTCAGTTGACATGCATTATTGGCTAAACATATTAAGAATAATATCTGTTTACTAATTTTGTAATGGGAAAAAAGCACTAGTGGAAAATCCCTCAAAGCTGGCCAATCTCTTTAATCCCATCTGGTGATTTTCTAGTCAGGGATTATTGCTTGTAGAGTGTTTTTTTTTTTTTTTTTTTCAAATAAATTAACAAAACCAAGACAGATTTAGCTAAGAAATTGGCTTAATATTTTGCATACACACTGTTCAGCAAGAGTAGCTGGGAAGTGAAAAGAAAGGCCTTACTCTTTGACTCTGCCCTCTGGAGAGGTAATTGCTGCTTTAAAAATCTGGTGCAGTTTGGAGAACAGGCTTCCAGAAACCCCAAGTGAGGGAGTTCTTGATTCGTCCAGGGTCAGAAGGATATCTCACCCTCAGTCTATGTTTGTTTACAAGGCTAGTCACAAACGGGTGTGTGGCTCTGAATAAAACCAGGACCAGGTGGCCTAGGAGCCCGGACAGCAGCCTGTATCCGGGCATTGATTTTTCCCACACACGCAGCTGCTCCAGTTTTCCGAAAGCCATTGTGACAGGTCTCTGAGGGGCTCCCCAAGCCACTCGCTGTCAGCGACTCCCTGCAGCAGCGCAATTCATCGCCTGAAGGAACACAATAGGCCGCTTGTAGCTGGAAGTCCCTGGGGCCCGGGGAGCGGTTCTGCACTCAGCAGTTTTCGAGGGCACCTTGCCGGCGTCCAAGGCCGGAGGGAGGGCCCGTGTCCTCACCCCCGTCCAGCCTTCTCTCAGGCTCAAGCACACGTCGTCAACCGCGTCATGGATCAGGCCAATAAAGGGCGCTTGGAGGCCCCAGAGCAATGAAATGTGTAACGGAGTAGTGCGGAGGGCCAGGCGGACGCCAGGAGGAGGGCTTAGCCAGAGGAGATAAACCATTTCCAGACAGGCAGGCGATTGCTGCCCGTCACCGTCCTGTTACAAAATGTATTCCGTTCTGTCGCTCAGTCGTGACCGACTCTTTGCGACCCCGTGGACTGTAGCCTACCAGGCTTCTCCGTCCATGGGATTCTCCAGGCAAGAATACTGGAGTGGGTTACCGTTTCCTTCTCCAGGGGATCTTCCCGACCCAGGGATCGAACCCGGGTCTCCCGCATTGGAGGCAGATGCTTTAACCTCTGAGCCACCAGGGAAGCCTATAGCCTGGTGTTAATCTCCTGGTTGTACATTATGGAGCATCTGACCTTTATCTGAAGATTGGTTACTGAGATAAGCCTTAGAAACTAACCTAGAGTGTCCTTTTTAATAACTTAATTAAATCTTTTAGCAGTATCACGTAACAAGGAACTGTTTCAGCAGTGAGTCTTAGTAAACACTAGACATTAACAAAACTAGAAACTTAATTTAACAATTTACAAAACTTAATATTCCGTGATTTTTCATTATGGAGGCCCTGTAGCCAGGGAGGTTTTAACCCATCTAATAAAAAAATGAGGTTTGTCAGGGAGCTGGGAAAAGCCAAGCAGCCCTCTTGGATTTCCCATAGCCCTGACTCTGATTTCCAGCTATTGTTTTTCATTTTCCAATTTAGAAGCAGACTTTTGCCATGGTTTAGGGACATTAGGATGGCACAAGTCTAACAGAGTTTTTGTATAAGCAGAATGAGCTTTTACATGTCTACAAACCCGACAATTGGATTAATTTCTAAAACTAGCATAGGATCAGGCCTATGGTAGAAAAGCATTTGATTTATATGCAGAGGTCTAAGAAATCAAGAAAACATTATAAATTATCATACGAATCAGGTCCAGCATCTTGGGCAAGCTGTCTACCTCTGATGTCGTCGTCTTCTCATCCTGGTGTAGTGTAGTTTCTTCTGAAAAAAAAGTCCTTCCATCCAGGTTGGAGACAGTCCCTTAAATTACGTCTTTTCTAGTCCTGGTTGCAGGTCATGAGGCATCTGATCTTCATCCAAAGATAGATCACTGAGACAAGCTTCAGAAACAAACCTAGGGTGCTCTTCAAGAACTCAACCAAATCCTATATTAATATCACATAACAGCAAACATCCATTCAGGAAATGAGTCTTAGTAGATACAGACTTCCATTAACAAACTGGGATTTAACACTCATTGAAACATCATTTTTTTCCCTAAAATTACTCTCATTTTTACCAAATATAACCAAATTAAGACTTGTTTACAAAATAAATCTGTTCTCAATAAACTTGACCTGATTATTTATATAACCATAGACTTCTTTTTTTTTTTTTGCTGAAACTTTTATGGAGTCTCAAACTTAACTTTAAGACCTTTCAGGGTTAGAGAAAGTCATCTCAAAGGCTTATCACAGATTTTGCGTAACAGATGTGAGTGAATTCCTCCCTTTCTTAAGGTCTCCCAAACTAAGATTTCTGTACCTGCTGGTGAGATAACCTTCTTAGTTTATCTGATAAAGTTACTGGAAGCCTAAGAGTTTCCAGTCTCTGAAGGGGTCAGACAGAGAAAAATGTTAAATGCTTCAATTTGTCTATTAAATACCATTTTACCAAATTACTGTTAAGTCATAATTAAAACACAGATTCAAACCAGTAATTTTTCAGAAACCATAAAAGTTATAAGCATATTTGTCTATTTTTATAACACCTTTCCTCCTAACGGCTCTGGAGAAAGGGAATAGTTATAAACTTTCCTCTCCACATTCTCTGTGGAAAGAGAGGGAGAGTCCTAGTCCCAGGTCTGTGAGACTCCGAAGGGGTTAATTTGTTGAAGGTCATGTGGAATCAGAGAACTTTCTAATGAAATGTCACCCACTCCTTGCCCCCAGTGCAAGGTGTTGAGTCTCAAAACACTCCCTCTGAGAAGACTTGAGGAAATCATATATTCAGTTAGTTTACTTGAAATATAATAGATTCTAATAACCAAAGCCCCAGGAATATGACACATGCATCACAAGTAGATCCTGGCAAGTCACTGGGCTTTTTCCCTGGAAGACTTCAGCAGAATATGGCTATTGGTTTCAAGTCTCCAACTCATTCAGCTTTACAGCTTGAATCTTTCCCCAGAAATCCCATAAAATTAAAATTGAGTCCTCCCATCCCCATGAGCCTGATCATTCTTCTCTGCCTTACCTCCCCCCTTATTATTTATTTAAATAATTTATTCCCTTAATAAATAAATTTATTTTTTTACTCAAAAGTCGAGCTCCATGAGGGTAAGTTTTGGGGGATCTGACTTGCAAATTTTCAATGACTAGATTATGCCTGACACATAGCTGGTCTCTAACAGTGAGTGATAAACCCATGAGTGGAAGTTACTGGGTTCTTTTTAAGTTCAGTTCAGTCGCTCAGTCGTGTCTGACTCTTTGCAACCCCATGAATCACAGCATGCCAGGCCTCCCTGTCCATCACCAACTCCCGGACTTCACTCAAACTCATGTCCATCGAGTCGGTGATGCCATTCAGCCATCTCATTCTCTGTAGTCCCCGTCTCCTCCCACCCCCAATCCCTCCCAGCATCAGAGTCTTTTCCAGTGAGTCAACTCATCGCATGAGGTGGCCAAAGTATTGGAGTTTCAGCTTTAGCATCAGTCTTTCCAATGAACACCCAGGATTGATCTCCTTTAGAATGGACTGGTTGGATCTCCTTGAAGTCCAAGGGACTCTCAAGAGTCTTCTCCAGCACCACAGTTCAAAAGCATCAATTCTTCGGCGATCAGCTTTCTTCACAGTCCAACTCTCACATCCATACATGACCACGGGAAAAACCATAGCCTTGACTAGATGGACCTTGGTTGGCAAAGTAAAGTCTCTGCTTTTTAATATGCTATCTAGGCTGGTCATAACTTTCCTTCCAAGGAGTAAGCGTCTTTTAGCTGCTATCAAATAAAATGACAATTCTTTATGTGACTCTTCAGTTCAGTTCAGTTGCTCAGTCGTGTCTGACTCTCTGCGACCCCATGAATCACCGCACGCCAGGCCTCCCTGTCCATCACCAACTCCCGGAGTTCACTCAAACTCATGTCCATTGAGTCGGTGATGCCATCCAGCCATCTCATTCTCTTTCATCCCCGTCTCCTCCCGCCCCCAATCCCTCTCAGCATCAGCCCTATGATTTCTAACATACAGAAGTTCACAGATCATTTGTATTCTCTGGAGTGAGATGTCTCTAAATTCTTGTCCCTTTATAAACTCCCCCTTTTCTTCTTATAACTTCATGAAAAATTAGATTCAGTCACATGGAAATTCTTCCACTATACATTGAGCAACTGTAAGACTGTATTGCACAAGGCTTAGTCTAGATATTATGGTCCATAAATATGAAACATATTTCAATGCACCTAGATTCTTAGTAAGGTCATGCAAATTTATATGATGATAAATCTGTTTAAAATTCTATTCATAGTAACCCCTAAGTTAAATCTACTTGGCAAAAGAGACATTGAAAATAAGCCAGAATAGACTGATATTAAAACACAAGGTTGGCAGCTAATCAGGAACGGTTACCAAACTTCAAGCTCAAATCTCTCTGAAGAAGAAGAATAAAAAATATTTTCCGTCTCTAATGAAATTTCGTACTTTTTAGATTGATCAAAAACACATTTGGTGCTATCATCAGAAAGAAAGCTTCTACTGTAGTCTTTAACTTTGAGAGTTTCATTTAGACCTTCATTAGTGAATCAAGTAAACACTTTGAATGCACCTACTAATATGCTTATGGGGCCCCAGAGTGCAAGAAATACTGATGGAAATCTTCCCAATGTTAACATTAGGATAGTAAATGTAAAAAGATTATTTTAAATGGCATTTAAAAGAATACCTATACATAAAACAATTAAAAGATACATATGTAACCACAGAAAGAAATACGGTGACTTTATTTGCTTGAGATTCTTATATACTTTAAAAAAAATTATTCTTCTAAAAAATTAAAGAACAGGACACTGTAAAAAGAAGGAGAACTAAGGCATCCATGATCCTAACAGGAAACATATCAGTTTCTATTTTGCCTGTTACTTTCTTGCTTTTTGTCTATAGCTTTGGCTATAGATAGTACATGTATTTTTACATTTGCAATTATAGTGATTGAACAATTCTGCACTTGGCTTTTTTGGTTTAATTGCATTCTAAACATTTTTCATGTTGCCACAGGGTCTTCACAATATTTATTTTTAGTGATGGCATAATATTCCATCAAATTGCTTAAACATTCTTATGCTATTGCAATTTTAGTTTATTCTCAGTATTTAAAAAAAATTTAAAAATCTAGTTGTCAGCATTACTAACTAAAATTCAGTACTGTGATTTTATTTTTTTCATCCCTTTAGTATACACTATTTTCACCAATTGTTTAACTATAAAAGAATCCTCTGAAGTTTCAAAGAACATGAAAAAGACATTAAATCAGGATAAATTTCAAGCACTTGATGACAAGTCATAAAGTACTCCAGCACTTGTTAAAACTGCATACTTGTAAAGCAGTAGACACTGGATTCAAGATGCTGGGTCCTGCCTTTGCTTGACACCAGTGTTGTGTGTTGGGGAAACTTGCTTCAATTCTCTGTGCCTCTGTCTTCTCATCTGCAAAATGGGATTAGTAATAGTACCTGTAATGTAAGACTATTCTGAGGATTAAACAAAACTCTGCCTGTTAAATACCTAGAACAGTGTCTTTTGTATTTAAAGTGCTATATAAATATTAGCCTTTAAAACTATTTTTTTTAAAATTTTGACTGTGTTGGGTCTTCGTTGCTGTCCACAGGCATTCTCTAGTTGTGGTGTGTGGGCTTAATTACCCCTTGGCAGGCAGGACCTTATTTCTTCAACCAGGGATTGAATCCTCATCCCCTTCATTGGAAGGCAGATTCTTAACCACAGGACCATCAGGGAAATCCCATAAATGTTATCCTTTTGATGTTAGAATAGCTTTACTTTTTTTTTTTTCCTCTACAAGATTTCTACATGAAAGTAAGGGAAGTGGTAAGTTTTAAAACTTTAAGAAAAAAAATGAGATAATTTCCTAGCCAGGAGAAACTTTTTTTATAAGCAAGTTTTTACAGTAGTGAAATATGTATTAATTCATTTAGCAGCAATTAGATTCTAAGCTCTGGCATTAATGTTTTCTCTGGTTGGTTACAACACCTAGCAATTCACCTTAGACATTTGTGACTATCATTCTGTCAACAGAAACATAATAGTAAGAGTCAACGTAAAATTGGCACAATTTACTCAACACTGTGTGCCAGGCAAAATGCTTGGACATTTTCAAATATTTTAACATCTGGCTCAACAACCTCAGAGGAAATATTATTCCCCGAATCTTATAGATGGGGCGACAGTCTCAGTAAGTTGAAATGATCAGCCAAAAACCACACACTCTGGGTAAGTGAGTAGCCAGCATTGATGGATTCGGATTAAGATCTAATAGAGAAGTGGAGAGACTCCTTTCAAGAGTGTCCATCCCACCAAATTTCCCACCAAAGCCCCATTAGATATCAACGTAGGTAAAACACACTTTTTCTTTCCTTTGCACATTGTAGGTACGAAGATGGATCAAGAGCCCGATGGTCAGTGTGGACAAGCATCAGAGTCCCAGCCTGAAGTACGCAGGCCCCTCGGTGGTGCCCATGCCACCAGGGGAACCAGACTTTGAGCCTTCCTTGTGTCAGACGTGCCTGGGAGACCATGCTTTCCAAAGAGGGGTTCTCTCTCAGGAGAAGGAGTCGTGCTCGTGGGAAACTCAATCCGGATGTGAAGTAAGTTTGCTGTGGATCCATTCTCCTGAAAGGATTCTAGGTCTTTGTGTGTTCTTTTGTATCCATTCCAGAGTATGCTTTGAAATTTATTTTTTTTTAATGCATATTTGTTAAGCTTCTGAGGAGAATGTAGTATTGTGGCCTGTGTTAGCTCTTTGTACTAGCCATTTTTTCAGATGACTTCACTTTTTAGAGCAGTTTTTGGTTCACAGCAATGCCAAGAGGAAGGTATAGAGATTTCCCATACATTCCCTAACCCCAGACATACAGTCTCTCCCACTAGCAGCTTCCCCACCAGAGTGGAATATTTGTTACAGCTGATGAACCTACACGGAAACATCATCACCAGAAGTTCATAGCTTACACAAGGGTTAACTCTTGATGTTGCACATTGTGTGGGTTTGAACAAATGTATAATGACGTGTATCCATCATTACAGTATCATATGGAATAGTTTCACTGCCCTGAAAACCCTCTGTGCTCCACTTCAGCATCCCTCTCTTCTCCCAACTCCCGGTCAACCATGGATGTTTTTGCTCTCTCCATTGTTTTGTCTTTCCCAG
Organism: Moschus berezovskii; assembly: GCF_049115385.1. Classification (NCBI taxonomy): domain Eukaryota; kingdom Metazoa; phylum Chordata; class Mammalia; order Artiodactyla; family Moschidae; genus Moschus; species Moschus berezovskii. The sequence continues at coordinate 79,488,856 of NC_142469.1, read as the reverse complement.
ATGCCATCCATTGGAATCATCCCATAGGTTGTCTTCATTTTTTATGCTATCCCAAGATTGATACAACAATGTTTTGGTCAACTAGAAGCTGCTCCTAAGTTGTTTGATCACACAGAGATAAATTCTTGTATGATTCAGGAAATATAACAGTCATCTAAAGTTTGTAACCACCACTGAAATATTTTTTGTTCAACATGATTTGACCCATAACAGAGAACTTTATCAATAAATTTTCATATATACTTATATTTTTATTTTTCTATATCACTGAACTGACTGATATCACTCCATGAGGTTTTTTCAGGGGTGGGGAGGGGTTCAGTTCAGTCGCTCAGTCGTGTCCGACTCTTTGCGACCCCATGAACCACAGCACACCAGGCCTCCCTGTCCATCACCAACTCCCGGAGTTCACTCAAACTCATGTCCATCGAGCCAGTGATGGGAGGGGTGGTGATATAATAATTTCTCTTATTCAAGGAAGCCAAATAACTGACTTATTTCGTAGTTCTAAGATTTCAAAGATTTAATATTGTATTTTTAACTTAAAACTTAATTAGCCTTATTTATTTAGACTTTTTAAACCATCAGATTATATATTTTTATTATTACCAACTTACTGACATAAAAACATAACAGTAAGAAAACAGGACATGTTAATACAAAGTACAATTAATTGCAAATAATCTTCCACTATATTATTTCAAGTTAGTGCATCATAAGATGATAAATGTTAATAACTCCTCCTGCCTTTTTTTAAAAATGTCAACAATTTGCAGAGATAAAGAAATCAATTTAGCTGCTAAAAAATAAAGATAAAAAGGCTTGAATCTGAATTCCTTTTAACCCTGAGAAAGGCAGTATCTTTGAAACTATTACCTCATGAAAAAGTAAGATCCTTCTTTCTAGGGTTATTGGAAATATCAGATGAGATACATATATAATATTTCATAATCTGTAAAGTGCCATGCAAATAGGAATCATTATTATTTATGCTTGCTGATGTACGTGTTAGCTAAGCCTGTAAATCTGCAACACTGAATTAGACTTCCATGTGTAGGTTCGAAGTTTGCTGATCTACTAACATTTATCACAAGGCATTTATTGTTTCCCCTCATGAAAGAAATGGCAACTCACTCTAGTATTCTTGCATAGGAAATCCCATGGACAGAGGAGCCTGGTGGGCTATAGTCCATGGGGTCGCAAAAGAATTGGACAGGACTTACCAACTAAAATAGTAACAACAACAAATTTGTTGTTTAGTTAGTCACTGGTTCAACTCCATGTTAATCATAAAAGGCAATAAATAGAGTTTAAATGCAAGGATTGGCAAACTTTTTCTGTAAAGATTCAGAGAGCAAATGTTTTTGGCTTTGTGAGCCATGCAGTCTCTGTCACTCTGATTTAGCTCTGCCCTTGTAGGAAAAGCAGCCATAGATAACACATAAATGAATGGGCCTGACTGTGTTTGAATAAAACTTTTATTTACAAAAGCATGTGGCTGGTCCACCAGTCATACTTTTCAGACTCTTGGACTCTTAGAGTCTAAAATGAGTTTGTCAACTCCTTAGAGCCTAAAGAACTATTCATGACTCAAAGGCAGAGAGAAAGCTCTGCAATTCCTATATAGAGTCCAAATGGCTAGTCCTAAATGTTTACTGGAGGGCCTACTAAAATGCCCAGCTGTTGGGAGTAGAGTTAAGTTAATGAATAAATGAAATTCCACTCAAGAAGAAACAATAAACAAAGAACTGGAAGGAATTTTTCTTTTACTTTATCTAGGATTACAGATGACTCAGTCTCCAATTCACAATAGATTACCTGGTTTTGACTTGGGCTTCCCTGGTGGCTCAGTGGTAAAGAATCTGCCTGCCAATGCAGGAGACGTGGGTTCAACCCCTGAGAAGATCACCTAGGGAAAGAAATAACCTACTCCAGTAGTCTTGCCTGGGAAATCCCATGGGACAAAGGAATCTGACGGGCTATATAGTCCATGGGGTCACAAAAAGAGTCAAACATAACTTAGCCACTAAGGAACAACAACCTGGTTCTGATTGCTGCTGCTGCTACTGCTAAGTCACTTCAGTCGTGTCCGACTCTGTGTGACCCCATAGACGGAAGCCCACCAGGCTCCCCCGTCCCTGGGATTCTCCAGGCAAGAACACTGGAGTGGGTTGCCATTTCCTTCTCCAATGTGTGAAAGTGAAAAGTGAAAATGAAGTCGCTCAGTCGTGTCCGACCCATGGCGACCCCACGGACTGCAGCCTACCAGGCTCCTCCATCCATGGGATTTTTTAAGCAATAGTACTGGAGTGGCTTGCCATTGCCTTCTCCGCTGGTTCTGATTAGGTGGGTTTTTTCTTAAGGTCATCACAAACCAAAGAGACACTTATATTTTGACAGTCTAAAAATGAATCTAGGTACTTCCCTGGCAGTCTAGTGGCTAAGACCACACTTCCACTCCCAGGTCCATGGGTTCAATCCCTGGTCTGGGAACTAAGATTCTACAAAAAAATTTAAAAAGTAAATCTATACTTTGTATCCTTTAAGAATTAAACCATGAAATAGTTCCTTAGATGCTTTTGAACTGTGGTGTTGGAGAAGACTCTTGAGAGTCCCTTGGACTGCAAGGAGATCCAACCAGTCCATTCTAAAGGAGATCAATCCTGGGTGTTCATTGGAAGGACTGATGCTAAAGCTGAAACTCCAATACTTTGGCCACCTCATGCGACGAGTTGACTCACTGGAAAAGACTCTGATGCTAGGAAAGGTTGGGGGCGGGAGGAGAAGGGGACGACAGAAAATGAGATGGCTGGATGGCATCACCGACTCTGTGGACATGCGTTTGAGTGAAGTCCGGGAGTTGGTGATGGACAGGGAGGCCTGGCGTGCTGTGATTCATGGGGTCGCGGAGAGTCGGACACGACTGAGCGACTGAACTGAACTGAACTGTCCTTTTAGGAAGTGGAGATGTGTGCCAAGGAGACGGAGAGGCTGTTAGATGCAGAGGCCTGGTAGTGAGTGTCTCCAGTTGTCCCCAACAACTCCTGATGTGGATTATTTTAAGCAAGTCATCAATTCATCCTTCCTGCTCAATGTCCCCTCCCATGAAAACTAAGACTATTCATGCGTGCCATCAAGATTCTTCCTAGGAGTTTTTTGGTACTTTGCAGGTGAGATGGGATTTAAAAAGTTTTCTGTAAACATAAATTTACATATAGTGCTCTGGAGTCAAGCAACCCACCTGCTGCTGTAGTGCTGCCCCAAGGTCAATATATGAACTTGAACATGTCACAAAAGCTCTTAAACACTGTATGATTGGCCTAACATAATTAACTCCAAAGCCCTTTTTAGTCTGAAATCTTGTGGTTGAAATTTGATGACCTATAAATGAGAAAAAACAATATTTGATGTATAAAGATAAAGCATAGAAAATGAGGTGAGAAAATTTCAAATAAATAAGAAAGCAAACAAAGCACAAGTCTTTTATGAATACTTGTGAGGGTTTTTTTTTCTCTGACTTTAAAATAGTACAGTCTAAATGTTACCTTTAATGGCCAAAATATCACTAACATATATACTGCTGTTAGTTCGTGCCAGGTCTTGCCAATTGTCTAGTTAGTAGCCTTTAAACATGTCTCTTCCATGGAGGAAACTGGGATATACGTTCTGCCAGTAAATCACACAGAAAAACAATATCATGACGTTATTAGTAGTGCTGTCTAAAAAAGGACTGTTTATTAAACAGACCTTTCTGGGAATGAGATGGGAAAAGGATAACATAGAGATGTGTATGGTGTTACTGAATATGCATGCCAGAGGAACTCAAGTTGAAGTCAACTTTTAGTTCCTAAAGAGATGGAAACCATACTAGGTTTTCAACGGGTGCATGCTGACTAAGCACATTCATAAATTCTATTCTGCGCCTTCTCTCTCACAGCACCTCCAATATCCAGATCATCCTAGCTGGAAAACAAGAAAGGAGTGTTTTGGTTTAGTTTTTCTTTTAAATTTATTTTTATTTATTTATTTATTTGGCTTTGATGGGTCTTAGTTGTTGTATGTGGGATCTTCAATATTCAGTGCAGCATGTGGGATCTAGTTCCCCAAATCAGGGACTGAACCCAGACTCCCTGCGTTGTGAGCTTAGAGTCCTAGCCACTGGGCAACCAGGAAGTCCCCCAAAAAAGGAGTGTTTTGGAGTGGCAGAGGGGAAGGAAATCTGGTGTGAGAGAAAGCATAGGATTGGATCAAGATAGCAGCCTGAATATTTAATGTCGTCTCTTCTTCCCTTAAATGATAGAAAACACTCATACACACAAACACACACACATTTTAATTTATAATAGTGCTGGAAAACAAGGTATGCCATTGTATGAATAAGAATCTCTGAAAAACAGAAGGCAGGTAAGATTGATGAGAAACTACAGTCCAAAAGGATCACATCAAAGACATATCTAACAGATTGGAATATTGTAAGCTTTTATATTCAAAAGAATACAGTATGTTGAAAAATGATGATGATCCACGCAAGACATAATAAAAGGAAAGCAGGGTTTCCCTCATAGCTCAGTCGATAAAGAATCTGCCTGCAATGCAGGAGACCTGGGTTCAATTCCTGGGTCGGGAAGATCCCCTAGAGAAGGAAATGGCAATCCACTCCAGTATTCTTGCCTGAAGAATCCCAGAGTCAGAGAAGCCTGGCAGGCTACAGTCCATGGGGTCGCAAGAGTCAGACACAACTTAGCGACTACACCACCACCATAGTGTTAACAATATTAATATCAGAAAAAAATACAATGCAAGGCAAAAAATTTTGAAAGGAACAAAGAGAAATATTTCACATTGATACTAAGATAGATATTGATATTGAAAGATAGCTATTAAGAGAAAACATTCACCAACCTTTATGCACTTAGTAACATAACATGGAAATATTTAAAGCAACAAATAATAGAAAAATTCATGTCATAGAAGAATATTTTTGTTATACTTCTCCCAGGAATTGCCAGTTCAAGAAAACTGATAATATGTGAGGATCAGTTCAGTTCAGTCACTCAGTCGTGTCCGACTCTTTGTGACCCCATGAATCGCAGCACGCCAGGCCTCCCTGTCCATCACCAACTCCTGAAGTTCACTCAAACTCATGTCCATCGAGTCGGTGATGCCATCCAACCATCTCATTCTCTGTCATCCCCTTCTCCTCCTGCCCCCAATCCCTCCCAGCATCAGAGTCTTTTCCAGTGAGTCAACTCATCGCATGAGGTGGCCAAAGTATTAGAGTTTCAGCTTTAGCATCTAGAGGACTTTAATACAACTGACCATATCTGATTTACGCTGAGATTAGTATCCAGTAAAGAATATACTTTATTTTAAGCACACATGGAACAGTTACAAAAACTGACCAAGAATTAGATCACGAAGCATATCTCATCAAATTCCAAAAAGCAGAAATCATACAGGCCCTATTGGCTAATTACAATTTGATAAAATTAGAAACTGAAAACAATATGAGAGTCACACTGCCATTCTCAGCCAACCACCCACCTGGAATTCACAAACATTCTTCTTATAACTCTGGGCTTACAGTGGAAATAAAGAAAGAAAACTATAACTAAAAACTATTTTAAGTGCCTTCAGTTCCACCAGGGAAATGGAAATTGAAACAATGAAATCCATTTGTTTTTAATCCATCAGATTGTCAAAGTTTGAAAAATTGAAAATGTCATGGTAAAAGTACAGTAGTAGTAGTAGTAGTGGAAACTAGTAGTGGAAGGATTTTTTAGCAATGCTTTTCTATTAAAATTTTTTAAATCTTGTGCCTTTTAACTTAGCAAATCTATATCTCTACCATTACTTTAGATATGTACTTATTTGTACTGATAGTGGGGACAGATACAGTGATATTCAGTTAGAAAAGCAAATTAAAGATGAATATGTTTATAGCATCATCACATTTTTTTAAAATTTATCATTTCTCTCTTCAGGTCTGTGTATGTGTATGTGAATCTATGAGTATAGGAGTGTGTTTGTGTAAATGCAAACAAAATGATCTGGAAGTATATATGTCAAACTGAAATGGTGATTACAGCTCTCCTGGAATTCAAATGGAGAGATGAATAGGGGAGAGTAATCAAGGAGTTTAGCTTTGTCAATATTGGTTGAACCTCTCAAGGTCATATTAGTGTATTACCTGTAAGTTTGGAGAACATTATGCTCACTAGAAAACTCATTTGTAGAGAGGAAGTTGCATTGGTTGAAAGTCACGCACCATCACAAAGATGGTTTCACACCGTGAGATCATTCCATCACTACAGCACAAAGAAAGGCATTGGAGGAAAATGAAAACATACAATGTTTGTGCTCCCACAATGGCTTGCTTATCCTTCTGTCAATCATTTTCCCCCTGCCCTTTGTGATGTTTGTTAGTGTGTACATCCATTCACTCTCTCAGCTCCCCACAATTTTTAAATCTTATATGTTCATTTTCCTGTCTCCTCTCTGGGTCTTGCCTACATACTCAAAGTTAATGTGCTCTTTTTTTTTTTTTTTTCCTCTTTGCCTTTATTGGCTGAAATGGAAATTTTGTTCATGGAATTTTTTTAACATGAAAAGGAGAGACTAAGAAACTGTAGTCCATGCTGGTTATAAATCACTTACGTTCCAGAGGCGCTGCATGCCAAGGGCTCATGACTGATGCTCATTAACTTCGCCTTCTCATATGGGATAGATTTGGCTGAGTGAGGATTTTGTTAGACTTCTCTGTCTGTCTTTCGATTGAAGATAGCTCTAAAGATGCTTAGTCAGCGGCCAACAACTGAAACCAGGGCACTGAGCACAGGTTTTCAGACCCGGTGAAGTCAGTTCCCTGGAAAGAGCTGCCAACTTGGAGAAATTATTAACCACATTACTAACCCAAGAATTAACGTTGAGCTTTTGACATGATTAAATATAAGGTTGCTGCCTCTTCTTCCTCAGCAAATCATCACACACAATAATAGAAGGCATTTTTAATTAAGCCAACTTGACACAGTTCTGGGAGGGCATCTGCCTCATGTGGCTTTGTCAGCGTCTGGGATGCCTTCTCTCCATCTGTTAGGCTATTGTGGCTCAGGGAGGTATACCATTACCTTTATATTTCTTCTCAAAACTGTTGAGCTGTTCCTTTGAAGCCCAGGAAGCTTGGTAGTAAAATGATCAGCTGAGGAATAGTTTCCATACTGATTTACTTTCACATGGTCTTGAGTTTTTCTGATCTTTCTTAAGAAAAGGCTATAAACGATAGACTTGAGTCAGCCAGATGGCTTTATAGATTTCTGGTTTCTTTCAAGTTAAATAATAAAAATGGGTTTTTGTGAAGGCTTATAGGCAATAAAGTAATAGTCCTTCCAATGGCCCTCTTCCCCATTTTTCTGCTCTTAGCATGACCGATCATGGTCTTTTGGGTGGGGGGGGGGAGTGTCTGGCGATTTCTAAGCTTATCACACACAGTAGTCTTTTTCTTCACCAAATTTTAAGCCATGTCGTCTTTGAGAAGGTATTTATCACAAAAAGCAAAAGATTAGTCTAAGGCAGGGACAAGAAAATGCCCTAGGATGTGATGGAGTGGATGGCGTTCTATCTAGAACCAGGGAAGCTGGATTCTTCATGCAGCTCTGCCACTGACAGGTCACATGACCATTCACATGCAACTTGATTTCCAGACTGACCTACAAACCCTGAAGAACAAAACAATGCTGCCCACTTCACCTCGCTGATGAGAGGATGGGAATCAAATGAGAGAGCCTGTGCAGAAACTCCTAAAAAAATAAAAACCCTCCATAAACAGCACTTGAAACATCGTTGTTGTTGTTTAGTCACCCAGTTGTGTCTGACTGTTTGTGCCTTCACGGACTAGAGCCCTCCAGGCTCCTCTATCCATGGGATTTCCCAGAGAAGAATACTGGAATGGGTTGCCTTTTTTTTTTTCTCCAGAGGATCTTCCTGATGCAGAGATCGAACCCATGTCTTCTGCATTGGCAGGCAGGTTCTTTACTACTGAGTCACCGAGGAAGCCCCAGTTGAAATATTGATATTATTAGTTGACAAATACACTTAAGGATAAAAGCTAAAAAGACTTTTAAAACAAGTATATCAGTCTTTTTCTTTTTTTTTTTAGATATTTATTTATTTGGCTGTGCTGGGCCTTAGTTGTGGTGCTCAGGATCTTTAGTTGCTACATGTGGGATCTAGTTCCTGACCAGGGATCGAACCTGCATTGGGAGCTCAGAGTCTTAGCCACTGGATCTCCAGGGAAGTCCCAAAATCAGTCTTAAGCAAAATGTTCACACATTTCCAAACTTTCCTAATAATAATAATCATAACAACAACAACAAAGAACGCTACCTGGAAAATAATATGTCTTAGGAAACATTGAAAATGACTTAGTTACCCTCTTGGGAGAGTGACAACTTCTATGATCACTATTGTCAATATTCATCTGAATATTATTGTTCTAAGACTGAGGCAGAATTGGAAAAAATAATTAGTTTTAGTTCCCCCCAAAATTAAAGTTTGTTTTTTCCTAGAAAAGCAACTTTAAAAAAAAAAATCTATTTCAGGCAGGGGTATATAAAATAGTAGAAACTCTGCTGGTTTCTCTTGGCAGTTTTTGATCCCCCCCCCCCACTTTGTTCTACAGTAATTTGGAGTGTCCCAAGTAACTTATAATTCAAGCTTTTCTCTTTGGCTAAGAACCAGAGGAAAGATTGCCTTGCTATATCCTCGCTAAGAGTCACTAGTTAGCTGAAATTTCCATTTTTAGATTTTAAATGTCTTTTACTATAAATCTATCTCTTTTCTGACTTTTCCCCATGATTTTCAAAAATTAGATAAGAATTATCATAGTAACATTATTGAGATGTTTAAACATAGTTCCAATTACTTTACATGTGCCAACTCTTTTTTATTATTTTTCTATGTTCTCTTTCAGTTTTCCTTCTTGGGTAGCTGGTTTACCCATAATTGTTGTCATAGTGTATGTATAATAGTAAAGCTGCCTTTATTCTACTTAACCTTTACTGAAAATATTTTTATGTTGTAACATAAATTTAATAATTATTATGGTTAATATTGCATCAAATTGATATAATTTAATGTAACCATAGACCTACACTTAGGCCTTTCATTTTCTCATTTTTTTTTTTGTTTTTGATTAGCCTGCAAATGATTTTCCAATTTAGAATAAATTGGACCTTAGTAGACCCACTCCAGTATTCTTGCCTGGAGAATACCATGGACGGAGAAGCCTGGTAGGCTACAGTCCACGGGATCGCAAAGAGTCGGACACGACTGAGCGACTTCACTTTCACTTTCATAAATCCAAAGCAGTGGAGGACAGTTTAAAGATAATTATGGTTCTTGGCAAAATACTTTCATGACCAATTTAGAAAAAGTCAAATAAATAAAAATGCCACCAGCATTATATGAATAAACCTGCTCCACAAGGGCTTTACTTCTGAATAGTGACATGTTTTAATTTTTGTTCATTTAATGAAATGACACTTCAGTGATGTGATATGCATTTCTTTCATTACCAAAACATTTAAAGACTTTTTCTAATTTTTTAATTCATTACGTGTTAAGTCTTCATGGGAGCTGTTTTGTTCAATCCTTGCCTCTTTATCTGTCCGAATTCTGCATTTATTTTTGTTAATTTAAATGAATTATTTCTATGTAGTTTGACATTCTCTTTCAGCTTCTTCCAAGTCTATCTGTGGCAGATTTTTTTCCCCATTTTAAGAATTGGTTATTATAGCCACAGAAATGAGACAGGCTTGGTTTTTGTACTATTAGAGAGGGGGTATCTACATCTTGTTGTTGTTTAGTCATCATACAGACTCTTTTATGACCCCATAGACTATAGCTTGCCAGGCTCTTCTGTCCATGGGATTTCCCAGTCAAGAATACTGGAGTGGGTAGCCTCCCTCTCTAAGGGATCTTCCTGATCCAGGAATCGAACTCACATCTCTGGCACTGGCAGGTGAATTCTTTATCACTGAGCCACCAGGGAAACCCAATATCTACTTTAGCCTAAAGTTAAAATAAGCACACTCTCCTCCATCCAAAAAGGTACAGAGCAAGGCCCTGTTGCCAACAGAAGGGCAGCACGTGAAAGACTGCCAGGTCCTGGGTGATTATGGCTTCCTGTCTGTGCCACGTGCACCTTTTATGTCTGGCTAGACAGCCTGATAACCAAGACACCGGTTTTCCCCTTCCAGGAGTACTTCTCTGTTTCCAGCTTATGTTTCCAGGGCTCTCAGAGCCAGGAGGCCACCTTCATCCAACCCAGTGATTCCAGAGGCGAGGGCCAGGAATCTACGGGGGGTGGCTGCGGGTTGCATGGGGGGGGTGGGGGACGTTCTGCCAGGACTGGAATACAGGAGGAGGCAGCATGGCCTCCGGGGGGTGGCTGTGGGTTGCATGGTGGGGGGGGGGGGGAACGTTCTGCCAGGACTGGAATACAGGAGGAGGCAGCATGGCATCCAGGTCACCAGCTTTCCCCTCTAGGCATTGTCCAAAGGATTGCTTTCTCCACAACCTGGCACACACTTCTGCTGTATTTAAAGACATTATTTAAGTCACAAAAATTATATTTGAGAGTCAGACTTTGGAATAAAACAAGTTTATGCCTGCATTCAGAGCTTACTTCATTTTGATTACCTAAGCTCTCCTATGAGGTACATCCCACCAGTATGCCTACTTCCCAGGAGATTAGTCTGGAAAGGAATAAGGGAATCCATCCAGGCTATTTAGGACATGAAATATACCAGGAAAGTTATTCCCTGTCTTCTCTAGAAATCTCTAGCCAGTGTTACACTTACCCTTGGGTTGAAGCATATTTCATTGGCTCTTGTTGTATGTAACCAAATCTATCCTGCTCCTAATTAAACTTATTCCTTTTAGTATAGTCCTTTCTCAGAAACCATATGGCTATTTTTCACTATAATAATATCCCTTCTTAGTAGGTTTGAGACTTTAAAATTTTTAAAAGAAGGCTTTTTATAAACTACTAAAAATCTACAAGCAAGAACAGTATTTAAGGGAAAGCAAGTTTAACTGTATGCCATTTGATTTTTTTGAGTGTCATTATTTCTTGTTCCTCAAAATTTACACCTATATTTTTTCTTGGATTATTTATTGAAATGATAGAATTTAATTTATCAAGATGTATCCCTTTAGTGTAAACTACCTTATAAAGAACAAGTAAACAAAAATGTGAAGAATTTTATGAACAGCTAACTGATAAGTTTCTTATAATGGTATACCTTAACTCTAAACGTTACCTTTGGGACCTGAAAAGACTCTTCTTAAAAACCTTCTAAAGACAAAGGAAATGAAAATGATTAATATCACCTTGGTATTTCCTATTCACACAAAGTAAATTGCTTCTCATTCATTCTGTTTACATAGAGAGACTTGGGTAAACACCCAAATGTGCCAAGACACATTTGTCCATGTTGTTCACAATAAATAAGTCATTCTGTTTTCACTTGTCTTTGTGAGCCTGTAAATAAATCAATTTCTAGGCAAGATTCTAGCAAAGCTCGATTTGGTGACATCATCTCTTTAGAGAATCATGACAACCAATAGAAGTACACTGATATTATGTAAGTGACTCAGCTGTGTTCCATAAGAAGATTAAACTTTTTGTATCGACCTTGAGTAGCAGACATTGGCTTAAGAATGTATTAAAAACCCCTTTGAAGTCAAACCAAACTGTACAGCTTGCTATCGATAATTTTAGTGTACTTTTCCAATGTCCATCAGCCTTGATAATTATAAATAAACAATTCTGTCCTCAATTCACTTTTCTTGTGCTGATAGGTGGTTTTCTTTGTGAATAGATTTTATTTTTTAAACTTTTTTTTGTATTGCAGATATAGCTGTTTAACAGTGCTGTGATAGTTTCAGGTGAACAGTGAAGGGACTCAGTCATGCATATACATACATCCATTTCCCCCCAAACCCCCTCTCATTCAGGCTGCCACATAATATTGAGCAGAGTTCCCTGTGCTATATAGTTGGTTATCCGTTTTAAATATGGCAGTGTGTATGTGTCCATCCCAAATGCCCTAACTATCCCTTCCCCTCATCCTTCTTCCTGGCAACCATAAGTTTGTTCTCTAAGTCTGTGAGTCTCTTTCTGTTTTGTAAGTTCATTGTATCATTTCTTTTTAGATTCCACGTATAAGGGATGTCATACAATATTTTTCCTTCTCTGTCTGAGTTGAATTTAAAATGCCCTTTCAAGAGATTGATCTAGATTTCTTCGTGGGGGAAAACACCTCTGGCTGGGTGGCTCCCTAGTTAAGTAACACAGGGAGCAGAAGTTTTAAATCTTTGTAGATTAAAAAATGGGAAATGCATTAACTTGGTAGAAGAAAAAAAAATAAGAAAAGAGACATACGAATGACCATTACCCTTTCTCTCCTTGGCTTAGCCTTGCCGTATCAGCAGCACTGAGTTATTTTTTAAAAAACAGTCTGATATTAGCATGCAGGCCGACTTTTCAGGCAGTGATCACCTAAGAAGGATACTAGAGTGTGGAATCTCCTCTCAGTCCATGACAGTCTTGGTTTTTTTCTCTCAACTAGTATTTATTGAGAGCTTCTATTATAGGTCAGGCAATAAGTAGTATCTCCCAGAGTACTTCCAGGAGAGGAGAAAATACTACTAATTAACCAGGCGGTTATAGTACAGTGATACATGGTACCAAAGAAGAAGGTACAGATTGCACTTAAGAAGGTCTCATAGTCCACTGTTGATCATCAATGAAGGCTTCAGCAGAATAGAAATGTAAACAAAAAAATTGAAAGATGGTGCTCATAGCAGCACTATCCACAACAGCCAAGACATGGAAGTAACCTACGTGTCCATTGATAGAGAATTGGATAAAGAAGATGTGATATATATGCATGTATGTGTGTGTGTGTGTATACATACATAATGGACATTGCTCAGCCATAAAAAATGAAATAGTGCCATTAGCAGCAACATGGATGGACCTAGAGATTATCACATTAAGTCAGACAGTGAATGACAGATATCACATGATACCGCTTATATGCGGAATTTAAATAAATGATGCAAAATGAACTTATTTACAAAACAGAAATAGACTCACAGATATAGAAGACAAACGTGGTTACCAAAGGGGAAAGGTGAGGGAGGGGGACAAATTAGGAATTTGGCATTAATAGTTACACATTATATATAAAAGAGATAAACAAGGACCTACTACATAACACAGGAAACTATATTTAGTATATTTGAATAATCTATAATGGAAAAGAATCTGACAAAGAATATATGTGTTTTGGCTTCCCTGATAGCTCAGTTACTGGTGAAGAAATCTACCTACCATGCAGGAGACCCAGATTTGATCGCTGGGTCGGGAAGATCCCCTGGAGAAGGAAATGGCAACCCACTCCAATATTCTTGCCTGGAGAATCCCATGGACAGAGGAGCCTGGTGGGCTACAGTCCATGGGGTCACAAGAGTCGGACATGACTTAGTGACTAAACCACCATATATATATATACACATAAAGTGATTCAGTTTATACATAAGCTGTACACCTGAAACTAACACAACATCATAAATCATCTACACTTCAATTAAAAAAAAGAAACCCAAGCAGATGGGACAAGTTACCAAAAGCCTGGAAAACCCAAGTGGCATAGTAAATTTGGAGCAAGGAAAATAAAGCTGAACTGGGACACAAAGAGTTCATATCATTATGGCTTTTCACAAGTCATTTCAAATAATTTATGACTATCCTCAGGAAACAAAGGTCCACTGAAATATTTCCATTACAACAGTGTTATCATAAGGCGTAAAGAATGGATAGGAGAGAGTCAAATTCCAGAAATTCTTCCACTGGAGATTTATGGCTTTGGATTAAGGTTTATGGCTCTGACCCTGTTGTGGATAAATATGCTTGAGAATTAATACAATAAGCTTGATTCTTGTTTTGCAAAGAAAAACAAGGATTCCAGATTTGGAAAAGGGTAACATTAACCAAATTACTAAAAATTTCTTCATTATTAAAATAGGGAGGAGGATCAAAAAGAAGTCTAAAACCATGAATGAACTTTGTCATTTGCAGAGTTTGTCGTTATTTAATGACTGAAAAGGAAAGATAAAATTAAGATGTGGAAGAATTGAAAGTTTCAAAGTTTGGTAGCTGGAGGGAGTGGGAGACAGAAAACAAGAGAGGGAATACATAATGATTTATGGCTCTAAGCCATTTTGTGTTTGACTTGAGGAATCTAACTGCGTCTTGCAGAGCCTATGTGGACCAGATTTAGGGAGTTCTCTCTGTTGGGAGTGATTATAAGTAAAAGGCTCTAAAAGGCCAAGGAGAGTGGATGTTTTTAAAATGCCTCTGCACCAGTGTCATCAGTCTTTGTATGGGAAGGTGACACCGTTGACCTTGTATCAATGGTGAGCATGGTTCCTAGCATTAAAGACTGGATTTGTCTTGATCTGTTCATACTCTCTTGCCTAATCTCACAGAAGACTAATAGAACAAATTTTCAGTAGACTTGGAGGGTTAATCTGACTGACCTTCCCTGGGCTTAAACAAGGGCCATGGTCTTATAGCACAATGCTCTAATCAGCTACACTAATCAGATCCATGGTTTGCAATACACACGAGGAGAAAGAAAATAATAGCATTTGAAGAAGTGGGGGCTTTTATAGTGATTTTTTAGCCACTGAAGGACACAAAAGTTCCAATTTTCTTCATAATTGAAATCATAACAGCTGTGGGAGCTTGGCTATTTATCAAAGATGCAAGGAAGAGTCATAAGTCTTTATTTCATGGATTAAGCCTATAAGCTGTATGTACTTTCGAGAAGTCTCATAATGGATTGGTAATGGTTATTATGGAGGATAATATTTATTTCGACAAGTCAGAAATACCAAGTACAAAAGATGTTTAAAGCACAAACAGCATAGACTGCTTCACAAATGCACAGACTGAAATTATCTATAATTTCAGTGAATGGCATAAACTGTATGACATAAAGTTGGCTCTGCCTTTCATTTTCATGGTAAGGACAGCTTGTAAATCAGTGGCATGACTCATGGGTCTCGGGGATGGTGCATCAACCCAGCACCTGCTTTCCCAATCAGTCAAGTCACACTCATCAAAACACAAATAACCATAGTCTTATTAACCTTAGCCACCAAAATTAATCTTTCAGGTTGAGAGGATGTGCAAGTTTAAGCTCAGAGGGTTCTTTTCCTCCTGGTGGAGTATCAGTTCAGTTCAGTTCAGTTCAGTCGCTCAGTCATATCCGACTCTGCGACCCCATGAATCACAGCACGCCAGGCCTCCCTGTCCATCACCAACTCCCGGACTTCACTCAAACTCATGTCCACAGAGTCGGTGATGCCATCCAGCCATCTCATTTTCTGTCGTCCCCTTCTCCTCCCGCCCCCAACCTTTCCCAGCATCAGAGTCTTTTCCAGTGAGTCAACTCGTCGCATGAGGTGGCCAAAGTATTGCAGTTTCAGCTTTAGCATCAGTCCTTCCAATGAACACCCAGGATTGATCTCCTTTAGAATGGACTGGTTGGATCTCCTTGCAGTCCAAGGGACTCTCAAGAGTCTTCTCCAGCACCACAGGTCAAAAGCATCAATTCTTCAGCGATCAGCTTTCTTCACAGTCTAACTCTCACATCCATACATGACCATGGGAAAAACCATAGCCTTGACTAGACGGACCTTTGTTGGCAAAGTAATGTCTCTGCTTATTAATATACTATCAAGGTTGGTCATAACTTTCCTTCCAAGGAGTAAGCGTCTTTTAATTTCATGGCTGCAATCAGCATCTGCAGTGATTTTGGAGCTCAAGAAAATAAAGTCTGACACTGTTTCCACTGTTTTTCCATCTATTTCCCATGAAGTGATGGGACCAGATGCCATGATCTTTGTTTTCTGAATGGAGTATACCATACACTTAATTCATTTTTTTTTAAAAGTGCTATTTTTTTCTGTAGAGCACCTCAAGGGTGACTGTCAGTCTGGATTCCGTGTTTGTGGATTTGTGTGGGCCGTATATAGATACATTTTACGAAAGGCCACAGCACATGTGACTTTGAACTGAGGCCATGTGACAAGCAGCAGCATGTCTTCACCTCACTTTGGGGAAGTCCAAGCTTCACAACTGCCACACAGGATGTCTCATCAAAGAGGGATTTTCCCCCTCTCTCTGGAAGGAACACATTGCTTCCTTCATCTTCCTCAATTCTACAATACAAAAATGTTCTCAAAACAGTTAGTGATTTTCCCTGTCATGAGTGACAGGGAAGGGGATGGGGTCAGGCGGTGAGGGTAGGGAATGAGGGGTGGGTGTTTGAGGCTTACAGTGTAGAAAAGGCAGTGAGAACAAGACCTCCTAAGCACTCTGTTCAGCCCACCATGTCTCTGGGCATCCTACTTGATAGTGACAGATATTTAAAAAAAAAAAAAAAATTATCACCAGCTCACATTTGTATGCAGCATGGTTTTATTGTCAGATCTCAGTTCAAAGCCCAGTGCTGACACTTACCAGCTGTATTCTTGAGCTTCCTCATCTATAATATGGATAATAATACAAACTGAGCAGGGTTGCTGTACAGTTTCAACAAGAGAATGTATAGACATGGATTCCATTTCTCTGTTTCCATTCTCCCTCAAACCCCTTCCTAGTTTCCCAAGCCTAAAAGAAATTAAACAGGTCTAATAGTGAACATCATATGGTGATTCTGAATTATGTGTCTTGAGCCCAATGTGCTATATCTCTTTACTTTGTAATTTGTGTGCATAGGCTACTACACTTATTAATCAAAGGCTATGACCTATGTATTTTTGTTCAGTAAAAAGAGAATTAAAAGAGGAAGTAAAGGTTGCAGAACAGCTACATTATTAAACAATCTTGTTGTGTCCATGTCACTTTTCTAAAACAAGTGAGCTTTTGACTAGTCAAGATGTTCTGTCAACTTATTTCTAGTCTCATTTCCAAATTTCTTGAATGGAACTGGTGGGAAAACTGGAGGAAAGATCATCAAGGTTGCTTTTCTTTAGGGCAAAATTTTTAGTATTCCCATCCCCAATTCTGAAGGCTGTGTGCTATGCTTAGTCATGTCCAACTCTTTACACCCGTATGGGCTGTAGCCACCAGGCTCCTCTGTCCATGGGGATTCTCCAGGCAAGAATACTGGAGTGGGTTGTCATGCCCTCTTCCAGGGGATCTTCCCAACCCAGGGATTGAACCCAGGTCTCCCTCATTGCAGATGGATGCTTTACCATCTGAGCAACCAGGGAAGCCCATAAATAATGGAGTGGGTAGCGTATCCCTTTTCCAGGCGATCTTCCCAACCCAGGAATCAAACTGGGGTCTCCTGCATTGCAGGCAGTTCTTTACCAGTTGAGGTACCTAGCCCAATTCTGAAGGCTAGGTCTCTCCTGAATACCTATAATGGACAAAGATACACAGATTATTTGCTAAACCCACAATGTGACCTGAAATATTCTCATGGAAAAATAATTTCACTGACAGTTTTTTCCCATTGAATTGCAGCTCCTTCCAGAAAGTTGGATTTTCTACATAATCTCAAAATCATCTCAAGCAGGTGTGTCTTTAATTCTTGGAAATAATTACTACCTGGAAGACTGAACTATTAGGACCTAAAACATAAATAAAACCACAGCTCCTAGGGTTTTTTAGATTGTTCTTTAGAGTTTTCTCACATTCAGTTTTAACTTTATCAAGACAATTTTTCTTTGCCCATAAAGGTGAAAATGCAATAGAATGTTTAAAACATAAATAATAATTATCTATAAATTAATAAGCAGCATCCTAAGCTTTCTGAGAACAAGTAGAATTCCTTTGTGCAGGGTTAATGAATAGCATAGATTAGAAACCACTAGCAATTTAATTTCTTCAACAATAGTAGGTTAAAACTGTAAATTAGAATGAAAATAACAAGGCCATAACTTGGTATATAATGAATTGCCCAATTATACTTTTGTAATGTATTTTTAATTTGCCTCCATTCAGGCAATTTAGAACTAAAACTTAATCATTAGTATGTTAAAGATGGCATATATTCTTTATTATTCTCATAGTCATCCATTATTATTGATTCTACATTTCTTATATCAGAAGGCAAAAGCTAAATAGGAAAACATTATCAGTAGCAACACTTTTAAGTATTTTTTTTATTTGGAAGATTTGAGAATCTTTTAAGGATTTTCATCACTAGCTGGAATTCAGACTGTCACTATATAATCTAGTTTATACTCAAGGACAGGTTACTATTTTGAAAACAAAAAATTCTAAATATTGGAAGAGCTATAAAGCTACACTGGATAAATTTCACAAATTCAAAATAGCTCCACCACTGGCCCAGGCCACCTATCTCCCTCACTTCTATCCCTGATTTCAAAGTTCCATTTCAACACTGAGTCAAAGAGGCGTCTGTTAATAGATCAGCAATCCATCTGCCTGCCCTCACGCTCCTCTCACTGCTCTCCCCGTTCAGCTCAGTGACGCCTGAGTCCCAGCATCGCAGCAAACACTCCACCCTCTCAGTCCCTGTCTCAATCCCCACTCATTCTTAGCTTGTTATGCAGGATGGCAATATGTGCCACGTACTAAACGGGGTTTGTTGCCAATCGCGCTTTGAAAAAGCCAGGTTAGATTTCTCATCACCTCCATTTGGACAGTGTACTCTGTGAATCCCCAAGACAGAATAGCCTGAGTGTTATCTGGATTCACTGGACCCAAAAATCTCCTATAAAGAAATATCCTTAGGAGAGTGGTGCCTTAGTTGTGGCTTGGCTTTCTACTGGAGATGACACAGCTTCTTCCGCACTCTTGAGCAGAAATGGCCTTTTTTCCAGCTTTTTCTGCTGAGAGGCCAAGAACAGGGAAGGTGCTCTCTAACCAAACCTCTGAGAAACTTCACCACCTTTACACAACCACAGCCTTATTGTCATCATCTACTAACCTCCAAGACAATTCTTCCTATTCCTTAATCACTTTGGTGGTTGATTAATAATTTTTTTCTCTACTCTCTCACAAGCAATCATTCTGTGCAAATTCAATATTTGCTCTATGATTCAGCTACTACTAACAATTCAGATCCATTCCCTTCCTCCCATCCCCACTATTGCTCAGTCATGCCTAATTTTTGCAACCCCATGGACTATAGCCTGCCAGGCTCCTCTGTCCATGGAATTCTCCAGGTAAGAATGCTGGAGCAGGTTGCCATTCCCCTCTCCAAAAATAACAGCGGTACTAGTTATAATCACTGATATATTATTTTTGAATGTCTTCTGGTCACCGATGAGAATCTTTAACACCTGACATGTTATTATTTAATGTCCACAAGCATTGTGAGTAAAAGACATGCCATTGCTTTCAATTTACTGATGAAGATAACAACAGTATTTAACAAGTCCAAGTTTACACAGGAGGTTAAGTAGCAGAACCAGGATTCAGAGCCATATTTAGCAGATCCACAGTTTCTCCCTGCTTTACAGTTACTCAAATTCTTTCATCAGAACTCTGTACCTCTACTTCACATCCCCAACAGGCATGGACATGTGTTGCATCTTATGATTATCCTTTACTGTTTCTTCTCCAAGTTTTTATATTCTGCAGTTCTCTCTTGACTGACTTTCTGTACCCTCCCCCATCTCCTCTCTCTTTTTTTTTTTTTTTGGCCATTCTGGGTCTACATTGTGGCACACAGGCTTTCTCTAGTTTGGTGCACAGGTCCAGTAGTTGGTGCCATGCGGGCTTACTTGCTCCACCTCATATGGGATCTTAGTTCCCTGACCAGGGATCGAACCCATGTACGCTGATTCTTAACCACTGGACCACCAGGCAAGTCCTTCTTCCTTCAGTTTCACTGGCTGTCCTTCTCCTCATCATGCCCTCCAGTCATTTCTCTTATACCCCCACTCTTCATCACAGAGATCTCATTTTTATCTGCTGAAATGGTAGGTCCTCTCTCTAACGACCAGAGATTCCTACAGTGTGTTTGATGTCAGGTCGACGCAACAAGTAGGACTTGGTTTGTAGACAGTTTAGAGCAAAGATAACATGGCAAGATTATAAAACACATTTATCATCATCTGAGAGGTCATCTTCGAGTATCACCTTCTCCCCCGATGATCTGGTGCCACTAGGGACCAAGCTCTCCCAGAACCAGCTTCACATGTTTGCTGTCATCCCTTACTCCTCCATAGCCCCTTCTCTCTGCGCCCAGAGTATATCCTCTAAAATCACAAACTTTGGGGATGTTGAGATTAGACAGGGCCATAAAATTCATGTAGCCCAAACCCTTCATTTTACAGATAAAGAATGGAGGCCTGAAGAAGCCCACAAACTGATATTATCAAAAAGAAATTGCAGAAAGATTAGATAAAGGTAACAGAATGTGCTGATGTCCTTTAAAAAAGATTTGCTTCCCCATTACATCCCTGTCTATTTTTTATCTGCCACGCTGTTGTGGTTTTAGATCTAAGTATGTTATGAACCTCCCATGAGCATATATTTCTCTTGCTCACTCACTGGTTGAGAAGCTCATATGTAATCAGAGGAAGAAGGGCCCACTGCTTTTCACAGCAGCACAATGAGGCTCTTTCTATCGGGTGGGACACTCAGTCTAGATTTCCTTTGCACCAGATGGCTGTCCCCTAGAGGCCCCAGAGCTCCTGGGATCATTTGGATTCCAGATGTGCTTGCTACTGCTGATCTGGGGTAATGTAATGCCAGTTCTATTCTTGCCAAGTATGTTTTCAGCTGTTAGACTATATTCAGATATATTGTTTGGCATTCTCTTAATACATATGATAATTTTCATTTTCTGTTTTGATCCTCAAAATGGACATTATTTAGTATTTAAAGATATTTAGAGTTTAAGTAGTTAACAAACACTGTTGTATGAATAGCGTGTTCTAGAAATGTATTATGAATATCTGAGACAATCTGATTCCCAGAGTTCCAAGATGTCTCTGTTCTTAACACATCGAACTTGTTCTGAATTCAATTATACTCTTTCCAATTTTCAAAATAACTCATTTTGCATGTTCATCAGTAGGATGTACTTCGATATTAGGGGAAAAAAAGTTTTTACTTTAATGTGCTGCAGATTGAAAACCCTTATTAAGGCTAGAATGCCTTATTTCCCAGTTGTACTAATTAAAAGTACTAATTATTTCCATGCTAGTATCTCAAGACCATCTTGTGATGCATGAAAATTTTGAGGGTATTAAAAAAAAAAACTGACCAACTTTGGGAATCATATGAGAGAACTGATATTCTTTAGTCTCAATTAAAAAAAATTTTTACGTCAGTCCATTTGACTTTCGTTCTTACTTCTTTGGTTTCAGGTCTGTTCTGGATTTCTGCCATGTGCCATGTGGGAAGTAGTTGCCAGAATCCTTTTACTTTATATAGCAGTTAGTGTAATTACTGCTGAAAGGAGACTCACCTCCCTCCTGAAGCTAATAGGCTTCTGAAAAGCAGTTTTCATACCGAATTCTTTTCATTTATGAAGGAGTTAAACCAGATTTCCAGGATCCTTCTTACATCTAAAGTCAGTGGTTCTCTTAGACCTTAGGGTCATTTTTCTAATTCTTAAATCAACCCGTTTGTTACGCTCATGAGAAATAATCCAGGTGTGCTTAGGCAGGAAGTCAGTTATTTACTTTTCTATGCAAAAGGTAGGAGAATGGAAGAAAGATTATCTTTCCAGCTGGAAGGTAATCCTTTCCCAGAGATATATATAATCTCTTAAAAAATTTTTTTTTAGATTCCAGAACAATTATACTCTAAATAATTATTAAGTCACATAAACTGAGGGAGCCTTCATATTGGGGGGTAAGGTTTCTATTTACACATTGATAGGTACAAAATTTTGTGAGTTACATGAATTATCTATAGTATGTGCTTGTGTGTGCTAAGTCACTCAGTCGTGTCCAGCTCTTTGTGGCGCTGTGAACTGTAGCCTGCCAAGCCCCTCTGTCCGTGGGATTCTCCAGGCAAGAATACTGAAGTGGGTTGTCATGCCTTCCTTCAGGGGATCTTCCTTACTCAGGGATCAAACCTGTGTTTTCTGTGTCTCCTGCATTGGAAGGAGGGCTCTTTACCACCAGGGCCACCTGGAAAGCCCCTTATCTACAGTATACTATTCTCAATGGCAAGTTTATTCTATTTTTAATTCTCTGGGTTTGCAAACATGTTAACTTATTTGCTCCCTTCAGTCTATCTTTGCTTGAGAAAAGAGAATATTTTGGGACAAGCTGTTTCAGTTGATTCAGACCAGACATAAAGTAAAACCTTTCTAAGAAGTGAGTGTATGGATAACTGGAATTGACCTTATTTTACAAAAATAAGGCCAATGAAAATGAATCTCATGAGTGGAATGTATTCACTCAACAATGATTTTATTGATAAATAATACAGCAGCATTAGAGGTGCTTGCTGTGGGTGCTTTTTTGTTCAACTTCAATGATGTGGGAGATATAGGGAAAAAAACAGCAGCAGTGGCTTCTACCTAAATCCCATTAGCATTTGGGAGTTAATATCTTCCTGATTTTTAAAGAGAAAACTGGAACTCAAAAGGTAGCAGACCATTCCATTCTGCAGTTAGTATAATTATCTCAAAAATCTTTAACATTCACTAGTTACAATATAGCTATTTCAGATATTTGAGTTGCTGGCAAGCTACTGCAGAATAGTCATTTCTTAATGATTTTTAAAAAATGACTTATCTAGGGCTATTGATAGAAACAGCTAACTCTGGGGATGAAGCATAGAAGCTATTATAGGAAGAGAAAATACCCAATAGTATGTAAAATATGTTAGAACTGAGTCATATGTAAATTTTTTTTAAACTTATTTCACTCTTAAATTCTAGTTCCTGGAATCCTCTCTTCACAACTGACTCGCAATTTATTTTGGGACAAAACTGCCAGTTCTACAACCCTTTCACTATACATTAGAATTCACACAGAAAAGTCAGAGACTAATGGAATAATCAGATAAGACTGACTAAGGGGCCTTTCATATATGTGGCCCTGTGTTACCATGGAGCATCTGACCTCCAAGTCCAAGCTGACCTAAACTTTCTGTGTTGGTTTTTTTTTAATTTTACATTTTTAGAATTTTATTTATTTATTTAGTGGCCATGCACTGTGGCATGTGGGATCTTATTTCTTCCTCCTGCTGTGGAAGCACAGAGTCTTAACCACTGGACTACCAGAGAAGTCCAACTCTGTTTTGAAATTAAGTTTCTTAATGGTTTGTTTGGAAAAATGAGTTGATTGGAAGTACTGATCTCATAATTTAGGTGAAACACTTGATCTTTTACTTTATTTCCAATAGTTATTGTTTTCTACTTCCTTCCTGTCAAAATCTTTCTAAACCTTTTAATAATGAATTTCATGATTTTTAAGTAATCCCTTTTCTTTTTTCTAAATGGAGTTTGAAGCTACGTTTTCATCTTTATCTTAATTGCTTTCTTTCTTCTCTTTGGTTTACCGTGTTCAGCTAATTTGGCTTCAGAGTGTACAGTAACTCCCTAGCTTGAAGAAGATTCTCTTCAGGGACTAGAATCTTTATTCTAGAAGGGATGTGAGTATGTCCCTTCCCTTCAGAAAGAGCCAACCAAAGAAGATACCATGCAATAATTATTTTTATGGCTCTACAGAAGATTGCCCAACCTCAACCTGCATCTCATTTTAATATAGAAATACTCTTAGTCTGGTTCAGTTCAGTTCAGTTGCTCAGTCATGTCTGACTCTTTGCAACCCCATGACTGCAGCGCAAAAGGCTTCCCTGGCCATCACCAACTCCTTGAGCTTGCTCAAGCTCATGTCCATCCAGTCAGTGATACTATCCAACCATCTCATTCTCTGTTGTCCCCTTCTCCTCCTGCCTTCAATCTTTCCCAGCATCAGGGTCTTTTCCAGTGAGTCAGCTCTTCACATCAGGTGGCAAAAGTATTGGAACTTCAGCTTCAGCATCAGTCCTTCCAATGAATAGTCAGGACTGATTTCCTTTAGGATGGACTGGTTGGATCCCCTTGCAGTCCAAGGGACTCTCAAGAGTCTTCTCCAACACCACAGTTCAAAACCATCAATTCTTTGGCTCTCAGTTTTCTTTATAGTCCGACTCTCACATCCATACATGACTATTGGAAAAACCATAGCTTTGACTAGATGGACCTTTGTCTTCCCAACAAAGGAATCGAACCCAGATCTCCCACATTGCAGGCAGATTTTTTTACCATCTAAGCCACCAGGGAAGGACTTACTCTGTTTAACCAAAGCCTTTATACTTCAAACCCAGTCTATTTACTCTTGTTTTATGCATAATGCAGATAGCCCACTACCTCCTAATAAAAAAGCTCTCCGTACACCAAAAAATGTGTTCAATTATCATCTGGACTTCTCTTCAAGAAAATGAATAACAGTCCTGTTTACTTGAATCATCTTGCTTTCTTCCTGGTTATCTTTTAAATAATTTTTAAGTTCTCCAATTAAGTCTCCAAACATGGATTCCAGGAGTTCATGCTTTCAGGGTTATATTATGATCATCTATGACTCCTTCACGTCATACTCTCATTTTACATTTATCTACTTTTATATTGGTCTTTTAAATGTCCTATTATAAAAAACATGATTTTTGAATCTAGATTCAGATTTGTTTTGAATGCAACTGATTGGTTTCAAGTATGGGTGTCTATATAGAGAGGTTTTATTTTTTTTTTCCAATACTTTATTATATATTTGGTAGAATTATTACATATGTGTGTCTATATGGATATGAATGTCTGTTATAGAGAGGTTTTAATGCAACATAACCTACATAAAATTTTTCCAGGAAGCATCTATAGAAATTATAACTAGAGCTAAAATATCTTTACAGTTTCTCTATTTAATTCTTGTTCCTAATATTTCTCTCCCATTTAATGTTCGATGAATTTTCCATTTCTATGTTTTTCCAGCAAGTTTCTGGCCAAAAAAAAAAAAAAACCCAGAAACTAGCTGCATAATACCAATACAATAACTACGCCAATTTAATTTGGCATCAGTGTGATTATGAACAAACTTAGAGCCTTTTGAAATGTTTTGAGCTATTTCTGCATGAATTATATTTGAATCTCAGGTTTATTGTTCCTTTTGGGGGGCGGGGAATCAGGCTGAAAATGACTATAGTAGATGCAAGTATACAATTTGTAGTCCATTAATTTTGTTAATCCCTCTGAAGTTTCAGACCTTCATAACTGGTAACCTTGACTGACACTGGCATTATTCAGTGTGGGTCTTTGGGAAGTTCAATAAAATGCTGCCCTGGCATGTGTATTTTCATTTACCTTGGAAGAGAATCAGGTCCATGGGGAAAAGTAGGCAATGGAAAAAATTATTTCCATGGGGAAAGTAGGCAATGGAAATAATGGAAATAAAGTCCTAGAGCTTAAAGGAAAATCTTCAGAGGGGAACTTTCACACTCCCCATACCCTTTTTCTCCATGACATAAAATAAACCTGTTGTGAATTTGTGCTAGAGGGCCTTGTCTTTGCACAGGCCCAGAGAAATTTGAGAACACCAAACTAGAAGAGAAAACTAGAGGTAGGTACACATACATTCATGTTTATCAATAACTCTGTGCTGAAGGAAGCATGAGATTATAGCTCAAAAGGCATATCATTTGTTCACTTACTGTTTTTATGGTAACAATTTTTATCAGGGCCTTTCTTGATCATTAGGACATTCATTCCTCTACTACACTTCCTGCTGCTGCTGCTAAGTCGCCTCAGTTGTATCTGACTCTGTGCGACCCCATAGACAGCAGCCCACCAGGCTCCCCCATCCCTGGGATTCTCCAGGCAAGAACACTGGAGTGGATTGCCATTTCCTTCTCCAATGTATGAAAGTGAAAAGTGAAGGTGAAGTTGCTCAGTCTTGTCCAACTCTTAGCGACCCCACGGACTGCAGCCTACCAGGCTCCTCCATCCATGGGATTTTCCAGGCAAGAGGACTGGAGTGGGGTGCCACCGTCTTCTCCACTATACTTCCTAGATATGGACAAAGTAGTTCTATTTACATTAAGATAAGCAGATAGATAGATAGGCATTTATAGACGTAGATGCTAGATAATTTTTAAATTATGAAGACAATATTACTAAAAATCAAAGAAGAAGTAAAAGGAAGCGTCTATAATCCCACTACAGTAAAACAATAAACATTGCTTCATGCACTGACCTGTCTCTCCTTTATACACAGTTGAAATACAGTGTTACATTGTGATTTCTTTTATTTAGCATAATATAGGTACATTTCTCCATATCATCAGAAACATTTCAGAGGCACCATGTGAATAGTGGCTATGTCTTTCTCTACTCAGTCATTTCCTTGTTAAAAATTAGGTTGCTTCCAATATTCTGTAATTGTGAACAATGTTAAAACAGCTTTGTGCATATAATCGTATGAATTATTTATTAAGGACAAATTACCTAAAATGAAGCAAATAAAAGTATCGAGGATCTTAAAATTCTTAAAATAAGTTATAATAGCTTTCAAAAAGTGTTATGAAAATTAAAATAAAATGAACAGCCTATGGGAATACTAGTCTTCCTAAACCCTTGCCAGCATTAAATATTGCCATTAGAAATTAATCAAAATATTATTATGAAAACAATTATCATTTGAAACATGAATATTCTAACCAAATACCATCATTGCTAACCTTGTCTTCTCACATGGGAAAGACTCAAATAAGTTTTATTGAAAATATTTGAGCAGGCATTTTCCACTAAGCTTTCCAATGAATAGCTTCAATTATTTGAGGAGTGTGGTGATAAACCAGTGCATGGTCTTCAATTATAATCTACCTGAGTAATCTTTGAGGCAGATTTTCCATAACTTCAAAAGCTAAAGTCTAATTCATCTCAAGGAGAGTTACATAAACCAATGTGTTCTGAATGACTTTCTTCCAGCCTTACTCAGCAGTTTTAATGCAAGGTCGGATTCTGTTAATTATCACATCATACTCTTATGCCCTGAGCTAAATGCCTTTTTGTGTACAGACTTCTTAGTGGCTTAAACTGGGAAACAAAGTACTGGTGAAAGAAGTGTTGAGTCTGGAAAGAATTGCAAAGGTTCTAAGCAAACCTTTTCCTTTTTACTTGATTTCCCCATTTCTAACCCTAAGGCCCCATTCTTGCTCTTTTCTATAGGGAGCAAAATTTAGAGATGTATGTGAAAGCATGCATGTACACACACATGCACTCACACACAGAGGACATCACTGCAAATATATATTTGTGTCCATGTGCCTGGGCCTTTTCTGGAAGACCCATGAGAAACAGTTTGTGGTGTAGGATTGGGGACAGATAATCAGGAGTAATCCTTCCCCTTAATAATCAACTTAGTTAAGAAATGGATCACTTTCGTGAATATTCAGACAGACTATTCTTCTATATTGCTTTTAAAAAACTAAGCATATGTGATCAATATAAATGGTCATAGAGCAAATGTAAGAAAGTGGAGTGACTTTAGCAGATTTTGATGTAACAGATTGTTCCAATTCATTTTTTTTATGCACTTGAATGCTGCAAGTTTCCTCTTCCTTTTTTCTTAATATTGTAAAAATAATTTTTGGCCACACCACACAGCATGTAGGACATTCGATCCTCAAACAGGGATCGAACCCACACTCCCTGCAGTAGAAGCGTGGAATCTAAACCATTGTTCCACCAGGGAAATACAACTACAGGTTTACTCTTGTTAGGTTAAAATACTCAACAGAAAGCATAAGAGAGAGTTTGGGGACCAAGTCAAGGTAACTGACAGCCAAGCCTTGTCATAAATCTACCCCTCAATCTCTCTCTTCCATGACTCCAGTGATTTGTAGCAACCAACCACAGCAGGTATAAGTCCTGAGTTTTCCTTCTATTTGTAAAGAGTGTTTGGAACTCACCATGGGAAACCTTGGGATACACAGAAAATAAAGTAACATAAACAATCACCTGTATCTATTTGCCTAGGACACAATTCTGTTTTGAGCAAAACTGAGTGATAAGATATGTTTAAAAGTAAAACCACAGTTTAGCATTCCTTTATATACGAAGTTATCAATTGATTGCCTACTAAGTTTGATGCTAGTATGCAGCTATGCTACAGCACTGGAAACTCATGAATAACTCAGAACACAGTCTTTTTTTCTACAGAGCTTATAACCTAGTAAGATCTAAATTATAAGTAATAAGCAATAGAAAAACTTTTTATTCAGGAAGTATACTCTTTCTGCTTTGTTTTGCTTCCGCTGTCTCCCTTTTTTGTTTCTATTTTCTATGAATGGAGAATTATCCTTACTTAAGTTTTTAGGATTATTTTGTGAACAGGGATCATCTTTTTTGTTGTTGTTCAATCACTAAGTCATGTCTGACTCTTCGTAATCCCATGGACTGCAGCATACCAGGCTCCTCTGTCCTCCACTGTCTCCTGGAGTTTGCTCAAATTCATGTCCCTTGAGTCAGTGATGTTATCTAATCATCTAATCCTCTGCTGCCCCCTTCTCCTTTTGCCCTCAATCTTTCCCAGCATCAGGGTCTTTTCCAGTGAGTCAGCTTTTCGCATCAGGTGGCCAAAGTATTGGAGTTTCAGCATCAGTCCTTTCAATGACTATTCAATATTGATTTTTTTTTCAGTCAGTTCAGTTCAGTTCAGTTCAGTCGCTCAGTTGTGTCCGACTCTCTGCGACCCCATGAATCACAGTAAAATAGATGTCATCTTTATCTCCCCACAGCATACTAATGATCATAATATATTTTATATCACCTTTGAAGAAAGTGAACACTGATGCTACTGAGAATGAATTTCATTTGTTCTTCTCTTTCAAACAGCTTAAAAAGGCAGATATAAAGCCCCAGTTTTCAAAGAAAAAAGTTTTAAAGTTTCAAATAAGCTTTTATTAATATACTTGTGTGTAATAGTTATAAGTCATTTGACTTAAAGTACCTATATATTTGGAGGCAGTGTGGTATAACAATTAAAATGGGCTTGATAGTTGCATTTACCTTTTCCAAGGTACCTCAGTTTCTTCATCTGTAAAGTGAGGATAGTGATAACAATACCTTTCTCATAAGGATGCTGTAAGCATAAAGCAAGTTAGTGCACGTGAAACACATAGAACGCATGTGTTTCCTCCTTTGGTTTAACTGTAGTCTTTTGTCCTGGAAAGCTACAGCTTATTTATCTCCTTACAAGGTTTTCCGGCAATATCTGCCATTTTTCTGAACTGGATGGGTAATTCTCACTTTGCTTCAGCCCTTTCGTAACTCCCAGACAAGTTTCAAGAGACATACATTCAGCAACTAAAATACCTTCCGAGACCAAGGACTAAGAATGTGGGTTGTGGCGGGTGGGGGAGTTTCAAGATTGTCACTAAACTGGGGTGGGGGTGGAGTGCAGGCAGCTAAAAATATTACAAGGCTTTCTTATAATTTTTAACTTACTCCCTCTCCCTTTTCTATTATTTTTGGTTGTTTTATTGTTTTTGATTGCAAACCTTTGACTGTTTTCCAGAGTTTTAACAAATTTAGTTGACAATTTTTGCTTACTTTTTGATGTTTCTGTCAGTGTCAGGACCTTAGAGGTGCATGCTTTGCCATTTGGCTGATGACATCTTCCTAGATAAAATTTTGAAGGTTAGCTTGTCCATACTTTGTTCTTTCCTGCAAAAAAGACAAGAGTACCCAGAGGTTGTTCTGAGGCTAAACTGAGTAATGAGGTAATTAATGTGCCTGGCCCACTGTAAACAGTCCTTTTTTTTTTTAAGTAATTATTATACTGAAATAAACTGACTTGAAATGATTGATATTCTAAGTTAAGGAAAATTTCAATACCAGATTGTAGGAACCTTTACTTCCCTTTTAAGATAGCTAAGGGTAGCACTATTGCTTCTTCAATAGTAGTCTCTTGCCTTTGAATATCTGGAATGTCTATTTGATCCTTGGCCGAACTCTGGGTCCACAATTATATTTCTTAAATATTATAGGATCTCTATAAGGAATGATAAAATATGAACTCAATCATGTAAGGATTTCTTAGAGCCCACTGAAGAATAAATAGAAAAGAAAATATAGACAGAAAGAAAAGGTAAAAGTAAAGCTGCATGTGGAATACCTGCAAAGGGAAACAACTCAAGCCGGATCTCCTTGGAATACTCAAAGAGTCACACTGTTATTCTGCTTACTTCCCAGAAGTTAGAGCTCAAGTGATCTGGCTGGGATCAGAACGTTGCATCTCTTAAAGCTGAAATTTAGTGCTCAGTAAAACTATTCACTTCTCCACATGCTATATAGATGTTTTTCATTCCCGGGACATTCTCCTACTTATTTCTCTATGGGCCTAATGACCTACCCACTGAATACCAAAGAGATGTGGGATAAAGAATCATTGTCACGATGTATGATTAACTTGGCTAAACGTTAACACAGTTTTGCAATGAAAACCTTCCATCTCTGCCATTCAAAACTTTGTAAAAGATGTATTTATGGTGGTTTTGCTTATGCAAAAACTGCATTTCATAATTGTCAGATATTGTTTTTAACATGTGTTTCATATCAGATACAAGAAAGGTCAAATGAAAGCTGGAAAAAAAAAAAAAAAAGAAAATGTTGGCCGGATTTGCTGTGAGTCTTCCAGCACATCTGGGAACCTCTGTAAAAAATTAACATTATGGACTCATGGGAGAGCAAGATTATTAACTGTTTTTGCAGAAGCAGTCTATGTAAGCCAAGGCATATAAGAAATATTTTTAGACCTGTGGACCATTAAATACTGTACAGTTAGTCCACTGCATGAGAAAAACAGTGGGCACTTAAATGAAGATGTCTAGCTCCATTTACAGAGGAAAAAAAAATAAACTGTGCATTTGTTGGCAATTGCATTTGGCAATTTAGATTCTATGGTTAAAGTGTTACTGGAAAATTGAATATCAGACTTTTTATTTTAAAAAAACAAACATTAAGAGTTATAGCACAGAACAAATTATAATCATATTGATCTTGAATCTGACACAGCTTCTGTATAGAGAAGCAGTAGAAATATTTCTCCTAGAACCTCACACAAAGTCTAGATCCAAATTTCTATTTTTTCTTCCCCTCCTGTCAAGTACCTTTTTGGAGGTAAGCTCAAGGAGAAAATTACTAAGAAATATATTTTCATTTGCAATGAGATATTAAAAACATTTGTTTTCCCCAGAAAGTCTAGGTGTGGGTGTTTGTTCATCATTTAACTTCAGTCTGGGAATCATTCTTTATGTTCCCTTTAGAATGTACAATGACCTTGAAATAATCATATTTAGTTTCTTCCCTGCACCCAGTAGATAAATACGATTTAATGCATGTTGTTTCTGTTTGGTTGGAGTTGGGTTAAGCATGTTAGAGATCCTTGGGGAGCTTAAAATTATACTGACACTTTAGACTCCTCTCTTCATGCCTGCGACCCTGACGCTGGTTTTTATTTTTTAAGTTCCTCCATGATTGAAAACCACTGGAAAACATGTGCTCAGATGGAGGAAAGAAATCTAATCAAGGACTAGACATGGATCAGTCATGGACAGATCCAAATGATTTATCAAATGGAGTCTGAATCTATACAGATAGTTTTGAAGATTACTTTTTCCCAGGGACATAGTGTGTTGTTATCAAAGACGATAATCTGAAAGATGAAAAGCCAATCATTAATAATTTTTCCAACAAATATATTCAGTAATGGAGTATAACCTACACAATTTTCTGCCTTTTTATGAAAAGAAAAAAAAATGGTTTGGATGACAATGTCAAAAACTAAATATCAGGTCAGCCTGGGCTGGGGAACAGTTTCTTTCACTCCTAATTATTTATGGGAACATCAGCTACTCTGAGTTGACCCTACCCTAAATCATTTCAGTCCCCCAACACTTAAGAGTTCAGAAGGGTTAAAGCGCTAGGGGAAATAAAGATATGTGTTAAACCACATTATTTTGGCATAATGACTATCGTTTTAATTTGAATAGCTTGCGTGAGATTTATAGTCCTTATTTTTAACTGTTTAGAGATTAAAAACTCAACCATTCAACTCGTGTTTGTTAAATACCTACTGTGTGCCAAGCAAACCTTTATGACTCATGAAACTTACAAAAGACCATTTTAAAAAATGAAGAAGACAATTACATATGAAACGGCATTAAGTACCATGGAAAAATATAAAGCAGGAAGGGGAAAGAAGTTTTCATTTTAAACAGGGGCTCAGGAAAGGCTTTGCAGAGAAGGTGATGTGTAAGCAGAAACCTGAAGGAAATTAAAGTTATACAGATACTGAAGTAGAGAAAGTTCCATTTTCAGTGCTCAACAATCACAGTGCCTGCTGCTGCTGCTAAGTCACTTCAGTCGTGTCCGACTCTGTGTGACCCCATAGACGGAAGCCCACCAGGCTCCCCCGTCCCTGGGACTCTCCAGGCAAGAACAATGGAGTGGGTTGCCATTTCCTTCTCCAATGTGTGAAAGTGAAAAGTGAAAGTGAAGTCACTCAGTCGTGTCCGACCCTTAGCGACCCCATGGACTGCAGTCTACCAGGCTCCTCCATCCATGGGATTTTCTAGGCAAGAGTACTGGAGTGGCTTGCCATTGCCTTCTCCGTATTGAAACCTAGAAGGAGCTTAATCTAACCCTAAATTTAACCCTAATTTTAACTTTGCCAATTTTTCCAATAAGGAGACAGAGCTTAAGAGAGATTGTGTAACTAGTCCAGGGTCACATGCACAGTCAAGTGTGGGGCTGCCATGTTTTATTCCAGGTCTGTCTGACTCCAAAGTCAATGATCTAAACAGCTATATCTTATTATTTCTGTCAACTTTGATCTAAAATAAATAGGACTTCCCTGGTGGTACAGTAAACAGGAATCCACCTGCCAATGTAGGGGACATGGGTTCGATCCCTGCTCCAGAAATATCCCACATGCGGTGGAGCAGCTAAGCCCAAACAACTACTGAACCTGAATTCTAGAGCCCACCCTCACAACTAATGAGCCCCATGAGCCTAGAGCCTGTGCTGCATAACAAGAGAAGTCACCTCAATGAAAAGCCTGTGCACTGCAACAAAGAGTAGCCCCTGCTCACAGCAACTAGAGAATGCCCACGAGCAGTAACGAAGACCCAGCTAGCCAAAAGTAAATAAATAAATGAAAATAAACAGTAAATGCAAGGAAGTTCCTCTTAACCACAGTGGATGTATCATAGACAATATAAATAACTTTTGTATCTTTTTCTGTAAGTCATTTTACCTCCTTCAGAAAACGATTTTCCAATCTTTTTACTAAGAAGCTGAACTAAGTCATTTGTTGAATCCTTTCCACACACAAAATAATATTATTCAGTGATAAATATTCACTTTGGCCATTTTAACATCTTTTGAGTCCTACCAAATCTTAGAACTGGACGTGGAACAACAGACTGGTTCCAAATAGGGAAAGGAGTATGTCAAGGCTGTATATTGTCACCCTGCTTGTTTAACTTATATTCAGAGTATATAATGAGAAACGCTGGGCTGGATGAAGCACAAGCTGGAATCAAGATTGCTGGGAGAAACATCAATAACCTCAAATATGCAGACGATACAATACGGCAGAAAGCGAAGAAGAATTAAAGAGACTCTTGATGAGAGTAAAAGAGGAGAGTGAAAATGTTGGCTTTGGCAACCCACTCCTGTGTTCTTGCCTGGAGAATCCCGGGGATGGGGGAGCCTGGTGGGCTTCCGTCTATGGGGTCACACAGAGTCGGACATGACTGAAGTGACTTAGCAGCAGCAGCAGCAACACTCAACATTCAGAAAACTAAGATCTTGGCATCTGGTCCCATCATGTCATGGAAAATAGATGGGGATACAGTGGAAACAGTGGCAGACTTTATTTTGGGGGGCTTCAAAATTACTGCAGATGGTGACTGCAGCTATGAAATAAAAAGACTCTTACTCTTTGGAAGGAAAGTTATGACCAACCTAGACAGCATATTAAAAAGCAGAGACATTACTTTGCCAACAAAGGTCCATCTAGTCAAGGCTATGGTTTTCCCAGTAGTCATGTATGGATGTGAGAACTGGATTATAGAGAAAGCTAAGCGCTGAACAATTGATGCTTTTGAACTGTGGTGTTGGAGAAGACTCTTGAGAGTCCCTTGGACTGCAAGAAGATCCAACCAGTCCATCCTAAAGGAAATAAGTCCTGAGTATTCATTGAAAAGACTGATGCTGAACTCCAATACTTTGGCCACCTGATGAGAAGAATTGACTCATTTGAAAAGACCCTGATGCTGGGGAAAATTGAAGGTGGGAGGCAAAGGGGACAACAGAGGATAAGATGGTTGAATGGCATCACTGACTCAATGGACATGGGTTTGGGTGGACTCAATGGACAGGAAGGCCTGGCGTGCTGCAGTCCATGGGGTCACAAAGAGTCGGACACGACTGAGCAGCTGAACTGAACTGAACTGAAATCAATGGCACAGTCAATAAACATGCATTGATTGCTTTTTCAGAGCTAGGCACTATCTGCAAACACCATGACCCCAAACAATTTTTACTTAAGAGTTTAATTATATGCTTTGGTATAGAATTTATAAAGGTTTGACCTCAATTCCAGTCAAACCAACTCTGTGTGCCTATTTTCCTTTGTGTTTTAACTCATAATTGCAGATGTGTTACTGTTTATTCTGACAATGTTATTGAAAAAATATGTAAGAAAATGGACTACCTTAAAGCACCCTAAATGATCATATATTGCTGTACTCCCTACTGATTTCATCTTATTTGTTGCCTCCATCATGCTCATCTCAATCACCAGCATTAGAAAATAAGTTCCATGAGGGCAGGGACACATCCATTACCCATCTGCACAGGTGATTCCTATTATTGTACCTACTATACAATTG
Organism: Moschus berezovskii; assembly: GCF_049115385.1. NCBI lineage: Eukaryota > Metazoa > Chordata > Mammalia > Artiodactyla > Moschidae > Moschus > Moschus berezovskii. The sequence goes on along the minus strand of NC_142469.1, from coordinate 79,453,839 downwards.
GTTATCCACAAATATTTACTGAATGAAGTGGATAATTAAATTAATTTCAAAACTGAGGCTAGGTCTAAGTTTTAAGAAACCCGTATCAGTTTTCCACTGAAGTGTAACAGTGGAGGCTTGGACTCCGGCCCTCAATCTGTCACTAACTTAAGCTATGCAGCGCAACTACTGATCTCATGCCCTATAGCCTGAATGCTACAACTGTACAGAAGCCCACATGCCCTAGAGCCCATGTTTTGCAACAAGAGAAGCAACCACAGTGAGAAAGCCTGCACACCACAACTAGAGAGTAGCTCCCACTTGCAGGAATTGGAGAAAACCTGAGCACAGCAATGAAGACCCAGTGAAGCCAAAAATCAATAAATAATTAAATAGAAAAAAAGAAACTGTGATCTCTAATGAGATTCCTCGACCAAGCTCTTGATCAGACTTCTACTGTCCTTGTCCAAACTGTCATCTTTATGAGGGTGGAGGTTAGTAATACCAGATCTGCTGGACTGTGGGATGTTTGCTGTAGTGAAACAGTGTGAGTGAATTCTAATCCTGCCCTGTGTGAGGTGGAGGATTGTAGCCCAGGAGTGGAAGCCAGAGAAACCTACCTGCTCATGACTATGTAGTTGAAACCTTACCACTAGACACACAAAAGGGTTGCAGTCTGAGCAAATTAGAGATAAAGCAAGTGTTCCTAGGAGGACTGAAGATCCAGCACATACACAGGGGACCACAGGGGCTTGGCAAACCTGCCATGCATGCTAGCTTAAACACAGTACAAAATGGTCCCTTTAGCTGCCAGAGACTGTGGACAGCTGAGACCACATTTGACCATCCTCCTGGTCACCAAGTTCCGAAGTTCTGAAATGTTTTGGACTCCTCTATCTTCCCTCATGTTTAGCCTCTTATCAAGTCTTCCCAAATGATCCCAGTCCCCCTTCATAACCATCCTTTCCTTTCCATATTCACAGTCCCCATTTCTATCCTGCTGTCACCCACTACCCTCTGATGGTACAGCAGCCCCCTAATTCTCCTCAGTTTGGATCTTTTCTGACTGTGGCCTCTCACACAAACTGCAAAGGCTCTTGAATTTCCTCAGGGTGAAGGACTCATTGACATTCAAAGCCTTCCACTATCTGGCTTCTACCTAGTCTCTAATCATTTCTCCCAGGAGCCTTCTACTCCCATGAAATTGTTCAACAACAGTTGCTAACACATACCTTGTTAAATCGTGCTTCCACGCCTTTGCATGGTTCTGCCAATTTGTACACTTTTCTACTGCCTCCCTACCAATCCACATATTGCCAGTATTTTTTTTTTTTTTTGGCCATGCCACACGGCTTGCAGGATCTTAGTTCCCCAGCCAGTAATCAAATATGTGCCCCCTGCAGTGGAAGTATGGAGTCTTAACCATTTGATCACCAGGGAAGTCCTGTCACTATTTTGAAAGCATGTCAAACCTTCATCATTGAAGCCTTGTTTGACAGCTTTGCCCACACTGTTGCTTCCTCCTTTAAACTGACCAATTTTAATAACTATGCCACATTCTTCACATCAGGTTTGGAGGTACCTAATATCACGCTGCATATGATTTTGTGGTTGTCTATATGCTGTTCCCAAATCAGAACATAAAATCCCAATGACCAAGTTTCCCTTGTGTCCTTATAAACATCAGGGTTGCATCTGGGATTTAAATAAATGATTAATAAATATGCTTTGAATGTAATAAACCCATCCAAGAGAAAGATCAAGGAAGGGTTTTCTTCCTCCCAGATACACAGAACTGAATTCAAAATTAATGTTTGCAGGATGGTTTTACATCCTGTGGTAGTGTCCAAGGGACATTTCTAAAGCCTTACAACAGCAATTTGAGAAGAAAAATTTCATTTCTCTGGATATGAAGTTTTCTTGCTTACTTTTGAACATCATGTAACCTAAGATGAGAAAGAAGGAAAAAAACCAAAGAGCCTATTATGGATTTATCACTACTTCAGCTACTTATGAAAGGTCTTATGAAGACTCAGCAGGACTGGCATCTGATATAGACTTTTCTCATTCTGTGAAGTACCTAAAACTATGGGAATCAGTTTCAGAGCATAACTTACAAACAATTGCAGTTTATATAATTATGAATGAATTTACATAAGCTTGTGCTAAAAATATACTCCAGGAACTCTATAGATACCTTGCTGTGGGTACTTTGGTGCTTGGGAATCATGAAAAATAGCATGTTCTTCTTACACAAAGAGCAAGAAGGCATTCTTGATAACTCTGAGTTTAACAAAACAACTTCAACAATGTAGAAGATTTTTCCAACAAAAAGTGAAAAAGAATTATTCATAAATAAATGAGATTTCAAGGAATGATGTCTGACACAAACACCCCAATTAGAGCTGAATGCGGGAAGAATGCTCATACATGGCAATTTTCCCTAATGGGTTGATAGTTATAAAATCAATTAAAACCTTTCAAGTAAAGAAGTATCAAAGTGTGGATAAGTCACAGTGCATTCTTTACTTTCACGGTACTTTCAATTTACAGGTTCTTGGGAAACATTTTAATTACTCACATTTGGAAATAATGCTTGTAGTCCTTCCCAAGTTGTTCCTCAAAACAAGCTCCTTATTTCTGGGGCTATTATCTGGCCCTGGCCTGAGAGCTCCTAAGGAATTAGCTCACAGACCCGAGAGGATTTATTCTGGAGTAGCATGATCTCAATAAAGAAACTTAAAACCATTTCATGTGGAACATTGGAAGGAAAGAGCATCAGCTAACCTGAGAAGGGAAGGTTAACATGAAAAATATTATCTATTTTCCAATATTCTAGGTATTGTATTATCAAAGAGAGAATAGATCTCTTCTATGTAACTCACGAGTGAGCTAGAACCAGTGAAAATAATTTCAGGTATCTAGATTTCAGTTCAACTTGTAAGGAATTTTCTAACAAAGGGATAAATATTTCAGTGGAAGATGTAATTCCTTTGAAGAAATTTAGACTGGGGCTGTTTAGTGAAGTTTGAGGAGGGTTTTTGCTTTGCTCCTCAAAATGTTATCCATGGAATGCTGCTGATCTGCATATTGTTTTTTTCCCCCTTGAGATTTAAATTTTAATGACAATTTTCACCACGATTTGATTTCTGAAATTATGGCTTCTATCAATTAAAAATGTACTACATTACCAGAGACGTTACTTTGCCGACGGAGGTCCATCTAGTCAAAAATACGGTTTTTCCAGTAGTCATGTATGGATGTGAGAGTTGGACCATAAAGAAGGCTGAGCGCTGAAGAAATGATGCTTTCAAACTGTGGTTTTGGAGAAGACTCTTGAGAATCCCTTGCACAGCAAGGAGATCAAACCAGTCAATCCTAAAGGAAATCAACTCTGAATATTCATTGGAAGGACTGATGCTGAAACTGCAACTCTAGTACTTTGGCCATCTGACTCATTGGAAAAGACGCTGATGCTGGGAAAGATTGAAGGTGGGAGGAGAAGGGGACGACAGAGGATGAGATACCTGGATAGCATCACCGACTTGATGGACATGAGTTTGAGCAAGCTCTGGGAGATAGCAAATGACAGGGAAGCCTGGTGTGCTACAGTTCATGGGATCACAAAGAGTCAGACACACAGGAGCCACTGAACAGCAACAACATTACCAGAAAATTCCATTAATAAAATATAGACCACTTACGTACTTATGTATGAGATATTTTGTGTGTATATCTGATACACTAACAGACACAGGATGATGATTTATTAGTAGATGTTTTTGTTGTGGGCGGGGGTAAGAACACAATATGAAGTCTACCCTCTTAACAAATTTTTGTGTGAAATACAGTAATGTTCACTATAGTCACAAGGTTGTTAGGCAGATCTCTAAAATGTAATCTTCTTATATAACTGCAACTTTATACACATGGTATGGCAACTCCCTATTTCCCCTTCCCCCAGACCCTGGCAACCAACATTTTACTTTCTGCTTTTACATGTTTCACTACTAATGCCTCTAGTAAGTAGTATCATGCAGTATTTGTTCTGTGTCTGGCTAATTTCACATAGCATAGTGTCTTGAAGTTTCATTCATGTCATTGCATATGGCAGGATTTCCTTCTAAGTCAAATAATATTCCATTGTTTGGATATACTCTATTTTCTTTATCCATTCATCTGGCCATAAGCATTTAGATTGTTTCTACGTCTTGGCTATTGTGAGTCGTACTGCAGTGAATGTGGGGGATGCAAAGAACCCTTTGAGATCCTGATTTCTACACATCCCCTGATGGTAATTCAGAACAAGAGAAAGAGTTTGTGCCAAGCTGTAAATGAACACACCGCTTCCTTCTTCAATAAAGACTTGCTCTGGAAAGAAAATGTCAACAGAACTAAACAATATAGTTAGTGACAGTCCTGCTGAAATAGAAGGTGTATTTTGAGTATCTTGAGAGTATTATGACTATTGCTGGAATGGAAGAAATTTATCCTTTAAATAATAAATACTAGGGAATTTTCACAGTAATCAAAATATCACAATGCAATATATATATATACATATATATACATAAATGTAACTTCCACTTTAACACTAAGAATTGTATTTCCCCAATTGGAAATATGTTTGAAAGCTAAACATCACAATCATAAAATCACGCACACACACAAAAAAGTAAATAAAATGATCATTGTAGGTCTGCAGTTTTCTGGTGTTTATTGTAAAAACAATTAGTTCAAAAATAATTCAACAATTATTAGTTGAATGTGCATTAGGCAGTGTTTAGGTTACACAAATAATATATATTGCATATATGCATGTGCTACTATTTTAAAATACAGATTCTGTTATAATGATAAAATAAGAATTCATTTTAAAATGCACCTGGATTAAAAGTAGCTCTCTTTATTATGTGTTTTCCCAAGCATATATACTGAAAGTACCATCTCTGTTATATAGAAGTCCAAAATGTTTTTTATGTGATATAAGAGTATACACTACACAGATACGCTTGCTAATCATGGTGGGGAGGGACTTTTGCATCCAGGCGTGCAGTTTGCATACCACAAAAGACACAGGAAGAGGGAGAAAGTGGGAGAGGAACTCCAGTTCCCATGCACTTTGGCAGCGAAACTGCATCAGGTCTAGGGGTCACCATCCATTCCAGTTTGTCCAGGACTGAAGGGTTTGCCAGCATTTAAGGCTTTCAGTGCTACAAGCAGCATAGTCCTGGCCGAACCAGGAGGGTAGGTGACCTTAATCAGGGCAGAGATGTGCTGTATGTGCAAACTTCAACCTTGGAATCTTGCCCATTGATCTGTAGGCTTGAAACAGTGAAGCCATTTTTTCACATCACTTCTTTCCTCTTTATGTTTTCAAGGTGAAAGAGCCAAGTAATCACGCCAACATCCTGACCAAGCCTGACCCAAGAACTTTCTGGACTAATGATGACTCAGGTATTTTTGGAAAAGTACATTCTGGCCCTATGCACTACAGGAAGCATGCTCTAGTAATAACCCTACACAAAGGCAAGGTTTGAGGAAAAATTTTGGCTTTACTTGCTTTTGTCATTATACATAGTGCAACAATAGAATATACTTCACAATCACTTTTTTATAAGTCCCTTTATAAATCTCTTCTTTTTCAATATCTAAAGCATGTATACCATTAAATACAGCTTGATGAATTATGTATATCCAAGTGTTGAAGGAACAAAGCAATGAGTCTATTTCATAGAGTAGAGGACAGAAAAATAGGATAAGGTGGGCAAATACACGGGTTCCAGTGTCTTTTCCAGGGTGAAGAAAGGTATTAAAAACCCTAAGTGAAAGTGAAAGTCGCTCAGTCGCGTCCGACTCTTTGTGATCCCATGGACTGTACAGTCCATGGAATTCTCTAGGCCAGAATACTGGAGTGGGTAGCCTTTCCCTTCTCCAGGGATCTTCCCAACCCAGGGATCGAACCCAGTTCTCCTGCATTGTAATCGGATTCTTCACCAGCTGAGCCATAAGGGAAGCCCATTAAAAACCCTAAGGCAAGTCATATTCCAAATACTCAGTGGCGGGCAGATATGACTTGTGCTATCAATCCCAAAATATAAATCTAATCAGAATCAAAGGAATGCCACTTTCTGAGTTTGGAGAATATGCTTCTGTTGTATAATTAAAAACTGCACTCTGATCAAAGGTAGGGTGTGCTTTTACAGGAAACTGAAGAAGCTTTTTCATTCTTTTTCACAAACACATTGAGTTGTGAGGCCTAATGACATGAAGTAATGACACTAGAAATGAGAAAGAAGCAAAATAATTAAGACAGTGATACTAGAACTTTCACCTTCTCTATTTAAAGACGGTCTAATTAAATGGAGAACAGTGGTGACACCTATTATTCGTATTAGGTCTCCTGGTTTTACAAAGTATCCTCGCAAAAATCCAATTCAAGGTTTGGGCCAACCCTGTGAAATAGGAGGGGCAGCCTGTCCTTACACCCCATTGTGTGAGAGAAGAGATCAGGTGCTGGAAGAGGGTAGCTGACATCCAAAGCTGATGAGCGAGAAGGCCGGTGCTGATGGCAGGATGGAGAGCCTGCACGCTCAGTTCTGTATTACGCTCCCTAGGAAGAAGTAGCTCTCCTTTGAGAAGCAGCATGAGCTAAATTGGTGCTTTAATCTTTTATTTATAAAAGATTGTCAAAGACCATGCCTATTTGCAAAAGTGGGAGGGATTGAAGAGGAGAGTGAAAAACACTCTGCTGCCTTTTTTTTTCAAAGACCAGGCTTATAGTCTAAACTTATCAGTTTAATCTGTCAAGAAAGATGATTTTTTTTTATGTCTTTTGAAGAATGATGAAGAAGCATGAAAGTGAATTGGCTTGTTTATGCCATCATTGCAGTCCAGCCACAAAATAAACAAACTGTCCACTGGCTAATACTGCTGTTAAGATCTACAGCACTTATGTTGCAAAGAAGCCATATAGAGCAAAACATCACAATTAAAATATAAATGATTCTTAAATTAAGTAATGGCAAGCCACTCCAGTACTCTTGCCTAGAAAATCCCATGGATGGAGGAGCGAGCCTGGTAGGCTGCAGTCCGTGGGGTCGCTAAGGGTCGGACACGACTGAGCGACTTCACTTTCACTTTTCACTTTCACACGTTGGAGAAGGAAATGGCAACCCACTCCAGTGTTCTTGCCTGGAGAATCCCAGGGACAGGGGAGCCTGGTGGGCTTCTGTCTATGGGGTCACACAGAGTCGGACACGACTGAAGTGACTTAGCAGCAAAGTTAAGTAAAGAGAATGAGATGAGAAGAGAATCTTTACAGGCCAGATCCAGAAAATGATACTCAGGCACTTTTTGGAGACGAAGAAATTATGTTACAAGAAAAATGAATGCAGGACAGGCACAGAAACGGTGATAGGAATCATTCAGAACTACTCACCTTAGAAACTCTGAAAATTGTTTCATCAGTTTTCAGTCACAACCCCATTGTGTCATCAATGGGGTTACAAAGAGAGTATCCCTTCTGAAGTAGCAGGTCATCTAATAAAGATCCTTTCCAATAATCAATTCCGAGACTGAGGTCTATGTCTAGTGCTTTGGTAGGGGGAGGTAGTTATTCAGTTACTGAGACATGGATATTAAAATCTCTACCTGTAGTGGTAGAATGATCTTTTGCTTCTTAAAATTCAGTCAATTTTTGCTTTACCTATTTTGAAGTGCTAATATTAAGCACATACACTTTTATAATTGTTATAATTTCCTGATGAATTGTATTCCTCTTTACCTCTGGTAAATCTTCATTTGAAGTTTTTCGGGTTTTTTTTTCTGACATTAATAAAACCAAGTCAGCTTCTGATGCCTGCTTTTCACATGGTATATATCTTTTCTATCCATTTACTTTCAACCTATCTGTGTCTTATAAAGTTCTCTTACAGACCTCATATAGTTAGGTTTTCCTTTTAAAGATTATCTGACAATCTCTTTTTACTTGGAAAGTCTGGACCACTTAAACTTAGTGTAATTGTTAGATATAACTATACCGTCTTGGTATTGGGTTTCCTCGCGTTCTTTCTTTTCTTTATTTGCTGTTCTTCCTTTTATGACCTCTCCAAAATCATTTGAGTATTTTTAGAATTCAATATTAATTCATCTACTGACTTAGTGGTGGCTCTGAGGATTAATAAGTTTTCAAAAACTATTATAGAAAACTTGCTATCCCACTCATCCTCCCATCCTTTACATTATGGTTTTCATATATATTACTTCTACATATGAAATTAAGCCTACAGTATAATAGATTTAAAGGAAAACAAGAGGAAAACTATTTTTTGTATTTTCCAAGATGTTTACTATTTCTGATGTTATTTATTTTTTCTTGAAGATCCGGTTTTCCTTGGAAATAATTTCTTTTTAGCCTGGAAAAACTTCTTTTAGCATTTCTTATGATGCAGTGATTCTCTGGCAATGCTATCTCTCCGTTTTCTTTCATCTTTATGATATGACTTTATAACTGACAATATTTTTATTTAATTCTTAAAAGATTTTTTTTCTAGGTATAAAATTCTGAGTAGATGACATTTTCTCTTCTTTTATCATTTTGAAGATTTGGTCCATGGCCTCTGGTCTCTATAGTTTCTGATGAGAAGTCAGTGATGATTTAAATTATTGCTATCCTGATTATAGTATGCTGTCTTTCACAGGCTGCTTTAATTTGTTTTTAATCTTTGGTTTTTTATCAGTTTGTCTATGATGTATCTAGACTAGACTCAATGTTCTTTAAGATGTAGATCTCTGAGGTTTAGAAAGTCAAACATTCTTCTAGTCTATTAGTAGTTTTGTTAGAATTTGAATCTGAGGGATGCAATTGTGTGTGCCCTTTCTTTATCAGGACATCAGCACCCCAACTAAAACTTCTAGATACCTTCCTTCAATTCTGTGAAGTGTAAGCACAAGCCAAAGCAACTCTGCAGCTGTCCTTCTGCAACATGCAAATTTATGAGCCTGCAAATGGATTCTTTTCAAAGACAATATTCTAGTTCCAGTATGAATTTTATTAGGGTGTGTGTGTTTGTTAGTTACTCAGTTGTGTCCAACCGTTTGTGACTCCATGGACTGTAGCTCACCAGGCTCCTCTGCCCATGGAATTCTCCAGGCAAGAATACTGGAGTGGGTTACCATTCCCTTTCCCAGGGGATCATCCCAACCCAGGGATCAAACCCAGGTCTCCTTCATTGCAGGCAGACTTTTACCATCTGAGCCAACAAGGAAGCCCTTTATTAGGGTAACTTTTACCAATTCCTAAAATAATGGTGATGAAATGATTCCATCATTTCCTCCAGAAAATATATATCAGTGAATGGAATACTTCCATTCAAAGCCAGCCATAATCAGAGAGTATTTTATTTTCATTTAATCTAATGTACAGTCTCTTGATGTACTGCTTTAAGTAGAGCTCAGTGTTGAAGATAACTAGTCAAGATGGTTTGATAGAAATAGAAGTTAAATTTTAAAATCTTTTGTTTTGAAGTAGGGAATTACTGAGGGTTAGCTTACCTTGAAATCTGGTGAAATGGCCTTAATTTTCATGCTCAATATCTTTTTGCATGATTGCCAGAGGATGGGGCTGGTGTGCTCAGTTGCCATATACTATATAGTGATGGGAGAAACAAAAGTAATTTTTTAAAAGCTTTTTTTAAAAAAATACATAATATAAAAGTGATGGAGGAGCCTGGTAGGCTGCAGTCCGTGGGGTCGCTAAGGGTCAGACACGACTGAGCGATTTTACTTTCACTTTTCACTTTCACACATTGGAGAAGGAAATGGCAGCCCACTCCAGTGTTCTTGCCTGGAGAATCCCAGGGAAGGGGGAGCCTGGTGGGCTTCCGTCTATGGGGTCACACAGAGTCGGACACGACTGAAGTGACTTAGCAGCAGCAGCAGCAGCAGCAGCATATGTTCATCCCACCACACTTCTTTCATTCTCTCTCTCTCTCGTTCATTCCCAGCATTTGTTCTGACAAAAAACAAACAGGCTGCACAAGTTTAGGCTCTTTCTTATTATCTTTGTTTTTAGGCTTTGAAACCTGATTTGTTTGTTTTTGTACACCTTTATTTTTCAAGCGCTGGTCCTGAAGTATCCTGTAACATCCTCTTAAATGAGAATTTCAAAGCAGGATGAGATTCCCGACACTTTTGGAATGTGTGTTTTTCCAGGTATTATTATTAGCAACATAGATAATGGTCTTTACCTAGAGGAAGTCAGATAATGAAGTGGTTAAACAATAAAGTTTCTTTTGCAAGGGCCATGATTTTAATGGGCACCTGTTTTGCAGGTAGGAAAATGTAGCTTCTTCGTGTTCTCCCTGGGTTCTTCCTTGAAGTCACCTTTTAACAAAATGCAATTCTACCTTTGGGATGTTCCAAATGTCTAGATTTCATTCAAGCAAAAGTTAAAGAGCAAGTTTCATTATTCTATAAATTTTTCCCAGAGGGAAAATTAAATTTTCCCTTTTGGTTTCAGGATTATCATTATCTCTTTCTATTTTATAATGATTCATCATATTTTAAAATTAAGCGCAAATTTTGGGGGATGTAGAAATCAATATAAAGAGGAATATTCATATTTACTTGGGAGCAGTAATATTTTCTGTACCAAATGTAGAAATGAAATGATTCATAGTTTAGAAACATATGGACTACAGAAATATTTCAGTGTTTCAGAGAATACATAAAATTAGATCATTGAATTAATATAAGGAGAGGGAAAACTTCATTCCACAGATCTTTTAAAATGAAGAAAACATAATTTCTAGATTTTTTTTCTTAAAAAGCATAATACTCTCATATTTAATATCTAGGAAACAGTTGCTTCATCCCTCATATATGGCATTATCTTATGAGAATGTTAAATACATTTTCAAATATGAGAAAAATTAAACACACTCTGCTACAATGGAAACCTTCTATCTGATTCTTGTTGGCCAGTGCAGACTTTGCCTCTTGCCATTAGAGATAAATCATTTAATAAAAATCTGTGGATACATGAAGATCTCAGGTAGACTGACCTCATTTACTCAGTTCCTAACTAAAAAAGGGTAGCTATCTCAGTAATGAAAGTCACCTTACCCACAGCAAGAAATTCCAAATAACACATACTGTCATGGATGGGAAGGGCTTTCCTGATGGCTCAGTGGGTAAAGAACCTGCCTGGAATGCCGGAGACATAGGAGATGCAGGTTGGATTCTTGGAAGATCCCCTGGAGGAGGAAATGGCAACCCATTGCAGTATTCCTGACTGAAAAATCCCATGGACAAAGGAGACTGGTGGGCTACAGTCCACGGAGCCTTAAAGAATCAGACATGACTGAGCAATCATGCACATGTTCATTGGTGAGAGCAAGATGGTGCTAGGCTTTGGAAAGGACAGGGGCATAATCATAAGAACTCTGCATTCCTGGATGCTTTTGACTTCCCCTACCTCAGCAACTCAAACTTTTCAAAATCAAACTTGGTATTTATTCCCCCCATCTTTGATCAGGAAGCCACAATCATCCTCAGTTTCCTGAACTACATCTCTTTCAGTCAACTGGACTCACATCAGAGTTGACTGGCAAATCATCTGATCATGCCTCCCAGTGAGCCATGCATGGATCAGCAGAAAATGTTCAACACTTGACCTTCTGCTGTGGTTAGTGTTGTGAGCTCTTGAGGAAGGCCTCCTGAGTTTGCCACAAAGTTCAATGCTTATTATCTGTGTGACTTTGCACAAATGATTTCACATGCAAAAATAGAATATTATAATAGATCGTAGTTTTTGTGAAGGCTAAAGGAGGTAATTCAGGTAAAGGTATTAATAATTTAGAGCTCTGTCAGGCATATGGTTAGTGGTGAATTTATGACGACTATTCTTATTTGGAGAAAGAACTATGTCATTTCTACAAGCCTGAACACTCATCCCCATGCCATATATAAGGTCTGCAAACTATGGGTTGAAAGAAGAGTACTTTTTATTTTGTCATTACTCAATATTTCATACTGTTCTCAACCCATTGCTTGTTTATTATTTTATTTTCTTCTCCCTAAACTAAGAAGCTCATCATCCATGTTTTCTGGGTCCCCACACACAGCACTGATAAGCTTTCTGAAAATAAATCTATGGTTGGACTGGAAAGAACCCTCAAACTGGAAAGAACCTTAGACATTGCTTTGTCATTTAGATAAAATACCACCTTTGTCAGCAAGGATCCGTATATAGCAAAAAACAAAAATGCTTAGTTTTGCATGACTTTAACATTTATACTGATTTAGAGGGTTCAAATTGATTTAGAGGGTTCCAAGTTCAAGGAGTTGGTGATGGACAGGGAGGCCTGGCGTGCTGTGATTCATGGGGTCGCGGAGAGTCGGACACGACTGAGCGACTGAACTGAACTGAACTGAAGTTCAAGGACAGGTTGTTTATTCCTGTAAGTAAGTGAGTAACAAAATGTCATTTCAAAAGTTTTCTGTTTAAGGATACTTAGAGTCATGGGCATCCAGCATTTAAGTTTGACAGCAAAATGTTATCAAATCTGATCTCATGACAGTCCTGCTCCCTGGTGTGTGAATGAATAAGGTTGTGGCTATAGACTCAGCCAGTTCAGTCCAGAGAAACCCCCTCTCTCTCCATTGAATTGTGTCAATTAAGCTTTACAGTTAGAGCAAAGTCTGTTTCTCTCCTTGTTAAAATCATGATTTTCTCTTCCTCTTGATTACGGCCAAAATTATTATACTTGTTATTTGTGCTGTTTGACTCAAGGCTGTACATGCTCAGCTCAGTCGTATCTGACTCTTTGCAGTCCTTTGGACTGTAGTCTGCCAGACTCCTCTGTCCATGGAATTTTCCAGGCAAGAATACTGGAGCGGGTTGCCATTTCCTACTCCAGAGGATCTTTCCAACTCAGAGATCGAACCTGTGTCTCCTGTCTCTTGCTTTGGCAGGTGGGTTCTTTACCACTGTGCCATGTGGTAAACTCAATCAATTTTTTCACAATGGCTGATTTTTCTGATTCCCTAACATTCTTTTAAAATATTTCCACATCATAGTATTTCCTTGTGCCCATTTTATCCAAAACATTCTTTTCATGTCTAAAATCTTTGATTTCCATTGCATTAAAGGACATTATATTGTGGTCAACAGGTGAAATGGTACCAGGAAATTCCCTCACTTAAAATAAATAAAGAAAATAGATTAAACACAACTTAATAATTTTAATGAAGTTATTTTTCTCATATTTTAATAAATCTTTTCTCATTTTATAAGTTTACACCAAACTAATGTGATAGTAGAGTTTTCAAAAATCTAGTGGATTATAGTTACAGCTAATGTTAAAATGCCCTCATGCATTTTGTTATTTTAAACATGCTGAAATATTCAGCTTTCGACAGCTTTCTTTTTGCCCAAGAAAGTGTCCTACAATACATGATGCATAGACATAAGACAGTACAGGAGGTAATATGTATATCACAGAAAGAATAAATTTTAAAAAAAGGTTTTTTTAAATTTTATTTTTTTATTGAAGTATAGTTGATTTACTATTTTGTGTTAGTTTCATGTGTACAACAGTATGATGCAGATATATACATATGTATTATTTTCCAGATTCTTTGCCCTTGTAAACTATTACAAAATATTGAGTGTAGTTCCCTATGCTATACAGTAAGCCTTTGTTGGTCATATAGTTCTGTCTTACTGGTATATATATTAATCTCAAACTCTTAATTCACCCCTCTCTCCACACTCCCCTTTAGTAACTTGAAGTTTGTTTTCTGTATCTTTGAGTCTATTTCTATAAATTCATCTGTATCATTTGAATAAAGGGTTTTGGACTGTTTTATCATAATAACAGAAATATTTTAGCCCCATCAAATATAAACATAGCTTACAAAACTTAAAGAAAAATGATTTTACAACTTTAAAATTGTATGTAAGAAGAAGAATAGGCCACTGACAATAATGAAAATGGGTTTCCCCTGGGATGAAATGGCCCACAGAGAGGGCTGGGTGTAGGATTAGGGAGTGAGGGTACAGGAAGGAAGGAGTAGGATGGATCCAGTTGAAACTAGGGAGAGGGAGGTTTATGTAAATTGGGATGCTCAGAGATGAAAATAGAATTAAAATTTAGGGCAGGGAGACCCAAGCAAACTCATTTGTAAAATGAGAGCTTATTGAAGTAAATCAATTCTAAGATTCTTTCTTACTTTGAAGTTCCTTTATTCTATGAAGGTGTGAATTTGAAAATAAAAAGAAAATGCAAAAGGATTTAGGGGAAAAAACGGTTTAGACAGGGCAGGGGCCTTTGAATGTAGCACTGAGAACTCTGACCCTTTCTCCTCAGAAACATATGGCAATCAGTTCTTGATTAAAATTTTGGCTCTGAGAGGAAAATTTTACATTAATAGTTCAGCTACACTGTTCTTATAGGCATTAAATTACATAACATACTTGAGTTATCAAATTGTTCTCCCATACCTAATCTTATCTTTCCAATCGCCCTGAGGGATTAACTATAACAAATGGGTGTTAACCCTGAGGACACTTAAAAGAAGTTAAGTGCTCCGCCCAAAGCTAAGTATTAAGTCATACATTCTAAAACACTGAGCTGGAAATTCAGATTGCCTGGAAACTCCTCCAATTCTCTTTCTACTGCTTCAAAAAGGTAAGTGGGGAGCTTTGTAATGAAAGTAGTTTTTTAAAAAAAAAAGAAAGTAGTTTGAATGTGAACACAAGTGCTTGAGGAAACAGTAGTCAAGGAGGAGATTCTAACTGACCTGTGAGTTTGCCATTGGGTGGGGCACTTGTGAAAAGGAGAAAATTAAGGCAAAGAATGGGTTTGTTTTACAGAAATTAGATATACTGTATTTCTTTCTGCCTGGCACTCTGCTAGGACACGGAAGAGTGCCTGTCACTCCATGGACAAGGAAGCAAGAGTTTTCTGCCTTGAAAGCTTAGGTAGACAAGCTAGGCAGTCACTGGTAGGCTATGAATAAAGTAAATACAAGTTAAAATCATGCTAGTTGCCTGCAGATGAAGGATTGGTTTTTAAAACAGAGAGGCAGATTGTTTTACTGGTTAAAAGTAGAGCTTTTGGTATCAGAACCTACACTTGCTTTCTGGTTTGTTTGTTTTTTTTTAATTTATTTTTGGCTCTACTGGGTCTTCAAAGCTGTGAATGGGCTTTCTCTTCACTACTATGCTCAAGTTTATCCCTGCAGTGGCTTCTCTTGGTGCTCCAGAGCACAAGCTCTAGGTGTGTGGGCTTATAGCTGTGGTGCAGGGGGTGAGTTGCCCGTGGCATTTAGGATCTTCTCTGTGAAGTGAAGTGAAAGTCACTCAGTCGTGTCCGACTCTGCGACTCCATGGACTGTCGGCTACCAGGCTCCTCAGCAGACAGTCCATGGAGTTTTTCAGGCAAGAGTACTGGAGTGGGTTGCCATTTCCTTCTCCAGGGGATCTTCCCGACCCAGGGATCGAACCGGGGTTTCCCGCACTGCGGGCAGACACTTTACCATCTGAGCCACCAGGGATCAAAAATATGTCCCTGTATTGGCAGGCAGATTCTTAACCACTGGACCACCAGGAAAGTCCCCTGGTTGTTTTGTTTTGTTGTTTTATTAATTTTTTATTCAACTACGGCTGATTGATAATATCATGTAAGTGTTAGGTATACAACACAGTGATTCATTTATACATATACATATGTGTGTATATATATATATTCTCTTTCAGATTCATTTATAGGTTATTATATAATACTGAGTATAGTTCCTTGTATTATACAGTAGATCCTTGTGCATTCTGGTTTTGCCAATACTAGCAACTGTTGTTTATCTCTTTAAGCCTCAGATCTTAAGAATGAATAAGGGGTTTATAACAGTTTTTCATAAGGTCATTATGAGGATTAAATGAGAAATTGTATAGAAAGCACTAAAGCATATCTGCCACTTAGTATAATCATTCAATGTTGGCTGTTATAATAAATGCCCTGAACTGTGGAAGTTACAGGGAGGAACATGTTCATTTCTGCTTATTAGTATGTTAGCATCATCTGGCTAAGTGACTGGCTTTAGAACATGCAGGAGAACTATTCCTTAAAATAATTTCATAAGGCTATTTGAACATAGTCTAAGAAAAAACTCTACCAGCTGATGCTAGTTGACAGTGGTAGAGATAGCCTTGGAAGCAGACGTAAGTCTAGTGAAAAATAGGAAACTGAATAAATGGTTATCAGGAATATCATAGGGAGGTTCATAGTCTCTAGGATCCTTTTAACACCAACGGAATCTGTTAACAATTCTATCAATAGCATGAAATGAGGCTGGAGGTGCTGTTCAAATAAAAACTCTAACTTTCATATATATATACACACAATGGTTTCAAACTTTAAAACAAAGAGAAAAGGAGCGTTTAATGTGCTGGCTGTGAACGCTCCTATCCTGCGTACACATGGCCTATGAATACAGTAGATCTAACGTGAGTAGTGGTGGGGTTATTTTTGGAAATGGCAATGGGTCTATAATGGTCCAGACACATGCCGTCACCCAATCTCTTTGTGAGACAAACGATCAGAAAGCAGACTGTGAACATCAGAAAAAATTGCTCTGCGAAGAAAAATAATTGGCTCATCTGGGGAAGGCAATATGTTAGGCCATGTTCTAACAAGACTGCCTGTGTTAGAAACTCTTATTCCTGGAAGTACTCTACCTATATCTGATATATTTGTTCCTTTTTGACCTCTTTCTGGAAATGTACTCTCTAGTGTGTTTTTAATTCTAAAATTTTAACATTTAAATAATATTAATGTGGCATATACTGTATATTACATAATATATATACATGTACATAATAATCTATAACTGTTTTAAGAAAAGAGATGGAAAAAGAATAGTCATCTTGGAATATCTTATAAGGTTCCTGTTAACCTTATAGAAACTGATGATCTTAAATAATGAAAGTTGTAAGAAAAGAATATGGAAAGTGGAAAGAGATAGAAAGGAGGTAGAGAAGAATGGTAAGTGGGGCTTAGACAGAAATTATGAACACTGGGCTCCTTTCTGCTCTTTGGTTATTTGTTATAATTAAAAGGAAAGTCAGAAGCCTGCAGGCCGTCAGTGTTGCTTACAAGAGCAGCTGTGGATATAAAAGCACAGTATTTACAAGGAGGTAAAGAGAAAAAAGAAAAATGCTTTTGCTTTTAAAAGGTAAATTCAAAGACTTGTTAAACAGAACTTGCCAAACTGGATTTATGTTGGTACATAAAAACAACATGATTTGAAGAATGAATTTCAAATAGGTTTCTCATGATGATCTATGTTTGTGTGCTAAGGCTTTAGATTTTTAAGGAATAGTTTATGAATTGTGAAGTAGAATCATTGTAGATATTAAGGATAGTAATAGTCTGATTTCTTTTAAATCTTCTATAAATGAGGATAAGGCTTCTATAAATGAGGATAAGGCAATTTTAAGCATAAAATTTTATAAACAAATAATACCATAGTAACTTCTTCAGTGACCACATTTATTTAGTGTAGAAAGGGAAGTATTATTCATGATTCCTATCTTTTGCTCACATCTGTTTAATTTCTTCTCTGTAATTTTCTTGTGATCATAAAAGAAAGCTTATTTTTATTCCTTTAGATGTCATTTATACCTTTTGTGAAGTGGTGATTATGAAACAACATGGAAAAATAAATAACGGAAGTAGTTAATATACCTGAAACATCTGGCCAAACCATCAGTTTCCTTTTTTTTTTTTTTAACGTTTATTTATTTGGTTGCAGGTCTTTGTTGGCATATGTGGGATCTTCCCTTGCAGTGGTCGCTCAGTTGATGCTGCTTAGGGGTTTAGTTGCTCCGGCATGTGGGATCTTAGTCGCCTGAAAAGGAGTCAAACCCACATGCCTCATGCTACAAGGCAGATTCGTAACCATTGGACCACGAGGGAAGCCCCAAACAGTTGTGTGTGTGTGTGTGTGTGTGTGTGTGTGTGTGTGAGAAAGAGAGACAGACAGAGGCAGAAAAATAGCTAATCTTGTTAAAAGCATTCAATAATCCCAACTCTGAAACAAACGAGTGCATTAGGCTCCAATGGTTACCTAGAGAAGGGCATGACAACCCATTTGGTATTCTTGCCTGGAAAATTCCATGGACAGAGGAGCCTGGCAGGTTACAGTCCATGAGGTGGCAAAGAGTTGGACACAACTGAGCAACTAACACTTGTACTAATGGCTAATTGTGGAAGTTCTGATCAAGGAAATAAAAATAAATTTACTCATTAACAAATCTAGAATAAACATTTCTCACTGAAATGTATAATCTAAGCAAAGAACTGAATCTTTTAATGTCCATTTTAGGGTTTTAATCTGAGAAATAAAGATAAGTAGGAGAAATTATGTTGGGTCCAGCAAAGAGATTTATCCATCAAATATACCCAGTATTTATTGAACATTGATTATAAGCAAGGCATATGTTAGGAAGGAACGAAAGACAATTACACAAAATAATTCTGCTCTTCAGTGTCTCAAGTTACTAGAAAAATATAAACATGTACACGAATTCCTAAAATTCCTGCTCAGCTGAGGGAGCCATTGCTAGTGGTGGCAAGATCAATGAGATTATTGGTAGCCTTCACAGTTGGGGATGAGCTTTAAAACTTTAAGTAAAGCTATGGGGATATGGGGTTCCTGCCATAACTTCTTCAATTCTAAGAACAGCCAAGTTAAAGAGATAGGCACCTCCCAAAGTAGCAGATCAAGAAGTCAGGGCTTTTTAGGCATCAGAAGGTCTAAAGATGTCATACCCTGACATCTGGGGTATTTGCCTACTTCTCATTACCAAGTTGTGCTGCCATTGAGTAAAATATAATATGTGCTTTAGGTGACCTTCTGAATGTCCCACAAAAATTGTGTAGTATCAAGACAACGCCTTCCATACATTTACTCAATATTTTCAAATTATATTAAGTAGATGTCAGATAGTATAATTAGTGCATCACAGTGATCTTTCTTGGAATTTTTGTTCATTGAACTGTTGCAGTGCCCAATTTTCATAGGGTTACAAAGAATATTGTAAATTATTAGGTAAAAAGAGAGTGGGACGACTACAAAACAACAGAACCCAAATAGTAAAGTCAGCCAGGAATGTTTTAAAAACAATGAAATGTACCCAAATCTACCAAGCACTAAGAAAAAGCAAATGGAGATGTAGAAACCCCAGGAAATAAAAATCTAGGTGCTTAGTGTCAAGTCTGTGGGTTCTTGCATTTTCATATCTCGATGTGAGATGAAGTTTTCCTACCCTCATGTGATAGAGGACACCACAGAGTTGCTGGCAGAATCAGCGAGTCCTCAGCTTTGATCACAAAAGTGGATAGCTCCAATATGATACCCCCTTTCTGGGACATAGCTGGGGACCAGTAGTGAAGGAAAACTCTTTCCGTGTGCAGAACTTAAGAGCAGTACACCTGGTTCCTCGTTTTGCTTGGAAGGAGACATGGGACTATAAGACCAACTCGTGTTCAAGAAAAACAGTCAACAACCTGCAAGGAATTTGCATCCTCTTCTAAGGGAAAGGATTAGTGGGTTGTATGCAGGATAGTTGCATCTTGTCAGTTAGAAACATGACCTTGTCACTGTCCTTTTATAGAGATTAAGTGAGATTTAAGGAAATGAAGATGGGTCCAAGTTGACAAGGGTTGGGTTGTTGGTAGTTAATTTTATGTATCAATTTCACTGGGATGTAGTTTCCAGGTATGTGGTCAAATACTTCTAGATGTTTCTATGAGACTATTTCTTGTGTGAGATTAACATTTAAATCAGTGATAGAAGAGACAGGTACTATCCGTGGCTCACAGAGACTACTTTTTAGTTGGGGGAGATATATAACAAATGCTCAAAAAGTCAGCAAATAAAACTAATATGCAAATAATTGAAACAGGATGAGTGACGCTGTGTAAGTGGTGTTGACTCTGAGAGACAAATGTCAAGAAGGATCCAGTCACGTGAGCATCCAGGGAGGGAAGCATTCCAGGTAAAGGACACAGCACAAGGTTCTCTGAGTCAGATAAAAGCTTGGTCTGCAAGAACAGCTCCAAGAACAGCTAGCCTAGATGGCACAAATCAGGAAGGGAAAGGGAAAGGGGAAAGAAGGATCTAATCGGTCATAGGTAGGCAGAGGAGCAACATGAATTGTTTGTATTGTCTGGTCTTCAAGGAACTCAAAGCCCAGAGAGACACCTGAGAGTTAAATAAGACCCTTGAGATTTAAATAACTAACAGCACAAAATCCTTGACAGTGGAGGGAGGGGAGAGGCATGCAAAGGATTATCTGAGTATGGAGCATTATTAAAATAAGTCACATGACGTGGGCCTTCAGAAGCTTCTTTTTAGATTGATCTTTTCCTGGATATCACAGAATTGTACAGTGTGAGAGTTGCAAGAAAACTTCCTGCACATTCACTTGAGAAAGTAGATAATCGAAAGGGTTCAACATGCCCAAGCCTGTATTGTAGTGGCATTAAGGCATAGCAGGGCCTTAGGAAAAGCAGAAATATATGTAAGCATCCTTGTGCTTTTGGGAAAGTGCTGCTCAATTTTACATTTTAAATACAGACTTTGCCCTCCCTGAGTATAGCAACGCTGCTCATCTTGGGCATCCTTGTTAGATCCAGGACTTAGCACAGTGTCTGGCACAAAAGAGGTGCTCCATGGAGGCCTGAGGGATTAGAGAACAGGCCACCATCGGTTGGAGTTTGTGCCTCCCTCTGTTATTGAAGGATAAGCTAAACAACTAGAAGATGTATCTTTTGTGCTGCTTGTCTTCTCTGACCTGCTTTGATTGATTCTCCCTTCTCAGTAGACCCATATTTACATTCTATTATCTCCCATCCACCTTGAGCAAGCAAAAACTCCCTTGGTTTAGCTTTTGGCTTACTCTCTGCTTTTTTCCATCTTAAAATTTACGTTTCACTTCAAACACTTGGTAGTAAGAATTTATTCTGTTATCAGGGCATTTACTTTTTGTATTGCCTACTCTGGAACATTGTGTGCATGGAGACCAAGGGAGGACGAAGGACTTTGAAAAACAAAGAGGATAACCCTTTCAAGCCTTTGAAGGAATTCCCATCCAACTGCTCTGACCTTGACCCAGCAGATTAAGTGGCCCATACCAGGTGATGCTAGTGGTAAAGAGCCTGCCAATGCGGGAGACAGAAGAGACTCAGGTTACATCCCTGGGTTGGGAAGATGCCCTGGAGGAGGGCATGGCAACCCATTCCGGTATTCTTTCCTGGAGAATCCTATGTACAGAAGAGCCTGGCAGGCTACTGTCCATAGGGTCAGAGTCAGACGTGACTAAAGTGACTTAGCATGCACACACGCCTGCTAGATTATAACTATGCTTGTCTAAACTTTCACTCATCCATCTTCCAACTACATAAATTTCCCCACTCCAACTTCCAACACTTCTTTATATATGCTTGTGTATGCAAATTTGTTCATTTTCAATGAGATGGGGTAGAAAAAAAAGCAAATATCCTTTTAAGGAGTGAGTGATAGTTAAGTGATCAATCACATTTTGGTTTGAATTAACTTTTCAAAACACACTGTAATGTTTTGCTACTTAAAAGGGATTTTCCTCGGTGACTTTTAGATCTATTCACAATAGGACTCAATCTACCTTTGTGGGTAATTCTGCACCTGCCCCCTACCAGGTGAGATCATGTTTACTACTGTATCTCCTGCATCTAGCACAATGTCTGATGCATAGTTCTAGAAGAATCTGTGGATGAATGAATCAATGAGTTCCACCATGCCTAGAGCTGTATCAGATAGAGAAGTGCCTCTGCAGGCTAATAATCAGCACTCCTTCAAATGAATATGTTTTCTAAGACATTATTAATTCTATATTATCGGCGAGGGGGGGTACAGTGAGAGGAAGGGGGAGAGGCGGCTAAGATATTTTTTATTTCACTTGAAAGTGCTGTTTTCACACATCAGCAGTAGCAGCAAGAGGGCCATATTCATTTGCTTGTGTGTAAGGTTTGACTAAGGACCATATTTCTAAATTATTCAGAGATGCTACACAGCACCTTAAAGTTTGGTGCTCACACTATTTCCTCTGCCTAGATTGACTTCTCTCTTTTGTACCTAGTTGGTCTTTCCAGTATCAACCCAAATATGACTTCTTTGTGGAGACCTTCCCCAACAATTCTGAGTCCGCTGCCCTCCCCAGTAGAAAATGCCTCTTTGTTCTATGGCAGATTTCTCAGACTCTTGTCTTAACAGTCATTGTGTCATATCATAATTTATGTGTGTGTCTCCCCACTTAGAATGAGTGCTTAGAAGTTAGATAACCGTATTACTCATATTTATCTTCCTTGATCTCAATATTGGGTTAGCCAAAAGTTCATTCGGATTTTTCTGTAAGATGTTATGGAAAAACCTGAAGGAACTTTTCGGCCAAATCAGTATTTTTACTTTGTCGATACATGCTTGCTAAATGCTTGCAGGAATGAATAAATGGAAAGGAAGGAGGCAGTGGGGGAGGAAGGAAGGAAGAGATGAAGGATGGATCAGTTCAACATCTCCTGTGATGATTAGCTGAGAGCAGGGCTTTACAGCAGTTGGCATTGACAGGAAGGAGATAGGAGGCAATATTTCAGAGGCTGGGTGACCACAGGGTTGCCACTGCCATGGGTAGGAGGTGGGAGAGGCATAGAAGTCTACTTCAGTGACAAAGGAAGGCTCCTGGAAGGAGATAAATCTGGTCTTCAAAGCAAGTATTGTTACTTCACAATTTTTCCTATCATCTGTCCAACTCAGAAGTAAAAGAACTTGCTTAATCCTTAATAAAGAACAAATGCTGTTAGAAGAAACAAAGTCAGGTCTGCAGACTAGACAGCTACGTGTCCATTATTTAACAAAACTCTATTCCAAGGATCTTACAGTGTATAGTCTTATTTATTCAGAACCACTGTCTAAGGGGAAAAAATAAGCCCTGCGTAAATAAAGCCTATAGTTTTGTGGGTTTTAATAACTCAACACTATTATTCTAGATAATGTGTTCTCTTAGTTATCTGCTGTATCACATTCCTAACTCCTTTATGCATGTCAATTTTGGCAATTACGAACAGGGAAGGTAATAATCACTATAGAACCTGTGTTCTATAAATAGACATTGATTTAACCACCATTGCTAGTAATTCAGTTCAGTTCAGTCGCTTAGTCGTGTCTATTTGCAACCCCATGAACCACAGCTCACCAGGTTTCCCTGTCCATTACCAACTCCCAGAGTCCACCCAAACCCATGTCCATTGAGTCGGTGATGCCATCCAATCATTATTACTATTACCATTATTGCTAGTAATAGCTATCTTGAATAAGCTCATTTGTCATCATCATTTTCTATTTGATGAATACGGTAAAAAAGACATGCACTAGGTGACAACCTTCAACAAAAACTAATCCATTTTGTTGCTCTCTAGAGTGATAATTATGTTTTCTGGATGTAGTTTCTTTGGTGATGTTCCAAGGAAAAGATTTTCTATCCATTAACCAATAAAACCTAAACTGTGCACAGGATTGTTCTAGAATTTATGACACTTCAAACAATATGAAATAATTATATTGCTCTATTATCAATGGAAGATATTGTATCTAGGAATGAAGGCTTGAAGACTATCACAGCCAATACATTAAAGAAGTAACTCAAGAGGGGAACTTAATTATCTTGCATGTTTGTAAACTGCAGTTGTATTAAAATGGGAAAAAAATACCGTATCTTTTTAAATCCCTAAGATTTGTATGTTTTCATATTTAGACTTCTGAAAAGAAGATAAATCACTTTAGAAATCACTGTCCATGTTCTGAAATTTGCTAGTGAAACCCTGATTTTATTTTATATTGATATTAAAACACTTTAACAGTAAAAGGAAAAAAGTTAAGTCCTTTTATGTTTCAAAATACTTTCTCTAATATGTTGAGAAATACCAAGAATTTGTTTTCTGGGCCTTTAAATTAAATAGAAAGAGTCATATCTCAGTAAAGCTCTCAGGTTGCAGTATTTGTAATTCATCAATCAGGAAAAATTTTACTTAATCACTAAGAAGAAAAGTTAAAATAATTTTCGTACTAAGATACACATATATTGGGAAATGTTTTGTTTCAGTGCAAACGTTATGTCTTGGTGAATAATTCCCGTTTGGGAGTTTTGATTGCAGTTTTCCCAATATGAGGAATAAATGAGACGACTGGCTTGGGGAAGTGGAGAAGTAATTAGCGTATCTCATATCAGGCCGTCTATGTATTTTCTTTGCGAGAGGTGCTGTAGAGGAATTACCTGGAACTGATTAGCCCCAGGAGAGAAGTGGGGGAAACGCGCCTTTGGGAGTTCTCCGGGAGGACGCGAGCGCCCTCTAGACTGTATTTACGGACAAATTCTGGTGACGCAACTGCAGCCACTTCACCTTCACGGAGTGGGAGGGAAGGGGCCGGATTCCTCCCGGTGGGAGCACTGTCTGAACCAAAGAAAGAGGCTGGCGACGGGAAGGAAGAGCAGATCAAGCGTCGGAACAGTGGCCACAAGACAACCTAAAGCCTGTGCAGAGTTAGGCGCGCGTCACACACAGTTTCCCCGCCTACCTCCCCGCTACCCCATCCACCCGCCGCCGTGTGTCACCTTCCTGTTCGGAAGTCTTACTAGGTTGCTGGGACAGAACAGGGGGCGCCTGCTCCACCCATCAGGTATCCGGTTGGAAGAAAAGCCAGTCTCAACAACTTGATTCTCCCCGTTAAATGATAAGTTTAGCAGACCGTCTGTCTCCAAAGGCTGTACATTAGGGGAGGGGGAGGGGTGAGCACATCAGAGGATGCCTTTCGGTTCCAACCACAAATCATATGGTTGTGCCTCTTCTCTATTCCACTTAGAGCCCTCTGACTTAAATTCCTCGTTCCTCCTGGAATGCGGGAAAGAGCGTCTTTGAGAGAAAATGAACCCTGTGCATGTGTTTTGAATTTTTTCTGCACTGATTTGTGATGATAATCAGTCAGGTTACATTTCTTGTGTGTCTTGCTGGGGGTGTAATAAACCCAGGACACTGATGACTATAATTTTCTGGGTGATGTTGCAATGAAGGGAATAAAGTGGCCCAGTGGTGAACTTTGCAGCTCGTTCTTTTCCTGTATGGAAATTGCCTTTATATAAAGTGGGGTTCAAAACAAAGCTGGGACAGTCGCCTCTGAGTCATGTTCCCTTGTCATCCCAGCTTCCAGTCTTATCAGGCACATAGCAGGGAGGCTACTCTAGCCATAACTAAGCTCTACCTCCAGACTCCAGAAAGCAATCCCCAACCTTCATATCCTAGGCAACCTGAAGAATGAAAGAGGAAGCTATAGAATCCCCTTTGAAAGGTTTGTCTGCTTTTATTACTATCATTTGGATGGAATGGGTAGAACAAGGATGTTGGAGAGGATTTGGGGTTACTTGGCTTGGGGAGGGCACAGGAAGTGAGGCTCTGGAGGTTTCTTAATGTTTAAAAAACAAACTGGCAGAAACTTTGGTGCAGTTTGGTGTTTCTGGGCATTCTTCAAAATATTCACTCTCAAAAGGGGAAGGAGCCTTGTGGGAGCAGGCCCCCCGCTAGACTTGTTGAGGTGGAGCATGGGATATGGGGGCATAGGCAATCATAGAGTCATGTTATATGATGAACCCATGGAAGAGGAAGCAGAAATGGGCCAGTTTCTGTGATTTGGAGTTTCCTAAAAACCTTGCTTTGGGTTGGAAGTGTCCCTTTCAGGCAGTAGTTAAGTGCTTTTTAAAGAGTGGGTGCTGAGCAAAATCTCCCAGCCAGTCTCCAGGATGTGTTGTTCTCTTCTGCCAGTTTGGGGCTGTTGTAACTGAACAAACCCGAGAAGCAGTTGAGGCTACAGATCACATTCGGGCAAATGAAGTGGTTGTGCCTGCAAAACAAATTCCTACCCAGGACTAAAGAAAAACCCTTTCACAGGCTATTCTTGGTGTGACAGCTGGTATTTCGGAGTGTGTCAGATCCAGTAGACAACTTTAAAATGGCAAGGCCGTTGGCAAGTAAGGGGTCATGGCAGGGCAGTCGCTGCAGACATAACTGACCAGCGCCAGGCGCTCGACCCTGCGAACTTAGTAGCTAGGAGCCCTCTCCCGGCTCCTGGCTTCCCTGCCGGCGCTGGCGCGAGTCCTCGCACCGGCGGTCAAGCTGCAGCTCTCAGGCATCTCCGGGCGGCGGGGTTACTGGAAGGCACCGCACGGCGGTTCTGCAGCGCTCCCCTCCCTCCTTTGCTTTCTGGAGCGGAGGAGGCGCCCGGCTAATCTTTCGGGAGTCACAGTTACCAGGGACTGAGAGAAAGAGCAAGGTTCTGCCCTGAATTAAACCGGAGGAAGGCTAGGGAAGAAGTACAAACTAAGACCTTGGGGTGCGACCTAGCGGAGTTTTCAGTTCGGGGAGCGGGAGAGGGAACCTCGGGACTCGATGGTGCCCGCGGTGCCGGCTCCGCACCAATCCGGGGTCATGCCAGGTCGGTCCCCTAAATTGCCACCTCCTCACGTGTTCTTGGCATGGGGGGATTAAAAATGCAAGGGGAAAAATTACATGCGGAAAGGACAGAATGTTCCCAAAGATTACATTAGGAAAAAAAAAAGTGAAATGCAGATTTTTTCCCCCCTTAGTGCAGAGACGAATTTTATTTCCGCCCCCTCCCCTCCACATTCCTGACCTCTCTCCCTCCCCCTTCCCTCTTTCTTTCCTTCCTTCCTCCTCTTCCAAGTTCTGGGATTTTTCAGCCTTGCTTGGCTTGGGCCAAAAGCACAAAAAAGGCGTTTTCGGAAGCGGCTCGGCCGTGCACAAGGGCCATTTGTTTGTTTTGGGACGCGGGGCAGGAAATCTTGCCCGGCCTGAGTCACGGCGGCTCCTTCAAGGAAACGTCAGTGTTCTCCCGTCGCCCCAGCCCGCTGCGCGCCCGGCCGCCGCTGCCCATGGGGGAGATGCAGGGCGCGCTGACCAGGGCCCGGCTCGAGTCCCTGCTCCGGCCCCGCCACAAAAAGAGGGCCGAGGCGCAGAAAAGGAGCGAGTCCTTCCTACTGACCGGACTGGGTAAGCGCCGCTGCCGCCACGCGGGAACTTGCCTTGCTCACTCCTCCACTAGTTGCTCGAATCGGGAAAGAGGGGCTGGGTATCTGGGACTGCATTGAGGATGGGACCGGGGAAAGGAGGGCGGCGGGAGCCGGGGAACCACGCTGACCCCGAAGATAGGGGCGTGCGGGGCCACCCTCCCCCGGCGCTGCCGCTCTGCGCCGGAGATAGCTGTTGATGGTGCGCTGCACGCCGGGCGAGGGCTCGGGGGACTGCTTTGTGAATTACGCGAGAGGATCAGAGTCGGCGCCGGGGCGGGGGGCAATCCGAACTGAGGGTTTGAGAAACCAGAGCGGGCACAGAGCCACCCCGATCGCCGCGCACCGGGCAGAAACCGCTCTGATTTCCTGATCTGCCGCGACTCTGATTTCCTCGCAAGGCGGAATAAATGAGAAAGGTGGAAAATTACCCCGGCTGCTCCCTCCCGCCCGCCCCCTCCGCCTCCGGCCCGGGAGCCGAGGAAGGCGAATAACAGTCCCCGGCCGGTCCCCCCCGGGGCGGTCCCCGAACCCCCCAACCCTGCTGCCGGCTGGCCCTCTCCTCAGGGGCGGAAGCGCCCGCCGCCGGCGGGTTTGCAGCGGCTGAGCCGCGCGGCGCCTGGGGGCGGGGCCGAGGGCGGGGCCGAGGGCGGGGCCGGGCCGCGCCGCTTACTCGTTGTCGCGTGGGTCCCGCCCCCGCGGCGGCACAACGCTTATAAAGCGGGAGACTGGGCCTGAGCGCGGTGTTGGCTGAGCCCGTCTCCCCTTTGTAACGACTCCCCGTGCTCTCTCTGGCGATGACGGTGAAAACCGAGGCTGCTAGAGACACCCTCACTTACTCCAGAATGAGAGGCATGGTAGCCATTCTCATCGGTAAGTGTAGGGATACGACTGGACTTCTAGGTTGTTTCTAGGTTACGCGAAGTGGAAATTTTTGAATGCCCGGGATCAGATTAGTGTGTGTGGCGTTGGATATTACAAAGCCTTTGTCTAAATGTTTCTCCTCTTTAATTCACAGCTTTCATGAAACAGAGAAGGATGGGCCTGAATGACTTTATTCAGAAGATTGCCAATAACTCCTATGCATGCAAACAGTAAGTTTCGGGGGGGAATTGGGGGAAATAAAAATAGTGAAGTTTCCATTTACCAGCAGTAAAATACACTTCCGATTAATATATTGATCAGGAAGCCAAAGACTTCCCGCGGGTGGGGGATCCCTTTTCTCTTTAAATTCTAACTATCGAAGACATTTAAAACATTGAAATTAATTTGCTGATTTGGCTTGCACTAGAGATGCAAGATAAAATTTCCATGTTTTCCCCATTCACCTCCTCTCTCCTTGAAGAACAACCCCCATCTCTGTGTTTCACTGGGTTTATTATTTTAGCTATTATTTTCTTTAACAGTAATTGATTCGGGTGTTTTTAGTTTAAACACTGAATCCTCCGGAGAAGTTGAGCCAGAAATTCACTGTTGGTGTTATCTGCCCCCTTGTGGCGAGTTAAGATGTTCTAAGTTGTTCCTTTCCTCTCTGCAGCCCTGAAGTTCAGTCCATTTTGAAAATCTCCCCACCTCAGGAGCCTGAGCTTATGAATGCCAATCCTTCTCCTCCAGTAAGTGTTCTCTATTCGTGAAACATCAATGGAGGGATCTTAAAAATGAGTCAGTTTCCCTACGTGGATGAATTAAAATAGCATTTTAGTTAGTATCAAGGCAGGAATGCCTTGTTAGTTCATAGCAGACAACTGACATAAGCACTTAAGTATGAATCAGTGGAGCATTTTGAAAGGCATATTTCATAAAAGTGTTATCTGCTTAAGAACAGCACGATTGTGTACAATTTCCATACTCTGTTTTGCAATATGCACATGTTTGGACAAAAGGTATTTTGAAATGTGTTTATAGATGTCTGGGTACCTGCCTAGTCATTTGCAGATATCCCATCTCTTACATTGCCTGTACTTTACTATCGCAATCTTCCTTTGAAACAAGGAAAAGATTAAAGGAAAATCTTTTATTTTCCAGCCAAGTCCTTCTCAGCAAATCAACCTGGGCCCGTCATCCAATCCTCATGCTAAACCATCTGACTTTCACTTCTTGAAAGTAATTGGAAAAGGCAGTTTTGGAAAGGTAATTTTACATCTGAAGCTCTTAATGTTTATAGTCTCTCATATGCTAATTTTACATTCTCCCTGGATGTGAACAGGAAAATGATTTCTATTTTAAATTTCAGGTTCTCCTGGCAAGACACAAAGCAGAAGAAGCATTCTATGCAGTTAAAGTTTTACAAAAGAAGGCAATCCTGAAAAAGAAGGAGGTATGAGCTGGGCTTGGAGATAAGACATTCACTAAACATTACACTGGAATCTTGGCGCCAAGTTGAAATTTGCCACTAAATCTGCATTGTCCTTTTTCTAGGAAAAGCATATTATGTCGGAGCGGAATGTTCTCCTGAAGAACGTGAAACACCCTTTCCTGGTGGGCCTTCACTTCTCCTTCCAGACGGCCGACAAGCTGTACTTCGTCCTAGACTATATTAACGGTGGAGAGGTGAGTGGAGGGGATGGGAGCTGACCCCTGGGTGTCTGTGCATAGCCCGCTTCATTTAATTTGAGAAGAAAGTTTGTAAAAGATAGTTAGGAGAAAAGTCAACAGAATTAGCATTTCCCTTCACCTGCCAGCATTCAGATAGTTAATAGACTAGGGCTGCTTCCTGCCATTGTCCTCTTTAGTTATATATATGTCAAGACTGATTCAGTGCATTGTCCTCTGGCTTGGCAACCCAAGCTAACTCTGTTCTGTCTTCTACAGTTGTTCTACCATCTCCAGAGGGAGCGATGCTTCCTGGAACCACGGGCTCGATTCTATGCTGCTGAAATAGCCAGTGCCTTGGGTTACCTGCACTCTCTGAACATCGTTTATAGGTGAGTTGAAGAGCTCTTAAGGTGCCCTTCTAGTGTAAAGGAGACCATAGCCCAAGCTTTGACAGCGCCTTAAGATAATTTGTGTTCACGCATAACTTGTTCATCTAAAACCAGATCTCCAGCATGTGACTGGTCTTGACTCCCTTCCACTAGGCAACTGGCCAATACAGATTGTGCCTAATTCAGAATAGATTAACAGAACAAGGACTCCTTTTTAGATTTACTAACACAACTACAGTGAATATAAAGTGCTTCTAACAGCCCTAGCAATGATCTTTACAGAGAATTACTCATGCAGTGAAATTAATTTATGTGACTACTTTTTCTTTTTTTTTAAACAGAGACTTAAAACCAGAAAATATTTTGCTAGATTCACAAGGACACATTGTCCTTACTGACTTTGGACTCTGCAAGGAGAACATTGAACACAATGGCACGACGTCCACCTTCTGCGGCACGCCCGAGGTAGGCACACTCTTGATTTGGTGCCTGGTCTACCCATTCCTCCAGGAAGATATCATTGCACTAGTGCCTTGAACTACTGAAAGAGTATTCTTAGAAGTGTTCTAGTCCAGTTCAGTGCAAGTAAAATACATTTAGTCTTGGAGGCATGAGAAACTCCAAAGCCTCATATTGCTTTAATTAAAATGAGCTGTTCATAAGATCCATGGTCATAGAAGGTTTCTAAATTCTCAAGATAGCTGAGGGGTACCCACTAGCTTTCTAAATATCAGGACATATAAGTGGACAGTCGGCATCAAAGGCATCAATTTTATCAGGAAGTAGTCTAGGGAAATATATCCTCCAAGTAAACCCAGTGTGTCTCAGCCCTTTGGAGGCGCACACCTGATCTTGGCAGTGCTTGGTTTCAGGGGCTCTAAACTCTCTTTTCCTGGTCTTTCAGTATCTGGCGCCTGAGGTGCTTCATAAGCAGCCCTATGATAGAACTGTGGACTGGTGGTGCCTGGGGGCCGTCTTATATGAGATGCTGTATGGCCTGGTGAGTAGCCCATTGAGAATCGGGGAATATTGCCCTGGGTTGATACATTTTTCCCTCCAGACTCATCTGGGTACACAAACCCTTTTGCAGACTTGATCATCATGTCTTGCCCTTTATCAGTAAGATTAACAAATGCTGATGTGACAGGCATATTGGTTAAATTATAGGTGTCTTAGGATAAACCCTTTTACCTAGTGGATTTTTCTTTTGTAAGTTCCTGCTTTACTAGGTTTGACCACACTTAACATATGTGAGAGTGAAAAACATGGCTTATTAGCATCTACCCCGACCCCCCATCAGAATGGCAAAATATAGACACTGAAAAATCCAGGGCAAAGAAAACCTATCAAATGATAGACTTTGTCAAATCCAGCTTCATGCATTACAGTCTGAGTCTTTATAGGTAATGACTGCTCTCCAGAACTTCCAGTTGACTAGTAAGTAATCCTCCCCCTTCTTTCAGCCTCCCTTTTATAGCCGAAACACAGCTGAGATGTACGACAACATTCTGAACAAGCCCCTCCAGTTGAAGCCAAATATTACAAACTCTGCAAGACACGTCCTGGAAGGCCTCCTGCAGAAGGACAGGACAAAGAGGCTGGGAGCCAAGGATGACTTTGTGAGTCACTTTTCCTGTCCTCCTGGGCTGTCTGGGTAGAGCCCTAGACCTCACTGCCCTTCTTGAATTTCAGGCATCTAAATTCATGTTTCTTTCTCAACAGATGGAGATTAAGAATCATGTCTTCTTCTCCCTAATTAACTGGGAAGATCTCATTAATAAGAAGATTACTCCCCCTTTTAATCCAAATGTGGTGAGTAGCTCTCTTGGGCATGTGTGGAAACCCAAGGGCTTCTCTTTTAAGTCAGAGTTTGATGGCGCTGGTAGGGGTTGGGGGGGGCCCCAAGGAATAAATTGGCAGATATTTTGTTCATAAACCATTACTTTACCCACAGAAAAAGTAGAACTTCTATCTCTATGAAGCTCACATAATTTTTCAACACATGTATAAATTAAAGTAACTAAAGACAGAAAGAAAACATGACCTTCATAGTTTAAACTTTATGTGGCCTGTGGGGTTTGTGCTTGAAATGGTTTGTGATGGTCTCTATATAGCGCCTAAAACTTGCACAAGAATTACCCTGCCTGTCTCCACTGTGAATTCTTGACATGGAGCATGTTTTTTTTTTTCCCTCTTCTTGCAACAGAGCGGACCCAGCGACCTGCGGCACTTTGATCCTGAATTCACCGAAGAACCGGTCCCCAACTCCATTGGCCGGTCCCCAGACAGCCTCCTTCTCACAGCCAGCGTCAAGGAAGCGGCTGAGGCCTTCCTGGGCTTTTCCTATGCACCTCCCATGGACTCTTTCCTCTGAGTGGTCTTAGGGTTGGTTGCAAAGGATTTTTTAGTTAACCTTTTGGCAGAGCTGCCAGCTGACAGGACATCTTAAAAGAGAATTTGCACATCCCTGGAAGCTTGCCCATCTTGGCAGTCTTATTGCACACTGTTTGCTGGAAGCTTTTCGAAGAGCACATCCTCCTCAGTGAGCTTGTGAGATTTTCCTCTTTATTCTTCCTTCCAATGTGGTGCTATCTCTGAAATGAGCAGTAGAGGGCCGCCCGAGACAGATGCAGTGGTCTCACTGGCAGGCAGACGCTGTTGTGAGAAGGAGCTTCTGGAGGTCTGTCTGGGCCACGATAACGAATCTTATGAAATGTGCCTTTTCTGATGAGATCGTGTTAGCTCCAAAGCTTTTCCTGTTGCCGAGTGTTTTCGTTCTCTGTTTCTCCTTGTGGACTCCCTGTGTGATCCGCCGTATGAGTGTGGTATGCTTGCTCACAGAAGGACTCAGTTTTAAGCATCAATGTGACACTTGCAGGACACTACAACGTGGGACATTGTTTGTTTCTTCCATATTTGGAAGATAAATTTATGTGTAGACTGCTTTTTTTTTTTTGTAAGATATAGTTAGTTAAAATTTATTGAAAATGGTCTTGCAATGACTTGTATCCAGATGCTTAAAGAAAGCATTGCTGCTACAAATATTTCTATTTTTAGAAAGGGTTTTTATGGACCAATGCCCCAGTTGTCAGTCAGAGCCTGGTGTTTTCATTGTTTAAAATGTCACCTATAAAATGGGCATTATTTATGTTGTGTTGTTTTTTTTTTTGCATCCCTGATAATTGTATGTATTGTATAAAAAAAGTCTGTACATTGGGTTATAACACTAGTATATTTAAACTTACAGGCTTATTTGTAATGTAAACCACCATTTTAATGTACTGTAATTAACATGGTTATAATATGTACAATTCTTTCTCCCCTCCCTACCACACACCTTTTTGTGTGTGTGATAAACCAACTTTGGTTTGCAATAAAACCTTGAAAAATATTTACAGAAATTGTGTCAAGTGCGTTATTTTGTATATTTCAGTTAAAAGAACAATAGTAGGTCCATTTAAAATCGAAAACCAGGGAAATGCTGCTGTGATTGACAGTAGCTCACTTCCTCCAGAAGCATCAGCTTCTGACTCTGAAGAGAATGCTGCCGCTGCTGCTGCTAAGTCGCTTCAGTCGTGTCCGACTCTGTGCGACCCCATATCCGGCAGCCCACCAGGCTCTCCCATCCCTGGCATTCTCCAAGCAAGAACACTGGAGTGGGTTGCCATTTCCTTCTCCAATGTGTGAAAGTGAAGTCGCTCAGTCTTGTCTGACTCGTAGTGACCCCGTGGACTGCAGCCTACTAGGCTCCTCCACCCATGGGATTTTCCAGGCAAGAGTACTAGAGTGGGGTGCCATTGCCAGAAGAGAATAGGGCAGTCTTAAAGTCTTAGTTTTTTTTTTTTCAGGCCACACTGTGCAGTTTGCAGAATCTTAGTTCCCCAACTAGGGATCAAACCCATGCCCCTGGCAGTGGAAGCTCTTGACCAGGGAATTCCCTAAAGCCAATTTCTATCTGGGGGCTTTATCAGCATTCTATGATGTCAGTCATTATCCACAAATCCATCCAAACAAATCCTTGTCCATTTAACTGCCTCAAGGATAGTCATGAAGTAATGTTCCCTATGTTTATTGCCTGCCCTATGAAACTGGCTGTTTGTCCCGACCTTTGTCTTGTCTGAAGTGAAGTGAAGTTGCTCAGTCGTGTCCGACTCTTTGCGACCCAGTGGACTATAGCCTACCAGGCTCCTCAGACCATGGGATTCTCCCGACAAGAGTACTGGAGTGGGTTGCCATTTCCTGAAGTAACAAGTAATTCTTTAACAAATACTTGAGTGCCTTCACTGGGCCATGCTCTATTCTAAGTACTGAAGATAAAGCAAGAGCAAAGCTGACACATCTCTGCCCTTACAGAGCTTGATGGGAAAGGCAGACTTGGTCAGCAAAGCAGTTTGTTGAAGTGGAAATCTAGATACTAGTCTGCAGGTCTAGGAGAATGCTGCTAAAGAGGACGAGGATAAGTGGCTATGTTCCCCAAACGCTGAGCCAGCAGGACTCCTGGTTCCTGAGAGTAACCAGAGCCGAACTGAGTCCAGTGTCAGCTCCAAGAAGGAGCCTGAAGGGACACATCCCTGACTTGGATCAGAAGCCTCTGGAGCTAGTATGCACCCGGCACTGCGTGGGCCCACCTGTATTCGGCCCACTGGAATAGTTCCTGTGGGAGCAGGGAAAAGAGCATTGTAGGAGATCATCATCTTGTATACAAGTTGTTTGGACTTTTTCTCTTCTCTAAGCCTTCCACAAATTCCTTGCATACATGGGATCCTCCAATAGTTGGTCTTGTGGCTCTGAGCCTACTACACACCCTTTATCTTGACCTCTCAGTTTGCACAGGGATTTCCCTGGGGACAGTCGCTTTCCCTTTTATCATGGCTTTTATATCTTGCTGCATTTGAGTTACTGCTCTTCCCTCCAGACACTAGCTGCATTTTAAACCCCTTACCTACCACAAAGGCCAAAGTCAACGACGTGCTTGCTAAGTCACTTCAGTCATGTCCAACTCTGTGACCCCATGGACTGTAGCCCATCAGGCTCCTCTGTCCATGGGGATTCTCCAGGCAAGAATACCGGAGTGGGTTGCCATGCCCTCCTCCAGGGGATCTCCCCCACCCAGGGATCAGACCTGTGACTCCTATGTCTCCTGCATTGACAGGTGGATTATTTATTACTAGCGCCACCTGGGAAGCTCAAAAGTCAACTACGATGATAAAGAAAATCTATAAAGTCCTAGTAAAGATTGATGCTAGTCCTGACAGAAAGACTTTCCTTGTATCTAACCCTCATTCTCATGATGAATAGCAGTTAAGAGCCCCTCTATGAACAATAAGTATTTAAAACATTTTTATCTGAACATGGGTCTTTCAGCTGGCATTCTCCCATCTAATTAGACATAACTCAGAGGAGCTAATCATGGATTACAAAGCTTTTTAATCTTTTGAGGGTAGAAATGTGGCTTCTGGCTTCAGTCAGTTGCTATGTAAGATCTGATTTACATTGCTGGAGAGAAGATAAGAGCCAAAGGAGACCCGAGTGTTGTCACACAAACAGGAGGAGATTAGATCAAACACACGTGGGTGGGAAGGGAATAGGGCCAGAACAGGGAAGTCCAGAAAGAACAAAGGATCAATACAAAAAAAAAAAAAAAGCAAATATTTACTAAACACGGTGATGTCAAGTAGTACATGTGCAGAAGTATCTTTTATCTAGGGGTGTGGGACACATCTTTGTCAGCATTTGAAACTACATTTGAGCATGATGGTGGATAAAAGGAACAATTCACTTCTCCATAGGTTTTCAGCTGTGTAGCTGCTCAAATATGAATTTAGGGGGAATGTGTTCGGCTAAGATTCCTACAAATTGAAGTGGGACTTTTAAACCACTGCTACCATGAAGATAACTCAAGTACCATGCTTAGGGAATTTGCCATCTACTTGGGGCACCCACCCATGGTATAAGGCCAGTGGAGAATGAGGGCTAAAGGGAACCTCAGAAGTCTAGAAGTTCTCTGTGGCGTTGGCTGCCTAGAGCAGGCTTCTAAACTCTCTAGGTTACTAGAATCTCCCTAGAGATTTTGTTTCTAGGGAGTCTAGAAGGATATAAGCCTTAAGAATTAGACAACATGAATGGTTAATACTATAGAATTCATACTATATGCCCGGCGTTGCTCTAAGTGCTTTATAAAAAATTCATTGACCCCCTGATTCAAAGAGAAGAAATTAGCACAGAAAGGTAATTTGTGGGGACATGATGAGGTTAGAAGTCAAATCATGATAGTCTAGTCCCAAAGCCTATGCTTGTAACCACTAAACTATTCTGCATAATGTCACCTCTTAAGTGACAAGAATATAGAAGCCAACACTTCTGTGCTTGTTAGTCATTTACTTACTATTTCACTAGACTTTTACTCAGATACCTTCTAAGTGTCATGCTAAGGTAACGAGAGAAAAAGAGAAAGTGGGGAGAGGAGGGAGAAAGAAAGAATTTTCAATTATAGAACTTCCCTGGTGGTCCAGTGGTTAAGACTCCAAGCTTTCACTGTGAGGGTATGGGTTCGATCCCTAGTCAGAGAAGTTCCATATGCTGTGTGGTGTGACAAAAAAAAAAAAAAAAGAATTTGCAGTTATACCATAGACATTTATAAATTGTTTGTGAAGATGAGATGCAGCTGGAAATACACATTGCAGTGAGAGTATAAATCAGTACAACCATTTTGGAAAAATGTTTGGCATTTTCTACTAAATAAAGATGAATATATTTATAACTTATGACCCGGTAGCTTCACTCCATGGTATATGCACCCCAAAGAGTGCACATATATTCAATAAAAAGTTTGCAGTGATATTCGCAGTAGGACTATTTATATGAGCCTCAAAATGGCAACAATTCAAAATGTCTCCCAACAGCAAAATAAATATAACTAGTAAAATGAATGGATATAATTTAATACCATATTATAATAAAAACAAATGGATAATTGCTATATACAGTAACAGGGAATAAACCTCACAGACATAGAAACCACACTGTATGATTTTATTTATATAAAATTTGAAAGCAGGTAAACAAAACAAAGCTGTATAGAAGTCAGGATCTGATTGCCTTTGGGAAGGGGAGAAAATTAAGAGGGTAAGCAAGGGGGCTGGTCTTCTGGTTGCTTGCTGGTAATTTCTTGATCTTGGTTTCAGGCCTGATTTTGCTTTTTGATATATCATCAAGCTAAATACTTATGTGACTTTTCTATATGCTTGCTATATATCAATAAATATGTTAATTATAAAATACATGGAATTTCCCTCATGGTCCAGTAGTTAAGAATCTGCCTGCCAATGCAAGCTACAAAGGTTCCGTTCCTGGTCCAGGAAGATTTCACATGCCACATAGTAACTAAGCAGGGTACCACAGCCACTGAGCCCACACACGTAGAGCCTGTGCTCTGAAGTAAGAAAAGCCACCGCAATGAGAAGCCCCTGCAGCGCAACTGGAGAGGAGCCCATACTCACCACAACTAGAGAAAGCCCGTGCACAGCAACAAAGACCCAGCATAGCTAAAAGTAAACAAATAAAACTGAAAAACATATGATGTGATAAAAATAGGATGCTATGGGAACCCAGAGGAGGAACATCTTATCCAGTTTGGGGGTCAAGTAAAAGGGCTACATTTTCAGGGAGTTTGGCACAGAGAAGCTTAGGGAGATCTTGAGGGTCCAGGCAGATTGCCTTAGGAATTGGATCTTGAAGTCGAGGCAGAAAGGAGGGCATTCCAGGTCTGGAGAGTTGAGGCGGGGGTGCCAGAGGGCAACCTACATAAGCACAATGAATAGAGTATTGGGGAAAGGGTGGGTCTCAGAAAGACCTAAGTCAGAATCCCAGCTCCCCCAACCCACTTTGTTGCACTGGGCAAGTAGTAACTTGGGCAAACATCTCCTAACCTCAGTTTCTTTAGGGGGGAAACATGCATCCCCTGCCTGTTTTTTCACAGTTAAGCATGAGACAAGGTCAGAAGGAACTGGAATTTTAAAAGGCTAGTTAATTTCATCTTTCCCCACTCATTACTTTTCTCAATTTCCTCTTCTCTTTTGCAGATTATAGGGGGAAAATGTATTAAAGAGCGGCGAGAAGTCATTTTAAATAGGGAGATGGACCTTGTGACGGATGTTCTTGAAAGTCTCGTGAAGTTTAGATTTCACTAGGTAGTAAAATGAAACACTTGGAGCTTTTCTATGAGGAAAAGTCATGATCAAAAGGCACGTTCTGGTGACTCTTGGCAAGAGTTGTAATTGTGGGGAGAGCTCTGGGATTAAAAAAATAAGGAAGCCACGTAGGAGACTTTTGACAATCATTCCATTGGTGGTGGGAAAAAAAGGACAGAGAGAGATTTTGAAGGCCTCAAATCAATGGAGCTTCATGAATTGATGGGAATGAAGGAAGAAGGATGTATTAATGTAGTTTATTTCTTTAATGTAATTGACTCCACTTATTGGAGTGGTTGTCTCAGCTGCAACAATACCATTCAGGACAAAAACCACCCACCCACTAGTTTCTCCAATATCCCCAGGATGTGATGAATCAGCTGATAGATAATCAATCAGTGTACTTGGCAAGGCAAGATGTTACTCATTGTACTCAATCTCTACCCCATCCTGTTAAGACATTTCTCACCTCATCCATCAAAATGCTCCTAAAATCCTACTGCATATGCCTCAAGCTTTGTACTGGGAGCAGAATGATGTTAAACCTAACCTGGTGTGAATCAGAACAATACTTCTATTAAGAAAAACACACTCACCCACATTAATTAAACCCAACTGGAGAAACTGGTTAAATGTGTTTTCACATTGCATGAAAATTGTTAGCCAGTCACCAAAACTAACAAATTATTATCACTTAGACTTCATGTGGCTGACCTATGATCTTTCCTAGTTTGCTTTGGCCACTGAATATTTGCTCTATAAGAACATACTTCACATATATACTCTGTGGATTTAAGAGGTTGCTCCTTCCGGAAGTGTATAAATTAGCCTGGGATAGAACCTGCATGCTGAATTTACTAATTAAGAAATGAGAAACCAGAACTATAAAGGTGGCATAGAAATACAAGAAACCATTCTTAAGTAATCTTTTAAAACTTTGAAGAGTTACAGATTTTGCCATTTGTTATAAATTGGTATACGTAATTTAACCAGAACCATGAGAAAGTTGGTATTGTGTGAATTTTGAGGCACTTTCGACATGTTGTAGGAGTGATGTGGACTTTCTTGAGTTTTACACATTCATAAGTGAATGGTCTGTATCTCGTGCCTTTGTTGGTTTTCTGTGAGCTGTAGTTTCTGGGAAGTGAGCAGCTCTCATTCCTGTAACTCTTGTAATCCAGTCATTCGTGTGCCTCCTTCATGAGGATTCAGTGTGGCTGTGGTGCTGTTATCCCTCTGATAGGAACTCTTAACTCAGTGTAAAGCCCCAAAGATCTGTTACTTATTTTTATTTTATATTGTACTATATTTTCTTTATATTGTTGTGTTTGTTTCAGGTGTACAGCAAAGTGATACAGTCATATATATATATATGAATTAACAAAAGCAGTTCCCGTCTTTTGATGGGGAGCTCATGGTTTATAATATAAATGGCATTATTTTGAGAGAGGGATAACTTAGGTATGGTATTAGTTTTTTTTTTCTTTTTGAAGCTTGAGGCAGTTGTAAAATAACTTAATGTAGCTTTTTGCAACTGTGTATTCCATAGTATTTTTTTCATTTGGTGAAATTTTAACTGTTAATGTTTTTGGCATTGTGCTTTGTACCATTTATTAAATAAAAATTATTTAAATTGAAAAAAAAAGAACATACTTCATATACATATATATATACACACACACACATATGTTTTGTTTGCTTTCCACACCTTTTCTGTGAATGACTCTAGCAGCAAGAACAGAGCAGTCTAGATCCTTATTCATTGTTTACCTATAACATTATGTTTGTGCGTTTGGATAGCTTGGAAACCGTGGACTCTGACAGGCAGGGTTCTCGGTTTCCTCCTTTCCGTGTGGTTTGTTCTGTGCTCCGCCTACTGTACCACAGCAGGCATGATGACGACGCTGTAACAACAATATAGAGGGTACAGACTGTTCACGAGAAAACACATGGACAGATAATCACTCTGGTCAACAGCAGAACAAGGATTATGAGCATGAAGACACAGTGTCACTTTACAGACACATATATAAAACAGATGAGTGGCTGCCAATTTGTTCGTGACATCCGGTTGGTTTTAACATGGTTCTGCTCAACCTTATTTTACTGCCACTTTGGCATTCCAGAAGCCAAAGTCATTGCCTTCCCTAGCCAGACCCAAGCCATCTGATTTCAAGTGTGTGGCAGTGTTGCTCGTGAAGGTCAGGACAAATCTATTTGTTTTGGTGATAACTAATTAGAGTTCACTTCATTAGATCAATTAGGGTTAATCTGGAAACAATTTGGAGTCCGAATTGCAAACAATGATTATATTTTCCTCTGAAAGATCACGGAAAAGGGACACACAGAAAAAATTCGATGCCTGAATTAGATTTTATGCTACCTAATAATAATGGACAATTTGGGATAAGTTTAGAGAAAATACAGTCTCTCAAACATATGTGATAACTGTTAAAATCATAGCAAACAGAAGAATAGATAATTAGGGAACAGGAAAGAATGTGGAATACATGATGCTTCCTTAGATTTTCTTTTTTTATATGTAAATGGATAACATGCTGTTGTTAAAGTAAATAAATAAAAACTTGATGGGTCAAAATAAGTAATAATTTCACAATTGTCTTAATGCTCAGCAATTCCCATCCCAATTTTCCCTTGTTGGAGATAACCAATAGTAAGCTTTTTTGGTGTATCCTTTCAGAAATTTGATGTGCATAGGCAAGCATAAAGGCTTCCAATAACACAGAATTAGGATTTTAAAGGCGGGACAGAGGAAGTGTCCTGGTTGCTGGTTGATTTTTTTTTTTAAGTTGTCCTAATTGTTCATACTTTTTAAAAGTTCAAAATCTCATTTGTGTGAGTTGAGGGCTAAAAAAATTTCTGTGTAATGCAACTCTTATACCGCTTGTCCACTTTTTCATCTGGTGAAATGAAGACAGCAATCTGGTTTCATGTTGCAGAACAAACAAACAGTAAGCTCACTGAGACAGGGGACTTGACTTTCAAGGTTGCCCTTTGCAGCTATGCATGACTTTTGCCTGGTCCGCAGTGCTTACAACCTAACAGCTCAGCAGCTTCATTCTGGCTACACTCTTTATAACACAGCTAGAAATCATCTTGATTTTCCAGTTACTAGATAGCTGTTTCGTGCCTACAGCATACCTGAATGTTTTCATAAAAGTGACCTAAGGAGGGGGATAATACTTTCCCTTCCAACCATGCCTACATTCCTTCAAGTCATTCTTTCTATCAACTATCCTGTCCTTTCCAATATCATAGAATCATAAAAATGTCAGGACACAGGAGTCACTACTAGCTCCAGGGGTCATAAACTCAGTAATGCCTTCAGGAGCCAGGGCTGTAAATCAGATTAGACTAAGACAAAAGAAGCCATGAACACGCGTTTTCTCTTAAAAGCATTGAAACTAAAATCATAGTTAAAATCAAAACCAGAAACCACGAGTTGGCCAAGTGAAATGAGTCTACGGCCAGAAACTTCTGCAAGTGTTATAGTCTAATGTAATATGCAATTATGCAAAATTCAATGGGCCGTCCTTTCTTTTGCATTCTTGTCTGTTCATACAGGAACAACACAACTATAAGGAAAATCCCAGAAACTGAGGATCGAGAGCTCTGCTTCTCCCAACCACGCACCGTGAGGAAGGAAGCTTCCGGGGACACTAGTTTGGCATTGTGCTGTACATGCAGTCGTGTCCTACTTTTTGCAACCCCATGG
This sequence comes from Moschus berezovskii, assembly GCF_049115385.1. Classification (NCBI taxonomy): domain Eukaryota; kingdom Metazoa; phylum Chordata; class Mammalia; order Artiodactyla; family Moschidae; genus Moschus; species Moschus berezovskii. Next base: position 79,411,836 of record NC_142469.1, on the reverse strand, counting down.
ACCGTAGCCTGCCAGGCTCCTCTGTCCATGGGCCTTGCCAGGCAAGAATACTGGGATGAGTCGTCATTTCCTCTACCAAGGGATCTTCCCGACCCAGGGATTGAACGCGTGTCTCCTTCGTCTCCTATAGTGGCAGGTGGGTTCTTTACCACTGAGCCACCTGGGAAGCACAGTTTGGCATTAGATAACACAAAATCCATCATTTCAGCTTGACAGAGACTATTCCCAACTTCTAATCATATGCACACACCTGGTGGCCCCAGTGTCCATCAGAATTCCATCAGTAGCTTTGGAAAGGAAGCGGAGAGGCTCCCTGGTTTATGATCCAGGAATATTTAAGGCACCCTCTTTAGAGCAGACCATTCATTGACTCACACATTATTTATAACCATCTAAAATTTTTTCTATTTTCTATGAAAGAACAAGGAAAAAGATGGCCATGCTCTCCTGGGCCCCAAAGAACAGGAAGCCAAGAAGAGATGTGTTGAGGGAGGGCTGTGTAATAAGGAAAATCTCTAATTCTTGAAACCCAGTCTTTCTGAGCCTTGGTTTCTTTTCTCCCAAATTAGAACTAAAAGCACTTCTCTTGTACTGTAAAAGATCTGAGGTAATGTGTCAGAGTGCGAAAAATGTATTTTAATTTAACAAGACAGTAAATAATGGTGCTGTTGGTACTTGCCCGGGGAGTGAGGAGCTGGGACCACGAACACCTTCTGTCTGTAAGTTTCATAACCTAAAACGTGGCTTCCAATCAGCGCCTCTCGCTGTGTGCCTTTGGAAGCATGGAGAACAGTCTTGTGTGCTGAGATTCTCAGGCATGCCCACACTTTCAGCTGCAACCAGTAAATTGTCAGTTCAGTTCAGTTCAGTTCAGTCGCTCAGTCATGTCCGACTCTCCGTGACCCCATGAATCACAGCACTCCAGGCCTCCCTGTCCATCACCAACTCCCGGAGTACACTCAAACTCATGTCCACAGAGTCGGTGATGCCATCCAGCCATCTCATTTTCCGTCGTCCCCTTCTCCTCCCTCCCCCAATCTTTCCCAGCATCAGAGTCTTTTCCAGTGAGTCAACTCGTCGCATGAGGTGGCCAAAGTATTGCAGTTTCAGCTTTAGCATCAGTCCCTCCAATGAACATCCAGGATTGATCTGCTTTAGAATGGACTGGTTGGATCTCCTTTGCCAGTAAATTGTAGGCTGAGTATAAATTAACAAAAAAAGATGTTATGAAACAGAGAAAATGCAAGTCTCTATTTCAATATTTTTTTTATTTCAATATTTTTAAACTCTGTTTAAATGAAAATCCCACAGTGAAGGAAGGGACAAAGAGATAGAGAAAAAGAGGGAGAGAAAGTGATAAGAGACAGAAAGATAAGAGAAAAGGAGAATCTGATAACATGAATCCTTGTCATTATTCAACATATTCCACATAGTTTCCAAGGTCCCAGCCATGCAAAACAAATAAAAACAAAACTAGAAAAAGACACAAGAAGTGTAAGAATCAGGAAAGAAAAGACAACATTGTCATGGCTGCAGATGCTGTAATTATTTACACAGAAATGTCAAACGGATCAACAAACTATAAAACCTGTTTGGAAGCTCATCAAGAATGCCTCACCCAGTATCTACCTATACAAATCAGTGTTTCTTTACCAGCAATAAAAGTTCTAACTTTTAGTACAGGGAAAAAAATATTTTTGTGTTTATAGAGAAAAAAAATTAGCTCTATTATGTTATGTACGTTATGTTAGTGGACTGGATGTCATAATTTTGCAAAAATATTGATCCTCCCAAAATTTATGTTCAGTAAAATTCCAGTGTAAATCTAAAAGGATTTTTTTTGGCGAAAACAGAATATTTACTAAATGGTGTTAGGAAATTTAACTCATTATTTGAAGAAAAATAAGTTAGATCTCTATTTCACATGACATTTAAATATAAACGTCATTTAGATTGGAAAAGAACTAAATACGAAAGATAAAACTATAAAGGTAATAAAGTGAAGTCGCTCAGTTGTGTTCTACTCTTTGCGACCCCATGGACTGTAGCCTATCAGGCTCCTCCGTCCATAGGATTTTCCAGGCAAGAATACTGGAGTGGGTTGCCATTTTCTTCTCCAGGAGATCTTCCTGACCCAGGGATTGAATCCAGGTCGCCGCATTGTAGGCGGATGTTTTACCGTCTGAGCCACCAGGGAAGTACAATAAAAGAAAATACTAAAAAAATATATTGTTATTGATTAGACACAACAAGCTGTTATTGATCAGACACAACAAGCTGCCACCTTTGGGTTTGAAAGGGTAAGAGAGTCTTCAGTATGGGACTCATCGTTTTAACATCATTAAAGAGTGGGAAGAATTTTAATGAAAATGGAGTAAGTTTCCAGACAAAGTAATGAAAACCTACATTTACAGAACACTTCCCACCATTACATATTAACTCACTTTATGTTATTAGACTAGTGAGGCAAACGGTAAAATTTTTCCATTCCCTTCTTACAAATGCTAAAATAGAACCTCTAAAAAGTTTAAATTAATAAATGCCCATGGCGCTGACACCAGACCTTGGGGTACCTTGTGAGTACCCTGGTATCTTTTCTGAGCAGTGAACCCCACCTCACCCCCAGGAATGTGTAGCCCAGCTATTTCAATCTCCCTTCCACAGAGACTGTCTTTTTGAGACATACACTTGAAAGTGGAGAAAGGAACCAAAGTTTACCAATAAATAACTTTGGAATACGCAGTTCAAAGGTGAATGGGCCATTTTAAAGAGAAAATCTCCATTAATATGTATTATAAATCTCCAGAAAGGCGGTTTCTAATGATTAATGGCATCTAAAGTCCGTGTTTAAGGGATAGGAATACACTGGCTACATTCCTCATAGAGCTGTTGGGAGAATCAAATGAAAGAAGAAACTTTTACACACAGGAGTAACTTTCTGATGCTCTTTAAGTGGTCAGCATCAGTCTGCAGCTCCACCCAGTGGACGCAATGATGCCTGACTCTTAAGTCTCTTCCCCTTGCCTGGGGTAAATATTACCTTTATCACATGTCTGTTACTGAGGCATTTTGTTCACATTCAGTATATTTCTCTCAGATTTTTTATTTATAAATATTGTTTATATGAAGTATTTCCAGTGAATTTTATGTTGATAAGTCAAGACAGAAAGAAAAAGAAGCGAAATTTTAGGTTATGAATTCATATTTCACTCAGAATGCTTCACCTTTCGTGTCCTCATGAGAATTGCAGCCCAAGTGTTTGATAAACAGTCTGTGATTTAACATGAAGAGATAAGCTGGGCGTGTTGTTGGAACCATCCTATTCCTTCTTGACTTGCCCATAAGTTGTGCTTAAAATTGCTGAGTTCACACCTGAAGCTTTTCTGGTTATATTTCACTCATTCATGTGCAAAGCACTGCTTTAATTAAAAACAAAAATTATTGAGTGTGTTTCAGTGTTAGGCACTGAGCTTAGTGCTTGTGACAGAATGACAAGCAGAAAGGAACAACGTCCCTGCCTTCAGGGAGTTTTCAATCTAGTCAAAGACCTACACAATAATTAAAATAGTCACACCGTCACCTTGAAAATATAAAAAGCACAACCTAAAAGTTGAGAATTATATTTTGATCAGCAGACAAAACTGAAGACTTAGCCCAAGATGCAGCCTCTTGGATAACTCTGCTCTGAAGAGGTAAGGGAGGAGCCTGGATATATAGGAGTTTTTGCAACAAAGTCTAGATACTCAGAGCTTCAAATGATTACTGTTAATTAAAGAAAATCAGATATCTTGAGTTCATGAGTTTAGCATTTTTCCCTGTTTGGGAAGATGTAAGATGCTGGGCTCATTGAAATCATTCTTTTGAGGTGCACCCTAGCCACCTCGGGTCAGTATCCTGTTCTTTTCCATCGCAAGTGCCCTCCGGGCGCGTCTTTGGGCGTGGGCGAGGCCTTGCCAGCTAGTAACCTGTTGTCATCATCCTCAGTTCCCTCAGGGCTCACCATGGTGGGGGTGAGGTGGGGGATGGCAAGTAATGACTTGTTGGTTGCAACATCCTCTGTTGCCAGATAGGCAGGCAATGTTTTTATTCACAGTACAAAAGTTATTGCCTTACTTAGCTCAGGAAATGAGAATATTTGTTTCGCTGTGGTTTTTAATGTTTTTTTTTTTTTTTAATATCAAGAGTCTAACTTTTCCTCATAGACATCTGGGTTTTTGAGGTGCAGTGGGTTTGCAGTGGAAGACATTGAATCTCTTTAATTTAAATTAATTCTGACAATCAGCAGGAAGAAGTGTGCTCTCCATGTTACAGTATAATTGTGTGAAGCAGTGAAATGTCAAGTCAGAAACACCAAATAAAGCTGTGTTTTCTTACCAGCCTTGTGATCTTAATCAAATGATTTTATCTCCCTGATACTTTTTCTTTTCTATAAATTGGAAATAATGATGATACCTACCTTGATGAGGGAAAGCCATGAATATTACAGTGCACGATACATAATATGTGATTAATATTTTGCCTAAAAGATCATCTAATCAAAGGTCCCATGATTATTAATGCACCACTCATATTTCACTGGCCCCTAAAATGGTACAAAAAGTTTAAAATAGTAAGAAAATATGTAAATGTGTAAAAGCAGGCAGAAATTAGTGTTTTTAAGAGCATAGTATATAAACATTGTTGTCTTTGAATGCCCAAGTTACTCACAATTCTAAGACATCTAGTGACTACACTGAAATTCTTATTTAATAGCCTAAGAGTTGGGCTTAGACAGATGTTCAAATTCAATTGGTCTAATGAAGGAGGAAGCAAAACTTAATTGGTTACCTTAGGTCCCATAACTAGTTAAAAACAGAAATAGAACTAAAACACAAGGCTCTTACTTCTTGGGTTGTCTCTTTAAACACCATCAGAAAGAATGGCTACTTCTGGATATCCAAACAAGGTGAACAGAGAAGTCTTCTCAACATTGTTGGAAGGCTTGCCTTGCAGACAGATTTTCAGGTCATTCCCCATTATGTATGAGCAGAGGAAACGTATCAAATGCTGTTCCAATTATAAGAGAGTTTTCTGTCCTACTTAAAGTATACAGTCCTGGACATAACTCAAAATAGCTCAGAAGGGAGGGAAAGATGAAAGAGCTAACATCTGGTGAAACCTACCTATGTATTAAGCACTGTAGAAACATGATCTTATTTCATCAGGTGAGTACTGTCATTCCTTAGTTATGGAGAAAACCTGGGGCTAGCAAGGGCAAATAACATTTCCATAGAGATGGTAAACAGCAAAGACAGGCCTCAGGTCAGTCCTGCAGACCCCAGAGATTCTGATATTTCCACTGCTTCCCAGTCAGAAGAGTGACAGATGAAAACAGAGCATGTTTCATTCTGACTTGAGTATATTTCCCTCTTCATGATGTCCAGTCACCCAGCCGTCATGGACCTTACTCTGTGTGGCATCAAGAAATTGTAGGCTGCTAATGTCAGTTTCTTCATTTTTTACAGAGGAAGTTGCTGCTGCTGCTGCTGCTAAGTCACTTCAGTCGTGTCCGACACTGTGTGACCCCATAGACGGAAGCCCACCAGGCTCCCCCTTCCCTGGGATTCTCCAGGCAAGAACACTGGAGTGGGTTGCCATTTCCTTCTCCAATGAGTGAAAGTGGAAAGTGAAAAGTGAAAGTGGAAAGTGAAAAGTGAAAGAAGTCGCTCAGTCGTGTCCGACCCTTAGCGACCCCACGGACTGCAGCCTACCAGGCTCCTCCATCCATGGGATTTTCTAGGCAAGAGTACTGGAGTGGCTTGCCATTGCCTTCTCCGACAGAGGAAGTTAGGGAGGTTAAAATCCCTCTCAGCACATTACTAGAATCAAAGCAGTGCTGTTAAAATAAGTAAACACGATTTTCTACTGTCTCCTTGGAGGAAATCCATCTGGACCGAGTTTTTGTTAATATCTCTCTTCTTCTGGAGTGCTGATCATATTTTTGCTGTTTTTCCCTCTGCATCATGGACTTTTGAGAAAAGCCCACAGGGTGGGTCAGCCTCAGCTCGCGTCCTCATCGTCGAATATGATGTGAGGAAGAAGGAAAACGGGAGTACAGAGCTAATCTGGGCAAGAGCCTGGTATCACGAGGCCTCAATATTAATTTCCCAGATGACTTTGCTGCTGAGTTGGCATAATATCTCTGTGACATGAGAAGATTGAAAGCAGATAATAAGGTTAGGAATCTGCCTGCAATACAGGAGCCCCAGGAAAGTGAAAGTGAAGTCGCTCAGTTGTGTCCGACTCTTTGCAACCCCATGGACTGTAGCCTACCAGGCTCCTCCATCCATGGGATTTTCTAGGCAAGAATGCTGGAGTGGGTTGCCATTTCCTTCTCCAGGAGATCTTCCTGACCCAGGGATTGAACCTGGGTCTCCCGCATTGTAGGCAGACACTTTACCGTCTGAGCCACCAGGGAAGGAGCCTCAGGGGACCCAGGTAACAAGGAATCTGCCTGCAATGCAGGAGCCTCAGGAGACCCAAGTTCTATCCCTGGGTGGAGAGGATCCCCTGGAGGAGGAAATGGCAGCCCACTCTAGGATTCTTGCCTGGAGAATCCCATGGACAGAGGAGCCTGGCGGGCACAGTCCATGGGGTCACAAAGAGTTGGACACGACTAAAGCGACTTGGCAGCAGCCATAAGATTAGTGGAAAGACTGTGTCTGCAAGATCCCTCGCGTCCTGTGCTGTGAGAGCAGTGCACCAGCATTGGCACTGGCAGGCACACGCACATGGAGCGGCGACAGTCCTGGAGACTTTCCAAAACCTATGCATTGTATCTGGGCCTGCTCAGCCTGTGACTTCAGATTTCACGTGCTCTTTCAAATGGAAATGTCCGTAAAATGGTCCATTAAAGAGGCATCCCACACTCACCAGATGAGGGCTGGTGAACTGCTGGTGTTCCCCACTCAGGGCTGTGCTCCTCCCTGCACTCTGATACGTGAAGTCACAAGCAAATCCAAGAAATCCTGTGTTGGACGTCAAGGTCAGAGTGAGAACAGGACAGAGGCCAAACTAGATCATGCACTCAGCCCTGGATATACTGGTCAAGGTCTTTCCCATCTCAGGACTTCCCATTTGCTCTTCTCTCTTCCTGTAAGGCTTCCCTGATAGCTTAATTGGCAAAGAATCCACCTGCAATGCAGGAGACCCTGGTTGGATTCCTAGGTGGGGAAGATCCACTGGAGAAGGGATAGTCTTCCCACTTCAGTATTCTTGGGCTTCCCTTGTGGCTCAGCTGGTAAAGAATCTGCCTGAAATTCAGGAGACCTGGGTTCGATCCCTGGGTTGGGAAGATCCTCTGCAGAAGGGAAAGGCTACCCACTTCAGGATTCTGGCCTAGAGAATTCCGTGGACTGTATAGTTCATGGAGTCGCAAAGAGTCAGACACGACTGAGCAGGTTTCACTTTCACTTTTCACTTTCTTCCTGGAAGGCAGCCTCATCTGCTCTACGTTTCGGTGAAGATGTGTTCTCTCCATTCTGTCTAAAGCAGCTCCCTTAGAAATTATTCTGTCTCCCCAGCATGTTTACTTCCTTTATTATACCATGCACTGCAATGGTTTATTTACGTCTCTTTGTAGAATGCAAGCTCCCTGAGGGCAGAGACTTTATCAAGTGGATCTCTTTGGAATCCCTCGTGCCCGTGCCTGGCACATGATAAGTGTTCATTAAGTGTTTGTTGAGTGAATGAATGAATCATTCATTTGTGCAATATTTCCCATACATTTAGAAAACATCTCTGTGTTAGAAAAGCAAGGAGGATGGTACTTACATCAATGACAACTGGTCAATTAGTCAAAAAAAAAAGAAATAAACAACAAAACAAATGACTGAACAAAACAAGTCAATAGCCTGAAATTTAAACTTGAGACAAAAAAGGACCTATAACGTGATATATGAGAAACTTAGAATTCAAAACAATTATTGAATCACATGAGATGAAAAATGATTATAAAATATATAGAGAGTTTCAGATAAAATTTGAAAGAATCAACTTCACAGCTATTCAAACAAAAATGTTGGACTTAATAGCACATGGAAAGACTTCCCTGATGGTGCAGTGGATAAAAATCCACCTGCCAATGCAGGGGAATTGCATTCGATCCCTGGTCTGGGAAGGTCCCCCATGCCGTGGAGCAACTCAGTCAGACAGTGACACCATAAGGAAGAGTAGCCCCAGCTCGCCACAGCTAGAGAAAAACCACTCAGCAATGAAGACCCAGCATAGCCAAAAAAAATTAATTTAAAAACTATACATGTGAACATTAGCCAACTTAATTGACTGCATTTTCACATTTTCAGTATGAGCTAAATGCAAATGAAGCTTCCAAAAATCAAATTGCTCTTAACAGAAATATTGTGTCCAAAAAAAAAAAAAGTCAGTTCTCTCCTCCACCTTTTTTAGCAATTAATAATACCAAGAGAAGAAAATTTTGTTTCTATCAACAGCAAGGTATTCCAAGAAAACCATTCAGATGGAAAGGAGCAAGATGGCAAAGTTAGTGAAAGCAGGTTCCATAAGCAAATATAGCAACTATCTAGCTGGGGAAGGAGGAGTTTGGGGAGATACTTGGTTTGAGAGGGGAGTAAAGGGGGTATGCAGATGGACAGCATGAAAGCTGCCTACAAAAATTTTGTGCAGAAGTGAAATTAGTCATGTCTTGCCATGCTGTGTGGCAGGACAGAACTAGAAATGGGTGGAAATCAAAGGGAGGCTGATGCAATCTGAGGAGACAGCGAAATCTTGGTAGTGATTCCAGAGTTATTAGAGTTCTCCAGAGAAACAGAATCAATAGGACATATATATAAGGAGGCTTCCCTAGTGGTTCAGCAGTAAAGAATCCATCTGCAATGCAGGAGCCACAGGAGACACAGGTTCGATCCCTGGGTTGAGAAAATCCCCTGGAAGAGCTCAATGGCAACCTACTCCAGCATTCTCGCCTGGAGAATCCCCATGGACAAAGGAGTCTGGCAGACTACAGTCCAATGGGTCACAAAAGTCAGATACAACTAAAATGACTTACCATACATGCATGCATATTTATATGTGTATTTTATGTATAATACACACACACACACACGAGATTTAGTATAAGATTTGGCTCACGTGATTATGGAGGCTGAGAAGTTCCACCATCTGCCATTTGCAAGCTGGACAACCAGGAAAACCTGTGACATAATTCAGTCCGAGTCCAAAGTCCCTGAGCACCAAAGTCAGAAGACAGGAGATGATGGATGTCCCAGCTTAAGCGAAGGGAACTTAAGGATACACTCCTCCTTTCTGTCCAGACCCTCCACAGATCAGATGATGACAATCATTAATGAGGACTCACATTGGTGAAGACCATATTCTTTATTCAGTCTACCAATTCAAATGCAGATCTCTTTCAAAAGCACCTTCACAAACACACTCCGGTATCACGTTTTGCCAGCTATCTGGGCATCCCTGAATTCAGATAAGCTGACACATAAAATTAACCATCACATTCTGAAACTGTTTTGGGGGGTGGGAGCAGGAAGTGGTGGGCAATTTGTACTGGAAATTCCTTCATCAGGTAGAGACCTGGACAGGTAACTCCCACATTCCCTTCTAGTTCTAAATATTTCATACTTCGGATAATCTCTCAGAAATGTTAAGAATCAAATGAAGCCATTTAGTTGTAAATCAAAGCGCTCTGCAGACATAAATCTATTATTTTTAGCTTCTATTAAAAATTTCTGCTGACATTTTATAACTTAAGCCCAAGTTTTCATGTAATTTGTTGAAATAACTAAGAAGAGTCTTAGAATCAGATTATGACAAGGAAATGAAAAAGCCATTCAGCTGACTGACTGTTTTAAGTGATCATAATATAGAGGTGCTACGTCTGTAGTTTACTTGCTAGGACAGACTACTTCCTGCCAAAACAAGGGGACCACATCCCATTCTCTTAGCAGCTTGACTAGAATTATGTTTATTTCAGCCACTGATGTTTCGTAAAAGAATCCTCAGGGAAATTAGAGTTAAGGAATTATCTGGGAAAAGCCTCATAACATTTATTTTGAACCAGTATCACAGCAACTGCCAGAACAGCCTAGGACACAGCCTGGAAATAGACATTCCCCAGGCTCCCCACTTCATTCCCCAATCTCCAACCAAACTCTCATGAGAGAGTACACGGCTCATATCACAGATTTCCCCATCAGTGTGGGCTGTGAGTTAGTGTGCAGGAGGCTGAACACAAAACTCTTCCTTAGAAGTGATAGTTAAAAAATACACTAGATCCTCACTTGTTGGGGGGCAATTTAAAGCAGTCACTGAGAAAGATCACTTTGTGCAATCCAGATCATCCAAAACACACCTGCTTCTAACACCTACATCATGGATGCTCAGGTAAAAGTGACACAAACCTAGGATCACACAGTTAGGATCGAATAAGTCACTTCCGATGCAGATCTGTGCTGATGAGGATGCAAGGCAGTTACTAGGCTCAGAAGGAGATCAAGTCTGCTCCATTTGCTAGCATGTGAGTATGTGGCAACTTCATAACATTCTTTCTGGAGGTGGTTCATGCCAGCTCTTGTGCTTGCCTAAAATTACAGACCAAGTGCACTGAGTCAAATCCAATTTCTAGATAGAAAAATTAAAATGAACTGTGAATAACCCTTAACCGATGAGAAGCAGCTTCCAAATCCAAACCTGGAGCTAATTTCCAAGAAGAAACTCCCAGGAGTCTAGCATCATTCCTGAGGGTCAGGAAGGGACAGAGCTAGCAGACACACTGAAGAGACTATTTTTCCTCAAGCTCCTCTTTTCTGAGACCTACTGTGCATGGAATATTTCTGCTTCTCATGGAAGCCTTTGGCTACTGGCTTCTTCCATCCATTTTCTCCTTAGAGCCCATCAGAAAAATCTGGCATCCTGGTTGTCTCCAATTTTTGTCAACTCCTGAACTTCAGGTCCTTTTAAATCAGTCTTATGTTAAGGCATTTGACTAAATGGATGCTGCTACTGCTAAGTTGCTTCAGTCGTGTCCGACTCTGTGCGACCCCATAGACGGCAGCCAACCAGGCTCCGCTGTCCCTGGGATTCTCCAGGCAAGAACACTGGAGTGGGTTGCCATTTCCTTCTCCAAGACTAAATGGATACAAGCACTCTATTTTCCCTTTAGCCAGAGCTTTTAGTTTTATTAAATTGGGAAAAATTGTTGTATACTCTTTTCTCCACCTTCAAAAATGGCAGTGGTTTGATTGTGAACTTTCTGTGGCTTCATAGTAAAAATGCAAGCAACATAAGAAGTCGTATTATATCCATTGTATTTGGCACAAATACTGAGATCAAATAACCAGTAAAAGTGTTATTCGTTTAACTTTTTCAAAGGAAGGCTATTCCTGGTCCATTATCCCAGTGAGTAATGCAGATGCATTTTCTAAGTTGTTTTTGTTTTTGATCCAAGAGCTGGAAGTGCTTCGTAAATGGGGCATTGGGTTACCTGTGTTGGTGCTGTTATCATTCCCATTTTACAAGTGGGAAAATTGAGAGGTTAAATATTCTAGAGCTAAGGCACAAGGGATCTCTCCAGCCCAGATGTGAGGCCCTGATGTTCTGAGGGGAGATGTTGGCTCCCCATTTCCATTTTACCAGCAAGGTCACCACCCCCACTTCCTTGCTACAGATGACCTTCTGGTGCTGGTGCAGAAGCTGCAGAAGGGCAACTGGTGGAAGCTCCCTGTACACATGACTAGGTCCTTGCCTTGATTCTTCACCACCACGTTTCCTCGCCATTCTAGGCATGTATTCAGAGAGGCAAAGCCCACAGGGGTGGAGAAGTCCCTGAGAAATCCAAACCTGGTTGGTTCCGAAGGTCATTCAACACAACCACCCCCAGCAGAATGAAACCTTAACCAGCCCAGATCTCCAAGCTGTAACAGCAGTAACAACCAAGAAGAGCAAAGAAAGAAAGTGTCACCTTTGAGCTAAAGCCTACGGGGCTTCATAGCACCTTTTACCCACCAACCCCCTTTTTTTTTTATCACTCCAGACTAGTGTCCTTTCCTACCAGGCTAGAGATCACCTGGGAAATGAAGACCGCTTTTATTCTTAGTCTCTATAAAACACCAAGCTGGAAATCAACTGGAGACAAAGTCAACAAACAGTGTTTCTTATCTTCCCAGAGGAAAATACGTTGAATTTCCTCTCCAGCTTAATATTTTGGATCCAAGCACGTTGTTCACTTCCTTTTATGACGCTAATCAAAAATTGATCATGTGCTTAAAAGAATACAGAAATGCTGTAACATGATTTTTAGTACCAACCTTTAATTATGTAAATAATATACAATCATTCTCTTTGTAGAAAACTAACATTACCCAATCCTGGGTGTTCATTGGAAGGACTGATGCTAAAGCTGAAACTGCAATACTTTGGCCACCTCATGCGATGAGTTGACTCACTGGAAAAGAGTCTGATGCTGGGAGGGATTGGGGGCGGGAGGACACAGGGACGTCAGAGAATGAGATGGCTGGATGGCATCACCGACTCTGTGGACATGAGTTTGAGTGAACTCTGGGAGTTGGTGATGGACAGGGAGGCCTGGCGTGCTGTGATTCATGGGGTCACAAAGAGTCGGACACGACTGAGTGACTGAACTGAACTGAACTGAACATTACCCATAAGCTAAATTCTCTTCAATCATAGTTTTAATCTAGTTCCTTTCCTCTGAAGGTAAAAAAAATTTTAATGTAACAGTTTCTTGTGTAATCAGTTTTGTTTTAGGTTTTATGTGAATTTATGTAGACCCACATAAATATACAGCATTATTTAGTGTACTTTCAACCTAAATATCATATCATAATACCAACTTGTTTTTTCACTCCACAATAGGTCATGAAGGCATTGTTCTTTTAAATTACAGTGTATAAAATTGTGGTAGAATATGTCATGATGTTTGTATTCATCTTAAACCTTTTTGCAGATTAGAATACTAAGACATGGGAAGAGTAAGTGACCCTAGGTCACTTAGCTAGGGAGTGACAGAGCTAGGATTTGGTCTCTGGGGGTCTCCATCTATACTTTGGGCTCTTTCTTATCCAAGACACTCTCTTACTTACAGCCTGGTTTTATTCTTTTCTAACTTATTTCCATTTGCCACTTAAAAAGTGAAAATCTACTTACTTGGGAAATAACAGATATTAAATTGTGTGTGGAGATTTTTTTTCAGATTGGAAAGCTATCTTCACAGTATTAGCTGATCATGGTTTCAGTTCAGTTCAGTTCAGTCGCTCAGTCGTGTCCGACTCTCCGTGACCCCATGAATCACAGCACGCCAGGCCTCCCTGTCCATCACCAATTCCCGGAGTTCACTCAAACTCATGTCCACAGAGTCGGCGATGCCATCCAGCCATCTCATTCTCAGTCGTCCCCTTCTCCTCCCGCCCCCAACCTTTCCCAGCATCAGAGTCTTTTCCAGTGAGTCAACTCGTCGCATGAGGTGGCCGCCTTAGGCAAAGCAGTTGTAACTTAGCAAAATAAAGAAAAGAGAAACTGTTTCATTGTCACCTGTGAGATATAGAATAAAGTAAGTAGAACCTGAAAATACATCAGGTTTGAAGCTTTGCAGAGAAGGGAACCCAAGGCAAATCAGATCATGAGCAAATCAGTCCTCACTAGAGAGCCTGACTCTTCAGTCTTTAAAACCAGGCCCAGGTGGTACTAGTGGTTAAAAAAAAAAAATCTGCCTGCCAATGCAGGAGACATAAGAGATGGGTTCTGTCCCTGGCTGGGGAAGATCCTCTGGAGTAGAAAACGGCAACCCTCTCCAGTGTTCTTGCCTGGAAAATTCCATGGACAGAGGAGCCTGGTTGGCTGCACTTCATGGGTTGCAAGAGTCGGACTAAACAACTAAACCCCCACCACCAGTTAATCTGTAAGACTGAGTCATTCTACTTTAATATTTTTGAAACAATCTCAAACTAAGAAAAATTTCTGTACCGAAATTTTTTTCCTGAATTACTTCAGAGTGACTAACATGTTGCCCCTTCACCCCCAGCTTTTTTAGTGTTTATTTCCACAAACAAAGCTATTCTCTCACATAACCACAATCAACCATCAAAATCAGTAAGTTAATATTGATAACATTACTATCATCTAACATATCCTTGGACTTCAATTTAGCTTTTCCATTTGTCCAGTGTCCTTTCTAACAAAAGTTCAGAATCATGTCTTGCATTTAATTGTCACATGTCTTTAGTATCCTTCAGTCTGAAACAATTCCCCATCTTTCCCTTGATTTCATGACCTTGACATCTTAGATTTCAGCCCAGGTGTTTAGTAGAATATCCTTCAATGTCAGTTTGTTGATATTTCTTCATGATCTATTCAAATTACACATCTTTGGCAGGATTATCACAGAAACAATGGGTTTTGCCTTACAGTCTATTCAATGACACAGAATTTTAAATTGTCCTAATCCCCATAATATTACCTTGGACTACTTGTTAAAATTACTCTTTATTCCCTATACTTGATAAATATTTGCTATGAGTGTCTTGTGCACATGTGCTAAGTCACGTCAGTTGTGTCCAACTCTTTGCGACCCTACAGACTGTAGCCCACTAAGGGGATTCTCCAGGAAAGAAGACTGGAGTGGGTCGCTGTTCCCTTCTCCAGGAGATCTTCCCTACCCTGGGATTGAACATGTCTCCTATGTCTCCTGCATTGGCAGGTGGGATCTTTACCACTAGCGCCACCTGGGAAGCCCCTATGAGTGTCTTGTGACAGGAAGGAACTGAAACAGTGTAAATAAACCATTCTTCATCAAACTTTCAATTGACTCATTCCTTCATTTTTTTCAATATGTACTCATTTCTTACTTTATTTAATAGGTCCTAATGCCATTATCTTTGGCCACTTCATGCGAAGAGTTGACTCACTGGAAAAGACTCTGATGCTGGGAAAGATTGGGGGCAGGAGGAGAAGGGGACGACAGAGAGTGAGATGGCTGGATGGCATCACCGACTCGATGGACATGAGTCTGAGTGAACTCCAGGAGTTGGTGATGGACAGGGAGGCCTGGCGTGCTGTGATTCATGGGGTCGCAAAGAGTCAGACACGACTGAGCGACTAAACTGAACTGAATGCCATTATCATTATTCTGGTGCTCAAATTGTCCCAAATTTGGTATATGGGGACCTCTCTAATTGGATTTCTATGTACTTTATTCATGTCACCATATTATATTTTTTTATGCTGAAATGATGTTGTTTATTTAAATGTTTGATGACACTTGGTAAGAACATAATAATTATAGTTAGAGCCAGGAATAAACCATTCCCCATGTTATTTGAACATTACTTTCTGGCAAAAGAGATGGTAATCAGCCCTGAAATCAGCCATTTATCCAAAATGCTCTTGTTCCTTTTAGTGGAAAATGGTATTTAAAGACCAAGGGTGTCAGGTGCGCTCAGCGCTTTACTTAGTCTTGGGGTGTCACTGCTCCCGGGACTTCTCTGGGTCTCTCTCTCTCTGCCCCCTCTCTCTCCTTCCCTCCCTCTGCCTCTCTGTCTCTGCCCTAGCTCTGTATCTCTCTCATCTGTCTACATTAAAGAGCAAACTTACATCAGTTTTTCTAATTCCAATTCAGTTGATTCTTGTCTTCTTTCACGATTGTAACTCCTCGTTCCAACAAGAGAAACCTGCTTTCTTTATCGTTATCCTAGCACCGGGGGAACTTGGGCATATGCGGATTGGAGCAAATAAAACGGCCTCTCTGTGAGGAGGAGAGGGCCTCTTTCCTGTCGTTCCTGCCACCCCCTTCCCTGCATGGGTGTCCTCAGCACCTTTTTCTGATGACCTGAGCTGAGCCACCCTCCTAGAGTGACATGTGTCTACCTGGCCTCCAGCTGGTCCTATACTGGCTCCAACACTTCACACCAAGATGCCACTTCTTCACGTTCGCACTTCACACATGGTCACCCTGACCTGTGTGAACACCTGCCTTGCTCCACCTCGTCTGATTGATTTGAACAAAATTGCTCAAATAGCAGAAAGGAAGAATACGAGTTGCGTGCTGTTGTGGGTTTGCGTGTTGTAATTTTTGGTTACCTATTTATATATGTATGTATGTATGTGTATATTTTTGGTTGTGTGAGAAAAGCTGGATTTAAGTTTAGCTAAAAATGATCTCTGGTATTTTGAACTGCCTTAATTATATTAATTAATTATTAACTCTCTTTTTGGACTCAAGGACCTTCTGAAATAGTAACAAGAATAGCCCCAGGCAATTCAAAGTTGACTCTATTTGTTTCTCTGTGAGCTTTTCAGAATCTTGTTTCCTGATGTCTTTATTATAAATATTTTCATTTTCCCATGGAGGTAACTTTAACTCCTTCCACACTGCTCTGTTCCCAGCATTTCCCAAGCTCTGTTCCTCTCAAAGCATTTCTAAGAAGCACCCCAGCCTGTTTTCCAGAATTCGGCTTTTGTGTCCCCCTACGTAAATGTTCTTGTGAAGCCACGTATTTCAGAAAGCACGGTTGCATTAGTTTATGGAGTGTTTGAGAAATGTAGGACACTCCGTTCTATGATTCACTGGGGAAGGCCAGTAACTCACTGTTTATAAGAGAGAGAGAGAGAGAGTCTTTTGCATTTTGGTTGCCCTTTCCACCTCACAGAGAGGCCCTTTTATTTGCTTCAATCGGGATTGCCCAAGCTCCCCCAGTGCGAGGACATCTGGCCTCTCCAGCATGGCATGTGCATCTCTGAGGACAGCTGTGGCCCACAGCTCCTCATCCCCAACATAAAGTCCTTATGGTTTTCAGTGCCCTCCCCACAAAAATCCAGTCAAGAATATGAAATGATTTGCTTCTGTGCCATAACTATGCAAAGAAATTAGAATAGAATCGTCACCACCAGTCTCCAATAACTGAATGTTGCATTTGGAAGAATTTGGCATGAATCTGAGTTATGCTGATGATTTCTTAAGAGTGAGCTCTTGGGTTGATAACTCTGCTGGCTGGTTTCTGATGCCAAAGAATGATTTTCTTATAATGAATATCCTTTTCTTTTCATAGGAAAACTACATGAAACAGAATCAGAAATATTTTCAAGTAACTTGCTGATATGTTTTCTCTAAATGCCACATGTTTTAGAGGGAGAAGGATTGGAATGAAAATAACTGAAACATGTAAAATCTGTGAACTCATTGCATCTGAGTGCAGAGAAGGTGTGCAGTTCTTTGATGAATTTGCTCCAAGAGGCCGGGAGATGAGCCTGAGGAGAGTAACTGAGGTCATTTGGGAAAAATGAACAGCTCTAAGAAGGAGTATAACTTTCATAGAAGATACTGTGAAAGCGAAAGTGTTAGTCACTCAGTTATGTCTGACTTTTTGTGACCCCATGGACTGTAGCCCATCAGGCTCCTCTGTCCTTGGAATTCTCCAGACAAGAATACTGGAATGGGTTGCTATTTCCTTCTCCAGGGGATCTTCCTGACTCGGAATTGAACCTGCATCTCTTACATTGCAGGCAGACTCTTTACTGTCCAAGCCACCAGGGAAGCCCGAAGATACCTAGGAAACAGTTATTCAGATCATAAGGGAGCGGGGAAGGGTGTGTATTTCTGTGTTTAGAGCAGGAAAGCAGGAAGAATAAAAAGAAGAAAGATGTAGTGGGGCCAAGGCAGGATGGAGGAAATAGCTCCACAGTGCAGGAATGTGCCTGATCCTCTAGGGACGCTGAGGATAGTTTTGTGCCCCTATGTGAGAACAGTCACAAGGACTTTGAGCTAAAATTACTACTCTTACTTTAAATTGGCCTCTTCACCTCAGAAGGCGTTCAATTAAATTCAATTCTTCCAGTGCTTCCTGAATACCTTCTCCCCTCGGGATCCCTCAAGAGACTGTCTAATATCCCCAGAGCCTTCTTTATATAACAGACCAGTGCTTTTCAACCATCCTCCCTCCACTCACTGCTTCCGAGAACTTTTCTTCCTTCTCTTTGGACAAGTTTTCTGTGTTACTATAGGAACGAAGTAGGCAACAAATTTCCCATGATGTGATAACTGTGTTAAGGGGATTTAGGCTGCTTGTACTTTGAGAAATCTTTATAATTCTGCAAATCTTCTTAGAGTTCCTTTTAGACCATTACCGTTGTTCTACCAGCCATAAATAGATGCAGCCTTTGTTTGCAGGAGAGGAACAACCAAACATTCTGCTACCAAGATGGCTTTTGGTGTTTGCTCCTTCTGTGAAATACTGCTGGGTACTTTATACATATTTAGTTCTCAGTAGGAACTATTTATTTAACTTATTTATTGAGGGGTTGACGAGAAAGGTGACCCACTACAGTATTCTTGCTTGGAATATTCCATGGACAGAGGAGCCGAGCAGGCTACAGTCTTTGGGGGTCAAAGGAGTCAGACATGACTGAGCGGCTAACACTTTCACTTTCTATCTTTACAATGGACATAAGATGAAACTGAAGAATCTTTGACTCCATAATTAAATATATGGTGAATCAAGCCACTCTAACCAGCTTTTTCATTTCGTACAAGGCTGTTCCCCAAAACTTAAATATTTTCTAGAAATCTTACTTAGACACAGTGATGCAGCTCCAGCATATAAATATCCTTTAATTTTCTTTTCATTTATAAATGAATTACCATAGGCCAATGAATAGCTTCTCAAAATTAGAGATGCACAGCTTTTGACATGGCTAAGGATTTACATATTTTTCCAAATACATTATAAGACCTATCTTTTTTTGTTTATAAACTGATTTCTGGACTTTTATATTTTCATTTTCCAATTCACTTGTAAAACAATAAGTTCTGGTGCAATCAAATATTTGAGAAATTTATCCACCCCCCTGCACACACACCAGGGCTTCCTGGTGGCTCAGCTGGTAAAGAATCCACCTGCAATGCAGGAGACCTGGGTTCGATCCCTGGGTTAGGAAGATCCCCTGGAGAAGGGAAAGGCTCCCCACTCCAGTATTCTGGCCTGTAGAATTCCATGGACTCTAGAGTCCATGGGGTGTCAAAAAGCCAGACACAACTGAGCAACTTTCATTCACTGCACACACACCTTGCAAGGAGACCACACTTACCTATTGGCTGAGAGGCAGGAACCACATGCAGAGCTCAACATGTTTTTTCTCAGCTGAGTGTACAACTGTCTACAAACAGCACTCCCATGTGACAGTTGAGAAGAGTAGAATATTGCCTTTACAGAAAAAGGTACCATGGCAGTCTTCTAGATGGAACAAGGGAAAGAAAACACAGGTGTGTGTTGCCCTCTATATATCAGACACACCTACAGTGGTAAAACATTTCCAATTCACTAAAACTTTGAGGGATAAGGTTTTCTCCATTTTTTTAAATGAAAAAAATTTAGGCTCAGGGAAGCTAACTAACTTGCCCAAGGTCATATAACTAATAAGTGCATAGCAGCCAGAAGTATTTAGGTTGAGAAACTGTCCTCTCAAGCAAAAACACCCCTTAGTAGCTTTGAGGAACTGGTTCTAGGGCCACCCCCACCCCCACAAATACCAAAATCCATGGATGCTCAAGTTCCTTATATAAAATGGCATAGTATTTGCATACTTGCATATAACCTGTATGCATCCTCTCATATACTTTAAATCAACTATAGACTACTTATGGGCTTCCCAGGTGGCTCAGGAGTAAAGAATCTGCCTGTCAATGCAGGAGACATGGGTTCAATCCCTGGATTGGGAAGATCCCCTCGAGAAGGAATATCCCACTCCAGTATTCTCGCCTGGGAAATCCCCTGGAAAGAGGAGCCTGGCGGGCTACAGTCCATGGGGTCGCAAAAGAGTCAGGCACAGCTTAGTGACTAAACAATAAGACTGCTTATAAATAACTAATGCAATATAAATGCTATGTAAATAGTTGCCAGGATGTGGCAAATTCAAATTTTGCTTTTGGAAAATTTCTGGGATTTTTAAAAAACACCTTTGATGTTCAGATGCAGAACTCACTGAAACAGAGGGGCAACTGTATGCCAAAGCAACTCTAGCCTCCTAAAATGATAACTATTATAGAATTTGCTGCTACTGCTGCTGCTGTTACTGTTATTATTATCATCATCACTATTACTATTTAACTGACTACACTGAGCGACTTAGGGTACACTGGTTGCTTTGTCACTCCACACATTTAAAAAAAAATCTCTGGTAGCTCTAAACACAAACGTAAGTTATTAGAAGATGTGAAATCCTTATATCAGAGATTAGCCATCTAGGCCTTTGTAATATCTATTTGACTGGTTTTCTGGCTTTAAATTTGATCTTTAATAGTTGTCAGACAAACATTGACATGAAATACATACAGAAGAGAAAAGGAGAGAAATAAGGTATCTGACAGAAAGGGCAATTTTTAGAAAACTGTAAATGAAGACACACAAACCAACAAAGCTGTTTCTCTTCAATATTGTTCATTCTTGTGAAAGCATTTGGCTGATGAATCATCTTCAGTTCAGTTCAGTTCAGTCAAAGTAACGCTTTTTTAGAAACCAGAAATGTGCTGAGCTGGCTTTAGAGCTCAGCTAGTTATGGCCAAGCATGGCTCTAATTCTAGCTGATTCCAAGTTTCTTTTTAGCCAGTTGCTTTAAATGAGGTCACTTAACATTAACACTTGGAACAAGTCTCGGTACTTGAAGTCAGTGTCTGCTTGATCAGCTAGAAATCTAGTCTTTTCTTGGGGTTTGCCTCCCCAGATAGTTCGAAGAGTACCTAGGTGTTAAGTGTGTTTGTGATTCGGTTTCCCTTGCCACCAATTTGGGAAATGAACAATCACAGTTTACTCTTTAAGACCAGACTCCTTAAGGCCCGATGCTACTGGGAACTTCTTCTTGTCCTTTTATTCAGTTAAGTGCACAAGTCATAAGTGTACAAATTAGTGAGTGCACACACGCACACACATATGAAACCACAACCATGATCAAGATATACAATGATTTCAGTGCCTCTGAGACGTTGGTGAGCTTCTCCCATTTAATCCACCAAAGATAACCGCTATAGTGATGTCTGTCACCAGAGATTTTGGGTACAGCTTGGAGCTGAGAGAGAAGCTTGGGTGTTGAAGCTTAAAAGCTCAAGCATCCTTTTTCTCTACTTTCCCTGGGTATCCCCTTGTATATAGGAATTATACATAGTATTGAAAAATGTAGCAATCTAATAAGTATAAGAGATGCTTATCAGAAAACTTGAGGGGCATGAGTCCGTCCCAATTTAAAACATATATTATCTGTGGTAAACAACCATAAAGGCACTCAGATTAAAATTTTAGTAAAATTATGTTTACAAAAACCATGTAATAACAGAAGAAAAGCTTAATGACATCACGCTAAAATTGTCTAAATGTCTGGGTTTGCATTCTGGTTCTGTCACTTTGCAGCTATCAAAATAAAAAAAATTTATTACATTGCGTAATCTCCTGCAGTCTCCTCTTTAGTAAAATGAAGGCAACATGAGTTCCTACTTCAGGGGGGTGTCATGAGTCTTTAATGAGGTAACATATGTGAAGTGCTCAGCCCTGTACCTGACACATAATAAGCACTACAAATTTCAGTCATTATTATGACCATCATCATCATATGTGAGTCCAGCAAACAAAAAACGATGCATGGAAGAAAATGGAAAGGAAATGCACGATCTGAGACTAGTCAAGGAACAACTCCTAACAGCAATGAAAAAGAAATTCTAGAAATTTATAATAATATAAGGTAGACCTTTACTGTGACAGTTTGATAGCTAAACTAGTTTAACATCTTAACTAAAACTAAGGCTTAAACACCTTAAATGTAGCGACATCTGCTAGCATAAAGGTGAATTGTTCAGCATGTGTAGTGTACCCATCTTAGCACATTTAATTCAGAAATTTTATTGAACATAAATTTGACATCAGATGCTTTGCTAGAGTCTGTGGACAAGGCGATTCATTCCCATGCTCAAGAAGCTTAGAGTCTAGCAGATCAGCTGTAAACTGCCTGTGCCTGAGAAGGGAAAAAAATCAGGACACTGTCACCACAGACCTTTCAGTTTTGTTCAGAAAATGAAATCTAGCACTAAGAAAAAATTAAATGGCCATATAAAGCTGGTGTATGGTTAAATTCAAAAATTAAAACTCTCAATAGTAGAGCCATAGGAATGTTGGGAGGGATGAAATCCAACTAATGAAACACTTGGACACTTATTCAAAGCAGTGAGTCTGTAATTTCTTTTAAAGACAGAGGGCGGAGAGGCTCTGAATGTTTTTGAGCAAAGAAACAATAATAAAACTGGGAGAAAATAACTTCAAACAAAACAACTGACAAAAGATTAAGCTCCAAAATATATAAGCAGCTCATGCAGTTCAATATCAGAAAAACTAACAACTCAATCAAAAAAATAGGCAGAAGACCTAAACAGACATTACTCTAAAGAAGACATACAGATGGCCAATAAACACATGAAAAGATGCTCACATCACTCATTATTAGAGAAACGCAAATAAAAACTTCCTCATGGTATCACCTCACACTGGTCGGAATGGTCATGATCAAAAAATCTACAAACAATGGATGCTGGAGATGATGTGGAGAAAAGGGAATCCTCTTGCACTGTTGGTGGGAATGTAAATTGATTCAGGTGCTATGGAGAACAGAATTGAGGTTCATTAAAAAATCAGTAGTAGGACTTCCCTGGTTGTGCAGTGGATTAGAATCCACCAGGCTATGCAGGGGACAGGGGTTCAATCCATGGTCTGGGAGGATTCCACACGCTGTGGAGCAACTAAGCCCAGGGGCCACAACTACTGAGCCTGTGCCCCACAATGAGAGAAGCTGCCACGATGAGAAGCCATGTGCACAGCAGCAAAGAGTAGCCCCCACTTGCTGCAACTAGAGAAAGCCCACGCAAAGCAACAGAGATCCAGCACAGACAAAATTTTTAAGTAAACAAATAAAAATTTAAAAACAACTAAGTTTAAACAAACAAACAGCAACAACAAAAAACCCTGGGAATAAAATTACCATATGACCCAGCAATCCCACGACTGGGTATGTAGCCTGAGAAAACCACAATTCAGACAGACACATGTGCCCCAATGTTTGTTGCAGCACTATTTTCAATAGCGAGAACATAGAAGCAAACTAGATGTCTGCTGACAGGTGAATGGATAAAGAAGTTGTGCTACATATATACAATGGAATATTACTCAGCCATAAAAAGAACTGTTGTGAATCAGTTGAACTGAGGTGGATGAACCTAAAGCCTGCTACACTGGTTGAAGTAGGTCAGAAAGAGAAAAATAAATATCATATATTAACACATATATATATGGAATCTAGAAAAATGGTACTGATAAACCTATTTGCAGATAAAGAATGGAGATGCACACATGGAGAATGGATTTGTAGACACAATGGGGGGAAGGAGAGGGTGGGATGAATTGAGAAAGTAGCACTAGTATATGTGCAAAATAGACAGCTAATGGGAAGCTGCTGTATAATACAAGGAGCTCACGCTGATGCTCTATGATGGCTTAGACGGTGTTGTCATACGGCAGAAACCAATGCAACATTGTAAAGCAATTATCATTCAATTAAAAAATACATTTAAAAAAATAAAGGAATCTTTCCATTAAAAAATAGAAACTAGTATTCTAGGAAAATTAACCTTTCAGCATTGTATAAAATGTATTGACTTGAGGGTTAGACTGGAGCAGAAAGAATTATTAAGATGTAAATATTAACAACCAGGATGACAAAAATCTCCACCCAAAGTAGGAGAATCAGTAGTCACTTTGGCAAATGTGACTGTATCAGACTTTGATTTTGAGACACACACATGAAGAAAATAAGTGTTTTTGTGAAAATGGGCAAGTGAATATGGGTACACATAACCAACCTCTGCTCCGATCAACAGGCCAAATCAGTCACTCCTTTAAGTATAACTCAGCTGTTATGAAACCATGCTTTCAAGAACTTTTATCTCTACCTACTGAAAAATTGCCCTTCTGGATATAAAATGAGTTCAAAACAGTGCAATTAAACATTTTACAAATAACAAGAAGCAGATATGTATAGTTCCAATCTCATACAAAGAACAATCAGAACAGAATTTTGACCCCCAACCCACAAATGCAATGGACACAGTCGGCAGAAACATGAACTAAAATATTCAAAGAGTTGCTCTGACCAATTGATCTGCTTAAAAAAGATCCAAATCTATTGATTTTGAAACTTAGAAAGTAAAAGTGTTAGTCGCTCAATCGTGTCCAACTCTTTGCAACTCCATGGACTGTAGCTCAACAGGCCCCTCTGTCCATGGAATTCTCCAGGCAATAATATTGGAGTAGTTTGCCATTCCCTTCTCCAGGGGATCTTCCCAACCCAGTGACTGAACACAGGTCTCCAGTACTGCAGGCAGATTCTTAACTATCTGAGCCACCAGGGAAGACCCTTGAAACTTATGTCACTGACACTTTTCCAAAAGTTATTTTTTCTAAATATGCTTTTCTATCCCACTTTCACTTTTCATTTTCACGCATTGGAGAAGGAAATGGCAACCCACTCCAGTGTTCTTGCCTGGAGAATCCCAAGGATGGTGGAGCCTGGTGGGCTTCCGTCTCTGGGGTCGCACAGAGTCGGACACGACTGAAGCGACTTAACAGCAGCAGCAGCAGCAGCATCCTACTTATACAGAAAAAGTATATTTTCATATTCCCCAATTTATGAACTTACAATACTTCAGGTTCATATTATGAGTCAACCATACAATTTGTCATTCAGATGGGGATAATTTTGAATGTGAAAGGGGATGGGACAAATACTAGACAGGCTGGATTGCGGCAGTTCTCAGACCTGTGGACCATCGTGAGGTACACTAGTCATGATTGTGAGTGGAACTCACCTGGGACCCCTTTGATCACATCCACCCTCAAGCACTATATATTCATCCCATCTTCTCTTGACTTATCTCTTCTTTGATTCAGTTTGTCCCAGCATTCTTACTGCTTTCCTCTATCATCCAAGATTTGCTATAATAAAAACTTCCTGGACTTGCAAAATTTCAAATTAGCCATTGACCTTGTTGCTGTTCATTGTTGTTCAGTTGCTCAGTTATGTCCTAATCTTTGCAACCACATGGACTGCAGCACCCCAGGCTTCTCTGTTCTTCACTATCTTCCAGAGTTTGCTTAAATCCTTGTCCGTTGAGTCAGTGATGCTATCTAAACATCTCATCCTCTGCCGCCCCTTTCACCTTTTGCCTTCAATCTTTCCCAGCATCAGGGTCTTTTCCAATGAGTCAGCTCTTTGGATCAGGTAGCCAACGTATTGGAACTTCAGTTTCAGCATCAGTTCTTCCAGAGAATATTCAGGGTTGATTTCCTTTAGGACTGACTGGTTTGATCTCCTTGCAGTCCAAGGTATTCTCAAGAGTCTTCTCCAGCACCACAATTTGAAAGTGTCCATTCTTCAGCGCTCAGTCTTTTTTATGGTCCAACTCACATCTGTACGTGACTGAAAAATGCAGAGGTTAAAGCGTCTGCCTCCAATGCAGGAGACCCGGGTTCGATCCCTGGGTCGGGAAGATCCCCTGGAGAAGGAAACGGTAACCCACTCCAGTATTCTTGCCTGGAGAATCCCATGGACGGAGAAGCCTGGTAGGCTACAGTCCACGGGGTCGCAAAGAGTCGGACACGACTGAGTGACGGAATGGAACGGAACGGAACTACATGGACCTTTGTTGGCAAAGTGATTTCTCTGCTTTTTAATACGCTGTCTAGGCTGGTCATAACTTTTCTTCCAAGGAGTCTTTCAATTTCATGGCTACAGTCACCATCTGCAATGGTTTTGGAGTCCAAGAAAATAAAATCTGTCACTGTTTCCACTTTTTCTCCTTCTATTTGCCATGAAGTGATGGGACTGGATGCCTTGATCTTAGTGTTTTTAATGTTGATTTTCAAGTCAGTTTTTGTGCATGTCTCCAGATTTACCTCAGCAGGCAAAGGGCAGCCCATTCATTACTCTGCTGCTTCAAAAAAAAAAAAAAGTGTCAAATGAGACAATCAGTGTGAGAATGTATGAAAATTATAAGATGTTACCCAAACAGAGCCACTGCTAAGGGAAAGTAGAGAAACAGGACCCATGGGAGCAGACATTACTGATCTACTATTCGGGTGAGGCAGGCTCAGCCAGTCTGTCAGCTGACAGTAGTGAGAGCTTCCTGGCATCACTTAAGTGAAAGTTCCTGGCTGTGCAATTAAGAGGTGGCTTCAGTTCTGCTCTAGTTCCTAAGACACGGAGGCATACTCAGGGCATCTCAATTCACAGGGGGTTTGCTGTGAGGATGCATTGAGAAGTGAGAGGGACAGGAAACCCTAGGAGCAGGGGCACAGCCAGGTCTCCCATGGATGGACCCCCTCACTGAGCCCACGACAGAGATCCTGTGCTCTACCTGCTTCGCTGGAGCCTGGATTAGCTCCTGGCCACCTCCCTTCAGAGGCAAGTGCAAGTAGCTTCCTGTTCCAACGTTTTGATTCAGTGGTTCCTCTCCTGGGTACTTCTCCTGCTCCTATGGTTAATGACTGACCCTTGTTAATTTGTGATTTCTACCCCTCTTGGCTTCTATTTAACAGCTGTTTCTTTGTGTGCATCTCTTCTATGTCACTTACTGTATCCATATCTGAATGTCTCCCATTCAGGCGTTTTAAAGGAGGAGCTCTGATTGGCTAAGGTTGTTGCCATCTATTGCAGAACTTTCCTGCCTGGGCAGAGCTCTGGTGCCAACTGTTTTAGCGGTGATGAATAGATAATGTTGTTGTTCAGTTGCTCAGCTGTGTCCAACTCTGATACCCCATGGACTGCAGCATACCAGGCTTCCTTGTCCTTCACCGTCTCCCAGAGTTTGCTCAAACTCATGTCCATTGAACTGATGATGCCATCCAATCATCTCATCCTCTGTTGCCCCCTTCTCCAACAGATAGCTGCTTATGCCAAATACTGATTCCTGATGTAGGGATCATATAAATCCAATCATTTATGTGTTAGAAAATCTTCAGCTTTTTGCCATAAGTGTGGTCCTTTTTGGTATAACTCAAAGTGTTTCATGTTGCATTAATTATTTTTCCTGTATGAGTCAAGTTAAGTTTATCTCATTTATTCTACACTTCTAAGGCTTTCATATAGGAAGAGGAGTACATCAGGGCTGTATATTGTCACCCTGCTTATTTAACTTATACACAGAGTACATCAGGAGAAATGCTGGGCTGGAAGAAGCACAAGCTGGAATCAAGATTGCCAGGAGAAATATCAATAACCTCAAATATGCAGATGACACCACCCTTATGGCAGAAAGTGAAGAGGAACTAAAAAGCCTCTTGATGAAAGTGAAAGAGGAGAGTGAAAAAGTTGGCTTGAAGCGTGACATTCAGAAAACTAAGATCATGGCATCTGGTCCCATCACTTCATGGCAAATAGATGGGGAAACAATCGAAACAGTGGCTGACTTTATTTCTCTGGGCTCCAAAATCACTGCAGATGCTGATTGCAGCCATGAAATTGAAAGACGCTTACTCCTTGGAAGGAAAGTTATGACCAACCTAGATAGCATATTAAAAAGCAGAGACATTACTTTGCCAACTAAGGTCCGTCTAGTCAGTTCAGTTCAGTTCAGTTCAGTCTCTCAGTCGTATCCGACTCTCTGCGACCCCATGAATCACAGCACGCCAGGCCTCCCTATCCATCACCAACTCCTGGAGTTCACTCAAACTCATGTCCACAGAGTCGGTGATGCCATCCAGCCATCTCATTCTCTGTCGTCCCCTTCTCCTCCCGCCCCCAATCCTTCCCAGCATCAGAGTCTTTTCCAGTGAGTCAACTCGTCGCATGAGGTGGCCAAAGTATTGTAGTTTCAACTTTAGCATCAGTCCTTCCAGTGAACACCCAGGATTGATCTCCCTTAGAATGGACTGGTTGGATCTCCTTGCAGTCCAAGGGACTCTCAAGAGTCTTCTCCAACACCACAGTTGAAAAGCATCAATTCTTCGGCGATCAGCTTTCTTCACAGTCCAACTCTCATATCCATACATGACCACTGGAAAAACCATAGCCTTGACAAGACGGACCTTTGTTGTCAAAGTAATGTCTCTGCTTTTTAATATATTATCAAGGTTGGTCATAACTTTCCTTCCAAGGAGGAAGCGTCTTTTAATTTCATGGCTGCAATCAGCATCTGCAGTGATTTTGGAGCCCCAAAAAATAAAGTCTGACACTGCTTCCACTGTTTTTCCATCTATTTCCCATGAAGTGATGGGACCAGATGCCATGATCTTTGTTTTCTGAATGTTGAGCTTCAAGCCAACCTTTTCACTCTCCTCTTTCACTTTCATCAAGAGGCTTTTTAGTTCCTCTTCACTTTCGGCCATAAGGGTAGTGTCATCTGCATATCTGAGGTTACTGATATTTCTCCCAGCAATTTTGATTCCAGCTTGTGCTTCTTCCAGCCCAGCATTCCTCATGATGTACTCTGCATAGAAGTTAAATAAGCAAGGTGACAATATACAGCCTTGATGCACTCCTTTTCCTATTTGGAACCAGTCTGTTGTTCCATGTACAGTTCTGACTGTTGCTTCCTGACCTGCGTACAGGTTTCTCAAGAGGCAGGTCAGGTGGTCTGGGATTCCCATCTCTTTCAGAATGTTCCACAGTTTATTGTGATCCACACAGTCAAAGGCTTTGGCATAGTCAATGAAGCAGAAATAGATGTTTTTCTGGAACTCTCTTGCTTTCTCCATGATCCAGCGGATGTTGGCAATTTGATCTCTGGTGCCTCTGCCTTTTCTAAAACCTGCTTGAACATCTGGGAGTTCACGGTTCACATATTGCTGAAGTCTGGCTTGGAGAATTTTGAGCATGACTTTACTAGCGTGTGAGATGAGTGCAATTGTGCGGTAGTTTGAGCATTCTTTGGCATTGCCTTTCTTTGGGATTGGAATGAAGACTGACCTTTTCCAGTCCTGTGGCCACTGCTGAGTTTTCCAAATTTGCTGGCATATTGAGTGCAGCACTTTCACAGCATCATCTTTCAAGATTTGAAATAGCTCAACTGGAATTCCATCACCATCACTAGCTTTGTTCGTAGTGATGTTTTCTAAGGCCCACTTGACTTCACATTCCAAGATGTCTGGCTCTAGGTCAGTGATCACGTTATTGTGATTATCTTGGTCATGAAGATCTTCTTTGTACAGTTCTTCTGTGTATTCTTGCCACCTCTTCTTAATATCTTCTGCTTCTGTTAGGTCCCTACCATTTCTGTCCTTTATCAAGCCCATCTTTGCATGAAATGTTCCCTTTGAATCTCTAATGTTCTTGAAGAGATCTCTTGTTTTTCCTATTCTGTTGTTTTCCTCTATTTCTTTGCATTGATCACTGAGGAAGGCTTTCTTATCTCTCCTTGCTATTCTTTGGAACTCTGCATTCAGATGCTTATATCTTTCCTTTTCTCCTTTGCTTTTCACTTCTCTTCTTTTCACAGCTATTTGTAAGGCCTCCTCAGACAGCCATTTTGCTTTTTTGCATTTCTTTTCCATGGGGATGGTCTTGGTCCCTGTCTCCTGTACAATGTCACGAACCTCCGTCCAGAGTTCATCAGGCACTCTATCTATCAGATCTAGTCCCTTAAATCTATTCCTCACTTCCACTGTATAATCATAAGGGATTTGATTTAGGTCATACCTGAATGGTCTAGTGGTTTTCCCTACTTTCTTCAATTTAAGTCTGAATTTGGCAATAAGGTGTTCATGATCTGAGCCACAGTCAGCTCCTGGTCTTGTTTTTGCTAACTGTATACAGCTTCTCCATCTTTGGCTGCAAAGAATATAATCAATCTGATTTCGGTGTTGACCGTCTGGTGATGTCCACGTGTAGAGTCTTCTCTTGTGTTGCTGGAAGAGGGTGTTTGCTATGACCAGTGCGTTCTGTTGACAAAACTCTATTAGCCTTTGCCCTGCTTCATTCCGTGCTCCAAGGCCAAATTTGCCTGTTATTCCAGGTGTTTCTTGACTTCCTACTTTTGCATTCCAGTCCCCTAGAATGAAAAGGACATCTTTTTTGGGTGTTAGTTCTAAAAGGTCTTGTAGGTCTTCATAGAACCGTTCAACTTCGGCTTCTTCAGCGTTACTGGTTGGGGCATAGGGAGAGATGCCGGCCCGGGTGGCGCAGACGCGAGAGACGCCAGCCCCCGGCGGCCGTCTAGTCAAGGCTATGGTTTTTCCCGTGGTCATGTATAGATGTGAGAGTTGGACTGTGGAAAAAGCTGAGCACCGAAGAATCGATGCTTTTGACCTGTGGTGTTGGAGAAGACTCTTGAGAGTCCCTTGGACTGCAAGGAAGTCCAACCAGTCCATCCTAAATGGAATCAGTCCTGGATGTTCATTGGAAGGACTGATGCTCAGGCTGAAGCTCCAATACTTTGGCCACCTGATGGGAAGAGTTGATTCATTGGAAAAGACCCTGTTGCTGGGAGGGATTGGGGGCAGGAGGAGAAGGGGACGACAGAGGATGAGATGACTGGATGGCATCACCGACTCAATGGACATGAGTTTAAGTGAACTCCGGGAGTTGGTGATGGACAGGGAGGCCTGGCGTGCTGTGATTCATGGGGTCGCAAAGAGTCGGACACGACTGAGCGACTGAACTGAACTGAAGGCTTTCATGGTTTTGTGTGCATGCTCAGTCTCTTCAGTTGTATTCGATTGTTTTCAACCCTATGGACAGTAGCCTGCCAGGCTCCTCAGTCCATGGGATTCCCCAGGCAAGAATCTTGCAGTGGGTTTCCATGCCCTCCTCTAGGGCATCTTTCCTATCCAGGGATCAAACCCATGTCTCCTGCATTGCAAGTGGATTCTTTACCACTGAGCCACCAGTCTTAACAATTTTATATTTGCCACATAATTCATAACACCTAAAATGATCAAACAGGTCACCTTTGAATATGAATATTCTTTTGTTATAAAACAGTACAATGATAATTATAGTTGAGTTCCTACTCTACCACACATTTTACATACATTCTTTTTTCATTTAACTGTCACAACCTCAATACAAGGTAGCTATGATTAACCTCTTTTGCCTATGAGGAAAGTCTTAAAGAGATTATATAACTTGTTTACAGACACAGAATTACAGTTTCAACTCAACTTTGATTCCAAAGCTCATGCAATTTCTTCTTTACTCAGTATTATCTTTTCTCTCTCATTTCTTCTGAGATTTTTAAAATTATTGTCTCAGAATATATGCAGTGCTATAATCATACTTCTGAGATCTTGATTCAGTTGAATAACAGCTAATACGTTTTTGGTGTTTCAATATTAATTTCTTGATTTAAACTTTAGTACAAAAATATTCATTATCTATTTTATCTCCTCCTTTACCTCAATCCTTAAACTACATCCTCTGAAGTCTATAGGACACCCGGGAGAACATTTCCAGGAAAAATTGTTTGAATTCTGCTGGTGGCATGTACACAATCACCTTCAGCTCTGAGCCAGCTACGCTTAGTGTCCACAAGACTCTAAGAATCTTTGAAATGCTGGGTGTTTCCCAAGTCCTGGTTATTTTGCCTGTGCTTGCAATGCTACCAGGTCTAGTTGAGAGGTAATCTGAGGAAGCTAGTTTTACCATAGAAAGGTCATCTTAACACTACATTTTATCATCCCTTCAGGAGATGCTAAGGTAGGAGATGGGGGAGGTTTAAAGTGAAATGTAGGCTCCCCAGCTGACAAGTATTCACTGGTTATCATTTTATATATATATATATATATCTTTAGAAACCTAAATCAAACTGGCTTAACTAGTGTGTTGGGGGGGGATAAAAAGAGAATTTCATGTAACTGAAAAAACCTCATCAGATAGGGCTTGAACCAGAAGCTTAAAGAATGTCTTAAGACTGAATCTCTCTAACACTGAGCCCTGCTTCTGGCTGTGGGGGGTTTATTTTAAGCAAAGTCTCTTCAAGTGTGATGGAGATTCAGGGTTAATTGCTTTGAGCTCCAGGTGCAGAGAAAGGAAAGAACTTTTCTTCTCCCAAATGCAAACAAAAGTCTGCTTCCAATTGGTCCATATTGCCAGCATACCAGTGAGCAAATTGCTGCAGCCAGAAATTTTGATGGCTCAAGCAGGCACTTCTCTTGGCCTCTCATGTTGGCTTGCAGTATATATAAAAGGGGGCAATGTACAAAATATAGAAAGGCCATGAAGCCATCCTGAGAGATAACATTAACTTAAAAATCTCCTTTAAAGTTCTCTCTCAAGGTGGGCACATGGCCTTTGTACAGAAAGGTCTTCAGGGGCCCCCTAGGGGCCCCACCAGGGGACAAACCATGGGGCTTGGGCTCAGCAATAGGACGTGGAACTTGGTGGCTAAGCTTTAGAAGGTCCTCTAAACTTCAGGATGCTTTGGAGACAATGGCTGAGCCAGCGGGTGTAAACTAATAGTTGTACCCTAGAGACTACAATAAAAGCTGTAATAATATCCTGTACCCTAGAGTCTGCAATGGATTGGATTGCATCTTCTGTCAAATTCTATAAAATTTTAATATCCACTACTTTTCAGAAAGTGAACTTATTTGGAAATACGGTCATTGCAAATGTAATTTGTTAAGGTGAAGTTATGCTGGAATAGGGTATCCCCTAATTCAATATGACTGGCATCCTTAAAAAAAGAAGTTTAGAAATGAATGCAAACATAGGGAGGCTTTACACACATGAAGTCTGGAGTCACGCAGTCACAAGCCAGAAAAATACCAGACCCAGAGCAGAGGCTTCCTTATGGCTTATAGAGGGAGCACGGCCCTGTCAACCCCTTGATTCTGGACGTCCGACCTTCGTAACTATGAAACATCCATTTCTAAGCAACTCAATTTTGTGGTAGTCTCAGGAAACAAATACAGAAGCCAAAGTTGGGGCACCTCTGGGACCCGTGAGAGACAGATTTAGAATCAGTGGGCATCACTGCCTCAGTGGATAAAGGTCCTGTAAATCATGCAGGATTGACGCTTCACAGACATTCCCTGTGGCAGTAAGAAAATCTATGGTACCTGTGGGCTCACCATCACCATCTGGCATTTGAAAAACTGATAGCTTCTTTTACAATGAATTAAAAAGGATACTGATTATATAGGATTACAGTGCTAGTTGGGAAAATGCTTTCCTTATTTATCAAATAACTTTTGAATATCTAATATGAATCAAACAGTTTTCCAGGTCTGAGAATATAGTATTGAACACAATCGATAAGGTTTCTTCTCTGGTGGTGCTTAAGAAACGGAACCTTATTTTCCCAGTAAATTATAAGGTAGGTGGTATGTTACCTGGATCCCTCCAACTCCATAGCTGATGGGCCAAGAGAACCATAATTATCTTGCAAGCCTAGTCATATGACCTCAATCATACTGGTATGTGTTCAAAATTAAAATATGATTTGAAAAACAAGAATACTGTATGGACTGTGAGGAATAGTATTGGTTATTGATAAATGTATGAACATATAGCTCAGATTTCAGCAAAACAATGTTTGGGACAAGATGATCATCCAAGAAACTTTTTTGTTTAATATTGGGAATTTTACTCCTTTGGCAGAAACCAAACCAAAATGCACTAACATTATAGCAAAACATTTATATAAAAAATAAACATTCATGCCATGTATTTATATATCACTTAGGGGATGAAATACAGAATCAAGCAATTAAAGTTATAGTAGATGTGATGAATAAAACACTTTTGATATTTTATTCAAAATAGCGTAGTAAAAATAACATAATATATACATGCTGTGTGTTCAGTCCTTCAGTCGTGTCCAATCCTTTGTGGCCCCATGGAATGTAACCTGCCTGGTTCCTCTGCTGTGGAATTTTCCAGGTGAAAATACCAAAGTGGGGTTCCATTTCCTACTCCACAGGATCTTCTGAACCCAGGGATCGAGCCTGTGTCTCCTGAATTGGCAAGCAGATTCGTACCACTAGTGCCACCTGAGAAGCTTGTATATACATGTGAAGTATTGTTTAATTGTTTTAGATAAACAATTCTTGATATAAGAAAGTCTTATAATCCAGATGCCTATGTTTGGATTTGTGAATTACTAAAGTGTAAAAATGTCTGTATTTGAACATTTGGGGAATTTTGTCCAGTAGATCATAGAAATAATAATACGATGTTTTGATATTCTCATAATTGCTTCAGGTTCAGTGATGCTCTAGAAAGATTCGCCAGACTCAACAGCAGATTATGCTCGTGAAAAAGGTTTCTTACAGCAGTGAACACAGAGCCAAAACAGCAGGGAAAAAGTGCTGCACTGGTGGAATACAGCTAAGCTAAGAGGGGCTTCTTGAGTCTTTCCTCATCTGAGAACACACAGGTTGTGCCTTTTCTCTGGTGGAGAACTCTAGTGAGACGCGTGTAGTGCCAATGTGCAGGAAATCTTGTTAAAGTCTCAGAACCTGAGGCTTTCATGGGGTGCTGATCACACAGGCATATCCTGCTACTCAACCAGCCATGGAAACTGAAACTCAGAACCCCAACAGCGAAAATAGGCATGCTTTATCAACCTTGATGTTTGTGCAAGGCAACCTGACAAGCTGGTACAGAATGATCCATTAATCCAGATGAAAACAACAAAATCATCAATCACCAGGCTAAAGAAACACCCCCACCCCAAGGGCTGCATTCCCAGGAGTTGGTCAAGGGTCAGTCACCCTTCCAGGTTCGCTTGGAAGCACCCAAGAGTAAGCAATAAGATCTGTAATCTTGCTCCTCATATTGTAGTCATATGTGTGTGTGTGTGTGTGTGTGTGTATGATAAGCTGGAAATGTAAATTTTAAAAAACAAATTCCAGCAGGACATCTCTTTAAAATTATTGATTTTAGGCTACAATGAAATGATAGATTGTATATAAAACACTTAACAGACATATATTTGAACACTTTATGTAAAACACAATTGGCAAATCAACACTGAAACTCAAATACTGGCACTATGCAATGATCTTTTAGAAATTATTGATGTATTAATAGCTTCTAGAATACAAGCAGAAAATAACATTTGAAAAAAATGTTATTCAATTTATTTTATCTGTTTTAATTTTATATGCTATCTTAAGTGAAATTAGTGTCATAAGTAAAAGAAAACAGGCAACAAGATTCAGTGTAATAAAGACTTTGAAATCATCAAGGGTACAAGAAAGTCTTTGAAGAAAAATAAATTGTGTTTCTGAAAAATGGATGATTAATACTAAATGACAGGGTGCATTGATATTAATGCCAACTTTACAAAGAAAACACTAGAAATACTAGGAAAATATATTCAACTGTAACTTACAAGAGCTGTCTGTTCTATCTATGAGCCAAAATTAAATTTTAAAATTCATTCTTTTCTTATATTTAATATAACAACACTATCTTTGAAAGAAAAGGTCACTGAGAATGTCATGACTTAAGTGATGTCCAATGACCAGAGTAATTTGCAGAACTACTATACCTATGCAAATGCTTCCAATTAAAACGGAATGCTGATCATAGTAAGCAAAGTGCTATTGATAGGCAGCCATGTATAGCTTTTTTCCCCTAAGATCTATTTTAAGTCTAGTGATAAAGCCAAAACAATTTAATTGAGTTATATTTGACATACAACATTATACAAGCTTAAGATGTACAATCACGCTAGTAAAGTCATGCTCAAAATTCTCCAAGCCAGGCTTCAGCAGTACGTGAACCATGAACTTCCAGATGTTCAAGCAGGTTTTAGAAAAGGCAGAGGCACCAGAGATCAAATTGCCAACATCCGCTGGATCATGGAGAAAGCAAGAGAGTTCCAGAAAAACATCTATTTCTGCTTCATTGACTATGCCAAAGCCTTTGACTGTGTGGATCACAATAAACTGTGGAACATTCTGAAAGAGATGGGAATCCCAGACCACCTGACCTGCCTCTTGAGAAACCTGTACGCAGGTCAGGAAGCAACAGTTAGAACTGGACATGGAACAACAGACTGGTTCCAAATAGGAAAAGGAGTACGTCAAGGTTGTATATTGTCACCTTGCTTATTTAACTTCTATGCAGAGTACATCATGAGGAATGCTGGGCTGGAAGAAGCACAAGCTGGAATCAAGATTGCTGGGAGAAATATCAATAACCTCAGTTATGCAGATGACACTACCCTTATGGCAGAAAGTGAAGAGGAACTAAGAAGCCTCTTGATGAAAGTGAAAGAGGAGAGTGAAAAGGTTGGCTTGAAGCTCAACATTCAGAAAACAAAGATCATGGCATCTGGTCCCATCACTTCATGGGAAATAGATGGGGAAACAGTGGAAACAGTGTCAGACTTTATTTTTTGGGCTCCAAAATCACTGCAGATGCTGATTGCAGCCACGAAATTAAAAGACGATTACTCCTTGGAAGGAAAGTTATGACTAACCTAGATAGCATATTAAAAAGCAGAGACATTACTTTGCCAACCAAGGTCCGTCTAGTCAAGGCTGTGGTTTTTCCCGTGGTCATGTATGGATGTGAGTTGGACTGTGAAGAAAGCTGATCGCCGAAGAATTAATGCTTTTGAACTGTGGTGCTGGAGAAGACTCTTGAGAGTCCCTTGGACTGCAAGGAGATCCAACCAGTCCATTCTAAAGGAGATCAATCCTGGGTGTTCATTGGAAGGACTGATGCTGAAGCTGAAACTCCAATACTTTAGCCACCTCATGTGTCGAGCTGACTCACTGGAAGAGTCTGAGGCCAGGAAGAATTGGGGCTGGGAGGAGACGGGGACGACAGAGAATGAGATGGCTGGATGGCATCACCGACTCAATGGACATGAGTCTGAGTGAACTTCGGGAGGTGGTGATGGACAGGGAGGCCTGGCGTGCTGTGATTCATGGGGTCGCAAAGAGTTGGACACGACTGAGCGACTGAAATGAACTGAACTGAACTGAAGATGTACAATCTGTTGGTTTGATGCACTTACATCACCTAATATAGCAAAATTTTAAGGAATAATATTCTGGATGCATTTCTGAAAACCTTCCTTTATTTTTATAGACTGTAACTTTGCCAAAATTGGTCAGCAGTGAAGAATGTAGCTCCTCAAAATTAAAATTAATTAAAAAGTGACGTAATATCTACAGTGTCACATGAATGTCCAATCTAGTAACCATTTCTGTATAAGAAGAATCTTGGAGCAAATAAACATTAACCCTATCAAAAAGAATGTCCTTTCTATGAAAAGAATATATGTAATAATTTTATAGCATATCACCATATTTTGGTAGGACTTTGAGTCCCTCCTTATTGCAAATTAAATTTAGATTTTCTATTAATTGACTTTATTTGCATAAGATATACAGAATGACTTCATGGGTTTTTGTGATTAATGTCATCCCTTCCTTCAGCCTCTGGCCCTCACCTTCTATGCTCACAACCATGGCAGCTTCAACTTAATTCTTTGATGCACCTAATCGTTCAAAATAACAGGATAGGGTTTTCTTCAGCAAAGTTCCTAGAAAATAAGGAAGTTCAAGAGTAGTTTTGTGTTCAGGAGTAGTTTTGTGTTTGTTGAGAAGTTCAAAAGTAGTTTTGCCCCACTGCACTGGGAGGCAGTGCAGAAGAACATCTCTCTTAGGAACTAGAACCTTGACTTTTTTCCAAGAGGTAGCAATAAGGGTAGGAAACTACTGTTTCTTCTTTCCATTCTGGTACAAAGAGCACCGCTGGTTACCATGGAACCAAGATACTTAGCTTCACTCCCTACAAAAATGCCATCAAAACAACAGAAAAAAATAACACAATAGAAAAAGGGTATTATCAATGGAACAGAAATTTCAAGGAATTTCTAAAAGATAGAAATCAGTTGAGCTTACATTGATGAAGCGCTTAGTGAAGAGAAACCATGAAGCAAAATAGATGTGGTTATGAGAAAGAGTATCCACGGAGATTGGAGCTGTTTTTCCAAAGAGTTCCCTGGGGGAAGCTACAGCTCCCAGTCCCTATGGACAGAGTTAGGTACAGCAAAGGGCATGAAAGAAGCCAGAACTGGACAATCACCTCAACCTACTCCTCCACTACTCCAAGAGACAATATTTAAACGACAATGAGCAGATCATATTTAAAAATAGAACTCTGGCTCACAACCTGCAACAGCCTGCCTGGAAAACCAACCCCCTTATCTGCAGTGACCAGCCCAGAAAGTCAGTCTGCTAGATGGCAAATTTGGAGGAAGTCTGACTACTATCTCTAGTAACAATACAAGAAGCTAAACAATAGCTTCTGAGCAAATTGGCCCCAAATGGCCATGACTTAATAATTGACCACTTCCCTCATTTTTGTCTTTACTTCCAACTTCAGTCAGTCAGTCAGTTCAGTCGCTCAGTCATGTCTGACTCTTTGCAACCCCATGAGTCACAGCACGCCAGGCCTCCCTGTCCATCACCAACTCCCGGAGTTCATTCAAACTCATGTCCATCGAGTCGGTGATGCCATCTAGCCATCTCATTCTCTGTAGTCCCCGTCTCCTCCCACCCCCAATCCCTCCCAGCATCAGAGTCTTTTCCAGTGAGTCAACTCGTCTCATGAAGTGGCCAAAGTATTGGAGTTTCAGCTTCAGCATCAATCCTTCCAATGAACACCCAGGATTGATCTTTAGAATGGACTGGTTGGAACTTCCAACTTAGGACTAGCTAAAGAAAGCCAAATGTGCACCCTCAACCAGTCACATAAGATGCCCCACTTCTTCTTAGCCTGCCTACAGCCTCCAGTCAGGGCAGATCTGCAGCCTTCTCTTTGTTCCATTACAAAGCTCTGCCACTCCTCTGCTGGCCTTAAGTCTCAGCCAAGACACACATGATGATAACTGACTTTCTTACAGCTCTCAATAAATAGGCTTTGCTTTCCTCATTGGTTGGTCTTCATTTATTTCCACAACCCGAAAATAGCTCTCTAAGAGAAGTGGGTGCCTGCTTCAGAGAGCTCCCAAGTGGAGATCAAGAGATGCAGCAAAAGTCCAAGTTAACCCCCAAGTCTCTCACGGTTACTGTGTAAACTGCACTGTGTTCACTGTAATTTATGAAATATGTACATAACTGGGCTGCAGATATTGTAACATGGAAGCATCCTCCACTAGCCTCCCCATGACCTTCTGAGGTGGATTCTGAAGGAGCCTACTGCTCTCTTAGAGGGCCTTTTTGATATTGATGAGAGTAATCAAAGAGAAGATTTAGGAGGAACTGAAAAAAGAGAGGCAATTTTATGTCTCCTGCCTTGGCAGGCGGGTTCTTTACCACTTGCACCACCTGGGAAGCCTCCTGGAAAGGGCAAGAGCCTACAAAATAAATCCTAAAGGGAAGAAAGCAGACAAGATGGCTAAAGGGAGGAAAGAATCCATGTGAAAATGTCACAGTGGTGCTCAGTGAATTTCCAATCTGAGACTGCATGGAACGCCCCCTGTTTGCCTTCTGTAATAATAACCATATAGTGGTTAAGAATCTGCCTGCCAGTGCAGGCGACACGAGTTCCATCCCTGGTCTGGGAATATTTCACATGCTTCGGGGCAGCTAGTCCCGTGTACCCTAGGGTCCATGCTCCATAGCAGGCAAGTAGCCCCTGCTCACTGCAACTACAGAAAGCCCTCTGCAGCAATGAAAACAGAGCACAGCCAAACTAAATAAATTTTCTAAGTCTATATTCTAGAAGCTGCTCTTAGTTAAGTAGAGGCTGCATTTCCCAAAGCATTACATATTTTTTATTTGTTTATAGTTATCTTTTTAAAGTTTTGTCAAGACTGAATAATTTCAAGAGATGGAAATTAAAACTTCAGGGAAGACTTTCTACTATGTTCTGTCACTGGGAGTTACTGAAATATAAAAACAAATGAATGGAAAATATCTTAGAACTCAAGAATGTTCCTAGAAAATAATTAAGAATCTTTCATTCAGATTTGCCTTAAGAAGGAAATAATAAGAGCTAATATTCATTGAACACATATTGCATTCCTGGCACTGTGGCAGGCACATCCATTTTATAGATGAGAAAGCAACAACCCAGAGAGCTTAAGTCACTTGCCAAAATGACACAGGGAGGAAAGAGCTCAGCCAGCGTTCCTAATCAAGTTCACTACACCAAATTGTGAACTTCTTTCAGGAAGAAAAAGAAACCCTCTTTTTCCAGGCCCATTCGAATAATCAAAACACAAACCAAAGTCCAATTAAAAACAAAGCCTTCACTAATTACCAACCAAAATTTCATTTTGCTAGATACTACCATAATTTTACCAATAGATGGCAGTGTTGGCTGGAGAAAGACTGCCCAGCAGACGACCTGTGATCCTTAGAAAATTCTGGCACTGTACAAGCAGCTCTTTATGGCTTTTTAGAAGAGGAGTTTAGCTGTTGCTTACATAGTGACACTGTTGCTTTATTATTTTATGATTTTTCTACAACTTTCAAGCATTAAATTTATGCTTAGAGCAAAAGAAAATTCTAGAAACCTTAAATTCACAACGGTTCTGAAGGAGGACTTTTGTTGGACTCACTTTATCAGAGAGAAACAGTGCAAGCATGAAAATAGAATTTAAGCATGTTTACATACCTTGTTGGAGAAGGAAATGGCAACCCACTCCAGTATTCTTGCCTGGAGAATTC
The DNA here is from genome assembly GCF_049115385.1 of Moschus berezovskii. Taxonomy (NCBI): domain Eukaryota; kingdom Metazoa; phylum Chordata; class Mammalia; order Artiodactyla; family Moschidae; genus Moschus; species Moschus berezovskii. The sequence goes on along the minus strand of NC_142469.1, from coordinate 79,371,130 downwards.
CATGGACAGAGAAGCCTGGCGAACTGCAGTCCATGGGGTCACAGAGAATCAGAAACAACTGAGTGACTAACACACACACACATACATGTACCTTGTGTTAGCTGCTCTATCATGTCCATGTCCCATGGACTGTAGCTCTCCAGACTGTAGCTCTGTCCATGCTGTCCATATGTCACTTCAAAAACTTAAATATTTATTTTTATCTTATTTACTTGAAAAGAGAAGCAAAACACATCTTCCCCAGTACTGAAGAACTACAAAGTCAAAGGGTTTTTAAAACTAGAGGGTAATTAAATTTTAAATCCCTCCGTTATTGCAGATTTACTGAGGTGAAGCATTACAATATAAAGAAAAGCATTTAATAGAAAATCCCTTAAATCTTTTGTCTTATGTAAATATGGTTTGTAAATATTTACTTGCCTGATATTCCAACGGTACTTGATTTTATTCAACCTATGAACTGAACTGATGTTTTCTAATAATTAGTGGCTAAAATCACTTTGTGTTGAATAAACGTCAACATTGTTACAAATGCTGAATATTTCAGGGAGCTGCTACACCAAAATTAAAGGAAACTTTTCTAAGCTGCTCTTAGAGCTCAAATACTAATTTATATGGAATTACTTGCTGTTAATGCCTGTCAACGATTTTTTAAATCATAAACAAGTTTAGACAAGAGATATCTCTTTTGACATTTTGTTTGTTGTTGTTTAGTCTCTAAATCATGTCCGATTCTTTTGTGACCCCATGGATTGTAGCCCACCAGGTTCCCCTGTCCATGGAATTTCCCAGGCAGCAATACTGGAGTGGGTTCCCATTTCCTGCTCCAGGGGATCTTCCCGGCCCCAAGACTGAATCTGTTTCTCCTGCATTGGCAGGTGGATTCTTTGCCACTGAGCCACCTGGGAGGCCCCTTTGACACAGAAGTAATTATTTTTTTGTTGATTGAACCTATTTTGAGGTTAATCATTCTGGAATTTTAATTGTGTTGGTGCTTCAGTTACTGTACATCAACTTGTCAGTTTCTAATACAAATAATAGGAACCAGAGCTCTACTAGTAAGGAATTTATGGTGACTCAGCAGGTAAAGAATCCACCTGCCAATGCAGGAGACATGGTCCCTAGGTCCCTAGGTTCCTAGGTCAAGAAGTTCACCTGGAGAAGGAAATGGCAACCACTGTTTTAAGTGGTGCTTTAAGTGATACTCTGCTGCTGCTGCTGCTGCTAAGTCACTTCAGTCGTGTCCGACTCTGTGTGACCCCATAGACGGAAGCCCACCAGGCTCCCCCATCCCTGGGATTCTCCAGGCAAGAACACTGGAGTGGGTTGCCATTTCCTTCTCCAATGTGTGAAAGTGAAAAGTGAAAGTGAAGTCGCTTAGTCGTGTCCGACCCTTAGCGGACTGCAGCCTACCAGGCTCCTCCATCCATGGGATTTTCTAGGCAAGAGTACTGGAGTGGCTTGCCATTGCCTTCTCTGAAGTGATACTCAGATCTTCACAATTAACTTATGAACTTGGTACTAATTTACATCAAGTGAGTTGTGAATTGGCTTGATATCTGAAGAGCAGAATATATTGACTTTGGCCGTGGGTATGAAATTTCTTCCTCAGCTGCCAAGAAATGCCAACTAGATAATCAGGGATTATCCGCAAACTGATTTTGTCTATCAAAGAAAATTCATTGAACAACTACTGTATGCTGATACTATGCTATAAATTAGTTAAGAAATTTGAATTTAGTCTCTGCCCATAAGGAATATATACTTTGGTTATATCACTCTATTCATTTTTAATCCATAATTTAAAACAATGTCTGCTGAGGAGCCTCTCACCTGTCTCTGCTTCTTAATAAAATTCCTAGGAAAAAAGAAATATATGAGGAAAGAAAGAAATTTAGGAAAGCTCACAACACTGAAAATTAAGAGTCTAAGAGAAATTTTCTTAACTCTAACATACAACTTGGATGGAAACACCTAGCCAGTACTGTGACATGGGAAACTGCACAACACTAATACCTTGCAAACCATCAGTTCCTGGCCCAGAAATACAAGGACTAGACTAAAAAGAAAACCGGGCACTTCTCTCCTCCACCCCCGACCCCACACCCCCGCCGTGACTGTCGCTTTTGTAGATGCAAGACTGCCATTCCCCTGTCTGCCCACCATTTCTCTGCTCCTTTCCTAACCTTTATTCTTCTGTCCATTTAGGGATGCAACTTGAAGAAGACAATTGGACAAGAAGCAGGAAGGGCTTTGAATCTGGGGATATGTCATTTCCATAACTAAAATGGGACAGTTAGAGAATGCCAGCTCTGGAGGGAATCGTCTTTCGCTTTGTTTTTGTGTTCAGTGTCAGAAAACGGGTAGAGAGGGCAGGATACAATCCCACTGGTGCCACAGAACAAAGCAAGGTGAATGTAATTTGTTAGCTGCTAGAATTTGGGCTAGGAGCTGGATATACTAACCTATTAATATTAAAAGCTACAAATTTAAAGAGAAATTCAGCTAGCAGCCAATTGTCAGAAAATAAAATTAAGGGTATACATTCACCCAATTTGGTAGATTCTAGATGTGTATAGTCATCCCTAACCTGGGACAATAAATTTGAAAGCAAGCAAATGAGAAAGCATAGCATACCGTTAGCTAATATTGCATAACAAGCAACCACAAAATCTTGGTGACATGCAACAATTAATATTTATTCCCATGGATCTGTGAATCAGCTAGGGATTGCTGATCTGGATGGGACTCAGTGGATATATCCCTTCACAGAGGTGAATATTCTAACTTACTATATACACAACAAACAGTATAGAGATTTTGAAAATGATTTACAGAACAAGAGACTCAAAAAAAAGACTGATGATGTTAAAAAAAATTTAAAGAGGAAACCTATAAAAAATGGTTGATCATAGAAGCCAGAAGAAAAAACAGAGAAAACTGTGTGAAATTTTCAATAAAATTCAAAACAATATGGCCTATATGAAATAAGACCAGAAAGTTATAAGGAGAGAAAAAGCTAAAATTAAAATGAAAAAAAGGGCACTGAGACAATGAAAGTAGAAAGATAGTGAAACAGTTCAAATGAACTTAAAGATGTAGAAACAATAAAAAAAATCCACTTTTGAAGTTGATTTGTTATGGGATACAATCCAACCAGTTATGTGTAGAAACCTTTTTACCATGTTGAAAAGACAGTAGAAAATAGACATCCTTGCTATGGAGAAGGCAATGGCAAGCCACTCCAGTACTCTTGCCTAGAAAATCCCATGGATGGAGGAGCCTGGTAGGCTGCAGTCCGTGGGGTCGCTAAGGGTCGGACACGACTGAGCGACTTCACTTTCACTTTTCACTTTCCACTTTCACACATGGGAGAAGGAAATGGCAACCCACTCCAGTGTTCTTGCCTGGAGAATCCCAGGGATGGGGGAGCCTGGTGGGCTTCCGTCTATGGGGTCACACAGAGTCGGACACGACTGAAGTGACTTAGCAGCAGCAGCAGCAGCTATGAAATTAAGGTTTCCCAGAGTGGGGCGGGAGCAGGGGAAGTGACTAAAGCAATTGAAACAAGCAATAATTATACACATTACTGGGGGAAAAGAACATTTCCTGAGTTGTGTCAATGTCTTTCAGCCAAAGGTCATCAGAAACACAGTTGTAGTTAAACAGGTTGGTTTTATCAGCTTATTGTAATGAAGGGAAACGCAGACAGCATGGGGAACTGTGTTAAGAGGGTGTGAGGAAAGACTTTAGATCTGGGCTTGTGTTATGTGATTTTTGGCTTCCCTAACAGCTTGGTTGGTAAAGAATCTGCCTTCAATGCAGGAGACCCCGATTCGATTCTTGGGTTGGGAAGATCCTCTGGAGAAGGAATAGGCTACTCATTCCAGTATTCTTGGAGTTCCCTGGTGGTTCAGCTGGTAAAAAATCCGATGGCAGTGTGGGAGACCTGAGTTCCATCCCTGCTTTGGGAAGATCCCCTGAAGAAGGGAAAGGCTACCCACTCCAGTATTCTGGCCTGGAGAATTCCATGGACTGCATAGTCCATGCGGTCACAAAGAGTCAGACATGACTAAGCAACTTTCACTTTTCACTTTCGGTGATTTTCAGCAGAGTTCAAGGAAGTCAGGTACTCCTTTGGATACGATGCTGCCAGGAAAAAAAGAATCAGGCTGTGTTTGAGTATGCATTCACTTCCTAGGGCTGCCATAGCAAAGAACCACAAGCTAGTTGCTTTAAATGAGAGAAATTTGTGATCTGAGAGTTCTGGAGGTTGGAAGTTCAAGATCAAGGTGCTGGCAGGGCCATGTTGCCTCTGCGGGCACTGGGAAAGTCTCTGTTCAGACCTCTCTCCTGGCTTCTAGGTAGTCCCTTGGTTTGTGGTAGCATAATACCAATCTTTACTTGAAGTTCAGCCTGGGTGCATGTCTGTGCCCAAATTTCCTGTGTCTAAAAGGAATCCAGTCGCACTGGATTAGGGGCTCATGCCACTTCATCATGATCGCATTTCAACTGTCTCCGTGTACAATGACCACTTTTCTAAACAAGGTCACATTCTGGGGCACTGAGGACTAGGACTTCAAAAGCAGGTATCTTAGTGAATCTTATCTAGAAAGAGAGAATGCTATAATTAGTAAGGAAGCAGCAATCGTTTCTACATGCCAGGCTAGGGGGATGTTTGGTCATTTTGTTTTTTTGGCTCAAAGAACATTTACCTTTCTGTCTGTGCTCAGGCATTATTACTTCGTGAATTTGCTTTTGTCCTGGTCCATCATGGTCACAGATGGTCTTGACTGGTGCTCATGTTCTGTGTTTAACATCATTCTGATATCTTCGTTTAATGGAAAAAGACAAAAACACTTAGCTCTGAGTGCTAGCAAAACCAAGACCTAAATGATAATATCGAGCATCTCCCTGCTACCAAGGTCTGCTTTTCTCACTCTCTGTCTACAGTTTTTATGAAGGGCAGATGAATCAGGTCACAGGATCTTAACCCACGATTTCCAGGTCTTCACCATAACTGCAATGTTGCTGATCAGGGGAGTTTTCCAGAGAACAGAGTCCCTATTTCTGTCTTTGAACTATTTAAGCCTTCAAACTTAGCTTTTATATAACTCTCCTTTGTGTGAAGTTCTTTTTCAGTCCTCCCCAAAAATGCCAATTTTACCCTAGTTTAAAAACTGGCAGTAGAAAGGCAAACTAAAAAATGTACTTTCAAAACATATGAAGTAGTCAATCCCTGTGTTTTATATATAGAGAGAAAAGCTGATTCCATTCCATGGAAAGTCAAGGGCAGAGAGCTATACTTATAAGTCCCTTGGATATATGGAGCTTTCAAAAGCTCCGTATATTTTTGTTGCATTAAAAAAGTTCTGAATTACTGTGATAGTAAGAATTGTTTCCAGTGTTTCAGCAAGGGTGAATGAGGTTGATGCCAGGTGTGGTCATTGCTGAGAAACTTTGAAGTCAAAACCATGCAAAGCTCCAGATTTATAAGTAGCCAAAAAGGATATATAAATCTATTAGAAATCAGAATTGGGAGAATGGGTTTTATTTTATTACTAAGTGCTGAATCTGCTGAATCATCATTTTCCAGCTATCGATTGGATCATATAGCTGAATCATATTGGATCATATGTCTGAAATTTATAGTTTCAGACAGACATTCTCTGACTCTATCGTGAGATTTATCAATACGGAACATTTTATGAACAATGGCAAAGTTTAGGATTAAAGGACAGTCACAATTAAGACATTGTTTCTAGAGTAAATTTCATTGTTTTGTTCTGTTGTACTTAGTATTCCCTTAAAATATGTAGCTAAAGCGAACTTCATTAAACTCTGAAAATCAGTTCCCAGACTTCTTCCCTTCTGTTGTATTCCTTTCACATTATTGCTGATTAAGGACCTGGTACACTCTGGGAGTTGGTGATGGACAGGGAGGCCTGGCGTGCTGTGATTCATGGGGTCACGCAGAGTCGGACACAACTGAGCGACTGAACTGAACTGAACTGAACTGAACCACTTTAGTAAAGATGTAAAACGATGGCTTGTCTGTTTAATTCCAACCTGCTAAGGAAGTTCTGTAAAGGAGTTTCAAAATCCAAACTACTGTTATTATATACTCCTGCGGCTAATGAATTTAAATTCCAAAGAAGCAAAGCAAAATTCTGTAAATTCTGCCTTTAATCACCCCCTTCTCTTCTGGGTTGAAAAACTTTTTATCAGCAATTGGTTTACAATCCCCAAATTGATGGCTTCATTTTACAATTAATCTAAATTAAATACAATAACAATGGTTAATATTCTTCAGTAAAAGTTTTTTAATCATAATATACTTTACACCTTAAAACAAACAATTTTGTTTACAATAGCTAGGACATGGAAGCCACCTAGATGTCCATCAGCAAATCAATGGATAAGAAAGCTGTGGTACATATACACAGTGGAATATTCAGTTCAGTTCAGTTCAGTCACTCAGTCGTGTCAGACTCTCCGCGACCCCATGAATCACAGCACGCCAGGCCTCCCTGTCCATCACCAACTCCCGGAGTTCACTCAAACTCATGTCCACAGAGTCGGTGATGTTAATCAGCTATTAAAAAGAATGCATTTGAATCAACTCTCATGAGGTGGATGAAACTGGAGCCTATTATACAGAGTGAAGTAAATCAGAAAGAAAAACACCAATAGAGTATATTAACACATACATATGGAATTTAAAAAGATGGTAATGACGACCCTATATATGAGACTGCAAAAGAGACACAGATGTAAGGAACAGACTTTTGGACTCTGTGGGAGAAGGCGAGGGTGGGATGATTTGAGAGAATAGCATTGGAACATGTATATTACCATATGTGAAATAGATCACCAGTTCAAGTTCGATGCATGAAACAGGGCACTCAAAGCCTTTGCACTGGGACAACCCATAGGGATGGGATGGGAAGGGAGGTGGGAGGGAGGCTCAGGATGGGGGACACACATACACACCCATGGCTGATTCATCTATGTCAATGTATGGCAAAAACCAGCACAATGTTGTAAAGTAATTAGCCTCCAATTAAAATAAATAATTTTTTTTTTAAAAGAGAAACTATAAGAACTTAAAGAAAAACAACAAGCAGTTTTGAACTCTGTTAAGGGTAATGGCTATCCACTACAGTATTCTTGCCTGGAGAATCACATGGACAGGGGAGCCTGGCAGGCTGCAGTCTATGGAGTCACACAGAGTCGGACACGACTGAGCTTCTAACAATAAGGGTAATGCTTAGCGATGTGATGTAGCTGGAATAACATGTCCTTGGTTCAGACTAGGCTTCCATGCTTTGCAGTGTCTCTATGGCCTTAGATGGGCTTCCTTGGTAGCTCAGTTAGTAAAGAACCTACCTGCGAATGCAGAAGATGCGAGGAATGCAGTTTCGATCCCTGGGCGGGAAGATCCCCTGGAGAAAGAAATGGCAACTCATTCCAGTATTCTTGCTTGGAAAATTCCATGGAGAGAGGAGCCTGGAGGGCTACCATCCATGGGGTTGCAGAGTCAAACATGACTGAGCACGCACTCACACACATACGTGGCCTCAGATAATTTTTCAGACATTCAATTTCTTCATTTTTAGAGTGGCGATCAAAAGATAGTGAGACTATCCAATGAGAGAGTGGATGCCAAACATTACTTGTTAGTTTTCCGCTTTTTTTTGTCTTCCTTCTTTACCTAAGTGTGGACTAGCTATATCAATCTTCTAAAAGAAAACACTTAAATAGTGCACATTGTACTAGGCACTGTGAAATATACATATTTCATTTACGTAGTCAAAGGTCTAACAGTAAGTTAGAGCTGAGCGATACCTGGTTGATCCTGCCAGTAGCATATGCTTGTCTCAAAGATTAAGCCATGCATGTCTAAGTACGCATGGCTGGTACAGTGAAACTGCGAATGGCTCATTAAATCAGTTATGGTTCCTTTGGTAATGTAAAGTAAGTAATTACTTACTTACGTAACAGTAAGTAATGCTGAGCGATGTGACGGAGCTGGAAGAACATGTCATTGGTTCAGACTAGGCTGAACCTAAAGGAAGGGGATGGAAAGGCCCCTGAATTCTGCTCTCCCGTCATGTTTTTGCCTTAATTTCCCTATGTTCTCATTCCCTCCTTTTTCAGGCTGAGCCTCCTCCTATTCTGTCTCAACCAGATTCCTATGGAATCCCTGTGTTCTTGGCCATCAGCTTGTCCTCAGGTGGCGTGGTAATTCGCTTCAGTCATGTTCGACTCGTTGTGACCCTATGGACTATAGCCTGCCAGGTTCCTCTATCCATGGGGTTTTATCAGGCAAGAGTTCTGGAGTGGGTGGCAATTTCTTTCTCCAGGGGATCTTCCAGATCCAAGGATCACACCCACATCTCTTATGTCTCCTGCATTGGCAGGCAGGTTCTTTACCACTAGCGCCACCTGGGAAGGCTCCATCCCCTGATGGAGTGATTCTTACACCTTGGATGTGATGGACCAACACACCTATTTTTTTTTTTTAAATAGGGACCATAATTAAGTTGCCCTGTTTTTGTTTCAAATGGAGAAATAAATGGAGTTGAAAGCAACTACTATTGCCACCACCCTTTCTGTTTTTTAAAGGATATTTTAACACCAAAAATAGTTAGAAAGGCATAATCTCCAAATAAAGGAAAACCTTTTAAATTGAGTGATTTTCCTTCATGAAAAACTCCCTGGATGGTTTTTATTTCTCTCATTTTGTTTCAGTCTGGAAAAAATGTGGGTGCAAAGGCTGGCTTTTAAAATTCCTTTCTGTTTTTCTTTCTGTTTTCTCTTTCATCTTTTTTCTTTCTCTCCCTCCTTATCAAAATGTAACTGTCTTGTGCTATGTTTCCTGAAAGCCTGCCTAGTGACAGGAATTAATTTAAAAAGTCAAATTTATGATAAAGAATAGCTAAAGATGCTACTACTCCTTTTAATTTTTTTCTACCTACTAATGGCTTAAATAAGAAAGATGTCTTATTAAACAAAACAAAAAGAAAGATGTGGTATTGGTCTGACTTGTAATTTCAAAGATGTCATTAAGAACTGGCATCCTTCCTTTTATTATTCTAGCTGCATAAATTTGGCTCCCCTTCATGTTCACAAGATTGTAGCAAATGCTGTCTGCGTGATTTGTTTCTTCAACCAAACCAAGGGAGAAAGCCCATTCACACTTGTATTTATTTATTTGGCCACTTGGCACAGCACATGGGATCTTAGTTCCCCAACCAGGGATCAAACCCATGCTCCTACAATGGAAGCATGGAGTTTTGACCACTGGACTTCCAGGAAAATCTTGAGAGTTCCTTGGGCTGCAAGGAGATCCAACAATCCATCCTAAAGGAGATCAGTCCTGAATATTCATGGGAAGGATGATGCTGAAGCTGAAACTCCAATACTTTGGCCACCTGATGCAAAGAACTGACTCATTTGAAAAAACCCCGATGCTGGGAAAGATTGAAGGTGGGAGAAGAAGGGGACAACAGAGGATGAGATAGTTGGATGGCATCACCGACTCAATGGACATGAGTTTGAGTGAACTCCGGGAGTTGGTGATGGACAGGGAGGCCTGGCATGCTGCAGTCCATGGGGTCGCAAAAAGCTACACAACTGAGTGACTGAACTGAACTGGGGGGAGCCTGGTGATATACAGTCCATGGGGTTGCAAAGAGTTGGACAAGACTTAGTGAACGAGCACACGTGAATGCTTACCACTAGGAGAGAAGCATCATTACATCAGACAGCATCATTACATTTTGATGCTGGCCTTCCTGGCAGCAAAACTGTTTTGAAAGTCATATTGAGTCAGACATATCTTTTAAACAAGCAACAGCCTGTACCACCAGAAGGTCCATTTTAAAGAATAATGTTAAGAATTGACTATTTTGTAACTGGCCGGAGTCCCATCTTTCCAAAAATGACTTCTTTCTAACAAGGTATGAAGCCTGAGTCCTGGTGCTCAACTTTCAGTGACACACTCAGGAAGAGTTAAATTTTACCTTATCTTTCTCTCTCTTTTTTTCTTTAGTTTTTTTTTTTTTTTTAAACTGTTTGTTTGGCCAGCCAAGTGGCATGTGAGATCTTGGTTGGACCAGGGATAGAACTCATGCTCCCTGAAGTGGAATCACAGAGTCTTAACCACTGGACTGCCAGGGAAGTCCCTGTGTAGTTTCTCTTCTCTTTTATCAATGATGAATTTTAAATCAATCCACCGAAATGCCATTCCCTTAAACTGAAATGCTATTTTAACAAGATGAGAGGAATAAATTTTGGAGTATTTATTTGCATTTTATTTTTAATTCTGTAGGAAAACTGAGGAATGAGAGTTGTTTTTCCTCCTCTCACATCCTAAGAAACTAAATTCCAAGTGCTCCTTGGCTTCTGGGATATTTTTATTGCAGAACACAAGGTGGAGGCCACTCAGAATAAGCCCTCACCTGCCCCCACCTGCCCTTCAGTTCTGGAAGCATAGCCCACTGAGAGTAGAGGAGCCAGGACTGGCCAGGCAGGGATGCTGGGAGTATTAGGTCCAGAGCCTGAGAAAGAACAGGTGGTTTGAGGTTCAGGATGGGTAGGCGCCTGAACCCCAAGAGGATAAGACATCCGTTATGAAGTGGCTCAAAACTGGTAGAGGAACTAAATGCTGGTGTATGGGGATTCCACTTATTTTTTTTCTTGATGATTCTTCTCATATGGAGAGGTCACCGCAAGAGTCAAACAACTGACCTCTCTCCATCCATAACTCTCCGTGCTCAGTGGGAAGAGAAATAACCTCTCTGATGAATGAGTTAGAAGAAGGAATTAGGCCTGCACATCCCAGGTCTTCTCCATTTTTCTTTGCTCTGTTCTACTGTCAGTTTTCCAGGATTTGCCGTCATAGAGGTAAATTGCAATTGCTCAGATCAGCCTTGGCTGGGTGGGTGAACCAGTCTAACTGGATGGGTGAGCCCAGCCTAGCTCTGGAGTTTAGTGTTAGCAAACCGGTTGGCCATTTTTCCCAACAGCTTTATCACTATCGTAAGTGGTACTTTGATCTCCATCTGCACTATTTCTCTGCTTATTTCTCAGTTGGTCCTGAGCTTTAAGCAGGAGGCAAAAGAGAAGGCTATGTATTAACCCCTTCAGACACAAACAAGTAAGAGTCATGGCCCTGGACACCTAAGGAACAGATCTTCTTGTCCACTTTGAGTAATCATTCATTCACTTATTCAACAAACATTGACTACCCACCATGTGCTGGGTACAGTTCTCAGTAGTAGGAATGTAACAGGTAGGTGTCTCAACAGTGATGTGGTGAAAACTAGAAACTTCTTGTTGATGCACCATATCAGTCTTCAGATCTTCAGACAACGACCCGCCTCCGGCAAAACATAGCTGATGTATTTAATTTAGAATAATTCAGTATTTCCCACATGTAAATACTGTAGCTCATATTCATAACTACTACTAGTTTTTTTGTTTTGAAAAGGTAGCTGTTATTGAGAGATTTGGAAGGTAGGATAGGAAGCAGAAAACTAAAGCCTTCCTTCAATCTAGTTACATGGACAGTGTAAAAGTTGATCTTTTTTTTTTTTCCCCACAAAACTATTCTATTATTGGGCAAAAAACAAAAATTCTAAACTGGAGTAAATGGGGCTCAAAGAGAGGAAGTTTAAAATACTAAATAATGGGAAAAAATAGAAATGATGCAAACAAGAATCAGACTTTTCTAACAAAAGCCCAGATTCCTAAATAATTTTTTAGAAAACAAACAAAAAAAGTTACATAAAATGTTAAAAACAAAATAAAAAGCTAAATGTAGCCTTCTCTTCTCTCCATACAAAAAATATTAAAATTATTGTACAGAATATGTGTGTGCTATTAAGTCACTTCAGTTGTATCCAACTCTTTGTGACCCCATGAACCGCAATCCACCAGGCTTCTCTGTCTATAGGATTCTCCAGGCACGAAAACTGGAGTGGGTTGCAATGCCCTCCTACAGGGGATCTTCCCAAACCAGGGATTGAACCCACATCTCTTAGATCTCCTGCATTGGCAGGCAGGTTCTTTACCATTAGCACCACCTGGGAAGCCCATTGTACAGAGAAGAAAATCCAAAAATGTTCATTTAAGGGTGGTCAGATTTAGTGTAACATCTAAATAGCTGGATGAGCAAAACACCATATTTCTGAGGAGTGAATATTACTTAATATGACACAATAAAAACAAAATAATTATCTTCCTCAAGACTTTTGAAAAATACATTGCAGTCCCTCAGTTCAGTTCAGTCGCTCAGTTGTGTCCGACTCTGCGACCCCGTGAATCACAGCACACTAGACCTCCCTGTCCGTCACCAACTCCCGGAGTTCACTCAAACTCATGTGCATCAAGTCAGTGATGCCATCTAGCCATCTCATCCTCTGTCGTCCCCTTCTCCTCCTGCCCCCGATCCCTCCCAGCATCAGGGTTTTTTCCAATGAGTCAACTCTACACATGAGGTGGCCAAAGTATTGGAGTTTCAGCCTGAGCATCAGTCCTTCCAAAGAACACCCAGGACTGATCTCCTTTAGAATGGACTGGTTGGATCTCCTTACAGTCCAAGGGACTTTCAAGAGTCTTCTCCAACACCGCAGTTCAAAAGCATCAATTCTTCGGCGCTCAGCGTTCTTCACAGTCCAACTCTCACATCCATACATGACCACTGGAAAAATCATAGCCTTGACTAGATGGATCTTTGTTGGCAAAGTAATGTCTCTGCTTATTAGTATGCTGTCTAGGTTGGTCATAACTTTCCTTCCAAGAAGTAAGCATCTTTTAATTTAATGGCTGCAATCACCATCTGCAGTGATTTTGCAGTCCCTATTCCTTACTTAATTCAGAACTCCAAGAAAAAAGACTTGAAGATCCTAAAATCATAAAAATTATTCTTATTGTCACTTCTAATTCTTATGTTTAACTAGGGCCAAATGCTAAAAGCATTTAAAACTTTTCCATTTTCTTCTCATTTACCATAATGTTTGCCAAACCTGAAAAGGGAGTATGAGAAATAATTTTAGTTAAGATTTTTTTGTGTTTTTCTTAACATGTGGGGGGAAAAAAAGGCAAATGACTATGCCAGTTCCTACCATGCTCTAATCACAGAATATTGGGTCTAATTTACATAGTAGCTGTTGCAAAACTTGTACCTTAGCAAGTAACTCTGACTCAGCAAAGTTGTGAAGTGAGCAAATAGTCTTCTGACCCAAACTTGTTATGGCCTGGGCCCCTCTCTGCCCTTCTTCCACTGTGATCTCTGTATTTCCCTACTAGGAAATTCCTAATTTAGGGTTAGTGGATCTCCCAAGTAAATTTTTATTTTGAAGATATGCAAATAAGAAATGCAAATGAGCAGCCTGAGTTAGGAGAAGATTTCTTCTATATAATTCTGTATCTACGTCTGTATTATGAGGTCACACTGTCCTATATTCGTTTGTGCTTCTGACTCTTTCTTTGGACTAAGAATTGTGCAGCACATTTGTAACCCTTGTCTCTAGCTAGAGCCATGGCACACAGTAGGTAATCGATTTATTTTTGATGAATTAATAATGAATGAATGTTTTCATATTTGGACATGTTGACAATATATGTTCTGTCTTTATTCATCTCAACTGCTATCTCTAATTCTATTTTCATCTTTCCTCAAAAAGTACGTTTGAAAGTTGGATCTGAGTAAGCAAAATGGAAATGTAACTTCCACAGAGTATAAGCAGAAAGCAACTTCATTCTTCCTCTTCATTGCCTTTCAAACCTGCCCTGAGGAGGTATTCCTTCTCTGTCTGTTGAATAAAATTTAAGGCAGGTCCTAAGAATCTTATAATAACTCTCAGAAAGATTTTTTAAAAAGAAGACCTCTAGTTACTTCTAAGTATAGGAACAGCTTTAATTTAATACCAATATTTTTGGTTTCATGTATAGTAAGAACTCCAAAACTATTAAGTGAAGGCTTCTTCTTTATCCAGCTCAAACTTCCCTCAGGCTGGAAACTTGCAATGGGGCAGAGGGGCATGGTCATAGAGTTTCCTTTCTATTTCCGTGAGCTTCTGACTCCTCTCTACCAGCTGATCTGGGGCTGTAATTGGGGATGGGTAATGGAGGTTCTTGGAGAAGGCAACCCACTCCTGTGTTCTTGCCTGGGAAGTCCCATGAACCGAGGAGCCTTGCTGGCTACAGTTCATTGGGTCACTAAGAGTCAGACACAACTGAACAACCAACAATGGAGGTTCCAAGCAGACAGTTTTCTTTGAGTACCCTAGGGGTTCTCAGAGGCCCCTTGCGAGACCTCACATCCAGCCCCCTGATTTGGATGATGTATATTCTAAACAAACAGTTGTGATAGCCACTACCCTCGGCACCAAACCCAGCGGGCTTCCCTTGCCCTGATACTGATGGAATTACATCATTGGGTTGATCTCTTGTGTAGACTCCTTCCAGATGGATTTAGTCACAAACCTCACTGTTCACTTGGTCCAGAGTATACTCAAGCATCCTTGAGTATACCACCTGTCCCCATCGCAGCCCTCTTCCCTTTTCCTGTCTTCACACATGGCTTCAGCTTAGCCTTTTAGCGTTGTCTTCCTATGTATAGCCCCCAAATATTCCCACACACTAAGAAACACTCATCAAGCTTTGCAAATGTGTCTCTGAAGCTCTTCTCTCTAGGCTTGAGTAAAGAGGAAGTAGTCCTCTCCTTTCCATGTGTCTGGTGTCGGGGAAAGAAAAGAGACTTGGCTTGACAGCATTTTTTTCAAAGGAACTCTCTCTTCTGCCTTACCTTTTTACACCCTCTGGTGGATGTTAAGATGGAAGGGTCACAGAAATAGCTTTCTAAAAAAAATACATTTATTTATTTTAATTGGAGGATAATTACAATATTGTGATGATCAGGGAGGCCTGGCATGCCACAGTCCATGGAGTCGCAAAGAGTCAGAAATGACTTAGCAACAGAACAACAACAAATTGTGATGGTTTCTGCCACACATCAACATGAGTTGGCCACAGGCATATATGTGACCCTTCCCACCTCTCTCCCCACCCCATCCCTCCAGGTTGTCACAGATCACCGGCTTTGTGTTCCCTGCATCATACATCAAACTCTCACTGGCTATCTATTTTACATATGGTGATGTTTCTGTTTCAGTGGTATTCTCTCAAATTATACCACCCTCTCCTTCTCCTGATCATCTTCCTTGCTAGCCCCATATAGGAGGGGCAGCACCTCACTGAGGAATGTGGGAATATTTGCTACCTATGATATTTGAATCAACCTTTTGAAGCTGTAGTCAAAATTGAGAGCAAAAGTGCCTATTTTAATTAGTCACTCAGTTGTGTCCAACTCTTTGCTACTGCATGGACTATAACTCACCAGGCTCCTCTATCCACAGGGATTCTCCAGACAAGAATACTAGAGTGGGTTGCCATGGCCTCTTCCAGGGGATCTTCCCAACCCAGGGATCAAACTCAGGTCTCCCGCATTGCAGGTAGATTCTTTACTATCTGAGCCACCAGAGAAGTACAAGAATACTGGAGCGGGTAGCCTATCCCTTAGCCACGAGATTTTTCAAACCCAGGAATCAAACCGGGATCTCCTGCATTGCAGGTGGATTCAATACCAGCTGAGCTATCAGGGAAGTACCTTTTAAATTCTATCCAAATACAAATGACAGGGTTTATAGTCTCCTGTTCTTTCAAACCCAGACTCTTTTTAAAATAAAAGGATTAGGTTTCTGGTTCAAAATGTTAAGTGAGTATATGAGTTACAAATAAAGAAATAGAGGAAGGAAAAAAAGAGGCAATGAGATTCTGGAATACAGAAAGAAGACTGGGGACTGAATGACATGCCAGTCTGAGCAACCTCAGGAGAAAGTGATGGGCGAGGTGGCAGATGTTCTTTCAAGCTTCAGGGAGGCTAAGCTCAGCATCAGCAAGCAGTCCAAGGCAGGAGTGGGAGGCAGGAGGCGGCAATCCCTGCAGGGCTTTCAGCAGAACGTGGGCTGGTGGCTGCCTTTCCATCTGTCTTCCCTAAGCTCAAACTTAACAAGCCACTGGCCAATACTCTTGTTAATGTTAGGAGAAAAAAAAAAAACCCACACAGACATGGTATCTAAAGAAACACTGGGTTTAGGGCTAACAAGAGTGGACACTAGCCCATAAGAGTGAAGCCCTAGCCTTTTTGCAACCAAATTAGCTTGAATGTCCTCTGCAGGGTTTCCACTCAAAGGTAAACCCTGCCATTCAGTGCATGTGTGTGTGTGTGCATATACACACACGTCTCCTCTACAGCATGCTGGTTTCAGGAAGAGCCCTGATGGGAGAACAGAGGTACTCAGTGCCTTTGGAAACTGTGTCAGTCACCTCTACTCATCAGTCTTATCCTTCATAAAGAAACAGGAAAAAACACCCTAGGACAAGCAGAACACAGCCAAGGGGATCTGGGCAGCCCCCAGAGGCTGTCTGTGCTGGAAGCAGGAAGAACTCCAGTCTCTCATCTTGTAGAGAGGCCTGTTTGATCTGGGCGGCGGCAGCTGAACACATGGTGGGGCATCCCAGCACAGACACCTTGACTCCTTTTTCTCATCCTTTGTATAAATTGAGCATGACAATGGTCCTGAATGTAAAGGGGAAAAAAAAAAAGATTGGCTTGGAGTACTGAGAAGTCTGAACTTAGAAGCTGGTTATTTATGAGCTTTCTGAGCAATGCTAGCTGTCCACATCTGGAGAATTTTAGGGATTGCTAAGTGGGAAGTTGGGCTTCCCAGGTGGTGCTAATGGTAAAGCATCTCCCTGCAAATGAAGGAGATGCGGGTTTGATCTCAGGGTCAAGAGGATCCCCCAGAGCAGGAAATGGCAACCCACTCCAATATTCTTGCCTGGAAAATCCCATGGAAATAGGGTCCTGGCAGGCTATAGTCCCTGGTGGTGCAGAGTCGGACATGACTGAGTGGCTGAGCGTGCACTTGCAAGTGAGAAGTTGAATTTGGGTACCGGTCCCCCACCCCAGGGGAGGCAGGCAGAGCACTTGACTACAGAGGAAATTTCAGGCTCTGCCCCTAAGAAGAGTGAAGCATCAGGCTCAGCTAGCTTGTTGCCAGGTAACCAAGAACAGCTTCCCCAAATTAGTTATCAAGAGAGAAGGACCAAGAAAAATAAACAGAATGACTAATTCTAGAGAAATTGGAGTTTACCCAGGGAACCAAAGAGAATTAGAAAAAAAAAAAAAAACTTTATTGTTCTCACCCTCCCACAGTACCATTACCCACCTACTTGCCTTCAGAGCAGAAGAATTGAATTGTCAAAGCCAACACACTTGAATCACAGATCTCATCTAGCACCAACCTTCACTAATAACTCAAAGATTACTGGCAAGAAGCAGGGACAGACGTGGCACTTCTTTCAGGAGGAGCCCCCATCTGTCAGACACAGCTTTTTAAAATGTCTCTTTCTCCCTCCATAGAAGGAACTTTTTTCAGATTTCTAAACAAGTTATGTGGCATAGTTGTGTCTTGTCCATTCCCCAACCAGTCATGCTGCATAACTCCATAAATCTCATGCTTTTTTACAATCTTGACTTGATACTTTTCCTCCCTAGGATTAATTTTAAGTTTTCTTGAGATAAATCATCAATACTTTTTTCAAAGGGTAAATGGTAGAGCATTGTCTGAGAATGCCTTTATTTTGCCTTCATGTTGGAGTAATGATATAGATCGTTACACAACTCTAGGTTGTCGTCCCTTTTAAGGATCACAGCCTTGGCATGGAGAAGGGGCTTGTGTAATTCAGTGAAGCTGTGAACCATGCCATTCAGGGCCAACCAAGATGGACAGGTCATAGTGAAGAGTTCTGACAAAACGTGGCCCACTGGAGGTGGGAATGGCAAATCACTCCAGTATTCTTGCTGCGAGAACCCCATGAACAATATGAAAAGGCAAAAAATATGACACCAGAAGATGAGCACCAGCCCCCTCCCCGGGTCCAAAGGTGTCCAATATGCTACGGGGGAAGAGCAGAGGGCAATTACTAATAGCTCCAGAAAGAATGAAGCAGCTGTGCCAATATGGAAATAGTGCTCAGTTGTAGATGACTGGTGGTGAAAGTATTTTGGCCACCTCACGTGAAGAGCTGACTCATTGGAAAAGATGCTGATGATGGAAAGTGTTGAAGGCAAAAGGAGAAGGGGGCAGCAGAAGATGAGATGGTTAGATAGCGTCACTGACTCAATGGACATGAATCTGAGAAAGCTCTGGGAGATAGGGGAGGACAGGGGAGACTTGTGTGCTGCAGTCCACAGGGTCACAAAGAATTGGATACAACTTAGTCAATGAGCAACAATAAGGTTGTCTTCACTGACCACCTTAATTGGCTCCCTCTCTCTCTCTGTCTGACAGTAAATATCATTA
This sequence comes from Moschus berezovskii, assembly GCF_049115385.1. Lineage (NCBI taxonomy): Eukaryota > Metazoa > Chordata > Mammalia > Artiodactyla > Moschidae > Moschus > Moschus berezovskii. The sequence continues at coordinate 79,352,690 of NC_142469.1, read as the reverse complement.
ATATATTTACAAGAAGGTCCATCAAGGTCAGTGGACATGTGGGACATGACACTATTGTGACACAGACATACCTACGTCACATCGCCTCCATCACGAGTCTCTTATTTTCAGGAAGGACAGACAAAGAAGAGAAAATCTTCCAGAGCATAGATTAAAGGGAAAAAACATTTAAAAATTAAAATTGTGTGTGATGGCTTCAGGCGGTTTAACTGAGATACTTGGGATTCAGCAGACAGACTCTAGGGTGGCCCCCCTCATAACCCCCCCTACCTAAGTGTTCACACTCTGATATGATCCACTCCCATTGAGTGTGGGCTGGACTTTTAACTTTCTCCTAGTGAACTGACTACAATATTCGTGATGGCATGTCACATGTAATAAGGAACTACATTACGTTATTCAAGACCTTTTCTTGCTAGACTAGTGTCCAGGGTTCTCTCTCCCCAGCTGGCTTCAAAAAAGAGCCATATTGGGAGGTCCATGTGGCAAGTATCTGAGAGGGGCTTTCAGGATTTAAACTCCCCCAAAACTGAGAGGCTCTCAGACTAACAGCTGAAGGGAAATGAATTCTGCCAAGCTTCCCCAGGCAAGCTTCCAGATGAGACTGTAAACCAATTGACATCCCTGCAGCCTTTCAAGATCTTGAGCAGAGAACCCAGATAAGCTGTGCTAGACAATGGGATAGTACATGTTTTAAGTTGCTGTTTAAGCTGTGATAATTTGTCATGTAGCTGCTGTTGCTGCTGCTAAGTCGCTTCAGTCATGTCCGACTCTGTGTGACCCCATAGACGGCAGCCCACCAGGCTCCCCCATCCCTGGGATTCTCCAGGCAAGAACACTGGAGTGGGTTGTCATTTCCTTCTCCAATGCATAAAGCTGGCTAATACATGATAGATCAAACCAAAATCTGGTCCATAAGAGTTCCAGAAATAGAAATATTGGCTTGGCCCAAAAATTCATTTGGGTTTTTTTCCATAATGGAAAAACCCAAATGAACTTTTCATGTTTTCCATAATGGAAAACCCAAATGAACTTTTTTGTCAACCCAATATAAAGAAAAAATTCGGAAATATAAAGAAAAATCTAACTACTTAGATTGAAAACTGTTGTGTGGATTAATGTGTGTGTGCTCAGTCACTCAGTCATGTCTGACTCTTTGCAACCCTGTAGCCTGTCAGGCTCCTCTGTCCATGGGATTCTCCAGGCAAGAATACTGGAATGGATTGCTACGGCCTCCTCCAGGGAAACCTCCCAACCCAGGGATTGAACCCAGGTCTCCCACATTGCAGGCAGATTCTTTACTGTCTGAGCCACCAGAGAAGCTCATGTGAAACAATAGGTGGGGAGAGAAAGATTCACCAATTCAGTTTAGTTCAGTCGCTCAGTTGTGTCTGACTCTTTGCAACCCCATGGACTGCAGCATGCCAGGCCTCTCTGTCCACTACCAACTCCCAGAGCCTATCCAAACTCAGGTCCATCGAGTTGGTGATGCCATCCAATCATCTCATCCTCTGTCATCCCCTTCTCCTCCTGCCTTCAATCTTTCCCAGCATCAGGGTCTTTTCAAATGAGTCCGTTCTTTGCATCATGTGGCCAAAGTATTGGAGTTTCAGCTTCAGCATCAGTCCTTCCAATGAATATTCAGGATTGATTTCCTTTAGAATGGACTGGATGGATCTTCTTGCAGCCCAAGGGACTCTCAAGCTTCTTCTCCAACACCACAATTTAAAAGCATCAGTTCTTTGGTGCTCAGCTTTCTTTATAGTCCAACTCTCACATCCATACGTGACTACTGGAAAAAATTTGTACCAAAATATAAAAATTCAGGATACCAGGGATAAGTAAAACAGCTTAAAAGATTTTAAGAAAGGGGAAGAAAAATGCAAGTTTCTCTAAAAGGAAAGAAAATTAGGTAGACATCCTCTTGCTGGATGCCTTCAAAGTTCTTATTTTAACCTAGTTATATATTTACCCACACCATTAATTCAACATGCAGACAAAATAAAGGTATTCTTAGACTGCAGAGTTCAAATAGTTTTCTACTATTTACCTTTTTGAAAAAAATACTGTGACTATACTTCAGGAAACCATAAAATGAATCAAAGGTATGAGGAAGAAGGTATGAGGTCAAGAAAGAGGTAAACTATGATGAAGAATATGCAGTGGATCTGGAAAACAACCTGTTCAAACTAAAACAAGTCAAAGAAGGTGAGTGGATTCACCTTGACAAATATTATTAAGAAGCTAGATGACTTTAGTGAGAAGGTAAAGGTATATGCTTCTTTTAGTGAGACTACAAAGTAGGGCGGGAGGAGAAGGGGACGACAGAGAATGAGATGGCTGGATGGCATCACCGACTCTGTGGACATGAGTTTGAGTGAACTCCGGGAGTTGGTGATGGACAGGGAGGCCTGGCGTGCTGTGATTCATGGGGTCGCAGAGAGTCGGACACGACTGAGCGACTGAACTGAACTGAACTGAACTGAACCGACAAAGTAGGCAAAATGACAAACAAAAAAAAATCTATAAGAAATTATAGGTTCAAATAAAAAGCAATCTAAAACATGGTATGATTTTGAGCACTTAATAAAGAATAAGACAATAAATTATTTGATTTTAACATTTGGACATGTTTTTTTCTCCTTGTGTCACAGCTTTTAGTGACATATGAAGACGTTTCTTTATGTATCCTGTCTTATTCCTTCACTTAGTTCTTTAATGAATAGTATATTCATAATCATCATCTTATAACTGCTGTATGGTAAATACCAGTTTTAAAAGTCACTCTGTATATTACCAAGGCTGTTGCCCCAGAATCACACCCCTGCCTCTCCCTTAAATGGAAACCAATTACTCTTTTTGAAGTTTTAGTAGGAAACTGCAAAGAGGAAAACAAGAACTGGTTAGTACCAGCTAGGCCTAAGATGGTGGAAGATTTGACTTCCAGTAGACCTTGAACCTCATTATACCCTCATTATAATACATCAGCACGCTAAATAACACACCGACCAGCGCCATGAAAGCTGCCATGACAACATCTGGAAAATCCCATATGAGGAATGAAAAGGAGGGTTTCATCAGATCTGGGACCAAACCACACCTCTGTTCTTGGCTATATCATGAATATTCCTCCCACTCTTGCCAACTCCCTCCTTTATTACTTCAGTCATCCTGTACATTTGATGTCTCCACCCGAATTGGGTTGAGAAGTTGATTTGTGAAATAGGTTCCTGCTTCTCCATTCTTTGGCCATTGAATAATGCTTGTGCTATTCCAGTCTCAGCACTGGTTTCATTATTGGTGCCCAAATCCACTTAAGAGAAACAGCCTTCCTGGCCAAGACAAAGGGTCTCAGCAGGGGTTCGGACCCCAGCACGGGTCCAGTCGACCAATCTGGTAACACACAGACAGATTATGAATACATTAATTAGAGCTGAAGATACTATAAACATAAACCCTATAAATATTGAGAATGTAAAAATTCATCTGATTATAATGGTTGGGAGGTGCTCTAGTGAGAAGTGGAGGCCTGAGGAAAAATCCAATAGGAGAACTAAAAATAACTCTAATGAACTGGGTGGTAAGAGGAGGCCTGAGGAGCTTTGTGTATGTGAAAGAGCCATTGGGGATTGAAATGAATGCATTCTGTTCTCTGCTCTCTTTGAGTAAGCTTGGGGTGTTGGTGATGAACTGGGAAGCCTGGCATGCAGCAGTCCATGCGGTTGCAAAGAGTTGGACATGATTGAGCAATTGACTGACTCTGCTCACCAACCCCCAGTGTGAGAGGGACAGCTTGGGGCAGCTCTGTCTCATTTCCAGGAAGAACTAGGTGAGGAGGGAAGGAACGGCCCCTCTGGGTGAACCTAGAATCAGTTCCTCTCACATTCTGCCCCTAAATGCTCAAGATTGTGAATATGTCAGGGTGAGGAGTGCTGCTTCTCTGGGTGTGGAATCACAAAAGCCCCCTCCACTCCCCAGTTCTGGAGGGGAGCGCGTCCCTTCAGTCACTTAGGTCTTTCCCACCGCAAGCACTCCATTGGCTCTCGCTCTCAGGCAGCACAATTCCCCGGGATCAGCCCAGACCCAGGCAACACAAAAGCCAGGAGGAGGGGTGTCTTCTGGGTGCCTGGCAACCGCTCCTTCCAGCCTCGCCACACAAAGCGGCTGCCGGGAACACTGGGGCCTGGCTGTCTTCTGGAATGGGGGAGGTAAACACACAGGAGCAGCAAGACGCAAATGGCTATTTTCAAACAATCTTATCATTCTCCTCTCTCTCCTACCTTCTTGCACAATCTGGGAGTCTCTGAAAAGAAAACAGTATTCCCGGCTTTGTCATACCTCCCAGGGGCCCAGGTCTGTTACCCAGCATGTTAGCTTCTCCACTGGAAGCAGCTTATCAGTCGATGAGGGTTCAGGACTCCTAGACTGGAAGCCTGGGTCTGCAGCCAGTGGACGGGGAGGCAACTTCCCAGCTCATCATGAATCTCAGGTTTAGAATTTTCTTCGCCCAGTGAAGCCCCAACAAACCTGGAGTTTGAGGGAGCGATGTTTGGCTTAAAGGCAGCCAGAGAGGACGAGTCCATTTTTGACAACCCAGATCTTGTCCCCTAACTGGGGACTGGGCCCTCTTCGTCCTCACTGTTCTTCCCTTCATTTTGGGGGCTTCCCTGGTGGCTCAGAGGTTAAAACTTCTGCCTCCAATGCGGGAGACCCGGGTTCGATCCCTGGGTCGGGAAGATCCCCTGGTGAAGGAAACGGTAACCCACTCCAGTATTCTTGCCTGGAGAATCCCATGGACGGAGAAGCCTGGTAGGCTACAGTCTACGGGGTCGCATAGAGTCGGACATGACTGAGTGACGGAACGGAACGGTAGTGTGGAGGAAAAGAGAACACAGAAAGAGCCAGCTGAGCCTAATTTCTTGGTGTGTGGAGCTCCCCGACTCCTTGCTTTTCTCCCTAATTTGCTGAGATCACCGCAAATGCACCCGAGTTGCCTCTGTCAAGCTGCAAAGTCATTCTTGTGCACCATCTACCACAAGAGAAGGAAACACGAGGCCACTGGGCTTCCCTCACCCCTCAGTGGCTTTCTCTAGATCTTCCCACCTTGGGCTAAGCAGGGCCCTTGGTCTCCACTGGGGCCACTAGGGGCTTGCTCCATGCTGTGGTCTCTTCACTTGGGTTCCAGGCCACTCCGGCAAGGCCCAGGTTCTTCGATGGGGAGGGATGAACCAGGCCAGAGGGCACTCTCTGTGCCTCAGCACTACCCTATCCCCGGGGACCCAGGCGAAGGATGTCCACAAGAAGATCCCCAAAGCCCGCACGAGAGCAGTCAGGGCTTTTCATTGCTTCGCTAAATTCCCATCTGCCACAGCAGGCAAGATCTGGGCTGCTGAAGTCAACTCGTCCATGTCTCACTCCAGTTTGTATGGAAGTGAGTAATCGGCTCCTGGCTCCTCGTCTCTCTTCTCCCCGTTTCCTTCACCTGGTTCAATGGATAGGAGAGCATTTAGGGAGGGGGAGGGAACACAGGTTCAGTGAGGGTGGACGTGCAACAGCGTGAGGCACTCAGCTGTGCGTGTGTGCACGCCCAGTTTAAATGAGCAAGTTCTGACCTACAGGTGTCTATCTCCCAGACCAGACGCTTCGGTACCAAAGACTCTAATTCCAGTTTAAATACAGATCCCAACCTTTTCAACAGCCTTCACCTGCAGCATCCTCTGGTTTTCAGTCAACTCTAAATCCTTTTCTGAAGTTCTCAGACATTCAGGAACAATGTCTGAAGAAAAGTTTCTCCAAGTGGGGTCCCAATACCCCACTACCCTAATTCATTTATTGGAGGTATAACCCCCAGGACCTCAGCATGTGACCTTATTGGAAATAGAAACTTTACAGATGCAGTTAGTTAAGGAGGTCATATGGGAGTCGGATTGTGTCCTTATAACGAGACTTGTGTCATTATTCATACAATATGGTTGGTGTCCTCATAGAAACAGAGCATATAGACACATGCACACATAGGGAGAATGCCATCTGAAGATTGAGGTTATGCATGGCTTGGCTAACACCTTGATCTCAGACTTCTAGCCTCCAGAGCTATGAGACAATTAAGTTTCTGTGCCTAAGCCACCCAGTCTGTGGTACTTTGCTACAGTAGCTTTGTTAGTTTGCTAACTAATACACCTGGGATATCTCATCAGTTGACATAACTTCTGGCTTTGGAAATCTCTCAGTGTGGCACCATCTACTTAATCCTCCCTCTTTTCTCAGCCTGGGACCTATAGTCACTTATTCCCTGATTAATTTCTATCATGGACTCCCCTACCCTCAAATGAATTCCAAAAGCTTAGCCTGTAACTCGGGCTCTCTGGTCAGGCTGGAAGACACAGGGGTTGCTCTTGTACTCCTAGAAAAGATTACTTTTTAAAAGAAATTCAGGGCTCTTTTATATCTTTTCATGATTTGAGAGTTCCAGTTGCTTTTTTGCAGCTTTTTCAATACGAGATGGCTGTTGGGCCTGCCTGCTCCTCATGCCAACTTCAGGTCTCAAGTTCTAGCTTATGCAAACCTCCCTTCTTCTCTCCAACTCTTATCCATTTTAGAACAAGAATTCAAAAAGGAGATGAGTGCCATAAAAGATACACATTAATGTGGTTATTTGAACTTAAAAATGAGTTTAAATATTTTGTGGTGAAAAAATAAGTTGTTTTCAACCAACTGAAGCTCCAATACTTTGGCCACCTGGTGCGAAGAACTGACTCATTGAAAAAGACCCTGATGCTGGGAAAGATTGAGGGCAGGAAAAGAAGGGGATGACAGAGGATGAGCTGGTTGGATGACATCACCGACCCGATGGACCTAAGTTTGAGCAAGCTCTGGGAATTGGTGATGGACAGGGAAGCCTGGCGTGCTGCAGTCCATGGGGTCAAAGAGTCGGACGTGACTGAGCGACTGAAGTGAACTGAACTGATTCAACCGTTTGATTTAACACTAATGCCTATCATGACAGGAAGCCTCGATCAAAGGTCACAGTCTCAGAGAACCATGTCTAGAGAGGAAGAGTATTAGAGTAAAAATGAAGGTCAGGGCACAGGTACAAAGAACTCAGTCAGATCAACTGGAAAGGTCTTGAGTTCTTCTGGTTGCATTCATTGTTCCACCTCATCACCATGCATTGGGCTGGGTGCATAGTACATGACATTTGTGAGAACGGGTGAATGAGTGTTTGAAAGAACACCTACGTTCCCTTTACTCCAGGCAGGCAGGCAGCATGAGCAAGCTGCTATGCAGACCCACAAAACTGCACACAGCAGCTAACAAAGGCAACTCCCCCATCAATGTGGTGCTCTCTTTTCCCAGCAGACACTGGCAGCTACTGTTGCAGTCTCCAGGGTCCTTTAGCCCCTTGCAGCTGAAAACCTGCTTTTCCCTCTGTCTATCAAAAGGGGGCAGCAGAGAAGAGTAAATTCAGGGACCAGGCAGTTGTGAGCAAAACCACCCCAATCCCACCAGCATCTGAATACAAATTCCCCAAACTGTGTCCTCCTAAAAATTAACGTGTTTTTTTAAAAAGTTATTTATTTTTTTGTGGAGAAAAGAAGGATTAAAATTAAAGAAGTTAGGGGAGATCTACCTTAAAATTAGATTTTTCCTAACATGATTCTCAGAGGCTGAGAATCTACTTTTAAATTATTTTGTGTCTATACTGAACATTTTCTTAAATATAAAATGTTTCTTGGTGTCCTAAGTACAGTGTGGGTTTCCCTGAGTGACTTTCACTTTCCTTCTAAGTACAGTATATCATATAGGGAATTTCTCAAACGTTTTGGACAATAAAAGAACCCCCTCATGTTTCAATTCCTCAGAATATCTGTTAATGCCTCAAACCTCTGTAGAAGAGGAAATAGGAAGTACCACCCTAGCCAAGAGAGTTTCCCAGGTGGCTAGGAGAGGAAAAGAATCTGCCTGCATTCAGGAGTCATAGGAGACGCAGGTTCAATCCTAGCCAATCCGTTCTTAACACCAGAGTTGATTCTCTCCACTTTAAGGTATTGCCTCTCTTTACCAACAGGGAAAGAAGGACTGGGACATTGACCCCTGCCATTTCATAGAGTAAGCTGTCTAAAAATGGGGCTTGAAAGATGGGGCCTGATCGTTTCTTGGCACTGTCTCTTCTCCCCTTCTCTCCTGGTGGTAAGCATTCATGTGTGCTCATTCACTAAGTCTTGTCCAACTCTTTGCAACTCCATGGACTGTAGCCCACCAGGGTCCCTCCAGTTCAGTTCAGTTCAGTCACTCAGTCAAGTCCAACTCTTTGCGACCCCATGGACTGCAGCATGCCAGGCCTCCCTGACCACCACCAACTCCCGAGTTCACTCAAACTCATGTCCATCGAGTCGGTGATGCCATCCAACCATCTCATCCTCTGTTGTCCCCTTCTTCTCCCACCTTCAATCTTTCCCAGCATCAGGGTTTCTTCACATGAGTCAGTTCTTTGCATCAGGTGGCCAAGGTATTGGAGTTTCGGCTTCAGCATCAGTCCTTCCCATGAATATTCAGGACTGATTTCCTTTAGGATGGACTGTTGGATCTCCTTGCAGCCCAAGGGACCCTCAAGAGTCTTCTCCAACACCACAGTTCAAAAGCATCAATTTTTCGGCACTCAGATGAAGTTCCACTGTCCATCGGATTATTTGGCAGGAATACTGGAGTGGGATTCCTCCTCCAGGGAATCAATCTTCCCAACGCAGGGACCAAAGCTGTGTCTCCTGCAGCACCAGCATTGGGAGGCAGATTCTTTACCACCCAGTCACCTGGGAAATCCTCTGGTAGTGAGACCAGGCCCCAGGTTTGTCTGAGAGTTAAAGATCTCACTGGGGCCTCCAGTTGGGTGTGTGGCTCTGTGAAATGTTGAGTCAGGTCATGCTATTGTAGAGGCTGGAGATGCGTGGACTTTTCTAGTTTATCACCACTGTATCAGTTGCCAGTCTACTGTCATATGCTGATCTGCCCTTATTTAGAAAGAGCGCCTGATGTTGTATGGATAAACAAATAAACTGAGCATTAACTTGATTCTCTTCTATGGTTGCTACTGCTATTGCATTAGTGGATAAATTATATTTATATAGCACCTGAACAGTTTTTAAAGTGCTTTCAAATACTTTCTCTGATTTTATCTTAACCACAATCCTTTGAGATAATTTTTACTAAGGAATCTTTGGACTCTGGTCAACAGTAGCCAAAAGCAAATGTGTTGCTGGGCTTTGACTGGTTTATAGGACTGCAGGAAAAAACAGGAAGAACGAAGTCTTGGGAGAAACCAGGAAAGTTCTGGAGAAATAAGTAATAGTGGGTGGTGTTTTCTGTTCTGTTATCAGGAATGAGTGACTGTTCCACTCAGGTATTGACCTTGTGTTACCTCTCAAGACTCACATTCCAGGGGCGGGACATCTGCTTGTCGTGGCAGGCATTAAAAGCCTACCCCTTGGCTAAGGGATGGTGCACATTAGCTGGCAGGTCAAAACGGCATGTCATTTCCCAACAGAAAATTACAAGGTTTTGCCAAAAGAAGGGAGCTTAGCTGCATGGCAGAAAAATTTATCAGCTTTAGGCAAAGCGAGTGTATGTTTTCCTATCTTAGAGATAAGAATATAGCCTAGAAGAATCATTTGAATGGCTTAAAGTCAAGTGGATAATAAACAAAAGAATACAATAGCATTTATATGATCTTACTCTTGAATCTTTTTTTTTTTCTAGAATTACCTGTACTTCCATGGAGCCCCTTGGATTCAACAGCTATTATTTATTGAGGGTCACTATCGATGTATTGGAAAGACTGATGCTGAAGCATTGGAAGGACTGCTATTGAAGCTGAAGCTCCAATACTCTGGCCGCCTGATATGAAGAGCTGACTTACTGAAAAAGACTCTGATGCTGGGAAAGGTAGAAGGCAGGAGGAGAAGGGGACAACAGAGGACAAGATGGTTGGATGGTATCACTGACTCAATGGACATGAGTTTGAGCAAGTTTTGGGAGATGGTGAAGGACAGGGAAGCCTGGCATGCTGCAGTCCATGGGGTCACAAAGAATCAGACGTGACTGAGCAACTAAACAACAACAACAACAATGGTAGGATACTGTTCTAAATACTTTCTCTATATTAATACATTTAATATTCACAAGAACTCTAAGAGATGGGTGCTATTATTGATTATTATTTTAGAGATGAGAAAACTGAGACATAAAGAGGTTCCTGAGTTAGTAAGTGATGCGGCCAGAATTAAAACCAAAGCTAGTCCTAGAACCTTCTTTCAAAGTGATTTTATAATGAGGCAATACAAAATCAATTTGAAGTTTAATTGTTCATCTTTTTTTATTGTTCATCTCTATCTTTTCCTCCTGTGTTTCTTTATGCAAATATTTAGTGAGTGACTCAAGGTTTCAGCCACCACGCTAGACTCTGGAGGAGTGGCAGTGAGTAGGTGATCACAACTTGCCAGGTAGTCACAATGCTTACAGTCTAGTAGGGAGAACAGTTTAGGAAATCATCACCTTATGTCAGCACTGCACTCTATGCCATGCGAGCAGGGAGTGGGGTCCTTGGCCCAACGTGGGGAAAGGGAGGGCAGAGAAAACTGAGGCATCTGGCAAAGGGGGACGGGGAGGAAGTGGGAAAGGAAGGAAAAGATCATGCCTCCCGATTCCTCAAGTATTGAAGGGCAAGTATAGAGCCCAGCCAGACCTCATAGAAAGTCAAAAGCCAAGACCATTCTCCTGGGGCCTGACCTGAGAGTTCCACCTCTCTGTTTCACTCCATGATTTTTCATTCTCTTGCTCCCTCTCCACCCAGCTTTCTCTTATTTCGCACATCTCCTCTGCTGCCTCTACCATAACTCTGGCTTGTACAGATTTTGGCCTGCCATGGCCTGCCGTGGCTCTGACCCCAGGCTTCACTTCATATTAATCCAAACATTCACCCACCATTGGTGGATACAGTGGAATGGCCCTTTCAACTTCCATTATATCCTCCTTCTGCTTGGATAGAGTAGAAAACTACATTTCCCAGAGTTCTTTGCAATCAGGCTCTAGCCATCAGTTGGAAGCATCTGCAAAATGGTAGACAGAAAAAAAAAAGAGAGGCGGTATTTGACATCTATAACTTCTTGCAGAATGCAGATGTGGGGTGCATGTGTGCATGTTCAGTCATGTTCAACTCTTTGTGACCCCATGTGCTGTGGTGTGCTGTGTTCTGCCAGGTTTCTCTGTCCATGGGATCTCGCAGGCAGGAATACTGGAGTGGATTGCCGTTTCCTCCTCCAGAAAATCTTCCTGATCCAGGGATCGAACCTGCATCTCCTATATCTCTTTCATTGGCAGGTGGATTCTTTACCACTGTACCACTTGTGAAACCCCCAGTTGTGGGGTAGTTGTGTTTAAAACTGATGCCTAGATTTAAACAATGATCTTGAACTCATTGCTCCATTAGGTAGCCTTAGATATAGGAGCTCAGCTGATGAGTCTGCCTGTATTATTCTGGGAGTCATTTCTCAATGATTGAAATCGAATCTTTCAGGCCTTTCAATGATTTTATAAGCCCCCAGTTCCCTGTGTTAAATTCCTTCCTGTTTAAAATTCCCAAAGAGAAATCTGACTGACACATAACCAATCTCTAATTTAGTTTAGAGAGCGAAGACCCCCAAAGAAAGGATCCTGGATCATCCCTTTGGCTCCCTGAACATGGGAACTCTTTTCCTAGCTTGGTCAGTTGTGCTGGGGGTGAGACTGAGGTGACTACAGTGAGGAGTGAGACAAGAATGTCTAAAAGTGTAGGAGGTCAAGGAGACACTGGCCCATCATAAGTCCAAGATGGGACTAGATTGTAGAGTTTCCAGTGAGGAAGCAGCAGGAGATGCATCCAGAGAAATCAGCTGACGCCAGATCACGCTGGGCACTTTAGGACTCATTAAGAAATGTAGACCAGTCCCAAGAACAGTTGGCAGTTGGTGAAAGTTTAAAACAACTGGAACCATTTAATGGTCTAGATTTTAGACAAAAGTCTTGGCTGAAGCATGAAAAATGGGCTTTGGGGATCAAAGAATACAGTCAGGTAGACCAGTTGGAAGTCACTACAGCTGTCTACATGGGAGGTGCAAAGTGGTCTGGATTTAGAGAGTGACAGTAAAGATAGGGGGTGGGTTCCCTGGTGGCGCAGATGGTAAAGGATCTGTCTGCAATGCAGGAGACCCAGGTTCGATCCTTGGATTGGAAAGATCCCCTGGAGGAGGAAATGGCGACCCATCCCACTATTCTCGCCTGGAGAATTCCATGGACAGAGGAGCCTGGTGGGTTAGAGTCTCTCTGGTTGCAAAGAGTTGGACACAACTGAAGTGACTTAGCAAACATGCACAAGACACTCAAACCAAATATTTATCAAGTATGGGGAATAAAGAGTAATTTTTTTTTTCTGCCATTATGGCATAAAAAGAAAGATAACCTAAAGGAAAGCCTTGGTGATTGAATAACTCTTTGTGGATGCCGCCATCCAAAGAGTAAGGTAATAGTACCGAGGAAAATTTAAAAATTAAGAATAATTTAATTGGAAAAATAGGTAATAGAATGGAGAAGGGTACTCATAGAGCTAAGCAATACTAAAGCAGATACAGGTCAAACACATAAGATATTGCAAAGCAGAAGAAGATTATAATTTGAAGAGCCCCATTAATTGCCCAAATGGATCTTTGTGCAAATTACATTTTAACTTCAATTTTCTGGAAAAATCTGTTTTATAAATAAACAAATTTTTGTCTAAGGGAATGGGAATGACCACCTATAACTGTGTGATGTACGTATTGCACAACAGTATATGGCAACCCTAATTTGAAGCACTTTTCTTCAGATTTATACTTATTAGATAGACAGTATTATAAAAACATTAAGAAAATATTTTTTCAGAAAATACTTTTTACACATGATTTACGGACTTTACTTTCACTTTTCACTTTCACACATTGGAGAAGGAAATGGCAACCCACTCCAGTGTTCTTGCCTGGAGAATCCCAGGGACGGGGGAGCCTGGTGGGCTTCTGTCTATGGGGTCACACAGAGTCGGACACGACTGAAGTGACTTAGCAGCAGCAGCAGCAGCAGCAGGACTACTCTAAATTCCTACGTGACCTAAGATTACTCTGTCAATGTATTTGTTATTTTCAATTTTTCCAAATTCCCTTCTAGTCTCTGCCAATATGCATACTTTTTTAAAAAAATTATTATGGTGGTAATCAGCATGCAATTTTCTACTCTAATATTTTCATTTGAAATAATAGAAATAATATTTTATTATATTGCTATATTATCCTTCTTTTAACAATTCATTTTATAATTTTATATCAAATGGACATAGAATGAATTTAATCAGACTTCTTTTGTAATCTGAGGAAATTTAATCAATATGTTATAACTATTAATATTCTACTCATTAAAAAATATTGAATACCCTTAGAAAAAGTTATTTGGATAGTATGAACATGTAAAATAATAAATATTCGTCCAAAAAACTCCTACCAAGATGAATATTTTATTGGAGTATGGCTAAAAGACCTGCATTGGTGTCTGGATATTTTTTGTCCAGAGATCATATTTTCCATTTGTGTTTACACTGTAATGAACTATTTTAGGATAAAAACTCAGGAGGTACATTTCACAAAAACATAGGGCAATGGGATGCACCACAGAGAAGCAACAGGGTCTAGTGGAAAGCATGTGAGTTTTGGAATCAAATGGATTTGGACTGCTGTGCTTTGAAATGGTATGTTCTGCAAAAAGACTTGCAGAATGCTCATAACAGCTTTATTTATAATAGCCCAAACAAAACAGCCCAGGTGCCCATCAGTAAGAAAATGGATAAAAAAAACTGTGATATATTTACCCATGGAATAGTTGTCAGCAATAAGCAGAATAATCTACTAATACACACAAACATATGGATGAATGTTGAAATTATGGTCAGTGAAAGAAGTCTTACACAGGAGTATATACTCTTTGATTTCATTCTATGAGGAGCTAGAACAGGGAACGGTAACCCATGTGGAGAAAATCAGAACATTGGTTGCTTTTAGGGGTTTTGATGGGAAGTTACTCAGAAAAGACATAAAGGGACTTATTGGATGATACTAATGTTCTGTACACTACCCTTATGGCAGAAAGTGAAGAGGAACTAAAAAGCCTCTTGATGAAAGTGAAAGAGGAGAGTGAAAAGGTTGGCTTGAAGCTCAACATTCAGAAAACAAAGATCATGGCATCTGGTCCCATCACGTCATGGGAAATAGATGGAAAAACAGTGGAAACAGTGTCAGACTTTATTTTGGGGGGCTCCAAAATCACTGCAGATGCTGATTGCAGCCATGAAATTAAAAGATGCTTACTCCTTGGAAGGAAAGTTATGACCAACGTTGATAGTATATTAAAAAGCAGAGACATTACTTTGCCAACAAAGGTCCATCTAGTCATGGCTATGGTTTTTCCCATGGTCATGTATGGATGTGAGAGTTGGACTGCGAAGAAAGCTGATCACCGAAGAATTGATGCTTTTGAACTGTGGTGTTCGAGAAGACTCTTGAGAGTCCCTTGGACTGCAAGGAGATCCAACCAGTCCATTCTAAAGGAGCTCAGTCCTGGGTGTTCATTGGAAGGACTGATGCTAAAGCTGAAACTGCAATACTTTGGCCACCTGATGCGATGAGTTGACTCACTGGAAAAGACTCTGACGCTGGGAAAGGTTGGGGGCGGGAGGAGAAGGGGACGAGAGAGAATGAGATGGCTGGATGGTATCACAGACTCTGTGGACATGAGTTTGAGTGAACTCCAGGAGTTGGTGATGGACAGGGAGGCCTGGCGTGCTGTGATTCATGGGGTCGTGGAGAGTCGGACACGACTGAGCAACTGAACTGAACTGAACTGAACTGAATGTTGTGTAACTTAGTAGAGGTTTGGAGTGGACATATGTATGTGCGTCTCTGAATTTATATAATGTTACACATGGGATTTGTGCATATTGTTGTGCATATTGTAAAATGTCTCAAAGAAAAAAAACAGAACCTAAACAATTATTGGACTCTAGTTAATGACATACACACCAAAGCATTTCAACCTACTTTGAAATGCATAAAATCTAAAATGAATCAATGGATGGATAGAGGGATTAAAATCTAGATACACAGGTGAAAAAGCAAGCATAGTAAAATGTTGATTATAGAATCTAGGTTTTCCTAGATTGAAAATTTTCAGGATGAAATATTGGAAAGTGGTTTTGGTTTTGGTTTTGATCTGTGACATGTTTCATAAACCTCTCAGTTTCGATTTCTGCCAAATGAAGGCAGTAGTCTTTACTTCACAAAGTTTTTGCAAGGTTTAAGAAAAATCATCATAAAAATAGACCTGGAGGATACACAGCAGAGGTGATGCTGCTTACCTTCTTCTTCATCTCCTCTTATTTGCCTTGTCAGTTTATAAGCCGTAATGTATAGTTTGGGATTTGGTAGCATTAACTATGAGCAGGTGGTCTGAAATGCTGGTTGCTGTTGTTTAATCACTAAGTCATGTCTGACTCTTTTGCAACCCAATGGACTATAGCCTACCAGACTCCTTTGTCCACGGGATTTCCTAGCAAGAATATTGGAGTAGCGTGCCACGTCCTTCTCCAGGGCATCTTCCCAACCCAGGGACAAAACCCCCATCTCCTGCATTGACAGGTGAATTTTTTACCACTGAGTCATCAGGGAAGCCCAGTCTGAAATATTATGTAGCAAAATTATTGAAATTATGGGAGATGAACTGTCCATCTGTTGATTATATCTTCCTTAAGTGGAGGAACAGTTTTTAATGATAATAGTGGCTCAAATTCCATTAAAGAGGGACAGCCTGTGGCGATACTTGCTTTAAAGAGAGTACCAAAAAAGTAAAAAAGGACAAAGTGTTTCAGAAAGTAGTCAAAGGGGTTTTTAAAAACTACATAGTCAATCAGGTCACTAAGAGCCCATATGTGAGCAGTCACTTATTTAACATGTATTTATTGAGGGTTTGCTGCATGTCTGGCACTATGCTTAGAGCTAGGGACACAGAGATGAACGAATGCTCAGGGTAGACATAGGGGCCTGCCCTCATGGAGCTTATATTCTAGTCATGCTAAAGTTAGTTGGATTTACAGGAATCAGTCTGTCACCCAGCAAATATTTACTGAGTATTCACTCTGTGCCAGGAACTTGGAATATCCATAATGAACCA
This sequence comes from Moschus berezovskii, assembly GCF_049115385.1. Classification (NCBI taxonomy): domain Eukaryota; kingdom Metazoa; phylum Chordata; class Mammalia; order Artiodactyla; family Moschidae; genus Moschus; species Moschus berezovskii. The sequence continues at coordinate 79,336,415 of NC_142469.1, read as the reverse complement.
AACAGACACAGTCCACTGTCACAGAGCCCGTGATCTAGCAGAAAAAAGGAAGGTTGAATCAAACTGCTGTATGTAAGTATAACGAAACCGTAACATGGTAAGTGTACAAAATACTATGAAGGAGAAGTACAGTGTTCTTCAGGAAATTTCGTCAGAAGAACATTTCCCACTAATCTGGGAGAAAAGACTTTTTCTCTTAAACTTTACTCTGTTTAAAAGAGAGAAGTGAGCACAGAACAGAGCTGGGGAGAACCAGTGGCCCCCACTGGGTCAACAATGAAATAAAGAACAGAATTAGAGGTACCAGGAGCAGTGTGGTCAGTCACATTGTGTGCTATTCCTTTGCATGTCTCCTTGGTTTCTGCCTTAGGAGATCCAATGCGGTTCGGCTACAGAAAGCAAATTGAAAACTGCTGAATTGCTCTTCACCATAGTAAGGGATTCTGGAATTAGGCTTATTTTCTACTTGGTCAAAGACTACAGAAAACACCCCAACACATCCATGGTGCCAGGAAGCTGCTGGAGACACGGGGCCTGAGATCATTAAACAAAAGCAATTATACAGCTGATCCATCGCAAGAACATGTCCCCAGCCGAGGTCATTGATTCCCAGCAGAGAGAAGACAGAAGACAAGAGAATACCAAGAGCTGATTAGAATACATGTGTCTTGAAGATAAAAAAAAAAAAAACACAAAACTGTTGCTCCTACAATGATAACACATCCTGGGAACAAATACAAGCCACAGCATCACCGTACCACACATTCTGTAGTAGGGACAGGCTGATCTGCTAGAGTCTGATCCACTCACCTCTGAATCGGAAGGGGGCTGGGCTACACTCAAGTAACTGTCATTTTCCAGCACTAGCAGCTGACATATAACAGGTGCATGATAAACACTAGTTGAATCAACACAGGTTTGTTTCCATTTGCTGCCTGATTCTCTGAGGGAAAAGAAATACATGGAAACATCTAATGATGAGCAAAGGAAATGTATAAATCATAAGTTAATTTAGAGGTGTGTTAGGATCCAGCCAAAATGATGCAAGTGAGTTTTGCACAGTTCAGCTTCTGCCTCTGCAAGCACGAACTTGTTTCTCTGTCCACAGGAATGACGAGGACCAAAAGCTGCAGCTCATCTTCTTCAGGTTAAGAAGCGCTGAAAGTGACAGAAACCAAGAAAATCAGAGAAGCACAAGGCTTGAAAGTTAGGCTATAAGAGTTACGGCATTAGATCACCTGGCTTCCTGGTCTCAACTACACCACACGCTAGCTGCTATTTTTGAGGTAAGTCACTTTGCCTCCATTTTCTGCTCTGTAGTATGGGTACCTGCCTCACTATTTCTCCCCTCCCCAGAAAATAATCATTTGAGTTAATGCCCTCAGCATTATTTCTGGCACATTAGTGCTCCATAAATTTTAGTTTTTACTCTTAATGATTTTCAAAAATGGTCCCAATTTCTTCTCTAAGCTTTTTCAAGAAATATGGTTTGCTAAGTATATAACTGAAGGTAAAATGTCATGACTCTATAAGGCCTTTTATAGAAATATAGTCACAAATTAGGGGGAAAAAAGTCCTTCTCAGGCCCTGATTTTGCTCCAGATTGGATGATACCACAGCCACACCATGGACCATAAAGTCTAGCCTCTCAGAATTGGAAATGCCCCTCCTTCTGCCATCAGGATATCAGGCAACGCAACAAGAAATTTAGGGTCGGTTCCTCTCTTAGACAGCTATGCATAAATGAACTGGATTATCTTGCTGTAATCCCAGGGTGCAAAAAGTCCAAAGAATCTGTGCATTCTGACTTTGCCTATGCTTGGTCTCAGGCCTCTATTTGTCTGACAAGCCTTGGAGAGAGTGAGTATGTATGGTGTTTACCTAGGGTAACATCAGGTTGAAACAATGACTATGCTTCATGCTTTGTTGACTTGGCTAAGTGTCATGACTCTTGGAATAACAGTCTTGCAGAAAAATTGACACACTTTCCTTTCTGGTGTGTCTCTGCATAAATTGTTCCTCCCTCCGCAGGATTAACTAATACCATCTGTGAGTATTCCAGGCCCTCCCTCAGCTTGCGCTTGGATCTGCCTGTTTCTTTTCTCTGCCTCTTTTCAAAGGTGCAAGAGGAGAGCTCCCCACCACCTAAGGGCCAAACACTGTCAGAGCTCAGGTTCCCAAGCCTTGAAATCCTTTGCTTCCAACTCTGCATCTGCAGGCAAAAACAATCCTCGGGAGGTTCGGCCCTCCCACTGCCTGTGATAGGCTGCTTGGAATAGCAACAGCCTGTGTCACCGAAAAGGGCAAAGCTTTCGGAAATAGAAACAAAGTTGGTCACAAATCACATTGGCTTTGCTCGAAGTTTTTTTTTTTTTCTTCCCCACCTTTCTTTAGCATGCAACTATGGGGAAAGTGACCGCTCGTGTCAGTTGGGGAAGTCGGGGTGGTTTGGTGCCCAGGAAACGGCTGTAACTTCTACGTGACCATGGTACCTGTTGAAAACGCAGAGGGCCCCAGTCTGCTGAAACCGAAGGGGCGAGCGGCGGAGACTGATGGCAGCGACAGAGCCAGCGGCGGCCCGCATCCTCCCTGGGCGCGAGGTAAAGCGAGGCAGCCCGGCTGGGGGACCGCGAGAGGAGCGCGCTGGACGCGTGTCTCACTCGGGTGTGTGCGTGTGCTTGTGTGTGTCCACGTGAGCGTGCAAGGTGCCTGGAAACAAGGGGGAAGCGACAAGGAGCTCTAATGTGAAGACTGAAGTCTCACTATTCCTAAGCCGGGTCCCCTCCTCTGTGTGGGCTGTATCAGGGATAAATCTCTTTCATTTGGAAAAACTGACTGGCAAGTTAATAGCGCCAATGAAGACACCCACCCCCACCCCCACATACACACTTTTTTTTTTTTTCATTTCTTGTCACACATGGAGAATCTGTAACAATTGGACATTCTAACCACCATTTTAAAACAGCATTTTAAGGAGGCTTCCTAAAATTATTAGTTACATAATCAATACATTCAACTTTCTTTTTAAGTGCCCAGTGTCTTTTTGTAATGTATTTGAAGATTGTTTGCAGTCTAAAACCTCTGCTTACTTGCTCCTGCTTTCTTTAAAACTGGCATTTAAGACTGAGGTTTGTTTAATACTTCTCCTTGTGGAGGTGAGATTTGGAAAAGTTTTCATTCATTTCAGTTAACTTTGCTAAACCAAATGCCTTTCTTTACTTCCATAGTTACAATTTTCACAAACACACTGCCCACATGTAGTTGCCTCTCCTGATCAGTTAGTCTTCAAAGGAATAGGAACTCATTGTAATACAAAATGAAATCAAACACAAATAATACTCCCTTCCCCTGCTTCTCTCAGCTCTGCTCCCTCTAATCATATAATACATTCCCAGGCCATATATTAGAATTACATGAATAATCCAAACCACCAAATAAATACAAAAAGCATTTATCTTTCACCTTGGGATGGATCTATATACTTAGTTATTTTGTCTAACAATTGTTCTTTTAAAAGAATTTTGTTTTCATTTGATTTATTTATTGCATGCAGAGTATTAGTTCCCCAATTCCCTGGAGGAGTCTTAACCACTGGACCACCAGGGGAGGTCCCCTATATGCTTAGGTTTGCATGGTGGGATTGTCTGATTTTGGAATTGAATCTACATTGGAACTGAGGCACCAAGCGACCCCTCCCCATAAATGGAGAAGCTTTCCTTCTCCCCTGCCCTCTTCCAGCTCAGCCCTCTCTAGCTCCTCTCTTTCTAGTCAAGAATTAATATCTGGGGTCCCTTACGCTACAGCCCAGTCCTCTCTTCAGCAGAGCTGCCACTTTCTCTCAGTGTGATCTAAGTCCAAGAACAAACAAAAGAAACTTGCACTGGGGAGTAGAGAAAGAGTGGCAAAGTTCTCTCTGAATTCTCACAAGACTGAGCTGGAGGGTGAGTTGAGGTGGTAATAGCGACGAAAGCATTAACTATATAGAGTCAGTGATAAATGTCGCAAAGAAGTTGAAAACAAACTTTATGCTGGAGGGGCCAGCAAATAGTCAAAAATGGACTATTTAGTTTTGATATGTCTTTGAAAGCATAGTGTCCTTTTAATAAGTCAGATTGTCCAAATTCACAATGGAAAGCAAGTGTGTGTGCATCTAAAGATTGAACACACACAACTTTCAGTTTAAAGTACAACTTTACACTGTTGAAAAGAAACACTAAATGGATAAACACCATCAGTTGTCTTTTACGTTTAACTTTAAATGAATCTTTATCATGTAGAATAAGAAACCTAAATGCTTTTCTTAACTCTAATGCATACATCTTTGATGGGTGCTATATGTAGCTTGTATTTAGACAAATACAAACCTTATTATTAATTCATAAATTTTCCTAAGTTGTCTTAGGCATTCTTGGTACCCAAAAGCAATTATACAGATCTGTGTATATAATGACCACATAGTACGGACTTGCTCAGCTGTTTTGACAAGTTGGTTCGCCTCTTCTATCGGGGTTGTATTTTTGTCTGATTTACAAAGATGTCAGATGAAATATTTGACAAAAACTTCTTTCAACTTCTTTATATTTTAAATTTCCATAACTTCATGCAGGAAACTTCAAGTGTTTAAAATATGTTTAATAATTATCCTTCTTTTCCTGCATTTGAAGGTAGCAAGTTGTTCTATATTCCTAGATGAAAAACAGTGTGCAAAGAGGAATGAGTTATAAACCCAGGATAAGGTAATTGAAGCATTGAGATACTGAAAAATGAAACAAAACAAAAACCCTGTGATTGCACCCCTTAATGCTATTGTGCATAGTGAAAAGGGTTGGCAGGTTTTCCTTGGCCAGACCCTCTAAACTGGAAGGAATGCTTTGTTCCAGTGGCTAGAAGCTAATGAATTTAAATTCATTTTCAAGAAGCTATGGCTTCAGTGGGTACATTTGTAGTAAACATTTCAGCTTTCATAGATATGTTATAATTGACCTTGTAGGGCAAGGTTGAGCTCAATTTGAAACCTTGGTACGCAAAGCCAGCAGCAGATATAGATGAGGTGGGAAACGTGGATGGCGAGAACACCTCACACAAGGAGAACAGGAGTCCAAAAGATGTGTGGTTGGCCCAAGCTCAGGGGGTGGCTGATCAAAGCGCACCCTGGCAGCCTGTGGCCCAGCAGGGCCTGCTCCTTCATCTCAGAAGCTGGGTCTCCCAGGCTCCTCTAATTCATGATTCAACAACTGGTTAGGAAGAGGGTTTCCTTAAGTCCTCCATGACCCCACTCGCTCTGCTTTTCCCTCTCAGATCTGCCCAAAAGGTCAGAAACAGAACAATACTTGTTGTGTGAGTGTGTGTTTTCCACACCGCAGATCCAGCTGCCCGATGTACTGGAGCCCAGATCGCTGGAACTAGGCTCACTGAATCAGCGACACTGCCTGCACTTCATCCCCTCCCAGGCCCTGCTAAACCTGAGCTGCCACGGTCTGAGATTTAAGAAATGCACACCTCTGCTAATGAGGTAACTGCACTGCAGCAGTTGTCCTCAAACATGTTGAAAGCTGTGAACTCCTTTCTGCAAACGGAGTCTGAGTAGGTGGTTCGTATGTGAGACAGGGAAGCATGGCACTTCTTTAGTGGAAAGGGGGAAGTATAGAAAGAAAGACCTGTGGCCTGGCTGCTTCTCTGCTCCCCTCGCATCCCTTGTGGCCCTGAGCCAGCTCCTGGGTCAGATCACATTAGCAAACCTCAGGTCCGTCACTGCTCTGGTTATGCAGGTCATGTTTCTGAGGTTGGGGCATATTTACTGTGCTCCTGCTGTGAGCCTTGGGCTCTCAGAATTAGCCTAAACCGGTCCCTTTTGAATTGAGTCAGGCTTGGCCTTCTCAGGCTTCCCCAGACAACCCAAGGGGAAGTTTACTTGTAAGATAGACTGAGAAGACTTTGGGGAACAGACTTGTTATCAGAGAAGAGAAGGTCAGACTGACCACCTTGACCTGAAAACAGAGCTTTGACTGTGAGACCAACTTTGGGAAGTTACTTTGCAAAGACCCAGACCTTGACCATTCCCATTTTCCCAGGCTTTCCACGTATTAAAAAGTGACATCTGAAACTAATATAATATTATAAATCAACTATACCTTTAAAAAAGCAGGGAAATTTTAAAAATAAACCATATACAGTATATATGTATCAAAATAAAAAGTGACAAAACCTGTGACAAAACTTGTGCTTTTAAAAGCATGTATATCTAACAAATAAATGGCAGTTACAACAGCAAAAACAAAAAGTTGTGTATGGCTTGATATTCCCAAAGAAATGGCAGAATTTATAGACATTTGAATTTATGAGGGACTATGGATGTTTTTGTCTGAAAATAAGACCAAATTTAAAGTAACCATCTCCTCTTTCTCTTCACTCAGCTTATCTCTGGGTCTGTACATTTCACCTCACTTGGAAATCATATCAAAAATCTAAATTTGAGGGGTTTTGTGACGGTGAGACCTGGGTAAATGGCTTCTCTGGGACCTGTGGTGGTGGTGGTTTAAGTCATGTCTGACTTTTTGTGACCCCATGGACTGTATGTATCTCTTCTGTCCATAGGATTTCCCAGGTAAGGGAGAAACCTCTAAACAAATATGGCGGAAGCTGTTCCACTGTCAATGCTGGGTGGGTGCTGTTTGACTAACAAACAGGGATCTTTTCCCCGTTAATATTATGTCACCCCAAGAGGTCAGGGAAGATTGCCACTTGTCACAAACCACCTCTAGGTTGCCACCACCACAACAGACATTCATTAATGAGAGCCTGTGGTGGTAGAGCTTGGCAGACAAGGCCAGTCCAAGGAGCCACCACCAGTGCCCCTGACCTGGAGGGCCTGAAGTTAGCCTGTGGATACCAGCGTGCACGAGCAGGTTTAAAGCCAATGTCTATTTTGATAGGACAGTACCTTGATGCAGTTGTTAGATATTTTCAACATCACCCTTCTGTCTAGTGAGATTGCTGACAGGACCTGAGTGACTGAGTTCTTAGGAACAAACCTGGTGAATAGCTGGAAGGACCCTACTGGGAGCCCTCAGGTATATTCTTTATGTATTCTCTCTGATGCTAGGAGGTACTGGGGGCAGGAGGAGAAGGGGATGACAGAGGATGAGATGGCTGAATGGCATCACCAACTCGATGCACATGAGTTTGAGTGAACTCCGGGAGTTGGTGATGGACAGGGAGGCCTGGTGTGCTGTGATTCATGGGGTTGCAAAGAGTTGGACACGACTGAGCGACTGAACTGAACTGAGGGAGTACTTTTTAGTGGTCTAGACCTTGTTCAGTTCAGTTCAGTCGCTCAGTCGTGTCTGACTCTTTGCGACCCCATGAATCACAGCACGCCAGGCCTCCCTGTCCATCACCAACTCCCAGAGTTCACCCAAACTCATGTGCATCGAGTTGGTGATGCCATTCAGCCATCTCATCCTCTGTCATCCCCTTCTCCTCCTACCCCCAGTACCTCCCAGCATCAGAGTCTTTTCCAGTGAGTCAACTCTTTGCATCAGGTGGCCAAAGTATTGGAATTTCAGTGTTAGCATCAGTCCTTCCAATGAACACGCAGGACTGGTCTCCTTTAGGATGGACTGGTTGGATCTCCTTGCAGTCCAAGGGACTCTCAAGAGTCTTCTCCAGCACCACAGTTCAAAAGCATCAATTCTTCAGCGCTCAGCTTTCTTCACAGTCCAACTCTCACATCCATACATGACCACTGGAAAAACCATAGCCTTGACTAGACGGACCTTAGTTGGCAAAGTAATGTCTCTGCTTTTCAATATGCTATCTAGGTTGGTCATAACTTTCCTTCCCAGGAGTAAGCATCTTTTAATTTCATGGCTGCAATCACCATCCGCAGTGATTTTGGAGCCCCCAAAATAAATACTAGACCCTGTAGTAGCTGCAAAAACAGAGCTCAAAATACAGTGAGTCTGCTCTGGAGGCGACTATGGAAAATAATTTACATGTATATATTAAAGGTGAATCAGCCACTCTTAAAATGCAATTGCTATAGATGTGTGGGGTGATATTTTGTCATTGAAGAATAGTTCTTTTTTAAAAATTGATTAGTTTTTGGCTGTGCTGGGTCTTTATTGCTGTGTGCAGGCTTTCTCTAGTTGTGTTAAGTTGGGGCTACTCTGCCATGTGGTACTCCAGCTTCTCACTGTGGTGGCTCCTCTTCTTGCGGAGCACAGTCATTTAAATTGAATGGAATTGGGGCTGCCAAATTCAGCTGTTTCTCACGAACAGCGTTCCTCTAGTGGATGAGTTAGCGAATAAAATAAGGCAATGAAAGAAAGCCACCTAGAAGTACACCAAGTCATGGTGTGAGAAAAGAGAAAGTTGAAACGGGCTGCTTTCCAAGTGGCTAGTTGACCAAATACCAAATGAAAATAATTCCCTATCCTGTCTTCCCTCAGAAAGTACCCAACCTTTGAAAATTCCAGAGCAGTCCAGTGCTTAGGGGTCTGTGCTTTCACTGCTGAGGGCCTGAGTTCAATCACCAGTCAGGGAAATAGGACCCCACAAACAGTATGGCAAAAAACAAAAAGACACAGAACCTGAACTCCCTCCAAGTATTTCCCAGCTGAAATGCTGAGCCAAATATACTACCTTTATAGTAAACGTAAAGTCATATGAGTTTTTTTTTTCTGTCTTGGCTCCTTGGTAAAGCTGTTCTTCCTCTATCACAGCATGCTCATTTATGCATTTGCTAAATGGTTATGCTTCAGTGATATAGTAGTTTTTCTATACAATTTAGGTGGAAGTGATGAGACTAAAATAATTTATCACATTATTCTCACTTTAGGAACTTTCATTCTTTTTGACTGTGACTCACTTTACACTGTTGTGCTGAAGTATCAGGGAGATAAATGCAATCTTTTGACTTATAGGAATATTTTCTTTCCCCTTAAGAAAATCAAGTATTATTTAAATTGTAGAATTGTGCATCCCTTGAAAGTAATTTCCAATCAGTCCATCCTAAAGGAAATCAGCCCTGAATATTCATTGGAAGGACTGATGCTGAAGCTGAAGCTCCAATACTTTGGCCACCTGATGCGAAGAACTGACTCATTGGAAAAGACCCTGATGCTGGGAAAGATTGAAGGCGGGAGGAGAAGGGGATGACAGAGGATGAGATGGTTGGATGGCATCACTGACTCAATGGACATGAGTTTGAGTCAACTCCAGGAACTGGCGATGGACCGGGAGTCCTGGCATGCTGCAGTCCATGGGGTTGCAAAGAACCAGACATGGCTGAGCAACTGAACCGAACTGAACTGGAAGTAATTGTTTCTCAAAAACAATCATGATGAAGGTCTGCCTGCCATTATTAGGCTCTGTGGCTATTAGCTGCATCCATATTATTTTATTTATATTATTGTTATTTTATAATGTGTTGCCCCGTATGCACTTGTTTCCACACACTTTGTGCAAGTTATGAGCCATGTGCAATGCTAATTTATATATGGCATCTCAGCCTCAGAAGTGCAAGGCTTTTTAAGAAGAAGAGAGGGACTTTCCTGGTGGTCCAGTGATTAAGACACTGCCCTTCCACTGCGGGGGGCCACAGGTTCAGTCTCTGGTTGGGGAACTAAAGATCTCACATGCCCTGTGGCATGGCCAATGAATTAAAATAGAGATAAAGAAAGAATAGGGGGAAAGTTGTAATTTTAATCAGTTAGTATTGTGAAAGAACATCCTTAGCTAATGAATGTTTCATTTCTATTGGGAAACAAAATTGTGGAAAACTCAAGGCAAAATCACAGGAAGAATTTTTCATGATTTAAGTCCCATTGTGTAGGTATTGCCCAAATTAAAGGAACTCAGGAATGTAGAAAAAGGCAGAATTGTTATGCTGGAAACAAGGTATCATTTTACTTCCTTTGCTATCAGTAAGAGACTGTTTCAGAGTTCTACTTACTTGTTAGAGAGATTTCACCCCATAGATTCAGACTAAACAAATCTTTATTGAATGATTATTGTGGGTAATTCAATGAGGTAACATTACCCCCAGTTGACAGATAAGGAAACTGAAGCTAAGAGATCAAAAGCTAACAGTTACCAAGCACTTACTAGTGTGCACCAGCTACTTTTCTATTTCATTTATTCTCATAACTTTATGAGGTATGTGGTATTATTATCTCTACTTTAGGACACAGAGGAACAGAAAGATTAAACTAGACATGTCAGAGTCTAGCTGCTAACTAACCAGGTACTCTGATTCCAAACTGTACCTTCAGTGTTAAGCCGAGGTACCTCTGGGAGAAAGGCAAAGTGATTGCTCCATGTAGCATGGATAATAGCCTAGAGATCTAAACCTCCGTGTTATAAATCTCTGGTGGCTCAGATGGTAAAGAATCAGTCTGCAATGCAGGAGACCTGAGTTTCATCCTTGGGTCAGAAAGATCCTTGGAGAAGGGGAGGGCTACCCACTCCAGTATTCTTGCCTGGAGAATTCCACGGACAGAGGAACCTGGCGGGCTACAGTCCATGGGGTCGCGTAGAGTCAGACACGGCTGAGCAACTAACACTTTCACTTTTCACATTCTAAATCCACACCAGGGTTTTGTACTTGAACAACAATACCATCCAACACTGATGTCTCTACTTTCTGCCCTGTTCCGTGTTCTGATCTGTGAATTTGGGTACCCATTACACTTGTTTCTGAACTTCACTGCATTTCATTTTAACTAGGTCCCTAATTTTTCCTTATGACATGTCTTTTTCTAAAAAGATAAATTTCTGGATTAAAATATATATTCTTGAACCTATCAGATCTCTGAGCTAGCTGTTTAGAAAGTACTGTGTAGCTCATATGAGGTAGGAACTGTGCCTTTTCCTCCGTATTGCCATCAGGCATCGTGTGTACATGGCACCAGTACCGCTATCTTGTAGCCTGGGAAATGTGTCAACACGGTGCTCGATACGCCCACCTTGCTGACTACACTGTCCACCCAGATGAACCTGTGTGCCCTCTGTGTCCAAGATGGTATTGCCACGGAGTACATGCTTAATTGTTAAATCAGTGAATGAGTGAAGTGTTTGTTGAGCTGAACTAAAGCCCATTCTAATTCTGCAATAGTTATTGACTACCTACTGTGTAAGAGGTACAGTGCAAGATACTTCAGTGTAAAAAATAAAAATATCTAAAATATTGTCTGGGTCCATAAGTTTTACCAACTCATCAGACAGATAAGAATCTAAATAATGACAATCATTCAGCAAATATCGAGCATCTCCTAGAATCAGACATGACACTAGAACCTGAGTCCAATGGTAAACCAGAGACATCTGTGCAATGCAGATGCATATTACCAAGGGGTGATGAGAGAGAAAAGATCAAGAAACGTGGACAGGAGGAGGTGACCAGACACACATGCCTTGGAAGTGCACAGGGGATCCTAGAAGACAGTATGGCTAAGCTGAGTCAAGAAAGTATCACTGAGGCCAATGAGATTACAGAGAACATTCTAAGCAGAGAAAATAGCTTGTATATGAGTTTGGAGAAGAAAGAATGGCACATTCAGGGAACTACAGATATTTTTGTCTGATGAAAGCACAGAGTTCAAAGAAGGAGAAAGAAAGTTATGAATGAATCTGAAGATGTTAAGTAGGGACATGTCATGAAACCTTTGTGTGATAAGTAACATGACAGAAAGAATTATTGGGGAAAGATCTTATTGGTTTACAGAAATCAAGAAAAGTTTCTGAAAGTGATGATCGTGGTGACAGAATTAGGGGGTCTTGGAAAACTCTTCCTGCCTGCCTCTAAACCCTTACCACTTTTATTTCTTTCTTTTTTTTTTGGTTGCACCTCAGTTTGTGGTGCATACAGGATTGAACATGGGGCCATTGGCAGTGAAAATAAATAGTCCTAACCACTAGACCACCAGGAAAGTCCCATTATTGTTTTAACAGTTAAACAAAAATAGCTCCTGTCTCCCATAAAGTTAAAGTCACATGCCTCTTTGTTCCCCAGCTCTCTGCCCATCTCAAACACACACAGTATACTGGTGTACCTTAGGAGTCTTAGGATCAGAAAGTGGTTTCTGATCACTTTTTGCATCAACTTCCTATTTACCCTGGTTTCTGCACTTTGCTTCCCAAAGCTGGTCTTTTCTCTTATCCCTCTTCTAGTCCATGAATGGATTACAATCCTTTCCTTCATATACTCAAATCCCATTTGCTCAAGTTCTTGGTAGATTCTTACTGACAATCTGAAGAGGGCTATAGTGCAATTAAATATTAGGTGGACCCATTCATATAATTCTGTCAAACCCACCTTAGGGTCTTTCTTGTCAACCAATTTTCGCTAGAAGCTAAAATCCTCTTGTACTATTTTTCTCTTATCTTCACTCCTCATCATTTTCCATCCTCCACAAGCTGACAAATTCTCCTGACCTTTTTTTTCATTTGTCTTATTTCTGGGTTCTGTTGGCCTTTCTTTCTTGAGTTCTCTGTGTGTGTGTGTGTCTCTGTCTCTCTCTCTCTCACACACACACAAATTCATGCTTCTTAGCATTTTCTCCCTCTCTCCCTCTCCCTCCCATGGCTCACCTCTGTGTTATCAACATAACCCATGGCCTTTTCCCTTAACCCTGAGATGGCCATCCAGGCATTCATTTTTAGTGAATAAAGTGCTCTTCCTAAGAACTTTACAACCGCAAGCTTTACAATATTATTTTCTCCCCATTCATCTCCTTAATTAAATAATTTTTAAAGCACTGAGGATGACTTTCAACCATTTTTGAGTCCCTGGACTCCTTTTTAAATAGAAAAACAATTTCAAATTCTCACATAATAGTTTTAACAGTTTTACATTTAATGATTAGGAAATATAGAATGGCAGGCAGCTACTCTGCATTCACTCACATTTTGAATTAAAACCTTTTATTTCATCGCATCTATACGTATATATGGAATCTTGAAGGACAAATGTGTATGTTACTATTTTTCCTAATGTTTAGTAAGCATTGATGGGATGACTTTATCAGTTTTCAAATGTCCCTCACTCACCACAGTTCACACAGATCGAGAATCTCCTTCCTGGAGATGTCAGAGGTCTCTGGGTGAATGGCTGCTAGTTTGTTCTCCAGATTCACCCCCTCTTAACTGTCTATTGAAAATCCTCTGGAAAAGATGGGAAGAGATGCAAAATTGCAATAACATTAAAGCCAGATATACTTATCAGTGGGTTAGAACTTGTGCTGTGCTTAGTTGCTCAGTTGCGTCTGACTCTTTGCCACCCCATGGACTGTAGCCCGCCAGCCTTGTCTGTCCATGGGATTTTCCAGGCAAGGATACTGGAGTGGGTTTCCTTGCCTTCCTCCAGCGGGTCTTCCTCACCCCGGGATTGAACCCACATCTGCTGTGGCTCCTGCATTGCAGGCAAATTCTTTACTCCTGAGCCCCTGGAGAAGCCCAGTGTATAAAGCAGGGAGTAATATTTTAGCTTTCCACAAACTGTCACTTGAGCATCCCTACTGAGAGAATTTTCATCGATCAAAGGATGACATCGCCACAGGCCTTTTGGAGCTGCTTTTCTGAGGGGGTCAGAAGGTTTTGCTCCATAGTATAGTTCTTCCCGCCCTATCCTATCACCATCACTTCCCATTCTATATCTCTTAGGGGCTACAATTTCCAAGATTTCAGCAACTCTGGCTAAACAAATGAAGGACAGATTATTCTAGAATGTGAAAATCAGTGTTAAGAAGAGACAAAGCTCAGATGAGCCACTGGAGTGGTACATTCTCGAAGTTGTAGTTTTGCATGTACTGTTTTTGACAAGCAAAAAAAAGAAAGTTTGCTTTATACAATGCAGAGATGTTATCCTCCATTCACAGTCAGGGGACTGAAAAGTAGAAGCAAAAAAATTCCTTTCTCAATTCAGTGGGGTCACACCAGAAAAATAACTTACAGATATCAGAAATGTGGCTAGCGTCTGTTCACATTACTGCTCCTTCAAGGCTAACTAAGAACGTTTCCAACTGCAACTAGGCGGTTATAGTAAGGTGTGTCAGACACCGAAAACTTAATTGCTATCCCAACTTCCTTTTTATTTCTTTGTCTTTTCCACCTCGGGAACTAGAAGAATCAGATACTTATTCTCTCTTGCAGCCAAGTTTGACTATGGAACCCACTGGTTCTGGTCAATGAGACATGAGGATAAGTCTTTGTGGGGTGGTAAAAAGTGATCCTCAGCCTTTTTAGGGCCTGTGACTGAGTCCAAAAATTAAACCAACAAAGACAGATTAACACAAAAGCATCCATATTTAATTAATGTAAGTTTTATGTGATGTGGAAACCTTCATAAGGAAATAAAAGCTCAAAGAAATGGTTAAGCCTGAGTATTTTTATGCTTGATTTGTCATGAAAATATGATAGGAGTATGAGATAAGTGTAGTAAACCAGGGGAAGCTTAGCAAGTCTATTCATTCAAATTCTTCTTGGTGCCCCTTTGCTTTCTGAGATAAGGATGTTCTTTTCCTCTGGGTGTAACAGAAAGTACCTCTCACATGAAATATTCAACATGCCACGGTGTTGTATTTTGGGTTAGCATGTTGTGAATGCCATTATCTTTCAAGGTTCTTCTGGAAAGTTCCCTCCATGATAAAAGGAAAGAGGCACATGGGGATAACCCCTTGCCCTAAGCCTTCTCCATTGTGAATCTGGTTGTGAGAGCATCTCACGCCTGGAGCTGTGACAGCCACCTTGCACATATGGTGACAGATTGGGGACAAAAGCCAGCCCTCTGTGCAGGCAGGAACAGATGGATGGTAGAGTGTGAATCCTTGGAGACATCAAATTCAACTTGGTCTTCTCATAAACTAAACAATAAATGCCCTTGTTTTTCAGGTTTTTGGTTTCCTACAGTCAAAAATATCATAACTGATTTGGGGGCTGGGTAAAGAGAATGTGGCAAGCCGATTACTGTCAAGTACATTTTAAATGCAAAGGCAAAACATGCATTCTAAGATTTCTCTTTACAGGAAACGCATATATTTTGGATGGTATCTGATTTCTGTTGTCTATAATATTAAAAAAAAATGGACTCTGTGGGGGAAAAAAATGAGACACAGGACAACAGCTGGTGATAAGAGTAAGTTGAGGTGAAGATGGAGCTAGTTGAGATCAGAGATGCAGGTAGACCTAATATGAAATGTGTGAAGTGTCAGAGTCTAAAACTGCAAAAGCAGAATTATCATCTGAAATCTGTGATGTGGAGGATAAATAAAAGAAGCTACTAAGAATGCACATTACAAAATAGGATGAGAAGATAGAGATGAAAGAGAAAAGAATATGAAGTAAGAGAGATAGATCCGCCCTACCCCCACCTGCGGTGAGCAATTCGAGTTGGGTCCTTGTGGACACAAATTCCAAAATATCAATAGGAGGACAACTGAGAGAGGAACTTGGGCCCTGTCCAGATAAGAAATAAGAGACCACGTATTTCTCTATATCTAAAATGGAAGGACTGAACCTGTTGGTCCCAGGCCTCCTTGGACTGTTCAATCACTAA
This sequence comes from Moschus berezovskii, assembly GCF_049115385.1. Classification (NCBI taxonomy): domain Eukaryota; kingdom Metazoa; phylum Chordata; class Mammalia; order Artiodactyla; family Moschidae; genus Moschus; species Moschus berezovskii. The sequence goes on along the minus strand of NC_142469.1, from coordinate 79,320,862 downwards.
GTCATGTCCAACTCTTTGTGATCCCGTGGACTGCAGCACAGCAGGCTTCCATGTCCTTCACTATCTCCCAGAGTTTGCTCAAACTCATGTCTGTTGAGTCGGTGATGTAATCTAACCACCTCATCCTCTGTCGCCCCTGTCTCCTTCTGCTCTCAATCTTTCCAAGCATCAGGCTCTTTTCCAATGAGTCGGTTCTTCCTGTCAGTGGCTGAAGTCCTTCCTGGACTAAAAAGGTCTTAGTTGCAGAGGCAACTTAGTTGTAGAAAAGCTAAGGCAATTAGTACCTTCATAGTTGCACGACTTAGAGACTAAACAACAAGTTGCACCAGTCAGGATCATAATTAAATCATCCGGCATGGGCAGAGACGTTTAATAAATTTCAAGAGTGAAGGTGAGAGCAAAGAAGACAACAGTTATCTAAATCCACCAGAGCATCTCAATTAATCTGTAAGTAGACTGGCGTACCAGAAGCGAACAGAAGATAGTGGCTACAGACACTTAGCCAGAGGCTAAGAAGTCTTTCTGTCCCTTCTGAGTAAGAGCTTCAAGTCTTGGAGTGGCTCACTCATCTACCTGGAATTTTCAGGCTGTTCTGGGTCCCCCTGATCCTGTGGAGATTTGGAGAAAGGGGTGGATTCACAGGGCTGGCTGGAATGTGGGTCTTCAGGTTCCTGTAACATATCAGTGGAGACAGGTTTAATCCTAGACAGATGAACCCAGCTGATGACATCCTGGAGTTTAACTGCTGTAGGGGTGCTCAGAAAGACTGGTAAGAACCCTTCCATTCTGAGAGAAGCTGGTCGCCGGGGATTCATTTTTCGAGGTCTTTCAGGGTTTACAACAGGGTGCCTGGGACTGTCATCTGGAGCGGGCTGCACCATGTCGCTGTATTCTTGTATTGCCTTCTGGACCTGGCCTAGGTTTATAATGTATTTAAGTTGAGCCTGGGTTTCTGGGTCAGTTAACGTGTCCAGAGTAAGGAATGGCCTTCCAAATATAGTTTCAAAATGCCTTAACTTTGTGGTTGCTTTAGGAGCTGCCCTGACCCTTAAGAGAGCTATTGGCCGCAGGTGAAGCCATGACTCTGACATTTCCTGATGGAGTTTGCTCGAGATTTTCTTTAGCCTGTTCCACTTCTCCTGAGGACTGAGGTCTCCAGGATGAATGGAGGTGGTATTTATTTCCTAAAGCCTGTGAAAGCTGTTAAGTGACCTTTGCAACTGAAGGCCTATTGTCACTCTGGAGGTGATGGGGCAATCCAAATCTAGGAATAATTTCCTCTAGGAGAGCCTTAGCCACTTCAGTTGCCTTCTCTGTTCTAGTAGGAGAAAGCCTCTGTCCATCCAGTAAAAGTATCTATAAAGACTAATGAGTATTTGAAGTCCTGGAAAGAGGGCATCTGAGTGAAATCTATTAACTTAGCTAGTCCTATCTCCTGGGTAAGTCCCACCACACTGGACTGGGCTTAAGAGCGGGAGGCTTGAGGTTATCTCCTGGATTATGGGTGAGGGCACAGGCTCAGGTAACTCTTTTAATCATCTCTGGGAGCCTTTTCCCTGTAAAAAAAAAAGAAAAGTCAGAAAACAATCATAGACATTGCATCTCTCCCCAGATGGAGAGAATCATGTAACCCTTTAATAATTTTTTCATTGGTCAGAGAAATATATGAGCAACTTCTGACCTATATGCCACCAGCCATCTGTTCCCTTAGGTCCCCCCTCTGTCTCGTGCCCAGATCTCACCTAAAGTCCAGTGCCTGGGTATAACATTAAAAGGGGTAAGGGATGGGATTAATGCCTTTTTGGTTATTGGTATCTGGGCTGCCCCATCATTTCCTTGGCAAATTTGAGAAGTTCCCTTTGGATTCCTACAGCTGAGGATGACTGCTGCCTGTTTTGGTTTTTGAACCATCTCTATGAGATGTAAAATCTTAGCCCCATATTTTACAGGGGAATTTCTTGCATTTAGAAGTCTTCTCTCTTTCCAGGTAGCTGTATGGGCATGTAAAACAAGGAGGGCATATTTTGAGTCTGTATATAGATTTACAATCTTTCCTTCCCCTAGGGTTAAGGCTCAGGTTACAGCTGTCAGTGTTTTGCTTCTATGACGCTGTTGGTGCTCACGATGGCATACCCTTCCCTCTTGACTCCATCTGTAATGAAACTGCTGCCATCAGTAAACCACTCTTCCTTTTTTTTCCACAGCTTCATCTGCTAGGTCAGACCTGCAGGCATAGATTCGGTCAAGGGTTTTGAGACAAGAATGTGTTAGCTCTGAGCTTTCGGCAAGCATTAAGGAGCGAGGTTAAGAGGATGGCAAGTTTTGAAGGTTAGCTCTGCAAAGTCAAAGAGCAAAACCTGATACTTAGTAACGCAGCCTTCAGTTAGCCAATAGTGGTCTTTTACCTCTAGGATCTCTTGCACTTGATGAGGGGTCTGGACTTCCGTTGCTGTCCAAAGGTAAGCTTGTTAACTTCTTCCACTAAAAAAGTTGTGGCAGCTACTGCCCAGAGTCCCCCAGGCCAGCCTCAACTACGGAGTCTAGTTGTTTGGAAAAATCTCCTATAGGCTGAAGAACTTCCCCTAGCTTCTGTATAAGGACCCCCAGAGCTATCTCCTGCTTTTCAGGCACATAGAAGATGAATGGCTTCTTCAAATTGGGAAGACTGAGAGCAGGGCCTCTGGTGAGGCCCTACTTGATATCATTAAAAGTCTTTTCTTGTTCCCTGTTCCAAAGTAACAGTTCTGTATCTGGTCCTTAAATGGCTTTATACAGGGTCTTAGCCATAAGCCTGAATCCTGGAATCCAAATTCTACAAAATCCTACCATGCCCCCAAAGATAGAGATGTTCCTTTGTCTTTGGAACACTTAGGCCTAATATAGCTTGTTTTCTATCTGGAGATAACTGTCTACTTCCAAGGTTTATAATATATCCCAGATAGTTAACTTGTTGTTTGGAGATTGATGCCTTTGTCTGAGAGACTCTGTAACTCTGGATCCCAAGGAAATGAAGGACTTCAGTGATACTTTGATTGAGCCTCCATGGAGGGACTTCATACTAATAGGTCATCCATGTACTATAGTGTAGCACCCTCTTTTAGGTGTATTTCCCTTATTTCCTTTCCAAGGGTCTGGGCAAACAAGTGTTCAGTTTAGTTCAGTTCAGTTGCTCAGTTGTGTCCACCTCTTTGTGACCCCATGGACTGCAGCATGCCAGGCTTCCTGTCCATCACCAACTCCTGGAGTTTACCCAAACTCACGTCCATTGAGTCGGTGATACCATTCAGCCATCTCATCCTCTGTTGTCCCCTTCTCCTCCTGCCCTCAATCTTTCCCAGCATCAGGGGCTTTTCAAAATGAGTCAGCTCTTCACATCAGGTGGCCAAAGTATTGGAGTTTCAGCTTCAGCATCAGTTCTTCCAATGAACACTCAGGACTGATCTCCTTTAGGATGGACTAGTTGGATCTCCTTGCAGTCCAAGGGACTCTCAAGAGTCTTTTCCAACACCACAGTTCAAAAGCATCAATTCTTTGGTGCTCAGCTTTCTTCATAGTCCAACTCTCACATCCATACATGACTACTGGGAAAACCATAGCTTTGACTAGATGGACCTTTGCTGTCCTGAAACCCTTGAGGCAATATTGTCCAGGTATATTGTTGCCTTTGGCCTCAGTCGAGGTTAGTTCACTCAAAGGGAAACAGATATTATGATGATGGATGAACTGGGATGCAAAAAAGGAAGACATCCAGCACAGTTAAACCATTTAGCATCCTCAGAGATCTGGGCTAATATGTTATAAGGATTGGCCATGAAAGGATGTATAGGGACCATTACACAGTGGTGATACATTTACTGCTCTAAGGTCTTATACCATCATATATTTCCCATTTGGCTTAACAACGGGCAGAATAGGAGTACTGCATGGAAACTGTCAGGGCAGAAAGATATCTTAAGACTTTATCCATGAGGGGTTGTAAACCCTTCTTCACTTCCAACTTTATGAACTATTGTCTCTTGTTAGAATAGGCAGCTTCTGGTCCAAGACTAATTCTGACAGATTGAGTGTTTATGGAGCTTCCAGGGTGTCCTCTGTCCCATATTGAAGGAGCCACTGCTTGTAGAATATGACTGGGATGAAGACCTTGCTCCTCAGGCTGGTCTGTGTTACAGTCAAGATAAGAAACTGCTCAGGGCCTCCTAACTGGAGTATTGCCTGAGGGAGCTCAGGTCTCTCCCCCGCAGAGGGTGGGACACTTAGATATAACTAAAAGGACACGCGAAATCAACCGCTGCTCACATTTGCAAGTGAGAGGCCCTGTAAAGGAATGGCTGTGAGGCTTTCTGCCCACACCAGTTGCAGTACGACTTTTGGAGGAAAGAGGTCCAGTGTGAATTTATTTATTCACTCAACAGATATTTACTGAAGACTGCTCCTGTGCCAAAGACCAGAGGTGAGAATACAGATGTTAAGGAAAGGAGAGTTCTTGCCTCAGAGTTTTCCTGTGTGAGAGGGGAAGACAAACAGGTCAATAAACAAGTGACTTACTAATATGCCTTCATATGTCTGGAACGCCATATTCTGTGCGCAGTGGGATCCCATAGGGCTCGAGGGTGGGGTAGCAGAAGGTGACAGAACAGGCCAGTCACCCTGGGGGTGGTGGCACTTGAAATGACTCTTGAGTGATGGGTTGGGATTACAGGTGTTCGGGAAGGAGGAGCTGAGAGCAGGGAGAACACAGATGCGAGGCCGTTTGGGGGCCATTGCAAGTTTTTCTCAAGCAAATCATGAAGTAGGAGGTCTTTTCAATGTGTGAAGCCTTCACAGTTGGTCAAGCTGGCTGCCTGCCAAAAAAAAAGAACCTGTGTGTGCACGCTTTCCAGTTAGTTGTAGAAGTCAGTCTTCCGGCAAGTGTCTGATGTGTGTTCCATTATGTACTTATGATATAATGGACATATGGAGAAGAAAAGGAAAGAAGAAAGTGGGCACAAAGTCAAATATTGTGAAAGATGGGGTGTTTCGGGTGCAAGCCAGTTAAAGTTGTGGTTTCGTCTGTCACGGTGAGCGGCAGACAATGCGGCTATTGTTGTGGAAGTGGCTGCAGCCGCCTAGCCTGTGGGAGTTGGCCGTCCTTTGTGCCAGGGATGAGGGTTTCAGTGCTCATTTGCATAAGGCCTCTGGGTTGTGATCACATCTTCAATAGGAACAGTTTTACTTTATTATCTTATTAAGGAATTATCCTTGCTCCAAAGGAACACGACCAGTCTATCAGTAACAAAGCAGCCAGACTCAGAGGGTAGACATGACCCAGCAGCCTGTGGGTACCAGTTAGAAGTTTCTAGATAGTTTCTGCTTCTGTGATGTCCACAAAAGGCTGAGAATCCCCTATGGCACCTTTCGGGGGACACAGGGATGTAGAGAAGGGCTCTCATGAAGCAAAACAATGGGCAGAATGGCCAGGAATGCTAAACTTCACCATGAACTGAAAGTGCGGACTGACTTCAGGGCTGGACGTTTGTTGAAAAGGCTCTAATTATGATTCCTCACCCTCCTCTCTCCTTCAGCGCTGGCTGCTTCTCCTCTGTCCACCCCAGACTCTGTCCTGCCCCAGACTGCCATTCATGATTAAGCAGCCATTCTTTCTCTTTCCTCTTGGTCTCTGTCAGATTTGGGAAAGTCATCTCTGCTTTCTGGCATCCATAGGGTAGCATCCTGCTTCTATCATCAGCAACCAAAAGGTAGATACAGAAAAAAAAAAATCACTCTATGTCTTTTTTCATTTTATTTATATGGTAAAGCAGCACCGGGAAAATTTCCTGTGGGAGAAGTCCTAAGGTGTCATAGGGTTGAGATCTTAGAAGACTTGGGGACTAGTCTTCTACCCTAAATTAAAATTCCACATCTTGAATGGGCAGCTTGAGGGCCATAATGGACCTCAACAGTAATAAGCAGCAGTGAGATGAATGGGAAACTAGTTTGGAGCAGTAGCCCTTAAAGCATATAACAGGGAAGATATACTCTTCCAATAAAATTCAGACAATAAAGACCTTAGCTTAATTCTGTAGCATATAACCTATGTTGGTATCCCCTCACCCATGTGAGAATAGGGTCATGAAGTGCAAAAAAATTTTTTAAATTAATTTATTTATTTATGGCTGTGCTGGGTCTTCATTGCTCAGGGGCTTTTCTCTAGTTGTGGTGAGCAGGGGCTACTCTCTCGTTGCAGTGCTCGGGCTTCTCGTTGCAATGGCTTCTGGTTGCAGAGAGGGTGTGCGGGCTTCAATAGTTGCAGCTCCCAGGCTCTAGAACACAGGATCAATAAGTGTGGCACACAAGTTTAGTTGCTCCACGGCATGTGGGATCTTCCTGGATCAAGGATTGAACCTGTGTCTCCTGCATTGGCAGGCAGATTCTTTACCACTGAGCCAACATGGAAGCCGGGGATGCAGCTGTTGAGGGCAAATTGCCTAGATAAATAGGTGACTGTTCAGTCACTAAGTGTCTCCAACTTTTTTCGACCCCATGGACTGCAGCATGCCAGGCTTCTCTGTCTATCACCAACTCCCAGAGCTTGCTCAAACTCATGTCCATCGAGTTGGTGATGCCATCCAAGCATCTCATCCTCTGTCATCCCCTTCTCCTCCAGCTTTCAATCTTTCCCAGCATCATGGTCTTTTCCAATGAGTAAGTTCTTTGCATCAGGTGGCCAAAGTATTGGAGTTTCAGCTTCAGCATCAGTCCTTCCAGTGAATATTCAGGACTGATTTCCTTTAGGATGGACTGGTTGGATCTCCTTGCAGTCCAAGGGACTCTCAAGTATCTTCTCCAACACCAGAGTTCAAAAGCATCACTTCTTTGGTGGGACAGCCAGGGCCCAGGGCATGTCATCCAGCTAGGCTGAGTGGTTGAAGGGCATGTCCCTGCTAGCGAGGGCCTGACGAAACATGGTCCACTGGAGATGGAAATGTCAGAGCACCTTAGTATTCTTGCCCTAAGAACCCCATGAACAGTATGAAAAGATAGATCAATAGATAGATAATATTGTGATATATAATTTTTCAAAACTTGCAATTTTGTACAGATAATTTTTTATCAGTTCATATGGAGACAGTTTTATTATATCTCTGAAGAACTGTCCTCAGCACTAGCTGCTGGATATCAAGAGAGCCGTTGAAAAACTGGGATGGTTTCTAGACCCTTTGCACACACCCCAGTCTGTCAGTGTCCTATGAACCCTGAATAAAAGAACTAGGCATGTGAAGTTAAGTCCAGAAAGCTGAAGAAAAGGCTACGTGTCTGTTCTGTCAGGAGCTTTTCCCCTCAGACCACAAGAAGCTGGGCCTGGGACTTGTACCCTCCTCCATTCGCTTTCCGCCTTAATCCACCATCTCAGCTCTCTCTGAAGTAGAATAATAGAGCATCAGGGAGTATCTTGATGTATCTCAAAGGGTCTTTCTTTCTGTAGGGAAGCACTATTTCCCAGCCAACAAGAGGGAGAAACTAAGGAAGGGGAAGGAGACGGACAATGTGGCAAAGACATCTGCTGCTGCTCACACAGCTCTGGCATCTCTTCCCCCAAGTCCTTGACTCAGTACTTTCATGCGGCCCTCTGTCCCTCTAAATCCCCCCTGAGGGGCCTCATGCAACCCGTTCCCCAGCTGCATCACTCTCCAGAATCACTTATTTTTCTAGTCTGAATATTGGAGATGAATCGCCAAAACACACACCCTAATCAACACATCAGACTTCGATAAAATGAACAATGACAAGAAGAGATACAAAGCAATACAACATCCTTATCTGAATATGAAAATCTGACCCAAATCTCCTTTTGGTAGAAGAACTTGTTGCTGAGAATTTTTAGATTATGTGGGAAAATAATTTATGTGGAAATTGAGGGCACGAGAGTGCTGTAAAGTGATTTTGCACATGAAAATGAAAAGAGACATGATAAATAATAGAGATATCATTAGAATGTTAAGTTTCTTGGGGGGCAAGAACCACATTTGTTTTGTTTCATTGTGTTACATATAAAGAGACAACACCTGCTGTGTAGGGATTTTACATATCTGTTTTCCGATTAGCTGGGTAACTTGCTGATGTAGTTTCATTTTAATGGTTTGTGTTCACAATGCTCATACATCAACTGTATTTTATTGTGGATTATTGCATTTTTATTTGCTCCTCCATCTAAATAATTGATGCTTTTTAAATTTTATTTTTGGAGTCTCTCATTTTCCTTGTGCCATCAGGATCCCAGAGACGTAAAATACCTTGGATACTTGTAGCAGGGGAAGTGGTTTCAGATCACCTTTATTTGACCTGCTCCTTTCACTAAAGCTAAACAGCATTTTAAAACCACATCTGCTACCCCAGATTGGCACAATCTCAGCCCGAGCTCAGCCTGTGATAACTGTGTGTCCAAGTATACGTTTCTAGTCCATTTCACACCTACCTCAGTTCTGCTGCTTCTCCGTTGTCTTTGCTGTTGTCTTCTCTTCTGAATGTTGGTCTTCCCTATATCCTCGTCTTTCGTCCTGTCTCTTCTGCTCCTCTGTTCTGTCTCCCAAAGTGATCTCACCCCTTCCCATGGCTTTAAGTATCACATACACATTGCTGAATCCCCAACACATCTCTTCAGGCTTGACTTGTCTCTTAAATTCCAAATATGTATACTCAGTCTGCTACCTGATATTTTAATCTGAACATCTTACAAGGAAAACAAACATTTTAGCAAGTCTAACGTGGAACTTCTGATTTCCACTTCTCCTTGCACCCCCACCCACAGCCAGGTCCCCTAGCCTTCTCTAGGTCAGTCTATTGCCTCTATAGTATAATATGTAAGCTGGTGTACAGGGTACTATTATAAAATCACCCAACTGACTGCTCAAACCAGGGAGCTATCTTGGGTTCTGATCCACTTCCTTACCCTCCAACACCAATTTGTGAGCAAATGTCATCGTTTTTACCTTCATATTAACTCTTGAATTTGTCTGCTTGTCATCAATTCCATTCCCCACACCCAAATGCAAGCAAATGCAAGCTAGCACTGTTTCCTATCAACACTAAGGTTACAAACTAACCTCCCCTGCTACAAGTCTTACCCCTTGAAGAACTAGTCGCCACACAAAAGCAAGAAGCTTTTACTGACCCTTTTACTGGTCAGTAGGCATGCACCCTCTGTACTGGGAATACAATAAAAATTGTCACTGTGATCTGCCAGGCCCAGCATGAAGTCTGCCTGCCCTCTGTACTTACACATATTCACTGACACACACCCCCTCTGGTTCCCTATCCAAGCTCAGGCTGTACCCCATACATCCTGGCATCTGATAGTTCCTAAAACATGACCTAAGCTTCCCTGTGCCCAGACTTTGGAAGCTATTGCTTCCTCTGCCTGCAATACTCTTTCCTGACTTTTTGTCTTTTTTGTTTGTTTGTTTCCTTTCTGTTGTGACAAGTTGTTGTTCAGTCACTAAGTCACGTTCAGCTCTTTGTAACCCCATGATCTGCAGCATGGCAGGTTTCCCTGTCCTCTGCTGTATCTCACAGTTTGCTCAAATTCACACCCATTGAGTCAGTGATGCTATCTAACCACCTCATCTTCTGCCGCCCCCTTCTCCGTTTGCCTTTAATCTTTCCCAGCATCAGGATCTTTTCCAATGAATTGGCTCTTTGCATCAGATGCCCAAAGTAAATTACAAACATGTAACAAAAACCCGTGTACCTGCCACTGAAAATTAATGACTTAGCATTTTACCTGTTAAAATGAATTTGAGCAAACTCTGGGAGATAGTGGAGGATAGACAAGCCTGGTGTGCTTCAGTCCATGGGGTCACAAAGAGTCAGACATGACTTAGTGACACAGCAACATTAACATTTTGCCATTTTCCCTCAGATGTTAACCTCAAAAGAATAGAACAATACAAAGCCCCCTTTGTTCTTCTTCCCCACCCCTTCTTTCTGACCCAGCCCCGACTTTGTGAACGCACTCACACCCTGGTCTTCCCCATCACCCTCCTGTGTTTCAGCAAAGCTGGGGGTGGCTGGATTTTGGCCAAGGAGAAAGGAGGGCAGGTTTCCTGGACGCTGTGCTTCATTTTTCCCCAGATTCCACGCTGGGCAGACTGAGGCCCTTCCAGAGACTGCTTCTCTCTGTATCCTACCCTCAAGGGTTTGCCTTAGACAGCAGGACCTGAGGAGCCAGGCTTTCTGAATTTCCTATCCAACACCAAGGCAGGAACAAAACTGTGTTCTTGATTGTTCAGTCCCCATCATCTGTCATCTGTTTATCTCACATATGGGTCTGTTCAAAACGAAAACCAACATCACATCACACAGACACACAAAAACAAAAATCATGTAAATGTCTTCACTCCCTCCTCCCCAAAAATGAAAGAAAAAAGACTTTTCCTTCTCTATCTAATCATGTTTTGGTTAGTGTATTATTTGACTATAATTATATGTGTTTATGGTTCTCCCTAGTTGCTCAGCTGGTAAAGAATCCGCCTGCAATGCGGAAGACCTGGGTTTGATCCCTGGGTTGGGAAGATCCTTTGAAGAAGGGAACAGCTACCCACTCCAGTATTCTGGCCTGGACAATTCCATGGACTGTATAGTCCATGGGGTTGCAAAGAGTCAGACATGACTGAGCGACTTTCACATATATGTGTTTATAATCAGTGCTATGGAAATGTACTTAGACAAGGTTGAGTCTCCACCAGATGCGATTCAGAACTGACCTGTTTCTTCTCTCTGCCTGTAGGTTGTGGCATGTATACTCTCCTGTCGTCTGTCACAGCTGCTGTCAGTGGCTTCCTGGTGGGCTATGAACTTGGGATCATCTCTGGGGCTCTTCTGCAAATAAGAACCTTGTTAGTCCTGACCTGCCATGAGCAGGAAATGGTGGTGAGCTCCCTGCTTATCGGGGCCCTCCTGGCCTCTCTAATCGGAGGGGTCCTGATTGACAGGTACGGGAGAAGGGCCGCCATCATTTTGTCCTCCTGCCTTCTCGGACTTGGGAGCCTGGTCTTGATTATCAGTTTATCTTACACCACTCTTATAGGGGGGCGCATTGCTATTGGAGTTTTCATTTCACTCTCCTCCACCGCCACTTGTGTCTACATCGCAGAAATTGCTCCCCAACACAGAAGAGGCCTTCTCGTGTCACTGAACGAGCTGATGATTGTCATCGGCATTCTTTTTGCCTACATTTCAAATTATGCATTTGCCAACATTTCCCATGGCTGGAAATACATGTTCGGCCTTGTTATTCCCTTGGGAGTTTTGCAAGCTATTGCAATGTACTTTCTTCCTCCAAGTCCTCGATTTCTGGTGATGAAGGGACATGAGGAAGCTGCTAGTAAGGTTCTTGGAAAGCTGAGAGCTATCTCGGATACAACGGATGAACTCACTGTGATAAAGTCTTCCCTGAAAGATGAATATCAATACAGTTTTTGGGATCTGTTTCGTTCAAAAGACAACATGAGGACCCGAATCATGATAGGCTTAACGCTGGTATTTTTTGTACAGATCACTGGCCAGCCAAACATATTATTCTATGCATCTACTGTTTTGAAGTCTGTTGGCTTCCAAAGCAATGAGGCAGCTAGCCTCGCCTCAACAGGGGTTGGGGTCGTCAAGGTCATCAGCACCATCCCAGCCACTCTTCTCGTAGACCAGGTTGGGAGCAAAACCTTCCTGTGTATCGGTTCCTCTGTGATGGCAGCTTCGTTGGTGACCATGGGCATCGTGAATCTCAACATCCACATGAACTTCACCAGTATCTGCAGAAACCATAGTCCTATCAACCAGTCCTTGGATGAGTCTGTGTTTTATGGACCAGGTAACTTGTCAGCCAGCAATTACACTCTTAGAGAATCCTTTAAAGGGATGACTTTCCACAGCAGAAGCTCACCGAGGTCCACGAGAAATGACATAGATGGGAGAGGAGAAACAACCCTGGCTTCCTTACCAAATGCTGGACTAAGCCAAACTGAATACCAGATCGTCACAGACTCTGCAGATGTCCCCACTTTTTTGAAATGGCTTTCTTTAGCCAGTTTGCTTGTTTACGTTGCTGCCTTTTCAATTGGTCTAGGACCAAGTAAGTATTTTAGTTTTTATTCCTTTCCTCTCTCGCCTTATGAATGTTACCAATTACTTTTGACCAGTCAGAACATCCTACTGCTATAATACGTCATACATGGAAATACTAGAAACAAGCCAGGAATAGTATTGACCACCTCATGTTTCTGGTAATAAGGAAAATGCACCTGTCTTATATCTGCTTTGTGAAATGTGCAGGGCTAGTAGTCAACCAGTGAGGAGCTTCCCATTATCTGTCACATGAAGATGCTTTACTATTAATTAATTGGGAAGGAATCAGACCTCAAAAGATATGTTGCTCAAGAGAATATATTGTTTTATGAAGTCTAAGTTTACTGGGGGAGAAGGCAATGGCAAGCCACTCCAGTACTATTGCCTAGAAAATCCCATGGATTGAGGAGCCTGGTAGGCTGCAGTCCGTGGGGTCGCTAAGGGTCGGACACGACTGAGCGACTTCACTTTCACTTTTCACTTTCCACTTTCACACATTGGAGAAGGAAATGGCAACCCACTCCAGTGTTCTTGCCTGGAGAATCCCAGGGACGGGGGAGCCTGGTGGGCTTCCATCTATGGGGTCACACAGAGTTGGACACGACTGAAGTGACTTAGCAGCATCAGCAAGTTTACTGGGACATTTTCTTCTGTATAATTCTCTAATTTTTTTTAAGGTGGAAGAAAAAAATTGTGTTTAGATTTTTTTCAAAGGCACAATAATGGATGCATTCCAGTAATAGTGAAGAAGGGAATTAAGAAGGCATTATTTGGGGAAGGATGATATTTGATCACTAGAATAACCTCCCAGGACACTTGACTCTGTCAGATGGGTGAATGAGAGTCCATGTATTCCCACTGAAACAGTGCAAACAGTCTACAGGGAGGTAGCTACAAGACTGTTTTATTTGATATAGTTGGTCTATTGCAATGACAAAGTTTAATTACTTCTCTTGAGCAAACTTTATCTAGAGTTTGCTAGAATAGGTTGGTTGTTGCAGTTCTTTAATATTTTAGCTTCTCATCCAAACTCTAAACCTCTCTGTAGAGAAGTTGTGAAAGCTCTTTTTTTTTTTTTTTTGCACCTCATTGGAAAATGATGGGCTTAAAAATCAAGGGCAGTCTTTCACTACCACCCTTAGTTTCCATCTGCATCTCTCTCTGTCCCTTCTCATTCTTCCCCATCCCTCTTTCTTTCCTCATTTACAGAGCTGATATTGAAATGTTTATTTATAATGATCAAGGAGCAGATAGATTTGCTCCACAAAAGGAAAGTGCTGGAAGCTCAGGAATAATAAGAAGATGTAGGCTGTGTTGGAGGAGAAGGAATTTCATGAACATGTGCAGCTGCCAGACACTGGATAGTGTTTCTGGAAAAGGGCTTGACCTAGTGATCCACTGTTAGCTCTTCATTGAAATAATGTAGATTGAGTGACTAATTGTTTTAATAGCCAGGAACTATGCTCAATGATAGGGAAACAGTAATGAGCAAGACAGATATTGTCCTGTCTTCAAGGAGGTTTCGGTTGAATGGATTGAGCTATGCTCCCTGTGTCTGCTTCATTCTGTTCAGCAATTAGCAGGTTTGGCCTGCTTAATCTGAGTTCGTTAATGACTGGACTTGCACTAGGCCAATGTGGCCTTTCCTTCAATTCTCTGCCTCCTCATCTTTTTGCTTCTACTCCTACTTCTTTGTGAGGTCAGTCTCTAGATACTGATTCATTCAGATTCCAGAGAAGGAATCTGATCTACACTGCTCTTTGCTATGCCGAGTCATAAGTGGTTGTTCTAGTATAAGCAGCGATGGCTAGATTGGATCGCATGATCTAAAGCATTGATGTCCTGAAGCTGGCCATTTGTTTTGCAATATGGGTAGGCAGATTTCCCCATAAAGGACTGTGCTTGGGAAGACAGAGGAAACCCTACAGTACCATCAACCCCTGATCTCTCTGACAGATTCCTAGACCCTGATACTGCTTCTTAAGGCTGAAAATGATGAATACCATTAGCGAACAGTTTCCTGGAAACAAGTTTCTACCATTATTTCAGAATTCAATTACTTGGGTGTGTACCTGTGAGACGCTTGTTTTAACCAGCTTGGGTTGCCATGGCTTAGAGAACAAACATTAATTTCTCACAGTCCAGAGGCTGGGAAGTTCAAGATCAAGGAGTTAGGAGATCAGTTCTTGGCAGCTCCCTCTTTTAGAGGCAGATTTCTTGCTGTTGTAGAGTCTGAGAAAGGAGAGAAGTAGCTATATCTTTTATGTCTCTTATTATAAGGGTACTAATTCCATCATGGAAACTTCACCCTTATGACCTAATTACTTCCCAAAGGCCCCATTCCAAATATCATCACAATGGGGTTTAGGGTTTCAATATATGAATTTTGGGGAGCCATAAAATGCAGCAATAACAATGCTTACGTGTCAACTCTGATACATATAGCTAATGAAATAAATGAGTAAGCACCTTTTAAAAATTATTTTCAGAAACTCTTTAAAGTCTACTGGAAGAGCAAGATATGAGTGCTAGCTTTTACCAAGGAACAACTTAGCCTTGTCTGTGGACCTTTCTATATCAATAAGTACAATAATCTCTGCTCACTTGATAAACTTGAGGTGGTATTTATTGCTTCATTGATTTCCTTTGCTGGCATCTTTTTTCCCCTCTGTGCTTAGTTGCTTAGTCTTGTCCGACTCTGCAACCCCACGGACTGTAACCTGCCAGCTTCCTCTGTCCATGGTGATTCTCTAGGCAAGAATACTGGAGTGAGTCGCCATGCCCTCCTCCAGGGGATCTTCCCAATACAGGGATCTATCTCAGGTCTACCTCATTGCAAGCAGATTCTTTACTGTCTGAGCCACCAGGGAAGCCCCTTTTCACCTATATATTTATCATAAAACTAAAAATATTTCTCTTCCATCAGTTTTCCTGATCCAGTCTTTTGAAATATCATAGATCAACTAAGAATCTAAGAAAAGAATGCCTTTTTTTGTTTGTTTTAGAACCTCTCAGATTGGCAGAGGTTAATACAAGCTACATATTATAATATGAGAAACATTGATTTTAAACTTCCAGAGCCAACCTGTTCATTATAAGAATGCTCCTGAGCACATGCTACTCTTCTCTTTAGTTTTTGGTTAACTTTATAAAGTGCAGTAATTCTTCAGTTACACATATATCATTTGATACATTACTGTATTAGAGCAAGAGTTCCCATTTTAGGAAGTTCAGTCCAATTTTGGGGAAAATTATTGGAGGCTGTTTATTATTTACCTTCTAGAATTCCTCAGATATTATTCTATACTCATTTTAAATATATATATATATATATAAAACTTAAACTTCAGAGTCAACTAATATTATGTCAAACACTGCTCTAGGAATTTTTTACATGTTTTGGAGGTTTTACAACAAGCCTGGGAAGAAAAACATTCACCAGATTTTATAAATGAAGACACTGAATCTCAGAGAAATTAAGTGACTTGCTCACATGAAAACATGTCTTGTTTATGAAATGGACAAGACAAACAGACAGAACTGTATTGGTCCTGATGGTAATCATTAATTGCTAGTTCAGTCCTCTCCTTGAAGATGTATTAGAAATAGGAATAAATGAAAATTGCATATTATTGTCCATTGCATCAAGTCATTAAATGACCCACTGCATTTTATGCAAGATAGAGGTAGTCTCTTTTTCTGAAGCTCTGCTAGGTAAGTGAGCATATACATTTTTTATAAGATTGAACTGTGGGATAAAAGAGAAGGAAAATAATGATGAAATGCAGAAGGTTTTGACATGCATTTACTTGAATAACTAAACAATTAAGATATGTTTAGCATGTATATTGGTTGAAATGCAAGCTCAGCTCCAACAAAGACCAAAATAAAAGTAGCTTAAATGAGATAGGTGTTTCTTTCTCTCTCAGTTAACAGCTGGACTTGGGTAGTTTGGGGCGCTATGGAGGTTTCCAGCTCAGTCACCAGTAGCCAATAGATAGTGTCCCTAAACCTCATGGTAGCCCAAACTTTGATATTGGTTCCTGGTCTATCATGATGCCTATTTAGAAATATTAAGATGCATATTCCCTGGTGGCTCAGAGGTTAAAGTGTCTGCCTCCAATGCGGGAGACCCGGGTTCGATCCCTGGGTCGGGAAGATCCCCTGGAGAAGGAAACGGTAACCCACTCCAGTATTCTTGCCTGGAGAATCCCATGGACGGAGAAGCCTGGTAGGCTACAGTCCACGGGGTCGCATAGAGTCGGACACGACTGAGCGACGGAACAGAACAGAACAGAACAGAAGATGCATATAAAAATTTCATCATCCTTTTCTGATACCTGATGATCCCTTGAGAATAAGTGAAATGCACAAGTACAGGCAATTAAAAGGAGGCTTGCTATACAAAGGCCTGTTAAGAAGACATTGTGAGAAATTCTATAAGAAAAGTAGAACCACTATGAGTGATATGAGATAAGGAATTTTCTGCAGGGATTAGACACCACATAATTGTGGGAGCTGCTGAGAAAGCACAGATCTGGAAGGGACAGTTAGAGGAAAGAGAGAAGGTCACTCATCAGGGCCTCAGAGGAAAGCTGGTGGAGTCTGGGAAGCCTGTGCCCTCTGCATCTGGATGCAGCCTGAAGATTCTGCAGGTCAGCAGGGCAGGTGGGAGGAAAAGCTGGACTTGGAGCAGGGGCAGCAAAGACCAGGGACCCTGCTAGGACAAGCAGGAATCCCTAAGGAGAAATGGGAACCCACATCTGTCTCACCACGTCAATTCTGATAATGCAGGCCACCTGCGGAAAACCGGTGTCCTTTTCCACAGAGCCCTCCCATGTGCCTGGCCTGGTACTTGGAGAAGTTGGAGGACATCTGGATGTACTGGCTGCTCCTCCATGCCAACAAGGACAACCAGCATATCACAACAACTTATACATCCTGCACTGATGTCCAGGGTGCCAACCCCCCAAGCACAGGGCTGAGTGTCACTTTGGCCTTCCAAGTCTCAGGCAAATTTCTCTTTTGGCCAACCCTCACCCAGAACTACATGGGGAAGGGAATTCTGGGAAATGTAGTTCCAGCTTAGCTAAATTGACACAGGACAAAATGGTCAGGTGATAAACTTGACTAAGAGAATAAATTTGAATCTGGAAAGAAATATTTCAGAGGGTCAAAGGCTCTGTATTTGTCTTCTGTGTAGACATTTATTTCTTTTAATTAAACATTACTTGTTAAAATATATGACTAGCTTCCATTCCACCTAGTTCTGAAAAAGAGGTTAAGTCATTTCATTACTGTCTCTTAGCTTTTGTTTCTTTAGCTATAAAACTGAAGACACTCTTTTGCTAATGCATGATAAAAGCTTTCATATTTATTTTCTCAGGAATGTTAATTGTCTCCCTTGAGCTGACGATCGTCACGTATCTCCAGTTCCATCACCTCACATGACTTCTTGTTCCTTTTTTCCCAATGAGTGCTGGACTTTTCCATTTTGATGCTTCACTGTCAGCTGAGCACAAAGAAGCTGTTGCTGAATTCTTATTCCCCTTATGCCAAGAAGACTTGTCTTTGTTTTCCATGGGGTAGTCACTCTGCCAGTCACTCAGTTCTAATGCTCTGGGACCATTTCCCCATGGAGTCAATGATCGAAAGTTCCTGGATTTTCCCTCAAAATGCTCCTCTGTTCATGTTGTCCTTCCCTTTTCTGCCATCCTCATCTATTCCTTATGGCCTCATCCTGAGATTACTGGGAAGCCCTTCCTCTGGTTCTTTCCCCTTCCAGCCTTTTCCACATACATACATCCACCATACCAGTATTCCCTAGACAACCATGGTCACAAATCTACCATGACTTCCCACTTTCTTCCATATCAGAAAAGTCAAATCATTTTCAAGATGAAAAAAAGACTAGAAATGCTCTACTCTTCATTTTCCTTTTATAAAAAAGAAACAAATTCTGAGAGATTGAGATCACAGAGATTTAGGGCTAGATCACAGAGATTTAGGACTATCTATCTGAAGCCTAATTCCATTCTCTTTCTGCTATGATATCATGCATCCTGGAAGGAAAGGAAGTGTGATTTTCAAGGTCCTCCATCAGCCACCCAGCTCCATCAGGGTGTCTGCATGACTCCAAGGGAACCATTTACATTATAGTCTATAGACTTTTCTTCCAGGGCTACCATTCATATAGAAATACATTTAGATTGCTGGGGATACAAAGAGTTGTGACATGAGGCAATACTTTGCTCTCTGTGCATTTTTATTTTCCACTGCACCATACCCAGGTCAGGAGACAGAAAACACTTGTGACCTCTTTTCATTTTGCATCTAGTCTACCCAGATCCCTCCTATCTTGAAAGCTCAGTGAAAGTCTTATCTCCTCTATGAATTCACTCCATTTCTTCAAGGCCTTTATTCATATGAACCACCAGTTATTTCTAGTGTAGAGTAGTTTAGTTCTAGGCTACAAAGAGCCTGAATTTGAAATTAGAAAACTTGAGTTCTAATCTCAGTTCTTCCGCCTACTGGTTATGTGATTTTCGGTCATTTATTTTCTCTGAAGCTGTTTCTAAATCCATGAACTAGGCATAATAATACCTGTCCTACATCACAGAGCATAGGTGAGTATCAAGGGAGCCAATGCATAGGCATGTGTTTTGGATCCTGTAGTATATGATGTATATGAAAGTTACCACGTGATAACAACTTCAGTTCAGTTCAGTAGCTCAGTCGTGTCCGACTCTTTGCAACCCCATGAATCACAGCATGCCAGGCCTCCCTGTCCATCACCAACTCCCGGAGTTCACGCAAACTCATGTCCATTGAGTCGGTGATGCCATCCAGCCATCTCATTCTCTGTCGTCCCCATCTCCTCCCACCCCCAATCCCTCCCAGCATCAGACTCTTTTCCAGTGAGTCAACTCGTCGCATGAGGTGGCCAAAGTATTGCAGTTTCAGCTTTAGCATCAGTCCTTCAAATGAACAGCCAGGATTGATCTCCTCTAGAATGGACTGGTTGGATCTCCTTGCAGTCCAAGGGACTCTCAAGAGTCTTCTCCAGCACCACAGTTCAAAATCATCAATTCTTCGGCGATCAGCTTTCTTCACAGTCCAACTCTCACATCCATACATGACCACGGGAAAAACCATAGCCTTGACTAGATGGACCTTGTTTGGTAAAGTAATGTCTCTACTTTTTAATAGGCTATCTAGGTTGGTCATAACTTTCGTTCCAAGGAGTAAGTGTCTTTTAATTTCATGGCTGCAATCAGCATCTGCAGTGATTTTGGAGCTCCAAAAAATAAAGTCTGACACTGCTTCCACTGTTTCCCCATCTATTTCCCATGAAGTGATGGGACCAGATGCCATGATCTTTGTTTTCTGAATGTTGAGCTTCAAGCCAAAGTTTTTGCTCTCCTCTTTCACTTTCATCAAGAGGCTTTTCAGTTCCTCTTCACTTTCTGCCATAAGGGTGGTGTCATCTGCATATCTGAGGTTATCGATATTTCTCCCGGCAGTCTTGATTCCAGCTTGTGCTTCTTCCAGCCCAGCGTTCCTCATGATGTACTCTGCATATAAGTTAAATAAGCAGGGTGACAATATACAACCTTGACGTACTCCTTTTCCTATTTGGAACCAGTCTGTTGTTCCATGTCCAGTTCTGACTGTTGCTTCCTGACCTGCATACAGGTTTCTCAAGAGGCAGGTCAGGTGGTCTGGTATTACCATCTCTTTCAGAATTTTCCACAGTTTATTGTGATCCACAGAGTCAAAGGCTTTGGCATAGTCAATGAAGCAGAAATAGATGTTTTTCTGGAACTCTCTTGCTTTCTCCATGATCCAGCGGATGTTGGCAATTTGATCTCTGGTTCCTCTGACTTTTCTAAATCCTGCTTGAACATCTGGGAGTTCACGGTTCATGTATTGCTGAAGCCTGGCTTGGAGAATTTTGAGCATTCCTTTACTAGCGTGTGAGATGAGTGCAATTGTGCGATAGTTTGAGCATTCTTTGGCATTCCCTTTCTTTGGAATTGGAATGAAGACTGACCTTTTCCAGTCCTGTGGTCACTGCTGAGTTTTCCAAATTTGCTGGCATATTGAGTGCAGCACTTTCACAGCATCATCTTTCAGGATTTGAAATAGCTCAACTGGAATTCCATCACCTCCACTAGCTTTGTTCGTAGTGATGCTTTCTAAGGCCCACTTGACTTCACATTCCAAGATGTCTGGCTCCAGGTGAGTGATCACACCATCGTGATTATCTTCGTCGTGAAGATCTTTTTTGTACAGTTCTTCTGTGTATTCTTGCCATCTCTTCTTAATATCTTCTGCTTCTGTTAGGTCCATACCATTTCTCTCCTTTATCGAGCCCATCTTTGCATGAAAGTTTCCCTTGATATCTCTAATTTTCTTGAAGAGATCTCTTGTTTTTCCTATTCTGTTGTTTTCCTCTATTTCTTTGCATTGATCACTGAGGAAGGCTTTCTTATCTCTCCTAGCTATTCTTTGGAACTCTGCATTCAGATGCTTATATCTTTCCTTTTCTCCTTTGCTTTTCGCTTCTCTTCTTTTCACAGCTATTTGTAAGACCTCCTCAGATGGCCATTTCGCTTTTTTGCATTTCTTTTCCATGGGGATGGGCTTGGTCCCTGTCTCCTGTACAATGTCATGAACCTCCATCCATAGTTCATCAGGCACTCTATCTATCAGAACTAGTCCCTTAAATCTATTCCTCACTTCCACTGTATAATTATAAGGGATTTGATTTAGGTCATATCTGAATGGTCTAGTGGTTTTCCCTACTTTCTTCCATTTAAGTCTGAATTTGGCAATAAGGAGTTCATGATCTGAGCCACAGTCAGCTCCTGGTCTTGTTTTTGCTAACTGTATACAGCTTCTCCATCTTTGGCTGCAAAGAATATAATCAATCTGATTTCGGTGTTGACCATCTGGTGATGTCCATGTGTAGAGTCTTCTCTTGTGTTGTTGGAAGAGGGTGTTTGCTATGACCAGTGTGTTCTCTTGGCAAAACTCTATTAGCCTTTGCCCTGCTTCATTCCGTGCTCCAAGGCCAAATTTGCCTGTTACTCCAGGTGTTTCTTGACTTCCTACTTTTGCATTCCAGTCCCGTAGAATGAAAAGGACATCTTTTTTGGGTGTTAGTTCTAAAAGGTCTTGTAGGTCTTCATAGAACCGTTCAACT
This sequence comes from Moschus berezovskii, assembly GCF_049115385.1. Taxonomy (NCBI): domain Eukaryota; kingdom Metazoa; phylum Chordata; class Mammalia; order Artiodactyla; family Moschidae; genus Moschus; species Moschus berezovskii. The sequence goes on along the minus strand of NC_142469.1, from coordinate 79,299,555 downwards.
TCGGCTTCTTCAGCATTACTGTTTGGGGCATAGACTTGTATTACTGTAATATTGAATGGTTTGCCTTGGAAACAAACAGAAATCATTCTGTTGTTTTTGAGATTGCATCCAAGTACTGCATTTCGGACTCTCTTGTTGACCATGATGGCTACTCCGTTTTTTCTAAGGGATTCCTGCCCACAGTAGTAGATATAATGGTCATCTGAGTTAAATTCACCCATTCCAGTCCATTTTAATTCACTGATTCCTAGAATGTCGACGTTCACTCTTGTCATCTCCTGTTTGACCACTTCCAATTTGCCTTGATTCATGGACCTAACATTCCAGGTTCCTATGCAATATTGCTCTTGACAGCATCAGATCTTGCTTCTATCACCAGTCACATCCACAACTGGGTATTTGTTTTGCTTTGGCTCCGTCCCTTCATTCTTTCTGGAGTTATTTCTCCACTGATCTCCCATAGCATACTGGGCACCTACCAACCTGGGAAATTCCTACTTAGTCCTTAATGAAACAGTGTATTGCTTTTGAGTGTTTACTGGTTTATTAACCAGAATGTGGTTACTGGATTGTAAGCTCTTGGAGGGAAGACATGACATCTCGTATTTTTTCCTTCTATCCCTTGAAGTCGTGCTGAGTGCTAAGTTGCTCAGTGTTGTCTGACTCTTTGTGCCAAGAGTAGTTCACCAGCCTCCCTGTCCGTGGGGTTCTCCAGACAAGAATACTGAACTGGGTTGCCATACCCTCCTCCAGAGGATTATCCCAACCAGATTCAAACCTGCATCTCCTTTGTCTCCTGATTGACAGGCAGGTTCTTTACCATTAGCACCACTTGTCTGAAAATGATGCAGGGGTACATTCATGTTTCTAAGGAGGAGAGCGAAAGAACTTTAAAACAAAGTTGAATATACAGGAAAAGTCTTGGACTGTGTTTCTTCATCTGTGTCAAGCTATATCTAGTTGGTAGGCTAAGTACTAACAAAGCTAGGGTCACTAGCTTGCCACAGAAAAGCCTGTATGTCCTGAAACCATCACGTTTTTGCAGAACAATCCATCACTTTGCAATCACACACCTCAGTTTGGGACTCAGACCCACAGTCTTCTAACCTCACTCCTTTGGGTGGGACTCCAATCCAGCTGCACTTCAGTTGGTACTTGAACCCACAATTTCTGGCTTAAGAGGGGCCTTGAACCCACAGTCTCCCAGCTGAAACTACACACCTGGTCACAGGACTTAATGAACCTCAGGTTACTTTTGTCTTGCTGCAGAAAAAATTCAGCAAGAGGCAAAGTGACAGGCAAGAAGGAGGTTTATTAATATAGGACACTTGTGAAGGATACAAGAGGGTGGGCAAGAGGAATCTGCTCTGAAAAATAAATAGGAAAGCAGGTTTATTTAGGGAGAAACATACTCCACAGACAGAGTTCAGGCCATTGCAGAAGGCGAGAGGCCCCCAAATATGGGGTCATTAGTTTGTATGAGCTGGATAATTTCATAGGCTAATAAGTGGGAGAATTATTCCAACTATTTTGGAGAAGGGGACTGAGATTTCCAGGAACTGAGCCACTGCCCACTCTGACCTTTCATGGTTAGCCTCAGAACTGTCATGATGCCTATGGGTGTGTCATTTTGCACATGCTAATATAATGAGCATATAATGAGGTCAAGGCTATGGTTTTTCCTGTGCTCATGTATGGATGTGAGAGTTGGACTGTGAAGAAAGCTGATTGCTGAGGAATTGATGCTTTTGCACTGTGGTGCTGGAGAAGACTTTTGAGAGTCCCTTGGACTGCAAGGAGATCCAACCAGTCCATTTCAGAGGAGATCAATCCTGGGTGTTCATTGGAAGGACTAATGCTAAAACTGAAACTCCAATACTTTGGCCAACTCATACGACGAGTTGACTCATTGGAAAAGACTCTGATGCTGGGAGGGATTGGGGGCGGGAGGAGATGGGGACGACAGAGGATGAGATGGCTGGATGGCATCACCAGCTCGATGGACATGAGTTTGAGTGAACTCTGGGAGTTGGTGATGGACAGGGAGGCCTGGCATGCTGTGATTCATGGGGTCACAAAGAGTTGGACGCGACTGAACTGAACTGAACTGAAGGTTCACTGAAAGTCAGTCTTGTGCCATTTTGGGCCTAATCTGTTCTAACCAGCCTTTATCATACCCTCAATGGCCTTGTCATTCTTTTAAAGGTTGTGCCCTGCCCTCTTCCCTCCTGTCTCAATTTGGGCATGAGTTCTAAAAATCTTTTTCTGTTATGGCCTCCAGGAAAAGATGCAGGAGAGTTAGCAGTGCTCAGAAACAAGTAGTTGGAAGCACTTAGGGCATTTTTCAAGTCATAAAGATTTATTTGGGAATTTCAGACACAGAGTATCTAAAAGTAGTACCAGATTTTTTTTTTTTTTGACACCTCTGCTTTTTGCTCTCACATGAAGAAGAGTCTTTCAGAGCATTTCTTAGAACAAAAGCAAAGCTAATGAGATGAGAATCTCAGGTTTGAAGGAAGTTTGCATTTGGGAAAGGGAAATAACCCATCATCTCCTGATTTCTTCCACTTGTAATTGCTGTTTCAAGCACTGATTCAGATATTCACACCTGAGGCTAGAAGGCAAGCAGTAGGAGACAGAATGTGGTGGTGATTTAGTTTACTCAGTCATGTCGAACTCTTGTGACCCCATTGATTATAGCCCACCAGGTTCCTCTGTCCTTGGGATTCCCCAGGCAAGAATACTGGAGTGGGTTGCCATTTCTTTCTCCAGGGGATATTCCCAACCTGGGGATCAAACCCATGTCTCCTGAATTGCAAGAGGATACTTTACTGCTGAGCCATCAGAGAAGCTCGAATACATTCCTATTAAGGAAAACAACAGTTAATTCACATTGATGGCTTGAGACTAATAATCTTGCTAGAGACTTTAGCAGAAATCTGAGTAATTCTCCTTTTATTTCTTGCTAAGAGTTAGTCATTTATGTCCATGTTCATATTGTAGTTAATTTTTTCTTTTCCAAAGAAACCATGCCATAAGAATTCCAATTCAGTAACCAAAATTGTATTCTAGGGTATTGGCACAAATGATTTGGAATTTAAAGAATATTTTTATTAAGAGCAAATTTTCATTGCAGATCATGAATGCATTGTAAAACTTATTAACCTGATGTGATTATTGCTCAGGTATTTCATTTAGAGAGTTTATTACTTGTAATAGAAACAAATCCTTTGTGTCAACAGGGGCATAAAGTACTTGCTGTTCCAAAGAAAACTCAAAAGCAAGATTAAATCATCTTTATTAAATCTTTTAAAATATGGGTTGGCTTAGAACAACATTCTTTCATTGTATTAGATCACAACATAGTTTCTCTTGTCAAAAAGTATTTCTATTTTTAGGCTAAAGTGTATGCCCTACATTATTTCACTTTCTGGTCCTCTGTTCGCCTGAGTCTAGAATAATTGGGGTACTCTGGAATTTCGAATTCAGAAGGGGGCTTAAATTTGCTACCAAGTAATCTTACATATTTTATTTTGTACATTTAAAATATTATTCTATGGAGGAATCCATGGGTTTCACAAGCCTGCTGAAGGGGTTCATAGAGGTTAAGAACTTCTGCCCTTCTATAACTCATAAACTCTTCCATCAAATAAAATCACAATATATACCCCACTGCTTTTATTAGAGACTTTTATGAAACATTCTGTTTTCCACATCTCATCTCTCCCTTTAAAATATGTTCAAAATCTTAACTTGACTCTCCACTCTTTCTGGGGTGATTCTGATCATTTTGCTGCTGCTGCTACGTTGCTTCAGTCGTGTCCGACTCTGTGCGATACCATAGATGGCAGCCCACCAGGCTCCCCTGTCCCTGGGATTCTCAAGGCAAGAATACTGTAGTGGATTGCCATTTCCTTCTCCATCTGATCATTTTAGCTCCTTCTGATAATGAACACTTTTCTATTGTAGTTCAAGCTTCAGGGTAGAACCAAAGATCCCTGATATTGTGAGGATATAGAACCACAGAGAGATTTGTCTTCTTTTTAGGCTTCAAAAGTAAAGCAGAAATGAGTCCAAACCCAAAGCATAAAGTTATTATCTCATGAGTTCATTTGAGGTAATACATGTGTAGCCGCCTTCCTTAAAATAGCCTCTGTAACTCAGAAAAATGTGTGTGACTGTTCTTTTCAAAACAATTATTAGGGCCTTTGTAAAAAATTCCAAAAACTCCTATGTCCATAAATTAATTAACCTCTTCTTCTTATCTCATGACTAATATCTTTTCATTACAGCAGATTGAAGGAATTTGTTCAAGGTCACATATTAAGCTCCATAATGAGGCTATGACTGTTATCCTTTGTATTCTCAAGTTCAAGCAGAACTTTACCCTGAAGATTGAATGACAGGTGACACCAAATCACCTCCCCCTATCTCTTCTTCCAAATAGGCAAGAACTCCAGCAAGAAATCATCTTGGAGTGACCTGGAAGAGAGGAGAGGGGCAGAAGGTGGTGGGGATTCATCTGGTCACTCACTTGTCCAGCACATGTGAATGGCTCAGTCATGACCCACTGGGCATGGTGCCCATTGCTGGTGACTCAGGGATGGATGAGCAAAAGCCACACCTCCCCTGCATGGAGCTAGTGGTGGGGACAGGCAATAAGACAGAAAATAAATAGATGTATAATATAGCTTTGAGAAGAGAGAAGTGTCAACATTTAAATGGAAGCAAGAGTGATGGAGAAAAATAAAGAAGGATCAGGGATAACATCAATGGCCTTAAGGGGGACACGCAAAGTTTAGAAGGAGGTTTGGGAGGAGAGCAAGAAAGCCTGCAGAGGTTGTAGACAAAGTGCATGAATTCAGACCAGACTTTGGCATCAAGTTTCCTGACACTGAATTGCAGTTCCATGGTCTAGACTCCAGACAAGTCAATCCATCTCCCCAGGCTTCAGCTTCCTGACCTACCTCACAGTTTAACTGTGGGGTTAAACAAAGCTATTTGCATGTAGTATACCTAGTGTATTGCCTGGTGGGTGGCATGGACTCAATACACTTAGTTATTAGTGCTATTAAACATCTAGGTACAGTCTAGACTTGAGGTGGATGTTTCCAGTAATGCCAAGTGCTGACCTCAGCTGGCATTTTGCTTAATTCATTTCAGGAGACATAGCAAATGTTCCACAGCTCCATATTGAATTATGATGCCATGGTCCTTCTCACCTCCCTTCTAAACATCATTCCAATTAGGTCAAGACTAAAGAAAATACAAGTATTGCTTGAAGTATGGTTCAGTTCTGCATTACCTACAGTCAAGAGAGCCTTCTAATACATCAGACAGATGTTACAGAAAATTCTGAGGCTTTGGTGAAAGGTGTGATTTAGGCTGAGAAATAATCAATTCTCTATTATTCTGAGTTGGCACAACAAATTTAGACTGTGTCTTGAGTGTGCACAGTCTGTCTTGTTCATTGTTGTTTCCTTGAGCCTAACCTAGTGCCTGGCCCACAGTAAAGGCTCAAGAAATGTTTGTTAGATGAGTCCAAAAAAGTTTCTGGAACTCTTTCAGCTTCTGTGATGTAGGGGTGCTGTCTCTCTAGTCAGGCGTTGACATATCCTGATCTCCTCTAGTATGAATTTGTATCTATATAAAGGGCATCAGAAATAAAAGTGGTTTGTGTGGTACTTCATACACATTTGACCAAAAGTTATGTCTGAGTAAAGCTACTCAATTGAGGATGTGGAGCCATCTCTAATTCATTTGGTGAGTTAAGAAGTTTCATGTCTTAAATTTACAAAAATTAAGGCCATAAAAAATGTATGGTATTAGAAAATATTATTTCTATTATGTTCTCCAATATAAGATTCAACCCTTCTCCTGAAGTGGAAAAAAAGACTGAGATTAGCCATATCATGGGACAATAATTCCTACCTTGGTTTAGTAATTGAATGTTTTAAAACTTGACTCTTTCCAAAAAAGTGTTGAGATAATTTCTTCCCGGTTTTCCTAGCAGAAATATACAAAAGTCTAAATCTGGTATTTGGGGGTTGTTTTTACTTACTTAATTAGTGTTAGAGTTTATAGAAATATTTCAATGGATTATATGAGGCTTAAGAATCATGTAAAATTTCTCAGATGTAAGCGGGAAGTCTAAAGTTAATAATGTAATAAAAGATCTTTGTAAAAAAATTCATACCATAGCTACAAATAATTAGCTCTCAAGAACTATAAACTGGCTGATATTTGAGCCCACTAGCAAGCTTACAAATCAGTTTCATGGATTTTGGCAAAAGACAGGAGACTCTTCGGTCAGAGACGAAAGACAGTTTATTACTCTTAGCAATAGTAATAGCCAGAGTTAATAGCATTTGCATGGTTCCCCAAGCCTTAATGCCTTGACATCATGAACCAGGCCAGATGACACCGACACATAGAATGGGTTATTTTAGAGGAGAGGAATCCCAACCTTGGGGAACCCAAGTCTTTTATAATAGACAGCAAACCAACCTGATTTTTCCCTTGGAGGGAGACATTAATTTAAGCAATAGTAAGCACACTTTTGCCCAGAGGAGACACGCCATCTTCCAAGGCTGCTTGTTATATGAACATCCTTAGAAAGACAGTCTGGAACAAAGTCAGTGCCTTTTCTCAGGAAACATACTGAAATGCAAGACCCATGAAAAATTGTTTTTCAACTCAAATATTCTAAAAGGGCCACTTTCTGTTTAAAACAAAACATTGAAACTTTTTAAGGCACAAAGATTGTAGAGCCTAGCTTTGTTTGTTTGGTTTTGTGGCGTTTAAGCAGCCTTTTGGAGGATAGGTATCAGTAGTAAGCATATGACTCGTCTGCTATAGCATTTAATCTAAAATTTATAACTAAATAATGAGCTCTTCTAAAAGAAATTGTTCATGTGATGTTTGCATAGTTAAAGATAATGACAATTCCAGGGATGTGGAACAGCAGGTTCTAATTTGGAAGTTTACTTAGCTGCTCTACTCCAAGATATACAGGGTTTAGAACAAAGGCTTGCAGACCAGAATTACATACATCAAATGTTTCCAAAGAGATTTTGATATTCTTCATATTTCCTTCTAGGCTCCAGGCCTCTAATACTCAAAACCATTACAGTCAAAGACTTTTTTAGTGCTCAATCTTTTCTTTTTCCTACCATTCTTATGAAATAATATATACTTTTAAAGAAAAGGCATATTGATTAAACTATTATTCTTTAAACAGAAGAATTTTATTATCAAATGTAGCCATTATACAATCATATTCACCCAATGGGTTTGTGTTAAGTATGTCTACCTTTAAGATCTTCCAAATATTTTTTTCTTTTAAGTTTTATGTTTCAGTTATCACCAAAATTCATACCAATACTGTTCCTCCTCATCCCCAGTTAATTAAGTTAAAAGATATTTAGCTTGATTAAAGTGGTGATTTATTTGGTCCTCTGTTGTTAGTCATTACAGTAATGCAAAGTAAACCAACAATAGTATCTGAATGGTTTTATATTAAATTTGCATCCAAGCAAAAGAGGACAAACTTAAAGAAAAGAAATATGTGCCCTTTGCCAATTAAATTTCACTTTCCTCTTTGGAGTTAGATGATGCACTGCTGCTGCTAAGTGACTTCAGTTGTGTCCGACTCTGTGACCCCATAGACGGCAGCCCATCAGGCTCCCCCGTCCCTGGGATTCTCCAGGCAAGAACACTGGAGTGGGTTGCCATTTCCTTCTCCAATGTGTGAAAGTGAAAAGGGAAAGTGAAGTCGCTCAGTCATGTCTGACTCGTAGCGACCGCATGGATTGCAGCCTACCAGGCTCCTCCGTCCATGGGATTTTCTAGGCAAGAGTACTGGAGTGGCTTGCCGTTGCCTTATGCACAGTGGTTCCCAAAAGAACCAAAGAGTCTGAAACTGTATTCATGTAGCACAAACACAGCTAAACACAGAGAAATAGCACCATTTATTACATTGCCATCAACAACTGTTCACATAACATATTTCATTGGTGTTTAACTTTCCTCTCTGACCTGCACTATGATCATTGCCTCATGCCCTTAAAAATTATGAATATCAGACAGTGACGACATTAAAGAAATAAAGGTTTTAATACTATCTTAATAAGCACAGTATTCGTTTTTTACTTTATTGTTCTTCAGAACATGTTAAGCATTTTTCCAAAGAACACTTGCAACATTAAAAACTATAATGCTTTTTACACTGAAGTCTGAAGCATAATTCATAAGAAAAGTACAACATAAAATATTACATGTGAAGCATGCCATTCACATCATACTGTAAACCAGAGTGGACTACTTTTTTGTAACTCCTTCCCTTTTTTCTTTTTAGTTTTGAATTCTAGTTCAATGATCTGCAAATTGAGATAAGCATACTCCTGGGGGCTACTTTCTGGAATCTTCCTTCAATGATACATTAAAGGAAATAAATTTCTTTATTTTTAGGAAAAATCTGTTTCCTAAAGTTTCTTCTTCCCTATCTTCCCACTAATAACTATTCTTCCACTTAAAAGAAAGGACATCTATTACCTGCCAGAAATCTTATTATGACAATATGTCCCCAATTATAAAAACCTGAGGAACACTAATCAAAAAGGCAGTTGGAGATATTGGTATAGGTGTGGACTAGAAAAATGACTATAATGACTATATAATAATACTTCTTAAGCTTAGATATTTCCAATAATTTGCTTTCAACAAACCTATAGACTGAGCTAATCAAGTTATCAACTGATACATCATTACAACAGATTTTTTTTGTTAACTTAAAGAATGTAGTGACACTGCTATTATAAAAAATTTTCAACTCCCCATCAATTTTTATTATTCTTGAAAACATTTCATCTATTTAAAAATGTAAACTTTATGTTAAATACCATATTGCTATATTTTTAAATGGATGAAGATGAATATCAAATAGAGATGGTATTTAAATTCCACTGGAACTATTTGAGTGATATAAATATTCTCTATTATAAACATAGAGTTTAAATGCCATCAAAAATAAATAAAAAATCATTGAAATTGCATATTTTGCTGTCATTCAAATTTATGGTAAAAAAAAGTGAGATGTTTATTTATAAATGAAAGAAAGTACTTAGCTTTTCTAATTATTTTAAAGGCTACACAGGCGTGAAAGCTTGAAGACCACTGCCACAGTTCTTATTCCCAGTTGGTACCTGCTCACAATAGGTTCCATTTTTAACTCTGGAATTTTTTTAAGGGTTTAAAATTTAATCCAATTAATCCACATAATCCAATCTCTCCTAAAATATTTTAGAAAATCATTTCTGATTGATTCTGGCTAGAAATCATTAAAATAGAAAGATTGGGGAACATTGAGGCTTTATTTCATTGTTTTTCTTAGTTTGTTAATATTCTGGAATAAAGTATCCATTTTAAAAGCGGCCAGGAGTGAGCAAAATTCATAGAGACTGAGAGAAGGGAGAACACAAAAAATAAAGTAAAGCTACAATATCATTGCTGATGTTGTGGATGGTGGTTTGCTGTGCTGTGCTTAGTTGCTCAGACATGTCCGACCCTTTGCGACCCCATGGACTGTATCCAGCCAGGTTTCTCTGTCCATGGAGATTCTCCAGGCAAGAATACTGGAGTGGGTTGTCATGTCCTTTTCCAGGGGATCTTCCCAACCCAGGGATCTAACCCAGGTCTCCTGTGTTACAAGTGGATTCTTTACCATCTGAACCACCAGGGAAACCCAAGAATACTGGAGTGGGTAGCCTATCTCTTCACTAGGGGAACTTCCTGATCCAGGAATCGAACCAGGGTCTCCTCCACTGCAGGTGAAATCTTTACCAGCTGAGCTACCTGGAAGCCCAATGGTGGCTTATAGAGGAGTATATTTTTAAAGGACAAGATTTTCCCACTCAAGGAACTTATAAGATCATAATTTAAACATCTAGTTGGAAGGAAATGGGCATACTCCCTTTCAAATTCATATTTTAAGTACCTCTTTACAGTAAGAGGAGAGCTGGATCTGCTGCACATTGCTTGCAAAGTCAGTAAAAGTCATAGGATTTGGCTTCACTCCTACAAAGTGTAGGACACTGGCTCCATCAGGTTGTTGGGAACTCTGCAGCCTAAATGTAGAACTTCCTCCAAGTTGCTAGGAGTTCCCTAAGAGTTTGGTAAGGTAAGAGTTTCAATCCTTCGATGAGTCTTTCAGACCTGAGGCTGCCATGCCACGTGGTTCAGGAAATGCTCAAGCCAAATGGAAAGCATGCCTGAAATGCTGCAGGGTTTACATCTGAAAGCACAGGGAGAGAAAGGACAGCCTCTGTGGGAAAAAAAAATGTTCAGCAGTGGCAGAAATATAGGAGGAGGGGGAGATAAGCGTGGCTGCTGACATGGCAGAGCTCTCAGCTGTTTCCACTGATTGGCCCTATTTATCCAAGTTTGTGTCCTCTGCTGCACACAGAGCCACTTCAGTGAGTTTGTCCCTCATGGTCATTTTATGGCACTCTGTGCAGCCATAAACACCACGGATTTCATCTGGATCAGGCCTGTTCTGACAGGCAACCTTGGTGATTGAATACCATGTGAAATATGAGTCTCAATATTTGTGAACAGTCATCTCCCAGCAAGTCCAAAATTTCCTCAATCCTTGTAACCTGGAGAAGAGTTCAAAGACTCATGCAGACATTTATAGGCACATATTGCAGAGGTGGTCCTGGAAGAGTAGGTAAAAGGTGAAATAATAGATGTCAAGGAGAATTGTTGCAGGGCTTGCTCACCTGCAGTGAATGGCTGCACTCACTGTGGAAGAATTATTATATCTCTGACTACTCCAGAGAGAGCCACCACTTTACTGCGGCATGTGGCAATAACTTGATTTTTGGTGGTGAGAAATTAGTCTGTCTCACTGGGAAAACATTGAGGATTAAAAAAGAAACATAAACTTCCACCTATTATTAAATATCAATATATTAAATTCCTGTGATAGTTTATACCTCTTTGCTCTTTACTTATGAATTGAAACAGCTTCTCCATTCCCTCTGCTTTGGGTACTCACTGCACTTTTCCACTGAACGTGGAGGCATAAAATTCTGGCACCATCTTGCACCTAAGACTGCCATGGAGGGACTTTACCCTTTCAGTAAGTTCTATCTTGCTGCAAATAGCACTTTCAGATCTTTATTTCACTTTCTATGGATCTGAAAACCTGTACTTTTTATGATTCTGAGATCTGTTAAAGCTATTTTAACATTGTTGTTCAGTCTCTAAGTTGTGTCCGAGCCTTTGAGATCCCATGGACTGCAGCACACCAGGCTTCCCTGTCCTTTACTACCTCCTGGAGTTTGCTCAAACTCATGTCCATTGAGTCAGTGATGCCATCCAACCATCTCACCCTCTGTCATCCCCTTTTCTTCCTGCCTTCAATGTTTACCAGCATCAGGGTCTTTTCCAATGAGTGGGCTCTTTGCAACAGGTGGCAAAAGTTTTAGAGCTTCAGCTTCAGCATCAGTCCTTCCAATGAATATTCAGGGTTGATTTCCTTTAGGATTAACTGGTTTGATCTCCTTGCAGTCCAAGGGATTCTCAAGAGTCTTCTCCAACACCACAGTTCAAAAGCAGGACCCCTGCCTGCATCAAATACCCATGGCAGGAAGGAGCCCGGGGGACTGGCCTGTGGCATAGATGATTTGTCTTCAACAAAGTGAACTTACTTACTTTTATCTTGTATTTGCTCAAGGACAACCTTGTTACAAAGGCTTCACCAAAATTACGCAGCTATCATTCTTCTCAGAGCCAGATCCTCAGTCTTGCAAAGCTCAGGGCAAGGTTACCTGATCTTTGCCCTGGTCTCCAAGGATATAATCTGCAGGAACCTGGTGAGGTACTTTGGAGCACATAATGGAGGGGAGAGCTCTGGAGTGTTGTTTTGGAATTCCTTATTAATTAGAACAACAATAATCATGTTCCTTTGCTTGCGATACTCTTCCATACCCTCAAGGTAACTGTACATAGATTCACTTGGAGCAAATAATCAAGGGGGAAAAAAAATGTGTTTGCAGCTCTTTTCTGTAATTTAAATATTTTTCTTTGAAACAGCAAATTTACTTTGAGCAGATGTTCTCTCTACAGAGCGTGATCCTGCCACGAGAGGTAAATTTTCAGTCAGAGACCCAGGTGACAGCTCCATGATTCTGGCACAGGCAGCCCGAGTGGTTGCTGGTCAAGGGGAGGCCCTCCTCAGCCTCTTGTTTCTTCCTCCTCTGGGGTAGGACGATGCAGCTGGTCTGTGTATAAACAATGGGTTTGCAACACAAGGTGACTTAGCCAGCACTGAGCCAGGGCTGGGGCAACTCCTAAACCCTTCTTTCTTCAAAATCAGAAGTGCTTATACTCCTTATCTACATGTTCATTAACAAATATTTATTGAGCCACTCCCAAGAGAGCACCGAGATGAAAAAGTGTGAGATCCAGAGACAGTCTGGGCTCCATGCCACCTCTGCTGCCACCTCTGAGCTCTGTTAGTGTTTAGTCGCTCAATCATGTCCACCTCACTGTGACCCCATGGACTGTAGCCCACCAGGCTCCCCTGCCCATGGAATTTTCCAGGCAATAACAGTGGAGTGGGTTGCATGCCCTCCTCCAGGGGATCTTCCAGATCCAGAGATCGAACCTGCATCTCTTATGTCTCCTGCATTGACAGGCAAATTCTTTACCACTAGCGCCACCTGGGAATCCAGTGTTGGGACCTTGGCAAATTATGAACTCCTTTCAACCTCAGTTTCCTCTACTTTAAAAGAGGGGAAGAGTAATGTTAATCTCTAATGGGGAGGGATTCAGCGAAGATCCAGTGATACAAGGTTTGTAAAGGGCTGAGTCCATTGAAAGAACTTGTAGCTATTAGGCAAACTGGATTTGATGGGCTGTGAGCAGAAGTCAAGTAATCCCACCAGGCAGGTCCTGTAGTGGTTTGTGTCACTCTTAGATCACAAAAAGTCCTCGGATCAGTTCTCGTGCCAAGAAGAGTCTCCTTTCAGAAAGTCAAATGTTTGGTATAAAATCAAATCCTGGAGCTCTGTTTAACTGAGAGCTTCTCTCCACCCAGCTTGCCACAGGCCCGGGAGCCCGAGTGGAGGAAGGGAGCGGAGCCAGCCTCCTCTTCCTCTCTCCTGACTCTGTCTTCTACCCACTGTGTAGCTGCGAGACTTCTCCAAGGTTAGGGGCAGAGGAGATTACAGGACAGGGCCCAGAGGAAAGTGGGTAGAGCCAGCATCTGGCACTGAGGCTCTGTGCTTGGCAGAGCCTCAAAGCTGCCTCCTGTCATGGGCAGGTGGCCCCAGCCACTGCGCTTCCCGTTTGCAGTTCTCAGGGCAGTGTCACCTGCCCCAGCCCTTTATGTTGCTCCCCCTACTTTCAGGGAACCTTGTCAAGCTCCCTCAGTTTCTCACTTGACTGGAGAGAGAAGAAAGCACATCCCTCCTCCTTCTTCATGTAGACGGACACGGCCCTGCAACCACAAATCTCACAGAGGTCAGTGGGGCAGAGGTCAGTGAGCTGGCTGTCAGCTTCAGTGGATTTTCCATCATTTTGCTGTTTCCTGTCCACTCTTCCCTTTCTTCCAGTGCCCTGGTTAGTCCTGAGCGAGATTTTTCCTGGTGGAATTCGAGGACGTGCCATGGCTCTAACTTCCAGCATGAACTGGGGCATCAATCTCCTCATCTCTCTGACATTTTTGACGGTGACGGGTAAGAACTTGCTTTTCCCTAAGGCCTTTTATGCTCTTAGGACAGGTGTTAGGGAAGTACATCACCTGAAAAACACTTTCTTGTCAACATTTTCAAACTCAAAAGTAAAGAGGATGGCAGTGAACCTGATGTACCAACCACCCAATTTAAACAGTTATCAATCCTTAATTCATTCATGACCCCACTTGTTCTGCCCCCAAATTAGCTTAAGTCATGTTCCAAACACGTCTCTAAAGTTTCAACAGGGACCTCTAAAAGATAAGACATTTGATTACTGTGACCACAATAGCATTTTCACCCCTAAAAAAAATGCTAGTAATAATCTCTTGGTATCAAGTATCCAGTCTGGGTTCACATCCTTCCAATTGCCTTATAATTATTTTTTATACTTTATTTGAATCACAGTTCAAATAACTGATTTACAGTTGATTGGTATGTCTCATAATTTACAGGTTTCATCTCCATGTTTCCTCCCTCCCCACACTTTAAATTTTTAATAAAGAAGCTGGGTCATTTGTTTCATAGACTTTTTCCCAGGCTGGATTTGCTGATTGTAGTCATATCATGTGACCCTCTGTCCTTTGTGTTTTTCCTGTAAATTGCTATTTATCTGTGAGTGCTCAGTCACTCAGTCACGTCTGACTCTTTGTGACCCCATGGACTGGAGCCTGCCAGACACCTCTATTCATGGGATTTTACAGGCAAGAATGCTGGAATGGGTTGCCATTTCCTTTTCCAGGGGATGTTCCCAACCCAGGGATCGAATCCGAGTCTTTTGCGTCTCCTGCATTGGCAGGTGATTCTTTACCCCTAGAGCCACCTGAGAAGCCTATTTATCTGTAGAGGCTGGAAAAGATTTAGATTTTCTTGTTTATCTGCAAACCCATTCCCAGGTGATGGTGTCTGTCCTTCTATTAGAGGCATGTCCTGTCTGTTTGTCTCCCACCTTGTCGTGCCTGCATCCTTTGAGGATCATTGCCCAGATCCATTATTTTCCTTCCATTATCTCTAAAAGACCCTGATGCTGGGAAAGATTGAGGACAGGAGGAGAAAGGGGTGACAGAGGATGAGATCACTGGATAGTATCATCGACTCGATATGAGTTTGAGCAAATTCTGGGAGATGATGAAGGACAGGGAAGCCTGCAGTCCATGGGGTTGCAAAGAGTCAGATACAACTGAGTGACTTAACAACAACTGAATTTTTATCAGCAGTATTTCTCTAAGGAGAAAATTCTTCTCATTAGTTATTTGCCTGCCCTGAAGTATGGATCATATACTAGATTCATATACTAGCAAGATTAATGTTTGAAACTTTCTTTTTATTTTCTAGTTTTCAAAATAATGTGGTTCCCCAGCATCCTCAAAAACTGACTAATGAGTTGAGTTTTCTTTATTTTATATGTATATGTATATATAATGCATAAATATTAAATAATATGTATATATAATATAGAGATAATATATACATTTTCAAAAGTGGTTCATGCACGCATACTTAGTCTCTCAGTCATGTCTGACTCTTTGCGACCCCATGGACTGTAGCCCACCAGGCTCCTTTGTCCATGGGATTTCCTGGGCGAGAATATTGAAATGGGTTGCCATTTCCTTCTCCAGGGGATGTATACTCAAAAAAATATATATCTAGAGGGAAAAACAAGAGTCTCTGAACTCATGCACTTTTGAATCTTGGACCACTTTTTTTTTTTTAGTACATCTACTTTTGGAAGTGAACTTTTAGAGTTATTAATTAAACTTAGCTTGTGTTTTTAATAAAATTTTTAAATATTTATGTCCCACATTTTTGGAAATAGCCCAAGATAAAAAGAGACAAAGGAACTGGTCATTTGCACAAACCATATGTCTCCTGCTGAGATCACACACATAGATCCATGTCCTTCACCTTCTCTCTCTCTCTCTCACACACACACACACACACACACACACACACCCTTACCTCATGTTTATATAGAGAAAGAGAAATATAAAAGAAAGAATGGAAATAATGGAGGACAAATAAAGATGACACAAATCTCTAGGAAAGATAGCTAATATACAGGATGAGCTGGTAAAGGCTTAAGTTCTGAGTGGACTTTTAGAACAAATGTTTGGAAAGCATATTCATTTATTAAAAAAAAATTCTGGTATGATCTCAGACCTGTAGATGACATTTCATTGGAATAAGTCTGAAATTCTATACTTCTTTTCAAAAATCAATTTTCCAAGTAAAAAATATAAAGGTTCTGCTTGACAGCAAGCCCTTGGACACTGACTTTTACGGCAACGTCAGCTGTACCAATAAAAGAAGAATGTTCCTGAGACACAGACATACCCTCCTGTGGTCATAATACAGCTGGGTATTGCTTTCACCTTTGAGTAAAATATTTTTAGAGAGTTTCAGTGTGTCCCCCAAGGAAGGCACCCTGGATAACACGGGCACATGACCTATGGTCTGTGAAGAACAGTTGCGGGAGCTCAGGGTGTTTGATTTGGACAAGAGGATGCTCGGGAAGGGATGGAGGTGTGTTCAAATATTTGAGGAATGTCATGAAGAAGGGATGAGGAAGGCTGATGCAGAGAACAAAACAGAGCCTCTGAGCCCAAATTCCCAGAAGGCAGACTTGGCTTTAGAAAAGAGTGAGGAGTATGTTTGAAACAGATAGGGCTGATCCACAATGAGGTATACATCTTTGTAAGTGGTGAGCTCCCAATCACTGTAAGTACTCAGACAGAAAAGGGGACGAGTTTGATGAGATGAGCTTTATGTTTTCTCCTCCACCTTCTACTTTTCTGATTTTATGCCCCAGAGAAGGAAGGAGGACCAAATCTTTAAAGTCTTTATTAAATATTCACTTGGGGGAAACCATGCACCAGCAGCTAGAAAGGCAAGAGAGAACAGACTTTAATTAAAATTGCCAGGAGGACTGCAGTGCTTTTTCCTCTTGAACCCACCTCACCACAGCTGGCCTGCAAGTGCTTAACATGTGTAGATCCTTCCATTCTGCATTTACCAAACTGCCTTCTTGCGTAATTGCTCGGTCAGTGTTCCTGACTGACTAGCTGTGATTTGTGGCCACTAAGGGCTATTTGCACTGTTACAGTCTGTGGCTGGTCTGAGCCAGGCTCCTCCTCTGCTCCTGGCTATACTGGACTTTCTGCTGTGCACAGGACGCCACAATACAAGGGCAGACTCAAGTGCATTGGGGGCCACCTCTCACTAGCTACCTTACCTTGATCTTGGTCAGTACTACAAAGGGGCGGTACCTCTGGGAAGAAGCCGTCAGAGGAAAAACTAGGTTAGCAGATGAGATCCATCAAAACCTGGAGGATCCTGCTTCTTGCTGATGCTTCTTAGCAAGTTAATATCCTTCATTCAAAACATTATCATGTTTTTTCCCCTCTGAATCCAGGAAGCAGCATTGCAAAAACAGTGCCAGCTACTAAAATGATGAAATACTGCCAACATGAAGTGATTTATTCAAGTCAGAGTAAAGAAGGGGGAGCTCATTCCAAGAAGAGTCCATTTGTATAAATGTCTTTACAAATGTCGACCAAATAGAAACCAAACTACTATGGCAGTGGTTCCCAAGAGAGGAACTGTAGGGGGTGAGGAGAGAGGAGAGAGCCTACTTTCTGCTTTCTGTGTTTCTGTGTTGTTTGAGGATAGCTTACTTTCAGCTTTCTGTGTTTCTGTGTTATTTGACGTTCTTTTTGTTTGTTTGTTTTGCAATGAACATGTCTATTACCATTTTGAAAACAAAAAGAATGTTCACCAAGAAAATGGCTTTGGGTTTAAATTGTGATCCTTACAAGACTGCTATTCACTTCACCAGAGAAAGCTGGGGTTGTTTGTGACAACGAACCTTTCAGATGCTGGATATATTTATAATTTGTGATTGCTATTTCCCTGGCTACTACTGGCATGTTGGAAAATACATATATTTTTACATGTGCCCTAAGAAGCGTCTATCCACAAATGGGATAGAAGCAACACAAAATGCATCTCTAACTGGTTTCTTTTGTCTCCCCCAGATCTCATTGGCCTGCCGTGGGTGTGCTTTATATATACAGTTATGAGTCTAGCGTCCCTAGTTTTTGTTATTGTGTTTATACCTGAAACAAAGGGATGCTCTTTGGAACAAATATCAGTGGAGCTGGCAAAAGAGTGAGTATTGCGTGCATTGCTCTCTGAACAGCACTCTTAGCTCAAAAATTCAGCTTTTATATACAATGAAATGATAATATCTGAAATTATTTTAGGATATATGCTTTGGAGGGGAACCATATCTCAAAAAATAATTCTAGTTTCTCTGCTGTATGTTTAATTTGCAAAAATCACCTAAGAATTTAGAATAAGCGTGGTTTTCTAGTCTTCCAAAGCTCTTTTCAATAATGATTGAAGAACCTCTCCCATCTCCGTGCCCTCCCCCTCACAAGAGTGGTTTTTTTGTTTGGGGTTACAGATTAGGCCCAGAATGACATGCTCACCCTGTGCTAAAATAGTGGGCTTCAGCCTTCTGCGTCACACTGGTAGGTTTCTTGAAGCCCTAAACACCCATTAAGGCTAAGATTACCAGGAAAACTCTTGGGCTTAAATGTCTAGAATTATTCCAAATATGGCACAAAGTATGTTATGCAAGATGAAGAGTTTCCTACATGAATAGGCAATTAGAACACTGGTTAAATAAAACTCACATGGAGAGATTGCTTAAACAATTTAACACAGCACTGGGCTGTAGAAAACCCCTGTTTTCTTTAGGAACAGAACTCACAACTCTGAGTGATGAAACTGGCCTGGGGGAGGAGGCGATCAGTGCACAGGGGTCAGGCATGAAAGGGAACTTGCTACTCTTCCTAGCATTTAATCATTCTACTTAAAATACAGGAATACTTGTTCTTAGGCTTTAACATAACAGGAGGAAAATACATATTTACACTTTGATTTTCTTCTAGAAATACTTCCGATACACTAGAGAGAAATGTTATGATGGCTAAAGAAATTTGGAAGCACAGTGATTCTTTAGCTTTTGTCTGAAGGAAGAGTAAAGCTGATAAGTGAACTGATGTATACTGACAGTTATATGTGTACCAAAGGAAATGGCAACCCACTCCAGTACTCTTGCCTGGAAAATTCCATGGATGGAAAAGCCTGGTAGGCTACAGTCCATGGGGTCGCAAAGAGTCGGACACGACTGAGCGACTTCACCTTCACCTTCAATATATAGACCGAATTTTTAATCCTGGTTTAATAGTATTATATAACAATTATTATTATTATTAGGGTATAAAGTAAGTAGGAGTACGGATGATTTTTACTTTGTACTTTATATACTTTAAAATGTTTTACAGGTAATTCTCTGGTCATTCAGTAATTAGGACTCGGTGCTCTAGGGCCCAGGCTCAATCCCTGGTTGGGGAACTAAGATCCCACAAGCTGAGTGGGGCAGCCAAAAACAAACAAACAAACAAAAGGCTTACATTTTAAAGACATTTCATTTTAGTAAGAAGAAAAACTTTTCTCTTAATTCAACATAAATATCAACCGTAAGGCTAATTTTTGATGCAGATAAGGCCTTATTTTTCAAGTATTCAATGAAAATGAAAATTATTCACTTACCAAAAAAAATATATAGTTGTCATGAAAGCCAGATATCCCCTTGGCCTTGTCATAGCATTGTCTGTCTCTATACAAGTTAAAGTCAAATAATTGGATTTCTTGGTGAGCGCAGAATCTGAACAAGACAATTAATTACACATACATGATTTACATAAGGAATATCTTCAGACCTTAGCAACGCAGTGCATTCATCTGTAGACAGGAAACACGTCTGACAGAGATGCAGGCCTTTTCCAGAACTGAGATGCCAGGACCCTGTTGACATCCACCCCTGTTGGTCACACTTTACTTCTCATTCTTCCTGAAGAGCTTGTTTCACATCAGTGGTCTGTTTAGATATAAAACCTTCTCCCCAGATGTAGTGGCTTGAAATACACTAGTTGCTATTTCCCATGATTCTTTGGTTTGGCTGGGTGGGGCCCCTGCTCAGTCATGTGACTCCAGCATCAGCAGGAAGGGCAGTTGGTGGAAGATGCTGACACGGAGGGGAGTTTCCGTTCTCTTCGGGTGGCCTCATCCTCCAGGAGGCTAATGTGGCTTCCTCACCTGTCAGACTCTGGGCAGCATTCCCAGGTAGTGGAGGCAGAAGCTGCAAGTTTCCGTGAGGTTTCCATTCTGGAAGTCACGCTACATCACTTTCATCAATTTCTATTGTCAGTACAAGTCCTAAGTTCAGCCCAGATTCACACAGAGATTGATTTATGTCTTGATGAAATGAAGGGCAAAGGTCTTTTGTTTGTTTGCCACATTTAACCTATCACATCTATTCTTTTTTTTTTAAAGTCATTTATTTATTTGGCTGCCCCAGGTCTTAGTTGCAGCACGTGGAATCTAGTTCCCTGCTGCTGCTGCTGCTCAGTCGCTTCTTGGTGAGAAGTCGTGTCCGACTCTGTGTGACTTCATAGACGGCAGTCCACCAGGCTCCCACGTCCCTGGGATTTTCCAGGCAAGAGTACTGGAGTGGGTTTCCATTTCCTTCTCTTCTAGTTCCCTGAGCAGCGAATGAATCCAGGCCTCCTCCACTGGGAACTCAGAGTCTTTGCTACTTTGGAATGTGAGGGAAGTCCCACCCCTACTGTTTCTTGAAAGTCTTTTACCTCCTGCATGCATGCTAAGTCACTTCAGTCGTGTCCAACACTTTGCAACTCTATGGACTGTAGCCCACCAGGCTCCTCTAAGGGATTCTCTAAGCAAGAATACTGCAGTGCGGTGCCATTTCCTTCTCCAAGGGATTTCCAACCCAGAGATTGAACCCGCATCTCTTACTTCTCCTGCATTGCAAGTGGATTCTTTACCACTTTCGCCATCTGGGAAACCCTTTTACCTCCTAAGAAACAATTTTTCCCCCTGGGTCTTCTTTTCCTACCTCATCAACTCTTAATTCCTTCTTTCTCCTTCTACTCCTGCATGATAGTTTTCTTTGATATCTTAGCCCTGCATCCTTTTGCCTTAAGGCCAAATCTTCATCTTCAAAGCCTTGAGTAACCCTAACCCTGGAGAGTATTCCTTTCTCCTGGATCTTCAAGATTTTCTAGTCCTATTTTCTTTTTATGTTGCCCTAGCTAAAATTCTGTGGTTTCACTTCCTTAAGTAGGTTATAAAATTTTGGTTTCCAGGGATGGTCTCGACCCATTTTTATGTAACTTCTACAATCTCTATGTGAATCTGGGCTGACCTTAGGACTTGTACTGACAATAGAATGGTCTCGACCCTTTCTTATGTAACTTCTACAGTGCCTAGATTAAAATTGATTCCTAATGGATGACTGAAAAACATCCACCATGTGGTCCATCGATCCAATGCTGAATTCATTGTGTGTGGGTATTAAATTGCAGACAACAATATAAATCATAACGAGTTTTGATCTGTGGCTCATAGGATGAGATTTAATCTATGACCTAACAGTCTGTGCAACAAGAGGAGGAAGAGGTATGTGCTCAGAAAAGGGAGACGAATGGGCTTCACCATACTGCTCCCTCCCCACAACTGCAGAGATTATTCATTCAGCTCTTTGTTGATGATCTACTATGGACCAGACACTGTATTAGGAAAGAACTGAAGATATCCAGAGTCCATAACTTCCTTATTTGAAGAGGCAGACCAGAAAATAGACCATTGCAATAGACTGTGTTGGCAAGTGCAAAGGGAGGTCACATGTATTGGGGAAGAGAATCCCTTTAAAGGTAAGGGTTTGTTAGAATTCTGGTGAGCAGTACTAATTTAAAAAATTGAAGCAGTAATCAATGAACTGAACAAGACTGTGCATCACTCCTTACCACACTTTTTTAAAAAGTCTTAAAGCAGAATGTTCTCAATGAATTAAAGTTAAGAAACTTTTAGATCTTTCTTTTTCATATGGGACTGTCAGAATGTATTAAATTTCAAACCAAATGAAAATTTGAAGACCAAACTTAAGAAAAGTCAGTCTTTCTATCCAGTAGACCTCCAGAATAAGGCATTTGTAAGAACATAGTGATTTGGGTGGCTAAAATTCAACAAAACGTATGCATTAGAATTCAGGGTAGGGAAGAAATCCGTCTAAATTAGCAAAACTCTACATTATGAAATGTTTTTGAAAGAATCACATTTCTGTTCCTTTTGAGTCACACAATTACTCAAACTTAAATCTAGACCCTCTCCAAGAAAGTTTTAAATCACAAATTAGGAGAGATCCAAAAGCCAAAGGCATACTCTTCTTGTGCCAGGAGGTTGATGTTGAACAGATAGAGATAAGGGCACAGGTGTGAATTATGAAAGATGAGTTGGCCAAACAGTTCTGCATTTTGAATTCATTTCTAGCAGCAGCAAGCAGCAGTGTCTACCCAGGTTGCATTCTTGCATGGAAGCCCAATACCTGAGGGCAGACAGGAAACAGTTGCTTTCAGAAATCTTGGTTAACTGATTTCTACAACACCAAAGAGCCTGGAACAAGTCTTAGCTTGAAGCAGCGGATTGGCCAATGCTTTAAAAATTAAGAAGTAAGCAGCCTGAATGGTGTAAATTGACCAAAGTTATGTATGAAGTATGTGTGTTAAACAAGGTTCCCTGGAGGGAAATGGTGGAGACAAAAATAGAAATAAAATATATAATTTTATTGAAAATTTATTGAACTAGCTAAGTGAACATGGGGCAGCAGAAAGCCTCAGGGAACTTGAGATGACATGAAAGCTGAAGAGAGTTGAAGATGGAGGAAGGCTACAGCTGAGCTAAGAAAGTCTTTCTGAACTTCGGAGTTAGTGAAACAAGGAATCAGCTTTTGTCACCAGGGAAACACAGAGTTCAGATGTTATGTCCAATGATTTTCTAAGCAATAAGAAAGGAAACTACTTATAATATTGTATTAACTTCAAATCTGATACTCCATTCCTCTTAATATTTTCGTTTCTCATATTTAGAGCTGGCTTCTTTCCCTTCTGTTTCTACAAGGCTGAGAAAACACATCTTCTTCCAAAGTTGTTAAATTTTTTGTAAGATAAACAATGACTCAGCGGAGAGGTCAGAAGAGATCTCACTAATAATGTAATTTGAAAGGATTTTATTTTGACCTCGTGCCCTGCCAGCTACAAACACAAAATGGGACATTTGCCATATGTGCTATTTCAGCTGTGACTTTCATTCTTTTCCCCAGTTTAAGTGGAAGCAATTGGAGAAACACAAGTTAATGTTTTGTAAATATTTTAGCTCTGAGGCTTAGATAATTTTTCACTTTTAGCAGCTAATTTTATGTGGCCATTCCTTCATTCATTCACACAAATTCATTTATCCGCTGACTATTTACTGAGCCTCTGTTCCATGCCACACACCGCTCTAGGTGCTCTAACATTAATCAGTGAGCAAAGTGCTGTAAGAATTAAGATAGTAAATGTGTGTGTGTGTGTGTGTTGGGTGGGTACTTTGGATTGATGATCTGAGAAGGTATCCTGAAAGATAACACTTCAGATAAAAACTGAGTGGTAATAAAGGGTCAGTCCTGCAAAGAGAGAGGGAAAGAGAATTCATGCAGAGAGAATAGCTAGTGCAAAGGCTACAGTAACATACTTGACCTGTTTCAAGAACTGAAAGATGCCCAGGAGGAGGCTGCAATCTTTGAGATTCAGTGAGAAAGTCAATGGAAATGGATGTGTAGAGCTTCACAGACTGAGTATGGATTTCATTCTAAGTGCAATGGGAAGCTACAAAAATACTTTAAGCAGGGAAGTGACGTGACCTGATTTACTTTAAGTTGTGCCAAACTAGTGTCTGCAGGCACACAGCTGCACATGGCAGAGAAAGCACACGAGCACAGGGCTGGGCCCCAGGTTCAATCCCCCTCATGACCTCCAGGGCCCCTCCCATGCTGCCTGGCAATTGCCCATGTCCATTGTCTATGAACTGCCTCTCCTAGACAACAGCTCAACACTAACTCCTCTTTCTGGAAACATCCCACCTCCTTGGTAGCGGTGGTTTAGTCCCTAAGTCGAGTCCAACTCTTGCAACCCCATGGACTGTAGCCTGTCAGGCTCCTCTATCCATGGGTTTCTGGACAAGAATACTGAAGTGGGTTGCCATTTCCTTCTCCAGGGGATCTTCCCGACCCAGAAATTGAACCTGGGTCTCCTGTATTGCGGGAAGATTCTTTACCGACTGAGCTATGAGGGAAGCCCACCTCCGTAGCGCTCCTCATTCCTGCTGACAGCCTTGCTTCTGACTTCATGGAAAAATGCATGCCCATTCACTCCATTGTGTGTGACTATTTTGTGACCCCATGGGCTGTAGCCCACAAGGCTTCTCTATCCATGGAATTCTCCAGGCAAGAAAACTGGAGTGGGCTGCCATTTCCTTCTCCAGGGGATCTTCCTGACCCAGGGATTGAACCCAAGTCTCTTGTGTCTCCTGCATTGGCAGGCAGATTCTCTACCACTGAGCCACCGGGGAAGCCTCTACTTCTGGCTTCACAGGAGAAATGGACACAATCAGAAAGGAAACTTCCCTAACCTTCCACCTCCCCACGTCTCAGTGTCTGTATTGAAATATAGTACCATCCCTCCAGGTTCTACCTTTAACTCATTGCTATATGATGGTGACCACTTCACACCCTCTTCCCTTCCCTTTTCCAGAACATTCCCCAGCAGTACTCCTGGTCTACCCCTATCCATATCTTCCTTCTCTCCTGGATCTTTACTTCTCATCAGCAGAAAAGATCTTAGGTGATTTTTTCCCCCATCGTAAACAAAAAAGTGTTTTGGTCCCATTTTCCTCTCTAGGTTTTGCTCTGCCATCATTTATAGCAAAGTTCTTCCAGAGTTGTGTCTATTCCCTGTCAGCAATTCCTCTCTTCCTATTCTCTCATGAACCTGCTCCAGTGAGCAGACTTTTATGGCCACTACTCCACTGACATTGTTCCTTTTAACATCCAGGTTACTCCACATTGCTAAACCCAGTGGTCAGTTCTCGGTCAGCATCTTAATGGCTGGCATAGTGACCATCGCCAGCATGGACTGGGGTGAGCGTGGCCTCCTTTCCGAGACACTTGCTTCACTGCCTTCAGGGACCAACCTCCTGGTTGTCTTCTACCACTCGCTCCTTCTTAGCATCCTCTGCTGGATCCATCTCATGTTTCACTCTCTTGAAGTTGGAGTGCCCTGGGGCTTCATCCTCTGATCGCCTCTCTACCCCTCACTGGCTCATTGATCTTAAAGCCATGGCCTTTATACTATCCATATGCCCCTGATTTCAACATTCATACCTCTAGCTTCAATATCTTTCCTGAATTCAAGTGTTGTTTATTCAACTCTTTGCTCTACACATTTTTTCAAATGTCTAAACAAATCTTTCAAACTGAGCATGATCTAAATTCAACCCCGATGTCCCCCAAACCTACTCCACTCACAGACATCCACCTCACTTGAGGTCAGCCTTATCCTTCTGCTTGCTCTGGCCACAGACCTTCGAGTCTTCCCTCTCCTTCCCTCCCACTCCATATTCAATCTTTCAGAATATAGTGTTGGTTCTTATTTCAAAATACATCTAGAAGCTGGCCATCTTCACTGTTCTTTCCCTGATCTGAGTCACCATGCTTTCTCCTGTGTTACTGTAGTAACCATCTGTGCATGCTCATTCACTTCAGTCCTGTCCAACTCTCTGAGGCCTTATGGACTGTAGCCCACCAGGCTCCTCTGTCCATTGGGATTCTCCAGCCAAGAACACTGGAGTGGATTGCCATGCCCTCCTCCAGGGGATCTTCCCGATTTGGGGATCGAACCCACATTTCTTCATCTCCTGCATTGCAGGCAGATTCTTTACCCACTGAGCCACCTGAGACCCACCTGACTGGTCTTGTTTTCAGACTCCATCCCCTCCAGTGTTTTCAGCACAGCAACCAGTGACCCCTTTAAATGTGATCAAGCCATTCCTTTGCTCAACTCTTCCAGCAGCTTTGATGGCCCATGTTGTTCAGTTGCCAAGTCACATCTGACTCTGCGACCCCACGGACTGCAGCACAGCCAGCCTCCCTGTGCCTTAACATCTCCTGGAGTTTGCTCAAATTCACGTCCATTGAATCGGTGATGCCGTCCAACCATCTCGTTCTCTGTCGTCCCCTTCTCCTCCTGGCTTCAGTGCTTCCCAGAGTCAGGGTCTTTTCCAATGAGTCAGCTCTTCGCATCAGGTGGCCAAAGTATTGGAGCTTCAGCTTCAACATCAGTCCTTCCAATGTGTATTCAGGCCCATACCGGTCTACATATCCTACCACTCTTCCCCGCTTTCACTCTCACCAGCTGTATAGGTCATTCTGCTGTATCCCAAACGCACCAGGAAATGCTCAAGACTCAGGGTCTCTGCCCTAGTTTTTGTATACTTAGTTCACTGTAGTTTCCCAGCACCTGGAATAATTTCTTTGCATATAATTGAAGCACATTATTGAAAATGAATGGATGAATGAATGAATTGGATATAGAAGTACGGTAATGAAGTAGTGGGGCTTGTCCAGTGGCTCAGTGGTAAAAGAATCCACCTGCAATGCAGGAGATGTGGGTTCAATCCCTGGGTTGGTGAGAACCCCTGAAGGAAATGGCAACCCATACCAGTATTCTTACCTGGGAAATCTCATGGACAGAGGACCCTTGGCAGCTACAGTCCATGAAGTTGCAAAAGAGTGGACATGACTGAGCAACTAAACCACAGCAATGAAATAGTCAGGATAATAATGAAATTTTTAGCTTGAGAAGCTGCATGGATGGTAAAATGGGGGAGCCTGAAAGAGAACTTGGTTTCAGAGCTGGAAAGATTACAGAGATGTCCATTTGACATCAGATGGATGTGTATTCATTGGCAGCTGGATATGTAAATATGAGATTCTGGAGACATTCAGAGTCTGGGTCAGATCTGGGAGTAAATGGTATGTAGGTTATGGAACCAGATGAGATCATCTAGTCGGAGAGCAGAGAAAAGAGAATGAGGTCCAGGACCAAGCCCTAGTTTATGCCAACATTTGGAGAACAAGCAGGGGAGAGTGAGCGTGGAAAGCACTGAAAAGGAGCCAACAGCGGGGTTGGAGAGGAGCCCAGAAAATATGCAATTGCTGAAGCCAGGAGGAGTGTTGTGGGAAGGTGGCATCAAATGATATTAAATGCTGCTGAGTGGCCAAGTGCAAAGGGGGGTGGTGACTACGGGTTGTGGGTACAGTCTCAATGGGGTCGGGAGGACAGAGGTGACCGAGGAGGCTTGAGAGTGCGAGTTTGTGAAGACATCAGTTTTGCTGGGAATGGGAACAAACAGGATGATCACGGTCTCGACTGGCTTAACCCATCACTGCTCCTTTCCCAAGCCTCCCACTCACCCTCGGACCACTCTGCATTGCAGCTCTCTCTCAAACACCTACCAGGACTAGGAATCCACTGAAGAGTCATCACCCACTTCCTTTCTTAGTCAGATTCCATGCACCACCCCTCCCTTTACCTTGTCCCCTCTCCCTTCGTTGTTCAGGCAAATCTTAGTTCTGATTGTCTATTCTTAGCCTGTTTTTTTTCCCTGCATCCAAGGAACTACACATGGCTGGAGAAAATAGCCAACTGTGCGAGGTAAGTTCAGTTTTAAATTGCTGAACGTAAATCTCAAATAGGTTTTCAGGAATGTCCTACCACAGTTGGTTTTCCTACTGTCCTAGATGGCGACCTCACACTCTGTCACCTCTCAAACCTCCAGCATTCCGTCCCACTTCCTCACCCCCTGCTGATGGCCATGGCTTTTTAGTTCACAAAAAAAAAAGAGAGAGAAATAAAGAGCCCACCTCATGGTCTATGCCATCTACTAAACTACCTACATCTGTGCCCGTTTTCTGCATCTTGATATAAAGGCCAATTCTTCCATTTGTCTATAGTATGTCATCGATTTCCCCCTTCTATGGGATTATCACTACATACACACACAGAGACACACAGACACACACACACAGCTTCAGTACTTCCCATCCTAAACAAGATACCTCCCTAGACCTCAAATCTCAAATTCCCCTCAGGTACCACGCACTCCTTGCTCCCACTGCTCAGTTACGGGGTATTTTATGTTTGTTGTCTCCACATCCTTACCTATCATTCTTCATTGAACTTATCCCACTCAGGTTTTCTTTCCTGCTTTCTTACTCCCCATGATGTCTGCTGTTACCAAACTCTAGCATGCCCAGTTCTTCATGCTCCCATCCTTAAACACTTTTTCTTTTACTTATCTTCCAGTATATTGTACTTTCTTGGTTCTCCTCCCCCATCAGTGACTCCTTGGTCTCCTTTGTTTCCGCTTCCTCCCTTCCTCCCTCCAAATACCATAATGCCTAGGGCTCAATCCTTGATCTCCATCTACACTCACTTCTCGGGTGTATTCCCCTGGCTTTATAAGCCATCCATAAATTGATGATACCCAAATGATTTTCTCTGGTCTCTGACTTTTTACCTGATTTTCAATTCCCAAATCTGTCTACTTGACATCTTCGGTTAGAATGTCCAGAGGCATCTCTAATTTAACATGACCTACACAGAACTCTGGATTCCCGGTACCATTGACTGCCCTTCTCATATTTCCTCCACAAGTCTTTTGCTTGGGGGAACCTCTGAGGCCAAGGGTGCTTCTGAGGCCAGAGGCTTAGGATTCATCCATGCTATTCCTTACACTGTCAGTCTTGTTAGCTGTGAACATAGGAATATACACTTTCTACCAGTACTATTCTAAATCCAAGCCACCATCTTTTATCTGGACTAACCTCCAAACTAGTCCTCTTTCAACTTCCACTTTCTGCAGTCCATCCTCCATACAGCAGCTAGATGGATCTTTTAAAAATGTCGTTCTTCAGCTAAAAATCCTACTACATTTCAAATAAAATTCATGCTTCTTAACTCTGGCTGCTACCTACCCCTCCAGCCCCACATCTGTCATTCACGTACTCGCCATGTTCTAGCCACGCTGGACTTTCCATAACATGGTCTTTAGTTGCAGTCCTTCACACGGTTTCCTAACTTCACTGCAGTTTCTGATCAAATGTCACCTCATCTTTGGAGATGCCAGCAGTATGATAAAGTCCTCCACATCCCCACTAAGCCATTCTTTCCCCCTTTCTTGGTTTGTTAGCACTCCTACTAGTTGAAATCATAGGCTTTTGTGCTTGTCTCCTTTGTTAAGATGTAAGATCCTTGAAAGCCAGGTCTTTATCTACTCCAACCACACACCTGGAATGTAGCCACTCAACGAACTGGATAAACCACAGGACAGTATATTTAAGGGGAAGAAAGGTTCGAAGGTGGTCTTCTTAAAAGTAAACATAAAATACTAGAGCATGTTTCTATGCTGATGGAAATAATCTTGTAGAAATGAATTTGTTAAAGCAGGAGCAAGAGAATAATGCAGAAAGCAGAATGTGTAGACACAAACATAGGCATATTGGTAACCAGTCTGAGAAAAGGGGGAAAAAAATGAGAGGATCTGGGTTGTAATCTCCACTCATTCTATTTAAGACTACCCTTGGGATCCTTCCTTGAAGACAGGAATGCTATGATTGTTCTGAGAAGACACCCCACCTTACCCTTTGCATGAGATTGATCAAAGGTCTGTGGTGCCCGGAATTTCGTGACACATGGAAACTTTGCAATAAACATTGGTCTTTTTTGCACAGCTAAAACATTAAAGCCCCAGGGTGATTTTTAAAAATGATAGCCTGCACATTTTTTCCCCCAAAATACTGTAAATTAAGAATGACATTTTCATTAGTGCCTTTTTCTCTTTCAGGAACTATGTGAAAAACAACATTTGTTTTATGAGTCATCACCGGGAGGAATTAGTGCCAAAACAGCTTCAAAAAAGAAAACCCCAAGAGCAGTTCTTGGAGTCTAAAAAGCTACGGGGTAAGGGACAGCCAAGGCAGCTTTCTTCAGAGATCTAATGGCCTCAAAACCCTTCAAGTGTTGATATAGAAAGAGAATACTTAGGGTGTCTTCCTACCAATATGTGTTAGCCACTCCCATGTTTTCTTTTCAGTGTCACAGAGCTAGTTTAAAAAGGATATCCTGAAATTATAGTCTTTACTCATTACCCCACCCCCTAAAGGAACCATGAAAGGTATTTGAGGAACAAGGTCCCAAGTGGTCTTACTCTGAGCAGGATACCAGGATAAAAATAATACCAGCTGGTTCAGTATTTTCCACCTTCTTCACAGAGCAGCCTTTGAAAGACTATGAACTAATGATGAGGGCAGCTTTTATCTTAAGGTTTGTTATGCACAGAGGCCTGTTGCGGCTTTATTATTCAGACACATAAGTTGTCGAACATAAGCTTACCTTTGGTAAGCTTTGTCTACCAAGACACTCCCCACACTAGGTCTTGTGTAAAAAAGAACCAAGACACAATATGGACAATTGCACGCATGTTCTAGGTTAGGATAGGGTCCCGATTAGGACTTTAGTGATCATTTCTAATTATAGTTCAACAACTATAAAGATTATCCATCTTATTTTATGAATCATGAACTACAATGTAATTCAAAATATTCTTTTATGAATTTGATGTTAGTATTACAAAGTATTAAAAAGAAACAACTCTGCAATAGTTGAGAAAGATAAGCATTTTTCTATCCATTAAAAAATATATGAGTATAAAGGATACTTTCAAAATTGTGGGATCATATTTATTTAGTAGTAGTTGTTAGTAAATCATGAGAAAAGGAATCAGGTCATTAGGTTATTTATCCAAATCTGTAAGTAATTAGGTTTGAATTACTAAGTTAAGCTTTCATGATAACTTAGATCCATAGTTTCCTGCAGTTCTTCACACGCCTCAGGAATATCACTACCTCAGGTTACAGCCTACGGGCTATAACTGATGCTGACTTTCAGACACTTGCAGACATAATAAATGACATCTAGACATCGGGGCAATTCCCTTACTATGTTCTTTTCTATGATGAAACAGAGATCACTGACTGTACCAGAAACTTGCGTTTTCACCCACACAGTAATGGACTGCTCTTTTCTGTACTGCACCAGCTGAATTTTAAGATGCGGGGAAGCATTTTACCAATACAATTTGGTACACTGGTAGAAAATCTACAATAAAAAGTCTCAAACCATTTATGCAGTAATCCATTAAATGACTTAAGCTATGGGAAACACACACAAAATGTATTGAATAGCCTAAGCTGAAAAAGAATACAAAAATATGATTACCCTGAAGAAAAGAGAATCCTCAGTCAAAAGCCCTTTTCATTTAGCCTGAAATTTTTGTATCGGCCCGTAACAAACTATAAGGAAGTAAGATCTACTGCAGCCCTTTATAATGAAGTGGTCAGACTTCAGCCTCTGTAAGCAACAGTAAAACTGTATTATCAGAAACTCAGGAGAATGACTAAAAGTCCTGGTGCTGAAAAACACTATTTTCATTAAAATTGGCAGGGGAACTTATGATGAAAGATCTGCAATCTCCATTCTGCACAGTACATTTCTCACACAAGTTAGAGCATGCATTGTTCATTTGTTCTGGAAGAAGGGAAAGTATGTTCTGTAGAGGTAATCGATTGAAGAAATTTATTAAGAACTTTCAGTGGAATTATATGCTGACATTAAATAAGGTCAAGACAGGTAATCGGTATATTTCTTTTCTTTGTCAAGCATCACAGATTGTAAGATACTAACAAAATTGTTAAACTGTGCAAGTTCAAACACTGTGTATCCTTTAGCTATTTCATGGCTTAGCCATGCATTGTAAATGGGCAGGAAACTGTTTATAAACTTAGGTTTATCATTAAGTGATTTCAACTTCAGTAGCTTAAACATTCTATTTTTATTATTCAGAATCTATAATGAAACAATTCTATTTTCAAACTAATTTTTACCCAATACAACCCCAACTACAGCATTTTCACTTTCAAAAATAAGAAGGGGGAATACTTATAATTTTTATGTATATATTTACAGTTTTTATTTATAAAAAAAATGTACAGCACTTGTGAAAAGCCAGAAGACATCAGACACACTCATTTCTTACCAGCTTTAAGTATAGTGGGTCACACCCATGACACTTGGCCAGGCGGCACGCGAGCAGCAGCCCTGAAACCAGACCCAGTCAGATTGTCCTTCCTCCTCTTCTCTGAGAAAGTGTTTTGATGAGCTACTGATCTACCTAGTTTTCAAGTCACTCCAATACTGAAAAATCCTACGACATTTGGATCTGCATCTTGACTGTATCATGTTCCCCCACTCTCCTTCTCTCTTTTTCTGTGAACACTGCAGAACAGGAGAGATCACTTAATTACTGTTAATTAAGTTTAAGTGAAAACTCAAATTTTTCAGTCTGCCCAGAACCTATAATTTTCATTGAATTTTATTCTGTATATATTTTATGAGGCTACCTAAACACAAATGTAAAAAGTGAGAAAGAAGTCTGAAAATCACAATTAAGTCTCTCCCAAGAGAGAAAATATAAAAGTTAGCCCTTGCCTCCAACTTACAAAGAGTGAGAGGAAGGGCAGGGGAAGGTATCAAGAAGAAGACAAAGATAAACATAAAATAATATGTATTGTTCAGTACAGTTTTCAAGATTTTAGAACATGGTAGGGAATACATGTACTAGAATACAGAGGTTAAAGTGTTCCAATTTTTCACAAATGTTCCAAAACATTTTGGAAATTCAAAGTTTTAGTGGAAGACTGTGTTGTATTATTATCTCTATTAATGTTAACTGAGAAGCTAACATGACTCTCCGCTTAGTTTTATTTCTAGGTAAAATCATTGTTAGTTAATACTCAATTGGTCAAGCACCACTGCAGCGTGATACTGTATTACCATTCCTGGGCTCATGGGTGAGCCAGAGTCACTGGTTCACAAATGCGTATTTACTGTTAACTTTAAAGGCGCAGTCCCATGTATTGAATAGTCACTCTTTAGCTTCATTCAATAAGACACAGCAATGGGAAAGACTAATCTTGCAAAATGGCTTTCAAGTTCAAGTTGAACTGCAGTATTAATATAGTCACACTGGGGCACTTCTTGTTAAAACAGCACAATGTTTCAACTTCTGACAAGATTCCTAATATACAGCCTTGAGCAACAACCTCAGATTATTCTTTTCCTATAATCAGAGTTGAGTCTTTCCAGAGTAACAAAGGTACATATGAGGTACAACCCATCACAGCTTTTCTTGTATTTATCTTGTAGGTAATAAGAGGTTTCTTTTTTTAAAACGACAACTCTGCAACTTTTAAAAGATGGTTAACACTTTCTACCATGTTAAATTAGCAACATAAAACATTATGCTTAATCTATAAAGTTCTACTCTGGTTCCCTACAGTTTATATACATGTCTTCATTTCTAATCTTTAAGAAAAAAAAATTCCTATTTGATATTTGGTAACAGAGCATTAAAAGATACTATACAGATGTGGCATATGTATATTTACAAAATACACTTCAAAACGAAGCTGACACACTTTAGCAAAAGTCTAAGCTTGCATAGATTAAAAAAAAGAACTATGAATACAATATTTGTTAAAATAGAAAAATGGGGAATAAAAGTTATAGAATGGATATGAAGAGAGATCTTTTCCAAACTTTTATTTGTGCACATTCAATTGAAAAAGATAACTTTTACAGGTTCTTTGGTGCCCATATTCAGCATACAAAAATGTAAAAGGCTATTCACAAATAAAACACATTAGCTCAAACTGGAAAAAAAATAATGACAACAAAACAATTTGCGGTAGTGCACACGGGGACAGCTCTGCTCACGGGGACATGAAAATTACTGCAAAAATAAATAGAAGTGTCCTTGTGTAAAAGCAGCAATGTCATGTCTTGTAAACTTCCTTTTTATATTACAGCAAGGTTTGAAGTAAAATCCAAAGGGCCGGGAGCTCCCACTGTAGCCGTGAAAGAATAAAAGAGTCTGTTTCCTCAGTTCCTGTTGGTCCGGGTTTCCTTTTGAGTCCAATGTGCAGCAGGTTTGAAAAGGTGCTCAGTTAAGGATTCCAACCAATGAAGTGGCGAATTATAAAATCTCTTTCCTGCTTTCAAACACAAATGGGTAAATCTGTTCCACAGCAGTAGCAACAGCCTTTACATTGGGTCCTGCAACAACACAGTGGAGGGAGAGGTGAGAAGAGGCAGAAGAAAACTAGGAAAAGCTGATTTCCCAGAATGACAAAGAACTGAGTCCTTTAGAATATCAGGCTGTTCTTTTAAAAACCTACACTTATATAACTGTACACATAGTCATAGTAAGAACCAAGAAATACAATTTTTTATGAACAATTAAATGGAATTAAACATAAAATGATGTTACTCATCTTGGTTTGGGCACCATTGGGAAAAGAAAGTATATTAAACACACACACACACAATCACAGAGGAAAATACGAAGTGCTAAAATACGCTCATTAAAGGAAGGAAAAACAAATGGAACTAGACGACTATTAATAATAATATCCTTTTGGTCACTGTAGCCAGGCTTCTGGTTAGGCTACGACTGAGAAGGGGACAACAAAGAATGAGATGGATGGATGGCATCACTGACTCGATGGACATGGGTTTGAATGAACTCCGGGAGTTGGTGATGGACAGGGAGGCCTGGCGTTCTGTGATTCATGGGGTCGTAAAGAGTCGGACACGACTGAGAGACTCAACTGAACTGAACTGAAATGAAGTTCATCACAGGAGTATCACGGAACCCAGCAGAAGTAAACAAAGCTGCTACCAGAGTTGGGAAACCAGAGGGCTGTTATAAACTGCACAGTCTGAACATCCCCACAGATTTACCACTATCTGGTACTCACATCTTTATTACTAATCTAGTCATTCACCCTTACAGCTTGCTTCCCTGGTGGCTCAGTGGAAAAGAATCTGCCTGCCAATGAAGGAGATGCCGGTTTGATTCCTGAATTGGGAAGATCCCCTGGAGAAGGAATGGCAACCCACTTCAGTATTCTTGCCTGGGAACCCCATGGACAGAGGAACTTGGCAGGATACAGTTCATGGGGTCCCAAAGAGTCAGACATGACTTAGCGACTGAACAATAACTGCCAATTAAAAACAAAAAAGCACCAAGGGATGAGGTGATGTAATATATTTATCAATCCATACAATGCTAATAACTTTAAAATAAGTAAGCTTTCACCTAAATAGGCAAAATATATATATAGAAAAGAACAGTGAAAAATATTTTCATAAAATCTATTTTGAATAAATACGTAAATATGTGTATTTTCCCCCACCAACATTTACACTTACTTTTTGAAAGATCCTAAAAATGTACATATGCATCCACTGGGAACCCTTTCCTGACTCACCTCAGTCCCTCCAGAGAATAGAGCTCTGCCCATCAGGACCACTCAGAATGTGTCCACTGAACTAACAGTTCAGATATTGCAGATATTAATATATAATGCATACTGGGTAACCAGGTCAATGGTCTTCAGTTTGCCATCATGTCTGACTCTTTGCGACCCCATGGACTGTAGCCTACCAGGCTCCTCCGTCCATGGGATTTTCCAGGCAAGAATACTGGAGTGGGTTGCCATTTCCTTCTCCAGGAGATCTTCCCAACCCAGGGATTGAACCCGGGTCTCCCACATTGTAGGCAGACGCTTTACTGTCTGAGCCACCAGGGAAGTAAGAAATTATCTATTAACTTAATTTATATATATTTTACATAAGCATTATTTTATTCCATAAAATAAGTCACTAAGTCATGTCTGACTTTTTTGCAACCCCATGGACTGTAGCCCACCAGGCTCTTCAGTTCATGGGATTTGCCAGGTAAGAATACTGCAGTGGGTTGCCATGTCCTTCTCCAGGGAATCTTCCCAACCCAGGGATCAAACTGAGTCTCCTGCTTGACAGACAGATTCTT
Source organism: Moschus berezovskii (assembly GCF_049115385.1). Taxonomy (NCBI): domain Eukaryota; kingdom Metazoa; phylum Chordata; class Mammalia; order Artiodactyla; family Moschidae; genus Moschus; species Moschus berezovskii. The sequence goes on along the minus strand of NC_142469.1, from coordinate 79,263,841 downwards.
TACCTCTAAGCCACCAGGGAAGCCCAATTCCATACTTAGCAAGGACTTTATATATTTTAGAACCTCTGTGAAGTCTGAGCTCCAAAGTGTAGAAACCCAAAGGAAAGAGACTTGTTCCCCACCACTCCATTTTTAAGATTCAGGCATGATCCTGGCAAGAGCCTTTAAAAGTTTCCGAGGAAGATGTGAAAACCCATGGATGAATCAAAACTAAAGCTTTTCTATTGAAGGTTTATAGGTGTATTTTCCTTTAAGGATTAATGGAATAAAAAGAAAATTCAAGGACCTAAAGAAGTTTTCCTTAATTTTGCCAAAGGTTGGACCTGACTCCCAAGTAATGTCTATGAACAATTTATAACCACAATACCATTTAAAAAAAAATCACCCTGCATGCTAAATGCTACCCTTTGACATCTATGCCTACTCTTTTGAAATCACCTCTTCCAAATAATTAAAGACTCTAAAGATATAACAAAATACACATTACAAATAGATACCAATTATATTTGAATATTCTGCCCATGTAAAACCTCTATGAAATTCATAAAATAGGCTTCTCTTGAGTATTTTAAATGCAAGACATCATAAACTTAAAAACAGCATATGAAAACAAATACTAGAATCTTCTTAATTCCAAACTGAAAACCCAAATGCCCATGGAACAATATATTCACACACTGGGTACTAAACAGCAGTAAGAACGACTGATCCACAACTACGTGGAACATACAGATGAATCTACTAAGGTAATGAGATAAAGAAGACAGACGTAAAACTGTATACTGAAGATTGCAAAATAGTATATAAAAGCAGGTTAAACTCATCTACTGTGTTTGCCAACAAAGGTCCGTAAAGTCAAAGCTATGGTTTTTCCAGTAGTCCTGTATAGATGTCAGAGTTGGACCATATGGAAGGCTGAGCGCTGAAGAATTGATGCTTTTGAACTGTGGTGCTGGAGAAGACTCTTGAGAGTCCCCTGGACAGCAAGGAGATCAAACCACTCAATCCTAAATGAAATTAACCCTGAATATTCATTGGAAGGACTGATGCTGAAGCTGAAGCTCCATTACTTTGGTCACCTGATGTGAAGAGCCGACTCATTGGAAAAGACCCCGATTCTGGGAAAGATTGACGGCAGGAGAAGAAGGGGGCGACAGAGGCTGAGATGGTTGGACAGCATCACTGACTCAATGAACATGAGTTTGAGCAAACTCTGGGAAGTAGTGAAGAACAGGGAAGCCTGGCGTGCTAAGGTCCATGGGGTTGCAAAGAGTCAGACATGACTTAGTAGCTGAAAAACTGTGTTAAAAATGAGGAGACCGGCTCTCTGAGGAGGGCAGAAGGGAAAAAGCATACTGTATCTCTATTTTGGTATGAACACCTCCTTATCTCATTCAATCCATAATTGACAAGCTTGGTTTCAATATCATAAAATACCTGTTACTGTGATACTTCCTGTTGAAAAAATCTGTAATGTAGCTCTTAGCGATTTTATCCGATAGCACACAGCAGGATGAAGTTCAGGTTCATAACTATACCAAAAAAGCCACAATTAATATAAATATTTGTAGACTGACAAGTAATTTCAAATTTGGTAAGTTATGTTGATTCTTTGAAGACTTACCTGGCATGAGGTCTATTGTTCTTTGTGAATTCTGGCAAACGGATTTCAAATGGCATGTTACACACTGCCAAAACATTAACAACCTTAAAATCTGTAAATATTACCTTCAGGAGAGAAGTAAAACCAATGAATTATTTTGAAACAAACAAAAAAAACCTTACTCATCATGGCAATCTTAATTTTAAATCTTAAATTTTAATCGTTAAAAATAAGAGCAAACAAGATAAACAGAAACACTTAAAGCATGATTTAATATTTTAAGTTACCAGAGACTCCTTATGCTGTAACTAAAGTGGGGAGGGGAGAAGCTCAAAAACTTTATTAAAAAATAAACAAAGCCTGAGATAACTGCATGAATAAAATAGTATGTCGGGGTCTTCTGAATCTTATTTTAAGACTGTACTTTAAACGGGATATTTAATCTACTGGTGTAAGAGGGAGAACAGTGAGGAAACATTAAAGCAGATTCCTCCAAAGAGTCAAAATGGAAAAGCTGTCATTTCAAACTCAAAAAGCAGTGGACACTGAGCTCCAAAGGCCAGACTTTTTCTTATACGCAGTAAGGTAAAAGCACGTTTCTGCGAATTTAGATGTTTGCTCATTTGAGGGGTCAGAATGCAGAACAGAGACAAAATTGTGACTTTAACTCACTGGGATGTCTCTCAACATCTCTAATGCAAGGCTAAGAAAAGAGGGTCCAAGGCTGAAAACAATGTCCTCTCAATTTTAATAACTTTAGCCACTTCTACCAATATTTTAATGGTTTTACCCTGTTATTCTTTCAACTGTTCCTAGTAAAACCGCAAATCTGGATGAACTATCCTCCAACTCAGCACAGGCACAAGGCAGCGAGAGAAAGTCACGAGACGTGCCCAGTGGCCCTGCCATCAGTTGCGGCTCTCTACCCCCCTCCTGGCCAGCACTAACACCCCCACACTCCCCAGCACCATGGTGCACGCCTAGCACCTTCCACCTCAGGGGAGACTGCAGTCATCAGAGAGAAACTTGACCCCCCATCCCCTCCCACCCAAATCCCAAACTGCCTGGGCCCATTTCTTTTTCTTTTACTTACTCATCATTTCTAAGTGACCCAGTGAATCCAGGATACATATTCATTTTATTCAAAGTTATGCCTCCAGAAATTATATAAGGCTGACCTGCTAGAGATGGTCACCGCACAAGGCTGAGAGCCTGCTAACCAGTGTGTGCCTGTCAACAGGGTCCTGTGGTTCTCACTCATCATCCTGACACAGCATTCTTGTGATGATCAAACACAGATTGTGTGTGTGAGAGTGTGAGTGAGAGAGAGAAAAGTGAAAAATGCAAGGGGTTGAAAAGCAGTCACTCTATAAGGAAACAAGTCTCTCTCTATGGGAAAGCAATCTGTGAAAAAGCCAGGATCCCACACAGACATCCATGTGGGCAAAGTCTGCCACTACATTTTTGAGCTGAAGGACAGAATTATACAATTTAAAAAAAAGTCAATCATAAGAGGAATTTGAGGGGACTTCTTCAATCCACTAAATAATATATATATATTTTGGATATCTGCAGCTTGGATAGCTTTTGAAAACATTACCTGAAATCCTAGTTTCTGGAGACTACGGGCTAAACGTCTGGCACCAAATTTAGCTTCTTCTTCACTATGGTTTGAAAGAAAGAAAAAGATTATCAGTTACACAGGAAATAAATTTTATACTGAGGAACACAACAAACTGTACATGTGATTTTGTTTTCAAGTCTGGAAAAATGTCTTTCCCATGAGGGGAAAATTAAAAAATAAACACCCAAGTAACATTTACCTTGTTGCTCCAGTGCAAATAATTTTTCCTGAGGACCAAATTGTAGCTGTAATTCTAGGCTTTCTAAGCTTCATTAATACTTTCTGCAAAAAGAAAAGAAAACCAAAAACCCAACAGCTCGGTTAATTTCCACACATGGTTCTACTCTGTGTGGCCATTTTATGTTTAAATACTACTTCAAGCTTACCCAAGACTGAAATAACTGTTCTCCAAACCACCCATTCTGAAATCAAGAACCACACTGAACATAAAGAACATATTAATTCAAAAGGACATTTAATTAATAAAAAATTCAAGGCCTGTATATATCTCTCACTATATACTTGAAATCAATGTACTGCAAGTACACATTCCAACTTCTCTGTTCACATAACTGGACTTTGCAGTTTGCATGGATCCTCGAACATGCCAAACTGTGCGTGCCTCAGGGACTTGGCACAGCCGTTACTTTCATCTGGTATTCTCTTCCTTCCGGGTTCCCACTTCATTCAGGTCTTTGACCAGGTGTCATCTCTACAGAGAGACCTTCCCTGACCATTTCACCAAAACACCCATCCCTTCACCCCTCTGGGACTTCTAACCCTGCTTTTCTCTGCCTCATGGTGCTCATGACTTTCTTCTGTGTCTTACAGCTGCTATGCCTAGTACATATTCATGACCGATGTGCAAATCTTGAATGCAGGAGGAAGTCTGGAGCTGGAGATGTAATTTTAGATTCCTTAGAAATGAAAGGCACTTAAAGCTATGGATTTGGATTAAATTATCTACAGTGTGAATGTACACAGGTCAAGGCCTAAGATCCAAGATAACATGTGAGTTTAAATTTTCATTGCAACTTTTCATTTCTGGCAATATTTAATAAATGGCCATAATATATAAAAGAGCTAAATGTTTTACTGAATATGTAACAAAAAAATGAATTGGACATTTTTTCTTAAAACTCTTATTAAATTTTGAGTTCCTCTCTTTCTCTGTCATATGTTTTATTATTAAACTAGAAAGCTAGTAAACCTGGGAAGACCCAATTTATCACAGGCTCAAAATAAAATTCGAGCTAAAATACATTATAAAATTTCTTACCTAAGTGTTTGAGAAACAGAGTTTCTTCTTCATTTAGTTGTCTTTCGCTACCAGCTTGTCCATCAACTCAAGATGTTACCCTTCCCAGGAATAATGACTTCTCTGCCATATGGCATGCTCAAGTTTCAACGCAGCAGTAAGCCTGTCCCTCTCTTTTTAGCAGATTATTTACTTCTTTTTAAAGGTGAAGATGACATTATTGATGAACATGAAAATCTTTAATTGTGACTCACTGAAATTTTTAATTGAATTTAATTCATCTGTACTTCATTTCTAGCCTGAAGAACTAATGCAAATTTACCAAGATATACTGGCATCTAATTTTTAGAGCTTCAGCAGAGCCTTCATACCCATTCTTAATTTTTATAGTAAATGTATAAGGTATTGTCCTCATTCTTTATTTAGTATATCATTCACAGCACTATAAAATTAGGCTATGTAGCACACGTAACAAAAATCAGATACTTACTCCAACATCACGCTTATAAATTACGTTTGCTCCCTCTAAAGCAATCTTTCTTAAGTTCAAATGGCATCTTGTTCTAAAAACACAGACTACATTTGTAATTAGAATGTCCAATGCAACATCACTGTCTGCATCCATTGGGGTAGTTTAAAAACTTGGCTTCCCACCACGAAGATCACATCCTGAGAAATAAAAACAAATAATTAAATAATTAAACTGAAATGTTCTGTTAATATTTTGGTCACAAGAAATCTTGAAAACTAAAATGCAAGAAGTAGATCTCTATTTTTTATTTTTCAAATGTTATTCAAATCATGTCCTTTCTTTTCCCCATGAAAAACGTCACTTTTTAAAAGATAACGTGTCATAGAAAGTCTTTGAAAATCTGAATCTAAGTTTCATTCCTTAAAACCAATCAGTAACTTTTACATGCCAGGAACTTGCCAGACTTGACTCTTGGAATTTGCCTTTAGAGCCACCACTTTCCAGGTATGTCACTATGGCGATTCTCCAAACACACCATGTTCAAGGGCTGGACTCTACATGGTCCCAATGTCCAACCATTAATGGTACTAAAACCCACCTCATACAACTTGAAAGGGCTATATAAAGAATGACCTACTTTTTCTCTATTCCGGTAGGGTCATTGACTTTCTTAAGTTTTAAGACACAGTGATATTAATAATAACATTTATTAACGGACTTTCCTCATTTACTAGCCATTCATTCATTAATCACTTGCTGAAAACCTCTACACACTGAGGAGACTGGAGAAAAACAGCAACAAGGCAAGGTCTTTTGTCCTGAAGGAGCTCACCAGCCTGTGTATGTATGGGGAAGCTTCAACAAGCAACTGCTTAGCACAATACCATTTTTACCTAGATCTTAATCTTACAGAATGTGTATCTTTTCAAAACAATGACAGGAATATTTCTAAAAACAAAAATGAGCCCTAGTTTTTACTAAGTACACGGTCTACGTCCAGCTAAAATATTTTCTCTTTGAGTATCCACAACTTAAAAAATGAGTAATGGTAATTCAGTTGACCTATCCCACAAAGAGAAAAATCAGAAAATGGTAACAATGCTATTAAAATTATCTTTATAATTCCTTGAAGCACAATATAAAAAAGTGTCTGCCTCCAATGCGGGAGACCCGGGTTCGATCCCTGGGTCGGGAAGATCCCCTGGAGAAGGAAACGGTAACCCACTCCAGTATTCTTGCCTGGAGAATCCCATGGACAGAGAAGCCTGGTAGGCTACAGTCCACGGGGTCGCAAAGAGTCGGACACAACTGAGCGACGGAACGGAATGGAACGGACGGAAATTATTATATGATTAAAAACTGAAGCCAAGAGTCCAAATAAAAAAAAAAAATTCTACCTTGTTTTTCTGCCATTTAGTTTCTGGTAGGACACAATGAGAAATCAGGTGGAGACTTTTAGCATCTCTGTACGATCATATGGCATTGAACTCTGTGTATCATCTGAACCTCAACTTCATTCTATTTTCTTTCTTATATTTAGTTCAATCTACCTATCTTTTTGTTTTTCTGTTCTTTGTGCTTGAGCAACCTCAAATGATTCTTGGGTACAAGAGGCGGGGACAGGGGTGGCAGTGGCGTCTGAGGGATAGGTATATAGGTGGACAGATTAATAAACAGAGAACAGAAGCAGTTATCAGTGGTGATCTTTAAGTGCACACTCAACATTCGACTCACCACTGACTATTCTGAGGACTCAGGCCAATTATACAATCTATCTGTGTCTTGATTTTCTCATCTGTGACATGAAATGGACAGTGCCTAACAGATAGTGCCATGGGAATTACATAAAATGTATGAAAAGCACTTAACACATATACTTGGAAAATAGTAACACAAAAAATAACAGTGACTGGGGTAAAAGTTTAAGTCCAAGTCCACAGGTAGAGCAGAGATTTCTTAGCCATCGCTTTCCATGATTATATCATAACCCAGATATTGCGCCACTTGCTACTTTCCTATTAGAACTTGGAAATAACTGTGAGACAGAGGCTCCTGAGTGTTCACCCCAACACTCATTTCATCTCTTCTTCACAATAAACAGAACCCAGACATCTAGCTGGATACATTGTGGCAGGAAAAAAAAATTCTATACATTTTAGCCTCCCTAGCAACAGACATTCCCCAAGAGGACACGAGCTCTGTACTGCCAAAGAAACGTAAAACAATATATCTTCATGACTTTTGAGAAGTCTGCTCAGTTCAGTTCAGTAGCTCAGTCCTGTCCAACTCTTTGTGACCCCATGAATCATAGCACACCAGGCCTCCCTGTCCATCACCAACTCCCGGGGTTCACTCAAACTCAAGTCCACCGAGTTGGTGATGCCATCCAGCCATCTCATTCTCTGTCATCCCCTTCTCCTCCCGCCCCCAACCTTTCCCAGCATCAGAGTCTTTTCCAGTGAGTCAACTCTTCGCATGAGGTGGCCAAAGTATTGCAGTTTCAGCTTTAGCATCAGTCCTTCCAATGAACACCCAGGACTGATCTCCTTTAGAATGGCCTGGTTGGGTCTCCGTGCAGTCTAAGGGACTCTAAAGAGTCTTCTCCAACACCACAGTTCAAAAGCATCAATTCTTCGGCGATCAGCTTTCTTCACAGTCCAACTCTCACAACCATACATGACCACTGGAAGTCTGCTCAGAGGGACCGAATTAACCAGAAGACCCTTTTGCCTTTCTGCTCTTCTTCATTCTTGCTGGATAGCGTCTGTATGTGAAAGCTGGAGCTCAAGAAGCCATTTGGGATCATGAGATGGGTATGGAAAAACAGACCGAAGAAGCCTGTGACCCTGATATTGTGAAACTCCTTATCACCCCCATCATTCTCTAATTCTAGACTTTATGAACATGAGGGAAAAATCAATTTCTATTTTAAGCCCTCCTGGTGGACTTTAGCTATATGCAGCCAAATGTAATCCTGACTGATACACATCCCATGATAAAGGCCACAAAAAGCATGACTTAAAAGAGAAGTTACATATGAAGGAACTATGTTGAATTTACCACCTCACACAGACTTTTTACATCAAACAGCCTAAAATAAATGATTCAGATCTCCTACTCTGAGTATTAACTGCTGAACTGTCTGGAAAGACTAAAAGGATAACATACAAGGTAAAAATGAGTCAAGAAAGAAGGGGGAAAGCAAACTTTGAGAATGCAAAGAAGCCTTGAAATTAATTAAAATTTGATGATTGTTTCCATACACCAGCAACTTAAAATCGAAAAATGAAGTCATGGGCATAGATAAGAAGTATTCATATTTTATATGAGCAACCTAGCAAACTGATCACATGGACCACAGGCTTGTCTAATTCAATGAAACCATAGGCCATGCCACACAGGGCCATCCAAGATGGATGGGTCATGACGGAGAGTTATGACAAAATGTGATCCACTGGAGAAGGGAATGGAACGGCAAACCGCTTTAGTATTCCTGCCTTGAGAACCCCATGAACAATATGAAAATGCAAAAAGATAGGACACTGAAAGATGAACTCCCCAGGTTGGTAGGTGCCCAATATGCTACTAGAGAACAGTGGAGAAATAACTCCAGAAAGAATGGATGGAGTTAAAGCAAAAACAACACCCAGCTGTGGATGTGACTGGTGATGGAAGTAAAGTCCAATGCTGCAAAGAACAATACTGCATAGGAACCTGGAATGTTAGGTCCATGAATCAAGACAAACTGGAAGTGGTCAAACAGGAGATGACAAGAGTGACATCGACATTTTAGGAATCGGTGAACTAAAATGCACTGGAATGGGTGAATTCAACTCAGATGACCATTATATCTACTAGTATGGGCAAGAATCCCTTAGAAGAAATGGAGTAGCCATCATAGTTAACAAAAAAGAGTTCAAAATGCAGTTCAGTTCAGTTCAGTCACTCAGTCGTGTCCGACTCTTTGCGACCCCATGAATCACAGCACACCAGGCCTCCCTGTCCATCACCAACTCATGGAGTTCACTCAAACTCATGTTCACAGAGTTGGTGATGCCATCCAGCCATCTCATTCTCGGTCGTCCCCTTCTCCTCCCGCCCCCAACCTTTCCCAGCATCAGAGTCTTTTCCAGTGAGTCAACTCGTCGCATGAGGTGGCCAAAGTATTGCAGTTTCAGCTTTAGCATCAGTCCTTCTAATGAACACCCAGGATTGATCTCCTTTAGAATGGACTGGTTGGATCTCCTTGTCGTACAAGGGACTCTCAAGAGTCTTCTCCAACACCACACTTCAAAAGCATCAATTCTTCGGCAATCAGCTTTCTTCACAGTCCAACTCTCAAATCCATAAATAACCACGGGAAAAACCATAGCCTGACTAGACGGACCTTTGTTGGCAAAGTAATGTCTCTGCTTTTTAATATACTATCAAGGTTGGTCATAACTTTCCTTCCAAGGAGTAAGCGTCTTCTAATTTCATGGCTGCAATCAGCATCTGCAGTGATTTTGAAGCCCCAAAAAATAAAGTCTGACACTATTTCCACACTGCTTTTCCATCTATTTCCCATGAAGTGATGGGACCAGATGCCATGATCTTTGTTTTCTGAATGTTGAGCTTCAAGCCAAACTTTTCACTCTCCTCTTTCACTTTCATCAAGAGGCTTTTCAGTTCCTCTTCACTTTCTGCCATAAGGGTAGTGTCATCTGCATATCTGAGATTATTGATATTTCTCCCAGCAATCTTGATTCCAGCTTGTGCTTCTTCCAGCCCAGCATTCCTCATGATGCATTCTGCATATAAGTTAAATAAGCAAGGTGACAATATACAGCCTTGACGCACTCCTTTTCCTATTTGGAACCAGTCTGTTGTTCCATGTACAGTTCTGACTGTTGCTTCCTGACCTGCATACAGGTTTCTCAAGAGGCAGGTCAGGTGGTCTGGGATTCCCATCTCTTTCAGAATGTTCCACAGTTTACTGTGATCCACACAGTCAAAGGCTTTGGCATAGTCAATGAAGCAGAAATAGATGCTCTTCTGGAATTCTCTTGCTTTCTCCACGATCCAGCGGATGTTGGCAATTTGATCTCTGGTGCCTCTGCCTTTTCTAAAACCTGCTTGAACATCTGGGAGTTCACGGTTCACATATTGCTGAAGCCTGTCTTGGAGAATTTTGAGCATAACTTTACTAGCGTGTGAGATGAGTGCAATTGTGTGATAGTTTGAGCATTCTTTGGCATTGCCTTTCTTTGGGATTGGAATGAAGACTGACCTTTTCCAGTCCTGTGGCCACTGCTGAGTTTTCCAAATTTGCTGGCATATTGAGTGCAGCACTTTCACAGCATCATCTTTCAAGATTTGAAATAGCTCAACTGGAATTCCATCACCACCACTAGCTTTGTTCGTAGTGATGCTTTCTAAGGCCCACTTGACTTCACATTCCAAGATGTCTGGCAAAATGCAGTACTTGGGTGTAATCTCAAAAATGACAGAATGAACTCTGTTCGTTTCCAAGGCAAACCATTTAATATCACAGTAATCCAAGTCTAGGCCCTAACCAGTAATGCTGAAGAAGCTGAAGCTGAATGGTTCTATGAAGTCCTACAAGACCTTCTAGAACTAACACCAAAAAAGGATGTCCTCTTCATCATAGAGGACTGGAATGCAAAAGCAGGAAGTCAAGAAACACCTGGAGTGACAAGCAAACTTGACCTTGGAGTACAGAATGAAGCAGGGCAAAGGCTCATAGAGTTTTCCCAAGAGAACCCACTGGCCATAACAAACCCGCTTCCAATAACACAAGAGAAACCTCTACACATGGAGATCACCAGATGATCAATACCAAAATCATATTGACTATATTCTTTGCAGCCAAAGATGATACAGTCAGCAAAAATAAGACCGGGAGCTGACTGTGGCTCAGATCATGAACTCCTTATTGCCATATTCAGACTTAAAGAAAGTAGGGAAACCACTGGACCATTCAGGTATGACTTAACTCAAATCCCCTACAATTATACAGTGGAAGTGACAAACAGATTCAAGGGATTAGATCTGCTAGACAGAGTGCCTGAAGAAATATGGACGGGGGTCAGTGATACTGTATAGCAGGCAGTGATCAAGACCATCCCCAAGAAAAAGAAATGCAAGAAGGCAAAATAGCTGTCTAAAGAGGCCTTACAAATAGCTGAGAAAAGAAGAGAAACTAAAGGCAAAGGAGAAAATGAAAGATATAAGCATCTGAATGCAGAGTTCCAAAGAATAGCAAGGAGAGATAAGAAAGCCTTCCCCAGTTATCAATGCTAAGAAATAGAGGAAAACAACAGAATGGGAAAGACTAGAGATCTCTTTAAGAAAATTAGAGATACCAAGGGAACATTTCATGCAAAGATGGGCTCGATAAAGGACAGAAATGGTATGGACCTAACAGAAGCAGAAGATATTAAGAAGAGGTGGCAAGAATACACAGAAGAACTATACAAAAAAGATTTTCATGACCCAGATAACCACAATGGTGTGATCACTCATCTAGAGCTAGACATCCTGGAATGCGAAGTCAAGTGGGCCTTAGGAAGTATCACGATGAACAAAGCTAGTGGAGGTGATGGAATTTCAGCTGAGCTATTTCAAATCCTGAAAGATGATGCTGTGAAAGTGCTATACTCAATGTCAGCAAATTTAGAAAACTCAGCAGTGGCCACAGGACTGGAAAAGGTCAGTTTTTATTCCAATCCCAAAGAAAGGCAATGCCAAAGAATGCTCAAACTACTGCACAATTACACTCATCTTACACACTAGCAAAGTAATGCTCAAAATCCTCTAAGCCAGGCTTCAGCAATATGTGAACCATGAACTTCCAGATATTCAGGCCAGATTTAGAAGAGGCAGAGGAGCCAGATATCAAACTGACAACATCCGCTGGACAACATATAAAGAGAGTTCCAGAAAAATATCTACTTTTGCTTTATTGACTACACCAAAGCCTTTGACTGTGCAGATCACAACAAACTGTAGAAAATTCTTAAAGAGATTGGAATACCAGATCAACTTACCTGACTGCTGAAAAATCTGTATGCAGGTCAAGAAGCAATAGTTAGAACTGGACATGGGACAACAGACTGGTTCCAAATCAGGAAAGGAGTATATCAAGGCTGTATACTGTCACCATGCTTATTTAACTTATATGCAGAGTACATCATGTGACATGCCAGGCTGGCTTAAGCACAAGCTGGAATCAAGATTGCCGAGAGAAATATCAATAACTTCAGATATGCAGGTGACACCACCCATGGCAGAAAGCAAAGAGCTAAAGAGCCTCTTGATGAAAGTGAAAGAGGAGAGTGAAAAAGTTACCTTAAAACTCAACATTCAGCAAACTAAGATCATGGCATCTCGTCCCATTACTTCATGGCAATTAGATGGGGAATCAATGGAAACAGTGAATGACTATTTTTTTTGGTTCCAAAATCACTGCAGATGATATAGCCATGAAATTCAAAGATGCTCCTTGCTCCTTGGAAGAAAAGCTATGACAAACCTAGATAGCATGTTAAAAAGTAGAGACATTACTTTGCCAACAAAGGTCTGTCTAGTCAAAGCTCTGGTTTTTCCAGTAGTCACATACGGATGTGAGAGTTGGACTATAAAGAAATGAACTGCGGTGGTGGAGAAGACTCTTGAGAGTCCCTTGGATGGCAAGGAGATCAAACCAGCGAATCCTAAAGAAAATCAGTCTTGAATATTCACTGGAAGGACTGATGCTGAAGCTTAAGTTCCACTACTTTGGCCACCTGATGCAAAGAGCTGACTCATTGGAAAAGACCCTGATGTTGGGAAAGACTGAAGGTAGGAGGAGTAGGGGATGACAGAGGAGGAGACAGTTGGATGGCATCACCGACTTGATGGACATGAGTTTGAGCAACCTCCGGGAGTTGGTGATGGACAGGGAATCTTGGGTGCTGCAGTCCATGGGGTCACAAAGAGTCGGACATGACTGAGTGACTGAACTGAACTGAACTGATGGTGGTTTCTGCCTTACGGCAGAAAACGAAGAATAATTAAAGAGCCTCTTGATGAAAGTGAAAGAGGAGTGAAAAAGCTGGCTTAAAATTCAACATTCAGAAAGCAAAGATCATGGATGGCATCTGGTCCCATCACTTCATGGCAAATAGATGGGGAAACAATTGAAACAGTGACAAACTTTATTTTCATGGGCTCCAAAATTACTGCAGATAATGACTGCAGCCATGAAATTCAGACGCTTGCTCCTCGGAAGAAAAGCTATGACCAACCTAGACAGCATATTAAAAAGCAGAGACATTACTTTGCCAACAAAGGTCCGACTAGTCAAGGCTATGATTTTTCCAGTAGTCATGTATGGATGTGAGAGTTGGACTATAAAGAAAGCTGAGCGTTGAATTGATGCTTTTGAACTGTGGTGTTGGAGAGACTCTTTAGAGTCCCTTGGACTGCAAGGAGATCCAACCAGTCAATCCTAAAGGAAATCAGTCCTAAATATTCACTGTAAAGACTGATTTTGAAGCTAAAACTCCAATTCTTTGGCCACCTGATGCAGACAACTAACTCATTCAAAAAGACCCTGATGCTGGGAAAGATTGAAGGTGGGATGAAAAGGGGACGACAGAGGATGAGATGATTGGATGGCATCACCGACTTGATGGACATGAGTTTGAGTAAACTCTTGGAGTTGGTGATGGACAGGGAAGCCTGGCGTGCTGCAGTCCCTGGGGTCGCAAAGAGTGGGACACATCACCGACTGAACTGAACTGATGATGGTTTTATTCCTAGGTTTTTTAAGGAATCTCTATACCGTCTTCCATAGTGGCTGTACCAACTTACATTCCCACCAACAAGTGCAAGAGGGTTCCCTTTTCTCCACACCCTCTTCAGCATTTACTATTTGTAGGCTTTTTGATTATAGCCATTCTGACTGGTGTGAGGTGATATCTCATTGTAGTTTTGATTTGCATTTCTCTAATAATGAGTGATATTTAGCATCTTTTCATGTGTTTGTTAGCCATCTGTGTGTCTTCTTTGGAGAAATGTCTGTTAGGTCTTTTCCCCATTTTTTGATTGGGTTGTTTTTCTGGTATTGAGTTGGATGAGCTGCTTGTATAATTTGGAAATTAATCCTTTGTCAGTTGTTTCATTTGCTATTATTTTCTCCCATTCTGAAGGTTGTCTTTTCACCTTGCTTATAGTTTCCTTTGCTGTGCAAAAGCTTTTAAGTTGAATCAGGTCCCACTTGTTTACTTTAAAACATACCCATAACTTTTAAAACACAGTTTAAACACATACATACACAGCTATAAAAAAGATGGGGAGAGTTAATTCCCAGTAGGGGAGAAATATTCCAAACTGCTTGTAACTATGGTACCTATAGTTCCCTATGGTACCTTGAAGTTCCCTGATAGCTCAGACAGTAAAGCGTCTGCCTACAATGTGGGAGACCTGGGTTCGATCCCTGGATCAGGAAGATCCTCTGGAGAAGGAGATGACAACCCACTCCAGTACTTTTGCCTGGAAAAATCCCATGGACGGAGGAGCATGGTACACTACAGTCCATGGGGTTGCAAAGAGTCGGACATGACTGAGCAACTTCACTTTTCATGGTACCTATAGTTAAACATCTATTTCACTTATTATATTCTGAAGGCTAAAGACTACATCTTAAAGTCACATCCATGACTTGGCACCATATCTCATACATAGAAAATGTTCTATTACTATTTGGTGAATAAATGCTACAAAATCCAACAGTTCAATCTTCAGTTTAAATTAAAATTCTCATTAGCTAGAATCCCAAACTACTATTTTTTTAATACTAGGTATGGAGAAGGAAATGGCAACCCACTCCAGTGTTCTTGCCTGGAGAATCCCAGGGACAGGGGAGCCTGGTGGGCTTCTGTCTATGGGGTCACACAGAGTCGGACACGACTGAAGTGACGCAGCAGCAGCAGCATGAAAAAAAAAAAGCAAAACTAAAAGCTTCTGAAGAAAGTGTTTCAGGTCAAGTCCAGCCTGCTTTAAAGTCAAAATGGAACCATGAAGTTAGAAGCAAGATGAATCGAAAGCAGAGTGAGTGCCACTGGTCTACTAAATCTCAAAATTGAGGTAAACTAAACATAATAGTGTTTAGTTGATGATAATACATTATTATTAACAAAAAACAACATGTAACAGAAAGAAAAAAAGAAACAACTAAAAGCAAGCCCGAAACTTGAGTTCCAAAGCCACTCATTTTCATTTAAATAAAGAAGAGTTAAGACTCTTTTTCTTCCCTACATGCCCCTCAATATCCATGAAAATGCATATGTAGTGTTCTTTACTATTATTTCATGACGGCTTACACATTTACAACTTTTAAACTTGTTTGTATGCATCCAAGGGAAATATGTTTCAGCAAATCCACAAAAAAGAACAGCATTTTAAAGTGGCATTTAAATTTACAAAGCTGTTAAGCCTGCTAACACTACAGAACAAAATACTTAAGACAACATAAGTGAGAAAAACAAACATCTATGTTCCTACCACCCAGCTTAAAAAATATAATTCACAATAAATGGATACCTCCCCTCCTGCTCTTCTCCTAGATAAGGTCCTCATTCCTTTCCTCTGGAGAAAACTATTCTCCCGAATTGCTGTTTTATCATTCTCATATATTCCTCTTAAAGTTATGACATACACATTATATCCTTGAACCCAATAAGTCATTTAAAAAATAAATTCATGGATTTGGCTTGCTAATACTTCATTTTGGATTAATACATCTATTTTTGTAAGCAGAATTTGTCTATAATCCTTTCTTGGACTTTCTTTATCTGGTTTGAGTATCATGGTGATACCAGACTTATTAGACAAGTTAGCTTGCTTTCTTCTTAAAAAAAAAAAACAACAACAACTTTGGAAGACAGTTTTAGATGACCTCATTTGAAAACTGTCTTGACCTGTTTCTTGTTTCCTTTGTGGATTTTAAAAGATTAATTCAATTTAAGAGTTTTAAGACATTTGATGTCTTCTATTCCTTGATCACTTTCCCCAAATTAAATTTTCTTGGGAAATTTTCCAGTTCTTCTAAAATTTAACATTTTATGGCATATAATTTTTCGTGGTTTTCCTAAAAATTTTAAAAACTCAACTTCAGTATACTTATCTCTTCATCATACTATCGTTTATCCTTGCTTTTTTTTCTATCATCAATCTTGCTGAAAAGCTTTTCTATTTTTTGTTTGTTCAAAGGACAAACTATTGGCAGTTATTTCGATCCTCTTTATTAAATTTTTTTTTTGCCTTATGTTCTTCCTTCTACAGATCTACTCTTTTCTTGATTTCTTATATTGGAAAGTAAACTGGATGCTTAATATGTCAGTTTTTAATATTTTCTCTCTTGGATGAGCATTTACAGCAATGATAACCAAGTACATTCAGTATATCTGAAGTTGGATATATAATGTTTTCACTATCCCTTGATTCTAACAATAGTTGCATTTCCATTATTATTTTTTTAAGACTACTTATTTATAAATTCTTTATCTTTAGACATATATAGCTTTTAAAATCACTAGCGATGAGGAAGTGCTAACTTAAAAGAATGAGATACCACTACTCATACTGGTAAACATCAAACATTGCTGATGTGAGAAATTATTCAACTGAGCAAAGTATAAATAAAGATGATATACTGCAATTCTGTTAATAGCAGAAACCTACGTGCCAATGCAGAAGGGGTTGGTTAAATAAAGTATCGGTTCAGTTTAGTTCAGTTGCTCAGTCGTGTCCGACTCTTTGAGACCCCATGAATCACAGCACACCAGGCCTCCCTGTCCATTACCGATTCCCGGAGTTCACTCAAATTCATGTCCGTGGAGTCGGTGATGCCATCCAGCCATCTCATTCTCTGTCGTCCCCTTCTCCTCCCGCCCCCAATCCCTCCCAGCATCAGTCTAATACAACAGACTTCTAAACTGACTTTATAAATTATAACTACATGGATATAGTCAGAGGTTCATAATGTGAAAACAAACATACATTTGATATCGTTCATTTTGGTTTATATATCTATGTATGTACTAAAAATCCCAAAATGTTAACAATTATTCTATTCAGAGAACTGGCAACAGGGTGACTTTGGTAATTTCCCCACTGTCCAAGGCCTAATATTAAGACATGATTTAACAAGGTGTTTTGTCCTGTTTCTCAAGTAAATGCCAAATATGAGTTTGACAAGTATTTCCTTCTAATAAAAAGCAAAGTGGAAAGTTTAAGCTGTCCTACTTCAGGAAATAACATATTTCTAGCATTGTGTTAAGATGCACTATTGAGTTGAAGCAGATTTTTATGGACAAGTTAGGACCTCCTGGTGGTATTCCAACCTCAACCTTAAAGCATCAACTGGAAAACATTGCCACCTCCTGGTTTTTAAGGCAAATTACATCCAACGCTACTACATTTAGAATTTTCCACATGGGGAAAGAAGGAAATGGCAACCCACCCCAGTAAGTGTTCTTGTCTGGGAAATGCCATAGACATGAGGGAGCCCGGTGGGCTGCTACAGTCCATGGGGTCACAAAAGAGTTTGACATGACTTAGCAACTGAGCACACCAGCAAAGATATTTTAAACTAAAAGGGCACAACAAACATTGTTACCAAAACAAAGCAAAAATAACCCTAAAATCTAACTAAAAGCCAAAAGAATAAAGTAAAACTGAGAATACAGAAAAGTAAATTCTGGCTACTTTTAAGTGTACTTGAGTTGGATCTGAGGATACGGTGGGTGGGTCCTCTAAGGTTTAACCACAGAACTTCTCTCCATGATTTGAGAAATGGCAGACAGAGACAGACTGGATTCAGTCCAGTTGCAAACACTATGTGAGTCCAGGTGGTGTCCGAGGGATCGTTCTTTTCTACAAACAAGACATGCCATCCAAACTAACTGCATATTCTTTATAAAGCTCCCAAAACAGCAGTTTAGGAAAGAGACATTTTGTGTTCCTGATTCCAACAGATTACGCAACCATCTCTCAATACAGACCTGTGACCAAGATAGAGAAAGGCTAATATTCTGCCTTTTACAAAGAGGGTCTTCTTTCACATAGGTTTAATGTTAATAGTACAGCATAAACCTTATCAAAGAGGGTGCCGACCTAGCGTTCACATTTAGGTATGTGACACTGGGTAAGTTACCTAACCTCTCTCTTTAAGTCCTAATTTTCTCTTCTGAAAAATTGGTGATAATATCATCATATCTCCCAGGGTGTTTTTAAGAAGTAAGGACTAATTATCTGTGTCAAGTACATAGCATACAGCGAGTATTCACTAAATGGTAACTATTACCATTTAACGGATTCACAGGTAGAATATTGTAACCAGAACCGACACAAAACTTGAGAACAAGCATATTAACAGATAGTAAAAAAAACAACCCAAGACCATAATAGGTTAGGCAGGGGTCAGCAAAATAACAACCAATGGGCCAGGCCCTAATTTGTTTTTTATTTAAAAAAAAGCCTTACTGAAACATAGTCATGCTCATGTGTTTACTTAATGACTATGTGGCAGAGCTGAGCAGCTGTTAAAGTGAAAGTGAAAGGCACTCGGTGGTGTCTGAATCTTTGCGACCCCATGGACTATACAGTCCACAGAATTCTCCAGGCCAGAATACTGAAGTGGGTAGCCTTTCCCTTCTCCAAGGGATCTTCCCAACCCAGGGATCAAACCCAGGTCTCCCACATTGCAGGCGGATTCTCAACCAGCTGAGCCACAGGGGAAGCCCAAGCAGTTGTGACAAAGACCAAAAGACCCACAGGCTAAAGTAGTTACTATCTGGTCCTCTAAGAAAAAAATTTGCAGATCCCCAGGCTAGTGCAATGGGGCAGTATCAATTAGGCAACTGCTATTAATTTTGCTAAGTCAAATAATAGAGTGGTCATACAGATGATCATGCTTATTTTTTTAACATGTATATTGAAATAGTCAAGGGAAAAATGCCATGTCTGGAATCATTATTTGAACTCAGTAACAAACAGATCTGGTAAAGTTTCAGATGATCCCCTCAATATCTGGAATCTTCCCACAGGAACCAACAAATTAGGACAATTTCAGTACAAAATAGATCTGGATCGTAGGTATAATTTTAAGACAAAGAAATGCCATATTACTGCCTCAACTCTTAACAATGATTAAATCTAGGCGAAAGGATATACTGCTCTCCCTACATTTCAGTCTAAAAAATGTCCATAATAATTTTTAAAAGCTGTTTAAAAAGAAAAACAAATTTCCTCACAATAGGCCACAGTAAGACACTGTGGGCGTTAATTATATATATATATATATATATATATATATTTTTTTTTTAAGATAAACCAGATCAGATAGAGTATCCAGAGCAAAGGAATTACTAGCCTCTTTGCTACTAAAACATCTAGAATATCCTGACTTTATCATTTAAAGAGGGCACTGATATCCAGAGGAAAGTAGGATGGCGTGAGATATAAAAAGAGTTGTGTGAGGGAAGTCTCAGGACATTTAGCACAAGACAGGAAAGACAGCAGTTGCTTTCAAATGTCTGAATAAAAAGGAAACTGAAAATCCAAATGAAGGCCCAGAGAAGGAGACCTTATGAAGCCACACCAAAAACCAAGTACCTGCAAAGCAGTAGGCTCCATGGAAGACAAGTGGTCAAAAAAAAACGGAGGCAGGGCAAGATAAACTGAAGTGTTACAGAATGAGTCTTTTATTAGGTAAAAGATGTGACTAGATGGTTTCTAAGATGCCCATCTAACTCTCAAATCCCAGGATTTCAACATCTTAGATGGAGACATACTCTAGACACACCACGGGATTTTCCAGGCAAGAGTACTGGAGTGGGTTGCCATTGCCTTCTCCGATTTAGGAATTACATACTAAATTTCAATTTTCAGTCTAGAAGTATTATGTAGTTTAGTTAAATTGACAACCCATTCTGAAATGGCAACCCACTCCAGTATTCTTGCCTGGAGAATCCCATGGATGGAGGAGCCTGGTGGACTATAGTCCATGGGGTCGCAAAGAGTCAGACACGACTGACTGACTTCACTTTCACTTTCTGAACTTCCCACTTTGCCTTCAACAAGCACTTGTATGCAAAAGGGCAATAAAGGGAGAAAGTTAGATGCACTGAGGGGCAACAGCACAGGCAGACGACCAAACTGCAAAATCTCTGTTTGACCTGGTGATATCACACCATGAAGACATTTCTGTGTGTGGCCCAACAGCTTATACTTTATACCTAGAGTTCTTGGTGTTGGCATTTTTGTGTTCTAGCCACATGCAGAAAATTTTATTAACAATATGCCTGGCCACAAAAATCCTTGTATAATCTAAAGGAAAGGATTCTGAAGGAAAGGATTATATAGTATACTACTCATATTACAAAAAAGTTAACAAATGCTTAAGTAAAAGAAAAAGTATGTAGAAAACCATAATTTGTTGTTGTTCAATTGCTAAGTCTTAACCGACTCTTTGTGACCCCATGGACTGCAGCACGCCAGGCTTGCCTGTCCTTCACTATATCCCAGAGTTTGCTCAAACTCACGTCCATTGAGGTGGTGATGCCATCCTCTGTCTTCACTACGTATGTATCTACTTTTTACCTCTGACTTTTTCTAAATACCAATTCTGACTGGTATCAGAATAGTTATTACAATTTTTAAAAATCTACATCAAGAAAATTACAAATGCTGTTTTTTACATTGGAGTACAGCTAATTTACAATGTTGTGTTATTTTCAAGTGCACAGCAAAATGACTTAGTTACACATATACATACATCTATTCTTTTTCAGATTCTTTCCCCTTATAGGTTATTACAGAGAACAGTACTGTTTTTTAAACAACTCTGATGGTTGCCAGCAACCATCTATTTTAAAAATCAGTAATGAGAAGTATATTTTATGTTTCAGTCAATAAAAATATCTGTAATGATGCCTAAAAGGTGGTGGAGGAAGATTTAAACAATGCTGATTTTCTGAATGAGTGCTTTAAGTCACTGGTTTACACGATCATAAAACAGCTCCAGTACAAAAACAAATCCACCTGCAATGCTGGAGACCTGAGTGTGATCCCTGGGTTGGGAAGATCCCCTGGAGGAGGGCATGGCAACACACTCCAGTATTCTTGCCTGGAGAATCCACATGGACAGAGGAGCCTGGCGGGCTGCAGTCCATGGGGTTGCAGAGAGTTGGACACGACTGAGCAACTAAGCATTTTGCAATTTGAGAATATATAACTAATACTTATCCTATATTAACAGTGTTTAAACAGTAGCCTGTTTAAGGATTTCACTATTTTAATATGTACTAAAATGTATCTGTGAAGTAAGAAAACTTGGGTGTGAAGGTGTGGACTCTAAAACGGATGCTATGTGACACGGAGTGACTCTAAACTGTTCTTACCTTTATACGCAAAATACAAACAACACTATTTACTCACCATATGACTGATTTGAGGGATTAATGAGCACCTCACAAATTATAATAGTGTGGGGTTTAGTTGCTAAGTTGTGTCCAAGCCCTTGATACCTCATGAACTGTAGCCCACCAGGCTCCTCTGTCCATGAGATTTTTGCAGGCAAGAATACTGGAGCAGGTTGCCATTTCCTTCTCCAGCACAAATTATAATATGCTCTATTAAAGTAACACTACATTAGTCAATGCTAACATTAATTTTAACTAATGTACTATTACAAGAGGGAAAATTATATTTTGCTGAATACAACTTGAAATCTGGGGATTCAAATTCAAAGATGAGAAATCTGGCATAGAGATTCCTTACTATGTAAAAAAAAATTTATTTTGGCTAGATTTCTTAGTATTTCAAATAAGCGGTCTTAACATGTGATTTTTAAAGATTATATGTCATTTTCTGAGTACATAAGAAATATTTAAAGGAAAAAAGTCATCTACAGTCCCACCACTGTGATAATTACTACTGTTTTTCTGTGCTCATATGGGCACATGGTTTGTGGCTGCTAAGTTCACATGTTTATTTGTATATACTAAACAAGGTTGAGATCATATGCATATGCTGTTACATCTAGACAACAAAGATTTTGTAAAAATATCTGCAACATTTGCTAAGAAAAATAGCAATATTAAATTCATTAATTTTCCTTGAACACTAATGAAGGTGAACTTTGCAAATATTAATAGTTATATCTATTCTAGGCTAACTGCCTCATATTCTTTGCTCACTTTCCTTCTGAGATATCCTACTGACTTTATAAAAGGTCTTATATGTAAAGAAGTATCAGTCTTTTGCCTGCTTATGCTATTTCTTCAGCTAAAAACGATTAATGTCTATTTCTACACCTGGCTCATTCCTACTTATTCTACAGCTTTAGCGTTACCTTCATTCATAATCAGTTCTAGAACAATAAACGGTAATCTAAGCATCAGGCCCCATCCTAGTGGATGGGGATCCAGTAGTGGGGAAGACTTCGCAGAGGGGACAGCAGGCGCTCTCAGCTCTGGGGCAAGGAGTGTGAACTGCTCAGACGTGAAGAAGGGCCAGTCTGGCTAAAGTGGGAAGGAAAGGGGAACGAGACCAGGCTGGAGATGCAGGGAGGGGTTAAGTCCTGCTTTCCAGACCATGTTAAGAATTTTCACATTTATTCCAAGGCAATGGTGGGCTAAAGAGAAGCAAGAAATGACATAATGTATTTGCTTTTCATGAGACTCTATTATTGCCATTTCTTTAACAAGAGAATGGAATGCAAGGCAAGAAACGGCAGAAAACTCAGGTCCACTGCTGCAGTCCTGGTGAGAAACGACAGTGGTGGGAGCAAGGTGGATGAAGACGCAAAGCAGCAGATCAGAGAGAGACTTCTTTAGGAGACAGAGGGAACATAGCTTTGCAACTGATATGGTGAAGAGGAAAATGGAGATGGAGTATGACTCCAGGTTTGTGGCCTAAGATACCATCTACTGGGACAGGGACACTGGAGGCAGAGCAGGTTTGCAAGGGGAGATGGGAAAAGGAGCAGAGGGTAAGGATTCTGTTTTTGACCTGTTGATTTGAAGGAACTTGTGAGACATCCACAAGGAGAAACAGACAATCAGGTAAGAGTCCACTGTTCAGGACAGGCCTAGGTCTAGATTGGAGGTGAAATCTTAGAAACCCACATGTAGAGGGTGATTAAAACCATACTGGGTAAAATAAGAGAGCAAAGGTACTAAGACTTGTGGTCTCCAAGACTGAACCAGGGCCTCCATTGCCATGATGAACTCTGAGCCCCATGACCATGCTGCCAGGGGACACAGCACTTTCTCACACTACAGTGAAATTGCGTATTTCAGTGTCTCCATGGTAGACAATAAGCTCCTCAGAAGAATGATCGATTCTTACTTATTTCTGAACCCAAGTCTTGGCATAGGTCCCAAGGCATGAAACACATTCAATGAAGTGTCTGTGAGAGGTTAACTGTTAGCTTGAGATTATTAAAAAGCAGTATCTCCAAACACGCACAGAGAAACAAGTTTTAAGAGTCCAGGTTCCGGAGCAGATTACTTGGGTTAAATCCAGACTCTACCACTTATCAGTCATATGACTTGGACAACTTATTTAATGCCTTTGTGCCTCAACTTCCACATCTGTAAAATAAGGCAGATAACAGCACCTAGTGCCAAGTGTTAGGAAAACTAACATTTCATGCAGAGCATTTAGCATAGTACTTGTACATGGCAAGCATTCAAATTCAGCTATTCTTATTGTTACTATTATTATCTTCTTTCTTCATCTTCCATGGATAGAAAAATGTGCAAAAATGGAAAGGGTTTCCAGTTATTCATTGTGGCCCTCCAGCTCTGGAACGCAAAAACAGATCATGTTGCTTCAGGTCTAAAAGCAAGGGTAAAAATAAGACAATTCTGATGTATCTGGTAAATGATATCAGTATTTAGAAAACAACTAAATTTAACAGTGAATTAAAAAAAAAAAAGACCTAACAATAACAAAATTATTTCAAACCAAAACAAAAAGTAGTTGTTGACTATGTTGGGTTTTTTATTTGGGGGGGAGTGGGAATATGGAGGAGATGGAGATAGGAATAGACAAGAAGAAAGAGTCTGACCAAGTCTACAACAAATTAAAAACAGACATTTGCTAACGTTTACTTAGCTGCTACTGCTGCTAAGTTGCTTCAGTCATGTCTGACTCTGTGACCCCATAGATGGCAGCCCACCAGGCTCCCCCGTCCCTGGGATTCTCCAGGCAAGAACACTAAAGTGGGTTGCCATTGCCTTCTCAGTTTACTTAGCTAGGTACCTGCAAAAATAAGAAAACTATAATTTCAAAAATCAGGAAGTTTATCTCTTTATAGAGAATCTTGATATCTGCCTTAAGTTACCCATGATAAGTAACTACGATTTGTGACTAATCTAGTCATTACTCTGATGCTATTAACACAGCAGACTCTTTTTCTTTGCAAGTAAAAATGTTAATTCATGAGGTTGCTAACAAACTGAATAAACCCTCTTTCAGTTTGTAGCTGGTGTCAAGGTTGGCATGCATAAAGATAATTTTTCTCCATATTCTAATTTTTATTTCATGGGTGTGAATGCAGGATTCAAGCTTGAACTTCTGACAGCTCATGAAGAATTTAATCCAGAGAAAGCACTGCAAGGTGAAAACACAACAGGTGGAATTTCCTATTTTGACAGTTTCCTTTCAACCACTTTTATAGGCTTACTGAAATGTCTGTTCTAATGGAGACAACCTGTTTAAGGTCTGAGTCATGTATGACTGCCATTTTAAAAACAGGAAGGTAAGATTATGAAATTAGCTATTTGGGAAATAGTGTACAGAGTTCAAACTTTTCTAGCTAAAAAAAGTTTTTGCTATTTAGTGAAAAAAAAAGTAACATTTAAATAAAAGCAAACAGGACTACAGAGTGAATACTTTCCATATGTTAGCACCATTAAGAATTTCTTGTTTTACTCAGAAATGGGCAGATCTTTCACCAATTGAGGGCTGTATCACTGAAAAAAGAAAAAGACAAATGTGTACAACCCGGCCAAAGATCAGAAGAAAGCCACAAAAAATGTTTTGAATTAGAAACTAATTCAAATTCAATGTGAAAAGGACTACAGGGCACAGATTTAAAACTAGCACGGCAGTAAGCTAAGTAACTGATGATAATGTACAAGAAAGCGTTCTAATGCAGAACACACAAGAGTGATAGGGAGGTTTTCTGATGGGTACACTGGTTCTTAATTAACTTCTAAGAAAAAGTCAAACCAAAACAAAATAAAAGCTATAAAGAGGCACAAGCTCCAAAGATATTGATTAACTAACCTTTGCACGGCCCTGATTTTAAAAACATTTCCAAGTTGTTTCTAATGGGGCAGTCAGTTGAGAACCACTGGGCTGAAACGCCACAACAGGTCAACAAAATGATGGAATTTCCCTCTCAGTAGGTCCTTAAAATGGGTTATAGTCTCATATCAGGGCTGTTTATCATAGAGAACATCAAGATTTCTGCACTCTGTTTCCCATGTGTTGTTTCCTTAACTCGGATTCAAGCATTAAATTGTCACAATCTGCCTTCTGCCTCTGCCTGGGATGAAATGTTACAAAAGAACTGCTCCTGGCTGCATCCAGTGTCACAGTAACACTTCCTTTTATTGGACTGCTCCAGAGCATAAAGCACTGGGAATCCCTGATTCCCCAAATTCTTCCTCACTATCCCCTATCCTTGGCTTCTGAGGCACCTTTCCTAGGTTCTCCTCCTATCTCAAATATTGCTCTGTCTGCCTCTTAAATCATAAATTCTTCAGGGAAGTCATGACAGTCCCTTAAAAGCTCAACTATGGGTTCTAGAGGGCAAACTCCCTTGGAATCATATCCACACTAACCTGGATGTGTATGTGAGGAGGACATTGTTTTCTTCATATTTTCAAAATGATTTAAGATCCTTGAAGGTTATAAATCATTGCTTTGGGATACAATTGCACCCCACTCCAGTACTCTTGCCTGGGAAATCCCATGGACGGAGGAGCCTGGTAGGCTACAGTCCATGGGGTCGCGAAGAGTCAGACATGACTGAGTGACTTCACTTTCACTTTCATGCACTGGAGAAGGAAGTGGCAACTCACTCCAGTGTTCTTGCCTAGAGAATCCCAGGGACAGAGGAGCCTGGTGGGCTGCCATCTATGGGGTCGTACAGAGTCCGACACGACTGAAGTGACTTAGCAGTAGCAGCAGCAGGCTTCAATCACTACCCATAAATTTAGGGGTCTTACTTCAATCCTAACCTATCAGAGATTGAATCCAGATTCCTATCTCTTAGGCATATTCATTAAGCTAAACCAATGTATCCAAAATGAATAATTAATCCCCTCAGAAATACTTGCTCAGAATAAAATGGTCAGGTAAGGAGCCCTCCTGACAGTTGTCCTCCAGTGGAAGAAACAGACAACAGACAGATAAGCAATGAGAATAATTAGAGAATGTGATCTATGTTATAAAGAAAATGACATGAGAGAAACTTCAGAGTGATGCAGGAAGGGCTCTTAACTTCCTCGGAAATGAAAATTATTTTTAAAATGAGATCTTGAAGGTTAAGGAGGAGGCAGTTATATGAAACACTGAAAGAAGAGACTCCAAGTAGAGGACACAGCAAATGCAAAGGTACTGATGCCTACTAGATTGTAGGCACCAACTTTACTCTGTCTACTAGATTGCAGGCACTGTGACCCTTAAGGAGAACGATTTAATATAAATGTGCATTTTTGGAATGTGGGTTAGTAGCAGGCACTTGGTCATAAACTCAAAAAGTAGTTGCTGAATTAAATGTAAAAGGACAACTGAAAAAGAATTGTGGAGTTGGGTGGCTGCTAAGTGGGAAGGGGGTGGGGGAGGAACGGACTGAGAGTTTGGGGTTCTTAGATGCAAACTATTCTAAATAGAATGGACAGACAACAAGGTCCTATTGTTTAGCAGGGAACTATATTCAATGCCCTTGAATAAACACATGAAAAAGAATATAAGAAAGGATGTATATATTTGTATAACTGAATCACTTTGCTACTAATAACACAATATTGTATATCAACTGAATTTCAATTAAAAAAAAAAAAGAATTGTGGGGTTCGGGAATAAATGGGGAGAGGAAACATTCTCCAGTAAAACAATAAGAATCTTAGTAGCCTCAGCTATTCAAGTTCTCCAACAGAATTCTATTACTTTCTTATCTCACACTCTGGTACGTTCTACTTAGTGCTTCTAGCGTCTAACAAGTCATTACCACTTTTAGTTAAAACCCCCAAGTCCTAAAGGGTAACTGTGTTCCAGGAGTTTTCACAAATACAGAAATATAATACATATCTGATGTAAGGAAGGAACTATTTTGATTAAAACACACAGACCAACCCTTAGCACTTTTGGTATACATTCCCTTTCCCTAAGCTACACTGTCCATTTCGGCCCCAAGGGTCCTAATTCATCCATATCCTAAGTTCATTTCAGGATAGTTGGTTACAGACTAGCTACCCTGTCACTTACCTGTAGCACAGCAATCATCGGTTTGATAATAAAGTCATTATTCCTCTCTTTACAAAGTGAGAGTGAGGATACAATACAGATAAATTAAGAACATAGTTTCAGACATCTGAAACTCTTCCAATTTAACAGGCCCCAAACAAGAAGCCTACTAAGAGTAACTTTAAAGGCACACATTCTTAATATATAGGCAAATTAACAATTATCCAAGAAGGTTTACACTATGCATTGAAGTGGAATTTTCAAGATTACTGGCCAGCCAAAGGTTTTCTCTAAAGATTTACACTGGTAATATGCTGCTGTGATGAGGAAAAAAGGCGTTATTCACAGATTAATATGATTTTTTTTTAAATCAGTTGTGAATTGTTGAACCATGTCACATCCCTTATCTCAACTTTTCCCCTACCAACAAAAAAGAGGAGAGAACTGAATTAAGAAATCTGGCAGACTTTTGAGATGAGCACACCAAGTTTGTTTCAGGAAGGTCCAATGAACTGGTGACTGTGTCTTCTACATAGCTGTGGCTCCTACCACCACCCTAACCTGCCATATCCTGGGATGTGGTCAACCCACAAGCAATTAAGGGAGGCTCATTACAACCTCACTAGGCTGCACATGCATACGAGAAACTGGAGATACACAAGATGTTCACCATACCCATAAGCAGGTGAAAGAAAAAAGGTTTTGGGGCTCAACAAAAGTATTTGGCAAATTAAAAAGAAAAGGTTCTTGTTTCATAAAAGCTGCTTGTTCCTCATGAACCTAAACAGAGGTTCAAACAATGACAGGATCTATTAAGTGCTGGCCATATTCACAAACCAAATGCCCATCTTCAGATTTGCACTTTGGGGTTACACACTGGTTTTATTATCTTCATGTCTGAAAGATGGTAACATCTGTCCCTGAAAAAGGGTGTTCTCAACGAACACCAAGGAAATATTAACCATGTGATAGAATAAAACACCTAGCTTTTATTCTGGGCAATAGCACTGACACCTTGAGGACCTGTTGTCATAAAAGTTCCTAATACAATCCTCAGAATATCTAAAATTATACATGTACTGATGCTGCTAAGTCACTTCAGTCGTGTCCGACTCTGTGCGACCCCAAAGACGGCAGCCCACCAGGCTCCCCTGGCCCTGGGATTCTCCAGGCAAGAATACTGGAATGGGTTGCCATTTCCTTCTCCAATACATACATGTGCATGTGTATACATATGTGTATCTATATATATCTATATAGATATATATACACGAAACAGCCAGGATCATTTCCATGCTTATTTCAATATTTTTTTAGATCTAGAATCCATGATGCTATAGGAATTATGTTAACAATATTACATCAATACTTTCTCTATTGTGGCCAATGTAGTTATTAGTACTCAATGAAATCAACAGTATCAACTAGATGGCACTCTCTCCAAAAAGGAAAACAAAAGTCAAGCCTCTAAACACAAACATATTTGCCAATCTGGGGGAGGGAAGGTTATAAAAACCAACTAAAACAAAAATTACACAATATGGAAGAATTATAAAATTTTACCCCTGTATATTGAAAGCAAAACATACTTTTAATAATGTGTTTTATATAAACTTTCATACATCTTATAAAAAATATTATTTCAACTAAAAACTAAGACCTATACATTAGCCAAAAATAGGAGAGAACAGTTTGCGATTATACTTAAGCAGAAATATTCGAGTCAATAATTTCAAAGGTCCATACAACTAAAGTAAAACATTTGGACTTAACATTAAAAAATTAGTCATTTCAACAGCAGTCTAATAAAACTATATTTATCCCTGATTAGGCAGCCTCAGTATTTGGTGTCAACCTTATCATAAACAAATAATCTTGCAATCATATGCAGTCATTCCTGAGCCACTTGTATTATCAGAGCAGAGCAGCAGTTTCAGCTACTTCTAAAATGACAAGAAAGCTACTATGAAGAGCACATTTATACTGACACAAAAACCTCAAGTTAAATGGCCTGACAATGACATCAGCAAGTTTCAAGTTTACCATCACCTACGGTTATACAAGTAAAAAATAGTGTATTCTAAAGACTAATTCTGCTAAATGAAACCACTGGGGTCTATTCCTTTTATTCAGAAGTACCATACAACTAAACAAGCAGTCAAGTCCACAGGGAAATAGCATTTCAATAGCTGCAACATGGTGCCAGATCAGCCTTTGTTGGCTTTCCTTTTCCAAGAAACAGAGATGTCTCTTTTTACCGAGTCCATCTGCCATAAGTGATAACCAGATGTCTGTGTGACGATTCAAAATTAAAACAAAAGTCCTTCCCCCTCCCAAGATCTAACAGCAGAGATGAGTCCAATAGGCAGCATTACAAAGAATTTCAATGTTTTAATAGCCTCCAAATGAAAGAAAAAAAGTGGGTCCCCTTTAACCGTACCACCGCAACAAGCACCAGCCAGTATCTTTTCAGCTAACTTCGCAGAACACTGTGCTAAGTGCTTTACATTTCCTTATCACAGCAACCCTATGAGGTGGTACTAATATTAACCCCATTTTACAGATAAGAAACTGGGGAATGAAGGCAGTGAAAAAACTTGCTCAAGGCCATACCGCTAATAAGCAGCATCACCATCACACTGAACACAGGCAGCCTGTATCCAGAGTCCATATAAGCGCTATACAAACCCTAGTCTCAAGAGTGTATAACAGATTTTGATCAAAACTGATTTTACAATGAAAACTATAATTTATCAGAAGGAAGAAAGTTAATGCCTGGTTCTTTGAAACCACTTCGTTAATAAAAACAAATTCTGACTTCTTTAAAATGTTCTGAGTTCTCACCTACTGAATTACAGAACAAAAGTATATCACGTATCAGTGTCTATGGACAGCAGTCTATGATGGTAACAATGAGAATTAAAGTACCAAGAGTCATGCACATAGGTCCTGAGAAAACCGTCCATAAAGATGCAATCTGATTTTCAGTATTCTTTCTTGACAGATGAATACTGCACGGTCAAAGTCACCAGTCAAAATTTTACGGTGCATTTTTTGGGGGTGAAATTTTAAACAGCTTCATTATGGACTCACACATGAAAGCTGATTTGAACTGTCCCAGAATTCACCTTAGTATGTTGTGGTTTTTGTTTTTCAGTATTTAGTGGGATCCCCAGCAGCACACTTCGCATTACAAAACAAGCCATTTAAACCAAACTGTGAATTTTATCACCCGTTAACCACATGATAAGACCAGATGGGTACACTTTTTGATATGACCTGATTCCTTTCTACTAATGACACAGCTCTGGAATCTTGTTTTTTCACAACTATACAAACAACTTACTCTATTTTTCTTCTAAATCAAAGGTTGTGTCACAATACAAGAATCAAATTTGTCTACATGGCCTGGGAAGACCTCAGATAAATATACTCTTTTACCCTTTTGAAATTACTCAAAGTGACAGTCATGGGACAAGAGCAAATACTGTATCAACTCAAGGCAGTAAACCATTACTGTTATTATTTGAATTGGTTAAAAAAAAAAAAGCCCTAATCATGTTTGAGAAATTTTGTTGCTTAGAATATACAGCCAATATAAAAGTTTAATTTTAGACATCAGGACTAGATTTCTAATTAGATTAGATGTCTAAAGGTTCCCTTCATCTACTAGATAAGTCCCTGAAAGGAAAGAAATAAAATATGTATATTCTTTAATTAACATTAATATTCAAAACACACACACAAACATATAACAGGATGGCAATTTACAGTCCTGATCCCCAAGAAACTTCTAATTTACCAGGCATGATGAAATCCATACACCAGTAAGTATAGCACCAGGAAGCATGTAATAAAGGATTTAAAATTCAGATTTGTGTTTGTCATGTTTTGGTGTCTACCTGTGTCTTTTCCCTGCTATCTAGAAGTGCACAAAACGCACCTGATGAGAGACACCCTTAATGTAGCTTTATACACCTGACCATGGCACCAGACATATTAAAGGGACAACAAACACGGGTGTAAATTTCAGGAAACCTTTATTTATTCATTCAAATGCCATAATACAGCTAAACTGCCAAAGCACTACAGGTTTTGAGAACATTGTGAAAACATTCTACTATTATCAATTCTAAAATCCATTTAAAAACTTTATTTTTCATAGCAATAATTATTCATCACATGGGCTATGATGCAACAGAAAGAAATCAATCACCAGGTAATTATAGGCCTCCTTCACCAAAAAACAGCACTGATACCCACTTAACTAAATTTCCAGTATTTGCTGATTTTTAAATAATGTGCCACATCCATGCTAAGAAAGAAAACTCTCCAGAAGTTTTCAACTGTAAATTTTCCATTTATTCATTCTACTTTATAGCAAATTCTATACATTATATATATATATATACACACATCTACAAAAATTTTGGTATGACAATTTCCCACACATGAAAAAAAATTGTGGGACTCACTTAGTTTTCCCCTCTAATTTGGCAAAGCATAATTTCAGTCAAGTACTCAGATGCAAAATGATCTGAAAAGTTGGATGTTAAGACAAGGTTTTTAGAGTACAAATTATGAAAATCTAAGGTTCAACTAAAAACACAGAGTGGGCTGTACTATATCCTTTATCTTTTTTTAAAAAAGAGTGACTACATCTTCAATTATAGTGTTACCACCTGGACTTCTGTAACACCTTTTATTCCTAAAAGTTCATATATTTTTACATGCCTTATTTCAGTACAGTCTTGATTCTCAGCATAAGGCTCTTACCTGTCATATCATACAACCAACAGTTGTTGGTTCAGAATGAATAGAGAACATCTGACATGAACACTCCATTCTCAATATAAGCGGAGGGATACAGAAGGAAAATGCAACAGACAAAGTAACATTAAGGAAAAGGATACCACAGGCCAAGGACATATGTTGAAAACTCCCTAAGAAACAGAAATAATACAAATAGCATAAGGAATCAATTTTGATTGGGGTGTGATTAGGTCAAGAGAGGAACTAAGACAAGCATTGGAGCAGAGGGCAGGGAAAGCGGGGATTGTTAATAAAAGTAAAAGCTGAGGGAGCTGGGGCTTAAGTCCTTTTCCTCAAACACAGAGGGGTAAAGGAAAGAGCAGCAATTGAGATCTAAATGAAGTGAGTGTGAAGGCAGCCCTGAGGCTGAGGGAACTCACTGAATCTCACACAAACCAAGAATATCCTCCAGCACCTCAAGTGCCATCATCTCCCAGCACAACCTCAAACAAGAGAGTAAGCCAAAGTCCTTGACTCACTAATCTACAGATGACAATATTAGGTTTTTCTTCTCAAGAGGTTTAAAATGCAATTTTAAGTTTCCCAATGTTTCTACTTCCCGGGCTTCCCAGGTAGCGCCAGTTGTAAGATGCAAGATGCAGGTTCAATCCCTGGGTTGGGAAGATCCTCTGGAGGAGGGCACGCAACCCACTCCAGTATTCTTGCCTAGAGAATCCCACGGACAGAGAACCCTGGCAGGGTGCAGTCCAAAGGGTTGCAAAGAGTCAGACACGACTGAAGCAACTTAATATACACACAATATTTATATTTCTCATCTTTGTTAAAGGTATCTGTCCACCTCTTTGCAGATATATGAAATTGGTTTAACAAGAGATGCTGCACCTCAATTCCATGAAAATACCCAAGTCAAAAACTCGATTCTGACATCAACCAATCAAGAGCACAGAGCAGCATATCACAATAGTCTTGGAGACTGATTTTGAGGGCAGAGTACAATGGCAGGGGCTTGGGGGAGCAGGATGAAACGTTTTTGTTCAAGACAAGCCAGACTTAGGGGAAAAGTAAGAAGGGAAAAAAGTAAGGGACAAACAGAAACCATGGTTGACATCATTGCTTCTGTGATTTATCAATTTTCTTTTCATCTTTAATCTTCAACTAAAGAGCTTTGTTCCCGCTGGAGGCAAAAATAGTATTACTGTAGCATGGATATATGGCCATTTCAGTATGCCACAGGAAAACCTCATTTACTGACCTAGAAAGGTTTGGGAAGCATAAAACCATTAAACAGAGGCCTAAGGCCTAAAGAGATGGCACAAACTGGTAAGCAACGTATCAACTGCGAATAATTCTTTCAACTACAGAGTGATGATAAAAGTCCTTTTTCGATTTAACTGCCATTTTCTCAAACTTTTCAAAAGACTGCAGATTATGCTAGAATAGCTAAACCTTCTCATATTTCTCTTTTCCAATTTCCCCACGGAAAATGTCATTCTTTCTGGAAATAAAAATCACACCAAGCTTGTTTCCTTTTCTTTCCTTGAGCCAATTTTAAGTCACTCTCAACCCTAAATACACAAGCCCACGCTGGTCAACTGCCAGTGTCTCTCTAGAACTGCAGGTGACAGATGCAGTGAGAGAGCTTACAGACGTGGATTGGCTGCGGTTTGAATCCTATTGCAATGAACACACTGACAGAGCCCGCAGAAGCACATCTCGGCACAAGGAGAGAGTTTAAAAACTGTCATTTCCAATCGAATTTACTTTTAGACCTCTTACTGGCTATTATGCTCTTACCCCGGTTCTCAACCTTGCTTAGCCCTACGTCCTACCCGTTTTATCCTCCTCAGTTCCAGATCCTCCATCAAGCCCAATTGTGGTTACTACTACTACTACTAACAACAACAACAACAAAAGGTGGGGGGTGGGAGGTGTTGCAGGCATCGCCAAAAGTAGGATCCGACTAAGGTGCATATTTGGGAGCCTTCCCGCCGCGGGCGAGGCCGCACTAAGTTTTTTGGGGAGCAACGGACCCCTTTAGCATCTCTGAACGATTTCTCTTCACCTGGGTGAGGGCTCCACAGAGAACGATGGGGAATCTCCCTTCACCAGTCTTTCCCAGTGGGTGGCTAACCCAAAAAATAAAAATATCTCTTTTCTTACCCCACACCCCGCCGGATAACGTTCCCAGGCGGTGGCGCCCCACCCCCACCCCGTTATCCCAGACGAGATCCCCAAATATCACCCCGTCCTCCTGAGGGCTGGACCGTCCCTCGGCCGCTGGACCAATTCCCCGCATCGAAGCTCCGCTCCCCCCGGCCCGGCATCCGCCCCCGCACACGCCACCGGCAGCACGGCCGGGGCTCCGCACAAGCCCGCCCCGCGCCAAGACGCCCCGCAGCCGGCACTCGGGCAGCCCCGAAGCCCGCGCCGCCCCCGCCCAGGATCGCCCACCGGGTTACCGTGGGAAGAGCGGGCGGCGGCAGAGGACGCGGCGGCAGCGCTGCTGCCGGTGGCGGCGGACGCGAAGGATGAGCTGGAGGAGAAGGATGATGATGAGGCGAGCGCGCTCCCCAGTCTCCATGGAACTCCCGCCCCGGCCGGTTGCTAGGAGCCCCCAAGGCTCGGGCTCCGTCTTTCGCGCTTTGTTGTTCCGGGTACAGGGCGGCCGCCGCTTCCCCGCGACAATAAATAGACCAGACGCGGGGGAGCATAGAGACAGCGCGCGGCGGCTAGAGCGCCGCCGGACAGGGCCCTCCTGGGTTCCTCGCTAGCCAGTCGTATCCGGCTCTCACTGCTCCCGTCACTTTCCCCCGCCCCTTCCTCCACTTTCCCTTCCTCCTTCCTGGTGTCCGGGTCGGCCCGGCCTGCCTAAGTGTTTGACGAGGTGGGGCTAGTGGGGAAAGGTGTGTACTAGGCTGGACTTTTGCTTGGACAGATTTCGAAAAAACTGTGTATCCCTTGCACATTTTTGGCTAGTAGTTACACATGAGTACGTAATTTCTGGCATACAGTGTAATATAAACGGACTTTAGGGTTTTTTATTTTGAGGGATGGGGGGCGGGGCAAAACCTTGCCACTTCTGTTAGCTCATTCAATTCATAGAAAAGGCCCACCATTCAATATAATTAGCGAAGCTGGTCCTCAACAACTAAAAATTGTTTTCTAATTCTGACGAATACATTTTCTGTCTTGAGAAAAAGTCCGACTTCGCTTTTTCGGTTAAAACAAGCGCGTTAATTTACGTGACCAAGCTCTCATGAAGGAATGCTAATCCTAGTCCTAAAATACAGGGATAGGATATGACAGGTGAAAGGATGGATGG
Organism: Moschus berezovskii; assembly: GCF_049115385.1. Lineage (NCBI taxonomy): Eukaryota > Metazoa > Chordata > Mammalia > Artiodactyla > Moschidae > Moschus > Moschus berezovskii. The sequence continues at coordinate 79,228,256 of NC_142469.1, read as the reverse complement.
ATGGATGGATAGATAGGTAGGTGATAATGCAGGGGGGTTAGGTCACATTTCTGTCGCCTGTCCCTTTGGTATTCCATACTCAACTTGGGTTTGCGGTCAGGACTCTGCCCTGGAAGCCGGGAGGCACTTGAGAGGCTTTTAAGCCGCGTCGCCGGATCCAAGAAGGATGGGAGGAGGGAGAGGGCGGCTGCACGCTGGGACCGGGGTGCCGGGCGGGGGCGGCGGCGGCTCTGCTCACCACACGGAAGCCGGGCGCCTAAGGACTGAGACCCTTCTGCGGCTCCGCGCCCAAGCGGCCCTGCAGTGACCCGGGGACTCCGAGAGGCGCACACTTCGCCAGTTTGAACGGCCGCGCTTGGGCCCTCGGGGCCCCTCGGGGGCCCCTTGAAGGGCGCTGCCTGCGAGAGCGAGACGGGGCTAACGGTCCGAGGGCTCCAAGCTGCGGCGCGCATACCCGCCGCGCCCCCGAGTCCCACTCCCAGGCTGGCGGCGCAGGCCTCTGTTCAGAGTTGGGCTGCAGTTCGAAGCCTCTCCCTGGATGGGGCCAGTGGGCAGCTCTAATTTAATAAAAGGCCCTAAGGGGCTCATGGATACCTGGCCTCTGGTTGGTGTGCATCCGGCATGAATCATGCTAATACCACAGTCCTTTTTGAAAGCGATGACTTGGGCTGATTTCTGAGGGGTTGGGGAGTAGGCAACCATTTGAGTATTTCACTACTTACGGGGTCTTCAAGGATGCCTACAGATCTTTTCCTTCCCACTTTGAATATTCAGTAAAATATGTGAGCATTTAAAGTCACTGTAGAATTATGGAACTTTGATCTGTTTCAGTTTCTATACTCATTTGTTCTTTGAACAGTATTTAAAAATTATAGCTTGTATTAGGTGTAATGAAGACAACAAGCAAGAGGCTGGGTTAGAGTCCTGTCTGTGGAGTAGTGGGGAGATGACTTTCAAGAGGTAACCTTTCAACTGTTTTCTGAGTGGGAATGGAAGGGGTGCACAGTGTTCCAGGTGGAGAGAACAAGACAGGCTAGAGTTATCTGTGTGGGATAGTAGCCTGGATGGGGCATCATGATCAGTGCAAGGGGAAGCAGAAATGAGGCGAAGTTGGCAAGAAACTAAGGCTTGAACCTTCAGTGCCTTACAGACCATGTGTAAGAGAGTTTGGATTTTCTTTCAAATGCTGGGGGAAGTGAAGGGTTTTAAGTGGTGGAATGACATGGTCTGATTTCCCTAGGAAATGGCAGGAGAAAGGCTCTATTCCAACGATCACTGCCACTGTGGGTAAGTCAGCTTTACGGTAATGGTGACTACGGTCTTTGCGTGTCACCTTCCTAACAGGAGACCAGCAATATAGCTGGTATCAAGCATGTCAACTGCTTTGCACTCCCCTTTTGTCACAGACAGGTCAGGAATTTGCCTCATTATAGTATTTTCTCGTTCTGGAATTGGGTTTGATTTTACTGCAGGCACCATTCTCTATAGAGAAGGAAATGGCAGCCCATTACAGTATTCTTGTCTGGAAAATCCCATGGACAGAGGAGCCTGGTGGGCTATAGTCCATGGGGTTGCAAACAGTTGGACCAGGCTTAGCAACTAAACAACAATAATTATTCTCCATAGACTTGTTGAATGCTTCTGAAACACCATTCTACTGACCAAGGAATTCATTTCAAGATGAAAGAAGACAATGGGCTTCACTAGTCTTATAATGTGCTCCATTTCCATTAGTTAAAATCCAGGTAAGGCTAAAATATTATTTATTATCCAGGGGCCAGGAAAAGTTAGAATATACAGCATATGTTCCAAACTAAGATTCTTTTTTTAAATATATATATTTTTATTTATTTTAATTGGAGGCTAATTACAATATTGTGGTGGTTTTTGCCATACATTCACATGAATCAGCCATGGGTGTACATGTGTTCCCCATCCTGACCCTCCCTCCTACCTCCCTTCCCATCCCATCCCTCAGGGTCATCCCAGTGCACCAGCCCTGAGCACCCTGTCTCATGTATCAAACCTGGACTCGTGATCTATTTCACATATGATAATAGACATGTTTAAATGCTATTCTTTGAAATCATCCCACCCTCGCCTTCTCCCACAGAGTCCAAAAGTCTGTTCTTTACATCTGTGTCTCTTTTGCTGTCTGGCATACAGGGTCATTATTACCACCATCTTTCTAAATTCCATATATATGCATTAATATACTGTATTGGCGTTTTTCTTTCTGACTTACTTCACTCTGTATAATAGGCTCCAGTTTCATCCACCTCATTAGAACTGACTCAAATGCATTCTTTTTAATAGCTGAGTAATATTCCATTGTGTATATGTACTACAGCTTTCTTATCCATTCTTCTGCCGATGGACATCTAGGTTGCTTCCATGTCCTGGTTATTGTAACCAGTGCTGCGATGAACATTGGGGTACATGTGTCTCTTTCAGTTCTGGTTTCCTCAGTGTGTATGCCCAGCAGTGGGATTGCTGGGTCATATGGTAGTTCTATTTCCAGTTTTTAAAGGAATCTCTACAGTGTTCTCCATAGTGGCTGTACTAGTTTGCATTCCCACTAACAGTGTAAGAGGGTTCCTTTTTCTTCGCACCCTCTCCAGCATTTGTTGTTTGTAGACTTTTTGATAGCAGCCATTCTATCGAGCGTAAGATGGTACCTCATTGTGCCAAACCAAGACTCTTGATTAATACAGAAATTGATATTTAGGCTGGTAAGACAGTAAGCTTTATAAGTTGGATAAATGCTGTTTAAAATGTGATATAAAGGCAAAAGCCCATCTGTAAACTGTACTGATCAAGAATGAAATAGGTATAGAAATCAAGAGGAACATTTTGAAACTTTCAGTAATCTGACATTACCGTTGCATCTAAACATGCAACTTTGTATTTATAGAAACATTTGTGTTGGGTTGGTAACAAATCTGATCCTTTACCATAGTTATGCCCATTAAGGCTCCAGTTTTATGAACTTGGCTAAAAAAAATCAGGCTATTGGAATATGTTGACTTATCTCCTTTAGTGCTTTGATATAGAAAAACTGTTCAGCATAGCCTTTCTGAAGAGACAAGCGGTAGTGGAATGGTACTTAAACAGCATTGTGAAGAGGAGTCCTTTCTGCCAGCGGTTTAGTTATCTTACACTAGTAGAGATCAGATAATATGTACTCTGCCAATTGAAACAATGAAATTTTCTGCCCCACATGAACTTAACACACTAACTATGAGGGCAGTGACCAAGCAGAGCAGTGGCATCAGGGATCCTCATTTCTCAGAATTCTTCTTGAACATCTCCTATTATACACTCTGTACCCCAGTTGACAGAGTAATTCCTCCCAATTTGCCAGTTAAGTGGTGCACAACTTGTGGGACAGAGTCTGATACTGTAACCTGATTTTATGATGCCAACTGTTCCCTCTCTCTGTGCTCAGATAGTGTCTATGGTAAAGACAGTGAACGGAGATCTAGGGAGATTGATGGAGTTGCCAGGTCAGTTTCTAAGAGCTAGAAACAGGAAGGGCAGAGTCCATATTCAAAGTTATGTCTTGTTGAGATTTCTGATAACAAGCTAATGGATTTCCCCCAAATGGCATTGACTGGCAGCCAAGGAAGTTTGAAGGTGTTGCCAGAAAGTCCTCACCCTGGCAAAAGGCATCTACCAACCTGTGCACTGCACCAAAGACAATGTCCCATTCTCCGTCTATAGGAAGATGAATTCAATTGCTGAGGCAGTCCCAGGAGATTCCTTCTTACCTCTCCTCTAAGGCAGGGTCTTTGAGGGTAATAGATTAAAGAAATCGGGGCACTTTGATTGGCTCACCAGAGATCTCAGTTCTCTGCTTGTTACTCTTGTCCAACAGGATATGACGCGATCCCACAGCCATGACATGTTGTGTCTCCTTTTTGCCCTTTCTCATTAGTTTTTGTTATCCCACCCCCACCTCCTTTAGTGTATATTTGTGTGTTGGGGAAAATTAATTATTCATCAGTTGGCTATATCTGAACCTGTTAAGACTGACTACACCCAAAAACTCTGAACTTGTGCTGGATATGACTTTGAGTTTTCTCCTCCCACTGGGTAGGAATTGAGTACATTTTCAATTTCTTATGAGATCATCGCTCTCTGTCAAGAGAAACTATAAATATGGATAAAACTCTGTGTGTGTGTGTGTGTGTGTGTGTGTGTGTGTGTATTGTGCAGCCAAGGGTGATGTGAAGGTTACATTTATTGTTTTGTCAACCCAGAACTGCTCTCTTCTTTTGGGAAGAGTACTCTTTCCTTCTATTTGGGGCAACAACTTCTACTCTTGACCTGCTGCTGCTGCTGCTAAGTCACTTCAGTCGTGTCTGATTCTGTGTGACCCCATAGACAGAAGCCCACCAGGCTCCCCCGTCTCTGGGATTCTCCAGGCAAGAACACTGGAGTGGGTTGCCATTTCCTTCTCCAATGTGTGAAAGTGGAAAGTGAAAAGTGAAAGTGAAGTCGCTCAGTCGTGTCCGACCCTTAGCGACCCCACGGACTGCAGCCTACCAGGCTCCTCCATCCATGGGATTTTCTAGGCAATAGTACTGGAGTGGCTTGCCATTGCCTTCTCCGACTCTTTACCTACCTCCAATCTAATGAGAGTCCAAACGGGAGGTACAGTAGCCACAGTGGTTGACAGAGCGGTGGGTTTCTGAGCTGAGGTAGCACGATTATATAATAACTTTACTGTGATTGAGTTGTGACTCTTAGTTCCAAATTCACTCTGTGTGCCTGTTCTATGAAGGTGGGTCTTGACACAGTAAATATGCTTCTTTTGTTAACTATCACAGTGTTAAGCTTTGTCAGTAGAAAAAGTGCTGGAGTGACATTGAAGGAGGAAAAAATTTTGCTTCCCTGCCAGGCACCTGAAGCATGGGAGACTTTTCTAGAATCCACCTCTGGCAGCACAGTGGCTTCCCCAGCTCCTCTCAGAGGTCTGAAGGACAGTTAAGGGTGAAGGAAAATCTTCTAAGTGGGCATAGTTTGAATAGTATATTTGTTTATATGCCAAGTCTGGTGTGAGAAATGACCAGAATGGGCAGTTGCTAATGGTTTTTCTAGATGGAATGGGACTGGAAGATTGGAGATGATGAAGTATGGGAAAGAAGTATTGAATATGGATGGATTTCTCCGAATGGGCGCAGACTGTGAAGATATTTGTGTCTTATCTGAATGTACACTAAGGGTGCCTGCTGTAGAGGAGACTGTCAGTAATTAGGTGGACACAATGGCACACCCTGGGTTTGCCCAGCCACCGCAGAGTTTGCTCTGTGGGCTTGTGGACAGAGTGGCCGTGGCTGTAGGGATGCAGGCTGTGCATGTGCTCAGCAACCTGGATTTTCCCATGGTAAGGCTCATCTTGCTGACACTGTTGCCAGACACCTAATTTGTCAAGAGCAGAAAAACAACATTGAGTCTCTGATATGGCCCTGGTCCCCAGGGTGATGAACCAGCCATCTGGCAGGTTGATTACATTGGACCTCTTCCATCACTGAGAGAGCAAAGATTCGTCCTCATTTGAATAATTATATGTTCTAGAAATGGTTTGGCCTTGACTACTCTTAATGTTTCTGCCAACACCACTGTGAAGTCACAAAGTGGTTTATCTACCACTAGTGCATTACACACAACACTGCATCTAATCAGGGTACTTGGTTCAGAGCAAAGGAAGTGTAGCCGTGGGTCCATGTCTATGGAATTAACTGACCTTACCACATATGCTATCACTTGGAAGCAACTGGCTTAACTGAACATTAAAATGACTTACTAATGACACTGTTATGGTCAGTTGGGAAGCAGTATTCTGGAAAAATGGGATTCTGTTTGACTGAATTATGTTTTGAATCAGAGACCATTATATGGCTTTCTCCCTCTCATAGGCAGAATCCATTTGAATCAAGGTGTGTCAGTGAGTGTCTCTTTTCACAATTTCACCTAACAGTCTGCTCTCAGGAATTTTCTTACCTAAAAACTTTGCTGCTGCTGGTATAGAGATCTTAGTCCCCATGGGGAGAATGCACCTTCAGGATATGCTATGGTTCCGCTACATTGAATGACGAGGCTACCAACTGGTCATTTGGGGTTCCTTATACCACCAAAACAAAAATGGGATAATCTGCAGCCTGGAGTGATTGGTCCTGGTTGCCAAGGGGAAATTGGCTTGCTTATTCTACACAGTAGGGGCAAGGAGCAGAGTCTGGAACCCAGAAAATTTTCCGAGTAACCTCTTAGTACTTTTATGTCTAATATTAAGGCTAATGAAAAAGTAAATCAACAAAAAATAAAAAGTAATTTTCTTGAGGACTCAGAATCTTTGGAAATGAAGATTTGGGTCATTTCACCAATCAAAGAATCCCAACCGGTTGAGGTTCTGACTGAAGGCAGGGGAAATACAGAATGGGCAGTGGAAAATGAAAGCCATAGATATGAATTATGGTCTCCTGAACAATGACAGAATCAGGGACTGCAGTATCTTTGTATGTTATCTATTAGCTTGTTATATCTATGTGGTTATTTGCATTTACTAATCATTTTCCTTTCTCTCCTCCCCACTTTTATTTTATATTGAAGCTGTCAAGGTTGCATTCATTTTCTAGGCCTGCCATAACAAAGTACCACAAACTTGGTGGTTTAAAACAACAGAAACTTATTCTCTATTTTGAAACCAAAGTATTGGCCTGGGTTTCAAGGACTCTCAGCTCTGTTGCTGCTGCTGCTGCTAAGTCACTTCAGTCGTGTCCGACTCTGTGTGACCCCAAAGATGGAAGCCCACCAGGCTCCCCCGTCCCTGGAATTCTCTAGGCAAGAACACTGGAGTGGGTTGCCATTTCCTTCTCCAATGTGTGAAAGTGAAAAGAGAAAGTGAAGTCGCTCAGTCGTGTCCGACCCCCAGCGACCCCATGGACTGCAGCCTACCAGGCTCCTCCGCCCATGGGATTCTCCAGGCAAGAGTACTGGAGTGGCTTGCCATTGCCTTCTCCACAGCTCTGTTAGGTTTTATCATTAAATCTCTATCCATATAGTTTGTTTTAAAATGACTATGTAACCTTTCATTCTACCAGGTAATACATGAATACACTTCTCAGTAGACATTCAGACAACCCACACGAAGTGAAGTCTCCTTTAGTCGGCCACCTCCTGCCATCCTATTCCTATTCAGACTTAACACTGTAGTGTGACATCTCCTTTGTGTGGTTCAGAAATTCCCCACTGCTCTAGTCTTCTGGCATCATAGACTTCTTTTCAGTGCTCTGAATTCATTTTTATATTTTTTTCCTGTTAATTTAATTGGATTTTGAAAGACTGCTGCTGCTGCTGCTGCTAAGTCACTTCAGTCGTGTCCGACTCTGTGTGATCCCATAGACGGAAGCCCACCTGGCTCCCCCGTCCCTGGGATTCTCTAGGCCAGAACACTGGAGTGGGTTGCCGTTTCCTCCTCCAATGTGTGAAAGTGAAAGTGAAGTCGCTCAGTCGTGTCCGACCCTTAGCGACCCCATGGACTGCAGCCTACCAGGCTCCTCCATCCATGGGATTTTCTAGGCAAGAGTACTGGAGTGGCTTGCCATTGCCTTCTCTGTTTGAAAGACTAAGGAGGTAAATATGTCTTTAGATCACTTCCTTGAAATAAACTTTATTTGGTCATTTGATAAATAATTCAATTCACAACTTAAATAATAATATTATTTTGAAATATATAAAATGATCTTGAAAATGTACGTTGCCCTCTAGTGGTGAAAAAATTGTTTACTTTATTACTACTCGAAATTTTATGCCACTCACACAGAATCGGCACGACTGAAGTGACTTAGCAGCAGCAGCCATTAGTTAAGTTGGGGACTTCCCCAGTCACTCATTGGTAAAGAATCCACCTGCAATGCAGAAACTGCAGTAGTTGAAGTTTCAGTCCCTGGCTAGGAAGATTCCCTGGAGTTAGGCATGGCAATCCACTCTAGTATTCTTGCGGGCTATAATCCATAGGATTGCGAAGAGTCAGACACGACTGAAGCGAGTTAGCATGCATGCATAAGTTGGGGAAGCACAGTGGAAGTTGATGCAAAAAGAGCATCCTTAGACTTGTATTGTTTAAAAGAGGAGTTAAAGTATGTGCAACATTAGGTATTGTTGAGTTGTTAAGTAAGATTATTAGAAGACTACTGCTATTATAAACAGTAGAAAATAGACTATAAATTCTCATCTAGTAGAAGGCAAAAACTAAACAACAAAACAAATAATTAAATGGATATAAAGTCAAGAGCGAAAAAACATAGAGTAAAACAAAAGAGAACATAAAGAGAAGAAACACGTTCTAAATTTCCAGTAAGCATAATACATGTAAATGGCTTAACCTCACATGCAAAAAATCAGAAAATATAGTAATAGATTAAACATAGTGTTCAACTATATTCTGTGTATAAATATATTAAGCTCACCAGTTTAAAAAAAAGACTTTTCTGGTGAATTAAATACTTAAAAAAAAGAGAAAAACTATATTGTTTCTAAAATATTTTTAATAAAGAACAGAAAGAATGCGAACTAAAAAATGCAAATGGTTCCAGAAAAATATTAACCATTAAAAACTAGTAGCCATATTAATATTAGGAAGATAAGCACAAACTTAATAGATGTATGATGAGAAATTGGCAAGTTTATATCAGAGCTGATATGCTAATAAATCTCTGAATTATTGATAGTTAAAGCAATAAAAATAAATAGAGCTACAGACGTTTTAGCTAACACAATTAACAAACTTTTTACTTGCTCTAAGGAATAAAGCCTGAAAAGTCATTAGGGAAGTATCAAGTTGGAAAAGAAGGACAGAAGAAACCCCAAGAAAGCTGAAAAAAAGACATTAACCTCAAATGGATCCAAATGTATATGTAATGTGATCAAGACCTCTCCTAAACAGTGCTGCAGAAGACATTTTAACTTCTCTGTTTCCCCTGTTTTAGACACCATGCAGACTACTATCTTTCTATTAACTTATTTTTTCTTCAGAAGAGCTGCAATGTTATTGATTAGGTATTGGTTTTCCCCCTGAAACCATGCCATGATTGAATTAGAATGTTTTTGTATTTGTCCTAGGAGCAGCTGTTAGAGTTACTTTCATTGGGAATTAATTCTTTCTAGTTCTCCTCTGAGGTGGTAGTTTTATACATAATGATTGGTTTTAAGTACATTTTCTAGGATCTAGGAATTAAACACAACCAGTGTTTTCCAGCTCATGTATAACCTCCATCATAGCCTTCCTAATTTGTTTTGCCCAGGAGACCCTCAAATATTCAAAGAGGTTTGCTGAACTTGTTTTCTTATGTTCCATCTGGAAGATGCTGGGAGCATCTCACTTCGTGCCCTTCCTCATCTTACTCTTTGCCTGTGCTTGTCAGCTTGCTCCTGAAGGCTTTGTCTCATCCTCCTCCTCTCCCAGTCTTGGTAGATTCAAGTTCAGTGTCAAGTCAGCTTCGGAATCATAAATCCGAGCTCTGAAGAGACTTTGGAGATTATTTCAGTTTCATAAGTAAGGCAACGAAGGCCCACACTTTTTTTTCCCCCCACTAGTTTCCTTCAGAAACTTGGTCCTAAATCAGTTGATTTTTTCCCAACCCCACTACTCATTCAGTAATACTGAGGATTTTGGCCTTGAAAATACAGAAGAAAAAACAAGAAACAAGGCTGCCACCATGTGGTATGATACTTGAACAGAAAGGAGGAGTTTATTCAGAGAAGTCTGGGAATTGGGAAAATTATGCAAGGTGAAATTTCCATTAATTAGAACAGTAATTACCAACTCTTAGTAATTACAACTTTTAGAGCTAACAACCTGGAGAAGGGCATGGCAACCACTCCAGTGTTCTTGCTTGGAGAATCCCTTGGACAGAGGAGCCTGGAGGGCTACAGTCCATGGCGTTGCACAGAGTTGGAATGATGGATGCGACCTAGCACACGCAGACCTAGCCACGGAGCTGCCTGAAGTCCCAGGAAGATATTGTAATTGACCCATGTACACAGATTGAAAGGTCTGTAGGAGGCCTTTTGTTATTGTTTGTTGTTCAGTCCCTCAGTCTTGTCCGACTCTGCGATCCCAAGGACTGCAGCACGCCAGGCTTCGCTGTCCTTCACTCTTCCAGAGCTTGCTCAAACTCATGTCCATTGAGTCGCTGATGCCACCCAACCATCTCATCCTTTGTCACCTGCTTCTCCTCCTGCCCTCAGTCTTTCCCAGCATCAGGGTTTTTTCCAGTGTGCTGGGTCTTCACATCAGATGGCCAAAGTACTGGAGCTTCAGCTTCAGCATCAATCCCTCTAGGCTCCTCTGTCCATGGGATTTTCCAGGCAAAAGTACTGGAGTGAGTGGGTTGCCATTTCCTCCTCCAGGGAATCTTCCTGACCCAGGGATCGAACCCATGTCTCCTGCATTGGAAGGTGGATTCTTTACCACTGAGCCACCAGGGAAGCCCAAACCTATGGGTCTGTCCTACCTCACTTGAAATTAATGAAGATGGGCAGGGGTACTATATAAGAAACTCCTTTCCTGCTACTCTCATGGTTAGAAATGGGCTGACCCTGTGTGATCACTTAACATTCTTAAAGAAGCCTAATAATCTCAAAGGCCCAATTTCTTTTATTAATAAGCCCATTTAATAGTTTTCAAACTTAAAAATCTAGAATATTTGAAATAAATTGTACAACACAGTTTTGACTAGATGAACCCTGGCCTCATGATTACGAACTTGAGCTCTGGAGGCTGACCTATTTTGGATTCAAATTCCAGTGCCACCACTTATATGATGACTTGGTCAAATTATTATTAAAACTTCTCCAGTCTCAGTTTTCATCTGAAAATGGGGCTAGTAATCCCTACTCATTGGGCTGTGGCAAAGATTACACAGGAAGAGGCATGCACAGAATTTAGCAGAAAGCCTAACTTAGGTAATGCCTAACATTTACTTCAGTTCAGTTCAGTTCAGTCGTTCAGTTGTGACCAACTCTTTGTAACCCCATGAATCACAGCAAGCCAGGCCTCCCTGTCCATCACCAACTCCCGGAGTTCACTCAAACTCATGTCCATTGAGTCAGTGATGCCATCCAGCCATCTCATTCTCTGTCGTCCCCTTCTCCTCCCACCCCCAATCCTTCCCAGCATCAGAGTCTTTTCCAGTGAGTCAACTCATCGCATGAGGTAGCCAAAGTATTGGAGTTTCAGCTTTAACATCAGTCCTTCCAATGAACACCCAGGGTTGATCTCCTTTAGAATGGACTGGTTGGATCTTCTTGCAGTCCAAGGGACTCTCAAGAGTCTTCTCCAGCACCACAGTTCAAAAGCATCAATTCTTTGGCGATCAGCTTTCTTCACAGTCCAACTGTCACATCCATACATGACCACTGGAAAAACCATAGCCTTGACTACGACAGACCTTTGTCGGCAAAGTAATGTCTCTGTTTTTTAATATGCTATCTAGGTTGGTCATAACTTTCCTTCCAAGGAGTAAGCGTCTTTTAATTTCATGGCTGCAGTCAGCATCTGCAGTGATTTTGGAGCCCCCAAAAATAAAGTCTGACACTGTTTCCATGGTTTCCCCATCTATTAAATGTTAAGCTGATAAAATCTCATGGAGGCAGAGATGTGAGTACAACTACACTTTTAATGTAATCAGAATGAAACTATCAAATTTCTTAAAGAAAATCATAACTTCTATTGAATTTTTAAATGCTTTCTCAGATGTCATCCTAAAAAATCTTGCCAGCATGATTTCACAAATGCAGGACCATCATTGAGGCACCACATTTTTTGCCTAGTACATGGAATTTCTTAGCACATTACACAAAAATTAGTCTCTTGGTGATAAAGTCAGGCTGAATTAGTGAAGAGCAGCAATTTTCTAGTTAGTTGGTCCTATGTTCAGGTTTTTAGATCCATCGCTTAATAGCTGTGTGTTTTGGAACGTCATCTTATGCTTGTTGAAAAGAATAGTGGTATGTAGTTAGTTACCTGATGGCTCAATGTTAAAGAACCCACCTGCCAATGCAGGAGATGTGGTTTGATCCCTAGGTCAGGAAGATCCCCTGGAGAAGGAAATGGCAACCCATTCCAATATTCTTTCCAGGAAAATCCCATGGATAGAGGAGCCTGGGGAGCTACAGTTCATGGGATCACAAAAATATTGGACACGACTTAGCAACTAACAACAAAGCAAGTACTTACATAATGCTTATATATAACAATGAAGATTGTGTCATCCTGTATCAGGGAGATAATGTGTGTGAGCATCTGTCCTAGAACAAGTCTCAGGAAGTGTTTTTTGTTGCCTTGAAATTCTCTGAACATGGTGGTAGTGATGGTGGTGTCTATAGAAACCTTAGGGTTTAGATACCTGGGAAGTTGATTTACAATTCCATTTTGTATGATGAACATACAAATACAAACACATAAAGAGAATGGTTTTGACAGTGTTCCAATTATCAAGATATTGCTGTCAGCTCCAAATCCATCCTTTTGCTTCAGTTCAGTTCAGTTGCTCAGTCGTATCCGACTCTTTGTGACCCCATGAATCACAGCACGCCAGGCCTCCTGTCCATCACCAACTCCCAGAGTTCACTCAAACTCATGTCCACAGAGTCAGTGATGCCATCCAGCCATCTCACTCTCTGTCGTCCCCTTCTCCTCCCACCCCCAATCTTTCCCAGCATCAGAGTGTTTTCCAGTGAGTCAACTCTTCGCATGAGGTGGCCAAAGTATTGGAGTTTCAGCTTTAGTATCAGTCCTTCCAATGAACACCCAGGATTGAGCTCCTTTAGAATGAACTGGTTGGATCTTCTTGCAGTCCAAGGGACTCTCAAGAGTCTTCTCCAGCACCACAGTTCAAAAGCATCAATTCTTTGGCGATCAGCTTTCTTCACAGTCCAACTCTCACATCCATACATGACCATGGGAAAAACCACAGCCTTGACTAGACTGACCTTTGTTGGCAAAGTAATGTCTCTGCTTTTTAATATACAATCTCAGTTCAGTTCAGTTCAGTTCAGTCGCTCAGTCGTGTCCGACTCTCCGCGACCCCATGAATCACAGCACGCCAGGCCTCCCTGTCCATCACCAACTCCCGGAGTTCACTCAAACTCATGTCCACAGAGTCGGTGATGCCATCCAGCCATCTCATTCTCCGTCGTCCCCTTCTCCTCCCGCCCCCAACCTTTCCCAGCATCAGAGTCTTTTCCAGTGAGTCAACTCGTCTCATGAGGTGGCCAAAGTACTGGAATTTCAGCTTTAGCATCAGTCCCTCCAATGAACATCCAGGATTGATCTCCTTTAGAATGGACTGGTTGGATCTCCTTGCAGTATAAGGGACTCTCAAGAGTCTTCTCCAACACCACAGTTCAAAAGCATCGATTCTTCGGCGATCAGCTTTCTTCACAGTCCAACTCTCACATCCATACATGACCACGGGAAAAACCATTGCCTTGACTAGACGGACCTTGGTCGGCAAAGTAATGTCTCTGCTTTTTAATATACTATCAAGGTTGGTCATAACTTTCCTTCCCAGGAGTAAGCGTCTTTTAATTTCATGGCTGCAATCAGCATCCACCTCGATTTTGGAGCCCCCCAAAATAAAGTCTGACACTGTTTCCTCATCTATTTCCCATGAAGTGATGGGACCAGGTGCCTTTTGCTTGCTCAGCTCTAAATCCACTGTTCCGGAGCTGGGTTTTATAAGCATCTCTGATGCTGGGAGGGATTGGGGGTGGGAGGAGACGGGGACGACAGAGAATGAGATGGCTGGATGGCATCACTGACTCGATGGACATGAGTTTGAGTGAACGCCGGGAGTTGGTGGTAGACAGGGAGGCCTGGCGTGCTGTGATTCATGGGGTCGCAAAGAGTCGGACAGGACTGAGCGACTGAACTGAACTGAACTGAACTGCTTTGCAGCTGATGGGTTATTAAGCTTTGTCAGTAGAGGGCGCTGGAGGGACATGGCAGGAGGAAGAGTGTCCTTTGTGTTCATCCATTTGTGCTCCTTCCAGCACCTCTTTCCCTGGGCCAGCTTCAGCAGGCCAGGCTCCTGCGGCATGCGTGTGTGTAGCCTACAGAGTCCAGTGGCCAACAGAACACAGCACCTTCCTGCAGGGGTCTCTACCCAGCATCTCCTTTGGTGGCTTTACCCCAACTTCTGAAATGCAGTACCTCTTGTGGATGGCTTCCCTCTCCTGTGGATAGCTTCACTTGCAGAATTCCCAGAAGCTGAATTCCTGATGAGTCTTAGCCAAGGTTTCCAGTTTGCCAGCCTCTGTTTGCGTGCACCCCAGAAGAGTGTTCCTGGCTTGCTAGTTCCAATTAAAAGTCCTTGCTTGCCAGCCTCTGCTCCAATCACCTGTAGATTAGAACAGCACCAAAATCTTCTCTGTCCAGTGGATTTCTTTAGTAGTAGAAGCTGAATCCTGGCCTTGGGAAGGGGGCCTCTCTTCCAAGTTTGTTTCCTTTGTGGGTATACTCCATCAGCCCCAGGGTTCTCCCTTTCTAGTTTATCCTCTGCTGTAGTTAATATTCACTCTTCTTTATTATATTCTTAAAAATGTGATCTAAAGTTAATTGTCATTAATGTATCTTAAATGATATAGAAATAAGAGGGACGAAAACAAAAATAAGTGCTTAAAATGCATGCAAACATATTTACAACAAAACCAGGAAGAAATACTCTTAACTCTGTATCTTAGGAAAATGTTGACAGTTTTCTTATATTTGATATATTAGTTTCTAATTGCTGCTGTAACAAATTGCCAAACAAACTTAGTGGCTTAAGACAACAGAAATTTATTATCTTAATGGTTTGGGAGGTCAGAAGCTGGAAGTTGGATTCACTGGGCTAAACTCAAGATGTCCGCAGTGCCGCATTCCTTCTCGAAGCTTAGGGGAAAAGCAGTTTCCTCATCGATGCCAGCTTCTAAAGGCTGCCAACACGTTGGCTCGTAGCTCCTCTCTACGTTCACAGCCAGCGTTGGCAGTCCAGTCTCTCTCACCCTGCATCACTCATGTTGACCTTTCTGCCTCCCTCTTCGACATTTAACTACACTTATGGCTGCATTTTGTTCCCTTGGATGATCTAAGCTAAAGCCCCCTATCTTAAAGTCAACTGCAGCCGATTGGCAATCTTAATTCTATCTGCAGCCTTAATTCTCTTTTGGCATGTGTATCAGAGAAGCAGAACCAGTAGGAGACATATATTAAGAGATTTATTGCAAGGAGTTGGCTTATGCGATTGTGGGGGCCGCCCAGGCAAGTCTAAAATACACAGGGCAGGCTGTCGGGAAGGGCGGCTGGAAATCAGGCATATGCTGAAGTTGCTGTTCACAGGTGGAACTTCTCTTTCTTCAAGGAAGCCTCAGCTCTACTTTAAGATCCTTCAATTGATTGGTGTCATCCAAATTATCCAGAACAATTGCTCTTACTTAAAATCAACTTTAATTGATTATGGATTTTTTGGTTTAGTAACTGGAAACTGTAGTGTTGCCAAGTTAACAGGTAAAATCCATTGAAGTCCACTGTTGGTCAATTTGGCACACACACACCCCTCCATAAACCATACTTAACCTCTGAATAAAGACAACCACAAAGTCATGCTTCCACCTGACATCACACATCTGGCATACAACCAAAACACAGGAACCCTGCTCCAAAAGAGGATGCAGAGTCCTAGGGTAATGGTCAGTCTTCTTTTTAATATACTTAAAACTATGATATAAAGTTAACTGTCATTGTATCTTATATGATAAAGAAATAAGACAAACATAATGAGACAGACGAAAATAATCGCTTGAAATAAATACAAAATGTAACTGGGAAGACATACTCGTAACTATTATAGCCCTAACTTCTGCAGCTGGTTACGTGGTTGTAGCTGGTACTTATAGCGACCTTCCTGCACTACCCATTTCATATTCCCTTTGCCCTCAGCAAGGCACCTCAGCTAGTTGTGGTTCTTTATCTAGTGAAGTGACTCAGATTGTCGTTCCAGAAGGGTCTGGCTATTAGTGATGTCTTGGCTGAATTCGATTTTTTAAGCTTTCTATTATTTAATTACAGGATATGATGGTTAATTTTATGTGTCAACTTGATGGGTCACAGGATGCCCAGATATATGGTTAAACATTATTTCTGGGAGTGTCTGTGAGGTGTTTCCAGATGAGATTAGCATTTAAATCAATAAAGTGGGTAAAGTAGATTACCTTCCCCAGTGTGGATGTGCATCATCCATCCATCCAATCTGTTGAGGGCCTGAATAGAACAAAATAGGAGAGAAAGAGAGAATTCACTTTCTCTGCCTGACTGTTGAACTGAGACATAGGTCTTCTCCTGCCCTTGATTGGGACTAGCACCATTTGGCTCCTCTATGGGCACAGGATCATAAGGTAACCTATTCTACAGTGACATCCTCCAAGGAAGCTCAAACATTTGTGGGCTGACATCTCTATTAGGGCTAAAAACAACCAGGAAATTAGTTCTGTTGCTTCCAGTCATTACCCTACTATACCCCGTCCCCTTCCTCCAGCCTCAAGGATCATCTCAAGTGTTCCTTTACAGTCCTATAAATAGAAGACCAGGAATAGTGGCAGGGCTGGGGAAAGTCTTTGAAGTCAGATACTGTTGGTTTATGTGGGATCTCTGTTTATTCCTCACAGACTTCCATGGAAAGAGGAAGGGTGATGCTTACCACCCCCACCCAAAATCCACACAAGTCAAGTAAGGAAGAGAAGGTCAGGACAGTCGCTGACAGAGGTTGTTGCTTTGTCTCTAAGTCATGTTCGACTCTTTCACTACCCTGTGAACTGTAGCCCACCAGGTTCCCTTGTCTATGGGATTTCCCAGGCAAGAAAACTGAAGTAGGTTTCCATTTCTTTCTCCAGGGAATCTTGCCAACCAGGGGTCAAACGCACATCTCCTGCTTGGTAGGCAGATTCTTTACCACTGAGCCACCTGGGGGTGCCTAATAAATGAGACTAGATCTTGTTCCCTGAAGAAAATCTTGGGATTTCAGTAAAAGCAGTCAATTCATCAATCGGCCCATGTATGCACATGAACAAGGGAACACAGTAGTGGAGACAGATGGCAGATGGGCGAGAGCTGAATACAGGGTGGAAAGACACAGAGGCAAGAGAGAAGGTGCTGAAGGGGTTGGGAAAGCTAGACATGGTGATGTGGAGACAGACTCCGCTTTGTGGAACTCCGCTTTGTGGAACTCCGCTTTGTGGAAGCCATACAGATGTATGGCTTCATAGCATCCTTTTCCCTCCCAATATTGCCCTTCCAGAAGAAAGCCTGCAGAAGACCTTACTCTTGAGCCCAAGTAAGAAGATCTGTTGGGGCCCTTGTTACATAGAAGGCAGCCAGAGCAAGTGAGAGGCGACAACCAACAGAGGACCACAAGTGTAGGCAATCAATAAAGAAACATTCTCTTTTATCCTCCCTCACAACCCCACCACGAGAGAAATAAATTCAGAAATAGAGGAAGTGATAAGTGAGACCCACTTCCCTTGACTGCAGCCCAAGTACTGACCAAACTCACTGTCGGTCTCTGGAGCCATGGACCATGGCTAATGGAAATATGTGTGAAATGAGATTCGACTTTAAACCAGATAATGTGTCTTTTAATTACAAAGTATTGGAAATGCTGTGGTGTCTGCCCATGATATCATTAGGGATCTGCTCCTCACACAGAAGAGGAGATTCCACATAGCATAGTAACAGGAGGAAAATGAAACCGGTTTCCTTTTGATCACTGTGAAGTTAACACTATTAATAACATGTTATGTATGTACGCATGGATGTGAATGTGTGTATATATTAGTCTATGTGTACATATTTTTTCTACGCAAAAAGAACTATCTGGAATAATCTGTGGTCCATTTTTTTTAATTTAAAATTTTATTTATTTTATTCAAGTATAATTGATTTACAACATTGTGTTGATTTCTGCTGTAGAGCAAAGTGATTCAATTATACATATATATATGCATTCTTTTTCATGTGGTAAATCACAGGATATTTTTTCAACATGATTAAGATTTATATAATTTTTGCATAATAGCAAGTTACAATTTCTATTCAAATTCCCATAGACTATAAACCAGGAGACACTGGAACATACCTAGGGACATAAAACCAGGTGCAAAGATTTCATGGTCTAAAAGTATTGAAACTATACAGTCTGTAGTCTTGTCACTGTGAAATTATATTAGAAATCAATACCAAAAGATATTTGAAAACAAGCCACATATTTTCAAGTGCAATGTGACATTTACCAAGAGAGATCTTTGATTTAGCCATTGAAAGCCTCAATAAAGTTAAAAGACTGAAGAAACACAGAGGGTGATTGCAGAGAAGAAAATAAGAGATTAATATCAAAGATAATTTAAAAACACCATGTACTTGGAAATTAAATGTCCACTTTAAGTGATGAGCATATTTAAGAAGCCATAGCAAGGAAAATTAGAAAATATTTGTAACAATAAAATGAAAAGAGAATTTATCAGAATTTGTTGCATGCAGCTGAAGATAATGCAATTAAATACAATGTGGAATCTTTAATAAGGTATGAAAATAAATAATGGACACTAGGAGAAGGAAATGGCAACCCACTCCAGTGTTCTTGACTGGAGAACCCCAGGGACGGGGGAGCCTGGTGGGCTTCCGTCTATGGGGTCACACAGAGTCGGACACGACTGAAGTGACACAGCAGCAGCATAAAATTTTTTGAAATTTGAACAGAATCTGTAGTCAATAATACTATATCACAGTTAATTTCCTGTTTTTTTTTAACATAGTATTTCTTTTTATTCTCAGAAATAGATTAGAAGTTTCAAGCCTCATTTAAAATTAAAAAAAAAATCACTAAAATAATAAGCTTTCTAGATTTTCAGCAATAATACTATATGCCAGAATAAGTGGAACTATGTCAAAGTTTTGAGTGAATATAAATTAGAAATCTAGCATTCTGTTCATACTTAGTCAAATAAGTGGAACCAAAATGTCATAAACTTTTTAGCTAAGCAAAAATTCGTATTTTCTAAAATACATATACTTATACTATATAAGTGTACATAAAAGTCTTTTTACTATACTTGATAAAGGCATGAGAAAGAACAACAAAAAAGAGATGGACAAATTCAAAACATAAACTAAATGATATGGGAGCACTGAATATGAAGATCATGGCATCTGGTCCCATCACTTCATGGGAAATAGATGGAAAAACAGTGGAAACAGTGTCAGACTTTATTTTTTTGGGCTCCAAAATCACTGCAGATGCTGATTGCAGCCATGAAATTAAAAGACGCTTGCTCCTTGGAAGGAAAGTTATGACCAACCTTGATAGTATATTAAAAAGCAGAGACATTACTTTGCCAACCAAGGTCCGTCTAGTCAAGGCAATGGTTTTTCCCGTGGTCATGTATGGATGTGAGAGTTGGACTGTGAAGAAAGCTGATCGCTGAAGAATCGATGCTTTTGAACTGTGGTGTTGGAGAAGACTCTTGAGAGTCCCTTATACTGCAAGGAGATCCAACCAGTCCATTCTAAAGGAGATCAATCCTGGGTGTTCATTGGAGGTACTGATGCTAAAGCTGAAACTGCAATACTTTGGCCACCTCATGCGACGAGTTGACTCACTGGAAAAGACTCTGATGCTGGGAAAGGTTGGGGGCGGGAGGAGAAGGGGACGACGGAGAATGAGAAGGCTGGATGCCATCACCGACTCTGTGGACATGAGTTTGAGTGTACTCCGGGAGTTGGTGATGGACAGGGAGGCCTGGCGTGCTGTGATTCATGGGGTCGCGGAGAGTCGGACATGACTGAGCGACTGAACTGAACTGAACTGAACTGAATATGAAATAGAAAAAGTGAAACAAATTAGATAAAAGATCATCATATAGTCCAGTTGTTTTTAAACATGGCTGCTCATTAGTATCACATGTGGCTGGTGTGGGCCATTATTAATAACTGGCAAATATAAAGATGGAATTTATAACAACAAACAGTTTTTTGTGCCTCACAGCTTACAGGACCTTAGTTCCTTGACCAGGAACTGATCACAGGCCACGGCAGTGAAATCCTGGAATCCTTATCACTAGGACACCAGGGAACTCGCCATAACCAAAAGTTTTGTGCTTTTTGGCCGTCCACAGCATGTGGGATCTTAGTGCAAACCCCTGCCCCCTGCATTGGAAGCATGGAGTCTTAACCACTGGACCACCAGGGAAGTTCCCCTAATAGATTTTTAATTTGGAAAGTAAAAAGAATTTTTTAATCAATAGTGGATGTACACACTGTATGTTCCAGCCAGATAAGATGTCCATAAATTTCACAAAGTTGAAAAGGCTTCATCAGTTGATGAGAATACATCTTTCAGATTTGTATCCCACATATCTTAATGAGCGAAGTCCCCGCTCTCTTGACTAGCAAGCTGTAATCTTTTTCATAATGAATTTCTAAGAGTTTGACCCTGTAGAGAGTTATTTTCAATGTTGGAATCCGTGGAGGACTGGTTGGGTGGGATCAGGAGGTAGATTGAAGCATCAGGGCTGTCCTTTCAGAATAATCAGAAACACTGGTTTCTGGCTCCCTTGAAGCAGTGCTCATGCCTCTAACTTCCTGCTCCGTTGAGGTTGACAGCTGTCACTCTTCTCCTTGAACCATCTTCTTAAGGACAACAGATTCCCTCTCTTCCCATGGGCTTCTGCCCCCTCCTCTGCTGATCTCTGGACTGTTTCCTGGTATTATTTGCTACTTTAGAAGTCTCCTATTTCTGATGACTCCCTCTTGAAAAAGGGGGTTCACATATCACAATAATTTGCTTACCTGGATTATTGTTCTTTCAGCCCTTAGTGGCTAGCTCAGAGGTTGGCCAAGTCTAGGTTTTTATTCTTCCAGGAAGAAATGCTCTCTCCGATATCCATCTACACAGTTTGGCCCACTCCACTCCTCATTCAGCTTTCTCTGCCTTTCCTCCACTCCAAATTACTTTGGGGACCCACAGATTATTAGGTCTATACATCTCTTAACTCCAACTGTAAAGAGTTTCATTTTATTTCTCACAGGACTTCTGAGCTCCATGCAAATCAAGAGATATGACTGGGTATCTGTTCTACACGTTCCTCAATATTTTATAACAATAAAGCTAATCATAAAGCAAATGTGACCAGACACCTAGGGAAGCTCTAGGGGATGATGATAACTAACTCTAATTGACCACGAAACTCAGCAGCTACCCAACCTAAATGCTGCCAAGGGAAAAACTTGCCTTTGATAGAAATCTGAGCAATTGTATAGGCAGATACTTGCAGTCTCTTTCAGTAAAAGCTGTATAAATAAATAAGTGAAGTTACCCTGATATGGTTTGAAAGCAACTTGGAAAAAATGATGAGATATCTTTGACAAAGACTTAAAAGAATAATAGCAAGCATTCATGAAGGTTCATTGTAATAGGTATTCTTTTATACAGTGTTAGTGATAGTTTGAATAGGTACGAACTTTCTGTAAAGCAATTTCACAATATTTATAAAGACTCATTCTTGGAACCTATCCAAAGTAATAATCTAAGATGTAATCAAAGATATAAGGATGTATAAGGATGTTCAGTGCAGAATTATTTATCACAAAGACAGAAAAAACTTATTTGTTCAAAAATGAATTATAATTTCTCCATTCAATGGAAAATTGCCCAGTCTTTAAAAAATCATATTCTTAAAAAAAAAAAGAAAATTGTGTGATGTGGCAAAAAGCCTGTTTCATAATATTAGGTGACAAATGGTAGAGTTGTTGTTCAGTCGCTAAGTTGTGTCTGACTCTTTGCAGCATACCAGGCTTCCCTGTCCTTCACTATCTCCCAGAGTTTGCTCAAACTCATGTCCATTGTGTCAGTGATACCATCCAACCATCTCATCCTCTGTCGTCCCCTTTTCCTCCTGCCCTCAATCTTTCCCAGCATCGGGGTCTCTTCCAATGAGTTAGCTCTTCGCATCAGGTGGCCAAAGTATTGGAGTTTCAGCTTCAGCATCAGTCCTTCCGATGAATATTCAGGGTTGATTTCCTTTAGTATTGACTGGTTTGAACTCTTTGCTGTCCAAGGGACTCTCAAGAGTATGAACTGTATATTCAATATTAACCTAATTTTGTTATGTTTATCAATCTATCTCTCTGGAAGTAAACCTTTTCTTTCCAAATGGTTTACAATGATCATAGATTATTTTTATTATCAGAAAAAATTTAGTAAAGATAATTTGTTTTAATTTCGCAGCATCTGTTTTGAGGATTTCTTATTTGGGGGTAAAAGTTTTTTGTATAAGGCACATGAGGTAAAATTTTGTTTTTAAAGGTTCTCAGGGATGGAATGGAAAGACAAAAACTTGGAAACAAGGTTTCTCCCACCCCAATGGCTGCACAGTTATAATAATTTTATTTTTTATGTTCTCTTTCAGCCTTTACCCAAAAATAAATTTTTTTTTTTAAGTTGTAAGTTGATCCAAAAGGGGGTGGTGGTATAAATTAGCAGAGATGAGAGAAGCTTGTTCATCTTAAGCCCTCATTCTCTTTCCCTGCTCAGTGGTTAGACTTCCTTATATGGGCAAGAGAAAAAACAGTTAAATTTCAAATTGAGTCCAAGTAGTGATCTAGGTAATTGCTGTTGGGGTGTAAAGTGAGAAACATTTTGACAAAATGTATGAAGAGCCTAAAACTGGTCACACTCTGTGGCCCAGAATTCTACTTCTAGAAGATGTAAGCAAAGATCCAAAATAAATATTGTGAACAGTTTATGGTTACCAAAGGCAGTAGTGGGGGCATAGTGGGGAGATAAATTAGGAGTTTGGGGTTAACATATACACACTGCTGCTGCTGCTGCTAAGTCGCTTCAGTCGTGTCCGACTCTGTGTGAGCCCATAGACGGCAGCCCACCAGGCTCTCCCGTCCCTGGGATTCTCCAGGCAAGAACACTAGAGTGGGTTGCCATTTCCTTCTCCAATGCATGAAAGTGAAAGTGAAGTCACTCAGTCCTGTCCAACCCTCAGCGACCGCATGGACTGCAGCCTTCCAGGCTCCTCTGTCCATGGGATTTTCCAGGCAAGAGTACTGGAGTGGGGTGCCATAGCCTTCTCCGAACATATACACATAAAATAGGTAAACAACAAGGACCTACTATAGGGAACTATACTCAATATCTTATAATAACCTATAATGGAAAAGGAACTAGAAAAGAACATATATGTTTAAAAAGTGGGTATCATGGCCTAAAGTAAAATACAATCTAAATATCTGAAACTAATAGAATTTTTAGGTAAACTGTGGATAGGATAAATAAAATTTGTTAAGACATTCAATCTTCCGAAGACTCAATAAGTTTCAGAGTGTTATGCCTTTGGGCCATCATCTTTTCAGCCCTATTTTGCTTATTCAGCCATTGGAGATAAGCCCAGACTAGGGTCAGAACGGTAACTAGATAGATTTGCACGTATCATTTATTTTTGAATTTTCTCTAAATATTATATTCATGTAGAAAAGAAAATCATTCTAATGAGAGAGAGAGAGAGCCTTAGAAGACATTGCATGTTCATCTTGGTTCTGTAGTCATGGCCAGGAGAGGGTCTAAAAGTAGTTATGGTACCAACATTTTCTGGGTCTTTCTACAGTTTGTTGAGAGTGGTTGGGCATTTTCCTGGCTAAATACTAGAAATCTGGCTTAAAAACCATATGAAGTGGTTTCTAGAGTTATGACTTTTTAATTTAATGCTGAAAGTGAAAGTGTTAGTCTCTCAGTTCTGTCTGAGTCTTTGTAAGCCCATGGACTGTAGCCTGCCAGGCTCCTCTGTCTATAGAATTCTCCAGACAAAAATCCTAGAGTAGGTAACCACTCCCTTCTCTAGGGGATCTCCCTGACCCAGGGATCCAACCTGGATCTCTCATATTGCAGGCAGATTCTTTACGTTCTGAGCCACCAAGGAAGCCCATTTAAAAATTTTAATGCTGAAAGGAATTTTAAAAAATCTTGCTGGTGAAGAAATCAAGGCACAGCAAGATTAAATGATTAGCTTGGGATCAGAGCAACTTGGTGGCAGGGCCCCTAAAGCTCAGGCCTGTTTATGAGTTTTTGAAAGTATCTCTCTTAAAAAATCTTCTAATATGTTAGAGTATATCTGATCCTGTAATTGAAAAAGACAGTGGAATTCAGTGTCATATAATCTATGAGTTGATCTATAAGATTCAGAAGAGAAATAAAGCAAAGAAAGTTTCTGGAAACAAAAAGCTTTGGTAAGTTCATAATTGTTTGTAGGGAAGGCCCCTGAGATGATATAGAAGCCTGGGCAGGTTAAGTCATGAAATGTTAAGTTCAGCTATCACAAGGCATGGCTGATTTTGATGATCTAGCATTCATAGTTTTGGTGTTGACTTATAGTAGTGAAGATAAATTTCAGCTAATGTACCTGTCATATCCTGAAAATATTTTGCTTTGGACCAAGAGTACAAATTTGCAAAATGACTTCCTATCAGTGTGTCTTGCTATATATCCCCAAATATACATCCCCAAATGGTCTGAGATCCAGATTTAGTTTTGGGAAAATAAAAGCCTCCAGGACAACCACCTTGGATGCGGAAAGAAACGTTTTGAAATCAGTTCCCCAGATATTTGTCTACTTCTGGCAGATTTGTTAGTCTGGGGTGGAGGGAATGTGCCATGTTGGACTAGCTTCCTTACTGACAGGCTGAGCTGTCTGCAGCACTTAGAGAGTGGCAGAAGCAACCTGAATGTCCTGGTAGCCCGTCTTTCTGGAAACTGGCACAGTAGGTGCTTTTTAGAACACAAGACTGCCCTGCTCTTTCAGGTTCTTGCAGAGAAGAGATTTTGCAACAAATGGAGAGGAAGACCTATGCTGGAGATAAGAAGGGTGTCAACTATTTTTCAGTGTATAACACAGAGTCCTACATACAGTGATCACTCGGTGAAGATACATGGAATGAAATGAGCTACTATATATCATAATTTTAAGATGCATTATTTTTCACACTTCTAAAATTGAAGTGCATCTTAAACATTTGTCTGTTTTCTGAATTTTCTATATTGTTAGTATTATCCATGGTGGGTTGAACTGCCATTGAAAATGCCTTTAAAAAGATTTTACTGCATCAGAAAAATGTTGTTTTGATATATAAATAATAAATATAATTTTGTTATACATATAAAGTGGAGAAGGAAATGGTAACCCACTCCAGTATTCTTGCCTGGAGAATCCCACGGACAGAGGAGCCTGGTGGGCTATGGTCCATGGGGTAACAAAGAGACAGACACAACTGAGCAACTAACTTCACATACGTATAAAGACCCTATGGTCTGTAGCCCACCAAGTTCCTCTGTCTATGGGATTCTCCAGGCAAAGATATTAGAGTGGGTTGCCATTTCCTTCTCCAGGAGATCTTCCCAACCCAGGGCTTGAACCTGCATTTCTTATATCTCCTGCATTGGCAGAAAGGTTCTTTACCAGTAGCGCCACCTGGGAAGCCCCTATCAAGGCATGGCAATAGAGGAATAGTGTGTGGGAACAAAATATTTTTCATTGGCGGAATATCTATAATTCTGTACCTTTTTGCAAAGCTATATCCAAATGCTTTATAACACTTAGGAAAGGAAGTAAATCACAAGTAGATGACCTGTTACATTTTGTTACTGAGATCCATGCAACCAGTTATCTATCACATGCTGTATTAGTTTCCTGTGGCTGCTGCAACAGATTACCACAAACTTGGTGTCTTAGCACAACAGAAACTACCCTGTCTTGGATGACAGCCAGAAGTTCAGCATCAGATTTACCAGGTCAAAATCAAGGTATAGGTATGGTCCCACTTCCTCTGAAGGTTCTACGGGCAAATCTCTTACTAACCTCTTCTAGCCTCTAGTGGTTTCAGCACTCTCATCTCTACCTCTGTCTTTGCATCCCCTTTTCCTCCTCTGAGGGTCGAACCTCTCTCATTTTCTTTTATAAGGATACTTGTAATGTCTGGCGTGCTGTGATTCATGGGGTCGCGGAAAGTCGGACACGACTGAGCGACTGAACTGAACTGAACTGAACTGAATGTCATTTAGGGCCCACACAAATAATCAAGGATAACCTTTCCATTTCAACAATCTTAATTGCATCTGCAAAGACTTTTCCAATTATAATAACATTTACAGTTTTCAGATGTCTTTAAGTCCATTATTCATCCCCTTACACATGTCAACGAAACTAGTGTTAAAAAAACCTCCAAATTTCTAGGAACAGGTAAAAGAAAGATTGATTAACTTTTGTTGGTATTTTGTTGGTATGGTTAGCTTTTGTTGGTATTTTCTTTATTCTCTCTTCTGACAAAATCAAGAATGGATAAGCACTGAAATTTTCAGAATGGGTATCAGTGGCTTGGAAGAAAATCACAGTAATGATAGAGGAAAGCTCTTCTAAGAAATATTTTTCTTAGACCCAGAGGACACAATTGGGTGGTCCATCATTCAGTTCAGTTCAGTCACTCAGTCGTGTCCGACTCTTTGCGACCCCATGAATCACAGCACGCCAGGCCTCCCTGTCCATCACCAACTCCCGGAGTTCACTCAAACTCATGTCCATCGAGTCGGTGATGCCATCCAGCCATCTCATTCTCTGTCATCCCTGTCTCCTCCCACCCCCAATCCCTCCTAGCATCAGACTCTTTTCCAGTGAGTCAACTTCACAGTGGAAAATAATTCAGAAGGCTAGACTCTGAATATAGTTTTTCAGAAGGAATAGACTCTGAATAAAGTTTTTAGGAAAACTTTAATATGGCAGATTAACTAAAAAATTCTCACCCTTCTCTGTACCCTTGCTGTATGCAATGTGTCTGTAACTTTTCCCATCAAGAGGTAGCCTTTATTCTCCTATCCCTTGAACCTAAGGTGGTCTGTGCTTGCCATTAGCCAATAGAACATGGACAGCAAGGAGATCCAACTAGTCCATCCTAATGGAAATCAACCCTGAATATTCTTTGGAAGGACAGATGCTGAAGCTGAAACTCCAATACTTTGTCCACATGATGCAAAGAACTGACTCATTTGAAAAGACCCTGATGATGGGAAAGATTGAAGGCGGGAGGAGAAGGGGACGACAGAGGGTGAGATGGTTGGATGGCATCACTGACTCAATGGACATGAGTTTGAGTAAGCTCTGGGAGTTGGTGATGGACAGGGAGGCCTGGTGTGCAGCACAGTCCATGGGTCGCAAAGAGTCAGACACGACTGAGTGACTGAAATGAACTGAATGTGACACTAGCAAGTTATGAACACAAGTCCAAGAAGCGTGTGAGCTTCTGTTCCCTCCCCAGTCACCATGAAGGCAAGTACAAGCTGGCTACTGGAGATGAGAGACATATGGCTGTCACCTTCACCACCTTGGCCAGTAGCCAGCCTGCCATCATGTTAGTGGGGCCATCCTTGACCAGTCAGCCCTCAGACAAACTGCCACCCAACCATAGACACATGAGTAAGTTGAGGGAGAACAGCAGAGCTCTGCCCAGCTCCTCAGAACTGCCCAACTGACTCACAGACTCATGAGCAATAACAAATACTTACAGTATTAAGCCATTGGGTTTTGGAGTGGTTTTATTATATGACAAAAACTGATACATAATGGGTGGAAATTCATTAGATTTTAATGACAGTAAATAGATAATTCAGAATGGGATTGTGAATGCAAAAAAGATTTTTAGACTATTTTAACTAATTTATTTTGCTTATAGTTTCCTTTTTTGAATCTTCAATGGTGATAGAGAATAAAAATATAAATAAGTCTAAAGTGAAAGTGAAGTCGCTCAGTCGTGTCCGACTCTTTGTGATCCCATGGACTGTAGTCTCCCAGGCCTTTCTGTCCATGGGACTTTCCAGGCAAGAGTACTGGAGTGGGTTGCCATTTCCTTCTCCAGGGGATCTTTCTGACCCAGGGATCGAACCCAGGTCTCCTGCATTGCAGGCAGATACTTTACCCTCTGAGCCAGCAGGGACTGGGTCAAATAAGTCTAAAAGAGATCTTTAAATGAGTATAAAACAAAAATTCTGATTGAAAAATCCATGTCTTCTTGTGATTACCATAAGGATTTCTTTTTTTTCTTAGAGTTATGGCCATCCTTAATTTCTTTTATCCTAGGGAATCTCCCTTGTTCAAGGTTGGAGCCCATGTCAGTTTAATTAAATAGAAAAATTCTATATTCAGCTTTCTGCCACTTACCCACCATAAAACTTCTGGTGATTTACTTCCCCTCTCTGAGTATCAGTTGCCTTATATGAAAAGTGAGGATGATAATAACTCCTGGTTAGGTTGCTTAAGAAGAGGTGGCAAGAATACACAGAAGAACTGTACAAAAAAGATCTTCGTGACCAAGATAATCACGATGGTGTGATCACTCACCTGGAGCCAGACACCTTGGAATGTGAAGTCAAGTGGGCCTTAGAGAGCATCACTATGAACAAAGCTAGTGGAGGTGATGGAATTCCAATTGAGCTATTTCAAATCCTGAAAGACGATGCTGTGAAAGTGCTGCACTCAATATGCCAGCAAATTTGGAAAACTCAGCAGTGGCCACAGGACTGGAAAAGGTCAGTCTTCATTCCAATCCCAAAGAAAGGCAATGCCAAAGAATGCTCAAGCTACCGCACAATTGCACTCATCTCACACGCTAGTAAAGTCATACTCAAAATTCTCCAAGCCAGGCTTCAGCAATATGTGAACCGTGAACTTCCAGATGTTCAAGCAGGTTTTAGAAAAGGCAGAGGCACCAGAGATCAAATTGCCAACATCCGCTGGATCATGGAGAAAGCAAGAGAGTTCCAGAAGAGCATCTATTTCTGCTTCATTGACTATGCCAAAGCCTTTGACTGTGTGGATCACAGTAAACTGTGGAACATTCTGAAAGAGATGGGAATCCCAGACCACCTGACCTGCCTCTTGAGAAGCCTGTATGCAGGTCAGGAAGCAACAGTTAGAACTGGACATGGAACAACAGACTGGTTCCAAATAGGAAAAGGAGTACGTCAAGGCTGTATATTGTCACCCTGCTTATTTATCTTATGTGCAGAGTACATCATGAGGAGGAATGCTGGGCTGGAAGAAGCACAAGCTGGAATCAAGATTGCTGGGAGAAATATCAATAACCTCAGATATGCAGATGACACCACCCTTATGGCAGAAAGTGAAGAGGAACTCAAAGGCCTCTTGATGAGGGTGAAAGAGGAGAGTGAAAAGGTTGGCTTGAAGCTCAACATTCAGAAGACGAAGATCATGGCATCTGGTCCCATCACTTCATGGGAAATAGATGCTGAAACAGTGGAAACAGTGTCAGACTTTATTTTTTTGGGCTCCAAAATCACTGCAGATGCTGATTTCAGCCAGGAAATTAAAAGACACTTACTCCTTGGAAGGAAAGTTATGACCAACCTAAATAGCATATTAAAAAGCAGAGACATTACTTTGCCAACCAAGGTCCATCTAGTCAAAGCTATGGTTTTTCCCGTGGTCATGTATGGATGTGAGAGTTGGACTGTGAAGAAAGCTGACTGCCGAAGAATTGATGCTTTTGAACTGTGGTGCTGGAGAAGACTCTTGAGAGTCCCTTGGACTGCAAGGAGATCCAACCAGTCCATTCTAAAGGAGATCAGTCCTGGGTGTTCATTGGAAGGACTGATGCTAAAGCTGAAACTGCAATACTTTGGCCACCTCATGCGACGAGTTGACTCACTGGAAAAGACTCTGATGCTAGGAGGGATTGGGGGCGGGAGGAGAAGGGGACGACCGAGAATGAGATGGCTGGATGGCATCACTGACTCTGTGGACATGAGTTTGAGTGAGCTCCGGGAGTTGGTGATGGACAGGGAGGCCTGGCGTGCTGTGATTCATAGGGTCGCAAAGAGTCGGACACGACTGAGCGACTGAACTGAACTGAACTGAGGGTTACTTTGAATGTGAAATATGATAGTTCATATGCATGGTCTCTGTGAAATGCAAGTGGATGAAGAAAATTAATAAGCTGAATCTATGTGGTTAGCATTTTCCTCAATATGAAATTGGCATACCAGTGGTGCTGATTTTCTCAATACAATTCTTCTATTCCATAAAGTAGATCATTTGGTTATATGACTACATGTTTTCTTGATGTTGATATCTCTACCCTTCTACCCAGTACAGATACAGTATATCTTGTGGGCATGACTTTTTCCCAAACACACATTGCTGACCACTGGTGTTTTAGAATAAAACAAGGTGGTCCATATGCAGACAACTCAACCCTGATTTCATTAGATTACATTTGGAGCAAACAGATTTGGGATTCTTGTCTCACTCAGAGCCTACATCTCAAAGAGTCTGCCCCAGCCATGAGCCAGCCTGTTCATCCATCCTCAGTCCACCACATCTGATGGGGACGAGAGGCATACAATTGACTTGGGGAATTCAATCAGAACCTCTTAGAACATGTCTATAGTAGTTTAGAGACATATTACTTATCTTAACAATTCAAATTAAGAGGCACTGAGACTAAAGTTTTAGATCTTGGATCCAGCAACTGAATGTTCTTATAGAATTGGAGCCACAGTCAGCAATCTAACAAACCAATCCCATCTGAAATAAAAAATTCAAGAGAAGTAGAAAGTAAGTCAGCCAGAAAAATCAGAGGAGAAAATGCAGAAGACTGGCAGAGAAAGCAGAGATAAGAGCCCAGAGAGCTCCAGAGAGAGACAGAAAGGGAGTTTTACTCTTGACTTTCAGTTTCCCAATAGATATTTCCCTACTGTTTATTTTTTGCCTGGAGATGTCAGCCAGAGTCCTTGGACTATCTTTACAATGCCTCATTCCCCTTTTTATTTGGGCCAGTTTGAAGGGATTTTTGTTCCTTGTAACCAAATGACCCCTGTTGGCTTAAAAAATTCCCCTGGGTTTAGAGATGTCTTGGGTTGCTTTTTAGTCCTTGGTGGAGAGAGAAAGAATGCTTGTTAAGGAAAAAAAAAAAGATAATTGAAGGAGCTATTGAGTGGGTGACAGATGCCTGCAAGTAAGAGATTAGAGGGCAACAGAAGATGGTGGTATTCACATAAAGTGCAAAAGAAGAAGAAAAACACTCCACTAAGATTCATTACTGCATAATCTCAAAACCCAAGCAGAAAAGTTTAGAGGTGACTGATCCCCGGAGATAGTAGGAATACTGAAGGGAAACATGCATTATTTTGAAAGATACAGTATTTACTATCGACCCTTTCTTGGGAATTAGTACTAAAAGGAGAACCCATATGTTGTGAGGACCAATGTTTCAGGTTAATTCCCCTTCAACAGAATTGATGGTGATTTTTTTCTTCATTATAGATTTATTTTTATTTTGGAATAAATGTTCATTACCAAATTCTAAAATTAAAATTAGATGATATATTTAAACCAGCCCTTGGTTATAGCAAGACAATATGAACTTATCTACAAGACAGAGGTATTTCTGAGAAGCCTATTATTAAACTTTCTACATTCAATCCCCTTCAAGCACGTACCATGTACTTGTCACTGTGCAAAGGGCTGGGACACCAAAGTGAACCAGTCAGACACAGTCCCTGCCCTCATGGAGCTAGTGAAGACAAATAGAAACTAAGTAAGGAAAGAGAGAAATGAAAGAAAATAGTGATGACCTGTTATTGATAATGTTATGAGTGCTAAAATACAGAGTTAGGGGCAGGGGACTTCTCTGGTGGTTCAGTGGTTAAGACTGTGCTCCCAATGCGGGGGACACAGGTTTGTCCCCTGGCTGAAGAACTAAGATATCGCATGTGCCACGGGTCCCATTGTGCGGCCAAAAAGAAAAAGCACAGAATTAAGAGCAGGATCCACCATGGATAAGGTGGTGAGGTCTATTTTAATATTCAGAATGAACTGAAGCAACTGGATTATCATAAGAATTTAATAATTCCTCATAATTACTATTGGCTAGATAACTATTTAGGGAAGCTGCATGTCATTCTTTTGGGCACTTTTTATAACTTAATGACCAGAAAAAGAAAACCAATATTAATTAGTGCCTGTCATGTATCAGACATCGTCCCCATACCCTATCTTACCAAAACAGTCATTATCTTTTTTTTTTTAATAAAGTTTTTAAATTGAAGTAGAGCTGATGTAAAACATAATGTGTTTCAGGTGTACAATATAGTGATTCACAATTTTAAAGGTTATGCTGCTAAGCTGCTAAGTCACTTCAGTCGTGTCCGACTCTGTGCGACCCCATAGACAGCAGCTCACCAGGCTCCCCCGTCCCTGGGATTCTCCAGGCAAGAACACTGGAGTGGGTTGCCATTGCCTTCTTAAAGGTTATACCCCACTTAAATTGGCTTCCTCGATGGCTCATTGGTAAAGAATCCGTCTGCAAATGCAGGAAACAGGAGACACAGCTTTAGTCCCTGGGTCCGGAATATCCCCTGGAAGGGGAAATGGCAACCCACTCCAGTATTCTTGCCTGGAGAATCCCATGGACAGAGGAGCCTGGCAGGCTACAGTCCAAAGGGTTGCAAAGAGTCGGACATGACTGAGCAACTAAGCACACACATTACTACATTTATAGTTACTATAAAGTGTTGGCTCTATTCCCCGTGTTGTACAATATATCCTTGTAACTTACTTCCTACCTTAACAGTTCATGCCTCTTAACCCCCTACTCCTGTATTGCTTCTTCCCTCCTCCCTCTCTCCACTGGTAATCATGAGTTCTCTATATCTCTGAGTCTGTTTCCTTTTTGTTATGTTCACTAGTTTGTTGTATTTTTTAGTTTCCACATATAAATGATAAGTCATACAGTATTTATCTTTTCCATCTGATTTATTTCACTTAACATAATGCCTTCCAAGTCCATCCATCTTGCTGCAAATTTTATTCTTTTTATGGCTGAGTAGTATTCCATTGTATATATGCATACCACATGTTCTTTATCCAATCTTCTGTTGATGGACACTTAAGTTGCTTTATAAATCTTTCCCTTTTGGGTAGCATTTGCAAAGCAGTCATTATTATACCAGTTTTTCAGATGAAAGGGTCATGGTCCTAAAATGTCATATTTCTTGCCCAAGGATTCAGTCCAAAGCTTTTCCCACTATACCTCCATTAGATGTTGGTCTAACCTACATAAAAGGCAACAAGTTACTTAATATCACCCAGATTAATTTTAAAGTATGGATTTTTTAGTCATATAGCTTACATTTTCATCTTATAAAGTCTCTTGAATTATTGCCACTCGTCAAGCCACCTTTTAAACTAATGATTCTGACCTATAAATTCAAAACTAGTAATGCCGTGTTCTACAGGGAGAGGAAAGAGCAGATTTCATCTGAGTGTCAGGGGTGAGGGCAGTTCAAATATCCCAGCCCCAGTTGATGCTGTCTGGTCTAAACATGTCTGCTTGCTTTATTCCTTTCTCAAATGTACACCCAGACTTCAACTCAGAGGTTGACTTTCAATTTAACCATGGCAACAACCCCACTGCCAATTTCTTTGTTCCGACTGCTCCCCATCGTATCTTCCTTCACCATAGCCTCAGAGACTTAATGATTCACTAACAGTTCAACATTTACTGAGCTGTCATGCCCTTTGCTGGGTGTTGGGCACAAAGTATGAGATGGCATTGCCTTGAGAAGTCTGGTCTCCTAACTCGAGGGAGGACATTCTAAACTGTTCTCCCGGCCCTTTCTAGCCCTGTCTCCTCCCTCTGCCCTGGGAAGGGATCTTTAGCCTAGTCTTCAGGGTGGTGAATCTTGCCAAGAACGGGCTGGAGGTGGACCAGCTGCGTCTGCCAGATCGAAAGATCAAAGGCGCCTGGAACCTAGATGCTTGAGGGAAGCCAGCCGGGCTCTCATGATCCCGCTGGCACCTCGAGAGTTTCCTAAGGCGACGCCAGAACTGGGAGAACAGGATGCAAAGCTAAGAAAGGAGGTTTGACTGACAGCTGACTGGAGCCCACGCCTTTCCTCGTTGGCTGAGCAGGGGTCATTACCCTAGAACTTTCCCCGGCGGTGTCTCTGCGCCAGGCAGGTCCGCACTGACACGCGCACCAGGCTGTCTCCGAGACGGCGCGCGGAGAGGCGTGCAGACCCAGGAGGCTGTGTAGGCTGGGGCTTCTAACTCGGAGCCTCCATTCTTCTCTTCCCGGTAGAAAAGCGTCGGAGGATCCATTCTGTACTCCACCTCTTGGCTCCGGTTCCTTTCCTGTCCGCGAGCTCCCCCAGGCACTTGCCCTGCGCTGCCCACCACCCTGAGTCCCCTGCACCCCAGCCCCATGCCGACTTCCCACCTGCCGGAGGCACCGGACATCGGCGCGGAGCAAACCTATCTACTCCCGCTGGAGTGAAGGGGGAATCTTTGCTGACCTGGCTTTGACCAAGGGACCCTCTGCGCTACCGAGAAGTTGTAGGGGGCCTGAGTCCTGGCCGCCCAGGTTTCTCTCCCCTTTAGGGGTCGCAATGGAGCCAACAGCAGCTGCTGCTAAGTTGCTTCAGTCGTGTCCGACCCTGTGCGACCCCATAGATGGCAGCCCACCAGGCTCCCCCGTCCCTGGGATTCTCCAGGCAACAACACTGGAGTGGGCTGCCATTTACTTCTCCAATGCCAACAGCAGTCGGGCCCTAATCCATCCAGACCTTTAATCCATGCCTGATGCCTGAAATTTCTTTGAGAGCCACGTCCGTACACCAGGGTCACACAAATCTGGTATTTTCTGAGGACGAGCGGTTTGATGTCCCAACCTGCGTTTAAGCTTTAAGAATACACTGCATGCCACCGTGGAGCTAATAGAAAAGCAAGTGAAACTGGAGCCCAGAACATGCAGACTCTTAATAAAAAATAATTCCGAGATATTTTCCTTCCCTCTGCATTAACGTCCTTTGTCTCTCTAATGAGATAGATCCCCGAACAGTGCTTCTCAGAGTGTGGTTTCCGGACCAGCAGCGTCAGCCCCTTTTGGGAACTTGTTAGGAGTAGGAATTCTGGGGCCCATTTAGGACCTCTTGAATCTGGAACTAGGGTGGATGGAATCCAGCTATCTGCTTACAGGAGCTGTTCAGAGGATTCCCATACATGTCCAGGAACCGCTGGCTTAAAAGCCTCTCTGGGCAGTGTTTCCCACTGATCGCTATACATAATCGTCAGGTACTGAGCTTGTTTTGTTTACCACTTATCTGTTTAGAGAGAAGTCTCTGATGTGACAGTGGGCAAAGCTGCTGGAAGCACAAGGAGTCACCTGTAAGAATCCATAGAAGCCAGAGAGAGAGGAGAGAGAGAAGCAGAAGGGACTTCCCCCACCTTCAGTTCACTTTCAGTATCTGTCTCTTGCTGAGAACTAGCAGACACGCTTATTTGAAGCATTTCATTTTCCTTACAGGCTTCTACAACCTGCTGTGGTTGTTCTCCTGGTTCTTTCTTAAGGCACCTTCTAAGACAGTTATTATAACTAAGAGGTCACAGACAGGACACTTCCCACCCTCCCACCCCTAACTATCTGACTTGTGGTAAAGAGGGTCCCCCATTCCTTCAGATGCTGTTTGCCTCCTTCATTTTTTTGAAGTTAATTTTTATTGGAGTATAGTTGCTTTACAATGTTGTATTTGTTTCTGATATACAGCAAAGTGAACCAGCTGTATATATACATATATCCCCTCTTATTTGAGTAGAGTTCTCTGTGCTAATAAATCACAAAGACCAGAGCAGAAATAAATGAAATAGAAATGAAGAAAACAATAGTAAAGATAAATGAAAAGATAAAATTGATAAATCTTTAGGTAGACTCATCAAGAAAAAAAGGGAAAGGACTCAAATCAAAAGAATTAAAAATGGAACAAAAGTTACAGCTCATACTGCAGAAATACAAAGGACGGTAAGAGACTACTACGAGTAACTATATGCCAATAAAATTGACAACCTGGAAGAAATGGACACATTCATAGAAAAGTACTTTCAAAACTGAACCAGGAAGAAATAGAAAATATGAACAGACCAATCACAAGTCCTGAAATTGAAACTGTGATTAAAAATCTTCCAACAAACAAAAGTCCAGAACCAGATGGCTTCACAGGCAAATTCTATCAAACAGAAAAGAGTTAACACCTAGCCTTCTCAAACTCTTCAGCTTGCCTCCTTTAAAACCGAGGCCAGCAGCGACAGGCTTCAAAAGAGCACCAGACCCTGGGAAGTAGGGCGTGATGGGTGGGACTGCTGATGACCCAGGCAGAAGAGAAGGGCTCCTGGGAAGGAGCGATGTTTAGACTGTGGATGCGTGTGTGGAAGGGGGTGGGGCGGTCACGCTGCCCCATGCCAGGGCTAGTGGTAGCCACAACCTGGTCATCCCAGTGTATTTCTTGCTCATTTCAAGAAACAACCCTTGGGTCCCCAAGTGTGCCCAGGCTCAAAGAGTTTCCTAGTAGCCAGGCACTAGTGTAGTCCTTCTGTTTGTTTGTCCCAGTCCCTATCTTTGCTCTCTGAATTTTTCTGGATGAAATTGGAGAACATTGAAGAGTATGGGTAAAGATGTGTGTGTGTGCGCGCGTGTGAGAGAGAAAATGTAACCTTCAACACTGCACTGAAGAGGTGTTTTGGTTCCTGCAACAAAAAGACCTTACTTGTGCGTTATAAACACACCCTCTTGGGCTTCCTGCTCCAGTACTTTCAGGTCGGCTCTAGTATAGGTAGCTCACCCCCAGCCACTTAGTACAACTGACCAGTATTTGCCCGGAGCTTTTCCTTTACAAAGCAATCGCAAAAAATAAAAAATAAAAAATAAAATTTCATTTGAGCGCCACTGAGGCTCTGTGAGGCAAAAGGGGAAAAGTATGAGTAGCGTTATCACTGTCATTATAATCACGTTTATTCCCACTTTCCTAGAGGAGAAAACCTGAAGACCCACACCCTTTCAGAGAAAAACTGGACGCAAAAGGAGGGCTTGGCGCGTGTGTCACCGTGCACAGCTTCAGGCCTCCGGTTGAAAGCACAGGCTGGTGGGAGGCGGGAGGACTCTGTCACAAATTCATTTGTGGTTTGGGGTTGTTATAGAATGAGCAAGCCGACATTTCTCCAGGGGCTGCCTGCGTCGAGAATTTTTTTTTTTTTTTTTAGTGTTCTATATTTTTTTAATAAATTTTTTTGAACTTTGTGTTGCTGTGTAGCTTAATAACAGTGTTGTGATAGTTTCAGGTGAACAGCTAAGGGGTACATACAGCCATACATGTACATGTATCCATTCTCCCCCAAAGCCCCTTCCCCTCAAGGCCGCCACGTAACATTGGAGTGCTCAGAATTTTGAATATTCGCTTTGTAAAATCGTCAGTGGGAGCTCGGAAAATTTGCTGAAGTGGAACACAAACAAGGGAGTCACTTTGGGACTCATCTCTGAGTTGAACTCTGGACCCGCAGGTCAAGAGTCGACTGTGCCTCTGGTGGAAGCAAATGTGGGAAAGGTGGAGATGGCCCGAGCCTAAAATGATCTCTTAGGTCACGTAGAGGGAGAAGGGAAGCGAGGAGGAGGGAAGCCTGATACCCTGAGCGTGCAAGTGACAGGCTCGCGGATGAGGAACCACCCGCGTTCCCAGACCTCGGAGAACGGAGATGCTAACATGGTAACTCTCTTTGGGAGAGAACGTCCCTCCCGTACAGCGGTTCCCCAGGTCAAGAGCATCTCCGACTCCTTCCCCTCTGGCCGGGCTGAGGGCTCCACCCCTAAGCGGCCTTGGGGGTTGGTTGGAGGTGAGTGCAGGAGCAAGGAAGCTCTTACTCCAGGTACCAAATCGAGCTGAGAAAAGGGCGAAAAAAATCGAAAAGAAAGAGCAAATGAAGCGGAAGTTTCAAGGCCCTCTGCGAGGAATAACAGTATAAATAACCGAGGACGTCGTGTAAACACTGCGGTCATAACCCCGAGCATTAAACAGCCCCGGTGGCATCTGGCTCCTCGGCCGCCGCGGGCTGCGCTGGGGCAGCGAGGGAACCGGGTCCCAGGCTCCTCGGACTCGCCTCTCTGTTTATCTCAACTTAATCTTCCCCAACGAGCTGTTCCGTAGCCTGGAAGATGTTTAAATTAAAACCCAGTCCGCCGGAAGTCGTGGAGAGGCGCTGAATGCACTGGCTAACGTAACAGAAAGGCAGGCATGCGCGTTGTTAGAAGCAATTCATTAATTATTAAGAAAACTCTATGATACACGTTGCAGCCCCTGGAAAATCGTAGAACACATTCCAGAGGTATGGCATTTACATTTTTCATCGCTCCCTTTATTGCTCCACTCGTTTGCAGTTCTGGGTTGCGTGGGTTCATGTCTGCACCTGGAAGGTTATAAAATGTGGGTCTTACCTTCCTGTTTGTGTCAGCAATTACACTGTGGGATACCTGAAAATCAGATTTTTCTTTTCTCTTGAATTGTGTGACTGTTCTTAACTTTAACCCTACCCTTTCTTTTTTACTTACAATATTTCTATTTGTCTTAAAAGTAATCTGCAAACTTGAGACTCGTTTCTTTTTGAGGTTTCAGTGCAAAATATGATTTGCACCTTCCATGGTGGAAATCGTACTTAATCATTTTCTATCTCTCAAATAAGTTTGGATTGAGGTTCAAAAGGACCACTTTTATTATCGAGGTGCCCCCATGGTTCCCCACCTTTCTATTCCAAACAATTTTTCCAAAAATCACACCAAACGGCAGGGCTTTTAGCAATATAAAGAAAGATTTATTTTTGAAAGTAGCAAAACTTGTTTGAAAAAAATATATCTTTAAGTGAATTACTTTATAAATGTGACTGTCAAAGTCAGCTATTCTATGATCTACATTTTACAACATATTGTACAAAAGATACACATTGATAGGCTCTTATTATCTATTTATATATTTATAATTACATATTGCACTTGGACCAGCAAGGCTCGCAGAGTCATTCACGGTAGAAGTTAATAAAGTTAAATAGATGGGAATTGTTGTAAGTACAGTTGATGTTTCTCTGGTTTGGAAACGAATCTCCTCGTCGCTGTAAAGTGTTCTCGCGGGGTGGGATAGGGAGAGGAGAGCTGCGAGGGGGAAGCAGGGACAGAGAGCGGAGAGGGCAAGGGTCGCCTTCCCTGGGGCCCGCTCCCCCCGGGAGCGCGCCTTTCCCAGACTCGCACCTCCAAGGTCAGGACGCCGTGGTTCCACATAAGCGGCTGGCGGTCACCACTTCTTTCAGGTCACTCTCGGGTTTCCCGGCCACCATAAAGGGCCACGTCTGCAGGAGAGAAGAGGGTGGAGGAGGTAAGTGGCCGTGGAGGAGGGGTGGGACGAGGCCGGAGCCGGAGACCAGAGAAAAGGGCGCGGGTGGCGGCAAGCGGTAAGTTGGAGAGACCGGTTATCTCTGCAATTCACTCTGACCTAACGCGCCCTGAGACTGGATAAAGCAGAAAGCGGCCTTGGCGCCAAGTCACAGCTCGAGGTGGCAGAGCAAAGAGGGGCTCACACTAGGTCCGAAGTGAAAACCCAAGAGAAAAAGCACAGCCCGGAGGCAGATGCCGCGGTGAGACTGAGCAGGGAAACAGAGAAGGATCTCGAACCGCTGGGCACTGGGTTCAAGGTGAAGCGCCCTTCTGGCCCTGGTGAGGCTCTTCTGAGGCCCTGGTCAGGCTCCCAGCCCTCTCGTTTTCACCCCCAGGGATTTCACTACTTCTAACTTTCATTTCCATCACAAAGGCGGGCTTTTCATCACCGTTTCTAAATTAATCGCCAGCTCTTAAAAACAAATAATGTGGATAAAAGAATATACCGGCGAATTTTCAGACTGTCCTCCTACAGGGCTGAGCAAACACAGCTTTCTCTTCCCTTCTTCCTGATGTTTATAATAAAGCTCACTTAAGGTTTCTTAATCAAGGATGAAGGCAGCAACAGCTGTAAATGAAGGTACTGCTTTCATTTTAGGTCCAGATTTTAAAAAGCTGTTTACTCATTTAAGAAAACTTGACGCTTAATGAAAGGAAAAACACTTTCTATAGCAAAATATGGTTTTGCAACCCCCTCCCATTCACCTCCCCCCACCATTCCTAAAACCAGTTCAGAGAGAAGACCACTCAAATCTTCAAACCTGTCTTCCTAGTGCTGACTGATAAGAAGACTTTTAAGAGGAAAACGTCTCTTTCTTATCATATATAAACAAAGGTGCTAGTTAGTTTTTGTTTTTCTTTAGAGCCCGGAACCCTTAAAATTAAATCAAATGCAAAGAGGGAATTAAAATATATTTTTTAAACAGTAAAATACCTTTGAGAAAAATATTAGGTTCTTAATTACTTATTAAGATAAAAAGTAACATGCTCTTAAATCTTGAAGGAGAGTGACCTATTTTAATATTATTTATTACACTAACAGTCGTGAGAATGTACTGATTATGCTGATATTTGCTAGAACTTCTGGGATTCAAACGTGTTAATCCATCGACAGGAGAAGTGCAGAATATTTAAACAGTTGAGGACTTAGGTGATAGTTATGGGGGGCACGATGTGTTCATATGTAAAGTTCTACATATGGAAAACTTTGGGAAAGAAACAGAGTAGGATGTTTTTATTTACAAGAAGTGGAGGAGGAGTGAGATCAAATTCTACTCTTTGGCTAAAGGAAGAATAGAAGGACTACTAAAATGCCTCCTTAGCGCGTAGCATCTCCTCCGTGTCCTCTGTCCGGCACTAGCCCTGAAGGCGCTGGTGCCAGTGCGGGGGATCCCTCCTCTTTGCCAGCTCAACGTGCTTGCAAACTCTTAATTGGGCTGCCACGTCAAACACTCGCATAAATCACCGCGTTCCGCAGCTTGGAAGGCAGAGAGCGAGGACCGTGTGGGGATCGCCCGCACGGTCCCCTAGAGGCACTGCCTGGCGGTGACCAAGATGCGCGTTTCCCAGCCCGGCGCGCACCCTCACACCGGGGACCCACTGCGGGCGCGCTGTGTCCGGGGTGCCGGGGGCGAGACGCCGCCACCACACCCGAAAACTTACCAGGTTGACCGGGTGAATATAACCGTTCTCGTACTTGTCGTTGGCCAGGATCTGCCTCAAGTGGGCGATGTAGCTGGACGCCAGCCTGAGCGTGTCCAGCTTGGAGAGTTTGGTGTCCGGGGGCACCCAGGGCAGGGTGGTCTTGAGCCTAGAGAAGGCCTTGCTCAGCACCCGCATCCGGGCTCGCTCGCGCGCGTTGGCCGCGTTGCGTTGAACCTGTTTCCCCTCCTGGCTGACGCCGCTCAAGGGGCTCTTCTTGGTGGGTGCCTTCCTTCTCTTGCCCAGGCCGCCGCGGCCCTTCTGGGGAGACCCGGCCTCGCAGTTGGAGCTCTCCTCGGTGCTCTCGTTGGAAGTCACAAACTCCTTGTTCGAGTCCATTTTCAGCCCGTCGCAGTCCAGCATCTCCACCTCTTGAAGATCCTCCACATCGCTCAGGGAGCCGGTGGACATGTTTGGGGGAGAGGATGAAAGAGAGAGGGAAGGGAGAGAGGAGAGAGGGAAGAGGAGAGAGAGAGACCTCGAAACCAGTGAGCCCCCGAATGTGGAGTATGAGGCGGCCACCTCGGGGTGGGGAGCCGGGAGGTGGGGGTCTGGTTGGGTCTCACACCCCTCTCCCCTTCGCAGAGTGGGGAGAAGAAGCCGCGAGGGCTTCTGCGGGCAGGAAACCGACGCGCAGTTTCCCCACCCCCGGAGTCGTGGCCGGAGAGGATTGTAAGAGAGCGCGGAGGAATTCGGTGGACACTAGGAATTTATCTGGGGAATAGAGAGGCGGATCCTTGCCGCCCAGGGGAGGGGCCTGCCAGGCCCCAGCAGAGCTCAGACCCCTTTCACAACCCGAGGGAAACTCTCACGCACGGCCCCTGATTTCTAACTTGTAATGGAAACCAGCTCCACCGCAGGACGCGAATACCAGTCACCTTCTCCCACTTTGGGATGAACCAGGGAGCAGCGGGGCCCACCCAAGCTCCTTTCCCGGGGCCCATCTCTTATGGTCGGCTTTCCTTCTTAAGAGGTCATAGCTGACCCTGTCTGAGAACTTTAGGAAAACGACCACATCTCTGCTTTTTCTGGGCCTTAAACCCACAGATCTCATCCCCCGGCTCCCCACTTCCTCACAGAAAACACCAATTAAAATCCAGACACGGATCCACCACCTCCTGCCAACACTGTAAAACTGTGGCTTTTCCAAGATATCTTCTCATATTAACTGTGGTGAATTAAGACAGTAGGTGCTTTATAGGATCTTTAGGGTGATGACCGAGAAAGTACCAAAACATCCACTTGCGCCTGGTCCCTTTAAAGATATCAAGGAATTGCCCGTGTGTACACAAACAGACATAACCATTGCACACCCACACACAACACACACATCTAAGGGGGCATAGGGGGAAATGAGATAGAGTAACATGGATTTATGGAAAGTATTTTGTTAGTTGATAATCTTTTCTTAATGAAATTAAAATTTTCCCCTAAATTTCTTTCTGGAGATCCATTTAATATTGTCTTAAAATGTTAGTTGTCTCAGACATCACCTGGTCCCGGACTTCTGCTTTCTTCCCTCCCAATGCTGCCTTTTTTTGGCTACCGGGGCTCTGCTTGTAAGGCTGACATTACAAAACATTGAGCAATATTATCCAGTTCAGAAAGGTTCTTTTTTTCCACGCCTAACTCCAGCCCCGACCATCTTTCTCAGAGAAGAAGTTTGAAGAGTAGAAAAGCAAGGGGACCAGAAATCGAGGGATTGAACGACATTGATGAAATGAAACCAGAGACACAGAAGGCATGGATCTCTCTTACTAGTTCTTCTCCAGGTTTTCTTTCCTTGGAATTAGGCACTGAAGTAGAGGGGGCTGGAGCAGAATATAAGAGTGGATTCTGAGCTTTTGGCTGGGAATCTATACCCCTCTCCTAAACTGAGATACCGTATCTCTAATCCTGGGCTCAGCTGGGAATTCACTAACCTCTAAGGTTTTGTTTTGTTAGCAAGGTCTTGTTTGCTTTCCCCCTATGCTGTAAACTAAACAGATTGTCAGCAAATCAGTCTTTATTAATGAATTAGGGAGACCCCCCCCATAATATCTTTGCCCAGGATCCAAAATTTGTTAATCACCAGTGTAGAGATTTATGAGCTCTCTTATTTTCTGTTGTTTGTGCAGGTGGAGATTTAAATGACCATATCCACTACCAAGATTTATTACGAGAGTGATTGATGTTATAAACCAGGAAAAGGACTCTTCCCACAGCAGGGATGATAGAAATATCAAGTTGAAGTTGCCTTTGTCTTCATGCACAAATGACCCAGCCCTACAACACAGAAAATATAATAATTTAATCTGAGATCCAAAACAGCATTAAGAGAACACCCAACAGGCCTGTTAAATGTTTCCCCTCTGATTCCCAACCTAGATTTCTTTGATTTACCCTCCCTTTTCTCAGTCTTAGTAAGACATAAAAGTTAAAGTTATTTTTAGACTACAAGAGCTATGTGAAAATGGGCATTGACCAATACTTTGTGAAATGTGTGTGTGTAGATACTGAGATATATGCAAAATAACCACAGATTATTTGGGCTCTGGGATGGGATGATAATTAAGAATCAGAACTATGGACTTACCACATACAAAGCTAGTAAGCTCAGAAGATTTTACTTGGAGTACTTTTCTTACTGGAGGGAGAGGGTCTGGTTTTCTGCTTCACTTCAGCTGGTAATCTACTGAGGCTGTTTGCGGGATAATAACAATCATAGTGATGTATACAACTGAACAGATTTCTGCTGTCTGATTTTCTTAGTCTGAAAGTGTGCAATAAATAGCAATTTCTTAAAAACAGCAATTTCTAGAAAGGATCAAAATAGCTTCATGCCACAAACTGAGTTTATGTGTGTGTGTGTGTGTGTGTGCGCGCGCCTAGTAATTAGTATATATATTTTTTTAGATAAGTAAGAATTAAGTCCAATTATCCCGTGTTGACACATTTAGACTGGGAAGGATGAGTGAATTGATAATGAACTTGGGGTATTTGTAAAAACTCTCTAAGTGATAGCTGCCAGTTTGGGAGCAAGCTATGAAGAAGGCTGTTATTTAGGTACCTTGATGTGCAGTCTTGAAGACAATAGATTAATATGAATAATACCTTTATGTGCAGTCTTGAAGACAATAGATTAATACGAATAATACATTTTCCTCTTGACATTTTGTGTCTACCCTGCTAATAAACACTTAGGGACAGGTGGGTGGGGGGAATGACTTATTGT
Organism: Moschus berezovskii; assembly: GCF_049115385.1. NCBI lineage: Eukaryota > Metazoa > Chordata > Mammalia > Artiodactyla > Moschidae > Moschus > Moschus berezovskii. The sequence continues at coordinate 79,183,935 of NC_142469.1, read as the reverse complement.
TGGATTCTACCAAGAAAACCAGTTAAGCTGTAGCTTAAACTGTGTCAGATTCTCCCAAAATATAAACTATAATTCTGTGAGAAGAGAAGCATTTTTGAGAAACTGTATTAACTCTTTCGATAACAAGAGAAATCCTTTCAACATTAAAGTTTTGAAGAGCTAAATAGAAAACCAGTGGTTTGAGAGCATGAGGTAGTTAACTAAAAGTTCTTACCTTACTTTTAAGAAAGAATTTATGCCCCCAAAGACATCTGGCCAATTTGTTGCACACTTCTAACAATTTGTTCTGCGAGAAAGGCTATCTTTGAAAGGTTTCAATGCTAAGGAAAATTTATCTCTAAAAGTAGTAAAATGAAGATTAGACGTGGAATGTATCCTTGAACGTAAATCCTGGTTTATCAACTGATAAATTTTCAGGAAGTTCAAATTTGATTCAGTTGCACTTGGATGGGATAATTTGCTTCCTTTTTTTATGAGAGGAAAAACATCAAGGCTTCTTTTGAACTGACTTCCTCTACCATCACATTCTCTTTCCCAGGGGAGTAGAAAAATATGTCTTTAAATTCGAATTTTAATCCTTTTCTCATACTCCCTACTATTTGTCCAAGAGGCATACAGGCTGGCAAATTGGCAAAAGTGCCAATTCTCTCTTTGTTTCTTCACTGATAATTAACACCTCCAGATGTGTTATTTTCTTTGTTTGATGGTAACCACCCCTAGTTCAACTCTATGCTGACCTTGTATGCAAATTGGCACCCCTTTCTCCACTGACCATCATTGCCACTGTATCATGTGCCATCTTCGGCTTATAAGACTATTGGAAGTTGATTCCATTTTATTAAATTTTAACTTGTTTTGTTAAGTGAGCATTATCTCCCCTTACTCATTCTGGATTTATAATTTATAATTTGATGCTGGCCTGTTATCTTTTGGCAGCCAAAGTGGATGCAGCACTTGTGAGTGAGACTGGCGGCTATAGGAGGACATCAGTGATGGTGAGGCTATTATCTTTATCTGGCATCACTTAAAAAAAAATCTAGTTTATTGAAGGATAGTTAATTTATAATGTTATGGTAATTTCTACTGTACAGCAAAGTGGTTCAGTTATACATATACTGTATATATTCTTTTTTCATATTTTTTCCTGCCTAGCAATGTTTATGATCAGTATTCGTAAATTCTCTTGGTGTTCACCTTACCCTGCCCCTCCTTTTCACATTTAATTCGATGAATTGTATATCCAGTGCTATAGCACTAAAGTTTAAAGCTGGAAAACAACAACAGTAAAGTCCAAAGAAAGACTCATCATGGCTTTTAGACCCAAGAGTTAATCTTATATTCCACGTGCTCCACAATGTAACTCTGAGAGCAACCAAGCCTGAGCACGTGAAGGACAGAGTCTACCGTAAGGAGCAAGTGAGCTGAAGGAAACTTAGATAGTGAGAGGTCAAATCCTCACAAATCAAGTTTCTTGTCCTCCTAAGTCTTCTAAGGCTAACTTATTTTATTAGACCTGCTCAGTATTAGGAAAGAAGAGAGGAAAAACTGAGCAACTCTCCTATCAGGTGCCATACGAGGTTCTTAACCTCCATTCTCCCATTTTATCAACAGAATCTCTCCTTTCTGTTGTCATCACGAAAGGAAGAACTGCTATGTGAAATGAAAATCTTTTTTTAAGTTCCATTTGAAGTATAGCTGACTTGCAATATTTCAGGTATACAACAAAGTGATTCAGTTATGTATTCTTTTCCAGATTATTTCATTAAAGGTTATTGTGTGTGTGTGTGTGTGTGTTAGTCACTAAGTCATGTCTGACTCTTTGTGACCTCATGGACTGTAGCCCACCAGGCTCTTCTGTCCATGGGATTCTCCAGGCAAGAATATTAGAGTGGGTAGCCATTCCCTTCTCCAGGGGATCTTTCCTACCCAGGGATCAAACCCAGATCTCCTGCATTGCAAGCTAATTCTTTACTGTCTGAGCCACCAGGGAAGTCCATTAAAAGTTATTATCAGATATTAAATATAGTTCCCTGTGCTATACAATGGGTTCTTGTTTATCTAGTTTATATATGGTAGTGTGTATCTGTTAATCCCCAATTCTCAATGTATCTCTCCCCCACTTTCCCCTTTGGTAACCATAAGTTTGTCTTGTATATCTGTGAATCTATGAAATGGAAATACTAATAGAAATGTGTGCCAGAGACTTTCCACAAATAACAGTGAAGTTTTAGAAAAACCTGCTTGAGTGATGACTTTTCCATGTCTTCATATAAAGCCTGAGCAAAACCTCCCAAGTTTTCCTAAAAAGAATAAATCTTAAGTATTATCTGAATGATATCTATAAAGCATTACATGTTTTTTTTGGAGGGGGAGAGTGTAGTTGCTTCACCACATCGTGCTAGTTTCTGCTGTACAACAAAGTGAATATACATATGTGTATACACATATGCCCTCTCTTTTGGATTAATAGGTTTATCGATGGTGATAAAACAGAGGCCAACTCACTGTCAGCCCCCTGCCTGTCTGATTAGGAGAAGATGGACATTACAATCAAACCTTCCTTCTGGTGGTTATCTGCATGTAATTACATCCTTGTGGCAGGTACTTTTAACCTTGAGGAGCCAAGAGTCATAAGTCATGTAGTTTAGCTCCTTGGACCATCAAAAAAGTACTCAGAGTGTGACTCTTGACCTCATGAGCATAAAATATTTCCAGGTACTGTAGAATTTTAAAACAGAGCCCCTAAGGAATAGCCTTTTAGAACTGGAAGGGACTAAGAACCCAGGAGGCCCTACATGGTCACGAATTCTGCGCAGGCTCACGTAAGTGGCCAGTCACAGCATTGCCACTTGAACTTGCAACCTGATTTACCTTGTAATACTCCTCTACTCAGAAATATTGCTTTGAATTACTTTTCTTATTTGAATAATAAGAAATGAGTGAAAAACTTGTATTTTGTTATCCAGTATTTAGTAATAGGAATCTATAGCAATTGAAGCCTGCACTATACAAAATGAGATAGATTTGAGCCATCCTTGGGTATAATGGTTTGAATTCTGTCTAATGGGTTAAAGTAATATAAGTTGCAAAGTGACCTTGTTAAAATAAATCTCAGTTTACCATGGGAACCTGATGGGCAGCCCAAGGGCCACTCATTCAAGGAATTCATTCTTAAATCTGCCCTCTTCTCCCTATCTCCCCTGCCAAACACTTGTTCAAATCACCAAGTCTTCTAGGGGATGTTTTTGCCTCCATTCTCACCTTTCTAAAATCCTCTTCCAACAGATTGATTCAAGTCATTCCTCTTCTCAAATCCCCCAAAACTTCCCATTGTGTTTAATATAAAATCCAAATTCCTCATCATGGCTTACGTGACTCTACTTTGCTCACCACCCTCCAACCACATTGGCCATTCCTCTGTCTCTCAGAAACAGTGGGTTGTTGCCACCCCAGGTGCCTCATTTTCACACCTGTCTGTCTGGAGGCTCCTCCCTGGCTCTCTGGATGGTGGAGTGTTTACTTTTCAGGTCGAAGCTCAAAGTCATCTTCCTGAGTATCCACTCTGAATATTTCTGTCCCATCATCAATATTCTATTTATTGATGATAAGTAATAGTAGCCAACATTGACTAAATGTTTATTACAAACCCGGCATTGTTTTAAGTACTTTCCGGATACACTCAGTTCTAATAGCAACCTTATGATATAGGAACCTTAGAGGTGAGAAAACAGGCACAGGGAGATTAAGAAATGTGTTTAATTCATGAAGTTGGTGATCAAGTTGGCTTCTGCTATGTAATAACCCTTATTGGTGACTTAAGTTTGTGTCATTTCTCTTGGTTCCATGAGTTGACTTGGCTCAGCTGGTTGGTCCTCACTTGGGTTCTCTTAGTCAGAAGGTTTCTGGAGTCTTCTGAAGTCTTGATTAGGCTGAACATTCAAGATGACTTCACTCACACACTGGGATGGCTACATCAGCCAGGGTCTGGCCAGGCATCTCTCTCCAGGCTGCCTCTCCATGTGGCTTCCTCAGCCTGGCAGTCTCAGGCAGTTGAACTTTTTACATGGTAGTTAACTCCTTTCTGGGTGAAAGTGAGTCTCCTTTCTGTAAGACTCAGGTGGAAGCTGAAGGTCTTCTTATGACCTCAACTTAAAAGTTACACAGCATCATTTCAGCCTCTTTCTGTGGGTCAAAAGTAAGTCATGGAGCCTGCCCAGATTCAAGGGAAGGGCCTATAAATTAGGAGATGTGGTTCAGTGTGTGTGTGTGTAGGAGAGTGGGGATCATTCTTGGAGGCTGGCCGTTACAGGGGATAAATGGCAAAGTCTGGATATAAATGGGGCAAATCTGAGTCTAGAACCCTCACTTTAAATTATTGTTACTGTCTTGCAATTATTGCATTTGTTATTTTCTCTCATCAGTGTAATGAAAGTGTCCTCCTCCATTACTGTAACGAAAGTTTCATGAGTTCAGGGACTTTGTGTGCATGGCTTAGTTGTGTGCTCAGAGCCTAGTGCAGGGCTAACACAATATCTGTACTTAAAAATTAGTTGTTGAATACATGGGTGGATGTTCTAGGCCATAGCGTGTGGAAAGCACACCGTGAACTGTAAGATATGCACATTATTTAAAGGACTGAACACGAGCTCAATATAGAGTGTCTCAGACACATCACAATCGACTTCTCTCGTTCTTATAGTGCAGAAGTTGGCGGTGGTCCAGGCTGGGTGGTTGACTCTGCTTCATGAAGATACCCAGGCACCCAGGTTTCTTCTTTCTTGTTACTGTGTCATCCTTTTGGAGGATGACTTCAGATACAGAGGTGAAGTCAGCTTGCCCTCAACAGCCCTCGGGAAGGAGGGAAAAGAGGGTCGGGGGTGAGCAGGTTCCTTATAATAATCGGATCTGGAAGTTATGCATATCACTTCTGCTCCCATTCGATTAGCCTCTTTAGCTGCAAGGAAAGTTTGGAAATATAGTGTCTGAATGTGTTCTGCTAAACTCAGAGTTGAAGGGACCCGTTGGTAGAAAGAAGGGGAGCCAGTTCAGTTTCTGTCAGTATATTTGTAGCATAAAGGGTCAAATTAACTGTAGCTAGGGTAAAATTTTTTGTTTGATTCTGATAGAAAAGGCAGATCATAAGTTCTTTATGAATTTTGTAATTTGGTCTAAGTATCAGTGGACTTCGCTTATTTGGAGCTCAGAATTAGTTGAAAAATATTTAACAACCTACTTCTGATTATGCATCTGAGAACACTCATTCAGCCTTTCCAGTGTGAGCCATTCCAGCTAATGCTGTGATTAATTTACTCTTGGTAAAATGGCTTGTTAAAGTTACCATATTTGAGAAATGATCAATAAAAATGTGCAGGTTGTTAAGGCTGTTATGACTCCTGGCCCTAACTGAAACCTTCTCTGTTGCCTGTTTAATTTCTATCAATCTGATCATGCAGCAGGTAAATTTATATGGGTTTAGAGCAAGTAGAAAACTTTAAAAAATTTATTCATTTTTCTGATATATTTTAAGGCTTCAGTTCAGTTCGGTTCAGTTCAGTCGCTCAGTCGTGTCCGACTCTCCGCGACCCCATGAATCACAGCACGCCAGGCCTCCCTGTCCATCACCAACTCCCGGAGTACACTCAAACTCATGTCCATAGAGTCAGTGATGCCATCCAGCCATCTCATCCTCGGTTGTCCCCTTCTCCTCCCGCCCCCAACCCTTCCCAGCATCAGAGTCTTTTCCAGTGAGTCAACTCGTCGCATGAGGTGGCCAAAGTATTGCAGTTTCAGCTTTAGCATCAGTCCCTCCAATGAACACCCAGGATTGATCTCCTTTAGAATGGACTGGTTGGATCTCCTTGCAGTATAAGGAACTCTCAAGAGTCTTCTCCAACACCACAGTTCAAAAGCATCGATTCTTCGGCGATCAGCTTTCTTCACAGTCCAACTCTCACATCCATACATGACCACGGGAAAAACCATTGCCTTGACTAGACGGACCTTGGTTGGCAAAGTAATGTCTCTGCTCTTTAATATATTATCAAGGAATAGTTTATTATTTTAGTCAGGAAAACACCGTAGACTGGGTGACTTCAACAGTATTCATTTATTTCTTACTGTTCTGGCTGCTAGAAATCAGAGATCAGGGCACCAGCATGGTTGGTTTTTAGTGAGAACTTTCTTCATGGCTTGCAGATGGTCATCTTCTTGCTGTGTCCTCACATGGTTTCCCTTCTGAGTACTTTTGAGGAAAGAGAAAAATAGAGAAGTCTCTTCCTCATCTTCATAAGGCCAGTGATGCTATCAGACACTACCTTTACAACCTCACTTAACCTTAACTGCCTCCTAAAAGCCCTGTCTCCAAATACAGTTACACTGGGGGTTAGGGTTTTGACATGAATTTGGAGGCAGAAAGGACACAAATCAGTCCCTGGCATTTGTCTTTGGAAATTATGACTGGAAAAAAAGGTTTTCCTTATTTATTATTATTTCCAACTTTCAGTGTAGTCAGGATATGCCCAGAACTGTCATCTGAGGGTTTACTGTATTCCGGTGTTGTTATTTCAACCACAGTGTCAACACTAAGAACAACAGACCTCGGACTTTGTGTTGGTTTCCTTTTCTGAGGAATCGTTAGGATGAAGAGCTTTAAATCCAGATTCATGGTCTATGACGAGGAGGGTCATCTGATACTCATTCTTAAAATCTGAAGAGGGCAATCCTCCTAGAGAAAGGAGGACCATTCTTGAGTTAGAAGCACTAAATCAATTCTGAAGAGCCCATCAGTAGAAGAATTTAGGAATTCTCCATCCAGTGCATTGAGTTTCCCACACAGTTCCCACACAGAAATAGACACAGGTTAGATCAATTCAGTAATAAAATTTGATAAATGCCTTTTTGGGGATTATTCTACAGACAAAACAAACTGTTGATTGACTGTACTGGGGTCTTTTTTACTGGTCACTCTGACATATTTTAGATAAAACCAGTATTATTTTCAGCTAAAATTTTAGGCAAATAATAAACTGCCCCTCACATAAACTAGTAAGTTCTTTCCCTTTTACCTCAATTGCAGAACTGACCACAGTGAGATAATCTACCCAGGAAGGTAGAGTATACACTTCTCAAATGAATTTAGGCAGAAGAGTGAACTAAATGTTGGATGGATAATGTAATGCTCACATCCTACTAAATTATAAAATGTGGATGTTCTTAATAGAATTATGATTTTTGTTCTTATGTTTTTCTCTTAAATTATTGTGGCAAGTAGGACACTAAGGGACTGGGTCTAAGTTCTGCTTATACAACCAGTTTGTTGTGTGAACTTGGGCAAGTCCTTTCATTTAACTTCACTGGGTCTCAGAGTTCTCCTATTTAATCTGATAACAGCAGACATAGGTCCTAGAGCGTTTAGGGTGTGTTCATTGAGATGATACATGTAAAATGACTTAGTTTAGTGCTTAACATGTCTTCCTTGGTAACTCAGCTGGTAAAGAATTTGCCTGCAATTCAGGAGACCCCGCTTCAATTCTTGGGTTGGGAAGATCCTCTAGAGAAGGGATAGGTTACCCACTCCAGTATTCTTGGGCTTCCCTGGTGGCTCAGCTGGTAAAGAATCCGCCTGCAATGTGGGAGACCTGGGTTTAACCCCTGGGTTGGGAAGATCCCCTGGAGTAGGAAATGGCAACCCACTCCGGTATCCTTGCTTGGAGAATTCCCATGGATGAGGAGCCTGGTGGGCTACAGTCCATGGGGTTGCAAACAGCTGGACACAACTGAGTGACTAAGCACAGCACAGCACAGCACAGTGCTTAGGATGTGGCAGACACTTACAGATAATGGTTGTTGTGATGATGAAGATTGCTATGACAGTTACTTTTATGGCCCTTTTCAATAGTTACATTTCACTTCTTCCCACCCATTTTCACTTTAGGCTAGGGGTAAGATTATAAAGGATATGGCTTTCAACAACAATGTCAACAAAGAAATCACTTTCAAGACTTCCCTGGTGGTCCAGTGGCTAAGATTCTGAGCTCCCAATGCAGGAGATCCAGGTTCAATCCCTGGTCAGGGAGCTAGATCCCATGTGCTGCATTAAGATAAAAATAATTTAAAAATATGAAAAAAATTGACCTTGGTAGAAATTGCTTTCTAACAACTAAACCCTAAAAATGTGGAGGAGAACAGGAGTAATTTCAATATCTAGAATTCTGTCCTAAAAAACAGCTTATGATGGCAGTCACAAAATTAAAAATCTATTCAGTATTAAGCTATAACTACTGCAAGTTTTCCCCTTCACTTTCTGGTCACTTAAATGGTTATTTTTATTAGAAATCATTCTTCTTTTCCCCCCAAATTATATTTTTGAAGTCTAGACCGTGGTAGCAGAGAAGGCAATGGCAAGCCACTCCAGTGCTCTTGCCTAGAAAATCCCATGGACGGAGGAGCCTGGTAGGCTGCAGTCCATGGGGTCGCTACGAGTCTGACATGACTGAGCGATTTCACTTTCACTTTTCACTTTCACACATTGGAGAAGGAAATGGCAACCCACTCCAGTGTTCTTGCCTGGAGAATCCCAGGGATGGGGGAGCCTGGTGGGCTGCCATCTATGGGGTCACACAGAGTCGGACACACCTGAAGTGACTTAGCAGCAGCAGACTGTGGTAGAATAAAGATATAGCATATTTTATAAAGGCCTCATAGTAGGTTACTGGTATCATTAAGTTTGACTCTAGAGGTAAGAATCATAAATTTCTTTATCATTCAAGTAGCTGTATTTTTAATTAAAAAAGCTATTACCAAAGATTAACAGACACATTAATAGCTGAAACTCCAATAATCTGGCCACCTGATGTGAAAAACTGACTCATTGGAAAAGACCCTGATGTTGGGAAAGATTGAAGGCAGGAGGGGGAGGGGATGATAAAGGATGAGATAGTTGGATGACATCACCGACTTGATGGACATGAATTTGAGCAAGCTCCAGGAATTAGTGATGGACAGGGAATCCTGATGTGCTGCAGTCCATGGGGTCGCAAAGAGTCAGACATGACTGAGTGACTGGACTGAATTGAACAGACACATTTATATTTATACATAATAGTCGTATTTATTTGGGATATTTATTTTAAATTTGATGCTTGGTTATCATCTCTTTTGACTTTTTGTAATTTTAAAAAGTGATGGAATTCCATTAATAAATGACTTTTTTTGGCCTCTATATGGACCCAATTTTAAATAATTGTTTGTGTTTCTTGAAAAGAAAATAGACTATTCATAATGAAGACAATCTGCTGCCTATATGTTGGCCATGCTGTTACCAACTTTGAAAACTAGATTTCAGTAAAAAAAAAAAAGAAAAAAAATTGTTCTAACTGAAAGCCAGAAGGTCACATCTTATAATCCTGGCATCCAACTTCATTCTTTTTTTTAAAGACTTTTTTTGATGTGAACCACTTTTTAAGTCTTTATTGAATTTGGTCCAATATTCATGTTCAGTTGCTTAGTTGTGTCTGACTTTACAACTCCATGGACTGTACCCTGCTGGGCTCCTCTGTCAATGAGATTTTCCAGGCAAGAATAGTGGAGTGGGTTTCCATTTCCTCCTCCAGGGGATGTTCCTGACCCAGGGATCAAACCTGCGTCTCCTGAGGCTTCTGCATTGCAGGTGAATTTTTTACCACTAGAGCCACCTGGGAAGCCCCTCTGTTCTATGTTTTGATTTTTCAGTTGCAAAGCATGTGAGATCCTAGCTCCCTAGCCATGGATCGAACCTATACCCCCTTCTCTGGAAAGCGAAGGCTCAATCACTGGTCCACCAAGGAAGTCCCTCTAATTTCATTCTTATTAAGAATTAAGGCCAATAACCCTTGTCTATTGACTTAATGACTAAAGAATGAACTTAGGGATTTTAAAGGACAAGATTTGTATTAATTTCCTATGGCTGCTGTAAGAAATTACCACACAATTGGGTGGCTTAAGGCAACAGAAATATATGCTCTCACTGTTATCAAGACCAGAAGTTCAAAATCAAGGTGTACACAGGGTCGTGCTTTCTCTAAAGCTTCTAGAGAAGAGTCCTTCATTGCCTCTTTCTGCTTCTGGTGGCCATATTATTATGGGTTTATCAGTGAAATATTAGAACTGATTAGATCTTAAGCAGCAATTTATTCAGTTCAGTTCAGTTCAGTTCAGTCGCCCAGTTGTGTCCGACTCTCTGCGACCCCATGAATCACAGCACGCCAGGCCTCCCTGTCCATCACCAACTCCCGGAGTTCACTCAAACCCACGTTCACAGAGTCGGTGATGCCATCCAGCTATCTAATTCTCGGTCGTCCCCTTCTCCTCCCGCCCCCAACCCTTCCCAGCATCAGAGTCTTTTCCAGTGAGTCAACTCGTCGCATGAGGTGGCCAAAGTATTGCAGTTTCAGCTGTAGCATCAGTCCTTCCAATGAACACCCAGGATCGATCTCCCTTAGAATGGACTGGTTGGATCTCCTTGCGGTATAAGGGACTCTCAAGAGTCTTCTCCAACACCACAGTTCAAAAGCATCAATTCTTCGGCGATCAGCTTTCTTCACAGTCCAACTCTCACGTCCATACATGACCACGGGAAAAACCATAGCCTTGATTAGACGGACCTTTGTTGGCAAAGTAATGTCTCTGCTTTTTAATATATTATCAAGGTTGATCATAACTTTCCTTCCAAGGAGTAAGCGTCTTTTAATTTCATGGCTGCAATCAGCAATTTATACTAACATGGAAATCCACCGGATCAGTGAGAGCAATGCTAAAGAGTGACTTTCCTGAGGGATCTTCTAGGTGAGCTATTGTTTTAGTAGCTAAATTTAGTGCACTAAATTATTTACTGATAGTTCAGAGGTATATGTGTGTTAAAATAAAACATATTGGCATATAAAAATAATAAAACACATTGGCATATAAAGACAATAAACCACATTGGCATATAAAAAAACTCACATTGTATTAGACTTCCATTTTTTATACTAGCAGTGGTATTGACACGTACCAAGTGAAACTAGCTAAAAGAATACTGTTGTTTTAAAGCCCCTGTGGATATTCTTATATCTTTCACCTATAGAAAAGAATGACACAGAAATAAAATATTCTTTCTCACATCCTAAAACACTCATGAATTTTTAAATCAAGTGCGGGGATGACCCAGAGGGAAGATAAAGGGAGGAGGGAGGTGGGAGGGGGGGTTCAGGAGGGGGAACTCATGTACACCTGGGGCGAATTCATGTCAACGTATGGCAAAACCAACCAATATAATATTGTAAAATAATTTGCCTCCAATAAAAAATAAATAAATTAATAAAAAATAAATAAAAAAAGCAAAGTAAAAAAAAATAAGTAAAGTGACTGATATCTATTTAAAAAGTATTCAGTGCCAGAGAAATTCAATCCTGTTGAGATACCAAATATCTGGAATAATGATCTTTTTAAATAACATAAAAGAAGAATGTAGTACAAACTAAGCTGATGGCTATCTGTCGGGTGGCCACATGCTCTGTCTTCTAATAATTTTCTCTTCAGGGAAAATGTTAAGAGTGATGGTGCATTTTTTAACTGCTTGTTTCTAGGCTGTTAAACTCTACACTAACATACTTCACTTACATTGTTTGTACATATGCAAAACCATTAGAAGAATTTTCAGCTTTAGCACAATCTATGCCAAATTTTTTTTCTCCTGAAATATCAAGATAACTGAGACAAAACTGGTATCTTGGGAAAGAGCCTAAATTATCTAAGTAATTCCTTTCCTTATCTGCTCCACAAACATAATTGTAATTTAAAACATTATTGAATATTTTAGCTTTCTTTTCATATTTTTTAGCTTTAAGTCTGTCCATTTTGTGACAAAATGCTCTGTTTCATTTAAATTATATCCAGAAGAGTGGGATTGATTCGGCCAAATCAGTCTTATTCCTGTCTTTCTTATAGTTGGTTTCCTTTGAAGACATGTTTGGTGTGATGTCCTATTTCAGTTAACAACTACCAGGTCACAAACCGAACTCAACTGAGAGTTGCAAACTTGTGGAAACACAAAACTTTCACGCCTCTGACAAAAGGAAAGAGGGTTTTAAAAGGAGTTCAGTTCAGTTCAGTCGCTCAGTCGTGTCCGACTCTCTGCAACCCCATGAATCACAGCACGCCAGGCCTTCCTGTCCATCACCAGCTCCCGGAGTTCACTCAAACTCATGTCCATCGAGTCGGTGATGCCATCCAGCCATCTCATTCTCTGTCGTCCCCTTCTCCTCCCGCCCCCAACCTTTCCCAGCATCAGAGTCTTTTCCAGTGAGTCAACTCGTCGCATGAGGTGGCCAAAGTATTGCAGTTTCAGCTTTAGCGTCAGTCCTTCCAATGAACACCCAGGGTTGATCTCCTTTAGAATGGACTGGTTGGATCTCCTTGAAGTCCAAGGGACTCTCAAGAGTCTTCTCCAGCACCACAGTTCAAAAGCATCAATTCTTCGGCGATCAGCTTTCTTCACAGTCCAACTCTCACATCCATACATGACCATGGGAAAAACCATAGCCTTGACGAGATGGACCTTGGTTGGCAAAATAATGTCTCTGCTTTTTAATATACTATCTAGGTTGGTCATAACTTTCCTTCCAAGGAGGAAGCGTCTTTTAATTTCATGGCTGCAATCAGCATCTGCAGTGATTTTGGAGCCCAGAAAAATAAAGTCTGACACTGTTTCCACTGTTTTTCCATCTATTTCCCATGAAGTGATGGGACCAGTTGCCATGATCTTTGCTTTCTGAATGTTGAGCTTCAAGCCAAACTTTTCACTCTCCTCTTTCACTTTCATCAAGAGGCTTTTGAGTTCCTCTTCACTTTCTGCCATAAGGGTAGTGTCATCTGCATATCTGAGGTTATTGATATTTCTCCCGGCAATCTTGATTCCAGCTTGTGCTTCTTCCAGCCCAGCGTTCCTCATGATGTACTCTGCATAGAAGTTAAATAAGCAAGGTGACAATATACAGCCTTGACGTACTCCTTTTCCTATTTGGAACCAGTCTGTTGTTCCATGTCCAGTTCTAACTGTTGCTTCCTGACCTGCATACAGGTTTCTCAAGAGGCAGGTCAGGTGGTCTGGTATTCCCATCTCTTTCAGAATGTTCCACAGTTGATTGTGATCCACACAAAGTCAAAGGCTTTGGCATAGTCAATGAAGCAGAAATAGATGTTTTTCTGGAACTCTCTTGCTTTCTCCATGATCCAGCGGATGTTGGCAATTTGATCTCTGGTGCCTCTGCCTTTTCTAAAACCTGCTTGAACATCTGGGAGTTTAAAAGGAGTAGGCAAGGCATAAGTTATCATGAAGGCTGTGGGTAACTCTATAGGGTAAGTAGCCATTGACCTGTCCACCGAGTTACTGAAACCTCTCCCAGAGCTCCAGGAAGGAAAATAAAGTGTTAGTAGAAGTTTCCTGTAATCCTTCCTCATCATGACATAGGATCCCTTGGGAAATCTGCTGCTGTTTTGAGATTTCTCTACTAGTATGTGGAGTGGTAGTTATCTTCCCAGTGTCATACTGTAGGCCCCTTAGCAAATAATCCAGCTCATTCTTACTCAGCTGCCATCTTCAATAGCAAGTCTTTTCAAGCTGCCAGACCTCTCCTATTTTCGCTTTACTTTAAAATGCTCCAGTTAAGCAGTCGATGTAAATGCTAAAATTTAACATACTGAAGCTGGTTGTTCAAAAGCCCAGATAATTTATTGATTGTCTTAAGTGAAATTAAACAATGATCAGATTTAGTATTTCAGAGCTATTATGACAACATTTTAATTTTCAGCAGATTTTTGAAGTATAATATATATACCACAAACTTCACCCTTAAATTAAAAAAGGTGTTAGTCAATTTGTAGAGGTGTGCAGCCATCACTATTATCACAATCCAACTTTAGACCATTTCTCTCACTCTGAGAAGTTCCCTTACTCCTGCCGTCAGCCCTAGGCAAACATTAATCTGTTTTCTATGACTATAAATTTGCCTTTACTAAACATATTCAGCTTCCCAGGTGGTTCAGTGGTAAAGAATCTGCCTGCCAATGCAGGAGTCTTGGGTTTAATCCCTGGGTTGGGAAGATTCCCCTGGAGAAGGAAATGGCAAACCATTCCAGTATTCTTGCTTGGGAAATCTCAAGGACAGAGGAGTGTGGTGGGTTACAGTCCCTGAGGCGGCAAAGGAGTTGGATACGACTTAGTGACTAAATAACAACAAAAGTACACACAGAGATTTTGACATTAGATCTGACGACCTTTACTTCCTTTGGAATAGATTATCCCATTCTCTTTCTCATTCACCTTTTGGGACTTTTCACTACTCATTAAGCAGCTCCATTAGAGAGGAGGGAAAGGAGAGCAGAGGACGTGAAATTCAAACCACTCAATGTTATTTCAGTGTTGGTAGCAAACTGTGCAGGTAAGAGCTATAGGAAAGACATTGAAGTTAATGGCCATACTAATTTTTGTTGTTATTGTTATTTGTGAAACTCACTTTAGAATGCTCTTTCTTGCATTGTTTAGACTCCCAAATAAAAATGAGCCTTTGTACTGGTTCTGTGTCAAGTGACAGAAGACCCATCATGGTTTAAGCAAAGAGAATTTATTGGTTCTTACATGTGCAAAGTCCAAGGATACAGTGGGCTTTGCTAATCTGTATCCAGATGGACGGGGCTTCCTAGGTGGCTCAGTGGTAAAGAATCTGCCTGCCAATGAAGGAGACATAGGGGATACAGGTTTGATCCCTGGGTCAGGAAGATATCCTGGGGGAGGGCATGGCAACCCACTCCAGTATTGCCTGCAGTATTCCATGGACAGAGGAGCCTAGTGGGCTACAGTCCATGGGGGTCAAAAAAGAGCTGGACACAACTCAGCATGCATACACATATCTAGATGGATTGGTGGTTCCCAGTTCTGCTTCTCTCTGCCTGTATGATTAACCTCTTTTAGCTTCATAGGGTTGTTATGAGGGTGATGTGAGAACACACACACTCACACAGATTAGTACATCCTAAGTTTTCTATGATCATGACTTTTTGCTATTATTTATTTTATCTTATGTTTATTGTATGCTCCAAGTTATGGTTCTTTTTCTTCCCCTTTCTCTAAGTAAAATATTTTACTTCTCTGACAATTTAGATGTATATCTTAACCTACGGTTTCTAGAGTAACTAATCATTATAGTCTGCAATGTGAACTTTTATCAATTTTAAGCTAGAAATCCAAGTACTATGTGTTTGAGCAGATCCACTTAGTATGAAAATTTCTGTAAACAAAATGACTGTAAAGTCATGGCTTTAATTTATGCTTTTTAATAAGCATTGACAACACACCAATTTCGGGACAATTAAAATACTTAAGTTCTTAAATTTTTAACATAATTAGAAATGTATTATTGTTATAATTTTGATGAAACTATTAGCCATGATATATAATTATAAATCACTTTTCTTCCATATGACATTTAAATAAGTGCAAAGCAAAGAATTACATTAGAAAAATCGATATCTTATGCCTTTTAAAAGACTAAATTTCACTGGGACCATATCATGTTTTATATTCCTTCAATTCATTTGGTAGTTTTTTGGAAATGTAGGTTTATTTCCTCTTTGTAACAATTCCTTCTGCATTCATTATTAAGAATTTATAAGATTACAAACTTATTTCATCAACATTAGCCTCAAAAAGTAATATTTGTATTTAAAAGGCAGTAAATTGCACTAAGGTGTGAAGGACAAGTTGCTTTACTCTCAGGAATTACCCATTTATTAAAGCAAATGTAGTAATAATTTGGAAGACTTTGATTTGAAGGGAAAGAATTACTTCATATCAGGATGTCTGAGTGCTTGGCATGTGTCATCATGTTTAATTCTCATAATAATGTTTCTCGGTAGGTGTTATCATCTCCCTTTACAGACATAAAATTAATACTTAGCGCCATTATCTGCCCAACTTCACTCATTCAGAAGCAGGGAGAATTTGATGGAATCTAGGTTTCTCTGACTGATATTTCTCTACTGCTTAATTAGCTCTTTCTGATAGAAATCTTTTTCAGTGGAGTTACTCCACTTCCAGATGACTTGTCAGATGAAATGGTGTTCTCTGAGAAGGGGATTCTTGGGGAATCCTTCTTTTTATAATTGTTTGAACTATTTCAGGGACATGGTTTGGTAGTTTTAATATCTGAAGATGCCTATATTAACTGCATAGATAGGCACATTGACTTATTAATTATGCTCGTATTTTTAACGAGTCTTGAAATTGAGATACTCCTGTTCCCATGGGTACCTCTGTTCCCAAGCAATGGACACAGAGCATGTGAACCTCATTCCTCTGGAACAGCATTAACTACACAAGCATTCATTGAAAAAATAAATATTATGATATAACTAAATAGAAACTTCTGTAACGTGACAAAAACATATGATGAAGAATTAGACATATTCTCATTGAAGTCAAGGACAAAAAATTATCTCTACTATTATTCTTTATCATTCTAGAAGTCTTAGCCAAAGCAATTATACAAGAGAAAGAAATGGATTAGTAAAATTGCATAAGAGGACAATTTACAGTTGTTTTCAGGAGGAAAACTGAAAGCAATTTCAGTTTACAATTGCTTTCAGATGATAAAATTACATACTTGGGTAATTGAAGAGAACCTATTGAAAAGCTACAGAAATAATAAGAGAATTAATAAATATGGCAATTTGTAAATTGATTCATAAAATCAACAGTTTTCTTCAAACAAGTAACAGTCTGCTAGAAAATTAAAAAGGGGAAAAAGTTCCATTTGTAATAATAATAACAACAAAGAAAGGAAATATGTTTTGAGCACTTACAATTGCCACACACAGTTCTAAGTGCTTTGAAGTGGTTTTCACTGAATTCTCACTACAACTCTCTGAAGCAGGTGCTATTATTATTTCTGTCTTATTAATACTCAAGAAAAAAGGAGGAACAAAGTGTTCATGTAACTTGCTCAAGGTCTTATAAACTTGAGAACATGTAGTTTTAATTAATAGAATATAGTTCCTCCCAGTGGAGAAGGAAATGGCAACCCACTCCAGTGATCTTGCCTGGAGAATCCCAGGGACGGGGGAGCCTGGTGGGCTTCCATCTATGGGGTCACACAGAGTCGGACAAGACTGAGGTGACTTAGCAGCAGCAGCAGCAGCAGCAGTTCCTCCCAGACAGTGTAATACTCACTGAAGAACACTTTATTTTAAATTCTAAAAGAAAGCTCATCATGAAAATTTATACTGCTCTTGGTCTGAAGACTTAATATTTTGAAGACATCAAGTGTCCCTATTTAGTTAATAAACTTAATGTAATATCAACACAGATACAAAGAAAATTTTTAGGTTAGATAAGTTGGATTTTATGTTGCCAGATATATTCTTAAAAAGAATATAAACAGGCATAAAGTAATAAGGGAGGAATGGTATCCTATATTAAAATATATTATGAACTTATATTAATTTAAATAATTGTGTGTTGGCACCTGAGTAAACAGACACGTTGTTGGGACAATATAAGGAGTCTAGACATCCAAATATAAATGAAAATTTAATTTTTGAAAATAGTGATATTTCAGATCAATGGAAAATTGCATTCCTCAACGTGTTAGTGTAAAGAAACTGTATCCCTACTTCACTGCTTGAACTCAGATAAATTCTAAATGGACTAAAGATTTAAAAGTAAAAAGTAAAACTATGAAACTAGTAGGAGAAAAGTGATACACTTTTAAACACTGTAATTTTAGTGTGTGTGTAGGGCAGGTGACTTTTCAAGCAAACGTGAAACCTGAAAGCCAGGAAAGAAAAGACTGATAAATGTGTTTACGTACATATTTTAAATAAAGAAAATCAAAACACAGATTTCAAATATGAAAAATGTTTGGAAATACATGATGGAAAGAAGACTTATTTCCTTAATCAATTAGAACTTTGTGAACCAATATGGAAGAAACCAACAACTCCAATAACAACATGGATAAAATCATGAAAGGAAAGACTTGCTTGCAATCACATAGCTTTTCTGTATTTTAAAATTTCATATATATAAAACTTTTGAACAAAAACACAGAATATCCTTACTCTGTGATATATATGTCTTCCCAAATACTTTCTATGAATATAATTTGGGCTTCCCTGGTGGCTCAGATGGTAAAGAATCTTCCTGCAATGAGGGAGACCTGGGTTCGATCCCTGGGTTGGGAAAATCCCTGGAGAAGGAAACAGCTACCCACTCCAGTATTCTTGCCTGGAGAATTCCATGGACAGAGAAGCCTGGCAGGCTACAGTCCCTGGGGTTGCAAAGAGTCGGACGTGACTGAGAGACTTTCATACACACCCATTTTTTATGAAACAAATTCATTTAATTCATTTTATCTTACATGTTATGTGTTTGGATGTCACCAAATGTTCTATGACACACTTAAATGGCAAAATCATTTTTCCTCTTCTTCATATTAGTTTCCAGTGTCTTGTTATTGTGAATATTCCTTAAATTACAATTTTTATTCACATACCATGATTAATATCCCTTGATATTAATTCTTTATGTCAAATAAACTTCCTGAAATAGAATTGCTAGGTTAAATGGAATATGTATTTTAATCTTTTAAATAATACTTTTGAACATTTTTAGATTATTCTAATTTATGCATTCTCAGTCAGTATTTAGGAGTAGTTGTTTTACTGATTTCTTGTCAAAATTGTGGATTACCATTATAAGAAACCCTTACATATATATATAATAAAAATATAAGTTCTATAAATGATTACTAATGAGATTAAATTTTAGTCTATATGACTCGTTTGTGTGAGTGTATGTGTGTGATTTTAGGTATCTGCTTAGAGGAAATAAATGCTGTGTCTATTTGGCTAAAATAGCTACCTGGACTAAAAACAAATGATCTGATCATTTTAATTTCTATAATCACTAGAGTAGGTATTCTTGCAATCTGTTCTTAAGGATAATGTCACAAATAGTATTTTAACTCTTAAGTAGTTGCTTAGTCAAGGAACCTACATTTGCAGATTCACCAAGCAGTCATACAAGAAAAACCTGATGAGTCATCGCAAAATTTGGGTGGTTCCTCAAAGTTTTGGCTGATGGTAGAGTTTTTCAACTGTTTCCTGTATGTTTTTCTTATTATTTCTTTCCATAATAAACCTGATAACTTAAAACTCTCCCTTCACGGAGTTGGTTTTATTTCCAACAGTCAAGCTAAGACACAAACAGCTCGGAGTTACATAGTCAATTAAACCAAGGTGGGAGAGGGGGAGGGTGGGCACAGTGATAAATGAGCAGTCATTTCAATGTTTTCTTTCCAGAAGAAATCAGAGCCAGATTACACATTATCTCGCCCTGACTTTTAGCAAGATAGATAGCCACGCAAAATTTTCGAGTTCAAATAGTCTCCATCAAGAGGGTGAAAACCCTCATCTTCTGGCCGCGCTGAACTTTCATCCTTTTAACTGAAGGGATCCGATTTCTTTTATTGAATAAGAAAGAATTTATTCAAATGACTCTCACAGGCTTAGGTCTTTAACTAACATAAAGGCAAACGGTGAAAGAAATTAACATCATGACGTGATGCAGAGATTTTTAGAGATTGTCCAAAAAATGCTGTTTCAGATTCTGAGAGCAAAGCGATCTTGTTCACTTGTCCTCAGTAGTTCGAGTTCCTGGTCAAAATTCCATTATTTTAGGTCTAGTCTTACATCTTCGCGTTACTATAATACATCGTTTGCCTTAAGACTGAGGTAACAAGAAATTACATGAAAAGCATATACTGCTGGAAAAATAAACACTTTTGATTGTATTTCAAGTTGGAAAATTACCCATTTATCCTTGTCGGTCGATAGTACAAACTTCTTTGTTTTGAAAAGATTTTAATGTAGCACTTCATATATTACCGATAGAAATAAATTCGAAGAAATAATTTGACCAGAAAAGATCAGAAATATAGAATGAACGGATTTGTTCTTTTCTCATTTGGTGTATGAACTGTAAAAGCACAAGTTGTAGGCTTCTGGAGTGGACCGACTGCAGAATCGGTGATACCAGAGGCTAAGTTATCTTCACTTAAGAACCAGTGAGAATATTATTGTCGCCAAATTTCGGGTTCACACCGTGATAGTCAGTTCTCTAAAACCCCCAAACGACCGCTCTGATAAATGACCCGGATGCTGCCAGACCAAATGATTTTTACCAAGGTGGATCCCCCTACTGTGGGCTCAGGACTGGATCACCTGCAGGGCAGATTGCAGATTCGGTGACCTTCCCGGAACCCAGGGAGAAGGTTCCGCCGGAGATAGAGTGGAAGTCTCCCCTGAAAAGGCCCGGCTGCCGAGCCGGAGCCCCTCCAAACCCGAGAGGGCCCCCGGCGGGCTGCCGCGCGTCCGCAGGTGGAGATGCGCGTCTCCGAGGCTGTGCGCGCCGCTGTGGGTCGGAGCAGGTGGGAGGGTCCTGCTTTCCGCCCCAGCACCGCCCGGGGTCAGAGGGATTGTCCTCGGCAGCCCTGCCCAGTCAATTTGTCAAGGACCTGCATCGGATAAATAGCTGTCTCCCCAGACCTGTATAGTGACTAATCCAAATAAATCGCAGTCACTTTTCCTGAGCGCTTCAGCGGGCAGCCAGGCTTTAATGGCTCTGCTTTCCAGACCTCCAGAGAAGACTGGCCGCGGCCTCTGCGCGCACTTCAGCGCCCCTGGCCCTCCGGGGAACCTCAGTTTCCCCTCTCGCGACATGGGACCCATGAGAGCGGTGGCAGCCGAGCCCCAGCGTGCTGGCACGGTCGGCCGATTGGAGCTGCCCTCTGGGGATCCCGGGGTAAAAAGCGACGGTAGCGCCTCTCCTCGTCCTTGTGGACTTGTCTGGAATTTTACTCCCTTGGCCTGGTTTGAAGATCCTCTGGGATCTTCTTTACTCTCCACCTTTCTACCCCTTCCTCTGCTGCTTTAAGCCAGAGAAATTCGAAATACCTTCTCACTTGAAGCTTTTGGGCCAATCAATCTAGATCTTACCGCTTTCCTCTGAGATCTTTAAAACTTTGATTCCCCAAACTTCCAGCTCCATCTCCCCCACTCCCTTCCGTCCCCTCTGGGATCCCTCTGGATGCCTGCTCAAAATACCTGCTGGCGCCAGAGGAAATTCACTTGTAACAGATACTCAGCGGGTGTAAAACCAACACTCTGCTTCCGGGGTCATTTTCCTCCCCACCTTCTGCCCCATCAACTTGTCGCTTAGCCAGGGCCAACCCCAGGAATTATTGTGAATCCTGAGTGCAGGGCTGGACAGTTTGGAACCACTTTAATAGACCCGATGATTGCTATTTAACACGTTTCTTTCAGGACTTTGTTCCGTGCAGCCCTACAATCTTGGCGTCTGTGAAATGAACATGAGGCCTAGGATTGGTCCACAGGTAGATTTTATAAAGGGATCTAGCACTTCTTCAAGCTTCAAAATATCTGAAGTAAAAGTGAACTATTCTGTTTGTTTACAAATCCGTTACTGGGGAAAAAAATGCTGAGAAAAGTAGAAAATTTCACTCCTTTTATTTTGGTGATAAACTACTAGAAAGATTTAGGTAACATAATTTTGCAATGGGTTTACTCCCAGATATTATTTACATTTCATGTGTAAGGTTAATCATTGATGATAATTTCCCTGTTTTGTGAATATTTACCACCAGTAGATTGAAAGAAATTATACATGTAAGGGAACATGTGTAAGAGCATCAAGTGCGTTTTATTTGAACAAATAAAGTCATTATTATATATCCCTTTTCAAAAAAGCAAAACATAACTGTCCAATAATAAAATGGTTTTGACTGTTATAAAATTTTATTTTTCAATTCTAATATCACCTTTCCCCAAAATTTTACCCTTTATGAATTATTTGGCATGCTTATGATTATTATGTAGAGCTCTTGAGCTTTATAAAACACTGAAGAAGAAAACTATGTTCTTTGTTTATACTACTAAACATTTCAGTCTGTTTGAGAGATAGCGGATACTTTTAGGTAATATTTTTGAAAATTCATTTGAAAATTGTTGCCTTTCAAAGGTCTTGGTCTAGAGTTGTTTTCTGCTTAGCTCTGCCTTTGTGCCACTGAACAGAGCTCCAAGTCTTGAATAAATGTTCACAGAACTCGTTTTGGTTGGGAGCTAAAAAGAAAGCCAATGCAAAGGCCCTCACTTTAATTTTCCTGTCACCTAAAACAGCTTGAGATTAGCTCAGCTGTTGTGGGGTGCAATTTTCAGTCAAGATCTGTGACTCTTCATCGTTTACTTTCTACTGTGGCATCACTTCCATGGTCATGAACTTCTGGAACACTGTTGAGCAGAGATTTTTCCTGTTCCATAAATCATTTTTGGAGATCTTGCCTGATTTGTTGTCAGAGATGGAGTTTAAACAGTGGTCAAAGATAAGGTACAGATCTACACTGGGAGTTCATTAAGATCTTCCTGTGGGAAAAAATCTGCCATTTTTCAGAGATTTGTGGTTATTCATGGAGCCAGATGTGACATATGATTTTTGTTACTTGAAGTATTTCTCATTTATAAGGTTTTCTAGTTTCTCTGCCAAAAAGAAATGGAAGACTACCTCAGCATATGAAAATTATAATTTAAGTCAGCATCTTCTAGGTTCTAGGAAGGTTAGGATAATTTCATGAATATCAAGGCAGATGTATGAAACACTCCCATATTAGAGCTAGATGTCAATGTTATAATTGCTGTTTCTTGAACCATCTAGAGAGCATGAGGGAGGCACAAAGAGGAGGAGGGGAGTTTCTCAGGATTACCAAATTAGATTTCTGAGCGGTCCATTATGGAATTTATTTGACAGTGAAACTGTGCAAGGTCAGTTAACCAACTGCACTTTCTTTTCTCACTCCAGTGTATTTTGGTGACTGACAGAGCATAACAGTGTTATTTCAGATATTATTAACTTATCCCGAAAATAAGTCATTTTTTGACACCACTCAGGGTAAATGATTAGCGTCAGGTTAACGCTGACACCTATAAAAACAAAGCCCCATTTGGGTAAAGCAACCAGTCCATTCTAAAGGAGATCAGTCCTGGGTGTTCATTGGAAGGACTGATGCTAAAGCTGAAACTCCAATACTTTGGCCACCTCATGCGAAGAGTTGACTCACTGGAAAAGAGTCTGATGCTAGGAGGGATTGGGGGTGGGAGGAGAAGGGGACGACAGAGAATGAGATGGCTGGATGGCATCACTGACTCGACGGACATGAGTTTGAGTGAACTCTGGGAGCTGGTGATGGACAGGGAGGCCTGGCGTGCTGTGATTCATGGGGTCGCAAAGAGTCGGACACGACTGAGAGACTGAACTGACTGACTGACTGAAGCAAATTATTGTCCTATTAGAACAACAACAAAAAAGACAACAGCAAAGGAATAAATAAAGGAATAGGACAAAATAATGATAGTGATTGTATCACTTTTGATACAATTTCCTTAAAAGTTTGTCATACTTTATAACTTTCTTAGATTTTTTTAAAAAGGAGATAAAAAAAAAACTCCTTAAAAATGGTTTTGAAGTACAAGAATTACATTATCAAGAAATTAGAGCTGACACTTATTTTCTAGTGAATTTGATAGAATTTGTTTAGAAAAGCAAGTAGACAATTGTGCCTCCAAATAACAAATTTAAGCCTAGATAATTACTCAAATCTTCCCTCTACTTTTTAAAAAAAATCAACTTTATTTAGATATAGTTGACATACAATACAAAGCATACAATTCAAGGTTTTTTAGTATAATCACAGGATTGTGCAAACATTACTACAATCTAAAGTTTTACCTCTCACACTACAGAAAAACCCCCATCAATTAGTACTCACTTCCATACCCTCCTTTTCACCCCAGCTCTAGGCAGTCACTAATTTACTTTATAGATTTGCCTCTTCTGGATATTTCATACAAATGGAATCATATATATGGTCTTGGGACTTCCTTGGTGGTTCAGTGTTTAAGACTCTGAGCTTCCAGTGAAGGGTGCTTAGGTTTGATCTCTGGTCAGAGAACTAATATCCCACATGTATCATGGTAAAAAAAAAAAAAATACATATATATATATAAAAGGCAAAAGCATAGCTTAAAAATGTTCTTTTTTCTGGTGACTAGATTCTTTCACTTAGCATAATGTTTTTGAAATTTATGTTGTAGCATTTATTAGTACTTCATCCCCTTTATGGTTGAATAATATGCCATTGAATGGATATGAAAGTGGATATGCTGTGAAAGTGCTGCACTCAATATGCCAGCAAATTTGGAAAATTCAGCAGTGGCCACAGGACTGGAAAAGGTCAGTCTTCATTCCAATCCCAAAGAAAGGCAAAGCCAAAGAATGCTCAAACTACCGCACAATTGCATTCATCTCACACGCTAGTAAAGTCATGCTCAAAATTCTCCAAGCCAGGCTTCAGCAATATGTGAACCGTGAACTTCCAGATGTTCAAGCAGGTTTTAGAAAAGGCAGAGGCACGAGAGATCAAATTGCCAACATCCGCTGGATCATGGAAAAAGCAAGAGAGTTCCAGAAAAACATCTATTTCTGCTTCATTGACTATGCCAAAGCCTTTGACTGTGTGGATCACAATGAACTGTGGAAAATTCTGAAAGTGATGGGAATACCAGACCACCTGACCTTCATCTTGAGGAACCTGTATGCAGGTCAGGAAGCAACAGTTAAAACTGGACATGGAACAACAGACTGGTTCCAAATAGGAAAAGGAGTATGTCAAGGTTGTATCTTGTCACCCTGCTTATTTAACTTCTATGCAGAGTACATCATGAGGAACGCTGGGCTGGAAGAAGCACAAGCTGGAATCAAGATTGCCGGGAGAAATATCAATAACCTCAGATATGCAGCTGACACCACCCTTATGGCAGAAAGTGAAGAGGAACTCAAAAGCCTCTTGATGAAAGTGAAAGAGGAGAGTGAAAAAGTTGGCTTGAAGTTCAACATTCAGAAAACGAAGATCATGGCATCTGGTCCCATCACTTCATGGGAAATAGATGGGGAAACAGTGTCAGACTTTATTTTTCTGGGCTCCAAAATCACTGCAGATGCTGATTGCAGCCATGAAATTAAAAGATGCTTACTCCTTGGAAGGAAAGTTATGACCAACCTTGATAGTATATTGAAAAGCAGAGACATTACTTTGCCAACCACGGTCCATCTAGTCAAGGCTATGGTTTTTCCAGTGGTCATGTATGGATGTGAGAATTGGACTGTGAAGAAAGCTGATCGCTGAAGAATTGATGCTTTTGAATTGTGGTGTGAAGACTCTTGAGAGTCCCCTGGACTGCAAGGAGATCCAACCAGTCCATTCTAAAGGAGATCAATCCTGGGTGTTCATTGGAAGGACTGATGCTAAAGCTGAAATTCCAATACTTTGGCCACCTCATGCGACGAGTTGACTCACTGGAAAAGAGTCTGATGCTGGGAGGGATTGAGGGCCGGAGGAGAAGGGGACGACAGAGAATGAGATGGCAGGATGGCATCACCGACTCGATGGACATGAGTTTGAGTGAACTTCGGGAGTTGGTGATGGACAGGGAAGCCTGGCATGCTGTGATTCATGGGGTCGCAAAGAGTCGGATACGACTGAGTGACTGAACTGAACTGAACTGAATGGATATACCACATTTTACTTATCCATTCATCAGCTAATGAGCATTAGAATTGTTTTCATTTCTTGAATATTGTGAATAATACTGCTATGGGCACATGTGTAAGTTTTTGTGCCCCACTCTTCTTTGATTATATATAGTGTCAAACAATGCATGATCTATATGTCCATGTGCTAACATGGAAATGCGCTCTCCACCTTGAAAGAAATAGAAATCTAATCCCAGTCTTTCTGCCCATTTACCAGATTGTGAATTGTTTTCCATGACATACTCATGCAATCTATCTCTAAGAAGCACTGTAGAAGTAAAGAGTTATTTAATTTGTCTATTCATTTGAACCAGGTAGAAGAAAGGGAACTGGAAAACAGAAAAAAATGTTCTTGTTTGCAAGTAGTTGAATTCATGAAGTTATAAAAATGAAGCCATATGGAAGATTAGGAACTAGCTATATCTGCTATGGGCTTTCCACTTGGTGCAGATAGTTTGATTGCTGTTGATTGTGCTAACCTAAATTCCTATATGCTTGCTTATTTACTATGGTAATTTCCATATTCCCACCGATTATTCATTCTAAATTTTAGATAGTTTTCTCTTCCACTGAGTAAAGAGAGCCTCTTTAGCCTTTTTTGGTTTGGTTTTATCAGTGAGAATTTGAGTTCTATGACTGCAGGCTTGTTTGCATATTAAGGGGCTAAGTAGAATCCTTATGATGTTCTACCTTGCAACTGTGATGAATCTGGCTCCAACATGTGTTTTAAAACATTGTTTGCAAGATAGAAGTCCAAGGATTCTATCAGATGTTATGATATTAGGTTGAATGGAGAGCAGTTAGCACTTACACATGTTCTTTGTAAAGAAGGATCATCCAACAGATATTTATTGATTGCCTGTCAACACAGTGCTGATATTGTTGATGTGGATAAATTTCTTCTATTTGCTATATTTTGGCCACCTGATGCGAAGAGTTGACTCATTTAAAAAGACCCTGATGTTGGGAAAGTTTGAAGGCAGGAGGAGAAGGGGAAGACAGAGGATGAGATGGTTGGATGGCATCACCGACTCAATGGACATGAATTTGGGTAAACTCCAGGAGTTGGTGATGGACTGGGAGGCCTGGCG
The DNA here is from genome assembly GCF_049115385.1 of Moschus berezovskii. Classification (NCBI taxonomy): domain Eukaryota; kingdom Metazoa; phylum Chordata; class Mammalia; order Artiodactyla; family Moschidae; genus Moschus; species Moschus berezovskii. The sequence goes on along the minus strand of NC_142469.1, from coordinate 79,157,109 downwards.
TGCTGTGGTTCATGGGGTCATAAAGAGTCAGACACGACTGAGTGACTGAACTGAACTGAACTAAAGGATTTACATTCTCCCCATTAAAATAAAGTACTGCTCAAAACTAGGCCACTTTTTGTTTGTGGCCTCAGTTGGAAGAGACTATGTTTAATTATAACTTCCAAACATGATATTAAAATCTTTTTGTTTTAGGATATTATTTGTTACATGAATTTATTATATATATTCATCCAGCACCTGTTGGAATACCTGAGACCTTTTTGGAACTCAGACATTTAATGGGACCTAATTTTGTAGCACACAACAGTTTATTAGCTTTTGAAATGCAGTTGATTCTGTTAAGAAGCCAGGTAGCTAACCTAATTCCAACTGAATTAAGGTTTACATCGTGTAGAGTCAGTTATAGAGCTCGTGGTTGTAACTACATAGTTAATATTAGTTAATCATTGTAGAGAATTCAGAAAAGAAAATCTCTTTCAGTAGCATGTACAACACTTTTGTCACTTTTGTAAAAATCTCAATGTACATGCGGTTTCAAGGGAGATAAAGTAGATCTCATTCAATTTGTAAGAGGGATTTTAAAGCGATAGGTTCTAGTTATTGAGGCTCAGTAGTGGCAGTAGGGTTAAAACCATAATTCTCCCAAAAAATGTCATTGACTCTTTTATAACCTCCACAGTCCTGATCTGGGATTATATTTTATTGGAAAGAAAACATGGACTTCCTTGTGCTACATAAGGTTTAGTGTTAATTCAGTGAGATTCAACAGGACTTCAGGGCTTTCCAACCTCCTTTCTCTCCTGTGTCATTTTGATTAAACACATTTATGTTTAAATCACGGACACAAGTTGTATCCTTTAGCTTAAAGTATCTTTTTAAAAATATGTATAGGCAAGAAGTGGCTTTGGAACTGGATGAGATGAGTGGCCTGAGAATGGGGTTTGAGACATGGCAGCAGGAACTCCTGGGGTATGGTACTCAGCCACTCCATTCAGTTGACTGCTAACTGGTCAAAATTTTTCACTCCCTTTTCCTGCTCTAGCACTTCAAAGAGATCCACAGCCAACATCCCCCTGAGCTTTTGGAAAGTTTGTTTCCAAGTGTACTCCTGCCCAGGACAAAACATCTTTGAGTGCTGAATAGTGTAGAAAGGTGCTTAGGTGCAGTGAAAAATGTTACCATTTGATGTGCCTGGGCATCCCAGGCATAGGGTTGATTCTTCGTTGCAGAATGTTTCTCTGATAATTTTCTTTGCAAGAAAAGAAATGAGACCCGACTTCCTTTCATGGATATGCACAAGCTGTCTTTCTTGTAGTTTTACATGTTTATCTATTAAATATACAAAGATTTATAACTCAATGTTATTTACTTATTGCAGGACAGGTGGTCTCCTGAGAAGTCATCTTCAGAATAGGATACAGTAATTAATCTTATTATAGAATATTGACATTCAGTTCAGTTCAGTTCAGTCGCTCAGTCGTGTCCGACTCTTTGTGACCCCATGAATCACAGCATGCCAGGCCTCCCTGTCCATCACCAACTCCTGGAGTTCACTCAAACTCATGTCCATCGAGTTGGTGATGCCATCCAGCCATCTCATCCTCTGTCCTCCCCTTCTCTTCCTGCCCCCAATCCCTCCCAGCATCAGGGTCTTTTCCAATGAGTCAACTCTTCACATGAGGTGGCAAAAGTATTGGAGTTTCAGCTTTAGCATCAGTCCCTCCAATGAACACCCAGGATTGACATTAGTACCATACAAATCACTGTCTAAAACCACGGAATAGACTGTCTGGTGTTGGTGGTGGTTTAGTTGCTTAGTCATGTCTGACTCTTTCAACCCCATAGACTGTAGCCCACCATTCTCCTCTGTCCATTGATTTCCTGGGCAAGAATACTGGAGTAGGTTGCCATTCCCTTCTCTGGGGATCTTTCCAACCCAGGGATCAAATCCAGGGCTCGGACATTGCAGGCAGATTCTTTACTGACTGAGTCAACATGGAAGCCCCATAGATTGTCCACTGGCTTCCAATTAAACTTAAAAGACCCAAAAGTGAATAAATAAGAGAATGAATGGCGTAATGAACACAAGATAAAATATAGGTATATGTTGTCTATATAAGAGGGAAGGAGAAATTTGGATATCCTTGGCAATATAATTAAGTAATTTGCACTTTATTCTAAGGATACTTATTACCTATCTCTCTCTTTATACTATGTTAATTGCTATTATTATATGGACAGTTGAAAAGCTTGGCTACTTTACTGTATAGGTCAACAAGAATAAGAAATTGGAAAATAAGCATATACTCATGGGGAATTTCATTGGGGATACTCATTGGGGATTTCAAACTGTTTATGTAAGTCTTTTAAAGATTTTCTATTGATAGATGGGGGGTGGATCTTGAAGAAAATAATAGAAAAAATGACAAGGTAACTGGATTCAACACTGATTTTTTTTCCACTGTAGGAATCTGGGTTCTCAGTGTTTATTAACTATAAAAAGCATCATTTTTGTGACTTCATGGGTTGAAGTTTCTAAGGTAGATTGTCATTGCCTAACTGACATCATGACCATCCAATATTGCTTAAATAATTACCGTGTGTCAAATATTGCTTAAATAATTACTGTATGCCCAGACACAAACTCTGTGCTTGGGGTGTGTGTTTGTGTGTGTGTTCACATTTGTGATGGTCAGGGGAAAAGAAGAAGGAGAAGGAGGAGGAGGTGGGAGGAAGATGAGGAGGAGGAGTAAAAGGAGGAGGAAAAGAGGATATAAAAGATTCCAAACTTGCTATTCTCTAGTAACTAACAATACTAGACACACAAGTTTTCAAAAGAAAGTTTCTTCTTTAGAGTTATAAAATTAAACAAAGAAATGCATTAAGGTATTAATTTTGTAATGGGAGAGAGAATAAACTGTTTTCACTATAAATATAATGTTCTTTTAGCAGCAATCATTACACCTGAATACCACTTTTTTTTTTTTTTCTCGAGGGGAGGGAGATCTCATACTTTTGTTTTTATTAATGTCTCCATATGTTCAAGAGCTAGTCCAGGAAACTGATGGTGTTTAATCTGCCACAAGTCCTTGGGAAATAAGGATTCAGATTTTCTTTTTTTTAACAGGCTCATTTCACTCACTTTGGAAAAATTTGAATATGCAGAAAACACAAAGCAAATAGTAATTACAGCCATGATTTGATCATGAATTAATCTTAAAATACGATTATCTTTTCAATAGATGACCTTTCAGCGTCTGGTTGAGGACTTATCACTTCCTGTGTATTCCCCACATATGACAGAAAGAGTACACATCACACTGGGCAAATAGACATGTAAATAATTCCTCCTAAAGCGTCTGTTATTTTGCGTGGATAGAACTGGCATTACAACAAATAGAACAAATAGACAAACATTTGAGTCTTTTATTCTCTAATTTTGAAACTAAGGGGATGTATCCAGCCAGCAGTAAGAGATACATGTTGTTTTATTTTAGAGGAAATGGACCTTTAAAGAACTGTGTTCCTCATAGTTGTAAAAATTTCAAAATATGTACTAAAACAAGACATAATAAATTATTGTTGCTTATGGTTCTTTCTTACCAGTGCAAAAGAACAGTGGAAAGCTGAGGAATTATTTAATTGGCCCAACTGAATCTTTGCTTTGAAATAGAAAACTGCTTTCTCAAATTGAGATTTTTTTTTTTTTTTAATTCAAATAACCCAAACCTGCCAGGGTAAGCATGATCTACAATGGTTACCTAAAGCTTAGAGGGGAAAACATATCCTATGATTTTTAGTTTAAAATAAATACCATTGTGTATGTTTTTATAACTTATTTAAGTCAGAATTTCAAAAATTGAACCATGTATCTATTAACTGAGCAATTCAGATTAGCGTGACTCCTTGGTTAATATTTGCACAAACTTCTAATAATTATCAAGATGGCCTTTATTTGTTTTTTCTTGCCACTGACCCATAGGATATACGAAAAGAAAACAGACCAGCCTCTTTCCTGATAAGAAGAGTAACCAAGAAGGCCATTCTGTAAGAACTAAGTGGTGAGTAATTTCTCTTTTTTTTTAAACATGAATCAAAATATGTTACTATACATTACGTTGGGTAGATGAGACGTATGATTTCTTTGAATAAGTTCGAAGACATTTATGTAAAAGCAACGAGCAGAAGCACTTGTTTCTTTATCTTTTGAAAAGAAATGAACTAGTGAAAATAGAAATTCCAGGAATGTCTGTTTCTTAGAATGAGATCAGTTTAAATTTTTCCAGTGTGTAACAAAACATTTAAAAATATTTTAAGCATTAAACTTAACATATGATGTTTTAGAAAATACATAAGAGCAACCTGGATTTAAGGGGTTTAAACCAAGTCTTTGAAGTATCTTAAATCTCCTTGAGACCTAAAAGACTGTTTATAACTAACAGTTGCTTTGCAAAAACAATGTTGACGAGATGTTTTAAAATTTTCCTGTTAAATTTTTATGAGAATATGTGGGTTGGGAAAAGGGAGCATCTGTATTGCAAGATGATTTCATAAAATTGATTTATTTAATCTCAGAAATGGAGAACAGGATGCTTAGCAGGGAAGAGATTTATCACTGGATTGTATGTGTGAAGCAAATGAATAAATGGAACGCTACATCAGCTCAGGATGGGCCTAATAATTTCTGAATATTAGTTTAAGATGGGTAATATGGCATTTTAAACAGATTTTGGAGGTCTCTTTTTTGGACCAGTGGAACCCAATATTGGGGTGCACGTGCCTTTTGAGAGGCAACTGTGAGACGATTGGATATATCAATTCCACTAATATATGTTTTTATGCAAAGTTTTGCTCTCAAGAGTGATCAGATTTTATTTAAAACAGATCTAAGAAAGAAACTTGTTTGGAAATCAAGACTGTATCAGTATTTGGAGCTGCTAACAGGGAGAAAATTCTATTCTAAAAAAAAGCATTTCACTGTCTCGTTGTATTATATAAGAGTGTTTTTCTTATTTGCTTTTAACTCATTCGTTCTTGGTTATTCTTGACTATTGTAACATAGTGGGTTTTTATCAAGAGAAGGCCAAATAATGGAGAGATATTCAGCACAGAAATAACCTTCCAAAATGTTAAGTTTTTTAATTTCCCAGTTATCAATGAATTTGCTGGTCATTTATTTCACTAATTAGCCTTCTCAGGGAAAAGGTGCACAGAAATGTGTACTATTGCTGAATTCCAAATTAATTTAAAAAAAGGTATATTAGCTTTAACTAGCAGGAGATTTTAGTAGAGGTCAAAATATATATTTTGACTTATTATATTTACTTACTATACATTTTTCATTTTGGCATTTTACTTATATTTTTAGGATACACTTGATTATATTAATATATAAATATATTTATTGTATATTACTGTATATGAATAATATTTATTTTTTCTTGTCCTAGTTACATATACACTATAGAATTTTCATAGTTCATTGTAGTGACCTTATCTTTTCTTCCCAATCTCTCTAGATTCATTATTTAATCTATTAACAACTTATATTATCTGATACTTTGTTCTTATATCTAACGAATATCCCTTATGATATAATGAGTGTATTTTGATCTATTTTCACTTTAGATTTACTTATCTATTTATTTTAAATTTTTATTTAATAAATGGTACAAAGCACAATGCCAAAAACATTAACAGTTAAAATTTCACCAAATGAAAAAATACTATAGAATACACAGTTGTAAAAAGCTCCATTAAGTTATTTTACAACTGCCTCAAGCTGCAAAAAGAAAAAAAACCCAATGCCATACCTAAGTTATCCCTCTCTTAAAATAATGCCATTTATGTTATAAACCATGAGCACCCCATCAAAAGACGGGAACTGCTTTTGTTAATTCATATATATATATATATATATATGACTGTATCACTTTGCTATACACCTGAAACAAACACAACACTGTAAATAAAATATAGTACAATATAAAATAAAAATAAGTAACAGAACTTTGGGGCTTTACACCGAGTTAGAGTTCCTATCAGAGGGATAACAGCACCACAGCCGTACTGAATCCTCATGAAGGAGGCACATGAATGACTGGATTACAAGAGCTACAGAAACGAGAGCTGCTCACTTCCCAGAAACTATATTTTGATCTATTTTCACTTTAGATTTATTAGGCTTTATAATTACAGAATAATAATCCTAGATTTCTTAACATTTTGAAAAATTTTGTTGTTAAATTAGTGGGTGATTTAAGGGAAACTGTTTTCTGGGGTCAGGGGAGAGTTGCTTTGCATTTTGTTTCCTGTTTTGGGCTTTTTAAAAAATTCTCAACACCATATTCTTAATAAATGGACATATTTGTGCTTATGTTAAATGAAATGAACAAAATTTAATCTTATAAGAATTACATTTATACCCCTTTAAAAAATCAGTATTTCTTGACTATATATATATGCACTACAAAATACATTTGATTTGATGTCATTTTTCTAAAAGAGATAAATACTTTGAAAGAGACTAAAAAGATCTAGTGGGTACTTAGTGGGAATATGAATGTTTTAAAGAGATTTCCCTTTGTTTATCAGTATTTGTTATTTTTCTGGGTGAATTTTACTTGATTTTGTAATTAGAACTGCAAATTTCTTTTACATTAAATTTTTAAAAATCGGAAGAGTGGAATTGATTCCAAAAGCTAGTCTCACTGAGTCTTGACAGATTGTGGTACACATGATGCTTTGCTCAGTAGTTAGGTCAGAAGCCACACCCTTGTCTGAGAGCTAGTACTAGACATGGGGAGGATGAGTATAACTCAGAATCAATGAAGTCTCACCTTGAGATGGACCTCAGTGGCTGCTTCTAGGGCAGACTTCTCATCCATCCTACAGATGTGATCATTTTCCAAGTGCACACAGACACATGGCCAATACTAGTTTCAAGAAGACTTCTTCCGGAGGTCACAGACACATGAAACATTGGTTGCCATGCCATGTCTTCAGGCCTTCACTCTTTTTTAACAGTAGTTAAGAAATTTGGAACTAGTAACTGTATTTAGCAATCTGGAGTATTCAAGTAAAAATTCAGATATCTGGGCTGTCTTGGAAAGTCCAGCTTTAGAGTTCTCTTCCTTGGTGACAGGTGAGTTGGACTGGCAACTGCCCATTTTCCGAGGGCCACACACTTTTGTTCACTGTTGACTTCCAATGGACCACCTGGCCCTACACAGGCCTTTGAGTTCGCAACTTTGATATGTAAGTTAAAACTAATATAAAACAGAGAAAGCGATTCCTTATTGATAATTAGGTTTTCCGAACACCAGTTCTCGGGATGCCTTAGTCATCCTCCTTGTACTTCTATGTAATTCTGGAATCACCAAATGAGAAATGAAAAAAGCAAATGGACCTAACGCACATCTTGAAGTACTTAAGAGTCAGACCAAGTTAGGACACATAACTTGAGAATGTGGGTTTGTTAATTCTATGACACGTGGATGGTTGGAGATGAGACCACAACAGAGGCCATGACACTGTCCATTGGACTTTCCTGAGACCAATTTTACACAGAGGAGAAGGTGACACTGCTTTCCAAGTGTCTTTTGCCCTAGACTTATAAATTTTCCACTCATGTTCATTTATACAGTTTTTAATTTTAAGTGTACCTCTCATGGAACCCTGAAGCAAAGTAGAAAATAGGAAAAACACATTGCTAAATCTCACCTTTTACATTCAAAAAGGATGTTTTACTTGTGACGTAATTTTCAGACTATCTCCGTTTGCAAGTGAATTATTAAGATTTGTTAGTGGGAATTCCCTGGCAGTCCAGTGGCTAGGACTCAGGGCTCTCACTGTGGAGGGCCTGGGTTCAATCCCTGGTCAAGGAATTAAAATCCCACAAGCTGTGTGGCATGGCCAAAAAAAAAAAAAAAATTGTTAGAGTGCTTACTTTTGTACATCTTACTAAACCTTTCCAAGATGGAAGTGGGTTCTGATATTGATGTGTTAGCAGCATAATAAAGTGTGAGTAGCAAGAAATGTTTCACTCAGATGCAGAGGAGAGCCATATATATTTAAATGGGGTGTCACATAAGGCATGTGTTTCTTTCGAGGTCTATAATACTAACACATATCTTGAGGATGTCGAAAATTTGGATTTGTTTTGAGGTTTCATTATCTGTTATCACACAGGTTAAATCTTTTATATGTGCTGTGTTTAGAGATTCCAAAGTGGTTTTGCTCATTTTCGAATTTTTTTTTAGAGTAACTCTCATCTCTTGGCTTTGAATGACCGAATAAATACCTTGCTTACTGTAGATTTGTCTTTGTGTGTATGTGTACTCTGTTGCTCAGTCCTATCCAACTCTTTGCAACCACATGGACTGGAGCCTGCCAGGCTCCTCTGTCTATGGGATTTCCCAGGCCAGAATATGGAGTGGGTTGTCATATCTTCTTCCAGGGGATCTTTCCGACCCAGGGATTCAACCTGCATCTCCTCAGTCTCCTGAGCTGGCAGGTGGATTCTTTACCACTGCACCACCTGGGAAGCTCTAGATTCATCTTTTATAGCTACATTATTTGACCTGAAATAGATAATAAACAGTTTTATTTTCAGGAAAACGTTAAGCAGAAGCATTCAGAACATGTGTATAGAATCATTTCTCCTAGCACATATCTATTTCATTAATTTTACTTCCCAACATCTCACCAAGCCACGTCTAGCACAATTCTTTCTCCTAACCTAAATAGGAGAGTCCTCTTCTGTTCCACATGACTGCTTATGTAGGCTACTGATCAATTTTGTTTGGATTTGTAAGAGTAGTCATGGATATTAAACTGAAAGACAATACTTAAAGCACATCCCTTTATATATATATATATATATTTCTGGTTTTATTCCTAATTTAATAATGGAGAACTGATTCCTAAATAGTTTTTGGCTTAAAAACAATAGTATTCTTTTTAACACAATGCTTAGCTGTGGCTTTTGGCCAACGTTTATGCCTCACATGTCACTTGTGAATGCTTTTAAATAAAAAATGTGCAGAATTGCATTTATTTTTTGGCCTCATAGACCACATAAGAGCTGTTTCCATGCTTAATCTAAGCCAGTTCTGTAAAGAGATGTAATGCTACTTAAATTTTAAACAAGTCAAGAATCTCAAACAAGGCTGTGTTATGTTATCACATCTGGTCATTCTTTGCATTAAAAGGATTATTCTCAATGTTTTGCATTGTTCACTACTCGGACATCCAAAACGTCAACAACAGACCAAGACCCTGTATGTCACTAGAGGGAAGAGAATATGGAGAGTAAAGAATAGCTTTGAAATACACTTTAATCTAAATACTGCTTAAAAAAAAAATTGGGTTCATAGATTTTGCTAAAAATCTAATGAAAGCTCTAGACCCCTCTCTAGGGAAATACACATATATTTGCAAAATATGAATTTTCAGTGAGACACATCATGAACTTGAACTTGTAGACCACAGGTTACAGACCTATGCAACAAATTGATGTGTGATGTTTTACATACAGTATAGACTATGTATGTGACTGGTAATGGAAGTAAAGTCCAATGTTGAAAAGAACAATATTTCACAGGAAACTGTTAGGTCCATGAATCAAGATAAATTGCAAGTGGTCAAAGAGGAGATGGCAAGAGTGAACATCGACATTTTAGGAATCAGTGAACTAAAATGGACTGGAATGGGTGAATTTAATTCAGATGACAATTATATCTGCTACTCTGGGCAAGAATCCCTTAGAAGAGATAGAGTAGCCCTCATAGTTAACAAAGGAGTCTGAAATGCAGTACTTGGATGCAATCTCAAAAATGACAGAATGAATTCTGTTCGTTTACAAAGCAAACCATTCAATATCACTCTTGAAAGTCCCTTGGACTGCAAGGAGATCCAACCAGTCCATTCTAAAGGAGATCAATCCTGGGTGTTCATTGGAAGGACTGATGCTAAAGCTGAAACTGCAATACTTTGGCCACCTCATGCGGTGAGCTGACTCACTGGAAAAGAGTCTGATGCTGGGAAGGATTGGGGGCAGGAGGAGATGGGGACGACAGAGAATGAGATGGCTGGATGGCATCACCGACTTGATGGACATGAGTATGAGTGAACTCTGGGATTTGGTGATGGACAGGGAGGCCTGGCGTGCTGTGATTCATGGGGTCGCAAAGAGTCGGACATGACTGAGCGACTGAACTGAACTGAACTGAACTAATGCCAAAGAAGCTGAAGTTGAATGGTTCTGTGATGACATACAAGATCTTCTAGAACTAAGACTCCTAAAAGATGTCCTTTTCATCATAGGGGACTGGAATGCAAAAGGAGGAAGTCAAGAAATACCTGGAGTAACAGGTAAGTTTGGTCTTGGAGTACAAAATGAAGCAGGGCAAAGACTAACAGAGTTTTGCCAAGAGAACGCACTGGTCATAGCAAACACCCTCTTCCAACAGCCCGAGAGATGACTCTACCCATGGGCATCACTAGATGGTCAATACTGAAATCAGACTGATTATATTCTTTGCAGCTGAAGATGGAGAAGCTCTATACAGTCAGTAAAAACAAGACTGGGAGCTGACTTTCACTCAGATCATGAACTCCTTACTGCAAAATTCAGATTTAAATTGAAGAAAGTAGGGAAAACCACTAGACTATTCATGTATGACCTAAATCAAATCCCTTACAATTATACAGTGAAAGTGACAAATAGATTCAGGGATTAGATCTGATAGACAGAGTGCCTGAAGAACTATGGATGGAGGTTTGTAACATTGTACAGGAGGCGGTGATCAAAACCATCCCAAAGAAAAAGAAATACAAAAAAGGCAAAATGGTTGTCTAAGGACCCCTTCCAAATAGCTGAGAAAAAAAGAAAAGTGAAAGGCAAAGGAGAAAATGAAAGATATATCCATCTGAATGCAGAGTTCCAAAGGATAGTAAGGAGACATAAGAAAGCCTTCCTAAGTGATCAATGCAAAGAAATAAAGGAAAACAATAGAATGGGAAAGACTAGAGATCTCTTCAAGAAAATTAAGGATACCAAGGGAACATTTCATGCAAAAATGGGCATAATAAAAAAAGAAATGGTATGGGCCTAACAGAAGCAGAAAATATTAAGAAAAGGTGGTAAGAATACAGAGGAACTATACAGAAAAGATCTTCATGAACCAGATAACCATGATGGTGTGATCACTCCCCTAAAGCCAGACATCATAGTATGTGAAGTCAAGTAGGTCTTAGGAAGCATCACTACGAACAAAGCTAGTGGAGGTGATGGAATTTCAGCTGAGCTATTTCAAATCCTAAAAGATGATGCTGTGAAAGTGCTGCACTCAGTATGAAAGCAAATTTGGAAAACTCAGCAGTGGCCACAGGACTGGAAAAGATTAGTTTTCATTCCAGTCCCAAGGCAGTGCCAAAGAATGCTCAAACTACTGCACAATTGCACTCATCTCATATGCTAGCAAAGTAAAGCTCAAAATTCTCCAAGCTAGGCCTCAACAGTACTTGAATTAAAAACTTCCAGATGTTGAAACTGAATTTAGAAAAAGCAGAGGAAGCAGAGATCAAATTGCCAACACCTGTTGGATCATACAAAAAGCAAGAGAATTCCAGAAAAACATCTACTTCTGCTTCATTGACTACATTAAAGCCTTTGACTGTGTGGATCACAACAAACTGTGGAAAATTCTGAAAGAGATGGGAATAACACATACCAGACCACTTGACCTGCCTCCTGAGAATCCTGTATGCAGGTCAAGAAGCAACAGTTAGAACTGGACATGAAACAATGGGAAAGGCGTACATCAAGGCTGTATATTGTCACCCTACTTATTTAACTTATATGCAGAGTCCATCATGTGAAATGCCAGGCTGGATGAAGCACAAGCTGGAATCAAGATTGCCAGGAGAAATATCAATAACCTCAGATATGCAGATGACACCACCCTTATGGCAGAAAGTGAAGAACTAAAGAGCCTTTTGATGAAAATCAAAGAGGAGAGTGAAAAAGCTGGCTTAAAACTCAGCATTCAAAAAACTAAGATCATGTATCCTGTCCCATCATTTCATGGCAAGTAGATGGGTAAACAGTGGAAACGGTGACAGAAGTCATTGCAGATGGTGACTGCAGCCATGAAATTAAAAGATGCTTGTTCCTTAGAAGAAAAGCTATGACAAACCTAGACAGCATGTTAAAAAGCAGAGACATTACTTTGCTGAGAAAGGTTCATCTAGTCAAAGCTATGGTTTTTCCAGTAGTCATGTATGGATGTGAGAATTGGACCATTAAGAAAGCTGAGTGCCAAAGAACTGATGCTTTTGAACTGTGGTGTTGGAGCAGACTCTTGGGAGTCCCTTGGACTGCAAGGAGATCCAACCAGTCCATCCTAAAGGAAATCAGTCCTGAATATTCATTGGAAGGACTGATGCTGAAGCTGAAGCTCCAATACTTTGGCCACCTGATGCAAAGAACTGACTCATAGAAAAGACCCTGATGCTGGGAAAGATTGAAGGCAGGAGGAACAGGCGATAACAGAGGATGAGATGGTTGGCTGGCATCACCAACTCAATGGACATGAGTTTGGGTAAGCTCTGGGAGTTGGTGATGTACAGGGAAGCCTGGCGTGCTGCAGTCCACGGGGTCACAAAGAGTTGGATATGACTGAGCGACTGCACTGAACTAATATTCCTCTCTTTATCTTTTCTCAGTTGAATTTCAATTCTGAACTGAAGTGAACTGATTTACTATGTATGTATATGCATGTATGCTAGGATATACATATGTCTAATTTTTTTAAAAAAAACTTCCTTTAAGTAGTTATGAAGTTAACTCATCAGGTTGCCAAAAATTTGGAAATCTTAGTCATTTCTGTCTAACGGGATATTTAGTTCCATAGGATTCAGGTAGAGATGCTAACTTATAACACTCAATATTTTAATGAAATAAAAGAGAATGCGAAAAAGTATGCTAAAACAAGAGGCATAAAGGTCATTTACTTAAGTGCAACTGGTTAAGACCTTCTTACCCTCATCCCTTTAAGTTTTTGATTGCAAGATGGTCTTTTTCTACATAAGTCTGTAAAAATAAGGTGTTAGTTTCCTTGTGTCTTCAGTAACATTCAGTTCAAAATATTTCTTACATTCTTTGTAATTCTTTCTTTGGACACAGAAAAAATTTTGAAGTGTGTTGTGTAATTCCAAAATTACTTGGAAATGTGTTATTTAGAGTATGTTCATTAGTTTTAGGCATTTGAGGATTTTATATGTATTTTGTTATTGATTTCTATTTTAATTCCATTTTCATCAGAAAACATTGTGTATAATTAAAATCCTTTAGAATTGATTGTAACTTTGTTTTTATATGACTCGTTTTGGTGAATGTTTTAGGTGCACTTGAAAAGACTGGGTGTTCTGCTGTTGTTGGCTATGGTGTTCTATATTGTCAATTAGGTCAAGTTGGTTGATACATATGTTTTTGTTTACTTATTCTCTCAGTTACTGAGACTGGAATGTTAAAATCCCCAAACATAATTGGTGTACTGGGTTGAATTGTGGTTGTTGATGTTCAGTTCCTAAGTCAGCTCTGACTCTTTGGGACCCTTTGGATTGCAGCATGCCAGGCTTCCCTTTCATTTGCTATCTCCCATGATTTGCTCAAATTCATGTCTATTCTGGGACTTCCCTGCTGGCTCAGACGGTAAAGAATCTGCCTGTAATGCAGGAGACCCAGACTTGATTCCCTAGGTCAGGAACAGCCCCTGGAGAAGGGAATAACTACCTACTCCAGTATTCCTGCCTGGGGAATTCCATGGACAGAGAAGCCTGGCAGGCTACAGTCTGTGGGGTTCTCTAGTAAACACTATTTATATATCCTGTGTTTTGGGCTTCCCTGGTGGCTCAGTTGTAAAGAATCCGTTTGCAATGCAGGAGACCCATGTTCAATTTCTGGGTCAGGAAGAGTCCCCGGAGGAGGGTATGGCAACCCACTCCAGTATTCTTGCTTGGAGAATCCCATGGATGAGGGAGGCCTGGTGGGCTACAGTCCATGGGGTTGCAAGGAACCCACAACTGAAGTGACTGAGCATACATGCTGTCCATTGAGTCAGTGATGCTATCCAATCATCTCATCTTCTGTCATTGCCTTCTCCTCCTGCCCTCAGTCTTTACCAGCATCAGGGTCTTTTCCAATGAGTTGGCTTCACATCAAGTGGCCAAAATGTTGGAGCTTCAGCTTCAGCACCAGTCCTTTCAATGAATATTCAGGGTTGCTTTTCTTTAGGACTGACTGGTTTAATAGCTTTGCTTTCCAAGGGGCTCTCAAGAGTCTTTTCCGGCACCACAGTTAGAAAACATCAATTCTTCGGCACTCAGCTTTCTTTATGGTCCAACTCTCACATCCATACTTGGCTATTCAAATTCATGTCTATTCAGAATTTGTGAATGTGACCTCATTTAAAGGTCTTTGCAGGTGTAATCAAGTTAAGATTGGGCATACTGGACTGAAATAGGCTCTTATCTATCGACTGATGTTCCTATAAGGCTAAGGAAATTTGAACACAGACACAAAGGGAAGTTGAGGAAGTGAAAATAGAAGCAGAGGTTGGAGTTATGAGACCAGAAGGGGAGGAATGTCCAGGGCTGCTGACAATCACCAGAAGCTTTTAATGGCAAGAAAGAATCCTTCCCTATGGTCTCCCTTCGAGACCATAGCCCTAACAACATGTTGATTTCAGACTTCTAGCTTTCAGAACTGTAAGAATGAATTTCTGCTGTATTAAGTGCCCCACCCCCAACACAAGGATTTTAGGATGCTGTAATAATCACTTTGATAGATTTCTCTGGAATGTTTTAAAGTTTTTAAAAAGCAAAAATGCTGCACCATGTTACTGATAACAACAAGAACTAGAAGCTTTAGCTAGCATAGTCTTAATTAATATTTTGGGGGTATATTAATAGGGCTATCAGTTCAGTTCAGTCACTCAGTCATTTCCGACTCTTTGTGACCCCATGGACAGCAGCACGCCAAGCATCCCTGTCCATCACCAACTCCTGGAGTCCACCCAAACCCATGTCCATTAAGTTGGTGATGCCATCCAACCATCTCATCCTCTGTCATCCCCTTCTCCTCCTGCCCTCAATCTTTCCCAGCATCAGGGTCTTTTCAAATGAGTCAGCTCTCTGCATCAAGTGGCCAAAGTACTGGAGTTTTAGCTTCAACATCAGTCCCTCCAGTGAACACCCAGGACTGATCTCCTTTAGGATGGACTGGTTGGATCTCCTTGCAGTCCAAGGGACTCACAAGAGTCTTCTCCAACACCACAGTTCAAAAGCATCAATTCTTTGGCACTCAGCTTTCTTCACAGTCCAACTCTCACATCCATACATGACTACCGGAAAAACCATAGCCTTGACTAGATGGACCTTTGTTGACAAAGTAATGTCTCTGCTTTTCAATATGCTATCTAGGTTGGTGATAACTTTCCTTCCAAGGAGTAAGCATCTTTTTATTTCATGGCTGCAATCACCATCTGGGGTGATTTTGAAGCCCAGAAAAATAAAGTCTGACACTGTTTCCCCATCTATTTCCCATGAAGTGATGGGACCGGATGCCATGATCTTAGTTTCCTGAATGTTGAGCTTCAAGCCAACTTTTTCACTCTCCTCTTTCACTTTCATCAAGAGGCTCTTTAGTTCCTCTTCACTTTCTGCCATAAGGGTGGTGTCAGCTGCATATCTGAAGTTACTGATATCTCTCCCGGCAATCTTGATTCCAGCTTGTGCTTCTTCCAGCCCAGCGTTCCTCGTGATGTACTCTGCATAGAAGTTAAATAAGCAGGGTGACAATATACAGCCTTGACGTACTCCTTTTCCTATTTGGAACCAGTCTGTTGTTTCATGTCCAGTTCTAACTGTTGCTTCCTGACCTGCATACAGGTTTCTCAAGAGGCAGGTCAGGTGGTCTGGTATTCCCATCTCTGTCAGAATTTTCCACAGTTTATTGTGATCCACACAGTCAAAGGCTTTGGCATAGCCAAATAGAGCTATTCAACAAAATAGTAAATGTGTGTCTTCTGCACTTTGAATTTTAGAGTTGAATTCAAACAAAAGTCAGAGCACAAAGATGAAAACCTTCACCTGAAATCTCAGCCTGGATCATTATCAGTCATTCCACCCTGTGCCAGATGCTGGGTCGTGTGCTTTACCTTTTGGGGATTCAAAGATAGAATAGAAGGAGCTCTGTTCTCAAGATGCTCAGGAAGATCTATAAGCAGTGCCTTCATGATAGAGGCCATCACTACTGTATAATGCTAACAGGAGTGATGTTTTGGA
This sequence comes from Moschus berezovskii, assembly GCF_049115385.1. Classification (NCBI taxonomy): domain Eukaryota; kingdom Metazoa; phylum Chordata; class Mammalia; order Artiodactyla; family Moschidae; genus Moschus; species Moschus berezovskii. The sequence continues at coordinate 79,140,756 of NC_142469.1, read as the reverse complement.
CCTATTTCCCAATCAGTGTTTCCTTATTAGCCAGCCAGTTTTCCCCTCCCAGCTCCTTGCCCTTCTTATTAGATCCAGAAAAGAGGTTGACTGAAGCTATCGGGAGGGAAGGAAAGTTGGTCCCTTCTGCCCTCGGAGGGTAATAGGAGGAGGAGAGGGTAAAGGATGCAAGGGAATGGGTCACCTATGTCCCAGTCTCTCCTGGGGTTCCAGGTCCAGGGCTCTCAGACTCCTTGGGAGAGAGCAGAGGGCGGTGCTGGTCGCGGGTTAAGCCCTGCAGAGGCACTCTTGAGGAGCACCCCACATCTCAACACACCGGGAGCAAAAGAAGCACGTGCTGCCATCATCCAGCCCTGACCCTGCAGAGGATGTGCGCCTGGTGCCCAGGGAACAGGGAACAGGGCACCAGAGACTGCGCAAAGGCGCTGACAGATACAAGACAGCTCCTTCCCCACCCATAACAAACCCCAAACCCCAAACCCAGGAATTTACCGTGAGGTCCCCGTCGAAATGGCGCCCTCTGGAGGAGAAGAAGGGAAGGGTAGAACTAGAAGAGACCCAGTTTACCTGGAAGAGACAAAGCAAAAAACACAGTTGAATATTTATGCAAAAGAGATGACTTAAACTTGAAGACAGGGAGAAGCTGTGAATTGTTAAGGTAAAGTCGATACCGGCTCTCTCCTCCCCACACCTGACTTCCAGAGTAGGAGTGTATTAGGGAAATTGGAGTGGATGGATGTCAGCAGGGATCTAAGGAGGCCACATTTTCTTCTGAAGTGAGGATCAAGGCAACTGAGGCTCTTGTCTTACATGTTTTCATCCCCCTCCCCCACAAATTGCTTATCTCTGCAGACCAGGTCAAGCCTTTGCATAAACAAAATAGAATATATATATATAGGAGTGAGCTACTTCTGAAATTAACATTATTTATGTTGACAGAAATTGTGCCCTTTCTAAGTTTACATTTAAAAAACAGCACCCAATTTCTCCATGTTTTTCAATTTATTATTCTAATCACGCATCTCTGTCTTTTGTAAATCTAAATGTCACTTCTCCCTGCTTTTAGTTACTTTGGTGATTTGATGGTTCCCATTAAAATAAAGCGATGGAGTATAACTAGTTTTTAGTTTTCAGTTGATCACCACTAGGAGTAGAGTCAGCAAGGGAACATTCTAGAACTCTACCTTTGGTTCTCCAGAATCAGGGCTGGGTTCCTCAACAGATAAAGACTCTCTTTGTAAGGATGGTACTAGAAAAATTTTAAATTTACAAAGTTATTTCAAATCAGCCAATAGATTAGTAACTGATGATGCTAGGATGACGGATAAGTAATCAAATCCCTTATGATTATACAGTGGAAGTGAGAAATAGATTTAAGGGACTAGATCTGATAGAGTGCCTGATGAACTCTGGACGGAGGTTCGTGACATTGTACAGGAGACAGGGACCAAGACCATCCCCATGGAAAAGAAATGCAAAAAAGCAAAATGGCTGTCTGAGGAGGCCTTACAAATAGCTGTGAAAAGAAGAGAAGCGAAAAGCAAAGGAGAAAAGGAAAGATATAAGCATCTGAATGCAGGGTTCCAAAGAATAGCTAGGAGAGATAAGAAAGCCTTCCTCAGTGATCAATGCAAAGAAATAGAGGAAAACAACAGAATAGGAAAGACAAGAGATCTTTTCAAGAAAATTAGAGATATCAAGGGAACATTTCATGCAAAGATGGGCTCGATAAAGGACAGAAATGGCATGGACCTAACAGAAGCAGAAGATATTAAGAAGAGGTGGCAAGAATACACAGAAGAACTGTACAAAAAAGATCTTCATGACCAAGATAATCACAATGGCGTGATCACTCACCTGGAACAAGACATCTTGGAATGTGAAGTCAAGTGGGCCTTAGAGAGCATCACTATGAACAAAGCTAGTGGAGGTGATGGAATTCCAGTTGAGCTATTTCAAATCCTGAAAGATGATGCTGTGAAAGTACTGCACTCAATATGCCAGCAAATTTGGAAAACTCAGCAGTGGCCACAGGACTGGAAAAGGTCAGTCTTCATTCCAATCCCAAAGAAAGGCAATGCCAAAGAATGCTCAAACTACCACACAATTGTACTCATCTCACATGCTAGTAAAGGAATGCTCAAAATTCTCCAAGCCAGGCTTCAGCAATATGTGAACCGTGAACTCCCAGACGTTCAAGCAGATTTTAGAAAAGGCAGAGGCACCAGAGATCAAATTGCCAACATCCTCTGGATCATGGAGAAAGCAAAAGAGTTCCAGAAAAACATCTATTTCTGCTTCATTGACTATGCCAAAGCCTTTGACTGTGTGGATCACAAAAAACTGTGGAACATTCAGAAAGAGATGGGAATACCAGACCACCTGACCTGCCTCTTGAGAAACCTGTATGCAGGTCAGGAAGCAACAGTTAGAACTGGACATGGAACAACAGACTGGTTCCAAATAGGAAAAGGAGTACGTCAAGGTTGTATATTGTCACCCTGTTTATTTAACTTATATGCAGAGTACATCATGAGGAACGCTGGGCTGGAAGAAGAACAAGCTGGAATCAAGATTGCCGGGAGAAATATCAATAACCTCAGATATGCAGCTGACACCACCCTTATGGCAGAAAGTGAAGAGGAACTCAAAGGCCTCTTGATGAGGGTGAAAGAGGAGAGTGAAAAGTTTGGATTGAAGCTCAACATTCAGAAAATGAAGATCATGGCATCTGGTCCCATCACTTCATGGGAAATAGATGGAGAAACAGTGGAAACAATGTCAGACTTTATTTTTTTGGGCTCCAAAATCACTGCAGATGCTGATTGCAGCCATGAAATTAAAAGACGCTTACTCCTTGGAAGGAAAGTTATGACCAACCTAGATAGCATATTAAAAAGCAGAGACATTACTTTGCCAACCAAGGTCTGTCTAGTCAAGGCTATGGTTTTTCCCGTGGTCATGTATGGATGTGAGAGTTGGACTGTGAAGAAAGCTGAGTGCAGAAGAATTGATGCTTTTGAACTGTGGTGCTGGAGAAGACTCTTGAGAGTTCCTTGGACTGCGAGGAGAGCCAACCAGTCCATTCTAAAAGAGATCAATCCTGGGTGTTCATTGGAAGGACTGATGCTAAAGCTGAAACTGCAATACTTTGGCCACCTCATGCGACGAGTTGACTCACTGGAAAAGAGTCTGATGCTAGGAGGGATTGGGGGTGGGAGGAGATGGCGACGACAGAGAATGAGATGGCTGGATGGCATCACCGACTGGATGGACATGAGTTTGAGTGAACTCTGGGAGTTGGTGATGGACAGGGAGGTCTGGCGTGCTGTGATTCATGGGATCGAAAAGAGTCGGACATGATTGAGCGACTGAACTGAACTGATGCTGGATAGCATATGGAGTACTCCATGCACACCACGTCACCTGATCCTCACCAGCCTGAGAACATAGCAAGTACTGGCCGTTTCTGTGTGCTGGACTCTGTGCTCAGCGCTTTGATGACCCATGCTGCTGCTGCTAAATCGCTTCAGTCGTGTCTGACTCTGTGCGACCCCATAGACGGCAGCCCACCAGGCTCCCCCGTCCCTGGGATTCTCCAGGCAAGAACACTGGAGTGGGTTGCCATTTTCTTCTCCAATGCGTGAAAGTGAAAAGTGAAAGTGAAGTCGCTCAGTCGTGTCCCACCCTCAGTAACCCCATCGACTGCAGCCTTCCAGGCTCCTCTGTCCACAGGATTTTCCAGGCAAGAGTACTGGAGTGGGATGCCATTGCCTTCTCCGTTGATGACCCATACTATCACATTTATTTTTCATAACAACCTTAGAAAATGTGAACTACAATCAATTCTACCTTAAACTGAGAAAGTTGAAGCTTCAGTTCAGTTCAGTCGCTCAGTCGTGTCTGACTCTTTGCGACCCCATGAATCACAGCACGCCAGGCCTCCCTGTCCATCACCAACTCCCAGAGTTCACTCAAACTCTTGTCCATCAAGTCAGTGATGCCATCCAGCCATCTCATTCTCTGTCGTCCCCTTCCCCTCCTGCCCCCAATCCTTCCCAGCATCAGAGTCTTTTCCCTTTAGATGTAGTCAAATGCCATGTCTGGTAATTCTTGACTATGCCATTGCAAGTTACCACCTTTTCTCCTTCCCCCACTTGGCACTCTCTATTCTTCCCTTATTCTTTATTGAATGTCTATTTATATTATAAACATCTTATTAATGGTCACCTCCCCCTCTAAAATATAAGCTTTAGATATTTTTAGTTTTGCTATTTTTTAAAAAAAGTGCAACACCAACTTTGCACCAGTGTAGTAATGAACCCAGTGTAGTAATCAGTGCCCAATAAGTATTTGAGTGACTGAAAAGAGCTTAAGGCACTCACACAAGGTCACACGTTTAGTATTAGGCAAAATGAGGCTTCATTACAAATCCAGTATTGGAGTTTATCCACATATCAAATGCATAAAGTGTCTTCCTGAGCTCTTCTAAGTCTCATGGTCTTTAATTATAGTAGGTCGGGTGAACATGAACAAACAAACCAAACAGGAAAAAGGCAGCATTTGTTACTGTCTCTTAAAGTGGGATACTTTAAAGTGAGATCAAATCAGAGGCCAGGTCAGGGAAAGGGGACACTGGTCTTTAACAGAAAGGGAGTTGACAAGTGATGAAGTAAGGAATGTGCTGATGTTTCTGGGCTGCACGAAGGGGCAGAGTGTGGGACGGTCCTGGATGAAGCTGGTGTTGGGTTAATTAATTAGGGTGGGATGCCTGCACATTAAGGGGAGGAAGGAACCAAGGGGATTGCTTTGAGTGGACTGAGGTCTCAAGTAGCAGTTACAAAGGATCCTGGAGGCACAGGAAGGATGGGAGAAGTGCTGGGTACAGCTCAATTTGGCGAGTGGCCAAAGAAACATGTCAGATATTAGTGAAAACAGGCCACAGCTGCTGCAATTTACAAGCTACATGTCAGGCCTTTCCTTAGCCACCCCCCTACCCCACCCCATCTCCTGTCCTGGAATAGTCTTTTTCTTCCTAAGACGACCAGTCATAACTCAGTTCTCACTTGAGGGCATAAGAGAAGGCAGAGGATGTTCAAGCTTCATTGCTAATGGAAAGGTCTCACAGCATTCATGAAAATGCAATTTCCCCCGAGACTGAGAATTAAAAAGTTAGTGTATTGAAGTCCCACTTCTTTTGTTCCTAGGACAATTTTCAGCACTGTGGTTATTTTTTCTTTAATTTCATGATATCTAAACTTATAATATCTAAGACGTCTAGAATGTTTAAAAGTATTTTTTTACTCCCTTCCTCTTCAAAATGTATTTATACGATTTGTATATTTCTCCATCCTGGAAAAAAATTCTAGATAATTCAGAGTATAACATATATTTGTTTGTTTAGTTGCTACGTCATGTCATACTCTTTGGTGACCCCAGGGACTGTAGCCCCCCAGGCTCCTCTGTCCATGGGATTTTCCAAGCAAGAATACTGGAGTGGGCTGCCATTTCCTTTTCCAAAATATATATAAAACATATTAAGCATATACAAAACATATACACACACACACAAATATACACCAGATAGATTAAAAGTGAAAGTACAAAAACATTTAAAGGTATTCATGTGGTTACTGAATAATGTAATCTGGCAGAATTACTTGGTAGCATTTCCCCCCTCTCCCTGTTCTCCTCCCTCCAAAGCATAGGCGGTCATTAAGTGCGTGGACTCTGGAACCACACAGGCTGTGTTTGATTCCAGGGTCTGACACTTCTTCCTTTCCGTTCCATTGCTAAGTCGTCTCTGACTCTTTGCAACCCTGTGGATTGTAGCCTAACCAGGGTTCTCCGTCCATGGGATTCTCCAGGCAAGAATACTGGAGTGGGTTACTGTTTCCTTCTCCAGGGGATCTTCCCGACCCAGGGATCGAACCCGGGTCTCCCGCATTGGAGGCGGACACATTAACCTCTCAGCTACCAGGGAAGCCATTTAGTCAGGTTCTAAAGAACTTTCTGAGAGCTGCTGTTGTTGTGTAGTTGCTAAGTCGTATCTGATTCTTTTGCAATGCTATGAACTGCAGCCCGCCAGGCTCCTCTGTCTATAGGATTTCCAAGCAAGAATACTGGAGTGGGTTGCCATTTCCTTCTTTAGGGAATCTTCCTGGATCAGGGATCAAACTTGTGTCTCCTGCATTGGCAGGCAGATTCTTTACCTCTGAGACACCAGAGAAGCCCTGTGGCCAGCAGAGGACTACGCGCGATGCAGTGGAGAGCCCGTGGGTGAGTTGCAGAATCCGTGGGGGTCACAACCTGGGTGCAGAACCCGCTGCTAATTCATCCTGACACTTCCTAGTACCTTCAAAGTATTGACCCTTAAGTTTCCTTTGCCTCATCTGTAAAGTGAAGCTAAGCATAATTCTTAGCCCTTAAAAAAGGGCTTTAGTAATGTTTGAGTAAATATATATAACATTTATAATAGTATTAAATGTTAAATATTGATATTATTTATAGGCACTGTAAATAGACTTTTTGTGTGTTTTCTTAACCTGTCATGTACAGTATTTAGAAAATAACCCATAGAGAGGTACTCAAATATTTTTTTATCATGTTGAGGAAATGAAAATATCATTATAGTTCTAGCCAACAGGTATTTCTTGTTCTGATGAACTATGTAAATGGAATACGGAAAGCTTTTATTTTATTTTTATGGAAATAAAAGTCAACGTAAAATAAGAACAGGTTCAGCATTCAAGAATTCTATTAATGTTTTCTATGATCAGCTTTTCTTTGTGACGTTGCTGAAGTGCTGAGTAAAGTTGTTTCTTGGACTAGCTCTCATTTGTCTGCTGCAAGAATATAAGGCACAAGGTTAACACGATGCCCAAGAACTGCGTGGAGGAACTGATGTTTTATCAAGCACATCTACTGGGAGTGAAGATTTCATTCTAAGTCACTTTCTTTTATTTAAATTTTTGGCTGCTTTGGGTCTTCATGGCTACACGTGGGCTTTTCTCTAGTTGCAGCAAGCAGAGGAGTGGGTCCACTCTGCATTACGGTGTGCAGGTTGCTGGCTAGTGTCTTCTCTTGTTCTGGAATGTGGGCTCTAGGTGCTCAGGCTTCAGTAGTTGTGTCTCTTGGGCTCCAGAGCGCTGGCTCTGTAGTTGTGGCACACAGGCTTAGTTGCTTCATGGCATATGGGATCTTCCCGGATCAGGGATCAAACCTGTGTCCCCTGCATTGACAGGTGGATTCTTAACCACTGGACCACCAGGGAAGCCCTAAATCACTTTCTTCTTTGAATTTTTTTCTAACATGAATTGGTCCCTAGCTAATACAGACATTGTAAAACCTGGATAAAGATTGTGAAAAACACTGAAACCAAACTAAATGTTACATAAGTTATCAATGAATTTTTTTTTTTTTAAAGTCACTCAGTCATGTCCGACTCTTTGCAACCCCATAGACTATACAGTCCATGGAATTCTCCAGGTCAGAATACTGAAGTGGGTAGCCTTTCCCTTCTCCAGGGGATCTTCCCAACCCGGGGATTGAACCCAGGTCTCCCATATTGCAGGCAATGAATACATTTACCTTAAGTTGCTAGTTTTTAATACTTTGTTGTTTAACCAGTTGTTCTATGGTCATGTAGTTATTTAAACTAAAATAAATGATGGGCCACTAATCAGATGCTGAACACTGTTATAGCAACTTGATACAGAAAGTTGAATAAATAAATGCTCAAGAAGAAAGCATTGTCTAGTAAGAGAGATACAAATTAGATTCATCTAAGTATAATGCAGGTGGCAATACTATAGTGGCAAGACTAGTATACTACTTAGGGAAGATGCTAATTCTTCTGGAAGCATGGGATGCAGGTGGCCTTGAAGAACGAATAGAAGTAACGAAGTTTCAACTCAAGGAGCAGCCAAACAGTATGTAGTGTCTTTAGGCCGTGGAAAATCTGCTGAAGCAAGAGTGTGAGTTGAAGGGTGGAGACTGCCATGGTACATGTGGCTGGAAAAGGGATAAAACCTTAAGCAAGGCAGCAACAATGAAAATGGAGAGCAGAGGACTCATTGGACATTTTGAGGCATAATTAACAAGGCTTGATGACTGATGCTCGTATGTTTCCATTCCATTCCGTCGCTCAGTCGTGTCCGACTCTATGCGACCCCGTGGACTGTAGCCTACCAGGCTTCTCCGTCCATGGGATTCTCCAGGCAAGAATACTGGAGTGGGTTACCGTTTCCTTCTCCAGGGGATCTTCCCGACCCAGGGATCGAACCCGGGTCTCCCGCATTGGAGGCAGATGCTTTAACCTCTGAGCCACCAGGGAAGCCCGTATGTTTAGGGGGGTTAAAATTGGAGATGATGTGATTTGGGTTTGTGACATGACTGAGATGGCAATATAGCATGTTTTTGTTTTGTTCTGCTTGTTTTGCTTTTGTTTGGCAAGAATATATATATGGATTGCTAATTCAGATAGAGATATTTTTAGTTTGAATATTTTGGTCACTGTGTAATCAAAACCACATTTACTCTTTTATCTCTGTGTTCAGCTCACCACAGTGTCTTCACTTAACATTTATACTTGCATCGTGCAGCTCATGGTTTCTCTGGCTCTTTTCTCCCTGCGGTACAGCATGCCTTCAGACCTTTTGCTTTTTAACTTTAGTGAGAAGCATTAAAATTGACCAGAGCTAACCCAAACAAAACAAAAGAAGCTCTTTCTATGATTCGAACAGGACACACATCTAGAAAATGTAACCCTCTCCCCTGGGGACAGTATTCCAGGTGACTGTTTTCGGCCTTGCAACTGTCCAGATCCCTAACTAAGCGTGAGAATTAGCAAAGGAAAGTAAACAGGCCATTTTAGCACACCAGGAAACTTCTCTCAAGTCACAAACATTCCTATTTCTGAGAATTCTATGCAAGTCAATAAAGATTAACTAAACAGTTGGAAATATAGCTAAATAAAAGCTGAGACTTTAAAACTCACTCACGACTATGCATATTGCAAGCAGTTTAGCAAGAAGCTCTTGAATGTTTCTTCTTGCTGTATTTCTTAACACGGTTTCTTTACTCATCAGCTTTGGCAGAGGAACGGAGATCCTCTATTAACGGGTACTTGAAGCACTTGGGCTGTATTCACAGCCCAAGTTTGCTTCTTAAACTCAAAGCCTCAATTCAGATTTCTGATGAGCTTCTTCTTTTTTTTTTTTTTATTAAACATCATTTTTTAAAACCATAGTATAAAATGTAAAGATGTAAAACTGACATATTAAGTAAGAGCATATTTCAAGAGTTTTTGAAACAAATGAAGGTGCATCTTCTTTTGGTTTGTCAATATTTATGTATATGTCAGCCTGAGCATATCTTAAAGTATGTATAACTGTGACTGGGACATAATTTTCGTGAATTGTTATCCAATTTGTGGACCCGAGAGATCAACGAATATTTTAAAATTTCCCTTAACTTCTGCCTTTGGATCCTGTTGTAATTTATTTGAGTACTTTTTGTTTCAGGATAAAGATAGAAAATGAAACTCAAATGAATCAATTTAGCTCCTTGAATGTAGCTTCCCTAGAAAAGTAGATGAAGTTGAAATTTAAATTACTCTGCAAACTGGAGTAGAATTTCTAATAAAATGTGTATTTAGATTGATTTATACCAATTTCTGTAATTACTATTTATAATTTAAAAATAAATTGGTCTTATTGGTCTCCTTTTTACTAGTAGCTGAGACACTCTATTTGGTATTTATCACTCCTGGCTGGTGTGACGGGTATAGAGTGCCACACAAAGGCACCAAGCAGATGTTTTTGAGGATCTTGGCTCTGCTGACATGTGGATGTCAGTTATTGCTGTGTGTATTTGTAATTACAAGATTTTATTCCTAAAAAAAAATAAATTTAAATCATAGAAAGCACGTGTTCTTCAATGCTGGAACACTTTTTTGGAGAGAAATATAAAACATAATAATTTGATAATTGTTTATAAGTAGTTAAAATTCTATGTATTGAAAATCACCAAATGCTGTAAAATATCTGCCTAGGAACTCTTGTTTTTGGTTTCCAAAAGAAGTGAGCCAGCATTGTTTGTCATTCTGCTTCCTTGGTAAGAGTTTCTCTCTGGCATAATCATTTATCTTACTATTTAAAAATAAATTAAATCTGAACAACAACAACAACAAAAATCAATTGCTAGAAAAAAGAAAACAAACAAAATTTCATCATAAAAGGCATAAGAAGGAATTTTTTGAGACCTGAGGAGTGCACTTAAAAATAGATTTAAAAAGTATTTCTCAATACTTGACTGATGCTTTATGTCTGAGTTCCAGTTACTTTTTAATAGTTTCATTTTCAGCTATTTAGACTTGAACTATTAGCACAGACCATAAAATTAGTAAAATTGGTTATTTAATGTTGTTTAAAATTGTCATATTATTTTAAATTGATTATTTCAGTTTTACTCTTTCCTCAGTTGATGCTACTATACAGAACCATTCTAAATAGTCAACAAATAGAATTTTCCCTCAGAGATTCATCCTCCCTTTCTCATTATTATAAAAAACCTGTGTAGGTCCTTAAATAAATAGAATTCCCTACTTCAGAGGCACTTTTCTTTTTTTCTCCCTGATAAAGCTTTTTGTCTTTCTCTTGATTCTGAACTCTGTTCCCAGACTATCATTAAAGCATTATAACCCAAACGGCTTAATGATAACTTCTACTTTCCAGGTCAGTGAAAGTGAAGTTGCTCAGTCATTTCTGACTCTTTGCGACCCCATGGATGTAGCCCACCAGGCTCCTCCATCCATGGGATTCTCCAGGCAAGATTACTGGACTGGGTTGCCATTTCCTTCTCCAGGGGATCTTCCCGACCTAGGGATCAAACCCAGGTCTCCCACATTGCAGGCAGACCAAGTGGAAGCCCACTTTCCAGGTAACATCTTTCTAAAATGCCAAGGCAATGTTATGGAAAAAAAAATCAGTGATGCTTTTTTTTTTCAAGGCAGACATTTTCAGTAATCCCTTAAGTCATACATGTGTGATCAGCTTTCTTGTTTTGGTCATGTTTTTTCCATAATAATCCCACAATGCATTTAATGGGTTACAGCTTGAAACTATACAGGAATGTTAACTTTATAGGTATTGTCACTGCTCAATGGCAGTGATTCCCCACTGGGAATGATATGCACTCCCCTCTTCTCCCAGAGATATTTGGCAATGTCTTGAGACATTTTTTGTTATCACAACTGGGGAGGTGCTACTGGCATCTGGTGGCTTGAAGCCAACTACTCAACACCCTATAATGCAAAGTTCAGCCTCCTACACCAAAGAATTACTCATCCCCAAATGTGAATAGTGCCAAGGTTGAGAAACTCTACTACAGGGCAATGTTAGACTGGAAAGCAGGTAATTAATCTGGCTGAAAGACTTTCCTTTTAATTTGGAGTCAGAGGTAAAGTGAATTTTGATTTCTACCAAGAGTGGTACAGCTATTTATGAAATGGTATACCTTTTTACTTTGGTAGAGATAAAGGATTAAAATATATACACTTTCAAATTTGAATTTAATTAATCAAAAATTATTTGTAATTAATCCAAATTATTGTGGTAAATCAGGTAGGCAACTTTACTGTTTCACCTTGATTGGTAATAAAATAGTTTTAGAAATAACACTTTTAGTGTTTCTTTATTTTATCTTCCCATTCATGTTATTTTTATCTTCTCTAACTCAAGACAGATAACTCAGCAAACCACTTGAGTGTGTGTAACTGAACAATATTTATTAATGTCTACCATATTTTTATTTACATCTTTAAATTAGTCCCCCAGTTGGAATTCTTCAAAGCTTTTCTTGGTTTGTGTCACTCCTTAGTTTATTCATTAAATAAATAAGTGCTTATTGAGTATTAACTGATCTGGACATTGTTCTATATGCTACCATCTTACAGTAATGAATAAATAGACAAGCATTCATACAGTCAAGGAGTGAATATTCTGATGGAGTGAAAGAGAAAATAAACAAAAATGTACAAAAAATTACACTGATATGAGTGGTAGGGACACAAATAAAGCGAAAAAGGAAAGGAGGGAGTGCCATGGTAAGGGACAGAGAGGGAGCAACCAGCAATGCCAGGAGGTGTGGTATCCTGGAAGCAAAGTGAAAAAAGTCCTTCAAGGATTATCATCTGTGTCCTACAGTGCTTGTAAATCAAGCAAGGTGAGGACTGAGAATTGACCTTGGGAAGCAACATCGTAGAGGTCACTGATGATCCTGACAGGCACAGCTCGGCTGGGGAGGAAAGCTCAAATGAGATGGGTTCAAGGGAGAATGCTGGGAGAAAATTAAGAGAGCAATTGTAGCAAATTCCTTTAAGGAACTTTCCTATAAGGAGAAATACTAGTTGAAAAAGGAAATGGGGTCAAAAACAGTTTTTTTTTTTTTTTGTGTGTGTGTGTTTTCTTTTTTTGTAAAATGAGTGAAATAACAGATTATTGGTATGCTGATGGGAATAATCCAAAGAGAAGGAAAACAATTGATAAAGCAGAAGAGGAAGGCGAGAATTGCTGGAGAGACAACATTTAATAGGTGAGAAGGGGCTGGATATGGTACACAAAAGGAGATGTTGATCTTTGATAGGACCATATACAGTTCCTTTATAGAAACAGAATGAAAAAAATGTATATGAATATAGATGGAAATACATAGCTGGAGTGAGAGCTTGAGGAACTGAACTTCAAATCACTTTGTTTTTCTCTTTCAAATAGTAGCTAAGGTCATCCACCGAGAGTGAGGATAGGTAAACAGCTGTTGAAAATCTGATATAATTGTGTATTTTTCTCCATCTGTGTTCAGCTGGCGGTGGGATATACTTAACTGTAGTTGGAAATTGTCGTAGTAAATCTCACAAAACAAAGGAGGATGAAAAGTTTAAGAATATATTCAGGAGAATAATCGAAATGACTAGCCATGGAAATTTTAGCTGCCTTTTCATTTCATTTTAGGTTGTATTTTCATTTTGTTGATAGTTTCTTTTCCTGTGCAAAAGTTTTTAGTTTAAGTCCCATTTGTTTATTTTTGCCTTTGTTTTCCTCGCCTCAGGAGATGTATCTGTGAAACTATTGCTGAGGCTGGTGTCAAAGAGCTTATCTGCTGTTATCTTCTAGGCGTTTTATGGTTTCAGGTCTTGGATTTAAGTCTTCAACCCATTTTAAGTTAATTTTTGTATACAGGTAAGAAAAGGATCCAGTTGCATTCTTTCGCATGTAGCTGTACAGTCTTCTCAATACCATTTATTGAAGAAATGGTTTTTATTCCATTGTATATTCTTGCTCTTTAGCTTACTTCAGATTTTTACAAAATAAAAATTTACAAAGCCAAATTGAAGGAAGGGGCTTACTGGATATTATTTAATAATTGAGATGGGTTCCTATCAAAGATGACCTAGTCATTTGTTGAAACTTCCGTATGTATTAGATAGTTAAAGGTTGGTTATTTATTCAGTATTTGGCTTAATGCCTCCTTCTATAATTTATTATCTTAGAGTATCATTCCTCTCAGTGTCATCCACTGAATTAATGATATTTTTTAAGACGCTGGCTAATATCATTGCATTTACTAATTTTTATGTTGTGGGTATCAGAAATAGAGACAAGTGGTACTTGATTACCAGAAAAGGTGAATCTGCTGTTCATCTTAAACTCTGGAGAGAGTCCTGCTTTGTAAAAATTGTAGAAATAAAAGTTAACTTTAAAACACCGGGGCAACAAGTAGATTTTGAAGGCTTTGAACAAGTTGGTAGGAATCAATGAACTTATGTGAAAAAATAACCACAAAAAATTTAGTCACTTCTGAAATTTAAAAATGGGTTTTATTCTTAATGAAAGTGAAAGTTGGTCAGTCGTGTCCAGCTCTTTGCGATCCCATGGACTATAGTCCATGGAATTCTCCAGGCCAGAAAACTGGAGTGGGTAGCCTTTCCTGTCTCCAGGGGATCTTCCCAACCCAGGGATGGATACCAGGTCTCCCGCATTGCAGGCGGATTCTTTACCAACTGAGCCACAAGGGAAGCCCATTAGATATAGTTACTGTCCTACTGTCTTAACAACTTTCAAATACACAACAGAGCGTTGTTAACTACAGTTACCAGGTCGTACATTACGTCCCTAGGTCTTACATATCTCATAAGTGAAAGTTTGTACTTTTTGACCACCTTCACCCATTTCCCTCACCTTTCACCATTCATCTCTAGTAACCACCAATCTGTTCTCTGTTTCTTTGAGTTCAGAGTTTTAAGATTCCATATATAAGTGAGATTATTCAGTGTTTCTCTTTCTTTGTCTGGTTTATTTCACTTAACCTAATGCTCTCAAGTTCCATCCATGTTTTCCTAAATAGCGGGATTTACTTCTTTTTTGTTTAGTGGCTGAATTACATATATATGTAGGAAAATGGGAAATAGTGGGAAAAATATCTAAACATTTATATACATATTGGAGAAGAAAATGGCAACCCATTCCAGTATTCTTGCCTAGGAAATCCCATGGACAGAGGAACCTGGCAGGCTACAGTCCGTGGGGTCACAGAGTCAGACATGACTGAAGCGACTAAACATGCATGCAGGAAGATATATGTAGAGAAATGGGAAGTAGTGGGAAAATGTCTACACATTATATACATGTATTTACACACATATATATCCACTTTCTTTATCCACTCATGCATCAGTGAACACTTAGTTAGTTTTCATGCCTTGACTATTATAAATAATGCTGCAGTGAATGTAGGATGAAGATATCTCCTTGAGATAGTGATTTGGTTTCTTTTGGATATACGGAGGTCCCTGACTTACAATGGTTTGACTTAAGACTTTTCAACTTTACAATGGTAATGAAAGTGATCCCCATTTAAGGATCACTTTCTAAAAAGATATGCAGCTTGGCATATGTAGTAGGAGGAACTCTATTTTAGTGATGCTGGGCCGTGGTGGGGTCCACAGATCCCAGTCAGTCACGAGATCATGAGGGTAATCATACAACCATTCTTTACAGTTCAGTTCAGTTCAGTTGTTCAGTCTTTCTGATCCCATGGACTGCAGCATGCCAGGCTTCCCTGTCCACCACCAACTCATAGAGCGTACTCAAACTTGTGTCCCTAGAGTCGGTGATACCATCCAACCAACTCATCCTCTGTCGTCCCCTTCTCCTGCCTTCAGTCTTTCCCAGCATCAGGGTCTTTTCCAATGAGTCGGTTCTTCACATCAGTTGGCCAAAGTGTTGGAATTTCAGCTTCAGCATCAGTCCTTCCAATGAACACCCAGGACTGATCTCCTTTAGGATTGACTGCTTGGATCTCCTTGCAGTCCAAGGGACTCTCAAAGTCTTCTCCAATACCACAGTTCAGAAGCATCAATTCTTCAGCACTCAGTTTTCTTTATAGTCCAACTCTCACATCCATACATGACCACTGGAAAAACCATAGTTTTGACTAGACAGACCTTGGTTGGTAAAGTAATGTCTCTGCTTTTTAATATGCTCTATGGGCTGGTCATAGCTTTTCTTCCAAGGAGCAAGCATCTTTTAATTTCATGGCTGCAGTCACCATCTGCCGTGATTTTGGAGCCCAAGAAAACAGTCTCTTACCGTTTCCATTGTTTACCCATCCATTTGCCATGAAGTGATAGGATCAGACGCCATGATCTTAGTTTTCTGAATGTTGGCTTTTAAGCCAACTTTTTCACTCTCCTCTTTCACTTTCATCAAGAAGCTCTTTATTTCTTCTTCACTTTCTGCCATAAGGGTGGTGTCATCTGCATATCTGAGGTTATTGATATTTCTCCTGGCAATCTTGATTCCAGCTTATGCTTCCTCCAGCCTAACGTTTCTCATGATGTACTATGCATATAAGTTAAATAAGCAGGGTGACAATATATAGCCTTGATGTACTCCTTTCCCAATTTGGAACCAGTCTGTTGTTCCATGTCCAGTTCTAAGTGTCGCTTCTTGACCTGCATACAGATTTCTCAGGAGGCAGGTCAGTTTGTCTGGCATTCCCATCTCTTTGAGAATTTTCCACAGTTTTTTGTGATCCACACAGTCAAAGCTTTCAGTACAGTATTCACTAAATCACATGAGATATTTAACACTTCATTAAAAAATGTCTCTGGTGAAAGCAGAGACATTACTTTACCAACAAAGTTCTGTCTAGTCAAAACTGTGGTTTCTCCAGTAGTCATGTATGGATGTGACTACTATGGCTGTGTTTTAGTTAATTTTTGTCCAAATGTAGGCCAACCTAAGTGTTCTGAGCGTGTTTAAAGTATGATGTTTGGTAGGTAGAAAAAAGATACATTTCTACTTATGATATTTTCAATTTATGATTTTTTTTTCAGATCATAACTATCTTGTGAGTCAAGGGAGACCTGTATACCCAGGAGTTCAGTTGCTGGATTATATGGTAGTTCTATTTTTAATATTTTGAGGAACCTCTGTTTTTAATATTTTTCATAGTGGCTGCACTCGTTTGCATTCCAAGGGCCACTGTTTTTATTCCCAATGTTTCTAGCCATTTCTTTCAATCTTAAGCTATTAAGTAACAACTCAAACGGTAGTTCTGAGTAAGGATGAGGGTGGGGGAGTTGTAGAGTCAGTTTGGGGAAGCTTTCCAAGCCACACATTCCTAGCTCCATTATCTTGCTGAGATGCTGATAGTCTCCCACCAACTCCCATTTGAGAATCATTTATCTATAGCACATCCGCAAGTTTTTATTTGCTTCCAGTTGGCAAAATTTAAACCAATACTTAAACACTAAGCAGGGATTTTACTAAGTGAAAAACTAGACTGTTAGATTGGAGTAGAAAAGAGATCTTATGTTTTAATATTTTAAAACTTAAGAGTTTCACAATTTAAAATTGTTTTGAACCTTAGTTCAAAAATCTCAGCTATTTATCCATAAGCAACTATATATATATATATATATATATATTTTTTTTTTTCCCCTGTACAGTGTTCTTCCTAGAATTACTTCTGCAGGAATATGGGGAGGGAGTGTGGAGGAAGATACTGTGCCATACATCTGTAAAACCGCTATTTTTCTTTTTACTATCATGCTTTCAGAAATATTTGTTAAATATTATGGCCTATGGGTTACTGTGCTAGGCACTATTTGCACTTGCCAATGACAGAACACAATAATCTCCTGTTTCCATCGAAAGCTCTTCCAGTTCTCTGCAGGAGAAATCAGTGTCTTTTTCACTCTCGTGGTGGGTGGCCTGTTGATTTGGGCTGACGCTGTTCAGTATGTACTCATTTGGCTAAGCTGTAATTAGACCAAGACTATGGCACTTCTTGCTTCATCTACAGTGAGACCTGGTGATAGAGGAGACAAAGGATGAATCACAAATACCTTAAATATTGATGGGAAACTCTTTAAGAATAAAATCCATCCAACAAAAAGTAAAAACCAATAAAAGAGAGAGTTTATATATAATAAGGAAGTGACTTTAGCTTAGATGTGTAATAGCAGCACTGCAGACTTTAAAACTGAGAAAGAAATCATATACTTCTATTATTAGTTCTTCAACTAGAGAGGAAACTCCTTATGTTCAGGATACAAATATTATATTTGTTTATATTCAGAGCATGGCTGAAGATGGGGCCCTGAGCAAAGTCTATGTTCAGGACATGGGTTTTAACTTACTGACTGATACATTTGAAAAAATTAGTAGTTTTCTGCTTGGGTAATATTGAAAGTTAATTCAGTTTGATTTTGCGTATGCCTTTGATTTTTTAAAAATCTTATTTGTGCAGCTTATTTAATTGTGCACAACATTGTGTTCTTTGTTAGTTAATATAGGCTCCGAGAAGTTAGAGAGTACTCTTGCCTGGAGAATCCCATGGACGGAGGAGCCTAGTGGGCTGCAGTCCATGGGGTCGCTAAGAGTCGGACACGACCTAGCGACTTCACTTTCACTTTTCACTTTCCTGCTTTGGAGAAGGAAATGGCAATCCACTCCAGTATTCTTGCCTGGAGAATCCCAGGGATGGGGGAGCCTAGTGGGCTGCCGTATCAGAGTCGGATACGACTGAAGCCACTTAGCAGCAGCAGCAGCAGGCTCTCAATGAATCATGGACAAATGGAAGAAACCTGAGGAATAAAATGTAACCGTACATTTTATTCCTTTCCCCACATTCAGTTCAGTTCAGTTCAGTTCAGTCGCTCAGTCGTGTCTGACTCTTTGCGACCCCATGAATCACAGCATGCCAGGCCTCCCTGTCCATCACCAACTCCCGGAGTTCACTCAAACTTGTGTCCATAGAGTTGGTGATGCCATCCAGCCATCTCATTCTCTGTCGTCCCCGTCTCCTCCCGCCCCCAATCCCTCCCAGCATCAGACTCTTTTCCAGTGAGTCAACTCGTCGCATGAGATGGCCAAAGAATTGGAGTTTCAGCTTTAGCATCAGTCTTTCCAATGAACACCCAGGATTGATCTCCTTTAGAATGGACTGGTTGGATCTCCCCACAGTCCAAGGGACTCTCAAGAGTCTTCTCCAGCACCACAGTTCAAAAGCATCAATTCTTTGGCAATCAGCTTTCTTCACAGTCCGACTCTCACATCCATACATGACCACGGGAAAAACCATAGCCTTGACTAGACAGACCTTGGTTGGCAAAGTAATGTCTCTGCTTTTTAATATGCTATCTAGGTTGGTCATAACTTTCCTTCCAAGGAGTAAGTGTCTTTTAATTTGCTGGCTGCAATCAGCATCTGCAGTGATTTTGGAGCCCCCAAAAATAAAGTCTGACACTGTTTCCACTGTTTCCCCATCTATTTCGCATGAAGTGATGGGACCAGATGCCATGATCTTCGTTTTCTGAATGTTGAACTTCAAGCCAAACTTTTCACTCTCCTCTTTCACCCTCATCAAGAGGCCTTTGAGTTCCTCCTCACTTTCTGCCGTAAGAGTGGTGTCAGCTACATATCTGAGGTTATTGATATTTCTCCCGGCAATCTTGATTCCAGCTTGTGCTTCTTCCAGCCCAGCGTTCCTCATGATGTACTCTGCATAGAAGTTAAATAAGCAGGGTGACAATATACAACCTTGACGTACTCCTTTTCCTATTTGGAACCAGTCTGTTGTTCCATGTCCAGTTCTAACTGTTGCTTCCTGACCTGCAAACAGGTTTCTCAAGAGGCAGGTCAGGTGGTCTGGGATTCCCATCTCTTTCTGAATGTTCCACAGTTGACTGTGATCCACACAGTCAAAGGCTTTGGCATAGTCAATGAAGCAGAAATAGATGTTTATCTGGAACTCTCTTGCTTTCTCCATGATCCAGCGGATGTTGGCAATTTGATCTCTGGTGCCTCTGCCTTTTCTAAAACCTGCTTGAACATCTGGGAGTTCACGGTTCACATATTGCTGAAGCCTGGCTTGGAGAATTTTGAGCATGACTTTACTAGCATGTGAGATGAGTGCAATTGTGCGGTAGTTTGAGCATTCTTTAGCATTGCCTTTCTTTGGGATTGGAATGAAGACTGACCTTTTCCAGTCCTGTGGCCACTGCTGAGTTTTCCAAATTTGCTGGCATATTGAGTGCAGTACTTTCACAGCATCATCTTTCAGGATTTGAAATAGCTCAGTTGGAATTCCATCACCTCCACTAGCTTTGTTCATAGTGATGCTCTCTAAGGCCCACTTGACTTCACATTCCAAGATGTCTGGTTCCAGGTGAGTGATCACGCCTTCGTGATTATCTTCGTCATGAAGATCTTTTTTGTACAGTTCTTCTGTGTATTCTTGCCACCTCTTCTTAATATCTTCTGCTCTGTTAGGTCCATATCATTTCTGTCCTTTATCGAGCCCATCTTTGCATGAAATGTTCCCTTGATATCTCTAATTTTCTTGAAAAGATCTCTTGTCTTTCCTATTCTGTTGTTTTCCTCTATTTCTTTGCATTGATCGCTGAGGAAGGCTTTCTTATCTCTCCTTGGTATTCTTGGAACTCTGCATTCAGATGCTTATATCTTTCCTTTTCTCCTTTGCTTTTCGCTTCTTTTCTTTTCACAGCTATTTGTAAGGCCTCCTCAGACAGCCATTTTGCTTTTTTGCATTTCTTTTCCATGGGGATGGTCTTGGTCCCTGTCTCCTGTACAATGTCAGGAACCTCCATCCAGAGTTCATCAGGCACTCTATCTATCAGATCTAGTCCCTTAAATCTATTTCTTACTTCCACTGTATAATAAGACTAAAGCCTTAAGTGATGGATTTGAGAGGATGACTATGGCAAGGTTGTCAGCTGTCTACCAATGATCAATCCCTTCTCTGCTTTAGTGGAAGGACAATAGCCAGGCAAGCACCCAGAATTCAGTTTTCTTTCTCCTTTGCTTTGGAGTGGAAATGACTTGTGCACAGCTGGGCTGGGACTTTTCAGAAATGTGTGTTTAGATCCTTTTTGCTCTCCTTCCATGTCTGCCAGCTAGCTAGAGGTGCTGTTGCATCCATGGAGGATAGAAGAGGCACACAATAGGTTGAAGAGAGAGGCCTACTAGCATGGATACCGGTCCTGAACTGTTGCATAAGTGGGAAATACACTTCAACTGCCTTTGGTTCACTAAAAATTTGCTATTTGTAATAGCAGTTTAGTTTCATCCTAACCAGTACAGTCTTTAATTTACTTATAGATTTAGTAGTAAAAAAATAATGATTCAGGGGCTTCCCTGATGGCTCAGTGGTGACGAATCCACTTGGCAATGGAGGAGACCAGGGTTTGATCCCTGCTTTAGGAGGACTCCACATGCCAAGGA
The DNA here is from genome assembly GCF_049115385.1 of Moschus berezovskii. Lineage (NCBI taxonomy): Eukaryota > Metazoa > Chordata > Mammalia > Artiodactyla > Moschidae > Moschus > Moschus berezovskii. The sequence goes on along the minus strand of NC_142469.1, from coordinate 79,119,946 downwards.
GCAAATAAGCCCATGGTCCACAACTATTTTTTTTTAACAATTAATTTATTTATTTTAATTGGAGACTAATTACTTTACAATATTGTGGTGATTTTTGCCATACATTGACGTGAATCAGCCATGGGTGTACAACCCCCTCCCACCTCCCCATCCCATCCCTCTGGGTTGTCCCAGTGAACTGGCTTTGAGTGCACTGTTTCACGCATTGGACTTGGACTGGTCATCTATTTCACATATGGTAATATACATGTTTCAATGCTGTTCTTTCAAATCATCCTACCCTCACCTTCTTCCACAGAGTGCAAAAGTCTATTTATATCTGTGTCTTTTTTTGCTGTCTTGCATATAGGGCCATTGTTACCATCTTTCTAAATTCCATATATATGCATTAATATACTGTATTGGTATTTTTCTTTCTGACTTACTTCAATCTGTATAATAGGCTCCAGTTGCATCCACCTCATTAGCACTGATTCAAGCACATTCTCTTTAATAACTAAGTAATATTTAATTGGGTATATGAACCACTACTTTCTTATCCATTTGTCTGCCAATGGACATCTAGGTTGCTTCCATCCATGGTCCACAACTATTGAGCCTGTGCTCTAGAACCCAGGAGCTGCAACAACTGAGCCCACATGCTGCAACTACTGAAGCCCACGAGCCCTAGAGCTTGTGCTCTATAACAAGAGAAACCACTGCAACGAGAAGCCCTCTATTGCAACTAGAGAGTAGCCTCTGCTCGCTGCAACTAGAGAAAAGCCTGAACATGGAATAAGACCCAGCACAGCCAAAGCATATAAATAAAATAGAAAATTAATGATTCAACCAATAAAATGCTAATAAATGCTTAAAAGTAGAAACAGATATATACAAAGTACTACACAAATATGAAAAATTAGAGGCTATTATGGCCACTTTCAAAGAAGAAAACATAATAGAACATTGGGATTTGAGTGGCAAACATATAGAACAAAGATTGTATCTTAAATGAAGATCTGGTTTTCTTATACCTTAAAAATGGCCTGAGTCCTGATTTTGCCACTCATGTTGCTGTGTGTAGCTGTCTCAGGAGCCTATGGTTTGGTTTTTTCATCATTGAAGATGTTAGACTATTTCTACTCCAAAAGAAGCTAAATTTAGCTTCTGAAGCAGGAGTTGCTATAGTTTCCTGGCTAATTTGAGAATGTAATTGGTTTTTAATTAGCTTTGTCCTATCATAGCTGACCGCTCTTGCTGTATTCAGTATCCCTTCTTTGTGAATTTTAAGTAGAACCTCATTAGATTTCCTAAAAAGAAAAAAAGTTACTTACTGGGCTTTCCTTCAGCCTCTAACTTTAGCATATTATTTTTCAATTTACAAAATTAGTAGTGCATGGCATAAATATATTTATTTCTATATTTAATAGCATAATGAATAAATGTATTTTCCCTATGTCTGGTTCTAGGTTCTAATATATCTTACCTGTAACATGAATGAGGTGGATTATATGCTATCTAAAGTTCTTTTTAAAAAATTGAGATATGTTCTTATAGGAGAAAGTTTGCCCAAGTACACTAGTGGAGACACCTTGAGCAAAGGATGGACTTTTCAGCTCCAAGACTGGCCGTGAGTCTTTGTTTTCACGAGAGAATTCCTTTTTGCCCAGTTGAAACATGTTTAGAAACACTTTTTTGGTTTTTGTCTTCACTGTCAGTTCTCTCTGAAGCTGCCCTGTTCCACTGCACCATACTGGCCCCATCTTTCTAGGAAATACCCTGATTCTAGTGCCTGGTTCCTGGCAAGTGTGGGGCTTCCGTGATAAATCAGTTGGTGTAAAGAATCCGCCTGCACTGCAGGAGACCTTGATTTGATTCCTGAGTCGGGAAGATCCTCTGGAGAAGGGATAGGCTACCCACTCCGTTATTTGGCTTCTCTTGTGGCTCAGCTCATAAAGAATCTGCCTGCAATGCAGGAGACCTGAGTTCGATTCCTGGGTTGGGAAGATCCCTTGGAGAAGGGAACGGCTACCCACTCTGGTATTCTGGGCTGAAGAATTCCATGGACTGTATAGTCCATGGGGTCGCAAGGAGACACGACTGAGCTACTTTCCCTTCACTTCATCTTCGCTTACCGGACAAGTGTACTTCACATAGGTGAGCATTGGAGTGTGCAGTGCTCACCTCGCCAGTAGGGGCGCTGGCCCCACTTTGTTGAGTTTAACCTGAAATTCCCTTTGGATCTCTGGTTGGGCTTGTAAAGTGTTATTTCTGCATGCCATCATTCCCAAAAACACTTTAATTTTATTTTAAATATTTATTTTACTTATATAATACACTTATTTTATGTATAACACCCTTACAATAGTTAGCAGTTTTTATATAAACAACATAGTCCTTGGGGCTCTGAAGTTCTTAATGATAGAGCAAACATTTGATTTAAGACATAGACCCTTCAGAATAAGGTACCTAGTTCTTAAGAGCTGTATTCATTCCTGTGTAAGAATTTGCTGTTGCCTTGAGTAACTGTTTGGCCTGACTCTGCCAACACTCATCTATCTTTGCCCATTTTTAGAAAGGGCATTTATATTTAACGTGTTATGAATGAAACATTTTCCTTCCTCCTTCAGTTGGCAGCCGAGAGGGAAGCTCTGATATTGCAATGTTGTTACCATTATACACATAGCATCTGGCCGCCCTCTCTTCCTCTCCCAGTGCCAACTCACTTTGTATGTATACAGTGGGATGGCCAGGTAGACAAGGGTCATTAAGTACACAGTATGAAGTTGGGAAGGAGAAAAATAAGTCAAAATCAATGTCAGTCCCTCACAGAGAAGCGAAAAGGCAAAAGGTCAAAGTTTCCCTGTGTGTTTAAAATTTTTCGTAAGTGAAAGAAGACACTGTTTTTATGTTCTGTGTGTCCGAGTGTTAACAGGATGAGAAACACTTTTTGTTCACATTTTCTTGTAACCTTGAACTGAGAATGTTGAAGTTTTTGCCTTGTTTTTTCATTGCATCCCACAGAAAGGTTATTCCAGATTCACTTGGCAATATTCAGACAAGCTATTTCCTAATCCTCAAAATAGCTTTTGTTTAGAGTATGTCCCCAAAGTCTTAAAATATGTTCATGAACTGTATATATACTTCATTTACTAAACCTTTGGATTGAAAATTCTTAAAGGAAAAATAAAACTTGATGAACAAAGACTTTTAAATAATGTAAATCTAGATGAGCAGAAGAGCGCATTAAAGGATCACCTTTTTGCTAATAAATATTATATAAATAGTACAATTTTATACTCAGAACAGAATGTCACCAATACTACGAGGTTTAATTTTTCTTGTTCCTGCTGTGATTCATACTAATTTTTTGACTTATCAACCACAGAATATTTTTATTTAAAATAAAATAAATGCCAAACAAGAAACAGTATTACAAAATGATTCAAATCTGAAAGTCCTTTTCCAAGGGTTCTACGTGGTGTAGATAGTCCTCCCAGAGAACACATTCTGTTTTTTACCATGCAAAATCATTCATTTCCTCATTCAACAAATACCTGTTAAGTGCCAAGTGGCACTGTGCTAGTATAGGTGATACAGTAGTAGAAGAAATAGACATTAACCCAATAATTGCGCACACATGCACACACACGTATACTCATAGATTGTGATTTGTGTTATAAAAGAAAAACACAGGACACCCTGAGAGACCTGATTTAGCTAAGTATTAAGGGCAATACTTGTGAGGAGGTAATTATTGAACTGTGATGGGAAGAACGAATAGGAGACAGTTAGGTAGGAGCAAGCAGGGTCAGCATATGTGATGGTCCTAGGATGGGAAGAAAGCCCAGCATCTGTGAAAACCCTGAAAAAGGCCAGTGTGCCCAGGAGGCAGAAGCTGAGAAAGCAAGTGTCCCATGAGGTTGGTGGGTCTGGCTCTTGTAAGGTTGAAAAACTCTTTTGATCTTTATACTAAGGTCAGAGCAAGTTCTTACAGTATTTTAAGCAAAGAGATGACAAGACCATATGAACATAAAAAAGAAAACCCCTCTTGCTGTACTGTGGAGGGTAAATTGGCTATGTGAAAGTCATTCAGTCATGTTCGACTCTTTGCGACCCCATGGACTGTACAGTCCATCAAATTCTCCACTCCAGGAATACTGGAGTGGGTAGCTGTTCTCTCCTTCAGGGGATTTTCCCAACCCAGGGATCAAACCCAGGTCTCCCACATTTCAGGTGGATTCCATACCATCTGAGCCACAAGGGAAGCCTGGGTAAGTTGTAGGGAGAGATAAGAATGGATGAGGGAAGACCAGAAAGAAACCTGTTAAATAATTCAGGGGAGAACTGATAGCTGTAGTGGTAAAGAGGAGGAAAGTGGAGAGGTTCAAGGAACTTCTTGGAGATAAAATCAATAGGAAAGTTCCTAGAGTTCTCAGTGAAACTGAGAAGCCTGGGCTAAACCTTAGTTGATGAGGCACTTGTTTTCCTCATTGTTGAGGGGCAGGTGGCATTTATGTGACATCAGCAGAGGTGGCTGCTGAAGAAGGCAGACAATTATTAGGTCACCACGTGGTAAATGTCTGAGAAATAGGAAAGCCAAAGTTACTGCAACATAGCGGCCAAGCTAAGGTCGGCACAACAGCTGGGAGTTCTCTGGGGAAGGCTTGCCGAATGAAGCAACAGAGCACGCCATCCAATACTGGTTATATATGGAGTGGCTCATGATTTCCCAGGCAGCTCTGCAAGCGTCCCAGCGTAACCCAAGAACGCGAGATCTGCCAAGTCACCTGACTTACCTTTGCGACAGCTCCATGTGTTTCCAAGGCCTCTCTCTCCATCTAGGGTACAACACAATAGTCAAGGTTGCTTAGCCTTTTGCCCACTAAATTGAACTTGGTGTTCTAGAAAGGTTTTGAGATGAACAATCAGAAGACCCAGGGTCTAGATGCTGGCTCAGAACTTTTCTGGTGGTGGATATCTTCGAGGTACAGGTTCCCTCATATTTAAAATGTAGTGAATAAAATCTACAACTTTGTAAGACTGTGAAGATTAGGTATATATCAGGTCCTCCACAAATGGTACCAACAATAATACAAAATAATTTTTGCTATGAAAGTATCCTCTTGGGCATCCCTAGTGGTCCAGTGGTTAAGAATCTGTGTACCAATGCAGGGGACACAGGTTTGATCCCTGCTCTGGGAAGATCCCATATGCCATATGGCAGCTAATCCCACACGCCATAATTACTGAGCCAGCGCTTTAGAGCCTGCAAGTCGCAACTACTGAGCCCCTGTGCCACAACTACTGAAGCCCATGTGCCTTAGAGCCTGTGCTCTGCAACAAGAGAATCCCCCACAATGAGAAGCCCACACACTGCAACAGAGTAGGCCTTGCTTGCCGCACCCAGAGAAAGCCCGTTTGCGCTACAGCCAGAAATAAATAAATCTTTAAAAAAATATCCTCTTACCTCTCTTCTTTGTTTTACATTTTCTCTTTTTGAAATTTTTTTCCACACCCATAGCTTCAGCTGTAACTTTGTCAAGTGTTGCACACTTATTAGGTTTCCAGACAATGTACAAGATGATGGAGAGAGTGGAGAAGAGCAACATAGTCTCTGCCTTCACAGAACTTCTGCTTAAAGAGAGACGAGCTAGGTCTCCCCTGGGGCAGAGACTGTGGGCTGTCACAATATCACAGTCCTCTTTTCCTGAACACACGGTAGATTACACTTCTCAGCCTCCCTTACAGTTAGATGTGGTCTTGCAAGTCTAAACAGAATGTGAGTGGAAGTAATGTGTGTGTCACTTGCAGGCCAAGATTCTTACGAGGAGGTGCGTATGCCTTCTCTGCTCTCTCCTTTACCCTTTACTGGACGGATGCAGATAATACTAAAGGTTCCCAGGACAAAAACAAAGCTAAAGATGGAAGGCACCTAGGTCCCCAATTTACCATGTGAAAGAAAGCCATTTCCAGCCCAGGGATGTTGGCCTTGGACTGCTTTATGTTCAACAATAACCAAAATAACTTCTGTTGTGTTTGAGTCACTAAAATTTGTTTGCTCATTTGTTACAGCAGTTGGTCACTCTATCGTGGTCCTCTTCAGTCCCAGTCTTCTTGCTCTGTTGTAATCAGTGGCCTTAAGACATTTCTTTGTTGTTGTCCAGAAGGCACCGTCATCTCAAAATGTCTGAAGCTAAATTGATAATCTCACTTTCCAAACATTTTCTGACCTACTTCTTGGTAATAATGGCATCACCATTGTAAAGTTCTCCAGGCTTCATGAAGCAGAATCAGCTCTCTTTCTCTTTAACCCTTGACTGCAATCAGTTACCCATTTCTATGCTACATCTTTTGTGACCTTCTGGAATTTGACCCTGCCCGTCCATCCCCTCTTGTACCATCAGCCCCACTGAAAAAGGTGACTCTCTCAAGGGGTAAAGGGGCTAAAATTCAGGTCATACACCCCGGCACAGGTCTGTGTCCACCTAGAGGAAAGTGAAAGTGAAGTGAAAGTGAAAGTCACTCACTCGTGTCCGACACTTTGCAACCCCATGGACTATACAGTCCGTAGAATTCTTCAGGCCAGAATACTAGAGTGGGTACCTTTCCCTTCTCTAGGGGATCTTCCCAACCCAGGGATCAAACTCAGGTGGATTCTTTACCAGCTGAACCACAAGGGAAGCCCAACCTAGAGGAAGGGGAGCTTTTTTGTAATTTGCATAAAGGTGTCAAAAGAAGGGCTTTCTTTCTAATCTGCTATAATCTTCTTGGGGATTTGAGATGCCCCAAGCCTCTAGTGCTTCATGAAGAATTCATGGGCATTTGGCAGTTTATAACATTCTCGCCAGTCTCTTCCACTTCCAGTTTATCCTGTGAGTCCTTCCTGTGTTAATCTTCCAAAAGCACTGATGTCGTTACTTCCTGCTTAAGGAGTTCATTGGTTCATACTTGTCTATCATACTGAACTCTGTAGCCTTGTAGGCAAAGCTTACTGTGATCCAGAACCATCTCACTTCAACCTTTTCTTCTGTTACTCTTTCCCATATTTCTCATTGCAAACAACATTGGCCTTTTGGAAAGGGACATTTTTTTTGTTGCATCATAGTGTTCCAAGAATTACAGAATATTTAGCCTCATTGAGCCCATCCACTAAATGCCAGGAGAATCTTTCATACATTGTGACAGCAACATACATGTCCACAAATTTCAGAGATGGGGACAGAACTTCTAAGTCTGAACCACCACCAAAACCCAATAAATGTTCTGTAGAGAGAAAGACAACTGGTCCAACATATACACTGTGTACTTCATCCAAACTGGGCTAGTCAGGATGATCTAATATGCTTTGTTCTACCCTGATTTTCTTCACTGTTTTTTTTCTTGCGGACTGGAATACCCCTCTTTTCTTTCTAGAAAACCCATTTCTTTGAGCATAAGTATAAATACTGTCCCTTTCAGGAATTCTTCTCTGGCCACACTAACCAGGGATCATTTCTGAATTTCTGTGATGCATTATGCTTTTGGTTGGTTTACTTCATGGTCTGCTTTGAACCATCCTGTGTGTATGCTCCTTCTCTCCCATGGTGGATCATATGCTCCCTATTGACAGAAACTTATTTGTTTACTGTGGCTCTTAATTTCTAGCAGCTTCTTGCATGTTTTTAAATGTGCTAAACATCCATGAAAAGGAAGAGGCCAAATGATATGGTGTAGTGAAAATAACATGAACTTTGGAATTGTTTTCACAGTGAGACTGTATCACCTACCATTGTTGGTCTGGCACATGTAATATAAATCTCCACAAGCTTCAGTTTATTCATCTGTAAAATAGTGCTAATAATATTGAACCTAGTGAGTAGAAATGAGGAGTAAATAAGAATCTATAAAATATTAAACATCAGTTCAGTTCAGTTCAGTTCAGTCGCTCAGTCGTGTCCGACTCTTTGCGACCCCATGAATCACAGCACTCCAGGCCTCCCTGTCCATCACCAATTCCTGGAGTTCACTCAAACTCATTTCCATCGAGTCGGTGATGCTCTGTTGTCCCCTTCTCCTCCCGCCCCCAATCCTTCCCAGCATCAGAGTCTTTACCAGTGAGTCAACTCATCGCATGAGGTGGCCAAAGTATTGGAGTTTCAGCTTTAGCATCAGTCCTTCCAATGAACACCCAGGATTGATCTCCTTTAGAATGGACTGGTTGGATCTCCTTGCAGTCCAAGGAACTCTCAAGAGTCTTCTCCAGCACCACAGTTCAAAAGCATCAATTCTTCGGCGCTCAGCTTTCTTCACAGTCCAACTCTCACATCCATACATGACCACTGGAAAAACCATAGCCTTGACTAGGGCAATTAATAGAAAGTAGAAGTAATAATGGAAACAGTCAAATGTCAGGTTTAAAAACTCAACACAGAAGTTTTTTATTGCTGACCTAGACATTTGCTTGGAAGTTCAGGACTGCATTATCTCTTTGTGACCATGCTGGGGCTGGTATTCATTGAATGGTTTTGGTTTGAACCTTTGCTCTTCTCATGCTTTTCAGGTTGGTTCTGAGCCTGGGAAAGCTTAGAGATATAGGGAAGCATTTCCTTAATACTCCATACCAAGCTTCTGTATAAATTTTGCTAAATAGACACAAGGAGGGTTGAGGGGAAATAGGAATGTGCTCACTAAGATGCTCACTGACAGGAATTTCACTCGGCCATTGCACATCTCACTGTAACTGAAAAATTGTAATATTTACCCAACCAACCTTCCATGCTTATATCCATATACATATAAACTTCTCCATTTCCCTTTCTATCCTTTTTTCTACCTATTCATCCATACACCCATGCATCTGCCATTTGACATTTTTAGGTGCTGCCTATGTCTCTGTATTATGGTAGGATCTGGAAATATAATGAGGAAGAAGACAGTTTCTCATCTCAACAACATCACTGTCAAAAAGGCCAAAGAGAAATGTAATAAATAAAGTGAACAGTTACCATATCAACTGAAAAACAAATATAAGATTCAAACTCTTTGTGGATCTTGATTCCTCTGATTGAGTTGAAAACAACTTTTAATTTTTTTAAAATAACTGATTGAAAAGAGCTTCCTTCTCTATTAAAAATACAAGCAAAACAGGACCATCACTGTGAAAACTAAGTCATCTGTAAACTTAGAGGAAATAGTACACACAAGGCTGCCATCAGTTATGACAGTATTATGATATGTCAGACCATGCATTACAGTGGGAAAGAGAGAATTTGGATACAGGGGACTCACATCTTAGCCTCTTACTGATGTTGAAGTTAATTATCTTCTTGGAGTCTGTTAATTTATTTATCAAATAGGGAAATTCTCAGCTCATGAGGTTGTAATGAATAACAAATGAGATCATGTATGTGAAAATGCTTCCTAAAATGCTGAACTTCACATTAATTATTATCCTTTGGAAATAATCCAAAGATTTTTTCCAATTTATGTATCTGAATTTTATAATTGAGAAAATATATACATTTAATGCATCTATTTTAAAATATATACATTTAATGAATCTATTTTGAAAATACATACATTTAATGAATCTATTTTGAGCTCAGGATTGTATATAAATTTAAATGTACAGATTAACACCAAAAAAAGTATTATCTTAGAGAATTATAAGGTTTATCCAATAAGATCTTCATCAAAGGAGATGACTGATTGTTTTAAAAATGAAGCAGATTAATTAGGAATAATTCAACATATTTCAACAATTTCTTTAGAAGTTCAGCACTATTTCATTCAATTCAAAAGGCCTGAGTGATCATAATGTAGGAAGAATTGTGCTTTTCCTTCAGAGGAAAGAGGGAAATCTGTTTAATACCATTATTCAGAGGTTGGGTTTCTTCTTTATCACTCTTTTCTGATGTATTACAAAATTTAGAATTTATTTGCTAAACAGCTACTGATTCTTTAATGAAAGAATTAATTTTCCCTGTGTTTCTAAAGTAACAAATGCAACTGACATATCTTATCTCACCTTGAAGCATATAGCATTTAAATTAAATGACTGTGAGCACCAAGGCTACCCCTCTTTCTTGGGTTCCTCTTCCAGTGATAACTCTAGGATACTCCCTGGAGTTTTCTACAGTTCTGTGGGCCTATCTGAATGATACCCTGGAGGAAGAAATGGCAACCCACTCCAGTATTCTTGCCTGAGAAATACCATGGACAGAGGAGCCTGGTAGGTTACAGTCCACAGGGTTACAAAAGAGTTGAATATGACTTAGCAGCTAAACAATGGACTTGTCTACATATTGTTGTCCTAGTGAGAGAACAGGAAAGCTTAGAAGTCCCGTTTCTATGACTGTCACTGAAGTACAGTGGTTTTGGTCTTTCTAGTGATATCCTCATTGCTTACTGAAGAAAAATTCTATAATGACTGATAGTCACCACTACCATAGCCAGACCACTCATGGTCTCTCCCTATGTAAGCGGAGTAAAGAAAGTCTGGCTTCCCTGTAGTCCTCTTGTCTGTGCTAGCTCCTGTTCACAAGGTCGTTATCTCTCAGGAGACCAGAGAACTGGATCTGAAGGGCTTTCCAGCCAGTCCCTTCTCAAACCTTCACATCCCAGCACTGGAATGTGTGACAGCCAGTGCAGAGGAAAAACTGTTTTTTCACAGAGATGGAGAAGACACACTTCATGTCTTAAAGTCAACTTGGAAGACACATTTAGTATTATGCAGTATGATTTAAAGCTGAAATAACTACCCCATCTCGTTTACAACAAAACCTTGTGTTATACAAACTATTGGGTTTTTTTTTTTGAAAAAATATTTATTTTCCTCAAGTTTTTTATTTAAAGATGTTTAAGAAACATGGACCATTTTAAAGCCACAGTATTTCTTCTGTTTTATGTTTTGGTTTTTTGGCTATGAGGCATGGGGGATCTTAGCTCTCTGACCAGGAATCAAACCCGTACCCTCTGCACTGGAAGGCAAAGTCTTGACCACTGGACTGCCAGGGAAGTGCCTTACTTAAGTTTTTTAAAGATAAATAAAATGTATATACCATATTGTTCTTTGATATTTTACTCCCAAAGAAAAACCAAAGGAAATAAATAGCAAATTCAGAGAGAATTAATATAGAAAAAGCCTTTCCTCCCTTGCTGCCTTCTCCATCCCCACACAAAAGGGTGAAGCAAACGGAGCCACTCTGATTCTCAAAAACAGTTCAGTCATAGCAAACACCTCCCAGCTCAGCTGAACATTCTAGTTCCTCTGGCCGCCATTTTTTCCAAACTATTTTTCCTTGTTATTACTCATATCCTTAATTTCTCTTTGTAACTGTGGCCACACAATCCTTGGGACAGCTTGGTTACATAAAGAAGATAACAGATTCAATGAAGAAACTCAGAAACGGAAAACTGACAAATTGAATAAACAAGTTTATCACATTTCCAAAGGGAGAACATGGAGAGTTTGCCAAGGGGACTGTAGAATTTACTAACTTCAGGCTATGTGACTGTGTAAAATAGCTTCTAGGAATTTTGGCCATTTCCTCATACAATATTGCTAAGTTACAGAGGGATCAGACAAATAAACAAAACATTTACAAATAACTCAGAACACATTTATGAGCCTTTTGTTTTACCTACTATCTTCATAATTGTTCCTTACCTCAATTTGTTTTTTATTTCCTAACAAAACAATATCATGTCTATAATTTAAACCAAGCAGAGTTCTAAAGACTACTTTTTCATATATCTTCACTGATACAGTGGATACTGGTTTATTTCAACCCTTCAAAACTAAATAGAAGGAAAAGAATGTAAAAGGTATTAATCACATTGCCCACATTATTTTTTTGGGGAAAGGCTGCGCTGGTCTTCATTGCCATGAACAGGTTTTTTCTAGTTGCGGTGAGAGGGGCCTCCTCTCTAGTTGTGGTGTGTGGGCATCTCGTTGCAGTGGCTTCTTTTGTTGCTGGAGCACAGGCTTTAGGGCTTGTGAGCTTCAGCAGTTGTGATTTATGGGCTTTAAAGCATGGGCTCAGTAGTCATGTTGCATGGGCTTAGTGGCATATGGAATCTTCCTGGACTGGGGATCTAACCTGCGTCCCCTGCTTTGGCAGGTGGATTCTTAACCATTGGACCACCGGGGAAATCCTGCCCACCGTATTCTGTTCAATGGTTCTATGTGTTAAAATATATTTTTTATTTGAACTAAATGTGATAATGTTACTGCTGCATTACAACTCTTTGAGAGCCCCCAAAGGTGGACAAAACATAGTGCATGAGTTTAATCTGGGTGTTCTGGAGATTTTTACATTCTTTCAGGTTACATTTTCTTTTTAACAATAATGTCACCATCTGGGAATCAAGTTGTGGCATGCCTCGTTAGAGAAACTTCTCTAAGTGTGAAGCTAGAAATATGAAACCTAAAAATTTAGTGCCTTGGTGTTAATATCACAGAGATTGCTTTATTTTGTCCACTTCGTATTGCTAGTCAATTCTACTCAAAAGAGCAAGATATTCTTCTTGCAGATGAGTATTTGGCTTGTCCCATCTCTTTAACACACAGGATACAATTTTCCTTTCAAAGGAGTTTACATTTGTTATTCTTATTAGCAGTCTACCCTTTCATAAGGTAGGAAGAAACAAGTTCTCAATACACATGGTCCAACTGAATAAACTGAGGTCACAAAAGCACATCTCAGTTTTAAAAAATAATTCAGTATCTTTTCTTTAATAGTCATGTTTTTAAAAGAAGTGAGATATCTGTGTTCAGGATTGGCCATGAGCAATGAAAGGAAGTAGTGAAAATGATTTTAATGAGGCCTCCTGGATTTCCCCGAGGTATTTGCTTTCCTCCTCTCCAAGAAGGCAAATTTATATCATCTCTTCTGTCATCAAACTGTCAACTCCACCTTCCCATTCTACACTATCAGCTGGTGACTTCAGTTACTATTTCACTGAGAAAATCGAAGCACTCAGAGGAGAATTACCTCATCTTCCCACCATCAAACTGACCAACCTTTACGCATGCTTGGACGTCAACTGCCCTCCTGTTACTTTGATGAGCTCTGTGCTCCTGTAAGGCCTCTGGTCCCATCCCTTCTCCAGCAACTGTTATCTCCTCTCTCCTACATCATTATTTTATCTTTTTTTTAGCTAGATTATTCCACAGGCTTCAAGTTTGACCTAAACAAACTAAACCCTCCCTTGATCCCACACCCAATTCTAGTCCATTTCTTTGCTCTTTAATACAAGCCCTCAAATGACTCATGTGTACTCAACGTATCCTTAATATTTTGAACTCACTTCAATGCTGGGATTTCCACCCCATTCTCTGGACTAGTTATTCCAGAGAAACTGCTCTTGTTAATGGAAACTGCTGGCTTCCAACTTGCCAGCCCAATGGTCAGTTCTCTGGTCTCCCGCCCCCTTACTCCTTGTGCTCTCACTGCATTTGGCACTGTTAATTACTCTGGTCTTCGGGCACTTTTTGCTTTTAGTGCCCGAGACACCACTTTCTTGGCATTTGTAACCTCACTGCTCCTTCCTCTCTACTAGCTGCTTTCCCTCCATCTGACCTCTAGATGTTGACCTGCTTTCTGTTCCAAGTCTCAGCCCTCTTTTTTTTCTCTTCTATTTACACTATCTTCCTAGCTAACCTTCTGGGTCATAGTTTATAATACCTTCAGTAGGCTTGAGTTTATATTCTTCAGCTACAACTTGTATATGTAACTGGTTATTTTAAGGTTCCACTTGGATATCTAATAGGCATCTTAAATGCCTATTAGATGTAACATGTCCAAATATTTTAGAAGTTTTTTGGTATTTCCACCCTAAACAGGGCTTTCCTGGTGGCTCAGAGGGTGAAGTGTCTGCCTCCAATGCAGGAGACCTGGGTTTGATCCCTGGATTGGGAAGATCCCCTGGAGAGGGAAAAGGCAACCCACTCTGGTACTCTTGCCTGAAAAATCCCATGGACTGTGAAGCCTGGTAGGCTATACAGTCCATGGGGTTGCAAAGAGTCAGACACGACTGAGCGACTTTACTTTCACTTTCACCCTGAACAAGAATCTTCTCCAACTGAATCAGTAGCATAACATTTTACTCAGGTCTCCTAAGAGTCATGGTAGATTTCTCTCTTTCCCCCACCCTTTACACCCAATCCATTAGCAAATGTTGTTGGGTCTGCCTTCCTTATATATCTTGAATTTGACCTGCTTTAACCCTTTGTGGAATGAATGACAGTCATGCCATGTCTGGACTCCCATCCTAGTCTCTTAATTAGGTTTCCTGCTTCCCCTGTACCATCCCAATGGTCAATTGCTCTTGGTGTCTCATTTGGAATAAAATTCATTATTGTTTTCTATGTGGCCCCTTAAAAACTCTCCCACCTTTTTCTCCTGGATTCTTTCCACTTGAACCGTGTTTGCCTTCTTGCCATTCCTGTTACCAGGTGAGCCTTTACTCAGCTATTACCTCAGTGTGGAATACTCTTCTCTCACTCCTTCACATAATGGAGGTCTCTGTTTAGACACCACCCCTTCAAAGAGAGCCTCCCTGATGGCATGATAAAAAATATCACCATCCTTATCTCCCATCATTCTTTTTCCCCACACTGGTTTCATTCTCTTCGTAGCCCTTATAATCATTTGACCTTATGTTATTTACTGAATTTTAGTTGTTATTTTGGTCTCTTTCAATAAAATGTCCATGCATTGTTATGTTTGCAGTACTTTCCTTCTTAAAATGCATCTTCTTTTGACATCTGGGATACCATGCTGTTGGTATTTCTTACATCTTTCACAACCTGATTTCAGACCTTCCATTCCACGACTCCAACAGATTGACACTGGACAAAGAGATGAGGAGACTGGAAAAGTCTGAAGAATACTTCTGCAGCTCAGAAGAAGACAGGAAGGCTATCAGGAAAGTTGAAGGTATAAACAATCAACTGGTGCCAGTCAAAGGTCAGAGCTGCAGGTAGGAGTTCTCCTAGGAGAAACAACAAAACTGTATGTTCAGTGCTGGTTTTAAAATGGAATGGCCTGGGCTCTCTGAGCTGCAGCCACAGCAATCCTTTTTGATCCAAAAGTCATGCTTGGGGTGGTGGCTAAGGTTCTCAGATGAAGCAACTACTTTCATTTTCCAATCTCTTTTGTCATCTTCTCCCCTTCTATGGCCTGTTCTTTCACTTTGTAAGATTCGATTTTGGCAAGTAGTAACAGTAACACCTCCTAGGGTAGAATAAATGTGACAGATGTTTTATAAGCAAGAACTTGAGAATAAAGTGATGAGCAAAAATAGACTTTTCTGGAGCTCATGGTCTAGTGGGAGAGAATTTAATCACATAAGTGCACACACACACAAACACACGCACACATACCATTTATAAACTGAGATAAGAGTTATGGAAAGAAAAGATGACTATGCAGTGAAATCATCCAACAGCCAGAGGAAGTCAGGAGTGGTTTCCCTAGTGCTTGTCACACTAGAAGACTGAGTAAGAGTTAATAACTAATTTGGTAATTTAGGCTATATTGTTCCCCTTTTATGAGCTAATGCTCCTCCTGTGTGTACAGAGCTGGAAGTCAGGGTGTTTCTCCCTTCAAGTTATTCCTTAGTGTTTGCCAATAGAGTTGGCCACTGTTGATCCAAAGTCAAGTCTGACAAAGTGACAAAGGAAGAGATGGGAGGGCTGAAATCTCTAGAGTTTAGAGGTTATCAAATCAATAAAAATGGTTAAGAGTGGAAGTCTGCATTTCCTTGGGGACAAAATAACCATTTGGAAATTATATTTTGTGTGAGACAGGTATTGGCTAGCTATTCCCCCTCCCATATCATCTAGGATAGGAGTCTCAGATGCTCAATACCTTCCTTGAGACCATGGCTCAATACCTTCCGTGGAACATCATCAATTATTAAAAGTCCTGTTTCCTCCTGACCCAGCCTGGCTCAGAATCCTTTTCAAGAATGTCTCCCAGACAGCCTCCTCCAAATGACTGCAGTTAGCATGACAGTTAGTAAAATTTATTTACTAATGCAAATGGAAATGGCATATATACTGGTAGTAATATTTAGTAATTAATTCAGTGTCTGGGTGCATCACATCCTGGTGAAGTTATCTTGTCCCAGCCACCAGATCCTGAGAATCAGTGATAAAAAAGGAGATGTGATATCCTCAAGTAGTAACTTTCAAACTTCAAAAGAAAGCCTCATACCTTATTTTTCTCATAAAAAATTTTAAAGTAGGATTGAATCATAACTGCAACATATAAAGCACATAACACAGGAATTAGCGGATTTGCAGCTAGATATGGAGCTCCATCTCTGATCACCTCCTACCAAAAATTCTGAGGCATCCCATGGAATCCTAGCTACTGTGATACACATTCTGAAAACCACTGTCTCGGATGATTGTCTCCTTGTGGTTTTTGATAACAAGTTATAGTCTTGGGGCTCATGAATTAGAAGATCTAACTTCAATTGGCAGCCTTTGGCCAGGATCTTAGACTGCGAGGATGGCCTTGGTCTAAAATGTCCTCGTGTCTCACATCTTGGTCAATAAAGCCACAGATCAACTAAGATGAAGATTTAACATCTTGAATCATGAGCACCCTTTAAAAATCTAGTGAAATCCATCTAAACTCCTTTTAAAAATGCACATACAAACAGAGACATATACAAGTCCAAGGAATTTATAAAACTTCAGAAGCCTCAGTTCAAAAATCCCTGATTTAAAGATTGAGTCTGGAAGATGGAGCTCACTGGGCATCTACAAGTAAAGAAAGTAAAGAGCTTAGTGTGGATGAGATCAGAAGTATTGGGCAGGGCCACAAAAGTTCTCCATATAGCAATGCTAAGAACTGACATTCTTCTTTTAAAGGACTAGTGCTTATCAGTGAAGGGCCTGGTGAATGTTCTTCATATCCAAACTATAAATAGGAATTTTCCCTGTAGTTGCTTCTTCTCTTCCCTGTAGCCACTTTCACTTGCAACAATTAAAGGTTGTCCTGAGAAGAACACGGAAAATGTATATTGAGGTGGCTATGGTAAATTGGGATTCTGGTTCGGAATTTTGCTTGTGCTAGATCCAAAGGCAAGGATGGATCAGCAAGGACATGGCCTACCCACTTGGTTCACAAAAACTGTCTTGGGCTGGTCCCTCAGGTGGGCTTTATCCCAGTGCGATGAGATGTCATTCTCCCTGACTGAGCCATGACCCAGTGAGAGTCACCAAATGTATTTCAAAGCATCCTTCCAGTTCAGGATTTTGAACACCTCTCTATGCTTTTGTTTGTCTAAAGGAGCACTATTTCTAAAATCTAATAAAAGGTCATACATTTTGAAATCAAACAGTTGAAAGATTGTGCTTCTAAGCTCTGATTCTCTTTGATGAGGGGAAGCCACACCCATCTTTTGGGGCCCAAGGGGTAGTCAGTAATGCTAGTGTTGGGCAAGTAGCCTGCATTGGACAGTAATTGACTGATGAGTGCTACTGATGAAGGACACACAGGCATATATACGGAGGGCAGGAGATTGAATTAGGCACTCTAGCTGGGGTTTGGTGAACAAGAGAATTCCTAATAGGACAGGGGTGGAGGAAAGAGAAAGGGAGTTCTTTCCTAATACAGAGACAGTAATAGGAATAAAGTTGCTCCTTCCTCAGATAAATAGGTTCTTGGATATGAAAGGCATGACAGATTGACAGTGAACAGACTCCCAACATGTGGAACCTTGGTAGAATATTGGTCAAGTCACACAAGCCTTGAAGTAAGGTCTGGGGCACAGGCAAGAAAAATTACTGGTGTTTCCAGTTGGTAGGCATGGTGCCTCAACACTGAAACAGATTTCTTTGTTTAACTCAGTGGCTCAACACTTCCAGACCGCTTCTTGGCTATCACTGCACCTGGTTTTAAACAGACCATTTCTTGGAGGACTCAAATTTCTCCAATGACATTTCAGCACTTGAGATTTCTATGAAGTGACTTGGAGGGAAAATTGGAGCCCCCTCGAGGAAGAAAAGTCCTTGGGCACATACTTAAGGAGTCAAACAACATAGATGTCAGAGCAATCTGGGAGCCACTGGAACTCTGTCTAACACAAATTTTGGTAATAAAGTCTTTAGGTTTTGAAGGAAGGTTTTCCGTTTCAGTTCAGTCACTCAGTTGTGTTTGACTCTTTTTGACCCCATGGCCTCCAGCATGCCAGGCTTCCTTGTCCATCACTAACTCCCAGAGCTTACCCAAACTCATGTCCATAGAGTCAGTGATCCCATCCAACCATCTCATCCTCTGTCGTCCCCTTCTCCTCCCGCCTTCAATCTTTCTCAGCATCAAAGTCTTTTCCAGTGAATCAGCTCTTCGCATCAGGTGGCCAAAGTACTGGAGTTTCAGCTTTAGCATCAGTCCTTCTAACGAATATTCAGGACTGATTTCCTTTAGGGTTGACTGGTTGGATCTCCTTGCTGTCCAAGGGGCTTTCAAGAGTCTTCTCCTACACCACAGTTCTGAAACCATCAATTCTTCAGTGCTCAGCTTTCTTTGTGGTACAACTCTCACATCCATGCATGACTACTAGAAAAACTAAAGCTTTGACTAGACGGACCTTTGTCAGCAAAGTAATGTCTCTGCTTTTTAATAGGATGTCTAGGTTGGTCATAACTTTTCTTGCAAGGAGCAAGCGTCTTTAATTTCATGGCTGCAGTCACCATCTGCAGTGATTTTGGAGCCCAAAAAAGTAAGTCTGTCACTGTTTCCATTGTTTCCCTATCTATTTGCCATGAAGTTCTGGGACCAGATGCCATGATCTTAGATTTCTAAATGTTGGCTTTTAAGCCAACTTTTTCATTCTCCTCTTTCACTTTTACCAAGAGGCTCTTTAGTTCTTCTTCACTTTCTGCCATAAGGGTGGTATCTGAGGTTGTTGATATTTCTCCCGGCAATCTTGATTCCAGCTTATGATTCATCCAGTCTGCCATTTCTCATGATGTACTCTGCATATAAGTTAAATAAGCAGGGTGACAATACATAGCTTTGACATACTCCTTTCCCAACTTGAAACCAGTCTGTCGTTCCGTGTCCAGTTCTACCTGTTGCTTCTTGATCTGCATACAGATTTCTCAGGAGGCAGGTCAGGTGGTCTGGTATTCCCATCTCTTGAAGAATTTTCCACAGTTTGTGGTGATCCACATAGTCAAAGGCTTTGGCATAGTCAATAAAACAGAAGTAGATGCTTTTCTGGAACTCTCTTGCTTTTTTTGATGATCCAATGGATGTTGGCAATTTGATCTCTGGTTCCTCTGCCTTTTCTAAATCCAGCTTGAATATATGGAATTTCACGGTTCATGTACTGTTGAAGAGGGGAAAAATGTGAATTTGAAGTAAAAAGACTAAAGAATAAAAGTGGAAAATATTAAGTGTTCTTGGTTGAGGGGTTTTTGCATAATTCTTCAAATATACAAAATGTATTTTTCAAGAAAAAGTAGTTAAGTTTTTTAAGCTTAGTTTTTTTAGTTATGTCACGTTTCCCTCAAGAAAACATAATTTAGGGAAAAAGCGGTCATTGTGTCAATTATGGAAAATTCTCTTTGTTCAGGGCAAAAGATAGCAAAGCACCTACTGGTGGAAGCATCTACTGGTGGGAATGTGCCTTTGTTTCATAGCAACTTGCCTTTAAGGAGGTAAACCTGGGGGATAGTGTCTCTCAGCTTTCAAGTACACATGCTCCCTTTAGTTGCACGAATATCCCATTCTCTCAGGGTTGGCTATATAATTTGTGGGGCCCTGTGCAAATGAAAACACCAGGTTCTTTGTTCAAAAAGCAAGTAAAACATATTCTCCTTTTTTCCACAGTCTTTCTCAACCTTCATGGTTTCTTTGGTATTTAACTTCAAATTTCCTGGGCAAAAGTGAATCTATATAGGCACCCAGAACCTACCCCTTCCTAATTCATGCCCAACTCCAAGTGGGGCAAGGGTGGTCACAGTTGCTGGGCAGGGGCAGAGTTGGGGTGGGAGGCATGGGCAGCTGACAACCCCTACTCAGGTGGCAGTGGAGAAAGGGAGGAGGAAGCAGGGCTGCCTGGCTCCAAGCTTCTGGCTCACCCTCCATTGTCCCACTGGACTTTACTTATGAAGCACACATTCAAAGAGAAAATGATTAAGACCTTTAAGACAGCAGCTGCAGAGCCTTGGGTCTCAAGGGTGGGCAGGGAGAGAGGGAGGCC
This sequence comes from Moschus berezovskii, assembly GCF_049115385.1. NCBI lineage: Eukaryota > Metazoa > Chordata > Mammalia > Artiodactyla > Moschidae > Moschus > Moschus berezovskii. The sequence goes on along the minus strand of NC_142469.1, from coordinate 79,099,756 downwards.
CTTCTGCATTGGCCCTGTGTGACTGCATGAGTCGAATGCCCATTGGGTTGGCCCTGCTCCCACTCCATCAACCATTCATCTCCTTTGTCATAAACCAGGGGAGTGTGTTTGTCAAGGAATATCCATCGAAACTGTTTCTGGAACTCTACAAATAAAGATTCCTATAACACTGCAGAAATGTCTTCTGGTTTATTTCTTCATACTTTCATTCCTTCACAGATTTATTGAACACGTACTAGTTTTTAGGCCTTGGAGTAACTATTATGAGCAGGATGGGGAAGATAGCTGTCAAAATTTCTGTCTCCATGGGCCTTATTGTCCATTAGAGGAAACTGAATTTAAAGACATCTCTGGTGGCCTAGTGGTTAAGACTCTGTGCTTCCAATGCACTGGGCACCAGTTCCCATCCCTGGTTGGGTAACTAGGATCCCTCATGCTGCATGGTGCAGCCATAAAGTAAAAAAAAAAAAAAAGAACAAATAAATAAAATCTAAGGACAGATTGTGAAAAGGGTAGGGAAGGAAACAAAGTGAGGTGAATGAACAACTTGGGAGGTTTCTACTAGAGTGGAGGGAAAGAAGATATTTAAAGCATAAACTAAGAGTCATCCCAGAATTTTAGTCTAAGAAACTTCTCAGGTAGTTCTGATTACTAATCAGGTTTGGATTTAACTAAAAATATAACGGCTGACTACTTTGCCATGCTAGAAGAACTTGGCAAATTCACCTTGCACAGTTTATATTATGAAAGCAATATGAAATCACAGAATAATATTATAACAATGAATCTGCTTCTCCATATTATAAATCCCCCCTTAGAGAGCTTTCCATCTTATCTCTTAGTTGTGAATCTACAAATCTATTAATTTTCCAAATACAGTGATGGCACATTGCACTGGTGCCAAGAAAGTACATTATGGGCTTGAGCCAGGTTGTAGCGTGTGACAGAAACATGACCAAAAAAACCCACATCTCTTAACTCCCAGTCTGTGACAGACCACAGATGTCATCACATGTCCCTAACACTTAATATTGAACAAGAAGTATCCTTTTTTCCTTCATAGAATCACTTAAATCTGTCACGGAATAATTAATAGTGGCTGTGGCAAATCAGTCAGTTTGAGTGTAGTCATTTTTTTCTTTTAATACAAAAAAGCTGTGGAAGACAGTATAGTTCATCAAAATGCCTAACAAAACCTCAATGTATGTTTCAGCTGATCCCTTCTTCTGTTCTATGACTTTCCTAATTATAGCTCCATGACTGTATCAGGATACCAGTAATCAGGCCCAAAACCCTCACTCCGGAAAGCTAGGGATGATGGGCTTCCTAGTAAGAAACTAGAAAATCTCAGGACCTACAACAATGCTTTCCTTCTTCAGAGTGGATTTACATTTGCTTCTGCAGGTTGACTAGCCCAGGTACTTGTAATTTAAAATTAGCTCAGTCTGAGTTATGGATTTAGATACTTTGAAGCTGTAAGAGCAATTCAACTTGTGGTTCACCTTTCCTCCTAGAGTGTAGCCTTGAATATACTCCAGTATATTCCAATATAGTTCAATGCCAAACCTCCAGTATAGTTCCAATGCCAAACCTCAAGGGTTTATCAGTGCTCTCTCCTCTCCCTCTTTGGTAGCCCTGAACTTCAATTTTTATCCCACATTCTGCAAACGTATTAAGACCTCTCTTCTGCTTCTCAGACTTCTGGTGATCTCACTTCAGAACTACCTGATGTGCCTAGAGGAACAGTCACTTAAATGCTGGACTCCTTCTCTGAGTGTTTTTCTTCTTTTGGATATTGGAGAGAAATAGAAGGACCTGAAGAAATTATCCAGAATGCAATCAAGAGAAAAGTACTTATAGGAAATACTAAAGTTTGTAAAGATTCTTGGAGTGTAGGAGAGGAAGTTCTAAAAGATATCTCATTAGAGTTTCAGAAATAGAATAATGGAAAGGCAATATTCAAGCAGAACATGCCAAGTTAACTTTCCAAGAATGAAATGGATCATCTTTAATGAAAGATGTGCATCATCAGGACATTCTCAATGGGATATACTAAAAAAATTCAACATTTAAATACATCATACTGATGCACTGCAGTAAAGAGATAAAAATTTATCAGACCAAAAAAATCCAGAAGAAAAAAGAGAGCTATTGCACAATCAGAAGACATAGCACAAAATGAAGAAACAAACCTAGATTTTTCATCATATTAACTACTATAAATTCAATAGATTTAACAGTTAAAATCCATGTGTTGTCAAAAGGGATGAAAAGCAACATCTAAAATAAGAGTAAAAAGTAATCAAAAGTAAAGAAAAAATAGGAAAAGATATATTTACCAAGAAAATGATAGCTAGATAGATAAATAAATACATGCTATGTTAGTCAAATAGTCTTTGAGGGAAAAAAGTTATCAGGCATAAAGAGGATTGCTGTGAAGTGAAAGTCATTAACAAGCTTGACATGAATAACCCCAGATGAGAGATTACATCTTAGTCTCAATCACAAATGAAGAGTTGTCAAACTGATCTCATCCTAAGATATAATTTCATAGAATTTTTGTTATCTACACTGTTTTCCAATAAGTTAGAAATCAATAATAAACAGCAATGTACAAAAATTCATACCTTTGACAATTAACTTAAAAAGGCTTTCTAAATAACTCATAGTTAAAGTTGAATAACAACAAATATAAGCTCAAATTGTGAGATATAACTGCAGCATTCTTTATAGTGGATTTATAGCTCCAAATGCTTATGGAGAAAAGAATAAAGCTGAAAATAAATGAGCTAAGTGACTTAAGAAGTTAGAAGAACAACAAAATAAACACAAAGAAAGTAGAAGGAAGGAAACTATAAAGATAAGAGTGGAAATTAATCAAATGGAAAACAAATATACGGTAGAGAGAATCAACTAAGGCAAAAGTTCACTTTTTGAAAAAACTAATAAAATAGACATTTTTAGGCTCCAAGAAAAGATGAAAAAATACAAATAATATTAGAAATAAAAAGAAGACAACTATAGATACTACTAAGACTAGAAAGATAAAACTATGAAATAAATGTTTCTAAAACACATGAGAACTTGGATAAAATGCAATTTTTTAAGAAAAACTATACTTTATGGTAACAAAGCTTCAAGAAGAAGTAGTAGGACTGAAGTTTCCTCCATCCATTAAATACATTTAATCCATATTAGAAATTTATTCACAAAAAACCCTGTTCTAGATTGTTTCAGATATAATTTAATTCAAAGAGTCAGGAAACATAACTTCAGTTTTACTCCAATTTTTCTGGAAAATCAGAGCAACCCCCCTAAGAAATTACATATTTTAAAAATGTAACTATTATAACCTTGTTACTTAGATCAGATAAGAAAGTATTAGAAATGAAAACTATGGGCCAGTCTCACTTATGATCATTGATGTAAAATAGCAAACAGAATATTACCAAACTAAATAAAAAATTAGATCAACTTTAACTGGATTTTTACAGGAACCAAAAGATTATTAGACATTAAAGCATCTCTTGGTTTACTTCTTCTTATTAAGAGGTGAAAGGAGAGCACCTTTTTAAAATATGCAGAAGTATTAAAATATTAAACACCTCATCATGAAAGCAATGTAAAAAAAGCTTTGAATACATTGGTGTCATAGTTTGGGTTTTCCAACAGCAGATATTGAGGTAGAAATTCCAGTGAAGTGTATTTGGGAGGTGATTTAAGGAAACATGGATGAATCCCACAGAGAAGGTTGAGCAGAAAAGCATCTATCTATCTGCTTGGTTATACATGCATATATATTCACATTTACATAACGACAGGGTCTTTCCAGTTGGCTCAGTGGTAAAGAATACACCTGCAAATGCAGGAAATGCAAGAGACCCGGGTTTGATCCCTGGGTCAGGAAGATCCCCTGGAAAAGGAAATGGCAACCCACTTCAGTATTCTTGGTTACAGTCCATGAGGTCTCAAAGATTTGGACACAACAGAGTAATTGAGCACATATACTATAAATATAAGCATTTACTTAGATATTTATACAAACTTTATAGGTAGGCAAGATAGCGCTATACATTGCTTAGGGATACTTGTGTATATAGTAATGGTACAAAGCAATGCAAGGGAATGAAGCACATGAAATTCACAATAGTATTGAGCTCTGACATTGGACACAGAGCAGATGTCCTTGAGGAATAAGAGTAAATAGGGTTCTGAACTCTGTCAGTGAAGTTCACTTTCTTAAGCTGAGTAGTGTTTAAAAAAATGTGGGTATATTATTATTTTTGTGTATGTGTGTGTGTGTGCTCAGTCCTTCAATCTTGTCCAACTCTTTGCGACCCCGTGGGCTATAGCCTGCTAGGCTGCTCTGTCCCTGGAATTTTCCAGGCAAGAATACTGGAGTGAGTTGGCATTTCCTTCTCCAGGGGATCTTCCCAACCCAGGGATCGCACCCATATCTCTTGCATTCCCTGCATTGGTAGGCAGACTTTTTACCACTGAGCCATCTGGGAAGCCCTATTATTCTTTTTGCTTTCTTAAATAATTCCTTCAAAAAGTAAACAAAGAAGAAAAATACACTAAAGACACATGTCAATGTTAAGAAAATAGAGAACAGGCTATCAATAAACAACAGAATAATAGATCTAATATTACCAAAAGATCACTAAAAGAAATCAAACCTTGACAAAAGTGTTTGCGGGGGAAAAGAGAGAGAGAATATGCCATTAAACAGAGGACAAATAACCATGGATAAAATAAACATGAAAATATGATAAGAACTTATAAAGATCATATGCTAATAAATTTGAAAAATTGTAGACATATAAAATGTCAAAATCGAAACTGGAAGAAAATTTTAAAAATTTGAGTAAATTAATAGCCTTAAAAAAATCAAAGTAGTAGAAAAATACCCAGTTTGCCCCCAGTTATAATCCCCAGGCCCAGAAAATTTCTAGGTGAGTTTTATTAAATTTCTCATGTTGTTCCAGAAAATAGAAACACAGTTGTTTGGCTTTTGAAGTGAGTTAGTTATATTACTCTTTGTACTTTTGGTCTTTTAAATGTTCCGTTCAGTTCAGTTTAGTCACTCAGTCGTGTCCGACTCTTTGCGACCCCATGAATCACAGCACGCCAGGCCTCCCTGTCCATCACCAACTCCCGAAGTTCACTCAAACGCATGTCCATCGAGTTGGTGATGCCATCCAGCCATCTCATTCTCTGTCGTCCCCTTCTCCTCCCGCCCCCAATCTTTCCCAGCATCAGAGTCTTTTCCAGTGAGTCAACTTGTCTCATGAGGTGGCCAAAGTATTGCAGTTTCAGCTTTAGCATCAGTCCTTCCAATGAACACCCAGGATTGATCTCCTTTAGAATGGACTGGTTATATCTCCTTGCAGTCCAAGGGACTCTCAAGAGTCTTCTCCAACACCACAGTTCAAAAGCATCAATTCTTCGGTGATCAGCTTTCTTTACAGTCCAACTCTCACATCCGTACATAACCACTGGAAAAACCATAGCCTTGACTAGATGGACCTTTGTTGACAAAGTAATGTCTCTGCTTTTCAATATGCTGTCTAGGTTGGTCATAGCTTTCCTTCCAAGGAGTAAGCGTCTTTTAATTTCATGGCTGCAATTAGCATCCACAGTGATTTTGGAGCCCAAAAAGTAAAGTCTGACACTGTTTCCACTGTTTCCCCATCTATTTCCCATGAAGTGATGGGACCAGATGCCATGATCTTAGTTTTCTGAATGTTGCGCTTCAAGCCAACTTTTTCACTCTCCTCTTTCACTTCCATCAAATTTTCAAAATAAAAAAGGAATAAAATGAAGCCTAGATTTCACCATTAGATGATATTTTTGGTGAAAAACGTTATTCTAATTTCTAGATGAGTCTGCTGTTAGGTATCACAGCTAATTAGGAAAGCATTTTACTGTGATTGTAATTTTTTAATTATACCATAAGACCACTGAATTACTCATGAAATTCAGTTATTATAAAAGAAAGCTAGACAAGAAAATATCTAGTTTGACATGGAACATTTCACTTTTTTCCGAATACCAAAAATGAGTTCATAGTCTCAGAGATGGAAAGAATAAATCCAGAATCCTTAAAAGGAATCTTTAACTTGCCTTGAAATAAATGTGCATACATCAGTTCTCTCATAAAAATTAAATCCCCAGAACTGACAACTTTTCCCACGGTCATGGATAACCTTGGTTATATTCAAGGCCTGGGAGATTTCCTCGTGGCCTGTATCAGAGTGGGAAACAATTCCACTTGGATAATTAATATCTTGAGGTAACAGTGACAACATAATTTTCTTTCAAAGAAAAGCAGCCACTCTCATATATAGTTTTGCCTATTGAAAAAATATTCATGATGTGATGTGACTTGACGGTGACTAGTATTAAGACTGGTTTTATTTTTCCTAACAGACATAAAATGCCCATCTGACTCTGATTTCCAAAATGGCTTGGCACTATTCGTGCCAGTGATTGTTGAAAAAAAAATTGCTTTTATTTGGAGAGTTGCTTCCTTGTGCTAGCACTCTCCTAGGAGGAGAAGTAGTAGAAATTCTGAACACCTGAAGGCCAGGTGAATCAGATGAGATAAAATATGTAAGATCTGATTGTGCAGCAGCTTGTTTAACACCAAGAGGTTGAGTTAGGACCTAGAAGACAATCTATGTTGAGATTCTGGCGGAGCCATTCATCTCTTTTCAGCTTCTTTTACCCCCATTTGTAGAGCATGGGTAATGATAAGCTCTGTTATGCTTGTGGCTCATGTGAAGATTAATGATGTAATGAATGTAAAGTGCTAATTGTTATCATGGGGTGTTACTTGGCTCAACAGCACAAAGGTATTCTGTTCATCTTGTTCCGTTTCTTTCATTTGAAACGTATAGGATTTTCCCCTGTATGATTTCTTATCTATATTATACCTATTTGTTCTGGTATTAACTTTCTCTTTCTTAAATCCTTTGGGAAAATGAGATATACATAAAATTTTAATTTTTACTTATTAATAGCCAAATCTTCCTGTCTCGAATCCCCTGTGAAGAAGTGAGTATGGGCAAACTAAGTAGTTCAATTTATCATGAATGTATGTGCTCCTTTCCCAAACAGATTGTAGAGTTTTTTTTCAGGAAAGAATCGTATCTTTCGTGTCTTACAATTTCCCACAGTGTGCATAAGAGTGGTTTGATACATTATAAGTTTTCACATTCATCATGCCACAAATTCCATCTGATTGCTTTAGTGAAAAAACACATTTTTCTTAAATTTATTACTTGCCTGTATAATATCTCATTTAAAAGCTTGATTTCTTTGTAAATATTTCTACTAGGCATTACTTTCCTATTTTTTTTCTTCTAGGGTTTTTTTCCCATCAGAAAAAAAATTGAGATACAAAAAAATTTTGTATCTACTTTATTCAGATATAATTTGCATATCATAAAGTTCACCCATATAAAGTGTGAAATTCAATAGTGTTTAGTACTATTGTTTAGTTGCTAAGTCATGTCCGACTTTTTTGTGACCCTATGGACTATAGCCCGCCATCTCCTATGTTCACGGTATTTCCCAGGCAAGAATACTGGCATGGGTTGCTATTTCCTTCTCCAGGTGATCTTCCCGACCCAGGGATTGAACTCATATCTCCTGCATTGGCAGGCCCCAGTTTTTGGTATAGTCACAGAATTATGCACTCAGCACTACAGTCACATTTAGAATATTTTCTTTACAACAATAAATTCCATTTCTATTAAGTCACTTTCCATCACCTTCCTTCTCCTCTCCACTTATCTACTTTTTTCTTTCTTTTTTCCTTTTTTTAAAAAATGGAAACATAGTTAATTTACAATGTTGTGCTAATTTCAAGTATACAGCAAAATGATTCAATTATACATACATATATACACATATATTCTTTTTCAGATTCTTTGCCATTATAAGCTATTGCAAGTTATTGAATGTAGCTCTCTGTCCTACGCAGTAGGTCCTTGGGCTACCATCTATGGGGTCGCACAGAGTCGGACACGACTGAAGTGACTTAGCAGCAGCAGCAGCAGTGTATATTTGTTCTAGGTTTAAACTTGTATCTTTAGCTCCCAACAGAGGTTTTTATTATTCTGGCCATGGGCTTTAGGACCCTGTACTACAGGTAAAAAGTACAATAAAAATAAATGTTATAAATGTTAACGTTTTACGCTATTCCCTGTATTTGAGATTGAGAAACAGTGTCAAAAATCCAAGCAATGTTTTTTTATGACTCAGTATAAGTGGTATTGCTTAAACACTTAAATACATACCTGGCTGATATAACTGCAAACACCAGTCAGAGTTAATATAGATATTATTTTCAGACACTCCTCACTTGAACAATATTCTTTATCTGGCTACATTTCACCCCATATTAGTAGAGAGTGAATTATGAAGAAACTTTGGGTCAAATATACAAATCTATTTTAGTTTTCAAAAGGTGAAAATGTAACTTGTAAATGATCCAATTTAATAGCTGAAAAAAGTAGTTTTATATCAGATATGAGTCTAGAAATCTTCAATGTACTTATATTTTTAAATCAAATGTAAACCATTAGGATTTGCTAAGATCAAAAATTTAAGACTTGTAAGGCCCTGGACATTTTGGATATTTTTCTCATCCCGTCTTGAGTCATGCTAGTTCACATGTCCAAATTTGAAACAACTTTGAATTACTGATTGTTTCCCACTCTCTTTCAGACTTTAGTTTTGTCCAAATTGGCTTGGGGTCTAACTTGGTACAGTTGAAGAAGAGGCTTAAAAATAAACTCTCCAGTGATGAAAAAATATTTTTCACCTTCAATAATTTTCTAAGCATTTGGAATTTCAAGTGTGAGGTTTGACTTTTTTTTAATTTGAATTTTGAGTTCGGGCACCCAAATTTTGACATGGACTTATGTATAGGTTTTTTTTTTTTCATTGAAAAGCCATAATTAAAAAGAAAACCCATAATAAATGTTAAAAAGAAATTTTCAATAGAAAAAAAATTGCCCTAAATATTCCATTGAAAATGTTTCCTGAGTGACTTTGAGAGTGAAGGAAATATTACACTTAAATAGTAAGAAAAAAGACATGATAGGTGATTTCAACACACGACTAAAGTGTATATGAAGAGCTGTCATTTTGATGAACAGTCTGCCTTTATGGCAAGACTTCTTATTTCAAAGTTGAAAATCAAACTGTGGCAATGGATGTGTCATTGAAAACTGTCTGGATAGCAAAGGCTATTAATCTCTTATCAATACAATTTCACCGAAAAGAACTTCTAAATTTTCATTTTTTTAAGAGAAAGCAGGGTATTGCAGTTAAACCATTGGTAATGTTTCTCCTGCTATGGTTAACTTTTTAAAGTTATTTTAAAAGTTTTATATTATACTAAAATAGAAGAAATTTACTTTAAAAACCAAATAATTCAGAATGGAATAAAGAACAAGAATTTGAGCTCCTTCCTTTCTCATTTATTTTTTAGAAGAGGCTTTATTAATTCATTGGCATGAGATTTCAATTTCATGATTGTTAAAGGCAGTTAATATATAATATAAAATTATGTGAAAATATATTTTTCTCTGGTGGAATAGGAGAGGACAATGTAGTTAAAATAATTAGATCTTCTCTGTCTAGGCTAGTTGTGCTTCTGTTTTTTCCCTTGGTTTCTTTTCCTCCCAAACTTCTTCCCCCACATTGCGTGCTAAGTCACTTCAGTCATGTCCAACTCTTTGCGACCCAATAGACTGTGGCCGGCCAGGCTTCTCTGTCCATGGGATTCTCCAGACAGGTATACTGGAGTGGGTTGCCATGCCTTCCTTCAGGGAATCTTTCCCAGGGATCAAAACTGCATCTCTTTCATCTCCTGCATTGGCAGGCAGGTTCTTTACCACTGGTGCCACCTGGGAAGATCCCGCATTAACCTTACCTATTAAACTCCTGCCAACCATGTGCAGAGTAGCCATAGTAGCTAGCTAGTTTTATCTGTCCTTAATAATTACATACATACATACATATAATATACAAACACATACATACAGGACACCAGGCCGAAGTTGCATGGGATTTTCTGATCCAGGCTTAGAAGTTGCACAGCATCACTTCTGTTGTACTATATTGGTTGAAACAGTCGTTAAGTCCACCTACATAGATATCACCTCCTGGTGGAAGGCGTGTCAATCTTTGGAGCCATGTTTTAAACAACCACTCTGTGTACTCTGGTCCCAAATTATTTTCAGTTCTTCTACATGCAAAATAATGTATTCCCTCTCAGGATCAGCCCTCCTTTCCCCTGGTCATGTTTCATCCCATTATAACATCTAGTCCAGGCTTGTTGATATCCAGAATCTTGTTACCTAAAGCAACTCTAGAGGGAAGAGTTTTCTTGAGATACAGTTTCTTGGTTCAGCCCTGAAAATACCATTCCTCTCAATCTGAAGATCTGTAACCTAAAAACAAGCTGTCTGCTCCCACACACTTAATAGAAAATTGTGGGATAGACTTTGGATAACTGCCAGACACTCCCATGCAAAAAGGGGGAAAACGGAAGGTATAGCACTCACTGGTTTATATATCTGAAATACAGCTGGGCAGTATGGCGAGTTTTCAAATTAGGGATCAATGCTGTCTCCAGGGACTATTCATTCTACTGGGACTACTGTTTCTCTGTGGATTTGCTGTTGTCCTGAGAATCTTGGTTCTAATCTGTGATTAATCCTTCCTTTCCATTAGAGATGGCCCAAGGTGCAGTTGAATAGTTTTCCCAAAGGCTTCCCTTCATTTGGCACTGTTAATGTGCAAGTTGATACACTTCATTTAAAATTCTAGAAGCTTCTTGTGTACAAATTTAAAATCTATTCCATTAGATAAAAGTGACACTCACAAATCTCTTCCAGGTAACACTTTCAGTACCTTGGCTCCTGACAAGTCTGCTATGCATTAACACTCATCATTCATTCTCTGAAACCTTAAGATACTTAGAAGATCTTTTGTTGTCAGAAAATATCTCTGAGGTACCATCTGAATTAATTCTGAAGTTATAGCTACACATTTGCCTGGAGAATCCCAGGGACGGGGGAGCCTCGTGGGCTGCCGTCTATGGGATCACACAGAGTCGGACACTACTGAAGCGACTTAGCAGCAGCAGCAGCTTTGTGTTTACCAGGAGACCACATTTCTGCTGATTTGGCATGTATCCTAAGACACTTTTCACTTTAAGACTCTTCTACAGGAAGAGATTGAAAACAGTTTTATTTTGAAGTCCGTCATGCCTTGACTCTTTTATGTATTCTCTACATAACCCTGGAAATGGACAATTTTTGTTTATCTTGCTTTATCCATGCCATATGGTATGTGGCTGAAACAAACCAGCGGGCAACTTTTTTTTTTGCATTCTACCTGAAGATCTTCTTAGCCAGATCCATTGTTTGATGAGGTACATTTCTATTTTCATGTTATTTCAAGCAATAATTTTGCCAGACTTTTCCACTATAGAATAAGGATCTCCTTTCCTCCAGTTTTCAACAACATTTTTCTCAATTATCCTTAAGCTCTCACTGACAAGGACCATTGGACTTAAAAAAAAAACCCACAACATTTATTTATTTTTGGGTGTTCTGAGTCTTCTGTGCAGTGTGAAGACTTCCTTTCCTGTTGCAGTGGCTTCTTTTGTTGTGAAGCACAGGCTCCAGGCACACAGGCTTCAGTAGTTGTGGCTCACTGACTTGGTTGCTCTCTAGCATGTGGGGTCTTCCCAGACCAGAGATTGAACCTGTTCCCTCTGCATTGGCAGGCAGATTCTTTCTTAACCACTAGACCGCCAGGGGAAGTCCTGACCATTGCACTTTTGATAGTGTTTTCCTCAAGGCCCTTTCAGCTTTTAAGCACCATCTGGTCCCCAGTCCCAAAGTTAATGCACATGTTTTAGGATCTTGCTGTTGTTTTCAGCAGTATCTCACTTCCAGGTAACAATTCTGTTTTAGTTGCTACTGCTATATAACAAACTGCCCCCTACATTCAGAAGCTTAAAAAAATATCCTTTTTGTCTTGCTCACAGTTTTGTGGTTCAGTAATTCAGAAAGGGCTTAGAGGGTCAGTTCTTGCTTGGGGCCTCTCATGTAGGTGCTGCCAGATATCAGTGGGGATACAGTTGTCTGGAAGCCTGGTTGGGCTGGATGTCCAAGATGCATTACTTGCATGGCTAGCAATTGATGTCCCTCATTCACTCGTAGTTCAGCTGGGGCTTTTGACATGCCTTTCCAGCATGATAGAAATTGACAATTTTCATGGCTGTTGGCTTCTTCCAGAGAGTATCTCAAGAGGGCTGGAGAGAAGCTCTATGCCTTTTTCTGACTTAGCCCTGAAGTTCACATCACTTACACCTTATTCTATTGGCTGAAGCAATCATAAGTCTTTCTGGTTTCAAGGGGATGAGACATAGACCCCACCTCTCGGTAAGAGAAATGTGAAGTAATTTGGGGACCACGTGTTACATCTACCATATTAGGGTAAACATATCAATGAAATACCTTGACAGTTTGTTTATTTACTAATTTGACAGCAGAGTAAACTGCTCATTTGAACAATGTCTTACATGCCAGAATGATTAAATTATTTCTGCATCTAATCCAAATGTGGTCAGTATAGCAGTCCATCTTCTCTTCTAACCACAAGACTGTTGAAAAAAGCTGGCTGTAAAATATTAGACTCGACATCTTGGCAAAAGAAAACAGGGCTCTCAACAAGGCATATCCAGTGACAGAAACAATTTTCAGAACTTTATCTTTTGATTGAGACATGTGGTTAACCCAATCCCTTTTCCTTAGGTTATTGAATAACTACAAGTGGCACACCTAGACTCGTGCCAGTTTTTCTTCTGTGATGATGATGGGGTTTCAGGCAGCTCCTTTAGGAGAATGTCTTGGCTTGGCTAGTAACAGTTCTATATGTGTTTTACAGAGATAAGCAGCTAAATCAGAAGAATGTAGGTTTGAGTTTTCCTTGCTGGGAAAACGACTAGGGTCCACCATAAACAGCTATCTATGAAGCATATCAGGACTGTCATTAAACACAGAGGTGACACTAGAGAAGCTTACAGGGGAACTAGTGGCTTTTAACTTGAATGGGAACGGTTCTTGCAGTTTTGCAACAGTGATCCTGTACTTTCTCATTATGGTGGTTGGCATCACTGTTGCTTAAATTGGCATTGTGCCTTCACATACAGGGAGGACTTGCAGAACATCCAGAGTATTAAGTTATTACGTTAATGTGATATCAGAAAGGAATTTGAAGTGCTGACAATTATTTCACTTAAGATAAAGATAAAAAGAAATCAGAGTCCCCTCATCATTAATCCTCTCATATTCTTATCTCCATTCAGGTTGGTCTTGTTCTTTCCTGGTGGTCTGGGGACTTCCCCCTCTTCTGCCTGCTGGCTCACCTCCCAATCCCTTCACTGAGATACTGAATCTTCTAATTCGTCCCCACATTGTTAAACTTTATAGAAAGTTGTAGAGAGCACTCCTTTCACCTTCTCAACTTCAGACTGAAACATGAATTTGCTCTGATTATACTCCCTTCCTAAAACCCATCAGAAGGGAGACTGTACATTATCCTTCTCCCCCAATCCTAAGGTTAGACGATCGAGCCAGATTTCTCCGAGCTCTCTTGACCTCTCTATGATATTGGCATGAATATTTAATTCCTCCTTCTTGAAACTCTCTGTTATCTTGGCTCCCAATGCATTATTCTTTTTTATTATACCCTTTCTTCCAGATATTTTGGATTGGCCCCTGCCCTTTGCCCTGCCCTCTTGTAGAACTGGTTTTCTCCAGGATTTTCCCTTGTCTAAAACCATGTCCATAATCTCTAACTTTCTACATCTCTTCACTTCTGGCCTCTCCAATACACTCACTCTTTTTTTTTTCTGCAGTCTTTCTTTTAGTTAATGGTGTATCTATCCACTTGGCTGTGAAAAGGAAAATCTCAGGGTCAACTTTTACCTCAAGGTTCAGTTAGTGACCACATATAGTGGATGTTACCTTTAAAATATTTCTTGATTCAATTCCATCTTTCAATAACTGCCACTGTTTTAGTTCAGATATTATCTTTTCTAATTTGATTTTAGGATTCTCTTGTTTGATTTTACTCTCTGCAGTTTCTGGCCCCACCAATCTATTCTCCATATTGAGACCATAATAGGTTTTCTGTTACACAAATAGAACTATTATTTTCTTTTCAAAAACTCCCTGCCAGTTCCTTGTTTTCTGTAGGATTAAATCCACTAAACCAGCCTAGCTTTTTCTTTCTAGCTTAATAAACAGCTTTTCAGTTTTTTTTTTAAATTTTGATGAAGTATTTTTTTAATGAAGTATAGTTGATGTACAATATTATATGAATTACAGGTTTACAAAGAGTGATTCACAATTTTTAAAGGTTATACTCCCTTTATAGTTATTATAAAATATTGGCTATATTCCCTGTGTTGTGTAATACATCCTTATAGAGTATTTTATATCTGATAGTTTATCCCCTCGTGCTATATTGCCCTTCTCCCCTTCCTTCTCCTCACTGGTAACCACCCCCCCCCCCGCATCTCTACGTCTGTGAGCCTGTTTCTTTTTTGTTATATTCACTAGTTTAGTTTGTTGTATTTTTAAAATTCCATATGTAACTGATATCATATAGCATTTGTCCTTCTCTGACATTTATCATAATACCCTCCAAGTCCATCCATGTTGCTTCAAATAGCAAAACTTTATGTTTCTTTATGGCTGAATGGTATTCCATTGTGTATGATGTATGTATATATATATATATGTGTGTGTGTGTGTGTGTGTACGTATGTATATATATATATATATATATGGGCTTCCCTGGTGGCTCAGATGATAACGAATCTGCCTGCAATGTGGGATATCTGAATTTGATCCCTGGGTTAGGAAGATCCCCTGGAGAAAGGAATAGCTACCCATTCCAGTATTCTTGATTGAAGAATTCCATGGACAGAGGAACCTGGCAGGCTATAGTCCATGGGATTGCAAAGAGTTGGACATGACTGAGTGACTTCCATTTTTTTTATATATGTATATATACCACATCTTCTTTATCCATTCATCTATTGATGGACACTTAAGTTCATTCCATATCTTGGCGATTGTAAATAATGCTGCTATGAACATTAGGGTGCATTTTTAATTAGTAATTTGGTTTTTGGATATATACCCTGGAATGGAATTGCTGTGTCATATGGTAGTTCTATTTTTAGTTTTTTGAGAAACTGCAGTATTGTTTTCCACAATGGTTGCACCAATTCACATTCCTACCAAGAGTTTAAGGGTGTTGCCTTTTCTCCACATCCTTGCCAACACTTGTTATTTGTATTCTTTTTTTATGAGAGCCATTCTGACAAGCATGAGGTGATATCTCTTTGTGGTTTTGATTTGCATTTCCCTGATAATTAACAATGTTGAGCATTCTTTTGTGTGTTTGTTGGCCTTTTGCGTGTCCTCTTTGGGAAAGTGTCTATTCCATCCTTCCACCCATTTTTTAATTGGGTTTTTTGCTGTTGAGTTACATGATGTGCTTATATATTTTGGATAATAACTACTTATCAGTCATTTCATTTGCAAATATTTTCTTTAAATAGTGTTTTTAAATAGAACATAACATGTTCTTTCAAACTTCTTATATACAGACTATGTGCTCCCAATGTCCAAAGTATTTTCCATCTTCCTTCCTCTGAGAAAAAATCCTCTTCAAGACAAGGGTCAAACATTATCTTCTTTATTGAGCTATTGAGTTTTTTTTTCTACTATAGTACATAGGGAATAGAATGGAATAAACCATATTTATTGAATGTTAGGTGTTCACCAAAGCATTTTGCTAAGTATTTAAAAATTGTTATTTCACTGAATCCTCTCAATGTGTAATTACTGTTACCCCTTTGTAGATGAAGAAACTAGGCCTTAGAGGGAAAGGATAACTTCTTGAATATGTGAGTTTACTGAGGGCAGAGCTTGTGTCCATTTAGTTCACTTGCCAATAATAGCACTGAGTAAATATTCACCGAAGGAAGAATGACGGGATGCTATTCCACAGAGTGTGAGCTACAAAGAGAGAAAATATCTGTAACAGAAGTTCTCAGAATAATGGGGTTTGTTGTGACATGGTATAGGAAACAGGAGGAGAGGCAGAGGAGAGGAATTTATTTTTCCAAAAGGAAACTTAATATCTGAGCTTAAGGCAGTAGCATTTTAATGTTGATATTCTTGGGAATATATGGGTACAAGGATTAGAAAGGATTGCTCTATGTCTGCAGTAATTTGTGGAATGTGCCATCTGATAATGTACCACATGAGAACTAGATAACAATAAAGACAGTAAGACACTCAACCAATTTTATTTTTCCAAACCAACCTTATTTCTTCGTATGTTAAAAACAAAACGTATAGGATTTTGGTTCCTGTTTCTTCAGTTTATCTTATTACATTATTCACAACTCAATCAAACTCTTCAAAGTTTAGTAAGTAGTAATATTTATTCTTTTGTATTTCTGGAAATAGTTTCAAAAATCCTCTAAAACTTTTTTTCTTTAATAAGGTGTTTATTAATGTTGGGTTAACTAATGTTTGAGATTTATGTAATTTTGCCTTGTATTAAGTTGTAGCATTTACAAAGTTCCAAGTGGATCAAACTTTTAAAAACTTAGAACATGCAAATATTAATTCACAGGTGAATATTGAAAAGAAAAAAAGAGAAGTGCAACTTCTCTAAACATGAAACTTGAAGGCAAGCCAGTAGTATTTGTCATGTAGGACACATACCATGTTTTTTATAGGACACCTCAAAATAGGTCAAGAAACCTGGAATTTTAGATTGGGATTTTGAGACTGTTTTAGTGAAACTCCTGGTTGTAAAGTGAACAAAAGAAGTACAGGAAGGTAAGTGACCTATCACAGTCAAGAACAAAGCAGAATTAGAGCTGGTGACTATCACTCAACACATTTCTAAGATCTTGATTTTTCTTAATTTTCACTATTGTCTATCAAAGGGATGAATTATCAGTGGAGGAGTGAAACCATCTAGCTGATGACATCAGAGTGTTGGCAGCTAGTGTAGTTTGTTATGGAAGAAGGGATTCACTTAAACTGTGTCTCCATCACTTTCTCTAAAATGGGCCCCTTGAGGTCTAACACAGCAGAGTTAGAGGCATAAAACGTGATAAATACCCTGAAAATATAATTTGAGCCTCTAACATGAGGACTTGTAAGAAACATAACTTAGAGGCAATTAAGAAGGATGTGCTTATCTTAGGTTTTCCCAGATTATATATAACCTTGCATTTTAGTATAAAACTGCCAAAGTCAGTAATAGTTTGGTTTATTTTGTGGGGGAGGGGAGAGCGGATATGCAGACACATCAATTAGGGAAGAAATTCTTTCTTAAGAATTATCTTTATGGCTTGTAATTGTATTCTATACTCTCTATTTGTTAAATAAAAATGATTATTCATGGACTATTCACTCCTTTTTTCTGCTCCAGTCTTTAGTTTTACTCCAAAGGGTAGAAAGATCTGCTTTAACTCAGAAGGGTTTTGAAGATTTCCAGAACCAGGGACCTTGCATTTCTCCCACTAGTACTTATCCAAAGCTGAGGTATCCGGCTCAGGGCTTTGTGAGAGAAAGCTCTTTGATTGTCCTGCATTTGGCCAGCTGCCACCTTTGCCACATGATGATGAAGTGTGCTTTTACCCGAAAAAGTTCAGAAAAGCTTAAATTATTCTTCAAAAACAGAAAGTCTTATCAGACTTTATACACAATTTAAAGCCCAGATAATGACCGGCTTTTCCTACCTCTAGACAGACACTGCTACAGAGACCAATCACCATATGCAAGGAAGAGATACAGATCTCAAACCCCAGAAGCACAACACAGAGACCTATGCCTTTACCAGGTACCACAGCACTCCGTTATCTAGTGTTCCTTCCTGTCCTCGCCCCTGACCTTTCCAAATAGCCAGGTATTTACCTGAATTTCTATTAAGCCAGATCTGGGACCTTATGCTTTCCTTATGAAGGACATGTAGCTATAGATCATTTGATTTTACTCTCCTCTTTGTTCAAACCCATACAAGGACGCTGATAAATACCAGGAAAGATGAGTACGGTGAAAGAATTAAAGTCCAGGTGTGAACTAGAGGATTAGGGAGCAGACTATTCTGTTTAGGGGATGATGAATCTGGGTTCCTACATCTTGAAATACAAAGGACATATTATTTTATGGAGTACATTTTAAGTGGCTATCTATTGCACTGCTTATAATAAAAAGTACTATATTTTAGTTATTTTTTACAGTGAAGAAGTGAAGTGAAGAGAAGTCGCTCAGTCGTCTCCGACTGTTTGCAACCCCATGGACTGTAGCCCACCAGGCTCCTCTGTCCATGGGATTCTCCAGGCAGGAATACTGGAGTGGGTTGCCATTCTCTTCTCCAGGTGATCTTCCCTACCCAGGGATCGAACCCGGTTCTCCTGCATTGTAGGCAGATGCTTTACCGTCCAAGCTACTGCTGCTGCTGCTAGGTCGCTTCAGTCATGTCTGACTCTGTGTGACCCCGTAGACGGCAGCCCACCAGGATCTGCCATCCCTGGGATTCTCCAGGCAAGAACACTGGAGTGGGTTGCCATTTCCTTCTCCAATGCATGAAAGTGAAAAGTGAAAGTGAAGTCGCTCAGTCGTGTCCGACTAGTAGTGACCCCATGGACTGCAGCCCACCAGGCTCCTCTGTCCATGGGATTTTCTAGGCAAGAGTACTGGAGTGGCTTGCCATTGCCTTCTCTGACCGTCCAAGCTACTGCTGCTGCTGCTGCTAAGTCACTTCAGTCGTGTCTGACTCTGTGTGACCCCATAGACAGAAGCCCACCAGGCTCCCCCATCCCTGGGAGTCTCCAGGCAAGAACACTGGAGTGGGTTGCCATTTCCTTCTCCAAGCTACTAGGGAGAACTAAAAACCAGTTTCTGATATTTCTCCAATCTGCCAAATCAGATCACTTCCCTGTAGCTTTCTTGACTTTCTTACCCCCAACTTGGTTCAACCTTCTTACTCACACATTTTGGACCCAAGCTGAGAAGAGAACATTCCCAGTTCTGAATGAAGACTTAGTTTCTTGGCTTCCACTAAATTATTCAGTAAAATGCAAGTAGGTAAAACACCATGGCAGCCCTAGGCCTGATTTTGCTTGAAACCTGCTTAATCGATAGTGGCTGAACCTGAGCTGCCCTTGTGATTTACTCTTCCAGTTGGTAGCTGAACCTCAACTGACTCATCCACTGCTATATACCAACCCTTGATCCTCCCTCAGTATTGTCCCAGAGCCAGTAAGATTCATTCAGTTATTTATTTACTGGTCTAATATGCACCACTATTAAGGGATATAAAATGAATGCGATGGATGTGGTCCTGCTCTTTGGAACTTAAGGTCTATTCAGAAATGAGTGTGTGTGCTAAGTCACTTCAGTCACGTCCGACTCTTTGCGACCCCATGGACTGTAGCCTGCCAGGCTCCTTCGTCCATGGAATTCTCCAGACAAGAATACTGGAGTGTGTTGCCATGCCCTCCTCCAGGGGATCTTCCTTATCCAGGGAACAAACCCACATCTTCTGTGGCTCCTGCATTGCAAGCATATATGTATATATATATATATTTACAACTGAGACACTGGAGAAGCCCTTGTTTTGGGATACAGATAACCAAATATGCTGGAAAAGAGGAAGAATAATGTGTTATGCAGTTACCAAGGGAGGATGCTTAATCTGATTGTGAAGATCTGGAAGGCTTTCCAGAAAAGGTGTAAGGTGAAAGCTATAGAATGAGTTGGAGTTACTCAAGAGAAACCTGAAGATAGTGCTTCAGACAGACAAAACATCCTGAGTCAAAGTCTGGAGAAAAGAGGGCATGACTATCTCAGGAAAAGAAAGTAATTCCACATGAGTGGATCATAGAATGTGTGTGTTTTGTAGGAGGTGGAGGAGCTGGGAGGCAGGGTGGGAAACAGTAAGTAGAGGCTGGAAGGGACTTTGTGAAGTCCAGTAATCTTCCCTCAAGAGTGTTGAGAAGAAGCCCCTGGAAGGGACATACTTGGATATGTGTTGTTAAAAAGATCATGCTGGCTAGAAAATAGCAAGTGCTCTGGTGGGGCAGTTATGAGGCTGCTGCGCTAGCCCAGGCAAGAGGACACAGAAATCGGCTGAGGTTCAGTAGCGTTGAGGATGCAGAGAAGTGAGTGGACAAGAGGGAGATTTAGAAGGCAGAACTGATGCCCTTGGAGACTGATGAGATGTAGGGAATGAGGGAGTGGAAGGAAGCATCCATGTTACCTTGGTTTCTGGGCTGAACAGCTGGGGTGAATTATGATATCTTTTTCTGAGCTAGAAAAGGAGAAGCGTTTAGTTCTCTTAGTTCCCAGTGATCAGCCATATTTTCCTATCCATTCTGCCTTTTCCCTCTTCTCACCCTCACTGGACTTGCCTTTTCCTCATTCCCTGCTTTCCTGCAGGTTGTGGCCACCTCACCTCCAATAGCTTCTGGCTCTGTTCCACTTCGGAGGTGCTTTGTTTCCTCATATGAAAAACCTGGCCTCACAAAGTTCATGCATTTGTACCTACTTTTTTTTTCCTGTCAGAAATGTGTAACCTGCCCATTTTTTCAGGCAAACTTTGCCAGTCTACTGAAGCCCTATTTAGCTATAACTTCCTCAGTGAAGTCATTCCCAGCTCCAAAATGCAGACTCTGTGGTCCACCCCTGTTCTACATCCCTTGGTTCACATCTCCATTGCAGGACATTCCACCTATTGCACTGTCTGTCTCTTTTGTCTTCACCTTCTCACCACTGCATCATTCACACAGGATTATCATCAGCTTCTTGCAGACAGCTAATTATACCTATCGTTCGTATTTCTACTATCACCGTCAAAAGGAGGGGCTTGCTCATACTATATACTCAAGTAGAGTTTAATTATGAAATACAAATGAAATGTCTATATGCTTTTCTTTACACATTGCTTCCAAGGTTCATTTTCTTCAAACATTTTTTCTCATTCTTACTCATGGATTAAACACTCATGTTGTACAGACTCATGTTATATATATGCAATGGAGAACACACTAATTTTCTAACATATCACCAAGTGCTTCAGAAGCATGGGACTAGTTGTGATATCTCAAAGTACTAGAACCTAAATCTTGGTTTCCTCGAATATTTAATGGCAATAATATCTATCTCATTCATTTGTTGCAAGAATTGTGCAAGTGCATTTAGAGCACTTAACAGAGCACCTGGAGCAATCAAATTGCTCAATAAATGCCATCTCTTAACCTCTGCTCTTCTTATAATTGTTTAAACTTTGTATATTTTCATAACTTCTGATTTTTAAAAATTTTAATTCTAACAGACTAGTGATTGTATATGTATATATCTAGACAGCATATTAAAAAGCAGAGACATTACTCTGCCAACAAAAGTCCATCTAGTCAAGGCTATGGTTTTTCCAGTAGTCATGTATGGATGTGAGAGTTGGACTTAAAGAAAGCTGAGCACAGAAGAATTGATTCTTTTGAACTGTGGTGTTGGAGAAGACTTTTGAGAATCCCTTGGACTTAAAAGAAATCCAACCAGTCCATCCAAAAGGAAATCAGTCCTGAGTGTTCATTGGAAGGACTGATGCTGAAGCTGAAACTCCAATATTTTGGCCACTTGATGCGAAGAACTGACTCATTGGAAAAGACCTTGATCCTGGGAAAGATTGAAAGCGGGAGGAGAAGGGGACGACAGAGGATGAGATGGTTGGATGGCATTACTGAATCAATGGACATGAGTTTGGGTAAACTCCGTGAGTTGGTTATGGACAGGGAGGCCTGGCATGCTGTAGTCCACGGGGTCGCAAAGAGTTGGACATGACTGAGCGACAGAACTGAACTGAACTGATCTATATATATGTGTGTGTGTGTGTATGTATACTGCATGCATTTGACAGACATTGATAAATCCACTTTTAAAAGCAGTGCACATTTAATACATTGGTCAAGAGAGCTCTCATGTTGTGTACATTTGCCTTTAGCAATAACCTTGTGAAATCTCTTGTTTTGCGGCTAATTTGTCTTCTACTTTTTGCTTATGTACATTTTTTTCTTGCTCCAGTGGGAACCATATCTTTTATTTTTTAGACTTGTAGAATGCCAAGTACTATGTTTTATGCTTATTAGGCATTTAGTAAATATCTGAACAACTCTAGCCTTGCCCCTGTGACCTGGAAATATGGGAGAAGCTGTTCAGTCTCTCTAGTTGTGTCTGCAAAGAGCCATGAGCCTCTGGAGGGAGAGACAAGAGGTCAAGAATGACTATTTCCCATCAATGCAGAAAGCTCTGAGAATCCTCTCGGCTGTTTTTCTGAAGCTGGAGGGAGTTCTTTTCCCTCTCCGGTACTCTGTGTCGCAAACCAAAGTGAATTCTTGAGGAATGATGAGGAAGATTGAAGCTGATCCAAAGTTCCTACCCTAACCTCTATGGCTGCAGGATTCAGATATCAAGTGTTTGGGTTCAGTAATCAGGATGCTTTTCCAAGCCTTCTGGTTAAAGGCACTGGTTTGTGCACCTTTGTCTTGCCATCCACAGCCTCCTATGAGTATTAACTGTAAAAAAATCAAATCATGTCTACTTCCTCCTTCCCTTCTTTTCCTCTTTAGAAAATTTTTATAGATATAAATGATACATGCTTATTATAAAAAAATTCAAGCAGGTATATTTTATTTCTTCTAGACTGTTTTTTTGATTTTCATTAGGGTCACACTTTTTAGCACAAAAATAAGAGGTCTTATTTTTGTGAATCACGCGTGCACTCTAAGTGGTAGCACGTCTAACAAGTAAGGAGATTCAGGATGGTTTCAGAGACTTCTCCACACCACATGGTTACCTGTATGGGATCTTCATAGTACCCTGATGAGCTCTTCACAGTAAGGTTTTGTTATCTCAAGATCTCTTCCTTTCATTACTGAAAGAAACTTACCTAGACGTGAAATGTTAATATCAATAAAATGATCAGAGGGCTAATTTAGTGACATTAAGCTATTAACCCCAGAGTTATCCATTTTATTAATATGGTCCCATTGTCATTAAGAAATCAAGGATATGAAACTCAGAAAGTCCGTCACAAAGCTTTACCTATAGTATATGCTCACTAAACATTTGATGAATGAATAAGTAAAGGGTTCAGTGATTTAACATCACCCTATGTGTATCTCCTAGGATGTCTTTCAATTTTCTCCAAGGTTCCCTACATATTTATTCCTCTAGTTTCTTTAGCTTTAAAAGGTAGATTAGAATGTGTGTACTTCTGGGAAAAGTTATGGTAACCATCACATTTTACCAATATAATTAGTGCATTTCAGAGCATCTAATGAGCCATGGCATTAATCCATGGTGCTCAAAGTTAGGCAAGCCGATTTCAAAAATTATTAACTATAAACACTAATGTTTTAAGAGTTTTTTTCTTTTGTTTTCTGCTAAAAATGGCATTTGTGAGATACTTTTAAATGATTCACCCATTTCACAGATGAAAAAAAAATGAGTTTTGGAATTTTCCCTGGGTTTTGCATAGAAAATTAGTAGTAGGTAAAAGCCAGAAGCTCAGGAATTTATTTCTTCATCCTGTGTGTAACCGTTTGGAGACAGGCCGTCTCCAGACCATATTTTCTTTTTAATGGCTATAAAGTGAATGAACTCAAAGAGCAGTCTAGCATCCTGCTGAGATTGATATGAAAAAGGACAGGGGGAGAAAAGATTCCTCATTAATGGATTTATATTCTAGTGATAGGACTCAGGGGTGGAAAGGTCATTTTGGAAAGTAAAGTGAAATATAGAGCATGCAGAAAAATTATCTTGTTATCTGACTTAGAAACATGGGGCTGCACGTTATCCTCTGTTCGTTTATTTTTTCTCCTAGTTTTCCTTTTATTTTTAGATAAATGTGAGTCAGACAGATGAGACAAGAGTAATTTTTAGAAACTCTCTTCCCTTGCAAGCTTTTGGGAGCAGAGTTTCACATGTTTTATATGGTCCGATTGGAAGTGCTATTTGACTGTTACAGAAGGACAAGGCATTCAGTCAGAATTTGGGGATAAGTGGGCAAAACATGGGAACATCTTACAAGAAGTTGAGTATATGAGGCTGTAATCAGACAAAATATTAAACAATCTCAAGACTGAAATTAAAATTCTTTCTAGATTATGGAGGAGGGAAAGACAATGTACCTCTGAAAGGACTTTTTTAGTTCAATAAGAAGAGTGAGATTAGAAGGTAACTTGACCTGCCTCTTGAGAAACCTGTATGCAGGTCAGGAAGCAACAGTTAGAACTGGACATGGAACAACAGACTGGTTCCAAATAGGAAAAGGTGTACGTCAAGGTTGTATATTGTCACCTTGCTTATTTAACTTATATGCAGAGTACATCATGAGGAATGCTGGGCAGGAAGAAGCACAAGCTGGAATCAAGATTGCTGGGAGAAATATCAATAACCTCAGATATGCAGATGACACTACCCTTATGGCAGAAAGTGATGAGGAACTCAAAAGCCTCTTGATGAAAGTGAAAGAGGAGAGTGAAAAGGTTGGCTTGAAGCTCAACATTCAGAAAACAAAGATCATGGCATCTGGTCCCATCACTTCATGCGAAATAGATGGAAAAACAGTGGAAACAGTGTCAGACTTTATTTTGGGGGGCTCCAAAATCACTGCAGATGCTGATTGCAGCCATGAAATTAAAAGACGCTTGTTCCTTGGAAGGAAAGTTATGACCAACCTAAATAGTATATTAAAAAGCAGAGACATTACTTTGCCAACCAAGGTCCGTCTAGTCAAGGCTATGGTTTTTCCCGTGGTCATGTATGGATGTGAGAGTTGGACTGTGAAGAAAGCTGATCACCGAAGAATCGATGCTTTTGAACTGTGGTGTTGGAGAAGACTCTTGAGAGTCCCTTGGACTGCAAGGAGATCCAACCAGTCCATTCTAAAGGAGATCAATCCTGGGTGTTCATTGGAGGGACTGATGCTAAAGCTGAAACTGCAATACTTTGGCCACCTCATGCGACGAGTTGACTCACTGGAAAAGACTCTGATGCTGGGAAAGGTTGGGGGCGGGAGGAGAAGGGGACGACGGAGAATGAGATGGCTGGATGGCATCACCGACTCTGTGGACATGAGTTTGAGTGAACTCCAGGAGTGGGTGATGGACAGGGAGGCCTGGCGTGCTGTGATTCATGGGGTCGCAGAGAGTCGGACACGACTGAGCGACTGAACTGAACTGATTCAGATGACTCTTTAAATGACCCTATGGCTTCCTTGCTGACTCAGATGGTAAAGCTTCTGTCTGCAATGCAGGAGATCTGGATTCGAATCCTATGTTTGGAAGATCCCCTGGAGGAGGAAATGTCAACCCATTCCAGTATTCTTGCCTGGAGAATCCCATGGACAGAGGAGCCTGGTGGGTTACAATCCATGAGGTTGCAGAGAGTTGGACATGACTGAGACACTAACACACACATGCTTGGTGAAAGGTCACTTCCATATAAACACCTTCATTTAATTTTCAGTAATTTCTTGGCTGGGGATGTTTCATTTTTTAAAAACTATAGATGAGAAAAATTTTAGATCCTGACAGTAAACATGTCATCCAGAGTCTCATTTACAGAGGCCAGATTCAAACCCAGTTTTCTCTGGCTCCTACTCTTTGCTCTTACCCTACCCAGAAGCTCTCTTTCTTCTGTCTTCCAGCACTAGGCATGCAGATGAGTAAAGCACATTGTGTCCCAGAGACCTCACCACCACACACACAGATGTATCTGTGTACATGTATATAGGTCTATGGTGAGATACAGCTTGTGACTCAGTCATACTTGAGGCACAGTCTTAGCAGAGAGGAAGGAACACTCAGCTCTGCTAGGGCTGGAGTGGAGGAGGTCAACCAGGATTTTATGGAAAAGGAGGAAAAGCCAGAAAAGTCAGTTGAGCTGGGTCTCCCATGTTGACAGGGCACAGCAAATCATCTGAGATGGAAGGGAATATCTGCACAAAATGGCTTGGAAACAATAACATAGAAGATGTGTTTGTAGCATGGCCAGATGAAATACAGGGCCATCCAGTTAAATCTGAGTTTCAGGTAAACAACCAAGACTGTGTTAGTATAAGTATATCCCATGCAATATTTGGAATATACTTATGCTAATACTGTAAATTCTTGGTTGTTTATCTGAAACTCAAGTTTGACTGGGCATTCTGTCAATTTATCTGCTAAGTCTGGCCATGCTCTGCATTTGGGTTTCATGGAAGAATAGTGTGTAAGGCTAGGGGTCCCCGGAAAAGTGCTGAGAAGGTGAGGCTAAAGGGCTTAAAGACAGAAGATCAGGATTTTGCTGTACATGGGATAAACAGGATTAAAAATAGGATTGCCCTGCAAATGAGTCTCTGCTTATCCTGTGAGTGGATTAATTTATGCCACTTAGTTAAAAACAACAGGCGATTGAACAAAGAATTGTCTCTAATGCAAAGGACTTTTCTTCTCAAAAGGTATATAATAAAATGACTTCCAACACGAAACTGTATTATCACATGCAAATCCTATCTAAACTAAATGAAAGATACTGACTCAGTAGCATGGAATTCTTCCCAGAGTCACAGAAGGCATATCCCCTGAAGACATTCAGGAATCACTCTGTGGATGATGGCAGGTGGCATTTTTACATTTATTTAAAAATTTAAGGACAATAGCTCGTTTTAAAAAGCTATTACATTACAGTATTTTTACTTAATGATGTCCTATGTATCTATGACACTGGAGATATAGCATGTCCCCTACACTGATGGTGTTGGCTGAAAGGAGGCATCTAAACATTTCAATATGACATTTAGAAAATAACATGGTTTGTGAGAGCAATGACTGCATGTCAATTTTGGCTTTTCTCTCCCTCCTCATTAAATATGTAACTGTGTCTTTTATTTACTTGTCTCCTCACTCCAGAAAGGATTTAAGGCAGCTCATAAATATGTGCAAGGCTCACCACTCCTACACATGTGGCTGCTCAAGCATTTTGATGATTGTACACTTTTAAGTTAAATGCAAAGACTTCTCTGTGATTAGTGTGTGTCTGCTTCTGGGGAAAGTTATTGTAATCATTACATTTTACTAATAACATTACTTTTGTTATTTCATAGTGTCTAATAAACAACAGCGTAAATCCCGTGAGAATCATAGTCAAGCAAGCATATTTTGAAAGCTGTTAGACAGAAAAATTCTACTTGACTTGGAGATTTTGCCTTGATTTCATTTCTGTTTCATAGGGGCTTTCACTGTCCTTTGCTTAATTGTCTTCATTTTACATGAAGTTAAAGAAAGCCAAAAATCCAACTGTGGTAAACACAATCTGAGTTTCATCATCAACATTTTTCAGTTCAGTTCAGTTGCTCAGTCGTGTCCGACTCTTTGCAACCCCATGAACCACAGCATGCCAGGCCTCCCTGTCCATCACCAACTCCCGGAGTTCACTCAAATTCATGTCCATCGAGTCGGTGATGCCATCCAGCCATCTCATTCTCTGTCGTCCCCGTCTCCTCCCACCCCCAATCCCTCCCAGCATCAGAGTCTTTTCCAGTGAGTCAACTCGTCACATGAGGTGGCCAAAGAATTGGAGTTTCAGCTTCAGCATCAGTCCTTCCAATGAACACCCAGGATTGATCTCCTTTAGAATGGACTGGTTGGATCTCCTTGCAGTCCAAGGGACTCTCAAGAGTCTTCTCCATTTTTACCTAAAGACAAAAACAAACAAACAAACAAAAAAACCCACCAAAAGAGATACTGGTCATAATACTAGTCATAATAAAAGACTTTGATCCATTGTGCTTCCCTAAGTGATTTTTACTTTTATAGGAATGCTATTCTTGCTTACAATAAAGTGTTATCAAGGATGTGAGTTGATAAAAATAAGTCCACTTTTTAATCATGGCCTATTTGAGATCTTACCTTACCTGGGAAAGGATTTAAACTTCAGCAAGAGTGGTTTAGGGGTTAGAATTTAACATATTAGGATGCCTTGCCTTCTGGATGTTTTTTTCAGTGGTTTGGCAGGTAAGATACCTGCATCTAATGATGACAACATCAGGCTCCAAATGAACTTGACAAGCTAGATAAATTGGCCCAGTCTCACAGAATGAATTTTGATAGGAATACACAATAAATATACATCCCTATACCTGGGTTCAGAAAACCAGCTGGTAAAAATAGTTTGTATTGAAAATGCTGCAGGAAAAGATGGCCTGGGCTTTTAGGTAACAGTGAGTTTAATGTAGGTCAGCAGAGTGGTGGGGCTGCCCTAAGTCTACTAGGGTTTAGGTCAACTTTGTAGCAAAACTTCCAGGCTAAGGAAGATATGATAACCCCACTCAACATTCCACAGTGCTCAAAACTTATGTCTAAATCCTGAGTTTGTGTCTAGGCACCCCGCTTTAGGAAAGGATGATTTCAAAAACAAAAGATGTTATTTGGTAAGAGGATATAAAATCATGTCAGAGGAAGAAAAACTACAGGAACCCAAGGTGTTTTAGCTAGAGGAAAGAAGAGTTTCATTGTTGAGGAGGAAAACTTTTATTCTCTCTTCTGTCATATATATACAAAGACCAATCTATAGAAGCTTCCAGATAAGGGTAGACTTGCTTACTGTTAATCCTGTTTAGATAGAACGGGCTGCTTTAGAAGGCCAGGACCTCTCACCTGTTGGAGAGACTGGAAAGGGGTGATTTTTCACATTGGATTTAGAGCTAGATCTTTATAGGCTTGTCTGAATCTGGTACTCTACAGTTCAAAGGATGTTTAGTATATATATATATATATATATAGGTATGAATAACTTCTAAAGCAATCAGCTTTTCAGGAAATCTAGTGACAGTGCTAGACAAAAAACAATAACACCAAATCAGCCTTTGTTATCACATAAACAAAACTACTGATTGATTGACTATAAAAATCAAGAGACATAGCTTCTTTTTCTGGTTATTGGGCCCATCTTGCCTACAGACATACCATTTCAACATAATGCTCAATATAAAAAGGCAAAATGAATTACAGCAAATATATATATAAAATCCTGATTGAGGCAGTTTGAAATTACATTAGCTATAAAATTCTGTTATAGTCAGACATTTTGTGTTGGGTAATTTTATGTATCATGGTCTCTTTTCAGTATTTTAATGTACAATGAAAAATCTCCAGATAGCAAAATCTCATCAAGCCCCAGCCAATGGTTTACTTGTTTCCAAGAATATTTGATAATTTTAAGATACCCATATGAAAATAAGTTAGTTCCTTGGAATTTGTTTTAGTAAGATTCAAAAAATCAATGTTATGATCCTTTTTTTTTTTTTTTTTTGTCTTCCTATCAACACCCCCGGTATTTTATTTTTGCTAGCCACCAGCTGGCTTTTTTTCCCACCACGAAATGACTCTAAACTGCAAGATAATTATACAAAAAGAGATTTGCTCCAAAAGTTACATGCAGCCAACTATGTCAGCAATGGAAAGAACTAGTACATTTTGTTTTGGACATAAATAAAATCCTAGATCTGGCAATTTGCCTCCTTAACCCCCAAATATTCTTCACTCCAGAATTCTAACTGAAGAAGCTCACCTTTTTCTTTTTTATTTCTAAAATTATGCGGGGAGTCGGACACGACTGAGCGACTGAACTGAACTGAACTGAACTGATGAGGTAAGAGATTTCCCTGGCAGTGAAGTGGTTAAGATTCTGTGCTTCCTCTGCAGGAGGCGCTGTTTTGATCCCTGAAAACGGAACGAGTCAACTCGTCGCATGAGGTGGCCAAAGTATTGCAGTTTCAGCTTTAGCATCAGTCCTTCCAATGAACACCCAGAACTGATCTCCTTTAGAATGGACTGGTTGGATCTCCTTGCAGTCCAAGGGACTCTCAAGAATCTTCTCCAGCACCACAGTTCAAAAGCATCAATTCTTCGGCGATCAGCTTTCTTCACAGTCCAACTCTCACATCCATACATGACCACGGGAAAATCCATAGCCTTGACTGGACGGACCTTTGTTGGCAAAGTAATGTCTCTGCTTTTGGGGGTGGGAGGAGACGGGGACGACAGAGAATGAGATGGCTGGATGGCATCACTGACTCGATGGACATGAGTTTGAGTGAACTCCGGGAGTTGGTGATGGACAGGGAGGCCTGGCGTGCTGTGGTTCATGGGGTCGCAAAGAGTCGGACACGACTGAGCGACTGAACTGAACTGAACTGAACTGAAGGGAACGAAGATCCTGTGGTCCCAAAAGTAAAAATAAAATTAAAAAATGAAACTATATGTAAAAATTTGCATTATCTTCATGACATCCCTTGTGATGTCAAATCACTTAAAATGTAGAATGTTGAATTATAGTACAGAAGGAAATGGCAACCCACTCCAGTGTTCTTGCCTGGAGAATCCCAGGGGCGGCGGAGCCTGGTCGGACACGACTGAAGCGACTTAGCAGCAGCAGCAGCAGTGTATATATTAGTCAACCAAATTAGAAAGCTAGATGGTGTTGAACTTCTCATAACTAAGAATCCAAATCATGATAAAAGTTTTGATATGTTTCGTAGTTAAAAACTCTTTGTGTTATATAATTATCCCAGAATTAAGGGGTCAGGTTTGGATGACAGTGGGAGGGGCACAATACTTGAAAGTGAACCAAGAAGTGAGTAATCCAGGTAGCTATGATGGCCGTCTTATAGCCAATAAGGAAGCGACCAGAATTAGAGGGGTTTAGGAGAGGAGCACTAAATGCTTGAGTGCAGAGAGTCACAAAGAAATGGAGCAAAAGCTCAGGTCATGCCTTTCATGAAATTTGTTCTCACTTGAAATATTGATGATGTGAGTCAATAATAAATTATCTTTAAGATTAAAAGTATATCTTGGGTGTTCAATTCCGTTAGTGTCTCATTTTCTTTCCTTTCTTGATATTTCAATGTTATTATAAAGTATTCTTAGTTCCAGGATTCAAAAATCATTTACAAAAACTCAAAGCAAATTTGTGCAGCCATGGTTATCTCAAATTTTCCTGAAATAAACAGTTAGGCAGAAAAGCAGGTGGCATGCTGCCTTCACAGGCTTATTTTTCAATAAATACAAGCTAGTTCAATCCACTGCTTTCCAGGTAAAATACCTCATAAGAGATGAAAGTCTGAGGGTACTCTGCACTAACATTTTGCCTCAGTGTATAAACTCTCAGAGGTATGCCAAATCCATGAGAGTTGAAATATCCATGAAGTTTAGAAAATCATATTGAAAGAACTTTCAATCTTTAGCCCTCCAGGAGACTAAAAGAGAGGCTACCTTGTTTCCCTATGTTCTGACAAACCCCTACCATATTAAGACCTCACTAGGAAGTATTCCAGTGTATACTGTGTTATGTTAGTGAAGGGCAAACTTGTACATTCAACGGGTGCATTTTTGAAAAGAAAAGCACTGCTCAAATATGAAGACTCTTAGTTACATATCATTTTAATAGAGCTATATACTAAACACCACAACTTGTAAATCATGAAAGAGCTTAGAGCCTGTAGTGGTGAACAGGATTAAATTCTATCCTAATGACTTTCTCGGAAAAGCCAGTGGAAAATTAGCTGCATCCCACTAGGCAATAAATACATCACACTAAACAAAATTTAAACTAGAGAACAATCAACCTCTTTTCTTTGTTCTTTCAAAAGAAAAGCAGATTAGACCTTTGAAAAAAAAAGATCAAGAGCATTTTATGGGAAATTCAGAAAAAAAAACTATTTGGACTGAAATCAAATGTTATGAATAGTACTTTCTAAGTAATGACACATATCAGCAGCATTTGTAACCATAAGAACAATGTGATAAATTTTAATCACTTGGGACTCCAGCTCTGTGGGAAGTGCTCACTACACAGACATCATTTATAGGTTTCCAGTTATGACCTACGTCTAAAAGACATTTTAATGATAACTGGAGAAAGTAGATAGATTGTCTTCCTAGAGTGTTGAAGTTCCTGCTTGTTGTCATCCTCAGCTCTATTAAAGAGCAGAGGCTTTCAAAGGTACTCTTCAGTCTAGCAATCAGAATGCAAGACCAAAGGGATGGAACTATCTAAGATAAAGTATGCCAGAAACGTACACTCCTCGGGATTTCCTGTGGGAGTCTGACCAAAATAGAGCAATATTAATAAATATAAATTCTGGAACACTATTATCAACAGAAACAGGGTCTTGAAACGTACCCTTAAAATTCTTCTAGTTTTCTTAGGCAGGTCAACTATTTCAATGTAATTGTGCAAAATGTTAGACCTCCCTATGGGGACAATTGCTTTAAATTATATTAAAGACTCAAAGATTCTAATAGACAAGCTAAAGGAAGGAGTTTAATTTGTTGGATGCTCTAAATCTTTGGGTTTACTCAGGATCTCTCACTCAGGGTCCTTTGTCCCCATGGCCTTGAAAACATTTGGGAATCAAAAAAAAGAATGTAGTTTCAAAGCATCTCAACAGTTGGTGAATTCACTGTTTATCCTTTCCCCTGTTTTTGCTGCATATTTAGATAGAAATTCAGGTGATTCAGATTGAATAAGAGAAAGAGAAAAGAAACAACCAAGGAGAAGGCTTGTATTCCTAAACCATAAAGAATAATCACCTTAGATTTCATCTTAATAGTTTGAAAAACATCCCTTTGAATGTAGCTCAAAGCCAAGTAAGATTTCCTGGTCCAAGTTTTCTCATGAGGCAAGACATTGTGGGGCTTGAGTCTTCAGCCTCTCTGGATTTTTCTACCATTCCGAGCAAGTGAATTAATTCTCACAGTCCGGAAGACACTGCTTTTAACTGTTCTACCTTCAGAGCGTTTGGCCATTAGCAATGTGGGGAAATGAAATGACTACTGGCACTTCTCCTTGCATTCTGGTTTCAAAGTGTTTTTTTTTTTTTTACCCCCCAGAATATAATCTTCCGTAGTAGAGTTAAAGAAGCCAATATATATATAACATCCCACTCAAATCTAGCAAGTTTATAACCAACTGGAGTAAAATATTGTTTTACAAGATTGTTTGCCCAGAAGAGCTTATCATAAATGTGCTTGACTTCTCCAACTTTCAGCAAAATCAATAGCTGCTAAAATCAGAGAGTGTTAAAATGGGGCAGTAATAAGCATCTTGCCTTAAAGAGTAAACAAAAACACATAAACTCAGACTTCTATTTCTAGCTGATCAGTTGTTTTAAAGAAATCATGTCTTTATAGGTAGGAATGAATAAAGTGATAATACAAAGTACAATGATAATTATCAAATGGCATCACCAAACATGTCACTGGAGCCATATTTTATTTTACCTTTTTATTTTTTATTTTAGTGTTTGGATTTTATTTTACTTTAAAATTTTTATTTATTTATTTGGTCACAACACGTGGATTGCAGAATCCTGGTTCCCAGACCAGGGATCGAACCCGTGTTCCCTGCAGTGGAAGCCTGGAGTCTTAACCTCTGGCCTACTTAGGGAAGTCCCACTGGAACCATATTTTAGATTTTCATGAACTGTCAATATTACAGGCTATTTTTTATTGTTTCCATATTAAAATGTAAGACCTTGTGTTAAGCTGACAAAATGAAGTTCTCGGAATCAAGGTTTGTGAGTGGACACACAGAAGCAGCAGTGTTTGTGCTGTTACTTGTTACTTCGAATGATGATGCTGGAGGGTAGCTGTTACGGCCAATCCAGTTCATGGTTTAGTTCACCAAACAACTTCTTTCAAGTAAACAGACCTTTCACAACTCAGCTGAGCCATAAGCACCAATGATGTGTGTGCATTTTCAGTCGTGCCCAACTCTTTGTGACACCGTAGACCGTAGCCTGCCAGGCTCCTCTGCCCATGGAATTTTTCCAGGCAAGAATATTGGGGTGGGTTGCCATTTCGTTCTCTAGGGGATCTACCCCACCTAGGGATCGAACCTGCTTCTCCTACATTGTTCAGTGAATTCTTTACCATTGAGCCACCTGGGAAGTCCCACCTGAATGAAAGCCCATATGAAAGGGCTCAAAGATGTTTAGGTCATAGAACTTTCCAGTTTTGAATGACCTTAACAATTTAGATATTTCCCTCCTCCTCCCATCCCACCAATGAATGACTTAATGAACCACTTAGTCTTCCAACCTAGGTCTCTAGATTTGGTTTAATCTGGTTATTTTTTGCTGCTTAAAACCCACAACCATGGGCTTGTTTGTTCTTATTGTTCTCCCTTTCTTTTTCTGTTTTGTTTTAAATTTTTTAAGGGAGATTCTTTATCTTTATGAGAGTCATGTCGGTGGAAATGTTTTTTCTAAATCTAAATGCTTTGTATTTTCTCTCAATCTACTCTTTCAGGAATGCTTTTCTTATGAGAAAACACCATGTCATGAACAGAGTGTCTGCAGAGCTGTTGAAAATGCTTCACGATTACAATACAGCAGAAGAATGATATCCAACACCAACTTCTTGGTTAGGTTAACGGCTTACACTTTCTGTGATTAATAAGCTACCCTGTAGATGAGCAATGAGAACTAGTTATTTAACCATAGTTATGGCTTACCATAGATGTGATAGGCTATTTACTTAAGGAGCCTTTTGAACTGTAGAATATTTTTAGTATTTTGGCTTCATTTGAAACACTACTAAAGTTCCAACCCTTTCTCTGTTCTCTACTTTATGGTTGTGGATAAAGTTTAGGCAAAGGAGCACTTCAAGTGTGTGTTTAATTCCAAGACTCTGTGAACCAGGCAAATTCCAGTGCATGACAAATTGTGCTATTTCACTTCACAAGACCTTCATTGAGGATCCTGGAGTTAAGTTTGACAAAGATATAATGATAATAATCAGCAATCACACAGGATAAGAGGAAATGAATAAAAAGAAGTCATAGTTGATGGATAAATGATATCTCATAAATGACAGAGGTTTGTGTCCGATTCTTCAGCCTAGCATTTTTAACCATTGTTTTTGGCTTTTTCATTCATAGGGATGTTTATTGTTGAACAGTCAATCCAAACCACACTGTACTTTTGAACTTCCCATTCTAATTGGAAGGTCTTGTCAGGAAGAAATCTAAATTTGCACAGATTTGAGAAGTGATATAAGATACGACATACTCTGTTTTACAGCCTTTGAAGCTCAGACACTCCCCGCATATAACACACACATCATTCCAACACTCACAAAGCTCAGCTGTGATGAACAGCTCCTCTGAGACTGGAATTATTCAACCCATGTCCCAGCCCCTGCCTCGTTGAAAACCTCCTCCACCAACAGGCCACTTTGAAGACCTCTGTGTTCAGGGAAGAGATATGGCCACATCAAAGGTCAGGAATCAATCCAGTCTGATTATCTGTATGTTATCTATACATTATGGTCTGGGAACTGGACTTGAAGTCCTTTTAAGCCCATCAGGGCACAACAATCAAGTTTTATAACATACATTCCTAATTGGGGTGCATCTTTGCATCATTTTCTTTATATTGCAGCCATATGAAAACATTATCTGACTTGGTTAGGATTTTGTGTATCAGAGATCCTCATGTGAAGTGAAATTTCTGTTATTAAAAAACAGAAGGCAGTCAATAAAATTTCTATTTCCAAATTCCTCTTCTTTCAATTGATTCAGTCTGCCCAAAATAAAGCATGGCTTAAGTGAGAGTCAACAGGCTTCTGCTTTGGAAATAATATCTTTGCTTTTCTAACATAAAGATATCTTACTTTTTGAGCTGCCGTTCTGTTTGCATGATGGTCACTAAATGAGCTCTGATGTCATTTTTTAAACAACATAATAGAATGTGAAAGATCTTACTCATTGTAAGAGTGAAAAAATTGCTATATTCAAAGCATACATCTTCATTTTCAAGTAAGTCAGTTTCAACCCCTCCATTACTAATGATTGGAATTTAAAAAAGCAACAACAAACCACTCAGATATTTTTTCAAGACTCACAATCTGAATCCTTTCCTTTTTGCCAAACCTCCCACTAGACAAGTAGGAAAGATAAACAAAGCAACAGACCCCTGGGTTGTACACACTGACAAGATTGCAGGCCCCGGGATTAGAATGTTTTATCCCCATATCCAGTGTCTCCCAGAAGGACATCTAGTAGGAGGAAAGAGGAAGCGTGAGGTTAGGAACTTAGAAAGATTGGGCAGATAGTCAAAGCATCGGAGAGATGAGGCAGCCTGTAACTCATTAGTTGAGCATCTCCCAGGGGCCCCTGCAAACATCCTACAGCCGGCAAAGGAAACAGAAATCTTCTGACAGCCGAGGCTGGTGTTATACCTGCACCCTCTCCAGGTCAGGGTGTTGCTTGCACAAGGTGTGTTGGGGAGAGTCCAGGACCTGCTGCAAGTTTAAAAGCCTCACGTCCATGTTTGCTAAACTGAAGACATGGTGAAAAATATCACGGCCATGACTGCTTGCATGCAAGAGGCAGAGTGACAATGGTAAGAGAGAAAAAAAAGCATTGTGACATTTCAAATGTCATTTGAAATGGATCAGACAAGTAAGTAACTGCTTAGCAGACACAGGGTACATGAGGTCTGTGGCTGAGAAAAGCCCTTTGTTTTTGGTGATGAATGTACTGAAAAATCCTAAGGATTTTGTGCTTATATTTACTCCCAGGGTAAAGATCCTAAGGATAAATATCATTCTGTTAGTGAAAGATGGGTTGGTTTGACATTGCTCCTTCCATCCACTGAGAAATCATTTACTAATCTATAGCTGTATTTGTTAGGAAATAGCACACTGTGCTTCTGAGAATTCACTGGACACATCTGATACCCAGACTCTCTTACATCAGCAGAATAATGGAGGGTTTGTTCTGGAAGGGCCCTCCAAGTCATCTCACCCACTGGTCTTCAATCCCAGCAGATACAATGCATCTTTGGCTTATAAATATTTTCTCCCAGTCTTCCCAGGTGAGGCCAGTGGTAAAGAACCCACCTGTCAATGCAGGAGATATAAGAAACACAGGTTTGATCTCTGGATCAGGAAGATCTCCTGGAGAAGGGAATGGCAACCCACTCCAGTGTTCTTGCCTGGAGAATCCCATGGACAGAGGAGTCTGACTGGTTACAGTCCATAGCGTCACATAAACCATCCTCTTTACTAGCTGAAATAAAATTCACAGATAGTTTGTCACCTGTATACATCACTTCAAACCTTTAATAAATGCCCTGACTATAATAACAAGGAAGAGAAGAAAAAGTAATTTGTAATAAGATAAGGAACCTTTCAAAATATGACAACTTACGTGTAATTACACCAGAAGGTACTGTGAAGTAATCTGAGTTTACCCCTACTGAGAATGAATGAGTTTGAGCTTAAATGAAGATAATATTCAAATACATATTGTCAACACCTTACTTTATATTGGCATTTTGAAACGTGGGCTCAATAATTACATTCTTATAAATACTTAGGCTCATCATGAAGATGATTTTATTGGTAATTCAAGCACTTCAAGAGTGTAACATCTAGGGAAAGCAACTATATTAATATTTAATTTACATACTTTAGATTTTCAAACAGAACAGAATTGGTTTCTAGGCTCAGATAATAACAAATAGGTTATTCCCCTGTGTCTGGGGGATATTTGAAAACTGTGTGGACATTTTCTGGTGGGACTGTTCCATATATCACAGAATATCAGACATTTTTGGTGGAGTCCATTAGATACCAGTATTACTCTCCTTTCCTAAATCTTTCATTGTTTCTTCATAATTTCCAAACATTTCTGCAGCAAGGTGTTGAGAACTATTTTTTCTATTCTAGTCTTCTCTTTCTACAGATTTAAAAATTGAGGTCCTTAGAGATTAAATCTTTCATTCAGTGTTACATGACTAGTTGGTGCCAGAAGAGTAACAACTCATCCTACTCATGGACTGATGGCTCCTTAATCTAATTAGTTTCAAAGTTTCTGTGAAATCTTTGTAATGGCTCTAATAGGCCCTGGCTCCATCCTGCTTTTATCTTATATCTTGTAGTCTTCCTCTTGATCCCAACTTGTATATTTGCTATTTTCAAAATACTTTGTCCATTTGCCATTTTGGTCTTTCACTATTTTCAAAATACTTGGTCCATATGCCATTTTCATATAGTCTTTCACATTCCCTGGGCTTCCGGGGTGGTTCAGATGGTAAAGAATTTGCCTTCAATGCAAGAGACCTGGGTTCGATCTGTGGGTCTGGAAGATCCCCTGGAGAAGGAAATGGTAACCCATTCCAGTATTCTTGCCTGGGAAATCCCATGGACAGAGGACCCTGGCAGGCTAAAGTCCATGGAGTTGCAAAAGAGTTGGACATGACTGAGCAACTAACACACATTTTCACATTTCCCATGCTCAGAGATTCCTCTCTGATCATCTCTTTATCAAATGTACACTGCTCCATAAAGACTTTGATCACATCCAAAGCTGAAATTATCTCTCCATCTCACTACATTTTATGAAGTCTTTGTCCAGTTCTTGTCCTCATCACTCGTTGGTTTGCAGTATTTTAAGAGTGTTTCTACCTAGTAAACAACTAGATGACATAGCCTAAGGCTCATGCCTCTTTGTGTTCTGCCTACTCTTGGTCACAGCTCCATAATGAAGAGTAGGTACTAAGAGTTGGTTCTCAGTTTTTTTCTTTTTGAAATTTTAATTGGAGGATAATTACCTAGTAGTGTGTTAATTTCTGCTGTACAACAACATGAATCAACCATATGTACACGTATATCCCCTCCCTCTTGAGCCTCCCACCCACACTCCCACCCCACTTCTCTAGGTCATTGAAGATGGCCGGCTGGGCTCCCTGTGTTATATAGCAGCTTCCCACTAGCTATTTTACACATGGTAGTATATATATATGTCATTGCTTCTCTCTCAATTCATTCTACACTGGTGAATGAACCTAAAGCCTGTTATACGGAGTGAAATAAGTCAGAAAGAGAAAGACAAATATCATATATTAATGCATATATACAGAATCTAGAAAAAAATGGTACTGATGAACCTATTTTCAAGGCAGGGATAGAGATGCAGACGTAGAGAATAAACTCATGGACACAGCATGGGAAGGAGAGGGTGGGTTTCAGTTCTTACTGTTAATCACTGCAGTGCACACAATCTTCAACCAAAGAGATACTTACCATCCAAGTTAACTTATCTTGTTCATCCCCGAATGAGGCAAAGCATAACTTCGAGTAACATGGTCGTGCTGGGGAACATCTGGGAATGAACAGCAGAGACATCAGTCTGGCTTGCAGTGGTCAGGAAATGAAGTGGTTCATTCCTAGCAACGGCCCATTTTGTATTTTGGAGGCAGAGATATAAACAATGGCAGGCTCTCTTAAAAGCAGCTGCAGTCGCAAATCTCCCAACAAGCTTCATATGTGAAAACTACAGGAAGGATTCCTGGTACCATATTGGGCTTCTCAGTCACACACGGGGCTCGCACAATCACTGTCAGTCGTGTCATCTTTGAATACGATGCCGAACAACGCATTCGTATCCCACTTGCCATGTGAGTGAAGGTGGAAGAGAAATGAGGTATGGTCACTGACACCAGCTGGTCATTTGCGAGACTGTTTATTAACCCTCTACAGAAGCTGAGCAGAGATTTCATCCTTGAACAGGAAAAAAAAATGTTTTAAGTGTAAATAGAAAATAGTTCTTGAATTAAAATCTGCACCAATTTTATAGATTATATCCAACTTCAGGTTTCATTTTTTTTCCAAGTGTCTGCTGATTCGTTGACAGGTTGTTTGGGCTATTGCTTTCTCATCTGAATGCTTTATTGTGAAAGTGCAAGATGTGAGATCTAACATGATGTATTAAGCATATAAGTAATCAGGGAAAAATGTAGTTAAGCCCATGTATTCTTTGGAGATATGCATAAATATTTACAAATTATAGAGTAAAATCCAACTTTTTTTTGGTAAATGAAATATATCCCCAATTTTTGTAAATGAGAAACATCAAACTCTGGAAAGCAGGAGGAGAGCAAAGCAAAAACACCAGGGAAATTGATTTACAACCAAGACAGGGCGTGTCATGGTCACAATTTCTCTTCCTCTATCACCTTTGTAGATTTGTGTGTCTGAAATGAATTTTTTAACACTTATATACAGTTTGGTAAAGATTTTGATGATTAACTGTGTATCTAGACAGAGACAATCTAAAGCCAATGCTTTCTTAAATGTTAAAGATGCTATTCATCATATTTCTGACTTGGTTTGTGACTCATGATTCATCAAATCAAGTTTCCAAAGAATGAATTTTTGACCTACTTTCCTTTTCTTTCTAAATTTTGACTCAATATACAGAAATGAAAGCAGAGATTGTCTGTAGTGACCTGGCAAAAAGAAGTGTCTGGACTAGCCCAGTGATTAGAATGCTTTCATTTTTCACTGCTTTGTGTGGTTTGGTTAAATAACAAAGAGATATTTTTAATTTAGATGATTCTATATTTAAAATGGCTTCCCTGGTGGCCCAGTGGTAAAGAATCTGCTTGGCAATGCAGGAGCTGTGGGTTTGATCCTTGAGTTGGGAAGATCCCCTGAAGAAGGAAATGGCAACCCACTCCAGTATTCTTGCTTGGAAAATCCCATGGAGAGAGGAGTGGGCTACAGTCCATGGGGTCGCAAAAGAGTTTGATACAACAGTGACTAAATAACAGCAACAATATTTTAAATATTTATCTGTGACTATTGCACAAGCTCTGGTTGCTATGCTGTCACTTCAGTTGTGTCTGACTCTTTGCGACCCTATGGACAATAGGCTCTTCTGTCCTTGGGATTCTCCAGGCAAGAGTACTGGAGTGGGTTGCCACTTCCTCCTCCAGGGACTCTTCCCCACCCAGGGATCGAACCTGAGTCTCTTAGATATCCTGAATTGGAAGGCAGGTTCTTTATCACTAGTGCCACTTGGAAAGCCTTGGTTAGTGTTGGGAAGCTTTGGGAGGCTTTGGTTGGTATTCTGCATTAACTGACTAATCCTCTAAAACACTTGAGAAAATGACAGAGAGGATGGGTAAGCTCTGATGGAAGAGGTAAGAAGAAGAAATGCTATTACAGGGGTATGGACCACAATCTATATCAATAATAAAATAAGATAATTTTGTGTTGTTTCTAATTAGAAGCTAAATATTAAGCATGATTGTTAATGGTGTTATTTTCCATTTTAATCAGTGAATGCACAATAATTATTTTGAGGGGGGGATGCATTTTCATCAGTCTCAGTTAGCAGGAAAGATATACATTTAATATTCAGT
Source organism: Moschus berezovskii (assembly GCF_049115385.1). NCBI lineage: Eukaryota > Metazoa > Chordata > Mammalia > Artiodactyla > Moschidae > Moschus > Moschus berezovskii. Next base: position 79,058,365 of record NC_142469.1, on the reverse strand, counting down.
GGCAATCCCTTGAGGTAAAAAGAATCAACTGTGCCTGTCTAGTCACTTAGAGGTACCTGTAAAGGGCAAGGAGGCATGCAGTGGTTTCCTTAACAAATGATCCAGTTCAGTTCAGTTCAGTCACTCAGTCATGTCCAACTCTTTGAGACCCCATGGATGGCAGCACACCAGCTTTCCCTGTCCATCACCAACTCCCAGAGCTTGCTTAAACTCGTCCATCAAGTCAGTGATGCCATTCAACAATTTCATCCTCTGTCATCCCCTTCTCCTCCTGCCTTCAATCTTTCCCAGCATCAAGTTCTTTTCCAATGAGTCAGCTCTTTACATCAGGTGGCCAAAGTATTGGAGTTTCAGCTTCAGCATCAGTCCTTCCAATTCAGGGTTGATTTCCCTTAGGATTGACTGGTTTGATCTCCTTACTGTCCAAGGGACTTTCAAGAGTCTTCTCCAGCACCACAGTTCAAAAGCATCAGTTCTTCAGTGCTCAGCTTTCTTTATGGTCTCACTCTCACATTCATACATGACTACTGGAAAAACCATAGATTTGACTATACAGACCTTTGTTGGCAAAGAAATGTCTCTGCTTTTTAATGTGCTATCTAGGTTGGTCATAGCTTTTCTTCCACGGAGCAAGTGTCTTTTAATTTCATGGCTGCAGTCAACCATCTACAGTGATTTTGGAGCCAAGAAAATAAAGTCTGTCACTGTTTTCATTGTTTCTCCATCTATTTGCCATGAAGTGATAGGACCGGATGCCATGATCTTAGGTTTCTGAATGCTGAGTTTTAAGCCAGCTTTTTCACTCTTCTCTTTGCTTTGACTTTCATCAAGAGGCTCTTTAGTTTTTCTTTGTTTTCTGCCACGGGTGATATCATCTGCATATCTGAGGTTATTGATATTTTTCCTGGCAATCTTGATTCCAACTTGTACTTCTTCTAGCCCAGCATTTTGCATGACGTTCTCTGCATATAAGTTAAATAAGCAGGGTGACAATATACAGCCTTGAAGTACTCCTTTCCCAATCTGGAACCGGTCCATGTTCCATGTCTGGTTCTAACTGTTGTTTCTTGACCTGCATACAGATTTCTCAGGAGGTAGATCAGGTTGTCTGGTATTCTCATCTCTTTAAGAATTTTCCACAGTTTGTTGTGATCCACACATCACTCAAACTAAGGTAGCGGACGTGATGGAATTCCAGCTGAGCTATTTCAAATCCTAAAAGATGATACTGTTAAAATGCTACACTCAATATGTCAGCAAATTTGGAAAACTCAGCAATGGCCACAGGACTGGAAAAGGTCAGTTTTCGTTCCAATCCCAAAGAAAGGTAATGGCAAAGAATGTTCAGACTACCACACAATTGCACTCGACTCACATGCTAGCAAAGTATTGCTCAATATTCTCAAAGCAAGGTTTCAATTGTACATGAACCAAGAACTTCCAGATGTTCAAGCTTAGTTTGAAAAAGTCAGAGGAACCAGGGATCAAATTGCCAACATCCATTGGATCATAGAAAAAGCAAGAGAATTCCAGAAAAATATCTACTTCTGCTTCATTGACTATGTTAATAAATGAGTTAAAATCCTTTCAAAGTAGGTATAAACTTGTCTATAATTTGGTTGAATTAGCTGGGGCCAAGGAATGGGCAGACACTATCTGTAATTTTTTATTAAGAAAGCAGCATGAATTCTTTTTTGACTTGAAATAATTAGTCATTTTAGTCAAGTCTAGGAAATCACATGTATATTTAGACAGACTCACAGAGTTGGGAGGGTGGATTCTGAAAGAACCCACACAGAGATTAGTGGAGGTAGATGCTTGTGGATCTGGGGTTGCATGCTATGTCTTGTGGCAATTAGCCCAATGCTCCTGGGCTTACTTTCAAGAATGATATATTCATATCCCAGACAAAAACTATCCTGTAAGCATATTATGTGGGATGAAAGAGAAAAAAAGAGTATCAATTTTCACTTATTTGCCAATAATGTTAACCAGATCGAAAAGAATTTGTTATTTCATATTTCTTTGACCTAAACAATCAATATTGGTCTTCAAAAATTATTTCTATGGGCAGAAACTATATTGGGAAGGCTTTGTATTCATAAACAAACCACCTGCGTCAGTGTCTATGACCATCTAATGCCTGAGTTCCAGGCTCAGAGCCCTCAGAGTGCTCCAGATCTATGACTCATAAAGTGAAGTCGCTCAGTCGTATCCAACTCTTTGTGACCCCGTGGACTGTAGCCCACCAGGCTCCTCTGTCCATGGGATTCTCCAGGCAAGAATACTGGAGTGGATTGCCATTTCCTCCTCCAGGGGATCTTCCCAACCCAGGGATTGAACCCAGGTCTCCCGCATTGCAGGCAGACACTTTAACCTCTGAGCCACTAGTGAAGGTTAAAGACACATTTTTCAAACTCTGCTTCCCTTGAAATACCAGTGTATGAAACATGCTAATTGCTAGATTCATATTCCTCATGAGGATGGAGGAGCCTACTTATTGTTCTTTATCCCAACCTACCTTTCAGCTTCATGTTTACCACACAACTCTACACTTGCTGCTCCTCAAACTGAAACGAATCTCTTCAATGCCTTCCATCTACTGCCACCTTTCCAACTCAAAATTCTGCGCTCTCTTGGAGATTTATTGCAAATGTCACCTCTCAGGAAGAATTCCCTCATCCTTCTAGTTAAATTCATTCTTGCTCTTCAATGTCTTTATGCATCATGCACTCAATAAGTGTATAACATTTCAGGGAAGGAAAAGAGGGACAATAATAGTTTTTATCAAGTATTCAAGATTTTAAATAATTCTTCAAGTGACTTTTATAACTTCTTGTACTATATTAATAATAGATATTCATTGAAAATGGAAAGAACAGTAATTCTACTAATAATTTAGTATATATTCTTCCATTATTTTCATCTATGTGAATGAATGAATATATATGTGTAGACATATAACATTTTTTACTCAAATGAGACATGATAAAATTTTTCAGAATGTTTATTTTTTCAAATATAAGCTTTCAATGGCTATACAGTATTTCACTATATAAAGATATCAAAGTCTGTTTAACTAATGCTTTATTATGAGACATTTCAGTTTTTTCCTTTTTTGCTATTGCAAATATCCTTACAGTAAAAGCATTTTTATACATCCCTTTAAAAATATTTATTTGGTGCCTGCTTTATCTTGGACATAATGTGATATGTTTTCTCTGGATAAATTAATAAAAATTTTAAAATCTAGATCAAGTTGTATGAATACATCACAGTATTGATTCCCTAATGTCTTCTTTATATTAGGATATCTATTTATTTTTACACCTCTGTCAACAGGTTGGAGAATACGCTTTTGCATTTATTTGATTTCCAGTGAAATTTATGTTTAAAAATGTGTTTTGGCTATTTTATTTTTTCTTCTTTTGTGAATTGAATTATCTATTGAAATTTAAAATATCATGGGTTTATCTCTTTTTTATTAATTTGAAAACCTTTTTATATATTAAACAGATTCACCATTTGTCTATCACTATATTGCAAATACTTCCCTAATTTTTCTTTCTTTTTTTTAAATTAATTACATTCAGGTTTTGTTGGTTTTTAAAATTTTATTTATTGATTTATTTTTGGCTGTCCTGGGTCTTTGTTGCTGCCTTGTGGGGAGGGCAGTTTGGGGGTGTTTAGGTAGGGGTGCTACTCTGTTGCAGTGCATGGGCTTCTCATTTCTGCAGCTTCTTGCTGTGGAGCACAGGCTGCAGGCGCATGGATTTCAGTAATTGTGGTAGGAGGGCTCAGTAGTTGCTCAAGAGCACAGGCTTAGTAGTTGTGGTGTACGGGCTTAGTTGCTCGAGGGCATGTGGGACCTTCTGGGACCAGGGATAGAACCCATATTTCCTGCTTTGGCAGGCAGATTCTTTACCACTGAGCCACCAGGGAAGCCCCTTTTGGTTGTTTTTCAAACAAAAAATTTTAAAACTTTTATTGTCTTACCTTTCAGTCTTCCCATTATGGTCTTTGCCTTTGGTGTCATGTTTAGAAAATTATTCTATACCCTCAAAACTCTATAAATCACTATTTCTGAGAAATTTGTATATGTATTGTGGTGAGTTTGTATTGTGTCAACTTAGCTAATTTGCAAACACATTAAACAGAATTCCGTTTCCCACATAGTTCCAAGTTTGCTTTCCCCAGAAGAGACATTTTGCATGAGATTTGGAAGGTGGAAGTAAAGCAGCGAATTATGTCTTATATTTTCAGGAGGTTGGTACAGGATCACCAGGCAATGTTGCAACTTAGGTATGTGGTCACATGTCTGCTCAGTTATCCAGCAGTTCATCCCACCAGATCCTCCTTTCCTTTCTCCAACTCATGGGCCAGGTGCATTTTTACCTCCAGAAGAGCCCCAACTTCTCCTGCAAGACATGTGCGCTATTGAGCCTGGAGGTTCAGTTAAGCTTGGAAAGCAATTACAGGTGAGTATATATTTTTAAAATAATGTCTATAATCAATAATATGGGATATTGTTTCATTTACTCAAGTCTTGATATAGTATTGTTTTCTTAATATAATGCCTTCATATTAAAATATTAATACAAGTAATTTATATTTTTTTCTTGTTACTCTTTAGTGGAATCGCTGTCTCTTTCTTTCTCCTCCAGATATTTAATGGTTAGCTCTAAAGATTTTTCAAGCTATTCTTTTGATCTTTCTGATAAATATGTACATAAAAATAATAATATTTTATATTTTATTTTAAAATATTTGCAAGCATTTTTTGTATTTCCCATACCTTAGTGATAATTTAAAATATACAAACCATGCCAATATGTTTAAGGTTTTAGCAATGAATTTTTACTTAATTAGCTACTGTGGGTAAAAACTAAGTATAGAGTCTTCTTTCAGGTAAAGTTATATAATCAGTGCTAACTAGCACTTTTCTAGGATGCTGGACCAATTAGTAGCTGTAATTATAGACAAATATAATTAGTTAGGTAATATGTGGATTTTTCTAATCATTTGCATGTAAATTGCATGATGAAATCTGTATCATGAAACAGACATCAAAAAACAGTAATGGAAGAGGAATATGCATAAAAGAATTCTCCAGCTGGCTTTCTTTCAGATGAGTGAAAAACCCTGTACTCTGGTCCATAAGGGTCTTGGAAGCTAGGTTTTCAGGCTGGAGAAGGTGAGGTTGGTCTAGCCCACACTGAGGGTGAGAGAGGGGAAATTGATTTAGTGTTTCTGGATCCAATCTTGGATGTGTGTGAGTGTGTGGTGTGTGCCGTGAGAGTGCTGACAGTGGACCGGGGCTAGTCTTGAGTTAATTGCAAAATAATAGATCATATTACATGTCTCTCTTTCCCCTTTCTTTTGTTCTTTTCATGTCACACTGCGGTCCCGCTCGGAGCAGCTTGGGTGGTAATGAGGCTGTCTCTGCCCACACTGTGAACTGCTGCAGGGGGACCCAGCTATCATATAACCCTTGTTTAGATATTCCCAAGGTGGGATTTGATGCTAAGTCTTCTAATGGGCAAGTAATAAACTCTCTTGGGAAGAGACCCTTCTTCTGCCACCACTCCAGCTTGAAAAGCGATTTTCATCCCACCCTCCAAAAATGACATCCTTTCCCTCCAAAGCCACAGCTCACTGGTCTAGGCCTTTTTCATAAAAAGGATGGAAACTTATCATTGAAGCATTTTTTTTTTTTAAATCTCCAGACACTGATCTGTGCCGACTTGTAGTCTCACTCTTTTCATGCTCATCATCTGATGATCTGGAGAGGGACAGGATCTGATTTCTTTGCATTTACTGGCCCAAATGACTTGATAAATGTGTCAGGAAACATTTGCTAGGTAATTAAATCCTCTTAAGTACTTTGCCTATACTTGTTGGTTTATTTATTTATTTATATTTTTTTTCCTTTTTTAAAAATTTTTTATTGGAGGCTAATTATTTTACAATATTATACTGGTTGATTTTGCCATACATTGACATGAATCCGCCCCAGTGTACATGAGTTCCCCTTCCTGAACCCCCCTCCCACCTCCCTCTTCCCTTTATCCTCCCTCTGGGTCATCCCCGCACACCAGCCCCGAGCATCCTGTAACATGCATCGACCCTGAACTGGTGATTCGTTTCACATGACAACATACATGTTTCAATGTCATTCTCCCAAATCATCCCACCCTCATGCTCTCCCACAGAGTCCCAAAGACTGTTCTATATATCTGTGTCTCTTTTGCTGTCTCGTATACAAGGTTATCATTTGCATCTTTCTAAATTCCATATATATGCGTTAGTATACTATATTGGTGTTTTTCTTTCCGGCTTACTTCACTCTGTATAATAGGCTCCAGTTTCATCCACCTCATTAAAACTGGTTCAAATGCATTCTCTTTAATGGCTGAGTAATACTCCACTGTGTATATGTACCAAAGCTTTCTTATCCATTCCTCTGCTCATGGACATCTAGGTTGCTTCCATGTTCTGGCTATTATAAACAGTGCTACGATGAACACTGGAGTACATGTGTCTCTTTCAATTCTGGTTTCCTCGGTGTGTATGCCCAGGAGTGCGATTGCTGGATCATATGGCAGTTCTATTTCCAGTTTTTTGAGGAATCTCCACACTGTTCTCCATAGTGGCTGTACTAGTTTGCATTCCCACCAACAGTGTAAGAGGGTTCCCTTCTCTCCGCACCCTCTCCAGCATTTATTGCATGTAGACTTGTGGATAGCAGCCATTCTGACTGGTGTGAAATGGTATCTCATTGTGGTTTTGATTTGCATTTCTCTGATGATGAGGGATGTTGAGCATTTTTTCATGTGTTTGTTAGCCATCTTTATGTCTTCTTTGGAGAAATGTCTGTTTAGTTCTTTAGCCCCTTTTTTGATTGGGTCATTTATTTTTCTGGAATCGAGCTGCAGGAGCTGCTTGTATATTTTGGAGATTAATCCTTTATCAGTTGCTTCATTTGCTATTACTTTATCCCATTCTGAAGGCTGTCTTTTCACCTTGCTTATAGTTTCCTTTGCTCTGCAGTAGCTTTTGATTTTAATTAGGTCCCATTTGTTTATTTTTGCTTTTATTTCCAATATTCTGGGAGGGGGTCTCGGAGGATTCTGCTGTGATTTATGTCAGAGAGTGTTTTGCCTACATTCTCCTCTAGGAGTTTTATAGAATCTGGTCTTATATTTAGCTCTCTAATCCATTTTGAGTTTATTTTGGTGTATGGTGTTAGGAAGTGTTCTAGTTTCATTCTTTTACAAGTGGCTGACCAGTTTTCCCAGCACCCCTTGTTAAAGATACTGTCTTTTCTCCATTTTATATTCTTGCCTCCTTTGTCAAAGATAAGGTGTCCATAGGCGTGTGGATTTATCTCTGGGCTTTCTATTTTGTTCCATTGATCTATATTTCTGTCTTTATGCCAGCACCATACTGTCTTGATGACTGTGGCTTTGTAGTAGAGCCTGAAGTCCGGCAGGTTAATTCTCCCCAGTTCCGTTCTTCTTCCTCAAGATTGCTTTGGCTATTCGAGGTTTTTTTGTACTTCCATACAAATTGTGAGATTATTTGTTCTAGTTCTGTGAAAAATACCATTGGTAGCTTGATCGGGATTGCATTGAATGTATAAATTACTTTGGGTAGTATACTCATTTTTACAATATTTATTCTTCCAATCCACGAACACAGTATATTTCTCCATCTATTAGTGTCCTCTTTGATTACTTTCACTAGTGTTTTATAGTTTTCTATGTACAAGTCTTTTGTTTCCTTAGGTAGATATATTCCTAAATATTTAATTCTTTTCATTGCAACAGTGAATGGAATAGTTTCCTTAATTTCTCTTTCTATTTTCTCATTATTAGTGTATAGGAATACAAGGGATTTTTGTGTTTTGATTTTATATCCTGCAACTTTACTGTATTCATTGATTAGCTCTAGCAGTTTTCTGGTAGAGTCTTTAGGGTTTTCTGTGTAGAGGATCATGTCATCAGCGAACAGTGAAAGTTTTACTTTTTCTTTTCCAATTTGTATTCCTTTTATGTCTTTTTCTGCTCTGATTGCTGTAGCCAAAACTTTCAGAACTATGTTGAATAGTAGTGGTGAGAGTGGGCACCCTTGTCTTGTTCCTGACTTTAGGGGAAATGCTTTCAGTTTTTCACCATTGAGGATAATGTTTGCTGTGGGTTTGTCATATATAGCTTTTATTATGTTGAGGTATGTCCCTTCTATTCCCACTTTCTGGAGGGTTTTTATCATAAATGGATGTTGAATTTTGTCGAAGGCTTTCTCTGCATCTATTGAGATAATCATATGATTTTTATTTTTCAGTTTGTTAATGTGGTGTATTACGTTGATTGATTTGCGGATATTGAAGAATCCTTGCATTCCTGGGATAAAGCCCACTTGGTCATGATGTATGATCTTCTTAATGTGTTGTTGGATTCTGATTGCTAGAATTTTGTTAAGGATTTTTGCATCTATGTTCATCAGTGATATTGGCCTGTAGTTTTCTTTTTTTGTGGGATCTTTACCAGGTTTTGGGATTAGGGTGATGGTGGCCTCATAGAATGAGTTTGGAAGTTTCCCTTCCTCAGCTATTTTCTGGAAGAGTTTGAGTAGAATAGGTGTTAGCTCTTCTCTAAATTTTTGGTAAAATTCAGCTGTGAAGCCATCTGGACCTGGGCTTTTGTTTGCTGGAAGATTTCTGATTACAGCCTCTAGTTCCGTGCTTGTGATGGGTCTGTTCAGATTTTCTATTTCTTCCTGGTTCAGTTTTGGAAAGGTGTACTTTTCTAGGAATTTGTCCATTTCTTCCTGGTTATTCATTTTATTGCCATATAGTTGCTGATAGTATTCTCTAATAATCCTTTGTATTTCTGTGTTGTTGGTTGCGATCTCTCCATTTTCATTTCTTATTTTTTTTTTTTGATTTGGTTCTTCTCCCTTTGTTTCTTGATGAGTCTGGCTAGTGGTTTGTCAATTTTATTTACTTTCTCAAAGAACCAGCTTTTGGCTTTGTTGATTTTTGCTATGGTCTCTTTTGTTTCTTTTGCATTTATCTCTGCCCTAATTTTTACGATTTCTTTCCTTCTACTAACCCTGGGGTTCTTCATTTCTTCCTTTTCTAGTTGCTTTAGATGTAGAGTTAGGTTATTTAATTGGCTTTTTTCTTGTTTCTCGAGGTGTGCCTGTATTGCTATGAACTTCCCCTTTAGCACTGCTTTTACAGTGTCCCAGAGGTTTTGGGTTGTTGTGTTTTCATTTTCATTCATTTCTATGCATATTTTAATTTCTCTTTTGATTTCTTCTATGATTTGTTCATTATTCAGCAGCGTGTTGTTCGGCCTCCATATGTTGGCATTTTTAATAGTTTTTCTCCTGTAATTGAGATCTAATCTTACTGCGTTGTAGTCAGAAAAGATGCTTGGAATGATTTCAATTTTCTTGAATTTACCAAGGCTAGATTTATGGCCCAGGATGTGATCTATCCTGGAAAAGGTTCCATGTGTGCTTGAGAAAAAGGTGAAATTCATTGTTTTGGGGTGAAATGTCCTATAGATATCTATTAGGTCTAACTGGTCTATTGTATCATTTAAAGTTTGTGTTTCCTTGTTAATTTTCTGTTTAGTTGATCTATCCATAGATGTAAGTGGGGTATTAAAATCTCCTATTATTGCATTGTTGTTAATGTCCCCTTTCATACTTGTTAGTAATTGTCTTACATATTGCTACTTGTTGGTTTAGAAAAAAATATGGGTAAAATTTTATTTAAATGATAGGTTTAAAAATTGTTTGGAAAATTAAACAAAATAGTCCAATAAAAGTACTACAGACAATGTTTGGAGTAAAACTAAATTTTGGGCACAATCAGTTTCACAATAAAAAATTATTTTCCTCTTAATAGTCACATGAAGACAGTCATTATTTTTAACCTTAAACTGATGAATACTTTAACTAAAAATGGAATAATTCTTTTATTGTTTTCTACTATAGTTTATTACAGTATATTGAATATAGTTCCCTATGCTATACTGTAGGAACTTACTGTTTATCCATTCTATATACAAGAGTTATATCTGCTAATCCTAAACTCTCAGTCCATCATTTCCCCACCTCCCCTTCCCCCTTGGCAACCACAAATCTATTCTCTGTGTCTGTGAGTTTTTTTTGGTTTCATAAATATGTTCATTTGTGTCATATTTTAGATTCCACATATAAGAAAATCATATGGTAATTTGTCTGGCTTACTTCACTTAGTATGATAATCTCTAGGTCCATCTGTATTGCTGCAAATGGCATTATTTCTTTCTTTTTAATGGCTGCGTAGTATTCCATTGTATTGTTATATATAACACATCTTCTTTATCCATTCATTTGTTGATGGATATTTAGGTTGTTTTCATGTCTTGGCTGTTGTAAATAGTGCTGCTATATGAATATAGGGATTCTTATATTTTTTTGAATTATAATTTTGTCTTGATATATGCCAGGAGTGGTGTTGCTGGGTCATATGGCAACTCTATTTTTAGTTTTTTGAGAATTCTCCCTATGGTTTTCTATGGTGGTTGGAAAATGGAATAATTCTTAATCTTCATATGAAGCCATTTTTAACTCAAGCTAGAATACCTGCAGTCATCTTGAAGAAGCAGAATTTAATTTTTCAGAAACATTTGGGCAGAGGTGTAAATATCTATATGTGGTTATCACATCAGAGAAATTCTAGAATATTTTTGGTTTATTTACAGTGAATCATAAGGAATTCAATTCCCTTGGAAATAAAGAATGCAAGTACTAATAATTCTCTAAAATCTTCATGAAGAACAGAATCAAAAGCAAGTTTTCTGGAAAAGGAGGAAAAGGGAGGAATCTAAGTAGTGAGATAGTGCAAAGGAAGATAAAGGTGACCAGATGCAGGATGCATTCATGTTGTAAGTTTCATGGGAGGCAATAAAAAAGGGATAATGAGGTGGGTCAAAGAGGAGGAGAAAGGAAGCTTCCGAGAAGTATATCCATTAAAAACACCCAGTTTAATCAAATGAGTGACATTTGCAAAAGTAATTGAAAGGCTTAAGTCACTTCCAAGTGGATGAAAATAATTCAAGTAGCCGAGGACCAGGAGACTATGTACCTAGTGGTGCATGTCTGTGCTGAGTCGCTTCAGGTACCCAGTAGACACAGAGCCTAAACTATTATGAAAAAAAAGGAACACTGATATAGTCGTTCCCATTATTTTGCTTGTTTAGGGTTGAGGATTAGAAAAAAGAAACAATATAAAAATTGGTTAAACTGTGTCCTATTTAGGGCTTCCCAGGTGGTGCTCCTCTGTCCATGTGGTCACAGAGTGGGAGACGACTGAACTACTAAGCACACACACACACAGGTGGTGCTAGAGGTAAAGAACCTGCCTGCCAATGCAGGAGATGTAAGAGACCTGGGTTCATTCCCAGGCTTGGAAAGATCCCCTGGAGGAGGGCATGATAACACACTCCAGCATTCTTGCCTGGAGAATCCCATGGACAGAGGAGTTATAGTCCATAGGTTCACAAAGGGTCAGACACAACTGAAGTGACTTAGTATTCATGCATGCACATACTATTTATTAACCAAAAGAAATTCTATTCTTATTATACTTTACATCCTTAGAATTTAAGAAAGTAATCTAATATATTAAAGATCTGGGTTAGCAAACATTAGTGTACATTCAAATTATTTATGGTCCTACTAAGTGTTCATCCTAACATTTAGTAGACAGTTTGTTACCAGATCCAGCAGAGTCTATTAAGTAACCACAATAAGCTGAAGTTTTTTTTATTACTTGAGGGAAATAAAATAGTAGCAAGCTGAAGAGCTATAAGATAAACGAAGTCATAGTTTACCTGTACAAAGAACATAGTCTCCTATAATAAAAATAATTCAAAGATTCTATGAATCAAATGTATCTGTTTAGATATGGAGTGATATTCTTTCTCAATATCATTGCTTCTCAGTGCCATATGATTAAAAAATTAATACAGACAAAAATTAATTAATAGTTACTTAGCATAAATTAAAATGTGATCAGTTCAGTTCAGTCTCTCAGTCGTATCTGACTCTTTGAGACTGCATGGACTGCAGCATGCCAGGTTTCCCTGTCCATCATCAACTCCCGGAGTCTACTCAGACTCATGTCCATCGTGTCAGCGATGCCATCCAACCACCTCATCCGTTGTCATCCCCTTCTCCTCCTGCCTTCAATCAGCATCAGGGTCTTTTCAAATGAGTCAGTTCTTTGCATCAGGTGGCCAAAGTACTGAACTTTAAGCTTCAGCATCAGTCCTTGCAATGAATATTCAGGATTGATTTCCTTTAAGATTGACTGGTTTGATCTCCTTGCAGTCCAAGGGACTCTCAAGAGTCTTCTCCAACACCACAGTTCAAAAGCATCAATTCTTTGGCACTCAGCTTTCTTTATATTCCAACTCTTACATCCATACATGACTACTGGAAAAACCATAGCTTTGGCCAGATGGACTTTTGTTGGTACAGTAATGTCTCTGCTTTTTAATATGCTGTCTAGGTTGGTCATAACTCTTCTCCCAAGGAGCAAGCATCTTTTAATTTCATGGCTGCAGTCACCATCTGTAGCGATTTTGGAGCCCAAAAAAGTAAAAGTCTGTCACTGTTTCCATTGTTTCCCCATCTATTTGCCATGAAGTTCTGGGACCAGATGCCATAATCTTAGTTTTCTGAATGTTGAGTTTTAAGCCAACTTTTCACTCTCCTCTTTCAGTTTCACACGTGATAGGCTACAGAAATAGATTAAGAAAGTGGATAACAGAAAAAATTACAGAGATAAAGTGATTACTACTATGTTACTGATTATCTTACTTGTCTAGAGAGAAAATGAAAACATTCCATTGAATTATGAAGGTGAAGAAACAAATAGCACTAACTGAGAGCATTTAAATTAATAAAAGTTATGTCTTAATGTAACAGAAACTTCAAAGTATCAAAATTAGAGGTGAGGGATTGTTCTACAAAAGGGCTTTTCTCTTAATGGAAAGTTTGATTATAGAACTTCTAAAAATAGCCAGGTTTCTTCTGGGATATTTAAAGTGGCATTCAATTTAGTTCACTTACTAATTATCAATAAAATATAGCTGAAATTAAGGAAAAAAAGGTTGAGGTCAAAACACTAAGGAAACAGATCATGTGTTGAGTGCTGGGCTTTCAGGAACTGTCACATATATTATTTTATTTAATCTTCTTAATAGACCTGTGACCTAGGTATTACTGGCACTTTTTACAAATGAGAAATTGCAAATCAGCTTAACTAACCTAAGTCCACCAAAGTTAGTAAGTGTCAGAGTTGTGATCCAAAGACAAGTCTTGCTGACTCTTATTAGATTATATTCATTAGATTATAATCTGTTGTCTACAATTACAATGGACAGGTTCACAAGAGTCATTAAAATCACCTATGCTATAATGAATATACACCTGATATTCTGTTTAATATATATTTCTTTAAAATTCCAAAATTTAGAGAAGATTCAAAAATAATTAAGTGACATAAAATTAACTGGCTTAAGTCATAATGAACAGAGCAAGAGATAGACCAGTATCTTAAAGAATGTATCTATTTTTGAAAAGAGCTTAGTACAAGAGCTATAATTTTGGTGGTTAGTAATCTAAAGAAAAAAGTCCTTTAATTAAAAAGCATATGTCATCATGATATATGGCCATATGACTAATTCAATTACTTTAGCTGTCTTTAGATATGATGCTTATTGGCTCAGTGTAAGTGATAAATTATAATGACTGTTCAAATGAATGGAATTGCTGTGCTGAAATCCAGATTTCATTAATTTAAACAGGTCAGAAACAAAATATCCAAGAAATAAGAAAAATTGAAATAGATGGACTAGATAAATTTCCCTCTCTCATGAAGAGAGGATTTCTCTCACAATGTCAGTTTGATTGTGTATGCAATGATTGAGAGCCTGCCATATACCATGCATGCTCTAAGTGGTGCTGAAATCATACACAACCCAAAGTCCCTGTCCTAATGTACTTACACTCTGTGGAGGAGACAGACCCTGAAAAGTTAATACAGAGATATAATATTTAATGTCAGGGAGTGCTATAAAGTGCTTTGAAGACAAAGTAGAGAAAAGAGGATGGTGACTCACTGCTATATTTAAAGTGAATAACTAATAAGAACCTACTGTATAGCACAGGGAACTCTGCTCAATATTATGTAACAGCCTAAATGGGAAAAGAATTTGAAAAAGAAAAGATGAACGTGTTCATGTGTAACTGAATCACTTCTCGTACACCTGAAACTAGCAAGACATTGTTAATCAACTATACTCCAATATGGAATAAAATGTTAAAAAAAAAAAAGAAATGGTGCTTGTTGAGAGCTTATTTTAGGGGTGTGTCCAGAGAAGATCTCTTTAAGGTAAAAACAGAGGAGAGATTTAATAAAGGGCAAACTTCATTAGAATATTCCTTATAAAGCTTTGTATTATTTTGCAAGTCAGTAATATGTGAGTATCAGATTAAAGACATGACAGATACCTGTAATGTGATTGATATTTTTAGCTTCAGGCAAGAAGAATTTCTTTAATTTTCATAAAAAATGATGTAACAAAATTTGCCATTTTAGCATTTTTAGGGTATAGTTCAGTTGTATTAAGTCTGGTCATATTGTTGTGCAACACAACTCTGGAACATTTTCATCTTGCAAAACTGAAACTGATCAAATACTAGTTCCCCCTCCCCCATTCTTCTAGCACTTGGAAACCACCTTTGTACTCTTATTTCTGATTTCAACTACTTTAGACATTTCAAATGAATCAGGATCATACAGTATTTCTTTTTATGTAACTTGCTTATTTCATTTAGTTCAATGGCCATGAGATTCATCCATGTTGTAGCATGTGACAGCATTTCCCTCCTTTTTTAAGGCCACATAATATTCCATTGTATGTCTATACCATATTTTCTTTATGCATTTAATTGTCAATTGACATTTGGGTTGCTTCTATCTCTTGGCTGTTGTGAACAATGCTGCAATAAACATAGGTGTGCAAATATCTCTTTGATATCCTGTTTTGAATTCTTTTGGATATATACTCAGAAGTGGGATTGCCAAATCACATGGCAATTTTTAATAGTTTGAAGAACCTCCATACTGTTTTTTCTTAATGATGGCACCATTTTAAATTCCCACCACGCTGCCCAAAAGTTCCAATTTCTCCACATCCTTACCAATACTTTTATTTCCAAAATCACTTGTTATTATTTCTATCATTTTAATAGTAGCCATCCTAATGGATGTGAAGTTATATCTCATTGTGTTTTTTTTATTATTATTATTTTTTAATGATTTGTATTCTTCTACTGATTAGATGTTGAGCATCTTTTTTATATATCTGTAGACAATTTCTATACTATCTTTGGAGAAACGTCAATTCAAGTCCTTTGCACATTTTTTTTTAGTCAGGTTATTTGATTTTTCTGTTGCTGAGTTGTAGAAGTTCTTTATATTATCTTGATATAATTGCTTATCAGATATATGATTTATAAATAGTTTCATTTGTTTCATAGGTTGCCTTTTCACTATGTTGTTTGTTGCGCTTTGATGACAAAAGTTTATAAATTTCATGCTGTCCATCTGTTTATTTTGCTTCTGTTGCCTGTGATTGTAGTGTATTATTTGAGAAATCATTCCCAAATCCAATGTTATGAAACTTTTCCCTGAGAACTTTAGTTTTGAACAGGGAATTCCCTGGCTGTCCAGTGGTTAGGACTCTGTACTTCCGCTGCTGGGGGGTGGATTTGATCCCTGGTCTTCCTGGTAGAGGAACTAAGATTCCACAGGGCACACAGTCAAATCAAACAAACAATCAACTATAATACAAAGAAAAATATTCGCTAAAACAGAAATAGTGAGCAATGGTGTAGAAGAGGACTGACTGTCCGTGTGTGTGTGTTTCTGTGTAAATGTAAGGAGGTAAGGATCATTCTCTTTTGGGGGCACTATAATTGACGGACTGTTAAAAAATGGTTGACTGCCTCTAATTGATAGCAACCCTGTGGGAGGTGATTCTGCTGCCAGGTTATCAAGAGCCCATAGGAACATGATTTTAGAATAGTACAGAAGATGAGCTGTTGTAGAAGATAAGCAGAATATCCAAACATGGGCATTTTTGCTTGATGCTGTTTAATTCTTATACTTATGAGGACTTTCTTTTTCAAAACTGTACATTTAAGACTCAGTACTGAATGCTCCTTGGAAAGCAGAGGATCAAAGGAGGAGGAAAAGGAGGGATTTATTTATTTGCTCACTGTAGTTATCGGTGGGATCATTGCAAACACTGGATGCTGAGAGGGTGCATATGAGCCCCAGTGTTTGTGAATATGATGGAGAGGCCAGCATGTTGGGAGCTGGAGTCTCTGGGCAGACTGACCAATTCACAAAGAAGCATTAAACACAGCTTATTTCTTTTCTATCAAGGAGGAATCTGCTACTCTGCAATAGGGTAGCAGAGTATTGTGGTCTCTATTTTATTTGTCCTCTCAGTAACATTCAATGCTGTTGAACATTATTTTCTCTTGAGCACTTTCTCTTTTTTACACACTCCTTCTTTGGCTTCCATGATTGCACACTTTCTTGGTTTCCTTTCTCTCTGGACATTTCTTCTGTGTCTTGTATCAGAGCATCTTCCTCTCTCCATCTCTGAAACGTTATTTCACATCAGGTAACTATTTTTGGTTCTTTTTTTCTCATGCCATATGTTCTTCCTCATAGTTCTCATCTACCTCCATAGTTTCAACACACTCTTTCTAATTCATCCATCCATCCATCCAGGTCCTAATCCACAAACTGAATTATGTATTTGACATCCTAGATTGGGTATCCACAGATGTCCCAAAAGAACATGCCCAAAGTGATTTCATTATTTCTACTCCCCAATTCCAAATCTGCCTCTCTTCTTTTGTTTACTCACTAAACAAATCATACATTTTTCATCAATCCCAAACAGCATTTCATAAGTCAAGAGGGCCTTAGGAAGGATCACCATGAACTAGTGGAGGTGATGCAATTCCAGCTGAGCTACTTCAGACCCTAAAATGACGCTGATGGTGAAAGTGCTGCACTCAATATATCAGCAAATTTGGAAAACTCAGCAGTGGCCACAGGACTGGAAAAGGTCAGTTTTCATTCCAATCCCAAAGAAAGGCAATGCCAAAGAATGTTCAAGCTACTGTACAATTGCACTCATCTCTCACCCCAGAAAAGTAATGCTCTTTCTGGTGAACTGGGAACTTCCAGATGTACAAGCTGTATTTAGAAAAGGCAGAGGAACCAGAGATCAAATTGCTAACATCTGTTGGATCATAGAAAAAGCAAGAGAATTCCAGGAAAATATCTACTTCTGCTTCATTGACTACATTGAAGCCTTTGACTGTGTGGATCACAACAAACTATGGAAAATTCTTAAAGAGATGGGAGTACCAAACCACCTGACTTGCCTCCTGAGAAATCTGTATGCAGGTCAAGAAGCAACAGTTAGAACCAGACATGGAACAACAGACTGGTTCCAAATTGGGAAAGGAGTACTTCAAGGCTGTATATTGTCACCCTGCTCATTTAACTGATATGCAGAGTACGTCATGCAAAATGCTGGGCTGGATGAAGTACAAGCTGGAATCAAGATTGTCGGGAGAAATATCAATAACCTCAGATATGCAGATGACATCACCCTTATGGCAGAAAGTGAAGAAGAACTAAAGAGCTCTTGATAAAAAGCAAAGAAGAGAGTGAAAAAGCTGGCTTAAAACTCAACATTCAAAAAGTGAAGATCATGGGAACCAGTCCCATTGCTTCCTGGCAAATAGATGGGGAAACAATGGAAACAGTGATAGGATTTATTTTCTTGGGCTTCAAAATCACTGCAGATAGTGACTTCAGCCTTGAAATTAAAAGATGCTTGCTCTGTGGAAGAAAAGCTATGACAAACTAGACAGCGTATTAAAAAGGAGAGACATTAATTGCCAACAAAGGTCCATCTAGTCAAAGCTATGATTTTTCCAGTAGTCATGTATGGATGTGAGAGTTGGACTATAAAGAAAGCTGAGCACTGAGGAATTGATGTTTTTTAACTGTGGTATTGGAGAAGATTCTTGAGAGTCCCTTGGACTGCAAGGAGATCAAACCAGTCAATCATAAAGGAAATCAGTCCTGAATATTCATTGGAAGGATTGATGCTGAAGCTGATGCTCCAGTATTTTGGTCACCTGATATGAAGAGCTGACTCATTGGAAAAGACCTGATGCTGGGAGAGATCGAAGGCAGGAAGAGAAGGGGACAATAGAGGGTGAGATGTTTGTATGGCATCACCAACTTAAAGGACATGAGTTTGAACAAGTTCTGTGAGTTGGTGATGGACAAAGAAGCCTGGCGTGCTGCAGTCCATGGGGTCACAAAGTGTTGGACATAACTGAGTGACTGAACTGAACTGATTCTTCACAAATCCCTCTTTCAAGCTCCCAACATTTGACTAAACATCAAATCTTGGTGGATCTATGTCCTTCATTGTTGTTATTGTTCAGTTGCTAAGTCATGTCCAACTCTCTGTGACCCCATGGACTATAGCCCGCCAGGCTCTTCTGTCCATGGGATTTCCCAGGCAAGAATATTGGAGTAAGTTGTCATTTCCTTCTCCAGGGGATCTTCCCTACCCAGGGATCAAACCCATGTCTCTTGTGTCTCCTGCACTGGCAGGCAAATTCTTTACCTCTGAGCCACCAGGGAGGCCCTTCTATGTCCTTGGTATATCTCAAATCTCCTCACTTGCCTGAATCCCCACTGCTTCTATCCTAAATAAAGCCATGAGCTTCCCTCCCATGATTTATTGCAATATCCTTTTAAGCTCTTTGCCTTTAGTTGTGCTCCAACCAACCATCTATTTTCCAGACAGTGATCTTTCTAAAATGCAAGTCAGATCATGCCTCTTCATTTTTCCACCATTCTCAAGACAAAAACCAAGCTCTAGAACATGATGGACAGGACCCTTCACTAACTGAGTTCAGCTGACCTCTTCACTCTTGCTTCTCACCCTATCATCTTCATATCCATTCTTTATGTCTCAGCCTTTACACTCTTCCCTGTATTTCTAAAGCACAGTTCCTTTAAGCATCCGTTTGGTGAAGTGTTCCCTGAATATCGTTCCCTTAGTTTAGGTTAAGCCCTTCTCCTACATGCTTCCTGCTACAGAGCAGTTCTCTCTCTCTGGCATCATATTAAGTTGAGATTGTGTGCTTGCTTGTCTGTATCTCCCACTGAAATGTAAGCTTCAAGAGGGCAGAAACCTTTTTTTAATCAGCTATTTTCCCCAAGTACCTATCTTATAGTAGGTGGTCAGTATAGATTCATTCATTCAATTAATAAATTGCAGTGTATTCTAGAAACATTAAAGAAAACATTCTTCCTCAAAAAGCATGACTGTCAGGCACACACAATTTCTTGCCTAATTCTTCCTTAAATCTACTGCAAATTTTTCTTCCTGTCCCAGTCCTCTACTTTCAGAACTGATCCCAGACTAGACTAGAGCATGCACTATTTTCTAAGGAGTGAAACTCTAGATCTCTTAATACTTTCAAATACTGATGGAATTTCCAAACCTTTCTAAGCTCCATCTCTTTCTCCACCACTTCACTGTGATTTTACTTCCCATTTGTTCTTTCCCTGACTTACTCGTGAAAGATGAGAAGATGGAGCAGGGATTTCTGCTTCTCATACACTGTTTTCAGAATAATTTCACTTGCCTTCCCTCTTTCCAAAGTGTATTCATAAAAGTAACAGATGATACAGTAATTTTGTAATTCAGAATTATTAGTATTTGACTACTAAGTCAAGAGTCTGAGATTCTTAAATTTATGAGGCTAGTAGAGCTTTTAGCCACTTGCTCTGTCTATTACAACTTTGTGCCACTTTATAATAATAAACTGCCTCAGCCTGTGTGAGGGTCCTAGACTCATGTTTAGATTTGTAAGGTAATAAGTTCAAGGAAAACTTAGCTGAGGTCTTAATACTCAAACCACTTTGCTTCAGTGTTTATTCTTTATACTAAACATGTCTATAATATTATACATTTTATACTTTTACATTTTTACAAGGTTCTGATGACAAGAAATGCCACATCTGTACATCTGAAAATGGCAGTTATTTCCTTGCATGTAGGATAAGTAGACTCTTTATGGCGTTGTCATGTAGTTAATTAGTTTTGGCACATCAAAATTCATCCTCCTTAATTGAACATGTAAATATTTGGAGACTGTGGGTTGAATAGTGATTCTAATTCTAATATTTCTGTGATAAAAACATTTCCAACAGAAATAAAGGAATGTCAAGTTCAGTTTAAAAGCCAGGTAAATATTAACTGCCAGAGGTCTGTAATGTTTCAAAGAATTATAGTTGTGTTAGAAAGAACAATATTGCATACTGCATTATTTATAGTTCTCTAACTCAGCATTGGCTTTCTTTCCCTTTACTTCATTCTTATGTAACAAGTAAAGATTACTTCAAGATTTTCTGTTTTTATAAACAAAATATCTCAGCTCATCTACAAGAATATGGTTCCTTTCTTTTGCATGAACAATCTAGACTAAAATGGGACAAACCCCATCTGGATTCATTGTTATAAACAAGTCCCCATTATGGTAGTCTCCATCTAATATAGAGTTTGTCAGAGCACTGCCTCTCAGCTTCTCAGGACTAGACACTTCAAGTTCTTCTGTGCTACCTTCTTGTCATCTGCCATAGCATTAGTTTCTGGAAAATTCCTCCATTACTATATTGAACTGTCCTGCAGAGGTAACCGTAGCTGCTACCAACACTCAAATACAGGGTGGTTATAGAGAAGCGACCCTTATGTGTAGTATTTTATAGTCCATTTTCTCAGATTTCCACTTTTAGTATGACTAAGCGAGCTCTTACCAGACCCAGGAACTTCACAGATAATGATTGTAAATTCAGAATAAACCACAGTCAACAACAGGAATAACAACCTGAAATCACTGATGAGTGAACAAAAGCAAGAAGATTCTGGAAGGAAGTTGACCCTAGCAAGGAAGGAAGAGCAGAGTGTGAGTTGCCCACTTAATATAACTTTTATCTTAAAAGCAGACCAAAGTTAACATTGTACTGTGTGGCTAAAATTTCAATACTTACATCAAACTAAAAAGATTCTGCATAGTGAAAAAAATCAACAGAATGAAAAGGAAACCTATAGACTTGGAGAAAATATATGCAAACTGTATATCTGATAAGATATTAATTTCAAAAATGTAGAAGGGGCTTCTATGACTCAGTAGTAAAAAATACAGACTTCATTAAAAATGGACAGGGGAGTTAATTTCTCTAAAGAAGCTAAATGGACAATATTGTACGAAAAGATATTCAACATCACTAATATCAGGGAAAATACAAATCAAAACTACACTGAGATACTACTTCACACCTGTTAGGATGACTGTTATAAAAGAAAACAAAAAACAAGTGTTAGGGTATGAATATATTGCAACCACTGTACACTCTTAGTGAGAATGCAAAATGGTGTGATGACTATGGAAAACAGTATCAGTTCAGTCACTCAGTCGTGTCCGACTCTTTGCGACCCCATGAATTGCAGCATGCCAGGCCTCCCCATCCATTACCAACTCCCGGAGTTTACCCAAACTCATCATGTCCACTGAATCGGTGATGCCATCCAGCCATCTCATCCTCTGTAGTCCCT
The DNA here is from genome assembly GCF_049115385.1 of Moschus berezovskii. Classification (NCBI taxonomy): domain Eukaryota; kingdom Metazoa; phylum Chordata; class Mammalia; order Artiodactyla; family Moschidae; genus Moschus; species Moschus berezovskii. Next base: position 79,036,562 of record NC_142469.1, on the reverse strand, counting down.
TTCTCCTCCTGCCCTCAATCCCTCCCAGCTTCAGGGTCGTTTCCAATGAGTCAGCTCTTTGCATCAGGTGGCCAAAATTTTGGAGTTTCAGCCTCACCATCAGTCCTTCCGATGAAAACCCAGGACTGATCTCCTTTAGAATGGACTGGTTGGATCTCCTTGCAGTCCAAGGGACTCTCAAGAGTCTTCTCCAATAGCACAGTTCAAAAGCATCAATTCTGTGGTGCTCAGCTTTCTTCACAGTTCAACTCTCACATCCATACATGACTACTGGAAAACCATAGCCTTGACTAGATGGACATTTTTTGGCAAAGTAATGTCTCTGCTTTTTAATATGCTATCTAGGTTGTTCATAACTTTCCTTCCCAGGATGATTTTGGAGCCCAGAAAAGTGAAGTGACACTGTTTCCACTGTTTCTCCATCTATTTGCCATGAAATGATGGGACCAGATGCCATGATCTTAGTTTTCTGAATGTTGAGCTTTAAGCCAACTTTTTCACTCTCCTCTTTCACTTTCATCAAGAGGCTTTTTAGTTCCTCTTCACTTTCTGCCATAAGGGTGTCATCTGCATATCTGAGGTTATTGATATTTCTCCTGGCAATCTTGAGTCCAGCTTGTGCTTCTTCCATCCCGGCCTTTCTCATGATGTACTCTGCATATAAGTTAAATAAGCAGGATGACAATATACAGAAAACAGTATAGTAGTTCTTAAAAAGAAAATGAAAATAGAATTGCCATATGTTCCAGCAATCCCATTTCTAGTATTTATCCAAAGGGATTGAAGTTGGGGTCTTGAAGAAAAGTTAGTATTTCTATGTTTCCTGCAGCTTTGTTCACAATAAGCAAGATGTGGAAACAAATGAAGTCCATAGAGGAATGAATAAATAAAGAAATGTGGTATATGTATACAATGGAATATTATTCAATCTTAAAAAAGAAAGAAATCCTGCAATATGAATGAGTCTTGACTACATTATGCTAAATGATGTCAGTCACAAAAGGACAAACACTGCATGATTCCACTTATATGAGATGTCCAAAATAGTCAAACTCATAGAAGCTGATGGTCGAATGTTACCAGGGACTGGGTCAGGGGAGACAGGAAGTTACTATTCAATGGGTGTGAAGTTTCAGTTATACCAGATGAATAAGTTCTATAGATCTGCTGTTCAACATTGTGCTTATAACAATATTGTAACATACACTTAAAACTTTGTCAGGAAGTAGATCCCATGTTGTGTTCTACACACACACACAAACATCCAATAGAAAATTCAGTCTTTTCTGCCTTAAGAATCAGAGGTTGGCATTCAGGACAACCACAGCTACTGGAAAGTGAATGAGTGAGAAGGGAGTCCTGAAAAGCAGACAGCCAGAGAGATCATGTAATTCTGTATGTAAATGATTCCCAAATCTCTGACTGACTCACACACCATGTATGCTTAAGACAGGCTGAAAGGTGCTCAACAAACGATAAAACAATTGAACAGGATTTTCATCTGTCATTTGCACTTTGCGCTCAACCAAGTTAAATGCTTGCTAAAAGAAACAAAACCAAAAATCTTTTTAGAAGTTTATAAGAGAATTTAGAGTCTCCACAATGTAATGTTAACAACACCCAGTATAAAATCCAAAATTATTCAACATCCATAAAACTAGGAAGATGTAACCCATTTTCAAGAGAAAAATAATCACCAAAATTAAACCCTGAGATGATCCAGATGTTGCAATTTGTTAGCAAGGATTTTTAAAGCAGTTATTTTAATTAGACCCAGGGACATAAGGAAAAAATATTTTCACCAATAGGCCTCTTCAGTGGATAATTAGAAGATATTAAAAACAATAATATGGAAATTGTAGGACTGAATATACAATATAGGAAAGAAAAAGTCAGGAAATACACTTAACAGTAGAAAATAGGGCTTACCTTGTGGCTCCACTGGTAAAGAATCTGCCTGCAATGTGGGAGACCAGGGTTTGATCCCTGGGTTGGGAAGATTTGCTGGAGAAGGGAAAAGCTACCCACCCCAGTATTCTGGCCTGGAGAATTCCATGGACTGTATAGTCCATGGGGTCACAAAGAGTTGGACACAACTAAGTGACTTTCAGACTTTCACTTTCAGAGATAACAGAAGAAAGATTCAGTAAATTAGATGATAGAAATTATAGAATATGTAGAACAGAGGAAAAAAATTGAATGAGTAGAATCTCAGGAACTGGTGAAACAGTATCAAAAGGTCTTGGGGGAAAAAAGTTCTTGGATATGTATATTGGGAGTTACATAAGACTATAAAGAACCAATGGGTGCCAAAAATAATGACAAAAAATTTCCCAAATTTATGCATTTAAGAAGCTTAGCACAATGCACAAAGGATAAATAAGAAGAAAACCATCCCTGGGCACATCAGACACAGCTAAAAACTAAAGATAAGCAGAAACCTTTGAAATACTCAGGGGAAAATGACATACTTCATACAGGAGAACAGTGATTCAAATGACTACTAGTGTCTTATCGAAGCTATGAAGGACAGTTCAGAAGAGTGTGGAGAAACATCTTTAAACTGCTGAAAGAAAAATGAATAAAAATATTTAGTAAAAATATTCCCCATGAGTGAAAGCAAAGCAGAGACATTTTCAGATGGGAAAATAAACTAAGATGAAAACATTTCTTTTGCTTAGGGGACTTGGACTACAATAAATACTTGGACATAAACAAGTAAGATGATACTACAACTTCCATTGGTACTTTCCCCAAAGCTAATGATCATGGAAGTAAATTTTGAAAGAAAGTAATTTACCCTGTTTTAAAGTTCCAGACTTGTTCAAAGGTAGGGGTCAACTAAATATAGCCTGTGGGCCCAATTTTGTCTGCTGCTTGTTTTTGTAAAGTTTTATTACTACATCTCCATGTCCATTTGTTTATGTATTATCTGTAGTTGCTTTATCATTTCAATAGCAGAATTGATTAATTATGAAAAGGAGACCATCTCACTAGCAAAATTTAAATATTTAATGTTTATATTTCCCCCCAAAATATGTTCTGACTTCTGTTCTGGAGTCCTTGACCAAGCTAGCCTCTCAGTCTGTCTTCACACCAGTGTGGACCACAAGGTATTACCATGATTCTGAGTCTAGGACAAATGATATGGGGGCCTGGAGAGAAGAGCAAGTTTCATTCTTACTCCACACTTAGGTCTGCCTGTCACATAATTTTATCATGCTCTTCTCTTGACCTACTCTTAGGATGGTGAAAACGAGAATTTCCTTTCCTCTGAGCAGAAACTCATTCTTTACCCGTGGAACATGTATGGCCCTATGGACCTGAAGAAATAGTCACATGATGATTTTACCATAAAGTACTCCCTAAAGTCTGGTGTATTTCAGCTTGAATGTACTGATTTATCTATCAGCTTTCAGCCAAGATGAAGCTGCTCAACTTTAGCCTAGTCCCGTTTCAGTGTGTCCTCATCAAAGGTTCAAAAATTCTTGGAGTTGAGGCACTCAGGGTTAACTTGTTACACACTCAAAAATGTACACTTATACTCATAAAGGCATATCTGTTTATTTTTACACAGTACAATCATGCTTATTTAAATAAACTTGTTTACATATGAAATTACAGGAGTTATTTAAGTATACCTTCAAGGGGAGCCATGGGGTGGTTCCCAAGTAGCTTCTGACACATAGCTGATCCCTTGGCAAGGCTCTTTGGCTTCTCAGGGCAAACAAGGCATTCTCCCATGCCTACCTAAGGCTGCAATCTGTGTTGCTCTGATTATATTTGTCATTACACAATATGGAATGTTTCTCTGAGGAGAGTCTGTTGGCCATTTCCACTGCCCAACCACTCGTGCTGCCACAAACATGGATTGTGGATCTTTATCCTGTATACTTCTCCTTTGTTATACATCTTTCATGCATATATGGGTCTTGTTACAGATGCATGGTATATCTCAGCCCCTGAATACTTGTAAATATCTTTAAGGAGAAGGAAATATTATTTCACACATTCCTTGAATTCCTTTACCATGAAGGAGACTCCTCATCTTAAGTCTACTCCAGCTTAGCAGAACCACCTTTACACATTTATCTCTGTCCTTAGAAATCAGCAAAAGTACCTTCATTCAGTTCAGTTCAGTCACTCAGTTGTGTCTGACTTTGTGACCCCATGAAGCACAGCACGCCAGGCCTCCCTGTCCATCACCAGACCCGGAGTTCACTCAAGCTCATGTTCATCAAGTCGGTGATGCCATCCAGCCATCTCATTCTCTGTCGTCCCCGTCTCCTCCTACCCCCAATCCCTCCTAGCATCAGACTCTTTTCCAGTGAGTCAACTCGTCGCATGAGGTGGCCAAAGTATTGGAGTTTCACCTTCATTAGGGACTCTTAATTATTTTAGAAGCAGATAATTGTATTAACCATTGTTCACAGTTCATGGCACACTCTCATCCTTAGTCCATGTGGTTTTTTATGGTGTTTTTAAAAATTTTCCCACAGGTCATCATTTGTGTATGACATATATATGAATGTATAGTTAAGTCAAGTGGGTCTTAGGAAGCGTTATTACAAATAAAGCTAGTGGAGGTGAAGGAATTCCAGTTAAGCTATTTCAAATCCTAAAAGGTGATGCTGTGAAAGTGCTGCACTCGATATGCTAGCAAATTTGGAAAACTCAGCAGTGGCCACAGGACTGGAAAAGGTCAGTTTTCATTCCAATCCCAAAGAAAGGGAATGCCAAAGAATGCTCAAACTACTGCACAATTGCACTCATCTCACACTCTAGTAAAGTCATGTTCAAAATTCTCCAAGCCAGGCTTCAGCAATATATGAACCGTGAACTTCCAGATGTTCAAGCTCATTTTAGAAAAGGTAGAGGAAACAGAGATCAAATTGCAAACATCTATTGGATCATCAAAAGAGAAGAGTTCCAGAAAAACATCTATTTCTGCTTTATTAACTATGCCAAAGCCTTTGGCTGTGTGGATCACAATACTGTGGAACATTCTGAAAGAGATGGGAATACCAGAGCACCTGACCTGCCTCCTGAGAAACCTGTATATGCAGGTCAGGAAGCAAGAGGTAGAACTGGACATGGAACAACAGACTGGTTCCAAATAGGAAAAGGAGTACATCAAGGCTGTATATTGTCACCTTGCTTATTTAACTTATATGCAGAGTACATCATGAGAAATGCTGCGCTGGAAGAATCATAAGCTGGACTCAAGATTGCCGGGAGAAATATCAATAACCTCAGATGCGCAGATGATACCACCCTTATGTCAAAAAGTGAAGAACTAAAGAGTCTCTTGATGAAGGTGAAAGAGGAAAGTGAAAAAATTGGCTTAAAGTTCAACATTCAGAAAACTAAGATCATGTCATCTCGTCCCATCACTTCATGGCAAATAGATGGGGAAACAGTGGAAACAGTGGCTGACTTTATTTTTTGGGCTCCAAAATCACTGCAGATGGTGACTGCAACCATGACATTAAAAGACACTTACTCCTTGGAAGGAAAGTTATGACCAACCTAGACAGCGTATTAAAAACCAGAGACATTACTTTGTCAACAAAGGTCTGTCTCGTCAAGGCTATGGTTTTTCCAGTGGTCATGTATGGATGTGAGAGTTGGACTATAAAGAAAGCTGAGTGCCAAAGAATTGCTGCTTTTGAACTGTGGTGTTGGAGAAGACTCTTGAGAGTCCCTTGGACTGCAAGGAGATCCAACCAGTCCATCCTAAAAGAGATCAGTCCTGGGTGTTCATTGGAAGGACTGTTGTTGAAGCTGAAACTCCAATACTTTGGCCACCTGATGTGAAGAGCTGACTCATTGGAAAAGAACTTGATAGTGGGAAAGATTGAAGGCAGGAGGAGAAGGGGACGACAGAGGATGAGCTGGTTGGATGGCATTACTGACTCAATGGACCTGAGTTTGGGTAAACTCGGGAGTTGGTGATGGACAGGGAGGTCTGGCATGCCGCGGTTCGTGGGGTTGCAAAGAGTCAGATGTGACTGAGCGACTGAGCTGAACTGATTCTTAGAAAATATACATTGTTTTTGTAGGTATGTGTTTAATATTATAATGGAATTGTGCTATAAAACTAGACCGTTTTTTCAAGGCAGTCAGCACAATGTTTTTAAAGATGTATCCATATGGCATGCATACATTTAGTAGCATTATCTCTCATTGCTGCATGACAGTGCATGTTATGAACACATCTGTCATATTTACTTCCAATTTTCCTAGTCATGGACACTTAGAATGGCCCAGAGCAGCAAAATGAAAAATATTCTTGTTCTGTTTGTTTAGGCGTGTACTCGAGAGTGGGATTCTTAGGTTATCAGATCAACAGAAATAGCTCTCCCTGTAGGCTTTCACCAGCAGTGCATACAATTTCCCATTTTCAAGTTTCTAAATTTTAACCATCTGATGGTGTAGAGTACTGGCTCATTATTATTTTGATTTGTTTTTCTCCAATATCTAGTGAGGCTAAGAGTGTCTATATATGGGATGTTTATGTTTTCCCTTCTGTGAATTGCCAATTTATATTATTTGTCTGTTTTTCTTTTGCACTTCTTACCTTTTCTTTTTCCTTTGTAGGAGTTCCTTGTATAGTCTGGATACTAAACTCTTGTTAGTTTTACATATTACAAATATTTTTTATTAATCTATAATTTATTAATCATTCACATATTAAAACTTTGAAGTGTGTTTTGTTAAACTGAAAATCATAATTACAGTGAATTTGATAAGTATCTTTTTTTTTCAACTTAGAGTTTATGTTTTTGGAGTTTTATTTAAGAAGTTCTTTCACATGCTGCTGCTGCTAAGTCACTTCAGTCATGTCCGACTCTGTGCGACCCCATAGATGGCAGCCCATCAGGCTCCCCCGTCCCTGGGATTCTCCAGGCAAGAACACTGGAGTGGGTTGCCATTTCCTTCTCCAATGCATGAAAGTGAAAAGTGAAGTTGCTCAGTCATGTGCTAAGCTTATAAAAATATTAATTTTTCTAAGCTTTATAGATTTATCTTCCACACTTAGTTATTTTATCTAACTTGAGTTCATATTTTTAATATGGTATAATGTTAAAATCCAGCTTTTCTTTAGCTCCAAAAATCAAGGTAATTTTCTAATCCTTCAACTGTGCAATACATTTCCCTCACTGATTTTCAGTATAATTTTTAATACATGATATCCATAAATACATGAGCCCATTGGTGACCATTCTTTTCTGTTCTACTTGTCTGTTTATTCCTGTACAGATATATTATTGTTTTCATTCTTATAGCTTTCTAATGTAGTTTAACATCTCACAGGCTGATTTTTCTCTATTTGTTATTCTTGCTCAAGTTGACTCTGCTCAACTACTCTTCTTGGGTAGTTATTCTTACATAAATGTTAGTACATATGTCATGCTCTTCAAAATATTCATCTCAAATTTTGATTGAAATTGTAAAGACTCTGTACATTAATTTTAGGGCAAAGTCATTACCTTTATTGGTTTAAGTCATGCCATCCATGAACATAGTTATCTTTTCTTCATATATTGAGGCTGTTCTCTATCTCCTAAAATTGAACTGTAAAAATTGTCTACAAAATTCTTGTGCATTCTCTTTAGATTCATTTTTAAATCCTTTTTGTTTGTCTTTGTTACTATTTTTGTGTCAGCATGAATGAATTGGAACTATGATTTAACAGTGGAGAAATCAGATAGTTTGTATCTTTCAAGAAATTTGTCTGTTTTATCTAAATTGCCAGATCAATGGGCATAAATTTGCTTGTAATAATCCTGTGATGGGGGAGATTATCCTGGATTATACCTGTGGATCTAACACAATTAAAAAGGTCCTTGTAAAGGAAACAGGCAGGAGAGTCAGAGAATTGATGTGACTACAGAAGCAGAGATTGGAGGAATGCAACTGCTGGCTTTGAAGATAGAAGAGAATCAAAAGTAGAGGAATGTAGAGGCTGAAAAAGACAAAGAACTGATTCTTCCCTAGAACCTACAGAAGGAATAAAGGCCTGCCAACACCTTAATTTTTGTTGTTAAAATTCCGACCTCAAGAACAATGTTGTTAATCAACTATACTCCATTAAAAATAAAAAAAATTTAATGAAAAAAGGATAGTCAATCTCTTTAGGTCATTAATAATTAACCACAAATAGGCATTTGGAGAAATAAAATATACTAAACTTCAGAGTGCCTAAAATCTTTTCATAAATCTTTGGTTCTTCCATTTGAAAAGATGAAAAGTTATTGAAACCAATAACTTATGGTTTTAATTATGAACACCTGAGGAAGTAAGGCTAGCATAAAGATTTCTTTTATAAATTGAGACAAAATTATGTAATACAATTACCTTGAAGCAGATACCTGATAAAATGCTATTCAGATTTATTATTTGGAACACTTTGGTGATTGTCACAAACAAAGTGATTAATGAAGTCTTAAGTTCACTTTATAAACTAGCAAGATAAATCTTAATGAGATAAGACTAATTTAAAAATTAGTCACTACTTATTCAAACAAACTATAAACAATTCTGACAATAAAATAAGGCTAGTTATTATGATCAATTTTCATTTATTTTACATTTGTATTCTCCAATATGATGCAGGAGATAATTTGCTACTTTATGAACTATGTTTTCCATATACCCAGGAAGAATTTTCCTATGGAAGACAGTGAGTGGATTCTTGGTCATACATGTTGTGGTATTTTTCTCATTTCAGGAGTTTGAGGGTTACTGGTATCTAACTTTTCAGTTTCTAACAGATTTCAAAACAAATCAACAGACACATTGGAACATTGGTTATTTTGGTTTCGTGTTGGGTAAATGAACATTCTAGGAGATTCTGACATTGTGCCAAATGTCATTAAGGCTAAGTTATAAAGTCATGTTTCTTTATGAAACTTTGATATTTGCCAAGAGGTCCTTTTTTTTTCATATTGTTACCTATTACTCCATTCAAAGGACTTAGGTTGATAGAGGGCAGTCAAGTCGTTTGCACTGCATAAATTATATCATTAAGTGTCTGAATATGGATTGATTTGTTCTCAAGACCTCAAAACTAAACACAGCTGAAAGTTAAATCCCATGACAAATGAAAGCTCTGTACAAAGATCACAGACAGCATATAGTAAATGGAATTGCTAAAAACCACATTATCCTCTAATATACACCTGATAAATGATCATCTAAAACTGCAATTTGAGAGAAAAAAGAATTTAATGTTGCTGCTTCAGGATAGCAAGAATCAAAGAAAAAAATGTAGCATATACATTAAAAGCAGAAGAGGTTAATGCATTCAATTTAGTGTTCAATGTAAAAACTGTGGGGGAGGGTAATAAATGATAAAATTAGATTAAAGTTAATGCATCAGGCTGTTCCTCCTGAGCTTCCTGTTGAAAAAAAGTTGGTATTATATGAAGTAGCATATTTAATGCTACTTTTAAGTTTAAACCAAACAGTTATGGATTAAATATGGAAAAATCCAACTGTGGTACTCTTAGTTTCCCCCTCCAAAAGTGTTTTGCTATTGTAAAGTAATATATTATTATTTTGGATAATAATATATATTTACTGAATAATAATAATTTGTGTTATATAAATAGTATAGCATGTAAGATTTATATTTTTGAATAGTAATTTAAATTAGCCATGCTGGTCAAATTTTAAAGAATTATCTTTATGACTGATTTCTAAACAACTGATACCAAATCAATTAGCTAGCTGAAGTGGTATTCTTACTAAGCAGTCCATTAATCCTGGAGAAGGAAACAGCAACCCACTCCAGTACCCTTGCCTGGAGAATTCCATGGACAGAGGAGCCTGGTGGACTGCGGTCCATGGGGTCGCACAGAGTCAGACACTACTGACGCGACTTAACATCATGCATGCGTTGGAGAAGGAAATTGCAACCCACTCCGGTATCCTTGCCTGGAGAATCCCAGGGACAGAGGAGCCTGGTGGGCTACAGTCCATGGGATCACTAAAAGTCGGACACGACTGAGCGACTTCACTTTCACGCATTGGAGAAGGAAATGGCAACCCACTCCAGTATTCTTGCCTGCAGAATCCCAGGGACGGGGGAGCCTGGTCGGCTGCCGCCTATGGGGTCGCACAGAGTCGGACACGACTGAAGCGACTTAGCAGCAGCAGCATGCCTATTTGTCACTGTCGTGGACTGAGGAAAATTCAAAGACAACTAAATCAGAGTCCATGCCAGAGGCCTCAGGTCCTCACAATCCAGATGAAACACAAGGATAACATCTGCTTATAAATTCAATAATGCTGTACTGTAATTCTTTACCAGTCATATCATTTGCATTATGTAATATCACCTCCTTAGGAGAAGATTCATTCCAAAACAGGTATTCTCAAGAAGAAAAGTGACTATAATTTATTAATCTCTTTCAAATTCTCTTCTGAATAGATTTTCTTATTCAGTTATTATGTTAACCATCTTCAGGAATATCTTTCCTGAAAGTGTCTTCAGTACTAGTTGTAAGCATTATGAATATATTTAAACATAGTCTTATAATTTTATTATCTAAGCTACCATTAGTATAACTCTTAATAAAAATTAGTCTAAATCAAGGACTAAAATTAGAGCTCAAATACCATCACTGAATTTATGTATGACAGTTTTACTTAAATTTGATGAAAACTATAGTTTTCAAAATTATATTTTGATAATATCACAGGATTTATAAACATGTATAACTACTTTTTATCTTGCTTAAATCTTTAAAATAATATATCTACAAGAGTTCTATTTCAATATAATTATTGTATCATTAAATAAATCAAAGAATACCTTTTATAACTTCCCACTAAATTTTCATTGGACACTGATTTTCTCATCTTTCTTTCACTAAAAAAAAAGCATGAAAAGAAGCATATCATTAAATTATATATTATTTATGCAACTGAATATTGTTGCTAGTTTGATAGTAGGCTTTAATGGACTATGTTAATATTGCTCAATATTACATTGTTTTGCTTCAGTGTGAAAACAGATAAATAATTCACCCAACAAACATTTCTTGAATGTATACTATATGCCAAGAGTTATAGTCAAGACTAGGAATATTCAATGGTATCCTCATTTAAACATGTTATACTTCCTATCCATATGCTTATGAGAGAAGAATTTAAGAAATCACTTTAATAATGTAAAACATATACCGTATTAAATTATATGGAAAAGAGGATGAAATGATTTTAACAGTTTGTTGTACAAGATGAAATCTAAACTGTTTGAACTGCAACTATTGCTAAAAATTAATTTTAAGATCACACATGCATCATACAGCAATTCCCACTCGTGATCTATTTTACATACAGTAGTGTATATGTTTCAATGCTACTGGCTCAATTTGTTCTGTGACAGCCTAGAGAGGTGGGATGGGGTTGGTGGTGGAAAGAGATTCAAGAAGAGGGAGACATATGCATACCTATGTCTGATTCATGTTGATGATTAGCAGAAACTGACACAACATTGTACAGCAATTACCCTTCAATTAAAAATTGAAAAAAAATCACATATGACTTTACTTAGAATAGGATCCTATCCAATATTAACTGTTCTCTTCAATATGTATATACTTTGGAGATTTGTAAATGATTCTATCTCAAGAAAAATAAATTGAGGACTAGATTTCACAATGCAGAGCTAGCTCAGTAGATTCCCTCTTTCTCCAATGTAGATCAGGGTCTTTGATCATAATTATAAATTTAGAGTCTTGCAAATGTTATGTCTTTCTCTTTTCCACAAATACACCGTCCTTCAACATACACCTTATAGATGTCTTAAGAATAGGTTCTCTGTATTTGATAGTATTGTATTAATTAAATTAGTTCCAGGTCTCAGATAGGCCAAGAAGTTTCCTAAGGATAATGTGCTCTTTACATGTTTGCTGCTGCTGCTAATGAAAATATAATTGTGGTTTTCTGCAATTTATTTTAGTGTCATATTGCTTTGATACACTCCAGAAAATGATCAAACCTGCTCTATCTATACTTTAAAAAATGCCTTTGATTATATCATCAATAGCAATGAATAAAAGTAATATATAAACATTTACCAAGTACATAACATAGTTCTAGTACTGTGCTTAGGTCCTTTACATATATTATTTCAAACCAACCACAAGTTTGTTAGGGAAGTATTATAAACTCCGCTTTACAAACTAAAACTACTATTCTTTGAAAAAGTGGAAGAAGAAAATATTATAGAATGTAAAATTGCATTTCATAGAAATGTAATTCTCACATTTTAAAGAGACCCATAATTTCAATTACAAAACTAGTATCTGCTAAAGTGTTATTTTCCAGCAAAACAATAAAATCCAGAAAGGATCTTCTCTGTCTTCTTTCAGTTCTTTGTTTCAGAGAGAGTGGCAAGGAGAAATAGCCAGAGGGCAATCACCTCTGGAGACCGAGCCCCCATTTTTCCAGGTTATTTCTCCTGCTGATCTCTTTTCAGTTTTCTTCTTTTCCAAAATGTGTTCTTTTGTAGCCAGCCCAAGTGATTAGGCACCCACTTCCACCACTGTCACTCTAGGTTTTCCTGAATGCTCCTTCCAGATTCCTCAGTTAAATTGCATCAATGACCTTCACTTTATTCTGAAAAAATATCAACAGGTGTGGCTGAATTCTGATATTTAAAATTATGAATCATGAAATAAACTCAGGGTGGAGCTGGAAAAGTAATAGTAGTTTGGCTACAATGATATAATGATGACAAAAGGGCTCAACTTGAGCACTTAGGAAGGATCATTTTTCTAGAGATTTGAGAAACAAAATACTTTCTTCTAATTTTTAAGCTGGAAAATAATTTCCAGCTAATTCTTCAGAGCCACTCATCATCTAACTAACCACCAAGTTAATTCTGTTCTTCTTAGAGAAACAATTATTTCAGAAAGATGTTAAATGTAATTCTTATTATTGAAATTAAAAAAAAAGCAAATTATAATCTTTCCCTAAACTTTTCTTATGGCTCTAGTGAATGGCACCATGGTCCCTCCAAGTTGTGCAAACAAGAAATGTTGTCATCATTGTTTATGACATATTCTTCTCTTTCCCCACCTCTGCCCTATATCCATTTGTCAGCAAATCCTATGGATTTTATCTGATACTTTTATCAAATCTATGTAGTTTTTCCCATTTCCCCTCAACCTTAGTCTAGAGCTACCACTATTTCTCATCGGGACTACTTCTAGAAACTTCTCAGGGACTTGCCTATATTTACTGTTTTATCATACTTAAGTCATCTCTCCAGAAGTGATCTTTAACAATGTAGATACAGTCACAAGTACTCCTTTCTCACCGACTGATTTCCCATGGCTCTAAAATATTCATTCTCAACAAGGCACTTCATGAATATTTTGGAAATATGAATGGAGATATTTTATTTTGAGTCCATGGCAGACTGCATTTTCAAACAATGACACTATCCTTAATTCCTATTATACTCTTCCAGCAACATGATTTTGGCACTTGTCCCATCAAGAAGTGCAAAATTTTCCCTCTCTTTGAATCTAAGTGACTTGGTAACTGCAGAGTAAGTGATATTAAGAGATTTCAAAGGTTAGCTCATAGAAGGTAATACAGCACCCACTAAGCTCTCTTAGAATGATCTTGGAACCTTGCTACCATGTTGTGAGAAAGCTGCAGCCACAGAGAGAGGCCACTTGCACATGATCTGCTCAGTAGTTCCAGCTGGAGTCTCACCTTTCGTTAAAATCAAGCACTAGTTGTGTGTGAGCAAACTTTAAGATGATCCAAGTCCCCAGCTACTGAGTCACTCTTATCTCTCAGGTGTTTCTAATTGAGACCTCAGATATCCTGTCACCCCTTTGCTCTTTCTGAATTCTTAACACTTAGAATTTGTGAGTATAATAAAGTGGCTATTTTATGCTACCAAATTTGGGATTGTTTGTTATCCAGCAATAGTAATTGGGACTCTGCTTGGATTGATGTGTTGAATTCAACATAATTGTATCATAAAAGTTTTACTTTTCTTTTATATTACTATAAGGGAATTATTAATTTTTAAAAAAGTATGTGTTTAGGTAGTCAAGGTTATGCAGAGAAACAGAACCAATAGAACAGCACAGGATGCATTTATATCCATATCTGTATGTATCAATCTAGATTTATTTTAAGGAATTGACTCGTGACCGTAGTAGTTGAAAGACCAAAAATCAGAAGGGCAGACCCAGGGAAGAGTTGATGTTGTAATCTTGAATCCAAATGCAGTTTAGAGGCAGAAATCCTTCTTCTGGGGACTTCACTTTTTTCGTCATAAGGCTTTCAACTGACTGGATGAGACAACTCACATTGTGGAGGGTAATGTACTTTACTAAAAATCTACTGATTTAAATGTTAACCACATCTAAAAAGGAATAAAAGCCATGTAATTGGAGAGTGGTAGAATCTCCACTTTTCTCTCTTTTTCTCTCTTGGCCCTGCCCCTGAGGCCAGCCCCAGGTGTGGAACAGTGCAGTCATGGCAGCAGGCATGTGAATCCCCAATGGAAAAACCCTTCTCTGGATAAAATAACTGGTTAGAAAGAAACGTCCCTATTCTGACTTAAAATTGACACGGAAAGAAGAAGAGCTAGAATTGCCAAAACAATTTTGAAAAAGAAGAAAAAAAATGAGAGAACTCAGAATTCCTGATTTTAAAATTTGCTGTTAATTGACAGTAAGTAAGGATGGAGGGGCCTGGTAGGCTGCAGTCGCTAAGGGTTGGACACGACTGAGCGACTTCACTTTCACTTTTCACTTTCACACATTGGAGAAGGAAATGGCAACCCACTCCAGTGTTCTTGCCTGGAGAATCCCAGGGACGGGGGAGCCTGGTGGGCTTCCGTCTATGGGGTCACACAGAGTCGGACACGACTGAAGTGACTTAGCAGCAGCAGCAGCAGCAGCAAGGTAGTGTGGTATTTGTGAATGGATACATACTTTCACTGTATGTAAACTAAAAATAAAGAATAAAAAATGACAAAATGGTTATACAACAGCAACTTTATATGGCACAATCTGATATACCAAATATTCATTTAGCCAAATATTGTGACATCACAAAATTGGAAGACTAGAAGGAGGACACATGTGTGTGTCATAAGTGACAAAGTTAAAGAGTTAAATCCTTATCTTTAATTGAGGCAGTCAATGGATAATTTACAATACTAAAACATACAGTTCATTTCAGTTCAGTCACTCAGTCATGTCTGACTCTTTGCAACCCCATGAACTGCAGCATGCCAGGCCTCCCTGTCCATCACCAACTCTCGGAGTTTACCCGAACTCATGTCCATCGAGTTAGTGATGCCATCCAACCATCTCATCCTTTGTCATCCAATTCTCCTTCTGCCCTCAATCTTTCCCAGCATCAGGGTCTTTTCAAATGAGTCAGCTCTTCACATCAGGTGGCCGAAGTATTGGAGTTTCAACTTCAACATTAGTCCTTCCAATGAGCACCCAGGACTGATTTTCTTTAGGATGGACTGGTTTGATCTCCTTGCAGTCCAAGGGACTCTCAAGAGTCTTCTCCAACATCACAGTTCAAAAGCATCAGTTCTCCGGTGATCAGCTTTCTTCACAGTCCAACTCTCACATCCATACAAGACCGCTGGAAAAACCATAGCCTTGACTAGACGGACCTTGGTTGGCAAAGTAATATCTCTGTTTTTTAATATGCTGTCTAGGTTGGTCATAACTTTCCTTCCAAGGAGTAAACATCTTTTAATTTCATGGCTGCAATCACCATCTGCAGTGATTTTGGAGCCCAAAAAATAAAGTCTGACACTGTTTCCACTGTTTCCTCATCTATTTCCCATGAAGTGATGGGACCAGATGCCATGATCTTAGTTTTCTGAATGTTGAGCTTTAAGCCAACTTCTTCACTCTCCTCTCTTACTTTCATCAAGAGGCTTTTTAGTTCCTCTTCACTTTCTGCCATAAGGGTGGTGTCATCTGCATATCTGAGGTTATTGATATTTCTCCCGGCAATCTTGATTCCAGCTGGTACTTCTTCCAGCCCAGCGTTTCTCATGATGTACTTTGCATATAAGTTAAATATGCAGGGTGACAGTATACAGCCTTGATGTACTCCTTTTCCTATTTGGAACCAGTCTGTTGTTCCATGTCCATTTCTAACTGTTGCTTCCTGACCTGCATACAGGTTTCTCAAGATGTAGGTCAGGTGGTCTGGTGTTCCCATCTCTTTCAGAATGTTCCACAGTTTATTGTGATCCACACAGTCAAAGGCTTTGGCATAGTCAATAAAGCAGAAATAGATGTTTTTCTGGAATCTCTTGCTTTTTCAATGATCCAGCTGATGTTGGCCATTTTATCTCTGGTTCCTCTAACTTTTCTAAAACCAGCTTGAACATCTGGAAGTTCATGGTTCATGTATTGCTGAAGCCTGGCTTGGAGAATTTTGAGCATTACTTTACTAGCGTGTGAGATGAGTGCAATTATGTGGTAGTTTGAGCATTCATTGGCATTGCCTTTCTTTGGGATTGGAATGAAAACTGACCTTTTCCAGTCCTGTGGCCACTGCTGAGTTTTCCAAATTTGCTGGCATATTGAGTGCAGCACTTTCACAGCATCAACTTTTAGGATTTGAAATAGCTCAATTGGAATTCCATCACCTCCACTAGCTTTGTTTGTAGTGATGCTTTCTAAGGCCCACTTGACTTCACATTCCAAGATGTCTTGCTCTAGGTGAGTGATCACACCATTGTGATTATCAGGGTCATGAAGATCTTTTTTGTACAGTTCTTCTGTGTATTCTTGCCACCTGTTTTTTATATCTTCTGCTTCTGTTAGGTCCATACAATTTCTGTCCTTTATCAAGCCCATCTTCGCATGAAATTTTCCCTTGGTATCTCTAATTTTCTTGAAGTGATCTCTAGTCTTTCCCATCCTGTTGTTTTCCTCTATTTCTTTGCATTGATCATTGAAGAAGGCTTTCTTATCTCTCCTTGCCCTTCTTTGAAACTCTGTATTCAGATGCTTATTATCTTTCCTTTTCTCCTTTGCTTTTTGCTTCTCTTTTTTTCACAGCTACATGTAAGGCCTCCTCAGACAGCCATTTTGCCTTTTTGCATTTCTTTTTCTTGGGGATGTCTTGATCTCTGTCTCCTGTACAACGTCACGAACATTAGGAAATGTCATTTTAAAATGTGCTATTTTGAAATGTGGAGATATACAATAGAAGAAATGGTGGAAAATTGAAAGTGGTTATTTCTATGCAGTGATATTCTGGGGTGGGTAAACAGGCAAGAATTGTTTGATAATATATTACACATGTGATTTAGGGCATCATTATATATAATTGTTCTCTGCTATGTAATATAAAATAATTAGGATTTAAAAGGGTAGGAATTATTTTGGATTTGGGAAAGAGTGAGTACGAAGACCAGCTCTATCTAAACAGAAGTTCTTCACCTGGAAGTAACTGTGGATATGTTGGGTTCTGGGGACAAGGAAAGGCATGAGCTATCTCAAGCAGGGGGCTGTGTTAGGATAAGTAGTTGGGTCCATCACCAGTGCCAGGCTGGAAATTTTGGACTTAGAAGTCTGGAGGTTTTCAGCCCAAGATGAGAAGTAGTTACCTCTACCTATAAGACCCAGGACAAATTGTTTATTTTCCTGAATCTGAGTTTCACCACTGTAAAAATAAATAAATTATCTTTACAGGTCACTTCAGATTCTATGATGAAACTAAAATTTCAGGTTGATTAATCTTCAACACTGAGAATGGGGGAGACCCAAGCAGGCATTTCAGTTTAGAGGCATTAAAGTTATTTGTTTTGAGGCCCAGGAGAAAATACTAGGTATTTTGTGAAAGAAATGAAAGATAGCAGTAATGTATAAGACAAAGTTTCTCAAACTCTTTGGTCTCAGGACTGTTAATTTTTTTTTTTTTTAATTATTGAGGATCCCAAAGAGCTTTTGTTTATTTGGGTTACACTGATAAATATTTACTGTACTAGAATAAAAGCACACATGTATAGAATCCCGCACAATTTTGCATTTCATTTCAGAGGACTCCAAGGCTCCCCTTGTGGCCCACTCATAGATTACAGTTTGAAGATCTCTAGGATGAGTTTGAGGTTAAAATAAATGTGCAAAGCAAATCTGATTTTTCCAGAAATTTTTGAATAGTTCTAGTAAACAAACCACCCAACACTGGCTTTATGTTACTGAGCCAAAATATTCTTTGGTCTAACTTATGTTGCTGGACTAGATGGCCTTTAAGAATCCCTTCAGACTTAAGATTGTATTATTCTATGATTCATCCTTATTGGCTAGTTAGACTGTTCTGATTTCATTCCTTTGTTGCACCACCCTTACTTCACTAGGGTTATGTCCAATTGGCCTCATGTTTATTCCCCAGAAACTGTAGTCATAAATTTATCTTCCAATTTCCTTTGCTTAATTTGGAAAATGTTGAGTGAATTAAAAAGTCTATTTCCAGGGAATAAAAAGCAATGGCAAGTAGCTTATTTATTATACACACACATACTTCTTATGACAAGGAACAAGAGAGGAAGTGTTTTTTGGCCAAAGCATTGCATTTTTACAATTCAGAATTTTTTTAGCTAGTAAATTCCATTATTCTTTTCTACACCACTTCTCCAATAGTAGAGTCCCTTCAAAAAAGGAGAAGAAAACATCTTTCTCCAAGCGTACATAACAAATGAACAAAGTCTCTGGTTGAGAAAGGCTACAGTACCCTAAATCAGCATGTGCAGATATTTTCAGAAATTCCAAGAGCAAACTGTGACCTTGAACATACCATGTACTTTCCAGGACTTCAGAAAAAATTTGGAGACAGAGAGCTCACCAAGCTTCAAATCTGTAGCTATGTAACTTGAAACAGCCAGCTGATCATTAGGAAATGCAGCACTAAATAAGGACTGTCCAAATATAGAAACGTCTGAACAGAAAAAGTGCAGATTTTATTTTAAAATTTCAAGTTTATTATAGAGGCAGAATCCAAATCTCTGAAAAGGCTGACAGAATTTGTAGGTTTCCTGAGAAGAAAATTAAATTCATATAAGTGAATAACAAACCTGATTCTCTGCCTAAAGTTTTTCAAAGTGAGATTTGGCTTAGCTTCAAGATTAAGTCAACTAATTGGTGTGTTTTCAATTGCCTTTTTGCCTTGTCCTCTTTCCTATTTTTGTACCATTTGTTTAGTCACTAAGTCTTGTCTGAGTCTTTTGGGACGCCATGGACTGTGGCCCCCATTCCCCTCTGTCCATGGGATTTTCCAGGCAAGAATACTGGAGTGGATTGCCACTACCTTCTCTGCTGACCCAGGGATTGAACCTGTGTTTCCTGCATTGGCAGGCAGATTCTGTACTGCTTGGGAAGGCCTCCTTCCTACCAAGCTTGAAATTCCTGCCATGGAATATTCCTGGGGAAATACCCCTTTCTACCTAGATTGTAATGCTAACCCTCTCCCATCAGCACAGAGCAGATCAGGGCCTTCATGAGTCGACACCATGTTTCCGAGGGTAACACACATACTTTGATGTCACTAAGAAGAGAGAGTCACTGGCCTATATCCCTGAATCTCCCCTTCCACACACACCCCACCCGCTTCCCACAGAATACAAATCTAAGTGTTTCCAAGGGCAGGTATAGGTCTAGGAGCACCCAGCACTGAGCCATCATTAACACATGAGCAGTGGAGTACCCAGATCAAATATCATCTGCCTTATATTTTTTCTATCATTGCTGCAATGGCATAAGGTTGAGGAAGACCAAGAATTAGTCTTATTGACACCTGACAGGGAGTCCTAGGATGGTTCATGAGGGAAGGAGAGGTTTTCCCTCTGACCCGATTATCCGTGCTTTCTTCTCTGAAAGATGTTGCTGGACCCTACTCCTAAGCAACACCTGAACTGACAGGTATGAATAAAGCATATCAAAAGCAAAAGAAATTATGTCCTCAAAAGTGCAAGCCTGGTAGCTAAGAGTACCTTTCTTAGCCTGAACAGCATTAACTATCTCATCCACTCAAATTGGGAACATTTCCTTCTGCCTAGCAAAATAAACCTGTGAAATCAAATATACCAAGTGTTGAGAGAAGTTGGATCCAGGGGGAGACACAGATTGCTGGTAAAGTAGAACCAACCCTTTGGCTCTATTACGTGAAGTAAAACATGTGAACAGCCTGCCATGGACAAACATGTTCAGAGCAGTTCTGTTCAGACTTCTAAAAAACCAGAAACAACCCAAATGTCAACAGGGATACAAATAAACATGCTCTGGTCTAGTCACACAAAAGACTAGTACATAGCAGGAAACATCAATGATCTTTATTCCACAGAACTACATAGAGGAATCTTAGAAACACAGTGGTAACTGGAAAAAAACAAAAGGCAAGTTCCAGAGCACTGTGCAGTGGGGTTTGTGTATCTGCCGTTTGGCATCCGCAGAGTCAACCAGCCATGGATGGATAATTTGGTTGAACCTGAAGGTGCCAAACCTGCAGATAGGAAGGGCTGACTGTATATAGTATGATGTCACTTTTATAAGGACTTCCCAGGTGGTGCTACTGGTAAAGAAATCACCTACCAGTGCAGGAGGGATAAGAGACGCAGGTTCGATGTCTGGGTTGGGAAGATCCCCTGGAGGAGGGCATGGCAACCCACTCCTGTATTTTTACCTGGAGAATCCTGTGGGCAGAGGAGCTTGGCAGGCTCATGAAGCACTCTGGAGCAACTTAGCATGTACACAGGTTATAAAACTCAGTAACTAAACACTATGTTGGTTAAGCATACAGACACACATGATAGGATTATTTTCAAAAGCAAGGGAATGAAAAACATAAAATTTTGGATACAGATGACTTGGGCAGGGGTGGGGGAGGCAGAGATTTAAGAGCAGGAAGGAGCATGGGAATATAGGTCAATTATCAGTAAGGTTGCAATTCTTGGATTACAGATGCTTTATAAATTAGAAAAAAGATAAAGGAGGAAAAAAAAAATGAAGGGTTGTGGTCTTTCATTATCTCCTGCTCCTAATCAAGGGAAAAAAAGTCAGTCAATAGCTGAGAGCCCCAGAGAGCGCCTGATGGTTGGAAAAGTTGTGGTTGTGGCTCTCGTGCTGTCTTCAACACAACATTCGCTTCACAGGAAGTGTCCACAGTAAAGCTCACTATCAATTCCAAACATGAAGTCCTTGTCCAACGGTGCATGGGAGGCTTTTTGGCTGCCATAAGCTGCCCCCAGAGAATCCACTCATTCTATGCGCTTGTCGACTGTGTCATAGCTCAGCTCAAGTCTCCACAAGATAAGCTCTTCAAGGCGGAACATTTCCAGCTGTTGTGGTCAGACAGCAGCAGGTTCTTATCTGAGGACAGCAGGGCCATGTGGCACACCGCAGCCGGGGCAGTGTCGGGGAAGCATGTGGTCTCTGTACACAGTAGCGGGGTCCAGTAGACAGCAATTAGCACCAGGAGAATGAAGATGAACGGGACATATACATAACCTTCATAAAAATGTCACAGCGAAAAAGACTCACAAACCATATGGATCCATGCCTGGGCTCTCCCTGGGATGGCCTTTTACATTACGCTAGTCCAAGGGATGGCTTTTAAAAAGAGTTGTGTTTTTTTTTTTTTTTCCACTGCTGTGTCTTTCTGATGAGCCCCACCGAAAGAAGTAAAGAAGTAGGCTGCCTCTGTGATGCTGAATGAATCAATCTTGACATTTTGTGGCTTTCTCCACTCCAAGTTTCTGGACCAGCATTCTCATCTGCATCTGTTGATAGGCAATTAAGTAGGCAGCTGCCTCTGGTACTGTTTTCTCTTTTACATTTAGTGATGTTGTTCTGAACCAATGGGTATTTCAGGTATGTCCTCATTCATTTTCAAAAGACCAGTACTTAAATATTTTTTCTTAGCAAAGAAATAAGCCCTTACTGACTGATTTAAGCAGAAAAAAAATTTCTTTAAAAGGATTTTATGTCACTTGCAAGATAACCAAGATAGCTACAGAATCAGTCCCAGGAAATAGCCATGATATATAATTCTATATATACTTTATATTAGAGTTATGTATCATATATACTTTGATGCAGCAATTTCACTTCTAGGTATGTATCTATTAGAAATGAAACTTTGTGTTCTCCAAAAGATATATCATAGCCCCAAACTGAAATATATTCAGATGTTCATCAACTATATAAAGTACAAATAAAATATGAAAAAAAAAATGGAATATTATACAGCCATGATAATGAATGATAAGTGGAACAACATGAATGAATCTCACAAACATAGAATTGAGCAAGAGAAGCAAGTCAGACTCAAAAAAATGTGTACTGCAATATCACTCCTATGAAAGTCAAAAGCAGGCAAAATTATTTATGATTTTAAAACTCACAACAGTGATTATATTTGGAGAGGAGAGTGGGAGTAGTAATTTTAATGTGCAGGATAAGGATTTCTGGGAATTTTATAAGGTTCTATTTCTTTTTTTAATTTATTTTTAATTGGAGGATAATTGCTTTCCAATGTTGTATTGGTTTCTGCCATACATCAATATGAATCAGCCATTTAGTATACATGCATCCCCTCCCTCTTGAACCTCTGTCCCACCTCCCATCCCATCCCACCCCTCTAGGTTGTCATAGAACATTGGGTTGAATGAACTCCCTGTGTCATATAGCAAATTCCCACTGGCTATCTGTTTTACACAAGCCTCTTGAGAAACCTGTATGCAGGTCAGGAAGCAACAGTTAGAACCGGTCATGGAACAACAGACTGGTTCCAAATAGGAAAAGGAGTGCGTCAAGGTTGTATATTGTCACCTTGCTTATTTAACTTCTATGTAGAGTACATCATGAGGAACGCTGGGCTGGAAGAAGCACAAGCTGGAATCAAGATTGCTGGGAGAAATATCAATAACCTCAGATATGCAGATGACACTACCCTTATGGCAGAAAGTGAAGAGGAACTCAAAAGCCTCTTGATGAAAGTCAAAGAGGAGAGTGAAAAGGTTGGCTTGAAGCTCAACATTCAGAAAACAAAGATCATGGCATCTGGTCCCATCACTTCATGGGAAATAGATGGAAAAACAGTGGAAACAGTGTCAGACTTTGTTTTTTTGGGCTCCAAAATCACTGCAGATGCTGATTGCAGCCATGAAATTAAAAGACGCTTGCTCCTTGGAAGGAAAGTTATGACCAACCTTGATAGTATATTAAAAAGCAGAGACATTACTTTGCCGACCAAGGTCCGTCTAGTCAAGGCAATGGTTTTTCCCGTGGTCATGTATGGATGTGAGAGTTGGACTGTGAAGAAAGCTGATCGCCGAAGAATCGATGCTTTTGAACTGTGGTGTTGGAGAAGACTCTTGAGAGTCCCTTATACTGCAAGGAGATCCAACCAGTCCATTCTAAAGGAGATCAATCCTGGGTGTTCATTGGAGGGACTGATGCTAAAGCTGAAACTCCAATACTTTGGCCACCTCATGAGACGAGTTGACTCACTGGAAAAGACTCTGATGCTGGGAAAGGTTGGGGGCAGGAGGAGAAGGGGACGACGGAGAATGAGATGGCTGGATGGCATCACCGACTCTGTGGACATGAGTTTGAGTGTACTCTGGGAGTTGGTGATGGACAGGGAGGCCTGGCGTGCTGTGATTCATGGGGTCGCGGAGAGTCGGACACGACTGAGCGACTGAACTGAACTGAACTGAATGTATATGTTTCAATGCTACTCTTTCAATTTTCCCACTGCCTCCTTTCCCAGGTTCTATTTATTGATCTGTGTGGTCTCATAAGTATGCTTGATTGGTAATTAATTATCAAGCTGCACTCTTAGGATTTTTGCACTTTGATGTATGTATGGTTCAGTTCAGTTCAGTTCAGTCGCTCAGTCATGTCCGACTCTCTGAGACCCCATGAATCACAGCACGCCAGGCCTCCCTGTCCATCACCAACTCCCGGAGTACACTCAAACTCATGTCCACAGAGTCGGTGATGCCATCCAGCCATCTCATTCTCTGTCGTCCCCTTCTCCTCCCGCCCCCAAACTTTCCCAGATCAGAGTCTTTTCCAGTGAGTCAACTCGTCGCATGAGGTGGCCAAAGTATTGCAGTTTCAGCTTTAGCATCAGTCCTTCCAATGAACAACCAGGATTGATCTCCTTTAGAATGGAAAGTGAAAGAGGAGAGTGAAAAGGTTGGCTTGAAGCTCAACATTCAGAAAACAAAGATCATGGCATCTGGTCCCATCACTTCATGGGAAATAGATGGAAAAACAGTGGACACAGTGTCAGACTTTATTTTTTTGGGCTCTAAAGTCACTGCGGATGCTGATTGCAGCCATGAAATTAAAAGACGCTTACTCCTTGGAAGGAAAGTTATGACCAACCTAGATAGCATATTAAAAAGCAGAGACATTACTTTGCCAACCAAGGTCCGTCTAGTCAAGGCTATGGTTTTTCCCGTGGTCATGTATGGATGTATGTATGGTAGACTTCATTAAAAACATTTTAAAACTGCTTGTTTCCTTTAATAAAATGTGTGTTATTTAGCAATAGAGATAATGTTATTTACGATATCCTCTCTTCTTTTCTGTGTGGGATGGAATGATAAGCATTCTTTCCAATATGTACACACTTCTCTCTCTAATATTTTATTTATGAGAAATTCCCTTTTATTTTCTCTCTTTTATTATTTTCTTTTGTATGTCTTAAGTTGATACTGATGTGGAGCATAGTTCCTTTTCCTTGATTTCTTTCCAAAACACTCACAGAAAGCCAATGTAGGTCATAGATTTTACTTATTTTAGGGGGTAAATGAGGCAAGGCAAGAGGCTTATGCAGATCAGATGGTTTAAATATAAAGTTCTCAACCTTTAAACTGTTGCCATTATCCTGATCCTTTCCTCCCACTATGCAATCTCCTAATGGAAAATTTTCACTGCTTATCTCCTCTTCTTGGATTCCCATCCCCATCACTTTTCTTCTCTTTGCCAATCTAATGGTTGTTGTTGTTGTTGTTATTTTTCCTTTCTAGCTAGCTTATGTGAAATCTCCAATATAATTTTTAAAAGGTCAGTTTATCTTGTACATAGGTTTTACAGACCATATGCTGAAAGCTAGTTTCTTGTATCAAAAATGTCTCATTAGATTGGCCAAGCCAAAATAGTCCTCTCCACTTTTCTAGGCAGAGTCCTGCTTGCTGGCCCTTAAACAGATGATCATTCTTCACTGTCCTTGATCCCTACACTGTGATTACTTACACTTATTTTCATAACCATGTGGATCCTAGTGCACTGCCCACATTTAACACATTATCTTTTTTTTAACTGAGATATAATTGACTTATAATATTATATTAGTTTCAAGTGTTGTTGTACAACATTTTATCTTCTAATTTAAAAATAATGACAGCACAAGACCATGCAGCAGCTCAAAACAACAGAATTCGTTTGCTGCTCTTTTGTGTTATTTTCATTTGAGGACTTATTTATTTCTGGAAGAGCTTGCCACCCTCTTACAATTTATTTCCAAACCAATATCTTCATGCAATTCATTAATTTTTTAAAATTGGCTAAAAGATATTTATATTCGTAGTTTCCTGATGTATATTTTTACATGGAAGTCTGGTTATTAAAACAATTTTATTATATCTAAAACCCAATTGATATATTCTGCCTATCCATGACACTTATCCACCACATTGATTATGTCATGCTCACTGTAGAGGTTGAACAGATAGTGGAAAATGAATTGAATGGTCATTAAGACTGACAAATGGCGCAGGAGAGAGAATAAACTCTCAAAAGTTTTAGAGGACCTATTATATGAAGTTTTTTTATATCTTAATGATCTTGGCTATACGGAAACAATCTTTCTAAGGTTAAGGGCAAGTTGCTATTTATTGCAGCCCTTCTTAAAAAGAAACTCAATCTCAACTTTGTTATTCACCTGAAACTAACACAACGTTGTCAATCAACTATACTCCAATAACATTAAAAAATGAAAGAAGCTCAATGGTTTGTGGGCCTTTGGAATCTAAGGCAACATATGCTACTCATGGGAACAATGCTCTGACTCACAGAAGGCTCTCAGCTTTGAGTGCTACCCAGAATAAGGCAAAATTGTGTACAGATCCAGACTCAGTGAGAGCTGCTCGGCACTTGGGCCATTTGCCTCAAGATCTGAGAGTACTCGGGTTATCCATGGTGGATAACCATGCAAGGTAGAATATCTATCGAGTCCTACCAGAAAGGTCACAGTTCAGACATCTAGAATTATAGAACAAAGTCATGGGTGCTTTAGCAGAGAACTAAGTATTTGCTGTTTTAAAATAGTTCCTGGTGTGCTGTTTTTCCTTGGAAGAAATTGACTTTAGAATTTGAGTGACTCAGATGGTAAAGAAACGGTCTGCAATGCAGGAGACCTGGGTTTGATCCCTGGGTTGGGAAGATCCCCTGGAGGAGAGCATGGCAACCTACTCCAGTATTCTTGCCTGGAGAATCCCTATGGACAGAGGAGCCTGAGAGGCTGCAGTCCACGCATGTCTGCAAAGAGTCAGACATGACTGAGTGACTAAGCACAGCACTTGATGCAGGGAAAGACTGGTTGAAACCCTAGATGTAGCACAGTCCCTTGAGATGCCAGGAAGTTTTCTGGCAGTATGTCTGTTGCATCAGATCCCTGTCACCGCTGAAGAAGTAGTGAGGTCCCAGTCAGTACTGACACTTAGTAGAGATATGGGTTTACTTTATCTATAAACCTTGTCTCAGCAAGCACCACCATCTGAGAAATTACAAAATGCTGATCCATTTTTATCATGTCCCATATAACAGTGACTCAGATGAAGGTACTCATTTTGTGGCAAGAGACAAGTAGCTCCAGACTATATATGTATTGCTTAGAAGCATCTCAGCTAATGCACCAAGATGGGTAGCCATAGTCTGGGATGTGGTATATTTGCTTTCCAATATCTGATATTTGGTGCTGAGTTGTCAGAAAAATTGGACCCAGGAACCAAAGAGAGGTAATACAGAACCTTCTCACCATCAGTGACTGTCTTTTGGAATTCGAGTTTCCTGTTTCTGCCATTCCAGATCAAAAGTCTCAGTTCCCAGGAAGTGAACACGTATGCTAGAGGATACTGGAAGATTCCTCTGAATTTAAAACTCCACCTCCCACCTGGTCATTTTTGGTTTTTCATGTCATCAAAGTTAATCAAAGGATTAACTTAAAGTGACTGACTCTAACTTTCTTGAAGATCTAGGGTTGCTACTATCTGATGGAAAAGAGGGAAGTTTGCCTGGACTGCAGGGTATTTGCGGATGTCTTTAAGGGTTCTGTGCTCAGTAATAATGATAAACGGATGCCCAGCAACCACAGCTTTAGAAGAGAAATGAATTAAGAGCTCAGACCC
Source organism: Moschus berezovskii (assembly GCF_049115385.1). Lineage (NCBI taxonomy): Eukaryota > Metazoa > Chordata > Mammalia > Artiodactyla > Moschidae > Moschus > Moschus berezovskii. The sequence goes on along the minus strand of NC_142469.1, from coordinate 79,009,117 downwards.
TTTAGGGAGGACAGTCTAGGTCATCACACTGGACAAGCAACCTAGACGAGCTGAGGCACAGGCAAAGGAGTTCTAGAGTGAGTAGTAGAGGAATGAGATGGTCAGCATCAATTTCAGCATCAGTTGTAGCAGCCGGGAATGCAACCTTTTGCACTAAGATTCTTTAGTATCAAGTATGAATCTTCATAAATATTGCAAGTGGTCATGGCCTAGAAAGGAACTCTGAAGAACTTAATGGAATTAATTGATGGGGGACACAGGGAGATCTTAAGATGCAAAGGATACACAACATCATATACTTCTTGTATCCTGCTTCATATATCCTCCGCAAGTTGTATTTCTTAATGCTTCACATAACCCTTGCTTTCTGCCCCAAGACACTTCTGATACTGCAACATGACATGTGTGCGTGACTCTGGACCTTCATGAACACGCAAACGTGAACTGCAAGGGAGTGAGCCCACCCTTAACTAATGAGGGCAATGGAGCCAATTAATAAATATTCCTCTTGCTTTTTCCCCCGGTTGGACAATCTGAGATATATTCCATGAAGTGCTTGAGAATTTTTGATAGGATTGTGCAGTATCACCCATAATAATGGCCAATTCAATATGCACCCTTTAATTAGCTTTCCCTTTCTCCCTATCTCACTCCGATGCCCTCCTTCCTTTCTCTCTGAGATGACTCCCTGAATAAACTATCAGTATGCAAGACTTTGTCTTAGAGTCTCTTTTTTGAGAAATCTAGGCCAAATAAATCAGAGGTGAGATCAAAGCTGAAGAAGTAAAGTTGATCAAAATTTTATTTCACTTCACCCTAAAGGAATTGTAAGAAATTGTGTAGGCATGGCTATCATGCATTTCTTATGTGAATCTTTAGATGTGAAGCTGGAAAAGTTTGGCTGCCTGAAAGAGATGGGGTCATTATTAGCCTCCATTTTCTAAGAATACAGTGTAGTTCTGGTGGTCTACATCTACCCAATTTGCTCCTCAGAGAATCCTCAAGAAATTGTTTTTGTAGTCACATTACATAAGAAACTATATCTATAGCCAAGACTAAATTCTATGCTCACTTTATCAACTTAATTAAAAAGTTTCTCCTGTCTTTGACAAGTATAATATCAATAAATCAATTTTAGTGTTTTAACATTAAAACCTTGTCTGTTTTTTGGTTGGGTCTGAAACTGATAGCACATCATTTATAATACACTCTGAACCAAGAATGCCCTCTTATAAAAGTTCTCAGTTTGTTTTTCCTCTGTAGAACAATATCCCTGTAAACTGTAGAGAATCCATTGTTAAAACATGAAATCTGTCTTTGATGATTTTAGCTATACTAAGTAATAAAGTAATTTTGGTTCAAATGTAAGAGAATCCTCTCTATCCTTCTTTTAATTCTGTCTGTCTCATTACAGAAGGGTCCAAGTACTAATTTAGGTATTCATCAACTTTAAATAATGAAGGAGTATTTAGGTGCCAATAATTTCCAAATCCATCTTGAATATATCAGCATTTGATAAGAGAAAAGAGTGATGACGTTATTAATGTCTGCTTTATTCTTATCCTGAATTGTTTTAAACCAAGGCAGCATGTCTGGATTTAATAATACTTCCCTGATGGCTCAGTGGTAAAGAATCTGCCTACCAATGTGGGGATGCGGATTCAATCCCTGGGTTGGGAAGATCCCCCGGAAAAGGAAATGACACCCCACTCCAGTATTCTTACCTGTGAAACCTCATGGACAGAGGAGCCTGGTGAGCTACAGTCCATGGGGTTGCAAAAGAGTCAGACATGACTTGATGACTAAACAACAAGAAGAAGAGAAAAGCAATGCCTCAAGAATAATTAGAAAATCAGTTTGAAAATCTTGACTCTATAATCACTCTACATCACACCTGAGTCTGCCCTTCAAAGCAAAAACATCTAAAGGTCTCTCTGGTTCCCTTTCCTTCCCTTAGCCACACCTAGAAAAATATGTGAAGAAATTACTTCACTTAACAACTCAGTCTAGGAACTTCCCTAGTGGTTCAGTGGCTAAAACTCTGTACTCCCAGTGCAGGGGTCCTGAGTTCCATCCCTGGTCAGGGAACTAGATCTCACATGTTGTAACTAATATCTGGCACAGCCAAATAAATATATAAGATTTAAAAAAATTCAATCTTTCTAAATGTGATGAAGTCTGTTTTATTTTTGTTTAGTCACAAAAACATAAATCCAATTTTCACCTGGCCATGCAATTGATAATTTAAAATTGTATACCAATTTGAATTCATCTGAAGCATTTTTATATGAAAAAGAAAGAAGTTTTGAAAGTATACGAGGATAAGAAACATAGAAAAATTTTAATTTATATAAGAGAAAAATGACTTCAGTTCAGTTCAGTTCAGTCACTCAGTCGTGTCTGACTCTTTGCGACCCCATGATTGCAGCACGCCAGGCCTCCCTGTCCATCACCAACTCCCGGAGTTCACTCAAACTCATGTCCACTGAGTCGGTGATGCCATCCAGCCATCTCATTTTCTGTTGTCCCTGTCTCCTCACACCCCCAATCCCTCCCAGCATCAGAGTCTTTTCCAGTGAGTCAACTCTTCGCATGAGGTGGCCAAAGTATTGGAGTTTCAGCTTTAGTATCAGTCTTTCTACATAATTATTACAAAAATTAAATGCAAAATTTGAATCCTGAGTCAACTGAGTAAGCCACCACACCTAGACCAATTATATTTTCTAGATAAAAATAAATGACTTTTGTATGAATTCTACGTGTGAGAGGTATCCAAAAGGTATTGATATTCTTAGAACATATTCATAATTTATAGAGATTAAAAAGCATAATTTATATCCAACTACCCACTAAATCTACACCATAAGATCTTTACACCTAGAAAAGAAAATTTAGCCACCACTGGTAACTTTTTAAAATACAAAAAAGCAAAAACCAATATAATGAGCATATAAGACTAAATATTTGTTAGCTTTTTTGCCATTTTTAATATATTTGTAAGTATTGTTTCTACACATATGCTGTACTTTTATACATATTTATTTAGTCATAAAGAATACATATCACCTTTTAAATGTTATACAAGTGACAGCATATTGAATGTATTCTTTCTGCAACTTCTTTCAGCATTATGTTTTTGAGATTTTTTTTCATATTGAAATCTTGTTTTAGTGGTTGAGAAGTTTCCATTGTATGTCATTTTTAGTTTAGTCTGATTTATTTGATTTTTATTTAACAATCAGTAATGCATTGTCTCTTTATGCATATGTGCTAAAATAGCTGGGCTACAGAGTGTGCAACTTTAATTTTATTAGATGTAGAACAGCAGCGTGTTATACAGTAGGTATGTTGTTTGTGTGAGTTCAATCATTTACCCTCACCCTCTTTGACTCTGTTTCTTGATCTCTAAAATGATGATAGTAGTAGTAACTGCGAATGACAGACTGCCTGTTACACTCCAGTATCCATTATACTCTTTATCCTTAGAAGAGTTTCAGGTATATACAAAGCCATCCAGACAATGGCTACACTTTTAGCATTCTTCCTAGATGTGGACATGTGACTACTTCTGGGTCCTTCTCCTCTTCCTGCTTTCTAGGAATTGTTGGAGAGAGAGAGAGAGACTTATCCCTAGAGATGGAAGCTCTGTCTTGAAATCTTGAACCTGGCAGAGCTGTCCTGTTAGCCATCTGCTGCTGGACTCTCATAGGGAGGATAAATAGACTCTTATTTAACCACTGGATTTTTATTAGTCTCTTTTTTATAGCAGTTCAGTTTACACCCTAAGAATTCATAATTTGTGGCATTGTTGTACTAAATTACAAGCTCTAGAACAGTGCTCAATAAGTGTCAATTATTTTGTTATCATTACAATGCCAAATGGCTCTCTAAGGTGTTTCACTAATTTAGAAGCTTACCAGCAGGAGACCCAGGCTTAATTCCTGGGTCAGAAAGATCCTCTGGAGAAAGAAATGACAACCCACTCCAGTATTTTTGCCTGGAGAATCCCATGAATAGAGGAGCCTTGGAGCCTGGTAGGCTACAGTTCATGGAGTTGCAAGAGTCAGACCTGACTTAGCAACTAAACCTCCACAGCAGTGCATGAGTCTTCACACTTCATTGAATTTTTTATATTTATGTAAATTGCTTTTATTCATTCATATTTTCTTAGTATGCTTTTTAAAAATGAAGAATGACAAGTGTTTATAAAAAAGCACAAATCCTTAGCATATGGCTTAATGAGCATTTATAAAGTAAGCACACATGTATTATCAGAACCAAGAATACCTGGTTCCCTTGTGCCTCCTCCCCAATACTACCCCTATCCTCCCCAAAGGTAACATTGTCCTGAATTTTAAACACATAGATGTTAGGGACAAAACTACTCCCCCTCACTCACATGCTGAAGTTCTAACCTCTAGGACCTCACATATGACTGTGTTTGGAGATAGAATCTTTAAGGAGTAATTAAGTTAAAAAGAGGTCATCAGGGTGGACCCTAATCCAACATGACTGATGTTCTTATAAGAAGGGGAGATTAGGACACAGATAGGTTCAAAGGGAAGACAATGTGAAAACACAAGGAGAAGATTGTCTAGAAACCAGAAGAGAGAGGTCTTAGAAGAAACCAATCTGCCAACTTGAATTTCTAGTCTCCAGAACTATAAGCCAACTTGAATTTCTAGTCCCAGAACTATAAGAAAATGAATGTCTATTGTTTTAGATATTCAGTTTGTGGTACTCTGTTATGGCAGCCCTAAAAAAAAAAAAAACAACTAATAATGGTAGATTAGTTTTGTTCAAAATGATCTACTATAAGAATCAATATCAGATTCAGAATCTTTTGTTTAGATCTTTTCACTAAACATTGTATTTTATTGAGATTTACTGCAGTGTTGAACATCTTGTTACTCTATGATATTTCATTATATGTGTGTAAAAATTTATTTATCCACTTAATGCTGACAGACATTTGAGTCATTTTCAGAGTTTGGCTATTGTAGATTGTTGCTCTTAAGATTCTTGCTATCTTTTGGTGAACACATGTTCATTTCTCTGGGGTACTGGTCTAGGAATAGAAAGTCTGAATCCTGGTATGTATCTGTTCAATCTTGTAGATTCAGCCAAAAACTTTTCTAAAGTAGTTTCACCAATCTACACTTTCAGAGGCAGTACTTTCCCGTTGTTCCACATTCTTTTCAGCATGAGGTATTGTCTATACTTCTTTTTATTTTGGATATTCTGATGTGTAATAAATTCATTGTGAATTTAATATGTATTTCCCTGACTACTAATGAGACTAAACACTTGCTTTCTCTAGTAGTATATGGCCAAATTTATACTTGAATGTGTATCCTATGTTTGTGCAGTGTCCTCTACTATTTCAAGTCCATTATATTGGTTACTTATGCTGCTGAAGTGTCCATATCCCTATGAATTTTTGTAATAAAATGTCCCAATGATTATGGATTTGTCCGTTTCTTCTCTATATTCTGTCAGTTATTGATTCATGTATTTTGAGCCTTTATGAATTGTTATATATACCCAGTAGATGACTTTTTATCATTTTGAAATGTTCTACTTTATTTATGGCAGTGATTCTTATAGTAAAGTCTACTTTTTCTAGCAGTAGTACAGTTATAGATTGGTATATTTTAGTTTCGCTAATAATTGAATATGTATCTTTTTCACTCTTTTTAAAAAATTGCTTTCAACATTTCTACAATCTTACATTTAAAATGCATCTTTTGTGTGTTATAAATGGCTGACTTTAAAAAAATTCAATTTAACAAATTTTGTCTTTTAATCATGGTATTCACACAACTTGCATTTAACAAATAGCTATTATGTTTAGTTTTAAACTACCATTTTTATTTATTTTCTATATATTTTTCTTTTGCCTTTTCTTGTCTTCTTTTAGATTAATCAACTATTTTGTAAATTATTCCATACTTTTCCTCTATTACTTTGTTATTCATTATTATACTATTCTTTAGCTGATTAGCCTAAGGATTAAAACATGAATCCTTGATTTGTTACATTTTAATACAAACTGTTACTTTTAGCTTTTCCCCAACAATGCTTTTATTCTTTTCCCATCTTTTGTTGTTAAGTATTTTGCATCTTCAAATATTTAAACCACACAATGTATTAAACAATATTTTAGACAATCATTCAGATGTATTAAAATATTTGTTCTTTTGATGGTCTTTATTGTTTCCTGCATTTATATGCAGACTTTCTACCTAAAGAATTTAATATATGTATATACTAAAAATTTATTAAATTCTTTAGGTAGAAAGTGTAGTTCTGCATGTGACTATCAGTTTTTTATATTTGAAAATATACTGATTTTACTTTAAATTTTTATGGATATTTTTGCTGTATGTATAATTCTAGATAAGTAGGCATTTTCTTCTAGTATTTAAAAAAATATTATTTTCTTCTAGTTCCTAACTTCTGTGTTGCATGTTTAGCCATTAGTCTAAGTAATTTGGTTCTGTTTCTGGTATGGTTGGTTGTTTTAAATGGATGTCAATCATTGTATATAGAAAGTTTTAAAGATAAATTGACACCCATGATAATATTAATATTACTTTCCTACAGAGAGGGCTAACTGTTGTTTCTGGTAGACAATTAAAATAGAAGTAGGTCATCTTAATCTATTTTGGATTGAGCTAATTTCAGATATTTTTCAGTAATATTCTATTTCTAGTTTCCTTAGTCCCAAGGGTAGCTCTTCTGGAGCTCAGCTCTTCTGAACACCCAACTGAGTATCTGGGGCAGTTTAGCAGTAAACTGGTGAGCCCTGAACTTCAGATTTTGTCTCCCCAGTCCTTGTGACTATTAGAAATTCTGAAGTTTCTTAACCTCTTAGGTACCAGTTTTGTTTGACTTTTGACCTCTTGGCTGAAAGTTACAAATAGGCAAATACTGGCAAGTATTTCAACAGAGCAGATAACAGTGAAACCTCTTTGTGAGTCCTTTCTTTTTGGAATCTTGGCTCCTCAGGTCCTAACTATTGTGATTGCTCTCTAAAGTCTTAAAACAGATTTTTTAAATTTTCCAGACTTTTCATTGTTTTATATTAAAAGATTTAGTCTTATGCAAGTTAAATAGCTGTAGCCAGATGCACACACCCTCTGCCTGTTATTTTAATTTGCATGCCCATGTATTGTAGTGAGGTTGGGGATGATTGTTTTTTATGTATTTCCTGATCATTGTGTTTTCTTCTCTGTATATCCTTTGCCCACTTTTTACGGGATGGTTTTTTGGCTGATAACAATTGAAGAACTCCAGATACTATTTAGGGGAAAGGAAGCTATGTCTGCAGATATCTTCCTCTAGTCTGTGATTTGTCTCGATTTTTTTATGTTGCCTTTGTCACACAGAAATTTTCAATGTTAATAGATAAATTTAAAACATCTTTTTCTTTATGGTTTGTGGGTTTTATGTCTGGTTTAATAAATTTTTCTCTATCCTGATGTTATAAAGATATCCTCTCCAGTTTTCTCCCTAAAGTTTTACAGTTTCATTTTTATATTGAGCCCTTTAATTTACCAGGCATTTACTTTTTCTGTGTTTTATCGTGTAAGAATAACCATGTGTTCTAACACCATTATCAAATGCCAACCACCTCCCAACTGTTTGATACTATCACTGTCAGTGTTTCTTTGTAAGATAAATTTTAGTATTTTTAATGCATTGATGTCATCAGTTTCTTTTTATGTTCACATAACTACCTATGGACAGTGATCACATTTCATGGTTCTTTGACTCTCCCAAACTCTTTAATTTTTATAAAAATTAAGTACAGTGAAACATTTGTTAATAGATATATTGACCTAGATTGATTGATGCTACATATTGATAGGCAACATAGCATTTTCTACCCATGACAATATTTCAGTTCAGTTCAGTCACTCAGTCGTGTCTGACTTTGTGACCCCATGGACTGCAGCACGCCAGGCCTCCCTGTCCACCACCAACTTCTGGAGCTTACTCAAACTCATGTCCATTGAGTTGGTGATGCCATCCAACCATCTCATCCTCTGTTGTCCCCTTCTCCTGCCTTCAATCTTTCCCAGCATCAGGGTCTTTTCCAGTGAGTCAGCTCTTCACATCAGGCGGCCAAAGTATTGGAGCTTCAGCTTAAGCATCAGTCCTTCCAGTGAGTATTCAGGACTGATTTCCTTTAGGATGGACTGGTTGGATCTCCTTGCAGTTCAAGGGACTCTCAAGAGTCTTCTCCAAGAGTTCAAAAGCATCAGATCTTCTGTGCTCAGCTTTGTTTATGGTCCAACTCTCACATCCATACATGACTACTGGAAAAAACATAGCTTTGACTAGACAGACCTTTGTTGGCAAAGTAACAAAGTCTCTGCTTTTTAATATGCTGTCTAGGTTGGTCATAGTTTTTCTTCCAAGGAGCAAGTGTCTTTTAATTTCATGGCTGCAGTCACCATCTAGAGTGATTTTAGAGTCCCCCAAAATACAGTCTCTCACCATTTCCATTGTTTCCCCATCTATTTGCCATGAAGTGATGGGACCAGATGCCATAATCTTAGTTTTCTGAATGTTGAGCTTTAAGCCAACTTTTTCACTCTCCTCTTTCACTTTCATCAAAAGCCTCTTTAGTTCTTCTTCACTTTCTGCCATAAGGGTGGTGTCATTCTGCCTATCTGAGGTTATTGCTATTTCTCTCGGCAATCTTGATTCCAGCTTCTGCGTCATCCAGCCTGGCATTTCACATGATGTACTCTACATATAAGTTAAAAAATCAGGGTGACAATATATACAGCTTTGATATCCTCCTTTCCCAATTTGGAACCAGTCTGTTGTTCCATGTCCAGTTCTAACTGTTGCTACTTGACCTGCATAAAGATTTCTCAGAAAGCAAGGCAGGTTGTCTAGTATTCCGATATCTTTAAGAATTTTCCAGTTTGTTGTAATCCACACAAAGGCTTTGATGTAGTCAATAAAGCAGAAGTAGATGTTTTTCTGGAACTCTCTTGCTTTTTTCTGTGATCCAACGGATGTTGGCAATTTGATCTCTGGTTCCTCTGCCTTTTCTAAATCCAGCTTGAACATCTGGAAGTTCATATATAAATATGACAATATTTATACGCTTGATTTCTATTGGATATTGCAACATGTACAAAAAATATCTACTTGTGGTGACTCTAAAATTAATCTCTAGAAAAATATTATTAATATTAGTCAAAATTTGTTGGTTAATGGTTATGTGCTTGGCATTGTTCTAAAAACTTTGCTAACTCTATATATGTTAACTCACTTATAAGAAAAACATCTATTTCTGCTTCATTGACTATGCCAAAGCCTCTGACTGTGTGGATCACAATAAACTGTGGAACATTCTGAAAGACATGGGAATACCAGACCACCTGACCTGCCTCTTGAGAAACCTGTATGCAGGTCAGGAAGCAACAGTTAGAACTGGACATGGAACAACAGACTGGTTCCAAGTAGGAAAAGGAGTACGTCAAGGTTGTATTCTACAGAGTACATCATGAGGAACGCTGGGCTGGAGGAAGCACAAGCTGGAATCAAGATTGCCGGGAGAAATATCAATAACCTCAGATATGCAGATGACACCACCCTTATGGCAGAAAGTGAAGAGGAACTCAAAGGCCTCTTGATGAAAGTGAAAGAAGAGAGTGAAAAGTTTGGCTTGAAGCTCAACATTCAGAAAAGGAAGATCATGGTATCTGGTCCCATCACTTCATGGGAAATAGATGGGGAAACAGTGGAAACAGTGTCAGACTTTATTTTTTTGGGCTCCAAAATCACTGCAGATGCTGATTGCAGCCAGGAAATTAAAAGACGCTTACTCCTTGGAAGGAAAGTTATGACCAACCTAGATAGCATATTAAAAAGCAGAGACATGACTTTGCCAACCAAGGTCTGTCTAGTCAAGGCTATGGTTTTTCCCGTGGTCATGTATGGATGTGAGAGTTGGACTGTGAAGAAAGCTGATCACCAAAGAATTGATGCTTTTGAACTGTGGTGCTGGAGAAGACTCTTGAGAGTCCCTTGGACTGCAAGGAGATCCAACCAGTCCATTCTAAAGATCAATCCTGGGTGTTCATTGGAAGGACTGATGCTAAAGCTGAAACTGCAATACTTTGGCCACCTCATGCGATGAGTTGACTCACTGGAAAAGAGTCTGATGCTGGCAGGGATTGGGGGTGGGAGGAGAAGGGGACGACAGAGAATGAGATGGCTGGATGGCATCACCGACTCTGTGGACATGAATTTGAGTGAACGCCGGGAGTTGGTGATAGACGGGGAGGCCTGGCGTGCTGTGATTCATGGGGTCGCAAAGAGTCAGACACGACTGAGCGACTGAATTGAACTGAACTGAACGCTTATAAGAAAACTATGACTCAGGAACTACTATTAATCAACATTTTTAAGATAAGAAAAATAGAATCACACAGTAGTGAGTTTTTAGTCAGGTTTATAAAGACAGGCAATGCAGAACCATTTTATTTAAATCCACTTTATTTTAACATGAAAAATAGATGAGGTATTGCTATTATAAAACTTTTAGGTAAACAAATTATAAAATATTTCTAAATAGATTTATATTTTTTCTGCAAAATATGTTCACATTTATATTTCAGTTTTTGAATACAGTTATATTCATTGATAATCAGAAATATACTGACTTGTGGCTTTGTACAAGGTGTTAAAATTAACTCTAATTTGCTTGAATCTACATACAATGTTGGTATGTTTGCATTCACTGCTCTTTACTTGATAACAGATGCATTTCAAGGGATAATTCACTTCAAGTGTGCACTGATGGTCAAAAACACATTTCACATAAATGGAATAAAGAACATGTAATGAACTAAGTTCTATGCATGTGAAAGCCAACAGCAATATTAGAAATGGTGTTTATTTTATAGCCCAGAAACTGCATTTTAAATGCTAGTATATGTTTATATGACAGTTCTATTAAATATAAAAGAGTCCCATTACAAGGGAAGTCCTTTACATAGACTTTTTATGTGGTCTAAATAGCATACCCAGCCCTGCAACTCCTCATGTGAGACATTTTTAGAACCTTATTTATGTTAAAGCCATAACAAACTAGCAACTAGAAAACTATAATGGGCACAAACGGCTAATAAAAAGAGATTGTTGAAAATACTTCTTAATAGCAACTTAGGAAGAATCTTGATGAAACAAAGTCAAGTCCAGTGTCTCTGGAAGCCTGCCACCCCAGTAATCACAGGTCACAGGTACTCCCCCTTTTCCATCTTTGTTGCTTTCTTGGCTGGAAACTAAAGAGCGAGTAAACTCTAAGATTGGTGTTTGCCCTACTTTTCATCCTTACTGCCTACCGAACTAGAGGTGCTCTGGAAAAACTCCTAGGATCATTTTCCCTCCCTGTGATGATTATTTACTAGATGGTTTCTCTGGAGAAGCAGGGCAATACTCCAAAACTGGTCAAAGGGGGAAGTGTGCCAGCCTGCATGCACACATGCATCTGCATATGTGTGCAAGTGTGTGCATGTGTGTTACATATGTAAAGCCCGGACACTTGAAATCTGGATCGCTTCTCAGCTGAACTGCTGTGTTTAGACAAGCTGGCTAAAATGAACAGGTCAAACCCTTTATTTATAGAGTACAAACTATTTGATCTGGAGTAGATATCAGCTCTACAGTCAAACATGTGGGCCAAAGTCATTTTTATTGCTACATCTTGCAGAATTCTGAAATGGTTCATGCGGTCACCCATGTGAGCTAAGGAAAAAATTCCCACAGAAGAGTGGGCCAATCAAGTGTGAAATGCTACTTGGATCACTAAAAAAGCCAGTATGTATTTATATAAGTGAAAGTGTAAAGCAGTGAAAGAAGAATGATTTTAACTTCTTATTTATTTATTTATGACCACACTGGGTCTTCATTGCTGCTCGTGGGCTTTCTCTAGGTGTGGTGCCCAGGCTTCTCATTTCAGTGGCTTCTCTTGTTGCAGAGCATAAGCTCTAGGGCACGTAGGTTCAATAGTTGTGGCGCACAGGCTTAGTTGCTCCACGGCACATGGGATCTCCCTGGATGAGGGATTGAACTCATGTCTTCTGCACTGGCAGGCAGATTCTCAACTACTGGACCACCAAAGAAGTCCAAGAATGACTTTAATTTCTGAACTGCAGGAATCTCCTAATGAATTTTTCTCACCCAGAGGTCCACTGCTAGGACAGTAGCTGAATCTGGCACAAAAGCAACGCTCTCTCTGTGAAATATAGAGATACTGGAAACCTGTGGAATACAGTTTGAAAACTACTCACCTATTGGAGTTATGTATGCCATAAGAAGAATGGTTCAAAAACCATTCATTTTGGGGAGTTGAATCAAGATCAGTGATATTTGTCTCTAACCCAGTGTGGAAATTCATTCCCCTACACCCCTGATGAAAGGCCTCCAGTCTATTTTTGAACTCACAGTATTGGGAAGCTCGTGACCTTAAATTTTTCTAGCTTTACTTGTAAGAAAAATTTTTATAAGACAGTTCCCAACCCATGCATGCTTAATTTTTATAATCATGTCACTAAAATGAAAATGGCCACCCAAGAACAGCTGGCTCATCTTAGAAATTCCCCACTGCCATTCTTGGAATTTCCTTGTGATAGGGGAAAATTATACACACACACACACACACACACACATAAAAGTATTTTCAGTCCATGTCTCCTGCCCAGCTTCTGAGCCTTTGTTGTGCTGAGTGGAGGAAAGTGCCTTAAAGATAACATCTTAAAGTTATTCGAGAGCCCTAAATAATATATATTTAGATTTGGAATATAAGTCAACTTAAAGAAATTAGAATGTTCTCTTATTTTCTTATTCTTCACTCAAATTTTCTTTCTGTCTTAATCAAGTTGGCTCTTCCAATTTGCAGACTGTTCTCCTTGACAGGGTCCTTGTAATAATTAGCTCCTGGATATGGTATAACAAAGATATCATTATGTGAATAACATCAATTTGCATCATCTAGTTTTTCTAAATTTTATTTCTGGTTAAGGATACTAATCAGGATACTAATATAATTAAGGATACTAATTTGCAGTCTATGGGGTGGCAAAGAGTCAGACACGACTGAGCAACTGAACTGAACTGAAGGATACTAGCACCAAAATTTGAAGTGAAATATTAGGACTTTTGAAGGTTTTAAGATCTCTGATTCTACTAGAATATTTAAAACAACTTTGAAACAAAAAATAAAGTTAGAGGACTAACACGACATGATAAGATTCATTATATAGTTGTAGAAATTAAAACAGGATGATACTGTTTATAAAACAGAGAAATAAAAGAGTAGGACAAAATAGTGTGCAAAATGACCTATATGTACTAGACAACTGATTTGAACACTAGTGCCAAGGTAATTCAGTGGTACAAAAAATAGTCTTTTCAACAAAAGATGCTTAGACAATTGGACATCCATATAGAAAAAAGTGAGTAAATGAGCAAACATTTGATTCATGCAGCACATTATATGCGCAAGTTAATTCAAAATAGCTTATAAACTGAATGTAAGACATTCAACTATACATCTAGAGGAAAATAGGAGAAAACCTTTATGATCTTGGGTTGGGTAAAGATTTCTTAGATGCAACGCCAAAAGTAAAATTCATAAAAGAAAGATTAATAAATTAAAATTAAATTGCTTAATAAAGCTAAAAGTTCTTGTTCTTTGAAAACCACTATATAAGAATGAAAAAGACAAACCAAGACTGGAATAAAATATTTTCCAAGTATCCATTTGATAAAAGACTAGTATCTAGAACATATAAAAAAACTTGTAACTCAATAAGATGAAAACAAAGAATCCATTAAAAAAATGGGCAACAGTTTTGAACAGACAGTTTATCTAGGGACATAATAATGGCAAATAAGCATGAGCAAAGATGTTCAGCATTATTAAGTTCAGTTCAGTCACTCAGTCATGTCCAACTCTTTGCGACCCCATGAATCACATCATGCCAGGCCTCCCTGTCCATCACCAACTCCCGGAGTTCACTCAAACTCATGTCCATCAAGTCGGTGACACCATCCAGCCATCTCATCCTCTTTGTCCCCTTCTCCTCCTGCCCCCAATCCCTCCCAGCATCAGAGTCTTTTCCAGTGAGTCAACTCATCGCATGAGGTGGCCAAAGTATTGCAGTTTCAGCTTTAGCATCAGTCCTTCCAATGAACACCCAGGATTGATCTCCTTTAGAATGGACTGGTTGGATCTCCTTGTAGTCCAAGGGACTCTCAAGAGTCTTCTCCAACACCACAGTTCAAAAGCATCAATTCTTTGGTGATCAGCTTTCTTCACAGTCCAACTCTCACATCCATACATGACCACTGGAAAAATCATAGCCTTGACTAGACGGACCTTTGTTGACAAAGTACTGTCTCTGCTTGCTGCTGCTGCTGCTGCTAAGTCGTGTCAGTCGTGTCCGACTCTGTGTGACCCCATGGACTGCAGCCTACCAGGCTCCTCCATCCATGGGATTTTCCAGGCAAGAGTGCTGGAGTGGGTCGCCAGTGCCTTCTCCGAATGTCTCTGCTTAGGGAAATGCAAATTAAAGCCACAATTCAATAGGCAGAGGTTCTTTGCAGAAAAGTCACTGTGGCTTCCTGTTTCAGTAGTCTTTCCATGGAACACAGATGGCCTGCCACTGAGGGCCAGTCCTCTGACACCTCCTCACAGACCCCTCAGGAAGCCTCCAGGCACCCGCTGCCTGCTGTGATGGGCAATTCCTCCATGCAGGTGCACTAGAATGACCACCAGGATTCAGAGGTCACCATCAACCACCAAATCAGACAAGACCCCTACATCTCTTATATCGACCTGTCCACAGACCTCTTACTACACCTTGACCATGATGACGAGGCTTTGAAGAACTTTGCCACATGCTTTCTTCACCAATCTCATAAGGAGAGGGAACATGCTAGAAACTGACAGAGCTGCAAGAACCAAGAAGGTGGTCAAATCTTTCATCAGCATATCAAGAAACCAGTCTGAGACCACCAGGAGAGTGAGTTGAATGTAATGGAGTGTACATTACACTTGAAAAAAATTTGAATCAGTTAGTACTGGAATTGCACAGGCTGGCCATTGACAAAAATAGACCCTACTTGTGTGATTTCATTGAGACATATGTCCTGAATGAGTAGATGGAATCCATTAAAGAACTGGGTGACCACTCTAATCAACTTGCATAAGATGGGGGCCCTGAAAGCTGGCACTGCAGAGCCTGTCTTTGACAACCATACCCTGAAAGACAGTTACACTGAGAGCTAAGTCTTAGGTTGGCTTCCCCGTAGCCATGGAGGTGACTTCTTTGGTCACTAAGAGAAGGCGTGCATTTGAGTTTATCTTTACCTTTTCTGTAAGTTACATCAAAGTACCAACTTAAGTTCTCTATTTGTCGCATTCTTTCAAATAAGATAATTTGGTACAGCCCGCCATCCAAAAACTACACCGAAATAACACTGCATTTCATACCTAGCAAATGGCTAAAATTTTAATAGCTAATCATAATAAGTGCTGATGAGGAAATGGAACTCAGTGGTAGAGATATAAAATGGTAAAACCATGTAAAATGTTTTGGAAAAAAGGCAATTTTAAATATACATATGTAATCTAGCACTTCCACTAGATCTTACCTAAGAGAAATTGAAAGCATAGGCCCATATAGATTCTTGTACACAAATGCTCAAGGGAGCTTAATTATAATAGTAAAAATGTGAAAAGAATTCGAATTTCCATTAATAGGTGAATGCATAAACTAAGTGATGTGGTACACCCATCCAATGGAATGCTACTTAATAATAAAAATAGCTAAAATATTAACCCATGCTACAGCTTGAACGAGTCTCAGAATAATTATGCTGAGTGAAGCAAGTCAGAAAAAAAATCCCACATGATTCCATTTTTATAAACATCTAAAAAATTCAAACTAACGTATTCTGACAGAAAGCAGATCAGAGGTTGCTTTGGGAAAGAAGGTCAGGAATCTTAAAGGGAGGGATTATGAAGAGGTGCAAAGAAATTTCTGAGAATATAAATATATTCATTACCTTGCAGGGGTGGTTCAAATTCTATACTTTAAATATATGCAGTTTATATATGTCAACTGTGCCTCAATAAAGTTGTTAACAAATATCTCTGAATGGCATACACTTAGCACAGGTTTATCTTTATGTTCATCTTTTAAATGAGGTTTTAATATGTGAGCCTGGCATGGGGTTTAAGTACACTGTATGTAGCAGTGACTGCTTCCCTCCTTGTCCTGGATTCTAGCCATCCTTCCTGTGGGCAACTTGCTGCTTTCCGGCTCCTAGGTCCAAGGTCAGGGAAGGTTGTGCTGATTGGCTATCTCTTTCACTGCTCATCTTTTTTTCTCTAAGACACTTTTCTCAGATTTAGATTTTCAGTGAGATCCTTTAAGAAAAGATATGTGTAAAACTAGAAAGCACACATCTTCTATCTTCTCCTTAAAAACTACATCAGCTCTTAAAGTAAATAACATTGTTTTTTGTCTTTTGATTACGTTTGGGTTTGAAGGGGGTGGGGAAAAAAGCAAAATATTCCTTTCTGTTTGACATTTTGGAAGTGAGAGATTTAGCAAAGTTAGCCTTACTTTCTAATGAAAATTGGTGCAAGCAGATAGATTTTATTAATTAGGCCAAGAAAATTGAAGAGGAAAAGTGGGAGGGCTGACTTATGAAACCCATCTGGTTCTTAAGTTTCAGTCCACAGTCAAACAGCACCAAGTGACAAGGCTATTTGCTACACTAGCTTCATAGACTTTAAGGACCCAGAATTTAAAAAATTCAAGATTCAAAGATCAAATTCCATAAGATGAAGGTACTTCTCTGTGAAAATCTGCCCTGCTTCCCCCTTTCTGTGTTAAAGACTGTATGTCTCTTTCTTCACAGGGCCTCTTTCTTTATCTCTTTCTGTGTGACTGTGTGTGGTCTCCTTTTGTGTCTATTTCTCCTTCTTCTTTGACTCTATGAAATATATCATGAAGTTAAACTTTGTTTTTATTATTTATTGAATGGAATGTTTGAATCTCCTTCCTTAAAAGCAGATGGATGGCCTATTTTTACTCCTCTTAAAAACTTCACTTATAATGAAACAAATAAAATCTAGTTGTTTTATGCATTTTACTTAAATGTCCGTCGATTTGCTTTTTCTGTGCTAGAGGCACTGCTCTTCCCTGCCTTTCCCTTTTGGCAATAATGCTGTTGAAAAGTAATAACTTAGTGAATTATTGTAGTTCATAGACTTATTTGTAGGTGGCATCAGGTGCATTACCATACAGTTGACAGTATCTTTGCTATTTTTCCCTTCAAAATTTTTTTGCCTATTTGTTTTTTAATTAATATTTGATCATTAAATAAAACTAATTAAATATATGCATTCTTAAAAACTTACTTCACAAAATTGTTACAATCTTCAAACCATGACTTGACAAAATTCAATTATGAAATCAGTAGCAGTCAATGAAAAACATCCATTTTCATACATTGCTTTGGCCACTTTTCTCATCTTTTGGACGAGAGTGCAATTATGACCACACCATTTACACAGAGAACATCAAAGATGAGCTTTAGATATTCAGTTTCATATAAGATGTCTGAACACCTAAGAAAGTTTACTTCATAAACTAATGCTAGTCATCTATGAGTCTGGTGTTCTACCAAATGAAATATGAAGCC
Source organism: Moschus berezovskii (assembly GCF_049115385.1). Lineage (NCBI taxonomy): Eukaryota > Metazoa > Chordata > Mammalia > Artiodactyla > Moschidae > Moschus > Moschus berezovskii. The sequence continues at coordinate 78,991,369 of NC_142469.1, read as the reverse complement.
ATGAATAATGGGTCTTATCAACAATTAAAGCACAGTATGAAATAATCTTTGAGTAAGGCAAATGAAAGAACTATTACAAAAGAGTTTTGGAAACATTAAGCAAAATTATTCCAAATTTATTTAGTCAATTCTGCAAGGAGATTAGAAAAAAAAATAGCTGCTTGAAATAATGGGCCTCTGATTCTATATTGCATTCTATTATGTTAATCACAGAAAGTAAACAATACAAGACAGGGGAATTTCCTTTGAAATACAAGTTGGAGAACGTCTTTTGCAGTTCTTTTATTGTATCATCATCTCTTTCCAATTCTGCTCTTACTCTGTGACTTTCTGATAAAGAGCAGTTATAAAATTTCCAGAATTACACCCACCTGCAGCAGCAAGATTTAAAGATGGGAGTACTTCCAGCAGTAGAGTTCAGCCATATTCCCACTGACCTCCAGGGATATAAAAATAGCCTCGAGTGATAAAGAGAGGCAAGTTGTCTTCAACAATAGACAACTATTCAGAGCGAGCTCTTACTTCCTCCCTCTCTAACCCTCGGGCTTCCCTGTCCCTGTGAAAAAAGCAAGGCCGTTGGAGCAATGAATACTCCTCTATTAACAGACCAAGTGGTTGATAGAATTTACATCAGATATGGAACAAGAAACGGATGCCAGTGAGACAAGGAGGAATCACAAGATCAGCTCAAGTGAGAACAGACGTTGGCCTAGATTGATTCTATACTGCAGTGAATGCACACAGTTCAGCGAGGCGTAGCCAGCAGGTATGGCACATGAAGTCACTGCAGGATCTCCCCAGGAGATGCTAATTCCTCACACTTGCCTGGGAAGAAGAACTGGAGCCTGGAGCCCTCCCTGGGATTCTTAATAGACAACCTGTAGCAGCAGAGGCCAGAGCACATATTCTTTTTTGCTGCCAAAAGTCAGCTCTAAGATGAGGAGGCCAGGGCAGAGGCATCTGGCTTTGAACTCGTGCATAGAGCTGCAGCCAGAATTCTTTACTGTGTAGTCTTGCTTGCCTTTTTAAAGTCAAGCAACCAGTCTTGACTCCTGCTACCGCCAAATAAGCTGCCCATTTGTGCAAATGGAAATACTCACAAAGTAAATAAAACCAGGGTGGAATTTTTTTTTAGGTAGGATCAAGGATCAATCAGGTTCTGGTAAAAGAGCAAGAAGTTAGTGTAGGCAGTTCAAACATTGTGGGATTTAATACAGGGAATTAGCAGTTTGTAAATTCAGTGGAAAGGGTAAGAGGGGCAGCAGTCTGGGTTGCAACTGGATGTTTACGTTCAAGTTCACAATGCTGCATCTGCAATCTATAGGTTAGGAGACAGCCATTACCCAACCCTGTGATTCATGGGGTCGCGGAGAGTCGGACACGACTGAGCGACTGAACTGAACTGAACTGAACTGATGCACACCTGGTCTATCAGAGCTCATGGTCAGCCAGCATAGCCACAGAAAGATGGCCTGTCCCATCCATACACCTTCCAAATCTCATGCAGGCACTTCTCACTGGTAGAAACTAAAGCATGTCCAGGATGCAGAATCAGCAAGTCAGTTGCATGAGTTTCAGAATGGTAGTGCTTAGTCTTCCAAATCTGAAGGAAGTAAAGATGGATGTGGAGGGTCTGTGGACACTATGGAGTTGGTCCAAAATATCGTTTGGGTTTTTCTGTAACATCTTATGGCATAGTATCCATCTGTTGCTGTTGTACTAAAACCAAACAAAGCAAAAGTGTTAGTCGGTCTGCTGCTGCTGCTGCTGAGTCGCTTCAGTCGTGTCCGACTCTGTGTGACCCCATAGATGGCAGCCCACCAGGTTCCCCCGTCCCTGGCGTTCTCCAGGCAAGAACACTGGAGTGGGTTGCCATTTCCTCCTCCAATGCGTGAAAGTGAAAAGTGAAAGTGAAGTCGCTCAGTCGTGTCCAACTAGTAGCGACCACATGGACTGCAGGCTCCTCTGTCCATGGGATTTTCCAGGCAAGAGTGCTGGAGTGGCTTGCCATTGCCTTCTCCGGTTAGTCGGTCAGTCATGTTCAACTCTGTAGCTCACAAGGCTGCTCTATCCATGGGATTCTCCAGGCAAAAATTCTGGAGTGGGTTGCCATTCCCTTCTCCAGGGTATTTTCCTGACCCAGGAGTCGAACCCAGGTCTCCTGCATTGTAAGCAGATTCTTTACCATCTGAACCACCAGGGAAGCCAAATAAAAAACCAAACAGAACATGACTGTATATGTTATTCTCCATGAGCATAGTACTCCTGGCAAAGTTAGTACATTACCCACAGATAAAAGACTTCAACATCTCAAAACTAGTCAACACTTACCAAACTAACAGTGTTAGATAAAAATAAACTAGTTTTTTTTCTGCTCTTCATGAGAAACGGTATGATTATGTCATTTAAAATTTTCACCTCCTTACTGCTTATGAATTATTTATGTATGTCTTTACATACACATAACTTGAAAGTTTTAAGGAAAACAACCCACTGATTGAACTAAATAATTTCAATTTCCATAAATAGCCTTAGACTTAGTTCTATAACTCAGTCAAATATATGTCATATTGATTAAGTATGCTTGTAGTGAGGTTTACTTTTTATGCCTAAAATGAACAATACCAATAAAGTTGATAAATTCAGTAAATTAAATTTTCCTGTGGTTCAACTTTCTTTTTCATCTTCTGTGACTATACTTGGTATCCAATATATTTATCAGAAAACTATTTTCTAATATGAAGCACAAAAAAGACTAGAGTGTTGAATCAGTTACTCAGTTGTGTCTGACTCTTTGTGACCCCATGGACTGTAGCCTGCCAGGCTCTGCTCTCCATGGAATTCTCCAAGCAAGAATACTGGAAAGGGTTGCCATTTCCTACTCCAGGGGATCTTCCCAACCTAGGGATCAAATCTGTGTCTCCTGCATTGGCAAGTGGATTCTACCACTGAACTACTATTATTCAAATAATGTTAAAACATTTTTGTTGCTTCCATCTTTCCCAGGAAACAGACTCTGTTTGTTTAAATTTGTGTGAGAGCAATTAATTGATGAGCACTCTTGGAAGAAACATCTGTAAGGGTTGAGAGACTCAAGATTGGGAAGAGAGGGGAGTTGAGCCATGATTCAGTTGTAACAGAGTCTTCAGCAGATTCTCTGGAGATGAGATGATTATTCAGAGTTGTCCTGAATCACACTGGACACCTTTCTTGACTACCTGGGATGTGGGCTATTCCCAGGGAACAAGTGTCCACCCTGGGTGAGGCAACTTTCTTTTACAAAGGGTAATGTCCACTAGAAATTATCATATTAAGTGAAGCAAGTCAGACAGATAAAGACGAATACCACATGATAGCACTTATATGTGGAATCTAAAAAGGTGATACAAATGGACTTATTTACAAAACAGAAATTACAAACTTCAGAGTTACAAACTTCAAAAAACAAATTTTTGGTTACTGAAGGGAAAAGGTTGAGGGGAGAGATAAATTGGAAGGTTAGGATTAACATATACACACTGCTGCTGCTGCTGCTGCTGCATCACTTCAGTCGTGTCCGACTCTGTGTGACCCCATAGACGGAAGCCCACCAGGCTCCCCCATCCAGGCAAGAACACTGGAGTGGGTTGCCATTTCCTTCTCCAGTGTGTGAAAGTGAAAAGTGAAAGTGAAGTCGCTCAGTCGTGTCTGACCCATAGCGACCCCACGGACTGCAGCCTACCAGGCTCCTCCATCCATGGGATTTTCTAGGCAAGAGTACTGGAGTGGCTTGCCAGCAAGGACCTACTGCATAGCACAGGGAACTCTACTCGATACTCTATAATAACCTATATGGGAAAAAAATCTGAAAGAAGAATGAATATATGTATATTTATAATTGAGCCACTTTGCTATACATCTGACACTAACACTACATTGTAGGGAAACTGTTCTCTGAAAAGAAATAAAAAGTTAATAAAACAAGGACATACCGTATAACACATGGAACTATCTATAGTCAATATCTTGTAATAATCTAAAAAAGATTCTTTTCAGATTTGCTATATACCTGAAACTAACACAATATTCTAAACATTTAATACTTCAATTTACAAAAGTTGTCAAAAAGATGAATTAACAAAAATTTATCATAAAAAGGGCAGTGTCCAAAGAGGAATTCACTACAAACCATTGGTAGTCAACACCCCAGCATCTAGAAGAATGAGTGCCTCAGCCCTTGTGGGGGATCTGGCTAACAAACTGCAATGTTCACTATACCTCCCACAGGCACCATGTTGAAGACTCCCGAAGACAGACCCAGATTCCAACCTCATTCCATTTAGAAAAATATTTGTTTTGACACACTGATACATTCTATGTCAAACTACAGTTTGCTATCTTGTTGAGTCTTAGATATTGGAAATCATTTTAGTTATATCATACTTATACAGAAAAAATAAGTTGGGGGGTGTACATGTGACACAGTGTTTTTCTAGGTCAGAAGGCAGTTTGTTTTTCTATCTTACAACTATCTTTTGGAAATTTAATTTTTATTCTGTGTCTTATGGATTACAATTATCAAGAGCATTCTCTTATTACTCTATAATAACATCGGATATGGGCAGCCTATTTCCCAGGCAACTTCAGGTGTATTGTGTGAAAATATTTCATTTTCAATCTGACATGACACATTGTTATAAATAAAATTTGGGTCTCCCTGGTGGCTTAGTGGTAAAGAATCTACCTGGCCATTTAAGAGACAGGGGTTCTATCCCTGATCCGTGAAGATCCCACATGCCACAGAGCAACTAAGCCTGTGCACCACAGCTATTAAGCCTGTGCTCTAAAGCCTGGGAGCCACAACTACTGAGCCCACGGGCCATAACTACTGAAGCCCACATGCTCTAAAGTCCAGGTGCCCCAACAAGAGGAACCACCACACTGAGAAACTTGTGTACCAAAATTAGAGAGCAGTCCCTGCTATCTGCAATGAGGGAAAAGCTCACACAGCAACAAAGACCCAGCACAGCCATAAATAAAGAAATAATATTATAAAACATGAGTCTTGATCTTTGAATAGTATATTTTATTCACTTTAAGTGACTCCACACTTCAGAAGCTTCAGTGAACAAGTTTCAACTTTTGTGAAATTAAATACAATATACTCTGAGGAGTTAAAGGAAAGAATATATAACTTTGAATAATATTTGTTTAAGATAACATATTAGAAGCCAAGTAGTATGTATAAAGGAGTACAAATAAGAAAGTTAGCATAAGACAGAGGCATATTGTTAATTTTGTGGAACATCAAACAGAAATTGTGAAGCACGATCATTAAAGGAAGTCACACCAGAATGATACTATATGTAACATATAAAAATATAGAAACACAATCATGTAAAAGTTATTACATCGGTGCAGGATCCAGGTGGTGAACATAAATCAATCTGTGTCACAGAAAAGGAAAATTTTAGTATTAATCAATAGCAATCAGTGAAGAAATAAAGCCAAAGGGAGTTTTGAATATGTAGTGACAAATAAAGAGAAACTTTCAGGTGAGGAAATTAGCATCAGAGTCTGGGAAATAGAATCCATCTAGAAAAATCAATCATGACTGAAGATAAATTATGATTTACACATTTACCACCATAGGAATGGCAACTATTTCCTCAGTTCTGTTCAGTTCAATTGCTCAGTCATATCCAACTATTTGTGACCCCATGGACTGCAGCAGGCCAGGCTTCCTTATCCATCAACAACTCCTGGAGCTTGCCCAAACTCAAGTCCCTCAAGTTGGTGATGCCATCCAACCATCTCATCCTCTGTCATCCCCTTCTCCTCCTGCCTTCAATCTTTCCCAGCATCAAAGTCTTTTCAAATGAATCAGGTCTTCCCATCAGGTGGCCAAAGTATTGGAGCTTCAGCTTCAGCATCAATACTTCCAATGAATATTCAGGATTGATTTCCTTTAAGATTGACTCGTTGGATTCCCTTGCTGTCTAAGGGAATCTCAAGAGTCTTCTCCAGCACCACAGTTCAAAAGCATCAATTCTTCAGCACTCAGCTTTCTTTATGGTCCAAATTTCACATCCATACATGACTACTGGAAAATCCGTAGCTTTGACTAGACAGAACTTTGTTGGCAAAGTAATGTCTCTGCTTTTTAATATGCTGTCTAGGTTGGTCATAACTTTTCTTCCAAGGAGCAAGTGTCTTTGCATTTCATGGCTGCAGTCACCATCTGCAGTGATTTTGGAGCCCCCCCCCAAAATGAAGTCTCTGTTTCCATTGTTTCCCCATCTGTTTGCCAAAGTGACCATCTGGCACACAGAAGTTTAAGCAGCACTGTTGAGCCACACCTGCCTGAGAAGATGCCACAAAACTAGTGACATATAGAATAACTATATGAGAAATGGAATATTTCCTGCCATATCAGTAAACAAGTCTGTCACAGTCATCAGCAGTTGCTGCCCACCAATGTGAGCCAAGACCCAGTTTCCTCTACAGTCAGTCTCTCCTATCAGAAAGATTCTATAAGTGTCTTATCCTTATCCCTCAAAAGGTAAAAAGAATGAAAACCACAGTCACAGAAAACTAATCAAACAGATCACATGGACCTCAACCTTGACTAACTATGAAATTATAAGCAGTGATTTTGGAGCCTAAGAAAATAAAGTCTGTCACTGTTTCCATTGTTTCCCCATCTATTTGCCTTGAAGTGATGGGAGTGGATGCCATGATCTTCGTTTTTTGAATGCTGAGTTTTAAGTTAGCGTTTTCACTCTCCTCTTTCACTTTCATCAAGAGGCTCTTTAGTTCCTCTTTGCTTTCTGCCATAAAAGTGGTGTCATCTGCATATCTGATGTTATTGATATTTCTCCTGGAAATCTTTATTCCAGCTTGTGCTTCATCCAGCCCAGCATGTCACATGATGTATATAAGTTAAATATGCAGGGTGACAATATACAGCTTTGATGTACTGCTTTCCCAATTTTAAACCAGTCCATTGTTCCATGTAAGGTTCTAACCGTTGCTTCTTGATCTGCATACAGATTTCTCAGGAGGCAGGTAAGGTGGTCTTGTATTCCCATCTCTTTCAGAACTTCCTATAGTTTGCTGTGATACACACAATCAAAGGATTTGGTACAGTCAATAAAGCAGAAGTAGATATTTTTCTGGAACTCCTTTGCTTTTTCTATGATCCAACAGATGTTGGCAATTTGATCTCTGGTTCCTCTGCCTTTTCTAAATCCAGCTTCAACATCTGGAAGTTCTCAGTTCACATACTGTTGAAGCTTTACTTAGAGAATTTTGAGCACTACTTTGATAGCATGTGAGATGAGTGCAATCGTGTGGTTGTCTGAACATTCTTTGGAATTGGAATGAAGACTGACCCTTTCCAGTCCTGTGGCCACTGCTGACTTTTCCAAATTTGCTGGCATATTGAGTGCAGCACTTTAACAACATTATCTGTTAGGATTTGAAATAGCTCAGCTGGAATTGCATAACCTCCACTAGCTTTGTTCGTAGTGATGCTTCCTAAGGCTCACTTGACCTCACACTCCTGTCTTTCTCTAGATGAGTGATCACATCATCATGGTTATCTGGGACATGAAGATCTTTTTTGTAGAGTTCTTCTGTGTATTTTTGCCACCTCTTTTAATATCTTCTGCTTCTGTTATGTCCATACCATTTCTGTCTTTTATTGGGTCCATCTTTGCATGAAATATTCCCTTGGAATCTCTAATTTTTTTGAAGCGATCTCTAGTCTTTCCCATTCTATTGTTTTCCTCTATTTCTCTGCATTGATCACTTAGGAAGGCTTTCTTACCTCTCTTTGTTATTCTTTGGAACTCTACATTCAGATGGATATATATATCCTTTTCTCCTTTGCATTTTGTTTCTCTTCTTTTCTCAGCTATTTGTAAGGCCTCCTCAGACAACCATTTTGACTTTTTGAATTTTTTTTACCTTGGGGATGGTTTTGATCACAGTCTCTCCTGTACAATGTTACAAACCTCTGTCCATAGTTTTTCAGGCAGTCTGTCTTTCAGATCTAATCTCTGGAATCTGTTTGTCATTTCTACTGTATAATTGTAAAGGGTTTGATTTAGTTCATACCTGAACGGGCTAGTGGTTTTCCCCACTTTCTTCAACTTCAGTTCTAAATTTTGCAATAAGGAGTTCATGATCTGAGCCACAGTCAGCGCCCAGTCTTCTTTTTGCTGACTGTATAGAGCTTCTCCATCTTCTGCTGCAAAGAATATAATCATTCTCATTTCAGTATTGACCATCTGGTGATGTCCATGTTTAGAGTCTTCTCTTGTGTTGTTGGAAGAGGGTGTTTGATATGACCAGTGCATTCTCTTGTCAAAACTCTGTTAGCCTTTTCCCTGCTTTGTTTTGTACTCCAAGGCCAAACTTGCCTGTTATTCCAGGTATTTCTTGACTTACTACCTCTGCATTCCAGTCCCTATGATGAAAAGGTCATCTTTTTTTTGGTGTTAGTTCTAGAAGTTCTTATAGGTCTTCATAGAACCATTTAGCTTCTTCAGCATCAGTGGTTGGGGCATAGAGTTGGAATACTGTGATAATGAATGGTTTGCCTTGGAAATGAACAGAGGTCATTCTATCATTTTTGATATTGCACCCAAGTACTGCATTTTGGTCTCTTTTGTTGACTCTGAGGGCTACTCCATTTCTTCTAAGAGATTCTTTCCCAAAGTAGCAGATGTAATGGTCATCTGAATTAATTTTGCCCATTCCAGTTTATTTTAGTTCACTGATTCCTAAAATGCTGTTGTTCACTTTTGCCATCTCCTGTTTGACCACTTTCAATTTACCTTGATTCATGGACCTAACATTCCAGGTTCTTATGCAATATTGTTCTTTGCGGCATTGGACTTTACTTCCATCACCAGTCACATCCACAACTGGGTACTATTTTTGCTTTGACTCAGCCTCTTCATTCTTTCCTGAGTATTTCTTCACTCTTCTCCTGTAGCATATTGGGCACCTACTGACCTGGGGAGTTCATCTTTCAGTGTCATATCGTTTTGCCTTTTCATACTGTTCATGTGGTTCTCAAGTCAAGAATACTGAAGTGGTTCACCATTCCCTTTTCCTATGGATCACATTTTGTCAGAACTCTTCACCATGACCTGTCTGTCTTGGGTGCCCTACATGACAAGTCTCATAGTTTCACTGAGTTATACAAGGCTGTGATCCATGTGATTTTCTAGAGAATATTAATATATAAGTGTTTTCTTGTGTTCACTAAACCTTTCTCCTTTTGTCAGCTTTATTTTCTAAAATATATCCTTTTTTCCTCCAGAGAGATTGCTATTCCCATGAAAAAATTCATGGGAAGTGGCTTTCTCCTTTCTTAGGTTGCATTTAAATCATCCTGAGATTTTTCTAATGGGACATGCATTTGGCTGCTGAACAAAGAACAGGATTGCCCATCACCTGAGGCTATAACAATGATTCATTTGCATTAAGATGATTAAGGAACGCTTATATTTGAGCTGCAAATCAAGAATTCAATGTTGAATACCAATGATTTTGTCATGAATCTGGAAGATACTTGACCCACAATTTTCCCCATCAACAACAAGTAGGGATTTGGAATATTAGAATTGCCTTGTAAAATTAGCTTTGGGGGTTGGGAGAATATCCATTATGGAGATCAACTGTATGCATCACGGGCTTTTTGTTGACTGTCAGTGTTCCTTCAGTGACCCAATAAAACTCACTGCATACAATCAAGCTATACCAGAAGAGGTGACCATGAAGAAACAGCATCACTAAAGAAACCCTTATTTCCAAAAGTCCTTACGCACAATTTTTCCAGGCTGAATGTTCGGCCCAGTGAACTGATGTACCCAAGGCTTCACGGCACATCTGGTTTCCCACATCAGCATCCCTGTGACTGACCTGAATGGTTCCAGGCAACCTCAGGCTCCCCTCAGTTAACGCTGTCCTGTCTCCATGGTACTTGCTCTCTGCTTCTGGCCTTTCTGCACTCTAGTGCAACCCGTGCAAAGAGGAGAGAGGGGTAGTTTTAAAGCTCAAAGGCAACCCTCAGGAGGGATAGGAACTGGTAGATAAATGTCCCGTCTTCCTCCAGTTCTTCAAATAAGGCATTCTTCACATTCCCCAATCAGTCCCAAGTAAGGAAACCCATTGCCAAAGCAGCAAACTTTAGGTCAGACTCTTTTCTTGCCTCATTTCCCTCTTCCTTGCTTGTCCTAGAGACTAGACTACAAATAAATTGCAACCAAGTTCTTATCTCTGCTTTTTTTTGGGAGGGGAACACTGATTAACACACTTTTTCTTCTCATCATTATGCTATTCATCTCATCTCAAAAGTGAGTCATCTCAGAATCCTCCCTGCTTATGTGTGACAAATATTAAGTTTTTATGTGTACTTTGGTCTAGTTTGTTGCACTGATAAATTTATATATTGTTTGGAATTGTTTGTATTATGATATATTAATATATGCTTAAAGCATATTTTCCCTCCATGTTTCCTCTTTTTAAAGATATTTGTGGCTCTTAGAAATTTATCTTTCATAAGAACTCTGAATTAATTTTATCCAGTTTTAAAATAAGTCACATAGTGCTTGTAGTAAATGATTCTGAATTTTTATTAAATTTACATATTACTTTGGAAACCACTGCATTTTAAATATTATGTTGTTTCATTAAAGAGACAGTATATATTTTCTCAAGAGTCTCAGTCCACTTGGGCTGCTATAAAAAAATACCACAGACTGGGTGGCTTATAAACAACAGAAATTTATTTCTCACAGTTCTAGAGTTGGGTAAGTCCAAGACCAAGGCACCAGCAGATTCACTGTCTGGTGAGGGCCCTCTTCCTGGTTCATGGACTGTCTTCTTCTGTTTGTAACATCACATTGTTGCTGGTGGGTCAAGGGGCTAGGATGTTCCCTAGGGTCTCTTTTAGAAGGGCACTAAGGGATTCCCAGGCAGTTCAGCAGTAAAGATTCACCTGAAATGCAGGAGACCCAGGAGACAAGGGTTCTATCCCTGGTTCAGGAAGATCCCCTGGAGGAGGAAGTGGCAACCTACTCCAGTAGTCTTGCTTGGAAAATTCCATGGATAGAGGAGCCTGATGAACTACAGTCCATGGTGTCGCAGAGTTGGACAAGACTGAACAACCGAGCATGCGTGCACCATCCCTATTTATGAGGGCTTCACCCTCATGATGTAATCACCTCCCAGAGGTCTCCCCTGTTAATACAAACGCAGTGCTGGTTAGTTTTCAATTCAGTTCAATATGTGAGTTTTGGGGGGGCACAAGCATTCAGTCTATAGCACCAAGTATTCAGACATCATTATTATATACTTTTCAAATTTAAGTTCCTTACCTTTCTTACATAATATATTTCTAGGTATTTTTTCCACTGGGTTGCTGGTATTAACTGATATTTGTTTTTCAATTTAGATCTTTAAAACTGGTTGCTAATATAAAGTTTGTTTTAGTAATTTTTTTCTTTTACCTGGCTACTTTCTTAAATTTTTTATACAGTCTTCTATGTACTCAGAGCATATAACCCTATCATAGGTATGTAGAGATAACTTTGCCTTCTTTTCTTTAATATTGATTATTTCTACTTATTTTCTCATTGCTTGTCAGATCTCCAGTGATATCGAATTATAGTAGGAAAAGCAGGTGTCTTTTATATAGCTCTGATTTTTACTCAGTATTTAATTATTTTCTACACTAAAGTTTTGGTAAAAACAAGCTTTTTTATTGTATTTAAGTAGTTATCTTCTATTTCCATTTTATGTAGAGTTTTTATTATGAAGTTTAGCAAAATTCCAGGAATTGAGGGAGTGGAGTGGGGAGAATTCCTCATGCTTGTGCACAGAGGGAAACGAAACAGTAAAATGGGGGACTCTGATGGAGATAAATTACTTAGCAAGGTTGCAGATGGGAAGAGTTACATATGAAGTTTACAGGTGGAAAGAGACTAGCCTGAGGAAGAAGTAGAATCCCTCTCTGACCATACTGAAAGGAGGGAACGTAAGGTGCTTGAAGACCCAGAGAAACTCTGACTTGGAGAAAGGGGATGTTTTCTTTTTCTAAGAATATAATTGGAATATAATTGGTTTACAATGCTGTACAACAAACATGAATTAACCATATACTTACATACATCCCCTCCCCACCTCCTCTCCTTTTAAGAAAAAGTTTGGGTACAAACTAATACAGACAAAGAGGGTTTGAGACTGGTGGGTGTGAATGGTGCTGTATGACTCAGAACAGAGATCACAGACTGGCACACAGGAAAGCTCAAAGAAAGCGAAAGTGGAGATTAATGAGAGTACATGCAAAGAAGGCTGATGGGAGTAAAGGTGCTATGTCAGAGCGGGTAATGTGAAGATGTTACATGAAACTAGGTGTCAATGATTTAGTAGAGAGTGATGGTGAGTGGAATTAAAATTAAATTCCATAAATCACAGCAGGATCTCTATGACCCACCTCCCAGAATATTGGAAATAAAAGCAAAAATAAACAAATGGGACCTAATTAAACTTAAAAGCTTTTGCACAGCAAAGGAAACTATAAGCAAGGTGAAAAGACAGCCTTCATAATGGGAGAAAATAATAGCAAATGAAGCAACTGACAAAGAAGTAATCTCAAAAATATACAAGCAACTCCTGCAGCTCAATTCCAGAAAAATAAACGACCCAATCAAAACATGGGCCAAAGAACTAAACAGACATTTCTCCAAAGAAGACATACAGATGGCTAACAAACACATGAAAAGATGCTCAACATCACTCATAATCAGAGAAATGCAAATCAAAACCACAATGAGGTACCATTTCACACCAGTCAGAATGGCTGCTATCAAACATCTACAAGCCATAAATGCTGGAGAGGGTGTGGAGAGAAGGGAACCCTCTTACACTGTTGGTGGGAATGCAAACTACTTCAGCTACTATGGAGAACAGTGTGGAGATTCCTTAAAAAACTGGAAATAGAACTGCCATATGACCCAGCAATCCCACTGCTGGGCTTATACACCAAGGAAACCAGAACTAAAGGAGATATGTGTACCCCAATGTTCATCAATGCACTGTTTATAATAGCCAGGACATGGAAGCAACCTGGATGTCCATCAGCAGATGAATGGATAAGAAAGCTGTGGTACATATACACAATGGAATATTACTCAGCCATTAAAAAGAATACATCTGAATCAGTTCTAATGAGGTGGATAAAACTGGAGCCTATTATACAGAGTGAAGTAAGCCAGAAAGAAAAACACCAATACAGTATACTAACGCATGTATATGGAATTTAGAAAGATGGTAACAATAACCCCACATGCAAGACAGCAAAAGAGACAAATGTATAGAGCAAAAGACACAGATGTATAGAACAGTCTTTTGCACTCTGGGAGAGGGCAAGGGTGGGATGATTTGGGAGAATGGCATTGAAACATGTATATTATCATATGTGAAAAGGATCACCAGTCCAGGTTCAATGCATGAGACAGGGTGCTCGGGGTTGGTGCACTGGGATGACCCAAAGGGATAGGATGGGGAGGGAGGTGGGTGGGGGGTTCAGGATGGGGAACACATGATGTACACCTGTGGCAGATCCATGTCAATGTATAGCAAAACCACTACAATATTGTAAAGTAATTAGCCTCCAATTAAAACAAATAAATTTATATAAAAAATTAAATTCCAAGGCAAGACTTTTTAAAGAGTCATTAATATGAAGTTTGAAGTAAATCTAAGTTGAATAGAGATTTCAAAAGGAAACCAAAATAAACCAGGAGCTGAGTCACTGAGACAACTAAGATGATAGAGACGAGTGTGGGCATAGGTATCAATAGTGGCCTTGGATAAGGCAGTGGAGAGATACTGGAGGGTTAGAATGAGAATCCAACAGGTTAATAAATGCACAGGTAAATAGTAGGAAACTGCACCTAGAGAATCCCAGGGACGGGGGAGCCTGGTGGGCTTCTGTCTATGGGGTCACACAGAGTCGGACACGACTGAAGTGACTTAGCAGCAGCAGCAGCACAGCAAGAGCGAAAAGGGTGTTCAGGAGAATTCTGCAGGTGGGCAAGGCAAACGAAGATAAGAAAAAAAAAAAGGAAGGAGAAAATCTCAAGCTAGATTGGAGTCATGTTAATTATATAGGAGAGTTTAGTGATTATGTCGTATTTTATCAGTGGAGGGCTGAGTAGCCCATCCAGTCCCAAAGATTTAATTAAATCATGGTGGTAGGTGGCTTCTAAAACTGTTTTACAGTTGGTGTAGTGGGTTAAAATATTCTTTTACTGATGTTCTCTGTGTGTGTCTAGGTGTCTTGGAGTTGGCAGATTTAGAAAATAAATTACAGACCATCAAGATAAATTTAAATTTCAGAAAACAATTTTTTTAGTATATGTATGTCCCATGCAATTCAGCATATTTCACAGGGCATATTTGTATTAATTTTTTGTTATTTATCTGAAATTCAAATTTAACTGATGTGTGTCTGTGTACATACGCACAAGAATCAGGAATATGAGCTGAGATATATTTTCAAACTTAATGTTTTGAAAGAATAGCTCAGAGTAAGTCCTAAAAAATCCCATCACTGTGTGTTTCCCTAATCATTACAGATTTAACATTCAATGGAGCTTCAGTTCAGTTCAGTTCAGTTGCTCAGTCGTGTCCAACTCTTTGCGACCCCATGGACCACAGCAGGCCAAGCCTCCCTGTCCATCACCAACTCCCTGAATTTACCCAACCTCACGTCCACTGAGTCGGTGATTCCATCCAACCATCTCATCCTCTGTCATCCTCTTCTCCTCTCGCTGTCAATCTTCCCCAGCACCAGGTTCTTTTCAAATGAGTCAATTCTTCGTATCAGGTGGCCAAAGTATTGGAGTTTCAGCTTCAAAATCAGTCCTTCCAATGAACACTCAGGACTGATCTCGTTTAGGATGAACTAGCTGGATCTCCTCACAGGCCAAGGGACTCTCAAGAGTCTTCTCCAACACCACAGTTCAAAAGCATCAATTCTTCGGCACTCAGCTTTCTTTACAGTCCAACTCTCGCATCCATACATGACTACTGGAAGAACCATAGCCTTGACTAGATGGATCTTTGTTGGAAATGTCTCTGCTTTTTAATATGCTATCTAGGTTGGTTATGTTTCCTTCCAAGGAATAAGCGTCTTTTAATTTCATGGCTGTAGTCACCATCTGCTGTGATTTTGGAGCCCCCCAAAAATAAAGTCAGCCACTGTTTCCCCATCTATCAATGGAGCTTATGAACAAATAATTAGTTTCAGTATTTAAAAAATTTTTTTCCAATGTTGAATCATTAGTAGATGAATTTTTCTTTAATAGTTTCTATAGTTAAAATTTTCACTTACTTCCTTGCACCAATCCCCTTTCCAAGACCAACCAAAAAAAATTTTTAAGGGAAAATGTCATTTTAAGTTTTTGAGAAAATTATGACATTTTAATATTTAGAAACTCACATTGGAATTCTTGCACTTTTCGATGACTATATTGCTGTTATCAACCTGTAACATTTAAACATAACTGAAGAACTGCACACACGATATACTCATGTGAATGGGAAGGTTAGACCTGTAACTCAACCCACTCATTAAAATAATAGTCAAATTTTTGAGAGATTAAAAAAGTTGTAAATATAATGGAATCATTTACTTAGATCCTACTTTTTTAAAAATTGAAGGAGCTGAAAATTACATGATTTGGGACAAAACAGAAGCTTGGAGTTTTGTTTTCTAGGCATGGCTTCTGGTCCCTTTATGTGAAACTCACCAACTCTACTCAGAGAAAAATGAGGTATCATCTGGTGCTAGTTTTTAGCACTCCAAACATGTGAGTGGCTGAAGTTAAATCCAAAAGTCCTTAAAACTGTGTTTTGTGTGTTTACAAAGCAGTTTGCGGCGGCATCCATCTTCCTTTCACTGGACAGTCCAGCCCACTGAAGTAGCATCTCTGTCTTTAGACTTAATAATCTTAACTGGGGATTGTCTCTGTTTTAAGGTCCTGCCTGGTCTCTGAAGCCCCATTCGCTTCACAGATGGGCCACTTGTATCTACCGGACTCCACCTCCACCCTTTCACTCTACCCCACCTTCCCTACAGACTGAGAGCTGCGTCCTGACTCCAGATGGCAGACAGGGGAACTGCAGGCACTTAAGCTTGGCACTCTGTGATTTGGCAGCAAGGTGCCTTGCAGCTAGTGTATCTTCAACATCTACCATGTTGAGTCCATGGTTCTTTACCATTTCACATCCATTGTGAAGTGACACAGAACCTCCCATTGTAAATTATATTACTCACAGATTACAGATAAGCGGACTGATATCCAAATGGAAAAGACAAAAAAACTAACATTTACTGAGCATCTCCTTTGTAACTTGCACTGTGTCAAGCATTTTACAAGCATCGTCTCATTTAATTCTCATCGCACACCTAAGAATTATATGTTATAAGAGGCAGGAGTTACAACATCTGTTTTACAGATGCACAGTGGTTCTAGCTTTAGGGGAAGACTGAGCGACTGAACTGATTGATTTGGGCTTTAATCTTGGCCTGATTATCTCTCAGTCTCAGAGGTTAAAGCGTCTGCCTCCAATGCGGGAGACCCGGGTTCGATCCCTGGGTCGGGAAGATCCCCTGGAGAAGGAAACGGTAACCCACTCCAGTATTCTTGCCTGGAGAATCCCACGGACGGAGAAGCCTGGTAGGCTACAGTCCACGGGGTCGCAAAGAGTCGGACACGACTGAGCGACTGAACGGAACGAACCTACGGCATCTGGAAAATTGCTTGATATTTCCGTGCTCCAGTTTTCCTTTTTTAATGATATTTACATTTTTATTTATTTTAAAAAGCTTTTTATTTTATATTAGAATATAGCTGATTAACAATGTTGTGATAGTTTCAGGTGGACAGCAATGGGACTCAGTCATACATATACACTCTCTCTCAAACGCCTCTCCTATCCAGGCTGCCACATAACACTGTGTGCACCAGTTTTATCTGTAAAATTGGGGAGATGATGGTGTGCACCTCACTAGCATGTCGAGTGCATTAAATGTGCTGAAAAATGTAGAAAAATCCATATAATGTGCCAGCACAGTACTTGACATGTAGTAAATGTTATATAACAGATAGGATTAAATGCTTCTGGGTAACAAACAGAATGTATTAATTAGGAGTAATGTACTCATGGATGGCTATGACTATACATTTTTGCTATCTTTGCACACAAGTGTGCATTTTCTCACTTTTGTATATTAAGTATGGCTTCACAGGGATTCCCGACACTACAGCTGACTACTGACTCAGATGTGCTGGGTAAATACCCTTTCAGCAGACCTCAGATCACACCCCACAAGCTCCCTCTGAACCAGGCTGACTCTCTGAGGGTACATTTGACAGTACTGGGGAGAAGGCTGCCCACACCTGTCGACACTCCTGATTTTTTTCAACTGTCATACATTTCCTTACTAATGAAATTTTAGGACAATTAATTTTTTTATTATGGTCAAAAAACCATAGAGAATTCAAAGAAAGAAACTAAACAGAAAAACTAATCAAAGGGAACTAATATTCTATCAATGTCCTGCTTTGCTCCCTGTATTAAGTTTGATATTTGGAAATTTGTAAAAGGCTTGGTTTTATGTGTATGAATATTTTTCCACATGACACAGGCATTTTTACTGAGTCCATGTGGCATCTCTGAACATTACCACCCAGTGAAGGCCAGGTGCCTGTGTATTTAAACACAGGAATTTGAATGGTTTGGTTGAATAGCTACTGGAACTTTTCACTATGAAACCTGGCCTAGTCAAGTATTGGTTTCAAAACAAACCATGTACATTATTGTTTAAGATTTTTTTTTAATTAAAAAGTTACAGTAAATATTTTGGAAAGCAAAATAGGAAGTAAGCATATGAGACATTTCTGTATGGACCAGAATAAGATTTAGAACTTAGTGTTTGAAAAGCCAAATATCCAAGTGAAGTTACCAAGAGCAGCTGCAATGTATAGTGGATTTGGCTAATAATGAGAGATATTCGATATTGTTTTTCTTTTTAAGATTGGTATATCTTTTTGTTTTGGTTTACTCTTACCAAAGTGTCCTGGCTGATAAAGATTGTTTTGTGAATTGAATGAATGACCAGAATAACCTCTATGAATCTCCAGTGAGCAACTAACCATACACATGGTCATATCTCTTCTGCTCTGGGAAAAAATCTTTTCACATAAATATATTAATACATCTATGTAAGATATTTCTCCATTCTATTTTTAGACCTTTTTTTGCATCCATTAGTTACTTATAATAATCATCTCTTGCATTCAAGGAATATTTAAATAATTTCAGGAAAAAAGCACAAGGTAAGATATCTCTATCTGAAAAGAGACATTGAAATATCAACTTCAAAAAGCAATGGGGAGAAAACAGTATGTTTTCCATTTCTTTTCCAAAACAAAGGAAGTAAAAAAATTCTTTCATGGTTTTTGTTTTGCAAATCACATTGTCCTCAACTTTTAAAATAATAATCTTCCTTGACAGCCATTTAATAATTGTGAGCGATCTATGACTTTATTATAAAGCACTCATCTCATCTAATGATCTATTTCCTTTACCCCAGGGGCGAAGTACAAAGCTAAGGAATTATCTTGGTGATACTTTTAATAACTTCCTGTGGGATTGCTAACCCCAACTGAAGCCGGTTCTGTAAAGGAGTTAATCATGTAATTTCACAGATTAGACACCGCAGGGTTACTAATGAGAAACTTCAGTTTAGTGATAAACTTTTTTTTTCCAGGAATATTTTGAGAGGCCTGTAACCTTTGGCTGACACCCAGCAAGGCTATTAGTTTAACCATGGGATGCACTACCAAATGCACAAGAGTCAGCAAACTTCTTTTCTGGAAAGTTGATTATAAGAATAGTTTTGTTAAGAGACTCCAGAAACAGATGGAATGGGCAAAAAAATAAAAAAAAGGAGGAGGGGGGAAGACAAGCGTAAAAAACTTATCAACTTCCGTTGGTTGGCATAACTTCAGCTTCTAGTGTCTTTTCAACATATGCTTAGGATGGAAACCGCAGCTCACATTTAAATGTCATGCTGCCCTCTGTTCCATAAACATGTATCATCCATCACTAAATATTTAGATCTGAATTGTTGGAGCTGAGTTCTGTGCCAGGGGTAGGGGGATTAATTCCTTTCAAGGTCCTCACATGATGGATTTTACACTGGAGTAAACATCCGAGAAGAGCTCACACTAAGGCCATAAAATATATAAATAAAGTTTAAAGTTTAATTAAGTCAACATTATTTAAAGTGGTTGTCATATTTTATGGCGAACTTTTCATGTTTATTTTGTATGACTCCTAATAAATAAGCCCCTCCTGATCAGACAAAAAGCACAGCTAGGTTAAAATTAAGGGCTGCGAACCTAGGACTGGAAGAAGAGTGTTCCTGAGTTGGGGCTAATGCAACCTTTTCCCATTATACTTTTATTGCTAGAACTAACCTTTAAGCTAAACACTGAGTCAGTCTTCTGTATAGACACAACATTTGAAGATTCTTTAAGGCCTTATTAATTGGACTGTGGGGAAACAATACATTCACATAGAACACAGACTAGCAAAGAATGGAAAAGAACCTGTGCAGTAAAACAACTTTCATTTGATGTTTGGTTTATAATAATAGAGAGCATAAGAAGAAGAAGAATTGATTCAAAGTAAGCTCATATTAGCTTCTTCTTAAAATAATTTATCTTAAAACATAAATCTTTGAAATGAACATAACTCATCCTCCATAAATCAGTACTCTAGAGCACCAGATTTTCTTCTTTAGTATTAAATAAGGAAATTAACAATCATATACTCTTTTGTGTTTGATGGATATGGAATCTAAGGAGAAAGAGAAATGAAGGACAGAGGCCAGTTAAAGCAAATCCTTACTTCGAGGAGTTGAAGTACAGTTGCCACTCTGTACAGACTTTATCTTCTTAAAGTAAAAGAAGATATGACAGTGAGAGCCCTATTTCTTCCCACAAGAAAAAAAATCTCTATCCAAAGAAGTGTTTAAGCTTTAAGGAAAATTTTAGAGCAAAGAAGGTTTAGAACATGTGTCTGCCAGTGTCCAGCTAACTGCTTCCCTAATCAGAATACTGATTTAATGATGTATATATCTACAGAGGAAATGGGAGGAAGTTATAACTGATGACCTCTCAGAAGCAGAGACTGTAATACCACCTTTGATGGTTCTTGGGTTGCATACTTTTAGAAACTAGGTGATCTGATGCAACATACTAATCATATATTCCCTCACGTGTAAAATGTAGCTACTGAGAAAATAAGAGATACTACTTGTCAGTTGCATCCTGCATATACACAGTAAACACCCATCAATGGTATCAGTTATCACTGGCTTCACGTTCATATTTTATAAGCTACATATTAAGGCCAAACTGTTTTTCCAAACTACCAAGTTCCTGAGGTGGCTGATGATTTTTCCCTAAATTGGGGCTCATACTTATTTTTTTTGACAAGTGCCAATCTTTTACATAAATACCACATATGTGTAGTATCTTTTACATAAATACCACATATTCTTACATAAGAATGAAGATATTTTTCTGGAATAAAAATACATATATATAAAATGTAAAAAATACATGCTATCAAAATAGTTTACTATCTCTTGGGCTAGAACTTGAGATTTCAATGAACTGAAAAAATTTTTTAAACTTACTGAAATTTGATAAGCAAAACACAAAATTCATCTCATTCTTTTCTGCTGAGAAAATGTCTCTTTACGTTGACATGCTCAGCATATTTTCTGAAGTCTGTGCATCATTCTTTTGTGAATCTTTGGTTCCGGATAATTTTCTCTCCATATTTCTACATTTCTCTTTGTCATAACAATGAAATGACTGTATTTTTTACATGAATACATCATTGTCTGCTAAATACTCCCCCTGGAGAGAGCATGTTTTATGAAATAAACGTGATTGAAAGGAAATGAAATGAAGATTAAAATTATATGTTAGCACTGAAAGAGAACTTCTGAATAACATCATGATGACAGAACACAAAAATGCTATGCCAATACAGCTGATTTTGTGAAAACGTGCATGCATAATAGTAACTGTAATTTAATTGTTCACTGTTTCAACATCTAAAAAATCTACTAAAAATCTATCTAAAAGTCATTAAAGCAAAAATGGTGAAGCATAACTTCCACTCACCTGACAGATGCTATGGTGTTTATCTCACATAGAAATTATTTTACTTTATAATTCTAATGTTTTAAAGTTCTTTATTAATTTGCATATTTTAAAATCATGTTTTCATTTTTCGACCTACTTTAATACACATGTACAAATTATACCTACATATACCTAGACTAAAGATATTATTACTTTGTATTACTTTCTTAAAGAAATAAACTCAGATAAAGTAAATTTGTATATACTTAGTATTTTCAATGGAGAAGGAAATGGCAACCCACTCCAGTGTTCTTGCCTGGAGAATCCCAGGGACGGGGGGGAGCCTGGTGGGCTACTGTCTATGGGGTCACACAGAGTTGGACACGACTGAAGCGACTTAGCAGCAGCAGCAGTATTTTCAATACATAGATGACTAAATTGTCCACAGAGATATTTTAACAAATATGAAAAAATAAATGTCATCTGAAAAATTCTCCTTTGTTTTCCATTGTGTTGCTTGCCAAGGAAAACTTTCCTTGGTTCACATATAACCTTATCCAATTAGACTTTCAGGAGTGTGGTTTCTGATGTTTAGAAACTGGTGACCCAGCAGGCACACTGGAGTATAAGTCAGTTTCACCAATGCACTCTCAGGGCAAGCACATGGACAGCTAATGTTTCCAAACTATTTGTTTTCTCTAAATATTTTCCCTCCCTGGGTGACTTATACATTATATAGTAGAACCAGAGTAGATACAAAAGGTAGGACCAAATGAGAACCTTTCTACATGTAGCTCACTGGTAGTAAACTTGGGCTTTTATCAAGGAAATTCTTCAGCAAGTAGAATGTCCTTGCAGAAGGGAAAGCTTGTACAAGAGAGTGAGTTAGGTAATGAAGACATACACTCTTATGCTTTCATTGTCCCAAAACACTTATTATTAATACATACATTTGTCCCAAAAATATGTTTAGTAACTTTCCTGTGTTGTTGACTACTACCTCAAGTGTAGCTAATGATATCTAGTGAAAAGTAGGCTTTCTCTACCTTCAACCTGGAATGAAAAATTCCTTGAGGATTCCTTACGGTTCTTGTCGCTAAAATCACATATCCATGTGCACACACACATACACATTATATGTGTAAATACATATGCATGTGTTTGGTCTTAATATAAGATTTATATTAATTAGGGTTTTATAAGTTACATATATTTATATTTGTAATATATTCTATACAAACAGGTATCATTTCATGTCTTTTAGCACTATTGTATCTGATGACAAAAGAGAAGGGCAAATGAAATTAAATTCATAGAACTTAATCCTAACATGCCATCTGCCTCCCACATTTACAAATTCTAACTAGAGATACAGTATTTCATTTTAGATAGGGCTCAATGAACAAGGTTAGTAAGAGACTATCTTTTTCTCCTTTAACTGGAATGCCCCAAGAAGTACAAGGAAGAGTCTGAAAATTAATATAAATAAGGATGTTATTTGATCTACATCACAAAGCTAGTGACTTAATAGCCCACTCTCAAGTGGTATAGACATTATTCATTTCATACACGTTCCATCCGAACCATAAATCATGAAATTTCTATCTCATTAAAATGTAACAAATACCTGTAGAAAGCTACTATACTTTCCTGATAAAAACACATGTAAGCTTGGTCATATTTTGAAACTATTTTCATATTTAGTATATCACCTTTATTTAACTTTCTGGTTAATAAACACATCCCAGGTAATAGCAAAGTCCAAGGCCCTCATCTATGTGGCATGTTGAAAGCTTAGTGATCTCCTAAGGCTGCATATTATTTAAATATAAAGCAAATTTGGTGAGTAAGTTAGAGAAAAGACAAATACTGTCTGCTATCACTTATATGTGGAATCTAAAAATAAAACAACAAATAACAAAGCAGAAACACACTCGCAGATATAGAGCACAGACTGGTGGTTGCTAGAGGTGAATGGGTGGAGGGAGAGGCAAAAGGGGTACGGGAGATGAAGAGGCACAAGCTGCTAGGTATAAAATAGATACATTACAAAGATGTAGTGTATGGCATAGGGAATATAGCAAATATTTTCTAATAACTTTATATGAAGTATAATCTAAAAAGTCAAATTACTATGTTGTGTGCCTGAAACTAATATAATATTGTAAGTCAATTATACTTCAATAATAAATAAATAAATAGCTAAATGAAGCAAATGTGTCTTGATAAAATGCAAATGGATGATATGAAGGTGGAAACTTTGTAATTTAAGGATTTTGAAAAAGAAGGAAAGGCTTAATTCAGATTATGAATCCAAAGACTGAAAAATTAGGAAAATAATTTGAGGTAATAAGTCATTAATATCATGAAAATGGAAAAGATTAAATCAAAATCAAGAAGTTTAATTGAAAAATGTACATGTGTTTAACTTGAAAGAAACAGGCATTCATGAATTCACATTTTCATCAGTCACTCCAAAAGTGAAATTTAAAAACTCAGACCATGGTCAGAGATGTGACTAGGAGAATTTGTGACCTCATGGACCGCAGTACACCAGACTTCCCTGTCCTCCACTATCTCCCAGAATTTGCTCACATCCATATCCACTGAGTAGGTGATGCAATCTAACCATCTTATCCTCTGCTGCTCTCTTCGCCTCTTGCCTTCAATCTTTCCCAGCATCAGGGCCTTTCCCGATGAATTGGCTCTTTGCATCAGGTGGATGAAGTATTGGAGCTTCAGCCTCAGAATCAGTCCTTCCAATCATCATTATCCCAACACTAAGAATTATTAGGTACCTGCCAAAGCTTGGTGGACTAGGCACGTCTCTCTGGTTCTCCAACAACCCTGAGTGGGACGTTTATTGTCTTTATTTCACAGAGGAGGAAAGCGATGCTCAGAGTGAATAAACAACTTTCTCATGGTCACAGTTGAACTCAGACTTGTCTGATACATAATAAGGCTCATTCCATCATATTATGCTGTAAACCCTAAAAATATAAAATTTGGTTTAAAAATTACTAGACTTATTTCAATTGCATCTCCATTTCCCCTTCTTTCAGAAACCAGGCTGTTTTAGCTGAAACTCTACAACTAATCATCTGAATCTAAACATTCAAAAAGTAGGTAAAATGGCATAAGTATTGCTATGAGGATTTTGAAGGAAGAGGTGTGGTAGAGTGCAAAGATGGCAACAATATCTTCCTATCCCAGTACCCACACTCCTTGCAAAGTGATGTTGGAGCTATTTCCATTAAGAAGTAAAGTCTATTTCTCCACCTCTTGAATCTGGTCTTGAATATGTGACTTACTTTGGCCAATGGAAATACGAGATGTAATATAAGCTGAATTTGCTTCCACCATGGCACGAGGAAGTCCAGTCTAGTCAGCAGAGAGGCCACATTGGGGAGGACCCAGCTGTCCTGACGAGAAGGCTGCTGACTTGTGGCCTGTGAGTGAAGCCCACTGCCCTAGCCGAGGTGCCAACTGACTGCAATTAAACTGGATGAGACCAGCAGAACCATTCAGCTGCCAGGCCTCTTCCTGACCACAGAATTCTGAGCAGGTAAATGTTGTAAATCTTTTTCAAACCACAAAGGTTCATGGTCATTTGTTAACAGCAAATGCTACAATAAATTATATTTTAAAAAATACATGAAATCCCTCCTTGTCATTTCCCCCAGAGGTGGCAACAAGCTTTTTATTTTTTCTTCTTTTTCATGTCCAATCTTACTCTTTTTTTTTCAACTAATACTTTTAGTAGATGGCTTGGTTGCTATGAAATAATGTTTCCTCTGAAAAAAGGTAACTGAATTCTTTATGCATGAAATCCAAGATCCTGGTTTTGTTAGCATTCAGCTTCTGGAACTGACAGGCTTGGCTCAGATACGGTCTTCAAAAGGGTCTCTATAGCCAATGGAATGGAACACAGATACCAGAGCCACATTATGGTTTTTGAGGGTCCTGGCTCCTTTGCCTTTGATAATTAATTAATTTATGACTGTATTGGTATATAAATGAATATATTCTACCACAGGGTAAAAGGTTTCCTCAGTTTAAAGGTTCATTTTTTTCTTCAGATTTTCATAGAGATTAAAACATTTTCAAGGCCATTAAAAATATTGTGGTCCCAGGGCACTGCCCTTATCATGCTTAATGAATGTCATCCTAGAAAAATATTATAAAGGATAAACTTATTTATGCCCTTCCAGTTCTTCAGAACTAGCATTTTATAGCCACAATGAGAAGACATGTGTGCATGTGTTTGTGTGTGTTAGCGTGTGTGGGTGTATGTGTATGAGAATTTGCCCTCCTGTTATAGCTTAAGTAGGTAAGTCACCTCACCATCTTCTCCTCCAGCCACATCTCAAGCTAGGGGCTCCTTGCCCAGAGGCAACTACATAAGGATTGCAGAGGACAGAACCATTCATATCCTACAATGACCAAGAAAAAAAAGAAAAGCAACACTAGGGAATCTTTAATATAAACATTAATAGTTTCCCACATCTTTGTTTAGAGAATAGCCTGAGGATTTCTAAACTTTTAGATCTTGTTCATTCCAGAAGAACTGTTTCACTTATGGCCACATAAATCTTGGGCCTTTAGAAGTTCCAGGATTCAGCCTCTTTGGAAACTAGTCACAGAGAACTCACAGGTGATCGTATAGAGCAAACCTGATTCTGGCTATTCGGGAGACATAATATTTGCTAAGATAATTTGAGTCCAGCTCTGACATCAATTATAGAGAATAGAGATTTGGTAATGAAGCATGGAAAGGAGCATTTGGCAGTAATTCTAGTATTCTTGTTTTTTAAACTGGTTGTATTTTTTTTTCCTGATTACAAGGGTAAGATACACTCAATGTAGAAAATTGAAAGAATGTTCTTTTCTTTTAAATTAAAAATGAACACTATGAAAAGTGGTCTTCAGGGTTACCATGCAGGATGAGACTGAGAGCATTAATGGTTTATATATGTTTTTTTCTCTATCTCCAAGCATATTTCACTGGTATTTCATTTTTTAAAGATTTGCTTCATCTTGAATCTAGTAAAATATTCCACCCATTAATACATTTCAAAGTGAAAAAGTGATTATTTCAAATAAAGTTAGAATGTGAGCTCCAGAAGTCCATGACTTAAATGTCACCCAACATTTAGATCTCCACAGCCTCTCCTATTCACAGGACATTTCACATCACCTTGTCTTTGCTCAACCCCAGGCTTCCTTGGGGTTATGCAAACGCAGCTTAACCTGAAAAGCCTAGAGGCTAGAAGGACAGCAGACTGCAGAGTCCACTTCTGACCACTTTTTCTTCCTTTCCTCTGGAGTCCTGGGAAGAAGAACTCAAGAAGTGAAAGTGGAAGGGTTAACCACTCAGCCATGTCCCACTGTTTGCCACCCCATGGAACTCTCCAGTCTCCTTTTCTGGAAAGTTTTTTTTAAATACAAGGACAGGACAGACCCAATTTTGTATAATATGTTGTGTTTACTGCCCTTGGAAACTACAAACATGTCCTAGAAATTAAAATATATTTATATCCCAATTTTATCCCCAAGGCTCTCTGTTCCCCTTGGGAGTAGGTCATAACTCCACTTTTGGGTTTGGGAAGCACACATGCAGGCAAGTGTTCTCCAGGAGCAAAGGAATTCTCCCCACTGCTTTGGCAGTGGTTTCCAGCTGCGGCAGCAGGATGGACCCAAACTCACAATAGGAAGAATCGCATCACCTCCATGCTCACAGCACCTGCTCAGGAATTTCGCTTACCCATCGCATGGTGTTCACATCTTCAGAATTCTCAGAAATAGGCCATCCCTCTCATCAAGGGCATCCTCATTGTTCCAGGCAGATGCAGATGGTTTGGTGGTTAGACAAGGTGACACTGCAAAGAAGGTATGGGTTGTGACTGTGGTCCTCTTGTTTAGCGTGACGCTATAAACTCACCTCTGAGCTCAGCGATGTAGCTTGGTGGTGTTCTTTCCCTGATTAACCCACCTTCATCCGTTCAGTCCCTAATTTCCTGTGCCCTTAGCACTTTTCATTCCATGAGAACTGATTTACTCGACTTCCTTGCTAGGGGTTTTATTCGCCGTTTCCAGATAATTTTCCCCCACCATGTAACTTCCATATATACACTGGTCATTCCACATGTGTGTCTAGATGCATGGTGGTCATCAGAATGTGGATTACCCATGCATGCCTGGGTGCTAAGTCCCTTCACTCATGTCCTATTCTGTATGACCCTATGGACTGTCACTCACCAGGCTGCTCTGCCCATGGGATTCTCCAAGCAATAACACTGGAGTAGGTAGCCATTCCTTTCTCCAGGGGATCTTCCCACCCCAGCAGTGGAACCTCTGTCTCCTGAATTGGCAGGTGGGTTTTTTTTTTTTTTTTTTTTAGTACTAGTGCCACCTGGGAAGCCCCTGGATTCCCCATGAAGACCTCTAATCCAACATCCAGAGCAGAACTCACTGTTTCTTCTACTCTTGAGGTCCTGACTTTTCTCCTTTATTACAATCCTAGGGAACAGCATTCAATCCAGAATTCTGCCAGCCACGTTGACTCCTCCTCACCACATAATTTGCTGAAATTCTCATTCACTTAGTAATTTTGGTCTATTGACCCTTATAGCTACTCAGACTGCTAGTATTAAGGAAATCATCCTTTCTGGTTGAGTTATTGCAACAGCCTCTTAACTACTTTTCATGTCCCTGGTTTTGATTTCCCAAACCACACAACACACTGTTGCTAGGTTATTTTTCTAAAACTGAAATATATTATGCAACACTACTGCTTAAAATAATTCAGTGATTCCTTGTCTACCAACAGCCAATAATTTACAGACAGGAAGCTCCAGAAGGAGCATGATGCGTCTTCTTGAGGATGAATTGATTTGCAGGTAAAAATTCAAAGTATATTAAAATTAATGTGTTTTAAAATAGGTTAGAAAATTTACATTTGTTTTTAAACATGGAAAGTTGAGGAATTTTAACTTGAGCAACAACAGTTTCAGGTAGACTACATACCTCTGGAGGAGGGCATGGCAACACACTCCAGTATTCCTGTCTGGAGAATCCCATGAACAGAGGATGCTGGTGGGCTACAGTCCATGGCTGTAGCAACTTAGCACACACATATCTCTAGGAGCTTCCCCAGTGACTCAATGGCAAAGAACCTGCCTGACAATGCAGGAGACGCTGGTCTGATCTCTGGATCAGAAAGACCCCCTGGAGGAGGAAATGGTAACCCACTCCAGGATTCCTGCCTGAGAAATTCCATAGATAGATAAGCTTGGCCACGTTGACACAAAAGAGTTAGACATGACTTAGTGGCTAAACAACAACAATATATCTCTGGAGGAAAAAATACTTGCTTGTTTTTGCTGTTAGATGTATATTGCCAGAAAGAAAAAAGAAAGGAGAGAGAGTTTAATGGATAAAATTCAAATTCCTTAGTATACCCCTAAGAACTTGTTATAATCTGATACTCTTCATTTCTTCAGCCTTACCCATATGCCTTTTTGGCCTTCTCTAAGCACCCTGCCTAAATTCTACTCATTTTTATGTCTCAGGCATGGATCTGTCAGGAAAACTTTCTTTTTCTTCCCATTCCCAGTCTGGGTTTGAACGCCCTTGCTCAATGATCCCCCAGCATCCT
This sequence comes from Moschus berezovskii, assembly GCF_049115385.1. Classification (NCBI taxonomy): domain Eukaryota; kingdom Metazoa; phylum Chordata; class Mammalia; order Artiodactyla; family Moschidae; genus Moschus; species Moschus berezovskii. Next base: position 78,962,479 of record NC_142469.1, on the reverse strand, counting down.
ACGTGTCCTTCTGTCATAACTTCTACCATACTGCTTTTTCTTTGCAACTTTCTCACGTGAGTTCTCCCTCTGACTGTAAGCATCCTAAGGGTGATGGAATTCTCCAGGCAAGAATATTGCAGTGGGTTGCCATTTCCTTCTCCAGAGGATCTTCCTAACCCAAGTATCAAACCTGAGTGTCCGGCATTGCAGGCAGATTCTTTATCATCTAAGCTACCAGGGAAGCCCCAACCATCCTAAGGGTAGAAGTCATTTGACTCTGAACGTCCCAAAAGAGACCTGAGCACATAGCTGCTGTTCAGTGAATACTTGGGATTAGTTGAATAATTATTCCTCACAGCACAGCACAGGTAATCACCAAGTATTTAACAAATGGTAATGAGGAAATAAACATTTCTCCTTATTATTTTCCTTTTCCTTTGAGCATTCATAATTTCTACCTTTGAGTTCACAAAATCCTATCTTATCCTCTAATATCCTTCGATCACAATCTCCTTAGTTCCTATTGGTAGATGGGGGGAGGCTGCTGAGCGCAGTCAGAATGCAGATTTGTAACTAGAATTTGATCCTTCTCTGTCCCAGCTGGGACTTCTTTGTAACTTTAGCAGCCTTTTAAATTGTCCTTTTCCGTCAGTAGAGGTTTTAAATATTGCTCACTCTTGTCAGTCCCATTGTCATTTACATATCTGATCTCACTTTCTAGTCAACAGACTAACCTCAAACCTGACTTTCATTTAAAACATTGGCAAACTCATTTTTATCCTCTGTTTCCTTCTCTCTTCTAAGAGGGAGCTCTTAGAGAAAAAGCTACTCTTTCTCTTCAAGAGCCCCATCGTGCATTCTCCAGGGCTCTAGGTTCCAATAATCTCCTAACAGTCAAATACCATAAATACTTTTTGTTATGTAGTCTATATGGCTCTTCCGTGACATTTGACACCATTTCTCATCTCTTTTAGTTGGAAATTCTTTTCCCTTGGTTTGAATGGTTGACTCTCTTCTATGCTTGATGACTTTTCAGGCTCTTTCTCCTCCATGTACCTGCCACTGTCAGTATTTTCTAGGGTTCGTTTCTCCACTGTTCTTCTCCCATTAAGCACATTCCATCACTGATCCTTCTGTTCTGGATGTAAATGTCACCCACACTCTCATCATGTTGGTCACATCTGTACAATCTGAAGTACAGCTCCCAGGACATTTCAATCTAGAGTCTCACGGAGATTTCAAACTCAACAAGAAAAAACTTACTATTCTATCTTTATTTCATCTCCTCTCCTCTAACCTTGAAAGTTGCTCTTCTTCCTATGTCTCTCTTCAGGTTCACTGGTGGCACCATCAAGCTGTCCAAGTTAGAAACTTGGGAGTCAGCTGATGATGTCCCTTCTCTTTAATGGTAGTTGGCTGCTGAACAGCTCTTGACAATTCTTGCTCCAAACTTTAGCTCAGTTTATCCCATCCTCTCTAATCCAACTATCAGTGCTCTCATTCTGGTCTGTATCCGCTCCCACATGATGTATTATATACAGTAGGCTGTCACAGGTCCTCTCTTGGACTTCACCTTCTTTCAACCCACATTTCTCATGGCTGCTGGAGTTGGCGCTCTGAGCCAGCCCAGACTTCACTTCCTGGAGAACCACTGACACCTCCACCTCCTCCCCAGGTGGAGATGGCGGCCTTCTTGTGTGTGGACCTAAGGCCCAGCACAGCATCAAGCCCTGCTATGGATTTTGTACTCTGTTGCATTCATTCATCTCATGTTTCCCTTTCTTTTTCTCTCTTCCTCCAAATTGTGAGTTCTTTGATTACAGGAGCTGTATCTTAACAGCTCAGTAAATTCTGTCTTTCCAGTTCAATAAATATTTATGAGATAAAATGTTTATTGAATACATTCTTCTAATTCCCTACCCTTTTCCACTTCACTTTGCTGTTATTGGTTTCTGTTGAGAGGAAGTAAGAGTGTAGCGTTCAACAGTGCAAGTTTTGAAGGGAGGTTTCCTGAGTTCAAAGCCTAGCTTTACCATTAAGAAACTACACTAATTGTGCAAGCTATTTATTTTTCTGCAGTCAATCCTAAAGGAAGTCAGTCCTGAATATTCATTGGAAGGACTGATGCTGAAGCTGAAGCTCCAATACTTCGGCCTCATGATGAGAAGAAATGACTCATTGGAAAAGACCCTGATGCTGGGAAAGATGAAGGCAGGAGGAGAAGGGGACAACAGAGGATGAGATGGTTGGATGGCATCGTCAACTCAATGGACATGAGTTTGAGTAAACTCCGGGAGTTGGTGATGGACAGGGAGGCCTAGCGTGCTGCAGTCCATGGGGTCACAAATAGTCTGACATGACTGATCAACTGAACTGACTGAGATTCCTGATCTAACACTGGAGATAATAATTTTCAGGATAGTATGAGGACTAAGTAGAGATGCAATTGAAATAAGCTCAGTACTTTTTAAACCACAGTTTATACTATACTTTTAGTGTTTACCACTTGGGGTAGGTGGTTTAGTCACTAAGTCGTGTCCAACTCTTGAAACCCTGTAGACTGTAGTCTGCCAGGCTCCTCTGTCCATGGGATTCTCTAGGCAAGAATACTGGAGTGGGTTGCCATTTCCTTCTGCAGGCATAATATGATGGAAGGAGCCTGATTACATAACAGACCAGTCTGCGTTCATATCATAGCTTTGCTACTTACTGTGTGACCATGAGAAAGTTGCTTACTCACTCTTGGCATTGTTTCCCTCCTCTGTGAAATAAAGACAATAAACCTCTCAGTTAGAGTTGGAGAACAAGAGAGAAGAGCATAGTCTGTGAAGCTTTGGTAGGCACCTAATAATTCTTAGTGTTGGGATAGTGATGATTGGAAGGACTGATGCTGAGGCTGAGGCTCCAATACCTGGCCATCCGGTGCAAAGAGCCAATTCACTGGGAAAGACCCTGTTGCTGCCAAGGACTGGGGGCAGGAGGAGAAGGAGGTCATAAAGGATGAGATGGTTGGATGACTCGTCAACTCAATGGACATGAGTTTGAGCAAACCCTGGGAGATAGTGAAGGACAGGGAAGCCTGGTGTACTGCAGTCCATGGGGTAGCAGAGTCAGACATGACTGAGCAACTAAATAACAACAGCAAAGAGAACAAAATGAATTAACACACGAGAAAATAGATTCTAGACTACTGCTCCCCACACATTAAGCCCTTAATAGAAGTTAGTCTCATCACTGTCGTATTTTTCTTTCTCTTTTCTCTTCCGTTCTTTATTCTCTCCCCCCTTTTCTTGGTCCCTTCCTTCCTTCCCTTTATATTCTTTTTGCTTGTTTGGGATCCAACTTTCTCATTTTCTCCTCTATTTGTTTCATATTTACTAACAACTCATAATGTTCCAGACACAGAGAAGGCCCTACTCTAAGGAGTCGCACAAACAAATACCTCCTCTAGAAGGTCATGTTGATGTAACATTTTGAGATGGAGTAAACAGTTGCATTGTGGCAGTGGGATCACGCTTGGAATTTGTCTACAACACAGCCCTCTATAGTATGGAATGCAGAATAGCGGTCTCTAGAATTCCATCCAGTGATATCCAGGATACCATTTATGTTGTGTCTCTGAACATGGCAATTCAGGATAGTTTCTCCATGGTCAATACCATCTGGCAGAGGGACTCATTTCAGAACCTTGCTCTGAGCTAGTTTTTCTGCTGGAGAAAAAAGGACTCCAGACTGGATTTTGGTGGCATATAATTTTAATCCTCAAAGATATCTCTGGAAATTTGACTCCTACTCTCCTTCCAATATTTTAAAAAGGATAAAAGTGGGAACCACTGTCTTTTATGCAAATGTTTGACTGCTTATTGCCAGCACTATAATGCAGGCATTCAAAATGGTCTGTCAGTGTGTGTCTGAACTTACTTTTGTTCATGACTGTTCAGATGATGCAAAATCCTCAGATTCTTGCAGCCCTTCAAGAAAGACTTGATGGTCTGGTAGAAACACCAACAGGATACATTGAAAGCTTGCCTAGGGTAGTTAAAAGACAAGTGAATGCTCTCAAAAACCTTCAAGTTAAATGTGCACAGATAGAAGCCAAATTCTATGAGGAAGTTCATGATCTTGAAAGAAAGTATGCTGTTCTTTATCAGCCTCTGTTTGATAAGCGATTTGAGATTATTAATGCCATTTATGAACCTACAGAAGAAGAATGTGAATGGAAACCAGATGAGGAAGATGAAATTTCGGAGGAGCTGAAAGAAAAGGCCAAGATTGAAGATGAGAAAAAGGATGAAGAAAAAGAAGATCCCAAGGGAATTCCTGAGTTTTGGTTGACCGTTTTTAAGAATGTTGACTTGCTCAGTGATATGGTTCAGGAACATGATGAACCTATTCTGAAGCACTTGAAAGATATTAAAGTGAAGTTCTCAGATGCTGGTCAACCTATGAGTTTTGTCTTAGAATTTCACTTTGAACCCAATGAATATTTCACAAATGAAGTGTTGACAAAGACATATAGGATGAGGTCAGAACCAGATGATTCTGATCCCTTTTCTTTTGATGGACCAGAAATTATGGGTTGCACAGGGTGCCAGATAGATTGGAAAAAAGGGAAGAATGTCACTTTGAAAACGATTAAGAAGAAACAGAAACACAAGGGACGTGGGACAGTTCGTACTGTGACCAAAACAGTTTCTAATGACTCTTTCTTTAATTTTTTTGCCCCTCCTGAAGTTCCTGAGAGTGGAGATCTGGATGATGATTCTGAAGCTATCCTCGCTGCAGACTTTGAAATCGGTCACTTTTTACGTGAGCGTATAATCCCAAGATCAGTCTTATACTTTACTGGAGAAGCTATTGAAGATGATGACGATGATTATGATGAAGAAGGTGAAGAAGCGGATGAAGAAGGGGAAGAAGAAGGAGATGAGGAAAATGATCCAGACTATGACCCAAAGAAGGATCAAAATCCAGCAGAGTGCAAGCAGCAGTGAGCAGGATGTGTGTGGCCTTGAGGAAACCTGCACTGATCTACCTTCTGCTTCCCTGGAAAGGATGAATTTACATCATTTGACAAGCCTATTTCAAGTTTTTTTTGTTTGTTTGTTTGCTCATTTTTGTTTTTGCAGCCTAAAATAAAAATGTCATATAATTTTAGTTCTCAAAAGATAATGTCTTAATTTTGTACTAATTCAGGTAGAAGCAGAGGCCTAGCTTCAATTATGTACCCAGTTTACTGTATTACTGAAGAAAAGGGTGCCAAATTTGGAAGAGGTACTACTATATCTACTAATAATAAAGTATTAAAAAAAAAGAAAATTCATAAATGATTTAATGGTTTTCATAGAAAGAGTGAAAGGTTAAATTTCATTTCCTTTGGTATAACTAGACTGACGGCCCCAAGCCTCTACAGTTAATTCTAATTCTTACCACTTAAAGTGTCATTTATTTTCCCTTGCCTTTTGTTTACTATGTATTAAAATGGGTAGTACTGTTGACTTAACTACCTCACAGATGTGTTAAGGCATATTAAGTTAAACATTTTATGAAATGTTTCTCAGTTGCATTAAAAGCTCAAAACTTTAAAAAAAAAAAATCTGCTTAGCCTTCCAACTTGAATTTAGAGAAGAGAAAAATCAAATGATTATCGGCAAGCAAACACTTGAGTAAATGTGGGCAAAAGATTTTATTTTCTGTTTTTATTATTGATTTTTGCCACAGGCTAAGAATTGGATTTGGTCATGGAAAGGCCCTGACACACACAGTAACGTAGTGTAATCCCTTGCACACAGTTATGTACTCGGTAACTATTTAAAGGATGACTGGGTAAGTGAGGAAATAAATACGAATGATGTGTGATGTAATATACAAGTGCCTAGACATTTTCTGGAGGAAGATACTTGTAAAGGCATCAGGCAAGAGAGCTGGCATGAGAGAGAGTAAAAAAGATAACAGATTATGATAAAAATATATTTTTTTAAAAAGAAGCAAAGTATGGTTATAAATATAGAAATTTTATTTCTGTTACTATTGGCCTAGTGACACTTGAAAACCATTTATAAGACTACTTTCTGATAGTGATGGGTGGAGACAAGGAGTAACCTACACACAGAAACAAGCTAGTTAACTTAACATAATTCTAAACCTGAAATACATTCTACTTATCCATACTTGAGGACATATGAAGAGATCTTATTTCAGGGCAGAAGTAGAAGCTTTCAGGCAACTTACACAGAGCTAGAGCTGGAAATTTGAAGTCCCAATCATATCCTTTTGTTCTTTTACTTTGGCCAGTTTATTTGCGAGTGCCAGGCAATCCCAACTATACCCCTTGGTTGGACTAGAGTGTCCTAAGATGTCAAATACATGTTCACCCATAACCTTACCTTCTATTGATATTTGAGTAAGAGTATTCAATGACAATATTTTATGTATCTCAATTGCCACACCATGCCACAGATTACCAGGGTCTTATTATTTTTACCACTAGAAATAGAATGATTGGAGCTTTTAAATAGAATCACATTATACAACCACTTCCAAAAAACCCAGAACCAACTAAGAAAACTAATCCTTGAGATTCTGGTCCTCTAGGATCACTTCTCATACCAAAATTTGCATCAGTCATATTTCAACCAGAGAAACAACTACATGAACATTATACTATAGCATCATCATATCACACAACACCATTACCTCCTGACACATGAGTCCATTTTCACACCATATCATCATCACATCAAACTGCACCCTAATCACACTAAACCATCATCAAAGCAAACTGTTCATACCACAGTATCGTCTCCCCACACCAGCATCACAACACTACTCTTTATTCCTATGGGGTCACAAAAAGTCGAACACGACTGAAATGACTTAACATACACATGTGCGCGCGCGCTCACACACACACACACACACACTGCTGAACCATTATAACCTTTCAATTTTTTGTACACATATTTTCTAATTTAATCCTTGCATCAATATTTCAAGGTATTTGTTATTACCCCTATATAATAGATGAGAAAACGGTGGGTTACATAGCTGTTAAATTGAAGATTCAAAATTCTAAATAATGTCTGCTTGTTTCTAAGTCCTGCGTCTCTTACTTGACATATGATGTTTAACATGCAAATACACATCACTTTTTTGATCAATAAATGGCTTTCATATGTCTATAACTTATTTACACAAGTAGAAAAAAATCACATCAAATAAGCTCATCTCTACAGCTAAATTATGTGAAATAAAGCAAAAAGTACTGAGTCTAGTGTACAAAAACTTGAAGATGGTTTTTCAAAAATATCAGAATAGTTGGATGACACAGTCCCTTATCTGTTTCTTGTTTGATTCACTTTGGCATAAGACATAGGGCCACATAGTAAATGCATCTTGATAAAGTAAATATATTTCTCTCAACATTCATATATTAACCCAGTCCCTGTAAACAAGTGGCCCAGAATCCATTTGCAATTCAGAGAATAATACCGCACAGCACATGATAATGATCTTGGAGGCAAATGGCAAGTGACAACATATTTCTATTTAACTTTCAGTAAAAAAAAGTAATGGAAAGAAAAATTAAACTAGACAGTTCACCACAGAAAAAGAATTTTAAATGAGGGTAAGTAAAGTGCAATGAAATAATCTGGAAAATAACTATAAACCTTTAAAACAACTAATAATAAATAAATGTTATCTGGACTAAACTGACAGTTTTTAATGAGCCATATGTAATTTATTTGTGTCCTGATGAGGTTGTAATTTTCTCCAAAGCTCATATCCCAAATTTTTTTCCTTCATAATGAAGATAAAGTAGCACACATACCAACAATCATTGGACAGATATTATAATTTAATCCAAAAAGATAGTGAAGGCCCACGTCCATTTTGGGCAAACTTGTGTTTTATTGCATAACATGGTTTACAACAAAAAGTTGGCCATGGAATAGCAGTTTATTCCATAAGCAGCCAATATATTTGCTAAAATGTTAGTTCTTTTGGTCCTAATCATATTGCAATCTTTTGGGACTCTTTCAATAGCAATAATTTCAACAATTAATAATATCTAACTGAAAAAAAAAAAAAAAACCTCATGACAGTTGCACAGCTATGTTCTATAGAAACTTTATGGGGTATGTGTCCTACATTTTGATGTTTGACATGCAAAAGGAATCACTCTCCTGATATGCTACTAAACAATTTGTGGGTGGTATTTGAAAACTCTGGTCAAAGGAGATAAAATCTAAGTTTCAATGGAAACTTAGATTTAAGTCTTCTAATGCAAAGAAGGGAAAATCATAAAAGACAGGACAGTTTAATTTCTACAATACACACTTCAACAGAGTGGGCCCATTTGTGCCTACCTGAGCTGTAAATAGATGAGCTAGATTCTCACTATAATTCATTACCTTTCTAAAATGATTTGTGGTATTTTATTTTCCTAAATTATTCTTTGGTCTTTTATTCTTAAAATTCTAAGCACCAAATAATCCAGTCCTTTAACTCTTAAATCTTTAGGTAAATAGTATTTCTCTTGCCTTTTTCTTGAAAGGATGTTAGTGTGTTAATAAGATGAATGCCATTATTTCATTAAACAAGTACAAAGATCAATCAGAGACCCTGGCATCAAAGTCTTACCATATTGTGGAATATCCATAACAATCACACAGGAGCAATCTGAAGTCCCATGACCAGTGCGGACATTGATAAGAACTAAACAGATTCTGGCATAAAACCTGAAAATAGGACTTTTTTCAGAACACTCACATTTTTAAAAAAGCTGTTTCTTAAACTTAATCTCTTAAGTGAAAATACACATTTCACTTTCTAAAATGTGGAAGAGCACAGATGAGTTTAAATAGCAGAGCCAAAAATGTTGACACTTATTGAGTGTATAGGAACAGAAATAGGAAGAAAAAAAAGAGAGTTAAACATAACTGCTTCAATATCAGACGAGGGAAGCAAAGGTGAAGAGTCTCTTGGAGAATCAGGAGAATGCCCAAAAGAGAAGCCAATGAATGGGAGGAGCAGGGCGAAGTAGTTGGTGGTGTGGTGGCAGGCGTTTCCGGCGGTAGCCTTGGGGTGGGAGCTCCTGCCGCCTCCACAGACAGGCTCTCTCTGCATGAAGGGTACAAGCAGAATGTGAAGCAAACCGCCAAAGTGCACAATGGGTCAAGAGGGAGCTGGACTGATTTTTGGAAACAAAGAGAAAATACGCAGCTGCTCCCAAGACTTTTAAGTCGAGGATGAGGAGTTATTGTGCAAATGAACTGGTATTTCCTGGGCCAGTCTGCTTTGGGTTTCCGTCTTTTCCAAGTCCCACATGTTTTACCGTTTTTGCTTAAAATTTCAAGGCTACATAAACTTCAAGTCTTCACCTTCTATACCTAGCAGTCAGAAACTTTTTATTTTCATATTATTGAAATTTCAGTTGCATTTCTTAGCTTGGTTCTCTGTTCTCCTGGCCCTGATCAATCCCTGTAGGATTCTGAATTATAGTCTGGAAATGGGGAAAGGAAAAGAAATTTACTTTTATTTATAGCATCTATCAATTGTTGTTGTTGTTTAGTCACTAAGTCGTGTCCAACTCTTTGAGTGTCCTACTTCAGCACGCCAGGCTCCTCTCTCCTCCACTGTTTCTCAGAGTTTGCTCAAATTCATGTTTACCTATCCATACTTACATCTATTTCTGCATTTTATTCTCAAAACAATAACATGCCTGTGAGGTAGATATCACTATCATTTGCATTTGAGGCAAAGATGAAACGGGGTGCAGAGAGGTTAAGTGTCCTAACCAAAGCTGGTGGCAAGTCTGCACAAGAAAAAATATCTTGCTTAGGAGCCAAGTTTGTGCTGGTGAGGCATGGCTGAGAACTGTCACTGCTTTATAGTTCTGTAATCAGGCAGGTCTTGGTTATAGATCTCAATGACTTATAAAAGATACATGGGACCAATGTTAGTTATTGACCTATAAACATGCATGAAAGATATGATTGTCAGTATCTAGGGGAAAAATAGGGATCGCCTGGTGGCTCAGATGGTAAAGAATCTGCCAGTAATGTGGGAGACCTGGGTTCAATCCCTGAGTGAGGAAGAGCCCCTGGAGAAGGAAATGGCAACCCACTCCGGTATTCTTGCCTGGAGAATTTCATGGACAGAGGTACAGTCCATGGGGTTGCAAAGAGTCAGACATGACTGAGCAACTAACACGTTCACTTTCAGGGGAAGAATCAAAAGTAAAGAGAGAATAGAGCCCCTTCCATATAAAGCTTAAAATATAAATAATGTATGAATATTATTTCAATTAAAGACCAAAGCTGATATATTAATCACTTGCAATAATATTAAAACACAGCCTGTGCCCATAGGTCCTGAGGAAGGAGCATCTTATTGATGTTCTGTGAGATGCATCAGATTGTTATGGTTTTTTGAAGAATCGATCTCTATGTCATTATGCAACGCCCCTTTTCATTTCTGATAACTTTCATTTGATCTAATTTATTCTATGAATATTTCTGATACATCTCTTATGTCCCATACATGCCCAGTACTGTGTCCTGGTGATAGAATAAGAGTAAAAAAAAGAATAGATGTTCACTCTAGGATTATTTTTCAAACAGGCTAGAAGCAGATCATCTTCTTTCCATTCTCAATTTTATCATTACCAGATATTTAGTTTTCAATAAAATACTTAATCTCAGCCTCAGCATCTGTAAGGGCTTCCCAGGTGGCGCTAGTGGTAAAGAATCCACTTGCTAATGCAGGAGACATAAGAGAGGTGGTTTCCATCCCTGGGTTGGGAAGATCCCCTGGAGGAAGTTAAGGTAATCCACTCTAATATTCTTGCCTGAAGAGTCTCATGATCAGAGGAACCTGGTGGGCTACAGTCTGTAGGGTTGCAAAGGGTTGGAAATGACTGAAGTGACTTAGCACACACGCACATTCTGTAAATGAAAAAAAATAAAAGCTATTGATTGGATTTCTTCTTTCAGCTTTAAAATTCTGTTGTATACCTCTTTTATCCTTTCCATGCATCAGGGATAAACAAAAATAAAGAAAATCAGAACATCTGTTGTCTTAATTAGGAATACCCATAAAAATAAATCTCTGGTTCCAAAATGTAATTGAGAAACCTGAAAAGAAGCTTGATTTAGTCCAAAGAAAAAGTGACAAACTGTTCTAAAGCTAATAAAGAATAGGCCCACGAGTCAATCTGCTAAGCACCTATGTGCTGAAAAAGTCATAAGTACAGAGCTTCTAAGACCTTTCCCAAAGCTGCACCACAGATGTGATTCCCATGAAGAAATGGTATGACACTGGTTTATGAAGAGTACAGAGATTTTCTAGGTAGCTCAGTGGTAAAGAACCTGCCTGCGAATGCAGGAGACATAAGAGACATGGGTTTGATCCCTGCATGGGGAAGATGCCCTTGAGGAGGGCATGACAACCCACCTCAGTATTCTTGCCTGGAAAATCCCATGAACAGAGGAGCCTGCTGGGTTCACGGGTTAGCAAAAGAGTCCAACATGACTTAGCAGCTGAGCACATGACGAGTTCACAAATATGAACATAAATGCGCTATGAAAAAAATGTTCTCAGAATTAGAAATTAGGGTAAGAGGATGAAGCATGTGCTTCTCCACTTCACCACAGTGGCGCGCCTTCTGTGCCGTGTGGTGTACTGAGTCACTTCAGTCGTGCCTGGCTCTGTGCGACACTGTGGACAGTAGCCCACCAGGCTGCTCTGTCCATGGAATTCACCAGGCAAGAATATTGGAGTGAGTTGAGATGCTCTCCTCCAGAGGATCTTCCCCACGCAGAGATCCAACCCGAGTCACTTAAGTTGCCTGCTTGGCAGGCGAGTTCTTTACCACTAGCGCCACCAGGGAAGTCCTGGAAAAGGCTGCAGTCCCACTCACTTTCCAGATAAGATTTTTAAATTTTATACTGTTTTCTCTTACACATGCCAATGCCTTTCCTCAGATCATATGGTCCCTTAAGCACAATTACCATTTATTCCAAGACAAATCTCTTGTGAATTTGAAGGGTAAAGTTTAATCTCCTGGTGTTTCAAATGTTCACTATGTTTTCCTTATCCTTCATGTCAGAAATGTAAAAAGATTATGACAAATGAATTCTTACATGTATTTCTCTGCTTATACTGGGAGATATTTCTTATCTTTTCAAAATGTAAGAACTGAGGCCAAGTACAAATAGGGACATTTCCTATAATGCCATCTAAGAGCCACATGTATCTATCTCAAGAGGAATAAAATAAACCCCCTGTCATGTGTCCACATCAAATTCCTGAAGGGAGAATTCTGTGATACCAAATATGACACAAGTATATTTTTCAGCAAAAGCTATCTCATATTCTTGGGGATAGATACTGTTTTTATTTTTTTCCTACATTTCCTCTTTCTTTCCCTGTCACTTTAGCAGATAGCTAGCTCAAGGGTTGGCCCTGTGACAGAGTAGGAGACAGAACCACTTTCTGGCCTGTATTCTAAAAGTCTAAGAACAATTGGAAAAAAAACACAAAACTCACTGGGCTTGCAGGAAGCAGCATGGAGGAGTGAGAGGGTTGCAGGGGAGGGGTAGTGGTTAAGGGTATGTTAGGAAGTAAGGACCCAGCATGGGGTTATCAAGCCTTAGCAAAGGAGCCTTGCCTCAAGAATAACTCTGGAGCAGAGCTCAGCCATCTCCATGAGAACATGGCATAGAAGAATGCACCCTTATATAGCTGAGATGTTCTGCTTATCGATGATCAGAGGTAGATGAAAAGATTATTTATTCATTTATTTTGTAATTCAAAGGAGGGGGGAAACTTGTATGCATAAAGACACAGAGGCAAGAGCAAGGGAATCTTCTTGGGGATGGCGAAATACCTTGAACTCATTGGATAGGAGAATAGACGATGCTGAGTGAAAAGCTTAGCATGAAAGGGAGGAACTAGTCAATAGCAGGGTTGAAAATCTAAGTGGTTGAGTGAAGGTAATGAAAACTTCCTCTTCAGGGACTACAAATAACTGTTGCATTTGGATGACTTCAAGAGAGGCTCTTGAAGATGGTTCCAAGAAGGAGAAAAACACAGTGGTTTGGGTGTACACTGAGGGGGTCTTGGAGCATGGCATGGCAAAGCGGGATTTTACAGACAGGATTATCAGCCTGCACCAATGATGAATCAAGGAGGTTGGAAAAAGAGGAAAAAATGTTTTTAAATGGCTTCACACCCAGGAGTCTGGTACCTGTGGTAATTTTGGTGCCATGGAAGGTAATAGAACATTTGGAAAAGATGGGGAGGGAGAGAGGGTGAGGTGGAGTGAAAGGGGGGAAAGACTGTAAGAGAAAATAAAGATGCACATAAAGTTCTACTAATCCTACAAACAAAAAAAAGTTCACAGCAGTATTTTTATAGCCACAATATTCAGTGTCAATAATCATTTAAACCTTATCTTGCTGTTGGCAAAACTGAGACCCGGAAAGAGTATGGCTCCTTGGCCCAGGAGTGTTCTGCTGACCATTGGAGGATGGGCAGAAGAAGCCGATGTCCTGTGTGGCATTGCATTATATTTCTCTAGTGCATCAAAGAAAGGTTAGCTCCAAGAACTTTTTCTAAATTATGTCACTATTTCAAAAGAAGTTTTTGAGCGTCTACTTTGTGCCAGATAATGCACAGGGATACGCTATCTATGAGCAATATAGCCTCCAACTTGAACGGAGATTGCATTCTAGTGGGAAGAAGCAAACAGGAAATAATAAAATGTGTTGGGTGGCAGTAAGCGTAGTGACAAATACAAGTGGGTCAATGGAAAAAGGGTAGCTAGAAGGGTGGTCAGGGGCAGCTATGCTAATAAGGTGACTTGTGGGAGAAGCTTACATGGAGGGAGAGAGAGCCTAGCGCAGAAATCTGGGAGATGAATGTTAGAGCAGAGAGCACAGCAAGTGCAAAGGTGCTGGAGAGAGACGGCACAGTGTGTTTGAGGAGCAGAAGGAGGCCAGAGGGACTGCTGTGGGTTGAGCAATGGGAGAAAGGAAATGAGGTCGGAGAGTTGGCATGGACACAGACCACAGAAGGCTTCGAGGCCAAGGCCTTCAGCTTCTGCTGTGAGTGAAAAAAAAAAGCCACGAGAAGGTTTAAAGGAGAGGAGTGACATAGTCTGGTTTGCATTTGAAACAAATTGCTCTGATTGCTGTACAAGGAAGAATTTTAAGAGTGGCTGGGTGAACACAGGGAGACCAACAAGGAGGTCTTTGCAGTAGTCTGAGAGATGACTGGGGTCCCAACTAGGATAATAGGCATGACAAATGGTCAGGGTTGGGCCATAGTTTGAGGACAGAGTAATAGAACTTGCTGATGAATTACATGGGGAAGCAGAGGACTTTACAGCCCTGATAACTTTCTTTTACTAACAAGGAGGGCTTGAGAGACATGGGTTTAGTGAGTAGTGGGGAGAGCATATGAATCATGAGTTGTGGTTTGGGTATTTTGAGTCCGTGATGCCCACTGGGAAAGAGAAGAGCAGCCCATGACATCTGGGAGCTGGCCGTGTCCTATCCAGCCGGGTCTGGAGGTGCAGCCCTTGTTGTTTTTCTTTGTACCCCTGTAGACCTCTAAGTGGGAAATTGACAGTAGACTGGGGAGAAGATAAAGGCTAGAGATGTAAACTTAGTATTCATCCCTATAGAGTATTCAAAGCAGTGAGTGGTGCTTTGTGAAATCCCCCAGCAGTGGATGGAGAAAATAAGAGGTCAAAGGACTAATTCTGGAGAATTCCATGTTTTGAGGGTAAGGCGGAGGTGAGATCCAGCAGAGAAGACTAAGAAAGACTGGTTGCTGAAGTAGGATAAAAACTGAGAGTGGGAAGAGAAGAGAATCCAAGAGAAGTCAAGTTTTACAAAGGTATCTCCAGATAGAGTAGAGAATGCTGTCAAAGGTGAGAGTTCAAGTAATCTGAGGTTGGGAAACAGACCCTTCCATCTAGAATGTGGGTAACCCAAGAAGCTGGTGTTTGTAGAGTGGCTGGGAAGAAAGCTGGCTTAGGGTGGCTTCCAAAGAGACTACGAAGAGAGGAAGGCTAGACAGTGAGTATAAATAACTCCTCTGAGGAATTTTGTCATAAAGGGAAGTGGGAAGACATGGAGCAATATCTGAAGAAGATATGGGAATACGAGGTAAATGAAGGACTTTTTTTTTTTTTGGAGGATGAATATAGCAGGTTTGTGTGCTGAGGGGAGTGACTCAACAGAACGTGATTGATTAACAATGCTGAAGGAAGGATACACTTGGGTGAGTCAGAGGGGTGAGATTCAGGCTCAAGTTCATCTATCACAGGGGAAAACAGGGTGTGAGATACAAGCAAGGTGGCTGATAAACGATCTGGTCCAAGCATGTGGGTGTTTATATCTAACCCTCTGACAGCTCCTGTGAGTTTTTCCGAGGGAAATAAAGGTCATCAGCTACGTGAGAACAAGAGAATACTGGAAGTTCGAGAAAGAATGGGAAATACACTCTAGAAGAGTGGAAGAGTATTACCACTAATCCTCCTCCTCTTAAAGTCTCCACTTTAACAAAAGGAATCTCAGGTAGACATAGATGACCATATCATAGGGATTCTTAAAATAAAATTCCACATACATATATATATGTAAAATTTTGGATACTTTTAGTTGTGTGGTGTATATATATATGTTCATATGTATATATATCTCTCTCTAGGTTTTATTGAATAGGACATTCAGTAATTTGAAAAAAAAATTGAACTCAGAAATAAAATACCTCTCAGTTTTTTGACTCATAGAAAAAAACCTGATGCTGGGAAAGATTGAGGGGAAGAGGAAGAGGGGATGACAGAGGATGAGATGGTTGGATACCATCATCGACTTAATGGGCATGAGTTTCAGTAAACTTGGGGAGATGGTAAATGACAGGGAAACCTGGTGTGCTGCTGTCCATGGGATCACAAAAAGGTGGACATGACTGAGGAACTAAACAATAAAAGTCTACTTTTGGTGACACATCAATTTTTATGCATCAATTTTATAAATGATTTTTTAAATTAAATTTTTATTTTATATTGATGTATAGCTTATTTACAATGGTGTGTTAGTTTTAATGTACAGCAAAGTGATTCAATTATGCACATATATATATCTTTTTTCAGATTCTTTTCCCATACAGGTTATTACAAAATATTGAGTAGAATTTCTCTGCTATTCTGTAGGTCTTTGTTGATTATCTATTTTAAATATAGTATTGAATATATGTTAAACCCAAACCCCTAATTTATCTCTCCTCCCACTTTGAACAGACTTCAATCTGCCTTTCTTTGTTTTATTTTCCAGCCACTGTGCTTTCTATCATTCCTGGAAGAAACCTCTAATTAGAGCAGACCCTAGGGCCAAGAAAAGTTTTCGTTGTGCTGGAAAACACTAAACTCTCTTTGATAAGAGCCTTTTCTCTAGCTCTTTCCAATGTAATTTCTAGCATTTATGAATGTACGGACTGAAATAGAAAATGCTGTACTGATAGAGAAAGGAGCCCTCATTCCAGCAGCTTCCATCAGCTGCCCCCTTGTATCTGACCCTGATTACAGTTTTCTTACAGGGATGCAGGCTGTGGCCTTAAATTCCCTCACCACCTACTCGTCTCTCCTTGCTTCTGCTTGCCAGCTGAAGCCTAAGAGGCCTCTCAGGGCTGTCCAAGCCCATTTGTCAGGAGGCCATGCAGTAAATATGCCATTGGTCCCAGTCCATTAGAAGTGCTTCTGCCAAAGGGCCATCAGCACCACGGCTCTCAGGCCTCTTACTTACTTTCAGCTCCCTCGGCATCTTTATATTTTGTTTAAAGTCAAGTATACAATTCTCACATAATAAATGTTGACTAATAACTTGACCAATGCCTGCAGTAACACAAATGGGGATGTTGTGAAATTTCAACAAAGTAAAAACTGAACAAAAGAGGCTATTTTTATAGACAATATCAAGTGACTGTAGTGTAAATCACCGGGAAGCTTATTTTATAAATTTCTTACATGATAAAAATTCTAATAGATAATGTACATTAATTGTTTTTGTTTTATCAAAGCAAAAAGACAAAAATTAGCAGGTTTATAATACCATCATCCATAAATAGACTCAACTGTGGTTCTCAGACTGGCCTTTCCAATAGAGAAACACACAAACACATTTACATACGTGCTCACACATGCCCCAAAACACATATGTGTGATAAAACCAGACATGCTTTTTTTGTGACTTGTTTTTTGTACTTACTGTAAATAGCTTTTCACAGTTTAAACAAAAGAGGCTCATTTAAAATTGCTGTTTAAGTATTCTTTCATCTGAAATCACCAGAATTTATGTATCATTGAACTAGTCCTTCTCTTTATGGACATTTCCCCCTGATTTCTTACTTTTATGATAATGCCACACTTAACCTAGTCAATAGCTAAATTGTTAAGTCCATCTTTATTAATTGTTTTAAGATCAATTCTTAGAACTGTCATTGTAACCTGCCACTAAATGGCTATCCAGGAAATCTTTTCAAGTTTTGTTTTCTACAGCAATGAGACTGCCCATTTCTCTCATACTTTTGTGAGCTGTAAGTATCATCAATTTTCCAAACACTTTTGCTTTAATTTCTAGTTCCTTCTTAGCTGACAAAGTTTTTTTTCACCAAATATTTATCAGCTACTCACATTTTTCTTTTATAATTTCTTACCATTTTTCTTTGTTTTGTTTTTTTTTCTTATTTTGAAAACATACTTTTTATATATTAACAATATTTGTTTGTTTTATATGTTGCTATGTTTTTCTGATTTGTCCTTTTCATTTCAATTCTGTTTGTGAATTGTTTTTAATGTTTAGATGTCTTAGATGTTTAGATCTGTACCTCCTCAGATCTTACCAATGTTTTCCTTTATTGTTTATATTTGTGGCAGTGTGAAAAAGCACTATTTTATAACATAAGGTTTTCCCAAATTAAAATTTTAAAAATGTTTTCTCTTCTTCAAAACAATCTTCTGCTATGTTCTGCCCTTTACTGATTAGATGTTGCTTAACTTATATTCCAATTCCAAAGAAAGGCAATGCCAAAGAATGCTCAAACTACCGCACAATTGCACTCATCTCACATACTAGTAAAGTCATGCTCAAAATTCTCCAAGCCAGGCTTCAGCAATATGTGAACCGTGACCTTCCAGATGTTCAAGCAGGTTTTAGAAAAGGCAGAGGCACCAGAGATCAAATTGCCAACATCCGCTGGATTATGGAGAAAGCAAGAGAGTTCCAGAAAAACATCTATTTCTGCTTCATTGACTATGCCAAAGCCTTTGACTGTGTGGATCACAATAAACTGTGGAACATTCTGAAAGAGATGGGAATCCCAGACCACCTGACCTGCCTCTTGAGAAACCTGTATGCAGGTCAGGAAGCAACAGTTAGAACTGGACACGGAACAGCAGACTGGTTCCAAATAGGAAAAGGAGTACGTCAAGGTTGTATCTTGTCACCCTGCTTATTTAACTTACATGCAGAGTACATCATGAGGAACGCTGGGCTGGAAGAAGCACAAGCTGGAATCAAGATTGCTGGGAGAAATATCAATAACCTCAGATATGCAGATGATACCACCCTTATGGCAGAAAGTGAAGAGGAACTAAGAAGCCTCTTGATGAAAGTGAAAGAGGAGAGTGAAAAGTTTGGCTTGAAGCTCAACATTCAGAAAGCAAAGATCATGGCATCTGGTCCCATCACTTCATGGGAAATAGATGGGGAAACAGTGGAAACAGTGTCAGACTTTATTTTTCTGGACTCCAAAATCACTGCGGATGGTGATTGCAGCCATGAAATTAAAAGACGCTTACTCCTTGGAAGGAAAGTTATGACCAACTTAGATAGCATATTAAAATGCAGAGACATTACTTTGCCAACCAAGGTCTGTCTAGTCAAGGCTATGGTTTTTCCAGTAGTCATGTATGGATGTGAGAGTTGGACTATAAAGAAGGCTGAGCGCTGAAGAATTGATACTTTTCAACTGTGGTGTTGGAGAAGAATCTTGAGAGTCCCTTGGACTGCAAGGAGATACAACCTATCAATCTTAAAGGAAATCAGTCCTGAATATTCATTGGAAGTACTGATGTTGAAGCTGAAACTCCAATACTTTGGCCACCTGATGCGAAGAGCAGACTCATTTGAAAAGACCCTGATGCTGGGAAAGATTGAAGGCGGGAGGAGAAGGGGACAACAGAGGATGAAATGGTAGGACGGCATCACCAACTCAATGGACATGAGTTTGAGTAAACTCCAGGAGTTGGTGATGGACAGGGATGCTTGACGTGCTGTGCTGCTGTCCATGGGGTCACAAAGAGTCGGACACTACTAATCAACTGAACTGAACTGAACTGAACCCCAGTGTTTAACTTCCCTCATAGCTCACTTGGTAAAAAATCTGCCTGCAGTGCTGGAGACCCGGGTTCGATCCCTGGGTTGGGAAGATCCCCTGGAGAAGGAAATAACAACCCACTTCAGTATTCTTGCCTGGAGAGGAGCCTAGGGGTCTACAGTCCATGGGGTCACAAGAGTCAGACATGACTTAGCAACTAGAATCACCACCACCCCAGGGTTTACAATAAAGTTCCTCCCCAACTATGGATTTCTCTGATGTCATCCTAGTCTTTCCAGTGAAGAGAAGTTGAAGGCTGAAGATACATATATCAGCTCTAATCATGAGGGGACCTTAAATCAGTCTTCTTTATCAGAGATGGAATAAAATAGAAGTTAACAGCTCCATTTTTGAAGCCATACAAATCAGGTTCAAAAACTGATTCTGTTACATACAGGCTGACATTGGGTGAAATAACAGCGAGAAGACCATAATATTTATCTCACAAGATTATTGTAGGTATTAATATAATTCCTGTAAAGCATACTGCAAGATTAGTAGATAGTAAAGAGAAAGCAAAATATTTTAGAAGTTATAAACAATATATTTATTCAAGTATCTTAAATGTAGATAGGTCAATTAATTTTTGCCATGGCATTACAATGCTGAACAAGATGATAGTTATTCCTAGCCCTTGAGTTTGAACTATTTGAGAGTAGACACTATGGGTCATTATCTGTATTTCCAGCACTGTTTATGAGGACTGACATATATGAATAGTTGTCAAATGAATTAACAAATTTAATTTACAAGTCCAGATACCTAAAATGTTTATGTATGTTTTTCCTCATGAATCATGAATGGAATATTTTAGCTAAACAGACATAATCTTATTATTAGTTCAGTTCAGTTCAGTTCAGTCGCTCAGTAGTGTCCGACTCTCCGCGACCCCATGAATCACAGCCTGCCAGGCCTCCTTGTCTATCACCAACTCCTGGAGTTCACTCAAACTCATGTCCATCGAGTCGGTGATGCCATCCAGCCATCTCATTCTCTGTCGTCCCCGTCTCCTCCCACCCCCAATTCTTCCTAGCATCAAACTCTTTTCCAGTGAGTCAAGCTATAACTATTTGAATGGAATAATTTATTCTATTATTTTGGTGAAGGGTTGGGGATCATGGAGTCTTGGATAAAGAGAGATTGAGCTAAGAGCACTCTACTCTTGAGGATTTCAAACAGAATGAATTGGAGCATATTTTAAGGTATGTCATATGGTGAGTAGTATATATTGGGGATAAATTGATTGTGGGATGTAGTGGATTTTTTGGTTACAAAACATACAATATTGAGGATACCATGGTTTTATTCTTATAAACACCAGTCTCTTATAAACACCAGTCTCTCTCTTAAAGATTTCATCCATGTTGAGGCTATATCAATTCTCTATCTGTATTCTAAAACCCTTCTCCCAATTTGAAATTGCTTTTATTAGTTCATTCATTGAACAAACAATTTTGAGTGACTTATATGTGCAAATCTTACATAGAGACATAAGTTAATAGATTTTCCCCCCTTCCACTGAGTCTCCAAGTTAACAGATATATGGTTAATACTGATCAAAGAAATAAAGAGATCAAAGCAAATGAACTTACATGAAAGCAGTTGGTAACTACGGAGCAGATACAAAGTGATATAAGAATAGGAGTCTACAAATGTCTACCATGCTGGACAAGACAATAGAAAGTGATGATAGGGTCAAAGATTATTTAATTCATTACTTAACATTCACCAAGACCAGACTATGGTTAGGGCACTTGGTTGGGTCCTGCTGGAGTAAAAAGAGGACCAAAAACAGGCACCTGAAACCAAAGAAACTCTTGTTTGTTTAACCTATACGCTGAGCACCTATATGATTCTCTATATCATGAGAAATGTGGGGCTGGATGAATTACAAGCTGGAATCAAGATAGGCGGGAAAAATATCAACAACCTCAGATATGTGGATGATACCACTCTAGTGGCAGAAATTGAAGAGAAACTAAAGAGCCTCTTGATGAGTGTGAAGGAGGAGAGTGAAAGAGCCAGCTTAAGGTTAAATATTTAAAAACTAAGATTATGGCATCCAACCCCATTATTGTTATGGCAAATAGAAGGGGAAAAGGTAGAAGTAGTGACAGATTTCCTCTTCTTGAGCTCCAAAATCACTACATATGGTGACTACAGTCACGAAATTAGAGGATGATTGCTTCTTGGCAGGAAAGCAATGACAAAACTAGACAGCATGTTGAAAAGCAGAGACATCACTCTGCCAACAAAGGTTCATATAGTCAAGGCTATGTCTTCCCAGTCATCAAGTATGGTTGTGAGAGCTGGACTGTGAAGAAGGCAGAATGGCAAAGAATTGATGCCTTTGAACTATGGTGCCAGAGAAGACTCCTGAAAGTCCCTTGGACAGCAAGGAGATCAAACTAGTCAATCTTAAGGGAGATCAACTCTGAATACTCCCTGGATGGACTGATGCTAAACTGAAGTTACAGTATTTGGGTCATCTTATGTGAACAGATGATTCATTGGGAAAGTCCCTGATGCTGGGAAAGATTGAGGGTAGAAGGAGAAGGGGGCATCAGAGGATGAGATGGCTAGACAGCATTATCAATGCAATGAACATGAACTTGGGCAAACTCTAGGACAGCGAGATCTGCAGTGCTGCAGTCCATGGGGTCGCAAAGAGTTGGACACGATTGGGCGACTGAACAACACCAAGCAAAGAAAACAAACATTTTATAAAATGAAAAAAGATTTTATCATAAAATTTATTGATGGATCGTTACAGTATCCTTGCAACTGAAGTAGGGCAGATGTTATTAGGCACAGGTACAGGAGATCCAACCAATCCATTCTAAAGGAGATCAGTCCTGGGTGTTCATTGGAAGGACTGATGCTACAGCTGAAATTCCAATACTTTGGCCACCTCATGCGACGAGTTGACTCACTGGAAAAAACTCTGATGCTGGGAGGGATTGGGGGAAGGAGGAGAGGGGGATGACAGAGGATGAGATGGTTGGATGGCATCACCAACTCGATGGAAGTGGTTTTGAGTGAACTCCGGGAGTTGGTGATGGACAGGGAGGCCTGGTGTGCTGTGATTCATGGGGTCGCAAAAAGTCGGACACGACTGAACTGAACTGAACTGAACTGAAGGCTCAGAGAGAATTTTCTTAAATCATGTAACTTGGTATCAAGTTCCCAAACTTGGCTCTAATCTTTTAGTCCAATGCTTATCCAACTACATTTTGTTGATCTCCTAGGGTTGTAGGTATTTGGATTAAAACAAATTAGCACAGATGACATGTGAATTAAAAATTTTCCCATCACAGTTTTTTTTTTTTTTAATAATGGTGACATGCAGTGGGACAAATTTTCTGCATCTTTTAACACATCTGTTCATGTTTCAGTATGAAAACATTTTTAAGTCACGGTGACTGGATGGGTTACTCCTATTATGTTTCTCAACAGCTCCTGTAATTGCTGAGAAATCTTAAGAAATTGAGTAAACTTCTGTGAGACAATCAACATTAGCAGAAGAGAGTGTTTAGTTTGTCTTACATGTGCTGCTCCCTGAAAATCAGTAAGGGCCCGTGAGTACAAGTATTTAAGAATCCATGAAAAGCAGAATTGCCTGCTGAATGCAGAGGTTTATTGCAGAATGGAGCTGGAATCCTGAGTAAAAAGAGACAGAGAAAGAGAGAAAATCCAATAGGGAGAAGAATTCTGGTGCTCAAAAAAATATCTTATGAATTAAAAAGGACCATGGGGAAGAGGGAAGGGATGTTTGTGAAATTCTCTTGTCTCCAAGGATATTTGTAATGAGCTGAAACTAAGACAGTGTTCTCAATGGGATGGATTAATGAATGGACCCTGCCCAGCTTTTCATTTGTAGCAAGCATAATGTCAGGATTAGTTTACAAAAATTTATTTAAGTGTGTTTACTTGCACATTGGAGTTTTAGGTAATTTAAAAGATTGTTCCATTTCAAAACATTAATAAAATAAATTGGAAACTATAGAAGGCATCATTTGAGGTCTTTGCCTATTTCATGTTGATTGCTTTTTCAAAGAAAGCCTCTCTGCACTCATGGCATAGGCTCCCCACAACCCCAGGGTTTTGGATGTGTTCCTGTTTTTTTGGCTACCGTGAATTAGACACAAGTTTCCCAGTTTCCCAGTGTGGGCCAGGCAATCCTTACAATCTGTGTTTGCCGGGAATTTGGAATTGTGATACAGTGATGATTGCCTTTTCTCAGGATATTAATTAAATGATGGTTTTGAAACTGGGAGTTATTGAGCACTTCTCTTCTACACATTAGATTGCAGATAAAGGCAGATGTTCAGAGAGGAGCAAAAATGACAGGTAGGAAGTCTACTGCAATTCTGATTTTCAGAGTCATATTGCTATGTCAAAAGCATCTTTTTCTTTTTTATTAAAGCTGATTTACAGTATTACATTAGTTTCAGGTATACAGTATATTGAGTCAACAGATTATACACCATTTAAGTTATTACACAATAATGGCTATACTTCCCGGTGCTTTACAATATATCCTTAATGTTTATTTATTTTGTATATAGTAGTTTGTATCTCTTAATCCTCTATCTCTATCTTGCCTCTCTCTCACTGGTAACCACTAGCTTGTTCTCTATATCTGTGAATTTGTTTCTGTTTTGTTACATTCATTTGCTTGTTGTATTTTTTAGATTGAAGATATAAGTGCTAACACACCGTATGTGTCTTTCTCTGTCTGACTTATTTCACTAAGGATAATATCCTCAAGGTCCATCCACATTGTTGCAAATGGCAAGATTTCATTCACTTTATGGCTGAGAACTGTTCCATGGTATATGTATATATGTAGATATATGACATATCTTCTTCAACCATTCATCTGTTGATAGACACTTAGGTTGCTTTCACATCTTGATTATTGAAAATAATGATCCCATGTACATTGGGGTGCATATATCTTTTCCCTGAATAGACATTTTTGGAAAAAAAACATATAGATACCATGAAAAGATGCTGAACATCACTAATCAGCAGAGAAATACAATTCAAAATCACAGTGGAATATCACCTCACACATGTTAGAATGACTATTATCAAAAAGACGACAAATAACAAATGTTGGCGAGGATATGGAGAAAAGGGGACCCTTATACATTGTTGATAGAAGTGGAAAACATTATGAAGGTTTCTTTAAAAACTAAAAATAGAACTACCATATGACCCAGCAACTCCACTCCTGGATATATATCTGAAAGAATCAAAGCCACCAATTTGAAGATACATGTACTCCAATGTTCTTATCAGCATTATTTATAATTGCCAAGATATGAAAGCAGACTACATGCCCATCAACAGATTAATAATTATTATATCACTTATATGTCCAATCTAAAATATGCAGTTAGTAAATATAACAAAAAAGAAGCAGACATTCACAGATACACGGAACAAACTAGTGGTTACCAGTGGGGAGAGTGAATGAGAGAGAGGCAAGGTAAGGGTAGGGGATTAAAAGGTACAAACTATTAGGTATAAAATAATCTACAAAGATGTATTATGTAACACAGGTAATACAGCAAATATTTTATAGTAACTATAAGTGGAGTATACCATTTAAAAATTGTGGATCATTGTATTATATACCTGTAACTCATATGAGGGCTTCCCTGGTGGCTCAGAGGTTAAAGAGTCTGCCCCCAATGCGGGAGACCCGGGTTCGATCCCTGGGTCAGGAAGATCCCCTGGAGAAGGAGATGGTAACCCACTCCAGTATTCTTGCCTGGAGAATCCCATGGACGGAGAAGCCTGGTAGGCTACAGTCCACGGGGTCGCAAAGAGTCGGACACGACTGAGCGACTGAACGAACGAACGAACTCATATGATATTATACAGCAACTATACTTCAATAAAAATAAAATAACTTTATCCTTTATAAGTACAAGATAAAATTTTTATGGATTCAATAGGAGAAATAAGTAAACAACCAAAAGTAGCATCAAGCTTAATGGTGAAAATCTCTGCTAAATGAGGAAAAAGATGCCCACTATTGGAATCATTTAATATTGTTTTGGAAGTGCGAGATAATTCCCCTAGGAAAGAGAATTATATAAGGATGTAATAATTACAGTGCTTCCCTGGTGGCTCAGTGGTAAAGAATCTCCATGCCAAGAAGGAGAAACAGGTTCGATCCCTGGGTCAAGAAGATCCCCTGGAGAAGGAAATGGCAACCCACTCCAGTATTCTTACCTGGGAAATCCCATGGACCGAGGTGCCTAGTAGGCTACATTCCTTGGGGTCACAAAATAATTGGACATGACTTCCCAACTAAACAACAACAACAATAATAATTACAACAGAGAAAGCAACATTATCATAAGTTACAAAAAATATTTATAGAGCATGAACTGAAAACCTATTAGAAATAACTTTAAAAGTTATTAGGAATGCAGGTTACAACACTAATGCAAAAAGCATTAACTCTCTCATAAAAGCAATAGAAGCTATGACGTATAACAAACAGACAAGATCTTATTCAAAATGGCAAAAAAAAAAAAAATTGCAGAACACCTTAGCATATATGTAACAAGAAATACACAAACCTATATGAAGAAAATTTTGAAGATTTTATATAACATGTGAAATTTACAGAGAAGAAATGGATATTACAAAGATATCCATTCCCTAAGTCAATCTATAGATTTTGTGCACTCTCAAAAGTCAATATGATTTGGGGTGCGGAATAAGTTTCAAAAATATTCTAAATTTTTTTTTTTTTTTTTTACTAATCAACAGGTAAGTATAACTAGAAAAAATGTTGGTTTGTAAATTTTAGGTTGCCACTCTCTCAGTTTTTGAGGATGAGGAAAGGCAGAAGATGTGTCTGGGTGTCCATCCATAGAGGATTCACTAATGGCAGCTCTGGCTCGGGCGTCCCCACTGGACCCAGCTGAGCAGGAGAGGACAAGGATAGCAGCTGTGAGCCCTCACACAACATCTCACTTAAAATGTCATGTGTGCTACTTGGTTTAAATTGTCACCCCTCCAGCAACCACAAACAATGCAGACACAGCAGATGTGTTTTCTATTTAGAATTAAACAGTTTATCTCAACCACTGTCATTGTTATAGAGAAAAAATAAATAAATATCCATCTTAATGTAAACTTCAAAAGGTACTTTCTGGCAACGGGAGATATTTTCAAATCCAAAGTCCTCTGAGAAAACTAGGATTTGACCACAGATTTTTTTTTCAAATCGGGATGCTGGCAGCTCCAAGAGTAGTAAAACACAGCCTGGTCAAAAGATTTCTGGCCAGATATTACATACAATAACTCATGTCATTGATGCTTAATGGTCCAAAACATTAAGTAAACATCATAAATGTCTTTTGTTATTAAATGTTCCATTCAAACATTTTGTTTAACTCTTGTGTAATGGATTGAAAATAAGAAAGCTGCGGTAGAGATTGGCCCTCATGACAATCTTTGATTCACCTTCAAAGGTATTTTTTTTAATGTATGCCATCCTCTTGGTTACAGAAAGAAAATAGCACCTCTAGCATTCAGGGTATGCATTCTGTCTCTGGAAGTTAGACTACTTGTAAGCTTGACTTTTTTAGGTCAAGTTCAAATTACCACCCATGTATTCTGAAGACTAACGTTGTTCTCTCTAAAGTTGGGAAGTCAGTCTTCCTCTGTGTTAACTAAAGTAGAAATATGGGTGTTTTCTTAATGTGAGGTCACAAAGACAGGGAAAATGCTACTTTTTAAAGCTCATTTTGCAAGAATAACAATTGCTATTGTAAAAGAAAGACCACAATTGGTTTGTTAAAAAAAAAAAAAAAGCTATCAAGACAGTGATTATCTAATGTAGTTTACCCATTTCACAAATTTTGACATAAATGCGTTTGTGTTTCCATAATCTGAAGACTGCATTTAGTCATTAGAACATGACTCATTTTATCCTGGATCTAACATCAGCTTTTCTCTTGTTGTGTATGTGAGTTTTTTTTTAATCTGTAGCTGAAACATCAGTAAAAAGCCCTAGTCATGATATGTTACTTGTCTTTTTCCATAGAGCTTCTTTTCTTCCGATTTATGTAAAGCCAGTTGCTCAGCTCCCCTTCTTTAATTATCTATTCTCACAAGCCCCAAACGCTGAGAGTTATCTGGATGTTTTCTGGTTCTCTTAGGAGAACGTCCAAACAACACAAACCAAATGGCCATCCATTTCTATCTATTCTATAATTTTTATGTAAAGAAAATCTGAAATCACATCTGGTATGTTGCATTCCATCTTAGTTGATTCTCAATGTGTTTTGCATCATATGCAGCACGTTTTGGGGAGAAGGGTAGCATAATTGCTCTAAGTAATAGAATTATTTAAATGAAACTCCTGAAAGGTTGTCTTTTCACAGTACGTCTGTGATTCATTTGTTTATTCGTTCATTCAAACAATGTTTCATCTAACAATTAGTTATTAAGCACCTAGTAGGATCTTGCCTGTAGAATACCATGGACAGGGGAGCCTAGTGGGCTGCTGTCCATGGGGTCGCACAGAGTCTCGGACATGACTGAACCGACTTAGCATGCATCCATGCGTGCACTGGAGGAGGAAATGGCAACCCACTACAGTATTCTTGCCTAGAGAATCTCAGGGACAGGGGAGCCTGGTGGGCTGCTGTCTATGGGGTCGCACAGAGTCAGACATGACTGACGCGACTTAGCAGCAGCAGCAGGCTATAAATGAGGCAATTTCATCTTTTCCTTGATGAAACTGAAACTGAACAGGATCCTGTGGAATTCCTGGGCACAAGAGCCTGTGTGTGTCCCCAGTTTCTAGATTACAGGAAATAGGCTTCGTTCAGCCCCTGACTTTCCCTGAGTTCCAAGGGCAGGTTCAAACATTTGCTAATTAAGGAAGGGAGGTGATACAGAAACAAGGGAGAAACAGTCTAGAAACAATAGTGCAGCCTTGGGGCAGAGTCCTGGGGCCCCCACAAGGGGTATACATAACAATCAGTTCAGTTCAGTCGCTCAGTCAGGTCCGACTCTTCGTGACCTGCAAGCCAGGCCTCCCTGTCCATCACCAACTCCCAGAGCTTACTCAAACTCATGTCCATTAGTCAGTGATGCCATCCAGCCATCTTATTCTCTGTCGTCCCCTTCTCCTCCTGCCCTCAATCCCTCCCAGCATCAGGGTCTTTTCAAATGAGTCAGTTCTTTGCATCAGGTGGCCAAAGTATTGGAGTTTCAGCTTCAACATCTGTCCTTCCAATGAATATTCAGGACTGATTTCCTTTAGGATGGACTGGTTGGATCTCTTTGCAGTCCAAGGGACTCTCAAGAGTCTTCTCCAGCACCACAGTTCAAAAGCATCAATTCTTCAGTGCTCAGCCTTTTTCATAGTGCAACTCTCACATCCATACATGACTACTGGAAAAACCATAGCTTTGACTAGACAGACCTTTGTTGGCAAAGTAATGTCTCTGCTTTTTAATATGCTGTCTAGTTTGGTCATAACTTTCCTCACAAGGAGCAAGCGTCTTTTAATTTCATGGCTGCAGTCACCATCTGCAGTGATTTTGGAGCCCCCCAAAATAAACTATGTCACTGCTTCCATTTCTATACATAACAATATCTTTGAGCCATTTTGCAGATGCTGGAACCCCCCACCAGGTGGGAGAAAGTAGGCTGCAACCAGAAGGTTCATAATGCTGACTCCCACTTAACTCACCAACAACCCATCAGAAGAATATTCATAAGCTGATCACACTCTCTATGAACCACTATTATAAAACTCCTTACTACCCTCTCCAGGTTGGAACACAAAGTTTTGAGGACATAAGCCCCCCTGTGGCACCCTTTGTCTGGCAAAGCAATAAAGATACCTTTTTTTACTTCACCAAAATTCTTTCTCTGAGATCTAATTTGGTATTGGAGTTCAGTTCAGTTCAGTCACTCAGTCGTGTCCGACTCTTTGCGACCTCATGAATCACAGCACACCAGGCCTCCCTGTCCATCACCAACTCCCGGAGTTCACTCAAACTCATGTCCATTAAGTCGGTGATGCCATGCAGTCATCTCATTCTCTGTCGTCCCCTTCTCCTCCCGTCCCCAATCCCTCCCATCATCAGAGTCTTTTCCAGTGAGTCAACTCTTCGCATGAGGTGGCCAAAGTATTGGAATTTCAGCTTTAGCATCAGTCCTTCCAATGAACACCCAAGATTGATCTCCTTTAGAATGGACTGGTTGGATCTCCTTGCAGTCCAAGGGACTCTCAAGAGTCTTCTCCAACACCACAGTTCAAAAGCATCAATTCTTCGGTGATCAGCTTTCTTTATAGTCCAACTCTCACATCCATACATGACCACTGGAAAAACCATAGCCTTGACTAGATGGACCTTTGTTGGCAAAGTAATGTCTCTGTTTTTAATATGCTATCTAGGTTGGTCATAACTTTCCTTCCAAGGAGTAAGCATCTTTTAATTTCATGGCTGCAATCACCATCCGCAGTGATTTTGGAGCCCCCCAAAAAATAAAGTCTGACACTTTTTCCACTGTTTCCCCATCTATTTGCCATGAAGTGATGGGACCAGATGCCATGATATTAGTTTTCTGAAAGTTGAGCTTTAAGCCAAATTTTTCACTCTCCTCATTCACTTTCATCAAGAGGCTTTTTAGTTCCTCTTGATATTGGAATACAGAGGTCAGATTCAGCTTCAGAACTGTTAGTTAATCTCTAGCCCATCTGCCATATTTTTCTTCCAGGCAGAACAAATACCATTTTCTCTGTGTGTAAAATTCATTCAGAATCCTTTAGGAAAATCACTCCCTGAATCTACTGTGGGATGACAAAGAGCAGTTTTGTTATGCTTTGAGTTGTATTTATATAGCATCTAGAGCCACAGATTATGCAAATAAATGATATAAAAATAGCAGGATTGTACAGTTTTATAACAAAAGCAGTAACAGGAAAGGAAAATCAACAACAAAGATGCCGTTATTTCTCTTCTGAGACTGGGAAAAAGCTATACACCTAACAGTTATTCTAAAGCATTTGAATTTTCACTGGCAGCAAGATCCAATACCACAACAAGTACTTATAGGGATATTTTTGAGAAACGCTCCATAAAGAAATATGTAATGAGGAAATCTATAACATGTTTTCTATCAAAAAGCCTTACACTTTCTTACTGTCAAACTACTATTTTTAAAAAATGATATTTTATGTCTCAACTATCTACATCTTGATATATTGCTATACCATAAACAAAATATGGTTACTCTGGCGTTTGAAATTAGAAGACCAAAAAAAATTATTTCACATAGCACTCACCATGAGGAGAATGAAAACAACAGTGATGGTAAATAAATGAAATGGGCTTCTTGGTTCTTTTTATTTGCTTTTATCACTGCTGCTGCTACTGCTGCTAAGTCACTTCAGTCGTGTCCGACTCTGTGTGACCCCACAGACAGAAGCCCACCAGGCTCCCCCGTCCCTGGGATTCTCCAGGCAAGAACACTGGAGTGGGTTGCCATTTCCTTCTCCAATGTGTGAAAAGTGAAAGTGAAGTCGCTCAGTCGAGTCCAACCCTTAGCGACCCCACGGACTGCAGCCTACCAGGCTCCTCCATCCATGGGATTTTCTAGGCAAGATTACTGGAGTGGCTTGCCATTGCCTTCTCCGCTTTTATCACAGTGGAAGCTTTATTGGATTTTTGGAAAATATTTTATTTAACAAACTAAATCAGTCAAGAATTTCTTTTTGGTTAAAGAATAAAAAAGGTGATGGGGAAAAAATATGAGCCTCTCTTAAGGAGACTAGTATATACTGTATGAAACATTCTGGAAGCATTCTGGAATTTTCTGGAATATTAAATTCTTATTTATTTTCCTATTCTTCCTTGTTCACGGCGTTAAATGAGACCACAGATTGAGAGAAATTTATGCCTTTGCTTTATTAAAATACCAATGAACAATTTTTATATTTTCTTTCAGTTCAGTTCAGTCGCTCAGTCGTGTCCGACTCTCCGCGACCCCATGAATCACAGCACGCCAGGCCTCCCTGTCCATCACCAACTCCCGGAGTACACTCAAACTCATGTCCACAGAGTCGGTGATGCCATCCAGCCATCTCATTCTCCATCGTCCCCTTCTCCTCCCGCCCCCAACCTTTCCCAGCATCAGAGTCTTTTCCAGTGAGTCAACTCGTCGCATGAGGTGGCCAAAGTATTGCAGTTTCAGCTTTAGCATCAGTCCCTCCAATGAACATCCAGGATTGATCTCCTTTAGAATGGACTGGTTGGATCTCCTTGCAGTATAAGGGACTCTCAAGAGTCTTCTCCAACACCACAGTTCAAAAGCATCGATTCTTTGGCGATCAGCCTTCTTCACAGTCCAACTCTCACATCCATACATGACCACAGGAAAAACCATTGGCTTGACTAGACGGACCTTGGCTGGCAAAGCAATGTCTCTGCTTTTTAATATACTATCAAGGTTGGTCATAACTTTCCTTCCAAGGAACAAGCGTCTTTTAATTTCATGGCTGCAATCAGCATCTGCAGTGATTTTGGAGCCCCAAAAAACAAAGTCTGACACAGTTTCCACTGTTTTTCCATCTATTTCCCATGAAGTGATGGGACCAGATGCCATGATCTTTGTTTTCTGAATGTTGAGCTTCAAACCAACCTTTTCACTCTCCTCTTTCACTTTCATCAAGAGGCTTTTGAGTTCCTCTTCACTTTCTGCCATAAGGGTAATGTCATCTGCATATCTGAGGTTATTGATATTTCTCCCAGCAATCTTGATTCCAGCTTGTGCTTCTTCCAGCCCAGCGTTCCTCATGATGTACTCTGCATATAAGTTAAATAAGCAAGGTGACAATATACAACCTTGATGTACACCTTTTCCTATTTAGACCCAGTCTGTTGTTCCATGTCCAGTTCTAACTGTTGCTTCCTGACCTACATACAGGTTTCTCAAGAGGCAGGTCAGGTGGTCTGGTATTCCCATCTCTTTCAGAATGTTCCACAGTTTATTGTGATCCACACAGTCAAAGGCTTTGGCATAGTCAATGAAGCAGAAATAGATGTTTTTCTGGAACTCTCTTGCTTTCTCCATGATCCAGCGGATGTTGGCAATTTGATCTCTGGTGCCTCTGCCTTTTCTAAAACCTGCTTGAACATCTGGGAGTTCACGGTTTACATATTGCTGAAGCCTGGCTTGGAGAATTTTGAGCATGACTTTGCTAGCGTGTGAGATGAGGGCAATTGTCCGGTAGTTTGAGCATTCTTTGGCATTGCCTTTCTTTGGGATTAGAATGAAGACTGACCTCTTCCAGTCCTGTGGCCACTGCTGAGTTTTCCAAATCTGCTGGCATATTGAGTGCAGCACTTTCACAGCAGCATCTTTCAAGATTTGAAATAGCTCAACTGGAATTCCATCACCTCCACTAGCTTTGTTAGTAGTGATGCTTTCTAAGGCCCACTTGACTTCACATTCCAAGATGTCTGGCTCTAGGTCAGTGATCACGTTATCATGACTATCTTGGTCGTGAAGATCTTTTTTGTACAGTTCTTCTGTGTATTCTTGCCACCTCTTCTTAATATCCTCTGCTTCTGTTAGGTCCATACCATTTCTGTCCTTTATCGAGCCCATCTTTGCATGAAATGTTCCCTTGGAATCTCTAATTTTCTTGAAGAGTTCTCTTGTTTTTCCTATTCTGTTGTTTTCCTCTATTTCTTTGCATTGATCACTGAGGAAGTCTTTCTTATCTCTCCTTGCTATTCTTTGGAACTCTGCATTCAGATGCTTATATCTTTCCTTTTCTCCTTTACTTTTCGCCTCTCTTCTTTTCACAGCTATTTGTAAGGCCTCCTCAGACAGCCATTTCGCTTTTTTGCATTTCTTTTCCATGGGGATGGTCTTGGTCCCTGTCTCCTGTACAATGTCACGAACCTCCGTCCAGAGTTCATCAGGCACTTTATCAATCAGATCTAGTCCCTTAAATCTATTTCTCACTTCCACTGTATAATCATAAGGGATTTGATTGAGGTCATATCTGAATGGTCTAGTGGTTTTCCCTACTTTCTTCAATTTAAGTCTGAACTTCGCAATAAGGAGTTCATGATCTGAGCCACAGTCAGCTCCTGGTCTTGTTTTCGCTAACTGTATACAGCTTCTCCATCTTTGGTTGCAAAGAATATAATCAGTCTGATTTCGGTGTTGACCATCTGGTGATGTCCATGTGTAGAGTCTTCTCTTGTGTTGTTGGAAGAGGGTGTTTGCTATGACCAGTGCGTTCTCTTGACAAAACTCTATTAGCCTTTGCCCTGCTTCATTCCGTGCTCCAAGGCCAAATTTGCCAGTTACTCCAGGTGTTTCCTGACTTCCTACTTTTGCATTCCAGTCCCCTATAATGAAAAGGACATCTTTTTTGGGTGTTAGTTCTAAAAGGTCTTGTAGGTCTTCATAGAACCGATTAACTTCGGCTTCTTCAGCATTACTGGTTGGGGCATAGACCTGGATTACTGTAATATTGAATGGTTTGCCTTGGAAACGAACAGAAATCATCCTGTCATTTTTAAGATTGCATCCAAGTACTGCATTTCAGACTCTTTTGTTGACCAGGATGGCTACTCCATTTCTTCTAAGGGATTCCTGCCCACAGTAGTAGATATAATGGTCATCCGAGTTAAATTCACCCATTCCAGTCCATTTTAATTCACTGATTCCTAGAATGTCGACGTTCACTCTTGCCATCTCCTGTTTGACCACTTCCAGTTTGCCTTGATTCATGGACCTAACATTCCAGGTTCCTATGCAATATTGCTTTTTACAGCACCGGACCTTGCTTCTATCACCGGTCACATCCACAACTGGGTATTGGTTTTGCTTTTGCTCCATCCCTTTATTCTTTCTATAGTTATTTCTCCACTGAGCTCCAGTAGCATACTGGGCACCTACCGACCTGGGGAATTCCTCATTCAGTATTCTATCATTTAACAGTAACAAAGGGCAAAATGATATTTTCTTTGGATGGGAAAAATTTTAAGATATTATTATCCTGAAAAATCCCTCTAAAGTTCACTGCTATAGAGCCATTAAAGCATAAAAGATTCTCCTACTGACTTTCTGTCAGCAACATAGGACCTATTAGCTTGATATTAGAAATCCTCTAATCTACTTCTACTGAAAAAAGCACCAAGATTACCTCTCATACTCATGCTTAGGCTTGGTTCCCTCATTCACTTAGCTGAGGAGTTATGCTTTGAAACAACCTTTGTATATACACATGAAAATATTATTTAAAAAGGGAAAGGCTATATAGAAGGAATAAGGACTGTGATCTGGGAATCAGGATGCCTAACTTGATGCCACAGCTCAAGCCAGGGAGGTCATCAGGGTCCAGAGACGACTTGTTCTCTGTACTTCTGTTTCTGTCTTTCTTCACTTATTAAGAATGTTTGAAAGAGACACGTGTATCCCCATGTTCATGGCAGCACTGTTTATAATAGCCAGGACATGGAAGTGACCTAGATGTCCATCAGCAAATGAATGGATAAGAAAGCTGTGGTACATTTACACAATGGAGTATTACTCAGCCATTAAAAAGAATGCATTTGAATCAGTTTTAATGAGGTGGATGAAACTGGAGCCTATTATACAGAGTGAAGTAAGCCATAAAGAAAACACCAATATAGTATACTAAAGCATATATATGGAATTTAGAAAGATGGTAAAGATAACCCTGTATGCGAGACAACAAGAGACACAGATGCATAGAACAGTCTTTTGGACTCTGTGGGAGAGGACGAGGGTGGGATGATTTGGGAGAATGGCATTGAAACATGTATATTATCATATGTGAAACGAATTGCCAGTCCAGGTTTGATGCATGACACAGGATGCATGACCCAGAGGGAGGATAAGGGGAGGAGGGAAGTGGGAGGGGGTTCAAGATGGGGGACACATGTACAGCCGGAGCAGATTCATGTCAATGTATGGCAAAACCAATACAATAATGTAAAGTAAAAAAAAAAGAATGTTTGGCACTTTTTTGCTAAGTCACTTCAGTCGTGTCCGACTCTGTGTGACCCCATAGACAGCAGCCCACCAGGCACCCCCGTCCCTGGGATTCTCCAGGCAAGAACACTGGAGTGGGTTGCCATTTTCTTCTCCAATGTGTGAAAGTGAAAAGTGAAAGTGAAGTCGCTCAGTCATGTCTGACTGGTAGTGACCCCATGGACTGCAGCCTACCAGGCTCCTCCGTCCATGGGATTTTCTAGGCAAGAGTACTGGAGTGGCTTGCCATTGCCTTCTCTGGTTTGACACTTAGAATATGCCAAATACATGAAAACTCTTTCACTGCATTCTAGACATAGTAGAACATGATGAACCAAGGCAGTGACTTCATTTCTAATAGAAAGAATAGTTAGCTATCCTAAGAGTAATTGGCTCATAAATTGACTACAAGGTGTTTCTTTTAGCTTTTAGTTAACATTCATTTTTTAAGGTATTCAGAAATCAGATAGTCTTCCTGGCTCAGAAGGGCCTTGTGATTACAAGAGAATTTTAGTGTTTACATATCCCAAAGAATGGGAAAACAGGAGACAGTGGAGAACATTGGAACCATTCTTAAGATCAATTTCTTGTGAAAAATCTCTTTCAAAACTTTCAATGGCTAAACCTTGATAGATAGTAGATCGATCAGAGCTTTTTCAGTTGCATGTGAAATAAATTTGAGTGAATTTAAGTTAATATAATAAAAACAGGAAGGGTACAGGTGGAGTTGAACACTCTTGACAGTTCATCTTAGGTACTGAATCTGTCAGTTAATTTCTCTCTCTTCCTCGGTCTCACGTTCCAGTCACTATCCTACACACTGGGGACAGACCTGTGAATACACAAAACAAATAGATTTTTCCTCCCTATTGAGCTTGTGTTGCTTTATAAAACTTTATGCTTTTGAGTTTGATATAATCACAACAGAGATGGGGAAAGGGCATTCTTGGGAGAGAAGAAAGCATGAGCAAACACACAGAGGGAGGGAAGTGCATGTGATGGACATGCTAGTAATAACCAAGGATGGCTGAGGCGCAGATTACAGGCACAGGCATGAAAAGGAAGATGAAAGCTAAGATGGAGTCATACGCCAAAGGGTAATGATAACCACAATATGGAATAAACAGCTAAGACATCATTTTGAAGATGAGTCAACAGAATTTGGAAACAGATAATAGGTATGGAAGAGAGAATTGTCAGATGGGAGTGTCAGGTTTTTAATTCTAGAAACTGTGAAACAGCATTCCCATCCCCTCTGCTCACCTTCACACACAGCTGCATCAAACTACAATGTGTCTGTGGATTCATTAGGGTTCTCTGGAGAAACAGAACCAACAAGAAGATATTTATACAGAAAGAGAATCATGATGAGAAATTGGCTCATAGGATTATGGAGGCTGAGAAATCCCCAAATCTATGTAGTCAGTCAGCTGGAGATCCAAGAAAGCTAACTGTATAGTTTTAGTTTGACGGTATGAAAATCAGGAGAGCTGGTGATGTAAATTCCAGTCAATAAAGCTGCAGGTTCAACACCCTAGGAGAACCAATGTTTCCGTTTGAGTCTGAAGACAGGAGAGGACGAATGTTCTAACGCAATAGTCAGGCAGGAGTTTCCGCTTACTTGCAGGAAGGTCATCCATTTTGTTCTATATAGACCTTCAGCTGATTAGAGAAAGACCACCCCATTAGGGAGAGGAATATGCTTTACACAGTCTACAGACTCGGGTGTTAATCCCATTCAAAATCTCCCTCACAGACACATCCAGAATCATTTAACCAAATATCTGGGCATCTTATGGCCCTATAAAGTTGACACAGGAAATTAGCCACATTTGGATTTATGTACATTTTGAACCTTGTTCGTGAGAATTCCTCTGTTTGAAATATTTTCTCCAGCCCCCCTGACCTTCCTCACTCCGAGTGTTATCAGCCATCATCTTTGAGAATATCTCCACCATCATCCTTGAGAATATCGCCCTGTGCTTTAAGAGTTTCTCCAAATGTTATTTTTGAAGCCTTCCTTAAAGCCCTACACCCATATTAAGCCATCCCAGGCATGTTCTAGTTCACACAATATGTTGCACAAGCTACCAATAAAGCATATATCATATTACTTTAATTACTAGTTGAAATTTCTTTCATTTTTTATTAAACTGTGAGTCCTCAGACACAGAAAATGCTTTCTTTTTAAACTATCATTTTATTGTGTTAAAAATGAATGTAAAATAAAAATTTGCCATTTTAACTACATGATGCAGTAATTCTACTCCTAGGATACGTTATACCTCAAAGAATAAAATACAGAATTCAAACAGATATATACCAATGTTCTTGGCAGTGTTGTTCACAATAATCTAAACGTGAAACAACCAAGTACCTGTCAAAAGGTGAATGGATGAATAAAATGTGGCATAGTGATACAATGGAATATTATTCAGTCATAAAAAAGACAATTTCCAATACATGATCCAACATGGATGAACCATGAAAATATGCTAACTGAAATAAGATGAACATGTTTTACTCCTCCTTGTACATCTGTCACTTAACATGGCTCTCTCATGTGCCTAGCAAATGATTTCTGTTATAGATTTGGAGCCAGAGTTCCTGAAACTTCATTTCTTAATTGTTTGATCTGAGCAAGTCATTTAACTTCTTATGTCTCATTTTCTGCATTTGAAGAGCAAGGGTATGTTGTCGAGTTATTTATTATTTTGATCAGATAATCTGTAAGGAGCTTAGAATAACATCTGAAACACAGCACCCAAACACGTAATTATTATCATCATTATTCATGCTATCATTTAACAAATTTGTAGATGAGATGCAGGTTGGGGAAGTTCTTGATATTTGAGAGATAGAGCTTTCAGGAAAGAACTGTTAAGGTAAAGAAGACTGGTACTATTCTATTTTATTTTATTTTTTTTTCCCCAATCATTCCACCTTCACCCTCTCCCACAGAGTCCCAAAGACTGTTCTAAGTGCCTATGTCTCTTTTGCAGTCTCTTATACAGGGTTCAGGTTACCATTTTTCTAAATTCCATATATATGCGTTAATATACAGTATTGATGT
This sequence comes from Moschus berezovskii, assembly GCF_049115385.1. Taxonomy (NCBI): domain Eukaryota; kingdom Metazoa; phylum Chordata; class Mammalia; order Artiodactyla; family Moschidae; genus Moschus; species Moschus berezovskii. The sequence continues at coordinate 78,923,907 of NC_142469.1, read as the reverse complement.
TCTTCTTTCTGGCTTACTTCACTCTGTATAATTGGCTCCAATTTCATCCACCTCATTAAAACTGATTCAAATGCATTCTTTTTGATGGCTGAGAAATACTCCATTGTGTATATGTACCAAAGCTTTCTTATCCATTCATCTGCAGATGGACATCTAGGTTGCTTCCATGTCCTGGCTATTATAAACAGTGCTGCAATGAACATTGGAGTACATGTGTCTCTTTCAATTCTGGTTTCCTCGGTGTGTATGCCCAGGAGTGCGATCGCTGGATCATATGGCAGTTCTATTTCCAGTTTTCTGAGGAATCTCCACACTGTTCTCCATAGTGGCTGTACTAGTTTGCATTCCCACCAACAGTGTAAGAGGGTTCCCTTTTCTCCACACCCTCTCCAGCATTTATTGCATGTAGACTTTTGGATAGCAGCCATTCTGACTGGTGTGAAATGGTATCTCATTGTGGTTTTGATTTGCATTTCTCTGATGATGAGGGATGTTGAGCATTTTTTCATGTGTTTGTTAGCCATCTTTATGTCTTCTTTGGAGAAATGTCTGTTTAGTTCTTTGGCCCATTTTTTGATTGGGTCACTTAGTTTTCTGGAATTAAGCTGCAGGAGCTGCTTGTATAATTTGGAGATTAATCCTTTATCAGTTGCTTCATTTGCTATTATTTTCTCCCATCTGAAGGCTGTCTTTTCACCTTGCTTAGAGTTTCCTTTGCTGTGCAGAAGCTTTTGATTTTAATTAGGTCCCATTTGTTTATTTTTGCTTTTATTTCCAATATTCTGGGAGGTGGGTCTTGGAGGATCCTGCTGTGATTTATGTCGGAGAGTGTTTTGCCTACGTTCTCCTCTAGGAGTTTTATAGTTTCTGGTCTTACATTTAGATCTTTAATCCATTTTGAGTTTATTTTGGTGTATGGTGTTAGGAAGTGTTCTAGTTTCATTCTTTGACAAGTGGCTGACCAGTTTTCCCAGCACCACTTGTTAAAGAGACTGTCTTTTCTCCATTTTATATTCTTGCCTCCTTTGTCGAAGATAAGGTGTCCATAGGAGCGTGGGTTTATCTCTGGGCTTTCTATTTTGTTCCATTGATCTATGTTTCTGTCTTTATGCCAGTACCATACTGTCTTGATGACTGTGGCTTTGTAATAGAGCCTGAAGTCTGGCAGGTTAATTCCCCCAGTTCCATTCTTCTTCCTCAAAATTGCTTTAGCTATTCGAGGTTTTTTGTATTTCCATACAAATTGTGAGATTATTTGTTCTAGTTCTGTGAAAAATATTGTTGGTAGCTTGATAGGGATTGCATTGAATGTATAAATTACTTTGGGTAGTATACTCATTTTTACAATATTTATTCTTCCAATCCACGAACACGGTATATTTCTCCATCTATTAGTGTCCTCTTTGATTACTTTCACTAGTGTTTTATAGTTTTCTATGTACAAGTCTTTTGTTTCCTTAGGTAGATATATTCCTAAGTATTTAATTGTTTTCGTTGCAACAGTGAATGGAATAGTTTCCTTAATTTCTCTTTCTATTTTCTCATTATTAGTGTATAGGAATGCAAGTGATTTCTGTGTGTTGATTTTATATCCTGCAACTTGACTGTATTCATTGATTAGCTCTAGTAGTTTTCTGGTAGAGTCTTTAGGGTTTTCTGTGTAGAGGATCATGTCATCAGCGAACAGTGAAAGCTTTACTTCTTCTTTTCCAATTTGTATTCCTTTTATGTCTTTTTCTGCTCTGATTGCTGTGGCCAAAACTTCCAGAACTATGTTGAATAGTAGTGGTGAGAGTGGGCACCCTTGTCTTGTTCCTGATTTTAGGGGAAATGCTTTCAGTTTTTCACCATTGAGGATAATGTTTGCTGTGGGTTTGTCATATATAGCTTTTATTATGTTGAGGTATGTCCCTTCAATTCCCACTTTCTGGAGGGTTTTTATCAAAAATGGATGTTGAATTTTGTCGAAGGCTTTCTCTGCATCTATTGAGATAATCATATGATTTTTATTTTTCAGTTTGTTAATGTGGTGTATTACGTTGATTGATTTGCGGATATTGAAGAATCCTTGCATTCCTGGGATAAAGCCCACTTGGTCATGATGTATGATCTTCTTAATGTGTTGTTGGATTCTGATTGCTAGAATTTTGTTAAGGATTTTTGCATCTATGTTCATCAGTGATATTGGCCTATATGAAGATGACTGGTACTATTTTAAAAGGTGTTTTGTGTGCCGCATCACAGACAGCATAAGAGAATGGGCCTTGAAGTCATATTTCCCAAATATAGATCATGGCTTCACCATGCACTAGCTATGTGGCTCTGGGTAAACTCAATGAGCCTCGATTTTCTTTTCTAAAATGATATTAGTAAGGGTTGCTATGAGAACTAAATGAAATAACGCCTATAAAGTACTTAGCATGAGGCATGACATAAATTAATCACTCAGTAAGTGCTAACTACTATTAATGGTGTTAAATTAGATAGTCTTCATTGAGTTCTTAACCACTCTTTGATAAAAAACATTAGTCTGTGATTTCAAATGTTCTATCTACTTGACTCTACCCACAACTTCAAATCAAAGATAATCTACTTTATATTGGAATTAGATTTCAATCATTTTTCCAGAATGCCTACATATTCAATAATCAACAGGACATTTCTCTGAAATTGACCTCAATCATCCATTACTGCCTAGACACTGAGGAAAAAATTCTTCAGCTTTGTGCAGTGTCAAGCTCAGTGCATGTCCTAGTTTTAAAAATAAGATAATTATGCAGATGGAGGGAACAGATGGGTTGGATCGGTGAGTGTTTATCATTTTTTAATATTTTGAAACCAGATGTGTTACGTACACATTGCTGGTTGCCTTCTAAGGAAGCTTCATTGGTGGGTTACTAATCTTTAATAAGAAATTACAACATTTTCATGCAGCTTAAATCAACTATTTTTAATATACAATTGGACAACCACTGCTGCAATCCTTTAGAAAATAGAAAACAGATGCTTAATAGAAGGAATACTATCAGCCAAGAAATTCCTGATGATCTTTTTATAGAATGTAAACTTACATATTTTATGGGTCTTTTAATGAACTGCTATAGAACAACTTCAGCAGTCAAAACATTTCATGAAAATAAACGTGAACAATTTGTCACTTGTTACCGTGTTCACAGAAAATCCTTCAGTTGCATTCCTGGGAAAATGGACATATTTGTGGCTCTTATGAACAACATCTGCTATTTACCATAGATTTGATTGGATACATTGGAGAAAGGAGGAGTTAGGATAAACAAACGGAGATGCCTCAATTTCTCTAGGTGTTTCTGCTAGACCTGGCAAAGATCCTTTGCTAGATATGAATGTGCTGTGCTATTCTCTGTTTAGTTGCTTAGTCATGTCCGACTCTTTTTGCGAACCCATGGACTGTAGCCCACCAGATTCTTCTGTCCATGGGGATACTCCAGGCAAGAATACTAGATTGGGTTTCCATGCCAGGGATCAAACCCAGGTCTCCTGCATTGCAGGCAGATTCTTTACCATCTGAGATTGAATACTTCTGTGCCAACAACTGTATTCATGGGGGAATGGCACAGTGGAGTAAGACCAGAGACTGTGTTCTGTTTCATCAATGACTTTAGTAGAGAAAAAATTAATAGGAATGTGGATCCCAATGTATAAGACTGAGGATTAAAAGAGTCTAAAAGGAACCTACCCTTCATCCATTGGGGCAACATCTTAACTAGCCTTTCACTGGCTCAGTCCAGCTATGAAACTGATGAAAGGAGGTAGCAAGTAATAGCCACATATTTTTGTTTCTGAATTCACTTCTGCTGGATGTCCCCTGAACCTTCGTAAGGTGGGACATAGAAGAAAGGGCTAAGAGAGTGGGAATTTACCCCTCCCATACCTCTACTCCATCACTTATGTTTATCTCATCTATCCTTTGCTATCCTTTATGATTTCTAATGCTGGTTTAGAGTAAGAGGGATTAGGATGTAGAAAAGGAGAATGGAAAAGTAGAAGAGATGATAAAAAATGTTAAGTGACAGTATAAGTATTCTGTCCTCAGTATAATCCCAAAAGAAGAGGGTAGGTTTTTAAATAAAGCAAAATAAGACAAAATAATGTAGCATCTTACCCACTCCATCTCACCATGGTCCATGGGAAAATGTGAAGGTTAACTGTCTGATAGTGCTAAAGTCAACAAGTTTAGAATAGAAATGTGTGCAGACACTATTAACTCTCCTAGAAGTATATGAAAACTATTTCCCTTGTTTTTTAAAAAGTTGCTCTTACAATCTTTTGGGAGCTTAAAATATCTGTCAGAATGGCTATCACCAAAAAGACTCCCAAATACTACAGATGCTGGTGAGGATGTTAAGAATATGGAACCCTCGTACACTATCAGTAGGAATGTAAATTGGTGTAGCCACTGTGGAAAACAGTATAGTGATTTCTCAAAAAACTAAAAATAGTTTCTGGTCTTACATTTAGATCTTTAATCCATTTTATTTTTGTGTATGGTGTTAGGGAGTGTTCTAGTTTCATTCTTTTACAAGTGGTTGACCATTTTTCCCAGCACCACTTGTTAAAGAGACTGTCTTTTCTCCATTTTATATTCTTGCCTCCTTTGTCAAAGATAAGGTGTCCATCAGTTCAGTTCAGTTCAGTCCAGTCGCTCAGTCGTGTCCAACTCTCCGCGATCCCATGAATCACAGCACGCCAGGCCTCCCTGTCCATCACCAGCTCCCGGAGTTCACCCAAACTCATGTCCACAGAGTCGGTGATGCCATCCAGCCATCTCATTCTCGGTCGTCCCCTTCTCCTCCCGCCCCAACCCTTCCCAGCATCAGAGTCTTTTCCAGTGAGTCAGCTCGTCGCATGAGGTGGCCAAAGTATTGCAGTTTCAGCTTTAGCATCAGTCCTTCCAATGAACACCCAGGATCGATCTCCCTTAGAATAGACTGGTTGGATCTCCTTGCGGTACAAGGGACTCTCAAGAGTCTTCTCCAACACCACAGTTCAAAAGCATCAATTCTTCGGCGATCAGCTTTCTTCACAGTCCAACTCTCACATCCATACATGACCACGGGAAAAACCATAGCCTTGACTAGATGGACCTTTGTTGGCAAGTAATGTCTCTGCTTTTTAATATATTATCAAGGTTGATCATAACTTTCCTTCCAAGGAGCAAGCGTCTTTTAATTTCATGGCTGCAATCATCATCTGCAGTGATTTTGGAGCCCAAAAAAATAAAGTCTGACACTGTTTCCACTGTTTTTCCATCTATTTCCCATGAAGTGATGGGACCAGATGCCATGATCTTCGTTTTCTGAATGTTGAGCTTCAAACCAACCTTTTCACTCTCCTCTTTCACTTTCATCAAGAGGCTTTTGAGTTCCTCTTCACTTTCTGCCATAAGGGTAGTGTCATCTGCATATCTGAGATTATTGATATTTCTCCCAGCAATCTTGATTCCAGCTTCTGCTTCTTCCATCCCAGCGTTCCTCATGATGTACTCTGCATATAAGTTAAATAAGCAGGGTGACAATATACAGCCTTGACGCACTCCTTTTCCTATTTGGAACCAGTCTGTTGTTCCATGTACAGTTCTGACTGTTGCTTCCTGACCTGCATACAGGTTTCTCAAGAGGCAGGTCAGGTGGTCTGGTATTCCCATCTCTTTCAGAATGTTCCACAGTTTATTGTGATCCACACAGTCAAAGGCTTTGGCATAGTCAATGAAGCAGAAATAGATGTTTTTCTGGAACTCTCTTGCTTTCTCCATGATCCAGCGGATGTTGGCAATTTGATCTCTGGTGCCTCTGCCTTTTCTAAAACCTGCTTGAACATCTGGGAGTTCATGGTTCACATATTGCTGAAGTCTGGCTTGGAGAATTTTGAGCATGACTTTACTAGCATGTGAGATGAGTGCAATTGTGCGGTAGTTTGAGCATTCTTTGGCATTCCCTTCTTTGGGATTGGAATGAAGACTAACCTTTTCCAGTCCTGTGGCCACTGCTGAGTTTTCCAAATTTGCTGGCATATGGAGTGCAGCACTTTCACAGCAGCATCTTTCAAGATTTGAAATAGCTCAACTGGAATTCCATCACCTCCACTAGCTTTGTTAGTCGTGATGCTTTCTAAGGCCCACTTGACTTCACATTCCAAGATGTCTGGCTCTAGATCAGTGATCACGTTATCGTGACTATCTTGGTCTTGAAGATCTTTTTTGTACAGTTCTTCTGAGTATTCTTGCCACCTCTTCTTAATATCCTCTGCTTCTGTTAGGTCCATACCATTCCTGTCCTTTATCAAGCCCATCTTTGCATGAAATGTTCCCTTGGAATCTCTAATTTTCTTGAAAAGATCTCTTGTTTTTCTTATTCTGTTGTTTTCCTCTATTTCTTTGCATTGATCACTGAGGAAGGCTTTCTAATCTCTCCTTGCTATTCTTTGGAACTCCGCATTCAGATGCTTATATCTTTCCTTTTCTCCTTTGCTTTTCACTTCTCTTCTTTTCACAGCTATTTGTAAGGCCTCCTCAGACAGCCATTTTGCTTTTTTGCATTTCTTTTCCATGGGGATGGTCTTGGTCCGTGTCTCCTTTACAATGTCAAGAACCTCCGTCCAGAGTTCATCAGGCACTCTCTATCAGATCTAGTCCCTTAAATCTATTCCTCACTTCCACTGTATAATCAAAAGGGATTTGATTTAGGTCATACCTAAATGGTCTAGTAGTTTGGTGCATGGATTTATCTCTGGGCTTTCTATTTTGTTCCATTGATCTATATTTCTGTCTTTATGCCAGTACCATACTGTCTTGATGACTGTGGCTTTGTAGTAGAGCCAGAAGTCCGGCAGGTTTATAATAGCCAGGACATGGAAGCAACATAGATGTCCATCTGCAGATGAATAGATAAGAAAGCTGTGGTACATTTACACAATGGAGTATTACTCAGCAATCAAAAAGCATACATTTGAATCAGTTCTAATGAGGTGGATGAAACTGGAGCCTATTATACAGAGTGAAGTAAGCCAGAAAGAAAAACACCAATACAGTATATTAACGCATATGTATGGAATTTACAAAGATGATAATGATAACCCTGTATACGAGACAGTAAAAGAGACACAGATATATAGAATAGTCTTTTGGACTCTGTGGGAGAGGGTGAGGGTGGGATGATTTGGGAGAATGCAATGAAACATGTATATTATCATATGTGAAACGAATCGCCAGTCCAGGTTCGATGCATGATACAAGATGCTTGGGGCTGGTGCACTGGGATGAACCAGAGGGATGGGATGGGGAGGGATGTGGGAAGGGGGTTCAAGATGGGGAACACATGTACACCTGGGGCGGATTCATGTCAATGTATGGCAAAGCCAGTACAATAATGTAAAGTAATTAGCCTCCAATTAAAATAAATAAATTAATAATAAAAAAAACTAAAAATAGAACTACCATATGATACAGCAATTCCACTCCTGGGTATGCAAAAATAACTCCCCAAAGCAGTAATTTAAAAAATAGATGCACCCCAATGTTTATAGCAGCACTATTTACAATTGCCAAAATATATAACCAACCTAAGTGTCCATCAATAGATGATTGGATAAAGAAAACCATATTCTATATACAATGGAATACTGGTCAGCCATAAAAGGGAATGAAATTTTGCCATTTGCAGCAACATGGATGGACTTGGAGGTTAATACTGAATGGTATCACTTATATGTGGAATCTAAAAAATACAACAAACTAGTGAATATCACACACACATAAAGCAGACTCACAGATATACAGGACAGTGGGAAAGGAAAGAAAGGTGGAGTAAGAAAGGGGAAGAGGATTAAGAGGCACAAACTACTATCTATAAAATAAATATGCTACAATATATAATACAGCACAGAGAGGTGGTGCTGGTGGTAAAGAACCTCTCTGCCAATGCAAGAGACATAAAGACACCATTTCAACCCTTGGGTGGGGAATGTCCCTGGAGGAGGACATGGCAACCTACTCCCAGTATTCTTGCCTAGAGAATCCCATGAACAGAGGAACCTTGTGGACCACAGTTCATAAGGTCACAAAGATTTGGACAGATAGTTAGATTTTGGTTAATGGAATGTATGCCAAGTGCTGTTAGGGATTTCTAAAAGCATTCATAAGGGGAGTTGGCTCTGCCAAGAGGTGAGTTCTTTGCCCCTTCCCTTCTCCTGCCCTCCTTCCTGTGTCCTGGAACACATATGGCTTGAGCTTTTGCAACTATCTTGAACAATCAGGTGACATTCAGAATGGAGATAGCAGAGAGAACAAATTAAAGGAAAAGATAAGACTGAATCTTTTAAGCAAGAAGTCTGCAAACCAGACCTAAACTGCCCTCATCCCACTGCTTTTACATTAGAGAACAATTAAGCATTTCTATTAACTTATACACTAAATTACTGTAATTTTTAAAAATTTTTATTTAATAAATGGTATAAAGCACAATGCCAAAAGCATTAACAGTTAAAATTTCACCAAATGAAAAAATACTATAGAATACACAGTTGTAAAAAGCTCCATTAAGTTATTTTACAACTGCCTCAAGCTGCAAAAAGAAGAAAAACCCAATGCCATGCCTAAGTTATCCCTCTCTCAAAATAATGCCATTTATGTTATAAACCATGAGCACCCCATCAAAAGACGGGAACTGCTTTTGTTTATATATATATATATATGTATATATATATATATATGACTGTATCACTTTGCTATACACCTGAAACAAACACAACACTGTAAATAAAATATAGTACAATATAAAATAAAAATAAGTAACAGAACTTTGGGGCTTTACACCGAGTTAGAGTTCCTATCAGAGGGATAACAGCACCACAGCCGTACTGAATCCTCATGAAGGAGGCTCACGAATGACTGGATTACAAGAGTTACAGGAATGAGAGCACTCACTTCCCAGAAACTACAGCTCACAGAAAACCAACAAAGGCACGAGATACAGACCATTCACTTATGAATGTGTAAAACTCAAGAAAGTCCACATCACTCCTACAACATGTTTAAAGTGCTTCAGAATTCACACAATACTAATTTTATTTTGGTTCTGGTTAAATTATATATACCAGTTTACAACAAATGGTAAAATTTGTAACTCTGTTCAAACTTTTAAAAGATTACTTAAGAATAGTTTCTTGTATTTCTATGCCACCTTTATAGTTCTGGTTTCTCATTCTTAGTTAGTAAATTCAGAGTGCAGGTTCTATCCCAGGCTAATTTATACACTTTCAGAAGGGACGGACTCTTAAATCCACAGAGTGTTGAAGTGGGGAGCCCCCAACCACGTCAGATTCATTTCACATATGATAATATACATGTTTCAATCCATTTCCCAAATTATCCCACCCTCGCCCTCTCCCACAGAGTCTGAAAGACTGCTCCACACATCCAAGTCTATGCTGTTGTCTCATATACAGGGTTATCATTATCCTCTTGCTATATTCCATATATATGTGTTAATATACTGTATTTAAATTACTGTAATTAATGCCAGAAGTGATAAATAATATAGTACAGATACAAATAAAATGCCAGAAGAATAGAAGAGGGAAAATGGTGATGATCAGAGAGAATTTGTAGAAGAGGTAGTGTATTAGACAATTGGAGCTGCCATAATAAAATAGCCCTGCTTATTTAACTTATATGCAGAGTACATCATGAGGAACGCTGAAGAAGCACAAGCTGGAATCAAGATTGCCGGGAGAAATATCAATAACCTCAGATATGTAGATGACACCACCGTTATGGCAGAAAGTGAAGAGGAACTCAAAAGCCTCTTGATGAAAGTGAAAGAGGAGAGTGAAAAAGTTGGCTTAAAGCTCAATATTCAGAAAACTAAGATCGTGGCATCTGGTCCCATCACTTCATGGCAAATAGATGGGGAAACAGTGGAAACAGTGTCAGACTTTATTTTTTGTGCTCCAGAATCACTGCTGATGCTGATTGCAGCCATGAAATTAAAATACACTTACTCCTTGGAAGGAAAGTTATGACCAACCTAAATAGAATATTAAAAATCAGACATTACTTTGCCAACAAAAGTTTGTCTAGTCAAAGCTATGGTTTTTCCAGTGGTCATGGATGGATGTGAGAGTTGGACTGTGAAGAAAGCTGATTGCCGAAGAATTGATGCTTTTGAACTGTGGTGTTGGAGAAGACTCTTGAGAGTCCCTTGGACTGCAAGGAGATCCAACCAGTCCATCCTAAAGGAGATCAATCCTGGGTGTTCATTGGAAGGACTGATGCTAAAGCTGAAACTCCAATATTTTGGCTACCTCATGTGATGAGTTGACTCACTGGAAAAGACTCTGATGCTGGGAGGGATTGGGGGTGGGAGGAGACGGGGACGACAGAGAATGAGATGGCAGGATGGCATCACCAACTCGATGGACATGAGTTTGAGTGAACTCTGGGAGTGGATGATGGACAGGGAGGCCTGGCCTGCTGTGATTCATGGGGTTGCAAAGAGTCGGACACGACTGAGTGACTGAACTGAACTTAACTGAACAAAATAGCATAGACTTGCTCGTTTAAACAACAGAAAGTTATTTTCTCACAGTTCTGGAGACCAGAAGTCCAAGAAGAAGGTTCTATCAGAGTTGGTTTGTAGTGAGGACTCTTCCTGGCTTGCAGAGGATTGTCTTGTTGCTGTGTCCTCACATGGACTTTCCTCTGTGTGTGCTGAGAGAGAGAGAGAGAGAGAGAGATCTCTGCTGTCTCTCCTCTTCGTATAAGGCCACAAACACTACAGGATTAAGAACCTAGCCTTATGACCTCACATAACCTGCATTGCCTGTCTACATGCCTCATTGCTAAAAACAGTCATAGTGTGGGTGAAGACTTTAAACTATGCACTTTGAAGGGGCATATGATTCAGTCTATAGCATGTTGTATGTGATATAAGCATGCAAATTTGGATAGAACTTAAATATACAAAGACTGCCGTGCTGGAAACAAGGGAACTAAAGAGTTAGGTAGGAATATGCAGGGTGGACACATAAAATAGAAGTCGTTCCAGATGATAAGGCTCTAAGGGCCATAAAGGGAATGGAACTATAAAGACCATAAAGTAGAAGACAGAATTGGAAAGCAAATTTGGAAATTGAATGGCTGGTTCAAGTCCGGACTTCATTGTTCAGAGTACGAGGAGTCATTGAAGGTTTATGAGCTGAGGAATGACACGATCAGAGTTGAACTTCAGAAAGATAATTTGTGGGTAGAGTGTAGGAGAGATTCGAGTGAGTGGAAGCTGGAAGCAGAGAGAACAGTAAAAAAAAAAGACTATTACAGTCTTTCAGGGAAAATATAATCCCTTGAAAGTTATATCCAATTAAATGCAGTCATTGTTTTGTTTTAAAAGTGGACTTCTTAATATTTTTCTTATCTCTATTTTTCCATTTGGCTTTTGGCATTTTCATCCTGTAGTTTTTGTCTTGGCATTTTGTGTTCTGAAGACTTAATCTCACTATTGAGGAAGTCTTACAGGCGAGTTCATGGAATTCACACCCAGCAATTAAGGAATTTTTGGAAATTTCAAAGGCAGAATAAATTACCTGTCAGAGATTCATAATCTTCACTATGTAATGAATTCACCTACCCACAGGAAACCTTACAGTTTCAGTTTTCATAAAACATAAATATTTCCCAACAAAAGCTTAACTGTTTCCAAAAAAATGCTAAACTGTGGATTTGAAGTTTATAGAGACATCTTTTATTCAGTTACACAAATTGACTATGAAGTGAACACTCATCATGTTATCCATATCATTCAAAATAAACATCAGTGTTTATTATGTGAATGGGGATTTAAAACAAAACAAAAATTCTTAGCAAAATAGCATATTTTGCTTGTGTTTTACTACCAAGTTGTTTAGTTTTTCATTTTTTTTTCCCTCAGAACAACTTTATTTCTTCTCATGGTGGAATCCAGCACATGATAACCAGAACTTCGGTCCATTTGGCATTGACTCTGCTGAATCTTAGCTGAAACAATTTAATAATTTCTAAATAGTCCCTCTAATTGAGTTGCTATTTTCTTTCCAAGACTAGAGGCTCAGTGGTTTATAACACACCCTTGCAGCTTCTCCCAATGCCAGACTCACAATCCATTTCGCTAGTTTGCGGAGCAATAAAATATATAATTAATTAATTAATAGCTCAGACTTACAGTCATGAACAAGGTAGTGGATTAGACACGGTTAGGAATACAAAAGGAATCCCTGTTCACTGATTCATGAGCCTTGGCTCCAGATTTTATTAAACATTTTTTTTTGAGACTCTCTCCAACCAGAGAATTCCAGGAACTCTGGCCCATTTGAAAAGTCTCTGCAATAGCCTGTTCCTCCCTAGCATGAGGCTCATGCTTGCCTCTGACTGGTGCTTCTCTTCTGTCACATGTTGCTGCATGCCCCCGTTCTACAGCTCCAGCTGCTGAATGATGCCTGTCACCCATTCAATAATCTAATGCCTTCTCTTCCTATAGGTGTTGGTTGACCTTCACCTATTCCCAGGACCGTGTGTACATTCGTGCTTCATCAGATTCCAATCAGCCCTCTTCACTAGACGTGCACTTCATAGACTACGAAGTAGCAATCTCTGGTCTAGCAGATGCCCGATCTCAGTTTCTAACACCCAACTGAAGCAATAGAAAATCAGGCTTCAAACACAGAGGTGGCTGGGTTTCAGTAATTAGAAGGATAGATATTATAACCATCTCATATCTATAGGATAAACTCCACTTTGTTGTGCATTATCCTTTCAGATATTACTGGATTCAATCTGCAAACTTCTGAAAGATATGGGAATATCAGACCACCTGACCTGCCTCTTGAGAAACCTGTATGCAGGTCAGGAAGCAACAGTCAGAACTGGACATGAAACAACAGACTGGTTCCAAATAGGAAAAGGAGTACATCAGGGCTGTATATTGTCTCCCTGCCTATTTAACTTATATGCAGAGTACATCATCAAAAACGCTGGACTGGAGGAAACAAGCTGGAATAAAGATTGCCAGGAGAAATATCAATAACCTCAGATATGCAGATGATAAAAACTTTATGGAAGAAAGTGAAGAAGAAAGTGAAGAGCCTCTTGATGAAAGAGGAGAGTGAAAAAGTTGGCCTAAAACTCAACATTCAGAAAACAAAGATCATGGCATCTGGTCCCATCACTTCACGGCAAATAGATGGGGAAACAGTGGAAACAATGGCTGACTTTATTTTTCTGGGCTCCAAAATCACTGCAGATGGTGATTGCAGCCATGAAATTAAAAGATACTTACTCCTTTGAAGGAAAGTTATGACCAACCTAGACAGCATATTAAAAAGCAGAGACATTTCTTTGCCAACAAAGGTCTGTCTAGTCGTTCAGTTCAGTTCAGTTCAGTTGTTCAGTCATGTCCGACTCTTTGCGACCCCATGAATCACAGCACACCAGGCCTCCCTGTCCATCACCAACTCCCAGAGTTCACTCAAACTCATGTCCATCAAGTCAGTGGTGCCATCCAGCCATCTCATTCTCTGTCATCCCCTTCTCCTCCTGCCCCCAATCCCTCCCAGCATCAGAGTCTTTTCCAGTGAGTCAACTCTTTGCACGTGGTGACCAAAGTATTGGAGTTTCAGATTCAGCATCAGTCCTTCCAATGAACACCCAGGATTGATCTCCTTTAGAATGGACTGGTTGGATCTCCTTGCAGTCCAAGGGACTCTCAAGAGTCTTCTCCAACACCACAGTTCAAAAGCATCAATTCTTCGGCGATCAGCTTTCTTCACAGTCCAATTCTCACATCCATACATGACCACTGGAAAAACCATAGCCTTGAATAGATGGATCTTTGTTGGCAAAGTCTCTGCTTTTAATAAACTATCTAGGTTGATCATAACTTTCCTTCCAGGGAGTAAGCGTCTTTTAATTTCATGGCTGCAATCAGCATCCACAGTGATTTTGGAGCCCAAAAAATAAAGTCTAACACTGTTTCCACTGTTTCCCCATCTATTTCCCATGAAGTGATGGGACCAGATGCCATGATCTTTGTTTTCTGAATGCTGAGCTTCAAGCCAACCTTTTCACTCTCCTCTTTCACTTTCATCAAGAGGCTTTTTAGTTCCTCTTCACTTTCTGTCATAAGGGTGGTGTCATCTGCATATCTGAGGTTATTGATATTTCTCCTGGCAATTTTGATTCCAGCTTGTGCTTCTTCCAGCCCTGCGTTCCTCATGATGTACTCTGCATATAAGTTAAATAAGCAGGGTGACAATATACAACCTTGACATATTCCTTTTCCTATTTGGAACTAGTCAAGGCTATGGTTTTTCCAGTGGTCATGTATGGATGTGAGAGTTGGACTATAAAGAAATCTGAGTGCCAAAGAATTGATGCTTTTGAACTGTGTTGTTGGAGAAGACTCTTGAGAGTCCCTTGGACTGCAAGGAGAGCCAACCTGTCCATCCTAAAGGAGATCAGTCCTGGGTGTTCATTGGAAGGAATGATGTTGAAACTGAAACTCCAAAATTTTGGCCACCTGATGCGAAGAGCAGACTCATTGGAAAAGACCCTGATGCTGGGAAAGATTGAGGGCAGGAGGAGAAGGGGATGACAGAGGATGAGATGGTTGGATGACATCACCAACTCCATGGACATGGGTTTGGGTAGACTTTGGGAGTTTGTGATGGACAGGGAGGCCTGGCATGCTGCAGTTCATGGGGTCGCAAAGATTCAGACATGACTGAGTGACTGAACTGCTGTTTCTTACAACATTTTTTCTTATATAATTTTAAAAAGTTAGCTGGAATTCCTTGTTTTTAATTAATTTGTTTGTTTTTTGGAACAACTATAGCTTTATATGTCATTGTAGGAAATTATTTTGAGAGTCCCTGTATACTTTATCTGGGACTTGCAAGTGACTCAGTTGGTAAAGAACCTGCCTGCCAATGCAGGAGACACAAGAGACCTGGGTTCAAGCCCTGGGTAGAGAGATGCTCTGGAGGAGGAAATGGCAAGCCGCTACTCCAGTATTCTTGCCTGGGAAATCCCATGGATAGAAAAACCTGGTGGGCTACAGTCTATGGTGTCTCGAAGAGTCAGACACAACTGAGTGATGCACATAAGACAACACGTTTACACTTTATCCAGTTCCCCCAAGTAGACAGAGCTTTCAAAATTGTAACGAAATACAACCATGATATTGATAAAGTCAATATGCAGAACATTATCCTCACTACAGGGCTTCCCTGGTGGCTCAGAGGTTAAAGCATCTGCCTCCAATGCGGAGACCCGGGTTCAATCCCTGGGTCGGGAAGATCCCCTGAAGAAGGAAACGGTAACCCACTCCAGTATTCTTGCCTGGAGAATCCCATGGACGGAGAAGCCTGGTAGGCTACAGTCCACGGGGTCACATAGAGTCGGACACGACTGAGCGATGGAATGAACGAATCCTCACTACAAGGAGCCCGTACGTTGACCTTTTAAAGGCACACTCGCCTACTTCACACCTCTTAAACTCTGCCAGCTGTTAAACTGGTTCTTAATTTTTATAAATTTATTATTTCAAGAATGTTATACAAATGGAATTATAGCTATGCAACATTCTGGGATTGATTTTTTTTTTCCACTGTACTTTTTATTCCTAAAGTTTCCATTGAGTTTGTCTTTATATTTTATACTTCTCTGTTGAGACTTCTATTTATTTATTTTGACTGATATTTCTATTTTTTTCCCCCAATTTTTTCAAACACATTTATAAACATGCCTGAAAGGTGGGATGGGCACCTTGTTACTGCTTTTTAGGGATAAGAGATCTTGCTTCTCCTGTGGTCTCCGGGGACAAGGCTGTAAGGGGAGGCTTTGTTGCTGCTCATCAGGCATCAGAGTCTCAGCTCTCCATTCAGCCTCCAATGCCATCCCAGTGGGGGAGAGCAGAGGGAGGGGACACCTTCTTACAGCCTGGGAAGGGTGGAGAGTGTAGGTTCACCATTCAGCCTTGGCTGCCATGGGGGAGGCAATGTTCTGTATCTTGACTCTATTAATATCAATATCATGGTTGTAGTTCATTACGATTTTGCAAGCTCTTACTACTGGGGGAAACTGGATAAAGTGTATCCATGTTATGGTAGAGCTTTACAGTTTGTGTGTGCATATGTGTGTGGTATTTAGAGACAGGGGAGTGGTTATTTTCTAAAATTTTCTTTATCTTGCTAGGCTACCATTTCTCTGAGCCTTTGTCTAGGGCAAGCAGGCTATGTTGGAGCTATTAAAGTCTTTGTCCCTTGGCATTTCTGGTTTCCCCAGCACCCAGCCTAAAGACTAGATGGCAAAAAGAAAATCTGCACACTCCCCAGCATGTCACTCTTTAGCTCTTGAGGTCTATAACAGATCTACCTTCTTTCAGAATCTTATGTTTGTTTTTTAATATAATTTTCACCGTTTTAGTTCTACTTCAGTTCAGTTCAGTTCAGTCGCTCAGTCGTGTCTGACTCTTTGAGACCCGAAGAACCGCAGCATGCCAGGCCTCCCTGTCCATCATCAACTCCCGGAGTCCACCCAAACCCTTGTCCATGTTCTACTTAGAGGGAGAAATGGGGGCATCCCCAGTGGTTCATTTGGTAAAATGTCCACCTGCAATGCAGGAGACCTGGGTTCAATCCCTGGGTGGGGAAGATCCTCTGGAGGAGAGCAATCCACTCCAGTATTCTTGCCTGGAGAATCCCATGGACAGGGGAGCCTGGAGGGCTATGGTTGACTGGATTGCAAGGAGTTGGACATGATTGTAGCAACTGAGCACAGTGGGAGAAACAGGAAAAAATACATCTACTTCATCTTCTTGGAAGCGGAAGTTTTATTATCTTTTTAATTTTTACAGGATTCCTAGACATGCTATTCTCCTAGGAAAAAAGCAAAACAAAGTATAGAACATCAAACTTTTATCATCTCTTGAACGAAAATTCCTATGTCCTGCTCTCAAATATGATTGGGACTACACAGCCTTAGCATGCCCTCTGCCTTCTGTACTTCTTCTTTCTAATTTCAGGTGCTCTGTCTTTGCAGAGAATTATATAATGATGGCTGTTCCTGTGTGTCTAGGTTCAAGCAATGTTGCCCTGTGTGATGTGTGTGGATCCTCTTGGGGTACGATTTCCCATCACTCATTGTTTTTGTGATGTAAGGACTTGCATTATCAGATATTCCTTAAACTTGTTTTAAATACAACAGACCAACTGTGTCTTCATACTCCTTTGGGGAAGTCTTTTCTTACTCATAAGGAGAAGGAACAGAAGAAAGATTTTTCTGGGTTAAAACCTTATTAAATCAATCCTCTCAGAATTAACAAAGGGGGAAAAAAGATGATTCAAGGAACTATTCACAGCAGTAATAAAATCTTACAGTTACAAAGCATTTTACAGGTTTCAAAGACTTTTTATATCTATTAGTTTGAAAATTTCAAACTCTTTTGACCCCAGAGTATTAATAATATTAGAGTTATAATAGACGTAAGTTGTGTTTAGGTTCATGTAAATAGTGAAAAATTGTCTCATAGGCTAATTTCCAAAAATAATCAAGATATAAATTTTAAAAAACTGTACAGAATCCTCATAAAATGTAATTTGGGAAACATGAGATCTTTTTAAAGGAGTGATGGGTACAGCAAGCTCTATTATGTCAAGTATGAAAAAATTATTTTTCTCAACAATTGATTATTTCAAATGACTGCAAAACTTTTGTGGCAAAAATAATGGGAAATACAACATAAAATATTGAATTCCTCTACCATTCTGATGTTCCCTTTACACTTTATATTTGCTTTTATTTTATAAGCATGGCATATTATCAATGCCTTTTTTTAATTCAGCAAATACATCAGAAACATTTTCCTAAGTGCTTTATTCATCAGTTCAGTTCAGTCGCTCAGTCGTGACCGACTCTTTGTGACCCCATGAATCACAGCACGCCAGGCCTCCCTGTCCATCACCAACTCCCGGAGTTCACTCAAATTCATGTCCATCGAGTTGGTGATGCCATCCAGCCATCTCATTCTCTGTTGTCCCCATCTCCTCCTGCCCCCAATCCTTCCCAGCATCAGAATCTTTTCCAGTGAGTCAACTCTTCGCATGAGGTGGCCAAAGTATTGGAGTTTCAGCTTTAGTTTTGCACAATAATGTTAAGCTAAAATTTAATGATTGCTTTTCCAATTATTGGACATTTAGATTATGTTCAGAGAATATCAGAGAATATGTATGTATAGACAGCTGTTTCCTTTCAATTCAAAGTAATACCAGACAACAAGCAACATGAAGACAGACTCAGTATGTCGCTGTAGGTTAGCCACTGTGCTTCCTGCCAGCCGCTAAATCAGTGTATTGGAGGTACTCAGTAATTATTTTTTGATTCTCTGAATGAATAAAATCTTGCCTTTGAGCTGTATCACAAATTGCTTTCCAAAATGACTGCTTTAACTCTGGCAATATGTGAAGATATAATTTCATCACATCCTCATTAAAATTGGATATTTAGTCAACTTTAAAATGTTTCATTATTTTACTGAAGCTGAATACATTTGCATGCTTGTTATTTAATAATATTTGTTTTTCTAGTTGCTGGTTTAGATTTGGAAAGTGAAGTTCAGGAAAATTGTATATAAGCAAGAAATATGCATTTGAGTAAAAATTAGGCAAGTTTCAGACCTCTCACGTTCTGATACATTAAAAATGGTCTTTACCATGACACCCCAAATGCAGTCAAATTTTGAAACCACAATTTTGATTAATTTAGCTAGGAGGGTGTTATATATTGAAATGAGATTCACTGGGTAAAATATTAGTGCCTTGTCATCTCTAAAAATTATGAATATACTGATTCCAGATTTTAATAGAGTTAATTTAGTTGAAACTCCAGTGATTTTGCTAATATTAGTAATAACTTGGAATCACTATTTGAATTTAATAAATTATTTTCTAATTTTTAACCTGTTTCAAAATCACTTAAACTGTCTGGGGCTTAATGGATTTCATTTACAGGCTAAAATCCAGTATTTGTATATTTTGAGTCAACTGAATTTTGCACATCCATTGACTGCTGTTATATGGCAAGTCATAGAATGATTTCTGAATATTAAATGCAGTGTCACAGAAAATAAAACTGTAGGATCTGGGAGAAAAGATAGTAGTTTTAACTTCTGTTTCAGAGAGGTTTTCAGGACTTCAGGGTCATAAATTTTTGTGGAGAGATTACAAGAGGCCTAGAATTGGGCCAGGGATCGGGGTTCAGGGGATGGGGAAGCAAATTACTAACCCAGTCATTTTAATCTATCATTGTTTCACTATCAGGGAAATCAATATATTTTCATTAATGGATTGGGTGTTTGCCTAATACCAGAGATTTGATTTCTGGTATTTTTGAGCTAAGTTGCATTTATATGAAGCATATGTAAATCAGGTGTGCTAGAATTAAAGCAACATAGCCCAGTTTCAACTGGAGGGGGACTGAGATCACCACTCAGAGGGACCTGGTTTGAAACCCATTTCTCAGGATGACTAAGCCCCACCACCCATCTGTGACATGCTGGGCAGATGTAGCATCGGGGAGCTAGGCTTTTAGTCACCAAAGCCCTCCACTCCATTTCCAATAAAAATGCTGTAGATCAATAGTCAGAGAGTGCTGAAATGATATCTGTAATGTTAATACTTGAGAAATGCATAGATTTTTTAAAAGGACTCAAAATTTATACATATATACACAGGCATACACATATATATGTTCCACATATATGCATATTTCTTTTTATATGACACCATATTTTCTTCCTGTAATTCTTTTTGCTTTATCTAGATCTTTGTAATAATATCACACTGATCAAAGAGGTAGTTGCAGAAAAGAAGCTTATTCCTGGCAGGGAAGCTAACAGAGGGTTAGCTTCAAATACTCTCTCCTCTGTACTGGCCCCTTTTTAGACTTGGAATGAACTTCATATTGGTGCAGTTAGCACAAATTCTGTATTCAATGAAATATTTCTATTTAAGGATAATATAACTAACATCGCAGTTTCTCTGCAAGTATGCTCCTTTTAGAGGGATTCTGAACCGTTAAAATGTGTCGCCCTCTGGTGTTCTATTGAAGTATTGCCAGCTAGGAAACAAAAAGCATGAGTGCATATTATTGAAGAGGAATAAAGTAAAAAGTTTTGGGGCTTCCCAAACTTTCCAACTGGCCCTAGTGGTAAAGAAACCGCCTGCCAATGCAGGAGACAAAGGGGACACGGGTTCGATCCCTGGGTCGGGAAGATCCCCTGGAGGAGGTCATGGCAACCCACTCCAGTATTCTTGCCTGGAGAATCCCATGGACAGAGGAGCCTGGTGGGCTACAGTCCATGAGGTCACAAAGAGTCGGACACAACTGAAGTGACTTAGTACGGCACAAAGTAAAGTTTAATGGAGTTTTTCCTCCTTTAAATGAAAAAAAATGGTAACAATTCTAAAGAAGTATCTGTGAGTTATTCTTGAGACCCATTGAAGGAATCTCTTTAATCTTCTCTCATTCTTTAGGCTCTGTTGACTTTATACTCCTGTTGTCTTCTCTCAACTTTAGCCAGTTCTTTTCCCCTCAAACCTTTTGACCTATATCTTTTGGCCTCTGAGAGTAGTAATTCTAATAATTGGTTAGTCTGTGAAAGAGGAGAGTGAAAAAGTTGGCTTAAAGCTCAACATTCAGAAAACAAAGATCATGGCACCTGGTCCCATCACTTCATGGGAAATAGATGGGGAAACAGTGGAAACAGTGTCAGACTTTATTTTTCTGGGCTCCAAAATCACTGCAGATGCTGATTGCAGCCATGAAATTAAAAGACACTTACTCTTTAGAAGGAAAGTTATGACCAACCTAGATAGCATATTAAAAATCAGAGCTATTACTTTGCCAACAAAGGTTCGTCTAGTCAAGGCTATGGTTTTTCCAGTGGTCATGTATGGATGTGAGAGTTGGACTGTGAAGAAAGCTGAGCGCCGAAGAATTGATGCTTTTGAACTGTGGTATTGGAGAAGACTCTTGAGAGTGCCCTGGACTGCAAGGAGATCCAACCAGTCCATCCTAAAGGAGATCGATCCTGGGTGTTCACTGGAAGGACTGATGCTAAAGCTGAAATTCCAATACTTTGGCCACCTCATGCGATAAGTTGACTCATTGGAAAAGACCCTGACACTGGGAGGGATTGAGGGCAGGAGGTGAAGGGGACGACAGAGTATGAGATGGCTGGATGGCATCACCAACTCGATGCACATGAGTGTGGGTGAACTGTGGGAGTTGGTGATGGACAGGGAGGCCTGGTGTGCTGTGATTCATGGGGTCGCAAAGAGTTGGACACGACTGAGCAACTGAACTGAACTGAGCTGATAAACAAATATTCATTGAGCTTTCTACTTTTTGCCAGATACTGTGCTAAGTGGCTGAAAGAAAGATGGAGGGAGTACTTTAAATTTTCTCTTTTACCCTCAAATCTTTCCTGGCTTGCCGGGTTTTCCTGATTATTTAGAGAAACTCACTAACTTGCAGGTCAGCATAAGATCAGCTTCCTCTTGCTCTTTGGGATTTCCACCCACCCTCGAATTCTTCCCCCGCATTTCTGTGAATTCTTGAAGTTGTCTCAAATGTGCTTGAGAGTTATTGTCTTATGCTCAAAAGTTAGCCAACCTTTCTCAGCAGAAATTGAATTCTGAGAGGATAAGGCATTCATTCATACAGGAATCAAAGACTGCGAAAAGAAGGTTGGAAAGGTGGAACATTGAGGGCTGTTCAGAAAATGTTGGTTGCGAGGAAAGATTAAGTGGGTAAAGCAGGGAGCAAGGAAGCATCATGAAGACGCTGGCGTGTGCAGTATGAATGAGAACATGTAAAATGTAACGAGATGCACTGGAAAATGTATTATTAAGCTCTGTGTGCATTATAATTCAGCCTACAGGTTGGCCTACGAGGAGGTGGTGATGCTGCCGTAATTTAGTGTCTCCCCTGTTCCTCCCCAGGAGATGAAAGACCAGAAGATTTGGGCTAGCAGTATCCCCAGGCCTGCACTTGGCATTAGAGTATAATTGGAGTGGGTGATCCTAGAGGAAACGACCAGAGGCAATGACCCGGGGGTTTTAGCTAGCATTAAAAAAAGAAAAAGTTCAAAAAACAGTTCAGGACTGGATTATAAAATCCAAATCAAGAAAATCAAAAGGGGACTGGAGATGTGAAGTAGAGTGGGTTAGGTACTGAAAGAGAAGCTTCCTGAGAAATGCAAGTGGAAGGAATTTGTGGGGTCAGGGTGCCATATCCCTCATGCTATACGTTGGTTTTCCGTTTTGTCTTCTTTTTCTCCTCATGGCCTATTCCACAATCTAGGGAACTGATAAGTTACAAAGATGATGTCTCCAATTCATGTTGGTTCAAAGTCTGAGGAGCCCCAGAATTTTGTGTTGAATGATGGAGCAAAGTCTTTTGAAAATTTATTTGCTCTTTTCACCTACATATATATTTCCTCTTTGAATCTTGGAGGTTGATCAGCAGTACTCGTACAATTCCAGGATCCAGAAATTATTCATTTCCGTGAGATGAAGCGGGATCATAATCCATTGTCATCACTGAAACAATGTCTTTGCACCTGTATTACAGCACTTCGCTGTTGGGATTTTGTGAGTCATTTTCAGATCTACACATTCCATTTGTATTAGAGCCTCTTAAAAGCTGAGACTATGTCTTATTCCTTTTTGTATTCTTAGAACCTAGCGTGGAATGTGCTTGTTTCAAAAAATAAGATTTATAAATATTTTGCAGAGGAAATTAATGGATGATAAAATTACATTCTAATAAATGGAGTTAGTATAGATAAATTGTCTATATTTGGAAAACCATGTGTAAGGCCTTTACATTTCTGTATGGTATTGGGTCATCAGGATCTTGAACAAATGAAAAATAAAAAATAAAAACCAAGTAAGCATAATAAAATATTTCATATCATTTAGTATACAATGTACAATTAAAAAGAGGCCTCTCTGACATCTTATAGAATTTAAATCATACAATCTGTTTATTTTCCCTATAAATATCAATGTGACACATTTCATAAGTAGAACCAAGGTTTAATGGTCAGCACTGAGAATGATGACCAATTTCTGATGATTGTTTACCTAAGCTGAGAACAAGGTGAATGAAATAGAAAATCATAGATGTCACAGCATGTCTTTCTGGAGACTCATCTTTCTGATCTTTATTAAAAAATAATAATTTCCCTGGAATTTGTAAACCTCAGAATATCCTAATTGAGCACAAGTAATTACAAAAGATAACAATTGTAATCTAGTCAAATAAAAAAAAAATTTAAAGTTTTTTCCTTCTTCTTTTTTCCACTCTAGTGGATAATTCAAGCATTTTTTTAATGGTTTTTCTGAGTCATGGGCTCTCGTCTTGGTTTACCTGTGTTCCACTTCCAAAAATTACAGACTTTTGCTTATTGGTGACATATTATAATTTTAAGTTGGTTTATTTCTTGAGAGAATTGTAACCCTGGGTTTCTGAAACCAACATTTTCCCTGAGGAATAAAACAGATTCCCATTCAGGTCTCCTGCAGTGGTTTTGTCATCCATAATCTTCCTTGGGGAGTATATGAGGAACCACCCAAGACTGCTCCATTTAATGCTATTTTTATATGTTTGACTCTGTGCCTGGAAATCTGTGCACAAGCTGTAGGAATGCAATAGATATTCTTGGTAAGATGACTACTTGGCTGTGGGGCCTGCACCTTGATATTATCATAAGAGTTCCCAATAGGTAAACAAGACATCCTAAAAATTGAGACAACCCTTTTTAAGAAATAGGAAACTAGTGTTATTTTTCTGCATACTTTTTCCTTTAAAAAATTTACTTTCTTTTTAAAAGATGTTAATTCAATACTTACCAATATCTGATATGATTCACTTAAAAATTTTAAATGTCATTGAAAAATTACAAATATTCACAAAAGTAGAATGAACAGTACAATGGAAACTCGGATTCAACAGTTATCAACAGAATGCTATCTTTGCTTGACTATTCCTTTACTTTCCTTTGTTTACTTTGATGAAATATTTTAATTTTTAAAATCTCTCATCTTATTATTTTACCTCTAGGTACGTGCAAATATCAAAAAGGACTGCTTTTTAAACATGCATGCTGTGACCACATCTAACAAAATTAGCAGTGGTTCTTGGTATCATATGATATTTACTTCAGAATCAGTTCCCAGGTTGATTTGGACACGACACCGAAAGCACAGAATATAAGAGCAAAAATAGACAAATGGGATTACATCAAACTTAAAACCTTTTTGCATCAAATGATACTATCAATAAAATGAAGAGGCAACCTGTAGCAGAAAATATTTGAGAATTATAAATTTGATAAGGGTTAATATCCAGAAAATAGGAAGAACTACAAAAAAAATCAAATAACCAGATTGAAAAATGGGCAAAGGACTTGAATAAGCATTTCTCCAAAGATGACGTTCAAGTGGTCAATAAGCACGTGAGAGGATGACTCATCGTTACTTATATTGGAGGAATGCAAATCAAAACCACACTTAGATATCATCTCACACTCACTATCATAGCTACTATTAAATAAAATGAAAATAATAAAAATTATTGGCAAAAAAATGGGTTTGACAAGGATGTGAAGAAATTGGAATTTTTGTGCAATGTTAGTGGGAATGCTAAATCATGCAGCCATTATGGAAAATAGTATGGAGGTTACTCAAAAATTAAAAATAGAATTACCCTGTGATCCTACTTCTGGGTACACATCCAAAAGAATTCAAAACCAAGTCTTGGGAAGGGATTTGTATATCCATGTTTAGCCAGCAGATGAAAGCAATCAAACTACCTATCATCATATGAATAAAGTGTGGTATATAAATACAATGGAGCATTATACAGCCTTTAAAAAGAAAGGAATCATATGATACAATATATGATGGATGGTTACATGGGTAGATATATGGTTGAAACTTAAGGATGTTATGCTAAAAGCCAGTAACAGAAGGATAAACACTCAACTCATACAAAGTATCTAAAGGAGTAAAAATTTATAGAAAAAAATTTCAAGGGTAATTGCCAAAGATAGGGGGGATGTTATAGAGTTTCAGTTTTAAAGGATGAAAAAAGTTGAGAGATCAGTTGCACAACAGTGTTAATATCTTTAACACCACTGAACCGTATATTTAAAAATGATTAGGATGGTAAATTTAATGCTCTCTGTGTGTTTTAACCACATTTTTTTAAAAAAAGTGGTTAAAGCACATTCCTTCTCATCAGTTTCCAAAGTTCAAAAGCACAGCTTTGCTCAGCGAGTTATTTAATCAATGAACTCTCTGGTTTTACTGAAAACATTGGTGATGACAAAAATGATAGCACTTAATACCACCAAATTTTCACACTTCTGGCCATCTGCTTTTCAGAGTAAGTGAATCTTGAAGACAAATTAACATGTGGCATATGAAAGAAAGACAGAAAAATTGGGACTCTGCCCAGACCTTCAAAGACCAGCACTATCCATTTGGTTTCTTACATATGGGCAAGTCCTTCGCATTCCAGGCCAAGTTATTTCTTTATATAAACAATCTCCTGTAGTTCAATTCACCCCATGTTCTTCTGTTATAATCATTCAGCTTCAAGCACAGCAACCTGCATGCCTGATTGATTGCATCTCTGATCACACTCCTTTCAGATTTGGCTTTCAAACACAGCTTACTCTTCTTATGGGAGGTAGAGGATAGGTTAGAATAAGCAATACAATGTAAATTTCCTAGGGCCATACAAGTTGAGTTCTTTTGTCAGGAAACCTTTAGGGAGGCAACCCAGGGCATCCTGGGCATTTTAAAATAGATCAGTGACTGGATCTGAAAGTAGCTCTTTTGTTCCTTTCTAGTTTATCCATTTATTTCCCCCTCTAACCTTAAAAGTTTATTTATAGGAATAAGATCAATAAGCAATTGAATCTAACCCTTGACTTCTGCTGTCCTGAATGCACACCATGCCTTAGCTAACCTGCTGATTCTTTTAGTTCAGTTGCTCAGTCGTGTCCGCCTCCTTGCGACCCCATGGACTGCACCACGCCAGGCTTCCCTGTCCATCATAAACTCCCGAAACCTGCTCAAATTCATGCCCATTGAGTTAGTGATGCCATTCAACCATCTCTTCCTCCGTTGTCCCCTTCTCCTCCTGTCTTCAATCTTTCCCAGCATCAAGGTCTTTTCCAATGAGTCAGTCCTTTGCCTCAGGGGGCCAAAGTATTGGAGTTTCAGCTTCAACATCAGTCCTACCAATGAATAGTCAGGACTGATCTCCTTTACGATGGACTGGTTGGATCTCCTTGCAGTCCAAGGGAGTCTCAAGAGTCTTCTCCAACACCACACTTCAACAGCATCAGTTCTTCAGTGCTCAGCTTTCTTTATGGTCCAACTCTCACATCCATACATGAGTACTGGAAAAACCATAGCTTTGACTGGAAGGACCTTTGATTCTATACCTAGATAAAATGAAGTAAGAATGAACACTTGAGTAGTTAAAGAATGATTTATCTCCAACAGTCCCCCAAGGAACCCTGCAGGAAATTCACATGGACAAGATAATCTCTGAAGAGAGGCAGTCAGCCTATACACGAAGCAGAATGATGTGGATCCCAAGCTCCTGATTTGATGGTTTTTTGAGATTCTTCCCCCATTTTTTTTTTTAACCTTTAAAAACTGACATGGCTGAGCAGAATCTTCAGAGTTTATCTCTGGACACTGGTCCACCTTCTCCTCAAACTGTTGGATTTTCCTGATTACAGTGACTTTCCTTTCACTGCCTCTCAAATTATTGGCTCTTGAGCAAGAAACAGCTGAACCTGTGTCCAGTAAACAGACTGGCAGCAGCAGTACCTAGAAACCTAGTTAGAAACACAGATTTTCCAGCCTCATTCAGACCTATTGAATCACTGGGGCAGGGTCCAGTGATATGTGTTGTTTTTAAAATTTTATTTTTAGTTGGAGGATTGTTACTCTATTGTGTTGGTTTCTGCCATACATCAACACAAATCAGCCTACATATACATATATCCCCTCCCTCTTAAATCTTCCACCTACCTCCAACCCCATCCCACCCCTGTTTTGTAAACTTCCATGTGATTCTGACACCAGTTGAAATTTGGAAACTGCTGCTCTCTACATCCTCTGCCTCTGTGAGACAGAGGTTGAAGAAAACCTGTTTTAACAGTAAATATGGAAAGAGTAACAGCAGGTGGCAGTGTTTGACTATTTCTGCTTTTTTTCTAGATAGCCGTACTGGTCATGCATGTGTGCTAAGTTGCTTAAGTAGTGTCCGACACTGTGTGACCCCATGGATTGTAGCCCGCCAGGCTCCTTTCTCCATGGGATCTCCAGGCAAGAATACTGGAGTGGGCTGCCATTTCCTTCTCCATGGGTACTCACCATACAGCATATCAAATTGCACTGAAAATGTATCACAGACTACTGGCCATTTAGTAAAAAAAACAAAAAACAAAAAACAATTTCCTAGCTATTTTTCTTTCCAAAAAAGAAGACCAAGCTTTATTTCGCCGAAAATACAGAACCAAAATTTAAAAATAAAATATACCTTTTTTTTTTTTCCTTTCGGGAACTTTTGTGAAATTTCACTTGGAGGTATTTTTTGAGTTGTGTTCAGTTCAGTTCAGTTCAGTCGCGTCTGACTCTGCGACCCCATGAATCACAGCACGCCAGGCCTCCCTGTCCATCACCCACTCCCAGAGTTCACTCAAACTCATGTCCATCGAGTCAGTGATGCCATCCAGCCATCTCATTCTCTGTCGTCCCCTTCTCCTCCTGCCCTCAATCCCTCCCAGCATCAGTCTTTTCCAGTGAGTCAACTCTTCGCACGTGGTGACCAAAGTATTGGAGTTTCAGCTTTAGCATCAGTCCTTCCAATGAACACCCAGGATTGATCTCCCCTAGAATGGACTGGTTGTATCTCCTTGAAGTCCAAGGGACTCTCAAGAGTCTTCTCCAGCACCACAGTTCAAAAGCTACGGCAAGACATCAAAATAATAAAGTGCATGGACTAGAACTTCTTGAGTGTATTCAACTAGAGTCAATAGAATTTGTTTTCTACCTCCCCCCAAACCCAGCCACCTTGTACTTTTTAAAATTCTATTCTATGCAGCCATGACCTGTCCAATTTACATATGTGTTCCTGGTGGGAACACTGAGCTTAAGGATAATTTATATTTTGAAAGGGGATGATTACTGTGCAAGCCAGAGTTTTAATCATGGGAAATGGGATGGAGTTGGAAAAGAACTATCGCTGCTTTAAGAGATAATATGACATATATATGATTTCAAGAGATTCAGGCTTTCCAAAGTGAATGATTCTTTTTCCCATCACTGGATTCAGCACCAGCCACTTTCTGATCATCAGTGGCTACAGGGAATCAGTCCTGATCTTGCTTGAGCCTTCTAGAAGCCTGACCTCCCAGTGACCCTACCTAGATCACAGAGATTCTGGCCCCCTACACTGAGCTTGCCCAAAGGCGGTGTCCTGCACTCTAGCCACGGCCTGGTCCTACTCACCACACTCTTTGAGCACAAAGGTTTTTTCTTTTAACATTATTGTACCCTGAAGGGCTTTTCTTGATAAATGGCCCCTTGAATGACATGCATAATAGCATGTAATGCCTTCTCAAAGACGAATGACTGCTGCCAGTGACAGCAAATACAGTTAGGACTACTGCAGCCTATTACTAGAGCTCTGTTTTCTATGCTCTTTTATCTTCAACATCAATTTGTTCCTGTCAGCCATCATAAACTATAGAGGCAAGATTCTATGTACAAAGGCAATGTTTGAACTTCTCCAGCAGCACAGCATGTTAAATATATTTTCCTGATGCCATGTTCCATTAATGTTGTGCTGCCGGGGGAGGCAAATCCATCAGTACCTCTTCAGATCATAATCCTATCTTGTCTTGAGATCACGTTTCATTATTCCCCAAGCCAAGAATACATGGGGTCTGAGCCCCGGCCAAATAATGTGATTCTGGGACATAGATTGGGATTACTGAAGATAAAGTGGTCTGGCCATGAGGCATACTGTAAGAACACATGTGCTTATTAGATTGCATCCCATGTCTGCAGCAGCCACCCTCCTGCCAAGACCAAACACTGCTAAGCGCATACCTCCCCTTGGCTCCCACGTGAGTCACAAGTTTGCTTTCACTCCAAAAGCAAAACATAACAGTGAGAGAGGCCCCGTTCTGCTCAAGATCCACAAGCCGTCAGTTCGTCTGGGGACAGCGGCTGCCTCCCAGCTGATGCAGCACCCCAATAATGCCAAGTGGCGCCTTCGGCATGCTCACAGGTGCAAGCTATTTCTTGCAGAATGAATCACCCATTCTCCTCTGAATTCTCTGTGCTACTCACCGTTGCTTACGTCATACACACACTGAGGCTGCAGAGCCTCACACTTTGTTCCAAAAATGTAAAAGGAGAGTTTACCCTCAGTATCTCCCTCTTTATATGGTAATAACAACTCTGAACCTCTGACAGAACAGGACCTTATCTCTGAAGGAACAAGGAAGTCAGAGGCAGTATCAACAGCCAAAGACGTAGAGTAGTTTTTTTCTGTACCTGACAAAAAATGTATTTAAGGCAGTTATTCATGTATAGTCAACCACCTTTTAAATGGAATTATGTGTACAGGATGACAAAGAACAAGTCATGAGCCTTGGAAATCCTTCGGTGTTCATGACTGAAATCCATTTGTTCTTAAGTGAAAGAGGCAGAAATGATTGTCCTCTAATTTTATCCGTTTGTAGCTTCCCTTATATAAAGGGTGGGGGACAGTCTCATAGCTTCTTAAAGTGTAGGATGCAGATCCTCTCCATCAAAATCATCTGCCGTGCTTGCTGGATGTTGATTCCTAGCCCTCACCATCAATAGTGAATCAGAATCACTGAGTTGAGGGCCTTGGGAATCTGGATTCTAATGAGATTCATGGATAATCTTTTCGGGACCCGGACTTTTGAGAACCCTTTATCCAAGATATTAAGAGACTTTCAGGTTACTATTAACAGTGACATTTCCTAAAGAGTGATGGGGTGCAATGGGCTTCAACAATGCCTTCAATAAAACTTTCGTGCAGAATTGCCAAATGTAGGTGATTCTTCTTACGATGTATGTGTTATCCCAACATACAAATCTCTAGTGGGCAAGAATAGGGTCTTTTACTTGCTTAATATTTTTAACAA
Organism: Moschus berezovskii; assembly: GCF_049115385.1. Lineage (NCBI taxonomy): Eukaryota > Metazoa > Chordata > Mammalia > Artiodactyla > Moschidae > Moschus > Moschus berezovskii. Next base: position 78,893,569 of record NC_142469.1, on the reverse strand, counting down.
TGGCAATACAAGTATATGAAAACAAGACATACAGTCTTGTGAAGCTAAACATAAAAGAAGGCATCAAGTAAATCAAGCAAAACCAAAAAATTATTTGAAATTGCTGTACAATAATTGAAAAAAGTCTCACTGGTATTCAGTTGGGTGCAGAATAAGTCTTTGTTGATTGCCTAATTTCACTGAAGCCCACAAGAACACGGCAAGGTAGATGAGAGGGCTTAACTGGCTATTGGCAAAGTCCCATTAAGAAGACAGTGCTTACAAATTAAGTTGAAACTTTGGGTGATCTAGAGAAGCTTGAGTGCTAGAAAAGATGCTGGTACATACTAAGTGTTCAATAAATGTTTATGCATGAAAATGAGAGTCATGATTTCATTGCTTCTCCGTTTTTACTGATTTATAGCTCTAATTATTTTATTCCTACTACCCCACATATTAGTCTTAATAATCAGAGTCTAACAAATAATAACAGTACTTAATTTGAAAACCTCCAGTGGTATAAACGAAGAGAAATGGTCACAGTGAGTTTTACTCACACATTATTTGTTACATTTAGGCCACTTCAAGTATTAGATCTAAGCAGAAACTCTAAAGTGATTAAATTTTAGAGAAAATCAAAATGCTCAAACCTCTAAAAATACCGTCCGGAGAGCATTTACCATTCCTTCTTTCTACTCATAAAAACTCTCTCAAATTTGTTCATTGAAAAAGAATATTTTACATGTATTGTTACATGCAGTTCTAATGCCTCCCTCTATTTAGAATGCTAGCTCAGTGAAGACAGGAACTAAAAATACACAATACTTTTTATAGGCACAAATAGGTTACAAATAGGGTTTAGGGTTTAGGAAGCTTGCAGGCAGTTAATAAATGCATAAATACTGGAATGAATGACAGCCAGGATCCTGGCAAAAATAATAAAAATAATAATATTAATAACCAGGAAACAGTACTCATCGCAAGAAGGGGCTGCTGGATGGTAAGGAGGGTGATTTAGGGAGAGACTGGTGATAAGTTCTTGCTCAAAAACAAAAAATATTCAGAACCAAATTATTATTAATTCCCAAGGAATAGCCTGACTCTGGACATGTTCTTGGAAAAAAGAAAGAAAGAAAAGAAACTCTCAATAAAAGCAGGCAGATTTGATACAAAGGTATTTTGCACGTTCATCCATTTTCTCAGCCTTTCTCCTGTGCTTGCCACAAGCAAATGACCCTTTCCCATCCTTCCACTGGGAAACAGGTGTCTCCTGCCAATTAGGATTTAAGAATCAACAGGGGCTTCTTAAGAGAATGATGACAAGTCTAATTGCAAGAAGCAGCTGTAGAGCCCTTGGCTATACTGGGGCAGGGTTTATTAATCCCTGTTTCACTGGGTCCCTGGCACCAAGTTGGGGTCAGCTCTCCTGTCACAGGGCTGAAGCTGTAAAAATGTAGGGTGAGGATTTAATGACCTGAGCTCAGCAGGAGGGGTGAGAGCGCCCTGCACTGATCCTGGGAGTTGGGTACATACAAGTCAAGCGGACACAGAGGCACTGTCAACGCAAGCCTCAGTTCAAAGGGTCGTCACCGCTCTAGAACGTGAGCTGCATATTCACACAATGCTCTGTGAGTTATTCAATCTCACCATTATCCCTGGCCTGTTTTCAGGACCCCGCCTCTCATCCAGGCTAAGAATCTGGAACTGCTTAGAAGTGTGGCCTCAAAATGGTTAGTGACATTTACTTTTGTAAACAGACTTCTATAACTCTTAGTTTGAAGATCGGAGAAGGCAATGGTGACCCACTCCAGTGTTCTTGCCTGGAGAATCCCAGGGATGGTGGAGCCTGGTGGCTGCCGTCTATGGGGTTGCACAGAGTCGGACATGACTGAAGCGACTCAGCAGCAGCAGCAGCAGCAGTTTGAAGATACCCAAGAAGTATGGTCATAGGGTATACTATAGTTTCAGACTTGGCAAAGCAAAACAAGGAATAAGCAAACAGAATCTAACAGAAATTTAAAATATCAACTACAAGTATTAACTTGAAAGAGCTTGCTAAGATTTCCTAGTGGCAGAACCTTCTTAGATTTTCCAGGACACTTAAACTCATGTTTTCCAGGCAACTTATATGAAGATATAGGCAATATATGCTCATATGCATATGGATATACGCTCATTTGCATATGCATACATGCTTGGACATAAATGTGAATATGCTTATATGCATATGCATATACACACACACCTAAGGAAGCCCTCTCTCCTAGTCTCTCTGCCTGCTTCCAGAGCACATTCTTCAGGGCTCAATGCCACCTCTTCTTTGAGTGTTTTTATTATTTGCATGTAGACCTGGCTCATTTATAACTATCATGCAAATTTCTAAGGGCAGATATCTGATTTAACAGCTTTTGTAGTCTTACCATCTAATTTAGAACCTGCCATATAGTAAGAACTCAATAAATGTTTCTTTAAGCTCCCACCTCCCAAACCAGGAAGTGTGGAATCTATCTGCCAAAGTATCACTAACAACTGCCAAGGCAAACATAATACAGTCATGTGGTTCTGGTGCCATCTAAGAAGTCATGCCTTTAAAATGACAGTGAAGACAGGAAAGTCCAAGAAACATTCCTCCGGAAACACATGCGAACATTAATTCTGGAATGCCTTGGCATTCTCTCATAAGAATAGCTCAGTGAGAGCCCTGCAGAGACGAAAACGAAACCAGACACTCACATTTGCTCATAGAAACTTAGAGACCTTAATATAGGCAGTGCTGAGAGGTCAGGGTCAAGTGGATTAACACGATGAAGAGTTTTCAGCAGGAAAATTCTACAAGTCTTATGAACACATTAAACTCTGCTGCAGAAACTAGTCCATAAACCAATGAATTTCTTTTTAACTAACATTTACTGGAACATTATTCAGTATTACCTTTTTTCTCACCCATAAAATCCAAAGAGAAAGAAGATTTTCTTTTTGTCTTAAGCTGCTTCCAGTAAGGGAGTAAAGCACTGTACGATGAGCATTAATGGACCGCAGAATGAATTGCAAAGCATAGGGAGATGATTTTAGTATGAGTGATGAAAAATGACATTTTTTTCTGCTGTATCAGTAAAAAGGGGATAACATAGTCATCAGCAGTTGCTCGCCTGCAGCCCTCCAATGTGAGCTGGTGAACCCTGAGGAAACTCAGAAAGAAACGAATACCTGCCATCTAGCAAACATCACACTGCACCGCACTCACCACTCCCTATGGTGAGCCCTGAAGAAGCTCAGGATGTGAAAACATGGGATTCTGGTCCCAGATAGGTGAGGTGCATATCAAAGAAATGGTTTCAATGAGCCCAGACACTTGCATCTTCACCTACATAGTTCTGATGTTTAGGCTACCTACCTTTTGTTTCAAAGCTGTATATCCTATCTTCCCTATCAACTTCTAGGAGCAACCTTCTCAAGGTTCCTTGAGATGCTGCCTCCCAGACTTGGAAATCTTAAAACTTCTCACCAAATAAAACATAACTCTCAACTTGTAGGTTGTGAATATTTTTAAGTCCACAGTAGGATTTTACCTCATTCAGAAGATACAAAGGGGTTTCAGGAAGAGGAGAGCTTTAGAAAGAGTTTTAGCAAGAGCAGCGAAAATACAGGGTGTTTAAGGAAGAGCAAATTAGGTCCATGGGAAACTGAGTCCATATGGGAAGAGAGGAGGGTGAATTTGGTAACGTTGTTGCCACAGTGTCCTAGGAGTCTCCATTTGGTCCCTTAAGAGATGGGGTCTTTCCAGAAGACTTTCAAAGAGCAAAGAGACAAACTTAGTTTTGTCCTTATATGCAGAGTACATCATGAGGAACGCTGGGCTGGAAGAAGCACAAGCTGGAATCAAGATTGCCGGGAGAAATATCAATAACCTCTGATATGCAGATGACACCACCTTACGGCAGAAAGTGAAGAGGAACTAAAAATCCTCTTGATGAAAGTGAAAGAGGAGAGTGAAAAGTTTGGCTTGAAGCTCAACATTCAGAAAACTAAGACCATGGCATCTGGTCCCATCACTTCATGGGAAATAGATGGGGAAACAGGGGAAACAGTGTCAGACTTTACTTTTTTGGGCTCCAAAATTACTGCAGATGCTGATTGCAGCCATGAAATTAAAAGACGCTTGCTCCTTGGAAGGAAAGTTATGACCAACCTAGATAGCATATTAAAAAGCAGAGACATTACTTTGCCAACAAAGGTCCATCTAGTCAAGGCTATGGTTTTTCCAGTGGTCATGTATGGATGTGAGAGTTGGACTATAAAGAAAGCTGATTGCTGAAGAATTGATGCTTTTGAACTGTGGTGTTGGAGAAGACTCTTGAAAGTCCCTTGGACTGCAAGGAGATCCAACCAGTCCATCCTAAAGGAGATCGGTCCTGGGTGTTCATTGGAAGCACTGATGCTAAAGCTCCAATACTTTGGCCACCTCATGTGAAGAGTTGACTCACTGGAAAAGACTCTGATGCTGGGAGGGATCGGGGGCGGGAGGAGACGGGGACAACAGAGAATGAAATGGCTGGATGGTATCACCGACTCGATGGACATGAGTTTGAGTGAACTCCGGGAGTTGGTGATGGACAGAGAGGCCTGGCGTGTTGTGATTCATGGGGTCGCAAAGAGTCAGACACGACTGAGCAACTGAACTGAACTGAACTGAACTACAGTGGGCTGGCTTACAGGGGATGTATTAGAAGCTGAAGTGTTAGTTGCTCAGTCATGTCCCACTCTTTGTGACCCCAAGGACTATAGCAGGCCAGGCTCATCTGCCCATGAAATTCTTGCCCAGGCAAGAATACTGGATTGGGTTGCCATTCCCCTCTCCAGGGGATCTTTCAGACTCAGGTATCAAACCCAGGTCTCCTGAGTTGCAGGCAGATTCTTTACCATCTGAGCTTCCAGAAAAGCCTGATTAGAAGTGTCGGGGTGGGGGACAGGTTTGGGTAGTAAGTTATTGCTAATCATCCTGGCAGAAAGGAATTAAAATCTTTAATTAGGGCTTGGGAGAGGAGTTAGGTGAGAAGAGATTTAAAGAACATTTCGGAAATAATATTGCTAAACCTGGAGAGGGAAAGGAGAAAGGAGGGTCATTACTAAGTCCGAGGCTTGGAGTTTGGAGAATTCCGTGGACAATTATGATATAAAGATAGGGAATCTAAGCTGCATGTTGGACAGATTAAGTGTGGTTTTTGTAAGTAAAGATAAACTTGTAAAAGACAGATTTTACATAAGAGGGTGAATCTATACTTAATGAAGAATGTTTCCTAAATAATTTTAACATCATGCGTCATTATGTAGAAAAGCGAGGTTACACAAAGTGATAAATAAAATTAGAGCCATTATATAACTTAAAATAATGTGTATATAGTGTAGAAGAAAGAAGGATCAACACACTGGATCCCCAAAAATACAAAGTTGAATTTATTGCTTAAGTAAGGGAGAACTCAGCTAGTCATACTGAGCAAAGGAAGGTCTTACAAAGGATTTGGGGAAGAACTTGTTTTGAGTGGTGTTAGTTACCACAGTCTTGGAAGCAAGGTTTTGTGTTGGTGACTGGGTAAGAGTGGGTTGATTTCAGCCCTAGGATCCTGTTCACTAGAGTGTGTGTGCTGTCCAATGGCTGACTTTGAAAATGTAAGGCTGTCATTGATTGGTTGGTTTTCAGAGCTGCTTCTTTGCAGCAAGTCCTCAATGACTGACCAAGTTTAAAATCAGCTCTGTTGTTGGCTTGTCACCGTGTGTGCATGCGTGCTAAGTCACTTCAGTCATGTCTAACTCTATGTGACCTTATGGACTGTAACCTTCCATGCTCTGTTCTTGGGATTTCCCAGGCAAGAATATTGGCGTGAGTTGCCATGCATCCTCATGGCCCTTTAACTGAAATTTATTGGTTAAAAAGGTTTAAGAGGACTTCTCTGGCAGTCCAATGGTTAAGACTGTGGGCTTCCAAGGCAAAGGGTGCAGGTTCAATCCCTGGTCAAGGAACTAAGATCCCATGTGATGCACGATATGGCCAAAATTATAATAATTACAAAAGATTGAACAAGTTTAAAACAGTTTCTAGTGTTTAGTGATTAGCAAAGTTTCAGAATTTTCAGGATTTCCTGGGAGCAAGGGGGAAATTGTGTTTTTCTTTAATTATGCTCAATAGATATTAGACCAATGCAGTAACAACCTAATAGTCTGTTCTGCTGCATTGCTGCTGCTGCTGCTAAGTCACTTCAGTCGTGTCCGACTCTGTGTGACCCCATGGACGGCAGCCCACCAGGTTCCCCCGTCCCTGGGATTCTCCAGGCAAGAACATTGGAGTGGGTTGCCATTTCCTTCTCCAATGTGTGAAAGTGAAAGTGAAGTCGCTCAGTCGTGTCCGACCCCCAGCGACCCCACGGACTGCAGCCTACCAGGCTCCTCCATCCATGGGATTTTCTAGGCAAGAGTACTGGAGCGGCTTGCCATTGCCTTCTCCGGTTCTGCTGCATTACTACCCTGAAAATCTAAAATAAATATAAAGCACCTTCAGTTTTGAAACTTCACATAAAAATAGTAGACTATCAGGCAATCAGAGATTTCCAATATTACCAAGTGTTTTAGATTTGTGGAATCTCTCACCAATTAGTTAATCTACCATTATTTGGCTGGTATCTAATTTATCTTTTATTTTGGGTTGTATTCATGGTGTTACATGTTGTTCCACTCAGTGAGAATATTCCCAACTCAGGACTAGAGTGAGACAGTTGAAATACAGAATGTTCCTTACTGAACTCAGGCACTACATATGTCTGTGTGTTGTGGGTTTTCCTTTGTAAATCATTGGTTGTGCCTGTCAAGCTGTTTGGATACTTTGAATTCTAAGGTAATTTTGGGGAAGGCACCATTTGGTTCCTTTACAGCTGATGTCTGGGGCTATGTGTGCTTCAGCTGTGGTCCTGGTCCTGCCAGGCTGACAGAATGCTTGCTAAGTGGACGTCTAAACAGATGTCTGAGCACATATGCTGTCTTTGCAGCAGATCAACAGAAGGCCTGCATTTTTGGGACTCCATTATCCTGTTTATATTGTGATGTAAGATTTGGAAGCCATTTTAGTTTTAACACGGATGAAAAGTGGTTCCACTTCAAAAATTTTTAAATTGGAAATAGTATTCAATTCCAAATACCATCCCATACAGCTCTCATTAGAGCACTTAGCCCAGGCATTGTAGTTGTCTGTGCTTCTAACTTTCAGTTCAGTTCAGTTCACTCAGTTGTGTCCGACTCTTTGCGACCCCATGAATCACAGCACGCCAGGCCTCCCTGTCCATCACCAACTCCCGGAGTTCACTCAAACTCATGTCCATCGAGTTGGTGATGCCATCCAGCCATCTCATTCTCTGTCGTCCCCTTCTCCTCCTGCCCCCAATCCTTCCCAGCATCACAGTCTTGTCCAGTGAGTCAGCTCGTCGCATGAGGTGGCCAAAGTATTGGAGTTTCAGCTTTAGCATCAGTCCTTCCAATGAACACCCAGGATTGATCTCCTTTAGAATGGACTGCTTGGATCTCCTTGCAGTCCAAGGGACTCTCAAGAGTCTTCTCCAGCACCACAGTTCAAAAGCCCTCTCCAAACTCCAAACAGCTCTTGGGGACCAAGCCTCCTTCCTTTGCTGTTTTGGTCCAGTGCCTAATAGAGGGCTTGACACATAATAGCTGCTTAATAAGTATTTGTTGAATAGATAAATCAGTAAGTTTTTAATGCCAGGTGCCAAAATTTTCCTAAATGTAAACAGAAGTCACATACTCCTTTTATTATGTTCACTTCCAAGCTTCAATTGACTATAAATGCTTAGAATCCTCCAATAGGAAAAAATATTGTAAACAATAATTTCCAGTCCCCTTATTTTACTTTGTAAATGTTCCTGAAAAACAATGGGGCAAAGAAAAGAATATTTGTGCTGTGTAAAATAAGTCCAACAGAGAAAGACAAATACTGTATGATCCCATTTATACCTGGAATCTAAAAACAAAGATAACAAGTCCCTCCCCCAGAGTTACCAATCTAGAGAACAGATGAGTGGTTGTTAGAGGTGGATGGGGTGATGAGCAAGAGGAATGAAGGTGGTCAAAGGTACAAACTTCCAGTTATACAATAAGTAAGTCTTGGGGATGTAATATACAATATGGTGACTGTAGTTAATACTATATTGTATATTTGAAGGTTTCTAAAAGAGTAGATCTTAGAATTTCTCATCACAAAAATAGTTTGCAACTGTGAGGTGATGGATGTTTACTATGACCATCTTAAAATATATAAAAATAACAATTTATTATGTTGTACACCTGAAATGAATATGTCAATTGTATGTCAATTAAGGGTAAAAATAAACCCTAAAAGATGATCAGGAAATAGGTTTCTTGATTCTTCAGTTCAGTTCAGTTCAGTCGCTCAGTCGTGACCGACTCTCCACGACCCCATGAATCACAGCACGCCAGGCCTCCCTGTCCATCACCAAATCCCAGAGTTCATCAAACTCATGTCCACAGAGTCGGTGATGCCATCCAGCCATCTCATTCTCGGTCGTCCCCTTCTCCTCCCGCCCCAACCTTTCCCAGCATCAGAGCCTTTCCAGTGAGTCAACTCATCGCATGAGGTGGCCAAAGTATTGCAGCTTCAGCTTTAGCATCAGTCCCTCCAATGAACACCCAGGATTGATCTCCCTTAGAACGGACTGGTTGGATCTCCTGGCGGTACAAGGGACTCTCAAGAGTCTTCTCCAACACCACAGTTCAAAAGCATCAATTCTTTGGCGATCAGCTTTCTTCACAGTCCAACTCTCACATCCATACATGACCATGGGAAAAACCATAGCCTTGACTAGACGGACCTTTGTTGGCAAAGTAATGTCTCTGCTTTTCAATATATTATCAAGGTTGGTCATAACTTTCCTTCCAAGGAGTAAGCGTCTTTTAATTTCATGGCGGCAATCAGCATCTGCAGTGATTTGGAGCCCAAAAAAATAAAGTCTGACACTGTTTCCACTGTTTTTCCCTCTATTTCCCATGAAGTGATGGGACCAGATGCCATGATCTTTGTTTTCTGAATGTTGAGCTTCAAGCCAACCTTTTCACTCTCCTCTTTCACTTTCATCAAGAGGGTTTTGAGTTCCTCTTCACTTTCTGCCATAAGGGTAGTGTCATCTGCATATCTGAGGTTATTGATATTTCTCCCAGCAATCTTGATTCCAGCTTGTGCTTCTTCCAGCCCAGCGTTCCTCATGATGTACTCTGCATATAAGTTGGAGAAGGGAATGGCAAACCACTTCAGTATACTTGCCTTGAGAACCCCATCTTGATTCTTAATCCTGTGCTTTTTCCATCATCCCAAATTGGTCTTTCTAGGCATATTTAAATTTTTTTCCTATCAGTCCCAAACATCTTCTAAATATCATCTTTATATCAATTTTATTGGACTATTTAAATTTGGAGTTCATATTTTCATTAAAATCAGATTCCAGAGAGCAAAGTTCTTTGCCAATTCTAAACCACTAAAACATCTCCTTGGGCTTCCCTGGTGGCTCAGATGGTAAAAGAATTGCCTGCAATGCAGGAAACCTGGGTTTGATCCCTGGGTTAAGAAGATCCCCTAGAGGAGAGGATGGCAACCCACTCCAGTATTCTTGCCTGGAGAATCCCCATGGACTTGCCAGCTACAGTCCTTGGGGTCACAAAGAGTCAGACATGACTGAAAGACTAAGCACAAAACATATCAATGATTGTCACTGGATGCTTCAAGCTACTACTCTCAGCTTCTTCCTTTGTAGTCACTATATTTCCAAATGGAGGATCTGGTTGCTCACCCCTCTAAAGCCAATAAAGAGGCAAAGTTGGTGGAAAGGAAAGTTTGCTTTATTTCAGAGGTTGGCAACCAGACAGGAAGGTCAGACTCACGTCTGGAAGGGCAGACTCTCATCCAAAGGCCAATTCCCCTGACTGACAGTCAGAGGACTAGAGTTTTTTTGTTTTTTTAAATAAGAAGAGGAAGAGGGTTACATGCAGAAACAGCACAGTCAACTCTGACAGTCATCTTGAAATTGGTTGTGTGGTGGTCTGATCAGCCTCATTTTGATTGTTTCAAGGACAGTCTTCAGTTCCAGATTTAGTTTGCTCCTATTTCTTTGAGGCCAGTTCTCAGAATTGTGGCAGCTTATGTCACGCCAACAGTCTGGTCATCATGTAGTTAACTTCTTCCACCCGGTGGGGGTGGTTTCGGAATCCACAAAACAGCTCATAGGATATGGCTTAGAATATCATCTATAGCCCTAAAAGGGGAATTAAAGGTCCTTGAGTTTGCCTAATGACTAAACTATTGTTAATTCGTCCTCTCTGACTGGTTTTCTTTGCTTCTGTGTTTTCTCATTTCTCTGATAAGATTTATTCTTTGGCTAAAGGTGTTTTATTTCTTTTTTTCTTGGGGATGGTCTTGATTCCTGTCTCCTGTACAATGTCACAGACCTCATCCAGAGTTCATCAGGCACTCTGTCTATCAGATCTAGTCCCTTAAATCTATTTCTCACTTCCACTGTGTAGTAATAAGGGATTTGATTTAGGTCATACCTGAATGGTCTAGTGGTTTTCCCCACTGTCTTCAATTTAAGTCTAAATTTGGCAGTAAGGAGCTCATTATCTGAGCCATAGTCAGTTCCCAGTCTTGTTTTGCTGACTGTATAGAGCTTCTCCATCTTTGGCTGCAAAGAATGTAATCAATCTGATTTCGGTGCTGACCATCTGGTGATGTCCATGTGTAGAGTCTTCTCTTGTGTTGTTGGAAGAGGGTGTTTGCTATGCCCAGTGCGTTCTCTTGGCAGAACTCTATTAGCCTTTGCCTTGCTTCATTCTGTGCTCCAAGGCCAAATTTGCATGTTACTCCAGGTGTTTCTTGACTTCCTACTTTTGCATTCCAGTCCCCTATAATGAAAAGGACATCTTTTTTGGGTGTTAGTTCTAAAAGGTCTTGTAGGTCTTCATAGAACTGTTCAACTTCAGCTTCTTCAGTGTTATTGGTTGGGGCATAGGCTTGGATTAACGTGATATTGAATGGTTTGCTTTGGAAATGAACAGAGATCATTCTGTCGTTTTTGAGACTGCATCCGAGTACTGCATTTTGGACTTTTTTGTTGAGTATGATGGCTCCTCCATTTCTTCTAAGGGATTCCTGCCCTCAGATATGCAGATGACACGACCCTTATGCCAGAAAGGGAAGAACTAAAGAGCCTCTTGATGAAAGTGAAAGAGGAGAGTGAAAAAATTGGCTTAAAGCTCAACATTCAGAAAACTAAGATAATGGCATCCAGTTCCATCACTTCATGGCAAATAGATGGGGAAATAGTGGAAACAGTGTCAGAGTTTACTTTTCTGGGCTCCAAAATCACTGCAGATGGTGATTGCAGCCATGAAATTAAAAGACGCTTACTCCTTGGAAGGAAAGTTATGACCAACCTAGACAGCATATAAAAAAGCAGAGGCATTACTTTGTCAACAAAGGTATGTCTAGTCAAGGCTATGGTTTTTCTAGTGGTCATGTATGAATGTGAGAGTTGGACTATACAGAAAGCTGAGTGCCAAAGAATTGATGCTTTTGAAGTGTGGTGTTGGAGAAGACTCTTGAGAGTCCCTTGGACTGCAAGGAGATCCAACCAGTCCATCCTAAAGGAGATCAGTCCTGGGTGTTCATTGGAAGGACTGATGTTGAAGCTGAAACTCCAATACTTTGGCCACCTGATGCGAAGAGCTGACTCACTGGAAAAGACCCTGATGCTGGGAAAGATTGAGGGCAGGAGGAAAAGGGGACGACAGAGGATGAGATGGTTGGATGGCATCAGCGACTCAATGGACATGGGTTTGGGTGGACTCTGGGGGTTGGTGATGGACAGGGAGGCCTGGTGTGCTGCCGTTCATGGGGTCACAAAGAGTCGGACACGACTGAGCAACTAAACTGAACTGAAAGGTGTTCTATAGACAAAAGACAGGTGGAGGACATGCAGGGAAGGACCATAGGATCCGACTCTATTTCAATCAAACAACATATATCTATGAAAAAAGGAATTCTAATAACAAAGAGAAGACAGGGACAAATGATAAATCTTATAATTTCAAGCAGATTCCAAGCTTGAGTCAACATCAAAACATCTGTAAACACATGGTCTGGTACACTGAAGAGGCGATCTCCTGATTTTCCTTGACTAGTTACAATCTAGCCTGTTCAAATTATTCATTTCCCAAAAAGAAATTTCTTTAGATATTATCTCATTTAATTTTAAAAATAACCAAATGAGATGAGTTGTTTAAGGGTTAGAGATGGGAAATTGAAGACTCAAGGAGGCAAGTAATTGCCAGAAGGTAGCACAGCACTCTAGAATTTGGATATAGGTATGCATTACTCTCAATTATGCTCTTTCAAATAGACTATCCTGATTTGTTTCACTTTTAAAATCTGTGCTTAGGCATCAATGCCAGCTTCATCTAAGACTGAGGAAGCTAGGCTCCAAGATGACCCCCAATAACCCTCACTTCTTGATACTGACACCCTGTGTAGTTCTCTCCCCCATTGTCTCATGGTTGAGCTGCATGACTAATAGCACATGGCAAAAGTATGCCGCTTATGAGATGCAAAATAAAATACTGCAGCTTCTATTTAGGGCACTCTCTTGATAGCTCACTTTTCCCTGGGGATCTCTCATCATGAGGCAAACAAGCTGCATTTTGTGACTAATGTTATGGTGAAGTCTGCGTGGCAAGGAACTGAAGCCTGCAGCCAAGAACCATGGAAGAACTGACCATTGACAACCATGATTTAAATGAACTTAAAAGAAGATTCTCTGGCCAGTTGAGCTAGGAGATAACTGTAATCCTGGCTGAAAGCCAGATTACCTGACTGTAATCTGGTGAGAAACCCTGAGACAGAAGCTACTCATTGGTTACTGACCATCAGATATTGCATGAGATGATGAATGTTTGATGTTTTGAGCAACTAAATTTTGGGGTAATTTGTTACACAGCAAAAGTTAAATAATATATGGGGTAGACAGGTCTTTCTCCATCAGCTTTTCTGATATAGATGGGTAGAGGAAACTTAGTCTCCAAAATCACACCATTTAACCTACTGCCTGCCTCAGCTCACGTGATGAATTTCAGGCTAGAGCGCTAGTGTCCAAATTTGACTTCCCTGGTGGCTCAGATGGTAAAGCATCTGCCTACAATGCCGGAGACTTGGGTTCAATCCCTGGCTCAGGAAGATCCCCTGGAGAAGAAATAGCAACCCACTCCAGTAATCTTGCCTGGAGAATCCCATGGACGGAGGAGCTCGGTAGGCTACAGTCCATGGGGTCACAAAGAGTCGGACACTTCTGAGCGACTTCACTTCTTCATGTCAAATATGAAGAGAAAATAGACCAATAACTCTCTTTTTCACAATTCAGCAATTCTTCAACCATTCCCTCTTAGGCCATTGACTCTTTCCAAGGCTGTGAGTGGTGGTTATATATGATTGAGTTATTGCTGCATAACATCCCCACATGCAGTTTGCACAGTATTTACTGAGCAGCTTTTAATGATGAATAGAGTGAGAAACACCAGGCAAAGAATATGGTAATAACAGTACATAAATTTTATTTTCATTTAGCACGAAAACACCTGATTTCCTTCAACATTGTAAACATGTCATATTATTAGGCAGTGAAAGTCTGATGAATTTAAACATTAGTTTCGACATTGTTTTGAATGGAAATGTACTTTAATTCCACTTGCTTCCGCTACTCCAGACTGCTTTATTTTTATTTGTTTTATTTCACTTTGGTTTAATTAAAAAATATCCCAAGGAGAGAAAACAACTGGAAAGTTTTCTTGGGATGGGATTGGTTATTTTAAAGATATTTCTCTTAGTCTCTTGAGAACACAGAGAGTCTCAAGAAAGAACACTTTATGATCAGAGTTGGCAAATGTCTCATATTTTGTAGATAATAAATATGATTCAAACTAAGTGTTTGGAAGGAAACTCTGCTGAACCATTTAAAAAAACATTAAAAATGCACTACTTAATTATGTACAACTTGGTCATTAGTTAAAGGGAATTTCAGGCTAGGAAGGTGACTTACTCCTAGATATAATGTTAAGAAATAAGTACCTACAGGGTTAGATTCAGTTCAGTTCAGTCGCTCAGTCGTGTCCGACTCTTTGCGACCCCATGAACCACAGCACGCCAGGCCTCCCTGTCCATCACCAACTCCTGGAGTTCACTCAAACTCACGTCCATCGAGTTGGTGATGCCATCCAGCCATCTCATTCTCTGTCGTCCCCGTCTCCTCCCGCCCCCAATCCCTCCTAGCATCAGACTCTTTTCCAGGGAGTCAACTCGTCGCATGAGGTGGCCAAAGTATTGGAGCTTCAGCTTTAGCATCAGTCCTTCACTGCCCTGTAAAAAGATGAACAGACACAAGCTCACAACTGTTCAGGGTCACGAGTTGTTTCATGACCAGGATGTGTTCCCCAGAACTAAGGTTCTGTCAGTTGCTGGAACATAAACTTTTAGCGTTTCTCATTCAGTTGTTAAAAAGCAAATATCTGGTTGATCTGAAAACAAAATAAATAAGCTCTCAGTGCGGTTGCCAGTATGGGTGCTTTGGGTTACACGGGGAAGAAGAAAGAAGAGAAATCCTGTATAGTCCTAACTACCATAGTAGCTCTGATCACACAGAATGTTGGGGACTTGGTTGAACTTGGCAGTGCCCTTTTTATTGACTACACTGCATTCCTCTGACATTCTAAGCCTACATATCTCTCTTCTCAGTGTGTATGGCCCATTTACAGGGTAACATATAGTGAGGTTACAGGATTGATCCAGGGTACTTTAGAGGGGGGAAATATTTGAAGTGACAATTTACTCTAAGATATTTAAGGTTCTTTTCTTTTAAATAAACAATTTCTTCCCTTTTACATTCCTGCTGATCTCATGTCTCTTGGCCACTGTGTAACTAGAAAGAGCAAGCCCAGAAAATCAGGAGTCCCAAACCACTTAATACACTTTGACCAATTCTAACCTCCTTTATTCTCTCAGACATTGATTGGAGGGCGTGCTTTGGGATGTGTGCTCCAGGAATTACCACTTCCAGTTGTGTATTAGTGCATACTCCCTTGATAAGCTTAAGGCACAAAAAAAAAAAAAAACATATGAAAGTGAGATACAGTGCAAGGAACGTAATTCTGCACTATAGATGGTTCACCTGGTAGATCTACTTTCCAGTTCTACTTGTGCCACCCACCAGTCATGTGACCTCTGGAAGTCACTTAAACTACACAATAAGACTAATAATACCAACTCTCAGGGATATGATCATTAAAGGGGGTCACGCAGGATAAGCTTCTGCCTCATTATGGGTCTCCAAATGTTTGTCTCCTTCCTCTTCTTTCTCTGGCATACTCCCTTCTTTTAGAGCGGACTCCAAAGCTACCAATCAAAGCAAAGCAAGAGGGCCTTCTGCACGTTCCCATCACTCACTTACCTTCAGTGGTTTCCACTGTCTCCAGCCAGCTGTCACTGCTGAGGCTGGATAAGCAAAACTGTAACACAATAAAGGCTTCATACAGAGAGAAGGAGCATGAATGAATATCCGTGCTCTGTCTGCACAGACGCAAGGAAAATGTTCCCTTTTCCATTCTCAAAAAACAGTTCTTTAGCCAAGCCTGGTAACAATGCCTATTGCCAAAAGAAGCAATAATAGTATGTGGAAGTAGATTTCCTCTAGAAAAGCAGTGGGTCCTCAAATTTTGGAGAATGCACTTGTCATTTGTAAAATACTAAATGCAATTTTTAAAAATGATGTGTTAAACCACTCATTTTCCAGAGCCCTTTTTAGTGTTTCCCCTACCTCCACCCCCACTGTGCCCATAACTGATGTAGAAGTAATTTCATGAGGTAAATAGGATGGTTTTACAGGTGTGTGTTTGGCAATAATTTTAATTTCTGTTCACATACATGCTATTACTGCCTACTCTCATGAAATAGCTTATTCAACCAAAATGTATCTCTTAATGAAAGCCATGTTTTTGTGGAAAACATGAATCTATCTAAGAATAATTGATTGAGTCATCTGTCATTTTGCTACAGAGCTCCTTCTCTAACAGTTTTTCTTTGTTTGGCAAATAAATTTGAAATGTTATGCTGTTTCCAATCCAACATAAGCTGGCGATGACTGGTACAAAAGTCACTGATGAAAAGCTCACAGAGGCACTTGGATTTCTCCAGGGTTGTAAATCCTGGGTTTATCTTTACTGGAAATTGGGGTAAGGCAGGACATGAAACAACAGACTTGTTCCAAATCGGGAAAGGAGTACGTCAAGGCTGTATATTGTCACCCTGCTTGTTCAACTTATATACAGAGTACATCGTGAGAAATGCTGGGCTGGATGAAGCACAAGCTGGAATCAGGATTGCCGGGAGAAATATCAGTAACGTCAGACATGCAGATGACACCGCCCTTATGGCAGAAAGAGCCTCTTAATGAAAGTGAAAGAGGAGAGTGAAAAAGTTGGTTTAAAACTCAACATACAGAAAACTAAGATCGTGGCATCTGGTCCCATCACTTTATGGCAAATAGATGGGGAAGCAATGGAAACAATGACAGACTTTTTTGAGGGGGCTCCAAAATCACTGCAGACGGTCACTGCAGCCATGAAATTAAGACACTTGCTCCTTGGAAGGAAAGCTATGACCAACCTAGACAGCATATTAAAAAGCAGAGACATTACTTTGCCAACAAAGGTCCGTCTAGTCAAAGCTATGGTTTTTCCATTAGTCATGGATGGATGTGAGTGAAGTGAAGCGAAGTCGCTCAGTTGTGTCAGACTCTTTGCAATCCCATGAACTGGAACCTACCATGCTCCTCCATCCATGGGATTTTCCAGGCAAGAATACTGGAGTGGGTTGCCATTTCCTTCTCCAGGAGATCTGCCCAACTCAGGGATTGAACCTGGGTTCCCCTCATTGTAGGCAGATGCTTTACTGTCTGAGACATGTGAGAGTTGGACTATAAAGAAAGCTGAGTGCCAAGGAATTGATGCTTCTGAACTGTGGTGTTGGAGAAGACTCTTGAGAGTCCCTTGGACAGCAAGGGGATCAAACCAGTCCATCCTAAAAGATGTCAGTCCTGAATATTCATTGGAAGGACTGATGGTGAAGCTGAAACTCCAATACTTTGGCCACCTGATGTGAAGAACTGGCTCATTGGAAAAGACCCTGATGCTGGGAAAGATTGAAGGCGGGAGGAGAAGGGGATGACAGAGGATGAGATGGTTGGATAGCATCACAGATAAACGGACATGAGTTTGAGTAAACTCCGGGAGTTGGTGATGGACAGGGAGGCCTGGCATGCTATAGTCCATGGGGTTGCAAAGAGTCGGACAAGACTGAGCAACTGAACTGAACTGAACTGAAGACATTTGGAGCAACACGTTCAATTGACTGGTCACCCCCCAATAATTTTTTCCAGTGTGCACACTGTCTACACTTTTTACCTTACAGCCATCTTTTCGAGCTTTCACTCATACTGTCTCAAGGTTTCACAAATGCTAAATGCTTCTTAAACGACTAACTGGTACGATCAGATGAAATTATTTAGATTTTTGGACTGTTTTCATAGTAACTCAGTTATGATGCAGAAAGGTGTTTAATGAACAACCGGGGAGTTGCTACAAATTTAGCTTCACACTGAACAATTCTTTCAAATGAACACCTTCAAACACTAGACTCAGTTCCCTCCTTCAATAACAAGTGCCACCAACAGCAATGAAAACAGCTACTAGAAGCTTTTCCTTCTTTTATGTTTCTGATCTTCTGTGAACTGCTCTGCCTCTACCAAACTTCCCAAATTGGAAATGGCAGGCTGGATTTACCTGAGAAGCAGCAACAATTACTAAATCTTTATTCTTCTTAGCATGTTAATCTCTTAATGTAATTCAGCAATCCATCAATAACTCTCCAGGATCCTTTTAGATCCTTTATCTCTAAGGAGTGGCCAGAGAAACTGTTATCAGGAGCAAATCCTGACACATAAATCCTCTGTATATAAAACTTTCACTGAATACCTACTGATCTCAGGAAAAATAAAAACTGGTTAAAACCTCATCATCTGAGACTTATTTTCCAGTTTCATTTCTTACCATTTCCTATCTTTACTCCATGCTCCAGAAATAAGAATTACTTGCAGTCCTCTGACTTCATCATTCTGCTTTTCTCTCTCTTACCTACCCTCTCATATGTATTTTCCACTTTGTCTGGATGTTTCCGATCCCCTTTTCCCTGGCCTTCTCCATTTTGCCCACGGAATTCCAGCTTGAGAATCATTTTGTCCAGGAATCCTCTTTGTGGGATGGTCAGATGAGTCTGCAAGTTATTGGTCACGTACCATGTGCTTGTCCATCCTAGTGCCTTTCACACACTGGTTTCACAGTCTCTTCCACTGAACTGAGGGTCAGAGTGTGATGAGTTCATGGTCAGCCCTGCCAGCTGTGGTTCTGTGGAGACTGACTTGGTGGCTCTGCCATCTTCTCCAACACATGCTCTCATTCAATTCAGTGTATTTCCCAGAAGGCTCCATAGAGAACTAGATTGACATCATCACTGTGGGCACTGGGCACAAAATCCTAAGACTTTATGATGACAAAGTAGAATACAGTGCCCTTTAGCTGCAGAGACAGTGTCCATACAAGCCCCAATCAAAAAGTATTTCATGTGGAGGGAAAATGAATTTCTGGCTTATATATATCTGTTTTGTCACAGATTCAATAGCATATTCTGTCTTCACATTTTTCAAACTCTGCTAACACAGTCCTGGAAGATCCTCTGGATGAGGGTCAGGCATTTAAAGTCAGAACTTGGAACCATTCTTGCTCTGTGCAAGCATCTTTCTTGGTCACAGTTTATCCTCAGGATTGACCTTGGCTGAGTCAGATTTGAGAGGGATTTGAGAGGTGATCATTGAATGAGAATATATGGGACCACTACCTCCAATAATTGATTAAGAAAAAACAAACCATAGATATCTTTTGCTACCTGAGGGAAATCATACACTTTCCTTTTTGTTTCTAGGACTCAGAATCATGAACTATAGAGTTTGCAAATAGATATGATTTTTCTGTAATATTTTGTGGCTTTAAGTAATTTATATCAACTAAACCTATTGATGTTTCATGTTTTTTTTTTTTTTTTTAAATAAAAGAGTAAAAGGAAGAAGACTGCAAGGAGATCCAACCAGTCCATTCTAAAGGAGATCAATCTTGGGTGTTCATTGGAAGGACTGATGCTAAAGCTGAAACTCCAATACTTTGGCCACCTCATGCAAAGAGTTGACTCACTGGAAAAGACTCTGATGCTGGTAGGGATTGGGGGCGGGAGGAGAAGGGGACGACAGAGAATGAGATGGCTGGATGGCATCACCGACTTGATGGACATGAGTTTGAGTGAACTCCGGGAGTTGGTGATGGACAGGGAGGCCTGGTGTGCTGTGATTCATGGGGTCGCGGAGAGTCGGACACGACTGAGCGACTGAACTGAACTGAACTGAAAAGGAAGAAGAAACAATCATCGATTCACTGTGGACTTACTTTTTCCTCATGCATAACTTTTCAGCTCATGTATAACTTTTTTCCAAATATACCTTTGTTTATGGTCATCCTTGTTCTCTATTTTCATGAATTATCAATATTAGGTCAGTAAACAATCCAGCTAAATTGTAAAAATTCACATTGTTTCCATCCAAACTTTGTTGTTGTTTAGTTGCTAAGTCATGTCTGACTCTTTGTAACCCCATGGACTACAGCATGCCAGGCTTCCCTGTCCTTCACTAGCTCCTGGAGTTTGGTCAAACTCATGTCCATTGAGTTCACGATGTCATCCAATCATCTCATCCTCTGTTGTCCCCTTTTCTTCCTGTCCTCAGTGTTGCCCAGCATCAGGGTCTTCACTGTGTTTTTTCTTCTTTTTTTTAAATCTAGCTCTACCATTTTAAATTTATTTTAATTTCTGACAATGGTCATATTTTCCTGTGGTTTATGCATGGATTCAACAAAGGTGTTTTGAATAACTATTATATGAAAGACACATTCTTAGATACTGGACATATAGCAGTGAACAGGACAAAACAAATTCCTACCTTCATAGAACATTCATCCTGATGGGTGAATCATCCAATACAAATTTAAATAAAATATATATAAAATATATGTCATGTTGGATAATTGTAAATGTAAGGACTAAGTATTATTTAACAGTAAAGCAGGGACATGACAGAAGTGTTGGATGACCAGATGCAATTTTAGAGATAAGGACTTACTCAGCAATTTGGAGGTTGATGTTTTTAAAAGTTGTGAATGAAATTGGTCTCAAATTTCCCTTTGGTTTGCATTTGAATAACAGATTTGCAAATAAGTCAATACTATACACAAGATAATAAAAGAGCTGTTATATCTGTTTCAGGGAAAAAACACTCCTTTATCACTCTTTGAAGATACTTATAATTCATATGCCATATACATCTAAAGGGAACTTGCTTTAAATATTCTAAATGGTATTATTTTAATCACCAATGAAGTGTGATTACATTATGCACTTTAATGTAACTGCTTATACGGGGCTTGGGGCTTCCCAGGTGACAGCTAGTGGTAAGGAACCCGCCTCCCAATGTAGGTTAGACATAGGAGATGCTGGTTTGATCCCTGGGTCAGGAAGATCCCCTGGACGAGGGAACAGCAACCCACTCCACAATTCTTGCCTGAAGAATCCCATGGCCAGAGGAGCCTAACAGGCTGCAGCCATAGGGTTGCACAGAGTCAGACATGACTGAAGCATGCATACGGGGCTTCCCAGATGGCCCAGTGGTAAAGAATCTGCCTGCCAATGCAGGAGATGTGTGTTTGATTCCTGGGTTGGGAAGAGTCCCTGGAGAAGGAAATGGCAACCCACTCCAGTACTCTTGCCTGGAAAATCTCATGGACAGAGGAGACTGCGGGTTACTGTCCATGGGGTCACAAAGAGTCAGACATGATTTAGTGACTGAGCACACATGCACAGTTATGTGTATGTAAAAAACTGTGCTCACTTCTTTTAGTACACCAGTCTTAATTAGTGACATTTTACTGTGCTGCATCTCAGCTTGCTTTAACTGCAAACTGAAATTTAGGCACAAACAAGGAAAGGTAAGAACACAGCAAGGAACCTAAACACAAATTTCAGATTATTTAGAGTTGAGCTAAATACACACAACAGAAACTCAACGACATGGAGGATGAAGAAAATGAAAACATTTCCAAAGGTATTTATTGAGAAAAAGTAAAGATGTACATATTTTTTACAAGCTTTCAATATTAATTTACATTTCTTTAAATTATGTAGGCCCCAATAATCTATATTTTACTAATACATAACAGAAACCCTCTTCTTTGTTAGATTTCCATATGCTATCATAGTTGGGAGTCAAAATGCAACTTTGGCTCAAGATGCTTATTTGTTTTTAAAAGAAATACTAAATGCCATATTCACTGAGAATGTAGGCTTGTCATAAACAAATGTGCATTAAAAAAAAAAAACCCAAAACCTTTATACTGCAGCATGCTGTTGACACTATTTTGAATCAGTTCACCAGAGACTAAGGAAAAAAAAATTTAGAGTGTTATATCTACTGTTTGTGCGCAAACTGCATGATACTAAAATATTCTTTTTGCCTCTGAATTTGATTTACAAATCTTTGCAGGGCATAGTAACTTAATCTCATCTATGACATTAATATAGTCAGGCCACCTGTTTGACTACTTTTTAAGGGCAACACGAGGTGGTTACCTATCTTGGTGATAGTCCAAGTTTGTACATGTAGGAACCAAAAACCCATGTCTGAGACAGAACATTTTTCAAATTGGTTTATAATAAGGCACAACCTTCTAAATGTCAACAGAATGTGGAAACTGCCATAGCGGTTTATTTTCTGTTTTTCAGGTAAGAAAGGAAGAGGCTCTTGAGTTCCTAAGTGTGGGAGAGAAACATTCTAGTTTGAGTATGCTCAAAGTTTCAGAACAAATTGTGATGCAGGCTCCTTGGCCTGCACCATGGCAGGGTCAGCTGAGTAGCTGTCCAACAACCCAGCATTTAGGTTTTAGGCTGGCAGTCTCTTCTGGACATATCATTATCAGAGAAGAGGTTTGTAAGAAACGGCACTGCTGATGCAGTCAGCAACCCTTCTCTTTGCCCTGTAGAGCAATGCTGTACCTGCAGGGTTAGCAGTGTAAGAAGTCTTGCTTGTTCAATACGAAAAAGAGTGAAAACTTGATATAATGCCAAAATTCTGTTAAAGAACCTGGCTATATAGTAAAGATAATTTTGATTTGTTCACAGTAATAAACATGTATGGTTTTAGTGCACAAAATAGAATTATGTATTGATAATCAATGCAGCTCTTAATTTTTTAAACCACCATTTTCAAGCTAAAGGTCAATAGAAATGTAAGATTTATTATTATTATATATTTGTCCTTAATCTGTCTGCAACAGTACTTGGTTGCAGAGGTAGTCCATAAGCTACAGAATTTAAAGATTAAGGTGTATATGCGATGAAACCACAATGTTAATATCTGCAGAACATGATTTCAGTCTCTTTTTGCCTGATACAAACATGGCCTCAGCATGCAATAAAGAAATACAGGTTTGTAGCTTGAAAAACAAAATCACACTTCCATAGTGAATGTTGTGATCAATGTACAAAGCACCAATCTTTTGGGAGCCACGGAAGTCTCAGATGATGAATTATCATGGACCAGCTTCTGGTAGCTGGATGGCAGGTTCCACATTGTGACATTTTAAACACAGAACTGCAGGTGTAGACACCATTAAAACACTCTTAGATGTTGACGTCTTAAATTTCCACAAGGGAAATCAGGTCATACAAAATGACAGGAGAACCTGTATCGTGTTCCTAACATGGGTTACACACCAAGAAGAAAAAAAAACAACAACATGCAAACACAACGATGACAGGCTCTCCTCGCATTGAATGAAATCCATTGTGCAGTAATGGTACAGGCAGAAACTAAGATATCCAGGTCTGTAATGGACAGAAACTGGATGGATGTGTTAAGAGAGAGAACCAGATACCATTTCACTGTTTAATTTTAGTAACGCTGCCAAGATCCGGATCATTTGTAAATTTATTTTATGATGATAGGCTAGGAAAAATTTTCATTGATTTTCGTCTCTCCTTAGAAACTGTCTGGGGAATTTGCCTTCCACTACTGATGACATTTCATTTCTGCAATGGCATTGGGAATAAATGCACTTAGCTTTATTTTAAGCCCTGTTCACCCAATGTGAATTTTAAGCCATGTTCATGCATAGTCTAAGAAAATTTGGGTGATATTTGCCTATGATTTTCATCTGAATATCTTCTTCTACACAACTTATACGTATCAAAAAGTCAAACTCCAAATTGTATAGGTCGTCATGAATATGGCTTTTAGTTCTCTTCAGTAAAACTGTAGAAAGGGGACTCGAGGCTTCAACATACATTTCACTTTCTAAGTAAAGGTCCCACAGTCTCTCCCAAACCTTCTGCTTCTGGTTGGATGCATAAATAGTTGCCTCATACAATTATTGGAATTATTAAGAACCCAAATAAAACACAAGCTTTCCTTTATTATTATTATCATTTTCTTATTGCAACAAATGCTCAGTTTCTGGCTGAGGCATTATTAAGCTCTGATAGCTTGAATTTTAAATTTGGTCATCTGAAAAACGATCACAAAGGTTTTTGTTTTTCATTATCTACAGAGATTTTAACCAAAGTTACATTGTAACACACAAACGTTGTCTTGTCTTTAAGGCACAACACATCAGTATGAACATTCTGTTTGCCAAACTTAAAAAAAACAGACATGATTAGATTCCCCTTTCCCCTCCCAAAGCCCTCCCCGACAAATGAAGGAAAAATTGCATCCACTTTCAAAGTCAGCTGCTAATAAAGTCACAGTAAATTATTTTCATCAATAATTTACACAAATTACAGGTCTAGATAGGATTGTCCTTACACAGTCTGAGTGCATTCCAATTCAGATTTTCTGGGCTAGGTAGGTTAAAGTCAGATTCAAACCTCAGGGCTAAGAAGATCTCCCATTTTGAGGAATGTTGTTGAACCTTGTCAGATGGAACCTGTGTTGGTGCTTTGCCAGGGTGAGTTCTTTGCTAAAGTTGTTAATTCCAGTTAGGACTCCTTCGGTGGGTACCAGCAACCTCCACAGAATTTTTTTTTAAACCATTAAAGTGTTGTAAATATAAGACCATAGAGCTTCCTTTCTGTAGCACTAAAGTTTAATTCCATTCAGCAATCTGAATTCTTCATTCTGGAATTCTCATTCCAAATATGATTTCATCCTTTAAGACAATTTATATGTGTAAAGCCAGAGGCATTGAATCACACATAAAAATTCAGTGTACTTGAAATATATATATATAAAAAAAAAAAAACGGATCTCCAGCTAGAGAACACAGTTACAAATACTCTAATTCCAGTGCTTGATGTAGAGCCAAGAGGTCTGAGTGACTTGATATCCTCCAAAAGGGCATATTGTGCTGTGTGGTTAAGAGAAGGAGGGATGGGAGAGAGAAGGGAGAGGGATGGAGAGAGATCATAACTATTATCTCAGTGAAGCAGCGGTCCACACAAGGATATGGGCAGTTCACCCAAGTTCAAGGGAGGGAGTTGAAAGGAGGAATGATCATATTTGAAGGCTTGGTAGCATCGATGTGGTATTGTCAAAATACTAGAGAAATAGATCTGAACTGAATTTTAATGATAATAAAAGAAAGTAATGAGGCTTCTTAATCAAATTAATATTCATTTTGGAAAGTACCATAACAAATATCAGCATCCAGAAATGCAAGCTGAGCTCCTATGTGGCTGGAGGAGAACAAATTTTACTTACATCACTCCTTAAGGTCTATCTCTCAGAAACAAAGTGAAAAAATGATAAGCTTCCTAAATCCAAGGTTTATTGTCTATTTGAGAGGAAGAGGGTGAATTCCTTCCTACATAAGAAATAACTTGAAACTGGACAAGATAGGAAAAAATGTGGGGATGATCAAGTTTCTTACTTGTCTGGAGCAAATAATAACTTAAGTCAGCAGAGTTGACCTGATTTATTTCCTTGGTATAGGACCGAGGGAAAGCACATGCTCAAGGTGGGAGATATCACTCCCTGAAGGGGACAAAAATGAGTTCTTGTGGGGGAAACATTCTTAAATATTACAATGGTTTGTGGCTCTCCAAAGGTATACCAGTATACCGTATATGTGTGGTATTAAAATTACATGAAGGGTTGCAATTAAGAAAAAATGTCTAAAAGTACTTCATCATGGATGATTTAATGAAAAAAAGAAATACTGCACTATAGCAATGAACAAAACCAAAACTTAATTTATAACTTAAGGCTGAGGACATCTTACAGAATATATATTCATGTGTATAATAGAAATATATGTATTACACATATAACATGGTAAAGACACTTTATTATAAAAAGTAGTAATTAAAACAATAATCACTATTGTTATATAGTTTTTACTGTCCAATATGGTAGCCATTAGTCCAATGTGGCTATTGAGTGAGTACTTGAAATGTGTCAAATCCAGTTCAAAATACATACTGAACTTCAAAGCCTTAGAACTTTTTAAAAATGTAAATATCACATGAATAGATTTTATACTTATTAAGTATTTAGACAATAATAGTTTGAGTATATGGGTATATTAATGTATATTACCAGAATTAATTCTAGTGGGTTTCCCAGCAGGCGCTAGTGGTAAAGAACCCGCCTGCCAATGCAGGAGACATAAGAGACAAGGGTTTGATTCCTGGGTTGGGAAGATCCGCTGGAGGAGGGCATGAGAACCCATTCCAGTATTCTCGCCTGGAGAATCACATGGACAGAGGAGCCTGGTGGGGTACAATCCATAGGGTCACACAGAGTCAGACATGACTGAGCAACTTAGCAGCAGCAGCAGCAGCAGCAGAATTAATTCTACCTGTCTTTTTTAAACTGTTTTTTTTTTTAAAATGCAGCTTCCACAAAATTTAAAATGACAAACATGGGTTATAAAACATGTTTCTATAGGGGAGTTCAGTTGTAAACTTTGAAATTCTTCTTAAATTTACAAAAAACCCCACAAAACCCCTATACTTTTGGGTCAAATTAAAGCACGAAATTCACTTAGAAGTAATTTTTTAAAAAAATTCAGCTCAGATCTATTTGTAGTAACAAAATAGTACTTTATATTTTTGCACATGCGATTATAGCTACATCCCAAGAAAAGCATGCATTCTGGATACTAGAGAAACCAGCCACCTGTGTTTCAAAACAGAATTATAAGCCTTCACCATCACCAAAACTGTACCGACATACACAACCATTTGGAAATAGCATTCTAAAGGTTCTTATCCATTGGAGTCATGCCTTTTTCCCCTGAAGTTGTAGGTTTAAAGCTGAAGGTGTAACAACTGGTATACCAAGTCTAATTTTCATGCTATGTATAAGTGGAGTAGACTTGATAAGTTTTAATTTTCAAAGGCATATACTATTTTGGAAAAGTGAATTTTATCAGCCCTGACCTAGATATGTGTGAATTTCACATAGGTTAAAAGATATGTAAGATGCTTGCCATGGTGGCTGCATTGGCTGTTCTTTGTTAGGTGTAATTACGGTGTTAATATGAAAAATTAAAACAACAGGGACTCAGGGCACTGACAAACTCCAGAAGATATTTCAACTGTGTGTGACCCAAAGGATTTCAAGCGGTTCTCAGCTGGGAAATTGTATTTCTTGAGGCTGCATCTCTGACCTCATACAGAACGTCCTTGGGGCCAGTGTGCTGTCTTGGGTCACTGACACCGCTAATTAGGACCGAGGAGGGAAGGGACTCTGTGGGAGGCTGAGACTAAAGCAATTCTCTTAATGTTATGGGAAATCATGAAGTATTTCAAGTATGGTTTCCAGAGCGTCACCAAACCTTCTAAACTGGAAGTTCTTTCTTTTTTCTCCATTTTGCTTGATTTGAATTGATTACAATCATAAATCATTTCTTTTAACTTTCTAATATCACTATAAACTTTTCTAGGATACTGTTTATATTAGGTTTTCGGGGGAGGGGCGGAGGTGAGGGTTGGCAGGGAGAGAAATCAGATAAACACTCAAGCACATGCAAGTGTTTAGTTAATGTTTTTTAAGATGATGCTATGAAATCTCTTCAGGAGAATAAGGATAATATTTTTTCCTATGGAAAACAATATATGCTGATATGTCATTGTTTAACAATCGTTATTCATCATTTTGTTCTGTTTTATAAATTACATCACTTTAATCCTCTCTAGATGACCTTTCGCCATCAATCAGTGAAGAAAGCAGTAGATCTCAATGTTGTGTTAACTTACAGTCTGGTATCTGGGGCCAAGCCAATGATATCATTCCCCTCTTGATGCTGGACCAACCATTTAAGGTTTTTTAACTTCCTTGATTTCTCTAGAAATGTGGGCCAGATGAAAAGGCTGATTTAAATTCCTAGGGTCTAAGAGATCTTCTAAATATACTCAAAGCCAAGCAGGTGCTTGGCTTCATGAAAGTACCAAGGATTTACCACAAAGGTAACACTCTTCTAGAAGATATATATGAAAGGTACATTGCCTTTAAGTCTCTACAATAAGTTGGCACGAAAGGATTTGAATACTATATCCCATTTCAACAGCATTTATTAAATTCTCTGGCAACAGTTTGTTTTTTTTTCCAGATATTAAAGCTATCATCAGCATTTATCATCATGGAGCACAACTGATGCTTGGCACTCACAGCACCATATGGCACAGAGGCTGGATGGGAAAAGGGTAAGAACTGAGCCACTCACATGGTTTTCTATGGAGCTCATTAAGCATCTTTAAACTTGTTGAATTTCATGTGTTCAAAATGGTTATTTTTTGCCCCATCTTTCTTATATCTGTGTGTATTACACACATACACACACAAGCATACACACAGATAAATATAACTAAATGTTCCTATATTTCCTGTTAAGTTTCAGGCAAAAAAAAAAATGCTAGACTCCAAATGGTTTATTTGAATGTAAGTATTGACCTTCTCATGCTCTTACTGCTTTGCATCTATAAATTTAAATCATTTGTCAAGCTGCCATTGGGCCAAACTACAGGAATGCAAACGAAAAAGCTTGCATTTAGAAGTATCACACCAACATTTTTTGAAACAGGTTACCTTTTTTGCTGCCTGTTCTTCTTCTACACCATCCCCAATTACAACATATACTACTTTTCTGCCAAACCTTTGCATTATTCGTTCAAAGCAACTTTCTTTTCCTGGAAGATAAACAAGATAAAGTTCAGAGTGAAGTTACCTGGTTAGCGGCATGCTCCTCATCTCGGCCATCTCCAATCACAACATAAGTTATGTTAGTGCCAAATCTGGACACTATACGCTCAAAACAGCTTTCCTTGCCTGAAAAACAATGCACTACTTATTCTTCCAGCCATTGGAATCATTAACTTAAAGATTCATAAAGTGTTAAGTTACTTTCTCTTGAACATATATCACTTAAACTAGCTTGCAAACTCTGGGTTATGAAATCAACAAATGTGGTTGAATATTCTAAATTTTTACTTGAGACTGATTATTAAACAAATGTATTCCACACTCCAAAAAATGTCAGAAAGGTTAAGCATCTGATCCAAAGAAACATGTTTGTATCTTTTGTTCTACCTGAAGAATACAGGAACAACTTTACAAGCAACTATTCGTTTTTACATTTATTTGTATAGCTATATATCAATTTTATCTAGTTTGTCTTCAGTAGTATAGAAAAATCAGCTAAACATATTACTGAAGGTAATACTGAAGGTTCTCCTAGAATGAAAGAGGAAATACTAAGATATGGGTTTCCCTTGATAAAACAGCTCCTTTCTTCAAGTGGCTGGAAACTAGTTTGCTCAGATTAATTGTACTAAGGGTGCTGTCTGGAACACAGCACCGGTGATGCTAGCATCCTCTGACTGCACTATGGGAATAACATCACAAATTTCTACCTGTTCTTTGTTTTTAAAACACTAGCATTATGCTCTGAATTTCTTTCTCAGTATGTTCATGCAGTCATGGCTACCTGTGCATTTTTTTCCCCCCCTTAGTTCAGAACTCCAAAAAAATACTCACTTAAAGGGGAAAATAAAAATATTTTTTTTCAGATTAAATATAAGGAACAACTTAGTCTTATTTAATAAGAAAGACTGTTGACCTTACTAGAGGAGATGTTTACATCTGTGTAAAACTAATTTATCAAAAAGTAAAATCAGGTTCCATGTAGTAATCCGGCTAGCATATACACATGTATATAAAAATGAATGGTACCCTTAGACCATGAAATTTTTGAAACTTTTTTTACGTCCTTGGATATGTTCCAGTGTCTTAGAGTTTATAGTCTATGGGAACTTGAATAGAATTTGTATCCTCCTATTGTATGAAAAACTGTATAAATCTTAATTATGTTGAATTGGCTCATACTTTTCAGGTATACTATATCCTTCTACTTGTCTGTATATTCATGCTATCAATTTTTGAGAGTTTTATATTAAAACTCCAACTAAAATACCTTAATTCATCTACTTAAAAAAGTTATATAGTGGAACTATTAATATATATAACTTTGTTTTGTATTTTCCAAGTCTCTTGTAAATGTTTTCATAATTTAAAAAGTAAAAAAGAGAAAAAAATGATTGGATTAAAATAAATGTTAAAAAACAAACAACAAAAAAATGAATGGGACTGGTATCAGGGCTCTGAATTGCAACGCTCAGGACAACCAGGAATTACGAAAGCTTGGTCCTCTTTAACTATACTCCCCAAACAGCTGCAGCTGGGGGCTTTTTCTGCCTGTGCCAATATCAGTACTGTGCAAGGCCCAGGGAGGTTATTTTTGGTCGGGGATTTTAGGATTCTGAACTCTTGTCAAGCTGCCAAAGCCCAAGTTTGTTGACCTTCAAGGCATATTATACAACCCATCTATTTCCCCAGGCATTTCCTTGACAGACAACAGAATACATGAGTTGTTTTCTTTTAACTCTTTCAAGATGGCAGAAGTTGATGAGGCTTTGTTTCTGAAAGTTTATTAGAAGTCTCAGTGCCTGTGAAAGGCACTTAAAGTCAAAGATGGCTCCATAGATAGCTGTGATCTAAATAAACAAGGTGGCAGTTCTTTGATTGCATTTTGGGAAATGTGTATTTTCAGCCATTCACATGCTACCAATATTCCAATGTGTTTTCTGATTCATGAAACTTTTTCTCTCTTGAATTAAAGATACTAGTTTAATTCATCTGATACTCCCATATGATACTAAAATGGTGTTTTTATCTTAGATCTAGATTATTGCATATGCAAGGATATAATACCACATATCATATTTATTAAAATATTAAACTCTATGGCTAAAGATACTATATATTATTTAAATAACGTGTGCTATAATGAATACAAATAAATAATATAAATGTATATATAAAGAGTCAGATACAGAGTTCAAAATTTCATAGGCAACAGCTTTCATAAAATTTACACATGCTTAAACAGTTGCAGAGAATTTTGTTATTTGAGCTCTACCAAATTTGTTTGATATTCTAATAGCAAAATGGATGAAAGAGGGAATCATGCGAAGACACACATTAAGAAATTTCCCAAACACAGATCTGAACATACGTTACACAGTTAGAAATAATTCTCTTACCTATTTTAGTTGCACTGTAAATATTCTCAATGGGAAAAGCACCTCCTAAACTATAGAGTAGAACCTTCGCGAGCGCTGGGATCAGCTGGGTTGTTGTTACCAAGACATTTACGCAGTTACTCCTAAGATGGGGAGGAAATTGGCATATGTGTTTTCTAATAATAACTTCTACTAGTGCAGATTTTAAATTATCACTGCAATCTTTCAATTCCAAAATAAACACCCCCTGATAACTCAACCTTTCAATGTTCAATGGTTGTTCATGGTGCCTATGACCTAAGAGGCACAATGCCAGATGCTGGGAATAGATCCCAAAATGCAGTGAAGGAAAAGATGCATGCATTTGCTCTGATACATAATCCAGCAATGACTGGTATAAACAACTGCTTTCCTGAAATATTTTGTGAAATTTACCAATAAGGTGAGGATGTGGATAATGTGACAAATTTCATGACAAATTTCAAAACCCTCATTGTATAATGACTTCTTTTTCCCCTTCCTTTCCTTGTTATTCATGTATTTACTTACATACACTTATGTTTCATATGCATACATTTATTTATTTCTATCATATACCCATGTGTTTGAAAATAATTTATATATGATATACTTTGGGTAACACAGAGATAATCTAAACAATAGTGTTATAATGTTTGTTTTTAATTATCTACGAGACTTCTTTAAAAATAATGAAAGCTTCTTCTATTGCATTTTACACAGGATTTCAGGCTGCAGTCCTCACATCCCAGCCTCCTTGTCCTTTGGTCTCCAGGTCACCGTCACAGAGATCACAAGGCAGCAAATCCCATCTTAAAACAGCTTTAATTGTTAGACAGTTCTTCCCCCATGGAGCCAGCAGCTCCCTTCCTAGGATTCCTACTCATTGGGACCAACTCTCTCCTTCACAGACAGAGACAGAAACGTAACGTTTCCAGCTCAACATCTCAAGAAGTTGATATCAGTAACCTTGCCCCACTCATGACTCTTCCTCAGACTAAACGCCTTGGTTTCTCCCTCTGACTGTTCCTTTTATGTAGTTTCCACAGCCTAAACACTTCTGGCCTCTTTGTTGGACACAAGGTGCTTCAAATATGTCACAGTTGGAATGAGATGCCCAGAACTGAGCAATGTTCTCTGTTCTGCTTCCTTAGCTTGACCCGGGAATCTACTGCCCCCTCCCTTACCACTTAGCCTCTCTGCTCTCAGTGCAGTGGCTCGTCATAGTACATGGCTCGAAGTCTCGAACAGGGCTGGGGACACATCTGTGTACTTCTGTGTTCTGAACACTAGACTCTCCTTTTACTTTGTTAAGGTTTCTCTGAATCTTGATTCAACCAGTCCAAATATTAGCTCTTCTCTGAATTTTGTTTTGCTAAGCACACTTGCTAAGCATAATTTTATTTATTCCTCCACACATTTGCTAAGCATAATTTATTTATTCCTCCAACTCAGAAATAAAACTAAGGAATAGGATAGAACAAAGATTTTTCTCCACCCTATTTAGCCATCAAGTTCCAGATTTATATTATTTTATTCATTAGTATTTATGGCACATGGTATGCAACTCATTATGTCTACTCAATTCTATTATCTACACTAACAAAAGTCAGCATTTCACTGTTCTGTTCAAACAATACAAAGGTTACAAGTTATTTAGGAGCTTTCTGTTGCTTTTTGGATGTGTTTGAATTAGGTACATTATCTATAATGGTCTAAAAGACTTAAAAACATGCACAGATTATGAAAACAATGTATATTTTTGCCACCATCTTCTGTATTTTGCCACCAACAGAGTGCTTTTTAAAAAAATTTTGGAAGTCAAATGACATTCCCATGGGATTTATCAAGGGTTATGACGAGAAATGGATAAAAAGAGGCAACCTCTGTTCTCTATACCCCATCCCAACACACACACATACACACACACAGAAGTGTTAGGTCCCTTCAACCTCTAAAACAAGGCTGGGAATTAAAATATTTTGATACATGAAGACTACTAGAAGGACATCTTCAATACAATTAATACAGAAACTGCAACAATGCGGCTTACCTCGTACTAATAATTGATAAAGATTTAAGTGCATTCGTTAGCCAGGAGTCTGTCAACCCTTCAATCTCAGCCCTCAGCTGTAGCCATGCATCTCTCTTGGCGGGGCCAAGAAGTCCTGCAACACGGAAAAGCAGGGCAGAGTCAAGAGATCAACGTTTTTCAGGGATGCCTCACTTGGTCTCCCTTCTGTCTACTATGGATAATTTTTATTCCCACCTATATCAAAAATTGAGACATATCAACCCTGATCTTTCATGTCAGAATTGATTATCCATTCATTCATTCCACAAACATTTACTGAACAACTTCTACATGTAACAGTCTGGGTTAAAAACTAGGGATACAACAGTGAAGGGCGGGTCATAGTCTCTGCCTTCACTGATCCTAGAAGCTGGCACGGACGATGTCAGTCACCGGAGGGCCTCTGACAATTCCCCTGCCCAGGTCCCACTCCAGTAGACTGACAGACTAGGTCTAGCGGGGGAAGTAAGGGTCTATCTACCAGCCTAGGGATATGAATCCCAAATATTTTGACTGTCAGAAAATGTTTACTTTCTTAAAAATCATAGCTATTACCACTTTGAAATAATAATGACATTACCACATGTAGCTTTAGAATTTTTTAGAATTTGTTTCTACTATTAATGCTGAAGCTATTAGAAACACTTTGCTTTGTAAAAAGGAGTTGAGAATCTGAAAATCCTAAAGCCTGTTACAGAGCTACAGACAATGGCTGAAGGTTATAGTGGTATTAGGACAAGAAAAGAAGTAGTTATACTAATTTTCTAGAGAAAGCTCTTGCTTTCGTGATAAAACAAGAACATGTAAATTGACTAAAAAAATAGAGTTTCTTATTTAAATCCTATTTCAGAATATTGAGTACATATATATATAGGTGGATATTTAGGTGAATATTTTTAAAATCAAAATTTCTAGTTTCTACCAAATCTCATTTGTCTTTATTTCAATAAAGAGATGCTGCTGCTGCTAAGTCACTTCAGTCGTGTCCGACTCTGTGTGAGCCGATAGACGGAAGCCCACCAGGCTCCCCCGTCCCTGGGATTCTCCAGGCAAGAACACCGGAGCGGGCTGCCATTTCCTTCTCCAATGTGTGAAAGTGAAAAGTGAAAGTGAAGTCGCTCATATCACAAAATGGACTCATATCTCATTGTTTAAACTTCTTCAGCTATAAGATTATTTACTAGAAAGCTTGTTAATTTTTATATAATTTTAATAATAATAAAGATTGAGAGCAGGAGGAGAAGGGGACGACAATGAGTTTGGGTAAATTCCGGGAGTTGGTGATGGACAGGGAGGCCTGGCGTGCTGCGGTTCATGGGGTCGCAAAGAGTTGGACACGACTGAGCCACTGAACTGAATAATATCTTTTAAGAGAGAAATAATGACATGCTTTAATGAGAAAAGTTAATTCAGATTTCCCAAAGGGATATTTATTTTAAAGTTGAACTTATTACCCTCAATTGCTTTTAAACATAATATCTATTTATTTGGTTTTACAAAAAATGTTTTGTATAGAATGTTAGAGTGAATTAGGAAACATGCGTTTCTGAGTTGTCTGCCTAAACTGCTGGGCAAGTCAGTAGCCTGCAGGAGCCTGTTTCTCACTTTGAAATGAAGAACATCCATACCTAAGCTTCATTTTGGTTTTTAACATTATTATTATTCATGGTTTTACATGTTTTTGTTCTCCTGTAGTTACAGAATATCTACTGAACGTCTATTATGTGCTTCAAGCTAGCTAGGCACTGGATACACGGCCAACAGACACACAGCCCGCCCTCATGATGTGTATGGTGTAATACACACTATAGATTAAAATTTTATTTATTGTATTGCATGACATATATGTGAACATACACATGTAGAGTATTCACAAATATATTTAACTATCTTCTTCAATTTTAGAGTCTGGCTTATACTCCTCAATCATCTCTCTTTTTGTTTAAAAAATGAAACAAACAAAAAGCCCTAGGAGAAGAACCTTAAATGACATCATAACTAATCCCTAGGATTTGCCCAACCTAGGATTTTGGTGACCTAAAACTGATCCTAATAATAGGGATCATTAAGGTTTATTATACCAAGAAGCACATCCAGGATCTTAGTTTTGATACTACCTGTAATTTATGAATGAGTATAAAGTGGTTTAGTTACTACCCACAGAACATTTGAACTCTTAAAAACCATGATATACATGGCAAAGACATATTGACAGATAACATGCAATTTTTGAAAGGATAAATTTAGTCGATGTCTTTGGAACAACATAAGGCACTGCTTGTGTTTCTTTCTGATAGGATTCCAGAAAGGTAATGACTGCTAACAACCCTGCTTCAGTGACTGGGGCTCTTGTCTTTAGACAGGTCTTCTTTCCATGGCCTCCATCAGTTCCTCTGTCTGGTTTTCCCTGGGAGTGTCCCAGCCGAAGAAGGGCCAAACAAATGTCCTGCTATTAATCTTGACCAAACATCTGGGCACAAAGAATTCCCAAGTCATCTGACAGTGCTGTACCCCTCATTGTGCAGTAAGATTTTTTCCCACCAACTTTAAGAAACTAAAAATTCTGGCTTACTCTCATCCATCATGAGTCCTTGGTAATTTATTTTACAGAAGGATCAACCTTAAAACGAAACTTGAAACCATAGTTCAAATTGTACATCTATCTGCAGTACCTTTATTAAATGTTAAAAGCCACACATACCTCCCACGTTGTTCTTGTAGGTGTTGTATAATTCTTTTACTCTTCTGTAACGAAAAGCCAACTTCCTCATCCAGTCAACCCCTCCTCTTACACCTGTTGGCAAACAAAGGTTTGCACTACTTGCAGCTGCATGGAAGCCATCAGTTGCAAAACTGTAGGTACTGCAACACCCAAAATACATTAAAAAGAAATAAAAGAAATAATTACATGTGCAAAACTTCACAGCTGAATTTCTGTAGGAAAGAGCATACTGAAAGGTGTGGCTTACCTTAAGTCCTGCCCATTGTCATCAGAGGAAACATCATCTATGTGAACTTGATCACACTCCTGTTAAAAACATTGGAAGAGTTGTTTTTCAAAGGATGCTAGTCGCCATGTTTGAAGCTTTTCCCATCTTTCCACTTGATCAGGCTATGGCCAGAAGAGGGCAGCATTTGCCCACCCATCCCACCCTCTCATGCTGGGAAATGGCACTATTTCCAACCTGTAAGATCTAAACCCAGAGGAGGGCCTAAGAGCCTGTGTCTACAGGGCACATGGGTTTCTTTAGAACAAATGAAAAATTAATTTTAATCTTAAAATGACTGATAAGGAATTTTCTTTTGAATCTTTACGATCACCATTATGTTATGTTAGTTGTACAGTCATGTCCGACTCTTTGCTACCCCAAAAATAATCATTGGTGATCACTTCCAGTCATTTGTTATGCACACATAATATGAAAGCAAAGCCAATCTGAAGACACTCAAAACTTATTTGGGTTGAACACCCCAATGGTGTTCCTTGGTAGCTCAGTCAGTAAAGAATCTGCCTGCAGTGTAGGAGACCTGGGTTTGATCCCTGGATCTGAAAGATCCACTGGAGAAGGAAATATCCTTCTGGAAAATCCCATGAACAGAGGAGCCTGGTGGGCTGCAGTCCATGGGATTGAAAAGAGTCAGACACAACTGAGTGACTAACACTAACCCCAGTGGTTACTATTACGTATTATTTGTTGAGCAACAACAGAGGGGCTTGATGATTATGATGTTCTGTGAGATTTCTATGACTTCCTGTTTTTTTGCTGGGTGAGTGATACCATGAAAAAACCATGGTGATGTTATTTTAAAAGTCCTGATCTTTCAATACAGCAAAAAGCTAATAACCATAGAAGCTGGTGGGATTTTTTTTTCCTTTTTATAGCTTGTTTTTAAATCTTTAAGCTGAAAAGAATACTGCAAGTAAAAGGGAAATAATGAAGATTTACCTTCTCCAATGTGCTACAAATTCAGAGGAAAACAGACTTTAGGTATATACATCCACATAATTGACCTGTTATAGCATACTCAAATGGCAACTTTTTGGAAAAAGAATTCAATTCTTCTTTGCTATTTTAAGACTTCTTTTTCTATCTTCTAATCTGCAAAGCTCCAGTGAAGTAGTACATGATATGAAGGTGGAATCTGGCTAAGGCATTTCAACACTTAGAATCTATTAATACTTCGGGGTGGCTCAGACGGGAAAGAGTTTGTCTGCAGTGCCAGAGACCTGGGTTCGATTCTGGGTTGGGAAGATCCTCTGGAGAAGGAAACAGCACCCTACTCCACTATTCTTGCCTGGTACATCCCATGGACAGAGGAGGCTGGAAGGCTACATACAGTCCATGGGGTTGCTAAGAGTCAGACACGACTGAGTGACTTCACTTTCACTTTTCACATTCAGAATAAGTATGGTTTAGTCTTCTGGACCTCATTTTTTTCTCATCAGATTATTCCAGTCAAACTCACAGAGTCTGACTATTAAGTGCTTATCTTTCAAAATCAACTCTAAAAAATTATTACATTTGAAGATAAGGTGCCATACTAAAGACTTTTCAGCTACTATTTATAATTATTATAGGACTTGGAAGTATCTGACAGTGAAACATTTAATATCTCATCTCCAGCTTTCTACACTTGAGTATATTAGATCCTGCTGCAGTGTGAGGATAAATTAGCTGGCTCAGGCTTCTTTTAAAATATGAAACTTAATGAATACCTCAATCAATACAATTTTAGTAGATAATTTGAAAATCCAGGTAAATTAATCTTAAAGATTTACATGAGGAACATAAATTATGGGTTCAGTAACTTTTGAATAAATACATTCACAGATAAGGGAGGGCCTTAAAAATCCGACTGGAAGCTCCCTGAGGGGGCTGTTTGGGTCACCTGGATAAACCCACATTTAAAGCACAATCTGGCACATAGCAATCACTCAACAATTCTTTGTTGACTAAATAGCAGAAGTCTGCTGCTGCTGCAGTGTCACTTCAGTTGTGTCCAACTCTGTGTGACCCCCTAGATGGAAGCTCACCAGGCTCCCCCGTCCCTGGGATTCTCCAGGCAAGAACACTGGAGTGGGTTGCCATTTCCTTCTCCAATGTGTGAAAGTGAAAAGTGAAAGTGAAGTTGCTCAGTCGTGTCCGACCCTTAGTGACCCCACGGACTGCAGCCTACCAGGCTGCTCCATCCATGGGATCTTCTAGGCAAGAATCTAGACAAATGTAATTCAAGAGAGAATTACCACAATCATTTAAATGTTCCGACGTAAGTTTATGGTGATATAAAATATTTTAGATAGTAAGGGCTGTAAGAAGATATATCAAGAGTGAAGGAAAGGGCAAAAGAACAGAGTGTGGGCTGAGGCTGCAGGACAGGCATTTTAAAAAGGTTCTTTCCCATTTTGACTGAGTATTTGTTGAAAAGAGCACAGCTCAAACTTTAACCCAAGAAGGCATTAGGTTTCCAGAAAATTCTCAGGGAAAAGCATCACACCAACCATAATAGCTGTTAGATTGGGCTCTAAAGGAAAGGGTGAGATGTAACCAGTAAGCATGAAAGTTGGAAATAAAAGTTCTTCCAGAATACTGAGGTAGCAAAGCAGTTCTAGATGACAAGAATTATTTCTTGAGTTGGTGACATTCTTGTTAAGTATAAAGACCAAATTAAACCACCACTGAAACGGGATCATGCAAAGTTGCTCATTCCACTGAGGTTTTGAAATCTTACATCATGTAAAGAATTTCCACAATTTTACCATAAGCTAATGATATTAAAAATTGGGGTTCTTACGAATTACATTGGCAATTGTAAGTCATTTCTTTATCTAATACTCTCTCTCATCTAATTTTTAGAGAAATTCCTCTGACATTTCAAGTATTAACTCACATGATTAATTTGTACATTTTGCCCTCAAATTTATTTTTTACTCTTGAGGACATCAGTATATCAAACTTATTGGACCGTGAGTTCCATATTTGAAGTTATGTTTGAGGTTTTTCCAAATGGAACTTTTCTTTAAATTTATGCCTAGTTAACTATGCTTGTTGATTCTGGACCTGTGCCTGAGGATTACAGTCCAGTGAAAGAAACCTGAACTTCAATCACTTACATTTTCAGAAAAATCTCAATAATTGTTCTTCAATTAGCATTCATTCAGAGGAACTTTACAAGAATTATTTTGACTAAAACCTAAAAAGAGTTTCATGCTTTGGCTTTAACAAACTTTAGTGTAAGAACTGAACATCTGGAATAATTCTGGCACTAATCTTAAATTCTTTAATTTTAGAAGGTCTTAGAAGGTGACCGCAAAGTTGTCACTGATCTTTATCAGTTATAATCGATAGCAGTCTTCTCTCACTTTTGTGAGCCCAAACTCCTTGGTGCCTTCTCTTCTGGAAGTTATTTTAACTGAAATAACATATTATTTAAATGGAGAGCATCCACTTCTTAGGGACAGCAGAGTGAGCATCTGCCTTCTCTACAGTTGGAAAGGATATAGTGAAGTCTCTATTAAGAGGATTTAAAGTTGCATCTTTCAAGGAATTATGTGAAAGCAGCTGCTACTACACATGTTGCAGTTTCTATTGAAGGATTTGTCTCACATAGATTTTTAGGTTAAAAAAAGGAATCCCAAGAGATTAAATGCACAAAGGGGGAAAAAAAACATAATAAGCAAAACATGGAGTTATTCTCTTAAGGAATTCTCTTTAATTCTCTTTAACATACTCTATGTCAGTAGAAGCAGACATAGGGTAATACCAGTCATGAAGCTCATGCCAAAGTTTGCTTGTAAGAGGTTTACTGAAATAAAAACCTGGGAGAAAGTAAAGTTTCAAAATCAGATGCAGAAGGATAGTGGGTATGTATGTAACTGGACTGAATGATTTTGAAAGCAATAGATTTTGTTAGTTTTAGTATTTGTTTGTCTCACTTAAGTTAGTATAAGTCTTTGAGTTTCCTTGGGGCACTTGGATGTGTGCGCATATGTGTGTGTTTGATGTCTGAGAACTCAATCAATTTATATGCAGAGATGAAATAATTTCTTTGATTCAGTAAGTTATTGTTGGATATTAAGTTTTAGTAGTTGAGTTGAATGGGATTTTTATCACATTCTAAAGCACAACTAAAAAGCTACAATCAGAGAAGAGAAACTCAATACCAATATTTTCTCATTTACTGTTTCTACCAGAGATCCTGCTGGGTATTTTAAAGATATTATTTATACAGTATCTAATCCAAAACAAAAATTCTTAAAGCACAAGAGCCAACCACATATTTCTGATATGCCAATATTCATGTCAAAATTGCTAAAGGTACATTTAAATTCATCATATACTACTTTCAAATTCTCACTCTAGTGTTCTATTAGAAGTTGGGTGGTAGATTTATTCCATCTGGCTTCAAAAGTACCACTAAAAGACCTAAAGGGTCATTTATTCCATTTATATCTAGTAAAAAATAATAATTGAAAGGAAATAAAGCTATAAACTTGGGTAAAATCACATTAAACTTTTTGTGTGTGTGTGTGTTTCACAGATTTGAGAGGAATAATAATTTTAAGAATTCTTTTTCAGAATGAGACTCATCTATCTATTTTACCCAACAGAAAAACCAGTAAGTTATATGTTATCACCATATGTGTATAAAAATTCAAGTTCCTAAAAGGTTAAAGTGTGTTTTCTATTATCCTGTATATATAAAATCATTCTGTACACTAGACAGTAATAAGTAGCAAGGTTAATTTATATCAGGTTTTAGAGAGGTGATTATTATTTCTTATTATCTAAAACTGGAAGACTTGCCCAAGAATACTGATCTTTCATACTATTAAAGAAAACAATAAAAACCTCTCTAAACAGAATTTAAAATTTTATTATCCAGTAAAAACAGTGACTCAGTGAAGAAAGGATAGGAAAGAAAATGCTATTACACATATTTCCAGCCCATACATTTATGGGATATGCTGAACAACGTATCTTTTACTTGAGATGCCTTAAAACTGGGTTTAAGACCTTGTCAATCAAAAAAAAAAATAAAAACTTATTTAAGACACTGACTAATTTGGCTTATCTTCCTCTCAGCTGTCTGCTAATTTCAGCGTGGTATGGGGGTGGAGTGTTTTGGAGCCTGGTAGATTCCAAAATTTCAAATCCCAATTCTACCACTTAGCAGGTAAACTTAGATGTGATTTTTATGCTGATGGACCTTACAGTATCTTCTCTACAAAAATTATATGATAAACATATTTATTACAAAAGGCTGGTAACTAATTAGTGGAAATGTCAAACACAAGGTGCAGATTCAGTAATAATAATCCCCATCTTCATTCATACTGGGATTATAGATAAACACTTTAATTTCATTGTGAAACCAGGAGACAAAAAATCAATTTGAATGGATCATTTTAAAAAGGGAAAGAAAAGTCTATTTCAGTCTAGTTATGCGAATCTCTTCCCAGTGCCCACGCTACTCGGTTATTTCAAATTTCATCATCTAAATACCTAATGACTCAGACCATTAGCGCTCAGATTATATACCTTATTACAGTACTTATTCAGTTATCCTGAGGCTATTTTTCTTGGGTTCTTTCAGTTTGGTGTTACTGCTTTTACTTTCTCTTCATTTAAGGTTAGAAATGAAAAGATAAATTAAGAAAAGAGAAAATAAATGCAATCAAACTGGTCGGAAGTACTATATAAATAGCTCTCATAACGTTTTATCCAGAAAAGGAACAAATAGGGAATGATAATGACTAGAATTAGGTTTCAGATTATCTACAAAATTTAATGATCCATGATAGCACCAGGAGCAGTATCTGTGACTATTGTGCAGTCATTAACCTAAATTGCATCCTGGTTAATAATCTGGAAAAGCTAATGCTGCTTCCAAAGATAAAATGAATTGTGGCTAAGACACTACAAGGACCAGGAGCAGCAGATAGGGGTGTATTGTATGGGACAGCAAGGCAAGACCTCCTTTTTGAAGTCATTTCTATTCTCAATATATGCCAGTAAATATATATCTTTCATGAACACAATTTAGCTTTTGTTTATTTTGCATACACAATGTCTCCCTTGACAGACACTACTTTTCTCTTGAGCTAAATTTCTATCTTTCCAGGTTTTTTTAGAGGTTATCTGCATATATCTAGAAAAGATGTGAGTTTTAACAGTTGAATACAACTATTCTTACCTTTTAAAATTCTTACCTCTAAATCATTAAAAAATAAATGGGTATCAGCAAGATTAAAAATCATTTCCTCCATTCGAAGTCCAAGGGTTACAGCCATGGGGGGATCCTGAAAAGGAAATGCACATAGTGTGAAGTAATTTTTAATAATAACTGTGGCTACTGAAAATTATCTTAAGTGCATATGGGATGGGGAGACTGTAGGGATTTTTAACCTAAGAATGCAAAGATTTTCCTGATTAACAGAAAAGGTGCCTTTCTAAAGTGTTATCTAAAATATGCTAGATATACTGATATATCTGTGAATTTACAGGAATTGATATGCACAGAAAGATGACTTAGATATGCTTTCACATAAAGCTATATATTCATGAGAAGAGGAGGAAGGAAGCAAGCTGGTTCATAGGAGTTTACTAATACTCCACAGAAAGTCCTTTGGAGAAAGGTAATTCTCCACTGAAGAATGGAGCGGATCTGTTAAAAAGAGTAAAGTACATCCTTTTAAGAATGACAACAACTAAGAAGTGGAAAAGAGAGAGAAAGGTAGATGTATTGGATGTTTGTAGGACCTGAGCAGGCAGTGCAGTCTGCAGTGGGATAGGAAGAGCTGGTAGAGACTGATGGGCCACACCTTCATTATTAATTGCATTTTGATCAACAGACAATATTTATCTGAATCTTTATAAAGTATGATCTCACCTGCATTTGACTACGGATGAAGAGGGAAGAGTGGAGGATGACTAAGAAACATTAATTCAGCAAATGTAATATATAAATATATAAAAATAAAATATATACATCTAGAAGTTTAATGAAAGTTAGGGGATTAGCAAAAAGTCAAAGTGCCTTAATTTTTGTTTACAGAAACCAAGAGATTATACAGCAGCAAGGAGCTGAGAATGAAAAGCAGAGTTGGTACTTTACCACAATTAATTACAGTTGAAAGCCTGGCACAGAGGTGTAAAACTATTTTAAAAAGTAAGGAGAGTTTAGGGCTGGAGCTAGGGCAGTAATTCACGCACAAAGCTTGTGTTTAAAATTTCAAAGTTGGAATGATCTCTAAAGGAGAACTGCTCTGGATGTGACTCTGGAGATGAGAAAATAGAAAGCCCGAAAAGGACGAATTATCAGAATCTGAGACCAGAATGGGTATTAGCAGGAAGAAAAAATGGTTTCAGATGCAGCTGACAAGTCTAGAGGATACTATTGGTTTTGGCTGAGAAGTTATTTTGGAAGACCTTGGAGGCTGATTTGGGTTGAGTGGCTGGGCTAGGAGCCAGATTGTAGGGATCTGAGGACAGAGAACCACACTTGTGTTTTCAATGATCTAATAAATGGCATTTCAAGAAATGTATTTAAACTTGGGGAAATATAATGCTAACTTCAGTGCATTTTAAAGAATACACAACCCAGGTCAGGACAAGCATTGTTCATATAGACTCCCAAACTTACTCTACTTAGCAAGCAGCATACTCTCTTCATTCCACACCTATATACCAAGAATCATTCTTTTCCCTTTTACTTCTAATATGCTTTGAGGGGGGAAACCTTACAGCGTACGCATATTTGAAGTGTCATTCTCCTCTTCTGTAGTGATAAAAACCTACAATTCCTATTGGAATTGAGTGCTTAAAAGGAAAGAGGTCACTGAGATGTTGAGCAAAGCTAAGACTTGATGTGGGAGAAGACGAAGAGAAGACAATCATATGCTAGGTGTCAATGTAATATTATAACTGCTTATGTCTCTTTCTTAGAGATTTCTGTGGATTTCATAGCTAGACATTCTCTTTTCTCTTTCACATACTTGATGGCATCTTGGTACCGTGTCCTTCGGTCAGTATTACTCTACTGCTAAATTCATCTTTCTTCCAGTGACAGGATCATTTGGAGCACACCCACACACCCAAAGTGACAGTGAAAGTCACTCAGTCGTGTCTGACTCTGTGACTCCATGGACTATACAGTCCATGGAATTCTCCAGGCC
Source organism: Moschus berezovskii (assembly GCF_049115385.1). NCBI lineage: Eukaryota > Metazoa > Chordata > Mammalia > Artiodactyla > Moschidae > Moschus > Moschus berezovskii. The sequence continues at coordinate 78,849,487 of NC_142469.1, read as the reverse complement.
AGAATACTGGCGTGGGTAGCCTTTCCCTTCTCCAGGGGATCTTCCCAACCCAGGTTGGGAAATCGAACCCAGGTTTCCCACACTGCAGGCAGATTCTTTACCAGCTGAGCTACCAGGGAAGCAAGATCAAATAAATTCCATTTCATCCAACAAGTATTCATTCAAGATCAAGAACAAAAATATTAAGTGCCCATTTTGTGTCTCAAAGAGTTTCAAAACTCAGAGTGATCTCTTGCTCTATTTCCTTCAAGCATAAAATTCTTATTTCTTTTTGTTGTAGTTTGTGTTTTGTTGCTGATGTTGACAGGTAACCTCTGAAGGTAAAAATTTTAAAAAATGTTTTTTTTTTTCTGTTAAAAAGTCCTATTTCCAGTCTCTTTTATTATGAGGGGGATGGGTGTGGGGACTGAATAGGCTAATGACACAAAAAACTTGTAAATATTCTGTCCAGTCATGGGACCATGAACAAAAATCCTACAGAAATATCAGGAAAAATCAAATGTAATTATAGCATGAAAACATATAATTCCATTAGTGACACTCTATGCTTTTGAGGAATGTTCACTGATGCAAGACAATAAAACCGAGCTCCATAGGACTCCGTTATGTTTCTGATGATTACTGCCCCAAAGATATATATTTCAGATGGGGGTTCAGAAATGTCTTTATAGGAAAGGTTTTCCTTCTCGAGACTAGATAGCTTAAAGTCTTATCCTATTATTTGCCAGTTTTTCTTTTTCAAGTTTTAGATACAATTTTTAAATTTCTTATGTTCATGCCTCACATTCTTTGCATTTATAGATCAGATTTATGGGAAAGGGGGAAACATACTGCTCCTCTTTGATTGTTACTTTCATCTATGCCACGCTTCTGTAGTATGTAACTCTCCGTGCAACCCAAGCAGTGATAGGAAAACCCATAAAGAATGCATTTTGGGCAGCCAATGGACATGCAAACAAATATAACTTCTAAAAAACCAACAGGAATTCTCCAACAAGGAAGCCTAGCGTAGGATATGATGAAAGCTGTTCTTGAGAATCGCACTGGAACGCAATCCTGTGGCAATGGAAGGGGCCATTGGTTTATTTCTTGAGCTATGGCAATCCCACATCATACAATCTCCTAGAGCCAAAACTCAGTTAAGCATCTGGCAAAACATCATTTGTTAACTGGGAGAGTTTCAGTTTGAGGTCTGCCTGAGCGTGAACTAGCTGTATTTGCTAAGGTTTCGAGAGAGCCAGACCTGTTGAAAGCTATGTTGAAGGCCTGGCATAGAAGGGCTACGAACAGCCATCCCACAAGCCAAGGAAAACCATGCTTGTAAGAGGCGCTGGTCTTGTCTCTAAGAGAAGGTTGAGTGAGGGCTTACTTTCATATATCTAATATTACTCCCCTCCCCTCCAGCTTACTAAGTCACTGAAAGAGCTAACTCTAAGTAAGCAGATTCCAGTGCTCTGTTTTCCAGTGGAAGGGCCCACAGATGTAAGAATTCAAAAAGATGAGTAGGAGTTTGGTGGAGGTCACTCTCATGTTGGCATCCTCTCCCTCGTCAAGCCACCAGGCAAGAGTAGACAGAGCCTACAATCCCACGGTTTTATCAGGCATTTGAGAGTTCAATGTATTTCTGAACTGAACCCAAGTTTTATACAGAGATGTTTGCTCATTTTCATTAGATGTTTGTAGAATTATGGGCACCTTATGAATCAAGGGTTCCTGCCTTTTCTCAGTTTAACTGTAGTGAGTGTTGAGTTTAGGGTCTGGAACGAAGTGACAGTGAAAACTTGTATAGAGGGGAAAGTGGGATAATAAAGGCAGTAACAGGGTTTTGTGGCAGCTTTGATGTGTATTATACACATAGAACAGTTCCAATCAGCTCAAAGTTTCACGTGGGGCAAACCGAACCTCTGCCAATTGAAATTTACTCTCTGTATTGCTCTATGAAATACTGAACCTATTCCCAAGACATCTGTTGGAAAGAGAGAGAGACAAGAGCCCCAGAAACAGACAGAGAGGAGATGAAGGAAATGAGCAGCTCTTGGCCCTCAGCTGTGTGCTTCTCAGCCGGATGTGACCACTGTAGAACAAAGTCAGGATCAAGGATGGCGCTTCTCTATATCAAAATTCTAACGCCTATGAGCCGTGTTAGCACAGAGCATGAGTTGGAGCCAGACAGTCTGTCTAGGGGCCTCTGCCCTGCACTGGCCCATCAGCTGGAATTCCTCCTCCAGGGACACACTGTAAAAATATCTCAGGAGAGGCAGCAATTATGTATTTTTAAAGAAATGGGTTCTTTTTTTTTCCCTAAAGAACTCAAGCTCTTGGAACAGTTACTCCCTGGAGACCTGAAGCAAGTTTGTAGACATGTATACAGAGAGGCCAAAGATGTGCCAGTTCATTACAGGAAAAGGAAGACAAACCAGCTCCATGAATCAAGGTGGAGACAGCTAGTGGGTTAGTTAGAGTACATAAACTCTTTTCATCAGCAACAAGAAATGCCATTGACATTCAGTTATGAATCAGAAGGGAAATTGTGCAATTGAGTTGTTTGTCTCTAATGGACAGCCAGTGGGCTTATGAGTTCTCAGGGGGAATTGGAGAAAGGTTTCAGCAATATTCATGTGTTTAGCATGTATTTATTGAGTGTCTACTACGTGTCAGACATGATCAAATTCTGGGCAGACAGCAGAAAATTAAATTAGTGAAGTCCCAGCTCTTATGGGGTTTATTTTATTACTGGATGAGCCCTCTGATAACTTCATGGACCCAGGAAAATATTCCAGGTGGTGAAAAATCAGTCAGCGGACACAGAGGGTATGGGGCTGGGTGGTGCAGAATCATGTAAAGCAAGTGCAGGGGAGGCCTTTCTCAGGAGAAGACAGTTGAGGATAGGGGACCTGAGAAAAGGGAGGGTTCGGCCACGCACAGGTGAGGCACTTGGGGATATCTGGAGAGGCAACACTGAGGCCAGTGTGTGTGGCAGAGTGTGAGGCAGAGTGACCCAGGTAAGGAACATGATGTGGACCAAGAATTTTAATAAAGAGGGAGTGCTCCCTGGATCAAATGCAGGTGAGGAGACCCCAGGAAGATAAACCCTGCATCTGGCATGCAGGTCACTTCTCAGACTTGAAGAGAGTTGTTGGATTGGCAAGTGAGGGAAGAGCAGAGAAAGTGGGCAGTGACTGGAAAATGGCTCAAAAGGCTTTGCTGGTGATGGGACTGTTACAGCACATAAAAGACGGCCTAGAGGGATGGGGGCAGGGAGGGAGGTCTGAGAGGGAGGGATACATGTATACACATACTTATGGTTGATTTATGTTGTACGGCAGAAACCAGCACAACTTCATAAAGCAGTAATCCTCCAATTAAAAATAAATTGTTAAAAAAGAGCGATGGAAATAATCCAGAAAAGTGGGACACTTAGGACTCAGGAATGAAAGGGGTCTTTTCAGGAGGCGATTCACTGGATAAGTGAGAGGGCCTGGAGCCAGGGCTTGGTGGGAGTGCAGAGAGCAGGAAAAGAATATGGTTAGGATGCAAAGATAAAGTGATTCTTCTAGTTTGCTTTCTTATCTTAAAGTGATAGAGGAGTTTTGTGCAGAATGGAGAGAGGGGCTTTGAGCGGGTGAGAGAAGAGAAGGTTTGAAATAATAAGCTGGAAGGGTTAGACCCGCAGTGCTGGGACCCACTGGAGACTTATGGCCACGTTCAGCTGCCTGGGGTACAGGTAGGGTGATGGGCAAGGTTTTTTGTTTCTTTTGGTGATGTTGTGTGTGTGGTTTTTTTGTTTGCTTATTTGTTTTTGCAAGGTGAGTCTGATGGGGAAAAAGAGGGATAAAGATGATGAGACTTTATGCAAACATCCAGGGCTGGGATGATCAAGTCTAAGGCACAGGCTCTCCAACTTGACCACACGTGAGAAACAACTGAGGAACTTTGAAAATTCCTGCTTCCCAGGCCACTGCCTTGCACCAGTTCAATCAGATATTCTCTAAGGTGGGACTCATGTACCAGCACTTTGAGAGTGCTCCAGTGGTTCCAATTTACTGAGAATTCTCAGTCCAAGACTGAGAATCAGCTGTGTAAGACTTTACTACTCAAAGAGTGCTCACAGACCAGCCGCACTGGCATCAGCTGGGCACTTCTTAGAAAGGCAGACTCATAGAACTCCCAGAGATCTACTGAAGCAGAATCTATAGTTTAACAAGATCACCTGGTGATTCAAACACATGTTAATATTTTAAAAGCACTGATCGAAGATCTCTTCTGAAAGTCTGGGACTGTTAGGGAAGACCAGAGCTAGCATGGCCTTCTGCTTTCCCAGGAGTTAAACCTCTGAGATGCTCCCAAATGACTCCTAAGATGTGAGCCAGTTTGAAGACTGAGTAGAATGATGATTCCATATAATTTCTTGGGAATTAAGCTTCCCTAGAAATAGCTTAAAGTTATGAGTAAGAATGGACTGTTCCAGTTTCACCTCCATAAAGATCTTCTGTGGACTTAGGGACCAAATGACTTGTGCTGCCCCTTTTCTTAGTCATATATCCAACTACTTGCTAGAGAGCAGGTAAACATGAAAAGCTGGCAAACTTTTCCTCTCTATTAAAACGATTTATTCAAAATTCAAGTGTTTGATGTAAGCATCATATTTGTAATTAGACAGTAGTCAATATTAAGTAATCAGAAACTATGAAGGAAATATTACACAGCTTATCTACTACTACTAGCTTCTATTGTTTAGATCAGAAGAGAATCCAATGAATAAAGCTCACCTGCATTTATTAAACTAATAACAGATTAAATATACTTCGAGGGGAGTTACAGCAGTATTAATATGCTACAGCTAGAACTGCTTTACTATATACCATTGCTATTACAGAGACTTTGGATTCATGGAACTTAATTCCAGCCTATGTCACAAATACTTTAAAATGTAAAAATAGCATAGCATTATGTTTATACAATACATAATTTATAGCATAGCACTTGGATGGAAAGGGAAAAGTTAAGACAGTGGCAAGAAAGACCATGGGAGGATGACCTAGAAAGCACAGGACTGAGAGAAAAATGATAGAGATGGCAAATGACGGCAAGCCTCAGGACTTGGAGAAAGGTGGATGAGTACCTTAGTGAAAGATTGTAGTAAACATAAGTGAGACATGAGAGAAAGGAGAGTTGATGATGAGTTATGCAAATTTAATAATCTCATCTGCTCCTCTAACTCCCCAAGATATGAGGCTGAATGTTCATTAGCCAAGATCAATAAACTGAGACTGAAACTTTAGGGAAGGTTATAAAAGGTACCTCCAGAAGTTGTGTTTTTTAAGAAACAAATGACCACTTATCGTTCTCATGTATTAGTTTCAAGTTTCACCATCTCTCAAACTCCCTCTGAGGTTTGAGAAATGTTACTATCTTTGATTTAGCTTTACTTTTACATACGTATGTACAGTTGACCCTTGAGAAACAAAGATTTGAACCATGAAGGTCCATTTATATGTGGAGTTTTTTTCAATGAATATCTGGAACTTTTTTCGAGATTTGTGATAATTTGAAAAAACTTGCAGGCCAACCACATAGCCTAGAAATATGGAAAAAAATATTCTGAAGTTAAGTATATCATGAATGCATAAAGTATAAATAGATACTAGTCTATTTTACCATCTAATACCATAAGATACACACAAATCTATTAAGACAAGTTAAAAATTATCAAAACTTATGCACAGATCATTCATGACATCATTCACAGTCAAGAGTAATGTATACAAATATAAAGCTGCAGTATTAAACTGTAACTGAAATAAATTAACTATAGCCCATATTGTGCTACTGTAATAATTTTGTAGTTCTCTCCTGTTACTATTCTGGTGAGCTCAAGTGTTGCAAGAATCTGCCTGAAATGCTGAGTGATGCTAATCATCTCCTTGTGAGCAGTTCATTTCTCCAGTAAATCGCACACTACAGTAAAAAGTGATCACTTGCAGTTCTCATATATTTTGTGTTGTGTTTACTGCAATACCATAAACCTTAAATAACTCCAGGGGACCCAGACGAAGTGCCCCTAGTGATGCTAGAAGTGCACTCAAGAAGCAAAGTCATGACATGAACAACAAAACCTGAATTATTTGGTAGGGAGGCCTGGCGTGCTGTGATTCATGGGGTCGTGGAGAGTCGGACACGACTGAGCGACTGAACTGAACTGAACTGAACCATAGCTTGAAGTCTGCAGCTTTGCCTGCCCTCCATCTCAAGATAAATAAATCCAGTGTAAGGACTATTGCAAAAAATAAAGGAAATTTGTGAAGCCATGGTTGCAGCTACACCAGAAGGCTCAAAACCCCTGTTCTTTTTCAGAAATACCTGTTTATCTCACAAGGAAAATCCAGCTTTGACGTGGGTACAGGACTGCTTTAAGAAAGACATACCTATAGACACTAGTATGATTGGAGAAAAGGTGAAGCCATTATTTGGCAACTTAAGAATCTGCCTGCAATGCAGGAGACCTGGGTTCGATCCCTGAGTTGGGAAGATTCCCCGGAGAAGGGAATGGCAACCCACTCCAGTATTCTTGCAACTAATTCTTTCATGTTCAAAACCAAAGGAAAGTGAAGGAACTAAAGCTGGAGAAACTAATGCCAGCAAAGATGGTGTGATAATTTTAGAAAGAGGCTTGGCCTTAAAAATGTCATGATAGCAGGAGAAGAAGATTCATCCACCACAAGGCAGCAGATGAGTTCCCAGACACCATTAAGAAAATCTCAGAGAGAGAGAATACCTGCTGAACAGATTTCTACTGTAGATGAAAGTGCCTGATCCTGGAAAAAAAAAGATGCCACCAAGGACACTTGGTAATAAGGAGGAGAAGCAAGGACCAGGATTTAAGGCAGGTGTTTTGTGCAAATGCAGCCGGGTTTATGATCAGGATCACCCTTACATATAAAACTGCTAACCCCAAGCCTTAAAGGAAAGGATAAACACCAGCTGCCAGTCTTCTGACTGTACAACAAGAAGGCCTGACAATGAAAACACTTTTGCTGGATTGGTTCTATTGATGCTCTGTCCCTGAAGTCAGAAAGTAACTTCTTAGTGAGGGACTGCCTTTTAAAGTTCTTTGGATATCTGACAACGCCCCTAGCTACCCAGACCCCATGAGTTCAACACCAAAGGCACCGCAAAGTGTTCCACTTTCTCCTAAACACAACATCTCAAATTCAGTGTCTAGAACAGGGTGTCAGGGGGCCCTTGAAGGCTCATTATACAGGGTAGTCTATGGGAAGAATTGTCAGTGCTGTGGAAGAGAACCTCAACAGAGAACATCATGAACGTCTTGAAAGATTTTGTCATCGAAAATGCCATCACTGGTACAGAAAAAGCCCTGAAAGCCATCAAGCCAGTAACAATAAACTCCTACGGGGGAAACGTGTGTCCAGATTTTGTGCGTGATGTCACAGGATTTACAAAAGAGCCAATCAAGAAAATCATGAAAGAGACAGTGGATACAGCAAAGAAATGTGGGGACAAAAGGTTTCAAGATATAGATCACAGAGAAATTCAAGTGCTAATAAACAATACACCAGAGGAATTAACAGGGGACAACTTGACGGAGGTGAGTGCTTCTGAACCAATGCTAGATGGTGAGGAAGAAGAAGTAGTATCAGAAAACAAGCTGTACACTCTTTGATATACATCACAGAAAGACACTCTGTGATCCACCTACAGTAATGGAAACAAAAACAAAAATAAACAAATGGGACTGATTAAACTTAAAAGATTTTGCACAGCAAAAATAAACAAGATTAAAAGAGAACCCTTAGAATGGGGGAAAATAATTGCAAATTAAACAACTGACAAAGGATTAATCTCCAGAATATATAAACAGCTCATATAACTCAATATTAGGAAAACAAAAAATCCAATTAAAAAAAAGGCAGAAGATCTAAACAGACATTTCTCCAAAAGAAGACATACAGATGGCCAATAAACACAAGAAAATATGCTCAACACCACTAAGTATTAGAGACATGCAAGCCACAACTACAATGAGGTATCACCTCACACCAGTCAGAATCAGTTCAATTTAGTTCAGTCGCTCAGTCGTGTCCGACTCTTTGCGACCCCATGAATCACAGCACGCCAGGCCTCCCTGTCCATCACCAACTCCCGGAGTTCACTCAAACTCATGTCCATCGAGTTGGTGATGCCATCCAGCCATCTCATTCTCTGTCGTCCCCTTCTCCTCCAGCCCCCAATCCCTCCCAGCATCAGAGTCTTTTCTAGTAACCATAAAAGTAATAATTTGAGGTGATGGGTGGAGATGGAAGAAAACTTCAATTCCTGTGCAATCTTGTCAAAATTTCCTCACTAAAAAGAAATTTTGGCAAAGGTCTTGATGTAGTACAATTATAAAGAGAAGGAAAGGAACATCCAAGAAATAGATATATAGAAGGCAATGGCAAGCCACTTCAGTACTCTTGCCTAAAAAATCCCATGGATGGAGGAGCCTGGTTGGCTGCAGTCCATGGGATCGCTAAGGGTCAGACACGACTGAGCGACTTCACTTTCACTTTTCACTTTCACACATTGGAGAAGGAAACGACAACCCACTCCAGTGTTCTTGCCTGGAGAATCCCAGGGACAGGGGAGCCTGGTGGGCTTCCGTCTATGGGATCACACAGAGTAGGACACGACTGAAGTGACTTAGCAGCAGCAGTACTCCAGGAAGTACTGCTAATTAGTACTCCTAATTCACTGATAAACCGTCTTTCCAGAAGCTAGTTAGTTAGTTAGCTCAGTCACTCAGTCGTGACTGACGCTTTGCGACCCCATGAATCACAACACGCCAGGCCTCCCTGTCCATCACCAACTCCCGGAGTTCACTCAAACTCATGTCCATCGAGTTGGTGATGCCATCCAGCCATTTCATTCTCTATCATCCCCTTCTCCTCCCGCCCCCAATCCTTCCCAGCATCAGAGTCTTTTCCAGTGAGTCAACTCTTCACATGAGGTGGCCAAACTATTGGAGTTTCAGCTTTAGCATCAGTCCTTCCAATGAACACCCAGGATCGATCTCCTTTAGAATGGACTGGTTGGATCTCCTTGCAGTCCAAGGGACTCTCAAGAGTCTTCTCCAGCACCACAGTTCAAAAGCATCAATTCTTCGATAATCAGCTTTCTTCACAGTCCAACTCTCACATCCATACATGACCACGGGAAAAACCATAGCCTTGACTAGACGGACCTCGGTTGGCAAAGTAATGTCTCTGCTTTTTAATATGGTCTCTAGGTTGGTCACAACTTTCCTTCCAAGGAGTAAGCGTCTTTTAATTTCATGGCTGCAGTCAGCATCCGCAGTGATTTTGGAGCCCAAAAAAATAAAGACTGACACTGTTTCCACTGTTTCCCCATCTATTTCCCATGAAGTGATGGTACCAGATGCCATGATCTTTGTTTTTTGAATGTTGAGCTTCAAGCCAACCTTTTCACTCTTCTCTTTCACTTTCATCAAGAGGCGTTTTTCCAGTCAGAATAGCCATCATTAAAAAATCTACAAATAATAAATGCTAGAGGGGATGTGGAGAAAAGTGAACCCTCCTACACTGTTAGCAGGACTGTAAACTGATACAGTCATTATGGAGAACAGTATGGAGATTCCTGAAAAAACTAGGAATAAGTGTCTACCACACAACCCAGCAACCCCACTACTGGGCATATACCCTGAAGTGAAGTGAAGTTGCTCAGTCGAGTACGATTCTTTGTGACCCCATGGACTGTAGCCTACAAGGCTCCTCTGTCCATGGAATTTTCCAGGCAAGAGTACTGGAGTGGGTTGCCAAAAGACACACATACCCCAATGTTTATAGCAGCTCTGTTTACAATAGCTAGGACATGGAAGCAACCTAGATGTCCCTCAAAAGATGAATGAATAAAGAAGGTGTGGTACATATATACAATGGAATATCACTCAGTCATAAGAAGGAATGAATTTGAGTCAGTTTCAGTGAGGTAGATGAACCTAGAGTCTGTTATGCTGAGTGAAGTAAGTAAGAAAGAGAAAACAAATACAAAGAAGGCTGAGGGCTGAAGAACTAATGCTTTTGAATCGTGGGGTTAGAGAAGACTCTTTAAAGTCCCGTGGACAGCAAGGGGATCAAACCAGTCCATCCTAAAGGAAATCAACCCTTACTATTCATTGGAAGGACTGATGATGAAGCTAAAGCTCCAATACTTTGGCCATCTGATGCAAAGAGCCGACTAATTGAATAACACCCTATGCTGGGAAAGACTGAAAGCCAAATGCGAAGAGGGCAGCAGAGGATGATGGCTCGATAGTACCACTGACTCAATGGACATGAACCTGAGCAAACTCTGGGAGACAGTGAAGGACAGGGAATCCTGGTGTGCTGCAGTCCATGGGGTCACAGAGAGTTGGACATGAGTTAACGACTGATCAACAACAGCAACACAGAATCTAGAAAAATTATATTGATGAATCTATTTGCAAGGAAGGGAGACACAGCTGTAGAGAATGGACTTGTGGACATAATGGGGGAGGGAGAGACTGGGACGAATGGACAGAGAAAGTAGCATCAGCATAGATACACTATCAGGTGTAAGATGGACAGCTGGTGAGAAGTTGCTGTGCAGCACAGGGAGTCCAGCCTGCTGCTCTGTGAGGCTCTGTGATGATCTGGAGGGATGGGATAGGGGAGGGGAGGGAGACTAGGGAGGGAGGGGATGGATGTATAATTATGAATGATTTGAGTTGTTGTATGGCAGAAACCAACACTATATTGGAAAAAATTTTAAAATATTTAAATTTAAAAATTAATAAAATAAAACAAACTGATGTTAGACAATCTGGCAGGAGCATTTTGTTGTTCAAACTGGTTTTTTATTTCTTTTATGACACGGACCCTTCTATGATATGGGAACTGAAACTAAAGCAAAGAGTGGAAGGATTGGATGATACAGAAGCATTTATAGAGAAATGAAAAAGCCAGGGTCAGACAGAAATTGTCTTGTATTTCTATAAAGTTACACTGAGTATGCCTGCTGTTCTGCCTCCCCTTCTAACTCCTATTCTTCCACCTCTACCACCTGGTGAGACCTCAAGACCAACCCCTCCTCTTCCTCCTCCTCTCTAGCCTGCCCACTGTGAAGAGGATGAAGGAAAAGACCTTATGAACAGTAATCATCATGACAGTTAATAAGCTTATCTGCTGTGTATGTGTGTTGAGTGTTGTTGTATATAAACCTAATAAATGTAAGTAAAGGACCGTATGACACGTTTTCGTCCCATAATCATCACTACCTAAGTTATCTGTCGTGTAGAACATCGTGTGCAAAGACTTGTATTAAAGTGTACAGCTTATCCTTACGTGTGCATAAGGTGAGAGATACATGAAATTAAGAATATGTTAGTTTCCCTACTGTACAGTACAGCCCCCTCTCTAGTAACTGGAAACACTTCATATCAGCTTATCATCACAGGTAAGTGTTATTTTCTTTTTTAATGTGACAATGCCTCCAATACTATATTATGAATATGACTGTAATACTGTATGCCATAAAAATTTTATAATGGTCATTCATTGGTATATAGGCTAAAGCAATCACATTGCTGCTCTGTTATTAATGCATGAATCATTGTGCCTGTAAATAAATGTGTTTTTCACATTATCTGTTTATTTTTGATGTCTACTGTTAGTAATATCTATCACATCTCCAGGGTTTTGGACCATGTCTTACATACTGACATAGGTACTGACAGGCAATTCATCTTATAAATAGATTACAGATTTCTGGTATTGATAAATACAGCGTGTGTGTGTTTGCTAAGTTGCTTCAGTTGTGTCTGACTCTTTACAACCCCATGGACTAGAGCCCTCCAGGTTCCTCTGTTCAAAGGATTCTCCAGGCAGGAATACTGGAGTGGATTTCCAATTTCTTCTCCAAGGGATCTTCCTAACCCAGGGATCGAACCCATGTGTCCTGCATTGGCACGTGGATTCTTTACCACTGAACCACCAGGGAAGCCCCACTTATCTTCACAACAATCTTTTAAAATCTAGTTCGTGCTATTTTGGGAGCCTTTCGGGGTAAATGTGTGTGGATTGTTTCACATAAAAGTATCCAGTGGATTTATCCTGATGAGCATATCATTTCTCCAGTGCTGCTCTTATGTAAGAGGTTGTCTAAAATGGGGAGGTAGTATTGGGACCTTGAATTTCCGTTTCACAATACAACTGTTCACTTTTCTTTCAGTCTTTCCCCTGACTTGGGCTATGGGCTTTACATCCTTTCCGTGGAATAACTTTACAGAGAATCACAGCCTCATAGCACATGACATATTAATGCTCCAAAACAAATTAAATCCCTGAAGCACAATTTATTTAGCTTCCTTCACTCCTCCCTCTAACCAAGAGGAATTACTGCAGCTTCTTGGGTAAAATACTATATGTAATTAATTGGGGAACAGGAATAATCTTCATAAACTCTAACAGATGAGGGATGATTCCTGGTCTGTGTCCTGCCAAATTTACAAACTCTTATTTGAGAGCTGCGTGGTGCTGAAAGGTATACATGCCAACTGGTGCCCAGTCAGTTCCACAGGCAGCAGAAATCAAATACCAAATCCTTCATTTGCCATCAAGGTAAATACCCAGGAACAGTTCTGCTTGGGAAAAGAGCATGTTGTGTTGACAACTGAACAGAGTCCAAAATGATCGCATCTTAGGAAGATCCTTGGAAAATTCCTAATATTATTTATTTATAAACTGAAGCAAGATTCTTCTAAAGTTTTTTTTTTATTAAAACATAAAAGTTAGTTATACAGAATAAAAATGGCATTCCTAAATTATGTCCCATGGGTTTTATTTTTATAAGTGGTGGGGAAAGACAATAGACCAAAACAGTGTAGAGATTAAGAGCAGGTGGAATAGTTGTGGGTGCTGGTTGGCCAAACCACTTGTGAGCTGGGTGACATGTTATCCATCACATAGGGTGGGGGGGGGCGGTGAAAGCCAAGGAGATAGTAAAGCATTTAATAAGAACTTCAGCAACCTTATTGAAATTCATTCCAAAGACAAAGTCTCAGGCTCCTACCCCTCAGACCTACAGGATCAGAAACTCTGATGGTGGGACCAGCCATTTCTGTTTTACAAACTCTGAGGCTCACTATGGCTCACATTTGTTCGAGAAGCCCTGTTCCAGTCAGCAGCCCTCAAAATGGTCTCCTGGGGTTCACCTGGGTTCCTCTGAACTCTTTTCTCCACTCAGCAGTCGATCTTAAACCACCAGGTCCCAAGTCAATCTAAAACCCTACAACAGCTTCCACTGCACCTAAATAAATCCCAAACGCCTTACAGGGGAACCGCTGCAGCCCCCTGCCTGCCTCTCTGCTTTTGTCTTTTGTTTCTCTCCCTTGTTTACACCCTTCCAGTCACACTGCTCCTTTATATTCCTGGAACACTGGAAGACTGTTCCCGCCTCAGGGCCCTTCTGTGTCCTCTGCCTGGAACTTGCCCCTCACGCTCCTGCCCCGCCTAATCTGTCCGCAGCGCCTTCTTGTAATTCAGGTCTCAGTATCAATGTCACCTCCCCAGTCACCTCCCTTCCCCCGTCAATTTCTATCTGACCTAGTTTTTACTGTCTTCAAAGCAGCTACCACAATCTGAAATAACTTCACTTGCTTGTAAGCTCCATGAGAGCAGGAAGCATGTGCGCCTCTGTTGAGTAAACATTTGTTGCTAAGTAAATATCTGTTAGATGAACACAGTTGTTCTTGGAGCTCTAGTGTGTGGTAGAGCTGAGACGACCCAACGTCCTCTCTGTCCCCTTCAAATGTCTCCTGAGTTGCATGTCGTCCCCAGCTTCAGAAGTTGGGTCTGATAAAACAACATTCCTTATTAAGCGACTTCTTAATATGCCAAGATATTCAGGTCTTACTAGCTAGACTACAACACCAATTTCCTTACTGATACTAAGAAAAATGTCAATGATTATGACATGATATCAATTCTGTATGGAATCTAAAAAGAAATGATACAAATGAATTTATTTACAAAGCAGAAATAGATTCACAGACTTAGAGAACCAAGTTATGGCTCCTCCCCCCAGGGGTGAAGGGTCGGGGGGATAGATTGGGAATTTGGGATTGACTTGTAGACACTGCTATATTTAAAATAGATAACCAACAAGGACCTACTGTAAAAAAAAAAAGAAAAATTTAAAAAAAGGAAAAAATGTCAATGACCAAATTATTTTTAAAAATAAATAAGCATAAACAAAAGTCATCTAAGTTGCTTTACATGGAACTCAATAAAGGTACTTTCATTTTGATTAGAAAATATTGAGCCTAAAAACATTTTCACTCTAATTTTTTCAAATTTCCCTGAGTAAACCATTATTCAACATGGTCAGCTCCAGCAGGTCCCCTTCCTGTAGCAGAGAACAGTATTAAGGACAAAGCTGTGTTATGAGAATGACCTGATTTCCAATATTTGTACCAGCATTTAACATTCTGTGACCTTGGTTGATTTTCTCAAACCCTAAAAACCCAGTTTTCTCATCCACAGAACTTGGGTCACAATAAATTACAGTAGAGTGGGTTATGAGCATTAAGTTGGATAACATTTGTGAAAATGACTAATCACAGTTACAATTTTTTGAGCATCAATTCACATCAAATGTTCTGCTAAGCCGTTAACATGTTATCTCTTTCTCATTCACTATGCTGCTGCTGCTGCTGCTAAGTCACTTCAGTCGTGTCCGACTCTGTGTGACCCCATAGACGGAAGCCCACCAGGCTCCCCCGTCCCTGGGATTCTCCAGGCAAGAACACTGGAGTGGGTTGCCATTTCCTTCTCCAATGTGTGAAAGTGAAAAGTGAAAGTGAAGTCGCTCAGTCGTGTCCGACCCTTAGCGACCCCACGGACTGCAGCCTACCAGGCTCCTCCATCCATGGGATTTTCTAGGCAAGAGTACTGGAGTGGCTTGCCATTGCTTTCATTCACTATAAGACAATATTATTCCCATTTTACAGAAATTGAGAATGAAGAATTAATTTTCCCAAGATCAGAAAGCTGTAAGCATCAGCACTGGGCTTTCAAAGTTAGGTCTGTCCAACTCAAAGGCTCTTGTCATTAGCCCCAATCCCTACTGCTTGTGAAATACCTAACACAGGTGCTACCATGTGCAGGTAGAAATGTATCTTCCCACACCTTTCCAGCATGCTCCCAGTCCTTTTGCTGTTCTGTACCACTGTACGGATATCTGTCTGGACATTCTATTTCACTGAATATTTCTTAAGTTTTTCCTTTTGATGGAAAATGATCCCAGTGATTTGAGAGAAGATATTTAGAATTATTCCAACTTAAAGGAGAACTCACACAACTGCCTCAGTTCAGTTCAGTTCAGTCGCTCAGTCGTGTCCAACTCTTTGCGACCCCATGAATCACAATACGCCAGGCCTCCCTGTCCATCACCAACTCCCGGAGTTCACTCAAACTCATGTCCATCGAGTCGGTGATGCCATCCAGCCATCTCATTCTCTGTCGTCCCCGTCTTCTCCTTCTCCCGATCCCTCCCAGCATCAGCGTCTTTTCCAATGAGTCAACTGGCATGAGGTGGCCAAAGTATTGGAGTTTCAGCTTCAGCATCAGTCCTTCCAATGAACACCCAGGATTGATCTCCTTTATTTTTTTTTTTGATCTTTATTTATTTTTTTTATTTTACAATATTATATTGGTTGGTTTTGCCATACATTGACATGAATTCGCCCCAGGTGTACATGATTGATCTCCTTTAGAATGGACTGGTTGGATCTCCTTGCAGTCCAAGGGACTCTCAAGAGTCTTCTCCAGCACCACAGTTCAAAAGCATCAGTTCTTAGGCAATCAGCTTTCTTCACAGTCCAAGTCTCACATCCATACATGACCATGGGAAAACCCATAGCCTTGACTAGACGGACCTTGGTTGGCAAAGTAATGTCTCTGCTTTTTAATATACTATCTAGGTTGGTCATAACTTTCCTTCCAAGGAGCAAGCTTCTTTTAATTTCATGGCTGCAATCAGCATCTGCAGTGATTTTGGAGCCCCCCAAAATAAAGTCTGACACTGTTTCCACTCTTTCCCCATCTATCTCTCATGAAGTGATGGTACCAGATGCCATGATCTTTGTTTTCTGAATGTTGAGCTTGCAACCCCATGAATAACAGCACGCCAGGCCTCCCTGTCCATCACCAACTCCCAGAGTTCACCCAAACTCATGTCCATGGAGTCGGTGATGCCATCCAGCCATCTCATTCTCTGTCGTCCCCTTCTCCTCCTGCCCCCAATACTTTCCCAGCATCAGAGTCTTTTCCAGTGAGTCAACTCGTCTCATGAGGTGGCCAAAGTATTGGAGTTTCAGCTTTAGCATCAGTCCTTCCAATGAACACCCAGGATTGATCTCCTTTAGAATGGACACAACTGCCTATACATACTTAATTGTCCATCCTTGTTTCAGGAAATGTCATTTAAATGTTGTGTACATGGTAGTTTACTTGTTTATGCCATGTGATATTCTATTAGCAGAAACAACATGGGGTTTGGGGTCACACAGTCCAGGGCCCCCAGACTCACCTCTGCCATTGTCTAGCTCTGTGACTTTACACACATTTTATTCCCTCTCTGAGCATATTTCCTCATGTACAGACTGAGGAGAACAACCCACCACTTAAAATGTTTGTGACGCTTAACTCCTGGCATATCATGGGTATCAAATAAACAATAGTGCCCTTCTTTCCATCACTTTCCCTGCCCACTCTGCAAGCTCTGCTGTTTTAAGCCTCTGTAGGCATAGAGAATGTCTCTGTTTTCTATGTGAACAAAGCGTTTTGATAATACTTTAAAATAATGGAATTTGTTTGTGAAATGAATGCTGCATGACCAGGGGGCTATCCATGGAGGTGACGGTTATTTCAGTGACATGTCACTGCTGAAGAAAGCAGAAGGCTGCTTTTGGAACTGCTCTTAGAGCCAGTTTCTGAGTCATGCAAGAAAAGCAGCCTCATTATTTGATGTTCTTCTTTTTTAAAATGATGTTCTTTTTTTGCTACTTTATTGGAGCTCCTTCTTATCCCAAATGGAAGTCTGTGCTCAGTGCTGGCATGATAAAAACTTTAAAATATTTTTGACAAAAAGAAAGAAAATTACACACACACACACACACACACACACACACACATATATATATAGAGATTTTAACTGTAGTTAAAATTTCTTTATTTATTGCCTTGGGTTAAAATTGTTCTTCTATTTCTAAAGATCTTGATTACCACAAAAGGATAAAGGTTTGAAATCAGGAAATATTTAAAAAATCTAATGGTAATTCCAAAAGACGAGTTCCACCACTGATTTGGCACAATGGATGCAACACAGATATTTAGGTACAGCCTCTAATGGTGACTATTTTGAAGGGAACTTTATTTGAATTTGTGTGTTCAAGTTAGACTGTTAATTGTAAACATTTATCTAATATGAAACTTAGCATATAAATACTACAGTCAATTCAACAGGATTTACTGCATATGCCACACAAGTTAAAATTATTGCAGAAGAAAATGCTTTCAATTGCTGTCTGGAAACTTTTTACACTATATGAGTGTGTACCCCAAATTCATATATAGTTAATTTATTTATAAATCACATACAGATTTTTAAAGTTGTAATCATTTACATGTATTTATAATGTACCTGCATTGTGAAACAGACAACAGTAGAAATTGTGGGGCATAAATGTCTGTGTATACATACACACATGTCAATATATTTTCTCTTTATCTCAGTGAAACACCTTGTGTGTATGTGACACATAAGCATCCACCCTGGAGACCACTGAATTAAGATAATAATGATTGTGATAAAGGGGCTAAGACTCCTTTTGTTTTTTTGTTTTGCATATAGAGTCTGTTTTTTTTTTAACATTTTATTGTATTGGGGTATAGCCAATTAACAAACAATGCTGTGATAGTTTCAAGTAAACAGCAAAGGGGACTCAGCCATACATATACATGCATCCATTTTCCCCCAAACTCCCCTCCCATCCTGGCTGCCACATAAACAGAGTTCCCTGTGCTATACAGTAGGTCCGTCTAGGTTACCCATTAAATACAGCAGTGTGTACATGGCCATCTTCAACTCCCTAACTATCCTTTCCCCCTATCCTTCCCCCCTGGCAACCACAAGTTCATTCGTTCTCGACCATAACTCTGTGCAAGACTCCCTTTTCGAAATGGTCATTATACAAAATTGTTACCTTTCATCTGTTTAGCAATGTTCATTCAGTTCAATTTAGTCACTCAGTCATGTCCAACTCTTTGCGACCCCACAGACTGCAGCATGCCAGGCTTCCCCATCCACCACCAACTCCTGGAGCTTGCTCAAACTCATGCCATCCAACCATCTCATCCTCTGTTGTCCCCTTCTCCTACCGCCTTCAATCTTTCCCAGTATCAGGGTCTTTTCCAATGAGTCAGTTCTTCACATTAGGTGGCCAAAGTATTGGAGTTTCAGCTTCAGCATTAGTCCTTCTAATCAATACTCAGGACTGATTTCCTTTAGGATTGACTGGTTGGATCTCCTTGCAGTCCAAGGGACTCTCAAGAGTCTTCTCCAACACCACAGATCAAAAGCATCAGTTCTTATGCACTCAGCTTTTTTTATGGTCCAACTCTCAAATCCATTCATGACTACTAGAAAAACCATAGCTTTGACTAGACGGACCTTTGTTGGCAAAGTAATGTCTCTGCTTTTTAATATGCTGTTTAGGTTGGTCATAGCTTTTCTTCCAAAGAGCGTCTTTTAATTTCATAGCTGCAGTCACCGTCTGCAATGATTTTGGAGCCCCCCAAAAATAAAATCTATCACTGTTTTCATTGTTTCTCCATCTATTTGCCATGAAGTGATGGGACCAGATGCCATGATTTTCATTTTTTGAATAACGAGTTTTAGTTCAGTTTTTCCACTCTCCTTTTTCACTTTCATCAAGAGGCTTTTTAGTTCTTCTTCACTTTCTGCCATAAGGATGGTGTCATCCTTGTATCTGAGGTTATTGATATTTCTCCCGGCAATCTTGATTCCAGTTTGTGCTTCATCCAGCCTGGCATTTCGCATGATGTACTCTGCACATAAGTCAAATAAGCAGGGTGACAATATACAGCCTTGACGTACTACTTTCTGGATTTGGAACCAGTCTGTTGTTCCATGTCCAGTTCTAACTGTTGCTTCTTGACCTGCATACAGATTTCTCAGGAGGCAGGTCAGGTGGTCTGATAATCCCATCTCTTGAAGAATTTTCCAGTTTGTTGTGATCTACACAGTCAAAGGCTTTGGTGTAATCAATAAAGCAGAAGATGTTTTTCTGGAATTTTCTTGCTTTTTCTGTGATCCAATGGATGCTGGCAATTTGATATCTGGTTCCTCTGTCTTTTCTAAATCCAGCTTGAACATATGGAAGTTCACAGTTCACATACTATTGAAGCCTGGCTTGGAGAATTTTTAGCATCTTTGCTAGTTTGTGAGATGAGTGCAATCGTGCAGTAGTTTGAACATTCTCTTGCATTGCCCTTCTTTGCGATTGGAATGAAAACTGACCTTTTCCAGTCCTGTGGCCACTGCTGAGTTTCCCAAATTTGCTGGCATACTGAGTGTAACACTTTAACAACATCATCTTTTAGGATTTGAAATAGCTCAACTGGAACTCCATCCCCTCCACCAACTTTGTTTGTAGTGATGCTTCCGAAGGCCCATTTGACTTCGCATTCCAGGATGCCTGGCTCTAGGGAGTGATCACACCATCATGGTTATCTGGGTCATGAAGATCTCTTTTGTAGAGTTCTTCTGTGTATTCCTGCCACCTCTTCTTAATATCTTCTGCTTCTGTCAGGTCCATACCATTTCAGTCCTTTATTGTGCCCATCTTTGCATGAAATGCTCTGTTGGTATCCTTAATTTCCTTGAAGAGATCTCTAGTCGTTCCCATTCTATTGTTTTCCTCTATTTCTTTGCATTGATCACTGAAGAAGGCTTCCTTATCTCTCCTTGCTATTCTTTGGAACTCTGCATTAAAAGGGGTATATCTTTCCTTTTCTCCTTTGCCTTTTGCTTCTCTTCTCAGCTCTTTGTAAGGCCTTCTCAGACAACCATTTTGCCTTTTGCATTTCTTCTTCTTGGGGACAGTCTTGATCAATGCCTCCCGTACAATGTCACAAACCTCCATTCATAGTTCTTCAAGCACTCTATCAGATCTAATTCCTTGAATTTATTTGTCACTTCAACTGTATAATCATAAGGGATCTGATTTAGGTCTTACCTGAATGGTCTAGTGGTTTTCCCTCCTTTCTTTACTTTAAGATCTGAATTTTGCAATAAGGAGTTCATGATCTGAGCCAGTCAGCTCCTGGTCTTGTTTTTTGCTGACTGTATAGAGCTTCTTCAGCTTTGGCTGCAAAGAATATAATCAGTCTGATTTCTGTACTGACTATCTGCCGATGTCCATGTATACAGAGTCTTCTCTTGTGTTGCTGGAAGAGGGTATTTGCTATAACAATGCGTTCTCTTGGCAAAACTCTGTTAGCCTTTGTGCTGCTTCATTTTGTACTCCAAGGCCAAATTTGCCTGCTACTCCAGGTATTTCTTGACTTCCTACTTTTGCATTCCAGTCCTTATGATGGAAAGGACATCTTTTTAGGGTGTTAGTTCTAGAAGGTCTTGTAGGTCTTCATAGAACCATTCAACTTCAGCTTTCAGCCTTACTGCTTGGGGCATAGACTTGTATTTCTGTGATATTGAATGGTTTGCGTTAGAAACGAACACAGATCACTCTGTCATTTTTGAGACTGTACCCAAGAACTGCATTTCAGACTCTTTTGTTGACTATGAGGGCTACTCCATTTCTTCTAAGAGATTCTTGCCCACTGTAGTAGATATAGCGGTCATCTGAATTAAATTTGCCCATTCCAATCCATTTTAGTTCACTGATTCCTAAAATGTTGATGTTCACTCTTGCCATCTCCTATTTGAGTACTTCTAATTTACCTTGATTCATGGACCTAACATTCCCTGTTCCTACGCAATATTGCTCTTTATGGCATCAGACTTTACTTCCATTGCCAGTCACATCCACAAATGGGCATTGCTTCCACTTTGGCTCCATCTCTTCATTCTTTCTGGAATTATTTCTTCACTCTCCTCCAGTAGCATATTGGGCACCTACCAACCTGGGGAGTTCATCTCTCAGTGTCGTTTCTTTTTGCCTTTTCATACTGTTCATGTGGTTCTCAATGCAAGAATACTGACGTGGTTTGCCATTCCCTTCTCCAGTGGACCATGTTTTGTTAGAACTCTCCACCATGACCTGTTCGTTTTGGGTGGCCCTACATAGCACGGCTCATAGTTTCATTGAGTTAGATAAGGCTGTGGTCCATGTGATCAGTTTGATTAGTTTTCTGTGATTGTGGTTTTCATTCTGTCTACCCTCTGATGGATAAGAGGCTTATGGAAGCTTCCTGATCGGAGAGACTGACTGTGGAGACAACTTTCACTACCTATACTATAATTCACTGCAGATTCACTAAGAGTGCGATTTAGGAGGTAATGCTTTAGTGAAATTAATTTATCACTAGAAGTTGGCATCACAGACTCAATGGACATGAGTTTGAGCAAGCTCCAGGAGATGGTGATGGACAGGGAAGCCTGGCATAAAGCAGTCCATGGGGTCACAAAGAGTTGAACATGACTGAGTGACTGAACAACAACAAGACAAAGCTTAAAAACTGCATGTTGAGATGACGTGAGACCCTATAAAATAGTGTGACACTTTAAAGATGCTAAGGGGACACTTCTGCATCATATGAAAAGGGATTGGTCAGATACAACTTTGACTACAGTGATCAAAGGCAGCCATGCTGTGAACTGACTCTCGTTAGACTATGAGTCCTACCGAATCAAAGACTCAAATGGTGTTTCCAGCCGAAAAGTCTGTTGCAGGTGCATCAGTCTTTGAAACAACCTCACATGACTATAAAACACCACTGGTACAAGAAGCAAGTGAACTATAAAAATAACGGCAAGAGACAAAAGAAAGTAATGAGACCATCTGTCTCAATATTTGTGTGTGAAGGCATATTACCCTCAGTCACTACAATATGCTTCCTCAAAGTTACCAAAAAATAATTATATTCATAAATCCAAAGTATCTGTCAGACAAAAGATTACTTCTTTCTTCAAATGCCATTTCATAGCAACATTTGGTGCAACAAGCTAATTCAAACAATTTTCTTAAAGTTCCCATATTAGAAGATAATATACATTCTATAATGTTTAAAATCCATTTCAATTTATGAAAACATTTCCTAAATTAACTATGTTGGAGTAAGAAGTTTGGTTTCTCATGTAGAAAATTCAAAGTTATAATGAAGAAGGAAAAAAGAATGCAATTTTAAATTATGTTTTATAAAATTTTTCAGTTCATGCTGAATAACGATGAGCTACTAGAAATAAACAATTAAGAGCAGATTTGATAGGCTGCAATAAAAACATTTCAATGCATTTTCAAATGGCTTTTAAATTTATTCAAAATAAAATTCTAACAAGGTATCTTGGGATAAAATTTCTTGAATCCTTACCTTGCCATACTTCTGGGCATAAGATCCTGTGAGCAGTGAGTGGAAAACAATGATGGTTTCATCCAAGTCCCAGACAAACACACGCTGGAGAAAAAGATAAATATCAGAGAACCATCAAGTTCTAAGGAAAGACAAATCTCTGTACAAATAGAAAGCATCTTGCTTTGTGTTGGATATAATCTTGACACTACCATATAGAGAAAACTGAGTCCCTTGGACAGCAAGGAGATCAAATCAGTCAGTCCTACAGGAAATTAACCTTGAATATTCATCAGAAGGACTGATATTGAAGCTGAAGCTCCAATACTTTGGCCACATTATGTAAAGAGCCGACTCATTGGAAAATACCTTGATGATGGGACAGACTGAGGGCAGGAGAAGAAGGGGCCAACAGAGGATGAGATGGTTGGTTGGCATCACTGTCTCAATGCACATGAGTTTGAGCAAACTCTGGGAGATAATGAAGGACTGAGAAGTCTGGCGAGCTGTAGTTCATGGGGTCACAAAGACTTGGACACAACTTAGTGACTGAACAACAAATGCTACTCTATTATTTTTTTCCCCAAATTTGCCAGATTTATTTCCTGTAAAACGTAGAAGGAACAGTGACAAATAAATATAATAAGCTTAATTCAGATGTCCTAATTTGAAAGAATTCATCCAAATATTTACTTACACTTAATTTCCAAAAAGACACATTTGGATTTTATGATAAAAGTGTGCTTTTACAAAATTTTAGATGATGAAGTTTAGCAATTCATGCAAAGAATTAATTTTTTTCTGATTAAAAAAGTAATAATCATGTTTTATTGATTTTAAAAAAGAATCAGACACTCAGAAGGAAAAGCAAAATGGAAATCATCTTTAACTTACTCTATTTAGGTAGTAACTACCATTCCTGCATTTAGGTAGCTCTTTTTTCAGTATTGCAAATATACATTTGTGAAAACAGCATCAAACAATATACGCTATTTTACTTTAAGAATTAAATTTTGAAAAATATTTAAAAGAATCAATGAGCACTCCCTAAACACAAATCGTAAAGTGTGGACCTTTGGGTCACATTAGGTGATAAGATATGTTGTTTGGCCTGCACACTTTTTTGAAAGATTTCAAATAATCAGTCAACATTTTGAGATTAGACTTCTTGCAAAATTCAGGGTTCTGACTGCAGTGGACAAACTTCCAATCTGTAGCAGTGCTGGCTGACTTTCCACAGGGCAGTGATGCAGGGGCCCCCTGAGACTGGCCACTGCTTCCTCTTCTTCAAAACCTGCAGCCTCCCTAGCCCAGCCCACTCATTTACATCACCTTCTGCCTTCCTGAAGGCACTTTAATCTGCTACTGTTGTTCACATTCTCAACCACAAATTGGCACTTATCAAGAGCACTGCCAATGACTGAACAAGAGCATTTGCCATCTGCCTTACGGAGACTGAACCCCATGCTGCTATAAGCTGTTGACCTTCAACAACCACTGAGGGCGTTCAGGTGGAATGAGGCACCCTGTGCTCCAGGGAATCTGGTGGGACAGGGCTTTAGATAGTTGGATGTTTCTAGGAACAGATTTTATGGCCTCAATCTTTGCATCTCCTCATGTTCAGTTCAGTTGCTCAGTCACGTCCAACTCTCTGCAACCCCACGGACTGCAGAACGCCAGGCCTCCCTGTCCATCACCAACTCCTGGAGTTTACTCAAACTCATGTCCATTGAGTCAGTGATGCCATCCAACCATCTTGTCCTCTGTCATCCCCTTCTCCTCCTGCCTTCAATCTTTCCTAGCATCAGGGTCTTTTCCAAAGAGTCAGTTCTTCGCATCAGGTGGCCAAAGGACTGGAGTTTCAGCTTCAGCGTCAGTCCTTCCAACGAATAGTCAGGACTGATTTCCTATAGGGTGGACTGGCTGAATCTTGTTGCTGTCCATGGGACTCTAAAGAGTCTTCTGCAACACCACAGTTCAAAAGCATCAATTCTTCAGTGCTCAGCTTTCTTTATAGTCCAACTCTCACATCCATACATGACTACTGGAAAAACCATAGCTTTGACTAGATGGACCTTTGTTGGCAAAGTAATGTCTCTGCTTTTTGATATGCTATCTAGGTTGGTCATAACTTTTTGTCCAAGGAGCAAGTATCTTTTAATTTTATGGCTGCAGTTACCATCTGCAGTGACTTGGGAGCCCAAAGAAATAAAGTCTGTCACTGTTTCCACTGTTTCCCCATCTATTTGCCATGAAGTGATGGGACCAGATGCCATGATCTTAGTTTTCTGAATGTTAAGTTTTAAGCCAACTTTTTCATTCTCCTCTTTCACTTTCATCAAGAGGCTGTTTAGTTTTTCTTCACTTTCTGCCATAAGGGTGGTGTCATCTGCATATCTGAGGTTATTGATATTTCTCCTGGCAATCTTGATTCCAGCTTGTGTTTCATCCAGTCCAGTGTTTCTCATGATGTACTCTGCATATAAGTTAAATAAGCAGGGTGACAATATACAGCCTTGACATACTCCTTTCCCAGTTTGGAACCAGTCGTTGTTCCATGTCCAGTTCTTTTATTTTTTTTCTCTCTTTTTTTTTAATTTTCTTTCTTTTAATTATTATTTTATTTATTTATTTATTTTTTATTGGAGGCTAATTATTTTACAATATTATATTGGTTGGTTTTGCCATACATTGACATGAATCCGCCCCAGGTGTACATGAGTTCCTTGTCTAACTGTTGCTTCTTGACCTGCATACAGATTTCTCAGGATGCAGATCAGGTGGTCTGGTATTCCCATCTCTTGTTGATCCACATAGTCAAAGGCTTTGGCATAGTCAATAAAGCAGAAATAGATGTTTTTCTGGAACTTTCTTGCTTTTTCGATGATCCAATGGATGTTGGCAATTCGATCTCTGGTTCCTCTGCCTTTTCTAAATCCAGCTTCAACATCTGGAAGTTCACGGTTCACATACTGTTGAAGCTTGACTTAGAGAATTTTGAGCATGTCTAGAGAAGCAATAAATCCCTTCATGGTGACATCAGATCCTTATGACTAACAAAAAACCTTTTGTAAAATGAGTGCTTAATGGTATTGAACTCCCCCTTCCCCAAAACCTCATATATTGACCTTCCCCCATTGCCTCTAAGGAGCAGTCTTTTAGAGCTCTCTGAGATACTGCCTCTGGGGCAGCAGTCCTCATTTTGCCCCAAATAAAACTTAACTCGCAACTTTCAAGTTGTGCATCTATTTTAGTTGAAAACATCAAGGAAGTGATCTCTTACCAGGTGGTATAATGACTATTCCTTGACCTTACTAAATCTGAAGATCAAACTTTTTTTCATAATTAAAATACTTAGTTATATAAGAAGTAGCAAATTATGGTTAAGAATAGTTTCTTCTGATGTTTTGTAATAAAAATCAGCCTGCTTAGTATGAATATATTTCAGGAGATCCATTCCAACTTGAAAAAATGACACGGTTATAAACATTTTACCATATGTATCAAATGATTAAAATTTTTCTCATTATCCAATGATCACCTTTCCTTTCCATACAGATTAATTTTATCTTTTAAAATTTACTGACCTATATGAACACCTTTCATCACCCTACTACTCCCAAATACAGCGTTTCTTATAGCACAATGGCTTTATTTTTAAATAATAATTTTCTATTTGTGCCTTCTGTATCAAAAGATCCAACTATCTCCAGACTGGAATTTGTAAAACATCATTTTAAGTTAGTCTTCAATTTTGTATTATAATGGATGAAATCTCCAATTTTAGAGCTGTGAAATGCCAGCTTCCATGTAGGTCCACTCATTCCATGATATGTCCTTTTAAGTTTGAAACTTCATGAAACTGTAAAGTATATAACATATCCAACAGAATAAAACATCTATTACGTCTCTTAAAGATAAGTCAGCATACCTCCAGGTCACTGTCAGGAGGCGGGGAGGGATTATTTTTCCGGCCTCTTCCTCGGGACTTTGACCCAGAACTCCTGCACGTTCTCTCATCAAGATCTTTGATGGGTGTGGAGGGGCTTTGCACAGTATCAAACTCTCCTATAAATAACATAAATTGTGTCAAGAATAGCACTTTATTTTTAGATCAGGTGTAAGTCTTCACCATGAATTATCTTAACGAAAAGCTCCTTATGACCAAAAAAGAAAAAAGAAAGAAAAGATATAATCTCAAATACACAAAAATCCTAGTCAAAAATTTTTGCAGAACACATTATTTTCTCCTAGATTCTATCTATGTGAGCTATTAAACCCGAACACCTTTTGTACTCCAGATGCTCTCAACTTGACTGTCTCTATCCCCACCTACATATTTATCTAAATTTAGATCTGTTCTTAACTCCTTCTGTCAAAAGAGAAGATCCCATTCCTCCACATGCAAGTATGACTTCTGAGCCTCACCTACTGGGAAATCATGTTCCATTGCTCAAACTCTCTTATCTTCCCTTCAACCTCTCCCTTTCTTGGGGTGAGGGGGCGGTTTGGGCACAGACAAAAAGTCCTTCCCTTTAAGCTTGCATCTATAGAAACTATTTACTTGCTATCTTTTCTTTTTAAAGGATCTTCTCTTAAAAGAACAGGACATACTAGTCCTGTACAATAGAAATGTAATGTGAGCCATGAATATAACCACACATATAATTTTATATGTTCTAGAAGCTGCATTTTAAAAAAATGTAAAAAGCAACATGTAAAATTAGTTTTATTCCTATATGTTAATTGCTCTAGTATATTCAAAACGTTATCATTTCATCATATAATAAATATGAACATGGCATGTTTTAGATAATCTCTTTTTCACACCAAGTCTTTGAAATCCTGTGTGTATATGACACTTAGAGATGACTTGGATCTGTAGTAGCTACATGTGCCTACTAGGCCCCTGCAATGGAGTTAGTTTAGACTGAAGTCACTGGCTACAGAACTGAATGTCACATTCGTCTCTGCTGCTGCTGCTGCTAAGTCGCTTCAGTTGTGTCCGACTCTGTGCGACCCCATCGACGGCAGCCCACCAGGCTCCCCTGTCCCTGGGATTCTCCAGGCAAGAACACAGAAGTGGGTTGTCATTTCCTTCTCCAACATTTGGCTCTACTTTCTGACATCTCATTTGTCATAATCCAGCTTTAGTTTACCAAAACTCTAACAAAACTATTCTACCCAGAGTCTTCAAAAGTCACTTAAATGACACACGCAATAACAGACAGACCCAGTCCTTACCTTTCTGGATCTCTGTGCTACCTATGATTGATCCTCTTAAACACCACCTCCTCAGAACAACTTAGTAGCTGATACCCTGCTAGAATCTTCTAGAATCTTTTCCATGAGTCCTTCTCTGTCCAGGAGACACGGACTCCTTTTCTTCCTCCCATTCCTCACAGGCTGGGCTTTAGTAGTTCTATCTTTTGACCATTTTCCGCACTCCACACCATGTAGGCAATCTAACCCTCTCATAGGTCAGTCACTTTCTACTCGATGATGCATACATTACACTGGGTCAAATCCTACGTTTCAGACGTTATGTTTAATAGGGTTCTGCATGTCCCACAGATACCTGAAAATCTGACATGTCGAAAGCTAAGTGATGAAGCACCTTATGAGGTTGAGAGCATGGAGCAGTGGCAGATCTGTGAGGAAGGTTTTAAGATAAACAAAGGTAACAGCGAGGTATAGTAAAGCCTCACAAGTAACACAGAGTCCAACTTACCGTACGACTTCAAGTGTTTTATTCAATCTCTCTGAATCTTAGTTTCTTTGTATATTAAAATGTCAGTAATAGCAGCTACCTTTTATTACTGAGGTAAATCTAATTTATACTTAATTTAAATCATATGCATAAAGTTAAAATGTCTAGGAGAATCCAACAGCAAACAATATCAAAGTTACACAGTTTTTAAATATAAAGATGTTATGACTCTCCTGTTGTTGTTGTTGCTGTTTAGTTGCTGAGTCACGTCTGACTCTTTCTGATCCTATGGACTGTAGCCACCAGGCTCCTCTGTCCATGGGATTTCCCAGGCAAGAATACTGGAGTGGGGTGCCATTTCCTTCTCCATGATTCTCATGCCTTATCATAAAAATTAAAGTAAAATAATTACAAGAACAGCCAAGCAGTTACTAATCTAAACAAACACATCTGAACAAACTAGATAAAACTTAAGTAATATTTTTTCTGAGAAATTCTAGTAAATAATTTTTACAAAGCTAGCCTCTAATAATTTCTAATGGTCAAATGTTTTCTTTGGGAAACACTGTGCATGTCAGGGCAGCATCAAAGAAATATCTGTGCCCCAGATACTATTTGCTCTTAAATCACTGCTAGCACAGTTCCTTGCATGGGTTTTTGTTATCGAATGTATGAGAGTAAATAACATAACAAAAGATTCTTTAGCTATGAATGCTGACTACAGCCCGATGTCATAGTAAATCATGTTTCAGCTTACTTATGCAGACATTAAAGGAGGTTTTGGGTATTTAAACACACAACTAATTTTTTAAAAATCACACAAAATGTTTTCTATTTTCAGTTATTTTTATAAAATAGAATTTTTCTAAGGTTGCTGCTGCTGCTGCTAAGTCACTTCAGTCGTGTCCGACTCTGTGTGACCCCATAGACAGAAGCCCACCAGGCTCCCCCATCCCTGGGATTCTCCAGGCAAGAACACTGGAGTGAGTTGCCATTTCCTTCTCCAATGTGTGAAAGTGAAAAATGAAAGTGAAGTCGCTCAGTCGTGTCCGACCCTTAGCGACCCCACGGACTGCAGCCTACCAGGCTGCTCCATCCATGGGATTTTCTAGGCAAGAGTACTGGAGTGGCTTGCCATTTTATTATGTCCTAAAAATCAAATGTTCTTTTTCAAGTAAAATACTTATTCAAATTAGCTCACATATGTTAAGCTTATAATGTAAACCAATTTTTGGTTGACATTCTATAAAACCTGTCTTTCTATCCATTACAGATCAGTTTTTTAGAAGTTAACTCTCATTAGGCAGTTTTGTTCCTGCAACAGTGCAAGAGGTGAAAGGACAAAATTTGCAAAAGTTACTAAAGTTACTGTCATCAGTTATGGATGGTTGATTGTTGACTAGATCCATAACAACGGAATTTGGCAGGAACAACTCAGCTACTCAGAAGAACTGGAAGTCAGCAGCTATGACAACGAGGGAGTCAGAAGAGTAGAAGGAGAAAGGAAAAAAACTGGTCATAGGAAGTGTATCATTCTCAACAGAAGGAGGACTTGATATCAATGATTCTGTTACTGAAAGATCTTAAAAGGACTCTAAGAATTTGGACAAAATATGGACAAAAGTGTTTCTGATGAAAGTAAAGGCACAGCCTTTGAAGAAAACTATGAAGAATGGCTCCACATTTATTAAACTCTTAGTATGTGTCATGCACTTTTTTGTTTTCTATTTTATTTATTTATTTTTTGGCTGTTCTGGGTCTTTGTTGCTGCATGGGCTTTTCTCTGGTAATGGTGAGCAGGGGCTACTTTCCAGTTGCTGTGTGAGGGTCTCATTGTGCTGGCTTCTCTTATTGTAGAGCACAGGCTCTAGGGCATGCAGGCTTCAACAGCTGTGGCTCGTGGGCTCAGTAGTTTCAGCTCCTAGGCTCCTGAGCACAGCCTCTAGAGCTGTGGTACATGGGCTTAGGTGCTCTGTGGCACATGGGATCTTCCCAGACCAGGGATATAACCCATGTCTTCTGCATTGGCAGGCAGATTCTTTACCACCGAGCCACCAGGGAAGTCCCAGGCACTTTCTTTTTTAAAAAGTTTACTAGAATAAGTGTTTGGCTAAAGCACTGCTCACTGTATTTGAGATTTACACACACTGTAGCCTGGAGCAGTTTGTTTTTTCCTCAATGTGGCTAGAACTTCATGATATATTATGCTTTATCCATTCTGTTGACAAATATTTGGGTTATTTGTAATTTTAGGCAACTATGAATAAAGCTGTTATTAACATTCTTGTTTGTATCTCTGGATATAAGCTCCCATTCCCAGCATATCCCTATATGTATGTATGCCTAGCATATCCCTATATGTATATATTTGGCAGCAGGACTGATGAGTCAGAGTGAAAGCATAGACACTGAGAACCTTTTTCCAAAGTGGCTGTATTAATTCACTCTCCTACCAGCAACGAGAGTTCTAGTTTCTCTCAGTTCAGTTCAGTCGCTCAGTCGTGTCCGACTCCCCGCGACCCCATGAATCACAGCACGCCAGGCCTCCCTGTCCATCACCAACTCCCGGAGTTCACTCAAACTCATGTCCACAGAGGCGGTGATAACATCCAGCCATCTCATTCTCGGTCGTCCCCTTCTCCTCCCGCCCCCAACATCCCTGTCAATTCTTGGTACTGCTAGTCTTTTCTATTTTAGAAACTGTTGGGGTACAGTAGTATCTCACTGCAGTTTTAATTAGCATTTTCTTGATGAGTAATGATGTAGAATACTTTTATTTGTTTCTTGCTCATTTAGTATCTTCTTTTTTACAAAGTAACTGTTTAAATCTTTGGATAATTTAAAAAATCAGGTTATCTTTCCTGCTGATTTTTCCAGAGCTCTTTATTGTGAAACATTCTTTACACACACACGACTAAAATCTTACTTCAACCTAGTGAGTTTGGTTTTTCATTATCCTCTTTTAATAGTGGGGAAACTGGAGACATGTGGGACTCAGTTAACTAACCAAGATGAAATGGCTTGTATATGAAATGCTGGTATGATTCCAGAATTCCTGCTTTAACCACTAGGTAATAACTCCTCCCCTAAATAGCAAAAGACTGTTCAGACTACAAAGAGGTCAAACCTATATGTGTTTCTACTGATCAAGAGTATACAGACTTTATACAATTTCTGTGAGACAGAGGGCAAAGGAATTCATCGAAAGAGCATCAGAGTAAAAGAACAGATCCTAAAGGGGCATGTGCTATATTTGGCTCCTTCAGATGGAACTGAACTGACCTCCATATCTTCTCAAGGTTCTAGCCTTTCTTCTGACAAAGGTTAAAACCAGAAATTTGAGCTCAATTGATCATTAAACATTTGCTGACTTTTTTTCTTTAAAGGAGAAAGCTGTTAATTCCAGTGCCTCTGTCAATTTCACTCAGGTAATTGCATTAGGGAACAGGAACACTGTAGGTAGGAAAAATGCAAATTGGCAGAGAAGTTAAATGTGGTTAGTCCTTTCCATCTAAATCCTCTTGTTGGCTTCAATGAAATGAATTAGCACTTTGCTTTCCTTCCTGTCCTTATGTAAAATGCCATAAAACCTGGAAAGGCTACTGGGTTCTGCTGAAGAAATTGGTTTTTCAAAGTGTAAAGGGATCTTACTATATCCTTTACTTTTCTGCAGCATTTGTAAAGTTTAATTAGCAAATGTACTACCTTTTCAAGGTCTCAGAGTACAGAATACTGTTACAAATTGCTAATTATATATAATTTTAAAAATGTTTAAAATTTTTAAAAAGAGCTATGAAACTATCAGTAAGCTTAATGTGCTAATTAGTCTTCAAACATTCTGAATGCAAATACCTAAGATAAACTTTATGGTAAAGACAAAGAAATATCTTTTCAAAGATAATAAACTAAAATATCTGTTCTTAATCAGCATGATAATGTTTCTTTAAATACATTGTCAAATTACCTAGTAAGGTAAAGTATTGATAAATAACTGAATGTTATTCATAATTTTCAAATAACTCAGTCATTACCCATTGCCCTAGGCTTTTTCCTGAGCCAATACTACACTTGATTGAATAATTATCTTTTAATCAGTGCCATAATGAAGAACTGCGCCTTCTAAGTTTTGGATATTCATATCCAACTTTGTTTCATTAGGTTTATCTCTAAATCAGAGCAACCAGCTGTCTCTCATAGAACATAACGCATGTTTCCATTTTAAACATGGGAGAAGTCAACAGGCAAAGATTTATGAAAAACTATTTTCATAAAAATTTTAATTGTTAGGTCTTTGCTTTGAGTTCAAATGCAGAGCCAGTCAATGGAAAATACTCTTTATGCCCTTAAACAAAATATCTCAGATTTCATCAATAAAGAGAAAAATCCCATAGTTGTGAACTTGTTTACTTTTCAGATGCATGCCAGTCTGCAAAGGCAAAATCAAACTTAAAACTGTCTTGACAAAAGCTCTGAGGTCACAGAATTTCTTAAAGATCCAGACGTGTACATTGTTATGATAACACTTTCTTTAAATTCAACAGAAAGTCTCATAAGATCTGAAAATTATGTCAAACTATATTCATTGGCATTAGCAACCAATGGGAAGCTGAAGAAACTGCAGTGTTCTGATAGTGAATAAGAGAATGTCACATACAAATGTATTACATTCAAAGTCATACACTCATGTCTGCATTTAGTATTTTTAATATAAATAAAAGAGTGATTCTCAAAGTTGATTATTCTTTAGATAATAGAAAGTACCCATCTCTGACTTTCCTGCAGAGAAACTCTTGTGGTCATATTGACATTAGATCATAGTCAATCTTCTATCTAAAGTTCTACTCAGCATAAAAAGTTTTTAGTGTATAAATAGTTTTCATTCCTGGTTGCTCAATTCTAGTAAATTCCAAAACACTGTGCTGGTCTTATCACTCAGTCTCTGATGTCTTGATGATCAAATACTTCTTCTGTGGTTTTGCTTCTGAATAGTTATCCTACCTTGTTTCCCCCACATATTCACCAGTGAGAAACACCTTTCACAGTGTGATGAGAACATCAAACATCTCCTTACCTGAAGTGTTTCCACCATTCGTTAAGCAAGGATTCTGAAATCATTCATTCTTTAAATTAATGTAAGACTCTTAATGAAATGTTAAGTATTTACTCAAAGAGGATCATGACAGAATTGGAACACAGGATTTAGGCTGGGTGGAGGTTAAGGCAAGTGTTAAACGTGTCAGCAAATACAATTCTAGTAAGAATACAGATAAGCTTCTGGCAATGAAGAATATAATGGGTTTTAAATATGTGTTCATCAGAGGTATTAAATTTACCAAGGATCCTATGAATATCCTAAGATATATATAAAATCCTAAGAATATAGGAAATCTTCACTGGCTTGAGTTACTGATGACTCATAAGATGAATAAATCATACAATTTCTTAAGCATGAAGGAAATATTATCAGTTTTACCCAAAGAAGATAATATTACTACTTTTCCATGTTGTTAAGATCTCCACAAAATAATTAGTCTGGAAAAAGTTTCACTTACCTTTTTATCTTCATATTTATACATTTTTGTCATTTGAGATTAGAATTGCCTATCCCACATCTACTAATAAAAGAAGGGTTTTCTGAAATGCCAGAAAAGTCTCACCTAATACAGCAGCAGAACAGATTAAACACCAGCATAATTATCTGGGAGCTTTCAGTCTTTTTTTAAAAAGATTGTTTTTAAATGTCCATTTTCTCCGTATTATTAGACAAGCAAAACTTATAAAAAATATTTCACCTGGATGAAGATCTGTACCTGGTTGGCTAGTCAGTCCTGGGAGAGACTCCTGCAACTGGTAGGTTGAGGTCGTGGAGGATGAGCCGTCAGCTGTGTTATTTGATGTCATGTATGTTCCATACGTTGATGCAGAGTAATACTGTGCATACTGGTTTTGGCCAAAGGCTGTGTAGGATGGATAATCCTGAAATAACAATTGAGATGTGTGTGAGTGAAAGACGGACTGTCCTCTGGCATGCTCCAAAGAAGAGCAATCACAATGGTAACGGAAAGAATAGTATCTGGCTCCACGGGTTCTGGAGTCCACAGCTTTAAGGTGATTGTAAAAAGCAGAGACCATTCTGTGGGCATCTTCTACATGCACACAGTAATGAAATACACTATGGGGTTTTGCAAACCAGGTCCAGTACACACATTTTAATCTACCTAAAGATCATATATGCTTCACTCCCCTACTCAGAATTATGCATACAAGCGTGTACATTGTCAGATCTTAAGCACTTGAAGAGGAGAGAAGGACGCTTGTATTCACAGCATTCAATCTCATCTTCTAAAATCACTGGCAAGAAGGAGGTGTGCCCTTCCTCTACTTCCATACAGACCTTGGGCTGCATTATTGTGGTATTTGTTCCCTTTTTAGGCTGCCCTTGATAATTTTGTTTTCTTGGCAGGAGATAATTTTAACAAAATGATTAAAAGACTTTCTTACCCAGTTTCTCACAGGCTATATTCCATGTGAGGCCTTGACTTAAATAAATCTTTAGTGAGGTTTTCAAATATTTAGTTTGCATCATTTGTTAAGGAAAAAGGAAAGCCATTGGATCAATTCCTCTCACTTGCTTTTTATTAAAAGTTTTTAATAATCCTAAAATGATCTAAATAGTCCTTCAAAACCTTTTTACATATTACATTTTTTAGTCCTCCCAAGTAGAACAAAGCAGTCTTTTCCTTATGCTTCCACTCTGTCTAGTGTATATTTCTATTATTATATTAAAATATTCTACCCCTTGTCCATATTATTTTCCTATCTATGTCTTCAGGAGGATTGGATCCTTTCAGAGAGCAGGGAACACTGACTTACGATTCTTCAATCTTCAATGCATAGTCAAAAAATCTAATGGCTAACACGCACTCAATAAATGTCCCGTGTATTAATAAATGAGTGACTGAAATTAAGCCACCTGGATTATCAAAAATTCTTAATTTTTTATAATAAAATATACATATTGATCTTGATGTTTAGTGTTTTACGAAACCACTTTTCAAACTAATGCCAAAATATGCAGTTTAATCTTGTCAAAAATATTATTAACATTATTCCTCTGTTTAATCAATAAATTTTCCTCTTAGCCTCTTGTCTTAATAAAAATTGATAGGAGAAGGCAATTAATATAATTCCTTCAGTAAATCCAAAGAGCAAATGCTTGTGCAGTAATTTTTATTTTAAAATATACAGAAGTCCAACAAGTCTGTTAAGAGTAAAATAGTGTATTGCTTACCCATGAAATCAGCTATCCTTCCATCTCAACTACTCTGAACATGATTGAGAGGTAGAAAATAAGAAAGTATCTGAATATATCACAAATTCATCTCCCTCCATGCTGATTCACCCTTTCAGATGACATTGCTTCTTGCTCCACATATAATTCTAACATGATTCTAGAAACAATCGTAGGTTTCAAAACTCACAAAATGATTAAGCAAATATCACTAGGAGAGCTAAGGAATTCTAGGACCAGGTATAGCGACAAAAGCAAAAAATTATTGTTCTCAGGAGAGTAGGAACTAAAGTTATCAAAAAATTCATAGAACTAAAAAATAAAAGCCAGTATGGAGTCTGAGATGCCTTTTGTTTTGGAAAAACAAACTTGGGTTTGGATCAAGCATACTCTATACTCTAATCATAATCTGATTATTGATTATAGTTCAACCTATCAATTTTCATAACTTTTTTATTAAGAAAAAATAAAATTAATTTAGTATTCAGTTCAGTTCAGTCGCTCAGTCGTGTCTGACTCTTTGCGACCCCATGAATCACAGCACGCCAGGCCTCCCTGTCCATCACCAACTCCCGGAGTTCACTCAAACTCATGTCCATCGAGTCGGTGATGCCATCCAGCCATCTCATTCTCTGTCGTCCCCGTCTCCTCCTGCCCCCACAGAAAGGATGCAGTAGATTTTCTCATTTCCTCCCATGACTAAAACAATCATAGCTTAAATGTTTAACAGGTAAACCTTTAGCAATCAGGAAACCTAAAATACCCATAGTTATACCAAGAATCTAGAAAGCTAATCTTTACTACTCTGAAATGCTGTCTTAACTATAAATAAATAAAGTTTATTAACCTGATACTATTCTTCAAAAATCTGATATATATAAAAAGCTACTATACCTGTTGTGAACCACTGAAATTCGTTGAATTTGAAACTGAATTATTTGCATAAATAGTAGAAGATGGTGCAAAACTAGAACCTAAAGATAAAAGAACAAATTGCATTTAAAAAGTGTTTCTTGAAAAATATTAAAATATTTCACTTTGCAGAATTCAATGCAATATATTTTAAATTTTGTTGTTGAGGCAGTGAGATTTGAAATGGAGAGATTTTCAAGGGAAATATGCTTGGCTTTTTCTTGTGACAACTGGTAAATTCCTTCCTTTAGAATTCTGTGGAGTTAAACAGAAGTTTGTGGGAACAGTCTTACCAAGGACTCAGCTAACTTTCAAGGGCCAATGTCTCCCTGTACAGAAGTACTCAAAGAATAAAACAGCAATAGTGAGACTACTTCCAGGAAACAACTGCAACTTTCCAATGGTCATATCAACTGCTGCTGCTGCTAAGTCGCTTCAGTCGTGTCTGACTCTGTGCAACCCCATAGACAGAAGCCCACCAGGCACCCCCGTCCCTGGGATTCTCCAGGCAAGAACACTGGAGTGGGTTGCCATTTCCTTCTCCAACGCATGAAAGTGAAAAGTGAAAGTGAAGTCGCTCAGTCGTGTCCAACTCTTCGCGACACCATGGACTGCAGCCTACCAGGCTCCTCTGCCTATGGATTTTCCAGGCAAGAGTACTGGAGTGGGTTGCCATTGCTTTTTCTGCATATCAACTGCATATACATACAAAAACTATTCAAGTTTAAACAATTGGCTGAGGCTAGTTTAGGAAATAAACATACAGAATCCGTTTAGAAATGAGGCTTTCAGCATCCCATCTTTTTGTTCCTTTATGTCCTTTCCTTAGAACAAAAAAGCTGTAGGCTAGGGCTCAGACCTAAGGAAGAACTGTTTATACCGCAATCATCTAAGATTCGATAACCTAAAATTTTATGACAAAGTGAGCAAGTTATTTAGTTATTTGAAATTAGGGCAAAAACAAGCAAACCATCAATCTATAGATTCAAAAAAATATGTTCTCATGGAATGCACTTGTTAAGGAATAAAAGACTATTAAGGCAGCTGATTATTTTTTTATCAACATGTTTTGAATAGCAATAGTATTAGGTAATAATGCAAATTAATGTAGCCTGGAATATCCAATATAAAAGTATTTTGCGAAATTAATGGAAATGTCTCTATGGCCTTTTCCACACTGCCAACTGAAGCTGAGCAGCTCACTGTGGCTGAGGCATGTATGCAAATATTTATCTACCAACATTATAAGGAAAAAGGACACCTGTCATTTCAGCCAAAAAAGGCCTAAGTAATTATTTCATTTTAGTCAATCAACCAAAATGCCAATATTAGTTCATTTGAATAATGTTCATATAGCCCCCAAACTATGACTAATCATTAGAAAAAAATGACAGGTTAAAAAGTAAGCTTTTAATGTTTTTACCATGTCACTAAATTATTTTCTGCAATTATTATACAATGTTCAAAAATAATTTTTAATCGGGGACAGAAACAAAAAGAAAAATTAAATAATGATCATATATGGAGAAAAAAGTTTTAAGAGGGGAGGTACAAATGATTTAAATATTCCTATTTAAGAAATATAGTACTAACTGCTGCTGCTGCTAAGTCACTTCAGTCGTGTCCGACTCTGTGTGACCTCATAGACGGAAGCCCACCAGGGTCCCCCGTCCCTGGGATTCTCCAAACAAGAATACAAGGGGGAGGTATTTTAAAAACAAATAAAAAAAGAAATCCTCAATCATTCAACAGTAAATATAGGACTTAGAAAAGTGCTAACTCAATTTTAAATTAAATCAAAACAGCATTACATACATAAGGAATCCTGACAAGAAAATGCTGGATTTTGTCATGAATCTTTGAAATCCCTTAAGTAGATGCCAAACATGTGACTGGTGTGGTGACTGGCTTGGAGGTTGCTTTGCTTGGACTTAGTTTCCTGCCAATTTTATGCAACTTAAGCTTAAGTATTTAAATTTAATATGGGTCATGTTTCTTGATGTATGTTGAGCTCTTTTCATCATGTTCCCTCTTAGTTATCTTTTCCAATGATATCGTCTGAGCAGTGGTAGCGTTTAATACTGTCTTCATGACTATATATTCTGAAGCCAAGGAGTCTCATTCAAAGAATTCTTTCTCATTTAACATGTCTCCTGGGTGGCTGCTTACCTGGCATCTGGTAAGAATAAGGTGTCTGGCCTGGCTGTGGGGTAGAGAAGCCTGGGCTGTAACTGAGGCACCCACTCTGTAATGGGGACTGAGTTTGTGAGAGTCCACTCTCTGTCTTGATGCCTGGTAACATCACGCCCAGATCTGTTTGGAAAGTGCAGGTGTAAACCATTTCATTAGTAAAATGATCATACTATAACATGACTTGCAACTTATATTAGAATATAAGAGTCTATATAAGAATATTAGAATATACAACTAATAGCCAGCAGGATTACCTGCTTGTAACCAAAGAAGGAGAAGAAGAAGCGAAATACCGTAAGTGGGCAGGCTGTAGGGCTGTCCTGTCTGTGAGTAGGCAGTGTAGACGGCTGGCTGCTGCATCCCCGAATACTGAGTCTGGCCTGCATAGGCGGACATTGTTTGAGCTGCTGGTGTAGAAAGAATGTGTGGATAGGGCCTAAATATCAGAAAAATAGCATTACTGTGGCAACAAAGACTGCATATTATTTCAGACAGCTTAGATTCAGTGAAACCTGATAATAGCCAGGAAGTAATCCTCTTCTTTTTCCACAATATCATTTTAACAATATAGAAAAGGACAAGAGTCTGAATGTCAGGAGACCCGGCTCTGCTATAACCCAGTCTCAATACCTTGGACAAATAAACTTCCTAAGGCTATACCTCACCTGTGAAAAGAAAACTTTGGTTTAGATATCATCCTGAAAATCTCTTCCAGGTCTATATTGCTTACATCCGAAATAGCATTCCAACTGATATGTAGATGAAGAAAGTGGAGTCCAGGTCAGTTAATTAATTTATTAACTCATGAGCATTATTTCCTGTTACCATGCATGACCCAATGCCATGTAATGACTACAAAAGACATTAAAAGCCCTAGGAAGAATTCCCTACAAGAACTAAAAATCTTACCCAAAAAAATTTTT
Source organism: Moschus berezovskii (assembly GCF_049115385.1). Taxonomy (NCBI): domain Eukaryota; kingdom Metazoa; phylum Chordata; class Mammalia; order Artiodactyla; family Moschidae; genus Moschus; species Moschus berezovskii. Next base: position 78,809,812 of record NC_142469.1, on the reverse strand, counting down.
TTAAAAAGTATGCAGCTTCTTGAAATGGAAAGCCATTCCCTTCGTCTTGCCACATCTTATAGAAGGTCCTCAAAATAGATATCCAATCTCTAGCCTATGCTTAAGGATAAACACTGTAGCTGCTGTAGAAAATAACTTTTAAATGTGCATGATCCAGAATCCCAAATCTTGACATATCTCTCTGATGGCAACCAAATTCAGATATACACCCAATATAGTTAAGCTTGAAATGTTTACCACTGTCCTCAAAACGTTGACTACATTAGTTATAAAAGCAATAGTGCATATTTTTCCAAAATGTGTATTACAACTTGAAATCCAATAAAAATATTATAAAGCTGGAACAAATTATGACGTGCTGAGGTTTGAGAAAATGTAATCTTTTCAGATTTTCTTTAAACTAGTAACAGTTTTCAAATTTTTATTAAAAAAATCAGTATATTCTGATCTGTGCTTGATGCTTTCTTCAAAATATATAAATGTTCAAAATTAAAGGAACTGTTTGGACAAAAGTGAATATATTCCTAGATCTGTGAAAGATATTTATTTATAGGTCTAATCTATCTGATGAATCTATACAAGAATCTATCTATTCAACTATCTATAACATTTATATATATAAATATATCCCGATTTAAAGTTACTATATTGTGTAAATATGATTAATCAAGATAATCCCAGAAAATTATTCTAACATATCTGAAAGACTACTGACCACTTACTTGGAAGGATACAGCTGTGGGGAATATTGATGTGCAGATCTGGGGCTGTAGCCACTACTTGTTATTACTGTGAGACACAAAAAATAGAAAAAAGATTGCTTCATAAATATGTTTCATTGGTTTCACTGGAGTAATCAAAACTAATTTAAAGAAATGACCGTGTTAGAGAAGTATTTCAAAAAATTCAGTCATTTTCTAAACAGAAAATTCATTCGTTTTCTAAACAGAAACAGATGCCTAAACATTTTCTTCTAATTAAACTGTTCCATATTTGTTCTAGGAAAGTGACATGATATCTTCTCACAAATCAATCCCCTTCATCATTCTTCCATTTTCTCAAACCAGTGGCATGCTCTTAAATGCATTAATATGCTATGAATAAATATCCTTGATTATAAGTAATTAAGCTTTCATGATATAAAAGTAAACCTTTTCATTTTCAAACTTCATGTTTTAAATTCCAAACACGATGACAAGATAGTGCTCTTCCCCTGCATTTACTCTAATAGAAATACAATAGAAATTAAGAAAAATGTAATGTTTCAACCTTCATTTTCAAGTTATAAAACAATAATGCTTTCTATTTCCTTTCATTTTGTCAATCTGATGAGTAGTTAAAATGCAGAGTCCAAATAATTCTTGTAATAACTGGAATATACACAGAAAGCCTGAGTGACAATGTAACATGAAAAAAAGCAGAACTATGACATCCAGCAGCAATCCTATTTACAAATGTATTTTGAACTCTCACAGACTAGACTTTTTTGAGAAGATTTTAAAGGTGAAAATCAGGTCTTATCAACATTTCAGCCAAACATGCAGTCCCAAATTGGACTATTTCCAAAAGTTTGGAAGTTTCTTTTTCCTTTAACCATCTGCCTTGACTAAGACAGATGTATTGCAAATATATGGACCCTAAAGTGTTAAGGCCGTCCCTTCAGAGCCAATCCATACTGGGCAAGCACACAGAGTGTCTTTATTAGGCCATCTGCTGCTCATTCACTTTTCAAAAAGATTAAAGTAGTATACAATGCAGCGCTGGAATTAGTTTAGCCTAATCAATCATAGTTATACTTCAAAGTACTGTGTCCTTTCTAAGTTGTTCATAATTCTGGATCTAAACTCTCAGAATTGTAAAAGTGACAAATAGGTTTAGGTTGCTAACTATTTTATGAAACATGATATATTTCTATATCCAAATGCTATTAAGTACCCTTGTGATCTATTGCTTCATAAACACATAGAATTTAATGTATTTAAAACGCTATTTGGACTGTAAGCTCAGAGTATGAAGAGTATATTATCGTTTTCATAGCAATAGTGCAGAAAGTACATTTTCAAGAATATTATGGACCAGTTTTGACAATCACTGAATATGATTTGAGGTGTAACGTCTTAAATGTTTTCAGCAACCAAAATTAAAGTGAATTTGCTAGGTATATTTGAAACTATGTGGAGCAATGAGTCATTAATTTTCTACTTGTTTATTAAAAACGTAAAAAAATGTTCAAAACTTTCAAATCAACTCAATGAGAATAAGCCTTTTCTATCACACTAAGGGCACTAAACATACATTGCATAATAGCAACAGTATATACCGCATAGGAAATTCAGTCTGATTCATTAATTAACAATGATTAGCAGAAATATGATTTCAGTTCAGTTCAGTTGCTCAGTTGTATCCGCCTCTTTGCGACCCCGTGAATCACAGCATTAAGTAAGGCTTAATTCCACATTTTCATCTCATTTATAAAACTTCATTGTGGTACATGCAAAACTTAGACTATACTAATCAGTTATTCTCAAGATTGTGAAACACAATGCTTTTCTAAAGTAATATCAAACAATGAAAAGAAATACTTAACTTTTATTGAATTAGCCAAACAAAATTATTTTTTAAAAAGCCTCACATATATGAACACAATTCTGAATATACATGATGCTTCTTCCCTCTAATGAATGAATCTAGACATCATTAGAATAATGTACCCATAGTAGTACAAAGGTTCAACTTTTAAAATTTTATATAATGTCTGTACATTTATTTTCTAAGTAGAAAACAAAACCTGTGACTCAGAAAACTCTTTATATAAAACTTAGAAAATTTATACTTCTTGAGTATACAGTTTACATTTTATTCTAACTAATAAATCTGCAGATAACTAAAAACAATGACAATACTGTATTAAAGTGAGCTGAGATTATGCTGATCAAAGTAAAGACTGTTCCTACACAAAACAGCCTAATCTCTCCAGTATGATTTCCGGAACACCATGTACAAATTTAGGAGACCTTCCTTTTATTCCCTATTGGCATTTAATCAATCAAGAAATGTATGCAAAGCACTTAATGTATTATATTACATTATTTCCTCATATAAAAGTAAGCAAAATTGTCTGTCTTCAGAATGTCTGAAAATTAGGTAAAACATATTTTAATGAATATTATCGGATTCTCACAAGGTGGTATCAAGCAATCTTAAGGTTTTATCCTTATTACTGTAATACCTTAGATCACTGCCTCTCTAGGGGATGAGAGATGAGAGATGAGTAGGGGGATGGGTGGAAATTTTGCCTGCCAGGGAGCATTAAAAATGCCAGGAGACGTGGTAAGCTGTTAAAACGGAAGGCATGCTACAATTAACTTGGGATAGGTGCCAGAGATACTGATAAACACCTTCTAATGCAGAAGATAGCTCTTCCACAAGAAAAAAAAGACCACGTTTTTAATAGCAGTGCTGTTGAGAATCCCTGACCTAAATCACTCTTTCCAACTGAACTTGACTTCCCAGGTGGAGCAGAGGTAAAGAACCCATCAGCCAATGCAGAAGGCGAAAAATATGTGGGTTCGATCCTTGGGTCAGGAAGATCCCTTGGAGGAGGAAATGGCAAACTTTCCAGGAGTCTTGCCTGGAAAATCCCATGGACAGAGAAGCCTGGCGGGCTACGGTCCACGGAGTTGCAGAGTCAACCATGGCTGAGTGACTAAGCGCGCACGCACACATGCACACACACACAACTGGACTTGGTCCATGGAGCTGGAAATATTCTATATCTGAGTTGTCCAATATGGTAGTCATTAAAAACTATTTATTAAACATACAACTATTAAACAAGCCACTATTTAAAAAAATCCACATACAACTATTAAACACTCAGAATATAATTAATGTGACTAGATTAAAAAATTTTGGTTTTTAACCAAATAGTATTTCATTTAGACTTAAATAGCCACATATGGCCAGTGGCTACTTTTCTGGACAGCCCAACCCCAGATAATTCTTAAAAGAAAACTGAGAAACTATTTGTAAATATAATATGAGTAAATTCCAGACAGCTTGACAGTTCACACATATCTCTTTTTACATCTTTATATTTTCCAATAAACTTTTAAAGAAAGGACTCTTGGACTGACCAGGACATAGTTCTAGACTCATTTATACCAACAGGGAGACCCTGACTGTTTGGTCTTAACCATTTTTAACATCTCTGTGCCTCGATACTCTTGCTTCTTAAAATGGATCATCAGAGACGTCTGCAATTTCTTCTGGAGCTAACATCTTATAATTTTTCATTCAGTTTTCATTAACTTTGTGGTATATTATTTAAGTATGTCAGCAATTATTTAATTTCATTCTTAACCTTAAAAACCATGTTCAGTTTTGCAGAAACTTTACAATAGTTATAGTAAGTTAGTAATACAAATGCTAGGGTAACTTAGTACCTTATCTCCTGAGCAGCAAGAGAATTGCTAGAAAGGATTTGAATTGGGGCACAAGCTTCTCTATGCTGTTGCTGCTGCTGCTAAGTCGCTTCAGTCATGTCCAACTCTGTGCGACCCCATAGATGGCAGCCCACCAGGCTCCTCTGTCCCTGGGATTCTCCAGGCAAGAATACTGGAGTGGGTTGCCATTTCCTTTTCCAATGCACACATGCGTGCTAAGTTGCTTCAGTCATGTCTGACTCTGTGCGATCCCATGGACAGCAGCCCATCAGGCTCCTCTGTCCATGGAATTCTCCAGGCAAGAGTACTGGAGTGGGTTGCCAGTTCCTTCTCCAAAGCTTCTCTATACAAAGTGTATAAATTATATCTTTCTGTTTGGAGTACTAATATTTATGTGATTACATAGCAGCTGTTTCCAATCAGTGTGAACCAATGAAATGGGATCATCTGCATCTATAAAAATCAAATATATGCTATAATGACATTAGAGTTCAAGGCTCTACCTCCACTCTTTTTACATAAGAAGCATACCCACATCAAATTCTTGTATGTGAGAACATGAATAAGTATAAAATACATTAGAGTAGAATAACAGAACCAAGATTTAATATCATGAATACTTTTCTAGGTTTAATGTTCATTTTTCTGCTATACAAATTCCTCCTCAGGTTAAAAAAAGTCCTCTCATCAGATAATCAACCAAATGAAATATTGTATTTGGGAAGGGGGGGGTGGATCTTTAAGTCAACTCAATGCGTGTCCTTTGTGCCCACCTGGGAGTTATCAGGTATTTATATTTAAAGAGGATTGATGTTTAAAGACACACTATTGTTCTCTTTGAAGCATTAGAAGGAAAGTCAGTGCTCTCAGAGACTGGGTTCTAATGCGACCAGCATGTGCTCTCCTGCAGCCCATTAACCTTTAATACTTGTCACTCAGCTGCTTACACAGGAGGGTTTTTTTTTAAACCCAGAGAGGAAACAAGGTTATTTAGAAGGAATCAAATGGATAGTTTTACATCTTGAATGTTGGAGAGAAGGCAGGTTTTAGTCATTTAAATGGGCAAGTTGAAGGAACAAAGTTGACTATTACAACCTAATAATTAAATCAAGCACTGTATGAAATAATTATGAAAGAAGCAAGCTTTGCTTATTTCTAATAAGAAAGTCGGGGCATTGCTTGGTTCTCAACTGCAGATGCAGTAAAATGATTCCAAACGTTATTTCTAAAAACACATCATTTTATGATAATATGTTTTCCCAAAAGTGAATTTATTGCTGAATTTATAAAAATCCAAATTCTCGATTATTCACTAGGACGACGACATGGACCGCAATGTGTACGGAACAAGACACAAGCTTAAGGCTTTACCTGACCCAGTAAAAGTGTCAAGCGCTCCATCTCCAGTCGTGGCTGTGGTTTCACTGCTGTTCAAAGGCTCTGTTTTGACTGCAAGGAGAGACACTACATAGAAGAATAAGTAAATGTGAGTTATATTTCTAACTTTATATCAAAGATGTTGACTGTTCAACTAGGGGCTTTTCTAGCTACCATGGGCATGCAAGAGAAAATCTGAGAAGTCGATGAGGAGAGTTTGTTAATTCAGCTACTAAACGGACATGCATTTATAGAGGATTTAATCTAAAAATCCTCTGTCTAAGCTGTTTCTCTCGAATCTGGCTTTTAAAGGCAGTTAACCTGACACAGTGAAACAGCAGTATACATGTATTTGGATTTTTAACTCACCTAAGCACACTCTGATATTATAGTCAAATGGTGGAAGAAAGGAATCATCAGTCAGTCTTTAGCACACTGAATCCAAATCATAACAGAGATTTACTGCTTGTATTTTATTCTTCCCAAGAAGACATTAAAAGAAAAGACTGCTTAAGAACAATGGTGGCATATGCATAAACAGAAACCTGGGTGTGTATTCATATAGTGGGTGGAAAATGAGGCACTCAATAAATTTCTGCTCTACAAAAGACAAAAGAGCCATAAGGTATTGGTTTTTTTTTATTCTAATAGTATAATGATCTTTAATACATTATAGAGACAAGCATAGGAGATGGTTTTTACAGCAGGAAGTACAGCTTTGAAAACTCTATTATTTCTCCTTTGAGGTGGTATATCTTGGCAAAATCCTCATTGGTAATGATGTAGCCACTGAGGTACACAATACTGTCATTATTAGATGCAACGACTTTGGCGGGGGCTACGCAAAAGCCTCCACCTATTTTGTCACACCATATTTTCCCTTTGTGGGCAAAGCTCCATATATCACAGCAGCCAGGGAATACACTAAATTATTTTCTACTTGACACCTCTTATGTTTCCTACTCATAAATGGAATGATACAGTTAAAAACCTCAGAAGCAAGCAGAGGACTATAAAGTAAGCTGAAGACTAGCCAACTATGGACAAATATGGCCGAAAGAATAGTGGGCTAAGAGCACACCCACCAACCAAGCAAGTCAGCGTTACTCTGTTAGAAAAGCAATTAATGATGGAGAAACATGCAGTAATGACTAGGTTCACTTTTCACACGAACGGAATCGGCTGCACCCTCCCTCAGTGAGCTCTGGTGTTAATTTAGCATCCGTGATTTAACTGTGTCATGAAGATTCGCTGGAAGATTCAAACTGCAAAGGTTGGAAAGAATCCAAACTCTAAAGCATACTGCCTCACAGGCAGCACTAACTAACCAAGAATTCCTTTCATCTGTATAGAGATGATCCAGAGCAGGGTGTAGAAAGGTGTAACAGCTACTCTCAATGATGCAATGTCCTCATCTGACTTTTGACATATGACAGAAAGGAACCTTCCAAAGCGGCCAGCAAAACTAAGGCAAGAGACAGTTTCTCAGAACTTCCAAATTCCAATTGTGGCTAAATTCCCATGTAAATATGTCTAAATCTATAAATGACATTTGTAAATTAGGTTTATTAATACTAAAGGTAATCTATATTGCACTTGTGAACCACGGAGTGTGCAGCAAAATGTCTGAAAACATCCCCAAGCTAGACATGAGGTTTTAGTTCTGTTACTTTGAATCCCGACTTTGAGGTCTGATTTCAAAAACTTAGTATTGGTGTTGATTATAATCTCCTCAATTTGAACATTTCAGGTGGTCAAAAAGAGAAGGAAGGAAAGCTAGAAAATGAATGCAACCAGGTTGCATTCATTATCCTGGAAACATTTCTTATTAAAATTTTAAAGGTCTGCTGTTAGTCAAAGAGAAAGGAGGTTCATTTAACTGAAAAGAGGCATCTCTATAAAGAATATAAAGAGAAGCATACACACCAAGATGTGTTCAGTGTACCAGAATGTAGGGATTTAAAATAATAGCTAAGTGGATGCTAACATTTGGGGGAAAACAGTGCACATTAATGTAAACTTATTTTTCATATGTGGTAAGAGTTGAATAATAGGGAAATGGGAAAGAATGAATCATGCTGCTTACAGAAAATCACTTATGCTCACAGGAGGCCAGCATCAACAAACATCTTTTGAGTAAGATGCAATATTTTGATTTTTATAGAGAAAGTAAATAATATTAAGTAATAATATTTTTTCTCAGGAAAAGAAAACTTAGAAGTGAAATAGACATTATATGATTAGCTGATTTATTAAAGATGGTAAAATACAAAGAAGTGTCTAAAATGATAATCACAAAGTCTGATAAATGAAAGATATTTTCATTAAAAATCTGAATATATTTGAAATATATTTCATTTTCTTTTGTCTTGCTTTTATTTCTACACTTTAAATGAGATATACCATATACTTTTCTAGAGGCAGGAAACTGTTAATATATGCAAGACACTATTAGAAAGATGTTCATCAATGAAACAAGTCTAGTTCTATGCATCTATTTTCTAAAACTTATAAAAATCCTCATTCCAAAAGTTTATGGTGTGTATTCACTGTCATATTCAAATGTATTTTTTTTTTTACTGTATTCTATTTTTCTTAACACAGAAATTAAACAGGGCTTTTAACTTTTTTTCAGGACAATGTCCAATATGATTACAGTACAAGCTATAAAACAGAAATAATAAGGTTCTATTGAAGAAAAGCATCTTCTTTATCACTAAAACTCAAACTTACAAAATAAACATTTTGATTTAAAAAGCAGCAGTCATATTTTAGTGCTTAGGTTAGAGAGTTTTGTGGTTTTATTCTTCTACATGCTCCATATATGTGGTTCAAGGGTTCATTTCCCAAAAGGTGAGATGAAAAAACTACATACATGTAGCGTTGTATACAGAAACATTATTTCAAAAAATGACTGTATTGCCAGGCACCCTCTACACTAGTTATCCACTTGCAACTTAGATGTTTTTCATAAAGCCAAATACTAAAAAAAAAGTCAAAGTAATTTTATTATACTGATAAAATTTAATTTTATTTTTAACTTTTAAAAATAATTGATTTCTATGGACTAAATCAAAATTGCATGTGATTATTGTCACGTGTCAGCTATGGCTACTGAATCACTGATTTTCTCTCTTTACATCCCAACCTCTTCCATAACCTGATGCAAGTACTTTCAAAGCAAACTTACTCTTGTCACCTCAGATTATCTTCAGAATTCAAGTACAAAATTAATATATATTAATTATTTTTAGGGGGAGTCTATTATCGTAACTCAAGGCTCATGTTCATTTGTTACAATGTAAGGCTTAATTAATCCTTGAAACAGAGGTGACCCAAGTAATTTACATTTCACATGTTATCCTCAGAAATCTGTGTTTAAACTGGACCACAAAATATTGCATAGCTACCTCTGATAATTTAGATTCAGGAAAGAATTTCAGGAAAAGTTAGTTCAAGAAGGATAAAATTTACAACTCAACAGGGGGGAAAGAAGTGTTGCCTACCAGTTTTATGATTTATGTTTTTCTAAATCAATTTTTTCATTTCAAAACCTGCAAGCATCAAGTGTCTTTCATTTTAAATATCCATAAAGTATTTAGCTTTGTAAAATGATTTGATGATGCTTACAATTTATGGCTTTCATTCCAAAAAGAAAATCTAAAAGAGCAGAGCCACAGCAGTAGGTGGTTCTACTGCACAGACATATAATATTCAGAAACAAATTCATCCCATGTGAGTCAATCATCTATATACTAAAAATTCTAGGAGATCCTTTTGTATGCTATATAGATTTCAAATATAGAAAATACCATAAACCTGATCAGAATGTTTGATCCCGGTTCCCCCAAATCTTCTCTTTGAAGTATTTTCTTAATCTCCATGTAGAATCAAATATTCCCTCCCTCTGCTGTGCACCCACCTTGAACACATTATGCACTCATTATTTTCAGTTCTGTTTCCCTCTGCTAGACTTTTGGTCCCTTGATGGCCAGTATCATGTTCTATAGGTCACTGGGTTCCCATTTCCTAGCACAGAGCCTGGCATAGAACAGGAACTTGATATATTTTAAGTGAGAAAGTGAAAATTCACATTTAGACCATATCCTAAGAACTTCCAATGAATGTGAGTATTTTGCCTATAAAGTACAGCTAATCATGTATCTTAACACTATTAGGCAAATTAGAATCTTATATATGGAAGTAACTTTTCACATGATTGGCATGCATTTACACACCTGTATATGCAAACACATGAAGCATGACACATGAAGTAACATACATGAATCTATATCGGGATCAGCAAACTACACTTTACATGCCAAATCTACCCCATGGCTTGTTTTGTATACCCTGTGAGCTAAGAATGATCCTTACATTTTAAAATAGTTGAAAAATATAAAAAAGGAATAATATTTTGTGATATATGACAATTCTATGAATTTCAGATTTCAGTGTTCATAGATCAAGTTTTATTTGAATATGGTCAAGGTCAGTTGTTTACATATTGTCTATGGCTGCTTTTGTGCAATGAAAGCAGAGTTGAAGAGTTTCAACAGAGACCATATGGCCTGCAAAGCTGAAAATATTCACTATTTGACTATTTACAGAAAAAGTTTGTTGACCACTGATCTATACGCCAAGATATGATTATATTCACTCTATTTTTATTGACAGTTCTTCATTTTAAAAATTTAACAAGTGACAAAGATTTGAAAGGAAAATCTAGGTTCCAGTATAAATCTGCAGATGTTATTATATAATTAGGATTAAGGTGATGAACCCTTATGAATTAAGGAGTAATATATTTATACAGCACCAAGGTAGTATGGTGGTATATTAAGGTGATACTATTAGTAGTCATATTAATAAAAACTATTAAAATTATCTTTTTGAAAATCTAGAGTTAATGGAAAGATTTTGAAAATCCACTAAATTAGCTTTTACCTTTTGTTTTATTATAATAATTTTATAAAGTAATCTAATTCCATCAGTAAAATCCAGAATTATAAATAAAATAGTTTAATCTCAATGGGAAATGTGCATCACATGCTTAGCTATGTTACAAATACATGGCATAAAGAGTCATTAAAATTCTATTTCATATCATTATGCCACCAAGATACAATAAACTATATTATGTAATTAAAATTTATAAATAAATTATATTGTCATTAATGATATATACAAATAAATTAAATTTATAAAGTATACATTTATAAATAAATAAATAAAATTATATTATCATTAATAAAGTATACTTAACGTTTAATTACTAAAAGTTTGCCTCTGTGGCCAGTGTACATGTTTTAAATGAAGAAAATGTATTATTTGACCAAACATTGGACAGTCTTTTAACACACTGCATGTTTCCATTTTCCTTAAAAACTATTGCCTAATTATCAATGAATTATTAATTAAGGAAAAGAGATTATACTGATTTGTGTGTGTGCATGCTCAGTCGTGTCTGACTCTTTGCAACCCCATGGACTGTAGCCCACCAGGCTCCTCTGTCCATGGAATTTTCCAGGCAAGAATACTGGAGTGGGTTGCTATTTCCTCCTCCAGGAGATTTTCACAACCCAGGGATCGAACCCATGTGTCCCGTGTTTCCTGCATTGGCAGGCAGATTCTTTTACTACTGAGCCACCTGGGAAGCTGGTTTATATTACCAAAAATTTACATACATTATATAATTTAAAACAAAAGCATTGCCAGTGAAGTATTACTTGCTTCCTTTTTATATAAAAGAATCAAAACTCAGAGAGGTTAAGCAACTTGTCTAAGAAGACACAGCTGGTAATTACCATGTTTCACATCCATAGTCCTCTTGACACAGAAATCCTGGTTTTTCCCGTATGGTCACATAACTCTTAAATATTAATACAAAGAACCAGGAAAACTTGACGTTTTACGCTTAGAAAAATGTTTCTGTTGGAAATTAGATGTAAGTTACTAAATATTGATTATATATATTCACTATTGTAAAGTTGTATGCGTTATGTTAATAGTTTAGAATAGAATAACAGCTAAGTATGATTTTAAAATCTTAAATGTTTATGAAATCATCAAAATTAGAATATTTTGTTACATGATGACTTAATGAAATTTAAATTTCAGAGTCGATAAATTAAGTTTTATTGGAACCTGACCACTCTTGTTCATTTCTATAGTGCCTATTGCTACTTCATGAGTTTGGGTGAACTCCGGGAGTTGGTGATGGACAGGGAGGCCTGACGTGCTGTGATTCATGGGGTCGCGGAGAGTCGGACACGACTGAGTGACTGAACTGAACTGAACTGATTGCTACTTCTGAGGTACAATGATGGAGTTGCATAGTTGAGACAGAGACAGCACGGTCTGCAAAGCCTAAAACATTTCCTGTCTGGCTCTTTACAGGAAAAAACCCTTGAGTTATTATTAAGAGGAACTAAATTCTGGCAACATATTTTTACATATGAAAAGTATATTTTAAGTGTGGAATTGAAAAAAAAGAAACTAAAATTATAAAAATTTAAATAATGGGCATAACGGAGTTCTCTTCATTCACTGATCATATATTTAATTTAATCTACATACAGCAAGGTCCAGGCAAACTGTGGCTGTTCCAGCTGCTTGCTTGTAATGCACATTTCTAACACGTCCTGAGCTCTTCTTTTTAATCCTAGAATTGGGTGATTCCACAGAAGTTTTATATGGTTTTAATTTTTAAATTTTGATAGTGTATTAACCTTTGGTTTGGGAGAAAGTGTATTCTATTGGTGGTTGTTAAGTCACTAAGTCATGTCTGACTCTTTGTGACCCTATGGACTGCAGCCCACCAAGCTTCCTCTGTCCATGGAATTCCCCAGGCAAGAATATTAGAGTGGAATGCCATTTCCTTCTCCACAGGATCTTCCCGATCCAGGGATCAAACACGTCACTTGCATTGCAGGCAGATTCTTTACCAACTGAGCCATCAGAGAAACCCGTATTTATATCATATATATGTAAATATATATGACTGTAGCTAACATCTATAGTTCAAAACATCTTGAGACAATTTATAATTTTAAAAATACAGCTTTCATTACTGTTAATTTTTTAAATGGTAAGTTTTAAAAGTTAATATTACTTTAAGCATTTTAATCGTAATGTTTATTAAAGTCTACAAAATACAAAATATCTTTCTGCCATGCTATGAATTTAATTTATGAAAGTCTATAGGCTTCCCAGGTGGCTCTGTGGGTAAAGAATCCTCCTGCAATGCAGGAGACACAGGAGACATGGGTTTGATCTCTGGGTTGGGAAGATCCCCTGGTGGAGGAAATGGCAACCCATTCCAGTATTCTTGCCTGGAGGATCCCATGGACAGAGGAGACTGGAGGGCTACAGTCCACAGGGTCGCAAAGAGTCAGACACCACTGAGGCAACTGAGCATACACACTCATAGGCTATGGAGACTGAATTTATACATAGGCACAATCTGCTTCAACTGCTCTCATTAATGCGACAGTTGTGCTGAATTCTTACCATTTAATAAATGGATAGGTAGTTAGAAAAGTAATAGATGCAGCCATTTGTGCAAAATTATGAAAAACCTAAGAAAAGAACACTACTGACCCAATGTTAAAATGCTAGTTGATATGAAAAACGTAGCCAACTGTTATCAATAAACAACTAAAAGGTGTGTTCATGTCTCCTTTTCCTTTTATAAGAACTGAATACAGAAAAGAGAGTGCAAACAGAAACAGCAACAGGAAGCAAACCAGAAGGGCAAATCCACACATCCAAACGCATGCAGTGTACCATTATCTCTCATACTTGTTGCCGAGGAGGGGGTGTTGCAACTCAGCAACCAGTCTGCAGTGTTTAAAACAGTCATGTTGTCCCCTGAGAACAGGAACAGCATAAGGGTTCATTGTCTGAATGCCTGCTCAGTGTACGAGGATAGTCATCAACTGCACTGATGTTTGTACTGCTTTCTGGCCCTCTTGCCAAAATTACAACTGCATGGTATGATTTTTACATTTTAGTTTATCAGTTCTGTTTAGTTCAGTTAAATAAATATATATATAACAATGATTAGTGACCTTCAAGGTCTGATTTCAGAATGCATGGGGTTTTTAAAAATCTATTATTTACATCCAAGTTAAGGTTTAAATATAAATGTTCTTATCCCACAAGTTATCACTAAACAATCCTATAAATTTTGCAATCCTACAATTAATTAGCTGAAATTATAGATGCATGTTTAGAGACAGATAAACACTATAAACAGGGAAAATGTTAATTTACAAAGGGTTTTGGGTAAAAAAATTATTAAATACAGGCAAGTTGCAATCCACACAACTCTACAAAGAAAATTTTAGAGTTCACAGTTATTCTCAAGTAAGTGTAAGGAGGTGTATAAATTTCATAAATTTAAAAGAAAATATGATGTGGCAAATGCTTTGCTAATATCCAATAACATGAACAGCTTATAAATTAAAATAATTTTCAAATAATCTTTCACTCATTAATGAAAACAACTAAATCTACAAAACTTCAAAAGAACTGTGAATAATTTAAAATGCAGCTTATATATATGTATATATGTGCATATATATGTATAGTGTTAGTCGCTCAGTTGTGTCCATTTCTTTGGAACCCTGTGGACTGTAGCTGTCAGGCTCATCGTCTATTGGGATTCTCCAGGCAAGAAGACTAGAGCGTATTGCCATTCCCTTCTCCAGGGGATCTTCCCCATCCAGGGATCAAACCCGGGTCTCCTGCATTGCAGGCAGATTCTTTACCATCTGAGCCACCAGGGAAGCCCATATATATGTATAAGTGAAGTCGCTCAGTCGTGTCCGACTCTTCGTAACCCCATGGACTGTAGCCTACCACACTCCTCCGTCCATGGGATTTTCCAGGCAAGAGTACTGGAGTGGGTTGCCATTTCCTTCTCCAGAGGATCTTCCCAACCCAGGGATCGAACATGGGTCTCCCACATTGTAGGCAGACGCTTTATCATCTGAGCCACCAGGGAAGTCCATATATATGTATAGGCTTTCTAAATATATATATACATATATTCTGATACAAAAATCAGATCACATTTTTTTACAAGTTGAATGTATTTTATAATAGCAATAGGATGGAATATTTAAACAGTTGTTATTGTTGCCATATGCTGTGATATAATTATTAGCTAATCAAATGAGAAGATGTCTGGAAAAAATTTCAATTTCTATTCTAAATACATGTTTGGTATTTCTCTCTTTGAAAAGAAAATGCAGCAGATATGGACACTTTTCGATATTCAAAACCATTTTTAAGAAAAATTTTGGGGCAGTCTTTCTCTTAAAATTCAAAATAAACCCCAAAACTAGCATAATTTGTTTTTTTTGGGGGGGTTGTTAAGATCAGAGCGTAAATCCTTTGGACACATTTTGTACATTAAAAAAAAATGTTTACAAGGGCAAATACAAAAAGAAAGCCTTGCTAAAAGCCTTTAAAATGTTGCTCAGGGCTATCTATTCTTTCTGAATATTTCCAGTTATAGACGAGGAGCAAAAATATCAAGAAATGAACAGAACAACAAATAATCCACTAAGTATATAATACTCTGATGTTATTGTTAATGAGATATTTACTTACTAGCATATCTCTACCATGTAAAATTACAACAAACATTGTAATGTGATTCAGGGTGTCTTCAGGGTTGTACACTTACCTCCTGTCCCATTTGTGGTGACCGAAGTGCTGCTGAGATTAGCTTTCTCCAATTTGGAGCTTCCAGGAGTATCACCACCTCCAACAAGAGGATGAGGACTTGCTAGGTCCTGCATTTCCATAGACCTGTTAGACAGAAATTTGAAAATTTCAGCAGTGATTTCTTTAAAAACTACATAAGTCACTCTACTGATCATGCATGTGATCTCACAATAACAGGAATTGAAACCCATAGCTAAGAATTTTTGGTTAACTAGGTGAACATGGCAGTCCATCAAAAATTAATAAATAATTAAAGCTTCCATGATAGATTTGTTGGTTATTTTTAATAACCGGAAAACAAAAAAACCTCAATCTACAGGAAGGAATGAAGAGTGACAGAAATGTAAATTTAATTAAATACAAAAGATTATCTTATGTTTCTCTTAATTTATCAAAGAGTGAACTGTCCAATTGATAATAGAAGATAAAAGTAAAATATCTGACAACTACAGCATAAAAATAGCTGCCAGGAGTGGGACTGGGCAGAGATGAATAGCAGAGCATAGAGAATTTTCAGGACAGCGAAAATAACTCTGTATGATATTGTAATGAAAGATGTTATGTCATTGTACAATATTCAAACCCACTGAATATACAAAACCAAGAGTTAACCCCACGGTAAACTATGTACAATGTAGGTTCATCCTTGGTAACAAATGCACCACCCTGGCTGGAATGGTAACAGGAGAGGTTACACATGTGTAGGGTAAGAAGTAGATGGGAAGTCTTTGTACCTATTTCTGAATTTTGCTGTAAATGTTAAACTGCTCTAAAAAATAAAGTCTTAGGAAAAATCAGATCATATTTTTTGGTATGCAAATAAAGCTGTGATGAGTGAGAAATGGTTGGTGGTGGTTTAGTAGCTAAGCTGTGTTCAACTCTTGTGACCCATGGACAGAGGAGCCATGGGATTCTCAAGGCAAGAATACTGGAGTGGGATGCCATTTCCTTCTCCATTAGTGAGAAATATAATGGTTTTAATGGTTACATAAGAAAAGGAGAAGGATTTAAAATTTGATTCTAAGAACAATCTTTCCACCATAAGAAAACTGAAAGAAAAGCAGTTGAACCCAAAGTAAGTAAAAAAAGGGAAAAAATAAAAAGCAAAAATTGCTGAAACAAAATCTATGAACAATATAGACAACTTACAAATCCAGAGTTTGATCATTAGAGATACTAAAGATATTAAAAATGGTAAGAAAATATTATAAACAACATTATCCCAAATAATTCAATAATTTAGATAAAATCAGACTTTCTTAAAAGAACACAAACTATAAAAACTGCTAACAACTTTTAAAAGTTGTCCTATACCAAAGTCAACTACAATTAAATTGAATACATAATTCAGTTCAGTTCAGTTCAGTTCAGTCGCTCAGTCGTGTCTGACTCTTTGCGACCCCGTGAATCACAAAATGCCAGGCCTCCCTGTCCATCACCAACTCCCAGAATTCACTCAAACTCATGTCCATCGAGTCAGTGATGCCATCCAGCCATCTCATCCTCTGCCGTCCCCATCTCCTCCCGCCCCCAATCCTTCCCAGCATCAGAGTCTTTTCCAGTGAGTCAACTCGTCTCATGAGGTGGCCAAAGTATTGGAGTTTCAGCTTTAGCATCAGTCCTTCCAATGAACACCCAGGATTGATCTCCTCTAGAATGGACTGGTTGGATCTCCTTGCAGTCCAAGGGACTCTCAAGAGTCTTCTCCAGCACCACAGTTCAAAAGCATCAATTCTTCGGCGATCAGCTTTCTTCACAGTCCAACTCTCACATCCATACATAATTTAAAGAGTTGAAAAAATCTCTACAGTAAAGTTGCAGGATATAAAATCAACACACAGAAATCACTTGCATTCCTATACACTAATAATGAAAAAATAGAAAGAGAAATTAAGGAAACTATTCCATTCACTGTTGCAACGAAAAGAATTAAATACTTAGGAATATATCTACCTAAGGAAACAAAAGACTTGTACATAGAAAACTATAAAACACTAGTGAAAGTAATCAAAGAGGACACTAATAGATGGAGAAATATACCGTGTTCGTGGATTGGAAGAATAAATATTGTGAAAATGAGTATACTACCCAAAGTAATTTATACATTCAATGCAATCCCTATCAAGCTACCAAGGATATTTTTCACAGAACTAGAACAAATAATCTCACAATTTGTATGGAAATTCAAAAAACCTCGAATAGCCAAAGCAATCTTGAGGAAGAAGAATGGAACTGGGGGAATTAACCTGCCGAACTTCAGGCTCTACTACAAAGCCACAGTCATCAAGACAGTATGGTACTGGCATAAAGACAGAAATATAGATCAATGGAACAAAATAGAAAGCCCAGAGATAAATCCACGCACCTGTGGACACCTTATCTTTGACAAAGGAGGCAAGAATATAAAATGGAGAAAAGACAGTCTCTTTAACAAGTGGTGCTGGGAAAACTGGTCAGCCACTTGTAAAAGAATGAAACTACAACACTTCCTAACACCATACACCAAAATAAACTCAAAATGGATTAGAGAGCTAAATGTAAGACCAGAAACTATAAAACTCCTAGAGGAGAACGTAGGCAAAACACTCGCTGACATGAATCACAGCAGGATCCTCCAAGACCCACCTCCCAGAATATTGGAAATAAAAGCAAAAATAAACAAATGGGACCTAATTAAAATCAAAAGCTTCTGCACAGCAAAGGAAACTATAAGCAAGGTGAAAAGACAGCCTTCATAATGGGAGAAAATAATAGCAAATGAAGCAACTGATAAAGGATTAATCTCCAAAATATACAAGCAGCTCCTGCAGCTCAATTCCAGAAAAATAAATGACCCAATCAAAAAATGGGCCAAAGAACTAAACAGACATTTCTCCAAGGAAGACATAAAGATGGCTAACAAACACATGAAAAAATGCTCAACATCCCTCATAATCAGAGAAATGCAAATCAAAACCACAATGAGATACCATTTCACACCAGTCAGAATGGCTTCTATCCAAAAGTCTACATGCAATTAATGCTGGAGAGGGTGTGGAGAGAAGGGAACCCTCTTACACTGTTGGTGGGAATGCAAACTAGTACAGCCACTCTGGAGAAAAGTGTGGAGATTCCTCAAAAAACTGGAAATAGATCTGCCATATGATCCAGCAATCGCACTCCTGGGCATACACACTGAGGAAACCAGAATTGAAAGAGACACGTGTACTCCAATGTTCATTGCAGCACTTTTATAATAGCCAGGACATGGAAGCAACCTAGATGTCCATCTGCAGATGAATGGATAAGAAAGCTCTGGTACATATACACAAGGGAGTATTACTCAGCCATTAAAAAGAATGCATTTGAACCAGTTCTAATGAGGTGGATGAAACTAGAGCCTATTATACAGAGTGAAGTAAGCCAGAAAGAAAAACACCAATAAATATACTAACGCATATATATGGAATTTAGAAAGATGCAAATGATAACCCTGTATACGAGACAGCAAAAGAGACACAGATATATAGAACAGTCTTTGGGACTCTGTGGGAGAGGGTGAGCGTGGGATGGTTTGGGAGAATGGCACTGAAACATATTTATTATCATATGTGAAACGAAAAGCCAGTTCAGGGTCGATGCATATTACAGGATGCTCGGGGCTGTTATACGGGGATGACCCAGAGGGAGGATAAGGGGAGGACGGAGGTGGGAGGGGGGGTTCAGGAGGGGGAACTCAGGTACACCCGGGGCGGACTCATGTCAATGTGTGGCTAAACCAACCAATATAATATTGTAAAATAATTAGCCTCCAATAAAAATTTAAAAAAAAAAGAAAAAGTCTCCAGGGCCAAATGATTTCATTAGTGAATACTAGCAGACATTTAAGGAAAAATAGCAACAATATTTTTTAAATTTTTTGGAAAAAGTAGGAGTAACACTTTTTACTCTATTGTATGTGACCAGAATTACTCTCATCCAAAATCTGCCAAAGCAATGCCAAGAAAAGAAATGTATGGATCTATATTTCTCATGATCATAGATGAAAATATAGTTTTGACATATTTGACATATTATCAAATAAAATCCAGTACTAAAAAGAATAATATATGATGACCAGGTGTGTTTAATCCTAAGAATTCAAGCTGAGTTAACACCTGAAAATCAAAAAATGCAATTCAATATATTAACAGAATATGTTTTCAATGGGTATAAAAACCATTTCACAATATTCATCATCCATTCAAACAACTCTCAGCAAACTAGGAAAAGAAGTATTTTCCTCCATATGATAAAGATCATTCTTGAAAAATCTACATCTTTTGTTATATTTAATGATGAAATACTGAGCTACTTCTCACAGGTTCACTAATGATGAACCTGTCTTTCACGCAGATTCTGCATCACAGGCGGATTCTTTACTGCTGAGTCACCTGGGAAGCCCGTATATTTTGTATATGCATACAATTATGAATTATATCTATAATATTGTATTCATTATATATATGTATTGCTTATAGAAAAGATATGAAAACACCAAGAAATACCCAAATGAAAGTTCTAGAATGAAAATTATAAAATAGAAAATAAATAAATATTAAATTAAAACATAGTCTTTGGATGGACTTATAAGGATACTGCAAAAGAAATCAGTAAATCTGAAACTGAGCCAGTAGAAATTATCCAAACTGAAGCAGAGAGGAAAAAAAGAAAGTGAAGAAAAACTAAAAAGCCTCTTGATGAGGCAAAAAAGGAGAATGAAAAAGCTGGCTCAAAAACTCAATATTCAAAAAACTAAGATCATGGCATCAGGTCCCATCACTTCATGGCAAATAGATGGGGAAAAAGTGGAAACAGTGGCTGACTCTATTTTCTTGGGTTCTGAAATCACTACAGATGATGACTGCAGCCATGCAATTAAAAGACACTTGCTCCTTAGAAGAAAGGCTATGACAAATCTAGATAGTGTATTAAAAAGCAGAGATATCACTTTGCCAACAAAGGTCCATCTAGTCAAAGCTATGGTTTTTCCAGTAGTCACGTACGGATGTGAGAGTTGAACTATAAAGAAAGCTGAGCACCAAAGAATTGATGCTTTCAAACTGTGGTGTTGAAAAGACTCTTGAGGGTCTCTTGAACAGCAAGGAGATCAAACCAGTCAACCCTAAAGGAAATCAGTCCTGAATATTCATTGGAAGGACTGATGCTAAAAGCCCCGATACTTTGGCCACCTGATGCAAAGAGCCAACTCACTGGAAAAGAACCAGATGCAGGGAAAGTTTGAGGGCAGAAGGAGTAGGGGCAGCAGAGGATGAGACGGTTGGATGGCATCACTGACTCAACGGACATATGAATTTAAGCAAATTCTGTCAGGCAGTGAAGGAAAGACAGGAAGCCTGGCGTGCTGCAGTCCTCGGGGTCGCAAAGAGTCCGAGACAACTTAGCAACTGAATAACAACAAAAAATAAGTAGCTTGTGGGATATTATCAGAAAGCAAGGAAGGGAATGAAACAGAATAATTTCAGAATAAATAATGGCCAAATTTGATAATAAACAGTCACCCATAAAGCCTTGTAACACAACAAATGAGAAAAAGAAAACCAAACCTTCAGTACATTATAGTCAAATTCTTAAGATAAAGGGAAAGCTTTATAGCAACCAGATAAAAAAAGACACAGAGGAGAAAAGAGTAGTAGGAACCCCCAAAAGTATCATAGGTCTCACATTCCTGATAATGGGCTTAATTACAGTAAACAACTAATGCTTGTGATTTTATTTTCTCTGAATGAAACCAACATAATTTTTTTAATTAATTTATTTATTTTAATTGGAGGATAATTACTTTTCAATATTGTGATGGTTTTGCCATTTTTCAGCATCAATCGGCCATAGGTATATATGTGACCCCCATCCTGAAGCCCCCTCCCAGCAAACAAATGAATGATTGCTTATAATGTGCAAAGTACTGTCTCAGGTGTTAGGATTGCCGAGTGGAGAAACCATGGTCCTACCCTCAAGAAATTTATGATATAAATTAAAACCTATTTCTAAATGAGAAAGTAGTTCCTATGCATAGAAAACAACAGTACATTAAGAGCCGAAGAGGAACTCAAAAGCCTCTTGATGAAAGTGAAAGAGCAGAGTGAAAAGGTTGGCTTGAAGCTCAACATTCAGAAAACAAAGATCATGGCATCTAGTCCCATCACTTCATGGGAAATAGATGGAAAAACAGTGGAAACAGTGTCAGACTTTGTTTTTTTGGGCTCCAAAATCACTGCAGATGCTGATTGCAGCCATGAAATTAAAAGACGCTTGCTCCTTGGAAGGAAAGTTATGACCAACCTTGATAGTATATTAAAAAGCAGAGACATTACTTTGCCAACCAAGGTCCGTCTAGTCAAGGCAATGGTTTTTCCTGTGGTCATGTATGGATGTGAGAGTTGGACTGTGAAGAAGGCTGATCGCCGAAGAATCGATGCTTTTGAACTGTGGTGCTGGAGAAGACTCTTGAGAGTCCCTTATACTGCAAGGAGATCCAACCAGTCCATTCTAAAGGAGATCAATCCTGGATGTTCATTGGAGGGACTGATGCTAAAGCTGAAACTGCAATACTTTGGCCACCTCATGTGACGAGTTGACTCACTGGAAAAGACTCTAATGCTGGGAAAGGTTGGGGGCGGGAGGAGAAGGGGACGATGGAGAATGAGATGGCTGGATGGCGTCACCGATTCTGTGGACATGAGTTTGAGTGTACTCCGGGAGTTGGTGATGGACAGGGAGGCCTGGCGTGCTGTGATTCATGGGGTCGCGGAGAGTCGGACACGACTGAGCGACTGAACTGAACTGAACTGAACTGAGTGGAACAGACAGAAATCAGTCTGAAGTTAGAGAGTCTGGAAAATTTTCTCAGAACTTGTTAGCTGGGTTTTGATGAATTCAAAGAAGGGGTTCTAGGGAAAGCATCTGGTCAGTGGTATTACTGAAGCTGCAAGGTAGCGTGGTGGCTCACAGCCAATGTAAACGACATGAAAGAGGAAGTGAGGAAAATCAGTCAGGAATGAAAGGATGAAGCCCACATCACAGAGACGAGCAGGAATATGTCACAAAGCAAAGCAAAAATCGCCTTTGTATCTTACATTCCAGTTTCTAGAAATCCAAAATGCAATTATCTGAATCTTTACAGTAAGTCCCCTTTGCTTGAATTCATTTTCATGGGTTTGAGATATCTTACAATTAATAGAGCTTTTAGAGAACAGGCATGCATTATTGCCATCAATGACACCATAAGAGTACTCCTGTGCTTTCTCTTATATGTTAAACTTCATATTCTTTTTAAGTCTAATTTGTTTAGAAGGTAATATATAAAATATAAAGTTTACCTTAGAGTGCAACTGTAGAAAATTTATTACAGGCTATTTTTACTGAGTACATACTGTAAGACACAGCCTATGTTTGGTACTTCAAAAATACCCTCTCTGTTAATCTTTGCATTAACACACTGATGTGCGTATTATATTCCATATTTTATAGATAAAGACATTGAGGATCAAGAGGGATATACAGCATGCCCAAGACCTTGTAGATAGAAAGTAGCGGCAGTAAAACTGGAACTCAAGTCTATTTGATGCCAGAGCCCAGGTTCTTCCTGTCACATTGCATGTTTCCCATTTTTTTTTAAAGTGACTTTAATTCTTTCACATTGTGAAACCACTATCAGGAATGCATATTTCTGCAATGAAACATTTTGAATGGTTTTCAAGAGTTATTAAACTCAATATAAGCATCCACTCTGCCAAAACTACATTACCATATTTAAAGGTAATCCCTTTTTTAAAAGTACAGAGAACTATACTCAATATCCTGTTGTAAACCACAATGGAAAAGAATTTTTAAAAGAATGTATGTATGTATGTATAAAGGTGCCCCCTTTTTCCTTCCAAGATACCATTTTCTACCCATGTCATAATGCATGTGAATACTAACATCTTTCTGGACAATAGGAAAAAAAAGCAATAAACAAAAACTCTTTTTTTAAAAAAGAAAGAAGACGTGCCTATCACATGAAGCTATCTTCTTGGTTCTTGTCTGCATTATCTGTAGCATAGGTGGAATTTGTTTCTAGCAGGCTTAAACATTATCTTCAAAACCCAAGGAGAGTATGCTTTATATTTGTGCATTTAGAGTTTACTGTAACTCAGAAACCATGATTCCTTCTGCACAGACCCTAGTAGTGAGTCATAGCCTGTTTGTTTACAGGCTGAGATTCCATCAATTCTTCAAGAAATGCAAGAAATGCAAAAGAATCCTAGACTTTCAAAGGCAT
This sequence comes from Moschus berezovskii, assembly GCF_049115385.1. Lineage (NCBI taxonomy): Eukaryota > Metazoa > Chordata > Mammalia > Artiodactyla > Moschidae > Moschus > Moschus berezovskii. The sequence continues at coordinate 78,785,950 of NC_142469.1, read as the reverse complement.
TCCCTCTCATGACAGTTTTTCTCTTGCACAAAGTGGACAGTATGTATGCAGGGTTCTGTGTCCTATGCTCTCAAGGTCTACTTAACTAGCCAATTTTCATTCTGACCATCAGAATGCATTTATGGACAAGCATTCAATTATTTGCTTTTCTCATAACTTCCATTTTAAATGTTAAACAAACCTTTTCATTCTCCTTAGCTGAAAAGGGGCTTCCCTGGTAGCTCAGATGGTAAAGAATCTTCCTGCAATGCGGGAGACCTGGGTTAGATCCCTGGGTTGGAAGATCCCCTGGAGAAGGAAACGGTTACACACTCCAGTATTCTGGCCAGGAAAATTCCATAGACTGTACAGGCCATGGGGTCACAAAGAGTCAGACATGACTGAATGACTTACACTTCACTAGCTGAAAAAATTGTTGTTCAGTTGCCCAGCTGTATCCGATTCTTTGTGACCCCATGAACTGTAGCCCACCAGACTCTGCTGTCCATGGGGATTCTCCATATGGAGAATACTGGAGTGGGTTGCCATGCCCTTTTCCAGGGAATTTTCCCAACCCAGGGATCAAATCCAGGTCTCCTGATTGCAGGTGGATTCTTTACCAGCGGAGCCAGCAAGAAAGCCCTCACCATCTCCCAGAGTTTGCCCAAGTTCATGTTCATTACATCGGTGATGCTGTCCAGCCATCTGATTCTCTCATATCCTTTTCTCCTTCTGCCCTCTATCTTTCCCAGCATCAGGGACTTTGCCAATGAGTCATCTGTTCGCATCATATAACCAAAATACCAGAGTTTCAACTTCAGCATCAGTCCTTCCAGTGAATATTCAGGGTTGACCCTCCCTTAGCATTGGCTGGTTTGATCTCCTTGCTGTCCAATGGACTTTCAGGAGTCTTCTCCAGCACCACAGATCAAAGGCATCAATTCCTTGGCATTCTGTCTTTACAGTGCAGCTCTCACAACCATATGTGACCAATGGGAAGACCATAGCCTTGACTATGCAGATCTTTGTTGGTAGAGTGATGTCTCTGCTTTTCAACACACTGTCTAGGTTTGTCATTGCTTTCATGCCAAGAAGCAATTGCCTTCTCATCTCATGGCTGCAGTCACCATCCTCAGTGATTCTGGAGCCCAAGAAGAGGAATTCTGTCACTACTTCCACCTTTTCCCCTTCTATTTGCCATGAAGTAATGGGGCCGGATGCCATGATCTTAGTTTTTTTTTAATATTTAGTCTTAAGCCAGCTCTTTTACTCTTCTCCTCCACCCTCATCAACAGGCTCTTTTGTTCCTATCCACTTTCTCTCATTAGAGTTGTCTCATCTGCATATCTGAGGTGGCTGATGTTTCTTCCACCTATATTGATTGTAGCTTATAACTCATCCAGCCTGGCATTTCTCATGATGTGCTCAGCATATAGGTTAAACAAACAGGGTGACAGAAGACAACCCTGTTATACGCCTTTCTCAATCTTGAACCAATCAATTGTTCCATACAGGATTCTTACTGTTGCTTCTTGACCTCCATACATGTTTCTCAGGAGATAGATAAGATGGTCTGGTATTCCCATCTCTCTAAGAGCTTCCCACAGTTTGTCATGATCCATACATTCAAAGGCTCTAGTATAGTCAATGAAACAGAGATAGATGTTTTTCTGAAATTCCCTTGCTTTCTCTATAATCCAGCAAATGTTGGCCATTTGATTTCTAGTTCTTCTTCCTTTTCTAAACCTAGCTTGGACATCCAGAAGCTCTTGGTTCACACAATGCTGAAGCCTAGCATACAAGATTTTAAGCATGACCTTCCTAGCATGGGAGATAAGTGTAATTGTCCAATAGCTAGCACATTTTTTGGCACTATCCTTCTTGGGAATTGGGATGAGGACTGACCTTTTCCATTCCTGTGGCCACTGCTGGGTCTTCCAGATTTGTTGACATAATGAATGCAAAACCTTGATGGCATCATCCTTTAGGGATCTAAATAGTTTTGGGGGAATTTCATTGCATCCTCTAGCTTTATTAGGAGCAGTGCTTCTTAAGGCCCACTTGACTTTGCACTCCAAAATATCTGGCTCTGGGTGACTAACCAGACGATCATAGTAATCTGGTTTATTAAGATCTTTTTTACAGTTCTTCCATGTATTCTTTCCATCTCATCTTGATCTCTTCAGTATCTACTAGGCCTCTACCATTTTATCCTTTATTGTGCCCATCTTTGGGCAGAATGCTCCCTGATGTTTCCAGTTTTCCTGAAAAGATCCCTAGTCTTTCCCCTTTTGTTGTTTTCTTCTATTAGTAAGCACGGCTCATTAAAGAAGGCCTTCTTGTCTCTCCTAGCTATTCTTTGGAACTCTGCATTTCATTGGATATATCTTTCCCTCCCTCCCTTGCTTTGCACTTCTCTTTGTTCTTCCGCTATTTGCAAAGCCTCCTCGTACAAACACTTTGCCTTCTTGCTTTTCCTATTATTTGGGATGGTTTTACGGTACAGTATTACGGACCTCTGTCCATAGTTCTTCAGGCACATTGTTAACTAGATCTAGTCCATTGAATCTATTTGTTACCTCTACTGCGAAGTCATACAGGATTTGATTTAAGTCATACATGACTGGCTTAGTGTTTTTCCTAGTTTTCTTTAGTTTGAGCCTGGATTTTGTTATGAGAAGCTGATGACTGAGTCACAGTCAGCTCCAGATCTTGTTTATGCTGACTGTATACAGCTTCTCCATCTTCCACTACAAAGAATGTAGCCGATTTGATTTTGGTATTGAAAAAATAGGAATAACAAAATCAGCTTCTATTTTAATGAGATTGTAGGTTAGCGCAGGGGGTGTTTTCTATTCATTGCTTTTCCTTCTACACTTAGAATTGTGCTGGATACAAAGTGAGTGCTAAGGATGAATAATGAAATAAGATGAAATGATTTGAATTACTTGGAGTCAAGTGTACTCTAGATTAGCAAGCACTGCTTGAGCATCCAGCAAATTCTAGCAACATATCTAGGAATCGAAAAGTATCTTTTGAGAGCTTGCAGGCCAGTGGGAGAGAAAGCAGAAGGGTAAAGGGAGATGGGAATTAGCAGGGTGATGTCAATGTGTATGGAAGTTATCATATCTGCATGTGCAATGTCAGAGCTCTCAAATGAGTAAAGGGTGTGTGTGTGTGTGTGTGTATACACATGTGTGCATACATGTGCAAGAGGGTGGGAAGGAAGGTGCTCTGTATGGATACAGAAAACCACTGTGCAAGAAAACAATATGATAAGGCCATTTGGTCAACTTAGATCAGATGAAAGTCATAGGCATGTGACTGTTGGGTACCAATTCCCACTCTCTGGAAAAAAGCACTTCCGGCCATCTTAAACCAACGCATTTCAGAAAAGCCAAGAAACCCTTGTCCCAGCTGCAGCCCAGAGCCAGTTTCTCTCCTGGCAGTTAGGATGGAAATGTGAACGCTCTCTGTTACACACTGTCTATGTCACTGATGGGATGGCCAGACCATCCCAGAAGGAGGCCTTCACTAGCCCACTTCAGCAGACATCATTAAAAATGGGCTCTGCTGAAGAGAAAAGGATATATGCAAGGAAGAAGACTCCTATCAACAAGGATCAGGGAAATGGGCCATGAATAATGGGAGCTGTTCTTGCAATTTGCCAGTGATCGCATGCCTGTCCCTGAGGCCTGAATGCTTGCAGTGCAAGTGACCTGTCTGCCAGAGTGACCTCAGGCCGTGGAGTAACAGCAAAGAAAGCCATGGACACACTGTTCTCTGGACACTTTTACAGTCCTTCCTTTCCAGGGCTTCCGTACAGCTCTTCCTTACTTGAGTCCTGTAGCTCTGGCCCTTTCTTCACTATGACTCTGACAGATTATTCAGATAAAACATGGTCTCCCCCATCCATGAAATGTGAGCAAATATTTATAAAATGTACCTCTAAAGTATTTCTCTAAATTTAGGTTTTCAGAACCCTCCTTCTTTACTCTTAAAACAAAGGAAAAACAAGCCCAGTGAATTATCCAACCATTATTTGAATAGTACAGGACTCAGGTTTCTGCTCAGAGAAGGCAATGGCAACCCACTTCAGTACTCTTGCCTGGAAAATCCCATGGGTGGAGGAGCCTGGTAGGCTGCAGTCCATGGGGTCGCTAAGAGTTGGATATGACTGAGCATCTTAACTTTCACTTTTCACTTTCATGCACTGGAGAAGGAAATGGCAACCCACTCCAGTGTTCTTGCCTGGAGAATCCCAGGGACCGGGGAGCCTCGTGGGCTGCCATCTATGGGGTTGCACAGAGTTGGACGTGACTGAAGCGACTTAGCAGCAGCAGCAAGTTTCTGCTAGATCGGTTACAAACCATGGTTAGTGAAGCAGGAAATTATTTCCCTCTAGCAAGCAAAAGAATAAAGCCATAAGTCCACAATCAAAACATCTAATATCATTAATTATACCAAGAAATATATAGACTCTTTTTCTAAGGAAAAAAGAAATTCTACCATAAAAATCAAACATTTTACTAAATGAATAAATGAGGGCTTTCCAATGCTAGAATATTGACTTTAAAAGAGTAACTGATTAGAATAATACACAAAATAAAGATAGCTCTTTGTAAAAATGATGGCATTTCAGTCTCCAGGGACAGCCAATGTCCTTGAATGCAAACATACCATCATTTTATGCACAAGGCTGTGAGTGTGGCGTTAAGGGGCCTGCACGGCCAACTGAATGTGCCTGTGCTCAGTTGTGTCTGATTCTTTGCATCCCATGGACTGTACCCTGCCAGTCTCCTCTGTCCATGGGATTTCCCAGGCAACAATATTGGAGTGGGTTGCCATCCAGGGGATTTCCCCAACCCACGCCTTCTGTTTCTCCTTCATTGCAGGAGGATTCTTTATCCGCTGAGCCACTGGGGAAGCCCCCATAGGCTGAAACTTGAGTTTTAAACTCCATCTCTATCATTTACCAGTCAGTGGACTTTCTGTTAAAAAATGGAGGTAATTATACCCTGGAGGGTGACTGAGTGACTTAAATAAGATCATACATGAAAAGTACATAGAATTTGGCATACAGTGTACCTTTATGAAGGTTCAATTCAGTTCTGTTCAGTTCAGTCACTCAGTCATGTCTGACTCTTTGCGACTCCATGGACTGCAGCACGCCATGCTTCCCTGTCCATCACCAACTCCTGCAGTTTACTCAAACTCATGTCCATTGAGTTGCTGCCATCCAACCACCTCATCCTCTGTCGTCCCCTTCTCCTCCTGCCCTCAATCTTTCCCAGCATCAGGGTCTTTTCCAATGAGTCAGTTCTTTGCATCAGGTGGCCAAAGTATTGCAGTTTCAGCTTTAGCATCAGTCCTTCCAATGAACACCCAGGACTGATCTCCTTTAGGATGGACTGGTTGGATCCCCTTGCAGTCCAAGGGACTCTCAAGAGTCTTCTCCAGCACCACAGTTCAAAAGCATCAATTCTTCGGTGCTCAGCTTTGTTTATAGTCCCACTCTCACATCCATACATGACCACAGGAAACACCATAGCCTCGACTGTGAAGGCTATGGAGTCATGAAGGTTAGCTATCACTACAGTTACTTCTACAACACTGTCAATAAATGCTGGATTTTAAAACCTGTTTGAAAACCTGTAGTATCAAGAAAATCATCTTCTTAAGAAGCAACCCATTTCATTTTCAGCTCACTCTTATTATCAGAAAGTTTTCCATACGTGGTTTTCAGGCAACTTTGGTCCTGGAAGAAATTTAACCCATTAACATGGGGCGAGTCTAAACTTTCTTTCCCATTAGAAGAAAGAAAAGAAAGTGAAGTCACTCATTCGTGTCTGACTCTTTGCGACCCCATGGATTGTAGCCTACCAGGCTCCTCTGTCGATGGGATTTTCCAGGCAAGAGTACTGGAGTGGGTTGCCATTTCCTTATCCAGGGAATCTTCCTGACCCAGGGACTGAACCCAGGTCTCCTGCATTGCAGGCAGACGCTTTATCGTCTGAGTCACCAGGGAAGTCTCTCTCATTACTGCCCTTCAAATATCAGAGAGGAATGTCCCAACTCAGAACCTTTATATGTACAAAATACAGCAGGAATATTGCAACAATCACTCTGGACCTATCAATGTAGCCTGAAGAGTACACTAACTTTGCTATCAGACACTTAATGGTATGAACATACACTGAAACACAGCCAACAAAACCCCTAGGATTTATCCCACACGATGCTTTACAGCCCTCTTTTCTCTCAGCCACAACACATGCAGCTGGCACTTGGAACCTAAGTGAAGAGCTTTTCACGTGTTCTTCTTAAATGCTAGCTTGCTTGACTGAGTCCATTATTTTATTTTGTCCTGTTAGATTCCAATTTTGCTGTTCAAAGCACTCTTTCCTGTGCCATGACACCTATACACTTTCTTAGCATGCATCCATTGCCAAATCACAATAAACATGTTGAATAGGCCAATGTCAAGGACAGTTCTTAAAGAAGGCACTAGAGTTATATTTCTAGAGATACATCACCAGGAAATAGCTATTGCGCTAGTAGCAGTACTATTTTTCAAGCTTCCCAGGTGGCACTACTGCTAAAGGACCTGCCTGCTAATGCAGGAGACATAATAGAGGCGGGTTTGATCCCTGGGTCAGGAAGATTCCTCAGAGAAGGACATGGCAACCCACTCCAGTATTCTTGCCTGGAGAATCCCATGGACAGAGGAGCCTGATGACTTGCAGTCCATAGGGTTGAACAGAATTGGACACAACTGAAGTGACTTAGCACATATTTAGAGTCTTTAAGACACATATTGTTGAATCCCATATGTATTAAGTATAAAACAGGCTTCTGTTCCTCTTTTCTGATATTGCTGTCAGGGTATTCTGGTACAGCTTTTGCTTGGAGAACTTAAGCTGGATTCTCATGGTCACAGTCTGCTTTCTAATTACTTACATTTAATTATCTAAAAATGTAATTTTATTTTTTGAGATTGATTTAGAACATTATTTTACTTTTTAATTTTTATTGGAGTATAGCTGATTTACAGTGCTTTGTTAGGTTCAGGTGTACAGCAAAGGTGTATATGTTCAGACATACGTATATTCTTTTTCAGGTTATTACAAAATATTGAGTATAGTTTCCTGTGCTACACAGTAGGTCCTCATCACTTCTATTTTATATATAGTAGTGTGTATATGCTAACATCAAATTCCTTATTTATCCCATTTATCTCTTCCCCAGCCTTTCCCCTTTGGTAACCATAAGTATGTTTTCTATGTTTCTGTTTTGTAAATAAGTTCATTTTAATCACTGGTTTAAAGTTTATTGCGTCATACAAGGAAACAAAGAAAAGTGAGTTAAGAAATCTGATGCTAAAATGCATATAAGGCATGTGCTTTATTAGATAATAATAAGGGAATCAGGAACAGGAATCTAAGTCTATGATCTACTACCTAGAAAAAGTTAATGGTTGTGTGTGTAGATGGTTTTCCAAATCTCTTCTCAGGTTTACAGGCCTCTGGAAATAACACTGCAAGCCTTCCACAGACAGGCATTCTGCACTCTCTCCCTTTCTATGCCAAGACATTCTGTATCTTTATGAGGCTACTCAACCCATTCACTTTGAAAGCAAGGAAGTTAGCACCTGCCACAGGGGATCAGAATGTGCAATGTGAGGAGGGAGCCCTGTGATAAGTGCCTGACCTTAGCATACAAAAATAAAACCTCTAAGAAAACGATAAAGAAAATGCAGTAATATGCCCATATACCATCCAGGGGGCTGTGTGGTCTTAATACAATCAACTCAACTTCTGCTCTATAGAAAGCAGTGGTTGAGGCTACGGGTGATTCATAGCATATGAACAGCCAGAAGATGCCAGGGAACTCCCCCACTGCCCCAGTCCTCTGACCCCATAACATGATAGTCTCCATTTAAAAAAAAAGTCAACCAGCCATCTTAGTGATAGGAACCTGGGACCCATTGCTCATCTGATGTAATACTTCACGGAGCAGGTCCAAACACAATGTAGGGCCCTTGAAATCAGCAGGAGCTCAGCACTCTCATCCATGCCAAAGAGCAAGATGAGAAATGGGGTTGGTATAAATATTCATTGGGAAGTTACAGCCAACCTCCTTGTGCTGGGTGTCTAGTGCAACTCAAAACTGCTCCACCTGGTCCCTTCTGGCTCCCTCATGTCTACTGGGGGCTGGCAGCTGGAAGGCAGGCTGAGCCTTTGAGATCTTTTAATTTGTTGTAGTACCAGAGGGGCAGGCAGGAGGGATGACAATGCATATGCTGGGATTCAATTACAGGGCTGTCTTTTTCCCAGGTGGGAGGTAACACTGACTGCAGAGAATTCAATGCTTCATCTGTTAAGGTCCTTGGGGAAATGATGTGTGGTTTGCAAAAGCTGGGGGTGTGGAATAATGCTCTACAGTCAGCAAAAAACATCCGGCACATTGAATAGGATTTTGTTAGGCTTACGTGTAACCTTTCCTTTTTCTTGTTTTCCAAACCAAAATCACTCCATAACTTCTGCCTGGAAAATAGAGATGACTACCCCTAAATTCTGAAGTCAGCTGTTGTGTAGCCTATAAAATATAGGTGAGAGGAGCTTTGAGATCACTGTCCCATGAGTCTCATTGCCAAAAAGGTTTTTCAATATTGCATAAAGTTAAATGTATTCCAACCATGAACATTTAAGGGGAACATACAATGTTCTGAATTTAAAACATTGAACAGTTCCTAAAAGTTTGCCAAAAATACCTACTATGTCATTTTCTTTACAATAAAATGGCACAATGTCATTGACCTTTTAGGACACTAAATTCAATAATCTGTTGTAGTTTGTTGGTGTTAAAGGGGGAGAGTGTTCTTATTCTACCAGTTACAAAGCAAGGTTTACCAAATATGTACGATTGCACATCAAATGGTTTACTAGTGTCTGTTGGAATAGTTCTGTATGAATAGTTACTATCCTAATAACCACAAACCAAATACTGTCTATTTTTTAGAGTAGATTTTTTTTTTGTCCTTTCCATTACTTAGACAAACTTCCTAGATAGGTAGCTTAATTTTTATTCTGAATTTAAAAGGAAAAAAGAAAGCTGTGCTTGTTTTTATTTCTCAGTTTCACACTTGGCGTAGGACATCCTCTTCTCCCCATAGTAATTAGGGTAGAGGTTTGCAATAATCAACTCAAACCAAGTTCGACTTCTGCTCAGAACCCTCTAATGCCTTCCCATGCCTCCTGGAGAAATTCTCTAATTCCTCACCTGGTCTTTCAAGTCACTTCCTTACCTGATACACTGATGCCCCATTTCTCTGACCTTCGTTCCCAAGTGATTCCCTCACTTGTAGAGCTCCTCCAGTCCATGGCACCCCCTTTTCCCCAGCCCTGACCTGCCCATCTTCAAACATACCCAACAAGCTCCCAATAGGGTCTCTCCCTCTGATGTTCCCTTTCCCTTGAGCTCAGTTCCCCCAGCCATCCTCCTTGTTTTGTTCCTCTGTTCAGATATCTCTTATTTCAGAGACCCATTTTCTGTCCTCCTCAGCAACAACCCCACCCAGTGATTACCAATTTATACTATATATATAATTTATCCAATGTATACTATCATTATGCCATGTACAATACTGCTTTACTCTACTTCAAGGCAACTATCTCTCCTGACACAGTATATATTAACGTATTGTTTAATTGTCTCTCCCTCTAGAATGTATGCTCATGAGAGAAGAGGGCTGTAGCTCTAGGACCTAGAACTGTGCCTGGCACATAAGTGTTCAATTAATAGTTGTTGAATGTACGAATAGGTTTTCTAGTAATTTCAATGGACAGACCTTGTTACTCTTAGTTACCTAGGCTTGGTCACACGCCTCAATATCACTAATTTTCTGTGGCACAGTTCTATTGTTTTTTAGAATCAACTCTCTGATAATAAAAAAATACAGTTCAAATACAAAGAATTTTACAATCTGATTGACAGAATCGTTAGTATTTTTCATCTTTAAATTTGAAGACTAGAGTAAATGAATAATTATTTAATGAGGGCTTCCCTGATAGCTCAGGTAAAGAATCCTCCTTCAATGTAGGAGAACTGGGTTTGATCCCTGGAGTAGGAAATGACAGCCTGTTCCAGTACTCTTGCCTGGAAAATCCTATGGATATTGGAGCCTGGCAGGCTACAGTCCATGGGGTTGCAAAGAGTTGGACGTGACTGAGCGACTAACACTTTCCACACTTAGCATGTGTCAAGTACTGTGCTTTCTATGTTTTAAGTAACAATTTTACCTGAAATTAAACTGAACTGAAACATTTTCTTATATTCTTTAAAAAATCCAAATTTTAGCTTAAGATCAAGTATCTTAGTATATTCAGGCTTCTATAACAAAATACCACAAAATGGCTAGTCTATAAACTACAGGAATGTATTGACTTAGGCTGGATGCTAGGAAGTTCAAGATCAAGGAGCCAGTAGGGTTGATTTCCCTGGTTAGGCCACTTCCTGGTTCATGTTTTGTGCTTTACCACTGTGTCCTCACGTGGTGAAAGGGGCAAAGGAACTCTCTGGAGTCTCTTACAAGGGAACTAATTCCATCCATGAGGGTGCCATCCTTATGATCTAAGCTCTTCTTAAAGGCCCATCTCTTTAAGGGCTACAATTTTAACATATGAATTTTGAGGAGACACAAATATTCAGACCACAGCACCAAACAATGAGGTTAAAAGAAAAACTGTTCTATTTTCTGTCCCCAAACAAGTATTTTTTGAAGCCTCAATGAGCTACAGCATTTAAAATCTCTCCTAAACACACATATACACAGTCACCTAAAATAAAAATTACATATTTTTTTCTTAATATTTTTGAAATTTAACAACTTTGTGAGGTTAAAAACAAATACAAAGTACCACAGGTACCTTTTTGTCCCTTTAAAATGATGAGAACTCAAGAGAGCTTGACAAGTTGACTAAGTTCATACAACTGGTCATTGGACTAGCCTTCAACAAAGTCGAATCAGAATCCGTGGACTTGACTCTGAAACATTAATTGATGGCTGCAAAACACCACTCCTCTGACTATTTTCCCATCTAGCTGCTATATAATCATTAGTCTTTCTTTCAAAACCCAGAATTTTCAAACTAGAGTCAATGTTTCATATTTTCCTTCTCACTTCACAGTCATCTTCTTGCCAGTCAGTTTCCAGAGTCTATTCAGACTCACTTCCTTGTAATTCCTAACCTAATGGGCTTTTGTCTTTTTTCTTGAACTCTTAGTTTGGCCTCTCTTTGGCATTTCACACTGGTAATGACTTCTCCTCAAAAATTCTTCCTGTTAAGTTCAGTCGCTCAGTCGTGTCCGACTCTTAGCGACCCCATGAACCACAGCACGCCAAGCCTCCCTGTCCATCACCAACTCCAGGAGTTCACTCAAACTCATGTCCATCGAGTCGGTGATGCCATCCAGCCACCTCATTCTCTGTCGTCCCAGTCTCCTCCTACCCCCAATCGCTCCCAGCATCAGAGTCTTTTCCAGTGAGTCAACTCGTCGCATGAGGTGGCCAAAGTATTGGAGTTTCAGTTTTAGCATCAGTCCTTCCGATGAACACCCAGGATTGATCTCCTCTAGAATGGACTGGTTGGATCTCCTTGCAGTACAAGGGACTCTCAAGAGTCTTCTCCAGCACCACAGTTCAAAAGCATCAATTCTTCGGCGATCAGCTTTCTTCACAATCCAACTCTCACATCCATACATGACCACGGGAAAAACCATAGCCTTGACTAGACGGACCTTGGTTTGCAAAGTAATGTCTCTGCTTTTTAATATGCTATCTAGGCTGGTCATAACTTTCCTTCAAAGGAGTAAGCGTCTTTTAATTTCATGGCTGCAATCAGCATCCGTAGTGATTTTGGAGCCCAAAAAAATAAAGTCTGACACTGTTTCCACTGTTTCCCCATCTATTTCCCAAGAAGTGATGGGACCAGATGCCATGATCTTCGTTTTCTGAATGTTGAGCTTCAAGCCAACCTTTTCACTCTCCTCTTTCACTTTCATCAAGAGGCCTTTGAGTTCCTCTTCACTTTCTGCCATAAGGGTGGTGTCATCTGCATATCTGAGGTTATTGATATTTCTCCCAGCAATCTTGATTCCAGCTTGTGCTTCTTCCAGCCCAGCGTTCCTCATGATGTACTCTGCATATAAGTTAAATAATACTTCTGCAGTGGTTCTGTTGCCTGGTTATGGGTTCACCACTTTCTATTCATTTCCTTTTACCGAAAAGAATCTTGATTTTGTTCAGGTATTCATTTTCTACGAACAAAGGTCAGCAGCGTATCAGGGAAAGCTAAGACTACTCTCGGTTCCAGGAGACGGCAGTCTAATCTTCCCAGTTAATGACTGTATTAGGAACTGTAAGGTAATCATATCTGTGCCAATGGGACCTAAGGAATACTTTGCTGGAGACTTGTGGGTAAGTTTCTCTTCACACTTCTAGGAGAGTTTCCAGATTCAAACTGTGTCTTCAGCTGGATATGAATGAGGGAGACTAGAGTGTTGATTTCTACCCTACTCCAACCCTGGCCTCCCGTCATTCTATCCCCAGGGGAGAAAAAGTCTTAGGACAAATTCGAAACTGTGGAAGGCAGAGCAAAAGGAGACAAAGTAAAGTGATTTCTTAATGAAGCTATTGAGCACCTGGATCAGCCAGTCTAATGCCAGTCAACCTCTGGAATTCCAGTTATGTGAACCAATAAATTACCTTATTGTTTAAAGCTTGGTGAGTCAGATTCTACACTGCACTTGAAACCATCTTAACTGATATAACTACTCTTTCCTGGTTTCTTCACGTCACATCTGGCCATTAATGTTCAGACTGCTTTGTGGGTCATTATTGTTAACCTTTCGATGTCTGTGATCTTGCAGTCTCAGCTCTCATTTCATGTTACTCAGGTAAACACTCTTCCAGGGAATTTCCATACAGACTTATATTTTCAACCACTATTTTTCATTAATTAATTCAAAATCGCTCCCTCTAAAATCGCAGCCTTCTAATCTCTTCTAAATACCAAATCTTATCTACAATACTATACCAGTCATCTCCATCAGGATCTCTTTCAGACTCTTCTAATGTTCTGTGTTCACAGCTAAACTCATCATCTTCCCTTTCACACTTATTCATGTTCTTATCTCTTACTGTACTATTAAATTGATCACTCAAATCACAACCGTAGGCAATATCCTCAAGCTCTCAGTCTTCACCAAGTTCACCAAATATTTTCAGTGCTTCTGTCTAAATAGATTTCAAAATATTCACTCCTTTTCATCCTTGTCAATACTTAGCAGTTCATTCACTCTTAAGTGCATTCCAAGTAGTAGGAGCTCTGACCATACCTTGATGAATGAACAGACAGCTTCCTGATATTTCTATCTTTCCTTTTAATCCCCCTCAATACAATAATCAATTATTTTTCTCAAATACAACTATAACCATGTCACTTCCCTTCTTAAATTCCTTACCCTCCCCAACCCCTCAGGAAGAAAAAAAAAACAAAGCAAAACACAAAAGGTTCTCCAGTGGTTTAAGTTCAAATATTTAACAAATATGTACTACACATCAGATTCTGGGTTAAGCGCTTTGAAAGAATGAGCTTTGATTTTCTTCCTTTTAACAATTGCATAAAATTAGGGAAGAGCTGGCAGATGACCTTAGCCATGGTGAAATAAAAGTATCATCATGCTATTCTGAATCCAAGAACCTGCATCTGTTTTCTCTGAGGTGGAATATTCTCACATCATTTTTTATCTTCTATCTATCTAGACCTGTACTAGAATGATCTTGATCATTCATCTTGATCTTTCATCTTACATTAATGTACAATAATTCCAGCAGACATATGATTGACTGATTAACACTGTCAGGTACAGAAATCATTACTTTTCAGAAGCTGCTCTACAATTCATAATTTACATGCTACATTTTAAAAAAATAAATATGGTGATTTGCTGCTCTTGTGATTCCACTTAAGAAATTACCTCCAATGTATCACATTCTCTAAAATTCAGAGATCAAACTTGTTCATATTTCCTTTCAAGTTCTTCTTCTAAAGAAATGATTATTTGAATCCCCACCAGGTAGTAGACAATTTCATACCTTTGCTATTTGACACGTATTTGGATGCCCAGGTGCCCTTGATTTTCCTTTATGAACAAATAAAATTCTCTGCTTTTGTGGAGCTTAAATTCTAGAGTGGGGTAGGGGAGAAGAATATACATACCCTTATACTGTAACCATCATTCAATTTCAAAGGCTGCAATGGGTTACTTCATCTATTATCAGACTGACTATGATACAATTAAGATTCTGGGTGCTATAGATCAGAAACACCAAAGGTTTCCATAGGAGATGTGGCTCAGCCACACAGCTACAACTCTAACAAGACAAATGATTAGTAGAATTGAGGCACATGAAGGTGAGAAGACAGGGTATTCTGGTGAGAGGACAGACTGGGACCCCGGAAAACCGCTCAAATGAACACAGTGTGGCATGGAGAAGTGAGAAGAATGGACAGCTAAAATGGAGAATATGTGTTGGAGAAGAGAAAAAAGTTGGATTACCAGTACAGCTAGAGCTTTTGAAAGCCGGGCAGTGGAATCTGGTAGGGGCGGGGTACTGTAAATAAAGCAGTCATTGTACGAGTTTAGCCTAACTTAGTTTGGTTTAGAAAAGAGGGAGAAGTTATTGACACAGGCTTGTTTGGAAGCTGATGCAACAGTTCAGAAAGTTAAATGGTTTTTGGATGCTGATTCAATAGTTCAGGAAGTTAAATGGTTTTTGACTTAAGGTGGTGATGACAGGACTGAAAACAAGTGAAAGGCATTAAACATTTTGGGCTGGAAAATTGCAGCTTGATGATCAGACATTTAAGTCAGACATTCATTTATTCATATGTACTGAGTACCACAATCTGAGTTATTTGTATTTCTTGAACAACCAACGTATTTACTGAGAACATGTGGGGTCCCTGCCTTTCTACCTGTTGCTAGACTCAAAAGAAAAATTTAAAGGACTTCACACTGTGACTGTGGTTAAAGTCCCGGAAGAAAGATGGAACCACAGCACAGTGTAAGGGCAGTGTTATGGATACTAGCAGCAGAGGAGAGAAGGGTTAACTTTGCTGGGTTTTGTGTAAATGAACATGCATGTGTGTGCAGAGATAAAGGAAGGCTTCAAGACAGAGTTCTGAGTGATTTCCCTGGTCAGAGTTGCTGAGGGAATTCAGAAGCTGGGGAGACAGGTTTATTCAAAGGCATGGGCATAGGAAATGATCTGGTGTGCTTCGATACTTGCAAGTAGTAAACTAGCTCTGCATCCTAGAGATTAGGCAGCGGGTCACACAGAGCACTGGAGAAGGCAATGGCAAGCCACTCCAGTACTCTTGCCTAGGAAATCCCATGGATGGAGGAGACTGGTAGGCTGCAGTCTGTGGGGTCACTAAGGGTTGGACACGACTGAGCGACTTCACTTTCACTTTCACACATTGGAGAAGGAAATGGCAACCCACTCCAGTGTTCTTGCTTGGAGAATCCCAGGGACGGGGGACCCTGGTGGGCTTCCGTCTATGGGGTCACACAGAGTCGGACACGACTGAAGTGACTTAGCAGCAACAGCAGCAGCACACAGAGCACAGAGTCCTTCGCGTCTACAAGGAGGACTGAGCTGTACCCTGCTAGCAGGGAGGAGCAGTGCAGTAATTCTAAAATTACATTTTGGAAAATATTTAAAAAAAATACGTGATGAGCACATAGGGTCTGAATTAGAGAGGGGAAAACTGGAGCAGTGGGCTGAGGGGAAGCAAGATTAGACCCTGTTGACCTGCTAAAGCAGAGGCGTGGGAAGACACTGAACTCAAGCAAGACAGGGGCAATGCAATGATGGTCACGCCAGACGCTGGGTTATCAGAACTTGGAAACTAAGTAGACATGAAGAGAGGGAAATTTCCGAGCTCATTCAGGCTTTGAACTCACTGGTTGAGAGGAGGACGGAACAAAAGAGGAACAGAGTGGAGAGACTGTTTTCCATGAAAGTGAGTTGATATGTTGCTTTGAAGGAAAAGATTAGCAAGTAAGCAGTGCAGGACCTCCTGACCTCGGGGTAAAGGAAATATATCTGAGTTTAGTTCAGTTCAACCGCCCCACACTCTTTTACTTAGGTTTGCCTGCTTTGTTTTCCTCATTAGCTTTCAGATTTGCTAACAGACATCTAATTCTCTCATCACATAATTACTGAACACCTATACATAACAGGTACTGCTCCAGGCTTTGATTAATAACAGGTATGATTTCATGTTTAATGTTTTGCTTATGAGACAATATATATATATATATATATATATATTCTTTAAAAAAGGTCAATCAATTCAATAACTGGAAACAACACAAATGTCCATCAAGAAGTGAATGGCCAAATGGTGGTACTGCTAACCAACAGAATACAGCAACAGAAAGGAATGACACCTTGAGAGATGCTCACAGCGTGGAAGAAAGTGAAAATAAATAGAAATGAGATCTGAGGTTGTCAGAAAATGAGGGTGGGGGAAGTGGAAGGGAGATAGGAAAGATTATTAAGAGGCAGGTGCAAACTTTTGGGTGATGGATAAATTGATGGATAATTGTGGTGATGACTTCCTTGGCATATACATGTCAAATTATCAAATTGAACACGTAAAATATACATGTTAAATATACCTCAATAAAGTTGTTTTTCAATAAAAATAGTATCTTTATATGTGAATTATGGGTTAATTTTTTTACCAATTCTCTTTTTATTATGTTTTATTTACTTTCTTCTTTTATTAACTTTTTAACAGTATGTCTGTAGCCATGCAGCTATATTAACATATTCAGTAGTTATATGAAGGAGTCTTTCATTTGCATATCTCTTTTAAGACTTTCTTTACTAAATATATATGTTCAATTTTATGCTAAGTACATAGTTTTATTTTATACATTTAGCTTAAATAATTCTGAGGAGTATGGAGGTTCCTTAAAAAAACTAAAAATAGAGTTACCATATGATCCGACAATCCCCTTCCTGGGCATATATCCAGAGAGAACCATAATTTGAAAAGATACATGTACCTCAATGTTCATAGCAGCACTATTTGCAATATTTACAATAGCTGAGATATGGAAGCAACCTAAATGTTCGTTGACAGATGAATGGATAAAATAGAGATATACACACACACACACACACACAATGGAATATTATTCAGTCAGAAAAAAGAATAAAATAATGCCACTTGCAGCAACAAGGATGGACCTAGAGATTCTCATACAAAGTGAAGTCAGATAGAGAATAACATATCATTTGATATTGTTTATATGCAGAATCTAAAAAATGATACAAATGACCTATTTACAAAATAGAGATTGACTCACAAACATAGAGAACAATCTTATGGTTACCATAGGAAAAAGATAGGGAAGGGATAAATTGGTGCTTTGAGATTAAAATATACACACTACTATATATAAAATAGATAACAAACAGGGAACTATTGTATAGCAAAAGGAACTACACACACACACTCACATATACACACACATACATATTATACACACACACACATATATACACACACACATACATATTACATATAGCTAAATTACTCTGCTGTACACTTAAAATTAGGACAACTTATAAATCAGCTATATTTAAATAAAAATAAATAAATACCTCTGAGGAAGGTTTTCTGTATACCTCAAAAGTGGACAGTCACTCTCACAAAAGAAGTTAATTTTAATTTTCTTATGTTGTTTTCTTAAATTTTAAATGTGATGCTGTAAAACTATATTAACCTGTAATAAATAAAATTCATTTCAAAAATTGTAAAAATTATAAAAAGCCTATTGGCCAGGCCCTGAATTACTCTTCTACTAATCAGAGAACTGCAACTTTAAACAACAAGGGAATACTGTATTAGTTTCATCAGACTGGAAAATACGACAAAATCTGATAAGGTCTAATGTTGGGTAGAGTGTGGTAAAGGAGGTAAGTCTGATACTTCTGGTGGATATGTAAATTGGAACAGCACATTTGGAGAGAAATATAGCAAGATCTAATAAATTTGAAAACGTGTTTATAGCATTGATGGTTGCAGAACAATTTTTCAGTTTTCCATTATTTTAGCTACTGGTGCATTTAAAAATGCTGGAATACTTTTTTGGTGTATTTTATGTAAATATTCCACAGCTTAGTTCATCTTCCTAGATTTCTCTCAAATCCCGTTCTCCTGCCCATGTCCCTCCTCCTTTTCCTCTCTGACACCCTCAGTGTAAACCCTCCAGTATATGACCACTCCTGGAGACACTTTGTCATGTAACTGTTCCTTTTCTCTTCCCTATCCCAACCTTCCAACTACAAGCCCTCCCTTAACACTCAAAAAAGGCTGAGCAGGGCTCAGCTGGTAAAGAATCCACCTGCAGTGTGGGAGACCTGGGTCTGATCCCTGGGTTGGGAAGATCCCCTGGAAAAGGGAAAGACTACCCACTCCAGTATTCTTGCCTAGAGAATTCCATGGACTGTGTATAGTCCATGGGGTCACAAAGATTTGGACACGACTGAGTGACTCACTTTCAGGGATCAGAAGTGCCACCTGAGGAAGACACATCTCTCCACTGGTATGGGGACAGTTTATGAGTGGGCAAGGCGGGTGTAGGGAGGCCATGGTATTAAGGGAACCATGCAGGCAGGTCCTGAAGCCCTTACGGCGTGTCAGGAATGACCACTTCAAGGATATCTGGCTGAGGTAACAATACCCAGCATTACCCTCATGGTAATGATAATTTCCTAATTCAGATAGTGTTTTCTCAAGGAGAGAGGGGATGGGTAGGTAGCTCAGTACATAAGGATCTTAAGCAATGTCTGTAGTGTTCATTTTTTTGTTCCAAAGTGACCACGAATTGATGTTAAGGTCTCACATAGAGTGTGGGTACAAATGTTTATAAATGAGTGAAAATTAAAAAATAGTCTTATTCTCTTTCAAACCAGAAAGACTGGTATTAAAACTATTTCATATTTTCTATTATAGTGTAAAAACAAAAACACAATCTTATAGACTTTGTGATGTCTATAAGACTTTTAATGATGCCTTTAAAACCGCTTTATAATAGAAAATAGTGAACTATTAGGTCGTAACAGAGGTGATGAAGGCTGATTAGGTTTCACTGCCGAATTCACACCCATCTATGAATTTATGAACATGAGGAAAATGTCCTGGTTAAGCTGATCCCATAAACAGCTTGGCTTTTGATGATGGGGATGTTCTTCAAGGAAAACATCTTCCAAAGCTGAGCTAATCTTGGGCAAATTTAGCTTTAAGCAAAATAATAGATAAACATGGTTTCAATCCTCATTTCATGATGCCCAGTTTCAGAAAACTCTGGATGTTCCAATTCAGTGACTCTCAGGGTCACCTCAAAGTGAAGTAGAACTTCAGGGATACCCATGGAAATATCTCCAAAACACAAAAACATTAAGATGAATACTATCTGGGCTACTCCTGAGAACCCCTGCTAAACTAAACCTATTATAACCAAATCTCAGGCATGTGGAACACATTCCAAACATTGTGGCTTGCCACAAGCTCAGCGTATTAAGCCTTATCCCAAATGAGATGTTACTTGATTAATTGAGACTCCTTGGCATGTCTGGATTCATGGCTAGCAGTTTGAGCAGCTCTTCCTGGATTCTTACAAGAATTCTTAAGTAGAAGAGCCAAGGCAATCTGAATGACATGTATATTGGAACCTGACTCCAGGAGCAATTACAGTCAGCATGTGGAGGAGGAGCTGCTGAGCACGTCTTTGGGAGGCGGGGGGGGGGGCGCGGGGAGGAAGCAGATGGCTCACTCTGACCTGCCTCTTGTATGGCTGCATCTAGCCTCATCTTCCCTGGAGAGGACGGACTGCCTGAGAATGAGGAAAACGGGAGAAAGAAGGGAAGGATTTGCGCGTGCGCGTGTGTGTGTGTGTGTGCACGCGCATACGCACATGTTTCCATCTCCTTTCTGCAGAGAAATTTAACTTAGAGGGCAGGCTGCAGCAACAGCAATGAGAAGAAAAGGATAAAAGGCTATGCAATAGTAACTTCTGTACAAAGGGTGCAGTGACTTTTTGAATGACTGTGGGGTCTGCTCAGTTCAGTTCAGTCGCTCAGTCATGTCCGACTCTCTGCGACCCCATGAATCACAGCACGCCAGGCCTCCCTGTCCATCACCAACTCCCGGAGTTCACTCAAACTCATGTCCATTGAGTCGGTGATGCCATCCAACCATCTCATTCTCTGTCGTCCCCTTCTCCTCCTCCCAGCATCAGAGTCTTTTCCAGTGAGTCAGCTCTTCACATGAGGTGGCCAGTTTGCACTAAATTGAGGCTCAGAGTTGAGAGAGCTGCTTGTTGGATTCCTCTGGCACACGCCATCACCAACGTAAGCTCTAGTAGTTTGCCACACTGCAGGGTGGACCCTTCTACTTCCAGTCACCAATGGGTACATGCAGACAGGCTCTGGATCCAACAGAGTGGATCCGGCTTGTGCTCACACAAGTGTTAAAGCCCTTAGTGTCATCAAGGTTGCCCCTCCTTCGAACACTGTATTCAGCAAAAGGTAAACTCATGAAGCTGGTTTCAGAGTTCTATTTTAAAAGTTCAACTGGCTTGGCAGGAAGAATGGCATGTCTGGAAGGCCTGGACTCCAGTCTCCACTCTTTTCCGGGGGCGGGGCGGGGGGTGTGGGTGACATTACTTAGGCGCCACTGCACCTCTATTTCCTCATGGAGAGAACCAGGAAAATAACACTTGTCCTGCCCAACAAGGTAGATGATGTAAAGACCATAGAATATATTTGGGAAGATGCTCTTAAATTGGAAATCATATGCAAATACAGGCAAAAATACTCATCAGTAGAGAGAGAGGCCTTATATTTACAAAGTTTTCCTTCTTTCTATAGTCTTACAGTGTTACATAATAAGCACTGGATGTTTATCAGCAGGGCTATCAGCTCTGCCTACAAGGGATGCTAAGCAAATGTTGAAAATGAAAGTGTTAGTCACTCAGTCATGTCCAACTCTTTGTGACCCCATGGAATGTAGACCGCCAGGGTCCTCTGTCCATGGAATTCTCCAGGTAAGAATACTGGAGTGGGTTGCCATTTCCTTCTTCAGGGGATCTTCTCAACCCAGGGCATCGAATCCAGGTCTCCTGCATTGTAGGCAGATTCTTTACCATCTGCACCACAAGGGAATGTTAACAGACGTCATAGTGAATATGAAAGCAAGTATGAAGATATGATTTTTATGCTAAAGAATGCCTCTCAAGAAATTCCTACATGCTAAGTTATGAACGATTTTTGATGATCTTCTAGACCAGAAATTATCTGCATGAGAACAAAACACTTCCATTTTGATTTAGAACGAATAACATTTGGGCAAACATTGCCTGTCCAAATGTGTAAAGCTGACAGATACACTCTTTCATGAATTCGTACAAATGGAAATCATGCTATTGGATATTTTTCCCCAAACTATCCTGTCTTCTTCATTTATAAAGCTATGCAAAGTCTGTACTTATTGAAATCATATCAGATATTAAAGAACTCAAAGAATTTCTGGAATGAATATTGAGATACTATTGCATAATCCATCCTCTATAAGAAGAAAAGGCCATCCCGTGGTCTATGCGTGCATATGATTAGACAGCCGAACCCTAATAGTGGCCCAGAAATAAGAGAGACAAACTCACAGAGAGAGAGAACAGACTTGTGGTTGCCTTGGTTCCAACAGGGAGAGAGTGGGGGAGGGGTGAACTGGGGTTCGGGATTAGCAGATGGATAAACAACAAGGTCCTGCATTACACCACAGGGAACTATATCCAACCTCCTGTGAAATCATAATGAGAAAGAATATGAAAAGGAATATATACAGCTGAATCACTTTGCTGTACAATAGACATTAATACAACATTGTAAATCAACTATACTTTAATAAAATAATTTTTTAAAAAGAAACAAGAGAGGGGAAACAGGAAATTATATCACTCTATTTATGTTTATCAGTCACAGGAACAGAATATCACAGCAGAAAGTCTTCATCAATTTAGAAATGACTGCTGCCGGCTTAGCTATTCCTCTATTTACAAGTATCTATCAAAGAAAGAAGTATACAGTATTCTAGCCTGGAAATGCCAAAATTGTAAACTTTACAAAACCATAATTTTTCTTCAGATCCCTGACTATCTATTTGGTTAATCTGTTTATAGAGTTATGCTGAGTTACTCAACTAACACTTCCCCAGCTACCCTGTCTAAAATATAAAGTACTCAGGCTGAATAAAACCTTAAGCTCATGTATCGGACTTCATACAATTTATCTTTGTACTTTCTTAGCAATTCAGTTCAGTTCAGTTCAGTTCAGTCGCTCAGTCGTGTCCGACTCTCTGCGACCCCATGAATCACAGCACGCCAGGCCTCCCTGTCCATCACCCACTCCCAGAGTTCACTCAAACTCATGTCCACAGAGTCGGTGATGCCATCCAGCCATCTCATTCTCTGTCGTCCCCTTCTCCTCCCGCCCCCAACCTTTCCTAGCATCAGAGTCTTTTCCAGTGAGTCAACTCCAGTGAGTCACATGAGGTGGCCAAAGTATTGCAGTTTCAACTTTAGCATCAGTCCCTCCAATGAACACCCAGGATTGATCTCCTTTAGAATGGACTGGTTGGATCTCCTTGCAATACAAGGGACTCTCAAGAGTCTTCTCCAACACCACAGTCCAAAAGCATCAATTCTTCGGTGATCAGCTTTCTTCACAGTCCAACTCTCACATCCATACATGACCACGGGAAAAACCATAGCCTTGACTAGACGGACCTTTGTTGGCAAAGTAATGTCTCTGCTTTTTAATATACTATCAAGGTTGGCCATAACTTTCCTTCCAAGGAGTAAGCGTCTTTTAATTTCATGGCTGCAGTCAGCATCCGCAGTGATTTTGGAGCCCAAACAAATAAAGTCTGACACTGTTTCCACTGTTTTTCCATCTATTTCCCATGAAGTGATGGGACCAGATGCCATGATCTTTGTTTTCTGAATGTTGAGCTTCAAGCCAACCTTTTCACTCTCCTCTTTCACTTTCATCAAGAGGCTTTTGAGTTCCTCTTCACTTTCTGCCATAAGGGTAGTGTCATCTGCATATCTGAGGTTATTAATATCTCTCCCAGCAATCTTGATTCCAGCTTGTGCTTCTTCTAGCCCAGCGTTCCTCATGATGTACTCTGCATATAAGTTAAATAAGCAAGGTGACAATATACAGCCTTGACGTACTCCTTTTCCTATTTGGAACCAGTCTGTTGTTCCATGTACAGTTCTGACTGTTGCTTCCTGACCTGCATACAGGAAGCAGAAGATATTAAGAAGAGGTGGCAAGAATACTCAGAAGAACTGTACAAAAAAGATCTTCATGACCAAGATAGTCACGATAACGTGATCACTGACCTAGAGCCAGACATCTTGGAATGTGAAGTCAAGTGGGCCTTAGAAAGCATCACTACGAACAAAGCTAGTGGAGGTGATGGAATTCCAGTTGAGCTATTTCAAATCTTGAAAGATGATGCTGTGAAAGTGCTGCACTCAGTATGCCAGCAAATTTGGAAAACTCAGCAGTGGCCACAGGACTGGAAAAGGTCAGTCTTCATTCCAATCCCAAAGAAAGGGAATGCCAAAGAATGCTCAAACTACTGCACAATTGCACTCATCTCACACACTAGTAAAGTAATGCTCAAAATTCTCCAAGCCAGGCTTCAGCAATATGTGAACCGTGAACTTCCAGATGCTCAAGGCAGAGGCACCAGAGATCAAATTGCCAACATCCGCTGGATCATGGAGAAAGCAAGAGAGTTCCAGAAGAGCATCTATTTCTGCTTCATTGACTATGCCAAAGTCTTTGACTGTGTGGATCACAATAAACTGTGTATATGTATATCAGTATACATTTCAGTGTTAAATGTCACAGTCAGGAAAATAGTCCACAGTACAATGACAGCAATAACTTTAATTAATTATGCATTTAACAAAGATTCTTGAGCAATTATTGTATGCAAGGTGCTATGCTGGGATGTGTGGGAAGAAGAGATTTACAAGACATCTCACAGTCTAGTATATGCATAACAAAGCCCAAAGCTCAGCCACAGCTGTCACATCCCCCTTGTGAAAAATGTGAGCTGTTAGCCACTGCCCAGAGATGCAGGCTTTTGTGAACACTCCTTGCTTACAGTCAACCGGGACATAGACTCTACACATTGCTACTAGGTAGCACATAGTTTCACAATGTGTATTGCTTTCCCCCCAATTGCTGAAGATGAAAACCTAAAGTGGGAAAACTGAAGATCACAAGCAAAACTAATGCCATAGTGCAGCACATCAGGTGAGCTCTCAAACACAGGGAAAAGCAGCAAAGGCAAAACAAATATGGAACATCAGAAAAGAGGATGTGGAGTATACATTCAAGCAGGAATACTATGCAGTACATACAACAAAAAATAAAATGACATATTTGGTTTAAAGACCAGTCATGGCAGAAAAAAATAATAATAACAGAATACTGCCTATATATTTTGGCAATTAAAAAGGTTCCTGTAGAAAGATCCAAATTCTAATTCAAGAAATGTGTCATGAAGTCTCAACTCAGCTCTTCACAGTACTTTGTGATTTGGGGCAAACATTTAACCTCTCAGAGCCCTGAAGTGAAAGTAAAAGTATTGGTCGCTTAGCTGTGTCCAACTCTTTGTGATCCCATGAACTGTAGCCCACCAGGCTCCTCTGTCCATGAAATTCTCCAGGCAAGACTACTGGAGTGAGTTGTCATTCCTTTCCCCAGGGGATCTTCCCAATCTAAGGCTTGAACCCACGTCTCCTGCATTGCAGGCAGATTCTTTACCATCTGAGCCACGAGGGATGCCACCAAGCATCTTGCAACCTTATTTCTATCTATATAGTGGGAAAATATCTATTAATATTATTGCAAAGATTAAAGGAACAAATTATTTTTTGGTTGTTGTTTTGTTTTAACTAGTATGAATTAATATGGAGAAGGAAATGGCAACCTACTCCAGTATTCTTGCCTGGAGAATCCCAGGGATGGGGTAGCCTGGTGGGCTGCTGTCTGTGGGGTCGCATAGAGTCAGACATGACTGAAGCGACTTAGCAGCAGCAGCAGCAGTACGAATTAATATACATTTTAGAGTGTATTGTGATATTGTATGCACACATGCATACAAAGATAAATTCTTATTCACTCAACACTGCACAACATATATATTCTGTATACCATGTGCAAATGACTGTGCGTTAACAAACTCATTACAAGTCCCATGAGCTTGAAAAGAGGCCCACATTTGCCTTTTATTTCCTGTTCCCATTTACCTCACCCTAAGCCTGACCCTCTGTTTCAGGTGTGCATCACGATACTGTCCAGACCTTACTGCTTCAACCACAATTACTGACCAAGCAGAAGATCCACCTTCCTAAAAGATGGCATTCCTTCTTCTGTTTAGGAGAAGCTTACAGACAGAAGTGAGAAGAGAGCTGAAGGTTAATGTCTAGTCTTGGCTCTTCCTCCCAAACACTGAGCAAGTCACTTGACCTCTCTGACCTTCAGTTTACCCCTCTATAAACTGAGTAAGTTTGAGTTAACTGATTTGAGTCCCTTCCAACCCTAATGAATATTAGACTATGGTACAGACTATTAAGACTAGTTATCCTAATTTTAAATTTAATAGTCAAGTGACACATCAAAAGCCTCATTGTCAAGGCAACTGTCCCACTGTACACCTGTCAGAATGGCCATTAATAAAGACAAGAAAAAAGTATTGGTGAGGATATGGAGAAAAAGGAACTAACTCTCCTGCACTGTTGGCAGAAATGTAAACTGGTATAGCCACTATGGAACACAGTATGGAGGGTCCTCAAAAAATTAAAAAACAGAATTGTCATATGATTCTGCAACTTCACTTCTGGGTATTTATCCAAAGAAAGTGAAAACACTAATTTGAAAAGGTATATGCACCTTTATGCTCACTGCGGCATCATATACAATAGCCAAGATATGGAAGCAGCCTAAGTACTAAGGAATGAATGGATAAAGATGTGGTATACGCACACACACTCACACACACACAGGTGCATGCATGCACAATGGAATACTACTCAGCCAAGAAAAAGAATGAAATCTTGCCATTTGCAGTTACATGGATGGCTCTTGAGGGTATTAATCTAAGTGAAATAAATCAAACAAAAAAAAATACTGTACGATTTCACTTTTATGTGGGGTCTAAAAAGCAAAACATGCCTGGAGAATCCCAGGGATGGGGTAGCCTGGTGGGCTGCTGTCTATGGGGTCGCACAGAGTCGGACACAACTGAAGTGATTTAGCAGCAGCAGCAGCAAAAAGCAAAACAAATGAAGAAACAAACAAAATATAACCAGACTCATAGATAGAGAGACCACGTTGGTGTTTACCGGAGGAAAAGGGGGTTGGAGGGTGGATGTAATGGGTGTAGGCAGCAGGTATTAAACATAGTCCCACAACCGCCCTGGTACTCACAGTACTGTAACCACAGTCAGCTGGCCCCACCATCACTACTCATTTTTGCGAAACTAGGTTGGATGCTGTGAGAGAGGTGGTATTTGCCCTACTCTGCCATTCATGTGTGAGCCCTGGTATTTAAGTAGAGGGACATAGAACACAATTTATGGTTACCAAAGAGGAAAGGAAGAGGAGGGATAAATTAGTGGTTTGGGATTAAAATATATACACTACTACATACAAAGCAGATAACCAACAAGGATCTGTTATATAGCATAGGGAACTATACTCAATATCTTGTAATAACCTATAATGAAAAAGAATGTAAAAAAATATATATGTATGTAAAAAATGGACTTTCAGCTGGTAAAGAATCTGCCTGCAATGCAGGAGACCCCGGCTCAAATCCTGGGTAGGGAAGATCCCCTGGAGAAGGGATAGGCTACCCACTCCAGTATTCTTGGGCTTCCTTGTGGCTCAGATGGTGAAGAATCCTCCTGTTATGTGGGAGACCTGGGTTCAATCCCTTGGATGAGAAGATCCCCTGGAGGAGGGCATGGCAACTCACTCCAATATTCTTGCCTGGAGAATCCCCATGGACAGAGGAGCCTGGTAGGCTATAGTCCATGGGGTCACTGAGTTGGACACAACTGAGCGACTAAGCACACAGCATATGTAAAAAAGAACATATATATATATATATATATATATATAGATAGATAGATAGATATATGTAGTTATATATATATAGATATATAAAACTGAAGCACTTGGCTGTACATCTGAAACTAACACATTGTAAATCAACTATTTTTAATAAATTTTTTTAAAAAACAAAGGGGCTAGAAAAAAGAAGCTCAAAGGCTAGTGGGGATGCAGACACATACAACAGGGGAAAACACACAATCATTTGGGAGTATATAAGAGGCACTCATGGCAACCCACTCCAGTACTCTTGCCTGGAAAATCCCATGGATGGAGGAGCCTGGTAGGCTGCAGTCCATGGGGTTGCTAGGAGTCAGACACGACTGAGCAACTTCATTTCACTTTTCACTTTCATGCACTGGAGAAGGAAATGGCAACTCACTCCAGTATTCTTGCCTGGGGAATCCCAGGGATGGGGGAGCCTGATGGGCTGCCACCTATGGGGCCACACAGAGTCGGACACAACTGAAGCGACTTAGCAGCAGCAGCAGCAAGAGGTATTCTTCAACAGTCCTTGGAGGGGGCATATCAGAGAAAGGTTCCTAGCAGAGGAAATTAAATGCTACATTCTAAAACACAAACAGGAGCTGAGCTAAGGGAAGGCAGGGCAATAGAGGCAGAGCAGGGAACCTACTTAAAAGTTCAGACATGGAAAGAGCATTGAGGCAAGCAAATTACGAGGGGTGAAGAAAGAGAGAAAATATTGGAACTATCAGTAGGCAGTAGATCACAGAGAGCCTTCCATGTCTGGCTAAGAAAAGTGAATTAATACATGCTGAAGGCATCGGAGAGAATCTATGGTTTAAGAAGAGAAATTAAATATATGCTTTGTATAAATCATTCTGCTTAATGAGTAAAGTAGATTGAAAGAGAAAACTAGATGCAGGGAAGTTATTAGGAGACTTCTATTTAGGTGATGTATTATGGGTATGAACTAGAGCAGTTATAGTAGAGATCAGTAAAAGTAAATAGATTCTAGAAATTCTAAGGAGACAGAATTACTGTCAATTATGGGAGGAGAGCATGAGAAAAGAATCAAGGAAGGGTTTTCAAATTTCTGTGATAGAGAAGGCGTAAGTCATTGAGATAGGAAGCAAAGAAACAGGAGAGATTTTGAAGACATTTGAGTTCACTGTTGGACATGTTGAGATGAAAGTGCCCAAGGGAGGTGCAAGTAGAGACATCCAGCAGTCAACAGGGAACTTGGAGGAGAGACTGGTGCTGGAAACAGATTGGAGATTCATCAGCCTAAATATCCATCAGCTCAGCTTAAGGAAAAAAATCACCCAATGAAACAGTGGTAAATTAGAAGGTAACAGTGGTAGTATCCTGGGAAGCACCACTGCTTAAGGGATGGGTCACAACAGAGGAACACCAAATAGACATCAGAATAAAAGAAAGAATGAAGAAATGGAAGGAATGTCAGGAGGGAATGGTCTCAGAATAGTTAAAAATATTCATTGGATTAATACCAGAAGTTATTAGTAACCTCTGGAATTATAGGGGGTCCAGAACATATATGGGAGATTTGGCCTTTGCAGCATAAGAAACAAGGAAAGGAAGCAAAGGAAATTCCTGGCTTGCAGCTTTTGGTTTATCTGGGAAATAGGAAGCAATATATTCAAACATGGGAATGGGAAGATAAAATGCAATAAGGCTAAGGAGACTGGAGAAAGTTTTGAATAAATACTACCATAAATGAGAAAGGGAGTTGATGTGAAATAGAATAACTGTCAGGCAGGGCTGAAGTCCCAGCTGGAGAATGAAGGATGAATTGGTAGAGTATTTTGGCATACTTGTAGCTATTCCTCAATATCTTGTGATTCCCTTCTTTCTTTGTAATAAATATGATTTTAGTTGTGCTCGTGTTCACCCAACCAGACTTTTGCATGTCACAACCTCTCTTACATATGGGCTTGAACACTCAGTTGCATTCTAACTAATTGGATCAAGTGTCATTTCCATTTGGGCTGGTCTTCCCTCTTATTCTTTTCAGCTGCTGTGAAATGGTAATAACGGCAACCACTTTGGATCCACCAAGGAAAATCAAGTGATGAAGAAACCAACCTCCAGCTCTTGATCATCTACCAACCTTTGGAATGTTACGAGAAGAAACAGCTATCTTCTTTAATTGTGGGTGCTCCTAGATTTCTCTGTTTGTCTAAATATTATTTAAGGTAAGTCTTCAAACACACAAAAGCCATGAGAATATGAGCAGAGCAGGCAGACAGTTTTGATTTTGCTAAAGGGCATGATAAGAAAAAGGGATAGAACACTAACAGTCCATGCAGATGAGTGGTTGAAAAGGTGAACCACAAGATCTCAGCCAGACAAGTAGTGAAGATCATTCAGAGGTGACAGACTGGGTCGAGAGACTGGGTGTCTTAATGAGGTCTCACATGTTAGGGTCACATAATAGAAATCAATGAAGACTAAAGCAAATATAGAACCACACACAGCAATATGGATGAATTTTTAAAAGTACAAAGTAAAGCAAAAGAAGACAGACACAAAAAAGTATAAAAAGTACATATATCATTCCACTGATACAAAGCAAAAAACAGAGACAAACTATAATGTTAACGGAGAAGGAAATGGCACCCCACTCCAGTACTCTTGCCTGGAAAATACCATGGATGGAGGAGCCTGGTGGGCTGCAGTCCATGGGGTCGCTAAGAGTCGTACATGACTAAGCGACTTAACTTTCACTTTTTACTTTCATGCATTGGAGAAGGAAATGGCAACCCACTCCAGTGTTCTTGCCTGGAGAATCCCAGGGACGGGGGAGCCTGGTGGGCTGCCGTCTATGGGGTCGCACAGAGTCAGACACGACTGAAGTGACTTAGCAGCAGCAGCAGCATAATGTTAAAGGTAAGAAGAGAGGATTATGGCTGGAAAGGGAGATGAAGGAGGCTGCAGGGAGCTGGTCATGCTCCTTGTCTTCTCTGGTGCTGAATAAATACACTGGTGAGTCGGTTCTACAAAAATTCACAAAATTGCACATTTAATATATGTGTTCATTCCTGTATGCATATTATACTTCAAAACTACATTTTAAAGCTACTTAACTGGAAAAAATACATGCCTTTTTAATTTATCAAAATAGCAAAAGTTATAGTTAAAAAATATAGTAATTCTCATGGCTGGCAGGCATGAGACAAAAACTCCTATGCCCTGCTGGTTTGACTTTCAAATGGCGCAAGCTTTTGGAAAGCTATCTGGCAAAATGTTTCAAGAACTTTAAAATATGCATGGCCCTTGACCTAGAATTCCATTTCTAGAAGTTCATTTTAAGAAAATTAGAAATATGAGGAGACTTACTCATAAATATATTCAATGAATTATTTATAAGAGGGGAAAGTTTGAAAGGAACACAAATGTCCTCAAATGGGAAAATGATTACATAAACTTTTATATCCTGTGATGTAATAATTATGTAAATAATTTTCAATTAATGGTGAAGTGATCATAATGTAGAGTTTAAAAGTGCAAGATAGAAAAAAGTGAATATACAATATTACAATTCCAAATACACATAAAAAATATGTACCAAAGTGCTGTCATGTCTGGGTAGAGTGATTTTTATTTTCTTTTTATAAATTTTGTATTTCCTAAATATTCTAAGAAAAGTTTACAACATTTTGTAGATGACAGATTTAAAAATAATCATGTTGGGATTGCATTTTTCTTTGCTTTTCTCATGGAGTTTCACATTTTTATAACAACACAAGAAACAAATGGATTCTGTTCCATAATAACTGTATTATCTATTTAACTATGAGCTGCCTGAAGGCAGGATGTATTTTATTCATCTTAAGTTTCCTTCATGAAAGTGAAAGTCGCTCAGTTGTGTCTGGCTCTTTGTGACCCCATGGACTATACTGTCCATAGAATTTTCTAGGCAAGAATACTGGAGTGTGTAGCCTTTCCCTTCAGGGGATCTTCCCAACCCCGGAATTGAACCCAGGTCTCTCACATTGCAGGCAGATTCTTTACCAGCTGAGCCACAAGGGAAGCTTCCTCCATAGTACTTTGGAAAACATTCTATATGATCCAAAAAAAAAAACTGACTCAAACATATATTAAGACTGCATCTGCTACCTTCTATTTATACAGTTATACTCTACAATTATATAATCATCATACAGCATTAAACCTTTGCTGTCTGCATTCAAAGTAAAAATAAAACACTTCCAACTGCCAGATTTATGGTTTAGCCACACACCCCACTCTGTTTTCTGATTAGACTCAGGAAGACAGAAAGTCCAGAGGTGGTGTGGGTAAAGTACGGAGGAGCAGAAGACAGGACTGAGCGTTCCACACCACCTCAAATGCTCCCATTAGAGCACTGGTACTTTGATCTTCTAAATCCTCTCCCCTTTCCCCAGGACTCATGGCATGGCAGCAATGCCAAGGATGAATTAACACCTGGGGGTAATCATTTAAATGGCCCAATGGGGGACCAGAGACTTGTTTGAAGTGGACTGCAGGGAGTCTTTGGAGGGGGAGACAGCCTGACCAACAGGAAAGTAGGGAGCCTTCAAGGGGAAAGGGAAGACTCAAGATTGATAGAAGAAATTAAGGTCTTTGGTCAGTGAAAAAAAAAATATGGAGAATATTATTCTTGAAGAATCTCCTTCATAGTCAAATTGTAATCTTTACTTTTGGAAGAAGTTTCTCGTTTTTATATTAGGTGATAGTTTTTGAAAATTTATGTCCTGAATACTAATTACCCAGTTAATTACCCAGTTAATCAAGCTGTTAATTAAGCTGGATTCACACCAACTTAATACTTTTTCAAAATGTGATTTCTCTTTTTTCTAAGTCTCCAGACACAATTATTCAGTCTAAAGTTTAGATCAAATTTGGAGGAAAAGCAGCATGTGATTTATATTTAAGAAACACCAATAACACTCCTATTTTTAAAAATATATTCTAATGAACATTTTACTCATATCACATTCCATAAGAAGCTTCCTAGGAAGCTAAGTTTTCCATTTACTTAGGCAAGTTGGAGTCAATATACACCACTGAGACAACATATCTCATTAAATCAATGAAAAAGATTTAATCAACAGATTTTGTTTGCACATAGGATACCAAGGTCATGACTTGGCTTTGCAAATATTAATAAATTTGAAATGTAAACTTTTAATAGACAGGCTTTGATTGAAGTAGTATTTGAATTGTTTCAAAAGCTTAACAGCCCTTTATTTGTTTTAAAGTCCATTCAAACGACTCTGAACAAAAGTGAATATAAATTTTAAAGCTTTAATTTTGGTTGTGAGAGTAGATGCTTCCAAATTATTTTGCCAATCCAGCCTCAAATGTCATCTTTGACAGTCAAAACCCAAGCCTTTTCCATGTAAAATGGCAACTAAAAACCCAGGACCTTAGAACCACTGACTCACCAACTACATGTTCACTTATAATAAAATCCAGATTGGAACAGGGGTTTTGTAAGATCAAAGTCTAGTTAGTGGAAGGTGAACTCTTTTTTCACTACTTAAAAAAGAACTGAAGTTGCTCTCCATTAAATATGACCAAACATTGCCATGAGTCCCATCAAAAAAAAAAAAAAAGCCTGAAACCACTTCACAGTTAAAGCCAAATTTAATCCTAGATCACATGAAACCAAGAACATGCTCTAGTCTGATGAATACCAAAGACAGACCTCACATCACTACCAATATTCACGGAGTATTCAGTATACATCAGGCACTGTCCTAAGAGCTTGGAAGGGTAATCTGGTTTACCCTTCACAGAAGGGTACTGAGGTGGGCATTGTTACAATCCCTCATGTTTGGATGGGGAAACTGAGGCAGATAAGGAACTTACCCAAGGCCTAACAGCTAACAAGTGGTAAATCCAGGTTTCAAATCAAGTCAATCTCCAGAATCTACATTTTCTACAAATTTACTACATTATTGTAAGAACAACTTATTAATTTTATTTTCCTGCTAAGCTTTATATAATCTTGTGTGTAGATTCTAGAAATCAAAGACTTTTATTTAAAAAACCTCTACACAAATCAATCAGGAGGACAAGATGATGCATACTGTCCATCTGCAAGGTAACCACATGAAAGATTTCCAGGCAAAGTCGAGCCCATTAACTAAAGTGCATTTCAGGCTCTGCCAAGGAGCCAGATGCTACCCTAGGAAGATGATTCTCTCTCCAAGATCATCACCCAGAACATTAGCTGGGCAGTCACCAAGAAGAGATGAAGGAGGCAGGCATGGTCTTTTCATCATTTGAAGGATCCAAATGTAAAATGAATGATGTCTTTAGTAAGAACCAGTGTGTGTGTGTGTGTGTGTGTGTGTGTGTGTGTGTGTGCACGCGCACACGCGCACACATGTGTGTGCTCGGTCATGTCTAACTTTTAGCGACCGCATGGACAGTAGCCCACCAGTCTTCTTTGCCCATGGGATTTCCCAGGAAAGGATACTGTAGTAGGTTGCCATTTCCTACTCCAGGGGATCTTCCTGACCTGAAGGAGGAAGCAGATAGAACAGGCTCTATCTTGAAAGCAGGACTCCATCTTGGGCCGGACTGTGGACTTTGAGCTATATGCTCAGTATCTAAAGAAACAACATATCAATGGGAAAACCAGATCCCCCTGGATG
This sequence comes from Moschus berezovskii, assembly GCF_049115385.1. Lineage (NCBI taxonomy): Eukaryota > Metazoa > Chordata > Mammalia > Artiodactyla > Moschidae > Moschus > Moschus berezovskii. The sequence goes on along the minus strand of NC_142469.1, from coordinate 78,751,999 downwards.
GAAGAGGCCCAGGGCTCATACCTAGAGTTTCCATCACCTAGAAGAATACCCTAATTATCTTGGTAACGGAATAGAATCATAAATTCTATTATGCTTATTGGGGTATGACCACAGGTCTATTGATAATTGTCCACTGATAACTACCTAGGCTTAAGGCATACGAATCACGGGTTTAAGGCATACGAATCATGGTTAACTTTGATTGTATCTTTTTTCTTTTGTTCAGAATAGTTTCAGAGAATTTTGGGAGTTGGGTTTGAGCATGTACACTTAATGGTATGTAAGTGTATACATGGTTGGGGGCCTTGGCTAAGAGGAGATTCTGTCTTGGGCCCACCAGTGTAATAAACTGCACTCCACTATCTGCATTGTCCTTCTGAGTGAGTTTGTTTCCCAGAATGCCTGGCAACAACATTTGGTGCGTTGGCCGGGAAACTCCTCACTTGGAGGAGACAAGTCCCATTTGGGACCACTGCGAGGCCTTGCGGTTCGAATGTTCTAGAAGGGGGAAGGCACCTTGCCATTCTGGAAGGATTCTGCTTCTCAATGCCTGGACCTTTCAGGTTAGCAGGTGGTGGGCGGCAGTGGGGGAACTGAGCACTCAGGTGAGGAGGAGTCCACGCGGCAGGGTGGAGGAGGGGGCCTGATCACCCCCTGGGAGGGACTAGAAGGGGCACGAACTCACAGGGGCCTGGAACAGGCAGGTGGCAGCGATTGCTTGGTACACAGGTTGACGAGTGTGTTAGGGCTTTGGAAGGAAATTTGTGAAGGTCATTTAGGAGGTGGTGTCCATGCCGTCTTGGGGAAATTAGCAAGCAATCACCAGGGGATTTTTAGGAGAAGAAACTTGGTCTCTGTGTGCTCATATTCTGCTCTACCCAAAGAAGTGTCCCATCTGCTGTGAAATTCTTGACCCCCTCGGAATTGTCAGGCTAGAAGAAGGGGGACATATAAGTGAGTAAGATTGGCTTTTCTGGAGAGGGCCTGTGACGTGGGATATTTAACCCATCTGTGTTTTCATCCGCACTTTATCAAGCCCACCAACGCAGAAAAGACTTTAAAAGTTAACGGAGAAACATTCTTGGACCATGTGCTGTTCTGGTTTGGGCGTGCTGACCGGCAGGATCAGATCCCCTTTCTCCCTCTGGGATCTGGCAGGTAAGGCTTTTCTCACCATAATTAGGAAGGAGGCGGAATGGCAATTTAAGTGTTTCATTGGGTGGCAATATCAGAAGTACATAGGGTACCGAGAACTTTGTAGACAGAATGAAAAGGAAAAGTAAAAGAAGGTCCAAGAAGGTAAGCAAGATAGGGGGAAGTGAATCTAAGACAACTGTATTGGAGTGCATGATAAAAATTTAAAAAAGGGATCTGGAGGAGACTATGGGGTGAAGATGAAGCCTAACCGCCTCCATACTCTGTGAGGTCCAATGGCCCCCTATGCAAGTAGGATGGTGACCAGAGGACCCCATGAACTTAAAAATAGCGGAAGCAGTTTACACAGCAGTCACAGGAGAGCCAGGACACCTGGATCAATATCCATATACTGACTCACAGCTAGGATTAGCTCAAGACCCTCCTACTTGGACAAGGTTCTGTATCCAGAAGGGAAAGGGAAAACTATTAATGGCACAAAAATTGACTGATGATAAAAAAGGAAATTCTACAGGATTTGGACGGGGATGACCTGACCCCTCCCCCATACTGGATAATGACGCGCCTGCCTAGGCTGCAGTCCGTGGGGTCGCTAAGGGTCGGACACGACTGAGCGACTTCACTTTCACTTTTCACTTTCACACATTGGAGAAGGAAATGGCAACCCACTCCAGTGTTCTTGCCTGGAGAATCCCAGGGACGGGGGAGCCTGGTGGGCTTCCGTCATGGGGTCACACAGAGTCGGACACGACTGAAGTGAGTTAGCAGCAGCAGCAACAGCAGCAGCAGCCTCCCAGTGCTCCACTAGGACTGGAGGCCACCTTAATGCCCGATCCAGGGCCAGGTGAAGTTCCTGCAGCAGCCGCTGCTCTTCTGCCAGCTCTCCCAGAGATCATAGAGCCACCGTTTTGGCAGGCTCCGATCCTGGCGATGGAGACCTCTGGTCAATGCCCCCAGAACTCCACCTCAGCTGGACCTCCTAGATTGTATCCACCTCTCCCTGTGAGTACTGGTGGGAAGGGGGAAGAAAACACAGGAATTAGACAGAGGCTGTGCTCCGCCAAGGAACAGGAGGAAAGAGCCCCACTACAGATGCCCCTTAGGGCGCTACAACAGCCTCCGGTTCAGGACTCATGTGGGCCCTACCATCAGCCCCCTGTAGCCTATTATTACCAGCCATCTTCCTCTATGGATATATTAAGCTGGCAGAGACACACTCCACCGTACTCGGGGGAGCCACAAGCCATGATTAGGCTAATGAAGACTATTTTTCAAATCCACCGCCCTACATAGGATGACATAATCCAACTACTAGTCTCCTTTTTCAGCCCTGAGGAAAGACACAGGATCCTAACCGAGGGCAGAAAATGGGTAAGAGAAATGGCACCTGAGGGTACTGCAAACCTGCAGTGGTGAGCAGAACTAGCCACCCCCGATGAGAGGCCCAGTTGGGACTGTATTAATACAGAGGAAGGGAAGGGCCACCTGGAGGGATATCGGGTGGCTATTTCACAGGGTCTCAAGAGGGGAGCCCGAAAACCTATGAGTATGGTAAAAGCCTCCGAAGTGATTCAAAGGGAATGCGAATCACCCTCTGAGTTCTACGAAAGACTGTGAGAGGCCTGGAGACTTTAGCTGCCAATAGATCCAGAGGCTGCTGGGTCTCAGATGGTGATAAATGCAACCTCTGTGTCTCAAGCCTAACCCGAAAATGTCAGATGGGGGTCACCAAGTTACTCATGAACTTTTACACATCCCTAAATGCCCAGTACCTTTGTTGGGAAGAGATTGCTGTCTAAATTGGGGGCACATGTTACCTTTCCCACCAACTAAAGATCCACTTTTCGAGTGGGCTCAACCACCTATTTACTCTTTCTTTCAGTAACCCCTCAAAGATGAATGGAGGTTGCACGATCTCCTGGAAGGGAAACTGGACAGGCTAAACAGTTCAGAGAGAGAGTTAACAATTCCCTGAGGTCTGGGCGGAAGACAACCGGGCCCCCAGGCATGCAAAACAAGTCCCACTAGTAATAGAACTCAAATGCAATACAATGACATCAGCACCCGCCTTGGGCCTGCCAGACCTTGCTAAGCCGTTGACTCTACGTGACTGAAAAGGACAAGGTGGCTATGAGTGTTGTCTCAGACTATGGGGACACAGGACAGACCCACAGTTTATCTCTCGAAACAGTTGGAGAATGTTGCCACTGGGTGGCTGGGATGCTTATGGGCAGTTGCTGCAGTTGCCTTACTGGTCCGAAAGGCAACCAAGCCGATTTTGGGCCAAGATTTGATCGTAAAGGTCCCGCATGAGGTCAATACTTTCCTGCCAGGGGACCCCCATAAATGGCTGTCAACAGCCCGGATTACTCATTACCAGGGACTGTTATGTGAGAACCTACATGTTACTATTGAGCCTTGTCAGGCCTTGAATCTGGCCACTCTCCTTCCTGTGGGAGAAGGTGGGCCCTCACATGATTGCAAGGAAATGTGCCAGCAGACCTGACTTGAAAGACCAGCCAATCCCGGACCCAGATCTGGCCCTGTACACGAATGGCACCAGCCTGGTGAAACAAGGACAACGACTGTCAAGATATGCAGTAGTCAGGGGAGAAACCATCGCTGAGGCTGGCTCTCTGCCATCACACTGGTCCGCTCAATGGGCCAAACTGTATGCTCCAATCCGCGCCCTCCAGCTGTCAAAAGGTAAGAAAACAAACATTTACACAGACTCCAGGTATGCTTTTGTCACGCTGCATGTACACAGGGCTCTGAATAAAAGAGAGGCCTTTTGAAAGCTAGTGAAAAGATATTAAAAATAAAGAAGAAATTAAGACCCTATTAGATGCTGCCTGGGAATCAGAAAGGACTGCAGTCATACACTGCCAAGGACATCAAAAAGAGGATACCCCCTGGGCTCGGGGAACAGACTGGCAGATAAGACCACTAAACAAGCAGCCGAGGGATTGGGGGTGACAAGTAAAGCCACAATTAAAGCTCTCGTATTGGCAGAGCTGCCTGAGCTATCGCTGGACTACCACATTACAATGAAGCCCAAAACCAACCAGCCAAAGTGGAAGGGACCACCAAGACTGAAAAGGGATGGTGGGAATTGCCAGGTGGCGAATTATTGGTACTGGGGGAGCTGGCACTTACTCTGGTAAGCCAAACACACCAAGCGACCCACCTAGACCATGATAAACTGGAAGAGCTAATTCGAAAGTATTTCTTGGTTCCCCGCCTCTCTTCCCTATGCAGGACAAAATCTCAAAACTGTAATGCCTGCTCACAGGTCAATGTTGCCTCTTGGCACAGACAAAAACCTCCGGGGATTCAGCTAAAAAGCACACTGCCCTCTCAACACCTAGAAGTAGACTTCACTGAAATGAAACCTCACTGATACTACCATTACCTGTTGGTCACTATATTTACATTCTTGGGATGGGTAGAAGCTTTTCCTACCTGGACTGAAAGAGTATCAAAAGTAGCCCTGTGCCTGCTTAGGGAGATAGTTCCCAGATTTGGATTTCCTACCAGCAGAGAGGAGCTACCCCATGCCCGAGGTCAGGGGCAGCAGCCGAAAGGAGCAACCCCACATCCAAGGAGCAGTGGCTGCATGGGAGCAGAAGGGCCTAGCGGGGTTACTCCATGTTTAATGTCAGGAGGGGCGACCTCATCCAAGGAAAGGAGCAGCGGCTGCACTTTGCTGGAGCAGCTGTGAAGAGATACCCTACAACCAAGGCAAGAGAAACCCAAGTGAGACGGTAGGTGTTGTGAGAGGACAATAGAGGGCAGACACACTGAAAACATAATCACAGAAAACTAGCCAATCTGATCACACAGACCACAGCCTTGTCTAACTCAATGAAACTAAGCCATGCCTTGTGGGGCCACCCAAGACTGATGGGTCATGGTGGAGAGGTCTGAGAGAATGTGGTCCACTGGAGAAGGGAATGGCAAACCACTTCAGTATTCTTGCCAGGAGAACCCTATGAATGGTATGAAAAGGCACAATGATAGGATACTGAAAGAGAAACTCCCCAGGTCGGTAGGTGCCCAATATGCTACTGGAGATTAGTGGAGAAATAACTCCAGAAAGAATGAAGGGATGGAGCCAAAGCAAGAACAATACCCAGTTGTGGACATGACTGGTGATAAAAGCAAGGTCCGATGCTATAAAGAGCAATATTGCATAGGAACCTGGAATGTTAGGTCCATGAATCAAGGCAAATTGGAAGTGGTCAAACGGGATGGCAAGAGTGAACATCGACATTCTAGGAATCAGCAAACTAAAATGGACTGGAATGGGTGAATTTAACTCAGATGACCATTATATCTACTACTGTGGGCAGGAATCCCTTAGAAGAAATGGAGTAGCCATCATGGTCAACAAGAGTCCGAAATGTAGTACTTGGATGCAATCTCAAAAACGACAGAATGATCTCTGTTTGTTTCCAAGGCAAACCGTTCAATATCACAGTGATCCAAGCCTGTGCCCCAACCAGTAACACTGAAGAAGCTGAGGATGAACGGTTCTATGAAGACCTACAAGACCTTTTAGAACTAACACCCAAAAAAGATGTCCTTTTCATTATAGGGGACTGGAATGCAAAAGTAGGAAGTCAAGAAATACCTGGAGTAACGGGCAAGTTTGGCCTTGGAATAAGGAATGAAGCAGGGCAAAGGCTAATAGAATTTTGCCAAGAGAACACACTGGTCATAGCAAACACCCTCTTCCAACAACACAAGAGAAGACTCTACACATGGACATCACCAGATGGTCAACACCGAAATCAGATTGATTATATTGTTTGCAGTCAAAGATGGAGAAGCTCTATACAGTCAGCAAAAACAAGACTGGGAGCTGACTGTGGCTCAGATCATGAACTCCTTATTGCCAAATTCAGACTTAAATTGAAAAAAGTAGGGAAAACCACTAGACCATTCAGGTATGACCTAAATCAAATCCCTTACGAACAGTGGAAGTGAGAAACAGATTTAAGGGACTAGATCTGATAGAATGCCTGATGAACTATGGACGGAGGTTCATGATATTGTATAGGAGTCAGGGATCAAGACCATCCCCATGGTAAAGAAATGCAAAAAAGCAAAATGGCTGTCTGAGGAGGCCTTACAAATAGCTGTGAAAAGAAAAGAAGCAAAAAGCAAAGAAGAAAAGAAAGATCTTCCCATTTGAATAAGAGTTCCAAAGAATAGCAAGGAGAGATAAGAAAGCCTCCCTCAGCAATCAATGCAAAGAAATAGAGAAAAACAACAGAATGGGAAAGAAGAGAGATCTCTTCAAGAAAATTAGAGATACCAAAGGAACATTTCATGCAAAGATGGGCTCGAAAAAGGACAGAAATGGTATGGACCTAACAGAAGCAGAAGATATTAAGAAGGTGGCAAGAATAAACAAAAGAACTCTACAAAAAAGATCTTCACGACCCAGATAATCACGATGGTGAGATTACTCACCTAGAGCCAGACATCCTGGAGTGTGAAGACAAGTGGGCCTTAGAAACCATCACTACAAACAAAGCTAGTGGAGGGGATGGAATTCCAGTTGAGCTATTTCAAATCCTGAAAGATGATGCTGTGAAAGTGCTGCACTCAACATGCCAGAAAATTTGGAAAACTCAGCAGTGGCCACAGGACTGACAAAGGTCAGTTTTCATTTCAATCCCAAAGAAAGGCAATGCCAAAGAATGCTCAAACTACTGCACAGTTGCACTCATCTCACATGCTAGTAAAGTCATGCTCAAAATTCTCCAAGCCAGGCTTCAGAAATACATGAACCGTGAACTTCCAGATGGTCAAGCTGGTTTTAGAAAAGGGAGAGGAACCAGAGATCAAATTGTCAACATCCGTTGGATCATCGAAAAAGCATGAGTGTTCCAGAAAAATATCTATTTCTGCGTTATTGACTATGCCAAAGCCTTTGACTGTGTGGATCATAATAAACTGTGGAAAGTTCTGATAGAGATGGGAATACCAGACCACCTGGCCTGCCTCTTGAGAAACCTACATGCAGGTCAGGAAGCAGCAGTTAGAAATGGACGTGGAACAACAGACTGGTTCCAAATAGGAAAAGGAGTATGCCAAGGCTGAATATTGTCATCCTGCTTATTTAACTTATATGCAGAGTACATCATGAAAAATGCTGGGGTGGATGAAGCATAAGTTGGAATCAAGACTGCCAGGAGAAATATCAATAACCTCAGATATGCAGATAACACCACCTTTACGGCAGAAAGTGAAGAGGAACTCAAAAGCCTCTTGATGAAAGTGAAAGAGAGTGAAAAGTTGGCTTAAAGCTCAACAGTCAGAAAACTAAGATCATGGCATCTGGTCCCATCACTTCATGGCAAATAGATGGGGAAACCGTGGAAACAGTGGCTGACTTTATTTTTCTGGGCTCCAAAATCACTGAAGATGGTGACTGAAGCCATGATATTAAAGACGCTTACTCCTTGGAAGGAAAGCTATGACCAACCTAGATAGCATATTAAAAAGCAGAGACATTACTTTGCCAACAAAAGTCCGTCTAGTCAAGGTTATGGTCTTTCCAGTGGTCATGTTTGGATGTGAGAGTTGGACTGTGAAGAAAGCTGAGTGCCAAAGAATTGATGCTTTTGAACTGTGGTGTTTGAGAAGATTCTTGAGAGTCCCTTGGACTGCAAGGAAATCCAACCAGTCCATCCTAAAGGAGACCAGTCCTGGGTGTTCATTGGAAGGACTGATGCTGAGGCTGAAACTCCAATACTTTGGCCACCTCATGGGAAGAGTTGACTCATTGGAAAAGACCCTTATGCTGGCAGGGATTGGAGGCAGTAGGAGAAGGGGACAACAGAGGATGAGATGGCTGAATGGCATTACCGACTCATTGAACGAGTTTGGATGAAATCCGGGAGTTGGTGATGGACAAGGACGCCTGGTGTACTGCAATTCATGGGGTCGCAGAGTCAGACATGACTGAGCGACTGAACTGAACTGAACTGAACCAGCATTGGACAATGGCCTGGCTTTCATAGCTGATTTAGTGTAACAAGTAAGCAAAACTCTAAATATCAAGTGGAAATTACATATAGCATATAGACCCTAGAATTCTGGGATGGTGGAAGGAACCAGTCAGACACTTAAAGATACACTCTTCAAGTGGGTCATAGAGACTGACTGCTCCTGGGTGGTCTTGTTCCGACAGTTCTGCTCAGACTCAGGATGACCCCATGGTTCCATGGCTATTCTCCGTAAGAAATTTGTATGGGAGGCCCTCTCCCATAATACAACAGGTGTGAACAAATTTGCCTCATGTAAGGGGAGATGAGATATCACAGTAGAGGGAACAACTGGGTAAAGTAATAAATCAGGTAACTAAATTTGTACAAGAAAGGATGTCATTCCCCCTTGGGGACCAGATTCACAAATTTGTGCCCAGGGATCAGGTGCGGGTCAAGGACTGGAAAAAACGACTCCTTGGCCCCACAGTGGAAGGCTCCATATACTGTTGTTCTAACCACCCCTACAGCAGTTAAAGTTGAAGGTGTCACTCCCTGGATCCGCCACATGAGGATGAAGAGAACATACCATGCAGACCCAGAAAATGCAGAGTGGACTGCGCAGAGGGACCCCACTGTCCCTCAAGAGACTAAGATCATCCTAAGAAGAAGAAGGAAAAGAAGATCCTGGACAAGCCCCTTCAGGATGAAGCCACATAATCAACTCCTGCTGCTTGGCCTCATCAATGTGATTTTGAATTTAACCTCCATTTCAACTCAGGACAATGTTTTCATCTCATAGACACATTCCTATGCAGACTTCCACAACACCTCCAACTGCTATGTTGTGAGGCTATGCTTCTGTCTGTGATGGATGGACTTTCTTGGTGGGTGTCACTGCTCAGCCAAGGAGATTTTAAACCACTCTGCTCTTTTCTGGGACAACAAAAAAAGACTTTCTTTCTCTTGTCAATCATAATCTCTCCCTGTAGGTCTAGTGTAAGCCAGACCTACAGTCAATAGACTTGGGTCATGGCATTACATTTGATGTAAACACCAGTTTCATTGGAGTAACAAAAGCCTATACCTCACCTTTGAAGAAAAAAAAGGAAAAAAGCTCCCAGACCAGCAAGGAAGGACAGGCCTCTAGGTATGTTAAACAATTCTACCAAGTCCAGGATGAATATTTCTCAATGACCCCATAAAAGTGTCAATCAATTACTCCTGTCGCTATATGCTGGGAACAAAAAGAACAAAGGGTAGGGTTTGGTGACCTCCATTAGACCCAAAAGAACTAAAGTATATGGGGTATCTATGTAAATGAGCATTCGCTATCACATACCACTCCATCCAGTCCATCCATTGGCCAGGCTCTAATTGGAAATACAACCCTGTAAACTGCTGGATGGCACCCAATGGAACCCAATGGCTTTGTGGTCCTAAACTTTGGCCTTGGTTACCAATTGGCTGCGTAGGCCACTGCACACTGGGATTCACTTTTGCCCATGGCAACATAAAGCCTAACCTACAACAAGCCCAGTAAATCTACCTTATTTACATGCTAGGTGGACAAGGTCTTTTAAATGGTATGAGTATATTGCTGCCTTATTCATACCTTCTATAGGGACAACAGATATTATGATTAAAGTAGAGACCTGGACTAATTTCACAAAACAGGCCCTCCTAGATGGTGCTAAAGCCACGCAAGCCTTAAATGAAGAACAAATCTAAATGAGAAAAGTGGTAATTCAAAATAGAATGGCTTTGGACATGCTCACAGCTGCTCAAGAAGGGACCTGTGCTATAATTAAGGTTGAATGTTGTGTATATATTCCTGGTTTATCTGGCAATGTATCAGCTGCTTTAGATGACATGAAAAACCAGGTAAAAGCAATGTCAAACATTCCTTTCTGGACTTTGGTCCTATCTTGGGTGAAAAGTGACTGGCGGAAAACTATATTTACCATTGTTACCAGTTGCCTTGATAGTTCTGCTTTGTGGATCCAGCGTTTTACAATGTATTATGAACTTTGTAACCCAAAGGTTGATGTCGTTCTCCCAAATTTGCGGTCAGAGAGCCAGGGTGCCATATATCCCTATGAGTGATGCTCATACTATGAGTTAAAGCATCATGGTGGGGAATGAAGGAAGAAGCAGACAGAACAGGCTCCATCTTGAAAGCAGGACTCCATCTTGGGCCGGACTGTGGACTTTGAACTATATGCCCAGTATCTATGGAAACGACATACCAACTGGAATACCAGACCCCCCCCCCCACCTCCACTATGGAAGAGCCCCAGGGTTCGTACCAATACTCTCCATCACCAAAAGAATACCTTAATTATCTGTGTAACTGAATAGAATCATAAATTGTATTATGCTTATTGGGTTATGACCACAGGCCTATTGATAATTGTGCACTGTTAACTACCTAGGCTTAAAGCATATGAATCACGAGTTTAAGGCATAGGAATCACAGGTTAACTTTGATTGTATCTTTCATTTCCTTTGTTCAGTCTCGTTTCAGAGAATTTGGAGAGGTGGGTTTGAGCATGTACACTTAGTATATGTAAGGTTTTCACAAAAACTGGTCAAGGCTGAGGCTAAGAGGAGACTCTGCCTTGGGCCCACCTGTGTAATAAACTGCATTCCAATATCTGCATTGTTCTGAGTGATTTTGTTTCCTGCAATGTGTGGCTACAACAGCCCAAGGGATCGAACCCACATCTCCTGCACTGGCAGGTGGATCCTTTACCACTTTACCAGTAAGAACCATTAAACCCTTACCAATAAATGTTCTTTAGGGCTTCCCAGGTGGCACAGTAGTAAGACATCCACCTGCCCGTGCAGAAAATGTGGGTTAGATCCCTCAGTTGGGGAGATTCCCCTGGAGTGGGAAATGGCAACCACTCCAGTATTCTTGCCTGGGAAATCCCATGGACAGAGGAGCCTGGCGGGCTACAGTCCTTGGGGTAGCATAAACTTGGAAAGGACTGATGGACTGAGCACACACACAATAAAAGCTCTTTAGCAAAAACCAAATGCATCACCCCCAGTAAAAGGTATGCATTATAATTTTGGGAATATTTGCATCATTAAATAAGTTAAAGCTCATCCTAAACCCCTTTTCATGTTTAGCTCTTAATATAGGTTAGTTTTTTCTTTTCTTTTTTTTTAATCCTCTGCTTTAAGTCCTCCAAAGAATGTTAGAAAATCAGGCAACCAAACAAACAGCTTTTGATTTTCTACCATTTGGAAAATAGCCTTGAATTGCATGATAGGTAGTGGTCTAGGATTTTAAGAACCATGAATTTGGTTTCAATAAGAAATACATTTACAAGGAAGCTGAAAAATAGAAAACAGCAGCAGTGCTTTTTTTTCTTTTTCTTTTTTTCCTGAAAATGAAAATCAGTAGCAAGCATAGGAGCCCTAAGTTGGATTTGAATCTACAGAGAGTTCGCTTTTTGAACAAAGTCCTACATGGTTCAACTTGATTAAATTGAGGAGCCTAAAATCACTGGCAAGAATACACAGAAGAACTGTACAAAAAAAACGACCAAGATAGTCACGATAACGTGATCACTGAACTAGAGCCAGACATCTTGGAATGTGAAGTCAAGTGGGCCTTAGAAAGCATCACTACGAACAAAGCTAGTGGAGGTGATGGAATTCCAGTTGAGCTATTTCAAATCTTGAAAGATGATGCTGTGTAAGTGCTGTACTCAATATGCCAGCAAATTTGGAAAACTCAGCAATGGCCACAAGACTGGAAATGTCAGTTTTCATTCCAATCCCAAAGAAAGGCAATGCCAAAGAATGCTCAAACTACCGCACAATTGCACTCATCTCACACGCTAGTAAAGTCATGCTCAAAATTCTCCAAGCCAGGCTTCAGCAATATGTGAACCATGAACTCCCAGATGTTCAAGCAGGTTTTAGAAAAGGCAGAGGCACCAGAGATCAAATTGCCAACATTCGTTGGATCATGGAGAAAGCAAGAGAGTTACAGAAAAACATCTATTTCTGCTTCATTGACTATGCCAAAGCCTTTGACTGTGTGGATCACAATAAACTGTGGAAAATTCTGAAAGAGATGGGAATACCAGACCACCTGACCTGCCTCTTGAGAAACCTGTATGCAGGTCAGGAAGCAACAGTCAGAACTGTACATGAAACAACAGACTGGTTCCAAATAGGAAAAGGAGTACATCAAGGCTGTATATTGTCACCTTGCTTATTTAACTTATATGCAGAGTACATCATGAGGAACGCTGGGCTGGAAGAAGCACAAGCTGGAATCAAGACTGCTGGCAGAAATATCAATAACCTCAGATATGCAGATGACACTACCTTTATGGCAGAAAGTGAAGAGGAACTCAAAAGCCTCTTGATGAAAGTGAAAGAGGAGAGTGAAAAGGTTGGCTTGAAGCTCAACATTCAGAAAACAAAGATCATGGCATCAGGTCCCATCACTTCATGGGAAATAGATGGAAAAACAGTGGAAACAGTGTCAGACTTTATTTTTTTGGGCTCCAAAATCACTGCAGATGCTGACTGCAGCCATGAAATTAAAGGACGCTTACTCCTCGGAAGGAAAGTTATGACCAACCTTGATAGTATATTAAAAAGCAGAGACATTACTTTGCCAATGAAGGTCCGTCTAGTCAAGGCTATGGTTTTTCCCGTGGTCATGTCTGGATGTGAGAGTTGGACTGTGAAGAAAGCTGATCGCCAAAGAATTGATGTTTTTGAACTGTGGTGCTGGAGAAGACTCTTGAGAGTCCCTTGGACTGCAAGGAGATCCAACCAGTCCATTCTAAAGGAGATCAATCCTGGGTGTTCATTGGAAGGACTGATGCTAAAGCTGAAACTCCAATACTTTGGCCACCTCATGTGACGAGTTGACTCACTGGAAAAGAGTCTGATGCTGGGAAAGGTTGGGAGCGGGAAAGGAAGGGGACGACAGAGAATGAGATGGCTGGATGGCATCACCAACTCTGTGGACATGAGTTTGAGTGAACTCCGGGAGTTGTTGATGGACAGGGAAGCCTGGCGTGCTGTGATTCACGGGGTCGCGGAGAGTCAGACACGATTGAGCGACTGAACTGAATTGAAAATCACTGGAGCTGAGAAGATTTATTACTGTATTTATCTGTGGTACACGGGGTTCGGATTATTCAAGAGTCAGGGAACTAGCACCCTATGAACTGCCTTTGTTAAGTGGCTTTAATGTGACAGCACTGGGGGACAGGGGCAGAAAGCAATCTTCTAGAGCAAGGAAAGGAGTGAGACAGAACAAGAGTTCTGGGGATTTGGGAGAATTTGGTACCATGGGGTCTGTCTCCTTTCATCCTCATCGTCCTCCTTTAACCTCTGCACAATCGTCTTCCAACTTAAGAAATACTAATAAATTCCCAACAAGATGAAATAGAATGATCTAAATAAACCTCTTATGATGAATACCTCTCAATTAAAAAAAATGCCTGAACTAGGTCATTTAATGATGTAACTTGATAAAACCACAAGATATAACAATTGATAAAACTGAACAAGCAATTAAACAATTAACTTAAAGAGTTCAATTACAAAGTTTTAATTAATCCTTTCCCTAATAAAAAAGTGATAAAGTTTTTTTTTCTTTCTAAATTCAAAAACATAGTCTATCATGTATTGTTTTGAGATTTTACCAATTCATACATGCAAAATCTACCGAAGAGAACACAGACAATACATAAGAAAATTAAGTCCAATAAGTGAAGATAAATGAGTGGTTTTGTTATCTTTATCTTTCAACTCCTGGAAAGACCAGTGTTCTAGTTTCTCTTGTGGGCTTTTCTCTATAAGCAAGTTTAATTTAAGTTTTTCTGTATTTCTTCCTAATTTACTCAGAAAATTTTAAGAGAATTGAAATAATAAATAAGTTTCATATATTTCATGGGGTCACAAAGAGTTGCACTCTACTGAGCAACGAATACTATTCATAGATTTATCTTAGCTGATAATTAAATGCATAGAAAATTATTAGTCTCAAGTATTTTATATTAGGAAAAAACCTTTAATAGTCAAATCAACAAGTAGAACTTTTTTATCACAGGAAGACTGTGAGAGTTGGATATATAGATGATTTTCATTTTATTTAAATATGACTGAATGTATTTCCTATCTAAAGGATCTATAATATATTATAAAATTTGTAGTATGAAAAGAAATCAGCTCTGAGTGTTTTAGGAAAAATATTGAGCTAGGAACCACTACTTATCAAACCTATTAAAACTCTATAGTGTCTTTTCAGAAGGGGCACAGTGACTGGGATGAACATAAGTGAAAGTCGCTCAGTCATGTCTGACTCTTTGTGACTTCACCAGATTCCTCTCTCCATGGAATTCTCCAGGCAAGAATACTGGAGTGGATCGCCATGCCCTTCTCCAGGGGATTTTCCCAACCCAGGGATCAAACCCAGGTCTCCCACACTGAAGGCAGATTCTTTACCAGCTGAGCTACTAGAGAAACCCAGGGATGAACATAGGTCCTCAATAAATACTGGCTAGATGGATATGAATAAGTTAATGGAACAGTTATTCACTGCTTCAGAAACTAGGAATCTTATCTGCTCTGCTCTCATCATTAACAACAAAATCAGAAAATATGCCATGTGCTTTATTATTTTTTTAATCTAATCTACCTCTTTTTGGCAACATTTGGGATTTTAAAAAGTAAACAAAGGAAGCAGCCCAAAGAAATCGAGCTTGTAAATTCCCAAGATATTTTTATTATTAATATATGAAGGGGAAAGATATCTCCCAGTTATGAAATACTGGTTGTAGAACAGCTTCTTTTCTAAGAAAGTATAAATTATGAACACACAAATACAAGGTTATTATCACTCAGATTTGAATGGACTGTTTTAAGGAGATGAGCTCAATCATGAAAAATAAATAGTTCTTGATATAAAGGAAAATCATGGAAGCTAAATATAATCTTACTAAACACCTTCATCAAACTGTCATTTTAAAATGGAACTAACATTATACACTGTTAGGTAGTTGGAATAGGGAAAAGGAGTCCAAAATTGTGGTGGCTAAAAGTCAAGGAAGGGAAAAGCCCGTGAAAATAGAACAAAGGAAGGTCAAAGAAAGGTCCGAGGACCAGAGTGAGGACTTAAGGTACAACAGCACTCCTGGCTGAGCCCAATTTGCTTAGGGCAGGCCCGGGGGCGGGGGGAACATATAGAAGGAGGAGCCAAGCACTCTCTGGCTCGCTCTCTCCCGCATGCGAACGCTCTTTCTCTCTCTCTCACACCCACGTGCATACGCTCTTTCTCTCTCTACGCAACCCCCCCAACCTCCACTCTCTTCTCTGAGGATGCATTCTCCTGCTATCTTCTAAATAAAATAGAGCTGTAACACTGATTTGTCTAAGAGCTATGACACGGTTTGTTCAAGACCCGAGAGCTGTGACCTGCCGAGGACTTTAATGTCCGTTGCCCCAAATCATTGTTGTGACGAGACAAGAACCAAGAAACATACACTTGCTTGACACACACTGTACTACTTTTGACATAAACATACCAGAACAAAGCAGTATTTATTTTTTCACTTCAGCTAAAAAAGGCATTTTGGGGGAAATCAAAAGATTATTTATTTTATATAACTATGTGCTCTATGAAACAGTATTCGTTTAGGCTAGGTCTTTAGGATTTACAGGTGATGGAAAACGTCAATAAAGCAAGGCAGTTAGCTGTTTCCTAGTTTTCATTCTCTGTCATACCAATTTCTGTTTTTCTGTATAAACAAATTAAGATGGTCTGAAAGGAACTTTTTCTTTTTTTAAACTTTTCTGCTTTTAGAATTCCAGAATCTCACCTACCTCCAGGTATACTAAAACCACATGAATTCTAACTTGGCAAAACACTCCCACCCTCCAACCACTCCCTCTTTGGTCTGCACAATGCTAATGCTTCCTTTCACATAAACATGTGCACACAATGGTTGTAACGGAAATAATAATAAAGCCACCTGAAGCTGTACTAAGCGCTAAATTCATTACCTAACTTCATCCTCACAGGACCTCAGGAAGGAAGACGTTGTTCTTATTCCCATGATACAAGTGATGACTAAAAGGCACAGAGGTTAGGAGAAGAGCTCCCCAGGTGGGCTTGCAAATGCCAAGGTGTTGGGCCCCAGCTAGACTGTCTCCAGGGTCTATGCCCTTCACTACTACACAATACAATTTCTCAAATACTCCATAAAAGCTATTTATTATTATTATTATCATCACAATTAAAGGAAGCATTAAAGCTCCCCCCTCATTCTTACTGATCCTAGTTCCTTATTGCCCTCTCTCTTATTTCTCTACAAACATGAGATTTTATTATATTTTCATATGGATTCACTCTATTATTCTTTTGGGTTTAAAGTCTAACCTTTCTGGTTTAATATGTCTCTAACATAATCCTAATTATTACTGATTGGGCTAATACATAAAAGCCATACTTAGTGATGGCTCTGGATTTTTACACAAGGGGTTAATAGTGAGCAACAGTGCCTACAAGTCTAGCTTCAACAGCATCTTCATACTGCAGTGCTCTCTGAATCGCCAGACTAAACAAAGAGGCCAGCGTACTGTTCTCAACTACAGTCTTAGATTCTCGCAGTGCTTCATCAAAATGAATTTGCTCAGGGAAAATCTGACCAAACTGTTCTAGCTCACATTTCAACATCTGTGTTACTAACTAAATAGTCTGAATTTAAGCTTCCAGACACTTAACTAGATTTTCACTTTGGAATGCTTTTTTATACTATGTTTTATTCTATGAATGTGATTTTTTCAGAAATCTGACAGGGGATTAAAAATGATGGGTGTTGTTGTTAGCTGTTTACTAAATAATGAGCAACTAATTAAACTATTGCTTCTCTGATAGCTCAGTAGTAAAGAATCTGCCTGCAATGCAGGAGACCTGGGTTCGATCCCTGGGTCAGGAAGATCCCCTAGAGAAGGAAATGGCAACCCACTCCAGTATTCTTGCCTGGGGAATCTCATGGCCAGAGGGGTCTGGCAGGCTACAGTCCATGGGACTGCAAAAGAGTTGGACGTGACTGAGCAACTAAACAAAAATAACAATTAACTATAAAGATAACATAAGAGCCTATTACTCTACAACCTAAGAGATGCACCAAGGTTCAGTTCAGTTCAGTCGCTCAGTCGTGTCCGACTCTCCGCGACCCCATGAATTACAGCACGCCAGACCTCCCTGTCCATCACCAACTCCCAGAGTTCACTCAAACTCATGTTCACAGAGTTGGTGATGCCATCCAGCCATCTCATTCTCTGTCGTCCCCTCCTCCTCTCGCCCCCAACCTTTCCTAGCATCAGAGTCTTTTCCAGTGAGTCAACTCGTCGCATGAGGTGGCCAAAGTATTGCAGTTTCAGCTTTAGCATCAGTCCTTCCAATGAACACCCAGGACTGAGCTCCTTTAGAATGGACTGGTTGGATCTCCTTGCAGTCCAAGGGACTCTCAAGAGTCTTCTCCAGCATTCTTTGGCGATCAGCTTTCTTCACAGTCCAACTCTCACATCCATACATGACCACAGGAAAAACCATAGCCTTGACTAGACGGACCTTTGTTGGCAAAGTAATGTCTCTGCTTTTTAATATACTAAGGTACTTCGCCCTAATAAGAAGTTTTAAGAGTTATCACTAGACATACTTCTGTGTTATTATGCCATCTGTGGTAGGTGTGCCTTCTGGGTTCACAAAACTACAATTACATAAACAAGATATATCTGTGTGTATTTCCATATACATATGTAAATCCTTCCTCCCAAGAATCATATAAATACTTTTGGGAAAAAAAAAGTATGCTTTGCTTGAAAATATCTAGACATCACTTGAGCAGAAAGATCAAGGAAAGTCCTCCCATGGGCAGTGAAGATAGCTGATCACATAAGGTGGTAGGCAACTCCCCAGCTCTCTGTCCTTTTCCCCCTTAGTTCACTGTGGTTACTACTCAAAGGACAGAAAAAGAGTATAATCTCCTGTGACACTGCTACTGTCGGTCATCTTTTTGCTGGGTCTGCTAAAATACTGTGATTCTGGTATTAGAGAAAACTATGTAGAAAAAGACCCTCAATCCAAGGCTCCTTATTTCCAGGAAAGCTGAGCCCTGGATTCTGCCACATTTGAAACAGGTCAAGTCATAAGTCCCAGGCTCGGCTGTGTACGCTTGGGAAGATAATAACTACCTTTCATTGAGGGTTTACTATGTGTCAAACATTAAACATAACATCATCTAATTTAGTCTTCATGAAAACAAGAGGAAGGTACCAGATTTCTAGGGCAAAAGAGGAAAGGAAATTTAAACATTAGTAAGTAGAACGATTATATTTGAACTCATATATTTTTGTGTCTTAAGTCTATGCTTATTTGATATTATTTTTTTAATTGAGTATAATTGCTTTACAATGTTAAGCTTCTGCTGTATAAGGAAGTGAATCAACTCTATGCATACATGTATCCCCTCCCTCGTAGATCTCCCTCCCACCCCCGCCCCCTGCCTCTGTCCCACCCAACCAGGTCATCATAGAGTAATGAGCTGAGCTCCCTGTGTTATACTGCAGGTTCCCATAGCTATCTATTTTACACATGGTAAACAAGAGACCTCTTCAAGAAAATTAGAGATTCCAAGGGAACATTTCATGCAAAGATGGGCTCGATAAAGGACAGAAATAGTATGGACCTAACAGAAGCAGAAGATATTAAGAAGAGGTGGCAGGAATACACAGAACTGTACAAAAAAGATCTTCACGACCAAGATAGTCACGATAACGTGATCACTGACCTAGAGCCAGACATCTTGGAATGTGAAGTCAAGTGGGCCTTAGAAAGCATCACTACTAACAAAGCTAGTGGAGGTGATGGAATTCCAGTTGAGCTATTTCAAGTCTTGAAAGATGATGCTGTGAAAGTGCTGTACTCAATATGCCAGCAGATTTGGAAAACTCAGCGCTGGCCACAGGACTGGAGGAGGTCAGTCTTCATTCCAATCCCAAAGAAAGGCAATGCCAAAGAATGCTCAAACTACCGCACAGTTGCACTCATCTCACACGCTAGTAAAGTCATGCTCAAAATTCTCCAAGCTAGCCTTCAGCAGTATGTAAATTGTGAACTCCCAGATGTTCAAGCAGGTTTTAGAAAAGGCAGAGGCACCAGAGATCAAATTGCCAACATCCGCTGGATCATGGAGAAAGCAAGAGAGTTACAGAAAAACATCTAATTCTGCTTCATTGACTATGCCAAAGCCTTTGACTGTGTGGATCACAATAAACTGTGGAAAATTCTGAAAGAGATGGGAATCCCAGACCACCTGACCTGCCTCTTGAGAAACCTGTATGCAGGTCAGGAAGCAACAGTTAGAACTGGACATGGAACAACAGACTGGTTCCAAAAGGAAAAGGTGTACGTCAAGGTTGTATATTGTCACCTTGCTTATTTAACTTATATGCAGAGTACATCATGAGGAACGCTGGGCTTGAAGAAGCACAAGCTGGAATCAAGACTGCTGGCAGAAATATCAATAACCTCAGATATGCAGATGACACTACCCTTATGGCAGAAAGTGAAGAGGAACTCAAAAACCTCTTGATGAAAGTGAAAGAGGAGAGTGAAAAGGTTGGCTTGAAGCTCAACATTCAGAAAACAAAGATCATGGCATCTGGTCCCATCACTTCATGGGAAATAGATGGAAAAACAGTGGAAACAGTGTCAGACTTTATTTTTTTGGGCTCCAAAATCACTGCAGATGCTGATTGCATCCCTGAAATTAAAAGACGCTTGCTCCTTGGAAGGAAAGTTATGACCAACCTTGATAGTATATTAAAAAGCAGAGACATTACTTTGCCAATGAAGGTCCGTCTAGTCAAGGCTATGGTTTTTCCCGTGGTCATGTCTGGATGTGAGAGTTGGACTGTGAAGAAAGCTGATCGCCGAAGAATCGATGTTTTTGAACTGTGGTGTTGGAGAAGACTCTTGAGAGTCCCTTGTACTGCAAGGAGATCCAACCAGTCCATTCTAAAGGAGATCAATCCTGGATGTTCATTGGAGGGACTGATGCTAAAGCTGAAACTGCAATACTTTGGCCACCTCATGCGACGAGTTGACTCACTGGAAAAGACTCTGATGCTGGGAAAGGTTAGGGGTGGGAGGAGAAGGGGACAACGGAGAATGAGATGGCTGGATGGCATCACCGACTCTGTGGACATGAGTTTGAGTGTACTCCGGGAGTTGGTGATGGACAGGGAGGCCTGGCGTGCTGTAATTCATGGGGTCGCGGAGAGTCGGACACGACTGAGCGACTGAACTGAACTGAACTGAACTGAATGCATTTATGTCAAACCTAATCTTCCAATCATACCACCCTCCCCTTCCCCTACTCCCTGGGTCCACACATCTGTTCTCTACATCTGCATCATTATTGCTGCCCTGGAACTATATTAATCTGTACCACTTTTCTAGAGTCCACATGCATGCTTGGATATACGATATTTGTTTTTCTCTTTTTGACTCACTTCACTGTGCATGACAGACTCTAGGTCCATCCAGATCTCTACAAATGACCCAATTTTGTTCCCTTTTAAGGCTGAATAATATTTGATATTTTTTAAGAAGAGAATGATAGAACAAAGTAAAAAAAAAAACAACTTGAGCTGTTTTTAATTCAAAAGCAAAGCTGACCATATGAGTCATTTCAAACTCTTTTTCTCCATTCTTACAGAGAGGTTAGAATTGATTAGAATGCATGCCAAGTGAGTAAGAAAAAGCGTACAATTTAACATAAAAGGAGCAGATGCTAACTAACTGAAGTTGGTTGGAAACCAGATCATAATTTAGAACACCTCAAAGGTATTTCGAAAAATAACACTGTTAAAAGAGAATTTAACCAATAATATTTTGTATACTATGTTACTATCCTTGACTTAAGTGTGGTAGCTTTGAACATGACATCCAAGGGCACAAATTCAAAGTCAATTTTCATAAATTTTGCTAAATAAAGTCCTTATATTGGTGCAGACTGTTTATATAAGAAGGCTTGCATGCAATTTTCTCACGTTTATCTGGATCAACTTTGGTAATGATGTTGTTTTGCACATATGCTTCATTTTTATATGAAACTTTTAACTAGAGAATAAATAAGTGCAAATAACCTAGAGATAAGTAGATAAACACACTGCTATTCTTATGTGTAAATCCAGAAACAAGTAATGTCAGAGAATGCACAAAATCTTTATGGCTATTATGAAATTTGGAAACCTGAGTTGCCTTTTTTTAGATCTGTTTAACTGGTCCTTCCATCTATGTTTTTACAGTATTTTACAGTAATTATACAAAACTCTCTCTTTGTATTTTCTCTTATCCAATTTTGTTTTTACTGTTAAAAATTTATACACTGTCATTAAACAATTATCTTCCCATCAAAATTATTTTAAGAAATCTACTCTGGAATAAAATGGGCTTGTTGTCAATTTATCCATGTAATGTGGAGGAACAAAAAAGACTGTGAACATTTTTAAAAGTCAGGAGACTACTTTTAAGGCCAGAAAAATACAAAATATTGTCATTTAATGAGAACTTTGCTTCATGTCACAGTATAAATTCCTGCTAGAATCCAGTGCTATATAACTAGTTATACTGTGATTTTTCAGCAGATGTTGTCAAAGTTGACAACATTGTTCTGTGAATCATTAGAAAATATTTTCACTGAAAACAGTCTTGATTTAAAACATAAGTACTCTCATTTGATTTTTGTCCTCAATAGCCTATATCAATCTGTTTTTAACTCCTTAATTTTTCCCACTTTTCTATACCACACACAGGAATCTTGATCTAGTGAACTAACCAGATAATGGGTAATACTGAACACCAGTTTTGCACAGAAATCCTCTAATTGAAAGAGGGAGAAAATATACCAAAGTACTTGCTTAACAAAAGTAAATTTCTTCTGTCCTTAATACTTCATTAGCAATAATTTATATTTGTTCCAAATTAAGTGGTTTACAATCATAAAAAATAAATTATGACATAAATACACTTGGTCTCACACTAAAAACAAAAATTGAGCATGTATAAATTATGCCCAGAAAATCCACGAGCAAAGCAAGCTGATTCCCTTCAGATACTGACCTGGATTTGGCATGACCTGAGCTGGCACTGCTCTAAACAGCAGAGTGAAAGACTGCAGACCTTGGAAGGCACACACTAGCCAGAAGATTAATAACCATGTAGTGATGCTGTACCTTATACTTATTTAATGAACTTTCATCCACGTGCTTTATGATTAATCTTTAAACAATTCCAATCCTTCCGCATCATGGAGCAAAGATTGCATCAGCTATAGCAACCCTGCACAGGTTTCTTGTTTATATACACATTTCCCTAGTTAACAGTTAGGGGCAAGATTTTACTAAATAAAATTTTAATTTGCAAATTGGCCTCTATTTAAAGAAGTCATTCCAGGACTTTCTTTAGTAAACTGCCTATTCCCCGTCTACAGTACGGACAATTTACCAAAAAAAACAAAAACAAAAACAGTCCACAGTTTCATCGAAATTTTGGATTCTGCCATTTTAAACCAAAGTTTTCAAAGGTTTCAAGCAAATCTATAACATGCATGCAAGAGGAGCAATTTTAGGAGAGAACTTTGAAATAAGAAACATATGTCAGACTGACGTTTAACTCTTACTACTGACAATATCAACAGAAAAGCCCACTGGATAAAAGTAACATGAAAAGTATGATTTAAAAAAATAGTAGCTGGATGAATCTGACTCCCTAAATAAGAAGAAATGGAAACCTGTCCTGACAGTCGTTCAGTTAGTGAGAGTTCACCCAACTGATGCAACTTCACTTCAGAGGTAAAAATTCAACTTAATGAGTCTATTGTATAAAATTGTTTCTTGTGAAAAAAATAGAGACTACTTTAAAAGTTGAAAAAAAACAAAAAAACAGTCTTTCAAACAAACTAGTTTAAACAACCTCTCACCCTTCCCAAGACACACAGAATCAATTCACATGGTTTGTAAAACCAGTTTGGTTACTCTCTGGAGTCCCATGGTAGAAAACAAGCAAGCATTCCTTTGCTAATCATCTGGTTCCTGACTTGAACACAAACCTACATTTTGCATGTCTTATCTTTTTTCCAATTTGATTTAGCAGGTCCTTGACTTTAATTAGGAGAAGGCACTGACTTTAATTAAAAGGACCCTCAATGCATGACCATGGGAGAAAGGATGCACAAAAGGTGCAATGTAAGGAAGTTAGGAGTATATCATACATGCAAGTAACATAAATCAATTCCAAAACTTTTCAACCCCTGTTTAGAGCACACCTAAATGAGAAATCAAAGAGAGATTTGACCAAAGCCAACTATTCCTAATATTCCTCAAAGATCACTACTTCCCCCTGGATGAAGAAAAAATTTCCACAAAGTAAAATTCAATTAATATCAAGAATCTGTTAGATGAAATTGAATAGATTGGAAATGGATGGAAAGAGTAAAAGAAGCATTGGCCATATTGAAATTTTGAAAATAATTGTGAAACCTTACATTGTTCTTTCCCATTGTCAGGAAAAGGCCTTGAGTTCTGACTTTGAAGCTTACTGACTGTCTAAGTAGCACCTACAGTCAAATGATGTTATTGGGACACCAACCTTGCTTTGTTTTGCTAAGTTGTTGATAGTTGGAGCTTTGCTATCTATACTCTCACATGGATGCCCTTGTTCCAATGTCAAGTGTCCGTAGGCTGAGGTTAACTATCAGAGGCTATAGAAGAGATCACTTTTCCCCAGCAAAGCTGAGTGACTCCTTCTGGGATTCTGGATGGCTGGCTTCATTAGCATCATTTTTTAAGCTTTGTATTTCTCATATTCTTAAAAACATCCATGAGACATATATGGATTCTTTAAGATACACAGTAGCCTCCTCTGACTACAATCCACTGGGTACCTGAAGAGGCACCTATTGGGAAAACACGCTAGGGAATTTGGGGTTCTTCTCATGGTGATAGGGCCACTACTGAGACCTGGAAAAAGTCAGTCCTGACAGTCCAGCGACATTCTGGGCAGACTTGCTAACAAAGAGTTGACTCTTAAAATCTCCTCTTGGAGAAACATTGGTGGGTCATCCACACAATGGGTCTGGTCATGTACACACACCTCATTTTTCTCTACATTATGGTAACCAGCACTGCTTCTCTTTTTTAGTAAACAACAACACATAATGAGAAACGAAGAATAATCACTACACCAAGAGCACCTTTGCGACATCATGATTCAAACAGTGCAAAAGTCAGAGTCTGAGTCTCCCACTGGATGCCAGGCATGATGCTCCCACAGCAGCTGCTGCATGGAGGCGTGGCTGCTCCCCTGGCCTTCTGCCAAACCACATTAATCATCTTTTTCCCCAGCTTGATAGCTAATATCCACATTAGTTGGGACTCTGGATCTTCCATCAGAAGAATACTAGAAAATAAAACAGTGGGTAACCTGAAGGAGATAAATAATACAGGATTATACTGAAAGAGGAAACAGACAGAACAGGCTTCATCTTTAAAGCAGGACTCCATCTTGGGCAGGAATGTGGATCTTAAGCTATAAGTCCAGGATCTATGGAAACGACATACAAACTGGAAAACCAGACAACCCCCTGCCTCCCACCCCCGACCATGGAACAGCCCCAGGGCTCGTAAGTAGACTCTCCGTCGCCTAAAAGAATACCCTAATTATCTGTGTAACTGAATAGAATCATAAATTCTATTATGCTTATTGGGGTATGACCACAGGTCTATTGATAATTGTCCACTGTTAACTACCTAGGCTTAAGGCACACGAATCACGGGTTTAAGGCATACGAATCATGGTTAACTTTGATTGTATCATTTTTTTCTTTTGTTCAGACTAGTTTCAGAGAATTTGGGGAGGTGGGTTTGAGTATGTACACTTACGGTATATAAGGTTTTCACAAAAACTGGTCAGGGGCCTTGGTTAAGAGAAGACTCTGCCTTGGGCCCGCCGGTGTAATAAACTGCACACCACTATCAGCATTGTTCTGAGTGAGTTTGTTCCCCGGAACGCGTGGCTACAACATTTGGTGCATTGGCCGGGAAACTCCTCACTTGGAGGAGACAAGTCCCATTTGGGACCACTGCAAGGCCTTGCGGTTCGAATGTTCTAGAAGGGGGAAGGCACCTTGCCATTCTGGAAGGATTCTGCTTCTCAACGCCCAGATCTTTCATGTTAGCAGGTGGTGGGCGGCAGCGGGGGAACTGAGCACTCAGGTGAGGAGGAGCCCACGCGGCAGGGGAGAAGAGGGGGCCTGATCACCCCCTGGGAGGGACTAGAAGGGGCACGGCCTCACAGGGGCCTGGAACAGACAGGTGGCAGCGATTGCTTGGTACACAGGTTGACAAGTGTGTTAGGGCTTAGGCAGGCAATTTGTGAAGGTCATTTAGGAGATGGTGTCCACGCCATCTTGGGGAAAATTATCACCAAGCAATTGCCAGGGGATTTTAAACTTGGTCTTTGTGTGCTCGTATTCTGCCCTCCCCAAGGAGGTGTCCCATCTGCTGTGAAATTCTTGACCCCCTCGGAATTGTCAGGCTAGAAGGAGGGGGACATATAAGTGAGTAAGATCGGCTTTTCCAGAGATGACTTGGAATGTGGGAGGTTTAACCCATCTGTGTTTTCATCTGCACCCGATCAAGCCCACCAAGGCAGAATGGACTTAACAAGTTAAGGGAGAAATAGTTTTGGACCCGGTGGTGTTCTGATTCAGTCGTGCTGACTGGCAGGTGAAGACACGCTGATCCCCCTTCTCCCTCTGAGATCTGGCAGGTAAGGCTCTTCTCACAGCAATTAGGAAGGAGGAGGAATGGCAATTTAAGTGTGTCATTGAGTGGAAATATCAGAAGTACACGGGGTACAGAGAAGTTCATAGAAAGAAAAGGGAAAGTAGAAGGTCCGAGAAGGTAAGCAAGATGGGGGGAAGTGAATCTAAGACAACTGTATTGGAGACCATGATTAAAAATTTAAAAAGGGAATGGGAGGAGACTATGGGGTGAAGATGACGCCTAACTGCCTCCACATACTCTGTAGGTTCAATGGCCCCCTATGCGAGTAGGATGGCCACCAGAGAACACCATGAACTTAAAAATAGTGGAAGCAGTCTATACAGTAGTCACAGGAGAGCCAGGACACCTGGATCAATATCCATATATTGACCCATGGCTAGGGTTAGCTCAAGACCCTCCTACTTGGACAAGGTTCTATATCCAGAAGGGAAAGGGAAAACTACTAATGGCACAAAAATTGACTGATGATAAAAAGGAAGTTCTATAGGATTTGGACAGGAATGACCTGACCCCTCCCCCATACTGGACAATGACGCGCCTGCCTCCCAGTGCTCCACCAGGACTGGAGGCCGCCTTAATGCCTGATCCAGGGCCAGGTGAAGTTCCTGCAGCAGCTGCTGCTCTTCCGCCAGGTCTCCCGGAGATCATAGAGCCACCATTTTGGCAGGCTCCGATCCTGGTGATGGAGACCTCTGGTCCATGCCCCCAGAATTCCACCTCAGCCAGACCTCCTAGATTGTATCCACCTCTCCCGATGAGTACTGATGGGAAGGGGGAAGAAAACACAGGAATTAGAGGCTGCGCTCTGCCAAGGAACAGGAGGAGAGAAACCCACTACAGATGCCCCTCAGTGAGTTACAAGAGCCTTTGGTTCAGGACAACTGTGGGCCCTACCATCAGCCCCCTGTAGCCTATTATTACCAGCCATCTTCCTCTATGGATATATTAAGCTGGCAGAGACACACTCTACCATACTCGGGGGAGCCACAAGCCATGATTACGCTAATGGAGACTATTTATCGAACCCACCGCCCTACATAGGATGACATAATCCAACTACTAGTCTCCTTTTTCATCACTGAGAAAAGACATAGGATCCTAACTGAGGCCAGAAAATGGTTAAGAGAAATGGCACCTGAGGGTACTGCAAACCCGCAGTGGTGGGCAGAACTAGCCACCCCTGATGAGAGGTCCAATTGGGACTGTAATAATACAGAGGAAGGGAAGAGCCACCTGGAGGGATATCACTGGGCGGCTATTTTACAAGGTCTCAAAAGGGGGGGCCGAAAACCTATGAGTATCGCAAAACCCTCCAAAGTAATTTAAAGGGAAAGCAAATCACCCTCTGAGTTCTACGAAAGACTATGTGAGGGCTGTAGACTTTAGACGCCAATAGATCCAGAGGCTGCTGGTCTCAGATGGTGATAAATGCAGCCTTTGTGTCTCAAGCCTACCTCGAAAATGTCAGGTGGGGAGACACCAAGTGACTCATGAACTTTTATACATCCCTAAATGCCCAGTACCTTTGTTGGGATGAGACTTGCTGTCTAAATTGGGGGCACATGTTACCTTTCTCCCCCACGAAAGACCCACTCTTCGAGTGGGCTCAACCACCTATTTACTCTTCCTCTTGGTAACTCCTCAGAACAATGGAGGTTGCACGGTCTCCTGGAAGGGAAACTGGACAGGCTAAACAGTCGAGAGAGAGAGTTTATTCAACAATTCCCTGAGGTCTGGGCGGAAGACAACCCCCACAGGCTTGAAAAACAAGTCCCACTGGTAACAGAACTCAAACACAGTACAATTACGTCACCACCCGCCTTAAGCCTGCCAGACCTCGCTAAGCTGTTGATTCTTTATGTGACTGAAAAGGACAAGGTGGCTCTGGGAGTGTTGTCCCAGACTATGGGGACATGGGACAGACCCATGGCTTATCTCCCGAAACCGCTGGACAATGTTGCCACTGGGCGGCTGGGATGCTTATGGGCAGTTGCTGCAGTTGCCTTACTGGTCCGAAAGGCAACCAAGCCGGTTTTGGGCCAAGATTTGATCATAAAAGTCCTGCATGAGGTCAATACTCTCCTGCAAGGGGACCCCCATAAATGGCTGTCAACATCCCAGATTACTCAGTACCAAGGGCTGTTATGTGAGAACCTACATGTTACTATTGAGCCTTGTCAAGCCTTGAATCCGGCCACTCTCCTTCCTGTGGGAGAAGGTGGGCCCTCATGAATGCAAGGAAATGTGCCAGCAGACCTGACTTGAGAGACCAGCCAATCCCGGACCCAGATCTGGCCCTGTACACGAATGGCACCAGCCTGGTGAAACAAGGACAACGACTGTCAAGATATGCAGTAGTCAGGGGAGAAACCATCGCTGAGGCTGGCTCTCTGCCATCACACTGGTCCGCTCAATGGGCCAAACTGTATGCTCCAATCCGCGCCCTCCAGCTGTCAAAAGGTAAGAAGACAAACATTTATACAGACTCCAGGTATGCTTTTGTTACACTGCATGTACACAGGGCTCTGTTTATGGAGAGAGGCTTTTTGACAGCTAGTAAAAAAGATATTAAAAATAAGGAAGAAATTAAGACCCTATTAGATGCTGCCTGGGAACCAGAAATGGTTACAATCATACACTGCTGAGGACACCAAAAAGAGGATAACCCCTGGGCTCACGGAAATAGACTGGCAGATAAGACCACTAAACAAGCAGCCGAGTGATTGGGGGTGACAAGTAAAGCCACTATTAAAGCTCTCATATTGGCAGAGCTGTTTGAGCTAAGGCTGGACTCTCCAAAATACACTGAAGCCCAAAACCAACTAGCCAAAGTGGAAGGGTCCATCAAGACTGAAAAGGGATGGTGGGAATTGCCAGCTGGCAAATTATTGGTACTGAAGGAGCTGGCACTTATTATGGTAAGTCAAACAACAAGCGACCCACCTAGGCCATGATAAACTGGAAGAGCTAATTCGAAAATATTTCTTGGTTCCCCACCTCTCTTCCCTATGCAGGACAGAATCTCAGACTACACTGCCTGCTCACAGGTCAATGTTGCCTCGTGGCACAGACAGAAACCTCTGGGGATTCAGCTAAAAGGCACTCTGCCCTTTGAACACCTGGAAGTGGACTTCACTGAAATGAAACCTCACTGACACTACCATTAACTGCTGGTCATGGTATGTACGTTCTCGGGATGAGCAGAAGCTTTTCCTACCCAGACTGAAAAAGCATCAGAAGTAGCCCGGTGCCTGCTTAGGGAGATAGTTCCCAGATTTGGATTTCCTACCAGCATCGGATCGGACAATGAACTGGGTTTCGTAGATGATTTAGTATAACAATAAGCAAAACTTTAAACATCAAGTGGAAATAACATAAAGCATATAGGCCCCAGAGTTCTGGGATGGTGGAAGGA
Organism: Moschus berezovskii; assembly: GCF_049115385.1. Classification (NCBI taxonomy): domain Eukaryota; kingdom Metazoa; phylum Chordata; class Mammalia; order Artiodactyla; family Moschidae; genus Moschus; species Moschus berezovskii. The sequence continues at coordinate 78,722,530 of NC_142469.1, read as the reverse complement.
ACCAACTGGCCACTTAAATAGACACTCTCCAAGTGGATCTTAGGGACTGACTGCTCTTGGGTGGACTTGTTTCCAACAGCTCTGCTCAGACTCAGGATGACCCCATGGTCCCATGGCTATTCTCTGTACGAAATTGTGTATGGGAGGCCCCCTCCCATAACAAAACAGGTGTCAACAAAGGCAACGTCAAAGAATGCTCAAACTACCGCACAATTGAACTCATCTCACACACTAGTAAAGTAATGCTTAAAATTCTCCAAGACGGGCTTCAACAATACATGAACCGGGAACATCCAGATGTTCAAGCTTGATTTAGAAAAGGCAGAGGAACCAGAGATCAAATGGCCAACATCTGCTGGATCATCAAAAAAGCAAGAGAGTTCCAGAAAAACATCTATTTCTGCTTCATTGACTATGCCAAAGCCTTTGACTGTGTGGATCACAATAAACTCTGGAAAATTCTTCAAGAGATGGGAATACCAGACCAGACCACCTGACCTGCCTCTTAAGAAACCTGTATGCAGGTCAGGAAGTAACAGTTAGAACTGGACCTGGAACAACACACTGGTTCCAAATATGGAAAGGGGTATGTCAAGGCTATATATTGTCACCCTGGTTGTTTAACTTCTATGCAGGGTACATCATGAGGAACGCTGGACTGGATGAAGCACAAGCTAGAATCAAGATTGCTGACAGAAATATCAATAACATCAGATATGCACATGACACCACCCTTATGGCAAAGTGAAGAAGAACTAAAGAGCCTCTTGATGAACGGGAAAGAGGAAAGTTAAAAAGTTGGCTTAAAGCTCAACATTCAGAAAACTAAGATCATGGCATCCGGTCCCATCACTTCATGGCAAATAGATGGGGAAACAGTGGCTGAATTTATTTTTCTGGGCTCCAAAATCACTGCAGATGGTGATTGCAGCCATGATATTAAAAGCTTACTCCTTGGAAGGAAAGCTATGACCAACCTAGACAGCATATTAAAAAGCAGAGACTACTTTGCCAACAAAGGTCCGTCTAGTCAAGGTTATGGTTTTTCCAGTGGTCATGTATGGATGTGAGGGCTGGACTATAAAGAAAGCTGATTGCTGAAGAATTGATGGTTTTGAACTGTGGCGTTGGAGAAGACTCTTGAGAGTCCCTTGGACTGCAAGGAGATCCACCCAGTCCATCCTAAAGCAGGTCAGTCCTGGGTGTTCATTGGAAAGACTGATGTTGAAGCTGAAACTCTGATACTTTGGCCACCTGATGGGAAGACCTGACTCATCTGAAAAGTCCCTGATGCTGGAAAAGATTGAGGTCAGGAGGAGGAGGGGACAACAGAGGATGAGATGATTGGATGGCATCACCGACTCGATGGACATGGGTTTGGTTGAACTCCGGGAGTTGGTGATGGACAAGGAGGCCTGGCATGCTGCAGTTCGTGGCGTCGCAAAGAGTCGGATATGACTGAGCGGCTGAACTGAACTGAACTGAAGGGGAGATGAGATTTCACAACAGAGGGAACAACTGGGTAAGGTAATAAATCAGGTAACTAACTTTGTACAAGAAAGGGTGTCATTTCCCTTTGGGGAACAGATTCATGAATTTGTGCCCGGGGATCAGGTGTGGGTCAAGGACTGGAAACAACAACTCCTTGGCCCCACTGTGGAAGGGTCCATATACTGTTGTTCTAACCACCCCTACAGCAGTTAAAGTTGAAGGTGTCACTCCCTGGATCCGCCACATGAGGATGAAGAGAACATACCATGCAGACCCAGAAAACACTGAGTGGACTGCGCAGAGGGACCCCACTGTCCCTCAAGAGACTAAGATCATCCTAAGAAGAAGAAGGAAAAGAAGATCCTGGACAAGCCCCTTCAGGATGAAGCCACATAATCAACTCCTGCTGCTTGGCCTCATCAACATGATTTTGAATTTAACCTCCATTTCAACTTAGGACAATGTTTTCATCTCATGGACACATTCCTATGCGGACGTCCACAACACCTCCAACTGCTGGGCATGTGGAGCTATGCCTCTCTCTGTGATGGATGGACTTCCTTGGTGGGTGTCACCGCTCAGTCAAGATTTTAAACCACTCTGCTCTTTTCTGGGATGACAAGAAAAGACTTTTCTTTCTCTTGTCAATCATAATCTCTCCCTGCTCTCTTCGTGTAAGACAGAACGACAGTGAATAGACTTGGGTCATGGCGTTTCATTTGATGTAAATACCAGTTTCACAGAAGTAACAAAAGCCTATACTTAATATTTAAAGAACAAAAGGAAACAAGCTCCCTGACCAGCAAGGAAGGACAGGCCTCTAGGTATGTTGAACAGTTCTACCACGTCTTAGATGAATATTTCTCGATGACTCCAAAAAAGGGTCTATAAATTATACCCACTGCCATATGCTGGGAACAAAAAGAACAAAGGGTAGGGTTTGATGACCTCCATTAGACCCAAAGAACTAAAATATATGGGGTACCTATTCCCCGAAAAATGTAAATGAACATTCGAGGTCACATACCACCCCAACCAGTCCATCCATTGGCCAGGTTCTGATTGGAAATGCAACCCTGTAATCCGCTGGAGGGCGCCCAATGGAACCCAATGGCTTTGTGGTCCTAACCTTTGGCCTTGGTTACCAACTGTCTGGGTAGGCCACTGCACACTGGGATTCACTTTTGCCCATGGCAGCATAAAGCCTAACCTACAACAAGCCCTGGTAAATCTACCTTATTTACATGCTAGGTGGACAAGGTCTGTGTTTCAATGGTATGAGTATATTGCTGCCTTATATACCTTCTATATATATATATACCTTATATACCTTCTATAGGGACAACAGATATTATGATTAAAGTAGAGACCTGGACTAATTTCACAAAACACTCCCTCCTCAGTCAGTCCAGTTCAGTTCAGTCGCTCAGTCGTGTCCGACTCTCCATGACCCCATGAATCACAGCACGCCAGGCCTCCCTGTCCATCACCAACTCCCGGAGTTCACTCAAACCCATGACCACAGAGTCGGTGATGCCATCCAGCCATCTCATTCTCGGTCGTCCCCTTCTCCTCCCGCCCCCAACCTTTCCCAGCATCAGAGTCTTTTCCAGTGAGTCAACTCGTCGCATGAGGTGGCCAAAGTATTGCAGTTTCAGATTTAGCATCAGTCCTTCCAAAGAACACCCAGGATTGATCTCCTTTAGAATGGACTGGTTGGATATCCTTGCAGTCCAAGGGACTCTCAAGAGTCTTCTCCAGCACCACAGTTCAAAAGCATCAATTCTTCAGCGATCAGCTTTCTTCACAGATGGTGCTAAAGCCATGCAAGCCTTAAATGAAGAACAAATCCAAATGAGAAAAGTGGTAATTCAAAATAGAATGGCTCTGGACATGCTCACAGCTGCTCAAGAAGGGACCTGTGCTATAATTAAGGTTGAATGTTGTGTATATATTCCTGATCTATCTGGCAATGTATCAGCAGCTTTAGATGACATGAAAAACCAGGTAAAAGCAATGTCAAATGAAAACATTCCTTTCTGGACTTTGGTCCTATCTTAGGTGAAGGATAATTGATAGATAACTACATTTACCATTGTTACCAGTTGCCTTGATAGTTCTGCTTTGTGGACCCTCCATTTTAGAATGTATTATGAACTTTGTAACCCAAAGGTTGGTGTCGTTCTCCCAAATTTGCGGTCAGAGAGCCAGGGTGCCATATATCCCTCATCACTCATAGTATGAGTTAAAGCATCAAGGTGGGAAATGAAGGAAGAAGCAGACAGAACAGGCTCCATCTTGAAAGCAGGACTCCATCTTGGGCCAGACTGTGGACTTTGAGCTATATGCCCAGTATCTATGGAAACGACATACCAACTGGAATACCAGACCCCCACCCACCGCCTGCCCCAATGGAAAAGCCCCAGGATTTGTACCTAGACTCTCCATCGCTTAAAGGAATACCCTAATTATCTGTGTAACTGAATAGAATCATAAATTGTATTATGCTTATTGGGGTATGACCACAGGCCTATTGATAATTATCCACTGATAACTACCTAGGTTTAAGGCATATGCATCAGAGTTTTATCATGGGTTTTCTTTGATTGTATCTTTGTTTTCCTTTGTTCAGAATAATTTCAGAGAATCTGGGGAGGTGGGTTTGAGCACATACACTTAGGGTATATAAGGTTTTCACAAAAACTGGTCAGGGTCCTTGGCTAAGAGTAGACTCTGCCTTGGGCCCGCCGGTGTAATAGATTGCACTCCACTGTCTGCATTGTCCTTCTGAGTGAGTTTGTTTCTTGGAATGCATGGCTACAACAATATCACTTCATGTAATAAGGTTGTGTGTGTTCTTGAAAAGATGGTATTGTTTTTGAGAAGTATGAAATTTCTACAAACTAATCACAGAACAGAATGCAACAGACAAGCTCTTATTTAAGTCAAGCTTATAGAACAGAATATTTCAATCAACAGCACATTTAAAAGAAAGTCACTTTGTATAGAAGTAGTTCTAAAATGTGTTATGATGATAAACACAATTTAACTTTTACCTAAAGAAATAAGGTGAGCAACTAATGAGAGTCATTACACTGTACTAAGGGTTGCCCTCAGACATTACTAATGCATACAGGGCTTCTAGCACTATGCCACCATATCCCACATGATTAAGTATTTTGCATTCTTACATTTATGCTTCATTATTTTTCTGTTCTTTTTATGTCATGCTGTCACTTGTCAATACTATCACTATGACTATTTGTAATAGGATCAGTTGTTTAAATTCACCTATTATGTAGCAGGTACTTCTTTAAGTGTCTTCCCTACATTGCTTCATTTAGTCCTTAAAAGAACCCCATTGGAGAATGGTATTATTCCCATTTTACAGATAAGGATATTTGAGGCACAGAGAAGTAAAGTAGTTTGCAACAAGGCCAAATAGGTAGAATCTGAACTCAGACAGTCTACCATATTTGCTTAGTATGTCAAGAGAGAGGGCCACATCCACCTTATTATGGTATGAATCTGAAAAATCCTCAGCTTCCCAAGTGGCACAGTGGTTAAAAATCCCCCTGCAATGCAGGAGACACAAGAGACGTGGGTTTGATCCCTAAATCAGGAAGATCCCCTGGAGTAGGAAATGGCAACCCATTCTGGTATTCTTACCTGGATAATCCCATGGACAGAGGAGCCTGGTGGGCTGCAGTCCATAGGGTTGCAAAGAGTCAGACATGACTGAGCAGAGCACACACTTGAAAACTAGAGATATATGTAGTGTAAGAGAACATACACTCCAAGACAGCATTAGAGAGAAGCAAGCATGTGAGTTCAGGGGAATCAACTCTTGGACACCCAGCTCTGTCATCAGGCTTTTTTCTTTCTCTGTAGTTCACAAGTATGCCTGTATAGGTCAAGTCTGTTGGAGAACTGAGTGTGACAAGTTTGCTGAGCTTTGGAAATTAATTATAATTACAATGAAAACATTTTATAATATAAGCTTATTTATGTTTATCTGAGGTTGGATAGTTTTCCATTAGAAATTTACTTTTTTAGGAAAAGCAGAGTTTAATTTTGGTTACATGAACGTTAAGAATATAAAGACAGTTATTTGGCACAGTAAGCATGCCAGAAAGACATCAAGTATCAGGTGGCAGAAGTTCATAAACACATGAACAAAGAATCCATTCATCCTCCGGCTTACTGAAAAGCAAATGAGAACATTGTGTAGGTTGCTAAGACAACTGAGATGGGATGATTAAATGTGGGATAATGAGCAGAATCTCTGTACCTTTACAACTCAAACTTTTAGAATCTCTACTAAGCTCTAATCTATATTTACGGCTGCAACTTTAAGAACATTTCTTAAACAAAAAAAAAGAAAGAAAGAAACCAAACAGGCTTCAGGCTTTTGAAGACGCTTGAAGTCTTCTGATCAGAAGAGAGCCCTGGTATTAGAGAATGTGTGTGGTGTGGCAAAGTGAGGCGTTCCTGGCTGGGGATCAGCCCCACCTTGTAGCAATGATGGATGAGGTGCTTGCCAGAGACTATTGCCGATGAGTCAAGAAAAAATATTTGCAAATGATTTATTTAAATTCCAAGTAAATATTTTCAAAAATATGGGAAAGACTAGAAATAGTTGCTTTTTTTAGAATGTTGCTATTTCAGATTTGAAACCCTGGGCTCTCTGTTTTGGCTACACTGTTCTAGTTGTTGCTTGAACATGCCAGGCAGGCGTCCATGGAAGGGCCTGTGCATTGCTCAACCCGAAGGGAGTGCACTTTCCCCCGCTTTCTTCTTGACTTAACTTCAAATCTTTACTTAAGTAACATCCAATTGAAAATCAGTCTACTCCCCCAATACTCCTCATCTCCCCTTTTATCACTAGAACTAATCACTTTTTAAGAAACTCCAATACTTTGGTCACCTCATGCAACGAGTTGACTCCCTGGAAAAGACTCTGATGCTGGGAGGGATTGGGGGCAGGAGGAGAAGAGGACGACAGAGAATGAGATGGCTAAATGGCATCACCGACTCGATGGACATGAGTTTGAGTGAACTCTGGGAGTTGGTGATGGACAGGGAGGCCTGGCGTGCTGTGATTCATGCGGTCGCAAAGAGTCAGACACAACTGAGCGACTGAACTGAACCGAACTGAAGATATTCCACTGTTACGTATCCTTGATTTTGTCACTGAAGTATCTCAAACTCTCAAACCAGCGCCTGACACACAGTTGATACCCAATAAACGATAACCTGAAGGGCAAGAATAAATGTTCCTATAATTGAATTGCTGAAAAGACAACTAAGGTCCTCTAGTTTGTTCTAATTTGAAGTTGACCCAATATAAAACGGGACCCTCAATGTTTCTACTCACGTTGAATAACAATTTTAATTAATACTGTGATGCAAAGTAATGTCTTAACCTTAGCTCCTTTAATCTTCTGGATAAAAGTCACTAAACAAATGCTACTTTATGTGACGTGTTACTCTGACCAAATTAATTCAAAGCAGCTCACAGTCTCCAGGAAGACTGCTTTAGATTATTAACCATAAAGACTTCAGAGGAACTCAGTTTACTGTAGAAGTGACTGGCCAGGAATATAGCCATTCTCTGGAAGTCATCACTAATACATGCAGGGAAGTCAGGAGTTTTCTTGTTTTGGGAGAATAATGCAGTTTGTCAGAAAGAAGAAACCAGATTCCATCCACTGCCACCATGTCTATTTCAAGTCAAATCTATTATTTTATATTCTTAACACACACAAAAATACATGATGTAGGAAGTTTAGAAAATGTGCTTAAACCATGAAAAAAATTGTGCATAATGTCTTCTCAAAAATAACCACACTTTTCTAAGTGTTTCTCAGGTCTTTTAAGTAAGTTTCAGTGTTGGTTCCCTTGCCTCCATGCACCTGTGCCATGACTGATCTGTCATCACAAATACAATTTTAATAACATTATTACTTGATCAGAACTCCACTAGTGACCTCCTAATGCTTGGAAGGCAGGTGGCCAAAATTTCAAGTTTGGACTCCAACTGATTAATGGCTGAGTATATTTCTTTAGGTATGCTTGAGAGTTGGCATCAAAAGAAAGGAAGTCCAAACCTAGACAGTCATTTTGGCAAAATTGCCTTCTGAAAAATAAATAGTTTAATTTGTAGGATGAAGTGCATTCATCTATTATCTAACAACTGAATTAACCACAGGAAATGCAGAAAGCAATTTATATTTGGATTGGTACTTGAGAGCAGAAAAGGAGATTGGGGTTAACTGGTCAACCTGAGGATAGGGGCAAGAAGGTTAAAAATTGGGAGCAGGGTTTATAAAAAGAGGTGAATGGAACTCGTCTTCCTTTGAAGTCTGGTTGCCATTCTACATAATGCTCTCTTAAGAGATCTCTGCTTTGCAGATCATAGTTTGTAGATATCTGACATAAAATTGAGCTCCAAATCTCCATACTAGTGAAATAGATAACCAGTGAATTATATGTAATCAGAGAAATGATACGTGCTGGATTAAAATGAAGGACTCGGGGCAAGGGTGCTGGATGAAGTAGGTGGGCAGGGAAGAGGTAGAAGGTTAAGGGCACTTGATCTGTTATCTGCTCAGCATCTTTTCCTTGGAAGTTGTTCTCACCACTGAGTCATATGCTCCCAGAGGTGGCTCTGGAAAGCCACTCAGGTATCACTCTCTTTCCTGGAAATTTGGAAGAGAAATAAAAAGAGAGAGAGTCTATTATATGGGTACCTAAGTGAGTGAGTGAGTGAAGTCGCTCAGTCGTGTCCGACTCTTTGCGACCCTATGGCCTGTAGCGACCCCATGGCCTGTAGCCTACGAGGCTGCTCCGTCCATGGCATTTTCCAGGCAAGAACACTGGAGTGGGTTGCCATTTCCTTCTCCAGGAGATCTTCCCGACCCAGGGATTGAACCCGGGTCTCCCGCGTTACAGGTGGACGCTTTACTGTCTGAGCCACCAGGGAAGTCATGGGTACCTAAAGATGTAAAAATTTAAAAATCAGAAAGAAGCAGTGTCACATGAATATTTTCCTCCTATTATAAGTCCAGGAGCAAAAATAAGACTGGGCATAAACAAACAGAGAGAAAGACATTGAAGCGCCAAGCAGTGCAGACACAGTGCATAAGCGATAAACAGAAAGTCAGTCCCCGGTTCCCAGACCTTATGAGATCCAGCGAGCCCTATCTTCTCAATTTATCTAAGATATTACCCTCCTGTTTAAAATCAGAGCAAAATAACAAAAACCTCCCCTTTTCTACTTAAACTGGTTCACACTAATAGCTACAACTAATAAAGGTCCTAAGAATGGCAAACCACTTCAGTATACTTGCCTTGAGAACCCCATGAACAGTAACAAAGGGCAAAATGATAGGATACTGAATGAGGAATTCCCCAGGTCGGTAGGTGCCCAGTATGCTACTGGAGATCAGTGGAGAAATAACTATAGAAGGAATAAAGGGATGGAGCAAAAGCAAAACCAGTACCCAGTTGTGGATGTGACCAGTGATAGAAGCAAGGTCCGGTGCTGTAAAGAGCAATATTGCATAGGAACCTGGAATGTTAGGTCCATGAATCAAGGCAAATTGGAAGTGGTCAAACAGGAGATGGCAAGAGTGAACGTCGACATTCTAGGAATCAGTGATTTAAAATGGACTGGAATAGGTGAATTTAATTCGGATGACCATTATATCTACTACTGTGGGCAGGAATCCCTTAGAAGAAATGGAGTAGCCATCATGGTCAACAAAAGAGTCCAAAATGCAGTACTTGGATGCAATCTTAAAAACGACAGAATGATTTCTGTTCGTTTCCAAGGCAAACCATTCAATATTACAGTAATCCAGGCCTATGCCCCAACCAGTAATGCTGAAGAAGCCAAAGTTAGCGGTTCTATGAAGACCTACAAGACCTACAAGATGTCCTTTTCATTATAGGGGACTGGAATGCAAAAGTAGGCAGTCAAGAAACACCTGGAGTAACAGGCAAATTTGGCCTTGGAGCATGGAATGAAGCAGGGCAAAGGCTAATAGAGTTTTGTCAAGAGAACGCACTGGTCATAGCAAACACCCTCTTCCAACAACACAAGAGAAGACTCTACACATGGACATCACCAGATGGTCAACAACGAAATCAGATTGATTATATTCTTTGCAACCAAAGATGGAGAAGCTGTATACAGTTAGCGAAAACAAGACCAGGAGCTGACTGTGGCTCAGATCATGAACTCCTTATTGCCAAATTCAGACTTAAATTGAAGAAAGTAGGGAAAACCACTAGACCATTCAGATATGACCTCAATCAAATCCCTTATGATTATACAGTGGAAGTGAGAAATAGATTTAAGGGACTAGATCTGATTGATAGAGTGCCTGATGAACTCTGGACAGAGGTTCGTGACATTGTACAGGAGACAGGGACCAAGACCATCCCCATGGAAAAGAAATGCAAAAGAGTGAAATGGCTGTCTGAGGAGGCCTTACAAATAGCTGTGAAAAGAAGAGAGGCGAAAAGCAAAGGAGAAAAGGAAAGATATAAGCATCTGAATGCAGAGTTCCAAAGAATAGCAAGGAGAGATAAGAAAGACTTCCTCAGTGATCAATGCAAAGAAATAGAGGAAAACAACAGAATAGGAAAAACAAGAGACCTCTTCAAGAAAATTAGAGATTCCAAGGGAACATTTCATGCAAAGATGGGCTCGATAAAGGACAGAAATGGTATGGACCTAACAGAAGCAGAAGATATTAAGAAGAGGTGGCAGGAATACACAGAAGAACTGTACAAAAAAGATCTTCATGACCAAGATAGTCACGACAACATGATCACTGACCTAGAGCCAGACATCTTGGAATGTGAAGTCAAGTGGGCCTTAGAAAGCATCACTACGAACAAAGCTAGTGGAGGTGATGGAATTCCAGTTGAGCTATTTCAAGTCTTGAAAGATGATGCTGTGAAAGTGCTGCACTCAATATGCCAGCAGATTTGGAAAACTCAGCAGTGGCCACAGGACTGGAAGAGGTCAGTCTTCATTCCAATCCCAAAGAAAGGCAATGCCAAAGAATGCTCAAACTACCGCACAATTGCACTCATCTCACACGCTAGTAAAGTCATGCTCAAAATTCTCCAAGCCAGGCTTCAGCAGTATGTAAACCGTGAACTCCCAGATGTTCAAGCAGGTTTTAGAAAAGGCAGAGGCACCAGAGATCAAATTGCCAACATCCGCTGGATCATGGAGAAAGCAAGAGAGTTCCAGAAAACCATCTATTTCTGCTTCATTGACTATGCCAAAGCCTTTGACTGTGTGGATCACAATAAACTGTGGAACATTCTGAAAGAGATGGGAATCCCAGACCACCTGACCTGCCTCTTGAGAAACGTGTATCCAGGTCAGGAAGCAACAGTTAGAACTGGACATGGAACAACAGACTGGTTCCAAATAGGAAAAGGTGTACGTCAAGGTTGTATATTGTCACCTTGCTTATTTAACTTATATGCAGAGTACATCATGAGGAACGCTGGGCTGGAAGAAGCACAAGCTGGAATCAAGATTGCTGGGAGAAATATCAATAACCTCAGATATGCAGATGACACTATCCTTATGGCAGAAAGTGAAGAGGAACTCGAAAGCCTCTTGATGAAAGAGGAGAGTGAAAAGGTTGGCTTGAAGCTCAACATTCAGAAAACAAAGATCATGGCATCTGGTCCCATCACTTCATGGGAAATAAATGGAAAAACAGTGGAAACAGTGTCAGACTTTATCTTTTGGGCTCCAAAATCACTGCAGATGCTGATTGCAGCCAGAAAATTAAAAGACGCTTGCTCCTTGGAAGGAAAGTTATGACCAACCTTGATAGTATATTAAAAAGCAGAGACATTACTTTGCCAACCAAGGTCCGTCTAGTCAAGGCAATGGTTTTTCCCATGGTCATGTATGGATGTGAGAGTTGGACTGTGAAGAAAGCTGATCACCGAAGAATTGATGCTTTTGAACTGTGGTGTTGGAGAAGACTCTTGAGAGTCCCTTATACTGCAAGGAGATCCAACCAGTCCATTCTAAGGGAGATCAATCCTGGATGTTCATTGGAGGGACTGATGCTAAAGCTGAAACTGCAATACTTTGGCCACCTCATGTGACGAGTTGACTCACTGGAAAAGACTCTGATGCTGGGAAAGGTTGGGGGCGGGAGGAGAATGGGACGACGGAGAATGAGATGGCTGGATGGCATCACCGACTCTGTGGACATGAGTTTGAGTGTACTCCGGGAGTTGGTGATGGACAAGGAGGCCTGGCGTGCTGTGATTCATGGGGTCGCGGAGAGTCGGACACGACTGAGCGACTGAACTGAACTGAACTGAACTAAAATAATCAAGAATCCAAGCCAACCAAATCTATGCAAATTTACCTATTTTGCAATCTCATCCACTATTTCTCCACACAAATCAAATTAAGACTAGTCACCAACCGTCCATAAAAGATACCTTTCATTTCAGTTTCTAGTTCTTTCTGTCACTCTTACTCTTCCTGTGGTTTCTCTTTCCCCTATTTCTTCGAATCTTATCTGTCCTCTGATACCCAGCTATTGCCCTAAATCTTCCATTCAACTCTTCCTAACCGCTTTAGCCCACAGTGTTCAGCACTCAGGCTATACTCTGGTGTACCATTCTCAACCATTCCTCAGTGAAATGAGCTCACATTTAGGATGAGCAGGGAAGTACTGTCCTACACACATGCTCCCAGGTAACTGGCCAGTACATAAATAGCATATTTTACTCTAATGTCTATGCAGGAAATGGTGACAGGAGAAGGGACTGAAAATCAAGGTACCTAAGCAACTGGCATCGGAGAAGGCAATGGCAACCCACTCCAGTACTCTTGTCTGGAAAATCCCATGGGCGGAGGAGCCTGGTAGGCTGCAGTCCATGGGGTCGCTAGGAGTCGGACACGACTGAGTGACTTCACTTTTACTTTCATGCATTGGAGAAGGAAATGGCAACCCACTCCAGTGTTCTTGCCTGGAGAATACCAGGGACGGAGGAGCCTGATGGGCTGCTGTCTCTGGGGTCACACAGAATCGGACACGACTGAAGTGACTTAGCAGCAGCAGCAGCAAGCAACTGGCATATTTTTTTTTTTCTGGAATTTCATGTACTCGTCTGTCAATCTGGAACTAAAGAATGAAAATTAAGTGGAATCAATGAATATCTAACACACCAGAATAAGGGCACAAGGAAAGTGAGTAACAGGTAGCCCAGGTAATCCTTGACAGCGAACAGGCATGAATAGTATACGTCCTTATTTTTAATGTCTTGTCCACAATTTCAGTTTGAAGGTTATTGGTTCGTGCTTCTATGTATACTCTGAATATCTACTAAATACTGTCTGTCAGATTAATGACTAATAATGCCATATGGAAAGTGTATTATTTAAGAAAGGCTTGTCCAAAAATCCCACAGATTAGAAAGGCAAGGTTGATATCCAATGAAGCCACAGAGGATTTGTTGTGTTAGTTCAGAGGTTAGGTGACAGAAGCTTGAACTTTCTTAGTGGCAGTGATCAGGGGCAGGGGCAGGGAACAGTGAAAATCAGAGGAAAATTATACACAGTTTGATGACCAACAGGATTTGGGAAAGGAAAGAAAGAAGGCTTATTCTGAAGTGTTGAAGCGGGACAACTGAGAGCATTATCACTGGACAGAAAAGATGCTGGGGGAGGAAAAGTAAACATTACGATTCTGTTCTAAGGGAGTTTGAGATGGCTGGGAGAAATCCCTAGTAAAATTACATTAGGAGTTTGTATCTCTCCCAGGAGAGACTGCATGCTGATTGTGTATATTTGGAAGTCATCCAGGGGGTGAAAGTGGTAAAGAAATTTGTCTGCCAGTGCAGGAGACACAAGAGATGAGGGTTCAATTCCTGGGTCGGGAAGATCCCCTAGAGTCAGGAATAGCCCCTCCAATATTCTTGCCTGGGAAATCCCATGGACAGAGGAGCCTGGTGGGTTACAGTCCATGAGGATGCAGAGTCAGACAAGACTAAGCACTGAGCACATTAACTTAACAGGTATGTATTGAAGATCTGCTATACGTCAGGCCCTGCACTGTACCCTAATGTTACAGTGGGGAGCAAAAGAAAGCAGAGATGATCCCTCATTTTGTGGAGTTTATAGTGTAGTGCATGAAGCAGGCATTAATCAAATGAGGCTACTCTGAAGGAGAAGCAGACGAGGCCATGAGGCCCTATGACAGTAGGACCAGAGGTAGCTGGCGGGCCAGCAAAAGCTTCCCTAAGAAAGAAGCAGTGCACAGAGAGAAACACCAGAAGGATGAGTTGAAATTCAGTAGGTGAGCAAAGCTAGGGGAGGGGGGTTCTAGTGAAAGAAAGGAAGAAATGATCCAGCCTCTGAAAGGAGAAGTTTGGCATCTGTAAATGTAGATCTTCTGACAGAGGAAGACTGATTGACACTGAGACTAGAGTAATAAGAAGCGGCCAGAGCATTCTAGACATTGTGGGCTACGTCAAGAGTTGTCAACAGAGATTGTATGTGAAAAAATTGAAATGAAGGAAAGCAAAAAATGGTCCAGAAGAGAATCTCAAGATCTGAAGATGGTCAATAATGTAACTAAGTCCAAGAAATGGTTAAATAATTCCATGAACTATACAGCTAGTTGTGTTACTGCAAGAATCTAAGTTTACTGGAACTACATTATGAAAATTTGAGGAAATGCAACCTGGTATTAATAATTTTTGATGCTTCTTGGAGACAGAATATTAGGCTAGATGCCCCTCTGATTTGACACAGTGAAATACAATGTGTGTTTTCAGCAAGGAGCCCTCAGCTTTCACTGCTATGAAAACAATATAACATTTGATTTTTTGACAGGCAATTATATACAGACAAACGTTTCAGACTTCTGGAATTATTGCAATAATTATTTTACTAGAAAATAATCATGTATAACTTAATACCTTTAAATGTAACATTGTCAAATCATAACTATTTACATAAGATGAATTAGTTGCAGTTTTTAAGCTTTTAAAACATAGACATCGAATAGCTAAACTTCCTGAGGTTCACTTAAATATTATGATATTAAACTGAGACTAATTCCAAAGCTTTGTTGAAAGCTGGAGAGTTGTTCTGCCTTTCTCTTGATAATTGTAGTTCGTATTGACTAGGGAACCCTCCCCATTACACACAGTCTTATGTCATTTACCATGTGCAAAAACTATCATCTTAGCTATCTGTACCATAAGTACTTCCTATATATATACTTTAATATTCTCCTTTAGATCTCTTTACTATAATCTACTGGCAATACTGTAGTCACAATGAGAGCAAAAATAGGAAAAGAACTGGTATAATTCCTAGAAGTTACTTCAGAGCTCAATTTCACCGAAATTTTTATTTCCATGTATTCCTTAATTAACAAAACAAGTCCATAACAAAACTGCCTGATTTGAGTTTTATTTCCTTTCTTAGCTCTTGATCTCTTCTTGGTGAAAATGCTCTACTAGTTAGAGCCCAAAAAGGAAAAAGTGAAGACAAACAGAAGTTCAACAGAGATATCATTTGGGTATTATGGGAACTATTTTAACATATAGGCACTCTAAGATATTTGCCAAGAATGAAATAAATTACTTCACCTCATATGACAAATGAAAGGTAGAAGAGCTAAAAAATAGATGCTCATAGAATCTTCTAACTTCACTCATCTAGGTGATATCTATTACATTAAAATTAAGCAAAAACCATGTATGTTTAGGGATGGCTCATGTAAGACACAAATCTGTAAAAAGTCACCATGAACATAGAAAAAAATCAACATAAAAATGACAAATCAGATTTTGTTTTAAGATGGTCTGTCTAGTAGGACTTAATTTTAGGGTAAGATAAAGCATGAGAAATAAAACTTTTAGTTTTCTCATGTACCCATTTTCAGGTTAACATGAGTTTTAGGAACAAAGGCGAACGACACTACATTCTCAACATTGTTATGACACAGAGGAAAGTGAAAAAAAAAAGTACATTTAAGGAATGTCAGTTTTTCTATGAAGCACATTCTATCGCTTTCCATGTATCATCAAGTTCAATACAGTATTATGAAACTGAGCAAATACTGACATATGATTTCCAGTATATATACATAATGTTATTTTTAAGAAGACATGTTACCTTCCTGATACTGCATGAGTTTGTAAACTCTCTTTTTACTAATCTACTAGTCACTTCGGCAGCTCAAGAGTCTCTTTCCAAAAGAGGAATTAAGGCCAAGCAAGACAAAGAATTTGCTGATACACATATGTCACTCCAAGAATTTCCCTGACAAAGTCTCCACGCCCAATTTAATTACTTCCCTACTGTAAAAACACTTTCCATCTGCATTTATTCTAATCTTTTCAAATCCAAAACCAACACACTATAAAACTAGCTAAATAAATGAATGATATTAGCTTTAGGTTCCAAGACAGGGAGCATTTTATAAGGCAGTGGGTCTCCAGCTCCCATGCATTTTGTGCTGATACAGTATTTCATTTTGAGCTCAGTTCTTTATTTTAGATTTGTTTAGAATATAATTACTTAGCCCCAGGCCTTAAATCTCTCTCTCTTTCTCTCTCTCACACACACAGGGAAGGGAAGGAGTTGGGGGGAGAGAGAATATGAATGTCTGTGGTTCTTAATAAGCAAAAAGAATGTACCCGTACATGTATACACTAAAGTAATGCTGTCCAGTGTCTATAATAAAAGCATTTTCATGTAGTTTTTTTTTGTTGTTGTTCATAAAAGCTGAATCTCAGTACATGCATATACTGAATACTATTCTTGGCCTCCCTTGACTTGTTGACTGTTCTGAAGTTATTGTATCCTTTCTGCGCAGGATGTTCTTTCAGTTCAGTTCAGTCGCTCAGTCGTGTCTGACTCTTTGCGACCCCGATGTTCTTTAGCTCTTCTTTATTCTCTATTTGGTATTCCATCACTGCACTAAATAATGCCATTATGGCACGCCCAGATCTAACATCTGTGAGTAAACAGAGAATCCAAGAATAGCCATCTCTTCTTGTTCCTTGACACTGTGAAGGTGTGGAGGTTGTCTTTTGCACCAGAAGTTAGAAGAAAGGACCAGACATTATTAAAATGTTTCGGCAACACTGAACCAATAAACAATTCCAGGTTTTCTTGAAGGCCTTTCCATCTTGGGTTTTTATAAATAAGATCTGTTTTATTTGTTTTTTTTATATATCACTAAGCTTTAGTGCCCTTAGAAATTGATTTGCCTTAGGTGGTGCAGTGGTGAGGAATCCACCTGCCAATGCAGGAGACACAGGTTTGATCCCTGGGTCAGGAAGACCCCCTAGAGGAGGAAATGGCAACCCACTCCAATATTCTTGCCTGGAAAATCCCTATGGATAGAGGAGTCTGGTGGGCTACAGCCCATGGGAGTCACAAAGAGTCAGACACAACTGAACATGCATACATGGAAAGGATTCATATATTGCAGATTAGAAAACTTTTATAAGCAGCTAATCCATGGCAACTAAATAGTAGTTTATAAGAAGTCAAGATAATTTTTCAATTAATATATATTGTATAATAATATATAATAAAATGTATTTAAAATACTCTATTAAACATAACTTATTTACTGTAAACGTAAAATTGTATTTTTAAGGCTATATGGATTGGGATTTCTTAGAAATAGAACTGCCATATGATCCAGCAATCGCACTCCTGGGCATACACACCGAGGAAACCAGAATTGAAAGAGACACATGTACTCCAATGTTCATTGCAGCACTGTTTATAATAGCCAGGACATGGAAGCAACCTAGATGTCCACCTGCAGACGAATGGATAAGAAAGCTTTGGTACATATACACAATGGAGTATTTTTCAGACATCAAAAAGAATGCATTTGAATCAGTTTTAATGAGGTGGATGAAATTGGAGCCAATTATACAGAGTGAAGTAAGCCAGAAAGAAAAACATCAATACAGTATACTAACGCATATATATGGAATTTAGAAAGATGGAAACCTGAACTCTGTATACGAGACTGCAAAAGAGACATAGGCATATAGAACAGTCTTTAGGACTCTGTGGGAGAGGGTGAAGGTGGGATGATTGGGGAGAACGGCACTGTAGCATGTATATTATCATAAGTGACCAGTCCAGGTTCGACGCATGATACAGGATGCTTGGGGCTGGTGCACGGGGATGACATGGAGGGAGGATATGGGGAAGACGGAGGTGGGAGGGGGGTTCAAGAAAGAAAACACATGTACATCCGGGGCGGATGCATGTCAATGTATGGCAAAACCAACCAATATATTAATGTAAGGTAATTTGCCTCCAATAAAATTAATTTAAAAAATTTAAAAAATAAAAATAAAAATTATATGCATAAAAAAAAAAGAGAATGATCTACTTCCAGGTTTAAATACATTGAAATCTGAATTCTCTCTTCTCGAACTTATTGATATAAACTGTAAACACTGAATCAGTTTAGTGAATTTCTGCTTGTTTAAAATTTATTAAAGTACAGCACTATTTGTTCAAAACCCTTGAGTGGCCTCAAAAATTAAAAAATTGATATACAGTATTAATACAAATAATAATTATGTTGTTTTGTTTTTCTTAGTACCCATCAAGACCAGCAGCTTGCAAGGACTAATTAGTTAAATAACAAGTCATAGGTGGGTTTCTCATAGACGTCAGCAAAATGGTCAGGAAGGAAACATCCACAAGCAATAGAGCTTGAGTTTCTTCTCTCCATATGTTCTGGAATTACTCTACTTTGTAAAAAAAAATTTAATAGTTCACCCATTTCCTAATGTTCCAATAAACTAAAACTATTTGGTTCTATACTGATACCTAATCATAAAAGACAAAGATCAAATGTCAAAAATCCTATATCATATCATATATTAATACTTTTGATGATTCAAAAGAAAAAAGCACATACAATCATTTCACTAATCCTTAATATATACAGGAATTAATTACAGGAATGTCATAGTACATAAGAACAAAGATTTACTCAAACTGTACATGGACTGTATACAATATATACTTGCTTTCTAAAAGGAAAATACAGTGGTCCTTAACATTTTACCTAGATCTGTATTCTTTTACTGTACCAAGAAAATCACTATATACATCACAGGCTGGAGTGAGTAGGACAAAATAAACTAGACCCATCTCATCATTAAACACAAATTTGTTAATGCAATAATTTGAGTTATACCATTAATATTAGCTTGGCCAAAAATTTCACTCAGGTTTTTCTGTGATAGTATGAAAGACCTGAACAGGCTTTTTGGCCAATCCAATATTACTATATGAAGGGTGTGTGCGTGTGCATGATCAGTCATGTTCAACTCTTTGTGACCCCATGGACTATATAGCCTGCCAGGCTCCTCTGTCCATGGAATTTTCCAAGCAAGAATACTGGAGTGGGTTGCCATGCTCTCTTTCAGGGGATCTTCCTGACCCAGGGATCAAGCCTGAATCTCTTGTGTCTTCAACACTGGCAGGTGAATTCTTTACCACTGGCGCCACCTGATTACTATTGTAATAGTATTTAAAATACTTTTACTGACCTTTAAAATTGAGGCCTGGATTTTTAAACAAAAACAGTGAAAATGTATAGGCCTAAGAATGTCTGTTGTGCGCCTGGTCCAGGCACAAACAATTAAATGGTGCCAAAGTCCTGTATGTAGTGGTCTGAACACTTTAATTCATCATTTCTTCAAGTTTTATATAAAAACAGAAAGAATATCAGGGCTTCCCTGATAGTTCAGCTGGTAAAGAATCTGCCTCCAATGCAGGAGACCCCAGTTCAATTCCTGGGTCAGGAAGATCCCCTAGAGAAGGGATAGACTACCCACTCCAGTATTCTTGGGCTTTCCTGGTGGCTCATCTGGTAAAGAATCTGCCTGCACTGTGGGAGACCTGGGTTTGATCCCTGGGTTGGGAAGATCCCCTGGAGGAGGGCATGGCAACCCAGTCCAGTATTCTTGCTTGGAGCATTCCAATGGACAGAGGAACCTGGTGGGCTACAGTCCACTGGGTCACAAGGAGTTGGACACGAACGAAGTGACTAAGCACAAAGAGAATGACAAGTTATTTGTGGTTGTTCCAATTTGATGACATTCTCAAAATCTAGCAACATTTGATTGAAAAAATAAGGTAGGTTTTCAGTAAACACAGATTTAAAAGGTATTCAGTTTCTGGCAAAATTTCAGATGTGAATACATTATAAGAAGAGAATAGAAAGAAAAATGAGGACAAACTTAATAAATACTATGGGAATATATTTTCAAGTATTCCTAGAGATGTTTCCACTATTGTTCTTTAAAGCTAATTTCCATCAGTGTCCTTTTATTAAATATCATGAGTAATGACATCCCAGCCAGTCTAATGTATGATTTCCATACAGATAGGTTCTTAAACTCCATGTTTTACATCACAGTTGTATCTGGAGTATAACATCTTATTAGTTCTCCATAGTTGCAATTTTTCTTAGTGAAGTCTTGGCCTCTGTTTTACTGTACCTGGAATTCTGGGGTTCGGGAACATCTGATTCTGTGCACGTTTTCTTTACCTGTAAGAAAAGAGTACTAGTTAGTCACATATGAAAAAGAACTTCCTCATTCAGTTTCACACACTTGCTAAACTTAAAGTGGATAAAGCTCTACTCACCAGGATCTCTATAAAATACTCCCCACATTTTACAGCAGCAGCATGCAGTATTAGTGTATTTCATTATTATCCCATGAACGGCTGCCAAAGGCACTTCCCTAGACTCCATTAGTATGTAAAATGTTCAGCTAAAATAGCTTGGAACTTGCTTAAGTAGGAACAAAGAAACCAAAGAACCAGGTTTCCCACGTAGGAATTGGAAAGCCATACAGTTCTCAATTCACTAAGAAATGTTTTTCCAATTGATACTGCTTCTGTCTCCTACTAAAGTGCACAATAATAAACACCAGGTTCTGGGGGCAAAGCATAGTGTTAGCTAAACCATTCACATATTAATTTTCATTTTCTTAATCCAGTGGCTGTATGTTTTATATATTTCTCAGCATATCAATTAAGTTTCGGCATTGCTCACAGACTTCTCATATATATTTGAAGTATACTTTGCAGACTATATTTCAACTTTGTGGCTTTTAACACACACAAGGTAAAGGATGAAAAAAAAGAAACTTTTACTTTTAGGATATGCTATCCAATTCTGGTCAAAAGTCTGTGGTATATCCTCTAAAATAAGGTAAAGCACACATCCATTGCCTTTCACAATTTAACTTCAAGCACAGATGCTATGTCTGACTATCATGGTTTTAATGGATACATTATATGCAAAGTAAAGGCCATTTCAAAAATTTCTTAGTTAATATGGAATGTAAACAAGATACATTAATTACCAAGTACATAGTCATACAGTCTGTGTGTTTACATTCCCATGGTCTATTTATGCAGCCTATAGAATTCAAGGCACTTTAACTTCTAATATGCAGCTTGGAAGTGAAAAAAAAAAGTCAACTGGATATATACTGTGAACATACAACATGAGTGTGAGTTGTGATACAAGTGGTATTTCTTAAGAGTAAGTTTTGAATTTTAAAGATACAGCATTTCCTTTCCAGCTCACAAATATTTTCAAGTATTCCTAGAGATGTTTCCACTATTATTCTTTAAAGCTAACTTCCATCAGTGTCCTTTTGTTAAATATTATGAATAATGACATCCCAGCTAGTCTAATGTATGATTTCCATACAGATAAGTTCTTGAACTCCATGTTTTACACCACAGTTGTATCTGGTGTGTAACATCTTAGTTCTCCAAAGTTGCAATTTTTTCTTAGTGAAGTCTTGACTCTTAGTGAAGTGAAGTCTTATTTCCTTCCTCTTCTCAGAAGAATGTGTTAAAAACAAAAACAAAACCCCTACACTTTCAAAAATCAGTGTCTTTGCTTTCAATTCTGGGTCTAGATATTTTATAATCAGGGAAATCAATTATTTGCTTGATTAAATGTACTCTCTTCTGCATCCGGAGTATACATCCACTCAGTATGAAAAGAAAACTGATCAGCAAAGAGATTATCATCCTTACCCTATATGTAACATCTTCTATGCTCTTAGTACAGAGCTCAACACCATGAGATGGAAGGGCAAAGAAATATTTTTGAGTAGTTTAAAAAAAAAAGAAAGAAAAAGAAACACCTTTCTTAAAAATGTAAATGTAAAATCCACTATGAAACCCATGAAAGTCTTATGTCTATGAACACTTCCAAGAAAAATAAGAATTAAAAGGGAAGGATATGATATTAAAATGCTTCTTTCCCACTGGTTCTTTCCTATGATTCATCACCAGAAATTATATGAACTGCCCAATGAATATGTAGAAATCACATGGAAGTGAATGTTAGTTTCTGAAAGACTATGAAAACTTGAGTTTGGGACTAATTAAAGAAGCTCCAGATCACACAAGCAAACTAGACAGACATTTTCAAGCAGGAGTTAGAATGAGACAACCTTCCTGTGGTTTAAAAAAATACAGCTTTTAAAGAAACATTTAAACCAATGGCTTTACAAAACATCTTTATTTAAATAATTAACCAGAAAGATAGTATTATTTTAATTTATTCTCAGTGTATTAATTGTAATGCCAGAGAACACATCTATGATTACTTACTATCTAGTATGCACAGTCCTAGTTGCTGTGGCTGTTGTTTAGTCACTAAGTCATATCTGTCTCTTGTGACTCTATGGACTGCAACCCTACAGGCTCCTCTTTCCATGGGATTTTACAGGTAAGAATACTAAAGTGGGTGGCCATGCTCTTCTTCAGGGGATCTTCCTGACCCGGGGTCAAAGTCCCATCTCTCATCTCCTATATTGCAAGTGGGTTCTTTACCACTGAGCCACCACCAAGGAAACCCAATGATTAATAAGTATGTGATGAAAGACTGAAGTAGATATATTCTTTTAGACATTATCAGAGTTTTGCACTCTTCAAAGTAATTCTTTCTATAGGCTTTATTCATTTGCTCCTGGTCAAATGAGGGAAGAATAATATTTAGGATACCGTGACTTCTACAGGAGAGTCTATACAGTGCTATCCATGTTCAAAGGACAACCTACCCCAGCCAAAGGAAAATGAGGAGGGAAACAAAGGATGTGATTTCTGAACGAAGTTTTAACATGCTATTGACTGTTTTGAAGAAACTAATGCCTATGGCCATATGAAAGAAAGTAAAAGTGAAAGTTGTTCAGTCATGTGCAACTCTTTGTGACCCTATAGACTATACAGTCCATGGAATTCTCCAGGCCAGAATACTGGAGTGGGTAGCCTTTCCCTTCTCCAGGGGATCTTCCCAACCCAGGGATAGAACCCAGGTCTCCCACATTCTTTACCAGCTGAGCCACAAGGGAAGCCCATATGTCTCCAGTCAATAATGTGTTAAAGGACATAGATTCCAAAGACTAAATCTGGAAAAGGGTAGGTACTTCAACATAATGGGGTTTGTCAGAGAAATCATATTATGAAGACCTCAAAAATGATGAATAATTTGGAATTTAATATTTGGACAATGAAGACCATGTAAGGATTTTAAAAAACAGAGTGGGTAGAGATGGTGCATGAGACAGTGTAGAAGGGGCCAGGCTGAGGACTGAAAGATAAGAGTTTAATGCAACAAGAGAAAAAGTACACATTCCACAAAAGCAGACACAGTACTGATGGTGTATACCACTAATCCCTAGCTTTGAACAGCATTCCTTGCTTTGGTATGAATGTTTGTGCCCCTTCAGAATTCATTTGCAAAATCCTAATCCCTCCAAATTAAGAAGTGAGCCGTTTGGGAGGTGCTTAGATCCTGAAATGTAACGTTCATAAGAAAGAGACTCCACAGAGCTTCCTATCCCTTCTACCATGTGAGGAAACAATGAGAAGTCACTGGCTTTGAATCAGGAGGTGGGCTGTCATCACATAAAACCATGCTGGAGCCACCATCTTGGACTTCCCAGCCTCCAGAACTAAGAGAAACAAATATCTGTTGTTTATAAACTACATGAAGTATCTCATTATAGCAGCCCAAATGGATTAAGACAGTCCCCAAATACTAGTTCCGAAGAAGGCAATGGCAAGCCACTCCAGTACTCTTGCCTAGAAAATCCCATGGACGGAGGAGCCTGGTGGGCTGCAGTCCATGGGGTCGCTATGAGTCAGATGGAACTGAGCGACTTCACTTTCACTTTTCACTTTCACACATTGGAGAAGGAAATGGCAACCCACTCCAGTGTTCTTGCCTGGAGAATCCCAGGGACGCGGGAGCCTGGTGGGCTGCCGTCTATGGGGTCACACAGAGTCGGACATGACTGAAGTGACTTAGCAGTAGCAGTAGCAAATACTAGTTCAGTAGGTGAATCATTCAGTCTATCAATGAGAGATGACGAAGACCTATATTAAGACAGAAGTTATGGGAAGAGTTGAGAAAATGTTTTCAACATATATTTCGAAGACAATAATGGCAGCATATTGTTACTGACTAAAACAAATTATCAGAGAGAATATGATCTGAATAAACACCATTGCTGACTCAATGGACACGAATCTGAGCAAACTCTGGGAGATAGGAAAGGATATGGAAGCCTGACATGTTGCAGTCTATGGAATCAAAAAGAGTCAGACACAACTCAGCAACTGAACAACAACGTGATGTGATCTTTTAATCTGTCCTTGAAAAAACTTTGGTAATAACAAAGATCAAAAATGTTAACTTATGACTTCACTGAAATACTTCAAAACCCTATCTTTTTTTTCTGAATTGATGAGGAAAAGTTAGATACATTATTAAGAAACTTATTTTTCAAATCCCGATTATGCAGAGCCATTAATCATGACATAAGAGCTCCAATCATGAAGAAAATTAAAAACAGAACTACCATATGATCCAGCAATCCCACTCTGAGAAATATGCCCAGAAAAAAATTTAATTCAAAAGATGCATGCACCTTTATGTTCACAGCAGCACTGTTCACAACAGCCAAAACATGAAAACAACCTAAGCGTCCATCAACAGATTAATGGATAAGGAAGACATGTACATATATACAATAGAATACTACTCAGCCATAAAAAAAAGAATGAAATAATGCCACTTGCCCTTTCATGGATCACAGTCTTGTCATAGTGAAGGGGCTTGCATAATTCAATGAAGCTATGAGCCATGCCAATTAGGGCCACTCAACATGGACGGGTCATAGCAAAGTCTGGGAAACAGTTGTTTGAGCAAACTCTGTGAGACAGTAGAGGGGACAGCAGCCTAGCGTGCTGCAGTCCATGAGGTCACAAACAGTCAGATGTGACTTAGCGACTAAACAACAAAAATGTCATTTGCAGCAACGTGGATATAACTAGAGGTTATCATACTAAGCGAAGTAAGTCAGAAGAGAAAGACAAGTGTCCCACTTGGGGTACAAAAAAAGAAAGGGACAATCCCATATGATATTACTTATATGTGGAATTAAAATATGGCCCAAATGAACCTATCTACAAAGAAAAACAAATTCATAAACACGGAGAATAGACTTCTTGCCAAGGGGTAGGGAGCTAGGGAGCAGGATGGACTAGGAGTTTGGGGTTGGTAGATGCAAACTATTACATTTAGAATGGATAAACAACAAGGTCCTCCTGTATAGCACAGGGAACTATATTCAATATCCCGTGATAAACCATAATGGAAAAGAATACAAAAAAAGAACATATATATGTGCATAACTGAGTCACTCTGCTGTATAGCAGAGATTGACACAACACACTATATCAACTATATTACAATAAAAAATAAACTAATAAAATAAATTTTAAAAAACTCATTTCAGTATCTTCATCATGGAATTAGAAGCCAAATAGACAGTTTTACCTAAATTTAAACATACTGTCCTAGTTGAGAGATCAATACTTCATTAAATGGTGACTGCTGAGATATACACACTATTAAGAAAGACTACTCTTACAAAATACATAGAATTTTGTTTTTAATGACTAATTTAGTTTCAAATTTATTTTGAATAAAGTTGAAAACAAGCAGGCCAAAAAACGGGACAGAATTTCATGCCCATAATTTAAATTCAAATCTCAAATTTTGTAAGACACAGTAGGAAGTAAACAAAAGAATATACCAAGAGAAAAAAGACAAATAATGTTAAATGCACTTAATTGATGGCAAAAATGTGAATTTTAACCCTACTTAATGTTATAAAAGTACATGCAAAAATCAAAGTAAGATGAAAAATACTTAAAAGTTTAACTATTTCAAGAATATAAACTATTAGTATGTAATGAGGATACAAACATCAAACGCTGAAATTTTTGAATGACTGAACAACAGCTGAAATATTTGAGTGTTTGTTATATGCTGGGCAATGCTTAGGTAGTTACTAATTTTTACCCCAAGTCACAGATGATAATACTGAGAAATAGAAAGATTAATCTGCAAACAAGTTATGTAGTAAATTTTAAATCCAGATCTCTGAGGGCATTTTAACTAGTAAATGTTAAAAACCTAAAATTCATAAACACATAAACTATACTGTTTAAAATGAAGATCAAAACATTTTGATATTTGAAAGTTCAATTTTTATTATATCATACTAATGATAATTGCTGCCATCTATTAAGCAAGTATTCTTTCAACTGGTATTGGACTATTGTTGCTGTTGTTTAGTCTACCCATGGGATTTTACAGGCAAGAATATTAGAGTGAGTTGGCATTTCCTTCTCCAGGGGTCTTTCCAACTAAAGGATCAAACCCACGTGTCATTTAATCTATGAGGACAGGCATGATGCCTGAAATTCTCCTATTAAAAATGAGAAAACTAAGGCTCAAACAGGTTAAACACCTAGAAATACCTCACAGCTAACAGGGAGAGAATTAGAACCGAAGGCTATATAGCAAGCCTTTCTCTGTTATGTTCCATTTGCCAGTAGTTTTTATTAGGTTGTTTTAAAATTAACAGTTGAAACTAACATTCTGTGGAAAAATTTTGAAGGAGATTCGACTAGCTACTTTTTGTGATATATCAACCATTAAGTGAATCTTTTAAATTGGATAATGGAAGTAACCAGTTTTTAACCAAGCAATAGTAACATGTAAAGTCCATAAGCAAAGTGAGATGGAATTTTGAGCAAATTATCCAAATACCTTTCATGAGCACGACCACCATTGACACCCTAACAAATGCAAAGATCAGTTCAGTTCAGTCACTCAGTTGTGTCCAACTCTTTGCAACCCCATGAATCACAGCATGCCAGGCCTCCCTGTCCATCACCAACTCCCGGAGTTCACTCAAACTCATATACATCGAGTCGGTGATGCCATCCAGCCATCTCATTCTCTGTCGTCCCCTTCTCCTCCCGCCCCCAATCCTTCCCAGCATTAGAGTCCTTTCCAGTGAGTCAACTCTTCGCATGAGGTGGCCAAAGTATTGGAGTTTCAGCTTCAGCATCAGAGCTTCCAATGAACACCCAGGATTGGTCTCCTTTAGAATGGACTGGTTGGATCTCCTTGCAGTCCAAGGGACTCTCAAGAGTCTTCTCCAGCACCACAGTTCAAAAGCATCAATTCTTCGGCGATCAGCTTTCTTCACAGTCCAACTCTCACATCCATACATGACCACGGGAAAAACCATAGCCTTGACTAGACGGACCTTGGTTGGCAAAGTAATGTCTCTGCTTTTTAGTATACTATCTAGGTTGGTCATAACTTTCCTTCCAAGGAGTAAGCGTCTTTTAATTTCATGGCTGCAATCAGCATCCGCAGTGATTTTGGAGCCCAAAAAATTAAAGTCTGAAACTGTTTCTACTGTTTCCCCATCTATTTCCCATGAAGTGATGGGACCAGATGCCATGATCTTTGTTTTCTGAATGTTGAGCTTCAAGCCAACCTTTTCACTCTCCTCTTTCACTTTCATCAAGAGGCTTTTGAGTTCCTCTTCACTTTCTGCCATAAGGGTGATGTCATCTGTATATCTGAGGTTATGATATTTCTCCCAGAAATCTTGATTCCAGCTTGTGCTTCTTCCAGCCCAGCGTTCCTCATGATGTACTCTGCATAGAAGTTAAATAAGCAGGGTGACAATACACAACCTTGACGCACTCCTTTTCCTATTTGGAACTAGTCTGTTGTTCCATGTACAGTTCTGACTGTTGCTTCCTGACCTGCATACAGGTTTCTCAAGAGGCAGGTCAGGTGGTCTGGGATTCCCTTCTCTTTCAGAATTTTCCACAGTTTATTGTGATCCACACAGTCAAAGGCTTTGGCATAGTCAATGAAGCAGAAATAGATGCTCTTCTGGAACTCTCTTGCTTTCTCCATGATCCAGCGGATGTTGGCAATTTGATCTCTGGTGCCTCTGCCTTTCCTGAAACGTGCCTGAAAATCTGGGAGTTCACGGTTCACATATTGCTGAAGCCTGGCTTGGAGAATTTTGAGCATGACTTTACTAGCGTGTGAGATGACTGCAATTGTGCGGTAGTTTGAGCATTCTTTGGCATTGCCTTTCTTTGGGATTGGAATGAACACTGACCTTTTCCAGTTCTGTGGCCACTGCTGAGTTTTCCAAATTTGCTGGCATATTGA
Organism: Moschus berezovskii; assembly: GCF_049115385.1. Lineage (NCBI taxonomy): Eukaryota > Metazoa > Chordata > Mammalia > Artiodactyla > Moschidae > Moschus > Moschus berezovskii. The sequence continues at coordinate 78,694,376 of NC_142469.1, read as the reverse complement.
GTGCAGTACTTTCACAGCATCATCTTTCAGGATTTGAAATAGCTCCACTGGAATTCCATCACCTCCACTAGCTTTGTTCGTAGTGATGCTTTCTAAGGCCCACTTGACTTCACATTCCAAGATGTCTGGCTCTAGTTCAGTGATCACGTTATAGTGATTATCTTGTTCGTGAAGACCTTTTTTGTACAGTTCTTCTGTGTATTCTTGCCACCTCTTCTTAATATCTTCTGCTTCTGTTAGGTCCATACCATTTCTGTCCTGTATTGAGCCCATCTTTGCATGAAATGTTCCCTTGGAATCTCTAATTTTCTTGAAGAGATCTCTTGTTCTTCCTATTCTGTTGTTTTCCTCTATTTCTTTGCATTGATCACTGAGGAAGGGTTTCTTATCTCTCCTTGCTATTCTTTGGAACTCTGCATTCAGATGCTTATATCTTTCCTTTTCTCCTTTGCTTTTCGCTTCTCTTCTCTTCACAGCTATTTGTAAGGCCTCCTCAGACAGCCATTTTGCTTTTTTGCATTTCTTTTCCATGGAGATGATCTTGGTCCCTGTCTCCTGTACAATGTCACGAACCTCCGTCCAGAGTTCATCAGGCACTCTATCTATCAGATCTAGTCCCTTAAAATATTTCTCACTTCCACTGTATAATCATAAGGGATTTGGCCTATGCCCCAACCAGTAATGCTGAAGAAGCTGAAGTTGAACAGTTCTATGAAGACTTACGAGACCTTTTAGAACTAACACCCAAAAAAGATGTCCTTTTCATTATAGGGGACTGGAATGCAAAAGTAGGCAGTCAAGAAACACCTGGAGTAACAGGCAAATTTGGCCTTGGAACACGGAATGAAGCAGGGCAAAGGCTAATAGCATTTTGCCAAGAGAATGCACTGGTCATAGCAAACACCCTCTTCCAACAACACAAGAGAAGACTCTACACATGGACATCACCAGATGGTCAACACCGAAATCAGATTGATTATATTCTTTGCAGCCAAAGATGGAGAAGCTCTATACAGTTAGCAAAAACAAGACCAGGAGCTGACTGTGGCTCAGATCATGAACTCCTTATTGCCAAATTCAGACTTAAATTGAAGAAAGTAGGGAAAACCACTCACCATTCAGGTATGACCTAAATCAAATGCAAAGATAGTGTAATGTAAAAAACACTCTCTGTTTTGTTGTTGTTGTTGCTGTTGTATGTCTGAAGCATCAGAATTCATTCATTCAAAAGGCTTTACCAAATTTCTTGAGGTATACGAGGTACCATTCTAGGCATGGAGATGAACTAGACCTGAACAGTCCAGCAAAGCTGCCCCTTGCCACATGTAGCTATTTAGAACTTGAAATATGGTTAGTCTAAATTTATATCTGCTGTAAGTATAAAAGGCACAAGGGATTTAAAAGACTCAGTATGTAAAAAAAGGGGAAATATTTCAATATTTTTATATAATATTGATATATAACATAACAATATTATATATATAAGTGAGATGAAATTTAGGTATATTCTGTTATAAACATTTTCTTTTATTTTCTAACAAAGCTAAAATCACAAGTGCCTCAGATTATACCTTTGTTGAACAGCACTGACTTAGACCAACAAAACCTGCCTGCATGGATCGTGCATTCTAGTTGAGGAGATACACAGTTAAAAAGTAAGCAGATAAGCAAAAAATATAATGTCAACAGCAGTGATTGCCAAGAGGAAATAAAGCAGAACAAAGAGGTAGAAAAGACTGGTCAACAACATTACATTAACTAGACAATTATAAAAAAAATGATGTTTCTTTTTCATGAAATTATTCATTCTTCAAATCTTTGGGCTGACATGAACAATATAAACTGTACTTTTTAAACAATTATAAAGAATGTCAGATCTGGTAATGAGAATAATGAATATTTTCAATATCTGGGAAATACACATAGAAAGTATAATTTCTAGGATATTTTTCACTATGAAAACTGTGTTCAATTACAAAGCTTGCCTTGAAGTTTTTCACATTTTCTAGCCACTAGATACTTTGAGAGGCTTATAATCTTTTGAGGAAAACAGAATTAGCTCATAAAAAAAAAATTGCAAAGAGAAACGTTTGTTTTATCCTATCCACCATCTTCTAAAAAAGCTGGAACTAATTATCCCAATTATTTTGTACTTAATCTTGCTGTTTATAAATCCTGAAACATTAATGATAAATAAAAATGTAAAGGATGGAATCATGGAAAAAGACATTTTGAAAGAGCTCTTTAGTAACTTTATTTTATTTTGAAATGAACTTTAACAATAAGGTCTTAGAACATACTATACAGTGATAATAAAAAATCAATTCAAAACTATAAATTCAAAATAAAAACTTTAGAAATAAAAGTTTTCTGGTATAAATAGTAACATACAAATTCCTATGGGTGGTATGTAAGACAGTCTTCATTTCTTCACTGAACCATATAAAAATCTAATATAGATTTGGATGCATTACTGTTTAAGGAAAAGAATGGATAAAAATAAATATAAAAATAAAATTTGCTCCTTCAGTGCAAATTGATTGTAGGTTATCACATGAAATACCCTTTATAAATACAGAAAGTGATACAGAATTACTGTCGACAATAATTGTCAGCTTTGATTCTATTTCAAATGTGAATACTACAAAATGTGAATCTGACTCATAAATAATATGTATACAAATACTGTAGTGTATCAATGCCTAGAGTTTTGTATTAATACACACTTTATAAAATGCAGTTTATGATTAGGTTAGATAAATTAGTACAATAAATTATTGCTGATCAAGCAGAATGGGAACCTAACTTTAGTTACCATTAAGTTTTGATTTAGTAAAATAAAAGAGAGAGAGAGACATACTGAATATAAATTTTTATGTGCCATTTTTTCATATTTTCTAATAGAATTTGGCCATATTTGAATTTTAAATTACATATCAGAATTTAAAGCTTTTTCTTTTAATTATTTCAGCTTTATTCTAGAAATGTAAATTACCCTCTCATTTAATACATCTTCATTAGCTTATTCTTTTTAACACATTTAATTTTTTTTTCAATTAGTTGAACCAAACTTAGAATTTAATGTTCTTCCACCCAGATCATCCTGTTCTTTAATTAATAGCATTAAATAAATATGAATTAAACTGTCTTTTTCTGTTTTACTTCAGAATGCACACAATAACACAGTTAAAAAAATATAAAAGTAGGTATACAAATTAACTTTAAAATCGAGTCAAAGTAATAATAGTTGGCATATTCAAGTAAATATATATTTTTTGCACTAGAGGCTTTTGTCAAAAATTATTCTAATGTTTATTTAATTAGAGTAATGAAAGAAAATATATGTTCATTTTTAAAATATAATATTTACAAGTTATACTACTTTAGAATTTAGCACAGGATATACCCTTTAATATGATAACCTATGATTACTTGGGCATCCAAGCAGTACAATTAATATTAAGAAGATCAGCACAGAATTGCTACTTTACTACCCCCAAACAAATTCACACCTTCTAAACTACTTTCAGTGAAAATGTCTCCACATTTCTCAGGGAGATCTATTTTACATTTTAAAGGTATGTTACAATGGAGTACTTGACTTCTAAAAAAGAGCATTAAAAAAAAAATCTTTGGAACACAAAGTTTGTCACACAGAACTTTAAAAAAGATAGATCTGTCTCAATATGCCCACACAAATTTGAGAGGTTTTTCAAAAAAATGTAAATACCATGTCGCCAAATGGTGTTCAAAAAAGTAAAGTTTTGTAGACAGACTTTGTAAAAATCTAATCACTAAGTAATCTAATAAAAACCATTTCTATAAAGTGTCATTCTTCGTTAGAAAAAAATCTTCTGGCTCTATAATTCACACATTTCTGAAATTCTTTTCATGGGGTTAGGGAAGTTTCTTTACTCCTCCCTTTTCTTAGTATATTCCTCCTCAGTATCTTTACCATTGCTTACCTGAGCTTCTCCCTGCAACACCAAGTATGGGTTTCCAAAAGCCCAAGCTCGCATTTATTTATAGTAAAAGTGAGAGAACTCTGCTGCATAACCGCAAGTCTGCATCTACTTCAGTCTATAGAAAAATTCTTTAATGGATATTCATAGACAAAATATAAAGATACAAATGAATATTCTGTCATTAGCTGCAACAGTAAACAAAATAAACACATACACCTATAATAGTAGTGCTAGAGGGTTAATAAAAACAAATCCACACACAAAAGCCTGAAATAAAATTATTCTACCCCTCTAGTACTGGACTGTCATGGCAATCTTACTTGATTTCTGGCCTTTAATGCAGGAACCTTCCAGGACTCAGGTTTGGGGGAGGGAAGTTATATAAAATTACACACTGGGGAGGAATTATGTTTTAAAGGTAAAAAATCCTATAGGCTATAACTCTTCATCAACTACAACTGTCACAATAGGGTTCAAATTATTTGAGAGTTCATTGCAAGGTTGGACATATTTAAAAAGCAACTTAGTAACAATGACTCAGGGAAACAAAGCATAATTATTCATGTACAGTGTATATGTATTAAATCAAATGTCAAACTACATGAGCTTTTAAAATTCTGGAGTACATTTTCTCCTTAGTTATGCCCTAGTCTCTTGTCACCTGCCATAAACTCCACATATACTGTATAAAATATTCAAGAAAATTGCAACCTTTTTCTAACAGTATGTTTTTTCATTATTACCCACCAGGGACTATATCAAAAGTAACACAGTACTTAAAATGCCACAAAAGGAACCATAAGATGCCTTAACATATCATGTTACAGCTCATATGAAAGTTGGTAACCTCCTAAGTCTGGAAATAAGACTAGATTGCTATAATGCTTAGTATAAATATAAACAGACAAGTGTTAAAATGATTTCCTCAAAAATATGTGCTATAAACTCCTAAGAGATATTTACCTATATACATTGGTCTTTTTATACTTCTGAACATGTATCTTTGCAGTCCTGGGTGTCTCAAAACAGATACTATTAAAACAACAAAAAGGAAAATAGAATATGCAATTCTAAACTAAGAACTAAATACTCAATAAGCATAATGTTAATTTGGTAGAATCCACTGCAGTTAAGTTCGAATTGCTGACTACTATACAAAGTTCTCACTGAACCAGTAAAGAATAAATCCACCCATTTTAAATATGAAAATCTTTAGATTTCCCTCTATTTGAGTGAAGATTTCTGAATTCACATCAGTAACGCTTTAAAAATAATCTTACAAATTGATTTTATTCCCCTAAACAGAGAAATCTTGCTAATGTTTTCAACAACGATTTTTATATCTTTGTTTTCTTTTCCTTTTTTAGATACTGGAATGTTTTGGCCACAAGGTTAAGAAAAACTTCCCCATTTATCATGATCTGCCAAGCACAACTGGCCCCTAGAAAACAGTCCTCTACCACTTAACAAATTCAGCTCATCTTAGCCATGAAACTTCAAAAGAATTTGGCCACAGGCATAGGTTAACTATCATTTGTTTTAAAGCATAAATATCAATCACCGTGTAACATACTCTAGTACACCTACTTTCATTTGCCTACTAGGTACAATTGATAACTAACCTTTTCAATTTGAATAATAATCAACGTAGTGATAGTCTGGTTTATTAATATATAATTGTTGAATTTTAGTAAAAATTTCTGCTAAAACTCTTGTTTGAATACATATATATAAATTTTTCAAAAATATTTTCAACAAATATCTTAAAACCTAATGTGCTCAAAGTTATCGCAATAACTGGTAAGGAAAACTGAGAAAGTCTTTAAAAACAAATTGATAGGCAGAATGTAAACAATAAAATGTTAAAGGCAATTTTAAATTGAACACCTGTAGATTCATCTGAAGATGAATTTACATATGATATTAATATTTCTGGTACAACATATTGATTAAAAAGTACAAACAGGCAGCTACATTTTCAAGTTTTGTAAATTTTAAATTGTTTATCTTCCATTAAAATAATAATTTTTAAAGAGAAAATCCTGTGGTGTTGGCATCAAGTTCTTTATTTTTAAAATTAAACTATATACAATAAGCAAAAACATATCTGCAGCACACTGCATTTTACTTTGGTTTTTAAATGATATTTAGATTTTGAAATTCAAAAGCAGCATTTTGAGTTTCAAAATCTAAAGTACCTTTTATATTAAATCTATTTTGCATAACCATTGCTATAAATCATCTTTCCTCAGGTTTTAATCCAAAAATGAAATTCTTCATTAGCAGAGTTAATAAAACACAGATTGTGACATAATTTACACTCTAAAAAAAACACGTTATGTGATTTCCATTTTAATAGATTTTCTATCAAATTAAAGCAACATTCTGAATTACCTGCAAGCTATGGGCAAAAGACAAAACAGTTCCATGTGAAACATACTTCACATATACAAATATATGGTCAGAAAAAATAGTCCCATTAACTATGTAACTCAGGTAAAAACTAAGCAATTTATTACAAATATTTTCAAATGTACAGTTGATTCTTTACATGGACGTGAAATTTAGTCAGGTAATTTCAAAATTTCTGTGGTCCTAAATACTTGGTTATCATAAAGAATGGAAGTACCCTCTGTAGTCTTAACGTAAAATAGATTCCCAGAGTGGTTAAACTCAAGGGTTAAAGAGTAAAGGAATTACAGATTAGCTTTATCTGTCGTGAAGGTCTCATTCTAGGTAAACCGAATAAATAATTGAGATATACTTACAATTTTTTCCTCTTTGACCTCAATTAAAATGGCTTTCTGAGAGCAGGTTCTAAAGACAATTTATCCTGGTTTCCTCAATACACACTTATGAAGTCATCTGGCTTTTGTATTTCTCCAACAGCTGTGTTACCTTCAAAATTGGTTTATAGTAGTTCCCCAAAGCAAAATGTGAGACAGCCCTTGACACACACAACCACCTTCCTTCTGCGGGTGGCTGAGTTCAAAAAGTCAGATCATACAATTTCAAAAATTCTGACAACAATAATTTATAAAGAACTTCGAGGAAGAAAGAGAGAAATCAAAGGGATTTAAAAATTTGGCCTCTCTTTCTATCTCTCTTCCTCTCTTCTTCCCTCTCCTCCCCCTCTCCCTAAGAAGTTATAACACAACACATCATATGATTACTCATATTTGCTTTTGTTGTCAGTTTGATAATATTTTAGTAGTTTAGGAAAGGTTAGGTGAAAGAACAAACAGGCAAAAGTGATATAAGGGAGTGCAACATCATTATTCAATTACACAAGATTCCAGAAAACAGTAACCGCAAGTCAGGAAAGGAGCAGGAAACTGGATAGTGCTGACTGATGCTCAGTAGACCCTGGAAACCAACCTGGCAAACTTATTGGCTGTGATAATTCATCCTCCCTTTCTTCAAACAGGTTCCCTAAACAATCTAACTCTGGCAGTAAATCAGTTTTCACAGACACTTAGAATTAGAAGACATTTTCTCCTCCTGAATTATGCTTTTCTCACAAGAAAATAAAACAGTACCAATAGATCAAACCCTTCCTCAGTAATCTTGAATGGAAGAAATCTTTAAGATACTGTAATTAATGGGACAATTCACCCACAGTTTGGTTCCTTGATGCAGCAAAAACATCAATTCACAATCTTTCTTCATGAGATTCAAATATATACATATATATATATATGTAATTTAACCCAAAGCATCCCAAAGGCTTCCACCTCAAGGTTTTAAATCAAAGCAAGTGTTCAAGTCCGTATTCAAATGAAGTTTAAAAACCAACTGGAAACTTAAGGTATTGTTATGAAGTTAAAATTAAACTTAAGATCATAATTTTTGAGGAAAATATTTGTTTTCATAGAAAATATAACATGCTTATTGAGATGACTACATCTGAAAGCTAACGAAAATATCCAATTCAGCACAAGATTTCAAAACAAAAATTATCCAGAAAAAAAAAAAGCCATTCATTTAAGTAGCTGGTATTAATTTTTAAAATCCTACATCATGCATCTTATTAAAAGGGAAAAATCCCTCAAAGTCTACTACAGTTTTCTTATCACCTGCATTTCTTCTTAACATAATATAAATTATAGTAGTAATTTAATTTTGAATTAAAATTCAAAATTATTGAATTTTTTTAAGTAAAGACAAAAGGTATTTAACAGCTTCAGCATGGACCAACTAGGGATTTTCTGTATAATGACCTACTCACTCAAATTTTATGTACATATTTCTTCTATCATCCTTGTGCTAAAACTGAGAAAAATCCAAACTTATTTTACCTAATATTTTTTGCTGAGATAACTGCCTACACTTCAAGGATTTACCACATAACACAATAATTATAATACCTCAATCAAAAGCTAAATACAACTTACCTCATTCAAAGTCCAAAAACCTGAAGCTAATCCCAGTTTTATTTGGAAGTTTTGTGTGTGCGTGAATGTGTGTGAAGTTCAACAGCCAATAAATTCCATTTTCCAGTGAGAGCAGAATGAAACCCAGTTCAAGGATTACAGAACAGTCTGCAGAGTTTATGGTCTCAAACCAACATCCAGGTAGCTTTAAAAACACCTTGCTCTGTCATGAACCTCTGAGCTCCAGAAGCAGTGCAGTTATTTAGGTTAACCAGGAGACCTGGAGAGTAAACACTCTTGGCTCTGACCAATGGCTTTCCGCGCCTTTCTGTTTATAGTAAGATGACTTGCCATCAGAGGTCAGCCCCATCAACAGCTCCTGTCTTTCACTGGGATCTAAAGTATTTATCCTGACTCCTAGGCTGTCAACCTGTTGTCATGGGGACACATTCATAAACCATTGGGGTATCTCCTTGAAGAGTTTAAATCCCTGCATTAAATTTTCTAAAAGCAAATTTTACTTGAGTTTCTTTTAAAGTGAAACATTTCTGCAGAGGAAATACTTCATGGAAAGTTAAGAACTGGTGCACATTTAAAAAAGGATTAAATAAGGATTGGTATTCTTTTAAAGTCCCAACTAGCATTTTATGGTTTCTGTTTTTTTTTTTTTTTTTGATGGTGCAGAAGGCTTTTAAGATTTCACTTTCACTATTACATCTCTCCAACAAGCACAAAATCATCTTCTTCCCCTAAGTACACATGTGCATGCTGACAAAGTGGAAAGATAATTATAGGCATTTTAATTTCATTCATCTTTAATGTAGTTTTATTTGAGGTAGAGGAAGGGGTGAATATAATTAAAAGTGCTCTCACAGCAGTTATCATTTTACATAAAATATTTTCTAAAAGAAAACCCTTTGTGTTTTCAAAACAGAGATATGTTAAACTGTAGAGAAATGAAAAGGAAACAGAAGAGTTAAATTCAAGAGATAAGACTAGTGCAAATAAGTCTATTTTCTGGCACCGAGGTTCCCTATCTTCCTAATGGTTTATAGCAAAAAAAGAATTGTTTTCTTTCAAGTAAATAATGTTATGAACTTTCCACATCTATCCCTTTAAAAATATGTCTCACAGATCTCAAAAAGAAAAACAAGAGGCTAAGCTCATGTCATAAATTTCTCCTACAATATTTCAATTTAGCATTTACAGGCATTATGGGGATTACTGCCTCCAATTTGTCTACATAATTCTGGGATGGTTTCTTCTCCTTTCATTTTTCTTGGTCTCTAGTGTGGCTCTATGATACAGTAAGGGAAAGGTCTCCAAATAAAGACCAACAGCCAAGGATCCAATATCTCATTCGGAGTAATTTGCAGCACAAGTGTTTCTTGAAGTCATTTTCATTTCTGAAGGAGGAAGTGAGTGAAAAGCCACTGCCTATTTCAGGTCTGCGCTGCACTACAGAAACCTCAGAGTCCTTAGGAACTGAAGACGGCGCTATCTCCCCAGAGTACTGGGCATGGATGCTGCTGCTGAGAAACTGGTTAAGGGTCTACATCCCACCAGCAGTGGATGTCTAGCCAGGGTTTTCATGCCACTACAATACTTCTTTGACAGAGGACTGCCTTGTTCTATTAGAGTTAATAAAATGTGTTGATTAATTATTTTAGAGATCCTATTTTTGACAGATTCAGTTCTTTGACCTTAGTATGGTTAGAATCACTAAAATGCAATGTCTTCTTTGCAGCCAAACTGTCTTAAGTAGTTAGAGCTTCTTTTTTTTTTTTAATTTTATAGAAGTATAGTTGATTTACAGTGTTGTGTTAATTTATTCCGTAAAGCAAGGTGACTAGGTCATACATACATGTGTGTGTAATTTTTCATATTCTTTCCCATTATGGTTTGTTACAAAATATTGAATATAGTTCCCCATGCTATACAATAGGATCTTACTGTTTATCTATCCTATTAATATATATAATAGTTTTGCCTCTACTTAGAGCTTCTTGAGTATTGTAGTACACATCAGTTTTTAGTTCAACAAATATGCTTTTGCATTGGCTACTTTTTTAAGGCATTATAAGTTATTCAGTATTGCCTAAACTCTGAAGACCTCTAGAAACATTCACTGAAGCAAAAATCTATGTCTCTTTCTATCACAACTGAGACCCAACAAACCATATCTAAAACTCTGTGGAGGGGAAAATAATTTCTTCATAAATTAAAGAAGGCTGCTTGGCTGCTAATTTTCTCTCCCAATCTCAGGGGACAGGGTGGGTCGGGGGGGCGGAGTGGAGAGAGGGCAATGAGCCACATGTGATGAAAACCCTGTAGATAAGGAAAATATAAACATGAAAATAAATGGCATTTGTAGTTTCAACTCTTAAAGAGCACAGATAACTACATTTTTTCTGAGAAATATAATCATTATCTCAGCTTACATCAGGGCAACAAAGTGTTCCCAGAATCATAAAAGTAAATGTAAACTTTTACTTTATATTGTTATACTTGAGGATGAAAATTACACTAATCGTTTTCTAAATAACATTTTATGGACAAAGGTTGTTAGGATGTCCTTCTAGTCCCTGTGTACCACAGTCAATTAATTATGTGACCTAACAAATAGATAAACTATTTTTTCTGAGCATTTGTTTTCCGACCTGTGAAATAAAGGTCTCTACCTAGATCCCCTGGAGAAGGAAAGGGTAACCCACTCCAGTATTCTTGCCTGGAGAATCCCATGGACGGAGAAGCCTGGTAGGCTACAGTCCATGGGGTTGCATAGAGTCGGACATGACTGAGCGACGGAACGGAACGGAACGGAACCTCAGAGTATCAATGATATAGCACTTGTTTTTCAACGCAAACCACAAAATTGAATACTCCATTCATGAAACAGATTTAATTTACCCATAATTGCTTTCATTAGCCACGCTTAAAATCAGGCATTATATCTGTCAATCAGTGCTGCTAATTTTTATGACATAAGACTCTAGGAACAAATGAGCTAATAAAATAGCCCAAATCAAAGGTACTAGATGTTTTTAGAAGTCAGCAGAGGCTTATTATGAAACCAAGTAAATGATTGATTTTCCTTATATATTAAAATATATACTAATAAAATACATAAAATACTCACAGACACAGAAAACAAAATGGTTACCAAAAGCGAAAAGGGGGTGGGCTGCTGCTGCTGCTAAGTCGCTTCAGTCGTGCCCGACTCTGTGCGACCCCATAGACGGTAGGCAGCCCACCAGACTCCCCCGTCCCTGGGATTCTCCAGGCAAGAACACTGGAGTGGGTTGCCATTTAGGGATAAATTAGGAGGCTGGGATTTACAAATAATATAGATAGCCAACAAGAACCTACTGTATAGCACAGGGAACTACACTCAATATTTTGTAATAACCTGTAAGGAGAAAGAATCTGAAAAAGAATATCTCTGTATATATAATACACATATACCATATTATATATATACATATATATATATTTATAACTGAATCTATGTGCTGTACACCTGAAACTTACATAATATTATAAATCAACTTTAATTCAAAAAATTTTTTTAATACTGAAAATGCCACTTTGACTTCCAAACCGTCTATTTAGTCCCTTCAGTTCTACCTTTCAGTGATGTAAGTGCCTTCAGTGGGGGCCTAACCCACATTCTGATAAAAAGCAAAGCTATTATGAACGGCTGGCTGTCGGTACATTCCAGTAGTGACTTGCCTGGTGTCCATACTCCAATGGTATTTGTTCAATGCAAAAGTATCCTTTCAAGCAACATACAAAACAAGATTAAGTTTAGTCAATCATGACAACTCTAAGGTTTAGTAGAAATCACATATTTTTTTTTAAATCAAGATAATAAATCAGTTACTGCAGTTTCCTGGGCTACGTCTTTCATATTCACCTTGACTACTCACCCTCCATAAACTTTTGCACGGGGTAGGTGCATCTGTAACCACTGCTCTTTCTTTGTTCCTTCTCTGCTCAGCATCATCATCTCCTCTTTTGTACACTGTCTAGTAATCTCTCAAGAACCCTCCATCTCCAGAGTTATAAAATACCTCCAGGCTCTTTTATAGCATTTCCTTCCATTTTTCATTATTGGCTTATTAGTTATAAGACAATTTTGGGAAAATCCTAAAGACTGATATTAAAAACTAAGAAATAAGCAGAGCCAACATGAGAGGACAAAGGATCACCAAAAGTTCAATCAAATAATTCTAACAACTGAAAAATCAATGGCAAGCCACTCCAGTACTCTTGCCTAGAAAATCCTATGGATGGAGGAGCCTGGTAGGCTGCAGTCCGTGGGGTAGCTAAAGGTCAGACACGACTGAGCGACTTCACTTCCACTTTTCACTTTCACACATTGGAGAAGGAAATGGCAACCCACTCCAGTGTTTTTGCCTGGAGAATCCCAGGGATGGGGGAGCCTGGTGGACTTCCATCTATGGGGTCACACAGAGTCGGACACGACTGAAGTGACTTAGGAGAAGGAGGAGGAAGAGGAGGAGGAGGAGGGAGAGAAAAACAATTTTAAATTTCTGTGTGTACAGTAAGTTCCCAAATTGCTGGTTTGAAAAAGGTCATATGGAATCAAAACTAAACAGCCTTACATAACTATAGCAGTCTTCTTAGCCAGGTTGTTGATGTGGTATCTATATTAGAATATAAGAAATATAAAACTTGAACCATAAGAGCCTATTTTTAAACAGACATTGAGCAAATTAAGTCCATGACCTTGTGTAACAAATACCACATAGTAATCAATGCAGTAATTACGGTCACCATTTTTTAACCTTCTTCCTTCTTTCTCTGATAAGGCTGACAAACTCAAATATATTGAGAGGCCAACTGAGTAATGTGAAGGAGAGAAGTGAACCAAAAAGAGGTGAGGCTACTAGCAAAACGCATGATCTGTCCCAAACCACTCGAATTTTATATTTAGTTGGCCAAAAAGTTCATTTGGATTTTTCCATAACAATTTACAAAAAACCCAAACAGACTTTTTGACCAACAATAACCTCAGATATGCAGATGACACCACCCTTATGGCAGAAAGTGAAGAGGAACTCAAAAGACTCCTGATGAAAGTGAAAGAGGAGAGTGAAAAGGTTGGCTTGAAGCTCAACATTCAGAAAACTAAGATCATGGCATCCGGTCCCATCACTTCATGGGAAATAGATGGAGAAACAGTGTAAACAGTGTCAGACTTTATCTTTTGGGGCTCCAAAATCACTGCAGATGCTGACTGCAGCCATGAAATTAAAAGACGCTTACTCCTTGGAAGGAAAGTTATGACCAACCTTGATAGTATATTAAAAAGCAGAGACATTACTTTGGCAACAAAGGTCCGTCTAGTCAAGGTTATGGTTTTTCCAGTGGTCATGTATGGATGTGAGAGTTGGACTGTGAAGGAAGCTGATTGCCGAAGAATTGATGCTTTTGAACTGTGGTGTTGGAGAAGACTTTTGAGAGTCCCTTGGACTGCAAGGAGATCCAACCAGTCCATTCTAGAGGAGATCAATCCTGGGTGTTCATTGGAAGGACTGATGCTAAAGCTGAAACTGCAATACTTTGGCCACCTCATGCGACGAGTTGACTCGCTGGAAAAGACTCTGATGCTGGGAGGGATTGGGGGCGGGAGGAGATGGGGACGACCGAGAATGAGATGGCTGAATGGCATCACCGACTCGATGGACATGTGTTTGAGTGAACTCCGGGAGTTGGTGATGGACAGGGAGGCCTGGCGTGCTGTGATTCATGGGGTCACAAAGAGTCGGACACGACTGAGCAACTGAACTGAACTGAATGTTTCCTCTCATCTAGTCCCACATCTTAATACTATCTATAGGTTGCAAATTCCCCAAGTTTAATCACCTATTAAGATCCATCCTCTTGAGTTCTAAACTCTCACTTTCTCCTAACTAATTTATATCTCTATGTGAATATATCACAGCCATATCAAACTTTAACATGTCCAGTATTATGCTTTATTACTTTTCCACCAAGCTTATCTTTACTGTCCCACATTTTCCATAGAAATAAATCCAGGAGCCAGAATCATGGGCTTCTCCTTTTCCTCAAACTCTATATCTAAGCTCACCTAATTAGCAGGATTAGACCAACCTGAAAAACAGACCTCAACCATGCCCCCCAGAGCACTAGACCAAATCAGCTAGACAAATCTCAGAAACCATTGAAGTCAATCAGGTGGCGTTATCCTTAAGTCTCTGATTCAACCTTTCTACCTCATCTACAGACACCAATGTGCCCCACAAGAGGAACTCTACGACAATTCTGTCATCTACAACAACCTGGCCAGTGAGTTGAGTCAGGTCTGAATGCATTCCAGGGCCAAGTTCATGTCATTGATCACATCAGCTAAAATCACAAACGAACTCTGTATCACTTCTAACTGGTGTGTGTATGTCAGTCGCTCAGTTGTGTCTGACTCTTTGCAACCCCATAGACTATAGCCTGTCAGGCTCCTCCATCCATTGAATTCTTCAGGCAAGAATACTGCACTGGGTTGCCATTCCCTTCTTCAGGGGATCTTGCCAACCCAGGGATCGAACCCAGGTCTCCCACACTGCAGGCAGATTCTTTACCATCTGAGACACCAAGGAAGCCCTTCTAACTGGAGACAGAGATAATGTCCCACAGGGCACACATAAATAATTAGTTTGTTTCTCCTCCATGAAACTCCCCTGAGTGACCAAGGGTGGATTCATTTTAGATAGAGTTCCACATTTGATGATATATGATCTATAATCCTTAAACATTTGAACATCTCTTACGACAACTCTAACATAAAAGTCTGGCAATACTTTGGCCACCTCATGCGACAAGTTGACTCGCTGGAAAAGACTCTGATGCTGGGAAAGGTTGGGGGTGGGAGGAGAAGGGGACAACCAAGAATGAGATGGCTGGATGGCATCACCGACTCTGTGGCCATGAGTTTGAGTGAACTCCGGGAGTTGGTGATGGACAGGGAGGCCTGGTGTGCTGTGATTGATGAGGTCACGGAGAGTCGGACACGACTGAGCGACTGAACTGAACTGAACTGAAATGGCAAGTACATTTGATGGGACACGACAGTGGAACTGGTATCAGTGGGAAAGGCACAGGTGATGGTACCTCCTATGTGGCTTCTAGGTCAACTGGTAAAGCTTAAGGTTCCCAGTACAGCTCCAATGGCTGAGTTTAGTCTTGTTTGGGAGACCAGTCAGTTGGATCTCCATTTGTTCATACCACTAACCAGTGGCATTTATTTGCCCTATGAAATGAATGAATAAGTTATGGGAATAACAAGGAAGACACTGAAAGGTGTCCAGAGGCTTTCTGAATGAGAGGTGAAGGGGTTGGGCCACATTCTTCTTTTGCTGATGGACTATTTGGTAAGGTTAAGGGAAGTAGTGTGCCACTTCTATTATCCAAGTCACAGATGTGATGAGTTCAGAACCCCAACTGGCATCTATGGGTGAAGGCTGCCTCTTTTTGCTGGAAGTTTCAAGCAGCAAAGCCATAGAAACTTGAAGCTCAAACGAAGTCACTAAGGTTGCAGGGTTCCAAAGGTACTCGCACATCTCTCTATGCAGCTCTTTCAGATTAGGAGAATCCTCAGATTTATGAGCATTCATCAGATTTATTAGGATTCACAGAATAAGCATCTAAATTCAATAGTGGAAGCTCCAACAATGATACACAGAATTGACCAATAGGTCCCACTCACAAGGTCTGCTAACTTCCTTCTCACACTGCAAACCCAGCTCAAGACATGTTCACTGAATTGAGGTACTCCCTCCCTCCAATGGATGGATAAGATGGAGAACTGGTACGTCTATCTTACATGGCCAGGAAAGCTTAAGTCCCTCTCCTACCCAGAGTTTCCTAGCATACTACATATTTCTTACCCACCATCTGGAATGGGTGCATTTTGGTCCTCCTTCAAGACAGCCTCATTCCTAACAATCTTTCTCCGTAAAGAAGCTGAAGTTGGAGTTCAGGGGGTGAAGGATCTGGGGGCAGGGAGGGAAAGAACAGCCCCATGCTAGTAAACAAAGGACATTCATTTTCAGTTTTGATTGGTAACTGGCTCAGAGCTTGGTCAAATGAACTTCTAATACCTTCAGTCCATGCAATGCTCTGTATTGGGCAGCAAGATCACCATCACTGACATCATCTATTTCCACTTGGGGAACCTTCAGACTTAGTAGTCATAACAATTCTGATGTGGCAATGGTATTTGCTCCCTTTGGTTGACAAGGGTTTGATTTGCACTGTGGGGATTGTTTCAAGAAGTCCTTTTTAACCTAAGGCATTTACTGCCCTAGTATTATAACATATCTAAAATTCTATCCCCATTTCAACATAGATATTAACAGGAATTTTCCAAGGCAAAGAGGACAAATGCAAGACGTTGTCTAGATTTCTTTGGGTCAGTTTCTCATTTTCCAATAGATCATCTTTGGTAGAATTCCAGGGCAATAAGAAGAGCCCAAACAGTAGTCAATACCTCATCTATGGTTTTCCATGAAAGTTTTTTTTGTTTGTTTCAGGGACAAGCCCTTACAACAGTCTAGCCACTGAAGGAACTCTAAGACCTTTCACTGCTATCTCCTAGTGAATCTAAGATTGGTATGACAGACAGCAGGAGTGGCTAAGCCATAAAAGAGACCGACTATTGCTCTTCTTCCTTAACAAGTATTATATATACACCAAGCACCTTCATCTTCCAAATGAACCAAAGTTCTAGACATTTGTTTAGTTTCCACCCATTATGATTTCAAACTTTCCTCCTTTCCTGCTTAGGGTATGAAATTATAGCTGTTGTTTACAGAGAGTCAGAACCTTCCTCCAGACCAAGATGAATCATTGTATGACTTGTCAAAATAGAGTGGCTTTGACATCGATTGGCAAGGAATTCCATGCCTGGAATACAGTTAGCAACAACCATGGTACCTTTCAGACAGCTGACTTTGAACCTGCTTCTGGGTACTTACACTTTAACTATATCCCCAACTTGTCTTCATTAACAGACAATAAATGAAGAATGATTTATTCCCTAACTGATGAAATGAGTTGGTTAACACATTCACTAACGAAACCCATGAATTCCCCTCAAATCCTATGAATTGGGCCATGAGATTCTCCTTATTCTTTCTCTTCCAGAAAGCCATGTCTTTTTCAGCATCCTGTGGTGGTTTAGTCACTAAGTTGTATCTAACTCTTACAACCCCAAGGACTGTGGCCTGCCAGGCTCCTCTGTTGATAGGATTTCCCGGGCAAGAATGTTGGAATGGGTTGCCATTTCCTTCTCCAGGGGATCTTTCCAACCCAGGGATCAAACCCACTTCTCCTGCACTGCAAGCAGATTTTTTACAGCTGAGTCACCAGGGAAGCCCTTTCAGCATGCTATCCTCATGATAAAATTGGCAAAGATTTTTATTTACATGCTAACAGGTTAACATGTCACAATTTCCTATATGCTGGAAGAATACAGGAGACTTTGGGGTCATAGATAAAGGACTCTATTACTCACAGCAATAGCAGAAGCCAGAATATTAGCATTTCCTTGTGACCGTTGCTGAGTTCTAATTCCCACAAAGTGACGTGATATCTGCACATGCTATGGGCTGCATTACAGCAAAACTACTCTGAGCTTAGGGAACTCATTTTATTATTATTATTATTATTGTTATTATGGGCAGTAAGCATACTGCCTTTTGCTACAGAGGATATAGGCAAATATTTCCAAAGTAAAACCCATTTTACAATGAAGAATAATTATACACCCATGATGGATTACTGAGACAAAAAAAAAAATTAGGAGATACACAGTTTCATTCCCAAACACCAGGAATGCCTCCCTTGTGAAGAACCCTCACAACTTCATCAGGAAAAGTCCCAAATAAAGGCCAAACTAGACTTATGAACAGTCAGAAATAATATCAAAGTATACACACCTGAATTCATGGACTATATTAATAGGACAGTCTAGTGGGCTCTTACTCAGAGGCTACTTGTTTACTATTACTTTACATGCCTGGTGTGCTGTGATTCATGGGGTTGCAAAGAGTCAGACATGACTGAGCAACTGAACTAAACTGAACTGAAGAGACTATACACGTGCCTAAGAAACCAACTACACTGATTTTCATGTCTGTAGCTCCTCAAAAAAAAAAAAAGGGAAAGCACTGACAAAAACTGAGGAGTAACTCAACAGCAGCGAAAACAAACAATTATCATTCAAATACAAGAATCCAACAGATTCTTACATAAGGGAAACTGGCCCTCCATACTCCAACTGCCCTTCAGGGTTTCAGTTCATTAACTGTTGACAAAATGATGACCTTGGCCACTGGAAAAGTATGAAAATGTTCAGCCAGAGGATTTTCACAGGAGAAAGAGCCCAGGACCAAGTGTCAGAGACTGGAGCTCTCATCTAACCTAATGACAAGGTAACTTTAGGCAAGTCATCTCTTAACCTTTGGTGTAATTTTTTTGTTAAAACAAAAATAACCAACGCCTTACGTATCTCAGCTGGTTGTGTGCTACATGCTTGAGTCAACTGGTGTGTGGTACATGCTTCAGTCATGTCTGACTCTTTGCGACCCTATAGACTGTAGCCTGCCAGGCTCCTCTGTCCACGGGATTCTCCACACAAGAAAACTGGAGTGGGTTGCCAAGCCCTCCTCCGGGGGATCTTTCTGACCCAGGGATCGAACCTATGTCTCTTATGTCTCCTACATTAGTAGGTGGGTTCTTTCCCACTAATGCCACCTGAGAAGCCCACATCAACTGGTTTCTATAAGCTGTTTTTAGACTGTGCTTTATAAATGTACAGGACCCGACATCTATGTCAGACAATTGTCCCTGGCTCTGTGTTCCAGCCACCATGGTTTTCTGTCAGTTTCCTGAAAATAAAACAGGGCCTTTTTCTACCAAGGCTACTTATCACCCTGTCTAGTGCCTGCAATGCTTTCCCTCACATTGTGTAAGACTGGCTGTCTTTCATTCTTAAGATCTCAGCTAAAGTTTCACTTTCTCGGAGACACTGTTCTTGATCACTCAATCTAAAGTAGTTCTCCTGCTCTTTCTTGCAGAGGCCTCTTGTTTTCCTTCTTAGCACTTCTCACAATTTTTATGCATTTATATGTTTGCTCTTACCTAATTCCTGCCTCCCTAACCCATTCATACACTCTGTGAGAAATGGACCTCTGTCTGTTTTTCTGTTTATACTATTTTCTTGGGCTCCAAAATCACTGCAGATGGTGACTGCAGCCATGAAAATAAAAGACACTTGCCCCTTAGAGGAAAAGCTATGACCAACCTAAAATGAAAGTCACTCAGTCGTGTCCGACTCTTTGCAACCCCATGGTCTATACATTCCATGGAATTCTCCAGGCCAGAATACTGGAGTAGGTAGCCTATCCCTTCTCCAGGGGATCTTCCCAACCCAGGGATCAAACCCAGGTCTCCCACATTGCAGATGGATTCTTTACCAGCTAAGCCACATGGGAACAACCTAAACAGCATATTAAAAAGCAGAGACATTACTTTGCCAATAAAGGTCCATCTAGTCAAAGCTATGGTTTTTCCAGTAGTCATGGATAGATGTGAGAGTTGGACCATAAAGAAGGCTAAGCACCGAAGAATTGATGCTTTTGAACTGTGGTGGTGGAGAAGTCTCTTTGGACAGCAGAGAGATCAAACCAATCAATCCTAAAAGGAAACAGTCCTTAATATTCATTGGAAGGACTGATGCTGAAGCTGAAGCTCTAATACTTTAGTCACCTGATGCGAAGAACTGACTCACTGGAAAAGATCCTGATGCTGGGAAAAATTGAGGGCAGGAGAAGAAGGGGATGACAGAGGATGAAATGACTGGATGGATCACCAACTCAACGGACATGTGCTTGAGCAAACTCTGGGAGTTGGTGATGGACAGGGAAGCCTGGTGTGTGGCAGTCCATGGGTTCGCAAAGAGTCAGACACAACTGAAAGACTGAACTGAACTGATACTCAAGTTCCAGAAGGGAACCTGCCACAGAATAACACATCAAATTTTTGCTAATGATTTTGATGAATATGTAAATATAAGGTTATACTAACCAGGCATTTTAAGGGAAAAATACATACAAAATAATTCTTAAAAAAATGCTCAATCAAAAGAGTTCAACTAGAAAAAAGATTTGGTACTTTAAATGAGTAAAGCCTACGATATATGAAAAACCCAGCAAAAGTGAATGATTCCTTTTCACTATGAGTTTCCTATGAGAAAAGTATGCTATGATGAAGTTTCAGTAGGAAAAAAACAAGAATTTTTTAGACTCCTCTGTTCATTTTCTTATTTGATCTGGCAAGGTAGCTTTTATCTCAATTTTATAGGGGAAAATAATTGAAAATTCATATATTTAGCACTTCTTCATGATCACAAAAATAATACTTGATAGTTGAGATTCAAATTCAGATCCTTTGCTGAAAATGTAGTACATTATGATACTTCTGCTTTAAAGAGAAGGCTCTAATCAGAGGTTTGAGTAAGAATATTTCAGTTTCTTATATCAAATAAGTTTCAGGTCAGTGAGTTTTGCTGTGTTGAAGTAAGAACTTAAAAGTCAACAGAAGCTGTGACGTTATCGGTGGGATTCATGTAAGGGTTTGTTTTACCTTAACAATTGCTTTAATTCAAACCATATTGAAAGGAAAATATTATAGCATGAGTTCAAGTAAACTGGGCCTAATGAAACATATAAAATAAATAACATCTACATAATTATTGTTCCCAAATACAATATAGAATTATGTATAATTACTATTTCCCAAACAACAAGCATTACCATAATGTGAAATCTATGCCCCCAAGAAAAACTGTCAAAAGACCACCAAATGCTCCCCTTAAATATAAAACAAACAACCCCAGTGAAGGGACACTCCTTTTTGTGCAAATACATTCTAAGAAAAATTAAGTATTAATAAGGAAACAACTGCTTCTGGATTATGGACTACTGGAGTCTTTGAAAGCTACTGCAAAACAAACAGTTTTGACTTTTTGACATGACCTGGAAATGGGAGTGTTTGGATTTATGTCAAATTCTGAAATGTATGGTGTGAGAGTGAAAAAATGTTTTAGGAATTTTTCCAAATGATTTCTTCAGTTAAAAAATTATCGTAAAAATAGATCAGGTACAATTATTTAACTAGACTTTAAAAAATTTGAAAAACTTACCTTTATAAAATTCATTTTACTACTTCAGCAATATTTAGATATTTCTGCAAAATAGATTTTATAAGGAATATACAAACTACTGTTTCTGCTCTTACATAATAAGAAGTAAACTTAAAATAGGGTTGCTTCAGTTCAGAAAGGCTCAGGTTAACCAAAAGGAAAAAAGTGAAGACTAAAAGACCATTTAGGGCCATTAGATATACTGCAATTATAATTGTAAATATATTGGAAAAATAACCAATTTAATTTTAAATATATATGGCTATTCTTAAACAAGTTTATCATGAATCATGAATGAAAATAACAACTGGAGCCCAGATTCATGGTTTAAACAAATAATTGTGTTCAACTGACAGAAGAATTCACCCTAAGTTTAAATTAATTTTTCCTAAACTACTCTGTTACACATTAGTTATGATTATAGATATTTAAGATGATAACTATATAGATATGTACCATTTCTGTATTATATATTTTCCTGTTAGTTATTATGATGCCATAATATGATAGAAGCTCTTGCATTTAAAAAGTTCACAGACTTTACCCATTGTCTTCACTATCTCCTTATACTGAATATTGCCTTGATACTTTGAATACTAATAGATAGTAGACTAATCATTAGCAAGCTCATTCTCAAAACTCTTTCACATTCATGATCTCATTTGGCCCTCGTAATACCAAAATAGCTGGCTTCATAATCATAGCCGTCATTTCTAAATCTGTAACTGAGCAGACATTACCGTCCCCTCATGAGCAGTCAGCTTCTCCTATACTCTGTTTAACTTTCATAACAGCCAAGAACAACAAATAATATACTCAGAAACACAAAAGTTTTAGGGAAAGTACCATAGAGAGTTCTGGCCAAGCACTGATTTATTTCCCTAACATCATCATAACAGCCATCAGAATGTGCATTATTAGTGCAAGTTGGATAAAATATGCCAGTTTTATTAATTCACATATGTTATTCCCTTCGAGTGAAAAACTGTAAACAAGGGACCCTTGACTCTATAGCTGATCATATGTGCTATGAACTACATGTTTGTATCCCCCAAATTCATATGCTGAAGCACAACCTCCAAACAATGTGAAGGTATTCAGACAGGAGGTTTTTGCGAGGTGATCAGGGTTAGATGAGGTCATGAGGGCAGTGCCCTTGTGATGAAGTTAGTGCTCTTACAAGAGACACCAGAAAGCTGGCTCCCAAACTCTCCCTCTGTATCTCTTCACCAAGTGAGGATACCGTGAGAAGGTGGCATTCTACAAGTCAGGAAGAGACCCATCACCTGGTACCTTGATCTTGGACTTCCCAGCCTTGAGAACTATAAGAAGCAAAGTTCTGTTATTTGGGCCACCAGTTTATGATATTTTGTTTTGGCAGTCTGAGCTAAAACAATATGCAACCATATAATGTAACCCTATTGAGAATTGTTTTTCAAAAAAGCCTGCTCTTAATTAATTGCTTAATTAGGTTTTTACATTCAAGATCCTGAATTCTTGAAGTATATAAATGTAAAACAGATTTTTCAATATAACAGACTGAACCTTTGAGCATAAATAATGACACAAAACTCTTAAGAGACCTTATTAAAGATCCTAATATAGCAACAATTGAGAAAAAGTCATTGTAAGTAAGCTTAGGACAGGGGTTCATTCCCAGGAAACTGTAAACATTTAAGAACTATTTTACATACCATTTATCTGGAACTTTGTTAAGATGTCTATGGACCAAAGGTGTCTATTTGTTATTCTCTTCTCTAAAAACTACTTCAGTAGTTTCAATGAAAAGCTGACCATGCTCTGGGGAAAATAGAGGTTCCACGGAGAGGCTCTGTTTATATGATCTCCCAGAAACTTTCATGTGAAAAAAAATGCATCTCAACCTATTTTCAATGGATCTGAGTCATATCTTTACACAGAAGTGGAATGCCGTTATAAACAGAAATAAAGTTTTCCACATTTTTTTTCCTGGCACAACTTTTAATAAACTGAAAAACTCTAGATCTTTTCTTCGCCTATAAACTATTCTTATTCCAGAAATGTGTCTAAAATTTTTTATAAGAATCCTTATAAAAGCTATGACAAGAAGCAGTCTAAGGCTGTAGAAATGAGTACATATTTTAGAATCTGAGTAAGTAAAGAATTTGTGTTCCATATCTGCTTCTTAAAAATTATGTAAGATTCTTAACCAGAAAGTTTAAGATAAAATAACAGCAGCCGAGTCACTGTGTGACTGAATAAGGAGCTATAGCATAGAATAAACACTCAAGAAACATTAACTAGTCTTTATCTTCTTCCTATATCATGATTATTAGTGTTGCTATGATTTTTTAATCCAGCATGATTCCTATTACTTATAATAATAATAACTATCATTATGATTGGTGGTAGGTTCACTGCTGATAATGAAAGATTACCACTTCACCTCTCTGGAGGTTACTGTTATACAGGATTCATGCAAGAATCCAAAGTATTATCCAACCCCTTGCCCTTAATATTACAAACACCCATGTAGTCACGATGTCTACAATTTTTCTTAAAAAAAATTCAATATCTTATTATGTGTGGGTTACTAAAATTAAGCTATCATTAGGTGCTTTAATCATTCCATTAAAAAATGCAAGAATAGAGGAGTGACATTTCATCAGGAAACCCACATTCCCTGGGGTAGGGGCTACAAGTCTTCTGGTATCCTTATTCCCATCAATAACGAACATTTGGAAAATGAAAATGTTTACTATCAGAAATGGGTTTTCAGTGATGAAAACAGTGGCCTCTTGACTAGCACTATGAATGTCAGGAATGAGCTCACAAAGATGAAGTTAAAAGTATTCAAGATAAATGGACTTCTAACATATTTTAGCGGAGAAGGCAATGGCAAGCCACTCCAGTACTCTTGCCTAGAAAATCCCATGGATAGAGGAGCCTGGTAGGCTGCAGTCCGTGGGGTCGCTAAGGGTCGGACACAACTGAGCGACTTCACTTTCACACATTGGAGAAGGAAATGGCAGCCCACTCCAGTGTTCTTGCCTGGAGAATCCCAGGGATGGGGGAGCCTGGTGGGATTCCGTCTATGGGGTCACACAGAGTCGGACACGACTGAAGTGACTTAGCAGCAGCAGCAGCAACATATTTTAGCAATACTTCCCAGCTTTGCATAAAATGAGTATAAAAATCAGAGCAGCCTACAGCCTTTATTTTTGAGATGATTTTAGTTAACCTTTTAGGCTGAGTCATCAACTATAGAAGATTCTGATTGTATAGCCATAAAGTGAGAGAATCCTGCTTTTGGAATTTTGACATTTGCCTTAAGTTTTCATAAAAGATGATGATCATAAAACCTAAGGAGTATTAAGCTTATAATACACAATCACAATACCTAAAAGGTATTAAGTTCACATTAAGTTAGAAAGACTCTGATGCTGGGAAAGGTTGGGGGCGGGAGGAGAAGGGGACGACAGAGAATGAGATGGCTGGATGGCATCACCGACTCTGTGGACATGAGTTTGAGTGTACTCCGGGAGTTGGTGATGGACAGGGAGGCCTGGCGTGCTGTGATTCATGGGGTCGCGGAGAGTCAGACACGACTGAGCGACTGAACTGAACTGAACTGAAGTTAGAACTTCCATAAGCCTACAGAATAAACTCTAGGGCATCTTTTTGCTTTTGCTTTCTAATAAATGTTTAATACTTTCTGACTGTGAAGAAAGCTGATCGCCGAAGAATCGATGCTTTTGAACTGTGCAGTTGGAGAAGACTCTTGAGAGTCCCTTATACTTAAAGGAGATCCAACCAGTCCATTCTAAAGGAGATCAATCCTGGGTGTTCATTGGAAGGACTGATGCTGAAGCTGAAACTTCAATACTTTGGCCACCTCATGTGACGACTTGACTCACTGGAAAAGACTCTGATGCTAGGAAAGGTTGGGGGCGGGAGGAGAAGGGGACGACCGAGAATGAGATGGCTGGATGGCATCACCGACTCTGTGGACATGAGTTTGAGTGTACTCCGGGAGTTGGTGATGGACAGGGAGGCCTGGCGTGCTGTGATTCATGGGGTCGCAGAGAGTTGGACACGACTGAGCGACTGAACTGACTGACTGACTGACTGAAATATAGAAGGCATAACTGGATCTGAGCCTTTTTTCATTTTTTTAAACCTAGGAGCAATATTTGGAAGGGAAAATAGACAACCTTCATTCCTTTCAATATTAACTATCTAACAGAAACAAGCACACAGAAGCACAGGCACACTCAAACAGTGCTGCTCACTGGCTATGATGTTAGAAATGGAATACTGACTAATGGATAATTGAAAAACTTTATGTAAATTTAAATACAGGAATAACTCAATAATAATCATGATACATTATTCAGGAAAAATCTCTCCACTGTTAGAGAAATAAACATTATCAGCACAACTTAACAGTCATGACTTAAAAATGCACCTGCAGTTTATTCCCAAATACAGAAAATATTATCCACAGTGGGGATTTTTATTGCAATACATGTTTGTTTTCATTGATAATAAGCTATGAACTTATTATCACTTGAATTTGTACAAACTTGTTCAAAATACCTTCCTTTTTGGAACAACAGGATTATCAACTTTTCACAATTGCCAATCATATTTCAAGCTGTGACATACAGAACTTTACTAATGGTATTAAACTTGTTTATTTAGCTATGAATGATTGATTTCCCAACTTTTGTTATCTTGCAAGATTCCTTTTATTGAACTGGCTTATGTATTTCTTTTTTTCCTTCTAGAGCAGTTGCAATTTTAGCCTCATTATTATTGTTTTGTACTTTAAGTCAATTGGTTAAATTCATTAATCATAGGTCTTCAGTGAGTTTCTTTTCCATTTATTTTAATTTGCATTTATTGATAAAACAATATTAAATAAAATTTTAAAAGACAATTTCCACTAACTCATCCAAAAAAACCGTTTCACATCATTTATTGCTTCTAGATTCCTTTAAGATAGCCATTACAATACATATGTTATACCACTTTTAGATGTATGTATATGCTTTATTTATTTATGTAAAAGATGTAGAATAAATACTATAAATTATAATGAAAATACATGAAAATATTGCATGTTTCTTTCACTTATATTAAGTATTATATTACTTTAAAACATTTCCATGTTGTTTCATTGCTTATCTTTTTAAACTCTGAATTATTCATCATCTTAAAAAAATCTCAAAACAAATTTCCTCTCAAATAAGAGTTATGGGTTATTCCCATGGCAGTCACTGAATTGCAAGATTCTTGTGTTTTTATCAATTTTACCCAAATTACATCATAAAGGTACATAAAGTATTGAAACTCTTGGCCTAATTAACATCACAAAAATAGACACAAATCAAATGCTTATTTTAAAAGTATATTTAAGTATACTTTAAAAGTATATTTAAAAACATATATCTTAAAATATTTTAAAAGCTTTGGTGTCAATACAGGTTCATCAATTTTTATCAACTTTATCACTGTGATGTGGATAATGCAGAAGGTTATGCTTGTTTGAGACAGGGACAATATGGGAATTCTCTGCATACACCATTCAATTCTGCTGCGAACTTGCTCTAAAAAATAAACTACTCAAAAAAGTGAAAGATGTTAATTTAAAAAATTAAGTCAAAAAATTAAATTAAGATGTAAAGTTTCTGAGATTGGAAAAAATTAGATCTATAGTTCAAGAATGAGTACTAAATAAATGAGGTAGGATTCAAAAAGTATTGTTTTCTCTTCTGTTGCTTTTTGTCTTCAGCATAATAGTAAGTTTTGCCATTTCTTGCTGTAAATTCTTCCTCACGTTTTGTTTAAAAATAACATAAGATGGATAAGGGGACCAGGAAGAGGGTATGGGTATACAAGTTTGGTTCTGTTGCTAACTAGTAAAGATGGACGGTGTGTATGAGCATTTATTAGGGTCCTTTCTCTACTTTTGTAAATGTTTGAAATTTTATATAATAAAACATCATAGGAAAAAATTATTTCTCATGGACATCTGTTCCTGACCACATGGATAAAAAACAAGGTCCTACTGTATAGCACAGGGAACTATATTTAACATCCTGTGATGAATCATTATGGAAAATAATATTAAAAAGAATGTGTATATATAGATAGATAGATAAATATTTTGTTGTTCAGTCGCTCAGTTGTGTCCAACTCTGTGACCCCATGAACAACAGCATGCTAGGCTTCCCTGCCCTTCACCATCTCCCAGAATTTGCTCAAACTCATGTCCATTGAGACGGTGATGCCATCCAACCAGCTCATCCTCTGTCATCCCCTTCTCCTGCCTTCAATCTTTCCCAGCATCAGGGTCTTTTTGAGTGAGTCAGCTCTTCACATCAGGTGGCCAAAGTATTGGAGTTTCAGCTTCAGCATCAGTCCTTCTAATGAATATTCAGGATTGATTTCCTTTAGGTTTCAATGGTTTGATCTCCTTGCTGTCCAATGGACTCTCAAGAGTCTTCTTCAGCACCACAGTTTGAAGGTATCAATTCAGTGCTTAGCCTTTTTTACTGTCCAGCTCTCACATCCATACATGACTACTAGGAAAGTCATAGCTTTGACTATACAGACCTTTGTAGGCGAAGTAATGTCTCTGCTTCTTAATATGCTGTCTAGATGTGTCACTGCTTTTCTTTCAAGGAAAAAGTGTCTTTATATATACATATACATAATATATATATATATATATACACACACATTCATCATATATATATGAATCACTTTGTTGTATAGCAGAAATTAACATAACATTGTAAATCAACTATACTTCAATAAGACATACTAAAAGAATAAAAAACTTGCATCAGACTCTCCTCATGCATGTGTAATAAAACAACTAGAAATCCAGATAAAATATATGAGATGGTTACTTGACAAAGTCAGCAGAGTAATCAGGAAAGCAGGGAAATAAAAAAGGCAAGCTTTACAATTGTAACAACTTTCTGTCTAGAGTCATTTTCTGGATTGTGATGCAGGGAGGGTATATACTTATATGAGGAGTCAGACATTAGTGTTCTAGAAGGTTAAAAAGCCTGGAATACACATGACAGAGCTAGGCAGATAAGTTGCTCCAGAAAACTACACACATAGTTGCTAAAACTAAACTGTACACACAAAGACTGAACTCCACATGACAGGTGCAAAAAAATGACCAGCTGATGAACTCCAGTCTTAACTAAGGCTTCCCACGTGACTCAGCAGGCAAAATATCCACTTGCAATGCAGGAGACACAGGAGAATTGGCTCACCCTCTAGGTCAGGAAGATCCCCTGGAGGAGGGCATGGCAACCCACTCCAGTATTATTGCCTGGAGAATCCCATGGACAGAGGAGCCTGGTGGGCTACAGCATATAGAGTCCCAAAGAACTGGACACAACTGAAGCAACTAACCATGCAGTCTTAACTAATGAACTAATCCATGGTTCAGCGTTTAGAGAGGAGACATTTGTGTTCAGTTCAACTGGATGGAAAGACCTCACTGAGTACCTGGGACATCCCGCTGAGACCCTCAAAGTTTACATCTTAATAAAATGCAAAACTCTCACATTAGATTAAAAAATACAGTGGATTCACCCTAACAACACTTAAAAGGAAGTCTTTATTTTTTTTTAAATTTATTTATTTTTTATTGGAGGCAAATTATTTTACAATATTATATTGGTTGATTTTGCCATACACTGACATGAATTCGCCCCTGGTGTACATAAGTTCCCCCTCCTGAACACCCCCCACCTCCCTCCTCCCTTTATCCTCCCTCTGGGTGATCCCCGCACGCCAGCTCCGAGCATCCTATAACATGCATCGACCCTGAACTGGTGATTCGTTTCACATACGACAACATACATGTTTCAATGCCATTCTCCCAAATCGTCCCACCTTCACCCTCTCCCACAGAGTCCCAAAGACTGTTCTATACATCTGTGTCTCCTTTGCTGTCTCGTATACAGGGTTATCATTTGCATCTTTCTAAATTCCATATATATGTGTTAGTATACTGTATTGGTGTTTTTCTTTCTGGCTTACTTCACTCTGTATAATAGGCTCCAGTTTCATCCACCTCATTAGAACTGATTCAAATGCATTCTTTTTAATGGCTGAATAATACTCCATTGTGTATATGTACCAAAGCTTTCTTATCCATTCGTCTGCAGATGGACATCTAGGTTGCTTCCATGTCCTGGCTATTATAAACAGTGCTGCAATGAACATTGGAGTACATGTGTCTCTTTCAATTTTGGTTACCTCAGTGTGTATGCCCAGGAGTGCGATTGCTGGATCATATGGAAGTTCTATTTCCAGTTTTTTGAGGAATCTCCACACTGTTCTCCATAGTGGCTGTACTAGTTTGCATTCCCACCAACAGTGTAAGAGGGTTCCCTTCTCTCCACATCCTTTCCAGCATTTATTGCATGTAGACTTTTGGATAGCAGCCACTCTGACTGGTGTGAAATGGTATCTCATTGTGGTTTTGATTTGCATTTCTCTGATTATGAGGGATGTTGAGCATTTTTTCATGTGTTTGTTAGCCATCCTTATGTCTTCTTTGGAGAAATGTCTGTTTAGTTCTTTGGCCCATTTTTTGATTGGGTCTTTTATTTTTCTGGAATTGAGCTGCAGGAGCTGCTTGTGTATTTTAGAGATTAATCCTTTATCAGTTGCTTCATTTGCTATTATTTTCTCCCATTCTGAAGGCTGTCTTTTCACCTTGCTTAGAGTTTCCTTTGCTGTGCAGAAGCTTTTGATTTTAATTAGGTCCCATTTGTTTATTTTTGCTTTTATTTCCAATATTCTGGGAGGTGGGTCTTGGAGGATCCTGCTGTGATTTATGTCGGAGAGTGTTTTGCCTATGTTCTCCTCTAGGAGTTTTATAGTATCTGGTCTTACATTTAGCTCTCTAATCCATTTTGAGTTTATTTTTGTGTATGGTGTTAGGAAGTGTTCTAGTTTCATTCTTTTATGAGTGGTTGACCAGTTTTCCCAGCACCACTTGTTAAAGAGACTGTCTTTTCTCCATTTTATATTCTTGCCTCCTTTGTCAAAGATAAGGTGTCCATATGTGCGTGGATTTATCTCTGGGCTTTCTATTTTGTTCCATTGATCTATATTTCTGTCTTTATGCCAGTACCATACTGTCTTGATGACTGTGGCTTTGTAGTAGAGCCTGAAGTCCGGCAGGTTAATTCCCCCAGTTCCATTTTTCTTCCTCAAGATTGCTTTGGCTATTCGAGGTTTTTTGAATTTCCATACAAATTGTGAGATTATTTGTTCTAGTTCTGTGTGAAAACTATCGTTGGTAGCTTGATAGGGATTGCATTGAATGTATAAATTACTTTGGGTAGTATACTCATTTTTACAATATTTATTCTTCCAATCCAGAAAGTTGGAATAGAAGGGACATACCTCAACATAATAAAAGCTATATATGACAAACCCACAGCAAACATTATCCTCAATGGTGAAAAACTGAAAGCATTTCCCCTAAAGTCAGGAACAAGACAAGGGTGCCCACTCTCACCACTACTATTCAACATAGTTCTGGAAGTTTTGGCCACAGCAATCAGAGCAGAAAAAGACATAAAAGGAATACAAATTGGAAAAGAAGAAGTAAAACTTTCACTGTTCGCTGATGACATGATCCTCTACACAGAAAACCCTAGAGACTCTACCAGAAAACTACTAGAGCTAATCAATGATTACAGTAACGTTGCAGGATATAAAATCAACACACAGAAATCCCTTGCATTCCTATACACTAATAATGAGAAAATAGAAAGAGAAATTAAGGAAACTATTCCATTCACTGTTGCAACGAAAAGAATTAAATACTTAGGAATATATCTACCTAAGGAAACAAAAGACTTGTACATAGAAAACTATAAAACACTACTGAAAGTAATCAAAGAGGACACTAAAAGGAAGTCTTTAAAATGCAAGTTCCTTAATGGCTTTCTAAAATGCAGTTTAATACTCTATAAGAGAACACAATAGAATCTAGACATTCAACAACATAATATTCATTTTGTTCATAGTCTCCTAAAATGTTACTAGCCATGCAAATAAAATATAACTAGGAGAAAAAGCACTCATTAGAAATATATACAGAAGTAATAAAGATAATATTGAACATAAGTTGGAGAAGTGAATATTAAAGTCATCATAATGTGCTTGAGAATTAAATGAAAATGTGAATATAATAAAGAGAAATAAAATGTATAAAAAAGAATGAAATGGAACTTCTTCAGCTAAAAAGCTGAATATTTGAAATAAAAATAAATTCAGTGGATTTGATGAACAGCAGATTTGACACTGAAATAGAAAGAACTTGGGGACACAGCAAATGAAAGCACAGAAAGAAAAAAAAGATAAGGAAAAGTAATAGGGCCATAGGGACTTGTGGGACAACATTAGACAATCAAACATACAATGGAATCTAGACGGAGGCAGAAGAGGATTGCATAAAAATGTTCAAAACTTGGGTGAAAATAAAAACTTAGAAAATAAAATTTTAGAATTTTAGAAAACTTTTAGAAGTAAATTTTAAATGATACCTCAAGTCACAATCTGGGAGAAAATATTATCAGTACAAGCCTTTAGATCCTGTTTGCTGTTTCATTAACACGGCAAGCTCCTTTCTGCTTTATGCATTTAATATTTCCATTATCTAGAAGCTCTGCCCCAGATCATTGAATGCTGCTTTTCTTGTCAGTTTGGTCTCTGCCCCAAATGTCACCATCTCAAAGACACCTTCATTAATACCCTGTAAATTAGCCTCCACCCCAACCCCAGCACCCTCCATGGGAACATTTTGTTTTATGTCTTTTCAGCACTTAGGTCTATGTAAAATTAGGTTTTTCATTAGCTAATCTGATGACTGTCTGTCACCCTCTCACCTATTAAATGGACTGGAAGTCTCACTCAAAGATGCACTTTTCTGTCTTCACTCCTGTATCCCCAGCACCTAGAACAATGTGTGGCACATAACGGACCACAGTCATTTTTGTTTGCTTGTTTCTTTACTCAGTTACACTGTCAACACGATAGACCAGGTCCTTGTTACTTTGAATAATAATCAACAGAATGATAAAAGGAATCAGAACACTTCAAAAGACTCTAGGCACTATTTTATTTTAATCAAACATTCTTGATTTGATGAGTATTTACTGTCTTACGTATTTTCCATTCAAGTTATTTTACAGATTTCTCTAATGGTATTTTATATAAATAAAGTTTGCTAAAACACGTAGATGGCTGATATTTTTGCTTCTCTTACCAGAGCACCTAAATTGGCAGTCCCAAATTGAATCCAACTAGAAGATACATTTTGTTTGACCCACATAAAATTTTGATCTTGAAGTCAAAAGAGAATTCTCTAATCTGGCATAAGGACTAATTGCTGACTACTTATTGAACAAATACAAAGTTATGACTAGCTCATAAATTTTAGATTTCTCACAGAACTGAGAAGTGCCAATAAAGAAGGGAATACAGACTTGAGAATCAGACATCCTCAGTTTGTGTTTTTACTCTGCCATGAGCTAAGCATGTGATGTTGGAGAAGTTATTTTAACCACTGTATGTTTGTTTCATCATCTCTAAAATGGGCATAATAATAGTTCACAACAAACTGTGGAAAATTCTTCAAGAGATGGGAATACCAGACCACCTAACCCACCTCTTGAGAAATCTGTATTAAGGTCAAGAGGCAACAGTTAGAACTGGACATGGAACAACAGACTAGTTCCGAATCAAGAAAGGAGTATGTCAAGGCTGTATGTTGTCACCCTGCTAATTTAACTTATATGAAGAGTAAATCATTAGAAATGCAAGGCTGGATTAAGCACAAGCTGGAATCAAGATTCTGAGAGAAATATCAACAACCTCAGATATGCGGATGACACCATTCTTATGGCAGAAAGCAAAGAAAAACTAAAGAGTCTCTTGATGAAAGTGAAAGAGGAGAGTGAAAAAGTTGGCTTAAAACTCAACATTCAGAAAACTAAGATCATGGCATATAGTCCCACCACTTCATGGAAAATAGATGGGGAAACAGTGGAAACAGTGACAGAATTTATTCTTTGGGCTCCAAAATCACTGCAGATGGTGACTGCAGCCATGAAATTAAAAGACACTTACTCCTTGGAAGAAAACCTATGACCAACCTAGATAGCATATTAAAAAGCAGAGACATTATTTTGCCAACAAAAGTCCGTCGAGTCAAAGCTATGGTTTTTCCAGTCGTCATGTATGGATGTGAGAGTTGGACTAGAAAGAAAGCTTAGTGCTGAAGAACTGATACTTTTGAACTGTGGTGTTGGAGAAGACTCTTGAAAGTCCCTTGGACTGCAAGGAGATACAACCAGTCAATGCTAAAGGAAATCAATCCTGAATATTCATTGGAAGGACTGATGTTAAAGCTGAAACTCCAATACTTTGGCCACCTGATGTGAATAACTAACTCATTCACAAAGATCCTGATGCTGGAAAAAATTGAGGGCAGGAGGAGAAGGGGACCACAGAGGATGAGATGGTTGGATGGCATCACCAACTCAATGGACATGGGTTTGGGTGGACTCTGGGAGCTGGTGATGGACAGGGAGGCCTGGCGTGCTGCAGTCCATGGGGTTGTAAAGAGTCAGACACGACTAAGTGACTGAACTGAACTGAACATGTAAGCATGTGTTGAACACTAGCTAATCTCTTTTCTTTCTGGTGCTGCTTTGCTACCATCATCTGTTCCCACCTCCTCCCAGTTGGCTCAGACAGTAAGGAGTAGCTCTGCAATGCAGAAGACACGGGTTCGATTCCTGGGTTGAGAAGATCCCCTGGAGAAGGGAATGGGTAACTGCGCCAGTGTTCTTGCCCAGAGAATTCCTTGAACAAAGGAAACTGGTGGGCAGGCTACAGTCCATGGGGTCACAAAGAGCCAAACAGAACTAAGCAACTAATACTTTCTCTTTTCTTTTCCTACACCGAATAAAGATTCTACTGTCCTTTCTTCTCATCTTAAGAACAAGATGTCACTTTCATATTAGAGTCTGACAAACAAGGCCAAAGTAACAATTTCTTAATAATGAATAAAATTTGTAAAACTTTGGGGGCAATATTTTTCTGATGAGCAAAGAAAATTTTGCACATAAAGAAAAGTCCATAATTCTTGATTTCCCACTCTAATACAAGAACATATTTATAGATAACCTAAGTGGACTCTTTCTTATGTATATGTGAAAATGTATAAATAGTCATGAAAAATGTGGTTCGCCTTTAACTCACAACGTTCTACCTTTTCTATTTTAGAATCGCAATCATGATCTCAAATAAGAAAATGAATGTGTGGACACTTTGTAAATGGCAAAGTGGTATGTTATTTGTTATCAATAGTCTTCATTAAATCTATTAAACTTAGGTCATCAGAATATAGTTTATGTGTGTGTACAGGGGCCGGGCAGAGAGAAGAGATGGTTGCTGGCAATGGTGGTGGAGGTGGAGAGATCGTTGGGCTAGGATCAGGCTAGTTGCAGTTGCTGTTGCTGCTGCTGCTGCTAAGTTGCTTCAGTCGTGTCCAACTCTGTGCGACCCCATAGACGGCAGCCCACCAGGCTCCCCCATCCCTGGGATTCTCCAGGCAAGAAGACTGGAGTGGGTTGCCATTTCCTTCTCCAATGCATGCAAGTGAAAAGTGAAAGTGAAGTCGCTCAGTCTTATCAGACTCTTAGCGACCCCATGGCCTGCAGCCCACCAGGCTCCTCCGTCCATGGGATTTTCCAGGCAAGACTACTGGAGTGGGGTGCCATTGTCTTCTCCGAGGATAGTTGCTAGAGAACAAAAGCAACACTGACAAACCAAGCAACTAAAACTGAGTTGAAATGTAGGATCAAGGCCTGTGTCAAACAAGGCAAAACAGGAAGAAGCTTGGACTCAAGGATGGCACATTAGGGATAGAGTAAAACAGTGTACAAGTAAGTAGGAAATGTAAACAAGTAACACAGCCATCCCAATAAATTCAGGTGAGGAGCCACAAACAGGAATTGTATTTGTTAATGTATACAAATTTATTTTGATATCTCTTCACAAATAAGCTGTTAGGCTAGTCCAAGGTCAAGCTCTGCTTCAAGAAGTCCACTCCTTCATTTCTCAGCATATCTGCACATATTCTGGAATTGTCCATAAAGCATTTCAAAGAAAGCTAATTTACTGTTCACCTCTTTTGCAGAAACCTTCTTTACTGCTAAGAAATGAAATATCTCAAAATAGCCACTGATTAGTAAACTTTCATATTTATGGCAACTATTTACTTCTCTTTAACTCAAAAGTAAATTAAACACAATCCATTCTATCAAAACCATAAAGAGCAATAAGCCCATTATACATAACTGTTCAGAATATAGAACTATTAGTAAAGTACATCATTAGGAATCAAGCCTGTACAATTTGTTAAAGAAATATTAGCATCAAAATATGAGGAAAATTTCACAATTAAAATAAATCAGTGCTGTTTATTTCAAGCCTAGTTAATGGCTCAGATATACTAAATAAAGATTTCAAAAATTCCCAAATCTCGTCACTATCACTTTACCCTAGCCAAACCCAGATATAAGAATGCTAAAGAATTACAGTATGCAAGAGAAGTTCAATGTGTGCCTTAAGCCAAATTCAGTTAGAAAAGTATTAGAAACTACATGTATTATAATATGTGCCTTAAACTGGACAGCAGCAAATATACCTTGTTATCAGGAAATCCTGGGCAATGAAGGACCTAAATTTAGATGCTTAATATAAAATAGCCCTCCCTTACTCCTTGATTTGCTGCTGACCTGTATCTGCCTCCCTTTCCTCAGATGGACCCATATCAATGTCTTGAAATTTCCATTTGGCCAGCCCCTGAAAATGTGTTCAGGCTTCTGTGAAACACTTCTGGGGATTGATTCTGCCTGTATACACTACTTACCCGCTGGCTACAATTCATCCTCAGACTTATATCAGCCCAGATCCAAAATGACTTCATGGTACCACCCACCTGGCTCCACCCTGCCACAGAAGAAACCACAGGTGTTGGTTCCAATCTAGACTGGTCTCAATTTCAACTCACTTTCTGAGATTTTATGATCTGGATTTGGGGCTCAGTCCTCTAGTCAGTAGTCACTAAGCCCTGACTATTGTGGGTTAATATCCTTAGGTCAGTCAGCCCATTTAGGGTCCCAGCATGTTTCAAATAGCCCCATAAGATATCTTTGACAAGAATTCAATAGCATTAGACCACAGACTGCCATAGAATTAATCCTGAACTTGACTATGAGAAGGCATGCTACAAAATTAAACAGGTTGAAAAAATTTATTCAGTCACTTGGGAGACTGCTGAAAATCAAATTTCAATAGACGCTATCCATTCCACACTAACTATTTCACTTGTTGAATGGTAAGCCTTTTTTTCCCCTTAAGTGGTAGCTGGCTTGAAGCCACTATCCCCATTAGCTACATAGTTGGTAAGAAACAGTGGAAATTTTTTGTGCTGCTTATCTAGAAATCTTGCTCTCCCTTAGCTAGTCATTTGTGAGTCATTTTTTTTTAACTCAACTAATGCAAAAGTCCTTTGTTTCAATGATAGAAAAGAATTTTTTAAATTCTGTTGAATCTACACCTCTAAACTAGGATTCATTAGACTATTTTTTATTTGAAAGTCCATAAAGCTAAATCCAGGTGGAATTTACATTTTAATGTTCTGGTGGACCTACAAAAGGCTCCTCTGTTAATGCTTCATCCACATCTCTCAGGAAAGGACCCAGATTAATTCACATAGTAAAACAGAAAGACCAGTGGCTTTGACCAAAATGCGGCCTGTCAATTCTGGCTTTACTACTGACCTTTACAATTTAAATTACTGTATACGTTAAATTCATCCACATGTCCATCCAATCTTTTATTTATTCAACTAACATTTAATGGAGGCCTACCATGTTCCAGGCACTCTGAAGATACTCAGGGGTAAAGCATGAATGAAACAGACAAAAATCTCTGCTTTTCTGGTGCTTATGTTCTACTGGAGTCAAACAGAAATGTCAATGTGGCTTCCCTGGTGGCTCAGACAGTAAAGAATCTGCCTACAATGAGGGAAACCTGGGTTTCATCCCTAGGTTGGGAAGATCCCCTGGAGAAAGGAATGGCTATACACTCCAGTATTCTTGCATGTAGAATTCCATGGACAGAGGAGCTTGGAGAGCTACAGTCCATGGGGTCGTGAAAGAGTCGGACACAACTGAGGGACTAACACTAACAGATGGTAATAAGGGCTATGAGAAATTGTAGATTAGAGAGGATCGGGGTGGAGGAAGCAAGTTCCACTCATAAGGTGGTATTTGTAAAGCAACCTCACAAACATGAGAGAAAAAGTCTAGTAGAAATAGGAAACAAACATTCAGGGGTTGGATGTGTACAAGTCCCAAAACAGAACAGTGCTTTCTTTGAGTGTCTGAAAACAGCAAAGAAGCCAAGTGGCTGTAGAGGAGAGACACAGAGGGAAGGGACTTGAAGTTGAAGTCAGAGGGAGCAGTGAAACTGGTGCTATTGAACCCTGTGGGCCAATAAAGCTGTTTGGGCTTTCATTGTAAATCATACGGGAAGTCACTGGAGGGTGAGAGCAGAACTGCATAGATGATGTCAGTTTTCACAAGAATCTCCCTGGCTGCTGTGTGAAGAAAGAAATAGATCAGGGTCAGCAAACACACAGGAAGATCCCTTCACACCTGTGTCACTAATTAGCGTGAAACTGAAGGGGGGAGGATGAGAAGTGACTTAAAAGTATGGATGGGTTTTGAAGTTCTGGTCAATACAATCTATTGATGGACTGGATTTTCCAACAGAAGCTACTTTCCTGGAACCAAAAACTTGGAAAATGATAAAGTTTCACTTCTACATTTATATGTGCTCTGATACAGGCCATGGATAAAAACCCTGGATCTGTACACCCTGAATACACGTTTTAAGAGAAGATCTTCCTCCTCTAAAAAAGACTTGCAAAACAAAGCAATAGATGAACACAGGGAAGAGATACCTAGGCTACCTGAAGGACCCACATTGGGAAATGTGAAGAAAGGAACAAGGGTGACACTCTAGGTCAAGGGTCATGCCCCTTGGAGTGACAAAGGTCAGGAGTGAAGATGTGTGTGTTCAAAGGCAGAAGAACTATTCTTTTATCCAGAGGATTATACAACTGCTGCTCAACTTTTAAACTCTGTTTGTCTGAGTCTATAACCACAATCCCTCCAGTAAACAGAAAGAGTGTGGAATAAACTTTTGCCCATGCTTGAACACATTAGGCTTTTGTACACTCTACACATTGGTGACAATTTTTCAATCCCACTTCAATGGCTATAACAAATCCTGATATTGTGATTAAACATCCACTTCTCTTTCAAGTCTTTCCCACCACTTCATACTAGCCTCTACCCACAATGTTTGCTAAATTTTACCAATCCCAGGATAAATGTTCCAAATGTCCTTGTTGGTTTTAGGAACTATTTTACACACCTCTGTAATTCATCCTTGGTCTTTACCCCTGATGAGTCAAGGTCATGTTACTAACCTTTTCTGTCCTCTGGAAGCATGCCCTTCACTGCCTCAAAGGCAATGACCTCCCATTGCTTCTCCACCTTAACTACTTGGTAAGCACTTACCTGGACTTTCATCATAACTTGTTATTAACCAACCTATCAAAGCTTAAACTCTCTGTAGACCCTCTCTTAACTCTCAAACTTTTCTCTATTATCACTTTAAAAATCACATGTCTACTGAACCTTCTGCCCTCACTACAGTCTATAGGCTCCCCCTGGCTTTTGTGTTTCTTAGACAGCCAAGAATGCATGATCAACTTTTCAGAGGATAATTTTCCCAATAAAGCAGGAATTACTTTCCCCCCTCATTTCTCTTGCATATTCCCATTTCCCAAATAATCATATTTCCCCACTTCTAAAAACAGATAAATTTGATATATTCTTCCACTGATGACTCTATACCATCTCTGGTCATTTAATCCAATCTGATTTAACTGCAACTATCATATACCTGCTGATCTCTAAAGCAGGAGACAGGCAGCAAACACACTGTGTTCACAACAACTGCTTCAGTACTCTGAAGCTTCAGCTCCACTCATTCCACTGGCTCTTTTGACTAACTTGTCTCCTTCCAGGAACTAACAAAATGGAAGTAAAGTTATCCTGATGGGCCGCACTACCTCATGCTGCTTCAGCAGGAATCCCGAAAAGGTCCTTTCTCCTGGTCACTTAGCCACTTTGCTTCAGTCAGTCAGTTCAGTCGCTCAGTTGTGTCCGACTCTCCGCGACCCCATAAATCACAGCATTGTACAGGAGGCAGGGATCAAGACCATTCCCAAGAAAAAAGAAATGCAAAAAGGCAAAATGGTTGTCTGAGGAGGCCTTACAAATAGCTGAGAAAAGAAGAGAAGCTAAAGGCAATGGAGAAAAGGAAAGATATACCCATTTGAATGCAGAGTTCCAAAGAATAGCAAGGAGAGATAAGAAAGCTTTCCTCAGTGATCAATGCAAAGAAATAGAGGAGAACAACAGAATAGGAAAGACTAGAGATCTCATCAAGAAAATTAGAGATAACAAGGGAAAATTTCATGCAAAGATGAGTACAATAAAGAACAGAGACGTTATGGACCTAACAGAAGCAGAAGATATAAAAAACAGGGGGCAAGCATACACAGAAGAACTATACAAAAAAGATCTTAAGGACCCAGATAACCATGATGGTGTGATCACTCACCTAGAGCCAGACATGCTGGAATGAGAAGTCAAGTGGGTCTTAGGAAGTATGACTACAAACAAAGCTAGTGGAGGTGATGGAATTCCAGTTGAGCTATTTCAAAGCCTAAAAGATGATGCTGTGAAAGTGCTGCACTCAATATGCCAGCAAATCTGAAAAACTCAGCAGTGGTCACAGGACTGGAAAAGGTCAGTCTTCATGCCAATCCCAAAGAAAGGCAATGCCAAAGAATGCTCAAACTTTTCACGATTGCACTCATCTCACAAGCTAGCAAAGTAATGCTCAAAATTCTCTAAGCCAGGCTTCAACAGTATGTGAACCGTGAACTTCCAGATGTTCAAGCTGGATTTAGAAAAGGCAGAGGAACCAGAGATCAAATTGTCAACATCCGCTGGATCATCTAAAAAGCAAGAGAGTTCCAGAAAAAGATCTACTTTTGCTTTATTGACTATGCCACAGCCTTTGACTGTGTGGATCATGACAAACTATGGAAAATTATTCAAGAAAAGGGAATATCAGACCACCTGATCTGCTTCTTGAGAAATCTTTATGCAGGTCAAGAAGCAACGGTTAGAACTGGACATGGAACAACAGACTGGTGCCAAATCGGGAAAGGAGTACGTCAAGGCTGTATATTGTTACTCTGCTTATTTAACTTATATGCAGAGTACATCATGTGAAATGCCAGGATGGATGAAGCACAAGCTGGAATCAAGATTGCCAGAAGAATTATCAATAACCTTAGATATGCAGATGACACCACCCTTATGGCAGAAAGTGAAGAGGAACTAAAGAGCCTCTTGATGAAAGTGAAAGAGGAGAGTGAAAAAGTTGGCTTAAAGCTCAACATTCAGAAAACTAAGATCATGGCATTTTGTCCCATCACTTCATGGCAAATAGATGGGGAAACAATGGAAACAGTGACAGACTTTATTTCTCTGGGCTCCAAAATCACTGCAGATGGTGACTGCAGCCATGAAATTAAAAGACTCTTGCTCTTTGGAAGAAAAGTTGTGACCAACCTAGATTGCTTATAAAAAAGCAGAGACATTACTTTGCCAACAAAGGTCCATCTAGTCAAAGCTATGGTTTTTCCAGCAGTCATGTACGGATGTGAGAGTTGGACTATAAAGAAAGCCGAGTGCCAAAGAATTGATGCTTTTGAACTGTGGTGTTGGAGAAGACTCTTGAGAGTCGCTTGGACTGCAAGGAGATCCAACCAGTCCATCCTAAAGGAAATCAGTCCTGAATATTCATTGGAAGGACTGATGCTGAAACTGAAACTCCAAATCTTGGGCCACCTTTTACAAAGAACCGACTCATTGGAAAAGACCCTGATGCTGGGAAAGACTGAAAGTGGGAGGAGAAGGAGAAAACAGAGGATGAGATGGTTGAATGGCATCACCAACATGATGGACATGAGTTTAGTAGGCTCCGGGAGTTGGTGAT
The DNA here is from genome assembly GCF_049115385.1 of Moschus berezovskii. Lineage (NCBI taxonomy): Eukaryota > Metazoa > Chordata > Mammalia > Artiodactyla > Moschidae > Moschus > Moschus berezovskii. Next base: position 78,652,536 of record NC_142469.1, on the reverse strand, counting down.
GGACAGGGAAGCCTGGCGTGCTGCAGTCCATGGGGTCGCAAAGAGTCAGACACGACTGATCGACTGAACAGGAACTGAAAAAATTAGCATTATTTGTGGTAGTAATAATTTGGCAATTTTTGAGGGCTAATGATTAGACAGATCAGCCCACAAAGTTAGCCCTAAAGTATTTGACTCTTTTTGATCCATGAAGAATTAATGTTAACTTTTACATTTGAAGAAATTATGAAATAATAGCTCATTTAGTATTTTTACATTGTATAGCTGCATAGAGAGTAAACAGTGGAGAAAAGTGATATTTAAAATTTTACCACTAAAAAAAAATTCATCATTTAGTTGTCGAAAACTAGGTTAAGCAAGAGCAATTAGAGAAGTATACCAAATGAGTGCTATTTTGTGCAAAAGAAATGCACTATAGTAATTTCTAAAAATCTCCTTTTCCAGCCAAACTTTTTAACTACCCTATATAATCAAATGATACATTTCCATTTAAATTTCTCAAAATATCACAAATCCATTATGCCTAAAATCAAACCAAGTGACCAAGTGGTGACCCTCTATTAGAAAATTATAATTTTTCTTCAGTAATTAGTATTCAAGTCTCTAAACTGATAGTTTGTACCGTATGAATACACTAATCTCCAACAGACATTCATCTAGTGATTTTAGCTTCTGTTAACAGAGAATGAGATGGCTGGATGGCATCACCGACTCGATGGACATGAGTTTGAGTGAACTCCGGGAGTTGGTGATGGACAGGGAGGCCTGGCGTGCTGTGATTCATGGGGTTGCAAAGAGTCAGACATGACTGAGCAACTGAACTGAACTGAATGATACACCTATCAGATATTATATTGCTGCTGCTGCTGCTAAGTCACTTCAGTCATGCCCGACTCTGTGTGACCCCATAGACGGAAGCACACCAGGCTCCCCCGTCCCTGGGATTCTCCAGGCAAGAACACTGGAGTGGGTTGCCATTTTCTTCTCCAATGTGTGAAAGTGAAAAGTGAAAGTGAAGTCGCTCAGTCGTCTCCGACCCTTAGCGACCCCACCGACTGCAGCCCACCAGGCTCCTCCATCCATGGGGTTTTCTAGGCAAGAGTACTGGAGTGGCTTGCCATTGCCTTCTCCGATCAGATATTATATTAGAAATTGCAAAAATGGTGACTTTCTATCATTCCTCTACTTACAGTAGCTGGCATCCTGTGAAGAAGTTTTTCTCTACTTCAACCCTACCCCAGAGAATCACGCCGGATTCAGAGAATCCAGAGAATCACTATGGATTTTCATGTCTTAGTTATTTTGAATCCTCTATTAATGCCTATAAGCTACGTTTTATATACAGCTGAAATCTTTTCTAAAGGAAAACCTTTTTCTCTTCTTATCTCTCACACACATGTTTAGCACTATAAGGGCTTAGGATAAAGACAAAAACAGCCCCTTCTCACCTGGTCAGGTTTTTGTTTGCACTTGAAGCTTACTTTGCTCTTTGGGTTCCATCTACAATGCACCATGCATCTCCTCCTACACTGTGCAAGCTGTTCCCCCACTAGAATGTTCTACAACCACTTCTTCATACTTAATTCCTATTCATCAGTTTTAGTCTTCAATCAATCTCTTCCTTTGAGAAACCTCTTAATTATTTAATCTAACTTTGCAGTTCTTAAGATAGGTGGATTTTACATTTATTTCATGGTTATTTGCTTTAACCCTCTTTTACTAACTTGACTGCAAGCAACATGAGGGCAAGAACAGAGTCCATCGCTTTACCAGACAGTGCCTGCAACACAGTAAATGCTCAATAAACACCTGTTGAATAAGTGAATTGTTGTTCAGTCAGTAAGTCATGTCCAACTCTGCAACCATACGTACTGTAGCATGCCAGGCTCCCCTATCCTCCACTATCTCCTGTACTTTGCTCAAATCCGTGTCCACTGAGTCAGTGACACTATCTAACCATCTCATCCTCTGCTGACCCCTTCTCCTTTTGCTTTCAATCTTTCCCAGCTATCAGGTCTTTTCCAATGAGTTGGTTCTTCATATCAGGCAGCCAAAGTACTGGAGTTTTAGCTTTAGCATCAGTCCTTCTCATGAATATTCAGGGTTGATTTCCTTCAGGATCAACTAATTTGATTTCCATGCAGTCCAAGGGACTTTCAAGAGTCTTCTCCAACAGCACAATTCAAAAACATCAATTCTTCGGCACTCAGCTTTCTTTATGGTCTAACTCTGACATCCATACATGACTATTGGAATAAGTAAATCTACTGCATATTGTCACTTTTTAGTTTTATTTACCCCTTGAAATATCTAGAGACAGAATGAAAGTGTCTGTAAAGATGTATAAACTATCAATCAAAGTCCCCAGGACTTATCATTGAGTCCATCTACAATTAGTTAAAAAGGAAAAGCAAAGCCCTAAGTATACAAAGGCAAAACTGCTGAACCACTGCTATAGTTTTTCTTTTTAATTAAAAGTACTTTTAGTGATCTGGATCAATGAACTATCCTGAAAAAAAACAGAAATGCAGAAAGGCTTTTAACATGTTAAAAATAACTTTCCTTTCTTCTGTAGAATAAAGAATTCTCTCTTATAACAAACACATTGTATCATACCAGTAGTGACATAAGATGATCCATCAGAACTCTGACAACTTTCTTACTCTGCTACTGCTGCTGCTGCTGCTAAGCCACTTCAGTCGTGTCCGACTCTGTGTGACCCCATAGATGGAAGCCCACCAGGCTCCCCCGTACCTCTAAAATCAGTTAAAAACTATTATGTAATGGCTTGGTCTATAAGTAGTTGTTACCAACTGGATTTTGAAATTTCAGTAGTGAAAGCAAATTCTCAACAGAAGATAAATGGATGCTAAATTATTATTCACAAAGGTACTATTTCTAATATTTATGTGAATACTTATCAATCTCCAGACTAATACTAGAGCTTTAATAAAATGAACCTTAATAAAATAGACTATTTTATAAAGAATTTGGTGGAGATCACTAGGGTGTTTTTTTTTTTTTCCTGTCTGAGAGTGATCAAATAGATAGATTGGCAAAGGCACACTCATGTAGGAAAACTACTGAAACACAATACTACCTCTAGTTTGTGCTAAAATGTTCAGTTCTGGTGACACATGCCAACTAGACACATGGTAGCAGAGCCTGTTAATTGCAATTACTAATACAATTTCCAGATACCACTTAAGAACAAAAAAAATCCTGCTCTGAAAGTCTTACTATTCCTACCAACCTGCAAGCACACAGATCATGTTGAAAGAAATGTTCCAGTCCAGGCTGGACTATTTTAAATCTCTGGTTGCAAAACACTGAAGGCTTGAATCTCTTCTCTTAGACACAAGGAACATGAGGAAATAGTTACATGGATTCTGTCCCTATATGCCTTGGAGGCCTATCATGGACAATTTATGCTTATAAAACCAGAATAAAAAAAGATGCTTTGCTTTTAGCATGTGTATCTGCTAATTCAAATTTCAGTCATATTATAAGCCGAAAGCTATAAGGTGGAGTATAAGATATCCTTCCCAAAGACTGATCCATTATCACTTAGCAAAACAGTAAAATGGGTTAGAGAACTGTACACAGAGGCTCAATGTTTCTTCTGTTCTATCTCTGTAATTATACTAAGTGGTCAAGATTGAGAGATAGCTGAGAGCAGTGGAATTTTACCAATTAAAAGAGTTACTTTGTGTGTGTGTGTGTATATGCCCTACCAGTAAAGTAACTAATCATAAAGAAGTTTTTTCAGAAGACAAGATAATTTTATTATCTGCAAAATTTTTGTCACTACATAGTAATAACATTCAAAATGGACCCTTATGAAACAACTTAATCAGATTAAATAATTGATAATACTCTATAGTTCTCATATTTTCCTCTTTTCTATACATTCATTATGTTTTAATATATTAAGACAGTTATTCTTACTAATACAATTGGTTGGAAATAAAGAGAAAAAAAGAATCAGAGGGGATTATTTGCTGTTGGATGCTGCTGCTATGGCTAAAATACTGAGCCAGTGGTTTCTGTTTTTACACAGTATTTTCAACAACTATGTAAAGAATAAATTAGAAAAAATATTCAATTTCTTTTATAAAGGGAATATTGAGAAATTCTCACCAAGAATAACGTCTTAATCAATTAGTAAGCAATTACTTATTGAGTGTTTTCTAGATTCGAGAACCACCACTACACAGAAATAGAATAAAATTTTATGGTCATCTGTGTCAGATTTTTTTTTCTGTTGCTTAAATTATCTTACCCTGTCAACTCTAACACAGAGTTATCCAGCTTCTTTTAAAATATTTCCAAGGATGGAAAGTGCATTGCCTCTTAAGTAAGCCCATTTTAGTGTCTATATTAAATTAAGAAGTTCTTATCTCTGTTGCTCTTATTTATCAAGTATTCACTAAGGGAACACTATATACCAGGCACTGAGCCAGGGTTTCAGCATGTTTCCTGCCTTTATGGGGCTTACAGTCTAGTAGGAAAGAGAAATAATCACAGAAAGTGACTATACAATGCACTCAGTGATAAGTTATAGGAATGAAAGCAAAAGCTGCTTAGCATATGGTAAGTCCAAATTAACACAATACTGAATGAATCATTGGAGAAGTGATGAGAGTCTACAAAATGGAAGAGAAATGATTCAGACTGGGGAATCTGGGAAAGCTTCCTGGAAGAAGTGACATTTAAGCTAAGATCTGAAGGATAACTAGGAGTTCGTCTGGAATAGATCCAGATAAAGGTCTTGAAGTAGGAAAAATCAGGGCCCCTTCCATTCCTAAAATAATATGATTGGGAGTATACTGGAATGAGTATGTGTGTATGGGGTGGGGAAAGGCATGGGATGGACTGAAAAAAGTTGAAGTTAAAGAAGCTTCGTAGGCCTAGTAAGAATATTAGATTTTAGTCTAAATAAAATTAGGAATCTGTTGAAAGGGCTTTAGTCAAGTAGGATGAGATGGCCAGTTCCTGTGTGTGTTTCAGTCCCTTCAGTCTGCTTTCCTGTTAGTTTGGCCCTCACCCTGATATCTATCCCTTCCCTGGTGACTCAGAAAGTGAAAAGTCTGCCTGCAATGCAAGAGACCTGGGTTGATCTCTGAGCTGGGAAGATCCCCTGGAGAAGGAAATGGCAACCCACTCCAGTATTCTTGACTGGCAAATCTCATGGACAGAGGAGAACCCCCACGGACAAAGAAGCCTGGTGGGTTACAGTCCATGGGGTCTCAAAGAGTCAGACATTACTGAGCGATTAACACTTTCACTTTCTGCTATCTATTGCTGCAAAGAGTAGGTCTCATTTCTCTTTTTACAGTCATCCTCCATTCAGGCAACCAAGGTAAAGGGAAGTCATAAGACCTCAGCAAATGTGGCCAGAATCTCAGGGAAGGCTCTGTATGGTGATCATGTAAATGTCAAGTACTCCCAGGGCACTGCTGAGTCCCCAGTGAATTCTGATCCAGTCTACTGATCAACCCACTGTCCTGTAAGCCTGACCGGAGGCCACTATCCAACTATCCAACTTGGACAGATCTGTCAGGAATTGATGTATTGTTCTTAAGAGACCACAGTTATATACCTAGAGCTGACAGCAAAGTGAGACTGCAATTAACTACTTTAAACCATTGAAGGTGACATTTTCCAAAGGTACATATTTTCTGTTATAAGTAACTTCTAGGGATCTAGTATACAGCATGGTGACTACAGTTAACAATAGGTTTATTATACACTTGAAAGTTTCAAGAAAGTAACTCTTAAAAGTTCTCACCACAAACACATAAAAACCTAATTATGTGAGGTTATCAATGTTTTAACTAACCTTTCTCCAGTAACCACTTCACTATAGACATATATATAATATATATATGTGTGTGTATGCTATGTGTCCATGTATATATGTACCAAATTTGCACACTGTACACTTTACTTACACAACTTTATATGTTAATTATATCTCAATAAAGCTGGGGGACAAGATGACATTTTTATACCTGAATTATGAATTTAACTCAAATTATTTTTGTAAAGGTATTTTCTATCTTTGACATATTCAACATGCTCTAAAGACTAAAAATTGCTTAAACTAAAAAACATCAATGTGTACACTGAAAATGCATAAATTTGGGATTCAAATCTGAAAGTACTGACCAATTACCCTCTCTCTAGTTTCTGAAATAAAAATCAAGCCTGCTTCTTGGATGATTACATTGCAAGGACTCAGCAGGGCTGTATAAAAAACACTGTAAAGTAGGTCCTTTCTTAGAAATGGAACAGACAAAGTCTTTCATTTATTATTCATGATGCCTTGTGCCCATGTCAACTCCTGATTAATAATTAAAATTAATCTCATTACAGAAGATTTCATTACAGGATAATTTAATTAAATGATGAATTGGCTCCCAGATGTTACCTTCTATGCCATCTTTTAAATAATGCTGATGATGATACAGGGATTCGCTAAGTATCGGTCAAGCCTTAAGAAGATAAATTATTTATAGGGTTCTGTCATTCTGCTGACAATAAATGATGCTGATCACACCTATGCATCATCCCTCTTCAAAGTCACATTTTCCCAAGATTTCTGTTATTTTCACAGAGTTTTTAATATCCACTGGGAATTTAGGGCCATTATTTGGTCAGTCATAAAAACGTGTTTGGTGAAATTTTTAAGTCATAGAATCTATTTGTTTTAAAGGAGAAGTATGCAAAGGAATCTCAGAATTTAAAATCTGAAATTTTTCCTTCAAAATAAACAATGAGTGGGAATGTATTAATTTTTGCACTTCAGCAGCAAAAAAATTCAATTATGAAAAGTAATCAAACAGCATTAGGAATAAAACTTCAGAATTTCGTTTGATTTCATTATATAAACTACCTAGTAAGAAAAGAGTCTCACAAAGTCACTGTATTTTTTTCAACTTGCCGTGAACCAACATAAAGTACAATTTTAAGGGCTTCCAGTTTACCACATACTTCACCGTCACACTGATTTCATTTCACTTTGTAGAAGATAATATGCTGATAGATCAGCATAAGAAGAAATCAAACTCATCAAACTAGACTTTTAGGGGATGAAAACACTTAAGAGACATTTCTTTATTAACTTGGGGTATATCTGAGCTTTCTGAAAGGCATAGAGTATGACAAAATCTAAGCCTTTAAAAATTATCAGCCAAACATATAAGCTTTAATTGTTCTGTTTTGTTTAAGAATTTTGATCCAAATAAAGGTATCTATATGTTAAAATCTCAGTCTAAGACAGTTTTAGGGCTTTTGTTGTTGTTGTTATTTATGCTGGTAGAGGGAAGATTTTTCTTAAATGCAATTTAGAAAATTACAGAATGTGACATAATCTTCCAATGAAAGAATGCATTGCTCAAAAAGATAATGTACTCCAAAATTTGTAGCAATACTATTTTAATAGCCAAAACATGGAAGCACCCTAAATGTCCATCAACAGGTGAGTGGATAAAGATGTGGTATATATGCATACAATGGAATATTACTCAGCCATAAAAAGAATGAAATATTGCCATCTGCAGGAACATGGATGGACCTAGAGATATCATATTAAGTCAGAGAAAAACAAATATTATATATGGAACCTAAAAATAGGACAAATGAACTTACAAAATAGACACAGAATCACAGACACAGAAAACAAACATGGTTACCAAAGAGAAGGGAGTGAAGGGATAAGTTAGCTGCTGAGGATCAACAGAGACACACCACTATATATCAAACAGATGAACAACAAGGTCCGACCGTAGTACACAGGGAACTATATTCAATATCTTATAATAACTTATAATAGAAAAGATTATATGTAAGTATAACTGATTTACTTTGCTGTGCCCCTGAAACTAACACAACATTGCGAATCAACTATACTTCAATTTTAAATGATGGGATTTGCAATATTTTAGAAGTATAACATATAATATACATATAAAAAACATAAACCTTAAAAAATGTATTGCTTCAGTAGTATGTTTTTAAAAAAAAAACTCATTGTAGTTAATAGGGGGGTTCATTTATAATTACAGAGCACTCAATTGTACTGTCAGGTCTTTGATATACTCTATTTGCTGGCTAATCAGCAATATAACTGCTATAATCACCACATTGCAGAGGTGGATCATATCTCTAAAGGCTCCTTCTAGAATTCTAACTTCTAACTGGTGTATGAATTCCCTCAACATACAATGAAGAGACAGTCTCAACCTGAGTATCTCTACCAGCACCACACTCACAATTTTTCAAGGCAGCCTGCTTCATTTTCAGTCAGATGTTAGAATTCGAAAGTTCTCATACAGACCCTTTTTGAATTACTTGATATTTTCCACTCTCCTTTTCTCCCTCTTTCTCTCCTTCCTATTGTACTTTTTTCATTCAACAGGCATGTTCCCATCTCTGGCCAAGCTGATCCACCTTCCTTGGAGAGTTCTTGTTTATTCCTTTGCAACTCGAGTTCTTTCTCTGTCAAATAGGGTATTTTCTCCTTTAGAGTTAGGAGTGTTTGTTAGGAGTTAGAAGTTGATCTCAAACACAGCCCTTCAGAATTCTTTGATGTCATGTCACCATTCACTTCCACAAATACTCCTTATTAACCTTCATATAGTTGGTATCATGCAGATTTACATGCAGGTATATATTCTACAACAATGTGAGGTCTCAAACAAATAAGACAGAAAATTGGTGGGGAAAATGTTGTCTTTTAAAAAGACCAAGTAATTTAATTCTACCAATATGCAATGGGGATAGTGTTATAAGACATATGACTACATTTGCAATGTAAAATCAGCCATAAGCATACACAGGTCTCACAAAATTAAGTTAATAATTCAAACAAGACTGGATGTTTTCAGGAATTTTTATTAATTGATTTTTGTGACTTTTCCTTCCATACTAAGAAGGCTAAGTTTTTCTAAAACTAAAAAAAATGGGGGAAAATGATCATTTGTCCAGTTAATTTCTCAGCTAGAATTTCAGCACTCTCATGAGGAGTTACATTGCAATTTTTTAGATTCCTCTTTAGTATCTGTAAATGTTTTGTAGTATTTACTCAATAGGTATGGGCTCTAGACTGGGAATGGACTTGCTAATACAGAATAAGACTCTTAGGGTAGATATTATTTATACTGGGAAACAGAGATGGGGAAAACAAACTCAAGTGTTAAAATTTTGAAAAGTTTGGATGGTATAAGTGTAAACCCCATCACTGAATTACAGTATACTAGAATTAACTATCACCATTGTAAGAACTAGGAGAGGTTGTTGCTTAAAATACTTTTTAAAGATTTGGATAAATAAGTGAAAGATACTTTGAGAGGTAAGATAATATCATTGACTCAATGATCATTGACTCATTGACCCTAACCCTAACCCTAACTTGAGTTTGAACAAACTGGGAGATAGTGGCCTGGCCTACTGCAGTCCATGGGGTCACAAAGAGTCAGACATGACTTAGTAACTGAACAATAACAACAGTTTGGAAATTATTGAGTAGAAAAACTTCTTACACTCAGTTCAGTTCAGTTCAGTTCAGTCGCTCAGTCGTGTCCAACTCTCCGCGACCCCATGAATCACAGCACGCCAGGCCTCCCTGTCCATCACCAACTCCCACTCAAGTGGTCCTCTATTTGTTGAACAGAATTAAATCTCCAAGTTTTGTTTGAAGTTGGTAACACATGTGACTCTTGCATGAACATCCAGTATCATTTTTATAAGCCAAAATTATTTACCTGTAATGTTCTAGTGTTTTCTGCAAGCCTGTGGATTTATCAAGACAATCCATCCTCAAGATTTTAAAGTTCATCAATATTGGGTCTTCTACATATATAATTATCTGATGTTTCTCACCTATTTCTCCATATAAACAATTGAACTGGATTTAATTAGTGGCTACATCTTAAAGTTTTAAAAACTAGAAGCTAATTTTAAATAAATGATATATAGGAGATAGATTTTATGTCTCTATGTATTTCATTTTCTCCCTAAAAGCTCTCTTTGGAGAATGCTAATAGGTGCTATCATTTATTGAGCATTTAATATGTGTTAAAAGATTACTACCTATATTTATCTAAATAAAGCCCTAAAATCATTCTATGAAATATGTAAATTTCTCCCATAATAAAGATAAAGATAGTTAAATGAAGCTAATTTAACTAATTTGCCAACAGTCATACCGGAGCAAGGATTAAAACCTGTTCCTATGTGACTCCATATAATAATAACAACTTTACAAAGTTTTCATTTTTTAAAAATAGTATCTTGTAAATGTTGTCATTTATATATATTATCTCAGTAAATCTTTAAACCCTTGGAAACTGGCTACTCTTAACAGCACTAGCTTAGGGATGAGAAAACTAGGCATAAAAAGATAAAATACTTTCCACTATTAAGTGTAGAACTGGGCTGTAATATCACAGAGTTTGATTCCTAAACTTCTCAAAACCCTCTGTCTAACCTATGCTTTATCCCAAAGGTTACATTGATTACCTATATGATCCTGATCTTTATTAAAAGTCTACAAGCTCAACCCATATGGAAGTGACATTAACTAGTTTGTAGTCTTTAGAAATTTTTTCCATTTCAGATCTCCCAAACCACTCAACCTGTCATCTGGACGATTATAGGGGCCTCGAATCTGGTCTTCAAGAATCTAGTATTTCCTCTCTCTAGGCCATGAACATATGAAAGAGACTCTATAGACTGATCTGTAAGAAAAGAATTATTATTACTAAATATCATTTCCAGAAATTTTCTGATATAAAAGAGCAGCACTGAAACATATAAATTATCATATGTAAAACAGATAGCCAGTGGGAATTTGCTGTATGACACAGGGAACTCAAACCCAGTGCTCTACAACAACCTAGAGAGGTAAGATGGGGTGGGAGGTTCAAAAGGGAGTGTATATATGTATACCTATGACTGATTCATGTTGATTTATGGCAGAAACCAACACAATATTGTAAAACAATTACCCTCCAAGTAAAAAAATTAATAAATAATCACTAGTCTCTTGTACATGCTCACTTACTGAACTGTATCAAGAATTTTGACTCTAGAATTGTAAAAGACAATTTAGAAGCCAAAAAACCTAGCATTTTTTTTTTTTTTAATCACTGAGGTAAACCAATACTTTTAGACTTTTTTTTTTTATCTCCAGTGAAACTCAAATTCCTCCCTATGGTGCTGCCAATATATCATGACTAATATGGGGTCCCACTGATCTTTTCACTGGTTTTAATTTATCTGTAACATCTTTCAGCACAAAATTGAAGGTTCTCTGAATAATAGATCTTAAAATCACTATTACTGTTTCATTTGTATTTAACTAATAAAAACTATAAAATGTAGGGATTTAAACCAAAGATCAAATTACATATCACTACACTGAAAATTAGGAACATAATATTTACTTTGACATAACTCATGCTGGGCCAAAAGTGAGGCATGAATCTTCAGCAGCAGGTGCCCTTGAAGGTCATGAAACAAGGAGTATGGGAACCAATGAGAGAGCTTAAGGAGGCTTGGTTCAGGCAGGTACTGAGAGCCCAGGAGACCACGATGCCACCACTGTTTAAAGAACAAAGGGAGTCATCTCGCTGCTCATTAAGCAGCACTTTGGCCACAATGAAGGAATAAAGAAGATAAGTTAGACTCCTTGAGAAGAGTGGATCACCAGGTCCAGCCAAGCAGGCAAGATTCCAATCCAAATAAAGCAACAGAGCCATCTAAACACAAGAGGGGAGGAAGGGTCTAGTTCTGCGGGTGCAAAGTCCTGCCCATTGCTGACCTGCCCTACCAGACACCACTGACAACTGCAGAACTCATCCCACACATGAAAGCTTAAGGGGCTACTGTCTCCCAGCACATGTCAAGCTCTTGGAAAGACTGGTTCTGGAAGGGGGCTGCTCTGCACATCTCTGCCTCTACCTATGAGGGGACAGAAAGGAAGACAGAGGCTTCACTCATCATCCCAAGTCTGAATCCTCAAAGAGACATGGAAGTACCCCCAGGGTCTTCCAGGAAAGGATCTATAAAGAATAAGAGGCAAAGAGGCAGACCGTCAAACAGGAACTTGGAGATACGGCATTACAACAGAACAGTAAGGCAGGTGGGTGAGGCTAGAGAAGGTTCAGTTCATTACTTGTGAAACGCTCTTGGCTGCTGGGAGTATAAGAGGGGGAGGGCTTGAGGTCAGCAAATTTACTTCCTGTTTTCCTACAGCTGAGCTAGCAGACAGCCACTTCATTCTTTTACTCACTGCCGACATCTGCTTTCTCCTACAATGGCAGACTGAGTCATTGCAACAGGACAATATGGCCAAAAAGCCTAAAACATTTACTACCTGGCCCTTTACACAAAAAAGTCTGCTGGTCCATGCCTTAGAGAAATACTAGTCTATTTAGATGCAAACGAATAAATGCAGATAATTGCACACAGTGAAAATTTAGAATTAAGATTTGAAAGGACAGACTATAAAAATATCATAGTCAATCTCCACAGCTAATCCACACAAATAAAGATGGATTACACAGAGATGGATATAAACAATAGTAATTCTGATTATGACAAAACAGTCTATACCAATAAGATATGCTATTTCATTTCTCTGTCTTTATGTATGTTTTTTCCCCTCTTCATCAACATTTACCTTCCATAATATGCTCTATATGTTTCCAAGAAAAAACTAACAAAACTTGAAAGACTTACTAATTTAATTTTTAACAATTGGCTTATTTTCTAATAAAAAGCTTTTATTATTTTCATCATTATTATTAAGACCTATATTCAAGAAAGTCCATGCAATTTTTCATTCGACAAGTACTTGTTGTTCAGTCACTAAGTCGTGTCCGACTCTGCGACCCCATGAACTGCAGCACACCAGGCTTCCCTGTCCTTCGCTACCTCTCAGAGTTTGCTCAAACTCATGGCCACTGAGTCAGTGATGCTACCCAACTATCTCATCCTCTGTCATCCCCTCTTCCTCCTTCTCTCAATCTTTTGCAGCATCAAGGTTCTTTCCAGTGAGTCAGAAACAAGTATTAACTGAAAACTTGCTCTCTGTCATTAGCTATGCGAGGATCCAGGTTAGACCAGAAAAATAATAACCTAGTGTTAGTTTTCTATCTTATCCCTTTCGCAAGAAACCTCTTTCCCTAATAAAATAGGACTGTATACATTGATTTTACATAAAATAATTCAAAAACTAAAACAGTAAGTATGATTATATGAAAGAAGCATTTCTAAATTGAGTTCTTGAAAACAATTGGTGGTTAAGTATTATTTGACACTTTTCTCACCACAAAAATATCAGAAACAAAAACCAAAAAGCCTTAGAATTCTAAATCTTAAAAAATTTTAGATTTCTCAATTTTCTTCAAAATAATAGAAACTGAAATGTTATTGTAAATAAAACTGACTATAGACACTGCTTAAAATTATTTTTTAGGGGGTAGAATACAGTATAAATTTTCTGTCATATGAAGACACACTGCAAAACAAATATTGCATTTTTTCAAATTTAAGGATTTAAACTATGCTTCTACTATGAAGTTTCAGCAAGATCTGACAGCAGTCGAGAGGTTATATGAATTATAAATGAACTGGTATCCAATTTTCAACTCGTCTTTGAAAACCTGAGGAGCTGATTTTCAGAATTAGAAAAATAAATCAATAATATTTGAACTCGTTCAGATGAAGGTGGAAATTTCTTTAAAAATTAATGGGTGAGTTTTAACCTCAAAGATGTCCTTTTATTATCTGAGAAATAAGAGCAGCTACCCAGATAGATCTAGATACCCCACCAAACAGCTTCTTGTAGATGTGTTTGAGCCACTTCTTCCTGATATGTGCCTTATCACCTGAGGAGAGACTTCGAAACATCTCTAAGATCACAGAAACAATGGTGGTGATTTTCTTATTTAACACATAAAACCTAGCTATTGAAAAAAAAAAGTTTTCACAAGTACTGACCCCTGATACATTTACTCCTATTCCTCTTCTTGCTCTTTCTGTCACACACACACTCATGTGCACGTACACTAATAATCTTTGATTACACACTAGAACCACATTATCAACCATTAACTTACTACATGTTAAAAATGCACATTTATACTGAGTCATTTGGGGATACTAATAATTCCAATTTTCATAAGAAATGGAAGTACTTTCTTTGGATTTTATAACTCTTTCTAGCTAACTGAAGTTTATATAATTTTTCAGCCTCTAATTCAGATGGACTACACTGCATCTTTATTTTTAAAAAACAGAAAGATCCAGCAGCAAGACCTTTTCACTATTGCTGAAATTCAAACTCAGAAACCTAGGCAACACTCTGCAGAACTCTCCTTGGAGTCACTTTAATTCTTAATGTCTTAATTACTTGCACTTATTAAATAATTGAAAATCTCTAGCAAACAAAAGATGAGATGGCTATCCTTCTCCCTGACCAATATGATGATAGGAGTTTATTCGAAAAAAAAACCCAAAAAACAAGAATTATGGTGGCTTGAGGAGATGTCCTAATGAGTAGAAAAATGTGAAGTCTGAATTAATCATGGTTGTTTTTTTTGAAACTTAACACATACACACACACACTCATTCACACAGCTTTTGTACTGGCATATATTAGATATAAATATATAGAATGAAAATGTTCTGACTGATAATACACATACAAACAGGCACTAGAATCATCAACTCTCAAATTCAGCAGGTTAATTAGAGATCAGTTTGCTGTATTTCATCAGTAACAGGCATGTGTAATATATATGTAAACTCTATAAGGCATAGAAAGTCTAAAATGTATTTGTAAAATATAATCATTTTATACCACTAGTTTTAGTTAAAGTTCTGTATATTGGTTCATTCATTGTTCATTTAGCATTTCCAAGGCATACTCCTTCCAAATTTCTTTTTCATATGTCTATTCACAAGATTCATTGGCAATTAGAGTCATGTTATAATACTCAAGATGTAGTCACATCACATAATGTGTATCATATAAAAGTCAGTGCAACTGTACCTCAGAATCAGCTCCTACTACTTATATTATGGGTACCTTTGAAAAACAGCCTCAACTATCATGAGATTGAGTTTTATAAATATTTTAAAGAGGGAATTTTTAAGCATTAGCGAAATAAGTTAATGAATAAAATCAGCTTCAGTTTTATTCAATCCAAGTGTTCAAAATCTTCTGGCTTTTACAATTATAGTCTAACCATGCCTTTCTTGTAGAAAAAGCCATCTTATAATTCTGAATACAAACGACAATGGAAGATTATCTATGATACTAAGTCACAAATATTTATATAGAAAAATTAAAGGTGAAGTCTTTTATAGAACGATGATTATACAACTCAATTTATCTGCAGAGACTTTAGTTATTGTCCTATATTACTACTCGCAGTGCCTTTTTCTACTCTCAAAAGACTTCATTTAAAGAATAAATGAAAAATAAACATTCAATATAAATAATCAATGTCGCTGTTGTTCAAACACTCAGTCGTGTCCAACGTTATGTGACCCCATGTGCTACTGCAGGACACCAGGCTTCGTTGTCCTTCAATATCTCCCAGAGTTTGCTCAAACTCACGTCCATTGAGTCAGTGATGTCATCCAACCATCTAGTCCTCTGTGGCCCTTTTCTCTTCCTGCCCTCAATCTTTCCCAGCATCTGGGTCTTTTCCAAGGAGTCAGCTCCTTTCATCAGGTTGCCAAAGGACTGGAGCTTCAGCTTCAGCCTCAGTCCTTCCAATGAATATTCCAGGTTGATTCCTTTTAAGATTGACTGGTTTGAGCTCCTTGTTGTCCAAGGGACTCTCAAGAGTTTTCTCCAGCACTACAGTTTGAAAGAATCAATTCTTCAGTGCTCATCCTTCTTTATGATCCAGCTCTCACATCCATACATGACTACTGGAAAAGCCATAGCTCTGAAAATATGGACTTTTGTCAGCAAAGTGATGTTTCTACTCTTTTAATACACTGTCTAGGCTTGTCAGCTTTTCTTCCAAGGAAAAAGCATCTTTTAATTTCATGGCTGTAGCCACTGTCTGCAGTGATTTTGGAGCCTAAGAAAATAGTCTGTCATTGTTTCCATTTTTCCCTATCTATTTGCCAAGAAGTGATGGGACCAATGCCATGATCTCAGTTTTTTGAATGTTGAGTTTCAAGTCAGCCTTTTCTCTCTCCTCTTTCATCCTCATCAAGAGGTTCTTTAGTTCCTTTCACTTTCTGCCATTAGGGTGGTGTCATGTGCATACCTGAGGTTACTGATATTTCTCCCAGCAATCTTGATTCTAGCTTAAGCTTCATCCAGCCCAGTACTCTGAATAATGTACTCTGCATATAAGCTAAATAAGCGAAGTGACAATATACAGCCTTGAAGTACTCCATTATCAATTTTGAACCTGTTTGTTATTCCATGCCCAGGTTAACTGTTGCTTCTTGACCTGCATACCAATTTCTCAGAAGGCAGGTAAGGTGGTCTGGTACTCCCATCTCTTTAAGAATTTTCCACAGTTTGTTGTGATCCATACAGTCAAAGGCTTCAACGTAGTCAATAAAACAGAAGTAGATTTTTTTCTGAAATTCCCTTGCTTTTTTGATGATCCAGCGGATGTTGGCAATTTGATCTCTGGTTCCGCTTCCTTTTCTAAATCCAGCTTAAACATCTGGAAGTCTCGGTTCACATATTGATGAAGCCTAGCTTGAAAGATTTTGAGCACTGTTTACCTTTTTACTTTTCCTCAATAATTATTCCCCAAGTATAGTCTCAATTTCCAATCAAGATATTTCCATATATTGAAAAACTGACATAACTTTGCTGGCTCAAAAAGAATAACAATGATCAACACAAAAAATATAAAGTCATAAAGCCATAATAGTGATTTTTTAAATGTAGTAAGCATCTTTAGGCAAGAAAGGGAAAAATATTAGGAAAGAAGGCAGACGCCATAGACCTATTGGCCTCTACGTCTGGAAACAAGTGGGAAAACCTATCGCCTCTAAGTCTAGAAGTAGATGGGACTTAAGCCCTTAAGCAGCACAGAATCAGGGTCCACATCCAGAATTACTAATTGAAACTATAAGCTAAATGAGTCACAACTGCCTCCCTCCAACCCAATTTCACTTGTGAAAGAATTCTTAAAAAAAAAACAAAAAAACTTTTGCAAACCATAGAAATCAAAAAAGAACATAAGATACAAATATTACAAATTGAAAATAGTGAAAGAAAATTTTAAATTTTTGTTGAAATAAATAGACATTACAAAGGAATGAGAGGACTCACCATATATCTGATATGAGTTGCAGAAAAGATTACAAATATATTTTATAGATAAAGATATACAGATCATTAATAAGATAGTATAAAAGTTTTTGGAGATATAAAAGTAAGAATTTTGAAAAAATTATATAATTTTTCAGATCTCTAGTTTAGTCAGAATATCATATTGGATGGGCTTCCCAGGTGTTCAGTGATCTGCCAATGCAGGAGATACAGGTTTGATCCCTTTGTCAGGAAGATTCCCTGGAGAAAGGAATGGCAATAAACTCCAGTATTCTTGACTGGAAAATCCCATGGACAGATGAGCCTGAAGGGCTACAGTCCAAGGCATGCAGAGAGTCAGACATGACTGAGAAACTAAGCATGCACACCCACAACATACATGATAAATCTAAATCTAGATGTAGATATAGCACAGTAAAATGGCAAACAACAGATTAATAAGTATCAAAAGTCACTAGAAAGAAAAAGAAATGTAACTAACTCAGTGTAAAGCCCCAAAGATCTGTTACTTATTTTTATTTTATATTGTGCTATGTTTTATTTATGGTGTTGTGTTTGTTTCGGGTGTGTAGCAGGGTGACACAGTCATATATATATATATATATATGAATTAACAAGGGCAGTTCCCGTCTTTTGATGGGGAGTTCATGGTTTGTGATAAATGGCATTATTTCGAGAGAGGGATGACTTAGGTAGGGCATTGGGTTTTTTTTTTTTCTTTTTGCAGCTTGAGGCAGTTGTAAAATAACTTAATGTAGCTTTTTACAACTGTGTATTCCATAGTATTTTTTTCATTTGGTGATATTTTAACTGTTGATGTTTACGGCATTGTGCTTTGTAACACTTATTAAATTTTATAAATTTAAATTAAAAAAAGAAAAAGAAATGGCAGATTATTGACAAAATAACAGTCATTAGAATGACAGGAATTTCTATTCAACTATAACCATCATTAATTTATTCAAAAAATTTTATTTTTTTTTTCTGTGCTCCAGGCAGAAGACAATAGGATAACAATTTTAAAGTACTAAGGAGAAAATAAGTTAATTTAGAATTTTATACCCAGATAAATTATTATTCAAACAATGAAACTTTTTAAAAGTCCCCCTTAGACCATCATTGAAGCAATTATCTAAGGATGACCAAGATAATCACAATGGCATGATCACCCACCTGGAGCAAGACATCTTGGAATGTGAAGTCAAGTGGGCCTTAGAAAGCATCACTACGAACAAAGCTAGTGGAGGTGATGGAATTCCAATTGAGCTATTTCAAATCCTGAAAGATGATGCTGTGAAAGTGCTGCACTTAATATGCCAGCAAATTTGGAAAACTCAGCAGTGGCCACAGGACTGGAAGAGGTCAGTCTTCATTCCAATCCCAAAGAAAGGCAATGCCAGAGAATGCTCAAACTACTGCACAATTGCACTCATCTCACATGCTAGTAAGGAATGCTCAAAATTCTCCAAGCCAGGCTTCAGCAATACATGAACCGTGAACTCCCAGATGTTTAAGTAGGTTTTAGAAAAGGCAGAGGCACCAGAGATCAAATTGCCAACATCTGCTGGATCATGGAGAAAGCAAGAGAGTTCCAGAAAAACATCTATTTCTGCTTCATTGACTATGCCAAAGCCTTTGACTGTGTGGATCACAATAAACTGTGGAAAATTCTGAAAGAGATGGGAATACCAGACCACCTGACCTGCCTCTTGAGGAACGTATATGCAGGTCAGGAAGCAACAGTTAGAACTGTACATGGAACAACAGACTGGTTTCAAATAGGAAAAGGAGTGCGTCAAGGTTGTATATTGTCACCCTGCTTATTTAACTTCTATGCAGAGTACATCATGAGGAACGCTGGGCTGGAAGAAGCACAAGCTGGAATCAAGATTTCTGGGAGAAATATCAATAACCTCAGATATGCAGATGACACCACCCTTATGGTAGAAAGTGAAGAGGAACTAAAGAGCCTCTTGATGAAAGTGAAAGAGGAGAGTGAAAAGGTTGGCTTGAAGCTCAACATTCAGAAAACAAAGATCATGACATCTGGTCCCATCACTTCATGGGAAATAGATGGGAAAACAGTGGAAACAATGTCAGACTTTATTTTTTTGGGCTCCAAAATCACTGCAGATGCTGATTGCAGCCATGAAATTAAAAGACGCTTACTCCTTGGAAGGAAAGTTATGACCAACCTAGAGAGCATATTAAAAAGCAGAGACATTACTTTGCAAACCAAGGTCCGTCTAGTCAAGGCAATGGTTTTTCCCGTGGTCATGTATGGATGTGAGAGTTGGACTGTGAAGAAAGCTGATCACCGAAGAATTGATGCTTTTGAACTGTGGTGCTGGAGAAGACTCTTGAGAAGAAGACTCTTGAGGGACTTTTGAGTCCCTTGGACTGCAAGGAGATCCAACCAGTCCATTCTAGAGGAGACCAATCCTGGGTGTTCATTGGAAGGACTGATGCTAAAGCTGAAACTCCAATACTTTGGCCACCTCATGCAACGAGTTGACTCACTGGAAAAGACTCTGATGCTGGGAGGGATTGGGGGCGGGAGGAGAAGGGGACGACAGAGAATGAGATGGCTGGATGGCATCACCAGCTCGATGGACATGAGTTTGAGTAAACTCGGGGGGTTGGTGATGGACAGGGAGTCTTGGCATGCTGTGATTCATGGGGTCGCAAAGAGTCGGACATGACTGAGCGACTGAACTGAAATGAACTGAATACATTTTTATGTAGAAAAATTCCACAAAGATGCAATGAAATCAAAGAGAAAAATATACTGTAAATTTAATCAACAATTTACTGTAAAATAATAACTAAATATATTCCATCACAAAAAAGTAAAACTGAAACTTTAGTCAATATTAACAATGAGAATCACCCATTGAGCATTTATAATATGACTCGGCATACTCAGGACAAGGATATAAATACAGATAAACTTCAAACTTAAAAATGTATAATAATTTATGTATATTTAAGAAGTAAAGTGATCCCTAAAGAAGCACTACAATGTATAGCTTTCAAATAAACAGAGAAAAAGTAAAACAAAATACACCATCAGCAATACAGGAGAGAACGGGAATGGGGAAAAAAGGAGCAAAACAAAAGAATGGTAACTGAAAACTCAAAAAAGAAAATATAAATTAATATACCTGCAAACACAATACTTTATAAAGTCGACAATAAAGTTCCTAATTCAAAGATAGGAATTATTGAAGCTATCTAAAAATTAAGAAATCAAGTCTATTCTTCTTCAAGAGATATCCCCAGCATAAAACCATGAAAAATGGTTGTTTTAAAAATGAGAGCAAGGGAATTGAAAAGAGGGACATGAACAAATACTAACCAAAAACAAAGCTAATCTGATAATATTATGAAAGAAAAGTTTTAAAAAATATTAACAGGGGTAAAAAGAGATATTGTCCACTAACCAAAAGGAAAATCCACCAAGAACATATAATAATGATGAACTTGTATGCACATGCAACATAATCTCAAAACACACAAAGTAAAACCTGAGTCACAAAGTAAAAAACAATAATAATAAATTGCAGATGCACAATCTTGAAGCGAGATTTTCACTCCTGCAGTTTCACGGCAATTCATTATATCTAAATTCTAAGTGCCAAATCTAAGCACAGAGGCACAATCTGCTACTTGTTTCTAGACCTGAAATTCTCTACCATTTGAAAAATATCACCAATATGGATATCCTCAATTTTAAGTAAATCCCGGAGACTAAGAAAAAGAAAAAGCCCACCCAAGAGCTGTGAAGAGAGGCTTTCTAGTGTCTAAAATTCAGTGGGTGATTTGGAAGAGGGGAAGTGTGGATAGGATTTTATTATGTACAGTCCTCCCAGAAGGAAGACTGACTAGATGGCATAGCCTTTGAGCTGCCTGCTCCTTGTGTGGTTAGTGAAAATGCTTTATGTGTGGCCTCCTGTAAGGAGATTCACTGATCGGACACAACTCCACAGAGTCACATAAACTTTAGGAAAAAAAATGGTATTTTATGCTCATATGATCACATTCATTCAGTGCTGACTGCATTTAAACAAAAACTGAATGATCCCAAAGGCAGTGAGAGACGAAAGTAGGAATTGAATACCAGGACTAAAAGGAAAACTCAAAATTAGAGACACTTAAATAAAACAAGAGAATGATAATAGGTAAAAATAAGCACAAATGACATCCATAAATTGTATCGATAGTGGTACCCAACATGTTCACATATGTTCTGTGTTTAAAAGGGCAGTTAAAGCTGCCAAAGTCCAGGATACACTGATTGGTGAGAAAAAAATATTTCCTTTTTGATCTGGAACGTATGGATAGAAGAACAAAAAGATATTCCAAAAATAGAATAAACCAAGTGCAAGCTTTATCAGATAAGGACAGAGAAGGCACGAAGGTGGACATAAAGCGTCACAGGAACCAGGATGTGAAAATAACCTGGACAAGCAAAGAGATTCCATTACTTTTTGCCTGCTTCCACAGATCAACCACATTTTCTCTAACAGTTGATTCACTGCCAGGAAAATCTTTACATCGAATTCTAAACAATCAACTCAGTTCCATCGCTCTGTAGTACTCACACTCATGTTCACTCAGTCAGTGATGCCATACAACCATCTCATCCTCTGTCATCCCCTTCTTCTCCTGACCTCAATCTTTCCCAGAATCAGGGTCTTTTCAAATGAGTCAGCTCTTCACCTCAGGTGGTCAAAATATTGAAGTTTCAGCTTCAACAACAGTCCTTCCAATGAATATTCTTGGTTGATTTCCTTTAGGATAGACTGGGTGGATCTCCTTGCAGTACAAGGGACTCTCAAGAGTCTTTTCCAACACCACAGTTCAAAAGCATCAATTCTTTGATGCTCAGCTTTCTTTATAGTCTAACTCTCACATCCATACATGACTACTGGACAAACCATAGCCTTGACTAGACGGACCTTTGGTGGCAAAATAATGTCTCTGCTTTGTAATATGCTGTCTAGGTTGGTCATAAGTTTCCTTCCAAGCAGTAAGCGTCTTTTGATTTCATGGCTGCAGTCACCATCTGTAGTGATTTGGGAGCCCCCAAAAATAAAGTATCTCACTGTTTCCACTGTTTCCCCATCTATTTGCCATGAAGTGATGGGACCGGATGTCTTGATCTTAGTTTTCAGAATGTTGAGTTTTAAGCCAACTTTTTCACTCTCCTCTTTCACTTTCATCAAGAGGGTCTTTAGTTCTCCTTCACGTTCTGCCATAAGGGTGGTGTCATCTGCATACTGAGGTTATTGATACTTCTCCCAGCAACCTTGATTCCAGCTTGTACTTCATACAGCCCAGCATTTCTCATGATGTTCTCTGCCACAGAAGTTAAACAAGCAGGGGGACAATATACAGCCTTGACGTACTTCTTTCCCTATTTGGAACCAGTCTGTTATCCCAGGTCCAGTTCTAACTGTTTCTTCTTGACCTGCATACAGGTTTCTCAAGAGGCAGGTCAGGTGGTCTGGTATTCCCATCTCTTTCAGAATCTTCCACAGTTTGTGGTGATCCACACAGTGAAAGGCTTTGGCATAGTCAATAAAGCAGAAATAAATGTTTTTCTGGAACTCTCTTGCTTTTTCAATAATCCAGCGGATTTTGGCAATTTGATCTCTAGTTCCTCTGCCTTTTCTAAAACCAGCTTGAATCTCTGGAATTTCACGATTCACCTACTATTGAATCTAAACAATCACCAAAGCGTATTCAGCTCTAAACTTCTGTTTCTAAATATGTGATAGTTCTGTTCACATCTTCTCCATTATTTAATGTTCAGTGGAATCAGCAAACAATAACCAGTCACACCCACAGAAAATTCCAACAATTACCACTAATCAGATCTAAATTGTTCACAAAGTGTCATGCTTCAGAAAAAAGCAATTCCAATTAAACAACCACATGTGAAGAAACAAAGCACTAGTACATCATCACCCTGAACTGCAGATCAACAAACAAAGACAAGTTAACTTCTACAAAAGCATATAATTTAAAAACTCCAAGAAAAAAACAAGATAGCGAGGTCACAATCTTATAAGAGATAAATGATACATGGATGGACAGATTGATGGATGGATAGATGATTAAGGGTGAGGTTGAAAATGGTCATATAAAAATTTACATGAATATACACCAAACTATTATGTGGATATCATGGAGAGACCAGGAGTGACATGATGAGATCATTCCCCTTTATTTCAAACACTTAAAAACAGTTTGACTCTAGAACACTGAATGTATATTATTTATAATCATTTTATACATATTAATCTAAGCACATTTATTCCATACAATAGTGCAACAATAATAAATACAAACTTAGAATTCTGTTGAATTAGGATAATTCTAACATTAAACCAAAGACGAAGACCAGAAATACACTTATTACTAGGGCTTGTAAAAATTGTTAATAATAAAATCATAATTACCTTGGTCCCAATGCTTGCCCAGAACTGATGACTAGACTTGTTATATGAAGTTGAGATTCTCTGGAGCGTTATTAATATCTGCAGACACTTGTTATTTGGTAGCTACAGGTGTGAACTGTTATCTATTGAAATGAGCCGCTCTGAGTATTTCTATTTCTCAAGGTCCCAGAGCCTTCTGACCTTTTGAAACACCAAAAGAATGAATGGAACTGTACAGTTTTGAGCAGCGACTTGATGGTGATAACATCACCTAGGGTAGACTCTGTCCCTCTAGCCCCATTTATGTCTTTGTCATTTTCTTTCTTGTTTCAAAATGAACAAGGAATTTAAATAAAGCCTCAACGGTTCAAAATGAATAAAGCAAGCTTAGGCTTCTATGCAGGTCAAAAGAAGAAAATGCTGTAAGCCACTCAGAAACAGGAATGGTACAATAGGATCTGACTATTGTATGGAGAGCAAGGTCATCAACAGGTAGTTAGAAAGCAGTCAGAGCCCTCACTCCTACTGACAGGTACCTTGAACTAACAGGTACAAGGTAAAGGAAGGCTGCACCAGCAGGATGAAAATAGTGACCTGAGGAAAATATTGAGATGAACACTCTATTTGTCTTTTGGTATGGGGTAAAAAGTAAAACACAGTATTAATGAGTAGCGATATACAAGCAAGGAAGGGCCAAAAAAGGGTAGGGTAAAAACTCAATGGAAGGTAATCAAGAACATGACAGTGGTGGAACTGGCAGCCTAAAGTAATAATCCAGTTAGCACCTCAGTATTAATTTTCTGAGTTATCAAATTGCCTAAAAAAACACAGCATCAACCAACAAATAACTTCACTACTCAGAAAAATCTGCTCTAGCATATATCACCTTAACTAATACCCATGGTAAAACCTATTTATGTTGCTAACTATAAAACTATATTGGTTATTATGGTTGTACACTTAAGGCTATACGTTTTACCTTGGGGCCCCTAACCATAAGTGGTGGAAGGATTACAAAACCCAAGATTTAATGAAACAAATAAATGCCGCTTATTTATTTTGTATATGTTCATCTATACACCTTTTAATATTAAAGAAATCTCTTCTCTACTATTAACTACTTGCTGAGGGAAAAAGGTAAAGCTGCTAGGCTTTTGAGAGAATTAGGGAGTTTTCAGTTCACTCAAGTGAGAATTAGAGTCTCTAACAGGAATACGAATCAGGTACCCACGTCTACAATGACATCAGCTGAAAGGCGTCTTTGAGCCCTGCCAGGCTTTCCCAGATGCCCTATGGGAAAGCAGAAGCGCCTTCTGGAGTGTGCATTGCATAGTCCCACAGCTTGGTCCTGTTAGCCAGACCTTTCCGCTGACACTTCGAAAAACACCCTGTTCCTGTTGATTTTACATCTTCCCCCTTTTAGAAATTACCACACTGTGGCTGCCACTTTATTTTAATATGAATTTCTCCTAGAAGATGCAAACCAGCTTTTCAAACATAAATCTTAGCAGTGGAAAAAAAGAAAAATAGTTTTAAAGGGAACTAAAATTATGCTGGAGAAGACTCTTGAGAGTCCCTTGGACTGCAAGGAAATCCAACCAGTCCATTCTAAAGGAGATCAATCCTGGGTGTTCATTGGAAGGACTGATGCTAAAGCTGAAACTCCAATACTTTGGCCACCTCATGCGACGAGTTGACTCACTGGAAAAGACTCTGATGCTGGGAAAGGTTGGGGGCGGGAGGAGAAGGGGACGACAGAGAATGAGATGGCTGGATGAGATCACCAACTCAATGGACATGAGTTTGAGTGAACTCAGGGAGTTGGTGATGGACAGGGAGGCCTGGCTTGCTGTGATTCATGGGGTCGCTAAGAGTCAGACACGACTGAGTGACTGAAATGAACTGAACTGAACTGAACTGAACTGAACTGAAAATAAGAATCAATGTATCTTCCTGCTCATTACTACAGAATACATTTCTTAGCATAATTTCATGCCATAAGCTTCCTGCTTGTGTCATGACATATTAAAATGTTTTTACTTCCATTTAAAGACTATGAATTTGCTCCAGTTGCCATAATCACTTATATTTCTAACATTTATTTAGCATCTGTCTACTTTTCTATCAGTGGCACTTGTCTCTCATTAATCTTTTACCATTTTGGAGAAGGATTTTCAGCAAGTTTTCTAAATTTAAGAGTAAATTAGTATAAACATATACACACTAATATATATATATAATAGGTAAACAACAAGGACGCACTCCATACCACAGGGAACTATACTCAATATCATGCAATGCTGTGAAACTTACACAGCACTGTAAATTAACTATACTTCAACCAAAAACTAAGGTTTAAAGAACATTTGATAACCAAATATCAATGCAAAATATATTTTTCTTTTTTCTCAATACATTCTCACAAATTATTTTTCATTGAAGTATAGTTGATTTTCCCATAAATTATTTTTAACATAATTTTATCAATTAACAATACAATTTACACATGATTAAAGAACTATTTCACCCTAAGTTTGAAAAGGAGGAAAAAATATCTCCAACTTTCCCAGAAAACACAGCTTTAACACTCAACGGGGTTCCAAAAACACTGCGAAAATATTCTACAAGAAAAACAGACTGTCTGGTTGCTGTCCTAAATAATATCTGCAGCCTCCCTTGACTACACAGCTGTACAGGCCAAGTGTGATGTAGCAGCCTAAAAGCTGAACTTCTGTGCTGCTTCAGTAATCACAGATCCTTACTGTCCAGGGGCTCCATTAGCCATGTTCCAAGAGATTGGCTCCCGTCCATGCAGGTGGACTTCCCTTCAACTTAGATATGTCCTTCCACCAAGAAGAATTGAGGGAAGCAAAAGATTATACAGAATGTTCTTTTAAAGCTGTATTAGAAAATCAGCCACTAACCAAAATTACACACCTATATTACAAATGCAGGGAGAAAAAGGTAACTCTTGACATTGGATCATAACAGATTCCAATTTTAGCTCGAAATTTCAATGGGTTTGGGATTCCCATCACCAACAACTAAAAGGAGAGAGCTATATATTATAGCACCATATAAAGTGCTTTATTGGCACTTTAGGCAATAACAGTTAAGGATGATGAAGAAAGTAAAATCAAAGTAAAATTAATCATGTGTAATACTTGCTTTTGATTAATATGATTGGAATACTGCTGCTGCTAAGTCGCTTCAGTCATGTCTGACTCTGTGCAACCCCATAGATGGCAGCCCACCAGGCTTCCCCGTCTCTGGGGTTCTCCAGGCAAGAACACTGGAGTGGGTTGCCATTTCCTTCTCCAATGCAGGAAAGTGAAAAGTGAAAGTGAAGTCGCTAAGTCGTGCCCTACTCGTAGCGACCCCATGGACTGCAGCCCACCAGGCTCCTCTGTCCATGGGATTTTCCAGGCAAGAGTACTGGAGTAGGGTGCCATTGCCTTCTCTGGGAATATTGCTACATTAACTAAATGTTAGTTCCTGAAATGTATGGTTTGAGAAGCTGAAATATGTTCATGCAGAAGGCAAGTTATATCAGTGGGTTGGAAAGAAAAACAGTGCTTTACTAGCATCTGGGAGAATTAATTCATTCAATAAAGTAGAATAATAAAATAAATATGTATGTATATTTTCACATAATTTAAACCAAGAATAGCTAACTTTTCATCATTCACATTAAAGGAAAGGAACCATGCATGGCTAATATAAAATCAAAAATACTTGATTGTGAAATGTTTTAGATTATTTTTCTGCAAACTGAAACTTCTCAGAAGGTTTCACTTAAGTAAATATTTTAAATGAGCTTTCTAAATTGAGTAAATGAAGGTTAATGGGTAAAACTGAAAATGGTGAGATAAGTTTTGCAGAAGTTGTTTTCTTTATAATATACAAATTTCCATATACAAACATGCAATCACACTTAACCTCATACTGTGCTACTAACAGTGTTCTCAGTTATATTTTTATTCTAGCATAAGATTTAATCAATGTGCAATGCATTTTTCAATTTTTTAAAGGTACAACTCGGAAGTCATAACTAATTTGTATCAAATGAATGATGTGGCCATATTTACATTTTATGGCTACCATAACCATATACCACTCCATCCATGGTTTTATTCATATACTAATGTAGAATCTATAAACTTTCTATAAGTTTTCTGAAGTACAGAATTAGTTATTTTTAAAATGCAGCTTCATACTAGCAATTAGCCATTTCAATTTTATAAAAAGTATTTTGAAAAGATAAAAGGTTAGCATTCTAACTTTTCAACACACAGACTGTCTCAGAAAAATAAGATGTCAGAAAGGGCCTCATGGAGAGAAATAATTCATATACATTTTCCAACAGGATTCCTTTGTAACAGTTTAAATACAGTAATAGAGTCAATGAAGGTGACAGAAAAGTCCCAATCTAACAACTATATACGGAAAAGATGCCAGATAATTATTACAGATATCCGTGTAACAAAGAATGGAAAAGAAAGTCTACCAACATAAAATAAATTATATAACTTATAGATTCAAATTTATTCTGAATTGTTGGATATTGTTTAACACATTTTGTCAATAAGTAAATCTAGTTTGACTTTTTTACTGAAATAGCAACAATTAACCTCACACAGATTTCATGTTTCATTAAACTATCCTGCTGCTGCTGCTGCTAAGTCACTTCAGTCGTGTCCGACTCTGTGTGACCCCATAGACGGAAGCCCACCAGGCTGCCCCGTCCCTGGGATTCTCCAGGCAAGAACACTGGAGTGGGTTGCCATTTCTTTCTCCAATGTGTGAAAGTGAAACTATCCTGATGAGCATCTAAGTCTATTATCTTCCAGAAAATATAACTGTAGACCAACTCAAGTAGGGACATAGAATTAAAAAGGAGAATTCATCAGTCTAAAAGATTTTTTCCAATATAAAGACAATAAATATTAAATATGAACAGGAATAAGAAGTACATAATGTGCAGAGAATCTCAATCTCCATCTATCTGATAACTTTTTCCAGGCAGAGAAAAGACACAGGCAGAGGGCCATTCTTCAACCCCCAGGAAGGGGAATATGCTTGGCTTGGGAGAGTAACAATGTGCTCCCATTATAAAAGACACCACCTCTTCCTCCCTAAACCAAAATGTATCAAAGAAGAGCTCTGCCGCATCCATGTATACTCACATACAACATATTTATACCTGAACTGAACTGAACTGAACTGATACATATCAGAGGGCTTCAAATCCCATGGACAGAGGAGCCTGGAGGGCTATATCCATGGAGTCTCAAAAAGTCAGACAGGACTGAGCAACAAATACTTTCAATTTCATTTTCCCCAATGGCTCATCAGGTTAAAGAAGCTCCTTGCAGTGCAAGAGCCATGGGTTAGAACCCTGGGTTGGGAGGATCCCTGGAGGAGGAAATGGCAACCCACTCCAGTATTCCTGCCTAAAAAATCCCATTGACAGTGGAGCCTGATGGGCTACAGTCCATGAAGTCACAAAGAATCAGACATAACTGAGTGACTGAGCAAGCATACAATACATATTAGACATACATACTTAGATATACTTAGATATATCCAGAAAAACATCTATTTCTGCTTCATTGACTATGCCAAAGCCTTTGACTGTATGGATCACAATAAACTGTGGAAAATTCTGAAAGAGATGGGAATACCAGACCACCTGACCTGCCTCTTGAGAAACCTGTATGCAGGTCAGGAAGCAACAGTCAGAACTGGACATGGAAAAACAGACTGGTTCCAAATAGGAAAAGGAGTACGTCAAGGCTGTATAATGTCACCCTGCTTATTTAACTTCTATGCAGAGCACATCATGAGGAACCCTGGGCTAGAAGAAGCACAAGCTGGAATCAAGATTGCAGGAGGAATATAAATAACCTCAGATATGCAGATGACATCATCCTTATGTCAGAAAGTGAAGAGGAACTCAAAGGCCTCTTGATGAAAGTGAAAGAGGAGAGTGAAAAGGTTGGCTTGAAGCTCAACATTCAGAAAACAAAGATCATGGCATTTGGTCCCATCACTTCATGGGAAATAGATGGAAAACCAGTGGAAACAGTGTCAGACTTTATTTTTTCGGGCTCCAAAATCACTGCAGATGCTGACTGCAGCCATGAAATTAAAAGACGCTTACTCCTTGGAAGGAAAGTTATGACCAACCTAGATAGTATATTAAAAAGCAGAGACATTACTTTGCCAACCAAGGTCCGTCTAGTCAAGGCTATGGTTTTTCCCATGGTCATGTATGGATGTGAGAGTTGGACTGTGAAGAAAGCTGATCGCCAAAGAATTCATGCTTTTGAACTGTGGTTCTGGAGAAGACTCTTGAGAGTCCCTTGTACTGCAAGGAGATCCAAGCAGTCCATTCTAAAGGAGATCAATCCTGGATGTTCATTGGAGGGACTGATGCTAAAGCTGAAACTGCAATACTTTGTCCACCTCATGTGACGAGCTGACTCACTGGAAAAGACTCTGATGCTGGGAAAGGTTGGGGGCGAGAGGAGAAGGGGACGACGGAGAATGAGATGGCTGGATGGCATCACCGACTCTGTGGACATGAGTTTGAGTGTACTCCGGGAGTTGGTGATGGACAGGGAGGCCTGGCGTGCTGTGATTCATGGGGTCGCGGAGAGTCGGACACGACTGAGCAACTGAACTGAACTGAACTTGCCCTAGGACTAGACTGTTTCATGCATACAAGTCCACATATGTCCCCTTTTCTTCTCATTCTTATTTATTGATTCATTAATTGACTGCTATGTCCCCAGTACCCAGCACAGCATAGTGACTTGCTGTAGACAACTTTTATAAATATTCCTGAATGAGAATGAATGGAATTTACATTCTAGGGGCAGCAAATCATACAAGGCTTGTATGTAAGCAATCTGGCTTTTTAGCTGAGTGCAATGGGAAGCTACTAAAGGACACTGGGAGTGAAGAGCATGTGATATAATTTTACATTTTTAAAAACTTACTCTTTCCATTGTATAAAGAAAAGACAGGACATAGGAAAGAGGATAAGGAAGGTATACCTGCTCAAAGAAACAGCAAGGGTACAGAAGAGGAATTACTGAAGCCTGGCAAAGGCAAATCAGTAGAAAATAGAAAGATGCAAATAGATTGGGCACCTGCTGGCCAATAAATGGACAGGCCTTCATGTTGGTAACAGGTTATATATAGGGAATGAGCAAGAAGAAAACAATAAAACCTAGTTTTAAGTTTGAGACCATCAGAAGACAACTAAATAGGATAACTTCAAATACAGGTAGAGGAAAGAGCTCTGATGGCAGTCATCAAAAGAAATATTGTAAGAAACAGAAAGTTTAATAATATATACTGTTGCTGTTTTTCTGTGCTCAATTATGTCCAATTCTTTGCGACCCCATGGACTGTAGCCCACCAGGCTCCTCTGTCCATGAAATTTCCCAGGCAAGAATATTGGAGTGAGTTGCCATTTCCTACTCCAGGGAATCTTCTCAACCCAGGAATCAAACCTGCATCTCTTGAATCTCCTGCATTGGCAGGTGGATTCTTTACCACTGCACCACCTGGGAAGCAATAATATACATAACCTTCTAGAAATCTCATGTAGGAAAGCATAAAAGATAAAAATCATAGTCATTTTCTACAAAATTAATGCTAAATATATAGTTTTAAATTATGTTAACACTTTAATATTAAGAAATCTGTATTTAGATTTTTAATCTGGCTAAACATGAGACACTATAATCTGTGATGTTTCACACTTCTTTTCAGGGTTTTACACATTCTTTCTCCTTAGGACTCCTTTGAATATAGTTCAGAGTTCCTGAAGTCTTGAAATACTTGAATACAATGGAAATACGATTAATGAACTCTTAATGCCATTTCCAAGTTCATAAGTCCTCAGAAAACTGCCAAGTGCTTTTGTCAATTATATGGTACAGCTTTGCTGTACAATTTATGGTTCACTCAAAGTTGGATTGAAATGCTAAAATTCAAATTAATCAAAGTCATATCCTAGCATACTATACTAAAATTATATGTTAAACAATTAATGAATGACAAGGAAGGAACAGGAGATAAATGCTGTAATAACATATTAATAGGCAATAAAGAATGATTTAGAATCAGAAAGATTTATATATAAAGTGAAGTGAACAAGACCTGCATATGTAACTAAGAGAAAAGCTTTTCCCCTTCTACTAGAGACATTATTGAAGGTCTGATAAAGCAGGAATTATGAAAACACAGCAACAGTGTTGTCACACAGGCTCTCCAGGTAAACTGCCAAATAAGTAAACTGTACTTCCTTACGGAGAAGGCAATGGCAAGCCACTCCAGTACTCTTGCCTAGAAAATCGCATGGACAGAGAAGCCTGGTGGGCTGCAGTCCATGGGGTCACACAGAGTCGGACACGACTGAAGTGACTTAGCAGCAGCAGCAGCAGCAGCAGTACTTCCTTACTTTCCAGGCTGTGTGACCACTGAGGCTACAAATATGTATACAATGCTCCCTCATACCACCATCATAAAACCTCATACTAAAGGAAGACTGGGACTCGCTGTGTTTACTTAGTCGTTCAGTCTTCTCTGACTCTTTGCAACCCCATGCACTGCAGTCCACCAGGCTCCTCTCTCCATGGGGATTCTGCAGGTAGGAATACTGGTGTGGGTTGCCATGCCCTCCTCCAGGGGATCTTCCCAACCCAGGGATCAAAGCCAGGTCGACCACATTGCAGGTGGATCCTTTACCATCTGAGCCACCAGGGAAGCCCTAATTAGTAGCAAATTACCGAGGCTTTCCCAGGTTATCTTCTTTCCTAGTCTCCTACCAATTCTCAAAATTTCTCCCTGCTTCTTGCTTCATCAGTAGAAGATACGGTCTCATACCCCAAAGAATAAGACAAAGCTCTCACTCCCAAAGCCCATATATGACCCCAGGGTCTGAGCTGCTGTCTTCTTTCCACAGACTAACCTCACTCAACTCCCTTGTGCCAGAGAACTTAAAAGATTGACAAGTTTCAAACCAGAAAGATATCCAGTTTCAAAGCAAATAGGCAAGTTAGAACATTATCTTATAACGGTAAATGATTTTTATTAGACTTCTGTTGAGGAAAGAATGACAGAATGGTAAGATTAATAGTAAATTAATGAAAACCATTCCCCAGCACTGTGGAGTACTATGAGCTTAATCAGAACAGGGAACAAAGATGTGTCTGAAAATGTCTACAGGGTTTAAAACAGAATATTTTTATGAAAAAAATCCATGTTTTTCTAACATATCTGCATATAGTCATAAAGATTTAACCAATAAGTTAAAATTTGAATATTTTGATAGCATTTTTGCCTAGTTTATTGAAAAATATTTTTATTAAATTGCAAGTTTTTGTTCTGTCTAAAATTACTGCATTTCTGGATCATCATGCAATCATTATCAGAATCTACTTAAACTCTAATAACATATTGAAATTTGCTCCCTGAAAAGAAGTGCAGTATCTCCATTAAATCTCAATTGAAGTAACTTTCTAAGATTTTTTTTTTAATGTGGACCTTTTAAAGATATTTGTTGAATTTTTTGCAATACTGCTTCTGTTTTATATTTTGTTTTCTTTGTCCCTGGGCATGTGGGATCTTAGTTCCCCGACCAGGGATCAAACTCACACCCCCTGCATTGGAAGGAAAAGTCTTAACTGCTGGACTGCCAGGGAAGTCCTAATTCAAATATCTTTGATTTCCAAAGTTGTGTGATTTTTTTTCCTCATTGGCTGCAAAAGAATATTATCTTATTTTAATAAAAAATAAGAAACATATACTCAGCATAACTACTAAAGAACTTGAGCTATATTGGATATCATAACAAAGCTGTCTTTACGTCATCAAACATAATACTAAAAGTGCTTTCCTTGTATGTGATTTTTTTGCTATATTTTGTTTAAAAAGGGTAATCATAAAATTCTAGTATACCTGGGAACTTTAGTAGTTACAGGAAATCCTATCCACAATTATCATCTTGCATCTTCTCTGGCTCAATTTAGATAAAATTTCTAAAATCCTCTCTGAACAAAAAAAAATATTTTTAAATTATATATTTGACTTATTTAAAAAGGTGTGTTAAAATTTATATGTACAAAAATATAAAATGACTGAAAATGAGACAACCTGAAGTCCTAGACTCAGCTCCCACTTTCTCCATTTATTAGACATATGATTTGGGAGAGCTGCTTAATTTCTCTGATCCTAGTTATAACACCCTTAAATATGGAGTTAATGTGTGTACTGATGAGAAGACTGAATTAGAAGGCCAGCACTTTCTAGCCATGTCACCTTGGGCAAGCTGCACAGTTTTATATTTTACACGTCCTCAGTGTCATCACAAGTAAAATAATGGTGATTATAAGTGGATCTGCCTCTAAGACTGCTGTTATGAATAAGTGAGATAATCTGCATAAGGGGCTTAGAACCATGCTTGGTACACAGTAACAAGATCACAGTTCTCATTGTTATTATACAGGGAAAATGCAACAAACAGTGTCCCAAAAAGAAAATTCTCAGAAGACTTTCTTGGTGGCCTAGTAGTTAGGAATCTGCCTGCCAATTCAGGGGACGCGTGTTTGATCCCTAGTCGGGGAACTAAGATCCCACATGCCATAGGGCAACTAAGCCAGCATGGGGCAACAAAGATCCCACATGCCACAACTAAGATTCAATGCAGCTACAAATAACTAAGTAAACAAAAAATTTTAAAACAACAACAACACTCTGACAGACTCCAGAGTCAGTCGGAGCTGCAAATTAATGTTAAGGTCTGAAGTGCCTCCAGCCAACAGCCCTAAGTAGGTACTTCACTAAATACCTACCTGTTCTTATGACAAAAGATTCTCAATTCAGGTGAGTCTACTCTAAAAAGACTGTTCCTCTTAAACTACCAAGTCCCAGGGATTACTTTTCTCATCAGATGGGACGTTCTGCTGAAGCTTTCAAAAGACACAAGCCTGAACTTCATGTCTCTGGACTGAAAGGAAACTTAAGCACAGGAACATTTAACTTCATTGATTTAGTTCTTTATGAGGCCAGAAAAAAAAAATGTCATGATCTATTAAAAACACTCAAAACCTCTGGGAGCTAGGACGGATGTTGGAATTCTTTCAAACCATGGAAGAAATGATTCAGGATGCAGGGACGTGCTAGGAGGCTTCTAATGAAACTCAGCTCACATTCATCATGTGCTGGATCTTGGAACAGATTTTGCTTTGTCCCAGATGGTGGTTTAAATATGTTTCAAACCATTGTTGGTTTATATAGTACATGACAGAAAATAATTTAAACACAATGTCCCAACTGTATATTTGTTTTGGTTATAACACTTACTGTGTGTGCAATAAATGCCCCACTACAAAAATAATAAAAAATGTTTTTCTTGTACATAAATCATTCTCTGCTTGTTGCAGTGATTGGAAAGTATGGATTAAATATGTGTGATACTTTTTTTTAAAGTTCCTACTGAGGATCTCTATCCAGTTGATTTCATTTATGATTTAAATTTATGTGGGTTATAAATAAGGCATATTTTATCCCTTATATTTCTAGAAATAACTACTTAAACATGGCTATAGTATTAATATCAGTTTTTTTTAATGTTAAGCATTATAAATTAACAGGCGACAGACAAAAGAGAGTCTGATTATGCTGATTTTTTTCAATATCATTAAACAGAACATAACTGAAAGATTCAAACCTGGTTTTCAAATTAAAGATTCTGTTTTTAATAAATCTCCACAATAAGACTAAGTGGCTCAGAAACATTGAGAGAATAAAACATATATTTGATTTTCCCCTTGGAGAATATACTTTTCACCTGGAAAAACAGCTGATCAAATTAAAGCTATGCAGGGTAACAGAGCACAGATTACTGTGCAGTACTGGCTCTACCATTACTGGCTGCAGTGCATCGTTCCACCATCACGACCCCACTCTCTTTAGGTGCACAGTGAGGAGTTAATTTCATAAAGTCCCTCTAGCACTGTATGCGTGTGACTCTGCATTTTGGTGCTTGTATTCCATAAGAATATGGGCTCTGGAGCCAATCTGTTCAGTTCTAATCTACATTCTGCCACTTACCTAGACATGTATTGGGTTTTTTTCTTTTTAAAAAATAAATTGTTTTACAATATTGCTTTATTTACAAAAATAAGTTGTTTACAATATTGTTTTAATTTCCTCTGTATAGCAAAGTGATTCAGTTATACACAAACATACATTCTTATCTTTTCCATCATGGTTTATCCCAGGATGCTCAATATAGTTTCTGGTGCTCATTATTAATACAATATCATGTTCTTGATAAAACTATAATTCAAAAAAATACCTTCACTATTGTGTTCATAGCAGCATGATTTATGACTGTCAAAACATGGAAACAACCTAAATATCCATTGACAGATGAATGGATAAAGAAGATATTTTTTTATCCAGGGCATCTCCCCAACCCAGGGATCCAACCCAGGTCTCCCGCATGGCAGGCAGCTTCTTTGCACATATATATGTATATACACATACATACATGTACATATACACATACATGCATACATATATGTATTTGTTGTTATTTAATTGCTTAGTCATGTCCTACTCTTTTGCAACTCCAGAGACTGTACCCCACTAGGTTCCTCTGTCCATGAGATTTCCCATGCAAGAATACTGGAGTGGGTTGCCATTTCCTTCTCCAGGGGATCTTCCCAACCCAGGGACTGAACCCACATCTCCTGCAAGTCTCCTGCACTATGATAATCTATGTTGGTTACAAATGCCATTATTTCATCCTCCTTGTGACTGAGTAACATTCCATGTGTATACCATAAAACAGAATGAAATAATGGCATTTGCAGCAACACTGATGAACCTAAGGATTGTCTTAGTAAGTGCAGTAAGTCAGAAAGAGATAGACAGATACCATATGATATCACTTATATGTGGAATGTAAAATATGACACACCCGATCATATTCACAAAACAGAAACGGACTCACAGATATAGGTAACAGACTTGTGGCTGCCAAGGAGAGGGGTGGAGGAGGGAAGGATTCGGAGTTCGGTGTTAGTGAGTTAGTCACTCAGTCATGTCTGACTCTTTGCAACCCATGGGTTGTAGCCTGCCAGGCTCCCCTGTCCATGGGATTTTCCAGGCAAGAACACTGGAGTGGGTTGCCATTTCCTTCTCCAGGGGATCTTCCTGATCCAGGGATCGAAGCCAGGTCTCCTACATTGAAGACAGACTCTTTACTGTCTGAGCCACCAGAGCCTCAGTGGCGTTAGCGGATACAAACTATTACATATTGGATAGAAGGCCAATTATCTTTATCAAGGTATTTAGCCTCTTTGATCAGTTGGTAAAGAATCCACCTGCAATTCAGGAGACCTTGGTTCAATTCCTTGGTTGGGAAGATTCCCTGGAAAAGGGATAGGCTACCCACTCTAGTATTCTTGGGCTTCCCTTGAGGCTCAACTGGTAAAGAATCTGACTGCAATGCGGAAGGCCTGGGTTCGACCCCTGGGTTGGGAAGATCCTGTGGAGAATGGAAAGGCTACCCACTCCACTATTCTGACCTGGAGAATTCCAAGTACTGTATAGTTTATGGGGTGGCAAAGAGTCGGACACGAGCAATTTTCACTTTCACTTACAATTTTGAATAGATATGAGGCAATCTAAAGTATGACCTAAATCAAATTCCTTATGACTAAACAGTGGAAGTGACAAATAGATTCAAGGTATTCAATCTGATAGAGTGCCTGAAGAACTATGGACAGAGGTTTGTGACACTGTACAGGAGGCAGTGATCAAAGCCAGCCCTAATAAAAAGAAACGCAAAAAGTTCAAAATGGTTGTCTGAGGAGGGCTTACAAACAGCTATGAAAAGAAGAGGAGTGAAACGTAAAGCAGAAAAGGAAAGATAAACCCATTTGAATGTGGAGTTCCAAAGAATAGCAAGGAGAGATAAGAAAGCTGCCTTCAGTGATCAATGCAAAGAAACAGAGGAAAACAATAGAATGGGAAAGACTAGAGATCTCTTCAAGAAAATCAGAGATACCAAGGGAACAATTTCATGCAAAGATGGGCTCAATAAAGGACAGAAATGGTAGGGACCTAACAGAAGCAGAAGATACTAAGAAGAGGTGGCAAGAATACACAGAACTATAAAAAAGATATTAAGAACCCAGAAAATCACATTGCTATGATCACTCACCTAGAGCCAGACATCCTGGAATGTGAAGTCAAGTGGGCCTTAGGAAGCATGACTACGAACAAAGCTAGTGGAGGTGATGGAATTCTAGTTGAGCTATTTCAAAGCCTAAAACATGATGCTGTGAAAGTGCAACACTCAATATGACAGAAAATTTGGAAAACTCAGCAGTGGCCACAGGACTGGAAAAGGTCAATTTTCATTCCAATTCCAAAGAAAGGCAATGCCAAAGAATGCTCAAACTTTTCACGATTGCACTCATCTCACATGCTAGCAAAGTAATGCTCAAAATTTTCCAAGCCTGGCTTCAACAGTACGTGAACCGTGAAATTCCAGATGGTCAAGCTGGATTTAGAAAAGGCAGAGGAACCAGAGAACAAATTGCCAACGTCGGCTGGATCACCGAAAAAGCAAGAGAGTTCCAGAA
Organism: Moschus berezovskii; assembly: GCF_049115385.1. NCBI lineage: Eukaryota > Metazoa > Chordata > Mammalia > Artiodactyla > Moschidae > Moschus > Moschus berezovskii. Next base: position 78,614,086 of record NC_142469.1, on the reverse strand, counting down.
AAACACCTACTTCTGCTTTATTGACTATGCCAAAGCCTTTGACTGTGTGGATCACAACAAACTGGAAAATTCTTCAAGAAATGGGAATACCAGACTACCTGACCTGCCTCTTAAGAAATCTGTCTGCAGGTCAAGAAGCAACAGTTAGAACTGGACGTGGAACAACAGACTGGTTTCAAATCAGGAAAGGAGTATGTCAAGGCTGTATATTGTCACTCTGCTTATTTAAGTTCTATGCAGAGTACATCATGAGAAACACTGGGCTGGAGGAAGCACAAGCTGGAATCAAGATTACTGGGAGAAATATCAATAAGCTCTAAAGAGCCTCTTGATTATAGTGAAAGAGAAGAGTGAAAAATTTGTCTTAAAACTCAACATTCAGAAAACTAAGATCAAGGCATCTGGTCCCACCACTTCAAGGAAAATAGACGGGGAAACAGTGGAAACGGTGACAGGTTTTATTTTGGGGGGCTCCAAAATCACTGTAGATGGTGACTGCAGCCATGAAATCAAAAGACACTTACTCCTTGGAAGAAAAGCTATGACCAACATAGACAGCATATTAAAAAGCAGAGACATTACTTTTCCAACAACGGTCCTCTAGTCAAAGCTATGGTTTTTCCAGTAGTCATGTATGGAAGTGAGAGTTGGACTATAAAGACAGCTGAGTGCCAAAGAATTGATGCTTTTGAACTGTGGTGTTGGAGAAGACTCTTGAGAGTCCCTTGGACTGCAAGGAGATCCAACCAGTCCATCCTAAAGGCAATCAGTCTTGAATATTCATTGGAAGGACTGATGCTGAAGCTGAAGTTCCAATACTTTGGCCACCTGATGTGAAGAACTGACTCAATTGAAAAGACCCTGATGCTGAAAGATTGAAGGCAGGACGAGAAGGGGATGACAGAGGATGAGATGGTTGGGTGTCATCACCAACTCAATGGACATGAGTTTGAGTAAACTCTGGGAGTTGATGATGGACAGGGAGGCCTGGGTGCTGCAGTCCATGGGATCTCAAAGAGTTGGACATGATTGAGCGACTGAACTCTACTGAACTGAATCCTTAAAAAGACCACTTCTCATCACTCCTCTCCACTCATCTCCTATCTCATCACTCCACTCCTCTCCAGTGGCCTCCGAACAGGTCTTCCTGCTTTTGTCCCTGCCCTATCTGATCTAGTCTCAAAAGAGAAGCCAAGTCATTTTTATTATAACATTCAAATCATGGTACAGCTTGCTCCAAATCTTCCAATGCTTCATCTCATTCCAAGTCATAATAATGACCAACAAAGACCTATAAACTTTGGGCCTATTACCACTCTGACCATCCTCCTGCTCAATTACCCTGCTCCAGCCTGATGACTCCTCATGTTGCTCAAACACTTGTCAGGAACATTCCATCTTGGGATCCTGCACTTGCTGTTCTTTCTGCCAGCAATGCTCTTTCCTAAGATACCTTCACTGATTAGTGTAGCAGATAAAATATTTCCTGATTATGGAAAAATTTTTAATTCTTACAACTTTCCATTTAATAAATACAAACTTATTATCATCATAGGGGGATAATGTTCTCATCTGCTCGTAAAGATTTAAGATCTTAGTTTTCAGAATGTGTAGCTACTTGGGTTTTACCATAAATAGTAAGTTGATGTGTAAGCATGTGCATTTGTGTACAGTATGTATATACTTTCATAAAAATTCCAAATGCATTGCAGACCATACCCACTAAGCTAAAAAATTAAAATAAGCATACCTGACCATTTGTTATAAAGAATTTGTCTATAAAATATCAGAATTTCTGCTTGATAAATTCCAAATTCATTCAGCTGTGAAACAAGTTATTTAATGAATAAGCTGTAGAAAAAAATGTTGTTGACTTTGGTGCATGAGAATACACACTCTAGAATCCAAAAAGTATATTGAGTCTAACTCAATATACTATAACTCTAATATAAATTGAAATCTCAGGCACTCAGGTATTCTAATCTCTATCCTGTTTCCAAAATGACTAGGGGGCACGGAGTCATTTAGGGAGACAAACCCTTCAGCCTGGACTTCCTAACTGCACACTCCTTGACGGTAACCACTCTTCCACTTGGCTGCTAGAAAAATCTTTGTAAGAAAAACAAGTTAATCTAAATCTATTACTGCTTAAACTCTTTTAATGGTTTCCCACAGTTCACACAACGAAAGTTCAAACTCTGTCACCAGGCATCCAAGGCCTTTCAAAATCTGGCCTCTGAGTCATCTGCAAAACCACCATCTTGGACATGTTGTTCTCCCTTCCTGGAATACCATCCTCCCTTTCTACACTAGCAGAGCCTAAATATTCCCCCTCCAATAAGTTAACCCAATGCTTCCTCGGTCTTTTTCCCAGCCAGATTTAGCCATGCTGTTTTGTATTTCCTCAGTCCATGGTACTCAGAACTTTTCAGGTGGCGCTAGTGGTAAAGAACTTGCCTGCCAATGCAGGTTAGACGTTAAGAGACACTGGTTCGATCCTCGGGTCGGGAAGATCCCATGGAGGAGGACATGGCAACCCACTCCAGTATTCTTGCCTAAAGGATCCCATGGACATAGAGAGCTACAGTATATGGGGTCACACAAAGCTGGACATAACTGAAATGACTTAGCACATACACACTGGTACTCAGAGCTCAATGACTGTGTCACCCAGTAGCCTGTGCACTGTGAACTTCTATATGGATAGGTCACTATCATTTTTCTGCTTCTAAAGTCCACCACATTCTCTCATCCAAAGTGCACACTGACCAAAAATCCGGTGCATGAATGAATGTATCAGTGATAACCAATACAGAAAGTATAACACGGTGGATAAGAACATAAATTCTGAAGACCAATCCAAACACCAGCTCCACCACCTACTGGCTTTTACATTATTTTTTTTAACTGAAGTATGGTTGATTTACAAAATAGTTTCATGTGTACAACAAAATGATTCAGTTACACACACGTATGTACATACTGAACTGGCCAAAAAATTCGTTCAGTTTTTCTGGAAGCTGTTATGTGAAAATCTGCATGAACTTTCTGGTCAACCCAATGCACACAGACACACATGCACACACACACATACACAGACATAATCTTTTTCAGATTCTTTTCATTATGGGTTATTACAAGATACTGAGTATAGCTCCCTGTGATATACAGTAGGTCCTTTTTGTACTATTAAATATCTCTGAGTTCCAGTTTTCCTCATATATAAAATCGAGATAAAAAACCAGCATCTACTTTATATGGTTGTATGAAGATTAAACAATACACATTAACAAATGAACATTTTTTAATTGAAGCATGCTTGATTTTCAATATTGTGTCACTTTCAGGAGAATATACAGAATACTTAGCACAGTGACTGATATGAGTAAGGTGGCTATTATTATCCTATGTACGGCTATTTTCATTTACTTTGTATTAGAATACTTTTTCCTAATTTTTTTAGAAATAACCTCAAAAGGCATTCAGAAATCCATTAAAATCTTGATAATCATCAAAGGCATATGGTGAAACAAGAGAAAACCTGGAAATTCAGAAAATACACAAAGGAAAAACTTATCAGCCAAAGACAATGGTGGTTAGAATTCTCATCATGTGTTATTAATAGAATAGTACAATATTTAGAAGATAAACACACTCATTAGTCATGTTTTCCTTATGGAATTTCTCTTTAAAGGGTTTTCTAATGAATAGCTTACATATTTAAAGTTTCTTATCAAGATGGTATAATAGACTTATGATTTTAATAATCGCACATGTTCCAGAACCCCTCTTACACAGCATGAACACAAACATACACGCCTTATTCATGAACATGATTCACCAGATATGCCAGTCTCATTATAGTCAAAAGTATGCAAAATATGAAACATATGGCATGAAAAGTCAAGACTCAACTACAATTGGCCTGCAGCAAGATGAAGTTTCTTCGGATTTTACAAAAACTTTGCTTTTAATTCCTTAACCACTGGAAAAGTAACTGCCCATACTGAACACAGAAGGCAAGCAGAACAGAGTGTAATGATTCAGCTACTGAGCTCATTAGAAGGTTTAAAAAGAGATTTTGTGAAAATCAACAGAAAGCAAGCAGAACAGAGTGTAATGATTCAGCTACTGAGCTCATTAGAAGGTTTAAAAAGAGATTTTGTGAAAATCTACTTGCAATACTCTTCCATTCTAACACTTTCATCAATTAAAACTCACGTGAAAATAACAGCAATCAATATGAGGATGCATCACTCCTGAAAGACACTGAGTTATAATACATTTCATCCTATGTGTGATAAGGGGCTTCCCAGGTGGAGCTAGTGGTAAAGAACCCACCTGCCAGATGGAAGGAAACATAAGAGATGTAGGTTCCACCCCCGGGTCAGAAAGATCCCCGGAGTAGGAAATGGCAACCCACTCCAGTATTCTTGCCTAGAGAATTCCATGGACAGAGGAGCCTGGCAAGCTACAGTCCATGGGGTTGCAAAGAGTCAGATACAACTCAGCAACTAACACTTTAACTAAGTATTGGCCAATGAAAGACACTCATTGTTGAAGAAATATTGGCTATTTTCAGCTACGTATTTGTTCTAATTCTGTGTTATTCTCATTACATTAATATTTTTAACTGAAGTATACTTGATTTACAATATTGTGTCAGTTTCAGGTGTATTACAGCAAAGTGATCGAGTTCTATACTTTTTAGATTATTTTCTATTATAGGTTATTACAAGATATTGAGTAGAATTCCCAGTGCTATAAATCGCTGTTGCTTATCTATTTTATGTATTCCTTGAAGGACTGATACAAAAGCTGAAACTGCAATACTTTGGCCACCTCATGCGACGAGTTGACTCACTGGAAAAGACTCTGATGCTGGGAAAGGTTGGGGGTGGGAGGAGAAGGGGACGGCAGAGAATGAGATGGCTGGATGGCATCACTGACTCTGTGGACATGAGTTTGAGTGAACTCCGGGTGTTGGTGATGGACCGGGAGGCCTGGTGTGCTGTGATTAATGGGGTTGCAAAGAGACAGACACGACTGAGCGACTGAACTGAACTGAATCTATCCCCTTGCATCTTCCCTTTGACAATCATAAGTTTGCTTTCTAGGTCTGCATGTTTCTGTTTTGCATGTCAGTCAGTTCAGTTCAGTTCAGTTCAGTCGCTCAGTCGTGTCCGACTCTCCGCGACCCCATGAATCACAGCACGCCAGGCCTCCCTGTCCATCACCAACTCCCGCAGTTCACCCAAACTCATGTCCACAGAGTCGGTGATGCCATCCAGCCATCTCATTCTCGGCCGTCCCCTTCTTCTCCCGCCCCCAACCTTTCCCAGCATCAGAGTCTTTTCCAGTGAGTCAACTCGTCGCATGAGGTGGCCAAAGTATTGCAGTTTCAGCTTCAGCATCAGTCCTTCCAATGAAAACCCAGGATGGATCTCCCTTAGAATGGACTGGTTGGATCTCCTTGCGGTACAAGGGTCTCTCAAGAGTCTTCTCCAACACCACAGTTCAAAAGCATCAATTCTTCGGCGATCAGCCTTCTTCACAGTCCAACTCTCACATCCATACATGACCATGGGAAAAACCATAGCCTTGACTAGACGGACCTTTGTTGGCAAAGTAACGTCTCTGCTTTTTAATATATTATCAAGGTTGGTCATAACTTTCCTTCCAAGGAGCAAGCGTCTTTTAATTTCCTGGCTGCAATCAGCATCTGCAGTGATTTTGGAGCTGAAAAAATAAAGTCTGACACTGTTTCCACTGTTTTTCCATCTATTTCCCATGAAGTGATGGGACCAGATGCCATGATCTTTGTTTTCTGAATGTTGAGCTTCAAGCCAACCTTTTCACTCTCCTCTTTCACTTTCATCAAGAGGCTTTTGAGTTCCTCTTCACTTTCTGCCATAAGGGCGGTGTCATCTGCATATCTGAGGTGATTGATATTTCTCCTAGCAATCTTGATTCCAGCTTGTGCTTCTTCCAGCCCAGCGTTCCTCATGATGTACTCTGCATATAAGTTAAATAAGCAAGGTGACAATATACAGCCTTGACGCACTCCTTTTCCTATTTGGAACCAGTCTGTTGTTCCATGTACAGTTCTGACTGTTGCTTCCTGACCTGCATACAGGTTTCTCAAGAGGCAGGTCAGGTGGTCTGGGATTCCCATCTCTTTCAGAATGTTCCACAGTTGACTGTGATCCACACAGTCAAAGACTTTGGCATAGTCAATGAAGCAGAAATAGATGGTTTTCTGGAACTCTCTTGCTTTCTCCATGATCCAGCGGATGTTGGCAATTTGATCTCTGGTGCCTCTGCCTTTTCTAAAACCTGTTTGAACATCTGGGAGTTCACGGTTCACATATTGCTGAAGCCTGGCTTGGAGAATTTTGAGCATGACTTTACTAGCATGTGAGATGAGTGCAATTGTGCGGTAGTTTGAGCATTCTTTGGCATTGCCTTTCTTTGGGATTGGAATGAAGACTGATCTTTTCCAGTCCTGTGGCCACTGCTGAGTTTTCCAAATTTGCTGGCATATTGAGTGCAGCACTTTCACAGCATCATCTTTCAAGATTTGAAATAGCTCAACTGGAATTCCATCACCTCCACTAGCTTTGTTCGTAGTGATGCTTTCTAAGGCCCACTTGACTTCACATTCCAAGATGTCTGGCTCTAGGTCAGTGATCACGTTATCATGACTATCTTGGTCTTGAAGATCTTTTTTGTACAGTTCTTCTGTGTATTCTTGCCACCTCTTCTTAATATCTTCTGCTTCTGTTAGGTCCTTACCATTTCTATCCTTTATCGAGCCCATCTTTGCATGTAAATCCTTTTATATTCTTCTTTATATTATCTTTATGATATCATATAACAGCTGTTTTTTTTTTCTGTTTGACTTACTTCACTAAGTACAATATTCTCTATGTACAACCATGTTGCTGTAAATGGCAATATCTTATTCTTTTTAATCACTAGGTTCATTACATTAACATTTTGTGAGACGATGAGAGAATGAGAGAACAGACTATTAATGTTCATCACATAAACATCTATTTGTAGCACTATTGTGAAGGCTAACCACTTGTTAGCTTGATGTTAAGTGTTTAATGGCACCCTTTCAATGGTAAAAATATCACTATGGCCTTGGGTTTGCATTATATGTGAAAGGTGAAAAGAAAAAAAAATTTTAAAGAGTCAATGAAGAAATAATGTAGGATTCTAATGACTATGTTAATGCTTGTCATATTATGGAAACAGGCTCACGATTCTGAGAATTTTTTGTTGGTAAATTGAACATATTACTGCCCCCACGTGGTTTGTTTTTCTAACTCACTTTCTGGGACTTCCCCTAGGAGTTCCCTCCTTAAATCCTGGGTCTCCAATCTAAAACCCCATCCTTCTCTTTTTCTAGATTTTCAGACTTTTGCCTCCTGTCCCCAGCTGAGTCATACTAACCTAAGAAGAATCCTGCCTCACTCTCCCACTATATGAAAAGCATTCTTGAGAAGTGTAATATACGGCTCCGTCACTTTCCTCTCGTCTCCTGTAGGCACTCTTACACTTACCTTTAACTGCCTACAGCAGAACCTGATGCCCAGTCCCTAACAGGCACTCAGTGAATGACGGTATCCATGCATTTACTGTGCTGAACCGTACATGAAATTATCATTTCTGTAGGTCAAAAATGGTCAGTTCTGTACGGTCCAACCTAATATTTTTAGCAAATCACTATAAAGTGCATATTCTAAGGAAGGGACTGTTCTAACACACATCAACACACTCCTCATAACATCTCCTAATGTAGGGGCTTTTATTATTCTGATCTTACAGATGTGGAAACAAAGAAACAGTGTGGTTAAGCAAACTGCCCAAGGTCAAATAGCCAGTACATTTTAGAATGGCAATTATTGACCACTCTGTTACTATTTCTGACATCGATTTTATACAGCAAATAAAGTCTTATAGTTGAGGATATCAGTATAAACTTCTGATTTTATTTTTTAACTTTTTATTTTATACTGGAGTATAGTTGATTAACAATGTTGTGATAGTTTCAGGTGTACAGCAAAGTGATTCAATTATACATATATATGTGTCTATTCTTTTTCAAATTCTTTTCCCATTTAGGTTGATACATAATATTAATCAGAGTTCCCTGTGCTATACAGTAGATGCTTGTTGGTTAGCCATTTTAAATATAGGAGTGTGTACATGTCAATTCCAAAAATCTGATTTTAAAAATTCAATTTTTTGGTTGTTTCCACTGAAAGGGTCTAAACTCAGTGACACTTCAGTAGCAATGTGCACATCTATAACTCTGATCATGGTTTATGAATGCCATTCCCCACCATACGGAAGAGGGTCCCTTGGGAAAACTGGCTGATCCAAGATCTAGCGAGAGAAAGGACAATATAAAGCAAGACTGGGACATCGTCTTGCTCCAAAGAGTAAAGATGGACTCATCTTTAGTTTTAAGTGAGACATATCAAAAGGACAAAGGAGTTGGTATGAGGGGCTTCCACTTAAATTCAGGACAGTTTGAGGGTGAAAAATAATAACAGTAAAAGATTAAAAAGCAAAATAATCCGTGAGGCCACAATAAGAGAAAAAATGTAGATAGGTCAGGGAAGAAAGCTCTTTTTTACAGAAAAATATCATATAATACATGTAGAAGAAATAACAGATCTTGAAAATTACCATTTTGTAAGCCCTCAGCATAATAGGTAATTCAGGCAATAATCATTAGTGGATGCTAAAACCACTGAATGAAAGGTTGAAAAGAAGGATCTTCACACAGCCTTAAGGTATTTACCCACAAAGCTGGGATCAAATACCACAGTGCTAGGCTTGGTTTCAAACCGTTGTGTGTTTAGAATCTTCTGTACCAGCAAGAACTACAGTGGACTAGAGAAACCCTTCCTAGTAAGGCAAATATAAAAATGCTGCATAAAAATTAAATATCTTTAAGCATGGCAGGAAATTAATGAAATTCCTCAGAGGATAAAGATTGAAAGACTGGAAAATTCTGCAGGGTTAGTGAGCACACACTGGGTTTTGCCCTATAGTCAATCAAAACTGGACTCAAACTTAGGTTTTAATGAGGCAAAGCCAGGAGTTCAAACAGGTGTGATACTAAGATATAAACATTTATATCAAGGTGGGATCTTTGAATGGTGGCATCCTCAGAGATGAAACAGATAAAGCCCTGTCCTGCTTAGTGCAAGGATGGGGCCACACGCCTGTCTTGACCTTGGCTTGGATGGGAAAATAAGAAAACACTTTCCTGAGAATTCCTAACCACAAGCCCAGAATCACTCAATTTGGTAATCAAAACCCATGCTACATGGGTTGCCAAAAAAGTTTAAATCAAAATTTAGTTTAAATTAACCCCAGATGACAGGACTTCAGGCATCTAGCAGAAGCAAGTTTGAATGCTCTGTGGAGGGACATATTTTAAATCCAGGCCCCATAGGGTTCCCACAGATAAAGTTCAAAACCACATGAGCTCAAAAATAAGAACACAAAAGAATGATGGTTATAGCTAGATTAATAAATAAAAATTCAAACAGACTTTAGAGCAAAGAGCATTTGATAAAGACATTAACACACACTGATGAAAGCTAATTCACCAGGAAGAAAGAACAATTCTAAATATGCATGGACTCAGTAACACAATTAAATATGTGTTTTGTGTTAAGTCATTCCAGCTGTGTCCAACTCTTTGCCACCCCATGGACTATAGCCCACCAGGCTCCACTGTTCATATATAAACCCAAAATCTCCTTGCTGGAGGGACTCTCAAAAGTCTTCTCCAGCACCACAGTTTAAAAGCATCAATTCTTTGGCGTTCAGCCGTATTTGTGGTTCAACTCTGACAACTGTTCATGACTACTGGAAAAACCATAGCTTGATGATAGGGACCTTTGTTGGCAAAGTGATGTCTCTGCTTTTTATTACACTCTCTAGGTTCGTCAGAGCTTTTCTTCCCTTGAACAGAAAGGAGATAAAACCAGTCAATCCTAAAGGAAATCAACCCTGATTATTCATTGGAAGGACTGATGCTGAAGCTGAAGCTCTAATACTTCGGCCACCTGATGCAAATAGCCAACTCAATGGAAAAGATCCTGATGCTGGGAAAGACTGGGGAGAAAGGAGAAGGGCATGACAGAAGATAAGATTGTTGGATGGCATCACCAATTCAATGGACATCAGTTTGAGCAAACTCCAGGAGATGGTAAAGGACAGGGAAGCCTGGTGTGCTGCAGTACATAGGGTCATAATGAGTTGGACATGACTTAGCAACTGAACAACAACAATTAAAATACAATTGGAAGATAAACCAATAAACCCACCATTACTGTGAGAGATTTTAACATATCTCAGTAACTAACAGATTCAGTGATGCTCTCCCCCCCAAACACACACACAAATGCCAGTTTAACGGATAAAAATCTGTAATATTGAAGCTTGAATAATATAATTATGCCTGCTTTCATGGGTATTGGTGGATATCTGATAAGTGATAAATGACAAAGATCGAAGTCCAACAGCGTTGCAGTCCACGGAGTTGCAAACAGTCGGACAGGACTTAGCGACTGAACAACAAGACCCATCATAAGTCGAACAATGTATAGTTATCACTGATCCCCTTTCTTCCTCTTAAACACATCCAATTCATTAGGCTACCGCTTCTCTCACTTCCACCATCATCTCATGCCTAAATCACTTCAGTAGCTTTCTAACTGGTCCCAAACTCTTTCCTGTATCCTTTGGTCTATCCTCCATCTAAAATACAAATCAGGCCACATCAGAAACACATGCCCAAACCTTTCCAGCGACTTCCCATTTCCCCCTGTGTAATTCCAAAGTCTTGGGCAAGTTTTGGTCCCACACCATATCACAGGTACACTGGCCTCATTTTTGTTTCAAATTCACACCAAGCAAGTCCCCATGTTTCAGAGCACTGCATGCGCTGTTTCCTCTGCATGAAGGCTGTTCCTGCACATACACCCATGGTTCATTCTTTCACTTTCTTCACACCTTTGCCCAAACATCTGCTGTACCAAAGGAGCCGTCTCTGACTATCAACCTATAGAAAAAGAGTATACACACCTCTTCTTCCATCACTTTCTATCCGCCTGCACATCTCTGCTCCTTTTCCGTGGCACTTACCACCAGGAAGAATGTATATATTTTGTTTCTTTATTTCGCTAGGATATAAAATATTTGAAAGCAAGAACTTGATGTCTTTTTTCCACTGAAGTAATTTCAGCATTATAGCAGTACCTGGCACAGAGTAAATACTCAATTAATCTTTGTTCAATAAATTCATCAATAAAAATATTCATGATACAGCAAAGTAAACAAAGACCCCGGAATCAGACAACCTAAATTTCGATCTAGTCTTTGCCACTTGTTATCTAAATTAGGGCAAAATCATAACCTCACTAAGATTCCACGGTGTCATCTTCAAAAACGGATTGCAAATACCTAAATTATAATGGCAATTTTTGCAAAAATAGAAATTACATATATATATAGATTTAATATGTGAAAATTATATTGTATCTAATTCATTGTGATTTATAATTAGTAGATGCTTAATAAGTAATACATGTCATTATTTTTTTTTTTTGGAGATCCCATTCTACTACATCTCTCTCCATAATGATTATGCTGGATTGCAACACAAGGTCCCAGAATATTGCCCTGGTGAGGCTAAACAAAATACTTTGAGTACAGCTTCAAATCTATTTTTCTTCCCTAGGTATGTTCACAGTTCTGGCATTAATCAGTGATTCCATTTGCCACCACTGTAGGGAACCTACTAGAGTATATAAACAGATGAACTTATTTATAGAATGATCAAAGAATCCTGTGAAACTCAGATATTACTTGAAGCATCAATTTTGTATAAGTTGGAAAAAACTGTGATGACCCAACAAGTTTTCCACGCACAGCATATTACAACTCAAATAGTAACTCTGACTTCAGTTCAGTTCAGTTTAGTCACTCAGTTGTGTCCAACTCTTTGCGACCCCATGGACTGCAGAACGTCAGGCCTCCCTGTCCATCACCAACTCCCAGAGCCTACTCAAACTCATGTTCATTGCATCGGTGATGCCATCCAACCAACTCATCCTCTGTCGTCCCCTTCTCCTCCTGCCTTCAATCCTTCCTAGCATCAGGGTCTTTTCCAATGAGTCAGTTCTTCCCATCAGGTGGCCAAAGTATTGGAGTTTCAGCTTCAGCATCAGTCCTCCAAATGAATATTCAGGACTGATTTCCTTTAGGATTAACTCTGACTTAGCAGTAAGAAAACAGACAGCTATATTTGAAAATGGGCCAAAGACCTAAATAGAGACCTCATCAAAGAAGATGTACAAATGGCAAACAAGCAAATGTCATCAGACAAATGGAAATGCAAACAACAATGAGATACCACCACACATCCATCAGAATGGCCAAAATCTATAATACTGACAATACCAAATGCTGGCTAGGATGTGGAACAACAGAAACTCTCCCAATTATCTTTGGGGACAATGTAAAATGGTGCAGCCACTTTAAAAGATAGTTTGGCAGTTTCTTACAAAACTAAGCAATTATATCTCTTGACATTTACCCCAAGGAATTGAAAACAGATCCACACAAAAACCTGCACATGGGTATTGATGTCGCCTTTATTCATAACTGCTCAAGTCTAGAAGCAACCAAGATACCACTCAGTAGTTGAAAGAATAAATATACTGTGGTACATCCAGACAGTGAACTATTTATTATTAAGCACTAAAAACAAATGAGCTGTCAATCCATGAAAAGATGTTAAGGAACTTTAAATGAATATTATTAAGTGAAAAAATGCCCATCTGAAAAGGCTACATGCTATATGCTTCTTATTATATGACATTCTGGAAAATACAAACCTATGGCAACAGTAAAAATATCAATAGTTTCCAGAGATGGGAGTGAGGGGAGAAAATGGATAAACAGGCAGGGCACAGAGGACTAATAGTCTAAAATCTTACAGTGATGGATACATGTCATCATACATTTGTCCATACTCAAAATCACAGGACTGAATACAGTCTATCTTCTTGGAACATCATTCTTAACATTGTGGTTGGGAGAGAGAAACAGTGCTTGAGTGAGGTAATCTGATGAAGTTTTTAAAATGTATTTCACATTTTAAAACTTAAAGATACACTATAGAGGAGAATGGAGAAGGAAATGGCAACCCACTCCAGTGTTCTTGTCTGAAGAATCCCAGGGATGGGGGAGCCTGGTGGGCTGCCGTCTATGGGGTCGCACAGAGTTGGACACGACTGATGCGACTTAGCAGCAGCAGCAGCAGCATAGAGGAGAATGCATATGTCAGTAACTCTTTTTTCAAAATTATTTTTTCATAAACCTCCAGAAAAGTTTCATTTGACACTTTTCTATTGACAATTACAGGTTCCACCCTCAACTTGATATAAAGAGATATAGGGAAACAGTTAACTGTTCTCTCAACTGCTATTTAACATGGTAGTAGAGGTTCCCACTCCAGTACTCTTGCCTGGGAAATCCCATGAACGGAGAGGCCTGGTAGGCTACAGTCCATGGGGTCGCTAAGAGTCAGACACAACTGAGCGACTTCACTTTCACTTTTCACTTTCATGCACTGGAGAAGGAAATGGCAACCCACTCCAGTGTTCTTGCCTGGAGAATCCCAGGGACGGTGCAGCCTGATGGGCTGCCATCTGTGGGGTTACACAGAGTCGGACATGACTGACGTGACTTAGCAGCAGCAGAGGTTCTAGCTCGGAGAAGGCAAAGGCACCCCACTCCAGTACTCTTGCCTGAAAATCCCATAGACAGAGGAGCCTAGTAGGCTGCAGTCCATGGGGTCGCTAAGAGTCGGACATGACTGAGCGACTTCACTTTCACTTTTCACTTGCATGCATTGGAGAAGGAAATGACAACCCACTCCAGTGTTCTTGCCTGGAGAATCCCAGGGACGGTGGAGCCTGATGGGCTGCCGTCTATGGGGTCATACACAGTCGGACACGACTGAAGAGACTTAGCAGCAGCAGCAGAGGTTCTAGCTACCACAATAAGGCAATTTTTAAAAAAGGCATTTAGACTGAGGAAGGGTAAGGTAAAACTGTCTTTATTCACAGACAATATTATTGTCTATTTAGAAAACACAGCACAGTAGAACTAATAATTATTTGGCAAGGTTACGCAATAAAAGATCAACGTGCAAAAATCAATTCATTTCCATATACAAGGAAAGAACAATCAAATATCGAAATTCTCAACTTCTGCAATAGCATCAAAAATATGAGGTCTAAGACATGCTTCTGACAAGCTATAAGACCTGTACACTCAAAACTACAAACACCAATGAGAACAACGAAAGAAGACATAAATATATGGGCAAGAAGCCTCCCATTGATTGTTAAGATGTCAACTGTCCCCAGTTGACCATGGGGTTGCAAAGAGTTGGACACAGCAACTGAACAACAAGACCATGAAAAGGTATGACAGACTGGGAGAAAATATCTGAAAGTATATCTCTGATAAAAGATCTGTATCCAGAATACATGCACACACATACAAACATACACATAAATACACATGCAGTCTGTTGCATTTAAATTATACCTCAATAAAAGTTTAAAAATCAAAGCAAATTAAATAAGACAATCTCTAGTATCTGAAGGATGATCTCATAAAAATCTGTTTTAAGAAGCCCAGGATTATGTGATCCTTCAGGTTAGGGACTATGACTTTCTGTTTTTCTTTCCTTTCCACCAGGGTCTGAACCACACACACAAGTCTTAACAGAACATCTCAATTTAAAAATATAATTATCTCACAAGCAAGAAGTCTGGAAGGAGACTATGCCAGGCTTGAAAGCTCAGTAATTTCACCAAGGATGGAAGTTCTCTCTGTCCTGATTGACCATCTTTAGCATTCTGGCTTTTCATTCTTAGACTTATCACCTCATTGTCAGAGAATGGCTAATGCATCATATTCTCTGGCAACAGCCTCCAAAGCAGTAAGCAATGAAGGGAGGAGAGAAAGCAGTCCTCCTTCTTGTAACACTCTATTTAGATGAAATGAGACCTTTCCCAGAAGCCCCTTGGGTCACTCTCCCAGCATTGGACCAATCACTGTCAGGACAGACTAAGATTACCATAAATCTGCCCTCAACCAATTCCACACTAGGACAGTGGTTGGCCCTCAACAAAAATCAGGATTCTGTTAACAAAGAAGAAAAGAGGTAAACAACTAGTAGGCAACCGAAAGTCTTCTACCATTGTTGACTTACAATTTAAATAGAAATCTTGTAGAGCTTTTACTATTACTGATGCACTTAACTCCCTATACGCTATATTCCAGAAAAAAGCATGAATATAACAAATGTGCATTAACCCATAGATAAATGGTTTCATAAACACATTTCTGGTGGTTTATAATAAAATATGCTTTAAAATAAAGGTTAAATAACCTACAACCAGTTGAAAGAAAAAGAGAAAGGGGGTAAGACATAGGTATTGGTAATTGTGATATGTACCAGAACACAGGGTTTGAAAACCCATTTCTGAATCTTGAAGAAATAAAAACAGAAAGAAAAACTAAACTTAATGAAATCATTTTGATGTGGACAATACAGAATATGAAATAGTAACTTTCTTTGGAATGCTTTTACCATTTCTCATGATGATTTCAATTTCACCAATGTCCTTTTTTTTCAGAAACAATTAAAATTAGTTCACATTCTCTGTGCAGTAGAGCACTACAGTTGGGTTTAGTGTGAGAAGCCTCAGATTTATTTTATTGCAGTAAGGATTTTCAACATGTTATAGAACAGTGGGAAACCGAATATAGGAGGGATTCATGTGGATTCAAATCAGTCAGAAATTATCAGTAAAGCTTTATCCTGTGTGACTTCAAAATCCATCAGTGGAAGTTCTGTAGATTCAAAACTTCAACAAATGTCCTATGTGACAGCTCTGGGACATGGGGGGGGAAAAAAAACAGGCATGCCTAGATTGTAAAGAATAGGGCCTGGGACTCAAAAACCCATGTATAAATTTTGACTCTATCAACCACTGCCTGTGGATGATAAAACTGTTTAGTCTCTCTGGTTCTTAGTTTAATTGTATCTATGTAATGATAGAGTTGGACTATTTGGTCTCTGCTGTCTCTTTATGCTTTAAAATAAAAAGAGTTGATCTCTGTTTGGTCTCTGCTGTCTCTTCTTGCTTTAGAATGTTGCCCAAAGGGCCAATATCTAGAAAAAGGAAAAAGCTATTTAAATAGATATACTTAAATTTTAGAAGCTTTTTTATATGCATCCAGACATTAAAGGATATCATTTAATAATATAAAGTCTAAAAAAATTTTTAATAATACAAAAATTTTCCTTTTCTATCAATTCCTAAATGATGGCTCAGATAGTAAAGAATCTGACTGCAGTGCAGAACCCAACTTCAATCTCTGGGTCGGGAAGATTCCCTAGAGAAGGGAACAGCAACCCACTCCAGTATTCTTGCCTGGAAAATCACATGGACAGAGGAGCCTGGAGAACTAAAGTTCACGGGGTCACAAAGAGTCAAACATGACTGAGCAACTAATACTTTCAAGAGAAAAAATCAGGTACTGGGTTTTTCATTCCAATTTCTAGTATAAAAGTTGATACACTCAATCTAACAGAATCTAATGGCAAAGCAACTTTCAGCTTAAGAGCCCAACCTCAACATTCAATCTATCTTCATGTAACAAACAAAAATATCCTACAGACCTTCAGTTAATTCCCTTAACTGAAGCTTAAAATTATGGGCTCAATATATGACAAACCCACAGCAAACATTATCCTCAATGGTGAAAAATTGAAAGCGTTTCCCCTAACGTCAGGAACAAGACAAGGGTGCCCACTCTCACCATTACTATTCAACATAGTTTTGGAAGTTTTGGCCACAGCAATCAGAGCAGAAGAAGACATAAAAGGAATTCAAATAGGAAAAGAAGAAGTAAAACTCTCACTGTCTGCAGATGACATGATCCTTTACACAGAAAACCCTAAAGACTCTACCAGAAAACTACTAGAGCTAATCAATGAATATAGTAAAGTTGCAGGATATAAAATCAACACACAGAAATCCCTTGCATTCCTATACACTAATAATGAGAAAATAGAAAGAGAAATTAAGGAAACAATTCCATTCACCATTGCAACGAAAAGAATAAAATACTTAGGAATATATCTACCTAAAGAAACAAAAGACCTATATATAGAAAACTATAAAACATTGGTGAAAGAAATCAGGACACTAATAGATGGAGAAACATACCATGTTCATGGATTGGAAGAATAAATATTGTGAAAATGAATATATTACCTAAAGTAATTTATAAGCTGAATGCAATCCCTATCAAGCTACCAACGGTGTTTTTCACAGAGCTAGAACAAATAATTTCACAATTTGTATGGAAATACAAAAAGCCTCGCATAGCCAAAGCAATCTTGAGAAAGAAGAATGGAACTGGGGGAATCAACCTGCCGGACTTCAGGCTCTACTACAAAGCCACAGTCATCAAGACAGTATGGTACTGGCATGAAGACAGAAATATAGATCAATGGAACAAAATAGAAAGCCCAGAGATAAATCCATGCGCCTATGGACACCTTATCTTTGACAAGGGAGGCAGGAATATTAAATGGAGAAAAGACAATCTCTTTAACAAGTGGTGCTGGGAAAACTGGTCAGCCACTTGTAAAAGAATGAAACTAGAGCACTCCCTAACACCATACACAAAAATAAACTCAAAATGGATTAAAGATCTAAATGTAAGACCAGAAACTATAAAACTCCTAGAGGAGAACATAGGCAAAACACTCTCCGACATAAGTCACAGCAGGATCATCCATGACCCACCTCCCAGAATATTGGAAATAAAAGCAAACATAAAAAAATGGGACCTAATTAAAATTAAAAGCTTCTGCACAGCAAAGGAAACTATAAGCAAGGTGAAAAGACGGCCTTCAGAATGGGAGAAAATAATAGCAAATGAAGCAACTGATAAAGGATTAATCTCAAAAATATACAAGCAACTCCTGCAGCTCAATTCCAGAAAAATAAACAACCCAATCAAAAAAAAAGAAGACATACAGATGGCTAACAAACACATGAAAAGATGCTCAACATCACTCATAATTATAGAAATGTAAATTAAAACCACAATGAGGTATCATTTCACACCAGTCAGAATGGCTGCTATCCGAAAGTCTACAAGCAATAAATGCTGGAGAGGGTGAGGAGAAAAGGGAACCCTCTTACACTGTTGGTGGGAGTGCAAACTAGTACAGCCACTGTGGAGAACAGTGTGGAGATTCCTCAAAAAACTGGAAATAGAACTGCCACATGACCCAGCAATCCCACTCCTGGGCATACACACCGAGGAAACCAGAATTGAAAGAGACACATGTACCCACCACATGTATTCATCGCAGCACTGTTTATAATAGCCAGGACATGGAAGCAACCTAGATGTCCATCCGCAGACGAATGGATAAGAAAGCTGTGGTACATTTACACAATGGAGTACTACTCAGCGATTAAAAAGAATACATTTGAATTAGTTCTAATGAGGTGGACGAAACTGGAGCCTATTATACAAAGTGAAGTAAGCCAGAAACAAAAACACCAATACAGTATATTAACACACATATATGGAATATAGCAAGAGGATAACGATAACCCTGTATACGAGACAACAGCAGAGACTTGGATGTGTGGAGCAGTCTTTTGGACTCTGTGGGAGAGGGCGAGGGTGAGAGAATTTGGGAGAATGGATAGAAACATGTATATTATCATTTGTGAAATGAATCTGACGTGGTTGGGGGCTCCCCACCGCAACACTCTGTGGATTTAAGAGGCCGTTCCTTCCGGAAGTGTATAAATTAGCCTGGGATAGAACCTGCATGCTGAATTTACTAGTTAAGAAATGAGAAACCAGAACTATAAAGGTGGCATAGAAATACAAGAAACCATTCTTAAGTAATCTTTTAAAACTTTGAACAGAGTTACAGATTTTGCCATTTGTTTTAAATTGGTATATGTAATTTAACCAGAACCATGAGAAAGTTGGTATTGTGTGAATTCTGAGGCACTTTCGACATGTTGTAGGAGTGATGTGGACTTTCTTGAGTTTTACACATTCATAAGTGAATGGTCTGTATCTCGTCCCTTTGTTGGTTTTCTGTGAGCTGTAGTTTCTGGGAAGTGAGCGCTCTCATTCCTGTAACTCTTGTAATCCAGTCATTCGTGTGCCTCCTTCATGAGGATTCAGTACGGCTGTGGTGCTGTTATCCCTCTGATAGGAACTCTAACTCAGTGTAAAGCCCCAAAGATCTGTTACTTATTTTTATTTTATATTGTGCTATATTTTATTTAAAGTTTTAAAAAATTAAAAAAAAAGAATGTACACAATATACTTACACTTCCTACGATAGTGAAAGAAACAATAAAATAAACTAAGGAGAAAAAAAAATTAGTCTAGCATTAAAACACCAAACACATTAAATCAGAAATGTTCACTGTAAAATTTATTCCCTTGAAGATTAACAAGATCACACACTATTCTAAAATAATTATGTGCAACCTGAAATTATCATGAATGATTCTTGATTTACTTCTGCAGAATAACTTAAGCATAATGGAACACATCAGAATTATCCAAAAAGTAAGCAAATACCATACAAATGATTAGCACTGATCCAGAAAGACCCCTTATCCAACCATCTATCAAAGGTTACCATTACTTAACAAATGTTTAAACACTTCTTACGATTTTTCACAAAGAGTTTCAATCACAAATTATTTTCCTAAGATAATATGCAAGCTCTTTAATTCTGAATGACTTTCAATATTCAAGATATTAAACAAACAAACAAAATGAGGGGAAAAAGCATCAGTCTAGCTGGGATTCCAGCCAATAAAAACTCTGCTTCATGGAAAAAAGCAAGAAGTGCACAATCTCACAGTGAGGATGGAAACAATCACCCCAAACAGGAATGGTTGTGGATTACTGTGCAAATCACAAAGGACTGAAAAAAGGGGGAGCCTTCAGTCCAGGGTGAGTGAGCAGAGGTGACACCCTTTACAAGAGTTTTATTGAAGGATACCTACACTGCTGAACAGCAACAGTTGACGCTGTCTCTTTCATCTTATGAAAATCCTCTCAAAAGATGAGGTCATAAAGGCTTTTAACTTTTATCTTATGGACTTCCAGGCTTACTTGCCGTAATATTAATATCTGAAGCATAGCTATGACCTGTGACATCTACTCTTTCCTTTGGAATATAATTTCTTTACAATATTGTTAGTTTCTGCTGTACAATGAAGTGAATCATCTATATGCATATTTATATTCCATCCCTCTTGGGCCTCCGTCCCAGCCCACGTGCATCCACTCCTCTAGGATACCACAGAACACTGAGCTGGGCTCCCTGTGCCATACAACAGCTTCCTGCTGCTGCTGCTGCTAAGTCACTTCAGTCGTGTCCGACTCTGTGCGACCCCATGGACTGCAGCCTACCAGGCTCCTCCGTCCCTGGGAGTTTCCAGGCAAGAGTACTGGAGTGGGTTGCCGTTGCCTTCTCCAACAACAGCTTCCTACTAGCTCTCTATTTTACACATGGTACACACAGTAGTGTATACGCATCAGTCCTTATCCCAAATTCCTCCCAGCCTCCTCTTCCCACCCCTGAGTCCACAGTCCATTCCTCATGTCTGCATCTCTATTTCCACCACGGAAATAGGTTCATCTGTACCATTTTTTCTAGACTCCACACATATGCATTAATTAATATTTGTTTCTTTCTGACATTTTTTACCATGTATGACAGACATGTTTCCTCATTTCTGAGTATCATAACTAAACTATGGACATGTGTAATTAAACAACACATAAAAGCATCCAGTGCATATCAGTTTGTCCAAGTTATATATTTAAAAACCACTTGTCACATATAGCAGTTATCAACTACTTATATGTTACTGTTGTTCAGTCCCTCAGTCATGTCCCATTCTTTGCAACCCCATGGACTGCAGCACGCCAGGTTCCTCTGTCCATGGGATTTTCCAGGCAAGAGTACTGGAGTGGGGTGCCATTGCCTTCTCCAGTTCAGTCCCTCAGTCATGTCCCTTTGCGACCCCATGGACTGCAGCACGCCAGGCTTCCCTGTCTTTCACCATTACCTGGAGCTTGCTCAAACTCATGTCCATTGAGTCAGTGATGCCACCCAACCATCTTATAAGACTTACAAAATAAACAGAAATTTGAAGCAAGGGCATACAGACAAAATTTAGCTAAAGTAAGAGTATAAAGCTCGAAGGTTTAAAGACATTCTAAGCAATCTGAAAAACAACCATAACATACTTTTAATTCTTCATTGAATAAATATTTTAAATTCCTGTGTACGACTTTAATCTATTGTTTAATTCAGGTCAAAATGAAGCAACTCAGTTATGCACTCTTTTATATAAAAGACCCAGAGAATGAAATTACATCCCTCTTTAATAAGATCCTTTGAAATCCTATACTACAATAACTTAGCAGCCAAATTATTTTTCTTCTGTTAATGCTGATTGAGCAGTAAATAATACCTAGCAGAAAAACAAGCATGTAAAATAAAGTGTTTCACACCTTTGCTGCAGCTTTCTTAAATGACCCTGACCTACCGACAACTTTAGTACGAGCTCAAATGCAATTATCTCACCAACCTCTAAATAAAGCAATAATTCAGTGTAGTTTTCAGAGGCCTAATTTTAATGTCTAGATGTTAAAAAACTGTATAGGAAAGTATTCAAATATTAGTGTTGAGGCTGAAACAAAAACATCTTGTTTCAAAGCACAGTGCTATTGTAATGACCTAGTTCAATAAGGAGCCTCAGCCCTCCCAGTCCATTTTTGCATCTAAAAAACAAAGGGTTTGCACAGCACAACCTCTAAAGGTCCCTACCACCTCTAAAACAAGTCCACGAGGCCCTCAGAATAAAGCATGGCAATATGAAAAGGAGATAAATTAGGCAAGATATTTGATGTAAAGGTACTGCGAATATGCTTTTGAATCCTAGACAGAATATTAAAAAGCAGACATTACTTTGCCAACCAAGGTCCGTCTAGTCAAGGCTATGGTTTTTCCCGTGGTCATGTATGGATGTGAGAGTTGGACTGTGAAGAAAGCTGAAGAATTGATGCTTTTGAACTGTGGTCCTGGAGAAGACTCTTGAGAGTCCCTTGGACTGCAAGGAGATCCAACCAGTCCATTCTAAAGGAGATCAATCCTGGGTGCTCATTGGAAGGACTGATGCTGAAGCTGAAACTGTAATACTTTGGCCACCTCATGCGACAAGCTGACTCACTGGAAAAGACTCTGATGCTGGGAAAGATTGGGGGCGGGAGGAGACGGGGATGACAGTGAATGAGATGGCTGGATAGCATCACCGACTCGATGGACATGAGTTTGAGTGAACTCTGGGAGCTGGTGATGGACAGGGAGGCCTGGCGTGTTGTGATTCATGGGGTTGCAAAGAGTCGGACATGACTGAGCGACTGAACTGACCTGAACTGAAAGATTCTGGTGGAGCTCAGTTGGTAAAGAATCTGTCTGCAGTGCAGGAGACCTGGGGTTCGATTCCTGAGTTGGGAAGATCCCCTGGAGAAGGAAATGGCAATCCACTCCAGTACTCTTGCTGGAGAACCCTATGGACAGAGGAGCCTGGAAGGTTGCTATCCATGCGGTTGCAAGAGTTGGACACGACATAGACTAAACCACCACCACCACCAAAGATACTGGTATAGAAAAAACAACAGAGATTCCAAATTCCACTTCTGCTCATTTTTTAATCAGTAGACTGAAAAAATAAATAATAATACAATTTATAATCCTCCGTATTTATAGTCCTCTGCCCCTTTCACAGGGGGATCTGTGAAATTAAGAGAAAACATTAATATAAAAAATGGACACAGCAATTTTTTTCTTCTTACATATGAAAGCTCAAAATGAAGGAGAAAACAGAACAGGCTCCATCTTGAAAGCAGGACTCCATTTTGGGCCGGACTGTGGACTTTGAGCTATATGCTAGGTATCTATGGAAACGACATACCAACTGGAAAACCAGACAACCCCCCGCAACCCCCAACGATGGAAGAGCCCCAGGGTTCGTACCTAGACGAGCCTAACAGAATACCCTAATTATCTGTGTAACCAAATAAAATAATAAATTCTATTATGCTTATTGGGGTATGACCACAGGCCTATTGATAATTGTCCACTGTTAACTACCTAGGCTTAAGGCATACGAATCACGGGTTTAAAGCATACGAATCACAGGTTAATTTTGATTGTATCTTTCTTTTTCTTTGTTCAGACTAGTTTCAGAGAATTTGAGGAGGTGGGTTTGAGCACATACACTTATGGTATATAAGGTTATCACAAAAACTGGTCGGGGTCCTTGGCTAAGAGGAGACTCTGCCTTGGGTCCGCTGGTGTAATAAACTGCACTCCACTACCTGCATTGCTCTTCTGAGTGAGTTTGTCTCCCAGAACGCGTGGCTACAACATTTGGTGCATTGGCCGGGAAACTCCTCCCTTCGAGGAGATAAGTCCCATTTGGGACTACTTCGAGGCCTTGCGGCTCGAATCTTCTAGAAGGGGGAAGGCCTCACCCTTCTGGAAGAATTTTGCTTCTCAACGCCCGGACCTTTCACGCCAGCAGGTGGTGGACAGCAGCGGGTGAACTGAGCACTCAGATGAGGAGGAACCCACCCAGCAGGGTGGAAGAGGGGGCCTGATCACCCCCCTGGGAGGGACTAGAAGGGGCATGGACCCAAGGAGCATGGAACAGGCAGGTGTCGGAGATTGCTTGGTACACAGGTTGACGAGCATATTAGGGCTTAGGAAGGAAATTTGTGAATGCCATTTAGGAGGTGGTGTCCATGCTGTCTTGGGGAAAATTATTACCAAGTGATCGCCAGGGGATTTTTAGGAGAAGAAACTTGGTCTTTGTGTGCTCCTATTCTGCCCTCCCCAAGGAGGCGTCCCATCTGCTGTGAAATTCTTGACCCCCTCGGAACTATCAGGCATGAAGGACGGGGATACATAAATGAGTTTGAATTGGCTTTTCCAGAGACGGCCTGGGACGTGGGATATTTAACCCATCTGTGTTTTCATCTGCACCTGATCAAGCCCACCAAGGCAGGACAGACTTTAAAAGTTAAGGGAGAAACAGTCTTGGACCACGTGGTGTTCTGATTTGGACGTGCTGACCAGCAGGTGAAGACACGCTGATCCCCCTTCTCCCTCTGGGATCTGGCAGGCAAGGCTCTTCTCAGCCCAATTAGGAAGGAGGTGGAATGGCAATTTAATTGTTTCACTGAGTGGAAATATCAGAAGTACATAGGTTACTTCGTAGACAGAACAAAAAGGAGAAGTAGAAGTCCGAAAAGGTAAGCAAGATGGGGGGAAGTGAATCTAAGGCAACTGTATTGGAGTGCATGATTAAAAATTTAAATAAGGGATTTGGAGGAGACTATGGGGTAATGATGAAGCCTAATCGCCTCCACCTACTCTGTGAGGTCAGATGGACCCCTATGCGAGTAGGATGGCCGCCAGAGAACACCATGAACTTAAAAATAGTGGAAGCAGTCTATACAGTAGTCACAGGAGAGCCAGGACACCCGGATCAATATCCATATACTGACTCATGGCTAAGGTTAGCTCAAGACACTCCTACTTGGACAAGGTTCTGTATCCAGAAGGGAAAGGGAAAACTATTAATGGCACAAAAATTGACTGATGATAAAAAAGGAAATTGTACAGGATTTGGACGGGGATGACCTGACCCCTCCCCCATACCGGACAGTGCTCCACCAGGACCGGAGGCCGCCTTAATGCCTGATCCAGGGCCAGGTGAAGTTCCTGCAGCCGCCGCTGCTCTTCCGCCAGCTCTCCCAGAGATCATAGAGCCACCATTTCGGCAGGCTCCGATCCCAGCAATGGAGACCTCTGGTCAATGCCCCCAGAATTCCACCTCAGCCAGACCTCTTAGATTGTATCCACCTCTCCCCGTGAGTACTGGTGGGAAGGGGGAAGAAAATACAGGAATTAGACAGAGGCTGCGCTCCGCCAAGGAACAGGAGGAAAGAACCCACTACAGATGCCCCTCAGAGAGCTACAACAGCCTCCAGTTCAGGACGCATGTGGGCACTACCATCAGCCCCCTGTAGCCTATTATTACCAGCCATCTTCCTCTACGGATATATTAAGCTGGCAGAGACACACTCCACCGTACTCGGGGGAGCCACAAGCCATGATTAGACTAATGGAGACTATTTATTGAACCCACCACCCTACATGGATGACATAATCCAACTACTAGTCTCCATTTTCAGCACTGAGAAAAGACACAGGATCCTAACTGAGGCCAAAAAATGGGTAAGAGAAATGGCACCTGAGGGTACTGCAAACCTGCAGTGGTGAGCAGAACTAGCCACCCCCGATGAGAGCCACAACTGGGACTGTAATAATACAGAGGAAGGGAAGGGCCACCTGGAGGGATATCGGGCAGCTATTTCACAAGGTCTCAAGAGGGGAGCCCGAAAACCTATGAGTATGGCAAAACCCTCCGAAGTGATTCAGAGGGAAAGTGAGTCACCCTCTGAGTTCTACGAAAGACTGTGAGAGGCCTGGAGACTTTAGCTGCCAATAGATCCAGAGGCCGCTGGGTCTCAGATGGTGATAAATGCAGCCTTTGTGCCTCAAGCCTACCCTGAATATGTCAGATAGGGGGAACACCGATTAATTCACCAATTCATGACTCATAAATTTTTATACATACCTGAAAATCCAATGCCTTTGTTGGGAAGGGATTTGCTGTCTAAGTTGGAGGCACAAGTAACCTTTCCCCCACACGAAAGACCCACTCTTCAAGTGCAGTCAGCCGCCTATTTACTCTTCCTCTCGGTAACCCCTCAAAGTGAATGGAGGTTGCACGGTCTCCCAGAAGGGAAACCGGACAGGCTAAACAGTCGAGAGACAGAGTTAACTCAACAATTCCCTGAGGTCTGGGCGGAAGACAATCCCCCCAGGGTTGCAAAACAAGTCCCACTGGTAATAGAACTCAAACGCAGTACAATTAGGTCACCACCCGCCTTAAGCCTGCCAGACCTCGCTAAGCCGTTGACTCTTTACATGACTGAAAAGGACAAGGTGGCTCTGGGAGTGTTATCCCAGACTATGGGGACATGGGACAGACCTGTGGCTTATCTCCCGAAACCGCTGGACAACACTGCCACTGGGCGGCTGGGATGCTTATGGGCAGTTACTGCAGTTGCTTTACTGGTCCGAAAGGCAACCAAGCCGATTTTGGGCCAAGATTTGATAGTAAAAGTCCCGCATGAGGTCAACACTCTCCTGAGAGGGGACACCCATAAATGGCTGTCAACATCCCAGATTACTCAATACCAGGGACTGTTATGTGAGAACCTACATGTTACTATTGAGCCTTGTCAAGCCTTGAATCCGGCCACTCTCCTTCCTGTGGGAGAAGGTGGGCCCTCACATGATTGCAAGGAAATGTGCCAGGAGACCTGACTTGAGAGACCAGCCAATCCCAGACCCAGATTTTGTCCTGTACACGAATGGCACCAGCCTGGTGAAACAAGGACGACTATCAGGCTATCCAGTAGTCATGGAAGAAACCATCATTGAGTCTACCTCTCTGCCATCACACTGGTCTGCTCAATGGGCTGAACAATATGCTCCTATCCGTGCCCTCCAGCTGTCAAAAGGTAAGAAGACAAATATTTACACAGACTCCAGGTATGCTTTTGCCACACTAAATGTACACAGGGCTCTGTATAGGAGAGAGGCCTTTTGACAGCTAGTGAAAAAGATATTAAAAATAAGGAAGAAATTAAGACCCTATTAGATGCTGCCAGGGAACCAGAAAGGATTGCAGTCATACACTGCCGAGAATATAAAAAAGGGGATACCCCCTGGGCTCAGGGAACAGACTGACAGATAAGACCACTAAACAAGCAGTCAAGGGATTGGGGGCGACAAGTGAAGCCCCTTTCAAAGTTCTCGTATTGGTGGAACTGCCTGAGCTAAGGCTGGACTCTCCAAAATACACTGAAGCCCAAAACCAACTAGCCAAAGCAGAAGGGGCCATCAAGACTGAAAAGGGATGGTGGGAATTGCCAGGTGGCAAATTAGTGGTACCGGAGGAGCTGGCACCCACTCTGGTAAGCCAAACACACAAAGCGACCCACCTAGGCCATGATAAACTGGAAGAGCTAATTCAAAAATATGTCCTGGTTCCCCGCCTCTCTTCCCTATGCAGGATAGAATCTCAGAACTGCACTGTCTGCTCACAGATCAATGCTGCCTCTTGGCATAGACAGAAACGTCTGGGGATTCAGCTAAAAGGCACGCTGCGCTCTTAACACCTGAAAGTAGACTTCACTGAAATGAAACCTCACCGATACTACCATTACCTGCTGGTCATGGTATGTACGTTCTCAGGATAAGTAGAAACTTTTCCTACCTGGACTGAAAGAGCATCAGAAGTAGCCCAGTGCCTGCTTAGGGAGATAGTTCTCAGATTTGGATTTCCTACCAGCATTGGATCAGACAATGGCCCAGATTTCATAGCTGATTTAGTACAACAAGTAAGCAAAACTTTAAACATCAAGTAGAAATTACATACAGCATATAGGCCCCAGAGTTTTGGGATGGTGGATGGAACCAACCACACTTAAAGAGACACTCTCCAAGAGGATCATAGAGACTGACTGCTCCCGGGTGGACTTGTTTCCGACGGCTCTGCTCAGACTCAGGATGACCCCACAGTCCCATGGCTATTCTCTGTACGAAATTGTGTATGGGAGGCCCCCTCCCATAACAAAACAGGTGTCAGCAAATTTGTATCAGGTATGGGGAGATGAGATTTCACAGCAGATGGAATAACTGGGTAAGGTAACTAAAAATCAGGTAACTAAATTTGTACAAGAAAGGTTGTCATTCCCCCTTGGGGACCAGATACACGAATTTGTGCCCGGGAATCAGGTGTGGGTCAAGGATTGGAAACACGATTCCTTGGCCCCACAGTGGAAGGCTCCATATACTGTTGTTCTAACCACCCTACAGCAGTTAAAGTTGAAGGTGTCACTCCCTGGATCTGCCACATGAGGATGAAGAGACATACCATGCAGACCCAGAAAACGCTGAGTGGACTGCACAGAGGGACCCCACTGTCCCTCGAGAGACTAAGATCAACCTTAAGAAGAAGAAGGAAAAGAAGATCCCGGATGAGCCCCTTCAGGATGAAGCCACATAATCAACTCCTGCTGCTTTGCCTCATCAACATGATTTTGAATTTAACTTCCATTTCAACTCAGGACAATGTTTTCATCTCATGAACACATTCCTATGCAGACTTCCACAACACCTCCAACTGCTGTGTTGTGGGGCTATGCCTCTGTCTGTGATGGATGGACTTCCTTGGTGGGTTTCACCGCTCCACCAAGGAGATTTTAAACTACTCTGCTCTTTTCTGGGATGATAAAAAGAGACTTTCCTTTCTCTTGTCAATCATAATCTCTCCCTGGTCTCTTGGTGTAAGCCAGACCTACACTCAATAGACTTGGATCATGCCGTTACACTTGATGTAAACACCAGTTTCATAGGAGTAACAAAAGCCTATACCTCATATTTAAAGAAAAAAATGGAAAAAAGCTCCCTGACCAGCAAAGGAGAACAGCCCTCTATGTATGTTGAACAATTCTACCAAGTCTGGGATGAATATTTCTCGATGACCCCAGAAAAGGGTCAATTAATTACTCCTGCTGGTATATGCTAGGAACAAAAAGAACAAAGGGGAGGGTTTGGTGACCATCCATTAGACCCAAAAGAACGAAAATATATGGTGTATATATATCCCCCGAACAATATAAATGAACATTCGAGGTCACATACCACCCCAACCATTCCATCCACTGGCCAGGCTCTGATTGGAAATATAACCCTGGAATCCACTGGGTGGCACCCAAGGGAACCCAATGGCTTTGTGGGCCTACCTTTTGGCCTTGGTTATCAATTGGCTGGGTAGGCTGCTGCACACTGGGATTTCCTTTTGCCCATGGATGCCTAAAGCCTAACCTACAACAAGCCCCAGTAAATCTACCTTATTTATATGCTAGGTGGACAAGGTCTTTTAAATGGTATGAGTATATTGCTGCCTTATTTGTACCTTCTATAGGGACAACAAATAATATGATTAAAGTAGAATCCTTGACTAATTTCACAAAACAGGCCCTCCTAGGTAGTGCTAAAGCCATCCAAGCCTTAAATGACAAATTCAAATGAGAAAAGCGATATTTCAAAATAGAATGGCTTTGGACATGCTCGCAGCTGCTCAAGGAGGGACCTGTGCCATAATTAAGGTTGAATGTTGTGTATATATTCCTGATCTATCTGGCAATGTATCAGCTGCTTTAGATGACATGAAAAACCAGGTAAAAGCAATGTCAAATGAAAACATTCCTTTCTGGACTTCAGTCCTATCTTGGGTGAAGGGTGATTGGTGAAAAAGTATATTTACCATTGTTACAGTTGCCTTGATAGTTCTGCTTTTTGGACCCTCCATTTTAGAATGTATTACGAACTTTGTAACCCAAAGGTTGGTGTTGTTCTCCCAAATTGGCGGTCAGAGAGCCAGGGTGCAATATATCCCTATGAGATGCTCAGTTAAGAGCATCAAGAGCGGGGAATGAAGGAGGAAACAGACAGAACAGGTTCCATCTTGGGCCAGACTGTGGACTTTGGGCTATATGCCTAGTATCTATGGAAACGACCCACCAACTGGAAAACCATGGAAGAGCCCCAGGGCATGTACCTAGACACTCTGTCACCTAAAAGAATACCCTAATTATCTGTGTAACTGAATAAAATCATAAATTCTATTATGCTTACTGGGGTATGACCACAGGCCTATTGATAATTGTCCACTGTTAACTACCTAGGCTTAAGGCATACGAATCACGGGTTTAAAGCATACGAATCACAGGTTAATTTTGATTGTATCTTTCTTTTTCTTTGTTCAGACTAGCTTCAGAGAATTTGAGGAGGTGGATTTGAGCACTTAGGTACACTTAGGGTATATAAGGTTTTCACAAAAACTGGTTGGGGTCCTTGGCTAAGAGGAGACTCTGCCTAGGGCCCGCTGGTGTAATAAACTGCACTCCACTAACTGCACTGTCCTTCTGAGTGAGTTTGTCTCCCGGAATGCATGGCTACAACAAAAACATTTCCTTTTTTTTTGTTGTTGTTACTGTTAAAGGCTCAAACCAGGGTGGAGGGCTGAAAAATAATTAGCGCATTTTCTCAGAAGATTCACCAGCAGTTAACATTGTCAGCTCAGGAGCCAGGCTGCCTGGGTTCAAATCTTGGCCCCCACCCACTAGCTGAGTGCCTCCCTCATCTGTAAACTGGGAGATAATGAGAGTGCCCAACTCATCAAGCTGTTGTGAGAATTAAATGAGTTGATATAAATAAAGCACTCAGAAAGCCCAAGTGAGGACTTCACACATGTCAGCTGTGAGCACGTGGGACTCACAGTCTAGTTACAACCCACTGGCCACACATGTTGTCCACAACAGTTTAGGGAAAACAACAAAAGCTAAAGAAGCAGGCAGTATTTGTCTTTCCTTTTTAAATTCTCGTTTACTTTTTTTCTGCAGACCTTTTCCCACCGTGTTAAGAGTTTTAACATCAACTTTAACATGAACTTCTCTCCTGCCAAGAGTTTTAACATGAACTTCTTCCCATAGTAACCTTTACGAGGGTGTCCGCATCCTAAAGATATCTAAGCAGAGAAATCAACCCTCCATCCAAGAAGACACGAAACAACAGGATCCTGTGTACTTTGAGACAAGTACTTTCTCCATCCAACTCTATAGTCAAATTTGACCCAATCCCATCTAAATAAATAGGCTCTTCTTTTTGTTGGGTGTGTTGATAGCCAAAGAAAACAGAGCAAGCAGTTCCTTCCTAAGAAGAGGGGCATTTTCATTAACCACAAAATGTTTATTTTTCTCTTGTCTCTTCTTAATGGTTTTGATGCCAAAATAAATAAATAAATAAACGTTCCATGCTCAGTTTTAAGTCCTAGCCAGTATGACCGACTTTGCTAAAGGAAACCTGAAAATGTCACAATAATCTATGTACTGAGTTCTAGGAGATCTCTACCACTACAATACTGTAAAGTAATTAGCCTCCAATTAAAATAAATAAATTTATATTAAAAAGTAACGCCTATTGGTGATCTTCTTTATACTACTAAAGCGTTTAATCCTATCATGCTTCCATTTCACTTCTTGATCTTGTGTGAACAAATGGACTCCTTTCTATGGAACTGCAAAAAAGAAAGTCATCCAGGGAGAACACCTTAGAATATCCAAGAGCACAGGTACCATCTAGCATTTTCAGTCGGAGGGTGAATCCCTCCCTCATCCCCACGTTATCTTCTTCATTCTGACCTCTGCTGACCCCCTCCCTCTGTGACAACTTGAGTCTATTCTCCATTGAGTCCTTCTCCCCACTCAACAACAGCACACAATTCTCTTCTAATTTGAAAAAGGTGCTCCCTTCAACTACTGTTCTGTGCTTTTTCTTTCAAAACACATGCTTCTTCTTACTTTCTCAACATCTTTTCTATGTTGAACCTCTGAGATGTCTCTACCTGCCATAGATCAAACAGCACTGTATCCTGAGGCCACCAATGGCCTTCTAATCAACAAATGAAAGAGTTTTCTTCTCAGTCCCCATTCTACTTGTCTTCTTGAAATGTCAGAAAGTGATAACCAATACCTTCTAAAAATTATTCTTGGTCGTTGGCTCTGCAGGCAGGATTACCCTGACCTCCTTCTGTTTCCCTATCTCAGTCTCTCCAGGTCCATCTTCCTCCTTCAACTCCATAAACATGGTGTTCTCCCAGGTGTATCCTCACCTGGGAGGTGTTCTCCCAGGTGTATGCAGGGTGTATCCTTCCGTCCTTTTCGGTGGTTGTCATTTAGTCACTAAGTTGTGGCCAACTCTTTTGCAGCCCCATAAACTATAGCCCACCAGGCTCCTCCATCCATGGGATTTCCCAGCAAAAATACTAGAGTGGGTAGCCATTTACTTCTCCAGGAGATCTTGATGGAGGGGTTGAACCCACTTCGACTGCACTGGCAGGCGAATTCTTTACCACTGAGCCACCAGGGAAGCCCTTCTGTCCTTTCAGTTCAGTTCAGTTCAGTTGCTCAGTTGTGTCCGACTCTTTCAGTTCATCAGTTCAGTCGCGACCCCGTAAATCACAGCATGCCAGGCCTCCCTGTGCATCACCAACTCCCAGAGTTCATTCAAACTCATGTCCATCGAGTCGGTGATACCATCCAGCCATCTCATTCTCTGTCGTCCCCTTCTCCTCCTGCCCCCAATCCCTCCCAGCATCAGAGTCTTTTCCTCTGAGTCAACTCTTCATTTCCCCTTAGGTACAGCATCTTTAAAAATACTCTTTTGCTCTCTCTGACCAACCTAGACATCCCCTCCATGGCACAACAGAGCCAGAGCCAGTTGCTAGTTTGACAGTTTCTCAAAAGTTACAAATTCAAACACATCTTTCTGGTTACTGAAATCACTGACACTTGCTCTTGAACTCTCTTACTGGTACCCCCTCAGCCTGAAACTCCAGGATAAACCTTGCTTTTTCCCTCTCCACATCTACCCCTCACCTTCCTCCTAGTAACCCTGTTGGTTAATTATCCAAGTTCAGTAAGGACTTGTTTCAAGTTCTCTTTATTGAATTCTTTCCTAGCTTTCTTTCAACCATTAGACCAGGAGCTGTCTAAGTATGGTCCACAACCTGCCACTTGTTTGTGTAAATAAAGTTTTATTAGACCACAGCCATGCCCATTCATGTATGTGTTACATATGGCTGCTCTGAGACTCCAGCAGCACAGGTGAGGAGCTGGACAGAGACTGTATGGCCAGAAAACTCAAAATTATTTACTGTCTTGACTTTTCCAAAAAAAAAGTTTGCTGCCCCTGGTTGAGGCCTTTTTCAGCTCACACATAAACTGCTTCAAGGGCCCCTAAACCATCTTCCATGCCAAGTTTCACACTTTCACTAATCTTCCTACCATCTGGTTAATTTTCCTAAAACATCATTTTAAAAATATTATTCTCTTGCTCAAAAATTATGGGACTTTCCATTATGTCCAAGATAAAAGTCCAAAGGCAGGGCAGTATCTCATGTAACTCTGTACTTTACGTTGTGACGAGCACCTTGCTGGACACCAAGCACCTTGTAAATACAGAGTTTGGCTTCAAAGACTCTTGAGTATGGTCTCAGGACTTCCTAGCCTGAGTTCCCACTGCTCTGCATCTTTATCCCCGAAAAGGGGGATTTATTTATTCCTGATTCAGTCATTCTAATCCATCTACAGTTCCCAGGCAGGCTTTACTGCCTTATATTTTGCATTTCTGAGTCTTCATTCTTTTTTTTTTTCTTTTTTAAATCATTTTACTGTTTATACCATAGTCACATTTGAATTGGCAGAACTGTTCCCATGACAGACCAGAGACCTGTTGTTCAAGGAAAAACAAGTGAAGCTTAAGGAGAGATGTCCCATAGTAACTAACACAAGAATGGCTGTAGCAATCTCAGACAATGGTGCCAAGCTGTGTGAGCAGATAGGAACAAAGGGTGCTCCAGAGTAGCTGGCCTACAAATGTGTGTTGGCCTGAGAGCACTGCTGCTTCCTAAAGGGATATTCTTATTAGGTTCAGTAAGCAGATGATATGTAACAGATGTATAATTGAAGTAGGGTGACACTTCTGCAGCACAAATTCTACAGGTTTCGGGACAGGTTCTACAAATTTCATTGGTGATTAACCATTGCTTGATTATGATTCTGCAAAGGTAGATCCCATAAAGAGACATCCAGGGAAATTTTACAACTGGTGAAATTCTTAAGCCAAAAAATAAATAGCCACACATAACAAACCGACACACCATGAATTTAAATGGTGACATGTTAGGCCTTCTGAAAGAACCAGAGCAGGAAAGCTTATTCAAACAGAAGATCTTCATCCTTCTCTTCAGCCAGGAGATTAGCAGGCTCCATCACCTCTCCGGCTGCCCTCCATTGCTCCAAGTCCTTATCAAACTTTTCCTTGAGAATCTTTTTCTTCTCCTGTATTTTCTTTAACCTGTGGAACTCCTCTTGCTCTCTTTCATCCAGTTCTGTGATGATATAAGCAAGGGTACGTTCAATCCGGGGAATGATGACATGTCCAATAGAATTTACACGCCTGTTGGTTATCTTAATAGCTTCATCCAAAGTAACAAAGCAAGTCTGCAGTGAAGCCAGTTCCACCAGTAGTTCCACTGCTTTGGCATAATTCCTCTTCAGTTTAGCCAACTGTTCCCCACCTCTGGCTAAACCAGTCAGTTCATAACTGTCAGTTTCTTCATGATAATGTTCAAATACTGGCAATGTAACACATGCTACATTATCTTTCTTTGCTCTAATCTTTACTTGGGCCTTATTTACATTTTGGATAACTGTGGTGCTGAAGTCCCCTGCTGTGAACTTTGCCTCAGCAAGTGAGAAGACAGCCTCTCTCAACACTTCACCCATCAACATTTTAGTCTCTTTTATCTTCTTAAGGATCTGTCGAAATCGAAGAGTTAAGGCATCAGATTTTTTCTTCAGGAGGTTTCGACCTGTCTGTGCTCCTTTTAACCGAGCCTTCATGATGGTCTGTGCCATTCGCGAGGGAAAGATTTCAATTCGGTCTTTGCCCGACATTCTGACTATGACTGCTCTGCTCGGGTCCCTGGCCGGGCAACCGTGGCTGCAACAAGCCAGCCACTCTGAGTCTTCATTCTTACTATTCACCAGACCAGGACAGGTCCTTTTGTGTCCATACAATTCCATCCTTTCTTTCAAGATCAAATTAAGGTGCGACCTAGCCTATCTAGAATTCCTTTCTTGGTCTTTCTGAAACAGACTTTCCCTGTTAATAGCAGAGTACTTAATATTTTATACAGCTAAATTGGCAATGTTGTTTTGTTTTCTTGCTTAAATTCTGTATTATCATGTGCTTGCCTTTTCATCCCATCTCCCTCAATAATTTAACATCGCACATTATATTAAATGTTCAGGTAAACCTCCTCAAATATTTTTCAGGGAATAAATTTGTAAACAAATGGCTCACTGAAAGCAGATCTGTGATTCTTGGCTCCCCCCCAGAAAACATCTGTCCATATCTAGGGACATTTTTGACTGATTGTCACTAAAGAGAAGGAAGTGGGGGAGGGAAGAAGGTGCTACTGACATCTAGTGGGTGGATACCAGAAATGCTTCTAACCATCACCCAATGCACAGGACAAACCCCTACTACAAAGAATTATCCTCTCTAAATAGGTTAGACATTCAACAATGCTGAAGCTGAGTATCCCTGATGTAGTTCAATCCTTTACTAAACTGGGATCCTAGAATCATCATATCTACAAACATAGCAATGAGAAAATACTACTTGTTGAGTACTTTCTTCTAACTTTGTAACTTTGACAGAAAAGGTCAGTTTTCATTTCAACCCCCCCAAAAAGTAATGCCAAAGAATGTTCAAACTACGGTACAACTGCACTCATTTCACATGTGAGCAAGGTAATGCTCAAAATCCTTCAAGCAGAACGTGAACTGAGAACTTTCAGATGCACCAGTTGGATTTAGAAAACACAGAGGAGCCAGAGATTAAATTGCCAACACGCATTGGGTAACAGAAAAAGCAAAGGAATTCCAAAAAAAAATCTACTTTTGCTTCACTGACTGTGCTAAAGCCTTTGACTGTATGGATCACAACAAACTGTGGAAAATTCTTCAAGAGATGGGAATACCAGACCACCTTACCTACTTCCTGTATGCAGATCAAGAAGCAATAGTTAGAACCGGACATGGAACATGGACTGGTTCCAATTTGGGAAAGGAGTACGTCAAGGCTGTATATTGTCACCCTGCTTATTTAACTTATATGCAGAGTATATCATGCAAAATGCTGGGCTGGATGAAGCACAAGCTGGAATCAAGATTGCCGGGAGAAATATCAACAATTTCAGATATGCAGATGGTACCACTCTAACAGCAGAAAGTAAAGAGGAACTAAAGAGCCTCTTGATAAGGATGAAAGTGGAGAGTGAAAAAGCTGGCTGAAAACTCAACATTCAAAATATGAATCATGGCATCCAGTCCCATCACTTCATGGCAAATAGATGGGGAAAATGTGGAAACAGTGATAGAATTTATTTTCTTGGCTCCAGAATCACTGCAGTGACTGTAACGATGAAATTAAATGACACTTGCTCCTTGGAAGAAAAGCTATGACAACTTAGAGTGTATTAAAAGGCAAATGTCTGTACAGTCAAAGCTATGGTTTCCCCAGTGGTCTTGTATGGACCATAAAGAGGGCTGATGCTTTCGAAATGTGGTGATGAAGAAGATTCTTGAGAGTCCCTTGGACAGCAAGGAGATCAAACCAATCTTTGAGAAATCAACCCAGAATATTCATTGGGAGGACTGGTGCTGAAGCACCAACACTTTGGCCACCCGATGCAAAGGGCTGACTCATTGGAAAAGACCCTGATGCTGGGAACGATTGATAACAGGAGGAGAAGAGGGCAACAGAGGACTAGATGGTTGGATGGCAATTCCAACTCCATGGACATAAGTTTGAGCAAACTCCAGGAGATACTGGAGGACAGGGAAGACTGGCGTGCTGCAGTCCATGGGGGCACAATGAATCAGACACTGCTTAGCAACTGAACAACAACTTTGATAGAAAATAAAGAAGTGAATGATGTTTGAACACCTATTTGGCTGTAAGCTGGTTTTTTCTTCTAAAAGGGGTTAACCCAGTTTCCAGTAACCCAGATATGATATTTGATCATTGGGAAACTTGAAATGAGAGAATTCACTGGCTTTGGTAACATACACTAGTTGTGGCATAATTAAGTGGTTATGGGTGTTATGGTTATGGTTGTGTTAGGATCAAGCTGCTGTCTTATGTAAACTGTCATCTGTAAATGTGAATGCCCTAGAGCTCAGTCCTTTCAATTTATCTCTATCTAGATTTAATCTCTTGGTTATATCAACCAATAATAGTTCTTCAAATATCATCAATACCCTGAAGCCTCCCAAATTTATATTTCAAGTTCAACCTTCTCTCTTCTCTTCCAAATGGTTACGACTGACTCCCCACTCATTTTTCAAATAATAGGTAAAACTTATTATGTCCCTTTTAACCCAGTTGCTTTAATACTTTTCTGGGAAGCTGTCCTTCATTCAGGGACTCCACAATTCAATCTTCCTCTATCTTGGAGCCCGACCATCTTTACGTGTCACCTCCTCCTCATTTTCTAAACACTAGGCAAACACAGAGACTACAGAATCAGGCACAGGTTTCTCACTGCCTCAGTCTGTAAATAACACATTCATCATTTCCCTTAAACTAGCTATACCACCCTGTCTAAGGGTAAGGAGTCCAGGAAGGATAGTCCCAGATGCACCAGAAAAAAGTATGAAACAGAATTGGTGAAGGCATAGCAATATGCCTGGTCTGTTGCTGGGTCTAAAACTGAACTCCTGATCTCCAGCCTCAACCTGTTTCTAACTCATTCCATCTCGGTAAATGCCTAACCCCACCCTTCCCACTGCTCAGGATCAAAGACCTGGAAGTCAAGGTCTTTCTCTCACAATCCATATCCAACCTGTCAGCAAGTCCTCTCAGCTCTAGGTTCAAACCATATCCTGAATTCAACCATTTCTCGCTACTTCTACTGTTATCTTGTCCACTTCACATCTGAATGTTTAGCATAGCCCAGTTTCTACTCTTGATCTCAAAGAGACCATTTTCAACACAGCAGACATTCTGATCTTTTAAAAACTTAAGTCCCATCATGACATCCCTAAGCTCACCCTCAAATTGTTTCCCATGTAACTCAGAGAAAAGCTCAAGCTCTTACAATGGCCTAAACACCTCGACACAAACTGTACTCCTCACCCACACACTCCCATCATGATCACTTCCTTGTCTCCCGCCTTGACTACCCCACTACTGGCACCAACACTGGCCTCCTTTCTATGCCCTGACCGTATCAGGTACGGGGCCACCTCACTTTTTTCATAGTTACTGTCCCTTCTAACCAAAACTCACTTTCCCCAGATACCCAGGTGGCTCCTTCAAGTCCATGCACAATGCCATCTTCTCAGTGACAGCCTCAGTTCAGTTCAGTTGCTCAATCGTGTCCAACTCTCTGCGACCCCATGGACTGCATGCAGCACGCCAAGCTTCCATGTCTTTCACCAACTCCTGGAACTTGCTCAAACTCACGTCCATCAAGTCAGTGATGCCAATCAACCATCTCATCCTCTG
The DNA here is from genome assembly GCF_049115385.1 of Moschus berezovskii. Lineage (NCBI taxonomy): Eukaryota > Metazoa > Chordata > Mammalia > Artiodactyla > Moschidae > Moschus > Moschus berezovskii. The sequence goes on along the minus strand of NC_142469.1, from coordinate 78,575,541 downwards.
TCACCCTCTTCTCCTCCTGCCTTCAATCTTTCCCAGCATCAGGGTCTTTTCCAATGAGTCAGTTATTCACATCAGGTGGCCAAACTATCGGAGCTTCAGCATCAGTCCTTCCAATGAATATTCAGGACTGATTTCCTTTAGGAAGCCCCCTGACTACTCTCCAAAGCCCACACCTTGCCCCACCCACACACCTTAGCTCCAGAATGTCCTGTCCCTCTCCCTGCTTCATTTGGTTTTTCTGGATGCACTATTACTTTCTAGTATCTAATATTGTTTTCCTGTTCATCTCTCCCTGCTAAAGTATAATAAACTCCATGAGAATCATATGTGTCTATTTTGTCCGCCGAGTATCTCCAACATTTAAAACCATGCTTCAAATACAGCAGCTCCTCACAAATATTCATTGAGTAAATTAGTAGCCATTGCCCAAATCTCATTTCAAACTATTGGTAACTCTAGAACTTAATAACTTACAACCACATATTAAGCTAAAACTTGGGCAGGACAAAAATTGTAATATACTCATTGTTTAAACTTTAGCAAAGTTCCTGACAGAGAGTAAACAGTAATTATTGGTTTAATTGAATCTGTTGAATTATTATCAATTTTAATACATTCGGCTATCTTACTGCTCCCTGTTCTAAAGATTTAGCCATAACAATTGTGTGGCTGACTTGTAATCATAGTGAAATAACTTATATTTCCCTCCATATTTTAAAAATTTTTTCCTTTTGGTTAAATAATTTGAAATCAAGTTGCATTGTGACAAGGTTGTGACAGCTAGAAAGCTGTGATGATGCAGTGTGAGCTTGCCAGCTCTTATTCCAGAATCCGTGCTGCTGCACACATTGTCTTATCTGCTTTCATCAACGTAAATGGCTTTCAGATGCTTCAGTACATCTGATGTCTTAAAGACACTACTTGGTAATTTCACCATTTAGGTACTCTATTATCTAATTGCAAAGTAAAGCTATAATTGGTAATTGGGAGCTACATCAATTCTGAAACTGACTCAACTTTAAGCAGAATTCTGCTGAATTCTGAAGTACATTATCTAGTTGGATGCTATAAAAAGTACATGTAATAACCATTACATGTTATAGTTCTTTTGACTAATTAAAAGGCCAAGTTCTTCCAAACAGATTTGTAGCCTCAAAACCAATAAGCTGATTTTGGCTATTGGAATAAAATAGCACTGTGTGCATGATGCTTAAATTGATTAGACTATCCAAGATAAAAAATAATAGAAGATTAATAGGATTTCTAGATATTGATAATGCTACACTATCAAAAATGAAAAAGTGATTTTAAACTGAAACTAATAAAAATAATTCTTTTCTTGCATAGAGTTGAAACACTGATAGAAGTTGTTGATTCTGAAGCTCTGCATCTAGATGGAAAGTTTGTTGGTATATTCAGTTCCATACAACAGTTAAAAACCTGTCCAAATAGCTCAGAGAGCAGTTCAGGTTTTAAAGATGATCTAGTGGCTACAGGCGAAAATGATACTGTAGAATCTCTAATAACAAAGAGCTGAGGAATAATTCTAAATTCATTTGGTAATCCAGGGGTGAAAAACAGACAGAAAAGAGGTTAGTTTATTAAGCTAACTCTGGAATTTTAATATGCATTATTAAAATAGCAAGTTTGATGTAAGAAAATAAATACTAGTAATGTCTACATATATATATATATATGAACTTCTAAAAATACTGCTGAAACACATGATATAAAATATGAATTCAAGGGATGTGACTTAATTTAGACCTCACTAATTGAAATATGCCATCAGTAATGTAAGTTAACTGATCCAGTAATAATGTAGGAAAATTCAGGCCCTTAATTTTAATATTCAGTTCAGTTCAGTTCAGCAGCTCAGTCGTCCAACTCCTTGCGACCCCATGAATCGCAGCACGCCAGGCCTCCCTGTCCATCACCAAATCCCGGAGTTCACCCAAGCTCATGTCCATCGAGTCGGCGATGCCATCAAGCCATCTCATTCCCTGTTGTCCCCTTCTAGAACAGTCCTGGGTGTTCACTGGAAAGACTGATGCTAAAGCTGAAACTCCAATACTTTGGCGACCTAATGCGAAGAGTTGACTCACTGGAAAATGTTTAATATTAGGGAATGCAATTGTATCATAAACTATAATTTATTTTACTTCATTTTATTTAGTAAACACTAATATCGATAAAGGACAGAAATGGTATGGACCTAACAGAAGCAGAAGATATTAAGAAGAGGTGGCAAGAATACACAGAAGAACTGTACAAAAAAGATCTTCACGACCAAGATAATCACGATGGCGTGATCACTCACCTGGAGCCAGACATCTTGGAATGTGAAGTCAGGTGGGCCTTAGGAAGCATCACTACAAACAAAGCTAGTGGAGGTGATGGAATTCCAATTGAACTATTTCAAATCCTGAAAGATGATTCTGTGAAAGTACTGCACTCAATATGCCAGCAGATTTGGAAAACTCAGCAGTGGCCACAGGACTGGAAAAGGTCAGTCTCCATTCCAATCCCAAAGAAAGGGAATGCCAAAGAATGCTCAAATTACTGCACAACTGCACTCATTTCACACGCTAGCAAAGTAATGCTCAAAATTCTCCAAGCCAGGCTTCAACAGTATGTGAACCGTGAACTCCCAGATGTTCAAGCAGGTTTCAGAAAAGGCAGAGGCACCAGAGATCAAATTGCCAACATTCGCTGGATCATGGAGAAAGCAAGAGAGTTCCAGAAAACCATCTATTTCTGCTTCATTGACTATGCCAAAGCCTTTGACTGTGTGGATCACAATAAACTGTGGAACATTCTGAAAGAGATGGGAATCCCAGACCACCTGACCTGCCTCTTGAGAAACCTTTATGCAGGTCAGGAAGCAACAGTCAGAACTGTACATGGAACAACAGACTGGTTCCAAACAGGAAAAGGAGTACATCAAGGCTGTATATTGTCACCTTGCTTATTTAACTTATATGCAGAGTACATCATGAGGAACGCTGGGCTGGAAGAAGCACAAGCTGGAATCAAGATTGCCGGGAGAAATATCAATAACCTCAGATATGCAGATGACACCACCCTTATGGCAGAAAGTGAAGAGGAACTCAAAAGCCTCTTGAGGAAAGTGAAAGAGGAGAGTGAAAAGGTTGGCTTGAAGCTCAACATTTAGAAAACTAAGATCATGGCATCTGATACCATCACTTCATGGGAAATAGATTGAAAAACAGTGGAAACAGTGTCAGACTTTATTTTTCGGGGGCTCCAAAATCACTGCAGATGCTGACTGCAGCCAGGAAATTAAAAGACGTTTACTCCTTGGAAGGAAAGTTATGACCAACCTAGATAGCATATTAAAAAGCAGAGACATTACTTTGCCAACCAAGGTCTGCCTAGTCAAGGCTATGGTTTTTCCCGTGGTCATGTATGGATGTGAGAGTTGGACTGTGAAGAAAGCTGATCGCCGAAGAATTGATGCTTTTGAACTGTGGTGCTGGAGAAGACTCTTGAGAGTCCCTTGGACTGCAAGCAGATCCAACCAGTTCATTCTAAAGGAGATCAATCCTGGGTGTTCATTGGAAGGACTGATGCTGAAGCTGAAACTCCAATACTTTGGCCACCTCATGCGACAAGTTGACTCACTGGAAAAGACTCTGATGCTGGGAAGGATTGGGGGTGGGAGGAGACGGGGACGACAGAGAATGAGATGGCTGGATGGCATCACCGACTCGATGGACATGAGTTTGAGTGAACTCCGGGAGTTGGTGATGGACAGGGAGGCCTGGCGTGCTGTGATTCATGGGGTCACAAAGAATCGGTCATGACTGAGTGACTGAACTGAACTGAACTGAATATTTTACTGTGTAACATATAGTACTTAAACTTATAAACAATATTTTTTTAAACCTTCTAGCTTCATGGTAAATTTAGGCCAAATGCCCTCTCACTTTGATATGAATAAGTCAGACTAGAAAAAATCTGTGGAAATCTTTAAGAAAGACTAAAATTTTTCAATATGTAAGGATACTTTTCAGTTCAGTTCAGTTCAGTCGCTCAGTCGTGTCCGACTCTTTGCGACCCCATGAATCACAGCACACCAGGCCTCCCTGTCCATCACCAACTCCCGGAGTTCTCTCAAACTCATGTCCATCGAGTCGGTGATGCCATCCAGCCATCTCATTCTCTGTCGTCCCCGTCTCCTCCTGGCCCCAATCCTCCCAGCATCAGAGTCTTTTCTAGTGAGTCAACTCATTGCATGAGGTGGCCAAAGTATTGGAGCTTCAGCTTTAGCATCAGTCCTTCCAAAGGATACTCTAGGAGTTATAAAAACATACATACTGATTAGTCATTATTTGAATACAAAGAATATATTTCAGAGTATCAAAGGAATTTCTGATTGTTAATAAAATACTGCTCTGCATAATCTATATTCATGTTTATTTCTATTAGTAAGAGCAACATGTCATTAAAAACTGTAGTGAGCTATAACTGGGTATAACAAACTGCTTCTAAGTAATTATAAAATTCTAATAAAGAACTTCAAATATGAAAGTTAAATTTTACTTTAATTGCTTACCTATTAAAATTTCCTAGATCCTCTAAACCAGACTGCAAAAAGTAATCCAGATAAATGCAAAAAAAAAAAAAAATACTAAGGACCAAAATTTGTTTTGATCACATGCTGTTAAAAACTAGTGTTACATGTTATACGCAACGGTTTTAAGTAAGTGATAAATGAATTCATGAGTCAGTAATCCATTCAGAGAATAACATCTTGGCTTTCTAAAATTTGTCAGGCTATTCACTAACATACCTTACTAACAGTTATAAAAGCTTTTGAAGGAAACATTTACTGAATGTCAGTAAGAATTGTGCTAAAAAGGAAGGATACAAGATGATCATGACCCATTATTACTCTTAAGAAGTTTATAATCTAGTACCGAGGCAAATAAACAGACAAGATTTCAGCTCTGTGGGGTACGTCCTGGGGTAGAGAGGTAAATGCCAAAGGTTACAGCAGCACAGTGCAGGGGCCCCTGACCCAGAGCAACTGACTGCCTGGGGAATAAAGAGGAAACCTGAGAGCCTTACTCAAGGGAGTGAAACCCATAATGAGTCTTCAAGATTTCCATGTTCTCCAGTAAGGGAGAGACTCATCTGGGAAGAGGCTAGAGTACTAGCAAAGACACAGAAACCACAGAGACTATGCAAGATTCAGGGAACCAAGAGAAGCCAAAACTAAAACTATAGATACAGGCAAGCAATGAAGTTTGAGTGCTTTACTACACACTTTGGATTTTTCTCTTGAAGGCAAGAAAGAGCCTGTGAAGGTTATTAAGTAGAATAAGGATGGGATTAGATATGTAAAGGGCTTCCCTGATAGCTCAGTTGGTAAAGAATCCACCTGCAATGTAGAAAACCCCTGTTTGATCCCTGGGTCCAAAAGATCCACTGGAGAAGGGATAGGCACCCACTCCAGTGTTCTTGGGCTTCCCTTGTGGCTCAGCTGGTAAAGAATCCGCCTGCAATGCAGGAGACCTGGGTTCAATCCCTGGGTTGGAAAAATCCCCTGGAGAAGGGAAAGGCTACCCATTCTAGTATTCTGGCCTGGAGAATTCCATGGACTGTATAGTCCATGGGGTCACAAAGAGTTGGACACGACTGGACTGAGCGAATTTCACTTTAGGAATGTAAATTAGGAAGACCACTCTAGAAAAAACTTAAACCAGAAAAATACAGGAGATAAAAATAAAGATCAAAAATAAGGATTTAGAACCAAAAGAACAACTTTGAGAGATACTAAAAATTAAGAATGGTCCCATTTGTTTATTTTACTTTTATTTCCAATATTCTGGGAGGTGGGTCTTGGAGGATCCTGCTGTGATTTATGTCGGAGAGTGTTTTGCCTATGTTCTCCTCTAGGAGTTTTATAGTTTCTGGTCTTACATTTAGCTCTCTAATTCATTTTGAGTTTATTTTTGTGTATGGTGTTAGGAAGTGTTCTAGTTTCATTCTTTTACAAGTGGCTGACCAGTTTTCCCAGCACCACTTGTTAAAGAGACTGTCTTTTCTCCATTTCATATTCTTGCTTCCTTTGTCAAAGATAAGGTGTCCATAGGTGCATGGATTTATCTCTGAGCTTTCTATTTTGTTCCATTGATCTATATTTCTGTCTTTATGCCAGTACCATACTGTCTTGATGACTGTGGCTTTGTAGTAGAGCCTGAAGTCCGGCAGGTTAATTCCCTCAGTTCCATTCATCTTCCTCAAGATTGCTTTGGCTATTCGAGGTTTTTTGTATTTCCATACAAATTGTGAGATTATTTGTTCTAGTTCTGTGAAAAATATCGTTGGTAGCTTGATAGGGATTGCATTGAATGTATAAATTATTTTGGGTAGTATACTCATTTTCACAATATTTATTCTTCCAATCCACAAACACGGTATATTTCTCCATCAGTGTCCTCTTTGATTACTTTCACCACTGTTTTATAGTTTTCTATGTACAAGTCTTTTGTTTCTTTAGGTAGATATATTCCTAAGTATTTAATTCTTTTCATTGCAACAGTGAATGGAAGAGTTTCCTTAATTTCTCTTTCTATTTTCTCATTATTAGTGTATAGGAAGGCAAGGGATTTCTGTGTGTTGATTTTATATCCTGCAACTTTACTGTATTCATTGATTAGCTCTAGTAGTTTTCTGGTAGAGTCTTTAAGGTTTTCTGTGTAGAGGATCATGTCATCAGCGAACAGTGAAAGTTTTACTTCTTTTCCAGTTTGTATTCCTTTTATGTCTTTTTCTGCTCTGATTGCTTTGGCATTAAAAGCAAAAATAAACAAATGGGACCTAATTAAAATCAAAAGCTTCTGCACAGCAAAGGAAACTATAAGCAAGGTGAAAAGACAGCCTTCAGAATGGGAGAAAATAATAGCAAATGAAACAACTGACAAAGAATTAATCTCCAAAATATACAAGCAGCTCCTGCAGCTCAATTCCAGAAAAATAAATGACCTAATCAAAAAATGGGCCAAAGAACTAAACAGACATTTCTCCAAAGAAGACATAAAGATGGCTAACAAACACATGAAAAAATGCTCAACATCCCTCATCATCAGAGAAATGCAAATCAAAACCACAATGAGATACCATTTCACACCAGTCAGAGTGGCTGCTATCCAAAAGTCTACATGCAATAAATTCTGGAGAGGGTGTGGAGAAAAGGGAACCCTCTTACACTGTTGGTGGGAATGCAAACTAGTACAGCCACTATGGAGAACAGTGTGGAGATTCCTCAAAAAACTGGAAATAGAACTGCCATATGATCCAGCAATCGCACTCCTGGGCGTATACACCGAGGAAACCAGAATTGAAAGAGACACATGTACTCCAGTGTTCATTGCAGCACTGTTTATAATAGCAAGGACATGGAAGCAACCTAGATGTCCATCTGCAGACGAATGGATAAGAAAGCTTTGGTACATATACACAATGGAGTATTTTTCAGCCATCAAAAAGAATGCATTTGAATCAGTTCTAATGAGGTGGATGAAATTGGAGCCTATTATACAGAGTGAAGTAAGCCAGAAAGAAAAATATCAATACAGTATACTAACGCATATATATGGAATTTAGAAAGATGGTAACCTTAACCCTGCATAAGAGACAGTAAAAGAGACATAGGTGTATAGAACAGTCTTTGGGACTCTGTGGGAGAGGGTGAAGGTGGGATGATTGGGGAGAATGGCATTGAAGCATGTGTATTATCATATGTGAAACGAATCACCAGTCCAGGTTTGAAGCATGATACAGGATGCTCGGGGCTGGTGCACAGGGATGACCTGGAGGGAAGATATGGGGAGGAGGGAGGTGGGAGGGGGGTTCAAGAAGGGGAACACATGTACACCCGGGGCGGATTCATGTCAATGTATGGCAAAACCAATCAATATATTACTGTAAAGTAATTAGCCTCCAATAATAAATAAATAAAATTAAGAATGGATAGGATTTTGAAATGGAGATGAAGGGGAAAAGGATGACTTCCAGTTTTCCGAATGAACTTACTCAGTAGCTGATGATGCCATTCACTAAGACAGAAGAGAGGAGAAATGGGGAAAAACTGGGAGAGGAAAGCTGGTGGGTTCAGTTCAGTTTTTATCTGCTGAGTGTACAGACCCTTGTGCTCCAAAGCAGCTATGTCTCCTAGAAGGCAGCTGAATGTGCAAGAATGAACACACATACTCATTAAAAACCAACTGATTTTAGGGCCAGATAAAAATAGCTGAAACTCCAGTACTTTGGCCACTTGATGCGAAGAACTGACTCATTGGAAAAGACCCTAATGCTAGGAAAGATCGAAGGCGGGAGGAGAAGGGGATGACAGAGGATGAGATGGTTGGACAGCATCACCAACTCGATGGACATGAGTCTGAGTAAGCTCTGGGAGTTGATAATGGACAGGGAGACCTGGCATACTGAAGTCTATGGGGTCACAAAGAGTTGGACACAACTGAGCGACTGAACTGAAAAATAGGTTCAATTCTAATCTCTGCTACTTAAAAGCTGGTTGACCTTAATATTCTCCAAGCCACAATCTTTCTGTAAAATGGTAACCATAACAAACACGAAGCAAGGACATGGTAAGGATTGAAGTCAGTATACAGAAAATGCTAGATGAGGATAAAATGTGCAATAAATGACACCTCTTGCTACATCATAGAGAAAAAACTTTTCTTTGAAGCAAAATAGCTATAAATAAATTCTCTTTCTTTTTATTATGAACTTTTTAAAAATTTCAGCCTATTTGCCCTGTATCTTAATAAATGCCAAGCATTTTTTCAAAAAGCTTTGAGACATTAATCAATATACTCTGCAAGATTTAAAGTCATTTAAAGATTTCATTCAAATAGGAATCACTTCACCCTAATGGGAGTTTATTCTATGGCGATGAAAGTCCAAACAAGAAAATTCAAATGTATTTAAGGCATGTGGACATAATGGGGAAAGCTTTGGACTTGGAGTCAGAAGACTGTTGTGAAGTCCCAACTCTGACTTGGGACTTAATAGTCCCAAGCATCCCTTTACACATGCACAAGATGAACAATTTGGCCCGTATGTTCTGCTAAGTCTAAGGATGCTGAAGGAGAAGAATTTATGATGTTTTCAAAATTAAAGCCATTAAGCCATGAACCCTTGACACAAACTTCACATTTCCTGTGGGTTAAAAGAGACGAACCCACTCCTGATGACCAGAGAGCAGAGGCTTCCATTCTGACTCTGATTGGATCATCATGCACAGGGGGAGAGTTAAGTACTGGGGAGGAAGAAAAAGAAAGAAGAATGAGAGCAATCTTTCCTTCTCTCGAAATCTCTCCCACTCCTACCACCAATTCAGCAGCTGGGTTCGAGCTGAAAGACCAGAAGGTCAGTCACTCAAGATTTCTGATTCTCAAACCTGGCTGAACATGAACAACACTGAGAACTTAATTTTTTTAAAAAAAGACCAAATTCCACAGCATTAAAATATCACTAGGAGTAAACCCCATATGATTTACAGGGGTTGGGTTTCATTTTGTAAAGAGTGATATGAAGCATCTTATGTAATAACCTCACTCTAATGTTAAACCTAAGACTACATTGTCTTTCGGAGAAGGCAATGGCAACCCATTCCAGTATTCTTGCCTGGAAAATCCCATGGACGGAGGAGCCTGGTAGGCTGCAGTCCACGGGGTGAGTCCGACTCAACTGAGTGACTTCACTTTCACTTTCCACTTTCACGCATTGGAAAAGGAAATGGCAACCCATTTCAGTGTTCTTGCCTTTAGAATCCTAGGGCGGGGGAGCCTGGTGGGCTGCGGTCTATGGAGTCACACAGAGTCAGACACGACTGAAGTGCCTTAGCAGCAACAGCATATTGTCTTTAGCTTCATTTAACTGTGCTAAATGAAAAATTTGTTCTTAAGTATACACACACACACCCTAAGGTAATTAACTGGATCATCCTGGTTTGCACGGACTCTACTGGCTTTAGCTTTAAAAGTTCCAAGTCACAGGAAACTCCTGGGTCCTTGGAAAACAGGGACAGAAGGTCAATCTAGCTCACACACACACGCATACACGCACACATACACATTCTTACACAGATGGACACAAACTTTTAAGTAATGCCCAGTGTGTCAGAACAAAGTACAGATAGACAGTAGCCCTCTCATGAAGCATCGCCACTAAGATGATGTCATCATTCACTCAGGTACATGGTCACACTGGGATCAAAAGACAGGCAGTGAATGGCATGGGTGACTTATCATCATGCTGACTACCATCCATTTCACTAGAGCCCATGCTACTAATATTTAAGTTCAATAACCAGCATTTAAAAAACTACTTTGAAGCCCCTGCTTCCCAACTGCCTTTTGTCTACTTTTGTAAAAACTCAGGCATTTTTGAGAAATAATCACTACTATTTGAAGAATTTTTAATGGTCTTTGTAATTTTTTGTTACATTTTTCCTGAAATGATACCAAGTGAAATTAAATAATAATATATAAAGACATTAGACAATGGTCATATCTGTCTATAAATTAAAAACTTAATTATCATGTCATTTAAATGAAACACTAATAGAAAACTAACTTGGAACAACATCTATACATCAGAATGCACATTACTCTGAATTTTCAAATTGAACTCATTTCCGAAATCATTTCTGGAGCCATATTATTATAACAAATATACTGTCCTTTGTTGCCTGATGGGAACATAAGATTCTAAGATCTAATCATGATCATACAAGCAAATAATACACACATGGTAAATATACATCTCCTCATTTGTGACATCACTAATTGTCTGTGGGCAGAACAGCTTGGATGCAACTGGTGGTACTGTGGGAATGGGGAGTGAAGGGAGAACCTCCCACTGACTCCCAATGAACACACCAAAGGACTAGTGTCACGAAGACACTACTAATAAATTAGGAGGAGAGGCTATATAAGTCCTTTCCCATTGAGAAATCTGAATTTTAGAATGGTTGCCACCAATCTCGTGCATTCCTCCCTGGGCAAAGTGAAAGTCACTCAGTCGAGTCTGACTCTTTGTGACTCCATGGACTATACAGTCCATGGAATTCTCCAGGCCAGAATACTGGAGTGGGCAGCCTTTCCCTTCTCCAGGGGATCTTTCCAACCCAGGGATTGAACCCAGGTCTCCTGCACTGCATGTGGATTCTTTATCAGCTGAGCCACAGGGAAGCCCTGCAAAGACTTAGCAAAATAAGGAAATCCCTTCAGGACTGTGGTTGCCATCCTCAAAGTGAACAATAGGCATGCAAGTGATATGCTTCACCTTTCATACTTCTGACATTCACCATCCAAATACCTCGGGAATAAAACACAATAAAGGAGGTGTGTAAAACTCTTTAGACAGTAAAGAACACTTTGCACAATTTCAATGCCCTCATCTTTCTATCATTGTCTTTACAGGAAGACAATCAAGGAAGACCTCAAAATATGATATCATTAAGCAGAAATAGTATACATTTCCAAAGGTATGTTTTATGATCTTGAAAGAGGATTCAAAATTTGACTAAAAATATGTTTAACAAAAAAATTGCTTTTTACAATATATCCCTTCCAGTATGATTTTGAGTCGTCTTACCACAACATTTTTCAGTAAAACTGAGATTGAATTACGACTTACGGATTGCTCATTTAAATCCTGGGAGTCTTCCATGTGGTTTTCTTACTTCTCCTGCCACCCCCAAGTAGAAGCAGCTTCCTCCAATTAAAAATGGACTATCTGAAACAAAACGATGAAAATAAAGTGGAAAAATGAAAAAGTCACCTTTTAAAATTATTTGTAAAATTACCAAAACTTTGATTTACGTGATAATAATCTTGTAGAAACATTATTTTTCAAGAACAAAATTTCTTAGTATTGTTCCCATATCTGATAGAAATGATGACCTTGAAAATCACATCATAGCAATACTGAGATAAGTAAACAGCTACTTAGACATCCTGCAGGTAAACAAAAGCATTTGAGGACAACTTCAGAGACCCAGGGAGGAGTAAACACCCAGTGTGCTATTTTGCTGAGAGAAGTCTGTCATTAAGCAATTGACAAAAGTCTGTGTTTTGTGTTAGTCGCTCAGTCATATCCAACTCTTTGAGACCCCATTAACTGTAGCCCGCCAGGCTCCTCTGTCCATGGGATTCTCCAAGCAATAATACTGAAGTGGGTTGCCATTTCCTTCTCCAAAAGTCTGTATTAACCACTCATTTTGTAAAGAATATAAAATTGAAAAAATATAACGTGTATTTTAATATGACAGCTCTATACTACAGGAAAATTTGTCTCAATTGCCAGATGATCATATTTTGTTCTAAAAAATATAATGTGTAAAATGCATGTACAACTTTTTAAAAATAATGAAAATAAGACTACCATGATAAAAAGGTGTTACAGGAATATGTAAGAAGGAAAACTGGTCAGTAAACTACTCAAAAAATGTTCATCTTTACTTGATATCATACAGTAAAAATTTTCCAGACAGACTGAAGTCTAAAAATACTCTAAGAAAAACAGGCATATATATTTTAAATTTCCATATAGAGAAGACTTATAGAAGCAGTGGAATATAACACAAAAAAAGCCAAACACCCTCTTGAGTTCCCCCACACATACACAATTAATCACAATTAAAAGATACATGAAAATATAAAAGTACCTCTGCAAATATCAAACATAGTAAGTTAATGTTCTTGACATAATAAAGAGCTCTTACAATCTAAACAGAAAAGCATATGCACTCCTACAGAAAAATGGTCAATCACCACAAAACAATATTCAAGCTCACTAATCTATGAAATGCACTTTAAATTAGTAATGATACATTTCTAGCCCTTCATATTCTAATTCTAAAATAAAATTAAAGGAATATGAGTTTATAAAAAGATCTCTATAAAAGTGTTCATTATAGGCATAAACACAGATATAAATTATTAAACTTACGTTTCAAGGAATATTTAGAGACATCAAAAGTTTTCAAAGATATCATTTAAGTGGAAAATAAATATTCCAGTCTGCAGAAACAATATGTTCCCAACTCACTTTACAGAACATTCAACATATTGGAGGGGTTTTACTTGGCTTTAAGTATTCCCTACTACAACTAGAGAAGCGTGGTTTTAGGTTCTTGTCATTTCTGCCCTACAGTACAGTCTTTAATAAACCAGTTACTTTATTAGAACATAGACATTTTAAAATGTACATTGTTTTACATATACACGAACACAGAGACACAAATCAAAGATTCTTTTCTAAAATTTTCTCTAATTTAAATTTTTAAAAGTCATAAAATGGGAATGGCAACTTATATGTATGTATTGTGACAGTCTCAATAAGAAACTGATTACAAATACTCCAAAACCAGAGAGGTTTCATTTTTAAAGAAAAGCACTATTTTAAAGGGCATTTAAGGTTGGGATGAGGAAGGGTAGATAGTAACACACTGAAAGGTGTTACAGTATACATGTGAATCTAGGAAGACAGGTAGGCAGGGAGTTCTAGATTTAAAGCTGTCATTCTTTGTGTTGGAGGTGGCCCTGAGAAATGGTGATGGGAAAAGCCCAGCTCTTTCCTTTTCACCTCGCACCTTCGTCTTTCTTCTCCTACTCTTCCGCATCTCCTTATAGACTCTCGCGTCACATCTGGCTCTCCCTCCCTGTCCTGCTTCTTGCTGATCTCTGGCTTGCTCTTCCCATCCAAGCGGACCTCCTGATCCTTGGCCCGACCACTCTGGCCCAGCCTTGCCTTGGATAAGGTGTACAACTTAGGAAATGTGGCCACTAGTCCAACTGATGCTAAACTGCTAAGATTCTACACCTGCCAGCATCATGAGCCCTTCCTCTCTCCTCCAGGAAGAAACTGTGATGGACTATTTCCTTTGCAGCCATTTTCTCCCTACTACCTGGATAATAAATTAGCCAAGTACTCTCTTAAAGGGAGAATCTGATGCTCCTTTTCATCTAATAGATGGGTAAAATGAATGGCAAAAATACTGTACCAGAGTATCAAGGGAAGAAACACTAAATTCAGCTATGTAAAAACAAAACCAAAACTTTTTATTTCTGAATACAGAAAAATAGTCCACAAAATAAAAAGACACAACAGATTATGAAAAATATCTTCAATAAATACTATAAAGATGACTTTTAAAACAAAAATATTGCTAAGACAAAGTTTAAGGAACTATTAAATGACTAAGAAAAGATATGAAAAATCATTATCTAGAGTGTAAGTAATAAATATTTGAAAAAGTATTCACTTTCACAGTTGCCAAAATATGCAAACTGGTGATGGACAGGGAGGCCTGGCATGCTGTGATTCATGGGGTCACGGAGAGTCGGACACAACTGAGCGACTGAACTGAACTGAACTGAAGCAACAAGTATACAGTTTGGATTCCTATACATATCTTCAATAACTAAACCATTTTAAATATTATTAATACTTTGTCAGAAGGGATACAGTGAAAATGCTGTCCTCATTCAATTGCCACTGATAATGCCAAGTTTTCTAACATTTTTAGAAAGCAGTCTGCCACTGCATTTTAAAATGTTTAAACTCTTTTACCCAATGTATCAACTTTCCTAGGGAGTAAACTATTTCCTTCCAAAAGTGACAAGGTATTCACTACAGTGGTATTCACGATAATAAAAATTAGATGTAGCTTCATCTTTACAGAGCATCGGTTAAACAAATTATGGTCAATAAATTTAATATAAATGCAAAGATCAGAAGTACAATTATAAAAATGACATGAAAAGCAAAAAATACTGATTATATAGTAAGTGAAAAAAATCAGAACACAAACTAATGTAAACTTAGCATGTATTTGGGTATTGGTTAAAAAGAAACATTAAAAATATCCATAATTTGATAAAGAATTATGTCTTTGGCTTCACATACTTTGATTATTGTTGATTTTATTGCCTGTTTGCAATAAATTATATTTTTTTTCCACCATAATACAGGAAGACAGAGTAAGTCAAACCAAATGATGCTAAAATGATTTCACAAGATCAGTTAAAAGCACAGCAAACAATGAAAGGGAATTTTCCAAGTAGCAGACTCTATCTTCAAGTGAACTCTGTGTCTTTCCCTAGGAAATAAATTTCAAAACCAGAGTAAATTCTTTAAGGCAAGTATTCTTTATCCTATTTATTAGTGTCATCTACAGCACCTGTCTCAGTGTCTGGCGAGCATTACGTGGTTGACAGATATTAACTGAATGAATGACAAAATTAATGGTGGATGAAATCATACATAATGTATTTGACAATGCAAATAAAAAGTGTAAACAACCATATAACTTAATTTTGAAAATTCTGTCTCAAATATGTGGCTATTTTAAGAAAAATGCTGTGCTTTTCAGGTAGAGTATTGTAACTTTTCAAAAAATTTAATATTGAGGTTAGTCCTCCAGGTATTTTCCTATTTGCCTGACACAATACCTGGTGGAATAATCTCAATATTAAATTTTCGGCTTCCCTGGTGGCTCAGATGGTAAAGAATCTGCCACCAACGCAGGAGACCTGGGTTTGATCCCTGTGTTTGGAAGATCCCCTGAAGGAAATGGCAATCCACTCCAGTATTCTTGCCTGGAAAATTCCATGGACAGAGGAGCCTGGCAGGCTACAGTCCATAGGGTCGCAAAGAGTTGGCCACAACTGAGCACACATACACAACAATAAAATATTTATAATAATATGACTATTATAATCAAATGTAGCCTATTATTTATTTATAACATAGCATGTCATTTTAGTTTCCTAAAGTTGCTGTTATAAAGTACTAAGATTAGGCGGCTTAAACAACAGAAATCTATTCTCTCATAGTTCTGACAGTACGAAGTCCTAAATTAATACACTGGAAGATTCATGCCCTCTCTGGAGGCTCTAGAAAGGAATCATTCTTTGTCTGTTCCTAATTTCTGGTGTTTGCCAGCAATCTTTAGCATCCCCTGGCTTGTAGATGCATCTTAGTGTGGCCATCACACAATATTCTCCCTGCCTATCTCTCCAAATAACTTCCTCCGTATGTGCATCTCTCTGTCCAAATTTCCCTATTCTTACAAGTACACCAGCCATGGGACTAGAACCCACTCTAATCTGGTCAAATCTCATTTTAACTCCATTACATCTGCAAAGACTCTATTTCCAAGTAAGGGAGCATTCACAAGTAAGGTGGTTAGAACTTAAACCTATCTTTTGGGAAAAACAATTCAATCCAAAACACATGTACAACAATCACACCAAAATAATATTAAGATGTGTTCAAGGTTTAAATGTAGAAGATTGAAGGCAGGAAGAGAAGGGGATGACAGAGGATAATATGGTTGGAAGGCATCACAGACTCGACGGACATGAGTCTGAACAAGCTCTGGAAATCGGTGATGGACAGGGAAGCCTGGCGTGCTGCAGTCCATGGGGTCTCAAAGAGCTGAACACAACTGAGCGATTTAACTGAACTGAAGGTTTAAATGTAGTATTTCCAGAAAAGATACACAAGAATTAAATTAAGGCTATCAATCACTAGGAAAGAACTGATCATATTCTAGAAGGACCACCATCTCTGGGCACTGCTGCTAACTCAAATGAAATTAAAAATTAAGACAGCCAGAAAACTGTTGAAACATAAGAGAATAAAGCAAAGACCAGCCTTTTTCTGTTAACCACTGCTTCAGAATCTACTTAATGTTCCAGTTGGGGAGTTATTTGCATCAGTGTTCCATGTTACAACATAATACTTTGCTTTATATTTCCTTAAAATTGAGATTGTTACTCAGTTTAACTGTTTTACGGCAACATGAATTTATTTCTTTGCCAAACACTCTAAAGTACTAAAATATTATGAGCCCAGTGATTTTATATTACTGGACCAAGTAAAACTACCTGGGCTAATTGCAGACACAGTATTATTTTACATCATAATTTAGCAATGGTTGTTATGCTAAGTCCTTTAACATTCAGTATTCACAAATACATGAGAAAAAGACAAGAACATTCTTCAAATCAAATTAGAGAAGTATTACCTCATAATAAAGATATAAAATTAAGGAGGAACAGTAACCTCATGCTGTTTTATGAGGCAATAATTTAGTTCCAAGTTCTATTTCAAGGCCATTCTCCCCAAAATGGTAAATTTCGAACAGAAATCATAGCGACCTCGCTCATTCTGTGTTAGATTATTTCTTCTGAAGCTAGATTTTCAACATACAGAAAACTGATCATATCCTTTTCTTGAACTCTGCCCTAGACATAAGGTGGAAACTCCTGTCCCATGGAAAATCAGAATAAAAAAATCAGCAAATCTTCTAATTTAAACATATAATGAGATTATATATCAAGTGTTAAAAACATTTCTCAGAAATGAGATACTGAGAAATGGCACAGAAAGGACACTGTGCTTTCAAGAAAAAGATGCTGAAAGAAGTAGGAAGAGCTTGTGGAGTCTGTGCGATGTAACCCTAATCCTCTGTCTTTCTAAGCAAACCATCGATAAAAACTAGACTATCCAGGCATACTTTCCCTTGGTTGTGTGTGTGTGTGTGTGCTCAGTCATGTCCGACTCTTTGAGACCCCATGGACTGTAGCCCACCAGGCTCCTCTGTTCATGGAATTCTTCAGGCAGGAATCCTGGAGTGGGTTGCATTTATTCCTCCAGGGGATCTTCCTGACCCAGGGATCGAACCTGAGTCCCATGAATCACCTTCATTGCAGGCGGACTCTTTACCACTCGCACCACCTGGGAAGCCCTTACTCTGGCTAAAGGCAAATGTGAAAGGTGAAGGGGTGCCCCCTGTTTCAGAGCTGGCATGGAACTAAGACAGAAGCTGCAGGGCGTGGAGGGAGGGGGCTATTCTGCTGGACTATATACACAGATGGCAAGGCCTCCCACTGCCCATTAAAGCTGAACACCTGTCATCGACTCCTCGTCACTCCTCTCCACATTCGATAAATTCCCAAGCAACACCTCCTGGAGCTCACTCAGATCCCTCCACGTTTCTCCCCTCACAGATACTATAGTAGTTCAAGCCGTCACCTTCCCTACATTGAAGCAGCAGCCTCCTAAGGGCCCTCCATCCTGCTCCCTGGACCTCATTTTTCATGGCACAGTCAGAGTGATGGCTTTAAAGATCTCATTATGTTCTCTTCAAACAATCCAGAGCTTTGCCCCTCCCTTGGGATAAACCATTCTTTCCTTGGTGCTACTGCGGCTCTGGCAGTACATCACTCTGCCAAAATGACCCATGACAGGTGACCAGAAGTCAGATGCTTTTGTTCCCTGGGGCCATGGACCAAAGTACGAGCTTAGAGAGAGCTCCATCTTCCTCCTCCCTGCAGTCCAGGCCTTATTCCACAGTCCTCGCCATCCCTTCACGCTATCACTACCGTCACACTGCTCTGTGGCCAAAGGTTGGGAATTCCACCAGCAGTCTCCTGTGAGGGTGCATGCACAGTAGAGGCTATATTTGCTTCTTGCTGCAGTGCAAAGAAAAAAGAAGAGGGAAAGAGACTACATTCCCCCACCCATCTTCCAAATGCCTACTATGCATGCCTATCTGCTAAATTGCTCAGTCGGGTCCAACTCTTTTTGTGACCCTATTGACTGTAGCCCACCAGGCTCCTCTGTCCATGGGATTCTCCAAGAATACTGGAGTGGGTTGCCATGCCCTTCTCTAGGGGATCTTACCCACCCAGGAATTAACCTACTTCTGCTTTAGCAAGCAGGTTCTTTACCACTAGTGCCACCTGGGAAGCCCAAATGTCTAGTACATTCCTAGGGTAAGATATAAAGATTGCACCCCACCCAAACTCTTGTTCTAGTTCCTGTGCAGATTCCAGTGGAGATGGAAGTGTGTGGATAGTTCTGTCCATAACCTCTGGCACAGCCCCCATTCTACCCTAGGTGGGGGCTTCAGAGGATTTATCACACATGAAAAGTCTTCTGGACCAAGGCAAGGTGTCTGGCATTCCATTATATTCTATCATTTAGAACAGCTAATCTATTGTTTGACTTGCAGATTATCAAATTGCAAATGAATTTTCAAAAACATTTGTGTATAAAATTAAGGTTTGCTTGCATGAGGGTACTTATATACCTATTGTTGTTGTTTAGTCTCTAAGTGGCGTTCGATACTTTTGCAACCCCATGGACTATTGCCTGTCAGGTTCCTCTTTTC
The DNA here is from genome assembly GCF_049115385.1 of Moschus berezovskii. NCBI lineage: Eukaryota > Metazoa > Chordata > Mammalia > Artiodactyla > Moschidae > Moschus > Moschus berezovskii. Next base: position 78,556,295 of record NC_142469.1, on the reverse strand, counting down.
ATGGGATTTCCCAGGCAAGAATGGGTTGCATTTCCTTCTCCAGGAGATCTTCCAGGGATTGAATCCACGAGTCCTGCACTGCAGGCAGATTCTTTACTGCTGAGCCACCAAGGAAGCCCATATATATCTATGAATATCACACTGACCCATATTCATCTTATAACATATTAAGTCCCCCAGGACTTTTCCAGTGACATCAAATTACTTCAGTCTAATGACTCGTCCACTATCCCTTCCAATGGCTTAGGATGTAGGTCCGAGAAAGTACCAGGCTACTCCTCCGTCAGTGGCAAAATCTCTAGCATATAAAACTTAGGTGTTTTCTATTGCCACGAGTAAAAAGCTGATCTACTAGGGAGAGACAGAAAGGAGCTGACCCAGAAAGAAAAGCAAAAACGGGAGATGACAAGAAAGTCCTGGCAGAATTCAAGTCCCTGGATCCTGTTACTCATGAAGCCTCACTGTCTCCCTGCTCTTCCTGCTGCATTGTTGCTCAGTGCTTCGCTGGATTCCATGAGCAATCCTCATAATCTCCAATTAAATTCTCTCCTTTACTAACAGACTGCCTCACATAAAACTGCAGTTGTATAGGAGGTCTAACAAGTTCTATTTTCACTGCATTCTTGAGTTATTATAGCTGGGATCAACTGTTAAGAAGGACACCGCCTTTACATTCTCTGTACCAAGTTCCCCTCATTGCCCTCCAAATTTCATTAATGGGTCTCTGAAGCTGGGTCAGGCACTGGCTCGTTCCAGCTGCTCAGGCAGCATGCCAGAGAGGGAAGCCAACAGCACAAAGAACACCTAGCTCCAATTCTATGACCAACTGTTCAGAAAGGTAAGACGGGCGTTCTGTGGCCATACACATGACTCTTGTCCCTGCTTGTACAAAAGGAAAACAGAAAAGGTGTCCAATAAACAGATCGAGGTGAACAGTAACGTCTAACTTCAATCTCCTTAAATGAAGTCAAGTGAAAAAGCAGATGCTGAGCTACTTTTGAACTGTTTACAAGATAGGACATGGATTTTGCAAAATGACCCATTTAACACAAAATGTTTAAAAATGATGAGGTTAATTTCTCATGCTAAAAAATGATAACAAGCCGAATTTCAAGATAAACATGGTTTCCCAGTTGGCACTAGTGGAGACGCAAGAGACACGGGTTCAATCCCTGGGTCAGGAAGATACCCTGGAGGAGGGCATAGTAACCCACTTCAATACTCTTGCCTGGAGAATCCCGTGGACGGAGGAGCCTAGCAGGCTACAGTTCTTAGGGATACACAGAGTCAGACACGACTGAAGTGACAGCATGCACACATGCATTTGGGTCCTTAGTGATATACAGATTCATTTGATAGAAGCCATCTTCCTGGAATTATAAATTACTATCTCTTGATTTTTGACAGTAAGGGCCAGCCAAGGTTATGTTTTGTTTGTGTTTGCTAATTGTTGATGGTTGGCTAGTCAACTTAGAAAACACAGATATAATTGAAACCAGCTAGTCTCACAGAAACATCTCAAAGAAGTCTGAGCCTGGCAACTTTTATTACACCTACATATTCTGTAACCTGCTTTTCTTCCCATGCATCCCTTGTTGTTCTTCCCATACTACACTTCCACTGACTGCGGAGCTTTCTGCATTTACTGTAATAGTTCATTGAGCTATGTAGCCTGACAGAAAAGAACTACTTGAGCCTCTCTTAATAAACTATCTGCTCTTCTCTTCTCTTGAGACCCTAGAAGTCTAAAAAAAGTCTTTCTGGAGGAAAAAGAAATGTAGTGACTCCTAGTGAAAACTTAGGGGCTTCCCAGGTGGCTCAGTGGGTAAACAATCCACTTGCAAAGCAGGAGAGGCAGGTTTGATCCCTGGGTTGGAAAGATACCCTGGAGGAGGGCATGGAAACCCACTCCAGTATTCTTGCCTGGAGAATCTCATGGACAGAGGACCCTGTACAGTTCATGAAGTTGTAAAAGACTAAACAACAACATCAACAAAGTAAAGACTTTAGGAATAAAACAAGACTATATGCGAGTCCTTGCTTTCCTACTGGATAACTATAGCCTTGGGATAGTTCATAAATACCTTTGAATATCATCTTCTTCATCCATCACATAGGAACAATAATAATACCTATATTATATTTTGTTAGGATTAAATAAACTCATGTATTTCAAAAATGTAAGCCATTTACTAATGACAAACTGGAAGAAAATTTTTGCTTTTTTATTCATTCTTCATTTAATTAATTAAAATATTTTATGTTTTTTTCTATACAGTAGAATTGTACTTATGTGATTTCTATGAAAATAATTTTTCACTCTGTTCAACTAAGAATATTATACTAATCAGTTATTTTCAGGAACTGCATCTATATATAGGCAGTTAGTAGCCCAAGTCACCAGTCTTGGACCAATTTTCTAAACTCACACTAGTTTGTAAAAATGAACTATTTTTGATATTTTGATCAGGTGAGATTCAGTTCAGTTCAGTTCAGTCGCTCAGTCGTGTCCGACTATTTGCGACCCCATGAATCACAGCACGCCAGGCCTCCCTGTCTATCACCAAATCCCTTTACCTATTCTGAGTTTGCCATTCTACACAGCAAAGAAGTTGTGGTTGGTTTCTTCAGCACAGAGAGACTGATGTTTACAGTAACAGAATTATAGATGAGTACATAAAAGAGAACACATTTTCAGAAAATAAAGCATGAGCGAGGAATGGCATTCAGTGTTTAACAGAATGCTGAGAAGTTCTGAATTGGCAAAAGCAGGAGTAAAGTGCTAAATACTAGTGAATACACACACTTTGTTATTACTGCTTTGATACCTTTGAAACACAAAAAAGAATGGTAAATGTGATGTAACTGCAACAACACATCTACCTCCAATTTATGAAGAATAGGGACCAGTGACTGGAGTTAAGGGGCAGGCAACTTGAAGGCTGCTGTGATAATCTGAATAAGAAATCAGGAGAACCTGAACTGATACGGCGACTGAAAGAAGCCTGGAGAAAAGATGGATATGTGGGAATATATGAAAGGCAAATCTTTATAAGGCAAATACAACTGATATGTAACCAGTAAGACAAACATAATTATCAGGTGACACACCCGGATTCTGGAGAAACTGGTGATATGAAAAAGTTCAGCAGAAAAGATATGTTTGCATATAACTGTTTTGCTGACCTTATGTTCATTTATACAGATGGGCAGAAAACAACAGCAAGAGGTTAACACAGGAAGAAGTCTGAGAAGTTCGTCTCTTTTACTGAAGGAAAGCTAGGACAACTCATCCTGTCATCTAACTCAACAAGGAAGTCTGTCAGGTCAAAGAGCCTTTGGGAAGAGAGTAAGAGAAAATAATTGAGATAAACTAAACCTCAGCCTCACACAAATGTAATTCTAAATAGTTACTGCATCCCTAGCATAGAAACCGCAAACCAAAATATTAAAATCAAGATTGAGCCAGAGATTTGAATTCCCTAGACTCCAGGGAAGCAAATGAAAAACTGGTCCACAGGGCATAAAGGATTCTGAAATAAAAATTCATCAAAAGTGATAAGCTACACCAGGAAACAAAACACCACAGAGACAACAGATGCAACAACAGGAGATTTGGAACCCAAAAATTTGAGATTAATGACAATCGGAAAAATCTCATATAATAAGCATGCTTAAAATAATTAAAGAAGAAATAGAAACAAAACTGAAGGACCCAAGCATCGCAAAAAATAAATACACAAATTTGAAAAAGAACTGTAAAAGTGCTTTTAAAAATATATCCATTGAAATTTCAAGCAAGAAATGAATGAACTAAATAACTGATTAGAGGAAACAGCTAAGGAAACAATTTGTGAAGTAGAAGATAAAACTCAAGAATACCCCATCCCCACAAAAGAAATAAATAAAAACAAAAACAACAGCAGCAACACAAACCTATCTTTTCCTCTAAACTTTTCCATCTCACCAATTTCACAGAAATGAAGGTGTGACACCTGAAAATCATATTTTTTATTTTGTGGGTATGGGATCCAATAATAACAAAGTAAATAGGAGAGATATAAAGTATAGCAGTAAATTTGACTTCCCTAAATACAAGTTTCATGCTTGAACTGTGTCTATAGAGAATAATAGTTAAGAATTTAATTAAATGTAAAGAGGAGAGTGAAAAGGTTGGCTTGAAGCTCAACATTCAGAAAATAAAGATCATGGCATCTGATCCCATCACTTCATGGGAAATAGATGGGGAAACAGTGTCAGATTTTATTTTTTTGGGATCCAAAATCACTGCAGATGCTGACTGCAGCCATGAAATTAAAAGACGCTTACTCCTTGGAAGGAAAGTTATGACCAACCTAGATAGTATATTAAAAAGCAGAGACATTACTTTGCCAACAAAGGTCCGTCTAGTCAAGGCTATGGTTTTTCCAGTAGTCATGTATGGATGTGAGAGTTGGACTGTGAAGAAAGCTGATCGCCGAAGAATTGATGCCTTTGAACTGTGGTGCTGGAGAAGACTCTTGAGACTCCCTTGGACTGCAAGGAAATCCAACCAGTCCATTCTAAAAGAGATCAATCCTGGGTGTTCATTGGAAGGACTGATGCTAAAGCTGAAACTCCAATACTTTGCCACCTCATGCGACGAGTTGACTCACTAGAAAAGAGTCTGATGCTGGGAGGGATTGGGGATAGGAGGAGACGGGGACGGCAGAGAATGAGATGGCTGGATGGCATCACCGACTTGATGGACATGGGTTTGAGTGAACTGCGGGAGTTGGTGATGGACAGGGAGGCCTGGCGTGCTGTGGTTCATGGAGTCGCAAAGAGTCGGACACGACTAAGCGACTGAACTGAACTGAACTGAACTGAAAGAGAATTTTATTTACCCAGATTTTTTAATTGAGGCATCCAAGAAAGTGTTTTTTCCAAGAAAGTTTGAATATCTTCTTTACTCTCAAATTTCCCTGTAGCCTCAGAGTATAAAAGCATCCACTGACTTTGTAACTGCATTAAAAGTAGAATCACATTTACAAAATCTGCCATTTAGCATCTAGTAAGCCAAAGAATTTCATAAAGGTTAAAGTTGAAAGAATTCAGAAAATTATCTCAAATAAATTTTATGTTGCAGTTCAATTCCATGCTTTGCTTCCCTAAAGTATGACTTTAAAGGCAAACTTAGAGAGACAGAGACTATGAAACTCATAGCATCTTACTTCTTTGTCTTGGGATCATAAGGGGTATAGAAGTAACTGGGGTTTATTAACAGACTGATCATATGAGTTTGTAGACACCATACTTGAAGCTTCTTAGATTCAGTGAATAGAACCATCTAATGCTCCTCTTTCCTTCTTTCAATTCTTCCTTACCTATTAGTCTTCAGAATCTACCTTTCAGAACTTCCTCTCTGGGCTGCTCACAGAGCAGAAGTTGAATCCTGCTTTTATATGTATGACAGATACATAGATATTAGATATTAAGAAATATCTTAACATCCTTAAGATACTAGAATAAGGATCTTATATACTAGATATTAAAAAGTGCAATCATATATGTCGCCCCCAAATATTTTTTCCTCAAGTTAAAAACCCCTAGTTAATATGACCACATCTTTAATAAGAAAGCCCTTGTTTTCCCAGTAGGAATTAGGGGTGAATTCAGTCAGCCACAAAAGCATAACTGCCTAAGAAATGCATTAAATGGAAGGTGGATGTGAAATAGGTAAGTGTACATCCTTATTTTCAAACCATTCAATTACAAATTGACATTAAATTAATACAAATCAGTGTAATAAATTAATAATTAATAAATGTATTAATAATTAATAACTCAGTGGTATGTGTGTGTTCAATCGCTCAACTGTGTACAACTCTTTATGAACCCATGGACTGTAGACCACCAGGCTTCTCTGTCCATGCAATTTTCCAGGCAAGAATACTGGAGCACTTGCCACTTCCTCATCCAGAGATCTTCCCGACCCGGGGATCAACCCATGTCTCTTACATCTCCTGCACTGGCAGGCAGATTCTTTACCACTAGTGCTACCAGGGAAGCGCCCAGGTCATCACGAATGTATAACAAATATCACATTCATAACCAGACAAAAAAGAAATGGAAAAGAAATCCAACTAGATGACATGGAAATTAGTAACAAAAATTTTCAAAGCTATAAGAATGCTCCTTTGAGAAAGACCCGAGGGGTTTTGTTTGTTTGCTGGTTCATTAAATCCTGAATTATTTCTTTAGAAAAATTAAAAAAGAATAAGAAAGACTCCTCTTTAAACTGCAGGAAGGTTTCATTTGCCTCGGTCTTGGCCATGCCTGAGTCTGTTCAATCCCCAGGGCTCCAAGGGCTCTTGGGCCTCAGGACTATCTTGGGAAGGAACAAAGGAAGAGATGGTGAGCCATAAAGCTGGAGCCAAGTCTAAGTCCTAAGTCTCAGGACTGCAAAAAAAGGACAAGAAAACCAACCAACCAAAAATGTGTTGAGTAAATACTCTGGAGAAGAGGTGGAACGTAGATCAGTTCAGTCCAATTCAGTCGCTCAGCTGTGTCTGACTCTTTGAGACCCCATGAACCTCAGTACGCCAGGCCTCCCTGTCCATCACCAACTCCCGGAGTCCACCCAAACCCATGTCCTTCGAGTCAGTGATGCCATCCAACCATCTCATCCTCTGTCGTCCCCTTCTCTTCCTGCCCTCAATCTTTCCCAGCATCAGGGTCTTTTCAAATGAGTAAGCTCTTTGCATCAGGTGGCCAAAGTAATGGAGTTTCAGCTTCAACATCAGTCCCTCCAATAAACACCCAGGACTGATCTCCTTTAGGATGGACTGGTTGGATCTCCTTGCAGTCCAAGGGACTCTCAAGAGTCTTCTCCAACACCACAGTTCAAAAGCATCAATTATTCCCAACTCAGTTTTCTTTATAGTCCAACTCTCACATCCACACATGACTACTGGAAAACCACAGCCTTGACTAGACGGACCTTTGTTGGCAAAGTAATGTCTCTGCTTTTTAATATGCTCTCTAGGTTGGTCATAACTTTCCTTCCAAGGAACAAGCATCTTTTAATTTCATGGCTGCAGTCACCAACTGCAGTGATTTTGGAGCCCAGAAAAATAAAGTCAGCCACTGTCTCCACTGTTTTTCCATCTATTTCCCATGAAGTGATGGGATCAGATGCCATGATCTTAGTTTTCTGAATGTTGAGCTTTAAGTCAACTTTTTCACTCTCCTCTTTCACTATACTCAATAGACTCTTTAGTTCTTCTTCACTTTCTGCCATAAGAGTGGTGTCATCTGCATATATGAGGTTATTGATATATCTTCTGGCAATCTTGATTCCAGCTTGGGCTTCTTCCAGCCCAGCGTTCCTCATGATGTACTCTGCATATAAGTTATACAAGCAGGGTGACAATTTACAGCCTTGACGTACTCCTTTTCCTATTTGGAACCAGTCTGTTGTTCCATGTCCAGTTCTGACTGTTGCTTCCTGACCTGCATACAGATTTCTTAAGAGGAAGGTCAGGTGGTCTGATATTCCCATCTCTTTCAGAATGTTCCACAGTTTATTGTGATCCACACAGTCAAAGGCTTTGGCATAGTCAAAAAGCAGAAATCGATGTTTTTCTGGAACTCTCTTGTTTTTTTGATGATCCAGCAGATGTGGTTAATTTGATCTCTGGTTCCTCTGCCTTTTCTAAAACCAGCCTGAACATCTGAAAGTTCACAGTTCACATATTGCTGAAGCCTGGCTTGGAGAATTTTGAGCATGACTTTACTAGCATGTGAGATGAGTATAACTGCATGGTAGTTTGAGCATTCTTTGGCATTGCCTTTCTTTGGGATTGGAATGAAGACTAACCTTTCCCAGTCCTGTGGCCACTGCTGAGTTTTCCAAATTTGCTGGCATATTGAGTGCAGCACTTTCACAGCATCATCTTTCAGGATTTGAAATAGCTCAACTGGAATTCCATCACCACCACTAGCTTTGTTCGTAGTGATGCTTCCTAAGGCCCACTTGACTTCACATTCCAGGATGTCTGGCTCTAGGTGAGTGGGAGTGATCACACCTTCATGATTATCTTGGTCGTGAAGATCTTTTTTGTAGAGTTCTTCTGTGTATTTTTGCCACCTCTTCTTAATATCTTCCGCTTCTGTTAGGTCCATACCATTTTTGTCCTTTATCGAGCCCATCTTTGCATGAAATATTCCCTTGGTATCTCTAATTTTCTTGAAGAGATCTCTACTCTTTCCCATTCTATTGTCTTCCTCTATTTCTTTGCAATGATCATTGAGAAAGGCTTTCTTATCTCTCCTTGTTTTCTTTGGAATTCTGCATTCAAATGGGTGTATCTTTCCTTTTCTCCTTTGCTTTTTGCTTCCCTTCTTTTCACAGCTATTTGTAAGGCCTCCTCAGACAACCCTTTTCCTTTTTTGTATTTCTTTTTCTTGGGGATGGTCTTGATTCCTGTCTCCTGTACAATGTCACAAACCTCCGTCCAGAGTTCATCAGGCACTCTATCAGATCTAGTCCCTTAAATCTATTTCTCACTTCCACTGTATAGTCATAAGGGATTTGATTTAGGTCATACCTGAATGGTCTAGTGGTTTCCCCCACTTTCTTCAATTTAAGTCTGAATTTGGCAATAAATATGGCAGCCCTATATTCCTTGGATTCTCTGTTACAGTGTGCTGTTGGGGGAAGATGCAATACTCTGCTGATGTGAAGCTACTTGTGGTGTTAGCTGTTCCATCAAGAAGAAGTGAGGTCTGACTCAGAGAGATACTATTTGCTTTTTAAATATGACTCTTAAAAGCATGGAGAAAAAAAATGAAGCAGGTGAAGCAAGTTTGGGAAAACACTGGTTAAACGAGTTAAAAAAAAGATCACAATGAAAAAGAATTTAAAATATGAGACTTGAAACTCAGGATGATGAGAGAGGAGCAGAATAACCAGCCCCCTCTCGATTAAAGTAAATATACAGATACTGTTGTTAGAGATGTGGACGCTGGTCCTTTCTGTACTTTTGAGGGGTGGTGTGGTTTCTCCTGGTTGTTACTCTGTTCCATATCTACCTGGGGCTTCAGCCAAGTTCTTGTTCAAACACTCAAACGCTATTAGCCCCTAAAGAAGCTAATCGAGTTGCTATGCAGTGTCTATGCTTCTGGCACTTTTCAAAGACTCTGCTGTGGCCTGAATAAAGACAATCCAACTTAGTTTTTAATGTCTTAATCTTTTTTTTTTTCATGTTCATGAAAAAGAAAAATACAATGAGTTTTTTTTAAGAAAATATATAAGATATATAAATTCTTATTATTTATAGTCCCTACATAAAGACCATATCTTGCAAAAACAGTTTCCTGTATAATTTATGAATGAATGAACAAATAAGTAAATAATGAAACACTCCTAAGGCACATGTCAAGAAATAAATAAGTTTAATTTCATGAAGTTTCAGACTGAATCAGGCAAACAGAATCACAGATTTCCATGTCTGCCATGACTCAGTGTATAGCTTTGGGAAAACCTTGTAATTTCTCCATACTTCAGTTTCTCACCCTATAAAAAGAGTATATGGCTTGAAATTTAATTCCCTCACAGCAGTGTGAGTTTTGATTCAACATTTATAAAAGACTTTTTAACTTCCCTGATTAATAGGCAAAATACTGTGGTAGCTGAATAATCCACTTTCCAAAATGTATAAAGCTAACTGGTCAAATCTGATGTAAAATAATACTTGAATTGAGAAATAAATATCAGTCATATTTATAACTTCACCATTCCATTTTCTAAGTAATAAAAGTTACTTCTAACAGAAAAAGTATCAAATTAATATTCAAGCCAGTTGAAGTGTTATCATCACAGGCTTACCTACATTTGGGAGAAGGGGAGTTGTTTTGTTTTTCCAGACTGTCTCGTGTGTTTATATGGTAAAGTCAGGAATGTTGGGCATGGTTTTGAAGGCCTCTAGCGTATTCGTTGGTTTCTGGCATTCTAATGCACTCTACCCTTATAACCATAAAAGTACTCTTGAGTGCTTCTGGAAATATATAACAAATCCTTAATCAATTTAAGAGTGTTTTAACTGCATACATGAAATTTCTTGGGAGGAAAATGTTAGCTATTCTACACACATATAATACTTAAGTTAGCAAGAGAGTTCTTTCTCAAAGGCACAGAGCAGTTTCCCCATAGTAATATAATTTTCAGTTTTATGTGCCTAAGTCCTATTGAATCCCTTAAAATAACAGGAAATTCTGCAGGAAAAAAAAACTCACAAAAATTGATAGCAATATTTATCCAACACTGGGAGGAATCAGTTAGCTATTATTCTGAGTTGGATTACTCTCTTAAGGTACTAGATAACCATTAAAGGTTAGCCAGACTCTTAATTAACCTGAAATTATAAGAACTGAATATTCTGGAGATAGAATTTTCTACATATAAGACTTTCACAGGAAAAGCAACTGACTAACAAACTTCACTTTAAACTTCCCATGTCATAATAATTTAGCTAGGACTTGAATACCAATTTTCTGAATTTTGATGCTTTCACTTTAATTTTCATATTAGATTGTGACATTTCAGAGATTTACAAATCATCGATAAGATACAGTTGCTAGTTTGACATATGGTAATATTTAATAACACATTCAATATGGAGTGATCTCATTTATCATAACACAATGTCTAAGCCTTTCATCTACATGTTTAAATGCTCTAGTAGTATATGTAAGGTGCTTACAACTGTGCCTGGCACATAGTAGGCTCTTAACAGAATAAAAATACACCATGCCTCAATTTAAGTTCTCAACAATAACAGAGCTTCTCTTAACAATTCTTATAAATGTTTTATGGTGCTAAATAAAAACATGTCATGAATACTATACACACTGAGTTTTTTCCTTCCTACCAAGTGGTTTAAGAACTATGAATACATATATTAATAATCATTCATGTAAGGAGTGGAGAAGGAAATGACAACCCATACCAGTATTCCTGTCTGGAGAATCCCATGGACAGAGGAGCCTGGCAGACTACAGTCTATGGGGTTGCAAGATCGGACACAATTGAGCGACTAAGCATGCGTGTGCATGTAAGGAGTAGTGACCACCCTTAAGTGAGATATTAACTACATATAACATAGATTTGTTACATATGTGGTTAACAGAATATTTGCTCTTATCAGTGAATTCTTCCATTTAGTGTGTGAGTCTTAAGGAATTTACTGCTATAAGCCATCTTATTAACCAAAGCACAAATACAACATTCAACTTAGCATATGATATTGCCTCTGGCTTTATGAGAAAGATGTCCTCACAAGGATACATGGTGTTATGACCCTCTTTGTATTTTGGCACCATTTATGCAAAGCGCACATGCTCTTTCATCTATTAATCCTACATCTAAAGTTTTATCTATGGGAATTTGGGGCAGATATACAAAACAATACATAAGCTCCATGACTAAAACACTTTATAATAGTAAATATCTTCAAAAAAACCTAAAAATATATCAAGAAGAGATCAATTAAAGTATAAAACATATTCATATATTAAACAGAAGTACCCCAAACTACATGCACTGGTATCAAAAACTATTCAAAATACAACAAATCAAAAGCAAATTTTAAGACAACCAATAAGCTATTTTGGCTTAAAAATGTAAAATAAAAATAAAGTACAACCCCATATACTTCTTACATTTACACGTGCATAGAAAAAAATGTCCGAAAGGAAGTACACCAATGTACAACCATTTGCCCTCATCTGTGGGATGTGGAAGAGATACATAAAGTGAGGGACACCCAATTTTTGTGTTAAATATATCTGCTATTTTTTTAGGTTATTGAAGGACAGTTGATTTGCAATACTGTGTTAGTTTCAGGTGCAGAGCAAAGTGATTTGGAGATATATACATTTATGTACATATAGATATACTTTTCAGATGCTTTTCTTTCGTAGTTTATTATAAGATATTAATATAGTTCGCTGTGCTACACTGTAAATCCTTTTTGTTCATCTAGCTTATATAAATATATCTGTATTTTAAAACTTTCTAGTAAACTATAACATACACACAGAAAAATATGCAAATCAAAAGTAGACAACCGATAAGTATTACCTCAACACCCACACCTCACCATCAATGAGATCAAGATAAAAGGGCTTTATCAGCATTTCAGAAGTCTCTCTCCTTGCCTATTCTAGTCAGACCCTTCACAGGACCTCCTATTATATCTGTTTTAACATCAATATGTTACAAAACACACGATAACTTTTATTTTTAAAAAAAAAGATTAAAAAATCTTGCTTCAGCAGCGTTAACAGCCTTATTTTGAATATTAAATATACTCAACAATTTCTTCAAAGAAATTAATGCAATATATATGTGTGTGTTATATGCATATATATGCATGTATATATACAAGCATTTTCAGTGTCTTTCTGGTATAAACTCATTTCTTCCTTACAACATTCCATGAGGCAAGTACTATTATTACTACCTGTTGACACACGTTGCAACTATGGCTAAAGCAGGACAGTAAATAACTTCTCCAAGTGTACACTGCTGATGAATGGCAGGAAAGCCCGGAAGGATACATACAAAGGCAGTCTGATTCCAGTATTTGCAACTCCTTGTTGAACTCAAAGAAAGGAAAAGGCAGCAAGTTGTAGAGTTGGGAGCACTAGGGTTTCTCCAGCACAGGATTCTCTTTTTAGCTTCCTTTTGAATAAATCACTTAACATCTCTAATTCAGGATTCATCTGCAAAATGGAGAGTTAGGCTAAATTCCTCTCCTGATCCGATTCTCTGATAAATTATGTGACCTACAAAAATACCAAGCAAATAGGCTTCATCACAGTGTAGCACAATCACATACTCCGTTCAGAAATGACTCATACAAGGAAATAAAACCACAATTTCTGAAACTATTGGAAACAATCATTTTAATTTAATGTTATTTTTGGACCCAGAAGGCTTTTTTTCTTACGCTAAATAAGCAAGCTGGTGGTTTTGAAGGGTCTTGCTCATCTTTTTGTGGAAAATGCCTGAAAACAAACCACTAGAAACTAAACAGAAATTTTTCTTCCTAAATTATGCCTGAAAAAAAGACTGAATTTCTCTCACCAAATGGCCACATATACTTTTAACAGATACCTCTAGGATTTTTGGTCCCCATATTTTGAAACATTGACATAAACCCAAAACGTACTTCCTCTCGGATAAAATCCAAGAAGATTTTCTGAGGGCAAAAAACTCTTCAAAATAACATGAAATGTATCTCCACAGAAATCAACCCAGGAGGCCAAAGTTTGTTTCTAAAGAAAACTGGAAGTAAGAAAGCTATAAACCTCCACTAGAATCTGCCATTTTAATTTCAGTTTGTTCAAAATACCAGTTCATGTGGCCAAATCTTTTCCACTGCTAGGAAGCCCTGGATATCAGTAACACTTTGGTACAAATAAAGCTTTAAATAAGTTAGAATGAAATATAACCAATGAACTAACTTCCATGATCACATACAAAAAAATAATTAGCTTCCAAACTATAAACAGGATCCATTCTTTGTAGTCGTCTGGCTTTGGATGTACATCCTTTGAAGACATGTAGGCAACAGGGTAACTAGTGAATTTCCATCAATATCCCAGGCATTGGGGCTACAGAACGAGAAAGATAAAGTCTTGTCCCTGGGTGCGTTCAGAATCTCTCTAGAACACAGACTCACATAAAATAAGTCCCAGCACACTGTGCTCTTATACTAATAGCCTACATAAGGTGCTGTGGTATTACAGAGAGAAAAGAATTCATTCTGCCTGAGCTTTGGGAAGGCTTCCCAGAGGAGGTGACATTTGAGCTAAGCCTTGAAAGATGAGTCGATTTTTTTTGTCCAAGTAGGCAGCAAAACATAAGAGGCAAGTAGGTTAAGGGAGCTGGGGCAGTGGAGGACAATGGTGGCCAGAATATACCTGAGAGAGAAAATGAAATGCCTAATTGTATTTTATGCCATAGAGCATTCATAAAACAGGTAAGTCTCACATTTGTATCCACTGTACAAAGAAATCAACCTGAGAAAGCAAATATGTGACTTGAATTCTCTGAGGGGTTCCCTGATTTATGAACCCAAGGAGTGTTCATTTGGAAAAACAGAACTTCTGGTTTACTGGCTATTCTCCAATGACTCAAGGGCTACCAGGCTTCCTGTTCAATGTCAGGAATAAAGTGCCTGCATGGACTTGAGGTTTGCTATGCCTTCTTTGGACTTCCTGTCAATGCATGGAGCAGAACTCTCCTCCACTGTCTGAGAACTTATGATTTAAGCCCTTGGTTTACAACTCCCACCTAACTCCCCTAGAAGGGCCCCCATCTGTCATTGGGTTGCCCAGCACCCACTTCATCTCTCTGCTAACAAGTAGCTGTGAGGAGTCCTTCTCTTTTTAGAAAACAGAAATACATTTTGATCACATACAGTATGCTATATTTGCAGCCACTTTTCCTTTTTAAGAGTAGATTTCTAAAACTAAAGCATAAATCAAAGTAGAGGTAACAGAGAAAGAAAGACAGACAGACAGAGAGACAAAGGGAGTTTGTTTTCAAGTACCTCTGCCCTGTCTGCTTGAGCATCAATTAGTAAATGATGTGAAATCCCCAGGTCTGTCTGACCACTTCCAGGTAACATGATTACCTGCCTAATACAATTAAAGTAAAACCACTAGATAATGCATACACGTGGAATTTCAAGTATCTTGCAATTACTGCTGCTGCTGCTGCGTCACTTCAGTCGAGTCCAACTCTGTGTGACCCCATAGACAGAAGCCCACCAGGGTCCCCCGTCCCTGGGATTCTCCAGGCAAGAACACTGGAGTGGGTTGCCATTTCCTTCTCCAATGTGTAAAAGTGAAAAGTGAAAGTGAAGTCGCTCAGTCGTGTCCGACCCTTAGCGACCCCACAGACTGCAGCCTACCAGGCTCCTCCATCCATGGGATTTTCTAGGCAAGAGTACTGGAGTGGCTTGCCATTGCCTTCTCCGTTGCTAGTGAGATTTAAATTTTATCTACTGTTTAGACCTCACATAAACATTAATCTAATCATATTTTTATAGTATTAATTGTTTCATACTCCAAAATAATTTTTACATAAAACACAAAACTTATTTAAGCAAAGTTATCCTCTTTCACTTCATGTTAATAGATATATGTTCCCAGTTTGTTCTTCTCAGTAATTTTTGAAGTGCCTTTCATATATACCTGAACAGGCAAGTGTCAGATGGAGTACTCTAACTATAGCCACATTTACTTGTAGTCAACTGCATGTCAATTCAGAGACAAAATGTGCATGCCGAGATTAAACCTAGAGAATTAGAACATAAGGTCGGGATTTGGTAAATCAGCAAAGGAGTTTTTACGTGCAATATGCTCATTTTTACTTTCTGCAGACTGTAACGATATTATTAAACTCAAGACCCTGAAACTGTGGTACAAATTGAAAGCTAAGATGTATTTCGTTTGAAACTTTCTCATTACAAATGAACAAATGACTTAACTGATAAAGTATTTTAATCTTAGGCAGTTGTGATTATAGATAATACTTTACTTTTTCTGACACTACAAACTAAAAATAAAAGTTTATTATTACTGAATATTTATCTATGGGAAAATATAAGCAATTGTCATTATCAAAAATGAATCAAAAGTATCTAATGATTGACAGCAAAAGTAGTTTTTTTAAAAATAAACATATAGGTGAGTCAAATAAATATCTACTTACGACATAATTTCCTAAGTATTCTGCTCCTCCAACTCATACACGGTTTTCAGAAAAGAAAAATATGCTGACAATAGCCGAACTGTGTAAAAGGCATGCATCCTCTGGTGTGTCCAACTCTTTGTAACCCTATGGACTGTAGCCCACCAGGCTCCTCTGTCCATGGAACTTTTCGGGCAATACTGGAGTGGGTTGCTGTTCCACACTGCAGGGAATCTTTCCGACCCAGGATGGAACCCAAGTCTCTAGTGTCTCCTGCATTGGCAGGGGGATCCTTTACCACTGCACCACCTGGAAATCTCCCATTTATATAAAGCCATCTGTAAATCCTCTCTACCTAAGGCTTATCTATCAACACAGGCCAGTAAGAATTGATTGATTTTGTGTTTAAACTTAGGAAGAATGTATGAAGATTCTCCACACTTAACTAAAAATAGTAACAGTCCTCTCATGCAGATGCCTGAAAATTTTTTGACTTTAACAAGTGATCTTAAAACCGACTTTGACTATGATTTCTTAGCTGAGGGCAATTTCGCTTCCAGAGGACATGTGACCAAAGTCTGGAGACACTGTTAATAATCGGGGAAAGATGCTACTAGCATCTCTTGGGAAGAGACGAAGGATGTCACACAACACCCTACACTGTGCGCCCTAACATGCACACACAGGTCAGTCACACACACACCTCCAACAATGAATTATCCAATTCAAAATGTCAATAATCAGACTTTGAGAAACGCTGGTCTAAATACACTGAGAGATTCAGACACAACATCAATAGTAACTTCATATTTTTAAACAGAAGTGCCTGGCAGCAATTCCAGGTAAGCAGTTAAAACAAACAGAACCCTGACAATTAACGTTTAACCTTATCTCCTCCTTCAGCCTCTCTTCACCATATGTTCATTACATCTGAATCCAAGGACCAAATGATCAAGTCGAAAAATGGAGATGCTAATGACTTCCCTGGTGGCTCAGAGGGTAAAGAATCTGCCTGCATGCAGGGAACCTGGGTTCAATCCCTGGATTGGGAGGTTCCCCTGGAAAAGGAAATGGCAATCCACTCCAGTAGTCTTGCCTGGAGAATTCCATGGACAGAGGAGCCTGACAGGCCACAGTCCATGGAATCACAGAGTCGGACATGACTGAGTGACTAACACTTTCACACTTTCACTTTCAATGACCTCCTGCTGACTGCAAAAATAGGGTCATAGCAAGCTTTGGTGTTATCTTTTTAAAAAGTTTACATTGAGTTCTTCAAGTGTGTGCATCCATGCTCAGTCATGTCTGACTCTTTGCGACTCCATGAACTATAGCCCACCAGGCTCCTCTGTCCATGGAATTCTCCAGGCAAGAATACTGGAGTGGGTTGCCATTTCCTTCTCCAAGGGATCTTCCCCACTCAGGGGTCGAACCTGCAACACTCGTGTCTCCTGCACTGGCAGGCGGATTCTGTACCACTGCATCATCTTGGAAAATTATTCAAATTCTTATAATTGGTGCCTTTCAGTTCAGTTCAGTCTCTCAGTCATGTCTGACTCTTTGCGACCCCATGAATCACAGCACACCAGGCCTCCCTGTCCATCACCAACCTATAGGCTGGAAAAAAAAAATTGGTAAAATAAATATTGGCTATAAACAAAAAGATCATTATAGAATGTTCTTAAAATGGCTTAGAGTAGCTGAAAAACCACAAGATGAAAGCCTTTAAAAACTTAAATATATATGTATACATATAGCTGATTCACTTTGCTATATAATAGAAACTAACACAATATTGTAAAGCAACTAGATTCCAATAAAAATTATTTTAAAGTAAATAAATAAAATCTAGATGACTGTATGGGAAAGTATTTGTTAAAAGAAACAACATGCAATGTTAATGGCCAAAACTGAGTTTTCTAATGTCTTCTCTTATAACTCCAAACCCAGCCTCAGATTTGCCAAGATCACCCAGGGTATTAAATGTGTACTTGAACCACTAGGGACTCAATTTTTAATCCCCAGTCTATGACCCCAAAAATGACTTTCAGCTCTAAATATCTCTGGAATATTTAGCATACTTCAGTGGAGGGAAGACAACCACATTCATAATAACTAGTATTCACATCATCAGCTCAGTTCAGTTCAGTAGCTCAGTCGTGTCCAACTCTTTGTGACCCCATGGACTGCAGCACGCCAGGCCTCCCTGTCCATCACCAACTCCTGGAGTTTACTCAAACTCATGTCCATTGAGTCGGTGATGCCATCCAACCATCTCCTCTGTCATCCCCTTCTCCTCCTGCCTTCAATCTTTCCCAGCATCAGTCATACACTATTCTAAATGCTTCAGAGATATTTATTTGTTGAATTCTCATATGATCTCCAAGAAGTACATTCCACTACACATGAGAAAACTGAAGCAAAACCCGTTTTAAGTAACATGCTCATCATTACAGTCATTAGTGTCAAAGCTGGTTTCAAACCCAAGGAGCCCAGGTCCATATTCTTTGTACTTAACCACTATGCCATAACAGAAGAAAGTTCCTCAGATGTCAAGGGCTAATACTCACATCTCCAGGGATTTTCAAGATCCTCCTTTTATCCACTAGATCACTGACTTACCAATGGTCATGTGTTACATAAATACATCTCTACATCATACAAACAAGCTGGGCCTGAATTTAGAGATGCAATTCTACTAGATTAATACCCCGTGTCCCTGAGGTCATTGCTAAGGCTGTTCTGCCTTGTAATGGTAACTATCCCCAGTGCTACCACCACTGCCTTCACCCCATTTCTTTTAACTCATTGATTCAACAGGAATTTAGTGTCCCCTGCTGCTGCTAAGTCGCTTCAGTCGTGTCCGACTCTGTGCGACCCCATAGAGGGAAGCCCACCAGGCTCCCCCATCCCTAGTGTCCCCTACCTACTGGAAATATAGAATGGCAAATATTGGTAAGAGCATCAGCAAATTCTGTCAAGAGCAGAATTTAAACTCATGCAATCTATTACATTTCAATGTGGTAACTGCTATGCTGCAAGGAAATCCAACCAGTCCATTCTAAAGGAGATCAATCCTGGGTGTTCATTGGAAGGACTGATGCTAAAGCTGAAACTCCAATACTTTGGCCACCTCATGCGACGAGTTGACTCACTGGAAAAGACTCTGATGCTGGGAAAGGTTGGGGGTGGGAGGAGAAGGGGACGACAGAGAATGAGATGGCTGGATGGCATCACCGACTCGATGGACATGAGTTTGAGTGAACTCCGGGAGTTGGTGATGGACAGGGAGGCCTGGTATGCTGTGATTCATGGGGTCGCAAAGAGTCGGACACAATTGAGCGACTGAACTGAACTGAAAAGGTGGAAACTAGGCTCTTTGGGAATAGAGACTAGAAATATCCAGATCAGACTCTGGTGGTCAGAGGGGGTAACATCTTGCATCTTGAATATTGCAAAAGCAGTAGAAAAGAAAGTTTCAGGGGGAGGGGAAAGATCTCTTCCAGATAGAAAGAATCACATTCACAAAGAAATGGAGCAGAAATGACCAGAGTGTATTTGAGGGTTGCACTTTTCCATCCAGCTGGAGAAGAGATTTCTTGTGAGTGGCTGGTGAGAGGTGAAAAGGGAAACTTGAGCAAAGTTCTCAGCTTGAAGGGTCTTGTAGATCCTTCTAAGGATTTCAGAATATGCCCTGTAGGCAACAGGGAATTTATTTTGTTTAGAATTTTAAGTCAAGAAGGGATCTGACAAAAACTGTGAACAGATGTGGTTGATCATCCTTGGGACAGCAAGAAAGTCTAAGATCCAGCACAGACCAGAGTGGTCCCCGAAGAGAAAAGGTCAGGATATCACAACTATACTTACGACAACAAAGACAATATGACCACGTGTGTGTAGCACCAGTGTCCCTCTATAGCTAGTGTGTTCATCTGAGGATTAAACCTATAACCTTGTTATCACAATTAACTCACTTACCAAGCTAACCATTCCTATGAATGGTATATGCCAAGAAAAAGTAGAACTTAGTATAATCATAGACTAAAAGTCCCAAAGCCTTCAAAATCATCGAGAGTAGGAAAAAAGTCTATTCGTTGCATTATAATTTTGGCATCTCATCAGCAACACTGATAATGAAAAGAGCATTTAATAAGTATTTACCATGTGCCCAGAACTTTGCTAGTATTTTCATGAATGGAGTCTTTAAAAACTAAAGTCAACAACTGAAATGACAAAACAGACCTAAAGGAAAAGTCTACTTGGGTCAACTATGAAAAACAAAAAGAGTAGCATCATCTAAATACCTAAAGTTCACAAAGTTTCAGTAATATTGAGGTTCTTGACCAACTGGCTGAGGTCTGCACTCTAAAAGTTACCTACTAGAAGCACAATTTGAGATTACTGAAAACCTGCAAAAGGAAATTTTAACGTGATTTGCCCACCTTGTGATTCAATTTGGCTAGGATTACTTGAGTCAAAATCATATGTGAATACACATTTGCATTAAAATATAAAATCTGAAGTGAAGAGAATTAGCTAATTCAGAGACCTGTGGACTTTCCAAGTCATCATCACTTTCAACATACTGCATGCATTAAGTTAGAAATATTCCATCTCTTAGTCGGAACGTTCAGGTCCTTTCAAATCCTCTAACTTGAGGGAATTCAGAGTCAGAAGTGAAATGTAATGAATAGATCCCTCCACTGGGTGTATGCAGAGGCCTGTGAATTGTGTATATGACCGTGCAGAGAATAAGCCCTCCTGCTATGTGGTGGACCTACTTGATTAAAGGATCAAATTTCAAATTTAATGCTATTGCTTTTGTGAGCAGAATTAAACTTAATGGTATATGAACGTAAATTTTTATGATTTAATCGTAGCCTTTCACAAGAAATGTCCCTTTCATTTTAAAAAGGAAGGAGGAAAAATAACAGAAACGGTAGCCATAATTTATGTGAAAATCTAAGGTCAAGTCAATTTATGCCACTGCTGATGAGTCTCTGTCAAGTCTTTATAGGAAAAAAAAAAATAAAAAGATGCTCTAATCAAACAAACCTTTCCAAGAACAAATTCTATGTGCCTCATTCAGACCCGTAATTCCATGTGGGAAACATTTTGACTACTTTTTATTTTCTCAGTACTAAACTGAAAGTTGCAGATAGGTTAACTAAGAATATCCAAGTGACACTAGAGTAAACCGACACACCTTCTGAAGCTGTGTTACACTGGGAGATATTTTGCCATATTTGAGAGTTGCCTGTTGTTCTGTTTTGGTTTTTTAGTGGATGACATACTCACAGACTGCAGGAGGTACTCTAAACTGACTTTTCGTCAGAAGGTTCGTTTTTTTACTGCACGATCCTTACAGAGACGTGGGGAGGCACCAATGGTCGGAGACAGGATTGGTGAGTGATTCGCAGGCCACGCACGTCCTGCTTCACGAAGGCAGTGGACTTTTCTCTAGTGGGCTTAGTGTTAGCTTTCACTTGGAAGAAGGGTTCTGTAGCTAAATATGTAAATCAAAAGAAAAACTGCTGCTTCCTTGAAAAGTACATTAAAGTTATAAAACAGATTATTAATAGCAGAACAAGGATGTTCACCTAAGGAAAACCTTAAAAATGCAAAGTCTGATATCTTTGTAAGTTGAAAGTATTTCTGAAATATAAGTGAGTCCCGTTATCATCTCAGCTTGCCTTTAGAAATCCATTACGCAGTCCTTATTAGTCCTCATCTAGATCTGAGATTCGTAACGAGCATTCAAGCTTAAGGCAAAAAGAGAAAAACTGTAAAACTGATAACATCTGACTAAAGGTAAGGCTCGAAAAACAAAAGAAAAGAAGACATGTAAGTCAAATATTGAAGAGATCTAGACAGAAGTTTTCAGCATTTAGGAAGCCTTCTAGAATACCAGTTTCTCCCAATTGTAGTCATTTGCCATCAACCTTCATGATTTTGGGTATTTTAACTTAGCACTTGTTCACTGTCACTTAATATATTTCCTTAAATAGGTGCTTTAATTTTTTTTTTCTTCAATCCTTTTCTGGTTTTGCCTTAAACAACATTATCTAGGAAAATATAGGTTTAGTATGAAATCTAACATATCTTCCCAGTAATCCTAGAAATAAATATATAACTAATAATATAAAAATAAAATGTGTGGGTACCCCCTAAAATGAACTCAGGTGTGACTGGTGGGAGCAAATGGTGTAGGGCAACATTTAAGGATAGGGAATCAGGGTTTAGACTGCACAGCTAAAACCCTGGCTCCACTCTACTGTATAACTGAGTCTCAGTTTTCTCATCTGTAAAATGGGAATAATAAAAATGGCACAGTTGAGAAGCTAATCCACATAAATAACTTAATTTTTTTGCAAAAAAGTAAATAGTAAATGTCAGCTATGATGTGATGGCTATGATAATGCCTGATAATGAAAATCATAATTACTCACACTGGTAGAACGGTTACAACTATACAAAAACTAAAGTGACATTTAAAAATATATATATACCTTAAGATCTCCATTTACTTAACATATATTTCATATATGAAATTGCAAGATGGTTATTCTGTATTGCTTTAATGCAAGTTCACTTTGAACCTATTCAAATGTAATCACAGCAATCAGATTTTGCCTAAAAATTTCAATCTAAAAATAAATTTACCTGTGAAAAAAATATTTAAAAACCTTAACATGATAATATATAATATAGGTCCTTCTTTCCCAGAAGTACATTAAAATAAATTTACTTACTACACATATATAAAAGCTTTAAAAATATCAGTTGCTGTATTAAAATGTTTTACATGGAGAAAAAAATTAGAATTCCTGACATTTTAACATAGTGTTACTCTTCATCAGCCATGCACTGAAATCTCAGGGTGAGAAAAGGGCCAAACCAATGCCGAAAGGTTTCAAATATCAAACTATACTATTATGTCAGTGCCCTAAGATCAATTAGCACCTTTCAATGACAGAAAAGGTTACAGTGAGACTTAGAGGTACACACTCTGCAACTGTTTTAAACCACCATATAAATGTGGTTTTGATAACTTAAAATGGTTTCTATTTTTAAATTCATCTGTTTCATCTCTTCTTCTGGAAGAGGGAAGGAGTTAGGGGAGTAAGGGTAGTGATATTTATTTTCAGTACCACTCTCCTAGTAGAAACCTGGATGGGACATGGTAAGAATCACAAACTTCAAGAGAAAAACAGTATATCACCAAAGCATATCCTAATGTGCAGAGCCACAAGCACTATTAGGTGACAGTAATGTTTACAAAGTCTGCAAACCTCTTAAAAGCAATCAGAGTTGCTTATACTACTTGGGAATATGTGATTCTTGTTTATTTTCTTCCACTCAAGTTCAAACTAAGTGAAGCCAAGTTCACTCTGCGTACAACTTAATCTTCGGTGTCCCCCACAACAAAACTCATCTAACTGCAAAATGCAGTCTCACACATACTGCAGTTAAATACACCACTGCATCTCTCACCCATCTCTAGAATGAGTGCCTGAAAGAACATGTCATTTTTTAGTTCACCGGGAAAAATTCATGAGAGGAGCAGGTACACTGAAAGTCATCCTATTCCTCTTGGTGTGGATTGCATTCACCCAGTAACTGCTGTAATAAAATCCCCCAGCGGTATTTCTGAATACAATTAGTTTAAGATACTCTACAGGGAGACACTTTATAAGAGTTTAGAATATGTAAGACTAATATCCACTTGAAAAAGAAACTGTCATGATTATATTATATACTGAAAAAATAACAAAGTGTTTGATACATGTTTTGTTCTGCTCTTCAATGAGAGGATTCAGAACATCTACTTCTGATAACACACTCTTCTATTTGTTTTTTAGATGAGTGATCTGAAATATTTACAACCAGACAGTACCTAATTTTAGGTTTTAAGTGCTTTAACAGCTCCATGAAATATGACCAGCAGCTGCAATACAGAACTATGGTGAATAAACTTCTTACAAAGGGGGGCCTGCTTATATTGAATGTTCAGTGTTCCTGCATTTACCTAAAAGAGGGAAAAAAGATAATGAAAAATTAAATACTTGCACTATTAAATTACTTAACACTTCACTAAACCTTGAAAAAGATTATTTCCCTCTTCTTAAATTCTGGATAAAAGTGTGTGCTTCCACCGGGTGAAGTAAGTGAATTTGCGAGTTAGAATTTGAATTTTCCAACATCCTAACTTTTCATAACAGTCATGGGTTTTCTACCATTCTGCTTTTCTAAAACTTCAGGCTAATTTCATTTCAGTGCACAAAATTTTTTAAAATGAAATACCAAGCCACATAAATGTATTTTTAGACATGGCATCAGTCATTTAGAGCTTGCAACAGAGATTGAAAACATGAAATTGGACACCTTATTTCCCGTGGCTATGTAAAATTTATTTACACCCCAAATCATAATATAAATAAAAAGGAAACTTTCAGAAATAGGGGTCTTATTTTTCTTTTTGTTTAACTCAAAGAGGTTTCTGAAAGAAAAAACAAATTACAGCAAAATCAAGAACTACTGATCCTCCAGTCTGCTCTCAAAAAAGAAACTTTGACCAAAGATAATTTTTTTCAACTGGCTTCTACAAGTCCTCCAGAACGCAGTATCTGTATTTCTTAATAGAAATAATGATTGCTTTTATACAAATCTCAGGATTGTTCTTTTTTTAATTTTTAAGCTTGAACATAATACTTAGATATTCTCTAAATATGTGCATATATAAAATTTTTATTGTGTAAAAGAGACATTAAGTCTCTGATATCCTATATAATACTTATTCATAAAAATGAATAATCAAGTAAATCTTTTAATTTCAGTTATAACTGTGAAACAACTGCTAATTATGGTGATCTTAGGTTGACATGTACTATTTTCAGATAACTGGCAAAGGAAAACTATCTCTTGAAAACCTACCTTTACCTATTATGAAAGGCAAGGATACATCCCTAATAATCAGGGGGGAAAAGAAACAGTTTTCAGATAATCTAATTATGGTACTTTCAAAGCTGTAACTGTCAAAGGTTTTAACCCTCTTCTACAGCCATTTCTGGGGGGAAAAAAAAGTGATTTGACTCTGAATGGCTTACAACTTTTAACGAGGCGGAACAAACTATTTTTATGGTTTATAATAACAATAAAAATGAATGTAGTTATATCTGCGTTTGGTATCGTTACCATAAAAATCAGATACCAGCAGCCTAGCTCCACACAAAGTAGTTTCCCTGTTCTTACTATTGCTATCTATTTCTTGGGATAAGGTTATACCACACCCTGCTATGTATCAAACATTTTGTTTTAGGATTGTCTCGCTGCCCAACCCCCTTCCTAGTTTTTCGTTCCTCAGCTATAAAATGACTAGAAAGAATTTTTAAAAAATAAAGAGGTGGGGGGAGACAAACTAATTCTACCCGGGTAAAGTTATCAAGTATAATCCTTGATATACTTGGAGGAGGTTTTGAAATAAAACCAAAAACGCAACAGACAAAATACCATCCTCAACTTTTAAGTCTAACAGTCACCGACGTATAAATCAAACTTCAGGAGCTGTGGAAGAGGAACCCACGGTCCTTAAATGCGCCTAAGACTCCAATCTAAGTCCCGAAGGAGCGCGCAGTGAAGCTGACAGACGCCCGAGAGTGCAAAAAGTAGCCGCAGAGAAGAGGAACAAAATTGCCATATTCGAGAAGACGTGTTTCTGCTCCATCAATTACGTTGATCCCAGGGTGCCAAGCCAAAAGGGGTAAGGGAGAAAGAAAACTGTTAAGTATGAGCTCTTAATGTGAAACCTAACCTGTTGGTTCTCTTAGGTATCAGATTTTGGAAGTGTCTGTAATGACAGCCAGGAAAGCAAATTAATGGCCAACGGCCCACTGGGTTTGAACACGAGCCTCCGGTTACCTCCTCACAGATCAAGTACACAACACACACGCACACGGAGGTGCTCCACGTGGAACTGCTCTGAAACCAAAACACACGCCCCGTCGCTATTCTCCACCTTGGCAGAAAGGGCCGAGGGACCTGCACCTTCCTCCACTGCCCTCGGATGAGGATTCATGAATGACTGCCCGCTGGACAGTGCAGAGGACAGACGCCGGCGGCGGGGAGAGAGAAACGCGCTCCAAACGACATCCTCCCACACACTCACTCACGCCTAACACAAACCCCGTCAGCTTTCAAGGGCAGGAGAAAGAGAGGTGGTGGAGAGGGGAGACGCTGCCACCCCAACTAGGAAAGGGATCACAAAAATTAAACCCTGCTCTCTGGTTTCGCCACCGCTCAGCCGTGGCACTAGGTCGGCAAATTCCCTAATTGCTCCAAGCTGTTCCGAATACTGTTTACAAAAGAAAGAGACATCTTGCAAGTGCTACTAACGAAAGTTCTGGCTGCTGTGCGGCGCAAAATAAAACAAGCACACACACGATTTCCAAATCTCGCTTAACGATGCTAAAGCATCGAGCCCTTTCAAGCCCCACAGCCACCCGACACTAGAGGTTTTGTAAGGAGAAAACCTGCTACCCCCGACCCGGGTCAGGTCCCTCCCTTTGGAGAAGTTAGGATTCCTCACGGCATCCGCGTCCCGAGCCAATGAACGCGTGTCCTCTGAAAAGGCGCCTCTCGTTTCACGGACCCTGGGAAACAGCAAGAGACATTCGGCCCACGCCACATAAAAACTATGAAAGAGGGACGGCCGCAGCCCAACAGCCCGGTTGGTGCCTTGAGTTTAGAACACAAGCATTAAACGTACACACGCACCCAGCACCGCGAAAACCCCAGGCGCCTGGGGCCCTCTATGGGACCTGGGTCAGCATCCTTGCATCTGGCACATCTCGGGGCTACTAGGAAAAGTAACAAATGTCACAAGAAGGAAGCAGGGCAGACCCAGGGGCGCGCACCTCTGAGAGGCGGGAATAGAGTGCAGGCACAAAAAGGCTCTGCAGGGACCCTCGGGGCTCCAGGGCGTCCTCCAGGGCAGAACACACCAAGGCACTCCGAGCTGCCCGGGCCCCTTGGCTGGGGGTACTCGGCAACGCAGCGACCGCGGGGACCCCGGCGCCCACACACCTTCCCGCAGAGCGCGCATCGCTCCTCGCTCCCGGCGCAGCCGCGCGCACTCTCCCGGGAGAGTTCGCGGGATCCCTGAAACGCGGGCCCCGGGACAGAGGGTCGGAAGAAGAGGCACTCACCTCCTGCCGCCCGGACCGTCTCAGGATCCCAAAGTCCAAGTGTCTCCCCCAGCAACAGATCTGAGCGTCCGTATTTACGTATTTATTCTCTTTCCTTCTAGTGTTGAAGTTTCGCCTTCACGCTGTGCCTCTGGTGAAAAGAGGACATCCCCTTCGGCCACCACCCCCCCACCTCCAACAAATAGCGTACACCAGTGGGGGAGAGACGGGGCGGGGGGAGAAGCGGCTGCGAGGGGGAGGAGGAAAGGCGAGGAGCCAAAACTCCCGATGGCGACAGGAAAAAAAAAAGGAGACGAAAAGAAACAGAGAGCGCGCGACCAGCCACCGCGGTCCTCACGGCCAGGCTTTTCTGCAGGCTGTCTCCCGCTCCGAAGCGGGAGCGACCGCTTCCCGCGGCCAGGCTGGAAGTTTTGCGCGGAAGCCGGGAGCGGCGGAGCGTGCGCCGCACGGCGGGCAGCCTAGCACTTGCGCGCCGGGTGGGGGCGGGGGACGCCGGCGCCCCGGCCCCTGGAGGCCGCCGGGGGCACCACCACCCCCCGGGGTCAGGCTGTGGCGGGGCGGCGGCACGCGGGAAAGCGACTCGTTTTTATTAGGCCTCGGGCGACGGTCCGTTGTCATCGCTCGCGATCCCGCGTGGGCACCACTCGGGGGCCCCGGGCGTCCCCGGTGGCGCCGCGGGAACCTCCGCGCCCTCCGCGCCGCCCCCACCCCGCCCCCGCTGGCCGGGCGCCGGCCGCAGCCACCTCCGGGCGGAGGGGAGGGACCCGCGGTCGCAGTCCCCTCCCCGGACCGGAGACCCGTAGTCTGTGCCCACCTGCTTCTGCCCGGCAGCAACCCTCCCACCGCAGCTGTCTCTGACTCGGTTCTCTACCCGATCCCCGGTGTGGACGAATTTGGGCGCCCCGCGGGACTCCTTTCCACTTACCCCCGGGGAGAAGAGAGAAGGAACTTCGCCTACTTGGAACTACGTAAAGTACAAAACACCCCACGTCGGACTGGGGAACTTTCTCTGAAGGGAGGAAATACTCCTTTCCGTGAAGATGTATGCGAGGCGCGAGGAGTGAGCAGCGTGGGGATAGGCTGTGCTGGAAAGGGCCTGGGCCCCCGTCCAGCGCTGGGCGCAGGTAGGCATCCCTCCCAGACGCCCAAAGGTCAGGCTGCTACGACCGACTTCCAAGACAGCGTCAGAGCTTCCCGAGGCACATTGCTGAAGCGACATTTCCTGCGTAAGCCTTCTGCGCATGCAAGATACACCCACGTAGGATCGAATATTCTATATGCACCCATGTGGAGATCACAACCCGAGATCTGAGCAAAGTTGACAAGCAACAGTACATAAATTTTGCATCCATTTCATCACCTCTTCAGTAAAACCTATTGTCAAGGTTAGGAACATCTTTAGTTGTCACATTGATTAAAAGTGTTTTGATTTGTTGAGAATTTACTGAGTGGCAGTCATTGCACTGGTCACTTATGGTACATGTGAGTTCATATAATTTTCTCATCTCTATGGTGGTTATTTAATCCTGTATAAGAGATAAGGAAACTGAGGCCAAAAGAAACCCAAAGAATGTTCCCAAAGATAAATCCAGTAGTCTCTATAAACACAAAGCCTATTATTCAACAAGCAGCCCTTCAAACTGCCTGAGCCATGACCCCAGAGCTTACAAGTAAACTGGTAGGAATGACACCCAAAGAAAATTTAGTTTCAATATATTATCAACCGAATTATATTTTGCACAAGTTCAGGAAAAAATTTCACCCTCTGCTTCACCTGAGTCTTAAGCAATGGACATGGACACTGTCGAGTTCAAAAGCAATCAACTTATTTTTTGATCAGTGGGGAATTATGTACAATAATTATGAGAACAGTGAAGCTGTAAATTTAAACTGATAAATGTACTCATTGCTGCACTCATCACTCACTGGGTGTTCTTTCCTGCAGATTTATTTTGGAGGGCTTAGGCACTGCCAGGCTTGTTTCCTTTTCTGGTTCTCAAGGTAGAAGGGCTTTTGGCAGTGGGTTTGGCTCAAAGGGGATTTGAACCATGATCTAAATAAGAGCACATTTTGGCCTGAAGAGGATGCCAGCTCCTATACACTTAAGAGGAAACTATCCATGGGTAGATTCAATTAACTTTGCAAGTCTTAATTTCCTCATTGTACAGGTGAGGAAATAAGGGCTCAGAATTTTTAGCAACTTCCTAATAAATGGCAGACCTAAGTTTCAAACCAGCCTCTGTGTAACCGCAAAGGCCACTCCTAGCCACTGTCATGCTATTATTAGTAGTGGTAGTAGTGAGGAAAAATAGTAATTATTTTGGTACAGTTTATATGCTACAGGCAAAATATGCAATTTAAATGTTTTGTCAACCATTCACTGTCTAGGAATGCTCAGCAACTATAGTAATTATCATGCAAAAATTAAGTACAAGGCTGAATGTACTACTCTTCTCCTAAGGCCACAGATTTTTACATTTCATTTTTGTATGAAACATTATGTGTTAGTTTGACCTCTAAATATAAGAGAAAAGATGCATAATTTGGATAAAATAAAAATTCATACTTTAGTCCAGCATGTTCACACAGATACAGGTTTTCAGCATGTTGCTTTACTCACTCCTAAAATCATATTTTCAGCAATACTGATCTTGCTTTCAAGTTACTTTGCTCCCACATAATTTTTTATAATCCACATAAGAATACGTTTGTTACCCTCCCTCAACAAAAACTAGAATTATACCACACTATTAGTTAACTTCTTATTAGTACTTTCAAATTCATTTATATGTATTACATTGGTGCCATCAGGAGTAATATAAAATCTCACGCTTTCAGTCCGCCTTTGAAATAAGTTGAGCACAAGAGAGTTAAGAATTTTAAAGTTGTATAGGCAAAAGTGTATTGCATGTTTAGACGAGGCATTATTTCCAGCATTTCTACTAAATATAACTTTTATAATTAGTGCCATTTCACCTTTAATACTGTTGACAATATTATTCTTTAAGCTGTTTTTATTATATATGATAAAGGGAACTTTTTTCATTATCATAGATGGAAAATCAATATAATTTGCCATGGATAGAGAATGACCTTGCAAATGAGTCATTTTTACAGAAATAAAAATTATCTTGTACCACCTAAAATTATCTGACACACCAGTTTGAGAAACACAGGTTTAAAGAGTTACACTCCTTGTGTCCCTTGGGCTTTCCAAAACACATTTTCTAGCCTTCCTTTTCCATCACTGTAGAGAAATGTTGAGTCCAAATTTTTTTAGCTATTACATTTAAAATTATTGTATTAGTAAATTATTTCCATGCCTGATATATACTTGAAGTATCTGAAATTGAAGTGTCCTTTGAAAATTAGTTTAATTTTTATTATTTTTCTTAATATCCTACTTGTAAAATGCAAACAGTTTATAAACACACAATTAAAAACCAAATTACTTTCAAGGAAGATAATAGCAGTTACCTTCCAAATTGCCCCTCAACAATCTTAAAGCTTGGCCACTGAAAAAGAAACTTTCCAGCTGAAGTGGCAGCATCTATTGGTGCAGTCTGGTACTGCACCCAACAAAGTTCTACAAGGCAATGAGGAGAGGAAGATAGATCATTGGGGAGAAGCTCAAACAGCCTGAAATAACATGCAGGGAGGAAAATTTTGAAGTCTGAAATCTGCTGGAAAAGTCCGGAAGTGATTCAGAAACACTAGAAGGTTTGATATGACATGAATCAGGAAATCAGAATATCCTTGAATGTATAACTTCATCTGAAAGAAGACATTTGTCGTAGGGGGAGAAAAATAAAGATGACTTTATAGTGAAAACTGGTAGAAATAAAAGATTCACTTATTAGAAAGTCCTTTAGCCAACCTTCCTGCAGTTATCATCTATTATTTATTTTTAAAGTGTGTATGACATTGTTCTGGCATTGGTTTGCGTGTAAGTCAAATTAAAAAAGCAAAGCCCTCTAAGAGCTAATAGTCCAAAACTTTAATTTAAAAGTAACCTTAAGAGGAAACCATTCCATCACTTTAGTAAGGACAAACATTATGCTAGAAAATGGAATAAGACATTTACTGAACACAAGTTCATGTGCCAGACACCAAACTAACTGAAACATCAGAGTTTGAATTAGAGAAAGGTTTATTCCAGAGCCAAACAAGGCGAAGGGTCATGGTTTGGAATTCAGGAAAAATTCTTAGGAGACTGAATGAAGCCTAATTCCCACAAACAAGAAACAGGGGACATAGAAAGGATTTGTACTTCAGAGGGCCCTACAGGGTCTTGCTTGCTTTCAATACTACATTCGCCAAAAAAGAAGACAGAAGACTGGATGCTTGTAGAAATAATCCCAGAATAGATCTCTTAAATTACTCATTTGGGGTACATTTAAAGTCTAGCTAGAAGTATACACAATTCTTAAAAAATAAAGTCATTTGGTCATTGTCTCGCACATTCTAAGCCAAATCCTTTGAGTTTTGGGAGAGTGAACTTTCCCGGTGGCTCAGTGGTAAAGAATCTGCCTGCCAATGCAGGAGACACAGGTTCTTTCCCTGGGTCAGGAAGATCCCCTGGAGAAGGAAATGGCGACCCTCTCCAGTATTCTTGCCTGGAAAATCCCATGGACAGAGGAGGCTGGTGGGCTACAGTCCGTGGGGTCTCAAAAGAGACCAGTAAGACTTAGAGACTAAACAACAACAATCGTGAACTGGATTTAACACTGTTTTCTCTACTACTTTGCCAATAACAGAACAAATAAAGATAAAACATGATTGCCCAGAAGTCTAAAGTTCTGTGCTCCTGGTTTTCTAAAATCTATAAATAAACACACTTTCTGAGTAATTTTGTACAAACAGATCAAGCTTAAAAAGGTTTTCTACTGGTTTGTGAAAGTGAGGAAATCGGATCTGCAGGAGACTTGTTGGGTCATTCTCTTGTGCTGGGCTTTCTGCTAAACTTCCTCATTCTTGGCTGAGTCTCTAAAGAAAAGGAAACGCACACTTTCTGGGAGACAACTTCATTATATTTACTTTTCTCTCTTGAAAGTTTTTCTCAAGTCAAATCCTTTTAGTACCATATTATGCAATCCTACTCTATCTTTCATGTTTACGCCCAACCTTCAGATGTTTATAAACAGATATCATGCCCACTTTTAGTCATCTGTTAGCCACATTAAACAAATGCAAGGCCTTTTAATCTGGTTTCAGTTCAGTCTCTCCAAGCCCTTAATCATTCTTATTGCTTGTCTCTGAACTATTTCCAGTTTCCTAGATGTTCATTTTCATTAGACGAATCCCACACTGAATGAGTTATTACAGGTGTGGTCTCATTAACATAGCAGAATGAATCCTACATTTATTTTTTCTCCTGTGGCATTATGTTCTGATTTCCCAGCTAATTCCCACCAGCTCTGCTATTTCCATATTCTGACAAACTTAGTGTAATGTTTTTTTCTTCAATTTCACCTAACACATTGTTTCTTTTATCAAACAAGCCTCATTTCTTATCTAGTACTTCAAAAACCCAGTTTTAAATTATAGTAGAAGTCAAAATATGAGTAAGATTACTTCGTTGTGCTTTTGATTTCATTGGCTTATCAATACCTACATCTCAAAATAAGAAATGTCCAGTCAATCTCTTTTTGCATACAACTCTTCATCATATAGTCTTATGATACATATCTGCCTATGAAAAATGTCCACTGATTACAATCTGAAAGTCCCCAAATGTACAATTTAATGATTGGTGGAAGGAGGAAGATTACAGATGGCAAATAAACTGATTTGACAATTTTAAAGTAATGTATTTGGCATAGTCAATTCCAGTATCCATTCATTTTATAAAATCATAAAGTTAGGTAGATTGTGAAATTGCAGAAATCCATTTGAACTGAATATTTTTGAGTGAAACTATTATAACACCACTGAAAACTATACCGAAAGCTTTATAATGTCCATTCCTTCCACTATATTTTATAGCACATTTAGAAACTATTCATACAATGTTTTTCAATTTTTGGTATATATTCTCAGCACCAACTCCAACACCGATTAAAATGACTGTTATGTTCGTCTTATTTATTCTTCCACCAACCCTCTCAGCAATATTGGTCAGGACTGAGTGCACCTACTTGCCGTTGTTCAGTCACTAAGTTGTGTTCAGCTCTCTGTGATCCCATGAACAGCAACACGCCAGGCTTCCCTGTCCTTCACTATCTCCCGGAGTTTGCTCAAATTCATGGTAAAGCCTAGAACTTTGATTTTTACCCCCATCCCTTTACTAATCTCCTTTTCAGAAGTCTGGGAAGTCTCACTCCCAGGTGGCACTAGTGATAAAGAACCCGCCTGCCAATGCAGGAGTCATAAGAGATATGGGTTCTATCCCTGGGTTGGGAAGATCCCCTCGAGAAGGAAACGGCAACCCACTCCAGGACTCTTGCCTGGGGAATCCTATGGACAGAGGAGCCTGGTGGGCTACAGTCCACAGGGTTTCAGGGTCAGACAGGATTGAAGCAACTTAGAATGCACAGGAAGCCTCACTGTAGGTCATGTTGACATCTCAAGCCAGACACACTCCAAGGTGAATGCATCAGCTCAGAGACTCTCCCCAGCTTCTCCCACCAGCTTCTCTTCTTGAATGAATTTTGTCACCACCTTTGTTAATGCTTCTTCACCTCGCTTTCTTTCATTTCATAAACACTAAATCAAGAGGGCGAGGTTATCTTGCATCAGCAATGTCTTCCCATCTATTCTTTCATTTCTTTATCATAGCTGCCTCCCCAAGCTGGGTTCCACATCTGCCTCTTCTGTCATCATCAGCATTCCCCCTCCTCTAGGTTCTTTCCTGCTCATCAGGAGAAGAATCTTGCATCTTCCTTTCTTTTCCATGAACAGTACCGTCTATCTAGAACTTGATAAACAGTTGCTAAAATTATAAAATTAGGTGCTTAAATGAAGAATGAACACATACTCCAGTTCATCACCTGACTTCATTATAGCAGAGGACATTCAGTGTGATGAAGACTTTCCTCCTGTAAGTTTAATTTGTGTATTTTAATCTAACTCTTGTAGGATCCCCTTTGGGAAATTTGATATACTCCCTAAGCCCAAACCAATTCCCTCTTTTGTATTCTGCATTTTACTATTCCAAATTAGCAGGGATAAAGTGTTCTTTGTGTATCCTATGGTTCAGGACCTGTGATGAACCATCCCAGCTTCATGATAGAATTTCCAAAGCAGCCTATGGGTTTAAAAAAACAGAGATTGGGGCATATGGCTCAGGAGGTGAGCCTGAGGACAACCCACTGAGACAGGAAGCTTTATGTCTACAGATGAGGGAGGGCTGAGTTAGAAAAAGGCAGGAGGGAAAGGATTCAGAATAATTGCCTTTCTCAGTGCCTATGTAGTTCTGCGGAAATAATAAGGGTTCACTACTATTGCACTGAACCAAATGAACTGATTTAGCCACAGTGCCCCTGCTGGCTTGTTTTTAACTTCAAGGGAGCCAGAGCCACCCCTTCTGAAATGAAAAGACGAGCCCACAAACCTTTATTTGAAGATGAAATGAGTAGTGCACCTTAGGGAGGCCTTTATTCTGGTGCTTCTCTATTCTGCCTCATCTGAATTTTTGAGTTCTGTAAACCCTGTAGCCTTCTTCTTGTGTGTGCATGTTTAGTTTCTTCAGTCATGTCTGACTCTTTGTGCACCTATGGACTGTAGCCAGACAGGCTCCTCTGTCCAAGGGATTCTCCAGGCAAGAAAACTGGAATGGGTTGCCATGCCCTCCTCCAGGAGATCTTCCTGACCCAGGGATCGAGCCCAGATTACTTTACATCTCCTGCATTGATAGGTGGATTCTTTACAACTAGCACCAACTGGGAAGTCCTTTCCCTTCAAATAAAAGGCAGTCCAACTTAAAAGAACTGACCTTTCGTCTGCATCAGTTCAGTTCAGTTCAGTTCAGTCGCTCAGTCGTGTCTGACTCTTAGCGACCCCATGAACCACAGCACGCCAGGCCTCCCTGTCCATCACCAACTCCCGGAGTTCACTCAAACTCATGTCCATCGAGTCGGTGATGCCATCCAGCCACCTCATTCTCTGTCGTCCCCGTCTTCTCCTACCCCCAATCGCTCCCAGCATCAGAGTCTTTTCCAGTGAGTCAACTCGTCGCATGAGATGGCCAAAGTATTGGAGTTTCAGCTTTAGCATCAGTCCTTCCAATGAATACCCAGGATTGATCTCCTCTAGAATGGACTGGTTGGATCTCCTTGCAGTCCAAGGGACTCTTAAGAGTCTTCTCCAACATCACAGTTCAAAAGCATCAATTCTTCAGCGATCAGCTTTCTTCACAGTCCAACTCTCACATCTATACATGACCACGGGAAAAACCATAGCCTTGACTAGACGGACCTTGGTTGGCAAAGTAATGTCTCTGCTTTTTAATATACTATCTAGGCTGGTCATAACTTTCCTTCCAAGGAGTAAGTGTCTTTTAATTTCATGGCTGCAATCAGCATCCGCAGTGATTTTGGAGCCCAAAAATATAAAGTCTGACACGGTTTCCACTGTTTCCCCATCTATTTCCCAAGAAGTGATGGGACCAGATGCCATGATCTTTGTTTTCTGAATGTTGAGCTTCAAGCCAACCTTTTCACTCTCCTCTTTCACTTTCATCAAGAGGCCTTTGAGTTCCTCTTCACTTTCTGCCATAAGGGTGGTGTCATCTGCATATCTGAGGTTATTGATATTTCTCCCGGAAATCTTGATTCCAGCTTGTGCTTCTTCCAGCCCAGCGTTCCTTATGATGTACTCTGCATATAAGTTAAATAAGCAGGGTGACAATATATAACCTTTACATACTCCTTTTCCTATTTGGAACCAGTCTGTTGTTCCATGTCCAGTTCTAACTGTTGCTTCCTGACCTGCATACAGGTTTCTCAAGAGGCAGGTCAGGTGGTCTGGTATTCCCATCTCTTTCAGAATTTTCCACAGTTTATTGTGATCCACACAGTCAAAGGCCTTGGCATAGTCAATGAAGCAGAAATAGATGTTTTTCTGGAACTCTCTTGCTTTCTCCATAATCCAGCAGATGTTGGCAATTTGATCTCTGGTGCCTCTGCCTTTTCTAAAACCTGCTTGAACATCTGGAAGTTCACGATTCACATATTGCTGAAGCCTAGCCTGGAGAATTTTGAGCATGACTTTACTAGCGTGTGAGATGAGTGCAATTGTGTGGTAGTTTGAGCATTCTTTGGCATTGCCTTTCTTTGGGATTGGAATGAAGACTGACCTTTTCCAGTCCTGTGGCCATTGCTGAGTTTTCCAAATTTTCTGGCATATTGAGTGCAGCACTTTCACAGCATCATCTTTCAGGATTTGAAATAGCTCAATAGGAATTCCATCACCTCCACTAGCTTTGTTCGTAGTGATGCTTTCTAAGGCCCACTTGACTTCACATTCCAAGATGTCTGGTTCCAGGTGAGTGATCACGCCATGGTGATTATCTTCGTCATGAAGATCTTTTTTGTACAGTTCTTCTGTGTATTCTTGCCATCTCTTCTTAATATCTTCTGCTTCTGTTAGGTCCATACCATTTCTGTCCTTTATTGAGCCCATCTTAGGAGCCACCAAAGAAGCAATTTTAATTTTGAATGAAAAAATAGACCATAAATACTTAATTTTTTCCCAAATTGGTCTTATTGTTAAAAGCAATGTTCATAAATACCAGAACTAAGGCCACTCAGGAAATTCAAGGGACCAGTGGCATTGCTTAGCTTTCATCTTGGGTTTCAGGTTATCAAATTCTAAAATGCTCTTCTTTCACTGTCAAATGCTTTCCTCAGTTTTCCTATTTTAGAACCTGTTGTTTGGTGATTGTCCCCACTGACAAGCTTTTCATTAGAACTTTCTTCTCCCTTGGCTTTTGTTGGCTGTTCAGTCACCTCCACCTCTCTGATCACTCTTTTTTTATCCTTTCCTTGAATCCCCTCTGGCCACTTAAATGTGGATATTCTCAGCATCTGTTCTTAGCCTTCATAAACACTCAGTCAATCTAAGGATAGACAGAGATGAACCAGGCAGAGTCCCTGTCCTCCAGGAAGTTTCAGTCTAGAGGAGAAAATAGGGCATGCTAGGAAAGATTGAGGGCAAGAGGAGAAGAGGGCGACAGAGGATGAGATGTTGGATGGCATCACTGACTCAATGGACATGAGTTTGAGCAAACTCTGGGAGACCGTGAAGGACAGGAAAGCCTGGTGTGCTATCCAGGGGTTGCAAAGAGTCAGACACAACCTAGTGACTAAACAACAACTCCTAGCCCTATTCAGCCAATCCCTTGCTCAGTCCCTGTTTGTTTCCACTTCCAAGATGAGCTTGACTTTCCCTCCTCCTTTGTAGTTTCTGTTAATGCTCACTTAGTCTGGGCTTCATTTACTCTATGCTGCTGCTCCTGCTGCTAAGTTGCTTCAGTCGTGGCTGACTCTGTGCGACCCCATAGACGGCAGCCCACCAGGCTCCCCTGTCCCTGGGATTCTCCAAGCAAGAACACTGGAGTGGGTTGCCATTTCCTTCTCCAGTGCATGAAAGTGAAACATGAAAGTGAAGTCGCTCAGTCTTAGTGACCCCATGGACTGCAGCCTACCAGGCTCCTCCATCCATGGGATTCTCCAGGCAAGAATACTGGAGTGGGTTGCCATTTTCTTCTCCAGGGGATCTTCCTGATCCAGGGATCAAACTTGGGTCTCCGTATCGCAGGCAGACTCTTTATCATCTGAGTCACTGGAAGAGCCCCTAGCTTACACCCTTGCCAACAGGTATATCCCAAATGTGGTTCTAAACTTTTTAGCAGTGAGTCAAAAAGAGAAACTTGATCAGTTATACAATTCTCAGTGCCATGAAAGTATAAATATCCTATAATTTTGATGACACTAAGGCTTGTCTTCACAGTAAAGACAGTGTGTTATGTCACATACTAATCCTCAACAACAGTCTACTAAATAGATGTAGTGACTCCTTCCACTGGCCTATTCTCAGTGTTAAGCTTACTTGTGTCTTAATATATATATATATTGTAGCTGGAGAAGACTCTTGAAAATCCCTTGGACAGAAAGGAGATCAAATCCATCAATCCTAAAGGAAATCAACCTGATTATTCATTGGAAGAACTGATGCTGAAGCTGAAGCTCCAATACTTTGGCCACCTGATGTGAAGAACCGACTTATTGGAAAATGCCCTGATGCTGGGAAAGACTGAGGGCAGGAGGAGAAGGGGGCAATGGAGAATGAGATGGTTGGATGGCATCACTGGCTTAATGGACATGAGTCTGAGCAAACTCCAGGAGAAAGTGAAGGACAGGGAAGCCTGTCATGCTGCAGTCCATGGGGCTACAAAGAGTCTAACACAACTGAGTGACTGAATGACAACAAAATCAAAGTGTATCCAGGGTTAGAGTTTCAGGAATCTTGCATTTTTAAAATATATCATTCATTCCTGAGTCATTCCTTCCACTGTTTTTCTAACTTGCTTACTCAACCGTTGTCAGCAACCCACCAAAGAACTTCAGATAAACATTTATTTTCTTTTTTCAATAACAGTAAGATAATCAAGATAATCATTGTCAAAGAATAACTGATTTTATAAGGCGTAAATAGGTTTGATTGTAATCTGCCTCAAACTTCTCATTGATAGCTGCAGAACACTAATTGCAGAGAATTTCAGTGATTTGCTCATTAATTGTTGGGGAAAAATAAGTAGAATACAGGTTTCTCAACTCTTCTCATGCTGGTTGAAGTTTCTGAGCACATCACATTGTGCATATTATAACTGAGGATGGCAAATTTTAATAGGAACTCTAAATATAATTTTCTATTAAAATATGCAACTAATTAAGAAGTAACAGAAATGTCAAGACTCATCCTTATTATGCCCTCCTTTTTTTCTTACTGTTTTTTTTTTTTAATTTATTCTTTGCAGCACCTTATTGTTGCTGTTGCTCTTTAGTTGCTAAGTCAGGTCCAACACTTTTGCAGCTCCATGACAGTAGACAGCCAGGCTAAAATTGAAAACCAATAAAACAATTCTTTAGTATAGGTTTCCTGTTGTATAGAATTCAGAATATTATTACAAAGGGAGAATGAATGAGATCCATTTACCATGGTTATCAGATTTCAGGAATCAAGCGCACATGAATTTGCTTATTTTACTAACACTCCCTATAGAAACTGGATGTC
Organism: Moschus berezovskii; assembly: GCF_049115385.1. Lineage (NCBI taxonomy): Eukaryota > Metazoa > Chordata > Mammalia > Artiodactyla > Moschidae > Moschus > Moschus berezovskii. The sequence goes on along the minus strand of NC_142469.1, from coordinate 78,517,109 downwards.
AATTCAAAGGCAAGTTATAAATGGCAATAAGAATAAACCATGACTGTCACACGTATGTATATAACATTGCTTTTTAAGTTTTATATTAATTACTTTTAAAGAAAGCAGGTCTTACATTTACAGCTTTATTCTTATTATCAAAATTCAAAGATACTTATGTTTGATAAGGTGAATATTTTATCAATGCTAATATTATGTTAAGTAAAGTAAGGAAAGTTGCTCAGTCGTGTCCGACTCTTTGCAACCCCGTGGACTGTAGCCTACCAGGCTTCTCCGTCCATGGGATTCTCCAGCAAGAATACTGGAGTGGGTTACCATTTCCTTCTCCAGGGGATCTTCCCGACCCAGGGATCGAACCCGGGTCTCCTGCATTGGAGGCAGATGCTTTAACCTCTGAGCCACCACAGAAGCCCATTTACTTTTCTCAAAACAATGCTAATACAGTTTGAACGCAACACTGTGATGTTTAACTTAAAAAGACTGTCAAACTAAAAATGAAGTATAATATTTAAAATGGGTAACCAACAAGGACTTACTGTATAGAACATGGAATTCTGCTCAATGTTATGTGGTAGCCTGGATGGGAGGGGAGTTTGGGGGAGAATGTCTGTCTGTGTCTAATCTATGTCTATGTCTATGTGTATGTCTGTGTATGGCTGAGTCCTTTCACTGTTACCTGAAACTATTACATTGTTAATCGGCTATACCCTAATACAAAATGAAAAGTAAAAAAAAATAAAAATACATTGTTAATCGGCTATACCCTAATACAAAATGAAAAGTAAAAAAAAATAAAAATGAACAACAATGCAGGTACAACACACCAGGACTGCCATGTAGACTGAGGACACAACCAAGCATGGATTTAGGTACCCATTGTAAACTGAAAGTATTCCATTCGTGTTTTTAAAATCAAAGCATTTAAAAATATGTTTATGGGATACTTTTTCATAAAACAATTACTCTTATGCTATCATTTAAATTCTTGTTGAGCAAAACCTCAAACTTTAAGTTAATTTGGGGAGTCTACATATTTTGTGTCAATCCTCAGATGAATATGGAAAATTAAAACTTGTCTATTTCTAAATAGCAAACATCACAGCTCATCAAGGCTCACACTTATTTCACAAATTAAACCCACAACAGCATTGTTTATGCATTTAGTTCGATGTGCAAACAATGCCTCATTGAGGGTTGTATTTCAAAACAAACAACAACTTGCTTTAGTTCCCTTTTCATTTCTCTGTAACTTTGAAGTGTGTGCTTATATGAAACAGCTTCTCATGGTCATCAGTGGTCTGTATACCATAAGTAACTAGCTAGATTAACTCCTAGCTTCACGTTACTTCTTGTTATAGAGTCTACAAATTGTGTCTTCGGTGCCAGTCTTGATCATACATAAATTACAATGTTTTGTCTCTTCATTTTTCCAGTATGTACTTCCTTTAGATCCCTCAAATCATTAAACAACGTATCTGTTATTTTAATGCCATTAGCATTTCTGTTAAAGTAGCGATGAATAATTTTTTTCACATTAAAACTAATAAAGGGTTATTCATCTCAGTACTTGTGGTTTCAAAGACTGTATACCAGTTAGAAAATGAATGTCTATAGTTTTCTTCTTGCTTTAAAAATTTATACGTAACCTGATATTTGAGATTGTCTAGCAAACAAAAAATCATCCCAACATTCCAACTTTTATTAAGCCTTTTCTTACAAAGACTCGTTCCTTATTTTAAAATTTCTAAATGATTCTTCATAACTTCTTGACTTGATGGACCTCAACTAACAGACTTCTAGAATTTTCTTGTGAGGAAACTGAAGCATTCCAATTATCTTATAAAATGATGAATGAATACATACAAAACTCAACTGCATTTTGCCTTTTGTTTGAACTTTGCCAAATCCAATGGTAGCAACTTTTTAATGGAAGAAATTATCAAAACCATAATCTCATTCCATGTGCAGATGAATCATAATTCTAAGCAAAGGTAGAATCACCATTTGTCTTATATTCTGAGTTAATTTCTAAAGAATGTAAAAAATGTAACAAAGTACTTTGTGATAGTCTCACCAGAACTTGGAACAGTTTCTTCAGAAAAAAACCTAATTATAATAGTTTTCCCTCAGGCACTGCAACCTATAATTTAGCAGTCATCATCTCAAGGTATTGTTTGTGGTACTTTTTGCTAAAGTCAATTGCATTGCAATCCACATCCTGAAATTCGCCTTTCAAAGTTGCTCGTGCAACCATCTTTAAAACAAAAAATGTTTACTTGACATTTTACAAATTGAAATAGCTTCAGTTCAGTTCAGTTCAGTCGCTCAGTCGTGTCCGACTCTTTGTGACCCCATGAATCACAGCACGCCAGGCCTCCCTGTCATTCACCAACTCCTGGAGTTCACTCAAACTCATGTCCACAGAGTCGGTGATGCCATCCAGCCATCTTATTCTCTGTCGTCCCCTTCTCCTCACACCCCCAATCCCTCCTAGCATCAGACTCTTTTCCAGTGAGTCAACTCGTCGCATGAGGTGGCCAAAGTATTGGAGTTGCAGCTTTAGCATCAGTCCTTCCAATGAACACCCAGGACTGATCTCCTTTAGAAGGGACTGGTTGGATCTCCTTGCAGTCCAAGGGACTCTCAAGAGTCTTCTCCAGCACCACAGTTCAAAAGCATCAATTCTTTCGTGCTCAGCTTTCTTCACAGGCTTAGTATCATCTAAAAGATTAGCTAGTTAACTGAACATTTCTCCTTTCTAGATCATCTTCAAAAACACTGTGTATTCTCTCTTTAATGTTCTGTGCTATGCTTAGTCACTCAGTTGTGTCCAACTCTTTTTGTAACCCCAAGGACTGTACGTAGCCTGCCAGGCTCCTCTGTCCATGAGGATTCTCCAGGTGAGAATACTGGAGTGGTTTGCCATACTCCCTGCCAGGGGATCTTCCCAACCCAGGGATCGAACCCAGGTTCCCCACATTGCAGGTGGAGCCACCAGTGAAGCATTTAGTGGTTTGGTTGATACTATATCTCATAAGTTCCTTTTTGTATTGCATTTTGTTTTAAAGCTGAAAGTCAGCTATTGCTATATCAAAACAATACCTATCATTTAAAATATATTTTTGCCACCATCTTACACCATACATACAAATTAACTCAAAATGGTAGAAAACTTGAATTTAAGATCTGAAACCATAAAATTGCTAGAAGAAAACATAGATCTGAGCTTCACTGACACTGGTCTTAACAGTGTTTTTGTGGCTCTGATGCTAAAGGCAAGGAAAATAAAAGCAAATATGACTACATCAAACTGAAAAGCTTCTGTACAGTGAAGGAAACCATCATCATTTAAACTTTGCCTTTCAAAATGAAAAGGCAACCTACTGAGTGGGAGCAGATATTTGCAAATCACAGTTCCCTGATCACAGATAGAACTAGTGCCCCCTTCAGTGGAAGCTCTGAGTCTTAACACTGCACTGCCAGAGAAACCCTGGTAATTCATTCTTATGGGTTAACATCAAGGGAAAAAGGAGAAAAGGAGTTGAAGAAAAGGTTGCCTATCTAGTAGGAAGTATAAAGGGAAGGATATAGGGATAGTGAAAGGAGTTACATGTTGATTCTAGCTGCAGTCATAAAGATGTCACTTCCCACACTCAGCAAGAATCCTTTGAGTCATCCACAATCCATAATCTTAAGCACTATCTCATGACCTGGCACATAGTAGATATCCAACCAATATTTGTTACATGAATAAGCTGATTCAATTTAAAAAATATAGCTTGATCCTTAAGACATTTCCTTATATTTCCCTAAAACCACCTTTCCTGAGTTTGGAAGCTGTCATAGCAGCAAGAATTTTGAGACTTCTATATCATAAAAGCAAGAAAATGGTTGATTTTCCTCGTTTTGAATTACAGAATCCATCCTAACTAGTCCAAGCTTTAAGGATACTTTGAGTTTTTCATTAAAACATCCTATTTTGAATGTGCTGATTTGGCAAAGAATGACCTTTTGGCTATGAAAATCATTTTTCCTGTAATGTTAAATGAGTGTCAAGAAATTAATCCTCCCAGCACACTTATAGAAGCAATAATAGTATGAGTTGGTTAAGAGCTGCTTTGATAGGGTACTGTAAAGCCCTTTAGTCTTTAAAGAGCCCTGGCATTAGGTAACTTTAATTGTTGGTTTCAGATGTCAGTCTCCATCAGGAACACAGCTGGAGACTGATAGGTGTCGCTTGGGAATAAGTATTTTGCGTTACTTTGAAGTCAATTGGACTGAACATGAAAATTTTATAGTTAGTGGCAGATTTCTTTTTAAGATATTTAAGTAAAGTATCCCTTAAACCAATTACATTAAAAACTATCCAGAATAAGAAACCTCAAAGGGAAATTCTCCTCAGTGGCAGTGTTAATCAAATAAACCAAAAAAACAGTTTTCCCAAACCCATAATTTCCAAGGTTGGGGGTGTCCTCATTTGGTTGCAGCCCTTTTTAACTCTTTCCATTTCATTTCTAAGCATCTTTTGTATTAAGTAGCTATTTTTAAATGTTCAGAAAAGATAGCATGCTGTTGACAAGGGCAAATGGTGTGATGGTCAGGTATGGCAGAAAGCACACCTGGGACTGATCCTTCTTGTTTTCTTTGGAAAACATGGGCTTCCCTGTCCTGGGAATTGTGTCCTTCATACAGAGAGGACCTTCGAACTGACTCATTTCCTCTCTGACGAGGATATGAGGATAACACGGGTATTTTTTCTCAATTATTCAAATGCTTCAATTTTGTTTCCTACTGGAAGAATTGCACATACATCAGTTTTTAATTGATTCATGATTTATATACTTTTCATGAATTGAAATGTAAGTAACCTGATATTAAAGTTCATGGATTCCAAATTAGCAGATGGGAGTCAACAAGTACTAAACCAAGTGTTGTTCTTACATGAGACAATCAATTGTTATTTTACAATTTTAAAAAAAGTAGAGAAAAGAAAGCAAAAGAATAAATAATATGTAATGTATAAATTGGTTGACTTTAGTATTTTATCCAAAGCTATTTCTAACATATTATCAAATTTTCCAGTTCTTGTTTGACTCTGACTTCAGCATCAATCAATGTCTGAGTATTGACACCAAACTTCATTCATGCTTTATTCCCTCGGTTTTCTCACTCTTGACATTCCCTGTCATATCATTAGACAGCTACTTCTATTCTTTGCTTGAATCACCAGAGAAACTTTTGTTCTAGACACTTTATGTACTGTATTTATTGGTTTACATAAAGAACAGAGTGACTCTGGGGGTGATGACTCTGTTATAGGAATATCTGCCACCAAAGAACATTTACATTTTTTTCTCATCGTCCATTTGTTGAACAGCAGCAAACAAATGCATTTAAATTTTTTTTTTTAAGAATTAGAGACCCAATGATTACATAAATGAAAATTCTGTAAGAGTAGAAGCTATCATAAACATTATATAGTCACAGAGCCAGAGGAGTAAAATGTATTTTAAGGAATGTAAGTATCAGTGAGACAGGTAGGTCTTTCTAACAATTGGTGATAACACCTTACAGGGTCAGCTTCACACTGTGTTTTATGGCCCTACGTTCTCTCCTTTGACACGCAGACCAGAGACCATAGAGCGGGAAGCACTATACTAGGAACCCAGAGCCTGGGAACCAGGTCCATTTGTGCCAATGTTTGTTGTCATTTAACCTCTATGTTCAGTTTTCTAATCGGCAGCAAAAACGGATCCAGAATTCAGTGATTTATTTTTACTTGACTCTATCACCTCCCTTTTCTTATAGTTGATTGCTTGCCAGTCAATGAATAAGCATTTAATTGTTGCCTAATATGTACCTAGGTTGGCTGAATCTCTTAGTGACTAAATAAATCTGTTTCCCAACTGAGGGCAAGTCTATAAATGGTAAGTAAACTAAACCAATAGCATACAGACTGCTCTACTCAGATTTCTGCAAGTTTTCTGTGAAGAGTAACTGAGGGTCAGGGAGCAACTGCATGCATGGATCTGGCTGCTACTTTAGCATGAGAGGACTTGTGCTAATCTAGGATAATTACTTTTCAGGTCCAGTTTATCATGGGTGTGTGAATATGGCTGTTATTCAGATGGTATCCCGTAACAACTTTCAAGTGATGGGAGAAGGGGAAGATGTGAAACATATGAGGAGATATGCTTCTCTAATAGCTCAGATGGTAAAGAATTGCCTGCAATGCAGGAGACTTGAGATTGATCCCTAGGTCAGGAAGATCTCCTGGATAAGGGAATGGCTACCCACTCCAGTATTCTTGCCTGGATAATTCCATGGACAGAGGAGCCTGGTGGGCTATAGTTCAGGGGGTTGCAAAGTGTTGGACACGACTGAGCAGCTAACACACTTTCTTTTTACGTGTAATGGGAAAATAAGTATTATAAAAGTTCAATCAAACCCATACACATAGAAATGCACAAGTAGACTGTTTAATCAAGGCTAGTAAAGCTGAAACTGCAATACTTTGGCCACCTCATGCGACGAGTTGACTCACTGGAAAAGACTCTGATGCTGGGAAAGGTTGGGGGTGGGAGGAGAAGGGGACGACGGAGAATGAGATGGCTGGATGGCATCACTGACTCTGTGGACATGAGTTTGAGTGTACTCCGGGAGTTGGTGATGGACAGGGAGGCCTGGCGTGCTGTGATTCATGGGGTTGCAAAGAGTCGGACATGGCTGAGCGACTGAACTGAACTGAATTGAACTGAGGATTGCCCATAAGGCTGTATAGTCATTGAAACTGTGACTGATTTATCTGTTAAGAAAATTTGTTTTCTTCCAAAAGGTCTCACCCACAGCTCTGTAAAAGATTATCTACGTTCCACCAATAAGAATTAATTATTTTGAGTTAAACCAAAGTTTTCCCGTTCTCATGAACATTTCTTTCACTTTGCATGTGTGCTAAGTCGCTTCAGTCACTTCTGACTCTGTGCAACCCAATGGACTGTGGCCCACCAGGCTCTTCTGTCCATGGGATTCTCCCAGCAAGAATACTGGAGTGGGTTGCCACGCCTTCCTCCTGGGGATCTTCCCAACCCACGGATTGAACCATGATCTTAAGTCTCCTGCATTGGGAGGTGGGTTCTTTGCCACTAGTGCCAATTGGGAAGCCCCTTTCTTTGGCTTGGTGGTACCATAATGTTTTTAAGCTATCTTGGTGGGACTTTCCTTTTTTCAATGTAATGGCAAACTGGACCACACTTCAAGAATATATCATGTAATGAAGATGTTTTGATATGGGCTAGGAAGACACGTGTTTGAGTAGCCTGGGAAACAGAGGTCTGGGAGAAGTATTACAGTGGAGATAAAAGGGAACCAGAAAGGTTTAGGAGGGGAATCTCTGACTCTAGGGAAAGAAAGTGAACTAAAAGGGAAGATAGGAGAATAACAAATGCTTAGTCAACTTTCTGCTCTATTGAGAGCCTGTTGTGGCTTATGTTTACATCTTGAGTGTTTTTTGTGTTGAAGTATAGTTGACTTACAATATTATATCAGTTTCAGGTGTACACCAGAGTGTTTTGATACTTCTATAGATTACACACCATGCAAAATGATTATAGAATATTGACTATAATCCTTTAGTTGTACATTATATATCTGTGACTTTCTTATTTTATGACTGGTAGTTCTGGTAGTTTGGGTGTTTTTGATAAAATGTTGATTCTTATTTTTTTGTCTGAGTACTTAAAGAATTTTATTTACTTTTATACCACTTGAGAACTTATGTAAGGCAAAGTTTTCCTGTTAATTCTGTTCACTTAAATATTAGGATAACCATAGCTAAATGGATTGATTTCTCTAGATATAACACAGAGATAAAAAGTCACTTTTTATACTTTCAGATTTTAGAAAGCTCATTGGGTAAAGGGCAGGTAGGAAAAGAAGAATCATTACCAAAATAGTAGCAAAGTTGAAAATACTGCAGATAAATAATATGTTATAGGGTCACAAAGAGTTGGACACGAATGTGTGACGGAACTGAACTAAACTGAAAGATGTATGTCATATTCTTTATGTAGTAAGGTATATGGTAATATCAGCCAACTTTTTATGTACTTAGGTATTACACAGATTATCTCCTTTAATTCTTACAACTCTAAAAGGTAGATACCATTTTTAGCTCACTTTACAGATAAGAAAATGAAGACTTAGAGGTCAAGTCACTTAGTCAAGCTCACTTTGCTAAGCCAGAAGCACAGCAGAGATTCAAATTCAGGTTAATAAGATTCTGAAAATGAAATTGTCCAACAATTCTGGAAGCTAGTTCTCTATGGTCATGGGGTATTGGTTGGCGCATAGGGAACCATTAAGGAAATGAAAACAGACAAAAACCAAAACAAAAGGTAATTATTTTGCTGTGGCACTTATGGAATGATATAAGAATACATAGGTTTATTGACTTAGAGTCTGAGGTTAAATTAAGACAAGCTGAGCTGAAATTGTCCCTAACCAGCATTCCTGCAGCACCCTTCCAAGCAGTCTGGTGGGTTATCCCTTATATAAGTTGAATTAAGAGGTCATTGCCAAATCTAAGAACTTATAGTAGACTTGTAACTAAGTAAGATGTTTCAGAAAAAAATGAAAAAGCACAACCAATGGAATGAGTAACTTGGCATTACCGTTATTTTCTGAGTTGCTACTTGAATTCTTTTACAAGGAGCACTGATGGGAACATTCCTCAGGTTGTTTCAAATGCTGTGGACTAATTAATCCCGGGTGCCTTTCAGTGAAACTTTGCTTTTGCTTTTTGGTTACGGTGACCACACATGTAGGATCATATTACCACCATGGCATTGTGGCTGAGAGGCACAACAGCTAAGGCTAGAGTGTTCATTCCATCCTGCCTTACTTGTTCTAGTTCTCTGTTTTACCCATTGGCGTTTTGACATTTTTATCAATTCAGCAGAATCTTGACCTTGAACTTGATTTTTCTCAGCCCCAATTTTTAAGATGAGAAAATAAATATGTAACTTGGATGATAAATGTCATCCATTTTCCAAGGTAGAATATTGGTTCAAATAGTCTATATGACTAAAGATAGGAGTTGTGTTCCCATGTTACCTAGAAGAGCACTCAGGGGCCAAGACAAACGGAAATGAGGCTCTGTCTAGACATCTTTCCCAGGCCTTCTAGACCTTGCTTATCTCCATGCTCCTATGATCAGAGTACAGGTAGCATAATTCAAGTAAAGTACAAAATGGACAAAGCATATGCCTTTGGAAGTTATAATAGATCAGACTCCTGGGGATATAGCACTTCATAAAGGGCTTCTGGGCTGTTGGCAATGTTCTATCTCTTGACTGGGCTCTAGTTACACATTTGATCACCTTCACTGAGTTATTCACTTATGACTAATTTATGTCATTCTTTCAATAAAATCATCTTTAAAACGGTTGAGGGGAGGTTTTTCTCATAATACATTAATCTGAATATCACAACCATGTGGTTGCATTTATTAAATCAGCAATCATTTTGAAAAGATGGCAGTAGAGTCTCAATGATGGAAGTCAGGTCAAGGGAGCTTTGATCTGGATGAGAAGAAGAACATCTGAAAGAGTTCTGAGCACAGGGCAACTCACATTAGGCCCAAATGGAGGCCTACTGTGGGTGCTGTTGGATTTAGGAGGCTGCTTGTGGATACCTTAAAGGGTCTGGATCAGGACAGGTGTAAGCAGGCAATGGAAGAGAGAAAAAGACACTGGGGTAGAAAATAGAAAACTGAAGAGTAGAATCTAAAAACAAACTTTTCTTACTTACCTCACAATTTTCCTAGGACCAAATCTACTTGAAAATAATAATGATATTATTCCAAGTGACATAGAGTTTAATTAAACTTTCTCTAATAATTCAGAAATAATTCTCTTTGTAAATCTTGGTGGTTTTATACTTTATTTCCTACTTAGTTCTTTATTGGCAATTCACTAGGAGAGGTACTAAGAGTGGGGAGAAAGAAGTAGGATAAAGTCCACACAGGATAGTCATTCTGCAGAGATTCCCGATAGTAAAGGTTTACCAACAAGACTATGTGATTTTATACATGATTTTGCAACTCAAAGAAATCCTAATATTAAATGCATCAGTTAATAGTGTTATTCAGAAGATAGTTTTATTTAAGGGAAATAATTTTTTACATGTATTCATTCACTTATTTTACAAATACTTGATGAATTCCTGTTATCTGCCCCTATTTGGTACTTCTTTTTAAACTTATAAGAATATGGACTATAGAAACAGACTGAAGAACGAATGCCTCAAAAAATTTGAAATTATGACTAAAATATAAATTATACATTTTGAAAATAAGAGATGGCACGCACCCAAAATAGAACATGTTCTTCAGAAATCCTTCTGATGAGTTTAAAAAATATGTCAGAGATTTGAGAAACAGAGTAATATAAAATGTCCTGCACTTTAAATTCTATTGAATATGTTTCTAATACCAGTTAATAATGTTTACTTTTCCCTGTATGTTCAACAGTGTTACCATGCAGCACCCTTAGCTCTAGAAAGGGAACTCTTACTGTGTTTATTTTTGTCTATGTGTTGAAGCAGCTCTCTTTCTATGGAGAGAACCTGCAGTAGAGTAGTCACTTGTTTTCGCTCAGTTCTCAATCCAGGGGAATCCTTTATTTGTTTCAATCAAGGAGAGCAAACATGGCCTCAAACCAATATCTACAGAGTCAGATTAAAGGATTTTCAACTTCTTTTCTCTCTGATTGATCAGTTTCCCTTAGCACTGATAACTTTGCTTTTGTCTTTCAAGGAAAAGGCTACTTAATCTCCATAGAGTTTCAACCCTATGACTCCTCTCTCCTTCCTACAGCCAACTGTTTTTAAAAAGAAGATATCTGGCTCCTCATATTTGAAACAGAAACATATATTCTTAAATCAATAGGCTGTTCTGAACTTGGGGAGTGATCAGTTGAAATTTGTTTGAGAATATCATATTTCTTGGAAAAGGACTGGCCCACCTTTCCTAGGTCCTGAGTTCTCAAAGCAATTTTCTGGGCTGGCCTCCCCCCATAAGAAACTTTATAAATATCTGCAGCTACAATTAACAGAGCCCTGTGACAGAATCCTAAATGAGATATAAAATTATGTTTTGAAAGTTGTGTGCTTTTTTTTTTTGGTTCTGTTTTTCATTGGCCATCAATAGACATTTTCCTTTTGAGTCTGTCATTATCTTCCTCCTTAGGTAAACCTCATTTTCCCCATCACAAATCACAGAAGGCTTACTGATAATGAGTAACTTCAGTGTTAATTGAATACTATAATTCTCCCTAGTGACACCTTGTTTGATGTCAAATAGGTAATGTTGGAGAATAATGCTGCTTAAATCTAGGCTCATAAAAAATAATTAATTTCATTCATGTCTGTAGCCAGTGGTTTGAGAAGCACTTAACCTTCATGTTTTCTCTATCAATAAAATAAAAATAATTCTTCATTATGTCATTTGGGCTGTGTTTCAAATTTTTAGAGTAAATCATAAAAATATTGAAAATTAGTATTTTAAATGAATTTTCAGTTTTCCTTAAATTTAATAGTGATAAAGTTGTGTTTTCTTTAAAAAAATTTAGAGTATTGTTAAGGACCTTACAATTCTCCTAATTTACAGATAGAGAAAACATATTTTAAGGATCTCTGCCACTTTCAATGTCTCCAGGAACTTGGATAGATAATAATCTTTGTTCTCCTAAAGGAATTTTTTTTTCATAACTTCTAAAATGAGGAACAATGCAAGACTTCTAAAATGTCACAGACAGAACACAAGAGTACACTGGGTCAAAGATAGTTAATTACAACTTCTTATAAAAGCACAAAATAAAAACCAAGAAATACATTAAAGCTGTACTTACAAATTCAGATAGAATAGAATACAACAAAGTAATTTGTCATTCAAGAATGTATTTAATAACCCAAGCTAAAATTCAGTCTACCAGGGAAAAAAATCCAAGCCTTATGGGGAGAACTGTTAATATCCTTAAAGCCTCAGTTAACTTATCTGAAAAATGAGGTCAGGACAGTACCTATCTCATTAATTAAAGAAAATAATGGGTTTTTCTCTCTTTTTTTGACTGCACTGCATGGTTGGTGAGATCTTGGTTGCCTGTCCAGAGACAGAATTCAGTCCCACAGCAGCAGTGACAACTCTAAGTCCTAACCACTGGACCACCAGGGAATTCCTAAATAATGGGAATTAACAAGTTAAAGTCTGTAAATTATTTAACACAGGGACTAGAACATAGTTGACAGTTGGTACATTTTAGCTATTTCTATATTTTCATTATTACCATTTTACATGCAGAGGACTCTTACTTTTCACAGTAGTAATGTTCCCAAACTGCCTTCAAAAACTAGATCATCAAATACTGAATCATTGCCCCCAGGAGAAATTGAGTGTTGGCACTTGAAAGTCTTAGTCACAATAATTTTCATCTGGTGAACAATATACAATCTTGTTTTATGTGTGTTTCTGTTTAAAGATACTTTATCTAATATACATTGTTGATTCATTAACATTGAACTTGGCCAACAGCACTATAATTCATGCCTAAAGTTTATCTAACATACTTATCTTCTCCATAGAGCACATCACAGCCTTCTTGAACATAGGAACACTAGACAATACTTGAAGGTCATTCTAAAATGCAGTCGCCAAGAAGAAACACAAAAATGTGAAAAATGTTACATAAAAAGGGCAAGCCCTGTGGGTACTGGCTTTAGGGTTACAAATGAATGGTAGCCAGTCGGTGGATCTGCAAATATAGAATCTGCAAATCAGGAGGTTCAACTGTACTGAGATTTTGAAAAACTAAAATCAATTGAGTTTGCCTAGAGAAGCGTATTCAAGAGAGAAGCAGCAGGAAAAGAAGCTGGAGGTTTACACTCATTCTAGGAAAGGTAGGGTCTGGTAAGCCCTGTTAAGAAGTTAGTCCTTTTCCAATAATAATGAATCACCATTGCTACAGAGTTTTAAATGGAAGATTGTCATAGTTAGATTTGTCTTAGAAGTGACCCCTAAAACAATGCCTTATATATTGTGTATGTTCAATGTTTACTGAATAAATTCCATATTCAATGAATGTTTGAGTGCAGTGTAGAGATTAGTTTTGTTGGGGCCAGTGACAGGGCTGGAGGTAAGGAGATTTTAATATGCTACTGCTATTCAGTGTTGCCCTGGAGGTTCTAGCCAGGGTAACTAGGCAAGAAAGGAGACAAAAGGCGTTCAGATTGGAAAAAAAGAAGTAAAACCATCTCTCCTTGAAGACGACATGAAATTTCTCAAGATTATACTAAAAATGATTAGAACCAATAATTAATTTCACCAAGGTTTCAGGATACAAGATCAATACACAAAAAAATCAATTACATTTCTGTACAGTAGGAATGAGCAAACCAAAAATGAAATTAGGAAAATAATTCTATTAACAATAGATAAAACATGTCAGTATAAATTTAACAAAAAACAAACTTCTAACTCTGAAAACTAGAAAATGTGGTTGAAAGAAATTAAATAAATAGACATTCATATTCATAAATTGAAAGGTTTTAGGTGTTAAGATTACAATAATCCTCATTCAGTATAATCTCTATGAAAATTATAGCTGTTTTTGTTGCTGTTGTTACAGACATTGACAAGCTAATATTTAATTTTATATGAAAAGCAACTTAAGCAACTTTTGATCCAAAACAATCTTAAAACAAAGTTGCAGGACTCACAATTTCTGGCCTGAAAACTTACTGTGACACTACAGTAATTATGACAGGGTGGCATTACCATAATTATAGATATTAAGACTAACAAAATAGAACGGAGAATCCAGAAATAGATCTTCTTTATGATAAGTTGATTTTCAACTTATGTACCAAGACATTTTAATAGAGGAAGAATAGTCTTCAACAAGTGGTGCTGGGATAACTGGAAACCTCATACAAAAAAATGAAGTTGTACCTCTAACTCACAGCATATACAAAACTTGGCTCAAAATTGATGAAAGATCCAAACAGAAGAGCTAAAACTATAAAACACTTAGAAGAAAACAAAGATGCAAATCTTCATGACTGCAAATTTGTCAACTGTTTCTTACATATGATACCAAAGCCCTGAGCAATAGCAGTAGGACAACAAAAGATAAATTGGATATCACCTAAATTAAAAACTTTTGAACTTCAAAAGACACCATCAAAAAAGTGAAAAAGCTGCACACAGAATGGAAGATTGTAAATCATATATCTAATAAGGAACTGATATTGAGAATATGTAAATAACTATTACAACTTAGTCATTTTTTTAAAAGCCAAATAAAAATATGAATAGACCGTGATCCAAAGTAGATCCATAAACAGCCAATAAGCACAGGAAAAGATGTGCTCAACATTATTGGCCATCTGAAAAATGCAATAAAAGCAACAGTGAGATACCGCTTCACACCTACTAAAATGATCAAAAAAGCAGAAAATAACAAGCATTGGCCAGGAGATAGAGAAACTGGAACCCTCATACTGTGGTGGGCATGTGAAATGGTTTAGCTTCTTTGGAAAACAGCTTGATAGTTTCTTTAAAATTTAAACATAGCATTACTATTTGATCAAGCAATGCGACTCCTGGATTGATATGCAAGAGAAATGAAAACACATGTCTACACAAAATTTCTACGTGAATGTTGATAGCAGCATTATTCACAATAGTAAAAACGTGGAAACATCCCAAATGACCATTAACTGATGAATAGATAAATAATGTGATCTATCCACACAATGGAATATTAGCAATATAAAGTAATGAAGTACCCATAAATGCTGTGACACAGATGAACCTTGACAACATTATGCTAAATAGAAGCAGCCAGTCACAAGAACTGCATATTGTATGGTTCCATTTATATAAAATGTCTTGAACAGGTAAATCTGTGGAGACAAAAATATATTATTCATTTCCAGGGGCAGTGACTGCTAATGTGTATGAGGTTTCTTGTTTGGTGCTGAACCAAAGCTGAATGCTTTGGAATAGTAGTAATGGCTGCATAACTTCATGAATATATAACTAAAAACCACTGAATTTTACATATTAAAAGGATGGATTTTATGATGATGTGTTACATATCTAAAAAACTTTTTAAAATAATTCTGTAAGTTTTCCCAGTTTTCTAACACAATTACAAGCAATTGTGCTCCATTTTTAAAATAAGTTATTGACAGAATCAATCCATAGAAAATTAAGATTAAAATGATGGCTGTTAAATACCTATTAAGTTCCATATCAAAAGACTCATTAGTTGTGAAGAGCATCGGTGTAGAATGAGACAAACAAGGAAGGTAAAATCTAAGCATTTAATGAAATTTATTTAGTTTCACCGATTTTTTTGTGGGATGATAGGTTGAGCGAGGAAGAGTTATAGGGCGAAGGAAGAGAAATTCTAAGATAACTTATAGCCAATAAATTATTTTTTAGAACAGATTTCTTCCAGAAATGTGTTTTTCAACAAGATTAATTTCATTACTCCATTCACGTAGATGGAATCCTTGGTTTAGAGTCAGGCAAGGCTAAGTTATACTAAAAACACTGCTCAATTTTAAAATAAGGGATTTATGTGCATGAAGGTGTGAATCACTCTTTACCAGTTAATATCTCACCCTCCTGTCCTTTCTATTTGAGTCAAGAATACATCTGTCAATTGCAAACATTTATTCACCTATTGGATGAACAAAAAAGCCAACTGAAAATGAGCTTAGGAAAAACACAAGCCTGGTCTTATCACATTAACAAGTGATTTTTAAAATTGTTTTAACCTTGTAGTACGTGGTTAGTCATCACTATGCTCACCATTAACTCAAACTAGATACTTGTTCTTTTGCCAAATAATGTCACTTTAAATGTGTGCAAATATCAATATCACAGTGAAATTTAGGACCTAAATTCTGACAAGGTGTGACCACATGCATGGTAATGAAATTTCATCTGTTCCCTTAAAATTTCTCCTCTAAAGATGCTTTATTTTAGGAGAAATGGAACCCATTTAAGTTTAAAATATCCATTCAAGACAGCTATGAAAAAATAAACTCTACTAAAAAAAATTCTAGCTCTAAGTATGTATGGATTTGTTATTCACTGTAATTCACTGGCAATGTTTTCTAAGGGACTAAAACTTTTAATACATTATGTATGAGAAACCAAAGTTTCACTGTGTAGTATATTAGGTTAAACCCTTTAAAATAAATACTAGACAGTGAAATTCATCACAATATGCCTCCATTTAACATTTTCTTTTAGCTAATGTTCATTTTTTAAAGAACTGGCTTAGGGCCCAAAGAGGATCATGTAACACTGAAAAAAATCCAGATCCCTGGAAAACATTATATAGAGACATTCCAGTGTATTTAATTTTTTAAAAAATTATATTTGTCAAATTGTTAGCCATCTATTAGACTATGCACTCTGTGAATATACCACCATTTTAAAGTGTTGATAATATGTCTTATTGGCCTTCCCATTAGCTAAGAGTTCCTGGTAAAATATTTTCCTACCACAAAAGCCACCAGTCATCAACCATGTCAAACAACATATTCAGTATGGATATTGAAATTCTAAGTTGACTATATTCAATAAATAACCCAAAGATATATAATGTTAACCATATACTATTTTAAGCATATTTAAATCAAGCTATATAACATAAAAGAATTTAAGGCAAAACATTTATATTGATCTCACCTATGTAAATCTATTACCTACTATGTTTTACAAATGTATAATTTTTAACGCAGCCTTATTCAGAATGGATTTTAATTGCATTTATGTATTTAAAGACTAGGACTAGAAATCAACCTTAAATTTATCAAATAAATTAACTTGTGCTTTATTCTCTTTGATAGATAAAATATACATAATATAAATTTATCCATTTGATAATTTTAAGCACAGTTCAGTGACATTAAGTACATTCACACTGTTGTATAACCATCACCACTATCTATCTTCAAAACCATTTTTATCCTCCTAAACCAAAATTATGTACCTATTAAACAATGGCTCCTCATTATTCACTCCTGCCTGTACCAGAAAGTACATTCTACTTTCTTTCTCAATAAATTTGACTAACCCCGACACCTCGTATAAATGCAATCATGCAAAATTTGTCCTTTTGTGGCTGGTTTATTTCACTGATCATGCTATCTTCAGGGTTCATGGCTACTATAGCATGTGTTAGAAATTTCTTCTTTTTTAAGGTGGAATGATTTCCCACTGTATGCATTTATTAAAAGCATATTTGCATATTCATTCATCCATCAATGAACACTTGGGTTGCCTTTACCTTTTGGCTATTATAAAAATGCTGCTATGAATAAGGGTTTAAAAAGATCCATTTGAGCTTTTGCTTTCAATTTTTTGGGTATATACTTGGAAATGAGATTTCTGGGTTCTTTGCAATATATATATATATATATTTATATTTTAGTTACTCCGTCATTCCAGCTCTATAAATATACATATATTAAAAGTTTTTAGATGTGGACCATTTTTAAAGTCTTTATTGAATTTGTTACAATATTGCTTCTGTTCTACGTTTTGGTTTTTTGGCCCTTAGGCTTGTGGGACGTTAGCTCCCTGACCAAGGATCAAACCCACAACCACTGCATTGGAAGATGAAGTCTCAACCACTGGACCTCCAGGAAAGTCCCCATAATGTATTTTTAATATATTCTTAAATCTACCCATGGGCTTATTTTATGCTTTAAAGGTGGTTGTTGCCGTTTTGAGGGATGCAGTGGCTCCACATCCTCCCCTTAGAGTCTTCAGGGTCAACACATTTCCTTTCCACGTCTCCTTGCCCTGGAGGATTTGAGAAATTTCTTAAGATAGTCAACTATTCTTGACCTGTTTATACATTCTGAATATTCATGTGGCTTAAGGAGACTTAAATCTCAGGTTTTGAAGAGTCAGAGCTGGGAGAAATTGGAAAAAATTCTAAAATACATTGCTCACTCCCCATCTTTGGTGTAGGGCTTCATCTTGATTCATGTAGGTCCCTTCTACTGCAGATCTCAGAAGACAAAAATTTCAGTCTTCCTCATCAGTCTCTTCCTAAATGACATCTAACTTTGTTACTCTTCCTACTCTGCTACTTCCCCAGTCCCCCTATTCCCTCCATTCCATCTTGAACATCACATCCCTTCCAAAATGTACACATTGATCTTTGGAAATTCAACATCATGTCATCTCTTCTTGGAAATCCTTCCTGATGTGCCAGAATGATTCCAGTTTCCTTATCTGAAACATTAAAGGAAATATTTCCTTCTTGCATTGGTTCATTATGAGAATGCAATGTTAAAATATATGCTTACATATGACTGAAGACACATGGTCAGTTCTTAATAAACATTGGTTTCTGTTACCAATGAAAACAAGTTAATAGGAGATGAAAAACAGTTGCTTTATATCTTTATGTTAAAGTTTTCTGCACATAAAAAAATATTATTTTACCATTTAGCCAAACCTTATTTTTGTTTTCTAATAAAATTTACTTTCTTACTTTTTAACTCACCCTAAGCTTCCTTTCCTAAATCTTCATAGAATTATCACTTACTTCAGCTGTACAGCCCTAAGGCTGGATATGATTTCCAGGTTTGAAAGTGAAAAATGGCAAATATAATTAATTGGAGATGGGAAGAGGAAAGACATTAATTTATATTAATTCACTCTTTTCCATCTTCATGATGCTTTTCTCTAGGAATCTGTTGATATTGTCCTTCTTAGCTTTTTTTGAGGGTTTATAGACCCCCTTTGAAAGTATGATGAAAATTATGGGTTGTTTCTCACCTCCCAAAGAATGTGCATTCATCATTTTATATTAAAGTTTGGGAAATGGATGGACTCCCTTGAATCTTCCAGAAGAGCCCAGAGATCCAAGATTAACACTAAGTGATGTATCAATATAACATAAACATAGAAAATCCCGAATTGTTGACATTCTTTCCTGAAACACACTTCAGATTTTTGCCCCCTATATTTTATTCTGTTCTCCTATTTCTTGTAGTCACTTATTAACTGTTTTCCAATGGTTAGACCAAGGCTGATTTAACCAAATGCTCTAGACACTGCAAGGCAACAGAGAGAACAGGCGGGGAATTATGGCAGTGTACAGGACAAGGCATTACCTTTCTTCACACTTGCACAAGCAGTATTAGGAAACTCCTCTTTAGGCTCAATGAGAGCATTAAGAAAATGTTAACTTCCACAATGTATCTGAAAATTCCTAAAACAAAGGAAAAATAAAGTTTCTGAATTTATGTAATATCTTAGAAAATTAACTTCAATCAGGTTTCCTTCTCAAAAGAAAAAGTTTAAACTGCAGAAAACTTTGAACTATTTGTTTATTTTTGCTTTTATTTCCAATATTCTGGGAGGTGGGTCATGGAGGATCCTGCTGTGATTTATGTTAGAGAGTGTTTTGCCTATATTCTCCTCTAGGAGTTTTATAGTTTCTGGTCTTACATTTAGATCTTTAATCCATTTTGAGTTTATTTTTGTGTATGGTGTTAGGGAGTGTTCTAGTTTCATTCTTTTACAAGTGGTTGACCAGTTTTCCCAGCACCACTTGTTAAAGAGATTGTCTTTTCTCCATTGAATATGCTTGCCTCCTTTGTCAAAGATAAAGTGTCCATAGGTGCATGGATTTATCTCTGGGCTTTCTCTTCTGTTCCATTGATCTATATTTCTGTCTTTATGCCAGTACCATACTGTCTTGATGACTGTGGCTTTGTAGTAGAGCCTGAAGTCCTAATTAAAATTAAAAGCTTCTGCACAGCAAAGGAAACTATAAGCAAGGTGAAAAGACAGCCTTCAGAATGGGAGAAAATAATAGCAAATAAAGCAACTGACAAAGGATTAATCTCAAAAATATACAAGCAACTCCTGCAGCTCAATTCCAGAAAAATAAACGACCCAATCAAAAAATGGGCCAAAGAACTAAACAGATATTTCTCCAAAGAAGATATACAGATGGCTAACAAACACATGAAAAGATGCTCAACATCACCCATAATCAGAGAAATGCGAATCAAAACCACAACGAGGTACCATTTCACGCCAGTCAGAATGGCTGCTATCCAAACGTCTAAATGCTGGAGAGGGTGTGGAGAAAAGGGAACCCTCTCACACTGTTGGTGGGAATGCAAACTAGTACAGCCACTATGGAGAACAGTGTGGAGATTCCTTAAAAAACTGAAAATAGACCTGCCATACGACCCAGCAATCGCACTCCTGGACATCCACACCGAGGAAACCAGAATTGAAAGAGACACATGAACTCAAAGTTCATTGCAGCACTGTTTATAATAGCCAATACATGGAAGCAACCTAGATGTCCATCTGCAGACGAATGGATAAGAAAGCTGTGGTACATATACACAATGAAGTATTACTCAGCAATTAAAAAGAATACATTTGAATCAGTTCTAATGAGGTTGATGAAACTGGAGACTATTATACAGAGTGAAGTAAGCCAGAAAGAAAAACACCAATACAGTATACTAATGCATATGGAATTTAGAAAGATGATAACGATAACCCTGTATACGAGACAGCAAAAGAGACACAGATGTATAGAACAGTCTTTTGGACTCTGTGGGAGAGGGTGAGGGGGGATGATTTGAGAGAATGGCATTGAAACATGTATATTATCATATGTGAAATGAATCGCCAGTCCAGGTTCGATGCATGACACAGGATGCTCAGGGCTGGTGTACTGGGAAGAACCAGAGGGATGGGATGG
The DNA here is from genome assembly GCF_049115385.1 of Moschus berezovskii. Taxonomy (NCBI): domain Eukaryota; kingdom Metazoa; phylum Chordata; class Mammalia; order Artiodactyla; family Moschidae; genus Moschus; species Moschus berezovskii. The sequence continues at coordinate 78,496,287 of NC_142469.1, read as the reverse complement.
GGAGGGATGTGGGAGGGGGTTTCAAGATGGGGAACACATGTACACCCGGGGCAGATTCATATCAATGTATGGCAAAACCAATACAATAATGTAATCAGCCTCCAATTAAAATAAATAAATTAAAAATAAAAAAATAAAAATGATTAAAAAAAATAAAACCTTGAACTAAATTGGTAGATTTTAAAACTTTTATGAGATATTAAAGTGGATTGGGTAACAAACTAATTAAAGTAGACTAAATTTGGTTTATCCAAGGACTTTACACTAGTGAATGAGATTACTTTTTATTTTGTAATATTCATATACATATGTTTATAGGTAATCTGTTTCATTTGAAAGCAAAATCTAATAGCATAGAGAAGAGAGGAAACATACTTTCCCCCATGATGAACAAGGCAATTTAATTTGAAAACAAAAACATGTGCTACCAAACAGTCCTAACAATTTTATCCTAAGGTGCTTTAATTTTAACCTTGGTTTGTATTAAGAGTGACTTTAACTTCAATTTGATACTAGACCATTCAGGTGTGACATAAATCAAATCCCTTATGACTATACAGTGGAAGTAAGAAATAGATTTAAGGGACTAGATCTGATAGACAGAGTGCCTGATGAACTATGGATGGAGGTTCGTGACATTGTACAGGAGACAGGAATCAAGACCATCCCCAAGAAAAAGAAATGCCAAAAAGCAAAATGGCTGTCTGAGGAGGCCTTACAAAAAGCTGTGAAATGAAGGGAAGTGAAAAGCAAAGGAGAAAAGGAAAGATATACCCATTTGAATGCAGAATTGCAAAAAATAGCAAGGAGAGATAAGAAGGTCTTCCTCAGTGATCAGTGCAAAGAAATAGAGGAAAACAATAGAATGGGAAGGACTAGAGAGCTCTTCAAGAAAATTAGAGATACTAAGGGAACATTTCATGCAAAGATGGGCACAATAAAGGACAGAAATGGTAGGAACCTAACACAAGCAGAAAATATTAAGAAGAGGTGGCAAGAATACACAGAACTGTACAAAAAAGACCTTCACAACCCATATAATCACGATGCTGTGATCACTCACCTAGAGCCAGACATCCTGGAATGTGAAGTCAAGTGGGCCTTAGAAAGCATCACTACGAACAAAGCTAGTGGAGGTGATGGAATTCCAGTGGAGCTATTTCAAATCCTGAAAGATGATGCTGTGAAAGTGCTTCACTCAGTATGCCAGCAAATTTGGAAAACTCAGCAGTGGCCACAGGACTGGAAAAGTTAAGTTTTTATTCCAATCTCAAAGAAAGGCAATGCCAAAGAATGCCCAAACTACCACACAATTGAACTCATCTCACACGCTAGTAAAGTAATACTTAAAATTCTCCAAGCCAGGCCTCAGCAGTCCATGAACCATGAACTTCCAGATGTTCAAGCTGGTTTTAAAAGAGGCAGAGAAAACAGAGATGAAATTGTCAACATCTGCTGGATCATTGAAAAAGCAAGAGAGTTCCAGAAAAACATCTATTTCTGCTTTATTGACTATGCCAAAGCCTTTGATTGTGTGGGTCACAACAAACTGTGGAAAATTCTGAGATGGGAATACACCTGACCTGCCTCTTGAAAACCTGTTTGCAGGTCAGGAAGCAACAGTTAGAACTGGACATGGAACAACAGACTGGTTCCAAATAGGAAAAGGAGTACATCAAGGCTGTATATTGTCACCCTGCTTATTTAACTTATATGCAGAGTACAACATAAGGAACGCTGGGCTGGAAGAAGCAGAAGCTGGAATCAAGATTGCTGGGAGAAATATCAATAACCACAGATGTGCAGATGACACCACCCTTATGGCAGAAAGTGAAGAAGAACTAAAGAGACTCTTGATGAAGGTGAAAGAGGAGAGTGAAACAGTTGGCTTAGAGCTCAACATTCAAAAAACTAAGATCATGGCATCTGGTCCCATCTCTTCATGGCAAATAGATGGGGAAACAGTGGATGACTTTATTTTTGGGGGCTCCAAAATCACTGCAGATGCTGATTGCAGCCATGAAATTAAAAGACGCTTACTCCTTGGAAGGAAAGTTATGATCAACATAGACAGCATATTAAAAAGCAGAGATGTTACTTTGCCAACAAAGGTCAGTCTAGTCAAGGCTATGGTTTTTCCAGTGGTCATGTATGGATGTGAGAGTTGGACTATAAAGAAAGCTGAGTGCCGAAGAATTGATGCTTTCAAACTGTAGTGTTGGAGAAGACTCTTGAGAGTCCCTTGGACTGCAAGGAGATCCAACCAGTCCATTCTAAAGGAGATCAGTCCTGGATCTTCATTGGAAGGACTGATGTTGAAGCTGAAACTCCAGTACTTTGGCCACCTGATGCAAAGAGCTGACTCATTTGAAAAGACCCTGATAGTGGGAAAGATTGAGGGCAGGAGAAGGGGATTACAGAGCATGAGATGGTTGGATGGCATCACCGACTCGATGGACATGGGTTTGGGTGGACTCCGGGAGTTGGTGATGGACGGGGAGGCCTGGCGTGCTGCGGTTCATGGGGTCGCAAAGAGTCAGACACGGCTGAGCGACTGAACTGAGCTGAACTGACTGTATTCCATTATATTTGACTGGCTATGCCTTATTCTTCGATGCTCAGGAAGTCCTTCAAAAAAGTACTTGTAAATGGTCAGAGCATCCTTATTTTTCTACTTGTGTCTATTCAGTAGTTGTCTATTCTGCCATGCTGTGTATCAGCAGCATCCTGTCAAATGCACCAATACCCCTAAGTGAAAGTGAAAGTGAAGTCACTCAGTCATGTCCAATTCTTTGCGACCCACCGACTGTAACCCCACAGGCTCCTTGGTCCATGGGATTTTCCAGGCATGAATACTGGTGTGGGTTGCTATTTCCTTCTCCAGGGTATCTTCCCAACCCATGGATCGAACCGGGTCTCCCGCATTGTAAGGAAGAGACATTTAGTGCTGTTAAGGGACTCAAGGTGTCACGGGGTAGGATCTTGACAATATGAATGAGAATGTAAGGAGACTGATTCCAGTCAAGTTGTGGAATAATTGATGAATAAAAAGAGTAACTGGAAAAGAGAGTTACTGAGGAGAGGAAAAAAGAGAGTAACTGAACTGCAAATGCCGAGAGATCATCTAATTTCACCTGCTTATTCTATAAATGAAAACATGAAGTAACTGATTACTCTTAGATTAGGACTTGGGACATGGTTTACAGGGAAAATTAGTCATTTGAGACTCAAGAAACCTGAATTCCAGACTTAAATTTACCATTAATATTGGGCAAGATATATTTTCTGTGTCTCAGTTGCCACAAATGTTAACTGTGGGGATTGGGTTAGATTTCCATGATGCTAATCTTTAATGAGGCTGTTTTAATTCCCAAGCTAATACTATTTCTTCTGAACATTGAATTCTAAATATGAGCATAGTAAATGGTGGTCTTTACCAACAAGTAAATCTCAGGAAGTCCTGGTTACAATTATAATTATTACTCAATTCATGCTAACTATTATGGGACAGATAATATGATGTGCCCTTTAAAATGTATTAAGTAAGTCATACTTTTCAAAATTATTAAGCAAATTCATTTTTTTCATTTTTAACAATAGACACAACTATTTATTTTTTAAAGTATATTGAACACTTACTAAGTATCACTCACATTTCTTGGTCCTAGAGATACAGCAGTAAGCACTAAAAAAGTGGACCCTCTCCTCAAGTATAGACAATCAAGAATATTTAAATAAAAATAGATAATCTCAGAGAGTGATAATTTCTTGCAAAGAAATAAAATCGTAATTTTTACAAAGAATTTGGATGATGTTACTTTGGGGTGAGACGATGTTGCTATATATTGAAAGGTCATTTATAAAAGGAGAAATTTTTTCTAAAGCACACATCATGAGAATAAATCAGTTATGATAAAAAACACAGAGATAGGAAGGTGCAAAAGTCATACAGAAGGAATGAAAGTGACTAGATACATCTGCTTTCTGTGGGGTGTGGGTGTAGGGCGAGTGGCATGCATTTGTGTTTTGAGTGTGTGTGTGTGTGTGTGTGTGTGTGTGTGTGTTTGGCCATGAATATCCCTCCGTTCCGTCGCTCAGTCGTGTCCGACTCTTCGCAACCCCGTGGACTGTAGCCTACCAGGCTTCTCCGTCCATGGGATTCTCCAGGCAAGAATACTGGAGTGGGTTACCGTTTCTTCTCCAGGGGATTTTCCCGACCCAAGGATCGAACCCGAGTCTCCCGCATTGGAGGCAGACGCTTTAACCTCTGAGCCACCAGGGAAGCCCGAAGCGTGAAGTGAAACTTTTCTATATTCCTCACTTACCCTTGTGGATATTGGTGCAGGACAGAAAAAGGATAATAACTAAAGTAGGTATTCAGAAGACCTAGTGAATCTTTATATATGCCCTGGAAACTCAGAGCTGAGTTGGAGGTTGGTTAGAGAAAAGAGGTATTATCCTATAAAGGAGAAGAGGGGTTTTAGTCCATGTGATGTACGACTTGGGTCAACATATATTTAAGTAGAGAAATCACCAATATGCAGAATTGTATGATTGTTACGTAAACTTAGTCTCGACAAGCTCTCAGTAAAGTCAGCTACACTGAAAGATAACATTTTATGAGCAGATTTGTGTGTGTGTGTGTGTTTGAAGGAATGAAGGAAAAGGGCTGAGTTCCATGTTTAAGGCAGAGCAGAAAGGGTGGAACTAATAAAAGTGAGACTCAAAATCTGTGAATTCTGGAACTTGAGGCCAGGAAAGACCATGAAAATGTATGTACCCCAGGAATGCACAGAAATCTTCGGAAGACAACTGGGGTGGGTGGCTACCATATAAGTTATAATTATTTACTTGTGCATTCATGTTCACCATCTCATCACTATGAAAAAAAATTGAAAGAGGGAGAAAAAGAGAGAGAGATTGACTACATTCTTAGAAACTATAAGCATTCATGGTGCCAAAACACCCAATTAATGACAAAAAAAGGTCAAGCTAGTATTTAGTATAAGGCTGTCAAAATAATTGGCTGATTGGATAAGTTTTTCACTTCCCAATCACTAGCTATGGTAAAACAGAGACACAGTTCAAAAATAAACATTTAAGAGTAGACTACATTTACTTTATTCCAAATTCTGAGAAATGCAAAAGCATGGTTTTAGTTTTATCAGCAAGAATCCATATGAATGACTTCTCCCATTTGCTCTGGGATTCTGGAGTTTTAACTGGGCCAAAGTTTTGAAGTGTTGAAAGATATTATAAAGCACTTACAAGTATTCAGCTGGTCAGGCTGCTCAATTAACTGAACATTTATAAACCTCAAAATTTTGACAGAGCATGATTCATGTAGGAATGACCCTTAGACAACAGATGGCTTTATTGTAGGTATGCTTGAGAGAAAGCATACAAGGCAATGTGATTCGAAGGAAATACAAATGGAACACAGAGAGAAAGCAAACTGAATTTAGAAGCATGGATTATACTCTTAAGAAAGGAAATTATTGAAATATTTACCTGGTATATTTTTAATGGTAGAGTGTTTTTTAAATGTTTAAATGTTAATGTTTACTTAAGAATATTCAAGACATTCATTATGGAACATATGAAAAATACAACATAACTAATATCTAGTTAATATCTAGGCAACTCATACTAACTCACACTAACTCATATAACATTTCTAAATTAGATGTTTATAAAACAATGTAACAGGGCTTGGGGAGTAAGAACTAAAATGTCAACTAAAATCCTAAATCCACAGCATTTTATCTTCTCTTTTTTTTCCTACAGCTATGGGCTGCTTATATTCTGAAGAGTATTTTGAAGAAGTATTACTTCAAAAGTACATTTCAGAATAACATTTTACCACTAAAATATATCAAATTGTAGCCAAGAGGGTTTTATTAGTTTTCTAAAGGAGAAACAAAAGATGACACGTTCATCTAAATAAAAATATTATTTTCAAGTATGTGTAGTTTTTTTTTAACAAATTCAAATAGAAATTCATTTTGGGAAAGAAACATCAGATTCTAAAGTATGCTTGATATAAGTCCATAGAACAAATGCAAAATTTTCTTATTTTGAGCCTATTATGTACATATTATATTGGTCCAACTCTTTTTTTCCTCTTTTCTTCCTTTCTCTCCCTCCCTCTCTCCTTCCCTTCCTTCTCTCCTTCCCTTTCTCTCTCTCTCTCTTCCTTGGAGCACAAATCTACTCACATTACCGAGAAAAAAAATGCATGGAATAAGAAGCAAGTAAACAATTTCTCCCAGAAGAAAAAGAAAAAACCAAAAAAACCCCACAATTTCAAATAAAACAAAACCCCTATATCATATTATAGCTACTTCTCTCCAAGGAGGAGCAGCAAACACAAGACCCCATGGGTCATGTCCTGTATTCTCAGTATAAAGAGCAGGTTCTGGTATCTTTACACCTTAAAATGCTTCTAGGAGAGTTGCTATTCCATGCCAGAGAGGAGGGCTATCAGTAATTTTCTTCTTCTCCCAATCCCGCAGCTCTGAGAAAGTGAACCAGGGCCACCAGGCTCCCAGGATCAGCTCTTAGGGTGTCCAGCGCCAATATGAGAAGGGGCGGAGGGGCGCTCCCCGCAAACCTGTATCCTTCCAGTCACTTAGACAAGCTGCCCATCTGTGGTTGAGGAGCGCCAGGAGCAATAAAGGTGGGTGGTTAGATTTTCCACCCTTACTGCTCCCATTTTCTAGAGGGACAACCAGAGTTATGAAAAACACAAGGACCTCTGACTCCACCGAGTTAGCAATAGGTGAAAATAGAACACAGACCTCTCAATTCAGAACTCATGACTTCCTCACAACTGCTGCTTACTTGTTAAAGGCATAATAAAGTAGTCTCACTGCTTATCAGCTTTTCTAAAATAAATACAAGAAATGAATAAAAAACCAGTAAGAAAATAAAAAGGAATTCGTTTTTACTTTTCCCCCTCTGTCATTTCCCCCTGAACACTATTAAACAAGAAAGAATTTTTATAGACTAGCATACTAATTCTTGACAAATTGCTTATACAAACTGTAAATATAAACTTTAATATTTTGTGCTTATTTGGTCCTCATGAAAACTCTGTAAAAGCAGATTATTATTATTAGTAATTATCCTCATTTTAGAGATAGCATGCAGTTTGAAGAAAATAACTGATCGAAAATCAAACTGCTGGGTTCCCTATGTTATAGAGTAGACTCTTGTTGGTTATCCATTTTAAGTATATAGCAGTGTGCACTTGTTGATCCTAAACTCCCTAACTATTCTTTCTCCCCATTTCTCCCCCTAGCAACCATAAAATTTCATTCTCTAAGCCTGTGAGTATGTTTCTGTTTTGTATAAGTTCACTTGTATCATTTCTTTTTACAGTCCCCATACAAGAGATGTCATATAATATGTCTACTCAGTGATATGTGACAGCCTGGATGGGAGGAGAGTTTGGAGGAGAAGGAATACATATATACGTATGACTGAGTCTCTTTGCTGTCCTCCTGAGACTATCATATTGTTAATCGGCTATACTCCTATATAAAATATAAAGCAAAAAAAGTCAAGCTGCTGAACAGACTATAATTAATATTTAAATACAGAACTTCCGACTCTAAATTACATTTCATTTCCTTTAATCATGCACCTATAACTCTAATCAACAAAAGTGCTTTTCTAAAACTTAATGCATTATTGTTAAACCTGTTATCAACTCAATAGGGACACAGACTAAAAATACAGTTTTGAGTAATTTTCAGAGATCTTACAAAAATATATCAGTGCACTGAAGATCATTGTTTACATATGCAACATACTATTTTTCAATATTCATAATTTGAATGATCCCCAAATAAAAAAGGATCATACTGCAACACCTTAGACATTAACTATAAATTTCTTAATCCTTTTCTTTATACATTTTTTTTTCTTTTTTATGGTTTGAAGAATGAGAAGGCCTGTTAAGAAATTTAGCTGTTACAAGACAAACTGAATTAAAAGAAGAAAAGAAATCAGCACAAAAGAGAGAAAGAAATCTAACGATGGTATTAGGCTTTCTAAAAAAAAAAATCATGTTGATTTACTAGAGATAAATAATGAAATACTGTACTATTTGGGTGCGAATATCATTTGTATATGTCTTTTATAAATATTATTTATACAAAAATGAGCTAAAATTAGCATTGGCTAAAAATGTTGTCCATGAAAGAACTTTTAGATTAAAACCAAAAACAAATGCAACACATATTATTACTGATAAAGATATAATTAAAGTGCAGAACACAGTTAATTAGCAAGCACGTAATATTCCACAAATTACTTACAAGGACAAGTTAAGCCCTGTGGAGGCTTCAGCTGTCTGCTTCTATGTGAGATATTTGCTGGCACTGTATAGATTTTTTTGCCCTTCTGCTAAATGTTCCATGACTTTCTTGGTAAGACTGAATATAAGTTATTCTTATCAAATACCAAAATTTTCATAATTATGATTTTTAGGATCATGCAAATTAATTACAACTCCAAGCAGTGGCACAGACTAAAATAGCCAGAGTTGTGATGATCTAAACCTACTCACAGCATGTCCCAGCCAGTACTTGGCCGGGAGCACATGTCACTTAAAAAAAGCACATAACCCTTTAGACCCAACAGTCAGTTAAAGCCTTGGTAGCAATGTTAACCATAAGGGAATGAAAAGACTTTTCAGTTATTTACATACAATTTTCCTCTAATTAGTGGGACCTGATTTTAATTATTTTCCCCTTCTTTTCTTGAATAAGAACAAGATGGGATCAAGTTTACAGGCCAGTTACTTTGTTACAGAAAAAGAAAAAATAAGAGTCAGAGTGAGTGAGAAAGAGAGAGACAGAGGTAGTTTCTCTGGTCAGTTGTACTCTAGGGCTTTTATAGAGATGGGGCGAGTAAGCGCCTGTTGGTTCAGCAATCTTTAAAGAAGAACTGTGCTAGTGGTCGTGCTGATGATGTAAAACAATAAGACGCTTTCAGAAGGGTCTGGCAGACAAACGATAAATATCATCGGAGTCTGGCGTTGCCAGCTATAGATGCCTGGGTGGCACAAGTGAGGCCCTCTGTTCTGCCTCGATTGTTGTGTTGCTTTCTAACTGTAAGAGGACTTTAGAAAGACGTTGGTTTAAGTAAAGTACGGTCAAAAGAACATCTTAATTTGTAAAGCAGTTTTGCAAGAATTTTGAAATATTTGAATATAACTGACTCTGGAAAAAGATAAGTACTATCTAATCTCTGGGCTTCCCTTTTGGTTCAGATGATAAAGAATCTGCCTGCAATGCAGGAGACCCGGGTTTGATCCCTTGGTCGGGAAGATTCCCCTGGAGAAGAGAATGACTACCACTCCAGTACAGTATTCTTGTCTGGAGAAATCCATGGATGGAGGAGCGGGGGGCGGAGGGGAGTGAGGGTCAAGTCCATGGGGTTGCAGAGTCAGACATGACTGACCAATGAACACTCTAACACATACTGTCTAATCTCTATTATCAATCTGTAGTTGGAGCATCTGCATCTTTGGGACATGGTTTGGGAAAATTTTCATAAGAATGAATGCATTTCATTTTTATTCCTGTAAAATTGACAATAATAATAAAATTTTATTTTGCTGAAATTCTGGCTTTACTTTTAGATTTGAGAATATCAAACCTCTGGAGGAAAACACATTGCCTTTCAAACTACTTTAACTCCCTAATATAACTTTTAAAAGTGTCTTAGGTCATCAAACTGTCAGAAAAGGCTTGGACTCATTTCTACATTTAAGAGTCAAATTAGAAAACATACTAACTTTTAGAACTTGATTTATTTGTATTTATTAGTTAAAAATGTTAACTTGGAGTTTGTACCTGGGGATTTCCAAATGAGTAGCAAGCATATAATAATTCTCCAGCAGTTTTTATACCATGCAAACAATAAGTAATGGAGAAGGCAATGGCAACCCACTCCAGTACTCTTGCCTGGAGAATCCTGGGGACAGCGGAGGCTGGTGGGCTGCCGTCTATGGGGTCACACAGAGTCAGACACGACTGAAGCGACTTAGCAGCAACTTAGCAACAATAAGTAAAAGAAAGAGTTGTTACTCTAAAAGAAAACACTAAGTATTCACAGTTTCTTTTTCCATTTATCCTGACATTGTTATATAAAACAAACTATCTAAACTTTCTTAAAATCCAAATGTATGATAAAAGAGCCCAACAGTGCTTTCAGTCTTTCTCATGTGACTCTAATTGAAGTAAGAAGCAATTTTAACAGCCAAATACAGGTAACTATCTCAAAAAATCCCCCTGAAATTCCGGTATCATGATATGAAGGTAGACCCAGACCAAACCGGAAAACCCCAAACCAAAATACCCAGGTAAAGTCAGAACTCACATGGGGCAGTTTCTGTTAAAATTCTGTTTTCATCGAATAGAACAAAGAATTCCTTTAATTTGGTTGCCTGGGCAGGAAAGTAGGCTTTCAAGAACAAAGCATATTTTCATTTGTAGGGAATGGTAATGACTTTCTCTTCCTACTTTCTCACATCCTTACATTGAGCCATTATGAAGAAGTATGAAAACACTGTAGAAGAAAGAACTCAATCTGAAAGTGGGCAGAGAGGGGCTTTAACTTGAAAAACTTATATCCCAGGGGATTTTCAGTGTTTTTCAGTACAATAGGCTCCAAGGCACCCTCAAGCTTGTATAACCTCGCAAGGGGCTGCAGCTTCCAACAGACATTGTGAAGAGTAATTCTACTGGTTCAGACAGCCTCTTTTCTCATGCTTCAAGTAGAGCTACCTGCCTTCTTTCACATGCCTCTGTCTCCTTTTTGCCATCAGTCACTTCTGGTTGGGAGATATATTTCTCCAGTCCTGAAGCTGTCAACTAAACAATTCTTGACTCTTCTATTCGTATAACATAAGTGAAATCAAGGAATCACAGTATCACTCAATTCTAGAATCTTGGACAACTGTCATTTTACTAAAACCGTAGAATGGCTTCCTTTTAATTAGCCTCCATGGTTTATTTTGTATTCCTCCAATTTAAGTCCATGCTATATATCAGAAAGACTTTCTTAAATTGAAATATTTCCTATTTTTTCAATTTCATTTTCTATTTTAAATCTTCATAGCTCTTCATTACCTATGTCAATGAGTGATTCCAAAGACAGCATACACTCCAAAAAAACTGTAAAATACCCCTTCCCTTCAACATACTAGACTTGCTTTTTCTAAAACACCTCCTGAAGAAGGTCAACTAGAGTGGAGATCTTTTTCTTAAACCACTTCAACCCATTTTTGCAGGGAAAAATGGAGCTAAATATTGCCAACAAATATGAAAAGAGCCTGATTTTGGGGAGAAGGACAAAAAAGATAAAAGAATGGAAAAGCTATGAAAATGAGGAAGAAGAGAGAAGACAAGATTCCTCATATAATTCCAAGAAGGTGTCCTTTCAGGTGCCCAAGGATAACTGGGGACAGGAGTGAGAGGGATAAGGCAGAATGGTCACTTACTGGACTTTCCTTTTGGGCTTGTAATCTGTGCATTTGCACTGGGTCCCACACTCAGAAGAGCCTTATTCTTGGTTTAATGTTTTGCTGTCACCATCTAAAATTCTTGATAATTTTATTTTTGAACTTGTGTTTTACAAGTTAAATCTAATGAGACATTTGAGCAACTTGAGAGCAGAGGGATGCTCAGTATGGGGGTCCTCTGTTCCTTTCCACCCCTAAGCACAGAATTCAGGTGGACTCACAATGTGTGAGAGTTCACTGAGACTCTGAGTACAAGCTAAACACGGTTATGTCTAGATCTGAGTGGGCAGGAGTGCTGACAGCTGCAAAGAGGCCATGCTTTCCTTTAGAACAAGAGCATGCTTCAAATTCAGAAAGAAATGATGTTCTAAGAAACACAATAACCAGAGAACTCTTTGTATCTTTTCTTACTGATGTTACTTTCCTGAATCAATCAACAACTTTTGCTAGAAATGATGACATAGAAGCAAAGGAAAATGTGGGGCAATTCACAGGTCATTTTCCTTTCAGTTTTTCCTTAAGCCAAAGTCAAGACTATTGATAAGCCTAAATGTCCATCAGTGGACAAATGGATAAAGAAGATGTGGTGTGTGTGTGTATATATATATATATATATACACAATGGAATATTACTGAGCCATAAAAATGAATGAAATAATCCCATTTGTTGCAATATGGGTGAACGTAGAGATTATCATACTAAGTGAAGTAAGACAGAGATAAACAAATATAACCTACATATGGAATCTAAAAAACTGATACAAATGAACTTATATAAAAACAGAAATAAACTCACAGACACAGAAAACAAACTTATGGTTACCAAAGGGGAAAGCAAACGGAGGGATAAATTTAGAATTTCAAATTAACCAATACAGACTACTATATATAAAATAAATAATAAGAAAAAACTACTGTATAGCACAGGGAACCATATTAAATCTTATAATAACATATAGTAGAAAAGGATATATATATGTATATGTATAACTCAGTGACTTTGCTGTACACCTCAAACATTGTAAATCAACTCTACTACAATGAAAAATAAAAGTTAAAAAAAAAGAATGTGCCCTTCTTTGGACAAACAAAAACAGTTGTGTTTTGTGTAGTGCTTTCGCATACATTCTACCAAGAATGCATAGGTGAACTACGAAATATGAGTTGTGTAATTTTGGTGGTTCCATATCAGTCAAATGCTTCTGTATTTGCATCTAAAAATAGCACTGAACTGTATAAATGAATGATGAATGACAAATATCATATTAATAACTAAATTTTAATTTTTTTACTTACATAATTAAAAGCCATTCAAAAAAAGACATGGAAAATTGAGAGAAGAGAGAAGAAACAAAAAAAGTTTAATTGTTAATGCACACACATTTAGCACATTTTCCTGCTTTTTGAACAAGCCCCCACCCCATTGTCACTTTGTTCCAGACCCCACAAATTCTGTATCTGGCCCTGCCACTTCATTACTTCCAATTCCCATTTTGGATTCCATAATTGAAATGAGTTTATTACTCAAACTTTAAGTAAAAAACCACTTGATAGATTCTTCTCTACCTTGTAGCTTGAGGAACCAGTTCTAGGACCAGCTGAAGTATGAACTGCTTACTCCCTTTCTCCCACAACTGGGATGCAGTCAGAATCATGGCTGGTGGGAAGCCAAAAGAGTGGTTCAGCCCCTGAGAAAAATTCTCCTAATTTATCATCTTTTCAACAATTTTTAAAGGTAATATATTCATGTAACAGCTGTTTGGACTATGGTGAAATTTGCCTGAGGACCGCCTGTGAGACACTGAATTGAAATATCAAAGTTCAGAATATGAGATAGACACCAGGCTGGGCAGCACTCAACTCAGTGGCCAGCACAGAGTAAATTCGTTGAGAACCACCTGAGCAATAAATGCTGGGCTTCCCTTAGTCCCACAACACGCAGCAGAGATAGCTATGAAAATCCTGTCCTCCTCATTTAGCTGTCTTCTACTTTTTTTTTTCCCCTGGGGCTAGGATAATGATTAAAATGGGGTGGAGGCTGGGGGGCATTGGATGGAAGCTCCAAGAAGAAGTTTAGGGAAAGGCAGATACCAGTTTGAGCTATACTGAGTTTAAAAGATTGTCTTTAGCATTTAAGAGGCTAGGAAAATTAGCTAATTATCCATTTAATATTCTCTGTCTTCCTGATAACTTTTGGCATTCAACTTCTTTCTGGGCACAGAATCAGTTTCCCTCATTCCTTGGCCCCTCTCCAAAAGAAAGAACTAACTCCAGTGTCTCCAGTTTTACCCTCTAGCATTTTGTCCAGCAAGTGGACTCCTTGGAAAGATGTTAAAAGAGAAATGTCAGTGGAGATACATGGCAAAGGCAGAGAATATTTTTGTTATAGGGGGAAAGCCTGTTTCCCTGGCCACCCGCAATGACCTATTTCCTCTGCTCTAAGTATAGAACACCAGGGCTTTCCTCACACCTGACCCTGACGTTGCCAGCTCTGGGAGACTGAATCTCCACTCTAATTTAAACTATCTGTAAACAATATGCCTCAGCCATTCTTTCAACATATTAGCTTTTTTTTTTTTTCCTTAAAACATGAGGCTAACGATACATTGTTAATGTAAAATATTTGTTGCTCCCTATAAGTTGCTAGGTTTAAACTTCAATTTCCATTATTATTCATAAGTAGGAAAAAAAATATTTTCTTGGGCTGACTCTTGTGTTTTAGATTTTGGCACAGAGTGTCTCAGCTTTGAGAAACATTTTTCTGGACTGAGTAGCCACTAGTGGTCACTGGCCTCATGGAGATGAATCACTTTTGGCTCCAAATGGAAATCATAGCTAACCACTCACAACCTTGTCTTACGTTGATTCATGGTACAGTGGCCTTCGCACCACAGAGGGCTCACCTGTCCCTGTGGCCTGAGGAAACCATTTGTGGTTTTGATCACGTGTGGTTCTCCTCTGCGTCCAGTTTCCCCTTTCTGGTCAATCCATCACATTTGGATAAAGTTGGCTTTCTACCACAGGAATTATATAGTGTTATTCCCCGCTCAGAAACCTTCCAAGACTTCCTATTGATTTCAGGAGAGTACAAAATTAGCATAGCATTCAAGGTCTTTCACAGTCAGAATTCAGTCTTCCTATCTGGTAATTTCTAGCCCTTCCCCTGCCCTCACATGTCCATCCCTGCTCCTCCTTTAAATATATTTTAAAACATCCAGTAATTCTCTTTACCAATTACTCATGGGATCAGGGATATTCATTCACTCGGGAGCATCTAGCACTGGCTATGAAGCCTTACTTCTGTATTCTTATCTTGTTTGGTTTTTTTTTTTTTCTTTACTGTATTCTTATCTTAATATAAAGAGAAGGAACTGGTTGAATGCTACCCATTCAGCCAAAAGTTGTTTATCCAATTCTTACAGGAGTTTTTTGGAACATTTATTTTAAATGCTGATTTTTTTGCACCACCCAGACCTGAATCAGAATCTTTGGAAATGGAATAAAAGAATCTGATGCTTAATTAAGTAAGTTACTCATGTTTATTTGGTGTCTCAGTGGGTAAAGAATCTGCCTGCAATGCAGGAGACACAGGAGACATGTGGGTTCACTCCCTGGGTCAGGAAGATACCCTGGAAGAGGGCATGGCAACCCAATCCAGTATTCTTGCCTAAAAATTCCCATGGATAGTGGAGCCAGGTAGGTTATAGTCCATGGGGTCGCAAAAGAGTTGGATATGACTGAGCATGCACACACATATAGAGTTTGAGTACTCCATGTATTTTACATTTAAAGCAATAGTGTTTGCTTTATTAATTATGCAATCTGTTTAATCTCAGTGATTTCTATGCTGCTCAGACATTACTATCTTGCCAATGCCTAACGTACGCAGCATCCTCACTGGACATACATTACCTAGAACAAACAGAATTCTCCAGAGCTTCCCTGATAGCTCAGTTGGTAAAAAATCTGCCTGCAATGCAGGAGACCCTGGTTCTATTCCTGGGTAGGGAAGATCCCCTGGAGAAGGGATAGGATGCCCACTCTAGTATATTTGGGCTTCCCCTGTGACTCAGCTGGTAAGGAATCTGCCTGCAATGCAGGAGACCTGGGTTTGATCCCTGAGTTGGGAAGATCCCCTGGAGAAGGGAAAGGCTACCCACTCCAGTATTCTGGCCTGGAGAATTCCATGGACTGGATCACAGAGAGTCAGACACGACTGAGCAACTTTCACTTTCATTTTTCGGGGCTTATTACTGATTGAACAGGAAAGAAAGACTGAAATATGTCTATAACTATTCCAAAAATTAAAGAAAATGTGTCAGAATGTTGAGATTGCTTGGATTCTGTGACTAGAACTGGCAATGTTTAATCCTGGAAGTCTTCAGGGAGAAAGACTGTTTTGAGGGGAAGAAAATCATTCCAACTTTGAAAAAATGAAAGAAAACAAAATGTGAAAGATTCACAATCAAATTAACAGTCCATCTTAGTATGTGATAGGAAAAGAGAGAAGATATGCTAGGTATGGAGAAGAAAGTGAGCCTTAGTAGATAATCAGAAGCACATAATTAGAGGATTTTGGTAGGGAATTTAATCAACAATTATTTATTAGATCTGATATGAGCAGCAATATAGTTCCAAGAAATGTGAAGTGGTTCATTGACAGTAACTGATATTCACTCAACAAGCATTTATATTCACTCAACTGATTCTCAATATTCCTCCAACTCTTCTTCCTCTGAGTAGCAGCAACAGAGCATGAGGAATTTTCCTCATCCAAGGGATACGCCAGTCTGGCCAAAGGTAATCTATTCTCTCTTGTCAATGGCTGTTTATGATCCAGTTGTGGACAATGAGAATCAAGGAAATGTTTGCTGAAGGCTAATAAAGCTGCAGGAAACCAATATCTCTTTCTTATTGGAAGAAGAAAGACGACACATATAACCTCAATTTCTGAAATAATGGGAGTTATCTTTGGATGAAACCAACATTGTTTTAGAGGTAAAGAGATACATAAAGAACCCTGCTGAATTAACCACCCCAAAAACCTGCACTACCTTTGGTATTTTTCGTAGATGAGTGAATTCATTTATTTACTGTTTAAGTTTCAATATCTTTTCACAGTTTTATTGAGAAATGATTGCTATACATCATTATATAAGTTTAAGACATACAGCTTGATGGCTTAATTTATATATGTTGGGTTAAATAGTTTTACTGACAACCAAATACATCTTAGAGGGCTTCCCAGATGGTGTGGTGGTAAAGAATCCACTTGTCAATCCAGGAGACACAAGAGATGTGGGTTCAATCCCTGGGTTGGGAAGATCTCCTGGAGTAGGAAATGGAATCCCACTCCAGTGGTATTCTTGCTTGGAAAATTCTATGGACAGAGAGCTTGGCAGGCTACAGTCTATGGGGTCATAAGGAATTGGACACAACTGAGCACATGTGTGCACACACACACTTACACACACAAATACATCAATATACATACATAGCAATTTTTACATCTCTCATTTGATACTCCACGACCTTATTCAGGATGACTATTCCCTGCTAATAAAAATGAAAAATAAATTTAAAAGTGAAGACGATACCAGAAATTTTTTTGTCAAAATCCGGGCATCAAGAATGAGATTTAGAAATATACAGTTTGGAAGCAAGCTAACAGTCATTGAGTACTTCACAGTACTTCACAGATTATTCAGTTTTAACTTCTATAATTCTTTAAGTTCCATATTATTAGCCTTGTTTTACAACTGAGTAAGCTGAAGCTCAGAGAGTTTAACAAATTCACCAGAAGTCATGATGTGCCACAAACAATGGATTCACACTTGGATTTTTGGTCATTACACTCCATGCTCTTTCCACTTCACCACTAACTGTGCGAGAGCTTTTCCTGTGAGTGAGATCTTATAAGGAAAGCATCATCAGGGCTTGCAAATATGAAAACCTAAGTAACAGAACATTAGAAGATGCTGAGTCTTTGTAACTGCAGTGATAGTGTGGTAATGGTGAAAGCCATAAAACACTGAAGAATAAAGCTCTGAGAAGGGGTAACTAATGTATTAGCAAGACTTTCAAAGGCAGAGTTAAAGCGAATATTTGATAGTTATTAGCATATGCACGGGCTTCCCTGGGAGCTTAGCTGATAAAGAATCTGCCTGCAATGCAGGAGACCCAGGTTCAATCCTTGGGATGGGAAGATACCCTGGAGAAGGGAGTGGCTACCCGCTCCAGTGTTCTTGCCTGGAAAATTCCATGGACAGAGGAGCCTGGTGGACTACAGTCCATGGAGTCACAAAGAGTTGGACACGACAGAGCAACTAAGCCCAGCATAGCACAGCATATGGCACAGGGATCACAAGTAAATAATTAGAGAAGCTCAGTGAAGGATGTGAGAAGAAGAGGAAACAGCAAAATAGGGAATAAAAAGTCGGTGAAATAGGGGCTCAACTATAAGCAAAATTTTATGCTAGATACCTGGAAGAAGAGTTTAGGAAGCAGAGTTTGGAAATCATATGAAGAAAACCTGTCAAAATGAAAAATGGGCTAATTCATCATTATACTTTTGGAATCTCATATCCAGGGTCAGAGTTATAAATTAATTGAACAAAATTTATCTGCCTGTTCATTGGAGCAAAAAAATACTTGGGAATCCCCAAATTTGAGAAGTTTTCAGAAATTAGACCTTCAGTTCTCTTGCATTCCCAATGCAATAAATTTCCTGTTGCTTGCGGAGAAGGGAAAGTGGAAAGGAACTTGTCTATGTGTTAGTAGCTCAGTCGTGTTCAATTCTTTGCAACCCCATGGACTGTAGCCTGCCAGGCTCCTCTGTCCATGGGATTTCCCAAGCAAAACTACGGGAGTGGGTTGCCATTTTATTCTCCAGAGGATCTTCCCAACCCAGGGCTCGAACCCGGGTCTCCTGTATTGCAGGTAGATTCCTTACCATCTGAGCCACCAGGGAAGTCCTCCCTGTTTTGTGGATGATTCCACTAAGAACTTAACATGTAATCCTTGATCCATCATGTTGCATGGATCTCAGAATAAAGTTTCATCATAAAAGCTGCAGAGAAATGATGGATATTTAATCCTGATAATAACTATGTGGGATTAATGTATTTGATTCTGTTTTACATTTGCAGAAGGATTAAGTCAGTGGCCCTATGTTATGCCACTTACAGGGGGATAATCATGGTCAGAAAATAGGTTTGTATAAATATGAAGCTCCACATTTATCCATTTCATGTAGATCTTTAACCCAACGTTATTTCAATAGTCCTTTCATGAGAAAATAAAAGTAAAAGATTTGAAGGCAATACATAATACTATCTACTTATTCAAAGAAGCAACTTCGTTTAGCTCGGTCACTATACTCTAAGCAGCACAGGTCAGAGATTCTTGAGAGAAGGCAGACACATGTCATGAGCTCCAGTGATCAGCTAGGAGTGTAGTGCAATGCCACACTGTAGGAAGGGTGAACCTGAACAGAGCTCAGTGGGCTTGCTGAGTCGAGGAGACAGAGGTAGGAGCTTCGGGAAGCCACAGTGGCTAGAATTTCAGTGGCACCAGGAAAGAAAAGATCCGGACTGAAAGAGAACTCTAGAGACCTACAGGGCAGCTCCCTTAAACATTTGGCTAACAACATGGATGCGTGCGTACATGCTAAGTCACTTTAGGTGTGTCTGACTCTTTGTGACCCCATGAACTGCAGCCCACCAGGCTCCTCTGTCCAAGGAATTCTCCAGGCAAGAATACTGGAGTGGGTTGCCATGCCCTGCTCCAGGGGATCTTCCCAACCCAGGGATTGAACTCACGTCTCTTACATCTCCTGAGAAGAAAATACCTGAATCCAGAGAAAGAACCACTGGAAAGAAATACCTTGGCAAATTTCCCCAAGGCTCATATGGGACTAGAAACAGGTCATGTTCACAACAAGAATTTAAATGCCTAGTATCATGGTGTATTGAATCCTTAGAAGATATTGCATTAGTAGTGAAGATAAATTAGCCCTAGACTAAAGGCTGAACTGAACTGGATCTACCCTAAAAGAGAATAAAAGCAGAACTTAAAACTGACCTATTAAAAAATAGTATCTGTATTCTAGAGCAACTAAAATTTTTTAAAGAATTCCTAAAAAATCTGTACCCCACAAAATATAAAATGAACAATGTCTACCATCCAATCAAAATGTAACAGGCAGGCAAAGAAGCAAGATAATACAACCTATAATGAGGAGAAAAATTATCCAATAGAAGCAGAGCCTGCAATGACAAAAGTGATATGATTATTGCATAAGAATATTAAAACAGTTGTCAAAATAGAGGAACAGAGTATCAATGAAGGAGGGACAATGTCAAGTGGAATAACATACATGTAAACTGGAAGCTGACTACTATAATGCAGGACTAAATCCATTTTATAAATTACTAATTATGTTTAGAATAGTCTTGATTTAAAGTGTAGTGAATATACAAATAATGGTCACTAAGAGTTAGACTGTGAAGAAAGCTGATCGCCGGAGAATTGATGCTTTTGAACTGTGGTGTTGAAGACTCTCGAGAGTCCCTTGGACTGCAGGGAGATCCAACCAGTCCATTCTAAAGGAGATCAGTTCTGGGTGTTCATTGGAAGGACTGATGCTAAAGCTGAAACTCCAATACTTTGACCACCTCATGAGACGAGTTGACTCACTGGAAAAGACTCTGATGCTGGGAAAGGTTGGGGGCAGGAGGAGAAGGGGACGACAGAGAATGAGATGGTTGGATGGCATCACCGACTCTGTGGACATGAGTTTGAGTGAACTCCGGGAGTTGGTGATGGACAGGGAGGCCTGGCGTGCTGTGATTCATGGGGTCGCAGAGAGTCAGACTCGACTGAGCAACTGAACTGAACTGAACCATGTTTCAAATATCATAATAGTTTATGTAATAAATGGATACATTTCCTACTGTTCCTGCTTTTAAGGATTTCACAGTCTTTTCAGGTGCAGAGAGCTTCCCCGGTGACTCAGACGGTGAAGAGTCTGCCTGCAGTTCAGGAGACGCAGGTTTGATCCCTGGGTCAGGAAGATCTCCTGGAGAAGGAAATGGCAACCTGCTCCGGTATTCTTGCCTGGAGAATCCCATGGACAGAAAAGCCTGGCAAGTCCCAGTCCATGGTGTTGCAAAGAGTCAGACACGACTGAGCAGCTAACACTTTAAGTGCATAAGGCAAGTAGAATCTCTGCTATTTGTCTGGTACAAGGCAGAATATATGAGGTACCATGAAGAAAAATAAAATTTAGAGCTAGGCACAGAGAAATGCTTTGTAGAGGGAGAAACACCTGCTGGGTATTTGAGGGTAAGTAGAAATCTGAGGCAAATTATGAGGCACAGAAAATTGTACCTGTGTGTGCCTGCTTTGTCACTCAGTCATGTCTGACTCTTTGAGATCCTGCAGATTGTAGCCCACCAGACTCCTCTGTCCTTGGAGTTTTCCAGGCAAGAATACTGGAGTGGACTGCCATTTCCTCCTCCAGGGGATCTTCCCAACCCAGGGACTGAACCTGAGTCTCCTGCATCTCCTGCATTGCAGGCGAATTCTTTACCTCTTGAGCCAAATTGCAGGAAAGGATTAAGAAAAATACAAGGGTCCAGAGAATAAGGAGTATGTTTTAACAGTAAAAACTGCTATGGTGCTTCACATAAATTAGGAAAGAAGGGAAAATTTCAGAAATGGAGCTAGTGTAGGTGAAATCCTATTGTTCACTTGCTAAGTTGTGTCCGATTCTTTGTGACCCCATGAACTGCAGCATGCCAGGCTTCCTGTTATTTCCCTATTAATTTCTACTACCTTTACCAATTATTTTAAAAAATCCAGGGAATAAATTAGAAATGCACTCTTTATGTTATACTAGTAGACATATTAATTTGGTAGGACTGTTTTTACAAAGTACCACACCGGGTGGCTTAAGTAACACACACATATTGCCTCACAGTTCTGGACGCTAGAAGTACAAGATCCAGAAGTGTACAAGGTTGGTTTCTTCCAAAAGTCGTAAGGCAGAACTTGTTCTACACCTCTCTCCCTAGCTTCTGATGGTTTGCTGGCAATCTTTGGCTTTCCTTCCCTTGTAGATACAGCATCCCAACCTCTGCCTTCACCTTTACAAGGCATACCCCCTGACTGTCTATGTGTCCAAATTTTCTCTTTTTTTAAAAGGACAAAGTCATGTTGGATTAAGATTCCAAACTACTCCATTATGACATCATCCTAACTTCGCTAATTATATTTAAAATTATCCTGTTTCCAAGTAAAGAGTTAAGTACCACATTGTAAAGTGCTAGGGGTGACGTATCCAATATGTGAGGTCTGCTGCTGCTGCTGCTAAGTCACTTCAGTCGTGTCCGACTCTGTGTGACCCCATAGATGGAAGCCCACCAGGCTCCCCCGTCCCTGGGATTCTCCAGGCAAGAACACTGGAGTGGGTTGCCATTTCCTTCTCCAATGTGTGAAAGTGAAGTCGCTCAGTCGTGTCCGACCCTTAGCGACCCCACGGACTGCAGCCTACCAGGCTCCTCCATCCATGGGATTTTCTAGGCAAGAGTACTGGAGTGGCTTGCCATTGCCTTAGGTCTGGAGGAATACAATTCAACCCTTCTTCAATAGTAGGGTGATGTTGGCAGCTGTATAACAAGAGAAGGTCTTGGTCGGAATTGTCCTTTAGCAAGAGTCACCTGGCAGCAGTATGTGACTCAATCTTGGAAAAGTTCTGGCCACATCCTTCCTCCTTTCCCTTGTATCCAAACACACACACACACACACACACACAGTAACGAAGATGTTCCCTAGATCCACTATACCTTTCCCCCAATTTCCCTGCCCTTGCTTATGCTCTTCCCACTCCCAGGGTTTCTCTACCTTGCTTATGACTAATTCCTACTCTTCCTTCCACTCTCTTCTCCTCAAATGTTTTAATCATGTTGATAATACATAAAATCATATTATCACAATAATATCCAGTGCATTTCAGGAAGTCTTTCCTAAATATGCTACACTCCTTTTAAATGGTAGAGTTCACAATCCTGCTATCATGACCCCATCTTTTTTAAAAAAGTTAACATTTGTGTGTTATCACATGTACTATACTTTCTTCTAATCTGTGTACATAGTTTTTTTCTCCATGAAATCGTGACACACTTCAGGTTGGATCCAGTGTCTCATTTACCCCCGTCTCGTTTGCAGCTAGCCCTGTGTATGCTATAAAATAAAGGCCAAAGATAAGTATATAGGTAATTTCCCCCTATTACTTAAAGTTCATTCTTAAATTAGTGTGGATTACAGAAAGTAACAGCTACATTGTGCTTGCTATATGCCTGGCACTGTTCTAAGTGCTTAATATATATTAACTGATTTAATCTTCACAAAAACTCAGTGGGTTGGATATGACTATTATCCCATTTTACAGATGGTTAATCAAGCACAGAGAGGCTCAGTGACTTGCCTGAGATTACACAGTAACGGTGTCAGATGCTACAATCCAACCCTGACCTGCTTTGCCAAACTGTTTCTCAAAAACATTTGCTCTCTCAACCAGAGTCCTATATTTCAGAACCATTTCCAGCCCTGCCATTAACCAGCTACATGGTTTGGAACAAAGTTATTCAATTTCTCTGTGCTTTAATTTTTTCAGTTCTAAAGTGGGAATAATGATAGTACCAGCCTCATAGAATCAATACATGTAAAGCATTTAAAATGGTTTCCAACACTAAGAACACCACACACACACACACACACACACACACACACACACACACACATACATGCATTGAATAACTGAGAATTTATTGTATACTATGTAGTTAATTGAAGCCATACTGCCTCCTGCTGATGATTAATGGTGTCTGGCTTCTGAAGAAGGATGGTATTGGCAGATTTTTTTTTTTTTTTTTTTTTGCCTTTTTATGAAGGATGGGACTGGGCTGTCACTTTCTCTGAAAATGAGAAAGAGGAGGTCAGAGGTGTTTGTGATAGCAACACAAAGGACCTTTATATGGCTTTAAAAAGGATCGCAGTGTTAGGAGTCTGTGAACTTGGGCTTCCATTGGCTCACAACACTCATCTTGACCTCCTCTCCCTCCTTGTAAAGGGCAATGGAGAGGCACCAGGTAAGAAGGAAGAACACTGTAGAAAATCTTTCAGAAAACAATCTTGAAAGGAAATTAAAAAGTCAGAATTCTGCACAATAAGAAAATCCTGTTCATTGAGCCTGTTGAACAGTTATCAACAATTCTTTAGAAGACTCCAGCAGTTTACATGTGGAGCCAGTTGCTTTCTAATTGCTACAGCAGGCTACCACTGGGAAGAACAAAGGAAATATTTAGCACATCGTAAATTCTTCTGCAGCCCTGTGGAGTGGCTGGAGTTCAGATTACACGTTTATAACTAGCATTTGAGAGCAATTTCTACTTCACTTTGGGAAAGTTTTAGGGGGAAGTTGTTCAGCACTGTGCCTTCTGGAGAAGGACAGACCAAGTGTTTAAATTCAAGAATCCAGTTCATCCAATGAAGCTTGGAAAGACATAACAATGGAAAACTCTTTCCCTTTAAAATTTGCTTTTTAATGGGAAGTAGATTACTCAGTGGGTGGAAAAGTATACCTCAGATACACTTAGCTTGGGGGGGAAGGTACTCTGACAGCTCTGTACACTGGACAGTAGTTTTCACATGGGCCAAGGCTGAGATAGTGAAGAATAGACTGGACCTAAAAATAGATTCAATTCACACAGCCAAGGACAGTAAGCAGGAGAAAGGCAGTAAACATGTTTCCTGTCACCAAAAATGGATTGAAGAAGCTGCACCTCACAGCTAGGGAAGAAACCATCCAGTAAGAAACCAATAGCCCGGTAAGAACAACAAAAACGCCACTGGGGTATGAACAGCCAGAGGCCAGCTAAGATGGCTCTCAAAGCTACTGTACTCATGGTACAACAGGTGAAAGTGTAGGTCTGAAGTGTCTTTGCCATTGAAGAAGATGGTTCAATTCTCTGTAAAGTTTAGTGGGTACATATTCTTAGCAAATACAATATATTCTGGAGTGATTGGCTGATCGTCTATTATGAGTTGCCTCTTGCTTTAGGTCCTTGTACCCAGTACAGCCATAAGGTCTACCGTGTTATTCTCACCCAGATGATTGATAAAACATAGAAGGCTATTTTCCCCTGTGAAAATAAATGAAAGTCTACCCCAGCACATGGCAGATCAGACTGAGCTTCAGGTCTTTCCAGTGACTGAAAAATGAATGCTTTTCTCGGTTGGTGACGGCTACATTTCCCATTTTCCCTGCAAAAGAACTGGTAATCTTACCAAATTTCAATCGCACATTGACTAATATTGGGGGAAGTTCCCAAATAAAGTAAAAATAAGAAAATAATCTAGATGAGTTTCTTACTTATTGAGACTAGTTTCAAGATAAAATCTCTGTAGATTTAAACTACAGAACAAACCTTTACTTAACTCTTTCAAGAGGAACATAAACTGTAAACTCAGTATTTTCCCTCTGGCCAAACTTAGGATTGTAGCATTTTTTATTTGTTTGAAACATTAGTGAGAAGGGAATATTAGTCAGAACATTAGTAGGAAGGGTGTTAGTCCACCCGTTAGGTTTTGGTTTTGCTATATAAATAGATAAGCTGATTAAATTGAATAAAACGGCCATTTACTTGTTACCTTTGTTAATTTAATATTTATAGTTTCTCTTCCAACATCTTTTATCATTTTATGTAATTATTAGCTATTTGACATAAAAATGTTTCCATTATTTCATATATATAACCTGTACCTCAGTAAGAGAGAATTAACCCCTTTTTTGGTTCAGTTCAGTTCAGTTCAGTCGCTCAGTCGTGTCCGACTCTCCGTGACCCCATGAATCACAGCACACCAGGCCTCCCTGTCCATCACCAACTCCCGGAGTTCACTCAAACTCATGTCCACAGAGTCGGTGATGCCATCCAGCCATCTCATTCTCTGTCATCCCCTTCTCCTGCCCCCAACCTTTCCCAGCATCAGAGTCTTTTCCAGTGAGTCAACTCGTCGCAAGAGGTGGCCAAAGTATTGCAGTTTCAGCTTTAGCATCAGTCCTTCCAATGAACACCCAGGATTGATCTCCTTTAGAATGGACTGCTTGGATCTCCTTGCAGTACAAGGGACTCTCAAGAGTCTTCTCCAACACCACAGTTCAAAAGCATCAATTCTTTGGCGATCAGCTTTCTTCACAGTCCAACTCTCACATCCATACATGACCACTGGAAAAACCATAGCCTTGACTAGACGGACCTTGGTTGGCAAAGTAATGTCTCAGCTTTTTAATATACTATCAAGGTTGGTCATAACTTTCCTTCCAAGGAGTAAGCGTTTTTTAATTTCATGGCTGCAATCAGCATCCGAGGTGATTTTGGAGCCCAAAAAAATAAAGTCTGACACTGTTTCCACTGTTTCCCCATCTATTTCCCATGAAGTGATGGGACCAGATGCCATGATCTTTGTTTTCTGAATGTTGAGCTTCAAGCCAACCTTTTCACTCTCCTCTTTCACTTTCATCAAGAGGCTTTTGAGTTCCTCTTCACTTTCTGCCATAAGGGTAATGTCATCTGCATATCTGAGGTTATTGATATTTCTCCCAGCAATCTTGATTCCAGCTTGTGCTTCTTCCAGCCCAGTGTTCCTCATGATGTACTCTGCATATAAGTTAAATAAGCAAGGTGACAGTAAGAAAGAATTAACCCCTTTTTTGGTTACTCAGCATATATTCTGAACATAATCTGGTTAAATAGTAAAGTTTTTTTTTTAACTTGCATGATTAAAAAAAAGTGCTAAAAGCAAATGAAAAATGATTTTAAACCATTGAACTGGTCTGAATTGCCTTCAGCCTCAATCTGGTACCCACAAGAACTACAAGAACGCATAGCATGCACACTCTGTTGCTTGCAAACAAAAACAAGATTAGCCATCCCTATGTAAAAAAGTGTATACATATTTTCAGTATTTGAAAAAATGCCTAGAAAAAGAGTGAAATATATGAAGTGATGAATAGTAGATAAATTCTTGTTCAGTAATATGGTGTTTGTTAATGTACACTGTCAATTGATTTTCACTAAAAATTAAAATCTCCACACAATTAAGAGACATTTAAGCTCCACCCATTGACTTGCTTATTTCAAGCATCGTGTTACAAACAAAATCCATTGCAACCACCCGCTTTGGATTTCAGTTTGAGGGGATTTATTCTGCACTCATAGGTATAAATACTGGCCTAGCATAACTGATGTCATTGGAAGTTTTATTGAATAATTAATTGCTATGTTTAACCACAGATTCTAACCACAAACTCAGGTATTAAAAAAGCTAGTATAAGAAAAAATCAACTCTAATAAACATGATTCTAAGAAGGAATCTTTTATTGTTGTGAGGCTTATTAAAATTGAAGGTCTCATGTTTTAAGAAGAGAAAAAAAGGAATTCTTTCTCTGCTGTGGAATAAATGGACTATCTCACCCATGAATAATGATTAACGTCCTTTCACTCAGAAAAAAAGACTTGTAGGGGTTCACACCTGCAGCATTCATGAATTACAGGCCCCATTCCCTTGAAAGAAACTTAATAATCACTCTTCACAGGTGAAGTGTGCTTCAGTTGGATATGAAAAGTTGAGATAAAACCAGTCAGCTTTGTTTCCAGTGCTGTGATTTTCCCAGCATTCCACCCCCTCCAGTCACTGCAAAAATACTTGAGCAGCTTTAGAGTTATCCAAAGGTGGTGTTATAAATGCCTTTTCTTCTCAGCTTAGTTCTGTGTTTATCAGTGATTCAGAGGTGGTTTTAAAGGTCAGAAAAACAAGCTGCCTGAACACTTGGATTCAAACCCAAGTAATAAGGTAGGCATTTTTACAATTGTTCTCTTCCTATTGCCATCCAGGTCTACACTGACCTTAAGTTTCCTCATTCTGAGCCCCAACCTGTCAAATTTGACTATATAAATACCAATGTAAATATACATACCATTTAACTAGAAGTATAAATACAAAGTATAAATGAGTATAAGAGTATACATAAGCTTGAGGAGAAATTCAAACATAAATATAAATGAATGTAAAAATATACACAAATTTGTTTTCCCAATTTGGGAGAAAGATTTTTGATTATTTTAATTGCTGTTTTAATTCAAGGAAGATGTTTATGATCTCTTTTTTTCTGCTTACATTCCACATCAATGGCCCTTATGTCATCAACGGCTTGTTCATATATTTTCTTTGCTCACAGGCGCTTTAAAAAATATCAAGCCATAATTTTGTAACTAAGATATTTTGTGTTAAAAAAAAAATCTGAATTTCTCAATTATTTGAGCTCTTCAGCTCTGACAACACTGCACCTATATTCCCTTAGGAAGAACTGCCAGGGCCTGAGCTTGGGATCACTTGCAGAATGGCTGTGTACAGCCTTCTATGAGACTCAATTACTGTTTCTTGCCTGAACATCCAGTGTGCAATCCTAGAATAACCACATTGCCATTCCTTCATAGCCCTCATATCTCTTCACATGGTTGGTTACCTGCTTAGTAGTCAAACAAACCATAATTACTTCTCAGTCTACCCCTGTGGGGGCTTAGACCTTCCGATGGAAAGTGAAATTTAGTTGTGTATTCTCTGTCCTTGACTTTAAGACAAGCATTTTATGAAATACTGGAGGTGAAAAGATAATAAAGCAATTCTACCTTCAAGATTACAATTTAGTTGAAAACATAGAGACACACATTAAACATGGAAATAAAATACACAGTTGCAGTGACACAGATAGGGAAATGAGAGTTTGCAGAAGAGGGTTACCTGACACAGGCAGGATGTGGATCGTGTGGCAGGATTGAGAGGAGAGGGGAATATGTTCAAATATGGGCAGAGATATCTTCTCTCCTGGGCCTTTAAGATAACAAAGGATTTAGGAGCAGCCAAGGGTGGGTGGGTGACAGGGAGGGATGAGCCAGGGATTGAATCTTATTCTTGTTTTGTTGAGGCTTTATTTATGATAACCTCCTTTTTGACTTCCATATGGGTGATGATCTTATTAAACAAAAGATAACTCAATATATAGGTATATTTATATATAAATTACATATCAGCTATTTCACTGTAAGTTCTTTCTCCAGCTTTGAATTCAGTGTTATGTATACCTAATATTGAAATGCTTTTATAAATGTGGCTAACAGCAAATTTGATCACTGCGAACCATGTATTTTCCAAACATATATTCATCTCTGTGCATGCTAAGTCACTTCAGTAGTGTCTGACTCTTTGCGACCCCATGGACTGGAGCCCTCCAGGCTCCTCTGTCTTTGGGGATTCTCCAGGTAAGAATACTGAAGTGGGTTACCATGCCCTTCTCCAGAGGATCATCCCGACCCATATTCATCTTTACTTCAGAATAATTCTCAGATTTGCCTCTATGAACAAATCTGTGGATATCTGATAACATGTAAGAGAATAAAAATACTCTAAGACTGCTTAGTAAAATGGGAACTCATCTCTCTCTCTCTCTCTCTCTCACACACACACACACACACAAAGAAACCTTATGTGTTAGGAGCTAATGCTATTAGCCACTACTGAGATTCAGCAAAATGGACCTTAGACACTAAAAAGAAGGTGACATTTTTTCAAGTGTTTAGAAATTGTTTTAGCATTGTCCATCATTTGGGTTTGAAGAGCCAAATTGTTCATTGCATTTCAAATCTTAAAATTCCAATTAATTACATTTATGATTACAAAAAAAAGAAGTATGTGTATAAAAGCAAGTCATAAAGCATTCTAATTTAACTATAGGACTCAGGATTTTCACAAATAATTCATTTGTAAAGTGCAATTTTGGTTTCTGATTTAAAACAACAAAATAGAATAAAAGAAGTGAAGTCCTTGTGGGGTTGGCATTGACATGTTTAAAAGGATAGCTCTACTTTTCTCCCATAACAGAAATGTAGTTTGCAAAGAATGAAACATGTTAATATTGGAGTATCAGGATTTCTTTTTAGGTAAAGCTATCTTTTATTTGAAAGGTTTCAATATCCAGTTATGAAGCAAAATAAAGTATTTAAGTCTCTTCCTACAAACGTTCTTTTTCAGTGAAATAATGTCAGTCATCAAAAGCCATTTCAAGTGCAATCCATACCATAGTAGTTAACCAGATAAGTTCAAGTTGGCAATTCTTGCAGAGTGTTAGGCTTTCAACTGTATTACCAGTTCTAGTTTCTTTGTTAGTTGAAGTAGTAAGCCTGCCAGGTTTTTTTCTTTCAAAAGCTTATAAAATTCATAGTTAAGAGGCTGGTCCATGAAAACTTAAAAACAAAGGGGAAGATGAATTCAAAAGCAGCTGCTTATGCAGTTTGATTGTAGTATTTCACTGCAAGTCATGATGTCTTCACAGCAGCTTCATACTTAAAAGATTGTGAAAGTTGATTGATTGTTCCCAAACTGCTACATAGTTTTATTTGATTAACTACGTATATTTTTGCCAATATGTCTGGCTACCTATTTAAAGTTAGTGCATTGCTGGCAGTATTACAAAAACAGATTTTAAGGATTGGAATCAGATTTGGCAGTAAAGGCTTTAGTTCCAAACTCATAGGTGATCTTAAAATTTCATTTGACATAAAAAGAAAAAAACCTTTGCAATCAAAAACAAAAGACTGTACTTTTGTTGAAAAAAAGCTTTTGGCTGCTAAACATGTTTATTTTCCCTATATATTTGCTCTATTACTGATTCCTTTGAAGACAAATTTTCAAGTGATATGGTTTTAAAAACTTATACACACACATTTAATCGAGATCTTTTTTAGATGTGAAGTTAAATCTTAACTTCTTTAAAGTAAAAAAAAGAACATATTTTCAAAAGTTCATTGCAATAAAAGAATCTTTTGTCCTTCCTCTTGGCATTTTAAGGTTTTAACGAGTTGTTTATATATCTCAATGGCTTGAAAAGACAGATGTATTTTATGTAATCTTCCATGTAAGCTTTTTTCATTTCCCTTATAAATTACTTTTCCATATTTTAAAATGTAGTTATGTTTTCAGGGAAAAATGGCCAAAAAATATGAGCCGTTATTTGCTGGCCACCATGAACCTTTAGATAAAGTAGATATAAATCACAGTAAGCAATAAAATTCCATCCTAAAAATAAACCACAACTTTATTGAAGAAATATCTATTAAAAGCGTGTTGTTTCGTTTTCATTTTACCTGAACATTAATGTTTGAGTTTCATTTGAAAGCTAACTGTTCACAACCCATGTTTCATATTCTAATTAACATAAAAGAGATCTGTTTCAATTAAACAAAGGACACTTCCTAAAGATTCAGTGATGAACAGATTTTATACTCCATGATTAGGGTAGTAAATTACATGCAACACACTGGAGGAATAAAAGAACAAAGATGCCAACCCCTGAAATATATAATTGAACGATAATAATTTAAGTACACATGTCAGCTTGTGTGTGTAGCAAGTTCAACCCACAGAAGCACAGACCTAACGAAATGGTTTCTTGCTTTTTAATCTCCATAAGCCTTTCCTGCCGCTTTTAACTCTTATAAGTTTGAATACAAATCAAATGGAGACCTTAACTTCATCTGGCACTGGAGTTCAGAAGACAAACAGAAAACAAAACAACTTCTGAAATGGTTTAAACAGACTAACAAATGTGTGCTTTGATGGATGATTAAAAACCTCTCAAAATGAAAGAGACACCGCTTAGTAGATGGTCCACCTTAATGTTGCTGTAATGGGTAATGTGAGTCCTCTGGTTTATAAATACCTGATTGTAATTAAATAATCCATCCCAATTTTGCAGTTAAGATCCAGTAATTTCTGTTATTTGTGGGACATGCTTTAAAAAAAAAAAAAAGCTATGTGAGAGCTCCCCCTATTGGCTCACAAGAATGCACACTGTCCCCTGAAATACACTTCTAAATATCCATCATCAATAGACCATTTCAGAAGGTTAAGGATTATTAAAAATAATGTAATTTGAACTTATAATTGTATACTGTAGAAACTGAAGCCTAATTACATTCACTGTCATGGAACAAATTTAGTGGTAGCGTTAGGATTGGAACCGTGGAACTTTGTCTCTGAGTCCTGCTTTCTCCGTAATATAGCATGATGTCTGGCAGGTCATAAAATTCAGAAGTGAGAAAGAGCTAATGAGATCCTACTGATTCTAACTCCAGCCTCCTCTGGCCAAGGAGACCCAGAGAGGCTAAGGGACTTGTATAGATCACATAGCTTCTTACTAACAGTGCTATCTCACTACTGTCTCTACTTAGACCCTGTGTTCTGTCTTATTTGCGGCCTCAGATCTTAACATTCTTTTGCCCTTTAAAAATATGCTTTTTCAAAAATATAAGAATTTGAAATTCTGGAAGATGTGAAGACATTTGTAGTCACTAGATTAAGTATTCCTCACTGTTTGGTGATACATACATTCTTATTTTCTGACAGGTCTCCCATTCTTTGAATACTTATAGAGCTATAAATGCAATTGTGCAAAATGATAAACTGCTCTTAAATCACAAAAACATAAAATGTATTTAATTTGAGTTCTGATGAAAATACTGATAATTAATTGGCCAACATTGATATAACTGCTATCATTTCTGTAATTCATCATGAAATGTTGTGGAGTCCATTTATGAAATGAGTGAAGTTTCCCCTTCCACCCTTACCTGAAGATACAGAGATGGATTTATAAATTAAACTAGTCTGTTCACTCCTAGAGGACAAGGGTGACTTTATACATCTATTTTCATACATTTATTGCTTTGCCAACATAATTGCTAGAACACAAGTCTTTGAATGAAAGCTCTTGATTTATCCTTGTTTGTTATTCAGCTTTGATTGATATCTGCTCAAAGGTGCCACTACTGATATCTTCACTCAAAGTGGGTGGAATCCCACAACTCTCAAGCCTTGTTCCAGACATGACACTCTTTCAAACTGCCAAGGTCCTGGGCATGTTACTAATTTATCTTCCTTTTTCCTATGTGCTTAGCCTCTGCTGTAGCTAATTGTAGAAGTACAGGTGAAGAGATACCAAACATCTGTTGAATAAGAGCCTATGCTCTGTGATAAGAAGAATTAGACGCATGTTTTCAAATAATTTGGGACTAGAATACCTGTCTCCTTGAAAAGTTGAACTTAATCCATATATTCTTTCTACAAGTATGACTAAAAATATAAAGGCAACAGAAAATGTGGCTATATGTTACTAAAATTAAGTACGTATTTAGCTTTTTTCCCTGGAATTGTTCACGTATTTTAATTGTTCAGTGATCTGTTATCTTTCTGGATCTTTCCCCCACCACTTCATCCCAACATTGGCCACACCCCCTCACCACCCTTCCCCATCCCCTGCAAGATAGAAAAAAATCTCCTCAAAGCTCAATGCACAAAAGAATATTTATACAGTGTATTTTATCAAGTTTGAAAATCAGATTATTGTATTCCAAGATGATACATGCAAAGTACAAATCAGATAATGAAGTATCATTTTCTATGTTTGATTTGCCTTTCAAAGAGAGTTAAATAATAATGGTTAAAAAGTGTTTTTATTCACTTTCCTGTAGACACACAAGTAATTTTTTTAAAGGTGCATGGAATGGCTTTCAAACTTGATGAGCATAATGGATGCAATAATGCATACCTTTGACTTTTACAGCTATAACCTCTCCTTTAAAATAATATAAAAAAAACTTTGTTATGTAGTTAACTATCTATGCTCTATATTTTGTTTACTTGAAAAAGTATTAGAGAATTACAAACTTTAGTGGTATATTAGTCACTGGCTTCACCTTCTGGTTTCAAAGAACTCATCTTAGAATTTAGAATTGGAATTTGATAGTATGTCATATTGGCTTCCCTTATAGTTCAGTTGGTAAAGAATCTGCTTGCAAAGTAGGAGACCCAGGTTTGATTCCTGGGTCTGGAAGATCCCCTGGAGTAGGAAATGGCAACCACTCCAATCAACATTCTTGCTTGGGAAATCCAATGGACAGAGGAGCCTGGCAGGCTACAGTCTATGGAGTCACAAGAGTCAGATATGACTTAGTATGTCATATTAAGGTAACTTTGACAATAGAATTTTAAGAATTGGGGAAAAAAAGGAGAGAACTAATGGATGTCAGTATTTTCCAGCAATAGTGCTTCCAACGATATAAGAATGAACAATCTCTTATGTGATCTGGAGAGTTGAGTCAGACGACAGAGATGAAGCAGAAGCGAGAAAAAGAAAGCAAGTGACACGAGTAAAGGAACTTAAAAAAAAAGGAACAGTGAAAGTGGACTTCAGTCAGGTACTCAAATAATTATCTAGTCTCAACACCAAGTTATCTAGCCTCGGTAGGGAAGATCAGTCTGCTTCGTCTGTATTTCCTCCCTGTCGCTGTGGATATTCTCCTGTGAGGGTGTGAAGGCTTTGGTGAGGGACGCTCAGTGCAGCCAGAATGCTAAGAAGTTTGGCTACTGACAAGTAAAACAGTGGAGCTCATGGGGGTGTCCCCGATGGCTCAGCAGGTAAAGAATCCGCCTGCAATGCACAAGACACAGAAGATGCAAATTCCATCCCTAGGTTGGGAAGATCTCCTGGAGAAGGAAACAGCAACCCACCCCAGTATTCTTGCCTAGAAAACCCCATGGGCAGAAGATCCTGGTGGGCTACAGTCCAAAGGATCACAGAGAGTCGGACACGATTAAGGGACTAAGCACACCCAACCACATGGTTACATTACTTGCCCAAAAAGTTTTTAAATATTAACATCCACTGATGTCATCCCAGGCAGGGCCATCAGAGTCATGGGGTGAGCCCATATTATGGCAGCAGACATTTCAGGTTATCAGCTGTTACAAATGAAGCCACTTCTTTACTTTCATTGAACCTCATTTCCTAATTCTAAAACTTTAGGATGATTGTGTTTAACTTGCAGGGTGGTTGTGAGAATTAAATGAAATAAGGGATGTGAAATGCCATGGAGGCAGTAATTATCCTAGTCATTTTTAGATAAAATCAAACAAGAGAAGCTGAAGAGAGTGACTAAAGTTGGGTTCCAAAAGATGTTTATGACAAGAACACAGTGATGATTTACATTTAGATATCTTTTTCTAAAATACTTCAGAACACTAAGAGTCAAAAGGGGAAAGCTACATGACTGCTTTGATAAACTCTGACAAAATCATTTGATATGTTTTACATTTATTTTGGAATTAGAAAGATACTTTAATGAAATAAAAAGTATATACTTATTGAGGAAACTAAATGTTACCATTAATCCAGGAATAAGGCAAGATAAGAAACACTAAATAAACCTGCCCCTTTTCTGATATTATTTCCCTGGTGGTTCAGGCGTCTGTCTACAACGAGGGAGGCCCGGGTTTGAGCCCTGGGTTGGGAAGATCCCCTGAAGAAGGAAATGGCAATCCACTCCGGTACTATTGCCTGGAAAATCCCATGGATAAAGGAGCCTGGTAGGCCACAGTCTATGGGGTCGCAAAGAGTCAGACACAACTGAGCAACTTCACTTCACTTCATGTATCCCTTTAAAAAAACAAATTTCAAAAGCCATATTTTGTTTGTGTTTTCACAGGTGATTATAAACTTACAAAGATAATATGTTACTAACTATGCATTTAAAAACTTAATTCATTATGGAATGATCCAAATTGTGAGAAATATTTACCTAGACCATTGAACCAAATTCATAAAAATCAGTGTCACAATATATTTATTTCCATCTTTGGAAAGTTGGGGAGTATTTATAACTAGCATGAAAGTAACATTTTGATGCAATAAAAGATTTAGTTAAAATAACCCTGAGTTAGTAGGTAAGAGTAACTGCAAAAGGGTATTTGATTACATTAGATCAAATCAACTGGCAAATAGTTTTCTTATTGTAAATGGAAAAACTAAAATTAAGATTAAAAATGTTTTCTGTACTATCCCACCTATTCAGTTATTGCTCTGTTCTTGCTC
Source organism: Moschus berezovskii (assembly GCF_049115385.1). Taxonomy (NCBI): domain Eukaryota; kingdom Metazoa; phylum Chordata; class Mammalia; order Artiodactyla; family Moschidae; genus Moschus; species Moschus berezovskii. The sequence continues at coordinate 78,460,705 of NC_142469.1, read as the reverse complement.
TTTGGGAAGTCTTTAATTTTCATTTCAGTAATCTTCAATACTTTTGGCTGACTTTTTTTTATTTCTTAAGAAAGAGTTGGGGTATACAATTGTAATACACATGTAGCTGGAAATTCTAATACTTGATGTTGGAAATTCTTCTAAATGAGAACTCTCAGGTAGAGTTGCAGTGGAAATTATTACTTAAAAGAAAAAATGGGAAATGTTTTCTTCTTACTCCAAAGATTGAGAATAATGTCCTTAGAGTGATTTGATGCCTCTAGCTTTGAGTGGCTGTGAAGTTATTAACTGCTGAGATATGTCACAGCGCCACCATGCCTCCACCAAACAGTGCACTACCTGCATGCATAAGGATAGGCTGAAAGGTGAAAATTCTCATTTTGGATGGAAAACGGAGTTGGTTTTCATTATAAGATGATATGGTCTGATATCATAATCAAACTTCGTGGGAATCAGAACACGTAATAGGTTCATTCTGCATTCTGGAGACACTTCTGAAAAAGCAAATTCATGGTGAAACATGGCAAAAATATTTACAGTAAACTTTAAACATGAAAAGACTGAAACTTCAAATGTATTATTTAAGCAAACTAGCACAAGTGAAAACCTGATTTAGCAACATTTTAGTCTCTTGAAATTATAATATAGAAGTGACTTCAGATGTTTTTAAGAATAGATAGAGCCTTATTAAATTATTTGCATGGGTAGTTTCTGACAGTATGTACATTAGATATTCTTTTTGAAAAAAAAATCCTTGTTAAAAAATCCTAAAAATGTTGGATAAAAATTTTTTAAAATCCATCTTTTAAAATGCTTAACTATCCTGGAAAGAAATGAAGAAGGCAGATTCACAGAGGCCAAAAAGAACAAGCAAGCATAAATATGGAGATCTATTACAGCACTAAATTGGACAGCTGCCCAGGACATCTGCCAGGTCTTGGTGGCCCAAAGCTTTCTTTCCATGGACTAAGTGGACTATAGGTGATCAGGCCTATGGACTAATCAAGTTGGGAAGTTTAATTGTAGAACTCTTGTCATGCCAAAACCTTCAGAACACAACATCTTTAGTAAAGAATGAACTAGAAAAAGTACCACACCAAAAGGAAAAACTAAAAAAATTGGCTGCCGAGAGAAGAAGAAAAAAACCCTTTCCTGAGAATTTGTAACCACAAGCAAGGCATTACTCAGGTTCTGGGCCAGAATTCATTCTATTTGTGTGGTCTAAAAACCCCAAGATGAAAATTTAAATTGATGTTGGGTTGCTAGTGCCTCTAGCCACCTGGCAGAAGCAAACATTTATCTTCTGTAGGGGAATACATACTAAATCAGAGCCACAAAAAATACCCTTATAAAGTGTTACAAATATAAGATCTCAGTTCAAAAATTATAAAATACACAAAGACCACAGATTCACTTGTAATAAAATATGAATGCTTAATTCATTCTGGGGGAAAAAAGTTGGGAGAGTATGACAAAGGAATAACAGATTATCCCAGGTATGAAGGGATTTCTTTTTTGTGGGGACGGAACTCAACCAGTAGCACCCAGTGACTAGACTAAATAAGAGATCTGACACAGCTGAAGAGTGATGTGGTAGATTAAAAGATATACAAGAAATTATGCAGTTTTTAGGACAGAGAGATAAGAGATGAGAAATAGTAAAAATAGGTTAAAAAGTGTGCAAGACAGAGTAAGAAAATGAAAACTATTTTGAATTCTAGAATGAGACAGTAGAGAAAATATGGAAAAGGCAATATGTGAAGAAGTAATTGATGAAAATAGTTAAGACTGAGACAATTCAGTGCATCCCAAGCAACATATATAAAAAGGGAATCCACATTTGGACAAACTGTATACATAGAACTTCAAGACAAAAAGAACTGAGGAGAAAAATTACTTATAAAGGAATGAAAACTAGACTGATACCTCAATAGAAAAAAAAAAGGATTTATAAGACAACATGATAGAGTTTTAAAGTCCTGACAGAATTACCTGCAAACCTAGAATTTTATGAAAGCATCTATTAAAATATTTTACATATTTTGAGGACATTCTCTGGAGAATGTCCTGAAGAATAAACTTCAAGAACAAATATGTTCCCCAAAGAAAATTCAGAGGTTAAATAGGAATGATGAGCAAAGAAAATGATAAATGTGAGAATGGTCTATACAGAATTTGATTATATAAAATGATAATTGACCAGTTTTTGAGGTTAGAATAACTCAGAGCCAAAAAAATGAATAAGAATAACATATAAAGGGGAAAGAGTGTGTCGAGCTCATTCATAGTGTCCAGACTTGCTTGAGAGAAGTAAATAAATTGATTAAATCTAGACTTTATTAAGGTAACTATTGATTTTAAAATTTCTGTTTGTTAATGTGGTGTATTACGTTGATTGATTTGCGGATATTGAAGAATCCTTGCATTCCTGGGATAAAGCCCACTTGGTCATGATGTATGATCTTCTTAATGTGTTGTTGGATTCTGATTGCTAGAATTTTGTTAAGGATTTTTGCATCTATGTTCATCAGTGATATTGGCCTGTAGTTTTCTTTTTTTGTGGGGTCTTTACCAGGTTTTGGGATTAAGGTGATGGTGGCCTCATAGAATGAGTTTGGAAGTTTCCCTTCCTCAGCAATTTTCTGGAAGAGTTTGAGTAGAATAGGTGTTAGCTCTTCTCTAAATTTTTGGTGGAATTTGGCTGTGAAGCCGTCTGGACCTGGGCTTTTGTTTGCCGGAAGATTCCTGATTACAGCCTCTAGTTCCGTGCTTGTGATGGGTCTGTTCAGATTTTCTATTTCTTCCTGGTTCAGTTTTAGAAGGTTGTACTTTTCTAGGAATTTGTCCATTTCTTCCAGGTTATTCATTTTATTGCCATATAATTGCTGATAGTATTCTCTAATAATCCTTTGTATTTCTGTGTTGTCAGTTGTGCTTTCTCCATTTTCATTTCTAATTTTATTGATTTGGTTCTTCTCCCTTTGTTTCTTGATAAGTCTGGCTAGTGGTTTGTCAATTTTATTTACCTTCTCAAAGAACCAGCTTTTGGCTTTGTTGATTTTTGCTATGGTCTCTTTTGTTTCTTTTGCATTTATCTCTGCCCTAATTTTTATGATTTCTTTCCTTCTACTGACCCTGGGGTTCTTCATTTCTTCCTTTTCTAGTTGCTTTAGATGTAGAGTTAGGTTATTTAGTTGACTTTTTTCTTGTTTCTTGAGGTGTGCCTGTATTGCTATGAACTTCCCCCTTAGCACTGCTTTTACAGTGTCCCAGAGGTTTTGGGTTGTTGTGTTTTCATTTTCATTCATTTCTATGTATAACTGCCATATGATCCAGCAATCGCACTCCTGGGCATACACAGCGAGGAAACCAGAATTGAAAGAGACACATGTACTCCAATGTTCATCGCAGCACCGTTTATAATAGCCAGGACATGGAAGCAACCTAGATGTCCATCTGCAGATATCTGAATGGATAAGAAAGCTTTAGTACATATACACAATGGAGTATTATTCAGCCATTAAAAAGAATACATCTGAATCAGTTCTAATGAGGTGGATGAAACTGGAGCCTATTATACAGAGTGAAGTAAGCCAGAAAGAAAAACACCAATACAGTATACTAATGCATATATATGGAATTTAGAAAGATGCAAATGATAACCCTGTATTCGAGACAGGAAAAGAGACACAGAACAGTCTTTGGGACTCTGTGGGAGAGGGTGAGGGTGGGATGATTTGGGAGAATGGCATTGAAACATGTATGTTGTCATATGTGAAACGAATCACTAGATCAGGGTCGATGCATGTTATAGGATGCTCAGGGCTGGCGTGCGGGGATGACCCAGAGGGAAGATAAAGGAAGAAGGGAGGTGGGGGGGGTTCAGGAGGGGGAACTTATGTAAACCCTGGGCGAATTAATGTCAATGTATGGCAAAACCAACCAATATAATATTGTAAAATAATTTGCCTCCAATAAAAAATAAATTAATTACTTAAAAAAAAATAAATAAAATAAAATTTCTGGACTAAGAACAGAAACAGAATGTAAAACTTCTAAACTACTAGACAGCAGATGCATACATGCAAGCATGCATAAAAATATCAATAAATAAATTTGAAAAGATAAAAATTATTGAAATTAGAAACTAAGTTATTATGACTTTTTAAAAAATTTACTTCATTAAATTATTGTTGATTTGCAATGCTGTGCTAATTTCTGCTGTATAGCAAAGTAACTCAGTTTACATATATATATATATATATTATGGTTTATCATAGAATATTGATATAGTCCCCTGTGTTATACAGTAAGACCTTATTGCTTATCCATTTTGTATATAATAGTTTGCAACTGCTAAGCCCAAACTCAAAATCCATTCCTCCCCGATCTCTCTTCCCCTTGACAACCACAAGTCTGTTCCCTGTGTCTGTGAGTCTATTTCTGCTTTGTAGATAAGTTCATCTGTGTCATATTTTAGATTCCACATATAAGTGATATCACACAGTATTTGTCTTTCTGACTTACTTCACTTAGTATGATAATCTCTAGATCTATCTGTGTTGTTAAAAATGGAATTATTTCATTTTTTATGGCTGAGAAATATTCCATTGTACCATGTTTTCTTTTTCCATTTATCTGTCAATGGACATTTAGGTTGTTTCCATGTCTATTGTGAATAGTGCTGAACGTAGGGATGCACAGATATCATGACTTATAATAAAGCAACTACAATTTAGTAAGTGTGATAAGGTGCAAGAATAAACAAACTACCAAGTGGCACTGAACAGAGACCTCAGTGGGCTTGTGAATACATGGGAACTTCATATAGGGCTTAGATTGGATAATAAATCGCAGGGGGAAAGATTCATCTAATGGAAAAAATCCAGTTGGCTTTCTGTATAGTAACAAAAAATAAAATTTCTAATTTACATCATAAGTAAAACCAAATTCCAAATAATCAGTGAACATATGTGAAAGACAAAATGTTTCAGACTTTTAGAAGACATGAGTGAATATCTTTGCAACCTTGACACATGAAAGAATTCTTTAAGATATATGTTTACGTAAGGCACAAACTAAAAAGGAAAAGACATAAATTCAGCAATATTAAAACTGAAATTCTATTATCAAGAGACACCATACATAAAGAAGAAAGATAAACCACAACTTGGTAGAAAATAATTGCATAAATTGGTAGACAGTGTCTTCATTTGCCAAAAATTAGTATGTAAATATAAAGAATTCCTACAAGTTGATATTTAAAGAAGTAAATAACCAAGTAAAGGGGAACGACTTGAATAGATATTTTGCAGGAAACGAAACTCAGAGGATAAACCTAGTAAAAAATGCTCATTTCAATAGTACTCTGGAAATCAGGTTGAAATATTATTTTATATGACTAGAATGGAAACGTATTAAAATGTCTGACAATATCAAGAGTTAGTGGAGCAATGACAACTCTTATAAACTGCTAGTGGAAAACAAATGAAACAGCTTTGAAAACAGTCTGGTATTTTCTAACAGAATTTAAAAGGTACATACTCTGGGAGCATTTCCACTCCCAGATAAATACTCTCATATATACACAGAAATCACATGTATAAAATTCTTATCAACATTGTTTATAAGTGGTAGAAAACTGAAAAAAAAATTTAAAAAGCCTGAAAATCAACCCAGGTTTATTTAAAGGAAGATGAGGTAAATATATAAAACATCAGGGACATTCTGGGGAAAGGATGCATACATATGTGGAAAAGAGTTACACAAGAATGATCATTTTAAAATTTAAGAGAATAACAATGAAATCTTTTAGGGGTGTGCATGGGACTTCAAAGTGTTGGCAATATTTCACTTCATAAGAAGGGTAGAAGACTTTAACATACACATATGCTTCATATATAATTTTCCTGTGTAAAAATTTTGTAACATATTTTTGAAAAAGTTTCTGAGCATTTGTTGGGTTTCACAAAGAAACACATTCTTTCCAAAAGCAATGGTGATTTTAGTGTTAATGTAGATGGCTAAGTAAATGTTCTCAAAAGTAGCCTATAAAATTGAGTCAATGCTATTTATGGATGTTTATAATTTTAAAAGTAATATATTCTTCATTTTTGTTAAAGTACTAGTGAATAGAATATATTGCCCTACTGCTTAAAAAAAAAACAAACAAAACCACAAATGTCATTTTGTATACATTATGGAAATTTGGAAGAGATCAGTGCAACATTTTAATGATGAAACACACTGTGGATATTGTCGGATCATTAACATAAAGTCTCTAATCAGGCATTGTATCTCATCTCTGAAGACAGATATTTGGATCGTCCCATTCATGTGCTATTCTAAGTTCTGATTTCCTATTTCTATAGATATTTCTTTTACTGAAATTTTGTACATAGGATACAGAAACTGCATTGTCATAAGAAAATGTTTCTACTGTTATTACACTGAAATTCTGATGGAGAGGGCTTCTTTTTCTGAATTATAGGAATAATGTCATAAAGTAATTGGTTTTCACTTACACACAATGAATGTAAGTATAACATTATTGCTTAGTCAAGTAGGTGGAAAGCTGATAGTTCTTATTCAAGCTTAAACAAGGCGTGTCAGTCAATACTCTAAGCTTATTTTGCTGTTACCATAGACAGAGAGAATATGCCTGGTGCACAAGATCACCAATAAACTAAAACACATCTACCAAAAAAAATTCTCAGTTTAGGAATTTAAAAACAGTCCATGTTGAAGTAAGACTGGACTCCTTACACTGGCATTCTGTTTATGTCTTGGAACACAAAATGCCTTGTGATAAGTAATCAGATACATCATTATACACCTGTTGGAACAAAAAGTACTGTAGGCTGACTGTCATAAAGAATAGGAAGTAGGGGCTGGATGCTTCAAGAGATTGAGTAATACTAAAGAAAAAGGCATCCTTTCAACTCAGAGGACAGTAGCTGATTTTGTTCCAAACAGTACTGGGAGATGTTGGAACTGGGACCCATTCAAACCTGATGACTAACAAGGGCCTTATACAGAACATCAGATGGTATCGGTATCAGTTTAGAATCTGATGGAAAGCTTTCCACACGGTCCAGGTTGGTTTGAAGTATCATGATACACTGTGAGCAGCCTCCGCTCAGATTTTTTAATTCATCTCCAAAACCACAGAGTAAGCTAGATCTTAATTCTGTTCCAGTTGAAAGAAAAACACATGATGGATTTTATCTACCAAATGAAAATACAGGAAATACAGTTAAATTTATATTTCAGATAAACAATGAATATGTTTTTAGCGTATTTCCCTGAAATACTGGGGACATACTCAGACAAAATAATTATTTATTTTTATTCTAGCATCCTAGATTTTAAGTGGCAAGCCTCATTCCATATTCTTTCCAAAGTTCTGAGTTTTTTTGCGATACTTTGTCTAATGATGAATTTTTAAAAGCAATATGAAATGATGAATCTTTATTTGTTTTGAACCTGAGAGAGAAATCTGAAACATCCAGAAGAGTTAGATCATGTAAGTTTATTTGTTACAGGTCTGGCCTATTCATATCAAGAGTAAATGAAGTCTCTAAGTTAGCCAACATGGAAGAATCTTTGGCTCTTTGCCTGGTGGTGCTTCGTTGATTCTTCTTGGCTTGATTTGCAGGAGAATAAAGGATTAAGTAAGAATAGTGAAAGGCAATAGCCTTAGATTCTCTTTCACATAGTATGACTAAAAGCAGCTGGTCTGCCTGAAAAAGACACTCTTTTTTCAGAAAAAGCTAACATCAAGAGGTAAATGCCAAGTGTTTAAGCTATAGATTGAAAAACTCTGTCCCTTGAGAATTTTTGTGCCATTTCAAATCACCCTCAACACGTAGTATAATTTAAATGAATGTTACTTAAATTGTCCTTATATTTCAAAAAGGCAATAAATAATACTTGCCACAATCATTCTACCTATAAGTATTGACATGTGTTAAAAATCTTAAAGGAAAGGAAGCAAATGTATAACACATTGTGCTGGCCCCTTCCATGTCCACTGTATTAGGGACGTTTGTAATAATTTGATGGAAGAAGCGTGGTGGGGATAGTCAGTGGCAGTACAATACAGTAAGATTGTAAACTTCATAATTAGAACTGTGCACCACACTGACTTTGAATTCCCTCAGGAGGCGGTCTTGCTCTTTCATACAGATGTATGTTCCTCCTAATCATTTAAGTATGCAACAAGAAACTTTGGAATATTTCTCTCTACTTGTATCACCCCATGTGTGGGATAGGATCCAAACACCCGTGGTGCTTCTTCTGTGGTATAAGCTCTCTGCCCACTTTGAGTACTCCCAGAAAGTTTCTCAGACTTTACTCCAGATCACATCAACTCTACAAAAGTCTTTTTTGGTCACATGTCCTCCCAACAGGCCCTTTGGCCCACAGAACTCATAGAAGCCACCCTAGGTAAGTAGAGGTTTATAGGCGGGCATTAAAGTGAGCTTTTGCAAGCATCTCTGCCACAGAAAATAATAAACTGGGAACAAGGAAACCCATGAGCACATACCTTTTATTTCATCTCCTATCAAGACATGAAATTAAGAACCATTTGGAGATTACAGCTATAGAATAAGGAGTCACACCAGAACCAGGACAAAGAGATGGAATCTGTTCACCTATGAGTGCTTCAACCGTAAGAAAATAATTTTCTATGTTTAATTCTAGCTAGTAGCTATCTTTCATTGACTTATCAATTTTACCTAATTTTGACTTCTCAAAATGGTACTCTCTGAAGTCTGATGATATTCACAACTAAGGATCCTCATAATATAATTCAATTTGATGAGCAAAGGAAAACACATTATCTCTTTCAGGCAGTTTTCAAGGTTCAAAGCAAACATTCCATGTCCAATTAACAATATCCTGGCCTGACAAATCCTCCTTTCTCTTTTTAATTCTTCTTTGACTGGCAATGTTAAACAGACTCCCTCCCCACCAAAAGGAGATAGCTGCTGAATTTTCCTAAAGAAACTCAACCCAATCATTGTTCCTCAGCTTTTTACTTAGTAAAAAGACAAGCAGTGTCATACATCTTTATGCATTTGATTGTCCCTGTGGTGCTTCTACCATGGAGACTGATTTACAAAGAAGTAAAAGCCAGATTCTTTTTTAAATTAATTTATTTTTTAACTCTTCAGTCTTTATCAGAATATAGTCAATTAACAATGTTGTGGTAGTTTCAGGTGCACAGCAAAGTGACTCAGGGATACATATACATGGATCCATTCTCCCCCAAACTCCCTTCCCATCTAGGCTGCCACAGAGCATTGAGCAGAGTGCCTGTGCTATACAGTACAGTTGGTTATCCATTTTAAATATAGCAGTGTGTACCTGTCATTTACAAAACAGAAATAGACTCACACACAGGCTTAGAGAACAAACTTATGGTTACCAGAGGGAAAGAGTGGGAAGAAAGGATGCTTAGAGAGTTTGGGATGGACATGTACAAGCCAGATTGTTTTTAGGGTGACTATAAAGACACTGTAAAGCATGAGCAATGATATGAACAGGAATACCGATGCTGTTGATTCATTGAACGTCACCTTGTGTAATACTGTTATAAAATTTACTTGAACCCGAATCTTCTTTACAGAGTCTTTGACCTAATTGAAAGATCACTCTCTTGTAGTACTTGCCATCCTCCAGAGAAGCTCCACGTTTCTCTATTCCACTCAAGTCAGTGGAGGGATACTCTAGGCATGGGCACTGCCCTTTCCTTACATCTCATCATAGGCTTGCCATTGATCTATGCCACTCTTTTAAGTCCGAATGATGCCGTCACTCCATTATGCCCACTGTGGTGAATAGTGCTCCGTCATTGGTCCTACAGTAGTTTGGCTGTGTAATCAAAATCGCTGATATTAGCTCCTAGGGATCTATATCATTGAAAAAGAAAATCCACCCCAGGGGATTCTGATGCAGCTAGTTCATTGACCAGTATTTGTGGACTTTATAAAATTATCCTGGGTTAGCCCTCTTTTAAAATTCCTCCTCAACTTAACTGTCAAATATCCTAATACTACCAAAATGCCCATCTTGACTTTTCATGATTCAAAATGCCTAACCTGTTACTTTCTGCTTTTGCAAATCCAGTTCTAGGCCTCAGGATATTGAAGAAATATGAAAAAAGAGAAGATACAGTCTTCTACTAATGTTTCATGTCCAGCTTCAAACTGAGATTTGCTAAACATTTATTTTACTCACTACTGTTTGGTTTTCCTGCTGAACTAATGGTAGCCCATCTAGGCATTCTCTCTCCCCACATCTCAGGGATCTCCCACCTTTATTACTGTGCTCAGCAGAGGCCCTTGGGCATTATTCAATGGGAGGTTTAGATATGGAAAATTTTAGCATCTCAGTGGGCTGTTACCTAATGCCTTAAGCCATTGCTCCTACTTTGTAGGGACACACATGCTCTGAATACCCTTCCTTTCTGATTCCCAAGCTTCTCTAATGGCCCTTTCCTTCTAAAATTGTCTGTCTCCATTATCTATGACTCACTTTCTGTTGAAACTCAGCACTCCAGCCACAGGGGTCAAGGTCTTATCAAGGCGAGGCCCCTGCTGTTTACAGAGAAGTCTTTCCCCTCTACTTGCCATGGTGCATCCTAAGAGCTTGTAGTCTTCCTGAGGGCAGGGACAGGGTTTCATGCACTTTTGAATCCAGTACCTCTCACAGTCCCTAGTACATGTGTTCAAGGGCTAATCGAATGAATGAATTCACCTTGTTTTCCTTGTTTGGAATTCCCCTTCCTCCCATGCTTGCTGGTATACTGAATTCATCTTTTAAGGCACAGCAAATGCCTCATTCTTGATGACTCCCACAGTTGATGATTTGTATTAACTTCAAACTCTTTCAAGTCTAAACTACGTTAAACAGCTTAATGTTGAATCTTTTACTATCAAGTCTTACCTCTTATTTTTATGTCTAATTTCTACATCTAGATTTTTTAAGTCATTTATGGGAAATAAATGCATTTAATATTTTTTGGAATTGCATCACAAATGACGACTTTAATACTATTTTGAAGATTAATTATTGGAGATAATGAAAAGAAAGTCTGCATGGTGGAATTTTAGGAGAACTAAGTTCAGGCTGCGAAACCCAAGTTTTAGTCCTCTCTCTGTTGTAACCTAGATATGGAATCCTGAAGAAATCACTGACCTTATTGCAGTTGGTTTCTTTATCTGTGAAAAAGAGATTTTAAAAAATAAGATTCCTAATGGCAGTATCGACCCTAAAGACTACCCTCTGGGGACATTCCAGCTGCCCTAGGAAACTGCTGAAGTGAAATATTTAGTTCACCTGTTTTCTCTACCTGGTCCATTACTCTTCCAGATGTCTTCTTCATCCGCTTTCTTCCTCCAAGTCTCTGCCCACTTCCCACCTTCTCAACGAGGCTTACCCTGATCACCCTACAGAAGACTCCAATCCATCCTTCTTTGCTCTCTCTCCTACCAAAGCATATCCCACACCCATTATGTTGTTGAATAGTTCAATTTTTTTTCCATAGTCCTATCACATTCTAAAATACATGCAATTTTAAATTTATTATGTTTTGTGTCTTTTACTCCCCAGTGTAAACCTCAGACCAAGGGCCTTCACCTGCTGTGTTCACTGATGTATTATGAGCACATAGAAGAGTACCTGGCAGTTGCTGCCCAACAAATATTTGCTGAATGAATGAATCCATTTATAATTCGAACAGTGTTTTCTAAATTAGAATTTTGGAATTAAAATTCCCTGTAACCTGAAACCATAAACATCATCATTTTGACTTTGTCTATTAAAATTGAGTTAAAAGCTCTAAGACAGGAACAGGGGTAAAATTCTAATAATAATACATATCACATTATAAGTATTTCTTTAAAATGGGGAATAGACTTTTTTGAATGTGTCCCTGACAAGATCCACATATAATAAAACTGAAACTCTTTGGGTCATTAGGAAACAAAGCATCATAGCTACAAATTTCAATTTTTGTTTTTGAAATATACATAAGATGTGATACCATATATTCATTAAACACTACAATTCTGAATATTAATGATTTTGCTTTGATGAATACATACTTATAATAACTCAGTGTTCTGGATAGCATATAATTCTTTTGCTGCTGCTGCTGTCGTTTCAGTTGTGTCCAACTCTGTGCGACTCCATAGACGGCAGCCCACCAGGCTCCCCCGTCCCTGGGATTCTCCAGGCAAGAACACTGGAGTGGGTTGCCATTTCCTTCTCCAATGCATGAAAGTGAAAAGTGAAAGTGAAGTTCCTCAGTCATGTCCGACTCTTAGTGACCCCATGGACTGCAGCCCACCAGGCTCCTCTGTCCATGGGATTTTCCAGGCAAGAATACTGGAGAGGGGTGCCATTGCCTTCTCCAATTCTTTTGCTATGACTATAAAAAAAGATGGGGGAAATATAGAAATTTAGGATAAATGCATATTGTCCGGGTATAAAATCCCCTGTAGTCTGATTTATAGCTTGCTTGGGTTTTAAAATCATACCTGAAAACTCAAGAATCTCTCCACCATTGTTAAGCATAATGTAGCATTAAAATGTATATAAAAGTAATATAAGATACTTAAAAAAAATATAAATTAGAAAATAGTTTTTGTAGAATAATTCTTAGTTGTATTCATGATCTAAATTCCTTATAACTCAAGCTAAAACTAAGTAAATGCAGATATAATATGCACTTAGAAGTTTATTTTATATAAAATGTAAAGTGTCATATGAAACTATTATACAACATACAGTATATAATATATATCTGTTATAAATCTAACCTGTTTTAAAATATAGCTGAATGCTAAATTGTGTTTGGGATAATCACTAAAATCTTAAAGGACTTTATATGGATGCTAAATATATTTACCAGAACAATTTTTCAAGTGAGGCAGTTTGCTACAATTGAAGACAATGGCCATTGTAAAGAAAGATAAATTGGTAGATTATATATTGTAGTTCTAAGGCTTCTCTGGTGGCTCAGACTATAAAGAATCTTCCTGCAATGCAGGAGACTTGGGTTCTATCTTTGGGTTGGGAAGATCTCCTGGAGAAGGGAATGGCAACCCACTCCAGTAATTGTGGTTAGTCTTCAATTTCTCAGCCTAATAGTTTAAAAAAAGTTCTACCTTAATGATTTGACTCTATATTTCTTAGATTTGCTGGAATTTTTTGCAAGTCTACATTTTACTTATTCTCATAAATCACATGCTTAATTTCTTAAAGTCAATATTATATTCTTTCCTTTTCATAGAAACATATAAATACATAATTTTTTTTCTAAAGCATGGAATCTGCAATATCAAAATTTCTTATTTATTATATTCTTGCAAACTGAAGACTTTGGGTCACTAATGGACTAAAAGCATATTTCCAGCTACTGGATATCAGATATTTCCAAAATGACTCAGTGAGTGTCTATATTTTAATAATTTTTCTTTAATGGATTTTTAAAATCACTATCAATAGAAAAACCTTTCCTTTGTGTTTCATAATTTTAGTATAACATCTGTTCCAAATCTAAGGAAAAATTTGGCATGGATTATAAATTTGTCCTTTTAAAAATTTATTCTTATAATACACTTAACTTACGAGGTAAAATCTAATTACCCCCACTAACATTCTAGAGGATGGGATGGTTGGATGGCATCACCGACTCAATGGACATTGAGTTTGAGTAAACTCCAGGAGTTGGTGAGGTACAGGGAGGCCTGGCGTGCTGCAGTCCATGAGGTTGCAAAGAGTCAAACATGACTTAGCAACTGAACTGAACATTCTAGAACCACCCCAAAATCCTTGTGTGTGTGTTCTTCAAATTATTCTTGTGAAGAATGTTTCTAATCAACCTGTCCAAAGTACAAATTGAACCTCAAAATCATTCGGATTGATGTATATAGATAGAGGAATGTGTGGCTTTTTTTGGTCATGGCAGCAAATGATAGATGAAGTGAAAAGTCCATGACTGGTAGCTTCAGATGCTTACACAGAGTGTGTGGTCTGTTCACTGCCTCCATTGTGTAGACATAGAACATTCGGCACAGAGATTTATCAAGATAGAGCACTTCTTATGTTTCTCCTTTAGGAGGCTGGCTGATGGTCTCCTGGAACACTGGTGAGCTCTTTCTTATACAAGCTGCTTTATTCTTCAGATTAGTGTGTCTCTGGCTGTGGCCACAGCATCCAGTAGGTGAGAAAGCTATTGCGTGGAGAGTCTATTAGTGTATTTTCCAATAAAGTCAAGCACTGGTGATTGAACAAATGAACAATATATTTTGCACATTCCTGCAATGTCAGTTTCATGTATAAGGACCAAAGCAAAGGTGAAAGTGTTAGTCGCTCAGTTGTGTCCACTCTTTGCGATCCCATGGACTGTAGCCCACCAGGTTTCTCTGTCCAGGAGATTCTCCAGGCAAGAATACTGGAGTGGGTTGTCATTTCTTTCTCCAGGGGATCTTCCTGACCCAGGGATTGAACCCAGGTCTCCTGCACTGGAGGCAGATTTTTTACCCAAGGACCCAAGAAAGTAGACACATAGTTGGAGTATAGGGAAATTTTAGGATGGAGAAAATACTCTATAGGCTACTAGAGTAATAGATATATATCATTACACATTTGTCCAAATCCATAGATTGTACACCACCAAGAGTGAACCCTTCTGTGAACTGTGAACTTTGGATAATAATTATGTGTCAATGTAGGCTCATTGACTCTAACAAATGTTGATTATGGGGAAGATGTTGACAATGGGAAAGGTTATTCATGTGTGGGCGTAGGAGGATTAGGCCAGATCTCTGTACCTTTCTCTCAACTTTGCTATGAACATAAAGCTGTCCTAAAAAATAAAATATTTTAAAACTAAAAGACTCAAGAACCAGAGGAAAGACACAGATGAACTCTGATCATTTTCATGGCATTAAAGTATACTTCACTATTTATGTGTTCATAGAAATGTAGAGAATCAGTACTGCAGAGCTGGATCCCAAGCACTTCTCCCATAGTCGAAGGAAAATGGCAAGTACACACAGGCTATTTATTCTCCCTTTTTACATTTGAAAATAAGAACTGAGCTGGAAAGCTCTGGGATAGCCTCTCACTATTCTGAAGGGCTGTTCTGCATAGATGCATCAGCTATGGGAACAGCCAGGGTTCTCCAGAGAGAAAGGGGAAATCAGACTCACTGAATCCAGTTCAGTAAAAAAGAAAAATCCAAGTTTGAGTCAGCCTCAAGATTAATAGAGAAAAGAATTACATAAATGCATTCCTTTTCCCCAAGGCTGGGCTACTGTCAGCAGAAGATGATTGAGTTAGCAAAGGCATTTCCCCTTTTCTTCTAAAAATTTCAGCATCCAGAATTCCACCCCAGCACACTCCCTGCTCTCCTTACTCACCTCCACCCCCCAAACCCTTTAAAGAGAGCATCTAAGTCTGCCAACTCTGTAAACCTCCCCAATGAACTATGACGGATTTCTCATCACAAACACACAGCATGATAGAGGAAATTGTTGAAATTGGTTTAAATGGTTTAAAATAGCCATTTCATTGTACTGGTGAGGAAAGAAAATGGAAAATGCAAACAGACCAGTAATCATGCTCTGCTTGCATCTATAAAAATAGGGTGCTGACAACTTCTGCAGACTTTAGGTTTTATTGTTCCACTTTAATATTTTTGAAACAGTTGCTCTGTATCTCTTACAATTGGTGATCAGTGCAAGGGGACCTCAAGCAGAAGGTATTCTTCTGAAGGAAGGAATGATCCCATATTATATATGTCAAATATTTGACTCTTGTTTAATGGCCCAAGAATTTTTATATAATATAGATACTCTAGGTTTATTTTATTACTTTTTAATACTTAGCATGCCATCATGTATTTTAAGACTTTTAGATTTATTTCTGTAAGCGGCTTTAGAAATTTTCTGGATGACTTTATAATAAAGTTCCCATTGTCCTATAACTCATTTTTTCCTCTACAATTTCATTTAAAAACAACCTGCTAATTTTCTACCTTCTATCATTGACTGGAACAGTGTTAGAACTTCTATTACATCCTTAATGTTCTATCTCATTATTACTTTTTGCTCCATTACTAGTACTCACAAATAGGATTTTAACACGTGCAAAAACCATCTGGTATGCTCTCGACCGTGAGGTCCAGGAAACCTGTGCTACCTGAAAAGGACTTGATTCATTTAGCATCGCTCATTTAAAATATTTTCTTTGGTTTGTCTAGTGCTAGTTTTAAATACACGAGTGCCCCAGCTTAAGATTTATTATGCACATTAGTATTGCTTTGTTGAAACTGTAGTATGCATTCTACCCAGTATCTACAATTTATGATGATAAGTTCAAAGTTTTATAATTATTGTAGTAATTTCCAACTCATTCACTTGTCATTTTTTATTTTAAGACCTTCCCACAAAAATTTTCAAAATTAAAAAGGCTCTTGTCCAACTTGGTCTTTGTTCAAAAGTTAATAATTTTAGCTTTGGTTAAGCAAAAGTCAGCCTTCAAATATATCAGCCATTTTTCCTATTTAGCATATTAAAGATGGGTCAACAAACCTAAAAAAAAACTGGATAAACTGACTGAAACCCTGGAATGGCTTTTTCCTAAAGGTCATTTTTCCAGAAAACACTCTTTTGCACTAATCTATTTTAAATTGAATGGATGAAAGTGTTAGAAGCGTCCTTCTAAGATGTTTTTGAAATCCAATTTAAGAACTTGCTGGATCATGTAGCAGAATGGAGCTTAGCCTTTCTGGCCTCTATGACCTATCTTCTCCTGGAGAGAATGTTACTGTTGTGAAGATGTGCTATTTGAGCAGCATTGCCATACATATTATTTGCATAGGTATCCTGGTCCTGTATCATTGCCAATGATGTTGCACCACTGGACCATTTTTACAGCCAGTGCTGTGATTTCCTGGGCTTTCCAGGTGACCCAGTGGTGAATAATCTGCCTGTCAATACAGAAGATTCAGGAAATGCGTTCAACCCCCGAGTTGGGAAGATCCCCTGAAGGAGAAAATGGCAACCCACTCCAGTAATCTTGCCTGGGAAATCTCATGACCAGAGGAGCATGGAAGGCTACAGTGCATAGGATAACAAAAATCAGACATGACTGAGTGACTGAGCATGCACACTGGGGACATCTTGCAAGGACAGTGAAATAGCTTATCACTGCTTTTGCAGTCTCCACAATATTTTGTAAATTGTTTTACACCTTAGAGGAATCTCAGCTATGCAGCTAGAGAGTCATCAAAAGGTCATCTCCAAGGTACTGAGAAGCCAGTAACAATGCCATTCTAGCTGAATTAGCGTTATTATTTGCTTTGCTTAAGACATTGAAGAAACTAGTATGGTGAGAGGTGAACAGAGAAGCATCCTGATACAAAGTCTTAAACTCCAGTTCACAAAATCACTCAAGACACTTCCCTGAAGCAACTTGCAGTATGATTTTAAGTGATTAAATTTCTAAAAATAAAAACCAGCGTCCATCTGGTTTTATTATCACACCTGACACATACTCAGTTTTAAGACACATACTCAGTGTTGACTATTGGTTCTTAATCTACTTTGTCAGCCTGACAGATTTTTTTAGAAGTATTAGTAATATTTATTTCAGCTTATTAACATGGAAAGGATGTCTGATTAGGTTTCAATATGAGAGTAAAATATTATTTGGCCTTATCTTAGTTGAATGCTTGACAAAACTACACAGTCTTTAGCAATAAGTAATTAAGGAAAAACTTGACTGTCAAATTCAGGGGGTTTTTACAAAAGTACTTCTAAATCTTTTCTTCAGGTTCTTGCCTTGGCCACTGAGCTGAACTTGCTCAGTTATATTGTTTTTCTTTTTGTTTTTCTGGCTAGACCTTGTTTTCTTAGATGAAGTGAGAACTTTCTTCTGAGACCCTCAGAGTTTCCTCACCAGACTCTGAATCATCTAGATAATCTTTTTCAAGATTATTATTATTATTTTTGATGACTACAGTGTTCCAGCTTCTTCCATCCATCTTCTCTGATTCAGTTTTCTTTTCCCGAAGTCATACTTCTGATTTTAGGTGGTGCAGCTCAGTTGCTATTCTAAGCCAGTGTCTGGATCCAGCCTGGGCATGGTCTTCCCAAAGCTTGCAGCCTTTTGTCACTCTCTTTCTCTCTCTGACCACATCTCACTGCTACCTACTTTTGCTACTCTTGCTAGATGTTCCAATATGTTCTTACTTCTAGTCTGAAAGCCATCTAGATCACACATCTATATCACATCACGGGACACATCCAAAATTCAATAAATACTCGCCCTTCAAGTTCTCAGCTTCATCACCTTCTGCTGATTCTTCCTGGTAATCAACGCAAGTACCATTCAGAAGGGTGGTCTTCTAAAAACTGTAATAATTGTTTTAATGCATCCAGATATCACTAGCAGACAATGAAGAAAAATCACTACAATTTCCCACAAGGGAAAAGGAGAGTTTTTCCATTAAATCCTTATCATAGGCTATCATTTCTGAAAATGTTCAATTCTGAATAAAAATTTGTATGTCAATCTTCTGGAAAGCAGTAAAATCATGATAAGATTTATTATACTTTTTGTTTAGTTTGGTAACCTTGGACATGCATGCCACATTCATGAGTTTTGCCTGTGACATATATTCCAATATAAAAATGCTGCTTATGGATCCAAAGTCTGCTTTTATAGAAGCTACCAAAACGTGTAAAACACAATGCAGGTATCAAATATTGTTAGTACTAAAGCAAATATGATCAGACACTTCTTTCATGGAACATAGCAGCAAAAGAAAAACTTGCTAAAGTCAGATACAGCTTGTCACTAGTAGAATTATCTAGGTTAATTAGTGATTTTATATCTCTGAGCCTGATTAACTTGAGGAATACATAGGCTTAAGTATTAGATTTATATTTATTTAATGATTTTGTGCCTCCAAGCTTGAGTGACTTGGAGAATACAGAGACACATAGGCTTAGTATTAGATTTATTCAGAGATAAACCTTATTACAAAGAATTTTCTTGAGTGGATTTTTCATTTGCATTTTTGTATCTGTTATCAGCTGTGGTGACTGGCAAGAAAAACAAACCAAAGGAATAATTAAACCAGCTTGTCCATTCTGCTAGGCTGAGTCTTTCATGATTGGGGAGGGAGAGGCGAGGAATAAAAGATGGAAGAGAAAAAGCAGAATTAGTTTCCTCAAGGGAGAATTAAATTCAAACACAGTGAAACAATTTGATTGCTTAATTACTTGTCACACTTTTGAACTCTTCTATAATATGTGTCTATCATCAGACATTCTAACTTGAACCTCATGTGCACTATTATGAGTTAAGGCACACTCCTATTATTAGTTTATTATTCATCTTTTGAAAATGTTTCCTCTATGTCTTTCCTCCTCATAGCACTGACTGTAGACATTTAAGGGTGTGTGCTTTGGGAAAGGAAAAAGAATTATATGTTGAATATAAATATGGAGTCTAAAGTATATTAATATAATAGAAATATATTAGAATTATTTGTTTTTTTTCCCTAGGATATCTGAAAGTTTCAGCTTTTCATCTGATTCCACAAATATCAACGAAAAATAAAAGTTGGATCCTGAAGAAAAGTTTGGTATGCTTAGGAAAATCTCTGTGGTCAGTGATATGCAGTAAGATGATTTACTATCAGCTCTGTCTTTCCTAACAGGAAAGGTTTTGGTGATTGTTGTAGGATTACTTAAATCATACTTTTCATATCTTAAAATATTAAATAGGTAGCTTTTCAAATGCATATTGCTCATGTCATGAAGAAATGTATGATCGATGGGTCCAGCAGAGCATTGAAATACATGCTCCAGAAAATACTTAAACATCACTAACCTTTGGTTCTGGTGGCAGAAAACCTAACCAGTGCACTGATGGTTGAGTCAAGTTTCAACAGCATAGATTTTAGAGGAGGAAGAACTAGCTGCGCAGAATAGTGTTTGTAATTTCCCAGACTGAAACTCAAGTGCTCTTCAGCAACTCCTAATACCTGGCAACAGGTAGTTATGACTGTTCACCTGGCCATAATGTTCAGGAATTGTGTGATCATTTGAGGATTCATTGGACTGCACAATATTTACATAACAAATTTAAATCAGAAGTTGCCAAATAATTATCAGGCCCTTACTGTTTATAAAACACCGGGTGTGTAGTTCAGAATGCAAAATTACCTATAGGAGTCTATCTCCAAAAGATACTATGTTTTGACTAGGAATCAATGGAAATTTTAAAAGTCTCTTATTGCTTCCATAAAAAAAAATTAGAATTAAAATATTGAGAAAACGGGGACTTCCAGTGTCTTCTTTGTATTAGTACTTGGGACATTTCTCTTTTAAAGGAAACCTCCCTTACCCAAGCCAAATTTAGAAGTCATCTCTCTTGGGTTTGTCTTGTTTGTGGCCCCACCGTCAAATCTTGCTTTAACCCAATCTTGATTAAGTTTTGATTCTTTGCCTATTATGCCCAACTCACTTTATAAAGTGGTGCTTTGGACATCCCTGCGGTTTTGGATGTTCTATAGCCAGTTATCAATCCAGCCCAATGGTGGGGCATGGGGAATCTACAGCTAGCACTAGATTCTCTCTTGTTTTTTTACATTTCATTTTATTTATTTTTATTTTGTCATCTTTTTTGTTTTATTTTACTTTTATTTACTTAAAAAATTTATTAGTGTATCATTGCTTTACAATGTTGTATTAATTTCTCTTATACAGCAAAGTGAATCAGCTATATGTATACATATATTCCCTCTTTTTCAGATTTCTTTTCCACTTAGGTCACCACAGAGCACTGAGTAAAGTTTCCTGTGCTACACAGAAGGTTCTAATTAGTTATTTATTTTATACATAGTAGTGTATATGTTTTGGGCTTCCCAAGTGGCACTAGTGGTAAAGAACCCACTTGCCAATGCAAGAGACAACAGACATGGGTTTGATCAGTGGGTCGGGAAGAGGGCATGGCAACCCACTCCAGAATTCTTGCCTGGAGTCTCCCAGGGACAGAGAAGCCTGGTGGGCTAAGTCCATAGGGTCACAGAGTCAGACATTACTGAGGGGCTTAGCATGCACACACCTACATGTGTGAATCCCAACCTCCGAATTCACCCCACCACCCCTCTTTCCCCCTTGGTAATCACATGTTTATTCTCTATGTCTGTGTCTCTATTTCTGCTTTGTAAATAAGATCATCTATACCAATTTTTTCATATTCCACATATTTATATTAAGATACAATATTTGAATTTCTCTTCCTGAATTACTTCACTTCTATATGACAGTCTCTTAATTCCTAATGTAGACAAGATCAGAATTCTCAGTCTCTCTGCTCACATGGGAGGTTCATTTGGAAGACTGGTTTCAACTTACACACAAATGATGCTCAATAATTGGTTATTGAATAAAGCTATGAATGTGATAATATCTCAGTTTTATGGTATTTCTCTCCAGATTTAATTGACTGTGTATCTTCCTGAGTTTCCTGAATTTCTACAGAGAGTTATTTCATATTTGGCTTTTTGTTTTTTAAAAATTTCAGTCGTGTCTGACTCTCTGCGACCCCATGGACACAGGTTCACCAGGCTCCTCTAGCCATGGGATTTTCCAGGCAAGAATACAGGAGCGGGTGGCCATGCCCTCCTCCATGACCTTCTCCACCCAGGTAAAATGGAACCCTTGTCTTGACTTCTTATCTCATCATAAAAGAGGATTAATCACACAAGGATAGATGCTAAGAAGTTTTTAAACTATGGAACCTGTATTTAAGTCTAGAGCCCCTGATGACCCTGAAGTTCTGTTGTTTGCTAATGAGACCATTTCCTTCAGCCTTTGAATTGAAATACTGTTCTCTTGACCCTCTGGCTATATTCTAGCCAGTGATTCCTAATGCTGTGCATGTTGATGTTCTGTGGGTGTCTAATCTCAAGCTAGCACTATTATGTGATTTACCACGTTGAATCTCAGCTTGGTTCATATTTTGAATGCCGTATGGAGGGCAGAAATGGTAGTGTGTTATGCTTATAACTAGGCATTGTCTGCTGTATGAATGAAACTGTATAAAGAAAACTTAAAAGAACTGATTTTTGTTTACTTGTTATGTAACTCCATCCCCTTTTTCATGTTTTGTATGTTTTAAATTTATCTAAAGCTTTTAGTACATGACAATAGCTCACAGTGGTTTTCCTGGCAGTGTCACTTATGATAATCATTTAAACTCTTCAGTATATCATTCAGATCAGAAAATTGCCTCTATCTTTCCAGAAACTAAGCAGTAACAAATCATTCCCTAAACATAAAACACTGAATTTTACTCACTTGCCCCATTACTCCACAGATGTGGAGGACTTTTCATTTTCATGTTAAGTACTTTGGGTAAGGTCACACGTTCTGAAATTCATGAGGTTGAAATTCAATCAATATCTATACTTAGCTTTTAAAAAATTTACTTGAATCTACCTTTATAATTCCCTTCCCCTGCAAAATTCCAGTCTATCTAATAAGGTATATTTCAGGGACTTATTGCTCTGACAGAATTTTATGGTGAATAACATAGGCCACATACTGTTGAAATGATTATTTTCCCCATTGGTACATTATGCAGTAAGCTACAACCTTAGAGAGAACAACTGTACAATGGAAAGACCATGGATAAAATTTTGGGGTCAGGTAATGTTAAATCTTTGTTCTCCAAAGACATAGTCTCTTTCATAATAAATGATGTACAAATGTTAACTTTATTTTGTACCTAACAGTTCAGTTCAGTTCAGTTCAGTCGCTCAGTCGTGTCCGACTCTCCACGACCCCATGAATCACAGCACGCCAGGCCTCCCTGTCCATCACCAACTCCCGGAGTACACTCAAACTCATGTCCACAGAGTCGGTGATGCCATCCAGCCATCTCATTCTCCGTCGTCCCCTTCTCCTCCCGCCCCCAACCTTTCCCAGCATCAGAGTCTTTTCCAGTGAGTCAACTCGTCTCATGAGGTGGCCAAAGTATTGGATTTTCAGCTTTAGCATCAGTCCCTCCAATGAACATCCAGGATTGATCTCCTTTAGAATGGACTGGTTGGATCTCCTTGCAGTATAAGGGACTCTCAAGAGTCTTCTCCAACACCACAGTTCAAAAGCATCGATTCTTCGGCGATCAGCTTTCTTCACAGTCCAACTCTCACATCCATACATGACCACGGGAAAAACCATTGCCTTGACTAGACGGACCTTGGTCGGCAAAGTAATGTCTCTGCTTTTTAATATACTATCAAGGTTGGTCATAACTTTCCTTCCAAGGAGCAAGCGTCTTTTAATTTCATGGCTGCAATCAGCATCTGCAGTGATTTTGGAGCCCAAAAAAACAAAGTCTGACACTGTTTCCACTGTTTTTCCATCTATTTCCCATGAAGTGATGGGACCAGATGCCATGATCTTTGTTTTCTGAATGTTGAGCTTCAAGCCAACCTTTTCACTCTCCTCTTTCACTTTCATCAAGAGGCTTTTGAGTTCCTCTTCACTTTCTGCCATAAGGGTAGTGTCATCTGCATAATTATTATTTTGATCCTACAATAAAATTTCCTTATGACAATGCCATTAATTTAAGTGTATAATATAACCAGTATGCCTAGGGTCAAAGAGCAGACTGCCTCTTTTGTACTCTCTTTCTCAGCATTTTGTGGAAAATTATTTCCTTCCTTCTGCTAGTTTTAGGTTTGATTTACGTTTCTTTTTCTAGGTCTTTAGGATGTAAAATTAGATTATTGATTTGAGATCTTTTCTATTTTTTATATAGGCATTATAGCTATCAGTTTCCCTCTGATCATTGCTTTTGCTGCATCATACAAGTTTTGGTATGTCATGTCTTCATTCATCTCAAAGCATTTTCTAAGTTTCCTTGTGATTTTTTTCTTTGACCCATTGGTTGTTTGAGCATGCTATTCAGTTTCCATATATTTGTGAGTTTTGCAGACTTCCTTCCTTATTGTTTCCAAGTTTCATTCCACTGTGGTCGAAGAAGATATTTTGCATGGTTTTAGTCATTCAGTTGCATTTGACTCTTTGCGACCCATCTACTACAGCCTGCCAGGCTCCTTTGTCCATGGAATTCTCTAGGCAAGAAAGCGAGAGTGGGTAGCCATTCCCTTCTCCAGAAGATCTTCCTGACCCAGGGGATCAAACCCAGGTCTCCTGCAATACAGGCTGATTCTTTATCATTTGAGCCAGCAGAGATCTTAATTAATTTATTGGGACTTATTTTGTGGCCTAACCCACTCCAGTATCCTTACCTGGAAAATCTCATGGACAGAAGAGCCTGGTGGGCTGCAGTCCATGGGGTCACAAAGAGTCAGGCACGACTGGGTGACTAACATTTGCTCTATCATTAAGACAGAGCCTTTGACTGCGTGGATCACAATAAACTGTGTAAAATTCTGAAAGAGATGGGAATAGCAGACCACCTGACCTGCCTCTTGAGGAAACTGTATGCAGGTCAGGAAGCAACAGTTAGAACTGGACATGGAACAACAGACTGGTTCCAAATAGGAAAAGGAGTACATCAAGGCTGTATATTGTCACCCTGCTTATTTAACTTCTATGCAGAGTACTCCTCAGATATGCAGATGACACCACCCTTATGGCAGAAAGTGAAGAGGAACTAAGAAGCCTCTTGATGAAAGTGAAAGAGGAGAGTGAGAAGTTTGGCTTGAAGCTCAACATTCAGAAAACGAAGATCATGGCATCTGGTCCCATCACTTCATGGGAAATAGATGGGAAATCAGTGGAAACAGTGTCAGACTTTATTTTTTGGGGCTCCAAAATCACTGCAGATGCATGATTGCATTGCAGCCATGAAATTAAAAGACACTTACTCCTTGGAAGGAAAGTTATGACCAACCTAGTCAGTTTATTAAAAAGCAGAGACATTACTTTGCCAACAAAGGTCCATCTAGTCAAGGCTATGGTTTTTCCCATGGTCATGTATGGATGTGAGAGTTGGACTGTGAAGAAAGCTGATCGCCAAAGAATTGATGCTTTTGAACTGTGATGTTGGAGAAGACTCTTGAGAGTCCCTTGGACTGCAAGGAGATCCAACCAGTCCATTCTAAAGGAGATCAGTCCTGGGTGTTCATTGGAAGGACTGATGCTAAAGCTGAAACTGCAATACTTTGGCCACCTCATGCGACGAGCTGACTCACTGGACAAGACTGTGATGCTGGGAAGGATTGGGGGTGGGAGGATAAGGGGTCGGCAGAGAATGAGATGGCTGGATGGCATCACCAACTCGATGGACGTGAGTTTGAGTGAACTCCGGGAGTTGGTGATGGACAGGGAGGCCTGGCATGCTGTGATTCTTGGGGTCACAAAGAGTCGGACATGACTGAGCGACTGAACTGAACTGAACTGAACTGAATTTATAATAGCCAAAATAGGAAACAAGTATTGTTCATCAGTAGTCAAGTGGATAAAGAAATTGTGGTATGTCCAAATACTGAAATACCACACAGCAAAAAAAAGGAAATGAACCACTGATATATATAATATTGACAAATCTCAAGATAATTATGATGAATGAAAGAAGCCAGACAAAATGAGTGCATGTTACTTGATTCCATTCATTTAAAATTCTAGTAAATGTTAATCTATACCAACTAAGAAGATCAGTTGTTTATTGATCTTCTGGATTTGGTTTGTTTGTGGGAGAGAGGAGAGAGGGCTGACAAAAAGGTCACAGGAACTTTGATTATGGAAACACACACACACAAACACATACACATGTACATAGTTCTGTGCAAAAACTTGTTTATTGTGTGTCAATAAAGCCTGAACAAGAATGTTTAAAAAATAATGAAACAAACAACATAATGTCGCTTTTCTGGTTAAAATTCCTCAGAGCCTCCATAGCCTAAGATAGAAGCCAGCCCCCTCCATAGACTAAGATCGAAGCCAGCCCCTAACCTGACATATAATCTTTGTTATGATATAGTTTCCTATAATTTCTTCACATAAATCTTGTGTTCTTGACAAAGAACAACTTGGAGTTCCCCCAAGAAAATAATTTGTTTGAACATTCTCATTGGGAAAACTCTGCTGTTTCCTTGGTTTAAAACTTCTACTTTTTTCACAAGTCAATCAGACATCTGCTTATCCCATTAAGATTCAGTTCAATCACTTTTGTTGTGCCTTCTCTTCAATTCACCAAGGAGTTAGGGTCTACCTCTCCTGCAATTCCACTGCACCCTGTTGAAGCCACAATGATTACAGTCTTAATGGGTTGAAATTATTTGTTTATTTTTTAGTCTCTTTTCCATTAGATCATGAATTCTGGTGGAACTCTGTTTTATTTGACTTTCTCCTCAAAAGGTAGCAGAGTTCAAAGTCTTTTTTGTTGAATAAATGTATGATCTAAAGACCAGTAAGGTAAAAACATAAGTTATTTAAAACAATGACACACAAAAGTCAACTATTGTTACTGTTCTGCCTATGTCCTGAGGATAAAAATCATCCCAGGAACCATTAAAACATGTCTCATGGAAAGGAGAAACAGGCTTACATCATACGTTCCATCAATAAATTATTCCATAATCTCTGACATCTAGATTTGTATCTCTCTCTGAGCCCAGTGAGATCTTGATGTTTCATACATCTCAAGCATCCTTGTTTTCACATTACTGAAGTTAAAGTTATTTGATTATAGTATCACCAGTGTTTTAAAATAGGACATAAATCTATAAAACTGTTAATAAGGGAACAAAATTGACTTTAAAAACTTTTACTCTAGCAGTAATAGTATAATTAAATTTTAACTTATTTTGTTGTATTTTCTTTCAGTTCAGTTCAGTTCACACAGTCGTGTCCGACCCCTTGCGACCCCATGAATTGTAGCACACCAGGCCTCCCTGTCCATCGCCAACTCCCAGAGTTCACCCAATCTCATGTGCATCAAGTCAGTGATGCCATCCAGCCATCTCATTCTCTGTCGTCCCCTTCTCCTCCTGTTCCCAATCCCTCCCAGCATCAGGGTCTTTTCCAATGAGTCAACTCCTCTCATGAGGTGGCCAAAGTATTGGAGTATTTTCTTTAGGTGATCTTAAAACACAATATGGAAAATTCTGAAAGAGATGGGAATACCAGACCACCTGACCTGCCTCTTGAGAAACCTGTATGCAGGTCAGGAAGCAACAGTTAGAACTGGACATGGAACGACAGACTGGTTCCAAATAGGAAAAGGAGTACGTCAAGGCTGTATATTGTCACCCTGTTTATTTAACTTATATGCAGAGTACATCATGAGGAATGCTGGGCTGGAAGAAGCACAAGCTGGAATCAAGATTGCCGGGAGAAATATCAATAACCTCAGATATGCAGATAACACCACTCTTATGGCAGAAAGTGAAGAGGAACTAAGAAGCCTCTTGATGAAAGTGAAAGAGGAGAGTGAAAAAGTTGGCTTGAA
The DNA here is from genome assembly GCF_049115385.1 of Moschus berezovskii. Classification (NCBI taxonomy): domain Eukaryota; kingdom Metazoa; phylum Chordata; class Mammalia; order Artiodactyla; family Moschidae; genus Moschus; species Moschus berezovskii. The sequence continues at coordinate 78,433,183 of NC_142469.1, read as the reverse complement.
GTTCAACATTCAGAAAACGAAGATCATGGCATCTGGTTCTATCACTTCATGGGAGATAGATGGGAAACAGTGGATTTTTTTTGGGCTCCAAAATCACTGCAGATGCTGATTGCAGCCATGAAATTAAAAGACGCTTACTCCTTGGAAGGAAAGTTATGACCAACCTAGATAGCATATTTAAAAGCAGAGACATTACTTTGCCAACAAATGTCCGTCTAGTCAAGGCTATAGTTTTTCCCGTGGTCATGTATGGATGTGAGAGTTGGACTGTGAAGAAAGCTGATTGCCGAAGAATTGATGCTTTTGAACTGTGGTGTTGGAGAAGACTCTTGAAAGTCCCTTGGACTGCAAGAAGATCCAACCAGTCCATTCTAAAGGAGATCAATCCTGTGTGTTCATTGAAAGGACTGATGCTAAAGCTGAAACTGCAATACTTTGGCCACCTCATGTGACGAGTTGACTCACTGGAAAAGACTCTGATGCTGGGAGGGATTGAGGGCGGGAGGAGAAGGGGACGGCAGAGAATGAGACGGCTGGATGGCATCACCGACTCAATGGACATGAGTTTGTGTGAACTCCGGGAGTTGGTGATGGACAGGGAGGCCTGGTGTGCTGTGATTCATGGGGTCGCAAAGAGTCAGACATGACTGAGCGATTGAACTGAACTGAAAAAACAGTGCTTAAAAATATTTCCTGCTTCCTGGTTTTTCCAGTTTGATTTCATCTAATGGTTGGTCTTCCTAATTGAAAAGGCTGCTGGAGGATAAAGGGGTGGTAATACAATCAGGCAAAACTTTTTCAAATTTCCTTCTTTATTGCTTTCTACCTTAATGAAAACATTCTCGCACTAAGCCTTGGTGATATAAAGAACAACATAGCACTGCATTTAGCATTATAGTCTAAAGCAAAGAAAACAATTTTGTTGCTCTCTAAGGAATCTGAAGGCAAGCCTATAATTTCTAACATTTGGATTTGGCACAGAAATATCATTCTTACAACTGCATTTGCTGTTAATTACATTATAATTATTTTCACCTATTGAATCATGTGTGCAGGTCACCTTCACTTCGATTAAAAGGCCAAATGATTGGTGACTGGGAAAATTCAGAAGGGACAAAGTTACAAAACCAGCTTCAGAAGAGAGACTCCTAATCCAATTGATTATGCCTCAGAGAGTCTGTGAGCTTCTTTTCCATAGCTGAGCAATTCTTGTCTGCTCAGCTTTAAATAACTATGAAATCCAGACTGGTGGAACTATTCCAATCTGTGGACATTGTGATTAATTCAGAGAACTTTGGCATGGTAACAAAGTCAAGTGTTTCTCACTGTGAGAAATTCTCAACTTATTTCATGGATAAGATAGAACAGATTTGGAAGTATACGGCTTCTATGGGAATAGCATTAGTGACACATGGTAAGGAGGAGTCTGGAAAAGCACTGTCATTGCTGGTGGTTTGTCATAGTTTCACAAAAAGAAACTGTAGCCATGGTGCAGAGTGGTAGTGGTGGTGGTGGATAAAGCCTTGAAGTTCATTATACCAGGAAAAGGTGACTCATTAATCAAGCACCAATGTTGAACCATTTATTCACTGTATAATAAGCATTTGCTACATACAGGGTGTTGCTAGGCATTCAGAGTAGAGTGAGAAAGACACACATATTTCTGATCTGAGAGAATGTTTCTTAAGGTGTGATTCTAGAATGGTATACAGCATAGGTGTGTTATATGTACATCAATAACCTGGGCACCACCCAAGCTATTGAATAAGAATTTTGAGTGGTTTGGCCTAGAAGTATGGAGTTTAATCATCTTCCCAGCAATTTGTATGTATTTTAAAAGTGTAAGGACCACTGCTCTTGAGCTTCCATTCAATGAAGAAATAAACTAACAAGCTACTATTTTACAAATTATGCCTGGCAATAAGAATCTGAAAATAACTAAGAAATAAGAAATTCTTGAGATAGACTACCTAAGAGACTATGTGGCATTTCTATAGTTGACTTTTGGAGGAATCAGTCAACAGGAAGGGGATACTTATGTAAAAGAATACCTTCATATAATACTGAATTTTAATTAATAGTGTTTCTCAAACTTCACAATTATAACACCTGGAGAGCTTTTAAAGATGTTGATGCTCAGGCGCAGTCCTTAAAATTCTTATTTTGTCTCTTGCAAGGATTTGACATTGGTTTGTCTAAACTATTAAATTTTACTACAATTATTTAAAGTATTTTTAAAAAAGCTAAAATCAAGAAGATGAGGAATTTGACAAGGGAGAAAAATGGGTCTGGTGAGGAAAAAATATGAGGTTTTAATTTGAGAGATTATTAGACTATTCAGGTGGTTAGTTCTAGTTGTTCACAGGAAATGCAAGTTGCTATTCTGGAAAGAAGCTATAGTAGGTGATGTTGACTTGATGGATGAGCAGAAAGATGCAATTAGGATTTAGAGAGGCAGGAAGAGCAAGAGTCATGGAAGGGTTTAGAAGCATAGCAGAACAATCTAGGCATAATCACCAAAGAGAAGGGAGGAAAGAGTTTTGGGAGAATTTAGGGGATTGTTATGACCAGTTACAACAGCAGTTCTCAATCTTAGCTTCACATTAGAATCTTCTAGTATGTGGTTATTTGAAAACTGCTGACTTTAAAGAAGCTGAAAAAGATGGAGACAAAGGAAAACTTTGAAATTTAGTGATAAGGAGATCACTGGTGATTTTTGAAGAAACAGCTTCGATTTAATATTTGAAGGTGAAAGCCAAACAGTAAAAAGAGTTAAAGAATGAGAGGTAGTGAAAAAGAAACTCTCGTTAGATCACACTGTTTTAGAAGAGTATTTTGAGACAAAACTAAACCAACTTTTTATACTTCCTCAAAACTAACTTAAATAGCTGTATTCAGAAGTTATAACTGAAAAAAATCAAACCAGTTTATGATCCATCAGGTTTCTGTGACTAATTATCACAGGAGCCAGGTCATGGATAAAGCAAGATGCTTGCGATAGTATGTCAAATTTAGGGAACGCCTTTGTTTTTATTATTACTTTTATAATGGAGTATAGTTGATTGGAAGGAAAGTTATGACCAACCTTGATAGTATAGTAAAAAGCAGAGACATTACTTTGCCAACCAAGGTCCGTCTAGTCAAGGCTATGGTTTTTCCCGTGGTCATGTATGGATGTGAGAGTTGGACTGTGAAGAAAGCTGATCGCCGAAGAATCGATGCTTTTGAACTGTGGTGTTGGAGAAGACTCTTGAGAGTCCCTTATACTGCAAGGAGATCCAACCAGTCCATTCTAAAGGAGATCAATCCTGGGTGTTCATTGGAGGGACTGATGCTAAAGCTGAAGCTGCAATACTTTGGCCACCTCATGCGACGAGTTGACTCACTGGAAAAGACTCTGATGCTGGGAAAGGTTGGGGGCGGGTGGAGAAGGGGACGACGGAGAATGAGATGGCTGGATGGCATCACCGACTCTGTGGACATGAGTTTGAGTGTACTCCAGGAGTTGGTGATGGACAGGGAGGCCTGGCATGCTGTAATTCATGGGGTCGTGGAGAGTCGGACATGACTGAGCGACTGAACTGAACTGAACTGAACTGATAGTTGATTGACAATGTTATCTCAGTTTTTGATGCACCGCAAAGTGATTCAGTTATGTGTATATATACCTATTCTTTTTCAGATTCTTTTCCCATAAAGCTTATTACAGACTATTGAGTAGAATTCCCTGTGCTATAGAGTTGGTCTTTGTGGATTATCTATATATCTCTCTATATATAATAGTGTGTATATGTTCAGTTCAGTTCAGTTGCTCAGTTGTATCCAACTCTTTGTGACCCTATGGACTGCAGCATTCCAGGCCTCCCTGTCTATCACCAATTCCTGGAGCTTGCTCAAACTCATGTCGAGTCAGTGATGCCATCCAACCATCTCATCCTCTGTCATCCCCTTTTTCTCCTGCCTTCAATCTTTCCCAGCATCAGGGTCTTTTCCAACGAGTCTATTCTTCACATCAGGTGGTCAAAATATTGTAGCTTAAGCTTCATCATCAATCCTTCCAATGAATATTCAGGACTGACCTCATTTCAGATTAGATCTCCTTGCAGTCCAAGGGACTGTAAAGAGTCTTCTCCAACACCACAGTTCAAAAGCATCAATTCTTTGATGCTCAGCTTTCTTTATGCTTCAACTCTCACATACACACATGACTACTGGAAAAACCATCACTTTGACTAGACAGACATTTATCAGCAAAGTAATGTTTCTGCTTTTTAATAAGCTGTCTAAGTTGGTCATAGCTTTTCTTCCAAGGAATAAGTGTCTTTTAATTTCATGGCTTCAGTGACCATCTGCAGTGATTTTGGAGCCCATGCCACTGTTTGCATTGTTTCCATATCTATTTGCCATGAAATGATGGGATCGGGATGCCATGATCTTAACTTCCTGAATGTTGAGTTTTAAGCCACCGTTTTCACTCTCCTCTTTCACTTTCATCAAGAGGCTCCTCAGTTCCTCTTCGCTTTCTGCCATAAGGGTGGTGTCATCTGCATATCTGAGGTTATTGATATTTCTCCCAGCAATCTTGATTCCAGTTTGGGCTTCATCCAGCCCAGCATTTTGCATGATATACTCTACATAGAAGTTAAATAAGCAGGGTGACAGTATACAGCCTTGACGTACCTCCTTTTCCTATTTGGAACCAGTCTGTTGTTCCATGTCCATTTCTAACTGTTGCTTCTTGACCTGCATACAGATTTCTCAGGAGGCAGGTAAGGTGTTCTGAGAGTCCGTCCCATCTCTTTATGAATTTTCCACAGTTTGTTGTGATCCACCTTCCTTTGGATAAAAATGGTAGATGGACATGGTTCCGTAGTGTCCTGCATAGAGATCCCTGACTTTTTCCCTTCCGTGTAAAATCTTTTCTCCTTTCCATCTCTTTTTTTTAATTGCCTTGCTGCTCAAGTTATAAAAGTAGTCAAGTAAGCTGGAGAATCTGATTGAGAAGTAATTTAGCTTGAAATAGCTTCTACCACTAATTTTGTCCTTGACTGAAATGTGTCTTTCTTATTTCAAAGAAATTTTCATTTGATGCAAAAAGAGAAAGAAACATTAAAATTTACCTTTTCTTCCTGGCAAAGATCTGCATAAAATTTAAATCTGAGGTTTGGCGCCTTTGCATATTTTGGTGGATAGGCTCACATCTACATTTTCCTTCTTTTGTTCTGTCCTTTTGTGCTTATCTTTAGAATCTGAATAAGTCAGAAAACAATGATTCTTGAATTTAAGTGAAAGAATCACGGAGGTTATTAATGGAAGTCCTCATGACTGTTGATGCTACTAGTATTTAATGACCATCAATTCTGAATTTACTTCAAACTGCTTCCTCTCTCCTGGTTTACCTAGAAAGCTTTTTATATCTTTTCTCCTCCTCCTTCATTTTCTTCCTTTTGTAAAAAAATTTTCTGCCTTATCCCATCCAAATACCACATATATATTTCTCTCAATCTCAATTTTTTTTTTTCTGTTTTGGCATTTAATGATGAGTATTTGAGGTAGAGGGATTAAGGTGACAAAAAATACAATGCAACAGTCCCCTATTTTTTTGAGGAACCTCAGTACCATTTTCACAGTGCCTGGTCCATATTACCTTTCAACCAACAGTGCACAAGAGTTCTAATTTCTCCACATGCTCCCTAACACTTATTACAAATATTACTTTTAAAAATCAGTCATTATAATAGATGTGATGTCATATCTCATTGTGGTTTGATTTATATTTTGCTGATAATTAGTGATGTTGAGCATCTTTTCATATACTTGTTGACCATTTGTGTGTCTTCTTTGGAGAAATGTCTGTTCAATATTTTTTCCATTTAAAAAATCAGGTTATTTATCAAAAAATTGAAAAAAGAACCATCATATGATCCAGCAATTGCACTTCTGAGTATGTATCAACAAGAATTGAAATCAGGATCAGGAAGAATATCTGCATTCCCATGTTCTGCTAAGTCACTTCAGTCGTGTCCGACTCTGTGTGACCCCATAGACGGAAGCCCACCAGGCTCCCCCATCCCTGGGATTCTCCAGGCAAGAACACTGGAGTGGGTTGCCATTTCCTTCTCCAATGTGTGAAAGTGAAGTGGCTCAGTCATGTCCGACCCTTAGCAACCCCACGGACTGCAGCCTACCAGGCTCCTCCATCCATGGGATTTTCTAGGCAATAGTACTGGAGTGGCTTGCCATTGCCTTCTCCGGCATTCCCATGTTCAGCAAAGAGTTATTCACAATAGCCAAGATACAGAAATAGCCTGAATGTCCATCAGCAAATGAATGAACAAAGAAAATGTGATACATGCTTACAATGGGATATTATTCAGCCTTACAGAAGAAGCAAATTCTGCCCTGTATGACAACATGGATGAACCTGGAAGACATTATGCTAAGTCAAGCAAGCCAATGACAGGACAAACACTGCACTATTCCATTGAATCAGGCATCTAAAAGAGTCAAACTCATAGAAAAAGAGAGTGAAGTGATTGTCAGGGGCTGAGGGAATGGAGAAATTGGGAACCATTCAACAGGCATAAAGTTTCAGTTATACAAGTTGGAAAAATTCTAGAGATGTGCCGGAAAACATTGTATCTATACTTAACAACCATACTGTATCATGTGTGTAAGAATATGCTAAGAGGGTAGAATTCATGGTAAGTGTTCTTACCATCACACCCACAAAAATAATATCAACAGAAAGTAGAGAGGAAACACCAACATAATCTTATTTAAAACTTTATTTTTAACCTATAGTTTTATACAAAACTCATTAAAAATTTGTTATAGAAATAGCATCTCTTTCCAGAACAATCTTTTTAGCCCAATGGCTACCTAGGTGAGCCAGGGATGGGCATATAATCCAGTTTGATATTCTCTTTCTCATTCACTCTCCTCTCTCTGTTGTAGGTGAGAAAGCACCTATCCTTAGGATTATGGGGAGCAAGCCAAAGTATGAAGTGGGAATATGAGAGAGAAAGCATATAGATAAGATAACCGCACTTCCTCCAGAATTGCTTCAGTCACATGAGCAAACAACCATACTTTTTTTCTTTTAGGCCCATTAGAGTTGAAATTTATATTATTTGCAGTCAAAACAGAAGAGAAATCAATGGATTAGGGGTCCACAGTGTGTATCACCCAGTGAACACTCAGAAAATATTAGTTGAATGAATAGACTTTCAAACTTTTCATTATCTTGCTGTTTAAACTTAGGCAAATCACGTCATTTTACTGTATTTGATTATAAAATTAAGTTAATGCACATTTTTTTCTAAGATCAATTCCCACTAAAAGAAATTATATATTTTCTACAAAAGTAATTGTAAGCATTAGCTACTATTATCAACATCAGTTTCATATTTAAAAATCTATGTCTTTGCATATTCTGTTTTTCAGTTCTCTTTTTCTCCTTGTTTCATCAAGCATCAGCATTTTATAGCAAATTAACTATGATAAAAGTAATAATCATTATATTTGTTAGGAAATATATTCCCTATAAAATATTTTAACACTTTTGTATCTTTAAAAATACAAGATTTTATTATGAAATGGCTAAATTAGAAGACACGTGATATTAAATCACAATAGAGATATATCACTAGTCAATATTTTCTGAAAAACTCCAGATCATTGTTTCTTGCAAGTGTATGAGATATACTACAGCATGTGACTATTGTGTGGGTTGTAGTGACTTCTACTGCTTATCAGTAGCAATTGAATTCTACACTTGGTACAAACAGTTAAATTATTTTTTATTATTTTATATTTTATTTCTTTTCTTTTGCTTATATGACAAATAATTGATGACACTAAAATAATAAAATAAGATATAATTGTTGTGTTATTACCTAATGAAGGTTAAAGCTGAAAATTCTACTTCAAAGCTTTTTAAAAGGTTAAAATTACATTTTATTCCCTGATTTAGGGAAACCAGTTAATAGGACATGTAGAAAAAAGAGAATGATAACTTGAATGAGAAGAGCTGAGGAACAGTTCATTAAAACTGCAACCTACTCAGATTTCTACAAATGGCAGAAACAAATTTGTGTTGGATAATGTTGATAATGTTTGATGGTTTGACAGTTTGTAGTAGTTGCTATCATGTTCAATTTGGAAACTGGTCAAACTTCTTAATGTTGTGGAAAAGGCTATTACTTAAAATGAGGTTATAAATTGCTTCCTAAACTCATATTAATTTAAAGATTTCAGGATCCTACCTAATCTCTAAGAAAAACAATGAAAACACTAATTTGAAAAGATAAATGCACCCTTATTTCAGTCATAAACAGAAGAATGAAATTTTGCCATTTGTAACAACATGGATGGACTTGGAAGGTATTATGCTAAGAACAAAAAGTCAGACAGAGAAAGACAGATACCATATGATTTCACTTACATGTGAAATCTAAGAAAACAAAACAAATGAACAAGCAAAACAAAACAGAAACAGACTCACAGATACAGAGAATAAATTAGTGTTTGTCAGAAGCCAGGGGAGAAGGGTGATATAGGCAAAGAGAACTAAGAGGTACAAATGAGTCACGCAGCTATCATGTACAGCACAGGGAATACGGTCATGAAGCCATAATGGACAGCATAGGGAATATGGTCAATGATGTTGTGGTAGCTTTGTACAGTGACAAGTGGCTACTAGGCTTAACATGGTGGTCATTTCATCATGTATATAAATGTTGAACCACTATGTTTACACCTGAAACTAATACACTGGATGCCAACGAAATTTTTCAATTAAGTTAAAAAATTGATTTCAGGATCCTCTCTATAAAATGTGTGACATCAAACCCTAATATCTACTCCAATTTTATTTGAACTCTTGCTTTTTTTCTTTCAAAATGATGACTCTGGTCCAGTTCTTAAATATTGTAATTTGTGGCATTCAACGACTATAAATCAACTTGAGACAACTCTGAGCTTTGTTCCCTTTGGCTTAAAAGCAGGCTTCTACCAGAAGATTATATTCTGGGCTTCGCTTGTGGTCTGGTGGTTAAGAATCTGCCTGCCAGTTCAGGGGACGCGGGTTCGATCTCTGATCCAAGAAGATCCCACATGCCACGGAGCAACTAAGCCCACGCTCCACCATGACTGAGCCCGTGCTCTAGAGCCTGTGCTCTAGAGGCCCCAAGCTGCAACTACTGAGCAGTGCACCACAGCTCCTGAAGCTGGCGTGCCCTAGAGCCTATGCTGCACAGCAAGAGAAGCCACCATAATGAGAAGCGCTGTGCATCCCAATGAAGAGTAGTCCCCACTTGCTGCAACCGGAGAAAGCCTGCAGACAGCATCGAAGACCCAGCACAGCCAAAAATAAATAAATCAATCTCTAAAAGAAGCTATACCCAGAGTCCAAACACTAATATTTATCAAGGAATCATAATAAAGAGGTAACTACCACCCCTCTCTGGTCAAATTGAGCCAAATGGAAGGCGATTACACATGTAGTATACATGAAAAGTGCGTTAGTCACTCAGCCATATCCAACTCTTTGTGACCCCATTGTTTGCAGCCCGCCAGACTCCTCTGTCCATGGGGATTCTTCAGGCAATAATACTGGAGGGGGCAGCCATTCTCTTCTCCAGGGGATGTTCCAAACCCAGGGATCGAATCCATGCCTCTTATCTCTTCTGCATTGGCAGGCAGATTCTTTATCATCTGAGCCACCAGGGAAGCCCAGTATACATATATAAAGTGGATGTCTAAAAACTATCAGTTATCTCCTAATACTTAAAATTTCAGTGTGAAATGTCCTTCCCCAAATATTACAAGCAGAGAGGCTCAACAACTATAATAAATATAGGATATAGCTTTTAAAAGGCACAAATAATTATTTACTTCTTGGCAAAAATAAATCATCAGAGAAGCCATGGCTTTAAACGAACAAAGTCCATGGCCATATGAAGCTTTCTTTTCATTGCTTATTCGCAGATAACCTGTTCTCAATTGCTGTGTCCAAGTAACAATTTCTTGGTTATAACATAACGACGTATTCCACTCAATGATCTTTTTGATTTATGGTTTAATTCCCTAAAGGTAAGTAGAGAGCATTTAGAAGGCATCTTAAGGTAAAACTACTTAGAATTTTATTCTTATTTAAAAAAAAAGTACTGCTATACTGGCTAAGGATTCCAATGCAACTAACACAATATTTTCCTATGGTATTATTCAACTGAGAAACAATATTAAAACTTTAACAATATTACAAGTTCTTTAAACATTTATAAAGAGCCCTATGACAGAATTGCAGCTTAAAGGAGGGAAAAATAAATATTTTTTTTTATTTTACTGAAAAATGCAGATACAGAGGCATTTGCATAATCTTATTTAAAGACAGATTTATTCCAAGGCTCTGAAATAGATCAGAGATCAGTTTTGGTGCAGTTTGTGCTTAAAAGATTTCTCATCAAGTTTCTAGCCAAGGTAGATTCCCTGTGCGACAGTAACTGAACAAGATTTGAAGAATGAAGGGTAGGAATTAATCTATGGTGATAGAAGTTAGAAGAGTGGTTACTTTTTACAGAGGACAATGCTTCGAATGGAGCTTGAATGAGGTTTATGATTTCAAGCAATGTTGAATAACTTGATCTGGGTACAAATTACATAAGTGTGTTTATTTTGTAAAAATTAATGGAACAATTCACTTAAAACTTGTGTCCTTCACTGTATGTTTTATTTCAGTAACCAAATTCACCAGAAATAGGAAGGTACATTCTATAAGAAAACTGACCTGACTTCTTTAAAAGACATTGTAAAAAACAAAACAAAAACAATCAGATGCAATGCATGAATATTGACTGGCTCTTGGATTTAAAAAATTATCTATAAAAGTCTTCTGGGGATAATTGAGGGTATATAAATACAGAATGGATAGTAGATTCTATCATGAAATTATTGTTAATTTTCTTAGTTGTGATAAGGTATTGTTGCTATATTGTTCTTAGGAAATGCTCAAAGATGTAATTGGTGTCAAGTGTCTGCAGCTCACATTGAGATGGTTCAGAAAAAGATGCATGACTTTGTATACTGTATGTATGTGTGTGAGTGTGATTTTGCATGTGAGTGTGTTTGTTCATGAAGGTATATGTGATAGCATATGAATGCATGTGTGAGAATAACAGTGTGAAGAGCAAATGAGATGAAATTTTAACAACTGCTGAATCCCAGTGTTGAGTATAATTTTCTTTCAACATTTCTGTATTGCATTGAAAATTTTCCAAATAAAAAAATGGGACTTTTTTATTTAAAAAAAGGCAAGGAACAAAAGGAAAAAAATGATCACCTGACCCAAATCTTCAGTCTCAAGATTCCCACTGAGCTGTTCCAAGGCCCCAGATGAAGCTGCAAGTATGGCAGAAGAATGTGGAAATAATGGGCTGAGACACTGGATGAGTTATATTCCTACACACGGAGCTCCTGAACACTCACCATCCTAAATTTTATTTTTATATGGCACACATTTAGAAAATTTAGGAGTGTCTTGGAAAGTTGTAACAGCTGGTCTGCGAGTGTTGGGCCCCGGGGCTGGGGGTGGGTGTATGTCTGAGGAATTCCAAGGCCTCTGAGAGAAGTCTGTTTCAGAGAAAGGCCCCAAACTGCCCAGGGACCCACAGTGTGAGAAACAAGCCACTGGACGGGCCCTGACAGATGTTATGAAAAGGTGGTGTTAAGTGCCTTTTTCAGGATATTAAACCAGCATCCTAACTGGCAAAAAAATGAATTGTCACTGACATTATGTCGGCCCATTGGAGACCCTCTCTGCTACTTTCTGTGATCTGGGAACCATTATACATGGAGATCGATAGGGTCCCGGGCAGGAATTTAAATAATGATTTCTAATAAAACCTATTTTAGACTGTGGAGGCCAGAGAATAGAGACAAGTCACAAAACATAATGTGTTTAAAGACCCTCTCCCTCTCTTTTCTCTCTTTTTTAAAGAGCTGAATAATGGAAGAGAGATCTGGTGATAAGACACAAAAAAAGCCTTTTGGAACTGGCCAATCTGCTTAGCTAATGGCTGTAAACTGACACCCCTAATGAAATAAAAATGTCTCAGTTCAAGTGCATAGCTGCACAATTGTTAACAACCCTGAGCTCTGGCTGTGATCCTGGTGATGGGCACTAAGTAATGCCCTGACAATTTCCCATGACTCTTCCTTCCTCCAGTCCCCATCCACTGACAAGCAAATAAAAGAATCCTGCACCAAATTAAAGGCCGGGAGCATCAGAGATGGGGGCCAGGAAAACAGTGAGGTGTATCGTTTTTATCTCTTCTCTCTGCTCCTGACAGCGGACCGCTTGATTTTCCTGTCAACTCCTGAGGCCTGGAAAGGGCGATTGCAGGCAGGGTTCTGATGGGCTGTGGGCTTTTTAAGAAGGTGCAGGTGGGGTAGAGACACAGAGGTTTGTGGAGCCTGGAGGCAGTTCCAGTGCCTTATTCTGCCCTTGGCCTCGTGTTGCAGAGCTCCTCTGAGCTCTGGGGTGCAGACGGCAGGCTGAGGAAAAACCCTGTTCCAATGTGCTAAGACGGGATGGCTGTGGTTAGCACGGTTTCCCCTGACTCCCCCTCACAGCTTGCAGTTGTCTGATTTCAATCAATGGCAGTTCCCTCCACATGTCCAGCCATCAATCTTCTGCCGCCCCTGGATGAGTGTGGCACAGCACGGGGCATGTTCCAGTTAAAAAATAGCTTTTGCCGCAGCCTTCCTTCTTCAGCCACTGATAAGTCTGCCTTTGATATTTTTATTAAAAAAGAAAGAAAACACATTGGGAAATATGTTTCATTTCTTATAGCCCGGACCAGAGCCCCCGAGGTGGAGGCGGATTGAGGCCTGTTGAGGGGGAACACAGGGAAGGGGGGCTGATGTCTACCTTTGAAATCCCAACGTTGTGCCAGGTGGGAAGGGAAAGGCTCCTTCCTCAACCACGGAATCCCTAGGCTCTGCGAGGGTGCACCCATCACAGTGATGTCCGTGGGCATTTTTTTTTTTTTTTTCACAAGTAACAAACCAACAACGCAGTCTTTCTCCACGCAAGGAAGAAACCTGGCTTTGAGAGACAGAATTCTAAAATAAACTGTGATCTCGCCCTTGACCTTTTTGTCACACCCCCTGAAGGCTGTGATGGCACCTCTGGTAGACCAGCTGAATCTCCTCCTTCACTGCAGGCTCCGCGGTGGCAGGAAGGCAGGCAGGGCGTGGGAGGCGGTGAGTGTCACTCTCAGGCAGGCGCTGCTGGCGCGCCTCTGGGAGATGCCTGCCCACTTAGTCACCTCCAGGAGACGACACAGTAAACATTCGGTAGCCGGGTTTCCAGTGCCTATTTTTAAATAGGTTGTTTCAATCTTCTTATGGTCAAGGGGCCACCTACCTTCCCAGTAGAGTCATTAGAAAACCTTCTGCAGGTATGGTGGCCTCACCACCTGCTCCCTGCATCTTCACCTCTCCTGCTTTCTGTTATCTGCAAGACTCAAGAGAGACAGGTCTGGGTGAGGTTTCTTCTAATTCGTTTTTGAATTGAGGTCAGTCGTCCATTGCTAGGAGGGACCTTCAAGATACCAAGCCTTGGACTTCCCTGGTGGTCCAGTTGTTGGGATTCCACTCTTCTAATGCATGGGACCCAGGTTCCATTCCTGGTCAGGGAACTAAATCCTACACGGCAGCAACTAGCCAAATAAATGGGCCTCCCTCGTGGCTCAGATGGTAAAGAATCTGCCAGCAATGCAGAAGACCCAGGTTCAATCCCTGGGTTGAGAAGACCCCCTGGAGAAGGGAATGGTAGCCGACTCCAGTATTCTTGCCTGGAGAATTCCATGGACAGAGGAGCTACTGTCCACAGGGTTGCAAAGAGTCGGACAGAACTGAATGAATAAATAAAAATATTAAAAATCAAAAAGATACAAAGCCTTGCATCTGCCTATGTAAGAAAGGAATTTAGAGCCAAAGACGACCTCTTGGCATTCAGCCTCTCATGCCTAATATTCTTTGGTGGGGGAGGATGATTATAAAATCATCTGCCATCCTTATGGTGTCCAGGGCTTCCAGCAGTGACTCAGGAGCCTAAGAACATTGTAGGAACATTAGGGAGAAGGAGGGGAGGGTTTCTAAATGGTGCAGTAATTTGAGCTAAATAAATCTGTATGTCAGGGAGCAATTCTATTTCAGAAAATCTTAGAAATAGCAACAAAACATCCAGGACTAGAGATGTTAGATACTTTTTCTAGGCATCTAGTACTGGGTATGCTCCAAATAAGGGTTCAAGGCCAGGGTGAGCCGTCTGCCCTCTGCAGGACTACAGAGAGTATTTATGGAAGGTATCCCCATTTCAATGAACTAAATCATGTTAGAGAAGGGAAGAAGCATCCCAGCAGCTCCAAAGGACATAAAGGAAGCAGTCCCTTCATTAAGTACCAGTTAAATGGTTTGTCTACCTGGTTAAGTCTTTCGTCAGGGACTAACTGAAGGCACCTGACTTCGCCCACTTGCTGGCTTGCCAAAGTCCAATAAAATTTTACTAGTTCTGAAATTTTAAATTGCTGAATAAATGAATCAAATTACTCTCTGTGTTAATAATGATGACTAGGGTGTCTATGGATTAGAACATAAAGTCTAGAACAAAATAAAAAATTATGTATTCACTCAGCAAATATTTGGGAGGAGTCTGCTGTGTGTTAGTCTCAGTTCTCTGAGCTGGGATACAGTAAAGAAGATAAAATATTTTATGGAGTTTATATGCTAGAGGAGGATATAATTATTTATATGATAAGAAGGAGGAAGCTAGAGAAACAATCTGACAGAGGAATGTTCCGCAATGAGAAACCAGTCTATGTGAAAAGCAAGCAAGTCCATGGAGGGTGACTATCCATCCCAGTTTGCCCATCACTGAGGGTGTTTTCAGGACTCAGGACTTTCAGTGCTAAATAAGGAAGAGTTGACCACTCTTTGTGTTACTAGAAATGCCAAATAAGAAGCTATTGTATTGCATAAAAAGTTCATTCTGGCTTTTCAGTAAGATGTTATGGAAAAACACAAACAAAGTTTTTGGCCGGCTCAGTGTTTAGAAGATGAATTTGAAGAGTTGTACATGAGATCATATGGGCCCCTGGAGGCCATGGTCTGGAGTTAAGTTTGTTCAGAGTTTGATGAGAGGATTTTGGAGGATATCTGTGGGTCCAAGTCTCTTATTCCAGAAAAGATTCCTATTGCATGGTGACATTGACATTTGAATGATTTGGTATTTAGTATTGAATTTATATAAGGGCTTTCCCACGTGGTGCAGTGGTAAAGAATTCATCTGCCAATGCAGGAGACACAAGAGATGAAGATTTGATCCCCGGGTTGGGAAAATCCTCTGGAGAAGGAAATGGCAACCCATTCCAAAATTCCATGGACAGAGGACCCTGGAGGGCTACAGTCCATAGGGTCACAAAAGAGTTGGACATGATTGAAGTGACTTACCCCTCATGCACAAACACACTGAATATATATGGGATTAGATTAGCAATGTTCTTATGGGTGCTTTCATCACAAGGAATTTTGGAAAAGTAAAAAATACAACAAGTTTGAAGTTGGAATGATCAGGCTTTGTAATTTTCTGAAGTTGTTGTAAAGTTTCCAGTGACAGAATGGGAAGAAATGGTAGGAGATGGCCTTGGTAAAAAAAACTTTAATATTGCAGCTCTTCATTTCTCAATGAGATCAAGGAAAGGAAGATTTGTTTTGGGGAGGATTAAATTTATTTGTGAGAAAAATATTGGTTTGACCTATTGTATAGAAACTTCATCTGTGAGAATTTGGTAATGAGAGGGGTTGTACTATTAAATTTTATCAAGTGATAAATATTACTTATTATAAATATTAGATATTAGATGCGGGCATTGACTTATTTGGGCTATGTTGTAATCTGTGCTTTTTGTATAACCCTTCTGGTGGACTTGGGTAGAATTGGAGCAGAGCATAAGTCAAGATGGGAAGTAGAATGGACGGTAACAATTGGAGATACTGTATAAAGATATCTTGGGGGTATTCATGTGCTGTATTGTCCCCATATCAGAAGTTTCTGGAGGTGATGTTAAACAGGCATTTCTCAAAGGCCTTGGGAACTGAACCAACTATTTCATTGGTCCCCTGTAACTATATAGTGGTCAAAGACTAGGGAAATAGCCTCAAAATGATGCTAGGGGGACATCTCTGACACTTTGCCAATTTGTCTCTTAAAGGTGCTCAGACGAGACAGCTTTATCTCAAGCTGAATGCTGGATTGTTAGTTCACACATCCATCACCTTTTAAATAAATGCAGGAACCTCTTCCTTATTGGTCTTTCAAATTTCATTCTTACCCTCCTGGAACATATACTTAGCATAACACAGTGATCTTTTAAAAACAAATAAGTTCATATCTCATCCTACTTAAAGTCTGCCAATAACATCCCACGATAGCAAGCATAAAATCCAAGCTCTTTTGCATGGTCTGCAAGGCCCTGCCTTTTCTGACTGCTGCCTTTTTCTCCAGGCTCATCATCTAGCACTTGTCTCTGCTCTCAGTCTATTCCAGCCACCCTGGACTTCTTGCTCTTTGAGAATCACTCCAGCTTGTTCCTGTTTTGAAGTCTTTATTCTTGGTAATCCCACCTCTTGGAACCTGCTTCTCCGATCTTTGCTGGAGTTACTCCTTCCTGTGAGGTTTGTTTCTACTTAATGCCACTTCCTTATAGAGTCCCTTTCTATATCCAATATTTGAAAGAGCTACACAGCCCTATCACTTTCTATGACCTTAATCTGCTTTATTTTCTTCATAGGCCTGAGGATCCATCTGTTCACTTATTCATCCAGAATCATAAGAAATCAGGACTGGTCTAAGTTTCTCTGGTCACCCTCATTTTTTTCTCATGAGAATGTTTATTCTTCTACGTGGCAGTCAAGTCCAGGGTTGGAATCCTTGTCCAGGTTCTCTCTTGATTATCCACTCTCTCCTTTCCTCTGGTGCTGATGGATATGCCTTGGCTTTAACTCTTCTTCCATTGCAATTGTACCATCTGAGTCTCAGGTTTGGTCTTTAGGGTTGAAGCAGACAAAGTTCATTTAGCAACTTGTATCTCCACCAATAAAAAGAAAAGAATTCTGGTGCAGTATCCTTCTTAACTCGCTGAAGTTCTGTGTTAGACTACTAGGGTAACAAATGCAAGCACTAATTATTTCTTTTGCTAGTAATACTCTTGTTCATTAGCTCTCCCAGTGACAGCTCAGAGAGGAGTTATTGCTTCTGGCAAATGATTCAGCCATTCCTGGGTTCTCTGCTCAATACAATGTTAATATCATCTCTTCAGAATGCTGCATAGTATCTTACCCAACACTTAAGCTTTCCAAAAACATCAGGAATCCTATTAATGACATCAAAAATATTTTTTAACCAGAGAAAAGGAAAAAAAAAAAGCTAACTTAAAACACATTTAAGACTGTAGATCATTTCCATCTTGCCTGCACTACTTCTTTCAGTGTTGAAATGACCAATGACTTGATGATTAAAACCCAAATATCTCTACCACAGAACAGAGCAAAAAGTTTAAAAAATGTTTGTCTGTTTCTTTTTTTCTTGTGTAGGTTTACATTAAGTAAACTAAGATAAGTTTTGCACATGTTTACTTTCTATGTTAAAACTCTTTTTCCCTGAATTATATTGAAAAGTGAAAGCTTTAGTTGCTCAGTTGTGTCTGAATCTTTTTGATCCCATGGACTATAGTCCACCCAGCTCCTCTGTCCATGGAATTCTCCAGGCAAGAATCCTGGAGTGGGTAGCCGTATCTTTCTCTAAGGGATCTTCCTGACCCAGGGATCGAACCCAGGTATCCTGTATGGCAGGCAGATTCCTTTTCACCTGAGCCACCAGGGAAGTTAAAATAATATTAGTGTGGTTAGACATATGGTAGCTAAGTTTAATAAGAAACACTTTACATATTGGTTTAATATGTTTTTCAGTTTTTGTGTTTATCTACCATGGAGGCTGCTTTCATGCTGATTTCAAACCAAAGTGTTGACCTATCTGGAAGTTATTGCATGGATTGGTTCCTGAAAATCTATTTCTCAGCTTGATTTAATGGATTTCTAACCATTTATATTTGAAATTCATCCTCAAGGGTATAAAAGATGATGTTTTAATCTTTTTCACCATCTCTGTTTACTTCAGGTTTCCCAGGTGGTGCTAGTGGTAAAGAATCCGCCTGGCAACGTAGGAGACTCAGGGGACACGGGTTTGATCCCTGGATCAGGAAGATCTCCTGGAGGAGGAAATGACAACTCACTCCAGTATTGCCAGGAAAATCCCGTGGACAATGGAGCCTGGAGGGCTACAGTCCACGGGGTCGCAAAGAGTTGGACATGACTGAAGTGACTTAGCACGCATGGTGTTTACTTCTGCTCCCTCTGAACTTGATTCTATATTAATACCTTCAAGATCATTCAAAGGAGAGAAATAGAGAAAGGGAAGCATTTTTTTTTTTTTTAGTTCTCCTTTCAGCTGCTTCTTAATAATTCCTTCCCCTGATAGCTTGGCTTTATTTTTAGGAGTTAACTTTCCTTTTCCTCCCTCATATATTACATTTAGTTTTCTGCTCAAAGTCCTTTAGTGTGTAAGACCATCAGATACCACTTTGGAGAAAGTAGAACATAATAGTTAAAAACCTGCACTCTGGACATCAAACTACCCATGTTTGACTTCCCAGTCAACTACTTACTAGCTGTGTTTAGTTGGGCAATTTGTTTTACTTTCAGTTTTTCCTTCTGGAAAATGGGAAGAGTATCAGTGCTCATCTTACAAGCACTGTTGCTTAGTAATAGTACGTTAATGCATCTGTAAATGCTAATAACAGTGCTTGGCAGTTAGTAAGTCCCCAGGAAACATTTGCTCTTATTATAATTTAGTTTCCAGATCCTGAATCATGCATATCACTCTCCAAAAATGTTATACAATACAAACCCTGGGCCACCCTAGCGCTGCGGTTAGAGCCTATCTCCCCTGCTCCAATGTGTTTATCAGTTTAAATCAGGTTAATTTCAACACTGCAAATAGCTTATAAGGAGAAAACTAATCACAGCAGGAATCTCTCCAGTGTTTCTGGAGGAAGGGGAAGGGCATGGACAACAACCACATTTCTTGAGGATGGGAAAGGAAGTGAGGATTCAGAACCAACTGGTGGCTGGGAGCCTTGGACTCCTTGTGCTATCTTTATGGGGCCACCTTTCTCCCCCTGTGAATTTCTCTTGAGACATAGCTCAGGCCCAGCAGCCCAGATCCATTAGGGTGTAGGGCTCAGGACAATCATTCTAATATGATCAACCGTTGGGAGAATTTAACTTTCCAGGATTCAGCATCACATTGGGTCTCAATATTTTGCTTTGGATAAAGTTGTAAACTTGGAATTATTAGCTTTTACTTATATTTGTGAAAAATAGGATTTCTTTATTAATAACAGATATTTTATCTTTTTGTATAATCATTTATTTCAGCACATAAATTCCTAAAGGATAAGAAATTTACTTGTATTGCATATATGCACTATATTATTAAAAGATTTTAAATGATTTTAATCTAAAAATTATTGTTTAATGAAGCAGGAAGCTTTGGCGTATATTCAGTACCAAATAATTTTTATATATAAGTTATTGACTAAATTCTATTATATTTGAAATATAATTTTTTATAAAATTAAAGTATGTGGACATCATGCAAAAACCAGTGTGCTTATCAGGAGTCACTTTTCAATGACAAGAGTATTTTATAATGATAATAAAAGTAAGGTTAATCTAAGACTTACATTATTTTGAGTTGCAAGTATGCTTGCATTGGTCATAGGAAAGTCTTTGCTTAATGACCAAAAGTCAGATGTATAAAAGCTGTAAATCTTGCTTTTCAATAAGGAACACTGCTTCTACAAAAATCTCCTTTCATTCTCAAACTCTGAAAACCCACATTTCTCATCAAGTAGTCATTGGAGGTGGAATGACCTCCAACATCCATAACTGCTCAAACCTTTTGTGGCACAGAGAATTGTAAATATTTCCATCTGGCTCTGGCATCACAGGAAAATAACCACTGGTCTGGCATTACATGTCTACCAAAGGCATGTTTAACTCCTAGAAATTCAAGACTGCACAATGTTCTTCTCTCTAAAAGTAATGATGTCATCTACCTATATTTTAATTAGTAGCAGAATATTGGATGCACATCTGAAAATCAGAGCTTAATCTGAAGGAACACATTAAAGGAATTCAAAACAGAGAGCAGATTATCTGACATTCTTAAAAATCTCATAAATGCTTGCAGTCTTAATATAGTAAATTTCCTCTAAAGAAACTATAACTTTTAATACATAATAATTTAAGAATGATTCTTAATTATGCAGTAAGAGGAAAAAATTATAAAATAAAGTAGTGCACATATGAAAGTATAATTTAATTAAACATATTAAAATAGCTATAATGTGCATGGGTCAAAATAATGGGAAAAGATTTTAAATTTTAGAAAAAACTCCTAACTCTGTGGTAAGTCTGAAAAACAAAGATCCTAAAATCAGTCATGACCAATTGCAAGATACAAAATCCCTATTCAATTATTAATTCAATTCAAATTAGCTCAAACAAAAGAGATAATTTATTGGGTAACATAACAATACTGGAAATTGATTTCAGGCATGGTTGGATCCAGGCATTCATATGATGTCAACAGGAATTCTCCTTTCTCCCTCCATTTCTTCATTCTCAGGCAAAACTTTTCATGTTCAGGAAAAGATAACCCCACAAGCAGCGCTAGGCTTAAAGGATTTGTATAGCTTGAAATCTGGAAAGAAAAAATATCATTTCCCCTTACTCAATAATAATCTCCCTAAAGAGCTCTGATTGATGCTGCTTGGGTCATGTGCCTAAGTTGGGCTAAGTACTTTACCTAAAGGGATAAAATCATGTGCCTACCCTTATATTCAGGAAGTGTGGTAATGAAATTGATGCCTCCATCATAATCACAGCGTGAGGGAGAGGAAGCAGGATAGAAAAAATAAAAAATAAATAAAACCAGATGCTTGCCATGATACAGTAAATATACAGTTACTCTGTAGAGTTGATGTAATTTTCCTAGAGGTAGCTTATCAGATGTCACTCAAGGAGTACTTAATGACTTCTGATATGGATGTGGAAATTTAAGGTCAGGATTCTGTTTTTTTGTGGGTTTTTTTGCTACTACCAAAAAGAAAACAAGCAAAATTAAAAATAAAAGCATAAATTTCATTTTTGACAACACTCGGAGTCACCAAATTTCTCAAGTTCACCAAAAGAGATCATGTTCATACAAAAGCTATGCAGAAAGGAGTGGAGAACAGTGCAGAATCAAAACATGATGGGAAGGTTTCTGAATGCATATCCAAAATAGTCTTCACCAAATAGCTTCATGAAGAGGACAGTTACACATGAGGTTTAAGTTGTTTGTCTTTATCTTCAAAAGGGGTGCAGAAGCAGGAACGAACTAGGTAAAAGTAGAAACCACCACTTTTCCATGCTTCACCAAATAAAATGATTAAATCATAAAAGAGAAAGATTTACAAAGAAAAGATAGAATTATATGGAAAGCCATATTTGTATGAAGCAGCCTAGGTCTGTAGAACTGGTGATAAGGCAGGATTTGCCTTACAAGAAAAAAAAATTAAAAACGAAAACAAAAAACAGTTACATTAAAGTGCTACCTTGTCCCACTCCACATCCCAAATCTCTTATTATAAGAGGTCCACAACACTGAATTTATATAATAGTTAAAAAACCATGAGAAGTAATTAATACATATCTATGAAAAGAGGCTTAAAAATAAAGGAGGAAAAAAACAGCAAAATTTATTAAGAAACCATTTCAGTTCAGTTCAGTCGCTCAGTCGTGTCCAACTCTCCACCACCCCATGAATCACAGCACGCCAGGCCTCCCTGTCCATCACCAAATCCCGGAGTTCACTCAAACTCATGTCCACAGAGTCGGTGATGCCATCCAGCCATCTCACTCTCGGTCGTCCCCTTCTCCTCCCGCCCCCAACCTTTCCCAGCATCAGAGTCTTTTCCAGTGAGTCAACTCGTCGCATGAGGTGGCCAAAGTACTGCAGCTTCAGCTTTAGCATCAGTCCTTCCAATGAACACCCAGGATTGATCTCCCTTAGAATGGACTGGTTGGATCTCCTGGCGGTACAAGGGACTCTCAAGAGTCTTCTCCAACAACACAGTTCAAAAGCATCAATTCTTCGGCGATCAGCTTTCTTCACAGTCCAACTCTCACATCCATACATGACCACAGGAAAAACCATAGCCTTGACTAGATGGACCTTTGTTGGCAAAGTAATGTCTCTGCTTTTCAATATATTATCAAGGTTGGTCATAAATTTCCTTCCAAGGAGTAAGCGTCTTTTAATTTCATGGCTGCAATCAGCATCTGCAGTGATTTTGGAGCCCAAAAAAAATAAAGTCTGACACTGTTTCCACTGTTTCTCCATCTATTTCCCATGAAGTGATGGGACCAGATGCCATGATCTTTGTTTTCTGAATGTTGAGCTTCAAGCCAACCTTTTCACTCTCCTCTTTCACTTTCAACAAGAGGCTTTTGAGTTCCTCTTCACTTTCTGCCATAAGGGTAGTATCATCTGCATATCTGAGATTATTGATATTTCTCCCAGCAATCTTGATTCCAGCTTGTGCTTCTTCCAGCCCAGCGTTCCTCACGATGTAGTCTGCATAGAAGTTAAATAAGCAAGGTGACAATATACAGCCTTGACGTACTCCTTTTCCTATTTGGAACCAGTCTGTTGTTCCATGTACAGTTCTGACTGTTGCTTCCTGACCTGCATACAGGTTTCTCAAGAGGCAGGTCAGGTGGTCTGGGATTCCCATCTCTTTCAGAATTTTCCACAGTTTATTGTGATCCACACAGTCAAAGGCTTTGGCATAGTCAATGAAGCAGAAATAGGTGTTTTTCTGGAACTCTCTTGCTTTCTCCATGATCCAGCGGATGTTGGCAATTTGATATCTGGTGCCTCTGCCTTTTCTAAAACCTGCTTGAACATCTGGGAGTTCACGGTTCACATATTGCTGAAGCCTGGCTTGGAGAATTTTGAGCATGACTTTACTAGGGTTAAAAAATAAGTTTCCATAGAACAGACTAAATTTTAAACAAATATTTTTCTATAAAAATTTTTAAGTGAATGAAGACCACAAAACAGAAGAGTAAGATTTTAGGAAATAGATAGCATGATAACAGTGGTGGTTAAACTAGCATAATTCAATATGAAAATAGGAAAAAAAAAAGTATCAACAAATGGAGGAGTTAGAAGGAGCGAGTAAACACTCCTGAAAGTTAATGGATACAATGGCTAATGATATAAGTTAACAGATACAGATGAGAGAAATGACAAAAATAAGCAAAACACAATTGAAATAGTTAAAAAGAATCTGAAAAAGAGGTAAAATGGAATAGAATCTGCAAAAGAGGTAAAATGGAATAGATCAATATTTAAAGATACAATTCAAGAAAACATTTCTAAAATAAAAAGCACTTGAATATAAATACAAATCACAGGTCATATGTTATGGAAATTAAATAAATGAGTATGTTTAGTAAAGTTTCTAGACTTAAAAAATCTTTTGTGCAGTTGTGAATATATATCACTCATATAGGAGAATAACAAATTATTCCCCTCTCATAGATCTTAACAGCAATAATTAATGACAGGAGTCAAGTGATACACCATGAAAATAGAGAATCCATCTTATTTTCTAGTGTTCATAAATGTTTCACAGACATCAATCATACCAGGCAAGAAAGAAAATCTCAGTATACTCAAAAAATTAAAATTAATACAGGAAACATTCTCTGTTCAATACAGTTTTGAAATTGGCCAAAACAACAAAATTCACTACCCCCTCCCCTCTGGAAATTACAAAGTTCTTTGCAACAACTTACTCAAAGCCAAAATTCAGAGATAAACATACCTTTATGCAAAAATCTAATAAGGACTATCCTTTATTAGTTTTGTGTAGCATAATAAATTGTCACAAATCTAGCAGCCTGAAACAACACACATTTATGATCTCATATTTACCATGGGTCAGGAGTCCAAGGATGGCTCAATGGGGTTCTCTTCCATAAACATCATCTACACTACATTCTCATCTGGATGCCTAATTAGGGAAAAATCTGTTTCCAAGCTTTTGGCAGAATTCACTTCTTTATGGCCGTAGAATTCATGGCACTTTGCTTTCACAAAGCCACCAATGGAGAAAAAGACTCTAAAGAAAGTTTGCTAGCAAAATGGGGATTCATTTCAAGTAATGAAAATTATAACCCGTCACCTTTGCCATATTCTCTTGGATAGCAGAAAGTCATATGCTGCTGCTGCTGCTAAGTCACTTCCATATATCCAACCCATAATCAAGGGAAGTTGATTATAAAAGGGCATCAACACTATGAATTCACTTAAAGTCTGTCTGTTATATCCCTGACAGAAAACTATATGGGTCTCTCACTTATAAATAGCATTATAAAACTTTTAAATAAAATATTGACAAAAAGAATACAACAACATCCTGAAAGAGCACTATTAATATAACCTAGTGACTATAACTCCAGAAATGCAAGGATGGTTCAATAATGTAAATCTGTTATTATAATTCATTGTATATACGTCTAAAGGAAAAAATGTATTATTTCCATAGATACTGAAAAGATATTTATCATAATACAATATTTATTCTTCTCTGAATAAAAAACTACTTAAGTACTAGTCAACACAACTAAATTGCTCCTTAACGTAAGAGAAAATATCTCAATAGCAAGCTAGATGATTCCCTTTAAATTCAGAAGAAGAAACTACTACTATGATTATTCAAAACTGTGCTGGAGGTGCCAGACAATGCAATTAAACTAGAGAAAGAAACTAGAGACAAAAAAAATTGGAAAGGAAGGAGTAAAATTGTAACCTTTTGTAAATAATATAAATATGTACCTGAAACACTTAAGAGACTCGATTGAAAGTTGTTACCAACAATAATATAATCCAGTTAGATAGTAGGGTAGAAAATAAATATAAACCAAGACCAAGGTCAACTCTTACATAAATAAGATGAATATGGCCCCTTTTTGTTGTTCTTGTGATGTAAGACTCAAGCTACCAGTGTTCCACCCTCTTCAAGTATCAGGCTCTCAACTCTCACTCAATGACTTTAGGTTCTTCCGTTTGATTCCCCACACTTAATGGTAGTTGCCATAATGCTGCATGTTCTAAGCCACACTGTTTATGACACCATATCTCCGTCCTCTCAAACCAAGGCCTGCAATTCAATTCCCTCAGGAAGACGTCTCTGATTATGCTCAGCACATTCTCAGCATGCCACTATTCTGCATGCCTACAGCACTTATGGCAGCAGATTTTTGTGTCCTAATTTGTGTTTCCTTATGTGTTGCTTGTTAAGTGTTAAGTGGTACATGTTTTTTTAGCCCAAGAATTTGAGAATCTTGTCTCTTCTATCATCTACCATCCATAGCACCTAGCTGTAGTAGTCTATAGTGAGTGAAGTCACTCAGTCATGTCCGACTCTTTGCGACCACATGGACACTCCTCCATCCGTGGGGTTTTTA
The DNA here is from genome assembly GCF_049115385.1 of Moschus berezovskii. Taxonomy (NCBI): domain Eukaryota; kingdom Metazoa; phylum Chordata; class Mammalia; order Artiodactyla; family Moschidae; genus Moschus; species Moschus berezovskii. The sequence continues at coordinate 78,407,473 of NC_142469.1, read as the reverse complement.
ATTCTTTTAAGTTTTTAATCAATTTAAAATATAAGGTACGTATTTCCATGGTTCAGACATTATTTAAAGGATACAAAGGCATAGAGTGAAGATTCTTTCTTCCATCCTACCCTTTATCTTCGGTTCCTATAACCTCACAAACAACATTTATTGCTATTTTCTTGTTTATTTTTCCAGAAAAATTACATTCCTGTGTAAGCAAATAGTCATAATTCCTCTCGTTTCTCATCCTTTTTATATAAATGGTTGCATACTATATTCATTTCTCTCAACTTTGCTTTATACCTAAATGGTATATTCCAAACAACTTTCCCTTAATATAGAGAGGGCTTCTTTAATTTTTAAATTACGCATGCTATTAGTATATACTATCATATACCTACCCAGCACACTATTAGTAGACATTCATGTTGATTCTAAACTTTTTCTATTACAAATTGGCATATTAGATACACATAGATTCGTGTTAAAATTAGATAGATTCGTGGTGAAATTGTAAATCGATGGCCTAAAATTACCATGACTCTCTAAGGTAACTTGCCTGGAGAATCCCAGGGACGGGGAAGCCTGATGGGCTGCCATCTATGGGGTCGCACAGAGTCGGACACGACTGAAGTGACTTAGCAGCAGCAGCAGCTAAGGTAACTTTTCACAGTAATGTTCTAATTCACAATGTATTCTTGGAGAAAATCTCACTAAAGACTATCTTCCATATCCACCACCCTTGCTTGCACTGCAATTGTAATAGGAAACCAACCATTTTCAGCAAGGAGGGGAATCACTCAAGGGAAGAGCTAGTTTTACTCCCTTAACTCAGGATTGTGAAGATAAGGTAGCTGATTTCATCTCTTCCTATAAAAACTTCTTCAGTGAGGATGATTATTTCTGGACACTTAGGCAGATGATTCATGTGCACTGAGGTAATCAAAATAACTACAGTTGTGGGCCATATATCATCACATGTGGTTAATAGCTTGGACTTTGAAACCAGACTAATTCCACCCTGTGACTTTGGGCAATTTTTAAATTTACTTGCATTGCAAATAAGTGCATCTGAAAATGTGGATAATATTTATTCCTATTCAGTGTTTGAGATCCTGTTATATGTGTTAGTTATAGCTATTATATTTTTTAGTATACATTAGCAAATATGGGCTCATCATTCATAATACAAACAAAATGCTTGCATCCTGTCTTCAGCCCCATAGAAGACATAATTGAGGCACACATACTCAGAATTTGCTCACGTTGAGGGAGTGTTTAATCTCTCTGTGGAATCTTCTCAGATCAGGGATCAAACCCGTTTCCCTCAGTGGCAAGCAGACTCTTTACCACTGACCTACCAGGGAAACGAATATACTTGTAAAACTGACTTTGAAACATAAAAGGGAGTTTAACAGCTCTGAATGAAAGACTGAATAAATGTAGTTCTAATACGTAGGATTTGAACACACAGTTTTCCATTTCCCAAATAAAACATATAAAGAAAACAAAAATCCTCGTGTGGATTGTTATTTCCATACCCTGCTTTATTCTTTCCTATGGTGCAAGAGCTGAAGGCCTGAAAGTCACATTTCTGGGTGTCCTTGGCACCAGATTTCTGTTTAGGGGTCTGGGAATTGAGGTCCCTGTGTGAGATTTGCCTGGGAAATAGGAAGAGCCACTCCTGCTTAGTCATGGTCAGAAGACACGTAGACTTCAGCAGAGGGCCAGAAGACAGATGTGAGGATTTTGCCAGCATTTCCTGAAAACCACCTACTTGAGGGCTGCAGGCAGTGAGATCATCAACAGGTCATCTCCCTGAGTTAAACACCCTTCCTGATTTCCTGAATATTAACAGCAGTTTCTTTGGCCTTTGTGCAATCCACTCTTCCACTGGTTTTGTAAATCTCTTATCCCTTATATTAAATTCCTTCCCAGTTGAACACCCTAGAGCAGTTTCTGCTTTTCTTTCTAAATTCTCACTGATGTATGGTTGGTACCAGAAGTAAAAGCCAGCAGAGTCTTCCTGACTTTGACTGCAGTGATATTGCTTGGCTCTCCTTAAGCTTGTCCTCCTGTCCCGCATGGTTTTACTGCTGAAAGATGCCTAATGGAATGGGAGTTCTGCCCAGGTGCACCCCTCTTCCCTGAAAAAGTGAGTGTTAGCTTCTCAATCATGTCTGGCTCTTTGCGATCCCATGGACTGTAGCCCACCAGGCTCCTCTGTCCATGGGATTTTCCAGGCAAGAATACTAGAGTGGATTGCTATTCCCTTCTCCAGGAGATCTTCCCAACCCAGCGATCGACCCCAGGTCTTCCACATTGTGGGCAGATTCTTTACCATCTGAGTCACCAGGGAACCCCTAGTGCCTCTTGCCTGACCCTTACCAAACTCCCAAAGCAGTTTCTTTTCCCACAAGAAGCTGAAGCCAGCTCCTGAAGAATGGCAAAGCCCAGGAGAAAGAAAGTGCCAGCTCTGGAGCCAAGTCCTGAATTCTGCCTCCCTCCATCACACAAGCCTCAACAAAAGGGGGAAAGGAACATTTTCTTGTGAGAAGCCGCTGAAATGTAGAGATTGTTTCAGCAACTCACCTTTTTCAGTTAGTGCATGGTCATTGAAAGAAGAAACTGAAGGGAATGGTAACCCACTCCAGTATTTTTTCCTGGAAAATCCCATGGACAGAGGAGCCTGGAGGGCTACAATCCATGGGATTGCAAAGAGAGGGAAAAGTCGGAGTGACTAACACTTTGACCTTTGACTTTGAAAGAATAAACTATATTCTACAATGTCTGTGTTTTCCAAGGAGCCAAACATACATCTGTGGAGAAAATAGTCAATAAATGCTTGCCTTATGAGTGAAGAGAAAAAGAGAGGAGAATAAATATATTGAAACAAAAGTAATTTAATAATTGGGTGATCACTGGAGGAGGTTAGCTCTAAAATATAGTAGTGATCATTATGTCCATGCGTTTGGATGAGAAAAATGTGCTAGCCTTCCAGACCATGCTGAGGGCAAAAGTTGGTAAACATAGCATAGAGGTTAAAAGCATGAATACTGAGTTTAAATTTGCTCTCTCATTTACTAGCTGATTATCTTCAGTTCAGTTCAGTCTTTCAAGCGTGTCCAACTCTTTGCGACCCCATGGACTGCAGCATGCCAGGCTTCCCTGTCCATCACCAACTCTAATGATCTTGAGGGAAAAACATACCTAAACTTCGGGATATCAGTTTCTTCATCCACCCTTTTCATCTGGGGATGATAATCATGGTGTGACTCTTTTATAGGGTTGTTGTGTGGATTCCATGATTTCACACTTGTAGGAGACTGTGAAGGGGTGCCTGGTACATCATGCTGAATTTGTCAGTATTGAATATAGAAATTTGGAGAGGTACTCTAGCTTATATTGCCTTTGTAAATTAAGTCACTTTTGATTCTGCTTCTTTTCTTCAATTCTCCTTCCTCCTACATTGATTGTCTTTGACTGCCAACTCCTTTAATTAGAACTCACAGAAAAATTACTCTTGTTTACAGTTTCCAGATTTCTCCTGGTTTGTGAGAATTCTTAATTTGCTCCCAAGCTGGGTTATCATCTCATGCTTATCATTCTTGCCTTCCGATTATATTAATATCCCAGTTGTTATTAGTAGTTAATTGACCCTTTTCTTTCTCGACTGCTTTAAAAAGTAGGTTTTACTTTTCTAGTATGATTTTAAGAATTTTGTGAAACCATTTGAGCTTTTTAGCCTCAATAAACTGAGTCCTGTGCCACAAACCCTTCTTTCCATTTGTATTTCATTACGTGATACCCTGTTTATCTTCTTGCTTATTATTCTTCCTTTTAATGTTGTGGCATTCAACGTCTATGGCCTGTTTGCCCACCATCACATCAGTAATCACACCCCAGTTTTTTGTCCCATTTATGTTATTCTGCATGCCTAATTCACTAACTTTTTTTCACTTTTTAGAAAGACTTTTCATTTTATGTTGGAATATAGCCGATTAACAATATTGTGATAATTTCAGGTGCTCAGCAAAGTGACTCAGCTATACATATACACGTATCTCTTCTCTCCTAAACTCCCTAGCTCACTGACTTTCAATGTCATTCAGTTTCCCTGTCCTCCTCCTGCCATCCCTCCAGTTGCCACACACACAGCTGTGATTCTTTTTCTCCTACCACACTTTCCTTCCCACTGAAGTAGCCACAAGTCCTCAGGAAAGCTTTCCCACCGAAAGAACTGTCAGTGTGGTGTTTAGTCTTTTTTCACTATAACAGACAGCACTCATAAGTGCTAGTTTTGATTTGTGCTGCAGAGCTCAAATTCTTATGTTGCTCTCTGAATTAGAGATAATAAACAGGTCTACTACTCAATATCATGACAATCTTCAACTAAATATCACTTCTCCCTCCATTCCATCCACCCGATAGAGTCATATAAAGTCACTGATGTCAGATGAGTGGAGGAAAACCCCACAAGAAGATGGCATGCCTCTCCATCCTTCTTATTTTTTCAAATAAAGTGACAGACATGTAAATAAGACCCTTAAAGTAAATGTTATGGCCTTCCTTTGTGATTGGGAAGGATCTTTGGTTGGATTTTGTCATTGTTTATTCCTGAATTCAAAAGGGGAAGAAAGAATAGCTTATGAAGAAACTGATATTCAGTATCCTGTATGCAAATTACTTGGCAGAGTTACAGATTAGACCCTTTACAGGTTATCAATGTTTTCTTAAATATTCTATCTTAGGACTTACTTGGTGGTCCAGTGGTTAAGGATCTACCTGCCAATGCAGGGGACATTAGTTCAATCTCTGGTCTGGGAACGTTCCACATGCTATGGGACAACTAAGCCCATGAACCACAATTACTGAAGCTTGAGAGCTCTAGAGCCCATTTGCTGCAACTAGAGAAAGTTGCAGCAACGAAGACTCAGATAAGCTCAAAATAAATAGATTAAAATAAAAAGAAAGACTTAAAAATTATATTTTAAATGAACATTTGTTAAATGTATCTGAGCCTTTTCTATGGCTTGGTGCTACCTTCAAGGGCCCTAGTGTCTGGTAGTAGCTGGGGGAGTTGAGTAACACAGAAGGGTAGGGGGTGAGGCAGAGATAAGTCCATGTATAAACAGTAGACTTTATGTGGCATCTGTGTTCATTAAGTCCGTCTTAAATGGAACAAGCTAGATTCCAAACAAGCAGTCACTTGTGGATTACTTTGACCTCTGACCTCTGTAGCATTTGACATCATTACAGTTTGTTTTCAAATCTCTCCCTGTCATCCCTTTAGCAACACCCTTTTGCCCTCTCTCATCATTCCCTGATGCTCCCCTGCTTCCACTGGCCTCCCAGCATCCCTCTTGACTGCACCTGTCCTTGATGGTCTGCAAGGCCACATGCTCTGAATCTTTCTCCATTCCCTTCCCCTCCCCTCATTCCAAATATCAAGTTTTTCTTATCCTCCCAGCTTCTTATTGATTATAGTTCTTTAAAAGACTGAACTAGACCTATTCTCTATTTTCTTGTTGGCATGAAGAACAGAGATCTCATACAGGGATACAGCATAGTATAATACAACGTATGCATATAGGGAGTATAATGTACGCAGTATAATACAACATAATGTATGTAGGGAGAAGGGATATTGACTCTGTCCCCAAGAATCGTGCTGGTTTGTAGACTGACTGATAAAGTATTCATGGGTAAACATGCAGTAATGCTTTAACTTTCTTACTAAATATTTAAGTATTTTTATTATGAAAATAAACATGCTCATTTCGAAAACTTTAGCAAAAAATTATATGAAGTCAAGATCCTCTTTTCTTACTCTCCAGCATACTGCCCAGAGAAATGCATTATTGGTGTGTATTCTTCTAAATATGTTCTATGCATATATACACACACAAGCACATTTATAGATATGAGATGCTTTCTAATAAATATATCCATCTATGTTCATAGATATATAATTGAATACTGATACAGACATCTATCTCCTGGAATAGAAAATGGCAGTCCATTCCAGAATTCCTACTGGAGAATTCCATGGATAGAGGAGCCTAGTGGGCTATACAGTGCATGACGTCACAAAGTCAGACATGACTGAGTGACTGAGCACACACACACAAAGATGCATATATCTATGAATACAGATAGATATCTTTATTTTAACCACCTTGGAAAAATGCCTGATAGGCTTGCCTACATTCTTCGACAGTGAATACTGGACTTGACTTGAACCTTATGGCTCAGGTTTATCTACATGAACACCTATCACCCTACACCAGTACTTTAGAGCCTACTGCTTCCTGAAATCCTGTGATGCCCTCCCAGACTGCCGAGTTGGTAAATATTTCTTCTTCCAGTAGTGACAGAGAGCGCTGTATTTTCCCCGTGCCTGGTTTTAGCATGTCTCTGACTGCTGCTTAGCTGTCAGTTATTGCTTTTTGCTGCTATCAGCCTGCTTATTTCTTTCCCCCTAATTTGCCACCTCTGATTTACTGTATATTTGCAAGTTAGATTACTAGCTTTGCTGTGGTGTGCTTAGTTGCTCTCTCATGTCCAACTCTTTGCGACCCTATGGACTGTAGGCTGCCAGGCTCCTCTGTCCATGGGGATTCTCCAGGCAAGAATACTTGACTGGATTTCCAGGCCCTCCTTCAGGGGATCTTTACAACCTCGGGCCTGAACCCAGGTCTCCCACATTGCAGGAGGATTCTTTACTGTCTGAGCCACCAGGGAATCCCAAGAATACTGGAGTGGGTAGCTTATCCTTTCTCTAGGGGACCTTCCCAACCCAGGCATCAAACCAGGATATCATGCATTGTAGGCAGATTCTTTACCAGCAGAGCTACCAGGGAAGCCCCACTAGCCTTGCTAGCAATGAGAGCAAATGAGGGCAGAGAAATTCTGAGAGGACTTCAGAGGTCTTCTTGAGATGTGTGTATCTTTGGCCATGGACTCTGTTATTTGAGAGTTACCTGAAGAGTCCCATGACAAGCTGCTGACAGATGAGACCAACCAACACAACCAAGATTGTCTTAATAAATGTCCCTAGCATGGGGTTTGATTCAGAATTGGGAAATGTCTCCAGTTGTCAGAGACACAAAGAATTCACCCCGACCTAAAAGAAAATGTATAGCAACAATAATAAACTTTTTGCCTAATAGCTCCGGGGCTGCTTAAATTTGAAGTCATATGAATTGTGAAAGTAAAAATCATCATTGACTTCAACATTCGGGCATATTAAAGGCAAAAGAAAATACCGGGGAGGGGGTGGGGAGGGAAAACTCTGTCAGTAGCTTTGAGCTGCCTCATTTTTTTTTAATGGAAAAATTGTTACAAATGGGTTCTTCAGCATATGTTATTAATTTCATTATCTTGGCTTCTTGCCAACTAAGCATCAAGCCCTGGTTTTTGTGATTTCAGTTGCAACTAGTAAAACTCATGTGGGCATTAACAGAAACAGACAAGAGATTTTTTTTCCCAAATCAACTCCAAGTGACTATTTTAAAGGCTTTTATTTTATGAAAATAGTTGGAACATTTGTTTTTGTCGATGAGAAAATTATGCTTTCCTAAAATATTATATTCCTAGCTATACCAACTTTATTTGAAGAAACTTGGATGAATTATTTATACAAACAGATAAAAAACTTAAGTAATGGCATCTGGTCCCATCACTTCACGGGAAATAGATGGAAAAACAGTGGAAACAGTGTCAGACTTTATTTTTTGGGGCTCCAAAATCACTGCAGATGATGATTGCAGCCATGAAATTAAAAGATGCTTACTCCTTGGAAGGAAAGTTATGACCAACCTAGATAGCATATTAAAAAGCAGAGAAATTACTTTGCCAACCAAGGTCCGTCTAGTCAAGGCTATGGTTTTTCCAGTGGTCATATATGGATGTGAGAGTTGGACTGTGAAGAAAGCTGATCACCGAAGAATTGATGCTTTTGAACTGTGGTGCTGGAGAAGACTCTTGAGAGTCCCTTGTACTGCAAGGAGATCCAACTAGTCCATTCTAGAGGAGATCAATCCTGGGTGTTCATCGGAAGGACTGATGCTAAAGCTGAAACTGCAATACTTTGGCCACCTCATGCGACGAGTTGACTCACTGGAAAAGAGTCTGATGCTGGGAGGGATTGGGGGCAGGAGGAGTCGGGGACGACAGAGAATGAGATGGCTGGATGGCATTACCGACTCGATGGACGTGAGTTTGAGTGAACTCCTGGAGTTGGTGATGGACAGGGAGGCCTGGCATGCTGTGATTCATGGGGTCGCAAAGAGTTGGACACGACTGAGTGACTGAACTGAACTGAACTGAATGTTTTAAAATATATCACATTTTAAAAATGCTCATAATTTTTCTTTTCTTACTGTATTACATAGATTTTTGAAAATAGTGGATACTGTGAAAAGAAAAATGCTTTTATTCTAGATGAAATTGTGAGAAACCTTACAAACAGAATGGCACATTTAGTATCAAAATTTTACCTTGAAGAGTTATTTATTATACCTTTTGAGTATATATTATATATGTATATTATAATTTTATTGTGAAAATCATCATTCAAGTCACAAAAGTCCTTGGGAATTAGCATCTTCCCTCATTTTTAAGCTGATATTTATTGAAAGGCAATTATAAGTCAAGCATTTTAATAATACCATTTACTGTTTATCCAGAACTGCTTGTATACCAAACAACGTGGCAAGTGTCTTATATATAGTTCTTTTTAAGAAATCCCTACATATCTTTGATCCAGATATTTCCATCCCCAACAACAATAAGGAGCTAAAAATCAGAGGCAGTAAACATGTCTTGTCCAAGGTCATATTGCTAATAAATATAAATGGGGAATTCAAATCCATGTGTCATGTGACTCTAAAAACCAGGGTAGCCAACTGTTTCAAGTTCTTCTGAGAATGAGGAGTTGCATAGGATGAGAATTTTTGATCCTAAAACTCGAAAATTCCTAGTTTTATGGGAACTAGGAACACCCCAAACTATGATATGGGGTGATTACCCAGTTAGAACCTGTCATTTTACCTGCCATGGTGGCCTGTATCTTGGTCTGCCCAGCCCCTTGTGCTCTATTATTTCAAAGCCCATCCATTGCCCAAATTTTGCATTCTTTATTTCTATCTTTTAATCCTGAATACTAGTCCTCATACTACTGTATAGCTTTAAATTTTTTAAATCTTCCTAAGAATACAGTTGGTTTAAAGCTCAACATTCAGAAAACTAAGATCATGGCATCCAGTCCCATCACTTCATGGGAAATAGATGGGGAAACAGTGGAAACAGTGGCTGACTTTATTTTTGGGGCTCCAAAATCACTGCACATGGTGATTGCAGCCATGAAATTAAAAGACACTTACTCCTTGGAAGGAAAGTTATGACCAACCTAGACAGCACATTAAAAAGCAGAGACATTACTTTGCCAACAAAGGTCTGTATAGTCAAGGCTATGGTTTTTCCGGTGGTCATGTATGGATGTGAGAGTTGGACTATAAAGAAAGCTGAGCACCGAAGAATTGATGCTTTTGAACTGTGGTGCTGAAGACTCTTGAGAGTCCCTTAGACTGCAAGGAGATCCAACCAGTCCATCCTAAAGGAAATCAGTCCTGACTATGCATTGGAAGGACTGATGTTGAAGCTGAAACCGCAGTAATTTGACCACCTGATACGAAAACCTGACTCATTTGAAAAGACCCCAATGCTGGGAAAGATTGAGGGTAGGAGGAGAAAGGGATGACAGAGGATGAGATGGTTGGATGGCATCACCGACTCAATGGACATGAGTTGGGTAGACTCTGGGAGTTGGTGATGGACAGGGAGGCCTGGCGTGCTGAGGTCCATGGGGTTGCAAAGAGTCGTACAGTACTGAGCAACTGAACTGAACTGAAGAGCATAGGACTCTTGAAATTGATATACCATTCTACACATGCACTCATTCATTTATTCAACAACTATTTATTGTGTGCCCTCCATGTTGCAGACATAGTGGTTACAAGGGCAAACAAGACAAAGTCTTGTTGTGGAGCTTACACTGACATGAAAGGGGAAAGATAAGAAACAAATAAGTCTACTTTACATTTGCTGGTGATTGAATGTGTGAAGTGGGATAAGGAAAATAACCAGTCATGATTTGTTATTTTATATGTTGTCACCAGGGAAGATGTGAGCATTGATGAGACAGCAGGGAGCTTGATATGAAGGCCCTGGGCTGGAGGTGAGAAAGCAATGGAAGTTTACATCAGATAAGAACTTCTTCATGGTATGCTAAGAAAATTATGGGAAAACCATTGTGTGGGAACGAGAAGTCCCTCTTTTTATTCTTCTTTCTTTTCTCCATCCAGAAAGCATAAATGCTGACGGCAAAATCTAGAAAATACTCCCTGAAAGTTTTGCAATTTGGTCCTGGTGGCCAGTATCAAGTTAGATGTTAGTACTGGGTGTGTACAAAGAATAGCAAAGCGAGAAAGAAAAATTACAGCTACTAAAATCTCATGTTTCTGAATTTTATCATGATTCATAATGTACGGCTTGAGAAACTCAATCACGCAATTTGAAGATTTCTTGGGCCCCAAATCAAATTAGACATCTATTGTCAGTAAGGAAGTTTTCTCCATTTTTGGGGGTCCCATGGTCTTAGCTATATGAACAAAGCAATAATAATGATGATAACCACATGAATGTCTTGCATTTGATTAGTGATTTACAGTTCTCAATGCCCTTTTCTCAGCATTATTATTTATTTCTTACAAAACCCAGTGGGGCAGGCAGGGAGCATACCAACAGTACCATTTTATATGTGATGAAATTGAGGTCCCTAAAAGTAAACATCGTTCAATGACTAGTCAAAGTCATGTTTGTAGAAAGTGGTAGAGCCAGAATTAAAAACAGACCTTATTCTTAGTTCAATGGTTCCATGTACGGTGTGTATGTTGTTTTGAAGAGATGACACTACTGGAAAGTGTACACTCAGGGGAAAATGTCAAGTCAATAAGCAGCTTTGTCCTCTGGAGATACCAAGCACCGTTTCATTGTGAAGTCAAATACCTCAACTCTCCTGCATAAGGTTGAGTTCCATACTTATCTTGGAAAATTCTCTTCGTGGCCTGAAAGGTGAGAGGGCAAGTCAGAGTTCATAATCTTATCGTGTCACTCCCCTTTCTTCTGATCATCTTCAGATTCCCATTGCCCTTTCTTCCAGAATAACTATTTAATCTCTATGAGAGTAGAACTCCCAGCCTTTTCTCTCCCACTCCACACAGGAAAAAGGAAAACATTAAATTTAACAATGGTCTCAATGGAGAAAAGTATATCACTCTCTGTTTCCCCCCAAGATCTTCTCCTTTGTCTACATTCTCAAATCTCACAGATCCTCAGAGAAAAATCTACTTGATTTTCACCCTTCTTCAAATTACTTTCCAGTCTCTCTGATTCTCACAGCTAAGTTTCTTTCAAAAATTTTTATTCTCGATCTCTTTTACTTTTCTTCACTCTATTCTCCCTTTAATCGATCATTAAATATTATAAGTTTTGCTGTTCAGATCTCTTTACTCCTCTCCATCTGTTGGGACTATCCTGGCTTCAGCTTTTTTATCTCTTTCATTGAACTCAGCCTCTCACTGGTGCTCCTGTCACCAGCTCCTTCCTCATTGCATCTGTCCGCACTTTGCCACAGAATGATCTTCCCAGTCCAAACGGATCATGACTGTCTCCATTGCAAAGAATCCTCTGTTGACTCTTCGTAACCCGCAATATGTAATCCGAATTCCTCAGCTTGGCACACGAGACTCTTCACAAGCTGATCCAGACCTCCTTTTCAAGCTTTATTTCCTGCCTCAATCATTCCTCCTTTCATGGCTCCATGCAGGTGCGAATGCTCTTCCCTCTGCCTGGTAAATGCTCATTCATCCTCTAACACCCAGCTCAAGGGTCACCATCTCTCATCCCCCTGTGGGATTTCAAAGTATTTTGATCATACCCCCTTTCAGCAGTTCCTGCCATATGGCATGACCAGTTTCCCCTTTATGTATCCTTCTCCCTGACTATGCTGTGGTGAGTTCACTGCCTGGCACACCAAAAATTTAGGTTCGTCATAAATTTTTCAGTCAATATTGATAGGACTATAGAAATGCTTGAATGGAGTCAGAGAATTAGGAAACTTTATTGCATAAATATCAACATAGACATCCTTTTTTCACAAGGGAAGAAAAAGTTCAACTGTACAATCAATAACTTATATAAAACTGTGTGCTCTGTGTGTATATGCATTTGCCCTAGTAACTATTCCCTAGGTGTATTTCAACTACTGTAGCTTTAACAGCTGTCATACATGTAAATATTGCAATAAATTTAAGCTTGCAGTTTTATGGCATGAAAGTGAAAATGAAAAATTCCAGTGAAACACTAGACTGCAGCAGTATCAGAGGCTAAACATTACAGATTGTATCACAAGATGTAAAACCATATAAAGTAGTGAACCTTTTTTGACCTCTGACAAAAATGCACCATTAAGGGACTAATAACTCATAGATTTTATAATTAAAAGATAGAAATATATCACCAACTGTGAATTTTAGCTAATTCTCTATTAAAATAAGAGTAATAAAATGAAATATCCATTAATATTTGAATTGTTATTTCACCCTATTTTCTTGTATTTTCTAATTTGTCTGTAATGGGCATATATTATTTTAATAATGGGACAGCAAATTAAAACAGATATGTAGATGACAACACCCTTATGGCAGAAAGTGAAGAGGAACTAAAAAGCCTCTTGATGAAAGTGAAAGAGGAGAGTGAAAAGGTTGGCTTGAAGCTCAACATTCAGAAAACAAAGATCATGGCATCTGGTCCCATCACTTCGTGGGAAATAGATGGGGAAACAGTGGAAACAGTATCAGACTTTATTTTGGGGGGCTCCAAAATCACTGCAGATGCTGATTGTAGCCAGGAAATTAAAAGACGCTTACTCCTTGGAAGGAAAGTTATGACCAACCTCGATAGTATATTAAAAAGCAGAGACATTACTTTGCCACCCAAGGTCTGTCTAGTCAAGGCTATGGTTTTTCCGGTGGTCATGTATGGATGTGAGAGTTGGACGGTGAAGAAAGCTGATCACCGAAGAATCGATGCTTTTGAACTGTGGTGCTGGAGAAGACTCTTGAGAGTCCCTTGTACTGCAAGGAGATCCAAGCAGTCCGTTCTAAAGGAGATCAATCCTGGATGTTCATTGGAAGGACTGATGCTAAAGCTGAAATTGCAATACTTTGGCCACCTCATGCGAAGAGTTGACTCACTGGAAAAGACTCTGATGCTGGGAGGGATTGGGGGTGGGAGGAGACGGGGACGACAGAGAATGAGATGGCTGGATGGCATCACCGACTCGATGGACATGAGTTTGAGTGAACTCTGGGAATTGGTAATGGACAGGGAGGCCTGGCGTGCTATGATTCATGGGGTTGCAAAGAGTTGGACATGACTGAGTGACTGAACTGAACTAAACTGAACTGAAAATAAAACCTAGCATCCTTACATAACTGTAGACCAAAGAAAAGTTAAATTAAGAAATGGTTAGATGTAGTTTTTAACTGCTTATATTAGATATTTCTTTGGATTTAGTAGACTTTAAGTTTTCATTTTTATTAAATGACAATTTGGTTTGTTGTAATTTTATTTTAAAATTATTTTTATTTGTGATGGTAACTTTGTCATGTAGAAAATACTTACAATTATTAAGACTTATTTCCAGATTCTTTTTCTAGATTTCTTTGATCTGTCTTTGGCCTTTAACCTAGGCCAGTCTGGGCTTCTCTAGTGGCTCAGATGGTAAAGAATCTACTTGCAATGTAGGACACCTGGGTTCAGTCCCCAGGTTAGGAAGATCCCATGGAGGAGGGACTGGCTATCCACTCCAATATGCTGGTCTGGAGAATTCCATGGACAGAGAAGCCTGGCAGGCTATATAGTCCACAGGATTGCAAAGAGTTAGACATGACTGAGTGAGTTTCACTGCTCTGCTCCTCTGTTTTGATGCTTCTATATTATGTTTTTAATAACCAGAATTTCTTGTCTTTTTATTTTTCTGGACACTTGTGAATTTGAGAAATTCTCACTGAGATTTCCACTATTCTGATACTGTATCTAGAACCCAATTTGAGGAAAGTTGCCATTTTCACATTATGGATGTTATCATTGTAGAAAGATTTCCTTTTTAAGATTTAAAATATGGTAAAGAGATTAAGCCAAGATTTCAGAGGAAGTTTTAGATAAATGCCTGATTTCTGGATCCAGGGCCAAAATGTTAATCTCTCCATTGCCCATTCCTATACAATTGAACATTTTCTTACTACACATATATTCTTCATGATAAAAACGATTTTGTCTGCTTTCAACTTAATTGTGTATGCCATAGATTCAGATCATTTGCATACTTTTTTGACTTTGCATATGTAATATACTGTGCCTGGAAAATTCAATTTAGCTTTCATTTAAAAGGTGAGGAAAACATCATGTATCTTATAATACAGGAGGGAGATTACCAGATGGAAAAGGAAAATGATCAGATTAAGCTAATCTCATAACTTTCTTCTTTAAACAGGGGTAAACTAAACCTAAAGGCATTCAGATTCACATGTCAATTTTCTTCTTGATCCCACACAGTTAAAAGTCATGAGCTCCTCATATAAGGTTGGCTTCATGAAGGAAACCACAGTGAATCTATTATGTGAGAGCTCTTATTTCAGGATGTTGCTGCTAGAATCCCTTAGAGTTTTTCCTGTAACCTTGAGCCCTCCCTCTAGACTTCATTCACCAGTCACACACAACTATGTATATCATATATTACAAAGTGAAACTTTTAAAAATTTTTAATTAGATTATAAAAGAGTATTTTTAAAAATATATTTAGAGATTCTTCCCATTAAATGTTGTAGTTACTGGCTTTATTTATGGCTGTATGAAACAACTGTGATTCTTAAGATAATTTTCAATGAACTTCAGCTTTGGCCATTCTGTCACCATGCTAGCACAAACATTTGGCTGTTCATTTGATTATTTATAAAGGATGGATTGCAGTCTGTGAATTTGCCACTGAATTTTTCTCTTTTTTATTGGATGTTTTGGAAGTATTATAAGAAAAACAGAGCATAGAAATAATGAAAAATGTGGTATCTGATGAAAATATGGTAGTTTAAATCTTACTATTTCACAAACATGAATTTACCTATAATTAATTTCCTTTTCATTTGGGCAAAATTGCTTCCTAGTCCCTAACAAAAGAGTCGACACTAGGATTCTGGTGGTTTAAATGGTAAAGAATCCTCCTGCAATGGGAGAGACCCAGGTTCAATCTCTGATTGGAAAGATCCCCTGGAGAAGGGAAAGACAACCCACTCCAGGATTCTTCCGTGAAGAATTCCATGGACAGAGCAGCCTGGGGGGTACAGTCAATGGGATTGCAAAGAGTTGGACATGACTGAGCAGCTAACACTTTCACAGGAGCACAAATACTGGAATTTTTCAGGAAAGCAAAATTCTTTCTCAAGTGGGATTGTGTGTGTGCTCAGTAGCTCAGTCATGTCTGACTCTTTACAACTGTAGCCCACGGGGATCCTCTGTCCATGAAATTCTCCAGGCAAGAATACTGGAGTGGGTAGCCATTCCTTTCTCCAGGGGACCTTCACAACCCAAGACTGAACCCATGTCTCCTGCATTGCAGGCAGATAAAGTCTTCATAATCTGAGCCACCAGGGAAGCCTCAATTATATTAATTCACCACATAATGACTATCTTTTTTATTCCTCCATTCTTGCAGGAGTACAATAGTTGCAACTCTTTTGAGAAAAGTTGCCTTCACTTATTTGATTGTGTTTTGTGATTATATCCTATAACCTTTGTGCCCGCCTGTCAAGTACAGATTATTTACGGCATGTCAGTCCATGGTGAGATCTTGGAATTTAATTTAAGAACAAAGAAGTATTTTAAGACAATATATGCAGCTTAAAAAGATCATTTTTCTGGGGGCAATATGGATTGAAGGAGACAAACTAGAGACAAGGAAGAAAGACAGAAGCTTATTGCAATAATCTAGATGGGAGATTATGGTGGCTGGCTTGAGTCAGGTGTCCAGCCCACAGTGGGACACATAGAATTGTTCTTTGTAGTAACTCTCTAGAAAGTGGAAATATTTGGAGTCATCTGAATAAAAGTAGTGATTGAAGTTGTGGAAGTAGAAGGATTTTCCAAGGGAAAAAAAAAAACAAACGAGAGCTAAGTACAGAACCAAAGGAATGCTAAATTTGAAGGAAAGGATCAGGAAAAGACATGAGATCAAGAGCAAAGTATTGAAGAGAACCAAGTAGTGACTAATGGACAAAGCACTGATGTATTAACTAAGACAAACTTTGTAGAATTCTCTTTGACAATCTTCCCTACTGGTAGCATAGGCATCTTCTCTTGCATTTTATTGCTTATCTGTGAAATCTTCATGAATGTAGAGATTAATTTTGTAAATCTCATCTGAAACAGGCAGAAACTGAATTTAGTATAACTATATACGCAGTTGAAGTATGAAAAGAAGAAACTAAAGACTGGGAATTTAAAAAGTAATAAGAAGAAAGGATGCAGAAGGAGATAATGGCAGGAAAAAATGTAGTCTTAAGTTGGTTGAGATGAGGGATACTAAACATACTCTAGAGTTTTTTTCAAGATGGCAGCTGTAAAGGAAGAGCTTTCTCTGACCTCCAGCTGAGATGAATTATATACTCTCAGGTCCTGCATGATTCCCCATTATAGCATTCCTCAAAATTGGAATAAAATGTAATTATGTAATTCATTTATAAAAGTCTGCCCCCTTCCCAGGATGGAATATAGGTGTCTAGAAGTCAAGGGCTGAATCTGTATCTGATACATGAAACAAGCTCATTAAATTGTCATTGGCTAAATGAAGGAGGACAAAGATCCATATGAAAAGTGCTGAAAGAAAAAGTCCTAGATGAGGAGAGGTGGCAAGTGGAGCCCAGAACGTAGGCGTCAACAACTGTCAAAACTCAAAAAAAAAAAAAAAAAAACCCACAAAAACCACTAATCAGAGGGTGGCCATATGTCGAGGTCTGCCTACCACATTCCTAGCTGACACCTGTTATCTTAGTGTAATTGGTAAAATCCCCATTCATTCTCAAAAGTGTTTCAGTCTTTGTGATAAATAACACCATCACCTTGACTAGATATTTGAGTGAAGAATCACATAAAGAAAAAGGTATACCCATATACATATAAAATAAATGACTCTATATGTATTTCATTCAAGGTGAAAGTATATGGTAAGTAAAATATGATAAATAGAAACTAGCATAACAAACCAATTGTTTATAAAATTTAAGATGACTTGGATTTCATTGATCATCTCTATTTGGCTGTCACCAATATTTTAGTTCAAGAATATAAAACTGCTCAGAAAGTCTTGATTTAATTTTCCCAAAATACTATTTTCCCCATGATGCAATGGGATTTTTAGGAGCCTAATTTGAAGAAAGCTGATTGCCGAAGAATTGATGCTTTTGAACTGTGGTGTTGGAGAAGACTCTTGAGAGTCCCTTGGACTGCAAGGAGATCCAACCAGTCCATTCTAAAGGAGATCAATCCTGGGTGTTCATTGGAAGGACTGATGCTAAAGCTGAAACTGCAATACTTTGGCCACCTCATGCGACGAGTTGACTCACTGGAAAAGACTCTGATGCTGGGAAAGGTTGGGGGCGGGAGACGGGGACGACAGAGAATGAGATGGCTGGATGGCATCACCGACTCGATGGACATGAGTTTGAGTGAAATCCGGGAGTTGGTGATGGACAGGGAGGCCTGGCGTGCTGTCATTCATGGGGTCGTGGAGAGTCGGACACGACTGAGCGACTGAACTGAACTGAACTGAATTGTGCTTTTAATGGAAGGCACCACCACACTCGTCTGCCCCTTCAAACAGCTGTGTGTAAACTCCATTCTTGAACACCAACCCCCTAAATTTGCAAAGCCTTTGGAATCCTTTGGATCAAAGCATCTTTTAACTGTGCATTTCTATTATTAATTTGGATGTGAGTTTGAAAGTTTGCCTGGTGGGTGGAATTGAATTGCACTGCTGATTTTATTAAGCTGATCAAACCTCAGTATCTTGTAGTAATTCTTTTCTATCTACTGTTCAGGATAAACAGATGCTCAAACTAATCCCAGTAAATACCAAGTAATAACTTTTCATTTCAATGCAGGCCATGACAGGCACAGGTGAGGAGAGCTAACCATTCATAGGCTGTCCTGCTGTTCAAAGCAGCCAGCGATCTCTCTAGAATCTTATCGTTATTACTGCAACAGATGCCCCAGTGTGGAAGATACTTGAAATTTTTCCTTGTCTGGAGAAGCTATAAACTTATCTTAATTCATTTTATATCCCGGTACATAGTACATAGTACAATTTTGTTTAGCAAGTTTTTTTACACAATTTAGCTCACTGTATATAGTGTGGCACTAAAGAGCCTTTAAAAAATACTGAAAAAAATGTAAAACAAAAATAAAATATTTATTAAACTGGTAAGATTTTTATTCACTTTTTTCCCCTAAAGAGGATTTGAGAGGGCTTATAATGAAAGTCATCTATCAACTGCTTTAAGAATTAAATGAAATCATATTTTTGGAAATTGTTCTTGGTTTGACAAATTTTAATAATTACTATAACGATAGTAATTATTGTTTTCATTATTATTTTTATCATTGTAATCTGTTGTCAAGACTATTCATCATTTATTTATCTGGCTTATTACTCAACACATAACTGTTACTTTTTTGTGTATTACACATAAGAAACAATCTATTTCTTTCGGTTCAGACTCTGTCTTCATCATTTTCATCTCTACTGTAAGTGGACAAGCATCTTTAAAAAAAATCTTAATAATATAATAATAAACTTTCTCTATCTACCTTAAGTGTTTATGAATGTGTGAAATGAGCTGAAATATTTTGTAAATAGCAATGTACTAAATAGACTAGAGTTTTCACGGTGTCCAGAAGAAAGCGGGTGCCCAAGAAATACTTGTGGATTATAGGTGGAAGGAAATATTGTATATTACCATAATATATTTGCATTTTCTGCCATCCAAACTTTCTAGTGTTTTTTCAACTACACCCTAGACATATCTACTTGAAGTCCCCAGACTCAATATCCATCATGATATTCTTGTGTGTGGGGCCCTATTTAAACTTCTTTGCCACAGTAATTTACATTTAATAGGAGCTTCTACATACATGAATGATAGCTACCTCCTAGGATATATCTCAGTTTTACAAACGAAGGGTGAAAATATCCTTTTTTGTGTAGGCTCAAATAAATATCCCTGTAGTGCCTTCAAATATAACTCCAAATCTAATAAAGTGTACCATCACCTTCCTGTGGTAGGCTTAGTGATAGTAAAGCTAAAGTGAACAAGGACACCAGGTAGGTCTCTGATCAATGCAAATCATGACTTTGAGGTGCTAAAATAATTCCTTCTAAATGCTGGCTTAAAATTCATAAAATTTCACCATTTCTTTTAATTTTATTAATTATTAATGTGGTTTCCAACTTAATGTATGCACATCATTAAAACTGTTTTGAAATATGAATAATCACTAAACAACAACACTCTAAGTCTTAATGCAAAAACTGACGTTTAAAAAAAAAAACAAAAACTGACATTTTCTGGTTCCCTCTACTGTTAATTTTACAAAATACATCTATCTGTTTTTATCATTGAATGGTTGCTTTTCTAAGGTTCTGGAAATATTCAATTCCCCACCCACCCACCCCAAATATTTCCCCATGAGTTTTAAGCCATCTCTTGGCCACTTTCCTTCAGCTCAATAAAGACTCGGGAACAGTGTCTGCCTAATCCCCTATCACTACATAAATAGGCAATAAAGAATTTACAACAAGGGTAAATCTTATGGGGAAAATATTTAAAAGATCATTAAAGTAATTATTCCCTGGAAACCAAGGTAATAGTTTTAAAATCAGATTTCTAGAATCAGATGGCTGTTGAATGAATATAAAGTTGAGAGAGTTAAGCACAAAGTATGTCTTTGACATGGCATTTAGCAATCTTTCAAAAAGGTGGCTTAGATTCCATTGTGAAGTCATATAGATGAAAAGACACACATTGTGTTACTGGGTTTACCATTGGGCAGAAGACAGTGGTATACAACTCTCCTTGCTTGACTTGCTCTGAGTCATTGGTCAAGTCATATTTCTTTATAGCTAAGTTTTTAGGTTTTTTGGTTTATATTGTGCTTGTTATCCACTCAGGGAAGCTCTAACTGAGGAAGAGGAAACCTAACCTGCTTCACTAACTCAGTAACTACATAATTCCCACCCCAGATCTACATACTGCAGACCCTTCAGACAAATGCATTTGTGTCCTTAACAACCAGGAATCTGTGACACCATGGAAGGCCCCAGAGTAACTCTCATCATTGTAAATAACCTTTTGTGCTACAGATTGTAAGCCTATGGGACACTAAGCAGACACATCTTTCTCACTGGTATAAAGACTTAATGAATCAGGAATGTTGAATAAGGAAGGCACTTGGGAAATACAGGGAAATATGTATGTGCCAAATTATCAGTATTATTTACTTATTGACAAAACCTAAGTGTCAGTACACAAAGTGTCAGGATATGATAGTTTATTTGTATTTTTTGCCAATAAAAATGTAACAGAAGCCCTGTTGTTGACGGATTAAATTACATTGGAAGGTGTATTCATTTCTATTGCTCCCATAACGAATTATCACAAATTTAGTAGCTTTAAAACAAAACATATTTATTGTCTCACAGTTCTTAGATCAAACATCTGAGTGGGTTGACTGGTTTTCCTGCTCTGGCTCTCATAAGGTCAAAATCAAATTTCTGCCAGAGCGGTTGTTATGGAGAGGCTCTAGAGAAGACTTCTCCAGACTCACTAAAGTTGTAGGCAGAATTCAGTTCAAGCAGTTGTGGAATTGAAATATCCATTTCCTTGCTGGCTGTTGGGGGTCATTCTCAGTTTCTAGAGGCTGCCCACATCCCTTGGTTCATGGCCTCCTTTGCTTTCAAAGTCAACAAGAGTGATTGGTCTTCTCACTCTTCACATCTCTTTGACCTCTGCTTCTGCTCATCTGCTAAACTTGTTGCTTTTAAGGACTCTTGACTAGATAGGCCCACCTTGAAAAATCCAGAACACTCTTTCCTTTAATTATACCTGAAAGTCCATTTTTATTGTCACAATCTCCAGACATCAGATAGTGGGCATTTTTGAAGGCCCTTAGTCAGGCCACAGAAGGTAAATAATAATAGCTAAGTCATTCCCTGGAATCTGGTTTGTGTGCATGGCCCTTTTAGCATGACTAGGAAGAAGTAACATGTTTGGGGAGGAAATTTATTGTATATTGTTTCCAATGGACCCCTCATCTATGAGCCATCTTCCAGTTGAAAACTGAGTTCAGCAAACTTTACACTCTCAGTAAACTGGGAGTCTGTTTACTGCTAGTGGATCTGTCAGGGATCAGGGTCATTCAAATAAGCACAAGACCAAGCAGAGCATGTGCTAATTCAGTGGATATTACAGTTTTTAGTCTCTGAAATATTTCATTGTTATTATTTGAAATTTAGTATCAACTCTGTCTTTGGTGCCCACACTAATATAAAATTAAATCACAAAAATGGATTTTTAATTGATAACTTGTAGGGTAAAATAAAAGTTGGCAGTGATCCAGACAGAACTTTTATAGCTCCCTCCCCAGTGACTCAGTGGTAAAGTATCCGCCTGCAATGCAGATCATCCAGGTTTGATCGCTGGGTCAGGAAGACCCCCTAGAGGAGAGCATGGCAACCCATTCCAGTATTCTTGCCTGGAGAATCCCATGGACAGAAGAGCCTGGCTATAGTCCATAGGATTGCAAAGAGTTGGACATGACTGAAGCAACTGAGCACATGACAGTGGTTTAAACAGTACTTCTCACACTAGATCTTTGGTGCCTCTTGAACTCAGAGGTACTAAAAAGCCAATGAAAATTTCTATTACCTAAAATAGCTTGAGAAATAGAAATGAATTTACTAGAAGGTAAGTTCCCCAAGGACAAAGACAGAGGATTTTATTCACTGATGTATTCAAAGGTCTTAGCATAGCATAAGCGTTCAGACAATATTTGTTGAATGAATGAATGAAGAATGAACAAAAAAAGAAAATGTGTTGTTATTACAAAAAAGTCAAACTAATTTGGACAATCTGCTATGACCTTGCTTTTCTGTGTGTTTATTTTTATAAATAAACTGATATCAAAATGAGTACGAATGATGTGACGGACCAGGGATTAGTCTCCAAAATTTGCAAACAGCTTATATAGATTAATTTCATGAAAACAAATAACCCAATCAATCAGTCTATCTAGGCAGAAGACCTCAACAAATATTTCTCCAAAGAAGACATACAGAAGGCCAAGAGGCACATGAAAAGATGTTCAGCATTGTTAATTATTAGAGAAATACAAATCAAAACTACTATGAGATATCTTACACCCGTAAAAATGACTATAATCTAAAAAAAAAATCCACAAACAGTAAGTGCTGGAGAGGGTGTAGAGAAAAGGGAACCCTCCTACACTATTGGTGGGAAGGTAAATTGGTATAGCCAGTATGGAGAACAGTATGGAGGTTCCTTAAAAAAACAAAACTAGAGCTACCATATGAACCTACGATCCCACTCCTGGGCCTGTATCTGGAGAAAATCATGGTCAAAAAGGATACAGGAACTGCAGTGTTCACTGAATCACAATCCACAATAGCCGCAACGTGGAAGCAACCTAAGTGTCCATCAACAGAGGAATGGATAAAGAAGGTTTGGTATATGTACACAGTGGAATACTACTCATAAAATGAATGCAGTAATGCCATATGCAACAACATGGATGGACCGAGTGATTGTCATACTGAGTGAAGTCAGACAGAGAAAGAAATATTGTATGATATTGCTTATATAGGGAATCTAAAAAGAAATGATACAAATGAACTTACTTACAAAACAGAAACAGATTCAAAGGCTTAGAGAAGGAATTTATGGTTACCAGAGGGGAGAGGTGGGCAGGGGGAAGGGATACTGATGGCCAAGAGGCATCCACTTGGGATTGACACATGTCAATTTAAATACACACTGCTGTATTTAAAATGGATAACCAATGATGACCCACTGTATAGCACAGAATACTCTGTTCAATGTTATGCAACAACCTAAATGGGAAAAAATTTGAGAAAGATAGATACATACATGTACATGTATAACTGAATCACTGCTGTACAGTTGAAACTATCGTCATTGTTAATCAACTATACTTCAATATACAATAAAAAGCTAAATAGATGTATAAGTGGATATGTCATAAAATACAAAAAAATGCATATAAAGAGCTATCTTTAACTGAAGTCTTTGCATAATTGTCTTAATCAAAGCTTACTGTAGATAAGTTATTACAATATGGCACCCTCTGTGACTATATTGTAAACTGAATTGGCTAAATGCAAGAATGGAAAAGGGTTTGATAATATGCAAACTCTGAATTATATGTGCTAATAGGATGAATCTACGCTTAAACATTATGCCAACAGTTTGCTGTGTTATTTCAAATCTCTTTGTTTATAAAACTACTTCCTGTTAAATGTAGCAAAATTTCTGTTTTAAAAAATGCATGGAAAAGATAAATGGAGAGCAATAAAGTATTGACGGTATAAGGCCATGGATAATTTTTTGTTTCTAATTATAAATAAATACTATGAGCATACGAGCACATTTTACTTTTACAGCCAGAACACCATATCCTCCACCAAAGAGCAAAGACTTGGCACCTCCTCTGACCCCACTGGCACTGCTCCCTAGTGGTCATTAAGGTGGTAAAAGAGGCAAATGGACAATTTCACAGACATCCCAGAACTGAGATGCAAACTCTAAAAATAAATTAATCAAGATTTGATATACTAATAAAATTTTGAATACCTTCCATATCTTTTCACATTAATTTTTAGTTAATACTTTATATATTCAACAGAGTTGTAAACTGAATGAAAATAACTACAAGATAGAAGGAATTAATAATTTTAAGGACCTGCGTGCCATAAGTTCTATGAGTTAGACAGATTCCTACAAACTGGCCAGGAAAACATCCACAAGGCAGGCAACTGGGCAAGTTTCCACTCATTCTGCTTTTCTCACTTGCATCTGGTAATGTGGAAAAAACTATCTTACATTCTTCTGGGGGAATCCTTGCTTTTCTTTTTGGGCATTCCACTACGGAAGTCAGCATAAATAGAAATGATTATCAGAAAAATCAAAGGTTTAAAGTTTAAAAAATTTTCTCATTGGTACAAATCAAAGTTTGCATCCTTCAAGAGTAAACAGAGTGTGAGAATTTGGACTGTGAAGCACTTACATCCAGCAAGGTATGGTCTGTGATCGGTTTCTGTGCAGAATAAACTAGCTGGAGTTGAAGGGGAAGGCGCGAGAGGGTCCCCTCCTTCCAGACATTCATCAGCAACACAGAGCTATTGTGTCAACAGGAAAAAGCGGCAGACTCTGAGAGTGAAAGGATGTAATCCACATTTCCTTATGTGCAATTGCTTGGAGCCTTTAAAATAATGAAGCAGGCAGTTCATAGGTTATGGTTCATTCTGTTTTTTGAAGAACGGTTCTGAAAACTAACATAGCCACACAGAAAAAAAAAAAAAAACCACTTATGAAACCAAAATATGACCTGTACACACTTAAATTGTCTATTTACTTTTCTCATAATCTTTAAAAGATTTAAAAGAATGTTTACATCCTAGCTTCTGGGCATACATATTTTTTCAGGAGTCTTCAAGCAGAAGGAAATATTTTGAAAAACTGTGCATATAATTTGATATGGGATGCATTTAACAGCTGGAAGGATTTCACACTTAGAACCCAATTTATAAAAGTTTGTAGTTGGCATTATTTCAGCTCTAGTCCTGGAAGTCATAATTTCCCAAAGATATTTTTTCTTGATTTGAAAATTATTTACATAAGGAACATATATCATTTCAAAAATGAAGTTATCATAGCTGACTTTGGCCAGGCATAAATGAATAACTTCAAGAAGAAACATCTGAGAACATTATTCACTTCCACTGAAATCCAACAGTCAATTTCAGTTCTTAATGTTCAAAATTCTTTCTTTGCAAGTAAACAATCTATTCTTTCACATCCCCTAGCAGAATGAAGCCAACTACTTTGTTAAAAAATCAAATACAGAATTTCAATATGATAAATAGCAATAATAAAGAACAGAAATGAGCTCAATTTTGTTCCAAGTGTGTGTGTGTGTTCTGGGGGTGGTGTAGGGGATGGTTAGACTAAAAATGAGATTAAGATGAGATTCAGAGGATCTAGAGTGGGTTTGTTTTCACTTGTAAGAATAAGCAAGGAAAAGAATGGTATGGAAACTATAGTCAATATCTTGTAATAACCTGTAATGGAAAAGAATTTGTAAAAGAATATATGCATTCTGAATCACTTTCCTTTCAACCTGAAATTAACACATTGTAAATGAACTATGCTTCAATTAAAAATCGTAAAAATAATTAAAATGAAAAAATGAAAACAAATGGAGACTGACAGCTGGGAAGTAAACACACCCCACACAGCTACTGGTACCATCAGCTGATTTCCTCTGTCCCAAGTCCTGTGCTCCCTGAACCCTGGAAGATTAACGGACAGTGAGAAAAGGGGACACTGTATTCTTCCCCTCATAGGCTCTTCTTTGTGAAGCCTCCAAGTTAGAGCTTCCTTTACTGCATCCAGATTTCTCTAGTTTCAAGAAAAGGGACCAAAGCTTGAAGTTCATTTGCGAATTGTAATTTGATGCAGCTCCAAAGAAATTACAAAACTGCAGTAATACAACCATCATCACGAGGCATCAAGTTATCTCGTCCTTGCCTTACTCACTGAACCTTCTCCCTTTGGCTCCATAAACTATTTCCTTAAACACTGTTCAGGATTCCATTTTGAACTTCACATTATGACATAAATTCGGCTCACTGTCATTTGTTTTAGCAACTATTCAAGTGCTTTCTTTGAAGAAATTTTGAGGTTTTAAAAACTTATGAGAAGTACCGCAGTGTGGTGGAAATGGCAGGTATCTGGGAATCAGGCAAAATGTGTCTTGGTGCTGCAATTTACTAGCTGTGGGGTTAAGCAAATTATTATAGCTCTCTGAGATTCAAGTTACTCCTTTGCAAAGTATTGTACTAGATTAAGGTAAAGATATAGTAATATACAGCTGACCCTTGAACAACATGGGTTTGAACTGCAGGTTTACTTATACATGGATTGTTTCTGATAAACATAGTACCTGCATTTTTCTAAAAAAAAAAAAAACCCTTTCTATTTTGTATTGAGGTATAGCCAATTAACAATGCAGTGATAGTTTCAGGTGAACAGGGACTCAGCTGTGATACTTGCAGGGAAGGGATTCAGCCATACATATACATGTATCCATTCTCTTCCAAACACCCCTCCCATCCAGGCTGCCACATAACATTGAGCAGAGTTCCACATGCTATATAGTAGGTCCTTGGTAGTTATCCATTTTAAATATTGCAGTGTGTACATGTCCATTCCAAACTGCCTAAATATCCCTTCCCCTGGCAATTGTCAATTCATTCTCTAAGTCTGTGAATCTGTTTCTGTTTGGTAAGTTCATTTGTATCATTTACTTTTAGATTCCACATATAAGGGATGCTGTAAGATATTTCTCATTCTCTGTGTTACTTCAACTGGTATGACACTCTCTAGGTACATCCATATTGCTGCAAATGGCATTATTGTTACTGTTGTTTAGTTGCTAAGTAGTGTCCAACATCTCGTGCAATCCATGGACTGAAGCCTGCCAGGCTCCTCAGTCCATGGGATTTCTGAGGCAAGAATGCTGGAGTTTGTTGCCACTTACTTCTCTAGGGGATCTTCCTGAGGCAAGGATCAAACCTTTGTCTCCTGCATTGGCAGGCAGATTCTTTACCTCTGAGCCACCAGGGAAGCCCCCCAGATGGCATTATGTCATTCTTTTTAATGGCTGAGTAATATTCCATCATAGTACCTATGTTTTTATTTTACAGATCTTTAAATCAACTAAATGTTGGGAAAAGTTTGTGTTCAATTAGAGATCACAGTATATGAAATCAAAAGAACCAGTGTTTGAAGAAATAGACTCACAGATATAGAAACAAACTTATGGTGACCAAAGGGGATAGAGGGAAAAGGGGAGTGGGGAAGGAGGTAAATTAGAAGTTTGAGATTAACATAAATACACTACTATATATAAAATAGGTAAACAACAAGACCTACTGTATAGCACAGTAAACTATACTCAGTAGCGTATAATGAAGAATCTGAAAAAATATGTGACTTCCTATGGCTCAGACAGTAAAGAATCTGCCTGCAGTACGGGAGATCTGGGTTCAATCTCTGGGTCAGGAAGATCCCCTGAAGAAGAGAATGGCAACTGATTCCATTATTCTTGCCTGGAGGAATCCATGGACAAAGGGACCTGGCAGGAGCCAGTCCATGGGGTCACAAAGAATCAGACAAGACTGAGCGACTAACACTTTCACATACCCTTGAAACTAACATAACATTATAAATTAGCTACACTTCAATAAAAAATTTTTAAAAAACAGTTGATAACCAAATCTCAAAGAAAAATAGATTTTTTTCATATACAGATATATGTAGAACTGAATCACTTTGCTGTTTACTTGGAACTAATACAACATTATAAATTAATTATACTTCAGTTAAACAACAACAGAAAAAGAAGAACCAATGTTTTAGCCTGATTCTATCCAAACAGTTTCAGCTTCTGCCTTAGGAGTCACTTACAGCTTCTTTGCTTTTGAGGAAGAGATAACAACATTTGAATTTTCAACTGCATGAGGGTCAGTACTCCTAACCCCTACATTGTTCAAAGGTCAACTATATATATTTCATATATGTGACGTACATATCCATAGGATAGAACCTGGAATAATGTAAAAGAATAATGAATTTTCTATAAATCAATATTTCTAATCCTTTGTCTCATCAGTACAGGCATTCAAGTTTTATAAGTGCCTACAGAACTATAAAAATAATTTAAAAATTTATTTTAACATTTAAAAAGCTAGCTGTATGTGTTACTGTAGCTCTTATTTTGAAGAAATGAGGAAATAGAACTAAAGCAAACATAGCTATGTGAATTTTATTCCAGTTGTTTAAAGCACTGTATAAATGATATAAAAGAAGTGTTCTAAAAGAGATATTAATAGCAGTACTGTAGTATTACTACCTAAAAGAAGTAGTATAAAAATAGTCTAAAAGATACATTTCCTAAGGAAAACCAAATATGCGACCACTGAAACCCTGTTTGATTGCAGAGTAGGGTTTTATTGTTTGCTTGTTTGTTTTATGCCTGAAGACCAGTTCCATTTATGAATTATGCTGAATATCATGAAAAGTATAATTATTCTATATCACGAACCTGCCCTTTTGCCACTGGCACAAAACTGAAGGCCTAGTAGATTTCAAAATATTCTCTTATCTGCCCCTCACTTTAAACAAGATCTCTGGCCACAGACCTAATTAGATACATGGAAATCTGCTGTGCCCCTAGTGGTGTTCTAGCTAACTCCTGGCCTGCCACCACAGGCTGTACCGTGAAAACAAGTTTACACAAGATTACAAAATCTGCTTATCCCTGTTTTGTTTTAACACCTGTGAAAAAAAATACAAGACTGTCATGTGGCACACAAAAGGCTCAGGTGTCTCCCTGTTTAGAAGCTGGCAGTCCTGAACAGCAAGAGGAAGTCAGGTTGTAATATTAATAAACACCTGCCAGAACTATTATACTCATTGGCTCCATCCCAGCAAACTAGTTAATCAACTAAACCTAACAAAACAATTGTCTAAACCCGAAGGCAGTGTGTGTTACCAGCATGGCTCCGAGTCCACCCTGTGATAAATATGAGAAGCCAGTGTACTGTACTGTTCTGTAAA
The DNA here is from genome assembly GCF_049115385.1 of Moschus berezovskii. Taxonomy (NCBI): domain Eukaryota; kingdom Metazoa; phylum Chordata; class Mammalia; order Artiodactyla; family Moschidae; genus Moschus; species Moschus berezovskii. Next base: position 78,378,380 of record NC_142469.1, on the reverse strand, counting down.
GCAGGAGAGCAGAGTGTCTCTCTAAGCAGGCAGTTAAAAATAACGACAGTAATAATAGCACAGTTTCTATGCACCAAGCACTATTGCGGATGGGTCCCAGGGACACTGCACTGATGGGAAAATAAAGCCTTCTTCTTCATGGAGGGCGCATTCTGGTGGGAGAGACAGGTGAGAAAGAATAAGCTCAGTGATCCCGCTGCTTGTTACTCTCATCATCTCTGCTCATTCCCCTCATAGTATTCATCAGTGAAGTGGAGAATCACGGGGGTGGGTAGGGAAAACACGGGGCAGAGCAAGGACTACTTTAAAATAGATGGAAGACAGAGTCAGGTGAAGAAAAGAAATTTGAAAAGCCATTTAAAGGAGGAGAAGGAACCAGGACTGATGGAACAGGAGAAGATGGACTTCTCCGAGATAAATGCAGGTGTTCAGAGAAGGGACATGAGAAAGCAAAGGCAGTCGTAGTCAAACCTATGTATTTCTGACCAATTACAAATATGTTCTCTCCATGACACCAGGTTGAACACCTTCTTTGGAGTAAGGACAGTTTGGACGACACTACAGACATCTGTCATAATACATTTCTTTCCCTTCTGAGCTGTGCTAGCTTTTTTATTAAGCCTTGAAGATGTGTGAACATCTCAGATCACATTCCTCAAGAAAGTTTTGAAGCTCCATAGTAATACTGCATTCTTTCCCAATCGTTCTTTCCCCTTTACGTTTATAGGCCTTATTGCCAAAGCCTTGTTCAATGGAATATTCAAGTGTTCGGTATTTAAAATAACGTGTTCTGTATAAATCCCATTCCCACACACACATCAAATAATTGAGACAAACACATCCAAGTGTGGAGGAGAAAAAGAATAGAAAACTGCAACTTTAGAAAAATAGGGTGCTAGCAAATAGATTTTACTAATTAGATACAATGAGAAGATAAAATAGAAGTTATGTATACTATTAGGTATAAATTGCTTGAAGCCAGGCTCTGTGGCCATTTTATCTGTTTCCCAGACTGTCTAGCACAAAGACTTCAACAAACATTTGTTTTAAAAGAATGAAAAACAAGTGACAATCAAGCAACTGACCAGCAGATGCATTCTAAGGAAAGAGAATAATAAATTATCCTACTATGTGGGCCAAAAGTACACAAAGAAATTCATTAACATAAAATAAAGGAACCAAAGAACAATTAAACAGTCGCATTGCTCTTTCTTAGAAGAACAGATAGCAAATACTAAGTGAAAAAGCCAAATAATAATATATCTTGTGTGTCAAATAATTGGTACATACATTCATGTTTCTGTATTATGTTAAACGTGTAAGCTTCTACCTCTGCTGAAAAAATGTTATTACTTTTGCCTCTATGAAGACAGAAGGATAAAAAAACAAGTTTTTAACCTATCACTACTTGCCTACTGAAGGCTTTTAGCTATGGGCAACTGAAAGAGTTAGAAGCTGTGGAAATAGAAAGGAGAGTTTGGAGACCCAAACCTGGTTTCTTTTATAATTCCCAGATGGACTATTAGAACTGAATTAAAGAACTTTGCTGAATTATTCTGTTGGCCTAAGTGAGTCTGGCCAGAGGTTCAGAAACAGAAACACATGGCACAGGGCACGGGGGAGCCCAGGCAGAGGGCTGTGGCTTCACTCACCAGCACCCACATATTCTCACACAGAAACACGGACACACACACACACACACACACACACACACACACACACACAGGAGGCTTTCTTACCGGTGGGTCAAGAAATTCTTCAAACTCTTCAAATAAGAAAAGACACGCATGGGTACTCTGAATCAGAAACATTTCAAGAATATTCTAAGCATCAATAAGCCATGTGTCTAATGCCGTGATTACTTAACGACGCCATCATTTACCACTATATAAATACATTTGGAAATGAAAGGCATTGGTAGTCTGTTATAACAGCAATACATGCCACCTCTCTAGACTGAATCAAGCAGGCTCAGACATGAACTGGTTATCACAGTGATTATTTTAATCTACTATTACAATGCTAGTAGTGCACAGTTCTATTATTTTGACTCATAACATGATAGTATTAAAGGAGCATTATCACTTACTCAAATAACTCCTTGAAACATCAGATCTTAGAAAATGAAATCAGTCTTCAAGGGATCAGCAAACCCATTGTTAATGAAATGTACATTTATGCATATGTTATAAAATGACTAAAAATTAAAGGCATGAATAGTGATGACAGTAAAACATGATGATTATGTGATCAAACAAATATAGTCAAATGTGAGCGGTAGAAACTAGGTGGTGGGTACCTAGGTGTTTACTGTAACGTTGTGTCAGCTTTGCTGTATGTTTGAAAATTTTCTTAATAGCATAGGAAAAGAAAATTTAGGAACATTCAAAGTGATAACTATGAGAAATGAATTAAGAACTCAAAGACTCAGAAGGGTGACTACTGCTGCGCAGTACCATGGCCCACAAGAGAGGCAGTGTAGACCAGTACCTAAGAGCACCGTCTTTTGAACTTAAATATTTACTTCAAGAATCCAGTCTCAGCTCTATTATTTACCAGCTGTGTAAACAGGTCATAGTTAGTTGCTCTGTAAGCCTCTCCTTTGGCAACAGAAAAATGGAGATATTGCCTACTTTACAAAATATAAACACAGAAAAGTCTTAAAGGAATATCAAACATTATTAACAACTATGAAAACACATCAAAATGCCACCAACAGGGGTATAAATTAATAAATTAGCTGCAAAAAATATTAGTCCCTTAAATGATGTATGTCAAATGTTAGCAATATGGTTCATCAGTTAAGATGTTTTTGGGTACAAACAATGAAATACTCAGATAGAGATCCAATAGAGATTTTTGCATATCTCACATAACAAGAAGTCAAAACGAAGATGGTTTTATGGTTGGTTAAATGAGCAGCTTAACAAGATCAAGGTGCTGGAGCCAGACTCACTTAGGCCAACAGAATAATCCGGCAAAGTTCTTTAATTCAATTCTAATAGTCCATCAATATCCCTGAGGGGAGCACTGTCATACATCTTGGGGGAAAAGTCCAAAAACAGAACAAAAACTTCAGGTTTATGTTGGTAAGAAAGATGATGGAAATTGCATTTAACAGTTGTATGCTATAAAGGAAAAATATTAATGATAAAAAAATAAAATATACACAGTGATCACAGTAACTATGTAACATAAAATAACAAGCACCTCTGTGACATAAAATTTTCAAAGCTACTAGGACTTTTTTCTGCAGCAGAGTTTCTACCAAAGTATTCCACACTGAAGTTCATTACTTGATGTGACTATGCTACAGGCACCTTCAACTGAAAAGGTTGGAAGATTTCTAGGAAACAGAAGATTCATTTCTGAATTACAAATTACTCCTCTGTCAAAATGTCCCTGATAAATCAGAATGTACATTAATAATACTTTTGTTCTACATTTGTTTCTTCGGGGTAAATGTCAAATTAATATACTGGTTCGTATCATAGAATTAGAGCTTACAAATGCCTGTTGTGATAAAAAATATTTTGATTGCAATCTGTGCCCTTATTAGTTATATCAAGAAACTGGACATAATGGCTCAGTTTGGTTCAAGCTTTAACCGTAAAGATTTTCTATATGTAAAATATGTTCTGGACTGTGTTTGATCAATACAAAATATAGCTTATTATATTGAAAGGGGCTGTTTAAAGGGTTTTTGGATTATGTTAACGAGACTAAAATTTAGATGGATTGTTTTTTTGTTAGGTGCTAGAAAGGTGGTTGAAATAGGGCAAAGTACATATGAAGCATTTTGGATGAACTTTTACATGAATAGGGAACCAGGCAGCCCTTCGGAAAACATACTCTAGGTCTCCAGCTGATAGTATTTTGTGAGACTTGTCTTTGGGCCAAAAATCTTTGAAAGTCCTTAGGGAGCTACAGTACCTAAATTTCAGCTAATTTAGCCTCATTTAAATGGGACCATGCTATACATCTTGGGGTCTGGATTTCTTTATTTCCAATTATTTAATGGACTTATTGAAAAACAGTTCTATTTTTAAAATCTTATTAAAAAATCCCATGTGATTTTAGTTTTATACTGAAAATATATGCTACTGCATTGAATTAAGTTCATTTCACACCTACAAATATCTATGAGTTCTCACCATTTGTAAACCCTGTGTTACATGAGCTAGAAGAGCAAAGGAGCCTAAAACATACTTCTAAAATGTTAAGTAACCCAGAGCTGTGTTAGAAGTATCCTGAAAAAATGTTTTCTCTAAGATACTTTGTCAGTTGAGGATTTTGGTTAAGGGGGAGGGAGTGATGGGATGGAAGTCAAATACCTCTGGAAAGAAAATAAAATAAATGTGAGCAGGTAGAAAAAAGGACAGGCAATGTAAGGAGACTTCTGCTGTTTCATACATATTTGCAGTAGTCAAAAACTCAGCTTAACAATGAACATGTGTTTCTTTGTAATAAAGGTGTAAACCTTTGTTTTCACCTCAGCATTGGTTAACACTAATGATAATTAATCTATACTCATAAACATCATAGGGTTTCCCAGGTGTCAGAGTGGTAAAGAATACACCTGTCAATGCAGCAGACACCAGAGACACAGGCTTGATGCCTGAGTTTGTAAGATCCCCTGGAGAAGGAAATGGCAGTTCAATCCAGTGTTCTTGCCTGGAGATTTCCATGGACAGAGGAGCCTGGTGGGCTATAGTCCACAGGATCGGAAAGAGTGGGACACAAATGAGCACACAAGCCATAAAGATCATAGAAGTTATAATATGTACATTGTTAGAAGTCTTCCAGGTGGCTGCAATGATCCTTGCCTCCTGGTTGATGAAAGAAGGGAAAGTGTAGTCTCACAGTCATGTCCAACTCTTTGTGATTCCATGGACTGGAGCCTGGGACTGTAACCTGCCAGGCTCCTCTGTCCATGGAACTCTTTAGGCAAGAATACAGGAGTGGCTTGCCATTTCCTTCCACAGGGGCACTTCCTGATCCAGGGATCGAACCCAGGCTTCCTGCACTGAAGGCATGTTCTTTACCATCTGAGTCACTTTAATGGATTCCTGCCTCCTTGTCCTATTCTTGTGTATTCCCCTCCCACATTATGCTAGGTTGGATCCATACAGGCAACCAAGTATGGCAGAAGGGAAGTACATCACTTCTGAGATTAGATTACGGAAGACCTAAGTATTCCCTCTTGCGATTATCTCTCTTTCTTTCTCTCAGTACTTGGTGTGAGGGAAGACAGATGCCTGTATCATGAGAACACGTGAGCAGCCCTAAACAGAAGTAGAGGTTCAGTGATGAAGAACTAAGGTTTGCCAGCCACCAGAGAGCTTGAAAGCAAATCCTCCAACTCCAGTTTAACTTTGAGATGACTGGCAGCCAGTCTCTTGAGTGCAACCTCATGTAAGAGCCATCTGAGTCAGAACAACCAGTAAAGCTCAGAAGCCATATGAGATAATAAATGTTTGTTGTTTTAAGCTGTTTGCTGCTGCTGCTGCTGAGTCACTTCAGTCGTGTCCGACTCTGTGCGACCCAATAGATGGCAGCCCACCAGGCTTCCCCGTCCCTGGGATTCTCCAGGCAAGAACACTGGAATGGGTTGCCATTTCCTTCTCCAATGCATGAAAGTGAAAAGTGAAAGTGAAGTCGCTCAGTCATGTCCGACCCTCAGCGACCCCACGGACTACAGCTTTCCAGGCTCCTCTGCCTATGGCATTTTCAAGGAAAGAGTACTGGAGTTGGGTGCCATTGCCTTCTCCGTTAAGTTGTTTAATTTTGGGCAATTTTTATGCTGCAACAGATAAATAATACAATGTTCAATGTCATCCTCTATCAGCTATACCAGGATTAGTCTCAGTTACTGGAGAGTTTATTGAACAAATAATTATTGAATATCTGCCACTTTTTAGCTTAACTTGCTCAGATTATTGACTTTAAAATTTTATTCTGTGTGCTAAGTTGCTTTAGTCATTTCTGACTCTTTGTGGCACTTTGGACTGTAGCCCACAAGTCTCCTCTGTCCATGGAAAGAATACTGGAGTAGGTTGCCATGCCCTCCTCCAGGGGATCCTCCTGACCCAGGGATTAAACCTGTATCTCTTAGGTCTCTTGCATTGGCAGGCAGGTTCTTTACCAGTAGCACTCACTATCTGGGAAGCAAAAAACAAAGAAAATCATTCTAAGAAGCCCCATTTCTCAAAGGCAAGGATTTTTAATGTATATTTTCCATCTTAGCTATTCACAAGGGCTTGTGGCTCAGCTGGTAAAGAATCCACCTACAACGCAGGAGACCTGGATTCAATCCCTGGGTTGGGAAGATTCCCTGGAGAAGGGAAAGGCTACCCACTCCAGAACTCAGGCCTGGAGAATTCCATAGACTGTATAGTCCATGGGGTCGCAAAGAGTTGGACGTGACTGAGTTACTTTTACTTTTCAAGAAATTATTAAAGTGAATCATTTTATGTAATTTGCTCTTTCAAATAACTCTCTGTGTGCTGGATAGATAGGTTTGGGATACTTATTAACATCTATTTTTCTTTGTTACATAATTCTAGATAACATAAAAAACTCCCAAATCTCAGTGGCTTAATTTTGTACCTTGTTTTCCTGCTATACCAAGCTGAATTTCATTTTGTTTTGTTGTTGCTGCTGTTTTTCTTTAAATCCAAATGCTAAGTCACTTCAGTCGTGTCCGACTCTATGTGACCCCATAGACGGAAGCCCACCAGGCTCCCCCATCCCTGGGATTCTCCAGGCAAGAACACTGGAGTGGGTTGCCATTTCCTTCTCCAATGTGTGAAAGTGAAAAGTGAAAGTGAAGTCGCTCAGTCATGTCCGACCCTTAGCGACCCCATGGACTGCAGCCTACCAGGCTCCTCCACCCATGGGATTTTCTAGGCAGTAGTACTGGAGTGGCTTGCCATTGCCTTAAATCCAAATAGCTTCCTCCAAATCTTAGCAAAACCAATTGGAATACGAAATTTTTGACACAACTTTTAAAACTAGGTAAGACCGATAGAGTAGTAATAAATTCTTTGAAATTTAATTTTCATAGTTTGTTTTTTGTATTTAAAAAAACTGGAAATAGAACTGCATACGACCCAGCAATCGCACTCCTGGGCATCCACACCGAGGAAACCAGAATTGAAAGAGACACATGTACTCCAATGTTCATTGCAGCACTGTTTATAATAGCCAGGACATGGAAGCAACCTAGATGTCCATCTGCAGACGAATGGATAAGAAGGCTCTGGTACATATACACAATGGAGTATTACTCAGCAATTAAAAAGAATACATTTGAATCAGTTCTAATGAGGTGGATGAAACTGGAGCCTATTATACAGAGTGAAGTAAGCCAGAAAGAAAAATACCAATACAGTATACTAATGCATATATATGGAATTTAGAAAGATGATAATGATAACCCTGTATATGAGACAGCAAAAGAGACACAGATGTGTAGAACAGTCTTCTGGACTCTGTGGGAGAGGGCGAGGGTGGGATGATTTGGGAGAATGGCATTGAAACATGTATATTATCATATGTGAAACGAATCACCAGTCCAGGTTCGATGCATGATACAGGATGCTTGGGGCTGGTGTACTGGGAAGAACCAGAGGGATGGGATGGGGAGGGATGTGGGAGGGGGGTTCAAGATGGGGAACACATATACACCCAGGGCAGATTCATGTCAATGTATGGCAAAACCAATACAATAATGTAAAGTAATTAGTCTCCAATTAAAATAAATAAATTTAAAAAAATAACTAAAAAAAAAAAGTATGGGTAAACTTGGAATATTAGGTTAAATAGTATATACAAAAATGAATAATTTTCCTCTATATAGCCATTTACATATAAAATCAATCACTTCATATAGAAATTTAAATTATATGAATATATTTTATAAACATTTCTATGATTTACTTTGATATTTTAAAGCATAATTGTATTATTAAAATTACTCATATATGTACATTCACATATATATATATACCTAATACATGTATTTTTATACCCTCCATGTTCTTACACTGATTCAAAGACCATATGTTTCATGTGATCCAACATCAGTCTGTTATTCAGTGAATGGCCACCAGAGCAAAGACTGTAGATTATAAAATTTTCATAATTTCTTGGCATGAATGTTAAAGCTACCCAGGAGTATATTAAATTAGTTACTCTACTACAGAAAACCTTCTTAACTTTTCCCTTGAAATAAAGCATATTTTTTTGATGTAAAGAAGGCAGGAAATAATCAAATCTCTCCTTTCTGGGCCAACTTTGTAGTTGCATAGTTTCATTTCAAATATACTACAGAGGAAGGGAAAATTGATAAATTATGAAATAAAAAATTACAGAAAAATATGAATCTTACATTTTTTTCTAAAGAAGTAAGTCAAGTAATTTCCAATGATTATGATTTACATGAGAAAGGAAGCAAAACAGCCAAAAAATTTGGATGTTTTCAGTAATAATATAAAAGGTGACCTAATTCAGAATTGTAATGTAACACCGAATGGAATATTTATATTAATACAATGAATAAAAACATAGCATTGAAAATATTGCATTATAGAACTTTTCAAATCACATGAAGAAACCAAATCAGTTTATGTTTTTCTCTGTGAGGACTAGGCTTCATTAAATTCTGAAAAAATTCTTACTTTGGGAATAATATATTCATTTTTTTGTCATGGAAATTTAGTAATGTCTGTAATAACCTCCAAAATCCAGTAGTCTGAGAACTAGATAGAAAAATATGAAAGAATCTGAGATTCAGTTCTTCCTATTTTTATATATTTTACAAAGATCGTCGAAAAAGTAAGAGAGTTCCAGAAAAACATCTATTTCTGCTTCATTGACTATGCCAAAGCCTTTGACTGTGTGGATCACAACAAACTGTGGAAAATTCTGAAAGAGATGGGAATACCAGACCACCTGACCTGCCTTTTGAGAAACCTGTATGCAGGTCAGGAAGCCTCAATTACAAATGGACATAGAACAACAGACTGGTTCCTAACAGGAAAAGGAGTACGTCAAGGCTGAATATTGTCACCCTGCTTATTTAATTTATATGCAGAGTACATCACGAGAAACGCTGGGCTGGAGGAAGCACAAGCTGGAATCAAGATTGCCAGGAGAAATATCAATAACCTCAGATATTCAGATGACACCATGCTTATGGCAGAAAGTGAAGAAGAACTAAAAAGCCTCTTAATGAAAGTGAAAGAGGAGAGTGAAACAGTTGGCTTAAAGCTCAACATTCAGAAAACTAAGGTCATGCCATCTGGTCCCATCACTTCATGGGAAATAGATGGGGAAACAGTGGAAACAGTGTCAGATTTTATTTTTCTGGGCTCCAAAATCACTGCAGATGGTGACTGCAGCCATGAAATTAAAAGACACTCGTTCCTTGGAAGGAAAGTTATGACCAACCTAGATAGCATATTAAAAAGCAGAGACATTACTTTGTCAACAAAGGTCCGTCTAGTCAAGGCAATGATTGTTCCAGTAGTCATGGATGTAAGAGTTGGACTATAAAGAAACCTGAGCACCAAAAAATTGATGCTTTTGAACTGTGGTATTGGAGGAGAGTCTTGAGAGTCCCTTGGACTGCAAGGAGATCCAACCAGTCCACCCTAAAGGAGGTCAGTCCTGAATATTCGTTGGAAGGATTGATGTTGAAGCTGAAACTCCAATAGTTTGGCCACCTGATATGAAGAGCTGACTCATTTGAAAAGACCCTGATGCTGGGAAAGATTGAGGGCAGGAGGAGATGGGGACGACAGAGGATGAGATAGTCGGATGGCATCACCAAATCAATGGACATGAATTTGGGTAAACTCCAGGAGTTGGTGATGGACAGGAAGGCGTGGTGTGCTGTGGTTCCTGGGGTTACAAAGAGTCAGACACGACTGAGCGACTGAACTGAGCTGTACTGAACATCATATAAGAAGCAAAATGTATAGACATTTTATCTACATAAAATAAAGTATAACAACAGGCTTCCACATCTGATACCTAGAATTTCAAGATAAAAATGAAACCTTTCTCTTAAATACACAGCTAAAGCACACACACCCCAAAAAAAGGTGCGGGGGGGAGTCCCTGCATGCTGGAAATAAAGTGAAAACTGAATATCTGAATGGTCATCTCATGAGCTGATATTGTAAGTGCTACAGTCTGGGATGTATAATGCAAAATGATGAAACAGTAAGATATATAATCCCCATAAGATTCAGAAGTCATAGTAAACAGCGTATTTACAGCAGACCCCAATGACATAAATAATATTAATAAAAACAATCTGATAGGGTATGGAGATATCCCACGTCCCCATGAACAGCATGAAAAGGCAAAAAGATAGGATACTGAAAGATGAACTCCCCAGGTCGGTAGATGCCCAATATGCTACTAGAGATCAGTTGAGAAATAAATCCAGAAAGAATGAAGAGACAGAGCCAAAGCAAAAACAACACCCAGCTGAGGATAGGACTGGTGATGGAAACAAGGTCTGATGCTGTAAAAAGCAATGTTTCATAGGAACCTGGAAAGTTAGGTCCATGAATCAAGGCAAATTGGAAGTGTCAAACAGGAGATGGCAAGAGTGAACGTTGACATTCTGGGAAACAGCGAACTAAAATGGACTGGAATGGGTGAATTTAACTCAGATGACCATTATATCTACTACTGTGGGCAGGAATCCCTTAGAAGAAATGGAGTGGCCATCATGGTCAACAAAAGAGTCTGAAATGCAGTACTTGGATGCAATCTCAAAAACGACAGAATGATCTCTGTTTGTTTCCAAGGCAAACCATTCAATATCACGGTAATCCAAGTCTATGTCCCGACCAGTAATGCTGAAGAAGTTGAAGTTCAACAGTTCTATGAACATCTATAAGACCTTTTAGAACTAACACCCCAAAAAGATGTCCTTTTCATCATAGGGGACTGGAATGCAAAAGCAGGAAGTCAAGAAACATCTGGAGTAACAGGCAGATTTGGCCTTGGAGTACAGAATGAAGCAGAGCAAAGGCTAGCAGAGTTATGCCAAGAGAACGCACTGGTCATAGCAAACACCCTCTTCCAACAACACAAGAGAAGACTCTACACATGGACATCACCAGATGGCCAACACTGATTGGTTGTTGAATATATAAATATAAAATATATAATCAGATTGATTATATTCTTTGCAGCCAAAGATGGAGAAACTGTATACAGTGAGCAAAAACAAGACCGGGAACTGACTGTGGCTCAGATCATGAACTTCTCATTTCCAAATTCAGACTTAAATTGATGAAAGTGGGGAAAACCACTAGACCATTCAGGTATGACCTAAATCAAATCCCTTACGACTATACAGTGGAAGTGAGAAATAGATTTAAGGGACTATATCTGATAGAGTGCCTGATTAACTATGCATGGAGGTTCATGACATTGTATAGGAGACCATCCCCAAGAAAAAGAAATGCAAAAAAGCAAAATGGCTGTCTGAGGATCCCTTACAAATAGCTGTGAAAAGAAGTTAGCAAAAAGCAAAGGAGAAAAGGAAAGATATACACATTTGAATGCAGAATTCCAAAGAAGAGCAAGGAGAGATAAAGAAGCCTTCCTCAGTGATCAATGCAAGGAAATAGAGGAAAACAATAGAATAAGAAAGACTAGAGATCTCATCAATAAAACTAGAGATACCAAGGGAATATTTCATGCAAAGGTGAGCTCAATAAAGGACAGAAATGGTATGGACCTAACAGAAGCATAAGATACTGAGAAGAGGTGGCAAGAATACACAGAAGAACTATACAAAAAAGATCTTCATGATGCAGATAATCATGATGATGTGGTCACTCACCTAGAGCCAGACATCCTGGAATGTGAAGTCAAGTGGGCCTTAGAAAGCATCACTATGAACAGAGCTAGTTGAGGTGATGGAATTCCAGTTGAGCTATTTCAAATCCTGAAAGATGATGCTGTGAAAGTGCTGCACTCAATATGCCAGCAAATTGGGAAAACTGAGCAGTGGCCACAGGACTGGAAAAGTTAAGTTTTCATTCCAATCCCTAAGAAAGGCAATGCCAAAGAATGCTCAGACTACAGCACAATTGCACTCATCTCACACGCTAGCAAAGTAATGCTCAAAATTCTCTAAGCCAAGTTTCAACAATACGTGAACCGTGAAATTCCAGATGTTCAAGCTGATTTTAGAAAAGGCAGAGGAACCAGAAATCAAATTGCCAACATCCCCTGGATCATGGAAAAAGCAAGAGAGTTCCAGAAAAACATCTATTTCTGCTTTGTTGACTATGCTAGAATCTTTGACTGTGTGGATCACAATAAACTGTGGATAATTCTCAAAGAGATGGGCATATGACCAACCTAGACAGTATATTAAAAAATAGAGACATTACTTTGTCAGCAAAGGTCCATCTAGTCAAGGCAATGGTTGTTCAAGTAGTCATGTATGGATGTGAGAGTTGGACTGTAAAGAAAGCTGAGCACCAAAAAATTGATGCTTTTGAACTGTGGTGCTGGAGAAGACTCTTGAGAGTCCCTTGGACTGCAAGGAGATCCTACTAGTCTATCCTAAAGGAGATCAGTCCTGAGTGTTCATTGGAAGGACTGACATTGAAGCTGAAACTCCAATACTTTGGCCACCTGATATGAAGAGCTGACTCATTGGAAAAGACCCTGATGCTGGGAAAGATTGAGGGCAGGAGGAGAAGGGGACGACAGAGGATGAGATGGTTGGATGGCATCACCAACTCAATGGATATGAGTTTGGGTAGGCTCTGGGAGTTGGTGATGGACAGGGAGGCCTGGCGTGCTGCAATCCATGGGGTCGCAAAGAGTTGGACACGACTGAGTGACTGAAGTGAACTGAACTGATAGGGTATACAAAGTAAGTATTTTAAAAAATGATTAAAAACAGGAAAGGAATAATTGAAAATTATACAAGGACAGAAAAAGTCACAAAGAAAACCTGGCAGACCTGAAAAAGGGGCAAATAATAGACACTGATGAAATAAAATTGAACAAGCTGGAAGACAGATACACTTATTTTTAAAAAGAGAGAAATTAGAACTTAACCCAAGGATAGCAAGGATGGAGACTGAGTTGGAAAATGTAAATGAGATTAAGAGACACGGGACATAGAGCTAGAAGGATACAACATATTCATAAATTCCAGATGAAGAAAACAAAAGCGAACAGGAGGAAGACAATGTTTAAAGATTTAATTCTGGAAATTTTTTCCTAAATTGATGTAGATTTGAATCTTCAAAATTAAATAAATATCATGAGTTCCAAGCATTATAAATAAAGATAACTCCACATCTAAAGAAATAGCAAGAAGGTTAAAGCATATTATAGATAAATAAACCACTTTTTAAAAAAGGAATAATCCATCATCTACAAAGGAATTGTGATTACTTTAACAGTACCGGAGAAGCAATGAAGTAAGAAGAAAATGAAATAGCAAATTTATTGTCCTGAGTGAAAATAACTACAAATAAACATAAACTTTTTTTAAGAAAAAGTTTATTTTTAAATTTTCATTTATTGATTTTTAAAAATTTTATTTTTTATTGGAGTATAGTTGATTAAAATAGTGAATTATGATTTGAGAGAATACCACTGAAACACGTACATAACATTACCATATATAAAACAGATGACTAGTGCAAGTTTGAGGCATGAAGCAGGGCATGCAAAGCTGGTATTCTAGGACAACCCAAAGGGATGAGGTGGGGAGAGAGGTCGGAAGGGGGTTCAGGATGGGGGTTACACATGCATACCTGTGGCCGATTCATGTTGATGTGTGCCAAAAGCCATCACAATATTGTAAAATATTATCCTCCAATCAAAATAAGTAAATTAATTGGAAAAAATAGTGAATTAGTTATAGGTATACAGCAAAGTGATTCAGTTATATCTATACAAGTATTCATTGCTTTTCAAATTCTTTGCCCATTTAGATTATTATAGAATATTGAGCAGAATTCTCTGTGTTATACAGTAGTTCCTTGTTGGTTATCCATTTTAAATACAGTAGTTTGTACACCTCAATCCCAAACTCCTAATCTGTAACCCCCTGCCCTTCCCCTTGGTCACCACAGCTTTGTTCTCTAAGTCTGTGTTTCTGTTTTGTAAATAAGTCCATTTCTATCTTTTTTTAATATCACTTATATGAAGAAGACAACAGATTTAAAGGCATATTGAGACAGAGACTATGAGGGAGTTTATCATTTACACTGAATAAAACTCTTTTGAAAATGCATTTCAATATGGAAATTGAACCCAGAATGACTATATAGAATGGAAGAAACATGATGTGAAACGAAGCTAGGTAACAGGAGAGTAGGGGTTTCCCTGGTCACAGGTGGTAAAGAAGTCACTTGTCCATACAGGAGACTTGGGTCCGATCCCTGGATCAGGAGGATCCCCTGGAGAAGGAAATGGCAACCCACTCTATTAATAATATTCTTGCCTGGGAAATGCCATGGATAGAGGAGCCTGGCAGACTGCAGTCCCTGGGGCCACGAAAGAGTTGGACACAATTTAGTGACTAAATTAACAGCAACAATGAAGGTGCTCCAAGAGTCCTTTCCTGGTTAGGAGGAAAGTTAGAGTTTCTAAGAATCTCAGATTGTGTTGAGGATAATGTACATGTTACATTTTAAGATTGATCTTTAATAAAGTAGAAAGAGATTATAAAGCTACTATCTGATAGGGACAAAAAGGAATAAATAAAAATTTATGAGTGTAATAGAAGGCAAGAAAGAAAAGATAATTGAATAAAATAAGGTTTTTTTATGGTTCTTTGTTTCTAAAAGTTAAGTTCGAAATTCTTATCATGGAATGTTTATGTATGAGGCTATTTAACATTACTTTCTCAAGGTATTATCAAATGCAGATGAAGCAGCCAATATTACTATATTTAAAATAATTTAGCTAAGATTAAACTATAAACTTGAAGGAGTATTAAATAAATAATGTTGTCACCAATCTAAAAATTAAAATGGATTAAGCTCTCAGATAATTAGATATTGCTTTGTACAGTAGTCTGCTGACCTCTCCCCTAACAGAGAATATCAGGCATGATTAAACAAGCAAAAAAGGTTTTGGAATGCCCAGTTGTACTTGAACAGATGTGGTGGCTGAAAGCAATAGCTCCTTCTGATGTGGTTTGTGCTTTCATTTTCTACCCATTTGCTAATGTGAGGAGTCATCATTTTATACATGTAATAATGTGAGAAAATAAAAAACAAAAGAAAGATGTGTTAGTGTTATTTCCCACAGTTGCTAGAGTTTATTCGAACAACCACAAAGGGTTGGTTCCAACAAAATGGTGATGCTTGTGTTTTGGTCCCTGCCATCTTGACATCACATACCTGGTCACCTATGCACTCATTCTGCCCCTCCCTTCAGTTGTCAAGAGCATGACCTAACTCTGTCCTTCCAAACTTATGCTTTAAATGGCACAATTTCCCAATGGTTCTCTTATAATAAACGGATATCTCCTGTGTTCTGTTCCACATGGTCTCTCTCTTTTTGGCCTCCCAACGTAATAGCAATAAGAATTGTCAGAAGTGTGAGTGAAATTGGATGTATTTTACTTCCTCTAGTTAAGTAACATATGAATTTTCACTGTAGCTTTATTGGGAATCTAAGACACATTCAAGGTAGATTTCTAACCACCTGTGAAACTTAGAGGGAACCATTAACCTTGTTGAGCCATAGTTTTTTCACTTATAAAATGGGAAAATGGTACCTAATATACCCACCTTGGAGGATTATTGTGAGCAGTCAATCAGTCAGTTCAGTGGCTCAGTCACGTCCGACTCTTTGCAACCCCATGGCCTGCAGCACGCCAGGCTTCCCTGTCCATCACCAACTCCCAGAGCTTGCTCAAACTCATGTCCAGAGTTGGTGATGCCATCCAACCATCTCATCCTCTGTTGTCCCCTTTTCCTCCTGTCTTCAATCTTTCCCAGCATCAGGGTCTTTTCCAATAAGTCAGATCTTTGCATCAGGTGGCCCAGCATCAGCATCAGTCCTTCCAATGAATATTCAGGACTGATTTGCTTTAGGATTGACTGGTTTGATCTCCTTGTAGTCCAAGGGACTCTCAAGAGTTTATTCCAACACTACAGTTCAAAACCATAAATTCTTTGGCGCTCAGCTTTCTTTGTAGTCCAACTTTCACATCCATACATGACTACTGGAAAAACTATAGCTTTGACTACATGGACTTTTGTCAGTAATGTCTCTGCTTTTTAGTATGCTATCTAGGTTAGTCATAGTTTTTCTTCCAAGGAGCAAGCGTCTTTTAATTTTACAGCTGCAATCAGCATCTACAATGATTTTGGAGGCCAAGAATAAAAAGTCTGTCACTATTTCCATTGTTTCTTCATCTATTTGCCATGAAGTGATGGGACTGGATGCCATGATCTTAGTTGTTTGGATGTTGAGTTTTAAGCCAACTTTATCCACTCTCCTTCACTTTCATCAAGAGGCTCTTTAGTGTCTGTTCACTTCCTGCCATAAGCGTGGTGTCATCTGTGTGTCTGAGATTATTGATGTTTCTCCCTGAAATCTTGATTCCACCTTGTGTTTCATTCAGTCCGGCATTTTACATGATGTACTCTGCATTAAAGTTAAATAAGCTGGTGACAATATACAGCCATGACATACTTTTTTCCCAAATTGGAATCAGTCTGCTGTTCCATGTCTGGTTCTAACTGTTGCTCCTTGACCTGCATACAGGTTTCTCAGGAGGCAGTAAATGAGATAAAATATGTCAGAGTAATTTAAAGTGTGTAAACCTCTACAAGTGAAAGTGTTAGTCGCTCAGTTGGGTCCAACTCTTTGCGAACCCCATGGACTATAGCCCTCCAGGCTCTCTGTCCCTGGAATTCTCCAGGCAAGAATACTGGAGTGGGTTGCCATTCCCTTCCCAAGGGATCTTCCTGACTCAGGGACTGAACCTGGAACTCCTGCACTGGAGACAAATTCTTTACCATCTGAGCCACCAGGGAAACCCAAACCTCCATCAATTCAGTTCAGTTCAGTTCAGTCGCTCAGTCGTGTCCGACTCTCCGCAACCCCATGAATCACAGAAAAATTATTCAAAGGATTGACTTTCCTAGAGTCAATTTTAAATATGATGACTACTTGTATTCAATATTTTTAGGTGGGCAATCCTTTCAAAACACATAAATAGACAGTAATAAAATCTACATTTTCTTTAAATGTTTTGAAAGTCATTTTGAAAGTAATTATAGTTCTTACTGAGAAACCCAATTACAGTCGTCCCTCAGTATTCTACAGGGAGAAATTAGTTACAGGACCTTCACCACAAACATGCTGCAGTCATCCCGGCTACCTCCCCACCAATAGCAAAACCTAGATGCTCAGGTCCCTTATGTAAAATGGAGCAGTACAGGACCAAACTAAGGGATGGTGAATCCCCAGGTGCAGCACCCAGGGATATAGAGGACCGAGTGTACTTTCAAGTAATATGTATCGATACACTCCCTGATATCTAATCACCCAGGTTAAACATGAAAAAAAAAAGTCCTCTGGAGGAAATGGGACGTTTAGTCACAACCATTTTTCTATTCAAGAAATAGTAATGTCATTTTTTACAACATTCAGGATATGAAATCAGCCTTCAGAAATATTTATGAACTGACTAAATGATATGACAATTGAAAGCTTAAAAGCCTTTTTATTCATGATGCTACAAGTCCAGCAAAGGAACCAATTGGAGAGGTAAATACAAAGAATTCGGATCTAATGTAGGAAATATTTTTTGTTTAAAAAAAGAATGATTCCCACTTGCTCCTTGTAGTACACTATAAAATCGGTGACAGATTCCTGTAGTAAAACTGATATTACTCAACCACAAAATATTCTCAGAATAACTCAAAATGTACCTAAAAAGTAGATTCAATACATTTAGTAACTTGTAGGGAAAAAAAGAGACGATATTAGTTTCAGAATAAAGGTACACACACACACACATGCACAGTTATTCTCTATCAACTGTTTGCTTTTTTCAAATAATAGTCAATAAAATCTAAGTGGTTTCTAAACACTTTAAAAAATATTCTTTAATAGGTAATAGAAAGGAAACATGCCAATGTCACTAAGATTGATCAACATCCAGAAGAAGGGAAAGTAGTGTGGTATTTGTTGGTATCTCACAAGTAAGTAACAATATCTCTCTGTGTGTGCCCTCTATTACTATGAAATCAGTGTGCATTCTGCTGACTGGTTGACAACACCTATTCTGCAAACCTAACCATGGACACCATAAAAGTACAAAATTGATAGAGCTTCAAGGAGCCATAGAAGGCAGTTCTATTTACTCTAAACGAAATGCAGCCCTTGCCTTCTTACTACCTCAGTGTGGTCATTTGACAGGTCTCAGGTCAGAGAGGATCTTGCATCCATGTGCCAACATTTAGTTTTTAAAAAATCCAGACATAATATTTCTGCTGTAAGTTTTTACAGTGCACTTAGCTAGTCCACTGGTGCTTCTTTCCATAAAATGGTTCTGAAAATAAATATTTCAAACTGTCAGAGGAAAGGCAAAATACCCTCTTAACAGATGAGAAGTCTCAACCTGAAATGCATCTTCATTACATAGGAGACAAACCTTTCAAGGTATGCTGGGTAATAAAACACTATCAATCTTGTAGGTAAGTACCAACATCCTGGTAACTTATTTGAGGAACAGCAAAGGTTTAATGGAAAACCAGTGGTCTCAGGCACTTTTAATACTAACGGCAAAAAATTAATTGCCATTGATCCTTCAGTTGAGATTTATGAAAATCACACAGAGTGAGAGTGAAGTCGGTCTTGTTGGTTTAACCTGAGTCTGTGATATTTTCAGTCAAGACTTTGCGTTGGCCCTCATTTTGCATATTTCACCTACCCATTTTAAAATGCAGCAAACATTTCTAAGTCAGATTTTGCTAGTTGTTCTCTAAAAAGGTTTATGATCACAGCTGCAGTAGTTATGGGTTGGTTTATAGCACATTGCCCATAGATGGGCCCATATGTCCAACAGAATTTGTTTGATACCATACCTTCCACAGACTTGGAGCAGTTCTTGAGGTGTGCCTATAAACCTGCCGTTAAATGGACCAGCTGTACTCATAAACTTACATTAGCAGCCTCAATCCACCCACCTTACCAAAGTCATTGGCAATAAATCTATGTTCAGTCTATATATGTTCTTTTAAGTATTTTTTTTATGCTTCTGAAAAGAAAATATAAAATATATCCAACTCTTCTGTGATCTTGACTGAAATCAAAGCTGATTTCTTTGTGGGTGTATCAACAATGATTTTAAGGGCCTCATTTTTTGTTTCTTTGCAAGATGTTCATCCTTTTCTTGACAGGCTTCACCCCCACTTTAGCTTAAAAAAAAGACAATGATAAATTTTGTTCTCTTTTTTCACATGAAATTCTTTGATGAGAACTTTGAGGGCTTGGGCAAGGTATGATCTTTGATCACTATCTCATTCATTCAGTGTGGAAGCTTGCTCAAGAACCATGATGGAGCAAATGTGAGCATAGTGACCTGCATTGATTCATCTGGGAGAGTGTACTTCTTCACTGTGGTCATGGAGACCACAGCACGAACACAGGATGCGACCTTTCTGATGTCCATTTGCCATCAAAGGCTAGACTCCTGCAAGAAAGGCACCACTAGAGGAAGCTAATTTTCCATCCAAAATAGAGTCCTGCCTCATTTTGTTTCTTAATCAAATGGGTTTGATGGCATTCTGTGCATGCTAAGTTGTTTGAGGCATGTCCGACTCTTTGCAACCCTATGAACTGGAGCCCACCAGCCTCCTCTGTCCATGGGTTACCTTCATGAAATTTTTGTTAAATGCTTTAGCTCTTTTGTTGGCATTTGTTATGGTTTTATATTAGAAAAGGTTTTGCATTTAAAGTCAGAAATTTTAAGTAGAAGTTCCTGGTCTACAAGTTACAAAGTTTGGAGTCAGATTATTGCATTACTCTATTCTTTTGCTTCCACAAAATGGGAAACACCATGTGGAGGAAACTGTGAAATTAACATTTGCTGAATCTTAAAGTGCAAGTCAGTCAGTCATATCTGACTCTTTGCAACCCCATGGACTACACAGTCCACAGAGTTCTCCAGGTCAGAATACTGGAGTGGGCAGCCTTTCCCTTCTCTGGGAGATCATCCCAACCCAGAGGTCGAACCCAGGTCCCCCACATCGCTGGTAGATTCTTTACCAGCTGAGCCACAAGGGAAAGTGGCTGAAACTCGGATCTCAGCTTCTATTCCCATTCAGTGACAGAACTATTTCAATTTTTCTGTTTCCAGAAACAGTCACTGTTTTTTCCACCCTCATCTCCTAGAACTGTAAATATTTTTTAATCAGGACTACTGAGCGACGGAACAGAACAGAACAGAACATTGCAAGAGTATTGGGGTAACAATAATTCAGAAATGATCTAGATTCACTCTCTCCCTACTCATTAATTTTTTTAAGTCATAAGGAAGCTGAAATTTATCTACCTCAATTATTTGTGGCAAGAGGTTCAGTTCAGTTCAGTTGCTTAGTCATGTCCAACTCTTTATGAACCCATGGACTGCAGCATGCCAGGCCTCTCTGTCCATCACCAACTCCCGGAATTTACTCAAGCTCATGCCCACTGAGTCAGTGATACCATCCAACCATCTCATCCTCTGTCATCCCCTTCTCCTCCCGCCTTCACTCTTTCCCAGCATTAGGGTCTTTTCCAATGAGTCGGCTCTTCACATCAGGTGGCTAAAGTACTGGAATTTCAGCTTCAACATCAGTCCTAACAATGAATATTCAGGACTGCTCTCCTTTAGGATGGACTGGTTGGATCTTGGAGTCCAAGGGACTCTCAAGAGTCTTCTCCAACACCACAGTTCAAAAGCATCAATTCTTCAGCGCTCAGCTTTCTTTATAGTCCAACTATCACATCTATACATGACTACTGGAAAAACCATAGCCTTGACCAGATGGACCTTTGTTGGCAAAGTCCTTTGTCTAGTTTGGTCATAACTTTCCTTCCAAAGAGTAAGCGTATTAATTTCATGGCTGCAGTCACCATCAGCAGTGATTTGGGAGTCCCAAAAATATAAGTCTGCCAAAAAAATAAAGTCTGCCACTATTTCCACTGTTTCTCCATCTATTTGCCATGAAGTGATGGGACCAGATGCCATGACCTTTGTTTTCTGAGTGCTGAGCTTTAAGCCAACTTTTTCACTCTCCTCTTTCATTTTCATCAAGAAGCTCTTTAGTTCTTCTTCACTTTCTGCCATTAGGGTGGTGTCATCTGCATATCTGAGGTTATTGATGTTTATCCCAGCAATCTTGATTCCAGCTTATGCTTCCTCCAGCCCAGCATTTCTCATGATGTACTTTGCATAGAAGTTAAATAACCAGGGTGACAATATACAGCCTTGATGTACTCCTTTTCCTATTTGGAACCAGTCTGTTGTTCCATGTCCAGTTCAAACTGTTGCTTCCTGACCTGCATACAGGTTTCTCAGGAGGCAGGTCAGGTGATCTGATATTTCCATCTCTTTCAGAATTTTCCACAGTTTATTGTGATCCACACAGTCAAAGGCTTTGGCATAGTCAATAAAGCAGAAGTAGATGTTTTTCTGGAATTCTCTTGCTTTTTCGATGATCCAGTGGATGTTAGCAATTTGATCTTGGTTCCTCTGCCTCTTCTAAAACCAGGTTGAACATCTGGAAGTTCATGGTTCATGTACTGTTGAAGCCTGGTTTGGAGAATTTTGAGCATGACTTCACTTGCATGTGAGATGAGAGCAATTGTGTGGTAGTTTGAGCATTCTTTGGCATTGCCTTTCTTTGGGATTGGAATGAAGACCGACCTTTTCCAGTCCTGTGGCCACTGCTGAGTTTTCCAAATTTGCTGGCATATTGAGTGCAGCACTTTCACAGCATCATCTTTTAGGATTTGAAATAGCTCAACTGGAATTCCATCACCTTCACTAGCTTTGTTCGTAGTGCTGCTTCCTAAGTCCCACTTAACTTCACATTCCAGGATGTCTGGCTCTAGGTGAGTGATCACACTGTCGTGATTATCTTGGTCGTGAAGATCTTTTCTGGACAGTTCTTCTGTGTATTCTTGCCACCTGTTCTTAGTATCTTCTGCTTCTTTAGGTCCAAACTATTTCTGTCCTTATTGAGCCCATCTTTGCATGAAATATTCCCTTGGTATCTCTAATTTTCTTGAAGAGATCTCTAGTCTTTCCTATTCTATTGTTTTCTTCTATTTCTTTGCACTGATCTCTGAGGAAGGCTTTCTTATCTCTCCTTGCTATTCTTTGGAACTCTGCATTCAGATGCTTCTATCTTTCCTTTTCTCCTTTGCTTTTTGCTTGTCTTCTTTTCACAGCTATTTGTAAGGCCTCCTTAGACAGCCATTTTGCTTATTTGCATTTCTTTTTCTTGGGGACGGTTGATCCCTGTCTCGTGTACAATGTCATGAATGTCCATCCATATTTTATCAGGCAAAGGGTGAGGTAATCAGAAATTATTTTCCCTTCTTTCTCTGGCTCTGAATAAACTATTTCACATGACCTTTCAAGGGCTCAGTGTTATTGGACCACTCTTTTATTGTAATACTATTTTTTTTAGTTTTTATATGCTTTTAATACTACTACTCTCTACTTCCTATGACTTTCCTTTCTCTTTAAGAAAAACATTTTCTTCTACTTGACCTCCAAATGTTGTTTCTGCTCAGTGCTGAGCCACTGGTCCTTTCCCCTTCTCATTCCAAATTCCTTTCTTGGTAGTCTCATTTATACTCACCACTTCAATCACCTAAACTCAGATGACCCACAAGTTTATCTCTGCCAGGCTTTCTTTTGGCTACACGTGTATATACCCAACAGTTAATTTCACATATCTATCAACTAGTCTCTAATGTACTACAAATTAAATATATTGATGACCAGAATCATGATCTTCCCTTTCAAACATTGACTATTTCCTGTCATAGTTAATGGAAGAAACAACTATTAAGATATGTAAGGCAAAAACCTGAATTCATCCACGAAATTTACCTCTCCTTCAACAATCTTCTTGCCACATACAATCCATCATAAAATTACACGAATTTATCTCCTATATATGCTCTGAAATCTATTCCTTTTTCTGTATCTTTGCTAACAACTCTGTATACTAGCCTGCCACCATCTCTTGGTTGGCCTACAAAATTCTATCTTGTTTACCTAAATTTACTTTAGCTTCCTCTCATCTAACTCTACATTCTATCCAGATGCTCTCACCCATTGTGCCCTCATCCTTATTCAGTTCAGTTGCTTAGTCGTCTCCGACTCTCCGCGACCCCATGAATCACAGCACACCAGGCCTCCCTGTCCATCACCAACTCCCGGAGTTCACTCAAACTCATGTCCATCGAGTCGGTGATGCCATCCAGCCATCTCATTCTCTGTTGTCCCCTTCTCCTCCTGCCCCCAACCTTTCCCAGCATCAGAGTCTTTTCCAGTGAAGGCAGCACGGACGCGAGAGACGCCGGCCCGGCGCAACCGACCACGCGCAGAAGCGTGGCCGAGAGGAGCTACCCCACGCCCAAGGTCAGGGCGGTGGCCGAGAGGACCTGTCCCACGTCCAATAGGTGGTGGCTGTGCGGGCACAGGATGGCCGAGAGGAGCTACTCCACATTCAAGGTCAGGAGGGGCGGCCTTGAGGAGATACCCCTCATCCAAGTAAAGGTACAGTGGCTGCACTTTGCTGCAGCAGCTGTGAAGAGATACTCCACGACCAAGGTAAGTGAAACCCAAATAAGACGGTAGGTATTGGAAGGGGGCATTAGAGGGCAGACACACTGAAATCATAATCACAAAAAACCAGTTGATCTGATCATATGGACCACAGCCCTGTCTAACTCAATGAAACTAAGCCATGCCATGTGGGACCACCCAAGACGGACGGGTCATGGTGGAGAGGTCTGACAGAATGTGGTCCACTGGAGAAGGGAATGGCAAACCACTTCAGTATACTTGCCTTGAGAACCCCATGAACAGTAACAAAAGGCAAAATGATAGGATAGTTAATGAGGAATTCCCTAAGTCGGTAGGTGCCCAGTATGCTACTGGAGATCAGTGGAGAAATAACTCCAGAAAGAATGTAGGGATGGAGCCAAAGCTAAACAAATAGCCAGTTGCGGATGTGACTGATGATAGAAGCAAGGTCCAATTCTGTAAAGAGCAGTATTGCATAGGAACCTGGAATGTTAGGTCCATGAATCAAGGCAAATTGGAAGTGGTCAAACAGGAGATGGCAAGAGTGAACATCGACATTCTAGGACTCAGTGAACTAAAATGGACTGGAATGGGTGAATTTAACTCAGATGACCATTGTATCTACTAGTGTGGGCAGGAATCCCTTAGAAGAAATGGAGTAGTCATCATGGTCATCCTTATTCAGTTCAGTTCAGTTCAGTCACTCAATCATGCCCGACTCTCCGCGACCTCATGATTCACAGCACGTCAGGCCTCCCTATCCATCACCAACTCCCGGAGTTCACCCAAACTCATGTCCACAGAGTTGGCAATGCCATCCAGCCATCTAATTCTCAGTCGTCCCCTTCTCCTCCCGCCCCCAACCTTTCCCAGCATCAGAGTCTTTTCCAGTGAGTCAACTCGTTGCATGAGGTGGCCAAAGTATTGCAGTTTCAGCTTTAGCATCAGTCCTTCCAATGAACACCCAGGATCGATCTCCCTTAGAATGGACTGGTTGGAACTCCTGGCGATACAAGGGACTCTCAAGAGTCTTCTCCAACACCACAGCTCAAAAGCATCAATTCTTCGGCGATCAGCTTTCTTCACAGTCCAACTCTCACATCCATACATGACCACGGGAAAAACCATAGCCTTGACTAGACGGACCTTTGTTGGCAAAGTAATGTCTCTGCTTTTTAATATATCATGAAGGCTGGTCATAACTTTCCTTCCAAGGAGTAAGCGTCTTTTAATTTCATGGCTGCAATCAACATCTGCAGTGATTTTGGAGCCCAAAAAATAAAGTCTGACACTGTTTCCACTGTTTTTCCATCTATTTCCCATGAAGTGATGGGACCAGATGCCATGATCTTTGTTTTCTGAATGCTGAGCTTCAAGCCAACCTTTTCACTCTCCTCTTTCACTTTCATCAAGAGGCTTTTGAGTTCCTCTTCACTTTCTGCCATAAGGGTAGTGTCATCTGCATATCTGAGATTATTGATATTTCTCCCAGCAATCTTAATTCCAGCTTGTGCTTCTTCCAGCCCAGCGTTCCTCATGATGTACTCTGCATATAAGTTAAATAAGCAAGGTGACAATATACAGCCTTGATGTACTCCTTTTCCTATATGGAACCAGTCGGTTGTCCCATGTACAGTTCTGACTGTTGCTTCCTGACCTGCATACAGGTTTCTCAAGAGGCAGGTCAGGTGGTCTGGGATTCCCATCTCTTTCAGAATTTTCCACAGTTTATTGTGATCCACACAGTCAAAGGCTTTGGCATAGTCAATGAAGCAGAAATAGATGGTTTTCTGGAACTCTCTTGCTTTCTCCATGATCCAGCGGATGTTGGCAATTTGATCTCTGGTGCCTCTGCCTTTTCTAAAACCTGCTTGAACATCTGGGAGTTCACGGTTCACATGTTGCTGAAGCCTGGCTTGGAGAATTTTGAGCATGACTTTACTAGCGTGTGAGATGAGTGCAACTGTGCGGTAGTTTGAGCATTCTTTGGCATTGCCTTTCTTTGGGATTGGAATGAAGACTGACCTCTTCCAGTCCTGTGGCCACTGCTGAGTTTTCCAAATCTGCTGGCATATTGAGTGCAGCACTTTCACAGCATCATCTTTCAAGACTTGAAATAGCTCAACTGGAATTCCATCACCCCCACTAGCTTTGTTCATAGTGATGCTTTCTAAGGCCCACTTGACTTCACATTCCAAGATGTCTGGCACTAGGTCAGTGATCACGTTATCGTGACTATCTTGGTCGTGAAGATCTTTTTTGTACAGTTCTTCTGTGTATTCTTGCCACCTCTTCTTAATATCTTCTGCTTCTGTTAGGTCCCTACCATCCTTATTACTCCCCAGTTAAAACACCTCATTGGATTTCCATTGCTCTCAGAATAAAGACAAAATAATCAACATGATTTACAATAACCTGACTAGTCTTGTGCCTATCTGCTTTCTCAGCTCCATCCAACACTATTATCCCCTTTGCTCCCTTAGCTTAAAACTTGCTGGTCATCATTTGTTCTTCTTAATCATCATTTTCCCCCAAGTCTTTTGGATCTTAAATATTCTTTACCTTCTAATCTGCAAAGTCTAAATCTACTTACCTTTCAGGCTTTAGGATCCAAATATTCTTTACTTTCTAATCTGCAAAGTCTAAACCCACTTACCTTTCAGGTTTTAGGATCAAGTCTGTCTATTGTAAGTTCTCTACTACAACGTATATCGTCTTTCTGTTATGATTAGAATTTCAATTTTACCTTTATTTTGTGAGGGATTTTTATTGTTATCTTTTGATTAGTCTTTGAATTTCATAAGAAAACTGTCCAGTTTTACTCAGTGAGTGTTCAGTAGTAATAGTTTCAAGAATGGCTTGTTGAATAAACATATTGACAATGGAGATTCACAGATTCGAGGTGGCCACAATAAAAAAGCTACCTCTGCAAGAAGCAGTGTAATGGGGTAGGGAAATAGAGATCACAGAGTTAAACAGATTTGGATATGAAACCCTCTACTCTTCCCATACCCTCCACTGAGCAGAATATTAGAGGAGCTTCCCTGTTCATCAATTTTCTCCTCTGAGAAGTGGTGTTAATCATGTCTTCTTTAAGGGTTGTCATGTGATAAGGGACCTGGAGTAAGTACTTACTGGATAAACAGTTTAAAAATGTATTCATTCAAGCAATGACTTTTAAGCATCTAATATGTGTCAGGCATCATCATCAGTATTTTTGCTCCTCAATATAGATACTTACTTGTTTAAATCAATATCAGCAGCTCCACTTCTCTGACATCAAGTGTTGCCTTACTTATAGGTAATCTTTTATGCATGTGTTTGTATTATTTCCTCAAGAAAATTGGGAGGTAGGTATAAAGCACTACATTTATTTTTCTCTTAAATGACTTCTACTTTTTATTGAATATTGCACATAATAAATGGCAATAAATATACATTTATTTATTTATTTAACAACCTTTAATACTAAGTATATAGCTAACTACCTGGAAGAAATATTTTTTTTTAAAAAAAGTCCCTCCCAAAAAAAATTCCATAACTGTTGCTCTTAGAGAAATCTAAAATCAAGTTATATGGAGGAAATAAATACCAACTCATGTGAAAAGTTTTTTTAAAGTATAAGTATTACAGTGTATGTCAAGAACTTTGTCATCCTAATAGGGTTTCCTGTGATTATGATTTCAGTTTGTCTGCCCTCTGATGACCCTCCCAATACCTACCCTCTTATCACACATGGACCACAGCCGAATGTGGTCCACTGGAGAAGGGAATGGCAAACCACTTCAGTATACGTGCCTTGAGAACCCCATGAACAGTAACAAAGGGCAAAATGATAGGATACTGAATGAGGAATTCCCCAGGTCGGTAGGTGCCCAGTATGCTACTGGAGCTCAGTGGAGAAATAACTATAGAAGGAATAAAGGGATGGAGCAAAAGCAAAATCAATACCCAGTTGTGGATGTGACCGGTGATAGAAGCAAGGTCCGGTGCTGTAAAGAGCAATATTGCATAGGAACCTGGAATGTTAGGTCCATGAATCAAGGCAAACTGGAAGTGGTCAAACAGGAGATGGCAAGAGTGAACATAGACATTCTAGGAATCAGTGAATTAAAATGGACTGGAATGGGTGAATTTAACTCGGATGACCATTATATCTACTACTGTGGGCAGGAATCCCTTAGAAGAAATGGAGTAGCCATCATGGTCAACAAAAGAGTCCGAAATGCAGTACTTGGATGCAATCTTAAAAACGACAGAATGATTTCTGTTCGTTTCCAAGGCAAACCATTCAATATTACAGTAATCCAGGCCTATGCCCCAACGAGTAATGCTGAAGAAGCCGAAGTTAATCGGTTCTATGAAGACCTACAAGACCTTTTAGAACTAACACCCAAAAAAGATGTCCTTTTCATTATAGGGGACTGGAATGCAAAAGTAGGAAGTCAAGAAACACCAGGAGTCACAGGCAAATTTGGCCTTGGAGCACGGAATGAAGCAGGGCAAAGGCTAATAGAGTTTTGTCAAGAGAATGCACTGGTCATAGCAAACACCCTCTTCCAACAACACAAGTGAAGACTCTACACATGGACATCACCAGATGGTCAACACCGAAATCAGATTGATTATATTCTTTGCAACCAAAGATGGAGAAGCTGTATACAGTTAGTGAAAACAATACCAGGAGCTGACTGTGGCTCAGATCATGAACTCCTTATTGCCAAATTCAGACTTAAATTGAAGAAAGTAGGGAAAACCACTAGACCATTCAGATATGACTCCAATCAAATCCCTTATGATTATATAGTGGAAGTGAGAAATAGATTTAAGGGACTAGATCTGATTGATAGAGTGCCTGATGAACCATGGACGGAGGTTCGTGACATTGTACAGGAGACAGGGACCAAGACCATCCCCATGGAAAAGAAATGCAAAAGAGTGAAATGGCTGTCTGAGGAGGCCTTACAAATAGCTGTGAAAAGAAGAGAGGTGAAAAGCAAAGGAGAAAAGGAAAGATATAAGCATCTAAATGCAGAGTTCCAAAGAATAGCAAGGAGAGATAAGAAAGCCTTCCTCAGTGATCAATGCAAAGAAATAGAGGAAAACAACAGAATAGGAAAAACAAGAGACCTCTTCAAGAACATTAGAGATTCCAAGGGAACATTTCATGCAAAGATGGGCTCGATAAAGGACAGAAATGGTATGGACCTAACAGAAGCAGAAGATATTAAGAAGAGGTGGCAGGAATACACAGAAGAATCGTACAAAAAAGATCTTCACGACCAAGATAGTCAAGATAATGTGATCACTGACCTAGAGCCAGACATCTTGGAATGTGAAATCAAGTGGGCCTTAGAAAGCATCACTACTAACAAAGCTAGTGGAGGTGATGGAATTCCTGTTGAGCTATTTCAAGTCTTGAAAGATGATGCTGTGAAAGTGCTGCACTCAATATGCCAGCAGATTTGGAAAACTCAGCAGTGGCCACAGGACTGGAAGAGGTCAGTCTTCATTCCAATCTCAAAGAAAGGCAATGCCAAAGAATGCTCAAACTACCGCACAATTGCACTCATCTCACACGCTAGTAAAGTCATGCTCAAAATTCTCCAAGCCAGGCTTCAGCAATATGTGAACCGTGAGCTTCCAGATGTTCAAGCAGGTTTTAGAAAAGGCAGAGGCACCAGATATCAAATTGCCAACATCCACTGGATCATGGAGAAAGCAAGAGAGTTTCAGAAAAACATCTATTTCTGCTTCATTGACTATGCCAAAGCCTTTGACTGTGTGGATCACAATAAACTGTGGAACATTCTGAAAGAGATGGGAATACCAGATCACCTGACCTACCTCCTGAGAAACCTGTATGCAGGTCAGGAAGCAACAGTCAGAACTGTACATGGAACAACAGACTGGTTCCAAATAGGAAAAGGAGTACATCAAGGTTGTATATTGTCACCTTGCTTATTTAACTTATATGCAGAGTACATCATGAGGAACGCTGGGCTGGAAAAAGCACAAGCTGGAATCAAGATTGCTGGGAGAAATATCAATAACCTCAGATATGCAGATGACACTACCCTTATGGCAGAAAGTGAAGAGGAACTCAAAAGCCTCTTGATGAAAGTGAAAGAGGAGAGTGAAAAGGTTGGCTTGAAGCTCAACATTCAGAAAACAAAGATCATGGCATCTGGTCCCATCACTTCATGGGAAATAGATGGAAAAACAGTGAAAACAGTGTCAGACTTTATTTTTAGGGCTCCAAAATCACTGCAGATGCTGATTGCAGCCATAAAATTAAAAGATGCTTACTCCTTGGAAGGAAAGTTATGACCAACCTTGATAGTATATTAAAAAGCAGAGACATTACTTTGCCAACAAAGGTCCGTCTAGTCAAGACAATTTTTTTTCCCGTGGTCATGTATGGATGTGAGAGTTGGACTGTGAAGAAAGCTGATCGCCAAAGAATCGATGCTTTTGAACTGTGGTTTTGGAGAAGACTCTTGAGAGTCCCTTATACTGCAAGGAGATCCAACCAGTCCATTCTAAAGGAGATCAGTCCTGGGTGTTCATTGGAGGAACTGATGCTAAAGCTGAAACTGCAATACTTTGGCCACCTCATGCGACGAGTTGACTCACTGGAAAAGACTCTGATGCTGGGAAAGGTTGGGGGTGGGAGGAGAAGGGGACGACGGAGAATGAGATGGCTGGATGGCATCACAGACTCTGTGGACATGAGTTTGAGTGTATTCAGGGAGTTGGTGATGGACAGGGAGGCCTGGCGTGCTGTGATTCATGGGGTCGCGGAGAGTCGGACATGACTGAGCAACTGAACTGAACTGAATAGGGTTTCAGTATATGAAATGTAAACTTAGGACAAATCAGTAGTTGCCCATCAGTTCAGTTCTGTTCAGTTCACTCACTCAGTCGTGTCCGACTCTTTGCGATCCCATGAATCACAGCATGCCAGGCCTCCCTGTCCATCACCAACTCCCAGAGTTCACTCTAACTCATTTCCATTGAGTCGGTGATGCCATCCAGCCATCTCATTCTTTGTCATCCCCGTCTCCTCCTGCCCCCAGTCCCTCCTAGCATCAGACTCTTTTCTAGTGAGTCAACTCGTCACATGAGGTGGCCAAAGTATTGGAGTTTCAGCTTTAGCATCAGTCCTTCCAATGAACACCCAGGATTGATCTCCTTTAGAATGGACTGGTTGGATCTCCTTGCAGTCCAAGGGACTCTCAAGCGTCTTCTCCAGCACCACAGTTCAAAAGCATCAATTCTTCGGCAATCAGCTTTCTTCACAGTCCAACTCTCACATCCATACATGACCACGGGAAAAACCATAGCCTTGACTAGATGGACCTTTGTTGGGAAAGTAATGTCTCTGCTTTTTAATATGCTATCTAGGTTGGTCATAACTTTCCTTCCAAGGAGCAAGCGTCTTTTAATTTCATGGCGGCAATCAGCATCTGCAGTGATTTTGGAGCCCAAAATATAAAGTCTGCACTGTTTCCACTGTTTCCCCATCTATTTCCCATGAAGTGATGGGACCAGATGCCATGATCTTTGTTTTCTGAATGTTGAGCTTCAAGACAACCTTTTCACTCTCCTCTTTCACTTTCCTCAAGAGGCTTTTTAGTTCCTCTTCACTTTCTGCCATAAGGGTGGTGTCATCTGCATATCTGCTGCTGCTGCTAAGTCACTTTAGTCGTGTCCGACTCTGTGCGACCCCATAGAGAGCAGTCCACAAGGCTTCCCCGTCCCTGGGATTCTCCAGGCAAGAACACTGGAGTGGGTTGCCATTTCCTTCTCCAATGCATGAAAGTGAAAGTGAAAGTGAAGTCGCTTAGTCTTGTCCGACTGTTAGCGACCCCATGGACTGCAGCCTACCAGGCTCCTCTGCATACCTGAGGTTATTGATATTTCTCCTGGCAATCTTGATTCCAGCTAGTGCTTCTTCCAGCCCAGCATTCCCCATGATGTACTCTGCTTATAAGTTAAATAAACACCTTTAAAAATTTTATGGTTCTAGCTATTTTCCCTGTCCAAACCAACTTTTAGAAGACACTGTGAAAATTAGAAACATTTCCTTAAATCTCCTCTACAGATTTTGTGGGAAGCATTATGGTAGTGAATATGGCATATATTATATTTTGAAAGAAATCCTTAAAGGAATTTGTCCAATGCCAGGTTCAAGCTTTGAGTTTATACTCCGCAGTCATGGCCATAGTTTAAATGTAAAAAGTTAGGGTGAGTTAATAAAACTAGAGGCATTTAAAAACAAGCTAAGGCCTTACTTTCAAATTTTTATTTACTAAATTTAAATATCTGTACATGTTACTTATGCTTTCTGGAATGAAATAAAATGTAAACTTGATCTCTGGCTCAAGGAAATGGTTTTACCTAAGGAAGGAATCAGCATCTTAAACTATAAATTCATAAAATAAAACTTACATTTTTCCATACATATCATATTTACTAAAAAAATTATAGAAGTAATGCCAGTTCAAAAGAGAAATTCTTAAAAATTCTAAAAACATAGTGAAGAAAAAAATCAACTCAATTTCGGGTGCATAATATAAAAAATGGGAGTTGTCTAAACTCAATCTCCAAAGGCAAATCAGACAGACTGGAGTCTTTGAGATTCACCTGAGATTACTTGCAAGAAACCTGAGAGAAAATCCCAATAAGTGAGTCTGACCTCCAAGAAAGACATAAGCATTTAAAGGGAGTTGCTATTCCAGATTCTGAGTGCCACAAGGACTCTGATGCCAGGACTTATTTCTTGGGCCAGTTCTTTTATTAAAATCATTCCTTAGGCCAACAGAGAGCTGAGGATCCATGAAAAGGGGTTCAAATAAAATTTAGTAAGCCTCTGGGGAATAAAGAGGATGGTGCAAGTATTCTTCCCACAGGAGGTATCACAAGAAGAAAACAAGCCATATCTCCTCTTTCACCCAAGAAACTCTGAGGAGGCATCTGGTATCTGAGGTTCTCAATGTCTCACGTAGGGTGAGAAAAAATCGTGACCAGCAAATGATGAATGAGAGACAGTGCTCCCAAGCCTAACCTAGGGCAGCTGTAGAAGGGGAGGTGAGTTCTAGAACAAACTTTCTTGAAATTCAAGAAAGATATTTCCTAGCATTTAAATTTGGTTGGCAAGAAATGATGCCTTCTTTTAATCTGCATGTTTTTGATCCCTAGGGAATTTAAAAATTGATTTATAAATTTGTTGGCCATGTAGTTTTTGTGACTAGCCTGTTGGTGGCTCTTTTATCTGCTGCAGTGTTCATTCTTTTTATTTAAAATGAAGTCTATAAATCTGAAGATAATAACAATATTTCTGTGATGGCTATACCTTTTTTAAATAGTTTGTTATTAACTCTTTGACCTTATTTATACTGTCTTTCCACCCAAAATTTTCTATGTTTACTTTTATCTATTCAGTCTTTTCACTCCACTCCAAAATCATCTAGATGTTCATCTAGAAGTTATTTTTTTTAATTGGAGGCTAATTATTTTACAATATTATATTGGTTGGTTTTGCCATACATTGACATGAATCCGCCCCGGGTGTACATGAGTTCCCCTTCCTGAACCCCCCTCCCATCTCCCTCTTCCCCTTATCCTCCCCCTGGGTCATCCCCGTGCACCAGCCCCGAGCATCCTGTATCATGCCTCGAACCTGGACTGCTGATTCGTTTCACATATGATAATATACATGTTTCAATGCCATTCTCCCAGATCATCCCACCCTTGCCCTCTCCCACAGAGTCCCAAAGACTGTTCTATACACCTGTGTCTCTTTTGCTGTCTCGTATACAGGTTTATAATGAGGTGGATGAAACTGGAGCCTATTATACAGAGTGAAGTAAGCCAGAAAGAAAAACACCAATACAGTATACTAATGCATAAATATGGAATTTAGAAAGATGGAAATAGAAGTTATTATATTTAACCCTAAAAACCATATGGATACAATACACTAATAGCTTTCTATTAAGCTGTCTAACTCATTTTTGCATTTTAACCAATTAGATTATTGTTGTTAATTGGATAATGCATTATTTCCTCACTGATTTTAAATTCCATGTTTATCATATTCATTTTATACATACACATCTATTTATGTATTTATCATCTATCCAATCTATTTATGTTTCCAATGATCTACTATAGATTCTAATGGCAGTAACACCCTGTTCTAAGTCATATGATTTACAATTTAATATCTGATGATGTACATGGGCCTCATAATTCTTATTTTAAAAATATTTTGCCTCCTTTCTGTCATTTATTTTTCTAGATTAATTTTTGAAGTAATGGTCAAATTTCTAAGTAAGTACTTGTAAATGTTGGATTAGAATTTCATTAAATGTATACATTAATACGTGGGAGAAGTGACAACTTTACAATGTTTAAAATTCCCCATCCTTAAACAAAATATATCTCTCCTTTTATTGTTTCATATTTTCCTTTTCAGTAAAGCTTTGTAGATTGTGTAGATTAGTTTTTTTTAATAAGTTTATTATAAGCTAGTATATATTTTTGTATATTTTGCATCTCTTGAGCAGGATCTTTTGAATCCATCATATTTTGTCAAGTGATCTTTTCTGGTACATAGGAAAATAAATAATCTTCCTATATTTATTTTAACATAAAATTCTTAAAGAATATCTCTGTTTTCACAGTATCTACTCCTAATGCTTTGTAGCTGATGACATTTTAAGATTTAGGTAAAGAGAAAAACCCACAAACTTTAACATCAAAGATACCTGTAGTTTCATCTTAGTGCAACAAATTCTTCACTATGCAAAACTGGCCAACTGATATTTTTCTCTGAAGCTCAGAATCCTCACCTATAAAAGGGCATTGATTTTTTCCCTTGATGTGGTCAGTGTGAGCCAAAGTGAAAGAATTTTTGTAAAGCACAGAGCTCAAATAAAGCTACTACACAGTAGGAAAGGAAGAAAAATGTTAATTCCTCTTCTTCATCCCAGTCCTTGTAAAAAATATCACTTGGAAATTTCATCCTTTAGATACAGGAACTAGAAAAAAATAATTGTCTATAAACACAAACACATACAGCTTTTAAATGCATTTGAGGTATATATTTAGCTAACTTTTCTCCTGGTCTGATTACCAGTGGTGGCAAAATGCACATGTACGTACATATGTGAATATGTATTTTATAAGCAACAGTATTACTTTGTTAATGAAATACCAGTGATTGTAATTTCAAAATTAATGAATTAAGCCACAGAATTGGTCTATAGAACCATGGCAAGATTAATGAGCATTCTGCCACTAATGGCAGTCTGCAGTCACAAACTTTATTCACTAATTACCCAAATATTCACTGACTGAGCACCAGCTACCAGGCACAGTGCTGGGCTCTGAGGATGTAAAGGTGACAGTATCCACCCAGTGAAATCATGGCATTCTCAACTACATCTTAAGCAATTGGCAGCTTGACTGTCCTTAAAGCAGTGACTTTCTCTGGATCATCAGCCAACCATCCAATGGCCCATTTTTTATCCTGAGCAGCTGCTCTTATGTATCTGACTTTCCTGGCTTCCTGAGCTTTAATAAATGGTTTTCAACCTGAGCAGCCTGAAGCAAACTCTTGGGCATTCCGTTTTTATTTCTGAACGTACTGCCTAAATCTTGATTTCATTTTATGTTGATGCCTCAGGAGCTGACCTAGGATAAATGGAAGCTGCCAGCTGCCAACTGTGCTGTCAGCTGCGTGGTCGGGTCAAAGGTGCCGGCTGAGCTTGCAAATTCTGACGGTTTGCCAGCAGTGAAGGCATTTGCCTTAGAGGGAAATGGCGCCTCGTACATACCTCATCCCACATTGCTGCTGAATGTGCCAATTTCAGGCGATGTCCAACTTGGAGAAAAGAAGTGCAAAGAATGGTGTTTCCATGACCCTCCCCCAAATACAGAAAACCACCTGAACCTCCACAGCCACCCTAATCTTTGCCTCAGGCACACTCTCGTGTAGAGAAGAAGCAAGTTTCTGTTTCCTCAGGAGTACTGGAAAGTGGCATGACAGCTGGTTTCCATGAGCAAAGCACATATTCCAACGCTGCAAAGAAAAAATAAAAAACCCACCACATTCTTTTATCTATTAAACTAAGGAGGGTTTTATTACACTGCGCCTTCAATAAATTTATCTAAATTTTCCTCACGTAGAATTCTTGTCAACGAAAGGTTGTTCTTGCATTAAAAAAAAAAATTTACATTCAATCAAACATAATTTAAATGCTGAATTTCTGGTTTTGAAAAAAAAAATTAAAAATGTCCGGTTAACATCTAGAAAAAAATCTATTGGTAAAATCGTTTGACAATTGAGGTCAAGCCTGAATTTAGCTGAAGGAATAATCATCATATCAATTTGAAAATAGAAATTGCACTAAAAGAATGTTCTTTTCTCTTGAAAGATGCACCAGACTCAGGTTATGGCATAGAGTGAAAATCTCAGTAACTATAAATGTTACTGATGACTCTCACCCCTGGTTTAACTCTGGGTTTTTCTAAATGCTTATGTAGCATACAAATTATCTGCTGAAGCGGAGCCAAGAGTGCCAAATGAACAGTGCAGGAGACGTCAGAAGGGAGTGAAATTTGGAAATGAAATGGCAACCTTTAAATAGCCTAACTGCGTACATCGTGATATGACTTCAGTGGGTCCCCAGTCATTACTATTAAGGCTACAAGAGAAAAACCTCAGCAGTGTTTAATCCAGAAACACTTCAATTCAATTATCACTGTGTCGCCACCAGTATAATTCCATACTGTTAGTCAAGATTTATTCTTTCTCCCTTTCTTTTGTTCACTTCTGTCTTCCCATTCTCTAAAAAATTATCAGAACTTCAGGCTCTGAATGATTTACCATTTGAACCAGTTTGATCACTGTGAAACTTTTAGTGGCAGAAAGAACATAATTAAGTATTTGTAGGGGTTTTAAGGGTTAATGATATCATAAAACAATTTTAGTAATATTTATGCTAATAAAATTTTGAGGCATTGGGTGAATTAAAATTCATTCATATGAAAGATTGTACTTAAAAACTGTGGAAAAGGAGTGAACATATGTTAGCTTCTTAGTATGTGTCAAGCAGTATGCTAAGCATTTAACAAATATTTTTTTCATTTGTTGATTTTAATAATATGCACTACTGTCCCCATTCTACAGGGCAGGAAACTGGAAACTTACAAAGATTAAATATGCAAATTTAGAGAGAAACTGCTTTTAAGTGGCAGAACCTCAGTTTTCCTGGATGAAAGTCTAAGTCAGCTGACCCTAGAACTCTTCCTATTGTATCTTACAGAATCTTCCATTTAATGAAAAATTGGAAAAGTAAAAATTACAATTTACATAAACTTTCAGCAACAAAAAACCTCTAAAAACTAAAAAGAATAATCAAAATTAGGATATATTGACATCACTTTATAAAATTATTTGTTTCATACGATGATAGAAAATTTTCTCTTTTAATAGTAAATAATCTCATTGGGAAGTTTGTCTTTATTATTATTAAAACAGATTAAATGACATTAATAATCTAGGCAAAATTTAATTTATTAATAGGTTCCTGCTAATGCAGGAGATGAGGGTTCAGTTGCTGGGTTGGGGAGATCCCCTGTAGAAAATCCCATAGACAGAGGAATCTAACTGGCTATAGTCAATGGGGCTGCAAAAGAGTTGGACATGACTGAGCAACTAAAACAACAAATAAAAGAAATGCATGCAGATTTACCACCACATTTAATGTAGAATCTATTTCCTTTTGATTTATTTTTAAATTCTTAGTGATCAAGAAAAAACAAAATTCCTTTCTTTATCTTTTCTCAACCCCATCACTCATATTGGATTTAATGTTACCAACTTCCAAATACATTTTGTGTTCTCAGTTATGTCTATTTAATTAATTAAAAATTTTAAAAAGGAAGCAGTATGAAGCATATTTATGTGAAGCACAATGATACTGTTTTGATACGTACAATTGATCTTTGAACAAGTTGGGTTTTAGGGGCATCAACCTCCCTGAGCAGTTGAAAATCCACATATAATTGTAGAACCAGCCCTCTGGATCCAAGATTCCACATTCACAGATTCAGCCAATTCTAACTGTGTAGTACTATGGTTGTTCAGTTGCTCAATCGTTTCCAGTTCTTTGTGACTGCCTGGACTGTAGCATTCCAGGGTTCCCTGTCCTTCACCATCTTCTGGAGTTTGCTCAAAGTGATAACCGCTGAATTGTGATGCTGTCCAAACATCTCATCCTCTGTTGTCCTCTTCTCCTGCCCTCATCATGGAATCTTTCCCAGCATCAGGGTCTTTTCAAATGAGTCAGTTCTTTGCATCAGGTGGTCAAAGTATTAGTGATTCAGCTTCAACATTAGTCCTTCTAATGAATATTCAGGGTTTGATATTCAGGGTTGATTTCCTTTAGGATTGACTGGTTTGATCTCCTGGCTGTCCAAGGGACTCTCAAGAGTCTTTTCCAACACCACAGTTCAAAACCATTAGTTATTTTGCTCTCATTTTTCTTTATAGTCCAACTCTCACATTTATACATGACTGCTGAAGAAACCACAGCTTTGACTATACAGACCTTTGTTGGTTAAGTGATGTCTCTGCTTTTTAATACATACGCTTTCTAGGTTTGTCATAGTTTTTCTTCCAAGGAGCAAGTGTCTGTTAATTTGATGGCTGCAGTCACCATCTACAGTGATTTTGGACCCAAGAAAATAAAGTCTGTCACTATTTCCATTGTTTACCCATCTATTTGCTATGAAGTGATAGGACCAGATGCCGTGATCTTAGTTTTCTGAATGTTGAGCTTTAAGCCAGCTTTTTCACTCCCCTCTTTCACTTTCATCAAGAGGTTCTTTAGTTCTTTTTCGTTTTCTGCCATAAGCATGGTGTCATCTGTATATCTGAGGTTATTGATATTTCTCCCAGCAATCTTGATTCCAACTTGTACTTCATCCAGCCCGGCATTTCACATGATGTACTCTGCGTATAAGTTGGATAAGTACGGTGAGAATATACAGCCTTGACATACTCCTTTCCCAATTTTGAAGCTGTCCATTGTTCCATGTCCAGTTCTAACTGTTGCCTCTTGATTTGCATACAGGTTTCTCAGGAGGCAAGTAAGGTGGTTTGGTATTCCCATCTTTTTAAGAATTTTCCAGTTTGTTATAGTTCACACAGTCAAAGGCTTTAGTGTAGTCAATGAAGCAGAAGTAGATGTTTTTCTGGAATTCCCTTGTTTTATCTATGATTCAATGGATGTTGGCAATGTGATATCTAATAAAGAGTACTATAGGATGCATTTATTGAAAAAAAATCTTCATATAGATGGATCCTCACAGTTCAAAATCATGTTGTTTAAGGGTCAACTGTACTACATTTCACTTTAACTGTTACATCATGTAAGGTATCATTTAAGTTAAATTCTATTTTTTACTTGTTTAGTATGGATACTAGGGAATTTAAAATTACATATATGGCCAACATTATTTTTCTATTGGACAGTGCTTTCCTAGGAGAAGTAGGGCAAGGATTTTCATGTCAGATTGCATAAGATCAAAGCCTACTCTGCCACCTACTACCTGTATGGCCATGGGAAGTTTGCTCAGTCTCTCCATGCCTTGCTTTTATCATCTATAAATTGGGCATGATAATACAAGTACTTACTTCATAGTGTTGTGAGGATTGAATGTATTAGGATTTGTAAAGTGCTTGATATAGGGCTATGATGGGCTAATGATATGTTGTTGTTGTTGTTGTTTAGTCACTAAGTCATGTCTGACTCTTTTGCAATCCCATGGACTGTAACCTGCCAGGCTCCTTTGTCCATGGGATTGCTCATGCAAGAATGTTAGAGTGGTTTATCATTTCCTCTTCAGGGGATCTTCCCAACCCAAGGATCAAATCTGTATCTCTTGCATTGGCAGGTGGATTCTTTACCACGGAGCCACCAGGGAAGCCCTTGGTATGATATAGGCACTTGTAAATTAAAAATAAAATTATTCCTCCCTGGAAAAGGTAGACCAGTATTCTTCCAATGAATGCTCAGTGAGATTAATCTGCTGCTCTTAACAGAATATCTGTAATAGATGATAAATTAGAACATCTAGACGTTTTTTAGATGCTCACAGCAGAACTGAACCAAAACATCATTTTAAAAGATTATTGTATTTATACAATATTATTCAATTATTCAATTGATCCTTGAACAAAATATGGATGAGGGGTGCCAACCTTCTGCAGAGTTGAAAATCTGCCTTTAACCTTATAGTCAGGCCTCTGGGTCCACGGTTTTGCATCCATGGAATCAACCAACAGATTGTGCAGTACTGAGGGCAGTACTTTCACTATTGAAAGACATGCATTTAAGTGGACTTGTGCAGT
This sequence comes from Moschus berezovskii, assembly GCF_049115385.1. Taxonomy (NCBI): domain Eukaryota; kingdom Metazoa; phylum Chordata; class Mammalia; order Artiodactyla; family Moschidae; genus Moschus; species Moschus berezovskii. The sequence goes on along the minus strand of NC_142469.1, from coordinate 78,338,112 downwards.
TCAAACCAGCATTGTACAATGGTCAAGAATAGTTTTATTTTTTGGCTAAGCTTTTGCATATATTTTGATTGAAGATCCCTTGGACTACAAGGAGATCAAACCAGTCAATCCTAAAGGAAATCAACCCTGAATATTCATTGGAAGGACTAATGCTGAAGTAGAAGCTCTAATATTTTGGCCACCTGATGTGAAGAGCCAACTCATTAGAAAAGACCCTGATGCTGGGAAAGATTGAAGGCAGGAGAAGAAGGGGACGACAGAGGATGAGTTGATTGGATGGCATCACCGACTCAATGGACATCAGTTTGAGCAAACTCCGGGAGATAGTGAAGGACAGGGAGGCCTAGCATACTGCAGTCCACAGGGTCACAAAGAGTCAGATATAACTGAATGACTGAACAACAACAAATTATGTGTTTAACTGACAAAACTGATTATTACAGTAACATAGACACTAATATTTAAAGTTTGTAAATTGTTGTGGCTGATAGTCATCCCCAGCAAGTGGTATCTAAGGATATTTTCTGTGCTCTGACAGTTCCAACAGCCCTGGAAGAGAGAGAAACACTCTACAGGAATAATAATATTTCTGTCTTTGTTTGCCTTTGGCAAAAAGTTTAAAAATATTGATATATTTCAAGATGGCACTAAACTTTTGTAAGAATTTTATCTAGACAGAAGGTATGTAAAAATATTTTCACCTAAAAAATCACATACTTCTTTAATAACCTTAACTCACTAGTCAGTCAGTTTCTGACTATCTGCTGTGTGCATGGCCCTACAAAATAATGCAAAACCTTTATGTTCACAAAAGATTCTATAAAGTCAAAATTAAGGCAAAGGTGCAGAATCTGTGTCTGTAGACTTTTTTTTACAGAACTGAAGGTCTATATTTAAAATATAGTCACAATATTCACAATTTTTAGTTTCTTTTCATGGGCAACAGTTCAAAAATGTAATTTCTAATTTAAGAGGGTAATTACCTCCATGTTTTATCAAGTGCCTTTTATTTAGTGTGACTACAGATAAATAATTATGGTCAATATTTTATAATACCATTATGTTCTTCTGGGATGTCAAATTACTTATGTACATCCATATAGACACAGATACTCTTAAAAGTGAAAATAAACCTCCCAAATCAAGCTTAGGAAACTCAATAAGTAATATGTTGAGCCAAATCAGGACTATATTGTGCTTGTCATGCTATTTTCTGAACATAGTCTTCTCCCTTACCTCCCCCTCATCTGTGAAACACATCTGTGATTTCTTTACTAACCATTTTCCAGCCTCTTTCATAAAATAACGGTTGTGTTCTGGTGTTTTTCATTTTGAATACTTCGAGCATGTCTCCCATCTCATCCACTGCCACATTGTTAAATCTAAAGTAGAAAGAGAGAGTGATCGCTCTGGTGTCTCCAGTTGGCAGCAGAAAATGTGTTGTTTTCAATTACTGTGTGTAAAAGCTCAGCCAAAGGGAAGGCAAATTTTAGGATGATGTGTCCAAGGAAAGAACTACCACTAAGGTAGCCTGGAAATGACAACTCCAGAATCAAGCCCTAATAAGGGATTTCCAAAAGTGACCCTAAGACAGAAGACGCACCCCTTAGTTTTGCCAAGTCATATCATGGAAAATCACTGTACTCTAGGCTAAATGATGCAGGCAGACAGGGCCTGGATCTCCATAGAGTGCTGTTTGACGAACGAAGTTCATTTACCTGGTCTTTTGCTCTAAAGGATGCCTGCTCCCTACAATTGTAAAAGTTAACATAATACAGAAGTCTTGCTAATATAAAGGATTTGAGATTAACAGTCTACATCAATTCTGATTTTCCATATTTTTTTTAGTAGAACCAGGTTTGCTAATAAATTGCCAGCTGTTAAAGTCACTAAGCCTATTTTCATCACAACTACCACATAACAGGACCTCTGCAAATACCTAAAGCCTGCTTTTCTCTCATTGTACAATTTATATTGTTTCAGATGAAATGTACCCTCTGACAACATTTCTGGGGCTTTATCGTTAATAACTTAAAATACAGTTACAAGGTTTGGGTGGTAAGTTGGCAGACCTGCAAGCAGTATGGCATTCTGGGCCAATCCTTCTCCCTTCAAGGCCTGAAAATGATTTCAAAAAAGAAGGAAGGAGAAAGAAAGAAAGAGAGAAAGAAACAAAAGCCAGGGGAGCCACCCCAAACTTGGACCAGGCACTGCCTTCCCCCAAAACACAGATTTTCAAAATAATGCTTCATCAGAAGGCAACCCTGTCATAATTGAGGAAAACTGAGTTTAGATCTTGAATTACACTCAAAAATATCTGTTCTTCACAAGAATCACAGATCTCCTTTCTCTCCTCCTCACCAACTCTCTCAAAGAAAAAAATAAGTGATTTATAGAAAGAGGATGTTTGTAAAATAAAATAATACAGAAAGATTTTTAATATTTGGAGGAGATTTCACAAAAATCATGTGCTAACAGCTCTAACTTCTCAAGAGGAGTGAGCTTTGCCCCTGAGAAAACTTTATTTTCATCACACCACTGCTCCAACTACAATGCTGGTTTTGACAAGCTGTGTTCCTGGTAAAATGTTATTGTTGGCACATGTAAACGGTGGAGAGACAGCTCTGGGAGGCTCCCTCCCGAGTGGAGATGTGCAAATTGACTACAGCACCTGTGGGAGAGTCAGGTACCTCTGACCCAGATTCACTCTGTTTTCTAGCACCCTGTCCCTTTGTTCTGTAATGAGATCCAAATGTTCCCTTCCTCCAGTCCCTCTGGCCCTGTAACACGATGCCAGATTCACTTTGAATGGGCCTCCTCACCCTGGGTCCTGCTGCTGCCATTGGACTATTAAAAAAAGAAGCCCGCCATCCTCTGGAGTGTCGCGACAACCCTCTCTAGCTCCCTGTGTTCTGAGATAGCTGTGCCTTGATGACTTTTTTTTCATAGGATGTTTGCAGGTCATTCATGGAAGCAAAACTTTCTTCCTTTCTTCTTGTGGGCAGGAGAAGCATCATATTATTCAGGCAGCAGAAACTCTTTTCTAAAGTGAAAGTCCAGTGAATTTTATTATGCTACATAGGACACACAGCAGGAAATGCCAGTGCTTAACCGACATCTTTGATGCTGCTGTGTAAGCCCTTGGTTTTCTGTTTGCTTTTCCCTCCATCTCAGTAAAGACATGGGGAAGTGAAGCCCTCACCATGTGCCCGAGCAGCTTGTGCCATGCTCCAAAGTACATCTGAAAATGTCAGGACCAGGTCTGGTTTGATTTAAAGAATTTATCCTTTACCTAAGCCCATCTCCCATCTGACCCAAAGCCAGTGCCCACACAGAGGTCAACTAACCACACTTCTGTTCTGAGGACAAACAGGAGTCTGCTCTGAAATCAAAGCAACTCTAACAAAAGTTGTGGCAAAAAAAACTTAGATCATAAATGCCGTGCACAGGGGACCTGTGTGAAAAGTTCTTAACATTGCACCCCCCCTCCCACCCCAACCAACCTGCCTTCAATCTGATTAGTTAAACTGACCTGAAAAGTTCAAGAAAACCTTTACTTCTGTTATTTTTAAACAAGATCAGGAGAAACTTGGTCTCAGATTTGTCAAAACAGACGCTACTTTTCTAAGCATCCTCACCATCCATTTCTATTGGCCCCTTTAGAAACTTTATTAATCATTGTAGTGCTATGTGTTTTTAAAAGATTACCTCTCTGCCAGAACAAAGACTTAGAGTTAAGAAAACTAATTTGGTTTTTGTGTACCAGATGAAGAGGAAGAGTCAAATTCAAGAGCTATTTGGAAGGGAGATTTTGAATATTAACATGATTTATTAAACACTAAGCATTCTGCTTCCAATTTGCCTTGATTCATGGACCTAACATTCCAGGGTCCTATGCAATATTGCTCTTTACAGCATTGGACCTTGCTTCTATCACCAGTCACATCGACAACTGGATATTGTTTTTGCTTTGGCTCCATCCCTTCATTCTTTCTGGATTTATTTCTCCACTGATCTCCAGTAGCATATTGGGCATCTACTGACCTGGGGAGGTCCTCATTCAGTATCCTATCATTTTGACTTTTCATACTTTGGAAGTGAGAAATAGATTTAAGGGACTAGATCTGATAGATAGAGTGCCTGATGAACTATGGACGGAGGTTCTTGACATTGTGTAGGAGACAGGGATCAAGACCATCCCCATGGAAAAGAAATGCAAAAAAGCAAAATGGCTGTCCAAATAGCTGTGAAAAGAAGACAAGCAAAAAGCAAAGGAGAAAAGGAAAGATAGAAGCATCTGAATGCAGAGTTCCAAAGAATAGCAAGGAGAGATAAGAAAGCCTTCCTCAGGGATCAATGCAAAGAAATAGAGGAAAACAACAGATTAGGAAAGACTAGAGATATCTTCAAGAAAATTAAAAATACCAAGGGAACATTTCATGCAAAGATGGGCTTAATAAAGGACAGAAATGGTATGGACCTAACAGAAGCAGAAGATATTAAGAAGAGGTGGCAAGAATACACAGAAAAACTGTACAAAAAAGATCTTCATGACCAAGATAATCACGATGGTGTGATCACTCATCTAGAGCCAGACGTCTTGGAAGGTGAAGTCAAGTGGGCCTTAGAAAGCATCACTATGAACAGAGCTAGTGGAGGTGATGGAATTCCAGTTGAGCTATTTCAAATCCTGAAAGATGATGCTGTGAAAGTGCTGCACTCAATATGCCAGCAAATTGGGAAAACTCAGCAGTGGCCACAGGACTGGAAAAGTCAGTTTTCATTCCAATCCCAAAGAAAGGCATTGCCAAAGAATGCTCAAACTACCGCACAATTGCACTCATCTCACACGCTAGTAAAGTAATGCTCAAAATTCTCCAAGCCAAGTTTCAGTAATACGTGAACCATGAACTTCCAGATGTTCAAGCAGGTTTTACAAAAGGCAGAGGAACCAGAGATCAAATTGCAAACATCTGCTGGATCATGGAAAAGCAAGAGAGTTCCAGAAAAACATCTATTTCTGCTTTATTGACTATGCCAAAGCCTTTGACTGTGTGGATCACAACAAACTGTGGAAAATTCTGAAAGAGATGGGAATCCCAGACCACCTGACCTGCCTCTTGAGAAACCTATATGCAGGTCAGGAAGCAACAGTTACAACTGGACATGGAACAACAGACTGGTTCCCAATAGGAAAAGGAGTACGTCAAGGCTGTATATTGTCACCCTGCTTATTTAATTTCTATGCGGAGTACGTCATGAGGAATGCTGGGCTGGAAGAAGCACAAGCTGGAATCAAGATTGCCGGGAGAAATATCAATAACCTCAGATATGCAGAGGATACTGCCCTTATGGCAGAAAGCAAAGAGGAACTAAAGAGCCTCTTGATGAAAGTGAAAGAGGAGAGTGAACAAGTTGGCTTGAAGCTCAACATTCAGAAAACAAAGATCATGGCATCTGGTCCCATCACTTCATGGAAAATAGATGGAGAAACAGTGGAAACAGTGTCAGACTTTATTTTGGGGGGCTCCAAAATCACAGCAGATGCTGACTGCAGCCAGGAAATTCAAAGACACTTACTCCTTGGAAGGAAAGTTATTACCAACCTAGATAGCATATTAAAAAGCAGAGATATTACTTTGCCAAAAAAGGTCTGTCTAGTCAAGGCTATGGTTTTTCCAATGATCATGTATGGATGTGAGAGTTGGACTGTGAAGAAAGCTGATTGCCGAAGAATTGATGCTTTTGAACTGTGGTATTGGAGAAGACTCTTGAGAGTCCCTTGGACTGCAAGGAGATCCAACCAGTCCATTCTAAAGGAGATCAGTCCTGGGTGTTCATTGGAAGGACTGATGCTAAAGCTGAAATTCCAATACCTTGGCCACCTCATACGAAGAGCTGACTCACTGGAAAAGACTCTGATGATGGGAAGGATTGGGGGCGGGAGGAAAAGGGGAAAACAGAGAATGAGATGGCTGGATGGCATCACCGACTTGATGGACATGAGTTTGAGTGAACTCTGGGACTTGGTGATGGACAGGGAGGTCTGGAGTGCTGTGATTCATGGGGTCGTAAAGAGTCGGACACGACTGAGCAACTGAACTGAACTGAACTGAAGCATTCTGCAAAGCACTTCACATGCATTACGTCATTCAATCCAAACCATAAGCCTATGATATAAACACTAATTGTAGCCCCACTTTATAGAAGTGGAAGTTGAGGTAGAGAGGAAGTAATGAACTTCTCAATGCTAATATATGACTAAGCTGGGATTTGTATTCAATTCAGTTCAGTCGCTCAGTCATGTCCGACTCTTTGTGACCCCATGAATCATAGCACGCCAGGCTTCCCTGTCCGTCACCAACTCCTGGAGTCCACCGAAACTCATGTGCATCGAGTCGGTGGTGCCATCCAGCCATCTCATACTCTGCCGTCTCCTTCTCCTCCTGCCCCCAATCCCTCCCAGCATCAAGGTCTTTCCCATTGAGTGAACTCTTTGCATGAGGTGGCCAAAGTATTGGAGTTTCAGCTTTAGCATCAGTCCGTCCAATGAACACCCAGGACTGATCTTTAGGATGGACCGGTTGGATCTCCTTGCAGTCCAAGGGACTCTCAAGAGTCTTCTCCAACACCACAGTTCAAAAGCATCAGTTCTTCGGCACTCAGTTTTCTTCACAATCCAACTCTCACATCTATACATGACCACTGGAAAAACCATAGCCTTGACTAGACGGACTTTGATGGCCAAGTAATATCTCTGCTTTTTAATATGCTATCTAGGTTGGTCATAACTTTCCTTCCAAGGAGTAAGTGTCTTTGAATTTCATGGCTGCAATCACCACCTGCTGTGATTTTGGAGCCCCAAAAAATAGAGTCTGCCACTGTTTTTCCATCTATTTCCCATGAAGTGATGGGACCAGATGCCATGATCTTCGTTTTCTGAATGTTGAGCTTTAAGCCAACCTTTTCACTCTCCTCTTTCACTTTCATCAAGAGGCTTTTTAGTTCCTCTTCACTTTCTGCCATAAGGGTGTTGTCACGTGCATATTTGAGGTTATTGATATTTCTCCCGGCAATCTTGATTCCAGCTTGTGCTTATTCCAGCCCAGTGTTTCTCATGATGTACTCTGCATATAAGTTAAATAATGATTTGTATTAGGTTTCTCTAATTCTGAAATTTCTCCAATTCTTAACAGAAATGCAAAACAGGATTTGGTGATCAATCAGATGCTGGGAAGATAGACAGAACTTGGGGTCAAAGTAATGATGCTGTATTGAGCCTAGAAATAGAAATTAAGATATACAATAATACACATACATAAAAGGGAGTTTAGCAATCTAGATGAACTTTTACCATTCTACAGATGAGGAAACTGAGGGTTAGAGTTGACTTAATCTATGCATGATTGCATAATGTAATATTGGCAAAGCTCAAGCTGCAAGTCAGCTCCTCTAAGTCCTAGGCTGTTTTTTTTTTTTTCCAGTTTCCAAATTATTTGGTATCTTGAGCATTTAAAGTCTGCTAATTTCTTTTCAAAAGATTTTACTAAAAACAGGATATTGTATTCACAAACAGGTCTCTACAGCGCAGGAATTTCAATACTACCTATTGGTAGGTGCTAGAAATGGCAACCCACTCCAGTGTTCTTGCCTGGAGAATCCCAGGGACAGGGGAGCCTGGTGGGCTTCCGTCTATGGGGTCACACAGAGTCGGACACGACTGAAGTGATTTAGCAGCAGTGATCAATCACGAGTGCCTCTGTGTCAGTTTCAAGTGCCAGCTATCAGACGAGAAGGAGGAAAATATTAAAGTGCTGGACTCTAAGGCCCCTGAAAACAATGAACCAGATGCTTGGCCGCTTGGAACATTTTTCCAGAGTCTCCAGGAAATTAGGTGAAACAAAAGAGAATTAAAAAATCTGATGTCTTATTTTCCAATGTAAATTTAGGGTATTTTTCTTTATGCATATGTTAAATCCTTTTGTGCCTTTGAAATTTGTTGGGGTGCTTCCTGGCCCTCATATTCCTGACTCATGTGGGATAAATTAGCCAATGATCCCATTCCCCTGACTAAAACACCAAATTTCTAATTAAAAATGGAAAAGTATTTGTGTACATTTGTTGTAGGTAAGCATCAATTTACCTAATCTGTATTTGGGGGCCCTGCTCTGGGCAAAGTGCTCCACTTGTGTACACGTACTTAATTTTCACAATTATTATTATAACCATTTTTCATAAGGACTTCTCTGGTGGCTTAGATGGTAAAGTGTCTGTCTATAATGCGGGAGACCTGGGTTTGATCCCTGGGTCAGGAAGATTCCCTGGAGAAGGAAATGGCAACCCACTCCAGTACTCTTGCCTAGAAAATCCCATGGACGGAGGAGCCTGGTGTCCATGGGGTCACAAAGAGTCGGACACAACTGAGCGACTTCACTTTTCAGATGAGTAAACTGAAGATAGGAAGGTTTTTTGGTTCAAGTTTACACAGCTAAAGAGAATATCTGGATGTCAGTTTAGCTACTCCCTTGAAGCCTCCAAACTTTCCAGCACAACTTACCTCCTTCTATGTGCAAGTGTTCAATGGCTTCTCATCACCCACAGTGTAAACTCAAAACTGCTGAAGTAGACATCTTAACCTCTCATGGCCTGAACTCTGTTTGTACTTCCTCCCTCCTCTTTCCCCACATCCCCTAGAAACGAACACCTTACATAGAGCCACAGGGGACTCTGCAATTTTCCTCACCTTCCAAAGAGTTTCAGGCCTTCTAGCCATTGATCACATTTTCCCTCTTCCTAGAAATCTCTCTCCTCACCAAACATACTTTACAGATAATTAAGGAAACAAGAAAAACGTAATATGTGTTTAATCTAGATCTGCCTAGATTTAATCAGTCTCTTTTACTTCCAGAAGACATGGGTTTTTCTCCATTATTTTATTTTTATTGGTTTCAGACCCACTAGAAAACTATGAGATTGCAAATAGAAAATCTATCTTTTTTATTTTATTGAATATAGTTGATTTACAAGGTTGTGTTTAATTTTTGTGATATAACAAGGTTATGCATATATATTGTTTTTCATATTGTTTTCCATTATGGTTTATCACAGGATATTGAATATGGTTTTTTGAAAATGGAAGTTTTAATTGCACACTTAAAAAAAAAAAGACAGTATCCTTTGGAATAGAATGAGCACTTGCGTCTGCTGCTGCTTCAACCCTGCTTCTCCAAGTGTGCCTGTCTATGATGGCATCATTCAGGCATCGTGTCTGGTGTCATGTACAGAGAAAACCATGGCTAGTTGACAAGCTCCACTCAAAAGTATGTTGGGAGCTGATTCTGCTCTATGTCTGGTGCTGCAGAGGCCAATAGAAGGGGTCCAAGGGGCAAAAGTTGCATACACCTGACCTGGGAGGGATGTTTAAGTCCACTGACTCATTGGAAAAGACCCTGATGCTGGGAAAGATTGAAGGATAGTGGAGAAGGGAATGACAGAGGATGAGATAGTTGGATGGCATCACTGACTCAAACATGCTTTTGAGCTAGCTATGGGAGTTGATGATGGGCAGGGAAGCCCACAGTCCATGGGGTCGCAAAGAGTCAGACATGACTGAGTGACTGAACTGAATTGAGCTTGAACAAAATATAAAATCATACCTAGTGTCTTGATGTCCTTCAGAGTGTGGAGGAAGGTTATTCAAGTTGAAGAAAAATGGATCATGCCCCAAGAGGTAGTACAAATGTGAGGAAATAAAAAGAAATAAGTATCAAAACATCATGAGAAACACTGGGCTGGAAGAAGCACAAGCTGGAATCAAGAGTGCCGGGAGAAATATCAATAACCTCAGATATGCAGATGACACCACCCTTATGGCAGAAAGGGAAGAGGAAATCAAAAGCCTCTTGATGAAAGTGAAAGAGGAGAGTGAAAAAGTTGACTTAAAGCTCAACATTCAGAAAACGAAGATCATGGCATCTGGTCCCATCACTTCATGGGAAATAGATGGGAAATCAGTGGAAACAGTGTCAGACTTTATTTTGGGGGTCTCCAAAATCACTGTGGATGCTGATTGCAGCCATGAAATTAAAAGACGTTTACTCCTTGGAAGGAAAGTTATGACCAACCTAGATAGTATATTAAAAAGCAGAGACATTACTTTGTCAACAAAGGTCCATCTAGTCAAGGCTATGGTTTTTCCCGTGGTCATGTATGGATGTGAGAGTTGGACTATGAAGAAAGCTGATCGCCAAAGAATTGATGCTTTTGAACTGTGGTGTTGGAGAAGACTTTTGAGAGTCCCCTGAACTGCAAGGAGGTCCAACCAGTCCATCCTAAAGGAGATCAGTCCTGGGTGTTCATTGGAAGGACTGATGTTGAAGCTGAAACTCCAATACTTTGACCACCCGAAGAGTTGACTCACTGGAAAAGACCTTGATGCTGGGAGGGATTGGGGGCAGGAGGACAAGGGGACAACAGAGGATGAGATGGCTGGATGGCATCACCGACTCGATGGACATGAGTTTGAGTGAACTCCAGGAGTTGGTGATGGACAGGGAGGCCTGGTGTGCTGCGATTCATGGGGTTGCAAAGAGTCAGACACGACTGAGTGACTGAACTGAAGTATCAAAAACTCGTATCTCAAGATACAGTGATACAAAAAACTTGTAAAAAAAAAATGAAAAGGAACGAATAATACACAATTTCAGACACAACAATGAAACCATGCCCAGAGAGCTACAAGTCTAGATGATGCTTTAACAACTCTTCCTTCTCCCCAAGATGGTGACACATCCTGTCCTTCCCGTCATCATTAATTTAACCCAGTTAAGAATAGCATGTTTCTGGGACTTCCATGGTGATCCTAACCAAAAGAAAAAACAAGAATAACAGTTTCCTACCTCATATCTTCAAGAAAACCTGCAGCTTCTAGCAGGTGGTGTTGTGAACAGTGTTGTTTTCACAGGCATGATTTTGGCCCTTGATACATAGCTATCAACCTACTTTAAAGAAGGTAACTTTTGAAAAATCTGAAACATCGCTCAGCTTTTCAGGAATGCAGTTACCATCGTGGGACTAAATCTTATTATGTTGTATTACTGAAAAGTCTTGTGAAGATATTTTTGGAAAATTCAATTATATATCAGTTGTCCTCCAAGAACTAGCTATAAAAGAAGCCCTACTGAAAATAATTTTGGAGAAGGAGATCCTTTTTTGATACATGAACTGTAACCCTTACTTCATTTACTCCTAAGCTCTGTTTTCACTCATCCTTTTCTTTGTTCGCAGTTGAAGCCTTCTGTTCCAAATCGACTGAAGAGCTAAAAATCCTCACACAACTTCCAGAGTTCCGACTATCTTCTCCTCTTGAGAAGCCTCTCCTATTTCTTCTACGTAGCACAGAGAGTAAGTGGAATTTGAAATAAATATTCTCTTAAACATTTCTATCAAGTATAGAAATGCACAAAAAGAAAGTTTAAACCCAAAGGGCAAGTGAAGAAAGCAGGAGCTGGAAGCCAAAGGCAGGGGAAATTTGAGAAACTTAAGTTTCATGGGGATGTTAGAAATAAGAAGTGTATATAGACAGATACTAGTGCCAAGGCACGACATAAAATAAATACTAAAATGTTCAGCACAGACCTTCAACTACCAAACAACATATGGAATTTCCTTTAAAGTCTACTGGAATTTTCACCAAAAGCAGATCAATAGGCATAAACAGCAGTTTATTAGAGATGTCACAGCCCTAATGATTCTCATTTATTCACAGATTCAGCATATTATTCAGCCTATAAAATGCCAAGCCAAAGGAAAACTTATAATAGGGACCCTCTTCCCAAAAGGTTCACATTCCAACAGGGAAATGAACATTTAAACATACAAGAGGAAATTGCAGAGGAGGTGATGTACACAATGATCAGAATATGTACAAAGCACAGTGAGACCCAGAGGAAGGAGTCACTAATTATTTGCAGAGTGGTCAGAGAGAGCTTCCAGAGGAGGTGATTTGTAAATTGATCTTGATGGATGAGTCAGAACCAGCATTTCGAAATAACCAAAAAGACATCATGTACAACAGTGAAATCTGTTCATGGGGAGTATTTTTGGGTATGAAAACTGGAAGAGTCATTCAATTCCATTGAACAAGCATATGCCCAGAGCTTACTTCTGCCCTTAATACTGTGTTGAGTTTCTGTGTATGTTATGGAAAAGAAAAAAAAGTCATTACCCTGCCTGCTATGAAATAAAAATAGATTAACATAAAACATTACAATCAAGTGCTAAAGTTTGCATTCAGACATTAAATTCTGTAAGAAGTCAACTTTTGAAACTTTGTTTGTAATATCACTAGGCAAGACAACAGAGGTTCTATTTTTAAGAAATATAATGGGTGGGAACTGGTAATTATAGCTCATCTAATTACCATTTGTTCCAGATAATTCATTTGAATCAATCATCAGGAATGAAATGCTTGATTGTTTAGAGAAAAATTGGCAATGAAGCAAATCTTACCAAGAGATTATTTGCCTAACAAAGCTCGGTATTCTTTCTTTTAACCTCAAATGGAAGAGATTGTGAAGTGTCTTTTGCTTTTTTCCCATGATCTAGCTGAACTTCGAAAAAGATTTTGAGATCACGTGATCAGTTTCTTGTTAAACCTGACTGAGTATACTTAAGCAATTATTGAGGTTGAGAATTGAATATCAGATAGCAATTTAAGAATAGAATTTCATGGAAACACAACAACAAGGTATGGGGCTATTTCCCTGACCCGTGAGTAGCGACCAAGCCTTGCCAAGCCATAAGACTCTCTGGGAATAAGTGACCACAACAAAGGAGCAACTCAGCAGAGATGAAGGCTATAAAATTGGCCATCTGTAGTCCACTGACCAATAGGGGAATGGCGGTGATGGAGAGGGAAAGAAGAGACTATAGGACAACCAGAAAATTGCTGCATAACTGCATAAATAAACAAACATTCAACCTGGAGTTTTCTAACTATAAGAACCATCTTAATATCTAGCAGACCTTTCTTTTAAAGGACTAATTCTAACAAATAACCATACATGTCTTTAATTACTCTTCTAAAATGGACAAACTATTACTTTCTAAAAAAAATTTTGTTTATGTATGTAAATATGTCAAGTCATTGGCTGTTGGCTATAGGGAGTGGAAGATAATAACAGTCTTTGGTGGTATTTGGGTGTGAACCACTAGTTAGTGTCATCAATGACACAGTAAAGCTACAATGTCAAAAATAGTTGGTTTTTTAAGAAAACTTCCTTATTTTAAAACAAAAACAAGTAGGGCCAAAGTGTAGACTCTTAGCTTTACCCCAAAGCATACCTGAGCACATAAGCCCAGTTCACGCATTCAGAATTCTCTGTGTATTTCACCATCTAATTCTACTGCTTTCAGATTGATGCAGGCTGTAGTTCTCTCTCTTATTTATTTTCTCCCCCTCCTCCCCACCACCCAACCTCTTTCTCTTAAGCTAGAGAGTTTGGATAAAAGTAGTGCCATGTCAGGAATACTTTCCTCTCTTTATTTCCCTAGAGATCAGATCTTATGGTTGGGATTAACCTCATCACTCTGCCTGTAAAGAGACATTGGTAGATACCCCTCCTTAGGATCAAGCTTATTCAGCTTCAGGAAGTGAGGCCAGTCTCTTCTCCATGATTCCATCTTCCTCTTAATTTACCAGATTGTAACTTTTCTCTGTTCTACTTCCGAACCATGAATATCTTCCCCAGTGAGAAGGTATTTATACCCTAAGATATAAATAAAGTAGAAATAACTAATGAGGTTACCATTCATTTCCACCCTACTTCCTATGATAGAGTTAAGGATAGTATTTCCTTAAGGACTATATTTCCAAGAGAAAGAAAAACCTTTAGCCATAGAAATGAAGTAGTAGTGGTAAAATTTCAGTCACTAGCCAACAATAAGAAAAGAGTTTGGCCAAAGCAAAGAGCTTTTTCTAGTACAGCTGAAATTACCCCACACTGTGATTGTCTTTTCTCACTGAGAGCTGCTGACCTTGCCCTCACCTTCAAAATGATGATTTTTCTACCACGTGACAAAAAAACCCACTTAATGGCAGACAGATGAGAGAAAAATAGTCTCTAGAGAATTCTATGAATTATTCATCTGCCCTAACACAAATGTATATCTAGCTTTCTACCTGACAATTTATCAGACCAGCACTAATATACTATCCTTATACTTTATTCTTAAATAAAACATATACTCAGAAGTCAGCTTAGTCATCAGATATACATATAAATAAATATTATAGATTGTGTATTATTTAATAATTTTTTATTAACTTATATAATTAATTTGATAAATATAATGGGTATGGTAAATATAATTATCAGATTTATTGTATATAATATAAAGTATATGGGCTTCCCAGGTGGCTCAGTGGTAAAGAATCTGCCTGCCAATGCAGGAGACATGGGTTCGATACCTGGGTCAGGAAGATTCCCTGGAGAAAGGAATGGCAACCAATTCCAGTATTCTTGCCTGGGAAATCACATGACCAGAGGAGCCTGCTGGGCAACTACCATGTGTTGTGGAAGAGTCAGACATGACCTAGCAACTAAACAACAACAGCAAAAATAAAGTATGTGTTAATATCTCAAAGCTATCAGTGTCCATACTGACTGAGGCCCCCAGTCACCAGCCCCTTTTCTCACAAACATACAAGGACCAAATTTGAGATCCTAGAAATTTAAGCCTTCTTGTTATTCCCTGGGCACTTTCAGTGCAGCTTGTAGTTTCGACCACAAAGGAAATTAGCATAATACATGGCAAACTGTAGAGGCTTGAGTAGCCTTTACAGTCCTGCAGACTCTTATGTACTTCAAAAGCATGAAGATTTTTGCTCTCACTCTTTTCCTCTCCCTTTTCAAATTGGCATTTACCAAAATAAAAGAGGAAATGAAATGATATAAACCACTTTGATGAAATATTGCTGGTCTGGCTTACATTTCCAGTAAATCTATATGATATTCATTTTTATGGTATAAAATATTATGATTATACCTCACATTTTTTAAGATAAAGTGGATTTTAAGAATTGGAGAAGCCAGAGGAAAAGAAGGAAATATTGGGATTATGGATCAACCTTCATTGCAGGAGGTTTTGCAATGTATCAGTTCTTAGGGATTGCAAATCAGATACCCAATCTCACACAGAGGCTGTCGGATGTCACTGAGTTGCAGAAAAGATGAAAATCCTCCTACTCTCTGGCTTTCTGAGGTTTTGTGGGTTTGAACAAGACCCTTACTGCTATTTGGACTTGGGTTTTGTGGTTAATATATGATAAAGGGGTTATTACACAGTGATCCTTGAGCATTTTGGTCAGCTGTGGCAATCAATCAAGAGACACTTCTTTTTTGGCAGCACACACTTCCATAAAAAATTCTCTGGCAGTCTTGAGTTAGTTAGTTATGACAGAGTAACCTCTATGTCAAGCAATATAGTTGATAAATTTTGCATGTGCTATTGACTGACAGAAACTCTGGCATTCTGGTAAGTAGCAATGCAAGCTTCAAAGAGCATAGAAACCTCTTTCTTCTTCCCAAACTAAAGGTGGTTAAATTAAACACATTCTCTCCAAGAAAGTTAAAGAAACACTTCAAGAATAAGTTCACATTTTGGTACCTATTCTAAATTCCTTTTCTTTATTTTAGGGAGGTTACAAGTAATCTCCCTAAAGCAGTTATTTCATTAAGATCATTCCTATTTCTGAATGATTCTGCTCCATTTAATTAAAATTACCTGGATACCTAGCATATATTTGACGTGGTACTGGAGAAATGGGAAAATAAAAATGAGCAGTATACTTGCATCTTGTTCATAGTCAGTTATATGGTTTTTTATTGAAATGTAATTGATTTACAATATCATGTTAGTTTCAAGTATATAGTACAGTGATTCATATATATTTTATATGTATATTATATAAAGTGGCTTATATATACTGCTAAGTCACTTCAGTCGTGTCCGACTCTGTGTGACCCCATAGACGGAAGCCCACCAGGCTCCCCCGTCCCTGGGATTCTCCAGGCAAGAACACTGGAGTAGGTTGCCATTTCCTTCTCCAGGCTTATATATAGTGGTGTATATATTCATGCACATATATATACATACATATGTATATATATGCATATATGGGCTTCCCTAGTAGCTCAGCTGGTAAGGAATCCACCTGCAATGCAGGAGACCCTGGTTTGATTCCTGGATCAGGGAAGATCCCCTGGAGAAGGGGTAGGCTACCCACTCCAGTGTTCTTGGGCTTCCCTGGTGGCTCAGTTGGTAAAGAATCTGCCTGCAATGTGGGAGACCAGGGTTCAGTCCCTGGGTTGGGACAATCCCCTGAAGGAGGGCATGGCAATCTACTCCAGTATCCTTGCCTGGAGAATCCCCATGGACAGAGCCTGGTGAGCTACAGTCCATGGGGTCACAAAGAGTCAGACATTACTGAGTGACTAAACATGGCACATATACATATATATATATATATATACACTTTTTCAGATTATTTTCCCTTATAGACTATACAAAATATTGAGTATAGTTAGTTCCCTGTGTTATATGGTAGATGCTTGTTGATTACTAAATTACATGGTTGATTTAATTTTTCAGAATCAACAAGAATTGAAAAAGATGGCCAAAGGGGGTAAACTCTTTTTATTTGATTCCAGGTTTATCTTGATTATATTCTTTGCAGCCAAAGATGGAAAAGCTCTATACAGTCAGCAAAAACAAGACCAGCAACTAACTGTGACTCAGATGATGCACTTCTTATTGCCAAACTCAGACTTAAATTGAAGAAAGTGGGAAAAACCACTAGACCATTCAGGTATGACCTGAATGGATTCAAGGGATTAGATCTGATAGACAGAGTGCCTGAAGAACTATGGACAGAGGTTCGTGACATTGTACGGGAGGCAGTGATCAAGACCAGCCCCAGGAAAAAGAAATGCAAGAAGGCAAAATGGCTGCCTGAGGAGGCCTTACAAATAGCTGTGAAAAGAAGAAAAGCAAAAAGCAAAGGAGAAAAGGAAAGATATACACACTTGAATGCAGAGTTCCAAAGAATAGCAGGGAGAGATAAGGAAGATTTCCTCAGTGATCAATGCAAAGACATAGAGGAAAACAATAGAATGGGAAATACTAGAGATCTCTTCAAGAAAACTAGAGATACCAAGGGAACATTTCATGCAAATATGGGCTCAATAAAGGACAGAAATGGTATGGACCTAACAGAAGCAGAAGATATTAAGAAGAGGTGGCAAAAATATACAGAAGAACTGTACAAAAAAGATCATGACCCAGATAATCACGATGGTATGACCACTCACCTAGAGCCAGACATCCTGGAAGGCGAAATCAAGTGGGCCTTAGGAAGCATCACTAAAACAAAGCTAGTGGAGGTGATGGAATTACAGTTGAGCTATTTCAAATCCTAAAAGATAATGTTGTGAAAGTGCTGCACTCAATATGCCAGCAAATTTGGGAAATTCAGCAGTGGTCACAGGACTGCAAAAATGTCAGTTTTCATTCCAATCCCAAAGAAAGGTAATGCCACAGAATGTTCAAACCACCTCACGATTGCACTCATCTCACATGCTAGCAAAGTACTGTTCAAAATTCTCCAAGCCAGGCTTCAACAGTACATGAACTGTGAACTTCCAGATGTTCAAGCTGGATTTAGACAGGGCAGAGGAACCAGAGATCAAATTGCTAATATCCACTGGATCATCGAAAAAGCAAGAGAGTTCCAGAAAAACATCTATTTCTGCTTTATTGACTATGCCAAAGCCTTTGACTGTGTGGATCACAACAAACTAACAAACTGTGGAAAATTCTTCAAGAGACGGGACTACCATACCACCTGACCTGCCTCCTGAGAAATCTGTATGCCGGTGAGGAAGCAACAGTTAGAACTGGACATGGAACAATAGACTGGTTCCAAATCTGGAAAGGATTACCTCAAGGTTGTATATTGTCAGCCTCCTCATTTAACTTCTATGCAGAGTACATCATGCGAAATACTGGTTTGGATGAAGCACAAGCTGGAATCAAGATTGCCGGGAGAAATATCAATAACCTCAGATACGCAGATGACACCACCCTTAAGGCAGAGAGCGAAGAGGAGCTAAAGAGCCTCTTGATGAAAGTGAAAGAGGAGAATGAATAAGTTGGCTTAAAGCTCAACATTCTGAAAACTGAGATCACGGCATCCGGTCCCATCACTTCATGACAAAAGGGGAAACAATGGAAGCAGTGACAGACTTTATTTTTGGGGGATCCAAAATCACTGCAGATGGTGACTGCAGCCATGAAATTAAAAGATAATTGTTCCTTGAAAGAAAAGCTACGACCAACCTAGACAGCTTATTATAAAGCAGAGACATTACTTTGCCAACAAATGTCCATCTAGTCAAATCTATGGTTTTACCAGTAGTAATGTATGGATGTGAGAGTTGGACCATAAAGAAAGCTGAGCCCCTAAGAAATGATGCTTTTGAACTGTGGTGTTGGAGAAGGCTCTTGAGAATCCCTTGGACTGCAAGGAGATCCAACAAGTCCATCCTAAAGGAGATCAGTCCTGGGTGTTCATTGGAAGGACTGATACTGAAGCTGAAACTCCAATACTTTGGCCACCTGATGTGAAGAACTGACTCATTGGAAAAGACCCTGATGCTGAGAAAGATTGACAGTGGGAGGAGAAGGGAATGAGAGAGAGTGAGATAGTTGGATGGCATCCCTGACTCGATGGACATGATTTTGTGTACTCTCCGAGAGTTGATGACGGACAGGGAGGTCTGGCGTGCTGTGGTCCATAGGGTCGCAAAGAGTTGGACATGACTGAGCTACTGAACTGAACTGAGGTTTATCTTGGTTTCTTTGTGTTTCTCACCAATAGGATACTGGCATATGGTGATTCTGCTTCTCTACCTTCTGGGAAAAAAAGGCTATCTATGAAGGAGTTCCACAGTTTATTGTGATCCACACTGTCTCTTGAGAAACCTGTATGCAGGTCAGGAAGCAACAGTCAGAACTGTACATGGGCCAACAGACTGGTTCCAAATAGGAAAAGGAGTACGTCAAAGCTGTATATTGTCACCTTGCTTATTTAACTTATATGCAGAGTACATCATGAGGAATGCTGGACTGGAAGAAGCACAAGCTAGAATCAAGATTGCTGGGAGAAATATCAATAACCTCAGATATGCAGATGACACTACCCTTATGGCAGAAAGTGAAGAGGAACTCAAAAGCCTCTTGATGAAAGTGAAAGAGGAGAGTGAAAAGGTTGGCTTGAAGCTCAACATTCAGAAAACAAAGATCATGGCATCTGGTCCCATCACTTCATGGGAAATAGATGGAAAAACAGTGGAAACAGTGTCAGACTTTATTTTTGGGGGCTCCAAAATCACTGCAGATGCTGATTGCAGCCATGAAATTAAAAGACGCTTGTTCCTTGGAAGGAAAGTTATGACCAACCTAAATAGTATATTAAAAAGCAGAGACATTACTTTGCCAACAAAGGTCCGTCTAGTCAAGGCTATGGTTTTTCCCGTGGTCATGTATGGATGTGAGAGTTGGACTGTGAAGAAAGCTGATCACCGAAGAATTGATGCTTTTGAACTGTGGTGTTGGAGAAGACTCTTGAGAGTCCCTTGGACTGCAAGGAGATCCAACAAGTCCATGCTAAAGGAGATCAGTCCTGGGTGTTCATTGGAAGGACTGATGCTAAAGCTGAAACTGCAATACTTTGACCACCTCATGTGACGAGTTGACTCACTGGAAAAGACTCTGATGCTGGGGAAGGTTGGGGGCGGGAGGAGACAGGGACGACAGAGAATGAGATGGCTGAATGGCATCACCGACTCTGTGGACATGAGTTTGAGTGAACTGCGGGAGTTGGTGATGGACAGGGAGGCCTGGCGTGCTGTGATTCATGGGTTCGTGGAGAGTCGGACACGACTGAGCGACTGAACTGAACTGAACTGATGAAGGAGTTAGACTGCAGATAAATGACCCTTGCATTAGCCTTTTTCAACAAGTTAGGCAATGATTTCAAGTGAAGCAATGATTACTCCAATTTTAGCAAGGATTGCTGTTGTTGTTTTTCAGTAATTAGGTCATATCCACTTTTGCGACCCCATGGAATGCAGCCTGCCAGGCTTCCCTGTCCTTCACTATCACCTGGAGTTTGCTCAGATTCATGTCAGTTGAGTCAGTGATGCTATCTAGCCATTTCATCCTCTACTGCTCCTTTTGCCTTCAATCTTTCCCAGCATTAGGGTCTTTTCCAATGATTCAGCTCTTTGCATCAGGTGGCCAAAGTACTGGAGCTTCAGCATCAGTCTTTCCAACAAATATTCAGGGCTAATTCCCTTTAGGATTGGCTGGCTTGATCTCCTTGCTGTCCAAGGGACTCTCAGGAGTCTTCTCCAACACCACAATTCAAAAGCATCAATCCTTCAGTGCTCAGGTTTCTTTATGGCCCAACTCTCACATCCATACATGACTGCTAGAATAACCATAGCTTTGACTATACAGACCTTTGTCAGTAATGTCTCTGCTTTTTAATATGCTTTCTAGTTTTGTTACATCTTTTCTTCCAAGGAACAAGTGTCTTTTAATTTCATGGCTGCAGTCAACGCCTATAGTGGTTTTGGGGCCCAACAAATAAAGTCTGTCACTGATTCCACTTTTTCCCCTTCTATTTGCCATGAAATGATGGGACCAGATGCTGTGATCATGGTTTTTCGACTCTTGAGTTTCAAGCCAGCTTTTCACTCTCCTCTACCTACAGTGGTTTGTTCTGCTAATTCTGTTCGGAAAAAGTAGGGAAAATTATGTCTATTTTGAACAAAAAAATTCCCACAGATTAAGAAAAATTTTTTTAAAGTTTAGAGTAACTGAACAACCACTGATGTTGACTTCTGAATTAATTCTATGATTCTTTTACTAGTAACAGAACCCATTAAGAAGATAACTCAAGTATGGATGGAGTTTCCATTGACTTTGATGTGATACCTGTGCATCCTTCAGGCTGAAGTTTAGATGATTAGTTTCCAAGTTGATTTTTCTAAGAATACACTGAAGGAGAAATGACAAAAATTCTCTATGAATGGACAAGACTGTACACAGCAGCAGTATATAATAGAAATATAATGCAAGTCACACATGTAATTTTAGATTTTTTAGGTGCCATTGTCCAACAGAAATACAATGTAAGCTATCTATGTAAATAATTTTTAATTTTCTAGTAACCACATTATAAAAAACAAAAATGATTAGATTAACACTTTTATTTAACGATATTTCAAAAAGATTATCATTTCAAAATGTAATCAGCATTTTAAAAAATGAGATCTCTTATTTTCTTTTTTTATAACTAGGTCCTTGAAATTCAGTGTACATTCTTTACTTACACTATTTCTTAATTTGGACTGGTCACATTTCAAATGTTCACTATTCACTTATGGTTAGAGACTATCCTAGTGGACAGTATAAAAAATGTTAGTTGCTCAGTCTTGTCCAACTCTTTGTGATCCCATGGACTGCAGCCTACCAGGCTCCTCCGTCCATGGAATTCTCCAAGCAAGAATATTGGAATGAGTAGCCATTCCCTTCTCCAGGGGATCTTGCTGACCCAGGCTTTGAACCTGGGTCTCACACATTGCAGGTAGATACTTTACCATCTGAGCCACCTGGGAAGCCCAGTGGGCAGTATGGATCTACAGAATTCTTCACACAAGAAGGGATGCTAGCATTAATCTATGAAAGATAATTTGTGGACCTTCTGGGTCAAAGAATCAATCAAATAATGAGAAATGTTATATAATTTAAATAAGTGTCAAATAATAAATATGAAGTCAACCCCTACTTTTTGAGATAACAGATAAGGTATTCCATTTGAAGTCTTGTACAATAACATGATCTGAGCAAAAACCTTCAATTTAACTTGACACATAATTGATGTTTAACAGTATTTGCCTGCCAGTTGCCTGATAATCTTAGATGATTTTGTCAAAAATGTATTTTTCACTCTACATAGTACTTGTCAATGTACAGAACTCCAAGTTTCAACCAATCATTTCTGTGAGTAAAATGCAGTTACTCCTATCAATCCAAATCAACATACCCATAAAGAAAATAAGGAACTTCAAACTCACATTTATATTATGGTTGTAAAGTCAAACTGCTCATCAGTTCCTGGTGTTGTTTGGCAGGACAGCCTGCAGTGCAATTCACTGTGGACTTCCAAAGATCAAAACCAACCAGATCTATAATCGTGTCTTCAAACATTCTCATTTTGAAAAGATAGACTTTTTGTTTCTGAAACAGCTAATTTGGTATTCACATAAATACGTCCTTAACTTCCCTTCTAACACAAGTATGAATTCCTCAAAGACCACAAGAGCCAAGTTTATCCTTAACTATAGTGGAAAAGTTTGTCAAAATGATATTTTTCTATTACCAAACTTTTATTTTTGTTTGTTTAAGAACTCTTACATTTTTAAGAAAAATATAAAATGATTGTACAGGCAACCCCATAGCCACCATGCATCCACCCTTCGTGTAAACTGTTGATAAAGACTTTTCTATGAAAAATAAAACTTCTTCCAAAAGATTGTTTTAATTTCCATGATGATTTCCACGTTTTAAGGTAATATTTTATCGTGTGTTACCTGGTTTTAATGACCAGTGCTAAGAAATCACTGAAAGGGAAGCAGTGGGCAGTGAAGAACATCAATGCAGACAGCAAAGAATTGGTTAGAGCTTGTCCCTGAGCTGCCACTGACCAGCTGCATGGCCAAAATGCATTTCAAATTTCTGGGTTTCAATTTCCTTATCTATAAAATTTGGAAATAAGAATAAATCAACTCCAAGGCTTCTTGTACTCTGCGACTTATTGGTGGAAATATGGCAAATTTTAAAAGATTAATCACTTGTTAAACCAACTGAAGAAGCTTTGAATTTTCAAAAGGAAAATTTTCTAACTGAAAAGGAACGCCTGTCAAGTTTTCATTCAATCAGCTTTGTCTATACCGATGCTAACTGCTTAATATGGCCACTCCCACTAAGCATCTAATGAATTCAATTTTTAGGGCTTCCCTGTTGGTTCAGCAGTAAAGAATCCTCCTGCCATCGCAGGAGACTTGGGTCTGGAAGATCCCCTGGAGAAAGAAATGGCAACCCACTCTAGTATTCTTGCCTGGAAAATCCCATGGACAGAAGAGACTGACATGCTACAGTCCACGGGGTCATAAAAGTGTCAGACATGATTTAGCAACTAAACAACAATAATTCAGTTTTAACTGTTTTACCTCTTCCAAAGCTAATATACAAAAGGGGGAACACCAATATTAGTTACTTAAAAGTATAAATTGAGGTTCATTGTCTAATATGTCCATCTTGTCATCAAATATTGACAAAATTGAAAATCCATGGATGCTACTAATGAACCCATGGTATATTCGACTACCTTTCAGGAGGCAGGAATGAACCATTGAGTTAATACGGCCTCAGAAAGTTGAGATGATAGAGTGTATACTCACACAAACATATATAATAATTTTAGCATCCTATGATTTCACAAATAATAATGAGAACCTGACCAAATTAAGGAGGAGCAAAGTGTTCCATTAACACTAAAGTCTCTTGTTCCATCTTCTAATGAGAAACAAGCACTATCTTTAATTATGCTTGGTTTACAAACAATTGTTTATGTAAAATATAATCTCTTGTTCCTATATGAAATGTCTAGCTTGTTTGGATATCAGATATATCCTTTGATTCCCCTTTTATGTTTCTTCTTATTTAATGATTTTTACATAGTAATTAATATTTTAATTTATATGATAATGCCACTGGCTGGAAAAAATAACTCCTTAATTTCTTGGAACTCCTGGATATGTAGCCATATGCTTATATATTGGTTATTCATTAGTTTCAATTTTTTTCTTTTTAATAGAAAGTTTGAATTCAGGCTAATGTTTTCTACTTGACAACAAAATCATTTTGTAATATATATTATATATTTTGCACATATGTATTTAAACCACTTATAATAAAAATATAGTAGGAATACAATTTTAAACAAAATGAAAGATTAAGGAAACCGAAAATAATGAAAAGTCAAAATATGCACACTGTGCAAAAACACGGTCACATAGGTTTTGCCTTGTATAAACTTCATCCAGTCTATGTGGGTTTTAACATATTTCCATAGCTTTAAATAGGAAAACATCTTAAAGCTCAGCCCATGGGAAACCCAAGCTTGATTAGTTTTCCCTTTTACTATAGCCTGCAGAGTGTAAAACACAGCACATCAGAATTGAATTTGTCATCTCCAGACCTCACAGGAATTTTAGGAACTAAATAGTTAGGAAGCCATCCTGGTACTTCTCTTTGCTTTAATCAAAGTCGAAGTTTCAATTTAAACATTCAGGAAATCTCCCTTATTTAAAGCAATCAACTCATTGCTGACAGGGTCTGGCCTTACTGTGTTTAATTTTTTGGCATCAAGCAAAACTTGATTGGTCACAGCCAGTGCATGAAGAGTCCTCCTTTTCCCTCAAAGAAGAAAGGATTCCAAATCTTTCTACGTCCAACATAAGTCTAGAGATAGAGATGCATTTTCAAATCAGTAGTGCATTGGCATAAACCTCAGCTGGAAAACAGAGCTAATGTTTAAGACCTATAAGGGATTTCAGAGTCAATTTTACATCAGTCACAACTGTGAGCTATAAAATAATATTCTGAGAAAATATTGAATATCAAGCTTCTTTATTCCTCTGAATTCTCTCTTTTTTTGCACACCTTTGGAATATGTAGCAAGTCACCAACCTTCATTTTATTTTCAAGATTTCCATTTCCTGTAGATCAAGTAGAAAACAGATTTATTGAGACTTGAGGTGAGAGGGGGGTTGTGACATCCTTGAAATCTAGGTACTAGGATCTTCCAGGAAAAGTGTATTTAAATTCAGTCATAGAGACTTCCCTAGTGGTCCAGTGGTTACAACTTGGTCATCCAGTGCAGGGGTTGCGGGTTTGATCCCTGGCCAGAGACTAAGATCCCACATGCTTCACAGCCAAGAAGTGAAAAGCATAATGAAACAGAAGCAATATTTAACAAATTCAAAAAATACTTTTAAAAATTAGTTTAAAAAATAAATAAATACAGGCATTGAGGTGGAGGTAGATTACAGATGCAGGGGTAAAGTACAGGCTGCAACAGAGATAGAGATATCCTACTAAAGAAATCTGGAGGAGAAGGACAGCTGACAAATAAACAAAATTCAGCTGAGCTACCAGGTAAGCCCCCCACATCAAATTCACTAAGATTCAAAAGCATTATTAAAGCTCTGAGAAATAAATCATGCCGCTGAGAGATTGGAATAGTTGCCTCTATTCTCAGAGTTCTCAATGGCTCATCTCCTTAGATTAGGTGCTCAAAGACAGGGAAAATTATGTACAGGCTGTTTAGTTTGATTTGCCAGTGGACAAACAGACAAAGCATTACTAACAATATTCTACACTGAATTCAACTCTGACCTTCATAATCTTCTGTTGTAGTTCTCCAATAATCTGTCTATTCTAATAAAAAGCCAAGAGATTAGATGAATTATATAATGAATTTAATAGTTCTTGAGAGATTATCTAGAAGGTACTCTATTTAAACCCTTTGAACTTTTAAGAAGGCAGTTTCACCACTTAATTTCAAATAAAAATTAAGTGGTGAAAATATTTTGTGTTGTCAACATGTTTTAAAAAGCACAAAGCTTCAGAATACCTCAAAAGCTAAATTTTACCTAACATTCTATTATTACCCAAAATATTTATCTGGCTTACATCCATTCAGGCTGCCATAGCAAAATATCACAGAGCAGTGGCTTACATAACAGAAATGTTTTTTTCTCCCAGTGCTGGAAGCTAGAAATCTCAGCCAGATGAAGGTCCAGAAGGGTTGGTTGTTGGTGAGAGCTCTTTTCTTGGTTTTACAGACAGCTGTGTGCTCACATGGCCTTGCCTCTGCACTTGACTGGAGGGAGGGAGAGAGAAAGAATGAGGTCTCTGGTGTCTCTTTTTATAAGGCCACTGATCCTATCATACCAGGACCATACCCTTAAGACCTCATTTAACTCTATGACCATCTTACAGGCCCTGTCTCCAAATACAGTCACATTGGTGGGTTATACATACAAATATTGTATGTTATATATACAAACATACAAATCTGGAGACTAGCTCTCAATGGCTCATCTCTTAATTTAGACACTCACACATGGGAAAAAATAATATCCACAGCCATCTGTTAGTAAGAACTCAGTTATTTATGTTGTTTGTGAATTCGCTCAGTTGTGTCCGATTCTTTGTGACCCCATGGACTGTAGCCTACCAGGCTCCTCTCTCCACGGGATTTTCTAGGCAAGAATCCTGGAGTGGGTTGCCATTTCCTCCTCCAGGGGATTTTCCCAACCCAGGGATTGAACCCAGGTCGCCTACATTGTAAGCAGATGCTTTACCGTCTGAGCCGCCAGCCACCAGAGAAGTCTGTTGTTTTCCTCCCAGAAAAAGAAAAATTTCCCTTTTTCATTAAGAACTCACAAATTCACATATACCTTTTTCTCCAAATACACGCAGATACATATTCTTAGAAATTAATCTGAGCATCTGGTGTGGCTGTGTGGGAATCTGATATCTTTCACTAACATATTTGATGTTTCATTGCTGTCATTGATAAGAGAAAAGACCGATTTAACAAATAATTCCACTCATGTTCTAATCAAAATCAGACACCACAGAACAAAAATGTTGAGAGATTCTGACTCTCTAAAAACAATATTATTATTTACAAAATGGCCTATGATAATTGTACTACATGATGTCAAAGTTTTTACAGAAATACCTTTTCTCTTAATCAGCAGGAAAGAAAATTGTACAGAAACTGCCCCCATAAAATATGAGAAAAAGTACTACACATTTTTTTGGATACAGTGAAATGCCTATTACACTTTATCATTTTTCAACCATGGCATACCACAGCTCAAAACCCAAGGGCAAAGAACTCACTTAACTAAGATACATGCCATACATCACAAGAATGTGGCTGCCTTTACTGAAAGATGATGTAATATGTAAGGCAAGTGTATTGTGTTACTGGGTTTTTCATATATTTCCCTTATAACTGTCACAATTTCGGTTTGATAAGTGAGGACAACTCTTTGATATACTGTATTTTATTTCCTAGTCATGCATCATTTGAGCCAGTGTTTCTCCCAAGTGTGGTCCAGAGAGCCCCAGGGGCCCTCTGGTTAGTCTATAATGCTTCACCGGGAGGAAGAACTTGACTGGAGCAGAGGAATTGAGAGTGATCACTGCAGAAAGTAACTGAAGTTGTGATAATTCTTACACACTAAAGGGAGCCACAGAGCCTGACCAATCTAAAACAAAGATTTATCACCCAGACCTCATGGATAGAGGGCAAACATAAGATAGCTAGCCTGAGGACCACTTCCCTATCACAGGGCTGCATTCCCTCCCTTTTGGAAGCCAGAGAACCTCAACTTGCCCTCCTTTGCTCCAATTCCACCCATCACATGCTCCCCCATCCCCACCCTCAGCCAAGACTTGCTGCAGAGCATCAGTGTCCTCCAAGTATTCCTCTTAAATATAGTCACCAAGAACAAGATCTTTTCTCTTTCACCTGGCTTATTGCATTTGACTAAGTGAGGAGAAGCAGGTAATAAAGAGATAACAAGCATAGAGATATCCCAGAATTCTTATACCCTGCTGAGATGATGACTGGACTTTCCTTCTCTTCTCTCGTTTCTGGGAATAGAATTCTCTGCTTGCCTCTTTCTCCTGCCAGGACAGTGGATCCCTTCCTCCAAGGCAGCCCCTTTAAGATGAGGGGCACCGGGAACAATTCACTGGCTGGAGAAGACTCTTGAGAGTCCCTTGGACTGCAAGGAGATCCAACCAGTCCATTCTAAAGGAGATCAATCCTGGGTGTTCATTGGAAGGACTGATGCTAAAGCTGAAACTGCAATACTTTGGCCACCTCATGCGATGAGTTGACTCACTGGAAAAGACTCCAATGCTGGGAAAGGTTAGGGGTGGGAGGAGAAGGGGACGACAGAGAATGAGATGTCTGGATGGCATCACCGACTCTGTGGACATGAGTTTGAGTGAACTGCGGGAGTTGGTGATGGACAGGGAGGCCTGGCGTGCTGTGATTCATGGGGTCGCAGAGAGTCGGGCACGACTGAGCGACTGAACTGAACTGATTCCCATCTCTCCCGTCTCCTAGTTTGGGACGATCCCCTGGAGGAGAGCAGGGCAACCCACTCTAGCATTCTTGCCTGGAGAATCCCACGGACAGAGGAGCCTGGTGGGATTACAGTCTATAGGATGGCAAAGAGTTGGACATGACTGAAGGACTGGGCGTGCTCCCACCTCATAAGTAGATTCTTTCCGTTTTTGACATGCTGGTGATGGGTGAAACATATTAAACAGCCTCTGTCTTATACTAGAAAGATCCTCTCAAACTGTTTCTTCACACAACAATTTTTTTCATAAGTTCAAAAGATACTGTAGTGATTCTGTCGTATTTTAAATACAAGGTAAAAAAAGAAAGAAATCAAACATTGCAATAGGGTATACAGTGAAAAATTACCTTTACCTCAATCCCATGATCTGCCCTATCTCCCCTTCTAGCTATCCAATAGAACAACCAGGTTTTGTCACCATTATATCCAAGGCATCTTTTACATAAGCCAATACACATATAAGAAACTGTGTATATATGTGTATGGATGTACTTCTATTTATATGCATCTTTTTTTCCCTAAAGCATACTATGCATTGTCCCAAAAGTCTTGGTACAATTTTATGCTTTAGCAATTTGAGAAGGATAAAAGTCCCATTCGGAAAAACATTTAAATTTCTAATAATTTAAATTTTGTGTGTACTTATTTAGTCTTTTACATACTGACTTCAGTTCAGTTCAGTCGCTCAGTCGTGTCCGACTCTCTGCGACCCCATGAATCACAGCACGCCAGGCCTCCCTGTCCATCACCAACTCCCGGAGTTCACTCAAACTCATATCCATCGAGTCGGTGATGCCATCCAGCAATATTGTTCTCTGTCGTCCCCTTCTCCTCCCACCCCCAATCCTTCCCAGCATCAGAGTCTTTTCCAGTGAGTCAACCCGTCGCATGAGGTGGCCAAAGTATTGCAGTTTCAGCTTTAGCATCAGTCCTTCCAATGAACACCCAGGATTGATCTTTAGAATGGACTGGTTGGATCTCCTTGCAGTCCAAGGGACTCTCAAGAGTCTTCTCCAACACCACAGTTCAAAAGCATCAATTCTTCGGCGATCAGCTTTCTTCACAGTCCAACTCTCACATCCATACATGACCACGGGAAAAACCATAGCCTTGACTAGACAGACCTTTGTTGGCAAAGTAATGTCTCTGCTTTTTAATATGCTATCTAGGTTTGTCATAACTTTCCTTCTAAGGAGTAAGCGTATTTTAATTTCTTGGCTGCAATCAGCATCTGCAGTGATTTTGGAGCCCAAAAATTAAAGTCTGACACTGTTTCCACTGTTTCCCCCTCTATTTCCCATGAAGTGATGGGACCAGGTGCCATGATCTTTGTTTTCTGAATGTTGAGCTTCATTCAAGCCAACCTTTTCACTCTCCTCTTTCACTTTCCTCAAGAGGCTTTTTAGTTCCTCTTCACTTTCTGCCATAAGGGTGGTGTCATCTGCATATCTGAGGTTATTGATATTACTGACTAGTACATTTTAAATTTTAATATTTTGTTTTTATCATTATTTGCCACCTTCCATTTGAGGGATTGAAATGTATATATGAATACATATTCATATATACATTTATGAATATATTCATATATATTTATCCTTGCTTTTTTAAATTTACTGTGTCTTGGTGCTTGTCCCATCTCAATATATAGAGATCCTTATCATTCTTTTTCAGAGCTTCATTGTCACCCATTGTGTAAATGGATCATAAATAATTTAACCAATCTTCCATTAATATATATTTAAGTTTCTTATAACAACACCTTAAGTTTATTATTATGCATATATTTTTTCTCATTTAATAGAAAATCAGTTACAAATAACTTTCAATTATAAGTAAGAGAAATGTTAACTAACAGTGGCAATTCTATTTGTTTTAAATATGTTTTAACTTTTTCATATAATAGTATCCCCAGAGGTGAGCAGTTAGAGCAGATTCAGCTGCTCAGTGATGCCATGAAAAATTCAGGTGTCTTCTGTCTTTTCACGTCACCTTATTTAATGTGCTGGACTTTTGTTCTCATCCTGGTCACTTAATGTTCTAATCCTTGTCACAGTCACAAAATGGCTACCATAGCTCCAGGAATCACATCCATAGTCAAGACAAAAGGCAGAGGAAAGAATGAATAGTAACTGTATCTGTCCCTTGTATTCTGACAGGAAAAGATTTCCTAAAGACGTATTTCAATTATTTCTCAAAAAAGTTGGGGAAAAGCATTTTAGAAGCAGCAATCACATGCTACAGAGAAAATCCTACTTTTAGGACTAAATCTGTATCCTCCTCTCCTCTCTTGGTCACTTTTCTCCCAGATTTAAACCTAAACATCCAAGATAATGAACAAAATCATACACTACATATAGGTAAAGACAATCTGTAAGGGTGTGGATAATTGGATTGAGTCAATGATGGTAGCTAAAAATTTATTGAACACATATATGCCAGGCCATGTTTTAAGCACTTTACCTATATTAATGAATTTATTCTTCATAGCAATTTGTCTACAGAGAGAAATCTGTATCATCAACCATCAATGGTAAATTAAGCAACAAAAGGCAATAATATGACGAGTTCTAGGCTCAAGCTATGTCAGAAGTAACACAGACGGAGAGTTACAATTGCTTCATCTCCCTGCTCTACTCCCACTCTTTCTAAAGCTCACCCTCTGGTTGGCATTCAGGTCTCAGCCTCAGCATGAAAGCACTCAGTCCATCATTACACCAGGGAAAGTACAGACATTGTCTTCTTTGACTCTGATCTTGGCAATGTTATGAAGTTTTCCAATCTGATTTATTTTTTAACGCCTCATCATCTTCCTAGTTAAGAAAAGTCTTAAATTAGTTTTTCCAGGTGTTTATACATGTTTCATAATATATTCCATAAATGATAAAAGGAAAGGAACTTGATTTAGCTTGATTTTTTCTGGTAGATCAAAGAACAATATTGAGATTACTAACCAATTATTCGCAGAAGGCAATGGCAAGCCACTCCAGTACTCTTGCCTAGAAAATCCCATGGATGGAGGAGCCTGGTAGGCTGCAGTCCGTGGGGTCGCTGGGGGTCGGACACGACTGAGCGACTTCACTTTCACTTTTCACTTTCCACTTTGGCACATTGGAGAAGGAAATGGCAACCCACTCCAGTGTTCTTGCCTGGAGAATCCCAGGGAGGGGGGAGCCTGGTGGGCTTCCGTCTATGGGGTCACACAGAGTCGGACACGACTGAAGTGACTTAGCAGCAGCAGCAGCAGCCAATTATTATTTAGTTTCATCTCTTGCTGTGATGGAGCATCCCAGATGGTGCTAGTGGTAAAGAACCCAGCTGTCAATGTGGGAGACACAAAAGACACAAGTTCAATCCTTGGGTCAGGAAAATGCCCCTGGAGGAGGGCATGGCAACCCATTCCAGTATTATTGCCTGAAGGATCCCATGGACAGAAGAACCACCTGGCAGGCTACTGTCCATAGAGTCCCAAAGAGTCAGACACGACTAAAGTGACTTAGCATGCACAATCAATCCTGAGATAGGGAACTTCAAAAGTCATAGCTGACTTTTTGTTGACCAGCTAGGGAACTTTTATAGGAGCAAAACCTTGCTGTTCCTCAGAAAAGTTTTAGAATTCTAGTGCTAATAACTCAAGTCCTGATACAACCCATTGGTGGAAGTCTTGGGATTTATGAACACATATGAAGTGTTAGTCGCTCAGTTGTATCTGACTTTTTGTGATCCATGGACTGTGGCCCACCAGGATCCTTTGTCCATGAAATTCTCCAGGCAAGAATACTGGAGTGGGTAGCAATTCCCTTCTTGAGGGGATCTTCCTAACCCAGGTATCGAACCTGGCTTTCCTGCATTACAGACTGATGCTTTACCATCTGAACCACCAGGGAAGCCCTATGAACACATAGTCAGCAGTAAATTCTACCAGATATTAGTGCTCAAGATATTGTGTCTCCAACAGGATCTCTTTCAAAAAGAAAAGAGTAGCTAGAAATATCAGTGTTGCACATCCTTAGGGGAAGAATTTGCAGTGCAAAACTGCAATAGAGTGACATACAAAGATCTCGGACTAAGAATTCAGCCTGTTTGGTTCCTCAAAGTATGTTCCCATACCTGGTCAATGATCTTTCCAACTGGGAAAAACCATGCACAAGTGAGGGATCTTCCTTCCTCTAGAAGCTTTCTACTCTGTTAAGTTCCATATCCCAACTATACTTCACTGAAGTCTTCGCAGGCTGGGCCCTCCTTAGTGCCTTAAATCACTGTCCTATCACAGAAAAGGGAACATTGAGCAGCATCTCTACTACCCTCTAGTTTTACTTCTTTGACACACCCTGGGACATTGAGTTTTGGACATTTCCAACTCAAGAAAGGAAAGCAAAATCACATGTTAATTTTGGTGTTATAAATCTACTAGAAAATAGGAGGCCTAGAATAGCTGTAGGCTAACAAATACTGGTCAAAACCACGATGAGACTTTTTTAAAAAAAAAATAAGAGGTTACGCAAAGTTCTGGCTCCTCTTGTCTCCCAGCTGCTGTCTCACAGACCCCTGCTCTATTCTAAGGGCTGGAAAGTTTCTATACACAGGCTCATTTGTGGTCAACATAAAGTAGACTGTAGCCTTGCACCCACTCCCTTTGCTTTGTTAAAAATAACATTAATACTCATTCATTGTAGAAATTTTGGAAAATACAGGAAAGCATAAAGAAAATAAAAATGACCCATAAGTTCACCACTCTACTGTCTTTCCTAACTGCTGTTCTAAAAGCAAACACTGGGATTCAAAGAACAGATAAATGCCACCAAAGTTTTGTTTCCTTTTTATGTAGTTCTTACTCTATATATTTAGCCAAGGAACTGGCAGCAAAAGGACTAAGAAAGAAATACCTTTGAATCACAGCATCTTAGAGGCACAATAGACGACCTAAAATCCCACCCAAGAATCTCCTCCATGCTACCTCTGAGAGTGGAAACCAGATTCTGCTCAATGCCTCCAGGAATGCTTTTCTAGACAGATGGCTCAGCACCATGCAGTTCTGCTTGTCATGAAGTTCTCCCTATATTATATTCTTCCTACCATTGGGGCCTAAAAAGTACTCCAGGGCAAAGTAAGTTTAACTTCCTCTTGTGTAATCTTAACAATCAATCTAAATCCTCTTATTTCAAGAGTGAGCTATTTTGTACATTCTACTCTGGATGAACTCTACTTCATTCAAAGCATGGTGTCCAGAACTGAATAAAGAACTCTAATTTTGCAGAGTAACATGGGATATTATGTCTTCTGTGATTTTGACACTGCATACTTATCAATATGAGTCTAATAGTTAAAATTCAGTTTGAAACCTTTTCTAATTATGTGAGGGGCTTCCCTGATAGCTCAGTTGGTAAAGAATCCACCTTCAATGCAGGAGACCCCAGTTCGATTCTTGGGTCAGGAAGATCCTCTGGAGAAGGGATAGGGTAGGCTACCTGCTCCAGTATTCTTGGGCTTCTCTTGTGGCTCAGCTGTTAAAGAATCTGCCTGCAATGAGGGAGACCTGGGTTTAATTGCTGGGTTGGGAAGATCCCCTGGAGAAGGAAATAGTAATAAGAATCAATTCAACCTCTTTGGCCACACCCTGCACTGTAGATATTGGTAGTGTTGTTGGCTACAATCACCCAGTTCCACTACGCCTGAAGGACACCTTAGGCACTTTCAGGGCCTTTGTATATGCTGCCATGGTTAATTTGTGTGTCAACTCATCTAAGTCATGCTGTGCAGTTGTTTGACCAAACACCAGTCCTGATGTTGTTATATGGTGGGTTGTTTTTATATGCAATTAATATTTAAATCAATATAGTTTGAGGAAAGCACTTACTCTCCATAATGAAGGAGGGCTTCATTCAACCTTAAGAAAGAAGACTGAAGTCCCTAGAAGAGGAAAGAATTTTGCCTTCACTTTGCATTCATACTCAAGACTACAACATCAACTTTTGCCAGAATCTCGATTCTTCCAGCCTACCCTGCAAATTTTGGACTTGCCAAGTCTGTAATTTCATGGACAATTCTTCACAATCAATCTCTCTCTCCATCTTATTGACTATTTTTCTTGGGGAACCCAGACGAATACACACACACACACACACACACACACACACACACATATATATATACACACACACACACACAGAATATATATCCCCTCTTCCCTTCCTTGTCTTCTCCACTATTCCTTCTTTCTTTTTCCATGCTTGACACAGTCAAATACAGACCCTAGCTCTGCTCATCTTTTGTTCTTTAAGCAAATGTCT
Source organism: Moschus berezovskii (assembly GCF_049115385.1). Taxonomy (NCBI): domain Eukaryota; kingdom Metazoa; phylum Chordata; class Mammalia; order Artiodactyla; family Moschidae; genus Moschus; species Moschus berezovskii. The sequence continues at coordinate 78,303,455 of NC_142469.1, read as the reverse complement.
TCATTTCTATATATGAATCATATTTCTCTTGGCCCCATCTCCAAGCATTTTTTGCCGTTTCTATTCAATGAAATGCCTTGGTATTTTCTTCCTTATGAACTGCAGTTCTTTTTTCCTCAAAACACTGACTAGAATCACCTTTGTAGGAAACCTTATAACCTAAACTCATAAAGCTCTGGTCACTGACACCTTTAGCGGCTCCCATGAAACACTATCTCTGTTGTACACCTACTTTTATTTTAGATCCTTTTTATGTACAGTTTGTTGCTTCTTTCCCTGTTCTGTTATTTTGGTTTCATCTGTGTTTTTTTCATTTGTAGTGAGAGCTCCTTAAGGATATGGAAAATGTCTTATTTTTCAGTCTTAGTTACCATAATGTTCAGCATACAGGAGCTTCTAAATAAATATCCTTCACTATAAGTTATTCATATAGCTTGAGGTTTTCTAATATGGATGAATGACACTAGATAGACACAAAATGAGCCAGAATTTCCATAAAGCTAAGCTCCATTTGGATCTTGTTTTAAGATCACTGAAAGTTTAAGGTATTGTTATCAAAATTTTTTTTAAGATAAGATCAATTTCCTGAGGGTCCAATGCTAAACTTATTCTAAGTCCTCCTAGCATATACATGTTAGGAAGATTATATGCAAAGATGCAGTGCTTCTGAAAGCTTAATATTCAAAGGACTCACCTATGAAACTTGGTAAAACTCAACTTCTAATTCAAAAGGTCTGAATTGGAACTGAAACACCGAATCTCTAACAAACCGTCAGGTGATGCTAATGGTGGTTGTGTATGTACCACACATTGATGAGCAAGGTCCAATAGAAAGAACACAGGTAGGAAGTTAGTGAAAGTTTTAGTCGCTCAGTTGTGTTCGACTCTTTGTGACTTCATGGATTATAGCCTGCCAGGCTGCTCTGTCCATGGAATTTTCCAGGCAAGAATATTGGAGTGGGTTGCCATTTCTGTTTGAATCATTTTTTCTTTGGGCTAGAACCGAGCCCAAATCACTTACCAGCCATGGGAAATATAGACAAGATTAAATAAGTACTTGTATATGGAAAGCATCTAGAATAATTTCTGGAACTTAATGTTTGTTGATAGTCTTAAGTTTTTCTTTTCCTACCATGTGGATGGCTATTCCTGTCAACCTGTGTTATATATTTCATAATGTCTGGCTCTTTTAACTTCTAATGGTGGTTATTTTTCTCAAAACACCTGTAATTAAATTTTTTCATTTAAACTATTTTTGGTTTTAAAGTAACTTTGTAAAATAAGAAACTATTTTAGCACTTCATTCATTTCCATGTCCATGGTCATACCAAACACTGTTGCATGGGCTTGGAGTTAAATAGATCTAATTCTTCAAATTGTGTCTCTGCCATTGTTGATTGAAAACTCATACAAATTACTTCAGATCTATAAACTTTGTTTTCCTCATTTAATAAATTAAGATAATAGCTATATATATTATGAAAATATTGAATGGATTAAGTCAAAGCATGTAATAAAGTTGTGTGCGCATGCTCAGTCATGTCTGACTCTTTGTGACCCCCTGGACTATATAGCCTGCCAGGCTCCTCTGTCCATGGGATTTTCTAGGCAAGAATACTGGAGTAAGTTGCCATTTCCTTCTCCAGTAAGAAAGTTAATCAACTGCCAATTCACAGTAAGAACTTATATCAGACATTTCTTGTGTTTCAATTCATCGCTTAATGACAAGGGTGACAAAACTACAAAGGAGACAATATATAACCTTGACAGTTTTCTCTGTCAAAGTCAAGAATAGGAAAAAGAGTAGGACTCAGGGATCCATAATGAGGACATTTGGGTGGATGAGCCTGAGACTCTTAAACACCCATCACCAACTGAATCCAATAAATGGTTAAAGTCCCTTCCTGTTTACTAAAGGAGAGCAGCCTTCCCTTTCCTGCAAAAGTCTTACCTGAGCCAGGTGCCTTGCAAGATAATGTTTGTCTTCCTCACAATCTATCCCTTCATTACCTATTATATAAAGTCTCTGTATAGCCCAAATGGAAAAATAAAGTCTCTGCTTTGGAAGAAAATGGCTTACACAAAAGATTCTTAAACCCGGCCGACATATAAGGGCAGGAACCAGGATACTATATGTGAGAGTGGTTTTTAAGAATGTAGGACTAGAAAGGGCAGAATATAAAGGGAAGTAGATTGCACGGTTGGTTGGGAACATGTATTGACACAGGAGTACTCTCCCATGACTAACGGTTCAATGTTGTATCAATCTGCTACTGCCCCAGCAACCACATAATCTCAGTGACATGCCACAATAAGCATTTATTTCTCACTTTGCTGAGGTTTGGCCAATATAGTCTGGGCTTGACTGGGCTTGCTCCAAGCTGTGGGTTGAATCCAGATCTGCAGCTCATGTCTTTCATCTTCTTTGGACCAATAGTTACTCAATGCAGGGACTTCTCAGAGCTAAAGATAGGAGTTCAGAAGAGGAGCCCAACTGTGCATCCATATTTTAAGCCTCTGCTCCCATGATGTTCAATAATATCCTACTGGATAAAACAAGTTATATGGCCAAGTTCAATAGTCTAAGTATATGGAAGAAAGAAAATGTTTGTACTATTTGCATATGATGCAATAATCTACAGGAAACCAAGAACATATAGATAAAATATAAGGATAGTAAGAGATTGTAGACAGGTAGCTATATATAAGAGTCATATGCAAAGAGAATTGCATTATTATTTGCTAGGAGATAATGTTATAAAAGAAAAGATATAATTTTTAGTCAGAACAAAAAGAAAAAGATGCAAAATAGAAATCTAACAAAGGATGCACAGAACATGAATGGATAAAATGTTGAAACTTTTTGAAAGACACTAAAAAATACCTAAATACTTGACAATACATCTCATGTTCAAGATTATGAAGAATCAAAATTATAAGGATACAAATTATCTCCAACAAAATTATAAAGTTGATTAAAAACCCCAAGCAGTTCCTTTTCAATAATTTGACAAATAATTCTAATATTTATATAGAAGGGCAAAGACCCAAGACGAGTCAAGACATTTAAGAAACTAAGTAAAAAGAATAAAGAGGGAGATAGTCCTACACATAGTTATAAATACTTACATGGTAATCCCTATCGTGTAAACTTTTCATGGTTTCTGCTGACCTTCATATACAGTGATCAATTTTCTTATCTGCTTAGTGAACTTTGATTCTGAGTTCTATTTGCTTTCTCTTTACCCATGAAAAATTGGGAGGCATAATTGAGGGTGCTTACCTTTGGAGAAGAATTATGCTTATTTCTATTAGAAGCATGAAGGTACTACTGGACTTGGACAACTTCATCCCCCTTGAAAATTTCTTGGATTAATCCTAGAATCTTTGATTCATTTTGCCAAACTTTTCCTTGACCCAGGACATAGTTTCCCAGTTGTAGCAGTAACATAAGCATATATCTTTAAGGCAAAGTTATTTTTGAGATTGTTCATGATTCTGTTTTCAGAATATATTTTTCATTTCCAGGTGGCAGTTTCTTTAGTTTTTAAATTATTATTATTTTCTGTAAGCCTAGAGATTCAATTAATATGTTTTATGCAGATCTAATTTTTTTCTCCCTGGAAGGATCTTGCACAGTATCTGGTCTACCACATTGACAGAAGCCAAAACTCTTGGTATGTAATTCTAACAGAGTCTAGTAGACTTTCAAACTACATTACTATTTACCCTCTTTTGCATAAAACATGAATTACTTGCTGTCAGTTATTCATTGCTCCTTCCTATTACTTCAGTCATTTTAACCTTTTAGGTGTTGAATTCTTAAAGAATCTAAAATATCATTCAAGACAAGGTAGTATGAAAGGCTGCCAGTCGATGATTTTCTAACTCTTCTCCTGAAACTACAGCTCTTTCTCTGGTGTTTTTATTCTAAAAGCAAAAAACAAATGAGCCTAGATATCCTAGCTTGTGCCTTGATCTAGTTAAATTATATCACAAGATGAGAATACAGAGAAAACTGACTACCGTGCTAAGGTGAAAAAATTGAGAATTTAGTTAGCAAATTCTGAAATAGTTTACCATTCTCCTTTCACTTTGCATTTCTGACCTATAGCCAGACAGAAAAATGAAAGTCATTTTGATATTTAAGTAGAGTATACATCATATCAAATTCAAATCCCATACTGAATGATTATAATTCTGCTTTACTCTATTTCTAAAATATAAAATAATTCCCCACATCTATTCTCTTACATCTAACCCACAGATAATAAAGTCTTCAAATTTGAAGTCAGGAAAACACAATCTATGGTAATATTTTTATTTCCCTTCACATATAAATCGAATTGTGCCCTTAAAATTCTGGCTCTGATTAGGATGCTAAAGGCACTTTGGCTACAATCCAATCCAACATTTTCCTTCCCTCTATTGCCAGTTGGAAACAAAATTTAAAAGCTATACTCATTCAGATAGAAGTGACTACCTTATAGAGGTCCAGTTATATTTTGTTAGTAGCTTTCAGTTCGGTTCAGTTCAGTTGCTCAGCTGTGTTCGACTCTTTGTGACCTCATGGACTGCAGCACGCCAGGCCTCCCTGTCCATCACCAACTCCCAGAGCTTACTCAAATTCATGTCTATTAAGTCGGTGTTGCCATCCAACCATCTTATCTTCTTTCCTCACCTTATCCTCCCACCTTAAATCTTCCTCAGCATCAGGGTCTGTTCCAATGAGTCAGTTCTTTGCATCAGGTGGCCAAAGTGATGGAGTTTCAACTTCAGCATCAGTCCTTCCAATGAATATTCAGGACAGATTTCCTTAAGATTGACTGGTTTGATCTCCTTGCAGTCCAAGGGACGCTCAAGAGTCTTCTCCAACAGCACAGTTCAAAACCATCCATTCTTCAGCACTCAGCTTTCTTTTACAGTCCCACTCTCACATCCATACATGACAACTGGAAAAACCAAGCCTTGACTAGAAAAACCTTTGTTGGCAAAGGTCTCTGCTTTTTAATATGCTTTAAGGTTATGGTTATAGGGAACTAGAATGCAAAAGTAGGAAGTCAAGAAACACCTGGAGTAACAGGCAAATTTGGCCTTGGAGCACGGAAGGAAGCAGGGCAAAGGCTAATAGAGTTTTCTCAAAAGAATGCACTGGTCATAGCAAACACCCTCTTCCAACAACACAAGAGAAGACTACACATGGACATCACCAGATGGCCAACACCGAAATCAGATTGATTATATTCTTTGTAGCCAAAGATGGAGAAGCTGTATACAGTTAGCTAAAACAAGACCAGGAGCTGACTGTGGCTCAGATCATGAACTCCTTATTGCCAAATTCAGACTTAAATTGAAGAAAGTGGGGAAAACCACTAGACCATTCAGATATGACCCAAATCAAATCCCTTATGATTATACAGTGGAAGTGAGAAATAGATTTAAGGGTCTAGACCTGATAGATAGAGTGCCTGATGAACTCTGGACGGAGGTTCATGACATTGTACAGGATTTAGGGACCAAGACCATCCCCATGGAAAAGAAATGCAAAAAAGCAAGATGGCTGTCTGAGGAGGCCTTACGAATAGCTGTGAAAAGAAGAGAAGCAAAAAGCAAAGGAGAAAAGGAAAGATATAAGCATCTGAATGCAGAGTTCCAAAGAATAGCAAGGAGAGATAAGAAAGCCTTCCTTAGTGATCAATGCAAAGAAATAGAGGAAAACAACAGAATGGGAAAGACAAGCGATCTCTTCAAGAAAATTAGAGATTCCAGGGGAACATTTCATGCAAAGATGGGCTCGATAAAGGACACAAATGGTATGGACCTAACAGAAGCAGAAGATATTAAGAAGAGGTGGCAAGAATACACAGAAGAACTGTACAAAAAAGATCTTCACGACCAGGATAGTCACGATAACGTGATCACTGACCTAGAGCCAGACATCTTGGAATGTGAAGTCAAGTGGGCCTTAGAAAGCATCACTACAAACAAAACTAGTGGGGGTGATGGAATTCCAGTTGAGCTATTTCAAATCTTGAAAGATGATGATCTTGAAAGAAAGTGCTGCACTCAATATGCCAGAAAATTTGGAAAACTCAGAAGTGGCCACAGGACTGGAAAAGGTCAGTCTTCATTCCAATCCCAAAGAAAGGCAATGCCAAAGAATGCTCAAACTACCACCCAACTGCACTCATCTCACACGCTAGTAAAGTCATGCTCAAAATTCTCCAAGCCAGGCTTCAGCAATATGTGAACCGTGAAATCCCAGATGTTCAAGCAGGTTTTAGAAAAGGCAGAGGCACCAGAGATCAAATTGCCAACATCTGCTGGATCATGGAGAAAGCAAGAGAGTTCCAGAAAACCATCTATTTCTGCTTCATTGACTATGCCAAAGCCTTTGACTGTGGGGATCACAATAAACTGTGGAAAATTCTGAAAGAGATGGGAATCCCAGACCACCTGACCTGCCTCTTGAGAAACCTTTATGCAGGTCAGGAAGCAACAGTCAGAACTATACATGGAACAACAGACTGGTTCCAGATAGGAAAAGGAGTACGTCAAGGCTGTATATTGTCACCTTGCTTATTTAACTTGTATGCAGAGTACATCATGAAGAACGCTGGGCTGGAAAAAGCACAAGCTGGAATCAAGATTGCTGGGAAAAATATCAATAACCTCAGATATGCAGATGACACTACCCTTATGGCAGAAAGTGAAGAGGAACCCAAAAGCCTCTTGATGAAAGTGAAAGAGGAGAGTGAAAAGGTTGGCTTGAAGCTCAACATTCAGAAAACAAAGATCATGGCATCTGGTCCCATCACTTCATGGGAAATAGATGGAAAAACAGTGGAAACAGTGTCAGACTTTATTTTTTTGGGCTCCAAAATCACTGCGGATGCTGATTGCAGCCATGAAATTAAAAGACGCTTACTCCTTGGAAGGAAAGTTATGACCAACCTTGATAGTATATTAAAAAGCAGAGACATTGCTTTGCCAAGAAAGGTCCATCTAGTCAAGGCTATGGTTTTTCCCGTGGTCATGTATGGATGTGAGAGTTGGACTGTGAAGAAAGCTGATTGCCAAAGAATTGATGCTTTTGAACTGTGGTGTTGGAGAAGACTCTTGAGAGTCCCTTGGACTGCAAAGAAATCCAACCAGTCCATTCTAAAGGAGATCAATCCTGGGTGTTCATTGGAAGGACTGATGCTAAAGCTGAAGCTCCAATAGTTTGGCCACCTCATGCGACGAGTTGACTCACTGGAAAAGACTCTGATGCTAGGAAAGGTTGGGGGCGGGAGGAGAAGGGGACGACGGAGAATGAGATGGCTGGATGGCATCACTGACTCTGTGGACATGAGTTTGAGTGAACTCCGGGAGTTGGTGATGGACAGGGTGGCCTGGTGTGCTGTGATTCATGGGGTCGCAGACAGTAGGACATGACTGAGCGACTGAACTGAACTGAACTGAAGGTTGGTCAAAGATTTTCTTCCAAAAAACAAGTGTCTTTTAATTTCATGGCTGCAGTGATTTTTTAATTTCACCATCTGCAGTGATTTTCAGTTCAGTTCAGTTCAGTCGCACAGTCGTGTCCGACTCTTTGCGACCCCATGAATCACAGCACGCTAGGCCTCCCTGTCCATCACCAACTCCCGGAGTTCACTCAAACTCATGTCCATTGAGTCGGTGACGCCATCCAGCCATCTCATTCTCTGTCGTCCCCGTCTCCTCCCGCCCCCAGTGATTTTAGAGCCCCCCCAAAATAAAGTCTGTCACTGTTTCCATTGTTTCCTCACCTATTTCCCATGAAGTGATGGGACTGGATGCCATGATCTTAGTTTTCTGAATGTTGATTTTTAAGCCAACCTTTTCACTCTTCTCTCACTTTCATCAAGAGGCTCTTTAGTTCCTCTTTGCTTTCTGCCATAAGGGCGGTATGATCTGCATATCTGAGGTTATTGATATTTCTCCCAGCAATCTTGATTCCAGCTTGTGCTTCCTCCAGCCCAGCATTTCTCATGATGTACTCTGCATAGAAGTTAAATAAGCAGGGTGACAATATACAGCCTTGACGTACTCCTTTTCCTATTTGGAACCAGTATGTTTTTCCATGTCCAGTTCTAACTGTTGCTTCCTGACCTGCATACAGGTTTCTCAGGAGGCAGGTCTGGTGACCTGGTATTCCCAAATGTTTAAGAATTTACCACAGTTTGTTGTGATCCACACAGTCAAAGGCTTTGGCATAGTCAATAAAGCAGAAGTAGATGGTTTTCTGGAACTCTTTTGCTTTTTCGATGATCCGAAAGATGTTGGCAATTTGATCTCTGGTTACTCTGCCTCTTCTAAATCCAACTTAAACATCTGGAACTTTACAGTTCATGTACTGTTGAAGCCTGGCTTGGAGAATTTTCAGCATTACTTAGCTAACTTGTGAGATGAGTGCAACTGTGTGGTAGTTTGAGCATTCTGTGGCATTACTTTTCTTTGGGATTGGAATGAAAATTGACCTTTTCCAATCCTGTGGCCACTGCTGAGTTTTCCAAAATATCTGGCATATTGAGTGCAGCACTTTCACAGCATAATTTTTTAGGGTTTGAAATAGCTCAACTGGAATTCCATCACCTCCACTAGCTTTGTTCATAGTGATGCTTCCTAAGACCCACCTGACTTCACATTCCAGGATGTCTGGCTCTAGGTGAATGATCACACCATCATGGTTATCTGGGTGATTCAGATCTTTTTTGTATAGTTCTGTGTATTCTTGCCACCTCTTCTTAATATCCTCTGTTTCTGTTAGGTCCATACCATTTCTGTCCTTTATTGAGCCCATCTTTGCATGAAATAGTCCCCTGGTATCTCTACTTTTCTTGAAGAGATCTCTAGTCTTTCCTATTCTATTGTTTTCCTCTATTTCTTTGCATTGATCACTGAGGTAGACTTTCTTATCTCTTCTTGCTATTCTTTGGAATTCTGAATTCAAATGGGTATCAGTTCAGTTCAGTTCAGTTGCTCAGTCATGTCCGACTCTCCGTGACCCCATGAATCACAGCACGCCAGGCCTCCCTGTCCATCATCAACTCCCAGAGTTCACTCAAACTCATGTCCACAGAGTTGGTGATGCCATCCAGACATCTCATTCTCTGTCGTCCCCTTCTCCTCCTGCCCCCAACCTTTCCTAGCATCAGAGTCTTTTCCAGTGAGTCAACTCGTTGCATGAGGTGGCCAAAGTATTGGAGTTTCAGCTTTAGCATCAGTCCTTCCAATGAACACCCAGGATTGATCTCCTTTAGAATGGACTGGTTGGATCTCCTTGCAGTCCAAGGGACTCTCAAGAGTCTTCTCCAACACCACAGTTCAAAAGCATTAATTCTTCGGCTATCAGCTTTCTTCACAGTCCAACTCTCACATCCATACATGACCACGGGAAAAACCATAGCCTTGACTAGACGGACCTTTGTTGGCAAAGTAAGGTCTCTTCTTTTTTCCTTTTCTCTTTTGCTTTTCACTTCTCTTCTTTTCACAGCTATTTGTAAAGCTTCTTCAGACAACCATTTTGCCTTTTTTCCTTTCTCTTGGGATGGTCTTGATCACTATACAATATCATGAACCTTCATCCATAGTCTTCAGGCACTCTCTCAAATCTAATCCCTTGAATCTGTCACCTCCACTGTATAATCATAAGGGATTTGAATTAGATCACAAAGTCAGACATGACTGAGCGACTGAACTGACTGACAGACTGACTGAATGGTCTAGTGGTTTTCCCTACTTTCTTCAATTTAAGTCTGAATTTGACAATAAGCACTTGCTGTTCTGAGCCACAGTCACCTCCCAGTCTTGTTTTTGCTTACTGTATAGAGCTTCTCCATCTTTGTCTGCAAAGAATATAATCAATCTGATTTCGGTATTGACCATCTGGTGATGTCCATGTGTAGAGTCTTCTCTTGTGTTGTTGGAAAAGGGTGTTTGCTATGACCAGTGTGTTCTCTTGGCAAAACACTATTAGCCTTTGCCCTGCTTCATTCTGTACTCCAAGGCCAAATTTGCCTGTTACTCCAGGTATTTCTTGACTTCCTACTTTTGCATTCTTGTCCCCTATAATGAAAGGGACATCTTTTGGGGGTGTTAGTTCTAAAAGGTCTTGTAGTCTTCATAGAACCTTTCAACTTCAGTTTCTTCTGCATTACTGGTCAGGGCATAGACTTGGATTTCTATGATATTGAATGGGTTTACCCTGGAAATGAACAGAGATCATTCTGTCATTTTTGAGACTGCATCCAAGTACTGCATTTCAGACTCTTGTTGACTATGATGGTTACTCCATTTTTTCTAAGGTATTCTTGCTCACAGTAGAAGATATAATGGTCATCTGAGTTAAATTCACCTATTCCAGTCCATTTTAGTTTGCTGATTCCTAAAATGTCAATGTTCACTCTTGCCATCTCCTATTTGGCCACTTCCAATTTGCCTTGATTAATGGACTTAACATTCCAGGTTCCTATGAAATATTGCTCTTTACAGCATCAGACTTCACTTCTATCACCAGTAACATCCACAAATGGGTATTGTTTTTGCTTTGGCTCCATCTTTTTATTCTTTCTGGAGTTATTTCTCCACTGATATTCAGTAGCACGTTAGGCACCTACCAACCCGGTGAGTTCATCAATCACTGTCCTATCTTTTTGTCTTTTCATACTGTTCATGGGGTTCTCAAGGCAAGAATACTGAAGTGGTTTGCCATTCCCTTCTCCAGTGGAACACGTTTTGTCAGAACTGTCCGCCATGACCCGTCCATGCTGGGTGGCCCTACACAGCATGGCTCATAGTTTCACTGACTTAGACAAGGCTGTGGCCCTTGTGATCAGATTGGTTTGTTTTCTGTGATTGTGGTTTTCAATCTGTCCACCCTCTGATGGAGAAGGATAAGAGGCTTATGGAAGCTTCCAGATGGCAGAGACTGACTGAAGGGAAAACTGGTTCTTGTTCTGATGGGAGGGGCCATGCTTAGTAAATATTTAATCCAATTTTCTGTTGATGGATGGGGCTGTGTTCCCTCCCTGTTATTTGACCTGGGGCCAAATGGTGACCTCCTTCAAAGGTCCCCTGCAAGAACTGCTACCCTCAGTGCCCCACCCTGCAGCAGGCCACCACCAAACCACGCCTCTGCTGGAGACTGCTGGACACTCAGGGGCGAGTCTAGGTCAGTCTCTTGTGGGGTCACTGTTCCTTTCTCCTGTGTCCTGGTGAGCACAGGGTTCTGTTAGTGCCCTCCAAGAGTCTGTTTCCCCAGTCCTGTGTAAGTTCTGGCTCTATGGTATGGTTCAAAAGCATGAATTCTTCGGCGATCAACTTTCTTTACAGTCCAACTCTCACATCCATACATGACCACGAGAAAAACCATAGCCTTGACTAGATGGACCTTGGTTGGCAAAGTAATGTCTCTGCTTTTAAATATGCTCTCTAGGTTGGTCATAACTTTCCTTCCAAGGAGTAAGCGTCTTTTAATTTCATGGCTGCAGTCAGCATCTGCAGTGATTTTGGAGCCCAAAAAAATAAAGTCTGACACTGTTTCCACTGTTTCCCCGTCTATTTTCCATGAAGTGATGGGACCAGATGCCATGATCTTTGTTTTCTGAATGTTGAGTTTCAAGCCAACCTTTTCACTCTCCTCTTTCACTTTCATCAAGAGGCTTTTGAGTTCCTCTTCACTTTCTGCCATAAGGGTAGTGTCATCTGCATATCTGAGGTTACTGATATTTCTCCCAGCAATCTTGATTCCAGCTTGTGCTTCTTCCAGCCCAGCGTTCCTCATGATGTACTCTGCATAGAAGTTAAATAAGCAGGGTAACAATATACAGCCTTGACGTACTCCTTTTCCTGTTTGGAACCAGTCTGTTGTTCCATGTCCAGTTCTAACTGTTGCTTCCTGACCTGCATATAGGTTTCTCAAGAGGCAGGTCAGGTGGTCTGGTATTCCCATCTCTTTCAGAATTTTCCACGGTTTATTGTGATCCACACAGTCAAGGAGATCCAACCAATCCATTCTAAAAGAGATCAATCCTGGGTGTTCATTGGAAGGACTGATGCTGAAGCTGAAACTCCAATACTTTGGCCACCTCATGCGATGAGTTGACTCACTGGAAAAGACTCTGATGCTGGGTTTGATTGGGGGTGGGAGGAGACGGGGACGACAGGGAATGAGATGGCTGGATGGCATCACCGACTCGATGGACATGAGTTGAGTGAACTCCGGGAGTTGATGATGGACAGGGAGGCCTGGTGTGCGGTGATTCATGGGGTCGCAAAGAGTCAGACATGACTGAGTGGCTGAACTGAACTGAACTGATGGTGTGGTTAATGGCAACCTCCTCAAAGAGGCTTATGCCATACCCAGGTCTACTGCACCCAGAGCACCTGCCTCTGTGGCAATCCACTGCTGACTCGTACCTCCTCAGGAGACACTCAAACACAGTTTTGTCTCAGTCTCTGTGGGGTCTCTGGGACCTCGTGTGCACAAGGTTTGTTTGAGCCCTCTGAGTGTTTCTGGTGGGTATAGGGTTTGATTCTAAATGCAATTTCACCCCTCTTACAGTCTTGCTTTACTAGCGTGTGAGATGAGTGCAATTGTGTGATAGTTTGAGCATTCATTGGCACTGCCTTTCTTTGCGATTGGAATGAAAACTGTTCTTTTCCAGTCCTGTGGCCACGGCTGAGTTTTCCAAATTTGCTGGCATATTGACCGCAGCACTTTCCTCTTTCAGGATTTGAAAGCTCCACTGGAATTCCATCACCTCCAATAGCTTTGTTCATAGTGATGATTTCTAAGGCCCACTTGACTTCACATTCCAGGATGTCTGCCTCTAGGTCAGTGATCACACCTTCATGAATATTTTGGTCGTGAAGACCTTTTTTGTACAATTCTTCTGTGTTTTCTTGCCACCTCTTCTTAATATCTTCTGCTTCTGTTAGGTCCATACCATTTCTGTCCTTTATCGAGTCCATCTTTGCATGAAATGTTCCTTTGGTATCTCTAATTTTCTTGAAGAGATCTCTTGTCTTTCCTGTTCTGTTGTTTTCCTCTATTTCTTTGCATTGATCACTGAGGAAGGCTTTCTTATCTCTCCTTGCTATTCTTTGGAACTCTGCATTCAGATGCTTATATCTTTCCTTTTCTCCTTTGCTTTTCGCTTCTCTTCTTTTCACAGCTATTTGTAAGGCCTCCTCAGACAGCCATTTTGCTTTTTTGCATTTCTTTTCCATGGGGATTGTCATAGTCCCTGTCTCCTGTAAAATGTCATGAACCTCCATCCATAGTTCATCATCAGGCATTCTATCTATCAGATCTACTCCCTTAAATCTATTTCTCACTTCCACTGTATAATCATAAAGGATTTGATTTAGGTCATATCTGAATGGTCTAGTGGTTTTCCCCACTTTCTTCAATTTAAGTCTGAATTTGGCAATAAGGAGTTCATGATCTGAGCCACAGTCAGCTCCTGGTCTTGTTTTAGCTAACTATATAGAGCTTCTCCATCTTTGGCTGCAGAGAATATAATCAATCTGATTTCGGTGTTGACCATCTGGTAATGTCCATGTGTAGAGTCTTCTCTTGTGTTGTTGAAAGAGGGTGATTGTTATGACCAGTGCGTTCTCTTGGCAAAACTCTATTAGTCTTTGCCCTGTTTCATTCCGTGCTCCAAGGCCAAATTTGTCTGTTACTACAGATGGTTCTTGACTTCATACTCTTGCATTCCAGTCCCCTAAAATGAAAAGGACATCTTTTTTGGGTAGTATAGTCATGCTCAAAATTCTCCAAGCCAGTCTTCAGCAATACGTGAACCGTGAACTTCCAAATGTTCAAGCTGGTTTTAGAAAAGGCAGAGGAACCAGAGATCAAATTGCCAACATCCGCTGGATCATGGAAAAAGCAAGAGAGTTCCAGAAAAACATCTATTTCTGCTTCATTGACTATGCCAAAGCCTTTGACTGTGTGGATCACAATAAACTGTGGAAAATTCTGTAAGAGATGGGAATACCAGACCACTGGACCTGCCTCTTGAGAAACGTATATGCAGGTCAGGAAGCAACAGTTAGAACTGGACATGGAACAACAGACTGGAAAACAAATAGGAAAAGGAGTATGTCAAGGTTGCATATTGTCACCCTGCTTATTTAACTTCTATGCAGAGTACATCATGAGGAACGCTGGGCTGGAAGAAGCACAAGCTGGAATCAAGATTGCCAGGAGAAATATCAATAACTTCAGATATGCAGATGACACTACCCTTATGGCAGAAAGTGAAGAGGAACTCAAAAGCCTCTTGATGAAAGTGAAAGAGGAGAGTGAAAAGGTTGGCTTGAAGCTCAACATTCAGAAAACAAAGATCATGGCATCTGGTCCCATCACTTCATGGGAAATAGATGGAAAAACAGTGGAGACAGTGTCAGACTTTATTTTTTTGGGCTCCAAAATCACTGCGGATGCTGATTGCAGCCATGAAATTAAAAGATGCTTACTCCTTGGGAGGAAAGTTATGACCAACCTAGAAAGCATATTAAAAAGCAGAGACATTACTGTACCAACCAAGGTCCATCTAGTCAAGGCTATGGTTTTTCTCGTGGTCATGTATGGATGTGAGAGTTGGACTGTGAAGAAAGCTGATCGCCAAAGAATTGATGCTTTTGAACTGTGTTGTTGGAGAAGACTCTTGAGAGTCCCTTGGACTGCAAGGAGATCCAACCAGTCCATTCTAAAGGAGATCAGTCCAGGGTGTTCATTGGAAGGACTGATGCTGAAGCTGAAACTGCAATACTTTGGCCACCTCATGCAAAGAGTTGACTCACTGGATAAGGCTCTGATGTTGGGAGGGATTGGTGGCGGGAGGGATTGGTGGCAGGAGGAGAAGGGGACAACAGAGAATGAGATGGCTGGATGGCATCACCAACTCAATGTAGGTGAGTTTGAGTGAACTCCAGGAGTTGGTGATGGACAGGGAGGCCTGGTGTGCTGTGATTCATGGGATCGCAAAGATTCGGACATGACTGAGTGATTGAACTGAAATGAACTGACAGTCTTGCTTGGGTTCTCTGCCCTTGGACATGGGGTATCTCCTTACAGCTGCTCCAGCTTCGTGCAGCTGCCTCTCCTTCAAAGATAGTAGCTTTAAATTTAAAAAAAAAAAAAGAGTGAATATTATGATTAGATCAGAATTTAAAAACTTCATACATTATCAGTTCAGTTCAGTCGCTCAGTCGTGTCCGACTCTTTGTGACCCCATGAATCACAGCATGCCAGGCCTACCTGTCCATCATCAACTCTTGGAGTTGACTCAAACTCATGTCCATCGAGTTGGTGATGCCATCCAGCCATCTCATTCTCTGTTGTCCCCTTCTCCTCCTGCCGCCAATCCCTCCCAGCATCAGAGTCTTTTCCAGTGAGTCAACTCGTCGCATGAGGTGGCCAAAATATTGGAGTTTCACTTTAGCATCTGTCCTTCCAATGTGTGTAGGAGCCTGGAAAAGTAAGTCTAACATATGAGGCCTTTTTTTTTTTTTTTTCCTCTCTAGTAACATCTCCTGATTCTGGATGGGGCAGCTGTGAGGCAGAGGTAAACTTTTAGCAAGCTAGCAAAACCAGAGACCAGTTACTGGAGGCAGGGCTTGTTAAACTAATGGGGTCTTGATGATTCTTCTTGTTTTGGTTTGGCTTTACTGCAAGATGAACTAAAAGGAAAGATAACTTCACAGTGGCTGAAATAGAGCTTTAAGTTGTGAAATTCTTAAAATAAGACTGGATCAATTTCAGATTGCTAGCACTATCCTGGTACATGGCAAAAGCAAATGTTAATCCTCTCTGGAGAAAGACAATACTACATTAAGTCTCAAATTAGTGCTATATATAATGTTGCAAAATCAACTTCTAGCACACAATGAAAAGTAGCTAGGAAACTAGGAAAATCACACTAGGAAAAAAATAACACATTCAAGGAAATCAGTAGAAACAAAAGCAAGGAACAGATCCAGAAAGTCTCCAGATACTGATGGTATATGATGATAGACCATAAAATAACTATGTATTCTATGTTCAGACAGATAAGAGACAAGATTGAGAACTGAACTGCAAGTTAAAAGATAGAAGCAAATGGAAACTTTGGAATTTAAATAACATTTACCAAGATTATAAAATTAATGCACAGATACAGCAGCAGATTGGACCAGGCTAAAGGTAGTCTTAGTAGCTATAAAATTTAAAAAGAGCTAGAATAAATTAGAGAAATAAAGAGAATATATATATATATAATAGACACAAGATTTAGAAATAACAATGAGAATTCTAATACATCAGTGTTCAAAACATCAGTCGTAGAGGAAAGAAAATATGGAAAGAGGAAATAGTTGGAGAACTAACTGCTGCTGAGAATTTTTCAGAATCCCTATGAACACTAAGGAGTATAAAAGAAATTTATACCAGGTGTATTATAGCAAACTCACTGAAAAAAATAAGAAATATTTAAAAAAACTTTAAAAAAATAAGAAATAAGACAGACTCTCTTCAATGGAGAAACAGAGAACCACCTTCTCAATAGACCAAAAATAAAAACAAGAAAGTGGAATATATAAGCTAAGAATGAAGCTAAGAATGAAAACTGCTAACTAGAATTCTATAAAAGTGAAAGTGAAAGTCGCTCAGTCACGTCCGACTGTTTGCAACCACATGGACTATACAGCCCATGGAATTCTCCAGGCCAGAATACTGAAGTAAGAAGACTTTCCCTTCTCCAGGGGATCTTCCCAACCCAGAGATCAAACCCAGATCTACCCATTTTGCAGGCGGATTCTTGACCAGCTGAGCAACAAGGGAAGCCCAAAAATTCAATACCTAACAAAAATATACTTCAAGATTGAAGGAGAAGTAAATATTTTTCAGATAAATGGAAATTGAGAGAATTTCTCTCCAGAGGACTTATACTAAAAGGTAATTATCAGGCAGAAGAAAAATAAGTTCAGATGGAAGTTTGGGATGCAGAATGGAACAGAGAGCAATTGAAAGGGCAAATATGTGGATAAGTCTAAATGACTTTGCTGCTGCTGCTGCTAAGTCACTTCAGTCGTGTCCGACTCTGTGTGACCCCATAGACGGAAGCCCACCAGGCTCTCCCATCCCTGGGATTCTTCAGGCAAGAACACTGGAGTGGGTTGCCATTTCCTTCTCCAATGTGTGAAAGTGAAAAGTGAAAGTGAAGTTGCTCAGTCGTGTCTGACCCTTAGCGACCCCACGGACTGCAGCCAACCAGGCTCCTCCATCCATGGGATTTTCTGGGCAAGAGTACTGGATTGGCTTGCCATTGCCTTCTCCGAAACGAATATTGGCTGTATGTAAAATGATAATAATGTGTAATTAAAATAGTTATTGGAGCAAGAATATATGAAGGCAATGAATTAGAATCATGGAAAGGGACATGCACATGCAGACTGTTGATTAATGAGAAGGCTAACTCTGTAGAGTAGAGAGAATGACATGTACTGGAGCAAGTTGAATATCAATGATAAAAATGGAAGTTATCTTCTACCTCATACACCAAGATAAATTCCAGTTAGATTTTATATCTAACTAGAAGATGCTTTCAGACAAACATTCTAGAAGATGCTTTCAGAGAATATTTTCCTAACCTTAAAGTGCAGAAAAACTTTTCAAATGGCAAAAAAGCCACTAATTATAAAGAAAAAGAATTATAAAATGGATTACATTAAGACCCAAAACTTCTCTTTGTCCAAAATTACTATTAAAAGAGCAAACAGGTGAGCCACACACTGGGAGACAGTATAAGTAACACATGCATATGACAAAGGGCTCAAAACAAAATCTATAGGAAGACACCAACAAGTCAATAAGAAAAGGACATCTCAATAGAGAAATAGGCAAGGGATTTGAATAGGCACTTCAAAAAAAGGAAAATCCAAAGTAGTTAATAAACTTGAAAAAGTGCTCAATTATTTTAGTAATCAGGAAAATGCAAATAAAACCAAAATGAGAGGGAATTCCCTGGTGGTCTATTGGATAGAATCCAGGATTTCACTGCTGTAGCTCAGATTCAATCCCTGGTCAGGAAACTGAGATTCCCACAGTCAAAAATAAATAAATAAAAATAATAAAAACAAACAAACAACAACAATGAAAAATGAGAAACTACTACATACCAATGAGAACTGCTAAAAAGTGTTGGTGAGAAGGTAGAGCAAATGGAATCCTCGTAATCTGATGATCAGATTGCAAATTTGTATAACCCTTTGGAAAATTGTTTGGTATTAGTCACTAAAATTGAACTTACACATAATTTGATTCAGCAGTTTCACTCCGTCTATACATGCAATGGATATCAGTGCATGCAACCCAGGAGATTTGTGCAAGGATGTTACAGTAGCATTGTTTCTAATAACCCCAAACTAGAAATAACCCTGAAGTACATCAAATTCAGGTATATCCGTTCAATTATGAATTGTATGAACATACAACTCCAAACAACACTGTGAATGGATCTTGCCAATATAATGTGGAATGAAAGACTCCAGACTAAAAGAATGCATACTCAATGATTCCATTACATAAATATAAAAAACTTGGTGGGAGTGGGGTTCAAGATGGGGAACACATGTACATCTGGGGTGGATTCATGTCAATGTATGGCAAAACCAATACAATATTGTAAAGTAATTAGCCTCCAATTAAAATTTAAAAATAAATAAATAAAAATTTGGCACTAAATTACATTATTGAAAGATGCATATATGTGTGGTATAACTATATATAAGGATATGTATATGTATATATACATATGTATATATAAGGATATGTATAGATGTGATTATCATAAAATTATAATGTGGAAATTTGGGGGAGAAGGAAGTAAGGAATGGTGAGATAAAAAGTATTTCTTTCAGTTCAGTTCAGTTCAGTCGTGGCAATTTTCTGTTTCTCCCTAGATCATGCTTACAGTATGCTCATGCTGTAATAGATCATAGAATTTAACATTTTTCTTTCATGTTTCTTCTCTGTATGTTTATATTTTGCAATAAAAATGTAAAAGCTAAACTAATCTAAAATAAAATAAATTTAAGCTTGAAGGTCATTTTTTTGTGGGATCACATTTTTTTATTTTCAGATTTTAAGTAGTAGGAAATAATATGTGTAATAATATGAATAATAATATTCATCTTGAAAAAATGGGTTTACATGTGTGGCTATAACACAATTTCAAAGACTTGTTGTTTTGTTTTGATTTGGTTTGGGCGGGTTTATATTTTAGCAGTTAATTAAGAGATTGAGTAGCAGAAATTTTTTTTAGGGAGGCTATTTGTTTTTTCTTCCTTTCCCTTTATACATACTGAAGAAAAATCAAACTACTATACATGATGCACAACCATGCAAAAGCAATGAAAATTTAATATAAGAATGTATTAACCTATCTTTTTCTTTTGTTGAGTCTTACTTCATCTGAACAAATTGCTTTTGAGTTTATATCTTCTGTCTTTAGTTTTCCCCTTTTCTCTTAAGAATTTTCTCAAATTACAAGTACCTCCAACAGTCTTAATTCAAATACAGCTAGTTATAAATTGAAATGCATTTTCCCATTTTCTATTGCTTTAAAATGTCCTAACAGTGATGACCTCACTGCCATGCTGAAGTCCAGAACCACATGCATAGCTACTAATCCATTGTGGATTTGTGCCAAGTATCCTTGGCCCTCAAGAGCACTGATGAAATTATGATCATTAGAACCACCAGCCTATGAGACTTACACATTCTTGTATGTCTTTTGCCCAATCCACTTGTTCTCAGACACAACACTCTTCAATTACTCTGAAGGTGGAGTCAGCTTATTGTACTGATAAGGCCATTCTCAGGAAACTCCTTCTCCTGGATTCAGTTCAGTTCAGTTCAGTCTCAGTCATGTCCGACTCTTTGTGACCTCATAGATTGCAGCACGCCAGACCCCTCTGTTTATTACCAACTCCCGGAGTTTACCGAAACTTGTCCATTGAGTTGGTGATGCCATCCAACAATCTCATCCTCTGTCGTCCCTTTCTCCTCCTGCTTCAGTCTTTCCCGGCATCAGGGTCTTTTCAAATGAGTCAGCTCTTCACATCAGGTGGCCAAAGTATTGGAGTTTCAGCTTCAGCATCAGTCCTTCCAATGAAATCTCAGGAATGATCTCTTTCAGGATGATTTGCAGTCCCTTTGCAATCCAAGGGACTCTCAAGGGTCTTCTCCAACACCACAGTTCAAAAGCATCAATTCTTCAGCGATCAGCTTTCTTTATAGTCCAACACTAATATCCATACATGAGAACTGGAAAAACCGTAGCTTTGTCTAGATGGACCTTCGTTGGCATAGTAATGTCTCTGCTTTTAAATATTCTGTCTAGGTTGGTCATAACTTTCCTTCCAAGGAGCAAGCACTTTTAATTTCATGGCTGCAATCACCATCTGCAGTGATTTTGGATCCCAGAAAAATAAAGTCAGCCACTGTTTCCCGATCTATTTGCCATGAAGTGATGGGACTGGATGCCATGATCTTAGTTTTCTGAATGTTGAGATTTAAGCCAACTTCCTCACTCTCCTCTTTCACTTTCATCAAGAGGCTCTTTAGCTCTTCTTCACTTTCTGCCATAAGGGTGGTGTCATCTGCATATCTGAGCTTATTGACATTTCTCCAGGCAATCTTGATTCCAGCTTGTGCTTCCTCCCGCCCAGTGTTTCTCATGATGTAGTCTGCGTAGAAGTTACATAAGCAGGCTGACAATATACACCCTTGACGTACTCCTTTTCCTATTTGGAACCAGTCTGTTGTTCCATGTCCAGTTCTAACTGTTGCTTCCTGACCTCCATACAGATTCCTCAAGAGGCCAGTCAGGTGGTCTGGTATTATCTCTTTCAGAATTTTCCACAGTTTGTTGTGATCCACAGAGTCAAAGGCTTTGGCACAGTCAATAAAGCAGAAGTAGATGTTTTTCTGGAAGTCTCTTGTTTTTTCAATGATCCAGCAGATGTTAGCAATTTGATCTCTGGTTCCTCTGCCTTTTCTAAAACCAGAACATCTGGAAGTTCATGGTTCATATTGCTGAAGCCTGGCTTAGAGAATTTTTAGCATTACTTTACTAGGGCTTCCCTGGTGGCTCAGAGGTTAAAGAGTCGGCCCACATTGTGGGAGACCTGGGTTCGATCCCTGGGTCGGGAAGATCCCCTGGAGAAGGAAACGGCAACCAACTCCAGTATTCTTGCCTGGAGAATCCCATGGAGGGAGGAGACTGGTAGGCTACAGTCCCTTGGGTTGCAGAGTCGGACACGACTGAGTGACTTCACTTCACTTACTAGTGTGTAAGATGAGTGCAATTGTGTGGTAGTTTGAGCATTCTTTGGCATTGTCTTTCTTTGGGATTAGAATGAAAACTGACCTTTTCTAGTTCTGTGGCCACTGCTAAGTTCTCCAGATTTGTTGGCATATTGAGTGCAGCACTTTCACAGCATCATCTTTTAGGATTTGAAAGAGCTCCACTGGAATTCCATCACCTCCAATAGCTTTGTTCGTAGTGATGCTTCCTAAGGCCCACTTGACTTCACTTTCCAGGATGTCTGGCTATACGTGAGTGATTACACCATTGTGATCATCTGGGTCATTCAGATATTTTTTGTTCAGTTTTTTGGTGTATTCTTGCCACCTCTTCTTAATATCTTCTGCTTCTGTTAGGTCAATACCATTTCTGTCCTTTATTGAGCCCATTTTTGCATGAAATGTTCCCTTGGTAGCTATAATTTTCTTGAAGAGATCTCTAGTCTTTTCCATTCTATTGTTTTCCTCTATTTATTTGCACTGATCACTGAAGAAGCCTTTCTTATCTCTCCTTGCTACTTTGGAACTCTGCATTCAAATGGGTATATCTTTCCTTTTCTCCGTTGCTTTTTGCTTCTCTTCTTTTCACAGCTATTTGTAAGGCATTCTCAGACAGCCATTTTGCTTTTTTGCATTGCTTTTTCTTAGGGATGGTCTTGCTCCCTGTCTCCTACACAATGTCATGAACCTCTGTCCATAGTTCATCAAGCACTCTGTCTATCAGATCTAGTCCCTTAAATTTATTTCCCACTTCCCCTGTGTAATCGTAAGGGATTTGATTTAGGTTATACCTGAATGGTGTAGTGGTTTTCCCTACTTTCTTCAATTCAAGTCTGAATTTGGCAATAAAGAGTTTATGATCCGAGCCACAGTAAGCTCCCTATCTTGTTTCTGCTGACTTTATAGAGCTTCTCCATCTTTGGCTGAAAAGAATATAATCAATCTGAATTCCGTGTCGACCATCTGGTGAGGTCCATCTGTAGAGCCTTCTCTTGTGTTGTTGGAAAAGGGTGTTTGCTATGATCAGTGTGTTCTCTTGGCAAAACTCTATGAGCCTTTGCTCTGCTTCATTCTGATCTCCAGGGTCAAATTTGCCTGGTACTCCAGGTGTTTCTTGACTTCCTACTTTTACATTCCAGTCCCCTATAATGAAAATCCATAATCTCCTGGATTATAGATAGTTTAATAACATTATGAATAAAACTCCTTTTCAAGTCTACAGGAATTCTATGGAAGTATGTCTTATGGGAACCAACACCTACCAATAATGGTTTTAGTTAGCACCCCCACCTTCCACAATAACGGATTAATCAATAAATCCTGTTAACTGTTCTTCCTGAAAGAACTCAAGTCATCATCATTTCTTCTTCAAATCACTGCAAACACTTTCTTACTGGTGTCCCTGCCTCTAATCCAGATTTTTTGGGGGGTAATTGTGCTAAAAGGTAAAGATATTCTCTCACTCATCCTTTGTAAAAATTTTTCCTTCTAAAGTTTCATATTGTTCTCTGAATATGAAAAGTGAAAGTTGAAATTTATTAGTAGGTCTCCAAGATGCTTCATCATCAAGTTGATGATGTGAAGATGCTCCATGTTCACCCCAACATCTTGAATTACTTATAGCTGTTTCATGTTTTCTCCTCTCTCTATGTGAACCATTCCTCCACCCAGAACACACTCTATACTTTCCTTTTCCCTCTGAGAACTTCACATGATTAAAATGCCTATTTCCTACTTGACCTTTTAATCTCAGCTTACATAGCACACTTTTTTTGTCTCCATTGAATACCCATGTCTGAATTACATGCCAGCCACCCGTGTTTTCATAAGATTCTATACTTATCCCCATAGTGTTCTTATCACTTTGAATTGCTTGATTCCTTTTCTGTCAAATCTACAAAAAAATAAGACCCTAGACATCAGGGGCTAGATCTGTAACATGGCTAATACCAATGAAGCTTATAAAATCTGAATAACACATTCAGAGACTCAACATTAAAGGCAAATGTCCACATGAAAAACATTGTTTAAATTCAAAGAAATATGGTCCTTTAATTTTCTGACTGTTTAGAAATGGCTTACTCTAGAATATTATTAATAAAATATGTGTGCTTATAAAATACATATGCAGTTCCTAAATTGTGGAATTTACAAAGAACTGAAATAGATATGACTGGCTCCAAATAGCAAAAGGAGTACGTCAAGGCTGTATATTGTCACCCTGCTTATTTAACTTCTATGCAGAGAACATCATGAGAAATTGGGCTGGAGGAAGCACAAGCTGGAATCAAGATTGCTGGTAGAAATGTCAACCTCAGATATACAGATGACACCACCCTTATGGCAGAAAGTGAAGAGGAACTAAAGGGCCTCTTGATGAAAGTGAAAGAGGAGAGTGAAAAAGTTGGCTTAGAGCTCAACATTCAGAAAACGAAGAGCATGACAACTGGTCCCACCACTTCATGGGAAATAGATGGGGAAACAGTGGAAACAGTGTCACACTTTGTTTTTTTGGGCTCCAAAATCACTGTGGATGCTGATTGCAGCCATGAAATTAAAAGATGCTTACTCCTTGGAAGGAAAGTTATGACCAACCTAGACAGCATATTAAAAAGCAGAGACATCACTTTGTCAACAAACGTCCATCTAGTCAAGGCTCTGGTTTTTCTAGTAGTCATGTATGGATGTGAGAGTTGGACTAGAAAGAAAGCTGAGTGCCGAAGAATTGATGCTTTTGAAATGTGGTGGTGGAGAAAACTCTTGAGATTCCCTTGGACTGGAAGGAGATCCAACCAATCCATCCTAAAGGAGATCAGTCCTGAGTGTTCATTGGAAGGACTGATGTTGAAGCCGAAACTCCAATACTTTGGCCAACTGATGCAAAGAACTGACTCATTTGAAAAGACCTTGATGCTGGGAAAGATTGAGGGCAGGAGGAGAAGGGAACGACAGAGGATGAGATGGTTGGATGGCTTCACAGACACAATGCACATGGGTTTGGGTGGATTCGGATTTGGTGATGGACAGGGAGACCTGGCGTACTGCGGTTCATGGGGCCACAAAGAGTCAGACACAACTGAGCGACTGAACTGAACTGAAATAGATATATCTCTATTATTAAGTGGATGAATCTTTTTTCCCCAAGTAAAAAATACATATAATATACCTGAATATGTTTATATGTCTTGTTTAGAAAATGCATTTAAAATGTATATTTCACTTTTCTTTCTTTCTCAAGAAATCCTTAAGTTAAATTTGGCAATATGAGCAATATAAAGACAAAATGAGTAATATATGCAACTTCTTTTTAAATTGAAACTGCCTTAAAGCACAAAACAAATGGCTTATTTCATCGTGTGCCTGAATTGACTATGCTGACGAATCCATGCTCCCAAGCCTACAGGTTTGTGCTTCTTCTGCACTGAGAATCTCATAGTACTATACATACAAGTTAAAAATATACAGAAAATTTTAAAGCCTTTTTTCTTTTTTACTGTGTTCATCTCTTGTTGTGGGTTTCCTATTTTTATTTTAAAAAAAAAAAGCTTCAGAAGTTTTAGGAACTTTCTATAAAGTGCTATCAATTGATTTAACACATCTTTCCACCTTGATTTTGTTCAATTTTAGCCATTCCTCTCCTAGGTCATTTAGCATATTCTCTTTTTATTATTATTATTAAAGGATAATTTCTTTACAGAATTTTGTGTTTTCTGTCAAACCTCAACATGAATGAGCCATAGGTATGCATATATCCCCTCCCTTTTGAAACTCTCTCCCATCTCCCTCCCCATCCACCCCTCTAGCTTGATACAGAGCCCCTGTTTGAGTTTCCTGAGCCATACAGCAAATTCCCATTGGCTGTCTATTTTACATATGGTAGTGTAAGTTTCCATGTTGCTCTTTGCATTCATCTCACTCTCTCCTCCCCTCTCCCCATGTTCATAAGTCTATTCTCTCTGTCTGTTTCTCCTCTGCTGTCCTGTAAATAAATTCTTCAGAACCATTTTTCAAGATTCTGTATATGTGTGCTAGAATGCGATATTTATCTTTCTCTTTCTGACACACTTCACTCTGTATAATAGGTTCTAGGTTCATCCACCTCATCAGAACTGACTCAAATGTGTTCCTTTTTATGGCTGAGTAATATTCCACTCGGAGAAGGCAATGGCAAGCCACTCCAGTACTATTGCCTAGAAAATCCCATGGATGGAGGAGCCTGGTAGGCTGCAGTCCGTGGGGTCGCTAAGGGTCGGACACGACTGAGCGACTTCACTTTCACTTTTCACTTTCCACTTTCACACATTGGAGAAGGAAATGGCAACCCACTCCAGTGTTCTTGCCTGGAGAATCCCAGGGACGGGGGAGCCTGGTGGGCTTCCGTCTATGGGGTCACACAGAGTCGGACACGACTGAAGTGACGCAGCAGCAGCAGCAGCAGCAATATTCCACTATATACATGTACCACAACTTCTTTATCCATTCATCTGTCTATGGGCATCTAGGTTGCTTCCATATTCTAGCTATTGTAAGTAGTGCTGCAATGAACAATGGGGTACATGTGTCTTTTTCAACCCTGGTTTCCTCAGGGTATATGCCTAGGAGTGGGATTGCTTGGTCATATGGTGGTTTTATTCCTAGTTTTTAAAGGAATCTCCATACCATCTTCCATAGTGGCTGTATCAATTTACATTCCCACCAACAGTGCAAGAGCATTCCCTTTAAAGCCATTTTTATTTTCTCCTTCAACTCATTATTTCCACTGAGAAGATTCTCTTTTTATTTAATTAAAATATACTTTATTGCAACAAACTTTATTGAGAACATTCTAAAGTTAGGTGTAAAAAGTTATATCTAATATAAATCTCATCTTTGAGGAGCCTCTGGAGACAACATAATTATTACAATGTAAAGTGGTAAGTCCACTGACAGTAATCCTTGAGTATTTGGGAAATAAAGCAAAAGCAGCAAGGTCTGGTATGAGTGATACTTACACATTTCCCTGGACAGAACAGCAACTAAGTCAGATCTTGAAAATTTAATAGGTTTCATTCTGACTAAAAGAAAGGAGAAGGGCACACAATATTGAGTAGAAGGAAAAGCAGGAATGAATGATTTGGAGAATTAAGAAATTAAAAATTGCACAGAGTTCCAGTTTCTCCACATCCTCCCAACACAGCTTCTTTTCTGGGTTTTCGGTTTGGTTTGGCTTGGTAATAGCCATTCTAATGGAAGTTAATGTTATCCTTGTAAATATGTATATTCTTTGTTATCCTTATAAATATGTATATTTTTTCTTCCAGTTTTATTGAGACATACTTGATATACACATTGTATAAACTTAAGGAATACAGCATAATGATTTGACTTACATACCTCATGAAATAGTTACCACAATCAAGTTAGTAAACATTCATAATTTTACATGGATACAATATTAAAGAAATAGAAAAAATATATATTTTCTTGTAATGAGAACTCAGGATTACTTCTCAACAACTTTCATACATAAGGTATAAGTTCAGTTCAGTTCAGTAGAGTCGCTCAGTTGTGTCCGACTCTCCGTGACCCCATGAATCACAGCACGCCAGGCCTCCCTGTCCATCACCAACTCCCGGAGTTCACTCAAATTCATGTCCACAGAGTCGGTGATGCCATCCAGCAATCTAATTCTCGGTCGTTCCCTTCTCCTCCCGCCCCCAACACTTCCCAGCATCAGAGTCTTTTCCAGTGAGTCAACCCGTCGCATGAGGTGGCCAAAGTATTGCACTTTCAGCTTTAGCATCAGTCCTTCCAATGAACACCCAGGATCGATCTCCCTTAGAATGGACTGGTTGGATCTCTTTGCAGTACAAGGGACTCTCAAGAGTCTTCTCCAACACCACAGTTCAAAAGCTTCGATTCTTTGGCGATCAGCTTTCTTCACAGTCCAACTCTCACATCCATACATGACCACGGGAAAAAACCATAGCCTTGACTAGACGGACCTTTGTTGGCAAAGTAATGTCTCTGCTTTTTAATATACTATCAACATTGGTCATAACTTTCCTTCCAAGGAGTAAGCGTCTTTTAATTTCATGGCTGCAGTCAGCATCTGCAGTGATTTTGGAGCCCAAAAAAATAAAGTCTGACACTGTTTCCACTGTTTTTCCATCTATTTCCCATGAAGTGATGGGACCAGATGCCATGATCTTTATTTTCTGAATGTTGAGCTTCAAGCCAACTTTTTCACTCTCCTCTTTCACTTTCATCAAGAGGCTTTTGAGTTCCTCTTCACTTTCTGCCATAAGGGTAGTGTCATCTGCATATCTGAGGTTATTGATATTTCTCCCAGCAATCTTGATTCCAGCTTGTGCTTCTTCCAGCCCAGCATTCCTCATGATGTACTCTACATATAAGTTAAATAAGCAAGGTGACAATATACAGCCTTGACGTACTCCCTTTCCTATTTGGAACCAGTCTGTTGTTCCATGTAAAGTTCTGACTGTTGTTTCCTGACCTGCATACAGGTTTCTCAAGAGGCAGGTCAGGTGGTCTGGGATTCCCATCTCTTTCAGAATTTTCCACAGTTTATTGTGATCCACACAGTCAAAGGCTTTGGCATAGCCAATGAAGCAGAAATAGATGTTTTCCTGGAACTCTCTTGCGTTCTCCATGATCCAGCGGATGTTGGCAATTTGATCTCTGGTGCCTCTGCCTTTTCTAAAACCTGCTTGAACATCTGGAAGTTCACGGTTCACATATTGCTGAAGCCTGGCTTGGAGAATTTTGAGCATGACTTTACTAGCGTGTGAGATGAGTGCAATTGTGCGGTAGTTTGAGCATTCTTTGGCATTACCTTTCTTTGGGATTGGAATGAAAACTGAACATTTCCAGTCCTGTGGCCACTGCTGAGTTTTCCCAATTTGCTGGCATATTTAGTGTAGCACTTTCACAGCATCATCTTTCAGGATTTGAAATAGCTCAACTGGAATTCGATCACCACCACTAGCTTTGTTCCTAGTGATGCTTTCTAAGGCCCACTTTACTTCACATTCCAAGATGTCTGGCTCTAGGTCAGTGATCACGTTATCGTGACTGTCTTGGTCGTGAAGATATTTTTTGTACAGTTCTTCTGTGTATTCTTGCCACCTCTTCTTAATATCTTCTGCTTCTGTTAGGTCCATACCATTCCTGTCCTTTATCGAGCCCATCTTTGCATGAAATGTTCCCTTGGAATCTCTAATTTTCTTGAAGAGATCTCTTGTTTTTCCTATTCTGTTGTTTTCCTCTATTTCTTTGCACTGATCTCTGAGGAAGGCTTTCTTATCTCTCCTTGCTATTCTTTGGAACTCTGCATTCAGATGCTTATATCTTTCCTTATCTCCTTTGCTTTTCGCTTCTCTTCTTTTCACAGCTATTTGTAAGTCCTCCTCAGACAGTCATTTTGCTTTTTTGCATTTCTTTTCCTTGGGGATGGTCTTGGTCCCTGTCTCCTTTACAATGTCACGAACCTCCGTCCAGAGTTCATCAGGCACTCTATCTATCAGATCTAGTCCCTTAAATCTATTCCTCACTTCCACTGTATAATCATAAGGGATTTGATTTAGGTCATACCTGAATGGTCTAGTGGTTTTCCCTACTTTCTTCAATTTAAGTCTGAATTTGGCAATAGCAGTGTCAATTATTCTGATCATGTTGTGAATTACTTTACTAGTAATCATTTATCTTACAACTGAAAGTTTGTATCTTTTGACAGTCTTCCTCCAATTCCATCTTTCTCCCACACCTCGCCTCTAGTGGAAATCTGATCTCTTTATCCAGTTTGTTGCTATTGTTGTTTGTGTGTTTATTTTTGAAGTATAATTGACCTACAACACTGTTATTTCCTGATACATGACATAGTAGTTCAGTATTTTTATACATTTTAAAATAATCACCATGATAAGTTTAAGTGCCATCTGTCACCATATAGATGTAATTATTGACTATATTCCCTACACTGTATATTTCATACCTGTGACTCATTTATTTTGCAATGGGAAGTTTGTACCTCTTAATCTCCCTTACTTATTTCTCTCCTCCCCCCAACTCACTCTCCTCTGGCAACCACCTGTTTGTTCTCTGTATCTATGACTCTCTTTCTGTTTAGACATGTCTGTTCGTTTGTTTTGGTTTTTAGGTTCCATATATAGGTGAAATCATAGAGCATGAATCTCTCTCTGACTTATTTCACTTAAGATAATACCCTCTAAGTTCATCCATGTTGTTTCAAATTGCAAGATTTCATTCTTTTTATGGATAATTTTCTCTGTGTGTGTGTGTATACACATACAACATTTTCTTGATCCATTCCTCTATGCATGGGCTATTAGGTTGTTTCTATACCTTCAGTTCAGTTCATTTCAGTCACTCAGTCATGTCCGACTCTTTGAGACCCCATGAATCACAGCATGCCAGGCCTCCCTGTCCATCACCAACTCCCGGAGTTCACTCAAACTCATATCCATCGAGTTGCTGATGCCATCCAACCATCTCATTCTCTGTCGTCCCCTTCTCCTCCTGCCCCCAATCCCTCCTAACATCAGAGTCTTTCCAGTGAGTCAACTCTTCGCATGGGGTGGCCAAAGTATTGGAGCTACAGTTTCAGCATCAGTCCTTCCAATGAACACCCAGGACTGAGCTGCTTTAGAAAGGATTGGTTGGATCTCCTTGCAGTCCAAGGGACTCTCAAGAGTCTTCTCCAACAACACAGTTCAAAAGCATCAATTCTTTGGCGCTCAGCTTTCTTCACAGTCCAACTCTCACATCCAACAAGACCACTGGAAAAACCATAGCCTTGACTAGACGGACCTTTGTTGGCACAGTAATGTCTCTGTTTTTAATATACTATCTGTGTTGGTCATAACTTTCCTTCCAAGGAGTAAGCGTCTTTTAATTTCATGGCTGCAATCAGCATCCGCAGTGATTTTGGAGCCCCCAAAAATAGTCTGACACTGTTTCCACTGTTTCCCCATCTATTTCCCATGAAGTGATGGGACCAGATGCCATGATCTTAGTTTTCTGAATGTTGACCTTCAAGCCAATTTTTTCACTCTCCTCTTTCACTTTCACCAAGAGGCTTTTGAGTTCCTCTTCACTTTCTGCCATAAGGGTGGTATCATCTGCATATCTGAGGTTATGGATATTTCTCCTGGCAATCTTGATTCCAGCTTGTGCTTCTTCCAGCCCAGCATTCCTCATGATGTACTCTGCATAGAATTTAAATAAGCAGGGTGACAATATACAACCTTGATGCACTCCTTTTCCTATTTGGAACCAGTCTGTTGTTCCATGTTCAGTTCTAACTGTTGCTTCCTGACCTGCATACAGGTTTCTCAAGAGGCAGGTCAGGTGGTCTGGGATTCCCATCTCTTTCAGAATTTTCCACAGTTTATTGTGATCCACACAGTCAAAGACTTTGGCACAGTCAATGAAGCAGAAATAGATGTTTCTCTGGAACTCTCTTGCTTTTTCCATTATCCAGCGGATGTTGGCAATTTGATCTCTGGTTCCTCTGCCTTTTCTAAAACCTGCTTGAACATCTGGAAGTTCACCGTTCACATATTGCTGAAGCCTGGCTTGGAGAATTTTGAGCGTGACTTGACTAGCGTGTGAGATGAGTGCAATTGTGCGGTAGTTTGAGCATTCTTTGGCATTGCCTTTCTTTGGGATTGGAATGAAAACTGACCTTTTCCAGTCCTGTGGCCACTGCTGAGTTTTCCCAATTTGCTGACATATTGAGTGTAGCACTTTCACAGCATCATCTTTCAAGATTTGAAATAGCTCAACTGGAATTCCATCACCTCCACTAACTTTGTTTGTGGTGATGCTTTCTAAGGCCCACTTTACTTCACATTCCAAGATGTCTGGCTCTAGGTCAGTGATCACACCATCATGATTATCTTGGTTGTGAAGATCTTTTTTGTACAGTTCCTCTATGTATTCTTACCACCTCTTCTTAATATCTTCTGCTTCTGGTACGTCCATACCATTTCTGTCCTTTATCGAGTCCATCTTTGCATGAGATGTTCCCTTGGTATCTCTAATTTTCTTCAAGAGATCTCTTGTTTTTCCTATTCTGTTGTTTTCCTCTATTTCTTTGCATTGATCACTGAGGAAGGCTTTCTTATCTCTCCTTGCTATTCTTTGGAACTCTGCATTCAGATGCTTATATCTTTCCTTTTCTCCTTTGCTTTTCGCTTCTCTTCATTTCACAGCTATTTGTAAGGCATCCTCAGACAGCCATTTTGCTTTTTTGCATTTCTTTTCCATGAGGATGGTCTTGGTCCCTGTCTCCTGTACAATGTCACGAACCTCCGTCCATAGTTCATCAGGCACTCTATCAGATCTAGTCCCTTAAATCTATTTCTCACTTCCACTGTATAATCATAAGGGATTTGATTTAGGTCATGTCTGAATGGTCTAGTGGTTTTCCCTACTTTCTTCAATTTAAGTCTGAATTTGGCAATAAGGAGTTCATGATCTGAGCCACAGTCAGCTCCTAGAGTTAGATTTCTCTACCAAACTCACCAGAGTAAACACTATGTCTTTTCATGTTCTGTTTAAGAACCTACAAGGAACCTTTTTTTTAAAGTGGACAATGAAAAATAAAGTGAAAAGCTAGCACTGAAGAATTTTTCATATATTAAATTATTGTATCAAAAATAAATGAAATGTTACATGCTAATACATATATATATATTTTAGATTCTGAACATAAGAAAATGTCTGTATGTGTGTTTAAGAAATAAAATCCACCATTTAAAACTTAGTAAAAAAGCAAAACTTACTGTCATTTTCCTGTTTTTACATATATATAGTTGACTGAAGTCATCCCATTATAAGAAGACATGACTCACAAACCATTTAAAAACTGTGCAGCCTCACACCTTCTTTAAGTGATCCTGAACTGCACTTTTTGCCAGTGTTACTGTGGTTACCACAGTCTTGCTTTCCTAGGATTGCAAATGTATTTTTACTTAAAAAAAATCATATTATTTACATAAATATAAATAAATTGGATTATCATGTAATTTAGATAAAGAGTGCTTAGGTCAAAATCAAAAGAAAAGACTGGATTTTTGCCCTGTAAGTAACGTCTCTTTGAAAAGCCCCAGAATATTTATAGAACAACCCTCAAGATGCTGTTCTGGCATTGACTCCATTACTCTTTTCTCATGAGTCTTCAACATTGTTTTTCCATTTTCCAACCTTCCAATTTATGCCTCCTATGTAAGTAAGAAAGTGGATTCTGTGTAGTTCCTCCAATTGCTAGGAAATGAGAGAGAAATGTAATAAACACAAAACACTAAGAAACATAATCTACCACTAAATTTTAAACTGATTCCAACATTACTAAATTACCCCAGGCTATAGAAAAATATGGAGATTTCTCCATTTTATAAAACAGCATAGATTTATTGCCAAATGTAGTAAAACATATCTCCCTAAAATTAAAATTGAATGTATAATTGAATTACACATACCACAATGGCATCCCCGTCAGCATATATTGATGTATTAAACATATAAACAAATAACAACAAACAACCTTCAACTCAAGTTGTGCCCTTGCCCTACACTGAATCTGTATCCTGCATGCCTTGACCACATCAGATCTCTAAAGCCGATTCTGGCCTTCAGTATTCAATCAGAAAGATGCCATTTTCCATCTACTATCAGTAGCACGTGTCTTCAGATTAATAGACACAATGAGTTTTAACATAAATATCAACAGCAAGAAGCCTCTTATTTAGGAATTTAGATTAATCAACAAAAATAGTTTAGGGCAATAGAGAGAGGACAAAGAGTATTGGTACATACAAGGCAATACTTCTGTTGAAATATTGCAGGATCATTTCAATGCTTCTACTGAAATATTGCAGCATCTTCTGAATCAAATATTACCCATTATTCCTCAATCACTATACATACATTTACCCATCTATACTTGCTTATTGAGACCAACCTGTCACATCTTACCAATATTTTTCTCCCCAGCTACCTCTGAGTTCTGGTTTCTCACAGCCCTCTCCTTATTTCATCCTTTTTTAACTCTCCATTCTCTTTCTCGTAGGTTCCTGTGCTATTATGACCCCACTGAAACCCTCATTTCTGGGAGAGGAAGGACAAAGAAGTACTTGGCTTTGGAACACATAAGTAGACTCCCTGCTTTAAAATTTTTACCAAATGAAGATCTAGTGCCTTTACCCAAAGCAAGAAACCATTCCAGGTTTGTATTAATTAAAGAGCTACATGTATAGCATGTAGAAAAACCAAGAATAAGATAGCAAAACTGGAACTAATAACTTTAAGTAAGGTAGTCAGTTAAATTATAAATATTAAATAAGTGGCTTTTGCAAAGGTTTCATAGTAATAGTAAATTTGGGGGGAAAGTGTTTACCAAAAGACCTTGTTCCAAATGTCAGCCACAAAAATTAAAAAACAAAACACACAAAAACCTTGAAGGCAAAATTTATCAATAAAAATGAAAAAGAAAGAAGAGAAGAAGGGAAATCAAGAGAAGGAAAAGAGAAAGGAGGAAAGAGAGAGAGGAGGAGACCTAACAATAAAAAATAATGTTTTTAGTTAATCCTTGATTTTTTCCTTGCAAAGTAATAAGGAAGAAATTTTATAAAAGGAGTAATAATAAGCAGGAAATCATCTTACCAGCTATCAAAACACAGTATAAGTCTACATATTGGAATAGACAAATAGGATAGGATAAAATGATAACAGTAGTCAATTCCATGCCTATAAAAGAGATTGCTCCTGCTAAACGCTTCAGTCGTGTCCGACTCTGTGTGACCCCATAGATGTTAGCCCAACAGGCTCCCCCATCCCTGGGATTTTCCAGCAAGAACACAGGAGTGGGTTGCCATTTCCTTCTCCAATGCATGAAAGTGAAAAGTGAAACTGAAGTGGCTCAGTCGTGTCTGACTCTTCACCCCACGGACTGCAGCCCACCAGGCTCCTCCATCCATGGGATTTTCCCTCAGTTCAGTTCAGTCGTTCAGTCGTGTCCGACTCTCTGCGACCCCATGAATCACAGCACGCCAGTCCTCCCTGTCCATCACCAAATCCCGGAGTTCACTCAAACTCATGTCCACAGAGTCAGTGATGCCATCCAGTGATGCCATCTCATTCTCGGTCGTCCCCTTCTCCTCCCGTCCCCAACCCTTCCCAGCACCAGAGTCTTTTCCAGTGAGTCAACTCGTCGCATGAGGTTGCCAAAGTATTGAAGTTTCAGCTTTAGCATCAGTCCTTCCAATGAACACCCAGGATTGATCTCCTTTAGAATGGACTGGTTGGATCTTTTTGCAGTCCAAGAGACTCTCAAGAGTCTTCTCCAACACCACAGTTCAAAAGCATCAATTCTTCGGCGATCAGCTTTCTTCACAGTCCAACTCTCACATCCATACATGACCACGGGAAAAACCATAGCCTTGACTAGACGGACCTGTGTTGGCAAAGTAATGTCTCTGCTTTTTAATATACTATCAACATTGGTCATAACTTTCCTTCCAAGGAGTAAGCGTCTTTTAATTTCATGGCTGCAATCAGCATCTGCAGTGATTTTGGAGCCCAAAAAAATAAAGTCTGACACTGTTTCCACTGTTTTTCCATCTATTTTCCATGAAGTGATGGGACCAGATGCCATGATCTTTGTTTTCTGAATGTTGAGCTTCAAGCCAACCTTTTCACTCTCCTCTTTCACTTTCATCAAGAGGCTTTTGAGTTCCTCTTTACTTTCTGCCATAAGGGTAGTGTCATCTGCATATCTGAGATTATTAATATTTCTCCCAGCAATCTTGATTCCAGCTTGTGCTTCTTCCAGCCCAGCGTTCCTCATGATGTATATAAGTTAAATAAGCAAGGTGACAATATACAGCCTTGACGTACTCCTTTTCTTCTTTGGAACCAGTCTGTTGTTCCATGTCCAGTTCTGACTGTTGCTTCCTGACCTGCATAAAGGTTTCTCAAGAGGCAGGTCAGGTGGTCTGGGATTCCCATTTCTTTCAGAATTTTCCACAGTTTATTGTGATCCACACAGTCAAAGGCTTTGGCATAGTCAATGAAGCAAAAATAGATGTTTTTCTGGAACTCTCTTGGATTCTCCATGATCCAGCAGATGTTGGCAATTTGATCTCTGGTGCCTCTGCCTTTTCTAAAAGCTGCTTGAACATCTGGGAGTTCACGGTTCACATATTGCTGAAGCCTGGCTTGGAGAATTTTGAGCATGACTTTACTAGCGTGTGAGATGAGTGCAATTGTGTGGTAGT
This sequence comes from Moschus berezovskii, assembly GCF_049115385.1. Lineage (NCBI taxonomy): Eukaryota > Metazoa > Chordata > Mammalia > Artiodactyla > Moschidae > Moschus > Moschus berezovskii. Next base: position 78,267,773 of record NC_142469.1, on the reverse strand, counting down.
TTGAGCATTCTTTGGCATTGCCTTTCTTTGGGATTGGAATGAAGACTGACCTTTTCCAGTCCTGTGGCCACTTCTGAGTTTTCCAAATTTGCTGGCATATTGAGTGCAGCACTTTCACAGCATCATCTTTCAGGATTTGAAATAGCTCAACTGGAATTCCATCACCTCCACTAGCTTTGTTCGTAGTGATGCTTTCTAAGGCCCACTTGACTTCACATTCCAAGATGTCTGGCTCTAGGTCAGTGATCACGTTATCGTGACTATCTTGGTTGTGAAAATCTTTTTTGTACAGTTCTTCTGTGTATTCTTGCCACCTCTTCTTAATATCTTCTGCTTCTGTTACATCCATACCATTTCTGTCCTTTATCAAGCCCATCTTTGCATGAAATATTCCCTTGGAATCTCTAATTTTCTTGAAGAGATCTCTTGTTTTGCCTATTCTGCTGTTTTCCTCTATTTCTTTGCATTGATCACTGAGGAAGGCTTTCTTATCTCTCCTTGCTATTCTTTGGAACTCTGTATTCAGATGCTTATATCTTTCCTTTTCTCCTTTGCTTTTCGCTTCTCTTCTTTTCACAGCTATTTGTAAGGCCTCCTCAGACAGCCATTTTGCTAGTTTGCATTTCTTTTCCATGGGGATGGTCTTGGTCCCTGTCTCCTGTACAATGTCACGAACCTCCGTTCATAGTTCATCAGGCACTCTATCTATCAGATCTAGTCCCTTAAATCTATTTCTCACTTCCACTGTATAATCATAAGGTATTTGATTTAGGTCATATCTGAATGGTCTAGTGGTTTTCCCTACTTTCTTCAATTTCAGTCTGAATTTGGCAATAAGGAGTTCATGATCTGAGCCACAGTCAGCTCCTGGTCTTGTTTTTGCTAACTGTATAGAGCTTCTCCATCTTTGGCTGCAAAGAATATAATCAATCTGATTTCGGTGTTGACCATCTGATGATGTCCACGTGTAGAGTCTTCTCTTGTATTGTTGGAAGAGGGTGTTTGCTATGACCAGTGCGTTCTCTTGACAAAACTCTATTAGCCTTTGCCCTGCTTCATTCTGTGCTCCAAGGCCATATTTGCCTGTTACTCCAGGTGTTTCTTGACTTCCTACTTTTGCATTCCAGTCCCCTATAATGAAAAGGACATCTTTTTTGGGTGTTAGTTCTAAAAGGTCTTGTAGATCTTCATAGAACCGTTCAACTTCGGCTTCTTCAGCGTTACTGGTTGGGGCATAGGCCTGGTTTACTGTAATATTGAATGGTTTGCCTTGGAAATGAACAGAAATCATTCTGTCGTTTTTAAGATTGCATCCAAGTACTGCATTTCGGACTCTTTTGTTGACTCCATTTCTTCAGGAGCTACTCCACTTTCAAGGTCAGGAGGGGCGGCCTTGAGGATATACCCCTCATCCAAGGTAAGGTGCAGCAGCTGCACTTTCTTGGAGCAGCTGTGAAGAGATATCCCACGCCCAAGGTAAGAGAAACCCAAATAAGACGGTAGGTATTGTGAGGGGGCATCAGAGGGCAGACACACTGAAATCATAATCACGGGATTTTCCCTAGTATATTTTAAAATGTAGCATTTCAAATGCCAGGGGAAAATGGACTATTCAATAATTGATATTAAAAATACTCTCCCTTTTGGAGAAAAAGAAACTGCAAATAGTATTTTCCAGATGGAGTAAACTTGCTAACATGAATATTAAAAGTAATGAATAACACAAAATAATATATTAAAGCTATTTCTATAATCTACCTAACCTAACCATGACATAAAATCTCCAAGTCATAATACGAAGAAATGAAAGAATTTTTGTATCCTTTTAACTTTTCTTCTAAGCAACAGACTAAGCAATAGGTAAGAATATATCCTTAAGATGTACATTAGTTCTATCAGCCAAAAATTAGAGATAATTTATAGATAGTACATCCATAACATAGAATATTACGCTGGCATTAAAGGAGCAAAATAGATATTCATACACTTCATAGAACAATGTTCATTTTATGTTGTCAAATTAAGCCAGCAAATTAAAAAATATGTCCTAATAGAGTCCACTTCTATAAGAAAAGCACCACACATATCTATACACACACACATTTATATGTAACCAAAAATATTTAGAAAAAGTAAATAAGATACTAAGCAAATTGTTAGCATTGTTATCACTAGTGATCAAAACTGAAAAACAGGCTAAGGAGTTTTCATTTAAACAGCAGCCTTACAAACATCTCAGTGGCTTCTGAGGTGGCACTAGTGGTAAAGAACCTGCCAACCAATGCAGGAGACACAAGAAACACAGACTCAATCACTGGGTTGGGAAGATCCCCTAGAGAAGAGCATGACAACCCACACCAGTATCCATGCCGGGTGAATCCCATGCACAAGGGAGCCTGACAGGCTACAGTTCATGGAGTTTCAAAGAGCTAGACATGACTGAAGCAACTATGTACAAACATCTCAATTGCTTTAATTGAGATGTAGCATGTACAGTTTTCTTTCAATGGATTTTATTTCATTAGAATAGCTTTAGATTTAAAAAAGGAAGATGGTACAGATTTCCAATAATCCCACACCAAGTTTCCCTTTGTGTACCTTCAGTTCAGTTCATTTCAGTTCAGTCCCTCAGTCATGTCCAACTCTTTGCGACCCCATGAATCACAGCACACCAGGCCTCCCTGTCCATCACCAACTCCCAGAGTTCACTCACCCCACCTCCATCGAGTCGGTGACGCCATCCAGCCATCCCATTCTCTGTCGTCCCCTTCTCCTCCTGCCCCCAATCCCACCCAGCATCAGAGTCTTTTCCAGTGAGTCAACTCTTCGCATGAAGTGGCCAAAGTATTGCAGTTTCAGCTTTAGCATCAGTCCTTCCAATGAACACCCAGGACTGAGCTCCTTTAGAATGGACTGGTTGGATCTCCTTGCAGTCCAAGGGACTCTCAAGAGTCTTCTTCAACACCACAGTTCAAAAGCATCAATTCTTCAGCAATCAGCTTTCTTCACAGTCCAACTCTCACATCCATACATGACCACTGGAAAAACTATAGCCTTAACTAGACGGACCTTGGTTGGCAAAGTAATGTCTCTGCTTTTTAATATACTATCTGGGTTGGTCATAACTTTCCTTCCAAGGAGTAGGCATCTTTTAATTTCATGTCTGCAATCAGCATCCACAGTGATTTGGAGCCCCCCAAAATAAAGTCTGACACTGTTTCCACTGTTTCCCCAGACCGGATGCCATGATCTTAGTTTTCTGAATGTTGAGCTTCAAGCCAACGTTTTCACTCTCCTCTTTCACTTTCATCAAGAGGCTTTTGAGTTCCTCTTCACTTTCTGCCGTAAGGGTGGTGTCATCTGCATATCTGAGGTTATTGATATTTCTCCCGGCAATCTTGACTCCAGCTTGTGCTTCTTCCAGCCCAGCGTTCCTCATGATGTACTTTGCATAGAAGTTAAAGCAGGGTGACAATATACACCCTTGATGTACTCCTTTTCCTATTTGGAACCAGTCGGTTGTTCCATGTTCAGTTCTAACTGTTGCTTCCTGACCTGCATACAGGTTTCTCAAGAGGCAGGTCAGGTGGTCTGGTATTCTCATCTCTTTCAGAATTTTCCAGTTTCATGTATTTGGTGCAATTAATGAATCAATGCTGATACATTATTATTAAATGAAATACATAGTTTCTTCAGGTTTCTTTAGTTTTATCTAATGTCTTTTCCCTGTTCCAGGATCCCATCCATGGCATTTAATTAACACATCTCTTGAACTCTGACAGTTTCTCAGACTTTCCTTGTTTTTAAATGCCTTGACACTCTTGAGAATTATTGGTCAGGTATTTACAGAATGTTCCTCTTGGGTATTTGATGGATAATTTCTCATAATAAGACTGGAGTTTTGGATTAGGAGGAGGAAGATCACAAAGGTTAAGTGTCATTTTCATCACTTCATGTCAAAGGTAAATATTATCAACATGATTTATGACTGTTGATGTTGACCTTCATCACCTGGCTGAAGTAGCATTTGTCAGGTTTCTCCACTGTAAAGTTACACTGCCCTTCCTCCCTTTATCCTGTACTCTTTGGATGCAAGTCACTATGCACAGACCACACTTTAAGAAGCGTTATAATTCCCTCCATAAATTGTTTGGAATTATTTTACACAAGAGATTTATCTCTTCTTCAAATTTGTTAATTTATTCAATTATTTATATGTTTAAGTATGTATACATAGATATTTAGTGTATACTTTGGGTTATAACCAATACTGTTTTATTTATTCTAAACTCAAATTCTCCCACTTTGGCCATTGGGAATGCCTTTATTTTGCTTCTGTACTTCTTAGATACACTTCCATTCAGTTCAATTCAGTCGCTCAGTTGTGTCTGACTTTTTGCGACCCCACGGACGGTAGCACCCCAGGACTCCCTGTCCATCACCAGTCCTGGAGTTTACTCAAACTCATGTCCATTGAGTTGGTGATGCCATCCAACCATCTCATCCTCTGTTGTCCCCTTCTCCTCCCTTCTTCAATGTTGCCCAGCATCAGGGTCTTTTCAAATGCATCAGCTCTTTGCATCAAAGTATTGGAGTTTCAGCTTCAACATCAGTCCTTCCAATGAATATTTAGGATTGACTTCCTTTAGGATGGACTGGTTGTACCTCCTTGAGTCCAAGGGATTCTCAAGAGTCTTCTCCAGCACCACAGTTCAAAAGCATCAATTCTTCAACGCTCAACTTGCTTTATAATCCAACTCTCATATCCATACATGACTACTGGAAAAACCATAGCCTTGACTAGATGGACCTTTGTTGACAAAGTAATGTCTCTGCTTTATAATATGCTAACTAGGTTGGTCATCACTTTCCTTCCAAGGAGCAAGCATCTTTTAATTTCATGGCTGCAGTCACCATCTGCAGTGATTTTGGAGCCCAAAAATATAGTCTGCCACTGCTTCCACTGTTCTCCATCTATTTACCATGAAGTGATGGGACCAGATGCCATGATCTTAGTTTTCTGGATGTTGAGCTTTAAGCCAACTTTTTCACTCTTCTCTTTCACTTTCATCAAGAGACTCTTTAGTTCTTCACTTTCTGCCATAAGGGTGGTGTCATCTGCATTTCTGGGGTTATTGATTTTTCTTCTGGCAATCTTGATTCCAGCTTGTGCTTCTTTTAGCCCAGCATTTCTCATGATGTACTGTGCATATAAATTAAATAAGCAGGGTGACAATATACAGCCATGTTGTACTCCTTTTCCTATTTGGAACCAGTCTGTTGTGCCATGTTCAGTTCTAACTGTTGCTTCCTGACCTGCATATTAGTTTCTCAAGAGGCAGGACAGGTGGTCTGGTATTCCCATCTCTTTCAGAATTTTCCAGTTTGTTGTGATCCACACAGTCAAAGACTTTGGCATAGTCAATGAATCAGAAATAGATGTTTTTCTGGAACTCTCTTGATTTTTCCATGATCCAGTGGATGTTGGCAATTTGATCTCTGGTGCCTCTGCCTTTTGTAAAACCAGCTTGAACATCTGGAAGTTCATGGTTCATGTATTGCTGAAGCCTGGCTTGGAGAATTTTGAGCATGACTTTACCAGCGTGTGAGATGAGTGCAATTGTGTGGTAGTTTGAGCATTCTTTGGCATTGCCTTTCTTTGGGATTGGAATGAAGACTGATCTTTTCCAGTCTTGTGGCCACTGCTGAGTTTCCCAAATTTTCTGGCATATTGAGGGTAGCATTTTTACAGCATCATCTTTCAGGATTTGAAAGAGCTCAACTGGAATTCCATCACCTCCACAAGCTTCGTTTGTCGTGATGCTTCCTAAGGCCCACTTGACTTTGCATTCCAGGATGTCTGGCTCTAGGTGAGTGATCATACCATTGTGATTATCTGGGTCGTGAAGATCTTTTTTGTACAGTTCTTCTGTGTATTTTTGCCACCTCTTCTTAATATCTTCTGCTTCCGTTAGGTCCATATCATTTCTGTCCTTTATTGTGCCCATCTTTGCATGAAATGTTCCCTTGGTATCTCTAATTTTCTTGAAGAGATCTCTAGTCTTTCCCAGTCTATTGTTTCCTGTACCTCTTTGCATTTCTTCCATTAGTATTTGCTTATTTTTTGTTTTTGTTTTCTATGTGTTGTTCATAACTTTTTGGCATTACAAGATGTTCTAGGCTTATCTTGAATCTTTCCTTCCACAGCTTTAGAGTCAATCATTTTCCAGGGAGCTCTGGTTCCTTTTACTGTAGAATGGTATTAGAAACCAATATCTGGGCTCTGGATATGCTCTGGGATATTGCTTCTGTCTCTCTCAGCTAAGAGAGCAAAGAAATACATGTATATGTATACTAAACCCCGTATATACAAATATCTATAAATATCTCTATGTGTAACTATTCATGTTTATACAAAGCTAAACATAATTATCTTTAATGCTAAGCCATTCCCCCATGGATCACTCTAGTCTCTTCTCCTAGTTTACCTATGGATTCCATGCCCACAGGGAAAAATCTAATTCCCACCATCTGACTTTTACCGTTAGTATCATAGACTAATCATTTCCAAAGTTATTTAGGCCAGCATCTTTTACCCCCATTGCCTTCGCTGATCCTGTTTAATACATTTGTTGTACAGACTTTCTCTTTTACAGTCTGTAGTCCTTTCTGGGATTCCCCCCAACCTCTTAAACATTTTTTTTTAATTTTCATACATAAATGTTTATCCTTTGAGCTGTAAAATTCTGAGTTCTGTCAAATGCATAATATCATGTGTCTACCTTTACAGTATTATACAAAATAGTTTAGCTGCCCTAGAAAGTCATGTATTCATCCCTTCTCCTTCCCGTAAACCCCTAGCAACCACTGATTATTTTATTGTCTCTATTATTTTGCTTTTTCCAGAATGTCATGTAATTGGCATCATGTGACATGTAGCCTTTTCAGATTGCTTTGCTTCATTTAGGATAAAAAGCTAAAGCAAATAGCAGCAAACAATTGACTTAAAGCATAGAAAAAAGTATAGATGAAAATTTATAAACATGAAATTTAAAATATACAGTCTTTGTAGCACTTGGAGGCATTAGGAAACTTTTAGCAATCACCCTTCATGAAAAATTCCTTAATTCTAAACCCTGTAAATTGACGCGGGAAGGTTCAGCAAGAGTGCACTGGCAGTCTAATTGCTGGGAATGGCTGGTCTAAGGGGGAGAGGTAACCTCTGAAGGAACTAGGATTTATCCACAGCTAGAATTCAAGCCATTTCAGGGATATGGTTAAGAGAGCAAATTTATTCTAAATTTGTTGTTTTAAGAGACCATATTATGTTTAAAAACCAAATACCCATAGGTATGATACAGTTAAAAATAGCCTCCACATGTCTTAATAGTGTACTATTTAAAGTGCAAAAATTATACCTCACAGAAGCACGAAAAAAGAAATGTAATGATCAAGCGGTTAAAGGGTATGTATTCTACTTAAGGACACCGATTGTTGCTTAAAAAACGGCATTTTTTGACAAACGACAAGTATATTCAAGTCGTTAAGTTTTTTCATCACCATTAAGTTAAGATCGCTAAGTAGCGAGATGTTATTTAAATCTGATACTGGTATAGAGATAGATATAAAATGAAGATTTATGAGTTACTCAGATAGAAGATGCAAATAGTATTTCAATTCTAGACTTCTAGGTACCACTAAACTCCAATCTGAGTCAACTACTGGTAGTATTGTGGTGTTCTTTTTTCATGCCAAAGCCAGGAAGTCCTGAACCAGAAATCTTCCAAGAAAGCCTATTCTTAAGCGATATTTAATCTGATCTTTTGGCAAGGAAAACTAAGAATAATTTTGGATGGGGCTTCTGACTTTTTGGCTGCTTATCTAAACCGAATAAAACCAGACTACTGAAGTCTTTTGTACTTTTTAAAACATGCTATGTAGAGAAAGAAGATTGCTGTATCAATTCTTGCAAAAAACAAATCAAGGAAGTTTATAGATTTGAATTATGGCTTCTAGATTTGGACCAGAAGATTCAACTTTTCTTCTTTACCTGAAAATAATGAGAAATAAATATTTATTATCTACTCTTAAAACAGACATATCTTTCCCAAGTCTTCAAGATATTTTCAATAAAACTACAGTGTTTTAAAAATGGAAATAAGACTTAGAAATAATTTAATAGTGAAAGGTTTAGGGAGCTGATAATGCAGGAACCTAAAATGGTTGAATTATCCAAGACTTTGCTTCTCTGAGACCTTTAGAAATCAGTTATCCAGTTTTCTACAGGATTCACATTTTCTACCTAAAAATTGACAAGTGGTTTTTAAATTTTTAACTTGTTAAAAGTCAGAATACAAATTAGAATGTGCAGTGTACCAGCTGTTTGCTGCCAGTCCCTCACTGATACAGCAGGTTAAGTGGTCACGTTGTATCCCCTTCACATTGTATTGCCTCACATTATATCCCCTTCATCTGACACATCTGGAATGAGAGGACCTGAAATAGCCCTGCTGAGTAATTTTGCAGCCCTGCACTTGAACAGCTTTCTGTCTCTCTCTCAAGAGTATGGAAGTAGCTCAGAGAAAGAAAGGGACAATAAAGAAGCCCTGAGCTGAGAAAAGGAGGACTCAGCAGTATTGCCAAAAAGGACCCTCATCTGATGGGAATCACTTGGACTGTGTCTTTATGGAGAAAATCACAATAATTAAGGATAAGAAAGACAAATTATATTTGTATATTTATCAATAGATGACAAAAGGTGAAAAACAGACCCAGAGACTATACAGATGTGGACTACACCGGAACTTAGATGGGTAGTTGGTCTTAAATATTTAACTACTGATGATTTCAACATGGCTAATACTGGCAGTTTCACAAAAGTAAGGGGATAGAAAAGTCTTGAGTTGACAAAGATCGGCAAAATTTGAATACACAATAGAGTTTAAATTATTGTGAAAGTGTTAGTCGCTCAGTCCTGCCCAACTCTTTGCAGCTCACGGACTGTAGCCCACCAAGCTCCTCTATCTGTGGAATTATCCAGGGAAGAATACTGGAGTAGGTAGCCATTCCCTTCTCCAGGGTATCTTCCTGGCCCAGGGATCGAACCCAGGTCTCCTGCAGTAGCCTCCAATGTAGACCACAGTGATTACCACTCTAAGTATCCTTGTCCTTGTATAGTGCTTTTCCACTCTGAAAAAGGTTGATCTGTATAATTAGAAGTGTAATGTGGAAATGGCAGAACATGATTTCCAGGGTTCGGTCTTTAAAGACATCACAGCTTCAAATTTGCTCTCTTGGATCACTCACTGTGTGAGTAAGGTGCTATGCTATGAGAAAACTCAAGAAGTCCTACAGAGATGTCCATGTGACAATAGCTAGCCCCAACTTGCCAGCAACGTAAGTGAGCATCAAATTCTTTCATTCCATATATTAATCAGATGACTATAGCCCTGGCTGAAATCTTGAAAGAACCATTCAACTAAGCTGCTACCAATTTACTGACCCACAGAAACTCTGTGAATGATAAATGTTTGTTGTTTTAAGTTCCTAAGTTTGGAGTAATTTATTTCACAGCACTAGGCACGTACTATAGATTTCATAACTGGGCATGCAGTGCTTATATAAGAAAAACATAAAAGGTAGAAGAAGCTGTGTACCTGGACAGCAAGAAGAAGCTGAAAGAACTCTGAGGAGAGTACTAGGGAAAGGCTAAGAGGCTATGGAGATATTCTTGGCAGGATTCTAATAGGTTTTGAGGAAACTTCCAATGAAGGCTTAAAGAAAAGTAAGAGAATGTTATTGGAAACTGGAGGAAGGGGTATCCTTATTGTGAAGTGGTAGAAAGTTTAGCAACATTGCCACCTGTGATAATGTGGAAAGGAAAAAATATATCAATTAACTCTGGGCATCACTTGAAATTTCACATATAAGCATGTTATTTCAAATACAAAGGACAATCAGTCATTCTGAGCACCAACAGGATGCAGAACCCTCAGGCCAACGAAATACACTCAAAAACTATTGTTTTTGTATGATTATAGATTTACATTTCCAAGTATTATTTCTTCTATTAACTTTTCTCTTAATTCTTTTCATATGCCTTTTGAAAAAATTTTCCCATTAAAATAAGTTCTACATTGCATTCTCCAAAACTCACTCATTTGATAATATTGTCGTGCACTAAAATCATTCTCTTGCCCTGAAGGCTTTTTCAGTGATGAAGTTTCATTTTCCTGCACAGTTCAGTTCAGTTCAGTCGCTCAGTCATGTCCGACTCTTTGAGACCCCATGAATCACAGCATGCCAGGCCTCCCTGTCCATCACCAAATCCCGGAGTTCACTCAGACTCATGTCCACAGAGTCGGTGATGCCATCTAGCCATCTCATTCTCTGTCTTCCCCGTCTCCTCCCACCCCCATTCCCTCCCAGCATCAGAGTCTTTTCCAGTGAGTCAACTCATAGCATGAGGTGACCAAAGTATTGCAGTTTCAGCTTTAGCATCAGTCCTTCCGATGAACACACAGGACTGATCTCTTTTAGAATGGACTGGTTGGATCTCCTTGCAGTCCAAGGACTCTCAAGAGTCTTCTCCAACACCACAGTTCAAAAGCAACAACTCTTTGGCGATTAGCTTTCTTCACAGACCAACTCTCACATCCATACATGACAACTGGAAAAACCATAACCTTGACTAGACGGACCTTGGTTGGCAAAGTAATGTCTCTGCTTTTTAATATACTATCTAGGTTGGTCATAACTTTCCTGCCAAGGAGTAAGCGTCTTTGAATTTCATGGCTGTAATCAGCATCTGCAGTGATTTTGGAGCCCAAAACAATAAAGTCTGACACTGTTTCCACTGTTTTTCCATCTATTTCCCATGAAGTGATGGGACCAGATGCCATGATCAATGTTTTCTGAATGTTGACCTTCAAGCCAATCTTTTCACTCTCCTCTTTCACTTTCATCAAGAGGCTTTTGAGTTCCTCTTCACTTTCTACCATAAGGGTGGTGTCATCTGCGTATCTGAGGTTATTGATATTTCTCCCAGCAATCTTGATTCCAGCTTGTGCTTCTTCCAGCCCAGCGTTCCTCATGATGTACTCTGCATATTAGTCAAATAAGCAGGGTGACAATATACAACCTTGACGTACTCCTTTCCCTATTTGGAACCAGGTCTGTTGTTCCATGTCCAGTTCTAACTGTTGCTTCCTGACCTGCATACAGGTTTCTCGGGATGCAGGTCAGGTGGTCTGGTATTCCCATCTCTTTCAGAATTTTCCACAGTTTATTGTGATCCACACAGTCAAAGGCTTTGGCATAGTCAATGAATCAGAAATAGATGTTTTTCTGGAACTCTCTTGCTTTCTCCATGATCCAGCGGATGTTGGCAATTTGATCTCTGGTGCCTCTGCCTTTTCTAAAACCTGCTTAAACATCTGGAAGTTCACGGTTCACATATTGCTGAAGCCTGGCTTGGAGAATTTTGAGCATGACTTTACTAGCATGTGAGATGAGTGCAATTGTGCAGTAGTTTGAGCATTCTTTGGCATTGTCTTTCTTTGGGATTGTAATGAAGACTTTCTCCAGTCCTGTGGCCACTGCTGAGTTTTCCCAATTTGCTAGCATATTGAGTGCAGCACTTTCACAGCATCATCTTTCAGGATTTGAAATAGCTCAACTGGAATTCCATCACCTCCACTAGCTTTGCTCGTAGTGATGCTTTCTAAGGTCCACTTGACTTCATCTTCCAAGATGTCTGGCTCTAGGTCAGTGATCACGTTATCGTGACTATCTTGGTCGTGAAGATCTTTTTTGTACAGTTGTTCTGTGTATTCTTGCCACCTCTTCTTAATATCTTCTGCTTCTGTTAGGTCCATACAATTTCTGTCCTTTATCGAGCCCATCTTTGCATGAAATGTTCCCTTGGAATCTCTAATTTTCTTGAAGCGATCTCTTGTTTTTGCCTATTCTGTTGTTTTCCTCTATTTCTTTGCATTGATCACTGAGGAAGACTTTTTTATCTCTCCTTGCTATTCTTTGGAACTCTGCATTCAGATGCTTATATCTTTCCTTTTCTCCTTTGCTTTTCGCTTCTCTTCTTTTCACAGCTATTTGTAAGGCCTCCTCAGACAGCCATTTTGCTTTTTTGCATTTCTTTTCCATGGGGATGGTCTTGGTCCCTGTCTCCTGTACAATGTCACGAACCTCCATCCATAGTTCATCAGGCACTCTATCAATAAGATCTAGTCCCTTAAATCTATTCTCACTTCCACTGTATAATCATAAGGGATTTGATTTAGGTCATATCTGAAAGGTCTAGTGGTTTTCCCTACTTTCTTCAATTTAAGTCTGAATTTGGCATAAAGAGTTTATGATCTGAGCCATAGTCAGCTCCTGGTCTTGTTTTTGCTAACTGTATAGAGTTTCTCCAACTTTGGCTGCAAAGAATATAATCAATCTGATTTCGGTGTTGACCATCTGGTGATTCCATCCACATGCAGAAGCATGGCCAAGAAGAGCTACCCCACGCCCAAGGTCAGGGCCGGCGGCCGAGAGGAGCTACCCCACATCCAAGAGGCAGTGGTTGCGCGGGCGTAGGAGGGCCGAGAGGAGCTACTCCACGTTCAAGGTCAGGAGGGGCGGCCTTGAGGAGATAACCCTTGTCCAAGATAAGGTGCAGCAGCTGTGCTTTGCTGGAGCAGCTCTGAAGAGATAGCCCATGACCAAGGTAAGAGAAAGCCAAATAAGACAGTCGGTATTACGAATGGGCATCAGAGGGCAGACACACTGAAATCATAATCACAGAAAACTAGTCGATCTGATCACATGAACCAAAGCCCTGTCTAACTCAATGAAACTAATCCATGCCGTGTGGTGCCACCCAAGACAGGCGGGTCATGGTGGAGAGGTCTGACAGAATGTTGTTCACTGGAGAAGGGAATGGAAAACCACTTCAGAATACTTGCCTTGAGAACCCCATGAACAGTATCAAAAGGCAAAATGATAGGATACTGAATGAGGAATTCCCCAGGTCGGTAGGTGCCCAGTATGCTACTGGAGATCAGTGGAGAAATAACTCCAGAAAGAATGAAGGGATGGAGCCAAAGCAAAACCAATACCCAGTTGTGGATGTGACTGGTGATAGAAGCAAGGTCTGATGCTGTAAAGAGCAATATTGTATAAGAACCTGGAATGTTAGGTCCATGAATCAAGGCAAATTGGAAGTGGTCAAACAGGAGATAGCAAGAGTGAACATAGACATTCTAGGAATCAGTGAATTAAAATGGACTGGAATGGGTGAATTTAACTCAGATGACCATTATATCTACTACTGTGGGCAGGAATCCCTTAGAAGAAATGGAGTAGCCATCATGGTCAACAAAAGAGTCCGAAATGCAGTACTTGGATGCAATCTTAAAAATGACAGAATGATTTCTGTTCATTTCCAAGGCAAACCATTCAATATTACAGTAATCCAGGCCTATGCCCCAACCAGTAACGCTGAAGAAGCCAAAGTTGAACAGTTCTTTGAAGACTTACAAGACCTTTTAGAACTAACACCCAAAAAAAGATGTCCTTTTCGTTATAGGGGACTGGAATGCAAAAGTAGGAAGTCAAGAAACACCTGGAGTAACAGGCAGATTTGGCCTTGGAGCACGGAATGAAGCAGGGCAAAGCCTCATAGAGTTTTGCCAAGAGAACACACTGATCATAGCAAACACCCTCTTCCAACAACACAAGAGAAGACTCTACATGTGGACATCACCAGATGGACATCAACACCGAAATCAGATTTTTCTGCACAGTAATTATCAAAACATCACAAAATCATTCTCTTCTTGCCCTTCTCTGTTGCTGCTTCTGGAACATTGTTTAACAACAAATATGATGTTTTCATACAATACGCCTATTCTTTTTGGATAAACTCTGATTCTTATTTCATTTTTTATATCTTCCGTTTATCTTCGTTTTTTTAAAAGCACATGTATCTTTGTTTAAAAATGTTCTTATCTGGACTTCTTATTGGTCTAATCTTGATTTTTATTGTGATCTGCCCATTTTCCCCCTACTGGATTGTTTCTTTGAGTTTGTAATTTGGATTGTGATATTCAGAAAAAAATAAAAGAACTTGTTTTCCTTTAGATTTATGTTTATATTATTATAACACCATCATAAAATTACTCTAGAAAGTGGATATTACTACTTTAAAAGATAGTTGCATAGTTTGGGGCGCTTTAGTCATATCCTAGAGGAGATCGCAGACGCGACGCGACGCGAGAGACGCCGGCCCCGGCGCAACGAACCACGCAAAGAGGTGCGGCCGTGAGGGGCTACCCCACGCCTGAGGCCAGGGCCGGCGGCCGAGAGGAGCTACCCCACGTCCAACAGGCGGTGGCTGCGCGGGCGCAGGAGGGCCGAGAGGAGCTACTCCGCGTTCAAGGTCAGGAGGGGCGGCCTCGAGGAGATACCCCTCACCCAAGGTAAGGTACAGCGGCTGCACTTTGCTGGAGCGGCTGTGAAGAGATTTTCCACGACCAAGGTAAGAGAAACCCAAATAAGACAGTAGGTATTGCTAGGGGGCACCAGAGGGCGGACAGACTGATATCATAATCACAGGAAACTAGCCAATCTGATCACATGGACCACAGCCGAATGTGGTCCTCTGGAGAAGGGAATGGCAAACCACTTCAGTATACTTGCCTTGAGAACCCCATGAACAGTAACAAAGGGCAAAATGATAGGATACTGAATGAGGAATTCCCCAGGTCAGTAGGTGCCCAGTATGCTACTGGAGCTCAGTGGAGAAATAACTATAGAAGGAATAAAGGGATGGAGCAAAAGCAAAACCAGAACCCAGTTGTGGATGTGACCAGTGATAGAAGCAAGGTCCGGTGCTGTAAAGAGCAGTATTGCATAGGAACCTGGAATGTTAGGTCCATGAATCAAGGCAAATTGGAAGTGGTCAAACAGGAGATGGCAAGAGTGAACGTTGACATTCTAGGAATCAGTGAATTAAAATGGACTGGAATGGGTGAATTTAACTCAGACGACCATTATATCTACTACTGTGGGCAGGAATCCCTTAGAAGAAATGGAGTAGCCATCATGGTCAACAAAAGAATCCGAAATGCAGTACTTGGATGCAATCTTAAAAATGACAGGATGATTTCTGTTCGTTTCCAAGGCAAACCATTCAATATTACAGTAATCCAGGCCTATGCCCCAACGAGTAATGCTGAAGAAGCCGAAGTTAATCGGTTCTATGAAGACCTACAAGACCTTTTAGAACTAACACCCAAAAAAGATGTCCTTTTCATTATAGGGGACTGGAATGCAAAAGTAGGAAGTCAAGAAACACCTGGAGTAACTGGCAAATTTGGCCTTGGAGCACGGAATGAAGCAGGGCAAAGGCTAATAGAGTTTTGTCAAGAGAATGCACTGGTCATAGCAAACACCCTCTTCCAACAACACAAGAGAAGACTCTACACATGGACATCACCAGATGGTCAACACCGAAATCAGATTGATTATATTCTTTGCAACCAAAGATGGAGAAGCTGTATACAGTTAGCGAAAACAAGACCAGGAGCTGACTGTGGCTCAGATCATGAACTCCTTATTGCGAAGTTCAGACTTAAATTGAAGAAAGTAGGGAAAACCACTAGACCATTCAGATATGACCTCAATCAAATTCCTTATGATTATACAGTGGAAGTGAGAAATAGATTTAAGGGACTAGATCTGATTGATAGAGTGCCTGATGAACTCTGGATGGAGGTTCGTGACATTGTACAGGAGACAGGGACCAAGACCATCCCCATGGAAAAGAAATGCAAAAGAGCGAAATGGCTGTCTGAGGAGGCCTTACAAATAGCTGTGAAAAGAAGAGAGGCGAAAAGCAAAGGAGAAAAGGAAAGATATAAGCATCTGAATGCAGTGTTCCAAAGAATAGCAAGGAGAGATAAGAAAGCCTTCCTCAGTGATCAATGCAAAGAAATAGAGGAAAACAACAGAATAGGAAAAACAAGAGAGCTCTTCAAGAAAATTAGAGATTCCAAGGGAACATTTCATGCAAAGATGGGCTCGATAAAGGACAGGAATGGTATGGACCTAACAGAAGCAGAAGATATTAAAAAGAGGTGGCAGGAATACACAGAAGAACTGTACAAAAAAGATCTTCACGACCAAGATAGTCACGATAACGTGATCACTGACCTAGAGCCAGACATCTTGGAATGTGAAGTCAAGTGGGCCTTAGAAAGCATCTCTACAAACAAAGCTAGTGGAGGTGATGGAATTCCAGTTGAGCTATTTCAAGTCTTGAAAGATGATGCTGTGAAAGTGCTGCACTCAATATGCCAGCAGATTTGGAAAACTCAGCAGTGGCCACAGGACTGGAAGAGGTCAGTCTTCATTCCAATCCCAAAGAAAGGCAATGCCAAAGAATGCTCAAACTACCGCACAATTGCACTCATCTCACACGCTAGTAAAGTCATGCTCAAAATTCTCCAAGCCAGGCTTCAGCAGTATATAAACCGTGAACTCCCAGATGTTCAAGCAGGTTTTAGAAAAGGCAGAGGCACCAGAGATCAAATTGCCAACATCCGCTGGATCATGGAGAAAGCAAGAGAGTTTCAGAAAAACATCTATTTCTGCTTTATTGACTATGCCAAAGCCTTTGACTGTGTGGATCACAATAAACTGTGGAACATTCTGAAAGAGATGGGAATCCCAGACCACCTGACCTGCCTCTTGAGAAACCTGTATGCAGGTCAGGAAGCAACTGTTAGAACTGGACATGGAACAACAGACTGGTTCCAAATAGGAAAAGGTGTACGTCAAGGTTGTATATTGTCACCTTGCTTATTTAACTTCTATGCAGAGTACATCATGAGGAACGCTGGGCTGGAAGAAGCACAAGCTGGAATCAAGATTGCCGGGAGAAATATCAATAACCTCAGATATGCAGATGACACTACCCTTATGGCAGAAAGTGAAGAGGAACTCAAAAGCCTCTTGATGAAAGTGAAAGAGGAGAGTGAAAAGGTTGGCTTGAAGCTCAACATTCAGAAAACAAAGATCATGGCATCTGGTCCCATCACTTCATGGGAAATAGATGGAAAAACATTGGAAA
Organism: Moschus berezovskii; assembly: GCF_049115385.1. Lineage (NCBI taxonomy): Eukaryota > Metazoa > Chordata > Mammalia > Artiodactyla > Moschidae > Moschus > Moschus berezovskii. Next base: position 78,250,639 of record NC_142469.1, on the reverse strand, counting down.
CTGTGTCAGACTTTATTTTTTTGGGCTCCAAAATCACTACAGATGCTGATTGCAGCCATGAAATTAAAAGACGCTTGCTCCTTGGAAGGAAAGTTATGACCAACCTAGTTAGCATATTATAAAGCAGAGACATTACTTTGCCAACCAAGGTCCGTCTAGTCAAGGCAATGGTTTTTCCCGTGGTCATGTATGGATGTGAGAGTTGGACTGTGAGGAAGGCTGATCGCCGAAGAATCGATGCTTTTGAACTGTGGTGTTGGAGAAGACTCTTGAGAGTCCGTTATACTGCAAGGAGATCCAACCAGTCCATTCTGGAGGAGATCAATCCTGGATGTTCATTGGAGGGACTGATGCTAAAGCTGAAACTGCAATACTTTGGCCACCTCATGCGACGAGTTGACTCACCGGAAAAGACTCTGATGCTGGGAAAGGTTGGGGGCGGGAGGAGAAGGGGACGATGGAGAATGAGATGGCTGGATGGCATCACGGACTCTGTGGACATGAGTTTGAGTGAACTCCGGGAGTTGGTGATGGACAGGGAGGCCTGGCGTGCTGTGATTCATGGGGTCGCGGAGAGTCGGACACGACTGAGCGACTGAACTGAACTGAACTGAACTGAGAGGAGATCAGTCCTGGGTGCTCATTGGAAGGACTCATGCTAAAACTGAAACTCCAATACTTTGACCACCTCATGCAACGAGTTGACTCACTGGAAAAGACTCTGATGTTCAGAGGGATTGGGGGCGGGAGGAGACGGGGACGACAGAGAATGAGATGGATGGATGGCATCACCAACTCGATGGACATGAGTTTGGGAGTTGGTGATGGACAGAGAGGCCTGGCGTGCTGTGATTCATGGGGTCACAAAGAGTCGGACACGACTGAGTGACTGAACTGAACTGGAGTCATATCCGACTGTAGCCCACCAAGCTCCTCTGTCCATGGGATTCTCCAGGCAAGAATACTAGAGCGGATTGCCTTGACCTCCTCCAGGGGATCTTCCCAACCCAAGGATCAAGCCCACATCTCTTATGTTTCCTGCATTGGTAGGCAGTTTCTTTACCACTAGTGCCTCCTGGGAAGCCCTCCAGACCCTAAAGGAAGGATAAATTCGAATCTCAAAATCACAGAGCAGAGGATAATCTTCTTTTCCCACCCTGACCCCAAGGCAAGTCTGACAAACTCCCTTGTCATTCCCCAGTGCTGGCAGGCAGTTTGTTTCTAGTCCACCATTTCACTGAAGTAGCAGCCCTGGCTTTAAACAAAAGACTCAAACCTTTATCTCAAGGAGACTCAAAGCTTAATAGCCTATTTCCAAGGGTATATAAAAGCCAAATCCTCGGCTACTAAAATTGGCAAATATCCCAGACACCTCCTACAAAAATTCCTTCTTAATGCTCTAGTTTTCATTTTCCCCTTGGGTTCTAGCTTCCAGAAATTGCTTTTATGTATGCATATGTGTATACTTGTATGTACACAAGTTGGTATACAAATATATAGAAGTTAATATTTGTTGTTTTGTATTTCCAGGTAGTACACAAGGTTTTTCAGGTTGTCAGCATGTTGCCAGAAATGGAAGCCTTCTGGTCTACTTTACTATTTTTTTTTTTTAACTTTGGTGTTCATTGGAAGGACTGATGCTAAAGCTGAAACTGCAATACTTTGGCCACCTCATGCGAAGAGTTGACTCACTGGAAAAGACTCTGATGCTGGGAAGGATTGGGGGCGTGAGGAGACAGGGACGACAGAGAATGAGATGGCTGGATGGCATCACCAACTCGACGGACATGAGTTTGAGTGAACTCCGGGAGCTGGTGATGGACAGGGAGGCCTGGCGTGCTGTGATTCATGGGGTCGCAAAGAGTCGGACATGACTGAGCGACTGAACTGAACTGAACTAACTTCTAATTTCAGCTTATACAGAGCTTTGACTTTCCATGGCTATACTAACAAACACATTCTCTTAACCATTCTCTTTACTTCTTTTCATGAATTTCTCTATTTACATTCCCGAGAAAAAAGAGGACTTGTTCTTGCTGTTGGCCATTATTCCTTGTTTAGGCAGAGATACCAGACCATTTCTACAGGCTGCTAGTCAGACTGTGGACCGGGGCCCCATGTTAGTTGCCCATCGCTTTCCCCTCAGTCCAGGCATCAAAGCATGGAGTGCAGCCATTCTGGGAGAGAATGGATGCTATCCTAGCAGGCTCTGTCAGTGAGGCAGTTCTTTTATACAAGGGCTATAATTTTGAAAATAATACCTATGTAGTATATTCCTACTGTTGGAAAACCTAGTAATATAACATACATCAAGGGAGAAATCCCCAAGTTGATCTAATGAAGTTGTTTATTATGTATCTACCTACTTCAGTCTGGTCCCCTGAGGTTCTCCCTCGTGCCTTTACCAGATACACTCTTCCCTCCCTCTTCCATTCCCACTTTAGCTTAGCCAAAGGCACCCCAAGTATCCTCCCCCAAATTTAGTATGTTCCTCCAAATGGTAAGATTATGTTGTCAACAAATTCTCAGAGCCCAAGACCTATAAAGTATCTTAGAGACCTTTTCTACTCAAAGTTAATGAGAAGCAGGTTGCCATTAGGCAGTAACTTCTAAGACCGAATATCAGAATTTTTCAACCACTGTGTTCCAATGCATATTTGTGTCAATAATTGTGGGATAATTATACTTTTCTATTAACAATAACTGTAAAATATTTAAGAGTTCTTTGTTTCATAATGTAATTTATATTATGATTGTTTGCATTTCATGTAAATTGTAAAAATGAAATTATAAAGAATATATCAGTGAAATCACTTGGATTAAAGTATAAAGACAGAATTTATTGGAATAATATTGAGGGGTGGAGAGAAAGCATTCACAGTTTAACAGGGGATAAAGAATAAAGCTTGAGAATACAAAGGAAAGAAGTCAATTCCCGAAACTAGGAAGCAGGAACAACCACAGTAGCCTCACAGCTGAGGAAAGACGGTGAGGATCTCATCAGCAAGGGGAAGAAACCTAAGTGTCTTGGTCTATTTGTTCTTCTACTCAAGATTAAAATCCTAAAATGGAGCATCTGATTGATCTAACTTTGTCTTTGGCTGGAACACATCAGGTCTCTGATGAGAGCAGTGAGAATGCTGCTTATAAAAAGAAAACTAAAGGAAAGGAAATAGGTGAAGATTGTCAAGTGATACAAAATTCCAGTGATAAGATAACTAAGTCGTGGGGATGTAATGCACAGTATGGTGATTATAGTTAACAAGATTGAGTTGCCCATTTGAAAGTTGCTAAGAGAGTAGATCTTAAAGGTTCTCATCACAGGGGGGGAAACTGTGTAACAATGTGTAGTAACAGATGTGAGCTAAACTTACTGTGGTGATTATTTTTCAATATATACATATGTCAAATCATTGTGTTATACACCTAAACCTAACACAATGCTATATGGCAAATATATTTCAATTAAAATATGAATAAAAAGAAATGAAGACTTGAAGAAAGATGAGTGCTGCCCAGTAAAATAAAATAAAACAAAGTAAAACCAATGCTCATGCAGCTTGCATCCTGAAATTTCATGTAATCTGTAACCTGTACGGTTCCATGCATGTCCCCTAAGCACATGGATCTCAGCTGAGAAGACCTACCACATATATAGCAGTTTTAGTAAGCAGTGGTTGTATGCTCTATATTTTCTTGGTTACAGAGAAGAGCAGAAAAATGTTACAAAATTCCAGGAACCAAGGCTTTGTTTAAAATCCTAGGCTTTGGATTTCTTACAGAATTGCCAGTGCTTAAAAAACAAATGTGTGTGTGTGTGTGTGTGTGATGCAGAAAATCCCTGATTCGAATTCAGAAGCACAACTAATGAGAATAAAGTATACACTTCATACAGATTCTTAAATCAACAAATACAAACCTACCACGGGTTATAAAGCTGAGAGGAAAAAATATTTTTTTAGCTCCACCTTGACGGCCTTCTCTTTTAACCCTGGTTCCACGGGAGGTTTTGCGTCCTTCCTCTCAGTTTCTCCCTGCTTCTGTACCAACTGCATGTGAGTCACGGTAAGACTGAAGAAGGGAGGGTGCCAGCGTGTGGCTGGCAGATACGGTCATTCTTGAAGTGCCACTGGGCATGATGTACTGACCATTCCAGACTATTACTTGCCTTCACAACTTTTTGTAACAGGTGCAGCAAATGAACTTCTGCCCTGTCTTCCTTAAATGCACACAAATAAAGCGTTACCATGTCCTGGATGTGAAGTCATGCCTACTTCCATGAATCATATTTTGTGTTCATGACTCTGCAACTGGGAATTAGTCATTTCGACCTAATTAGTTTCTTCCAAATAAGAAACGTCTCTACCAACGACTTAATACCCTAATATAATTTGTATAGTCAGACAACATCTAGAAAGATGCCAACTGAGATGTTTAACCACCAACAGCAAATATATGTTTTTATTTGCACTCTGCCATCAAAACCCCAAGTGAAATCTGAGAGTCATGTGTTGAAGCTGGCTGCTCTCCTACATTTGTAGAGGGCAGTCACAATCAAGGGCAAACTTTCAGCAATGTTGGATGCGACTAAGTGCTTGACAAGGCCCCATTCAAAGAAAAGACAAACAAAACTTGTTCCATGTACCTTCTAAAAACGTGATTTAATTTGATGATTTTGCCATTTGACCAAAATGACAGAATTCCATAAATTGACCCGTGTTTATTCAGGTACTCAACTTACAGTTATTGATGAAGCAAGCATGTTGCAGAAATATAAATAATTCTTTGACTCTGAGGCTTGTTTTTCTACACACGTACTCAAATATATGGAAATGCACCCCTGTCCTTAGCTTTACTTCTTTATGCACTTACTTTTTATGGGAACAAGAGAAAAGAAAATTTAATGAGTGGACGGTTACTAACATATTTTAAAAATTATTTGCAATCCCTATAAGAGTATGAGTCTATTTTACCAAGGATGAGCAAAGCACGTTTGTATGTGCAAGTAAATTGACACCATGTGCTTCTGCTTTGGTTTAAGTATATATAACATCTCCAAAAATTACTGGAGCATATTTTCTAGATACAAGTATTTGGTGTTAATTTGATAACCATCTGTTTAACATTGACTAACATGTTTTAAAATTTTCAGTGTAGAAATATTACATATCTTCCATTAAACATATTCTTATAAACAATTTTTATGTTAATATTAATGGGATTACTTTGTTTTGTACCTTTTTTCATTGTTTGTTACTAGCAGGTCCTTTTCTCTTGATTTGAGGTGAAAATACTGACAGCATGACAATCCCTCTCTTCAAGTATCATCTCCCATTTCTAACTCTTACTCTTTCTACCCTTTTTGTGAGTGAAAGGTTAAGAGGATAATTTTGGGCCATTTTCTTTGAAAACGTGGTGTTACTCAAGCCTTTAAACCATATTGTCAATTTACAACGGGAACAGAAGAATTATTAAACAGGAACAAAATCAGCAAAATCTAGAATGTGGGAAACTACAGGACAAATATCTCAGTTTTTTGAACAATATTTACAAAAGGGGACAATAAGGAGGAAGAAAACTATAAATTAAAAAAAACTGAGGAGACGTATCAACCAAATATGATTCATGGACTTTGAACCCTAATTCGAACATGTTATCTATAAAAAAACTTATGAGACAAACAGAGAGTATAAGCACTGACTGTGTACTTGATGATATTAAGGAAATGAGGTTAAAATTTTCAGAGGGATAGTGGTATTGTGGCAATGTTAAACATCAAAGCGTCCTTACATATTAGTAAGTAGGTATCTAAAGATGAAGTGCTATGATGTCTGGATGTTTCGAGAATGAAGTTAGAGATGAAGCAAGACTGGTCCTGTATGGAAGCCAAGTGACAGATACTAAGGATTTATTATACTATTTGGTCAACTTGTCAATGTTTGGAGTTTTCCAGGAAATTAAAAAAGGAAACCGTTGCTTCATATTTTCACAGTTTCCTTTGAATTGTGGCATTGTCTTGAGGCCTCAACTGAAATATTCACTCAGTATTTCTCAAATAACACACCACATACATCTGTATGGCCAGCTTCTGTGTTGCTTGATATCCAGTCCACTTTCCACCACACTGTACTCCCCCACTTCTTGGAAGTTTACCTGGACCTGCCCTGATCCCTGCAAAATGGTGTTGGATGATCATATCATGCAGGAGCCGCATGGTGTGGAAAGAAACTCTTTGGATTTTTAAGTCTACAAGTCACTGATCAAAGACTTCAAATTGTCTTCCACCATGGCCATTCCGAGGTTGCTGTGCTGTGCTTAGTTGCTCAGTCATGTCCAACTCTTTGTTACCCCATGGACTGTAGCCAGCCAGGGTCCTCATCCATGGGAATTCTCCAGGCAAGAATATTGTAGCAGGTTGCCATGCCCTCCTCCAGGGAATCTTCCCAACCCAGAGATGGAACTCGGGTGTCCCACATTGCATGAGGATTCTTTACCATCTCAGCCACCAGGGAAGCCCCGGAATACCGCAGTGGGTAGCCTACCCCCTCTCCAGGGTATCTTACAGACCCAGGAAATCAACTGGGGTCTCCTGCATTGCAGGCAGATTCTTTACTAGCTAAGCTACCACAAGTTCTATCACGAAGTTTTGTGGAGGAGACAGTTTCTAACTTCCCAGGTGGTGCTAATGGTAAAGCATACACTACCAATGCATAAGATGCAAGAGACCTGGGTTCGATCCCTGGGTCAGGCAGATTCCCCTAGAGGAGGAAATGGTAATCCACTTCAGTATTCTTACCTGAGAAATCCATGGACAGTGAAGCCTGGCAGGCTACAGTCCATGAGGTCACAAAGAGTCAGACACGACTGAGCAACAAAGCAAGCGCGCGCGTGCGCGCACACACACTCACACACACACACACACACACACACACATAGTTTCTTACTACTCTCAAGGGAGTGGCTTCATTTTGAAGCTGAGCACTTTGAATTACATGCATTGATGCCTCAATTTTTATAGCCCTTTAACATAATGTCTTAACACAGATGATTTGAGAAATATCAGTTGCACTTTTGGAGTACACTGGAATTAAATGCCATTTATAGTCTTTCCCTATGATGACATTATGCCATTCTAGATCATTTCTCTGCCAAATCACTTCTCCTTTTAGTATCTGTTGTAAATTTCATGATTGATTGCAGATATTTGTCTGCAGGGCCCAAAGCCCTTACACTTTTTCTCTTGTGTTGAATTCTTTATTAGGTCACCCAAAAATAACAGTGCCAAAAGCTGTTATGAAGACAGACATTTAGAGGAATTTTAAGGTAAAGCTCATGGAAAGCAAATAAAAAGAGGGAGCCACATAATATTCCCTGCTTAGCATTTCACTTTCTCTCAACTCAGATGTTCTTTTTTTATAATATGAGTAAAAAAAAGGGCAAATTAAACTTTCTCACTACTACTAAATATTACAAGTTACAGATGTATTTCAATGAGGCATCATTAATATGTCATAAATTATATAAAATCTCTTTCCTTTCTTAGAAACAGCAAGGAAATCTCACACACACATAGCCCCAAGATGACACTGAATTTAATTCACTAAGTAGAATTCCCCAATATCTTCATTTCCTTGTGCACTAAAATAATGGGTTTGGGGGTATGCGAGACTTTGGTTAAAGCGTCTGCCTCCAATGCAGGAGACCCGGGTTCGACCCCTGGGTCCGGAAGATCCCCTGGAGAAGGAAATGATAACCCACTCCAGTATTCTTGCCTGGAGAATCCCATGGATGGAGAAGCCTGGTAGGCTACAGTCCACGGGGTCGCAAAGAGTCAGACACGACTGAGTGACTGAACGGAACGGAACGGAACAATCTCATCAATCAGAATACTTAGATAATCAGGTAATCTTTTATTAGCAATTGGAAAAAAGACCACGGATAAATTCTCCAGTTAAAGGAGAATGGACATGTAACAGGTCTTAGCCATTAAAATTATAAAGAAAAAGTTGGAACTATATTAAAACTTATCACCTAAAATTTATTTGTGAGGCTCAAAACCATTGAATTAAGTAAAATTTTAATGTGATGAGTGAGATCAACAAACAAAATTAGCCTGACGATGTTTTTCATAGAACTACAAATATAAGAAATCAGAAAAAATAGATATTATAAGTTGACTTTGAAAAACAATTATTTAAATGTGTCCCATAAATGCACTGCAAGAACTAGGATAATGTAGTTTGCAGATGATGCAGGAGCATATACTTGAGAGGGTGCTTGACCAAGGAGTAATTTCTTATTCTAGAATATCAACCAGAGTGGAGGAAAAGAGGCACACATATGACAAACGCGATGGAGAAAGACATAGAAATTAACTTCAAAGAATTTTGTATTTTTATCAGTTGTTTGGACTTTCAAATGATATTGCTACAACATTAAATGGGTGGTTAGTTCTTGATAACTGTCTTTACAGTGGTTATTATGTATTTGAAATTGCCCAAAGCACTACATCAATCCTTGCAATCTTCACAACAATCCTATGAGGAAGTACTGCTATTACAACAGTATTACTTGTGATAAACTGGAGCACTGAGAGGTTATATAACTTGCCCCAAGAAATGGCCGAACTAAAGCCACCACTGTTTCTTGTCTTTGAAAAGGCAAGACTAACATATTAAATAGTCAGAAAACAATTACAAATGTAATAGGAGGAACATGTACAAACAAACCAAGGTAACATGGAAAATGAGTATGCATGTATTAGAGAAGAAGCAGAATCAAGAAACGAAAAGAATTCATAGTATTTAATTGCAAAGTAAGCATTGAATTGCAAAATGGAATATAATATACTTTCATATCTGTCATCTTATTCAGGGGACAAATAAAATAATAATAATCTACACAAAGATGATACAGAAAAGAGATATGATAGGTCACAGACTCAACCAAATAAATGAAATTCAAAAAGCATAAATAGAACGCCAAAAACTCAGAACATAAGGATGTCTTACCAACATCCTTGATCAGACTATTCTTTGCCATTGTACCATCTTGGTATGAAGCTCCTGGAGCTCAAAATTGTAAGATAAAAACCATCCAAATTGTTAGTAAAGTTCCAGGATCTGTGCTTTATTAGAAGTATTATTGCTATTTCTATTTTTATGATTAATGATGAAAAAGCAACTTTCTCTATTGAGGTTCAAAATCAAAGCAGGTAAGATAGGGCAGACATTAAAGCAGATGAGGTAAGCTCAGCAAGAATGAAAGGACCGATTGGATGGAGTATGGACTGTGTTGAAAGACACAGGTCAGAAAACCTGAGGACGTCAGGGGGAGGAAAAAAAAGAAAGCCTATGGAGACAGTCATACCTTTACTGAACAGAGAGAATCAAGGTTGACTATCATTCCCAAGAGTGAACATTTTCCTTCCCAGCGTTTTCTTTGAAGTAGTCTCCATAGTGGAAAGTAGTTGAAGGGATATTTTATGGCTGATGATAAAGATATGCTGCCTGTTTTTGTTTTTAGGAAGGGCAAAATAAAATGCTGCTTTGAAAATGGTAGAATTTAGTTTAGCCTTAGAAGAAATAGCTGGGCTGTAAAAACCTACAGTCTCTGTAGTAGTACAGCAAAGTAAATCAAGGACTCAACTTTTTCCTAGCACTTTTATGACTGAAGGAGAAGAGGATGTTGCTGGCTGGCAGGGAAACAGGAGGATGAACTAAATGATTTCAAGGACTCCTTCCTGCTGGTTGATTTGGGGATAATTGCACAGAAAAACAAATCAGCTCACTAGGCCTTTGGTTTACCGCCAAGGACGTGATTGAAAAGATTTAAACATACTGAACAAAAACTTTCATGTACATGAACTGATTAGAAATATCTTAAGTGCGCTTCCATCAAAATTCCTGCAGATGTGAAAATATGTTTCTCCTTCTTGTATCTAGTATCTGCTGTCCTCGGCAAATTTAGCCCTGGTGTAGCTCTAGCACTGAGGCAGGGGTTTCAAATTACTGATGAGGTCTTCTGCCTCTTTAAAGGTGGTATTAAGAGTACCTAGGAGTTCTGAGCAATATCGTCCCTTTTTAGATCTGTCCATTCATCATGATCCCGTGCCAGAATTTGTTAGGTAAACATGATTGACAGACAGCCATCTTTATCCTTTATATGGCTAGAGGTCAGCCCTGGTGGAAAGTAATGCTTTTTTAATTAGCTGTTAGAGGATTGTGTTTCCTTTGTGTAGATTGCATGCTGCTCTCTCTCTCAGCCAGTATTCAAAGTGGCTATCTCTCATGCCTTTTGTGCTTCGTATAACTCAGATAACTGAAGAACAGTCATGAAAGATTCATATTGAAGCTGTTTTATAAAAATTTGCACAGCTGGCAAAAAAAAAAAAAAGAGAGAGAGAGAGAAAACATACTTGAAATAACAGAGTCCTCAGAAAGGAAAATGAACAACATTTTCAAGGCTATCTTGGCAAATAATGACTGTAAAGAGAAAACTGTTTTGTCACAATACTTCGGCTGCAAAAATAAAATAAAATAAACACAATTTTTAACTGTAATGTGCAAAACATAATTTCCCTCTGAGGAACTGGTTCTTCCATTTAAAGGTAAAATAAACCCTTGAAACACTTTTGGTTTGGCAGAGTTTGCAAGAAAAACAAAGCAAGCATTCGTGACTAATTCAATGGCACTGTACCTCTTCCGCATCTTTTGTGAAGCAAGATGTTCATTTCAGCAAACGGTGATTATTTTTATGCCTAAAACAATTAATTCAGCAATATGTGAAAACACCGTGAAATGGAGAATGGGTGTGCACAAAATGCTAAAACATATTCAAAACACATGTTTTTTATTTAAATATATAATTGTTGAGCTACAAAACACTCATTCTAACAGTGAGGCTTAAAATATAAAATTCTAAGTAGTTTATAAATACAGTGACTTGATATTATGGTTTAGTACAAGGGTTAATATTATATTAAGATCCCAAAAATGAATTTTCTACCTTATGAATTAAAAAATAGAATCAGTTATTTGAATGCAATGCATAAATAGGCCCAAATTCTTTTGACTAATTTTGTGCATGTCTAAGTTGGTCTATTGATTTTCTTTATTGTTTTCTGCTTCCAATGTCTTTGATTTCTGATCTTTTTCTTTTCATTATTTCTTAGTTTTGGGTTTATTAGACACTTCTTTTTTCTAATGTCTTAAAGTGAATAGCTTAGTTGATTTGAGACTGTTCTTTTGAGTTCTGTCCTCCAGTACGAGTTCTTTCTTTCTTCCCTATCTGTCTTTCTTTCTTTTTCATTAAGAGGTAGTATGATGTTTAAGAACATGAGATCTGGAGCCTGAACTCTTCCACTTGCTAGCTGTGTAATCTTAGGAAAATTATTTAAGCTCTCTGGGCTTCAGTTTCCTAGTCTGTAAAATGGAACTAAAAATAGGTTCTGCCCATCAGATTATTAAAGAAAAAGTGAGTAAAGGTAAGTAAAGAACTAAGAGTTTCTTTGCAATATGTGCAATTTGAGTGCCATTATTAGTGGCAAGCATTCATAAAGTATATAGAGCATATATCATGTATATGTGCTAAGTCGTTTCAGTAGTATCCAGCTCTTTGCAACTCTATGGACTGTAGCCCACCAGGCTTCTCTGTCCATGAGGCTTTTCCCAGAAAGAATACTGGAGTGGATTGCCATGCCCTCCTCCAAGGGATCTTCCTGGCCCAGGGATCAAACCCCTATCTCTTATGTCTTATGAATTAACAGGTGGGTTCTTTACCATTGTGACTCCATGGACTGTAGCCTGCCAGGCTCCTCTGTCCATGGGTATTTTCCAGGCAAGAATACTGGAGTAGGTTGCCATGCCCGCCTCCAAAAAAATTTACCACCAGCACCACCAAGTATACTGTACATTAAATAAGCTTAATTTCATTTAAATAACAAGCCAGCATTACTAAGTAATCCCTTGTTTTTTGGTGCATGCCTTACTTCTTAGTGTATACACAAAACATTAGGTTATATTTGGGAAAGAGGAGAAAAATCTATTTGTGATGGTGATAGCATGATGAGACCCAGTGATGATCTCTATGTCAATTGTGTGCAATTTCAACACAGAGAGACCTGGAGAAGTCTCTGTGGCATGTCTTGCTTATAATAAGAGTTGATTCAGTATAATTGTCCTTATTAGTTAATTAAGCTCTAGAAAATTAATTCATTACTAGTCATATTCCTTCTCTTTTGGGTGACTTGGAGGATATATATTTAAACAAACATCATGCAAAAACAAATACAGTTATCCCCTGGTTCCAGGACACCCATGTGTACCAAAATCCACAGATGCTCAAGTCCCTTGTATGAAATGGCGCTGAATTTGCATATAACTTACGCATCTCCTCTAGCATAATTTAAATCTACTTTCAGTTCAGTTCAGTCGCTCAGTCGTGTCCAACTCTCCGCGACCCCATGAATCACAGCACGCCAGGCCTCCCTGTCCATCACCAACTCCCGGAGTTCACTCTTACGTAACACAATGTAAATGCTAAGTAAATAATTGCAAATACAATGTAAATGCCATGTAAATAATTGCCTGGAACATGACAATTTTACGTTTTGCTTTTGGGGACTTCCTGGAATTTTTTTTCAAACATTTGGTTGGGTGGAATTTATGAACAGAGGAACCCCCAGATATAGAGCGTCAGCTGTAGTTCATTTAAAGCAATAACTACATGGTCAGATGAAATGCATAATTTAAAAAAATTAGAGATGAAACAGTTTTAGGAGACACCTCAAGAAGTATTTTTGCTAGTTTCATGCTTGACGTTTGGCAGGAAAATGCTTTCTCCCTGCATCTTGCAACTTGGGACAGAAAAATTTGTCTGCACAATCTGAAACATGGACCACATTTGCAGTCACTTGAACTTTTACTTTGCTAAGGTTGAGTTTTTCCCACAAAAGGGTCATAATGGCTGTCAAAGAAATCCACATATAAAATTTGTTTACCGCAGTTTAAACAAGCCATTTAATCTGCAGCTGGTCTGGCCGCCTGTGACGCTGCAGAGGGTGCTGAGCAAACCACCAGCACAGCCACACCGTGTGCACAGCCCAGAGGCGAGTTTTTACACTATTTCTCGCCGACTAATGGTATCTTTGCTTTCTGAGTGTGATCACAGGACTGGGAGCCGGGGTGAAGACCGGAATTAAAATGAGGAGAGGATAATCCAATTTATTGAGCACTTATTATGTGCCAGGTACTGTGAGAGGTAAGTTTGTTACGTGTTATCTCATTAGATGGACTGAATAAAAGGAAAATTAGAAGAGCCTTTCAGAATGAACAATTATATGAGGACTGAGGGTTTCGAGGATAAGCTTTCTATCTGTGCTGGTTGGGATAGAAGTCACAGAGTAAGACTTTTAAATGCTCTTTGGGAGAGGGTTTTTAATGTATCTCTTTTCCTCTGTATTATATGTTTATAGGACGAGGATTCTTCATTGCCATAGGTACACTTAAATCCAAGTATTAACAAATACATAAAGTTTAAAATGCATTGGCATAATTAATAATGCATATACAAAGTTTAAACGCATTGGCTTACTTATTACAGGAATAGATTTTTAGCTGTACATTTTCATTAATCTTACTTTTTCTGAGATCTACTTTTGAAAGAGAATATGCCACTTTTGGGGTTTCACCTCACTAAAGTACACCATGGAAAAGGGTCTATGAGAAATTTATGTACAAAGGCAGCATGATGGGTCTAATTATCTAGAAGAATACCTGTATAAACGGGATCTGCCGGACACAATAAACTGCCCTTCCCCCACTTACTTATATAATAATCCTGGCTTTCAGAAGACTAATCACTACACACCATCTACACAGCATCTAATTTCCTCATCAAATTTCTCTGCTGAGTTTAGCCATGCTTGTCAACTTCCCAGCTCCCTCTTCAATAACTGGGTTTATTCTTAGTGTCTCACCCATAAACATTCCTATGAGCAAACCCATGAAAGAATGAAGTCGAAATTTCTTTATCGTTCCCTCTTTCCAGAAGGTTTTACTGCTCCCACTCCTGGGAAAGGTCACAGGTAATCTGGGCTGGTCACTTCAGGGTGGCAGTGAGCACATTGTGCTCTTTTCTTGAAGCCTCCTGCTGACCACCTAAGGGGACCACAGCTGCGGGAACACCATTTAGGAAAGTGGGTGATGAGGGCAGCAAGTCTGCCTGGCTCGGGTTTTTTTAAGTGCAGATGAAATTGCTCAGATTCAGTTTCAGGAGAAATACAGCTTTTCTAGAATCAAACCTCTTCTTTATCACTTGTATACTAGACGTTGCTTTTTACAAGGAGCTTTTAAATCACTTATTGTGGTAAAGAAAGGTGCCGTGAGTGAACTGAATGATAATTCCTTTTCATCTTAATTGTACCATTCGACCATGGAACAATCTTTTAATCTCTCCCACTGGGTCTCCTCGAAATATCTGCCTTTCTCGAATCTCAAAAGGGGAGTGGACACTCAGTAAGTTTGGACATACATAACAACCGAACTGGCTATTTCTAAAATAGGGCTGACCGATGGTGCTATACAGGTTGAATTGTTACCCCACCAAAAGAAGAGAGATTGGCATCCTAACTCCCAGTGCCTCAGAATGTGACCTTATTTGGTAATAGTGTTTTACAGAGGTCATCAAGTTAAAATAAGGTCATTAGGATGAGCTTTAATCCAGCATGACCAGTGTCCTTTTAAAAAGGGGAAACTGGACACAGACACACACACACAGAGAATGCCACGTGAAGTAGAGGGCAGAGATCAGGGTGCTGAAGAAGTCAAAGATGACCAGCATGCCATCGAAGCTCAGAGACAAGCACAGAACAGGCTTGCCCTCGGAGCCCTTAGAAAGGGCTGCTGTGATCTGCCAATGCTGTGATCCTGAACTTTCAGCCTCCAGAACTGTGGACAACACATCTCTGTTGTTTCAGCCATCCATTTGTAGTACTTTGATACACCAACCCTAAGAGAGGAAGATGAGTCTAATGATAAGTTCCAAGCTATTAAAAAATATACAGTAAATGGATCTGAAAACTCATTCTTTTTTTTATTGGAGGCAAATTACTTTACATTAATATATTGGTTGGTTTTGCCATATATTGACATGAATCTGCCCCGGGTGTACATGTGCTCCCCCTCCTGAACATCCCTCCCACCTCCCTCTTCACCATATCCTCCCTCCAGGTCATCCCCGTGCACCAGCCCCAAGCATTCTATCTCAACAGATAAGTCAGTGGTAGTAACACCATTAATGGGCTAGATTCTGCTGTTATATAAGCATCTTCTTAAGCAAACTAGAATTGATCTCTCCTTCTGTCTATGTGGGCTTCCCTCATAGCTCAGTTGGTAAAGAATCCACCTGCAATGCAGGAGACCCCGGTTCAATTCCTGGATCAGGAAGATCCACTGCAGAAGGGAACTGCTACCCACTCCAGTATTCTGGTCTGTAGAATTTCATGAATTGTGTAGTCTATGGGGTCGCAAAGAGTTGGACACGACTGACCGACTATCACTTTCACTTTCACTCTGTCTGCTGCTGCTGCTAAGTCACTTCAGTCGTGTCCGAGTCTGTGCGACCCCATAGACGGCAGCCCACCAGGCTCCCCCGTCCCTGGTATTCTCCAGGCAAGAACACTGGAGTGGGTTGCCATTCCTTCTCCAATGTGTGAAAGTGAAAAGTGAAGTTGCTCAGTCGCTCAGTCATGTCCGACTCATCTATGTGACTATCAAACTGCAGAAGTGTTCTAGGGCCCTCCAAAGCTAAAAACCTCTAAGCTGCAATTTCTCAGCCTCTGCCCTATTATCAGCTAGATAATTCTGTTTGGGGCAGTCCTCTGTGTTGTAGGATGTTTAGCAGCATTCCTGGTTTCTACTCACTAGATGGCAGTAACCCTCTCCCTGGAGCCGTGACAATGTCTGCAGACATTTTCAAATATCCCCTGGGAGGCAAAACCACCCACCTCACTCCCATGAGAATGACTACTCTAAATATGTTTTCAGGGACCAGTTGCAATCTTGGAATGCAAAACAATAAAAATAAATTATAATTGATATTCCCTGATCCCTGGTTTTCAATTGCCTTCAAAGACTTTCCAAACCTTAGTAACGCAAGTCTTGTTTTATTCCCAGGCAAACCAATCCTATTCAATTCTAGGACCATTTACTGAGAACTTCACCTTGACCTCCTGGGTTAGGTGGAGGAGGCTAACACACGTGAAAGAGGAGGCTCCTTGACACATGAACCTTACTAAATTGGCCTCCAAAAGATATCTTCCTTTTTGTAGCTGGAAGCTTTTGCCTAACAAATATGTCCATTTGGCAAGTCCCATCTTCTTGTCCTGTAGGTGGAAACAGAAGTTAAAGTGAGTAAACATCAATTCATTTGGAGAAAAGGATTGTCTTCGATGGCTGTCAGGCAGGCCCCTTGCCACAGTAAATACTCAATAAATGTTTATTGCATCAATGAACAGCTTTTACTCCTCAAAGCCAGGGAATAAAAATGGGAAGTTTCAGACAAGACATACTGAAAAGCTGCTATATTGTTAAGGGCACGGTTAGTGGGTGAAATGAATCTTTTTTACTCTACACTATTTTTATATTACTCATTTTTAATCCCAAGATATGCATTTGGATTAAAAATAGGAAGACTTTCTTCTCTCTTGGCTGCCTGTGTTGGAGATACCAGTATTTATTGCTTTGACACCTTGTGGTAGCATGATGTTCAGCTCACAGACTCTGGATTCAAACAGACATGAATATATGAGTTTGAATCCCAGATGCAACAATCCTTTACCATTCCTTGTCCTACCCCAGCTTCAGCTTTTTTATCTATAAAACGGGAATAATATGACCTGATAGAGCTATTATGGGATCCAATAGAGCAACGCTTGCAGAATACTTAGCTTAGTTATAAGAAAGCATGGTTACTGCTGATTGATTTTTCAGAGTTAGACATTTTCCAAATTGATCCACATAAATGTCTTCTTTCCCTAAATCTTCCTAAATGACTATACTCTTTTACCACAAAGATTTTCTTCCCATTGTTTTTCATGACAGGAAAAATAAGAGATGTCTTTCTAAAATAAAGGTCAGCAAGCTTTCCTCTAAAGGAACTAGTAGAAATATTTTAGGCTTTGCTGGATGATCTGTGTCTCAACTACTCACCTCTGCCATTATAGCATGAATATCACTCAGTCATAAAAAAAGAATGAAAAAATCCCATTTGCAGCACTGTGGATGGACTTGAGATTATCATACTAAGTGAAGTAAGCCAGACAGAAAAAGGCAAATGTCATATAAAATCACTTATATGTGGAGTCTTAAAATAAAAAAAAGATGCAAATGAACTTATTAACAAAACAGAAATAGAGTCACAGACATAGAAAACAAACTTTTGGTTACCAAAGGAGAAAGTGGGGAAGGATAAATTAGGAGTTGGGGATTAATATATACACACTACTATATATAAAATAGATAACCAACAAGGACATACTGCATACGGGAAAAGAATCTGAAAAAGTATATATAAATATATTTGAATAACTGAATCACTGTGCTGGACACCTGAAACTACCACAACGTTGTAAATCAACTGTACTTCAATGTAAAAAAGAGACAGCTGTAGCACTGTGTCACCAGATGAACATGGCTTGGTTCCAATAAAACTTTATTTACAAAAGTAGAATCCTGGTTGGGTTTGGCCCACAGCCTGTGGTTTTGTTAACATTTATTCTTAAAAGAATGAGCAACTTTCCATTTTCATATATCTCTAGCCAAGCTTTGCATGCTGGTGATTTATTTTAAAATAACTACAGATATAAACTATGCTCTCTCCTTTCTCCTTAAAGTTTTGCATCCCTGTATACAATTTAGATTAGTAGTAATTACACTGGGCTTGGAAATCATGGGATGAAATCAGGACTGAGAACATCAATGATTCATTGTAGTCAAGAAAATGTTGGGTAGTTCTGTATCACTTCTGCTCAGGTGTATAAGTTGGACATGCATGAGCTGCAGGCCTATGCACATTGTCCCCAGAGTGTGGCTGGGGGAGACTGTGCTGGAGCCCATGGGAGTGTCTGAATCCGTCCTTCTGCTACTCTTAGCAAAAACCAGTGAAGGGGGGATCTCCTGATATGACCTCCCACGACATCAGAAGCATTAAAGCAGGACCTGCATCTTTTTTTCCTGTTTTTTTTTTGTTAATTTTTTTTCACTTTTAAAGTTCTTATTTTGTCTTGGAGCACTGATTAACCAGCTTCCCTGGTGGCTCAGTCCATAAAGAATCTGCCTGCCGACACAGGAGATGCAGATTCGATCCCTGGGCTGGGAAGATCCCCTGGAGGAGGAAATGGCAACTCACTTCAGTATTCTTGCCTGGGAAATCCCATGCACAGAGGAGCCTGGTTGGATAAGTCCATGGGGTTGCAAGAGTCAGTCATGACTTAGCGACTAAACCACTACCCACCAGTTAACAATTTTGGGATACTTTCAGGTGAATAGTGAAAGGATTCAGCCATACATGCACATGTATCCATTCTTCTCCAAACTTCACTCCCATCCAGGCTGCCACATGACATTGAGCAGAGTTCCATCTGCCATACCTTAAGGACCTGCATTTTATACATCTTGCCGTGATCATAAGGGCCCAACACCAGGAATGTCATAAGTGCTCAGGATGTGGTGCCCAATTTATGTTTACAAACCTCTGATCTCCATGGTCCAGACTTTGAGTGGTGTCACAGTTCAAAGAACAGTTCACAAAAGTAATTTCAAAACTTTTTCAGTCATTTATTTCAGTTTTTAATACCATGATGGGTATTTGCCAAACAGAGAATACCTCTTTAAAATCTCCCTTTTTGTCTGCCATCTATGTTCTTGTTTAATGTAGTTAATTAAAAGTTGTTTACTAATCCCACTACACACTAGACAGTGCCTCTTGGACCAGGGGATGGGATTCTCGGTTTCATGGTCAGGAAGGTCCCTGACTTGACAAATTCCCTCAAACAAAATACCCTTCTTTGTGTGTCTCCTGCCATCCTCTCCTTTCCCTTTTCTTCTGACTCTTTATCATAAAGCCAAAAGATCAGTCTAGAGATGAGCCACACTATTCTTGGAAGGCAGCACAGAGAAAAAGCTAGGAGTCCTCATGAATAATTATTTAATCCCATAACAAAACTATGATGCATCTTGATTATGATGTTGCGTTTTGAAACCTTCAATCAGAATTCAAACAAGCTCCTCTCCCTTCTGAGAAATGAAAGAGTAACTACTAACCCTAAGGCAGAGAAGAAAATGAGACGTTTGACAAGAAGACTGTAACAACCGCTGCCACCATTTGTAATTGGATGTTCTTTGTAGCAGGTAATTTGTGGCTTGCACAGTGTGGGTACACTTTTCCCTTTCTTGAGAATGCCAGTCTTATTGATGTTCAAAGTCTGCATACAATTTGTACTGAGTTTGGGTGTATTTGTTTTCTATCATGAGTGCTAAGTTGCTTCAGTTGTGTCTGAGTCTTTGCGATCCTATAGACAGTAGGCTGCCAGGCTCCCGTCCATGGGATTCTCCAGGCAAGAATATGGGAGTGGGATGCCATGTCCTCCTCCAGGGGAATCTTCCCAACTCAGGGATCAAACCCACCTCTCTTAGATCTCCTGCACTGGCATGCAGGTTCTTTAGCACTAGTGCCACCTGGGAAGACCTGTTTTCTATCACTGTGCAACAGATTACCATAAACTTAGCTGCTTCAAGTAACACTCATTTATCATTTCACAGTTTGACTGATTTCTCTGCTCATGGCCTCACCAGGCCAAAATCAAAGTGTCTGTCAGGGCTGTGACCCCATCTAGGGCTCAGGATCTTCTAAGCTCACACGGTTGTGACTGAATTCAGTTCTTTGCTGCTGGAGGACTGAGGTCCTTTTCTTCTTTCTAGATAGCAGCTGGGGGCCAGTCTCAGCTCCAGCAGGTCCCAGTAGTTCTTGGCACCTACCTCTCAGGGGCTGAGAGGTAGCTGATTCCTTGAAAGGCAGCAGGAGAATCTCTGACCTCAGGGGGACTCCACTCCCTCTTTTAAAGGGCTCACTTAATTAGGTCAGATGACTAAAATAATCTCTCTTTTACTTAATTTAAAGTCAACTGATTAAGAACCTGAACTACATCTTTTAAATGTTTTCCCCTCTGACACACAACACAAGATAATCCCAGAGTTGACATCCCATCACATTCATAGGCCTTCAGTTCAATCGCTCAGTCGTGTCCAACTCTTTGTGACCCCATGGACTGCAGCACGCCAGGCTTCTCTGCCCAACACCAACCCCCAGAGCTTGCTCAAACTCATGCCCATCAAGTTGGTGATGCCATCCAACCATCTCATCCTCTGTTGTCCCCTTCTCCTCCTGCCTTCACTCTTTTCCAGCATCAGGGTCTGTTCCAATGAGTTAGTTCTTACCCATAAGAACTTCACAGGTCTTACCCATACTCAAGATGAGCATGTGTACCCCAAAGAGCAGGAATTCTGAGTCAACATATAATTCTGCCTACCACTGTGGGAGAGAATCCCATGATGGAAATGTCAACAATTAACCCCAAACTACTCTATGCATATGTGTTTATACATTTATAAATGTATGTATTATGTATATGCGTGTGACACACTCATATATCCTTAGGAACTCACTTCTGAGGATGGGTTCCCCCAAAGTGTAAAATCCCATACTTAAGATTCACAACTGTCACACAGTTAATTTATTGTTTAGTTATTAAGACTATTCCACAAATGGCATATGCATTTAAAGCTTTCACTCCATGAAACCAAGTGAAATCTTGAGATAAATCTAATGATAGGAACAGGAGCCCAGATGTGCCTTTCAGCAATGACTTTCTCTTGACTGGAAAACTACAAAGTGAATTTGAAACCACAAGCAACACAGTGGCAGTCACATGGATAAGATTAAAAAAAAAAAAAGAGGAAGAACAGAAACATCAGGAGCCTTTAAGCTGTTTTCTAAATTCAGCATCAGCAGAATATTTATGTTGGCAGTATCCCGTATCTCACAGCAGGAGGTTTGACAGAGGCACTCTATACATAACCCATGCGAGCCCCAGATCAAGAGGAGAGTATTTGCATAAACAGAATCCTAGAGACCATGTCATCACTATCTTTCTCTTCCTCCTTCCTCCCTCACCACCCTACAAGCGGGTCATATTGAGTTTCCTGGGCTACCTTCCATGAACATCAAGGAATGCAACATAGATGAATGTTACATTGACACCAGCATTGCCACCACAGAAAATTGTTTGTCCACCCTTTTCATTTCTCGGTACCAGCAAGCATCTGAAGACTTTGCACCTGTTCTAGTTAGCCCTGGCAAATGCAGCCTGTATTTATATTAATAGAATGATGTTTTCATAACAAAATGGATGTGCAGCCATCAGGGACTCACTCTGGATGCTCTCACAAGAATACAGGTTGGGGGAGGGGGAGCTCTTACGTAAAGCCCCGTGGCAAGGGGAAAAGATGCACAAATCCCAAACTGAATCATCAGGACAGTTTGAGAACTTGTTCAGGAATGACCAGTCTCAAGGATTGGAAATTAAATTAGATCCTCAATTAAGAGGAAAATATGCTGGAGATAAATGGGCTTTTCATGGGTAGTTTGGAGCTCCGAACTTTTTTGTATGCCATCTCCTGTTTCTGTCATTTGTGCCTTATCTCCCCTGGGTAGAGCTGAAAACATGAGATCACACTTGGCTCCATTCCTGAAAGCTTGTTTTGAGTCACCAGTGTAAATATTGCCCACCCAATCTGTACATTTGCACAAATTAACTGAAACCAGCTACCCATTCCTACTTCATATTTGGCTCTGTTGATTAACCATGACAGCTGTAACCTCATTAGTCCGATCTCTGGCCAGAGCAAAGCAGCTGTCAAATTAGGAAGAAGTGGACTTGCTGAAGTCGCCTATGGACCGGGCTTGTTAAAATCAATAGATGCTCTAAAAGCTTTCCGTTGTGATTCTAATTCTAAATTACGTTATGCGGTGGGCTTTTCACCTTGATCCAGAATATGGGCCTGAAATCGGTTGTTTATGGAGAAAGCAGAGGCTCTATTATAAAGCAAGAACATAGATTTTATCTGGAGAGATTTGTATCAGTTGAAAATGGGTTTTTAGCATGCATTATAACAGAGACATTTTCATATATTTTCAAATATTAGTTCCTAATGTATTTTTTGGCATGAGAAATTTTGTTAGTTTTGACAAGAAGCCAACAAGGTCCTGACTAGAGAAATAAGAAAGATCCTGCAGCTGGTCCTCACTGAAAAAGTAGAGATAAAAAGTGAGGAAATAATTAGAACACACTCCAGTAGGAATATGATTTCCCTAAATAGAACACAGAAAGGGTAGGGAGGAAAAACTTAATATCTTTTCATTAAAATCTGGAGGTTCAGGAAAAAAGATGGTTTTCCATCCTCCGAAGTGTTGCAAAGATCAGTGGAACTAGGTCAAGTGCAACGTTTAAACTTCCCTTGCAGCATCTTCATTGTGAGGACATAGCATGGGAGAGTTGAAGAAGTTCTGAAGGAAGAATCTGGACACCTCAGTTCTCATCCCAGTACAGGTCCCAATTCTGCCACAACCCACCAGTGGGGACTTGGAACATGTTCCTTAATTTCTCTAGATCTCAGTAGAGTCCTTTATAAAATAAGGAAGTTTGTCAGATCATTGCAATGATCTGTGGCCGTCTCTATCTCTAGTGACTGAAGACACTTTGCACAAATAGGAAGCTTCTCCACCCTGGCCCCAAGGTGGATACAAGTTTCCACCTAGGGATCATTCTCTTCTCTTTCTGCAATGCTCTTTAGCCTATTATGCAAACAGTTGCTGTCCTTTGGCTCCCCCTGGTGGTGTCTTGAGCTTTTACTTCTGACTTTCACACGTGGCCTTGAAGGTAAAAATGCTATCCGTGGGAACCATCCCTGGTAGAACCCAGTCTGCTGTTCACCAGGGGGAAAAACAATCCAAATGTTCACCATTGCTGCATTAGAGCTTTAACACACTGCTTTTTTGAGGCTTAAGGAAGCAGGCTAATTTTCTTTTAAAGAAGTAGTATTCATCAGATGCTTTATTGACATAAACAGTATAAACTCCTAGCCCACTTCATGTTGAAGGATTTAGAAGTGGCAATGACTTCTACTCTCATTATTGTGAGAAAATAGACCGATAATATAGGAAATATTTATGTAGTTAGTAGAGGCCAAGTGTTCTTTTGCACATGACTAATTTAAATTACCAGAAATTTAAATTACCGTCATTAGATAATGATGCTCCAGTGTTTCCAAAATATATATTTTGGTAATGAGAAAGCACTGTAAGTTTACTGAGGCTTTCCCCATAATGTCCTTCAGTTTAAAAATCATTTACATGAAAAACTCTGAGAGTCAAAAGTCAAGTAAGATGACAAATTAAAGAAAATCATATTTTTGTTTTGGAAAGACAGGTAAATATATTTTAAGCATCATAAGCCATTGGAAATAAACTTCTTCCCTCAATCATGATAATTTACATTTAAGCTAGCAATTAGATTATATTTGCCTTTATCATGTCAGTCCTACTTCTTTTGTTTACAATTGCATTCTGTTCCCTTTGCTGCGAAACAATACTGAAACTTAGTAAAAAATTGTCTTTGATTTAGTGTGAAAGTAGATACAACATCTTTAAGTTAAAAGCCAAAAATTAGGACTATCCAAATCAATTAAGCAAATACAGTGTGAAGGAAAAGGGGAAGCCTTATGAAACTTTAATTGTTTTGTGTTAACTCCATCGACTCCACTATGTGCTAATGGAAAGTTCTTTCAAGGCTAATACATTTCCATGCCTTTAGTTGGTTATGATTACAACAACTATGACTGTTTCCAGGTAGGGTTAAAAAAAAAAACAAAAACAGAGTCACAGGAAAGAGAAAAGTCAATATTCCCTAAAGGAGAAAAACATTTCTTTGCCATGTTTTCTTGACTCCTTCTGGCAAAAGGCTGTTAGCAGTTACACCACACAGTTCAACCAGAGCTTGTCTCCAGAAAAAAAAAAAAAGCAATGTAATTGCATCTCAGAGATTTGGTTTGGAAAATCTGCTTTTGTTTCCAATGCCTCCTCTCTTCTCAGCCCCATTTATAAGCATTTTCCAAGCTCTTTACGAGCATTTTGCCTGCCTCTCTACACTCCTAAATATCACCCTCTGCTCCCTACAGCCAGCCACGTTTTTCAGCCTTGGCTAAGGAATAAAACATAGGTTTACCTCAAAGGCTACCATTAAATGTACCTCATTTACTGACCAGCAGGAGGTGCACCCACCCTACTGGGGTCAATGCTAACTATAATGCCAGGGAGTTCATTGGCGCCCCAGACTGCTCCCCTGTTTAATGACTGTTGGGCCCCTTGGGCCAGGTAAATTCTACTGTTGACATGTTGGTGGCAGTGCCCTTGAAACACCTTTGATCCATCAGTCCACTTTCTCCATTCAGGGATGTATTTAACTGTGTGTTGATTAAAAATAAACAGATATGGAGAAGTGGAGGAGGCAAAGGGAGCTCCTACTGGAAGAATAAGCCATTTATACTTCTCTGCAATAGATGCCAGCACCTATAAGGACATCAAGTTTAAGAAAAATAAGGCCTTGAGAACTTTGCATTCTGAATAGGCCCACCATGAATCCTCTATTGCCCTTGAGATGGGCAGCAGGACCTGCTCATGAATTTGCCAGCTCACTGAAAGATATGCTTTCATGACTGAGCAAACGTTGGGCATGGATTTCTTTGCTTTTCTTCATCATCACTTTGCTCTTCTGTAAAAATGTGAGCTCCCTCAGCACAGTGACTATGTTGAAAACAACCGTGAGTGCTTAGATACATTGTTCTATAGTAATAGTGCCTGTAGGATCTGCTTGTATTTTTCAACTGGCTGATAAAAATCACACTCATTATAAAAGGAGAGGGGATTTCCTTGTCTTTATGAAATTCAGCACATAAAATGTGCCAGCTAAGAAAGTCTAGTATCAGCACAATCGTTTTGTCTCTAGACTGTCAAAGGCTCCCAGGCAATGAGCTGTTCTCTGTTCCCATTTTACCCTGCAAACCTGCCTCCCTCAGCCCTGACCCGGAGTGACCAGGTTAGATGGTCAGAGCTCTCAAGTCTGAATGCTGATTCAGGCCCTTCTCTCTTTGCAGCCAATAATAGTCCGTCTTGGTGCCAGATTTAGTGGTGGTTTCTTATGATGTGGATACCTGTCCAGCAGGGATTGGACTGTGACCACAAGCCATTTTTTCTTAAGCCACAGAATAACTGTCAGATGGTAACTGCTGATAGTTACTACTTGCCAGGTTCAGCAGCCTCCAAGTCAGAGACTCACATCCCGTAGTAATGCCACCGAGCAGCCCTATCCCGCAGGGAGGCGGACTTTTGTCGGTATGTAAAAATTCCCTAGGGTAATAATTCAGTGTTTGATTTTCAGTTCTTCAAAAACAAGCAAACAAATAAAACAAACAGATCAATACTGAAGAACAAATAAAGGACTCCTGTTCTTTTCTCTCCTACAGATCAGTTCTTCTTACTCTTGTATTAATACTTCTCTTTTCTTGCACTTACATTTTTTACTAAAAGGCACATAAATTTTTTTGGTCATCAATCGAAACTCAATATTTTTAATTACAAGTTACATTTATGTACTGCCTTCCCTGAGAATGAAGAAAACTTCGGAAATGTTTCTTATAGCCTCTTTCTTTTGTGGGCGGAATACCATTTTTCTCTCATTTTATAGAACAGGGATCTACACACCTAGTCTGGAGTAGCACAATGCAAAGCAAAAGGTTACAGCAGAAGTACAGGGTAGAAACAAGCAAACAAACAAAATCAGAACAATAATTCACTGCTACTAATAGTGTCATGATATGTTGATGCCTCTGCTCTTGAATTGAGTCTAGCAGACTTGGATGATGTGTCTCTGGTGAAGTGTTAATGTGGTCAGGGGGAAGTTTACTCTAGGGAATGCTGAATTCCTAAAGTAAATTTCCTAGAAACTCCAGATTGTGCCAATCTCTCTTTTTCATTTCTCATAAATTAATAGCATTGTTTTGCATACTTGTGTCTGAAAACCATTATCCCTTAAACCATAAAGTAGTTGTAAAACTCTTAACAGTAAAAAATATTTCAAATAGTGAGCCAAATATAAATATGTAAATATAATTACATATATACATACTGTACACATACACACATATGTGTATGTGTGAAGGAAAACAGTTAAACATGTTTGTAATTATTGATTGATTTATCATATTTGGGCTTTGTGATTAAAAGCATACTCATTGGGAAAAATACATGAAATTTATCTCAAAGTAAAAAGATAATTAACCATCTAGAAGTTATTATACCTTTTTTGACTGAAATTGACAGTCTTTTCTTAAATAAAATGTGTAAATATTTTTCTCCGAATAAGCTTGACTCTCTAAGATTTTTACCTCAGAAGCAAAAGAGACTATTGTAAAATTTTCAAATGTAAATAAATTCATCTTTCTGCATTTGTAGGAAATAAGACTTGAGAATCTTAAAATGGAAACATCTTGAGCTTCTTGTGGTCTGATTCATTCCTCATATAGATGAATACAAGGAGACCCAGAGAGATGGAGTAAGCTCCCTGAGATCATGAAACTGGAGTCAAGACCTCACAGGGGACTTTGATTTCAACCTCTCGATTCTTGCCTCAATAGCTCACTATTTCAATGATATCATAAATGGTAAGATATTGAGATTTGCCTGCACCTGTAATGATGCTGATATGGCCTCTTCTCTTCTTTTTCTTTGGGGAAAACGTAACTCAAAAAAATTATGTTCTAGCCCACTGGCTCCATTGACTTCCAGCCTGTTCTCCAAACCATTTGCTATAATATCTACTGAATACCAACACTGCCTTACACATAGATGCCCATATGTCTTCTCAGTTTGAAGCCTAATAATGTGAATTGTACCTGCAAACACTGGACAAACAAAACAGGAAATAGATTAAGTTACCACAGACCAAATTAAGGAATAATCAAAAGTTTCCTGTATGATCAAGGACAAGGGTAGGTTCCAAGTACTCCCCATTGATCCTCCTCTAGCTTACCAAAAGTGTCTTGGAAATAGTGATTTAGAATGAAATACAACCAGTTTCTGATAATCATTTCAATTGCTACGTTTCCTTGGACACATTTTCAAAGTACTTGAATGAAGCCCCACATGCACATTATCTTCCCTGAAAAGAAAGTCTTTCTTGGCAAGTTGGCCATTCATTTTTTGTGGCAATGGCATAGAGACACAATGTATTTTTAACTTTCTTGTTTTGTTCTTGTCTTAACTGACACTAGTAATTTAAGAAATGTTGAGGGCGTTACTGAATATGAATTTGAAGAAAAATAGCTCTTCGAACTATATTGTTAGAAGTAGGATGAATATTCAATCAGAGATGAATCAAAACATTTGGATTGTGTATGTGGGCATATACCTTTCTGAAAGCAGACTCTTTCCATGATCCCTGCCTTATGACGTGGTGTCCACAAGAAATCACACTGCAATTTGCACCCAATTGTGCTCTGAACAACAGAAAGCTGCCCCCACACTCATTTGAAAGCTCTTTTTATAGAATTATTGAATTTCTGAGCTAGAGACAGTATGTGAAATATCTCATTTTGCAGAAGAGGAAACAGGTCCTGAGAGCAAAGATAATTGCCTGAAGCTGTAGAATGTGTTAAAGTTTGATTTAAAAATCCAGATTCTGAATCCTTAGAGACTACCACCCCTCCTTTTAAAAATGGTGGACCTCTGTCTCACACTCAAGTTTTCTTTAATGTCTGTATTTAGTATTCCACTCTTAAATTCATCCCTGTTCCACTTTCCTTTTATCCCTTCATCTGTTCTCTCCTTCCTTTCTTCTTTCCTTCAACAAAGATTGTTTTACAACATGCTAGTCACTGTGATCAGCTCTGGGATACAAAGAATAGAATATGGTCCATGACTCAAAGACCATCTCATTCGTAGAGAAGATCAGCCTGGTAATCAATGACTCCCAACTCCTTCATTTGGCTTATGGCCCTCTCCTGCCTGACCCCTAGCCCACCTCTCTGGCTCTCTCCATCTCTCTCCATGCTGCACTCCAGACTTAACTAGATTTGGGGAGATCCCTGTATTGTTTCTCCCATCAGTGTCCATTGCATATGTTCATGTTCTGGAATACTGCCTCTCCCTTACCCTGGCTGGCACCACCTCATCCTTCAGATTTCAGTCTAAATGCCTCTTCTCAGGAAGCTAATTTTAAATCTCCCTGCTAATTTAGCAAACATTTGCATAATCCCTTTTTTCCTTACCTCAGTCATGTGTTTAATAAGGACAGTGATAAATAAGTGACATGTTTATTTGTATATCCCCACTTACCTAATTCAGGTACTTGGCACCCAGTACGAGTTCAATAAATACCTATTGAATGGAAGAATTTGTTTAGTATAATGGGAGCAGAAATTAGAATAGTCAATTATACTTGGAAAGGAATCAGTGGATATCATCCATGTTTATTTCATTTGAAAATTTAAGATAATTTTATAAAATCAAGCGAATATGTATCATGCCTGATTTCCCGTATCATGTCCTGGTAAGAAATAAAAATCTGTAAATAAGACTAATGTTGATCTCCACTATCTGTACCCTAATCAATTTTCTAATATAAGCCTATAATCCCTTATTTATAATTCTGAAATTCAAAAAATTTTTAGAAGTCTGAAAAGTGAAAAATTTTCATAAGTATTGGTAGCAAACTGGATCATAACTAACATGATGTTTTGGTCTTTATCCCACTTTGTAAGGATTCATGTTTTGCTGCAGAAGTATCAACATCATTAGTATCGGGGCTTCCCTGGTAGCTCAGCTGGTAAAGAATCCACTTGCAACCAGGGAGACTTGGGTTTAATCCCTGGGTTGGTCATGGCAACCTGTTCCTGTATTCTTACCTGGAGAATCCCCATGGACAGAGGAGCCTGGAGGCTATAGTCCATAAGGTTGGAAAGAGTCAGATACAACTGAATCAACTTAGCATGCACATGGCTGTTATATGTTTGGTTCTCTAGGTTCACAGAAAGGAATGTGATTATTGGGTCAGGAAGATTCCCCTGGAGAAGGAAATGGCAAACCACTCCAGTATTCTTGCCTGGAGAATCCCATGGGCAGAGGAGCCTGGCAGGCTACAGTCCATGGGGTTGCAAAGAATCAGACATGACTGAGCGACCAAGCACAGCACAATCTTTATTGATTTCACATTTTATGAATGTTCTGCTACAGAAATGTTTGGTTTCTAAGTTCTCCCATGAAGCCATATAATCCTAAACTCAAAACATGTCTGGTGTCAAAAATTATGAAGGGAATTATGAACATGCATTGATTTACTATCTTGTGTTTTGCTCAGATTATTCCATCCAAGTTTTCCAATTTGCTCCTTGATTAGAATTTTCTCTACTGAGAATAATAGAAGTAAAACAGAACTTTAGAAAACTAAAGCCATAATCATAGAGCAGCACTGGACCCTGTGTGACCTAAGATCCTGAAGAAAGATCTAGAATGCCCTCCTATTTAAATGCATTTTATTGAGCTTCACAAAGAAATGAAACAAACGTGTTCATGAATAGCAGGAAAAGTAAAAAGTAAAACACTAAAGAGAATCTAAAATGACTGCTGCATTCTCTACTATCTACGCTCAACATAGAAACGGAAAATGTGTACCCGTCCACGGAGGAGCTCAGAATTGTTTCTGACTGAGATGCTTGCCAACTCATTTTCATAGCACACAGACCAAAAGTTTCAGACTACCGGAGTGTGAGTCTGATAAACCATTCCCCCTAAATCCCTCTACACATAACTGAATTACCTACACTAAATCATACTCAGTTTTGGCAGGCAAACATCTTGGAAATAAAATGCTTTTTAAAAGCACTGATTTTTCCATTAATATTAAGGTATGAACAGAATTTGTTTTAATGTCCATCTATGTCCATAATGGGAGCTTAAGAGCCACCCACTCATTTCCTTTCAATGTATATGTTTAAAGGACTCTATGAATAAATGCACAACCTAAGAAATTCCCAAAAAGAATGAATTTTAAAGAACCTAAAAAATATAGAGGAATGACAACAACAAATGATCTGCTGTTTTTCATGATTTCTAAATGAGACAATAAAAATGCCACTTATTTAACATGCAATATCTATCAAGTCAGCTCCGTTGCTAAGTATGTTTGCCCAAGAGATAAGTCTTGCATCCCAGTCAATTCCTAAAAGAAAAACAAAAGCCCTACAATCTCCTTCCTATCTTGACATGTTTTTAGCTGGTGAAAGATGACTGAGGGAAAAGACCCTCTTTGATGAAGGTTGAGAGTATTTAGTAATTCTTCGTGAGAAATGTTATGGAAGATCCATTAGAAGAATAGATGACCACAGTTCTGTGGCCTCAGAATAAGACAGCAGTAAACTGGCCCTGCTTCCCAGGAAGAAAGGCAAATGGCCAGGCAGGGCCTCCCCTCACAGCAGTGTTTTCAGATGTCCAGGGGAGTCTCTGTGGCTTTCTGGTTGGCTGACAGCTGGGCTATTTACAGTACAGCCATGGATCATTACAGATTGGCACACACCTACAGAGCAGAACCACCTCGAATCCCAGATATGCTGTGTTCGCTCAAAGACGTGCTCTGTGGTATCCAGAAATTAAGGGAGGTATAATTTACGGTGTGAATGTGTACTTTCTGGGCTGACTAAATTTAGAATTTTCCATCTATATTAGGGAAGTTATGGAATATGTACTATTACTTTCCAAATAAGTGTCAGTGGGTTTTTGTGTTTCTTTGTCTGAAGGATATTGCCTTCCCTTCTTTTTTTTTTGTTTTTAGCAGACTGGTCCAATAATGATCACAATGCAATGACTCACTCTCTACGTGCTATAGCATTAATAACAGTAACAGTGATATGCCAAAGATAGCCTAGTGAGACAGGTTCCCACACACCAGTCCACACTGGTGCAAGACTGCACTAAAATCCTGGCTGGTACATTACAGAATAAGGAGAATGTAGTAGTTTGTTTAAAAACCCAAATCTATCCTATTTATGAGACTGTTGTTTAGTCTGATACTGTGTCATTCCCATTCTCTTCATAATGGTGATGGGTGGAGAAGACGTGCTGTTTCATTGCCTAAGGTCACCAAGTGACCACGACCAAGTGAAGTCGCTCCAGTCGTGTCCGACTCTGCGGCCCCATGGACTGTAGCCCACCAGGCTCCTCCATCCATGGGATTTTCCAGGCAAGAGTACTGGAGTGGGTTGCCATTTCCTTCTCCAGAGGATCTTCCCCACCCAGGGATCGAACCCGGGTCTCCTGCATTGTAGGCAGACGCTTTACCGTCTGAGCCGCAAGGGAAGTCCTGCCTAAGGTCACACACAGCCAAAAAGCAGCAAATCTGAAATCCAAACTCAGGCAAGGCCGCTCCCATGCTGCGAATCAGTTTGCCCCACTAGCTTTTCCTACCTCAGTGATCCCATCTGAAAAATGGAGCACAATGAAAATCCTCTCCCCAGGTTGTGAAAGCTAAATGAGTTTACATTTGTACAGTTCTCCCATAGTGCCTGACATACAGGAAGTTCCATATGAGCAATTGTTTAAAAACAAAAAAATAAAATCAGTGTTTCATGGAGATGTCAGCCCGTGCAGTTTAGCTGTAGCTGTAGTGGACACTCTTGTATGCACCACTGCCTCGAAGTCATGCTGATTCACACCATTAAACACAAAACGAGTGTAAGGAGCCGCCACTAGGTTAAAGCATCACCAGTTTCAAAACTATCTGGGCTAAAGGTAACCAACCATGGAAATGGGCAGTTGCCTTCTTAGCAACCAAAAAAAAAAAAAAAACTAAAAATTTCATCTGAGTGGAAGGAAAAGAACAGAACCAGGTGGGCTGTACTCCCCAAGGGTCCCCACACTCACTCAGCTGTCCTGTGGGGCTAAGGAGGCTTAAAATACAACTAAGCATAATTGTCAGCATGACCCAATTCTGCCTCAGCTCCCGTAGGAAAGAAAATGTTTATAGCTGGAACATTTACTGATTGTTTTTTAAAAACTCTCCCGTTGGCATTAGTTGTCGGTTTGCTTCTAAATGCTCAAAATCTTAAGAAGAAAGTTGTACTTCTCTGAAAAGCTGGTGTGTGTGCGTGCGCGCGCTCGCACACACACACACACCACAGCATTCTCAACATCACTGAGTCTCTGTTCATAATAAAAGAGTAAGAAACTTGTTCCTACAGATATGAAAGAAGGGAAAAGCAGAGATTTTGAGTTTTTTCCCATCACCTCTTAAGCAGTAAACAAAGAAAAAGTGATGGAATTTTTACAGGTTCCCAGTTCCATGTCTCTCTATGTTTTGTCTAGTGCTTGCATCTCATCAGCTCAACGTAAACATCACCGCGCTTGCTGCTGCCAGGTTAGGAAAAGCTAGTTAGCCTTCCAGGAAATCACCGGCACTTTGTACTCTTGATGAGTGAAAATTTGATGGAAGAATGAACCAGAAGGACTGAGCAAATGTTTGGAGGCCCATTATATGTTGTTATTCAGTTGATCATGCTGGAGAATGATCCTGCCAATTAGCGCAGCCTTTACGAAGCATCCCACATCAGGAAAGTTGGCTAGTTAGCATCCTCTCCTGCAGCCTCCAACTCAAATACAGCTCAACCCTTTCATCGCCTGTCATAGTTTTGTAAATAACCCCAGCCATATGAAAGGGTTTTCTTTCTTTTTCCGGTAACCGTGTTTACTGTAGAAGTCCAACATATAAGTTACAACATTTTGTTTTGGACTTCTTTTTTAATTAGTTTTTCTGACCAGGGACCCACTGTTGTTGAAACAGATGTTGTGGGCCCTGACAATAGCTCTCAGCTGCCAAAGACAAAATATAAAACTGTGCCTGGTCCACGCAGAGCAAATGACTTTGAAGAGGGGGTGCTTATTACAAACAATCAAGAAAGCTGACACTTCAGACATGTAACAACTTCTGGGTGATCATAGACAGAACATGTCCAACATCACTCTTCTTGTACCCTCTTCCCACTCATGAATAACTAACTTGAAGGGCAGATACAGAATGAAGTACAAGTCTACCCCTTCCCAAAGTAAGAACACAGATACATACTCTCAGGAACTATTGTCCAGCTAACTCACAATTTGAAACCAAAAGACCCTCCTCCCTCACACTCTCACCCAACCTGCAAACTCCAGCAACCTGTAAATTTTAGCTCCGTGTGAACTAGTTTCAGGTTTGAAATGACAACTTGATTTTTTTTTTAAATCAGTAATTCTAAGTGTAAATGCGATATTTACCAGAGTGGTATGCTGGTAAATGTTTTAACAGGTTCTCTGGGGGAAACAGCCCTAATTTGTAATACTTCCCAGTTTCCATGCTGTCAGTGTCTTTACCATGATCAGTTTCAAGCCTTCCATGTGACATCACTGAATGCAGAGAAGGGAAGAGGTGAGGGGTGTCACATCATTGTGGAATAATTCCACAGTCAGCGTAAAAATAGAAATCGAGAAATGGTGAAAATGATTATTGAAAGGTGAGTTATGCCTATTTATTGCCTTTGTTTAGAGTTATGCTTGATTGCCAGGAGAAATATCAATAACCTCAGATACGCAGATGATACCACCCTTATGGCAGAAAGTGAAGAGCCTCTTGATGAAGGTGAAAGAGGACAGTGGAAAAGCCAGCTTAAAACTCAACATTCAAAAAAATAAGATCATGGGATCCGGTCCCATTCAGTTCAGTTCAGTTCAGTTGCTCAGCATGCCGGGCCTCCCTGTTCATCACCAACCCCCGGAGTTCACTCAAACTCATGTCCATTACTTCATGGCAAATAGATGGGGAAACAATGGAAATAGTGACAGAGTTTATTTTCTTGGACTCCAAAATCACTGCAGATGGTGACTTCACCCATGAAATTAAAAGATGCTTGCTCCGAAAATCTATGACCAACCTAGACAGCATATTAAAAAGCAGAGACATTAGTTTATGATAAAGGTCCATATAGTCAAAGCTATGGTTTTTCCAGTAGTCACGTATGGATGTGAGAACTGGACCATAAAGAAAGCTGAGCACCAAGGAACCGATGCTTTTGAACTGTGGTATTGGAGAAGACTCTTGAGAGTCACTTGGACAGCGAGGAGATCCAACCAGTCCATCCTAAAGGAAATGAATCCTGAATATTCATTGGAAGGACTGATGCTGAAGCTGAAACTCCAATACTTTGGCCACCTGGTGTGAAGAGTTGACTCATTAGAAAAGACACTGATACTGGGAAAGATTGAAGACAGGAGGAGAGGGGGACAACAGAGGACGAGATGGCATCACCAACTTGAGGGACTTGAGCAAGCTCTGGGAGATGGTAAAGGACTGGTGTCGCAAAAGTTGGACATGACTGAGCGACTGAACTGAACGACGACAGTTTTGTTAACTGGACATTTATATAATTTGTTGATAACGACTGTGCTTAACAACCAGCTCCCAATATTTCTGAAAATTTAACAATTGGCTCTTACAAGCTGGTAGATACTGGCTCCAGCACATACGATCCACCAGCACCTTATGAATGACCACTTAATACTTTTCTACTCTGTCTGTGGTCCTCCGTCCAGTGGCATCAGCATCACCTTGGTAGCCCCACCCTACCCCTTCTCCAGAATCAGCTTCTGTATTTAATAAAACTCCCGGGTGACTCTTGCACACGTTAAAGTTTGAGAACCACTGAGCTGATGAACAACTTGAGAGGATACAAAGTTACATAGTAGAGAAGGAAAATATGGATACACACCTTCACTTTTTAAAAGGCTAAAAACAAAAGCCTTTTAGACAAAACCTCCAATCATCATGATGTTTCAAAGTAACTGCAAAGAGCTGTTGCAAAACCCATAATGTTCCAAGATTCATGTTCAGGTAATTTTGAATAAAATGTGTGCTGTCATCGCTGTAGATTTGGGAGGCAGGGATTCTACTGTTAAAACCTTTGAGTTCAAATCCTAGCTTTCTGCCAAATTTGCCAGGAGAGGAACAGTGGGAAAATGATTTAACAACTCTGTACTTTAAATATCTTATCTGTAAAGTGCGGTGATAGTAATAGCACCAACTCCATTGAATGATTGTAATGAACTGTGAAATTAAAGTACTTACACAACCTCCTGGTACATAATAAATGCTCATTAAACTATAGTAATTATTACTTTTTCCTAAAGGGGAAAAAGTTCCAAACCATTCTCTATATATCAACCTTTAAACGTGTTTAAAATAACAATTACAAACTATTTTTCTCGCTACATCATCTAAAACTTTTTATTTTCATCAGCAACTTTTATATTATTCTTGTTCCCTAAGACTTGTAAAATGTAACAATTACAATTATTTCTAAAATATGTCCAAATTTCAGAGTGATTCATTCCAACCTCAGAAGTCACCTGGGATCCTTCCGGGAAAGTGTCTTGCATTCTTTAAAAAGAGACCAAAGACGAGAAACTGTCTTGTGCTTGGTTTTGTCTCATGTGCAGATGCTGTTGTGAACTCTGTGACCACAGGGAAGTCCTGAATGACAGAGAGAGGAGTGGAAGGAGCCTTACTTGGAGGCAGGGAGCAGGAGATGACATGAGCTTTCCTTCTGCATGACTTGGAGAAGCTCCACCTAAGAACCTTTGTCATTTGCGATAATAAATGACCCTTATTGTGTAAACAAGATGAGTTTATTGTTCTACTATTCATGAAGGAGCATATGAACGCTTGAAGATCCCTTTCTTTTAAATTGAGGCTCAAAGAAGTTAAATGACTTACCCGAAGTAGCAGTTTGTAGCAACACCATGCATTTCAGGTAGGTTTTCTTCGCCCTCTTCCCTTCTTCTCCTCTCCTCTTCTCTCTTTACTTAACTTAACTCACAGTAAATATGATCATCTTAAATTTTTCCAACAGTCGATAGTCATTTTTTATGCAACATATCCAACAATATGAGTGAGACCAAAATGTCCCCAGGAAGCTGTAGACAACCAATTGGGCATTCAGTTCCAAATTTTATGCTTTGAGTAGCTTTTCTCTAAGTAACCATATGGGAGACAGCACTGTGGGATAAAATTACACCAAAAGAAATCCAAAAAATTACTCAATTATGGAAGAAAATAAATCTATTCAACTAGCTTTTCGGTCTCTTGTAGAAATAATAGCTATTGATTTATTTTGTGCCTTTTGCAATATTCAGCCAGTACTATTGGCATAACCTAGCCTTTTTCCCCCTGAAATTTGTAACTCTTTGAAAGTTTTTTCAACAATGACTTAAAAAAATAAGACAGATCAGAAAAGGTCTAACCAGGAAGAAAGAAATAGTTCAAGTGATTTTAAAGCAGAAAATTGGTTACATAGGTGATAGTAAGGAAACCCAGAGCCTGGGAGCAAAAATGGAATGTGTTGCCATTTCTAGGCTGCTTAGACAAAGATTGAAGATGATATTATAAAAGTCAGGGGACACGATTACTCAGAAGAAGCTCAAGCAATGGCAAGTAAGTCTGATAGGAGCTGGAGCCATGGAGGAGAAGTAGTCATTGCTGGAGATGCCACCGAAGTCAGATAGTTGGCTTCTCTCTTCTCCCACCCTCTAGTCTCCCACTAGAGCCTCAAACTGGTCAAACCCAACCACAAGCTGGCCAACAACAGGGTCTGGGAAATGTAGCTTGCAAGGGTCAAGATCAGTAGCAGACTCCTGGAAAAGTTAATTGTAGGGCTAAGAACAGGCCACAGATCCTCTCAGGAGTTTGAGTAAACCTTTGTAAACTCCTTGTAAGAAAACTTATTTGCTCATTCGATTTATTATTGCATTTTCTCTTAGTTCAATTGAAAATGTTGCAAAGAAACATGTAGGTCAAAAACAGCTTTATTTTACTTTAGTAGGTCTGCAATCAGCATACGTTAGAATGAATTAAACCTAAAGATTATAGGAACGACTCTAACACTCTAAAAGGAAGCTTCAGCTTTGAGACTTTTTATTTCAGACAGGAACCTCCAGGTGGGTAGATGGGTATTGCCCCAGGCTTAAAAATGAAATTGAGGCAGACATGAAGCACAGATGAAAACATATCTGGAGAAGGAACAAGATGGCGGAGGAATAGGATGGCGAGACCACTCTCTCCCCCACAAATTCATTAAAAAATATTTGAACGTGGAGTAAATTCCACAAAACAACTTCTGAATGCTGGCAGAGGACATCAGGCACCCAGAAAAGCAGCCCATTGTCTTCTAAAGGAGGTAGCAGAAAACATAAAAGATAAAAAGAGAGACAAAAGAAGTAAGGATGGAGCTCCATCCTGGGAAGGGAGGCTTTAAAAAGAGAGAAGTTTCCAAACACCAGGAAACACTCTCACTGGCGAATCTGTGGCGAGCCTTGGAAGCTCAGAGGGCCACATAAGTGGGAGGAAAAAGAAAGAAATAATTAAAACCTACAGATTACCCACCAAATGGTAACTCCCAGAGGAGAAGCAGCGCAGATGCCTGCAGACACCATTAGCAAGCGGGGGCTGGGCTGGGAGGAGCCGGCTGAACTGCTTAGAGAGAGGACTGGGCTTGAATGCCACAAGAACAATCTGAGAGAACTGGGGATAGCAAAGCAGACTGGGATAGCTTCCCCATGAAAATGCAGAAAGCTCTAACCTAAGACTCTGCCAGCCCCACTCACAGAACAAAGGGCTGAGCAGAGCAAGCTGGCTGCGGTCGGCCCATCCCCCATCCCCTGCTGAGACAGGCAGGAAGGTCAGCCAGAGCTGGAGGGGGCAACCACGGCCCCAGAAAGGCATCTGATACAAGCTACAGGCAGGCTTGTTGCTAATCAAGACTTCTTGGGCTCAGGCGGGTCGATATCCACCTGAGAAGATGCGCCGGTTGTACACCCAGAAAACCGAGTGGCAGGGACTGGAGAGGCGATAAGTCGCAGCGACTGCGCTCTCCAAACACCTGGTCACCTGAGCTGCTCAGACCAGGGAAGGCACAAAACACAGACCCAGCCAAGTCTGCGCCTTAGTGGAGTACCCGAGAACCTGAACTTGAGCCGCTCAGACCTGGGAAGTGCATACAACCCAGCACTGTCCACGGACAGTTCCCGTGAGAGCAACTTAGAGCCTGTGCAGTGTAGACTGGGACAGCACACGTGCTGTGAGCGGGGGCAAACCCAGTTTGGCCGAGACGCTGTGAGCACTCCCCACAGACGCCAGAGATATTTGTCAGCAGCGTTCCTCCCTTCCCAGAACAGGACTGAACAACTGAGCCTTAAAAAGTGTCCACCTGCCCCCTAGTATCAGGGTGGAAATTAGACACTGAAGAGACCAGCAAACAGAAGCTAAAACAGAGGGAACCACCTTGGAAATGACAGAGAAGTCTAGAGGCTACCCCAAGAATAAGACTAAAAACCAGAGGCAAGAGGCTTAAGCCCAAGTCCTGAGAACACCAGAGAACTCCTGACTCCAGGGAGCATTAATCAATAGGAGCTCATCAAACGTCTCCATACCTACACTAAAACCAAGCACCACCCAAGGGTCAACAAGTTCCAGAGCAAGACATACCACGCAAATTCTCCAGCAACACAGGAAAATAGCCCTGAGTTTCAATATACAGGCTGCCCAAAGCCACTCCAAACCCACTGACATCTCATAACTCATTACTGGACACTTCATTGCACTCCAGAGAGAAGAAATCCAGCTCCACCCACCAGAACACCAACACAAGCTTCCCTAACCAGGGAACCTTGACAAGTCACCCGTCCAAACCCACACACAGCAAGGAAACTACATAATAAAGAGAACTCCACAAACTGCCAGAAGACGGAAAGGCCACCCCAAGCAAAGCAATATAAGCAAGATGAAGAGGCTGAGAAATACCCAGCAAGTAAAGGAACAAGATAAATGCCCACCAACACAAACAAAAGAGGAAGATATAGGGAATCTACCTGATAAAGAATTTCGAATTTTGGTGGTGAAAATGATTCAAAATCGTGAAAGCAAAATGGAGTTACAGATAAATAACCTGGAGAAAAGGATTGAGAAGATGAAAGAAAGGTTTAATAAGGACTTAGAGGAAATAAAAAAGAGTCAGTATACAATGAATAATGCAATAGATGAGATCAGAAACACTCTGGAGGGAACAAACAGTAGAATAATAGAGGCAAAAGACAGGATAAGCGAGCTAGAAGATAGAATTGTAGAAATAAATGAAACAGAGAGGAAAAAAGAAAAACAAATTAAAAGAAATGAGGACAATATTAGAGACCTCTGGGACAATGTTAAATGCTCCAACATTCGAATCATAGGAGTCCCAGAAGAAGAAGACAAAAAGAAAGGCCGTGAGAGAATACTTGAGGAGATATTTGCAAACTTCCCTAAAATGGGGAAAGAAATAATCACCCAAGTCCAAGAAACCCAGAGAGTCCCCAACAGGATAAACCCAAGGTGAAATACTCCAAGACACATATTAATCAAATTAACAAAGATCAAACACAAAGAACAAATATTAAAAGCAGCAAGGAAAAGCAGCAAATAACACACAAGGGGATTCCCATAAGGATAACAGCTGATCTTTCAACAGAAACTCTTCAGGCCAGGAAGGGATGGCAAGACATACTTAAAGTGATGAAAGAAAGTAACCTACAGCCCAGATTACTGTACCCAGCAAGGATCTCATTCAAATATGAAGGAGAAATCAAAAGCTTTACAGACAAGCAAAAACTGAGAGAATTCAGCATCACCAAACCAGCTCTCCAACAAATGCTAAAGGATCTTCTCTAGATAGGAAACACAGAAAGGGTGTATAAACTCGAACCCAAAGCAATAAAGAAAATGGCTACGGGATCGTCAGTTCAGTTCAGTTCAGTTCAGTCGCTCAGTCGTGTCCGACTCTCCGCAACCCCATGAATCACCGCACGCCAGGCCTCCCTGTCCATCACCAACTCCCGGAGCATACTTATCAATAATTACCTTAAGCGTAAACGGGTTGAATGCCCCAACCAAAACACAAAGGCTGGCTGAATGGACACAAAAACAAGACCCCCATATATGTTGTCTACAAGAGACCCACCTCAAAACGAGGGACACATACAGACTGAAAGTGAAGGGCTGTAAAAAGATATTCCATGCAAATAGAGACCAAAAGAAAGCAGGAGTAGCAATACTCATATCAGATAAAATAGACTTTAAAACAAAGGCTGTGAAAAGAGACAAAGAAGGAAACTACATAATGATCAAAGGATCAATCCAAGAAGAAGATATAACAATTATAAATATTTATGCACCCAACATAGGAGCACTGCAATATGTAAGACAATTACTAACAAGTATGAAAGGGGAAATTAACAACAATGCAATAATAGTAGGAGATTTTAATACCCCGCTTACATCTATGGATAGATCAACTAAACAGAAAATTAACAAGGAAACACAAACTTTAAATGATACAATAGACCAGTTAGACCTAATAGATCTCTACAGAACATTCCACCCCAAAACAATGAATTTCACCTTTTTCTCAAGCGCACACGGAACCTTTTCCAGGATAGATCACATCCTGGGCCATAAATATAGCCTTGGTAAATTCAAAAAAAATTGAAATCATTCCAAGAATCTTTTCTGACCACAATGCAGTAGTAAGATTAGATCTTAATTACAGGAGAAAAACTATTAAAAATGCCAACATATGGAGGCTGAACAACACGCTGCTGAATAATAACAAATCATAGAAGAGATCAAAAGAGAAATCAAAATATGCATAGAAATGAATGAAAATGAAAACACAACAACCCAAAACCGCTGGGACACTGTAAAAGCAGTGCTAAGGGGGAAGTTCAAGGCAATACAGGCACACTTCAAGAAACAAGAAAAAAGTCAACTAAATAACCTAACTCTATATGTATGGATGTGAGAGTTGGACTGTGAAGAAAGCTGATCACTGAAGAATTGATGCTTTTGAACTGTGGTATTGGAGAAGACTCTTGAGAGTCCCTTGTACTTCAAGGAGATCCAACTGGTCCATTCTAAGGGAGATCAATCCTGGATGTTCACTGGAAGGACTGATGCTAAAGCTGAAACTGCAATATTTTGGCCACCTCATGTGACGAGTTGACTCACTGGAAAAGACTCTGATGCTGGGAAAGGTTGGGAGCGGGAGGAGAAGGGGATGACAGAGAATGAGATGGCTGGATGGCATCACTGACTCTGTGGACATGAGTTTGAGTGAACTCCAGGAGTTGGTGATGGACAGAGAGGCCTGGCGTGCTGTGATTCATGGGGTCACAGGGAGTCGGACACGACTGAGCAACTGAACTGAACTGAACTGAACATCTAAAGCAACTAGAAAAGGAAGAAATGAAGAAGCCCAGGGTTAGTAGAAGGAAAGAAATCGTAAAAATTAGGGCAGAGATAAATGCAAAAGAAACAAAAGAGACCATAGCAAAAATCAACAAAGCCAAAAGCTGGTTCTTTGAGAAGGTAAATAAAATTGACAAACCACTAGCCAGACTCACCAAGAAACAAAGGGAGAAGAACCAAATCAATAAAATTAGAAATGAAAATGGAGAGATCACAACCAACAACACAGAAATACAAAGGATTATTAGAGAATACTATCAGTAATTATATGGCAATAAAATGAATAACCTGGAAGAAATGGACAAATTCCTAGAAAAGTACAACTTTCCAAAACTGAACCAGGAAGAAATAGAAAATCTGAACAGACCCATCACAAGCACGGAACTAGAGGCTGTAATCAGAAATCTTCCAGCAAACAAAAGCCCAGGTCCAGACGGTTTCACAGCTGAATTCTACCAAAAATTTAGAGAAGAGCTAACACCTATTCTACTCAAACTCTTCCAGAAAATAGCTGAGGAAGGGAAACTTCCAAACACATTCTATGAGGACACCATCACCCTAATCCCAAACCTGGTAAAGATCCCACAAAAAAAGAAAAATACAGGCCAATATCACTGATGAACATAGATGCAAAAATCCTTAACAAAATTATAGCAATCAGAATCCAACAACACATTAAGAAGATCATACATCATGACCAAGTGGGCTTTATCCCAGGAATGCAAGGATTCTTCAATATCCGTGAATCAATCAACGTAATACACCACATTAACAAACTGAAAAATAAAAATCATATGATTATCTCAATAGATGCAGAGAAAGCCTTTGACAAAATACAACATCCATTTATGAAAAAAACCCTCCAGAAAGTGGGAATAGAAGGGACATACCTCAACATAATAAAAGCTATATATGACAAACCCACAGCAAACATTATCCTCAATGGTGAAAAACTGAAAGCATTTCCCCTAAAGTCAGGAACAAGACAAGGGTGCCCACTCTCCCCACTACTATTCAACATAGTTCTGGAAGTTTTGGCTACAGCAGTCAGAGCAGAAAAAGACATAAAAGGAATACAAATTGGAAAAGAAGAAGTAAAACTTTCACTGTTCCCTGATGACATGATCCTCTACACAGAAAACCCTAAAGACTCTACCAGAAAACTACTAGAGCTAATCAATGAATATAGTAAAGTTGCAGGATATAAAATCAACACACAGAAATCCCTTGCATTCCTATACACTAATAATGAGAAAATAGAAAGAGAAATTAAGTAAACTATTCCATTCACTGTTGCAACGAAAAGAATTAAATACTTAGGAATATATCTACCTAAGGAAACAAAAGACTTGTACATAGAGAACTATAAAACACTGGTGAAAGTAATCAAAGAGGACACTAATAGATGGAGAAATATACCGTGTTCGTGTATTGGAAGAATAAACATTGTAAAAATGAGTATACTATGCAAAGTAATTTATACATTCAATGCAATCCCTATCAAGCTACCAATGATATTTTTCACAGAACTAGAACTAATAATCTCACAATTTGTATGGAAATACAAAAAAACCTCGAATAGCCAAAGCAATCTTGAGGAAGAAGAATGGAACTGGGGGAATTAACCTGCCAGACTTCAGGCTCTACTACAAAGCCACAGTCATCAAGACAGTATGGTACTGACATAAAGACAGAAAAATAGATCAATGGAACAAAATAGAAAGCCCAGAGATAAATCCATGCACCTATGGACACCTTATCTTTGGCAAAGGA
This sequence comes from Moschus berezovskii, assembly GCF_049115385.1. Lineage (NCBI taxonomy): Eukaryota > Metazoa > Chordata > Mammalia > Artiodactyla > Moschidae > Moschus > Moschus berezovskii. The sequence goes on along the minus strand of NC_142469.1, from coordinate 78,207,345 downwards.
GGCAAGAATATAAAATGGAGAAAAGACAGTCTCTTTAACAAGTGGTGCTGGGAAAACTGGTCAGCCACTTGTAAAAGAATGAAACTAGAACACTTCCTAACATCTTACACCAAAATAAAATGGATTAGAGAGCTAAATGTAAGACCAGATTCTATAAAACTCCTAGAGGAGAACATAGGCAAAACACTCTCTGACATAAATCACAGCAGGATCCTCTAAGACCCACCTCCCAGAATATTGGAAATAAAAGCAAAAATAAACAAATGGGACATAATTAAAATCAAAAGCTTCTGCACAGCAAAGGAAACTATAAGCAAGGTGAAAAGACAGCCTTCAGAATGGGAGAAAATAATAGCAAATGAAGCAACTGATAAAGGATTCATCTCCAAAATATACAAGCAGCTCCTGCAGCTCAATTCCAGAAAAATAAATGACCCAATCAAAAAAGGGGCCAAAGAACTAAACAGACATTTCTCCAAAGAAGACATAAAGATGGCTAACAAACACATGAAAAAATGCTCAACATCCCTCATAATCAGAGAAATGCAAATCAAAACCACAATGAGATACCATTTCACACCAGTCAGAATGGCTGCTATCCAAAAGTCTACATGCAATAAATGCTGGAGAGGGTGTGGAGAAAAGGGAACCCTCTTACCCTGTTGGTGGGAATGCAAACTAGTACAGCCACTATGGAGAACAGTGTGGAGATTCCTCAAAAAACTGGAAATAGAACTGCCATATGATCCAGCAATAGCACTCCTGGGCATACACACCGAGGAAACCAGAATTGAAAGAGACACATGTACTCCAATGTTCATTGCAGCACTGTTTATAATAGCCAGGACATGGAAGCAACCTAGATGTCCATTTGCAGACGAATGGATAAGAAAGCAGTGGTACATATACACAATGGAGTATTACTCAGCCATTAAAAAGAATGCATTTGAATCAATTCTAGTGAGGTGGATGAAACTGGAGCCTATTATACAGAGTGAAGTAAGCCAGAAAGAAAAACACCAATACAGTACACTAACGCATATATATGGAATTTAGAAAGATGGAAATGATAACCCTGTATACGAGACAGCAAAAGAGACACAGATGTATAGAACAATCTTTGGGACTCTGGGAGAGGGTGAGGGTGGGATGATTTGGGAGAATGGCATTGAAACATGTATGTTGTCATATGTGAAACGAATCACCAGTTCAGGGTCGATGCATGTTACAGGATGCTCGGGGCTGGTGTGCGGGGATGACCCAGAGAGAGGATAAAGGGAGGAGGGAGGTGGGAGGTGGGTTCAGGAAGGGGAACCCATGTATACTCGGGGCGGATTCATGTCAATGTATGGCAAAATCAACCAATATAATATTGTAAAATAATTAGCCTGCAATAAACAGAAAAGAAATGCAAACAGGAGGCCAGTTGTAAATGCCTTTAAAAAAAAAAGAAAACATACATCCACTCTCTTATTATCTCAACAGGTTGAAAAAGTAAAATGAGGAAGAAAGAGAAAGGAAGGGAGGGAGGGGCAAAGGCAGGGAGAGAAGGAGAAAGGAAAAAAAAATTCAAATCAGGAGGATTTTATGTACTGCACAAGTCAAAATATGTATATAATATGACCATTCAGCTTTCAATTCTCTAACAATTCACATAACTTTTAGCATCTTGATCTCTGAAAAAAATCTATTCATTTTGTACAGTCTGTTTCTATTAGCAAGTGGCTGTAAATTGAGTTTTAGATATCTGAAAAACATCCTATCTCTTTCTTCTGACACATGGTATTTATCTCAACATGTAGTAACACAATTTTTGAAGATTCAGAATTTTTATTCTATCCATTTTTCTGTCCTTCATGGCCATTTGTCTAGCTCACAGCCTTCGCTGAAATAGAAAGATTCCAGTCTCATTCTCAATTTCAGACTGTGTGGAGAAAATTCCTAGTTTAATTGAAATTGAAATCCCATAATTAGGTTAGATGAGGTCTTTCTCAAAGGGTTCTTTGGAAGGTTATCTTTTTCTCAGTAGTATAGCTAGGAAATGAAACGGATCATCAAGGAAATTCCTTAGGTCTTTTGCACTGTCCATCAAGGAAATGTTTAGCTCATGTACCAATTCACCTTTTCCCTTTTTTTTTTTCCTTTTTGTATTAAGTGATTTTTATCAACAAAATAAGATGATCCAGGGCACTACAAAATGACTTGAAAGTTGATAGTAGAGAGCAGGAAAAAAAAGGAATTTTAAATGAGATAAGTATAGGAGGTTGAATACCAATTACTTGAATAAGGCACATACTTTTTATCCTACATAGAAAATCAACAATGTGTATATATATATATATACCATGTATTTAGTGAGTGTTTGGAAATGAAATGAGAATATTAAACTTTATAAAGTGTTTGGTTGGTTGCATTAGATGGGTACCACTACTTCATGAGATGGATTGATGAAACACCTTTATTGCTGTCAGAACTCAATACAACAGTTCTCATGGAGTAAAAAAACACTACAGAAGTATTGTTTGGCAAGAATTTAAAGTCATGTTTCATATCAGTAGAAATTATGCCTAAGGGCTTGTGTGCATATGTGTAGACTATGTATTAACTCCAAAAATGTGTTACAGCTCTCCTCAAAAAGACTCAAAACCAGGATATTGCAACACTTGAATGTTCATGAGAATATTTAATATATAGATGACTCCTAACAAGAATGAGAAAGGGAATAATGTCTCACCTTCCCATAACATCCTAAGCACTTTTCTAGGAAAGTACATGCTATAATGCTATAATCTTTTTATTTGTCTGTCTCCTCCACTAAACTTTAAATTCCTTTATGTTAAGAGTTGTATCCTTTTAAAACTCTATCCCAAGTGCTAGCATATGCTAAGACACACTGGGAATTTTAATCATGGTTTTGAAATAATGGAATGGTGTAATAAAAGGATTATGCTTACTTGCATTAAAACTTTTCATAAATATAATCTGAAAGAAGTAATGTCATGGAATCTAATCCTCAGATTTGGGCTGAAACGCTGGCCCTGATAACTAATATCAACATTTGTTCTATTTTCTTAGGGAATTTTCACAGTACTATTAACATTGGCCAAACAAATTAGCCCCCAGAATAATTGCACAAGATTTGATATTGCCTTGTCCAAGCAAATAAGTAAATATATAAATTTGGACAAAGTCATTACTTAAATTTCTTATCTCAGCTTATAAGTCAGTAAAGTTTGTGATTTGTAATAAGACATTTACAGAGAGTAAATCATAGTAGTTGGCCAGAATAAACCACTGACATTTAGAACTTAAAAGAAATTAAAATTTTAAATTTGTACAACATGGACTAATTAATGTTGCCATAAATTTCTATTAAAGAGATTTAGACCAAACTACTTAAATTGTCATTGATTTAATTGTTATTTTTCTATTTTTTACTTTGTAAAGAGTTATTACATCTCTTGAAGCAAAAATTTATCACATGCAATGAAAAATTTCTGAGTGGTTCTCAAAAATGTACACCAGAGTGCTCAATAATCTGTGTATTTGAACCTAGGGTTCAAATTTGCTAATGGTATCTGATTATTTCAATGCCAAACTTTTCTAACCAGTTTTCCTACTAAACATGATTCTGTTGTCTCTTTTTTCCAGATTTCCAAGATTATCCAGTTACATAAAAGGAAATTCTGATATCTTCTTCCCCATCAACTCTCCAAATTGTTAAATGAACAGTCATAGGAAGCAATAGGATAGTCACTATACTACAGTTTTAATTGCCAAATGGCTAATCTCTACCTCTCCACCAGAATGCTCTTGTAAAGGAAATTACTTTGCTCCCAAACTTCTTGAGGAACTGGCCTAAGTGTCATGTAATAGCCCAATCAGCCCTTGTAATTGTACAAAGTGAGCACCTAACTCAAGGAAAACCAAGTCACAAGCCTGTCAATGACATTTGGCAGAGTGTAGGTGGAAGGAAAGGATAGATCGTTCCGTTCGCTCAGTCGTGTCCGACTCTTTGCGACCCGGTGGACTGTAGCCTACCAGGCTTCTCCTCCATGGGATTCTCCAGGCAAGAATACTGGAGTGGGTTACCGTTTCCTTCTCCAGGGGATCTTCCCGACCCAGGGATCGAACCTGGGTCTCCCGCATTGGAGGCAGACGCTTTAACCTCTGAGCCACCAGGGAAGCCCTTGGGTCAATCAGATTCCTTTTCTCCATGATCTTAAGGAGTAAATACCCAGAGAGTAGAAAGGCCAGTTACCATAAATGCAGAAATGGCACCATGACAGAATGGTCATGACTAGCCAAAGTTATGAGCAAACCAAAGTCATGGCAGAGCCCAACACATTAGCATTAAAAGGGAGAAGACAGTGGTTGCTCCGCAGGAGCAGAGATGTTCCAATGAGGCTGTAAAGCCTGTGGCAAGCCTGAGGAGTCTCAGAATAACCTTTCCATACTGCTTCATTCAGCTCCAGCCCATGTATGTCCTCCCAACCGTTTACTAAAAGGAAAATAAAGAAGTTTGGTTCTTTCCTAATAGTAAAAATAAGACATCATAAAGCAAACTAACTATTTAAATACAATAAAGTTTTTTTAAAAAACACTGCAACATTAATAATGTGTTGTTGAGTAACTATTAAAAGTCTCTTTACGCATATATTAATGATTTTTCATGGATGGCTTGTAACTTGCATTTTTTTTAACTTAAATGTCATGAACACATTTTCATGTTCATAAATATAGCTTTGTAGCATTACTTCTCCTGGCTCATAGTATTCCATTGTGTTCGTATACCATAACCTCTAGCAGAAATGCCCTCATGATAGACATTTATATTGTTTCCAATTTAACTCTGTAATAAGTAATGGGGCAATAAATCTACTTGAACGTTCTAAATATCTTCTTATAACATACTTTTATTTAATTGTATAATTATTTTCTTAAGATTTTTAAAGTGGAATTATTGTAACATTGGGACAAGTGGTATATGCTTTTACTTTTGCTTCAGTAACAGCGTTAGTAATAGCAAATTACATTTCATAGGATTCAGATTTTTCTTAAATCATTGTTAGCAAAAAGCATTGATCTGTTTCCAATCAAATAAGGTAAAGAATGCTATCTCATTCCTGTTTTAATTTGCTTTTCTTTGATCATTACAGATATTTTTGCCCATTTGTATTTCTCCTCTTGTGAAGTATTTGTTCATAAACTTTTCCTATTTTCTAAAATTGTTGACTTTTAATACTGATTTGAAGAGTCATTTACAAATTAAGATCATTAACACTTTGCCTAGCATATATGCTGCAAATATTTTTCAAGTAACTTGTTTGCCTTTTAAACTATGTTTACAGTCAAAAGTTTAAAAGCATGTATACTCAGAGCTATCAACATTTTATTTTATGATTCCTGGTTTTCTTGTCATACTTAAAATAGCCTTTTCAAGAATATAAAAATATTCATTTTAACTTTGTTTTAGTGTACTTATGCATTCATTGTTTATATATTTGAGGCACATGGAATTTATTTTGATATGATTAAACTAGATACCACACTGATAGAGTTATCTTAGCACCACTTACTAAATAATGTATTGTTTATCCACTGGTTGACCTAAAATGCTACTTTTTTATCATGTACTAAATTCCATGAAACATTGGAGAAACTGTGAACTTAATGGTAAAGCAGTTTGATTCTGGAATTATAAAAACTTCCAGAACTTCCCTGTTCACACTAACTAAAACTGTATAACTTTGGACAACTTACTAAATCTATTCGTGTAAGCCTCAGTTTCCTTGTCTAAAATGTGAAGATAATAATGCCTCCTAGGACCACGTGAAAATTAAGTGATTAAAAATTATACGAGGACTTCCCTGGTGGTCCAGTGGTTAAGACCTCATGCTTTTACTGCACGGGACATGGGTTTGATCCATGGTCAGGGAACTAAAATCCCTCACTCCAAGTGGCAGGACCAAGTAAAATAAAATTATAAAAAAAAAAAAATAGTATGCAGAAAACTTAGCCAAGTACCTTTTATTAAGAAAGTTTCAATAAAATTAGTTATCAGCTCCACTTGGGTTTATTTTTTTCTTTTATTTATTTATTTTAATTGGAGGCTAATTACTTTACATTATTGTATTGGTTTTGCCATACATTGACATAAATCTGCCCCAGGTCTGCTTGGGTTTATTACTGACTTTTCTTTTCAGTCCTATCAAACAGCTTATTCTTGTGCCAAATGCCAAAATCTTACTTTTAATGATTATATCTTTATTATATAGTTTCATATCCATCAAAGCAAGTGTCTTGCATTAATTCTTTTCTTAGAATTCAATTCAGTTCAGTCGCTCAGTCGTATCCGACTCTTTGCGACCCCATGAATCACAGCACGCCAGGCCTCCCTGTCCATCACCAACTCCCGGAGTTCACTCAAACTCATGTCCATCGAGTCGGTGATGCCATCCAGCCATCTCATTCTCTGTCGTCCCCGTCTCCTCCCACCCCCAATCCCTCCCAGCATCAGACCCTTTTCCAATGAGTCAACTCGTTGCATGAGGCAGCCAAAGTATTGGAGTTTCAGCTTCAGCATCAGTCCTTCCAATGAACACCCAGGACTGATCTCCTTTAGGATGGACTGGTTGGATCTCCTTGCAGTCCAAGGGACTCTCAAGAGTATTCTCCAGCACCACAGTTCAAAAGCATCAATTCTTCGGCGATCAGCTTTCTTCACAGTCCAACTCTCACATCCATACATGACCACAGGAAAAACCATAGCCTTGACTAGATGGACCTTTGTTGGCAAAGTAATGTCTCTGCTTTTTAATATGCTATCTAGGTTGGTCATAACTTTCCTTCCAAGGAGTAAGCATCTTTTAATTTCATGGCTGCAATCAGCATCCACAGTGATTTTGGAGCACCAAAAAATAAAGTCTGACACTGTTTCCACTGTTTTCCCATCTATTTCCCATGAAGTGATGGGACCAGATGCCATGATCTTCGTTTTCTGAATGTTGAGCTTCAAGCCAACCTTTTCACTCTCCTCTTTCACTTTCATCAAGAGGCTTTTTAGTTCCTCTTCCCTTTCTGCCATAAGGGTGGTGTCATCTGCATAGCTGAGGTTATTGATATTTCTCCCAGCAATCTTGATTCCAGCTTGTGCTTCTTCCAGTACCCTGGCCTTATTACATAATTATTCTTTAGAAAATAGTTACCTTCCTTGTAGTAACGTGAGTGTTATAATTAAAACAATAGTAATTACTTAATCTCTCTGAGCTTCCATTTAAACATATACAAATTAGGTATAATACCTACTTACATTGATTGCGAAGGTTGGGTGTTAATGTAAACAAATTGCCTAATACAGTGTCTGAAGCATAGATGTTCCATAGTTGATAGTATTGTGACTATTGTAATCTTGACCTATCATCTGTCATGATACAAATTATAAAGACTTCATGCTTTAGAGAGTAACAGACAAAATGTTGGATTGACAATGACTATTTTATAGAAATATACTCTAATAGTAAGCTTAAACTGAATTAAACCAAAAGACTCTTGAAGTGTATACAACCAGAAATGCAGGGTTAGTAGTACAGGGGCTGTCTTTTATACAATAATTAGAAAAACATTTCTGGTTGAGAAGGGAAAGAATGGGCATTTCAACTTCCATTACTCCATTGGGTCCAAGACAAAATAAAACCTTGGTGCTGAAACTGCAACTATCTCAGTAGTATTTTACAGATCTTTCACATTAGGGTATGTGTGTAGGGGTACAGATGGAGGTGGAGGTTTGTGACTCTTTAGGATACTACAGCCTGAAAGGTAAATGAAAGTATGCACAGTTTTAAGGATGCTGATGGATTAAAAATTGAAATGACTTTGAGAAAATTGATCAATGAGCCATTTCCTGAGAGTAAGAGATCTCAGGAATAACGAAAATTACTAGATTTTCCTTCTTTCCTCCCTTCCTATCTTGCTTTCTGTCTTCCTTCCTTTCCTCACTTATTCATTCAACAAGTAGGGCTTCCTCTGATAACCCACTATCTGTCATTAAGAAAATAGAAAATGTTTACCATCATCCTTTATTTCTGACAGAAGAGAGAGGAAAGAATTTCAGAACTCTAATTGAGATAAATATCAGATATATTATTATTTTTAATAAGCCTTCTGGGGAGAGGAGTTTCTCATCCCAACTATCCACACAAAATACCTATAATACAGTATCTTATCACTATGAGCATAAGTCTACCAGTTAAGAAGTAAAAAAGCAGAAATGAGAAACAAATGCCAAACTCCTTTTTTTTTGGTAATTTTCTATTTTTGCAAATGCATTATAATCAACTGATGTCAGAATGTAAGAGCTTAGAATACTTATGATACACTGCATAATATGCCATCTGGGCAAATCTGAATGTTGCAGCCAGTCACCTTTCTTTTTGGTTCTGAGGTTATGTTCACGAAGAGAACTGCAGTTGGTATCACATTGCACAAGCTCCCAGAGCTGAGAGAGAATAATGACACGAATCAATAATGCTGTCTGGGAAATGGCTTAGAATAAAATATTACAGAAGGGCACGAACATCACCCAAGGGGAGACTTCAGCGTTGATTAAATATGGCTGCCTCAGCTCTCTTCCACACAGTGACAGATGGAGAAGGAGTGCTTACTTTGGCTTTTGCTGCATTTTTTTGAACTAGGGTTACTCAGGTAGCATGAAAACAGGGCAGTGCATGCCAGTTCAGTTAGCTTTGCTGCACTTGGCTGCCCCCTGAAGGCCCAAACTGTACACACAGGCAGAGAATTCCCTCATCATACCAACAAAATCCATAGCTTACCATAAATTTCAAATGCTGATTCCTTTCAAAGTATCCTTGTGAAAAGAAATTAACAAAATAAAACATTCACATAGAGTTCTCCTTTACACCAACCCCCATACCCCAAAGGAAATAAAAAGGATAATTCATTTGTCTAAGTTAACAAAGTATGTTAAATAATACATGAAGAATTCACAAAACACTCAGACTAAAAATTAGAATTCAAAAATTATCTAGATAAATGTCAATGTTAAATCATATTTGAATGCATAAAAAAGAATGAACATGCATTTGCACTCCCAGTGTCAATAAATTTTTCTAATTTCCTCCATGTGTAAATTACCAAGTTTTGAAAAATATACCATGCCATTCCACAAAAAGAAATGTAATATTCTCCCTCCAATCCATCTAATTCTATGAACTTATCATAGTGTCATGCTTAAAAAAAAATTATCCTACCAACTTCTTATTTTGGCCTTTCATAGAGCCCAAATTTAAAAAGAGAAACTTATTTTATCCCTGAAGTAAAAAGTGTGGGTGGTGGAGGCCTTCAGTAGTCTGGGCACTGAATTTCCTGTGTGGGAATGCCTGTGTCTCTGGGTGCCCTGGTGATTGGAGACACAGGTCCAAAAATGCTTGCTGCCTACTCAGCTCTGTTATAAACTTGATTGAAACCATTAGCTAGAATGTAATGAATTCCATGTGTCAGTCTTCTTTGGCATTTTTTTAAAAAGATGGGGTTTTTAGAACACACAATTGTGATAAATCCATTCTGGATAATCTTTTTCTTTTTTTTTTTAACTAGGAGCCCTTCCGCATACAAATTTTAAACAAATGAGCATTTACATATCCACTGTTGGTTGTAAGTCCTGCTTTACAAATTTACAGTTTTGGCTACTTTTTCCAATATCTTACTCCTTGGGAATTATTGAAGTAGGAAGACAGATTAACTTCTTCAGGACACTGAAATCTAAACACTTTTTGCTGATAATTAGGCATATTTGAAACTCTTCCTCAAATACTGCATTCCTTTAGATTTTTCTATTAGAGAGCATTTTGGGGCTATCAGTCTAATTCTCCAAAACTCAACATTTTAACTCAACTTTTAACATTTTCATGTTCTAAAAGCAGTCTATTTTAAATAAATTACCTTTATTCAAAAGTTTCTTTTAGCCAGTATCATAAATGAAAACTGAAGAATAATCTACTAGAATTTGAAGATACTGAAAGATCCTAAATCTAAATTAAATTGGCCACTCTTTAAAGTTGTGAATTCAGATAATTAGGTAAATATAGTAACTTGAATCTAACAAAAGATTTTCCCCAAAGGTACAGTTCAGTTCAGTTCAGTTCAGTCGCTCAGTCATGTCTGACTCTTTGCAACCCCATGAATCACAGCATGCCAGGCCTCCCTGTCCATCACCAACTCCTGGAGTTCACTCAAACTCATGTCCGAGTCGGTGATGCCATCTAGCCATCTCACTCTGTCGTCCCCTTCTCCTCCCACCCCCAATCTTTCCCAGTATCAGAGTCTTTTCCAGTGAGTCAACTCTTCGCATGAGTGGCCAAAGTATTGGAGTTTCAGGTTTAGCATCAGTCCCTCCATGTTCCTTTAAAATCTGTCAATAAAAAACAAAGGAAGTATCAGTCTCTCTTGGATAAGGTGCATTATCCATTCTTTAAAATCAGACATTCTGGGGAAAGAAAATAGTAACTAAAAGCCAATTTTCCCTTATTTAAAATGGAAAAAATTAAAATATGCTATATAATAACCCCCATCCATCAACTAAATTATTAAAGTGCAATAATTCCTATATATAAGTAAAAAAACCTTACAGTAAAAAAAAGTACAGTAGAATATAATATGTTGAAAACATCACTTCCTAATTATTGGACAGTTAACTTTGCTGTTAATACACAGTTGCTTTTTAGATTACCATGACCTTCCTTAACACCAGCACCTTTATACATCAATTATATTTGGATATATAACAATTATATTTGGAATATAACATGAATCTTTTCTCACACACATGAATTTGGGGGAACATTGTTTTTTTTTCCTTTAGGAACATCATCTAAGTAACCTTGAACCAAGGAAATGAGTATGTTTTGTTATTGAAAGCCGGGAAGCATTGTGGGAAAATGCTAATGGGAGAACCTGGGCAGAGTGACCCAATAACTCAACGGGCTGCCTCACTGGGAACTTCTTTCCCTTTTACTGGAGAGCAGCAAGTCCAAGCTGGACAACTTTTTGATTGTGATAGCACATGGCCACTGCCATCTGTCTTAGTTTTCTGAAGCTGCAGTAACAAATTACCACAAGCATGGTGGTTTAACAAGAAAATATTATTTTCTCACAGTTCTGGAAGCCAGGAGTCTGAAATCAAGGTGTCGGCAGGGTGGGTCCTTCTGAGGCTCTACAGAGAATCTGTTCTACTTTCCCTCCTAGTTTATGGTGTGTGTGCTAAGTCACTTCTATCATGTCCAATTCTTTGCAACCCTAGGGACCATAGCCCACCAGTCTCCTCTGTCTGTGGGATTCTCCAGGCAAGGATTCTAGAGTAGATTACCCTTTCCTTCTCCAGGGGATCTTCGCGACCCAGAGACTGAACCCATATCCCTTAGTCTCCTGCATTGGCAGGCAAGCTCTTTACCACTAGTGCCACCTGGGAAGTTTCTGGTGGCTGCTGGCAACTCTTCGCATCACTTTACAGACACAGATGCTCCATCTCTGCCGCTGTCTTTACATTCCCTCCTTCCTTCTCTTCTCTTCAAAGGACAATTGTCATTGGATTTAGACCACACCCTAATCCATGATGATCGTATCTTGAATTCCTTCACTTAATTACAGATTCAAAAACCCTTTTCCCAAATAAACTCAGATTCCTAGATACTGGGTGGACATATCTTTCTTGAGCAATGGGGGTCACCTTTCAATCCACTGTATCCTCTGAGCTTGTATGATAACATCTCAGCTCTGCTGGCTATCACAGTTACTGGGGCTGGGCAGCCATTGGCCACATGTCTTCACTCACTGCCTCCATCATGATTGTCATCTGCTGAATAAAGGGAGGGAACAGAACTCCATTTACATCTTCACTGCAGACAATTTGGTGTAACTTATTCTGTAAGGTTTCTTTGTGCCACCACATCCTACATTTCTAAAAATGAAAAAGTCAGCGGCCAAAGAGCTTTCCTAGGAGTAACCCTGTGGCAGGTTAGGATGGAACATGGGTCAAGAATTTCTGTGTTTTTTTTAACTTCTTTGCCTAGAAACTGCTTTTAATGCACCTTCATTAAAGTGCTTTCACAGAAAAAATTATTCTAATTGAGAAGTCAAGTTTGGAGAATAAAACAAGGAGTGATCCAAACAAATGGCATGTTTGATGGCTCACTAGATTTTGTCCTGCATGCGCGTGCTAAGTCGCTTCAGTCATGTCCAACTCTTTTCAATCACATGGACTGTAGCCAGCCAGGCCACTCTGTCCATGGGATCTCCATGCAAGAATACTGGAGTGGGTTGCCATTTCCTCCTACAGGGGAATGTCCAGACTCAGGGATCGAACCAACATGACTTAGGTCTCCTGCATTGGCAGGTGGGTTCTTTACCACTAGCACCACCTGGGAAGCCCCCAGATCTTGTCGCTTACAGCTAAGAGTAAAGTTCAAGTACTTAGGCCATAGCCCATCAAGAAATCAAACTAACAAACTTTGACCCAGTTTTTATTCTTGTGAAAAATAAAATTAATTCATGCTGCTTACACATGTGGGCAGATTGGGAGTTTATACAAGCATACATTTGTGTTTGCATACCTCTTGTGTACAACTTATAAACACATATTTCTGGATGTTGTTGTCAACGTGTTTGCTCTTATCAACTGAGTTTGCAGTTCTGCAATTTCCCCACCCCCTCTTCTTTCTTTTCCTCTTTTTTATTTTTTTAAGTAAAGTTTTCTTTCAAGTCCTCTACGGTTACCGTATTTCGGCCATCAAAGTCCCCTCCTAGCCATTTTCATTTACCTTGTGACTCTGACCCTTTGTGAAGCTGAGCATTTTCAGAGTAAACCGATCCTGCAGGTCCCCAAGGATGTTATTCTCATTTATTCACTCAGCCCTTTGAATGGAGCAGCCCTCACTTGGCAGCCGTTCAGCAGACCAAGATTCAAAGAGCACACAATCCTTTTTATTCCAAGGGCCTTTCAAAACCCAGTCCAAGGTTTGTCGAGGAGCTTTAATGGATGTCAGTCATTTAGCATGTTACATTTCATTCATGGCTGCCAGGGAACGTGATGAGTAGAGAAAGAATAAAAGAAAACAGGCAGACAATGGGGCTAAGGGATAATTTTCTGAGGCTTTTGTGACGTGACATTATAGAGGGCATTTTGAGCTGCCGTTACTCATAGTGGAGAGTTAAAATAGAGGAGGTAATAATGTGCTTGTATCTAAAGCCCCACCAAAGCCTCCCAAACAACTTCAGAGCCAGGCTTTCAGGAAACTGGGGATCAGTTTGAAAGGTGGGTGCTGTGGATCTAAGACAGCTGTTTGGTGAGGCCCTACTGTCTCCCCAGGTGGGTGATGGAGGGATGGAATCCCCTTTGTGCCATCTGCTTGGTCACCTCTGACAGCTGGCTCTCTCTTTCTAAACATCAAAATCTTTGGGGACAGTCTCTGGGGACTGGCAGTAACACAGGGAAGCCGAGTGACAGTCCCAGGGGGCAGGGAAGTGGGATAGGAGGCGAGGACTCAGGACTGCATACCTCTGTACCTGCCAACTGGTGCGTCACAGACGGGCTAAAATTACTAGCTATTCAATTATCTGATTAAAGAGAGTCTTTCATTTGAGGCTTTTTAAAAAAATCCAGACTGAAATCTAAACCTTCTAGAAAGTTACCCACCCCCATCCAATTTTTTTAACTCAGGCATAATCAACATTTGAGGGGGAAATGATAAAAAGGTACAGGGAGAAACACTTTGTTACTGGCTCCAGGCCATAAATTGTTCTGGGATTTTTCTTTCTTTTCTGCTTTTTCTCTTGGGTCTGACAGCCATGTTATGAACTTACTTGAAACTACTGCTATCAGATTTAATCTGACTTACTTTACACACACACACACACACACACACACACACACTCACCTACCGGGTTGATGGAATTTTTTTTAAATGAGTAGCATCAAATGATTAAAAAAGATACCAGTGTTCCCCCAATGCACTTCATTTTTTATTAGTTTTACAACTACATTGAAATCCCTTTAAATTATAGAGTTCATGAATTATGCCTTTGTCAGGCAGCATCAGAACTGTGTCTTTATGGCTGTTGGATTCCACAGAGGCTGTTGTGGTTTGAAAATAACAGAACAATGTGCTGCTGCTTCACCAGCCAGTTAATGACTTGCCCTGTGGTTAAAGGCCCCAAACCGCACGGGGCAAGCTGGGCTGAGCCACTCAGGCCAGGGCTGCCCGGCGGAACCACACAACAATAGGAAAACATTCTGTGTTCATTATCCAATTCGTGCTGAGCTGACTGTTTTGAAGCTTTATTAATAATTTCTCCATAGTTTATGCTCTCCTGTTAGTTTTACAAAAAGAAAAGACACTGTAAAGCTGCGGAGTCAGCAAAGAGCCATGCACAGAAAAAAGTTAAAAGGTCAGACCTAACCCCCCAAAACCTTAAACTCTAGACTGAAGATCAGCTGCGGGTGGTACGGGGGACTCAAAAAAAAAAATTGTGCCACTCTGTTAGAAGAAGAAAAACAAGAGAAGGAGCAGGAAGGAGGGAGGAATCAAGAGACAATCTCAACTCCACAGTGGCTGTTTCTCAATTCATAAATACATGACCTGCTCTTCACATAAAGCATGAATGCAGAGTTTACACTGAAGAACACAATAGTCACTGAATACATGCCTCCAAGTCTCAGAGAACTGGATAAAGATAGATGCTGACAAAAGCACATGTTAGTCTTTTACAATTTTTATTTCATATTGGCATTTTAATCTTTTTAAACATTGCTTCTACTGTGCAATCCCCAAGAAAACACACACGCATCTGCAACAGTTATTTGCTGTGATCTAATGTTACACCTTCATAATTTCAGTATAGAACAAACGTTAACCTTTACACCTTACTCTGTCTCCAGGACACCTTTTCCCACACAAAGCACAAGGCAACAGTCTGGCTGATGTGAGTCACTCTAGATCGTGAACCATTGCAGTGAGAGCCAGAAATACACCTGGGAGAAATACTTCTGCTACAGCTGCTGCATGTGACTTTGATTTAAACGTGTTCTACTGTTACTCGACTACTGACTTTATCCCTATTTTTAAAAATTAAGAGATGGCAGGGAGCAGTCTCTCAGAGCTATCTAAGGTGTATCTCCCAGACTGCAGTCCTCATTTTGCCCCCACATAAAACTTAACTTGCAACGTTTTTTAAAAAAAGAGAGAGAGATGGCAAAGGAGAAAAGATGTAAGATGTAAAAATCTAAGTGTAGAGTGGGAGTGTGTGTGTGAGTGTGTGTCTGTGTGCGTTGGAGGGAACCTCACCTTTAGGGAACCTATGACACCATCCTTATGGCAGAAAGTGAAGAAGAACTAAAGAGTCTCTTGATGAAAGTGAAAGAGGAGAGTGAAAAAGTTGGCTTAAAGCTCAACATTCAGAAAACTAAGATCATGGCATCCAGTCCCATCACTTCATGGCAAATAGATGGGGAAACAGTGGAAACAGTGTCAGACTTTATTATTCTGGGATCCAAAATCACTGCAGGTGGTGATTGCAGCCATGAAATTAAAAGACTCATGTATGGATGTGAGAGTTAGACTGTGAAGAAAGCTGATTGCCGAAGAATTGATGCTTTTGAACTGTGGTGTTGGAGAAGACTCTTGAGAGTCCCTTGTACTGCAAGGAGATCCAACCAGTCCATTCTAAGGGAGATCGATCCTGGGTGTTCATTGGAAGGACTGATGCTAAACCTGAAACTCCAATACTTTGGCCACCTCATGCGACGAGTTGACTCACTGGAAAAGACTCTGATACTGGGAAAGGTTAGGGGCGGGAGGAGAAGGGGACGACCGAGAATGAGATGGCTGGATGGCTCACCGACTCTGTGGACATGGGTTTGAGTGAACTCCAGGAGTTGGTGATGGACAGGGAGGCCTGGCATGCTGTGATTCATGGGGTCGCGGAGAGTCGGACATGACTGAGTGACTGAACTGACCTGAACTCCTTGGAAGGAAAGTTATGACCAACCTAGACAGCATATTAAAAAGAAGAGACATTACTGTGCCAACAAAGGTCCGTCTAGTCAAGACTATGGTTTTTCCAGTGGTCATGTATGGATATGAGATTTGGACAACAAAGAAATCTGAGCACCGAAGAATTGATGCTTTTGAACTGGTGTTGGAGAAGACTCTTGAGAGTCCCTTGGACTGCAAGAAGATCCACCCAGTCCATTCTAAAGGAGATCAGTCCTGGGTGTTCATTGGAAGGACTGATGTTGAAGCTGAAACTCCAATACTTTGGCCACCTGATGCGAAGAGCTGACTCATTTGAAAAGACCCTGATGCTGGAAAAAATTGAGGGCAGGAGGAGAAGGGGACAACAGAGGATGAGGTGGTTGGATGGCATCACCGACTCGATAGACATGGGTTTGGGTGGACTCCGGGAGTTGGTGATGGACAGGGAGGCCGGGCGTGCTGTGGTTCATGGGGTCGCAAACAGTCAGACACGACTGAGCGACTGAACTGAACACTCTCCCCAACAGAATAAAATTATTCTGAGTGGGTTATCACCAAAACGAAGAAGGATTTTCATTACTAAAGAAAAAATTTTGCCTGAGACCCTATGTTTCTTAGAGGAAGTAACCAAAAAATATTGCCATAGATTCTACCTTGATTCCAAAGGACTTTGCAGCCCTGACCAGCTCATTTTACTGCTCTGACAAGTGGGCACACAAACCTGCCCATACCCCCCACAGCCAGTAACTGGCTATTATTGTCTCAGCCTGTGGGTGATCATTTTAATTGTCAGAAAAGTATTTTATTCTGTGATCCAAACTTATTACCCTCTGGCTAACCCCATTCATCTTTAGTTCTGGAACTCTGTCGAAAAATCAACCTCCTCTTCTGTAGAACGGACTTTGAAATTTTAATGCAACTTGTCATTTTCTCAGGTTAAATGAACACATTCCTCCAGATATTCCTTATATGATATGGTTTCCAGACACTTTACCATCCTTCCTTTGAACACAGTCCAGTTTGCTGTCAGCTTCTCCCCTAAAATGTGGTGTCCAGGACTCCATACAGCACTTCCTATGTGCCTGGAAGTGAAGGAGGTTAGACTAATAATTCCCTTGATGTGTACGCTATGTTGCAATTAATAGAGGATATGACTGAGTTCGGTGTTTAGCATAAAGCCAAACTCTTGGGTTACATAAACTTGTGTTAAAACCTAAAATATTTTTACACTTATTACCAAATCAGATTTTCATCATTGTAAACCCAGAGATTGATGATCTGAATTTAAATGTAAGTTTTTTGTCCTTTATACTGTTACATTTCAGCTTCTTTGTTCTTAAAAATCTTCCTTATAAAATACTGTTGACACATTTCTTTTTGCTTTCCAAGTCATTAGCTAATCCTTTTCATTTTGTATCACTTGCGATTTTGATAAAACTTCCTTCTTTGCCCAAGGCACTGAATAAAGAAAAGAATGAGTGCCGTTACAGATGAAGGATTCAATGAAGTACCTGATACCTAGCAGTCAAAAAATGTTAAGTTATTCTCTTTAAAACTCTTCAGAGTCCTTCCTCTGGTAAGTATCAATTCCCTCTCTCATGAAAAAAACTAATACAGGCTTTAAAAAAAAAAAAAAAAAAACAGAAAAGCAGAAATATTAGAGAGGAAAGAAAAAGACCAGAACATGAAAACAAGGATGCAATAACTTCATTTACCCTTAGGACAGCCACATGGATGCTTCCATGGTCAGTTCCTGCTATCAGTCAGGAGCCTCATCCACCTTCTGCCCTCAGGGTTCCCTCTGAGATGTGTGTCCATATGCTCCTGATTTTCCAACCCCCCAACACAACATATAAAAGCAAGAATGAGAAAATGATTTAGAGTGTAAGTCCAAGGTTTTGCATTTTATTTTAATAAAAAAATGCTCTCGTCATGTCTGTATTAGTAAAATGGAGGTCCGAAAGGAGGGGTCTAAGAATTATAGGTATCCTCTACTCTTCAAAAGTTCGCTTTAGACCACTTCACTTTCACAAAGAAAAGATGGTGCTAGTTGCTCAGTCGTGTCCAACTCTTTGCTACCCCGTGGACTGTAGTCTTCCAGCTCCTCTATCCATGGAATTCTCCAGGCAGGCATTCTGAAGTGGGTTATTACCGTCTCCAGGGGATCTTCCTGACCCAGGGATCAAACCCAGGTCTCCTACATTGCAGGCAGATTCTTTACCATCTGAGCCACCGGGAAGCCCCACTTTCACAAAAGACCTACATTAATACCTATCTTCACTAACTGAAAAAAATACAAAGATTTTTGCTTTTATGAAAAAAAGTGAAAATAGTGGTCAGTTTGTTTTGTCCCAAGCTGTTACAGTGGCCTCGAGAGTGACTCCTCCAAGTTCCTTTCCTGGAAACCACCCCTAGCTGAGCTGTCTCAGCTTCAAGCCAGCATAGCTTTGAGCTGAGTCTAGAAGGCTTTCTGCTTTATCTTGGTTTATTTTGTGCATGCTTTAGCAAGATTGGTCTTAAAGTAATTCTTCACTTTCATCTTATGGAAGGGTTCAACTCAACTATCTACTTTTGGATAGTGGAGAAACCTGTGTTTATTTATGCTTTAGGTAAATAGCTGTTCTTATTGTGGTGTGACAATAAACTACAGGATATTTCCTGCTTCTTAAGCATTTGCATCTTAAGCATTTACTTGAAACAAATTCCCTTCAATGCAATATCACAAGTTTGGTACTATACATTTTGGAAAATATTTTAAAATATTATCAAAACAAATGAAAACAACAGTACTGAAAATGATAAGTGCTGTAACATTTTTATTATTTCTTCCTTCAGTGTATCTGCTTTTATTTGTTTGTTTATATACAACATATATAAATTGGCTTTATAATTTGTGTTTCTGGTATGCATTAAATAAATTCAAATAAAGGAGGGTTTTACAAATCAATGTACTATCTTTTCTTATCTATGTTCCCTAATTGCTGTATATATTGTGGAGAAAGGAAAAGATAATAATCATTTTGTGGAAATTACAATTTGTAACATAGAAGGAATATAGGTTTTATATTTTTAAACTTTAGGCCTCTTTTTAAAAGTCACACATTATATAGAAGAACTAATTTAATCAGCACCCTAGAAGCAAATTGAAAAAGTAGATATTTGTTAATATGCACCCAAAAATAAATATAACACTTACACTTCTACCAATTTCTTATATTTTTCCCATAGTTTTAAGGTACTCAAGAAACTGATTTTTCAGAGACTAATCTTCTATCTATAGCCATCTTTTCCATGTGAAAATAATTTTTACATGGAAAAAGACAGTTTAATTATGCAACATTTGAATTCATCAAAGTGGCTTCTTAGCTTGTTAAAACATACACAAGCATGTATGCACCCTCATGTTAAAGATTGGTGAAAATACAGGGCCAAGATATTGTTAAGAAGTCCCACAGCTGAAAGATATTGTAGAAAGGGCTCTTAATCATATCATGGGCCCTTTTACCTATGTCATGGTGGAATTTCCACCTTTTCAACTACCTTAAGCAAGACATGTACCTGTATTCCGTGTACATCTACTGCTGAAGACCAGTCAGGTTCCCTGCTGCCACTGGAAGGTCACTAATCCTGAACCACTGCCTTATTCCCCTCCCCTGGGGTCCTGCAGTTACTGAGACTTCAGTCGTGACAGTGAGGGGAAAACAGGAGTCTTCATGGACCAGGTACTTCAACTCCATGATGACACCCTTCTAGGCCACATGGAGATAAAACACATGAGGTCCCTTTACTTCACTGTCTTCTGCCGTCACCTAATGTTTTTTGTGACTCTGGTCGATTCTTTTAATGTTAGCAGACACTAGATGCTTTTAATATTGCCTGGAGAATTCCATAGACACTGGAGCCTGATGGGCTCAGTCCATGGGTTCCCAAAGAGTCGGACAGGACTGAGCAACTAACACACTCCCAATGATGGCTGGGAAAACTAATAAGAAAGAAATTTTTCCCAGTGAAAACACCTGACAAAAAAATAATGTTTTAAGTAGATGTCATTGCACTAGGGGACTGTTTTGATTTTGTTAACTCTTTAAGGGAACAGAGGTACCAGCCTTTGTTAGCACTGCTTCTATAAATCTGCTTTAGTCTCATTGATAGTTATTTTTCTCTTGATTCCTATGTAAATACAATCCTTAGAGAATTAATTATTTTATGTTTTGCTTTATGAGGATAAAAGGATGATTTTTACATGACTTTTACTAATTCCTATACTCTAATTTTAACATCTGTTAATCTAGAATTCAAGAATCTCTCCTATTATCCTTGTAAATGATTCCCACTTGCTTTTTTTACTTTTACTCATTCGAATATTCCCTTATTTTCATTTGATAAAAAACTATCGACCCACCCACCTTCAAAAATAAAATAAATAGATTACTTTCTGAGACTCTACAGAGCACAGAAGTGAATATTTTAATTTATTACTGACAATTCCATAATAAAGTTTAAATGTGTATGTTCCCATTACATAATAGGATATTGTGCTTTTCTGAGATTGCACAGATAAAAGTTATGGTGCTAAGACAGCAAGTACCATGCTGTTTAGAGTAATATTGATTCCCTTCTATGTTTCCTTCCCTCAAACCAGCCTCTCAAAACTCCAGCATGAGCCCATATTTAAAATCAGCCTTCCTTGGTGCATAGAGAAGCCTAGTTATAGTCACAGTTCCCAGTGATCAGCCTCTACAGGAGAAATGCTCGTACTTTCCACTGATGTTCCCATGGATGAGTGTGTGTGTGTGTGTGTGTGTGTGTGTGTGTATGCGCGCGCACACACACACAAACACTCATGTGAAAAAGAGGGAGAGAGAACTTGTTTTTATATAATTCACATGTACTGGCAGGAATTCAAGAAACACCAAAAAAGATGGGGAAAGACCTCTTTTTCTTTATTGCCAGAGGGAAAATATCATCCATGTTACCTTTAAGCCTGTATGAACGCTACAATGTCAAACTCACCCCGCTCTTTTTCTAACATGCATTCCATTCAGTTCAGTTCAGTTCAGTCGCTCAGCCGTGTCCGACTCTCCACGACCCCATGAATCACAGCACGCCAGGCCTCCCTGTCCATCACCAACTTCCGGAGTTCACTCAAACTCATGTCCACAGAGTCGGTGATGCCATCCAACCATCTCATTCTCTGTAGTCCCCGTCTCCTCCCTCCCCCAATCCCTCCTAGCATCAGAGTCTTTTCCAGTGAGTCAACTCGTCGCATGAGGTGGCCAAAGTATTGCAGTTTCAGCTTTAGCATCAGTCCCTCCAATGAACATCCAGGATTGATCTCCTTTAGAATGGACTGGTTGGATCTCCTTGCAGTATAAGGGACTCTCAAGAGTCTTCTCCAACACCACAGTTCAAAAGCATCGATTCTTCGGCGATCAGCCTTCCTCACAGTCCAACTCTCACATCCATACATGACCACGGGAAAAACAATTGCCTTGACTAGACGGACCTTTATTGGCAAAGTAGGCCATCTTAAAATTTATTCTAACTACAGCACTATGCTTTGAGGCATTATTGTGTATTTGTAATTAAAGGGTTTACTGCTTTGGCAATTATAGGGAGAATTTGAGCAAAAAACTAAAGTATATTCTACAAAAGATACAAATTATAGTAGTGACCACTTGTACATTGATTTAATCTAGACCTCAAGAACAGCAACAGACCTTAAAATATCAGCCTTTTATTTGCATAGTAAGGAAGATAAAATATGCACTGTATACAATAAAATCTGAGAAGATGTTAGTATAATGTTGGCAAACTATAGCTATGATAGTGGCAGAATATAGCTACGATTATAGAATATGTTCTATATTATTTTAATTCTCTTTTATTTTTACTGCATCCTATGCAGCTTGTCATCAGCAGAATATCAGTAAATGGTAAAAAAAAAAACGTGACATCTTGCCATATAATAAAGTGTCATTCTAAATTCTACTCATTGCTAGATGGAATTCTTTCGCACTGTAAAGCATTTAATAGCATCTCTTTGATCTGTGTGTAAGAAAACATGGCATTGAGTAGCTCATCCAAGAAAACATAGATAACAAGTGTCTGAGCCAGACCTAAACCAGGACTTCTGATTTCAAATCCTGAGTGCTTTCCCACTGCAGCATGCTCATGTAAAACTTCAAGACACACATTTCAAACAGGATATGCAATTTGGAAATTTTACTTTGAATTATAACCTTATGCTCTGATTCCTTTCCATCAGTATTTATCTTTGTATGTTTCTCTGTCCCGAGGGTTGCCTCTTTTGGATCATTGTTATATGATTTTTCTAAGCATTCCTGTGTCTTTCACTCTATCTCCATAAAGCCTTTCTACTTTTAGACCTTATCTCTACTTTAATTTTATTCTAAGATTTTTTCTTTCTTTTTTGCCTTTCTGAAAATTTAAAGTAACCCGACTTTATTATGAAGAACTTGGATGCTTCTTACATATTCCAGATACTTATAGTTATCTTTGAACTTGATTTCCTCTTTATAATTTTTATCAAGTTACCTAAGCCCTTTCATCCTTGTGAATATCTGTTCTGAAATTTTCTTTGTAGGCTGTGAGAATCCTGTAGACAAAAAAAAAAAAAAGGCAGAGGGTGGGGATGAGTGTGGTTAGTATAAAGAACAAGACTCTGGCGTGTAACCAATAGGATTCAATGGATAAGCAGAATTTCCGATTGTTATATCAGTTTTAAACCAAGCTATGTGTTGCCCAATTCTGGAAGTTTGATTCTTCCAACATGTTTGAACTATTCTCCGGCACAGAAGTAAGTGCTTTGAGATCAGAACAAAAACCAGCAGAGTTTATGGTGTGGTAGTCTCAGATCGCCAGAGATTTTGACAGAGACACACAGCACTTAAAAGGCAAAGGATTTGCTCTACTGGATATATTAAGGCTTATAAATATAATATTACCATGAAAAGATAGCCAGTTATTTTAGATTTTAATACTTTAGCTATTTCAGAATTAGAAATAGTGAAGAATTTTGAAAGAGACAAAGCCAAGTTCAAATTATATTAACACTAGAGCCATGGTTTACTAGCCTTGTGTCCTTAAAGATTTGTTTAACTTTCTGAGCCTCATCTGTAAACATTCAAGGATTGTTTTGACAAAATAATTTATACAAAGTGCCAGCATGTAATGGGTTCCCAGTGAGTGATATGATGATGATGATGGTGACAATGACAATGACAATGATGATGTTACTGAGATTTCTCATTGATTAAAGGAGGAGGGAGAGAAAACCAAGCTTTGGGGTATATCTTAATAGCATACATGATTACTGTAAAATAACTTCTAACTGAAAATTGTAATGGGAAACAATTTAGAAATGAGATTGGTGTTTCAGTAAATAAGTTTTCTAAGAAAATAAAAGAAATTTACTCTTAAAAGAAGATCCCAAACATGAATATGATAAACGTATAAATACGCATATTTGGCTTTGATGTAATAAATAATTTAAAAAAGCAATTTATGGAACTTTACTGAGATTTATTAGTTTGTTAAAGTGTTTTCCCCAAAGTCTTTCATTTTGTAGCATATGCTTTAAAAACATAAACTCTCTTTTTTAATAATTTACCATTTCAAGTAAATGGGAATTAAGCGGAGTTTGAAGCAATTTGAATTCACTTCACAATGCAGTTTCCAGAGAGTTATTTGTCAAATTTCATCCTACTATGTTTTATTGTCTTGATGAGTTTAAATAGCAGATACTCCAGGGAGAATCTGAGTTCTTGTAAGAAAAGACATTCACATTCTCCATGTTATGGTGCATATATATCAATGCTTATCCTCAGAGACAATTTTAGAATAAACAAAAAATCAGACAATGGCAAGCAGGACAGCAAGCTCTTGTGGGGAACCAAATCAGTGAAACTCTCTGGCAAAACTTTTTTAGACTTTTTAGTTATCAAAGCAAAGTTCTCTAGTGTTGCAGTGGGTCCCTTGTTTTGTTTATTTTGCTTAGCTAAAAGCCAGTGGTAACACTACCAGTAGCCAGTCATCTCCCTATGACCAGGGAAGAAGGACCCTGGACCAGAGAGTCAGGGCTGGGGCTGGGGACCCTCTTGTAACCCTCCTTGATTAAACTTAGAATGGCTATCCCCAAGGTTGACACTAAAAAGAACAATAGATGGCCCATTCTGTTTACTAAACCTAATGCTGTTATTCCTGTTATCATATATTTTTAATTTAAAAAGTTTTAAAATAATTATTCAAATCCAACAACATATTCCTAAAACTGGAAGTAGTGGACATTTTAATACAAACTGCAGTAAAGAGATCTATCCTAGCTCCTTCACATGGGTCTTAAGTGTTGAATAGCAGCCTCCAAATTATTATTTCCTCTATCCCTACACACTTCTCTCTCTTGGAGCACTGCCCAGGTAGGCAGCCAGTACTAACTATCTGATAACATGCCTTGTCGGGCCATGTAGAATAATATTTTCTTCCAAGCCTTGTAATCTTGCTCCTGCACATCTAAAGCTCCACCTCCAGCACATCTTGTCTCTTGGGAAAGCCATAGAGCCTCCGTGGCCAAGAGACTTTTCCAAACCAAGATGAAGATGATGTGAAATTTCTATTTGCTTATTGCCCACTGAACATATTCACACATTCCAGAAATTCTGCCGAAAATGAAAAGATGAAGTTTCCTCTGAATTACAAGCCAAATGTCTCCTCAAAGCTAATTTTCCTGTATTGTTATGTTACATATCTTTGTAAAGACTGTGTTATGGGAATTAATTTGTACGTACCTCTGCTATCAGATTCAATAGGTGTTATATTTCTTATGTGAACAAATGCAGAACTTCACATTTATTTGCATATTCTCTGCTCATTTATTTGCATACTCTCTGCTTGGTTTTACACATATATTGAATTCTCGCCTTTATATTTAGCCCGACAGTCTTATTTTAGAGATGAAAACAGAAGTCCAAAAAAATAAGTTATCACATGAAAATTATGGTTTTGATTGGATGCTAAGAATGATGCTTTAAATGTGATCTTTGAAGATGTCTCACACTGAAACTGTTTTGTTTTGTTTTTTCTCTTTTTCTTCAATTGCCAGTGACTTCTTGTAAGTGATACATAGGTAAAGTTCATGCTATTTGGATTACTGAGTTCTTGAGGGAAAGGTGGCAGATGGAAAAATACTGTTGTTTTGGTCTTCATTTGCCAGCTGCAGAGTGAAAAAGGAGAAGGGAAAATTACTATTATCCTGACATGCAAATCAGTATTTGGTAATGTTTTGGTTCTACTGTGGGCCTCCCAGGTGGCACCAGTCTTAAAGAACCCGCCTGCCAAACCAAGAGACTTAAGAGATTCGAATTCAGTCCCTGGGATGGGAAGATCCGCTGGAGGAGGGCGTGGCAACCCACTCCAGTATTCTTGTCAGAGAATCCCATAGACAGAGGAGTCTGGCGGGTTGCAGTCCATGGGGTCACAAAGAGTCAGACACGACTGAAGAGAATTAGTGCACACACGTGGTTCTATTGTACAGAATTCAAGGGACACTGAATATCTCATGTACTGTTCCAACTAACTTGGCAGCTTCCTCATCTTTGCTCAACTGTTCTCTTTACCTCATTTACAGATTTATTTGTAAAATTATTAATATGTGGATTTATTTGCATATTCTCTTCTAGGTACATTTATGCAAAATATAACCCACCCTGTGACTTAAAGTACTCTGGGACAGACCTCCCAGCCCATCACATTTGTATGAACAGAATCACATTTATCATCCTGCAGCAAATACAGCTTAAAAGAACACATTCTAAATTGCTGTGATTGGTGGTGGTTTAGTCACCAAGCCATGTCGGACTCTTGCGACCCTATAGACTGCCAAGCTCATCTGTCCATGGGATTTTCCAGGCAAGAATACTGGAATGGGTTGCCAATTCCTTCTCCAGGGAATCTTTCCAAGCCAGGAATCGAACCCGGATCTCCTGCACTGCAGGCAGATTCTTAACCGACTGAGCTAGGAGGGAAGCCCAGAGCTGTGATTAACCATTTCCTAATTTACTAATCCAATAAATCAAGATGTCCGTACCACCGAATGTCTTCTGGTGCAGAGCACACGTGTTTGCTTCCTTTTTCTTTCAATTCCTGCAAATTTCAGCTATCTATAATTTTTTTCTGCCCCCGTTCAACTCAACAGATATAAACGCCACATTTCCCAGATGACGGATGTAAATCACATTCACGATGCTCTCAAACCCCTGTGTCACAGGCATCCAGGCAGTGGAGTAGACAGTAAAAGGCTGGTTTTATTTCTTTCCTGGTGGAAGCCTGTGTGAAGCCATAGGACACCTTATCCCATCCTCCTTCAGCTTCCGGGACTACAATGATAGCTGAGCTTAATGCAACATGTTAATGGCTGGACCAGAGTTGTAGGGAAACAGAGGGCTGGGGGAGGAAACGGGAAAGGTCGTGAATTGCCTTCCTGTCCTGTTGTCACCTTAACTTTTAAGGAAAAATCCTTTGCAGTCGGTTTCCTAGGCATTGCTTAATTTCTCCTCCCAGTTTAAATGGTTCTTGGGTCAGTAACTGACATTCCCTGCACAAAACAGGATTGAGAAATCGCTTTCTGAGAGCCAGGCTAGGCAAGGTTCCATGTCCATGGTGCCGTCCTGAAGCAGTGGACACAGGGAGAAGGACAGAAAACATAAGGTCGCTATTCCCAGGCCACTAAGACCATCTTGGCTTCTGCATATCTTGAGAATCAGAAAATCTGCACAGTTTTTTATTGAGCAGAGGAATTCACAAGGTTACCAATAAAATAGTTTTTTTATTTTCCAGGTGTCTACAGAAAAGTAAAAATTATCCATTTCTGAGACCAAAATATGTAAATGGCATCTGACAGCTAACTTCCTTATTTTTATGCAACTTTTAATTCAGAAGCTTGACTTGTTTGAAAGGATTTTAAGGCCAAAACAATACAGCAGTTTCAACCCTCTGACATAGTGTTTGTAACCAGAGAAATCAGCAAAGCCAGAAGCTTTCTTCTGTGAGCACTTTTGTTTCTCCTCTTTTGTTTTATTAACCTCTCCACAGCTGGTGCAGTTGAAAACACTCTTTCATCACATGCTTAGCAGAAGTTCAAGTGTAGCTGAGAATGCAGCCAAGAATCTGTCTGCTGGACTCACTCTCAGAATGTCATGTTTCACTTCTAACCTAACTCCTATCTGATACAGCTGACAGAAACGGACAAAGAAAATCCATAACAGGAAAAGCTCTCCCCGGATCCTCTCAAAATGATTATTCCCAAGGAATAATCGAGGACAAGTTATGTCTAGCCAAGTAGTAATATTTTCACATTCATATATGAATTCAAAATTCACAGGGTTTTTTGCTTGTCCACTCTTTTATCGATGTAGTAAATAAATAGTCTACAAATCACAGAGCTGCTGGATTATGAAACAATAATACACTCTTGTCTGATATTACTTAGGATTTACAGAGCAAAATAAAAATTAAAGTAGAATAAAAAGTTACCAGATTTCTTCTTTCCTGCTTTATTTTAATAAAGTACTTTATATTGCTAATCTTTGCCCTTAACATCTTTTTTTTTATAATCTAGTGAGTATTCATGATGATTGGTTAATATTTAGGTAGATACATTTATTTGTTATTGCTGCAGGGTGGTTATATTGGCTGCTAGAATGTTTTCTATAAAATGCGATGAGTACTCAAGTTCCTTTTCTTGGAGAAAGGATACATTTTCAGCAGCATTTCCAAACTGCATAATTCGGGTAAAAAAATTGCCTCTATTATAAGGGAAGTATTATACCTTCTTCTCTTATGTCTTCATAACTTTTAAAATATTTCAATTTTAGTGAATTATTGATGGCATCATCTCTCAAATGTAGGTGTTTATACTTCTTCTACTATGATATTCACAAATACTAATGATGGAAATTAAATATCTCCTAACACTTGAAAAATGGTGATACAAAGTGATACCAAAGTACATATCTGGTTTATTCATTCAATCAAAAGATAAATATTTATTAAGAGGCCACTGGGTGCTCAGCACTGTTGTAGGTGGTCCTGGGGATACTGTCATGAACATGGGAGATAATCCAAGTGGGAAAAGTGAGACAGAAACTAAAAATACAAACACAATTGGTAGCAAAGAATTCCAGGCAGAGAACTAAAATAGGGTGGTGAGAGAGAACAAATGGCAAAGCTCCTTAATGTTGAGTGGTCAGAAGAGTTGCCCTCTAAAAGAGTGCAATTACAACTCAGTTCTTCCCCAAGGTCAGAAAAACACAGCCATGTGAGGATTCCAGAAGAAATAGCTCGTTCAAAGGCTTTCAGTAGAGGAATCCAAAAAGATCTGAAGGGCTGAAAAGTTTGGTTTTTATTGTAAGGGTAATGGAAAGCCCTTTAGGGGATTCTAAACAGGGGAATAATACTATTTGATTATTGAATTTAAATCATCACTTGAGAAATTAGGCAGATACTGGAATCTAAGAGGCCCTGGGAGCAATGATGGTAGCCTAGACTAAGAGGTAGCTGCCATTTGACTGTCACACACAGATAAAGTCATTATATAATGGTCAGTTATTAAAATATAGAAATACTTCCCTAAGGGTTAATAAATAGCCTTTGTCCTGTGTCCCTTGAATGTTGCCAGCTTCCTGCCCCAGCCTTCCTATCCTCTCTCCCAGGACCTCCAAACTGCCTCATGATGCAGTAATGAAAGAGTGGAGATACAGCATAGAGGGGAACTTACAGGACTTCAGTATCCTAGCTAATGGTCCAAACTCCCGCCATATATATTGTTAAATATTTTGAATGTCACTACTTGTGTAGAAATGGAAATGCTCATTTCACAAATATTTGTTGAGCACCTATGAAATAACAGATACTCTCCTAGGCCCTAGGAATGCTAGCCCTAAATGAAATAACCAAAATGTTTGTACTGTAAAGAAGTTGACAGATTCTGGTTATGTTTTAGAAATAAAGTCATCAGGATCTGCCAATGGACTTGACGTGGGGGAAGAAAAGGGGAGAAATTTTCCCAAGCTTGTTCCTCAAGCAACTAGTAGATGATGGTGCTATTTATCTCGACTCGGAAAGTGAGAAGAAACAGGTTTATGACGAAAAACCTTTCTCATGTTCCAGAGCAGATCTAAATTCACAAAAACATATGGAAAAGCAACAATGAGAACTCTTTGAAAAGAACACTGAGTCACTTATTCAGCTATCAGCAAATTCTTTACCTATCAACCTGAACACTAACATCTACCACAAATACATACTTCAGACAGTTGTGATAATGATCCAACATGTTAAAAGATATGAAGCTTTTGTTGTCACTATAAAACCGTAGGTCATTATCACTAAAACACCATTAAGAACTTCACACAGATTTCTGAGAACTGTCAATCTTGGTTTTCAATTCTCTCCCTAGATAGGAATGTAGAGACACCAAGGAAGGGCATGGAAATGCTGGTTCAGTTCAGTTCAGTTCAGTCGCTCAGTCGTGCCTGACTCTTTGCAGCCCCATGAATCACAGCACGCCAGGCCTCCCTATCCATCACCAACTCCCGGAGTTCACTCAAACTCATGTCCATCGAGTCGGTGATGCCATCCAGCCATCTCATTCTCTGTCGTCCCCGTCTCCTCCCACCCCCAATCCCTCCTAGCATCAGAGTCTTTTCCGGTGAGTCAACTCGTAGCATGAGGTGGACAAAGTATTGGAGTTTCAGCTTTAGCATTAGTCCTGATGAACACCCAGGATTGATCTCCTCTAGAACGGACTGGTTGGATCTCCTTGCAGTCCAAGGGACTCTCAAGAGTCTTCTCTAACACCACAGTTCAAAAGCATCAATTCTTCGGCAATCAGCTTATGGGGAAACAGTGGAAACAGTGTCAGACTTTATTTTTTTGGGTTCCAAAATCACTGCAGATGCTGACTGCAGCCATGAAATTAAAAGACGCTTGCTCCTTGGAAGGAAAGTTATGACCAACCTAGATAGCATATTGAAAAGCAGAGACATTACTTTGCCAACCAAGGTCTGTCTAGTCAAGGCTATGGTTTTTCCCGTGGTTATGTATGGATGTGAGAGTTGGACTGTGAAGAAAGCTGGAAATGCTGGTAGATACCAGCAATTAAAAGCTCCTAAAAGTTAAGAGATTGTGTAGGGATGGTCTGTATATTAATTTGTTGCCATTTCAAGGGTGATTTCTCAATGAATCATTTTCCTAGCATTATTGAAAAACTACAAGGTTTGATGTCATTCTATATTAGATAAATAGTATCCATTGCAATTGAACTATCTTATCTAATTATAAAAATCAAGATGAGGAATAAGGAGTAATGTAATTCACATGCTTCATTCATGCTTTGCACATTTTGGATCTGCATTTGCAAGACATGGATCATCTATGCACTACTTACCTTCTGGAGTTGTGGAAAGAATCAAATGGAATAGTGCATGTGAGCATGCTCTTCAAATGTTTGTTGTTATTACACCAACAGGACATATAGCATATAGTGGAAAAAACTATTGCAGGCTGCAAAGAGTTGGTTATTTGTTTAATATCTTCTTACTTTACCCCATGAAAACCACAGCATCTTGTATTTATTCCAAAGCATTTACTATCCTTCCCTGGATTAAATGAATTATTATTGAAGACAGCAGATGACAAGAATATCATGTGTTTAATTTACTGTACCTAGAGGCTTAAGTTCAAAGCTTTGGCACAATTCCTAAGGTACTTTGCACCCTCCACACCAAACCAAACAACCCTTAAAAATTTCAGTAGTTAAAATTCTCTGCCAATATTTCTCAGCTGATGCTTTTTCTGTCTCTTTAAGAAATGAATCACTTAACTTTCTGAAGCTTAATAAAAATTAGACAACATGCTATTGTAGTGATTAAATACATGAGAATTGGAGTCAAGGTTACTGGGGGTCAGAAACCTGATCATGTGACTGACCTTAGACAAGTTACTTAAGCAACTTTGTGCCCATATAAGATGGGAAAATTGATAATACCCATTTCTAGGGTTGTCTTGAGGAATAAATAAGTTATTAGATGTAAAATTCTTAGAACAGCATTTGGCCATAGTATGAATTCAATGAATGTTAGATGTTATGATGCCTTCAGAATATGGAATGGAATATGAAAAACTGGGGTAGAAATATTCATGTAACTATATCCTAATACTAGTGTGTATAAAAATATTGTAAATGATCTTTGTCACTAAATCAGTGAAAATCTAGAGCTTGATTTGAAAGTTGATGTATAAAATGCACTGATGTAAAAAACATTTGTGAGATGCTCACCATGTACCAGAGACTGTGATGACCCAGGGAGTATAAACGCAAACATGTGCAAACCCTTCCTCAAGTAATTCATACTGTGGTGAGAAGATCTGATCAGAAGTGAGTGAGGACGTCATTTGTTGATGACCACCTAGTTCTAAACTTGTGTACATAACAACACAATGTGAAAGGTGCTAGAACAGAGAGAAGCACACAGTGTTGTGGAATTGTGAGCAGGTTGCAGAGCCTTTCTACAGGACCCTGAAAAAAGGAGCTTGAAACTGACCTACGATAGCAGACAAAATAGATCAGAAAGCACTTCTAAGAAGATATGATTCTAGACATGAGTTTTAAAGGATAAGAAGGAGCTAACTAGGTAGATCAAATTGGTGAAGAAGGGATAGGTATATCCAGGTGCATAAACAATCAGTTCAGTTCAGTTCAGTCGCTCAGTCGTGTCCGACTCTCCGCGACCCCATGAATCACAGCACACCAGGCCTCCCTGTCCATCACCAACTCCCGGAGTACACTCAAACCCATGTCCACAGAGTCGGTGATGCCATCCAGCCATCTCATTCTCTGTCGTCCCCTTCTCCTCCCGCCCCCAACCTTTCCCAGCATCAGAGTCTTTTCCAGTGAGTCAACCCGTCGCATGAGGTGGCCGAAGTATTGCAGTTTCAGCTTCAGCATCAGTCCCTCCAATGAACATCCAGGATTGATCTCCTTTAGAATGGACTGGTTGGATCTCCTTGCAGTCCAAGGGACTCTCAAGAGTCTTCTCCAACACCACACTTCAAAAGCATCGATTCTTCGGCGATCAGCTTTCTTCACAGTCCAACTCTCACATCCATACATGACCACAGGAAAAACCATAGCCTTGACTAGACGGGCCTTTGTTGGCAAAGTAATGTCTCTGCTTTTTAATATGTTGTCTAGGTTGGTCATAACTTTCCTTCTAAGGAGTAAGCGTCTTTTAATTTCATGGCTGCAATCAGTATCTGCAGTGATTTTGGAGCCCAAAAAAATAAAGTCTGACACTGTTTCCACTGTTTTTCCATCTATTTCCCATGAAGTGATGGGACCAGATGCCATGATCTTTGTTTTCTGAATGTTGAGCTTCAAGCCAACCTTTCACTCTCCTCTTTCACTTTCATCAAGAGGCTTTTGAGTTCCTCTTCACTTTCTGCCATAAGGGTAGTGTCATTTGCATATCTGAGGTTATTGATATTTCTCCCAGCAATCTTGATTCCAGCTTCTGCTTCCTCCAGCCCAGCGTTCCTCATGATGTACTCTGCATATAAGTTAAATAAGCAAGGTGACAATATACAACCTTGACGTACACCTTTTCCTATTTGGAACCAGTCTGTTGTTCCATGTCCAGTTCTAACTGTTGCTTCCTGACCTGCATACAGGTTTCTCAAGAGGCAGGTCAGGTGGTCTGGGATTCCCATCTATACATAGAAATATAAGATAGCAGGACCTAATCTGAGAATCTGTGTAATTAAATGTAGTCAAAATAAAGAGTGTATTCTTCATTTCTTCAAGAGTGTATTCTGGAGGCATGGAAGGAGTTGAGAATAGAGAGTTTCTCAAGGGTCCCATCATAGAGAGTGGATTATATGAGGACTGGAAGTGTGATCATGCTGAAGTTAACGGTGTGCCTTTGAAAAGTTTGAGCAAAGGGACATCGAAATCAGATGTGTTTTCAAAATATCTCACAGCATCCCCATTCCACCCTTACATTTCTATTTCTTTTTCCCTGCTCTATTCTCCTCCATAATGCTTATCAGCATGTAACATATTATGTGATTGTGGGTTGTGGGCTGCCCTGGTGGCTCAGATGGTAAAAAATCTGCCTGCAATACAAGAGACCCAAGTTTGATCCCTGGGTCAGGAAGATCCCTTCGAGAGGGGAATGGCTCTCTACTGTAGTATTCTTGCCTGGAGAATCCCATGGACAGAGGACCTGACAAACCACAATCCACGGGGCCACAAAGAGTCGGACACTGAGCAACTAACACTTTCACTTTTCCTTTCTTTCAGTCTCCCCTTGCCATAATGCAAGTTCCATGAAAACAGACAGATAAGTTCTTGTCTTGCCTTAAACATTCTTTAAATAAATAGCAGATGGAGAAAGCTTCATACAACTTTTTACTTCTAGACTCATGCATTTACTCGGTTGTCTCTTGGGGGCAACTTCTTTTGGTGGAGTAGCCAACATGCTTTAAAGATGAGGACTAAAATTTTAATAGATTCTCCTGGTAACTTCTTTCAATTGGCATGAAGGAAAGTCACTTAAACACCACCGATTCACTCTGACTTCTTTTTCAATAAAAGAGGCTTAGTGTCTAGAATTATGTAAAATAAATGTCAAAGTCCAAGTGCTTTTATAAACAGGTAGAAATAGCACAACAGAATAGCTTTATTTGACAACATTTTCTTTACCCACCCAAATAATATTTATGAAGGCTTATTATTCCTATGACTTTTTTTACTTAAATGAGTTTAGGAAGAAATGTAACACAATGAGTATTAAATTCACAACTCTTACAATAAGAATGCTTTAATGGTCTATAACTCCATAAATTTATATTAAATTCCTTAAAATAGATATTTGAATATTCAAATAATTAGTTAATTACACTTAATAAAGTTTTAACTTGGGCAATTCAAGGGGCCCAAATAAGACCCACCAAGTTTTCTAAAATTAAACAAATGCTTACTTGTTTCATCATGTGTCCTTACAAGTTGGAAAACAGTTCAGTGGGGTTTCACTGTGCATCACAGGTCCAAGTTGCATTGGGACCTCTACTTACTTCCTGCCTTTGATCACCACTCTTATCCCCTGACTCATTTTGAGTAGGAAAGTTCCATGCTTGATTCTGTCAACCCACATCCCACAGTCCTAAAAGCACAGGATGTAATTATCCCTTGCCAGCTCCAGAGCATTTTATTCTGCTCATGTCTCTCACTCTTTGACAGCTTCCAAGACCCTCTCTTTGGTTCTGTCCTTTGAAAGAAGCCAGCTGGACCCTCCCTGACCTGCCACATTGACAGACTCTGGTGTCCACTGTGCCTGGACCTACTAGGTTTCATTTTACCAAGCCAAAATTTGGTAAACCCCAGTGAGATGCCCTGCATCATCAGTTCAAAGCAGTCCCCTACTAATTATTGCTGTTATTTACTTAATATTTAGGGAGATACACAAGCTTCTATTCTTTGGGAAATATCTTGGCCAGAAGGTGGTCTTCAAGGTCTAAAATTGAATCTATTGCTTACTATGACTCAGAAGCAATTACTATTCCCACCCAAAAGAAAAATTCTGAAATAACTGTCCTTTGTTGAAAAGAAAAATTAGGAAAAGTTGTCATTTTTAAAAGTAAGACATTTAAAATTTACTGAAAGGCTTTAAAACGTATGTGTTTTAAATGTTGAATGAGATAATTAAGTGCTTAAACCAAATCTTGAAAATTAAAAACAATAAAAGAAAAGAGAGAAAGGGAAAAGATTGGGGGCAAAAGTAGAATTCCAAAAAATAAAGGAAATGTGCTTTGTATCTTAAATGATCTTAAATGGTTAAGCTGATGTTACCTTTTGAAATAGAAACTATGAAATGTCTGAGATATTTACTTGTAAGTTGACATGTTAGCTGGCCCCAGAGTCATAAATGCTACCAGAAGACATAAGACGCCTGGATCGGAGACAAAAGACTTCATGACTCACAGCATAGCAGGTAGAATGAACTTTCTGTTTATGTTGGGTCACCCTGTGCCCAAGTCCCATGGGAGTGATGTAGGTGGCTGCTTCATGCATAGTGAGTCTGTATCACAGCTGAGGAATCCAAGCTTAAGAAAACCCCAGTCTTATAAGGAGTTGCTAATAAATCTTAGTTAGCTAGTCTCTTATTTCACTGAGAAAATAGAACCAATTAGAAGAAAACTGTAATTTACAGCCACCAAATTTACAACCTACTTACTTACACCTGTAGTCTGTCTTCCCTCCTATTAAACTGAATTAACTCCTCATTTTTTCTTCTAAGACAATTTTTTTACTTGGGTTTTTCCTGGTTCACTTTCTTCAGGGACTTTTTTCTTAAAATTTCCTCCTTTATTTATCCTGCACCATCAATACTCTTCTTGTTATTGGCTTATTATTATTGTTAGTAGGCTATGCTTCAATATAAAATTTAAAGTTTTTTAAAAAAGTTATCTGCGCTTTCAAAGGACCCTCCTTGTTTCAGTTTCTGTTAAAATGAGGAGCTCTCTCATACAGCTACATACAAATAAAGAAAACAAATACATACATATAAGACATGCCTGTTGTACTTACTGAAGACTCAAACTTCAAGACTGATCAACACAATCAGTTAAAATGTGAAATGTGACAAACAAAAAAATATATTTTTTTAACCATCGGAGAACCATTGCTTTAGGAGACAGTTAAAATAAGTTAATGAAAACATTGAGACACTGAGCTAGATAAACAAGAGGCAACTTTCTAGAGCAACACTTAAACTACGATGGTCTCCTTTCTAGAAAATGTTTAGATTTGGGCGACCCAGGTTATGATGTTTTCCCAGACTGAAATCTTTTTCACACAGTCTAACGAGAAACTTGGAGGCATGACTTGCCAATATTTGATCAAAAATAAATGTGCTGTTTTCAGATAGTTCCTTCAGGGTTGGCTGGCATCAGTCCACCATGTAACAGTTATGGGGGAGAGCAAGAAATCTTAACTTACGCACAGCGCTGCCGCCAACGTAAGCAGTGCCGAAAATCAAGGAAATTTAAAACACATGGCTTATTGTCAGGTTTAACTTGTTTTACAAACCCAAACAGTCATCAGGCTTCAAAAAACCCATTTCTGTTTTGATAACTAATGTTTAACCATAAAAACAAAAGAAATGCATTTTTGCATATAAATATATGGTAATTAAAATTTTTGCTAAAGAATTTCCAATGCCCTATGTGGGAAATCTTTAGAGGAAGTGATGAAAGTGACAGAGAATCATCACAGAGAAATGTTAACAAAGAAGTATCAGTAAGAAACTAAGACACCATCTAATTTCTAGACTAGAGATACACATATATGGACATGAAATGCAAGGTGATATTGGCAACATACTGTCTCTTTCTACATACCTTCTATACTGCTCTCCTTACTTAAACTGTGTAAATCTGTGACTGAATACAGATTTGGAGCACTTGGATTCAGATCTTAAATCTGCCACTTGCTAAGTGGCATGTTCCCTCACAGGAATGTTTTGAAGACTGTGTCTGGCATTCTTGGAACTCCTGCCACTCCATCACTTGGCTATGACTTTATCCTATCAGGGTGCTATCAAGTTAAATAGTAGAATTGTTTATCTCTGGCCATTAGGCTGCAAGCTCTGTGTGGCAAGAAGCCTGTCTATCATGGGCCACATCATATCCTCAACCCTGCCCGATCCCTGGCTCTTAATAGCCACTTATTTGTTGTTGAATAAATTAATAAGATGAATGAGTGACACATTAGCATTGCTTCTCAGCCTTTTCATTCCTTTCAAAGCCCACTTGAAACCATCTTTACATGAATTTTTTCTATACTAACATGACCACTGTATTTTTTATTATTGTTCAAAATTACTTGGGGTTCATTATTGAGGTATTGGTTTGGACACTATCCATGTTAGCCATTCTACTTGAGTAGGAAAATCAAGTTGTTGACTTTGAAAATCAGGAGCAGAGCATTTAAAATAACATGCAAAAAAAAAAAATCATTTCACTACCAGGTTAGGAAAAGAAACTGAAAAAAGATAGCATTTTGCTCTGGGACATTTGCAAAGATTTTTCTTTTTGAACTTAATGTCAATCTCCAGTATTGTTGAGAGTGTAAAGAAATAGCACCTTTATCCACCCTGAATGGAGTCTATGAGTATGATGATTATGGTGAGTATCTCTATGCTGCTGCTGATGCTGCTAAGTCACTTGAGTCGTGTCTGACTCTGTGTGACCCCATAGATGGAAGCCCACCAGGCTCCCCCGTCCCTGGGATTCTCCAGGCAAGAACACTGGAGTGGGTTGCCATTTCCTTCTCCAATGTGTGAAAGTGAAAAGTGAAAGTGAAGTCGCTCAGTCGTATCCGACCCTTAGCGACCCCACGGACTGCAGCCTACCAGGCTCCTCCATCCATGGGATTTTCTAGCAAGAGTACTGGAGTGGCTTGCCATTGCCTTCTCCGGAGTATCTCTATAGTTTCTACTAAAAGCCTTACCAATGTTCACTCACCCTCTTTACTCAGGAATGTTGCTTTCTTGACTTATTCTAAGAAAATATTTCAAGAGGCACTTAAAGATTTATGTGTAGGAATATTATATGTAAGACTGTTACTGTACATGGAACAACAGACTGGTTCCAAATAGGAAAAGGAGTACGTCAAGGCTGTATATTGTCACCTTGCTTATTTAACTTATATGCAGAGTACATCATGAGGAACGCTGGGCTGGAGGAAGCAGAAGCTGGAATCAAGATTGCTGGGAGAAATATCAATAACCTCAGATATGCAAATGACACTACCCTTATGGCAGAAAGTGAAGAGGAACTCAAAAGCCTCTTGATGAAAGTGAAAGAGGAGAGTGAAAAGGTTGGCTTGAAGCTCAACATTCAGAAAACAAAGATCATGGCATCTGGTCCCATCACTTCATGGGAAATAGATGGAAAAACAGTGGAAACAGTGTCAGACTTTATTTTTTTGGGCTCCAAAATCACTGCAGATACTGATTGCAGCCATGAAATTAAAAGACGCTTACTCCTTAGAAGGAAAGTTATGACCAACCTAGACAACATATTAAAAAGCAGAGACATTACTTTGCCAACAAAGGCCCGTCTAGTCAAGGCTATGGTTTTTCCCGTGGTCATGTATGGATGTGAGAGTTGGACTGTGAAGAAAGCTGATCGCCGAAGAATCGATGCTTTTGAAGTGTAGTGTTGGAGAAGACTCTTGAGAGTCCCTTGGACTGCAAGGAGATCCAACTAGTCCATTCTAAAGGAGATCAATCCTGGGTGTTCGGAAGGACTGATGCTAAAGCTGAAACTGCAATACTTTGGCCACCTCATGCGACGAGTTGACTCACTGGAAAAGACTCTGATGCTGGGAAAGGTTGGGGGCGGGAGGAGAAGGGGACGACCAAGAATGAGATGGCTGGATGGCATCACCGACTCTGTGGACATGAGTTTGAGTGAACTCCGGGAGTTGGTGATGGACAGGGAGGCCTGGCGTGCTGTGATTCATGGGGTCACGGAGAGTCGGACATGAC
Organism: Moschus berezovskii; assembly: GCF_049115385.1. Taxonomy (NCBI): domain Eukaryota; kingdom Metazoa; phylum Chordata; class Mammalia; order Artiodactyla; family Moschidae; genus Moschus; species Moschus berezovskii. The sequence continues at coordinate 78,168,671 of NC_142469.1, read as the reverse complement.
TGAGCGACTGAACTGAACTGAACTGAACAGAAAAAAATCACAAAGAAACGTTAAGTGAAAATGAAGTGAAATGATTATAAATATATATTGGTATAGAAATGTATACATTTTACATAATATATTCATATTTAAATATTATATATATAAATAAGACTAGAATAAAATATAAGATTTTATGAGATTATGCTACAGTAATAAATAATCCTAAAACTTAGTGACATAACAATGAAAGTTAAATTTTTGCTCATTTCATGTCAACTGAGAATTACTGTAACTCTCCTTCATGTGCCCTCTTTGTCCTACTATTTATTCTTAAATGACAACCCTTCTTTGGTATTTGTCTTTTTCATGACAAACTGAAAAGAGCCAAGGAGAAATAGCATATCCTTTCCATTCATATTCATTGACCAAAACAAGTCCTGTGGATAACACTGGCTTCACTGGGGCTAGAGGAATAATCTCTTTCAGAGAGATTTCCATACATCACAGGGGAAAGCATTGAACACTGGAAAAAATAATATAATTTACCATAGGAATCATTGTCTCATGGTGGTGATATTAGGGCTAATTTTTGTTATCTTCTTCATATTCCTATATATGTTAGTTGGTTTTTTTTCTCCCAATAATGGATGTCTTACTTTTAAAAGTAGAAAAAAAAAATCACACATAGAAAGAAATCCGTGGTATAATACCACATGGTTCACCATCCACTTAACTTCCTCCTGATTGAGTTATATTCCATTCTCTGTGTCAAGTGAATTCTGATGTATCATTGACTATGGGTGTTGATCTGGTTGGTCTGCCATTCATTCTCAATGAGTCATATGTAGACTTCCTTTCAACACATCGGGGCCCTAGAAAATAGATCTACATACAATATCAACTACACTACTGAAGAGTGACTGTTGGTATGGTGTGTAATCTAGTGGCTCTCAGCCAGGAACAGTTCTGTCCCTCGGAGGATATTTGGCAATGTCTGAAGACATTTTTTGGCTGCCACAACTTGATGGGGGGAGGGTGGTCTTCTGATATCTAGTGGGTAAAGGACAGGGGTGCTGCTAAGGGAACTCCCCTTCAGCTCAAAAATAAATTATCTGGTTCAAAATGTTAATAAGTACCAACCTTGAGAAACTCTGTGGTCCTATGGTTCATACTAAAAAGAAGGACTGGGAACCTAACGAGTTCTTTGATGTGTAAGTCCTATAGCTCAGCCTTCAGACATGGATGGTGGTTTCTTTTGAGTTGACAATCACATAAATGTAATGTATGATTGAAGATAGTGCTGTGAACCAAGTTTATTGACCAATCAACACACACTTCCATGTATCTCACCATCAGAACTTATGGTCTAAATGAATATTTACCATAACTTAGAAATGATGTCTAGGTGATGACTGTGAGGCTGAGTTGTGGGAGAAATTGTTCTGGTATTTTGCACAGGAAATTGTTGCTGACATGAGGAGGAGTATTTGGAAAAAAAGCAAGGAATGTTGTGACGGTTTGTCAGTCATGAGTAACTTCAAATCCTACAGTTATTACCATCATTTGTGTACATGTCTGTCACTTTACCTTCATCTGTTATGTATTTGAGAGATGAAGGAGAGCAAGAGTGACATCACCACAATATTCAGAAATATCTTGTAACGTTCGTCTTACATGTTCTTTTGTCAAAGGTTATTAATTGACCATAATCTTGATTCTAAATTTGAAACAAATGTTACATGAAAATTTCAATTTAAGAGACTATTTTATAAAAGCTTTCACTTATAAAATTATTTTTAAATAATTAAGATATGACCTGTGCTATCTTTACTTCATCTTGCTACATCTTTTCCTATTCATTACCCTAGAAATTTTATCCCAACAAATTCAGAGCCCTCTTTTTGACATCTGCCCTGTGCTGGGCTTCTGTATTCTCAAAAAATAGTCCCTCCTTCCTCTTTAATATGTGAATCAGTCTTTCTATCCCTGTGACACTTCCTACCACATCTCAGTGTTTAAGCTTGTCTTTCAACTCAGTGATGGGCTTCTTAAAAGAGACTATCATCTGTCTTTGTCACCCAGAGATTTCTATCATGTCCACCTCATGTCAGGTGTCAAGCAATGTGCTAATGAATTTGCCCAGTAGCCAGGCTTAATTACAGAGAGGGAAGAACATATTACGGCTACTTTTTTATTTTTATTTTTTTATTTAAAAATTTTTTTTTCTTTTTTACATTATGAAGTAAATGACTATCTTTTTAAAAGCGCACATGTGCTGACCCAAAGGAATGACTATCTAGAGATGAGACTTTGCTAGGCAGACAGTAGAAAAGGAGATATATTTTGAGGCAAGAGAGGCTTCCAACATTCCTCAATTCACTACTCAAAGGCAATGACCTGCTCCCACATGACTAGGTCCTGCTCTGCTCTACACAAGGAAAATACATCTAGGACAATTGTCGCTGACAACGTGAGTTCTTCAAACCGAAAAATATTTTTCTTAAAATTGTGGCTGATGAAATTCTAACACATGATGCAATCTCATGACTGAAAAAATGTTCGACCACATGTTAACAATAATAGTTTGATTTAAGATATTATTGATATTTTAACATATATTTATGGCTATAGAATCTAAATACCAAACACATAGTGAGAACTCTTCTAAATTTCACAGTTTATTAAGCTATATTTTTAAAAATACTGTAATATATTGATTCCCCCTTTTATTTTTTCTTCAGGTTCAACATTCCTTTAACTTCCTAAAAGTACATATTCTGGCAACAATTGCTATCTTTTTCTTTGTTGCTCTTTGATCCTAATGGATACACTTTATACTTGGAATTCTTGGTGGTATACAATTTAGTATTTTATTAAACTCTTTCTTCTATTGATCACTAACACTTTCTTATATATGTTATATCTCCCAGTGAAATTTCTTGAAAGAGGTGCAGACAGACCTTCTTAACTTACCACAGGTTGTATTCCTAAAGTCATACATGTTTTCAACATGTGTTTATTGATACCTATCTATGCCAAACTCTGTGTTAAATGTGGGGAATAAACACAACCTATTTAATTGAAAGTTGATTTTTTTTTAAATTTAGAATGCATTATTCCATAGATGTGGTGCTTTTAAAGGAGGTTAGTTTCCCAGATGATGCCCACAAATCAACTTTTATATGATATAGTTTGATGGAACTCATTCTTTGTTTCCACTTCCCAGTCCTATTTTGCAAATACTAACTCCCCATTACTAACTTCAACCTCTCCAACAAGAGTAAAAATTTAAACTGTGGCACACAAAAATGTATTCCACAAATGGTAGCAACAAATACTATTTCAGTACTACAGTCAACAAAACAGGAGCTGAGGCTTGGCCCAGGGTAGATCTCAACTACTCAGCCCTGAGCATGTGGCATTCTCCTGACTCTTCCTATGGAGTCAAAGGTGTAGCCAGACTGAAGGGAAAGACCCTTCCTTATTTGAAGGAGAGGACATTTTTGTCTTTCTCCCACTGGAAGTGACCCAGGAAGGGATTGTACCCAACAACCCTTGGTTTTCACTCACATCCAAGAGAGGAAACAGCCTGGATGGTCCCAGGCAGAGTGTGAGAGAGACAAAGAACCCTGACCCCAGAGCTGTCTCTAAGTTACTAACCAGAGTTACTAGCCAGTTATCAGTTATTAGCCAACCTGAAGTCTTTACTTACTTCTGGGATTTCTAGGATGTAATACTATAATTTGCTTTCATCTGAAACTAGTTTATGTCAGGCTTGTATTATTTGCAACCAAAACATTTCTAAATAATCCAATATCAAACATTTTGGAGTAGAGAACACTGTAATCTTCTATTCTTCTTATTCTAATCCTGGCAATAAGAATCCATCTATAATTTCCTAGATCTGGTTTTTCTGAGGTATATTGGACAGATAATCCTTGCATAGAGAAGAAACATTTTTTATTAATGATTAGAGTCTTTGGTGCCTCAGTTTTCTCCAAACCAGGAAAAAAAAAATTTTTTTTTTCAGATACCAAAGGAAGAAAAGGGCATGAAGCTCCAAAACAAGCTATTTTTCTTTTTCCACTTCAAATGACACTCAAATCTCAGCCAGTTTCTTTTCAACAGTTTACCACCACATCTAAAATCTACTCATGTGCTGCACTGGTAACTGCCCTAAATTCCAAATTACCCTGCACACCCGTTCCTAATCATGCAGATCTTGATTGCAACTATATTTGTTCTCTGTGAAGAAATCATTCATGTTCCAAGAGCAGTTTCTCCTCTGGTCAAATTAGCTGTGTAAATATTACAGATAAAAATATATGTAGGGGCAAGTGAATTACAAAAAGGCATTTCCTTATAAATGATCCATGTGACCCCAAATTAGAATGTGTCTTAAAAGTAGGGAGAGCCTGGGAAAGATTAGAAGACTAAAACAAATGGTGCCCATAAACCACCCCAGACTTTAGACCAAACTCTCAACAGTGTAAAGCTTGAAAAAAAAAATAGGAAGAAACATGGGAAATAGGAAAGTTTTAGATATAATACTTTTAAATCCTAAAATAGAGCTGGATTTTTAAAAACAAGGCACAGGGAGATTGGGAAACGTGCATAGATTGAGACTTTGGCTCTTTCCAAATTTCTGCCTTTAAGGTGTTTCCATCTTATTGGAGATTATTTAATTTATCCTTTTAGGATTGTTTTAAACAAATTGCATATTTAAATTTGTGTAGCACATAGAAAGGGCAAGAACAAAACCCACCCAACATCTTTTATTATTATTTAAGGCCTGGAGAAGTTCTTTAGTGTGGTGCTGTATCTCTCATGAAGATAATCAAGCACATTATAGAAGGCTTAAGGCATAAAAATACATTTGTAACATGGTGACACTCTGCTGCTTTCTTTGGGAAAATCTTATGAATCCTATGCATGAATCAGGAGCATGAGACAAACTGTGAAATCTTGAACATCACATCTTAATATAGGGGAAAAGGTCAGTGAGGGAATATTGTTACTCAATTTCCCTTGTCTCCTTCTGTTATACTATTCGCTTGAAATTTGTTCATTTGATCTTGTTCTAAGAAGTAGAAGTAAACAAATCTTGCTAACTGCTCAGTCTGTTTCAAAACCAACTTGCTCTCCACTTATTCAGTGCGGGAGTCTTAGGCAATGATGATTGTACTTTGATGCCATAATGGTCAGTGAATCTTGTAGGCCTAAGGGTGGGGGGAAATATATATATATATATACACATATATAATTTTGTCAGGAAAAGTTTCTTCTTGGAAAATTACCAAACATATGCTTTATTCCATTTTTGTGTTTTTAAAATAAAACTACTACCATGAATAGCAATTGAGTGACAAGTGGTGAGTTAATTGTGGTTCAGAATGAACCCTCTGATTGGAAAACATAGATACAAACTATACTGCAACACACACATGCAATAGTTTCTAAATCCATACGTCTCTTCCCCTGGGTTCAAGTTTTATGCAAATCAATTCTTGAGTTTCTCTATTATCACATAACAAAATCATGCTAATTCAAATTTCAATCTTAATTATTGAAATATGCATCCTACAAAATTAGGTACTATTAAACATTACTCTTTTTATGAAACTGCTTGAAAAGAAAGAGCTGTGTGTGTGTGTGTTTGAAAAGGATGAGGTATCTATTAGATAAACGTGAAAAGGAAAGATGTTTCTTCTTGGCCATCTTACATAATGTCTTCACTTTTACTTTCATTTAAATATTTCAATTCAAGTCTAACTCTATCTGCCTGCATGTCATATGTACTATCCCTCTCCCGCAAATCCAGTGGATTTCCCACTAATACCAAACAATCCTCTTCCCTCCAGACCAGTCTTTTAATTTATCCTTCCAGATGCCTTGTTCAATTCTGCCATTATTATGACTTTGTTCCTACTTGAGAAAAGCTGAAACATTCAGTGCAACTCTACCACCACCACTACTTCTGTTTTACTTATCCTGATTCTTTGCATTTTAACTGCCTCTTATTATATAAACAACTTTTTGACAATTGAGCCTTAGTGAAATCTCTCACATGTCTTCGTTACCAAACCACACATAAAGTCATCCCTGGTAATTTATCTCTTTATTGTTCTGATTCACTAAATTAGTGCTTTTTTTCCTAACCACACTATAAGACCTACAGAAAGCAAATAATTTGATCCTTTTGTAGTATAGCAACTTAAGCGATCATACATTGATTTTTTTCATAATTATATTTTCTGTAAATTTTAGCTACAGAAACTTGTCCCACAACACAAAAAAAAACACAGTTCAATCGAAAAGAGCAAGTAGCAGAATAGAATGTATATTTTAATCTGCGTTTTTTTTAAAAAAGGTACATTTTTGTTTCCATCAGCTAGAAAAGTTCTAGAAAGATGCTAGACCCTGAACTTCACAGTAACTACCTCTGAAGAATAAATAAGCAAGCAGGACTTTGACAAGATGGCAAGAAGTGATGGGGTCTATAAGAGACTTTAGTTGTCCTTTGGAAAAAAATTATGTTATTTTTCATTTTATAGAATGAAAATTATTATTTTTATAATTTCAAAAACTTGCAGTAAAGGACAGAATTAATAGATATTGTGTTATTCACTTCTATTTTTATAAATACTCAGCCTATTCTGCCATAGCTAATATATCTGCAGTAAAAATCTCATTAGATCAGAGAAAACTGTTCCCTCTCTGAAGAAAAAGTACCATATGGAGAAAAATGTACTGATGATTCATAAAACTTGAATGTGTGCAAGCTCAGTAATTCAGTCACGTCCAACTCTGCGACCCCATGGACTGTACCCCACCAGGCTCCGCTGTCCGTGGAATTCTCCAGGCAAGAATACTGGAGTGGGTTGCCATTTCCTCCTTCAAGGGATCTTCCTGACACAGGGGTCGAACCCTTGTCTCTTGTATCTCCTGCATTGGTGGGTGAATTCTTAACCACTGACCAGCTGAGAAGCCCTAAAACTTAAATAACGTCTGTTTATTTGTTTGAATCAATACCTTGGAATGCAGGAGGAAATATAAAATTGATCAGTGATACTTCCTTCATCTGGTAAGTTTTTATCCTATAGCCTGGAACAATTCCTTCTAAGAGATCAAGCCTATGAACAAGCAGTTTGGGTGAGAGAAAATGTTTGACTCAGTGCCATCGCCAGAGAGTAATTTGAGACTTGTTCTAGGGGAGGGGTTCTCCAACTTTTATTGAGCACCAGAATAACCAGCAGATTTTGTTAAAACAGATCATCGGCCCCATCCCAAGAGTTTCTGTTGTAGCAGATGAATTTGCATTTCAGGTGATGGTGATGCTGAGGCTGTGGGTCCAAGACCACTATCCTGTGGGGTACTAGATTAATTTTGTCCTTAATTTTTCAAGTCTTTTGTTCTTTATTTTTTAAAGTGCAGTCTTTCCCAATTTAAAGCCTATACCTTTTTTATTCAAATGAAATTGATATAGTGAAGTGAAAGTCACTCAGTCACATTCGATTCTTTGCGACCCGATGGACTATACAGTCCATGGAATTCTCCAGGTCAGAATACTGGAGTGGGTAGCCGAAATTGATATAAGGCAGCCAATTAACATTTCAATATGTAGAGTAAAATCTCTGAAGACTTTTGGGTTTTAGCTGCTCAGTCCTGTCCAACTCTTTGTGACCCCATGGACTGTAGCCCATCAGGCTCCTCTATCCATGGAATTCTTCAGACAGCAATACTGGAGTGGGTTGCCCTGCCCTTCTCCAGGGGATCTTCCCAACCCAGATCTCCTGCATGGCAGGCAGATTCTTTACTATCTGAGCCACTGGGGAAGCCCAGAGCCTTGTAGACCTGGGATTTTTTTTTTTTTTTTCTTGACTTCAGTAAATTTCTCTGCCTTACCACAACAGAATTTCTCAACTCAAAAATTCTCAGAATCATGTGAGTAGGTTAAAATTTTTAAAAAAAACATAAAACAAACAAACAAAAAACCTAAAACTCCTGAAAACCATTCTCATCACCGTTCTCATTTAACTGAAAGCGTAGATATTTCTCGTGAATGGAAATGCTGAAACTCAAACAACTTTCCCCAAAGCATTTAAAGACTCTTGGCAGATTTCATGACTGGTGATAGAACAATTATATTTGAAATGAATTAGCACTCATTTGTTTAACAAAATTATTGGCAGCAATATGAAAATTGCATATTCTGGCAACAATCTTAATGTTTTATTTTCTTAAATATTTGTTCAGTTAGCAGTTACAAGATGCCTTGTGTCTGTAAGGTAGAAATATACCAGTTTCTCAGGAGAACAGCTTTTCCTGGCCTAGGCTTAACAGAAATATTGCTCTGAGGACTCGTAAAGAAGACACCGATAAACAGCGCACTTAAGAACATCATTTCAAAAAAGACTTAAAAAAAATAAAAAAAATAAATAAATAAATAAATAAAAGACTTACATCATTTTCTAGGATTGCTTCTTCTTGCCTGCTTCAATGCTTACTGAGGACAGGATGCCAAATGCAGTCCAGTAAATTAAACACGGGGACAAAGCAATTTGGTCACAGTGTTAACTGTGTGGTAGGCTGGAGACTATTAGAATAATTGGAGACATAGATAAAATGCATATCCTTTCGGCTCTCATGCTCAGTCGCTTTAGTCATGTCTGTCTCTGCAGCCCCATGGACACAGATCACACCAGGCTCCTCTGTTTATGGGATTTTCCAGGCAAGAATACTGGAGTGGGTTGCTGTGTCCTCCTCCAAGGTATCTTCCCGACCAAGAGACTGAACCCGCCTCCTGCATTGCAGGCATAATATTCTTCACCCACTGAGCCACCTGGGAAGTGCATCCTTTTGGCTCTGCTCTCCAAATGTAATTTCCTGTGACAAAAAGCCATGCTAAGATCTGGACAGCTGGAAAGGAAGAGGAGAGGCAGTGATAAATGCAGCGAGAGAGTAAGGGTATATGCCTTCCTGCTGTGCTACTGTCCTGGATGTGGGTGTTGTCATCATTGTTGCTGGAGGTGTTGCAATAGTTAGCAGCTTGGAGTAAAAGGAGAAATGATTTATTCCTCTACTTGTCATCATTTTGCAAATGTGCAGGCCGACATGGCCTTGTTTGGAGTCTTTGGCACCAGCTGTGTGTATTTGCCATGGGAGAAGGGTTTAGTATCAAGCCTGCATGAAAGGGCTCGAGCTGATTCAGTTCAGTTCAGTTGCTCGGTAATGTCTGAGTCTTTGCAACACCATGGACAGAAGAATGCCAGGCTTCTCTGTCCATCACCAACTCCAGTAGTTTGTTCAAATTCATGTCCATTGAGTCAGTGATGTGATCCAAACATCTCATCCTCTGTCATCCCCTTCTCCTCCTGCCTTCAATCTTTCCCGGCATCAGGGTCTTCAATTGAGTCAGTTCTCATCAGGTGGCCAAAGTATTGGAGTTTCAGCTTCAGCATCAGTCCTTCCAATGAATATTCGGGACTGATTTCCTTTAGGATTGACTGGTTGGATCTCCTTGCTGTCCAAGGGACTCTCAAGAGTCTTCTCGAACAACACAATTCAAAAGCATCAGTTCTTTAGCACTCAGCTTTCTTTATGGTCCAACTGTCACATCCACACATGATTACTGGAAAATCCATAGCTTTAACTAGCTTTTGACCTTTGTCATCAAAGTAATGTCTCTGCTTTTTAATATGCTGTCTAGGTTGGTCATAGCTTTTCTTCCAAGGAGCAATCATCTTTTAATTTCATGGCTGCAGTCACCATCTGCAGTGATTTTGGAGCCCAAGAAAATAAAGTCTGTCACAGTTTCCATTGTCTCCCCATCTATTTGCCATGGTGATGGGACTGGATGCCATGATCTTAGTTTTTTTGAATGTTGAGTTTTAAGCCACCTTTATCACTCTCCTCTTTCACTTTCATCAAGAGGCTCTTCATTTCCTCTTCATTTTCTGCCATAAGAGTGGTGTCATCTGTATATCTGAGGTTATTGATATTTCTCCTGGCAATCTTGATTCCAGCTTGTGCTTCTTCCAGCCCGTCATTTCACATGATCTACTCTGCATAGAAATTAAATAATCAGGGTGACAATATACAGCCTGGACGTACTCTTGTCCTGATTTGGAACCAGTCTGTTGTTCCATGTCCAGTTAGAACTGTTGCTTCCTGACCTGCATGCAGGTTTCTCAGGAGGCAGATCAGGTGGTCTGGTATTCCCATCTCTATAAGAATTTCCACAGTTTGCTGTGATCCACACAGTCAAAGGCTTTGGCATAGTCAATAAAGCATAAGTACATGTTTTTCTGGAACTCTCTTGCTTTTTTGATTATCCAATGGATGTTGACAATTTGATCTCTGGTTCCTCTGCCTTTTCTAAATCCAGCTTGAACATCTGGAAGTTCACAGTTCACGTACTTTTGAAGCCTGGCTTGAAGAATTTTGAGCATTACTTTGCTAGTGTGTGAGATGAGTGCAATTGTGAGGAAGTTGGAACATTCTTTGGCATTGCCTTTCTTTGGGATTGGAATGAAAACTGATCTTTTCCAGTCCTGTGGCCACTGTTGAGTTTTCCAAATTTGCTGGTGTATTGAGTGCAGCATTTTCACAGCATCATCTCTTAGGATTTGAAATAGTTCAAATGGAATTCCATCATCTCCACTAGCTTTGTTCGTAGTGATGCTTCCTAAGGCCCACTTGACTTCACATTCCAGGATGAGTAATCACACCATCTTGGTCATTCAGATCTTTTTTGTATAGTTCTTCTGTGTATTCTTGCCACCTCTTAATATCTTCTGCTTCTGTTAGGTCCATACCATTTCTGTCCTTTATTGTGCCCATCATTGTATAAAATGTTCCTTTGGTATCTCTAATTTTCTTAAAGAGATCTCTAGTCTTTCCTATTCCTATTTCTTTTCAGTGATCATTGAGGAAGGCTTTCTGTCTCCTTGCTATTCTTTGCCACTTTGAATTCAGATGGTTATCTTTCCTTTTCTCCTTTGCCTTTAGCTTCTCTTCTTTTCTGTTACTTGTAAGACCTCCTCAGATAACCATTTTGCCTCTTTGCATGTCTTTTTCTTGAGGATGGTCTTGATCACTGTCTCCTGTACAATGTCATGAACCTCTGTCCATAGTTCTTCAGGCACTTTGTCTATCAGATCTAATTCCCTGAATCTATTTGTCACTTTCACTGTATAATCGTAAGGGATTTGGTTTAGGTCATATCTGAACGGGCTGGTGGTTTTCCCTACTTTCTTCAATTTAAGTCTGAATTTGGCAATAAGGAGCTCATGATCTGAGCCACAGTCAGCTCCCAGTCTTGTTTTTGTTGACTGTATAGAGCTTCTCCATCTTTGGCTACAAAGAATAAAATCAATCTGATTTTAGTGTTGACCATCTGGTGATATCCATGTGTAGAGTCGTCTCTTGTGTTGTTGGAAGTGGGTGTTTGCTATGACCAGTGCGTTCTCTTGGCAAAACTGTTAGCCTTTGCCCTGCTTCATTCTGTACTCCAAGGCCAAACTTCCCTGTTGCTCCAGGTATCTCGACTTCCTACTTTTTCATTCCAGTCCCCTATGATGAAAGGACATCCTTTTTTCCAGCTGACTAAATGGCAGATTTTCTGCTCACCTACATGCTTAGCCCAAATCCACTCCCTGGGAAGAATTTTTGCCATGTAAACCACAGGATCTGCAAGGTACCTAAAAGGGCATCTTGTATGACTCTCCGGAGGCAATTCCACTCCCATGAATTGAGTTTTGCAGAGATGCCTGAGACCTGCTCCACACGCATTTGAATACCACTATATATATATCCTGAGAAACATAAAGAGGAAAGGAAGAAATGCTATATTCTGCCATTGTTTACATACACCCTTAAATGTTGTGTGTGCTGGAGCATAGAGAGGTGAGAGTGTGTCCAAAAAGGGCTATGTGTCTTTGTAAAGAGAATACACATGTATCCAGAAATGTCTGTGAAGAGGGCCCAAGAACAAGGTGCTAACAAACAGTGCATCCTAAAAACAAAACTTTTTACTACCTTCTCAATCTTTCCCTCTCAGCCATATGACTCCAAACAGGGAAATGGAATTTCAGTAAATAGGGAAGTGCAATTATCACGAATGCCAAACTAGCCCTTCTATTGGCACTTAAACAGAGGGATCAAATACCCAACCTAATTGCTGGTATTTTAAATATTCCTTTTCCTTGGAAAAAGCTAATAGGAGAGTTTCTTTAGGGTATGATTTTCTTTCTAATTTGCACTTAATAGCTACTTACTTTCTAAGATAACAAATAGGGATTTCTTAATTTTTTATTTAGGGAATTAAAAAATATAACTTGAGTTTGACAACTTTTGATTGGATTAACACTGTATCCCAGGAACAAAAAGAGAGAGAGAGGAAGAAAGAAAGGAGGAAGGAAAGGGAGGAGAAAAGAAGGAAAGACAAACAACTTACTGCGCTGAAAAGACCAAAAATTAGATTTTTGTCTCTTTAAATTGTAGTCTTTTGAGTACCATTTTTGATTGAGATGAAATATACACATTTATTGTTCACACTATTTAGACATGGAAAGCAGATACCAAATTAAGCTTTTAAATGATATTATAAAATTCTATGCAGAGACAGTGAATATGTTAGCTTTTGAATTGATGTATCATGTCAGGGCCACTATATATTGTGTGGTAAAAATGTTAAGCAAGATAATAGAACATTTAATTTTAAGTTCTCCTTTTTATGAAACTTATTTCTCTTAAACATTTCAAATAAAATATTGTTAACTAGAAATTTTGTTTTAGCAGCATACATTTCTGAAAGTTAGGAAATTTAACCCACCCTTATTTGCATCTTACACAAACCTGATACAAAACAAAACCTTTAGAGCCAAACTGCCTACAATTTTTCCCTAGCTATGCCATTCTCTTGCTAGTGGGGCAAATAAGCTAAATTCTTTATGCCTCAGTTTCCTCCTCAATAGATAAAGACAGTATTAGTGACTACCTCATAGACCAGTCGGTGGGAGAATTAAACATTTTAACTCATGCATATAATATATTATAGCAATGTCTAGTACTTGCTCAAAAATTTCTTAAAATAGTAACTTCTTATTTCATGAGAGTATTTTATTATGTGTATGTTCCTTAGACACTATCTTTTTGTAATATATTTATGTGAATACTTTTTAATCCCACAGTTTTGTTATTTGGCTAAAAATTTTTATTATGCCTAAGACTGTAATACTTAGAGCAGATAAAAAATAATTTATGAAAATCAGGACTCTTAGTTTACTGATAGCAAACTTCATTTTCCAGAAGACCTGCCCTTAGTTCTTGGGTCCTGAAGGAGTCTAAAATTTGGCTTTGATCCTCAATACAGAGAAAATCGACATACCTTTGTATAAATAGAGAAAGTAGACATTTCCAAGTAGGCAAACTTTTCAATAATCTTGTTCACAATCAGAAAATGCCCTTAAATTGGTCTCTGACTCCCTAAAATCATGTCTGCTTGAATGGAAAAGGAATGCAAAAATGAGAATTTCAATTGAAATGTGAAAGGGAAAGAGAGGAACTCGTCTGATTACTTTCATTAGTTGTTAGATATTCATACCAATATTACTGCCATCCCCTGCCCTCCCCCTGCCTCAAAAGAGGAAAGAAAAAGCTAGCAAAGGTAGAGAATTGCTTCTGGTATTAATTCCTCTAGCTGAGATCAAGAATATGGATATCAGTAATCTCCTCTGGAATCACCCCTGTTATTCATTTCAATACCATGATGAAAATGCAAGGGGGAGGAAAAGGCTGTGGGACCCTTTCAAAGAAACTCACAGAAGAAATAAAATGAATGAACATCTATGCCTACTAAAACCCCAATTTCTTCCCGTTAGATTAGAAAGCAGAAGCTAGGCCCCTTTTTCTTAGAGTATTTATTCCCTTGGGGGTTATGCCAGAAGGCAGACTCCTAAGTTATCAAACTCAGAGTTTTCCTCAATTCCTTCTTTTTCCAGTTTGCTTCTTGCGGTTAACTCCATTACTACCTTATAGCGATAAACACCTGGAGTCTATCAAAAACAAAGAGAGGTTTATTCAGTGGGTACAGCCCTGCCTGGTGAACACCCTGAGCAGAAACAAACTACATAATATAAGACTTGAGCAGGAATATGTTTTTTATGATGTGCCAGCATAAAGGGGATCAAAGGCTAAAGCCAAATAAATAGCAACTGGGCACCAGCAGAGGAAACATATTTAGACTTTAAAATAATCAAAAACAAACCCAAAGAACACTAACACCCTCCACATTCAGCAGTCATATTTTCCCTCTTTTTATACAGGGCTTAAACCTGTCAAGAGTTTTTGAAGCTAATCACTGAAACTCAAGCAGAATCCTGCCTTTCACTGAGGTTGTGACAATAGCCAAAAAGACCCGGCATGAATAGATAGACCCTTCCTCCAACCCCACCCCACCTTTTCAAGCCAAGCCCCCCTTTCTCTTCCCCTATTGGTCCATTATTGAATTTACCTTGGCCACTTTTTGGAATTTGCCAGCTGACATTAATCCATTTATTGAGCTTGACTCTTCCTTATCTAAAACATCTCCAGGCAAACTGAAACAATCTGTCTGCCATCCACTGATTGGCAGTTCAAATTTTTTAGGTGATGCAACCACCCCACCTCTACCTTGCCAACCTTATTTCACTCTGGCAGAATGATTAAAAGAACATCAAGGTAACCATTGTTCACTACCATGTTTAATATCTGCAACATATTTACATAAACAATTTTAAAAGATTAGTCCCCTTGGACAAAAAAAAAATCAAGAATGAGGGGCCCAGCAGCCAAGAGGAGGAGGCAGATATGAGAGCAGAGAATTGACAGGCTCAACCCTGAGGGCATAAAGCTACATCTGTATTTGATTTGTCAGGGATTTACATTAGTGAAATTTTAACTCTGCAGATGATACATAAGATTACACTTACAGAACAAGCTTATGCAAATATAACTTAAACGCCATGGTATGTGGCCCAGACAGTGAATTTGGCAGATTTCATTGAGTCTGGTGGCTGGATCTAATAAATTCATTTACATGAAGGATTAGAACATCTGGAAAAGTAGCATGGTGGTTTATTGAAACATAAATAACATTAATTGAAAGGTTACAGGTATGCAAAACACGTCATGCCGGCGATGCAAAATGTTATAAAGCTGCTTCCCTATTCCACTAAAGAAAAGAGAAAAATAACTTGCTAATGAAAACAAAAAAGGGAATTCCCAGGATCCAATTTAAGTATCCCTTCAGATGGTTTAAGAGTGAGAGAGGCAGCCCAGTTCTTCGCCCAGCTTTGTAATGATCCCTCTTTTCCCAACCTGGTCTGTGCTGCCCTCCTGATATACATCTCAGGCACTAATTAGCAGCAGCAAGGTAGTGACATAATTAAATTTATTCTCAGTTACAAATCCCCGAACTGTCATGCCATTTTACCAACAGAAAGGCATGGTTGAGGTCTCCAGCTATTTCTTCAATGAGTTTATTTTTATTTTAGTGCTGTAATGTATACTCACTGGTAATGTGGATTGCCAGTTAATGTCTCGTGGAGTTGGTTGCCATAAGCATAATAACAAATTACCCAGAGGAAAATGAGCAAAGATTGATATCATATGATTTAAAAGCTGAGAGGAAAGCTCAGGTGGTTTACAATCAGTTGAGTACCTCAAGATTAATTTATAACTTGGTAACCCATTCAAATTCCCCTTCATCATTTATTCTCAAATAGAAAGATGGCTTAAGCTGTTCAGTCACCCGAAATGCCTCCTGCCTGTAGCAATAGCAAGCCATTCCTTCTAAAAGGATCGTTTTCATTATAAGTCATTATCAAAATGCTGACTTTGAGAACTTATTTAAATGAGGAAATAGGAAATCTAGTATTCTCTCAGGTATGGAGACAGAGTGGAGCCCACTTCAAAAATTCTATGTGGATTTGACATAAAGCAATCAAACAAAGAATTGTTTAAACAAAATTGAAAGAGAATCCCCAGTAATTTTTTTAATGAAAAATAAGATTTAATAGACTTTGGAGAATCAGAAGATTTAAAAAGAGAGAAAGAGAAATATTCTGAATGATCTTGTTTCCTATAATAATAAGAAAGTAGACAACATGATTTTTGCCTTTAAAGGAGCTAATAGAATCAAAAAATAGAAGAAATCTTTACTGACCATGTACCTTTCAACTCTTGCCATCATAAATACAATCCATAGAATGTATATAATTTTGATACTGCTCTTGAAAGGGTTTCTGTCATAACCTGTAACTGAAATTGGTCAAGTGCAATATATTGCCACAGTAAGCTTATTTTTCTACATGGATGTTAAAAAAAGACAATAAAAAGCAAAGATTTTTCTTAAATGGCTAAGTATAATAGACATTGCAAAAAAAATTAAAATAAGTCGTGCCCATTAATTACCATGACTCTCCAAAAAAACAGTAAATTTACTATTTTCAAATTTTCACACAGAAATGTCATTTGGCTGCACAGTGATAGAATATGAGTATTCATCAGGGAATATATTTCAAACATATTGTCCTTACTAATGTATCTCATCCAATAGGCTGTCTCACTGCCACTGTTCACATGAAACAGCTGGCCAACCTGGTATCTTCTGGGAATACCAGAAAGTACAACTTTATGTGTACTGATATTGGCTATTTGTAAGGCCTCCTCAGACAGCCATTTTGCTTTTTGGCATTTCTTTTCCATGGGGATGGTCTTGGTCCCTGTCTCCTCTACAATGTCAAGAACCTCCGTCCAGAGTTCATCAGGCACTCTATCTATCAGATCTAGTCCCTTAAATCTATTTCTCACTTCCACTGTATAATCATAAGGGATTTGATTTAGGTCATATCTGAATGGTCCAGTGGTTTACCCTACTTTCTTCAATTTAAGTCTGAATTTGGCAATAAGCGATCAATGCAAAGAAATAGAGGAAAACAGCAGAATAGGAAAGACAAGAGACCTCTTCAAGAAAATTAGAGATACCAAGGGAACATTTCATACAAAGATGGGCTCGATAAAGGACAGAAATGGTAGGGACCTAACAGAAGCAGAAGATATTAAGAAGAGGTGGCAAAAATACACAGAAGAATTGTACAAAAAAGATCTTCATGACCAAGATAATCACGATGGTGTGATCACTGACCTAGAGCTAGACATCTTGGAATGTGAAGTCAAGTGGGCCTTAGGAAGCATCACTAAGGGCAAAGCTAGTGGAGTCAATGGAATTCCAGTGGAGCTATTTCAAATCCTGAAAGATGATGCTGTGAAAGTGCTGCATTCAATATGCCAGCAAATTTGGAAAACTCAGCAGTGGCCACAGGACCGGAAAAGGTTAGTCTTCATTCCAATCCCAAAGAAAGGCAATGCCAAAGAATGCTAAACTACCACACAATTGCACTCATCTCACACGCTATTAAAGTCATGCTCAAAATTCTCCAAGCCAGGCTTCAGCAATACATGAACCATGAACTTCCAGATGTTCAAGCTGGTTTTACAAAAGGCAGAGGCACCAGAGATCAAATTGCCAACATCCACTGAAACATGGAAAAAGCAAGAGAGTTCCAGAAAAACATCTATTTATGCTCATTGACTATGCCAAAGCCTTTGACTGTGTGGATCACAACAAACTGTGGAAAATTCTGAAAGAGATGGGAATACCAGACCACCTGACCTGCCTCTTGAGAAACCTGTATACAGGTCAGGAAGCAACAGTTAGAACTGGACATGGAACAACAGACTGGTTCCAAATAGGAAAAAGATACGTCAAGGTTGTATATTGTCAGCCTGCTTATTTAACCTATATGCAGAGTACATCATGAGGAACACTGGGCTGGAAGAAGCACAAGCTGGACTCAAGATTGCTGGGAGAAATATCAATCACCTCAGATATGCAGATGACACCACCCTTATGGCAGAAAGTGAAGAAGGACTAAAAAGCCTCCTGATGAAAATGAAAGAGGAGAGTGAAAAAGATGGCTTGAAGCTCAACATTCAGAAAACAAAGATCATGGCATCTGGTCCCATCACTTCATGGGAAATAGATGGAGGAACAGTGGAAACAGTGTCAGACTTTATTTTGGGGGGCTCCAAAATCACTGTGGATGCTGATTGCAGCCATGAAATTAAAAGATGCTTACTCCTTGGGAGGAAAGTTATGACCAACCTAGGTAGCATATTAAAAAGTAGAGACATTGCTTTGCCAACCAAGGTCCGTCTAGTCAAGGCTATGGTTTTTCCAGTGGTCATGTATGGGTGTGACAGTTGGACTGTGAAGAAAGCTGATCGCTGAAGAATTGATGCTTTTGAAATATGGTGTTAGAGAAGACTCTTGAGAGTCCCTTGGACTGCAAGGAGATCCAACCAGGCCATTCTAAAGGAGATCAGTCCTGGGTGTTCATTGGAAGGACTGGTGCTAAAGCTGAAACTCCAATACTTTGGCCACCTCATGCCAAGAGTTGATTCACTGGAAAAGACTCTGATGCTGGGAGGGATTGGGGGTAGGAGGAGAAGGGGACGACAGAGGATGAGATGGCTGGATGGCATCACTGACTCGATGAAGGTGAGTTTGAGTGAACTCTGGGAGTTGGTGATGGACAGGGAGGCCTGGCATGCTGTGATTCATGGGGTTGCAAAGAGTCAGACATGCCTGAGCAACTGAACTGAATTGAACTGAACTGAACTGATATTGGCTAGTCTCAAAACTTAGAGGGTGGAAATAATGCTTTTACATTAATCCAATCCTTAAAAACAGGTTGCAGCCTCCTATCAAAAAGAAGTGTAATCTTGATTATTTTTGACACTGGGAGGGCAGAGTTTGACTAGAAGTGCTCACTGACTCCATTAAATAAATCACTGAATGGGGTTCCTGTCAGACTTCCTCAGCCATATTGGCATTTTAGGAGAAAAATACACAGGCAATAAGAATACACTGAGCTCATGCTCAATCGCTCAGTTTGCAGCCTCATAGACTGTAACCCACCAGCTTCCTCTACCCATAGGATTTTTCCTGGCTAGAAAACTGGAATGGAATGCAATTTCCTACGCCAGGGGATCATCCCGACCCAAGGACTGAACCCATGTCTCCTGGGTCTCCTGAATCGTAGGTGGATTCTTTACCTGCTGAGCCATCTGGGGAGCCCATACAGAGCTCACAGAGGTTAAATTCCAGACTTGTTTCCTTTGACAAGTCAGCCATGGGATTTGTGATTTTGACCTTAGTAAATGAGCCTATCTACTGCATCTATGGGATTCCCAAGTGGGGCTAGTGTTAAACAACTTGCTTGTCAATGCAGGAGACAAAAGAGATGCGGGTTCGATCCCTGGGTCCAGAAGATCTCCTGGAGGAGGGAATGGTAATCCACTCCAGTACACTTGCCTGGAGCATCCCATGGACAGAGGAGCCTGGGGGACTACAGTCCACGGGGTCGCAAAGAGTCAGACAAGACTGAAATGACTGAGCACACATGCACCTTATGTTACCGCAGTGTCAAGTGACTTCATGTATGTGTGGGTGCTCAATCGTGTTCAACTCTGCGACCCCATGGATTGGAACCCACCAGGCTCCTCTGTCCATGGAATTTTTCAGGCAAGAATACTGGAATAAGTTGACATTTCCTACTCCAGACTTATATATATATATATATATACACACATAAAATATATACATATAAAACACCCTTAAATTTGTGCTTGCTGCTGCTGCTGCTAAGGCACTTCAGTCGTGTCCAACTCTGTGCGACCCCATAGACGGCAGCTCACCAGGCTCCCCCGTCCCTGGAATTCTCCAGGCAAGAACACTGGAGTGGGTTGCCATTTCCTTCTCCAATGCATGAAAGTGAAAAGTGAAAGTGAAGTCGCCCAGTCGTGTCTGACCCTCAGCGACCCCCTGGACTGCAGCCCACCAGGCTCCTCCACCCATGGGATTTTCCAGGCAAGAGTACTGGAGTGGGGTGCCATTGCCCTCTCTGAAATTTGTGCTTAGCCATACATAAAAGTCTGTTTACTGCTGTTATGAGCCCAGTTGGGCACAGTACATAATAGCTACAACTTTCTTATAACTTCCACTATCATTTCTAGAAGGAGCTGAATAATGGCAATAGTTGACATAGAATTATTTAACAATGTAAACTCATTTAATTCCAAAACAAGTAGTAATAACCAGAGGAATGTGGGCAGCTCACCAAAATGAGAAAAGAAAACAAGTATTTCTTAGAAAGAAATCTTAAGATGATGAAGAATGAGGAGTTTCTGAGACATACAGCAGCATGAGAAGAGCCTTAGACTAAAGATAATCGTTCGCAAGAGTCAAGAGAATGAAGAGAACGAGAAAATTGGAGAAAAAAGTTTGTCAAGGGAATGAGGTAAGAATGAGTGAAGAACCATTGAACGTGGGGATTAAGATTAGAGAATATAACCATTAAAAGGATGTGACTTCCCCAAACCACCTTAAATATTAATCAAGTTGTAGAGTCTGATGCTAGGAAGGATTGGGGGTGGGAGGAGATGGGGACGACAGAGAATGAGATGGCTGGTTGGCATCACCGACTCAATGGACATGAGTTTGAGTGAACTCCGGGAGTTGGTGATGGACAGGGAGGCCTGGCGTGTTGTGATTCATGGGGTCGCAAAGAGTCGGACACGACTGAGCGACTGAACTGAACTGAAGGTTCTAAAAAATACTGATGTAGTGCCAAATTAATCAAACTGTACAGAATCCTTTTAAAGCTCGATTTTAAGTCCAGAAAGATATATGAAGTACATAAGAATTACCTTATATAGAATGAAGGAGTTAAGTCCAAACTGTTTTGGAAAGAAAATAATGTTAAAGGATATCTATTTCCACGACTTCCACAGCTACTTCCCTACTGCACACAAACCTCATTGTGACCTCTCCTGGGCATCTAACACATAACAATATCCGGATGTACTTCAGACTCCTCAGATATCACTAGCCAAGGGATGAACTCATCTCTTTCACCATCCCCTCCTCCAAAAAGCTCCTCTTTGTCCATAAATGACATCACCATAGTACCAGGTACCCAAACTCAATGCCTCCCTTTCTCATTTTCATTCACGTCTTTGGCCAATAAAACAGTAAATCCTGTTGACTCTGCCTCTTCCATTCCTCTCACATTGATATACCCTCCTAACCACCACCTTGTCTAAGACATGTGATCATTTCTTTCACCTGTTTAAAGTCACCCATTGGCTCTCCTTTGCCTGCAAGTGAAAATTCAAATTCCTTGGTGCAGCCTATGTGGTTCTTTACAGTACCCAAGACGGGCATGGGGGTTACTTACTGGGGCTGATGTTTTGCTAGTCTGTGATGCACAGTGCTTTAGTTCTCTGGACTTTTTCTCCTCAGTCTAGATTAAAAAAAATAATAAATGACCAGAGCACCTCACCAATCACATTACTCCCCCTGAGTCAGTTCATCAAACCTCTCTATCACATGACATATCATGAATTTTTCACAACTCTGGACATTTGAACATGTTATTTCCTCTCTCTCCAACTAGCAGGCTCCCACCCATCCATCAAGATTCAGCTCAAATATCACCTGCTCTATGCAGCTTTCCCCAACTGCCCAAGGCAAAGTTTATTTCTCTTCACTGCATTCCCATAGCATTTCTGTACTTCTCTCATGAAATATATTTTTCATTTAAAATCTCAATAGCCATGATCTCCAGGGCCAAGCACAATTCACAGGATATACTTAATGAATGTCTTACGGACAACTGAATCTAGAGGTGTCCAACATGACAGCTCCATCAGAGACAGGTAACAAAGCAAATGTATCAATTAAAATAATTCCTTAAAGACAGATGAAAATCAGTTAAGTGGAAAAAGACTCCCAGAAGACATGGTTGGCACAAAACATAGGTTAAAAAATGAGCTTTAAAAAGGCTCAGAAGAAAAATTTTTATTTCAAACCATTACTTACTTTTGACTCTAACCTTGAGAACATTTTTAGCTGAATGACTGTATTCAGACTTTTGGGGGGAAAACCTAAGTTTTTCATTGTCTTTTATAAACCAAGTAGTGCACCAACCACCCCTTACCTCGTCTTCAATCTTATTCACAAAATGTGTCCACCTTTCTACCCTACTTCTGAATCCCTTGTTTCTGTCAACCTTCATGGGCAAAACTGGATGGCAGTAACTGTTTGGCACTATCACAAAACTGGAGTAGAAACAAAGGAACAAGAGACAAGCTCCCGAGAGCCCAGCCAGCTGAGAACACTCTGATGACCCAGCTGGGATACTGAGAGGCAGGCACATTCAAGGCTTTGGCAATAGTCCTTGCTACCATATTTAACACCCAGCCATGCCAATTCCTCTAATTTGTTTCACCTTTTCTTACCTTAGCCTGAGTGCTATGTGAAGAATATACTCATCTGTACTCAGAGGCCAGCCCTACCAGCTGATTCTATCTGAATCCCCAAACGTCAGTAACTTTTATTCTAGTCATTTTCATAAGACAGTTCTGTAGTTTGACACCTGTCCTGAGGCTTTGTGATTGATTGTAAAGAAGGCTAGTAAGTCAATTTTAAAACTCTACTTTAGGACTTCCCCAGCAGTCCAGTGGTTAAGACTCCACCTTCCAATGCACAGGGCATGTGTTCAAACCCTGGTCAGGGAATTAAGGTCCCACATGCCATGGGGTGCAGCTTAAATACGTTTTTTTTTTTTTTTAATTAAAAAAGAAAAAGAAACATGGCCCCAAAATTTTTCACACTCTCCTGTTGAGAAGTGGGTCTACGTTCCTTCCTCTTGAATCTAGGCCATCTGACTGCTTGACCTACAGCTAGATGAACTGATGCTGTGCTTTTGTGTTCAGATCTCAAGAAACTGGAGTTCTACTTCCTGTCTCTTGGGACTCTTGCTGTAGGACCATAGCCACCATGACCATAAGTAGGCTAAGTAGTTCAAGTAGAGAGGAAGCAAGGCCCCCCAGTTCACAGCCTTGACTGAACTCTCAAGCTTACAGCCAGCATCATCTTGCCAACCAACAAAGATTCTTTTCTTGAATGAAGTTTGGTCAGGCTCCTGAAAGTTTTCCTAGGCCTGTCTGTGCACTTCCTTGTAAGATCTAGTTTTAGCAAGAACCCTGCTAAGTCAGTTTAACCAGAGTCCTCCTATCCTTGGTATCTGATCACCCTTGATATCTGATCAGGTTTCTCATCTGACATCATCCACCAGATGATGTCTGGTCATCCTGGCCTGTCTTCAGTAAGAATCCTGTTAGGTGACTGTAGCCAGAATATCCCTTACCACTGATGTTTCCTCTTAGTAAATTTCTATCCACTCTCCTCAACCATGTTCCTTGGCTACAAATTTCCATTTGCCTATGCTGTAATCTGGAGAAGGCAACGGCACCCCACTCCAGTACTCTTGCCTGGAAAATCCCATGGACAGAGGAGCTGGAAGGCTAGAGTCCATGGGGTCGCTGAGGGTCAGACACTACTGGGCGACTTCACTTTCACTTTTCACTTTCATGCATTGGAGAAGGAAATGGCAACCTGGGATTCTCCAGTGTTCTTGCCTGGAGAATCCCAGGGACAGGGGAGCCTGGTGGGCTGCTGTCTATGGGGTCGCACAGAGTTGGACATGACTGAAGTGACAGCAGCAGCAGCATGCTGTAATCAGAGTTGAGCCCAATCTTTCTCCCTCTCTGTGAAAGTTCACTTCAGTGGTCCCTATTCTTATGGTGATGCTCCTGAAAAAACTTTGTCTTACCATCATTCAGTTCAGTTCAGTCGCTCAGTCGTGTCCGACTCTTTGCGACCCCATGAATCACAGCACGCCAGGCCTCCCTGTCCATCACTAACTCCCGTTCACTCAAATTCATGTCCATCGATGTCATTGAATATTTTTTCTTTAACAAAGCCAACTTTGCCTTACCATCATTAATGAATGTCATCTTCAAAATAAATCCTCCAGATCTCCTAAGGTAACTTCATCATCAGATGCTACATGGAACAAAGATGAGTTGTGCTTGCTAACCTAGCCCACAGTACAAATTCAGGATAAAAATAAATGACTTTTTATTTTAAGCATCTAGATTTGGGAGTGGTTTGGGAAACAACATATGTGACTGATAGAGCAGGTAATTGACTAATGAATGACAAGTGTTCTATTCCAAACCAAGTTTTCATATAAGAAAATCATACTAAACTTAGAAGCTATTTTGCTTTTAAAAAATCTTTTATTCTAGAAAAGTTTAAACCATACAAAAAATAGTGACATGAGTCTATCCACCATGCATGTATCCAAGACCTAGCTTGAATAATTATCAACTCACAGTAAATCCACCATGAATTTTAAAGCAAATTCAAGATGTCATATCATTTCATTTTTAAATACCTGAGTGTGTCTTTAAAAGATAGCGATTCTTTTTAAAACATGATAATACTATTTTCACTCTAAAATAAATTCACCATAGTCCTTAACATTTCCTTAATATTACTGAATGTCCTATTGCTATTCAATCTTCCCCAATTGATTCTTAAGTGTTTGGTTTGGTTTGGTTTCATCTTGCTTGTTAGGATCCATACAAAATATTTTGTTTGACTCATCACTTGTGTCATTTAAAAATCTATAGGTTCTCCTTTTAGTTCTAGTTGTCCCTTTGTTTTATTTACTGAAGAGCCCTAGTGACTTGTCCATGAAAACATATGTGGATCTAATAATGTTCTCAGTTTCTGCTGAGACACTAGACTACTAGATCCATACCAAAGAGTCTTGCTTTTTGGGAAAGGATTCACCTTGGCTACAAAATTCGAGTCTGGTATAGATTTCTCCATACTACTACAGAATATCTAGACCCAGGCCCAGCCCCATCCATAGGCAAAGTAAGAAACTGCTTGTTCAGAATTGTTTGAGGAATTGACTCTGCTCCAACCAAATTACCTTCCTACTTGGCCATTGGAATGACCCTGGATTAAGAACTTTCAGATACATAGACTTATTTGGCTGGGAAGTAATAATGCCCCTGAATCATTATCCTGGCAGAGATTCATTTTTCATATTAGCCATTTCTTATTCCTCAAGGTTTTCTTTAAGATGCAGAAGTCAATTTGATGTTAGGAGGAGGTCATGAACATTCTAAGGCTTGAAATGTTCCAGCAAAACAGATTCCTGTGATGTAAGGACATTTGAAGTGAAGAAGTGAAGTGAAGTCACTCAGTCGTGTCTGACTCTTTGCGACCCCATGGACTGTAGCCTACCAGGCTTCTCTGTCCATGGGATTCTCCAGGCAAGAATACTGGAGTGGGTTACCATTTCCTTCTCCAGGGGATCTTCCCGGCCCAGGGATCGAACCAGGGTCTCCCGCATTGGAGGCAGACGCTTTAACCTCTGAGCCACCAGGGAAGCCCCAATAAAGGCAGTCAAAACCCAATGAGTAGCTTGAGATCAGGTATCTCGGAGAGGTGTGAACAGATGTGCTGAAGAGACCATAAACCAGTCTAGTTATGAAGGCTAAGTCTTCCTTCACCTTTGCCTCCGTTCATGCCATTCCCTTCATACGCATCCCATTGTGTAGCTAATGTGCAGCTAGTAACTTTTCCCTTAGCAAAAATTATACTCAGAAAAAGCATCTGAGAGGATCTGATACAAACAATTATCCCTCTGGTTTTTAAGCCTTATTTTAATTCTAGAGTGAAAGTTTTATTACTCATTAAAGAAGTTCCAAGCATTTTGGAAGGAGTTAGGCTTGTTTTTACCTGGAAGTCTTCCTCATGCCCTGGGTGGCACAGGTTGTGTTTTCTGGGATATTCAAACATTTAAGAAAAATATGTATGCCCTGATGAGACAGGACGTGTTACATGGGTATTTTATCACTTAAGAAAGATTTCTAGGCTTGAAAACAGAAACAGCAGTACAAGAAACCTGAAGACAGATCTGTCTGCCTTCAGTTCAGTTCAGTTCAGTCGCTCAGTCGTGTCCGACTCTTTGCAACCCCATGAATCACAGCATGCCAGGCCTCCCTGTCCATCACCAACTCCCAGAGTTCACTCAAATTCATGTCCATCAAGTCGGTGATGCCATCCATCCATCTCATTCTCTGTCGTCCCCTTCTCCTCCTGCCCCCAATCCTTCCCAGCATCAGACTCTTTTCATGAGGTGGCCAAAGTATTGGAGTTTCAGCTTTAGCATCAGTCCTTCCAATGAACACCCAGGACTGATCTCCTTTAGAATGGACCTTAGAAAGCTATAGACCTAGGCCTTGGGTTCTCACATGCAGTACAAAGGCTTGCAATTATCTCTCAGTTCTCTCTGTTGCTTTGAATTCCTCATGTATCAAATAGCCTCACCAAAGTAAATCATGTGAAACAGCACTCTGGTTTAGAGAGATCAAAAAAAAAATTCTATCTAGTTTAGTCTAGTCCCCTAATTAGGGGAGGTGGTTAGAGAAAGGGAAATTGAAAGTAAGGATCTAAACCACGTTTGGACAAAAAAGTTTTTTATATGAAAAAAGAATGTGTGTGTGTGTGTGTATATACATATATATACATATATATATATATATAAAACTGAATCACTGCTGTACAGCAGAAATTTTTTAAAATTACAATTTTTTTACAAAAATATTGTAAATCAACTATACTTCAATAAAAATAAAGTTTTCTAATTTGTTTTGATCATAAAATCTACTAAAGGAAAATAGATGTTATTAGTGTCTGCTTTGGACTTTTTAGGGACTTCCCTGTAGCTCAGACAGTAAAGAATCTGCCTGCAATCCAGGAAACCTGGGTTCGATCCCTGGGTTGGAAAGATCCTCTGGAGAAAGGAAAGGCAACCCACTCCAGTATTCTTGCCTGGAGAATCCCATGGACAGATGAGCCTGGTGGGCTTCGGGGTCACAAGAGTCAGACACAACTGAGTGACTAACACTACTATTTGGACTTTATAACCTAGATTAAACACAAATTTTTAAAAACAACTTTAAAATATTCTTTAGAAATTTCCAGAGCCAATCATTTTACTGTCATCTCCTAAATATGGGGGAAGTTTTGTGGTACCAATTGTGCTGGGCTTCCCAGGTGGTTCAGGGGTAAAGAATCTGTCTGCCAATGAAGGAGATTCACGAGATGCAGGTTCAATCCCTGGGTCAGAAAGATCCCCTGGAGAAGGAAGTGGCAAACCACTCCAGTATTCTTG
The DNA here is from genome assembly GCF_049115385.1 of Moschus berezovskii. Lineage (NCBI taxonomy): Eukaryota > Metazoa > Chordata > Mammalia > Artiodactyla > Moschidae > Moschus > Moschus berezovskii. The sequence goes on along the minus strand of NC_142469.1, from coordinate 78,141,480 downwards.
CCTGGGAAATCCCATGGACAGAGGAGCCTGGTGGGCTACAGCAGTCCATGGGATCCCAAAGAATCAGACACGGCTGAGTACATGCATGCCAGCACAGGCACGCTACAAGCAATTACACTACCTTCCAAGTCCTGGAATTATTTTAATGACAATTAGCCATTCCAGTGTTGGTGGTTAACTCCACAAGGAACTCTATGGTTAGTTCTTTCTTGTCTTTCAATAAGAAAATAATTTTTAAAATAACAATGTCTACCTTTGTCTATATATTTTGCTTAAACTTATATTTTTTTAAGAGTAGGGCTTCTTCCTTAGTTCCTTAGCATTCACTGGAGCGATGTTGAAATTTTTTATTTATTTTTTTCATTTGTTTTTAGGTATCTAAACTACTAATGAAGAACCAGCGACACACTTGGAGCAAATTATTTTTAACACCTCTCCCATCAACAAAATTATCCCCAGTTGTAATCATGTAATGAAACAAATAATGATATGACCAGAGAAAAAATGTAAGCAGTGAATTTTTCTTTAACTGAACTTTTTATATATATACATGTTAGTAAAAAATAAAATAAAATGAATGTTAAATTTTAAAATGTGGGAAAATGTAATGAATTAATATTTTATACATTAAATATATAAACATTTAAATACATTTTTTTGAAAAAGAAAAATTTACACCCACATATTAGTCAATTACAATAGTGAATAATAGGCAACAACACATTTTCTGTTTTGGAAGCTTCTGTAAACTTGTAAATAATTTTATCAAAATCAACCTTTGTGTAATCATAGGCAATGTAGTTAGATTTTTTTTTTTAATCTATCTTTACTTTTAGCTTTAAAAAGTGTCTTTCACATAAAGAAAAGTGAAGTTGCTCAGTCGTGTCCGACTCTTCGTGATCCCAAGGACTGTAGCCCACCAGGCTCCTCTATCCATGGAATTTTCCAGGCAAGAGTACTGGAGTGGGTTGCCATTTCCTTTTCCAGGGAATCTTCCCGACCCAGGGATTGAACCTCCATCTCCTGCATTGCAGGCAGATGCTTTACCATCTGAGCCACCAGGGAAGCCCTCACAAGTTGATATGGTTACTGTTCAACTGTAATGACATATGTGTGTGAGCTTCAAATTAGCACATTTTAATTCCTTATTCTTTAATAAATATTATTTTCTATGTAAAAGCTTCTTAAGAAAACTTCCAGTTTTATAGTCTGATCACAAGACACAGAGACTCAGCTACACATATTCATTTTTAGAGCACGTTCTTAAAGGTTCTAGATCTTTCTAGCTCATTTTGGGCACAGTTTGTGTTCACAGTTCCTGTGATACTATGGCAGCCTTGTTTGTAAAGTACTGGCTTAGAAATAAATGATGAGAGGCTGATGATCACTAAAAGGAAGAAACAGAACTTGAATTACTTTAATTCTGTCATTCTGTATATTCACTTAGTTTGTATTTATATTTCAAACTTTTCATCCTGTTGAGACATTTGAAAGTCCCTAGATCTGATTCCAAAGAAAGAAATGCAGATTACAGTTTCAGAAATTCATTGTGAAATGGAATTTTTATGATTTCAAACAACTATACAAATAGGACAATTCTTAACCATAAGGTTAAGTATGACAAAGAATCATAAAAATCTGATTATTTTAAAAACAGATGGATTAAAAGTTGGTTGTATTATTTTTAATTTCTCTATGGGCAGCACATCTTTTTCTGCTTTCTCTCAAGGCAGACTGCTGCCAGCACCTTGGCTTTGATATGCCACTGAGGAAATAATAATAATAATCTGTGGGCTTCACTGGTGACTCAGTACTCGGGTTCCATCCCTGATCTTGGAAGATCCCACATGCCATGGAGCAACTAAGCCAGTGCGCCAAACTACTGAGCCTGTGCTCTAGGGCTTGGGAGTCCGCACACACCACAGCCTGTGCTCTGCAACAGGAGAAGCCACTGCAATGAGCAGCCTGAGCACCACAGCTGGAGAGAAGCCCTCACTCTCTGCAACTAGGTAAAAGCCTGCCCACCTACAAAGACAAGGCTGACCGCTGCCTCCTGCTCAATGAACGCAGTAACTATAATATGCTTGAAACATCCTGAAATGATCGGCCCCTCACCCAGTCTATGGAAAAATTGTTTTCCACAAAACTGATTCCTGGCACCAAATAAGTGGGGGCTGCTGCTGTACAGGAGAGACAGTTATGTGCAGACTTGCAGCATAAGCTGGGGCTGTCCAGAAAAAAACTCGAAAGGGGAGATAGAAACCGAAATGTCTGTTCATAGGTGGCTTGGTGAGGAACAATAGAGTGGTAATAACAAGACAGAGGAATTCTAGTTGGAGAGAGGCAGACAGTGTGTGAACAAAGTGAGGATGTGACACCTGCTTGCGAATTCTGAGAGCAGTGATCTGATTAAAGAAGACTGCTTATGTGGGGAGGAGAATGTTGGATGGTAAAATGAGCCAGACTTTGGACAGCTTGAATATTAGAATCAGAAATTTGAGTCTGATATAAAAGAAGCCATTTTAGATATTTGAAGGAAATCCAGACTGTAAGGAATCAGTATAAACAGTGAGGAGTGAGAAATGGAAAGGCAGGCAAACCAATGTGGTCCAGGAAGGAAATGCTCTCTGTACAGGCTGATTATGGCTGTGAAAGCTTCCCTGGTGGCTCAGAGGTTAAAGCATCTGCCTCCAATGCGGGAGACCCGGGTTCGATCCCTGGGTCGGGAAGATCCCCTGGAGAAGGAAATGGTAACCCACTCCAGTATTCTGGCCTGGAGAATCCCATGGACGGAGATGCCTGGTAGGCTACAGTCCACGGGGTCGCAAAGAGTCGGACACGACTGAGCAACGGAACGGAATGCATAAAGAGATTGATAACAGATCAGTTCAGTTCAGTCGCTCAGTCGTGTCCGACTCTCCGCGACCCCATGAATCACAGCACGCCAGGCCTCCCTGTCCATCACCAACTCCCGGAGTACACTCAAACTCATGTCCACAGAGTCGGTGATGCCATCCAGCCATCTCATTCTCCGTCGTCCCCTTCTCCTCCCGCCCCCAACCTTTCCCAGCATCAGAGTCTTTTCCAGTGAGTCAACTCGTCTCATGAGGTGGCCAAAGTATTGCAGTTTCAGCTTTAGCATCAGTCCCTCCAATGAACATCCAGGATTGATCTCCTTTAGAATGGACTGGTTGGATCTCCTTGCAGTATAAGGGACTCTCAAGAGTCTTCTCCAACACCACAGTTCAAAAGCATCGATTCTTCGGCGATCAGCTTTCTTCACAGTCCAACTCTCACATCCATACATGACCACGGGAAAAACCATTGCCTTGACTAGACGGACCTTGGTCGGCAAAGTAATGTCTCTGCTTTTTAATATACTATCAAGGTTGGTCATAACTTTCCTTCCAAGGAGCAAGCGTCTTTTAATTTCATGGCTGCAATCAGCATCTGCAGTGATTTTGGAGCCCAAAAAAACAAAGTCTGACACGGTTTATAAGGGAGAGAAAGATGACTAAATTTTCAAGCCTGGATAACCATGAAAATCATGAAAAGCCAGCTGAAAAAAAAAACAAACCCGAGTCCTAAATATTTTAAAAATATTATACAGTAAATGGACTTATTGGTAAGAATTTAGTTATTAAACATGAGACTTGTCCTGGACTTCTGGAATTAAATTTTCTAGTTCCATGTTTTCAGTATTAAATACTCAAATAAATGCAGAAAAATGTTTGGATTTATTACAAACTCTAGCAAAATAGACTGTTGGTTTGGCACAAATTATTCTTGTTTTTAAAACCAAACAGTGGCAGAATGCCATGACTATGAAATCATTGTGATGCTTCACCAAATCAAAACTGGATGAGAGTGACCATATTAGAAAGCATTAAATATTTATTGTGCCAAAGTTTTCAGTGAACTTACAGAACGTAACTTTTTTCGGTGAAACACTGAAATAACTAGTTGGTTTTATCCTCATACTTATTCTCATAAGTAATCATTAAACTGGTATTAAGTGAAAAAATTGTCAGCAAGTGAATAATTCATAAAATTGAATAGAAATGTTATAACTTATGGACATTTGGATCTACTATATTGCATCTGAGTGCAATCTGAATCCACGTTTATGAAAACAAATTTTCTAATCAGGATTTTACCTTTACTGATGATTTTTTTAGAAAATTCATTGTCATTTTAATCTTTTGATAATTTTCAAAGTGGTACAGTTAACCATTTCCACTTTTAATTTTTTCATTTACTGAACTTTTCAAAATAATTTTACAATATAAATTATAAATGAAGATTTAGCAACTTTGTTTTATTCATATCAGTTTTTACCAAACCCACTGTGGGTTTTTGGTTTTATATTATGTTGTGTCCTTTGTCCAAGAAAAATGCCCTTTCATCCCATTTTGTACATCTAAATTTGGATTAGGAAAAGAATTGTGTGCAGATTAGATCTTCATTTTATTCTAATTAATTTCCTATTGAGACATCTTCTGAGTAAAAATGGCAGAGTAGAACAGTCTTAAAATGTTGAGATCACAACTTTCTGCTTCACATGAGACATCCAGAGCAGGGTCAGTACCAGTGGGAAACATGTGAGTTTTCTTGAACATGTCTGGAATAGCAGCCTGCTTTGCTCTACTAATCATGAGTAATTTCTTCAGCAGCAAAACTCATCACATTTGTCTGATTTTTAATTTTATATATATTTCCTCATTTTAAAGAACTTCCAAATTCTGTTAATCTACCAACAATATGAGAGCAATGAGCTCTCTTACAAAACTTACATCATGTTATCATTTCTATCAGAAACTTTGTCCTAACGGTGTTACACGTTCTGCATAATGACATGTTTTCCTTACCTAAAAACATGGTGATTTCTGAGACTTTTTGCACTGCTAACTGTTGAATGAGCTCTGAATTCTGTGGGACCAGCAAAAATGCAAAAGTCTACAGATTTCACCACTTAAGGATCAACTGGGCATGGTTCATACTACCAGTAAAATGCTTTGGAAATCTCTTTGCCCTCCTTTCTAAACACCTTCTAGCAAGCACAATGCTGCCTATGACTTTCATTCTCTCAATTATTCATCTGTCACTAGCAAAACTTCTTGAATGTATTTCTTGTCTCTGAGACATAACAAGAGAATATAATGTTTCCCTAGCATGAAGAAATTGGTAGCATGATGGATGAAACTTCAGGAACATTACACTAGCTGGTTGTTTAAGTTTTAATAAAAAACACACTTGGGTCTTCCTTGCTAGATCTGAAACTTAACATGAATTGGTCTGCAAGGAAATCTAAGTACCATTTTTTGGTACATTTGGATTTTTACCTGTAACAATTAGTCAGAAAAAGTTATATTTTCTAATTGTTTGCTATTGAAGAGCTTTCTAAATCCTAGAATTTAAAAAATGTTTCTGAATTTTAAATATAGTACTTTTCAAATCTGATACATATTTAAAACATTTCTCACATATTTTTTAAAAAATTGTTTATCATATCAAATAGTTTTATCATGTTATTTCACATATATTACAAGTATCATATTTTAATCTACCTAAAACAGCCCTTCTGTAACTCTCTTTGTATAGATGGAAAAAAAAATAGAGGCCTCAGTTCTATTCTCCAGATCAAGCCTTTTGACCCATCTCAACAACTAGACCTGTGGTTTGGTCAATAATTATGGTATTTTTTATGGGAGCCCTGAAATGTTATATAAAATATGATTCTAGAGGGCAAGGAGGGTGGTCATTAGGTCCAAAATATACAATGAGAACCAAACTTGGGCATGAAGAATTTACTGTTTTCCATTTTCACCCCAAGAAACATTTGAACAATGATGCTTCTTTGTTTGGTAGACTTATGCATTAATTAAGCCTTACTGTTGTTTCACATGACTATTATTTAACAGTATTTCCATACAGACCATAGCAATTTAAATAAATAAAAGATTAAACAAAATGTATTTATTTTAAATTATCCATATCAGGTTCAAAATTATTAAAGATAACGAGATGATCCTTTCTTTTATCCAGATAAACATGTCTGTTCCTTACACATTATTTTAATGTGTAAAGATAAAAAAGATCACATTCATCTCATTGGATGATAATGAACGTATTGTTCACTAATGAAATCAGCTCATTTCTGAGATACTTGTGATTTCTTCCCCTATCAGCATGTCACACCAAGGACGGATTACTGTGGCAGCAATTTGTTTCAGATTTACTCTGTCAGTTCAGCCATTGATGACTTGAGACCACCCTTATCTGAGGTAGAAAATAGAGCTTTTTGTTGAGAGGGAAAAAAAATGTTTATTTTTTTAAGCCATATCATCTTTCTATTTGACACACATAAGAGTGGTGGATATGACTCTAATGAACTTGAATGCATTTTAAAGTATTCTTCATGTACACTTGTTTTATGTATTTTTAGTCCCAAGGAGTTTTGATTCCATGGACTACCTTGAAAAAAAAGTCAAAGTAAAAATTCAGATACTTCTGTTTCCCACCAAACATTAAAAAGAGATACTTGTACTGAGAACCAGGAAGAAACAATAAAGTAAAGCTTGTGATTTTTCAAATTATATACAGTAATAGACTGGATCTGTGACTCAAACATTTTGGAAATTTCCCTCTTCGTAGTTTAAATGTCATTTTATTTCCAAAGATTTTTACAAGAGCAGTATTTAAGTGTCACTATGTAATATGTTCTTCAAATGTATTCTCACTTTATTTCATCTAATCAATAATGACTCTCAAAAGTTTAATCTGGTACAGTCCAGGTTATTGCATATTAACAATTTGTTAACTAGGTGAAATGATTCAAGTTTGTCTGTATCTTCCCCCATCTACAGGTCATTGTTTAAATGTCTCTTTCAGGTTTTCAAATTAGCCGATTCTATACTCAGTATTCATATTTAGCTCCAAAGTCAATGCTTAACAATTTTTTTTTTTGAAAGTGGCTCTACTTCTCATTTTCCAACCCATTGCTTCAATCTAGCTTCTGTCCCCTATGACATTACTGGATCTGTATTGATTTTCCAATTGGACATTTTCCAATCGCCACATATGAGAGTTTTCTTTTTTAAATTATTATCTTACTAACTCTCTCTGCTTTACATACACACTGAGAATGACAGTCCTTTTTAAAACCCTCCACCCCATTTATGACCCTTATGCTGCACATTCTGGGTTCTTTTCATAATTTGACACCTGTGCATTTCATCCTCCTTTATGAGCTCTCCAGCCTATGCCTGCCCCATAAATGTCTGTATTCCCAGTAATCTACCTTCCTCATAGTGCTCCACAGGGGTGATCTCATTTTCTGTTTTTTTTTTATTTTTATTTTTTATTGGAGGCTAATTATTTTACAATATTATATTGGTTGGTTTTGCCATACATTGACATGAATCCGCCCTGGATGTACATGAGTTCCCCTTCCTGAACCCCCCTCCCACCTCCCTCCTCCCCTTATTCTCCCTCTGGGTCATCCCCACACACCAGCCCTGAGCATCCTGTATCATGCGTCAAACCTGGACTGGTGATTCATTTCACATATGATAATATACATGTTTCAATGCCATTCTCCCAGATCATCCCACCCTCGCCCTCTCCCACAGAGTCCCAAAAACTGTTCTATACACCTGTGTCTCTTTTGCTGTCATGTATACAGGGTTATCATTTGCATCTTTCTAAATTCCATATATATGCGTTAGTACACTGTATTGGTGTTTTTCTTTCTGGCTTACTTCACTCTGTATAATAGGCTCCAGTTTCATCCACCTCATTAGAACTGATTCAAATGTATTCTTTTAAATGGCTGAGTAATACTCCATTGTGTATATGTACCAAAGCTTTCTTATCCATTCGTCTGCAGATGGACATCTAGGTTGCTTCCATGTCCTCTCTATTATAAACAGTGCTGCAATGAACATTGGAGTACATGTGTCTCTTTCAATTCTGGTTTCCTTGGTGTGTATGCCCAGGAGTGCGCTGTTAATTCTTATCTGCTGCTGATTCCCAAATGTAAGTCACCAATTCGACCTTTCCTCATCTCTTCTCTTTGAAACTTTCCTCGATGTGAATCTCCAACACCTCAGATTCAAAACATCCCAAACTATTACGTCTTAAGCAGTTAGGTTCCCCAAGGAAATTGCTGATGCACTTGACATAAGATAATTTAAGGAGAGTTGATTATAAAGATACTGTGACAAACATGTTGCTACAGGGGAACCATCAAAGACTGTCCAATAACACAGTTAAACATCCTGGGCCAAAGGAATGAGGGGAGGAAAAATTAGTAAAACAATGAAATCTGAAAGGAAGAAAACCTGTACAATGAGAATGTTGATGTCTATGCAGACATCAAACAAGAAGGAAGAGTAGGTGGTAGATTTGGGGGAGCAAAGAGAAGATATCCAGCACAATATGTCCTTTTCGCTTAGCATCCATTCTCATCTTTTGTTAGGTGAAAAGTGTGAAACATCATCACAGGGAATTCAAGTCCCACCAGTTACTGTGTAATCGACAAGTATTATATAATCAATCTGGACTTAACTCCATGTGAATCTTAGAATATTAGCTTAACATGTTCTTCATATACAATAGTGACTAACGAAAGAATAAACAGATAACAGAAAATAAAGTGTGCAGAAGTATCTCACAGAATCCAGTGACAGAAATATATTAACAGCTAAGCCTCCAGAAAGAATCAAAGTGGGAACTGGGAGACTCCTGGGAGTTAAGGGACTGTTCTTTCCAGCTCTTCTCACTGTTTCTCTTAGTAGATCTACTTTCTTCTATTTTCTTCTTCTTTTTTGTCGCAGTTCCATCCACCCAACAGGAAATGATCACACCATACATACCAGGCTTATACATCTCCTGTGTTCAAGAGGCTAACTCAGATGTACACTAACTCTTTTAGTCTCGATGTTTCCTCAGAGACACAATATTATGACCCCAGCTTAAGACCGCATAACCACCCCTGAACAAATAAGTTCTGTTCAGGGACACCTGCTTTGAGACCAGCGCCAGAGAAGAGGAACCTGAAGGATAACATAAGAATGTCTATTACGGCCTTAACTCTAAAAATAGAATCTAGGTCTCACATGTTCTTGCCTCTCTTAGAAGACATAGCCGTTTGGGGGTTATATAAATACTCAAATCTGGTTGGTTGATTTTAATTTTCATCAGCAAAGGAAATATTTCATACTTGAAGATTGTGGCTTAATTATTCCCTTAACATTTGCTTCTCCTTTTTGAGTAATTCTGATGTTCCCACCCTTCTCAGTGTCCTTCCTACTTGTATTTTCCTAGTCTCTAAGAATAGTTTTTTTTTTTAATTTCTGATAATGGTTTCAATTGTCTCATTGGAAAAGAACTTGAGAGTATGCATGGTGTTCTGGTTATGATTTCACCACAATGGACCAGTGCAAAATATAGAGGAATTGCTTTTCATTACCCACCGCCTCACATCGTGCTTAACTATGTAACCATATATACACTTCTGTAGCTCTTTAGAGAATTTTTTCCTCTGCTTGAAAATTCCCTAATTTTATTTTGTAGTAGGTTATTGTCATCTCCAAGTAACTGAAGAGGAATTAAACTAAATAGTGTATAGCCCCAAAATAAAAAGAATCACACATACCACACATATACACATACATAAATTAAACAATTCTCAGCAATAATATTGATAGTGATATGATTGGTATTGTTATTCAGAAGCTGTTATGTTGGCATTATATACAAGCAAATTAGTAATTGGCAAATTAGATCATATTCTAATTCTAACAAACTCTTGAGAACTAGGAATTTCCACCTGTGAGAAAACAGGTACACACTTATCAGAAAGGCTAAAATCCTGTCATCCTGCAGAAACACCAGTATAATTCTATTATAAACAAATTTTCTTTTGCATATGTGTGTATTGTAGGTAATATCTAGGATTTCTTCAAAATAATATGAGAGAAAGTACATTGGGATATAAATGGAAAAAAGACTGGTTTGTGTGCTAAGTCACTTCAGTCATGTCTGACTGTATGCAACACTATGGACTATAGCCTGCCAATCTCCTCTGTTTATGGGATTTCCCAGGCAAGACTAGAGTGGGTTGCCATTTCCTTCTCCAGGGGATGTTCCCAACCGAGGGATCAAACCTACATCTCTTAGGTCTCCTGCATTGGCAGGCAGGCTCTTCTAGGGCTTCCAAATTGGGGTGTAGATGAAAAAAAGACTGGTTAGGAGTTGACAATTATTTGTTTAATCTGTAGGTTGAGTATGAGTATAATCTGAAGTTTCTATATATTTGGAATTAATCTACCTTTTTAAAGTGAAAATTAATAAATTAATTAAAATGTAGTGTGATAATGAAGGAAATGTTAAACAGGATGACAGGAAACGTACCTGCATTCTAGTGCCCAATTTACAATATACAAACGAGATGCAATGTCAAAGACAAGTCACTTAACTTCTCAAAGATTTGTTGACTCATTTGTAGAGGTCAGATAAAACATATTAGCCTCAGAACAAGAAAACTAAACCAAATTTTCTATGGATTTGATTTGAAGCCCTCAGGACAATTATTTGATAAACATCTTCAAACTTGTCACAACCTCCGTGATTGAAATTATATCACAACAGAACACACTGAAGTTTAATAAGCCAATTCTCTATTGGGTTCAGTGTCAGTTCAAATTATTCAAACCTAACATTGGTAAAACTCATACTGTTAACTGAAAAACACAGCTAATAAATGGCCAACCTTTGTAATTTAATCATAAAATTAGGTTTCCACTGATACATGCAATTACAATCAATTATTGTTTCTAAAATCTTTACTTAAATCAGTATTGAAAAATGCCAATAAAATATGAGATATTTTCATTCTAATTTTAAGTTAGTTTAATAATTATAACCAAATCCAAATATAATAGAAAATAAAATAAAATATGCAAAGTATTCTTTCAGAATGGCATTTTCAGGATCAACTTTACAAGCAACCTGTTTTAAAAAATGAATATTAAAAATATTCTTTCAAATCAGACCTAAATCCACCCATATAATGTAGTAAAGAGCTCATCTTCTGAATCTCTCAATTATGTATTTCTGCATCTACTTAGATGGATCTACAGAGCTTGTTTTAGGCTGCAGAATTTTTTCTTGCTTAGTACATTATACTTACAAATAACCAGAAAAATTTGTACTTTTCCAGTCCAACTAAAAAAAAAAAAAAAAACACCTCATTTTAGGATTTGCCCTTACTCATATACACACTCATTGAGCAAGTACACACACATGTGCGAACACACACATTTTAGTTGTACTAAACTTAATGTGAAATTTTAGATTAGCGTCTCATTTATTGGCAATTCTGGGAAAGGGTTTTAGCTTAATCCTCAGTTAATGAAACCCTTGCTTGTGAATTTCCTTTGTCAACACTGCATTTAATGTATAGTGCTTCATACCTGCTGGATCATCAAAACCTGCAAAGTGATTAGGCTCAATTGGAATGTGAAAGTTGGAAGAAAGGAATTTTGTAATATTTTATAAAAAGAAGTTACATGGGCTGGCTCTATTTTAAAAACTATTCTTCAGCTCCTGTGTTTTTCTATTAAAAGTAATAAATAGCTATGCTTCAAACATAACAAAGCAGTTCTTAGAAATCAAGCCTGATTGATAGGTAATTCCTTTAGAGAAAACAACCAGGTCAGATACTGGTTCAGAAAAAGTCTGGACACTGTTCCTTCTTTTGCTTTGTCAAGGCTGGACACGTATGTGGAAATGACTCTCAGAAAATTACAGCAAATGCCTACCAGATGATTTGGGCAAATGTACATGTGATCATCAAACATTTAGGTTAAAAAAAGCTATCAGTGATTCATACACTATTTTTATATCACCCATTTTCAAAAATATGGGCTATACGAACATTCAATAAATACAAAATGCCATTTTTTGGAGCTACAGCAGGCACTTCCAGATTTGGCACTGTCATCCAATAAAGTGCTTCCCAGGTGGTACAGTGGTAAAGGATCTGCTTGCTGTGCCAGAGATTCAAGAGAGGTGGGTTCAGTCCCTGGGACTGGAAGATTCCCTGGAGTAGGAAATGCCAAACTGCTCCAGTATTCTTGCCCAGAAAAGTCCATGGACAAAGGAGCCTGGTGGGCTACAGTCCATGGGGTCACAAAGAGTTGGACACAACTGAGCACAGTACAACATAGTAGCATCCAATAAGGGATCCCAGGTTGTTAATGGACAATTCCTACTAGCAATGGTGACAATTAGATGACAGAAAAGGACATTACAGAGATAATCAAAAGCAACAACACTTGGCTGTTAGTGTGAAAAATCTATGATGAAGTTAAAGTTTAATTTTATTGAATAGTATAAAATACAGTTCTTTGATCATAAAGTCTAAAGAAAAGTCTACCCTGGCCCCTTCAGCTTTGGTGTCTCTTCAAGGAAATGAATCCATAATTTCTACACAGTATCATTTTAAAACAATAATAGATCCTTAAGCAGAATAAAGCAAGAACCTCAGTGTGGAAACAAGAATTGACAGCAAAATAGTAAAATACCATCTATATCTAAAGTTGGTCTGCTAAAAAGACTTCTCTTCTTACGTTTCTATGAACGGTTTCCTTATTTAAAAGCTGAAAACAGTATGTCAATCAGCCACGTGCTTTCCAGAAACTATTGAATCTTATCAGTCTGGCAGTCGCCATTTTTATTGAAAGAAAAGCTAGGCAACCGAATAATTATGACTTTAATCCAAAATATTCTATAATTTCAGAGACAAAATTACCTTGAGTGAACTTATGCAAAGCTTGGCTATGTACCATGCAAAATCTAAAGCACACAAGGAACAAAAACTTCAGATGGAGGCCTAACCCCCAGTAAAATGTTTGCCAGCTCTTCAGAAGGACTGGTTAACCTCTTATGCAATGGAACAAGGTTGGATAACCTTACCTGTCCTTTTAGGAACAAAACCAATTATTTGTTTCCATAACTTCTGGTTCTGATTTTCTCTTATTACTTCAGTTTGTGAAAAGGTAATCTTTTTATTTCTTATAGCAATACTGAAAAAAAAAATGACAGTGTTAGTCACTCAGTCTTATCTGACTCTTTGTGACCCCATATACTGCAGCCTGCCAGACTCCCCTGTCCGTGGAATTCTCCAGGCAAGAATACTGGAGTGGGTTGCCATTCCCTTCCCCAGGGAATCTTTCCTGAACCAGGGATCCAACCCAGGTCTCTTGCATTGCATGCAGATTCTTTACTGTCTGAGCCATCAGGGAAGCCCCTTTAGCAATATTATTTATTAACAATAACAACAACAAAAAAAATCCTAGGAAATTTCCTGGCCATCCAGTAATTAGGACTCAGCATCCTCATTGCCTTGAGCCCAGGTTCAAACCCTAGTCAGGGATCTAAAACCCCATGAGCCATGTGGCCAAGCACAAGACAATGGTGTAAAAAATTTTTTCTAGATTCTTTGTTCTACATGAAGGGATGTCATGATAAATATAACTTTGGGCTTGTTACAAAATACCTAGAGAAAATAGAGGTATACATACATGTGTTCACATACATATATTTTAGCACCTTATATTACAATGAGGATATTAACTTTTTAAGAAAACTATTCATCAAAAGAGAAAGCTGCAGTAAGGGGAAAGGAATATATAGTTCTTTCCTCTGATACATGTGTGTAAATAGTCTCTCATCACCTTATTCTGTCTGATGGCAGAATATTCTGGGACATGTTATGAGACTTTGTCCCACTGTGTTTAAAATATCCTTTCCTTTCATGAAGTGAAGTGAAAGTTGCTCAGTAGTATCTCTTTGTGACCCCATGGACTATACAGTCCATGGAATTCTCCAGGCCAGAATATTGGAGTGGGTCCCTTCTCCAGGGGATCTTCCCAACCCAGGGATCGAACCCAGGTCTCCTGTATTGCAGGCAGATTCTTAACCAGTTGAGTCACAAGGGAAGCTGCTTAAATATGGGATCAGAACTCTTTCCCCTCCATGAATTGGGGAAGAGGGACTGTTGTGCACTCCTTCTTTACAAGAACATTTTGGAATATATAACTGCACTGATTTAAATTGCTGCAATCGGTGCTGTAATATTAAGAGCCCCTGAAGAGCCTTGAGCGTGTGTGGAAGTAAAATCTCCATAAATACTAATGAGGTCAATACGCTCATATTTTGAAGGGTGTGAGTGAAGGTTTATAGGATGAATGGAGCAAAGGCAGTCTAGGCCTGGATGTAGAGATTTTCAAGTGTTTACAACACTCCTGCTCCAGTGACAGAGCAAAGCTGAAACTTACAGTCTCTTTAAAACATGAGACTTTAGCTCATTATTACCATAGTGGGTATTCTCTCCATTCTTTTACTGCTCCCTGAAATCATTCCTTGGGTTTATAAGTGTGCAATATTTTAAAAAGAAAGGCAAAAAAATCACAAATAAACCAGTTAAAGAAGCAATTTGAACAGGTAGCACAAACACCCTTTAAATCCAAGTATGTACTCCTAGAAGAAAAGTAGAGAAATAAGGAATTTTTAAAAATCATTCATTAATGGTCAGAGACCTGAAGGAATAAATAAAAGAATGGGGTTCACAAATTTTACTCTATGATTTCAAACAGCAAAAGTACAAATTCAAACATAGTAAACTATAAGATTTAGTATCTATAAGATTAAAACATTACATCTATTTGGGGAAAGTACTCTTTATAGTGAGACTGGAGAGAAAACTTTCCCACAGGTTCTCACAAGTAAGACCCTGCATAATGTCACAAACAGCATCCTTAATGTTGATATATCAACAAATTTAATACAGGCATCTTTTTAATAGTCTGTGTTAAAGGCTTCACCTGATGCACAATTTCATAAGCACAGTAAGGGTGAATCTGGGCAGAAGAGAGAGGTAGTAATAAATGTTGTACAGAATTGCAGCGCTCTGTGGTTTCATCTTGAGATAGAATTTAGAACATCTATAACTGGGTAAATAGCATATATTTCAAGCAATATTCCATACATTATCACCTAAGTTTTCAAGGGCTATTGAGTGATACTAATATAAAGACTAACATTCCTGTAAGTACCAAGAGTTATCAAGTAAGAGAAATATGCAACTGTAATGAAAGATAATTCTAGAGGAGTATTGGATTCACAATGAAAATATCAATGTGATATTCTTTATATAATGGAGGGAGAAATTTTTTAAAAATCAACATTTAAGGAACAAAACTTAGGTAATAATTTTTAAAGTCATTGGAAAATGAGATTACTGATGATTAGAGTAACCATATATTAAAATCCATTGCCAATCTATAATTATTAAATTTATATTGTGCCTGTGAAAGATCAATGGAGCAGAGAAATTGTCTGAAACAGATTCCACTCAATATGAATATGAACTTAATAAATGCTGAATAAGGTCTTAGAAATAAGATTTCAGAAATAAGTGAAAATTTCAAGAAATATCTATAAATTTTGCTGGAAAAAATATAAGCTATTTAGAAAGAAAAAATAATCTGAGATATTCAACAGTCACCATAGCCCAAATAAATTGCAATTGGATATGAAAATTTGTTGTAAAAAAAAGAATTAAAAAATTATTAGAATATATAGGTGAAACCTGCTTAATCTCTTTTTAGGTGAACGGTTTCTTTAAAAAATATTTAGTAAATGAAAGAGACATACGAGACATGCAATGTATGAAATTTGATTGGATTTTGCACAAAAATAAAAGAACATAAGAGGTTTATTGGGGAGACAGAGAAAATTCAAATATGAACTGAATATTAGATATCATGGATTGTTATTAATTGTATTAATAGTATTGTAGTTATGTTGGAGAATCTCCTTATTCTTAAGAATTATTATTCTTAAAATATATACAATAAATTTGTCAACCAAGTGTCTGAAGCTTACTTTCAAATAGTTCAACAATAATAAACAAATCTCTTTCACTGCATGTGTATATGCACGTGTGAGTGCTTAGTCATTCAGTCTTGTCCGACTCTGTGACCCCATGGACTATAGAATCCCTCTGTCCATGGGGATTCTCCAGGCAAGACTGCTGGACTGGAATGGGTTGCCATGCCCTCCTCCAGGAGATCTTCCCAACCCAGGGATCAAACCCAGGTTTCCCGCATTGTAGGTGGATTCTTTACCGTCTGAGCCATGAGGGACACATACACATACCAAAATGTACATTCACACAAATACATATATATGTGTGTGTCATTTATATGGGGTAGAAAGAATAGGGGATAAAAACTGACAAAACACTGCTAGCTAGTGAATCTAACTGAAGAGTATATAGGGCTCACTGGATTATTCTTTCATTTTTTCTGTAAGTTTGAATTTTTAAAATAAAGTTCAGAAGGAAAAGTTTTTAGTAAGAACAATAAACTTAATGAATTAAAAATGTAAAGCATCTGTATGTAAAATATGATACTTCTAAATTATATGGTAAATGTTATACAGTTAATAATAAGAAGGTTCATGAAAGTTATTCAGGAAAACACTAAGACTCTGAAAGAAAAAAAAATGAACAAAAGATGCAAACAGATGCTCCTCAGAAGAAATCCAAGTGACTAAATATGAAAAAAAATAGGCCAACCTCACTAGTTGTCCAAGAAAATTGAATACTATTTTTCCCTATAAAAGTAACAGAGAGTTTTGGTTTTTTACTTGTTTTATTTTTAATGATTATACATAATACTACAAGAGTGCAAGGAGAGACATGTTTTCATTGTTTATGGATCTGTAAAATAGTATAGATAGTCTGGAAGACATTTGGAAATGGTCTCAGAAGCATGAAAAAAGACAAATTTTGATCAAGTAATTATTTGGGAGCAATTTTCCTTATGGTAATAAAAAAATTAGGAAATTATGTCCTAAAAAAATATCACATATGGCAGTTCTAATATAGGAAAATATAAAATAACCTTAATACCCACTGTCAGGGTAAAAGGAAACAACTTTTTACTCTATGGCACATCCATTTGACAAAACATTATGACACTATTAAAGATGTTTATGAAGATTTTAATGACACAGAAATGTCATATAATCAAATAGTGAATGGAAAAAACAGAGTACCAAGCCACATATGCAGTCTGAAAAAAATTAATAAAAACTAATGAAAAATACTGAAACATGATGAAATATGAACAACTGTTACCTTTAAGTAGTGTTATGATCCATGTTTCTTCTATTTTTTATAGTAGTCCATATGACCCAAACTTTTCTCTATATCCACATATGCTGTGAGCACAAGATGAGTAAAATTTATTTAGAAATCTTCGAAAAGACATTAATAAAGAGAAAGAAGAGGGTCTCCAGAGTATTCAGGAAACCAAAAACAACGTACTGAAGTCCAGTCAATGGTAATATGGTTAACATTTATATAGGTGTTTACATAAAATGAAAAAGAAGCAAATCATTTGAAATAGATCATATACCTCAGAGATATAACTTTTTGAAAACTTTTCAGGCAAGCTCTTTCTTTCTGTGTTTTTATTACGGTCTAAATATTTCCTAGAATTTTGTTTCCTTGTTTGTTCTGTTTAATTTTCTGTTTAACTTCAGATAAAAGAAGCAGAAAGTTAAGTGAACGGGTGTCACTGAGGTGCTGGGAGAAGGAAGTTGTGATATTAAAACCTCAAGTGAAGCACTCTGAACACACTCCCTCGCTGCATCACTTCACACTTCTCTGAGTAAATTAATCTTTCCAAGTCATAGGTAATCAAGTCAATTATCTTAACAATAGAAATGTCTTACATCAAAAATCAGTTTGCTGTTAAAAACAGATGATCGATTTAAATTTTTCATATATTACATTCTAATCTCCAATTAAGTTTAAAGACATGAACTGGGAAAGCCAATCATTTTGTTTGCACATTGACACTCTTTTTCTATACCCCATCTCAAAGAGAGTGTTCCCTCAGAACCCACTGAATGAGCAGCAAGAAATGAATGATCCATAGCTGATCGGACCAGAGGGACACCTAACCCAGGCAAGGTCTGTAAGATTCCCTTTTCTGGGAATTTATAGTCGAAACACAGAGAGATTGAATTGGTTTTCTGAGAGTACTCTATATGTCCAGTTACTAGATTCGAGACTACCAACTGCAGACTTGGTCTGTGAGCCAAACAACAAAGTCAATCTATGGGGGAAACCTAAAAAATGAATCAGAAACACAAAGCAACATAATGAACATAACTGTTACAGAGGAGAGACAGTTGATTAAGGAGCTGTGGCTTCTGAGGGCTTTCCAGTTCTCTGTTCCAAAACCTCGCTCATGCCTAGTGACACATCGCATCTTTGGTTTCATGAGATATGACTGGATATCTTATTAAAAGTCTCCCTTTATTTAAACAAACTTCAGATGTTATTGTGTTGCTTGCAATAAAAGCATCCCTGGGTAAATAAGTCCTTGTCCTTTCTAAATTACATTAAAAATGAATAAGGCATGTGCTTTTTATCCACCTTTAGCAGCTTGACTTCCCTGGTGGCTCAGACGATAAAGTGTCTGCCTACAATGCTGGAGACCCGGGTTCAATCCCTGTGTCAGGAAGATCTCCTGGAGAAGGAAATAGCAACCCACTCCAGTATTCTTGCTGGGAAAATTTCATGGACGGAGGAGGCTGGTAGGTTCCATGAGGTCGCAAAGAGTTGTACACAACTGAGTGACTTCACTAACAGATCAGGAACTGATTCAAATAATTTAACAGTATGTGATTACTTACTGTAACCCTAATATTTCAATCCCAGTTCCTCTGCTACTAACTCTTCTGTGTTTAGAAGTAAAGATGGCCAATGCTGTGCTGGCAGCCATTGAACACATCAGCAGAAATCTGCCTACAAGGTGGTGTAACTGAATAAGTGCTACATCTAGGTTCTGCTGTAGTAACACTGTGTGGGGAGACCATGGGTGATCAGCTCAGTTAAAAGCTTCAGGGCCATTAATTTGTAGGTCTACCATCAAATTCATAGAAAAAAACAAGGAAATTTTACTTTGATATTACTGTTAATCAAAATGTATTACGGCTTCTATTTTTAACCCCACCTACAGTTTCAGTATTGAATGATTTTTGTCATCAAAAGAAAAGCAAATAAAAACACTTTCTAACTCTAGCAATTAAAATTCTGATCTCAGACTTCCCTGGCAGTCCAGTGAGTAGGACTACGCACTTCCAATGCTGGAGGTGACGGTTCCACCTCTGGTCAGGGAACTAAGATCCCACATGCCAAGAGGTATGGCCAAAACCAAAGCAAAACAAAAAGAAAAATGACAAAAAGAGGAAAAAAAAATTCTGATCAGCAAACTCAATCAAATATCTTCAATTCTGTCCAATAAAAAAGACTTAAATTCAGCTAGGACCTACTCAGTTCGGTTCAGTTCAGTCGCTCAGTCGTGTCCGACTCTCCGTGACCCCATGAATCACAGCACGCCAGGCCTCCCTGTCCATCACCAACTCTCGGAGTTCACTCAAACTCATGTCCATAGAGTTGGTGATGCCATCCAGCCATCTCATTCTCTGTCGTCCCCTTCTCCTCCTGCCCTCAACCTTTCCCAGCATCAGAGTCTTTTCCAGTGAGTCAACTCGTCGCATGAGGTGGCCAAAGTATTGCAGTTTCAGCTTTAGCATCAGTCCTTCCAATGAACACCCAGGATTGACCTCCTTTAGAATGGACTGGTTGGATCTCCTTGCAGTCCAAGGGACTCTCAAGAGTCTTCTCCAGCACCACAGTTCAAAAGCATCAATTCTTCGGCGATCAGCTTTCTTCATGCTCTCAAATTTCTATGTGTTCTATATAACTAAAGATATATAGCTAATTTGTTAATAATTATTATTTTGATACCATTTATTGATTGCCTGTACTGGTCTAGGTATTTTACACACATTATTCATTCATTCAACAAGTATTTGTTTTATTGAATATACTGTAGTATACACACTGTTCATATGTGATACTTACTGAAGAAAAAGTCCCTGCTCTCAAAAAAATTTTAGACTTCATTTAACCATCACAATTAACCTGCTGATGTTACCATTTTTTATAGACCCAATGAAGTTAAGTAATTTGCCCAAGGTCACACAACAGATGAAGTATAGCCTAGGCTTCTTAAAATCTCAGACTCTTTCCATTTGACTACATTCTCTCATTAAATCGGTGACTATGGAAAGTGAGCCATATTTATAGCCAGGGGAACACTGTTGAGAAGCTGATAATCACTGATAATCCATGCCAAGACCTTCTCACATATATTAGTTCCTTGATGCATTTACTACAAATGTAGATTACTTCCCATAAAGTAATGCTCCCATTGAAACCAATGTTTCCTAAAATACTTTAGCAAACTTTGAAATTTATCATTGGATTATCACTGGATTGGAATCTGAAATACTCTACCACCAATATAAATAGCATCCCAGATGTTCAATATAAAATGAATGCACATAATTTTATTAAACCAAATTTATTTTTAATTCATTCATATATATATACATAGGGTACCACTATTTATTTGATTCATTTGTATGTGAAAGTACACTGTACTTTCATATACAGTATACAATATACAATGTACATTACACAACATACAATGTACATTCATACAGTGTACACTGTACATTCACATATAGAATATATAGTGTGCAAGAACGTGTTCTAGGTGCTGGGATACAGCAGCAACTGGAAAAAAATTCCTACTCTGATGGCATCCACATAAAACATATATTTTGTCATAAGGTAGCAAGTTCAGTAAAGAAAAATAAAGCCTGGAAGAAGGCTGCGCGTATAAAGGACTAGGACTTCCAGTTTTAAATAGGTAAGTCAAGGAAGGCTTCATTGAACAGGTGAAAGGTGAACAAATTCTTAAAGAAACTGAGAAGGTGAGCCACAAGGAGGTTCAAGCAAAGTACACAAGTTCAATATCCCTGACATGGGTGCATCAAAGCTCTCAGGAGTGTCAGGATGAGAGACGTAGCAGGCAGCAGACTATATGGACTTCCCTGATAGCTCAGTTGGTAAAGAATCTGCCTGCAATGTGGGAGAACTGGGTTCAATCCCTGGTTTGGAAGATGCCCTGGGAATCTTCTCAGGGAGAAGGGAAAGGCAACCCACTCAAGTATTCTGGCCTTGAGAATTTCACGGACTATATAGTCCATGGGATCACAAAGAGTCAGACATGACTGAGCGACTTTCACTTTCACAGGCCATCATGGGCTTCCCAGGCAGCGATAGTGGTACAGAACCCACCTGCCAATGCAGGACACTCAAGATACACGGGTTCGATCGCTGGGTCAGGAAGATTCCCCAGAGGACGGCATGGCAACCCACTCCAGTATTCTTGCCTGGAGAATCCCATGGACAGAGGAGCCTGGCGGTCTACAGTCCATGGGGTCGCAAAGAGTCAGACACAGCTGAGCATCTTAGCACAGCACAGCACATAGGCCGTAACGAAGGGATTGGCTTTTTTACTCTGAGTGAAATAGGAAGTCGTTGGAAATTTTTGAACAAAGGAATGAATTAAATTGCCCATATCTTTTCAATTAATTTTTATTTATGTAAAGCAATTAGTCTAGAACCTTGTTTTTCAAAGTATAATCTCATAGGAATCAGTCATATCAAAATCACCTGCAAGATTATTAGAAAGGCAGAAACTTTGGCCATATCACAGGCCTCCTAAATCTCAAGGTGATTCTTAGGAAGCACTTATGCCTGTGTCCTAATGCTGATTTGGTTATTTTCTTAGCATGTAACTCTAGGCAAATCTCTTAATCTTTAAACCTAAATTGCTCATCCCTGAAGTGGAAAGGGTCCCTGCTACACTAATTCAGAGGAATGCTTAAAGGATCAAAGGCAATAAATTATGTGAAAGCACTTTGAAATCTATAGAGTGTCATTAGAAGTCTCACCTAAAATGGGTGTTTGCATACAAGGAAAATCCAAGGGGCCAGGGCTGGTGTCTGGAATGTCTTAGCCACATCCCTCACAGCTGCCTTCACGAGCCCTGTGTATAAACAAAGCCACAGGAAACACCCCACTTGGTAAAACAAATACTCAGGTCGGTGAATATGTCATGGAGCTGAGTTATCCCAGGAGATTCATGGAGTGATATCTGACCCAACTGCTCTCCAGATCAAGCCAAGGAATTTGCCATCATGTCAGCACACCTGCCACTGCTCTGTGACCTTCCTGGTTACTTCCTTTCCGTGCTTCCCATCTTTTATCAGCAGAAGACTGTGGGATGGCTGAGGGAACAAGGCAAGGCAGGAGGTAGGCTTTTCTGAGCAGCAGCTTGTCAGGTAAACAGTTGCTAGGTTTGGAGTGCTCTCCAACAATGAAAGCAGACTGTCACACAGCCAATCCTTCAGTCCTCTGAGAACTGTCACTTGGAAGTTTCTAGCCAGCAAGCCTCCTTTAATGAAAGGCCTAAAGTCATTAAAAATGAACATTCCATTGTTAAAAATTGTGTTCCACAAGACCCTGCTTCTGGAGATGTTTAAGAAGAAAGGATTCGGGAGGTGGGAGGGGGGTTCAGGAGGGGGAACTTATGTAAACCCGGGGCGAATTCATGTCAATATATGGCAAAACCAACCAATATAATATTGTAAAATAATTTGCCTCCAATAAAAAATAATTACAAAAAAAAAAATAAGAAGAAAGGATTCTGAGCTCATGTAAATTGGGAATGTTGCACACCACCCTGGGTTTCCCAGATGGCTGGCACAGCAGTAAAGTATCTGCCTGCTAAGGCAGAAGATGCAGGAGGCTTGGGTTCGATCCCTGGGTCTAGAAGATACCCTGAAGTAGGAAATGACAACCCACTCCAGTATTCTTGCCTGGAAAATTCCATGGATAGAGGAGACTGGCAGGCTAAATCCATGGGGTCCCAGGGAGTCAGACACGACTGAGACACACACACATACACACACACACCTCACACATCATCACATCTCCTGGAGCAGAGCATAAAAAGAATCCTGTTGAACTTTGCCTAATCAGCATTTTCCAAATTTACTTGACTGCAGAACACTTTGCAGCAATATTGTGTATTAATACACGGCAGTTTAAACAGTAGTTCCACTAAGAGCATATCTTAAAAATTACTCTCTTTTTTGGTTATAATATTTAATGTATTCTTAATAAGCATGGTAAACCATAGCATAGAACTACTTTTGTGGAAATTAAATATTCTAACCTGGAAGCTACTTCAGTACAGGAGCCATTGTTTTTCACTCTCCAACACAGCACAGCACAAGATATTGAGACAATTGTCAGTGAATGTTTGCTAAACTTTAAAAATTCAAAACAGAATCCATTTTTTGCATGAGAAAAGATATTCTCACTGTACCATCAAGGATGTGATGAGTATTTATAATGGGTTTTATGTGATGGGTCTGTACATTCAAATAACTTATTTGGGTTGATGATTTGCTACTACTATAAGTAAAAAAATAAGGAAACAGCATTCAAAACAAGAAATTTATACAAGAATACCATCAACCATCACAGTTTCTCGGCATTTATAAAATACCATGTTTCAATATTTCTAAAGAACCAGAAATTTTTTTTAAAAAGGCAGAAGCTAATGTCATTCTCTATAAAATAGCATGGAATGTGAATTGTAAGCCAGACAGTCTACAGGGATTTGGAATCACTATTCAAAATTTATAGTCCTTAGTTATCAAACTGCTAGTAAAGTAGAAAAATACATCCAGGGGGCCTTGATTGCTCTAAATCATGGCTGATGGTTCAGCATTGCATCCCAAACCTCTATCTACACTGTGTCTTGAGAGAGGTGTTTGGGTACTGCAAAACTACCAGAAAAAAAAAAAAAAAAAACAGGAAGGGAGGGCTGAGTGCGGAGGAGAAAAAATGCTTTCTAAACTAAGACCAGAAATGTGGATGCTGATGCTAACAGACTTTCCTCAAGGAGAGAGCCCTGGGTAAGCACGTGTAACTTTGAAAGTGAAAGTGAAGTCGCTTCAGTCGTGTCCGACTCTCTGCGACCCGGTGGACTGTAGCCTACCAGGCTCCTCCGTCCATGGGATTCTCCAGGTAAGCATACTGGAGTAGGTTGCCATTTCCTTCTCCAGGAGATCTTCCCGGCCCAGGGATTGAACCCGGGTCTCCAGCATTGCAGGCAGACACTTTAACCTCTGAGCCACCAGGTAACTTTGAAGTGACCCACAAATCTCTCCTCTTAAAGAACCTTCTCCATCTCACCCAGATTGTATTTCCCATAAAGGGAAATAAAAGCCCTTTGGGTTCTGCTCAAACGAATGATTTGCCACAGTCACAAGACTAAGTGACTAAATATTCCTAGCAAGTTCATGTATTTATTGCATCTTGCTTTCAGAGATTTTTTTTTTTTTTTTTCAAAACTTGGCCTTGGAAGGATGAGAGAAATCTAACCTAGGAGCAAAAATCTGGTCTTCTTGGGCTCAGAAAAGAATTTGATATAAATTGCTCTTTTAACAAAATGCCCTTTGTTATAGCCCAAAGGGGAAAGGAAGGTCACCCAGTGCAAAAGCATTTTCTAAAGACTGTTGCAAGGACCCCATTGGTTTCTCACTAAATCTCAAGGACTGCCTGAGAGTGTAACCCCTCTTCCATTTGTTTAAACATCTATACTATTTTCAAATGTTTCTTCATTGCTACCAATAATTGAGCATCTATTTTTAGTCTAAAATTTCAAATTTAGCATTTCTTTGGTAATTTTATATATTATACCAGATTGCATACACTATTTAGGGAAGCATTTATATGAATACACACACATATTTACACACCATCTGTCAAACAGTGGTGATGACAATTGGCTTTGGGTTTTCAGATATACCTATTATCACCATAAATATTTATATAAGACAAACAAAATGCTGAGAAAAATCCAAAGGAGGCTCAATAAAATATACATTAAGAACACAGTAGACATTTAACTTCTCAAAACTTCAGTTTTTCAGATGACATAATTTTGATAACCTGCAACCATAGCGTATTATAAGGATTAAAAAAAGGTATATTTAAAACAGCCTTATAAATGTTAGCTACTGTTATTGATGCTGCTGTTGTTTTATTATTATTATTTTAAACTTCTTAAAATTTAAATTATTTTAGTGAATCCCTATAGATTGTTATTTAATGGAAATTTACCATTTCCAAATATGGAGAAGCAAAAGAATACAGCTAATGTCACAGCCTAAATAAGAACTAGGAACAAGGTGTTCTATCTGAATTCTGAGCCTATTCTGAGTGAGTGAAGTCACTCAGTCGTGTCCGACTCTTTGCGACCCCATGGACTATAGCCTGCCAGGCTCCTCTGTCTGTGGAATTTTCCAGGCAAGAGTACTGAAGTGGGTTCTCTTTTCACAATTTAATTAACTGACAACTCAGCACTTTTGAAAAGAGAATATAAAGGAATCCACTAGCAAGTAGGTTATACAAGTTTCCTGGTAACCAAAATTATGTCGTTCATATATGAATTAGATTTATCCAAACCATTGTTTGAATTTTAATATTTACATCAAAATTCATATAAAATACAAATTTATTAAATATGTTGTATGTTTATATTCTCTGTACATTGCTGTGAATTTCAAGCAGGAAAAAAAAAGGAAAAATGTATATATTTCCCCAAAACAAGATCTTTACTTTGTTCTGCATTCTGTTGGGAAAATCAAATAAAAATAACAATATTCCAATCATAAAAGTTTCTCATTTAGCTTTTTTGTTGTTCTGAGATTGTGTCTAAGATTCTGGAATATGGGAAATTTTCACACAATTATTTTAGAAAATAAATACAAAGAATTTTCTGCATGTTTGCACTCTAAGTCGCTTCAGTTGTATATGACTCTTGGTGACCCTATGAACCTTAGCCCACCAAGTTCCTCTGTTCATGGGATTCTCCAGACAAGAATACTGGAGTGAGTTGCCATACCCTCCTCTGGGAGATCTTCTCAACCCAGGGATTAAACCTGCCACTCTTGCACTGGCAAGCGGATTCTTTACCACTGAGCCACTATAACCTCTATTGAATTCTAAATAGGGCAAAGACCATGTAATAATCTTTATCTTTGAATCCCAAGGCTGAGCACAATAAATATTTTCAGATCTACTGAACTAGGAAGGAGATATTTAGTGACTTATCATAAAACTCAGATTTTCAACATTTTTATCCATGACGTGAATGAATACCTTAGAGGTTTAAGGTATAAAGTTTAAATGTGCAAATGATACAACATTTGAATGGTTATTAATACATAAAATGCTATGAATACTTTATAATCAATAGAGCATATTAATATATATTAAATACAGCAGTTAACAGGATACAGTAGCAGCAATATTAAGTGAAGTCAGAACCATTCGAAACAATTATCCAAAGGTAAACTTAGGAAAAACTGAGTTACCTCCTCTCAAATGAGCTTGTTTCCACCTTCTAGATACCACTTAAAGGTATCTAAATAGGTATTTTGGAGAAGGCAATGGCAACTCACTCCAGTACTTTTGCCTGGAAAAGCCCATGGGCGGAGGAGCCTGGTAGGCTGCAGCCCATGGGGTCACTAGGAGTCAGACACAACTGCATGACTTCACTTTCATTTTTCCCTTTCATGCATTGGAGAAGGCAATGGCAACCCACTCCAGTGTTCTTGCCTGGAGAATCCCAGGGACAGGGGAGTCTGGTGGGCTGCCGTCTGTGGGGTCGCACAGTCGGACACGACTGAAGCAACTTAGAAGCAGCAGCAGCAGCAAATAGGTATTTAAATGGGGAGTGAAATTAAATAGGTAGTGAAATTTAGGTAGAGTCTAAGTAAAGATGAAATATATTTAATTACATCTGATTTTAAACTTTAGGTAAATTAGAAAAACACTGAAAAGGGGTTTGAAAACTTGATCTTAAAGCACATAAAGAGACTATTGCACGACAGTGCAAAAAAAATAATAATTTGGCAGAAACAACACTTACTGAGAAATCACCAAACAAAATGTGCTGGATGATCATCTAATTTAAAAAAATTGATTGTTCTCCGATGTTGTTAAAATTATAGCAAAAAATAGATTTTGATAGGCCTTTGGCTAGGAACGTTCCAAATTAGAACACGGGCAATTTCTGAACCTGAGACAGGGCAATGAAAACCAGGAGACTCCACCTTACACTTGGCAGCAGTTCTACTTTCTAAGCACCAGGATCTCAGGAGACTTTTGAACCTGTAGGGTGGTGGGGACCAAGATGTAGCATCTGGGTTCCCCGGCCATGATTCAGCAACGGGTGCCCATTTCACATCACACAATTATCACAGTAGTAAAGATGATGGCCCCAGCTTCCACAATTTATTTTTTATTTAAAGTTTATTTCCTGCCATTTCCCACAAAATAAAAAGACCTATTCAGAGGTAAATTTATGTCCTAGAAATTTCTGACATAGGCAGAAATATGAAAAGAGTTAGATTCTGACTATGTAATTTTATCCTCTGTCTTCAGTAAGAAATTTAGAATTTTCTCCAAACTCATACTTTCTTTTAAAATATTGTCATCTCAACACGACAGCAGCTTGAAGGAGTAAAAAAATTTGAGGGCAGGAAAATTAAAACATCATTTTAAAAGATTAAGGACTGCTATGGAGCAGTCTGAGGAGTTTAGAAAAATAGTCCAATGACTAGCATTTTGCCAGATCATTTGCCAAAATGTTGACATGAGAGTTCCCTGAAAACTTTGTCTTAGGTTTCCAAAAATTTCACTGAGGAAATTGCTAAAAGAATAAACAATCCATTCAATTGCATACAGTGAAGGGTAAGGTCCACATCGAGTGTGCACATTCTCTGTTTATAGCTGGGAAGAATTTAAATTACTTGCCTAGCATTCCTTTCTTCTTTTCAAGTATAAACTAACTCAAAAAATTAAGTAAAAATTGATGATCTAGCAATGTTTCTCTGGCTGCCCTACAGTATGGGCAGTGAGTTCTAGACTCCAATTTATTGGTTTGTCAGAAAGTTTGGTTATTTTCATCAATTTAGCTTTACATTTAACATTCCTCTGCTTAATTGAAACCATGCGGACACATTTGGTTAGCATCCACATTCCTACAAAAGGAAAAAGGGTACTTTGTTTCAAATTCTGCACAGTTTACCAGTAAATTTCATTTTTCTTGCAGTAACAATTAAACACACAATTGGCCCTTAATAGCAAAGCCTTCCTAATCCCTATTGTCCATGGGTACAGCCCAGCTCTAGCAAACATCCGGTCACATGGAGGGAAAAGCATCATCTATAACTTTGCTTTAATAATTATTTAAATAAATGGTTTTCCAGGGACTAATCCCAGGGTTTTAAAACATGGCCCTTGGAAAATTTAGCAGTTTATTTAACCCCCATTCTGCACTACTTGCTCTTCTGGGACCCCTCACCAAAGTGCTGGCTGAAGGACAGGATCTAAAGGGTAAGCTAGTAAGTGTTATATGTTATTACCAACTGTTCCTCTTGCTTTTTCAGTTGTATTGTGGAAAATGACTCAGGACTGGTTTATGAAGTGAGTTTAGAGAGGAACAGGTTTGTAGGATTTGGACTTTCTCTGATTTGGCAAAGCAATTCCAAAAAGCCAAAGATACAGCAGCAGGATAACAAGCATCTCTAAAATACAACATTTTGAGATTGACTCCCGAATGAAAAAAAATGATGTCCAATTGTCTTTACGTGTTAGGGAATACACAGAGAATAAGGAGGGAAAAAAGAGAAGAAAGTATGATCAAACGGATGAATTAAAAGGACTGCTAACTGACGGTGACAAGGGTGTAGCAGTTAGAATTGCCCTTGGGTATCTATGGATGTGTCTACTGTCTGAGACAGAGCTCTTCTTCTTTCAAGCAAGTATTTAATGAGCACTTACTGCACACTGGGCGTTCCTGGAGGCCCAGAATGTAAAGAATCTGCCTGCAACTCGGAAGACCCAGGTTTGATCCCTGGGTCGGGAAGATCCTCTGGAGAAGGGAATGGCAATCCACTCCAGTATTGTTGCCTGGAGAATTCCATGAGCAGAGGAGGCTATAGTCCATAAAAGAGTCAGACACGACTGAGCCACTCACACACACATTGCACCCTACTCTCCTAGGCACTACGGCTATTCGTTACCACTTCTGTGGCCACAGAGAGATGGACAAGAAGTGCCTTCCCACATCGCACACTGGATCACCTCCAGCCTCTCCCTCCTCTTTCTCCTCTTCTTCAGGCACCTACATGACCAAGCGCTGAGGTCAGAGTGTCTGTCTTGCCAGGGACTGAAGCAGGGAGGCCACACTGTTGTGAAGAAAGCCAATAAGACTTGAGCGGTTGAGTGAGCCAAGAATGGTCCAAAAGTCACAGGGAGACAGCCGAGGTCAAGAGTGAGCATGGAGACAGGCCACCAAGGAGACAGTTCTCGCTAGAGAACCCACTGGCTGGCCTCTCACCTTGGACTTGCCTGTTCTTTCTTATCCACAAAACCAGAGCTCTTCAAGTGTGTGAATACAGTCCTGTCACTGCTCCTTAAACTCTGTGAGCAATTTTCTGTTCATCATCCAGGATAAAATAAAGCTCCATGGCTTACAACGCTCTTGTGATCAGAGCCTTTCTTGCTGCTTCCACCCTTGTACCCAGTACTACAGCCATTCTGAACTTCTCTCCGTCAATTTCTGAGCCTTTCCCCAGGAGGTTCCCTCAGAGAATAATCATCTCCAACTCCATCCTGCTCTCACCACCTCCTTGCCTACAGATATTAGAATTTCAGGTCTTGGTTTAAATGGTACTTCCTCTAAATGACCTTCCCTGACCCTCCAAATTAGAGTTTCTCAGAGGGCAGCAGTGCTTTTTTAATAAAATATTTCTAGGTCCATTCCATGTTAACTGAATCAAACTTCACTGGGCTGGGGTCCAGGAAACTACATTTTTGGCAAGCATTCTACTTATTCATGTTTTAGGACCAATGACGTTGACTCTGAGATGTTATAAGTAAAAATAAACAACCCATACAACACAGTTCCCCATCAGTCAAAGTTGACCAATCAAGACAGATTCCGTGACAGTCAAAGTGGACTCCGGCTATCAAACTCTCGTATGTACTAGCCTGTACCAACAAGAACCAGCTGCCCCATGATCTATTTCACTGCACCCCATCTTTCCTCTGGACTGAAATATATTGATTGATATTTACCGAGCACTTCCTTTGTGTCAAATGTTGTTCTAAACACTTTTCTTTCATTACTTCAATTAATTTTCAAGATAATCCTATAAATTAGATGCTATTATTATTTTCACTTACAGATAGCAAAATTGAGACCAGAAATGTGAAGTCACCTGGCCAGTGTCACACAGCTAGTAAGTAGTAGAGCTGGAGTTCGAATGCAGTCTGGCTCCAGAGTCCTATCTTACACTGCACCTTTCATGGTATGTCTGAGGCTTCATTTTACTGCCAGTCTGGTTATTTGGCTTTCTCACTACCTTGTGATCTCCATGGGGGAAACCTGATACATAATAGGCTGTCAATAAGTGTTGGGAGAATAATGAAATCATAATAATTTAGTTTAGGATCAAGAAGAGTGGACAGTAGAAGGCTGACCAATTCCTGGCATTATCTCCTAGGGTTCTGAAACTTGCTTTTAAAGAACTTCAAGGACAAGGAGCTTGGCAGCTTGCAGGAATTAATTTGTGGCAACCATCTGAGGGCACTGAAACCCATGTACCCAGAAAATCCCAGCCATGGAATTGACTTTCCTGCTCCAAATATTCTCAACCAAAGTGATGAATATAAAACTGACATGTATACTTTGGCAAGTACAACCATGTCAGAAAGATTAGAATCAATATAGATGCGACAGGCCTCAATACACCATGGAGTTAATTTCTTAGAAAAACCTTTCCAGAATGCCTGTTAGTGGAGCCAGTCAGAGCTCAAAGCCTGGGTAATTAAGCTAGTTGTGTCACGAAGATTCGTCACACAAAATCAAGGCACTGAGTCATTTTCTCCATGTATAAAGTTGGTTTCTTCTCCCAGGGTAGAACACTGTGATTGTCACTTCCCAAAGCTCTGTCATTCTTAATTGAGGTCCCGTGTTCACTCTTCATAATTTCTGCAACACAAAGAAAGTGCTGCTTCACTTCATCCTCTTCTCCTTCTTACCTTTTCTAGGCCTTTGCCAGCCTCACTGAGATTTCCACTTAATGCCTTCCCTGACTCCAGCTTTTTACTCTCCAAGCCAAACTGCATTTCTGCTAGACAAATAACTTTCCTAAAACCCTTAATTTATCAGGATGCTATGCTTTAAAATTTGGTCCGTAAATCAATAGTTCATCATTACCATCAGTATAAAGTTTATACTCCTCAGACTAACCTTCAAACCCAAATATAATTTTACCCCTGTTTTAGCCAAATTTCCTCACCATCTTCGTTAACATAACTTCCCTGTCATCAGAGAATGTATATCATAAGTACCCCTGATCTTCTCTCTGAATACCCTAAGGTCCAACTAGTGACACCTCTTCCATTCAGGGCCCTTGGTCACTCAAGTCCGTGTAGTCCATTCTCTTTCCTGAACTTCCATCACACTCATCCTTTGAACCAATCCATTTTGACATCGATCATAGTCTGCGCTGATTTGCAGTTGAACTGCTCCACTCAGACCACAGCGCTCAATTCAGTGGGGCACAAGGACTGCATTACTTGGTGGGTGTAATTCAACTTGTAATGAGTCTAAAAGCATTCTCTTAGTGACTTCTTGCTACCTTAAAATTATTCAGATATTTGGGGAAAATCTGACAGTATTTCTTTACTGTAATTCTTTTAATAAAAATCAGCATCTTGGTATCCATGTCAAAGAAGAAGTCCAAAAATCAGTGCTCAGAAGAATATCTGGTAGATGCCTCAGTTCAGTTCAGTCACTCAGTCATGTCCGACTCTGTGACCCCATGGACTGCAGCACACCAGGCCTCCCTGTCCATCACCAATTCCTGTAGTTTACTCAAATCCATGTCCATTGAGTCGGTGATGTCCTCCAACGATCTCATCCTTTGTCGTCCCCTTCTCCTCCCACCTTCAGTCTTTCCCAGCATCAAGGTCTTTTCAAATGAGTCAGTTCTTTGCATTAGGTGGCCAAAGTATTGGAGTTTCAGCTTCAGCATCAGTCCTTCCAATGAATATTCAGGACTGATTTCCTTTAGGATGGACTGGTTGGATCTCCTTGCAGTTCAAGGGGCTTTCAAGAGTCTTCTCCAACACCACAGTTCAAAAGCATCAATTCTTAGGTAGACCCCCTAGAGCTGCAGTAAGACATGGAAGAAGAGGAATTAACCATGAACAGAGTGGGAAGTTTCGATAGTGTTCAGAAGTTATTGCACATTCTTCCAGATACCCAGGGAAGCCACATTCTTTCCCAATCAATCCAGACATCCTCATGGTTCTTGTGTTGCAAATATTTGGGATTAGGCCCTATTCTCTTTTTTTCCCAAACTCAGTTTCCAAAAGAAATGCTTAAAGGATCCAGCTCTGTCTCTGTACTGAGTGCTCCTCACCTTAATCCTGGACAGCTTCCATTCTAGTCCTCTGAGAGTTTCCACTGTTTTCCACGGCTGAATGGGACCTGGACTATAGTGTTTTGTCCCTACTTGGATTCAATCTCATAACTGCCCCTCTCCCAGAGTGGGGAAACAACTAGGAAGAGAGATTTGAGGATATATGAGTTAGAGGATCCAATTTCTTAATGTCACTTTGATCTGAGAGTCTATTAGCTCCTGGCTAGCTGATTTCTGAACCTCCCTTGCCCACCACCATTCCTTATCCCCAGCCCCCACCATTTGCTCACACCAAATTTTGGTGCCTCTGCCACCCAGAACTGGGATCTAAGAAAATGATGGAAAGGGGCACAGCTGATCTAAATAGAGACCATGAATGTTAGGAATAACTGAAATTAGTACATTAAACTGTCATCAGCAAGTACCAAAACTGTAGAATTTTTCATTTTTTTGAAGAACCTCCATACTGTTTTCCAGAGGGGCTGCATTAATTTACATTCCCACCAACATCGTAGGAGGATTCTCTTTTCTCCAGATGTTGGTAATTCTAAGTAAATATTGGTTGTTAAAAAGCAGTAATAATACAATTTAATTTATGATGCTATTAAAGTGCTACACTTGATATGCCAGCAAATTTGGAAAACTCAGCAGTGGCCACAGGACTGGAAAAGGTAAGTTTTCATTTCAATCCCAAAGAAAGGCAATGCTAAAGAATGTTCAAGTGAAAGTGAAGTCGCTCAGTCGTGTCCTACTCTTTGCGACCCCGTAGACTATAGCCTACCAGGCTCCTCCGTCCATGGGATTCTCCAGGCAAGAATACTGGAGTGGGTGGCCATTTCCTTCTCCAGGGAAGAATGTTCAAACTGTGGTACAATTGCACTCATTTCACATGCTAGCAAGGTAATCCTCAAAATCTTTCAAGCCAGGCTTTAACAGTATGTGAATCAAGAACTTCCAGATGTACAAGCAGGATTTAGAAAAGGCAGAGGAACCAGAGATCAAATTGCCAACATCTGCTGGATCATAGAAAAAGCAAGAGAATTCCAGAAAAACATCTACTTCTGCTTCACTGACTACACTAATACCTTTGACTATGTGGATCACAATAAACTGTGTAAAATTCTTAAAGAGATAAGAGTACCAGACTAACTGACCTGCCTCCTGAGAAACCTATATGCAGGTCAAGAAGCAACAGTTAGAACTGGACATGGGACAACAGACTGGTTCCAAATTGGGAAAGGAGTACATCAAGGCTGTATATTGTCACCCTGCTTATTTAACTTATATGCAGAGTACATCATGCAAAATGCCAGGCTGAAAGAAGCACAAGCTGGAGTCAAGATTGCTGGGAGAAATATCGATAACCTCAGATATGCAGATGATACCACCCTTATGGCAGAAAGTGAAAAGGAACTAAAGAACCTCCTGATGAAGGTGAAAGAGGAGAGTGAAAAAGCTGGCTTAAAACTCAACATTCATAAAACTAAGAACATGGCAACCAGTCTTATCACTTTATAACAAATAGATGGGGAAAAAGCGGAACCCGTGGCAGATTTTATTTCCTTGGGTTCCAAAATCACTGTTCACAATGACTGCCACCACAAAATTGAAAGGCACTTGCTTCTTGGGAGAAAAGCTATGACAAACCTAGATAGCGTACTAAAAGAAGAGACATTACTTTGCTGACAAAGGTCCATGTAGTCAAAGCTATGGTTTTGCCAGTGGTCACGTATGGATGTGAGAGTTGGATCATGAAGGGTGAACATCAAATTGATGCTTTCAATTTGGTGCTTTCAGTGGTGCTGTAGAAGACTCTTGAGAGTTCCTTGGACAGCAAGGAGGTTAAACCAGTCAATCCTAAAGGAAATGAGCCCTGAATATTCATTGGAAGGACTGATGCTGAAGCTGAAGCACCAGTGTTTTGGCCACTTGCTGCAAAGAGCCAACTCATTGGAAAAGACTCTGAGGCTGAGAAATACTGAAGGCAGGAGGAGAAGGGGATGACAGAGGATGAGATGGTTGGATGGCATCACAACACAGTGGACATGACTTTGAGCAAACTCAGGGAGATAGTGAAGGACAGGAGAGCCTGGCGTGCTGCAGTCCATGGGGTCACAAAAAGTTCAGCCAAAAGCAACTGAACAGCCACAACAAGAAAGTTGAGATAGAACAACTTGGTCAGACCACAGTGGCAGTGTAAACCTGGAAGGGATTATTGGAGTCAAAAGATTACTTGGAGGTAATGCTATCAATTATCTTTAGAATTAAAAAAAATTTTTTTCTGCTTCAATTTTCTTTTATACTATATTTCAATAAAATTATAAGGAAAAAACTATGGAAGATTTTGGGGGCTTGGTTTTAAAAATAGGTTGCATTGCTTTTAGAACTAGGAAGAGAGGAAGTGTCAAGTTTTAAGTGAATCATTCTAATTGGATGAAGAGACTAGGGAAGACTTGTAAGTAGCACAGTGGTTATCTGGAAAGATTTGCTTCAATAGCTTCAAGATTTCTCAGTTCAGTTCAGTTGAGTTCAGTCGCTCAGTCGTGTCCAACTCCTTGCCACCCCATGAATCACAGCACACCAGGCCTCCCTGTCCATCACCAACTCCTGGAGTTCACCCAAACTCACCTCCATCGAGTCGGTGATGCCATCCAGCCATCTCATTCTCTGTCGTCCCCTTTTCCTCCCACCCCCAATCCCTCCCAGCATCAGAGTCTTTTCCAGTGAGTCAACTCTTCGCACGAGGTGGCCAAAGTATTGGAGTTTCAGCTTTAGCATCAGTCCTTCCAATGAACACCAAGGATTGATCTCCTTAAGATTTCTATTCTGATGCTAAAGCACACATTTCTATTGCAATCCTGTTCACTGCTCTAATGAGTTACTTGTTTATAGAGCAAAGATTAACTGAAACCTAGCTCATGTTTGAATTGTCACAAATCTTTTATCCCTGATCTAAATAAAAAATCTTACTCTCTTAGCTAATGAACCAGAGAAACTAAAAACCGGTAGGAAGGACAATCAGCAATAATTCGAAATGCCAGTCCAGCTCTCTGGCGGTTGGCCTTCCTGGTAATGTCCTCTACCATCCAGAGTTCATATCTGAAGATCATCTCTGGGCTACACTTCAGTGTTTGGCTATTTCTTTCCAGAAAGCAATTCTGTTTCCCATATACATTTAATATAGACATGCCTTTATAAAAGCAAATTATTATAATGAGAATATGAGATGAGATGGTTGGATGGTGTCACCAACTCAATGGACATGAATGTGAGCAAGCCCTGGGAGTTGGTGACGGACTGGGAAGCTGGCATGCTGCAGTCCATGGTGTTGCAAAGAGTTGGACACGACTGAGCGACTGAACTGAACTGATAATGAGAAACATATATACATTTAAGGGAGTTCTTATGTGACTCAAGTTTCACCTAGCTAGTGTTGTTGACATTGATAAACCACTCGACCTTGGTTTTCTTTTAGCTTCAGTTCAGTCACTCAGTCATGTCCGACTCTCTGCAAGGTCATTAAACAAGTTCAGTGGAAATACAGTCTATTTGTACAGTGGTGCACATTTGAAGACCCTTATAATTTGTCAATAATTAGACTCTTCCAAAGAAATATTTTACAGTTGTTAAGGACTTGACTCCCAAAAGTCTTATGATTGTATTACCTGCTATAAGAATAAAATCTGGGCACTTTATCATTGTCAATAATTTTTTCCCAAGAGAATAATCTTTCTGAAAAATAATATCACACATCTATTTTTGGTAACTTAGCTAGGTGTGTGTGTGTTTGTTAGTCATTCAGTTGTGTCCGACTCTTTGCAGTCCTGAGGATTGTAGCCCACCAGGTCCTCGGTCCACGGAATTCTCCAGGCAAGAATATCAGAGTGGGTTGCCATTCCCTTCTCCAGGAGATCTTCCCGACCCAGCAATCGAACCCAGGTGTCCTGTATTGCAAGCAGATTCTTTACCATCTGAGCCACCAGAGAAGCCCTAACTTGGCTCTACACCAAATGAATTAGAATTTCTAATTTCTAAATTATCCATGTTAAATAGAGGTACAATTAAGAAAGTTTTGCCAATTTGAAAATTCCAGAATGAGGGAAGAGGTTGGAATAAAACATAAAATGTAAGACCATTTAAAATCTTAAATAAATGCCTAATTCATTTGTGAAAAAAATCTGCAGTATATGTTATTGCCACAACCAGTCTGTTTGAATATTTAAATGGCAGTTTTTCCAAACTATTATTTTCTATATTTTTACTTGTGTTTTTGGCCACTTCACTCTCTATAATCAGGACATCAGTTATAACATTTAAAAGGATCATACATAATACATTTCAAAGTTTACTATCTTGGAAATATAACTCCCATCGGGGAGTTTAATATGGCTTTCTTGGATTCTTGCCTTTATTGATATTTCATAAGGGTTACATCCATGAGTGAGGTCTTGGAAATCTGGTAACCAACGAATTTTTCATGACACAATGTAACTCCCTTAGCAATGTGGTACTAAAACCAGGAAAGTGACATTTCCTCCATTATCTTTGGCTGCAGCTATGAGTTTCCTTTTGAAGAGACCACAAAGCAGGACCCAACCACTTTAATAATCCTGATAGAACCAGAGTGAGTGAAAGTAATGAGCACAAACAGAGAAGTTTGGGAAAAGTGAAACAGTAGGGAAGGAAGTCCATGCTTGGAGGCAAAGACCTTCAATCACCAGCATCAATTTTACGCTGGTTTATAAACCAGGATATTGGGGAGAGGGGGGTTGAGAATAGGAGCTGGGAGGATGGTTGTTTTTAATAGACTGTTTTTCCTTTTGGTTTTTCCGTTTAATCCTGTGGTGTTGAAAGCACAGCTTTCTCAAAGACAATTTGACCTATAGTCAACATTATAAATCACTCCCTAACCTCATAAGCTGAGGGTCTGCAATGAAGATCTGTAATCAACACTGTAACTCATTCTTCTAACCACAGAAGTTAAAAAAAAAAAAATCCTCTAACCATAATCCTTATGGTCAATTCTAGAAAACAAGTACAAAGATAAGACAGATCTTTTTTTCTCAAAAAACTTTTTATGCATCAACACTGCCTGAAGCCATTACTATTTCAGCTTTCTAAAATCAATAAATGTAAGGTACAAAGCAATGAGAATACTGTGAACCACAGGGTTAACAATTGTACTACTCCTCAAAATTTTAAAACAGTATGAAAATCTTGGTTTTAAAGTTTCAGTGAATGTAATCATTTTTTCCAGTTATCTGGAACTGTTCCTATGTGTAGCATCACATCAACCTACCAACTTACTAGTAAACCGGTTGATTTCTGTGAAGCAGTTATACCATCAACCATGATCTAAGATACAGAGCAGCCCAAGTGAGGTGCCAGGAAAGTGCCAAAGATGACAGCTCTAAGTAAGAACATAAATAAGAAAATATATGACAGGAATGTGAAATAACACTATGGTTCTGGATTTAGGAAACTTTTAGTGTCATTCTGTTCTATATGGATCAAAACAATACTAAAAGCTTGGACCTGGGCATTACAACTTTAGATGAACAATACAAAATAGATGTCTACTGGAGAACGATTGGTTTAGAAGCCATAAGCTATGAGGAAAAGTTGCACAAATTAATTTTTGTGACAACTTGGCAAAAGAAAGATGAGGATAGACTACGGTGATATATTGCAAAAACTGGAAGAGTAGATCAGTCTCTGTAACTTCAAAAAACACAACCAGGCACTTTTGCAAATACAATATTTTACTCCACATAGTGCAAAAATAAAGTGATAAAAAGAAATAGAGGTGGCTGAGTATTATTACTTTGAGCATCCAAGCAGAGATCCTGTGATCATGTGCCAAAGGGGACGATGAAGAAATTCTTTACTTTTCACCCAGCACTATGATTTTGTGGATGTCAATGCATGATCCTTTGCCAAACATAACTTTTTATTTAAAATTTTTAGAGATCAAAAAGCCAGAAATCATTTAAAAGTTTCAGTGTACATTAAATACTGTTACAAATTATACATTAAAATAATAGGGAAAGGCAATAGAGTCAGACAGCACTTATATTTTGAAACATGTTGATAACAGCTTAGTAATAATACTTCTAGCAGGTGAAGACTATATTGCATGCAGTATAAGAGGAGAAAAAATTTAAATATAAACAGTGGCACAGAATTTGAAGTTGGCACGACTGATGCTATCACTAACATTGCCTAGATTTCCATATGCTGTTTCTTCATGTAAAAAACAGGGTCACTCGTTTGCTTCAGTTGGACCACACACACAGAGGGATCATTCAAATCCTCTTGCTCTTCATACTCTCTTGTCCATATCACTAATTAATCCACTTACTCATCATTTCTCTAAACATATGTATGCCCTCACTATAGAAGGGCATCATTTAAATCCATTTCCTTGGACTCTAAATGCTTTAAAAGCCTTAATGTTCAACTAGAACAGGCTATAATTTTACTAATATTTTCCATTACATTTAAGGAATTACTTGGTGGGAATGGATTAGAAGTTTTGAAATTAGCACGTTCCTTTTGCATGACTTATCTGCAACAGCTCCTATCTGGTCATTACGTTTCTTCATCTCCACACTTTAGTGACTGCTCCTAGAGTTGGATGCATACTGAGAAGGATAACAATCATTAATGCTTAGGATCCACAGAGCATTGCCCATTTGTCTCTATCCTTTTTCCTTGATAATTTTTCTTCATAGCACTTTCACAACCCTGATTACAAAGTCGTAACCTTTATCCAAAATCCTTGGTACCACTTGAACTTCCAAATTTATATTTTTAGACTTTTTATGAAGGTTTTATGGCATACTCCCATCAGGTTTTGTGATGAATCCTTATAATCAAACACTAACATTCCTTCAATGCAGCGCAAGGGCATTCATACCAAGAGGGATAAACAAAGACTACAAATAGCTTCACCTTTCCCCAGGTCACGTTCTGCTGCCAGAGGAGTTCAAGTCAGGTCAGGTTTTGCTGCCAACTGAGTTAGGAAATACCTTTCAGTTTGAAGAGCTTTTTGAATTTTAGAATCACAGATAAAAGATTGTGGAATTGTAAATATTTATTCTTGGTCTATTTTCTATCCAGCCTCACAACTAAAATTTAAGAGCTGTGGAGACCTGAATATTTTGTCTGTCTTTTTCATTGTATCTCCAAAGTTCAGAATAAAGACACAAAATCTCAATAAACAGCTGCTGAGTGAATGAATGAATGAGATGGTCTGGCACTAGAGTCCTGTCTCAGAGAAGAACTCCATGATTTATACCAGATTCTCTCTCTTACAGACTTTAAATAGTAATACACAGAGTGGAATACAGGCGACGGACTATACAGAACCTGATAAACAAGACAAAACAAATCAACCCAAAACGATCAATGGGAGGCATTAGCAAAAGCAGTTAGGCAATAAAAGACATAAGCAGAAACCATGAGGTAGAAACAGAGGAGAGAAGGTCACTCTTTGGTCAGAAGAGTTAGAAATAACAAACAGAGACAGTGAGAAAGACGCCGGAGTCCACACAATAGACTCTAAGACCTGGGATCAGTGATACCATACAAAATGCCCATTAACTAAATCATTCTTGTTTGACATTGTTCCTTGCAACTTGAAAATACCTTAGATGAACTGCATAACTTCTCTGAGCCTCCAACCTTCACCTATGAAATGACGAGTTTGGAGAGAGGATGGCAAAATTTCCTTCTAAATAAAACCATTATGTGCGGTGGTGGTTCTCAAACATTTGTATACAGAGTCACTTGGTGGGATATTTAAACACAGATACTGGACTCCACTTCTCAGAGTGTTTTTGTTTTGTTTTTCGTGGCACCACACAGCTGAATCAAACTCAGCCCTGGAAGTAAAAGAGCGGAGTCTTAACCACTGGACCACCAAGGAATTCCCCAGAGTTTTTGATTTAAGAAGATTTGGGTAATGATTGAAATTTTTCCTTCTGAAGATGGTGATGCTAGTAGGCTGGTCCCAGGACCACAGAGCAAAGACTGCTGATCTACTACATAAGCAGTGTCTATTCTACAAAACACATGTGAGCCATTATCCAAATTCCAGTGCCCTTTGGTGTTTGTCCATCTATAAGGACATGTGCAAGCTTCCCATCTACTTTTGATATTCAATTTAATTTCCAACCCTGAAATGAGAAAAACAATGACAGAATTTCTTTTCAATATGATGCCTCTTTAACAATAAAGCTAACGTTTTTGAAATTAGATGAAACTCATGTTCAATATTGTCTCACAGAAACCCAGAGACAGCCTTGACAGAAGAGAAATTTCAGTATTTTTACTCCCTTTGGACCTACTTGTGGCAGCTGCTTATTTTCCGGCATTCAGAAATTTTTAACTTCAAATGACACAGCACAGCCAATCTATGTCCAACTGAGTTTAAGACACTCACAAAGTTGCTCACTTCCCTGGCAAGTTTTTATGAACTGAAAACTTTACAGAATAATTTTGATTGCTCTTAACAGTGCAAAAAAAGCTACACAGCTTGATTTTTTAACACTCAGATCAAAATTATCACTAGAAAAAAACATTTTCAATGTGGCAGACTCAAGTAAAGTTTCAGAAAATCTAGAACCACCAAATAAATAGAATGACTTCTTTGGGCATAATTATACTTCAAAGAAAGTAAATGCTATTATTCACTTGAAAAGACAAGAAAATAGGTGCAAATCACTGTAAGTGCTCCATAGCTCACTGGAAAATGTCTTGGAAAAATATTTTATTACCAAATGACACCTTGGCAAAGCTAGCCACCCCACTTTCCTGTGGGAGGAAAATTGTGGTGGGGGCA
This sequence comes from Moschus berezovskii, assembly GCF_049115385.1. NCBI lineage: Eukaryota > Metazoa > Chordata > Mammalia > Artiodactyla > Moschidae > Moschus > Moschus berezovskii. The sequence goes on along the minus strand of NC_142469.1, from coordinate 78,100,052 downwards.
GAGATAGCCTGGGGCAATGTTATAGGTGATTGATCCATGGGTGATTAATTACCGCATACAAATATGGGTGTGACAAAGCATTTAAAAGGCACTCAAAGTGCACATCTGGGTCACCTGATGCTCTTCCGGAAATGAACAATGGATCCCTGAAGACTGAACTATGTATGGTGCCATAGCAGGAAAAAGAAGATGGAAAAGGAAGGATTAAAAAGTTGACAATGATCCTTTTTTTCTGAAGCCGATTTATTTTTCTTTGAGCTAAAAGGATTCTGCCTCAAGGCTGGAGTAAAGCAGCCTTTCCAAGAAGCCACATTTATCACACCAAAGAATAGCACCACAAAGGAGACAGCATGATAAATACCTGGTTTGGGATCCCAGGATAGAGTGTCCAGAAATGAGGATACGAATTTATTTCCTTCAAGCCTGGGCTCTAGCTCAAATAATAGTCTCAGCAAAATTTGCTTTAAAATGCCCCATCTATTCATTGGTTTAAGACATTAGATATATTCATTACATGATGCTCTATCATATTCTAAAAAGCTTTATAGAGTTGTCCTCTGATCTAAGACACACATGCAAGTTATTTGTTATGGTGATTGCTTGCTTTGCAGGGTCTCTGCCCTTGACCCGATCCTATAGATCAATGTCAGGCCAAGTGAGATCTCCAGCAAGGGCTAGCATGAACCCTCTCGCCAAGGTTAGGCTTTTGAAGCTAAAAGTTGGTCCCTGATTCTGGGATCAAACTGACTTGGGTTTGAATTTTATCTCTAAACTTAAAATTGTATGACCTTAAGTGACTTAACCTCTGGAAGTCTCAATTCTCTCCAGCTGTAAAAGAAGACTAACTATAAATCATGCCTCAAAGGATGTTTGTGAGTGAAAATGAGGTATGATATATACATAAAGTGTTCATGTCTGGCACATAGTAAGTGTTCAATAAATATTAGTTACTATTAGTCTTATTTATATCCTTATTTTTTATAGTGGAGCTTCTATCAATGACTGTCCATTAACACATTTGTCAGACTAATTCACCATATTAATTATCCATTAATTATTTAATTAATTACCTATCCCATTAATTAATTATCCATTCCTACTGTTAAGCATATAGACTGATGCCCAGGGAATTCTGAATGCTGTCAACAGCAACCTACATCTGAGAAGCCTATACATTGAGTTTTATGCTTAATAAAAGCCAAATAAATATTCCCAAACTTGATTGTGACCACTATAATTCTTATTGAAATTTTGTAACTTAATAAATATCTTATAAACTTATAAAGCAAAAACAAAGAGTCATTATCACTGTGGAAGCTAAGTGAAATGCTTTGGAAAGATAAAGAGAAAAATGATTTCTGCCAAATTAAGTGACAGAACTACAGAAGGTTAGGGAGAAAGATCACAATAATCTAGAAAGTTATGTATGTAAATTGCCTCATATGTATATTTAAGATCATTCTGCATTTTAAAGAAACAGAAGTGGAAATTGTAAAGAAGGCATTTTGGATGTTGCTTATTAAAAGAAAATACTAGAGATCTCTAATCAGAAGACCAGTATGTCAAGAAAACCTTCTGGCCCTAAATCAAAAGACTGGCAATGGAATGTCTATACATGTTTTTTAAGTTAAAACAAACTGTTTGGTGTATGAATACATTGTTCCCCTGACTCCATTGATATTTTTGAAAGTCAACAATATAACACCAAGAGTGATATCTAATGTAAACTATAGACTTTGGTGATGATGATGTCTCACAGAAGGTTCATCAATTAATTGTTAACAAATGCATCACTCTGATGAGGGATGTTGATGTTGGGGAAGCTATGCATGTGTGGGGGCAGAGAGTATATGGGAAATTTATGTACCTCCCTCTCAGTTTTGCTGTGTGCTAAAACTGTTCCTAAAAAAGTAAGTAAAATGTCTTTAAGAAAAGGTTAGGTAAATGATCATTGTTGGTCCCAACTGAATTTTATATGCGTGTGTGCTAAGTCATTTCAGTTCAGTCGCTCAGTCATGCCCGACTCTTTGCAACCCCATGAATCACAGCACGCCAGGCCTCCCTGTCCATCACCAACACCCGGAGTTCGCTCAAACTCATGTCCATAGAGTCGGTGATGCCATCCAGCCATCTCATTCTCTGTTGTCCCCTTCTCCTCCTGCCCCCAACCTTTACCAGCATCAGAGTCTTTTCCAGTGAGTCAACTCGTCACATGAGGTGGCTAAAGTATTGGAGTTTCAGCTTTAGCATCAGTCCTTCCAGTGAACACCCAGGACTGATCTCCTTTAGAATGGACTGGTTGGATCTCCTTGCAGTCCAAGGGACTCTCAAGAGTCTTCTCCAAAGTCACTTTGCGTTCCGTTCCGTTCCATCGCTCAGTCGTGTCTGACTCTTTGCGACCCCGTGGATTGTAGCCTACCAGGCTTCTCCATCCATGGGATTCTCCAGGCAAGAATACTGGAGTGGGTTACCGTTTCCTTCTCCAGGGGATCTTCCCGACCCAGGGATCGAACCCGGGTCTCCCGCATTGGAGGCAGATGCTTTAACCTCTGAGCCACCAGGGAAGCCATATCCAATTCTTTTTGGCCCTTATGACTGTAGCTTGCCAGGCTCTCCATGGGATTCTCCAGGCAAGAATACTGGAGTGGATCGCCATGCCTCCTCCAGGGGATCTTCCCAACCCAGGAATCAAACCTGAGTCTCTTATGTCTCCTGCGTTGGCAGGTGGGTTATTTACCACTAGCATTACCTGGGAAGCCCAAATTAGATATAGCATTATTCAAATATTTAACTCACTAAGCTGGTTTTTAAAGTTCTAAATTTAAATAGGTTAAGGAAAGGGAAATACTTTAGCAAGTAGATAGGGACTTGTTCCTGTGTTTTACCCACAACCATAGTCAGTCACATAAAATATTTCTTCCTGTAATACATGAGATTCAGGCCAAAAAGTGTTGCCATGAGGTAGCAAAAGAGGGGCATTTGGAGCAGAAGTTCTCAAGCATTGCTCTACTAACTGACATCCTCAAAATTATCAGAACTTTCTAAAAGTACAGATTCCTAAGACCCATGTCCATTATTTGGATACAGTTGGTCTGGGTAAGACCTAGGAAACTGTGAGGTTTTTTAAAGTTTCCTAGATGCTTCTAATGGATAACCAGGTTTGGGGAAGGCTAGTGTTGAGCATTACTGTCTAATCTAAATATAATGCAAGCTACATTTTCTGGTAGCTACATTTCAAAAGGATTTTCTAGTGGCCTCATTTGAAAACAAATTTCTTACTAAGACATTTTCTTTGAATCAATAAACTCAAATTATTGCCATTTCAACATGTAATCAACATAAAAATTATTAATAAGATATTTTAGATCCTTTTTACTTGTACCAAGTCTTTGAAATCGAGTGTCACAGCCCATTGGACCAGCTGCACTGCAAGTACTCAACAACCACCCATAGCCCAATATAGTTGCCATATTGGGAAGAGCAGATCTGAAGTGTAACAGGGGAAATCATCTTAGTGACATAGACTATTTTAGTGATGGTACTTTATTTCGATGGTTCACAACTACTAAGTGCTTGAGGCAAGAAAGCGATTAGAAAACTCAAAAAGGAGAATGAAATAGTATGGAAAATGAAGGATGAATATGATACTTAGCTCTTTGTTAACTGGAAGGTTTTTGTACTGTAAGTTCAGGAAGAGAACATAAATATTCAAAAAATAAAATAAAACTAATGTCTATGTAAGGAAGAAGGGAAAAGGTTGGAGAATTCTATTAAACAAAAACTGTCTACCATACAACTCTAGTTTTTGAGTCCAAAAATAAAATTCCTACAGAGTTCATGCTCACCTTTCAGAAACCTGTGGGACAGTAGAGTATGGAATAGAAATATCTTTATGGGGGTTTCCCTGGTAGCTCACAGCTACTGAGCCTGTGCTCTGGAATCCGGGAACCACAGCTGCTGAGCCCACATGCCACAACTACTGAGCCTATGTTCCCTAGAGTCAGCACTTGGCAACAAGAGAAGCCTCCACGATGAGAAGCTTGTGCACCTCCACTGTAGAGTAGTTCCTGCTCACCACAACTAGATAAAAGCCTGTACAGCAACGAAGACTCAGCACCGCCAAAAATAATAAATAAATAAATTTTTTAAAAAGAAATATCTTTATGGAAAAAGCAAACTGCCCAGTATAAAAGCAACCTATAGAAGCTTTTCCAAATGGTTTAAGCTGTGCACACACTTTTTTCATTTATCATGCTATAATGTTAGTGAAAACACATTTTGGAGGCTGAAATAATAAATCTGAACAAAGAGCTTAACATAGAACTGATTCACATTATCCTTTGGGAATTTAATTTTTTTTTAAGATTTCAACAGTAAAGTATTCTATCCAGGAATATCACAGCGAAAAATGCTATAAATCAAACAAAATATTTGTGAAGGAAAGCTCCTTAATTCCTCACCAAACACTTGTATCAATGAAAAAACAATCAGAATAGAACAAATTCAATGTCAAAGGTTAATAGAGATGTGTGAAGTATCGGATTGCAGACGCTTATTATACAGTATGTAAAAAATTCTATAGGAGTCCCGTGTTTCATCGCAAGCCGAAAACTGCACCTCAATTTATATGTGAATCCAATATATTAACTGCATTTTCTCATTTTCCTCTTACCTAGTGACTTTCAATGGCACAAAATCAGCTTTTGAAATAACTATAGAGGCATTGATAAAATTCTAATAATTTAAAACTGAACTCTTTGATTTATGATTCATAAATGCATAAAATGATGCTACTGATCCTCCATTTGTGGACACATCTTTTATTTGTTCACCGAGTAGAGGCACAGGATTTTCATTGCTCTGTAATCTATACTTTTGATCAGGTTAGAAGTGGCCAGGGAAATACAGGATGCAAATTATAAATAAGCAATAACTTGACAACATGAGCATCTAGTTTATAAATTTATACACGTAAGTCACAATGGCTGTATATTAATGATTGACAGATTAATATAGATTTTTCTGTATCTCCTTTAGCGGTAGATTCAAAAGGTGTATAAAATCACAGCAATTAACTTTTAGCAAAGTAAACAGATATGTATCTCAATGCATCTCTTGGGTAGATTTAATAATTGGCTATTTTTAATTAACAGATTCTAATCAAGACAGCATTAAATAAGCAAAACATTACACTGAAACCAAGTGTTAACTTACTGGGTTAGTCTGAAAGTTCTTTCAGGATTTTCCATATGATGTAACAGGAAAACCCATATGAACATTGTGGCCAACCCAACATTAATATACTGTGGTTAGTGCTCATTTTTCAGTAGATTTTTATTTACTCATTCAACCAGTGCTTGTATTTTTAACATGCAAAGTCCTTTGTTAGGTGCTGCACTAAGTTAAAATTATAATAAAGAACACTTTGTTCTTTTTTTAATTTCTAAAAATTGTTTTATTTATGGCATGCAGGATCTTAGTTCCCTGACCAGGGACTGAACCCATGCCCCCTGAAATAGAAGCACAGAATCTTAACTGCTGGACCCCAGGAAAGTCCCATAATAAAGAACAATTTGTTCTTTATGTTCAGTCTATGAGCTCTGTGCATATTTGCAGATACAAACACAAGGCCGATACAAACACGGATGAAAAACTATGCCTATAATTCCCTGAGTGCCCAGCCTCCTGCTTTCCCCATCACAGGTGAATATGAGATTTTCTCCTGAATTTCTCTCCACCCTTGTAGAACTGATATAAAAACTTGCTCCCAAGTTCTGTCGCATCTGACTTTTTTTCCTTCTGTTCATTTTAAGTTCCTCTGACCATGTAAGTGCCTCTTATTTATCCCCCATAGATGGCTTCTCCTTTAGAGCTATTGTGACACAGGTGAACTTGTGGTAATCTGTTTGTTAATCCTATCTTGCAAATCAGTATCATGTAAGAATCACAGGACATGCTAAATAAATTTAACAATGAAGGCAATATTAAGGTTGGAGGGTACAGATGCCAAGAAAATAGAAAAAATGAGTTATTATCATCACCTATCCATGAACATTTGACTGGCTGGAGTTTGGTAGTGAAGAAAATGCAACATCTGTCTATAAACTTCTCCAAAATGTATCCTTACTCATGTTCCTACTTTTGTGATGCTCACCATGGACTTGAACCAAGTGACATCAGACTGTTGTACGCTCTATAGGGACTAAGAGGTGACCGCATGTTGCCTGCATCTTGAAAGCAACAGGATATTCTAACAGAACTGAATGTGGGGTATATAGGAAAGAAAGGAGTTTGACTCCCAACTTTTTAGCCTGAGCAATTAAGAAGCTAAAGTTGTAGTTTTTTGCAATAGGGAGGAATCAGGAAGGAAGGAAGTTTTTCGAGGAAATACCAGACGTTTGAGGAGCCTGGTTTTTTTTTTTGCTTTGATTCTTTATTTGGAATTTGACAGCCTTGCAGATTCATTCATTCATTTGATCCCCATCTACTGTGCCAAGGTTCTGCATGAGATTCTTTTTTTTATTTTTTATTTTATTTTTTTATTGGAGGCTAATTACTTTACAATATTATATTGGTTGGTTTTGCCATACATTGACATGAATCCACCCTGGGTGTACATGTGTTCCCCTTCTTGAACCCCGCTTCCACCTCCCTCCTCCCCTTATCCTCTCTCTGGGTCATCCCCGTGCACCAGCCCTGAGCATCCTGTATCATGCGTCGTCCCTGGACTGGTGATTCGTTTCACATATGATAATATACATGTTTCAGTGCCATTCTCCCAGATTATGCCACCCTCGCCCTCTCCCACAGAGTCCCAAAGACTGTTCTATACACCTGTGTCTCTTTTGCTGTCTCGTATACAGGGTTATCATTTCCATCTTTCTAAATTCCATATATATGCGTTAGTATACTGTATTGGTGTTTTTCTTTCTGGCTTACTTCACTCTGTATAATAGGCTCCAGTTTCATCCACCTCATTAGAACTGATTCAAATGTATTCTTTTAAATGGCTGAGTAATACTCCATTGAGTATATGTACCAAAGCTTTCTTATCCATTCGTCTGCAGATGGACATCTAGGTTGCTTCCATGTCCTGGCTATTATAAACAGTGCTGCAATGAACATTGGAGTACATGTGTCTCTTTCAATTCTGGTTTCCTTGGTGTGTATGCCCAGGAGTGCGATTGCTGGATCATATGGCAGTTCTATTTCCAGTTTTTTAAGGAATCTCCACACTGTTCTCCATAGTGGCTGTACTAGTTTGCATTCCCACCAACAGTGTAAGAGGGTTCCCTTTTCTCCACACCCTCTCCAGCATTTATTGCATGTAGACTTTTGGATAGCAGCCTGGTGTGAAATGGTATGAAATGGTATCTCGTTGTGGTTTTGATTTCAACCAGAGATGTCAAGTAAGCAGTATGAGTATGCTTCCGGAGTTCAGGGAAAACATCTGCAACAGACAAATAAATTGGAAGCCCTCCACATCTGTGTGGATGAGACCACTAAAAGAGTGTGTGTGGACAGAGAAGAGATTCGGGGGATGAAACCTGCATTCTCCAACATTGGGTCAGAGAGAGGATGAAGAATTGGTGATGCAGACCAAGAAGAAGGAGCCAATGAAGTAGCAAAAAACAGAAGACTGGAAAGTATTTCAGAGAGGAGGAAGTGGTCAACTGTCAAATGCTACTGAAAAGTCAAGAAAAGGTAAGGGCTGAGAAGTGACCATTAAGTTTAACAACATGGACATGAGTTTGAGCAAGTTCTGGGACTTAGTGATGGACAGAGAAGCCTGGCATGCTCCGGTCCATGGGGTCCCAAAGAGTTGGACATGACTGAGTGACTGAACTGAACTCACCAGTGACCCTGAGAAGTTTCAGAGAAATTCTGAGTGAATACATGACTGGAGTGATTTTAAGATGAACTGGAAGCAGAACTGAAGACAGGGAGTATAGGCAACTCTTGTGGGTAGTTCTGCTCTAAATGAGAACTGAGTAACAGGGACGATATCTGAAGGGGATTTGGGATCACATGCTTTGCCCATGGACTTTGTCATCTCACCTCAAATCTTCACCTCACCCTGCATGCTGATTCTGGCTGGTGACCTTGCTTATTTCAGTGAGAAAAAAATAGAAACAGTCAGGAAGAAACATCAAGTTGCCACCACAATTTTAACCTCCTACCTGCATTCTTATACATTCAATACGAAACCAACGGGTTTGGTTGTATGCTTTTCTGCAGTGGTGTTTGCCTATGTGGTTCATGGATGGACCAGGAGAAGTACTGTATTAAGCAGGGTTAGGGGTTTGGTAGGTGAGGATGAAGAAGGGTGCTAGGGACAAGAATAAAATAATTATAACATACATTCCATTCTTTTTGACTCCTAAAAAAAATGACAGCCTGATTGTCAAAGTCAGGCTTCCCAGGTGGCTCAATGGTAAAGCATCTACCTGCCAACGCAGGAGACACAAGATATGCGGGTTAGATCCCTGGGTTGGGAAGATCCTCTGGAGAAGAAATAGCAACCCACTCTAGTAGTCTTGCCTGGGAAATCCCAGCAACAGAGGAGCCTGGAGGGCTAGAGTCCATGGGGTCTCAAAAGAGTTGGACATGACTTAGCAACCAAACGACACCATTGTCAAAGTTAGGGCCTTGACAGTCTAATAGAATGACTCAATCTTGGTAGAATTTGGCAATAAGGAGTTCATGATCTGAGTCAGAGTCAGTTCCCGGTCTTGTTTTTGCTCACTGTATAGAGCTACCCCGTTTTTGGCTGCAAAGGGTATAAGCGATATGATTTTGATACTGACCATCTGGTGATGTCCATATGTAGAGTCTTCTCTTGTGTTGTTGGAAGAGGATGTTTGCTATGACCAGTGTGTTCTCTTGGCAAAACTCTGTTAGCCTTTGACCTGCTTCAGTTTGTACTCCAAAGCCAAATTTGCCTGTTACTCCAGGTATCTCTTGACTTCCTACTTTTGCATCCCAGTCCCCTATAATTAAAAGGACATCTTTTTTGGGTGTTAGTTCTAGAAGGTCTTGTATGTCTTCATAAACCATTAAGTTCAGTTTCTTCAGCATTACTCGTTGGGCCATAGACTTGGATTACTGTGATATTGAATGGTTTGCCTTGGAAACAGAGATTATTCTGTCATTTTTGAGATCACATCTAAGTACTGCATTTTGGCTCTTTTGTTGACTATGATGGCTACTCCATTTCGTCTAAGGGATTCTTGCTCTTAAATTAAAGAAAGTAGGGAAAACCACTAGACCATTCAGGTATGACCTAAATCAAATCCCTTGTGATTATGCAGTGGAAGTAGCAAATAGATTCAAGGCATTAGATCTGATAGAGTGCCTGAAGAACTATAGACGGAGGTTCGTGACATTGTACAGGAGGCAGTGATCAAGGCAAGCCCCAAGAAAAAGAAATGGAAAATGGCAAAATGGTTGTCTGAGGAGGCCTTACAAATAGCTGAGAAAAGAAGAGAAGCTAAAGGTAAAGGAAAAAGGAAAGATATATCCAATTGAATGCAGAGTTCCAAAGAATAGCAAGGAGAGATAAGAAAGTTTTCCTTAGCATTCAATGCAAAGAAATAGAGGAAAACAACAGAATAGGAAAAACTAGAGGTCTCTTCAAGAAAATTGGAGATTCTAAAGGAACATTTCATGCGAAGATGGGCACAATAAAGGACAGAAATGGTATGGACCTAACAGAAACAGAAGATACTAAGAAAAGGTGGTAAGAATACACAGAAGAACTATACAAAAAAAGATCTTCATGACCCAGATAACCACAATGGTGTGATCACTCACCTAGAACCAGACATCCTGGAATGAGAAGTCAAGTGGACCTTAGGAAGCATCACTATGAACAAACCTAGTGGAAATGATGGAATTCCAGTTGAGCTATTTCAAATCCTGAAAGATGATGCTGTGAAAGTGCTGCACTCAATATGCCAGCAAATTTGGAAAACTCAGCAGTGGCCACAGGACTGGAAAAGTCAGTTTTCATTCCAATCCCAAAGAAAGGCAATGCCAAAGAATGCTCAAACTACCGCACAATTGCACTCATCTCACACACTAGTAAAGTCATGCTCAAAATTCTCCAAGCCAGGCTTCAGCAATATGTGAACCATGAACTTTCAGATGTTCAAGCAAGTTTTAGAAAATGCAGAGGCACCAGAGATCAAATTGCCAACATCCGCTGGATCATCAAAAGAGCAAGAGAGTTCCAGAAAAACATCTACTTTACTGACTACAACAAAGCCTTTGACTGTGTGGATCACAACAAACTGTGGAAATCTTAAAGAGATGGGAATACCATCTGACCTGCCTCCTGAGAAACCTGTATGCAGGTCAAGAAGCAACAGTTAGAACTGGAAGTGGAATACAGACTGGCTCTAAATCGGGAAAGGAGTACATCAAGGCTGTATATTATCACCCTGCTTATTTAATTGCTATGCAGAATACATCATATGAAATGCCAGGCTGGATAAAGCACAAGCTGGAATCAAGATTGCTGGGAGAAATATCAATAACTCAGATACACAGATGACAATACCCTTATGGCAGAAAGTGAAGAAGAACTAAAGAGCCTCTTGATGAAAGTGAAAGAGGAGAGTGGAAATTTTGGCTTAAAATTCAACATTCAGAAAACTAAGATCACGGCATCCAGTCCCATCACTTCATTCATGGCAAATGGATGGGTAAACAATGGAAACAGTGAGAGACTTTATTTTGGGGGGCTCCAAAATCACTACAGATGGTGACTGCAGCCATGAAATTAAAAGACACTTGTTCCTTGGAAGAAAAGCTACAACCAACCCTACAGCATATTAAAAAGCAGAGACATACTTTGCCAACAGAGGTCTGTCTAGTCAAAGCTATGGTTTTTCCAGTAGTCATGTATGATGTGAGAGCTGGACTATAAAGAAAGCTGAGTGCCAAAGAATTGATGCTTTTGAACTGTGGTGTTGGAGAAGACTCTTGAGGGTCCCTTGGACTGCAAGGGGATCCAATCAGTCCATCCTAAAGGAAATCAGTCCCGAATATTCATTGGAAGGACTGATGCTGAAGCTAAAGCTTCAATACTTTGGCCACCTGATGCAAAGAACTGACTCATTGAAAAAGACCCTGATGCTGGGAAAGATTAAAGGTGCGAGAAGGGGATGACAGAGAATGAGATGGTTGGAAGGCATCATGGACTCAATGGATATTAGTTTGAGTAAGCTCTGGGAGTTGGTGATGGACAAGGAAGCCTGGCATGCTGCAGTCCACGGGGTCTCAAAGAGTTGGACATGACTGAGCAACTGAACTGAACTGAACTGAACCTTGGTAGAACTGCCAAGATGGCAGCAGCTCACAGTTCTTTCAAGTTCAGAGATTTCTTAAAACCTGCAGCTTCCATTAACTATTCCTTCTACATTTTGCCTCTACACTTAACGAAACTTACTCTTCTCAGAGCCCATATCACCACTTGGAGTTACATATTACCTACTCAGTATATAAAGTAGCTTTCTATTTTACTTCTTTTGTAAGTTAGCCTAAATTATAATGGGAAGACTGTTGGTTAATCTATACCATACGTATTCTCCATCATAATATTCAATTGTCATCCTTCCAGGATAAAGAGCCTCCATTTCAGCCTAATCATTTTTGGCAGTGTTTCTATCCCTAATACACAAAATATGGCTACAGTTCATAGTCACATCTTCATTTTTAAGCACCATTTGAACAAAATATCTTACTAGGCATTAGGGAAAGTACATAAGAAGAGTGTTTCCTACCTTCAAGAAACTCTTACTCAAGTATGCAATTTATAAGCTAATATGGGCAGCACAAATGGGCAACCAGAAGGAAGGACAGGGAAAGAAGAATGATTATCTGACCTCTTTGCTCAAAGACCTAAATTGTAACTGAAAACAAACAAACAAAGGACCCAAAGTCAAAGGGTTTTCAAGGAAAAGACCAAGATTTTCAAAATACTTATTTTGTTTCTCAGGCAAAACAACAACAGAGTAATTCTATAGAAATAAAGTGAACATACTGTGTTAAATATCCAGTATGTTAGTACAGAGCAAAAGTTTCTTGTTTGGGAAATACTGTTTAGAATAAAAGCTCCAAATGACCACAACCAATGCTCTTAACTTAACACGCACGTTATCTATGGAAGTACAAAGCCAGTTGAGAGCTGAAGCCAAGAACAGAAGTCTGAACAGACATAAACTCCCACTGGGCAGAACAGTTTTCTATAATCTTTTTAAATAATCTTCAGACCAGCTTCTATGCATCCCTTAGGAATAGGACCCTAATAAAGTCCATGGCCTATGAAAGCTATTTATAAAACTTTTCTGAGAAGGTTACACAAATATATTGTCTCAAGCACGGTGTAACAAAAAGTTATAACCTACTCCTTAGAGGATATCCAAGTTTTTAACAGATCTTGAAGCTATCTTTATGTAGGTTAGGGATTTGCAAGGAAAAAGTAGTCTGATTATACTTCTTATATGTATTCAAATCTGCTGTGATAATTCTTTATCATCATAATAACCACCATCATTTATCTTCTAGACACTAAACTAAGCACTTTACATATATTTTCTCAGTTAATCTTCATACACACACGTACACACAGAACTATGAAACAGTAATATTATTTCTATTTTAGAGAAGAAGAATGGGGATTTAAATAAACTAAATGACTTTTCTAGCATCTCATAATAACTAACCAGTGAAACCAGGATTCACACCCAAGCCTCCACCCCAACCACTGACCATAAAGCCAGCATGGGCTGAGCAATCACTGTGTGTGTGTGTGTGCATGTGTGTGTGTGCGCGCGTGCGTGCGCGCTCACTGCAATACCCTTATCAAGTGGATTGGTATGGACACTATAACAACCTATACTAACCAATCTGATGCTCAGACATCAGCCTTACAAAAACACCAAAAACCTGTCAAATCCCATTTTTAAATTCTTCATGTGTCAAAAGGGATGAAAATTAGTACCAGTGTCTTTGTTTACAATTATTTAATGGGGAGACCCAGCATATTGAAAAAGAAATGTGGAATGGGTTTTAAAATCAGATATTCCCTCCCTACCAAGTATAGGCTCAGTGGTAAAGAATCCGTCTGCCAATGCAGGAGACAAAGGTTCGATCCCTGGGTCAGAAAGAAATCCTGAAGGAAGAAATGGCAATTCATTCCAGTATTCTGGACTGAGAAATATAATGGACAGAGGAGTCTGGTGGGCTACAGTCCCTGCGGTTGCAAAGAGTCAGACACGTGGAAGTATGTGTCTGGAAGTATGGAAGCCAGGATAAACCTCTGACCGCATTAGGATTAAATGTCTATGGTTTTCATTTATTCAAATTCACACTTAAGTCATTATTTCTGAAAAAAAAATCCTGCCAGTGATATTAGCTACCAAGTGGTAAACTAGATTTCAAGTTCACCTGCTGAATCCATAAATGCTACATTTATGCATTTGTTAACCCAAGATTTTAATGGAAAAAATGAACATATTAATAAAATGTTCTATTTAGAACACACAAGACAAATTTATGCCATTAAGGAAGGTTTGCTTTCTCAAAATGGGGCCAGGGTGGGGGAAAGGCAAGCACTACCCAAAGCAGAGTATATGCAGACTTGAGGAAATTAAAAATGAAAAGTCAGTGAAAATGAGCAACAGAAATCCGTATTTCAGAGGTAAGGTTTTTGGGAAATATCTCCTAAATGAAACTTCAAAGAATATAGAATTTTTAAATGAAAGTTGAGGCTGGAATGCAACTCACCAATGTAAAATAAGCCTTTGAATCTTTTATTTGCTAACCAGAGTAAAGACCTAACATAAGTAGCAAGAAAATTTCTCAATTTCGGGCCTCATTTTCTCCACTTTTTCTTAAAACCAATTCATGGTAATTCACCATGGTTAAATTTCCTGCAAGAAGCTAAGAAAGCATAAAAGTTCTTTACACACATGCAAATTTATGTATATGGATAGAGAGATATAGATACTGATATATATGTATTTTGGAAAGATCCAGTTGCACACTGCAGGCTTGTATTCCCTGGAAGCTTCCCCCTCAAGGAAAGCAAACTGGATACTAAATAGAAGCTGAGGTCTTAAGATCTTGAGTTCCATAGATTTACCAATCTAATCTTTTCTCTCCTGTACTAATATTGCAACAAAACAGACGGTAATAGTTCAGATGCATATATGTAATTTTTTTGACCTGAGCTCTGGGTTCCTTATTCCTTATTATTAAGATCACTTTAGAAATTTGAGAAGAAATAAGGAAGATGAGTCTACTGTTCTTAGAAAATTACGACTCCAAAGGAAAAAAAAAATAGAGATTAGAAATCCCCTAGCTGGGGATTAGGCATGTACAGCTTAGTTAGGCATGTACAGCTTTCTAAAACCCATAAAAATCTCAACATCTGACCCATTTCATTTTTACAAGGGAAGGGGCGATTGCTCTGGAAAATATGCGTAAAAATCCACAGCATTCAGAGGCATTAAACAGTTTTATTTCACATTTGTTTCCTGTGTATCCTGCTTGATAGACACACTGCAGCACCTGCTGCTGTAAGTCTGCTCTTCCTCAGCTCCCAGGCTTCTCAGTTCAGAAAGCACTGGTTTGTGCAGCTTTTCCAACAGCTGAGGTCATGCTGCCCTCTTCTGGTCACTGCACAGAATGTCCTGAAATGACCCTCGAAAGGAATGCAAAGTGGAGAACTAGAGATTGTTGGCTGGTTTATAAAGTGTTTTTCCGCAAGTAAATTAAAACCAATTTTATTCAAGATGGTGACTCTATAATAATTTTAAATTTGGTATGTTTTAGATAGAAGCTATTCCTGAGAAGTTTTGAAGTCTTTATCTAAACGTTAAATTGATAGCTCTGATTTTTTTGAATATTGTTTTCATATTACCTAAATTTTAATGATCTACTTTGTACTATGTTTACATAAATAAAACATTTTTAAAATATTAAAAATAACAATCATGTATGGTAAGCTGTAATATTGGGGGTGGGAGGAGACGGGGACGACAGAGAATGAGATGGCTGGATGGCATCACCGACTCGATGGACATGAGTTTGAGTGAACTCCGGGAGTTGGTGATGGACAGGGAGGCCTGGCGTGCTGTGATTCATGGGGTTGCAAAGAGTCGGACACGACTGAGCGACTGAACTGAATATTGGCTAAGGCATTCTATTTCTCTCCAATGAATCCAAATTTAGAAACACTCAATGGGAAGCAAGGAAGTGGAAGACAAAAGCTAACAACAACAGAAATTATACTGGAATTTCACCAAAGCACAAATACAAGAAAATAAAGGCACTTTTCAAAAGGTTCTTTTTGTCTCTAATTTTCAGAATCTGAAAACATATCCACTAGAATTCCATATCTCAAAAAAATAGTTTTTCTTCTGCTCTTGTTATCACTACAAATCAATAACTGGCATGTTAATGCAATTGTTTCTCCAAATTTTTGTGGACAGGAGCTGCATGTTAGTCTAGCATGAGAATCCATGTCTTACACTCATTCATCTTAAAGAGATCTTTAAAAAGCAGGTTCTTCTCTGCAAACATTAGCAACATTCTGTCAACACTATGGAATGGATACCTAATCCTGGATTATTTTTTAAAAGTTCAATTCCCCTAGCAATCAATTATAGATAGCAATATTCCTGTATTTATAACTGCTTCCAAAAATTACATTAATTTTTTACTTTATTTGATGGCAAGGTAAAGAACTAGCTGTTCAGTGCAGTTCAGTCGCTCAGTCGTGTCCAACTCTCCGCGACCCCATGAATCACAGCACGCCAGGCCTCCCTGTCCATCACCAACTCCCGGAGTTCACTCAAACTCATGTCCACCGAGTCGGTGATGCCATCCAGCCATCTCATTCTCTGTCGTCCCCTTCTCCTCCTGCCCCCAATCCCTCCTAGCATCAGACTCTTTCCCAGTGAATCAACTCGTCGCATGAGGTGGCCAAAGTATTGCAGTTTCAGCTTTAGCATCAGTCCTTCCAATGAACACCCAGGACTGATCTCCTTTAGAATGGACTGGTTGGATCTCCTTGCAGTCCAAGGGACTCTCAAGAGTCTTCTCCAGCACCACAGTTCAAAAGCATCAATTCTTCGGCGATTTCACCTTCAGGCAGGTTCTGTTCACATCACTCATTTCTGGACAAATGGCTCCCCACGTCTTTCCTTCTCTTTAAAGGCACATCCTTGAATCTGCTAGTTCACCTGTGTATTAAGGGCCCAACAAGGATTCTGTTGTTAAGTCCCTAATTCAGGAGACTCCATTGTCCTACATCACTGCTGGTGACCTAAATTAAAGGGAACAAGTGCAGATCAGGAAAATACTGCACAAACTCAAAGTGCACAGTGCAAATGATGGCCTGAGGGAGATGGTGCTTATACATATTGGCTTTGTAAAAGACATTCTTCCACATCAGTACACACCTCCATGGAAGCTAACAAATTGCCCTTATTAGCTTATTTTTCAGGCACTAAAAAGCATTAATGGACTCATAGTATGTTTATGGTCCTCATCCCTGATATTCTTCATCAATACACCCGTATCAATTTACAAAGTATATTCCTTCCACATACATTAAATAGAGAATATTTTAATCTTCAACAAAATGACAATTCCTGTCATCAGTTTAGCCACATGTCCAAAGGCTTCTTGGAGCATAACCTGGGATATGGGGCTCTGTCCTCTCAGATAGAAAATGAGGGAACCAAATGAGACCATATTCAGGTCTTTCCAACTGAAAAAATTCAGGTTCTAACTGCAAGTGGGGTCTGCAATGGGAGACCTCAGACCTAAATTCCCAGCTCAGTTCTCTCTGGTCAAGACAGAGCGTCTTCTCCAGAAATACAGGAGGAAAGTAGCAAGGCCACATTTTGTTCAGCATACACAGTTACTTATAGAAAATAACACAGCCAGTAATAACTCTAGAGAATAATTTACCATCAGTTCAGTTCAGTTCAGTCGCTCAGTCGGGTCCGACTCTTTGTGACCTCATGAATCGCAGCACGCCAGGCCTCCCTGTCCATCACCAGCTCCTGGAGTTCACTCAAATTCATGTCCATCGAGTTGGTTATGCCATCCAGCCATCTCATCCTCTGTTGTCCCTGTCTCCTCCTGCCCCCAGTCCCTCCCAGCATCAGTCTTTTCCAATGAGTCAACTCTTCGCATGAGGTGGCCAAAGTGTTGGAGTTTCAGCTTTAGCGTCAGTCCTTCCAATGAACACCCAGGACTGATCTCCTTTAGGATAGACTGGTTGGATATCCTTGCAGTCCAAGGGACTCTCAAGAGTCTTCTCCAACAACACAGTTCAAAAGCATCAATTCTTCGGTGCTCAGCTTTCTTCACAGTCCAACTCTCACATCCATACATGACCACGGGAAAAACCACAGCCTTGACTAGACGGACCTTTGTTTGCAAAGTAATGTCTCTGCTTTTTAATATGCTATCTAGATTGGTCACAACTTTCCTTGCAAGGAGTAAGCATCTTTTAATTTCATGGCTGCAATCACCATCTGCAGTGATCTTGGAACCCCCCAAAATAAAGTCTGACACTGTTTCCACTGTTTCCCTCTCTATTTCCCATGAAGTGATGGGACCAGATGTCATGATGTTAGTTTTCTGAATGTTGAGCTTTAAGCCGACTTTTTCACTCTCCTCTTTAATTTACCATAGTCACCATTAATGATTATTTTAGATGATCATATTAAAGAATATCACTTGTGCCATTAAGTAGAAGACTTTGTCTACTTCCCTAAATTTTGTATCATTTAGAAATAAGCTGAGAGGTAATCATGATAGATATTATAGAATATAATGTTTTTTTACACTAAATGATTCATCTTACATAGAATCCAGAACCCAGAATTACATAAGAACCCCTTCCTGGTAGACCCTCTTCAAAGGTCTAAAATCAAACATGAAGCAGTTTGGGAACTGCCTAGGACAGCAAAATGTCGAGATAAAAGAAATGTCTGTATTTCTTTTCACAGTTGTTTAACTTTCATTATCAAAGTACCAAAGCAGAAATCAAGGAATCATAGAAATATAGGAGTAAAGGAACAGTTTACATGCTGTTCCACTCAATGTGACATAGGGGTTTTGTTTTTGTTACATGTTTATATGTTGGAGAAATTTTCCTTTGGTTATTTTCCTGTTTAGATAAAGCAATAAATAAGACTTTGCATCTCTTATCCAAACTGATTGGTAATTGCCAAATGTGAATGCCTTACTAGGAAGGGTTGAAATGTATAGGTAGAGCAAAATATTTTAGTTTGCTGCTGAGAAAAAAATTTCAGCACGTAAGTACAAGTCTGGGGACTGGCAATGATTAAAGCACACAGATACCATTTCAGTTGAGACTCACAAGGGAAAATAACTACTGGGGCAGTGCCCAATGCAATAGAAGCATGACTGGTCAGCTAATATGCAACTAAATTATATTTATTTTCAACTAATGATTTCTAATGTTGTGAATGCTGACCTTCTAATATCAAAGATGAATGTTGACATTCTCTAACTGAAGAAAATAATGTGTAGAATAAATAAATCTTTTTAACTATTTCAAAATAAGCTGAATACGCATCTCCCTCTCTCCGTCTTCCCCTCATCTCCCTCCTTCCGTCTCTCTTCCCGTCTCCTCCACCCGCCCATCACTCCTTTCCAGTCTTGTCTTTCTCTGCCTTCTTCTCTCCTGCATCCCTCAGAAATACAGCTTGCTTTAAAAATGTTACCTTCACTTGCCACAAATAATCTGTAATCTTACTTGAAAATGGAGAGTCCTGAGATTCATCCAACAGGCAGGTTTCTGCTTCATTAAAGAAACTGTTGTTGTCCACTGTTCTACTAGCCTGATAGAAGAAAGGTCCTCGGCAGTTTTACCAAAACACAGAAAGTTCTTTGAAGAGAAGCTCATTTCTTACCCTGTCTTATTTTTCAGTTCAGTTCAGTCGCTCAGTCGTGTCCGACTCTCCGCGACCCCATGAATCACAGCACGCCAGGCCTCCCTGTCCATCACCGACTCCCGGAGTTCACTCAAACTCATGTCCAGAGTCGGTGATGCCATCCAGCCATCTCATTCTCTGTCATCCCTTTCTCCTCCTGCCCCCAACCTTTCCCAGCATCAGAGTCTTTTCCAGTGAGTCAACTCGTCGCATGAGGTGGCCAAAGTATTGCAATTTCAGCTTTAGCATCAGTCCTTCCAATGAACACCCAGGATTGATCTCCTTTAGAATGGACTGGTTGGATCTCCTTGCAATCCAAGGGACTCTCAAGAGTCTTCTCCAACACCACAGTTCAAAAGTTTCAATTCTTCGGCGATCAGCTTTCTTCACAGTCCAACTCTCACATCCACACATGACCACGGGAAAAACCATAGCCTTGACTAGACGGACCTTTGTTGGCAAAGTAATGTCTCTGCTTTTTAATATACTATCTAGGTTGGTCATAACTTTCCTTCTAAGGAGTAAGCGTCTTTTAATTTCATGGCTGCAATCAGCATCTGCAGTGATTTTGGAGCTTAAAAAAATAAAGTCTGACACTGTTTCCACTGTTTTTCCATCTATTTCCCATGAAGTGATAGGACCAGATGCCATGATCTTTGTTTTCTGAATGTTGAGCTTCAAGCCAAACTTTTCACTCTTACTACCACCCAAAAGGATAGTTTCAAACTGTAACTGAATGTTAGCTAAAGCTCCATCTGACCTGCAGGCTATTAGCAAGACTCCACAGGGCAGCAGCACAAGCTGGGACCCTTTGAATGAGCCTCACTTTACACAGCAACACTAGGCAGGCGATAATAAAGGTAATAACAAGTTTTATGCCTTGACCAGTTATTTAAAAATCGAAAAAAAAATCTCAGTTTCCTCTCCACATAGGGCTTTGAACTTTGCTTCTGCACGTTAACATCATCTGCATTATCATTTTCATATTTTCTTGAAAATAAAATTTCTAGACTCTCTACATGACAGAAATCTGGAATCAAATTTTGAACTGGATTATTTTATTTCAAAATGCAGCTTGTGGATGGGGGTAGAAAAAGTTTTATTTCTTCTTTAAAATTATACATGCATACTCCCTACTAAAAATAATGGCCTAACTGTATCGCTTTATGATCCACGTGTGGGTAGGTACCTCCCAGAAAGACACAACACACACCATTTAGCCACACATCTGCTGACCCCTGGAACTCACTAAAGTATATCCAAGTATCAAATCTAAAAGAGAAGACAGAATTTTTAATTTGCAGTGTTTTGTATGTTAATACTTTATTTTCCCCTTATAGATCTCATATTTACTTTTTTATGTGCATTTTGCTCCTTTTAACCTGGTGTCAGCCCTGCAAAATATCATAAGCCTTTGACCCCATATTTCTCTAACAAGCCAACCAGGTTCAAATGGTATTTTTACATCTGTTTGTAAATCTTAGTTGGGAACAGTTGAGAGAAGGAAAAATAAAGGCATTACTACGTTTGTGTAAGGTTTAACTCACATCAGTTGTACAATACTGTGCTGTTGGCATGTGTCTCAATAAATAGGCTTCAAAAAGAAATTACTGCAGTGCAAAAATACTTTCCCTGAACTCACATGCTTTTTACTGTTCCCGGGTCTCATAATAGCTTTTAAAATTATTTTTTCAGACTCTTAGATCCATGTACCCCATATTGTGATAGGATATGTTTCTCTGCCCTGCTCCCTAGAGGAGAGTTGGAGACAGGGGAGGTTCAGACAATTTGGCACCATCCTAGTCTAGAAGAGGGCCAACTTGGAGTCATTCTGGTGCCAGAAAAAAAAAAAACATAAGAAATTTAAGTGTCAAAAATGGTTGAGAAATTTAAGCCTATGAAGAGAACCCTCAAATTAACTAAATTGGCAGTTCATATCTACTCATCCAACAGAAAATATTTGAGTGCCTATCACACCAAGCACTATTCTAGGCACCAGAGATACAGCTCAGAACAAAGTCAGTGCTTCCTTGGAGCTATACTGTGGGTTATAATTCAGAGTACAGCTGTGGCTTTGCTGCTTTCGAAATTATGCCCATTTTTCAGAATAGGCCTGCTCTGAAACCTTTTGGCTTTCAGGTGGCTTCAGATAAATTCTTGGTATAGTGGCAGAGAAAGAGGCTTAATAAGAATACATAATCAAAAAAAAAAGAATATATAATCGACTATCACAGAGCAAAACCTCTTCCTCGAGTTTCTTAGTTGTAGTTAGTCACCACTATTGACTTCCCCAGCTAGGGAGTGTGGATTCTGCAATATCAAGACAAAAAGCAAGCGCAACCAGAAATGTACTAAAGCCCAACAATTTTCCAGGGGTGGGAGAAGAATCTTCTTCTACCGGGAGCTTGCAGCATAGTCTATGCTTATCTTCACACGGATAGGTCGCTCTGACACTAGCTTCTTACCGCCCTCTGCTGGCCAGGTCTAAATTCAGTCTTTTAAACCAGTCCTGATGCATCCAAGTGCTATTTTTACTGTTGGACAAACCACGTGTTCACAAACCATAAAAAACTGTTAAAGCTTTATATTAATGCTATTTAAAATTAACCCTAAGAATATCTTGTACCATTCTCACTTCAAGAATTTTTTCTTACTAAAAATGCAATGCACATTAAAGCAAAAAAAAAAAAAAAAAGCAAAAGAAGCAAAACACCCACCTTTCCAGAAACAACCATTAAAACCTTGATGTATAATTCTTTCTTCTGCAGGGATGTGCCCTTATATTCCTTTCTTAATTTTTACAAAATGTGGTCTTACTGTGCATTTTCTGAATATTGCTTAAAAATATACTGACAAATGCCCTTCCATTCTGTCCTTATAGCACTGTAAAATCCCACTAATGTACCCTTTATCATCAGAAAATGCAAGATTAACAGAATCTTCCAGGTTGGCGGAGCCACAGAATAACCACCAGTCTTTGTTTCACAATCCAGTTTAGCTCCTTAACAGTAAATTTGAGGCTCAGCTTCTACGTACAAGAACACTTTGGTTTCTTCTCCTGTTCACTCCCTTCCCAAAGCCAATGTGCCACTGAAAACAAACTAGGAATGTATGTGGTGAAGGCAGTCACCGAACATAACACTCTTAAGGAAGCTACACTTCATACAAACTAGGAGAGAGCTTAGAAAACTGTCCATTTCAGTGCAGGTCTTAAAAACTCAGGGTAACCCACCTCCCTCATTTCTAAGTCTCTTCAAGCAAAACCCAGGTTGCAATGCAAATCTAATCAGCTGACTGTGACTCGGCCTTGTAGGTTTTAGATAAAAAGCTAAAGTATCTCACACATGATAAAGCATTAATTTAGGTGTGCTTATGCCATCTGAGGGGCTTCCCTGGTGGCTCAGAGGTTAAAGCGTCTGCCTCCAATGCGGGAGACCCGGGTTCGATCCCTGGGTCGGGAAGATCCCCTGGAGAAGGAAACGGTAACCCACTCCAGTATTCTTGCCTGGAGAATCCCATGGACGGAGAAGCCTGGTAGGCTACAGTCCACGGGGTCGCAAAGAGTCGGACACGACTGAGCGACTGAACAGAACAGAACAGATGCCATCTGAAGTGTAAGCCTTGCTTTTTAAAAAGGGTTCAAATTTTTGCCGAGAGCAACAGCACCACCAGTCCTTCTGAACACTGATGTATTATTTCTGTAGCCCAAACTCTAATCACCCCCTGGGAAATTCATCTTCAACTTTGATCCCCAACTACCCCTCTTCCCCCAGCACCTGGCCACCTGCAATGACTCAAGACTTCTTTCAACAGGTTCTCACTGGGAGGTTGGGAAGGTGTGGTTGCCTTTTGGGCACCTCTACAGCCCAGCCATGACACCTCCATTGCTCTTGTGGATTGAGCTTCAAGAGGACCCCAGCTGGGACAATGCCCTATCCCTCTGTGCCATCATCCTGCCCCATCCTCAGCCTGGAATGAAGGCCAAGATCTTATTTCCACCCCTTGGTTAAATACCCTCTCTTCCCACTATCAATCAAGTGTCCGGTGCATTCAAATCTTGCTTGTGCCTAACATTTTCCTTGAGCCCAACTCTTTGTACACTCATCTATAAAGAAAATTAAAAAAGCAAATTCAAGCACCATATTAACGGTTAGGTTAGTCTTCAGTAAGACTAACAGGTATTTCCATGTTTCCAGGTTTTGTAACACCTCTGCCTATATAGTGGTTTCAATGCCTGAAGAGGTCTCAGCCTGATACAGCATTTTTACAGTTTTTCTATGGATGTCCTGGTTGTTCTTTGGTAAGAATTTGAAGTGGCTTACCAAAAATACACATACTAGAAATTTTAATAAAATCAGGACCACACAAAAAAATAGGAACAGCAAAAAAAACTGCCATGGAGGTTTTCTTGCAGCTCAAATGAACTGGGAGTCTCACTGTCCCTGGGAGAAAAAAAACAGTACCGTGTAATGGACTGGCCAGAATTCCTTTGGTAATGCCAATTATTTTCCCCAGTAAAGACACCTGCTTCTGCCCTGACATTTTAGGATGGATGAGTTCCCTCATATAAACCTGGACTTCCCTGGTGGTTTAGATGGTAAAAGTGTCTGTCTGGAATGCAGGAGACCCAGGTTCGATCCCTGGGTCGGGAAGATCCCCTGGAGAAGGAAATGGCAGCCCACTCCAGTACTCTTGCCTAGAAAATCCCACGGACAGAGGAGCCTGGTGGGCTACAGTCTATGGGGTCACACTCAGACACATCTGAGCGACTTCACTTTCATATACAAGTCACAACCAGAAATCACAACTATAATTCTTAGAGCTGGGTTTTGAAGGATGCACCTCAGGAGAGGTAAAACAGGTCATGAAGAACGTCAGTCCACTGCAACTGAGCAGTGCAGATCCAACACTGGGGCCACTGAAACCTGGTCTATGGGCTGTGAAACAAGGTAGGAGCAGAGGACACTCAAGGGCTCTAGCTTGGGGAACACAGGCTAGCTAACTACTTAGTGCAGAGCCTAGTAAAGCTACTCAGTCTGGATCAATAGGCCTTTCTCTCAAAAGTCACTCAGTCCCAGCTCTACAACCCCATAGACTAGCCTGCCTTGCTCAGACTATGGAACTCTCCAGGCAAGACTACTAGAGTGGGTAGCCATTCTCTTCTCCAGGGAAGCTTCCCAATACAGAGATCAAACCCAGGTCTCCCACAATGCAGGTGGATTCTTTACAGCTAAGCCACCAGGGAAGACCCTTGTGAAGTGGAAGTGAAGTCGCTCAGTCGTGCCATCGCTCTTTCTGACCCCATGGACTGTAGCCTACCAGACTCCTCAGTTCATGGAATTTTCCAGGCAAGAGTACCAGAGTGGGTTGCCATTTCCTTCTCCAGGGGATCTTCCTGACCCAGGGTTGAAACCCTGGTCTCCCGCATTGCAGGCAGACGCTTTACCATCTGAGCCACCAGGGAAGCACTTGAGTCCTGTCCAACTCTGCAACCCCATTTACTGCAGCTCACCAGAATTCTCTGTCCATCATCTCTTGGTGTTTGCTCAAACTCATGTCCCTTAAGCAAGGGCTTTGTGCCATCATCCTGCCCCATGATGGACAGGTCCATGGGACTGCAGTCAGACACAACTGAATGAGAGTAACAAAGGTCAAACAAAGCCTTCCTGGCACTAATTTTGAGAAGGGCCCAGTGAGTCAATACGAAAATGCACATTACAGTAATTCAATTTTTCCTAGCCTGAATTACACTAATTCCCATAAAAGATCAAACAGAAATATGGTTTTCCTACTACATAAACACACTCAAACAGCACCAAATACAGTACAGAGAATCTATTACGACATATAAAGAAACAATTAAAAGCAATTACTTTTCCCATGTGCCCTGTCACTGCACATTTAGACTGGTAAACTAAGAAACTCAAAGTACCCCATTTGGTTATCTATGAGGGAATTTCATATTCCTACAGTCTCAACTTGACTCAGGCTTCAAGTACACAGCTCACCATTCCCTCTCCCTGAGAATTTTGGGGACTTGAGTACATGAAAGCACATGCTTCTGTGACTGAAATTCAAATAAGAAACCCTGACCTGCCCTAATGGGCTTATACAAAAACACACCTGGACTACATGTACCTTCTAGAGCCCCACAGCCTAAATCCAATCCAGTCCCCTTTGAATTTTGCTGATTTGTCCAGTTCACTTTACTAGGCTATAGGTTGGCTTGTCAGTCATAAATAGCCACCCAAGAAAACCCTGACCATCACCAAGCCTATCTTCTCTTGGGCTCTTCTACTTGCCAACTGAAATTACTTACTGGTCCGGAAAAATGCTTTCACTTAGAAACCAGGACAAACAGCATGCATCCAGTTATTTTGCAATGAATCTTTTGTCCTTCATTAACATGCTTTAATTTTACTGCCCCAAATAAAAAGCCAGAGATGGAAAACAAAACTTAGTTTTTTATTTCATCATTTCTTGCATTTGAAGTACTCCTCGATGACATCCTTGGCCTGAGATTCTTTGCCATAGTCCTAAAAAAACAAATTTGATTTTACTAAAATATACAAACTCCCAAGTTGTTAGCACTAGTTACAGTGAAGCTTTACAAAAAACAATAGCACATCTTATGAAGTACTTCCCACCATTAAAATGCCTTGTAGCCATTTTCAGGGACCTTAATGACTTCAATGTCTTTAAGGCTCGTAACATGGCTTTCCTATTGCCAGCATTTTCTAAATTTCTGCAGAAACACATTCAGGTACGCAGATTCTTTGGCTGGCTTAATTATGGCTTATTTCCTTTTACTGTAAGACTTTCTACATCTGTTGAGAATTACACGTTTGCTTTTAAGTGACTTTTGACTTATTACAGGGTTAATTCATTACTGACCAGGGGATTTTTGCTGAAACTAACACCTGTGGCCTGGCCAAAAATTGTTATTTCATTTAAACTTTCAGGACTATCACATTCAATATTTATATCTGATACAACTGTATTATCCAGCACCATGAGTTTCATTTTCACTTTCTATATCAGAATCAATCACTAAGATGTTTTTGCTTGTTTTCAATCTGCCTGTGATGTGGGAGACCCGGGTTTGATCCCTGGGTCAGGTTTGATCCCAGGTAATGACCTAGGTCATTACCCCTGAAAGGGAATGGCTAGCCACTCCAGTATTCTTGCCTGGAGAATTCCATGGACAGAGCCGCCTGGTGGGCGATAGTCCATGGGGTCACAAAGAGTCAGATATGACTGCATGACTAACACACTAAAAAACAATCATCTCTGACACTAATGTTACTTGGACATAAGATATCTACATAAAACTCATCCAAAAATTCACACAAAATTCCACGTTGTGTCATTTCTGACAATTTTACGGTAACACGTTTGTGTTGTAATATACACAAAGATGGGACAGAAATCTAACCACAAAATGTTAACAGTCATACTTTGTATAATGAACCCTCAATCACTTTAAGCTCTAAAAGTTCTGCATGGTAATGTAACTAGTATCACTTCTCCAGACAGACATTAATACATATCCCATGTTAAGCATGGTTACCCAGTACAACATTTAGCCCAGACATAAATATCAACTTACCTTAACCACCACACAACTGCAACCAACCACTTTACGGGGTTTTCCCTCTCTGTCAATTTTACAGAGGCCTACCCATTCCCCTAGTTTCTTGTTGTCATCAACCTATTAGGGGGAATAATAACAGAAATAAATCACCACACTAGCAGGCACTAGTGCTACTGACAATACATTAGATGAAAGGTGGCTATAGTCAGATAGGGTGACTTGGCAGTTTCCTCACCGCGGTTCAGTAGAGGGAGCCAGTTGTCATCATGTACAGCCCGAAGAAACCTATCAATACCCTACGTAGCTTATTCTGTATAACATAAAACTAGCATTTAAATCTTCAGGAATAAAAATGCTTCCCTAACTAGCTTTAGCACAGCCCACAAATGCCAAGTCTGTGATGCTTTTCAGACCTGCAGAAAAGAGTTCTTTACAAACTTTCTCTGGTATTATAAAAATCATAATGGGTAGCCTTTATATGGACACAGGTCTGCAACTGGCCTTATTTATAGTAAGCTAATTTCGCTTTCACAAAAGAAAAATCCAACTTACCTTAATCAGGTTGATTTGATGCTCAGCACAAAGGGCCTCCACCAACTTGACATACATAGGCTCATCACAGTTGGATGCAAGCACACATAGATGGGCTTGGCGCCTGAAATGCAAAATCCAATAGAAGCTAAAATTCGGATCTAAATTCACCTGCTGTCTGTAAGAGAATTATCTTTGCACTGGATAAACTGGCAAAAAACCTAACCAGGCATTGAAGAACACAACTTCAGTTTGACGTAGCTGCCAGAAGGCATATTATTCCTCTACTTCTATCGATCTATAGAAGTACCTAATCTTCAATAACTTGTAAAACTCATAATTTCACATACAGCAACTGTTTAACTGTTACCTGTTACAGGGCCCAATCTAATATTGCACAGTATCTTCCTGCAGAATAGTAAAGGAGATTCTATCAGCTTTCCAAGAAGGGCTGGTTCCACTGGGCAATTTAACTCAAATGAACAGATTTAAATTCACTCAGCTTAGACCTTAATTTTGTCTTTAAACCTTAACAGCTGTTTTGCCAAGATAACCAGCCCAAAGACCTGAGTAAATTTACAAGTATTTCTCATCCACGTTGACCTCTACAGCTACTGCTCTTACAAACTTCATGCTAAATCCGAATGTTTTTGCCACAGTAATTTAGTGGTTTAAGTCTCCAAAGTTCCAAATGAAGGTTCCCATCTATTCCCGAACTAACAGTGAGATTAGCCCCCAAACCTACAGGTTTGTCAGACTATGAGATTTCACTCATAGAAGGAGTGAAGGGGTATCCGACAACTTAAGTCATCATTCAAACACTGTAGTTTTACTTCAATAATCAAACGTTCATCCCCATTCAAAACCCACACACGCAGCGGGCCATTAGAGTTCTGAGCTGATACCTTTTCCTATGTTTCCTGTAGAACGGATGTCATTCAGAACTTTTGCGCTAACACCATGAACTTCACGCTTTCTTCCCTCGGCTGCAGTTTTGCTCCGGTTCCAACACCCCACAGTATTGAGACTGATACACGTACTTGTCTAAAGCTTTCGCAGCTTCGCGAATTCCACGTGCTAAGCCATCGTGGATGAGGGCGGTCTTCAGCACCTCTTGCAGAGCAGTATTAACGTCCATTACACCTCCAGCAGCGATGCTAAAAAACAAAAATTTTAAGTTTTTTAAAGTGGTAGATTCTCGCCCACCATCTAACGCCTTGGACTCGGCAGTCATCAGCAAGATAGGCCAGGTTCGCTTACGGCTCCACGGCACACCTAGAAACCACGCTATCGGGTCCAGGCCCACGCTTTGCCCGCCCCACCACCCAGCCCTGGGCTCACCCTTCCTCGGCCATGGCGGTGGGTTACGGGTGGAGCCGAATCTTGAATGCACTGCAAAACAAACAGCAATAAAGTAGTTAAAGAAACGATCCCGATTAGCCCCAGATACTCAATTCCACTCCAAATAAAATGCAGCCACGCTACATAACCAACACCCTTAGTTTCCCTTACTCACCCCGAGCCTCCGCCTCCGCGCGGCTCCGCGGCGGCAGGGAAAGAGAACGAGTGCGCCCGCATGACGGTATTTAAGGGTTTCCCAGGACCCCTGGGAGCATGCGCACTTCCTTCTATGGAAGAGCTGGCTCTGGCAATGCCGGGCCTGGGGAATTTCTGTTTCCGGATTGAGGCGGTCCTGAGACAGGACTCCTACTAACTTTCTGACTCTGGTTGGCCGGTCATTGGCTCGCGGACCAGGCAGTAACGCGGGCAGCTTCTGAACGTCATTTCCCGCCAGAGGCGCGGCCTGCGGAGGCCCAGAGAGCTTCTTCTACGGAGCGCGAGAAGGGCCAGGCTCTCGTGTCCTCGCGATCTTGTAAAGCTCTGGGAGCCCAGGCAGCCCAGGCTGAGGCGGAAAACTAACTTTAACCCTTACTACGCCGTAATTGTAATTTCCTGTCGACCCCGCTAACTGGGCCTCCCTGAGCGGCACACGCGCTCCCTTCGTTTCTAAGTCACTCTGAATGCTCGTGAATTTGTCCATCTGTGGGTGATCGCGCGCGTGCTTGTGTGTCTATGTGTTTTCCTGAAACGACAGCCAACACATTTTCGCTACTTCTGAAGCACATCGCAAATTCCACTTTCCTGATCACTGTTAAGTGAAACCCCTGGCCAGCCTAGTGATTGGTTACGTTTCCTAATGTAGTTGGTTCTAAAAGAAGTTTTGGTTTGGGGGGTTTTGTTTTTAGGGTTTGGATTTTTGTTTGTTTTTTTAAAACGCTAAATTGCCCCGTGGATTCGTAATCCCGCCCCAATCGGGATTTAGCAGGTGCATTTGAAACACAGTGTACCAAACATAGAGACAGGGTCTGTGAATACAGAGAAGAAAACGTAGTCTTTGAGAAATCCGGCGTTAATTTCGCCTTCCAGGACTGGCGGAGTTAGTGGAATCTTCTCTGAGAAGTCAGTTTTAACTTCGACTTTCTCGGAAAGCAATATTCTGAATTTTGCATCGACTGACCATTCCCCCACCAGCATTTCCAACACTAATGAAATACATGAAATACAGCCTGATGTCATCAGTACACTCCTTTTTCTTGTGTTCTAACTTCCTCTTCTGACAAGTAGCCAAGACAGCAATTATTAAGCTTTTGATAGGTGCTAGCACCTGTGCATCCAGCGAACAACGAAGAGCAACAGATAACTGAGTACTGTGAAAAAGAACCAAAGATGAGTAACATGTTCAGAGAGTGAGGTACAGTTAGCCAGAATAGTAATATACTGGAATTGTAACCCTTGTTCAGTATTAACTGTCAAGCTTTTGTTGTATTAATGTTGAACCTACTTATTTCCATCCATGCTGCTGCTGCTAAGTCACTTCAGTCGTGTCCGACTCTGTGTGACCCCATAGAAGGAAGCCCACCAGGGTCCCCCGTCCCTGGGATTCTCCAGGCAAGAACACTGGAGTGGGTTGCCATTTCCTTCTCCAATGTGTGAAAGTGAAAAGTGAAAGTGAAGTCGCTCAGTCGTGTCCGACCCTTAGCGACCCCACAGACTGCAGCCTACCAGGCTCCTCCATTCATGGGATTTTTCTAGGCAAGAGTACTGGAGTGGCTTGCTATTGCCTTCTCCGATATAGTCACTAGCTGTCCATAGCTCATCCTAAAAAGTTGTTCACTTATTCACTTAACTATTGAGCTTTTTTTTGAGGGGGGGCAGTTTATAAAGATGATTATATTTATTCCTGCTGCTCTCATGTTTGTGGTGAGATTAAGATTTGAGCCAAAGTTGATAACACCTGAAGGCCTCAGGGGAGTTAATAGCTAGAGTCATTCTCATACTGGCAGATTATAACGCTTAAATAATGTACACAAATATATGTCTGAAATACCTATGAAAAATAAATTCTAAAGTTTGTGTGTTTTAGAAGCGTTAATGATAATAGGTAATTTTGTTTAGATGTCAGTTTATGTACTATTGATTATATTTTCTCCCTTAAGTATCATCGAAACTTCATGTGGTAGTGGTGGTGTTAGCCCTTTTAATAGGGAAAGAAATTTAGGCTTAAGGAGTTGCCCAAGCTACACAGCTAGTAAATGTGGAAACTGGTATTTGAGCCCAACTGACTTCAAAGATGATGCTTCTAACCCTTCAGCCATTTGGATGATTGCCCAAATGTGGGAGGGAGATCAAGATTTCAAAGATAACTCTTGACATTTCACATTTGGCAATGATACCACTGGTTCTACCTTCATCATGTAAAAAGTCACATAAACAGAGAAAGGGAATATTGCAGTGTCAGGCAGAAAAAGAGTCAGCAGTAGAAATTGGAGTTTCTGAATCGTCTAAGTGTAGATGTACTAGTTTGCTAGGGCTGCCATAACAAAATATGGCAAACTGGTAGCTTAAACAACAAAGTTATTTTCTCATAGTTTTGAAGACAGGAAGTTTGAAATCAAGGTATTTGCAGGACTGGTAACCACTAAGGGGGGAAATCTGTTTCATGCATTTCTCTTAACTTCTGAGGTTTGCCAGGAAACTTGATATTTCTTCGTTTGTGACAGCGTAACTCCAGTCTTCACAAGATGTTCTCCCTGTGTGCATATCTGTCTCTGTGTCCAAATTAGTTATATATAGAATAATTCTATTTCCAAATAAGATCTTGATATGGGGTGCTGGGATTGGGACTTTGACCTATATATTTGAATTTGTGCAGACACAATGCAGCCCGTGACAGATGTGAAAAGAGAAGGGGATGAAGAACTGTTTAAATGATAGGAAAGATCTTTGTGTTGAACTGAAAAAAAGCTTTACTTGGAAGACCAAAGGTGAGAACAGAAGCTAAACCAGTGCACAGGAAAGATTTTATATCATGGAGTGGTGGGGCCTAGTGGAGCTGAGTTCAAATTCCGGCTAACTCTGTGGCCTTTGGCAAATGGCTTACTTTTCTGAGTCAGTAAAGTGGTGATACTACTAGACTATTATGAGGAGTAAAAAGAGATAATTGTTAGAAGTGTTCACCACTGCCTGTGAGGTAGTAGCTGTTGTTCAGTCTCAGTCATGTTCGACTCTTTGTAACCCCACGGACTGCAGCACGCCAGGCTTCCCTGTCCATCACCATCTCCCAGGACTGGCTCAAACTCATGTCCATTGAATCGGTGATGCCCTCCAACCATCTCATCCTCTGTCGTCCCCTTCTCCTCCTACCCTCAATCTTTCCCAGCATCAGAGTCTTTTCCAATGGGTCAGTTCTTCACATCAGGTGACTGAAGTATTGGAGCTTCAGTTTCAGCATCAGTCCTTTCAGTGAGTATTCAGGGTTGATTTCCCTCAGGATTGACTGGTTTGATCATCTTGCTGTCCAAGGGACTGTCAAGAGTCTTCTCCAGTGACATAGTTACTTACCTTATAAATAACTTCACAGGAGAATACATGGAAAGGTTTTTTTGTTAATTTTTTATTAGAAAACTGAAATTTACGATGTGTTTATATCACTCACTGAGTACACGGCATTTAAAAACAACATCATTACAGAAAGGTAACAAAAAATACAAAGTCTGAAAACCTACGGGATATGGAAAACATTATCCACTGAGGCCTTAAATGTAGTAGACTTTACATAAAAAGGAAAAGCAATGAGTATACAAGTATACAGCCAGTTTAAGAAGTTAGCAAAATAAACAGAATAATCATAAAGAAAAGAAAGCAACTAATACATACCAGGTATTAATGTAATAAAAATAAAGATAAAATTGAGAGGCTCAATTTAACCTTTCTCCTGTCCTAAAGCATCTAGAATTTAGTACAGTGACTTCCATATTGGAGTCACGAAACCAGTGTGCACTAAATGAATTCATGGAATGAAATAAGATCAAAGAAGCATCTGGGTAGTCAGCACACCAAAAAGAAAGCCATGTTGACATCTACTGTGACAAATTAATGCCTGTTGTGAGCTAGTTGGAGGCTTTGGAAATCCCAGAAAACCACTTTTAATTTGAAAATGTTTAAATGTTTCCACTTTGGGGAGTAGAAATAAATATAATGGATGGAAATGGAAGCTAAAAACATGAAAACAACTCAAAACTATTATCCTGCTGAAGCTGCAGAACATAGGTCTAGCCTCAGCTTATATAGCATATAATTTTAAACATATTGAAGAAAAATAATTTAGCTGAAAAATAACTGTAGCAGAATCCAATTATATCAAAGGATGAATCAAAGGAGAAAGCAGTTGGTGAGAGGAAACAGCATAAAAAAGAATAAAATAGATGAATGAGAGTAGAGTGGAATAGATTAATGAAGTCTCTAAGCAGCAGTTTGTAAAAATAATGTGTAAGTTTTCTGAAGTCTTCCTAGAAATGTTTGCTCAGCCCTTGTTTTTCTTGCTACCAGATGCTACCCAGAGCTGTCTAGGTGCTGTGACGGCTCACCACAGGCCTGGTTCAGGATTGGTAGGAACGAAACAATTAGAGGCAATACTTAATGTTCATGAATAAACTAGTTATAAACCAGCAACACGGGCAATTTATAGACCAAGTAAACAGTGGCTAATGGAGCAAACCATACATTTTTTTAAAAAATATTTAATTGGAGGCTAATTACTTTACAGTATTGTATTGGTTTTGCCATACATTGAAACCCTACATTAACGTTAAATTTATTCACTTGGCCAACAAGGAGGACCTGGGTGTGCAAAATTTCAGCTCCCAATACTGCTTCCTGTAGACCAGCGCTGCTGTTATCTGTGTAACTTTTTTTTTTTTAATGAGTCCTGATGCTCTAAGGTGTACTCAACAACTGCAGTTTTTATTGAAGAATCATTGGAATGAAGGGGCAGGGAGGGGGCGGCTTCCCTGATGACTCAGACAGTAAAGAGTAAAGAATCTGCCTGCAATGCGAGAGACCTGAGTTCGATTTCTGGGTTGGGAAGATCCCCTGGAGGAGGGTATGGCAACCCACTCCAGTATTCTTGCCTGGAGAATCCCCGTGGACAGAGGAGCCTGGTGGGCTACAGTCCATGGGGTTGCAAAGACTCTGACACGACTGAGCAACTAAGCACACACATTAAAGGGGAAAAAAAAGTCCTTCTTACACAACCGTTTTAATCCCAACAAAGAAGTTAAAAAGGAAGACTGGTAGTTAAGAATTCTTCATATAGATGCCACTCTATATATACTATTTTCTAACTCTGTAGGCTTGGTCAAAGTACTTCTAGTCTCTGGGTCTCAAAAGTGCTTCGGCTGTAAAAAGAAGTAGAGAATTGATGAGATGCTCTTAGGCACGTGGTTTGGACATTCTATGTCATCCTTTAAACACTAATTTTAACTTTTGGTAAATGCTGAGCATCTGTGTGGTCTGCCATAGTCATTTTGCAATATTGTATGACTCCAGACACATGACAGTTAGCTGTAGTTGCTGTCAGCTTCCCTCCCATGTCTCCAGATTACAAATGGTTTCTTTATTTGTAAATGACAGCTCTTCCTTTTTTATATTAGGACAAGTAAGCATGTTCAGTATAGAAAAATTGGATAGTTCAATTCAGTTCAGTTCAGTCACTCAGTCGTGTCTGACTCTCTGCAAAATTGGATAATATTGTATCAATTACAGTTCACTGCATGCAACAGAGTAACCTATTGTTTACATAAATCACCCCCTCCCACCCACCCCCTCCCCGGGCTGCTCCGAAATGAATATGCTATAGAAAGCAACTAGTTGGCTCAGAGAATAAAGTGGTTTGCTGAGTAATCAGGTTTAGGGAATGATAGAAATAGGGTCACTCCAGAGATTTTGGGTACAGGAACTTTTACAAATTATTTTAACTTTGTGCTTCTCAAACTATCTGGCTAACTATATGACTAAATGAAGATCTTTCACCCAACCCATCACAGTTAAATAGTTTAATAAAATACAATAAATATTAATTACTAGTGGTTTTGCAAGACTAACCCTCTTGCAGATAACAAATGTAAGTCTAAAAAATTTAAAAACAACTATCTGAAGATACTGAAGGATGGCCAAAAGCAGACAGAAGTGGAGAGTGGGGTTGGAGATTGACACCTGGGAAAAGGAATGGCACTGGCTGCATTCCCATGTTTATGGTTTTTAATATGAGGGGAGCCCCCAGTCAGTGCCACGTGGAACAACTAATAGTCAGAGGTCCTCGATTTTACTGCCTTGAAAACCAGAGGACAGAGTTTACAGCAAACATAGCTGCTGAAAATGGAGGGGTGGGGTAGTCCCAGGAAGGAGAGAGCCAGAAAGGTGAAGACCAGTATTCTGTGTAGTTATTCTGTGTAGAGACTCAGCTAAATCTCTGATTGGCCCCTGTACACATGCATATTGTTCATTGTTGTTGTTTTCCAGTCACTCCTGTCCAACTCTCTGTGACACCCTGGACTGCAGCACACCAAGCTCCCCTGTCCCGGAATTTGCTCAGATTCATGTCCATTGAGTCGGTGATGTTATCTCATCATAAAGTTTGAGTCAAGGTAGCTTAACTCTGCTGAAATTAGAAAAGAAAAAGCAATCAATATTCTTTGAAAGAACCCAAGAGAATCCAGTTTCCACAATGTATTATTCATGATACATTATTTTTCTCTTATTAATTAAAAATACATACAACTAAAGTAAAAAATTGTAATGCTTATGAAAACTAAAACATAAATAATTGGAAGCTGACACTGGATAACTGGATCTACATGGTGGTAAGGTTCTCATGCTTTGCATGAAGTGCTACAATATTAACTCAAAATAGACCAGAAATGTTAGGAATGTGTTTTGAAAACACTAAACAACCACTAAAAAATAATACAAAATGACATAGCTAGAAACACAATAGATAAATTACAATGTAATTCGAAAATATGTTTTCAATTAAACAAGAAAACCATAAGAAAGAAGAAACTAATTTAAAAAATAAACAGGAAGATATAAAACAAATAATAGAATAGCAGACTTAGGGGACTTCCCTGGTGGCTCAGTGGTAAAGAATTCACCTGCCAATGCAGGAGAGATACGGGTTTGATCCCTGGTCTGGGAGGATCCACATGCCGCACAACAGCTAAACCTACGTGCCACAACTACTGAGCCTGTACTCAAGCCGCAGTGACTGAGCCCACACACCACAACCACTGAAGCCCCCATGCCTAGAGCCTGTGCTCTGCAACGAAGAGTAGCCCCACTTGCTACAACTAGAGGAAAGCAGAAGCCACAATGAAGACCTTGCACAGCCAAAAATAAGTAAGTAAATAAAATTTAAAAAAACAGTAGACTTAAATCCAACCATGTCAATACCTTAAATGTAAATAAACTATTTGCTCAAATTAAAAAATAGAGATCATTAGAATGGATTTTTAAAAAATCAACTATATTCTGTCTATTAGAGATGCATTTTTAATATCCAAGACATGGATAGGTTAAGAGTAAGAGGATGGAAAAAGATATATACCATGCAACCAATAAACACTGGATGTGATTTTAGGCATGTAGTTCCTGAGTGGTGTGTACAACCCTCCTGATGTGTTACCAAATAACTTATGATAAATTCATTTTCTGCTCAAATGAACAGAAATAACTTATTTTAATAGAAACAGGGAACCCTGATTGATACAGATACTAGGAAGAAAAATAAAGAAGGATAAGGGACAAAGGGTTATGGTATGGGGCTGTATTTTGGATAGAGGGGTAAGATTGAACTCAGAGGAGGTGACATTTAAACAGAGACCATATTATTATTCCATCTTAATTTGCGAAGAAAAACGTCCATATTCTAAATCCCTGCAAGTTATAAACGTTACCTTTTGAAAAAAAGGGACCAGGTGTGATTAAGTTAAAGATCTTGAGATTAAGAGATTGTTTTGGATTTTGTCTCCGTGAAATTGATCTTGAACTATTGGCCTGCAGCGCTGTGGTTATTTTAAGCTCCCAAGTCATGGTTATTTGTTACAGTGGTTGCAGAAAACTAATAACATGATAATATTTTCCACAATAACACTAAGGATCTGGAAGGAGGATTGGAAAGAGAGGTTAGATGTGAGAGGAAGATAGGAGTATGAATATATGTACCATAAAATCTTTATGTAAATTAAAAATAGATGGTTGCAAAACAAGAATATGCATTTTATGAAAATATATACAAACAAATTTTGTATTAAACATGCAAGAATGATTATTGATGGGGAGAGAATGGGAAGAGGGATACAGAGAAAGAGATGACAAGAAATGAAAAATTCATTTGAAGGATTAGAAGATGAAGTTAAGGAAACTTCTTATGAGATGGAGCAAAAAGAAAAAGAGATGAAAAGTAGAGTAATAAGAGGACCAGTTTAGCAACCCAAGAGCTGCATAAAGAACAGTCTGGAAAGAAAGAACAAAAAAAAAAAAGAGAATGCAGTCATCAAAGAAGTAATTCAAGAAAATTCTCTTCTATGGTTTGATGTTAGATTGGAGCGAGAATGTAGAGTAAAATAAGATTGGAGAAACTGGCAGGGGTTAGAGCAGAAAGATTCTGGAGTCCACCTGAAGAAAATTTTGCTAGAGCTAATCCTGTTTAGTGTCTCTACAGGCTCTCCTTCAGTTCAGTCCAGTAGCTCAGTCGTGTCCAACTCTGCGACCCCATGAATCACAGCACACCAGGCCTCCCTGTCCATCACCTTACCTACTTGTTTTCCCAGAAATATTTACATAATCTTCGAGACTCACTGTAATACAAGTAAACAGTTCTTCCAATATGTTTCTGTTATAGAACTCATTGCATTATAATAGATTGTTAATCGGTGTCTGTTTTATCTGCTAGAAGGGAGTATGTATGTTACCTAAGGGCAGAAACTGGATGGAGCTCACTTATTTTTGAATTCACAATGCCTGGCACAGGATAGTAACTCAATAGTCCTAAGTTATTGTATTTCACCTTGATCCCAAATTAAGAATTTTCCATTCCTTAAACTTTAACCCTTCCCAAACAGTAAATCAGTTGAAGGTAAGTGAAGCCTCTATTTTTTTGCACCAGAAAATTGTGAGGGTGAGAATAACATAGCAGTCTTCACTTTCCAGAGCCAAGTTCACATACTTTATCACCAGTGCCCACAGCCACTCTCCATGACAGGTGTTACAATCCCAGTCACACAGATGGAGAAACTGACCTGTGATGCAAAGTCACAATCAGCTAGTACAGTCATCTCTGGATATCCAAGGGTATCTGTTCCGGGACTCCCAACACCCCAACTCAGATGCTCAAGTCCCCTATATAAAATGGCATAGCCTTTGCATATAACCTACAGCACATCCTTCTATGTGCTTTAAATCTTTTCTAGATGATTTATAATACCCAGTGCAGAGTAAATGTTATAAATGAAATTTAAATAATTTACAAATAGCTGCTCCTGCTTGGCAAATTCAAGTTTCGCTTTTTGGAAATTTCTAGAAAAAATTTTAAAAAATATTTTCAATTTCCTTCCTCCTTATTTGAATCCCAGGAATGCAGAAGGAGGGCATGTCCCGCTGAAGACAAGTGCCTGAACTGAACCTCAAGACTCTCTTTCCAGAAATAGTTCTCCCAGCCACTTCACCATGTGTCTTCAACATTCATTATAATTCTTGCAATTTTTTTAAAAAGCTCAGAGTACTTCACATCAGTTAATTCATTTCCAGGTTACTAATGTCTGGCTTCAGTGGTTACAAACACTACGCCATTCACCCATTATAAAGAATAACTCACTCAATAAAAATTGTCCTGGCTACTCTCCCCTTCTGAAATAGGCTGCATTCTGCCTATGGAATGAACATCTCTCTAAATAAATTTTATTTTACTTAAAGAAAAAAGAGTCGTAATAAACCTAATTTTCTAATTCATATTTGCATTTTTAAGTTTCTCAGTTGTGTCCGACTCTTTGCGACTATGGACTGTAGCCCGCCAGGCTGCTCTGTCCATGGGATTTCTCAGGCAAGAATACTGGAGTTGGTTGCCATTTCCTTCTCCAGGGGACCTTCCCCACCCAGGGATGGATCCCACGTCTCCTGACATTCTTTATCACTGAACCGTCAGGGAAGCCATTTTTCAATTTTATGTATTACCTATCTTTTCTGTGTCTACATAAGCTTCCTTTCTTACTCTTGGTATTCCTAAATTTTACTCATTTTAAGATAGAGGGTTCAGTTATATGAATTACAGACTCATTTTTTTTTTTTTCTTTCCCATACAGAAAGAAAATGGACAAGACATGAGAGTTTGTGGACAGGACAGGTCCTGACTGTCGGTGGATAACAGGCTGAGCCTTAAAAAAAATAAAAAAGTCATCGCCCCGCCCCGCCCCGCCTCCGGGAGCTCCGCCCTGCTGTCCAGGTCTGCGTGGAATTCCGAGCCGCGCGGCCCTTAGGCAATCCGGGAAGTCTAGGCCGCGCTGAGCGGTGGCCGTCTGCACTTCTGCTCGTTCGAGGTCGAGTCCCAGGGACTTGGACCCGGGAGCCGAGGCGCCGGAGACCGCGCACCGCGATGGACTCACTGGAAGACCCCGAAGGCCCACGCCCCCCAGGAGGTGACGGAGAGCCGGAGGCCAGTTGCACCTCCTGTGGCTTGGGTTCTGTGTCTTTTAACAGCGATTGAAGTGCCTTTAGCTTGGTTTGTTTTAGAGAGTTGGGAAAAGGCAGGGTCCTGGCAGTGGGTTTTTTCCTCCCTGGAAAGGGTTAAAGTTTGGACACTGGCGTGACAGGATGTGGTCTCCTCTTTTAAGTAGCGGGTGTGTTTAAGAATGCATTCAAATAAGTATGCCCTTTAGGAAAACGCAAATGGTGACGTTTCCAGCCCCTCTGTTATTCCCCTAACCCCTTTAACTCTTTCAGTTCCTTTCCTCGTCCACCACCAAAATTTTTAAAACTTAAGACTTTCTTGTGTTTCACGGATTTCTTTTTCTAGACAGCAATGGCAACCTCTGAAATTACAGAGCCATTCAAATATATTTTCTTAGATTTCTTTTCTCTCAAAACCATTTATAATTTACAAATTGCAAATAGATTTACTGGGTGTTTGGAACTGAGTAATTGACCTGATGTCTTTAAATTAAATGGTAATTTAGCCCTGGGAAAAAATATTAATTGATGCAGAAGGCCAGTAATTACTGTAAAACACTACTGATTTATAGATTTATGACACTTGTTTTCCCAGGAGCTTCCATTGTAAGTATTGCTTCTCCATTTCAATGATTTATTTTGTTTTTTCCTATTTACACTTCATTTGACTTCAATAGTTTTTCTGCTATTCAGTCAATAAGTCATGTCTGACTGGTTCAGATTCCATGGACTATAGCCTGCCAGGCTCCTCTGTCCATGGGATTCTTCAGGCAGGAATACTGGAGTGGTTGAATTTCCTTCTCCAAGTGATCTTCCTGAGCCAGGAATCGAACCACATCTCTTGCTTGGCAGGCAGCTTCTTTGCCACTGAGCCACCTTAATAAACCACTAACATGAAGTGGTTAAAACATGATTGAGTCCATGTAGCATATGAAGCTAGAAACCTGAGAAAGTGGGCTTCCCTGGTAGCTCTGACCGTAAAGGATCCACCTGCAGGTTTGATTCCTGGGTCGGGAAGATCCCCTTGGAGAAGAGAATGGCTCTCCACTCCGGTATTCTTGTCTGGAGAATTCCGTGGACAGAGGAACCTGGCAGGCTACAATCCAAGGGGTCCCAAAGAATTGGACACAACTGAGTGAGTAACACTTGCACTTTTCAACCTGAGAAAATACATTACTTCAGAGGACAGTACCATTTGGAGAGCACCCTGTGGCCTCATCATTCTTGAAAGAATCTATTAAAGGTGCAATGAATAAGCCTTAAGGTGAAGGCAAAACAAAGCAGATGGTTTGATAAATACTGCTCTGAAATTCTAATAGGGAACAGTAATGTAAATGAAAGTGATATGTTTTGAAAATTGCAGTGATATACAAGGATTGTGTTACATTGGACCAAACATGCTATATTCAAAATAGCCTTTAGCTAAGCAGATATTACCTTCAGAGTGCATTGTCTGTACACAGAAATGACATTTCTGTACTTTGATCAGTAGCCCCAATTACATGTCTTTAATTGCAGCCTATTTGCTTTCAAGGTGATGGCCCTCCAGGAGGTGCAATGGAGACATCCAGGCGGCTTTCAAGAGAACAAATTTTTGTACTGATATCAGCAGCTTCCATTAACTTAGGTTCCATGATGTGCTATTCTATCCTTGGACCCTTTTTCCCCAAGGAGGTAAGACATTTTGATATTCATATGAACTGTTAATGTTTTTAAAAAGCCTTTGACAAATTTCACTTGACAATATGGAGAATGTAAAAACCTGCATATAGCAAAGATGATGTATAGAATTTTAGCCAACAGAAGAATTCTTATAGAATATTTGATACCAGAAGGGAAAAAAATCAGTCATAATAACATCATCTTGAGAAGTAATTCACCTAAATATAATTGACCTTCTGAAGATTGCTTTGCTTACCATGAAGTTTGATTCATCTGTTTGGTTTCTGCAACTGATAAAAAAAAAAAAAGGAAGTACACTGAATAACTGAGATTTCAGTGTTCTTGCGAAAGATCTATATTAAGACAGTAACAGTTTCCTAGAGTTTGGGTTTATGAATATTTTGGAATTAGGAAGGCATGGTCCACTCCATTTTCTGAGTTGAATTTCGTATGAAATTTTGTGTGGAATCTAGTTGCAATATTTGTGCCAAGGAGGAATTCTGATTAATATTGATTAGGTCCTTCTAATCATAGCATTTTATGTGGTGTTTGGGTCTATGGATAATGGCACAGACGTGAAGGAATAACCCCTAGAGAATCCATCTGGAATCTGGAGGTTGGTGAGGTGTAGTCTGGAAGAAATGACACTGTCTTGGCTGAGTGTAGACAATATGCCTGTGTGTTCTGCTTCATGCCCTCTTCGAAAGCCTCAGCTCATGACGCAGCGGTCCTCCCCAGTCCTCTGACTTCTTTGATAACATGTGGTCCTTCCTTCTGTGTGCTACAAAAGACAATAAACATGGCTTCTCTGCTAAAAGGACAGTAGTATAACCCTGTACCCATTAAGTTCTTTTTAGTTTTCAGTGTACTTGCAACATGTTTATCCCATTTGGCTTCTGAAGCAATTCTGTAAGGTAGGCAGAATAGTCAGAATCCCATCCTATTGCAAATGAAGAAACAGACCCCAAAGTTAAGTGACTGGCCCAGTTCAGTTCTGTTTACTGAATGACAGTGGGATGTTTAACCATTTCCCACCCTAGAGTGTGCTAGGTATTGGATGTATTAGGGCTGGAAAAAAATTAGGAAAATGCCCCTGTCTCATCTGTCTATTGGGAGGGAAGAAGTATGAAAAGAAAGTTGCAGAGTATTTGAATCTCCTTGAAGTGGATGTCCAAAGTGTAAGGAGACTCTAGGGAAGGGAATGGTTACTTTTGCGATGAGTGAGGCTGGCTGGTGTGGGAGAGGAGAGACAGAGTAATACTGAAAGGGACTTGGCAGGGTAATCCCAAGGTGAGTCTTGGAAGTGGTAGTTCCCAAGGTGAACAAGAAGGGCAAGGGTCCTCTAGGTTAGAAACTCACAGGAGACAGTCACGAGATTAGCAAAGTAAATAGCATGTTCTTAGGGAACCATGGACAATGGTGGGGCTTGTGTCTGGGTGCAGTAAGGTCCATGGGAGCTGAGGATCTGAAAAGGCAGGTTGGTGCTCAAATGCAAGGGTCCTTCCATGCAGGTTAAGATGTTGTCAGTGAGAAGTCATCAGAGATGTTTGGATAAGACAGATTAGACTGGACAGATATGGATTTGGGGGAAAGAAAATGAGGAATGGAAGCTGTGGAATTAAGACAGAGAAGAACAGGAGCAGTGGCCAACTAGGTAGAAGGGCGTGTCGAATTCAGCTGGAACTCAGTGAGAGTAACTAGTGTTAGATTCTTCTTAGTGAAATACAGTGGAGAAGGCAATGGCAACCCACTCCAGTACCCTTGCCTGGAAAATCCCATGGACGGAGCCTGGTAGGCTGTAGTCCATGGGGTCGCTAGGAGTCGGACACCACTGAGCGACTTCACTTTCACTTTTTACTTTCATGCATTGGAGAAGGAAATGGCAACCTACTCCAGTGTTCTTGCCTGGAGTCCCAGGGATGGGGGAGCCTGGTGGGCTGCCGTCTATGGGGTTGCACAGAGTCGGACACGACTGAAGCGACTTAGCAGCAGCAGCAGTGAAATACAGACATAGGAAAAGCAGGCTGTGGGTGTGTGCTTTCTTTCTTTTTTCTTAAGTGTTTGATTTCGTTTTTTGCTTGCAAAAGGCAGGAGAGAGAGCATTCTAACTTTAAAAGGTATAGACATGAAGAGTGGGCTCCTCTTTTTCATTTTTAATAAAACCATTAGGGTTGACAAACACACTGGCAAAACTTGCTCTTCCCACTTTGTATTCTGTTATTCTTTCCTGTTTTGTTTGTGTTTAGTTGCTAAATTGTGCCGGACTCAGTGCAATCCCATTGATTGTAGCCTGCCAGGCTCCTCTGTCCATGGGATTTCCCAAGCAAGGATACTGGAGTGGGTTGCCATTTCCTCCTCCAGGAAATCTTCCTGACCCGAGGATTGAACCCTCGTCTCCTGCATTGGCAGACTGTTTCTTTATCACTGAGCCACCAGGGAAACCCCATCATGCTTCTTATTAACGAACTAATTAGGTCAAGGAAAAACAAGGTCCTTCTTTTAACTTGTGTAGAATTAATGTTTCTACTCATCCTCTTTCTGGCCCCCTCCTCCTTTGGCAGAGGATAATGAATAAGCTATTGCTTTTGATAACCATTCTTGCCATCCTAACATGCAGCAGGATCTGCATGTCAAAGCAGTATTCAGTTGCTGCTGTGGTGTGTGATTCTAGAACATGCTAAGTCCCCATCCCGCTTTCACAGAGAATGTGGGAACCTATGCAAGATGGAAACTGACAGGACTGCTATGACCATGACACAAGTAACTTTTGCAAGTCTGAGTCCTCATCTATAAAAAGGGGCCAGCTAAAAGTACATTCCTTACTTGTTGTTTGAAACCATATAGATCAGCTCATAATGGCTCATAATGAGGGGCCAATCAATGTTAGTTGCTGTCACTACTATATGTTTTCAGCCAGACTTGAGAACTAAATAACTTTCAGATCTATTAAGCAAACAACATGGGTATAACTTGACCAATGAATGTTCTTTCTGCATTTTTGGGGGGGCCACATCTTGGCCATTGGGATCTTAGTTCCCCAACCAGGGATCGAACCTGTGCCTCCTGCATTGGGAACGTGGAGTCTTAACCACTGGACCACCAGGGAATTTCTTGTTTCCACATCTTAATTGACCCCTTTGATAACACCTTCCCTTTGAGTTACCTGTTCTGTGTGACTAGGACTGCTATAAAGTACCACAGACTGGGGACAACAGAAATGTATTGTCTCACAGCTCTGAAGTCCAAAATCATTGTCATTGGTAGGGTCGGTTCTCTGAGGGTTATGAGGGGAGGATCTGTCCCAGGCCTCTCTCTTTGGCTTGTAGGTGGGCAACTTCTCCCTGTGTCTTCTCACATTATCTTCCCTCTGCACTTGTCTCTCTGAAGACACTTCCCCTTTTTACAAAGATACGAGTAATACTGGGTTAGACGCCACCCTTCGTGACCTCTTTCAACTGGTTACTCCCGCAAGACTTTCTCTCCAAATAAGATCACCTTCTAAGTTGCTGTGAGAAACCTAGACAGTGTATTCAAAAGCGGAGATAACATTTTGCCAACAAAGGTCCATATAGTCAAAGTTATGGCTTTTGCAGTAGTCATGTACAGATGTGAAATTCAGACCATAAAGGAGGCTGAGTGCCAAAGAATTGATGCTTTTGAACT
The DNA here is from genome assembly GCF_049115385.1 of Moschus berezovskii. Classification (NCBI taxonomy): domain Eukaryota; kingdom Metazoa; phylum Chordata; class Mammalia; order Artiodactyla; family Moschidae; genus Moschus; species Moschus berezovskii. The sequence continues at coordinate 78,055,556 of NC_142469.1, read as the reverse complement.
GTGGTGCTGGAGAAGACTTATTAAGAATCCCTTGGATAGTCAGGAGATCAAACCAGTCAATGGAAATAGTCATTGGAAGAACTGATGCTGAAGCTGAAGCTCCAATACTTTGGTCACCTGACGCAAAGAACTGACTCATTGGAAAAGACCCCGATGCTGGGAAACATTGAAGGCAGGAAGAGAAGAGGGTGACAGAGGATGAGATGGTTAGATGACATCACTGTCTCAATGGATATGGGTTTGAGCAAACTCCAGAAAATAGTGAAGGACAGGGAAGCCTGGCATGTTGTAGTCCATGGGGTCACAAAGAGTCGGGCATGACTTAGTGACTCAACAACAACAACAGCTGAGGTGCTGAGAGTTAGGACATCAGCATAAGAAGTTTGAGGGACACAGTGAGCCCCCTGGCACCCCCTGATGCTTGGTGTGGTAGAAACATGGACTCCATGTTCCTGTCTACATACAGCATGACCTTTGTCTAGGATGCCAGTGAAGACGTTTTTCATAGTGAGAGCTCTCTATACCGTTATCTCATATGATGATGAGTGATGGAAAAGGAATGGTTAATCCTGAGTCTCATCAAATTATGGGCTGAAATCCCACCCAAGCAGTGTCTAGAATGCTCTAGGTCCAACTTCTCCACTCGCTCCCACCACCAGGCACTTAGGGACCGCACTTCAGGGGTAGGAAGTGCTTCCCAGAGTGAGAGGGCCTTTCCTTCCTGTAGTTCAGCAATGAAAAGTAGAGTTCACCTGGACTTCCCTGGTGGTCTAAGAGTTAAGACTGTGCTTCCACTGCAGGGGGTACAGGTTCAATCCCTGGTCTGGAAGTTTCACAAGCCATGTGATGGGACCAAAATTAGAAAAAAATAAAGTTCACCCATCTGGTTTCCTGTGGTATGATGCTTTGAGAAATGTAGGATTTATTTAGAAACACAATGTAAGAATATATTTTTTTAAATACAAGGATTGAATGATTATCATAACTTCCTACAGGAAGTGATAAATATTTTTATCTTAAAATTATAATTAGGGTGAAAAGATAAATAGAATTAAGGCTGTTGTGGATGACTGATTTTAAAGGGAGTATGTGTGTGCACACACATTTCTATATTCAGAGTAGAGTGATTTGTGGAAGAGCTGAAGCTCTGGCAAAGGATGACTCTAAGTCACATCTTCTAACTATAAATATTCACTGCTGGCTTCTGTGTGATGCATAGAAGGTGCTGGATAAATGACCACTGACTGCTCGAGAGAACAGATGTGTGTTTCAGACTTAGTGCTTCATGGTTTGCCAAGTTGTCAATCTTATCTTAAAAAATTAAACTCATATTTTAACCCCTTAAATGGTTATAGCTAGAACCTGATCTAAGGATCCACCATAATTCCAGGGTTTTAGAAAAGTTTTCAAACCTCTGTCTATTCAGTTGTACAACACAACTAATAGTAGCATTTAAAGTTCAAAAAAATAGTTTTAGAATAAACACTATATCATCTATAGCAATTGGAGAATGTAATGGCAACCCACTCCAGTACTCTTGCCTGAAGAATCCCATACATAGACAGAGGAGCCTGGCAGGCTACAGTCCATGGGGTCATAAGAGTCGGACATGACTTAGTAACTAAACCACCACCACCACCACCATCTGTAGCAAATTTCGGAGCCACTGACAGAGTAGTCTATAAACAATCATAGGAGTCATTGATGGGCGATAAATTACTCCAGATGTTTCAGCAGCATGTTGGGAAGACAGGGGGCTTCTTTCGTCTGTGTCATTGATGTCAGGAAAGGAAGCTTTATCTTCTGTGGACTGTTAGGTAGTTGTTATCAGAAATAGAGAACTGAATGGTCTGAATGGTCCTTGGGATGATTCATGTACCAGCTTAAGGAACTTTCTGTTCTTAGATTTTTTGACCAGCAAAGTAAAGTAGTTGTTTGGGGATTTTTTTGTGTTTTTTTTTTTTTAGTGGCATTTGATCCTATAACTAAATGTGATATTGAGTTGGAAAACCTTCTTCCTGTGTATTTCACCTTTATGCTCACACTGCTACCACACTCACAACACGTTTGACGCCAGATCTGTAGGTTTTTTCCTCATACCAAGCAATTCTCTGTGACACCAGTTGGATGTCCTACCATTCAATTCAGTTCTGACACTGATCTGCATTAGCCTGGACCCCACAAGTTAAGAGCTAAGTCCCACAAGACTGCCCTCTGCTTCAGATGCCAATCGCAAGTAGTAGGTCTCCAAGTTACCCCCAACTTCTGTCTAACTTGGCTACAAGTCACAGGTTCCCATATATTGTGTGTGTGAAGCTTCTTCACTCATGTCTGACTCTTTGCGAGCCTATGAACTGTGGCCTGCCAGGCTCCTCTGTCCATGGGATTCTCCAGGCAAGAATACTGAAGTGGGTTGCCGTGCCCTTCTCCAGGGGATCTTCCCAACCCAGGGATTGAACCTGTGCCTCTTATGTCTCCTGCATTAGCAGGTGGGTTCCTTACCACTAGCACCACTTGGGAAGCCCTCCCATGTGTTAGGGAAATTAAAATGGGGGAAACCTTGTTCAGGCTTCAGAAGCAGGAGAGCAGGCCTCTGACCTACTTCTGACCTCCTGGACACTGCGGATCCTGCCTGCAGGCACAGCAAGTCAGGCAGCACTTTAGATAAGAAAAGGAGTGGGTCTTGGAATTGTTGAGCCTCTGAAGATCTGGCCAATCCCTGGGGTCTAACAAAATCCTATGACTCACAAAGCGAAATAAACTGCAGTGTAAAAGTTTAAAAAGAACCCCAAAACCAGAGCTGCATTTTTGCATGCAAACTAATGATGATATCATTTTGAGGCCTGGGATTATAAGTGGGAGCCCCCTAACCACAATTTGCAGTCTCACCCATGGGGTGGACACACCTTTCGGGACCTTTTCCTGTTGCGACTCCAGATTGCTATTAACAAGGGACTTCCCAGCACTGTTCAAGTCTGGATGTAGGTTGTTGGCTCAGTTTGGTGGTGTTTTGTCTGTTAGTTCTCTCTCTTGTTTCTATTTCTTTTTCTTTTTTAATGACTGCGTTTTGAAATTAAGTCAAATCTATAAAAATTGAAATTGTTTATTTGTGTGTAATGAATAGTTTCTTTTGTTAGCAAATGCTTTGAACTTATAGGTAAAACCTTAGGCAAGACACAATGACACCCCCCCCCCCCCCCGCACTTCTCCACCTAGGATTCAGTTACTTCCTGGAATGGCTTCCAGAACTCAAGGGAAACACTTGCTTAACACTATTATAAAAGGATGTGATAAAGTATATAGCTGAGCTTGTAGATGGAAGCGATACAGAGGGTGAGGTATGTGGCAGGGGCATGCAGCTCCCATGTCCCCTGCAGGTAAGCCACATTCCGAGATCCTCCATGTGTTCACCAACCCCAGAGCTCCCCAAGTCCCACACCTTAAGGATTTTTATGGGGACTTAATCACATAGGCACGATCAATCATTAACTCAGTTTCCAGCCCTTCTCTGGAGAATGGGGTGTGAGACCAAAAGTTCTAAGCTTCTAATCATGGCTTGGTCTTTCTGGTGACTAATCCCCAAGCAGGAGTCACCAAGAGTCACCCAGGAGATGCCAAGGGACTAGGAGCTTAGTGTCAGGAACCAGGGTCAAAGACTGAATATTAGAACATTATTACTCCTAGGGCTCTTATCACTAAGGAAGTTACAAGGATACTCAGAGTTCTGTGCCAAGAACTGGGGGCTGAGACCAATAAGTATATTTTCTATGAGCTCAAAGATACCAAAAAGAAAGCATTTCAAGATCAACCGTTGGCTTAGTTCTATAGGAGAAGCAGAGCTTACATTTCCTCAACCAAGGCTTTTTGTTTTGTTTATAATCTGATTCTGATTTTGGCCTCTTAAAGCTAACAATTCTTATTTTGGTTGGGGGCAGACTTTATTGAGGTATAATTGTTAAACAAAAATTTATTTAATATAATATACTTATTTAATTAAATAATATACTTATTTAATATAGCCATCTCAATGAGTTTTGACATATGTACACCATCTACGATGTCATCACTGCATTCAAAATACTAAACTTATTCAGCACCTCCAAAAAGTCCCTTGGGTTTTCTTGTGGACTTTTACTTTCTTCTTCTTCTTTTTATGGTGAGAACATAACATGAGCTTATCTTACTTAACAGAAAATTTATATCCAAAGAGCTATAATTTCCCACTGCCCCCTTCCCAAAGTCCCTGACAACCACCATTCTGAGCTCTGCTTCTCTGAATTTGGCTATTGTAGATACTTGATACAAGCGGAATCATTGTGTTTGTTCTTCTATGAAGGCTTACTTCGTTTAGCATAATTTCCTCAAGATGCATCCATATTGTTGCAGATGCCAAGATTTCCTTATTTTTGAGGTGACTAATATTCTGTGTTATGTATATACCACATTTTCTTTGTCCATTCATCTGTCGATGGACATCTGAGTTATTTCTATATTATCTTAGCTATTTCTTAGTTGTTTCTGTATTATCTTAGCTAATGCCACAGTGAGCATGGGATTGCAAATATCTCTGAGACTCTGCTCTCAATTCTTTTGGGTATATACACAGAAGAGGGATTGTTGGATTATATGGTAGTTCTGTTTTTAATGTTTTGGGGATCCTTCATATTGTTTTCCATAGTGGCTGCACCATTCTGCATTCCTGCCAACAGTGTGTGAGGGTTCTGAGTTCTTCACCTCCTCACCAACACTTGTTATCTTCTGTGTTTTCAATTATTGCTATCTATCCTAACTGGTGTGAGATGGTATCTCACTATGATTTTAATTTGCATTTCCCTGATGATTAGTGATCTTGAACAGCTTTTCTTATACCTGGTGGCCATTTGTATGTCTCTTTTTTAGAGAAATGTCTGTTGAAATCCTTTTCTCATTTTTAAGTCATGTTCTTTGTTGTGGTTTTTTGTTAATAGATTATTGAATTGTAGGAGAGTCTTACATATTTTGGATATTAGCTGCCTATGTGGAGATGGTTTACAAATTGCTTTCTCCCATTCTGTAGATTGCGTTTTCACTCTGTTGATCGTTTCCTTTGCTGTGAAGATTTTTAGTTCAGTATAATTCCATTTGTTTGATTTGTCTTGTTGCTTAGGTTTTTGGTGTCAAATACAAGAAATCATTGCCAAGATCAATGTCATGACCTATATGGGAAAAGAATCTAAATAAGAGTAGACGTGTGTATATGTATAACTGATTTACTTTGCTGTACAGTGAACTAACGCAACATTGTAAATCAACTATACTCCAATAAAAATATTTTTTAAGAAGTCCCCCAGCCACCATTTTCTTCAAAAAGTTTAACAGTTTCAGATTTTATGTTTAAGTCTAGTTTGCTTTGAGTTTAGTTTGTGAGAGGTATAAGAAAGGGATCCAGTTTCACTCTCTGCTGCTGCTGCTGCTGCTAAGTCACTTCAGTCGTGTCCGACTCTGTGTGACCCCATAGACGGAAGCCCACCAGGCTCCCCCGTCCCTGGGATTCTCCAGGCAAGAACACTGGAGTGGGTTGCCATTTCCTTCTCTCTAGCATGTGGATATCCAGTTTTTCTGACATCATTTGTTGAAGAGAATGTCTCTTCCCCATTGTGTGTCCTTGGCACCCTCGTGGAAGATGAATTGACCTTGTTTGTTTAGGTTTATTTCTGAGCTCTCTCTTCTGTTCCCTTGATCCATATGTCTGTCTTTAGGCCTGTATTGTACTGTTTTAATTACTACACATTTGTAATCTTATTTTCAAAATCAAGAGTTGTGATACCTCCAGTTTTGCTCTTTTTTTCTCAAGATCGTAAAGTTAACAATTTGTTTTACGCTTGGTGAGTGAATTCTTTTCATGTCAGAGAACTAGGTTTTACTACAGTTCCCTTTCCTTTCTTTGCCTGTTTATTCTGAAATAATAATCTTTGAAATTGCTTTACAGATAAAGGTTACAGAAGGATGATCCTCTGATCTAATAGCTCCATTTTTTTCCATACTGTTGCTAATTTATCTTTCAATCTTTTTCTTTTCTGTTTCTTTAAAGGCTGAAAAGAAAGGAGCCAGCAATACAGTTATTGGTATGATCTTTGGATGTTATGCTTTGTTTGACTTTCTGGCATCTTTGGTATTTGGAAAATATGTAAGTATTAATTTTTTAAAATGGTGTAATGAGTTATTCTAATTTACAAGTCTAAAATTTCCACTGATGCAGAAATAACAGCATTGTATGTTATGAACTGTGCTTCATTTGACAGTTCCAATCTTATGGTTGATTGATTTTTAACTTCGTCCATGTTTGTAAGAATGCGTGTTGTCATTCCACTGAAGAATTACATTTTGTTAACTATATATATCGTCCCCAAATCTTCTGTTTCCTGATACAGTGGATTTGTTTATGTCACTATAGACCTGTAGCAGTCATCAATTTACCACTTTTCTTTGACATTTATTATAGCTTGTACATATTGGAGCAAAATTTATGTTTGTAGCAGGAATGTTTGTCTCAGGAGCAGTTACAGTTCTCTTTGGGTAAGTCATGTTCTGATATGTTTGGGAGCCTGAACAGATTTCCTAATTTATCTTCAGTTTAAAATGTTAATGGTTTCTTTAAATCAATCATTACCATTGATTATCAAATTCCTGGCATGTGACTAATGGTGAAGGAAGTTGGATGGTGTGGAGAATGAAATGAATGACATTAATCTTAAGAAAAAAATCCTTTAGGGGATCACCATTAAGTTGGCTGCTGAATCTATTCTTTAGGACTTCTGTGACTTTAGTGACAGAAACTTGCCTCACTTTTCTGAGTCACAAATTTTTTTGGTTTAAGCAAAAGGGTGAGTTTCTTATCTAAACAATCAGCTAAAGAAGATCAGAATACAGATGTTAAGATAATGTTATCAGAAGTCTTTCTCAGGTTCCTGATTTTACTTTTTTTTTTTTGCTTGGTGAAGACCTAAATCTGAGTCTTTCTACATAGGTTATTGTTAGATTGACTCTACATTTTTCAAAATGCTTATTTAGTATTATTATTTAAGACATCAAATATGTCAGTAGAAAAGGACAATGAGGCTGTTATTATGACTCAAATTGTTCCTACTAAAAATATAACAAAGAAACTGAAAAATTCATGTTCTAAATTGACTTATTTTAATAACTATGATTGAGGTATTACTGTTTTCAGTGAGTACAGTTTAAAAAAGTAAAATCATTTTGGCATTTGAGGATTATCTTATTCTTTTTTAGTCTCTTGGACCAAGTTCCAGAAGGACCAGTGTTTATTGCTATGTGTTTTCTACTGAGAATAACTGACGCAGTAAGTTTCGAGGCAGCAATAACTGCGTCTTCTTCTATCCTTGCAAAGACTTTTCCAAACAATGTGGCTACAGTATTGGTAAGTATTTTATACACTTTTCCTATTTTCCTTTTAGTGTAGGCGAAAATATTTGCTTCACCTTTCAAGCCAAAGCTGGGGCCCATTCTTCTAGACCTGCTTTTGTTCTGTTCTCTGTTTCTTACCTTTTACCCCATTTTCTACTTTCCTGGGCTTCAGTTCAGTTCAGCTCAGTCGTGTCCGACTCTTTGCGACCCCATGAATCACAGCACGCCAGGCCTCCATGTCCATCACCAACTCCCGGAGTTCACTCAAACTCATGTCCATCGAGTTGGTGATGCCATCCAGCCATCTCATTCTCTGTCGTCCCCTTCTCCTCCTGCCCCCAATCCTTCCCAGCATCAGAGTCTTTTCCAGTGAGTCAACTCATCGCATGAGGTGGCCAAAGTATTGGAGTTTGAGCTTCAGCATTAGTCCTTCCAATGAACACCCAGGAATGGGCAAAACCAAATGCTCTTTTTTACCTCTAAAAAAAAACGCCTCCGTAGTAATATTTGTTATCTCTCTGTAGCCTAGATTGTGGCTGGGCTGCCTGAAGCAGATTTATACTAGAGTCCTGCTCCCACTTTTCCCAGAGTCGTGGATAGGGTCTTAGAGAGTGTCTTGAATTCCATATGTGCTTCTGTGCAATGGGTCTGCGGACGGACTTACTTTACCATAAAAATCCAGAGCCTGGTAGCATCATATTGACATACATTCTCGTATTTTGCCCAGATGCCTTGACACGATGTATTAGTGACATAGCAGATTCTTGTCCCAGCTCTTAGCTGCTGCCTTCTCTCCTCCAGACGCAGGCATTCCTGAAGGACTCCTGGTTTTTATATGAGAATAGGTCTCAGAGACCTCAGATCTAATCAGCTCAGTACCACATTCCCTTATTTACCCATATTAATACTACAGTTTGAAAGTTTTGTCCATCAGGTAAACTATTTGCTGTATAAATATAAATATTCACACTTTATTAAGTATATACCCATTTGTATTTATACAAATACATGTATAAGTACATGTACTTACATAATGTAAGTACATATATCTTTGTATGTATTGTATATCTGGATAAATTCACTTTAGGTTCTATAGCAATTTGTCATGTCATGGTGGCCACTGTAACAGATATACTATTTCCATTTCCAAAAAGTATATTTTTTGGAAGGGGTTCAGAAAGATGCTAGTCGGTTGACATGCTCTATAAAACAAGGTTTCGTGGCCGAACATGTTTGGAGTAGGGCTTTGCTGTCCTGCAAGTTAGAGGTGGTCAGTTCACATTAGCGTGAGTTTTCATTTTATGTGTGAACAGACTACAACATTTGCCCATTTTCTCATAGTACTGCTGATTTATCTCATCCATTAATAGTTGCTGTCATGGTGCTTTTGGGAAATTAGTCTTTTGTCAGTACTTTTCCCCCATTCTTCGCTTGTCTTTTTTTTTTTTTCCGTCCATAGTTTTTCATATTTTCATGTAATCAGAGTTATCAGTCTTCTTTGTGTCTTCCAAGTTTTTATGTCATAATTAGAAAAATTTGCTTCACTGTAAGGATTAGGGAAAAAACTCTCATATTTTATTTTTCTAGTACTTTTATAATTTCAATGTGCATGTTTAAATTTTTGGTCTATCTTGGATGTGTGTGGGTGGTGTTTGTGTATAAATTGTAAAGTGGATAGAATTTTTTTCAGAACTTTCCATTAAATCTTTGTTCATTTTTCCAACGAAACATATTAACTCAATTTTCTTTTGTTTTCCCATTTTTAGGGAAGTCTTGAGACTTTCTCTGGACTGGGACTAGTGCTGGGGCCTCCTTTGGGTGGCTTTTTGTATCAGTCCTTTGGCTATGAGGTGCCTTTCATTTTTCTGGGATGCATAGTTCTGCTGATGGTTCCCCTCAACATGTGTATTTTACCCAATTATGGTAAGACCTCATTTATTTCTCATTTTAAGAATCTTAAATTTTAAGTATTTTTATGCCTTTGTAGGAGACCAATTTAACATATACACACTTTCATTTTATATAATCACTAATAGATTTGTAGTGCATGCTGAAAGAATCAATTCTCTTTTCAGAAATGTTGTGGTAGGCAATTAGTTTATATAAATTGTCATAAATTCTTTCTGACCTATAGAACTGAAGTGAAGTCGCTCAGTCGTGTCTGACTCTGCGACCCCTTGGACTGTAGCCCACCAGGCTCCTCCATTCATGGGATTTTCCAGGCAAGAATGCTGGAGTGGGTTGCCATTTCCTTCTTCAGGAGATCTTCCCGACCCAGGGATTGAACCCAGGTCTCCCGCATTGCAGGCAGTCGCTTTACTATCTGAGCCACCAGGAAGTCTGACCTATAGAACTAGAAAATATTAAATTTCATATCATAAAACATATGCAGTGCCCACCAGATGTCTTCTTGGATTCTGAAGATTCTTTACATCTTTTAATGTAAAGAATCTTTCCATTACAAGGCATTGTGACAGGAAGACAAAATTAGACCTTCCTCCCCCAGGTTTCTTGTAGCTGTGTGTGCAGCACAGCTCAAGTGTGAGGACTCGGGGCCACATTAGGCATAATGGGAATCATCTTGGCTCCGAAGCTCCATGCCTCGTAGGAGTCAACCTATCCCATAACAACTCCATAGGCACAGCTGCCAGGGTCTCCACGAGGCACGTTCTGGGTACAAGAGTCCCCAAGCTCAGGGAGGCACAAAGCATCAAGTAGTGATGGTTAGTTTATAGTTCCTTCTGTACAGATGAAATTTACCAGTCAGGGATTATTTTCATTATAAGCCAGATTGCCTAGTGATGGAGTTGGCATTTTACCATTACCAGATTACTACTGCCATAGAGCCACCAAATTAGCTCGAGAGCTGGAGGAGAGCCTGTCTCTCTGTGCATAGTGATATTTGTTTCTGTAGTCAGGCATCCCACACTGGCCTTCTGTTGGGTTCACAGGTGAATACTTGGCTAGTAACTAAGAAACTGACACCAGGTCAGATTCTCTTTCTCAATAGAAGAAAGAGTTCTGTTTACTCTTTATCAATAACATCATATAGGGAAAAAAGATGGCTTACTAGTTAATTGTGGGATGTGGTATTTAGAAATTCTGTAATTAGGTGCTGGACTGGCCCCAGCATCAGTAATTCTTTGAGTCCTGGCCTGCTCTCCTCATCTCTGCCCCTCACTCCCACAACATGGTATTTTTTGAAGCCCCTCTAATCACTGTCAGCCTAGTTACTTGGTACTTATTTTTCTTTGTTCCTGTTATTCCTCAATTAAAATTTTCTTGCATCTTCAATTAAATCAAAGCTCCAGTTGTTATTCAGTTGCTCAATCATATCTGACTCTTTGCAACCCCATGGAGTGTAGCATGTCAGGCTATCTCCCGGAGCTTGCTCAAACTCATGTCTGTTGAGTCAGCAATGCCGTCCAATCATCTCATCCTCTGTCGTCCCCTTCTCCTCCTGCCTTCAGTCTTTCCCAGCATAAGAGTCTTTTCTAATGAGTCAACTCTTAAGAATTGGAGCTTCAGCTTCAACAACAGTCCTTTGAATGAATATTTAGGATAGATTTCCTTTAAGATTGACTGGTTTGATCTCCTTGCAGTCCAGGGGACTCTCAAGAGTCTTCTCCAACACCACAGCTCAAAAGCATAAATTTTTCATTGTTCAGCCTTCTTTATGGTCCAGCTCTCACATCCATACATGACTACTGGAAAAATCATAGCTTTGACTATATGGACCTTTGTCAGTAAAATAATGCCTCTGCTTTTTAATACACTATCTAGGTTGGTCATAGCTTTTCTTCCAAGGAGCAAGCATCTTTTAATTTCATGGCCACAGTCACCATCTGCAGTGATTTTGGAGCCTAAAAAAATAAAGTCTGTCACTATTTCCATTGTTTCCCCATCTATTTGCCATGAAGTGATGGGACAAGATGCCATGATCTTCGTTTTTTGAATATTGAATTTTAAGCCAGCTTTCTTACCTCCCCTCTTTCACTTTCATCAAGAGTCTCTTTAGTTCCTCTTCAGTTTCTGCCATTAGTGGTGTCATCTGTGTATCTGAGTTTATTGATATTTCTCATGCAACCTTGATTCTAGCTTGTGCTTCGTCCAGCCCGGCATTTCACATAATGTACTCTGCATATAAGTTAAATAAGCAGGGTGACAGTATACAGCCTTGATGTATTTCTTTCCCAGTTTGGAACCAGTCAGTTTTTCCATGTCTGGTTCTAATGGTTGCTTCTTGACCTGCATACAGATTTCTCAGGAGACAGGTAAGGTGGTCTGCTATTCCCTTCCCTTTAAGAATTTTCCACAGTTTGTTGTGATCCACACAGTTAAAGGCTTTAGTGTAGTCAGTGAAGCAGAAGCAGATGTTTTTTTCTGGAATTCTCTTGCTTTTTCTGTGATCCAACAGATGTTGACCATTTGATTTCTGGTTTCTCTGCCTTTTCTAAGTTCAGCTTGAATATCTGGAATTTCTCAGTTCACGTACTATTGAAGCCTGGCTTGGAGAATTTTGAGCATTATTTTGCTAGCTTGTGAGATGAGTGCAATTGTGCAGTAGTTTGAACGTTCTTTGGCATTGCCTGTCTTTGAGATTGGAATGAAAACTGACCTTTTCCAGTCCTGTGGCCACTGCTGAGTTTTTCATATCTACTGGCATATTGAGTGCAGCATTTTCACAGCATCATCTTTTAGGGTTTAAAATAGCTCAGCTGGAATTGCATCACCTCCACTAGCTTTTGTTTGGCCCACTATGCTTTGTTTTGTTTCCTAAGGCCCACTATGTTTTTATGAACAAAATGGTTTGGCAAACTTTCCATTTATCTAAGTAAGGATCTTGTGTTTAGATTGAATGGGAAAAACTGATATATAAATTTTTAAATCTCACAATATATAGTGTTAAAACTGATATATATATTTTTAAATCTCACTATATATCTCACAATATATAGTTTATATATATAAATATAGATTTAGGTGTTCCCATTAAGGAGAACCTTTAAAAATTATTGTTTTAGGAAAGCTTATAGGTAAAGCTGGAAAGTTAAATTTCCTTTTATTTTGATGATATTGGCAGAATTTTGGGTTCTATAAGTTCTCCACTCGTTTACTTCCTTTTAAACCCATAAGCACTGTGGATTTGGGTTACTAAGGGTCGATTTCAGTCCCTTGCTGTCTCTCATCCTTTATGTCTGCTTGCCAAGTCTCCTCTTCTGTATTGTGCTAAAGAAAAAATTTTCCCCGGCCATGCTATTTGGCATGTGGGATCTTAGTTCCCTGACCAGGGGACCAGGGATGAACCCATGCCCCCTGCAGTGGCAATGCTGAATCTTAACCATTGGACTGCCAGGAAAGTCCCTAAAGAAATATTTTTAAAACACAGTCATGTACATGACAATCCTCTTTCTTTTAATTTGATTTTTTAACATTTATGTTTTTAACTGGAGGATAACTGCTTTAGAATGTTGTGCTGATTTCTGCCATACAGAAAGGTGAATTAGTCGTTAGTATACACATATCTCCTTCCTCCTGAGTCTCCCTCCCCCCACCACTCCCTCCTCCCACCCCTCTAGGGATGCTTGTGTGTGGTGCTCAGTCCCTTCAGTCATTCTCACTCTTTGAGACCCTGTGGATAGTAGCCTGCCAGGCTCCCCTGTCCATGGGATACTCCAGGCAGGAATACTGGAGTGGGTTGTCATGCTCTCCTCCAGGGGATCTGCCCCACCCAGGGATCGAACCCACATCTCCTGCATCTCCTGCATTGCCAGTGGATTTTATTTTTATTTTTTTACCACTGAGCCACTGGGGAAGCCCCCTGTAGGGATGACAGTCCTCTTAATAACAATGCCTGAATCCATGAATTGTGAGCTTTACCTTGCAAGCCACTAGAAGCTGTTGTTAGAGGTTTCTCAGGCAAGTCATATGAGCTGGACTGTCTCCCACTTCCACTCTACCTAACTCCAACTCATCCTTCAAAACTTAATCGTATGACCTCTTCTGGAAAGTTTCCCTGAACCCCCTCAATCATTGATGTAAGTGCTGAGTCATTAGTGCTGCAGTGCTCCGCATTTTTCCTGTTCCTTCACACCTGAAGGCCTCTCCGCTTCCTTACCTCTCAGAGCAGCTTCCTGTGGCAGGCATTGTCAACCATGGAGTCATGTCCTCCAGGAAGAATGTATCAGAATTGGAGGAAGCAGAGAGATTACTTAAGGAGGTTGGAAAAGCTCCCTGGGCGATTCTGCTCTGTGTCTCTGGAAACAGGTATCACCCTAAGTTTTCATTACTTGAGCTTCTTCAACAGCTTAGCTAAACTCATGATGTATTCATTTTCATGGACATTCCTGTATGTTCTTATGGTGATAATCCCCTTTCCCACTTTACATTCAGAGAAAGGGACCATTTATTTCATAATAGTTTGTCTTATGCCATAGACCCATAATACTTCTATATACACAATAAATGTAATTGATTAAAGTTGATCCTTTATCATTGTTATTTTAAACATCAGTAATACACAATCCAAAATCCATAACCAGTGAAGTTTCCTTACTGGCCTGCCTCACTGAGCCACATGGTGGGCTTCGCCCTTTTCTAAGTCAAATCTGTAGTGAAACAGGTTGGGCTCGCGTTTGGTTCATCATTGACTATTTGGCTAATAATTAAGAAACCAATGCCACAGTTTAACTGTATCCCTCTTATCCTGACAAATATAGCTGGACCACGCTTGTTGCTTCTTTTGTACTTTGCTTCCTACTGAATCATTATTCACCAAGAATTTATTACATAATGAGTTCTGTTGAAATGAAGGTATGTCAGTGCTACTCTGGCCCTCAGAGCTTCCTGGCCTAGCTCACTGCACAGTCTCCTAACTCGCCTCCTGTCTCTATTTCCCAGGAGACCACAGGTGTAGCTCTTTGAACTGCAAATCTGATTTTCACTTCTTGTTTGAAACCTCTAGTGATTTCCTGGGCTTCTTAGCCTACTTTACAAAGTCCTGCATCATCTTATCACTACATCCTTCTGCAGTATGATCTCTCCTCCCGACACTCCAATCTCCACCCTCCTTCTTTACTTTTGCTCTTCCATTTCCTCAAACGGAATAGTTGCAACCATTCCTGGATAATATGCCTGGGTTATTCTTTCCTCCTTCTTTGCTTGCTCATCTCAAGCTCATCCTTTAGACAGCAGTTTAGATATTACTACTTTCATAAATTCTCTCCTAAACAGCTTTCCCTCTTTTTTAAGCAACCCTCTCATATGCTCTAATTGCTACCCTGCTAGCTCCATCCTGGCTTTCACCACACCTTTTTGTAACTTCTCTATGAGGTCAGGATCTGAGTTTGTCTTCTTTGGCTTTGCGTGCCCAGTGATTTGGCATGGTATCTGACTCAGCAAAGATTTTGTTGAGCACGTTAGTTGGAAGATAGGAAAGTCATCAAACAATAAACCATGTAAAATGAAATGCAGTTTAGGTTGCTCAGTTATGTGATAATGGAGGTAAAATTTGCAGGATGCTTAGGACCAGAACAAGGCTTTACAGAGTGGCTCAGTTCAGTTCAGTTCAGTCGCTCAGTCGTGTCTGACTCTCCGTGACCCCATGAATCACAGCACGCCAGGCCTCCCTATCCATCACCAACTCCCGGAGTACACTCAAACTCATGTCCACAGAGTCGGTGATGCCATCCAGCCATCTCATTCTCGGTCGTCCCCTTCTCCTCCCGCCCCCAACCTTTCCCAGCATCAGAGTCTTTTCCAGTGAGTCAACTCGTCGCATGAGGTGGCCAAAGTATTGCAGTTTCAGCTTTAGCATCAGTCCCTCCAATGAACATCCAGGATTGATCTCCTTCAGAATGGACTGGTTGGATCTCCTTGCGGTATAAGGGACTCTCAAGAGTCTTCTCCAACACCACAGTTCAAAAGCATCCATTCTTCGGTGATCAGCTTTCTTCACAGTCCAACTCTCACATCCATACATGACCATGGGAAAAACCATCGCCTTGACTAGACGGACCTTGGTTGGCAAAGTAATGTCTCTGCTTTTTAATATACTATCAAGGTTGGTCATAACTTTCCTTCCAAGGAGCAAGTGTCTTTTAATTTCATGGCTGCAATCAGCATCTGCAGTGATTTTGGGCCCAAAAAAATAAAGTCTGACACTGTTTCCACTGTTTTTCCATCTATTTCCCATGAAGTGATGGGACCAGATGCCATGATCTTTGTTTTCTGAATGTTGAGCTTCAAGCCAACCTTTTCACTCTCCTCTTTCACTTTCATCAAGAGGCTTTTGAGTTCCTCTTCACTTTCTGCCATAAGGGTAGTGTCATCTGCATATCTGAGGTTATTGATATTTCTCCCAGCAATCTTGATTCCAGCTTGTGCTTCTTCCAGCCCAGCGTTCCTCATGATGTACTCTGCATATAAGTTAAATAAGCAATATACAACCTTGATGTACACCTTTTCCTATTTGGAACCAGTCTGTTGTTCCATGTACAGTTCTAACTGTTGCTTCCTGACCTGCATACAGGTTTCTCAAGAGGCAGGTCAGGTGGTCTGGGATTCCCATCTCTTTCAGAATGTTCCACAGTTTATTGTGACCGACACAGTCAAAGGCTTTGGCATAGTCAATGAAGCAGAAATAGATGTTTTTCTGAAACTGAAAAACTAGCAGGGGAAAAAGAAGGGAGTTATAGGATATGACTGGAGGCTTGGGAACAACCATGCCTGGTGCTTGAGACAGTGTGGAAATTGTGTTACTGTTGGGGAAATGGCAGCTCCTGAGGTTGGTGCTTCCCTATAGATTAAAGGGCTTTCCTGTAGCTCAAACGGTAAAGAATCTGCTTGCAATGCAGAAGACCAGGGTTTGATCCTTGGGTTGAGAAGATCCTCTGGAGAAGGAAATGGCAAACCACTCCAGTATTCTTGCCTGAAGAATCCCATGGACACAGCAGCCTGGCGGACTACAGCCTGTGGGGTTGCAGAGTCGGACATGACTGAGCAACTAACGCGAGGTTGGCTTTCAGCTGACCTTGGTGCTAAATTGAATGTACTCATGATTCACTAGCATCCCTTTCAATCCAGTGTTTTTCCATAAGCAGAAAAAAATTGTCTTGTGTTCTTTGACTCAGATTCCTCCTCAGCATGCACACATTGTTGCCTGATAAAGCGTTTGGTTTTTCCTACCAAGTGCAGCTTTATGTGTTCTCTATCCCATCTGGGGAAAGCCTTCTAGATTATGACCTACAACCAAGACCACTTCTTCGCCTTATACTCTGATTCCAGTTGATTTTTTTGAATCTGAGAAATTATTTTTTAAGTTCCTGGAAATGGCCTCTAGGTTTGAATAACTTATATGGAAATGTTGATAATGTGCAATTTTAGGCAAACTCAGAGATGTGGTTGTTTGGATTACTGGATAAAGATGGCGTTACCAATGTTACTTTTGAAAATAGACTGAAAGATTAAGTTGAGCCATTTTAATTATTCTAATTTCTTTTAAAATTTTTACCCCAAAGAGTCTGATAAAGGGAAACACTCATTCTGGAAACTCATCACTTTACCCAAGGTTGCCTTTTTATCCTTTGTCATCACCTCATTCAGCTCCTGTTTTGGCTTCCTTGATCCTACACTGTCCCTCTTTGTTTTGGAGAAGGTGAGTAGCCTGGTGATGAAAACTCCTCATTGTGGTAGGTGCACATAATTGCTTATTCTCAGGCCCTGCTTGCTAGAAAGTCCTGGGTGTGGCTGCAAGGAGGAGGCCGAATGAAATCTATTCATCACGATAGCCTGTACCTTCCCTCTGTGATGTCCCTATAACTAGGGGTCTGATTTGTGTAAATGAAAGAAGGCTTTCATCTGGTCTCTTTATCGTAGGCCTTGCTCTAGTCATCATAGATCTGGCTTGGGCAGCATCCTGACTGCTTAACAAGGATACTTTCCTCTATTTAAATTCCATTGAGGCATTTGAGGTTGAGTGGCTCATTTAATGTGAGGTGTCCTTCTTTTCTAACAGATCCCCTCTGGGTCCATTTACTTTTAGTCTATTGCATATATTTGAAAGACTATGAACTATATTGATCTGAAATGGGAGAAAGGAACCAGGAGTCTCTATTTTTTTAATGCTGAAAATGACTGAATTTTAAAGTTTGATGTCATAGCAACTTGTTCTTTGATATTTTTGAAAAAAGATTATTAAGAAATAATGCAATAGAGTATATTACTGAGTCTGATAGTTAATTATACTAGAGAGTTAATCTGTGTTTATAAAGACAAAAATCTACTAGCTGCAGCCATGTTCACTTTGAGGCCCTAGAATGAAGAAAGCACCATTATCAGAAACACAACCCCTTCAAGTCACTCAACAGTTTGGGGTATTCTACAGGTAAACTTGGGGACTGTAATTTTACTGCCAGGCCCAAGTTTTGGAAAATAATATAATATCACAGTTAAGCAGTGAGCATCTATGAGGTAATGCATAAGAAAAATATCTTGTGTTTTCAATGACACATTCCATTCACATTATCAACAACGAGTCTGCTTAAGAGTCATTTTTCTTCCTTTTAAGAACTCTGTCCAAACCTTGAAAAAAATTGTAACAATCTTTCATAAACCCGGGTTGCTCATGTCTAACTTATAAAAATCTTTAAAAATGTACTTCCCTGTTTTTCTATCACATTTTTTTTTTCCTGTTGCCCTTCTTCTGCCTTATCTGTTCTTTGAATTGGCTTTTTTATTGTCCTGTCACTGGTTGACCAGTCTTTTAGGGAAGGAAGGGGTCCACCCTGTCTCCCACTAGTTGTAAAATCAGAAGAGGATATTTCTGGCTTTTATATCTTGCTACTGTCTTTAAAGGGCTAATTTTTAGCTTGAATTATGTCATAAAAATTGTTAAAACATATACTGACCTAAGTAGATCCCATGTGCTTAAGTAAAGAGTAGTTAAGGAAATTAAGGAAAATGAGAATGACTCAGATAACCAATAAAGGCATTTATATCATGTTGGTAACAGTAACAGAGTTATGAGGTAGCTTACTATTTTTAAAGCCTTTTTAAAAGTGTCATACCATCTAATTCTTTAATTAGTGACTTCCTTTGAGATGGATAGAATAGACATTATCATCAGTGCTTTTTACATCATTGCACTTTAGTCTGTGGACAGACAGCATACCGGGGATTGTTGCTTGACATGCAGATTCTCAGGCCTCCTCCCAGACTTTTTGAATTAGAAATTCTTGGACTGGGGTTCACAAACCTCTTATGACAAGTTCTCCAGGTAACTTTTTGTGTATACTAACGTTTGCAAAGCACAGGTTGACATGTAACAATGCTGTGGTTCATAGAAGGGTAATTAAAAAATTTACTATCAAATGCTAACAAAGCAAAAACATCCTGTATTTCTGACCTCTGGTTAGGTTTCTTCTCCCATAATGAAAATATAATCCATTTACAAACATAAGACAAAAATCACGAAGGATGCTAAGTGTTAGTAGTAGCCTCATGGCAGGTGATAAGAGCTGAAGAGATGTAGAAGGAAAAGATAAATGTTTATTTTTAAAAATGATTTAACCATGTAACTTTAACACGGGATTTCTTTTACAGTTTAATTTACCAGCTGGATATGTGGGACTGGTATTCCTGGGTTTGGCATTATCCTATGCCATTTCTTCACCACTGGTGGGCCTACTCAGTGATAAAATGCCAGTATGTACACTTCATTGATATTTAAGAATGACTTTTGTATGTCTAGACTGGTGGTTGTCCAACTGTACTTCTGGAGTTCTGCAGGGCTACTGATTAGAATGAACATATTCAAAATTTTTAAAATGTTATCTTTACTGAAGTATAGTTGACAAATAAAACTTTAAGATATTTGAAGTATACATCATGGTGATTTGGTATATCTACACATTGTGAAAGGATTCTCTCCATCTAGTTAATTAATATATCCATCACCACAGCTATCTTTGTGGGGGAAGGGGAGAAGTGAGAACATTTAAATTCTTATATATTCATTTTTTTGAGCTGATGGAGAGGTTTCAGTGTGAGGTCTCAGTATCTTCCAACTTGTCATCACCCTGAGCTGATTCACTTTTCAATTGCTTCAGCTGGAAAAAGGGGAAGCTTATGTCCAAACTGAAAATCCCATGGATGGAGGAGCCTGGTGGGCTACAGTCCGTGGGGTCGCTAAGGGTCGGACACGACTGGGCGACTTCACTTTCACTTTTTACTTTCACACATTGGAGAAGGAAATGGCAACCCACTCCAGTGTTCTTGCCTGGAGAATCCCAGGGACGGGGGAGCCTGGTGGGCTTCTGTCTATGGGGTCACACAGAGTTGGACACGACTGAAGTGACTTAGCAGCAGCAGCAGCATGTCCAAACTGTTGAAAAACTCCTGGATTAGACTTTTCTAAAGGAAAAAGTTCCCTTGATGAAAAAAAAAATGGATTGACGTTAATAATCAGGACAGAGCTCAAAGGTACTTACGACTTGACCAACTTAAAAGGATAAAATGTAGTTTTTCTACGAGAGTGAAAGGACTGGTCATGTCAATATGCATCGTTATCCCAGAGGCATCCTGAAAGAAAGTTTCTTCTATTCTCCTTTCACTAGGTTTAAATGGTTCAGTCTAGATGACTAGTATAGAGAGCTTAGTACTATTAACCAACTCTCAAGCTTCTGTGATACTAGTGCTTATTTTCATGTTTCCCCTCTTTGTGGCACATGGGTATATATTTATGAAGACTGATTATGTGGAGATCGCTTGGTAATCCAGGTGACGAAAAGCAAGTGTCTTAAAGTGTTTGGAGCTTAGTTTTAAGATGTAGCTGTATATATAACTGAACGGATATCATACCCTTGTAATGTTTAGCCTGCATTTCAGTAGTTTATAAGAAAAAATTTTATTTGATACTTTTTTAAATGTGAATTTTTCTAGATAATGCATCTACTTGGTTGTTTCTTGTGGTGACTGCTTCTTTCAAATTGTTATATTTGAAACAGTTCATCATTTGCAAAATCTACAATATACTCCCTTTCCAAGGGATCTTGTCCTTTGCTCATACCCTGTCTTGAGGTATACTGATTGCACTTGCTTTTGTGTTTACCATCTACCCTGTTTTCTCTTACATGTAAAATTTTGTTTTCTTCAATGTATTGATTTTTTTAAAAAATATCATGATTTGTATTCCTTGATGATTTCTGTATGTTCTTGGATTATGGGAGGTTTTTACCTGTAAGTCTCTTTGGACTTTCTTTCTCAGCACCTAAGGAAATGGCTTCTGGTTTTTGGAAACTTAACCTTAGCAGGTTGCTACATGCTCTTAGGACCTGCCCCATTCTTGCACATTAAGAGGTAATTTTTTTTCTTCTTTCAAATTTTCAGCCAAATATTATTGAGAATTATTTTTAAGAATTTTGGTGTAACACTGATATGCTTAGTATCTTTGAATCTTATTATTTAAATAATTATCAGATTTAGGACGATATTGAAATATTTGTTTTACTGACAGTATTACTGGATGCTAGCAATGGTCTAAGCGAACATCAGTGCATAAAATCTATATCAAATGAGAAAAATGCTTATTTTTTCTTTGTGTTTCAATTGCAATTTGTTTATTTTAAAAATAGCGCTTGTTATCTACCTTTCGCTGATTGTTCTTAGAATATGCTTTTTCTTTTTTTTTTTTTTTCACTACTTCTTGCTCCTTGAGGTAGGAACTAAATTTTTTTTGTTTCTGTGTCATCCTTAGTATATGGTAGCTGCTTACTAAAGCTCGTTTATTATAACTTCTTTGCTAAAATAAAGTGAGTTACTTAAAGCTTTTTAGGTACCTCTGGGACAAAACATGACATGGAAAAAAGCAAGGATTTCAGAGTCCTTCACGTTTGGGTTTGTATTTGGGCTTTGTGCCTTCTTTGGTATGTGAACTTAGGTAACTCATTTAACTTCCAAGAGCCTAGGTTTTCTTATCCACACACAAAACAGGTGATAATAGAACCATTGGAATAACTTTCTAGGCTCAGGATGAAGTGACTCCAGCCCAGGGTGCCATATCAGCAAACCAAAGCTTAGAAAACTTTCATATCCTTGTAAATGTTCCTCCTGACCAGAAAGCAATATATCCAGTCAGCCAGTCACCCCCAGATCGCCAACCCTGCTCTGGCTTTCTCTCCCCAGACAAGATAGACTGTGTGGCCCTGGCCAATCAGATATTTTCTGATTTTCTCTTCCTTGTTCTTCACTCTTTACCCTGTAAAAGCTTCCTGCCTTCCATCCCATTTTGCAGTCCTCTGAAAGGAGACCATACACTTCATGAAGTGTTAAGTAAAGTTTGCTTCTATCACCTAGATTGTCTTCTTTAAAAGTTGTTTTAACAGACTCACATGGCAGGGTTGCTGCAAGGATTCAAAAGAGCAGTGGGTATGAAGTAACTGACATAGGGCCTGGCAAGGAATGAATAGCAGGTTCCTGTCACTTCTTTACCGCGTCCCTTCTGTGCCCTTTTTCAGTCAATGGAATTTTAAAACTAAGTGCTTGAAGGAGTGACATTAACGTTGACATTTTAATCAACTTTGAAAGGATTTTATATGGTGATAAGGCAGGATGATTCCGGGCATGTGACATGTGTGGCCAAAGACCTCGGGATAGCAGAATGAATTGATTTTTTTCCATCAAAATGTAAAGATCAGATGGGAATAAGAATCAGACTAGTCTTGTAATCTGTGAAAGGAACTTCTCCCAGGATCCTGCCTGCCCTTTTTGGCATGAAGCTTTGTTGTCTCTTTCAATGTTAATTTTTTTTTTTTTCTCCAAAACTTTTTTTGCAGTCAGCTCTGGTTGTTGGTGCTGATATTAGTCATAAATGGTATCTCTGCTGGAATGAGCTTAATTCCAACTTTCCCAGAGATTCTCAGTTGCGCACAGTAAGTTACTTCCGTTGCTTGAGCTATTGTTGTAATTAACAGTAAACATCACAAGCTTTCTTGAATTTATCAGTTTTTTAGGATGTTGGATTTTTTTTACATTACTAAATCTTCATGATTTCATGTCACACAATATTATTATAAATATTATAAGCAACAATACAATAATATAAATGATGATATAGAGTAATATTAATAGTGATAGGTAAAATGGGTTGTGGATAGAAGCTTGGCTTGGTTTACACCTTGATACAGATACACTTTTAAAAAGTCAAAGCATATATATATATATATATATATATATGTGTATATGCATAACTGAAGCCCTTTGCTGTACAATAGGAATTAACACAACACTGTAAATCAATTATACTTCAATAAATTTTAAAATAAAGCCAAAGCACAGTGGAAAGACCTCAGCATCATTTCCCTCTCACAGTGGAGGTCCATACAAGGACACAGAGTGACCACGTAAAATGATTTTAGCACCAATTCCAACGTGTGTATTTTCCTCCCTCACACCACCAAGTACTTCTCTGAAACCAGGTGGGTGTCCTGCAATTCAATTAATTCTGAAACCATTTAGGTGGAGATAGCAGCAGATCCCACAGGTTAAGGGCTCAGTCCCACAAGACTGCTGTCTGCTTCAGAAGCCAATTTCAAGTGCAAGTTGTTACCTGTGTTTCTAACCCACTGGCTGTAAATCAGCAGTTCCCGTGACTTGGATTTGATTAATTTACTAGAGTAGCTCATAGATCTCAGGAAACCAGTTCACTTGTCAACAGTCAGATGACAGAATACAAAGGGCAGTGAGGTCCCAAGCAATGGAGCCTCTATCTGGGCCCAGCACTGTGGCACGTGGAAGCATTCTGGCTTCCCAAGCTGGGAGAATTCTGAACTCAGTTCCTTTGGATGTTTATGAAAGCTTCATTACATAGGCATGGCTGATTAAATCATTGGCCAATTGGCGATTGATTTAATCTCCAGCCCCATTCCCATCCCTATGGGGAAGGGATTTGTGGGGCTGAAAGTTCCAACTCTCTAATCCATATTGATTCTCCATGCAGTATAGGTGCTGGTCCAAAAATCATCTCATTAATACAACAAAAGACACTTTTTTTTAAAATGGCTTTCATATTTTAGGAAATTCCACAGATTTTAGGAGTTCTTTGCCAGGAATGGGGAAGACCAAATATATCTTTTTATTATGAAGTACTGTACCACAACAGGCATTTGTCACTTGGCCGTCAGTCTTTAGTATATGTGATGATGAATACAAAGTGAACTTGAGCAAGAACATAACTGTTGGGTCTGATGTGCCAGTTCAACAATCCTCATAGAAATAAGCAGCTGCTGCTGTGCTTTCTGAAAGTTGCCCATTGTTCTCTTTACATGTTTGTTTCAAGATTGCTTAATTGTATACTTTAATAAATATGTAATGTAAGTGGGTCATGATTCTTATTATATCCTATATATACAGTAGAAGCATTTCTGGAAAACCCTGGAGTAACCATAAGTAAGAGAATATCTTCAAATTAGTTTAACTTTTTACTTTAGAAATGGAGTGTTCTTGCTGTCGGGTTTGTCCAGATTATCCCTGGTTTGGTTTAGTTTATCTACCATATGCTATTCCTTTGTTTCATGAAAGTTTCCCTCTTAATCATGAATATACTCGTTTCTTTTTGCAGTGAAAATGGATTTGAAGAAGGATTAAGTACCCTGGGACTTGTGTCAGGTCTCTTTGGTGCAATGTGGTCAGTTGGGTGAG
Organism: Moschus berezovskii; assembly: GCF_049115385.1. NCBI lineage: Eukaryota > Metazoa > Chordata > Mammalia > Artiodactyla > Moschidae > Moschus > Moschus berezovskii. Next base: position 78,031,454 of record NC_142469.1, on the reverse strand, counting down.
TAGCTTTGGAATTTAATTCACACTTGTAAGTTGGAGACTACTATTCCCATTTTACAGATGGAGAAATTCAGACACTGAGAGATCAGATGAGCTGCCAGAAGGTGCATAATTCTCTTAGGGCAATGCTGCAGTTTGACCCATGCTATCTGACTTCAAGATCAGTGGTTATACCAACAGTTTTAATAAGGTAACCACAATGGTCTCATATACTTTGTCTTATTTAAGCTATATTTTAAAGTTCTTTTAACAGGAGCGTGTCTCAGGTTTAAAGATGTATTCATTTATTCATTCATTTTTGTATTTATTTTTTACTCTGTACTATGTTGTTGTTCAGTTGCTAAGTCGTGTCTGACTCTTTGCAACCCCACGGACTATAGCCTATCAGGCTCCTCTGTCCATGGGATTTCCCAGGCAAGAATACTGGAGTGGGTTGCTATGCCCTCCTCCAGGGGATCTTCCCGACCCAGGGATCAAACCCACATCTACTGCATCTTCTGCATTGGCAGGCGGATTCTTTTCCTTTGAGTCACCAGGGAAGCCCACTCTGTACTATACCAGAGAGATAATTATATGCTAGCTGTGTAGCTGTCATCAATCAGTATGTACTGAGTTATTTTAAATACAAATACCTGGAGAGAATATAAGAAAGACTCTTTTGAATGCATGCCATCTTTTTAAAATTCTCATATAAGGCACCAGCTTTTCAGAAGCAGTCATAATTTTAAGATTGTTTAAACATTTCAAACATTATCCTTTTCAGGTAGAATTATTTTCTTACTTCCCTTGTGGCTCAGCTGGTAAAGAATCCGCCTGCAATGTGGGAGACCTGGGTTCAATCCCTGGGTTGAGAAGATACCCTGGAGAAGGGAAAGGCTACCCACTCCAGTATTCTGGCCTAGAGAATTCCATGAGCTATACAGTCCATGGGGTCGAAAAGAGTTGGACATGTCTGAGCAACTTTCACTTTCTATTTTCTTACACCTAATGCCCTGTTCAGGGCTTTCCAGGTGGCACTAGTGGTAAAGGATCCGCCTACAAAGCAGGAGACAAGATGAGGGTTTGGTCCCTTGGTTGGGAGGATCCCCTGGAGGAGGGCATGGTGACCCACTCCAGTATTCTTGCCTAGAGAATCCCATGGACAGAGGATCCTGACAGGCTACAGTTCATGGGGTCACAAATAGTCAGACAAGACTGAAGCAACTTAGCATGCACACACATGTAGTTTCAATATAATGAATTGAAGAGGTCATGTAGCCCATAAGAAGTAACTTTTGGGGGCTCTATTTAATCCTCTTCTTTCCGTTGTTAGTGCTTTTGTAGGACCAACGCTGGGGGGATTTCTCTATGAGAAAATTGGTTTCGAATGGGCAGCTGCTCTACAGGGTCTCTGGGCTCTGGCAAGCGTGAGTAATTAGTCTTTTACTTTCATTTTTCTTATGTTTATGGAGAAACGTGACTTGGATAATTGACGTTAACCATATCTTTCTTTGTGTTAAAGGGACTAGTGATGGGCTTGTTTTATCTGTTGGAGCACTTGAGGAGAAGGAGGAGGTATGGTCAACTCTGGAACTTTTTTCCTCCCTTTAAAATTTGCCTAGTGGGAGTGGAAAGCAAACAGCATTTTACACGCATTCTCCAGTCTGAAGATCTCTTGGCACTCTGTGCTTCATCACTTGATAGACACATATATGGAAATAGTTGGGTAGCGATGTAGGTACGGAGTTTTTTTTAAGGTGAGAAGTATTGAGGTTGGCCTCTTGTTTCCTTCAATATAGATCTGAGCTTCAAAATATCCTTGGCACAGAGGAGGAACGGACTGCTCTCTTGTCTGATGAAAGGTAGCCTTAGGAATTTCAACCAATACAGGACTGGAAGATGGATGCTCCTGGCCTTGAACATCAGTGTGGACTTTCTTAATTTTTATGCACAAAACTCCATGGACTCCACACTAGCATCCTGGAAATGTTAACATAGTTTTGGGTGATCCTGTGTTGGGCTACACATCCTGTCATCCCGAAGAACTAGCCTACTGAACCAGTCATATTTGAAATCTTAAATATGAGAGGAGTCTTTGAAAATGAACAGAAGTTTGTGGTTCTGAGTGGCTGGACTTGGCCTTGAAGATGCTGTTGACTCTAGGTGTCCGTTTCATCTGTTTACTTTTTACTGAGTGCACTGATTCTGTGAATGTACCTTTTTTATTAATAGGAAAAGAAATGAATTGATTTGACATGCCTATAAATAATGTAAAGATAACTGAAAATATACAGAATAATTACTGTGAAATCAGTTTTTAAAATAGTTGCTTTCTCTGTGTCCTGAGTTTTTGTTTGTTTGTTTTTGTTTAAAAAGCAATTTCCAGCCTATGGTATAAAAACTCTATTGTATATCGTGGCCATCAGCTTTTCTAAAAATTTTGTTTGTGTGAAAGATACAAGAATAATATTACTTAGCACTTTCAATTTTGTAACATACTGTGAATTAGGATCTTGATTTATAAATAATGCTTGGTTTAATATTATTCATTTCTCTTAATGTCTCTGTTTTAGTTCTGTCATTAAAAAAATTAAATATTTCCAATAGATGTATCCCATTTCCAGAGCAAGTGAGTCCACAGGAATACTTGTTCTATGTTAGGGAAGGGGTTCCTCTGACTTCATGTAAAATCCATGTCGTTGTTTTGAGTGACTCTCTGCTGTGCAACTCTCATACCTCCTGATCCATTCTCATAGTATAATAGCTACATTTACCACCACCCCCAATTTTTTAGTAGACTAAATGGTTTTTCATCTATTTAGTAATTCAAACATATTGAATGCCTTCTCTAAGCAGACATTGTGCTTGGTATTACAAAATTAGCTGTGATCAAGATAAACAGTCTAGCCTTTATGGAACTAATATTTTAGTGGAAGGGATAAACAATAAATAACTAGAATCTCTAGTTATCTATGACAGAAAAAACCTGGTGATATGAAAGAGTAATTGGCTGGAGTTGATTAAGTGTGAGGATCCTCCTTTAGATAAGGCCTGTCTGTGGAGGGGCATTTGAACTGAAATCTGAAGGATGACAATGAGACAGCCACTGAGAGGGGAGAGCCCTCCTCAGTTTGCACAAAAAAGCTTGACATGGTCAAAGAGAAGGTGGCCGTGGTCCACAAGGCTGGATACCGGTAAACAGAGGAATTTGGAGAGGTGGGGAGCGACTGGGTTTTGAATGGAGGATACCAGAATTTGATTCATATTTCAGGAAGCTCATTGTGTTTGCATACTAGGGGTAGAGGGAGATCTTTGGAAGCTTTGAGAAAGTCATTAATAGTTCCAAGCAAGAAGGTGATGAAGTAGAGAGAAAGGGACGTCTTTGGAAGTGGAAGCAACAGGGCTTGTTGATATGGAGAGAGGAGAGGGAAATTCAGGACGACTCCTAGGATCCGGCTTGAGAGTATGGGTGGGCAGCGATGCTCCTTAGTAAAATGGGGAAGAATGGGAGCAAAGCAGGTCCTGAAGAAGCAAAACAAACCTTGCCCTTTCACATCACTGGAAGGGAAAAAAAAAGATCACAATACCCAGATTGGATAATATGGACAGAAACTGGACCTAAGGACCATTTTGGAAGGCTGCTGCTGCTGCTGCTAAGTCGCTTCAGTCGTGTCCAACTCTATGCGACCCCATAGATGGCAGCCCACCAGGCTCCACCGTCCCTGGGATTCTCCAGGCAAGAATACTGGAGTGGGTTGCCATTTCCTTCGGAAGGCTGCTTGGCATTAATTCCCCAAACTGAAGATTCACAAGCCCAGTGAACTCTTCATTCCCCTCCTCCCTCCAAGCCCCTTAACCCTGAGAACTCCACAGGGTGGTCCAGGGCGTGCCAAGCCAAGCACAAATGGCCTATCACTCCTCCCCCGTTTGCTGGAGTGGCACTAGGACGAGTGTGACCCCGGCCCGCTGCACTCGTGTGCAGTGCGGAAAGGGCCAGGCCCGGAGCATCCTGGCTCCATTCCAGTGCTTTTCTTCCCCTGGGCGAAGGCTGGAGGAAAACACCAGGCTGCCGCTCGTCGGCGCAGGGGTCAAGGATGCCGCCGAGTGTCTGCAGTTCCCAATTCTGCCACGTAGGGCCGCTATTAAAGCACCGCCAGGATCCGTCAGCGGCTCAAAGCAGGGCAGCGGCGCCGCAGCTTGCACCGCCTCGACCTGGCGTCCAGACGTCACTCTGGACTGTCGGCCTATTACCGTTAGCGCGCTGCTGACTGTTGGAGAGAAGTTCAAAGTCAGCGCAAAGATTCCAGGCTGTCTGGCGAGAGAAGTTTTTGTTCCCACTCCCAAAACACTGCTGACCGTACGTGCTGTGGGTACCGGTGTATTTAAAGTCACTTTGTACCAAACCAATTTTGCACTTTCTTCATGTTATGATTTTGAAATGTTAAATGACAGAAAGGTTAGAAGTATAAGAAATGATAGCAGAACTTTGAACAATGAAACCAAAAAGTAGGTCAAAACTATTAAGGGGAATCTTTGTTTGTGTTTATGGTTGGTTGGTTTAGTGGTTAAATCGTGTCCGACTCTTGCGATCCCATGGACTGTAGTCCGCCCGGCTCCTCTGTCCATGGAATTCTCCAGGCAAGAATACTGGAGTGAGTTGCCATTTCCTTCTCCAGGGGATATTCCCGACCCAGGAATCGAACCCAGGTCTCCTGCATTGAGGCAGATGATTTATCAACTGAGTTGTGGTCTTCTAAATGTAACAAAAATACCCACTTTAAAAGAAATCTTTTTTTTTTTTTAATAAGGCTGAATGTAGAATATAAGTAAAAAATATCTTTTATGTTAAGATCACATTGCACCCTATACATATATGACATAGACTAATCCAAAGAAAAAATAAACAGGACAAATAAAAATCACAGATTTTTAGAAATTAAACTTAAAAAAATTTGTGATAATTGTTGATTCACATGTAGTTATAAGAAATAATATCCAGAGATCATCTTATTCTTTATCCAGGTTCCCCCAATGGTAACAGCTTGTAACACTTATAGTACAGTATTATAACCAGGTTATATTGGTAGAGTCAAGATAAAGAAAAATTCCCAGTCTTCAAATTGCCCAGGCTGCCACTTTTCTTTCACACCTACTCCTTCCTTAATCTCTTGCAATCACTAATCTGTCTCCTATTTCTGTAATTTTGTCATTTCAAGAATGCAGCATAAAGAAAATCATATAGTATGTTATCTTCTGGGATTGCCTTATTTCACTCAGCATAAGATTCTTGAAACCCATCCACATTGTTGCATGTGTCGGTAGGTCATTTGTCACTGAGTAGTATTACATGATATGGGCATACAGCTTGGTTATTCTTCCATTGAAGGGCATTTGGATTGTTTTCAGTTTTTAGGTAAAACAAAGCTGCTATTAACATTCATGTACAGGTTTTTGTGAGAAAATGTCTTCTCTGGGATAAATGCCCAGGAATACAACTGTTGAGTTGTAAGGTAATTGCATGATTAGTTTTTCCCCCAAATAACCCATATATTTTACATAGGAAATTGGATTTGGACAATAATTATTAAATATTATGCATCAATGAAATATTCTATTTACTTGCTTATTAAGTTATCCAGATTTAAATATGTTAAACATACCTTCTCATATCTAGCTGGCAAGAGAGGTGGATAACAAATACTGAACTGCCAACTGATTTTCATTAAATACAATTAGTAAGTGAGAAAACAAAGATCATGGCATCTGGTCCCATCACTTCATGGGAAATAGATGGAAAAACAGTGGAAACAGTGTCAGACTTTATTTTTTGGGGCTCCAAAATCACTGCAGATGCTGATTGCAGCCATGAAATTAAAAGACGCTTGCTCCTTGGAAGGAAAGTTATGACCAACCTTGATAGCATATTAAAAAGCAGAGACATTACTTTGCCAACCAAGGTCTGTCTAGTCAAGGCTATGGTTTTTCCTGTGGTCATGTATGGATGTGAGAGTTAGACTGTGAAGAAAGCTGATCGCCGAAGAATTGATGCTTTTGAACTGTGGTGTTGGAGAAGACTCTTGAGGGTCCCTTATACTGCAAGGAGATCCAACCAGTCCATTCTAAAGGAGATCAATCCTGGGTGTTCATTGGAAGGACTGATGCTAAAGCTGAAACTCCAATACTTTGGCCACCTCATGCGACGAGGTGACTCACTGGAAAAGACTCTGATGCTGGGAAAGGTTGGGGGCGGGAGGAGAAGGGGACAACGGAGAATGAGATGGCTGGATGGCATCACCGACTCTGTGGACATGAGTTTGTGTGAGCTCCGGGAGTTGGTGATGGACAGGGAGGCCTGGCGTGCTGTGATTCATGGGGTCGCAGAGAGTCGGACACGACTGAGCGACTGAACTGAACTGAACTGAAAGAGCTGGTATCTTTTATTTCGGAGAAGGCAATGGCAAGCCACTCCAGTACTCTTGCCTAAATCTTTTATTTATATACAATCATTGCAAAAGGGAATGATCTGAAGACCAGTTATGATTTTTTTTTCCTTTGGTATCAGTATCATATGTCTTCGATTTATGAAATAAACATGCAGGAGAGTAAGACTCTGAAACAACATACTTATGACCAACCTATATAGCATATTAAAAAGCAGAGACATTACTCTGCCAACAAAGGTCCGTCTAGTCAAGGCTATGGTTTTTCCCGTGGTCATGTATGGATGTGAGAATTGGACTGTGAAGAAAGCTGATTGCTGAAGAATTGATGCTTTTGAACTGTGGTGCTGGAGAAGACTCTTGAGAGTCCCTTGTACTGCAAGGAGATCCAACCAGTCCATTCTAAAAGAGATTTGTCCTGGGTGTTCATTGAAAAGACTGATGTTGAAGCTGAAACTCCAATACTTTGGCCACCTCATGCGATGAGTTGACTCACTGGAAAAGAGTCTGATGCTGGGAGGGATTGGGGGTGGGAGGAGACGGGGACGACAGAGAATGAGATGGCTGGATGGCATCACCGACTCAATGGACATGAGTTTGAGTGAACTCCGGGAGTTGGTGATGGACAGGGAGGACTGGCGTGCTGTGATTCATGGGATCGCAAAGAGTCAGACACGACTGAGCGGCTGAACTGAACTGAACTGAAAGTATTAACAAATGAAACAAAATTTTACATATGCAGTTTTTCATTAAGAACAACTTGCAACTCTTAAAATATCTGCACTTTTTTCTGTCAACTACAAACTGGCACTTGCCATGGGCACTCACCCTCTATCTCTACGAAGACTGAATTATTTGCTGCCACCTCCTCTGAGTTTCAACACCCTCTGAAAGGAGTTCAGTGTGGACAGCAAAAGTGAGGCACTCAGTGATCGGGGGAGAAAACTGGCAGGACAGGTCTCGACATCTTAGACATTTCAGGAGCCTATTTTATGAAGCCAGTTCTTGTATCTCCTCATATCTAGAAAAGCACTAAAATCCTTCATAGTGGAAAACTGTTCCTCCTCACTGGCAGAAACCTTCTGGAAAAATATGTGCTTGATTGCATGTATTTCCCCCTTCACCAAAATCATATGTATACTGACCTTCCTCCATCTGTCTCTTTGAAGCAGTTTCTCGAGCTATCTGAAGTGCAATCTCCCAGGCTGCAGTCCTCATTTTGCCCAAAATAAAATTCAACTGGCAACTTCCATGTTGTGTGTTTTCTTAAGTTGACCTTTCTTTCAGAAAATCGACAGATCCACTTTGAATCACAGTTTATTTATAGATGACAATCTAAGAAACATGATATTCAGTAATAGCTTGTGATTTATAGTTTAGTGCAATTGCATCAGTGGTACTAAAATAATCTGGAATGTATTTCTTACTGATCATGGCCAACAGTAGCACAACAAATACAAAAAGCAGTACATTATTATCATTTTTAAGTTTTTGTCATTCAAGATAAGTTTGAATACCAGATCTGTTAAGTCACATTGTTATATGTTTCAAAAATTACAGTCATGAAATCTGTTGTTGGCTGATTTCAATTTCTTGTTGGCATGAAATCAGTTTCAAATCAGAATTTGAAAAGAGCTTTTTTTCTCTTTTAAGAGAGTTAAAGCCAGTGTAGGTAAATATTTTGTTTGAACACGTTGACCTGGAATAAATAGATGCCCAGATATTTCTTCAACAAAGATGGGTTTATTTGGAATCAACAGAAAACTGCAAATCAGGGTTTGTAGCCATGGTGACGGAGAAGGCAATGGCAAGCCACTCCAGTACTCTTGCCTAGAAAATCCCATGGATGGAGGAGCCTGGTAGGCTGCAGTCTGTGGGGTCGCTAAGGGTTGGACACGACTGAGTGACTTCACTTTCACTTTTCAGTTTCACACATTGGAGAAGGAAATGGCAACCCACTCCAGTGTTCTTGCCTGGAGAATCCCAGGGACGGGGGAGCCTAGTGGGCTTCCATCTATGGGGTCACACAGAGTCGGACACGACTGAAGTGACTTAGCAGCAGCAGCAGCAGCAGCAGCAGCAGCCATGGTGAGCCATGCACAAGTCCCCACACAGCAAGGGAAAGAGAACACTTTTATAAAGGGAAAAAGGAAGTTGGAAGGGCACTGGTAAACAAACAGGCCTTGGGATTTCATTGGCGGAGTCCTTGCCTGGGAAGATGAATTTTTCTTTTCCCCTTTGGGCTCTGCTATCCTCACAGGGTATGAGAGCTTCCCCTCTGATCTCCCAACTCTATTTAATTGAGATTTCTGTTTACTAAATTTTTGCAAACATCATATTAATACTTTTCATTCAAATATTTTCAGAACTTAAGTGAAATGAATGATTATATTCATTTCCTCTGTTGTTTTTGATTGCTATTACTGGTTTGCTGTTGCCTCTTTCATTTATGTATCTGATGACCATCAGAGTTACCTGGTTGTCGGTGTCCATTCCTAAGAGCTGGGTCCAGCCTGCAGATCTGGAACACGAATAGTATGAGGACAAGGATGTGCATTACGTACCACTGCCATCTGGCAGTAAGGAAGTTACAAGATTTAATTACATGCATGCCACTGCAAATTCTCTGAAAGAAAAAATATACTTGAGGTCAAACACGTTGTTAATTGGAAAAAAATAACCGCGCAAAAAAGAAAGATCTCCCCACACTTTTTCATTCCTGTACCTGGTGAATTTGTCTTGATTTGTTCTCAGGACTCAGAGGAGCAAGAACTGCCAAACAGATACAGCATATTAATTGATCTTCCATATAAACAAATTTCACTTAGCAAAGGCTAAGTTTTGGATTCTGGGTGGGTCAAAGCAGACAAACACAGACTTCAGCTTTTCTTCTCTGTCTTTGAATATAGTCACTTTGATGAATGGCCCAGCTTACAAGAAATGGAAGACGCTGCTCATAAGAAAATTCCTCCCTCACTGAGACCTCTAAATTCTCCACAAACATTTGCCTAACGTCTTCTAGAACAGGGAACAAGAGGCTGTGGGAGGTACTGTGACCCTGCCCTCCCTCCAAGCATGACTGTTGCTTACGAGGGGTGGGGCTGTGACTAGTTTTTAAAGCAACCCCCAAGCTGTTTTCCAGAGCAGTTGCACCGTTTCGCAATCTTTTCAACAGTAACATATGACTAACCCAGTTTCTCAGTAAGTTTTGTGTGTGTGTATGTTTAAATAAATAAGTTTAAATAAGATAAAACAATAGAGTGATGCATGAAATAGGGAGAGTTATTGATCAGAGAGCAAATCTGTGGGGCTGCTAGGGGAAAAACCATCCGGCTGAGCTCATAGGAATGGAATTTAAGGTATAATTCCAAGGGAAGCCATTCAGGTCAGGCTGACGTTAGAAGACAGGAAACATGAGCGATTTTGTGGAAATGAGAAAACAGAGAAGTGAACTAACTGACATTCTTTTAGCAAATTAGTGGCCAAGAACAGGTAGGCATCTGACCTGACCTGTGTCAAAGCTGTACTGGGCATTACCCTCACCAAAGGGCCTCCACCTTTTGGGTGTGAGATAATCATAACAGCAAAAGCTATTCAGCCCACTTATCAACACTTTCCAGGTGAGAGAAATGTAAGGAGAGAATGTGTAACTGGCTCATGGCCGTACACATAGGGAGTGGTTCAAACCCAGGAATTCTGTCTTCAGGGTACATACTTTAACCATTACCCAATATGATCGTGACACTCATCAATACAGTGGGAAAAAATTCATGCCATATAAACAAATAGTAATTAGATGGAACATCATGCAGAATTTAGTTATCTCTACCTGGAGGTAATGGCAATGGCAAGCCACTCCAGTACTCTTGCCTAGAAAATCCCATGGACAGCGGAGCCTGGTAGGCTGCAGTCCATGGGGTCGCTACGAGTCAGACATGACTGAGCTACTTCACTTTCACTTTTCACTTTCACACATTGGAGGAGGAAATGGCAACCCACTCCAGTGTTCTTGCCTGGAGAATCCCAGGGACGGGGGAGCCTGGTGGGCTGCCGTCTATGGGGTCACACAGAGTCGGACATGACTGAAGTGACTTAGCAGCTTAGCAGTAGCAATCTGGAGGGAAGTTCAAGAGTGGATACGTTTTACAATAGAAGAAAAATATGCTAAAAAGAAAGAATATGGAATAAATGTAAGAGTCAACTTTAGTTAGGCCTTGAAGGCTAGGAAGTGCCTAGCTTCTATTGTTCTATTACTTCTCCTGGCTATTTTGTCGTTGTTCAGTAGAAATCATGTATTGAGTTGACCAAAAAAATCATTTGGGTTTTCAGTAACATCTTATGGAAAAAACTCAAATGAACTTTTTGGCCAACCCTATAGTTCCATCTGGCCTCTATGACTGCTTGAAAGAAAAACCCAGTAATCAGAGTTGCCAGACTAGAATAATATACATACTCTTTTTCCTGGTGCCTAAGGTGTCAGCCTCCCCTGGTCACCTGCTCTCTGTACAGAAAGTAAACCAAAACAGAAACTCAGAGGTGACTGAAGGAGCTACAGGTCATGGAAAGAAGAAAGCAGATGGGATCCATCCAACGGTGGGTGGAGGATTTCACATAGCCCAAACTTGTAAGTAGTTACCTCAGGCAACAAACATGTTTTTTCACATCCTTGCCCATAAAGAACAAGGTAAATTATTGGTGAATTATTGTAGTGCCCTCATATTGGTCAACAAAACAGTAAATGTACCACTGCTTGGTGCTTTTCTATTTTTAATCTATCTTTTCATTTTTTTCCCCATGTAAGTACCTGAGATTTCAATTTTATTTTTATATCTTATGTACCCTTTCAAATACAAAAATGGTTTTAATGACCCAGATAGCCACAATAGTATGGTCACTCACCTAGACCCAGACATCCTGGGCCTTAGGAAGCATTAACATGAGCAAAGCTAGTGGAGGTGATGGAATTCCAGCTGAGCTATTTCAATTCCTAAAAGATGATGCTGTTAAAGTGTTGCACCCAATATGCCAGCAAATTTGGAAATCTCAGCAGTGGCTACATATCTGCAAAAGGTCAATTTTCATTCCAATCCTAAAGAAGGGCAACGACAAAGAATATTAGCGTACAATTGCACTCATTTCACATGCCAGTAAGGCAGTTCTCAAAATCCATCAAGCTAGGCTTCAACAGTACATGAACCGAGAACTTCTAGTTATACAAGCTGGATTTAGAAAGGCAGAGGATCCAGAGATCAAATTGTCAACATCCGTTGGATCATAGAAAAAGCAAGGAATTCCAGAAAAAAAACTACTTCTGCTTCATTGACTATGCTAAAGCCTTTGATTGTGTGTATGTGTGTGTTCATTTGCTTCAGTTGTGTGCGACTCTTTGCCACCCTATGAACTGTAGCCCATCAGTCTCCTCTGTCTATGGGATTTTCCAGGAAAGAATCTTGGAGTGGGTTGCCATGAACATGTGGATCACAAATTGTGGAAATTCTTCAGGAGATGGAAATACCAGACCACCGTATCGATCTCCTGAGAAACCTGTATGCACTCCAAGAAATAGCAGTTAAAACCAGACATGGAACAGTGGACTGGTCAAAATTTTGAAAGGAATACAAAAGGCTGTATATTGTCAGCCTGCTTATTTAACTTACATGCAGAGTACATCATGCGACATGCTGGGCTGGATGAATCACAAGCTGAAGTGAAGACTGCCAGGAGAAACATCAACAACCTCAGATATGTAGATGATACCACTCTAATGGCAGAAAGTGAAGAGGAACTAGAGAGCCTCTTGATGAGGGTGAAAGAGGAGAGTGAAAAGCTGCTTAAAACTCAACAGTCATAAAACTAAGATCACAGCATCTGGTCCCATTACTTCATGAAACTAGAAGGATAAAAAGTGGAAACAGTGACAGATTTTATTTTCTTGGGCTTCAAAATTATTACAGATAGTGACTGCAGCCATGAAATTAGAAGACACTTGCTACTTGGAAGAAAAGCTAGATAGCACAAACCTAGATAGCATATTAAAAAGCAGACACATCACTTTGCCGACCAAAGTCTGTATAGTCAAAGCCATGGTTTTTCCAGTAGTTATGGTTTTTCATGTACATATGTGAGAGCTTGACCATAAAAAAAGGCTGAACATGGATGAACTGATGCTTTTGAATTGTAGTGCTGAAGACTCTTGAGAATCCCTTGGATGTCAAGGAGATCAAACCAGTCAATCCGAAAGGAAATCAATCCTGAATATTCATTGGAAGGACTGATGCTGAAGCTGAAGCTCCAATACCCTGGCCACCCAATGCAAAGAACCAACTTATTGGAAAAGATCCTGGTGGTGGGAAAGATTGAGGGCAACAGAAGAAGAGAATGAGGTGGTTGGATGGCATCCCCAACTCAATGGACCTGAGTTCGAGCTTGGCATACTGCAGTCCATGGAGTTGCAAAGAGTCAGACATGACTTAGCAACTAAACAACAACCCTTTCAAATGCAGGCTTCTACATCTGCCTACATAAATAAACAAGTGACTTTGATCCAGGTCCTATGGATTCGTGTCATTTGTGGCAGTCATCCTGACCTTACCCAAAGCATTGAATCCAACTGTCTTAGTTCAGGCTGCTACAAGAGAATACCATCAACTGGGTAGTTTAAAACAACAGAAATTTATTTCTCACAGTTCTGAAGGCTAAGTTCAAGAACAAGGTGCTGGCAGATTCTGGTCTGGTAGGACCCACGTCCTGGTTCATAGATAGTGATCTTCTCACTGTGTCCTCATGTGGTAGAAGGGGCAAAGTGGCTCTCTGGGGTTTCCATTATAAAGGCAGGGATCGCATTCATGAGAGCTTCACCGTCATGGTCTAATCACCTCTCAAGGGCTTCACCTAATACAATCACACTGGTGTTTAGATTTCAACATATGAATTTGTGAATCTGTTTGTGGGGGGAACACAAACATTCAGTCTATAGCACCAACTAAGAGACATTTCAGAAGTTCCTGTTGGTGAAGTCAATTAACTTATGACAGAGTTGGATTAGAACAAAATAAAGGATTTGCAAGTGCAATCATTAAGAATAGAGCTTGTTACTCTTTTTCTTCTGAGGACGGTGTGGGAGCATACTCATAGAAGCCAGATCAAAGAGGCTTCTATAACTTGTCATACCATGGTCCTAAACTTTTGAGAGCAAGAAATAAGAAGGGTAGTTTGAACCATGTGAAATCACTGTTGCCACAGGTCAAAAGCAGGTGGCGATTAGCAACTTCCTATGCCCAACCCTTCCATCCATTCTAGGAGAACCAGGCTGGAATCCTTACTCTCTAAGATTCTCTCTTGGTTTGAGTTGCTTGAACTGTCTGAAGAGTTGAACACCCTTTCAAGTCCAGAGGTGGAGGAGCACCTCACTTGAGTGGGACATGACTCCAAAACGTGGTTAAAATGCAGGCTGGTTCTGCTCAAGTTCAGGATGATTTGGTTCAAGCAGCATTTTCTTTCTCAGAGACTGAGTCAGAGAGGCATGCTGAAAACCAAAGCACAACCCCAGTGAGGACAAAACATTGTCCTTTACCACTAAGTATGTTTTTGGGGGTACAGTATTTTTTTTTCTTTTTGGTATATAGTATCAAAAGAAAGCAATTTTAAAAGAAGGGTCTGGTTTTTCTGTTTTGTTTACTTTTTTTTGATGCGATCTTTGCTGCCTATGAGGAAATGCCATCAATGACTGTACATGCTGTTTCCAAGTCTTTGTTAATGTTATTTCAACCTTGGAAACCAGGAAGTGCTGAGGCTTGAGTCAGAGCCAGGAGCCACTCCTTGCCTTTCTGGGGCCTTGGTATTCTTATTGTGCTCTCACTGCCCCATGGATGTGCATCTGCCAGCTCCAGCTGTGCTTGGTCCAGGAGTTGGTGCCCAGGTACTGTGTTCCTAATTTCATCCTCAGCACAATGCCCCGAGTGGACTAGATCTTCAACTGAAAAACAGTGGTTCTGTGGACCTAACGTAAATTGTCTCCCTTTTTTGGTAATTACTGTCATTCCATCATCATCTTGCAGAGTACTTTCATGTGTCTGACTCTCAGGACAACTTTGTGAAAATGATAGAGCATGTATGATTACCTGAACTTTTAGGTAAGAAATAGAGGTTCAGAGAAGTGGAATACAAAGCAGAAACTACATTTCTAGGGAATTCCCTGGTGGTCAAGTGGTTAAGAATTGGTGCTTTCACTGCAGTGAGTCTGGGTTCAATTTCTGGTTGGGGAACTAAGATTTCACAAGCTGTGTTGTACTGTCAAAAATGAGAAAAAGGGAAAAGAAAAGAAACTACATTTCTATTCTTCTTACTTATTAGAGCCAGAAAACCAAGCTCAATTGTGTACTATTTTGAGATGATCAGATCCCAGTTAAAAACAAATATTTGAACTCTTGTCTAGTTTTTATAGTGACTCTTCATTCAAAACTTTGAATTGATTGGAACTTTTCACCCTTGTAATGAATTCCATTAATCACAAACTGGTAAATTAGGGAATAGATCTTATTAGCAATAAATTATAATTAATCAATGTTCCCAGTGGCCAGGTAACAGTATTTTATAGCTAAGTTAGACTAAGGAAGTTAATTCAGCCTTACTTAAGCAATCATGTTTATGAACATGAAAATGTAAACTCTTAAAGTTCTCTGTCCTGAACCTGGTGAAGATTTAAAAGTGTATCAGCTACTCTATGGCAAATGTTTGTAAAACTCATTCTCTTTTTCTTATATCTTATAGATCTTTCCATATTTAAATTGCTGTTTCATTTACTAGTTTCTGATTCTTCCAATATTTTGTTATTCAAATTCTCATTTTTTATGAGATAATTTTGAAATGCTACAGAGAAAAAAGGGAACTTCATCACCTTGACTTTGCATCAGAAACCATTTCCCCTTTCGCCCTCCAGTCAAAAACGTCTAATAAACAAAACACTATATCTCTTGTGTATAGCGACAAAGAGAGAAAAACATCCAGGAAATTTGGAGACACTGAGATTCGAAAGACAGATAATATGACTGTTTCTATTCCTTCCCTCCAAAAGTAAAGATTGTTTGTGTATTTTCACCAGTTTACCTAAATACTACTAAGCAAAAAAGATAATGAAGTATTACCAATTGGTGAGATTAAATGATGAGGAAGTAGATCATGACTCAACTTATACTGGTAGAAATGCAAGAGCTTGAAGGCCTCAACTACATCTCTTTTCTTGGTATATACTATCAAGAGAAAACAACTTTAAAAGAAAGGCCTGGTTTTTCTGTTTTGCTTCCTTATTTTTGATGCGTCATCCTTGCTGCCTATGAGGAAATGCCATCAATGACTGTACATGTTATTTGCAACAGCTACATCAAGTATTTGCTCAATATTTAGATTTCCTTGTGATCTTCCTAAGATGGTCATTTTGAATAGGACTCCTTAAAAGATGCAACTGAATGTTCAGATACCTGGATACAGATGTTAAACTAGAGTACGGACGCATGCATGATGTCTTAGTTATCAGGAAAAGATTCTGGGATAAAGAGTGAGAAGTTCTACACCCTGTTTTAAATCACTCTGTCTCTCTATGCCTCCAATTCCTGTCCTATAAAGTGTTGTTTGTGTTACACACTCTCTAGACTCTAAAAGGGAAAGGGAAGTCGCTCAGCCGTGTCCGACTCTTAGCGACCCCATGGACTGCAGCCTACCAGGCTCCTCCGTCCATGGGATTTTCCAGGCAAGAGTACTGGAGTGGGGTGCCATTGCCTTCTCCGCTAGACTCTAAAGGCATTCATGATTTACTGTTTGAGAATAGATGATAAAAAATATCTCTTCACATAATCCATTAAAAGACTTGAACATTTTTCTAAAAAGTTATTTTCAGTTTTCTATTCTATATAGGTAATGTCATTTCTTTACTAAAAATTTCTATTCAATGCAGAACATTTGAGCAGACCTGGTTTATAACCTTTAGACCTCACTTATATCATTAATTTTATTTATTTGTTTCTACTCTTTTATGCTGTTTAAAAGTATTTGAAAGACTCAGATTAAAAAACAAAATCAAACAGACAAACAAAATGCACTAAATGCTTGTGTGATAGAATTGGACTGGAGAAGCGAGAAAATGGATGTCCTAGAAAGGACCAGCCTCCCTGGTGGCTCAGATGGTAAAGACTCCGCCTGCAATGCAGGAGACCTGGATTCAATCTCTGGGTCAGGAAGACCCCTGGAGAAGGAAATGGGAACTCCAGTATTCTTGCCTGGAGAACCCATGGTCAGAGGAGCCTGGTGGGCTACAGTCCATGAGGTCATGAAGAGTCCGACATGACTGAGTGACTGACACTTTCACTTCTTTCAGGAGGTTATCAGTGGTCATATAATGTGTGTGTATGTGTGTTTTAAAGCTCATTTTTGTGGTCATTTGCCCCTAAGAAAAATGAAAATTCCATCTTATCTGAGTTTACAACAGAGATGATCTTTGTAATCACTAGCCCAAGTGAGATATTTTCCCTTCCCTTGCATCTATTTCCAAAGACAGAAAAGAAGGAAGGAAATGAGTAGGGGAGGAAGGAGGCTTAGCTCCCTAAGGACAGAGGCTCCCTAAGGAGACGTTCTTGATTTCTCTCCTGGCCAAACACCAGGGACCAGCTCCTGGAGGATCAGTGCTTTGGGCACTAAGGTTGCAACAATGAGCAAACCAGACACAACATCTTGTTTTTATGGAATGGACATTCAGAGTCTTTAATAAGTAAGTCAGAGTGTTGATCTGGGTGAATTTTGCCCCCAATATCACCCTGTACTGCATTCTCTTAGTAGTAAATATTTTAGAGGCTTTCTCATCTTCTGAAGATAAACACAATGTAGATCCTTCAACAGAACAGAAAAAAAAAATTATTATCTGGTTTTTGTAATTTTTAGAAATGAAGTTTATTGTATCATGGTTATCACATGAGCATTATAATTTAGTTAACTATTTTCTTTCTATTAATAAAAGGGTACAATTGCATATATTTGAATTTTTCTTTTGAAATTTGTCTTTACAGTTTATCAATAGTACATGTTGTATAGTCCTTATAATTCTTTTTGATTGTATTCATGGAACTGAAATTTTTTTCCTCCGAAATGATGAGACATAATATTCATGAGATTATAAAATAAGAGCTGGCAGTCACATGTTACATAAATGTTCCTTCCTCTATAAATACTACATGAATGTTACTTTCACTTGCAGAACTGAGGATACTTTGGCCATGATCACTTCCTCTTTACAAACCTCCGTGGCAGTTTTTGCCCTAATAATTCTACATGTCAGCACTCTGGATACTTTTAAAGCTGCAGTGTATGAACATGCTGTCATACTGCCAAATGACACAAAAACACCTGTTTCTCCGGATGAGGCCTTGTTCCTCATGAACAAGAACATAGATATTCTGGAGAAGGCAATTAAGCAGGCAGCTGAGCAGGTATTCTTTTATTTCTGCTAATCATAATTCATAAGACAGGCATGAGAGCTGATGAAGACTGGAGTGTTGAATTGTCTACATGCATAGAGAAATAATTTTGATTTAACTCATTTTGAGCAGGGTGCGCAGATCATCGTGACCCCAGAAGATGCACTTTATGGATGGAAATTTACCAGGGAAACCATTTTCCCTTATCTGGAGAATATCCCAGATCCTCAGGTAAACTGGATTCCATGTCAAGACCCCCACAGGTATTTGAAGTATCCTATTTTTAAAAAACTATTTACTTATTTATTGAGGTTATGCTGGCCCTTTGTTGCAGTATGCAGAATTCTCCAGTTGTGATGCCTGGGCTTCATTGCCCCACAGCATGTGGAGTCTCAGTTCCTTAGATCCCCGACCAGTGATAGAACCTGCATCCCCTACACTGGAAGGTGAATTCTTAATCACTGGACCACAAGGGAAGTCCCAGTCCCAGCTGTTTGTACAAAGTACTGTGATTCTCTAAAATGTATATGCTTACTACAGAAAATGATAAATCCTAACTGTTTGTGTATGTGGTATAAGTTATATATATATATATATAAATATATAGACATTTGTTTGATTTTTTACAATTGTACTTAGATACCACTTAACAATTACTTATAATCTAATATACTTATTAAATTTGCAAAAATATATAAATAAGATATTTATCATTGGGATTAGAAACTAAGGAGAAGGCAATCTCATGAATATAAATAGTGAATTAATTTCTGAAGTGGACAGTGGGTTGTGTTTGGAAAATATTCCAAGATCTCTATTGATGGTACCAGACTTCAGTTTCATAGGCTCTCTGCTCTAGAGTCTGTTTCCCATGCAGAAAGACCTGAATCATAAGACTTTATGCTTTGACATTTTGCAGTTTCTTAGGCTCATAAAGCTAATTTTCCTGGGAAAAATTAATTTAGAAACTTTCCAATATAAATTATTTAATATATATGTATATTAATATATAACTTCTACTGTCTACTAAGACTTGAATTATTGAGGTAATTCACACTCATTCTTTCTCAACTCTTCTCACCATCTCTTACCCTTTTATATATTTTTTCACTCTGGTACCTCAAATTAAGTTTATTAAACATTCCTCTGCCATGTTTTTGCTGGGGATTATGGATACCATGCTTTTTGAGGCACTACTGGTAAGTCTGAAGCTTATGTAAGGGTTATCAGAAAATGGCTTTTCTCAGCTCTAAAGAGGTTAACCACACAACAAGGAGAATATTGGTTTCCATGACAGTCAGCAACTCCACTTTCCTGTTCTTGTTCTGAGCTGGTGTTTCCATGGTGTTTGTTATGGAATAAAAGGGGCGACAGTTGGACTGTCTTTCTGCCTAGAAGTTTTGAGAAGGGGACAATCCATTTGTTTTTCATCTCACAGTAGGATTGTGAGATGGATTTCTTAGTTAAAAAAAAAAAACATAACATGTTTTGCTAATTTATGGGCTTGTCAAATATCACAGTAGCTATGAAAACTGGCAAAGGTTGGCATGCTAAGTTGCCTCAGTTGTATCCAACTCTTTCTGACCCCATGGACATTAGACCACCTCCTCTGTCCGTGGGATTCTGCAGGCAAAAATACTGGAGTGGTTTGCCATGCCCTCCTCCAGGGGATCTTCCTGATCGAACCCACGTCTCTTGTGTCTCTTACATGGGCAGGCTTATTCTTTACCACTAGAGCCACAAGGTGAAGGTTGGAGGACAGGTCTGTTCCAGGTGGTTAGTAAATACCTCTTTCATAGCTCTATGCTACAAAAAAGAAATTTTGAAAGAAAATGGGTTTGCATTGTCATCCAATGTAATCACATTTAATTCATTTAATGATTACTTATTGACCACCTGCTATGTACCAGATACTATTTTAAGAATAGGGGATATAGCACTTATTAAAGCAAAGTCTTTGCCCTCCTCATGTCTTATGAATATTCTTGTGGGTGAATATAGATGTAAACAAACTCATTTATTATATAGAATATCATTTGGAGATAATAATAGGGTTGTTGACTGAAAAAAGCAAGTACAATCTAAAATTTGACAATTATGTTTTATTTGGGACTTTACCAAGGCCTTAAGCCTGGGATTAAGTCATTCAGATACTTCTTTGGACTGTTCCAAAGAGGTTAGGGAGGAGCCAAGATATATGAGGGTTTTTGCAACACCTTCCACCTCCAAGAAATAAACAAATAAAAGTAAACAAAGTAGTCCAACATCAAAAGATTACTGCTAATGGTTAGGACTATGAACTTCTACTTTAGGGGGCTAGGTTCAATCCCTGGTCAGGGAACTAAGATCCCACAAGCCATGCCTCACAACCAAAACAAAATTCTCCAAACAAACAAACAAAAGAGTGACTCCCAAATGTTTGGCCTAAGCAGTTGGAGACACAAACTTGCCATTTGTGGACATAGGGAGTGTTAGTGAACCAAGTTTGATTTCTCTTGTCCAGGCACTGGAAAGCCAATCTACTGATGCAAGGTTGTGATGAAGGAAAGCTCAATATCGAGCCAGGAATACCAGAGGCTAATGCTCAAAAGAACCAGCCCCCCAGTGGGTTTTAGGGAAGGGTTTTTAAAGGCAATGTAAGGGAGAGAGTTGCAGGGTGTGTGATCAGCTCATGCACAATTCTCTGATTAGCTGATGGAGAGGTAATAGGGTGATGTCACAGGGGTTAACATCATCAATCCTCAGATTCCAGCCAGTCTGGGCACTACATGCTCATGGCCTTCATGCACATAGCTTTTTCCATCTGATGAGGGTTTTAATGTCTGCAAAATAACTAGGAATGTGTGTCAGACATTGATTTTTATGTCCTCAGGGGAAGACCTAACATTCTGTGCTCCTGTATGGCTGATCTATCCTTTAAACTGTTACCAGTCCTCCTGGCCCAACTGCTATTTTTTTGTTACTATGTCTTTACATTCTTCCAGTCATTAATTCTTGAGCTAAATTTTTGTGACTCAGGGGAGGCCTGGGAGACTAAAGTTTTTCTACAAAAAAGAGGCAGGTAGAGGATATGGCAGGGGTGGGGTGGGGTGGGGGAGTCTGTCCTGGTTAGATCCCCTAGAGTCCTGGTCAGTTACAGGAGCACTGAAGGAATAGCAAGTCTGGGATGGCACTTAGGAAATCAATTTTGTTCATCTGAAGTCTGAGCTGTAATTTAATAGACATCCAAGTGGAAATGTAACCGGGGCGGATATATATTTGAGTCTGGCATGAAATACAAGGTCAGGGTTGGAGGTAGAAAATCAGGGAGAAAAATATTTTCAAATCAGATTATTAACATGGATAAGAGTACTTATCGATCCATTTCTTTTCATTTATTAATTCACTCATTCACCCATGTAACCAGCAAATGTCTAGAGATCTATGGTAAGGAAGCAGAAATGCAATCATGAGAAAGAGTCATCTGGGGTTTGAACTTAAACTGCCTGTTAAATGCAAGCTCCAGAACACTTGATTATTGTACTTTAAAACTCAAAAGTGAATCTTATCAGATTCTCATTGGTGAGGTCATAAATGTACTTTGCCAGTGGCAGTTCAAATCAGGAACCATCTGTAAATATCTAAGTAAATCTGGGTCCCCCGTAATCTCACTTTTTTTCAAATCACATTGCTCTCAATGAAACACATGTCATAAAGTAGTTTATAGAATGGATAAATAGATAATTATTTTGAGACATGCTTTTATAGATTTCCTCTTATTTGCTTTCTACAAATAAAGTCCATATTCAAACCTATTAAGCTTAAGGAAATAAAACACAATATCTATCATCTATACAAGAATAGTAGTTGCATTTTTAAATATTGATAATCATACTTAGTTTAAAAAAGATATCCTGACATGGCGTTCACTCTATTCCTTTCACATTTAGTGTGACTGTTCTCAAGTAATATTAATAACTTGTCAATAAAGCTATGCTGGGCTTCCCAGGTGGCGCTAGTGGTAAAGAATCTGCCTGCCAATTCAGGAGACGTAAAAGACGTGGGTTCGATCCCTGAACTGGGAAGATCCCCTGGAGGAGGAAATGGCTCCCCAATTCAGTATTCTTGCCTGAAAATTCCCATAGATAGAGGAGCCTGTCAGGCTACAGTCTATGGGGTCGGTAAGAGTCAGACACAACTGACCGTCTGAACACACACAAAGGTATGCCATCCCCACACTGGTCAGTAATGTTAAAGAGCAAAAATCTTGGTCCTCAGAGGAGGAAGAACTGTCTCAAAGAATGATCTATTCACAGATGTAGCCACAGGTGTGCATATTTTTGTTCTGGGTAAAACAAGAGACCTGTCAAGGACATTTTTTATGTCCTTGTAATCATGTACAAACTTTGAAAAAAAAATAGTATTTCTACAGTAAGAACAAAAACATTAGTTTCATCGTATGAAGTTATTCTGTTCATTGTAAAGACACAGTAGTCAGATTTTTCAATAAGCCGTGCAAACATTTCTTTTTACACTCATTTCAAATCCAAAGATAAGAATTATAGACTATTTTGCATAACTGCTGCGTAAAGCCCGGAGAAGGCAATGGCAAGCCACTCCAGTACTCTTGCCTAGAAAATCCCATGGATGGAGGAGCCTGGTAGGCTGCAGTCCGTGGGGTCGCTAAGGGTCGGACACGACTGAGCGACTTCACTTTCACTTTTCACTTTCACACATTGGAGAAGGAAATGGCAACCCACTCCAGTGTTCTTGCCTGGAGAATCCCAGGGATGGGGGAGCCTGGTGGGCTTCCATCTATGGGTTCACACAGAGTCGGACACAACTGAAGTGACTTAGCAGCAGCAGCAGCAGCAGCTGCATAAAGCCACAGAGTCACAGCAAGAAAGAAAGGCACAAATGGAAAAATCATGTCCCTTCTTTTTTATTCTGCTGTTTGTCACTTCATTGTCTTGGAATCTCCAGAGTCCAAAGGTCACAGCCCTCAGAGCTGGCCTTGGTCCAGTGGCTCACAGTGCTACCATTTCCAGGGGGTTCCAGTGGCATTCCACCACCCAGATAGTAAATTTAGCTTTGGATTGCACCACTAACAAACTGAAACTCCCTCGCTTCACGACCCAGAAGGAGAGCTCATTTGGCTATTCCCAAACTACCAAGAACCAAACTCCCCAATACATCTTAAATTCAAGACTTTAGGAGCTGGATTATTGTTGGAAATAATAAAAGAATAAAGTTCCCTTAGAAAAAGAAGAGAAACTTACCTCTAATAGAGAGACAATATTTAACACCAAGATGGGTTCACCTATGGTATGAGTTAGAAGAGAACTCTAATGCTTGAGCCACAGGAAACTTCAATGTTTAGACTCAGGGCAGAAGAGGAAGAATGAGAAAAGGAGGTGGAGAAAAGCAACCAGTGAGTAGGAGAATGAGAGAGTGGGGTCCAATACGTGGGGTGAAGTGTTTCCAGGAGGAGGCTGTAACTGGCAGCTGATACGGAAGTAGTACAAGATAAGGTAAGATGTGGCTGTCATCACTTGCATTAGTTGGGGTTGTCAGGTGGGATGATAGCAATGAAGCCAGATCTGAGCACTTCCAAAGAGAATGGGAGAAGACAGGCTGATCCAGGAAGAGGGCCAGTTCTTTCAGGGAGTTTTGCTGTAAGAGGGACCTAAGAACTTAGGGACCCAAGAAAAAAAGAAATTAGAAGGGCATGTGGGGGTCATTTTATCTATTTTCCACAGATGAGAGGTACTAGTGTATATGTGTGTGTTGATGGAGTGATCTCTTGAAGAGATGAAAAGTGTTGCTGCAGGAGAGTGAATAATGAATTCCTGGAGTAATAGATACAATTTGGAAAAAAATTCATCAAGTTTAACTTGTGATTTCTAAATATCTCTATCATGTCACATAATTAGTATTTTTTGTGTGTATGTGAGAAAATTCAGACCTAGTTTCATAGCAACTTTAAAGTTTATCATGCATGCATATATATGAATATAAGCACTATTTTATGCATTCAGTCTCTGGGATTTATCTATTAGTAACAGATTTCCCACAATCTAACCTCCAATACCCACCATTCTATTTTCTATTTCTACAAGTTTGACTTTTAAAAATTCCATGTATAAGTGATATCATACAGGATTGGCCTTTCTCTCTTTGACATTGAAATGTCTTAATTAAAATTTGATTTAGATTCGGTCAAACACCAGTACAAGCAAGACTCAGCTGCCTGGCCAAGAGCAACTCTATCTATGTCGTGGCAAATATGGGTGACAAAAAGCCATGTAGTTCCCGTAATACCACGTGTCCTTCTAATGGCCATTATCAATACAACACCAACGTGGTGTATGATGCAAAGGGAAAGCTGGTGGCACGTTACCATAAGGTAAGAGGGGGTTAGTGTGTAAAATGGAGCCTCTTTTGAGAAGGGTATATTCTGTGTTTAGGAGATAGAGCTTCATTTCCTTATAATACGATGTTTTATTGTTGTTGTTCAGTTGCTAAGTCTTGTCTGACTCTTTGCAGCCCCACAGACTGCAGCTTGCCAGGCTTCTCTGTCCTTCATTATCACTTGGAATTTGCTCAGATTCATGTCCATTGAGTGGTGCTATCTAACCATCTCATTCTCTGCCACCCTCTTCTCCTTTTGCTTTCAATCTTTTCCAGTGTCAGGGCCTTTTCCAATGATTCGTCTCTTCACATCAGATGGCAAAGTATTGGAGCTTCAGGTTCAGCATCAGTCCTTCCAATGAATATTCAGGGTTGATTTCCTTTAGGATGGACTGGTTGGATCTCCATGCTGTCCAAGGGACTCTCAAAGTCTTCTCCAGCACCACAGTTCAAAACCATCAATTCTTTGGCTCTCAGCCTTCTTTATGGTCCAACTCTCAGATCCATACATGACTACTGGAAAAACCATAGCTTTGACTAGATGGACCTTTGTCAGCAAAGTGATGTCTCTGCTTTTTAATACGCCGTCTAGGTTTGTCATCTAGGTTTGTCAATAGGATGTTACCAATATTTTTAAAAAGAGAGCAATGTAAAAAATGACATTTTAGAAAGTGGATTAAATTGTAGACTGAGATCTGTAAGAAAGGTTTTGTAAGTCCAGAATCAAAATAAAGTTTCTGCATATATAAAACAAATAATTTTAATATTGATACAAAGGATACTGAGATGACTATCATCTGGATACCAGTCAGTTCAGTTCAGTCGCTCAGTCATGTCTGACTCTTTGCAACCCCGTGGACTGCAGCATGCCAGGCCTCCCTGTCCATCACCAGCTCTCGGAGTTTACTCAAACTCATGTCCATTGAGTCGGTGATGTCATCCAACCATCTTATCCTCTGTCATCCCCTTCTCCTCCCTCCTTCAATCTTTCCCAGCATCAGGGTCTTTTCAAATTAGCCAGTTCTTCGCATCAGATGGCCAAAATATTAGAGGTTCGGCTTCAACATCAGTCCTTCCAATGAATATTCAGGACTGATTTCCTTTAGGATGGACTGGTTGGATCTCCTTGCAGTCCAAGGGACTCTCAAGAGTCTTCTCCAACACCACAGTTCAAAATCATCAATAGTTTGGCACTTTCTTGATAGTCCAAATCTCACATCTATACATGACTACTGGAAGAACCATAGCCTTGACTAGATGGACCTTGGTTGGCAAAGTAATGTCTCTGCTTTTTAATATACTATCTAGGTTGGTCATAACTTTTCTTCCAAGGAGTAAGCGTCTTTTAATTTCATGGCTGCAGTCACCATCTGCAGTCATTTTGGAGCCCCCAAATATAAAGTCAACCACTGTTTCCCCTTCTATTTGCCATGAAGTGATGGGACCAGATGCCAAGATCTTAGATTTCTGAATGTTGAGCTTTAAGCCAACTTTTTCACTTTCCTCTTTCATTTTCATCAAGAGGCTCTTTAGTTCTTCTTCGCTTTCTGCCATAAGGGTGGTGTCATCTACATACCTGAAGTTATTGATATTTCTCCTGGCCATCTTGATTCCAGCTTGTGCTTCCTCCAGCCCACCATTTCTCATGATGTACTCTGCATATAAGTTAAATAAGCAGGGTGACAATATACAGCTTTGATGTACTCCTTTTCCTATTTGGAACCAGTCTGTTGTTCCATGTCCAGTTCTAACTGTTGCTTCCTGAGCTGGATACCATTTAACACTAAAATGATAAAAGGTGTTTTCATATTGTATGAATCAGTTTCACAGAAGCTGATTTCTTTGCTTTCTATCAAGTTACAAAAATGATCTTTTTTTTTAGATTCTATACCCAGTTGATTTAATTATCCTTTTATTGATTTAAGGTCAAATTATAAAATTTTTACTTTAAAATCTGAGTAAAATATCCTGAAGGAATAAAATAAGCTAAAGTCATAATTTTTTACCAAATTGGGCAGGGAGAGAGACTGACCTTTTACATGAATATGGGGTGTGCAGGGCAGTGTGATTGTCCCTTTTCCTGTCCCATATTCTTTTTTCTAATCATTTTATATTGGAACCTCAGAATCTTCTGAGTGGAGAAATTATCTCCTGGAAGTCCTAGGTAAAAAATAAATTTTAGTCAAGAAGAAAGATATAGCAACAATGATTTTCAAATTTTTTGATCATATACCTCCATGGAAAAAAATTTAACACGAGTCCTTAAAAATATATTTATTTCTGCATTTATTTGTGTGTTTATAAATAAGATCCAAAACTTTCAAAGGGTTTTCTATATAATCTTGTGGGTCTGACAACTTGTTTTCAAATGTAATTAAACTTTTATGTTCTCACAAATGTGTCTCAAATTGGAAATAGGAATGTCATTTTTGTTATTTTGGGGACTGTGTTTGCATTGTTAGTATCATTTTAAAGGCTATTTTTGCAGTTACTCTTCTATTCTGTAAGTGTTGACCTAGTTAAACTGATAACAAAGTTGATCCATCCACTTAACCAGGCCCAGTAAATGGCCGGATGGCACAGTGCACAGGATGTGGGCGGCGAGTGAGGACCTGAGTCATCCTAAATTGAGAAGCTCTCACTCGCCCATCAGGGCACCTCAGAACAGTTCGCGACCCACGTCCTCTGGCACACAGATCTGATAAGAATACTTTTGTCGATTGATTCTTAAAATGCTAGTAAATTTCAATTAAAAAATTTTTAGATAGAAAATAAACTTTGAGAGGAGTTTTAATAGTCTTGCTTCCAACTCTCAGCTGTTCCTATTTTGCAAATGATTTTGTTAAGCTATTGACCCTGATTATCAAATTAGACTAGGTTTGTTTCTCAAGCTTACTTGGAAGAAATCAGAATGAAATAAAACATTTATGTTTAACAACAATTTTCAAAACTGGGTAACAGTCCCTGAGATTACTTTGCAAGGGACATGGTAAGGAGGGATGGGGCCTCCCTCACCTGCTTAACAGACATTTATTGTGTATCTTTTATATTTCTGCTTCTCTGGTGATTCAGTGGTAAAGAATCCACCTGCCAATGCAGGAGACTAGGGTTCAGTCCCTGGGTCAGGAAGATCTCCTGGAAAAGGAAATGACGACCAACTCCAGTATTCTTTACTGGGAAATCCCATGGACAGAGGAGCCTGGTGGGCTACAGTCCATGGGGTTGCAAAGAATTGGACACAACTCAGCGGCTAAGCAACAACTACAATTATATTTTTAGGTATCAGGGACTCAAAGAAAAGTGATGTATATCTTCAGCTTTCAAGAAGCACATAGTGTTTGCAATTCATGGGGAGGTAGTTGACCCCTAATTGAGAGAAGGAAGGAGGTAAGGAGAGATAGGAGCAGGGAGAGAGAGAAAGGAAGGAAGAACAAGAGAGACATAGGCGAAGAGAGACAGAGAGAGACTGTGTTTCTCCATAGTTCTCTTTGAAAATTAGCTTCCAATCACAGTGGCATTCACCGTCTATAGATTTCCCACTGTTGAGCAGACAATTACTAACTTGGAGGGTCTTCATGTGTCATCTCTTCAATAAATAAGGCTCTTCTGGTTTTATCCTGTGTGTTTATTACAGTACCACCTCTACAGTGAGCTTCAGTTTGATGTCCCCGAAAAGCCAGAGTTGGTGACTTTCAACACCACCTTTGGAAAGTTTGGCATTTTCACGTGCTTTGATATTCTCTTCCATGATCCTGCTGTGACCCTGGTGAAAGATTTCCACGTGGACACCATATTGTTTCCCACAGCTTGGATGAACGTTTTGCCCCTTTTGACAGCTATTGAATTTCATTCGGCATGGGCAATGGGAATGAGAGTTAATCTTCTTGCAGCAAACACACATAATGTCAGCCTAAAAATGACAGGTAATCCATGACCAGATGAGGTTTACAGATTGCATTTCTAAATGGGGAGAAACTCATGCTTTGGATATGACCTGTTGTAATTTTTTTAGTTCTTTGTTGGGATTTCTCACTAAACTTGCATCCGTTCATAAAAAAAAGAAGAAAAGAACAGCTACTGTTGGTTATAATAGCTATGTCTGTGTTAAGACTTTTATGTGTATTATTTCATTTATCCTCACAACTCTATGTGTGGACTGAGTATTATCAGTCCGGTTTTGTGGATTAGAAAACTGGGACACACAAAAATGCAAGTAACCTGCTAAAGGCATCAGCTAGTAGGTAGCATGGAGAAGGAAATGGCAACCCACTCCAGTGTTCTTGCCTGGAGAATCCCAGGGACGGCGGTGGGGTCGCACAGAGTCGGACACGACTGAAGTGACTTAGCAGCAGCAGCAGTAGGTAGCAAGAGCTTCCCTGGTAGCTCAGTGGTAATCTGCCTGCAATACAGAGACCTGGGTTCAATCCCTGGTTTGGGAAGACCCCCTGGAAGAGGGCATAGCAACCCACTCCAGTACTCTTGCCTGGAGAATTCCATGGACAGAGGAGCCTGGTGGGCTACAGTCCATGGCATCTCACAGAGTCAGACACGACTGAAGTGACTACACAGCAGCAGCAGCAGTATGTAGCAAAGTAGGAAACTAAACAAGATGTACTGTGAAACTGGTGAAAGCAGAGGAGTGTATTATTGACATGTTGTTGTATAATAAATTACTCAAAAAGTAAAAAGTGGAAGTGGCTTAAAACCACAAACATTTGTTATCTCACAGTTTGTGTTGATCAGGAACTTGGGAGTAGCTTGGGTGGTCATGGCTCAGGCCATCTCCTCAGGTTACATCAAGCTTTTGCCTGAGCTAAAAGTCACTTGAAGACTTGACTGGGGCTGGCAGGTCTGCTTTCAGGATGGCTCACTCGTATGGCTCTTGGTAGGGTTCCTCTCTTTCTCAGTGGCTGTTGACAGGAGACTTTCATTTCTTGCCACATGGGCTTCTCCATAAGGGTGTGTGGTGTATCCTCATGATATAGCAGTTGACTTTCTCCAGAGCTAGTAATGAGAGAAGGATGGAGAGAGGTAGGGGAAAGCTGCACAGCTTTTTATGACTTGTCTCAAGCCACCACATTATATTCATTAGGAGTATGTCACTAAGTCAAGCCCACACTCAAGGTAAAACAAATTAGATCCACCCATTGGAGAGAGGAATGATGAAGAATTTTTGGACATATTTGAAAACCACCACAATGGAGAACAAGAGGGACTGTCCTTTTATATTACCTTCCCTACCTCTCAAAGGGCTAGTGGTAAAGGACCTGCTTCCCAGTGCAGGAGACATAGGAGATGCCAGTTCTATCCCTGGGTTGGGAAGATCCCCTGGAGGAGGAAATGGCAACCCACGGCAGTATTCTTGCCTGGAGAATCCCATGGACAGAGGAGCCTGGTGGCCAATAGCCCATAAGATCACAGAGGATCAGACACAACTGCAGTGACTTAGCATGCACATCTCAGAAACTTCAATGATTCAGTGGTTTCAGTATTTGGCTTAATTTTCCGTTATGGTAATAAATTATGTTCAAAGTTTAGTGAATGAGAACACTGATCATTCAATTTTATCTCCTCCAGTGGAGAATAGGAGAAGTTCTTAAGTTTTCAGTGCCTTGTGCTACTAATTACTCGTGACTAATCTTGAGACATGACCATATGCTCAGTTATGATGGGGAAACTGGGGGTGTTGGGTTTGTTTGTTTGTTTGTTTTTAAAATACTTGTCTTCCATTCACAGGCAGTGGTATCTATGCACCACACTCTCCCAAAGTCTACCATCATGATATGGAAACAGAGTCAGGAAAGATCCTCTTTGCAGAGGTGGATTCCCATCCCCGAAACTCCTCGACCTACCCACCAGCCGTGAATTGGAGTGCCTACGCCACCTCCATCACACCCTTTCCAGGAGCTAAAAATTCCTTCAGGGGATTTATTTCCCGCGATGAGTTCAACTTCACAAAGCTCTCTGAAAGTGCAGGAAACCTTACAGTCTGTCAAAAAGAGATCTGCTGTCATTTAAGCTACAGAATGTTAGGAAAGGAGGGAAATGAAGTGTATGTTCTAGGAGCTTTTGCAGGACTTCATGGGCGAAGGAGAAGAGAATATTGGCAGGTAATCTCAACTCAAGTGAAAATGAGTGTTTGGGTGTGAGTAAATTCCAGGGTTAACTTTTCATATTTGTGCCAGGGAATCAAGTGCTTTTTTTTTTCTGGCTTGACTCCATGCATTGCCAGTGTTACACACACACATATGCTTTGGGATTAATCCTATGGTATTTGCAGGGGAGCTAAGTTGGTGATGGACAGGGAGGCCTGGCATGCTGTGATTCATGGGGTCGCAGAGAGTCGGACACGACTGAGCGACTGAACTGAACTGAACTGACGTATCATCTAATTGCTTGCTTTGAACACATTAAAAAAATATTAACCTGATTTTCTAATTGACTAATTAGCTAGCTTACATATTTAAGTGGCTTCCTTAAGTAATTTTGAAGATATATCTAAATATAAAGTATTATTTTAACTTTTAAAACTAACAATAAGTAGGGATATCATTTTCATTTTAACTGCTCTTGTAACCATATGTCCTAGTCATTTCCTGCCTTCCAATGACAAATTTTTAAAGTGCAAGCTTTTTGTTTAGTGTTGGCTATGCATTTGTATTTTATTATTATACTCTGTGCCTCATTGCTTTCTTCTAAGGAAACAGATATGGAAAAAAAAAATATGGTCAAAATTCTAATCATCCTTTTGACTTTAGTACTTCTATTGCCCAAAGAGTTCTACTTTCTTGGACCAAATGCCATCATCTGACATGCCAGATGAATGGTTTATATCTGATACCAAATTCAAGCTTGTACTCCTCACTGTGGGACAGACCAATAAATTGAGATATGAGTTGTTGTGGCAAGGAACAGTGACCTTATTTGGAAAGCCAGCGGACTGAGGTGGTGGACTAATGTCCCAAAGAACCCTCTTTCCTGAGGTAGAAGTCAGGCTTCTTTTATACTGAAAGGGAAAAAGGTAAAGTCCTGATTCCAGTCAGACTCTGGAAGGGAAATGTAAATTTTTTCTTCTTGTAGTCATTCATAAGTGGACCTAATCTAGATATTCCTTATGAGGTAAACAAAGGTATTTTAGCTTATTACATGAAAGGCACTATTCTCAGAGACACTTATGTATAATTTAAGCTTATAGTCAACCTCCATTTAGGCTTCCAGGTGACACAGTGGTAAAGTATCCACCTGCCAATGCAGGGGATGTCAGAGACTCAGGAAGATCCCCTGGAGGAGGAACTGGCAACCCACTCCAGTAACCTTGCCTGGAAAATTCCATGGACAGAGAAGCCTGGCAGGCTACAGTCAAGCAGTTGCAAAGAGTTGGACATTACTGAGCAACTGAGTGCACCAGTTTCCATTTAGTGACTAACTTGTAGCAAAAGCAATAGAATACAAAGGTTAAAGTAAAAGAACCAGATCCAGTGTGGAGTAGGATTTGTTCTTTCCTGTTATGAAAACTGGCTTCTTTCTTTCAATCCACTGGTTTCCCAGGATGTGTGGGTTGGCTCTTAATCATTTGCCATTTCCAATAAATCAAGTAATTATATGATCCAAATCCCTTTAGCAAGTGGAGAAATTATTTTCTTTGCTATAAACTGAGTCAACAGTTCTAGTACAAGTAACTTAGATGCAAGGTATTGGATTTTATCTGCATCTCTTCTGTACAGGTATGCACAATGCTGAAATGTAGATCTACTAATTTGACAACTTGTGGACAGCCAGTAGAAACTGCTCTGACGAGATTCGAAATGTTCTCTCTAAGCGGGACATTTGGAACAGAATATGTTTTTCCTGAAGTGCTACTTACTGAAATCAAGCTGGCACCTGAAAAATTTGAGGTAGGAGAATTTTAAGAGTGTCTTAATTTTATCTGTTTTCTGAAGTCAAACAAAACAGGCTAAGAAAACAGTTTCTGTTAACCTTTGCTGTGTAACAAACTTCCTCAAAATTTCAAGGCTTTATACAATAACCATTTCTTTAGCCCTGATATTGCAGTTGGTGCTGTGAACTGGGTGTAACTAAGCTGTTCTTCTGGACTAGAAGGGGCTCAGTTGATCTTGGCTGGGCTCATTCATGCATCTGCTGTTAGCAAGTGAGTTGGCTGGGGTTGGTTGGTTTGTGATGGCCATGTCTTGAACAGCTGGAATGACTGGAGGCACGTTCTGTGGTCCCTTATTTCAAGAAAGCCTGGGCTTGTCCACATATTAAATGAAAGAGTCCAAAAGCATAAATAGAGAAAGACACTACAGGCAAGTTCTTTTCGTCTCTGCTTGGACCACGTTTGCAAATATTTCATCTATCATAAGCAAGTCACATAACCAATGTAGATTCAAAGGGTGACGAAATAAATGATGCAGAACTCTCAATGGGAAGAGCTGTGAAATCATATTGCAAAGGGGATGGATAAAGGTGTGGGGGGGTTGTGACCATATTTGTAACTTAACAACAACTAATTCTTATGTGATGACACTTTGTTGGACTAACACAATAAGATACCTAAGACCTATGAGTCTGAGGAACCATTCATTGCAGAATATTTACTTACAGAGTTTTAATTTATTTTTTCTAACATGTGAAGACAAATAGAAAAACAAGTTATGACCAACCTAGATAGCATATGTAAAAGCAGAGACATTACTTTCCTAACAAAGGTCCGTCTAGTCAAGGCTATGGTTTTTCTAGTGGTCATGTATGGATGTGAGAGTTGGACTGTGAAGAAAGCTGAGCACCAAAGAATTGATGCTTTTGAACTGTGGTGTTGGAGAAGACTCTTGAGAGTCCCTTGTACTGCAAGGAGATCCAACCAGTCCATTCTAAAAGAGATTTGTCCTGGGTGTTCATTGAAAAGACTGATGTTGAAGCTGAAACTCCAATACTTTGGCCACCTCATGTGAAGAGTTGACTCATTGGAAAAGACTCTGATGCTGGAAGGGATTGGGGGTAGGAGGAGAAGGGGACAACAGAGGATGAGATGGCTGGATGGCATCACCGACTCAATGGACATGGGTTTGGGTAGACTATGGGAGCTGGTGATGGACAGGGAGGCCTGGCATACTGCGATTCATGGGGTCGCAAAGAGTTGGACATGACGGAGTGACTGAACTGAACTGAACGAATTAAGATTCTGCAGGTTTATATCTGCTACTTAGTACATGGTGCATTTACACACATGTACATACACATAGTCCACAAGTTTGGAATTTAATGTTTTCATTGAACTGTGACAAATGGTGGCAGAGTTTTAGAAACTAAAGTGAAATCACTGCAGTTTTTGTTTTTGCAAAAGAAAAATAGAATCTAAGCTAATTAGTCCAAAGCATCAAGCAAAGGAATCTTTAAAATTGCAGACTGCTTATGGTAATATATCTGTGTCTGCTTGTATTATCGGATTGGAATATGTCATATTTGTAATAATGTTTAATTCTGTGACACCAACAGTTTAACATACAGTGCAGCCTTAAGGCTGGGAAACTCAGAGAACTGGAATCCTTGGCTGCCATAGAACCCAGTAAGGCAGAGAAACTCAGGAGACATTGAGGCTGGAATAAAACTTTGGTGCCAACTACTGAAAACCATGATCAGATCTGAAGTAAGAGATCTGGGACTGAAATCCAATAGTTAAAAGTTGATAGCCTGGCACAGACGTGTCGATAAGTTGAAATTATCTGCAAATTCAAGGAAGTGAAAGAAGGGAGGGTAGGGTTCACTCAGGTGATCTTAGGAAGACATGGGGTCTAGTGGTATGTGTGCACTGTATCTTGTAAGCCTTGCCATTCATTTTATTTTTTAATTACAGTATAATTAGTTTACAATGGTGTGTTAGTTGCTGCTGTACAATGAAGTGAATCAGCTATTTGTATACATATATCCCCTCCCTCTTGGATCTCCCTTGTCACCACCCATCCTACCTAGCTAAGCCTTGCCATTTCAACTGAGCACACAATCTAATTTTCTGGGTACTATTTTGAAAACTTTTCCCCATGCCATGTACTCTTAGACTTGTATCTGTTTGAGGAATTACTCCAAAATAGGACAGAACATTTATCTCACAAAAGAGTCTCATCCATGGAAGAAAGACAAAAAACTGTTGGTGTTTTCCGGATCACGTTAGAATTCCAAAGTCTGAGATGTCATGTGACTATCACTCTGAACCACATCAATATACTTGAAGAAGTCGGTGGTGCTAGTTGATGAGGATTTTAAACTTTTCATCAAAAATGGTTTCAGGCAGTAGGAAACAATGAGAGAATAAAACAAAATAGTAACTGGTTAAGCACTTAACTCGATAGTATTTGTTGATCTCAACTCAAAATTCTCAGAATTAATCATGCTACCTCCCATCCTTGGACACTGGCCCTTTATTTTTGGATAGACAGAGGGAGGAGAGGGAGGGATTGTATCTACCCTTTAAAGTTAGCACTTACAGAGACTTCCCTGGCAGTCCGGTGGTTAAGACTTTGCACTTCCAATGAGAGGGACATGGGTTGG
Source organism: Moschus berezovskii (assembly GCF_049115385.1). Lineage (NCBI taxonomy): Eukaryota > Metazoa > Chordata > Mammalia > Artiodactyla > Moschidae > Moschus > Moschus berezovskii. The sequence continues at coordinate 77,996,641 of NC_142469.1, read as the reverse complement.
ATCCCTGATCAGGGAGTAAGATCTCGCATGCTGCATGGTATGGCCAAAAATGATAATAAATAAATAAATCAGGCACTTACATTATATTTATCATTTGGGCCATATCTCATCTACTCCAGCTCATTTGCAAAAAGAAGAAATGAGATATACTATGTGTTGACTCCTCAGAGATATAAAGGAGGCATTTGTCTGCTGGCAAGCAGGGCTTTTGAGATAACAGTTCCTTGGAGGATGTTTCCTAGTTAGGGTACCAGTTTTCATTTCACAAGTGTAGGTTCTCTGTGGCACGACTTTCCCTGAAGTTCATCAGGTTCTAAGGAACAGACACTAAGTAAACTCATAAGATAGACAAAAGGAAGAACCAACTAATCAAATGAACATTAAAAAATAAAAAATCAATGATCAAGAATTTTATTTTTTAGTTATTCTTTCTCTAGAAACTTTGCAAATCATGTTAACTTGCTGATCTGTTAACTTGCTATTTCTAGAGATATCAGTTCTAATACCATAGGTGACAAGAGTTTTACAAGAGTCCACCAACCGTGTTTTCCTGAGTGTTCCCCCAGTTTCCCTGGTTATGGATTCTCCAGCAACATATATTTACACATTATCTTTGAAGATCACTTCTGCAGATATTTCAACGCATTTCAGTCAGTCAATCAGTTCAGTCACTCAGTCGTGTCCGACTCTTTGTGACCACATGAATAACAGCACGCCAGGCCTCCCTGTCTATCACCAACTCCTGGAGTTCACTCAAACTCATGTCCATCGACTCGGTGATGCCATCCAGCCATCTCATTCTCTGTCATCCCCTACTCCTCCTGCCCCCAATCCCTTCCAACATCAGAGTCTTTTCCAGTGAGTCAACTCTTCACATGAGGTGGCCAAAGTATTGGAGTTTCAGCTTCAACATCAGTCCGTCCAATGAACACCCAGGATTGATCTCCTTTAGAATGGACTGGTTGGATCTCCTTGCAGTCCAAGGGACTCTCAAGAGTCTTCTCCAGCACCACAGTTCAAAAGCATCAATTCTTCGGCGCTCAGCTTTCTTCACAGTCCAACTCTCACATCCATACATGACCACGAGAAAAACCATAGCCTTGACTAGACGGACCTTGGTTGGCAAAGTAATGTCTCTGCTTTTTAATATGCTATCAAGGTTGGTCATAACTTTCCTTCCAAGGAGTAAGTGTCTTGTAATTTCCTGGCTGCAATCAGCATCTGCAGTGATTTTGAAGCCCGAAAAAATAAAGTCTGACACTGTTTCCACTGTTTTCCCATCTATTTCCCATGAAGTGATGGGACCAGATGCCATGATCTTGGTTTTCTGAATGTTGATCTTTAAGCCAACTTTTTCCACTCCCCTCTTTCATCAAGAGGCTTTTGAGTTCCTCTTCACTTTCTGCCATAAGGGTGGTGTCATCTGCATATCTGAGGTGATTGATATTTCTCCCGGCAATCTTGAGTCCAGCTTGTGCTTCTTCCAGCCCAGCATTTCTCATGATGTACTCTGCATAAAAGTTAAATAAGCAGGGTGACAATATACAGCCTTGACCTACTCCTTTTCCTATTTGGAACCAGTCTGTTGTTCCATGTACAGTTCTAACTGTTGCTTCCTGACCTGCATATAGGTTTCTCAAGAGGCAGGTCAGGTGGTCTGGGATTCCCATCTCTTTCAGAATGTTCCACAGTTGATTGTGATCCACACAGTCAAAGGCTTTAGCATAGTCAATGAAGCATAAATAGATGTTTTTCTGGAACTCTCTTGCTTTTTCCATGATCCAGTGGATGTTGGCAATTTGGTCTCTGGTTCCTCTGCCTTTTCTAAAACCTGCTTGAACGCATTTACTTCTTGTCTTTTCCCCACCCCTAGTTCTAGCTAAGAGTATGAAGTGTCATTGACCACAACTCTGGGAAACATTACTTTACTATTTGAAGTTAACTCTGGTATATTATCAGAAGTCTGGTCTCTGAAACTACTTATGTAAGTTTGTGCAAGTCAGCTAACCTCTGAATTTCCTACCTATAAAATGGGGAGAATATCTTCCTCACTGATTTGGGAATGCATATGAAAGCACTTGTACAGTGAAACATTGTACAAGTATCAGGATGTATTTTTAGTTAGTTACCTCAGAAGGTTTCCCTAGTTAACCCTTTATCAACAGAGGAACATGTTGCCAGAATTAGGCCACATGCACTTAACATCATGTAAGTATAGACCAGTGTTCAGACAGACTGGAGGAGTAAGAGACCAGGTCCCATTGTAGATGAGTAAATCAGAGTCTCTGGGGGGTGAGACCTGTATCTTTCCATAGTCCCACATTTTGGTGGGTTGATTGATTGATTTGATTTTGGTGGCAAAGAACTACCAGTGTAAGAGAATAATCAAAAAGATCAAATTATATTGAGTATTTACTACTTAGGAGGTCAATTAATTATACAGTATATTTTAGGAAAATTTGTAACAGGAAACTAGTAAAAATGCTAAGTTCCAGCTAGAACCTAGGAGATAATCACTGCTATGAAAAAGTTAATCCCAAGGAAGTTAACTTAGACACTATTTTACTATATTAATGAAAAGTCACAAGAAAACGAAATATTTGTGTTTAACTTGTTTCAAACTTTCACCCAACTATAATTTGAAATATACCTCTGGTATTTCATTTTTGTTCCTTATACGAACAATTTAGTAAACAAGGAACAATTTAGAAACAATGAACACTTAACTAACTACCAACAGGTTGTGCATTTGACAGCTTGTTAGTGAGCTGTGTTTTTATGTGTCACCATAATAATTATCTTTGAGGATACTTAGCTATTTTCTGCTTCTAGTTATGAAGCATCTAATTTCTTGCCCTCTAAGTTCTTCCCTTATCCAAATTGTCCTTTCCACAACTGATAAATTCATTTTCTTTATTTCTTGTTCTGTTGTCTATTTGTGTTCCTTTCTATAAATTCATTTTCTTTATTCTTGTTCTGTTGTCTATTTGTGTTTCTTCTTGTTCGATTATTTTGCATACATTACTCCCTTACAGAGAAGCCTCTGTGACTTCACAAGTTTTGCACACCTAATCCTTGCTTTTCTTTTTGACTGTATGGCTTCGTCTTCTTTTCACTAATCTTCAACTAGTGATGCACTATAAATTGTAACAAGCCACTCTCTGAGGGAGAAACAAAGCTCTGATTTGTGGCATTTGGCAATTATCATGGTGGAAACACTCTCACCATGATCAGTTTCAAGAACAGCCATGCTTAGCAATCAGCTGTCAAATTTCCTGGAGACTTAACAGTCTGTTGTTGTGAGTTTACATACCACTGCCCTGGTCTCTGAAACTAATCATGCAAGTTTGTGCAAGTCCGTTAACCTCTGAATTTCCTACTTATAAAATGGGGAGAACGTCTCACTGGTTCTAACCAAATGGGAATGAGAAAGCACACACATTGCCTAGCACACTGTGAGTCTGGGGAAAGCCACCCACCGCACCACCAACCCCCAGCCCCCGTCACACACATGTTTGTCTTAGAATGAGCCTTTGCTGCTTGATTTCCACTTGGCACAGAGTCTTCCATAATATACCCCCAGGGAGAGATTCCCAACTGCTCCTCCTTGTAGCAGGCTGTTTCCCAGTCTGGGAAGCTGACCAGTTCAGCTATTCCTTCTCAGACTTCCTAAGCACATACCTGTTCTTGCCAAGATACTGATTTCTCTCTTTATATTTGGAATCTGCTCAGTTTTAATTTTTAAGCTTCTTGAGGGAAGAGTGCTATTTGTACTCTTCTGGCTCCTGGTTATCCTGCATATAATTGGACTCAATAAATTTTTGCTACTGATGATTTCTTTCTGTTAAAGGTTACACTTGATTGTGAAAACTCAATTATTGAACCTTATGTGAAGTGAGTGAAGTTGCTCAGTCGTGTCTGACTCTTATAGAATGGCTCTAGTCTTCCTTACATATAAAACAGCTGTCCCCTACCCTTCCCACCTCCTCCCCAAGCCCTGGCCTCAGGCCCCTTTCCTAGTAACCTACTCGATCAACTGTGGTATCTAGGATGGTTTCAAAATCATGAGTCTGCTTGTAATGTATATTTTAATTAAGTTGGCTATACTCTTCCCACCTTTCCTTTAGGTGCTAGAAGATGGGCGTTTGGTAAACAAGAATGGATCATCTGAACCTGTCCTAACGGTGTCGCTCTTTGGGAGATGGTATACCAAGGACACACATTCCATCTCAGGCGGGACCAGCAACTCAGCAACAATGCACCTGATGATACCCACATTATTAATGATCATAACCTTGCAGTATACTGTGATGGTGTAGAACATCGCTTTATGATATTCACTGATTCATCTCAGATTTACTAAGAAATATTGAATGACTAGCTCACTAGTATAGACCAATGATTTCCAAATATTTTTTCCTCAACAAGGATTATTTTTAAGGGCTGCAGTGATTTTGCCTCTTTTTTTGGCTATGCTGTAATATCACAGTATGGTATAATGGTATGATTGATGTTTGGGTCAGATAGATGAGGATCAAATCCTGGCTCCAGCCTTGTTTGCCATATAACTTTGTGTCTACTTGTGTGTGTGTTAGCAGGAGCAGAAGAGATTCAGGGACATTTTAAATGTAATGATGGCCTTGGAAGAGAGCCATAATGATGGGAATGAGGGGAACTGAGAGATTTATGATTGAATTCCATTTGACATTAAAGACAATTTGAATTTATTCAGTTTTCTGTGCTAATGATTGTGGGGGGATTTGCTTTCTAATTAGATGGAAACAAACTCATTGGAATTCCATTGGAGACATAAACTCCAATGTTTAAGCTTATCTTAACAAAAAAGTTGTTTCTAGAAAAACTAATACCTAGTCCAATTTCTTGGGTAGTCATAGCTCCTACTTAATGGCTGTGTCATAATTTATCAGTCACAAATACCATAACACAAAGACTGTGACTGTTAATAGTAACACTATTTTCAACATTGAGTAGTCTGTTTTTAGTGATGAGGAATGTATGTGTATGTAAATATTCCAAAATCATCCAAAATTGTATGCTCTTTTATCTCTTCATAAAATATAGAACATTTCAGATTTGTCAATTTTGCTTGAGGAAGTTAGACATTATACAATGGTTTTGTGGTGTGTTTTATGATGCATGCACAATCATATTTCACTTTCAGAAGTTTCAGTGTTGACTGGTAGTCAGGCTCTGAAGTTAAACTCACTGGTTTGAGAAAAATATAAACAAGGATTTCCTCACAGATTCTAAGGGACAGTTATTCCCCTGATTCACATTTAGAGTTGCCAGCTATACTAGTTGGAGAAGGAAATGGCAACCCACTCCAGTGTTCTTGCCTGGAGAATCCCAGGGTTGGCGGAGCCTGGTGGGCTGCCGTTTATGGGGTTGCACAGAGTCAGACACGACTGAAGCGACTTAGCAGCAGCAGCAGCTATACTAGAATTCATTAAAAGCGAAAGCAAAAATGAAAAACAAATAGCACCAGTCCCAAGGAAAACTAAGAGTACTTAACTGTAAAATTTTTTGCATTACAATGTTTTAATCCATATCTCATCAGTTTATTTTATTTACCAAAGAACTCAAGTGTAGTTTCATTTGGCCTTGATTCAGGGAAATGCACCTGAAGGAGTAGCTCTTTGGAAAGAGCTACTTTCTAAATAAAATGTGCATATGAAAAAAAAAATTAAATTCCTAAGAACAGAAAGAATGGATGCCCAAAATGGATGTCTGGCTATATTTGGGACATGATAGTTCTGCAGATCATCCTGTAGGAGATATAAATCTTTCATTGGCCAGACCATACTCCCAATATGACCATACATGAATTCACTTATATGTGAATTAGTGAGAACACTGTCACTTGGACATGATGTAAAAGAAATTGCTTATAATTTACTCTTGTTGGGAGACATCTAGTATAAATATGCTCTTGACCCATGAAAATACAAATAGGAAGTGTGTAGTTGGACAGTAGATGTGTGCCTTACTAGTCAGTCCTAACTCACGCCTCATGGCTAGGAACCTATTCATAAATTAAATACCTTATTAATGTAAAAGAAATCCAAATATGCTAGAAAAATAATAAAGAGATAGTACAAGACGTTAAGTGAAAGAATATGTACCATCTGCCCAGTTTATGGAATAAGATGTTACGAACAGAGTGGATAATTTTTGTATTTCCTTCCAAATGCATTCTTCTCCTTTCATTGTCTGTTTTTATTAGAGGAAGTCGTTATCCTAAGATTATTTTCAATCATTCTTATGACTTCTTGGTAGTTGATCACATATGCATAAAAGTATCTGAGTACTATTTTTCATCTTTTTAAACTTTGTATATATGGCATCAAATTACACATATTCTGCGTATTTCTTATTTTTGCATAAGGAATTGTGAGTTTAATCTATGCAAGTGAGCATCAGTTTACCTCATGCATTTTCACAGTGTCTGTTGTCCAGTTACATTAGTGTGCTAGCTATTCAGCTATCGTCTCAGCTCCAAACCACCGCTTTATTCTTTGTGATGATGAGGTTGAGGGTAGGCAAACACATTTCTCCTTTGCCCCCGGCTCCCTGTTAGGTTCTGCCAATAGAGGGCGCTAGAGGGACACCAATCATTGGACAAGGAGTGGAGGAACTTCTGTTTGTTGGCTTGACAGTACAGTGTACCTGCGCCTGACAGCAGTCGTTTGTTCCAGTACCAGTTGGTTTTAGTGTTTACTTCTGCTTTCTTCCCCATACCCAGAACTGATGTCATTGCCCTCCTTCAAAAATAACAGCAGCACCCAATGTCTCCTTAAGAGATGAGTCCCAGCTCTGTTGGGGCCTTCCCCTGAGGAGCTGGCTTATTACACCAGCAGCAGAGCACGCCACCCTAGGGCTCTGAGCCTCAGCTCCACAGGGTTCCCTGGAAAGCTTCTAGCTCCTACACTCTCCTTTTCCTTTTGTTCATGAATGCCAGGAATGGTAGTTACTGCCTGTGCTACCCCAGTGTCCCTTTTTTGTCCTTCAGTCATCAAATACCTGTTTAACCAAATCCCTACATTAAATTCTCTTAAAATAACTGGTGCAGATTCTGTTTTCTTGGTTGGATCTTGTCTGATACAGCAGATAAGACAATATTCATTTGTTTTCTTTCCTACTGATGTATATGGTGGGCATGGCAAACCTGCTGCCCTGAAATCTTGGGTAAGTTTGATAATGTGCATATGTGCTAAGTCGCTTTAGTCCTGTCCGACTCTGCGACCCCATAGACTGTAGCCCACCAGGCTCCTCTGTTCATGGGATTCTTCAGGCAAGAATACTGGAGAAGGTTGTCACGCCCTCCTCCAGGGGATCTTCCCAACCCAAGAATCGAATCCGAGTCTCTTTAAGTCTCCTGCACTGGCAGATAGGTGGGTTCTTAACTACTGATGCCACCTGGGATCATGTAGTAAAGAACAAAATGTGGAAGCAGTCAGTGGTGATACAGTATGGTTGTCCCAGGCATGTTCTCGTGGCCTCTCACCCAGACCTCAGTAAAATAAAGTAGTGGGCCCATCCTCTGGCTTCTTCTGAGCTGCCATGATCTTCACTTACAGGAGGGCTGCTGAAACTGTAAACTCTGTGTGCCCCTATGTGAGAACACAGGCTTTGTGGCCACCTATCTTTGACCTTGAGTATATACTTTTTGGGACTTACGTGATTTCTCAGTGACAAACTGAATCAAAAGGTAACATCAGCTGACTCTGAATCATCAGTTTCAACAGTCTTTGTCCCTACTTTTGTTTTTGTGGTTTTGCTTAGGTTTTTTTACTTTGGGGATATAGACTTATTACACTTATCATTAATATTATTTCATATTATAAATAAAGGTTTTCTGATCATTCTTGAGGATGTCTCCCTGTGCCCTTTAAGAAGTCCAACAATGTTTTTTTAGATTCCTACAACTGACTGGGAAGATCCTGTGCTGGATGGTGATGAGGAATAAAACAAAAGCTACTTTTCCAAGAATCAGTCTAGAAGAGGAGACAGAGCGTCATTTTTATCACTCATCATAATAATCAAATATTGAGCAAGTGGAATATGCCTCACACCTCACACTGTGTCTTGCATTCAAGCATCTTATTTAACACATATGATGAAAGGTACAGAATGTAATGATGGATTAATTTTGCCTTGGGAGACAAGAGAGTTGTCAGCAACCAGCTGGGTAAGTCAATCATGACATTCTAGGCAGTTAGTCATGCCAGCAAAGACGAGGAAGAATGGCATGCTACAAGCAGAGACCAATATATTGAGGCAGGGGAGGGTAAAAGGAGGAAGAATAAGGAGAGATAATGAAAACATACGAGGCCAGAAAGATAGGCAAGGATCAGATCATTGAAGAACAAATGAAGTCTGGACTTTATCCTGAAGCTAAAAGACCCATCAAAGGATTTTAGAGTATCATGATGAACTAAACAGTTTTAAAAATTACTTTGGACTTTTATATATAGAATGGATAAGCAACAAAGTCCTACTGTAAAGAGCAGAGAACTATATTCATTATCCTATAATAAAGCATAATGGAAAAGAATATTGAAAAGAATGTATAAATGTATGGAACTGAATCACTTTGCAGTACAGCAGTAATTAACACACCATTGTAAATCAACTATACTTCAATAAAAAATTACTTTGCTAGTGGTTTGGAGGATGGAGAAGAAGGGAAAGCCAGGAGATTGTGGGGGAAGAAGGTGTTCTAAGAATGAGGTAGCCAACATGGCAATGAAGTTGGGAATGAGACCTGACCAACTGATTTAGTAAAGGAGAGGTCAGTGGTGACCTTGATAAGGTGATTAAGTCAGAGGAAAATCCTGATGGGAGGGAAAGAATTAAGACAGAGAATACAGCCATGTAAAAAATTTTGTTGTACAATGGAGCCAAAAAATGAGGCAGGAACTGGAAGATGATGTCAGACGAAGAGAGGGTAGTTTTTTGTTGTTGTTGTTGTTGTTTTTAGGGTAGGGGATACAACAGGATAATTAACCCAATAGACAAAGAAAAATTGATGATGGGGACGAAGAGAGAATTTCCAAAGCACTGTCTTTGGGATCTGGTGGACAAAGATAGGGAATGGACTTAGAGAGGGGCATGAACAATCATTGATAGAGGATAAGAGATGGAACTGATAGGTATGGATGCTGGCAAGTGGACTGATGCTTAGTAGGAGCTTGTGGAAGTCTATTTAGTTGGATAAACAATCCTGGAGTTCAGGAAAGAAGTTTGAGCTAAAGACAGAGGGAGTAGTTATCAGTTCATAGAGGGTGGTTAAATGTATGAAGTAGAAAAGGATCTGCTATAGGGGCTAAATGATAGAATAAGGAATGGAAACTAATTAACACCTATTGTGGCTATTGAGCATGAGTGCATTCAGAGTTCAGAGAAGGGAACAACAACAAAGGCTGCTGCTGCTGCTGCTAAGTCGCTTCAGTCGTGTTCGACTCTGTGCAACCCCAGAGACGGCAGTCCACCAGGCTCCCCCGTCCCTGGGGTTCTCCAGGCAAGAACACTGGAGTGGCTTGCCATTTCCTTCTCCAACAACAAAGGCAAGAGGTGAGAAATTTGAGTTTGAGGGGCAGGAGTTAGTGAGGAATCAATCCAGGATCAGAGGGGTTGTATATGTATTAAAATATAAAAAGAAGGGTGGTCTTGGCTAAGACCAGGAAAGACAAAATGGGACAGAGTGGGAGAAGGCTCTGATTGTCTGCCTTGATTTGATATACACATGGGAAGCATTTTACTCAATGAAAGCAAGGGTTAAGGAAAGTTCATAGTTTGCAGTATTGATTGAAGGTTAGGTTACTAGGAGTGAAATCAGAAGGGCTGATGGTGAGCCTGGTAGACTCACGGCTAGCCACAGAATCAGGATGCCGACAATAAAAATGGAGAGCAGATTTTGTAATGGATATTGGAACTAAAGACCTGGGGATAGCCAATGAACTCTTAGAGGCATTATTCCAGGGGTCCTTCTCTACTTTAAAATTTTGCGACTTACAAATAGATGGGGAAACAGTGGAAACAGTGTCAGACTTTATTTTTGGGGGCTCCAAAATCACTGCAGATGGTGACCATAGGCATGAAATTAAAAGACGCTTACTCCTTGGAAGGAAAGTTATGACCAACCTAGATAGCATATTAAAAAGCAGAAACATTACTTTGCCAGCAAAGGTCCATCTAGTCAAGGCTATGGTTTTTCCCGTGGTCATGTGTGGATGTGAGAATTGGACTGTGAAGAAAGCTGAGCGCCGAAGAATTGATGCTTTTGAACTGTGGTGTTGGAGAAGACTCTTGAGAGTCCCTTGGACTGCAAGGAGATCCAATCAGTCCATTCTAAAGGAGATCAGTCCTGGGTGTTCATTGGAAGGACTGATGCTAAAGCTGAAACTCCAATCCTTTGGCCACCTCATGCGAAGAGTTGACTCATTGGAAAAGACTCTGATGCTGGGAGGGATTGGGGGTAGGAGAAGAAGGGGATGACAGAGGATGAGATGGCTGGATGGCATCACCGACTCGATGGACACGAGTTTGAGTGAACTCCGGGAGTTGGTGATAGACAGGGAGGCCTGGTGTGCTGTTATTCATGTGGTCACAAAGAGTCAGACACGACTGAGTGACTGAACTGAACTGACTATTTATTAATAAAAGCATAATTATATTTATTTTAATACAGAACTTTATATTCTAAATATTCTAATGCCATAATAATTTTGAACTGTCATTCAAGTTAGGTACTTGAATATTTAAGTTCAAACCTTATTTAAACAACTTGTATCCATAATCACTTCCTACTCCTGATATATATATAAGGCAAGACATTACTAACCATACTTGGTAACAAACTATCTGAAACATGTTTCTATTGATTTCAAAATAATAAAAAGTTGGTACACTTCCTGGAATTAGGGAGTGTGAAGGGGAATTCTTTTCTTACTTTTTGGTTCTATTCAGAAAGCCAGGTCAAGCAAAGCAACAGGTAGAATTTCAACTTGACATGAAAATAAGTTCCTTCTCATTATAAAGCAATTCATCTGTCTTATATAATTCTAATACTTCCCTTAATTTTTTTTTTCCAAAATGAATTTGTACCTGATTGATATTATTATCTCAGGACATAAAGTCACATGGAAATTCAGTAGGGGACCTGGGAAAATGAAGGCATATTCTGAAAATGAAAAAAGGTTATTCCAATTAAAGGGTTTACAATTATAGAACTGAAGCAACTAAAGAAACAAAAAAGACACAAATATCCAAAACTTGCCAGTTTCCCTACATCAGATGAAACATAAGGGAAATACTTCTTGAAGATTAGGTTTTGAGTCATGTATAAGCATTTAGGGAAGAGGGCCTCCCTTGAAAAGTGAGCAGATCCTATAAAGATGAATAAATTGTATGCCCCAAAGCCTAGCTCTTTGGTTTCTGCACATAAACTTCACAGCATTGGCTGGATTCCAGGCAGGCCCAGAGACTCAGCCAGATGGGCACTTTCCATCACTGACCATATTGTCATCTATCTGTGTTTTACGTAGTAAAGTTCAGGTAAAGTCCCAATATTTCAGACTATTAGGCAGGCTTTCCAAGAGAAACTGGCAACTGTGGTTTCTGCTGATAGCTTCTTATAGTGCAAACACTTAGGGCCACTGGTCATAAACATTGAGTTCAGTCATTAGCATGTATGCAAATGTACTCTCCTGTTATTTTGGGAGCTCTATTAAAACTGAGGCTTGCCTTAGACTCTGTTTTGTGTCTGTCGCAGCTAACTATGTAAGTTTTCACAAGTTGTTGCTATGATAGTTCCTACTACAATGATTCCACATTTCCTATTAATGGAAATATTGAGCCATTTGATAAAATATTTTGATTGAAAATATTGAAATAATTTAATAAAATATTTTATTGAAAGAAAAGAGTTCAACCCCAAGTGTGTTTTGGAATGGGGTGGACTCATCTGCTTGGCTCATTGCTTCCAATTCTAGATTCAGGTGGACCTCTTAACAGAGCCAATCCGTTTGTGTACTTCTTGCACAATATCCTTTCTCAACACTGTGCTGTATAATCTATTCCTGAGATAGTATAAATAGTGGTAACAGATAGGCAGGTTTTTAACATAAAAGCTCTTCCAGTGATATAAAGTACAAGAATCTGAGTTTAACAAAGCACACTAAATTTTATCTATGATTATATTTTCCAAAATATGTGGCCATTTTGGTGTTCTTTGTCCTGAGGGTTGGTGCACTGGACACTTTTCTTGCTGCAGTGTTTGAGCATGCTGTTATATTACCAAACATAACAGAAACACCTGTGCTAAAAGAAGACGCTTTGCTCCTGATGAACAAGAATATAGATGTTTTAGAGAAAGCACTTAAACTGGCAGCCAGGCAGGTATTTCCCCTGATACACTGGCTGGGATATTGGAAAGAAAATCTGTAACTTCATAAGAATGTGAGTGCTTCGAATGCAGTAGAAATTTTTTTGCTCCTACTTGTTTTGAGCAGGGCGCACATTATCATGTGACCCCAGAAGATGAAATTTATGGCTGGATCTTCAAAAGGGAGACCATTTATCCCTATCTGGAGGATATCCCAGACCCTGAAGCAAACTGGATTCCATGTAGAGACCCCAGAGGTAAAGTCATTACGTTTTGATCTTTAAACAAAAAGTTGTGATATTGTAACACAGCAAATTTAGTAAGATTGACTAGTATTGTTGCTGACAGTCTGTGGCATTGGACTTAGACTTCTCTAATTCTTCGTATTGTGCACCATCTGGCATGTCTCTTGCTTGGTAAATGATTTGTGATGATATCTGGTTGGTTATTTATGGATTATGTGTACCCACAAGTTTTATAATAGATGTGATTAACTGGTTATCAACAAAGTGAGAAAGTTGTGAAATCTAGGACTTATGTTCTCAGAAGTAAGTAAGGGTTCACCCATGAAAACCTGCCTCCTTTGCAGGAATGGTAAAAAGATGAGTGTATTTATGTTCCAAAGGGCTTTGATATCGGCATGCAGTGTCATCGGTATGGTGAGTGGAAATTTCACAGGGCTTGAAAACGAGGCCTTTTTTCTGAGACTATATCCTACCACCTCTTGGCTGAATGATGTGGGACAGAAAACCTAAACTCTTGAAGTAAAATAGAGATAATAGTTTCCTTTCCTACTTCACTTTACAGAGTAGATGTATGTATAGTGAATTTCCTGGTGGTCCAATGATTAGGATTCTGAGCTTTCACTACTGAGGGCCTGATTGGTCCTCTGGGGCCCTCCCCAATCACTGATTGGGGAACTAAGATTCCGTAAGCCATGCAGCATGGCCAAATCCCACCCCCGACCTCACCCCACCCCCACAAAATGAATGTAAAGTGAAATAATACATAGAATCTATACAGTATGGTGCCCTCTTGAGTGTTAATTATCATTTAAAAAAACCAAAAACTATTACTTTTTTTTAAAACAGTAGCTGGATCTGAAATTTTGCTTTCTTGTCCTTCAAGAAAGTGTAGCAATTGCTTATAGCTGTAGTTTAAGCATAGCTTTCTGAAAGAAAATCTGCATAAAATATAAGAAAGATTATGAAAATAAATCATTTTAGGTGTACTTTTTAAAGTAGATCATACATGATGGCAAAATCAATGCATTAAAAAGTTATTTAATGTGCTATTTTTTTAATTTACAGATTTACAGGCATCTGTTTAAAGCTATTATCAAGTGCACAAAAACAGAAACTTCTTTAATAATTCTGACCATTTGAAATTAATTGGAAAGTCAAGTCCAATGTTGCAACATAAGAGCTCTTATATGTGAATCAGGTCTCACCCTGGGATTTTCACATTTGGAAAAATATTCTCAAAATGTTGCACAGTCTGTGTTTACAGTAACCACGTAATTATGACTCAATGTTTGCTTGTTTATGGGGCTTTTCCCAGAGCAGGAAGGACTCATTATTTGCAATAACTCAAGAGGCTTAGACTGAAATACACTCCATTTGCCTGGGCTGACAAACTGACTTTCCTAGGAGAAAGATGTCCTAAAGCCTGATTAATTAGTCTCTGATGAAATATTTTAAGTAGGGAAAGTAGGTGACAGATGAAATTTTAATATTAATGCGTCTTCCGTTCCATCGCTCAGTCGAGTCCGACTCTTTGCGACCCCGTGGACTGTAGCCCATCAGGCTTCTCCGTCCATGGGATTCTCCAGGCAAGAAGGGTTACCGTTTCCTTCTCCAGGGGAGTCTTCCCTACCCAGGGATCGAACCCGGGTCTCCCGCATTGGAGGCAGACGCTTTAACCTCTGAGCCACCAGGGAAGCCCCTTGCAGGCATTCAAATGGCAAGCTTTCAGCTCTGTGTTGTAGAAAGGAAAAATCCAGTATTTAAGAAAATGCTAATATTGGTAAAGAAAGCCACCATTTCTTCCCTAGTCACACTCATCTCTAAAAGGGATAATTCAAGTCCATATAGTCATCCTTGTGTACTTAAATACTATCATTTAGAATACTGACACATCTCATGCTTCCTAGAGTTTTCCCCATGGGGAACTAACAGGAAACATTCAGTTCAGTTCAGTTCAGTTCAGTTCAGTCGCTCAGTCGTGTCCGACTCTCCGCGACCCCATGAATCACAGCACGCCAGGCCTCCCTGTCTATCACCAACCCCCGGAGTACACTCAAACTCATGTCCACAGAGTCGGTGATGCCATCCAGCCATCTCATTCTCCGTCGTCCCCTTCTCCTCCCGCCCCCAACCTTTCCCAGCATCAGTGCCCTAATTATCTAGCCAAAAAAAGAAAACCAAAATAAAATATATAATAGTTTTATTAAGGCCTTCCTTAATGAATATGCATGTTGACAGTATTACTCTGTTTTTCCTGAAGGCAAGATAAAAGAAATGGTCTGAAATAATAGTCATAAATCTGTCCTTTCTATTCAAAGATTAGTTCAACATCAATTGTAGGGGGACTCAGAAACCACGGAGAGTCTGAATGGCCTCTACAAGCAATCAAGTCATCAGTGTCCCTGGGTGGTCTTCTTGTTGTTACAAAGTCCATAATGGTCATTATTTATTTATTGAGCACCTACTTGGTTCCGGAATCTGCACTTGGTACACTAAGCACATTGTCTCATTCAGTTTAAGTAGCAGGTATAACTATTCCCCTTTTATTTACTTATTCATTTTTTAAAAATTAGACATTTATTTTTATTTATTTGGCTGCGCCAGGTCTTACTTGCAGCACACATGATCTGCAATCTTCGTTGCAGCATGCAGGATCTTTAGTTGGGGCATGTGGGATCTAGTCCCCTGACCAGGGATTGAACCCCTGGGCGCCTGCATCAGCAGCCCATAATCTTAGCCACTACACCAAGGGAAGTATCTGCCACTTTAATATGAGGAAAAGAAGGGGGCTTAAAGTCTCACATTTGGCAATTAGCCTCGCTGGAATTCAAACACGAACATTTGCACTGAGTCATGCTAACAACAGAACGGACTCTGAGTGCCTGGAAGCATCATCTTCTACTTGAATTCTCCATGACTAGTAAATCCACTTCTTAGCAGATTCTAGTTGCATAAATTTGGATCTTATTTCCCACTGAAATCTCTCATAACTTCCTTTGGTGTCCATACTGCCTCTATGCTGCTGCTAAGTCACTTCAGTCGTGTCTGACTCTGTGCGACCCCATAGACAGCAGCCCACCAGGCTCCCCCGCCCCTGGGTTTCTCCAGGCAAGAACACTGGAGTGGCTTGCCTTTTCCTTCTCCAATGCATGAAAGTGAAAAGTGAAAGTGAAGTCTCTCAGTCGTGTCCAACTCTTAGTGACCCCATGGACTGCAGCCCACCAGGCTCCTCCATCCATGGGATTTTCCAAGCAAGAGTATTGGAGTGGGTTGCCATTGCCTTCTCCGATACTGCCTCTATAGCATGTTCAAATATGTGACATCTTCAAATTAGAATGTTTTAAGTATCTGAAGCCAGTTGTAGTCTTACCTATTTACTCACTTCAACCCCTTTTTACTTCTAGGATAAACATCCCCAATCTGGAACATTTGGGCATTACTTTGGAAAGCAATTTCATAGTGTGCATTTATCTCAGAGTTTCACACAAGGGCCCTCTAAGGTAGAAGGGAAGCTATTATGCTACTTCGACAGGTAAGGACACAGACAAAAGGGTGAAATCTTTTTTTCCTTTTCTTTTCCTTCCTTTTAAAAAATATTTGTAGTACCTAAAGCTGCATTTGTAGAGGATGATCGGCTTGGGACCAACTATTTACTGCCTCCTAGTGGAGAAGGACGGAGAAGGCAATGGCAAGCCACTCCAGTACTCTTGCCTAGAAAATCCCATGGATGGAGGAGCCTGGTAGGCTGCAGTCCGTGGGGTCGCTAAGGGTCGGACACGACTGAGCGACTTCACTTTCACACATTGGAGAAGGAAATCGCAACCCACTCCAGTGTTCTTGCCTGGAGAATCCCAGGGCCGGGGGACCCTGGTGGGCTTCTGTCTATGGGGTCACAGAGAGTCGGACACGACTGAAGTGACGCAGCAGCAGCAGTGGAGAAGGAAACGGTAACCCACTCCAGTATTCTTGCCTGGAGAATCGCATGGACGGAGAAGCCTGGTAGGCTACAGTCCACGTGGTCGCAAAGAGTCGGACACGACTGAGCGACGGAAGGGAACGGAGTAGGAATGTGGCTTGCATTATGGAAAAGATTCTCTTCATTAGAAAAGCCATTCATTTGTCTTCCTGGGAGAACTTCATAAGAAAATATGTTGCTTCTCTTCTTTCTCCTCTTCCTCTTCTACCCATTCTGTGCTTCGGTCCTGCACTGCTGTTGTGACTCTGGCAACTAGAATAGGTTAGTTTTCATAAAGAAGAAGATTGTATTGCATGTGTGTGCTCAGTTGATCAGTCCTTTCTGACTCTTTGCAACCCCATGGACTGTAGCCTGCCAGCCTCCTAGGTCCATGGGATTTTCCAGGCAAGAACACTGGAGTTGATTGACGTTTCCTACTCCAGGGGATCTTCCTGATCCAGGGATCCAACCTGTGTCTCCTGCATTGCAGGCAGATGCTTTATCACTGGAGCCACCTGGGAAGCCATTGTATTGCATACGAGTTTTTAAATTTTTGCTGTTGATTCTTAACCTAGAGTTGTTGTGTGTTATAATGACAGGCAAATAAAGTATCAGTTTGGATGTTCAAAAATCACTAACACACTGTAAGTTTAAGGCAATATCTATTGAATTAGGCTTGGCCATATCCTTATGCAAAAAAGACTCAGCTGTCTGGCCAAGGACAACTCCATCTACATTGTGGCAAATATCTGGGACAAGAATTCGTGTAATGCCAGTAACCCTCAGTGTCCCCCTGATGGTCATTACCAATACAACACTGATGTGGTGTTTAATTCTGAGGGCAGGCTTATGGCCCGCTATCATAAGGTGAGAATTACTTGTGCCTTAGCTGATCTTGAGTTATTTTTGTTTGTGATATCTATGTAGACTTGTTTGTTGAATGCTGGTGAGGGGACTGTTATAAACACATTCCTTAATTATTACATTTAGTTGAAAAGGGGACTTAACTTACTTTGACTTTTATATAAGGGTTCTGAATTTGAATTAGTCATAAAATAGAATCTGGCAGAATATTAAAGCAGATGTGCTAATAGCCTCACAGGATTTTAATATTTTCTGAGAAAGAAGGAGAAATTCTGTTTCATCACATGATTTAATACTAGAGTAAGTTTTTTGACCAAATGTTAGTGTTAGGTATTAAGCTTTAGTCATTCGTTCCATTAGGATCTTTTTGATTGAAATGATAGAAAAACCCCCAGCTGAAATTGATTTGAAACAACAACAACAAAAGCAATGGAATGCCCTCGCTCAGGTACCTGAGAAAATATAAATCATAGAAAGGATAGGTCTAGTTTCTGACATGGTCTGTATCTTAAGGCCTGGAAGATGTCAGCCATCCCCCCAGCTCTCTCTCTCTCATTTTTACGGTGTGTTTTTTTATCCTCTCAGGCCATGCCATACTGCATGCAGGATCTTAGTTCTCTGACTAGAGATTGAACCTATGTCCCTTGCATTGGGAGTGTGGACCATTGGACCACCAGGGAAAGTCACCCTCTAGCTCTCTTAGTTCCTTGTAAAAAATTTCCAAGTTTTTCTCAGCTGACTATCTTTTCAGAAGCCATATGGCTGCTGGTTACAAAGCGCATATCCTAATAGTGACAAAATCCAGAGGAAGACTGAATTTCTCTTTCCTAGAAACCCCACAAAAGCCTTATTATTCCTTCAATCCACCTAGGGGCCACATGCCTCGCTTGAGTCGATCTCCTGGGAATGAAGGATGGGCTGCCACCTGAGCAGTTTAGGAACCTCCGTGGTGGGGGTGGGATGGGGTGTGGCCTGAGCACATATGCACACATCAGGCCGAATAAAAACCTGAGCAGAACATAAGGCTGTACTCTTGAGCCAAGGGTAGATGGAGTTTGGGAGCAATAATCAAGCTGAAGAAAAATTTCTAATGGCTTACTAATTAACAAGGTTGAGCTATTATATTGTCTAAGTTCCAGTTTACTTCACCTCACTTATATAAACCTAGCCATTCCACGGGGAGACATGACAAAGTTCAGTTTATTAACACGTGTTAAACTTCACATGCGTGGTGATATGAGTACTTAAAAGAATTGAGTGAAAAACCATCAGAAATTTGTGAGGTTCGAAATTTCAAGTGACTTTAAGACAAATATCCATCTTTTAAATATCACTTGTAGATATGATCTCATTGGTTGATTCATTGATTGTGAGAAAAATGGAGTGCTTCGGGGGTTTTTTGGTGGTTGAACCAGTGAGGGGGTGGGGTAAGATAGGGGCGGGGCTGATGGAGGCGGGGTCGAGAGGGGGTGAGATCTCCCAGGGGCGGGGCTGTGGGAGGAGCGAGACCTTCACTATCTAGGTAGATTGGGGTCGTGGCCTCCAAGGTCATGGGCGGCTCTCAGAATGATGCCTGAGAGTGCGGTCTATGGAGCCGGGATATTGATCGAGTCCAGGGGACAAGAAAACTCACAAGACAGTGGTATACTGGGTATAATTTACATTAATTTATGTGTCATATTTTTGAATATGCACACTAAAATACATGCAAGGAGATTTTGCAAATATTAATCACTTTAATTTGCCAATTTTTTTACGAATCTTCCCCTTCTTTGCTTTTCATTAACAGTTCAATCTTTTTGCACCTGAAGTTCAGTTTGATTTTCCCAAGGATTCAGAACATGTGAGTCTCAACACTCCCTTTGGGATATTGGGCATTTTCACTTGACCACTCCCTTCAGGATGTTGAGCATTTTCACTTGTTTTGACATTTTCTCTCATGACCTGCCTGTGGTGGTGGTGGAAGAGTTTCAGGTTGAGAGCATCCACTACCCCAGGGCCTGTATAGTACACTGCCCCTCCTCTCAATGTGGGCCCTTCCATTCTCCCTTCCATTCAGCATGGGCCCGAGCCCTGAGAGTCAACCTGCTTGCTGCCAATACCCACAATACCAGGTGCACATGACTGGTACCTGCCCCCGAGTCCTGCCCCAAAGGGCAATCACAGTCTTGGGACGCCTTCATTTTCAAGCCATGTGTTTCTTTAATGATTTTTTTTCCCCCCAAATTAATTAAGTATTTATTTAGTTTTGATTAGCCTGTGAGCAGGCTTTCTCTAGTTGCCGCAGGCTGGGTTACTCCTCCTTGGGCTGCACAAGCTTCTCACTGCCGTGGCTTCTCTTGTGGGGCGCGTGGGCTTCAGTAGTTGTGGTGCATGGGCTTAGTTGCTCTGAGGCATGTGGTATCTTCCCAGACCAGGGATCAAACCCGTGTCCCTTGCTTTGGCAGGTGGATTCTTATCCACTATACCACCAGAAAAGTTCTTTAATGATTCTTTTATTAACTTTAATGTCACAAAATTAATAAGACTATGGCTTTCTATACCAACATTATTTAAAGAACATTATTCCTGGGAATAAAGAAGGGAGCAAAGAGTATACTGTCAATTTCATATGAGGGGAAATTGGAGTTAGACAGAATTCAAGTCACATAAAAAAAGCAAAGGCAGAGTTAAAGAAAGTCGCAGCCACCATCCATTAGTAATATTGAAATAAATCTTGCTGTTGGGATGATAAAATCACTTTAGACTTAATCAGGTTTTCAGAGTTTATCCTTTAAAAATCCATGTTTAAGGGAAGGTTCCTCTCTCGATTGTTTTGTTGTTTGATCCAGGTGAAGAATATCAAATACAAACAAATTAGACAGGTTGGTGGATACTTAAAATTGCTCTTCATGTCTGAGAAACTTTTTGATTTGTTATCAAGTTGGTTAAAGAAAGCGGAGCTTAAGTTAAAAAATAAAGTCATCCAAGTCAAATGATAGTTTCAGTGCAAGCAGACTCTTATGGAGGACACAGATTCATATTGAACTCAGGTCAGTGTAATCGGTATTTCCTTCCTTATCTTGAACATTCTTATGCTTTCATAACTTTATATTTCATTTCTTATGAAATGATTCTATTAGTTTGTGACCATGAAATTTTGAAACCGGTATTCATGTTTCTCCATGTAACCCGTAGGCAGTGAAATCTATGCACCGGAGGCTGTCAAGGTGAAAACAGAGAGTGGCCAGCTGACGCTCTCAAAATTGAAGTCTCGACCTTGACAAGAACCGTTACCCTGCAGCTGCTGACTGGAGTGTTCATGCTAGGGGTGTCAAGCCATTCCCATTGGAGCAGTTGAATTTTCCAGGGATGATTTATTTGATGAATTCACCTTAACCAGGCTTAAGAGAAACACAGGAAATTACACAGTTTGTCAGAAGGACCGGTGCTGTCACTTAACTTACAAGATGTCTGAGAAATGAACTGACGAAATGTATGCACTCGGTGCCTTGACGGATTACATGCGATAGAAGGCCAATATTACTTACAGGTAGAAACACTCAAGTATGTAAGAATGACTTTGTTACTAGTTTGTCATTATTGCATTTCTTTAGGTCATCATTGCATTTCGTTAAGAACTGTGCTGGATTCAGTTAATTGGAATAGTGTTACATTTGTCATTGAACTTTTCTCCCTCGAATACTTTGTTTAGTCCTGGCAAGAACAGAATTAGAGCTGCAAGGTAAAAACATATAATCGATTGCTTAGTTCCCAGCAGACAGGGTTAAAGTTTAAAAAGCTACAATCCCCATATATTTTCTTTTTCTGTCAGGTTACTTTAGGGCTGTGTTTGCAAACTGACTGTTTTCAACTAGAATCCAGAGCAAGAAGTCCATTGCACATCATAACCCAGTGCCATCAAGACGTATCTCAAAGAGATACTTAGTGAAACAAACATTTTATAAAATAATGCAAACAAAAATTAGACATAGCTGTAATTATATCCAACACAGTCTAATTTTGAAAATTCTAGTCTACTCCGTTGGAGAAGGCAATGGCAACCACTCCAGTACTCTTGTCTGGAAAATCCCATGGACGGAGGAGCCTGGTAGGCTGGGGTCGCAAAGAGTTGGACACAACTGAGCGACTTCACTTTCACTTTCATGCTTTGGAGAAGGAAATGGCAACCCACTCCAGTGTTCTTGCCTGGAGAAACCCAGGGACGGTGGAGCTTGGTGGGCTGCCGTCCATGGGGCCGCACAGAGTCAGACACAACTGAAGTGACTTAGCTGCAGTCTACTCCATTTTGCTGCATTGAAAGAAAAGGGCTAATCTTCACTCACTAAATTAATGTTCAGTCAGTTCAGTTCAGTTCAGTTCAGTCCCTCAGTCGTGTCCGACTCTCCGCAACCCCATGAATCACAGCACGCCAGGCCTCCCTGTCCATCACCAACTCCCGGAGTTCACTCAGACTCAAGTCCACAGAGTCGGTGATGCCATCCAGCCATCTCATACGGTTGGCTAATAGATTATGAGCTGCAATTGGGGGAGAAAGGACTTAAGAGGCAAGCTAGAAAGTATTGTTCTATTCTTTGAAATTGTATTTTTAGCTGTGAAAACATTTCCAAGATTTCCAACCACTTCTCTTTTCTTTTCCTACCTTGGTAGGCATGTTACTGAAATGTCAAACCCCTGACCTGAAAACTTGTGGTGAGCCTGTGGGGTCAGCTTTTACCAAGTTTGAAGATTCCCTCAGTGGCACATTTGGAACGAGTTTTCCCATAGATCGTTCTCAGTGGGAGTCAGCTTGCCCCTGAAAGACATTGTGAGGTAGCGGATTTTCAGGAGGATAAATTCCTTTGAACAGATGGAGTTGATTGGCATAATGAAAATTTGAAACAATGAGACAGCATTGTAACACTGAAGTTCACCTTATGTAAACAACTTATACAAAGACACTGTGATATGAAGACAAGTTGTAGTTCTAGACTGTCTTCAGGCTGTGATAAGAGAATCTGGGGTTTTATTTTCTTACATAAATGTGATTTTGAGAATCAAAGGAACAAGATTATGGAGGAATTAAAAAAAAATATTGATTGCCAATGATAGCCAGCAACTAATGTTTTCTTTGTTTGCAAAGATCACCAGGGCAGTAGATTTATTTACTGCATGTTCATCCAAAGTCCTTCTGATATTACTGCATACGTAGATCTGAAACAGGGAGGTTCTGATTCCAAAGTCTGTGGGCTTTTGACTACTTCATGCTGCTTTTAGAGTGACATTGTCAAAGAAGGCCTCTGGACTGGAAACCAAATCTGCACTGAAGTTAATCCTTTGCTTTCTTTGATTGGGTTTCAAGAGACGGATGTCTGCAGAGCCAAGCCAGAGCCCCTTTGCCTACCTTGGTTCTAGCCCTTTATGGAAGAGTGTTTGAGAGGGATCCTCCATGCTTAGGGCAGGGCCCCGGGTAACTACAGTGATCCCCATTCACTGCCATCCTTTCAGGATTAGCCTGGCAAAGAGAGAGGAAAAAGAGAGAGCCCAGCCCGTAGTATCTGTTTAGAAGATGTGTCATAACTTTGCTGGAACAGCCAACTTTTAAGCAGATTTAAAAAGAAATGGAAGAGCGTGCACATTTTACATGCTCACTCTGGGAGCATGTGTCACTATGTCCATGCATGGTGCAACATGTATCTATGGGAGGAGAGCCACGAAGAGTCCTTGGGTGGTAACTGCTCTAACGTATGCAAATACTGTATCTCTCATTTGTAATTGCACAGGGAGAATGTGGAGGGTATTTGGTCCCAGTCAGTTAGGACACAGAAAGTTAAAAACAAGGGTATCTTTTAAATAACTTTTTAACAAATTGAAATTGTTCCATTATCTCTTTATTCTACTTTTATGGAATATTTGTATGGAAGTTAGATACTTGTGATTGGAAATTTAAAAAGAGATAAATGAATAAATGATCTACTTCAGAACACACACTGTTTCCTTCTGAAATTATTATCTTAGAATGTACCCAATCCTGGATAAACCCTCTTGTCCTCTGGAATTTGTTGCAGCCTGTGCTAGACAGGATCTTTTCCTAGAAAAGGGCACCCTGTCACCTTTTTCCCAGTTACCTTCGGTCCCTTGACCCTGGCATCCTGAGTCCTTTTCCTGGTTGGTCACTTATTAACTCTGGGAAGAGATACACATATGTGAGAGAAGAGGAGCTCTCTAGGATGAGTGGGAGAGGCTGAGGATCACTCCAAGTTTGGGGACACATTTCCCCTTCCCTAAAAGCTATGACAACCACTTTTCTAGATTTTTCCCAAGTGTTTATTTCCACTTGATTTAATTCAATCCAGTTCCAGGAAGCTGGAGACATTCTAGGCAGTAGAAAATGCCTTTGGTCTCTCTGTTTCCATCATACCTGGAATCTCTCTCCAGGGGCTAGGATGGAACCTGTACTCTGGACTCCTCTGTTTGTGCAGGATGTAGGCTTCCTCTGCATGACGGCCTTGTGTTGGTTCTTTCTAGGCTTCTTCTCTCTCTTCTAGACAGTTGTTTGGAGCTTGCATTAGTATCTAGTGGCCCCAGCTTCCTCACCACCCCTCACCCCTTGCATCTTATATAGCCAACCTCTGCCCCTTCTCTAGTCCCAGGAACCACAGAATCACTGCATCCCATGGGTGTTCTCAGCTCTTCCCGTGACTATACAACCTAGTGTCCCTCTTTGTATATCCCATGCTGTTTTGGCACTTATCTTTTAACATCCCATGTCTTTTATTTCTTTGAGCTCTAATTTTGTCTCTCCCCCTTCTCTTCCTTAATTCTCACTTTATTTACCATGACTCATTAATTAGGACCTTGCTAGACTCAGCCCTCACAGCTGTGTCTTCCTCATTGAAATCCTTTCTTTGGAAAGTGAAGCCACTCTTCTGGCTTCAGCTAGTGTTTCTGAGGCAGCAAAGTACATAAATTCACTGGAAGGAAAAAAAAATTTTTTCATGAGAGTCAGTTCAAGTCATAGAATAATGATTAGAGACTATATTTTAAAGAAACAAAAGGCATATTAAGACCTATGGTAAACATATATAGTCTTACAATATAAACAACTTTATCGATTAGATTAATGTCAATAGGAGATCGACAGTGCTTTAGCCATTAAATATTAATATGTAGGTGCATATACCTAGAGGACTTCCCAGGTGGCGCTAGTGGTAAAGAATCTGTTTGCCAATGCAAGAGACACAAGAGATGTGGGTTCAATCCCTGGGCCAGGAAGACCCCCTGGAGAAGGGAATGACAACTTACTCCAGTATTCTTGCTTGTACAATCCCATGGACAGAGGAGCCTGGCAGGCTGCAGTCCATAGGCTCACAGAGTCCCCGCAACTGAGTGATTGAGACCCACAGTATACTTAGAAACTGTTTTATCACACACACTAGAATTCTGACTCCAATACCACTTCTGATTACCAGCTATGATTCTGATACCTGATTTTTGTGTGTGAATTGTTCCCCAACACCATCAAGAAATTTTCCAACACCAGCTGGGAGTCCAGAATTTCAATGCAATTCTGACCTCATCTAACTGCAGATGGTGTTCGATGCCATAAGACTGCCTTCTCCCCATGTCAGACTCTGGTTGTGAACCCAGATGTCTCCTGTCCTTCTGACCAGCTGGCTATAGATTAGAAGTTTCATGGACCTTCTCTTTAGGTTTGACAGATTTCCCAGAGTGCTCACAGAACTCAGAGGAACAGCTTACTTACTTGATTACCAGTTTATAACAAAAGGATGTTACTCAAGAACAGCCAGATGGAAGAGGAACAAAGGATGAGGTATGGGAGAGGGACTCTGAGCTTCTCTGTCCTCTGGAGCATGCGAGTCTTCCAACATGTCCTCCCATTTACAAACCAGAAAGCTCTCTGAACCCCATCATGACATAGGTATGACTGATTAAACTATTGACCATAGGCGACTGAACTCAATTCTTAGCTCCTCTTCCCTCTCTGGAGGTCAGGGGGATGGGACTGAAAGTTCCAAGCTTCTAAACCCTTGGTTGTTTCTCCTATCAACCAACCAGCTCTCAGCCTTAGGTACTTTTCAAAAGTCACTTTGTTAACAAAACAAAAGACATCTACTTCTCTCATCACAAAAAATTCCAAGCATTTCAAACACTTTGTGGAGGAAAAAGTGTCAAGTGTTACTCAGTCACTTAGTCGCTTTGCAATCCCATGACCTGTAGCCTGCGATGCTCCTCTATGAGGATAAAGATCAAATATATATTTCTTATTATAAGTCACAATATTGCACATAAAACACGTGTGCATATGTGTCAGTTCAGTTCAGTTCAGTCTCTCAGTCGTGTCCGACTCTCCGCAACCCGATTAATCACAGCACGCCAGGCCTCCCTGTCCATCACCAACTCCCGGAGTACACTCAAACTCATGTCCACAGAGTCAGTGATGCCATCGAGCCATCTCATTCTCCATCGTCCCCTTCTCCTCCCGCCCCCAAACTTTCCCAACATCAGAGTCTTTTCCAGTGAGTCAACTCGTCGCTTGAGGTGCCCAAAGTATTGGAGTTTCAGCTTTAGCATCAGTCCTTCCAATGAACACCCAGGATTGATCTCCTTTAGAATGGATTGGTTGGATCTCCTTGCAGTATAAGGGACTCTCAAGAGTCTTCTCCAACACCACAGTTCAAAAGCATCGATTCTTCGGCGATCAGCCTTCTTCACAGTCCAACTCTCACATCCATACATGACCACGGGAAAAACCATTGCCTTGACTAGATGGACCTTGGTTGGCAAAGTAATGTCTCTGCTTTTTAATATACTATCAAGGTTGGTCATAACTTTCCTTCCAAGGAGTAAGCGTCTTTTAATTTCATGGCTGCAATCAGCATCTGCAGTGATTTTGGAGCCCCAAAAAACAAAGTCTGACACTGTTTCCACTGTTTTTCCATCTATTTCCCATGAAGTGATGGGACCAGATGCCATGATCTTTGTTTTCTGAATGTTGAGCTTCAAGCCAACCTTTTCACTCTCCTCTTTCACTTTCATCAAGAGGCATTTGAGTTCCTCTTCACTTTCTGCCATAAGGGTGGTGTCATCTGCATATCTGAGGTTATTGATATTTCTCCCAGCAATCTTGATTCCAGCTTGGGCTTCTTCCAGCCCAGCGTTCCTCATGATGTACTCTGCATATAAGTTAAATAAGCAAGGTGACAATATACAACCTTGACGTACTCCTTTTCCTATTTGGAACCAGTCTGTTGTTCCATGTCCAGTTCTAACAGTTGCTTCCTGACCTGCATACAGGTTTCTCAAGAGGCAGGTCAGGTGGTCTGGGATTCCCATCTCTTTCAGAATGTTCCACAGTTTATTGTGATCCACACAGTCAAAGGCTTTGGCATAGTCAATGAAGCAGAAATAGATGTTTTTCTGGAACTCTCTTGCTTTCTCCATGATCTAGAGGATGTTGGCAATTTGATCTCTGGTGCCTCTGCCTTTTCTAAAACCTGCTTGAACATCTGGGAGTTCACGGTTCACATATTGCTGAAGCCTGGCTTGGAGAATTTTGAGCATGACTTTACTAGCGTGTGAGATGAGTGCAATTGTGTGGTAGTTTGAGCATTCTTTGGCATTGCCTTTCTTTGGGATTGGAATGAAGACTGACCTCTTCCAGTCCTGTGGCCACTGCTGAGTTTTCCAAATCTGCTGGCATATTGAGTGCAGCACTTTCACAGCATCATCTTTCAGGATTTGAAATAGCTCAACTGGAATTCCATCACCTCCACTAGCTTTGTTAGTAGTGATGCTTTCTAAGGCCCACTTGACTTCACATTCCAAGATGTCTGGCTCTAGGTCAGTGATCATGTTATCGTGACTATCTTGGTCATGAAGATCTTTTTTGTACAGTTCTTCTGTGTATTCCTGCCACCTCTTCTTAATATCTTCTGCTTCTGTTAGGTCCATACCATTTCTGTCCTTTATCGAGCCCATCTTTGCATGAAATGTTCCCTTGGAATCTCTAATTTTCTTGAAGAGATCTCTTGTTTTTCCTATTCTGTTGTTTTCCTCTATTTCTTTGCATTGATCACTGAGGAAGGCTTTCTTATCTCTCCTTGCTATTCTTTGGAACTCTGCATTCAGTTGCTTATATCTTTCCTTTTCTCCTTTGCTTTTCGCTTCTCTTCTTTTCACAGCTATTTGTAAGGCCTCCTCAGACAACCATTTCGCTTTTTTGCATTTCTTTTCCATGGGGATGGTCTTGGTCCCTGTCTCCTGTGCAATGTCATGAACCTCCGTCCAGAGTTCATCAGAGTTCATCAGTCTATCAATCATATCTAGTCCCTTAAATCTATTTCTCACTTCCACTGTATAATCATAAGGGATTTGATTTAGGTCATATCTGAATGGTCTAGTGGTTTTCCCTACTTTCTTCAATTTAAGTCTGAATTTCGCAATAAGGAGTTCATGATCTGAGCCACAGTCAGCTCCTGGTCTTGTTTTCGCTAACTGTATACAGCTTCTCCATCTTTGGTTGCAAAGAATATAATCAATCTGATTTCCATGTTGACCATCTGGTGATGTCCATGTGTAGAGTCTTCTCTTGTGCTGTTGGAAGAGGGTGTTTGCTATGACCAGTGCATTCTCTTGACAAAACTCTATTAGCCTTTGTC
This sequence comes from Moschus berezovskii, assembly GCF_049115385.1. Classification (NCBI taxonomy): domain Eukaryota; kingdom Metazoa; phylum Chordata; class Mammalia; order Artiodactyla; family Moschidae; genus Moschus; species Moschus berezovskii. The sequence goes on along the minus strand of NC_142469.1, from coordinate 77,968,510 downwards.
CTGCTTCATTCCGTGCTCCAAGGCCAAATTTGCCTGTTTCTCCAGGTGTTTCTTGACTTCCTACTTTTGCCTTCCAGTCCTCTATAATGAAAAGGACATCTGTTTTGGGTGTTAGTTCTAAAAGGTCTTGTAGGTCTTCATAGAACCGATTAACTTCGGCTTCTTCAGCATTACTGGTAGGGGCATAGGCCTGGATTACTGTAATATTGAATGGTTTGCCTTGGAAACGAACAGAAATCATTCTGTCGTTTTTAAGATTGTATCCAAGTACTGCATTTCGGACTCTTTTGTTGACCATGATGTCTACTCCATTTCTTCTAAGGGATTCCTGCCCACAGTAGTAGATATAATGGTCATCTGAGTTAAATTCACCCATTCCAGTCCATTTTAATTCACTGATTCCTAGAATGTCGACGTTCACTCTTGCCATCTCCTGTTTGACCACTTCCAATTTGCCTTGATTCATGGACCTAACATTCCAGGTTCCTATGCAATATTGCTCTTTACAGCACCGGACCTTGCTTCTATCACTGGTCACATCCACAACTGGGTATTGGTTTTGCTTTTGCTCCATCCCTTTATTCCTTCTATAGTTATTTCTCCACTGAGCTCCAGTAGCATACTGGGCACCTACCGACCTGGGGAATTCCTCATTCAGTATCCTATCATTTTGCCCTTTGTTACTGTTCATGGGGTTCTCAAGGCAAGTATACTGAAGTGGTTTGCCATTCCCTTCTCCAGTGGACCACATTCGGCTGTGGTCCATGTGATCAGATCGGCTAGTTTCCTGTGATTATGATTTCAGTTTGTCTGCCCTCTGATGCCCCCTCGCAATACCTACCGTCTTATTTGGGTTTCTCTTACCTTGGTCGTGGAAAATCTCTTCACAGCCGCTCCAGCAAAGTGCAGCCGCTGTACCTTACCTTGGACGAGGGGTATCTCCTCAATGCAGGCATTCTCAGATGCTCATCTTATCTCATCCTCAAGGTTGCCCTGTGACATCAGCATTTTGTTGACCTCCCTTCAATTAGCTGGATCAGCTGGATCAACTAGATTAGCTGGATCAACTGAGGAGATCGCTGATAAGGGAAATGAACTCTCCAAGGTCCCACAGCAAGCTAGTGGCAGTGCTGGGGCAAGAAGCCTAATCCCTTAAACTGCCACATTCATTGCTTCCTTTGTGTACCTGTAGACAGACAGGATGGGGGGCCTCCCAGAGGAAAAGAATCAGACATGGCTTTCTTAACATGAGAGAAGCCAGTTTATTTTTTTATTTTTTATTTTAGGTAATTAATTTATTTTTTATTGGAGGCAAATTATTTTACAATATTATATTGGTTGGTTTTGACATACATTGATATGAATTTGCCCCGGGTTTACATAAGTTCACCCTCCTGAACCCCCCTCCCACCTCCCTCCTCCCTTTATCCTCCCTCTGGGTCATCCCCGCATGCCAGCCCCGAGCATCCTATAACATGCATTGACCCTGAACTAGTGATTCATTTCACATATGACAACATACGTGTTTCAATGCCATTCTCCCAAATCATCCCACCCTCACCCTTTCCCATAGAGTCCCAAAGACTGTTCTATACATCTGTGTCTCTTTTGCTGGAGAAGCCAGTTTAGACCTAAGCCATTTTGTGATCTAAGCCTGGCCACAATGCTTGTCTTTGCAGAATAGGTCTCCATAGAGAATGATTTACAGGGAACAAGATAATTAAATTCTTTTTAAAGGAACCTCTGAGATCAAACCAGGAGATTGGGATTGACATATAGGCACTACTGTGTGTGCTACTGTGAAGCACTGGGAGCTCAGTTCAGAGCTCTGTGATGACCTAGGGGTTGGATGGAGCGGGCGCGGAAGGAAGGTCCAAGAGGGAGGGGATATATGTATGCATATGGCTACTGCAATTTACTTCATTGTATAGTACAAACTAACACAACATTGTAAAAGGATTATATTCCATTTAAAAAATTTAAAAAAAAATAGCTATATCGAGGCCAGAAATATGACTTAACTGTCTTGGAGACAATATATCATTGTAAAGACTCCCAGTTCAATTCCGAAAGTAAAGATCAATCTGAAGCACATTCTTGAGCTGTTCTGTAGGATCCAAACACCTACCAAGGACTCACTCACTCAACCACCAGGCTGACTGGAATCTAAGAAAAGGTGATGACCCTCCTAACTTCAGCCAACTGCAGCCTGGAGTCTGCCAACCTTGGCCCCAAGTCAATGCTGAATTCTTCTTTGCTCAAGGCCCTTCATGAATACCAATGCACCCTTAGCATAAAACTTCCCCCATTTTGCAATATCCTCAGTGTTCTTACTTGTTGCAAGTAAAAAAAATAATCCTTCCTCTGCCCTTTGGGTTGATTATATCTTCTGGCTTAACACACACCAAGAGGCAAAACCAAGCTTTTAGGTAATGTTAGAGATCAGAAGATTTAACTGAGGCATCATAAGAGAGGCTATTGGTACGACCAGTCCTAGTTTAAGCTGATGGATGGAATTCTATTGCAACAACAACAATCAACAATGTAAAGATTTCTCCCAAACGGTATGTGTCAGGTAGGCTGGAATCGCAAGCTTGATGTAGTAGTAAATGTGGGGAAGGGGAGGAGTTATCTAGCCCTCTATTAAATTTATTTCTTTTTTGTTGTTCTTGCAGTAGAATTCTATCCATCAGCTTAAGTAGGGCTATTAAATAACCCTTTTAAATCTTGTAGTAGGATTGTGTCCCTGGGCTGTGACCTTCACAAGTGTTTTTCAGCTGTTTTCTTTCCTCCTTCTGTTGGGACAGGCAGGTTAAAGGGGATTAGAGATGGGGTTTTAGTGTCCCCCAGAAAGGTTAGGCTCTAGTAAATCGTTTTCACTGAAGACAGCTTTGGTTAAGAGAACAGAATGCTCTGCATGTATTTCAGAGTAGGTGTATTTTTCCTCCTCCTTTAAGAAGCAGCACAGGATGTTTTACTTCCTCATTATTCCCTCAGAGAACCTGGTTGGGCTTCTGGAGTAAAAGTCATAAAAATGTGCTGCTGCTGCTAAGTCACTTCAGTCATGTCCAACTCTGTGTGACCCCATAGACGGAAGCCCACCAGGCTCCCCCGTCCCTGGGATTCTCCTGGCAAGAACACTGGAGTGGGTTGCCATTTCCTTCTCCAATGTGTGAAAGTTAAAAGTGAAAGTGAAGTTGCTCAGTCGTGTCCGACTCTTAACGACCCCATGGACTGCAGCCTACCGTGAGGACCCTCCTAATACTGAAACCTCCTCCACACCCTCCCCCCAACCCCGTGTTTATCTTGCAAGCCTGTCCAGTTATTTGGCAAACACAGCTGGACTTATCATACCAGGACTGGTTGCCTCAGTGGACTTCTACTCCAGGTAAGCCTGTTTTTCTAATTTTGGGGGTAATGATATGTGCTGACTTCAGTTCTCTGACATATCTAAAATAGTTGCTGCTTTTCAGTTGTTCAGCTGTGGGTTTTTTTTTTTTTTTTTGGTTGAGATAATGAGAGAGAAGACTTCAAAGTTCTAGTTATATCAGACTGGAAACACAATGGGAGATTCTTATTTATATTTGAATAAGATCAAAGAAATATATGTTTTAAATCTCTAGGTGACTCTTTCCAGTTTTAACTTTTCTTTCAGAGCTTCCTTTATAAATTCTTATGGAATGATTACAATCTCCTTGTAAGAAAAAAATGGATAAATGGAAACTTCTATTAAATAGAGTTGGGAGACTAGAAGGGGAAGTTCTTATGCCCTGTGACAACAGCAGAGCCATAGAGGAAGAAGACCACTCTCTCCTTTCCTGGCAAGGACTCTTTGTGGCAAGAACTCAGCCAAGGAAAAACCAGGGACTCTTTATTTACTCTAGTCCTCTCAACTTCCTTTTTCTCTCTATAAAAGCATTCTCTTTCTCTTGCCCTGCTCACCATGGTGGCAGATCCCAAACTGAGATTCTCTGCTGATCCTGAGTAAGGATCCCACCCCCCTAGCTTGTCACAGAGCACCAGCTTTGGGTTCCCTGCATCGTCCTTTTAATGAATAGAATACAACAAAATTGATGGGCTGTCACTTTCTAGATGACATTACTAAAGACTGCGGCTTCTATCTTGGATGGTGGGTTCTCTTGTTACCTGGGTTTGAGGGGAGCTGGATGCCAGCATGTGAGTTTCCTTTTGGTGCGACCAGGGGCCTTCACAGCAAGGGACATGTTGGGCCATAGTCAATGTGGACCTGAGGCCTGCCTGGAGCCATGTGAGCCTAGAACTTAGAACTGACTCTTTTCCCAGTCAAGCTTTGGTAATTGTGGGACAGAGGCACCCAGTCAAGCTGCCCTAGGTTTCCTGACCCACAGAAAATGTGAGATCATACAAGCTTGCTCTTAGAAGCCATTACTTTTGGGGGGTGATTTGTCATATAGACAATGGATATTCCTCTTTGTCCTGAGTCTTCACCATTTTGAGGAAACGAAAGTGAACAAAATATGAAATTCAAATATTCACAAGGTGATAGTAATAATAATTCACAATTGAAAAGCTGTTTATTCTTCAACTTATTTACATAAACTATTAGGTGTTGAAGTTCTAAGATGTATGAGTTCCACGACTTCATATGTTTAAGTCCTAACCCTCTGCACTTCAGCCTGTGAGTTTATTTGGACATATGATCATTTCAGATGTAATCAGTTAAGATGATGTCATACTGGAGTAGGATGGGCACTCAAGCCATTGACTGGTGGCCTTGTAAAAACGGTAAAAGTTTGGGGGACTCAGACGTGCCCACAGAGAGAATACTGGGTGAAGACACACAGGGAGGAGACAGCTAAATACAAGGAAAGAGGCATGAACAAATCTGTCCCTCACAGCCCTCAGGAAGAGCCAATTCTGCTAACCCCTTCCTCTGAAACTTCTATCCCCCAGAACCGCAAGACAATACATTTCTGTTATTTAAACCACCTACTGTATGGTACTTTGTTATGACAACCCTAGCAGACGGAAACGTACATGCATTTTCTTGTTTGATCCTCACAGAGCCCTGTGAGAAGGGAAGGTCATTTGTTACATAAGGTCTGTTTACATCTATGTCTGCGATGTAAAAGTCACAAGGCTTTCTTCAAGCTAGCTTTTGTCATTTATTTTTAAAGGACTAAGTTCTGGGAGCCACGTGGTTCACTGTGTTCTCTCTCTCTATAAATAACAGGGCTTACTCTGCTTTTCAGCAGTCTCTGGACTTCAGCATGATTATGTCTCAGCTGCTGAACTATGTGGCCGTTTTGTTTTTCTGTGTCTCCAGAGCCGACTCCCTGGATACCTTTATTGCAGCTGTTTATGAGCACCCAGTCATATTGCCTAATGCCACCCTCGTGCCAGTGTCTCCTGAAGAGGCCTTGGCAGTAATGAACCGAAATTTGGATCTTCTGGAGGGAGCAGTGACGTCAGCATCGAAGCAGGTACCATTTCTCAAGTGTGCTTCTGACTCTTATGTAGAGACAGGGTGGCGTCCTAGTAGATAAAATCGCTGTCAGGGTCAATTACACTTTTGAATGACATATGTCTCAGGGTAGCCAAGACCTTGTTTTGCAATCAAAGTCCTCCCGGCTCCTAGGTTTTAGGGCAAGGACACTATTACATACTTCCCTAACAGTGAGAGCAACATTTAGAAAACACAACTTGGTTATTATTAAGTGAGGACAAATCTTAGAGGAACTTGCTGTGAATTCAACTATTTTGTTGATTTTGTTGCTTTTTTCTGTTAACAGGTGGTAGGTTGGAGGATAAATGGGTCAGGAATCAGTAGCTATTCTTGGAGTACTTTTGCGCTCTAAGAGTTTGTAGGTTATCATGTTAGTTTGTAACATCAAAACAAACTTAAGTTGCAAATTACTTACCAGTGTGTATTATATACTTCATACTAATTACAAAAGTACATATGTTAGTGCTTAGTAAGTTCTTGAACTGAATGAAGGGTTAAGTTTGCGTGTGTGGTTTGAATGAATGTGGTTGAAATAAGCTATGTGTAGAGCAGGTAAAGACAAGGGATATATAAAGTCTGATGAGAGTCATGAATGTATACATAGAGCATGTATTTATCAACATACATTCGTGTACATACAAAGATTTAAAAGGTTATTAAGAATTCTGAGGTTTTTTTTTCACCTTTAGTTTAACTGCTTCCTTAAAGGCCACACACACAGCAGCTTCCAGGGTGACTCTTCCACCAGAGTTGCTCAGGTGAGCTCAGCTTGTACCTCTAGGCACCCTTCAGATAACCATGTCATAGCTCCTTTCTGAGAAATGGGGACTGCATTTGTAGGGTATGAGGTGGGGAAGGCTGGAGCAGAAGAGTGAATGATAAGTATCCTGACATACTCAGGCAAGATAGCTGGCCAAAGGTCAGGGAGAGGGTTTATTCAGGGAAGAGTTAGGTTTATAGTTAACAACCACAGCAAGTGGCAAGCCTGTGAGGAGCCTGGAAAAATATTAACAGCCATGAAAGGATGAAATAGTGACATAGAAATGATAACTGTGTGATTAGGAAATGAAAGTGGTTGGGCAAAGAAAATAAATTATAAATAGAAAACAAAAGAATAAGATGAAAAAAGAAAGCAAATATTGTTCCTCTGCCACTCAGGTCCTCTTGCAGGCCCTATCTTTGATTGTTTGCTTATTTGAAAAATATATTGATTCTGCTTCATTTGTAACAGGGTGCGCATATCATTGTGACCCCAGAAGATGGCATTTACGGTTTCAACTTCACCAGGGAATCTATCTACCCATACTTGGAGGATATCCCAGACCCTCAAGAGAACTGGATCCCTTGTAATAATCCTAACAGGTAAAGAAATGTATTATGGAGAATTTAACCATGAACATGTACTTAATCTGAGAAAACTTTGTAGATCATTGTATGAGCTTCACTATCAGATATAAGTTTCAGGATAGTTTTGTAATTTTTCGTCTCCTACAAATATGTGTATTAGGAAAGTGAATATGAAGTCAGTGCTATAAGAGGACATCAGAATCGAATTCCAATGGAAATTTGCACAGAGGGAACGAATCTGGAGAGTTGATAGTGTGACTTACTCAGGGTCACAGGGTGTTTGGTTAGAGGAAGAACCATACCCAAACTCTACTCTTCTGACTCCTTACCAGTGAGCAGAAAACTGCTTTCCTGTGTAGGTCTGTACTTTTAAAACACTGTGAGAAAATAGTGAAACCGAGTCACATGTCAGCTTAATATTAAAATTTTCCCTTTCTGATCAATAAGATGGTTGGATGACATTAATGTATATGAATCTTAAAGCTTAAGATGAGGACCTCGGAGGTGGATGGAGCAGAATTGTGTCAGTGGTTATTTTCTTTTTTTAATTTATATGGCTGTGCTGGAGCTTAGCTGCTGCATGCGGGATCAAGTTCCCTGACCAGGGATAGAACCTGGGCCCCTTGCATTGGAAACCCGGAGTCTTAACCACTGGACTACCAGGGAAGTCCCATGTAAGTGGTTTAAATCAAATCTAGGATAACAAATATGAAGTCTGATAAAAGTACACTACTACTTATAAGGAAAACATATGAACTATACAATTAAGAGAATCAAGTCAGTTGACTCACATTTCCAAATGCACCATTGCTAAAATTGTAGGAATTCCGTTTTTGAAAAAACTCTCAAAACCACACAAACTAACAACTGTGTCTGCATATAGGGACACCTTGATTTTTGACAAAGTTCAATATTATTTACCTTAATATTAACAAACTATTTTAATTTCAGTTCATTGCCTCATAATTATTTCTTATTTAACCATGTCCTATGCTCAAGGTTCAGTTCTAAAGGACAAGCCTTCTGTTCTCACTTCCATTAGGAATTGCCTTTCTTTCTTTCTGAATGACCTTTCCTTAGAACCAAATTTCCTAGGGCCTTCTGAGAATTCCAACCAGGGTGCTGCATTTGTTCCATTTCAAGAAGTTTGTTAGTCTTTCTTTTTTTTCCATCGACCAATGACATCTCTGTCCTTGCTTTTATTTAACACAGTTTTTGAATACCTATTATGTCCAAGCACAGTTCTGGTCAGTGGAGTGAACAAAAAGAACTAAAAATCTTTGTCCTTTGGAGCTTATATTCAAGTGTGAAAACAGCCAATTGAAACTTTTTTTAAAAAGATATTTGTTTAGTTATTTATCACCTGTAAACCTATCTACAGTAAGGGGTAGAAATATCATAGGAAAAAATAAAACGGGAAAGGTGAATATGGTGGAAAGAATGAGGTTTAATTTTTTTTTTTTTTTGTCACCAGAGGTCTTCTGGTGGTATCTAAGCAAGACTTATAGAAAGTGAGGGAAGAAGTCATATGGGTATCTGAGAAAAGAACCTTCCAGGCCAAGGGAATTCTAAATACCAAGGTTCCATGGTCAGAGCGCATGTCTGGCATATTAGGAACAGCAAGAAAGTTAGTGTGGTTGAAATGATGTGAAGAAGTGGGAGAAAAATAGGAGATGGAGGCAGAAAGGCAGATAGATTGGAGGGCCCTGATAGTATAAGGGTTCATGGGCCATACTAATGACTTTGGTACTTAGGTGAGAAAGTAGCCATTGGGGAGTTTTGAACAGAGAAGTGACATGCTCTGACTTCAGTTTTATAAGGATCATTCCTGTGTCCTCATGGAGACAAGACTCCAGAAAGATCAGTAAAAATGTGGGAGATAGTTTAAAAGCTATGATGGTAACCTAGACAAAGAGATGATGGTGTTTGGATGGAGATGGTAGAAGTTTGAAGAAGATTTTGAAGTGCACCAGCCCTGCTTTACCCTGTATCTCCCACCCTGTGCATATGGACAGCTCTGCGTAGAATGCCTTTTCCCCAGATGCCCACGTCTAGCATGGTGTTTCCTGTAGTGGTGCATGCCTGTGCATGCTTCTTAAGTCACTTCAGTCGTGTTCGACTCTGTGAGACCCTATGGACTATAGTCTGCCAAACTCCTCTGTCCTTTGGATTCTCCAGGCAAGAATACTGGAGAGGGTTACCATGCCCTCCTCCAGGGGATCTTCCCAACCCAGGGATCAAACGCATGTCTTCTGCGGCTCCCACATTGCAGGCAGAATCTCTGCCACTGAGCCACCCGGGAAGCCTTTGTGTAGTGGTTCAGTTCAGTTCAGTCGCTCAGTCGTGTCCGACTCTTTGCGACCCCATGAATCACAGCACGCCAGGCCTCCCTGTCCATCACCAACTCCCAGAGTTCATTCAAACTCATGTCCATCGAGTCGGTGATACCATCCAGCCATCTCATTCTCTGCCATCCCCTTCTCCTCCCACCCCCAATCCTTCCCAGCATCAGAGTCTTTTCCAGTAAGTCAACTCGTTGCATGAGGTGGCCAAAGTACTGGAGTTTCAGCTTTAGCATCAGTCCTTCCAATGAACACCCAGAATTGATCTCCTTTAGAATGGACTGGTTGGATCTCCTTGCAGTCCAAGGGACTCTCAAGAGTCTTCTCCAGCACCACAGTTCAAAAGCATCAATTCTTCGGCAATCAGCTTTCTTCACAGTCCAACTCTCACATCCATACATGACCACGGGAAAAACCATAGCCTTGACTAGACGGACCTTTGTTGGCAAAGTCATGTCTCTGCTTTTTAATATGCTGTCTAGGTTGGTCATAACTTTGCTTCCAAGGAGTAAGCATCTTAATTTCATGGCTGCAATCAGCATCCGCAGTGATTTTGAAGCCCCCCAAAATAAAGTCTGACATTGTTTCCCCATCTATTTCCCATGAAGTGATGGGACTGGATGCCATTATCTTAGTTTTCTGAATATTGAGCTTTAAGCCAACTTCTTCACTCTCCTCTTTCACTTTCATCAAGAGGCTCTTTAGTTCTTCTTCACTTTCTGCCATAAGGGTGGTGTGATCTGCATATCTGAGGTTATTGATATTTCTCCCAGCAATATTGATTCTAGCTTGTGCTTCTTCCAGCCCAGCATTTCTCATGATGTACTCTGCATAGAAGTTAAATAAGCAGGGTGACAATATACAGCCTTGACATACTCCTTTTCCTATTTGGAACCAGTCTGTTGTTCCATGTCCAGTTCTGATTATTGCTTCCTGACCTGCATACAGGCTTCGCAAGTGGCAGGTCAGGTGGTCTGGTATTTCCATCTCTTTCAGAATTTTCCACAGTTTATTGTGATCCATACAGTCAAAGGCTTTGGCATAGTCAATAAAGCAGAAATAGATGTTTTTCTGGAGCTCTCTTGCTTTTTCGATGATCCAGCGGTTGTTGTCAATTTGAGCTGTTGCTCCTCTGCCTTTTCTAAAACCAGCTTGGACATTTAGAAGTTCACGGTTCATGTATTGCTGAAGCCTGGCATGGAAAATTTTGAGCATGACTTTACTAGCGTGTGAGATGAGTGCATTTGTGCGGTAGTTTGAGCATTCTTTGGCATTCCCTTTCTTTGGGATTGGAATGAAAACTGACCTTTTCCATTCCTGTGGTCACTGCTGAGTTTTCCAAATTTGCTGGCATACTGAATGCAGCACTTTCACAGCATTGTCTTCCAGGATTTGAAATAGCTCAACGAATTCCATCACCTCCACTAGCTTTGTTTGTAGTGATGCTTCCTAAAGTCCACTTGACTTCACATTCCAGGATGTCTGGCTCTAGGTGAGTGATCACACCATCATGATTATCTGGGTCGTGAAGATCTTTTTTGTACAGTTCTTCTGTGTATCCTTGCCACCTCTTCTTAATGTCTTCTGCTTCTGTTAGGTCCCTACCATTTCTGTCCTTTATTGAGCCCATCTTTGCATGAAATGTTCCCTTGGTATCTCTAATTTTCTTGAAGAGATCTCTAGTCTTTCCCATTCTATTGTTTTCCTCTATTTCTTTGCATTGATCACTGAGGAAGTCTTTCTTGTCCCTCCTTGCTATTCTTTGGAACTCTGCATTCAAATGGGTATGTTAAGGGCTCGGAAAATATTATGGATTAAGTGAGAAGCAGATTCAAGCTAACATAAGCAAAATGCATTTTTAAACTCCAAATCACAAGTTGTGGTCTAATAAAGAATTTTGGAGCCTTTTGGGTATATCAAGGAGTCTGAACAATTAGTTTAGATGGAAATAAATTAGAATATATGCTACCCTTTCAAAATTCATATGGACAAGATGAAAATATGCAATCAGGGCTGTTTTATAAATCCAGAACAGTAGGCTTCTATTTCATGTGCCTTCTACCACTTAGAGTATTTGAAAAGATTTGAGATAAATATGTTTCAAAAGGTTTAATGTCTCATATTTATATCTGTGCATTTCAGATATTAATTTAAGCAAGTGAAGGGAAATATTATTAAATGGTCATTTTATATAGATGCATTAAAATAATAATTTTTAAAAGATGTTTCCTATCCTTGGTTTTTTCAAGAGTATGTTTTGTGGGTCATTGCTATGGTTTTGATTATATTGCCAGCAGATGGCACCAAATTTTCATTCTTCCAACAGTTATCACAGCTTTCTCAGATATTCTTCTATTACCTTCTATTAGCCACTTATTATTTCAGTGTTATGCCAATAAAGAATAAATATGGCTATATGTTATATAATCTGAGGTCTAACTATTCAAAACTGTGTTTTAATTGCTTTACTGGGACAACTACTGGTAACATGATAAGCAATAAAGAAATCAAGCATTAACAAACATTTCAGTATTTCTGTTTTTCCGTATAGTCTGGCACTGCTCTAGTCCAACCCTTATTGCTTCTAAACTGAATTATGATAACAGCTTCCTAATGATTCCCCACATTTATACTCTGATATTCTAGTACATTCTATGTTCCGATGCCCTATTAATCTTGAAGAAAACTCATATCATGTGACTTCTGTTCTGAAAACATTTAATAGTACCTCTTTGTTTATTACAAAGAGGTACTATTTGGAAAAGATTTCTTAACCTCTTGTGCAGAGCTCTTCTCCTATGACCCAAAATGCATCGCTAAAATTCCCTTTTTTCCCCTAAAGATGCTATTGCTCCAGAGAGAGTGGTTAGTTTCCTGAACAAGATTTCCCTTTTCTACTGCCAAGGCTTTTTTCCCACTTAAAAAAAAGTGAGGTAAAATACACATTACATAAAACTTACCATCTTAGCCATCCTTAAATGTAGTCAATGGTATTAAGTACATACATGTTGTTGGGCAGCCATCATGTCTTCCTTCTCCAGAACTCTTTTCATCAAGCGAAACTCAAACTCTATACCCATTAAACAGGAATTCCTCTTGTGCAGCACATATGCTAAAACTGGAACAAGACAGAGAGGACTAGCATTGCCACCCATCCAAGGATGGCATGAATATCCCTGAAGCATTCCATATTTTTGGAAATGAAAGGGAGGACTTTATAACCGATACCACAGAAATACAAGGGATCATAAGGACAATTATATGCAACAAACTGGACAACTTGGAAGAAACGGATGAAGTCCTAAAATTAGGTATAAAGATAGGATTCCCAGTGCCTTCTTTCCATAATCATCTTACTTCCAAGATGTTGTTCTTTCATTCAGAATACTTTTTAATGCCATTTTTCTTTCAGGCATGGGTTCAGCAAACAAGATAAATGGGTCTTTGTCCCATAATAGCTATAAGATGTGATATACATTATGAAGTTACAGTCACTCAGTCGTGTCCGACCCTTTGCAACACTATGGACTGTCCGCCAGGCTTCTCTGTCCATAGAATTCTCCTGGCAAGAACACTGGAGTGGGTAGCCATTCACTTCTCCAGGGGATCCTCCCAACCCAGGGATCAAACCCAGCTCCTCTGCATTGCAGGTGGATTATTTACCAGCTGTATGACCAGGGAAGCCTAAGATGAGCATATAAATAAATACATTAATTATAGATGATGATAAATGCTATGAAAAAAATGCATAGCCCAGAAGCTCATCATAGAATAATTTTCTACAACCAAATTGCCACAAACATGTACTTCCTCTGAAGTTTCTTGTTTTAATCTTTCCCTTCTATCTAGCTATTTAGAATTTACTTTTGTGTCTACATATACAGTCAAGAAACTATCATTCTGAATTTTATTAAAAACTAAGCTTTATGTTTTTTTCCTCTTCCAATGAATATATAACAGATTTGGCCACACGCCAGTGCAACAAAGACTCAGCTGTCTGGCCAAGGACAACTCCATCTACATTGTGGCAAATATCGGGGACAAGAAGTCATGCAACGCCAGTGACCCTCAGTGTCCCCCTGACGGTCGTTACCAATACAATACTGATGTGGTGTTTGATTCTAAGGGAAAACTGGTGGCACGCTACCATAAGGTAGAATTTATTTGCAAATAATTCAGTTACTGAATACTTAACAAAATAAAGTGAACAAGAAGGGAAACAAGCATTATTGCTGATAATAAGCTCATTTTAAAAACAGAGTATAAACAAAACATAGAAAATAATAATTATTTGTGGTAAGGTCCTAGAAAAAGGATATTTCCTGTACATTTAAGAATACAGTCATTAGAAGTGTGTCATTAGAAGTGTCATTACAGTTAAGGTTAAGAAATCTTTTCCAAATGTAAATGTGTCATTAGAAGTGTGTGGGAGTCAGTAGGTGTGACCTGCCTCGGAATAAAATGTTGCCTTTTGGACTTTGTCCTTTTTTATTTTTTAATGATGGATGGTCATTTTCCTTTTTTAAAAAACATTTATTTATTTATTTTTGACTGCACTGGGTCTTCGTTGCTGCATGTGGGTTTTTTCTAGGTATGGTGAGTGGAGTTTACTCCTTGTTGCAGTGTGAAGGTTTCTCATCACAGTGGCTTCTGTTGCAGAGCACGGGCTTTAGAGCACTGACTCCGTAGCTGTGGTGCATGGACTTGGTTGCCCTGCAGCATGTGGAATCTTCCTGGATCAGGGATTGAACCAGCAGAGAAGCCCTCCCTTTTGTACTTTTAATGACATGACCTGGCAAAGGGTAAAGCTAGAATGAAAAATTTACCAGACAGTCTTGTGTTCAAAGAGAAAAGGAGCAAACAATGTTCTTTGTCTGTAGAAAATTGTTAAGTGCTTTTGGCAAATAGAAACTATCATTTCTCTTTTATGTCTTGTATAACAATATTCAAGAAGGTGTTAATAGATAAGGATTTCCTTATACATATCTATCATATGTGTAACCTGAGACAAAGGTTCCTATCAGCATAGTGAAGTGAAAGTCGCTCAGTCGTGTCCAACTCTTTGCGATTCGTGTCCATGGAATTCTCCAGGCCAGAATACTGGAGTGGGTAGCCTTTCCTTCTCCAGGGGATCTTCCCAACCCAGGGATCGAACCCAGGTCTCCCGCATTGCAGGCAGATTCTTTACCAACTGAGCCACAAGGGAAGCCCTATCAGCATCAGTTCAGTTCAGTTGCTCAGTCGTGTCCCACTCTTTGCGACCCCGTGAATCACAGCATGCCAGGCCTCCCTGTCCATCACCAACTCCCGGAGTTCACTCAAACTCATGTCCATCGAGTCGGTGATGCCATCCAGCCATCTCATTCTCTGTCGTCCCCGTCTCCTCCCACCCCCAATCCCTCCCAGCATCAGAGTCTTTTCCAGTGAGTCAACTCGTCGCATGAGGTGGCCAAAGTATTGGAGTTTCAGCCTCAGCATCAGTCCCTCCAATGAATAACCAGGATTGATCTCAGCATAGTCATCTCTAATTCTCTAATGTTCTTTCCCTATAGAGACAGTGGTCGTAGATGAGGTTGGCACAGTTTAATAAATGTGAGCTTGAACATTTTTAGGTGCCGTGACATCTGGGCCAACTTCTTTAAAGAGATTTCCCCCCATCATCTTCTGTTTATTGCAGCAAAACCTTTTCTTGAGTGAAGATCAATTCAATGCACCCAAGGAACCCGAGGTCGTGACTTTCAACACCACCTTTGGAAAGTTTGGCATTTTCACGTGCTTTGATATTCTCTTCCACGATCCTGCCGTGACTCTGGTGAGAGATTCCCATGTGGATACCATACTCTTCCCAACAGCTTGGATGAATGTTTTGCCACATTTGTCAGCTATTGAATTTCACTCAGCTTGGGCTATGGGCATGAGAGTCAACTTCCTAGCAGCCAATCTACATTACCCCTTGAAGAAAATGACAGGTAATGTGTAGTCTTTAAGATTTTGATGTAATCAAAAAGGAAAAAAATATTTTTTCTAGCTAACATGTACTCCTTAACGAAATTCCTCCAATTGCTAATGTCTGCATATCTAGCTGGTGACATGCTGTACAATCAATCTCAACCCAAATTGTTTCATAAACTGGTTTAGTTTTATTCAACTTGAATATACACTCTTTTTCTTTTTTTCAAAATTCACCACTTCTTACATGAAATTCTCTTTTTGGCTTCTTAGTGTCATACTTTACTGGATTTCACCTCATCTGTCTGACTTTATCAGCATATTTTACTGAAATTAATGAAAGATACAGCTCAGAAGAAGTAAAACGTTCATATGAGTTTAGAATATAACACCTATGCAACTCGTTTTTGTTTTACTGTTTTAAATGTCTTTTCCAGGGAGTGGCATCTATGCACCTGATTCTCCGCGAGCATTTCATTATGATATGAAGACAGAGGAGGGAAAAATCCTCCTCGCACAGCTGGACTCCCACCCACACCCCACACCAGTGGTGAATTGGACTTCCTATGCCAGTGGTGTAGAAGTCCACTCAATGGGAAACCAGGAATTTACAGGCACCATCTTTTTTGATGAATTCACCTTCTTGGAGCTCAAAGGAATTGGAGGAAATTACACAGTTTGTCAGAGAGATCTCTGCTGTCATCTAAGTTATAAGATGTCTGAGAAAAGAGCAGATGAAGTTTATGCCCTGGGGGCATTTGATGGACTACATACTGTCGAAGGGAGCTATTATTTACAGGTAACTCCAATACTTTGGCCACCTCATGTGATGAGTTGACTCACTGGAAAATACTCTGATGCTGGGAGGGATTGGGGGTGGGAGGAGAAGGGGACAACAGAGAATGAGATGGCTGGATGGCATCACCAACTCGATGGACGTGAGTTTGAGTGAACTCTGGGAGTTGATGATGGACAGGCAGGCCTGGCGTGCTGTGATTCATGGGGTCGCAGAGTCGGACACGACTGTGCCACTGAACTAAACTGAATGATTGTTTTGGTGGCAGGGGAATTGCTGGATAAAACACAGGACACCCAGTTAAATATGAATTTCAAAAAAACAATGGATTACTTTTATTATGAGTATGTCCTACTTTGGTGTTTATGTGTATGCTAAAATAATTGGCTGTTTACTTGAAATTTCCCTTTAGTTGGGTATCCTAAATTTTATTTGCTAAAACTTTTGATCTTTGATGTCAGTCCAATGCTTGCTCATTTTGGCAAACATTTCTTGAATGCCAAACACATACCAGATATCTATTCAGCACTAATGAGATGAAGATGAGTAAGTATGGACCCTCCTCTTAAGGAATTTAGTAGCAGAGAAAGACAGATGACCATAGTTTCAGTATAGGTTGGTTGAACGAAGAAGGCACATTTTTCTGTAAGAATACTGAAGAGCTACATTTAGTCTAATTTGGAGATCCAGGAAATCTGAAGACATGATGCTTGAGTTTATGCTATTTTATCTAGGTAAAAAAAGAGTGGGAGGAAATTCAAGATAGGGTGAAAAGCCTGAGTAAGGGGGTGGATGTGTCAAAAAGCAGGGTATACAGAAATGAGCAAACAGTTGAGTCACTAAAGTGTTAGCATAAGAAGCAAGGATGGATGGAAGATGAGCACAGAGCCAGGATCACACCCTGCAGGACCTGACCTGTCATTCCTAAGATGTGGACTTTGTTCTATCAGTGATGGTTTCTGCCAGAAGGTGTTCGGCAAAGGAATGGTGCTGTCACAATTGTTTATGAGTACAGCGTTTTGGTTGCACTGTGGATCATGAAACGTAGGGCAAAATGACTAGCTGTATTATTAAAATAGTCCTACTAAGGCTTCAACGAAGATTATGTTCATATGAATAAAATCAGGATATGGAGTCAAGAAATATTTAGAAAACTAATCTTAGTAGCTGATTTGAGATGGAACAGGAAAACAGAATGAAGGGTCTAGAATGTACCAGGTTTCTGGCAAGAGTGGCTGGATGAATGGGATGCTTTGATGGATCAGGATTCAAGAGGAGGAGCAAATTGGATGGTAGTGGGAGAGATGGTAAATTCAGCTTTGGATGCATGGGCTTTTCATTATTTCGGGGACATTCAGTTGTATACAATAGGCTATTGAATGTAATATGACACTTAAGGGAGATATTAGATTTAGAAATACAGTTTTGAGAATCAGCAGGAAAAAAGTTGTGATAAACCCACAAGAAAGAGTAAACTGCAAAAACTGACTAATGATAAAGAATAGTGAGCTAAAAGCGGAATCTTTTGAAGCTCCTGTGTTTGGGCAGGAAATACACAGAAGAATAGGAACCTGCAATTATGATTGAGAAATAAAGGAGCATTTAAAGGAACTCTTATGAAAGGTAAGGTAAGTAGAGATTCTCAGAAGGAGGAAACTGAAGTGTATTTGTGCAATAGGTTTGCCACTATTGCATGAATAATATATAATTTTGTTGGAATCTCCTGGGCTCAGAGTGATAGAGTGAAAGACAGATTACAGTGGGTTGAAAAGCGAGAGGTAAGTGGGGATATTGAAAGAATGAGTGAAGATTTCTTCTTCAAACAGCATATCTGATTCAGGAAGAAAGGAAACAAGGTAGGAGCTAGACAGAGACTCATGATAATGCTGTTTCTGTTTTTCCAATAGATGAAAGAAACTTGATTATCTTTATAGGCCTAAGAGAAAGAACTACAGAAAAGGAAAGAATGAAAATGTGGGAGGAATCACTATTCCTTCTCAGAGCTCAGGTGCTAGAAGAAAGGGGAAAAATGCTATCAAAACACAGGTAGAAAAAGTCCAATGATTGGAAATTAGTTTAAAAAATTATGTTGTAGAAGAGTGTCTATTGCCACATGAATATTATCATATATTACATGGCATATTGACATATATTGCACTATATGCACGGTTACTTATGTATGGTATTTTATTGCCATATTGCTTTTTAAAATTAAAAAATTGTGATATATTATTTTTTATTATTTGTGATCTATTTTTAAGTTTAAAGAAATGATTATAAAACAAGATAGCATTCTTTCGATTCTTCCTTTCTTTTCCCTCCTTCCCTCTCAGTCTTATCTGCCCCTCTGCCTGCCCCAGAGTTTTGACTCCACTTAAAGGGATCAGCGATAGGTCTCTTAGTGTTGGGAGGTTGCTTAGTGCTCCAAGTAAAACCAAGACGCTCTCTGTTATTATTGCTGGACAGTGATCTTTCAGCTAAGCCACTGGTGCCAGACAGGTTTTTAAATTTAAAATTCTAAATTTAGAAAGTTTCTTCATGTGTATGATGACCTTTTTTAATTTTTAACTGAAACTGTTTGAAAACTCTGAGCATGTGGTTGATACTTGCCAACTTTAAGCTTCATGGGGGGACAGTCTAGCTGGGCTTTTTACTAGAAGAATCCCTGAGGCAAGTGTCTTTAGAGACTTCCTTTGGGGATGATTCAGTTTCCCATATTTCAAAATTCTTCTAATTCCTTTACTGAATAAGTTTGCTTAATTTAGCAAATAAAAATACAGGGTGACCCAGTAAATTCAAAATTCAGATAAACACGGATTTTAAAAAAATATGCCCAGGTAATAGTTGGGACATATTTATACTAAAAACTGGTTTTGGCATTTTTAGTTTACCTAAAGTCAGATTTAACTGGGCCTTCTGTCCTGTAATTTATTAGGAAACGCTATTCCTGAAGGGAAAAATGCCTTTTTAACAGAGTGTAGAGAGTCAGCAGCTGACTCATTGTAAAAGTCCCTGAAGCTGGGAAAGATTGAGGGCAGAAGGAGAAGAAGGGGGCAGAGGATGAGATGGCTAGATGGCATCACCAAGGCAATGGACCTGAACTTGGGCAAACTTCAGAAGATGGGGAGGGACAGAGAGATCTGGCATGCTGCAGCCCATGGGGTCACGAAGAGTTGGAAATGACTGGGTGACTGAACAACAAGAGAGTCAAGTTGGGGAAATGTAGGGTAGAAGGGCATGGTATCACTATTCAGCATGACTCATTCAAAAAATCCCCTTACTAAGTCTTTCAGAGTCTCCATCTAAACATTGTTTTTTTTACCCTCTTAATAAAGGTTCCATCTTACTGGAACTGGGGAAAGGTAGTTGCCCATCCATGTCTGGAGACTCAGCATTGAGACACCCTTAACAACTTCCTACCGGTTTTCCTTTCACTAAGCACCCCAACATGCTCTCAGTTACTAAGGTACCTAGTGCTCCCGGGGATGGAATCTTCTGAGTATTCTGCAGTGTGAAAGCAAAAATGAAAGTCACTCAGTCATGTCCAACTCTTTGTGATCTCACGGGTTGTAGCCCACCAGGCTCCTCTGTCCATGGAATTATCCAGGCAAGAATACTGGAGTGGGTAACTATTCCCTTCTCCAAGGCATCTTCCTGACCCTGGGATCCAACTGCATTGCAGTCAGACTCTTTACCATCTGAGCCACCAGGAAGCCTATTCTGCAGTATAGACAGGTCGATTCTAGGCTTTCCCCATGCTAATTCAGGAGACTCCGTTTGGATACCTGGGTTGGGAAGATCCCCTGGAGAAGGGTATGGCAACTCACTCCAGTATTCTTACCTGGGAAATCCCATGGACAAAAGAGACTGACAGGCTACAGTCCATGGGATTGCAGAAGAGTTGTACACAACTTAGCAACAAACCTTCCAAATATTGTTTTGTATTTATGTACCACATCTTTTTATCCAATAGTCTATTGATAGGCATGTGGGTTGTTTCCTCATTTACCATTTCTAAACTTTTGCTATAGTCTGTCTTCTTCCTGTTCGCCTAATCTTGTGGGTCCAGATCTTCCATAATAATAATAATGTTTGTTTTAGTAGGGTTGCAAGGGAACAAGATAGAAGCATGTATTCACTGTACCTTTATGTCAAAGTTATTTGTATCCCATCTTGACACACTTGCTCGAAAACACTTGCTCTCCAACTTCAAATATGGAAGGAGGAAGACCAGTTAAGGGCCATTGCTTTAGTCAGGCCATAAATGAAGGTAGCTTGGAGTAAAATTTTGAAGATGCAGTACAGATGGAGATAAGTGAAAAAGGTTTCCTTTTGGGGGTTTTGCATCCACATGGCGAGATGATTCATACACTTAGATTTACACGCAGATAGCTTTGTAATATAGTGTAGTATAGTGTAACTAAGTAGGATAACAAAAGTGCTTTCAGCCCTTGCTCAGGTGTAGGGTATGTGACTCTTCCAGTTCATGAATTGTCTCTAGATCAACTCTAGGGTCCTCTACAACTTTAAAGTTCCTTCATTGTTAGAAATAGGTGATAAGATAGACATTAAACTAGTGTGTAAACTTTTTTAAAAAATTGAACACTCTTGATTACTAAAAGCATGACTAACTTGAAAACAATAAGGTATAATTGTTCATGGCTATAGACCAAGGACCTATTATTTCTTTACGTGGTTTAATCTTTTTACAGTGAATTGCAGAAATAAACGTAAGAGATGTAGGTTTGATCCCTGGGTTAGGAAGATTCCCTGGAGGAGGGCACAGCAATCCACTCCAGTATTCTTGCCTGGAAAATCCCATGGGCAGAGGAGCCTGGTGGGCTTATGGTTCACAGGGTCACAAAGCGTCGGACACAACTGAAGGGACTTGCCATGTACACAGAAAGCACTAGGACGTGAAGCCCTTTTTGTTTTTTTTGCTAATTGCAATAGTATTCAGAAATGAAGCAGATTAGTCTAATGAGGAAGCAATATTATAACAAACATTATAAACAAAAGGACATAGACATTTTTTTTCTAGATCAAGAGAGTGTTTCAATTGGCTTTCCTAAGACTTAACTGTTTTTAAACTTACCGTTCTCTTATTTTGTTCCTAGATTTGTACTCTGCTGAAGTGTAAAACAACAGACTTACACACTTGTGGTGACTCAGTTGAGACTGCTTCCACCAGGTTTGAAATGTTCTCCCTCAGTGGCACGTTCGGAACCCAGTATGTCTTCCCTGAGGTGTTGCTGAGTGAAATTCAGCTTGCACCTGGAGAATTTCAGGTACAAATCTTTGCTTAATATTGATAAATCATTTTACGTAAGAAGAAGCGTCTTTTGAGTAGAAAACCTGCCCAAGTGCTTGCAAATATCATAAAAATCTTCATTTGGAGAGAGTAAAATTGGACTTAGGGCTCATCAAGGACATGCAGCACGTGGAATCTCTTCTCTAAAAATCCTTTAGAGCAGCAGTCCCCAAACATTTTGGTACCAGGGATTGGTTTCATGGAAGACAACTTTTCCATGGACCATTGGGGTAGTAGGGGGAGTGGTTTGGGGATGCTACTGAACAACAACAAAAAAGCACATGGCACTGTGCACTTTATTTCTATTATTATTACATCATTTCCACCTCAGATCATCAGGCATTAGATCCTTGAGGTTGGGGACCCTTATTTTAGAGAATAACTAGTGTAAAGAAACATATCTTACTGTGGGGACTTCAGAGAGTGGGCTGGATGGTTTAAGGTTCTGTCAAGTAGAAAGAAGACTAGAGAAGAGTTGCAGGACCAGTCCTACCAGAGGAAGCATCCTTTTTTAGGGGAGGGATGGCCTAGGACAGTTGAAAAGAATTGTTTTCGTGGTGTGGTTGAAGGCCCTGGGTGACCATCCAGAAAAGGGAAGAAAGAAAAGCTGAAGCAGAATTGGATAGTGGCTGAACTGGCAAGAAGCAACCCTTTTAAAAAGAATATGCCAGAAATAATTTCTTCCTGCACAAGTGTTCTATTCAGCCACGTTCTCCCACTGACTTTACCTGCAAGTGCCACTCTTACTCTCCTTTCTTGGTCTAAACGGTTACCATGGGGAGCTGAGAACAGTGGGCAGATAGGGAGGCTGTATGAGTGAATATGAGGGATGATAGAAGCTCAGCTCAACCCCTGCTTAGTCAAGCCCTCCTGATCCTTTGGAGGAATCTTTCTTGCCTGAGAGAACAAGAGTTCTCTCATATATTCTCAAATCCATTGTTTTGTGTTTATTAACTCATGGGGTGCCTTCTCAGATGAGTAAATTATAAGATGTAGAATACAGACATTTCAGTAAGTGCCAATTCTATAACTCCAATTTTTCTCTGTACCTTTTCAAGTATTTCAGATGGAGTAGAATATGGCCATTATTTTCATTGTTTCTTCATCCAGTTGTACTGAATTTTAAGTGTGTTGTGAGGTTGTACAACTGAAAGTTATTCTCAGTCAGCTTCCCTGCATTTTAATTAGGTTTCAAGTGACGGACGCTTGTTCAGCCTGAAGCCAACATCTGGACCTGTTTTGACAGTGACTCTCTTTGGAAGGTTATATGAGAAGGATAGTGCACCAAATGCTTTATCAGACCTCACAACACAAGCGCTAAGGGTAATGTTCATGGTTATAATACCTATTGTGTACTCATTAGATTGGTAGAATATTTAAACTTTCTATTTTTTGGATAATTTAAAAAATAACGAATATGAAAAGAAGAATGCATCTGGGATTTTGATAATCATGATCATTCATATCATTCATAATCATTTGACTCATGACCATTCATATCAATGAATTGCTAATACATTTTTTTCTCTTGTTTAGAAACACACAAACACACACCAGACTATATAAAGTAGATAAAATGACAAAATTTTGAAAAAGAACAACAGTTATACCCATCTGTTAGGTATTTTTTTTAATTTTTTAGTGAGAATTAAATAAGTTACTACAGTTAAAGTGCTTAGACAACTTCCCAGCTCATGGTAAGTATTGTATATATGTTAACTTCTACAATGATATGGGACTGCCACAGGAAAACCAATTGTGATGTATTCATTGCTAAACTCCTATCATCCCTGATTGTTTAAAGTGCATATATTTTCTAATGGTTCAGCCACTCTGTATATTTTGATTAGAAAGTCAATAAACTCAAAAGCCAGTTGGGTGTGGCTTGATAGCTAGCGCTAATGTATCCCAGAGAGCAGCTGAGCTTACATCTAGAAATCTACTCAAGAGCCTGAAGATTTTTTATGTGCTTTTCAGTGGTGATTGACTGCCTATTTAGAACTTTGTCTGTCTTGTCAACCTGCAAGCAAATTAATAGGGTGACTATAAAGTAGACGTTTATCAAATCTGGCTTCCTAATGGCCTGTGGGCTAAGAAAGGTCTTTAGGTTTATGAAGATTTGAAAAAGAAAATTAAAAGAAGACTAATATTTTGTGACACATGAAAATCATTTGAAATTCAAATTTCAGTCTCCATACCTAAAGTGTTATTGAAGAAAGCCATGTTCATTTGTTCAGTACTGTTAATGGTGTTTTTCATGTTGCATTGTGGAACTGAGTAGTTGTAATGGAGACTGTATAGACTACGTGGCCAAAGAAGCTGAAAATATTTACTGCCTTTACAGAGAAACATTGCCATCTCCTGCTCTAAAGTATTAAAGAACAATGCATCTTAGTATTGAAAATCAGTAAGGGCAAATTATCCTTGAGTCTCTTCCTTATTCTTCCACCCAAAGAAAAATAAAATATTTTCATTTGCTTTCTGTTATATTAACATCACAAAAAGATTACCTTGATTAACTTATGACCAAATATGCCTATAGGCTAATATCCCAAACAAGTGAATATAATTTTATAAACATGATTAATATTCAATCATTCTAAGATACCACATCATAGTCTTTTGTTGCATTTGGTATTCACTGACATTAATATTTTTATTTTATTTTTTAATTAAACAATTTTAATGAAAGTATAATTGCTTTACAATGTTGTTTCTAGTTTCTAGGTTTTAAATTTTCCTGGAGATCATTTAAGAACTGCTCATATTAATATACTGTCTGATATGTTCTCCTGTGACAAATTTGCTGCATTGTCTTAAAATGATTTTTTAAAAAATTAAATATTGCAGCAGTGAATTTACTCTTAAAAAATGGCACTTACTACATTCATACCCAGCTCTGGTTATTTTCACTCTGGATTTCTTTAATGCATAAAGATTTTTTAATGATAGTTTTGCTGTGCTTTTTAACTGTAATTTTTATTTCTTCTGCTTAAAGTATTTGTGATGCTCATTTGATACCAACAGCTCAATCCAAAGACAGAAGAATCGAAAAGTAAATAAGGTCTAACATGAAACAAAGCTGAATGGGAAGGAGGAAAGAAAAATGCAGTGGAGGAAAACCATGAGGATTCTCCATAATTTAATAAAATATGGCACTTTCCTTAAAAACTAAAAATCAGTTCAGTTCAGTTCAGTCGCTCAGTCGTGTCCGACTCTCCGCGACCCCATGAATCACAGCACGCCAGGCCTCCCTGTCCATCACCAACTCCCGGAGTTCACACAAACTCATGTCCACAGAGTCGGTGATGCCATCTAGCCATCTCATTCTTGGTCGTCCCCTTCTCCTCCCGCCCCCAACCTTTCCCAGCATCAGAGTCTTTTCCAGTGAGTCAACTCGTCGCATGAGGTGGCCAAAGTACTACAGTTTCAGCTTTAGCATCAGTCCTTCCAATGAACACCCAGGACTGATCTCCTTTAGAATGGACTGGTTGGATCTCCTTGCAGTCCAAGGGATTCTCAAGAGTCTTCTCCAACACCACAGTTCAAAAGCATCAATTCTTCGGCGATCAGCTTTCTTCACAGTCCAACTCTCACATCCATACATGACCATGGGAAAAACCATAGCCTTGACTAGACGGACCTTTGTTGGCAAAGTAATGTCTCTGCTTTTTAATATATTATCAAGGTTGGTCATAACTTTCCTTCCAAGGAGTAAGAGTCTTTTAATTTCATGGCTGCAATCAGCATCCGCAGTGATTTTGGAAGGCTCTTAAAATGGATGATAATGCAAAAGACCCGTGTTCATTCATACATTTGCACGCACACACACAGATATACCCCAATGACTATACACAGAGGCCCTAGCACTTATGAAGGGGCACCTAGTTGGACACAGGTGCAGATTAAAATGTGAGTCAGTGTTGTTTGTACTTCTAGAAAAGTGCTTATGGGAGAAAGGTTTGTTTGGGTATGGTGATCTCAAACAGGAAACACTACGCATCTCTTCAAAAGCCAACAATCAAAAATGCTGTCCTACAGGAAAATGAGCCTGCTTGCACTTGGAGGTCTGAGTTCTCCTGCTCTACAGTCTCATGTTCCTTCAGCCTCCAGGCGTGGCAGGAGCACTTGTCTGCTGTCCTGCTCTTTCTAGTCGTAGTTCAGAACTTGGTAAATTTCAATGGCCAGGGTTAAAGACTTCGTGAGCTTTCCTAACTATGGACTGTGGTTTTGGCTCAACCTTAGAAAACTTAGACTTCCTACAGCCAAACATTTCCTGGGCATGGATGCTTTAGAAAGCAAGGGTTCCTTGATCTGGTTCATACCCCGAGGGGACATGAATGGTATTAGGGTCAATGGGACTCCATGTCTGGCGGTGTGCTGACAACCGTTGACCTGGACTGATGGGATTCTTCATGCAGGTTTGAGACAGGCTGCTGGGTGAATAGAACCCAGATGCCAGGACCAGGATCTGGGCCAGTTAAGCAGCTAGCTATAGCTCTGGAATGTGAAGGCTATGATCATGAAGACACATTCTAACTGCCGTCGAACACTGACTGGAGGAACCAATGGACTGTCACATTCTTCATCCAAATCTTTGTCTTTTTCTTTATTCTTTACTAAATGCATCTTTGTGATGATGGGAGAGCTGCTTCAATGGCTTATTTAATAGAGACAATGAAGCCAGCGGAGTTGGGAGAGAGTGATTAGTGTGGACTTAAGGTAGGGACATTTTCTCCATCTCAATTCATTCTTTTTTTTTTTTTCATAAAAAATTCCCCCAAACTGTCAAAATGTTGCCATAGTATTTTCTTTCTTCCTTTACTAAAAGTATTCACTTTCAAGTTGGTGGAGAGGATACTGAAGGGAAAAAGTTCCTTAGATCTAGGAATATATCTGTATAAAAATTAAAAGAGATAAAAACATAAATAAAACAGAACTTCTAGATTCCAAGAGTAGTCAGTCCTTGGAGAGGGTTCAAAATACCTGTGGTCTGCTCACTGTGATAAGGATATTCCCATGCTGTCTTGATCTCTGGTCTCCCAAAAAATTCAAAGTTGCGAAAAGGGAAAAAATAAATGCAAAATAAAAATGTCCCAGCAGGAATGCATGGCCCCTCACCCTTATTTTCCAGAGCCAGGGGATATCCCACCCCTCACACTCTCAAAGGATAGTCACTGTATTCTAGCCCTTAACAGCTCTTTAGCTGTCCATTGCTTTGGGACACCCATGTGTAGTAGACCCAACAAGAGCTGTGTTTATTTTTTAAATATTTCAACTGTATTTTATTATTGCTGAGGACTGAACAACAACGACAATAATAATGAATGTTTTCAAGCATGAACTGTTAAAAGAGAAATGGAGGCATGTTAAACATTCTAAGAGTTAATTTGAGCAAAAATGAGTTTGAATAGGGCAGCACCAAACCAAAAGTGGTTAGGACAGTCCTCTGATGGGTGTTAGGGGCAAGACTTTTATAGGAAAGATTGAGAGCCAAAGCAAGAAATTATTTGATTGGCAATAGCTTAAGTAACTGGCTTATTTGGGAAAGTCTAGTGGGCACATGAGTTTGGGTGAACTCCGGGAGTTGGTGATGGACAGGGAGGCCTGGCGTGCTGCGATTCATGGGGTCACAAAGAGTCAGACACAACTGAGCGACTGAACTGAACTGAACTGAGTGGGCTGTTTGTAATTGGTTGTACTTAGATTTTGATTTCTTAACTTTTGAGGCATTTACAGGCTTAGGTTCTGATTTGCTCACATAGGTTTCTAAGGTATTAGAACCACCTAAGTCCTTGAGCTTCTTTAAGCAAGAATACTGGAGTGGGTTGTCATTCCTTTCTCCAGGGAATCTTCCCTATCCAGGGATTGAACCTGAGCCTCCTGCATCTCCCGCATTGGCAGAAGTGTTCTTTACCACTAGCACCACCTGGGAAACCCACTTACATTGTATTAGGTATTAAAAGCAATTTACAGATGATTTAAAGTGCACTAGAGGATGTGCATAGGTTATAGTCAAATCCTATACCATTTTGTGGAAGGGGCTTGGACATTTGAGAAGTTTAGTATCCACTGGAGGTCTTGAAATCAATCCCCCTTGGATACTGAGGGAGGGGTTTACTCTTTCATGGTGCTATACTTTCTCTCTCTTTAGAATGTATTTTAGTCAGGAAAGACTAGGGAATGGTACAGTAATAAATAATATAAAAATATTCTGGCTCATTAAAGCAAAAGTTTGTGTCTTGTTCATTCAGAGTCTATTCTAGGGAAGCTAGCCTTTATGTCATAGATCAGAACTCTGGGCTCTTTTCACCTTGGATCATTTCCGTATTAACTGTGCTCCCATAATTTCCACAGCATAAGAAAAGAACATGAAAAAATTGTACAATGCCTTATAAATGCTTTCACTCAGAATGATACCTGCCATTTCCACTCATATTTTATTGGCCAGAGAAAGTCATATGGCCATGCCAAATTGAAATAAATAGGCAGTGTAATTCCCCTGCATGCCCAGGAAAGGGAAGAGATTGATAAAATATTGGCTAACACTAGTAATATCTATCACTGAATGTAAAGTCTTCAAAAATGTGTGTCTTACATTCTTCTTCAACTTTAGCATATAGACATCACGTAATAAATGATTAATGTCTGCCGTGAGCCACCAGAGCTGCTAGTTCAGTTCAGTTCAGTCACTCAGTCTTGTCGGACTCTTTGAAATCGCATGGATGGCAGTATGCCAGGCTTCTCTGTCCAAAACCAACTCCTGGAACTTTCTCTAACTCATGTCCATCAAGTCGGTGAGGCCATCCAACCATCTTATTCTCTGTTATCCCCTTCTCCTCCTGCCTTCAATCTTTCCCAGCATCAGGGTGTTTTCCAATGAGTCAGTTCTTTGCATCAGGTGGCCAAAGTATTAGAGTTTCAGCTTCAGCATCAGTCCTTCCAATGAATATTTAGGACTGATTTCCTTTAGGATTGACTGGTTTCATCTCCTTGCAGTCCAAGGAACTCTCAAGAGTCTTCTCCAATACCACAGTTCAAAAGCATGAATTCTCCAGTGCTCCAGCTTTCTTTATAGTCCAGCTCTCACTTCCATACATGACTACTGGAAAAACCATAGCTTTGACTAAGATGGACCTTTGTTGGCAAAGTACTGTCTCTGGTTTTTAATATGCTGTCTAGGTAAGTCATAGCTTTTCTTCCAAGGAGCATCTTTTAATTTCATGGCTGAAGTCAACATCTGCAGTGATTTTGGAGCCCAAGAAAATAAAGTCTGTCACTGTTTCCATTGTTTCCCCATCTATTTGCCATGAAGTGATGGGACCGGATGCCATGATCTTCATTTTTGAACGCTGAGTTTTAAACCCTTCCTTTATTCTCTAACCTATAGTTAAACTATACTTCTTGCCTCTTGCCCCATTACTTTGTTGTCAATCCCATGCATATGCTAACTGCAAGCCAATACCAACAGTAACTCAAACTTTCCATTGATCTTTCATTGATCTAAAGGCAATTTTACCTATACTTGCCAGGCGTATGTAAAAGGCATCACTGATGTTTTGTGTACAGCATTTTGTAGTTTAAAAAACATTTTAATGTACATTTTCTTTTATTTCACAAAGTGTTGGGGGCGGTCCTAAGATGGCAGAGGAATAGGACAGGGAGACCACTGTCTCCCCCACAAATTCATCAAAAGATCATTTGAACACTGAGCAAATACCACAAAACAACTTCTGAACGCTGGCGGAGGACACCAGGCATCCAGAAAGGCAGCCCATTGTCTTGAAAAGGAGGTAAGACAAAATATAAAAGATAAAAAGAGAGACAAAAGAGTTACGAACAGAGACCCGTCCCCGGGAGGGACTCATAAAAGAGGAGAAGTTTCCAAACACCAGGAAACCCTCTCACCAGTGGGTCTGTGGGGAGTTTTGGAATCTCAGAGGGCAACATAACTGGGAGAAAACAATAAATTAATAAAACCCACAGATTATGTGCCTAACTGCAACTGCCAGTGGAGAAGTAGCCCAGACACTCATGTCAGCCACCAGCAAGCAGGGGCTGAACAGGGAGGCACCGGCTGCATTGCTTAGGGTAAGGACCAGGCCTGAATGCCCTGAGGCCAATCTGAGGGAGCTAATGTGATATAGCAACCCAAACCATGGGATAGCCAGAGAGAGAGAGAGAAAAAAAAGAGGAGAGAGAGAGGGAACTTTCCGGTGAAAAGCTCTAGCCTAAGGCACTGCCGGCCTGCTCACAGAACAAAGGACTAGGCGAATACCAGAGGAGAGCTAGCTGGCAGCAGACTAGCTCATCCCCGGCCAGAGGCAGGGAGGCAGGTGGGCGCCAGCCAGAGCCAGAAGGCAAGGAGCAAACTCAGCCCCGGAGACCTCTACCAAACTGCAAGCAGGCTCCCAGTTGCTAACCAAGTGTTCCTGGGATCCTGGACGGTTGACATCCCCAGGAGGGTCGCAGCCAGAGATCAGCTCCCCAAAGGAGATACACAGCACACCTGAGAAGTTGCTCCCGCCCTCCACCCAGGAAACTGAGCGGCTGGGACGGGGTGTTGCTGGGGGAGGTGATAAGACGCACCGCCCACCTGGGGAGAGTGTGCTCACCAAGCACCTGGTCACCTGAGCTGCTCAGACTAGGGAAGGGCACAAAACGCAGGCCCAACCGAGTCTGTGCCTTATGGAGTACCCGAGAATCTGAACCTGAGCGGCTTAGACCTGGGAAATGCACGCAACCCAGGGCCCGCTTTAGACAGTTCCCTGCAGAGCAACCTGGAGCCTGAGCAGTATAGATAGGAAAGCACACACCCCAGGAGCAGGGGCAAATCCAGTGTGGCCCAGACACTGCGAGCACTTCCCACACCCGCCAGTGATATATATGTTTGCAGGGTTCCTCCCTCCCTCCCGCAGCACAGTTGAACAAGTGAGCCTAAATAAACGACCACCTTCACCCCCTTGTGTCAGGGTGCAAGTTATATACTGAAGAGACCAACAGAGGAAGCCAAAATAAACAGAGGGAACTGCTTTGGAAGTGACAGGTGTTAACAGATTAAAACCTTGCCGTTAACATTGGCTACGTTGGAAGGGACCTATGGACCTTGAGAAGTATAAGCTGGAACAAGGAACTATCTGAAACTGCACTGACTTCACCCTGCCCTCAACAGCTCCAGAGAAATTCCTGGATATATTTTACTATTATCATTTTTTAATTAAAAAATTTTTTTATTTTTAAGTTCTTTAGTACTCCTTTAAGATTCATTCTTAAAACCTACTATTACCTTGCCAAAAAATAGACCCTATTTTTAAAGTAAATTTTATATTTTTATGACTTTTGCGATTTTTTTTTTTTAATATTGTATTTTTGAGAGTCTAACCTCTACTTTAAATTTTTAATCTTTGCTTTTTGGTATTATCAATTCTGTACCTTTAAGAATCTAATCTTCACTACACAATTTTACTTAGGAGTGTAAAGTAACTTGATTGCTTGATTGGCTTGATTGCTCTCTCCCCTTTTGACTCCTTTTTCTTCCCCAGGTCACCTCTGTCTCCTCCCTCCCCCTTCTCTTCCTTACTTAACTCTGTGAATCTCTTCGGGTGTTCTGGTCTGTGGAGAACACTGATCCTCTCTGAGTGTTCCAGGCTGTGGAGAGCAAATAGGGAACTGATTACTGGCTAGACTGCTCGCTCCCCTTTTGATTCCCTCTTCTCCTCCTGGTTACCTCTATCTCCCTCCTCCCTCTTCTCTTCTCCATGTAACTCTGTGAACCTCTCTAGGTGTCCCCCACTGTGGAGAATCTTTTCACCATTTACCTAGATGTTTTGTCATCTGTGCTGTATGCATGGAGAAGTCTTATTCTACTGTAAGAATAAGACTGAAAGCCAGAGGCAAGAGGCTTACATACAAAACTTGAGAACATCAGAGAACTCCTGACTCCAGGGAACATTAATCGACAAGAACTCATCCAAAATCCTCCAATACCTACACTGAAACCAAGCTCCACCCCAGGGCCAACATGTGGGTGTATCAGAGTCTCAAAAATGAATCTTTGAGCTTCATGTCCAATGTATTCTTTAGCTTTCTAGGTTATCAGTGTTTTCTTAGATAGCCACGCTAGACTGCAGCTTCATGAGGGAGTCACTGTTAATCCTGTTTGATTAAAGTGCTGGGTACTGATGTTTTGCTTAATGATTATTGAAGCTAGATTTTAATTGCATTTTTAAGAGTCTGCCTACAGTGCGGGAGACCCAGGTTTGACTCCTGGGTTGGGAAGATGCCCTGGAGAAGGGAATGGCAATCCACTCCAGTGTTGTTGCCTGGAGAATTCCATGGACAGAGGAGCCTCTTGGGCTACAGTCTATGTGGTCACAAAGATTCAGACATGACTGAGTGACTAATACTTTCACTACCTTTGTAAGAGCAACACACTGCATTCCTCATAGTCAGTTTTGTAGCTTTAATAGCCACAGAGTTTGGTAGATTGCAGGGTGATAGGTATAGGGCTAAGGTGAAAGCACACAATTAATATTAAATATATATACACACTCTGAAGAAAGATTGAACTCAGTTGATCATATCTGTTAACATGGCATAGAGAATATACATTTTCCTTTAGACACTGAGAGAGAACTGTCAACATTAAGAGTGGAAATGTTTTGGACTTGGGAGGTAAATTTAGAAGGATCAGTGACAACGTGTTCATTGTGTTCCCTTATGTGTGTTAAGAGTGAGCTCTTTTAATCTTTCTGTTTTGAAATCAGCTCCGTATGGTTGTCTGGTTGCAGAAATATAGCAAGTGCTCTTATCAGTGTTAATAGCTATTTAGCCATCAATATATTCTAGAAACTTTGAACTCCTGCCAAAGCAAAGAAGAGCCACCTGTCAGCATAGTGGTAGATTATCGGTTAGTTAATATTTGGGCAATACGCTTTGTAGAAAGGATGAACTTTGAGTTATGAAAACATTAGTATCAAAAATACTGTTTTAATGGATTATGATGTTGATTTAGCTGAAATTATGAACCAGCTGATTTCTTTTCTTCCTGTCTATGATAAAATTTCATCTTGTTCTGTCAAAGACAACTGAGGATTTATTGCCATAACAGTATGAGTAAGAAAATAATTGAAATGCCTGACATCGTGTGTACTTAGTACTAGGAAACTAGTTGTTGTAGAGATCAATTATAAAAGCATTATAGCAAGAAAATAAAACTACTAGCCTAAAAATATTTATAATTCAATTGTACCTAAAATATGTGAAAGTTATCTATAGAGACTATTGAGAAAAATATAATAATTTTAGTGACTAAAACAATTACAAATAGTATTTTGAAAATGTTTTGGAATTACTGTTGTTGTTACTATACTATTACTATTGTTCATTTGCTCAGTCGTGTCTGACTCTGTCACCGCATGGACTTCACTATCTTCAGGAGTTTGCACAAACTTATGTCCATTGAGTCAGTGATGCCATCCAACCATCTCATCCTCTGTCACCCCTTCTCCTCCTACCCTCAGTCTTTCCCAGCATCAGGGTCATTTCCAATGAGTTGGCTCTTAACATCAGCTGGCCAAAGTATTGGAACTTCAGCTTCAACATCAGTCCTTCCAATGAATATTCAGGGTTGATTTCCTGTAGGATTGACTGATTCTCCAGACAAGAATACTGGAGTGGGTTGCTGGTCCCTTCTCCAGGGGATCTTCCCAATCCAGGGATCAAACTCCAGTGTCACACATTGCAGGCAGATTCTTTACCATCTGAGCCACCAGGGAAGCCCCAAAATTACTGTTAGTATGTTATTATCACACCTGCCTAACTTTTTTTTTTATGATGATCATTTTAAAAGTATTGAGACAGAAATATAGATCAAGGGAACAAAATAGAAAGCCCAGAGATAAATCCATGCACTTATGGACATGTCATCTTTGACAAAGGAGGCAAGAATATAAAATGGAGAAAAGACAATCTCTTTAACAAGTGGTGCTGGGAAAACTGGTCAGCCACTTGTAAAAGAATGAAACTAGAACACTTTCTAACACCATACACAAAAATAAACTCAAAATGGATTAAAGATCTAAGTGTAAGACTTGAAACTATAAAACTCCTAGAGGAGAACATAGGCAAAACACTCTCTGACATAAATCACAGCAGGATCCTCCATCACCCACCTCCCAGAATACTGGAAATAAAAGCCAAAATAAACAAATGTGACCTAATTAAAATTAAAAGCTTCTGCACAGCAAAGGAAACTATAAGCAAGGTGAAAAAACAGCCTTCAGAATGGGAGAAAATAATGGCAAATGAAACAACTGACAAAGAATTAGTCTCCAAAATATACAAACAGCTCCTTCAGCTCAATTCCAGAAAAATAAACGACCCAATCAAAAAATGGGCCAAAGAACTAAACAGACATTTCTCCAGAGAAGACATACAGATGGCTAACAAACACATGAAAAAATGCTCAACATCCCTCATAATCAGAGAAATGCAAATCAAAACCACAATGAGGTACCATTTCACACCAGTCAGAATGGCTGCTATCCAAAAGTCTACATGCAGTAAATGCTGGAGAGGGTGTGGAGAAAAGGGAACCCTCTTACACTGTTGGTGGGAATGCAAACTAGTACAGCCACTATGGAGAACAGTGTGGAGATTCCTTAAAAATCTGGAAATAGAACTGCCATATGATCCAGCAATCGCACTCCTGGGCATACACACCAAGGAAACCAGAATTGAAAGAGACACACGTACTCCAATGTTCATCTCAGCAGTGTTTATAATAGCGAGGACATGGACGCAACCTAGATGTCCAACTGCAGACGAATGGATAAGAAAGCTTTGGTACATATACACAATGGAGTATTACTCAGCCATTAAAAAGAATGCATTTGAATCAGTTCTAATGAGGTGGATGAAACTGGAGCCTATTATACAGAGTGAAGTAAGCCAGAAAGAAAAACACCAATACAGTATACTAATGCATATATATGGAATTTAGAAAGATGGTAATGATAATCCTGTATACGAGACAGCAAAAGAGACACAGGTGTATAGAATAGTCTTTGGGACTTTGTGGGAGAGGGCGAGGGTGGAATGATTTGGGAGAATGGCATTGAAACATGTATATTATCATATGTGAAACAAATCACCAGTCCAGGTTCGACACATGATACAGGATGCTCGGGTCTGGTGCATGGGGATGACCCAGAGGGAGGATAAGGGGAGGAGGGAGATGGGAGGGGGGTTCAGGAAGGGGAACTCATGTACACCCGGGGTGGATTCATGTCAATGTATGGCAAAACCAACCAATATAAAAATGTAAAATAATTAGCCTCCAATAATAAAAAAAAGTCTTTATTGAATTCATTGCAACATTACCTCTCCTAAATAATGATTCTCTTGCCCACTTATTCATAACACTTATGAATGTTAAGCAAAGTTCTCAATAGGGTAGTTATCTCAGTTTTTGCTATCTAATTGTTTGAAGAGTCTGAAGGAGAAATCAGCTATAGAAAAGAAACTTCACTCAAACTTTTTTCCCCCGAATTCTTCATAGTGGTTAGGAGTTGGAACTCTGGAGTCAGACAAATCTGGAATCAAAATCCACTGCTTCCCCTTAGTATTAAATTAAAGTATCTAATATCTAATTCTCATTACCTTTCTTTGTGAAGCAATTATAAAGATAGTATCTATTACTATAGAGTTGTTATGGAAATAAACTAGAGTTTTCTCATAAGGCTCTTCGCTCATTGACTGGTACTGTTTCGGTAAATGTTGTTTCTCCTCCACTTTCTTTCTTCTCTCCCTCCTTTTCCTCTTTTTTTCTCCTCCTCTTCCACTCATGTTTTCTCTTCTTCCTTCTTCATCTCTCTCCTGGCCCCTCCTCTTCTTCTTTATTATTTCCCTTTTATTATTATTATTGTTGAGAGTGACCAACCTTAGCCTGTGCCCCCAGGAGCAGTATGTTTACGGTTTGTCTTCAAGAGGTCCTAAGATGCAAGGGAAAGTCCAGAGCAGCACACTGTGGGAAATCCACTATTATGTGGGAAATCCACAGGGTCCTAGTTTATTCCTCCTCCCCTCTCCATTGAGGGGAAAAAAAATGAGAAGGTTGAAGCTGTTTCATACTGGGTCACTCTATTCTAGTGTCCTTGGGAGGCGGGAGGAAGGATTCGGTATAAAAACCTGTATCCTACAAAAATTTGCAGAAGGCTGCCCTCTGTAGGTCCATGTGAATATATTATCTGGGTCAGAGATTCAAGTTTAGTAAGAAATGAACACACAAAGTGTAATGCCTTAAGGTCAGTTAAAAAAGAGAAACTACCCTTTCTAAAGGATAGAAACTATCCTTTCTCATGCCCCATTATATTTTCATTCTTCTATTTGTGGTAGCCAAAGAATATATATATACAAACAACCCTCCAAAGATCCTTCCTACAATGTTCATGAAGATATTCAGAGTTACTTGCAGCAGGATGATTTTATTTATGAGTCAATCTATTGTCTGAATGGAGTTTTAAGATATTTATGAAACCTGATAACATTTGGTCTATCCTCAAGGCTCTGAACTGATCTCAATGTTTGAAGTACCACTTTGTTTCTCAGCCTCCACACTATTTGTGTGGGTATGTATGATGAACTGACTTTATTTTTTAACTCCAGTTTTGTTGAGATAAAATTGACAGACAGTACTGTACAAATTGAAGATGTACAACATAATTATATGACTTACATATATTATGAAGTGCTTTTCACTATAAGTTTTGTACATACTCATCATCTCATATAGATAAAAAATTAAAGAAACAGAAATGATTTCTTTTCTTGAGGTGAGAACTCTTATGATTTTCTCAATTTTCATATTTAACGTCTAAGTGCATGCATGCTCAGTCATGCCAAACTCTTTGCAATCTCATTGACTGTAGCCCAACAAACTTCTCTGTCAATGGGATCCCCCAGTCAAGAATACTGAGTGGACTGCCATTTCCTCCTCCAGGGGATCTTCCTGACTCAGAAATTGAACCTGAACCTCCTGTGTCTCATGCATTGGCAGGCAGATTTTTTACATCTGAGGCACCTGATAAGCCCATATCATATACAGCAGTGTTAATTATATTTATCATGTTGTCTATTATATCCCAAGAACTTATTTATTTTATAACTGTAAGGTTTTTAGTTTTGACCACTTTCATCCAATTCCCCTCCCCCAAATTTGGTAACCACAAATCTGTTGAGGGACTAAGCAAAATCAAAAAGCTAACCTTTATCACGGAGAAGGCAATGGCAAGCCACTCCAGTAGTATTGCCTAGAAAATCCCATGGATGGAGGAGCCTGGTAGGCTGCAGTCCGTGGGGTCGCTAAGGGTCGGACACGACTGAGAAGCTTCACTTTCACTTTTCACTTTTACACATTGGAGAAGGAAATGGCAACCCACTCCAGTGTTCTTGCCTGGAGAATCCCAGGGACGGGGGAGCCTGGTGGGCTTCCGTTTATGGGGTCACACAGAGTCGGACGTGACTTAGCAGTAGCAGCAGCAGCAGCAACCTTTATCAAGTAAGAGAGAATTCTTCCTACCTGACTGATTTTGAACTAGTACAGTGGCTCTTTTCTGCCTTTGGATTCAAACTTCAGTATTGACCCTTTTTGGGTCTCAAGCCTGTCATCCTTCGGACTAGAACTACACTACTGACTCTCCTTGGTCTCCAAATCTCCATCTCATCCTGCAGATACGGAGACTTGTCAGCATCCATAATTACAGGAGTGAATGCTGTATAATCCCCTGGAGAAGGAAATGGCAACCCACCCCAGTATTCTTGCCTGGAGAATCCCCATGGACAGAGGAACCTGGCGGGCTGCAGTACATGGGGTCGCGAAGAGTTGGACGCGACTGAGCGACTAAGCACACACATGCTGTATAATAAATCTATTCGTATATGTATACACAACCTACTGGCTTGGTTTTCTGAGAACCCTAATGCATACACGTTCTCAAGATACACAATAACATTCCTCAAGAAAAAGGACTGAAAGCATCATTTGTCATGCATAGTTAATTCAAATTCACTTGGTAGTTGGGGTGACCATCTGTGCTAACTAATTAGCTTTATCTAGAGGAAATATAAACTCTTCTTTATGACAAAAGATAGTTTTACATCTTCGGAGTGAAGTGTTCATTGAGGTTAGACTCCTACCAGTCCACAGAAACTAAGGGTTAGTGACATCATCTTCCTTAATTATGTTTCAAAGAGTGATTCCTAAGTCCTTGGGCAAGGCACTCCTGGGTCATAAAGCTGGCAAGAGTCAGTTTATTTTGCTTTTAGAAAGATTTACATATATTTCATAGAGACAGAGAAAGAACTTAAACGTTTTCTAAAGTAAGTGCTCTAAGAAAAGGGAGAGAAGGGAGCCTGTTCCCTGATTTCAAAAAGGAGAATTAAGTCTTTTATTTTGAATTTTTTTTTCTGGTATGCATTTTTTTAATTAATTAATTTATTTTTTAATTGGAGGCAAATTACTTTACATTAATATATTGGTTGGTTTGGTTTTTCCATACATTGACACGAGTCTGCCCCGGGTGTACATGTGTTCCCCCTCTTGAACCCCCCTCCCACCTCCCTCTTCCCCATATCCTCCCTCCAGGTCATCCCCATGCACCAGCCCCAAGCATCCTGTATCGTGCATCGAACCTGGACTGGTGATTCATTTCACACATGATAATATACATGCTACAATGCCATTCTCCCAAATCATCCCACCTTCACCCTCTCCCACAGAGTCCCAAAGACTGTTCTATACACCTATGTCTCTTTTGCTGTCTCGTATACAGGGTTAAGGTTACCATCTTTCTAAATTCCATATATATGCATTAGTATGCTGTATTGATATTTTTCTTTCAGGCTGACTTCACTCTGTATAATAGGTTCCAATTTCATCCACCTCATTAGAACTGACTCAAATGCATTCTTTTTTTTTTTGGACTACAGATGGTTTGAGTTTATTTAACTCAAATGTATGACATTCTTCTAAATTGTGAATTGTAATTGTTTCTTTTTTTTTCCAACACATAGGTTTATTATTTTTTTTCTTCCTCCTCTAAGTTTTTTTTTTTTTATTTTACAATATTATATTGGTTGGTTTTGCCATACGTTGACATGAATTCGCCCCAGGTGTACATGAGTTCCCCCTCCTGAACCCCCCTCTCACCTCCCTCCTCCCTTTATCCTCCCTCTGGGTCATCCCTGAGTATCCTGTAACATGCATTGACCCTGAACTGCTGATTTGTTTCACATATGACAACATACATGTTTCAATGTCATTCTCTCAAATCATCCCACCCTTACCCTCTCCCACAAAGTCCCAAAGACTGTTCGATACAACTGTGTCTCTTTTGCTGTCTCGTATACAGGGTTATATTTCCATCTTTCTAAATTCCATATATATGTGTTAGTATATTGTATTGGTGCGTTTCTTTCTGTCTTACTTCACTCTGTATAATAGGCTCCAGTTTCATCCACCTCATTAAAACTGATTCAAATGCATTCTTTTTAATGGCTGAGTAATACTCCATTGTGTATATGTACCAAAGCTTTCTTATCCATTCATCTGCAGATGGATATCTAGGTTGCTTCCATGTCCTCGCTATTATAAACAGTGCTGCCATGAACATTGGAGTACATGTGTCTCTTTCAATTCTGGTTTTCTCGGTGTGTATGCCCAGGAGTGCGATTGCTGGATCATATGGATTTGTAGTTGCCCTTATACTTCCCTGAACTTCTCATCTCTTCAAAATAATATTCTGTTTCATCTTCTTTTCACTGTCACATGTCTCAAAAAAAAATTTAACCCAGCTACTACTATTTTTTCACTATGCACTATCTTTCTAGTCTCATGCATCTAGCTTTCCTTTGACCTCCTCCCTCTAGTCTACAATAATCCACTGATATTGCTTCAAAATCACTAATGGCACCTTTTTTAACCTATCACCTTATTTTCAGCTCACTTTCTCCCTCTTCCTCTCTGTCTCTGTTTTTACTATTCCACCACAGATTCAGCTTCAACTATTACCACTAGGTTGATGCCTTCCAAAGCAATATCACATGCTCTGACTTTTCTAGTGCTATCAATGTGAATATTCATCTACTCTGCTAGAAATCTCAGACAGTCAACTGATCAGTAGTTACTGAGCACCTACTATGTGCTGGGTCCTAAGGATAAAGCAGTGAAAAGAGCATGTATGTTCCCTGTCTTCATGGAGCTCATGAAATCTATAGAAATGCCCCCCTTGAAAGATCAGCAGACAGCCTGCGTGTCCAAAGACAAGGATCGTGTCTTCAATGTGAGCCATTCAGTGGTGGAACTGAAATCAACCAATCCTTCATTTTATAATTAAGAAGCCAATGTTCACAAAACAAATGTGCATTGAGTGTTTATGGTGTGAAGGCACTATTTTAGACGATGGAGAGACAGTAATGAACAAAGAAGATAAGATCTTTAATTTCCTGGAACTTAATAAACTCCAATACATGAGACATTATGCTTTTTGGCTTGTTCACAAAATGACAGGTATATATGTGTTAGGCACACATTGACGTTAGTTTTGGAACCATGCATAATATTTTCTATGTACTGTTAATAAGAAGTAAACTTGTTATTTCCTAAACTAACCTGTAATATACAGGAATTTCTGAAGATACAGCTTTTTTTAATGGCTGTTTACATCACAGGTGGCCCATCGTGTGGCGTCAGTACTTTTCTGGTGTCAGTGTTTCTCCCAGCAAGAGAATGGGTAGTAAGTAGATCTCAGTAGCTTCTTTCAGAAATACAACTTAACTCAGTTAGTTATTCCTATGAAAATGCTGTGTAAAAAACAACTCCCAAACTCAGTAGCTTAAAATAAGAGCCACGTCAGTGCATGAATCAGTAGGGTCAGAAAGTATGGCTCTGCAAATGCTGGGTAGCTATATGCCCATTTGCTCTACATGTGCCTCAACCTCCTTGGACAAGTGGAGTTTGCTGGGGTGTGTTCTCTTCATGGGGATGTCACAGAGGACGTTCAAAAACAGGTGAGTCCCCTTAATGACTAGGCTTGGAACTGGCGCCCTTTTATTTCTGTCCACGTTCTTTTGGCCAAAACAAGCTAAATGGCAAAGTTCAAGTTCAAAGGAAAAGGAAGCACCTTCCACTCCCAATGAAGCAAAGAGAAAGGTATAGATGCTAGAAGAAGGAGAATTGGAACCAATAATCAAGCTGTCATAATGATTCTATGATTTCCTATGGCAGAATAACAGATTGCTAGAAACAGATGAGAAACTACACTTGTTCACCCATTTATTTTGCCATGTTGAAGGCACTGGCTCCTTGTTTTGAAAGAAGGCCATTTTGGAAATTTTATATATAGGAATTTAAAAATTGGTGGGCTAAATATGTATCATCTCTAAAGTGGTTTTCTTAAAACTGTGATTAGTAACAATATTGAGGTACAAATCCCACTCATCTAAAAAAGTGAAATAGAATAAAATAGAATATTAGAGTGAATTAAACTAGGTAAGGGAAGGGTTTTTTTTTTAATGACAACATTGCTTCTGTTATGAATGCATACTTATATATGTCTTGAGTCATGAGCTAAAATGCATTTTTTCCTACCATGATTTAAAAATCAAATTATTTTCTAGCTATGTTATTAGATTTAAAAACAGTCTAATCTTTAAAAATATTCCTTTTTTCAAGTACAAGTGATCTATTTTGAAAGTGAGGGGTTTTGGTTTTGCTTTTTAGTGCTAGGTATCTCCTTTGTACAGATGCCTAATACAGGAGTATTTTTCTTGCAAATCAATAAACAATTCAGTTCAGTTCAGTCGCTCAGTCGTGTCCGACTCTTTGCGACCCCATGAATCACAGCACGCCAGGCCTCCCTGTCCATCACCAACTCCCGGAGATCACTCAAACTCATGTCCATCTAGTTGGTGATGCCATCCAGCCAT
Organism: Moschus berezovskii; assembly: GCF_049115385.1. Taxonomy (NCBI): domain Eukaryota; kingdom Metazoa; phylum Chordata; class Mammalia; order Artiodactyla; family Moschidae; genus Moschus; species Moschus berezovskii. Next base: position 77,927,294 of record NC_142469.1, on the reverse strand, counting down.
CTCATTCTCTGTCATCCCCTTCAGTTCAGTTCAGTTCAATTCAGTTCAGTCACTCAGTCGTGTCCGACTCTCCACGACCCCATGAATCACAGCACGCCAGGCCTCCCTGTCCATCACCAACTCCCGGAGTTCACTCAAACTCATGTCCACAGAGTCGGTGATGCCATCCAGCCATCTCATTCTCTGTCAGCCCCTTCTCCTCCCGCCCCCAACCTTTCCCAGCATCAGAGTCTTTTCCAGTGAGTCAACTTGTCACATGAGGTGGCCAAAGTATTGGAGTTTCAGCTTTAGCATCAGTCCTTCCAATGAACACCCAGGATTGATCTCCTTTAGAATGGACTGGTTGGATCTCCTTGCAGTACAAGGGACTCTCAAGAGTCTTCTCCAACACCACAGTTCAAAAGTTTCAATTCTTCGGCGATCAGCTTTCTTCACAGTCCAACTCTCACATCCACACATGACCACGGGAAAAACCATAGCCTTGACTAGACGGACCTTGGTCGGCAAAATAACGTCTCTGCTTTTTAATATACTATCAAGGTTGATCATAACTTTCCTTCCAAGGAGTAAGCGTCTTTTAATTGCATGGCTGCAATCAGCATCTGCAGTGATTTTGGAGCCCCAAAAAATAAAGTCTGACACTGTTTCCACTGTTTTTCCATCTATTTCCCATGAAGTGATGGGACCAGATGCCATGATCTTTGTTTTCTGAATTAAGGCAGCCTTAATGGACATTTGTTTTCATTTATATGCTGTTAACACCCATGACTGTGGTTACTGGTGGCTCATGCTTGAGATTATTTTTAAAGTAACGGTGATATTTACCTTCTCTATTTAGTTTGCTCACTGCTTGCTTCCTGGTGCTCATTTAGAATAAACACACCTCTCACCTATTTTTCTCAATAGTATACTGTTACCTTGTTTCAGAAAGATTTATTATCAGCTTATCTTTTCCAGATGTTAATATTTGCGTCATTCTGTCTGCATTAACTGGAGTCTATCATTGATCAGCAGTGGCTCAAGTCAGCAGCAGGTGTACAGGACACGAGTGAGGATGGCCTCCTCCCAAAGGTAGTGTTTCTGCTTATCCGCTTGCTCTGTGACCCTTTCCTGAGAAGGTAGGTCTGAACACGATGAACAGCCTTGTAAACCACAGAGATTAGCTGGGAGGCCCGGGTGATCTTTTACGAGGAGAATGCTCAAGGGAGTAAGAGTTATCAATGGTTTGGTACTTACAAATATATTAACATTTAGGGTCATTTGATGGGAAGATTCTCTACTGTCATTTTAGTAGGAGAGGATAGAAAGAGTTACATATATTTTAAATAGCTTACTTTATATGAGCTTTTCAAAATATTTCACCTTAATTAAAAATTCACCTGTGGGTGGCTAGAAAATTCGAAAAAGGATTTTTTTTAAATGTTCTTTCCTTGTAAAATGAAGGAAATTCCATGTTGTGTTTGGCTAGTTTTAATGTAGTAATTGAGTCTTCATGGAAATTTTTCAGGTTTGCAAATTAAATTGTATCTTATTATTACTATATATGAAACTACTGAACTAAAATCTTATTTGTGGCAAATACTGTTTAGTGGGGAAAATGCTGGTGCATTTCTGAATGACGTTGTGCTTTAACATGTGTGCCTCTGTGTATGTGTGTGTGTGTTTATATGTGCCATGCATTAGCTCCATTAACTTAAGAATCTCTCAGTTTTGATGACCTAAATCTGATATACTATTATCTTTTGTGTATCACAACAGAGACACTCTCAGGTATAGTGTGTTTACCTTATCATAATATTGTGGAGATTGTTTTCTGTCTTATCTATTGGTCTATGCTGATGCCTAAGCAAACAAATGGATTTTGTCATGTTTCCTGTTACTTAAAGATGGAAACAATTTGCTTCCAGGGATGTTCCACCTAGACACCCCATGAGTTATGACTCAAATATTTAGAAATCCTGTGCTTTATCTCTTTCCCTCTTTAAAATAAATATTTTTCAAAAATACTTCCATTATTTTAAAAGACACTAGATAAATTACAGAGCTGCAAACTTATTTGTGAATAACATTATTTTCAAGTCCATTTCTAATTTTGAGTCCAAATTTTGTATACTAGAACAAAAACAGCATATGGGTCAGTTAAGAAATTTAGCAAAAGTGTGATTTTTCATAATAAATTCTTTACTCAGGTGAAGAATTATACAAACACATGAAGCACAAATAATATAATTTATTAATAATCATTTATCAATAGCTTTTTGAAAGTTTCATTTAAAGTTTCATTTGAAACAATTCACAACCTACCTAATTTTGTTAAATATTTTTTTCTAAAAATGAAAATGAAGCATTTTCATAGTAAGAAACTTGGAATATGTAAAAGTTATAGAGAAGAAAGTAAAACTCATCCATATTTCACCTAGGAAAAACTAATGCTAAAGTTGATATTTTTTCCCTTTTTGTTATTTATTTATTTAATGATTTTCAAACTTACCATCTTTGAGCAGTTGGAGCTATTATTCCATACCCATTCTTCATGCTTTTATACATATGTGTGTGTTCAAGTACATGGTACTTTAAAACACTCTGCATATTTTTCTTTACTTGACAAGAGCTCATGGGTATCTCTCTATGTCTTATTATAAAGTCAACTCCTCCAATTTGACATCTCTTTGAACATGTATCTACTGAGGTTTATGTGTCTAATATAAGTTTAGACAATTTTACTTTTTACTTTTGTTGCTGTTATGAAAACTACCACACTGAAAGTTTGCTGGGTAAAGCAATTTGGAATTTTAAAATTTAAAACATCCAACTGGAGAAATTTTCCAAAATTAAATGATTAATTTTGCATCTTAGGATCCAATCAAGAAGTGTCTTGCCAGTTACTCACTAACTCTGATTATAACTAGAGATTATTGAAATAGTTGAAAATTTAAATTTCAGTATTGTGTTTTCTTGAAATTTACTTTCTTCTATTTAAAAAAAAAATTTAGAAAGCATTGTATGTATCATATTATCATAATTCTTTTTGACATGAACTAAATCTTTATTTAGGTAATATTATTCACTATTTTTGCTTTTATTCTTGGTGACGGTGGTTTGGTTGCTAAAGTTGTGTCTGACTCTTGTGACTCCATGGACTGGAGCTCCCCAGGCTAGTCTGTTCATGGAATTTTCCTTCTTCAGAGGATCTTCCTGACCCAGAGATTAAACCTGAGTTTCCTGCACTGCAGGTAGATTCTTTATCGACTGAGCCACCAGCGAAGCCCAAATTTTCGCATTGCCTACCACTACCCTTCTAAATCAAACCCCTTATGATTATACAGTGGAAGTGAGAAATAGGTTTCAGGGACTAGATCTGATAGATAGAGTGCCTGATGAACTATGGACGGAGGTTCGTGACATTGTACAGGAGACAGGGACCAAGACCATCCCCATGAGAAAGAAATGCAATAAAGCAAAATGGCTGTCTGGGGAGGCCTTACAAATAGTTGTGAAAGGAAGAGAAGTGAAAAAAGCAAAGGAGAAAATGAAAGATATGAACATCTGAATGCAGAGTTCCAAAGAATAGCAAGGAAAGGTAAGAAAGCCTTCCTCAGCGATCAACGCAAAGCAATAGAGGAAAACAACAGAAAGGGAAAGACTAGACATCTCTTCAAGAAAATTAGAGATATCAAGGGAACATTTCATGCAAAGATGGGCTCGATAAAGGACAGAAATGGTATGGACCTAACAGAGGCAGAAGATATTAAGACGAGGTGGCAAGAATACACAGAAGAACTGTACAAAAAAGATTTTCATGACCAAGATAATCACAATGGTGTGATCACTTACCTAGAGTCAGACTTCCTGGAATGTGAAGTCAAGTGGGCCTTAGAAAGCATCACTACAAACAAAGCTAGTGGATGTGATGGAATTCCAGTTTAGCTATTTCAAATCCTAAAAGATGATGCTGTTAAAGTGCTGCACTCAATATGTCAGCAAATTTGGAAAGCTCAGCAGTGGTCACAGGGCTGGAAAAGGTCAGTCTTCATCCCAATCCCAAAGAAAGGCAATGCCAAAGAATGCTCAAACTACGACACAATTGCACTCATCTCACATGCTAGTAAAGTCATGCTCAAAATTCTCCAAGTCAGGAGAATCAATATGTTTACGGTTCGGCAATATGTGAATCATGAACTTCCAGATATTCAAGCTGGAATTAGAAAAGGCAGAGGAACCAGAGATCAAATTGCCAACATCCACTGGATCATCGAAAAAGCAAGAGAGTTCCAGAACAACATCTATTTGTGCTTCATTGACTATTCTAAAGGAGATCAATCCTGGATGTTCATTGGAGGGACTGATGCTAAAACTGAAACTGCAATAGTTTGGCCACCTCATGCAATGAGTTGACTCATTGGAAAAGACTCTGATGCTGGGAAAGGTTGGGGGCGGGAGGAGAAGGGGCTGACAGAGAATGAGATGGCTGGATGGCATCACCGACTCTGTGGACATGAGTTTGAGTGTACTCCGGGAGTTGGTGATGGACAGGAAGGCCTGGCGTGCTGTGATTCATGGGGTCGCAGAGAGTCGGACATCACTGAGCGACTGAACTGAACTGAATTGAACTGATTATGCCAAAGCCTTTGACTGTGTGGATCACAATAAACTGTGGAAAATTCTGAAAGAGATGGGAACACCAGACCACCTGACCTGCCTCTTGAGAAACCTACATGCAGGGCAGGAAGCAACACTTAGAACTGCAAAGGGAACAGCAGACTGGTTCCAAATAGGAAAAGGAGTACGTCAAAGCTGTATATTGTCACCCTGCTTATTTAACTTATATGCAGAGTACATCATGAGGAACGCTGGGCTGGATGAAGCACAAGCTGGAATTAAGATTGCCAGGAGAAATATCAGTAACCTCAGATATGCAGATGACACCACCCTTATGACAGAAAGTGAAGAGGAACTCAAACGCCTCTTGATGAAAGTGAAAGAGGAGAGTGAAAAAGTTGGCTTGAAGCTCAACATTCATAAAACGAAGATCATGGCATCTGGTCCCATCACTTCATGGGAAATAGATGGGGAAACAGTAGAAACAGTGTCAGACTATTTTGGGGGGCTCCAAAATCACCACAGATGATGATTGCAGCCATGAAATTAAAAGACGCTTTCTCCTTGGAAGGAAAGTTATGACCAGCCTAGATAGCATGTTAAAAAGCAGAGATATTACTTTGCCAACAAAGGTCCATCTAGTCAAGGCTATGGTTTTTCCAGTGGTCATGTATGGATGTGAGAGTTGGACTGTGAAGAAAGCTGAGTGTTGAAGAATTGATGCTTTTGAACTGTGGTGTTGGAGAAGACTCTTGAGAGTGCCTTGGACTGCAAGGAGATCCAACCAGTCCATTCTAAAGGAGATCAATCCTGGGTGTTCATTGGAAGGACTGATGCTGAAGGTGAAACTCCAATACTTTGGCCATCTCATGTGAAGAGCTGACTCATTTGAAAAGACCCTGATGCTGGGAGGAATTGGGGGCAGGAGGTGAAGGGGACAACAGAGGATGAGATGGCTGGATGGCATCGCCGACTCGATGGATATGAGTTTGGTAAACTCTGGGAATTGGTGATGGACAGGGAGTCCTGGCATGCTGCGATTCATGGGGTCGCAAAGAGTCGATCACGACTGAGCGACTGGACTGATGAGCTGACTGACCCTTCAACTGGAATGTAAGTTCCAGAAGAGCAGGGGATTTCATTGTGTCTCTTCACCACTCTTGCCTCAGCACATAGTGCCTGACAGGAGGAAGGCATTTGATTGAAATATCTTGAAAAAGAATGATTGCCTTTCTGTCTGTCTTTTAGCTTAGTGTATATAATATTTTTCTGCTTGTTTCACAAGGTCAGTAATTCAGTTTTAGTCATGGACAGGATTTCCAAATATTTAAATTATGACTCATTGGGCTTCCCTCATGGCTCAGATGGTAAAGAATCAGCCTGCAATGCGGGAGACCTGGGTTTGATCCCTGGGTCAAGAAGATCCCCTGGAGAAGGGCATGGCCACCCACTCCAGTATTCTTGCCTGGAGAATTCCATGAACAGAGGAGCCTGGTGGGCTACAGTCCATGGGGTCACAAAGAGTCAGACATGATTTAAGTGACTAAGCAAAAGCAGCATGAAATGTCCAGATGGGACATCCCTGCAAGCAAACTGTTTCCATCTTTAAGTAACAGGAAGCATGGCAAAATCCATTTGTTTGTGGAGACGTCAGCATAGACTGATAGATAAGAGAGAAAATCATCTCCAGCAATATTATGATAAGGTAAACACACTATACCTGAGAGCGTCTCTGCTATGCTACACAGAATGTAATAGTGCATCAGTTTTAGATCATCAAAACTAAGAGATTCTTAATTTGAGGTTTTGGATTTATAGGAAGAGACCAGATTATGTCTAATGTAAAGTTAAACTCTGCATTGTATTAATGTGAACGTAAGTACATATCTGGTGTCTTTAGTTAAATAAGTGAGATAGCCATGCAGAGCAAACATGTGCAGGACATGCTTGTTGGAAGACAGAGGAGTAAGGAGCTGAAAGTCCATTACTGAATCATTTATGTGGACAAGAAAATTATGAAGAATTTTGCCAGGAGTAGCTTTGAAGAAAGTGAGAGTAGGCCAGGAGCTAACATCTTCAAGATATAGAAAAATGACTTGAAGTCTGAAGTCTTCAGCAAGAGGAGGTATAGTCTGAACACAGAGCTTCGAAGTTTGCAAGGGATGGAAGTTAGGAAGGAAGGAGGGACAATGATTTGCAATGTCAATGAGTACAAGAGGACACGTTTTTCCTCCAAGTCCTGTAATAGAAAGGATAGTCAAGGATGCAGGAGAGGAAACAGTTACATTTGATAAGGCTGTAGGGAAAGAGATATCCTCAGGGGAAAGAAAATTTCAGTTAGAACAAAGAGAGGGAAGTTTTTCAAAAAGAGCCTGAGGAAGTAGGGTGATGACCATGAGCTCCAGAGGGAACACATGGAAGGGTCTGTGGGTGGGTAGTGGATGAGTAGATTAGGAAACAGGTTCACATTAGTAATTGTACAGACTAGTATGGGATCGAAAGTCTGAGCCATTAGACATGGGTAGTTGAAGGAACCAGGGACAAATGGCATGGTGAAATTAGCATTGATGGCCTTTTATTGAGAAGTTGAGGACACTCTACCAGTGAAGTCCTATCCTGCTAGACAGATCTACTTCAAACTATAATGCCTAACAATATATTTTTAAATCATGTGTCATTTTCAAACATTAGGTAATTAGAACATTGAATAGAACTGTTGACTTAACTAGGTATCAGAGCATGCATATTAAGTAGCTTCAGTAGTGTCTGACTCTTAACAACCCCATGGACTGTAGCCCACCATGCTCTTCTGTCCCTGGAATTCCCCAAGCAAGAATACTGGAGTGTATTGCCATGCCCTCCTCCAGGGGATCTTCCTGACCCAGAGATCCAGCTGGAATCTTATGTCTCCTGAATTGGCAGGCACATTCTTTACCACTAGCGCCACCTGGGAAGCCTAGCTAGATATTGTAGAGATTTACTAAATTTCTGTATTGCTATAGTATGTTCTACTTGGTAATTTGTAAATACAGAGAGTAATCATTTCTAGCTAGCTAAATTCTTAAAGCTGGAAGAAAAGAAAATCACTGATGCAGGGAAAGGTTGGGGGCGGGAGGAGAAGGGGACGACAGAGAATGAGATGGCTGGATGACATCACCGACTCTGTGGACATGAGTTTGAGTGAACTCTGGGAGTTGGTGATGGACAGGGAGGCCTGGCATGCTGTGATTCATGGGGTCGGGGAGAGTCGGACACGACTGAGCAACTGAACTGAACTGATTATGTCATGTTCTTAGATAAGTGTTCAACTCATAATATCATCATAGAACATTTATTTAAATAAATCTATTTTTAAAATAAATTATAACATTTAAAAATACTTGCACAAAAATTATGCATAAAGTTTTAAAGTTTACCAGACAGATTATTCTTCTGAAGTGTCATTGATATTATCAATAATTTCTCAGATACAGTGCTTCAGGCTTTATTTCTTTGAAAACAAGATATATCGTTATGAGGAGGAAGCCATTTTGTTTTTATCTGGGAACGAAGAACAAGGCATACAAAGTTGCCAGATGACTTTTTCATCATCTATGAATATAGTCTTCTAAAACTGAGCAGGTTTTTTTTTCCCCCACCTTTCCTTACTTATATTTGGATCCTAGTTCCTGCTGAATGAAACTGCTCAATGTGATACCAGGCAGAGATATTTTCTTAATTGGTAGAAATTATTAGCAAACATTCTAAACATTGCTTGATTCCTTTAATAGATCAACAACAAAAGTAAAAGAAAGAAGGAAAAGGGGCAATAGTAAGAAGAAAACTTTAAATTTTAGTTTAGTTGAGTGTACACAAATTTTGTAGTAAAAAAAATCTATCATTTGTTTAGTGAAGTTTCAATTATAATTCAAAAATTATACAATTCAAGTAATATAAATATATTTAGTCTGCTGTTTGTTCTGTCATAAAGTGGGCCCGGGTATCTACTAAAATAAGTCTTACAGATGCATTTAATATGTTTCCTCCTGGGAATAGAAGGCAGAAAGGGACTAGGGGGAGAGATGTTTCAAGTTTATTAAAATATCCATTTTCAGTTCAGTTCAGTTGCTCAGTCGTGTCTGACTCTTTGCCGCCCCAGGAACCGCAGCACGCCAGGCCTCCCTGTCCATCACCAACTGCCGGAGTTTACCCAAACCCATGTCCATCGAGTCGATGATGCCATCCAACCACCTCATCCTCTGTCGTCCCCTTCTCCTCCTGCAATTAATCTTTCCCAGAATCAGGGTCTTTTCCAGTGAGTCAGCTCTTCACATCAGGTGGCCAAAGTATTGGAGTTTTAGCTTCAACATCAGTCCTTCCAATGAACACCCAGGACTGATCTCCTTTAGGATGGACTGGTTGGATCTCCTTGCAGTCCAAGGGACTCTCAAGAGTCTTCTCCAACACCACAGTTCAAAAGCATCAATTCTTTGGTGCTCAACTTTCTTTATAGTCCAACTCTCACATCCATACATGACCACTGGAAAAATCATAGCCTTAACTAGATAGACCTTTGTTGGCAAAGTTATTTTATTCCTCCAGTTTCAGTTTTGGATAAATTTAGATTCCTATGTGGTCTTGATCTAAACAGTCAGCCCAGAGGGAGTGAAAAGAGATGAAAAAGAGGGTAGATTCCTGGAATTCTAAGACTTGTTGCTATTTCCTAGCATTTTCCCAATGTAATGATAGTTTATTCACTGATAACCAGAAATGAATTTACTTTGTTTTTCTGAACTCTTTCTCCTCCTCTTTTTATCTTTATAATATATAAGTATACAACATAAAGTTATATATTACACATAATATACATTAAACATATACTACAAAATGTATTGCAAGTTCCCCACAATTTAGCTGAGTATTACAGAATCATATATTTCAAACTAATAATTCAGCTTTACATTTACAACACAGTGACTAACATGAAGTAGATGTTAAAAAAAACTTATAGGAACTGAACTTACTGAACTGAACTTGGAAATAAAACCCCTTTCCAAAATAATCATTTTCAGCAAGAAGTAATAGGTAAATGCATTAAAAGTGAGAAAATTCAAATTGTTGATAATTTCCTTTCCCCCCCGCCCCACAGGTTTCTGGGATATATATATGGAAGTAAGAGAAGGAACTCTAACCTGATCATGGATTTCGAAGAGAGACTCCTCAAAGCACTAAGGAAAAGATAACAACCAGTGCATAGTCCTTAGAAATGATGTCCCTTTGCCACAATAAAATTAATATTTCCTGTGTGAAAAGCAGCTGGTCAAATGACATCCGGGCTTCCCTGTACAGTTTAATGGTGCTCATAATTCTGACCACAGTGGCTGGCAATCTGCTAGTTATTATTTCCATATCACACTTCAAGCAACTGCATACACTAAATAATTGGCTCATTCAGTCCATGGCTATTGTGGACTTTCTTCTGGGGTGCCTGGTCATGCCTTATAGCATGGTGAGATCCGTTGAGCACCGCTGGTCTTTTGGAGAAGTCTTCTGTAAAATTCACTCCAGCATTGACATTATGCTGAGTTCAGCATCCATTTTTCACTTGTCCTTCATTTCCATCGACCGCTACTATGCTGTGTGTGACCCACTGAGATACAAAACCAGGATCAACATCTTGGTTATTTCTCTGATGATCTTCATTAGCTGGAGTATTCCTGCTCTTTTTGCTTTTGGGATGATCTTTCTGGAGCTAAACTTCAAAGGAGCTGAAGAGATGTATTATAAACACAGTCATTGCATAGGGAGTTGCTCTGTCTTCTTCAGCAAAATATCTGGGGTTCTGGCCTTTATGACTTCTTTCTATATACCTGGCTCTATTATGTTGTGCATCTATTGTAGAATATATTTCATAGCAAAAGGCCAGGAAAGATCAATTCATGATGCAAAGCAGAAGGTTCAAATTGGGTTGGAAGAGAGAAATGGAATTTCACGAAGCAGAGAAAGGAAAGCTGTGAAGACTATAGGGATTGTGATGGGAGTTTTCTTAACATGCTGGTGTCCTTTCTTTGTCTGCATGGTCATGGACCCTTTCCTGGACTATACTATCCCACCCACTTTGAACGATGCATTGATTTGGTTTGGCTATTTGAATTCTACTTTTAATCCAATGGTTTACGCATTTTTCTACCCCTGGTTCAGAAGAGCACTGAAGATAATTCTAGTTGGTAAAATTTTCCAAAAAGATTCATCTAGGAGTAAATTATTTTCAGAATAAATCCATAGAATTATTAGTCAGTTCAGTCACTCGGTTATGTCTGACTCTTCGTGACCCCACGGACTGCAGCACGCCAGGCTTCCCTGTCCATCACCAACTCCTGGAGCTTGCTCAAAATCGTGTTCATCAAGTCAGTGATGCCATCCAACTATCTCAGTCTCTGTCATCCCCTTCTCCTCCTGCCTTCAATCTTTCCCAGCAACAGGATCTTTTCTAGTGAGTCAATTCTTCGCATCAGGTGGCCAAATGATCAGAGTTTCAGCATCAGCATCAGTCATTCCAATGAATATTCAGGACTGATTTCTAGTGTTTTACAAAACAGTTGGTGATCATATTTATGAACATGCATAATCTCAACCACATGTGCCAATTGCAGGGAGTTTTATCAAATATTTGGGTCAAAGATTGTGCAGTGAGATATGATGCTTACATCTTGCTTCTTATTTTCCATTTGTATTATGTATATTGAAGCTTTACAAGTCCAGAAATTAAGAACTTAAAATTTTAAAGAACATTTCTTACCCTTACATGAACTGCCATGAAATTGACAGTGGTACTTTACTCAGTGTTCAGTGGTGGAAACTAAGAGGCTACATCTGGAGATGGCAATTAGAAGGACTTTGTCATTCATTTGCTTGGATATATATATATATCTTTTTTTTAAAGTCAACTAGAAGTGTATATTAAATATTACTATTGCTTACACATAATTTTCTATTTATTACTAATTATTAATACATATTCTGATTTTTAAATCTATTGATGCTTACATTAAAAAATTTTTTTTTCTGATTTTCATACTTGTAGGAAATTTGGAAAATAGAGGAAAATAAAAATAATATACGGAAACAAAATAAAAGTCAAAATATCATTCATAGCTCACTTAAGAACCATATCATTCAAAGTTCTTAAAAATATCATTTTGTAATGACTGCAAAATGTTAAATTGTATGGATGCACAAAAATTTTTTTAACCGTTTTCCCATTGTTGACCACTTAGTTCATTTTGATTCCTTTTTTTTTTTTTTTTTGGAACAGCTTAAATTAAATGCCTGTTACCTGGGCTTCCTTGGTGGCTCAGATGGTAAAGAATCTGCCTGCAGTGCAGGAGACCTAGGTTCGATCCCTGGGTTGGGAAGATCCCCTGGAGGAGGACATGGCAACCCACTCCAGTATTGCCCATGGACAGAGGAGCCTGGCAGGCTAAAGACCATGGGGTCGCAAAGAGCTGGACACATAACTGAGCAACTAAGCACATAGCACCTGTTACTGAAGCTCACAAAAATGTCTGGGAGGATTTCACATCATAGTTCAAGGTCATGCCTGGTGTGATAGGACTCAAAATACAAGCTGTAGGAAGTAAAGCAAATTCAGCTTGGATGCCAAGCTACACTGAAAGAGAAGCAGTTATTCATCAAAGCAGATAAACATGAGGTAAGGTGGCTCAGAGGTTAAAGCATCTGCCTCCAATGCGGGAGACCGGGGTTCGATCCCTGGGTCGGGAAGATCCCCTGTAGAAGGAAACGGTAATCCACTCCAATATTCTTGCCTGGAGAATCCCATGGACGGAGAAGCCTGGTAGGCTACAGTTCACTGGGGTCGCATAGAGTGGGACACAACTGAGCGACGGAACGGAAAAAAGAGCTATAATTGGACACAGTATATCCCGTGTCTATTACGATGGCATACAGAAAAAAAAAATTAGGAGAAATAGTGGTTTCAAGTAAGATCCCCTAATAGAAGTGGGCAAGCATTCTTAATTATAAATATCAATTTGCATTTGAACTGTTTGTAATCTAGACTTCTTGTAATTTGTATCATGTTAAGCAGCACCACGGATTTGAATTTATTTGTTTCATAATTGTGACTTATGCTCATGGGTAAGTTAGGGTGAGGCAGTTAATTTTAAATAAAACTAAAAAATGCATGTTCCTGTATATACATTTCTATTCACAAACCCTTCTATCTATTACAATCTCTTTCAGGATTGTATATTTAGTTTCCTTGAAGTGACTAGATTTTGTTCTCATAGATTTTAAAAGCAGTTTTAAAACTTTTTTCATTTAGTATATGGTAAGAAAGTTGCCCCTACTCACTCCTGGTTTCAGAAACTATCTTGAATTTTCTACTTGTGAAACTATTTTTGTTAAATTTTAAAAAGGGAGCAAAAGCATTTAGATAGTTTTCTGTATCAGTCCATCCTAAAGGAGATCAGTCTTGGGTGTTCATTGGAAGGACTGATGTTGAAGCTGAAACTCCAATACTTTGGCCATCTGATGTGAAGAGCTGACTCATTGGAAAAGACCCTCATGCTGGGAAAGATTGATTGCAGGAGGAGAAGGGGACAACAGAAGATGAGATGATTGGATGGCATCATCAACCCAATGGACATGGGTTTGGGTGGACACCAGGCGTTGGTGATGGACAGGGAGGCCTGGCTTGCTGCGGTTCATGGGGTTGCAGAGTCGGACATGACTGAGTGGCTGAACTGACTGACTGACTATATCTTATAACAAGTTTCTATGGTTTTCTTCATTTGCTCCCACACATTCTTAGATGTTTTACACTTGTGTGTGTGTGTGTGTGTCTTGCTTGTTATGAATATATCTTTTTAAAGTCATTATATTTTCTATATAATTATTATTGCTTATGTATAGTAAAATTTATTCTAATTTTTCAGTTGACTTGTTTGGATTTTCATTATACAGTCATATTATCCCCCCAAAATGCTAAACTTTATCTCTTTTCTAATAATTAATCTTATCTACAGTCTTTGCTATACTTAATTAATCAGAATTTTTAGAGCAATATTCTATAGTCCAGTGGGTCACGAAGAGTTGGACATGACTAAGCGACTAAGCAACTAAGCATCAACAATGTTGATATGTCATCCTTGTCTCACATCTATTTTAAATGAGTATTGAGACCACATTTTTCTTGGGACAAGTTTATGACTCAGATAATTCTACCTTTTAGACTTAGTAGTAAATCCCCTATAGCCTATTTCTCTTTGCAGCCTCTGTTTTTAATACTCTTAATAAAAAACAACCAGTAACCCATCCTTTCAGCAAACAAGAAGAAAGGCTCACCTTGTCTTTCCCTATTGGCAGCTTTATTCTAGTTTCCATTCCTCCATGCAGAGATATTTTAGCCTTTTGGTTGTCCAGAATCTGCTTCTCAACTGGAATTCAATTAGCTTTGGGAAATTTCTCATCCCAACTAGACATAATTTGTTGGAACTGTAAGGAAGAGAGTGGCCTTCTGCCTTTCCCCTTAACTAAACAGATGGGTGGAAAACCTCCACTAAAAATTTCAGGTCTTTCTTTAGAAACTGAACCTTAAAAGAAGGGAAAAAGACAATTGTTTTTACAGAATCATTAGAAGAAAACAAAAAAATGTGGGTTTCCATTCTATTCATACGGTGAGACTGTGACCTGACTGCTCTTGATGTTGTTGGAGTTCATCCCTCCCAGATTCCAGAGATATCCAAGTATTCATTTCCAAACTGAGTTCTCCATTCTCTCATGGATTTCATGACTCCCAGATAGTCTTCTAATGAATTTGCAGTAGGCATAGCTTTTGGTTGCATGCACAAGAAGAACTTGAACTTGACATATGATATTATGGTAAACATAAAGAAAGCAGTTGTAACAACACAATATAACACTCCTTTCCTAGTCCAGACAATGTCCATTCAAAAAAGTGTCATATTCCACTCGCTTCTCAAAGTATTCAAATAAGTTTCCATTCAAGAAGAGATAAAAATAAAAATGTATTAGCAAGGAACTTGTCAGAACTGATTTTTTTGTAATAATAGTATTGCCATCTTAAGAGATCAGTGCAATGGTTCCAGCTGATTTTCAACTTGGTTCTTGAAGTCAATAATCCAATTTTTGCAGAGTCATAATTTTTGCCAAAAAAGTAAAGCAAACCATATAAACTCCCATGAATTGTGGATTTTGGTGAATCAGTTTGCTTAATTGTATACTGTCAACCAGAGTGTGAATATTTACTAAAATGTTTAAAGATTCATGAAGAGTGATTTATGTTTTTAAATTTAGCAGACTATAAAGTATACCAAAAAAAGTATTGAGAGATATTTTGAGTGTTGCACTCAAATAATCTAAGTAATATAAGAATCAAATTGAAGATTTTTTTTTTAAAGATAAAGTATATATGCATTTCCCAAAGTGTTTCAAACAGGTCATTGAGTACATGGCCAACTGTAAACAGGCATTTAGAGAAAGTAAATTCGTCTTTGACAGGTCCTGACCTTCTGTTCCACATTCCTCCTCCTCCTAAAATCCCTTTATGAAGTCTGTAAGCTCCCAGTGAATTACTCACCTGCAAAATAAGGAAAATAATATTGTCTCACTGGACCATTAATTATGACATGAGAGATACTGCCTAACATGTGGCCTTGCACATAAAATACTCAGCAAATACTTTTTATTAGCATTATTCTCTGTCATTTTATTGGTATGTGCTATGCTGGTGTTCATTCAGAATATGTTTAGTACACATGGAGCATTGACCTGGCAGATATTACATATCATTTTTTTTTCAAAGACTAGAGCAGCATTACATCATCCTGTTTCCCAATAAATTCCACAGTTAAAATTATGGAAAAGAATATCAGATTTATTCCAAGTTCTATGCAGAAGAAAGTTAACCTGGTGATACATTTCTGCATTAGTCTGTGGCGGTTTGACATATTGGGAATTTTTATTTCTTTAAAAATAATTTCTATAGAATATATATATATATAAATAACTATATATTTCTATCTACATATATAGCATTGATATTTACCTGCAAAATACCTACTTATTGTCCATCTAATTAATAAATTTGGACGAACACATTGTAAGCTTGCTGGTGTAGAGCCAGACTTCTGAAGTTCCCCGCACAGAAGGATGGCCTCAGGCTTTGAAATCAGACAAGTCTGAGGTCAAGTCCATTTTCCTCATGGTTCCTGTGCTTTCCCTACTTATATCTTTGCTCCTACAGCCCCCATGCCTGAAATGCCTCCTTCCCCTCTTCCACCTCCCTGACTTTTACTCATTTTAAAAGACTCATCTTGAGGATTACCTCTCCAGGAATCCATCTAAATTCTCTAAGATCAGGTAGGGGTCTTCTCTAAATCCCCCAATGTGGGGACTTCCTTGGCTATCCAGTGGTTAAGACTTCGACTTCCAATGCAATCAATTCCTGATCAGGGAGCTAAGATCCCACATGGTGCACAACCTAAAAACCCAAACATAAAACAGAAGCAATATTGTAACAAATTCAATAAAGACTTTATAAATAAGCCACAAAAAAACCCCCAAAAAACCAAACTTAAAAAAAACAAAATAAAACCAAAAAACCTCCCAATGTTGTGCCCTGCACGTCTCATCTGTATGCGCATGCTCAGTCGCTTCAGACTCTGTGATCCCATGGACTGTAGCTCACCAGGCTCCTTTGTCCATGGGATTCTCCAGGCAAGAGTAGTGGAGTGGGTTGCCATGCCCTCCTCCAGGGGATCTTCGAAACCAGGGATCGAACCTGCATCTCCTGCATTGCAGGTGGGTTCTTTAACCCTGGAGCCACTGGGGAAGTCCCTCATCAGTACACTGCCTGCTTATTTTTCAAATGTGCTCTGTCCCCACTTGAGTGTGAACTACAGAAGTTAAGGACTGTTTCTTATTCATTCTTGTACTCCATACTCAGCACCACACCTGGGACAGAGAAGTCACTCAAAGCACATTTTTAAGGGGAATAGATGAATCAGGGGAAATAAGAAATCCAAGGGTATAGTGTTAATGAAAGTTAGAGACAGATTGGAGTCCAAGTCTGTCTGGCCACAAACTCCACTCTCTCTCCTACTTCAGGGCAAATACAAAGAAACTATGGGGACTCATGGTTTTATCTCCAGTCAAGTTTAAGCAGATGTGCCTGTACGACTTTAATTTTGGCAATAAATATGTATTATTTATGTATAGAAAAAGATTTTAATGGTTAAATTATTTTAAAAACTGGTTCTGAAACTGCTAACTAGATTTAGCATATGAGCTGCTACCAAGGCTGAGGTTGAATTCCTAACTGCTTGGAATTATTTAGGGTTGATTGGACTGAGATTCAGAAATCTGCAGTTTCAAACAGTAGCAGCCCATGCTCCTTGGATCACATTTCTTCTAAGCACCATTTCCTTAGATATTAAAAAAAAAGAAATGAAAAAAACTTAAGTTTATACTGTACAATGAAAATTTAGGGGAATAATGAATAGCACAACGTATTTTAAAATGAGTACAGAAGCCCTGGCTATGAGCTCCTATGAGTAGAGAATCAGTTTTCTCCAGCTTCTGCCACAGGGCCTAACCCAGATAGTTGCTCCAGGAACATTTGTCCAAGGAGGGGAGAGAAGAAAGATAACTAACTGATTTAAGTGCAACATTTTTTAAATTTTAATTATTTATTAAATTAATTTTCGGTGGACTGTAGTTGCTTCACAGTGTTGGGTTAGTTTCTGCTGTACCGCAAAGTTCATCAGCTATACTTATACATGTATCCCCCCCTCTCCCATTCAGGTCACCCCAGTGCATCAAGTAGAGCTCCTTGTGGGAAAAACTATTTCTAAAGTTATGTTTTGAAATTTAAGCATTTTAATGTTATTTTGTCAAACTAATAATGCCTTGATCATCTAACTCAGGGATTCATCAAATTTTCCCAGTCTGAAGACTAGTGTTGGCTGTGACACACTTTTTACCAGTCATTATGAAGTGAGAAAATCAACACAGTGTAAGAGTTTTTCATTATGGAATATGCACTCAATTCAATAGACTGTCTCTTGTCTAAATTCATTCCTTACTAAATTTCCAGGATTAAGATGTTCTTTTCATGAAAGAAAATACAGTAATAACAGACAAAATATTTTGACAAGGATCTTATTTGACAAGCCTATATTTGACCCCTAGGTTGGGAAGATCTCTTGGAGGAGGGCACAGCAACGGACTCCAGTATTCTTGCCTGGAGAATCCCTATGGACAGACATGTCTGGAGGGCTACAGTCCACGGGGTCGCACAGAGTCAAACACAACAGAAGCGACAGCACAGCATAGCGCAGCAGCACTTTTGCCCCCATGTTTAAAACTTTGTTTTTATGAAATCCCCAAATCCACTGTTCTACGCCATTAGTATCCTTTGAAGCAAGAAAGGAGTTTTGGCAATGAGTTAATGGTGAGCCTGCAGCATACCATGGAGGCATCAGATTAGCTCCAATATTTGAAGAAATTAAAGTTTTAAGGACCATTTATAACCTATGCTTAAAGTTCAAGGAAGATATATGACAAAGGCCACAACCAGATGCAAGCAAAAGAATTCTTGCTAGGAGACCTTACAAATAGCTGTGAAAAGAAGAGAAGCAAAAAGCAAAGGAGAATAGGAAAGATATACCCATCTGAATGCAGAGTTCCAAAGAATAGCAAGGAGAGATAAGAAAGCCTTCCTCAGTGATCAATGCAAAGAAATAGAGGAAAACAATAGAATGGGAAAGACTAGAGATCTCTTCAAGAAAATTAGAGATACCAAGGGAATATTTCATGCAAAGATGGGCTCAATAAGGGACAGAAATGGTACGGACCTAACAGAAGCAGAAGATATAAAAAACAGGTGGCAAGAATACACAGAAGAACTGTACAAAAAAGATCTTCACTACCCGGATAATCACGATGGTGTGATCACTCACACTCACCTAGAGCCAGACATGCTGGAATGTGAAGTCAAGTGGGCCTTAGGAAGCATCACTACAAACAAAGCTAATGGAGGTGATGGAATTCCAGTTGAGCTATTTCAAATCTTGAAAGATGATGCTGTGAAAGTGCTGCACTCAATATGCCAACAAATTTGGAAAACTCAGCCGTGGCCACAGGACTGGAAAACGGTCAGTTTTCATTCCAATCCCTAAGAAAGGCAATGCCAAAGAATGCTCAAAATACTGTACAATTGCACTCATCTCACACGCTAGTAAAGTAATGCTTAAAATTCTCCAAGCCAGACTTCAGCAATATGTGAACCGTGAACTTCCAGATGTTCAAGCTGGATTTAGAAAAGGCAGAAGAACCAGAGATCAAATTGCCAACATCCGCTGGATCATGGAAAAAGCAAGAGAGTTCCAGAAAAACATCTATTTCTGCTTTATTGACTATGCCAAAGCCTTTGACTGTGTGGATCACAATAAACTGTGGAACATTCTGAAAGAGATGGGGACACCACACCTGACCTGCCTCTTGAAAAACCTGTATGCAGGTCAGGAAGCAACAGTTAGAACTGGACATGGAACAACAGACTGATTCCAAATAGGAAAAGGAGTACGTCAAGGCTGTATATTGTCACCCTGTTTATTTAACTTCTATGCAGAGTACATCATGAGGAATGCTGGGCTGGAAGAAGCACAAGCTGGAATCAAGATTGCTGGGAGAAATATCAATAACCTCAGATATGCAGACAACACCACTTTTATGGCAGAGAGTGAAGAAGAACTAAAGAGCCTCTTGATGAAAGTGAAAGAGGAGAGGGAAAAGATTGGCTTAAAACTCAACATTCAGAAAACTAAGATCATGGCATCTGGTCCCATCACTTCATGGCAAATAGATGGGGAAACAGTGGAAACAGTGTCAGACTTTATTTTGGGGGGCTCCAAAATCACTGCAGATGGTGACTGCAGCCATGAAATTAAAAGATGCTTACCCCTTGGAAAGAAAGTTATGACCAACCTAGACAGCATATTAAAAAGCAGGCATTACTTTGTCAACAAAGGTCCATCTAGTCAAGGCTATGGTTTTTCCAGTAGTCATGTATGGATATGAGAGTTGGACTATAAAGAAAGCTGAGCATTGAAGAATTGATGTTTTTGAACTGTGGTGCTGGAGAAGACTCTTGAGAGTCCCTTGGACTGCAAGGAGATCCAACCAGTCCATTCTAAAGGAGATCAGTCCTGGGTGTTCATTGGAAGGACTGATGTTGAAACTGAAATTCCAATACTTTGGCCACCTGATGTGAAGAGCTGACTCATTGGAAAAGACCCTAATGCTGGGAAAGATTGAGGGCAGGAGGAGAAGGGGATGACAGAGGATGAGATGGTTGGATGGCATCGCCGACTCAATGGACTTGGGTTTGGGTGGACTCCGGGAGTTGGTGATGGACAGGGAGACCCTGTGCTGCGGTTCATGGGGTCGCAAAGAGTTGGACACGACAGAGCGACCGAACTGAACCGAAGACAAAAGTTGTCTTTGTCGTGTTATACCCTTTTTTGACACAGAATCTTAATTTACTCAGTGTATGTAATTTACTTACAAGGCTAAAATTTGAAATTACTCCTTAAGGGACAAACAAAATGAGAATATAGTTAAGAGTTTTCTTGTATCTCCAACCAGAGTAGAGATGTAATGTTAGCTGAATGGTTTTTCTGAGATTTCTGAAATCTTCCAGATAAGTGATTCTTTGTTTTTCATTCATGTTACCAGCTCTCTAAACATGTTTACATCAAATAAGAAGATAGACTAAGACAGAAGTCACTATTTTACCTCTCTTGCATCAGCAAAAGTTTTCTTTCTCAGATTTGCACTTTGCTTAATAATCTGTAGAATTCCCCAAACATTTGGTTCTTCAAACACAGTTCTGTGATAAATGTTTTCCTGTCTCCACTAAGTACAACTACTTCCCCAATGAATAATAGTGTGAAATTATTTCCCATCACAATCAAGGCAGAACAGCCAATGTGATAATGATGCCCTCTGGTCTCTATTTACTCAAAAGTTTAGCAAATGAGAGTAAAGAGAGAAATGCTGCTTATACTGGTCTCTTTGGACTATGAGTTTGAATTGCAGGTTCCAAGTGTCAAACTGTAAATGAAGTACTGTGGACATTGGTAAATATCCAATCAACACATTTAATTACTGCTATTAGCAATTCTCATAAGACTTTATTTTTAACAAACAGAAGAGTTTGAAAACAGTGATATCATAAGTTTGAAATGTGCTAATAACTTTATTTTTAAATGGCCTAGCATTTTCATTTTGTCTGTATATTCTCCCAAGTGCAGAAAATTATTAAAAGTTGGGAGAATAAGGAAAAATACAGAGATAATCAATTGATTTTTTCTTCCATGGTTCATGTTTCAGGAACAATAAAACAAAATATAACAACAAAATACCACACTAACACGTGCTTTACATGAGTAGACTAGAGGGGCTATTACCACAATGCTAAATTTGAATATGTCTAAGTAGATTAATGTTTGTTCTAATTAAGACAGAAGTGAAAAATGATAGTCACTACCCAGGTAATTGAGTCATCTAAATTTTCTTCTTCCCACCCCTGTAATGACCATCAAATAAAACTACAAACTAAAGAAACCAGAATCACTGCTGAGATGAACCTTGGAAATATATCGGCTTGAGTTTATACTCAAACACAGGTTATAAGTAGTTATTCAGCTATGTTTGACAGTAGAAAGCAATTAACCAAACATTAAATTTCAGCTTCCTTATTTGTAAATGGGTAATATGTAACTTTCAGAGTGTAGTGAAGACTTACTCATTCACTAAATCATTTCTTCATTCACATAACAAATTTACTGAGCACCTGATATATACCTGTCATTGTGTCAGCTAAATGCTAAGGATAGAGACCTGAATAATATCAATATGTTCTCAACCTCTCTGAAATTTTCATGGAAATGAAATGAGATTTTTGAAAATGAGATAGTACAAGATCAAGAAATTCAAATTATTATTATTTATAAGTAACATTGCCATTGTCAACCTGGTTCATAGGTGCAGAGATGAAATTTAAAAATACATCCCAGACTATCAATTTTAAGCTCAGATCACAGCATTACATCACTCTGTCTGTTTAGCCAACACAGCAAATCATCATGCATGTGTTCCTGCCTCCCATCCATCTTTCCTTCCTTCCTTTCTCTCTTTCTTGTAGTGCAAAAATTACTTGTTTAAAATAGAGTTTTTTCGTGGGGTAGGGGAGGATAGGGGTAAACACAAAGTAGAAACAGAATAATAGCAGTGCAGCGTAAACGGAAAATCTCAATGGGAAGCATTTGAGTGACAACGAGAGCCACCACAGTGGAAGATTGAGTGATTCAGAGAATAAGCATTCATTATCAGACTCAGGTAGACCCAGTACTATTTTTTTTTTTCAGATTAAAGTGGTTTAAAAAATTCTTAATGTGAATTGAATTTTCAGAAACAATAAGAAACATTTCAAGCAAAATCTTAGTGTTTTGATTGGTGATAAGCTGTGGTCCTTATTTTCTAGAAATGGACATCAGTTCAGTTCAGTTCAGTCGCTCAGTCGTGTCCGACTCTCCACGACCCCATGAATCACAGCACGCCAGGCCTCCCTGTCCATCACCAACTCCCGGAGTACACTCAAACTCATGTCCATTGAGTCGGTGATGCCATCCAGCCATCTCATTCTCCGTCGTCCCTTTCTCCTCCCGCCCCCAACCTTTCCCAGCATCAGAGTCTTTTCCAGTGAGTCAACTCGTCGCATGAGGTGGCCAAAGTATTGCAGCTTCAGCTTTAGCATCAGTCCCTCCAATGAACACCCAGAAGATAAGTTTTGTGTGCTGAATTGAAAATTGGCAGAAAGGAGCCCCCAAAGATTTTGAACTATGTCATCTTTAAAAGACATTTTTTTTTGGCCATGAGGCAGATGGGATCTTAGCTCCCCTACCACGAATCAAACCTGAGTGCCCTATAATGGAAGCACAGAGTCTTAACCCCTGGACTTCCAAGAAAGTCCCTAATAGACTTTTTAAATAGCATGTATATTATCATAAGTGACCAGTCCAGGTTCGACGCATAAATTTTCCTCTGTTCATTTCTTTGCATTTGTGCTTTTTTAATAAAATTCTTTTTTAGAAATAAAAAAATAAAATAAATGAAAAAAAAAATGTCATAAGAAGCAACTGTTTCATTTTTAAAGTGACTTAATCATTTTATAATAATGCCTCAATCAATATTTTCCTAAAGATCTTAGTACAGTATATTAAGAACAAAAAAATTGAAGGCCTCGAGGATTAGAGGTGGAAATAGAACCATAGTAATTTGCAGGTAGTATTACTAATCACATAGAAAATCCAAGAGTCTACAAAGAAATTTTTCAAATAATAGGAAAATTGAGGAAGTTGCCTGAATACAAAATTCAGTTGAATGTGTGCACCAGTAATAAGCAACAAAGAAATTGTGTATTTAAAAATACACCAATATAAAATTGAGTTACTCAGGAATAAAATTATCAGAAGGTGTGCAAGACACATTTGCAGAGTATTAAGAAAGCTTACTTAATAATCCATTGCTGCTGGCATTACAGAAGATCAAATAAATGTGGATCTAGCCCATGCTCAAGAATGAGATATAATAGTGAGGAAATATTAATGTTATTCCTTCAAAATCCAAAATAATTTTTATAGATCTTGGAAAGATAATTAACATCTTTGAAGGAAGGAAAAAGGAGGGGAGGAGGAGGGGGAAAGGATTTATTCTATTAAACATCAAGAGTCCTTACAAGCAATGGTAACTAAGCCAATGTGGTATTTGTGCAGCATTAAATGTCCTGGGTGTTCATTGGAAGGACTGATGCTGAGGCTGAAACTCCAATACTTTGTCCACCTCATGAGACGAGTTGACTCGTTGGAAAAGACCCTGATGCTGGGAGGGATTGCGGGCAGGAGGAGAAGGGGATGACAGAGAATGAGATGGCTGGATGGCATCACCGACTTGATGGATGTGAGTTTGAGTGAACTCCGGGAGTTGGTGATGGACAGGGAGGCCTGGCGTGCTGTGATTCATGGGGTCCCAAAGAGTCAGACACGACTGAGCGATTGAACTGAACTGAACTGAACTGAAAATGAGTGAATGGATGGAATTTGTATGCAGAGCTCAGAGATAAGTGTGGACTTTGATATATGACATCTGCATTGGGGAAAGGAAATTCTACTCAATAACTGGAGCTGGAAAGAGATAGTTTATGTGAAAAAAAAATAAGTTTTTTCTTACTTCACACCATACACAATTACTGATGAATTAAAAACATAAATATTAAAAACAAAATGTTTAAATTTTCACTAGAACATTTATGGAACTCTAACTCAGTGTAAAGCCCCAAAGATCTGTTATTTATTTTTATTTTATATTGTACTATATCTTATTTACAGTGTTGTGTTTGTTTCAGGTATATAGCAAAGTGATACAGTCATATATACATATATATATGAATTAACAAAAGCAGTTCCCATCTTTTGATGGGGAGCTCGTGGTTTATAATATAAATGGCACTATTTTGAGAGAGGGATAACTTAGGTATGGCATTAGGTTTTTTTTCATTTTGCAACTTGAGGCAGTTGTCAAATAACTTAATGTAGCTTTTTGCAACTGTGTATTCTATAGTATTTTTTTTTCATTTGGTGAAATTTTAACTGTTAATGTTTTTGGCATTGTGCTTTGTACCATTTATTAAATAAAAATTAACAAAAAAAGAAAATTTAGATGGCAATTTTTCTGACTTGGAACTAGGGAAGGATTTTTAAAAATAAAGTTGCAAAACATAAATGATTGATAAATTTAGCTATTTGAAAGAACTTTCATTTATAAAAAAACTACCTGAAAGGAAAGGGCAAGTTATCCATGGGGAAAATATATTTGCTACATATATAATAACTGATAAAAGGTTATCATTAAGGATATAAAAGTAGTTTGTATAAATCAAGAAGAAAAGGAAAATGTAAATAAGAAGAAATGATAGGATTTCACAGAAGGGAAACAACAATAAACACACAAATAAATGCTGTCCCTCATTGGTAATCAGGAAAATGCATATCAAGTCTACAATAAAATACAACTCTTCACTCACTAAATTGTTAAACATTTAACTGTGTCAATATCATGTGTTGCCTGTATTATAAGTCAATAGAATTTCTACATATTGATGAATGTAGGATAGTACAGCCACTTTGGAATAAAATTTGTTTAGTGTTGTGAAACTGAATATTCACATTCTTTTACTCCTTAATTAATTTCTCGTGTATATTTACAAGAAAATCTTTTGACTATTAGTGTTAAGAGACTTATACAAGAATATTCAAAATAGCACCATTCATAATAGCAAAAGAACTAGAAATAATTTAAATATCTTTTGATAAGAGAAAAGATTATTATATAGCAATAAAAATGAATGAACTACAGTTTATATATAGTATAAAATTAAGTGAAAAAATAAGAGCAAAACAAATTCTAAAAGATAGCAAATTGCATGATTCAGTTCAGTTCAGTTCAGTCGCGCAGTCGTGTCCGACTCTTTGCGACCCCATGAATCACAGCACGCCAGTCCATCACCAACTCCCAGAGTTCACTCAAACTCATGTCTATCGAGTCGGTGATGCCATCCAGCCATCTCATTTTCTGTCGTCCCCGTCTCCTCCCACCCCCAATTCTTCCTAGCATCAGACTCCTTTCCAGTGAGTCAACTCAACGCATGAGGTGGCCAAAGTATTGGAGTTTCAGCTTTAGCATCAGTCCTTCCAATGAACACCCAGGATTGATCTCCTTTAGAATGGACTGGTTAGATCTCCTTGCAGTCCAAGGGACTCTCAAGAGTCTTCTCCAGCACCACAGTTCAAAACCATCAATTCTTCGGTGATCAGCTTTCTTCACAGTCCAACTCTCACATCCATACATGACCACGGGAAAAACCATAGCCTTGACTAGACGGACCTTGGTTGGCAAAGTAATGTCTCTGCTTTTTAATATACTATCTAGGTTGGTCATACCTTTCCTTCCAAGGAGTAAGCGTCTTTTAATTTCATGGCTGCAATCAGCATCCGCAGTGATTTTGGAGCCCCCAAAAATAAAGTCTGACACTGTTTCCACTGTTTCCCCATCTATTTGCCATGAAGTGATGGGACCAGATGCCATGATCTTTGTTTTCTGAATGTTGAGCTTCAAGCCAAACTTTTCACTCTCCTCTTTCACTTTCATCAAGAGGCTTTTGAGTTCCTCTTCACTTTCTGTCATCTGCATATCTGAGGTTATTGATATTTCTCCCGGCAGTCTTGATTCCAGCTTGTGCTTCTTCCAGCCCAGCGTTCCTCATGATGTACTCTGCATATAAGTTAAATAAACAGGGTGACAATATACAACCTTGACGTACTCCTTTTCCTATTTGGAACGAGTCTGTTGTTCCATATACAGTTCTGACTGTTGCTTCTTGACCTGCATATAGGTTTCTCAAAAGGCAGGTCAGGTGGTCTGGGATTCCCATCTCTTTCAGAATGTTCCACAGTTTATTGTGATCCACACAGTCAAAGGCTTTGGCATAGTCAATGAAGCAGAAATAGATGTTTTTCTGGAACTCTCTTGCTTTCTCCATGATCCAGCCGATGTTGGCAACTTGATCTCTGGTTCCTCTGCCTTTCCTAAAACTTGCTTGAACATCTGGAAGTTCACGGTTCACGTATTGCTGAAGCCTGGCTTGGAGAATTTTGAGCATGACTTTACTAGCGTGTAAGATGAGTGCAGTTGTGTGGTAGTTTGAGCATTCTTTGGCATTGCCTTTCTTTGGGATTGGAATGAAGACTGACGTTTTCCAGTCCTGTGGCCACTGCTGAGCTTTCAAAATTTGCTGGCATACTGAGTGCAGCACTTTCACAGCATCATCTTTCAGGATTTGAAATAGCTCAATTGGAATTCCATCACCTCCACTAGCTTTGTTCATAGTGATGCTCTCTAAGGCCCACTTGACTTCACATTCCAAGATGTCTGGTTCCAGGTGAGTGATCACACCATCATGATTATCTTCGTTGTGAAGATTCTTTTTTGTACAGTTCTTCTGTGTATTCTTGCCACCTCTTCTTAATATCTTCTGCTTCTGTTAGGTCCATACCATTTCTGTCCTTTATCGAGCCCATCTTTGCATGAAATGTCCCCTTGATATCTCTAATTTTCTTGAAAAGATCTCTTGTTTTTCCTGTTCTGCTGTTTTCCTCTATTTCATTGATCACTGAGGAAGGCTTTCTTATCTCTCCTTGCTATTCTTTGGAACTCTGCATTCAGATGCTTATATCTTTCCTTTTCTCCTTTGCTTTTCACTTCTCTTCTTTTCACAGCTATTTGTAAGGCCTCCTTTAAAAAAAATTGCATGATACCCATTTTATAAGAAATTCAAAAAACGAAACCCATCAATACTTTGATTTAATTATGAACCATAACATCATAAATCTAAAGGAATACAAAAACTGATAAACACAAAATTCAGTGTAGTAATTATCTGAGGTGATGGCAGAATACAGAAATAAGGACACTATTGTCAAGCTAGGTCACATCCTGGGTGTTCATTATGTTACAAGCAAAGCAAGAAGTCTAGTGAGATGTACGGCATGATTGTCACCGGGTCTACTAAGTTCCTCCAACCGTGTGCGGCTCTGTGCGAACCCATGGACTGTACACCGCCAGGCTTCTCTGTCTATGGGGCTCTCCAGGCAAGAATACTGGAGTGGGTAGCCATTCCCTTCTCCAGGGGATCTTCCGGACCCAGGGATCACACTGGTGTCTCTTATGACTAACGCTGGCAGAGTCCTTTATCATTAGCGCCACCTGGCGGAGAAGGCAATGGCACGCCACTCCAGTACTCTTGCCTAGAAAATCCCATGGACGGAGAAGCCTGGTAGGCTGCAGTCCGTGGGGCCGCTAAGGGTCGGACACGACTGAGCGACTTCACTTTCACTTTTCACTTTCACACATCGGAGAAGGAAATGGCAACCCACTCCAGTGTTCTTGCCTGGAGAATCCCAGGGACGGGGGAGCCTGGTGGGCTTCCGTCTATGGGGTCACACAGAGTCGGACACGACTGAAGTGACTTAGCAGCAGCAGCAGCGCCACCTGGGAAGCACTGTGGCATGATTAATTGTAATTAATTCTGTACATCTGAGTTTCATTAAAAATGTGAACAGTTATATTGGTGATACATCCATTTTCTCCAGCTTGAGGAGATCAATCATCTCAATAAAAGGATAAGATCATATCCCTTTATTTTACTTAAATTAACCATCTTTCTTATATCCTTTCTGATCTTTTGATGCATTCTGTAAGGACTAATCCGAAGATTCAGTTCTCCCAAGGTGCCACAAGGTGTCACTGTTGAAAGTATCACTAGGGAGCCACCCAGTGTAGTGTCATTCCATCTGCAATGATGCAGACAATGGGGCTGCCAGGGGACACTGTAGATTCCAGGGGCTTAGAAAAGAGAGGACTGAGTTGAAACTCGATGCACTTACATTCACCAAAGAGTTCTCTTTCAAATCTTTTCATTGGAATTAAAGAGGCTGGTTCAGAGGAGTTTTCAAGGGTCGATTGTCTATCTGCCCTCCGTCATGGTCAGTCCTGCTCAAAAAAATCCTAGTGTTCTTTCTTGCCAGCTGGTATATAATGCTTGTTTATTAAGCTAGTGTATATTAAGATGATATACTTTATTTTATTAACTATATTCGATCGCAGTGAACCTTAGAAAGAAAGAGGACAAAACTCATTCCTTTTGCTCCTTAGCTCTTTAAAAGCAACAATTTATATTCTAACCTGCCTCTACTACATGTCTCCCATCTACATAATTAAAAGAGAATGTTTAACTAATTCTTTACAGAATCAAGAAGATTTGTCTAAAATGACTTACTGTCTTTCCCCAGAAGACAGAGTGGTTGCTGGCAACCTTGGAGTAGTAATGTCTTTTGCTTTTAAAATAAGTGCTACCTTCTTGGCAAGCAACTGTGCTAATATTTGTAAAGTTTTCTTTAAAAAATACCTTCATATACATTTTCTCAACTATCATAAATATGAATATGCTCTGAAATAAGAGTTTGTTTGTTTTTTCCTTATTTCTCTTCTTCAAGAAGAACTCCCAAGAGAGATTGAACAGGACCAGCTATATAATTTAGGTAACTCACAGCAAACTGAAAATGCCATTTTTTAAAAAAATTTTGTTTGTTTCTTTATTTTTGGTTGTGCTGGGTCTTTGATGCTGCACATGGGCTTTCTCTACTTTCAGGGAGGAAGGGATACTCTCTAGTTGTGATGTGCGGTCCTCTCATTGGAGTGGCTTCTCTTGTGGAGCATGTGCTCTGGATGTGTGGGCTCTGTAGGTGCAGAACAAGGGCTCCGTCACTGTGGCACGCAGGCTCGAAGCTCAGGCTCAGTGGTCATGCTGCACAGGCATAGTTGCCGCATGACATGTGGAATTTTCCTGGACCTGGGATTGAACTCATCTCCCCTGCATTGTGCTGTGCTGTCTCTTCAGTCGTGTCCGACTCTGCAATTCTATGGATCGCAGCCCGCCAGGCTCCTCTGTCCATGGGATTCTCCAGGCAAGAGTACTGCATTGGCAAGCAGATTCTTGACCCACTGGACCACCAGGGAAGCCCTGCAGTTTCTTTCCTAAAATGTATTAAGCATTTCAAGAGGGCTTTAGTGGAGCCATTGAGCCAAGTGTGGACCCTTTGAAGCTCAGGACTTCATGTGACCCCATGTGACTGCACAAGTGGCATATCCAAGCAACAGCTGTACGCCAAGCTGACAAATCACAGAATAGCTATAATTTTAATTCAGGCAAGCAGACCCTGATTTTTTTTTCTGTTTTGAAGTTTTTATTTTGTGTTGAGGTATAGCCAATTAACAATATCATGATAGTTTCAGGTGAGCGGTAAAGGGACTCAGCCATACATACATAAATATATGTATCCATTCTCCACTAAACTCCGCTTCCATCCAGGCTGCCACATAACATTGAGCAGAGTTCCAACAAGGACAGTAGGTCCTTGTTGACAGACCCTGATGCTTTTCAGTGACCAGTATTATAGTTTCTCTATATTTGGAGTGTGTTGCCTCCCAAAGTTGTCCCCAGCAGTGCAAAAGGAGCTTTCACATTTTAAAAGAACAAAATGAAAAAGTAAGTTCTTCAACATGTGAACAGATTTAAGTGGGTAACATCTGTGATTTTAGCATTATTACTTGAGTTCCTTAAAGAGGTAATAATTATGCTCCATTCCTCCAGATCTAAGACAGTTGATGAGACTTGCTCTTTTAGTCACATTTAAACAAAGGAAAAAGACAAAAATGTTAGGTGGTAAGAGCCCTTCTTAGTGACTGAAATGTGAGACATGCATGGACTGTGACAGATTTTCCTAAAGAGACGGAGGACATATAAAAATTCTTCTACTCGAACTGCCAATCTCATTCATGTGTAATTGAATCAGGTTCCTTAGGGTCACTCCTAACTGGAAGGTTTAGAGTTACTTTTACATTTGTTGTATAATAGTGGATTTAGAGCCATCAGTGCTGGAGGTGATGAAAACTTCGGAAAGCAGAGTCCTGAGAGGATGGAGGAATGGTTTCGGCTCATTTAGCTGTTAAGTTTTAGAAAGGCAAGGTTTTGGTTTGCTTTTTTTTTTTTTTCAGACCCAATTCCCTTGAGACTAATTGTTAAGTTGCAGCACAGCGCAATGTACATAGTTCAGGTTGTTCAGTTCCATAAAAGCATTCACTTAGATGGAAAAGAAACAAAGAAATACAATTCTGCTAGTAAGGAGTTTAATTAGCAATGTCATCTTCTGCAATACAACAGGTATGTGGAGAAGAGACTGAGGACAGATCTGCACTTTCTTTTCCTTGGGTTTTCTCAAGAAGCTAATTGTCACTCTAATAATACAGTGGTATTGCTGGTAGATTGATTCTTTTTTTTTTTTTATTTTGGTCCAGTACAAAGAGACATATGGGAATGCAGAATATTATAGATGCAGGACTTAATATAAATTTGTAATAAAAGGCAGAGGTTTTAAAACATGCTAACAGGAAAACATGCTGCCTTTTGGCAGTGCAGCATGTTTCCTAGGAAGAAGATTTAGAAATAGGGAAAGGGTTATTTGTTTATAAGCTGCTGAGCAAATCATTTACCACAAGTGTTCTGCTTCACAAGTGAAGAAGAGGGTTAAGGCAGTTACCTGGGTTTTTACATACAGTCCCATCCCTTTGCTTTCTTAGGAGACATCTTTTCTGGTCAAATGTATCCTTGAATGTTGAATGTGGTGTTCGTCCCAACCAGGAAAGAGGGAAGGAAGGAAAGGAGGAAGAACAAGAGGGCAGTCACATTTGATAGTGTTCTTTATACATCAGGCATTGTGCTATGACTGTTCACATGCATTATTTAGTATGTTAAGATTCATTAACATGAGTTTTGGATAGAAATTAAGCATCTGAAAGAAACCAATTGCTTGGGTAAGGTCAAAATAATTCAAGAAAAGTGGAAAGAATGATTATCAGAACAAAGTACTTTTAAAAACCTCTTAAAATCCTTAAAGAGTGGGTTCTAAAGCAGTGGAATAATGAAAATGGAAGCACAAATATTTAATAACAAGATAAAAAGAAATGAGATATTAGAACAATCATAAAATTCTTTATTATTACGGTCTGCTCCTACAGTTTGATCACTTTCTAAGGGAATGTAGCAATCACTTTTAATTTAACACTTGAGTAGAAGACAGTTCAGACATAACTGCTTAAATATGAGAACAAAGTGGGAAAGCTCCTTTGACCAAACACAGACTAAGAACAGTGGCTTGAGGGAACTTAACACTAGAAATTCTCCCTTCTCCCATTCCAACCTCTCCTCCACACCCAGTTTTCTCCGTCATGTTTCAGAGACCCTGAGAATGACTTTCAAAGGTCTCTGAATAACCTCATGCCATTTCTTCACCCTTCCTGCTTAAAATAGAGTTTTTGCTTTTCTGTTCAAATCTTACTCACCCAGTGCGAACCAGGCAAAAGTCTTATCCTCATTGGGGCATTCTTGTTGACCCAGCCTGAAAGCCTCGTGTCCACTTTTGATATTTGAATGCACATATTGCCTAGTCTTTTGTTTGGTCAGTTCATCACCACAGTTGCTTTTAACCTGTGCTCCAAAATCATTTGGGTTTTAAGCGTTGATGTGTTTTGTCTTTTTAGCTGTTTTATAGACTCTCTACTGCCAGGGATTAGTTCATGCTTTCTCGTTCCTTTCGTTGTGTCTCATGGATTGTGGGCATGTATTTGTATTTAGATAGTGATTTTTTTCCTAATGTACATTTAAAAAAGAAAGTTATCCTGAGACTTCTCTGGTGGTTCAGTGCCTGAGACTCCACGTGTCCAATGCAGGGGGCCCAAGTAGGATCCCTGATGGGGAACTAGATTCCACTGTTGCAACGAAGATCCAGCAAAGCAAAATAAATAAATAATATTTATTAGAAAAAAAGAAAAATGTTATCCTAATTCATAAAACATGTTCCATCCCTGTTCTGTTCTGTTCTGTTCAGTCACTCAGTCGTGTCCGACTCTTTGCGACCCCGTGGACTGTAGCCTACCAGGCTTCTCCGTCCATGGGATTCTCCAGGCAAGAATACTGGAGTGGGTTACCATTTCCTTCTCCAGGGGATCTTCCCGACCCAGGGATCGAACCCGGGTCTCCCGTAATTGGAGGCAGACGCTTTAACCTCTGAGCCACCAGGGAAGCCCCCAAAATATTTGTTTATTTGGCTGAACTGGGTCTTAGTTACAGCATGCAAGATCTTAGTTTTGAAATGTGGGATCTAGTTCCCTGACTAGGGATTGAACCCAGGACCCCTGCTTAGGGAGCAAAGAGTCTTAGCCACTAAGCCACCAGGTTCCATCCCTAGTATACATGTAAATGGTAACATGCAGATTTTTATATGCAAAATAAAGAAACTGGGTCAATGCATGGAGAGCATGTGCTACTTAGAACTGGCTTTCTTTCCAAAAACTCGCTAATGCCCAGCTCCTAGCTCTCTATGTGACCCGCACACTGAAACTTGCCAGGCTGTTATCATTGCATGGGGCTTGAGGAGAGGTACTGCAGTGGTGCCCTTACTCCTCATAAAGACATGGGTTTGGTCGGCTTTGGCCTCTGCCCTCCTCTGATTTAGCTGCTCTGATGGTAAGATGCTTATCAAAGTTCCATGACTAGCTGAAGAGGATGATTCTTCCAGACTGTTCAGTTCAGTTCAGTTCAGTTCAGTCGCTCAGTTGTGTCCGACTCTTTGCAACCCCATGAATCACAGCACGCCAGGCCTCCCTGTCCATCACCAACTCCCAGAGTTCACTCGAGCTCATGTCCATCGAGTCGGTGATGCCATCCAGCCATCTCATTCTCTGTCGTCCCCTTCTCCTCCCACCCCCAATCCCTCCCAGAGTCAGAGTCTTTTCCAGTGAGTCACCTCGTCGCATGAGGTGGCCAAAGTATTGGAGTTTCAGCTTTAGCATCAGTCCCTCCAATGAACACCCAGGATTGATCTCCTCTAGAATGGACTGGTTGGATCTCCTTGCAGTCCAAGGGGCTCTCAAGAGTCTTCTCCAGCACCACAGTTCAAAAGCATCAATTCTTCAGCGATTAGCTTTCTTCACAGTCCAACTTTCACATCCATACATAACCACAGGAAAAACCGTAGCCTTAACTAGACGGACCTTGGTTGGCAAAGACTTCCTTAAGTGATTCTTCCTCATTCAAATGAGCTTAGCATGAAAAAAATAGAAGCACAGTGAGAGTGATAGGCCATATGCAGGAATCTGTTTTTCGCTTAGTAAACTCTTGGTCCCATAAGCCAATAGACCCCAATCACACAAAGTCTGGTTACATGTTCCTGACTCATTTGAGGAAGAAGTGAATGTATTGTCTAATAAGTATCAGCGTCTATTCTTCCTATGTACACAGGGAAGAACAATTATATTAAGTTCAATAATAAACTTTTCTTCTTCTCCTTCTTTTCCCTCTACCCCCTCCTCTTTTCTTCCTCCCCTCAATCTTTTCCTGACTGCCCTCCTCCTCCTCCTCCTCCTTCTATTTCAGGCCCTGGCATAAATTAAGAGTTTACTGAATGTCAGTGGTATAATTTGAATAAGTGAAAAGTGAAAGTCACTCAATCGTGTCCGACTGTTTGCAACCCCGTGGACTATACAGTCCATGGAGTTCTCCAGGTCAGAACACTCCAAGTCAGAGTGGGTAGCCTTTCCCTTTTCCAGGGGATCTTCCCAACTCAGGGATCGAACCCAGTTCTCCCGCATTGCAGGCAGATTCTTTACCAGCTGAGCCACAAGGGAAGCCCAAGAACACTGGAGTGGGTAGCCTATTCCTTCTCTAGCAGATCTTCCTGACCCAGGAATTGAACCAGGGTCTCCTGCATTGCAGGTGGATTCATCAACTGAGCTATCAGGGAAGGCTGAATTTGAATAAAGACAAGAGGAAAGTAAATTATGATCACTTAAACTCATTAGGTTAGAATTCTATGAATAGCAAATTTACAGGTTAAGATAAAATACAGATTAAGATAAATGAGAAAGACTATAATAATTCATCATAAATTATCTTCCATAAATCTTCTATGTCTTTTTTGAATTTTCCTATGAAAGTATATAAAAAACATGATATATTACCTATTAACTGACACAATCCCATGTGTTCTTGCTTTTTCCTAAGGAACTATTGAATTGCTCTGAATATGGAAGTGGATCTTGCCCAGAAAACGAAAGGCCGGTAGGGGTCCGAGCTGCCATGTATTCCTTTATGGCTGGAGCCATATTCATCACAGTGTTTGGCAATCTTGCCATGATCCTTTCCATTTCCTGCTTCAAACAGCTTCACACACCAACCAACTTCCTCATCCTCTCCATGGCGGTCACTGATTTCCTGCTGGGATTCACCATCATGCCATACAGTATGATAAGATCAGTGGAGAACTGCTGGTATTTTGGGCTTACGTTTTGCAAGATTCATTATAGCTTTGATCTGATGCTCAGCATAACATCTATTTTCCATCTTTGCTCGGTGGCCATTGATAGATTTTATGCTATCTGTTACCCTTTACAGTATTCGACCAAAATGACAATTCCAGTCATTAAACAGTTGCTGGTTCTCTGTTGGTCAGTCCCTGGGACATTTGCCTTTGGACTGGTCTTTTCTGAGGCCTACGCTGATGGAATAGAAGGCTATGATATCTTGGTTGCTTGCTCTAGTTCCTGCCCAGTGATGTTCAACAAAATATGGGGCACCACCTTGTTTATGGCAGGTTTCCTTGCTCCTGGGTCTGTGATGGTCGGGATTTATGGCAAAATTTTTGCAGTATCCAGAAAGCATGCTCGTGCAATCAATAACTTACCAGAAAATCAAAATAATCAAATGAGGAAAGACAAGAAAGCAGCCAAGACTTTAGGGATAGTGATGGGTGTCTTTTTACTATGTTGGTTTCCCTGTTTTTTCACGATTTTATTGGATCCCTTTCTGAGCTTCTCTACTCCTGTAGTTTTCTTTGATGCTTTGACATGGTTTGGCTATTTTAACTCCACATGTAATCCCTTAATATATGGTTTCTTCTATCCCTGGTTTCGCAGAGCCCTGAAGTACATTTTCCTGGGTAAAATTTTCAGCTCACATTTCCATAATACTAATTTGTTTACAGAAAAAGAAACTGAATAGACTTATTTGTATGAGTGGATAGAAGCAAAGGACTGGAATTTAGAAGAATGAAGTTACTTAAACTGTGTGTGTGGTGTGTGCGTGTATGTGTGACTTGGGCTACCATGGAAAGTTTTGTTTCTAAAACTTGAGAGGAAAAAAGAATTCTTTCCTTGAACCCCAAATCCTGTCTTTTCAGAATAGTTCTTACTGCTTAAAGGTAGAGAAGAAAGAAGAAAGTCAGAAAGGTGAAGAGAAGGTAGGAAAAGCCAGGAAGGGGATGAAGGGAACACACAAAGTTTTGTACTATTTGGAAGGAAGCAATACACGAGCTGAGCTTGAGTATTGCTCTCCCTGTTCTCACCATCACACACATTTTGTGTGATATTTTATTTACATTGTCTTCCTCAGAGTCTGATCAGAGGTATTTTGAAACATTGACCACTAAAAATTATAGGTAAGTAAATATGGAAATAACAATCTCAAGAAGTCATATGTTGTCAAGAATCAATCATTTGATAGCCAAAATGTAAGCCTTTACTAGATTTTACAGTTGTGAGATTGAACCC
The DNA here is from genome assembly GCF_049115385.1 of Moschus berezovskii. NCBI lineage: Eukaryota > Metazoa > Chordata > Mammalia > Artiodactyla > Moschidae > Moschus > Moschus berezovskii. The sequence goes on along the minus strand of NC_142469.1, from coordinate 77,891,333 downwards.
TTTTTTTTTAAATACAATAAGAAATGGAAGCTGTGTAACTGAGGCCCCAGATTCCATCCGCATTTCCGTCCAAGTATCATCTTAATCATGCAGTTGGCATTTTTTCTTTTTTCTCTTTTCTCTTTTTCTAGCCAGAAAATTCCAACCAGAGCCTTCCTTTCTTTCTCTGGCTCATTCACACTTTGTATGACTATTGGAATTCTGATTTTTAATAAATGTGAAGTACATACCAAAAAAAGGTTGTGTCTTGGCTCAATCACTGGTTTTTGCTTAATATGTGTACATATATCTTTGAATAATAGAGTAGCAGGAGGAGGAAACAAAGAAGAAAGCTTCTATTTATGGCAGTGCTTCTGGGTACAAGAAACTTTATGCAGTATTTGCTATTCAATGACTTACAAACTATAAGTTGTGACCCTTTAGTAATTTGTAAAATCCACTTAGAAGTCTGCAACCAGTGGTGTACTAGAAAATGTTTAACATCTGGCTCTGAAAAGAAAGAAAAAAGCCCAGATTTGTAGAATTTGATTTTTTTTTCCATTGAGCTGATTTCAAGCTATGAATGCAATGTCAACAGGCTCTAAAATTCCTCAAAAGTTAACCTATTCCTCCACATGGACATGAGAGATTCCAGTTTACCACTGACTGCAAAAAACATTTTTAATGAAAAGCAAACCAGAATAACGAAGGCAATGGCAAGCCACTCCAGTACTCTTGCCTAGAAAATCGCACGGACAGAGGAGCCTGGTGGGCTGCAGTCCATGCGGTCGCTACTAGTCGGACTGAGCGACTTCACTTTCACTTTTCACTTTCACACATTGGAGAAGGAAATGGCAACCCACTCCAGTGTTCTTGCCTGGAGAATCCCAGGGACGGCGGTGCCTGGTCGGCTGCCGTCTATGGGGTCGCACAGAGTCGGACACGACTGAAGCGACTTAGCAGCAGCAGCAGCAGTAAACCAGAATAAAAGAAAGTAGATAATTTCAAAATACACTTGCATTGAAGGTAAAGATTGCCTTATGAAGTTTTCATTTTAATTGTATATATACAAGTATGTTTGTGGATGTATTTTGTGTGTGTGTAAGGGCACTGTGTTTCACTGAAATTTTTTTTTGTTCAATTTTTCCATTACATTATTTCAATGAGCAATTTTTTTTCTCTTTTTGGAAATGTTTGCATAACTCCCCACAAATGTGCTTTGCTGCTGCTGCTAAGTCACTTCAGTCGTGTCCGACTCTGTGTGACCCCATAGACGGCAGCCCACCAGGCTCCCCACTCCCTGGGATTCTCCAGGCAAGAACACTGGAGTGGGTTGCCATTTCCTTCTTCAATGTGTGAAAGTGAAAAGTGAAAGTGAAGTCGCTCAGTCGTGTCCGACCCTTAGCGACCCCATGGACTGCAGCCTCCTCCATCCATGGGATTTTCTAGGCAAGAGTACTGGAGTGGCTTGCCATTGCCTTCTCTGAAATGTGCTTTGATCTTAGTTCATTTCACAGATGGCAATGACACATTGACTACCCAGCAGTCAGCGTACGCGGTCGTCTTGCCTGGCTGCCTGAAGACGGGCTGGCCCATGTTCCCCAGACCTTCTATGTCCCTTCCATCCTTGCTGTCCTAACGATAGGTTGGTCCCACCCTATAGCCTATACGGTAGAGGTGGAACAGTGCATCTTCTTTGAAATGGTGTTCTTTTTACAGAACGACAGTGTTTGTGATGGTGGTGGTCGTTTATTCTGGTGTTTACGGAAGAAATAACAATTTTTCAGTCCTATGTGGTCCAAAAGTTTCTCACGATGCTTCTCTCTATTAGAATCCTCCTCATTTTAAAAATCATTCAAGCAGCTAAACATTCTACTCATTTATTCCCCTTTCACTGAAACATAATTTTCTTTGCACTTTTTACAAATTATTTTAACCATATTTAACTGTACAGTTCAGAGGCACTAAGTACATTCACATTGTTGTGCAACTCTCACCACCATCCATCTCTCAGATTTTTCACCTTCCTCAACCAGACTTTGTTCCTGTTAAAAACTCCCCATCTCCTTCCCCACCCTGCTACCCTCTACTCCCCAACCCTTGGCCGCTACCAGAGTACCTTATGACTATATGAATTTGACTATTCCAGGTATCTCATAGAAGAGGAATCATATACAGTAGGCCCTCACCAGCCATCTAGTTCATACATAGTAGTGCATACATGTCAGTCCCTATCTCTCAATTCATCCCACCTCCTCCCTTCTCTCTTGGTGTCTGTACATTTGTTCTCTAAGTCTGTGTCTCTATGAGGCACTGTTTAGTTTCAGCATGTTGTCATCGTGGCTTGTTCACTAGTTGAAAGACAGTAACCCAGCATCCTATCTGCTTTCCTCCTTCCACTGTTCACCCTGCATTCACTCCCAAAGTCAGTACTATTTCCCCTCACACTCAGAATTTTATAGGCCATTATAGATGAGAAAGCTGAACCCAAGGGAGATTGAACGATTTGCCCCAGATTATACAATCTTCTATTGTATTGAAGCTGAAACTCCAATACTTTGGCTACCTGATACGAAGAACTGACTCACTGGAAAAGACTCTGATGCTGGGAAGATTGAAGGCAGGAGGAGAAGGGGACGAGAGGATGAGATGGTTGGATGGCACCACCGACTCAATGGATATGGGTTTGAGCAGGCTCTGGGAGTTGGTGATGGACAGGGAAGCCTGGCATGCTGCAGTCCATGGGGTCGCAAAGAGTCGGACACGGCTGAGCAACTGAATGGAACTGAACTGATACAATTTTCTTTAGAAGCAGAACTAGAACTTAGCTTTCTGGACTTCTTGTTCAGTGTTCCTGATTTACTACACTAGTTTTTATCAAGATTTAATGAGATTGTCTACTTTTGTTTAACTAAGCATTCTATTAAACTGGAACAAATCACTGAAGCAAAAATAAATACTTTTTTCCCATCCCAATATCTTCTCATTTCATCCAGGAATCAAAGTGTAAACTGAGGCCTTTTATGGTTCGGACAATTATTTTTACTTTGGATATCAGCCAACATTTACTTTAGCTACAAAAGTCTATATGCTTTTAAGATACAGAAAATTTACTACCCTATTTTACCAGAATGAAGCCCAAATGACCATGAAATTGATATGAAATTGTCATCCTTTATTTGGAAAAAAAAAAGCACTGAAAACTATCTGGGATATTAAAAATAGAGTAGGTTAATATCCCTCAGGAAAGAGAGATAGAAGAGCAATTCCACTGGGGCTGTGCACTTAGTTTCCCTCTAGAAACTCTTGAATCTGTGTTCTTCACTCCAGTCCTCTGGAGAGAAGAAGTAAACTTATATCAGTCAGATATCCCAGTCCTTGACACTACACTCTCTACAATCCTGACCCGATCCTGCAAAGCCACCAGAAGAGACACAATGATTCACAACTAACTTATCAAGAGAGGGAAGGTACTGAGTCAATAAAAAGAATTAGAAATGTACTATTCTATTTTTAAAAATCTGATTTATTCTCTTCTCCAAAATAACTGAATAACAGTAACTAAATTTTACAAAGAACCCAAAATTGTTACAAATAGCATGCAAGATAGAAGGCAGGATTTTTTTTCTAACTGCAAAATAATTATTATGAAAAAAATGTCTTAAATTTTACATCAAAAAGGCAAGGTTTAAAGTCTCTGTGTAGTGGCATTTTTAAAATGTTTTTGCAGATAACAGGAACGATGCAAGACATGATTTCTAGTAAATGTAAGTTACATATGTGTTTTAATAATGTTAAAATGCACTCTCCTCTTTGATAATATATCTAAATAAAAAAACCTCTTGGTATGTACTATTTAATTCACTGCCAGACACTACACATTTCACTTCTGATACTTTTTTCTCTTGGAAGCAACATTTATTTAAATTAGTCTGTCACTCTTTATTCCTCAAGATTATCCGCTTTGAAATGAGTGGACACTCAAAGAGTGTCCAAACTAAAAATACAGCTTCTTTATTGTCTAGAACCATTCTTCCAGAATTCAATGGTCATGTAAATAACATAATATCCTGCCAAAATGTGCATTGGGGGAGGGGTCTGAGATTTTTCACTTCCAAAAATGTTCCCAGGGGATGATGTCATCCATAGCTGATTACAGGCCATAATTTAATTAGCAAGGATTGTATGAAAGAAATATGAACAGATGAAGCCATAGACTTTCTTATTGATATTATTATCATTTTCCATTCTTAGAGAGTAAACAATCATGGGAAGCTTATTGCAGCAGGAACCAAAAGACCTGGATTGAATGTTAGTTACAGCATTTAGTAACAACTGCTCCCTCAAGACCTTGGTTACATTCTATACATGAAAAAGTTGGGAGAAGGCAGTGGAAATGTGCCTTTCAAGTAATTTAAAAACTTTAAAATATCGAGACTTTTGTTGGCTGGGTTTCATTTGGAATATTGTATGTTTAGGGAGAGGATTTATTAGGTACTTTCTAAATAAGCCATAAAAAAGAACAAATTTGAGTAAGCTCTAGTGAGGTGGATGAAGTAAGTCAGAAGGAGAAAAACAAATACAGTGTATTAACGCATATATATGGAGTCTAGAAAAATATTCGTGAACCTATTTGCAGGGAAGGAATGGAGATGTAGATGTAGAGACTGGATGCAGATATAGAGATTGGACTTGTGGACACAGTGCAGGAGGGAGAGAGTGGAAGGAATGGAGAAAGTAGCATCAGCTACTTTATAGATACACTATCAGGTGTAAGATGGATAGCTGGTGAGAAGTTGCTGTGCAGCACAGGGAGCCCAGCCTGCTGCTCTGTGATGATCTGGAGGGATGGGATGAGCGGAGGGGAGGGAGGTTAGGGAGGAAGGAAATGTATATATAATTATGGTGGATCTGAGCTGTTGTATGGCAGAAACCAACGCATCATAAATTTTTTTTAAAAAATTTAAATAAACAAGATTTACTGTTTCCCTAATGATTTAATCTTTCTCAAACCAAATGTCTCTAATGCCATGAGACAAAGTGCCTATTATGTAGGTTTCTTAATGTGTTAAAATTAATTTCTTTCCATTTAATTCGGCAAGCCATTACTGCTTACCTGAGATGAACACAGCTCACAGTACTAAGTGTTGTCAGGCTTAGACAGTTAAGGGCATTTTATCTCATTAACTGTAAACTTCTCAAAAAAATGAATTGTAAATTAACGCATATTTTTAAAGTGTTGTGCTAGGAAAAGGATAAAATAAAAGGCATTTGAAATTAAAGTCAGATGTAAAATGAGGAAGACAACATAACTCTAAGATCATTAGTCATCCCAATAGTCCAACTGGGAGAGTGAAAACAGGTTTCTAGAAGGAAATAATATTTGAGCTGAGCCTTCAGATTTTCAAGAGATGAAGGGTCAGGTGGAGAAAAGGGGATTGGCGAAACCACAGGTATTTGCAGGGAACATAGAGACTACATGACCAAAGGTTGCTGGAGTATTATAGATTGAAGGGAGGAAGAGTTACAACTGGGGTTTCTATGCCAACAGATGCTGAAAAGATTTATCATTTATCACAGGCAAATTAGTGCTCCGATGTTCTAGCCAAGGTGTGTTTTTCCAGACCGTTTCCATGTATCCACCAAAAAAGTACATGTAGACTTGATAGAACATTTATTTAGATCAATTTCCATTGGACCTCATACTTCTTTGATAGTCGTAGTAAAGATTTTTCTCTTCTGTTCGTTTTTCAATAATGCTGTAGTTTATGGCTATTTATGAGAAAGATATTTACTATGGTTTTAATTTCCACTCTCCTTTCTCTCCCTGCTCTCTGACATGGAGGTCTCTGCCTGTTTCTGGTATGTATTTACTGTCAGTTAAAATGTTTTTCCTGCTCCCAGATGTTTTTAAGAAGCCTGTTTTTAAGGTGTTACCTCTGTCCATTGCCAACTGCCATATGGTTTTATGAAGCTTACTTACAGACTGTGATTCCATTGATTTGGAATAAATTAATCATTTGTCATAGAAATCAGTCACAGAACAAAACCTTTTTTCTTCTCTTTATCTTAGTTTTCAGCACAGCATTTGAATGTAGTCTACTTATTGTCATCCCTGGAATGGTTTCCAAGCAGTTTCTGTTATTGTTGTCTTCAAATATTCATTATGGTCTATGTAAGACGTTAGAGAACTTACAGAAAAGATCCAACATCATAGATTTTCCCAAATTTCAAACTTTTGCTTATCTTTCCTGTTATACTTCATGTACCATTTACACTGTTGCAATATAGATACTAGTTCAAATTTTGAAATTACTCAGAAAATAATTTTTATCTTTATTTAATAAAAAAATTAACACAAATCTGCTGTTTGAATGTCATCTGCTTTTTAGGCTAAGAATGATTTTGGAACTTTAAAAAATAGAATTTATTTTGAGACTTGGAGTTTAAGATTTTTTTTTTAAAATAGATACTATAAAAATTGACATACTTTCTGACCGGTGGAGAGAGAAATGAAAGTTATTATTGGTGTTATTTCCAGGTCTTTAAATTGATCCTAGTTTCAGTAAAAAGTCTCTTTCTCTTAACTGAAAGACATAAGCAAAGACATTCAGAAAAGTCTACGTTTGAGAAGTGGATTTGAAAATTTATATAGTTCTCTTAAGCAGTTTTCTAACAGCTGAAATACTTTAGGCTTCAGCCTTAGATGCCAGGAAGCATGGAACAATCAAAATTTAAAGGAGAAAGTGAACGCACATTATTTATCAACCTTATCTAAGTTCAAACAAATAAAAAATTAGAGCATTTAATTTGAGTTAATATATTAAAGAACTAGCAACACTAATGTTTATTTTCCTTTGCTAATCCATCTGATATGATTTTTTTCAACAGATATAAAGGAGGAAGAACTAAATTTGGATAATAGTGTACTTTGCCTGCATATTCATGGATTTAGAAGTATGTAAGTGTAGTTGTAAGCTGTAAGTCTCCCACATAGTATTTTCTTTAATTTTTCAGAGTATGTGAATCAGAAGGAAGAACACTTCCAACTCCGCAAAGGTAAGGCACCAAACAATGCATAAGGGACGTTAAAGCCAGTATAATCCCATCCTGGCTTCCCTGATGACTTAGTGGGTAAGGAATCCACCAGCAATGCAGAAGACACAGGAGATATAAATTCAATCCCCAGGTCAGGATGATCCCCTGGAGCAGGAAATGACAACTCACTCCAGTATTCTTGCCTGGCAAATCCCATGGACAGAGCAGCCTGGCAGGCTACAGTCCTTAGGGTTGCAAAGAGTTGGACATGACTGAGCACACAGGTAACTCCATCCTAACAGGGTCATGGAGCATTGAGTGGGTTCTTATGCCACCACTGCCACCATCTCCCAAAGGCATTTAACTGAAACCCCTGCAGCTTTTTTTTTGTGTGTGTGTTTTTCCTTTTACTAACACCTTCATATCCGTTCAGTTCAGTTCAGTCACTCAGTCGTGTCTGACTCTTTGCGACCCCATGAATCACAGCACGCCAGGCCTCCCTGTCCATCACCAACTCCCGGAGTTCACTCAAACTCATGTCCATCGAGTCGGTGATGCCATCCAACCATCTCATTCTCTGTTGTCCCCTTCTCCTCCTGCCCCTAATCCCTCCCAGCATCAGAGTCTTTTCCAGTGAGTCAACTCATCGCATGAGGTGGCCAAAGTGACTCAAAATCCTTAGGTCTTATCTCACTAGCCTAAAGAATCAGTAAAATATGTTTAGAGAAAATCTCTCAGGTCTGCCTTTTTAAATGCTACTCTGGGAGTGATTCTTTTATAGCAGTATCAGAAGCAATTTAATATAGAAAGATACTTTCATGAACTGAGCTCCTGAAATTATTCGATTCTTTTCAGCAAAGTTATAAGTGTATCAAAACAGTTGCTTTTATTGGAACAATGCAAGTATTTTAAAACAACAATAATTTCACATTTATGTATATACTTATTCATTCATAAATATGCATCTAGTGCCTGCTACAAGCATTAACCTAAGTACCGAGAATTCAGGGAAAACAAGATAGACTAGTTCTTTGCCTCCCAGTAGAATAAGAGAAAGGCATGTCTATGATCAATATGAGTCATGCGAGATTTGACTGGACAAAGTATGAACAGAGAAGGATGAAATGAATACAGAGAAGGATGAAATAGAATAAAATTGACTAAAACAGGAAAGAGCGAGCAGTTGAGGGTTTTCACTTTCAAATGCAGCAAACAACTCAGAAAATAAGCACCATTGATATAATTTAAAATATTTAAATATATTATAATTTAAAATATTTAAATATATTATAATATATTAATATATTATAATTGAAATGAATTAATGACAGGTGACTTCATTGTACTTTCAGGGCTGAAATTTCCTGGAATCATTTTAAGAGGAGAAGAAACATTGACTTACCTTCCAAAAAAGGAGTTTAAAGAGATAAAGCACCATGGATCTAACTTATATTCCTGAAGATTTATCCAGTTGTCCAAAATTTGGAAATAAATCCTGTCCTCCCACCAACCGCCATTTTCATATTCGAGTAATAATGTACTCAATTATGATCGGAGCCATGTTCATTACTATCTTTGGAAACTTGGTTATAATCATTTCCATATCGCATTTCAAGCAGCTTCACTCTCCCACAAATTTTCTGATCCTCTCCATGGCAACTACAGACTTTCTGCTGGGTTTGGTCATTATGCCATATAGTATGGTTCGGTCAGTAGAGAGCTGCTGGTATTTTGGGGATGTCTTTTGTAAATTCCATACGAGCTTTGACATGATGCTAAGTCTGGCCTCCATTTTCCACCTCTGCTCCATTGCTATTGATCGATTTTATGCTGTGTGTTACCCTCTACACTACACAACCACAATGACCATCTCCATGATAAAATGGCTGCTAGCATTTTGCTGGTCAGCCCCTGCTCTTTTTTCTTTTGGTTTAGTTCTTTCCAAGGCCAATGTTTCTGGTATGCAGAACTATGAGATTCTTGCTGCTTGCTTCAATTTCTGTGCACTTGCTTTCAACAAATTTTGGGGGACAATATTGTTTACTACATGTTTTTTTACTCCTGGCTCCGTTATGGTTGGTATTTACGGCAAAATCTTCATTGTTTCCAAACGACATGCTCGAGTTATAGACAACATGCCTGAAAACACAAAGGGGGAAGTGAGAAAAAACTTATCCAGGAAAAAGGATCGCAAAGCAGCCAAGACCCTGGGTATAGTGATGGGAGTGTTTCTAGCTTGCTGGTTGCCTTGTTTTCTTGCTGTTTTGATTGACCCATATCTAGGCTACTCCACACCCATGATAGTACTTGATCTTTTAGTGTGGCTTGGGTACTTCAACTCCACTTGCAATCCTCTCATTCATGGCTTCTTTTATCCATGGTTTCGGAAAGCTCTTAAATATATAGTGTCAGGAAAAATATTTAGCTCCCATTCAGAAAGTGCAAATCTGTTTCCTGAAGCACATTAATAAAAAGGCCATTACAAGTGAACGGAGTATTGAAAGTGAGATTATTATTATTTTGACCTGAAGCATGTACGTTACATCCCCAGGTCACTGCAAATATTATTTTATTAAATTTCAATAATTCTAGATCCAAGAATTAATAATATAATTCAAATATATAGGTTCAAATTGTGTCTTGAAGCGTAATATTCAGTAGAACTACTTCATTCATTACAGTTTTTATTCCCTGTACTTGTTACACGCACCATGAAATTAAGACATTTGCTCTTTGAAGGAAAGCTATGACAAACCTAGGTAGCATATTAAAAAGCAGAGACATCACTTTGCTGACAAAAATCCTTATAGTCAAAGCTATGGTTTTTCCAGTAATCATGTATGGATGTAAGAGTTGGATCATAAAGAAAGCTGAATGCCGAAGAATGGATGCTTTTGAACTGTGGTGTTGGAGAAGACTCTTGAGAGTCGCTTGGACTGCAAGGAGATCAAACCAGTCAATCCTAAAAGAAATCAATCCTGAATATTCATCAGAAGGACTGGTGCTGAAACTGAAGCTCTAATACTTTGGCTACTTGGTGGGAAGAGCTGACTCACTGCTCTCATTAGAAAAGACCCTGATGCTGGGAAAGATTGAGGGGGCAGGAGAAGAAGGGTTGGCAGAGGATGAGATGGTTAGATAGCATCACAGACGCAATGGACATGAATTTGAGCAAACTTTGGGAGATAGTGGAGGACAGAGGAGCCTGGTGTGCTGCAGTCCATGGGGTCGCAAAGAGGTGGACACAATTTAGCAGCTGAACAGCAACAATTTGTTGGTAGAAAAGCAAATGTGCATAATAAATGTATAATTGGTAGCCAATGAATATTTTTATGTTTACCAAAGAGTGTTTATTAACCCAGTCTGACTGCTGGTCTTGAAGTGAATATTTTAGGCTCTGTCCAGAAAGAGACATATTAGGTTGTGAGAGCAAGGCCAGGATCCTTCTTCCTGAGAGTCTCACAAGACAGTGGACATGATCCTATTCTGCCACTCCCTTCACAGATGAGGACATTAAAATAGACTTGCACCCCTTCAGTAGTACACTTCACACCAGTGATTGGTCTGCTCTGTTTGGCTTCCTTCAACTTTTCAAATTCTCATCTGTTTCTCTATTTCTGAACAACTTCTTTACTCTTAAAAACTTCATGTTCTGTGTGTTAGAGATAAGAAATTATTCATGACATTTGTTAAAGACCGTAAGGCAGCCATTCTTCAAGGAAAGCTTCTACAATAGGGTTTTTGTAGTAAAGTAGAGAGATCGACGGAGAAGGCAATGGCAAGCCACTCCAGTACTCTTGCCTAGAAAATCCCATGGACAGAGGAGCCTGGTGGGCTACAGTCCATGGGGTCGCTACTAGTCGGACAAGACTGAGCAACCTCACTTTCACTTTTCACTTTCACACGTTGGAGAAGGAAATGGCAACCCACTCCAGTGTTCTTGCCTGGAGAATCCCAGGGATGGCAGAGCCTAGTGGGCTGCCGTCCATGGGGTCGCACAGAGTCGGACACGACTGAAGTGACTTAGCAGCAGCAGCAGAGAGATCGAATTCAACTCTAACAAGGTGCAGTGGAGATTTGTTCCCACAGGACTGGGTTGTGAGTAGTGGATGGAAAATTATTAAGAGGAAACATCAAGGAGAATTCTTGCTAGACTGACTCATCAGAATTCTTGCTGAATGCAGGGCAGAGTGATAAGATAGTGAGGCTGGTCAGATACCAAGAGTGGGGGATTTTTTGCTAAACTGACTTAGCAGGATTCTTGCTCAATCTAGAGTCTACCACGGCAAAGAGGGAAGTCCAAGTTTGGCTTAGGTAAGCAGAGGAATCATAGGAGCTTGATTAAAATTTGGTCAAAGGAGAGGGTCTTTGTCCTCTGTTGGTGTGTCTGTGTCTGTATGTTCATGCCCATGTGCTTCTCACCGAAGCAGGATTAGGAATTTTCAAAGTGGGAAGGAGCAGTGTAGGGATGGCCAGCTTTAGTATGTGGAACATTAGCATGTGATTATTAGACTGAGCATATAAATCTATCTAAATATAAATGGGACAATCTATTAGAATAGACTTAGCTGGCTGCATGAAATATATAGCCAAGAGGCTACAGGAAAAGCGTCTACATTCACTGAGATAGGTATTGGATAGTCAGTAAAGGATAAGAATATTTACTTAGAATTGATTCCCAGCATACGCCCCATGTTAGCTAGTGTTCTTGCCTCCCATTTCACAGCTTTGCAATCTACTCCACACAATTATCCCAAGTGGACATTTTCCTCTTGAATATCTTACACGGCTTCCAAGCTAAATCCCTTCGGCTTGTCCAAGCCTTCTCCATGAACTCTGTGTAGAAAGCACAGATTCGGATTAGGATTCACAAGGTCTGTTGCCCTGGAGTTTCTGATGGCATTTTACCAACAGCAAACACCTGCAGGAGTTGTACGGATGGAAGGCGGGGCATTCAGGGAGCTTCACCCAGGCTGCCTCCCTGCCAAGGTATCCTGGGGCTGGCTGAACCCTTCAGGAAAGGCCTTTCAGACTCTTTTCCCACACAGCCATCCTCCAATACTCCTGGAACCATCCTCGTCTGCTGTCAGTTTGGGCCCGGCCAAGGTAGTGCTCCTGTGTCTGCCTCTTTGCGACTTGATGGACTATAGCCCACGAGGCTCCTCTGTCCATAGGATTTTCCTGCTATTGCTGTCCCTGGGTGCTAGAATTTTCTGACTGGTTTCCTTAAACACTGCCCACATCTTTGTAAATAGTTTCTTTCTTTCTTTAAATTAAACTCTCCTCAATCATACAGGCTGTTTGCACCATCTGTTTCCTGCTGGACCGAGAATGAATGTAGCTTTTCATTGTTTTGAGATAAAATTTTGAAACTCTCCTCAAAGACATCAGGTCTGTATAAGCCTGACTTGGCCTCTTTTTGCGTTTCTACACAAAGTCACTCTTTGTGTAGAAACTAAGTTTCTACACTTAGTCACTCTTCTGAAGTCTACCCTCCTCTAAAGGAATCACTGGCCCCCTAGTTTAGTCATTCCCCCTTTGTTGGCCCTACCTAAGGGTGATTCAGCCTCCTTCACTTAGCAAACTTCTTTATCTTTTGAAGATCAGTTGTCATGTTGAGATTTCTGGTGTCCTTTTGTGCATAAAAAGGAGTATTTAAGATAATTTTGGCTTTAAGAATTAATATTTTATTTAGAAAACAATACTGAAGAAATTAGCTCTTCTTTTAAAATTTATTTAACTTATAATTTCTACTGAACTTTATTTAACTTAGAATATAAGTTATTCTACACTTAGTAAATTTTAACAACATCTTTTAAGAAGCAGTTAGAGACTTAGGTAATTGAATTCCCTCAATATTTTTATTTAAATTTATCAAGTTAAAATTTCAAGGTCACTTTTTGAAAATTTAATTGTCAAATATACATAAAACATTCCCCATTACCTAGCTCTTGAAATTTAATGACTTACAAATATGGTAAATTTAAAAATCTTAACAATTATAATAACTTTAGTGAACTTAGCAAACTTTACTTCTTCCTCTCAACTTAAAAATCATGGCTAAATCAATGATTTAATGATGTATTTTTAAGTGGGAATCATAAAGCTTTTGTAGTAAATGCTGCTGCTGCTGCTGCTGCTGCTAAGTCACTTCAGTCGTGTCCGACTCTGTGTGACCCCATAGACGGCAGCCCACCAGGCTCCCCCGTCCCTGGGATTCTCCAGGCAAGAACACTGGAGTGGGTTGCCATTTCCTCCGCCAATGTGTGAAAGTGAAAAGTGAAAGTGAAAAGTGAAAGTGAAGTCGCTCAGTCGTGTCTGACTAGTAGCGACCCCATGGACTGCAGCCTACCAGGCTCCTCCGTCCATGGGATTTTCTAGGCAAGAGTACTGGAGTGGCTTGCTAATGCTAACTTCCCTTAAATGTTACAAATACTGAAAATGACAATGTACAAAGATTACTTTTAAACTGAGCACAAACTATTTTAATACTATGTGGTTGATTTGCTTCATCTACCTGGGAGGAAATTTCTAAAGAGAAGTTTTATAAAACCCAGATGAATGTGTAAAGAAAACAGTGTTTTCCTATCATTCCTATTCATTTTATGATGAAAATCCTTAGAGGCTGTAAAAGTTAATTTTGACCAGTTAATTTAAACATAGTTAATTTGATTCTATTTTTTATAAATAAGCTTTGATACCCTCTAAGCATTGGGTATTTAAAATATAACAGTTCTGTGGTTTGATGGATAATAAAATTATCATCATAAACTCCCTGAAGCTTAGTGCACCATTGGAACTATGGCACACTAGTGGATACATCTTCTCCCAGTGACTATGAAAATACCCACATGATGATGAAATTTTCACTTTTTGCTTGGTTGGTTTGAAGCATGGTTCTTATTCCCTTTTGTTCGGGCTCAGAAAATTATAGACAAAGCACTGCAGTGTGAATGAGTATGACTGATTTATACATGGCAGCAAAAGGAAAAGATATATAAATCAGTCAAACTTTCACAAGAATTTAAAAACTCACTATTTGAAAACATCCAGCATTTGGTAATAAGTATAGTGAGCATTTGTTGGATTTTAACTCCTTCCTTCCTTCTTCCTTCCCACCTTTCCTCTCCCACTTTCAGTCTTCTCCACTTTTGTCTTGTGTGAGGCTAGTTCTTGGTGCCCCTTTGAAGTCAGGGAGATGATAACACAAAACTTTTATTCTCGCAGAGCCAATTCTCTGGTGACTCGATATAGCATTTCTGCTGACAACATGCCGAAGTTGTTAAAGAACACTCCTATGAATAGCAGAACCCAGGTAATGCAGCCACAGGAGGCATATTTTGTGTATAAATACTGATGACAACACAGACTGCCAGGAGCCTACCAATAAAAATCTCAGGCCTAAGTGACTTTTCTGGGGGAAAATCAGCAGAGAGTGGTGAAGCAGAAGGCTCATTTGCATGGTAAGAAACCTTAGCACAACAAATAAATCACTTTTCAACCATGTTAGCTCCAAATTAACAACATAGCCAAACAAATTCTGATAAGCAAAAGAAGAGTATCTTAAGAGAGAGAAAAGATCAGATATGTGTACTTATATATGTATGTATGTGTTTATTTCAAGTTCAAAGAACCAAACTTAAAATATTAATCTACAAATTCTACAAAGTATAAGATCTATAAAAATAAATTTGGATCATTTTTTAAAAATCACTGGAATTCTAAAGAGGCAATTCTAAAAATCCGCAGCAGTCATTTCTCACATCTAATTCACAAGTAACCTCTCTCACCTAAGAAATTATTGTTTGAGTGAGATAGAGCAAAGCAAGATAAAATCATTGTTTTCAGAAAAACAGTCTCAGAGGTGGAGTGTTTAAGCCTCATAACCAGTAAGAGGAGAAAAATCATTCCTGATAAAGCAAATATAAGTTCTCTCCTTATTTCTTCCATTTCATTTACAATATATTATTGAACTTGTTGGATATTTTCCTTCTTTTTTGAGGAAAATACATATATATTAATAGAATTTTAAATATTTAATACTTGAGGAAAATTATTATATAATTTCTTTTTTATATTTTCCTTGAAATTCTGAGGAACTTTTACATTTTTCAAAATTATTATTTCAGTGTCCTTGAGTCTGTTTATCCATTCTGTGTTTTTTTCCCTGAAAGAGTGAAATTTGAACTAAAAAGTAATACAGTTTTTGCTTCTCTCCAGAACCGCTAGTAAATATTTCTTTTTACCTCCTGGTAAAATTAACAATTTTCTATACTTTCCTTAGGCCATTCTTTACAGTGTTGTCATTAATTTGATCCTTTTTTGAAATGTCAGTAATTAAAAATAAAAAGTAGGTGTAACAACAATGTCCCTTGATAAAAGTCAGATGCATAGAGGATTTAACTTTGCATTATTAAAAATTGTTATTTTAAAAATTCTTTTCTGGAGGTGAATCTCAACGAAAAGGAATCTTTACTTTGTTAAGTTTTTAAATAAAATCCCGTGCACTTAATATTTCCTTTTTTTTTTTTTGGGACTATTTTCTTTTATAACAAAGCAGTAGACTAGTAGTTATACTTGCATTTGCTTACTTATTTTGCAACTTTTAACTAAGAACTTAAGATAAAAGCTTAATTATCTTTGATATTATCTTAACAAATCTTCCATGTATTAACTTTTAAAATAAATGTGCCTTTTGTCTTAATATGATACTTAAATGTTGAAATATTTTTCTAATATACACAACCATTCATCAGAAACATGAAATAATACTATTAATTTCTAGCAGCTGTTTCATAACTTGTCTTCCAAAATTAAAAAAAAATTCACTTTACAAACCTAGGAGGTTAAATTATATCAATCCTTTCTTCACGGAATTTTCCAGGCAAGAATACTGGAATGAGTTGCCATTCTTTACCTTTAGGGAAGCCCATTAGTGACAAATGTATAAGTTATTTTGTGGTAATTGTTAGATATCATTCAAGATAATTTTTAAAATAATTAAAGAAAAAAAATTTAATTCACAAGAGTAAAAAGGATAAAAATAATTTTAAAAGTTCATTTATTAAAGAAGGTGATTAGGTATTTAAGATTTTATTATATTCAGTATCAGAGTTTAGGATCCAAAATGATAAGTAATCAAATAATACTGGATACTCAGTATACTGCTGGATACTCTGCAGTTTAAAAAACAGTTGAATAAGTCTTTGTCTCTCAGATTTTACTCTCTACATTTCGGTTTCTCAAGTTCAACTCAGTTGCATAATACTGGAATGGTTTAGTTAAAATATATCTTAAGAAAAATACTAGTCTAAGAAATTAATTCACTATCCCCAGAGCAAATAAAATGTGCCATAATATTAAGGTTTCAAATAATGCACACTGGAAAAAATTGTTAAGCTATGGTAGCAAGTATTGTAAATGTAAATATTATTTTCAAAGTTACATGTATTCTCACTAGTACCTTTTCCAAGTCAATCTGGCAATGACTTGCTGGTGGGTTTATTTTCCCAATGGACCAGTGAGTCTTAATCTATTCTCAGGCTAAACTCCATTCTCCAACCTGGCCTTTGATCTCATGAATGTTTGTCATTGGTCATCAGAGTTACACATCCAGTCCTAGCACTGGAAAAACAAGTCAAACCTTTGTCATACTCCAGATGAGTCAGTCCTGTTATTTTCACATTTTAACAGTATAAATTACATAAAGTAAAATCAATGAGCGCCCTATCTGCCAGATTTCGTTACCAAGGTGAGACTTAAAGTCTGTGGACAAGATGATGTCAACTTGAATGTGAGTTTATGAATGAATGTAGCTGCCAAATGGATGGAGACAACCCAGAGAATTTCACAATCTATCATTTGAAATATTTCCCACTCCTCTTTTGAGGCAATTCCTGTATAATCTTGTAGGCTTTAGAGTATTTTTAGTTACATATATTGTTCTAAACTCTGAAATCTATATTGACCACATTGAAGAGAAAAATATTTTATTAATTGAAGAGTATGTATTAAATGGCAAGATCCAAAACATTTGCAAATATTCACAAGAGAAATTTAAAAAAATAGAAGAAGATGCATAATCTTTAGATCACAATTTTTTTTTAAACTCAGCATTAAAGAATAGTTCCCAAGGTCCTGGTAATTCTTGAGGGGAATTATCCAGTAAATCAAATTGATTAATAAAAGTGGGACAGGGAAAATTCCTGATCTGCCTATGTTTTCAGAATCCTGAGTAAAGACAACATATTGGTACAATCAGAACATGCATTTACCTGGATTACTTAGGTGGTTTTAACTGGGTTATTTAGACGTTGGGTGACAATATTCATTTAATTGTATTTAGTCCCTTTCTAATCAAGGGATGGTCCTTAAACTAATAGTACTGGCATTTCCCAAGAGTGGTGAGAAAAGCGGATTCTTAGTCCCCACTCCAGAACTAGAATATGTGTTTTGAAAAGATCTCTAACTGATTCATATGCACATTAAAGTTGGGAAGCAGCACTCATGGTCAGTAGGGAGCTTATCCCGTGATTGAAAGTGTAGTTAGTTGGCCCTCTCTGAAAAGCTGCACTGTTTTTATTGTTTTTCCTCTTTCTTTCACAGGAAAGAGAGAAACACAGTATTTCTGCAAAAGACTCTTAGTACCCACAAGACAAAGACAATGAATTCACTGGACCTTTGGAACCCTTCAGAAGTACAATTCTGCTTTGCTCTGGTGAACAATTCATGCCCTAGAAACATGAGGTCTGGGCTGAGTGCCTGTGCCATGTATGTTGTCATGATCAGTGCCATAGTAATGACCATGTTGGGCAACCTGGTTGTGATCATTTCCATTGCCCACTTCAAGCAGCTCCACTCCCCCACCAACTTCCTGATCCTCTCCATGGCCACCACTGACTTCTTGCTGAGTTGTGTAGTCATGCCCTTCAGTATGATCCGGTCCATTGAGTCCTGCTGGTACTTTGGAGATCTCTTTTGCAAAGTCCATAGCTGCTGTGACATCATGCTCTGTACCACCTCCATTTTTCACCTCTGCTTCATCTCAGTGGACCGCTACTATGCTGTTTGTGACCCTTTACATTATGTCACCAAAATTACCATCTCTCTTGTAGGAGTCTTTCTACTCATCAGTTGGTCTATTCCCATCTTTTTTGCTTTTGGCCTGGTGTTCTCAGAATTAAACATAATTGGTGCAGAAGACTTTGTTGCAGCCATTGACTGTACAGGTTTATGTGTGCTGATCTTTAACAAGCTCTGGGGGGTGCTGGCCTCCTTTATAGCCTTCTTTCTCCCTGGGACGGTAATGGTGGGAATTTACATACATATTTTCACAGTAGCCAGGAAGCACGCTAAGCAAATTGGCACAGGTTCTATGATGAAACACACTGGGTCAGAAAGCCAAATGAAGGCATCCACCAAAAGAGAAAGCAAGGCCACGAAGACTTTGAGCGTCATCATGGGAGTATTTGTATTGTGTTGGCTGCCCTTTTTTGCCTTGACAATCACAGACCCTTTCATTAATTTTACAACGCCTGAAGATTTGTACAATGTCTTTCTCTGGTTGGGCTATTTTAATTCCGCTTTCAATCCCATTATATATGGTATGTTTTATCCTTGGTTTCGCAAGGCATTGAGGACAATTGTCTCAGGAATGATCTTCCACCCTGACTCTTCCAACCTAAACATATTTCCTGCATGTGCTTAGGCAATGCTCTCCATTCTCTACGATTCTTTCCTGCTAGGGAAACTGGATGTTCTTTCACCCTAGAGGTAAGGGAGTGGATTGACGAGACAAGGATATTCTTCCAGTTGGTGTAATAGACACCTGTGTATTAGTTACTCAGTTGTGTCAGACTCTTTGGGACACCATAGGTTATAGCCTGCAGGATCCTCTGTCCATGGAATTCTCCAGGCAAGGATACTGGAGTGAGTTGCCATTTCCTTTTCCAGGAGATCTTCCTGACCCAGGAATCGAACCCTGCATTGCAAGTGGATTCTTTACCATCTGAGCAACCAGCTGGTGTAATAGACACCTACCTAGGTAGAATCAATAGATCTAGCCTTCTGGTTATACCAGAGTTCCCAAAGTGGTCAATTTCTGGGGTTCTAGGGGAGGCACCTCCAGTAAAAAGAAACTCTCTCCCAAGACTTGTTGATTCCCGAATTTCCAAAATTAGAGATTTAGATTTTCACTCCTTTGGCATGTCAGATGGGATCTTCTTTCTATCCTGTAAACATCAAAAGAGGAGACAGTTGGACTTCACACTTTTAATAGCCATGTGGAGTTTATCTGAGTCTTTCCCAAGATTATTACATTTTGGGAGAATGGGGAGAGCTTGAGAACACTTTGAGGCTGAATTACAGAGCATGCGATGACATGGAAAGGGAAAAGGAAGCAGCTGCGGTTGCTTCCAGTTTTACTGATTCTGATTTAATCTCTTAAAAAAGAATTCGAGTGACTTCTGCAACAGTTTGATAAAATTGGACTGTCTCATTAAATGAGCAGAATGGATAAAGAAGGATTTTAGGAACGTATTCTTTCTCTAACATATGTTTTTGATCTATGTAGTCACATGGACTCCGTGTATACATACAAGTGCTGTGGACATCTCTTTGGCTATGTGTGCACATTTTATTCACTAAGATTAAGCTTCATTCACAAAACTGAAGTTCTTTCCCTCCCCCAGTGGTTTGGTTAATATTTACTGCCTCAGTGATTGTCTCTTCTCCGTGTTGTTTTGCTTTTCTCCTCCTTCTCCTACCCTAGAAACCTATTTCATCTAATTGTGTCCTTTATGATCTTTTCACTCTTCACACTATTACTGTCTTCCTCACCCAGTGGTCCTTAGCCTGGGACAGTTTTGCCCCTTGAGTGCATTTGGCAAAGTCTAGAGACATTTTGGGTTGTTATAGCCATTGAGGGAGTTCTACTGACATTTCAAGGGTAGAGGTAAATGATACTGATGAAAATCATACAGTGCCTGGAACAGCCTCCCTGACAACAAAGGATTATCTGTCCCCAAACTTCAAAAGTGCCATGTTGAGAAATTCTGCTCTAACCTTATTTAGCCTCACAGCTTCAATTACTACCTCTCCATGTATTTCTCTCAAATATATTTATTTTCAGTCCTATCATTTCCCTCAAATTTGAGTTTCTTATTTCTTACTACCAGAGGAGGATCTTTTTGTGTGCCCCAATAAGATCTTAAATTCAATGTAGCTGACATCTTCCTTCTATGTTCCCTGCCCCCTTCACTGCCCCAGTCCTGTCTCTTCTGCCTCCTGCTTTGTACTGGAGTTGCATGCTTAGTCATTCAGTTCAGTTCAGTTAAGTCACTCAGTCAAGTCTAACTCTTTGTGACCCCATGGACTGAAGCATGCCAGGCCTCCCTGTCCATCACCAATTCCCAGAGTTTACCAAAACTCATGTCCATTGAGTTTTGGTGATGGCATCCAACCATCTATCCTCTGTTGTCCCCTTCTTCTCGCATCTTCAATCTTTCCCAGCATCAGGGTCTTTTCAAATGAGTCAGCTCTCTGCATCTGGTGGCCAAAATATTGGAGTTTCAGCTTCAACATCAGTCCTTCCAATGAACACTCAGGACTGATCTCCTTTAGGATGGACTGGTTGGATCTCCTTGCAGTCCAAGAGACTCTCAAGAGTCTTCTCCAACACCACAGTTCAAAAGCATCAATTCTTCGACACTCAGCTTTCTTTATAGTCCAACTCTCATATCCATACATGACTACTGGAAAAACCATAGCTTTGACTAAACGGGCCTTTGTTGGCAAAGTAATGTCTCTGCTTTTTAATTCATTCAGCCATGTCCAACTCTTTGTAACCCATGGACTGTAGCTTGCCATGCATCTCTGTCCATGGGGTTTTCCAGGCAAGAGTACTGGAGAGGATAGCCTTTTCCTCCTCTTGGGGATCTTCTTGACCCAGTGATCAAACCTGGGTCTCTTGCACCAGAGGTGGATTCTTTACCATCTGAGCCACCAGTGCTGGAGTTAAGTATGCACAAATGTGTTGGTTGCTCATGTAGATTATGAGCTTCTTGTGTGCAAGACTCTTTATATTATTCATCTTTGTATCCCACAGTGACTGGTATAGTTCCTTTCCAATAAAAATCTTTGGATGTATTCACTGGATAACCAAAGCAGAGAAACTTTGAGGAAAATGGGAGGGAGTTCCTCAAATTCACAGAAAGAAGCAATGATAAAGGATACTGGACAGTGGGGGTCCTTCACTTGGCAAGGAAGATGGGGGAAAAGTCCACTTGTAAAGAACGAATTGAACTGAATTGAAAACATGTTCTAATGGGCTTTGGTCATATGTGTACAACGTTGTGCTGGGAAACTTGAGGACAAGACCAGACGAGCCACACGGTGGAAAATGACTGACCAGCTCAGAAACACCTGCAACGTTCAGACTACAAATTTCATGCTCATACAGTGAACTTCCTGAGGCTAAAAATTAAGTCTCTCCTTTCCTAATGCCTCAGTAGTACAAGTGCTTTATAGAGAAGTGTGGTTGTACAGAAATATTGTTCACTATTGTATATATTAACAGATTGAGGTTTTTATTTATTTTTAATTGTAGGATAATTGCTTTACCATATGGTGTTGGTTTCTACCATACGTCAACATGAATCAGCCACAGCAGACTGAGATTTTCCTTTAAAATAAATCATTAATAGGCTCATTCTTCCAGCCCAAATGGAATATAGTCACAAGCTTAGAATCTGGTCACGTGTAGCTAGAGCAACATATTCACCTACCTTAAGATTTTTTTTTGCAGCCAAATTCAGACTTAAATTGAAGAAAGTAGGGAAAACCACTAGACCATTCAGATATGACCTAAATCAAATCCCTTATGATTATACAGTGGAAGTAAGAAATAGATTTAAAGGACTAGATCTGATCGATAGAGTGCCTGGTGAACTCTGGACAGAGGTTCGTGACATTGTACAGGAGACAGGGACCAAGACCATCCCTAAGAAAAGAAATGCAAAAAAGCAAAATGGCTATCTGAGGAGGCCTTGCAAATAGCTGTGAAAAGAAGAGAAGAGAAAAGCAAAGGAGAAAAGGGAAGATATAAGCGTCTGAATGCAGAGTTCCAAAGAATAGCAAGGAGAGATAAGAAAGCCTTCCTCAGCAATCAATGCAAAGAAATAGAGGAAAACAACAGAATAGGAAAAACAAGAGATCTTTTCAAGAAAATTAGAGATATCAAGGGAACATTTCATGCAAAGATGGGCTCGATAAAGGACAGAAGTGGTATGGACCTAACAGAAACAGAGGATATTAAGAAGACGTGGCAAGAATACACAGAAGAACTGTACAAAAAAGATCTTCACAACCAAGATAATCACGATGGCGTGATCACTCACCTGGAGCCAGACATCTTGGAATGTGAAGTCAAGTGGGCTTTAGAGAGCATCACTACGAACAAAGCTAGTGGAGGTGATGGAATTGCAATTGAGCTATTTCAAATCCTGAAAAATGATGCTGTGAAAGTGCTGCACTCAATATGCCAGCAAATTAGGAAAACTCAGCAGTGGCCACAGGACTGGAAAAGGTCAGTCTTCATTCCAATCCCAAAGAAAGGCAATGCCAAAGAATGCTCAAACTACTGCACAATTGAACTCATCTCCCGCGCTAGTAAAGTCATACTCAAAATTCTCCAAGCCAGGCTTCAGCAATATGTGAACCGTGAACTTCCAGACGTTCAAGTAGGTTTTAGGAAAGGCAGAGGCACCAGAGATCAAATTGCCAACATCCGCTGGATCATCGAGAAAGCAAGAGAGTTCCAGAAAAACATCTATTTCTGCTTCATTGACTATGCCAAAGCCTTTGACTGTGTGGATCACAATAAACTGTGGAAAATTCTGAAAGAGATGGGAATACCAGATCACCTGACCTGCCTTTTGAGAAACCTGTATGCAAGTCAGGAAGCAACAGTTAGAACTGGTCATGGAACAACAGACTGGTTCCAAATAAGAAAAGGAGTACGTCAAGGTTGTATATTGTCACCCTGCTTATTTAACTTCTATGCAGAGTACATCATGAGGAATGCTGGGCTGGAAGAAGCACAAGGTGGAATCAAGATTGCCGGGAGAAATATCAATAACCTCAGATAGGCAGATGACACCACCCTTATGGCAGAAAGTGAAGAGGAACTCAAAGGCCTCTTGATGAAAGTGAAAGAGGAGAGTGAAAAGGTTGGCTTAAAGCTCAACATTCAGAAAACAAAGATCATGGCATCTGGTCCCATCACTTCATGGGAAATAGATGGGGAAACAGTGGAAACAGTGGCTGAATTTATTTTTGGGGGCTCCAAAATCACTGCAGATGCTGATTGCAGCCATGAAATTAAAAGACGCTTGCTCCTTGGAAGGAAAGTTATGACCAACCTAGATAGCATATTAAAAAGCAGAGACATTACTTTGCCAACAAAGGTCCGTCTAGTCAAGGCTATGGTTTTTCCCGTGGTCATGTATGGATGTGAGAGTTGGATTGTGAAGAAAGCTGATCATCGAAGAATTGATGCTTTTGAACTGTGGTGCTGGAGAAGACTCTTGAGAGTCCCTTGGACTGCAAGGAGATCCAACCAGTCCATTCTAAAGGAGATCAATCCTAGGTGTTCATTGGAAGGACTGATGCTAAAGCTGAAACTCCAATACTTTGGCCACCTCATGCGACAAGTTGATTCACTGGAAAAGACTCTGATGCTGGGAGGGATTGGGGGTGGGAGGAGATGGGGACGACAGAGAATGAGATGGCTGGATGGCATCGCCGACTCTGTGGACATGAGTTTGAGTGAACTCCGGGAGTTGGTGATGGGCAGGGAGGCCTGGCGTGCTGTGATTTATGGGGTCGCAAAGATTCGGACACAACTGAGCGACTGAACTGAACTGAACTGAAGGTTGTTTTTCATAACAATAACCAAAAGTCACTGGCAAATTGCAAAGAGAAAACTTGTTACCTTTAGCATGTATGTATTTGCTACAAATAAGTGTGTATTTGATTGTAGTAATTCTTGCAGTGATATCAGAATATTTGGTTAACCAATCCCCCCCACCCCCATTCTCTGACCTGGTAAAATGACATCACATGTCTATGCAGTACAGCTAATCCTAAGGTTTCCAATATTCATATAGGTAAATCCTAAGGATTTCGTGAAACTTTTTTTTTTGAATCTACCCTTGCTTCAGTGTATCTATTGAGGAAACTACTCATTATTTTAAAGCACCTTTAACAACATCTCTATTCAGTTGGAAATCCCCAATACCCTCTTGATCTACATGTTCTATTGAACATTCATAGCTTCCCAAAGTTAGTACTTGTAATTTAGTAATTTGAATATAACATATTTAAGTACTGAGATGTTTCAGCAAATTACTGTTATCACAGTACAGTATATGAAATCAAAACGGGACATTAAGATGTTTAATAGAGAATTAGTTTATTCTCTTCTGAGAGCAGTAATGTAGTCCTTCAGGAGAAGATTTTCTTCACCCATAATCCTGAAGGCAGTATTTGGAGGGTAAGGCACTTCTTTTGGAAAATCAAAAGAACAGGAATAGTTCCTCGGATTTCAGACCAAGTTAGACCTCCTTCCAGGCCTGATGGGCAATAGATCACTTTATGATGACAAGAGCACTTCATAATCTGCTTCCCATGAACAGCCTCTTTTCCTTGGGAATTTAGCACAGATATTTGGGTTGCTGATTCTGAGGGGCTGAATAGGAAGCGCAGCCTTTCATTCAGCACATACTTCTTTTCTCCTTGCTGCTAAGTCACTTCAGTCGTGTCCGACTCTGTGCGACCCCATAGACGGCAGCCCATCAGGCTCCCCCGTCCCTGGGATTCTCCAGGCAAGAACACTGCAGTGGGTTGCTATTTCCTTCTCCAATGTGTGAAAGTAAAAAGGGAAAGTGAAGTCGCTCAGTCATGTCTGACTCGTAGCGACGCCATGGACTGCAGCCTACCAGGCTCCTCTGTCCATGGGATTTTCTAGGCAAGAGTACTGGAGTGGCTTGCCATTGCCTTTGCCATTGCCATCTTTTCTCCTTAAGATCACATAAAATGTGTTACTTAACAGCGAGAAACTGGGGTCTGAGGCCCTGGGGTGGTCCTTTTTGTAGACCACCTAGCATTTTTTTTTTCCCCACTAGGAGCCAAGCTAAATAGAGAAGAAATGAAGGAGCAGGTAGAAGCTTCTACTGCAGTCACTATCATTTCTTACCTCAATGGAGGACTTTTGTAATTTTCAAAGGGTGTCCCATGAATGTTAGTTCAGTTGTTTCACAAAACAGCTCCACATGCTCTTCCCAGGCCAGTCCATATAAAAAGTGAATCATCCCATCCTATTCCTAGTCCAAAATAGATCTTCTATTGAGGTATTATCTATACCCAGTTGTGTAAGTGTTGACTCACTGGAAAAGACTCTGATGCCGGGAGGGATTGGGGGCAGGAGGAGAAGGGGACGACAGAGGATGAGATGGCTGGATGCCATCACCGACTCGATGGACATGAGTTTAAGTGAACTCCGGGAGTTGGTGATGGACAGGGAGGCCTGGCATGCTGTGATTCATGGGGTCGCAAAGAGTCGGACACAACTGAGCGACTGAACTGAACTGAACTGAGGCTGAACAGAGTAGTCATTTTCTCAAGAGCATGGTGACTGCCATGGACACTTTGTTCTCTTTGTTAAAAGCCACTCAGTTCCTTAAACATTTATTGGCCATCTACTATGTACCAAGTGCTGCTCTGAGGGCCTGGGGTTCCGAGATGAATAAAACAAATCCTGGCCTTAAGAAGCTTGTGATCCGTCACCACTCAATTATACTGCAGGAAGCTAAGGAAGTATGGAGGAGGAAAATTTAGCCAGGTTTGGGATTTAGAGAAGACTGCCAGCATTTTGAAGGAAACGGCAACCCATTCTAGCATTCTTGCCTGGAGAATCTCATGGACAGAGAAGCCTTCTGGGCTACAGTCCATAGCGTCACAAAGAGTTGGACACGACTGAAGTGACTTAGCAGCAGGAGCACCAGCCTGCGTTTTAGGCCAAAGGATTGTATCATCAGGCTCATTAAAGAACTCACTTCCAATCACTGACTGCTGCTGCTGCTGCAAAGTTGCTTCAGTCATGTCCGATTCTGTGTGACCCCATAGACGGCAGCCCACAAGGCTCCTCTGTCCCTGGGATTCTCCAGGCAAGAATACTGGAGTGGGTTGCCATTTCCTTCTCTAATGCATTCATGCATGCTAAGCTGCTCCAGTCGTGTCCGACTCTGTGCGACCCCATGGACAGCAGCCCACCAGGCTCCTCTGTCCACAGGATTCTCCAGGCAAGAATACTGGAGTGGGTTGCCATTTCCTTCTCCACCAATCACTGACATGGGACTGCAAAGTCAGAGCTTATAGAGAAGTTGATGGTTAGCTGTTGTCTGTGGCTGACTGCTGCCTTGGTGCATCCTTCCAGGAATTTGGTGGGAGACCTGAGGCTACCATCGGTCAGCAGTGCCAGCAGACAGGAGTGAGGCCCACTGGAACCTCTTACCTCTGTCAGTCCACCACTGTTGTTGTTTAGTCACTAAGTCGTGTCTGACTCTTTGTGACCCCATGGACTACAGCACGCCAGGCTTCCCTGTCCTTCACCAGATCCGACTCAGACTCATGTCCATTGAGCAAGTGATGCCATCCAAACATCTCATCCTCTGTGTTCTCCAGGAAAAAAACAGCAAAATAATGACTGCAGCTTCATTTCTGCTTTCCAAATCTCCCCAAAGTTCCTCTAAGTTGGAATCATATACATAAAGAGATTCTGGGAAACATATTTCTCAGGCTGGCAGAGCATAATTCATCACAAGGAATAAAACAAGCAAAAGGAAAAAGCAGCCAGATATTTGTGTGAAAATAGAACCAGTTTGGCCATGTGATGTAGGAGATGAAACTGCAGAGATGTTGGGAGTGAACTGGAAGCACCTTCTGTGCCTTTTAAAGGCTGAATTTCACCCATTAGGTGAGGGGGAGGCATTGAAATAGATTGAAATTTCCAAAACTAGATTTTAACTGTTTCCTCCCCATCATATTATGCTTTGGTTTTAATATACATAGGAATGGAAGGATGCAAATTCGAGACAATTCAGTATAAATATTATATATAATACAACCTTTCCAGGATTATTGCTGAGCTAGGAAATGGTTACATATAAGCTATGTTAGCTGCTTCTGTCTCTCTTTACACACTAGTCAAAATAATCCATGTAGACTCTTGAATGGCCTTTGGGATACCAGATGGGGCTTGTTTAGAAGAAGGCGATGGAAGAAAAGATGTAAAACTAGGAGCTGTTTTTCCTGAACAGTCTGTTTTGTGGCCTCGGTTCAGGAGAAATTGTAGCATCTACTTCATGGAAATAGCCTACCCTTGTCCCTAAATCTGTATTGACTGGGAAAAGCTTATTTTTTTAGAGGTGAGTGTATTCATATGATATTAATAGTTGAACCTCCAGTTCGCAAGACAAGTGGATTGTGTATCTTCTTGTGCTTGTCTTTTACGGCTTAGTCTGTCACCTTAAAACCATGCACAAGGCAAGTTTCTGACGGTCAACACTGGGTGTGTCCCTGACTTTGCAGAGAAGGGAGAGGTACATGCCAAATTCCTTTCTTTCTTTTTGGACTTCCCACCTTGTCCTACAGGCCCTGCTGCTAGATATAATCTATTGTTTCCTTTAGAATTCTGTCATTTTTTGACATCAGTTTAATTTGCACTGTGGAGTGATTTCTCCAAGGCCGCAAAGAGACTTTCCATCCTCTGGAGGTTTGGTCCCAAGAAACAGAAGCAGAATATGATTGAACTTGTTATTTTCCTCTCTTTTATCTCTGTGATATACAGACATATGAGTCTAATCATAGATAGTCTTATCAATGGGGAAACAAAGGGAGGAAGAGGATCAGTGATGACCTAGGAAGTGGCATAAAAAGAATCTAACTTTGCTATGACTGTTTCACCTTCTGTGATTTCTTTAACCAGCACAAAATGGAGAAGTTAAAAAGAATCCATAATGAATCCAATGTAGGAGTCACAAACCAAAGGGCTTATGATCAATTATTCTCAATTATTTCTCATGCTGGGAGAAAAATACACAATCTTAAAGCAGAAGGGATATATGGAACACACTTAAAGTAAAATTAAGCAAAATAAAACGTAAATCCAGTGTCTTTAAATTTCATCTCTAATTAATTAGCAGGATAAATGATCCTATATTGAGAAGGAGCCTTAAACTACTGAGACTTGTGAACTGTGCAAACTAGGTCCCTGGGTACTCCTTCAGTACTAATTTGTTTCACATGCCAAAATAGAGGAGCAGTTTCTATTTGGAGTATAAAATCATTACCTGCTTGTACATCTGCCATCTTTGCTAAAGGAAGTGAATGCTATGTACCTTATGTCACCTGCTAAAAGAAGAACTCCTTTTCATGAAGTGATTCTGACTCTTCTGTAAGTAGCTTAAACGCTCAGAATACAATTTGATTGTTTAAAATTTCACAGACTAGTGACTAGACTAGATAGATAAAATGCTTTTTTTATTTGTGACAGTTCCAGGATGTGTAAACATTGTGTTATCTTTAGAAATTGTGTAGCACACAAAACTAAAACAGGGCAATTCTATTCATTTAATTATTTGTATGCTGAATTCTTTTCCTGAGGAGAGTTGACATGTAATTCAAAAAGCTTACTCTTTGCAGTGAAGGAATGGAGACACAGATGTAGAGAACAGACTTGTGGATGTAGCAGGAGATGGTGAGGATGGAACAAATTGAGAAAGTATCATTGACATACATCTACTATCATAACCAGTGGGAAGTTGCTGTATAACATAGGGAGCCCAGCCTGGTGTTCTGTGATGACCTAGAGGGGCAGGAAGATGGGTAGGTACAAGGGAGGTTCAAGAGGGAGGGAGTTATAGTTATGACTGATTTGCGTTGTTGTACAGCAGAAACCAATGCAAAATTATAAAGCAATTACCCTCCAATTAAGAAATAAATAATAAATTAAATGGAATGTATTTTAGTCATAAAAAATTCAGTCTTGCAATCTGAGACAACATTGATGGACCTTGAGGGCATTATGCTAAGTGAAATAAATCAGACAGAGAAAAATAAGTACCTTTCCTAGCATCAGAGTCTTTTCCAGTGAGTCAGCTCTTCGCATGAGGTGGCCAAAGTATTGGAGTTTCAGCGTTAGCATCAGTCCATCCAGTGAACACCCAGGACTGATCTCCTTTATAATGGAATGATTTATTAACAAGAGCTAATTCTTCCCTGGTTCAGACTCAAAAATAATTTTATTTTTTCCCCAGCTTTATTTAGATATAATTGACCTACAGTGCTGTATAAGTTGAAGTACTGTATAATTTTAAAATTTCTCCTTGTGAGGAGAACTCTTAGGATTTGCTCTCCTAAGGATCGCCATGTATAACATACAGCAGTAAACATTTATCATGTTGTATTTTATATCCCAGGCACTTATTCATCTTACAACTGAAAGTTTGTATCTTTTTTTACTATTTTCATCCAATTTCCCCTCATCACTTTAATCTCACTTTACATTTGACAGCAGGTACGTTTTCAAAATGGAAGAGACACCTCAATAATTTTATACTCCCAACTCTGATATAATTAGCTTTTTCTTTGAGGAAATATGTACTTACATCCTTCTTCTCTTTCCTTAAGGATGTTGTCTCCAGTAGTTTTAAAAGTGCTTAGTCAGACAAACCAGAGCTAACAGAAGTAACTTCTTGGGACCTTGAGTCCCATGCTGTATTTGATTTTCAAGGCACAGTTGATTAAAATCTTCCTTTAGTTCTTCCTGTAGATCTTACTTTCTAGTCGTTTATCAGATAAATTTTGTTGTTGTTGCTGGGGATAGGCAACTCTTTCCAGAAAGAGAAGAGGAGGAGAACCCATAAATGAGTGTGGTCCTCAACCAAGATGCTGAAGAACGCCCCGGGGCATTCTGCTACCAGGTGAATGGGTCTTGCCCCAGGACAGTCCATCCCCTGGGCATCCAGTTGGCCATCTACCTGTCCTGTGCAGCAGGTGTGCTGATTACAGTCCTAGGAAATTTGTTTGTGGTATTCGCTGTGTCCTACTTCAAAGTGCTTCACACTCCCACCAACTTCTTGCTGCTTTCCCTGGCCCTGGCTGACATGTTTCTGGGTCTGCTGGTGCTGCCCCTCAGTACCGTCCGCTCCGTGGAGAGCTGCTGGTTCTTCGGAGACTCTCTCTGCCGCCTCCATACCTACCTGGACACCCTCTTCTGCCTCACCTCCATCTTCCATCTCTGTTTCATTTCCATTGACCGCCACTGTGCTATCTGTGAGCCCCTGCTCTATCCCTCTAAGTTCACGGTCAGGGTGGCCCTCAGGTACATCCTGGCAGGCTGGGGGTTGCCAGCAGCTTACACTGCCTTCTTGCTCTACACAGACGTGGCAGAGAGAGGGCTCCACCAGTGGCTGGAAGAGATGCCTTGTGTGGGCAGTTGCCAGTTGCTGTTCAATAAGTTTTGGGGCTGGCTAAATTTCCCTGTGTTCTTTTTCCCCTGCTTCATCATGATCAGCTTATACATGAAGATCTTTGTGGTTGCAACCAGGCAGGCTCAGCAGATCAACAACTTAAGCAAAAGCCTGGTTGGGGCTGCCAAGCGTGAAAGAAAAGCTGCCAAGACCCTGGGCATTGCCGTGGGTGTGTACCTCTTGTGCTGGCTTCCCTTCACCATCGACACGATGGTCGACAGCCTCCTTAACTTCATCACACCACCGCTGGTCTTCGACACGTTTATCTGGCTTGCTTACTTCAACTCGGCCTGCAACCCCATCATCTATGTCTTTTCCTACCGGTGGTTCAGGAAGGCACTGAAACTTCTCCTGAGTCGGGAGATCTTCTCACCACGGACTCCCACAATTGATTTGTATCAAGATTGACTGAATGCAGGCTTTTTGTTTTTCAGTCACTAAGTCATGTCTGACTCTTTGTGACCTCATGAACTACAGCACCCCATGCCCCATGCTTCCCTGTCCTCTACTATCTCCCAGAGTTTGCTCAAACTCATGTTCATTGAGTCAGTGACGCTATCTAACCATCTAGGAATAGGGTTTTGCAAAAAGCACGAGTGGAACGGTGGAGGTGGGCTGTGTGGTGTTGGAAGTTTGTGGGCAGGCTTCCAGGGCAGTATGGTTTGAGCAGTGGTGAAAAAGACAAACTTCTTATTCTGGGAAGAGATACAGCATTCTTCTCCTTCAATGTTTCTACAGAATGTAGGGAAAGGAGAGAGTGCCATCCTCTAAATGTTTTTTGGATAATTCAAAACTCTGTGCAAATATTAACCTCCTCATTTATTACTTCCTTGGAGAAAACTAAGATGAGGAGGTGAAGGGAAAGAAACACAGAGGACAGTTTTCTGAGATCCTGCCCTGGTCCTGAAACCTGGCAGCACCAGGTCAGGCTATTTTGACAATATCTTACCCTCCCCTCATCAGTTTCCCCATCAAAAAAAAATCAAGGGTTTGTACTCTTTCTCTAAGATGTCCTTGCTGCTGCTGCTGCTAAGTCGCTTCAGTCATGTCCGACTCTCTGAGACCCCGTAGATGGAAGCCCACCAGACTCCCCTGTTCCTGAGATTCTCCAGGCAAGAACACTGGAGTGGGTTGCCATTTCAGTTCAGATAATTGAGCTTTGTATAATTGAACTTTGGGAAAGATTGTTTGCATCCTAATTTCTCATCACTTTTTGTAATCATGGTCAAATGTTCAGACTGTCTCTTTTTAAAAATGGTCCCTTTAAAAATGTTGTCTCCTTGGAACCGAATCGCTAAACAGGTTGATGATAAGCCAAGTTTGTTTCAATGTCTGTTTCAATGCTCACTGAGTAAATGTATTATATTCTTGAAGGAATGTTTTCTTCTTTTTTCTTTAATAATTGAAAAATGAAAATGTGTGGCATATTTGTAAAGTGATGATGCTCCACATCTCACCATTTTAATATTTTCTTCTTTTAAAAAATCATATAAGTTAGACCTGTTTTTCCAGAGACATTGGTATGTGGATTTTCTTCAGAAAAATAAGTTATTTATGCCACATGCTTGCTCAGAATTGAATCATTCTTTACAGGAGCTATTACTAGGAAGGATGTATCTTTATGTATATATTGTTTCTGTTTTCATCCTAAATCTTTCCCTACAGGTCTCTAGTCAGTCTAATTCCATATTTCTTAGTGACTTTTTCAGATTAATAATTACTTACTTGGAAAACTATTTGTCAATTAATTTTAAGTGTCTGGAGTACAGATATATAGATGATATTATAGATGCAGAAACAGACACAGACATAGCAATCAATAAATAAAGAAGTAAAAGTCATATTTTGGCAATGAAGTTTGCTAAAATGGATTTATTTCTTTTAACCTTATTGATCCCACTCTTTCATAATTAAAAAATACATTGGTTGTAAAAATATTTTCTAATATATTTTTAATATTTTTAATTTTATTTTTTAACAACAAAAACATTTTGTACTGTGGTATAGCCAATTATTGTATTAACAATATTAACAATAATGTATTAACAACATTGAATTAACCATATTGTGATAGTTTCAGGTGAACAGTGAAGGGACTCAGCCATACATATACATGTATCCATTCTCCCCAAAATCCCCTTCCCATCCAGGCTGGCAAATAACATTGAGCAGAATTCTATGTGCTATAAAATAGGTTTTTGGTGGTTATTTATTTAAACTATAGCAGTGTTCATGTACACACTGCTATATTCAATGTATTTTTTAACACTTAATATTTCTTTGAAAATAATTATCTTTTCTTTTGCATTTAACTCAAGCATTATGAGATAAATTACAAATGAATTACAAATTCACATTATCTTAGTACTACAGTTTTGAAACTTTAAGGAGCTTGGAACACTGTGTCTCAGATGTAGCAATAAATATAATTTGCAAAGTCAATCAGTCATTACATTTTTTTAATGTCTTTTTATTTTATTTTTTATTGGAGGCTAATTATTTTACAATATTATATTGGTTGGTTTTGCCATACATTGACATGAATCCGCCCCGGGTGTACATGAGTTCCCCTTCCTGAACCCCCCTCCCACCTCCCTCCTCCCCTTATCCTCCCTCTGGTTCATCCCCACACACCAGCCCCAAGCATCCTATAACATGCATCGACCCTGAACTGGTGATTCATTTCACATATGATAATATACATGTTTCAATGCCATTCTCCCGAATCATCCCACCCTCCTCCCACAGAGTCCCAAAGACTGTTCTATACATCTATGTCTCTTTTGCTATCTCGTATACAGGGTTATCATTTCCATCTTTCTAAATTCCATATATACGCGTTCAGTCAGTTCAGTTCATTTCAGTTCAGTCGCTCAGTCATGTCCGACTCTTTGCGACCCCATGAACCACAGCACGCCAGGCCTCCCTGTCCATCACCAACTCCCAGAGTTCACTCAAACTCATGTCCATCTAGTCGGTGATGCCATCCAGCCATCTCATTCTCTGTCGTCCCCTTCTCCTCCCTCCCCCAACCTTTCCCAGCATCAGAGTCTTTTCCAGTGAGTCAACTCATCGCATGAGGTGGCCAAAGTATTGCAGTTTCACCTTTAGCATCAGTCCTTCCAATGAACACCCAGGATTGATCTCCTCTAGAATGGACTGGTTGGATCTCCTTGCAGTCCAAGG
Source organism: Moschus berezovskii (assembly GCF_049115385.1). NCBI lineage: Eukaryota > Metazoa > Chordata > Mammalia > Artiodactyla > Moschidae > Moschus > Moschus berezovskii. Next base: position 77,857,542 of record NC_142469.1, on the reverse strand, counting down.
GACTCTCAAGAGTCTTCTCCAGCACCACAGTTCAAAAGCATCAATTCTTCGGCGATCAGCTTTCTTCACAGTCCAACTCTCACATCCATACATGACCACGGGTAAAACCATAGCCTTGACTAGACGGACCTTGGTTGGCAAAGTAATGTCTCTGCTCTTTAATATGCTATCTAGGCTGGTCATAACTTTCCTTCCAAGGAGCAAATGACTTTTAATTTCATGGCTGCAATCAGCATCCGCAGTGATTTTGGAGCCCAAAAAAAATAAAGTCTGACATGGTTTCCACTGTTTCCCCATCTATTTCCCAAGAAGTGATGGGACCAGATGCCATGATCTTTGTTTTCTGAATGTTGAGCTTCAAGCCAACCTTTTCGCTCTCCTCTTTCACTTTCATCAAGAGGTCTTTGAGTTCCTCTTCACTTTCTGCCATAAGGGTGGTGTCATCTGCATATCTGAGGTTATTGATATTTCTCCCAGCAATCTTGATTCCAGCTTGTGCTTCTTTCAGCCCAGCATTCCTCAGAAAGCCTTCCTCAGTGATCAATGCAAAGAAATAGAGGAAAACAACAGAATAGGAAAAACAAGAGATCTTTTCAAGAAAATTAGAGATATCAAGGGAACATTTCAGGCAAAGATGGGCTCGATAAAGGACAGAAATGGTATGGACCTAACAGAAGCAGAAGATATTAAGAAGAGGTGGCAAGAATACACAGAAGAGCTGTACAAAAAAGATCTTCACGACGAAGATAATCACAATGGCGTGATCACTCACCTGGAACCAGACATCTTGGAATGTGAAGTCAAGTGGGCCTTAGAGAGCATCACGACGAACAAAGCTAGTGGAGGTGATGGAATTCCAATTGAGCTATTTCAAATCCTGAAAGATGATGCTGTGAAAGTGCTGTACTCAATATGCCAGCAAATTTGGAAAACTCAGCAATGGCCACAGGACTGGAAAAGTTCAGTATTCATTCCAATCCCAAAGAAAGGGAATGCCAAAGAATGCTCAAACTACCACACAATTGCACTCATCTCACACGCTAGTAAAGTCATGCTCAAAATTCTCCAAGCTAGGCTTCAGCAATATGTGAATCGTGAACTCCCAGATGTTCAAGCAGGTTTTAGAAAAGGCAGAGGCACCAGAGATCAAATTGCCAACATCCGCTGGATTATGGAGAAAGCAAGAGAGTTCCAGAAAAACATCTATTTCTGCTTCATTGACTATGCCAAGGCCTTTGACTGTGTGGATCACAATAAACTGTGGAACATTCTGAAAGAGATGGGAATCCCAGACCACCTGACCTGCCTCTTGAGAAACCTGTATGCAAGTCAGGAAGCAACAGTTAGAACTGGACATGGAACAACTGACTGGTTCCAAATAGGAAAAAGGAGTACGTCAAGGTTGTATATATGCATTAGTATACTGTATTGGTGTTTTTCTTTCTGGCTTACTTCACTCTGTATAATAGGCTCCAGTTTCATCCACCTCATTAGAACTGATTCAAATGCATTCTTTTTAATGGCTGAGTAATACTCCATTGTGTATATGTACCAAAGCTTTCTTATCCATTCGTCTGCAGATGGACATCTAGGTTGCTTCCATGTCCTGGCTATTATAAACAGTGCTGAGATGAACATTGGACTACATGTGTCTCGTTCAATTCTGGTTTCCTCGGTGTGTATGCCCAGGAGTGCGATTGCTAGATCATATGGCAATTCTATTTCCAGTTTTTTAAGGAATCTCCACACTGTTCTCCATAGTGGCTGTACTAGTTTGCATTCCCACCAACAGTGTAAGAGGGTTCCCTTTTCTCCACACCCTCTCCAGCATTTATTGCATGTAGACTTTTGGATAGCAGCCATTCTGACTGGTGTGAAATGGTATCTCATTGTGGTTTCGATTTATATCTCTCTGATTATGAGGGATGTTGAGCATTTTTTCATGTGTTTGTTAGCCATCTTTATGTCTTCTCTGGAGAAATGTCTGTTTAGTTCTTTGGCCCGTTTTTTGATTGGGTCGTTTATTTTTCTGGAATTGACCTGAAGGAGCTGCTTGTATATTTGGAGATTAATTATTTGTCAGTTGTTTCCTTCGCTATTATTTTCTCCCATTCTGAAGGCTGTCTTTTCACCTTGCTTATAGTTTCCTTTGCTGTGCAGAAGCTTTTAATTTTAATTAGGTCACATTTGTTTATTTTTGCTTTTATTTCCAATATTCTGGGAGGTGGGTCATGGAGGATCCTGCTGTGATTTATATCGGAGAGTGTCTTGCCTATGTTTTCCTCTAAGAGTTTTATAGTTTATGGTCTTAATTTAGATCTTTAATCCATTTTGAGTTTATTTTTATGTATGATGTTAAGAAGTGTTCTAGTTTCATTCTTTTACACGTGGCTGACCAGTTTTCCCAGCACCACTTGTTAAAGAGATTGTCTTTTCTCCATTTTATATTCTTGCCTCCTTGGCCAAAGATAAGGTGTCCATAGGTGCATGGATTTATCTCTGGGCTTTCTATTTTGTTCCATTGTTCTATTTTGCTGTCTTTATGTCAGTACCATACTGTCTTGATGACTGTGGCTTTGTAGTAGAGCCTGAAGTCCGGCAGGTTGATTCCCCCAGTTCCATTCTTCTTCCTCAAGATTGCTTTGGCTATTCGAGGTTTTTTGTATTTCCATACAAATTGTGAGATTATTTGTTCTAGCTCTGTGAAAAATATAATTGGTAGCTTGATAGGCATTGCATTGAATGTATAAATTACTTTGCGTAGTATACTCATTTTCACAATATTTATTCTTCCAATCCATGAACATGGTATATTTCTCCATCCATTAGTGTCCTCTTTGATTACTTTCACCAGTGTTTTATAGTTCTCTATGTACAGGTCTTTTGTTTCTTTAGGTAGATATATTCCTAAGTATTTAATTCTTTTCGTTGCAACAGTGAATGGAATAGTTTCCTTAATTTCTCTTTTTATTTTCTCATTATTAGTATAGGAATGCAAGGGATTTCTGTGTGTTGATTTTATATCCTGAAACTTTACTGTATTCATTGATTAGCTCTAGCAGTTTTCTGGTAGAGTCTTTAGGGTTTTCTGTGTGGAGGATCATGTCATCAGCGAACAGTGAAAGTTTTACTTCTTCTTTTCCAATTTGGATTCCTTTTATGTCTTTTTCTACTCTGATTGCTGTGGCCAAAACTTCTAGAACTATGTTGAATAGTAGTGGTGAGAGTGGGCACCCTTGTCTTGTTCCCGACTTTAAGGGAAATGCTTTCAGTTTTTCACCATTGAGGATAATGTTTGCTGTGGGTTTGTCATATATAGCGTTTATTATGTTGAGGTATGTTCCCTCTATTCCCACTTTCTGGAGGGTTTTTTTAATCATAAATGGATGTTGAATTTTGTCAAAGGCTTTTTCTGCATCTATTAAGATAATCATATGATTTTTATTTTTCAATTTGTTAATGTAGTGTATTACATTGGTTGATTTGCGGATATTGAAGAATCCTTGCATTCCTGGGATAAAGCCCACTTGGTTATGATGTATGATCTTCTTAATGTGTTGTTGGATTCTGATTGCTAGAATTTTGTTAAGGATTTTTGCATCTATGTTCATCAGTGATATTGGCCTGTAGTTTTCTTTTTTTGTGGGATCTTTACCAGGTTTTGGGATTAGGGTGTTGGTGGCCTCATAGAATGAGTTTGGAAGTTTCCCTTCCTCAGCAATTTTCTGGAAGCGTTTGAGTAGAATAGGTGTTAGCTCTTCTCTAAATTTTTGGTAGAATTCAGCTGTGAAGCCATCTGGACCTGGGCTTTGTTTGCTGGAAGATTTCTGATTACAGCTTCTATTTCTGTGCTTGTGATGGGTCTATTAAGATTTTCTACTTCTTCCTGGTTCAGTTTTGGAAAGTTGTACTTTTCTAAGAATTTGTGTCTCTGGCTGCCCTCCCCTGCCTGTCTTGGTGGGGGATGGGCTGTCCACAGCCTGCTATCTCCGCTCAGTCCTTTGTTCCTTGAGCGGGGCTGGCGGAGTCTTAGGTTAGGGCTTTTTGCCTTTTTGCGGGGTAGCTACCCCACAGTCTGTTCTGCTATCTCCAGTCAACTCCCCCAGACTGCCCTCGCGGCATTCAGGCCCAGTCCTTTCTCTAAGCAGTTCAGCTGGCTCCTCTCTGCCCGGTCCCTGTTTGTTAATGGCGGATGAGGGCATCTGCTCTGCTTCTCCGCTGTGCATTACCTTTGAGCTCATAAGCTGTGAGTTTTCATTATTTATTTCTTTTTCTCCTGGTTGTGTTGCCCTCTGAGGTTCCAAGGCTCGCCACAGACTCGCCTGTGAGAGTGTTTCCTGGTGTTCAGAAACTTCTCTCTTTTTTATGCCTCCCTTCCCAGGAAGGAGCTCCGTCCCTACTTCTTTCGTCTCTCTTTTTATCTTTTATGTTTTTTTCTACCTCCTTTTGAAGACAATGGGCTTCTTTTCTGGGTGCCTGATGTCCTCTGCCAGCATTCAGAAGTTGTTTTCTTTACTCAGTGTTCAAATGTTCTTTTGATGAATTTGTGGGAGAGAAAGTGGTCTCACCGTCCTATTCCTCCGCCATCTTTTTTCCCACAGTCATTACTTTTAAAAACACATTTTCCTCTTCCCTTCCTAGAATATATCCATACCCATTCCCAATCCATTAAATATGGTGCTGTCTGTCCTGAAAGTAAGAATACTTAGCAGCTTCACAAGGTGGAACTCTGCAAATCAATCACATCCACACAGCAGGAAATGATTATGCTTTTGTATGAACCTGACCGTTATTTTTCCTCTAAACATCTCTCAATTTAATTACATTGTTTTCTTAAAATTTAATCAAACCAGGTTATAGCTCATCCCAGCAGGTAGCATCTGCAAATATATAAAACACACGAATGTATATGTGCTGAGTTGCTTCAGTCACGTCTATTTGCAACCCCATGGACTGTAGCCTGCCAGGCTCTTCTATCCATGGAATTCTCCAGGCAAGAATACTGGAGTGGGTTGCTGGGCCCTCCTCCAGGGGTTCTTCCCAAGTGTCTCCTGCATTGCAGGTGGATTCTTTACCACTGAGCCACCTGGGAAGCTCATGGATGTATATGTGTATGAGTATAAACATGAAACTTATATGTCTTATGCATGATCAAAGGTTTTGATCAGGGTGATTTCCATAGCAAGATCCCCTTTGTATTGCTTCCAAATAACCCTGTTCTGTAAAGTTAATTCTACAGAAGGCATTGGGAATCAAAAGGTCACACAAACAGTGGCCTACAAAGTGTGTGAAAGAAGCTGGCCCTTCTCCCACACAGACCTTTACAGTTTGCATGGATTTACTCTGCAACTCTGATGGCTGCAAATTTGGAATTGTAGGGAAGGGTTTGAGAATCAAAGAGAAGGAATACATCATCCTCAGTCTTGGCCCTTGGCACCTATCACAGGATGGCACTGAGACTTTGTCTTCTCTACTTCCGCCTCTATTTCATGCTTCTTTCTCACTGCAGTCTCCCCTACTCCCTAATCCCTGGGAAGTAGCAAATATCCTGGGTCCACTGATGTTGGGCTTGACCATACATGTTCTGATCTTTAAAATATGGGCTAATGTGGCATTCAGTTCAGTTCAGTTCAGTTGCTCAGTCGTGTCTGCCTGTTTGCGACCCCATGGACTGCAGCGCGCCAGTTTTCCCTGTCCGTCACCAACTCCCGGAGCTTACTCAAACTCATGTCTGTAGAGTCAGTGATGCCATCCAACCATCTCATCCTCTGTTGTCCCCTTCTCCTCCTGCCTTCAATCTTTCCCAGCATCAGGGTCTTTTCAAATGAGTCAGTTCTTTACATCAGGTGGCCAAAGTATTGGAGTTTCAGCTTCAGCATCAGTCCTTCCAATGAACATTCAGAACTGATTTCCTTTTGGATGGACTGGTTGGGTTCAAATTCTGATACATACACTTAAGAACATGAGAAAACAAGGTACATAAAAGAATTTAAAAAAGCAGTACCAACTGAGACAGTACCAATTAGCTGAGACAGTGATTTTTCTGAGGAAGTCATTTTAAAGCTGAGGCCTGAAGAATGAGAAAGAACTTGTGAAAATCTGAGTAAAGAGTGATGCAGGAAGATAAGAGTCTGTACTAAGGCCCTGAGGCATCCTGTTGGGGTAATGAGGGCATAGGAGTAGAAGCTCAGAGCATGGACGCTCAGAACATAGAATCTGGAGCGAAATGGCTTAGATACAAATGCCCAAGGTCATCATTTACTAGAAGTGTAACCTTAGGCAAGTTTTTAGGTTCTCAGTGTATCGGTCTTTTCATTTATAAAATAAGAATAATAATACTTCTGAATTCATTTTTTTTGCACATAACCATTTTATGACTTAATACATGTAAACCAAACCACTTATATATACTGTTTGCTGCTTGTTACCATTATAATGATGGTTGAATTAAAGTAACATGTCTTGCACACCTTAATCTATTCTCTGTGAGTCACAGAAGATACTTGTGGGTGTGTCTGGAATATCCATCATGTTTTAGGATGCACACATCTGTACATCTACTGATTAAAAGTTGTAAGCTAAGGGTTGTGACTCAAATTCTAAGAAAACTGGTGTGAAGAAGTAGAGTGGACTTTCTGAAATTATATTCAGTTCAGAAATTACAAGTGACTGTGATGAGAGAATTTGAAAAAGAACTTCAGAATATTTCCACATTTCTGGACGGACACAGGGTAATTAGCAAGAGACTAGGAGAGAAGGAGAGATGGAAGAAGGAAGATAAAAAAAACAGAAAACTGACCGAGTACTCTGACATAACTAAAATCTTGGAGTCCTGGCTGAAAGACACTGAAAAGGAAGGGGTTTCAAAAAGAGAACTAGACCCCCTGATAAGTCTATAATTTCCTTAAAAGTGGAACCTTTTCCCACAGATAGAGGGAAAACTGATAATGGTACATTAGCTCTGAAATCTAAAAAAGCCAAAGCAGTATACTACATCATGAGCCACACGTGGATGGTCTGAAGCACATATAGAGAGTCACCAGATTCACAGATCTGGAGTGGATTGTTATTCAAGCTTAGGGTAATGTGGACATCTTTTTTCCCATTATGAGAAATGTCCATCTCCCACCAGATGGAATATACAAAGACAATCCCAATGTACTCCCATGGAAACCAGGTCATCTGCTTAGCATCCTGGAATGCTGATGCAATTATGTGAGAAAAAGAGTGGGGGGAAAAATGAGTGCTATTGTGCATTTAATCAAATAATCACAAAATTCCAGCTTGATAATATGGTGAATTATATTAATCGATTTTCTAATGTTAATGCAATTTCCATTCTTGGCATTGATTGAATCAAATGTATCATCTTTTTATATGTTGATACATTTGGTTTAAAACATTCTGTTTAGAATATTTGCATCTTTGTGTATGAGTAAGATATCCTCTCATTTTCAGTTTTCATGTGATCCCTGCTGTGAGGCCATTCTACATCAAACAATTCATTTTAACTGGAGATTATTAAATATAAGTTTCTTCTCTCTGTTCACACCTTGCACTACAGGGACTCCACTGTAGATATTTTGGTATGGTCTTTGGCTGTTTCCTGGGGGGTTTTGTCATTAATTCCTCAGACGTTCTTTTGGGGGTGGGGGTAGTAAAGGAAACTAATAAATTATAAATCACATATATCTCACTAACTTTGACAATGAGGAATAAATCCAATATCCAGTCCAGGAAAAAAAATTTCTTCATAAGTTACAATTCAAGAAACTTATTGTGGCAAAAGCAAATTTGCCACCGATTTGCTTAAATTCTTATTCGATATGGGAAGTTGTTTTCAACTATAATCTAAAGAATAAAAAATAAAATATTAATTATTAATAGTAGTATTTATTGAGAGCTTAACTTGCGTGTATTATTATTTTATATGTTCTGAGCTTAAAATTAAAATAGGTAAATGACAGGGCATTATGATAATATTTGATAACTGTAACATGGGTATTTGGGTGTTTTAGAACTAACACCCAAAAAAGATGTCCTTTTCATTACAGGGGACTGGAATGCAAAAGTAGGAAGTCAAGAAACACCTGGAGTCACAGGCAAATTTGGCCTTGGAGCACGGAATGAAGCAGGGCAAAGGCTAATAGAGTTTTGTCAAGAGAATGCACTGGTCATAGCAAACACCCTCTTCCAACAACACAAGAGAAGACTCTACACATGGACATCACCAGATGGTCAACACCGAAATCAGATTGATTATATTCTTTGCAACCAAAGATGGAGAAGCTGTATACAGTTAGCGAAAACAAGACCAGGAGCTGACTGTGGCTCAGATCATGAACTCCTTATTGCGAAGTTCAGACTTAAATTGAAGAAAGTAGGGAAAACCACTAGATCATTCAGATATGACCTCAATCAAATCCCTTATGATTATGCAGTGGAAGTGAGAAATAGATTTAAGGGACTAGATCTGATTGATAGAGTGCCTGATGAACTCTGGACGGAGGTTCGTGACATTGTACAGGAGACAGGGACCAAGACCATCCCCATGGAAAAGAAATGCAGAAGAGCGAAATGGCTGTCTGAGGAGGCCTTACAAATAGCTGTAAAAAGAAGAGAGGCGAAAAGCAAAGGAGAAAAGGAAAGATATAAGCATCTGAATGCAGAGTTCCAAAGAATAGCAAGGAGAGATAAGAAAGACTTCCTCAGTGATCAATGCAAAGAAATAGAGGAAAACAACAGAATAGGAAAAACAAGAGACCTCTTCAAGAAAATTAGAGATTCCAAGGGAACTTTTCATGAAAAGATGGGCTCGATAAAGGACAGAAATGGTATGGACCTAACAGAAGCAGAAGATATTAAGAAGAGGTGGCAGGAATACACAGAAGAACTGTACAAAAAAGATCTTCACGACCAAGATAGTCACGATAATGTGATCACTGACCTAGAGCCAGACATCTTGGAATGTGAAGTCAAGTGGGCCTTAGAAAGCATCACTACGAACAAAGCTAGTGGAGGTGATGGAATTCCAGTTGAGCTATTTCAAGTCTTGAAAGATGATGGTGTGAAAGTGCTGCACTCAATATGCCAGCAGATTTGGAAAACTCAGCAGTGGCCACAGGACTGGAAGAGGTCAGTCTTCATTCCAATCCCAAAGAAAGGCAATGCCAAAGAATGCTCAAACTACCGCACAATTGCACTCATCTCACACGCTAGTAAAGTCATGCTCAAAATTCTCCAAGCCAGGCTTCAGCAGTATGTAAACCGTGAACTCCCAGATGTTCAAGCAGGTTTTAGAAAAGGCAGAGGCACCAGAGATCAAATTGCCAACATCCGCTGGATCATGGAGAAAGCAAGAGAGTTTCAGAAAAACATCTATTTCTGCTTCATTGACTATGCCAAAGCCTTTGACTGTGTGGATCACAATAAACTGTGGAACATTCTGAAAGAGATGGGAATCCCAGACCACCTGACCTGCCTCTTGAGAAACCTGTATGCAGGTCAGGAAGCAACAGTTAGAACCGGTCATGGAACAACAGACTGGTTCCAAATAGGAAAAGGTGTACATCAAGGTTGTATATTGTCACCTTGCTTATTTAACTTATATGCAGAGTACATCATGAGGAACGCTGGGCTGGAAGAAGCACAAGCTGGAATCAAGATTGCTGGGAGAAATATCAATAACCTCAGATATGCAGATGACACTACCCTTATGGCAGAAAGTGAAGAGGAACTCAAAAGCCTCTTGATGAAAGTGAAAGAGGAGAGTGAAAAGGTTGGCTTGAAGCTCAACATTCAGAAAACAAAGATCATGGCATCTGGTCCCATCACTTCATGGGAAATAGATGGAAAAACAGTGGAAACAGTGTCAGACTTTGTTTTTTTGGGCTCCAAAATCACTGCAGATGCTGATTGCAGCCATGAAATTAAAAGACGCTTGCTCCTTGGAAGGAAAGTTATGACCAACCTTGATAGTATATTAAAAAGCAGAGACATTATTTTGCCGACCAAGGTCCGTCTAGTCAAGGCAATGGTTTTTCCCGTGGTCATGTATGGATGTGAGAGTTGGACTGTGAAGAAAGCTGATTGCCGAAGAATCGATGCTTTTGAACTGTGGTGTTGGAGAAGACTCTTGAGAGTCCCTTATACTGCAAGGAGATCCAACCAGTCCATTCTAAAGGAGATCAATCCTGGATGTTCATTGGAGGGACTGATGCTAAAGCTGAAACTCCAATACTTTGGCCACCTCATGTGACGAGTTGACTCACTGGAAAAGACTCTGATGCTGGGAAAGGTTGGGGGCGGGAGGAGAAGGGGACGACAGAGAATGAGATGGCTGGATGGCATCACCGACTCTGTGGACATGAGTTTGAGTGTACTCCGGGAGTTGGTGATGGACAGGGAGGCCTGGCGTGCTGTGATTCATGGGGTCGCGGAGAGTCGGACACGACTGAGCAACTGAACTGAACTGAACTGAACTGAACATGGGTATTTAGTCAAGAGACCCTTCTCTCTCTTCAGAAGATAGAAAACTGCTCTATTTTATGTGATTGAAAAAGGAAGAACATCTCCAGGTGTTTACATGCTATTAACAGCAGCATCATGAGTAGCAGTTCATCCACCCCTGCAGCTGTGCAGCTCTGCTCTGAGCACCTGAATGGATCCTGTGTGAAAGCACCCTACACACCCGCATCCCAGGTGATTCTGTACTCGGTGTTTGGCTTTGGGCTGTCCTGGCCATGTTTGGAAACCTCCTGGTGATGACTGCCATCCTTCATTTCAAGCAGCTGCACTCATCAACCAGTTTTCTCATCACCTCTCTGGCCTGCGCGGACTTTCTGGTGGGAGTGACCGTGATGCCCTTCCACATGGTCAGGTCCGTGGAGAGCTGCTGGTACTTTGGAGCCAGACTTCGTGCCCTTCACAGTTCCTGTGATGTGGCATTTTGTTTTTCTTCTCTCTTCCTCCTGTCCTTCATCTCCATCGACAGGTACGTTGCTATTACTGACCCTCTGGTCTATCCCACCAAGTTCACAGTGTCTGTGTCAGGGGTATGCGTCAGCATCTCCTGGATTCTGCCCATTGTGTACAGCGGAGCTGTGTTCTACACAGGTGTCAGTGACGATGGGATGGAGGAATTAGTAAGTGCCATCAGCTACACTGGAAGTTGTCAGCTTGTTACAAATCAATTTTGGATTTTGATAGACTTTCTATTATTTTTTGTACTTACTTTTGTTATGATAATTCTGTACAGTAATATATTTCTTGTGGCTAGACAACAGGCTATAAAGATTGAACATATTCCTAGCAAGTAGGATTATCAGGCATATACAAAACAAGAGTGACCAAGAGAGAGAGAAAAGCTGCTGAAACTCAGTATAGCATTTTTGGGGATAGCATTTTTGATCTCATGGTTACTGTATATGATTGATTCATTTATATTGTTTTGCAGCATGTCTTAAAAGCTTCCAAGGTGGCTCAGTGGTAAAGAATCCACCTGCCAAAGCAGGAGACTCAAGAGATGTGACTTTCATCCCTGGGTTGGGAAGATCCCCCAGAGAAGGAAATGGCAACCCCCTCCAGTATTCTTGTCTGGAAAATCCCATGGACCGTAGCCTGCCAGGCTCCTCTGTCCATGGGATTGCAAAGAGTTGGACATGACTGAGCATGAGCATGTCTTTAAGATTCTTCAACTCTTCCTTCACTAAAGATTATGTGCTGCATGATGGGCCTTTATCAGTACATTAAGCCTGATCCTGCTTTACGAAACTTCCACCCTGATATCACACACCTGAGATCCATTCTCATATATATTCCTTGGGTTTCGTCAATATAGATGGGCAGAATCCTACACGCTTCTGTTTGGAGTTCCATGTCTTCATGAGTCTCACTTTGTACCATTCCCTTTGGGTCCTGCTAGGACTGGGTCCTGATGATAGGTGAGGAGATGAGGACTGGTGTGAGGGGACACCCTGAGGAGGGTCCAGGTGCATTGGTACAGCAGCTACCTCGGAGGAGGACACCGTAGCTCTTTCAGACAAAGGAAGACCAAATGCGTCAGGCAGTGGGGGAAGGGCTGCTGCTTCTGCCAGAGAAGACTTGACAGAATTAGAGGTTGGAGGGAACCAGTTTCATTAGGACCTGTCTTTATGTCACCATCCTAATTTTGAGAATCCCCTTCCTTGCTCATCAATGCCAGACTTTTAGTGAAAGAGACTCTAGAAATTTGAGAATTCTGTTTGCCTTGTAATTCAGGACCCTACAGATTTCAGCTTGGAGTTTGGTTTTCAGAAACTCAGTTCTGTGACTCTAGGATATTACGAGTCCTTTCAGAGCTTTTATCAAAGCTTTTGGGTCTCTTATATGAACGTTCAGCTGGCACTTTAAAGCCTTTAAGCTCATTTTCCCCGCAAGTTCTTCAGAGCAGTTAAAAGAAACTAATCAACACAAGATACTGCTTATTTTTACCAAAATGTTTAATACAGCAAGAACCTTTGGCCATCTGGAGCCCCTTCTTCTGTAGGCACTTGATTACAGGTTTCTACAGATACTAATTTGGATAAATGTTTTTCTGTATTTGACCTGATTCTATTCTCCTGATACTTGTTTCTAGTTGTTCTCCTTATATTTTGTTTCTCTATTGTTTCTTTAATTTTTATTTTTATTCTGCTAAAATAATACTTCTAGTTTCATTTTTTCCCCTCTTTTGGCTTCTTAACCATGGAAAGACAAAATATGCATTTGGTTCAGTTCAGTTCAGTCACTCAGTCGTGTCCGACTCTTAGCGACCCCATGAACCACAGCACGCCAGGCCTCCCTGTCCATCACCAACTCCCGGAGTTCACTCAAACTCATGTCCATCGAGTCGGTGATGCCATCCAGCCACCTCATTCTCTGTCTTCCCCGTCTCCTCCTACCCCCAATCGCTCCCAGCATCAGAGTCTTTTCCAGTGAGTCAACTCGTTGCATGAGGTGGCCAAAGTATTGGAGCTTCAGCTTTAGCATAAGTCCTTCCAATGAAAGGTAGGCTCAATATTATTAAGGTGTACAATCCTTCAATGTTAGGAAACTATAGCAATTTAAAATTTAGATGCTTTGCAGCTATTTGCAAATCATCTAAATTCATAAATCATTGTTGTGGTTGTTGTTGTTCAGTCACTAAGTTGCATCCAACTCTCTGCAACCCCACGGACTACAGCACACCGGGCTTCCCTGTCCTTCACCACCTCCTGGAATTTGCTCAAACCCATGACCCATGGAGTCAGTGATGCTATCCAACCATCTCATCTTCTGTCACCCCCTCTCCTCCTGCCCTCAATCTTTTCCAGCATCAGGGTCTTTTCCAATGAGTCAGAAAACCATCAGATCAGATCAGATCAGATCAGTCGCTCAGTCGTGTCCGACTCTTAGCGACCCCATGAATCACAGCACGCCAGGCCTCCCTGTCCATCACCAACTCCCGGAGTTCACTCAAACTCATGTCCACAGAGTCGGTGATGCCATCCAGCCATCTCATTCTCCGTCGTCCCCTTCTCCTCCCGCCCCCAACCTTTCCCAGCATCAGAGTCTTTTCCAGGGAGTCAACTCGTCGCATGAGGTGGCCAAAGTATTGCAGTTTCAGCTTTAGCATCAGTCCCTCCAATGAACATCCAGGATTGATCTCCTTTAGAATGGACTGGTTGGATCTCCTTGCAGTATAAGGGACTCTCAAGAGTCTTCTCCAACACCACAGTTCAAAAGCATCGATTCTTCGGCGATCAGCCTTCTTCACAGTCCAACTCCCACATCCATACATGACCACGGGAAAAACCATTGTACAAGATGTAATTAAATGGGGAAATGAGAAAATTTACTGTCCTGATCAAATATTCCAGTGCCCCTCTTCATAAATGTTTTAAAGACTCAATTTTATAACAATGAACAATGCAGGGTTGTTTTTGTTTTGCTCGTTTGACAAGGTGGTTTTAAAAGTTTTATAAAAAATAAAGATATAAGATGGCCAAAACAATTTTGGAAAAGACAAAAAAGTAAAAGGTTTACACAACTTGGCTTTAAGACTTAAGGTAAAGTTTCAGTCAAGACAAAAGGGTATTGACCTAAATATAGAAATAGAGATCAACAGAATAGAAGAGCATCCAGAAATAAATCCACACACGTATGGTTGATTGATTTTTGACATGAACAAACATCGTTCACTGGAGAAAGATAGTCATTTCAAGAAATGCTGCTGGAATTACTGAATATCCTTATACTATGACTCATTCTAATAAATCTCAGACCCCTCCTCATAACATATTTAAAATTAATATGATGTGAGTCATAAAACACTGGCAGTAAAATTGTAAAGATTCTAGAAGAAGCATAGAAGAAAATAGTTGTGACTGCATTAGACAATTTTCTTAGACAAGAAAAAAAAACACTAGCCATTAAAAAAATAGTAAGTTGGACTTCATTAAAAATAAAACCTTCTATTCTTTAAAAGACACTCTCAGGAAACTATTCAGGAAACTAAAGTCAAATATTCAGAAGATATATGCCAAAAGAACTCATACCCAGTAAACTCAATAATAAGAAATTTTAGAACTCAGGTAAAAATGGGCAAAAATTTTAATGGACATGTCACCAAAAGTGGATACATTAATGGCCAATAATAACAAGAACAGGTTCTCAATACCACCATTCATTAAATTAAAAACATGAGATGTGATGATACACCATCTAGAATGGTTAAATTTAAAAATATGTCAATAGCAAGTGTTGAAAAAGACTTGAAGCATTTAAACACTCATAAATTGCTGGTGGGAGTATAAAATGTTACAAATACTTTGGAAGATAGTTTGCATTTTCTTGTACAGATAAACATATATTTCCCATTACGGCCAGCAATTTACCCAAAAGAAATGAAACACATGTCTATGCAGATAATTACATATGAGTGTTCTTAGCAACACCTAGTAACAGCCCTGATGTGAACAAGAGTCCAAATGAATATCGAAATATATATGAAATAAACAACTGTGGTATGTTCCTACAATAGATCGCTCCTTAGCAAATAATTGGGACTGCATTCCTAATATAACCAATAAATGGATGAATATTTCACAGACACTGAACTGAGGTGTTGGAAACAGTCTATTCTATACCTAGATTGCAGGGGTGGTTACATGGGTGGATGCAGTTACCATAATTCCACAACCTGTTCACTTTAAAAGTGTGAAAATTTCAAAAATAAACTACACCTCAGACTCAGAAAGCTGATTTTGTAAAATGACCAGAAGTCATTCATCAGAAAAAAATTTTTTTCAAGTCTAAGTTGAGTTCTGCTCTAGAGCTCCAAGAGGAGAATTTATCAATGGTAAAAAATTCATAGTATAATATAGAAATATTCACATTCCAAAAATACATTTTTCATACTATTTCTTTAATATATTCCCAACAGTTCCCATTTAGAAACAACAAAATTCCTCCCTCTCCAAAATAAAAACCTTAGAAGGAACTGCTTTTAAGGTGTACTTACTCTTCCTTCATATATTTCTATGAGGAAACATTTTGGATTCGCCACGCTCAGTTTTCCAAATCAGAATTATTAAACCTAAACCTGAAACAGTCTAGATTTTAGTATAATTCTGTATTTAATCTCTTTACCCAAACTAGAACTGTAAGAGCTTAAGAACTTCTTTGAAAGGCTTATAGTGATAAATGGGAATCAACAACCAGTGATCCTTACCAAATGAAAATTGAGTCACACATAATTAGTAAGAATAAACAATACGGCTTTCAAATCTTGAGCAAGTTTTTAAGGAGACTACACAACTGAGAGACTTCACTTTCACACATTGGAGAAGGAAATGGCAACCCACTCCAGTGTTCTTGCCTGGAGAATCCCAGGGACCAGGGAGCCTGGTGGGCTGCCGTCTGTGGGGTCGCACAGAGTCGGACACGACTGAAGTGACTTAGCAGCAGCAGCAGCATTCCCATTTCTATTTCATGAAAAGGTCAAATGTCATCAGGAAGTTAGTAGGGCATAAAATTATTTTTAGCATAAACACAATCATGATTTAAAATTTCCTTTCTACACCTTCCACTATAGGGATGCAATCTTAAGTGTTTTGGGTATTGGAATCATTTGGCTCCATTCCTGAGGGGATAGAGTGTTTGGGGGATTATCCTTGCTCTGATAAATTAGGAAAAGGTCCTATAAAATGTAGCATTTGAACAAGCATCATATAACAGCTTCTTGAAGACCAGCACTTCTCAGACATGAAGTACCAGGTAATGCAAAGGAATACATTTCTTTAATTTAAATAATTTAATGATTTAACTGTTAAGGCATTTGTAAGTGAATTATTTTACAAGATATGAATCACTTTCTAAACATGAAAGTAAGGATTTGGGGACTTCCCTAGTGGTCCAGTGGTTAAAAGTCTGCCTTGTAATGCAGGCGATAAGGGTTTGATCCCTGGTGGGAGAACTAAGATTCCACACGCTGCAAGGCAACTAAACCCACACACTGCAAGTACCGAGTTCACAAGCCACAACTAGAGAGTCCATGCCATGCAACAAAAGATTCCACATGATGCAACTAAGATGCAACACAGCAAATAAATTCATTTTTAAAAAAGAAAATAAATATTGGCACTTACAAAGAAATGAAGACAGAATATGCTGGCAATTGCTAACACATTGTATTTATCTTTTTTTTTTTAAGGACTTTGAAAACTGGAATGACATCCTAGGCCTCAGAGGGTGACAGGTTTCCAGGTATCAAATCAGAGAATCATGAGCACTGCCTCTCCTTCTGCTGCAGCTGTGCAGCTCTGCTACGAGCACCTAAACAGATCCTGTGTGAAAACCGCCTACTCACCAGGTCCCCGCCTCATCCTGTACACAGTGTTCAGCTTTGGAGCTGTGCTGACTGTATTTGGAAATCTGCTGGTGATGATTTCCATTCTCCACTTTAAGCAGCTTCATTCTCCAGCCAATTTCTTGATCGCTTCCCTGGCCTGTGCGGACTTCTTGGTGGGAGTGACTGTGATGCCCTTCAGCACAGTGAGGTCCTTGGAGAGCTGCTGGTACTTTGGGGAGAGCTACTGTCAACTCCACTCTTGTTTCAATGGGTCATTCTGTTATGCTTCCATCTACCACTTGTGCTTTATCTCTCTGGACAGGTACATTGCCGTCTCTGACCCCCTGGTCTATCCAACCAGGTTCACTGTGTCTGTTTCTGGCATGTGTATTGTTTTCTCTTGGCTCTTTCCCATTATTTATATTTTTACCCTTCTTGGCACAGGTGCAAATGAAGCAGGGTTGGAGGATCTAGTAAGTGCACTCACCTGTGTGGGAGGCTGTCAAATTGCGGTGAATCAGAGTTGGGTATTGGTGAATTTTCTATTATTTTTCATCCCCACCCTTGTGATGATAGTTCTGTACTCCAAGATTTTCCTCATTGCTAAACAGCAGGCTAGAAAAATTGAGAGTCTGAGCAATAAGACTGGGAAATACTCAGACAGCTTCCAAGACAGAGTGGCCAAGAGGGAGAGAAAGGCTGCAAGAACGCTGGGCGTCGCAGTGCTGGCATTTCTGATCTCCTGGCTGCCTTACTTCCTGGATTCCATCGTTGATG
The DNA here is from genome assembly GCF_049115385.1 of Moschus berezovskii. Classification (NCBI taxonomy): domain Eukaryota; kingdom Metazoa; phylum Chordata; class Mammalia; order Artiodactyla; family Moschidae; genus Moschus; species Moschus berezovskii. The sequence continues at coordinate 77,839,916 of NC_142469.1, read as the reverse complement.
CCTTCCTAGGTTTCATCACCCCCACATATATTTATGAAATACTGGTTTGGATTGCTTATTATAACTCAGCTATGAACCCCTTGATTTATGCTTTCTTTTATCCTTGGTTTCGAAAAGCCATCAAACTCATTGTCACTGGTGAAGTCTTGAGAAAGAATTCCTCAACAATAAATTTGTTTTCTGAGTAGGTTCTGGTCTTAGTTTGGGAGAACTGAAAATAGACTCACATTGGACAGATAATGAGGAGGAAAAAGTTGATTGTAAAAGTGCAATTTTTGTAATGTAAAATAACTAAATTGTAGCTCAACCCTGACCCAAATGCTTAAATTCAAGTTCATAATTCTTTGGTAAATATAACATCAAAACCTATTTGTGATGGGGACAGCACAGCTTTGGAGCCAGAAATGCTTGGATGGCAATAACCATTCTGCCGTTGAACACTTGGGTGATCTTAGATGATCTTGGGTGCCTTGGCTCTTTCTGAAATTCATGGTATTTCTCTGGTTAATAACTTCTCCTTTGTAGTAGTCATGACCAAATTTAGGAGAATACAAGTGAAGGACCTAATATATATTTGTTAATATAAATCCTTCTTTCAATTACCTTATATTAGTTCAATCTCTGCCTAAATCTTCTATTTCTTCCTTTGTATTATTTTTCTATTAAAATGTAAATACAACCACTTAGTGATGTGGTGCCTCCTTGCTCAGGGAGGGCAAAGCAGTGGGTCTGCACTGTTAGGTGTTGAGATTTGTGATTCCCACTTTGTGGTTTCAGAGTCAGGTAATATCAATTAGGTGATCACTGTTAACTATAATATCAATTCAGTTATGTACAATAGGAAAGATAATTTGCATCACAGCATTTATTTATTAAGTGAGCTTCTTCCTTATTAGTAAGTCTACTCATAAAATTATATTACCGCTTAGAACCAGTTAGCAGATGTTTAAAGCAGAGTTTGAAGACTGTCATTCATTATGTTACTTTATTTTCAGGTTAATTTATTCTGTATTCATTTAGTTGTACAGTGTTCTAAAAGTAATTTACAGTGGATTTTGAGGATACACTTGAAATCATAACTTAAAAGTGTGCTCAAAAGAAGAAAGAAAACTGAAGGGAAGGACATAGAATGAAGCCAAGACAGAGGCTGTGAAATGCATTTTCTTATGACCCACAACTCAGTTCTAAGGCAAAAAAAAAAGGAAATGAATTAGTTCTGCAATTAACAGTGGATAAATCAAGCCAATTATTTCAGAGAATTAGTCTTGATACTAAGACTGGAGGGTTCTGTGTGTCAGTTAGACATCAAGATTTTAAAATCAGATTATGATATCTTCGGGGCAGGAGAGAATATGAATCAAACTATTCTTGCTATATTTTAAAAATTTCTAGCTTGATGTAAATCAACATTACCTATGAGCACATTATTTCTGACTACCATAGCGTATGATTTCTAATTATACTGCTTCTGGAGAAGGAGATGGCAACCCACTCCAGTATTCTTGCCTAGGAAATACCATGGACAGAGGACCCTGGCGGGCTACAGTCCATGGGGTCACAAAGGGTCAGATACAACTTAGTGACTGAGCATACTGTTTCTATCTGATTTTACAGATAATTAAAGGCACACTACCCTGCTTTCACTTTTCACTTTCACACATTGGAGAAGGAAATGGCAACCCACTCCAGTGTTCTTGCCTGGAGAATCCCAGGGACGGGGTAGCCTGGTGGGCTTCTGTCTTTGGGGTCACACAGAGTCGGACACGACTGAAATGACTTAGCAGCAGCAGCAGCAGCAGCCTGCATGGTATCAGTTTATACACAATTTTGCAGTTCTAACACAGAGTGTAATGAATTTATTTTGATTCCTGTGGTTTCAATATAGTAATTTTCCTATATAATCTTCTTTTGCAAGCTACTGATGGAATGCAACTTACGTTTCGAGGCAGAAGAAAATTTAAACAAAACATACTCCTTGCCCATTTTGTTGTTCAGTCACATTGGCAGGCAGATTCTTTACCACTGAGCCACCTGGGAAGTCCATTTTATATATAGAAATTGTGTGTATGTCAATCTCAGTCTTCCAGTTTATCCCTCCACCACTTATACCCTGGTAACCATAAGTTGTTTTCTATGTCTGTAAAAATAGTAAAAAGACTATTAAAAAGACTAATGTATCAGGATGGTGGTTCTTGGAAATGTGGGGTTCAGAAATAATAAAGATGGTGAAAAATTCAAGGAACCCACAGATAATTTCTGAGTGTTAACTTGGCAAACCAAGGACATCGCAAACAGCAACAACAGCAGCAAGGACAATCATATATACGTTGTAATAATTTCATAAAAGAAAAGTGTACTTTCCATTGGGAGAAATCTAGCTCCTCACTTTATGGAGATCTAGGGGTCTGTCCAGGTTTTACACAGAAAAAGCTTCAGGTCTCCCACCCCATCCTGCTTCTAGACCACAGCTAGACTTCTCTCTCTCCATCTTTCCATGCGTTTGGTGTAATATTTCTTTCTCATTAAGTTTCTCCATGCTAAAACAAGGCCTGAAAACCCCAACTATAGTTCCATTCATTTCCCATTTCCTTTCTCTGAGTATCTATTCTATTTGCTATTGTTGTTTTTAGTTGTAAGTCACGTCTGACCCTTTTCAACCCCATGCACTATAGACCACCAGGCTCCTCTGTCTAAGCGATTTCTCAGGCAAGAGCACTGGAGCAGGCTGCCATTTCTTTCTCCAGGGGATCTTCCTATCCCAGGGATAGAACCTGCGTCTCCTGCAGTAGCACACAGATTCTTCACCACTGATTCACCAAGGAAGCCCATATATTACATTGAAAGTCTACACTACTGCAGCAGCATTTTGGGTTTATTCTGTTGGTAGGAACCTTACTGTCTCCACCTGCTTGTCTAGGTGATTACTACTCTCTCACACAGTCCTGTCTTTCACCTTTGTAGTACTTCTCACAATTTTTATCCATACATCCATTTATCTGTTTACTTGTTGAAGGTTTGTTCTCCTTTCAAGACTGAAAGTTTCATGAAGAAAGGGGTCATTTCTTTGTACCTAGCTCCTGGCACTCAATAAATATGTCTTGGATTAAAGAATTAATTATTGAATAAATTTAAAATAATGGAGGGAGATGAAGTTATTTCTGTACCCCAAATGACAAGTGATACTTGTAATCCTTATGATCATATGATACTTTTTTTTTTGCCTAGAATCATGGTTCTAAGTAAGGCAGATCCACTGATATATTGGGTTCAGACAGTAAAGAATCCATCTGCAATGCAGGAGGCCTGGGTTCAATCCCAGGGTTGGGAAGATCCCCTGGAGAAGGAAACAGCTACCCACTCCAGTATTCTGGCCTGGAGAATTCCATGGATAGAGGAGCCTGGCATGGACCGAGGTGTCCATGGGGTTGCCAAGTCAGACACGACTGCATTCATTTCACTCATTCCCTCTCTGATACATTTGCCCCTCAGAGGACACTTCTCAGTGTCTGGAGATATTTTTGACTTTCACAGTTAAGGGGATTTTACTGGCATCTAGTAGCAGAGATGCTGCTAGATGCCCTTTGATGTACAGGACAGATCCCACATCAAAACTAATCAGAACTCAAATGTCAATAGTGCTGAAGCTGAGAAAGCCTAGCCCACACCTTTGTCGATTAAGTAACTGATTATTTTACAAAATCAAACTCTCAGAATATATTAGGAAGAATCTAAGAGATCATTAAGAATATTGTGTGTGTGTGTGATTAGGAGTCAGAAGGCCAGTTGAATTAATAATAATTCCTATGGCACAATTCAAAAAAACAAGTCCAGATATATCTTCAAAGTCAGTGGCCCTACAGTGGCCAGAGTCTGGAATCCTGCTTGAAGAAGGCTGGATAATACTTTCTTTTGCTCTGCTCCGTCCTGACATTCCATGTTTCAGTTTTCTGTTCATTATTCCTTAGTTGATGCTTTTTTAGCACAAGGGACAGGAAGTTCTATCACTTGGATTCACAAACGAATGTGAATCATTCAGAGGGTTTATGTGTGGACTTCTCACGTGGATGAGGAGACATTACAGATCCACTTCCAGTGATGTCTTGAGAACACATCTTTTCTCTAAGAGCACTGACATGTCTACATACCATGGTGGTTTTTTTTAAAATGTTTTCCTGAAATGTAATTCATCCATCTCAATTTGCTCACACTGTATGCTGCCTTTTCTGTCTGTTAGTAGCCAGTGCACAGGCAAAAAATAATTCTTATTGGGAGAGAAGCCTAAGTATTGACACGCAGTGCCTGTACCTTATGATGCCTCTGTAACAAAAATCCAATAAGGCGGTCACGGCAGGACTAAAAATAGGGGAAAAGTTCAAGTGCGAGAAGAAAGAAAATCTTGAGCTCAAGAAACATAATGACCTAATTAAGACAGTTGTTTGTACAGGTAGCTTTCTTAACACTCACTACTAAAAACAAACTTCCAAGTTCACACCTTGCACTAAAGGGATTCCATCTAGAGATTTTCCTATTGATGGCATTTATATATCTAGAAGGGCTGTATGCTTTAGGCAGTAAGGCAGATAAACCTAACAGGAGTTGATGCTATAATTACTTCCCATACCAGTGCCTGTTGCAAAGAGGAACTCTGAAGGGAAAAATGATATTTAAGACCAAAAGGGAATTTTATCAAATTCAAGGATCTAAGCTTTAGTTAGTTGAAATTCACTCCCAGTGACTTTGTCCAATGTAAATTTTTTGCATTTTATTCTGTTACTGAACTTATTTAAGATTTATAATAAAAAAGGGAAATTGAAAAAACAATGGTACTAATGTCTATTTCCTCAGGCATCCTACTGTATGTATGACTTCCCCCAGAAGCATTGAAAGTCTGTGGAAATCAAGGACAGAATTCTCCAGATGTAAAGGACAGATCATGAGCAGCAACTCATCCCCCACTGCAGCTGTGCAGCTCTGCTATGAGCACCTGAACGGATCCTGTGTGAAAACCCCCTTCTTGCCCGCATCCCGAGTGATTCTGTACACCGTGTATGGCTTTGGGGCTGTCCTGGCCGTGTTTGGAAACCTCCTGGTGATGACTGCCATCCTTCATTTCAAGCAGCTGCACTCACCAACCAATTTTCTCATCGCCTCTCTGGCCTGTACGGACTTTCTGGTGGGAGTGACCGTGATGCCCTTCAGCATGGTCAGGTCCGTGGAGAGCTGCTGGTACTTTGGGCGAACTTTCTGTGCTTTGCACACATGCTGTGATGTGGCATTTTGTTACTCTTCTCTCTTCCACCTGTCCTTCATCTCCATCGACAGGTACATTACTGTTACTGACCCGCTGGTCTATCCCACCAAGTTCACGGTGTCTGTGTCAGGGGTATGCATCAGCATCTCCTGGATCCTGCCCATTACTTACAGTGGTGCTGTGTTCTACACGGGTGCCAATGAGAATGGGCTGGAGGAATTGTCTAGTGCCCTCAACTGTGTAGGAGGCTGTCAGATAGTTATAAATCAAAACTGGGTGTTGGTACATTTTCTATGCTTCTTTATACCTACCTTTGTTATGCTAATTCTCTATTGTAATATTTTCCTTGTGGCCAGACAACAGGCTAAGAAGATTGAAAATACTGGTAGCAAAACAGAGTCATCATCAGACAGTTACAAATCCAGAGTGGCCAAGAGAGAGAGGAAAGCAGCTAAAACCCTGGGTATCACAGTCATAGCGTTTATGATTTCATGGTTACCATACAGTATTGACTCATTAATCGATGCTTTCATGGGGTTCATAACCCCGGCCTATATTTATGAGATTTGCTGTTGGTGTACTTATTATAACTCAGCCATGAACCCCTTGATCTATGCTTTATTTTACCCTTGGTTTAGGAAAGCCATCAAAGTCATTGTGAGTGGTGGGGTTTTCAAGAACGGTTCTGCAAGCATGAATTTATTCTCTGAACAAATGTAAGCCATTGGATTGAGGAAGTTGAAGGTATCTTCACATTTTACAAATGAAATGAATTTTTAAAAATCAAGTAAGATTGTTACTGCAGAGAAAACAAATTGCTTTTCCAGTTTAATTGGATAAATCAACATGTCAGTCTGTTAGGATGTGTATTTCCCTTTTGCTTCTCCAAAAATATTTATTTGACTAATAAATGTTAAGCCCATTATTGTGAACTGCTGTAGAATGCACCATTTCCCATTCCCTGCAGTCATTCCTCACCGTTTCTCTTTTATTCCATTGACTCTTCCCTTTGTAACCTGTAAACATGTATGTTGCCTTTTATTTCCTTTCTTTTTTTCCTTACAAACTGATCTACTCATTCCCAGCTTATCAAAAATTTCTCTGTGATTAACTTTCTCCAGTTTGCTGCTTTTCTTGCTTTGATTATTTTCCCAGGGAATTTGTTGGGGATTCAGTTAAAAGTATTATGTTTAAGTCTGCATGGTGTCTATGTCAGGGATTGGCTTCAGCATCTTCTACATCCTGCCCCTGGCATACAGCGGTGCCAAACTGTACACAGATGTCAGAGATGATGGGATGGAGGGATTAGTAAACACTCTCTGCTTAATAAGTGATTTTGAACCTGTTAAAATCAATTTTGGATATTGATAGAATTTCTATTATTTTTCACACCTGGCTTTGTTAAGATGCTACTGTACAGAAATATTATTCTTATGGTTAGAAAGCAGACTAAAAAGATGGAAAATATTACTAGAAAATAAATTTGTTACCAGGAACTTACAAGATCAGAGTGGCCAAGAGACAGAGAAAAGCACTTAAAACCCTCGGCTTCACAATGCAGCACTTTTGGTCTCATGATTACTCAGTGTATCTGATTCATTCATTGACTCTTCTTTAAGTTTTATCACACTTCATATGCTTATGAGATACTTTGTTGGTTCAGTTTTTGCAAGTTGCCCTAAATCATTTGATTTATGCTTCATTTACCATTGGTTTGGGACAGCAATAAAACTTATTAAACTGGCAATATTGAAAGACAGTTTATGAATTATAAAACTAACTTCTAAAACCTAAATTTCATATCGATGATTTGAAAAATTTTAAGTTGATCTGGTGCTATTTTGGAAATTTCTGTAGTGATTATTGCATGAAATATAGACTTGAAAATGATCATTCAGTTGAGGAAGAGACATGGTACCTCACCTTTAGCAGCTTCACTTTTATACATTTACATATTTTGAAAAGTGAACATCCTTTGCGCATTTGATAGAACCATGTTATTTAGTAGTGGTCGACACAGGGGTCGTAATTTCTAGTTTCCTCAAATCTGTATGCCATCCTGCTCTGTTAGTTGTTATTTTCTTCTTTCAAGCCTGTTGCTGTTTTACCTGTCCTACCACTTAACTTTTTTTCATTTTCATGTTTCTTCCTTCTCTGTTCCCTGTTAATGTCAGGTTGTTCTGTGGACTCAGTTCACATTTATTTTGAGCAAATTGATTCTTGGGATCCAGTCTTACAGATCTCCTAAAGGTCTCTGAGACGTATCCATCAGCCATTTCAGACTCAGGATGAGATTCATGTTTTATTGATTTTAGGAGATATTTTGTAAATGTAGGAATAACCATTAGCAAAATGGAAGCCCAGTTTCTATCATAGTTGCATCCCTTTATGTAACTGTTTTCTCATTTCATGAAGTTTGTTGTTTTACCTTCCAGCTCATGATGGAGAGCAATTGTTGGTTATTTTTCCTTCTATAGGTACTATTTGGAGCTTATACACTGTTCATGATAAAAAATACCATGATTATCTGTGCTATTGGAAAAATATGTAATTTAGAAATGTTGTTGTATAAAAATTTTTGAAAAATTCTTAAGGATCTTGTTTCATGTATTTCACAAAATCAAAACTGATTTCTTCCAGACGTTAAAAAAACAGAAAACATATATATATATATATATATTGGTGGAATCATGACAGAAAATCCATATGGATTCAGGCACTTAATTTTTAAACTTCAAAGAAAAAGAACGCCATGTTAAGGAAAAACAGACAAACTTGGAAAAACTATTGGTAGCATGCATGATGAAGAATTAGTAGATTTAAAAATGTAAAAGCAATTTACACAATAGAAAGACGGAGACAAATGTCTCACTAAACAAACAGGAAATTTTACAGAGGTATGGCTAATAAATACATTAAAGTGTCCAATGTACAAATAATTTTAAAAGTTAGTTAAAATGTAATAAAGTTTCATATCTTGAATTGGAAGGACAGCATTGAAAGGATCATTAATATCAGATTAATTAGATTCTGAGAAGTTGAGCACACTGCTGAGAGTTGGGCATGTTCATACAGGAAAAACACAATTTAGTATCTCTTCTCTTAGAGGAAAATTAAGACATTTATATAAAATTTCAAATCACATGTCACTTGACTCTGCAGTCTCTGCCAAGCAAGCCTACGAAGATAGAGTCAGGCAAGGAAGGAAACATGGCAAGGACATTCATTGCATATCTCTCAATTATAGACTGAAATAAACTAGGATTGATATGGTGAAAATTAAATCAATTATGTTCTATTCTTGAAATGGAACGTTATAAAACATTAAAAAGAACAAATGACCTGTAACAATTAACAAGGTAAGACAACCACAACATATTTTTTCCACTAAAATCAAAAGAAAACAGAAGCAAAAATATCTGACCTAGATTGTAAAACAATATATGGACTAGGTCCCCATATTACACTTTTACAAAATGTAATTTTATGTATAATAGACAGTGTGCTTGGGGAGGGGGATTTACTTTGTAATTTAGCTTTATCATTTTAATGTTTGTGATTAAAATAATAGGTTAAAATTGATATTAATAATACTACCTTTATTCTAATCTAAGCTTCATTAGCTTTATCTGTGTGCTTGCTTGTTTTATTTGGGGGGGGATATCTTTTGAGAATATATCTTTGGTATATTTTTGTCTTATCTAATGAAACTACGACATAGGTACATTAGTATATTTTAGAAAGTGCAACTTATATAGATAAAGTATCTAAGGAATATCCTAATATTTTAAAGTATTTTTATGGTTTTCTTTCAGCAGATCTTTAATATGCTCCAACTCTTCTTGTCTATATTAATTCTGTGCTGTCTTTAGGAGCGATGGAAGCTACCAGGAGTCATGGTTCAACGTTCCACTTGTGCTTTATTTCTACTCTTCAGGTTATTTCTTGAAAAGTGATAAACAAGCACAGCAGATGTGTTGAGTACATGCACATATCAGAAGAGACGTCACCTCCCAGAGAGGCTGGAAGGAGCATTTCCCCTCTAGAAGGGGAAATGTTGCCCAGTCTGCCCCTTGTTGTTTAGTCACTAAGTCTTTTCTTTTGTGACCCCGTGGGCAGAGAAGCCTGGCGGGCTACAGTACCTGGGATTTCCCAGGCAAGAATACTGGCGTGGGTTACCATTTCCTTCTCTAAGGAATCTTCCTGACACAGGGATCAACCCGCATCCCTTGCATTGGTAGGCGAATTCTTTGGTAAAGCGTCTGCCTGCAATGCGGGAGACCCGGGTTCGATCCCTGGGTCAGGAAGATCCCCTGGAGAAGGAAATGGCAACCCACTCCAGTACTCTTGCCTGGAAAATTCCATGGTCAGAGCCACCAGGGAAGATTATAAGTCTGCCCCTTGGGTTCAGTTCAGTTCAGTTCATTTCAGTCGCTCAGTCGTGTCCGACTCTCCGCGACCCCATGAATCACAGCACGCCAGGCCTCCCTGTCCATCACCAACTCCCGGAGTACACTCAAACTCATGTCCACAGAGTCGGCGATGCCATCCAGCCATCTCATTCTCCGTCGTCCCCTTCTCCTCCCGCACCCAACCTTTCCCAGCATCAGAGTCTTTTCCAGTGAGTCAACTCGCCGCATGAGGTGGCCAAAGTATTGCAGTTTCAGCTTTAGCATCAGTCCCTCCAATGAACATCCAGGATTGATCTCCTTTAGAATAGACTGGTTGGATCTCCTTGAAGTATAAGGGACTCTCAAGAGTCTTCTCCAACACCACAGTTCAAAAGCATCAATTCTTCGGCGATCAGCCTTCTTCACAGTCCAACTCTCACATCCATACATGACCACGGAAAAAACCATTGCCTTGACTAGACGGACCTTGGTTGGCAAAGTAATGTCTCTGCTTTTTAATATACTATCAAGTTTGGTCATAACTTACCTTCCAAGGAGCAAGTGTCTTTTAATTTCATGGCTGCAGTCAGCATCTGCAGTGATTTTGGAGCCCAAAAAAATAAAGTCTGACACTGTTTCCACTGTTTTTCCATCTATTTCCCATGAAGTGATGGGACCAGATGCCATGATCTTTGTTTTCTGAATGTTGAGCTTCAAGCCAACCTTTTCACTCTCCTCTTTCACTTTCATCAAGAGGCTTTTGAGTTCCTCTTCACTTTCTGCCATAAGGGTGGTGTCATCTGCATATCTGAGGTGATTGATATTTCTCCCAGCAATCTTGATTCCAGCTTGTGCTTCTTCCAGCCCAGCGTTCCTCATGATGTACTCTGCATATAAGTTAAATAAGCAAGGTGACAATATACAACCTTGACGTACACCTTTTCCTATTTGGAACCAGTCTGTTGTTCCATGTCCAGTTCTAACTGTTGCTTCCTGACCTGCATACAGGTTTCTCAAGAGGCAGGTCAGGTGGTCTGGGATTCCCATCTCTTTCAGAATGTTCCACAGTTTATTGTGATCCACACAGTCAAAGGCTTTGGCATAGTCAACGAAGCAGAAATAGATGTTTTTCTGAAACTCTCTTGCTTTCTCCATGATCCAGCGGATGCTGGCAATTTGATCTCTGGTGCCTCTGCCTTTTCTAAAACCTGCTTGAACATCTGGGAGTTCACGGTTTACATACTGCTGAAGCCTGGCTTGGAGAATTTTGAGCATGACTTTACTAGCGTGTGAGATGAGTGCAATTGTGCAGTAGTTTGAGCATTCTTTGGCATTGCCTTTCTTTGGGATTGGAATGAAGACTGACCTCTTCCAGTCCTGTGGCCACTGCTGAGTTTTCCAAATCTGCTGGCATATTGAGTACAGCACTTTCACAGCATCATCTTTCAAGACTTGAAATAGCTCAACTGGAATTCCATCACCTCCACTAGCTTTGTTCGTAGTGATGCTTTCTAAGGCCCACTTGACTTCACATTGGTAGGGAAAATGCATTCCTCAGAAGACAGACCTCAAAGACCACCCACAGATACAAAGGTAAGACCAAGCTCTCCGAAGATGGATGACACTGTGGGGATAAAGGTCACAATCCCTATATTTACTGAGGTATTTTTCTTGTAACTGGTGCAGTGTGGGGCTCTAAATAGATTTAAGAGCACTGCAGAAAAATAAATCCTATCTAGCCTGGTTGGCTGTAGTCCGTGGGGTCGCTAAGGGTCGGACACGACTGAGCGACTTCACTTTCACACATTGGAGAAGGAAATGGCAACCCACTCCAGTGTTCTTGCCTGGAGAATCCCAGGAACAGGGGAGCCTGGTGGGCTTCCGTCTATGGGGTCGCACAGAATCGAACACGACTGAAGTGACTTAGCAGCAGCAGCATCCCTGAGCAGGTGAAGTGAAGATTTGTATCTGTTACCACAGGTATTTCATGTCCTCTCCCTGCCTACCCTCTGACCTCTGCACAAATCCAAATAGCTTGGCAAAATGAGCAGGGTGTGGTCAGGTTGTGGGCAGGTCTCCTTGAGCGCATGCCGCTCCCCACACTGCGCCTGGGCGACAGCCGCTCTCAGCCCTGTGAGAGGTCCAGCCCCCAGCTCGGAGCCTCAAAACACACTGCCCTCTCGGTCTGGGAAACCCTTCTCTGTTTTTTTTTTTCTCAAATGACCTTTATTTTATAATGCTTTTTTAAAATTTTTTTTAATTTATTTATTTTAATTGGAAGCTAATTACTTTACATTATTGTATTGATTTTGCCATACATTGACATGAATCATCCCCACGTGTACATGTGTTCTCTGTTTTTACCTTAAATATCTCCTTGACCCTCTCAACCTATCTTTATAGTTACCTGCTTGGTAAAATTGCCTGTGAATACAGTTCCCTTGCTTGATTGTGGTGACCTCCACTGCACTCTGTGTATCCCGGCCGTCACCACATTGAGTTGCCATTACTTGTTCACATGTTGGCCTCTCACATGGAGTTAGAGAAGTAAGATAAAGTATAATGGCTAAGCTTTGATTTATTCCAAAATCTTTTAAGTCGATAGACAATCCACCAGGAGGAAAGAAAGATTTGGAGCAAACTGGAACACTCATAGCTTGCTGGTTGGAGTATTGCTTGCTTGCTTGCTAAGTCACTTCAGTCGTGTCCAACTCTGTGTGACCCCATAGACGGCAGCCCACCAGGCTCCCCCGTCCCTGGGATTCTCCAGGCAAGAACACTGGAGTGGGTTGCCATTTCCTTCTCCAGTGTGTGAAAGTGAAAAGGGAAAGTGAAGTCACTCAGTCATGTCTGACTCGTAGCGACCCCATGGACTGCAGCCTACCAGGCTCCTCCGTCCATGCGATTTTCTAGGCAAGAGTACTGGAGTGGCTTGCCATTGCCTTCTCCGTGATGGAGTATAAAATGGTCCAGTTACTTTAGAAGATAGTGTATACTTTCTTGCAGAGTTAAACTTACACCTCCCAATATGACAACCCAAAGTTGAACAGTCTGAGTATTTATTAACTGGTCAGGCATGACTGAGCAACTGGACAACAACAAAATATGGATGAAATAATTGTGGTATATTTAGACAATGGAATTACATTTAGCAATAACAAGGAATGAGCTGAAAATGTACTCAGCCATGGATGAAACTCACAGACATTGACCTGAGTGAAATAAGCCAGACACCAAAGAGGACAAACCTTGTGACTCTTTTCATAAAAGATTTTTAGGCCTTGAAAATTAATCTCTAGCCACAGAATGGAGATCCATGTTTTCCCTAGGACAGGGAAAAGGAAATGTGGGGTGAGATTAACTATAAAAGGGCCTGAGGAGAATTGACAGGGTGTTGCTTTCTACCTTGGCTGTGGTGGTGAAATATAAGGGTGGATACATTTATCATGTCATCAGTCCATGCATGCTAAAAATGTAAACTTTTCATATTTATTTTATGCCTCGATATGAAAAAGCTGATTTTTAAACACAGAAGTCATTCCTCAGAAAACACTTTTTTAAAAAAATAATTTTATTTGTTCAGTTTATGGCTGTGCTGGGTCTTTGTTGCTGCGCAGGCTTTTCTCTAGTTGCAGCTAGCAGGGGCTATTCTCTAGCTGCAGTGCAGTCTTCTCATCACGTGGCTTCTCTTGTTGCAGAGCACGTGGCACGTGAGCTTCAGTAGCTGCAGCACATGGCCTCAGTAGTTGTGGCTCCCGGGCTCTGGAGTACAGGCTCAGTAGTGTGGTTCAGGGACTCAGTTGCCCCATGGCCTATGGGATCTTCCCTGATCAGGGATCGAACCTGTGTCTTCTTCACTGGTAGGCAAATTCTTTACCACGGAACCATCAGGGAAGCCACAAAAAACACTTTTCGAAAAACTAAGGTGAGATCTGTTCTAGAATGCTGAGAGAAAAAGGAAATTTTTCAGTGGTATAATCCAGAGTATAACAGGAAAATCCACTTTCCAAAAGTCCGTTCAACATTTTATTTTTTAAGTATCTTCCATGCTGCTCCCACTACAACTCCAACAACAACAGGAGCAGAAACAATGCTTTATTTGTACTTATATTTCCTTTGTTGTTCCCTGAGGCAAACACCTTGTATTCTGCTACCCCACTTTCCCAGGTCAGAATTTTTAAAAGTAAACCTGAAGTATTCAAGTATTTAACATATAATTATTTAACTTCTTTGAGCTTTTCAGTGTGTGCTGTGGTAAAGAATCCAACTGCCAATACAGGAGACATAAAACACACATATTAGTTCCCTGGGTTGGGAAGATCCCCTGGTGAAGGAAATGGCAACCCACTCCAGTGTTCTCGCCTGGAAAATTCCATGGACGGAGGAGTCTGGTGGGCTAGAACACACGTGGTCACAAAGAGTCAAACACGACTGAGTGACTGAGCAATTGAGCCCACACTTTTAATTTTTTTAACACAAATCAACACTGGTAGGGATCAAGAGTTTATTTGAAAGAGTTCTAGTGACATTGAACACAGCAATCATACATAAAAGGTTCTAAAAAAAGGGAAAAGGCAGTATTTAATAATAGCAAATAATATGACTTTCAAATTCAGCTCAAAGGTTTTAAAGGATAGGCACTATTCTGTTCCATAGAAGGCTAAAATGTCATCAGGAAATTAGTAGCGTATAAACTTATTTTAGCATAAACATAATTATTATTTAATTTTTTCTTTCTAAGCACCTTGAACTTATGGGGATTCAATCTTAAGGGCTTTGGGGATTGAAATTGTTTAGCTACATTCCTGAGGGGAGAGAGTGTTTGGGTCATTATCATTGCTCTGATAAATTAGGAAAATAATGCTAATAAAATGTGGCATTCGAACATGTATCCTGTAAAAGCTTCTTGAAGACAACCTTTCCTTTAATATGAAAAACTAGGTAAGATTTTTTAAAATTTAAGTCAGCAGCATTTTATGTAATGTTGAAAATTAGCTGCTTATTCATTTGGAAGTGATCATTTTACAAGATGAGGATATGAATCACTTTCTAAACACGTAAGTAAAGATTTGCACTTACAAGGAAGCAAAGACAGAATGCACTGGCAACTACTGACATTGTATTTATCTTTTCTTTAAGGACATATTGAAAACTGGAATGACATGCTGGGCCACAGAGGGTGACAGGTTTCCAGTATCAAATCCGAGAATCATGAGCAGTGCGTCTCCTTCTGCTGCAGCTGTGCAGCTCTGCTACGAGCACCTGAACGGATCGTGTGTGAAAACCCCATACTCACCAGGTCCCCGCCTCATCCTGTACACAGTGTTCAGCTTTGGAGCTGTGCTGGCTGCATTTGGAAATCTGCTGGTGATGATTTCCATTCTCCACTTCAAGCAGCTGCATTCTCCTACCAACTTCTTGATCGCCTCCCTGGCCTGTGCGGACTTCTTGGTGGGAGTGACTGTGATGCCCTTCAGCACAGTGAGGTCCGTCGAGAGCTGCTGGTACTTTGGGCAGCGTTACTGTCAACTCCACTCTTGTTTTGAAGGCTCATTCTGTTACGCTTCCATCTACCACTTGTGCTTTATCTCTCTGGACAGATACATTGCCGTCTCT
This sequence comes from Moschus berezovskii, assembly GCF_049115385.1. Taxonomy (NCBI): domain Eukaryota; kingdom Metazoa; phylum Chordata; class Mammalia; order Artiodactyla; family Moschidae; genus Moschus; species Moschus berezovskii. The sequence continues at coordinate 77,824,658 of NC_142469.1, read as the reverse complement.
GACCCCCTGGTCTATCCAACCAGGTTCACTGTGTCTGTTTCTGGCATGTGTATTGCCTTCTCCTGGCTCTTTTCGATTATTTATTCTTTCTCCCTTCTTGGCACAGGAGCGAATGCAGCTGGACTGGAGGATCTAGTAAGTGCACTCACCTGTGTGGGAGGCTGTCAAATTGCGGTGAATCAGAGTTGGGTATTGGTGAATTTTCTATTATTTTTCATCCCCACCCTTGTGATGATAGTTCTGTACTCCAAGATTTTCCTCATTGCTAAACAGCAGGCTAGAAAAATTGAGAGTCTGAGCAATAAAACCGAGCAATGCTCAGACAACTTCCAAGACAGAGTGGCCAAGAGGGAGAGAAAGGCAGCAAGAACGCTGGGCGTTGCAGTGCTGGCATTTCTGATCTCCTGGCTGCCTTACTTCCTGGATTCCATCATTGATGCCTTCCTAGGTTTCATCACCCCCACATATATTTATGAAATACTGGTTTGGATTGCTTATTATAACTCAGCTATGAACCCCTTGATTTATGCTTTCTTTTATCCTTGGTTTCGAAAAGCCATCAAACTCATTGTCACTGGCAAAGTCTTGAGAGAGAATTCCTCAACAGTAAATTTATTTTCTGGATAAGCCCACATTTTAGATGGAGGAATTGAATATAGATTTACAGTGAACACACCATTGGGTAGAAAACTTTATCATATACATGCAAGATCTTGTAAAGTAAAAGAATAAATATGCTTCCAATATGACCTGAAAACTTAAATTCAGTTTCATCATTCCTTGGTCAATATAACATAAAAACCTGGTTGTTTATGGAAACAGCATGACCTTGGAGCCAGAAATGTGTCATTTTAACGTTGATCTTGGGTTGCTACTTGTCTCTGATCTTCACTGTACGTCTCTAGTTATTAATCCTTTCCTTGTAGAATTCTTGAGAAAATGTAAAAGAAACCGCAATGTTTTGTTATTCTAAATCCTCCCTTTTATTATTTTATAATAGTTTAATCCCTGGTTATAGCTTCTCTTTATTCCTTTGAAATATTTTAATTACTATTATACTGTCAATGTAGCTGGGGAATACTTAGAAATATTCTGGCTCAGGAAGGGCAAAGTAGTGATTCTGCCCTGTCAGGTGTTCAGATTTGTGAGTCCAGAAATATAATCTCAGAGTCAGGTAAAAATCAACCCAGAGATAAATGTATTGACTATAATATCTGTCAAATTATTTGCTATGGGAAAGGTAATTGATGTTATAAATAGCACTCATTTGCTGAGTGGGCTACTTCCTGGTGATTGTCTGCTCATAAAATTTCGGCTGACTTTATAAATTTCACCAGTCAACATTTATTTAGAGGACGCATGAGTTTTTAACATTGTCATTTGTTATTGTACTTTATGTTAAATTAGCTTACTGTTTTGTTCACTTTTGCATTGTTCCAAAGATTATTTATAAGGATTTTCAGTGATATACGTGAAAGCCCAAGTTACAAATATATTCCAAAAAATACAGAATTGAAATGAAGGATATAAAAAGATGACAGACAGAGGCTGATAAATGCATTTTATATAACCCACAAATTTGAAACTGAACAAGTTAAGCAATTCACAGTGACTAGAATCCAGTCAACTTTTCAGACATGGAGACGTGTTTTTGGTACTAAGACTAGAGAATGATATATTTCTGTATTTTTTAGCAATTTTTAAAAATAAATTGCTTGATTCTATTCTAATTTTATTTTGTAGCAATCAGATATCAAGTTTGAAAAATCAGAGCATCATATCATTGGGAGAGGGATGAATATATATCAAAATATTCTTGTTTATTTCTCTAATTTCTTATTTAATGCAAATCAATCATATATTCAGTTAAGTTCAGTTCAGTCACTCAGTCGTGTCCGACTCTCCGCGACCCCATGAATCACAGCACACCAGGCCTCCCTGTCCATCACCAACTCCCGGAGTTCACTCAAACTCATGTCCACAGAGTCGGGGATGCCATCCAGCCATCTCATTCTCGGTCGTCCCCTTCTCCTCCCGTCCCCTTCTCCTCCCGTCCCCAACCTTTCCCAGCATCAGAGCTGACTATTATTAAACAAATGCTTTAAAATGGTAAACCTTTCCTGAGATCGTGTATTATTTATGATTTAATGTACTTATGAGAAACTCTCTTATCTTTACTTGATAGTTAAAGATGAAACAAATGATTTAAAGGCACCCTAGAATGCTTAGCATTAGTTTACCCTCAACTCTTCAATTCTGACAATGAAAATCATCAATTTATTTTGGTTTACTGCTTTCAAAAATGCAATCGTTGTTGCTCAGTCACTAAGTCATGTTTGACTTGTTGCAACCCCATGGACTGCAGCATACCAGCCTTCCCTGTCCTTCACTATCTTCCAGAGTTTGCTCAAATTCTTGTTCATTGAGTCCATAATGCTATCTAACCATCTCAATCCTCTGTCTCTCTCACCGCCCGCCCCCCCCGCCTTTAATCTCTCCTAGCATCAGGGTTTTTTCCAATGAATTGGCTCTTCCCATCAGGTGTGGCTCAGCGGGATAATCCTCCTGCAATGCGGGAGACCTGGGTTCGATCCCTGGATTGGGAAGATCCCCTGGAGAAGGGAAAGGCTACCCTCTTCAGTATTCTTGCCTAGAGAATTCCTCGACTCTGTAGTCCTTGGGGTTGCAAAGAGTTGGACACGACTCAGCAACTTTCACTTCACATCGAGTGACTGGAGTATTGGTGCTTCAGCTTTAACATTAGTCCTTCCAATGAATATTCAGCGTTGATCTCCTTTAGGATTGACTGGTTTAATCTCCTCGCTGTCCAAGGAACTCTCAAGAGTGTTTTCTGGCACCACAATTGGAAAGCATCAGTTCTTTGTTGCTCAACCTTCTTTATGGTCCAACTGTCACATACATACATGATTACTGGAAAACCGCAGCTTTGACTCTATGAACCTTTGTCAGCAAAATTATGTCTTTGCTTTGTATTATGCTGTCTAGGTTTATCATGGCTTTCCTTCCAAGGAGCAAGCATCTTCTAATTTCATGGCTGCAGTTACTGTCAGCAGTGATTTTGGAGCCCCCCAGAAATAAAATCTGTCACTGCTTCAACTTTTTTCCTATTCTATTTGCCATGAAGTGATGGAACCAGATGCCATGATTTTAGTTTTCTGAATGTTGACTTGTAAGCCAGCTTTTCACTCTTCTCTTTCGCCCTCATCCAGAGGCTCTGTAGTTCCTCTTTACTTTCTGCCATTAGAGTGGTATCATCTGCATATCTGAGGTTATTGACATTTTTTTCGGCAACCTTGATTCCGGTTTGCAGTTCATCCATTCTGGCATTTCACATGCCAGATGTTCACATGCCAGTACATTCAGATATACTCTGAATATAAGTTAAATAAGCAAAGTAACAATATACAGGCTTGTCTTTCTGCTTTCCCAATTTTGAACCAGTCCTTTGTTCCACGTCCAGTTCTAACTGTTGCTTCTTGTCCTGCACACAGGTTTTTCAGGAGACAGGTGGGTGGTATGGTATTCCCATCTCTTGAATAATTTCCCACAGTTTGTTGAACCATACAGTCAAAGGCTTTTTTGAAATTAATGAAGGAAAAGTAGATATTTTTCTGGAATCTCCTTGCTTTCTCTGTGATCCAATGAATTTTGACAATTTGATCTCTGGTTCTTCTGCCTTTTCAAAATCCAGTTTGTACATCCAGAAGTTCTCGGTTCACTGTTGAAGCCAAGCTTGAAGTTTTTGGAGCATAACCTTACTAACATGTTAAATGAACACAATTGTACGGTAGTTTGAGCATTCTCTGGCATTGCCCTTTTTGCAATTGGATTGAAAACTGACCTTTTCTAGTCCTGTGGCCACTGCTGAGTTTTCCAAATTTGCTGGCATATTGAGTGCAGCACTTTCACGGCATCATATTTTAGGATTTGAAATAGCTCAGCTGGAATTCTATCACCTCCACTAGCTTTGTTCCTTGTAATGCTTCCTAAGGTCCAGTTGATTTCTCACTCCAGGATCCCTGGCTCTCAGTGAGTGACCACACCATCGTGGTTAATCTGAGTCATTAAGACCTTTTATATATAGTTCTTCTGTGTATTCTTGCCACCTTTTCTTAATATCTTCTGCTTCTGTTAGGTCCTTACCATTTCTGTCCATTATTATGCCCATCCTTGTGTGAAATATTCCCTTGATATCTCCTGTTTTCTTGAAGAGATCTCTAGTCTTTCCCAGTCTGTTGTTTTCCTCTATTTCTTTGCGTGGTTCATTTTAAAAGGTCTTCTTATCTCTCTTTGCTCTTCCTGGAACTCTGCCTTCAGTCGGGCATATCTTTCCCTTTCTCCTTTGCTTTTCGCTTCTCTTCTTTCCTCATCTATTTATGAAACCTCCTCAGACAACCACTTTGCCTTCTTCAGTGAAATAACTTTCTCTAATCCTGTGCCACAAGATATAGAGAAATCATACTTCCTCATTTTAAAAATGAAAAAGCTAAAATCAAAGTTTAAAAGTCTGCTGAATATCATAAAGCTTCTGGATTCAAATAAGCACTCTAACATCTAGTTTAATGCATTTATACTTGTCTTTCTTTTTTTTTAGTAGATTTTCACATATATTAGACAAAACATTTAGTTTTACCACTTCCTTTCCTAGGTCAACATTTAATTCTCTCTATAATTTATAGCATATTAAAAAGCAGAGACTTTGCCAACCAAGGTCCGTCTAGTCAAGGCTATGGTTTTTCCCGTGGTCATGTATGGATGTGAGAGTTGGACTGTGAAGAAAGCTGATCGCCGAAGAATTGATGCTTTTGAACTGTGGTGCTGGAGAAGACTCTTGAGAGTCCCTTGGACTGCGAGGAGAGCCAACCAGTCCATTCTAAAGGAGATCAGTCCTGGGTGTTCATTGGAAGGACTGATGCTAAAGCTGAAACTCCAATATTTTGACCACCTCATGCGACGAGTTGACTCACTGGAAAAGACTCTGATGCTGGGAGGGATTGGGGGTGGGAGGAGATGGGGACGACAGAGAATGAGATGGCTGGATGGCATCACCGACTCGATGGACATGAGTTTGTGTGAACTCCGGGAGTTGGTGATGGACAGGGAGGCCTGGCGTGCTGTGATTCATGGGGTTGCAAAGAGTCGGACACAATTGAGCGACTGAACTGAACTGAACTGATAATTATAAATATTTTTAAACTTTCTTATTAAGAAAACAACAAGCACTTGCCCTCATTTCTCTCTTCTGTAATTTATTCTGGCTGTATGCGGACTAGTCTATTGGCCTTTACTTCAGCAAACACTTATTGAGTGTTTCTGGTGTGTAACACATGAGCTTTGGAACTGGCAGGGTACAGTGATAAAAACAATGTAAACCTAAGAGTGCTTTGTCTAAGTTACGGATCTTTCATTGTGTGCTTGGGACCACCTTACCTCCCCTACTCAGTCTTCACAACAACTCTATGTGCAAGGGAATATTATTACTATATTATTATTATTTTACACCATAAATGAGGAACCTGGGGTATAAGGAAGTGAATCTCATGCCCAAGGTGGCATATTCGTTAAACAATAGAGCCAGTATTCTGGCTTTCCAGGTGGTGCTAGTGTTAAAAAATCTGCCTGCCAGTGCAGGAGACACAAGAGATGCAGGGTCAATCCCTGGGTCAGAAAGATCCCCTGGACTAAGGACCAACAACCCAGTCAGGTATTCTGGAAAATTTCATGAACAGAGGAACCTGACAGTCTACATTCCATGGGGCCGCAAAGAGTGAGATGTGACTGAGTGTGTGTGTACACACTATTCACACACACACACACACACAGAGCCAGTATTCACATCCAGGGAGTCAGAAATTAAGTGAAATATCCAGTAACTGAATTTTCTCCCCTGTTGTGGCCCAGCCACTGCCATCAAGTTTCTGGGAGCAATATGAAAACAAGCTTTGTACTAATTATTTCAAAGGAAAAATTCTGTCATCATAAAGGAAAGGTTAAACAAAATTCTTTGGAGATATGGGGACACTGGTGGAAATAATTGATTTCCTGTGACATATCATTTCAACCTACACTTCTTCATTATATATTTTACTGTATAAGTTCCCCCCCACAAGGGTGAAGGGAGGATCATTTAGATAAATTACATCTTAATTTCTATAGCAGGATTGGTCTGCACATCAAGCAAATACAATCTTGTTGTTTCTATTAATAACTATTTGGTTCCTTTGAGCCTCTTCTCCACAGCAAGACTTCTACTTTCAAAACATTTCAAGGCACCTGGGTGTTACAAATTTGCAAATTACATATAATTTTTTCATGGATATCATATATTATTATGACAAGGAATGATTATATTTGCAAATCATATGCTCTTTTAAGAGCTCATATATGAACAGTATCTTATAATTTTATTTTTTATTATTTATTTTAATTTATTTGACTGTACCAGGTCTTAGCTGCAGCATGTGGGATCTACTTCCCCGACCAGGAACTGAAAGCAAGCTTCCTGAATTGGAAATGGAGAGTCTTAACCACTGGACAACTAGGGATGTCCCAGCAGTACCTGGTAAAGTGTGTCTTCGTTTTTTTCATGAATGGAAAGCTAGAACAGTAGAGCTTGTAAATGTATATCTACACAGCCCCTGCCTTCTTAGGAACCACTTTGTTCATTTGTCTGTTACACTACTTTCTGCTTTCTGATGATCTGTTTGGTATATTGTGTCCCCCTCTCTCCCCAAATGTGTGCTCCTCAGAGGAAGATAACCAGCTCTTCATATGAATACCTCTAAGATGGACCTCCCACTGTATGTGGAATACAGGAGAGAGTCAAGCACTAGAGTAGCAAATAGCATAGATTCCTCTAGTAAGTTCTGATGAGTAGCAAAAACAATGTAGAAAGACTCAGCACAACTCTTTTCATAGTCAACATTCTGTTCTGTTCTGTTCCGTCGCTCAGTCGTGTCCGACTCTTTGCGACCCTGTGGACTGTAGCCTACCAGGCTTCTCCGTCCATGGGATTCTCCAGGCAAGAATACTGGAGTGGGTTACCGTTTCCTTCTCCAGGGGATCTTCCCGACCCAGGGATTGAACCCGGGTCTCCCGCATTGGAGGCAGATGCTTTAACCTCTGAGCCACCAAGGAAGCCCCTAGTCAACATTAAATATTGCTTTTTCTATGTAGTTGATTTCTCGGATATCTGCTTCTATTGGAAGAGATTTCACTGTCTCAAAAGTTTGGAATTGACCAGAGGCTGCCCTGGTTTATTTTGAGGGTTATTTTATGTAAAAATACAACTTTTGTTATTAAAACGACTAATGTCTCAGGATGGTAGTTCTTAGAAACTTGGGTTTCAGAAATAAGAAAATTTGTTTAAAAAAAAAATTCAAGGAACCAACAGATACTTGCCAAATATAAACTTTGCCAACTCAGGACGTCATAGACAGCAGCAACAACAGTACCAGGGACAGTTTCATGTTTCGGCAGAATTTCACAGAAGAAAGGAGAAGGCAATGACACCCCACTCCAGTACTCTTGCCTGGAAAATCTCATGAATGGAGGAGCCTGGTAGGCTGCAGTCCATGGGGTCGCTAGGAGTCGGACACAACTGAGCAACTTCACTTTCACTTTTCACTTTCATGCATCGGAGAAGGAAATGGCAACCCACTCCAGTGTTCTTGCCTGGAGAATCCCAGGGATGGGGGAGCCTGGTGGGCTGCTGTCTATGGGGTCGCACAGAGTCGGACACGACTGAAGCAACTTAGCAGCAGCAGCAGCACAGAAGAAAAGTAGGTTTTAATATCAATATATAAGAAATAGATTATTTAAGAATAAAGGGCAGTTCTGTAAATTGAATAAACAATATGAGACACACATTTTTCTCACTCTCCTCTGACTCCCAGACTGGCACTGATCCCCAGACTGGCATTTCAACATAACTGAATTAAGATTGAAAGACATTACAAAGAATAAATACTGAGATTTAACTTTAGAAACATGTTTCCTTCTGTGTCAGTTCTGTGCACCTTTTAGGAACCTGGTCTTCATCTGAGGTCTCTGCTCTTTCACAGCAGAGCAATGAGGGGGCATCCTTTCCTTTCTTCCTCCTGGTGGTGGAGCATTCACCCTCCAACCTCCCAGAAACCCCCAAAGGTCATCAGATTGTGCCAGTCTTGACTTTCTCCAATATTGTCAACATGGGCACAGGGTCCTTCTTCCTTTTTGCATCTTAATGTTAATTCTGAGCACTCCATCATTCTCTCCAGAACTATAATACATATATCTATACATATACATATATACAATTAAAGTTATAAACACTTGCTCTGTTAAATACTGAATCTTGTGCTTTAGCAATACTAACCCTATTAATCATCATAGAAACATTACTTTGCTAACAAAGGTCCATCTAGTCAAGTCTATGGTTTTTCCAGTGGTCATGTATGGATATGAGAGCTGGACTGTGAAGAAAACTGAGCACCGAAGAATCGATGCTTTTGAACGGTGGTGTTGGAGAAGACTCTTGAGAGTCCCTTGGACTGCAAGGAGATCCAACCAGTCTATCCTAAAGGAGATCAGTCCTGGGTATTCATTGGAAGGACTGATGCTAAAGCTCAAACTCCAATACTTTGGCCACATAATGCGAAGAGTTGACTCATCGGAAAAGACCCTGATGCTGGGAGGGTTTGGGGGCAGGAGGAGAAGGGGACAACAGAGGATGAGATGGCTGGATTGTATCACCGACTAGATGGACATGAGTTTGGGTAAACTCCAGGAGTTTGTGATGGACAGGACAGCCCGGTGTGCTGCGGTTCATGGTGTCACAAAGAGTTGGACACGACTGAGAGACTGAACTGAACTCTTTGTTGAAGGTAAAATTATCGTCCCCATTTCACAGCTGAAAATACTGAGGCCTGGGCCAGTCATGAAGTTGGGGAAAGCCTAAATTCAATCCTAGGACAACTGGATCCAGAGTTTGTGCTCTTGACCATGCACGAATCTGCCTCACAGTTTCTAGAAATTCTCTCCTTCTAGAATATCACCTCCATCCTGCCTCTGTCCTTACTTAGGACTTGTAATTTATTAGATACAATTTTTTATCTGAAACCCCTAAGACTTGTAGAAATCACTCTTATTTTTTCATTTAAAAGGCCTATCCGTTAAATATTTGGAATATACCAGTGGAGTGTGTGACGCAGTTGTCATTGATGCATTATTTCCATGTCAATACTCAGATAGTCAAAACAATATTAATGTATCTGCATGAATGTTCAGATAGACTGATAAGAAATTAACACTAGAAATAGCCTCATGTAAGTGTTTGTCAACAAATTAATTAGACACAAACTTTCAATGTTATAGATTTTAGAATTTTAGAATATGGACCTGTACTAAAACCTGAAATCCCTCCAATTTAATTATCTAATCACTGACACCAGTCATTCCAGCTCACTTGCTCTAGGAAGTCAACTGCATTCTAGCTTTCACCTCTTGCTTACAGAGATCCAGTACTCACCCACCTTCAGTGTCAGCACCATCATTCTACTCAGTCCTTAGAAGTGAAGTTATAAACTGGAAGGAAAGATCCTATACTTGTTTTATTATTTTGCTAATGGTTATTATATCTCTGGGGCTTCCCTGGTGACTCAGTTGGTAAAGAGTCTGCTCTACTATGCTATACTAACCTGTATTATTCTATATTATTGGTAATGTACTAATTAATTGGACCTAAGCATAAGTTATGGAGAAGGAAATGGTAACCCACTCCAGTATTCTTGCCTGGAGAATCCCATGGACGGAGAAGCCTGGTAGGCTACAGTCCACGGGGTCGCAAAGAGTCGGACACGACTGAGCGACTGAACGGAACGGAACGGAAGCATAAGTTAAGTCTTTTCCTGCTGCTGCTGCTGCATCACTTCAGTCGTGTTCGACTCTGTGTGACCCCATAGACGGCAACCCACCAGGCTCTCCCGTCCCTGGGATTTTCCAGGCAAGAACACTGGAGTGGGTTGCCACCTCCTTCTCCAAGTCTTTTCCTACCTTACATCTAATCAGACAGCTCTTTATGGTGGGTATTATTACTGCCAAATCAGAGCTGAGCAATCTGATGCCAGGAGAGTTCAGGTAAGCTGTCCAAGATTACCAGGATTTACCCTTGGTACTTTCTGATTCAAACCCCTGTACAATCATTCTCTAGGGACATTGTCTTCCCAGCTTAGAAGGTGGGCTCCCCCTATAGCCTATACCAAACTCGTGTATTGTAGCTTGTCACTTTTTCAGAAATGACATAAAGAGCAGAAATGAAACTCAATGACAGTTAGCAGAATAACAAAAGATCTCTTCAAAATAATAGTGCAATTGATAATAAAGCTCTCCAAAGTACTAGCAGCTCTACTCACTGGTCTCATTCCAAACAGCTGTTCACTCCAGCTCAGTTCCTCATCACCTCTCTGACCTTGGCTGACTTTTTGGTGGGTAGTGGTTCTGACACTCAGCACAGTGAGGAGAATGAAAGGAGACCCTGGTCATCCAATGGTTAATACTCCATGCTTCCAATGCCAGGACATGGAAGCAACATTACTGTCTATCTATAGATGAATGGATAAGGAAGTTGTGGTACATATACAAAACAAAATTGTGTGGAAGGTACAGAAAATTCTAAATCCAGATGTACATAAGTTTAGAATTTTCTGTACCTTCCACACAATTTTGTTTTGAACCTAAAACTCCTGTAAAAATATTTTGTTTAAAATGAACATAATTATACCTACAGTATCAGGTTATGACTGCTAATTGTCTGACAATAGACACTCTCATTATTTGCAACTTGCCTTCAAAGCTATGAAATCCAGTTTTTTGAATGAATTGTGTTGATTTTCATCCTTTGATACTTTGCTATAATTTCTTCCTTGCCAACCATTCTAATGAAAATCATCCAGGAGAGTGTCTTAGTTTCCCAGGGCTGCCATAACAGACAACCACAATCTTGCCAGCACTATTTTCTCACAGCAATGTATTCTCTCACAGTCCTGTAGACCAAAAGTTTGAAATCAAGGTACTGACAGGTCATGCTCCCCTCCCATGTCTCTGGGTAGAGTCATTCTCTACCTCTTCCAGCTTCTGGTGGCTCCAAGCATTCCCTGGTTTCTGGTGGCATCATTCCTTTCTCTGCCTCCATTTTCACAGGGCCATCTTCTCTCCTCTCCCTGTTTCTCAAGTCTGTCCCTTAGAAGGACACTGCTCTTGGATTGAGTGCCCTTCTTTGTAGTACAGGGTGATCTCTTTATTAAAATCGTGAAGGCCTCTTTTCCAAAGAAGATCTGATTTGGGGGGTTAGAACATGGACACATCTCTTGCAAAGGTTGGGACCGGGGTAGCATGGAACCCACTGCAGAGGGGAATGGGAAGTCTTCTGTTTGTGAGTATCTCACAGAAGCAGGACTCAGGGGGTTTATACCCATTTCTCACATGGATGGAGAGACACTGCAATCTGCTTCCAGTGGCAATATCCTAAGAAGAGAATGATCTTTTCTCTACCAGCGCTAACTATAATAGAAGCTCAGAAAGCAAGGTGTGCCTAAATACAACGAATGGTGCTTTTAGTGCTTTCATTGCAAGTTGCTCACAGTGTGTGTTCCTTTTTCTGTTTGTTGGTGTCCAGTGAAGATGCAAAACTGATTCTTAACCGGAGGAAAAAGCCAAGTATTAACTGTCACTGCTCGTAATCTCTTTTTTCTTTGTAATAAAAATGCAAGAAAGTGTCCACAACGGAAGTGAGAATAGGGGAAAATTTCAACTCTAAGAAGATAAAACAGACTTTGGCTTTTTTTTTATAGAAATGTAATGGGTAACCTAACAATGCAAGGAGTCGTTTTGTAGAATAACTGTCTTAATAATCACTCTTGAAAATAATCTTCCAATTTCACACATTGCTCTACAGGGATTCCATCTAGGGATTTTCCTATAGATGGCATTTATTTATCTGGAAGGACTGTGTGTTTTAGGCAGTAATGCAGATAAACCTAACAGGAGATGATGCTTTCTGTCTATATTTATTTCTCATATCACACCCTCTTGAAAAGAGGAACTCTGGAGGTAAAACGTCTAAAAATATTTAGGATTTTACCAAATTAGGGAAACTAAGCATTAGTCAAAACTAACTCCTAGTGATCTTGGCCAATGTATTTTATGTATTTTTTGTATTTTATTTTGCTATTGAACACAATTGAGATTTATAGTTTTAAAAAAGGGAAAATTAAAAAACAATAGTACTAATATGTGATAATTTCCTCAGGCATCCTACTGTATGTTTTTCCTTCAGAGGCATTGAAAGTCTGTGGAAATCAAGGACAGAATTCTCCAGATGTAAAGGACACATCATGAGCAACTCGTCTCCCACTGCAGCTGTGCAGCTCTGCTATGAGCACCTGAACGGATCCTGTGTGAAAACCCCCTACTCACCTGCATCCCGCGTGATTCTGTACATGGTGTATGGCTTTGGGGCTGTCCTGGCCGTGTTTGGAAACCTCCTGGTGATGACTGCCGTCCTTCATTTCAAGCAGCTGCACTCACCAACCAATTTTCTCATCGCCTCTCTGGCCTGTGCGGACTTTCTGGTGGGAGTGACCGTGATGCCCTTCAGCATGGTCAGGTCCGTGGAGAGCTGCTGGTACTTTGGGCGAAGTTTCTGCACTTTGCACACGTGCTTTGACGCGGCATTTTGTTACTCTTCTCTCTTCCACCTGTCCTTCATCTCTATCGACAGGTACATTGCTGTTACTGACCCGCTGGTCTATCCCACCAAGTTCACAGTGTCTGTGTCAGGGGTATGCATCAGCATCTCCTGGATCCTGCCCATTACTTACAGTGGTGCTGTGTTCTACACGGGTGCCAATGAGAATGGGCTGGAGGAATTGTCTAGTGCCCTCAACTGTGTAGGAGGCTGTCAGACGGTTGTAAATCAAAACTGGGTATTGATAGATTTTCTGTCCTTCTTTATACCTACCCTTGTCATGATAATTCTCTACGGTAATATTTTCCTTGTAGCCAGACAACATGCTAAGAAGATTGAAAATACTGGTAGCAAAACAGAGTCATCATCAGACAGTTACAAATCCAGAGTAGCCAAGAGAGAGAGGAAAGCAGCAAAAACCCTGGGTATCACGGTCATAGCGTTTATGATTTCGTGGTTACCATACAGTATTGACTCATTAATTGATGCCTTTATGGGCTTCATAACCCCTGCCTATATTTATGAGATTTGCTGTTGGTGTGCTTATTACAACTCAGCCATGAACCCCTTGATCTATGCTTTATTTTACCCTTGGTTTAGGAAAGCCATAAAAGTTATTGTGAGTGGTCAGGTTTTCAAGAATAGTTCTGCAAGCATGAATTTCTCCTCTGAATAAATGTAAGCCATTGGGTTGAGGAAGTTGAAGATATCTTTACATTTTCCAAATGAAATGAATTTTTAAAAATCAAATAAGACTGTTGCTGAAGAGAAAGCAAATTGCTTTTCCAACTTAATTGGATAAGTCAATATGTTTCAGTCTTGCTAGGATGCTCACTTCCTGTTGCTTCTCCAAAATATTTGACTCATAAATGTCAAAGTCCTATTTGTTATCTACAGTGGCGCTCACTCTGTACCCCAATAATATAGAATAGTATAGGTTAGTATCGCATATTACAGTTAGAGATATAATAACCATTAACAAAGATATTAAAACAAGTACAGGATCTTTCCTTCCAGTTTATAACTTCACTTCTAAGGCCTGAGCAGAATGATGGTGCTGACACTGAAGGTGGGTGAGTGATGAATGCCTGCAAGCTGGAAGTGAAAGGTGGAATGTAGTTGACACGTTCCTCCTTCTGTTTTCTTTTTATTCCATTGACTCTTCCCTTTGTAACCTGAAAATGTCTTTTTCTTGATTTCTTTTCCTCTTTTCCTTAGAAAGATTTTCACTCACTTCCAACTTGTCAAAAACTTCTCTTTGATGACTTTCACTGGGCCTTTTTTTTTTTTTGCAATATAACTTATCAAATTGGCCAATATTAAAGAATAGTTCATCAAACATAAAAATTAATATCTAAATAATCATAAATTTCATACTGATAATTTGAAAATTTTTAAATTAATTTGGTTGTATATTGGGGGTTTGCCAATAACTATGACATGAAGTGCAGTGCTTGAAAGTGGCTTATTAAATTGGGGAAGAGAAATGGTACCTCAGTTTCAGTAGCATCATCTTTACACTTTACCTTCTTGGTGATGTGAACTTCCTTGAGCATCTGATAGAAATATATTTCTAACTAATGGTTGACACAATGGTCATATTTTCTAATTTCCTAAAATCTGAGTACCTACACTATTCTGTCAGTTAATTATTTCTCTCTTCAGGCCTTGATTACGAGTCATGCCCTTTCTAACAAGCTTACCTTTTCTTCACTTTCAAAAGTTTCCTTGTTCCATGTTCCCTGTTAATGCCGTGTATTCCTTGTCTTTCTTTGGACTCAGTTTACTTTCATTGTGAGCAGCTTTTTTCTTGAATTGTGGTATTTCTGGACGTCCTAAAATCCTCTAGCCCCACACATCAGCCATTTCAAACTCAATGCAATGCTCATATTTTACATTTAGTAGGATATTTTGTAACTGTGGGGAAAACTATGAACAAATGGTGAAATTACTGTAATAGTAGTTATCACTTTATGTAATAGTTTTCTTATTCTGTGAGGTTTTTTTGTTTTAACTTCCAGTGTTGACAGAGGGCAATTTCCTGTCATTTATTTTCTATAAACTCTTTCGAGTTTATACATTGTCCATGATAAAAATGACACTGTCATTTATGTTATTAGGAAAAATGGATAATTTAGAAATGCTGATGTGGTATAAAATTTCTTGAAAAAGTCTTAAGCATTTTGCCTCATGTAGTTCACAAAACCAAAACTGTTTTCTTCTGGATGTTAAAAGGCTAGAAGATAGCATAGTTTTTATAGTTTGGATTGGTGGAATCAGAACAGAAAATATGCACTACTTTTTTAAACTTAAAAAAAAAAATAGAGCCATGACAAAGAAAAAACGACAAACTTAGAAGCTATTGGTGGCAGGCATGATGAAGAAAGTGTTAGTAACTTGAAAATTTAAAAGCTTGGATTTCTCTGGTGGTCCAGTGGTTAAGATTCCATGCTTCCAATGTAGGGGATCAATTTCTGGTCTGGGAAGTTAAAAAAAAAAATGTAAAAGCCTTACAAAACAGACAGAGACAAACATCCCACTAAACAAATAAATATGCAATTTTACAGAGATGTGGCTAATAAATGCATTAAAAGGTCAAGTGTGCAATTAGTCAAATAATGCTAAAAAATGTAATAGAGTTTCAGATTGCAAAATGGCAAACTTATATCTATTGATAATTAGAGTGTGGGAAATGAGCACTCTCATGAGAGCTGACCATGCTTATATACATTTAAGGGAAATATAATTTAGTATTTTCTTTCTGAGAAGAATTAAGATATTTATGTAAAATTTCAAATTATGTATGTCACTTTACTCTATAATTTTGTTTCTGGCAAGTAACCCTAAGAAAAGAGTTAGGCAAGTAACCAAACATGATAAGGATATTCATTGTATTCGTCTCAATTACTAACTGGAGAAAAATGTAGATCAATGTGGGATAAATTAAGTAAATATGGTCCACCTATGCAATAGAACGTTACAAAGCAGACAAAAAGCGCTAAGTTCTGTATCAGTTCACATAAAAAGGAAACCACAATTTATTTTTTGACTCAAAACAAAACCAGAAAACTGTGACCCAGATTATAAAACAGCATATGCAATATGCTCCTATATATATTTTATGTATACCTCTATATGCTTGTACAAGGTCTAACTTTATGTATAATGGACAGTGTGTGTGTATGGGGGATCTAATTTATAATTTATCTCTATAGTTGCAATATTTGTGATGAAACAAATATATGAAAATTGATATTACCATACACTTCTCTATTCTTATCAATGCATTTGGGTTAGGTTTATGTGTTTATTTTTTTCACTTTAGGTGACTATCTTTTCAGTATGAATCTCTGATATACTATCTTCTTACCTAATGAAATTAAATAGTAGCTGCATGGGAAGAGTTAAAAGACCATATTTTAAAATGATGCAGATATTTTAGGAGTTGTTAAAGTGCTTAAAACATTTTTTTTGGTAGCAGTACTTTAAGATCCTCCAACTCTACCTTTTTAACATTAATCAGAAGCTGTATTCAGAAGCTGTGGATGCTACCAAGAGTCATTCCTCTAACTTCTATTTTGTTTCGTTTCTGCTCTTTATGTCATTTCTTGAAAAGTGATAAACGATAATAGTAGATGTGTTGGGTATAAGATGGGGGAGATCTCATCTTCTAATACAGGAAGGCAGAGTCTCTAGAGAATCATTGCACAGGGGTTTGAATCAGAAAGTGCTAAGGACAAATACTGGCTTTGTGACCTTGGACAACTTCCATAACCTCTTCCAGCTGCAGATTTTTCACTCCTAATATGGGAATAATATTACCTCCATACAGAGCTGTATGAGTTAGATAAGGTGGGGAAAGGACTTAACTTATAGTTGGAGCTGAGCTACTACATAGTAACCAATAACATAGTATGGTAAAGTACTTGATAGTTGATAGATCATCATTAACAAAATAAAACAAGTGAAGAATCTTTTCTTCCAACTTCAACTCTTAAGGAATGATTAGAATGATGGTTGCTGATATTTAAGGTGGGTGAGGAAGCAAGAGATGAAAGTACAGTGAGAGGAAGTGAGAGGTAAACAGTGACTTGTAGCTGGCTTTCCAAGAGGAAGTGAGAGGTAAACAGTGACTTGTAGCTGGCTTTCCAAGAGCTGCTGCTGCTGCTAAGTCACTCCAGTCGTGTCCGACTCTGTGTGACCCCATAGACGGAAGCCCACCAGGCTCCCCCGTCCCTGGGATTCTCCAGGCAAGAACACTGGAGTGGGTTGCCAAGTGAGACTGAAAGGCAGGTGTCAGGGATCAGATACCCAAATTGGAGAGATTTCAGGTTTTGGCACAAGTCCACATCCTGAAATTCCAAAAGCAAAAATATTGGAAGTTAGTGTCTGATTAATTTGGTGACAAACACTGACATGAAGTTATTTCTAATGTTTATTTCTGACCAGCCCTTCTGAAGGTTCATGCTTTGGTGCAGAGATAATAGTGTTGATGACAAATGCCTCACATACTTCACTAGTACATTCAAAATATTTAACAGATGTGCCTTTTTCAATTAAAAAAAAAATTCCAATTTCCAGAAGTCCCAAGGGTTTCAGATAATATTGTAGCTTGTAGATTACAAGTCCTAGGTTACAACTGAGGCAGGGTAGTGGTGATATCCCGAAACGAAAGGATTTTATGGAGGCAGCTTTAGCATGTGGACAGAACACAGAGTCCACTGAGTCTGCCTAGGACTGTCTCCAGACTCTCCCCAAATTTGTAAGCTCCTAGGCCTTAGTATCGGAGAAGGCAATAGCAACCCATTCCAATAGTCTTGCCTGGAAAATCCCATGGACGGAGGAGCCTGGTAGGCTGCAGTCCATGGGGTCGCCAAGAGTCAGACACAACTGAGCAACTTCACTTTCACTTTTCACTTTCATGCATTGGAGAAGGAAATGGCAACCCAATCCAGTGTTCTTGCCTTGAGAATCCCAGGGACGGGGGAGCCTGGTGGGCTGCCATCCATGGGGTCGCACAGGGTCAGACACGACTGAAGTGACTTAGCAGCAGCAGCAGGCCTTAGTATTCTCAGCTGTGAAATGGGGATAATAATACTAGCTTCATTGGAGGCTTACTGTGATGACTACTGAGGTAAACATTTGTAAGGCACATGGTATAGTACTTAATATAGCAAGTGTTTATGTTTTAAATATAATAAATACTGAGAGTAGAGTTAGAGAGAGTGACAGAATGCTGGGTATTAAAATGAAGGAGCAAAAATAGAAAGAATGTGTTGACAGTATTGGAGAGAGGCAAGACTGGTACAGTGTAATAACTTTGGGGGGTTTGGGGAGGATGGAGGGTGATGCTCCACCACCATGAGGAATACGGAGAATGCCCCTTCATTTGCTCTGCCACCAAAGAGCAGAGTCCTCAGGTGAAGGCCAGGTTCCTAAAAGCTACAGAGAACCTGCATAGAAGGGAATATATTTGTAAAGTTATATCTCAGTATTTACTCTTTGTAATACTCTCTTTTAGTCTTAATTCAGTTATGCTGAAATGCCAGTCTTGGAATCAGTGCTGAACTATGGCAAACTTTTCATTGGTCAGAAGAAAAAAATGAGGAAAAAAAAAGAACAATGAGGCACGTATCTCATAATGGAAAATTTATTCAATTTACAAGATTGTTGTTTCTTCTAAGATTATGTTATTCCTAATTTTTGGTATTAAAACACTTTTATAAAATTATGGGAAAGGGCATGAACATTGTTCCCACAGTTATTATTACTGTTTATTTGGCAAGTTAAAATTGGGTAATTATCTATTGGTTCCCCTAATTTTTATCAAATTTTTTATTTCTGAAGCCCAAATTTCTAGGAACCAGTTTCCTAACATTAGTGTTTTTAATAGCAGAGGTGGTATTTTCAGCAGTTCAGTTCAGTTCAGTCACTCAGTCGTGTCCGACTCTTTGGGACCCCATGAATCACAGCATGCCAGGCCTCCCTATCCATCACCAACTCCCGGAGTTCACTCAAACTCATGTCCATTGAGTCGGTGATGCCATCCAGCCATCTCATTCTCTGTCGTCCCCTTCTCCTCCTGCCCCCAATCCCTCCCAGCATCAGAGTCTTTTCCAGTGAGTCAACTCTTCGCATGAGGTGGCCAAAGTATTGGGGTTTCAGCTTTAGCATCAGCAAGTAAGCCTTTTATTATGCCACTCAGACAAATCAGGGCAACACTGTTCAATTCCAAACATTACACTCAGTGAAGTAACAATGAGTGATAATAAACTTGACAAGCTCCAAAGGAAGGAGAAGTCCGAGAAACAAACTGCATAGAAAAAGCAACGTGAAACATATACTATAAAAAGGGAAGAATTGTCCTGAATTTTTCCGCATTTTTTTCTTTTTTGCTACAACTCTGAAGCCTCTTGATGAAAATGAAAGAAGAGAGTGAAAAAGTTGGCTTAAAGCTCAACATTCAGAAAACTACGATCATGGCATCCAGTCCCATCACTTCATGGCAAATAGATGGGGAAACAGTGGAAACAGTGGCTGACTTTATTTTTCTGGGCTCCAAAATCACTGCGGATGGTGATTGCAGCAATGAAATTAAAAGACGTTTGCTCCTTGTATGGAAAGTTATGACCAATCTAGACAGCATATTGAAAAGCAAAGACATTGCTTTGCCAACAAAGGTCCATCTAGTCAAGGCTATGGTTTTTCCAGTAGTCATATATGAATGTGAGAGTTGGACTATAAAGAAAGTTGAGTGAAGAAGAATTGATGCTTTTGAACTGTGGTTTGGAGAAGACTCTTGAGAGTCCCTTGCACTGCAAGGAGATCCAACCAGTCCATCCTAAAAGAGATCAGTCCTGGTGTTCATTGGAGGGACTGATGTTGAAGATGAAACTCCACTACTTTGGCCACCTGATGCGAAGAGCTGACTCATTTGAAAAGACCCTGATGCTGGGAAAGACTGAGGGCAGGAGGAGAAGGGGACGACAGAGGATGAGATGGTTGGATAGCATCACCGACACAATAGACATGGGTTTGGGTGGACTCCGGGAGTTGGTGATGGACAGGGAGGCCTGGCATGCTGCAGTTCATGGGGTTGCAAAGACTGAGCGACTGAACTGAACTGAACTGAAGTATGTTACAGGAATCTAGGTTCTTTTACACGTTCATCTTTGGGGTTAGCCCCAAAAGAGAACTCGTGTCATGTTGAGATGAGATGTTAATTGGAGGCTCTTCCTAAGGCTTTCATAAGACCATCTTAAGTAAATGCATTTGCACCAGATAAAGTTTAGGCAGCAGTCACATTTCTCAAGGGGTTATAGACTAACACTAGGCAGCATTTGGAGTCAAACTTTGGTTGTCTTGCGTCATCTACAGTTTTCAGTCTCAAATCTACATTGGACCTTTGTTTACAGGCTTTGAACTTCTCCAAGACATTCCTCAAATTAAAGTCGGTTTAATAAACAAATTCCCCAATGGCTAAAAATGTGAGATATTCCTCAGTTATGATGAAAGTGGGAGAAAAATGCTCTAATGATGCTCTGTGGTCTTTCCAGTGCCCAAACTCAGCAGCTTGCTAGTGAGAAGGGGAGAGACATATTTTGTACTCTTGCCTCTTTGGATTAGAGTCAAGAGGTAACCAAACACAAAGCAGGATCAGAGTGTTAAACTATAAACAAACAGCCCTTGGCACTGGCCACTTTGATCAATATATTTAATTTACAGTCTAAGCAATTCTTCAAGTTGGTGCCTAACTGAATCAGTTCTTACCTTGATTCACCATACAATCCATTTGTATTTAACAAGTATTTCTTAGAAATATGTATTACTGCTTATGGAATACTTTACAGTACAAAATTGCATTCTCTCCCGTCAGAGCCCAGTGTGCTGTAACATATCTTCCTTTTTTATCCCTTCGTTAGATTTCAGGCAGAGCCCAGAGCTGTCCAGTCACTCTGAGTTTTAAAAATTTCCATTTTGATCTACACTAATTTTAAACCATGATCTCTGTCAAATCAAGTATCTGCATTCTCACTGAACCCAGACTAGCCAAACCTTAGTTTAAAAATCTGGATTTTAGGGAAACGGCATGTCTGATCATTTATTCCTTATCCCACCCTCCTTTTCTGCTCTATCCCATAGAGAGAAGAATAGAGTAGAAGAAAAAGGGCACAATCATTCTGTGCCCAATTTGGTTCCTTGTAACTGAAACTCCAATACTTTGGCCACCTCATGCGACGAGTTGACTCACTGGAAAAGAGTCTTATGCTAGGAGGGGTTGGGGGCAGGAGGAGAAGGGGATGACAGAGAATGAGATGGCTGGATGGCATCACCGACTCGATGGACAAGAGTTTGAGTGAACTCCGGGAGTTGGTGATGGACAGGGAGGCCTGGTGTGCTGTGATTCATGGGGTCGCAAAGAGTCGGACACGACTGAGCAACTGAACTGAACTGAACCTTCAGTTAGTGGTCATGACCTCTGTGTATGAGCCTTGTAACAGCGTCCCACTCCTGCATCGCATATCTGGGGGCCGCAGGCATCCCTGTAGGAGGCATTCCCACCCCAGTTCCCTCGTCCTCGTAATCAGTGCTGGTTTGGCCTTTCTCAGCATCCTCCTCAAGTCCTGTGGGATGTGTCACAGATGCCTGACACACCCTGAAGTGGGAGGCCTGAGGAAGGGCCAAACCAGACTGGCTTCCACTGATCTCCAGACCTCATGAAACTGATGCATATTTGGCACCTGAATCAATGACAGTATGGTCTTCTCTCCCCACTGGCCCATTTCTCCTTCCAGCCATCTCTCTCCATTTCTACTTTCCTCTGCTTAACATGGCTTCCCAGGTGGTGCTAGTGGTAAAGAACCCACCTGCCAATGCAACAGATGTAAGAGACGCAGGTTCAATCCCTGATGGGAAAGAACCCTTGGAGGAGGGAATGGCAACCCACTACAATATTCTTGCCTGGAGAATCCCACGGACAGACGAGACTGGTGGGCTACTGTCTATAGGGTCTCAAAGAGTCGGACACGACTGAGGCGACTTCTTAGCATGCACGCACTGCTTAACACAAACACAGAGCAGGTCAGCAAGCAACTGAAGAAGCAGATTTAAAGAGGCAATCAAGCTTGAATCATCTTGCCAGTACCTTCTTCAATGGAGTAGTTTCCTGAACAAAGGACCCCAGAAGAAAAGTCTTCCTGGAGAGATTCTAAGGAGAAGTCAAGAGAGGTCAGCTGGAGGGGTTCACCCAACATTAGGGAACTGAACAGTGGGTGGATTCCCCCAGAAGAAGTTACATGTATACCTCATCACTGAGCCTACAGTTGGGCTTCGGCCACAATCAAGACATTGGTCATCAATACCATGACACTACAAGGCATGAGAATACAGCTTTCCTCTCTTTATTAATATTCTTTTTATTCTTGCTCCATCCTGGAGGATGGCTGGGGCTCCAAGCAGAAACTGGGAGTTGAAAGGAAGAGGCCTAGGCCTGGATGGCACTGACTCGGGTAGGAAAAATAAGATTACTTAACTGGATGTGATTTTAAATCTTTCAGTTCAGTTCAGTTCAGTCGCTCAGTCGTGTCCGACTCTTTGCGACCCCATGAATCACAGCATGCCAGGCCTCCCTGTCCATCACCAACTCCCGGAGTTCACTCAAACTCATGTCCATCAAGTCGGTGATGCCATCCAGCCATCTCATTCTCTGTCGTCCCCGTCTCCTCCCGCCCCCAATCCTTCCCAGCATCAGACTCTTTTCCAGTGAATCAATTTGTCCCATGAGGTGGCCAAAGTATTGGAGTTTCAGCTTCAGCATCAGTCCTTCTGTGAATTATAAAGACCTTATCATGACTTCATAAATTTTGTAAATTGAATGGAAAGTAGTAATACCTTCCCAGAATGTTCTTAAAATGTGGGGAAGAAAGAATCAATAGAGTAGATTTGCCTGCTCTAGGAGATAAATGGTAAAGCTGTTTTATGTTTGAGATGCACCAAGTTCAGACTGTCCCAAATCTAGTGACATATTCGATGGGCCAGACTTCTTAATCAGACTAGAAGGAAGGATGAAGCTAATGACGAGAGTTCTGTTCCTTCATGCTTTTCCTGAATAATTTGAAAACTTCTTCCCATCATCTCATTATACATTTTCAGAAATCTCATTTATTTCTTAGAAAGTAAATAATAATTATTTAAACAATCACTCCATACTTCTGAGTACATTCTTAATTTTCCCCTATTTAAGTTTTCATCATCAGAAGTAAATTTATTGTTGATGAAGTGCTCTTCGAAAAGTGACCATTTGATTTCTAGGTCAGTATTTAGGGCTGACATTTCAAAACATGAAAAAAATCAATCTGCTAAGACATGAGCAATGACTGGTCAGAAAGGATGCTCTTTTGAGAGGTAGTTAATCTGTGGAGATGCCCACCTTTGCTTTCCATTGATCTTTCATTGTTGGATCATGTCAAGGCTTGAGAGCAGTAGGAGGCTCAGGTCAACAGATATTTACCAACCAGTATTTAAGCATTTCATCATTTTCACAACGGATTGGTTGAATTGGTACATACCATGCCTGCAGTGCAGGAGACCCAGGTTCGATTCCTGGGTTGGGAAGATCCCCTGGAGAAGGAAATGGCAACCCACTCCAGTATCCTTGCCTGGAAAATCTCATGGACACAGGAGCCTGGTGGGCTGCAGTCCATGGGGTCGCGAAGAGTCAGGCATGACTGAGCGACTAACACTTACTTATCTGAAGATTAGCCCTGTCAAGATAAGTGAGCCTATAATTTACTTGCTTCTGAAATCCCAGTATAATACCCTAAAGTATATCTCTGAAAGATAAAAATGAGATAGGGTCAAACAGATGGAAAACCGTAGATACAGAAAATACAACCCACATTAAACACAGTGAAAGTTTATAAGAAAGATAAGAGAAATATTCTTTCCATAGGACCTGGGAGAAATTCTTAATCTCAGAAAAAAGCAATTGAAGAATGAGCACAAGAAAATAATAAAAATGATCCTAGAGAAAGTTTTATCTGGGCTAAAGAATCTAAACTCCAAATGTAAATGCCTACCAACTACAAAGAGACAAAACAAAACAAAAAATAGAGGCATTAAATATAAACAAATATAAAGAGAAGTTCTTAAACTTTCCTAGGAACAGAGGCCAGAGAGAACTAGTCTATGAAAATGGAATGAATACCATACTGGGACCAAGCTTCTCATCAGTACACTAGGTCCAAGAAGACAATGAAGTTGTTTTTGAAGTTGCAAGATAATTTATTTTTGGAAACATAACTCTTGTGAAATTAAAACTACAATTGAAATCCTATAAAATTTTTAAAAACTTTTGGAATTGTTGTTGTTCAATTGCCAAGTCATGCCCTACTCGTCATGACCCCAGGGACTGCAGCATGCCATACTTCTTTGTCCCTCATTGTTTCCCAGAGTTTGCCCAAGTTCATATCCAATGAATTGGTGATGCCATCCAACCATCTTATCTTTTGTCACTCTCTCCTTCTGCCTCAAATAAAAAGTAATATATGATGGATAATTGTATATACATTTCTATATACTATAATATACAATATGGTGGCTCAGATGGTAAAGAATCTACCGTTGATGCAGGAGACCCAGGTTCAATCCCTGAGTCAGGAATATCCCCTGGAGATGGAAATGGCTACCCACTCCTGTATTCTTGCCTGGAGAATTGTATGGGCAGAGGAGCCTGGTGAGTTACAGTCCTTGGGGTTGAAAAGAGTCAGACACAACTGACTGACTAACATTTTTACTTTTCACAATATAACAAATGTTTTATTATATTAAATTATAATTAATATAACACACGATTGTATAACATAAATTTATAAATGAAATTTTCATTAGTATAAAATAGAGCAAGAAATAGATGGTCATGGATCATTAGAACCAGGCAAGCCACATCTAAGGGAGCAAAGGTGAGGCAATTCTTGGAAAGGAGACCTTGTGCCAAGACGAGGGGGAGGAGGGGATGAAAGTAGATTTCTACCCTTCCCAGCAAGGCCCAATCCAGCCAGACACCTCCTGGAGGGTGGCCAAGCCCCCTTCTGTGAATTCATGAGACTGGCTATCTTGCTCATGTACTTAAGTTGTGACCTGCATCTAGAAAGGGATGGTTCAAACCAAACTTCAGTCAGCAGGTGAGATGAATAAAAAAACTGCTCAATTCAAACAGTGAAATGCTACTCCATCACAATGAAAAAAGACTCAAAAACTGATTCATGTTTTGACTTGGATTATTCTCCAAATTATTATACAGACTGAAATAATTCAGACAAAAATGAGTATATATATAACGTATAGCTGTATTTATATAAAATGCTAGAAGTACAAACTAGTATGCTGCTGCTAAGTCACTTCAGTCGTGTCCAACTCTGTGCGACCCCATAGACGGCAGTCCACCAGGCTCCCCCATCCCTGGGATTTTCCAGGCAAGAACACTGGAGTGGGTTGCCATTTCCTTCTCCAATGCATGAAAGTGAAAGTGAAGTCACTCAATCATGTCCGACTCCTAGTGATCCTATGGACTGCAGCCTACCAGGCTCCTCCGTCCATGGGATTTTCCAGGCAAGAGTACTGGAGTGGGTTGCCATTTCCTTCTCCTTATAGAGTGACATAAAACTGATCAGTGACTGCCTGAGGATGGAAGAGGGTTGAGTGTGTAGGGATGAGCAAGAAGGACATTACAAAGAACATGAAACTTTGAGGAGACAGATATGTTCAGTCTTGATTTTGGTGATGATTTTGCAGGTGTCTACAAATGTCAAAACTTATCAGATTGTATAGTTTAAATATGTTTAATTTATATGTCCATTATGAAAAATATTAAATTATGAGCATCTCTGTTAAAAAATTTAAATATGGGGAGTTCCCTGGTGGTCCAGTGGTTAGGATTCAATGCTTTCACTTCCATGGCCTGGGTTCAAAACCTGATGGGCTAATTGAGATTCTGTAAGCCATGCAGTGCAGCCAAGGAAAATTTTAAACTACTTAATTAATTATTTTAAAGGAATGGTTCAGAATAGATCATCTCAAAGTCACCTTCAGTTTTATTATTTTGTACATTTATCACAGCAGACTAACAACTAAATGGCCAAGAAACCGTGACCAGCTTGATTTTCTTGGTGTGCGAATTTTTCTGTCTCTGATTTCATTTCCAAATGTCTGACAGAGAGGGATGTTCTTTCCAGAGGTACATCCCAAAAATCACAAAATAAGTGAGAAGTGTCTGTAATTTGCATATCACAATAGCCACTATGATGCATAAACAATTATTTCTTTTATATACTCATGCACATAAATGAGCAAAAGCTTGTGTTTTTAGAAAGAAAGATATGAAATATTTACCAAAATAGAATGATATGTTGATCTGGGAAAGAAAGGAGTAAAGTTAAATCATTGTTAAATATATGTGAAAAGTGACTTAAAAAATGGAAAGACAATTGTAGAAGTCCTAAACTAGATGTTAGTGCTTATTTGAATCCAGAAGCTTTAACATATTCAGCCGATTTTGTAAGCACTTGGTGTAGTTTTTTCTATTTTTAAAATGGTCAGTATGATTTCTCTTTAGTTTGTGGCACAGGATTAGAGAAAGTTATTACATTGAAAGCACTAAATCAAAATAAATTGATGATTTTCAGTGTTGGAAGAGTTGTATATAAACTAATAATAAGCAATCTAGGGTGCCTTTAAATTATCTGTATCATCTTTAATCATAAAATGAAGATGAGAGAGTTTCATTCAAGCATAGTATATTCAGAAAAAATTCACTGTCTCCGGAAAGGCTTACCAGTTTAAAGCATTTGTTTAATAATAGAAATGATGTGCTAATATATTTCTGATTTACATAAATCAAGAAATTAAAGAAAAATAACAAGAATATTTTTAATATGTATTCACTCTTGCCCCAAAGATGTGATGCTCTGATTTTTAAATTTTGATGTCTGATTACAACAAGCCAAAAGTTAGAAGAGAATCAAGCAATTAACTCAGTGCATGGGACACAAAGTACCCTCCAATGCCAAGACCCAGAACAAGTCTTCATGTCTGAAAAGCTGGTGAATGTTAAACAAAGTGAATAGCTTAACTTATCCAATGTGAATTGCTTAAATTAATTCAGTTTCAAATCTGTGGGTCACACAAAATGTGTTTACCAGCCTATCACCATTTATCTCCTTCATTTCACTTTTCTATTCTCTTGGGTGTTTTTTAATGTGGACATTTCATGTGAATCATTGAAAGCCCTTATAAATAATTTTGGTACATTTAATCACTATACTTTAATAAAATAAATGTTTAAAAAATAATATTTTTGGTACAATGCAAAAGTGAACAAATACTAAATTAAGATAAGGTACAGTAATGAGTGACAGTCTTAAAACCCATGTTCTAAACATATGTTAACTGGTAAAATTTCTGAACCAAAATGAAATTGTAGGAGTAGACTTAATCAGCATAAAGAAGCTTACTGAATAATCAAATACTATTAATGACACCAATCACATTTCCCATAGTAAATAATTAAATGGATGTTATAGTCACACTTTCTCTCTGTGTTGATTTTACCTGACTCAGATCATATTTCTGGACCACAAATCTGAACACCTGACAGTGCGGAGTCACTATTTTGCCCTCCCTAAGCCAGGATGTCTCTGAGTATTCCCCAGCTGTGTGTACATTTTAATGGAAAAATATTATAATCACAAAAATATAAAGAGAAGTAATAACCAAGGACTGAACTATTATAAAGCAATAAAGGGGGAGATTTAGAATAATAAAAATATAGTAGTTTTTTTTTTCTGTACATTCTTTTTGGCTTCTCTAATAGCTCAGTTGGTAAAGAATCTGCAATGCAGGAGACCCCTGTTTGATTCCTAGGTAGGGAAGATCCACTGGAGAAGGGATAGGCTACCTATTCCAGTATTCTTGGGCTTCCCTTGTGGCTCAGTTGGTAAAGAATCCACCTACAATGAGGGAGACCTGGGTTCAATCCCTGGATTGGGAAGATCCCTTGGAGAAGGGAAAGGCTACCCACTCCAATATTTTGACCTGGAGAGTTCCATGGACTGTATAGTCCATGGGGTGGCAAAAAGTCAGACATGACCGAACGACTTTCACTTTCTTTATACATTCTCTTAAATTTTCTCAAGAATGCTACAAAGGAGAGGTTATTAACTAGAGACATACAGTGAAGTTCAGAGAGTGAAATCAGCCCAAGATCGGTGTTAAATTGCCATGTTTCTGGCTCCAAAGTCATGCTGTTTCTACTACATAAAGGGTTTTATGTTATATTTACCAAAGAATGATAAAACTGAATTTAAGTGTTTGGGTCAAATTTGAAGCATAATTTATTTTACATTAGAAGACCTTAAACACATATGACTAAATTTTCTACCCAGAGTGTGTTCACTATGAATCTACTATCAATTCCTCCAACTAAAATGTAGACTTACCCAGAAAATAAATTTACTGTTGAGGAATTCTCTCTCAAGACTTTGCCAGTGACAATGAGTTTGATGGCTTTTCGAAACCAAGGATAAAAGAAAGCATAAATCAATGGGTTCATAGCTGAGTTATAATAAGCAATCCAAACCAGTATTTCATAAATATATGTGGGGGTGATGAAACCTAGGAAGGCATCAACGATGGAATCCAGGAAGTAAGGCAGCCAGGAGATCAGAAATGCCAGCACTGCGACGCCCAGCGTTCTTGCTGCCTTTCTCTCCCTCTTGGCCACTCTGTCTTGGAAGCTGTCTGAGTATCTCCCAGTCTTATTGCTCAGATTCTCAATTTTTCTAGCC
Organism: Moschus berezovskii; assembly: GCF_049115385.1. Classification (NCBI taxonomy): domain Eukaryota; kingdom Metazoa; phylum Chordata; class Mammalia; order Artiodactyla; family Moschidae; genus Moschus; species Moschus berezovskii. The sequence continues at coordinate 77,796,071 of NC_142469.1, read as the reverse complement.
TGTTGTTTAGCAATGAGGAAAACATTGGAGTAAAGAACTATCATCACAAGGGTGGGGATGAAGAATAAAATGAAATTCACCAATACCCAACTCTGATTCACTGCAAATTGACAGCCTCCCACACAGGTGAGTGCACTGACTAGATCCTCCAGTCCAGCTGCATTCGCTCCTGTGCCAAGAAGGGAGAAAGAATAAATAATCGAAAAGAGCCAGGAGAAGGCAATACACATGCCAGAAACAGACACAGTGAACCTGGTTGGATAGACCAGGGGATCAGTGATCGCAATATACCTGTCCAGAGAGATAAAGCACAAGTGGTAGATGGAAGCGTAACAGAATGACCCATCAAAACAAGTGTGAAATTTACAGTAACTCTCCCCAAAGTACCAGCAGCTCTCCACAGACCTCACTGTGCTGAAGGGCATCACAGTCACTCCCAACAAGAAGTCTGCGCAGGCCAGGGAGGCGATCAAGAAATTGGTTGGAGAATGCAGCTGCTTGAAGTGGAGAATGGAAATCATTACCAAGAGGTTTCCAAATACAGCCAGCACAGCACCAAAGCTGAACACTGTGTACAGGATGAGGCGGGGACCTGGTGAGTAGGGGGTTTTCACACAGGATCCGTTCAGGTGTTCGTAGCAGAGCTGCACAGCTGCAACAGTGGATGAGCTGCTGTTCATGATGCTGCCGTAGACAGCACGTAAACATCCGGAGAAGTTCCTCCCTTTTTCAATCAAATAAAATAGAACAATTTTCTATTTCCTGGTGGAAGAGAAAAGATCTTTGAACTGATTATTTCTGTTATAATTACCAAACATTATCGTGTGACCTGTCATGTATTTATGTTAGCTTTAATCTCTGGACCTATTAAATAACTGCATATTGAATTTGAATTTATTTTAATTTTAGAATATAAAGTATTATTTTTATACTTAAAATGTACTATGAAACAATTTTCTAAATTGAATAATAATTTAACTTCAAATAAATCTGTTGCAAATTTTCTTTTCCCACTAAAGATGTCTTACCTTACAATTTATCAACAATCTTTTATTACCTGGCTGATGTGTGGGCGGGTATTCCTCTTTGTCAAAGTTAGCATGATGCGTATTGATTTTTTATTCATTCACTACCTTTTAGGGAAGCCCACATAATGCCAGTGGTAAAACTCCTGCTTGCCAATGCAGGAGATGCAAAAGACGCAGGTTACCTTTTACTACTCACCTCCAAACTATCTAAAAAGTTAATGCCAACCCCCCCACCTCCCCAGGAAGCACAGCCAAATCCCATATCCAAAATCATCTACAGTGGTGTCCCTATGGTGCAAGGTGTGAAGAAGAAGAAACTTACACTTTTAATCTCCAATTAAATTTTATTGTTTGATGTAGAATAGCACGGATACAAAACCCAAGGAAAAAGAATGAACACTCTCACTCATAATGAAGCAGAAATCCTAAACAAAATTAACAGCATATAAAGAGATGATACATCTTGATTAGAGTCTATGCCAATGGAAGTTTGCTTTAACAATTGAAAATCTATTACTATAATTCACCATTTTAACAGATTAAAATTGTATGATCACCCAATGAAATACAAAATTCCATTTGATGTATTTCAAAATTTATTCATTGCTAAAAGGAAAAAGTCTTTGCTAACTAAAAATATGAGATCTTAAATATCTGAAGAGGTCTACACAAAAAGGACCTATTGCACAAGATATACTGAAGAGAGATATTTAAGAAAATTCTCTTTAAGATGAATAAAAAATCAGAGACACTTCAGTAGGAGAAAATTTATGAGCTGTGAGTCATGCAAGATATCTGTAAATTCAAATGCATTCCAGTCATTCATGTATATGACATTTATATTTGTTTATTTATTATATAGACCTTGTCAAGAAAATGAGAGTTATCAAGGGAATAGTTCATGCAAAGATGGACACAGTAAAGGACAGAAATGGTAATGACCTAATAGAAGCAGAAGAGATTAAGAAGAGGTGGCAAGAATACACAGAAGAACTATACAAAAAAGGTCTTAGAGACTCAGATAACCATGATGGTGCGGTCATTCACCTAGAGCCAGACATCCTGGAGTGCGAAATCAGATGGGCCTTAGGAAGCATTACTATGAACAAAGCTAGTGGAGGTGATGGAATTCCAGTTGAGCTATTTCAAATCCTGAAAGATGATGCTGTGAAAGTGCTGCACTCAATATGTCAGCAAATTTGGAAAACTCAGCAGTGGTCACAGGACAGGAAATGGTCAGTTTTCATTCCAGTCCCAAAGAAGGACAATGCCAAAAAGGTTCAAACTACCACACAATTGTGCTTATTTCACATGCTAGTAAGGTAATGCTCAAAGCTCTCCAAGCTAGGCTTCAATGGTGAACTGAGAACTTCCAGAGTTACAAACGGGATTTAGAAAAGGCAGAGGAACCAGAGATCAAATTGCCATCATCTGCTGGATCACAGAAAAAGCAGAAGAATTCCAGAATAACATCTGCTTCATTGACTATGCTAAAGCATTTGATTGTGTGGATCACAACAAACTGGGAAATTTTTCAAGAGATGGGACTACCAGACCACCTTACCTGCCTCCTGAGAAGCGCTGTATGAGAAGCCCTCCTTCAAGAAGCAACAATTAAAACTAGACATGAAACAATGGACTGGTTCAAAAGTGGGAAAACAGTACATTAAGGTTGTATATTGTTACCCTGCTTACTTCTATGCAGAGTATATCATGCAAAATGCTGGGCTGGATGAAGCGCAAGCTGGAATCAAGATTGCCAGGAGAAATATCAACAACTTCAGATATGCAGATAACATCACCCTAGCGGCAGAAAGTGAAGAGGAGGTAAAAGGTGAAAGAGGAGAGTAAAAAAATCTAGCTTAAAACTCAACATTCAAAAGACTAAGTTCATGGCCTCTGGTCCCATCACTTCATGGCAAATAGAGGGGGAAAAATGGAAACAGTGACAGACTTGATTTTCTTTGGCTTCAGAATCACTATGGATGGTGTCTGCAGCCATGAAATTTAAAAATGCTTATTCCTGGGAAGAAAAGCTATGACAGACTTAGCATATTAAAAGCAGAGACATTACTTTGCCAACAAAGGTCCATATAGTCAAAGCTATATCTTTTCCAGTAGTCATGTATGGATGTGAGAGTTGAACCATAAAGAAGGCTGAGCCTGAAGAATTTATGTTTTCAAATTGTGGTGCTGGAGAAGAATCTTGAGAATCCCTTGGACAGCATGGAGATCAAACCAGTCAATCCTAAAGGAAATCAATTCTGAATATTCATTGAAAGGACTAATGCTAAAGCTCCAGTACTTTGGCCTCCTGATGCAAAGAGCTGACTCATTGGAAAAGACCCTGATGCTGGGAAAGATTGAGGGCAGGAGGAGAAGGGGGCGATAAGAGGATGAGATGGTTAGATAACACCACCAACTCAATGGATAAGAGTTTGAGAAAACTCAGGGAGATAGTGAGGGACAGGGAAGCCTGGTGTACCGCTCTCCATGGGGGTCACAAAGAGTTGGAAATGACTTAGCGACTGAACAACAGCAATGAAACAATGTTTATAAAATGTGATAATACTGGACCATTTTGTCTTTTACTGGATTCCAAAGAGATTGCTTCTAAATTTTCATCTCTCAGTGTGTGCTGAATTTCAGTGATAGATATATTGTTATCATTTTAAAGAAGGAAACAATGAGCAATCAAAACTTTTAACAGAACTCAGGCAAGATCAAAGAGCTTCATTCTCATACTTAGTATTAACATGATCTGGTGTCTTTGTTATTTTCCTCTTGAGTAATAATATGATAGATTCATTCCTACCTACTAATGAGTTTTCCTGGAATCATTTTGCCAACTCTAATTCAGTCATCTAAGGCTAAGGAGGTTATAATATGGTACCAACAAAAGCACTACATGCTTGTGTAACTAGAAAGCCTTGATCAGCCAACCTGGGTAGTCATGCTTAGGAAAGACTATCCTGAAGTGATCCTCTCTGTAGCTCAGATGGTAAAGAATCTGCCTACAATGCAGGAGACCTGGGTTTGATCCCCGGGTCAGGAAGATGCTCTGAAGGGAATGGCAATCCACTCCAGTGTTCTTGCCTGGAGAATCCCATGGACAGAGGAGCCTGGCGGGCTATAGTTTGTGGGGTCGCAGAGAGTCAGACACGACTGAGCGACTAGCACTGCTACTGCTATCCTGAAGTGAATGAAAGGATCTGCTCTCTTGTTTTCTTTTTCTCTTGTTGAGTCCCACATACTCACTACATGCTCAAAAGATATTTCATATTCAGAATTGTACTAGAGATTTTGGTATCATACAGAACAATAGAATATTTTTCCTACCCATAGGAAATATTTTTAAAAATCTTTCACTTTCCTTTGGTCTGACTATCTATAATTTAATTTAGTAACAGTGTAATTCTGTGTGACATTTATTGAATGGAACTATTATCCGACTCTTTCACTTAATTTTTTTCTATGTTCTCTATGCTCTAAAAATAGGAAGATGTCCTTTTATAAAATCTGCTGTAGTTAATCTGATGTATTGAGGATAGTAAGTGATAACATGAAAATGTACTTATTTTTATCATGCCACTGCTCTACTTGTCTTCCTCATTTTCCAAGCCCAGTCTTCCATTTATGGAAATTAATCCTACAGTCCCAAACTGATCTACTCTTCCATTTGCCTACACAAATCCAAACATGCTTGGGGATTCCTCAAAAGGCCTTTCTACTGAAAAATAAGGTTGCTTTAACAACTTTTAAACCCGCAGGCCATGGGACCATATGTGGGTGAGAAGACAATGTTATAGAAATGACCAAATACCACGTGCCAGCCTTGCAATGGCAACTCATCCTCTGCTCACAGGAGTTAGATCTGTGATATTCTTCTGAGTCTCAAAAAATATATTTTAAAATGAATTGCCCATACTACCTACAAAATTATTTTCCTTGAGGAAACTACTGGATAAAATACATTTTTTAAATCCTTAACTATCCTTGCACAGGTACTTACTTGTATGTAATTAATGTTCAGTATTTGTTTGAAAACAATGAAAAGACTCAGTGAAAACCAATGAGAAAAAATTGCTTCAAATGAATGACAAGACAGAAAAATCCAAAAGAAAAAGACCTACATACCACTACTTATACTACAATGGTTTCATTATACAAAACACACTGGACTTCTGCAATGGCTCAGCAGATAAAGAATCTGCCTGCAATACAGGAGACACAGGAGACGTGGGTCAGAGATTTATACATTGTTTATGCTTTTTCTAATATTAGGGTTTTTTGCAGCAAAAGCAAAGAATTTTTGATCCTACAACATCCTGGAGAAGTAAATACAGACTACACTTAGGTGAGGAAACCGCTGAGAAAAAAATGAGAATGTGAATTACACATTATTTTCAAGTGAGAGAAATTGATGCAGAAATTGTCCCTGCTAGTGATAATAGATAATTTTTTCATATGCAGATTTTATATTAGCTAACAATCATTATATCAGTTTTTTGGTAAATTTTTTCCACAGTTTCTACTTCTTCATAATGTCTGTAACTAATACCTGATTCCAAAGCAGAATCACTGTTTCCACAATACTACAAGTGAACATTTTAAGATTCTTCCCAGCCGTTAAGCAGGAGAGGCTTACCTGCTGTTCCAAAAGCTCCAGGAAGATACAGAGGAGATAAAATCACAGGAGAGCAGTAAATAAACAGACCCTTAGATAATAGCCTCAAGCCTGAACTCCTGAACTGTCTGATATGGGCTGAATCAGGTCCTCTCACCCCCAATTCATATGTTGAAGTCCTAACTCTCAGTATTTTGTAATATAACTATATTTGGAGACAAGAGCTTTAAAGAGTTAATTAAGCTAAAATGACTTTTTAATCCTATGTGACTGATATTTTTGGAAGAGTAGATTAGGACACAGACTCACATGTAGCAAGAACCGTGAGAGGACACAGAGAGAAGACAGCCATCTGCAATCCAAGGAGAGGGGTCTTCTGAGCAAACGAACTCTTGCTGACACATTGATATCTTGGAATTCTAACCTCTACATTTCTAAGTGGGAGAAATAATTTCTGTTGATTGAGCCACCCCACCTGTGATAATTTGCTATGACAGCCGTAGAAAATGAAATAATATTACAAAAGACTGAGAAAGAAGGACTATTGAAAGATAAATAAAAGTTGAGCCTAAATGAGAAAATGATTACAGATTTGAGAATGAAAAGTCAGATTCAGGATTCACAGAAATGGATATATAGTACATATAGTACACATGTACATAGGCTATAACAAGTGCATATAGTAAGGATGTGTACAGAGCATCAAGACAGATGATACAAGTAAACCACTTTATCATTTATTGCTTTGTTAAATCGCTTCAGTTGTGTCCAACTCTTTCTGAGCCTATGAACTGTAGCCCCCCAGGCCCTCTGTCCATGGAATTCTCCAGGCAAGAATACTGGAGTGGGCTGCCAGGCCCTCCTCAAGGCCATGCCTTTATTATTTAGTGCAATAAGTATCTTTATTATATGATGAATCCACCTGTCTGTAACTTTGCTCCTGGCTAATTTGAAAAATATATATATTTCCCCAATTTTGAAAGGCTTTATTCATTTTTTGTATCTAATTTCATCATAAAGTCCTAATTTTAAAAATAGTCCTAAATTTTTCAACTTAGTGCTTTCATTTACTCTGAAAATAAGCTAGTGGTTGATGAACTATCCTTAAAAAGTCCCCCACTTAAAATAGCTTTCAAGGCTTCCTAAACCAAGGGTAAAATAAAGCATAAATCAAAGTGTTCATGGCTGAGTTATAATAGGAACCCCAACAGCAAATCTCATAAATATAGGCAGGGGTTATGAAACCCATAAAGGCATCAATTAATATATCAGTTGCATATGGTAACCATGAAATCATAAATGTTACTACTGTGACCCCCAGGGTTTTAGCTGCTTTTCTGTCTCTCTTGGCCATTCTGGATTTGTAACTCTCTGCTTTGCTGCCAGTTCTGCTTTGCTACCAGTATTTTCAATTTTTAGAGCTTGTTGTTTAGCTATTTAAAAAATCTTGCCATAAAGAATTATCATAACAATGGTAGGTATAAAAAATAACAAAACACTTATCAAAACCTATATACAGTTGAGAATACTTCCTAATTCCTCCATCCCATCGTCACTGACACCTGTGTAGAACACAGCTCTGCTGCACACAATGGGCAGGACCCAGGAGATGCTGACACATACCCCTGACACAGACACCGTGAACTTGGTGGGATAGACCAGGGGGTCAGTAACAGCAACGTACCTGTCGATGGAGATGAAGGACAGGTAGAAGAGAGAAGAGAAACAAAACGCCCCATCACAGGAGCTGTGAAGGGCACAAAGTCTGGCTCCAAAGTACCAGCAGCTCTCCACGGCCCTGACCATGCTGAAGGGCACCATGGTCACTCCCACCAGAAAGTCCGCACAGGCCAGAGAGGCAATCAAGAAACTGGTTGAAGTGAAGAACTGAAATCATCACCAAGAAGTTTCCAAAGACAGCCAATAAAGACCCAAAGCCAAACACTGTGTACAGAATCACCCGAGATGCAGGTGAGTAGGAAGATTTAACACAAGATCTGTTCACATTCTCATAGCAGAGCTGCACGGTATCAGGTTGGGAAAGATCGCTGGCCATGGTTCTGCAGTTAGATGCTTGCTTTGTTTCTGCTTTTCAGAAAAATGGTCTTCAATTCTGAAAAATAAATAAAATAAAACTGCATACTTGAGTACTACTTTTAAAAACTGTCTCATATTTCATCCTTTTCCCACTTTGTTATGAAAAGAAACTAAAAGAATTTTTAAAACTCAGAAGTACATTCTTTCTATGTTTACATAATATTTCTATAACTATATCTAAATCTAACTATATCTAAATCTCCTAGATAGTTAACTCTAAGCTAATCTACTATGATTTTTCATCAGTCCAGAAAACACATTGCCTAATAATTGAAGAAATTTAATTTAACTACTTGGTTCTTTATATCTGTGAATTTTTTCCTTACAAAGGATATGTGTGTATGCTTAGTTGCTCAGTCACTCAATTGTGTCAGCTCTTAATGACCCCATGTCCTGTAGCCCACCAGGCTCCTCTGACCGCTGGCATTTTTCAGGCAAAAGCACTGGATTGAGTTGCAATTTCCTACTTCAGGGGACCTTCCCAACCCAGGGAATGAACTCATGTCTCCTTCATCTCCAGCATTGGCAGGCAGATTCTTTACCACTGAGCCACCTGGGAAGCCCCCTTATAAAGGATAATCACATGCAACAATTGCATATTTAAAAAGTCACATATTGATAGACTTTCACATTCACATCTGAGAAGTTAACACACAGGATGCTTTAAGAAGACAGCCAATAAACTTTGCCCATGATAAATTCCTCACAAGCAACCCCTCTAGTGCAAGGTATGACTCATGAAAGGAAATTTACTTTAGATCATTATAATTAAAAAGTTCTACAGAACACATTTCTCTGAGCCTTGTTACCTTATCAAAATCCTTACAATTTTCACAACAGAGAAATTTCTTTTAATTCAACTGTTCTGAAATAGCCTTATCCTATATTTGACAATAATGTTACCTATTCACTATTTATAAGACTGGTTGCATAATTTGCAGGGTTGGGCAAAATAAAAATGTGGAGATCTTTATTCAAAAATATGAAAAACAGTGCCCTCAAAGTATCAAGCTTTTCCCCTTCTCTGCAGTTTCTCTCACCTGCCAAGATGTTTGATTTTTGCTATGGAATGCCTCTCTCTAGGACATGGAGATATTAGCAGGGCAAGTGCAGGTCCTCAAAGGTGCCTGGAGACCCTGCCCTGTGACTCAGTGATCCAACCACTACCAGGCTCCTCCTCCCACCAACCACTGAAATAATAGTCCAGGCTCAGGTTGGAGTGAGGAAGCTGAGTCAGGTATCTGCCCTTCTCCTGGGCCTGCCACCTCAACCAAAGGCAGATAGACAACCCCCTGAGATGGCAGCCTCCACATCAGGACTCACACAGTACCTGAACTGGGGAAGGAGGGGTTTGGACTCCCTGAATCTCTTAAGCAACATGCTGTGCCCTACCACCCTGAGATGGGATGACACTTCCCATGCTTGCCCTGAGACAGCTCAGTGCACACTTGACCACAGCCTTCCCTGAATCATATCCAGCCCTCAGATAAAGTGGAGGCAGGAGTGGCAGTGCTAATAAGTCTGGGTAAGGAAGGAGAGGCTGAACTGGGCCCAAAGAGCCAGGGGTTGGGGATCAGGTGGATGAGAATCCTTCCCATCAAAAACAATTATTCAATTAATCACCTACCAAATTCTTCTGTGGAGTACTATCATTTTTTTTCTTTCAATTCTCAAATATAACTTGATTTCTTCCCACTCTTATTTAGTAACCTTGCCTCCCCCTTTTTTGATAATATAACATACAGAATTTAAAGACAGAGGATGGAGAGGTTTGGGGTGCATAATGGAAGCAAGAATCAAGGATGGTTCCAGGCTTTTAACTTGCCAGCAAGAAAGAGTAGGAGAAAGAGTACACTAGGGGGAAAGATGATGGGTTAAGTTGGGCTTGGTCAGAGGGACATAAAACTGAGGTTCTTTAGTGAGTAGTTTAGTCTGTAAATTTTTAGCTCAGAAAAGAAACTTTGCCTGATATGAGCACATGAAATTCTTCAGCATACTCATGTTTTAAGAAGTAAATGTGACTGCCTGCTATACACCTGCCATAAATTCTAGGATATATATCTGATACTCAATAAACATTTGTTGACCAGTTTAGAAGGTATATAGTGAAAATAGAAGGAACTGGATGTGCACCAACTTCAAAGTTATGCCTACAAACAAATACAGATGGGAAAGATGAAAAAGTGGTCCCACAGACTCCTATGGGATGAGTGGTTCATGAAGGAGAGAATACCAGGAGTTTCAAAGGTTAGTGATGGGTCAGGTTAAATAAAAACTGAGAATTGTTTGCTGTCATTAAAAACTGGATCACTGATGAACATGATTCTACCTCTTCTGGTGGAATACTGGAGATAGACTCCAAATTGCAGCAGATTGAGAATTAATGGGAATGAGTAGGGAAGACAAGGAAACCATGAGCAATGGCTGATATTTTCATGTTAATTATAAAGAGGAAAGGAGACATAAATTTCTATTGGGAAACATAAGTTCAGAGAATGCCATGTTGCTATTTAGATTCTGTTTTGATTTGATTCATGTTTATTTTGTTTGGGGATGCTAAAATAGCTAATGAGGAATATGAGACCAAAGACAGAGTTCTGATCGGAGAAGTTTTACTGCCAAGCAGGGACGCAAACAAGCACAGATTTAGGCCCTGGGAGACTAGAGTCAAGGGAGTAAAAATAGAGTTTTCTTAAAGCCAAGGGGCCATGAACTACCAATAATTAAGAAAGCAAAGTTTCTGAGTGCTGCTGATAGGGTAATGGAACTTGGGTTCACTTGTTAGATAAACACCAGCCTAGTAGGAAATGTCTGCAAACCTACAAGGAGTGCCTGACTCAGGATTTGGGCATTGTACTAGATTCCTACTGTTGCTATAACACCACAAATTTAGTGGTTAACAGCAACACAAATTTATTATCTTCTAGTTTCAGAGGCTAGAAATTTAATGGGTCTCATTGGACTAAAACCAGGCATTGACAGTGCTGTCATCCAACTGGAAGTTCTACAGGAGAATCTGTCTCTTGTCCTTCCTGACTTCTAGAGGTCAATTGAGGAGCTTCCATGGTGGCCCAGATGGTAAAGAATCTCCCTGCAATGCAGGAAGCCTGGGTTCGATCCCTGGGTCAAGAAGATCCACTGGAGAAGGGAATGGCAACCCACTCTAGTATTCTTGCCTTGAGCATTCCATGGATAGAGGAACCTGGTGAGTTACAGTCCAGTCCCTGGGGTCAAAAAGAGTTGGACACGACTAACTGGCATTGCCTGTAGAGGTCACCTGCATTCCTTAGCTTGTAGTCCCTTTCTCCAAACAGGATAGCATCTTCAAATCTCTGACTCTGACTCTCCCTTCATCTCCCTTTTTAATTTTTAATGACTCTTGTGATTACATTGAGCTCACCTGGATAGTTAAAAATAATTTTGCCATTTCAAAATCCTTAACCACATCTACAAAGTCCTCTTAGCCACTTAAGGGCCTTGTCCGGTTCACTTCAGAGATTAAGCTATCACTTTGCAACAGCAAATAAGTGAAGTAAAGTCAGGTAGAGGCAACTGCAAAAGCCAACAGCCACAGGTTCTGAGCATTAGTATTAATACATTAAAAATCCTTGATGGAATCCCTGTAGTGCAAGGTGTGAACTTGGAAAGTTGTTTTCAAGAGTGATTATTAAGAGAGAGTTATTCTACAAAACAGTCTTCACATTAAGTTAGATTATCATTATGTTTATTTGGCCAAAGACTTTTATTCTTCTTCGACTTGAACTTTTTCTCTATTCACAGTCCTATGGTGGCCACATTACTGGATTTTTGTTACAAAGATATGACAGGTTACAAGCAGTGAGAATCAATCCTTGGCTTTTTTTTTTTTCTTCAGTTAAGAATCATTTTTGTATCTGAACTGGATACCAACAAACAGAAAATGAAACACACATTGTGAGCAACTTGAGAAGGATTAATTACATTACAGGAAAGCATAAAAAACACCGTGGTATTTAGACACACTCTCCTTTCTGAGCTTCTACAACTGTCAGTGCTGGTAGAGAAAAGATCATTCTCTTCTCAGGATGTTGTCACTGGGAGAAGATTGCAGTGTCTCTCCATCCATGTGAGAAATGGGTGTAAATCCTCTGACTACTGCTGCTGTGAGATTCTCACAGACAGAAGACTTCACATTCCCATCAGTAGTGGGTTCGATGCTGTACCCCACCCCCACAAAGGATATGCCCACGTTCTAACCCCCAGAGCCAGATCTTCCTTAGAAAAGATGCCTTCATGGGTTTAATAAGATGAGATCATCCTATACTACATGGATGTGCACTAAATCCAAGAGCAGTGTCCCTTATATAAGAGACGAAGTTGAGAAAGAGAAGAGAGAAGATGGCCTTGTGAAGAGGAGCCAGAGATTGGAATGATGCTGCTACAAGCCAAGGAATGCTTGAAGCCGGAAGAGACAGAGAATGACTCTACCCAGAGCCATGGGAGGGGAGCATGGCCCTGTCAGTACTCTGTCAAGACCTCTAAAATCAGAGGCTTTGATTTCAGACCTCTAGCCTATAGGACTATGAGAGAATACATTTCTGTGAGAGAATAAAGCCAGCAAGATTGTGGTCATTTGTTACAGCAGTCCTAGAAAAGAAAACATTCTCCTGAATACTTTCCATTTCAGTGGTAGAATGGTTGGTGAAGAATAAATTTTAGCAAAAAATCAAGGAATGAAAATCAATACTTTTGTTCAAAAAACCAGATTTCAGAGCTTTGAAAGCAAATTGTAAACAATGTGAGCTTCTATTGTCAGCCATTTAGCAGTCATCAACCTTATATTGTAGGTATAATTTAACTCTTTTTAAAAATAAAGTACATTTTAGAGGAGTTATGGGTTCAAAACATGGGGCTTCCCTGGTAGCTCAGCTGGTAAAGAACCTGCCTGCAATGCAGGAGACCATGATTCTATCCCTGGGTCAGGAAGATCTCTTGGAAAAGGGATAGGCTTACTCTAGTATTCTTGGGCTTCCCTGGTGGTTCAGATGGTAAAGAATCTGCCTGCAACGCGGGAGACCTGAGTTTGATCCCTGGGTTGGGAAGATCCCCTGGAGAATGGAATAGCTACTCACACCAGTATTCTTGTCTGTAGAATTCCATGGACAGAGGAGCCTGGCGGGCTACAGTCCACAGGATTGCAAAGAGTCTGACACGACTGAGTGAATTTCCCTTTCACTTCAGTTTCAGGTTCAAAATTAAATTGTACAGAAGGTACAGAAATTTCCTATGTGCAGCCTACCCCCATGGAAGCACATCCTCCCCAAATTCAATATCCAGACTATTTTGAAACTAGACAAGTTAATTTCAGTGACAGAGATGAAAGAGGAATTCAGGTTCAGTCCAAACCCCGTGCTCATTTCGTTCTCCTCACTATACTGAATGTCAGAACCACCTCCACCAATAAGTCAGTCAAGGCCAGAGAGGTGATGAGAAATTTAGTTAGAGTGGAAAACTGTTTGAAATGAGACCAGTGAGTACAGCTCCTTGTACTATGGAGAGCTTTATTATCAGTTGCATTATTATTTGAAGAGAACTTCTGTAATTCTTCTCTCATTGTGTTTGATTTCTATTCTGTCATTTCTAAAAAGTAAGAACTACAATACATGTGTTTGGTATAAGCTATAAGGGGAAACCATCTTTTAAGCTAGGAAGACAGTGTCCCTAGAGAATGATTGTAGAGACTTTGAATCAGAAAATTCCTTGGATATGCGATCTTGAAAAACTTACCTGAACTCTCCTGGCATCAGATTGCTCAGCTCTGACTTGGGAGTAATAATACCCACCGTAAAGAGTTGTGTGACTCGAGGTAAGGTAGGAAAGGATTGAACTTATGCTTAAACTGAATTACTATGTTATGTTACCAATAACATAACATAGTACAGGTTAGTATAGTATACAAGAATTGGTACAATAAGCATTAACAAAAATAATAAAACAAGTGTGGGATCTTTACTTCCAATTTACAACTTCACTTCTAAGGACTGAGTAGAATGATGGTGCTGACATTTAAGGTGGGTGAGGAGAATAGTAATGAATTCCAGCAAGCAAGAGGTGAAAGGTGACCTGCATTTGACATTCTAGAGCAAGTGAGCCTGAAAGGCTGGTGTTGGTGATGATATACCTAAACTGGAGGGATTTCAGGTTTTAGTACAAGTCCACATTCTAAAATTCTAAATTCGATAACATTCTAAGTTTATGTCTAATTAATTTGGTGACAAACACTGACATAAGGCTATTTCTAATGTTTATTTTTTAACCAGTCTATCTGAATATTCATGCGGATATATCAATATTGTGTTGAATATCTGATTATCGGTGTAGAAATAATAATGTGTTGATGACAAATGCTTCACACACTTCATTGGTTTATTCCAAAATTTAATGGATGTGCCTATTAAATGAAAAAAAAAAATTTGATTACTAGAAGTCCTGGGAGTTTCAGATAAAAGATTGTAGCTGGTAAATGACAAGTCCTGAACTGAACTGAACTGAACTGAAGAACAACAGACTGGTTCCAAATAGGACAAGGAGTACATCAAGGTTGTATATTGTCACCTTGCTTATTTAACTTATATGCAGAGTACATCATGAGGAACGCTGGGCTGGAAGAAGCACAAGCTGGAATCAAGATTGCTGGGAGAAATATCAATAACCTCAGATATGCAGATGACACTACCCTTATGGCAGAAAGTGAAGAGGAACTCAAAAGCCTCTTGATGAAAGTGAAAGAGGAGAGTGAAAAGGTTGGCTTGAAGCTCAACATTCAGAAAACAAAGATCATGGCATCTGGTCCCATCACTTCATGGGAAATAGATGGAAAAACAGTGTCAGACTTTATTTTTGGGGGCTCTAAAATCATTGCAGATGCTGATTGCAGCCATGAAATTAAAAGACGCTTACTCCTTGGAAGGAAAGTTATGACCAACTTTGATAGTACATTAAAAAGCAGAGACATTACTTTGCCAACAAAGGTCCGTCTAGTCAAGGCTATGGTTTTTCCTGTGGTCATGTATGGATGTGAGAGTTGGACTGTAAAGAAAGCTGATCGCCAAAGAATTGATGCTTTTGAACTGTGGTGCTGGAGAAGACTCTTGAGAGTCCCTTGGACTGCAAGGAGATCCAACCAGTCCATTCTAAAGGAGATCAATCCTGGGTGTTCATTGGAAGGACTGATGCTAAAGCTGAAACTGCAATACTTTGGCCACCTCATGCAACGAGTTGACCCACTGGAAAAGAGTCTGATGCTGGGAAAGGTTGGGGGAGGGAGGAGAAGAGGATGACAGAGAATGAGATGGCTGGATGGCATCACCGACTCTGTGGACACGAGTCTGAATGAACTCCGGGAGTTGGTGATAGACAGGGAGGCCTGGCGTGCTGTGATTCATGGGGTCACAGAGAGTCGGACACGACTGAGCGACTGAACTGAACTGAACTGAAATAAGGACAGAGGCAGGTTAGAGGTGATATCCTAGAAGGAGAGAATTTCTAGAAACTGTTAGGCAGATTAGCACTTGGTCAAGAGCATGGACTCTGGGGTCTTTCAGTGATTGTTCATTGTGAGGAATTTGCCTGCCAGTGCAGGGGACGCAGTTTCCTGATCCAGGAAGACCCCTCAAACCTAGGAGCCACTGAGCCCATGTGACACAACTATTGAGCCTATACTCTAGATTGTGGGAACTACGACTACTGAGCTCCTGCGATGCAAATACTGAAGCTCCCGAATCTAAAGCCCATGTTCCTTAACAACAGAAGACACCGCAATGAGAAGCCCTCGAACCACAAGAGAGTAGCCCCGCTTGCTACAACTAGAGAAAAGCCCACGCAGCAGTGAAGACCCAGCAGAGCTGAAAATATATAAATAAATAAAGTTATGTTTTTAACAAGGCATGGACACTGGATCCAGTTGCCTAGGGTTGAACCCAGCTTCTCCCCAACTTTGTAACTGACCGAGGCCTCGGTTTTTCAGCTGTGAAATGGGGATAATAATATTCCCTTCAACAGAAGGTTATTATGACAACTATTGGGGTTACTATTTCTAAAGCACATGATATAGTACTTAACTAGCATGTGTTCCCACTTTAAATGTTTAAGATCTATATATCTTGAGAGTAGTTCTGGAGAGAATGACAGAGTGCTGGGTATTAACAGTAAGAAGGAAGAAGGACCCTGTGCCAGTTGACAGTGTTGGAGAGAGGCGAGACTGGTACAATCTGATGATCTTGAGGGTTTGAGGGAAGATGGAGTGTGAACGCTCTGCCACCACGAGGAAATGGAGGATGCTCCCTCATTGCTCTGCTCCTGGAAAGCAAAGTCCTCAGGTGACAACCAGGTTCCTAAAAGGTGCAGAGAAGCTACATAGAAGAAAACATGTTTGTAAAGTTATTTCTCAATATTTATTCATTTCAATGTTGTCTTTTAATCTTAATTCAGTTATATTGAAAAGTCAGTCTGGGAATCAGTGCTGATCTACGGTCAACTCCTCATCAATCAGAGGAAAAGGAGAAAAATAAGAGCAAAGAGATGTGTGTCTCATATCTTTTGTTCAATTTATAGAACTGCCATTTATTTTTAAATTATGTGTTTCCTATAGTATTAATGTCAAAGCATGGTAAACCATTCACCTACAATGCAGGAGACCCAGGTTCAATCTCTGGGTCGGGAAGATCCCCTGGAGAAGGAAATGGCAACCCACTCCAGTATTCTTGCCTGGAGAATTCCATGGACAGAGTAACCTAGCAGGTTACAGTCTATGGGGTCAAAAAGAGTCATTCATGACTGAGCAGAAAATAAACATACTTCTCTTTTATGAAATTTTGCCAAAACATAAAATTGTCCCTGCAGCTGCTGCTTCTGTTTGTGAAGTCCTTAGCTGGCAAAGTTATTATTTGGCAAGCATTTGTGGTTTCCTTGGATTTTTTCACCAATTTTATTGTTTCTAAAACCCAAGTTTCCAGGAACCATTAGTCTTCTCAATAGCAAAGGTGGTATTTTATCAGGTAAGACTTTTAGAGCCTTAAAATAAACCAGGGCATCCTCTGATCAATTCCAAATATTAGAAATAGTAAAATTTCTTCCAATAGACATATATGTCCAAGAAATCAACCACATAGAAAAATCAATATCTAATATCTGCTATGAAAAGAAAAGAGTCGTCTTGCATTTTTCTACATTTTCTTTTTTGCTACCTTCAAAACTTATTAGAGGAACCTAGGTTATTTGCTGCTCTCATGTTTGGTCAATTAAGAACAACTAGAAGGAAATGGCAACCCACTCCAGTGTTCTTGCCTGGAGAATCCCAGGGATGGTGGAGCCTGGTCGGCTGCCGTCTATGGGGTCACACAGAGTTGGACACGACTGAAGCAACTTAGCAGCAGCAGCAGCAGCAGCAGCCTTGTGCTGAGATGAGGTAAAAATTGGAGGCTCTTTCTAAACCCTCTAAAATTCTTGCAGCATCTGACTCTTCCTTTTATGCTCATACATCTTAAGAAAGTGATCTGCCTCAAATAAAGATAAGATTAGACAATCTTTCTCAGAGGCAGTAATCATATTTCTCATTCTATCCTTCTAATACCAAGGACAGAATTTGGAGGCAAATTTTGGTTATCTTGCATTATCCAAAGTTTTCAGCCCCTATTTGCAGATTTTGAAACTCTCAGGCATTCTTAAAATAAAAATCCATTCAATAAACTCTCTCCCCAATGACTGATAGTGTGAGACTTTCTTCATTAAAACAAAATAAGAGAAAGGTGCGTTAAAGTTGTGATTTTTTTCCAGCACACAAACTCAGAAGCTTGTTAATGGGAGGGGTGAGAGTAAAATGCTTTGTACTCTTGTCTCTCTGGATTAGAGGCTAGATGTAACCAAACACAAAGCAGGGTAGAAGTATTGAACTATGAATCAACAGCAATTGGCATTGATAACACATAATAAGTACACACACATTAATTATATTTAATAATAATATTTAAAGCATTTTTACTAGTGTGAAACTGAATCACACTTGATTCTTTATGAATCAAGTTATGAACTTGATTCTTTACATAATCTATTTGTGTTTAATGGGTATTTCTCAGAAATATGTGTTAACCTCTTATGGAATAAACTGAGTGAAATGGGAAATTATATGTCATTGTATTTTCTCCAACCACAGACTCCCAGTGTCCTCTACATATCTTTCTTCCTCAGCTCACATTAGATCTCAGAGCTGTCTAGTCATTGTGTGTGATAATAACTCAGTTTGGATGACTCCAGGTTGAAACACAACCTAAATGTCACAGAATATCCCTGTCTTCCCTGTGCTCAGGCTAGCCAGGTCTGAACTTATACATTTCATCGTTTTCACAGTGGACTGGCTGAACTGGCACATGCCCTCTGAAGATAAGCCCTGATAACTGATCACAGTGTTTACTTCCTCCTAAAATTCCATTGAAATGCCCCTGAAATATTTCTGAAAGATAAAAACTCATTGGCGCAAACTAATGGAAAAAGCAGGGTAGAGAAAATACAACCCACACTATACACAATAAAAGTTTACCATTAAGGTGAAGAAATGTTCTTTCTAATAAAGCATGGCAGAGATTCTTAATCCCAGAAAAAGCAAATAAAGAATGACAACAAGGGAACTTTCCAGGTGATCCCGTGGTTAAGAATGTGCCTTGCAATACAGGGGACATGAATTTGATCCCTGGTCAGGAAACTAAGATCCCACGTGCTGCACAGCAATTAAGCCAGCACGCCCTAACTACTGACCCTGTGTGCTCTGGATTCTGTGCACTACAATAAAAGATCCCATGTGACGGAACAAAGATCCTGCCTGCCTCAGCTAAGACTGGATGCAGCCAAATAAACAAAATATTTTTTAAAAAAAAATGAATGAGGACAAAAAAATATCATAAAACAATGCTTGAGACATTTTATTCTGAGCTAAAGGGTCTAAACTTGACATGCAAGTGCCTATAAAGTTTAAAGAAGGAAAATAGAATAAACACAGGTGTTAAATATGGACAAGTCTGAAGAGAAGTTCTCAAAAGTTCCTGGGAACAGAGACCAGAGGGAACAGGTTTATGGAAACGATGTGAATATCATACTGGGATCAAAATTCTCATCAGTACACTAGGTCTAAGAAGGCAATGGAGTCATGTTTTTTAAGTTACCAGAGAATTTATTTTCGGAACCATCATTCTAGTTAAAATTAAAATAATGATTGAAATCCTATAAGATTCTTTAAAGCTAGATTGGAATTAAGAACATTAATTCTAATTATATGTATATATAGTATGCATTTCTATGTACTATACAATATATCAATATATTATAACAAATATTTTATTAAACTGAATTATAGTTAATATAATATATGCTTGTATAATTCAAATATGTAATTTGCATAAGTATAAAACAGAGCTACAAATAGATGGTCATGGATCATTAGAAGCAGGCAAGCCACAAATAAGCAAGCAGAGGTGGGGCAATTCTTAGCAAGAGGAGGTTGCGCTGAGACCTAAGGAAGGAGCGGATGAAACTGGACCAATGGGCTGTTCCAGCAGGACCCGATCCAGCCAGACAGTCCCTGGGTGGTGGCTAGCCCCACTCTGCGAATTCATGAGACTCTGGGTATCTAGCCTTGTTCAGGTCACTTAAACTTCAGCCTGCATTTAAAAAATGATGGTTCAAACTCAATCAGCAAATAAGAAGAATAAACAAATTGTGGCCAAATCACACAGTGCAACACTACTCAGTCAGTCACAAATTCACAAAGATAAAGGAATTAGATACTGATTCATCCTTTGACATGGCTTATTCTCCAAATTACTAAGCACAGTGAAACAATTCAGACAAAAATAAGTATATATTATGTATGCTTGCATTTATATAAAATGCTGCTGCTGCTGCTAAGTCACTTCAGTCGTGTCCAACTCTGTGTGACCCCATAGATGGCAGCCCACCAGGCTTCTCCGTCCCTGGGGTTCTCCAGGCAAGAACGCTGGAGTGGGTTGCCATTTCCTCCTCCAATGCATGAAAGTGAAAAGTGAAAGTGAAGTTGCTCAGTCATGTCTGACTCTTAGAGACCCCATGGACTGCAGCCTACCAGGCTCCTCCGTCCATGGAAGTTTCCAGGCAAGAGTACTGGAGTGGGTTGCCATTGTCTTCTCATATAAAATGCTAGAAAGTACAAATTAGTGTAGAGTAACATGCCTGGAGAATCCCAGGGACGGGGGAGCCTGATGGGCTGCCATCTATGGGGTCACACAGAGTCAGACACGACTGAAGTGACTTAGCAGCAGCAGCAGCAACATGAATTTCATCAGTGGCTACCTGGGGACAGAAAGGGGCTGAGTTTGTAGGGATGAACAAGAAGGACATTACTAAAGATGTGAAGAAACTTTTGGAGCAATAAATAAGTTTAGTCTTGATTTTGGTGATGAATTTGCAGGTGTCGACACGACTGAGCGACTGAACTGAACTGAACTGAACTGACAAATGTAAAAACTCATCAAATTGTATATCATTCATATGTGTAGCTTATGTCTATTATGCATATGTGTATTATGAAAATATTAAAATTTGAGTTTCTCTGTTAAAAAGTAAAAGGTAATGGTTCAGAATAGATCATCTCAAAGTTACCTTCAGTTTTAGTGTTTTGTACATTTGTCGCAGAGGGCCAATGACTGGATGGTCAAGAAAATCTGGCTAATGTGATATTCTTGGTCTGGGAATTTTTCTGGCCCTGAATTCACCTACCAAAGTCTGACAGAGAGGGATGTTCTGTCCACGGGATGATCCCAAGAACCACAAAATAAGTGTGTGTAGCGTCTGCAATACTATAAGCACTATGATACATAAGAAATTTATGTGGCTGTCGATGGAAGGTATTCTTTCCTTCTTGAGTTCCCTCAAGGTTACCAGTTCACTCTCCATGGTGGCTTCAATTGCTGATGATCATAACCTCCTCTGTTAACTGATATGACAGAAAATATTCCATTTCTTGCTTTCAATAATTTGATTTCAGTGGCTGGGCCACATCAGTGGTAGATGGAAGCATAACAGAATGAGCTTTCAAAACAAGAGTGGAGTCGACAGTAATGCTGCCCAAAGTACCAGCAGCTCTCCACGGACCTCACTGTGCTGAAGGGCATCACAGTCACTCCCACCAAGAAGTCCGCACAGGCCAGGGAGGCGATCAAGAAGTTGGTAGGAGAATGCAGCTGCTTGAAGTAGATAATGGAAATCATCACCAGCAGATTTCCAAATACAGCCAGCACAGCTCCAAAGCTGAACACTGTGTACAGGATGAGGTGGGGACCTGGTGAGTAGGGGGTTTTCACACACGATCCGTTCAAGTGCTCGTAGCAGAGCTGCACAGCTGCAGCAGAAGGAGACGCAGTGCTCATGATTCTCTGATTTGATACTGGAAACCTGTCACCCTCTGTGGCCCAGGATGTCATTCCAGTTTTCAAAATGTCCTTAAAGAAAAGATAAATACAATGTCAGTAGTTGCCAGTGCATTCTGTCTTTGCTTCCTTGTAAGTGCAAATCTTTACTTACGTGTTTGGAAAGTGATTCATATCCTCATCTTGTAAAATGATTCACTTCTAAATGAATAAGCAGTTAATTTTCATTGTTACATAAAATGCTGTTTATTTAAAGTTTTAATAAAACTTCCTGCATTACCTCATTCTTCATTTCAGGGGAGAGTTTGTCTTCAAGAAACTATTACATGATGCATGTCCAAATGCCACATTTTGTTAGCATTATTTTCCTAATTTATCAGAGCAGTGATAATGCCCCAAACACTCTCTCCCCTCAGGAACATATTTCCATAATTTCAATCCCCAAAACTCTTAAGATTGAATCCCCACAAGTGCAAGGTGTTTAGAAAGAAAGAATTAAATAACAATTATATTTATGCTAAACTAAGTTTATGTCCTATAATTTCCTGATGTCATTTGACCTTTGCATGAAATATAATAGTGCCTATCCTTTGAAACCTTTGAGCAGAAATTGAAAGTCATTTTATTTATTGTTATTAGTTACTGCTTTTTCATTTTTGTTAGAATCATTTGTTTATGATTTCTGTGTTGAATGTCACTAAAACTCTTTCAAATAAGTCCTTTCTCTCTTCCAGTGTCAGTTTGTGTTAAGGAAAAAAATCGAATCATATATTAAACAGTTGAATGCTTCAGGTTTAACTATTAATTCAGATTTGGATAAGTAGAGGAGTAGAGGACAAAGTTTTTGCCTCATGAAACAACCAGGAAGTGCAAGCACAAATAAAACATTGTTCCTGCTAATGTTTTTTCTATTGTAATAGGAACTGTATGGAAGATATTTTAAAAAATAAATTGTTGAAAGAACTTTTGGAATGTGAGCATTCGTATACTCCAGATTTTACCATTGACAAATTTCCATTTCCTCTTCATGTTCTAGAATAGATCAGCTTATGTTTCAAAAAAAACGTTTTCTGATGAATGATTTCTACGTGGTGTGCGCAGTTGCTCAGTCGTGTTCAACTCTTTGCAATCCCATGGACTGTAGTCTACCAGGCTTCTCTGTCCATGAAATTTTACAGGCAATAATACTGGAGTAGATTGCTATTTCCTACTCCAGGGGATTTTCCCAACCCAGGGATCAAACCCATGTCTCTTGCCTATCCTGCATTGGCAGGCAGATTCTTCACCACTGTGCCACCTGGGACGCCCTTAGTGACTTCTACTTATGTAGAAAAATCAGCTTTTTAATATTGAGGCATAAAATATATTAGAAAAGTTTACATTTTTAGTATGTACAGACTGATGACATGGTAGATGTGTCCACTCTTGTATTCACCATCACAACCAAGAAGGGAAGAAACACCCTGCATTTCTCCTCAGGCCCTTCTATACTTAATCTCACCCCACATTTCCCTTCTCCTATCCTGGGGAGCCACTGATCTCCCTTCTATGGCTAGGGATTAATTTCCGTGGCCTAAATATCTTGTGTCAAAAGGCTCACACAGTTTGTCTTCTTCTGTGTCTGGCTTATTTTATTCTGCTCAGTGTCTGTGAGTTTCACCCATGCCTGAGAACATTTGCAGCTCATTCCTCCTTATCGCTAACTGGAATTCCATTGCCTGAATTCAACTGCCTTCCAGTTATTTTATCCATATACCAAATGATAAATATTTTGACTGTTCATCTTGGGGCTGTCATATTGGGTGGGAAGTGTATGTTTAACTCTGTAAGGAAGTACACATTTTCTAAGGTAGTTGGACCATTTTATGCTCTCACCAGCAAGCTATGAGTGTTTCAGTTTACTCCAAATCTTTCTTTCCTCCTGGTGGACCACCTATCACCTTATAGGACTTTTTAATAAGTTAGAGCTTATCCATTATACTTTATTTTACTCCTCTATGTGAGAGGCTAACATGTGGACAAGTAATGACAACTCAATGTGGTGATGGCTCCGATACACATAGTTTAGTGGAGGTCACCACAATGAAGCAAAGGAACTGTATTCACAGGTAATTTTACCAAGAAGGTAACTTTAAATATAGGTCGAGAGGATCGAGGAGATATTTAAGGTAAAAACAACAGGGGTTTCCCAGGCAGAGAGAGGTGTGTCTTGAAACTGGGAGATGGGTGGTGGACACACCCGCAGGACTGAGAAAGGCTGTCGCGCAGACGCAGTGTGGCATGCGCTCAAGGAGACCTGCGCACAACCTGGGCACACCCCCTCATTTTGCCAAGCTGTTTGGATTTCTGCAGAGGTCAGAGGGTAGCCGGGGAGAGGACATGAAATACCCGTGGTGACAGATACAGATCTTCACTCCACCTGCTCAGGGATGCCAGATAGGATTTACATTTTTCTGCAGTGCTCTTAAATCTACTTAGAGCCTCACACTGCACCAGGTACGAGAGAAAAATCTCAATAAATATAGGGGTCTGCTCCTTTATCCTCAGAGTGGCATCCCTGTTCAGAGAGCTCAGTCTTGCAGTATCTCTGGGTGTTCCTTGAGCTCTGTCTACTGAGGAATGCGTTTTCCCACCTCTAAGGAGCTGACTTGGCAGCATCTTCGCCTTCCCTGAAGGGTAGGGCTCCTTCCAGCCAGGCTGGGAGGTTATGTCGTCTCTCAAAGGCATGTGCATCTACTCAACACATCTACTGTGCATGTTTATCACTTTTCAAAAATGACCTAAAGAGCAGAAATAAAGCATAAGTGGAAACATAACTCTTGGTAGCTTCCATCGCTCTTGAGTACAGCACATAATTAATATAAAGAAGAAGTGTCGGAGCATTAAAGATCTACTGAGAGAAACCATTAAAAATGCTTTAAAAATATTAAGATATAAATCCTGAGATACTTAAATCTCTTTAAGATGCCGTTTCTAAAATATACATTGTACCTGCAATTTAGTTTCGTTAGATAAGACAAAAATATACCAAAGATCTATGTTCAAATGTTAGTCCACCAAAATAAAAGAAACAAGCAAGCACACAGATAAAACTAACTTCAATGCTTAGATAAAAATAGAGATGTGCATTAAGACATCAATTTTAATATATTTATTTTATCACAAACATTAACATTTTAAAGATAAATTACAAAGTAAATCCACCCATACACAGACACTGTCTGCTGCTGCTGCTGCTGCGTCACTTCAGTCGTGTCCTACTTTGTGTGACCCCATAGACGGAAGCCCACTAGGCTCCCCCATCCCTGGGATTCTCCAGGCAAGAACACTGGAGTGGGTTGCCATTTCCTTCTCCAATGTGTGAAAGTGAAAAGTGAAAGTGAAAAGTGAAAGTGAAGTCGCTCAGTCCTGTCCAACCCTTAGCGACCCCACGGACTGCAGCCTACCAGGCTCCTCCATCCATGGGATTTTCTAGGCAACAGTACTGGAGTGGCTTGCCATTGCCTTCTCCGACAGACACTGTCTATTATACACAAATGTACATTTTGTAAAAGTGTAATATGGGGGCTTATTATACGTTGCTTTATAATTTAGGTCAGATTTTTTGCTTTTGTTTTCTTTTGATTTTAGCCAAAAAAGTGTACTGAGATTGTCTTTCCTTGTCAATTGCTATTTTTAATGGTCAATTGTGCTTTTTAATGGTTTCATAACATCTCATTTCAAAGGTAGAGCATCACTTATTTAATTTACACCATATGTTCAGTCGCTCAGTCGTGTCCGACTCTTTGCGACCCCGTGGACTGTAGCCTACCAGGCTTCTCCGTCCATGGGATTCTCCAGGCAAGAATACTGGAGTGGGTTACCATTTCCTTCTCCAGGGGATCTTCCCGACCCAGGGATCGAACCCGGGTCTCCCGCATTGGAGGCAGACGCTTTAACCTCTGAGCCACCAAGGAAGCCCTATGAATCCTAGTTTATTGTAATTAATAATTGAGAGATATACAATGAATGTCCTTGTCACATTTCCTTCCTTGCCTGACTCTCTTCATATGCTTGCTTGCCAGAAACAGAACTACAGAGTCATGTGAAATGTGTGATTTGAAATTTTACATAAATATCTTTATTCTCCCCTAAAAGAGAATGCTAAATTATATTTTCCCTAGTTGTTTACGAAAGTGCTCAACTTTCAGCAGAGTACTCAACTTCTCACACTATAATCTGATATTAATGATCTAATGTCAAATATGAGATACAAAACTGTATAAGATTTTAATTAATTTTAAAGTTATATGTACATTTGACATTTTAATGTATTAACTAACCATACCTTTGTAAAATTTCCTATTTATGTTTAGTGGGATATTCATCTCCATCTTAATGTTTTATAAATTCTTTTTATATTTTGAATCTACTGATTCTTCATCCTGTTTGCTGCCAATAGCTTTTCCAAGTTTGTTTGTTTTTCTTTAACATACCTTTCTTTCACTTTGAAGTTGAAAAATTTAAATTTAGTGCATGAATCTACATGGATATTCTGTCATGATTCCACCAATAAATTATAAAAACTATGTTTTCTTCTAGTTTTTTAATATCTGGAATAAATCAGTTTTGATTTTGTAAAATACATGAAGCAAGATCGTTAAGAGTTTTTCAAAAAGTTTCATACCACATTAACATTTCTAAATTATCCAATTTTCCATAACATAAATAATAATGTTATTTTTATCATGAATAGCTATAAACTCCAAATAGTACTTATGGGGGGAAAATAAAAGACAATTGCCCTCCATCATGAGCTGGAAGGTAAAAGCAACAAACTTCATGAAATGAGAAAATTGTTACATAAAGAAACTACCATTGCAGTAAACATATCGCTCACAGTTATTCCTACCTTTACAAAATATCTCCTAGAATATAAAATATGAATCTCATCCTGGGTCTTTAATAGTTGATGGATATGGTTCAGAGATCTTTAGGAGCTCCAGAAAGACTGGACGGCAAGAATCAATTTGCTAAAAATAAAAGCAAACTAAACTGAGTCCTAGAGAAGGCAATGGCACCCCACTCCAGTACTCTTGCCTGGAAAATCCCATGGACTGAGGAGCCTGGTAGGCTGCAGTCCATGGGGTCGCGAAGAGTCAGACACGACTGAACAACTTCACTCTCACTTTTCACTTTCATGCATTGGAGAAGGAAATGGCAGCCCACTCCAGTGTTCTTGTCTGGAGAATTCCAGGGACGGGGGAGCCTGGTGGGCTGCCGTCTATGGGGTCGCACAGAGTCAAACATGACTGAAGCAACTTAGCAGCAGCAGCAAACTGAGTCCTGGGGTTTGCAAAGAGTCAGATATGACTGAGCGACTGAATTGAACTGAAGCTGAATTCACAGAAAGACATTAACAGAGAACTTGGAAGAAACATTTGAAAATGAAAAAAGAAAAAGTTAAGCTTGGTAGGAAAGGTAAAAGAATAACAGGGACTTGAAAGAAAAAACTAACAACTGACAGAGCAGGACAGTGTAAAGATGTGAGGAAACTAGAAATTATGACCACTATGTCAACCACTAGTTCAGTTCAGTTCAGTTGAGTCGCTCAGTCATGTCCGACTCTCCGCGACCCCATGAATCACAGCACGCCAGGCCTCCCTGTCCATCACCAACTCCTGGAGTTCACTCAAACTCATGTCCACAGAGTCGGTGATGCCATCGAGGCATCTCATTCTCGGTCGTCCCCTTCTCCTCCCGCCCCCAACCCTTCCCAGCATCAGAGTCTTTTCCAGTGAGTCAACTCGTCGCATGAGGTGGCCAAAGTATTGCAGTTTCAGCTTCAGCATCAGTCCTTCCAATGAACACCCAGGATCGATCTCCCTTAGAATGGACTGGTTGGATCTTTTTTTATCAAATGCTCAAACGATGTTCACTTCTCAAAAAATAACAGTATAAAATTGATGCTGCTGAAATTGAGGTACTATTTTTCCTCCCCAATTTAGTGGATCATTTTCAAGCACTATATTTCATATAACAATTATTCAGAAATTTTCAATATATC
This sequence comes from Moschus berezovskii, assembly GCF_049115385.1. Taxonomy (NCBI): domain Eukaryota; kingdom Metazoa; phylum Chordata; class Mammalia; order Artiodactyla; family Moschidae; genus Moschus; species Moschus berezovskii. The sequence goes on along the minus strand of NC_142469.1, from coordinate 77,768,843 downwards.
ACTAGATCACTGTTAAATTTTTCAAATCATCAATATGAAATTTGTTTTAGAATTTAGTTTTGATTGATGAAATGTCCTTTAATATTTCCAGTTTAATAAGTCCTATTACTCTTTTAAACCAAATTAAAATGAGGCACAAATCAAAGGATTTAGAGCCAGTTATAGTAACTGGATGAGCAAAATATCTCATAAGCATATTAAATTATATAAAACTCAAAAAAGAATCAATGAATGAATCGATCACATTGAGAAATCATGAGACCAAAAATACTAAGCTGTGATGTCCAGGGTTTTACTGCTTTTCTCTGTATCTTAGCCACTCTGTTCTTGAAATTCTCTGGTAACAATTTTACTTTCTAGTAATGTTTAAATCTTTTTAATCTGTTTTCTAATCACAAGAATAGTATTTCTGTACCAAAGAATCATAATACTCCAGGTGTGAAAAGCAATAGAAATCCTACCAATATGCAGAACTGATATAAACAAGTTGACAATCACTTATTAAGCAGAGGGCAGTTACTTATCCCTCCATCCCATCATCTTGGGCATCTGTGTATGATTTGGCACCACTGTAGGCCAGAGACAGGATGCAGAAGATGCTGAAGTCAATTTCTCAGACAGACACCAGTGCAGACCTTAGGCATAATAGATTTAACTGAAACCCAAAAGTTTCCTGGGAATATGAGCAAAGCAGAAAAGGAAAAAAATAAAAGGCAACAACCTTGAGAAAGTTAATCACAGAGAAATTTCTGAGGAGTTGGAAATAAGTAGACCACTTTATAAGAGAAAAGCAAAGGAAATTAGAGACAACTGAAATGTTTACAGGATACAAAAGGAATGGTTAATGGAATAAAAATGTGCATGGTGGGGAAATGGACTGTCTGCAGAGAGTGGGGTACGGTGAGTTCTGCAGTAGTTAACAAATAAGGGAGTTAACATTTATTAGCCAAAAAAATATTTTGGAGAAGCAAAGGGAAGTGCACATCCTAACAAGACTGAAATACAAGGGCTTATCTGGTTAAATTGAAAGAGCAATTTGTTTTCTTTCATGAAAAATCTTCCTTGATTTTTTTAAAACTCATTTCATTTGGGAAAGGTAAAGATATCTTCAGCCTCCTCAACCCAATGGCTTACATTTATTCAGAGAATAAATTCATGCTCCCAGAACTATCCTTGAAAACCCGACCACTCACAATGACTTTGATGGCTTTCCTAAACCAAGGGTAAAATAAAGCATAGATCAAGGGGTTCATGGCTGAGTTGTAATAAGCACACCAACAGCAAATCTCATAAATATAGGCAGGGGTTATGAAGCCCATAAAGGCATCAATTAATGAGTCAATACTGTATGGTAACCACGAAATCATAAACGCTATGACCGTGATACCCAGGGTTTTTGCTGCTTTCCTCTCTCTCTTGGCTACTCTGGATTTGTAACTGTCTAATGATGACTCTGTTTTGCTACCAGTATTTTCAATCTTCTTAGCCTGTTGTCTGGCCACAAGGAAAATATTACTGTAGAGAATTATCATGACAAGGGTAGGTATAAAGAAGGACAGAAAATCTATCAATACCCAGTTTTGATTTACAACCATCTGACAGCCTCCTACACAGTTGAGGACACTAGACAATTCCTCCAGCCCATTCTCATTGGCACCCGTGTAGAACACAGCACCACTGTAAGTAATGGGCAGGATCCAGGAGATGCTGACGCATACCCCTGACACAGACACCGTGAACTTGGTGGGATAGACCAGCGGGTCAGTAACAGCAATGTACCTGTCGATGGAGATGAAGGACAGGTGGAAGAGAGAAGAGTAACAAAATGCCGCGTCAAAGCACATGTGCAAAGTGCAGAAAGTTCGCCCAAAGTACCAGCAGCTCTCCACGGACCTCACCATGCTGAAGGGCATCACGGTCACTCCCACCAGAAAGTCTGCACAGGCCAGAGAGGCGATGAGAAAATTGGTTGGTGAGTGCAGCTGCTTGAAATGAAGGATGGCAGTCATCACCAGGAGGTTTCCAAACACGGCCAGGACAGCCCCAAAGCCATACACCATGTACAGAATCACGCGGGATGCGGGTGAGTAGGGGGTTTTCACACAGGATCCATTCAGGTGCTTGTAGCAGAGCTGCACAGCTGCAGTGGGAGACGAGTTGCTCATGATCTGTCCTTTACATCTAGAGAATTCTGTCCTTGATTTTCATAAAGAATATAGGATTCTTATTTTCAATACACCTGGGGTGAAAACATACATCCACTAGGATATCTGAGGAAATTATCAGATATTATTACAAATATTTTTAAAAATTTTCCTTATTTTATAAATCTCAAATGCGTTTAATAACAAAATAAAGCACAAAAATTACACTGAACAATAACATTGGAATTAATTTCGACTAATGCTTCGTTTCCTGAATTTGATAAAATTTTCTTTTAGTCATAAATATTTTTCTATTTTTTTACCTCCCGAGTTCCTCTTTGCAACAGGCAGTGATATGAGAAGTAATTACAGAGTGAAAGAAACCTATTAGGTTTATCTGCATTACTGCCTAAAGCACACAATCCTTCCTGATATATAAAAGCTATCTGTAAGAGAATCCCTAGATGGAATCCCTGTAGTGAAAGGTGTGAACTTGCAAGGTTATTTTCAGGAGTGACTATTAAGAAAGTTATTCTTCAAAAGAGTTCCTCACATTAAGTTACCCATCATGTTTCTTTGACCAAAGACTTTTTTTATTCTTAGACTTAAACCTTTTGCCAATTCTCAATCCTGTTGTGGATACTTTGCTGGATTTTAGCTGAAAAGATATAACTGGGTACACACAGTGAGAGCAGATACTTGGCTTTTTTCCTCCAGTCAAGAATCATTTTTGTATCTTCAGTGGGCACCAACAAACAGACAAGGGAACATACGCCATGAGCAGCTTGTAACGGACGAATTACATTACAGGAAAGCATTAAGAACACCACAATATTTAGGCACACCCACATTTGTGAGCTTCTGCAAAAGTCAGTGCTGATAGAGGAAAGATCTCTCTCTTCTCAGGATGTTGTCACTGGAAGCAGATTGCAACGTCTCTCCATCCACCTGAGAAATGGGTGTAATCCCTCTGAATACTGCTGCTGTGAGGTCCTCACATTCCCCTTTGTAGTGCGTTCAATACTGCTGCCCCCACAAATGATATATTCATGTTCTAACCACCCAAATCAGACAGTGTTTGGAAAAGATGTCTCCACAGGTTTGATAACACATAGTAAATACATTAATTATATGCAAGTTTTAAGCATTTTTGCAAGTCAGTGTAAAACTGAGTTGGTTATGAACTTAATTCTTTACATAATTTATTTCTGTTTAATAGATATTTCTTAATATATGCTAACCTCTTATGGAATAACTTGCGTGAAATGGCAAATGATACAACATTGTATTTTCTCCAACCACAGACTCCCAGTGTCCTCTGCAAATCTTCCTTCCTCATCTCTCATTAGATCTCAGGCACACCCCAGAGCTTTCTAGTCACTCTGTGTGTTAATAATTTAGTTTGGACAACTCCAATTTGAAACTACAGTCTAAATGTGAAAAAAGTATCCCTGTCTTCCCTGTGCCCAGGCTAGCCAGCTCTGAACTTAAGCATTTCATCATTTTCACAAGGGAATGCTTGAATTGGTACATGCCATCTGAAGATAAGTCCTGTTAACTAATCACAGAGTTCATTTCCTCCTAAAATCCCATTGAGATGCCACAAAAAGTATTTTTGAAAGAGGAAAATCTGATGGAGCAAACTAATGCGAAAACCAGGGTAAAGAAATACACTCACGATACACACAATGAAGTTTACCAGAAAGCTGAAAGAAATGTTTTTTCTAATAGATCCTGAAAAAAATTCTTAATCCCAGAAAAAGCAACTAAAGAATGAGGACAAGAATATAATAAAAACAATGCTATAAAAAGTTTCTTCTCAGCTGAAGGGTCTAAACTTCAAGTTCCTACCAAGTGCAAAGAGGAAAAATGATACAAATGCCGATGCTAACTACAGACAAATATAAAGAGAAACTTTTAAAAGTTCCTAGGAACAGAGGCCAGAGGGTACCAGCTTATGAAAAAGACATGAATATCATATCATGATCAAGCTTCTCATCAGTACACTAGATCCAAGAAGGCAATGGAGTTGTGCTTTACAAGTTATCAGACAATTTATTTTGGAAACATAACTCTAGTTAAAGTCAAAATTTTAACTGAAATCTTATAAAATTCTTTAAAACTCATATGGAACTAAGAAGAAATATATAATGCATGATTACATACATATAGCATATATTTCTATATATCATACAGTATATCAATGTATTATACCAATTTTTTATTCTACCGAATTATAATCAATATAATAAAGTACATGCATATAGTATGTAAATAATATACAATATTTGCATTAGTATAAAATAGAGAAGAAATAGATGGTTGTGGATCATTAAAAGCAGGCAAGCCACATATAATGGAGCAGAAGTGAAGCAGTTCTTAGAAAGGAGAGCTTGTGCAGGACCAGAGGGAGGAGCAGATGAAGGTGGATCACTGGGCTGTCCCAGCAGGACCGGATGCAGCCAGACTCCCTCTGGAAAGTGGTTGTGAATTCATAAGACTCTGGCTATATGACCTTGTTCAGGTCACTTAAGCTAGGGCCTGCACCTGAAAAGGGATGATTCAAACTCAACCTCATTCAACAAAAAAAGAAGAAACAAATGTGGTCAATTCACACAGTGAAGTACTACTCAATCAAAAAGAAAAAGAATCAAACGCTGATTCATGCTTTGACATGGCTTATTCTCTATATTATTCATCAGAGTGAAATAATTCAAACAAAAATGAGCACATAATATAATGTATGGTTGCATTTATATAAAATGCTAGGAAGTACATTCTATAAAATTCTAGGAAGTCCCACTTGATGGACATGAGTTTGAGCAAGCTCTGGAAGTTGGTGATGGACAGGGAGGCCTGGCTTGCTGCAGTCTATGGGGTGGCAAAGAGTCGGACATGACTGAGCGACTGAACTGATTGAGGAAGTACAAATTAGTATAGAGTGACGTAAAGCTGACCAGGGGCTGCCTGGGAATGGAAGAGGGTTGAGTATGTAGAGGTGAGCAAGAAGAACATTGCAAAGGACTTGATGAAGTCTGGGAAGTGAAATATAACAAACTAGTGGAGGTGATGGAATTCCAGTTGAGCTATTTCAAATCCTGAAAGATGATGCTGTGAAAGTGCTGCACTCAATAGGCCAGCAAATTTGGAAAACTCAGCAGTGGCCACAGGACTGGAAAAGGTCAGTTTTCATTCCAATCCCAAAGAAAGGCAATGCCAAAGAATGTTCAAACTACCACACAATTGCACTCACCTCACATGTTAGCAAAGTAATGCTCAAAATTCTCCAAGCCAGGCTTCAACAGTACATGAACAAAGATGTTTAAGCTCGATTTAGAAAAGGCAGAGGAATCAGAGATCCAATTGCCAACATCTGTTTGATCATAGAAAAAGCAAGAGAGTTCCAGAAAGACACCTACATCTGCTTTATTGATGATGCCAAAGACTAGACTGTGTGGATCACAACAAACTGTGGAAAATTCTTCAAGAATGGGAATACCAGACCACCTTACCTGCATCCTGAGAAATCTGTATGCAGGTCAAGAAGCAAAAGTTAGAACTGGACATGGAACAACGGACTGGTTCCAAATTGGGAAAGGAGTACATCAAGGCTGTGTACTGTCACCCTGCTTATTTAACTTATATGCAAAGTACAGCATGCAAAACGTAGGACTGGATGAAGCACAAGCTAGAATCAAGGTTAACGGGAGAAATATCAATACTCAGATATGCAGATGACACCACCCTTATGGCAGAAAACAAAGAACTAAAGAGTCTCTTGACGAAATTGAAAGAGGAGAGTGAAAAATTTGGCATAAAACGACATGCAGAAAACTAAGATTGTGGCATCCAGTCCCATCACTTCATGGCAAATAGATAAACAATGGAAACAGTGAGATACTTTATTTTTTAGCTCCAAAATCACTGCAGATGGTGACTGCAGCCATGAAATGAAAAGATGCTTGCTCCTTGGAAGAAAAGCTATAACCAACCTAGACAGCGTGTTAAAAAACAGAGATATTACTTTGCCAACAATGGTCCATTTAGTCAAAACTATGATTTTTCCAGTAGTCATATATGGATGTGAGAGTTGGACTACAAAGAAAACTGAAAAAAAAAAAAGAAAACTGAGCACTGAATTATTGATGCTTTTGAGCTGTGGTGTTGGAGAAGACTCTTGAGAGACCCTTGGACTGCAAGGAGAGCCAACCAGTCCATCCTAAAGGAAATCAGTCCTGATTATTTGTTGGAAGGACTGATGCTGAAGCTAAAACTGAAGCTCCAATACTTTCACCACCTGATGTGTAGAGCTGCTTTATTAGAAAAGACCCTGACGCTGGGAAAGATTGAAGGCAGAATCAAAGGGGTCAGCAGAGGCTGAGATGGTTGGATAGCATCACCGACTCAATGGACATATGTTTGAGGAAGCTCCAGGAGATGATGAAGGAGAGGGAAGCCTGGTGTGCTGCAGTGAAGGAGAGGGAAGCCTGGTGTGCTGCAGTCCATGGGGTTGCAAAGAGTCAGATACAACTGAGTGACTGAACAAAATGTGTATTCTTATATAATCTATGAGAAATAGAATATGTCCTGCCATATCAGTAAATAAGAATGTTACAGTCATCAGCAACTACAGTCCTCCAACATGAGCCACTGAGTCCTGATGAAAGTCAGAAAAGAATACCTACCATCTAATAACCATCACACTATACCAATCCCTACAGTGAGACCTGAGAATAGTCAGAATGTGAAAATACAGGATACTGACCCAGGCAACTGAGGTGCATGTCAAAGGAATGGTTTCAGTGAGCCTAGACTCTTACTTCTTCCCATATATAGAAAAGCACTAAATTTCTTAACTTGACACATCTGGCTTCTTTAATTAACAGTAATTTTTTTATATTCCCAACTACCCACCCTTTGTTGCAAAACTACTTTATATCTAGTTCCTCCCCTTGCCTCCTCGAAGCAGTTCTTCAAAGTTCTCTGAAATGCCATCTCCTGGGCTGCAGCCCTTGTTTTGCCCGTAAATGAAACTTAATTCTCAACTTTCATGTTGTGCAATTTTTTTCCAAGGTCTATGAAGTATTCACTGCAGATGCTGATTGCAGCTATGAAATTAAAAGACTCTTACTCCTTGGCAGGAAAGTTATGACCAACCTAGATAGCATATTAAAAAGCAGAGACATTACTTTGCCAACAAAGGTCCGCCTAGTCAAGGCTATGGTTTTTCCCGTGGTCATGTGTGGATGTGAGAGTTGGACTGTGAAGAAAGCTGAGCGCCGAAGAATTGATGCTTTTGAACTGTGGTGCTGGAGAAGACTCTTGAGAGTCCCTTGGACTGCAAGGAGATCCAACCAGTCCATTCTAAAGGAGATCAATCCTGGGTGTTCATTGGAAGGACTGATGCTAAAGCTCAAACTCCAATACTTTGGCCACCTCATGCGATGAGTTGACTCACTGGAAAAGACTCTGATGCTGGGAAGGATTGGGGGTGGGAGGAGACAGGGACGACAGAGAATGAGATGGCTGGATGGCATCACCAGCTCGATATACATGAGTTTGAGTAAACTCCGGGTGTTGGTGATGGACAGGGAGGCTGTGATTCATGCTGCAATTCATGCTGTCGCGGAGAGTTGGACACGACTGAGTGGCTGAACTGACTGACTGACTGATGAAGTATTTCTATATTTAAACGAAATATGCATTTGTTTATTCAACACTTACGTGTTGAGTTTCCTCTATATTCCAAGCAAAGTGGAAGGTTCATCTTGAAGCTACTCATATGAACAAATAAGTCATTTTCTTCTGAGGCATGCTCTTAGTCGATCAATCATGTCCAATTCTTTGCGACCCTATGGACTGTAGCCCGCCAGGCTCCTCTGTCCGTGGGGATTCCCCAGGCAAAATACTAGAGTGGGTTGCCATGCCCTCCTCCAGTGGATCTTCCCAACCCAGGGATCAAACCCAAGTCTCCCGCATTGCAGACACATGGTGGGGCACAGTGCAGGAGGAGAGATAGGGCACTATACATACATATATGTATGCTGCTGCTGCTAAGTCACTTCAGTCGTGTCCGACTCTGTGTGACCCCATAGATGGAAGCCCACCAGGCTCCCCCGTCCCTGGGATTCTCCAGGCAAGAACACTGGAGTGGGTTGTCATTTCCTTCTCCAATGTGTGAAAGTGAAAACTGAAAGTGAAGTCGCTCAGTCGTGTCCGACCCTTAGCGACCCCACGGACTGCAGCCCACCAGGCTCCTCCATCCATGGGATTTTCTAGGCAACAGTAACATATATGTATAAATATAATATAAATATGTCCAACATATGATCAGAAAGCAGCAAGTAGTGTCATGGACAAATGAACAAAGTGGTTCCTAAGAAGGTAGGAGCTATTTAGATATGTATTCAGTTGCTACTGTTTTAATTTCTCATTCATGAAAAAAATGAAGACAAACTTTACAACATATTGTTAATACATGAGCTATTCAAGGAGTATAAAAGGTGCAGATATAATCATTCACTATCATAATGATATACTATATCCATGAAAAAAAATTAAGTACAATTTGGAAACCCACACCACGAAGATGGCGTGAAGTGTTTTGAATGTAAAAGACTTGTTATGGAGAAGAGGCTCAAAGGAACCAAATAATCAGTAATAGAAAACGACAAGAGCCTGTATTTGCTTGATGTGCAGACCAATCTTGCTATAGAAATTAAGATGTAATTTATTTAAATGAACCTCCCTTCACCCTCAGGGGGAAAACTTTGTACAGTAAAATACATAATGAAGAATTGTAGGTTAAAATGATATATCACTAAATCAATTACTCCCATCAATGTACTGGTATCTCCAAAGAATTGTGTTTAGTCTTTTCTCTGTGATGACTGATTTTTTTCCCTTAAAATAATTGGTACAAAGTCTTGTGTTCGTATTGCTTTCATTAACTTGACTGCAGCAACTGGGCCACAAGAGAGGAGAAAGAATTATTGGTTACTTTACTTATTCTCTGATTCTTTGGATGTGAGTATCAGCTCTATTGTTTAACAAATACACCACTTTTGGAATGAGACTCACCTCATTATGCCTCGAGTCCCTCATTTTTGACCCAGAAGTAATAATAATATAGCAATAGTATTCTCTCTCACATAGTATTGTGAAGACTAAGTAGGGCAGGTAAGTCAGTCCCAAGCACAGAATGAGTGGCCTATAACTCAAATACAGCATTCTTAGGTTTGCATATCAGAAGCACTCAATAAATGTTCACTGAAACAAAGGCCAATGGATTAGTTCCCACACAATCAGAGTAATTCATAGTAGAGAAAAATGAGAGCAGGAGCTTAATTTTTTTGTAAAGAAGAAAGTTGATATAGTTATAAAAACAAAAGAAATGTAGATCTAGGAAAGTGGAAAAATTAATGATTTGTCTAGTACATGTGAAGCTCTACTAAAAAAAGACAAGTGAAAATGTATTAAACAAGATGTTAGAAGCACTTATTTGAATCTGGAAGCTTTATGATATTCAGCAGAATTTGTAAACACTTTAATTTTAGCTTTCTTATATTTAAAATGAGGAAATATGATTTCCCTATAGCTGTGAAACAGAATAAAAGTTACTGCATTGAAAACATTAAATGAAAATAAGTTGATAATTTTCAGTTCAGAACTGAAGAATGGTAGCTAAACTAATACTAAGCAGTCTAAAGTGCCTTTAAATCATGTCTATCATCTTTAATCATCAGATTGAGAGTTTCACACAAGTAGAATATAATCAGAAGTAATTTACTATCTCAGGAAAAGTTTACCAGTTTGAAGCATTTGTTTAATAACAGAAATGATGCTCTAATATAAGATTGATTTACAACAAGCAAGAAATTACAGAAGAATAACAAGAATATATTGATGTGTGTTTACTCCTGCTACAAAGATGTGACACTCTGATTTTTAAATCTTGATGTCTGATGACAACAAAGCTAAAGTTAGAATAGAATTAAGCAATTTATTTAAAAAAAATTATACAACACCCTCCAATCTTAGTGCCAAGAACAAGTCTGCATGTCTGAAAAGCTGGCTAAGTTGTATCCAATGTGAGTTGCTTAACTTACTCAGTTTCATATTTGTGGATTACACAAAATGAGTTTATCGGCCTCTGTCTGCCATCCTTTTACACTGTTCAATTCAGGTCTCTATTCTTTTGGACACATTTTTAATTAGGGCTTTTGTTTGAATCCTTGAAAACTCTTATAAGTAATTTTTGGAATAATTCAAAAGTGAGGAAATAGTAAGTTAATTTAAGATAAAGTACAATAATGAGTGACAATCTTAGAATCAATGCATGCACTAAACATAAGTTAACTGATAAAATTTCTAAACACAGCTGAAATGTTATGAGCAGACAATCACCAAGAAGAAGCTCATTCAACAAATGAAAGTTATTTACGGCACTGATTACCTTTCCCATAGTTAATAACTCAATTGATAGGGTAGTAAAGAACTCTGTCTCTGGATTGATTTTACCTGACTCTGATTATCATATCCCTGACTCAGAAATCTGAAAACCTGACATTGCAGATTCAATACTTTGCTCTTCCTAGACCAGGACCTCTGGATCTTCCAGCTCTATTTGCATTTTAATAGAAAAATATTACAAAAGAATAAAGAGAAGTCTTAACCAGGGATTGAACTATCATAAAGTAATAAAAGGGAGGATTTAGAATAACAAAAATATACTAGATCCTTGTCATGCATTCTTTTAAATTTTTTTAAGGATGCTACAAAGGGAAGATTATTAGAGAAACAGTGAAGTTCAGAGAGAAGTAGCAGCCCCAGATCCGTGTTAAACGTTTCTGGCTCCAAGGTCATGCTGTTTCCATAGCAACAAGGTTTTTATGTTATATTGATTAAAGAGTGATGAAACTGAATTTAAGTGTTTAGGTCATAATAGAAGCATAACAATATTTTACAGTAGAAGATCTTGCACATATATGATTAAATTTTCTACCCAATGGTGCGTTCACTGTGAATCTATTTTCAATTCCTCCATCTTAAAAGTGAACTTACCCAGAAAATAAATTTACTGTCGAGGAATTCGCTCTCAAGACTTTGCCAGTGACAATGAGTTTGATGGCTTTTCGAAACCAAGGATAAAAGAAAGCATAAATCAAGGGATTCATAGCTGAGTTATAATAAGCAATCCAAACCAGTATTTCATAAATATATGTGGGAGTGATGAAACCTAGGAAGGCATCAGTGATGGAATCCAGGAAGTAAGGCAGCCAGGAGATCAGAAATGCCAGCACTGCGACGCCCAGTGTTCTTGCTGCCTTTCTCTCCCTCTTGGCCACTCTGTCTTGGAAGTTGTCTGAGCGTCTCCCAGTCTTATTGCTCAGATTCTCAATTTTTCTAGCCTGTTGTTCAGCAATGAGGAAAATCTTGAAGTACAGAACTATCATCACAAGGGTGGGGATGAAAAATAATAGAAAATTCACCAATACCCAACTTTGATTCATTGCAATTTGACAGCCTCCCACACAGGTGAGTGCACTTACTAGATCCTCCAGTCCAACTGCATTTGCTCCTGTGCCAAAAAGAGAAAAAGAATAAATAATTGAAAAGAGCCAGGAGAAGCAATAAACATGCCAGAAACAGACACAGTGAACCTGATTGGATAGACCAGGGGGTCAGAGACAGCAATGTACCTGTCCAGAGAGATAAAGCACAAGTGGTAGATGGAAGCTAAACAGAATGACACGTCAAAACAGGGATGAAATTTACAGTAACTCTCCCCAAAATACCAGCAGCTCTCCACAGACCTCACTGTGCTGAAGGGCATCACAGTCACTCCCACCATGAAGTCCGCACAGGCCAGGGAGGCGATCAAGAAACTGGTTGGAGAATGCAGCTGCTTGAAGTGGAGAATGGAAATCATTACCAAGAGGTTTCCAAATACAGCCAGCACAGCTCCAAAACCAAACACTGTGTACAGGATGAGGCGGGGACCTGGCGAGTAGGGGGTTTTCACACAGGATCCATTCAGGTTCTCGTAGCAGAAATGTACAGCTGCAACAGTGGATGGGCTGCTGTTCATGATGCTGCTGTCAATAGCTTGTAAACATTTGCAGAAGTTCTGCCCCTTACACAAAATAGAGCAGTTTTCTATTTCCTGGTGGGAGAGAAAAGATCTGGTTGCACTGATTACTTTTGTTATAGTTACCAAACATTATCCCCATCACCTGTCATATATCCGTATCAATCTGTGAATGTATGAAATAACAATATATTCCATTCAAATGTCCATAAATTTTAGCTATTACTTTCCTTATAATTTAGACTGTAATTTGAAACAATATTCTAAATCAAATAGGAATTTAACAGAAAATAAATATTTCAAATATTCTTTGCCACAAAAGATTTCTTGCCTTACAATTTATCAACAATCGTTTATTACCTGATCTATGTATGGGGAATATTCCTCTTTGCCAAAGGTAGTAAATGTGTGTGATTTGTTACTCATTGGTTACCTTTTACTACCCAACCACCCTCCCCAGACTGTCTAAAAAGTTAATGACAAAACCCCCAGGAAGCACAGCCAAATCCCATGTCCAAAATTATCCACAGTGGAGTCCCTATACTGCAAGGTGTGAAGAAGAAGAAACTTACACTTAATAATCTCCCGTTAAATCTATTGTTTCATGCATGGATATAAGAAAACCTCAAGAAAAACAAAGGAACACTCTCACTCAAAAACAAAGATGCAAACTAAACAAACTGAAGTCAAATACATATTAAAAGATGATACATCTTGATTAGAGTATATGCAAAGAAAGGAAGTTTGCTTTAACAATTCTATAATTCACCATTTTAATAGATTAGAATTCTATGACAATTCAATGAAATGCAAAAATGCATTTGATAAATTTTAACTTTTATTCACTGCTAAAAGAAAAAATTCTTAGTTCACTAAAAATACAAGAGATCTTTTGTATCTGAAGAGGTCTGTACTAAAAGTATCTATCACATATGATATACACAGCAGTGGAATTTGAGAGAATTCTCTCTGAGTCAAAAAGCAAAGATGCTTCAGTGGGAGAAGATTTATAGGGTATATGTCATTGCAAGACATCCATGAATTCACCTGCATTCCATTCATTCATGTAGGCAACATTTTTATATGTTTATTTACTTAGAATTTATTTGGGTCAAGATAGGAGAGTACACAAGAAACATCCCCTGCCCTTAAAGGGGGTCTTCATGTGATATGAGAGACAGACAGAAAATAGCAATAGTAAGTGCTTCAAGTCAGTCGTGTCCGACTCTGTGAGACCCCATAGACGACAGCCCAGGAGGCTCCCCCATCCCTGGGATTCTCCAGGCAAGAACCCCGGAGTGGGGTGCCATTTTCTTCTCCAATGCAGGAAAGTGAAAAGTGAGAGTGAAGTCGCTCAGTCATGTTGACTCTTTGCGACCCCATTGACTACAGTCTATCAGGCTCCTCCGTCCACAGGATTCTCTAGGTAAGATTACTGGAGTGGATTGCCATTGCCTTCTCCAAGCTAAAATTAACACATATGAAAGATGTGTTAATGAAAGTAATGAGAAAAAGAACAAAGCTGGAAGTATCATGTTCCTTGACTTCAAATGATACTATGAAGCTGCTGCTGCTGCTGCTGCTGCTGCGTCACTTCAGTCGTGTCCGACTCTGTGTGACCCCATAGAGGGAAGCCCACCAGGCTCCCCCGTCCCTGGGATTCTCCAAGCAAGAATACTGGAGTGGGTTGCCATTTCCTTCTCTAATGTGTGAAAGTGAAAAGTGAAAGTGAAGTCGCTCAGTCGTGTCCGACCCTTAGCGACCCCACGGACTGCAGCCTACCAGGCTCCTCCATCCATGGGATTTTCTAGGCAAGAGTACTGGAGTGGCTTGCCATTGCCTTCTCCGACTATGAAGCTAAAGTGACACAAAAACAGATACACAGATCGATGGCCTCTGAATAGAGAGCCCCAAGATAAACTCACACTTACAGTCAGCTAATCTGTGACAGAACAGGCAATCTATGACACAAATGGGGAAAGGACAGTCTCTTCAGTAAGTGGTGCTGGGAAAACTTTCACTTCTCAGAGAACTGGATTCTTCAGCTATGCTTGTATACATGGGGCCATGGGACACTTGGGGATTTCTAGGACCTGTCATGACTGCATGCTACCCTCAGTAGCTCAGGAATCTTTTACTGTCCCTGTGCTGTGGCAGAGTGGTGAGACAATCTGTCAGGCTGCATCCGTAAACAGCCTAGGTGACCATTTCTGCCCTATGATCTCCATTTTTATTGACTTCTGTCCAGAAAAGGGAGAATGAGCTCCCCCTACACTTGGATCTTTTCCCTTCAAACATACTTGACTCTATTAGTTTTCTGTCACTGCTACATGAAATCACCACAAGCTTGGTAGCTTGAAACAACAGAAAGGTATTCCCTGATAGTTCTAGAAGCCAATAGTATAGAATCCCAAATCAAGGTGTTACCAGGACCATGCTTCTTCTGGAGGGTCTAGGGAAGACTACATCCCCAGCCTCCTTTAGTTTCAGCTGACTTCCAGCATTCTTTGGCTTGTGGCCTCATCACTCTAATCTCTGCTCCTGTTATCACATCACCTTTTTCTCTCTGTGGGTAATCTCCTACTGCCTCTTCCTTATATGAACAGGCAGGGTGATGCATTTAGTACTCACTCAAATAATCCAGGATAATTTTTCCATCTAAAAGTTCTTAGTCACATCTTCAAGAGCTTTCTTTTTTCAAATAAGATTAGCATTGATGGATTCTAGAACCCCATGAACAGTATCAAAGGGCAAAATGATAGGATACTGAATGAGGAATTCCCCAGGTCGGTAGGTGCCCAGTATGCTACTGGAGATCAGTGGAGAAGTAACTCTAGAAGGAATAAAGGGATGGAGCAAAAGCAAAACCAATACCCAGTTGTGGATGTGACCAGTGATAGAAGCAAGGTCTGGTGCTGTAAAGAGCAATATTGCATAGGAACCTGGAATGTTAGGTCCATGAATCAAGGCAAATTGGAAGTGGTCAAACAGGAGATGGCAAGAGTGAACATAGACATTCTAGGAATCAGTGAATTAAAATGGACTGGAACGGGTGAATTTAACTCAAATGACCATTATATCTACTACTGTGGGCAGGAATCCCTTAGAAGAAATGGAGTAGCCATCATGCTCAACAAAAGAGTCCGAAATGCAGTACTTGGATGCAATCTTAAAAACGATAGAATGATTTCTGTTCGTTTCCAAGGCAAACCATTCAATATTACAGTAATCCAGGCCTATGCCTCAACCAGTAACACTGAAGAAGCCGAAGTTGAACGGTTCTATGAAGACCTACAAGACCTTTTGGAACTAACACCCAAAAAAGATGTTATTTTCATTATAGGGGACTGGAATGCAAAAGTAGGAAGTCAAGAAACACCTGGAGTCACAGGCAAATTTGGCCTTGGAGCACGGAATGAAGCAGGGCAAAGGCTAATAGAGTTTTGTCAAGAGAACGCAATGGTCATAGCAAACACCCTCTTCCAACAACACAAGAGAAGACTCTACACATGGACATCACCAGATGGTCAACACCGAAATCAGATTGATTATATTCTTTGCAGCCAAAGATGGAGAAGCTGTATACAGTTAGCAAAAACAAGATCAGGAGCTGACTGTGGCTCAGATCATGAACTCCTTATTGCCAAATTCAGACTTAAATTGAAGAAAGTAGGGAAAACCACTAGACCATTCAGATATGACCTAAATCAAATCCCTTATGATTATACAGTGGAAGTGAGGAATAGATTTAAGGCACTAGATCTGATAGAGTGCCTGATGAACTCTGGATGGAGGTTCGTGACATTGTACAGGAGACAGGGACCAAGACCATCCCCATGGAAAAGAAATGCAAAAAAGCAAAATGGCTGTCTGAGGAGGCCTTACAAATAGCTGTGAAGAGAAGCAAAAAGCAAAGGAGAAAAGGAAAGATATAAGCATCTGAATGCAGAGTTCCAAAGAATAGCAAGGAGAGATAAGAAAGCCTTCCTCAGTGATCAATGCAAAGAAATAGAGGAAAACAACTGAATAGGAAAAACAAGAGATCTCTTCAAGAAAATTAGAGATTCCAAGGGAACATTTCATGCAAAGATGGGCTCGATAAAGGACAGGAATGGTATGGACCTAACAGAAGCAGAAGATATTAAGAAGAGGTGGCAAGAATACACAGAAGAACTGTACAAAAAAGATCTTCACGACCAAGATAGTCACGATAACGTGATCACTGACCTAGAGCCAGACATCTTGGAATGTGAAGTCAAGTGGGCCTTAGAAAGCATCACTACGAACAAAGCTAGTGGTGGTGATGGAATTCCAATTGAGCTATTTCAAATCTTGAAAGATGATGCTGTGAAAGTGCTGCACTCAATATGCCAGCAAATTTGGAAAACTCAGCAGTGGCCACAGGACTGGAAGAGGTCAGTCTTCATCCCAATCCCAAAGAAAGGCAATGCCCAAGAATGCTCAAACTACTGCACAATTGCACTCATCTCACACGCTGGTAAAGTGATGCTCAAAATTCTCCAAGCCAGGCTTCAGCATTATGTGAACCCTGAACTCCCAGATGTTCAAACAGGTTTTAGAAAAGGCCAAGGAACCAGAGATCAAATTGCCAACATCCGCTGGATCATGGAGAAAGCAAGAGAATTCCATAAGAGCATCTATTTCTGCTTCATTGACTATGCCAAAGCCTTTGACTGTGTGGATCACAATAAACTGTGGAACATTCTGAAAGAGATGGGAATACCGGACCACCTGACCTGCCTCTTGAGAAACCTATATGCAGGTCAGGAAGCAACAGTCAGAACTGTACATAGAACAACAGACTGGTTCCAAATAGTAAAAGGAGTACGTCAAGGCTGTATATTGTCACCTTGCTTATTTAACTTTTATGCAGAGTACATCATGAGGAACGCTGGGCTGGAAGAAGCACAAGCTGGAATCAAGATTGCTGGGAGAAATATCAATAACCTCAGATATGCAGATGACACTACCCTTATGGCAGAAAGTGAAGAGGAACTCAAAAGCCTCTTGATGAAAGTGAAAGAGGAGAGTGAAAAGGTTGGCTTGAAGCTCAACATTCAGAAAACAAAGATCATGGCATCTGGTCCCATCACTTCATGGCAAATAGATGGAAAAACAGTGGAAACAGTGTCAGACTTTATTTTTTTGGGCTCCAAAATCACTGTGGATGCTGATTGCAGCCATGAAATTAAAAGATGCTTACTCCTTGGAAGGAAAGTTATGACCAACCTTGATAATATATTAAAAAGCAGAGACATTACTTTGCCAACAAAGGTCCGTCTAGTCAAGGCTATGGTTTTTCCCATGGTCATGTATGGATGTGAGAGTTGGACTGTAAAGAAAGCTGATCGCCGAAGAATCGATGCTTTTGAACTGTGGTGTTGGAGAAGACTCTTGAGAGTCCCTTGTACCGCAAGGAGATCCAACCAGTCCATTCTAAGGGAGATCGATCCCTTGGATCGATCATTGGAAGGAATGATGCTGAAGCTGAAACTGCAATACTTTGGCCACCTCATGCGAAGAGTTGACTCACTGGAAAAGACTCTGATGCTGGGAAAGGTTGGGGGTGGGAGGAGAAGGGGACGACCGAGAATGAGATGGCTGGATGGCATCACCGACTCTGTGCACATGAGTTTGAGTGAACTCCGGGAGTTGGTGATGGACAGGGAGGCCTGGCGTGCTGTGATTCATGGGGTCGCGGAGAGTCAGACACGACTGAGCGACTGAACTGAACTGAGGGTTTAGGATGTGGATCTCCATATAGGGCTTCTACAACCAATTACATGAGCTTATCATTTATTGTCACTCTCAACTCAGACCTATTCAGAGAGATGGGATTCCCTTCCTAATAAACCTTCACTATTTTCTTATTTTTGTTCTCCAATTATCCTTCCTACTCTTATTCCTAGATGCAAGGAAGTTTTGCTATTGTCCAAAACTACTTCAAATCTATTGAACATCATTTCTTCCTGTCCCAACAGAGTCTGGCTTTGCAAATCTGAAGTGTTAGGAAAATAATCCTACTTATTCCCCACTTCAACTAAAGCAATCAAAATAGACTAGATGTTCTGAAGAGGTTTTTCAGGTTTCTCTTACTCACAACTTGATTTTTTATTGTATAGAAATTTTAAATTTTGAAACATAATGTTAAGAGAAAAATAGGAAGAAAAAAATGAGCATTGAAAATAATAGGGAGGTGAGCATGAAGGGTGAAAATGCCAAAAAATTTATTCACCAGAAGACTGGGAAATGGAAAAGTGAAAAATCTTAGCAGTAAGGAAAGATGACCAACATGACTTTGGAAACACATTTCTAGGAGATGGTTGAAGAAACTCACTTTAAAAAATGTTTGTGTCATTGAATTTGAGGAACAATTTTTCCCAAATTTGAAATTATACCCAACACTATATTCTATGCCATTAAAATGGAAATTTTTAAAATTAAATTTCTTCATTTTGATTTCTTATACAGAAAACAATTTTATATTGATAAATTGTTAATCTTGACCAGTTATATTAAGTTTTAATTCTCCCCTAAACCAAGGGTAAAGAAAGGAATTTAAAGCTGAATTTTTAAAATCAAATCCAATAAGTTTATTGCAAATTTGAATGATTACTGTGTATATATATATGATTGTTGATGTGTTTGGGTTTAAGTGGATTGTATCACTGTTTTTTCTAATCATCAAATTTTGTTCTTTGTTCTCTTAAGCCTTCTTGACCTATTTTAATTAATTTTTTTATTATTCAATCATTCCCTACTATGAAATTATAAATATCACTTTTATCATTCTGTTGGCAGGTACCCAAGAGTTTCAATATGTATTGTTGATTAATTAAATTCTTCCATAAATTCGTAATTTTATGAATTCCAAGCAGTGCAAAAAGTTGCCAGGAATCACAGCTAAATATTTAAATTTATTATCTCCCCCACCTCTTTTGATAACTGTTGTCATCTATTTTATTTGAATAATTTAATTTAAATTTAATTAAATCCCAAAAGATTTAATTTAAATCTCAAAAGACATTTATTTTAGTTTAGCATGTATTAAGTTTTCTCTTCTTTATACTTTGTGATATTCTTCATTATTTCCTACCTTTCAGTGTTTCCTCTGGAATCGGTTTTATTCTCCATGGAGAACTTGCTTTAGTTTCTTTGTGTGTGATCATGTGCTGGCAATGAACACTCACTTTTTTTCAACTAAAAAATATTTTCATTTTATGTTGCCTTCAGCTTTGAAAAGTGTATCTGCTACTACCTCCAGAATTCAAAGTTGTCAGTCATTTTATATGAGGTGAGCTGGAAGCAGACATCTTTCTTATAGAATTTTTTTTTCTTTTGGCTGTGCCACTTCCCATGAAAGATTTCCCCCTATCAGGGATCAGACCCATGCTCCCTGCAGTGGAAACTCAGAACTTTAACCACTGGACTGCCACTGAAGCCCTTGTGTAGGATTTTTTAAAAACATAACAGGAAAGTTTTCTTAGGGGATATATATGTTATAATTCAAAGTCACGGCGTGCTTTTCCACCTCAAGTAAATTAAACAATTGTGGGAAATACATGTCTATAATCTCTATTTGTATGGCAGGCAAAAGCATTTGGTGTCCAGAACTAGTTTCTCAATAATATCAAGGCAGACTTAAATTTTTTTTTAGTTATATCATCTGCAAATGATGATACACTAATTTTTCATGTTTGAATTTCTTTATCTATTTATATAGCTTGTCTAATTGTACTAACTAGTACTTATAAAATAGCATTTATAAAATGTGATAACATTGGACCATTTTGTCTTTTTCTGAAACTTAAAAAGAGTGCTCTTAAAATTTTACCTCTGAGTATGTGTTGAATTTCAGTGATAGATATATTTTATCATGTTAATGAAGGAAACAATGAACAATCAAAACTTTCCACAGAACTTAGGGAAGATCCAGGAACTTCATTCAAATGCTCAGTATTAACATGGCCTGTGTCTTTGTTCTTTCTCTCTTGGGTATAATATAATAGACAATTTAATAGATTCATCCCTACCTACTGATGAATTTTTCTGGAATCATGTTGCCAACTCTAATTTAGTCATCTAAGCTTGGACTGCAAGGAGATCCAACCAGTCCATTCTCAAGGAAATCAGTCCTGGGTGTTCATTGGAAGGACTGATGCGAAAGCTGAAACCAATACTTTGGCCATCTCACGCAAAGAGTTGACTCACTGGAAAAGGCTCTGATGCTGGGAGGGATTGGGGGCAGGAGGAGAAGGGGACGACAGAGAATGAGATGGCTGGATGGCATCACCGACTCGACAGACATGAGTTTGAGAGAACTCCGGGAGTTGGTGATGGACAGGGAGGCCTGGCGTGCTGTGATTCATGGGGTCGCGGAGAGTTGGACACGACTGAGCAACTGAACTGAACTGAACTGAGCTGAACTGAAGACCAAGGAGGTTATAGTGTGGTGTTAATACCATCAAGGCATTGTAAGTTTTTATTAGAAAGCCATGATAGGCATATCTGGAATAGTCGTATTGAGAAAAGACTGTCACGATGTGTATGACAGAATCTTATCTCTTATTTTCTTTTGTTATGTTCCATATACCCATTTCATGTTCAAGTGAATTTCATATTTAGAATTACATTGAGATTTTGGTGCCATTTTTAACAATATAATATTTTGCTTACCCATAGGATAAATTTTAAAAAGTTTAATTTTCCTTCGGCCTTGTCATATACATTATCTATAATTTAGGAACAGTGCAATTCTCTGTGACATTTATTAAATGGAACTATCAGTTCAGTTCAGTCACTCAGTCGTGTCTGACTCTTTGCGACGCCATGAACCGCAGCACACCAGGTCTCCCGGTCCATCACCAACTCCCGGAGTCCACCCAAACCCATGTCCATTGAGTTGGTGATGCCATCCAACGATCTCATCCTCCATCGTCCCCTTCTCCTCTGAACTATAATATGATCCAACTCTTTCACTTAATTTTTTTCTATTGTCCTCTATACTCTAAAAATAGGGAACATTATGTCTTTTCTTAAAAATCTGCTGCTGCTAATCTAATTTATTAAGGATAGAAAGTGATAGCATGAAAATGTATTTATTGTTACCAGGCCACTCATTTATTCTTTGTAGATTGTCTTTCTGTTTTCCCAAGCCCAGTCTTCCACTTAAGGAGATTAATCCCACAATCCAAAATAGATTTTACACTCCGATCTGCCTATACAAGTTGAAACATGCTTGAAGACACCTCAAAAGTTCTTTCTACTCAAAAATAAGGCCTCTTTAACAATATTTTAAGTCCTCATTAACAATTTTTAACAAATCAAAGCCATGGGACCATATGTGGGTGATAAGACAATGTTATAGGAAAGATCAATACCAAGTGCCAGTCTGGTAATGGCAACTAGTCCTCTGCTTACAGGATTTAACATCTATGGCACTCTTCAAAGCCTCAAAAATATAATTGAAAATGCATTGTCCATATTACCTACAAAAATTATTTCCCTTGAGGAAAATACTAGACAAAATACATTTTTTTAATCCTTATCCATCCTTGACACATGTATTTGCATATAATTAATGTTCAGTATAGCATATTAAAAAGCAGAGACATTACTTTGCCAACAAAGGTCCGTCTAGTCAAGGCTATGGTTTTTCCTATGGTCATGTATGGATGTGAGAGTTGGACTGTGAAGAAAGCTGATCGCCGAAGAATTGATGCTTTTGAACTGTGGTGCTGGAGAAGACTCTTGAGAGCCCCTTGGCCTGCAAGGAGATCCAACAAGTCCATTCTAGAGGAGATCAATCCTGGGTCTTCATTGGAAGGACTGATGCTAAAGCTGAAACTCCAATACTTTGGCCACCTCATGCGACGAGTTGACTCACTGGAAAAGACTGATGCTGGGCAGGATTGGGGGTGGGAGGAGACGGGGACGACAGAGAATGAGATAGCTGGATGGCATCACCGACTCGATGGACATGAGTTTACGTGAACTCCGGGAGTTGGTGATGGACAGGGAGGCCTGGCGTGCTGTGATTCATGGGGTCGCAGAGAGTTGGACACGACTGAGCGACTGAATTGAACTGAACTGAATGTTCAGTATTTGTTTGATAACAATGAAAAGACTCAGTGAAAACCAATGAGAAAAATTACTTCAACCGTTTTAACTGAAATGACACCACAGAACAATCCAAAAGAAAAAGGCTTACATACCAGTAATTTATTACAACTTAGTTTCATTATACAAAATATTCCAGAAATGCATTCCAAAAACCCTTATTGAATCAATAGTGTAAAGTATTCCAGAGATCAACATGTAAACTTACAGCACACATTGTTTGTACTCTCATTAATCTAAAAATATTTGTAAAAAGCATAAAATTCTTGACCCTACAATATCCCAGAGAAGTAAATACAGACTACATTTAGGTGAGAAAACTGCTGAGAATAAATGGGGATGTGAATTACACTTTACCTTCAAGTGAGAAAAATTGGTGCAGAAATGGTCACTGTTAGTGATAATTGCTTTCACGTGCAGATTTTACATTAGCTAATGATCATTATGCCAGTCTTTTTGTGGTACAATTTTTCCACAAATTTCTACTGCGTAATGTCTGTAACTAATATCTGATTCCAAAGCAGAATTACTGCTTCCACAATACTGCAAGTGAACATTCCAAGATTCTGCCCAGCTATTAAGCAGGAGAGGCATACCTGCTCCTCCAAAAGCTCCAGGAAGGTACAGAGGAGATAGAGTTACAGACCCTTATGTGTGTGTTAAGTCCCTTCAGTTGTGTCCGACTCTTTGCTACGCTATGAATTATAGCCTGCCTGCAGGGCTCCACTGTCCATGGGATTTTCCAGCAAGAATACTGGAGTGAGCTGTCATGCCCTTCTCCAGGGGATCTTCCAAACCAAGGAACTGAACCTGCGTCTTACATCTCCTGCACTGGCAGGTGGGTTCTTTATCACTAGCGCCACCTAGGACGCCTTATGTAATGTTATTGAGCCTGGACTGTCTGATATGGGCTGAATCAGGTCCCCTCACCCCTAATTCACATGTTGAAGTCCTAATTCCCAGTATTAAGCAGTATAACTGTATTTGGAGACAAGATCTTTGAAAAGGTAATTAAGTTAAAATGAGTTATTAAGGATGAGCCCTTATCCAACATGACTGGTATTCTTATAAAGGAGATTAGGATGCAGACTATATCATGTAGCAAGGACCAAGACAGAACAGAGAGAGAAGACAGCCATCTGCAATCCAAGGAGAGGGGTCCTCATAAGAAACAAACTGCTGACACATTGATCTTGGAATTCTAACCTCTAAAACTAGGAGAAAATAATTTCTGTTTATTAAACCACCCCATCTGTTGATACTTTGTCATGACAACCCTAGGAACATAATACAATGTTGCAAAAGACTGAGAAAGAAGGACCATTGAAAGCTATATGAAAGTTGAGTATAAATGAGAAAATTATTAGAGATGTGACAATGAAAAATGAGATTCAGGATTCAATGAAATGGAAAGAGACAAGTGCATGTGGTAAGAGCATGTGCAGAGTATTGAGACAGGCGACACAGGTAAAGCACTTTATCATTTATTATTTAGTGCAATAAATATCTTTACAATGTAAATATCTTTACATCTTATAATTAAAATACCTGCCTGAAACTTTGTTCCTGGCTAACTTGAAAAAAATAAATATTTTCCCAATTTTGAAAGGCTTTATTCATTTTTTGTATCTAATTTCATCATAAATTCATAATTTTAAAAATAGTCCTAAATTTTCAACTTTTGCTCTCATTCATTCTGAAAATAAACTAATGGTTGATGAACTATCCTTAAAAAGTCCCCCAGTTAAAACAACTTTCATGGCTTTCCTAAACCAAGGGTAAAATAAAGCATAAATCAAAGGGTTCATGGCTGAATTATAATAGGCACCCCAACAGCAAATCTCATAAATATAGGCAGGGGTTATGAAACCCATAAAGGCATCAATTAATGTATCAGTTGTATATAGTAACCATGAAATCATAAATGCTACTACTGTGACCCCCAGGGTTTTAGCTGCTTTTCTCTCTCTCTTGGCCACTCTGGATTTGTAGCTCTCTGATTCTGCTTTGCTGCCAGTATTTTCAATTTTTAGAGCTTGTTGTTTAGCTACAATAAAAATCTTACCATAAAGAATTACCATAATAAGGGAAGGTATAAAAAATATCAGAACACTTACCAAAACCCATTCTTGATTTACAACAATTTGACAACCACCTATACAGTTGAGGGCACTTCCTAATTCCTCCATCCCATCGTCACTGACACCTGTGTAGAACACAGTTCCGCTGTACACAATAGGCAGAATCCAGGAGATGCTGACGCATACCCCTGACACAGACACCATGAACTTGGCGGGATAGACCAGGGGGTCAGTAACAGCAACGTACCTGTCGATGGAGATGAAGGACAGGTGGAAGAGAGAAGAGAAACAAAACGCCACATCACAGGAGCTGTGAAGGGCACAAAGTCTGGCTCCAAAGTACCAGCAGCTCTCCACGGACCTGACCATGCTGAAGGGCATCACGGTCACTCCCACCAGAAAGTCCGCGCAGGCCAGAGAGGCGATCAAGAAACTTGCTGGTGAATGCAGCTGCTTGAAGTGAAGAACTGAAATCATCACCAAGAAGTTTTCAAAGACAGCCAATAAAGACCCAAAGCCAAACACTGTGAACAGAATCACCCGAGATGCAGGTGAGTAGGGAGATTTAACACAAGATCTGTTCACATTCTCATAGCAGAGCTGCACGGTATCAGGTTGGGAAAGATTGCTGGTCATGGTTCTGCAATTGGATGCTTGCTTTGTTTCTGCCCTTCAGAAAAATGGTTCAATTCTGAAAATTAAATAAATAAAATAAACCTGCATACTTGAATAGTGCTTTTTAAAATTTCCTCATGTTACATCTATTTTCCATTTTGTTATGTAAAGAAATTAAAAGAATTTTTTAAATTCTGAAATTCATTCCTTCTGTGTTTATATAGTTATTTCTCTGTGTCTAAATCTCATAGGTAGCCAACTTTAAGCAAATCTACTATAATTATTCAGAAATCACATTATATGAATAATTGAAGAAATTTAATTTAAATACCTGGCCCTTTACACCTGTGAACTTCTTCCTTGCAAAGGATAATCACATGCAACAATTGCACATTTTAAAATTCACCTCTTAATGGACCTCCGTCTTCATGTTGTCTGAAAAGTTAACACCTAGGGTGCTTTAGAAAGCCAGCCAATAAACTTTGCCCATTATAAATTCCTCACAAGCAATCCCTGTAGTGTGAGGTGTGACTGACGAAAAGAAACTTACTTTTGTTGATTACAATTAAAAAGTTTTTCTGCAAAACATATTTCTCTCTGCCCTTTTACTTTATCAAAACATGATTTTCACATCCAAGAGATCTATTTTAATTCAAATGTTCCAAAATAGCCTCATTCTGTATTTGGCAATAATGTTACCTATTCCCTATTTATAAGACTGGCTGCATAATTTGCAGGATCTGGGACAAAATAACAATCTGGAGTCTTGGTTCAAAAATATGAAAAATAGTGCCCTCACATTCACAAGTTTTTTCCCCTTCTCAGCAGTTTCTCTCGACTTCCCAAGATATTTGATTATTGCTGTGGAATGCCTCACTCCCTTGGACATGGAGATATTAGCAGGTCAAGTGCAGGTCCTCATAGGTGCCTAGAGACCCTGTTCTGCAACTTAGTGGCCCACCCTCTGCCAGGCTCCCCCTCCCACCAACCACTGAAACAATAGTCCAGGCTCTGTTTGGGGTGAGGAAGCTGAACCAGGCATCTGCCCTTCTCCTGGGCCTGCCACCTCAACCAAAGACAGATAGACAGCCCCCTGGGACTGCAGCCTCTACACAGGGCCCACACAGTGCATGAATTGGGGGTAGGTGAGGGGCTTGACCTGCTGAGTCTCTATTGGAACGTGCTGTGGCCCTACCAACCTGAGATGGGATAACACCTGCCGAGCCTACAGTGAGACTTCTGGAGTGCACACCTGACCACAGCCTTCCCAACATCACGTCCAGTTCTCGCACAGGGTGGAAAAGGAATGGCAGTGCTAGTAGGTCAGAGTAAGGAAGGAGACACTGGACTGGGCCCAAAGAGCCAGGCAGTGAGGAGCAGGTGGATTAAAACCCCTCCCAGGGATAAAGGGGTATAATGGGAGACAATCATAGGTAATGTGATTCCAGGTTCTGAGCCCCTTCACATGCTCCACGGTCCCACATACAAAATACTATTCAAAGATAAACTTATAACAAATTCCAAAACTGCAGCAACAGACCTCAAAGCCCGATAGCAGGGTTCAGTGCTGCTGGACTAGTGGCAACCCATGGAAGGGCCCTGTCTGATTCGCTTCTGAAACTAAATTATTTCTTTGAGAGTCCCTTATACTGCAAGGAGATCCAACCAGTCCATTCTAAAGGAGATCAATCCTGGGTGTTCATTGGAGGGACTGATGCTAAAGCTGAAACTCCAATACTTTGGCCACCTCATGCGACGAGTTGACTCACTGGAAAAGACTCTGATGCTGGGAAAGGTTGGGGGTGGGAGGAAAAGGGGACGACAGAGAATGAGATGGCTGGATGGCATCACTGACTCTGTGGACATGAGTTTGAGTGTACTCCGGGAGTTGGTGATGGACAGGGAGGCCTGGCGTGCTGTGATTCATGGGGTCGCGGAGAGTTGGACACGACTGAGCGACTGAACTGAACTGAACTGAACTGAAGAGCAACTAAATGAAGCAAAGAATGTCAAGCGGAGGCAACCGCCAAACTATCTGATGGGACAATTGGGAGCTGAGGGCCAGGCAGTTCTGATGGTAATATCCTTTCTGGACACAGAATTTTACCCTTTGGGTATCAACAAGAAATCAGAGAATTACAGAGGCAGACTAAAGACTATAAAGTGTTAATCACTCAGTCTTGTCCAACTTTTTGGGACCCCATGGACTGTAGCCCACCAGGCTCCTCTGTCCATGGAATTCTCCAGGTAAGAATACTGGAGTGGCTGTGGTACTGTATTAATGTACTTTTTAAGGTTCTGTACTGTAAGATTAAAAATATTTTCTTTATTTTTTGTGCTTGTGTTTGTTTGACTTTTATGTATTATTTCTGTGGAAAGTATTATAAACCTATTACATTACAGAACTATATAACCGATTATGTTAGTTGAGTACCTAGGACTTCATTGGACTTAAACAAATTGGACTTACGAATATACTCTTAGAACAGAACTTGTTTCTATGTAGGAGATTTATTGTAATTGTATCCCTCATCTAAAAAAAAAGGAAAAATGCTGTGTTTGTCTACAGAAAGAAAAAAAAAAAAGAATACTGGAATGGGTGACCATTCCCTTTTCTAGGGGATCTTCCTGACCCAGGAATTGAACCCCAGTCTCTTGCATTGCAGGCAAAGTCTTTACCACCTGAGTGGTACCATTCTGAGTACCATTCTGAGCCACCCCATTAAAGTATTTCAAGTCTGAGGTAAAAAGCTACCTTTGATCCTTTAAAGCAAATAGGAAGCAACCCAACAAAACAAATAAGTGATGAAGAATTTTTTCCTTTACATTATGCTTAATACGTAAAAATTAAAGTATAATCTGCCATTAAGGATAAAAATAGTGAAAATAGCTTGAATAAAAATGAAACAGATATTAAAGATGTGCATGAAAACAGTTAATTGTCAACAGAATTCTTCTGGGTAGTGCTACGTTTTCTTCACTCTCAATTCTCAAACCTAACTTGTTTTCAACCCGCTCTTTTTCAGTAACCTTGCCTCCCTATTTTCTGACAATATAACATATAGAATTTAAAGACTGAGAGGATGTAAAGATTTGGGGTGCATAATGGAAGCAGGAATCAAGGATGATTCCCAGGTTTTCAGCTTGCCATAAAGAAAGGTACAGTATGTAGGACAAAAAGTACATTTGAGGGGAATGATGATGGATTAAGTTGGGATTGGGTAGAGGAACATAAAACAGAGTTTCTTCAGTGAATAGGTTAGCCTGCATACTTTTAGCTCAGGAAAAAAATTGTGCCTGGTATGATCATGTGGGATTCCCCAGCATACTGGTGTTTTTATGAGCATAGGAGTATATGTGATTGCCTGCTATACAACTGCCATAAAGCTTAGGATATATCTGATACTCAGTAAGCATACAAAAAAGATCTTCATGATCCAGATAACCACGATGGTATGATCATTCACCTAAGCCAGACATCCTGGAATGCAAAGTCAAGTGGGCTTTATAAAGCATCACTACAAACAAAGCTAGTGGAGATGGTGGAATTCCAGTTGAGCTACTTCAAATCCTAAAAGATGATGTTGTTCAAGTGCTTCATTCAATATGCCAACAAATTGGGAAAACTCAGCTGTGGCCACAGGACTGGAAAAGGTCAGGTTTCATTCCAGTCCCAAAGAAAAGCAATGCCAAAGAATGCTCTAACTATCACGCAATTGCACTCATGTCACACACTAGTGAAGTAATGCTCAAAAGTCTCCAAGTCAGGAGAATCAATCAAAAAATAAAATAAAAATAAGATAAATTAATTTTTTTTTAAAAAAAGCATCAATTTTTTGACACTCAGCTTTCTTTATAGTCCAACTCTCAAATCCATACATGACTACTGGAAAAACCATTTAATACTTGGGAAAATCAATCCAGGCCCAGGGGGGCAACAATATTTAGCCAGCAGACTCAGGCTAGTATGTGGATAGACACAAAAGCTGGACAGCAGGTTCATTATAAGACTTGCTCAGCATTGATTTTGCATGGGAATGGAGAAGGAACTCTTCTCAAGAAGAGGACCTTTAATTTGGACTAGTGGAGGGACACCAGGAAGTTTTCCCAAATGAATAAACCTTCCCTTCTTGCAATGTCACTCTTGGCACTTTATCCTTTTTACAAAGTACTTGTCTCAGGACGTCCACTAAAATTTCTCTTGTGCCTTCAACCACTGCCAACTCAAAGGGGAAGCTGTGTGAGAATGGTATGTTTCATTGTTCGTGCTTTCATTCAGTCAGTAGTTACTGGTTAGCAGCTCGTAGGAAGGAGACAGAGTTCCTAGGAGATGGTAGGAAGTAAAGACAGGGCAAATGGGAGACTCTAAAGTGGATTTTACCTGCCTCATAAATTTAACAAAGATGGGTCATAGCAGAAACCTGATCTACTCTTCTTTTTAAAATGGTCTATTCTGCTTAGCCTTGTATTGTCCTTAGAAGCTGACCAAAGATCACCCTTTGTCATTAGATATAATTGAGTACATACCTTTAAACTGGTGTGTCTGTGGACAGAATAAAATATAAATGTCAGTTGCTATGTAATACCTGGGAATAGAGTCTACACTTTTTTATTTCTGAGAAATGCTATTGGTTTTTTGAAATTTAATATAAGATGTTATATTATTTCCCATCACTGGGTACAATAGCCAAGAAGTCTTTTTGGTTAAAATGCTTGATTCTATGACTTTAGCTAATCAATCTTATAAAGGCATGTTCTGAAAGTGTCTCAAATAAAGCATCCTAATAAAATTCTTTCCACTGATAAAATTTATAAAATTGAAAGAAACAATTCCTATGCAATGGTAGTTTGTTTATTGACTCTTTGATCTCCAAACCTACAGATGTGTTTTAAATCATCCTGGTTTTTACACAAGACCGCAATGAGAACACCTATCATTATTTTTGTTTTATAGATAAGCAACTAAGATATACAAAAGGGTAATGACTTAACCAAGGTTGAAGTTAGGAAATGGTAGGGATGGGTTTCAAACCCAGACAGCCTGGCTTTAAAATCTTACTCTGGACTCTGCAGTATATGTAGATTTTACAGATAAGAGAAGGCACATGTTTCCAAAAACAACTAGACATTCATAATCCAGATAATAAACCTCTGAGCTATCACCCCACAAATTTCCATTTCCACTCTGTATTATGGAAGTTTATGTGTTCTAGCATTTTTTTCACTAGATATAAGATTTGGGGATTAGACAAACACTATCAATAGCCAAATCTGGATTTTTCCTAAACATTGATTACTAACAATTTTCTACTTTAGAAAACCAAATATAAAAGGAGGCAGATTTTTTAATTTATTTTTTTATTGAAGGATAATTGCTTTACAGGATTTTGTTGCTTTCTGTCAAACCTCAACATGAATCAGCCATAGGTATACCCTTTTAAACCTCCCTCCCTTCTCCCACCCGATCCCACCCCTCTAGATTGATACAGAGCCCCTGTTTAAGTTTCCTGAGCCATACAGCCAATTCCCATTGGTTATCTATTTTGCATATGGTAATGTAAGTTTCCATGTTACTCTTTCCATTCATATTACCCTCTCATCCCCTCTCCCCATGTCCATAAGTTTATTCTCTATGTCTGTTTCAAAAGGAGGCAGATTTTTAATGCAAAAAAGCAGTACACAATTATTTGATGGATGAAAATAAAGTCATTATTTGCTTAAAAATAGCCTTGCTGCTGCTGCTAAGTCGCTTCAGTCATATCCAACTCTGTGCAGCCCCATAGATGGCAGCCCACCAGGCTCCCCCGTCCCTGGGATTCTCCAGGCAAGAACACTGGAGTGGGTTGCCGTTTCCTTCCTCAATGCATGAAAGTGAAAAGTGAAAGTGAAGTCACTCAGTCGTGTCCGACTCTTAGCGACCCCATGGACTGCAGTCCACCAGGCTCCTCCATCCATGGGATTTTCCAGGCAAGAGTACTGGAGTGGGTTGTCATTTCCTTCTCCAAAAATAGCCTTAGATGCTTACAAAGAGCAAGGAACTGTACTAGGTATTGAAATAAGGTGAAAAAATAACAGGTAAAAAGTACACAACTATTTAGTATTGTTATTAAACATCAGATTACTCGATATACAAAGTATAATAAATCTGTTTAAAGCCTGAAAATATCTAAAAATTATTGCTAAGGTTCTATGAAAAACTTAGTTTAAAATATAGTGATCAAAATAAATTTCTTGCATGTCAAAGGACAGTTGTCTTTAAAACTCACTTTTGACTTTTTAATTACTATTACTGGTGTGTTTCTGCTTTTTTTTCAAGTGCAAATATAATACTGAAGAGTCATTCTTCAAGATTGATACTTAAATAGGTTGGAATGTGTCAAAAATGAAGAGTGAAAACATAAGTGAAGAGCATTAGAGCTCTAGAAAAATAAACAGCAGCTTCAAAGGTTGATGCATCAGTTACATCAGTAAGAAAAGAAGATATGTTACAGCAGTGACCAACGAGTGACACTGACAGTTCTCCAAGAGAACCTATATATTAATGATGGTCTGTTTTGTCTTTGCAATGTGTTATTGATGGATTATTCACAGCCTTGATGCCAATTGATAAATTTGCTCTAATTCCAAGCAACACTGAGGCAAATGACAGCAATTGTTCTATAACTTTCTTTTTTTTTACCTATTTATTTTAGGAGGCTAATTACTTTGCAATATTGTAGTGGTTTTTGTTCTGTAACTTTCAATTTCTGAACACCCCACTTCAATATTTTTTTAATAAACAATTTTTTTTAAAGTAGAGCTGTACTTTTAGTAAAAACCAATTAAAAGAAAAATACATGTTGGACAAAAACAATTATGAATTCAATAATGCTTTTACATAAATGCATATTTTATTAATAAAAATAAGCATGCATTTTAATAATAGTACATATATGTGAGAGACGTAGTAATTATGAAATCTACAACCTTAGGCCTAAGTGGATTAATTATATCTTTGCAATAACTGCCTACTTCCATCTTCAGTGTGTCTTGTTCCAAATACATCCAAGACTCTGTAGCAATTTTGTATGCAGCTAGCCAAGAAGTTAATCTATTACTTGTATAAATAAATTAGATGTAGAAGAAAGGAGTGGTGCTGAGGTCATCACTGAGATAGTCTGGGGCTAAATAACCAAGTGTTATGTTTTTTTCAATCAAAAGACTTTTAGAAGAGTAGAAAAATAAACAATGAAGAGTACATTTGAAGTGTATTCTTCATTCATAAATGTGAATAAGAGCTTAAAAACATTACTAGACAGTACTTATTTCTGCAATCAGATCATCCAATGATTACACTCTACAAAGTGCAAGTGAATACAACAGTATATTTATATATATATTTTAATATATAATAATAATAATCGTTTTCCTTATTATATATGAGTGTCACTGTCAGTTTACACTTGCAATTAGGAAAGGAACACACATTTCTATGAAGACAACATTATTGATTCACTATTGAAGGGCCACAGCTTTGAGCTCTTCTCCGGAGAGAGTGTGAGGGACCTTAATTATGATCATTTGAAAGGTTACCAGTAGACATGTTCGGTGACCTCATGTCTGAAGCACATAGGTGTTCTGCCATGAAGACTCCGTATCCCCTTCATTCTCTTTTATCTTTTTTTTTTCCCCCTAAATACTGTCAGCTCTATTTGAAAGGTATTAATGCATAAATGTGAACTAGCTTAACTCTGTATAAAGTATTTCACAAAGTTTTTTTATAAAACATATAACATACGAAGTTTATGTAACTCTGTTTAGTTATCTCTTCTTTTCATCTCATAAAACAACTTTGTTATAGAATAGTATGTGAAAATTAGTTACCTAAATAAAGATTTAAGGCTGTGATTCAAAGATTTAAGAAAGCAAATCACCCTATCCTTGGTTTTTTCAAATTTTTCTCCATCTCAAACACTTGACATACATGTTTAATTAAAATGAATTAAAATTCATGTGAATAAGAGATGTTATCAGGTGAGAAAACTAAAGATCTTCCTAGAGTCTATAATACCAACTTTGGTACTTGCTATTTTGAAATAATTCTTGTTTATATTTGGGTAATTCAGTTGCTATTATAATTCAGGTAATGTATATCTCCAAATACAGTGTCTAATACAAAGAATGAACTCAAAAGTGGAACAAAATGCTCATTTGAATTAGCGTTTGGTGGCTCAAACAGTAAAAATCCGCCTGCAATGTGGGAGACCTCAGTTCAATCCCCGATTTGGGAAGATCCCCTGGAGAAGGGCATGGCAATTCACTCCAATATTCTTGCCTGGAGAATCCCCATGGACAGAGGAGCCTGGTGAGCCACAGAGTAGCAAAGAGTCAGACATGACTGAGTGACTAAGCACATCACAGGTTATACAGATTGTGAAAAAATCAGTACCATCTTTTTGTCTACATGCTCATTTGACTGTCATAAATTATGTTCTCCAATAGTAAAATGTTCTGTAATCATGTAATTACTGTACATGTTTTCTGTGAACTCAGTGTCTATAAAATGAAGAGAAAGTATGACCAAGATTTCAGTTCAGTTCAGTCGCTCAGTCGTGTCCGACTCTCCGCGACCCCATGAATCACAGCACGCCAGGCCTCCCTGTCCATCACCAACTCCCGGAGTACACTCAAACTCATGTCCACAGAGTCGGTGATGCCATCCAGCCATCTCATTCTCCGTCGTCCCCTTCTCCTCCCGCCCCCAACCTTTCCCAGCATCAGAGTCTTTTCCAGTGAGTCAACTCGTCTCATGAGGTGGCCAAAGTATTGAAGTTTCAGCTTTAGCATCAGTCCCTCCAATGAACATCCAGGATTGATCTCCTTTAGAATGGACTGGTTGGATCTCCTTGCAGTATAAGGGACTCTCAAGAGTCTTCTCCAACACCACAGTTCAAAAGCATCGATTCTTCGGCGATCAGCTTTCTTCACAGTCCAACTCTCACATCCATACATGACCACGGGAAAAACCATTGCCTTGACTAGACGGACCTTGGTCGGCAAAGCAATGTCTCTGCTTTTTAATATACTATCAAGGTTGGTCATAACTTTCCTTCCAAGGAGCAAGCGTCTTTTAATTTCATGGCTGCAATCAGCATCTGCAGTGATTTTGGAGCCCAAAAAAACAAAGTCTGACACTGTTTCCACTGTTTTTCCATCTATTTCCCATGAAGTGATGGGACCAGATGCCATGATCTTTGTTTTCTGAATGTTGAGCTTCAAGCCAACCTTTTCACTCTCCTCTTTCACTTTCATCAAGAGGCTTTTGAGTTCCTCTTCACTTTCTGCCATAAGGGTAGTGTCATCTGCATATCTGAGGTTATTGATATTTCTCCCAGCAATCTTGATTCCAGCTTGTGCTTCTTCCAGCCCAGCGTTCCTCATGATGTACTCTGCATATAAGTTAAATAAGCAAGGTGACAATATACAACCTTGACGCACTCCTTTTCCTATTTGGAACCAGTCTGTTGTTCCATGACCGGTTCTAACTGTTGCTTCCTGACCTGCATACAGGTTTCTCAAGAGGCAGGTCAGGTGGTCTGGGATTCCCATCTCTTTCAGAATGTTCCACAGTTTATTGTGATCCACACAGTCAAAGGCTTTGGCATAGTCAATGAAGCAGAAATAGATGTTTTTCTGAAACTCTCTTGCTTTCTCCATGATCCAGCGGATGTTGGCAATTTGATCTCTGGTGCCTCTGCCTTTTCTAAAACCTGCTTGAACATCTGGGGGTTCACGGTTTACATACTGCTGAAGCCTGGCTTGGAGAATTTTGAGCATGACTTTACTAGCGTGTGAGATGAGTGCAATTGTGCGGTAGTTTGAGCATTCTTTGGCATTGCCTTTCTTTGGGATTGGAATGAAGACTGACCTCTTCCAGTCCTGTGGCCACTGCTGAGTTTTCCAAATCTGCTGGCATATTGAGTGCAGCACTTTCACAGCATCATCTTTCAAGACTTGAAATAGCTCAACTGGAATTCCATCACCACCACTAGCTTTGTTCGTAGTGATGCTTTCTAAGGCCCACTTGACTTCACATTCCAAGATGTCTGGCTCTAGGTCGGTGATCACATTATCGTGACTATCTTGGTCGTGAAGATCCTTTTTGTACAGTTCTTCTGTGTATTCCTGCCACCTCTTCTTAATATCTTCTGCTTCTGTTAGGTCCATACCATTTCTGTCCTTTATCGAGCCCATCTTTGCATGAAAAGTTCCCTTGGAATCTCTAATTTTCTTGAAGAGGTCTCTTGTTTTTCCTATTCTGTTGTTTTCCTCTATTTCTTTGCATTGATCACTGAGGAAGGCTTTCTTATCTCTCCTTGCTATTCTTTGGAACTCTGCATTCAGATGCTTATATCTTTCCTTTTCTCCTTTGCTTTTCGCCTCTCTTCTTTTTACAGCTATTTGTAAGGCCTCCTCAGACAGCCATTTCGCTCTTCTGCATTTCTTTTCCATGGGGATGGTCTTGGTCCCTGTCTCCTGTACAATGTCACGAACCTCCGTCCAGAGTTCATCAGGCACTCTATCAATCAGATCTAGTCCCTTAAATCTATTTCTCACTTCCACTGCATAATCATAAGGGATTTGATTGAGGTCATATCTGAATGGTCTAGTGGTTTTCCCTACTTTCTTCAATTTAAGTCTGAACTTCGCAATAAGGAGTTCATGATCTGAGCCACAGTCAGCTCCTGGTCTTGTTTTCGCTAACTGTATACAGCTTCTCCATCTTTGGTTGCAAAGAATATAATCAATCTGATTTCGGTGTTGACCATCTGGTGATGTCCATGTGTAGAGTCTTTAGAAAACACAAAAATTTAGTCTTTAATTCAGTAGAAATTTCCATTGCACCTTTTGCTTTTTCCCTTTTTCTAAAGTCCTTTTTAGATGAACAAGTTTCAAGAGTTTGTAATCTTACATTAACTTTCAAATAAAATATACTTCAAAGAAGATTATTTTTGTTCCCCAAAATCTAACTTCAATGTAGGATTTTTTTTAGCCTCTATATATTTTGGACAACTTAACATTGGTAACAAGTATAAAAGGATCTACAAAATTCAAATTATTTGAACAAACAATGAGAAATTTCAGAGGAAAAGGTAGAGAATCAGAAAAGCATAAAAGAATATGAAATGAGAGGCAACATTACTCATTTATCACTAAATTCTAAAATAAATGCCAAAATATAAACACACAAACACACAAACAAAATTTTGGAGAAACTAACTTTTAAACACTAATATCCTCCTGGTTGGAAAATGATTACACTTGCCTCTCTAGATCCAAGTACTTAATTTTGCTCTTGACCTTACTACCATGTTAGTTTTTCAGTTCCTGAAGCAATCTTGTCAATCTATGTCTGCTTCCTCAGAAAATAAATTAATTGTGGATGAATCAACTTTTAAGACTTGGCCACTTATGATAAGCTTTATTGCCTTCCGAAACCATGGATAAAAGAAAGCATAAATCAAGGGATTCATAACCGAATTATAATAAACACACCACACTAAAATCTCATAAACATAAGGAGGAGTTATAAAATTCAGATAAGCATCGATCACGGCATCAATGATGTATGGAAGCCAAGAGACCAGAAAAGCTGCCACGGCAATACCCAGGGTTTTAGCAGCTAGTCTCTCTCTCTTTGCTACTCTTTCCTTGTAACTCTCTGAGGAGCACTGAGCTTGGCTGGCTGTACTTTCTATTTTCCTGGCCTGATACTTAGCCACCAAAAATATCTTACCATATATAAACACCATGACAACAGTGGGGATAAAGAACAGGAGAAAACAGAGTAGAACCCAATTTTGATTCAATGGAGCCTGGCAGCCTCCTACACAGGTGAGAGCAACTACTAGGTCCTCAATCCCTTCCTCATTGACCCCCGTGTAGAAGATAGAAAAACTGTACGTGACAGAAAAGAACCAAGAGAGAACAATGCATAGTCCTGAAACAGAGACCGTAAACTTGGTTGGATAGGTCAGAGGGTCAGTCACAGCAATATATCTATCGATCGAGATACAGCATAAATGAAATAAAGAAGCAAAACAGAAGGAAGTATCGAAACAAGTGTGAAATTTACAGTAGCTCTCCCCAAAGTACCAGCAGCTCTCCACCGACCTCACTGTGCTGAAGGGCATCACGGTCACTCCCACCAAGAAGTCCGCACAGGCCAGGGAGGCGATCAGAAAGTTAGTGGGTGTGTGCAGCTGTTTGAAGTGAAGAATAGCAATAATGACCAGTAAGTTTCCAAACACGGCCAGCACAGCCCCCAAACCAAAGACTGCATATAGAATTGCCCGAGGACCTGGTGAGTAAGGAGTCTTAACACAGGACCCGTTCACATTCTGGTAGCAGAGTTCCACAGCTTCGGCTTGGGAGAAATTGTTCACCATTGCCTTCTTGTTTGAAAGAGTTTTGGGTTCTTCAATTCGCTATTTCAGCGATTTAAAACAAGAAGGAGATGGCAATTTTAAAAGCTTCTGGAAGAAAAAACATTTCTAGTTAAAATAAATGAAAGTTAGTAACTTTTCTCCCATTTGGGGGAGCACATGAACTCTAACCCCTTGGTCTTTTCAAAAACTATTCCCAAGTTTTTAATACATTTAGAGTGGGAATTTGTTGCAAAATGTCATTAAAATACAGTCAGCATTCTTAGTCCAATGATATATTTTGTAGCATGTAATTAGCTAATCGTGGAGAAGGAAATGGCAAGCCACTCCAGTACTCTTGCCTAGAAAATCCCACGGATGGAGAACCTGGTAGGCTGCAGTCCATGGGGTCGCTAAGGGTTGGACACGACTGAGCGACTTCACTTTCACTTTTCACTTTCACACATTGGAGAAGGAAATAGCAACCCACTCCAGTGTTCTTGCCTGGAGAATCCCAGGGAAGGGGGAGCCTGGTGGGCTTCCGTCTATGGGGTCGCACAGAGTCGGACACGACTGAAGTGACTTAGCAGCAGCAGCAGAAAGTCCCTTTTCTGTGTGTTACTTCACCTTTTGAAATCTTGCCTGTAACCTCCTGAGCTGAGAACTAATTAGGCTATGAAAAACTGAATTTAACCTACTAAGTCATCTCCCCTGAGTAGTCCACCAGTAATCATAAACTGTACTTCATTTTTTCAAGAAGGAAGAGGTAAATTACATCACCTTCAAATTATAGTCTCAAAAATCCCTATAGTATAGAGTGTAAAAACTAAGGAAATATTTATTCACAAAAACTTGCTAAACTTATTTGGAGAGTGTATTTCCTCCACTGCTTATATTATCAGAGTTTGTGGGGTGTTTTTGTATTCCTCCATGGTTTGGACTGCTTGAGATGATTTGGAGAATTATTCTTCCCAAATTGATACTAATATATAATCCGTGTATAAGTACTTTTCTGGCTAAAAACCAGTTTTAGAAGTCTAAAATCAGTAAGATTGATTAAAATAAGCAATAAGTCACCCAGCCCCTTACCTTCCATGCTTAAAAAAACAGAGGCCTATGTAACACCTGGAATGGTCTGGGCTGGGGTGGGGAGGTGGTTAGATGAGCTACCTCTCTGGTGGGAATGGATTCATTCAAAGACCTCCAAAATTCAAGGAGGTTTCTCCCAGTGTTTGTTTTAATTTGCTTGTTTCTATACTGAAGAATACAGTCTTCAGACACTTTACAAAAGTCACCAACAATTTAGTTCAGTTCATTCTCTCAATCATGTCCAACTCTTTGCGACCCCATGGACTGCAGCATGCCAAGCTTCCCTGTCCATAACCTGCTCCCAGAGCTAGCTCAAACTCATGTCCATTGAGTCGATGATGCCATCCAACCATCTCATCCTCTGTCATCCCCTTCTCCTCCCGCCTTCAATCTTCCCCAACATCAGGGTCTTTTTCAACGAGTTATTTCTTCACATCAGGTGGCCAAAGTTTTGGTGCTTCAGCTTCAGCATCAGTTCTTCCAATGTAGATTCAGGACTGATTTCCTTTAGGATGGACTGGTTGGATCCTCTCAAGAGTCTTCTCCAACATCAAGTTCATGTTGAGGTTTGACAGAAAACTGCAAAATTCTGTAAAGCAATTATCTTTCAATATATGGGATTCCCTGGTGGCTCAGACGGTAAAGCGTCTGCCTGGAATGTGGGAGACCCAGCTACGATCCCCAGGTCAGGAAGATCCTCTGCAGAAGGAAATGGCAACCCACTCCAGTACTCTTGCCTAGAAAATTACATGGATAGAGGAGCCTGGTGGGCTACAGTCCATTGGGTTGCAAAGAGTTGGACACGGTTGAGCGACTTCACTATCCTTCAAGATAAATTAATTTTTTTAAAGCATCAATTTTTTGATGCTCAGCTTTCTTTATAGTCCAACTCTCACATCCACATGTGACTACTGGAAAAACCATTTAATACTTGGGAAAATCAATCCAGGCCCAGGGGGGCAACAATATTTAGCCAGCAGACTCAGGCTAGTATGTGGATAGACACAAAAGCTGGACAGCAGGTTCATTATAAGACTTGCTCAGCATTGATTTTGCATGGGAATGGAGAAGGAACTCTTCTCAAGAAGAGGACCTTTAATTTGGACTAGTGGAGGGACACCAGGAAGTTTTCCCAAATGAATAAACCTTCCCTTCTTGCAATGTCACTCTTGGCACTTTATCCTTTTTACAAAGTATTTGTCTCAGGACGTCCACTAAAATTTCTCTTGTGCCTTCAACCACTGCCAACTCAAAGGGGAAGCTGTGTGAGAATGGTATGTTTCATTGTTCGTGCTTTCATTCAGTCAGTAGTTACTGGTTAGCAGCTCGTAGGAAGGAGTTCCTAGGAGATGGTAGGAAGTAAAGACAGGGCAAATGGGAGACTCTAAAGTGGATTTTACCTGCCTCATAAATTTAACAAAGATGGGTCATAGCAGAAACCTGATCTACCCTTCTTTTTAAAATGGTCTATTCTGCTTAGCCTTGTATTGTCCTTAGAAGCTGACCAAAGATCACCCTTTGTCATTAGATATAATTGAGTACATACCTTTAAACTGGTGTGTCTGTGGACAGAATAAAATATAAATGTCAGTTGCTATGTAATACCTGGGAATAGAGTCTACACTTTTTTATTTCTGAGAAATGCTATTGGTTTTTTGAAATTTAATATAAGATGTTATATTATTTCCCATCACTGGGTACAATAGCCAAGAAGTCTTTTTGGTTAAAATGCTTGATTCTATGACTTTAGCTAATCAATCTTATAAAGGCATGTTCTGAAAGTGTCTCAGATAAAGCATCCTAATAAAATTCTTTCCACTGATAAAATTTATAAAATTGAAAGAAACAATTCCTATGCAATAGTAGTTTGTTTATTGACTCTTTGATCTCCAAAACCTACAGATGTGTTTTAAATCATCCTGGTTTTTACACAAGACCGCAATGAGAACACCTATCATTATTTTTGTTTTATAGATAAGCAACTAAGATATACAAAAGGGTAATGACTTAACCAAGGTTGAAGTTAGGAAATGGTAGGGATGGGTTTCAAACCCAGACAGCCTGGCTTTAAAATCTTACTCTGGACTCTGCAGTATATGTAGATTTTACAGATAAAAGAAGGCAAATGTTTCCAAAAACAACTGGACATTCGTAATTCAGACAATAACTCTGAGCTATCAGCCCAAGAATTTCCATTTCCACTCTGTATTATGGAAATTTATGTGTTCTAGCATTTTTTTCACTAGATGTAAGATTTGGGGATTAGACAAACACTATCAATAGCCAAATCTGGATTTTTCCTAAACATTGATTACTACCAATTTTCTACTTTAGAAAACCAAATATAAAAGGAGGCAGATTTTTTAATTTATTTTTTTATTGAAGGATAATTGCTTTACAGGATTTTGTTGCTTTCTGTCAAACCTCAACATGAATCAGCCATAGGTATACCCTTTTGAACCCCGCTCCCTTCTCCCACCCCACCCTACCCCTCTAGATTGATACAGAGCCCCTGTTTAAGTTTCCTGAGCCATACAGCAAATTCCCATTGGCTATCTATTTTGCATATGGTAATGTAAGTTTCCATGTTACTCTTTCCATACATCTTACCCTCTCATCCCCTCTCCCCATGTCCATAATTCTATATGCTCTATGTTTGTTTCAAAAGGAGGCAGATTTTTATTGCAAAAAAGCAGTACACAATTATTTGATGGATGAAAATAAACAGTCATTCATTTGCTTAAAAATAGCCTTAGGGGCTTACAAAGAGCAAGAAACTGTACTAGATATTGAAATAAGGTGAAAAAATAAAAAAGTAAAAAGTACACAGCTATTTAGTGTTGTTAGTAAACATCAAATTACTTGATATACAAAGTATAATAAATCTGTGTAAAGCCTGAAAATATCTAAGAATTATGGCTAAGTTTCTGTGATAAACTTAGTTTTAAAATATAGTGATCAAAATAAATTTCTTGCATGTCAAAGGACAGTTGTCTTTAAAACTCACTTTTGACTTTTTAATTACTATTACTAGTGTGTTTCTGCTGTTTATTCAAGTGCAAATGTAATACTGAAGATTGATACTTCAGTAGGTTGGAATGTGTCAAAAATGAAGAGTGAAAACATAAATGAAGAGCATTAGAGCTCTAGAAAAATAAACAGCAGCTTCAAAGGTTGTAAACATAGAGATGTGTGAAATTCAGGTAAGCATCAATTACATCAGTAACAAAAGAAATATTACAGGAGTGACCAATGAGTGACACTGACAGTTCTCCAAGAGAACCTATGTATTAATGATGGTCTATTTTGTCTTTGCAATGTGTTATTGATGGATTATTCACAGCCTTGATGCCAATTGATAAATTTGCACTAATTCCAACCAACACTGAGGCAAATGACATCAATTGTTCTATAACTCTCTATTTCTGAACACTCCATTTCAATATTCTTTTAATATACAATATTTTTTTAAAGTAGCAGCTGTACTTTTAGTATCAAGTGATTAAGAAAAATACATGTTCTAGAGGACAGGAAGATGGGGGAGGAATAGGAGGGAGCGACCACTTTCTCCCCCAGAAATTCAGCAAAAGAACATTTGAACACTGAGTAAATCCCACAAAACAACTTCTGAATGCCGGCAGAGGACATCAGGCACCCAGAAAAGCAGCCCATTGTCTTCAAAAGGAGGTAGGAAATAGTATAAAAGATAAAAAGAGAGACAAAAGAGGGAGGGGCAGAGCTCCATCCCATGAAGGGAGGCTTAAAAAAAAAAGAGAGAGAGAGAAGTTTCCAAACACCTGGAAACACTCACAGGCGAGTCTGTGGCGAGCCTTGGAAACTCGAAGGGCAACACAACCGGGAGAAAAAAGAAAGAAATAATTAAAACCCACAGACTAAGAGCCCAGAGGAAACTCCCAGTGGAGAAGCAGCGCAGACGCCCGCACCCCCAACTAGCATGCGGGGGCCGGGCAGAGAGGCGCAGGCGGCAGTGCTTAGAGAGAGGACCGGGCCTGAATGCCCCGAGGGCAAGCTGAGGGCGCTAATGGGAGACAGCTAAGCAGACGGTGGGATAGCGACCCCCGCGAAAAGGCAAAAAGGCTGCAAAAAGCCCCAACCTAAGACTCCACCAGCCCCGCTCACAGAACAAAGGACTGAGCAGAGCGAGCCTGCTGTGGTCTGCCCAACCCCCAGCCCCCACCGTGACAGGCAGGGGAGGGCAGCCAGAGCAGGAAGGGGCAACCACGGCCCCAGAGAGGCTTCCCATACCAAGCTGCAGGCAGGCTTCCTTGCTAACCAAGACTTCTCGGGTTCAGGCTGGTCGATATCTGCCTGAGAAGCTGCACCGGTTGTACACCCAGAAAACCGAGCAGCAGGGACCGGGGACACAATAAGTCAGAGCCTGGTCACCTGAGCTGCTCAGACCAGGGAAGGCACAAAACGCAGGCCCGACCGAGTCTGCGCCTTTGCAGAATACCCGAGTACCTGAACCTGAGCCGCTCAGACCTGGGAAGTGCATGCAACCCAGTGCCAGCCGCGGACAGCTCCCAGCAGAGCAACCTGGAGCCTGAGCAGCATAAACAGGGAAAACACACACGCTGCAAGCAGGGGCAATCCCAGTGTAGCTGAGACACTACAAGCACTCCCCACAGACGCCAGTGATATTTGCTAGCAGCGTCCCTCCCTCCCCACAGCACGTCTGAACAGGTGAGCCTATAAAAGTGTCCACCACCGCCCCTTTGTGTCAGGACGGGAATCAGACAC
The DNA here is from genome assembly GCF_049115385.1 of Moschus berezovskii. NCBI lineage: Eukaryota > Metazoa > Chordata > Mammalia > Artiodactyla > Moschidae > Moschus > Moschus berezovskii. The sequence continues at coordinate 77,725,519 of NC_142469.1, read as the reverse complement.
TGAAGAGACCAGCAAACAGAAGAGCTTAAACAGAAGGAACTGCCTTGGAAGTGACAGATGGAGAAGTCTTGAGCCTACTGCAAGAATAAGACTAAAAACCAGAGGCAGAGGCTTAAGTCCAAATCCTGAGAACACCAGAGATCTCCTGTTCCAGGGAATATTAATTGATAGGAGTTCATCAAATGCCTCCATACATACACTGAAACCAGGCACCACCCAAAGGTCAACAAGTTTCAGTGAAAGACATACCACACAAATTCGCCAGCAACACAGGAGAATAGCCCTGAACTTCAATATACAGGCTGCCCAAAGCCACTCCAAACCCACTGACATCTCAAACACATTACTGGACACTTGATTGCACTCCAGAGAGAAGAAATCCAGCTCCACCCACCAGAACACCAACATAAGCAGGGAACCTTGACAAGCCACCCGTCCAACCCCACACACAGTGAGGAAACTACATAATAAAGAGAACTCCACAAACTGTCAGAAGACGGAAAGGCCACCCCAAGCACAGCAATATAAGCAAGATGAAGAGGCAGAGAAATACCCAGCAAGTAAAGGAACAGGATAAATGCCCACCAACACAAACTAAAGAGGAAGATATAGAGAACCTACCTGATAAAGAATTTTGAATTTTAATTGTGAAAATGATTCAAAATCTGGAAAGCAAAATGGAGTTATGGATAAATAACCTGGAGAAAAGGATTGAGAAGATGGAAGAAAGGTTTAATAAGGATTTAGAGGAAATAAAAAAGAGTCAATATACAATGAAAAATGCAATAGATGAGATCAGAAACACTCTGGAGGGAACAAACAGTGGAATAACGGAGGCAGAAGACAGGATAAGCGAGCTAGAAGATAGAATTGTAGAAATAAATGAAACAGAGATGGAAAAAGAAAAACGAATTAAAAGAAATGAGGACAATATTAGAGACCTCTGGGACAATGTTAAATGCCCCAACATTCAAATCATAGGAGTCCCAGAAGAAGAAGACAAAAAGAAAGACCATGAGAGAATACTTGAGGAGATAATAGTTGAAAACTTCCCTAAAATGGGGAAGGAAATAATCACCCAAGTCCAAGAAACCCAGAGAGTCCCTAACAGGATAAACCCAAGGCGAAATACTCCAAGACACATATTAATCAAATTAACAAAGATCAAACACAAAGAACAAATATTAAAAGCAGCAAAGGAAAAGCAGCAAATAACACACAAGGGGACTCCCATAAGGATAACAGCTGATCTTTCAACAGAAACTCTTCAGGCCAGGAGGGAATGGCAAGACATACTTAAAGTGATGAAAGAAAGTAACCTACAGCCCAGATTACTATACCCAGCAAGAATCTCATTCAAATATGAAGGAGAAACCAAAAGCTTTACAGACAGGCAAAAGCTGAGAGAATTCAGCATCACCACACCAGCTCTCCAACAAATACTAAAGGATCTTCTCTAGACAGGAAACACAGAAAGGGTATATAAACTCTAACCCACAACAATAAAGAAAATGGCAACGGGATCATACTTATCAATAATCACCTTAAACGTAAATGGGTTGAATGCCCCAACCAAAAGACAAAGGCTGGCTGACTGGATACAAAAACAAGACCCCCATATATGTTGTCTACAAGAGACCCACCTCAAAACGAGGGACACATAAAGACTGAAAGTGAAGGGCTAGAAAAAGATATTCCACGCAAATAGAGAACAAAAGAAAGCAGGAGTAGCAATACTCATATCAGATAAAATAGACTTTAAAACAAAGCCTGTGAAAAGACACAAAGAAGGAAACTACATAATGATCAAAGGATCAATCCAAGAAGAAGATATAACAATTATAAATTTTTATGCACCCAACATAGGAGAAGGAAATGGCAACCCACTCCAGTGTTCTTGCCTGGAGAATCCCAGGGACAGGGGAGCCTGGTGGGCTGCCGTCTACGGGATCACACAGAGTCGGACATGACTGAAGTGACTTAGCAGCAGCAACATAGGAGCACCACAATATGTAAGACAATTACTAACAAGTATGAAAGGGGAAATTAACAACAATGCAATAATAGTGGGAGACTTTAATACCCCACTCACACCTATGGATAGATCAACTAAACAGAAAATTAACAAGAAAACACAAACTTTAAATGATACAATAGACCAGTTAGCCCTAATAGATCTCTATAGGACATTTCACCCCAAAACAATGAATTTCACCTTTTTCTCAAGCACACACGGAACATTTTCCAGGATAGACCACATCCTGGGCCATAAATCTAGCCTTGGTAAATTCAAAAAAAATTGAAATCATTCCAAGCATCTTTTCTGACCACAATGCAGTAAGATTAGATTTCAATTACAAGAGAAAAACTATTAAAAATTCCAACACATGGAGGCTGAACAACATGCTGCTGAATAATGAACAAATCATAGAAGAAATCAAAAGAGAAATTAAAATATGCATAGAAATGAATGAAAATGAAAACACAACAACCCAAAACCTCTGGGACACTGTAAAAGCAGTGCTAAGGGGAAGGTTCATAGCAATACAGGCACACCTCAAGAAACAAGAAAAAAGTCAACTAAAAAATCTAACTCTACATCTAAAGAAACTAGAAAAGGAAGAAATGAAGAACCCCAGGGTTAGTAGAAGGAAAGAAATCATAAATATCAGGGCAGAAATAAATGCTAAAGAAACAAAAGAGACCATAGCAAAAATCAACAAGGCCAAAAGCTGGTTCTTTGAGAAGGTAAATAAAATCGACAAACCACTAGCCAGACTCATCAAGAAACAGAGGGAGAAGAACCAAATCAATAAAATTAGAAATGAAAATGGAGAGATCACAACCGACAACACAGAAATACAAAGGATTATTAGAGAATACTTTCAGCAATTATTTGGCAATAAAATGGATAACTTAGAAGAAATGGACAAATTCTCAGAAAAGTACAACTTTCCAAAACTGAGCCAGGAAGAAATAGAAAATCTGAACAGACCCATCACAAGCATGGAAATAGAAGCTGTAATCAGAAATCTTCCAGCAAACAAAAGCCCAGGTCCAGACGGCTTCACAGCTGAATTCTACCAAAAATTTAGAGAAGAGCTAGCACCTATTCTACTCAAACTCTTCCAGAAAATTGCTGAGGAAGGGAAACTTCCAAACTCATTCTATGAGGCCACCATCACCCTAATCCCAAAACCTGGTAAAGATCCCACAAAAAAAGAAAACTACAGGCCAATATCACTGATGAACATAGATGCAAAAATCCTTAACAAAATTCTAGCAATATGAATCCAACGACACATTAAGAAGATCATACATCATGACCAAGTGGGCTTTATCTCAGGAGTGCAAGGATTCTTCAATATCCACAGATCAATCAATGTAATACATCACATTAACAAACTGAAAAATAAAAATCATGATTATCTCAATAGAAGCAGAGAAAGCCTTTGACAAAATTCAACATCCATTTATGATAAAAACCCTCCAGAAAGTGGGAATAGAAGGGACATACCTCAACATAATAAAGCTATATATGACAAACCCACAACAAACATTATCCTCAATGGTGAAAAACTGAAAGCATTTCCCCTAAAGTCAGGAATAAGACAAGGGTGCCCACTCTCACCACTACTATTCAACATAGTTCTGGAAGTTTTGGCCACAGCAATCAGAGCAGAAAAAGACATAAAAGGAATCCAAATTGGAAAAGAAGAAGTAAAACTTTCACTGTTCACTGATGACATGATCCTCTACACAGAAAACCCTAAAGACTCTACCAGAAAACTACTAGAGCTAATCAATGAATACAGTAAAGTTGCAGGATATAAAATCAACACACAGAAATCCCTTGCATTCCTATACACTAATAATGAGAAAATAGAGAAATTAAGGAAACTGTTCCATTCACTGTTGCAATGAAAAGAATTAAATACTTAGGAATATATCTACCTAAGGAAACAAAAGACCTGTACATAGAAAACTATAAAACACTGGTGAAAGTAATCAAAGAGGACACTGATAGATGGAGAAATATACCGTGTTCATGGATTGGAAGAATAAATATTGTGAAAATGAGTATACTACGCAAAGTAATTTATACATTCAATGCAATCCCTATCAAGCTACCAACGATATTTTTCACAGAGCTAGAACAAATAATCTCACAATTTGTATGGAAATACAAAAAACCTCGAATAGCCAAAGCAATCTTGAAGAAGAATGGAACTGGGGGAATCAATCTGCCGGACTTCAGGCTCTACTACAAAGCCACAGTCATCAAGACAGTATGGTACTGGCATAAAGACAGAAATATAGATCAATGGAACAAAATAGAAAGCCTAGAGATAAATCCACGCACCTATGGACACCTTATCTTTGACAAAGGAGGCAAGAATATAAAATGGAGAAAAGACAGTCTCTTTAACAAGAGGTGCTGGGAAAACTGGTCAGCCACTTGTAAAAGAATGAAACTAGAACACTTCCTAACACCATACACCAAAATAAACTCAAAATGGATTAGAGAGCTAAATGTAAGACCAGAAACTATAAAACTCCTAGAGGAGAACATAGGCAAAACACTCTCAGACATAAATCACAGCAGGATCCTCCATGACCCACCTCCCAGAATATTGGAAATGAAAGCAAAAATAAATAAATGAGACCTAATTAAAATTAAAAGCTTCTGCACAGCAAAGGAAACTATAAGCAAGGTGAAAAGACAGCCTTCAGAATGGGAGAAAATAATAGCAAGTGAAGCAACTGATAAAGGATTAATCTCCAAAATATACAAGCAGCTCCTGCAGCTCAATTCCAGAAAAATAAGTGACCCAATCAAAAAATGGGCCAAAGAATTAAACAGACATTTCTCCAAAGAAGACATAAAGATGGCTAACAAACACATGAAAAAATGTTCAACATCCCTCATAATCAGAGAAATGCAAATCAAAACCACAATGAGATACCATTTCACACCAGTCAGAATGGCTGCTATCCAAAAGTCTACATGCAATAATGCTGGAGAGGGTGTGGAGAAAAGGGAACCCTCTTACACTGTTGGTGGGAATGCAAACTAGTACAGCCACTATGGAGAACAGTGTGGAGATTCCTCAAAATACTAGAAATAGAACTGCCATATGATCCAGCAGTCGCACTCCTGGGCATGCACACCGAGGAAACCAGAATTGAAAGAGACACATGTACTCCAATGTTCATTGCAGCACTGTTTGTAATAGCGAGGACATGGAAGCAACCTAGATGTCCATCTGCAGACGAATGGATAAGAAAGCTTTGGTACATATACACCATGGAGTATTATTCAGCCATTAAAAAGAATGCATTTGAATCAGTTCTAATGAGGTAGATGAAATTGGAGTCTATTATACAGAGTGAAGTAAGCCAGAAAGAAAAACACCAATACAGTATACTAACACATATATACGGAATTTAGAAAGATGCAAATGATAACCCTGTAAACGAGACAGCAAAAGAGACACAGGTGTATAGAACAGTCTTTGGGACTCTGTGGGAGAGGGTGATGGTGGGATGATTTGGGAGAATGGCATTGAAACATGTATATTATCATATATGAAATGATTCACCAGTCCAGGTTCGACGCATGATACAGGATGCTCAGGGCTGGTGCATGGGGATGACCCAGAGGGAGGATATGGGGAGGAGGGAGGTGGGAAGGGGGTTCAAGAAGGGGAACACATGCACACCTGGGGCAGATTCATGTCAATGTATGGCAAAACCAACCAATATAATATTGTAAAGTAATTAGCCTCCAATAAAAAAAAAGCAAAAACAAAAAAAAATACATGTTGGACAAAAACAATTAAGAATTCAATAATGCTTTTACATAAATGCATATTTTATTAGTAAAAATAAACATGCATTTTTAATAATAGTACATATATGTGAGAGACATAATATTTTTGAAATCTATAACCTGGGGCATAAGTGTATTAATTACATCTTTGCAATAAGTGCCTCCTTTCAACTTTGAGGTGTCTTGTTCCAAATACATCCATATCTCTGCAGCATTTTGGTATGCAGCTAACCAAGAAGTAAATCTATTACTTGTATAAAACAAATTAGATGTAGAAGGAATGGTGCTGAGGTCATCATTGAGATAGTTTGGGGGTAAATAACAAAGTGTTGTGTTTTTTTCAATCAAAAGACATTTATGAAGAACTTCTAGGAGAGTAGAAAAGTAAACAAGAAAGAGTATATTTGAAGTGCATTCTTCACTTACTAATGTGAATAAGAGCTTAAAAATGTCACTGGACAGTATTTATTTCTGCAATCAGTCCATCCAATGATTATACTCTACAAAGTGCAAGTGAATACAATAGTATATTTATACATATATTTTTAAATCCCCCAGATGGTTTTCCTTATTATATATGAGTGTCATGTCAGTTTACACTTGCAATTAGGGAAGGAACACACATTTCTATGAAGACAACATTATTGATTCACTATTGAAGGGACACAAGCTTTCAGCTCGATTTCTGAGGGAGTGTGAGGGACCTTAATTATGATCATTTGAAAGGTGGCCAGTAGACCTGTTTAATGTCATCATGTGTGAACCACATAGGTGTTCTGCTGTGAACATTCCATATTCCCTTCATCCTTCTTTATCTTTTTTTTCTCCTAAATAGTGTCAGCTCTATTTGAATGGTTCAGTTCAGTTCAGTCACTCAGTCATGTCCGACTCTTTGTGACCCCATGAATTGCAGCACGCCAGTCCTCCCTGTCCATCACCAACTCCCGGAGTTCACCCAAACTCATGTGCATCGAGTCGGTGATGCCATCCAGCCATCTCATCCTCTGTCATCCCCTTCTCCTCCTGCCCCGAATCCCTCCCAGAATCAGGGTCTTTTCTGATGAGTCAACTCATCACATGAGGTGGCCAAAGTATTGGAGTTCCAGCCTCAGCATCAGTCCTTCCAATGAACACCCAGGACTGATCTCCTTTAGGATGGACTGGTTGGATCTCCTTGCAGTCCAAGGGACTCTCAAGAGTCTTCAACACCACGGTTCAAAAACATCAGTTCTTTGGCACTCAGCCTTCTTCACAGTCCGACTCTCACATCCATACATGACCACTGGAAAAACCATAACCTTGAATAGACAGACCTTTATTGGCAAAGTAATAGCTCTGCTTTTTAATATACTATCTAGGTTGGTCATAACTTTCCTTCCAAGGAGTGCTTCTTTTAATTTCATGGCTGTAATCACCATCTGCAGTGATTTTGGAGCCCCCAAAAATAAAGTCTGGCACTGTTTCCCCATCTATATGCCATGAAGTGATGGGACAAGATGCCATGATCTTAGTTTTCTGAATGTTGAGCTTTAAGCCAACTTTTTCACTCTCCTCTTTCACTTTCATCAAGAGGCTTTTTAGTTCCTCCTCACTTTCTGCCTTAAGGGAAATCATGCAAAGATGGGCTTGATAAAGCACAGAAATGGTATGGACCTAACAGAAGCAGAAGATATAAAGAAGAGGTGGGAAGAATACACAGAAGAACCGTACAAAAAAGATCTTCATGACCAAGATAATCACGATGGTGTGATCACTCACTTAGAGCCAGACATCCTTGAATGTGAAGTCAAGTGAGCCTTTAAAAGCATCACTACGAACAAAGCTAGTGGAGGTGATGGAATTCCAGTTGAGCTATTTCAAATCCTGAAAGATGATGCTGTGAAAGTGCTGCACTCAATATGCCAGCAAATTTGGAAAACTCAGCAGTGGCCACAGGACTGGAAAAGGTCATTCATTCCAACCTCAAAGAAAGGCAATGCCAAAGAATGCTCAAACTACCGCACAATTGCACTCATCTCACACGCTAATAAAGTAATGCTCAAAATTCTCCAAGCCAGGCTTCAGCAATACGTGAACCATGAACTTCCAGTTGTTCAAGCTGGTTTTAGAAAAGGCAGAGGAACCAGAGATCAAATTGCCAACATCCGCTGGATCATGAAAAAAGCAAGAGAGTTCCAGAAAAACATCTATTTCTGCTTTATTGACTATGCCAAAGCCTTTGACTGTGTGGATCACAATAAACTATGGAAAATTCTGAAAGTGATAGGAATACCAGACCACCTGATCTGCCTCTTGAAAAACCTATATGCAAGTCAGGAAGCAACAGTTAGAACTGGACATGGAACAACAGACTGGTTCCAAACAGGAAAAGGAGTAAGTCAAGACTGTATATTATCACCCTGCTTATTTAACTTATATGCAAAGTACATCATAAGAAATGCTGGGCTGGAAGAAACACAAGCTGGAATCAAGATTGACGGGAAAATAATAATAACCTCAGAAAGGTATTAATGCATAAATTAACCTTTGAAAGGTATTAATGCATAAATGTGAAATAGCTTAACCTTGTACAAAGTATTTCCAAACTGGTTCTTTTTATAAAACATATAACATACAATGTTTATGTAACTCTATTTAGTTATCTCTTCTTTTCATCTCATAAAACAAGTTTCTTATAGAATAGTCTGTCAAAATGAGTTACCTAAATAAAGATTTAAGGCTGTGATTCAAAGATTTAAGAAGGCAAATCACCCTATCAGTTTTTTCAAATTTTTCTCCATCTCAAACAGTTGACATACGTTTAATTAAAATAAATGAAAATTCATGTGAATAAGAAATGTTATCAGATGAGAAAACTAAAGATCTTCCTAGAGTCTATAATACCAATTTATAATACCAATACTTGCTATTTTGAAATAATCCTTGATTATATTTTGGTAATTCAGCTGTATATCTAAATACAGTCCATAGGGTCCCAAAGAGTCAGACATGACCGAGTGACTAAGCACAGCATAGCTTATCCAGATTGTTAAAAAAGCTGTGCCTTCTTTTTGTCTACATGCTCATTTGACTGTAATGAATTATGTTCTCCAAGTGTAAAATATTCTGTAATCACATATTTACTGTACATGTTTTCTGTGAACCCAGTGTCTATAAAATGGAGAGAAAGTATGACCAGGATTTAGAAAACACAAAAATTCAAACTTTAATTCACTAGGAAATTCCATTGTACCTTTTCTAAAGTCCCTTTTAGATTAACAAGTTTCAAGAGTTTGTTATCTTACATTAACTTTCAAATAAAATATACTTTAAAGAAGACTTTTTTGTTCCACAAAATCTAACTTCAAGTTAGGCAGGATTTTTTTTAGCCTCTATATATTTTGGACAACTTAACATTGGTAACAAGTATAAAAGAATCTACAAAATTCAAATTATTTGAACAAACAATGAGAAATTTCAGAGGAAAAGGTGGAAAATCAGAAAAGCAGAAAATACGAAATGAGAGGCAACATTATTCATCACTAAATTCTAAAATAAATGCCAAAATATCAATACATGAACACAACAATATTTTAGAACAATAAACTTTTAAACATTAATACCCTCCTGGTTGGCAAATGATTACACTTACCTCTCTAGATCCAAAGTACTTAATTTTGCCCTTGACCTTACTACCATGTTAGTTTTTCAGTTCCTGAAGCAATCTTGTCAATCTATGTCTGCTTCCTCAGAAAATAAATTAATTGTGGATGAATCAACTTTTAAGACTTGGCCACTTATGATAAGCTTTATTGCCTTCCGAAACCATGGATAAAAGAAAGCATAAATCAAGGGGTTCATAGCCGAATTATAATAAACACACCACACTAAAATCTCATAAACATAAGGAGGCGTTATAAAATTCATATAAGCATCAATCACGGCATCAATGATGTATGGAAGCCAGGAGACTAGAAAAGCTGCCACGGCAATACCCAGGGTTTTAGCAGCTTTTCTCTCTCTCTTTGCTACTCTTTCCTTGTAACTCTCTGAGGAGCACTGAGCTTGGCTGGCTGTACTTTCTATTTTCCTGGCCTGATATTTAGCCACCAAAAATATCTTACCATATATAAACACCATGACAACAGTGGGGATAAAGAACAGGAGAAAACAGAGTAGAACCCAATTTTGATTCAATGGAGCCTGGCAGCCTCCTACACAGGTGAGAGCAACTACTAGGTCCTCAATCCCTTCCTCATTGGCCCCTGTGTAGAAGATAGAAAAACTGTACGAGACAGAAAAGAACCAAGAGAGAACAATGCATAGTCCTGAAACAGAGACCGTAAACTTGGTTGGATAGGTCAGAGGGTCAGTCACAGCAATATATCTATCGATCGAGATACAGCATAAATGAAATAAAGAAGCAAAACAGAAGGAAGTATCGAAACAAGTGTGAAATTTACAGTAGCTCTCCCCAAAGTACCAGCAGCTCTCCACCGACCTCACTGTGCTGAAGGGCATCACGGTCACTCCCACCAAGAAGTCCGCACAGGCCAGGGAGGCGATCAGAAAGTTAGTGGGTGTGTGCAGCTGTTTGAAGTGAAGAATAGCAATAATGACCAGTAAGTTTCCAAACACGGCCAGCACAGCCCCCAAACCAAGGACTGCATATAGAATTGCCCGAGGACCTGGTGAGTAAGGAGTCTTAACACAGGACCCGTTCACGTTCTGGTAGCAGAGTTCCACAGCTTCGGCTTGGGAGAAATTGTTCACCATTGCCTTCTTGTTTGAAAGAGTTTTGGATTCTCCAATTCCTTATTTCAGCGATTTAAAACAAGAAGGAGATGGCAATTTTAAAAGCTTCTGGAAGAAAAAAAATTTTCTAGTTAAAATAAATGAAAGTTAGTAACTTTTCTCCCATTTGGGGGAGCACATGAACTCTAACCCCTTGGTCTTTTCAAAAACTATTCCCAAGTTTTCAACATTTAGAGTGGGAATTTGTTGCAGAGAGTCATCAAAATACAGTCAGCATTCTTAGTCCATGTAATTAGCTAATCGTTAGAAAGTCCCTTTTTTGTGTGTTACTTTACCCTTTGAAATCTTACCTGTAACCTCCTGAGCTGAGAACTAATTAGGCTATGAAAAGCTGAATTTTATCTACTAAGTCATCTCCCCTGAGTAGTCCACCAGTAATGATAAACTGTACTTCATTTTTTCAAGAAGGAAGAAGTAAATTACATGTCCTTCAAATTATAGCCTCAAAAATCCCTGTAGTATAGAGTGTAAAGACTAAGGAAATATTTACTCACAATAAGTTGCTAAACTTATTTGGAGAATGTATTTCCTCCACCGCTTGTATTATCAGAGTTTGTGGGGTGTTTTTATAATTTTGTAATCCTCCATGGTTTGGACTGCTTGAGATGATTTGGAGAACTATTCTTCCCAAATTGATACTAACATATAATCAATGTAAAAGTATTAACAACCAGTTTTAGAAGTCTAAAATAAGTAAGATTGATTAAAATAAGCAACAAATCACCCAGCCCCTCACCTTTCATCCTTAAAAAAACAGAGGCCTATGTAACACCTGGAATGGTCTGGGTTGGCTTGGGGAGGTGGTTAGATGAGCTACCTCTCTGGTGGGAATGGATTCATTCAAAGACATCCAAAATTCAAGGAGGTTTCTCCCAGTGTTTGTTTTAATTTGCTTGTTTCTATACTGAAGAATACAGTCTTCAGACACTTTACAAAAGTCACCAAACAATTTACTTCAGTTCATTCTCTCAGTCATGTTTGACTCTTTGCAACCCCATGGACTGCAGCATGCCAGGTTTCCCTGTCCATCACCAACTCCCAGAGCTTCCTCAAACTCAAGTCCATTGAGTTGGTGATGCCATCCAGCCATTTCATCCTTTGTCTTCCCCTCTTCCTCCTGCCTTAATCTTTACCAGCATCAAGGTCTTTTCGAATGAGTCAGTTCTTTGCATCAGGCGGCCTAAGTTTTGGCGCTTCAGCATCAGTCCTTCCAATGAAGATTCAGGACTGATTTCTTTTAGGATGGACTGGTTGGATCTCCTTGCAGTTCAAGGAACTCTCAAGAGTCTTCTCCAACACCACAGTTCAAAAGCATCAGTTCTTCATCGCTCAGCCTTCTTTATGGTCCAACTCTCACATCCATACATGACTACTTGAAAAACCATAGCCATAACTAGATGGACATTTGTCCATAATGTCTCTGCTTTTTCAATATGCTATCTAGGTTTGTCATAGTTTTTCTTCCAGGGAGCAAGCGTCTTTTAATTTCAAGGCTGCAGTCACCATCTGCAGTGATTTAGGAGACCAAGCAAATACAGTCTGTCCCTGCTTCCATTGTCTCCCCATCTATTTGCCATGAAGTAATGGGACCAGATGCCATGATCTTCGTTTTTTGAATGTTGAGTTTAAACCAGTTTTTCACTCTCCTCTCTTACTCTCATCGAGACTCTTTAGTTCCTCTTTGCTTTCTGCCATAAGGATGGTGTCATCTGCATATCTGAGGTTACTGATATTTCTCCCAGCAATATTGATTCCAGCTCATGCTTCATCCAGTCCAGCATTTTGCAGAATGTACTCTGGACATAAGTTAAATAAGCAGGGTGATTGTATATAGCCTTGATGTACTCCTTTCTCAATTTGGAACCTGTCCATTGTTCCATGTCCAGTTCTAACTGTTGCTTCTTAACCTACATGCAGATTTCTCATGAGGCAGATCAGGTGGTCTGGCATTCCCATCTCTTGAAGAATTTTCCACAGTTTATTGTGATCCACACAGTCAAACCCTTCAGCATACTCAAAGTAGAAGTAGATGTTTTTCTGGAATTCTGTTGCTTTTTCTATTATACAATGGATGTTGGCAATTTGATCTCTGATTCCTCTGCCTTTTCAAAATCCAGCTTGAACATCTGGAATTCACAGTTCACGAACTGTTGAAGCCTAGCTTGGAGAATTTTGTGCATTACTTTGCTAGCATGTGAGATGAGTGCAGTTGTTTGAGCATTCTTTAACATTGCCTTTCTTTGGGATTGGAATGAAAACTGACCTTTTCCAGTCCTGTGGCCACTGCTGAGTTTTCCAAATTTGCTGGCATATTGAGTGCAGCACTTTCACAGCATCATCTTTCAGGATTTCAAATAGCTCAACTGGAATTCCATCACCTCCACTAGCTTTGTTCCTAGTGATGCTTTCTAAGGCCCACTTGACTTCACATTCCAAGATGTCTGGCTCCAGGTGAGTGATCATGCCATCGTGATTATCTTGGTTGTGAAGATCTTTTTTGTACAGTTCTGTGTATTCTTGCCCCCTCGTCTTAATATCTTCTGCTTCTGTTAAGTCCCTACCATTTCTGTCCTTTATTGTGCCCATCTTTGCATGAAATGTTACTTTGGTATGTCTAATTTTCTTGAGAGCTCTAGTCTTTCCCATTATATTGTTTTCCTCTATTTCTTTGCATTGATCATTTTAGAAGGCTTTCTTATCTCTCCTTACTATTCTTTGGAACTTTGCATTCAGATATATATATCTTTCCTTTTCTCTTTTGCCTTTCACTTCTCTTCTTTCCTCAACTATTTGTAAGGCTTCCTGAGACAACCATTTTGCCTTTTTGCATTTCTTCTTCTTAGAGATGGTTTTGATCACCATGTCCTGTACAATGTTATGAACCTCCATCCATAGTTCGTCAAGCACTCTATCAGATCTAATCCTTTGAATCTATTTATCACTTCCACTGTATAATCATAAGGGATTTGATTTAGGTCATACCTGAATGGTGTAGTGGTTTTCCCTATGTTGTTCAATTTCAGTCTGAATTTGGCAATAAGGAGTTCATGATCTGAGCCACAGTCAGCTCCTGGTCTTGCTTTTGCTGACTGTATAGAGCTGCTCCATCTTCGGTGGCAAAGGATATAATCAATCTGATTTCTGTATTGACCGTCTGGTGATGTCCATGTGTAGAGTCATTCCTTGTGTTGTTGGAAGAGGGTGTTTGCTATGACCAGTGCATTCTCTTGACAAAAGTCTTTTATCCTTTGCCATGCTTCATTTTGTACTCCAAGGCCAAACTTGCCTGTTACTCCAGGTATCTCTTGACTACCTACTTTTGCATTCTAGTCACCTATGATGAAAAGGACATCTTTTTTTTATTTTGGTGTTAGTTCTAGAAGGTCTTGTAGGTCTTCATAGAACCATTCAGCTTCAGCTTCTTCTGCATTAGTTGTTGGGACGTAGACTTGAGTTACTACCTTAAGAACCCCATGAATAGCACCAAACAACAGTAACCATTTTTAACTTCATTTAACCAGGTAAAGTTACAACCTTGAATCTGAATCTTAATTGAACTAGAGACTAGATTACTTACTTACTTTACTCCCATCATACCATCGGCTTTCCAGGTGGCTCAGTGGTAACGAATCTGCCTGCCAGTACAGGAGACACACGTGTGGGTTCGATCCCTGGGTTTGGAAGATTCCCTTGAGAAGGAAATGGCAACGCACTCCAGTATTCTTGCCTGGAAAACTCCATGGACAGGGTAGCCTGGCATGATACAGTTCATGGGACCAGAAGGAATTGGACACGACTGAGCGAAGGAGCACACACAGCACACGTATCTCATAACATAGATTCGGCCTCTGTTGAAAGTGCAGGTTCTTAAAAAAAGCTGGGTGAACACACTTGTGTGTATGTGTATCTTTTATCTATATGTCTATCAGTTCAGTTCAGTTCAGTCGCTCAGTCGTGTCCGACTCTGCGACCCCATGAATTACAGCACGCCAGGCCTCCCTGTCCATCACCAACTCCCGGAGTACACTCAAACTCATGTCTACAGAGTCGGTGATGCCATCCAGCAATCTCATTCTCTGTCGTCCCCTTCTCCTCCCGCCCCCAACCTTTCCCAGCATCAGAGTCTTTTCCAGTGAGTCAACTCGTCGCATGAGGTGGCCAAAGTATTGCAGTTTCAGCTTTAGCATCAGTCCTTCCAATGAACACCCAGGATTGATCTCCTCTAGAATGGACTGGTTGGATCTCCTTGCAGTACAAGGGACTCTCAAGAGTCTTCTCCAGCAGCACAATTCAAAAGCATCAATTCTTCGGCGATCAGCTTTCTTCACAGTCCAACTCTCACATCCATACATGATCACAGGAAAAACCATAGCCTTGACTAGATGGACCTTGGTTGGCAAAGTAATGTCTCTGCTTTTTAATATACTATCTAGGTTGGTCATAACTTTCCTTCCAAAGAGTAAGTGTCTTTTAATTTCATGGCTGCAATCAGCATCTGCAGTGATTTTGGAGCCCAAAAAAATAAAGTCTGACACTGTTTCCACTGTTTTTCCATCTATTTCCCATGAAGTGATGGGACCAGATGCCATGATCTTTGTTTTCTGAATGTTGAGCTTCAAGCCAACCTTTTCACTCTCCTCTTTCACTTTCATCAAGAGGCTTTTGAGTTCCTCTTCACTTTCTGCCATAAGGGTAGCGTATCTGAGGTTATTGATATTTTTCCCAGCAATCTTGATTCCAGCTTGTGTTTCTTCCAGCCCAGCGTTCCTCATGATGTACTCTGCATATAAGTTAAATAAGCAAGGTGACAATATACAGCCTTGACGTACTCCTTTTCCTATTTGGGACCAGTCTGTTGTTCCATGTACAGTTCTGACTGTTGCTTCCTGACCTGCATCAGTTCAGTTCAGTCGCTCAGTCGTGTCCGACTCTCCGCGACCCCATGAATCACAGCACGCCAGGCCTCCCTGTCCATCACCAACTCCCGGAGTACACTCAAACTCATGTCCACAGAGTCGGTGATGCCATCCAGCCATCTCATTCTCCGTCGTCCGCTTCTCCTCCCGCCCCCAACCTTTCCCAGCATCAGAGTCTTTTCCAGTGAGTCAACTCGTCGCATGAGGTGGCCAAAGTATTGCAGTTTCAGCTTTAGCATCAGTCCCTCCAATGAACATCCAGGATTGATCTCCTTTAGAATGGACTGGTTGGATCTCCTTGCAGTATAAGGGACTCTCAAGAGTCTTCTCCAACACCACAGTTCAAAAGCATCGATTCTTCGGCGATCAGCTTTCTTCACAGTCCAACTCTCACATCCATACATGACCACGGGAAAAACCATTGCCTTGACTAGACGGACCTTGGTCGGCAAAGTAATGTCTCTGCTTTTTAATATACTATCAAGGTTGGTCATAACTTTCCTGCCAAGGAGCAAGCGTCTTTTAATTTCATGGCTGCAATCAGCATCTGCAGTGATTTTGGAGCCCAAAAAAACAAAGTCTGACACTGTTTCCATTGTTTTTCCATCTATTTCCCATGAAGTGATGGGACCAGATGCCATGATCTTTGTTTTCTGAATGTTGAGCTTCAAGCCAACCTTTTCACTCTCCTCTTTCACTTTCATCAAGAGGCTTTTGAGTTCCTCTTCACTTTCTGCCATAAGGGTAGTGTCATCTGCATATCTAAGGTTATTGATATTTCTCCCAGCAATCTTGATTCCAGCTTGTGCTTCTTCCAGCCCAGCGTTCCTCATGATGTACTCTGCATATAAGTTAAATAAGCAAGGTGACAATATACAACCTTGACGTACACCTTTTCCTATTTGGAACCAGTCTGTTGTTCCATGACCGGTTCTAACTGTTGCCTCCTGACCTGCATACAGGTTTCTCAAGAGGCAGGTCAGGTGGTCTGGGATTCCCATCTCTTTCAGAATGTTCCACAGTTTATTGTGATCCACACAGTCAAAGGCTTTGGCATAGTCAATGAAGCAGAAATAGATGTTTTTCTGGAACTCTCTTGCTTTCTCCATGATCCAGCGGATGTTGGCAATTTGATCTCTGGTGCCTCTGCCTTTTCTAAAACCTGCTTGAACATCTGGGAGTTCACGGTTTACATACTGCTGAAGCCTGGCTTGGAGAATTTTGAGCATGACTTTACTAGCGTGTGAGATGAGTGCAATTGTGCGGTAGTTTGAGCATTCTTTGGCATTGTCTTTCTTTGGGATTGGAATGAAGACTGACCTCTTCCAGTCCTGTGGCCACTGCTGAGTTTTCCAAATCTGCTGGCATATTGAGTGCAGCACTTTCACAGCATCATCTTTCAAGACTTGAAATAGCTCAACTGGAATTCCATCACCTCCACTAGCTTTGTTCGTAGTGATGCTTTCTAAGGCCCACTTGACTTCACATTCCAAGATGTCTGGCTCTAGGTCAGTGATCACATTATCGTGACTATCTTGGTCGGGAAGATCTTTTTTGTACAGTTCTTCTGTGTATTCCTGCCACCTCTTCTTAATATCTTCTGCTTCTGTTAGGTCCATACCATTTCTGTCCTTTATCGAGCCCATCTTTGCATGAAATGTTCCCTTGGAATCTCTAATTTTCTTGAAGAGGTCTCTTGTTTTTCCTATTCTGTTGTTTTCCTCTATTTCTTTGCATTGATCACTGAGGAAGGCTTTCTTATCTCTCCTTGCTATTCTTTGGAACTCTGCATTCAGATGCTTATATCTTTCCTTTTCTCCTTTGCTTTTCGCCTCTCTTCTTTTTACAGCTATTTGTAAGGCCTCCTCAGACAGCCATTTCGCTCTTTTGCATTTCTTTTCCATGGGGATGGTCTTGGTCCCTGTCTCCTGTACAATGTCACGAACCTCCGTCCAGAGTTCATCAGGCACTCTATCAATCAGATCTAGTCCCTTAAATCTATTTCTCACTTCCACTGCATAATCATAAGGGATTTGATTGAGGTCATATCTGAATGGTCTAGTGGTTTTCCCTACTTTCTTCAATTTAAGTCTGAACTTCGCAATAAGGAGTTCATGATCTGAGCCACAGTCAGCTCCTGGTCTTGTTTTCGCTAACTGTATACAGCTTCTCCATCTTTGGTTGCAAAGAATATAATCAATCTGATTTCGGTGTTGACCATCTGGTGATGTCCATGTGTAGAGTCTTCTCTTGTGACCTGCATACTCTGTAGTTAATAAACTTTGCTATTCTGTGAATTATAAATGTATATATGTGGTATGTGTGTGTATATGTCTGTGGCATTTTTCAGGCCTTACTAGTCCATGAGTTTTAAATCAATTTGTTTTTACTTTTTATTTCTCAAGTTTATCCTTCTTTAAGTCCTCACTGGTTTAATGGCATAAATTTAAGTCTCCTCCTTAGAACAGATCTCATAGTTACTTCTTGGATTCCCATGGTAGGTGCATGCTAGTACTCATAAGCCAGTTTACCCAATAAAATGACCATTTGACACTTCCATGTTTCCTTCTTCTGCCACATAATCAAGAAATTGTTTATTTAACAAAAGTATAAATTATGATGCTTGAAATCTAAATCCCTGAAATAGTAAGTAAAAGTATAAGCGGATTGAGGCATCTTACCTCATTATTTCTTGGCAGATCTTTCTTACTCATCTATTTCAAGGGTAAGAATGTCTCCATTCTTTGACACTTTCATTTTTCCCTTTACTCTGCTGCCTCTTAGTGGTCACTCTAAGCAATACTGGGCTAACCAAACAGAAGATTAAGTTAAAGCCCAGAAAGTAAGTGTTTGTTCAAAAACATTACCACCCAACCCCTCCCCAAAATAAGCTCCACACCAAACACTTTGAAAAGAGTCTCTATGGTGACTCAGATGGCAAAGAATCCACCTGCAGTGCAGGAGACCCAGATTTGATCCCTGGGTTGGGAAGATCCCCCCGAGAAGGGAATGGCAATCTACCCCAGTATTCTTGCCTGGAGAATTCCAGGGACAGAGGAACCTGGCTGCCTGCGGTCCATGGTGCTGCAAAGAGTCACACACGATATAGCACTGAACAACAAACACTTTGAAAGCATGACAGCTAGAGACTACCCACTTTCTCCCTTCCAAACTATCCCTCCATACAAACAAGTCAAAGAAAGATTTTTGAATTTGTCTTCATTAGAATCACATGAGGTGCTTAAGATTTCAGGCCTTGCACCCAGAAGTCCTAGGACTGTAGTGAAGTTTGCTTTTTAAGTCAAGCACCACAAATGATTCTGGCATTCCACAGAACATTTTTTGAGAAACACTGCCCCAGGGGAAGTAGCCCTGGTAGAAAGGAAAGTGCTCTCAACTCAATCAGAAAAATCAGGTGCATTTTTTCCTCTCACACTTGCTAAGCACTTTCTAGAGCCAGGCATCCATGTTTGGTGCTAAGAATGCAGATAAAAGTCACAACCCTAACCTGCTCATGGTCTAGTCTGGGAGAAGAATCTGCCTGCAATGCAGGAGACCCGGGTCAGATTCCTAGGTTGGGAAGATCCGCTGGAGAAGGAAATGGAAACCCACTCCAGTATTCTTGCCTGGAGAATCCCATGGACAGAGGAGCCTGGCAGGCTATAGTCCACGGGTTGCAAAGAGTCGGACATGACTTAGTGACTAAACCACCAACCAAGTAAACAATTACAGAGCTCTGAGATAAGAACTCCAAAGAGGGAGGAGGAGCATTCCAGGGAACAAGGATGGGGTGAGGCGAGGTCCCTGGGAAAGCCAGGTTGATGTTTTTATTGTAGAATGCTCTCCAGTCAGAGAAGTGAGTAAGGGCAGATTGTATTCAAGTTTCTAATTTTTCTCACCCTGAACCCATCTTCAAACTCTCTGGGTTTCAATGAGTTGTTTGACAAGAAAAAGACAGATTATACACATGTCGATTTACACATGTGGTTTTACACACGTTTAGCTGTTTCTGGCACTTTTCACTTTTACTTGACAGTGTGCTCATAATTTACACTAGTGACAGTGTTACTAACAGGTACGATGACCCCAAGATGCTATTCACTGTCTCCAAATACCTCCCACCCAACGTTTTACGATCCAACTTATGTATGTGATCCAGATGCCTTAGGAAGAACAGTTGGCTATTATTTCAACTAAACCAAGGTCCTAATTATTTTGTCGTTAAGTTGTGTCTGACTCTTTTGCAACCCCATGGACTGTAGCCCACCAGGCTCCTCTCTCCATGGGGTTTCCAGGGCAAGAGTACTGGAGTGAGTTGCCATTTCCTTCTCCAGAGGATCTTCCTGATTCAGGGATTGAACCTGCACCTCTTGCAGGCATCTTGTGCATTGCAGGCAGACTCTTTACGACAGAACCACCAGGGAAGCCCAAGGTCCTAATGGCTCATTGTGTTTCATTATTAATTCATAATAATCTGTCACATAGAAATCTATAATGCATTTTTGTTTAATCTGATCATTGATCGAGAAGGCAATGGCAAGCCACTCCAGTACTCTTGCCTAGAAAATCCCATGGATGGAGGAGCCTGGTGGGCTGCAGTCCGTGGGGTCGCTAAGGGTCGGACATGACTGAGCGACTTCACTTTCACTTTTCACTTTCACACATTGGAGAAGGAAATGGCAACCCACTCCAGTGTTCTTGCCTGGAGAATCCTAGGGACGGGGGAGCCTGGTGGGCTTCCGTCTATGGGGTCGCACAGAGTCGGACACGACTGAAGTGACTTAGCAGCAGCAGATCATTGATCATGGCACTTCAGTGAATCCCAAGAAAGGTCCAAATGGAAAATAAAATGAGATAACGTGAGATGAGGGGAGGTGAGATGAACAGACGGCAAAAGGCAAATGACAGATAAACAAAAGAAAAGATGAAGGAAACGGAAAGAGAAGTGATTCCCCGTCCCCACTGCACATTTCAGTATCTCTTCCTCTTTCACATCCCAGCATCACAAAAACCTCCTCCTCCCGAGGTCTTTCCTGAAGCAAGGTCAACATCGCTGCACACTGTTTTAATCCTGGCCATGACTCCCACAGTAGCAAGAACTAACACTTACAGAGTACGTACCCTATGCTTGGTAGGTGCTCTCACAAATGTTTAACATTGCTAATTCATTTAATCATTAAAACACCTGTATGAGGTAATATGATTTCTACTTGACATGTGAAAATAGAAGTACACAAAATTTGAGTAATTTATGCATATTTAGGGAAATAGGTGGCAAAACTAGAATTTCAACAACCTGTGTCTTCGTCTTCAACTCTTTCTGTAACTATCTGAAGACAGGTTTTTAGTCCCTTTCTCTACCTCCTTAATTCAGTGGCTTACGAAAAAATGAGACACTGAAATTATATCGATGACTTCAACAAGGAAAAAAGAACTTGGAGGGGAAATGCCTTAGCAAGTTTTGAGGAGAATACCCATTGAAGGTCAGAACTAGGAATAGTCAAAGCCACAGCTCAGCTGGATTATTTCCTAAACTGTAAACTAACTGTTCTAAGAATTTCTTCAGTGTTTTTAACATGTACACTTTTTCTTTAACAGTCTTCAATAACCTTCCATTCTAATTAACACCAGATTTTTTAATTGAGATATAATTGGTATAATGGTATAATTGACATACCATTTTATTAAAGTGTGCAACATAATGATTTGATATAAGTACATACTGTGAGGTAACTGCTAGAATAAGTTTAGTTAACAACCATTGAACAACCATCACCACACTTATTGAATAGCTATAACTTTTTTTCCTGTGATGTGAACTTTTAAGATCTGTTCAGTTCAGTTCAGTCGCTCAGTCGTGTCCAACTCTTTGCGACCCCATGAACCACAGCACGCCAGGCCTCCCTGTCCATCACCAACTCCATACTTTGGCCACCTCATGCAAAGAGTTGACTCACTGGAAAAGACTCTGTTCTCTTAGGAACTTCCAAATATACATTACACTATTTTTAACTATAGTCACCATATTGTACATTCCATTTCCAGGACTTTATTTTATAATTGGATGTTTGTACCATTTGACAGGTAAGAAAACAGACACAGAGAAGGTAAGTGAGTTGCCCAAGATTACACTTCTGTAAGTGCTAGAGCTGGGGTTGAACCCAGGCAGCCTGATTCCAAAGAGCATACTGTTAATCACCACATGATGGTCTGCCTTTCCATTGTCTTTATTAAAGCCACACTGTTGCCTGCGTGCAAATATCCTTAAGAAATTCCATTGACAGATACTTATTTTGTTCCCAAATGCTTGATATTAAAATCATATTGTGATATGTCATTTCAGCACACTTGTCCAGGCATTTCCTCAGTATAGGTTTCTAAAGGTACTGTTGATGGGCTGAAGAGTTAGTACATCGCATTTAAAAGTTTGCAGAAAGGCTGTGTCACTGTGAGAGAGTGTCCATTTCCCCCATATATCTACCCCGTTAGCACTGTGTAGTATCATTCCTATACTCCCAGTCTCTCACACGTGAGTGTTGAGCCCTTTTTTACACAGCTAAGACTCATAGATGCCCTCCTTGTTTATGTATGACAAGGTGGGACAGACTAGGTCAAATTCCCACTCTTACCCTCATAAATGATTGGCTGAACTTTTAGTCTCTGCAAATCAATCAGAACAAAATGCTTGTTTTGTTCAAACATCCGTTAAGATTCCATCTTTCCCCCAGGTGCCTGAACTTTGGTCTATCCTCAGCCTTCCAACAAACGGCCAGCCCCTCCCTACAAATGGTCAGCCCCGCCCTAACAGCCTCTCCTGAGAAAGGACTGGCCTCAGGAGAAAACACTTTCTAATCTTGTCACTCCCTTTCATTCCAAGTCCTGATACCTAGTTCTTCTTAGCCTGGTTTCCTCCTCTCTAGTAAAGAAACAGCCTATTACCTGACTCCCGAGACCTTAGAGATCTTGTGATCTAAAGGCTCTCCTCAGTGCAACAGCTCCTTTCTCTCCACTGCAATAACTTTCAAGGAAATTCCGTTTTCACTAAGTCCAGATCTGTTTTTTTAACAGGTCAAAACAACAACCACAAAACAGCTTGTTTTATTTTGCTTTTCCTTTTGTACTTTTGTTGGCTTTTCAAGTATGATTTTTGGCCACTTTGATTTCTTCTCCTGCAGTTTAAAAACGTTTCCAGATATGCTCAGTCCCAGGTAATTTCAGTCATTTGTTTCCAGGAGATCCAACCACCAAAACAGTTCAACACAGCTGTGTCTGTCTGCTTCCCAACCATGAGTCTAGGTTTCTGCAGAACTTTTAGTTTCTACATGTAAATTTACCCAAATTTTGGTTTGCTGACGTGGCTTCCTGGGCAGGAATGTCTCTATCTTGGACTTAGAAATGCATCTCAACACTGCTAAGAGACTGGACCTTAATTATTCCCACCATAAAAAGAAATGGTGATCGCATGAAGTGATGGAGGTCTTAGCTAATGTCACAGTGGCAATCATAGTGCCATACAAAAATGTATCAAGTCAACATGCTGTACACCTTAAACTTACACATTATGTATCAAACATATTTCAGTTATCAAAAAAGCTTTAGTATATAAAATTTTGCCTTAGGCTCTCCTTTTTGGGAAGCTTGGACTAAGACTCTCCTGTGAGTTGTCTATTCTGAGCTTTTGCTACTTTTTCTAGTGTGATGTCTTAGGTTGGTGTCTCTAGATGCAGAAACTGAAGTGGGGTACAAGAGAAGATGAGAAGAAAGTGTAGAAGAGAAAGGGAATAAGGAAAGGAGGATGAGCCAGGGGAAAAGCTAGGAATGTGGTCTCAGCTAGAAACTAGCTTCAGTCCACCCCATAGGAGCACAGGTTGCACCAGAGAATCAGTTTTACCACAACTCCAGGAGTTCAGTTCAGTCAGTTATTGACTGAGTCTATGGGGTCAGGGCATGCGAGCTTCTGAACGGAACAGCTCAACTTGAGTCAAGGGTAACTCTACAGAGAAGGCAGTTGTGATTTGTTCTTAGCCAATACAGCTACTGGTTTGGTTCCAGTACAGGTAAAGGGAATTTGATTGGAGAATCAATAGCCTCCTCCATGTGAGATTTGTCTTTCTTATAAGTGATGAGGCTGTGAACCATTTGTGCCAGAATTTGCACATATTTTCAGCTCATTTGTCATTCTCTTTAATTGTGTTCATGATTTTAATAAAGAACTTATAAATTTTTCTGTGAAGATAATCAGCACCCCAAAATAGAGACTGCTGCTCCTTACTGCTGCTAAGTCGCTTCAGTCGTGTCCGACTCTGTGCGACCCCATAGACAGCAGCTCATCAGGCTCCCCGTCTCTGGGATTCTCCAGGCAAGAACACTGGAGTGGGTTGCCATTTCCTTCTCCAATGCATGAAAGTGAAAAGTGAAAGTGAAGTTGTTCAATCGTGTCCAAATTTAGAGACCCCATGGACTGTAGCCCACCAAGCTCCGCCGTCCATGGGATTTTCCAGGCAAGAGTACTATAGTGGGGTGCCATTGCCTTCTCCAAAATAGAGACTACTTTGGTATAAAGAATATTTTAAGCTGAAAGCATTTGAGATTCAGCAGATGCAAAGAAAGAAGAAGATAAAGAAAGCTTTCTCAAAGCTTCTCTTATCTGTTTAAAAGTAGTAAATTCTGGGAAATTAGGCTGTTGCAAAATTCCTCTTCAGGGCACATCTACTCCAAGAATGGAGAACTCAGCTATGTGCCTACATGCTGTGCGTGCTAAGGCACTTCAGTAGTGTCCCGCGCTGTGCGACCTTACGGACTGTACTGTTATTGTTTAATCATTAAGTCATGTCTGAGTCTTCTGTGACCCCATGGACTGTAGCCTGCCAGTCCTCTGTCCATGGGATTTCCCAAGCAAGAATACTGGAGTTGCCATTCCCTTCTCCAGGGGATCTTCCCAACCCAGGGATTGAACCCGCATCTCTCATATCTCCTGCATTGGCAGGTGAGTTCTTTACCCACTGAGCCAACTGGGAAGCTTTATGGGCTCTAAACTTACCCAAGTCCCTTCCTCAAAGGAGTTTTAGTTTTAAGACCATTTATGCCTATATGGAGAAGGCAATGGCAAGCCACTCCAGTACTCTTGCCTAGAAAATCCCATGGACAGAAGAGCCTGGTGGGCTACAGTCTATGGGGTCTCTACTAGTCGGACACGATTGAGCGACTTCACTTTCACTTTTCACTTTCACACATTGGAGAAGGAAATGGCAACCCACTCCAGTGTGCTTGCCTGGAGAATCCCAGGGATGGCGGAACCTGGTGGGCTGCCGTCTATGGGGTCGCACAGAGTCGGACACGACTGAAGCGACTTAGCAGCAGCAGGCCTTTATAGTGGAGAAGGAAATGGCAACCCACTCCAGTGTTCTTGCCTGGAGAATCCCAGGGACAGGGGAGCCTGGTGGGCTGCCATCTATGGGGTTGCACAGAGTTGGAAACGACTGAAGTGACTTAGCAGCAGCAGCAGCACGCCTATACAAACAAATATTAACCCAAACTTTTCTACCACCAGTCTGTTCTCCTAAAAACCTATTTGCTGGAGAAGACTCTTGAGAGTCCCTTGGACTGCAAGGAGATCCAACCAGTCCATTCTAAAGGAGATCAGTCCTGGGTGTTCATTGAAAGGACTAATGCTAAAGCTGAAACTCCAATACTTTGGCCACCTCATGCGAAGAGTTGACTCACTGGAAAAGACTCTGATGCTGGGCGGGATTGGGGGTGGGAGGAGACGGGGACGACAGAGAATGAGATGGCTGGATGGCATCACCGACTCGATGGACACAAGTTTGAGTGAACTCTGGGAGTTGGTGATGGACAGGGAGGCCTGGCATGCTGTGATTCATGGGGTCACAAAGAGTCAGACACAACTGAGCAACTGAACTGAAAGAAATCTATTTGTTTTTCTAAGAAGTTTTTTCTCCTCCTTACCTTTCCCCTGTGGAGTTAAGCGTATAAACCTTTGTTTCTATCTTTGTTTGTTAACATGTAACAAACCAGTGACTTCCTTTGTTTGCCCCAATATTCATGAAAACTAAACGTTTTGTCCTGTTAATCAGTCTTCTGTTAATTTAATTTACAAGGCCCAGCTGCTGAACCTAAAGTGTTAGTCTCTCAGTCCTGTCCAACTCTTTGGGATCCCATGGACTGTATAGCCCACCAGGCTCCTCTGTCCATGGAATTCTCCAGGCAAGAATACTGGAGTGAGTAGCCATTCTCTTCTCCAGGGGATCTTCCTGACCCAGGTATTGAACCCCAGTCTCCTGCATTGTAGGCAGATTCTTTATCAACTGAGCCACCAGGAAAGCCAAGAGAGTAAACAGAAAGTTTTTTTCTCTACTGCTACATGTGTCATAAATGCAAATCATCCAGTTCTGTTTTCCTTGCCTCTTTTACCCCAAGATAAAAAGTCATTAAGATATACAGAATATGACATAAACCATTAACTTAGATCTACTCAAAGAAATGAAGAGATTCAGGAATGGAATATATGAAGGTAAAATAAATGTTTTTCTCATTTTAAATTGCTCTAAAATATGGATGACTATATTAAAACCATAAAATACATTATGTTTTTATAGCATATGTAAAAGTGAAATGTATGACAGTAACAGCACAGGGAAGGAGAGGGAAGACTGAGGAAGACACTCCTGTAATGTCCTTAGAAATATTGCTTGAGGGTAGGCTCAAATTAATTTGTTTCTCTTTTTTATTTTTTTAAATGATGAAAGTATGATAACACATTTACAGGAGACTTGGAAAATACAGAAGAAAGTTACATATAGTTTCACTGTATATTATAATTTTTTAAGTAGATAAATTAGTATTTTTAGTTGGAGTTTCAATATCAAACTCTCAAAAAGTACTAGAATGAATAGACAGAAAAGTAGAAGCATATTAGTAGACCTTAAAAGCACTATGAACCAATTCAATATAAATAAGACTTATACAATTTTCACACAAAAGTAGGATATAAATTCTATTCAATTTCCCGTAGACTATAATCTAGGAGACACTGGAACATATCCAGGGACATAAAATAAGGTGCAAAAATGTCATGGTCTAAAGGCATTGAAATCACACAGAGTCTGTTCTTGAAATCACACAGAGTCTGTTCTCTTGTCACTGTGGAATTATGTTAGAAATCAACATAAAAAGATATCTGAAAATAACCCACATATTTTCAAGTACAATGTGACATTTACCAAGGCTCAAATTTTAAAAATGGGACAAAATATTTCTAAAAGAAATATATGTCAATAAAGGAAATAAAATTATTAAAAATTCTTAATTAAACCCAGGGGAAGAAAGAAAAAGGTGAACAAAAAAAGAATAAAAGGAACAAATAAGCAATTAACAGGATGGTAGACTTTAATTGAAACATATCATAGATTTAATTCAAACATACTTTAAATGTGAAAGATCCATACATGTTGGTTAAGATTAAGAGGAATTTGAAATAAAAAATACATTTATAACATCATCCAAACAAATCAATACATTACATATGACTTACAAAATATGTTCAGGATTTGTATACTGAAAGTGATAAAACACTTATTAAAAATAAATAAAAGAAAAGCTATATAAATGTAGAAATATACTGTATTCATGAATTGAAAATTTCGGTTTTGTTAAGGTGTTAATTCTCTTCAACTGAGAAAGTTTCCCTGGTGACTCAGATGGTATAGAATCTGCTTGCAATGCAGAAAACCTGGGTTCGATTCCTGGGTGAGGAATATCTCCTGGAGTAGGAGATGGAGACTGACTCCAGCATTCTTGCCTGGAGAATCCCATGGACAGAGGAGCCTGGCAGGCTACAGTCCACAGAATTGCAAAGAGTTGGACATGACTGAGCAACTAATTCTTTACTTTCACTTTCCTCTTCAATTGACTTTTGACAAGAGTGTTGTCTACTTAAGATTCACAACATGAGAGTTGCAAGATGAGTTTTATATGGGTCAAAATGAGGACTGCTGACTGGGAGACAGCACCTCAGATAACTCCGAGAAACTGCTCCAAAGAGGCAGTGGGGGAGGATAGAATGTATATAATTTTGTTGAAAGGAGAGTACATGCAATCAGGCACATGTTTTTCCAGAAGGCTTTTGCTAGTCTTACGAAGCTTTCTGCTAGTCATGGAGAAGGCAATGGCAAGCCACTCCAGTACTCTTGCCTAGAAAATCCCATGGATGGAGGAGCCTGGTGGGCTGCAGTCCATGGGGTCACTAAGGGTTGGACACGACTGAGCGACTTCACTTTCACTTTTCACTTTTACACATTGGAGAAGGAAATGGCAACCCACTCCAGTGTTCTTGCCTGGAGAATCCCAGGGACCAGGGAGCCTGGTGGGCTGCCGTCTATGGGGTCACACAGAGTCGGACACGACTGAAGTGACTTAGCAGCAGCTGCTAGTCATGAGAAGCAGTCATCACCATGAAGGA
Organism: Moschus berezovskii; assembly: GCF_049115385.1. Taxonomy (NCBI): domain Eukaryota; kingdom Metazoa; phylum Chordata; class Mammalia; order Artiodactyla; family Moschidae; genus Moschus; species Moschus berezovskii. Next base: position 77,697,498 of record NC_142469.1, on the reverse strand, counting down.
TTTTAATGCTTTTCTAGATATGAGGAGGTACAAGCATTGGGCTCATAAAATCACCTCCTGAGAACATCTATCTGAAAACCTGTCCTGCCAGTTTTTCCCGAAGCACAGAGTGCCTCATTTCTCCACTACCCTGAATTCCTTTCAGAGGGATGTTGAAGCTCAGCAGCTACAGCAGGACATGATTTAGTCTTTGTAGAGGTAGATGCAAGGACCCATAGCACACGCCAATTTCTAGCTGACAGTGCAAAGGCAACTCAATGAAGAAAAAAGTCTTTTCTACAACTCATCCTGAAACAATTAAGACATCCATATTAAAAAAGAAAAAGAAACCAAAACTTTGATATACACCTCATACAAAAATAAAAATTAATATGTAGTGTAGATCTAAATGTAAAAGGTAAAACTATAAAACTTTAAGAAAACAATTTAAAAGAAAATCTGTAATTCTGGATTTGGTAATGAAAAGATTCAACAATAGCTTGATTTATAAAAAGGAAAATTTGGCAAATTGGATTTTATAGAAATTAAAATTTTTTGCTCTGTGAAAGACAGTGGAAGGAAAATAAAAAAGACAAGCTAAAAAATAGAAATATTTGCAAATGACACATTTGTTACAACCCCAGAAAATATGAAGAACTCTTAAAACCCTACAATAGGGAGACAAGCTGACCAAAAAAAAAAAAAAAATGGGCAAACGATTTGAACAGATACTTCAGTAAAGAAGACATATGGATTTTAAATAAGCATGTAAAAATGTTCAATATCATTAAGAAAATGAAATTAAAGCCACAGTGAGATGCCACTACACACTTATTGGTTTGGTGGTTTAGTTGCTAAGTCATGTCTAACTCTTGTGATCCCATGGGCTTTAGTTTGCCAGACTCCTCTGTCCATGGGATTTCCCAGGCAAGAATACTGGAGTGGGTTGCCATTTCCTTCTCCAGGGGATCTTCTTGACCTAGGGATCAAAGCTGTATTTCCTGTATTGTGGGCAGATTCTTCACTGCTGAGCAACCAGGGAAGCCTATACATCTATTATAATAGACAAAATTAAAAAAGAAAATCTAACAATATCAAAGGTTGACAAGGAATTAGAGCAAAAAAAATTTCATTCATTGCTGGTGGGAATGCAAAATTATATGACCACCTCAGAAAACAATTCAGCAGTTTCTTATAAAATTAAATGTATACAACCCAACAATCTCACTTCTAGATATTTACCTAAGTGAATTGAAAATGAGTACTTTTATCTAAACCTGCACACATACGTAAGTTTTATTTGTAACTGCCCCAAATTGGAAACAACCAATAGGTGACAGAATAGTATTACATAATGACAATGGAGTACTACTTAGCCATAGAAAAGAACTATTGATTCATACAATAGTGTGCATGTATCTTAAATGCATGTTGCTAAATGCAAGAAGGCAGACCCCTTCTATGATTCTTTCTCCCAACCTTACACAATCCCTCACTCCTGCCCATTCCATGCACTTTTATTTCTAAGAAGTACATTTGAGGGCATGTGGCAATCATGGTGATGACATGAAGCCTGAAGTAACATTTTCAGATTTGTGCTTCAAATATTCAGTGCTGGCTTTGAGAATAATGACACTGAGTGGAATGGAGGTACAGATGCCAGTGAACTGGAACACAGACCATGAGAGACAGAGATAAGAGGCCATATATTGACAATATTTAGGAGGTAAAATTAGAAATGAACATACCACTTGTCATGCTGTAATTGTCCATGTAAGGTTTCTGTGGGATGTCTATTAGCTCTATGTTTAAAAGTGAAAGCAAAATCTGCTCTGTGCTTGGCATTTAACTAGGTACAGGGTGGTCTTAGAAAACAAAGAGACTGCAAAGGAAGCTGCTGCTGCTGCTGCTGCTAAGTCACTTCAGTCGTATCCGACTCTGTGTGACCCCATAGACGGAAGCCCACCAGGCTCCCCCATCCCTGGGATTCTCCAGGCAAGAACACTGGAGTGGGTTGCCATTTCCTTCTCCAATGTGTGAAAGTGAAAAGTGAAAGTGAAGTCGCTCAGTCGTGTCCAAACCTTAGCAACCCCACGGACTGCAGCCCACCAGGCTCCTCCATCCATGGGATTTTCCAGGCAAGAGTACTGGAGTGGCTTGCCATTGCCTCCTCCGGGGTGCCTAAAAACAAGGCACAATGAAACAAACTTGTTTATTAGATATTAATTTCAGCTGCCTCTTAATCTAGGCCAGATTTCTTAAAACAGCTGTGGTTTTCCCACTAATAATCAAAACCAAACTTTCACAAGTACTCTTGTACCTCTCATTTATCAATAAATTCCTTGCCTTGCTATATTTTTCTTTTTGTGTCTTTTATTTCTCTAGCTGTCCCACAAGATCACATGGTGGTCCTTTAAAAATTTTTTAGTTCAGGGGCTGTCACGTGAATGGGCAATTATCTCCTTCTATTCACTAGAATTACTATTCTAAACGCTGGAGATACAGCAGTGAAGAGTTCCCTAGCCTACATGGCAAAGGTTATTTAGGCAGTATTTATATTAATAAGGACTCTAGTATGCAAATAGCAATTCCCACTCAAAAACTTATTTCTGATTGCCCTTCAAAATCTTTCCAAGTAGACCAAATCTCCAAAATTGCTAGTCCTGAAAAATCCAAGTCACAAGCCTTCAAACACAGGTAATTTCTGCAAATAAAAAGGATTTGTTTTGCGAGAAGTGAAATGATAACCTGTAAAATCAACAGAATTTTTGAGTGCTACCAGATTCTAGGTACCTGGCTGAATTTTACTAGGGTCTTCCCAGGTGGCTCAGCAGGTTAAGAATCCACTAAGAAGCAGGCTGATGTTCAGATTTGTTGTTATTGCTTTTGTTTAGTCGCTAAGTCATGCTCAGATGGGATACCATAAATATCAGGAACTCTTTCATTTATCTTCTGTATCTCTAAATTTTGCAAGGCTACCTAAAGTATAACTATTTTTTCACTTGAATGCAAAGGATATACAAAGGTGTGAAACCTTATTCATAGTTTTCAAAAGAGCTGGAAGAAATCCATTTATAAGATATTTTAAAATATGGGAAGTTGGAAGGAGCCCAGGATTCAGACAGTTGAGTTTTGATTCTGATTCAGTCAATAACTAATAGGGGACCTGAAGAGACCACCAAGCCTCCACTTCTTCTGCAGTACTTTGTGCCTGCCCCTCCCATAGCCCAGGATTCTATCAAACATGATAGGATGTGGAAAGTACAGCAGATATCACACAGATATAAATTCTCAGCAATGATAGATTGTTGAATTATTGAAATGCCTCTTCCTAAATTCCCAAGTCCAGTCACTTCCTAAACCCAAAGTCCAATGCACAACTTTTGGTTCTTAATTTACTTGAACTTCCTGTGACATGTGCTGTCATTCCCTCCTTTTCAGAAATGTTTTCCTTCATTCTTTACTACAACTTTTCCTGGTTTACTTCCTATCTCTCGGATTACTCCTTTTCAAGGGTTTTCTTTCTCTGCCCCTTCCTTCAGTTCAGTTCAGTTCAGTTCAGTCGCTCAGTCGTGTCCGACTCTTTGCGACCCTGGTGCTGGAGAAGACTCTTGAGAGTCCCTTGGACTGCAAGGAGATCCAACCAGTCCATTCTAAAGGAGATCAATCCTGGGTGTTCATTGGAAGGACTGATGCTAAAGCTGAAACTCCAATACTTTGGCCACCTCATGCGATGAGTTGACTCACTGGAAAAGAGTCTGATGCTAGGAGGGATTGGGGGTGGGAGGAGACGGGGACGACAGAGAATGAGATGGCTGGATGGCATCACTGACTCGGTGGACATGAGTTTGAGTGAACTCCGGGAGTCGGTGATGGACAGGGAGGCCTGGCGTGCTGTGATTACTTAGACACAGAAAATTCACAACACCACATCTTTATAGTTAGTGACCTCATCTCTTCCCATAGCTCCAACCAGAGCTCCCATCTAGAACACCAGCTCACATTCTCAAGTACCTGAAAGATACCACACGTCTCAGATCCCCAGAATCTTCAATGCAAAACGTCCCAAGCTAAACATATTGTCACTTTGCACCCTCGTTTGTCCACCTCCCTGCTCAAACTGCAATTGCTTTATCAGCAGTCTTAGATCTCAGCTACATCATATTCTGCTTAACAGTTACGTGTCTTAAAAAAAGGAGTCATCTCTTTCATTCTCCATACCTAATGGATTTTCAAGTCTTCTTAAATATTTCTCAAAGCAGTCCTCACCTCCTCTTCTCCAGTGTATTTGCCTTACGAAAGTCCTTCAATATCTCTGATATTGGGGAGATTCATAAATGGGGGGATACTACTATCTCAGCAGCCTCCTAGGTAGTCAAACCTCTCTCTCTCTCACTCTTCCACGTATGCATAAGTCATGGCCCCATGGAGAGCAGGCTGCCAGGCTCCACTGTCCATGGGATTTTCCAAGCAAGAATATTGGAGGGGGTTATCATTTCCTTCTCCAGGGGATCTTCCTGACCCAGGGATCAAAGCCAGACCTCCTGAATCTCCTGCATTGGTTCAGTTCAGTCACTCGGTCATGTCTGACTCTTTGCAACCCCATGGACTGCAGCAGGCCAGGCCTCCCTGTCTGTCACCAACTCCCAGAGTTTACTCAAACTCATGCCGCTGAGTTGGTGATGCCATCCAAACATCTCATCCTCTGTTGTCCCCTTCTCCTCCTGCCCTCAATCCCTCCCAGCATCAGAGTCTTTTCCAATGAGTCAACTCTTCGCATGAGGTGGCCAAAGTATTGGAGTTTCAGCCTCAGCATCAGTCCTTCCAATGAACACACAGAACTGGTCTCCTTTAGGATGGACTGGTTGGATCTCCTTGCAGTTCAAGGGACTCTCAAGAGTCTTCTCCAACACCACAGTTCAAAAGCATCAATTCTTCGGCACTCAGCTTTCTTTATAGTCCAACTCTCACATCCACACATGACCACTGGAAAAACGATAGCCTTGACTAGACAGACCTCTATTGACAAAGTAATGTCTCTGCTTTTTAATATGCTGTCTAGGTTGGTCATAACTTTCCTTCCAAGGAGTAAGTCTTTTAATTTCATGGCTGCAGTCACCATCTCTAGTGATCTCGGAGCCCAAAAAAGCAATGTCTGCCCCTGTTTTCACTGTTTCCCATGTATTTGCCATGAACTGATGGGACTGGATGCCATGATCTTAGTGAATGTTGAGCTTTAGGCCAAGTTTTTCACTGTCCTCTTTCACCTTCATCAAGAGGTTCTTTAGTTCTTCCTCAATTTCTGCCATAAGGGTGGTTGTCATTTGCATATCCAGAGAAGGCAATGGCACCCCACTCCAGCACTCTTGCCTGGAAAATCCCATGGACGGAGGAGCCTGGTAGGCTGCAGTCCATGGGGTCTCAAAGAGTCGGACACGACTGAGCAACTTCACTTTCACTTTTCACTTTCATTCACTGGAGAAGGAAATGGCAACACACTCGTGTTCTTGCCTGGAGAATCCCAGGGACAGGGGAGCCTGGTGGACTGCCGTCAATGGGGTCATACAGAGTCGGACACGACCGAAGCGACTTAGCAGCAGCAGCCTCTGCATATCTGAGGTTATTGATATTTCTCTCGGCAATCTTGATTCCAGCTTGTGTTTCAGCCAGCCCAGCATTTCTCATGATGTACTCTGCATATAAGTAAAATAAGCAGGGTGACAATACACAGCCTTGACGTACTCCTTTTCCTATTTGGAACCAGTCTGTTGTTCCATGTCCAGTTCTAACTGTTGCTTCCTGACCTGCATACAGATTTCTCAAGAGGCATGTCCGGTGGTCTGGTGTTCCCATCACTTTCAGAATTTTCCACAGTTTACTGTGATCCACGCAAAGGCTTTGGTGTAGTCAATAAAGCAGAAACAGATGTTTTTCTAGAATTTTCTTGCTTTTTCTATGATCCAACAGATGTTGGCAATTTGATCTCTGGTTCCTTTGACTTTTCTAAACCAGCTTGAACATCTGGAAGTTCACGGGTCACATACTGTTGAAGCCCGGCTTGGAGAATCTTCAGTATTACTTTACTAGCATGTGAGATGAGTGCAATTGTGCAGTACTTTGAGCATTCTTTGGCATTGCCTTTCTTTGGGATTGGAATGAAAACTGATCTTTTCCAGTCCTGTGGCCACTGCTGAGTTTTCCAAATTTGCTGGCATATTGAGTGCAGCACTTTCACAGCATCATCTTTTAGGATTTGCAATAGCTCAACTGGAATTCCATCACCTCCAGTAGTTTTGTTCATAGTGATGCTTCCTATGGCCCACTTGATTTCATATTCGAGGATGTCGGGCTCTAAGTGAGTGATCCCACCATCATGATTATCTTGGTCGTGAAGATCTTTTTTGTACAGTTCTTCTGTGTATTCTTGCTACCTCTTCTTAATATCTTCTGCTTCCTAACGGTCCATACCATTTCTGTCAGGTCCATACCCTTTCTGTCCTTTATTGAGCCCATCTTTGCATGAAATGTTCCCTTGGTATCTCTAATTTTCTTGAAGAGATCTCTTGCTTTTCCTATTCTGTTGTTTTCCTCTATTTCTTTGCACTGATCACTGAGGAAGGCTTTCTTATCTCTCCTTGCTGTTATTTGGAACTCTGCATTCAAACGTGTATATCTTTCCTTTTCTCCTTTGCTTAATGCTTTCTTCTTTTCACAGCTATTTGTAAGCCCTCCTCAGACAGCCATTTTGCTTTTTTACATTTCCTTTTCTTGGGGATGGTCTTGATCCCTGTCTCCTGTACAGTGTCACGAACCTCCATCCATAGTTCATCAGGCACTCTGTCAATCAGATCTATTCCCTTAAATCTATTCCTCACTTCCACTGTATAATCATGAGGGATTTAATTTAGGTCATGCCTGAATGGTCTAGTGGTTTTCCCCACTTTCTTCAATATAAGTCTGAATTTGGCAATAAGGAGTTCATGATCTAAGCCACAGTCAGCTCCTGGTCTTGTTTTTGCTAACTGTATACAGCTTCTCCATCTTTGGCTGCAAAGAGTATAATCAGTCTGATTTCGGTGTTGACCATCTGGTGATGTCCATGTGTAGAGTCTTCTCTTGTGTTGTTGGAAGAGGGTGTTTGCTATGACCGGTGCATTCTCTTGGCAAAACTCTATTAGATAGGTGGATACTTTACCACTGCACCATCTGGGAAGCTCCTCTCACTCTTATTTCTCTTTATTTTCCCCCATTCTCCAAAGTCTTCTCCATACGATGGAATTATGAGCACATCACACTTTTGCTCTCATACTTTAACTCCTATTAGGTATTCACGCAACATGCTATGCAGGTTTTCATTATGTAAATTCCATTTCACTTTCTAGTCTCATGCCCCTCCATTCCACCCAGTTTGCTTTATCTAATTAAAGTCATAAGAGACCCCTGAGAGTTTGCTCTTGTCTATGATTTTATGTTTTATGTGTTCTTTCTTTTGACTGGAATGTCCTTTCTCATTTTGTCTCCCCAGTAAACTCTTACACATTTTTCAAGATTCTAGTAACTCTTCCTTTTTTGGAATGGTCCCTGTCCCCGTAAGTGATCCTCATCTCGGGGCTCCCTCAGTGCTGTGTACAAATCTTTATCACAGCATCTCTTGCAGTGTTCTGGGAAAGATCTCACTCCTTGAGGGAAAACACTGTATCCTCCTCATTTGGAGATTTGCAGTGACTCACACAGAACCTAGCACAGGGCAGAGCATCAGTGAGTATTTGCTGAATGAAATAAAGGAAGAAATCAAGATGATGAATTAGATCACCTGAACCTGTGCTTCTCATAATTATTTGTGTGATTTTGATGATGCTTCTTTGGGTTTCAGAATTTTTTCATCTGCCAAATGGGGAAATAGAGCTAGCTTTTCTGTTAGGCTTTCTCCAGTTTTATACTTGATGGCTGAAATTATCATCTATTTCAAAGGCTGAAATACATATTTTATTTGATTACAGAATGTTTTATAAAAGGGTAAGAATACTGGGAAAAAAAATGTCACATAAAAATCAGAATTTCCACTATATCTCAACAAAGGTGATAATTTGATTATATTGGGCCAATATTCCTAAAAGTCTACAATCGGCTCTAGCTGAATCATGCTGCCCCTTTAGATGCAGGTGTGTGCATTTTGTCTGACAATCCTGCCCATCTTTTTCTATTGTCCCCTCTTAACAGAGGGAAAGTATAAGTTGCTGCCTATTGTCATACTTATACCACAGTATTCTTCAGGAAAAATAAGAAGTAGAAAATATTTCTTGGGGACTTTCCTGGTGGTCCAGTGGTTGAGAATCTGCCTTTCATTGCAGGGGATGTGGGCTCGATACCTGGTCAGGGAACAAGAATCCCACATGCCATGGGGCAATGAGAGAAAGCCTGAGTGCTGCAACAAAGATGCAATATAACCAAAATTTTTTTTAAAAAAATAAAATATTACTTGTTCCCATTTCTCTGTTTAAAGGAGAAAAATGAAAAATAAATGGAGAGCCGCTTGTTTCTTATCCTTGGGTGACCTCACTCACTTAAGTACATTTGTATGCATAATTACAAACAACCTAAAATTTGCTTGAAAAGTGAAAGTGAAAGTATTAGTCCCTCAGTCATGTCCAGCTCCCTGCATTCCATGGACTGCCAGGCTCCTCTGTCCTTGGAATTCTCAAGACAAGAATACGGGAGTAGGTCGCCATTTCCTTCTCCAAAAATTTGCGTGGGTGGTACCAATTCAAAGTATTCTGGCTTTAGTTTTCTTTTCCATCTTAGTTCATCTAGATTTTGATGTCCTGATGATCCTTTCCAGTGGTCACGTATGGATGTGAGAGTTGGACTGTGAAGAAAGCTGATGCTGATCGCCAAAGAATTGATGCTTTTGAACTGTGGTGTTGGAGAAGACTTGAGAGTCCCTTGGACTGCAAGGAGATCCAACCAGTTCATTCTAAAGATCAATCCTGGATGTTCATTGGAGGGGCTGATGCTAAAGCCGAAACTGCAATACTTTGGCCACCTCATGCGACGAGTTGACTCACTGGAAAAGACTCTGATGCTGGGAAAGGTTGGGGGAGGGAGGAGAAGGGGACGACAGAGAATGAGATGGCTGGATGGCATCACCAACTCGATGGACGTGAGTTTGAGTGAACTCCGGGAGTTGGTGATGGACAGGGAGGCTTGGCGTGCTGTGATTCATGGGGTCGCAAAAAGTCGGACACCACTGAGCGACTGAACTGAACTGATGATCCTTTCAGAAAATGCTGTTGACTTAATAAAGACAAATATGTGCTTTGTGCTCAGTCGGGTCCAACTCTTTGCAGCCCCATGGACTGTAGCCCACCATGCTCCCCTGTTCATGGACTGTTCCAGGCAAGAATACTGGAGTGGGTTACCACTTTCTAGTCCAGAGGATCTTCCCAACCCAGGGATCGAACCTTCATCTCTTGGGTCTCCTACATTGGCAGGCAGATTCTTTACTACTACAGCACCTGAGAAGCCCCAATACAAAGACCTCATTAATTAATTTGGTATTTCTTTCACCTGAAGCAACTGATGCTTTTCATCTAACGATTACTTTATATTTGAATATTTATCATAAGAACATTCTCTGCTCACTTCAAATCCTGTGAAAACTACTTCCTGCCTTTCAAGGATGCTATGAAAACTTGTCTAAGAGAGCACAAGGAAATTACTCTTCGTTTATTCCTTCATTGTTCCTGTTAGAACTGCAAGAACTGCATATTTATACGCTTGCATTTTTTAAATGGACCTGCGAATCCGGTCTACTGTAGAGTTAAGTGTTGGGAAACAAGACAGGCATGAGTTGATGATGCGGCCTGAAGTCTAGGGAGGCCGAAATCACCCGATAAAGAAAACAGCAGCTCTCCATTCCCTCTTGTTTTTTACACGAAAACTAGGACGTTCGCCATCCGCACTTCAGAGCTCAAAGAACACCTCCTATGTACTGTGTAATTTTGCAGGAACCCCTATTCCTTAGCTTAGAACCAGAGGGGGCGGGGAAGGCAGCGGTCACTCAGCTCCACTGGCCAATGAGAGGGGAGAAAGCCCCGCCTCCTTCCCTGGGAGGTATTGCGGGCATGCGCAGTGGGCGTTCCAGCGCCACCACCCATCAGCTGAGAATCGTAGCTGGGGGCTCAGGGGCCCTTGGGTCCCCGCGGCCAAAGGAGAAGGAAGCCGAGGAGGTCGGGGTAAGAGGAGCCTCGGGAGGGGGTGTCCCTGGCGGGGCGCCCCGAAAGCGGGTGTCCCCGTGGCTGCCGCGCCACCTTGTTTTTTGTGCGCGTTGTCAGGTGGCCGCCGCCCCTGCGCTTTGCGGCAGGCTCCCGGGAGTCGGAGGGCCGGCGCTAACCCTGCCCCGCGATCGCGCTGCTCCCCACGCCCCGCGGGCTGGCGGGGGTGCGCTGCCCGATCAGGCGGGTCCCGCCAGCCCGGCCCGCCCAGCGCCGGCTGCGCTGCAGCCTCGCCGCCGCCCCCGGCCGCCCCGGCCGCGCTCGCTCAGGCGCACCGGCGGGCTGCGCGCTCCGGGGCGGGGCTGGTGCCCGAGCCGCTCCGGCCCAGCTCTGGAATCCAGCTTCTGCCTCGGGCTGGACACCAGTTGACCTCTTCCTCTTTTTAACGCACGGATTTAGAAAACGCGGTTTGAAGTTCTCCTCTCGAATACGGAACAACTGAAGACATATATTTCTGTAGTAAAGGAGCCGTCTTTTTATTCGAAAGCTCATCGTGGTTGCTTTTCGGTTTGGCAAGGGGAGTTTGACATGCAGCCTTTCTTTGATCTTTTCAGTGCAGGAAAGTGATAGTCGCTCTTTCGTGTCCGACTCTTAAGCGACCCCATGGACTCAAGCCCGCCAGGCTTCTCTGTCCGTGGAATTTTCCAGGCAGGAATACTGAAGTGGGTTGCCATTCCCTTCCCCGGGGGATCTACCCGACCCACGTCTCCTGCATTGTAGAATGATTCTTCTACCATCTGAGTACCTGCCCTTAATTGGCTTTCACAAAGCCCTTTGCAGGTACATAAAATATTCCAGGATGCCTCCCTACCCCGCCCCTCTTGTTTTTTAAGTTGTTACTTTCCTTAAATTCAGACAAAAAAGGAAAAAATGCCCTTCCAGTCAAATGGTGTATATTTTTTTTCCTCTCAAGTTTCTTACATTTGCTTGGCTCTTATAGACATACGTTAATTTTTGTTTAATTCAGATCAACATATTCTGACCATAATTATATATCATTAAAGCTTGCACAGCATCTGGAAGAAAAGGAAATGGTTATGAAATGCTGTGCTGTTCAGTGATATTGGAGGTGTACCTGTCTTCTGGAGTTGTTCTGATCACCGCCCCTAACCCCCCAGGGCAGAGACTTATAGCAGTGTTAAACTGTGTGTTGTGATGTGGACAGGCCTCTGCTTTGCAGGCTGCTTTGAGAAGTTTGTCCCTGTCCCAGACTTTTGACTGGTTAAGAATTATGCTCTAGTTCAGATTTTCTGAAGAAGCAGTAACATCTACATTTTTCTTCAGATATCTTACTTCTGCTGTTCCTGATCTCAAAATCAGTCTGCATTTTGATTATGATCTCAAACTTTAGCCAGGGGCTGCTGGATAAAAAATAAATCGTATGGAACACCTGCAGTAAGTCTGAGTAAATTTTGCTGTAATTCCATTTAATTTGAAAGCTTAGTGCATGAAAGGGTGAAAAATAATTCTTGGTGTTGTGGACCAAACCGAGATAGTATGATAATTTAGTGGATGGAAGAGCTGAGCCAACAAATGCAGTTAATGCAACTTATGTTGACAGTGCTCATGCTTGTAGTAGAGTGATCACCCTCACATCTGTGGAACATCCTCTATGGCCCCAGCACTTGTGAATTCCACAAGACTAGCAGACTTGTCTCTCTCATTTTTATATTCGGGAGGTAGGAATAGATAATAAATGATGTACTGACTAGATCATTTTAAATGATGATGCAGTAGGTTAAATCAGCAGAGGGGCAGAATGGTGACTTCTCACTTCAAATCAAAGTGGCTGTAGAATACTTCTCCAGCCATGTGACCCGCCTTTCTGGGAGAAAAAGCAAGTCACCGAGGGAGGGGGCAGGGGTCATGGGACGAGCCCTCCAGGGAGAGGAAATAGCATGGAGCAGTGACCCAAGGCAGCGATAAGTCTGGGACATCCTGGATCTGAAAGAAAGCCCTCGAGTTCACTGTCTTAGCAGTGGTTATGTTAATCCTCATACCGAGTGTGTGTTCTTAGGAAATAGGTACATTTATTTTGCAAATATTTATTAAGCACTTATTACATATGCAGATACTGAAAATAGAGCAATCTACGCAATAGACCAAAAAAAAAAAACCACCAAAAACAAACAAAATAAACCTGCCCTTCAAAAATGAACTTATCATTTTTGGAGCACAGGTTGGAGGGAAGTACTGCTGATGCTCACCATTAAGAAAGTGAAACTGACTATAAACTATTTCTATTGGTTTATCCACACTGAATTTACAGAGCATAACCTTTATGTTAATGGGAGTCTTAAGGATTCTGCACTGCGCCCTGTAGTAACTAGGAATAATGTTTGATGCTCCAGATTCCTTTGAAAAATCCCCTTTGTTCTTTTATTTGTGCTGTTTAGAAACAGTCTGAAGATTCTCAGTACAAGTATTGCACTTTGATCCCCTCTTCCCATCTTTCCCTTTGTAATGTTTATATTTCCTCATTGAATGCTAATTTTTGAGATGTTTGGTGAACACTGTTCAGTAGAACTTTGCTGAAATGGAAATGTTCCATCCGTGAGCTGTCCAAGCCAGTGGCCACACATGTGCAGACACTTGATAGTGGAAGTTTAGATAATGAGGTATAGTTATTCTGAGCCATAAAACTTGGAATTCTGAATGGGCTTTTAGAAGTATACAGCATGATTGCTTTTGTGCATTTTAGCTCTGGGCTACATGCTGGATGGAGAGTGACGTGCAAAGCAGACATCAGAGTAACTTGGTTGATATAACCTGTGTGCAAAGATCATATGCTTTTCAATCAGTTTATAGTTAGCTGTCTATCTGTTTCTATGTATTTTACAGAATAGTTGGTTGTTTGGACCCTTTATTTCTCATAGCTCATCAATGAGAGCCAATCACTGTTGTCTTTTAGATACCACTATGAGCAGAATAAGAGAAGATGAGGAAGCTATGCAGCTGTGTTAGCATGATTCATCATGAAGTCACCCCAGGCCTATTTCCCCATCTTCCTTGAGTTTAGCCAGATTTCACACAGGGTCTGCAGAAAGGTGGTAAATTTGGTGTTTCTGAATTGAGTGGGCTTACCTGTCCTTAATTTTGTTGTACAGGGCAGCAACAGCATGGTTTTGTGTTTTAAGATATAGTAGGCTCTAAGATTTAGTTTCAAATTTTAGCTCTTTTTCTTACATTAAGCATGTTGCTTATTCTCATTATGCCTGTTTCTTTGTGTGAAAAATCATAATTATTGTTGTACCAATCTCCGTAGGCTTGGTGGAAGAATCAACTTAGAAAATAAACATGGAAGTCCTAAACACAATGCTTAGGAGATAATGCTAGCAATAATCTTGTTAAGTTTTCCTTTCCCTTCCATCGATCACAGTTTCTTTTCATTCTTAGCTGAGCCAAGAGACTCACCACTGCACCCTTCCTCTAAGGAAATGCCAACCAGTCCAACAGTGGTAGCCCTTTTGGATGAATGACGCTTAGTTGTCTCACCAGCAGGAACTTCCTCGAATGTCGGCGCTTGAGTAAAGGGATGAGGAAAACCGGTAGTTTATAGCTATTTGGTTGATTCTCTGAAGAGCAGAAAGGGAGACCATAAATGAAAACAGTGGGAAGGCTTATTTTAGGCTTGTTGAGTCTTGAGGGTTAAGGTTAATGCTACAATACGGAGTGGCAGTCCACAGGACTCAGTGATCACACTCCCCTCTGGGGGAGAAAGCGGGCCTCGGCTAATCCTGTGGTCGGCTGGTCCTGAGGCAGGGAAGGTGATGTTGCTGTTATGATCTGTTGATGTTGCTCCTGAAGATGCGAGAGCGGAGCTTTCCTTTCTTCTGTGTAGAGTAGGAAAGCTCTTGGTCCCTGGATGTTCATTATCTCATTTGGATCCTGGCAGCAGGCCCAAATGCTAAGTGTCTTCCTCAAAGTCAAGACCTCCCATTTTTGCCAGTTCCACTGGCAGTTGCAAAGGCAGTTGGTGAGTTCCTGCAGCTTCAGAGACAGACACTACAGAGAATGAAGAGTGTGACTTGGAGACGTGGATGTGAGACTCACTTGTGTGTGTGTGTGGACGGAAGAGCACCCCCAAGAGAGTACATAAAAAAGAAAGAGGAACACGTCCTCATCTAGTGTGTTCGTGTAAGCTGTGAGCCTAGTTGATAGAGGGAAAGGAGAAAGAAAGATCAGTGAGCCAGGAGGACGTTGCCCCTGTCTGTACAGTAAAATATTATTTGGCAGTGAACAGGAAGGGAGAAAGCAATGGCAGTCCACTCTAGTACTCTTGCCTGGAAAATCACATGCAGGGAGGAGCCTGTTGGGCTGCAGTCTGTGGGGTCTCGAGGGGTCAGACATGACTGAGCGACTTCACTTTCACTTTTCACTTTCATGCACTGGAGAAGGAAATGGCAACCCACTCCCGTGTTCTTGCCTGGAGAATCCCAGGGACAGGGGAGCCTGGTGGGCTGCCTTCTATGGGGTCTCACAGTCGGACAGGACTGAAACAACTTAGCAGCAGCAGTAAACAGGAAGGAAGAATCGATACATGCTGCAACATGAATGGGCCTTGAAAACATGCTGAGAAAAAGAAATTAGTCACAAAAAGAACACATTGTATGATGCCTTTAATATGAAATGTACAGAACCAGCAAGCCTGTAAAGACATAAAATAGATGAGTGGTGGCCTGCAGCTTAGGAGCTTGTTGAGAAATGGGGAGTCACTGCTAATGGGTATCAGCTTTATTTGGGGGGTAAGGAAACGTTCTAGCAGTGTTGAGGTTGCACAACTTTTTATCATGAGTATTTAAAAACACCATTGGATAGTGCACGTTGAATGAGTGAGTGTATGCTGTGTGAATTTCATCTAAGTAAAGCTGTTGTGCTCAGTTTCATCCAGCTCTTTGGACTGCAGCCCACCAGGCTCCTCTGTTCATGGGATTATTCAGGCAAGAATACTGGAGTGGGTCACCATTTCCTTCTCCAGGTGACCTTCCTGACCCAGGGATTAAACCCACATCTCCTGTGTCTCTTGCATTGGCAGGCAGAATCTTTACCCACGGATCCATCAGGGAAGCCCTTTTCAACCCCCAAGCTCTTACTGGGGGAAAAAAGATGCAAAATCTAAAGATCTGGTTGGTGTTTTGAAGGCAGTTTGGGATAGTATTGATCTTGCTGAATCCCAGGTCCAGTGTAGTTTGGGTCCTCAGCTCTTCAGGTGGATGCAAGCCCAAGGCCAAGGCTACCTGGGAGTAATCTTATTCCTGCTGCCCTGCTGCAGTGGTTCTACTGTTTGAGTAGAAGTTTGATTTACCTTTTTATGAAATTGGTTTTGGGTCTCTGTCAATTACTTAGTGAAGTCCAAAGGGCTCAGAAAAGATGAACTGGACCTGTCGATCAGGGAGAGAGAATGGAGAGCATCTAAAACCTCCCAGGGATTCCAGGGTGGCCTTGATACAGCAGAGCACAGGCATTTTCCCAGTTCTGTTTTTTCTGTCTCAGCCGTTCCACTGTTGTACTTCCTACCAGCACCAGTCATTAGATCAAAGACACATATTTCCTTGTGGTCTCTTCACTCCTGATTACCAGAAATCTCCAGTGGGTTCTTCTTGCAACATATTCAAACCAAACCTAGCATCCAGAGCCCACCCTCTTCTGTGACATCAGTTTTATGGGGCAGCAGGGACAGGTAGTTTTAGAACCAGAACCCTGGAATTGAATCCCACCTCTGCCTAGTGGGTTGTTTGGGGTACCTTTCCAGTTACTTAATCTTCCTAAGCCACACTTTGCTCATTGGTAAAGCCAGGTTTATTTGCCACTGCCTACTTTGAAGGGGAGAACTTGAAAATTCAATTGGACAGTCTATGTGAAATGCTTTTCATTTCACAGATGTGCAGTAAATGTTAGGCCATTGCACTTTTTCCTTCTGTGTGTCATCTCCTGCTTACCCGACCATGAGGCATCTGATCCAGGGCTGACCATAGATTTCCCCTTCTTTTGGTAACTGACACACTGCCTTCATACTGTCCACGTGGTCTGGGTATGTCTGCCTCAGCTTCATATCTTTGCTTTTATTGTTTTTCATATAGTCATACTCAGGTATCCAAGTCTTACACCTGAGTTTCACAAATTATAGGGAAGAGTGATAGTCATGTTTCCTTTTCCCCATCCCTATCACTTTTGCCCAGCACATGACTCTCCACTGATCCAGCCCACCCACCAGCAGAGATGGGATTCAGTTCCAAGATTCTGGTTCTAAAGCTACCCATCCTTGCTGCCCCATAAAACTAAGTCACAGAAGAGGGCAGGCTTGTATTGCTTTTATTGTTTTATATTATTAACTTTTTCATTCTCCTAAATGGAAGGCTTGATTTGAGCATTCTTTGGCATTGCCTTTCTTTGGGATTGGAATGAAAACTGACCTTTACAAATTCTGTGGCCACTGCTGAGTTTTCCAGATTTGCTGGCATATTGAGTGCAGCACTTTCACAGCATCATTTTTTAGAATTTGAAATAGCTGAACTGGAATTCCATCACCTCCACTAGCTTTGTTTGTAGTGATGCTTCATAAGGCCCATTTGACTTCACATTCTAGGATGTCTGGCTCTAGGTGAGTGATCACACCATTGTGATTATCTGGGTCGTGAAGATCTCTTTTGTATAGTTCTTCTGTGTGTTCTTACCATCTTAATTCCAATCCCAAAGAAAGGCAATGCCAAAGAATGCTCAAACTACTGCACAGTTGCATTCATCTCACATGCTGGTCCTGGAGAAGGGATAGGCTACCCACTCCAGTATTCTGGCCTAGAGAATTCCACAGACTGTATAATATATGGGGTCACAAAGTGTGGGACACGACTGAGTGACTTTCACTTCACTCACACACTAGTAAAGTAATGCTCAAAATTCTCCAAGCCAGGCTTCAACAGTACGTGAACTGTGGGCTTCCAGATGTTCAAGCTGGATTTAGAAAAGGGAGAGGAACCAGAGATCAAATTGCCAACATTCGCTGGATCATCGAAAAAGCAAGAGAATTCCAGAAAAACATCTACTTCTGCTTCATTGACTATGCCAAAGCCTTTGACTGTGTGGATCATAATAAACTGTGGAAAATACTGAAAGAGATGGGAATACCAGACCACCTGACCTGCCTCTTGAGAAACCTGCGTGCAGGTCAGGAAGCAACAGTTAGAACTGGACATGGAACAACAGACTGGTTCCAAATAGGAAAAAGAGTACGTCAAGGCTGTGTATTGTCACCCTGCTTATTTAACTTAAATTCTGAGTCCATCATGAGAAACGTTGGACTGGCTGAAGCACAAGCTGGAATCAAGATTGCCAGGAGAAATATCAGTCACCGCAGATATGCAGATGACACCACTTTTATGGCAGAAAGTGAAGAAGAACTAAAGAGCCTCTCGATGAAAGTAGAAGAGGAGAGTGAAAAAGTTGGCTTAAAGCTCGACATTCAGAAAACTAAGATCATGGCATCCAGTCCCATCACTTCATGGCAAATAGATGGGGAAACAGTGGAAACAGTGGCTGACTTTATTTTGGGGGGGCTCCAAAATCACTGCAGATGGTGACTACAGCCATGAATTAAAAGACGCTTGCTCCTTGGAACAAAAGTTATGACCAACCTCGACAGCATATTAAAAAGCGGAGATATTACTTTGCCAGCTAAGCTTTGTCTAGTCAAAGCTGTGGTTTTTCCAGTAGTCATGTATGGATATGAGAGTTGGACTATAAAGAAAGCTGAGCACCAAAGAATTGATGCTTTTGAACTGTGGTGCTGGAGAAGATTCTTGAGGGTCCCTTGGACTGCAAGGAGATCCAGCCAGTCCATCCAAAAGGAGATCTGTCCTGGGTATTCATTCGAAGGACTGATGCTGAAGCTGAAACTCCAGTATTTTGGTCATATGATGCAAAGAACTGACTCATTTGAAAAGACCCTGATGCTGGAAAAGATTGAAGGCAGGAGGAAAAGGGATTGACAGAGGATGAGATGGTTGGATGGCTTCACCATCTCAGCAGACATGAGTTTGAGTAAATTCCAGGAGTTGGTGATGGACAGGGAGGACTGGCCTGCTGCCATCCATGGGGTCCAAAGAGTCGGACACGACTGAGCGACTGAACTGAACTGGTTCGAGCCTTTGCTTTCTCTTAATTTTGTTTGCTTGTTCGCAGCTCCCCAGGGCCTAATGTAATGTAGGGTGTGTAGCAGAGTCAGTTAGAGTGCTGACTGCCCACACCTTTACAGTGTTCTGAGCACACCCGGTGAAAAGATGGTAGAGGAGTAGTTGAAATTCTTTGCTGTGCACAGTCCTGTCCACAGGGACACCGCTTTTTATCCTTTTTCCCTAATTATGACTGATGTGTGGTATGAACTAAAGAACAGGTCTTCGTTTTACCTCCTTCCTGTGGCAGCTGCCCCGCTTGGCTTCCTGTTCTAAGATACTGACTTCCACAGCAGAATTCCTCTTGCTCTGTCAGGGGAGTGTGCATGTAATGGGCCTTTTACAGGGTATTTCCCTTTTTCTTAACTTGTTGGCTCTGCTCTTTCAAATTGAACCTTTTTTCCCATTAAAATTAGAGACCCATTAGTGAGCTGTTCCTGTGTTAAGTTAAATGAGATAAAATGAAATTACTGGGGAAAGCCTGAAATCTGTGTACCATATAATTCATAATTGAATTCCTCTTCTCTGCCAGGAATTATTTAAATGTTGGAGAAAGAAAGATAAATAGTAT
The DNA here is from genome assembly GCF_049115385.1 of Moschus berezovskii. NCBI lineage: Eukaryota > Metazoa > Chordata > Mammalia > Artiodactyla > Moschidae > Moschus > Moschus berezovskii. The sequence goes on along the minus strand of NC_142469.1, from coordinate 77,678,506 downwards.
GTGGACCCTGGCCTATCGTTGCTCACAGTTTAGTTAAGGAGAAAATACACAAATGGTTAAAATGATACACAGAAAAGGCACTTACTAAGTCATCCTTTGCGAGATCAAACATGTTTCCAAAGGGAGTGGACAATTTGAACCTTATTTTCTTTAACGTGTTTAATTCAGTTCTGTCCTATAAGTCCATATTTAAAAATATCAACATGTGAGTTTTACTCTTTGACGGGGTCCTTTGCTGAATTTCAACCCTATTAGGTTCATCGAATTTGTAAAATGTAAGGAGTAACTTTAAAATGGGTATAATTATGTGAGTTTTCTTTTATGTTATTTAGGTAACTGCCAAGAAAACTGCTCTGCTCGCCAACAGCTGATGAAATTAGCGAACAAGCAGACCAGCCATGTCTTACACTCCGGGCATTGGTGGTGACCCCGCCCAGCTGGCCCAGCGTATCTCTTCCAACATCCAGAAGATCACACAGTGCTGTGAGTTGAGTTTTAAATTGACTTCACTGTTTTCAATTCTTTGTGGGAACTTGGTGGAGATTCCGAAATGGACAACTAGTGTTCCTCCAAGAAGAGATTTTAAAAGGCTAGACCTTTTTAGAATGAATGTAAGAAATAATCTTGGAAAAGACCCTGATGCTGGGAGGGATTGGGGGCAGGAGGAGAAGGGGACGACAGAGAATGACATGGCTGGATGGCATCACCGACTCGATGCACATGAGTTTGGGTGAACTCCGGGAGTTGGTGATGGACAGGGAGGCCTGGCGTGCTGCAGTTCATGGGGTCGCAAAGAGTCGGACACGACTGAGCGATTGAACTGAACTAAAGAAATAATTGCCTTAGAAGAGATAACACATTTTTCTGTAGTGTGTTAGGCAGCTAATAAACGTTCATTAATGAAAGATTTACAAATGTAGATTCCAAGGTTTGCTTTAAAACTGATTCTGGATGATCTGATGAAATCTCATAGCTTTGGAACTTGGAAGCACTTTCAAGTTTTAGGAACTTTTGTTTATTAAATATAAAATATGACTGGATATGATTTAGGTTAATTTTGTCAGGGTAAATGTGTAGTACATTATTAAGGACAGGGATGAACTAAAGCGGGGGTATTGTTGTCTCCTGAAGCAAATGTAGAAGATAACCATCTCGATTTCCCACAGATTATCCTTTGCTGTACTTGTCAAAGACAGAATACTAGAAAACTAGTTTAATGTGGCATATTTTTAGGAATTATTACTCCTCAGAGTATATATAATAAGAATTTTTTTAAAATCACAGATCTGAGCTGTAGGTTTATTTGACTTTTTGTTTCTGAATCACAGCTAATCCTATACCTGGATTCTAGTCATTTTGCAATCAGTATTTTGGTCGTCCGGACTTACCTAAACCCTTTCAGGATATGTTAATCTACATAGTTTTATTTTTCAGCCTACTTTGTCAAGGCTACTCTGTTTACCAGAGTGCTGACACACTGGAACATCTGAAATGTTTTCAGATGACCAACTGTGTTTCTGTAATTATTAACTTCCCAACAGTTATTACTCTACCTGAAAGATTGAAGTGAGATATCAGTGTGTTTTGGAGTCAAAGGGAGTAAATTAGATTACAGATGATTCTGAAAAAGTGCTGCTGTGCTCAGCAGTGTAAGGTAACTCATATTCCGATTTGGGCTAGCTCTAGTTTTCTTTGGCTATTCTTGGAGGAGCAAGGAAGGGAATAACGTGGAGGTCCCACCTTATTCCTTGAAGAGTCCATAGGATTGGTGCACTGATGATTGTTCCAGTTTGTGCCGGGACACCAGTGTTGGCTCCACCTTGCTCTTCTGGCTTCAGATCTGTTCTCGTAATTAACTAAAAGGGCCTCTCCTTTCTGTGGCTCCCTCACTGCTGATTAGAAATAACGCTAGTCTGCCTCAGGCTACCTGTGGGTAGATAAAGAGAGTTTATAACTTTAATTTGCATATGTGGAAAATCAGGACCTTTATCCAAGAAAGGAGGCCAGGAGGTCTTTTTCCATAGGATAGGATTGGTATCTAACGTTGGGAAAGCTAAGTGGCATCAGGAATTCTGGGAAGAAGATGGGAATGACTATAGTGCCCAGAGACTACAGAAGCAGTGTGCACTTCTGTAAGTGGTATGAAGGATGCATAGACTGGAAATGGTGTGTGAGCTTGAACTGGAAGGAAGGTAGAGTTAACCTCAGTTAGGTCACGCTCCCTCGGAAAGAGATCGGTTCACAAGGCCAGCCAGATGATATGAGGTGAATTGGACCAGAGTTGCATACTCATGGCGTGGTTGATGGCTAAATATATGACATTGTGGTCTGGGGCAGTCTTGGAGTATGTGGGAGGGTGAAGAGAAGACCGGAAACTCTTGTTTTTAATAGCCTTGTGAAGAGCCGTTAGAGACTGGGACTGTTCAACCCTGGGAGGGTACAGTCACCGCCTTCAGATATTTGAAGCACTATCTTGTCTGAAACACAAGGAATATACTCTGCTTGATCATAGAGCCCTCCACAGACGAAGAGAGCCACGGTAGTCAGTCTTCAGCTTACCAAGGAGTAAGGGCATTTGAACAGTCCTAATTGTTTAGAGATAGAATTGTCTACCTCAGAAGCAGTGCAGTTCTGAGCAGCATATGGTAGTAAGATATTTCTCTGGTCTGTTACTCAGAGTTTTAGATTCCTGAATAATGGTTCAGACTGAGTGACTTTAAAATTTTGATATCAAGTCTTTATTCATTCAGCATTGAGCACCAACTGCTTGCTTGTCCCTATTTAAGACCCTGGATATCCAGCAGTAAACAAGATCCAAAAGGTCCTGTTCTGTAGTTTCCAGTGTGAGGAGAAACCAGTGTTTGTTTGGTTTTTTTTTTAATTAATGAGCAACTTAATTTCCCATGAAGAAAAAAAATAATGAGAATGATGTGAGAGCAGGTGATTAGGGAGAAGCTGCCTTAGCTTAGAGAATCCTCTGAATGCAGAAGAGGGGGGGCTGATAGTGAGAAGATACTGGGGAAGAGCAATTAGTTGGAAGCCACAGCTGGTAGTTTTAAAAAGCAGTCCAGAGCTTAGGGTGTTCAGAAAACAGGAAAAAAAGAAAAATCCAGTGTGGCTGATGCACAGCACTTGAGGCAAGAGTGGCAAGAGGCAGAACTAGGCGACAAGGCCAGTCAGGTCACCTAGAGCTTTGGAGGCCATGTGAGGCCCTGTGGAGCTTAGATTTCATTCCAAGAGGCAGGGAAGAGACACAAGCAGACCTGCGCTTTGAAAAGATTACTTTGGCTGCTGCTCAGAAAATAAACTTTGAGGAAATAGAAGGAGGACACCCCGGCTGTGGCAGGGTTTTGAAGAGGGAGATGTTGCCTTGCCCCAGAGTGGTAGCTGGGGAGGTGGAGAGAAGCGCTGGATGTACTGTGGAGGCACAGCCAGCAGAACTTGCAGTGCTTGGGGTGGGGCGGGGGCGAGAGGGAGAGAGGAGACCTGGATGAGGCCATGGTTTTTGCATTGAGCAACCAAGTGGATGGTGGTGAGTATGTACTAAGATGGGAAGAACGACGGTTCGGGAGATGTGGGAGAGTTTTGTTTTGGCCAAGTAAATTTTAAGACGTCTTTTAAACATCTAAGTGGAGATGTCAAACATCTAGTTTAGTTAGGTATATGAGTTTGGAGACCAGAGTGGCGTCAGAATACAAATGATATGTAAAACTATAAATCTAAAATAATCACATAGAAGGGAGTAGAATTCAGAGGGCTGGAGCATTAAAAAAAAAAAAAATGTAGAAGTTGGGAAAGCAGGGAGAAAACAGCATAGTCAGGGAAGGAACGACCATTAAGGTAAGAAGAAAATCAATCTCTGCTGCGGTTCCAGAAATTAAAAAGAGTGTTTTAAGAATGGGTGAGGCATCATGTGTCTAATGTTGCCATTAGACACTGAATAAGATGAAAGCAGAGAATTGAGTCTGGCAAACTGGTGACTTTGAAAGAATAAAGCCCTAGATATATTCCAGGGATGAAAAGCTGGTTCAGCCTCCACCAGACCATGGGATGCATACAATGCTTTAGCAAAATGAAGGATAAAAATCATATGATCATTTCAGTAAATAGAGAAAAAACATTTGACAGAATTTAGCATCCATTTATGATAAAAACTCTCAACAAAGATGGGTATGGAGGGAACTTTCTTCAACATAGTAACATCCATAGTAACAAGCCTGCAGCTAGCATCATACTCAATGGTAAAAAGCTAAAAGCTTTTCCTCCAAGATCAGGAGCAAGCATAAGGATACCCATTATTACCACTTTCATTCAAAAATATTGGAAGTCCTAGACAGAGCATTAGGCAAGAAAAATAAATAGAAGGCATCCAAATTGGAAAGGAAGAAGTAAAACTCACTATTTGCAGATTACATGAAATATATTTAGAAAACCCTGAAGACTCCATCAAAAAACTAGTATAACTAATAAAATATAGAACTAATGTAAACAAATTTAGTAATGTTGCAGGTTACAAAATCAATACTCAAAATCCGTTATGTTTCTATACACTAAGAACAATCAGAGAGATTAAGAAAATCCCATTTACAGTTATATCAGAAAGGAATAAATTTAACCAGGGATATATATTGAAAAATACCAGACATTAAGAAAAGAAATTGAAGGAGACACATGTAAATGGAGAGATATTCCATGCTTTTGGATCAGAAGAATTAATATTATGTCCATATTACCCACTGTAATCTACAAGTTCAGTGTAATCCCTATCAAAATTACAGTGGTATTTTTCATAGAATAAACAGTCTTAACATTTATATGGAATTGCAAAGCATCCTGAATAACCAAAACAATCTTCGGGAAAAAAAAAGCTGGAGTAATCACGTTCTCTGATTTCAAACTATTACAGAGCTATAGCAATTAGAACAGTATGGTATTGGCATTAAAAACAGACACATAGGTCAATGAAAAAGAATGGAGTGTCCAGAAATAAACCCAAGTATATATTATCAATTAATTTACAATAAAGCCAAAAATATACAGTAGAAAAAGGAGTCTCTTCAATAAATTGTGTTGGGAAAACTGCACAGACAGATGGAAAAGAATGAAACAGGACTGCTATCTTACACTAATACACAAAAATTAACTCAGAATGGTATAGACTTGAACATAAGGCCTGAACTATACAACTCCTAGAAGAAAACACAGGTGGTAAGCTCCTTCATATAGGTCTCAGCAATGATTTTTAAAATATGACAACAAAAGTGAAACCTGCAAAAGCAAACATAAGTGGGACTACATCAAACTAAACCGCATAGCAAAGGAAACCAAAAAGACAAGAAATAACAGGTGCTGGTGAGGATGTGGAGAAAAGGGAACCCTTATTCACTGTCTGTGGGAATGTAAGCCACTATGGAAAACTGTATTGGAGGTTCCTCAAAAAATGAAAAGTAAAATGACCATTGTGCTGTTGTGTTAGTCACTCATCATATCCAATTCTTTGCGACCCCATGGACTGTAGCCTGCCAGGCTCCTCTGTCCATGGGATTCTCCAGGCTATAATATTGGAGTGGGTTGCCATTTCCTCCTCCATGGGATTTTCCCAACCCAGAGATCGAACCCCTGCCTCCCATATAGCAGGCAAATTCTTTACCGTTTGATCCACCAGGGATTCCCATATGATCCAGCAGTTCTACATCTGGATTTTTATCCAAAGAAAACAGAAATGCTAGCTTGAAACTGTATCTCACTCCCATGTTCATTACAGCTTTATTTACAATAGCCAAGATACGGAAGCAACCTGTGTCTATTGATGGCTGAATGGATAAAGATGATGTGGTGGATACATAGATATACACAGTGGAATATTATTCAGCCATTTAAAAAAACCAGAAATCTTGCCATTTGTGATCACATGGATAGACCTCGAGTGCACTGTGTTAAGTCAGAGAAGGAGGCGGTTACCGTATGATCTTTCTTGAATGTGAAATCTTAAAAAAAAAAAACACCAAAAAACCCCTAAACTTCTGCATATGGTGAACAGATTGATGGTTGTCAGGGGTGAGGGGTGGGAGAAATGAGTCAAGGGGGTCAAAAGGTAAAAAAAATATATATTTTTTTTAACTATAAAGAAGATGGTTCATAGGTTTGGAAAATTCAAAAAAAAGAAGAAAGAAAGGCGGTGTCCTGTCCATGTTCGTTGTGTAGATGGAGAAAAGGAGGCAGAAGGACTGACCTGTTCCACTTAAAGGGACTTCCCAGCACCCTCTCACCTCTGCAAATAACACTGACCAGAATTTAGTCACATGGCTACTGCCGGGAAGGCCTAAAGCATCTCTTAGCTGGATTGCAGTGTGCTCACTAAAAACGGGGATTGCTCCATTTGAGAGAGAAGGGAGAAATCAGTTATTTAAGAGGCAACTAGTAGATTCTACCATAGAAATACAGAGATGATCAAAGAAAAGGTGCATTTTTCCCCCCACCACACAAGGGAGATTCTGGTGAGAGTATCCTTGTGAAAGAATTGTCTTTGAAGGTGAGAGGCTGTGGGGAATGGACCACTGATAAGTCCTTTTTATCCACTGTACAGATTTGTTGCAAAGTGTGGTGTGGACTCGAAATTTGATGGGTAAAGATGGAAAATTTCTGAGTTCTGAACAAAATAGGAGGCACAGGCCTCAGGTAGATAGTGGGAGAGAAAGCTGTTAGAAGTTTATGGAAAGAAGAGAAAGTAAACTACTTGAAGTTTTGACAGTTGAGAGAATGGGTGTACCAGGGAAGCAGAGGGAGGTTGTCTTTTTTAAATTCTAAGATTAAATGTTTAAATGATGGGAAGTTCAGATTTCGGTAGAGCAAGTTCCTGCTAAAAATCTAACCTACCATCAAGTGTGCATTACTGATAAGGGCTCTGCAGAAATCACATGGAAGTGAAAGGGAGAAGTGTGAAATTTCAGTTCACTTTTTTCCCCATCTGGTAATGCTAATAATATTGAATGTGATTGAATAAGATGATACTTTGCACCCCATTTAGGTGCTTCTCTTCACACTACATTTGCATCTTTTGAATTTGTGTCAGTACAAATTATCTAATTTTACAGAAGAAATCAAAAGAGAAGATGCTGTAAGGAAATATCCTCATATTTAGAACATGTACATCTATTCAACTGAAGCTAAAGTCTTCCTGAGTTATTGCAGTGGGAAAATTTATTTCATGTTAGTTTTGATTAAGATCAATGAAATGTGTAAAATACTAAATTGTATGGTTTAATTTATACCAAAAATAGCAGTCAAAAGACTTGATTCTTGGAGGAACCCCAAAATAGCATTTAGTAAAATTGGAATTTTGTGAGTTTTCAAAACAGTATTCTGGCAGTTCTGATTTGCAAAATGTAGGATAGATGAAACAAAATGTTTTTAAACTTAAGTGGGTTTTCTTTTCCTCCCTGTTAAGCTACTTTTTATTACAAATGATCTCTAGTCTTATTGATTTGCTTTGCTCATGATGTATTTAAACCACATTACAATAATATAATTTATATTAAGCATAAAATATTTAAATATTCTAAATATATAAATGTAAAGTATATTAGATATAAAATTATATTAAAATAATATCACTTTCTAAGTATATGTAGTAAATGGATATAATAAACTAGAACTTTATTAGAGATTTCTCTGTGGAGCATTTAAAATGATTAAGAACCTGTTTTTATCCTAAGGGAGAAAGTGTTGACTGTGAGTCAGCAAAGTGTTTGTGCTCCATTTTGCCAGTATTCTCTATTGCTGGCCATAACACGGATTTAAATCTTTCTTAGTGCAGTGTTGTAGGCAACCATTCCCAGTAGACTAAAGTTGACGTACAAATAAAACCGATTGTTATCCAAAGATCAGAAGATCATAGTGCGTCAAAGACATGCTTAGATTTAGTTCTCAAACTTTAGATTTAGTTCTCAAGTTATTTCTTTAAACAGTACCATTTTCATTAGCAGTATGAGGAAAGGAATAGACACTCGTTTACCCTTTAACATCTGTATTTTGTTTGAGACATCCTACCTGTGACATCCAGGACAAGGATAAGCAAGTCTCTATAGGTTGAAAAGGCTTGAAGCTACTATATGAGGTGAACCAGAAGAGGGTGTTTCACAGGGCCCCTTCACCCTGGTGCAAACACACACAATTCAGAGAAGGATTCGGGACACATGGAACACACAGAAAGAATGCATGTTTTTGAAAGAAACAGATAAATGTATTGACATCCCATTGCATAATTAAAGACTTTTTAATTGTAAAAAATATAAGTATTATATATATTTATATACATACATATATAGAGAGAGTTGTGTAGAAATTATTAGTGTAGCTCAGTGAATTATGTTACAATACCACACGTCAGAAAGTAGAACATTGCCAGCCTCTTGTAGACCTTCTCATGCTTAGATCCCATCCATACTGTCCAGAGATCACCAGCGCCCTGACTTCTAACGTCACTGATTAACCTTCCTAATTCTTAACTTTATCTAGTGGAATCAGGTAATTTCTGTTAAATTTCTTTCTCCCATTAGGTTTATGCACTTTCTAAGTATTGTTGCATCTGTGTTGTTGCAGGTAGCTGGCAGTCCTTTGTTTTCGTTACTGTATTCAGACATACCGTATCTAGTTTTTCTCTCTACTGTTGCTGGATGTTTGGAGTGTTTCTGTGTTTTTGCTTTGTTTGGTTTTGTTTTTTTTCCTTTTATGAACAATGCTGAGCACTCTTGCACATTGCTTTGTTTCATGTGTGTGTCTGGGAATTGGGTTGCAGTGTCATAGGATAATGTGTATGTTCAACTGTAGAAGATAGAGCAAACCGGTTACCCAAGTAGTGGCCCCACCAGCCACTTGTATCAGTTTATGTTGCTCCAAATTCTTGCCAATATTTGACATCTGCAGTCTTTTAAATTTTACCCATTTTAGCCACGGTTGTGTCCCATTGCGATTTATGTTGCAGTTCCCTGATTAGAACCAGACCAGAATTTCTGTGAGTGGGGAAAATCAATGAGACAATAGGAAAAGTCTCTAATTAGGCAAGCTCTGTGTGCATGCATGCACATTTCCTGAAATCAGATCCAGAGAGCAGTGTGACCTGAGTAAGCTGTCTAGTCTTCCCGGGCATAATTTTCTTATATATTTTTTCTGTGGGCTGGATTAGGTCTCTTCTAACTTTAACAGGCTATGATTTTAACCAAGTGAAATTTTTTAAACCAAGTAAAAAAATAAAAGTCCTGAGAGCTCTTCTAACATATGTGAGATTATTCTCTTTGGTATTAAGAAACCAGTTGCCATATCTGGACCCTTCATGCATGCTTTTAAATTCCCATAATGGAAACAGTCATCCTTAAGTTACAAGTAGAATTCCACTAAGAGCTATGTATTATTTCTAAATATTAAGAGGTGGGAGAATTGCAGTTACAAGGGATTCTGGAGTGAATCATGTCAGAAATAACTAAGTTATGAGTTGAAGGAAATTGATAGAAATAACCACAGCTGACCACGAAACACATTCATTGAGGTAAAAGTTTACCATACATATATATTACAGTAAGTCTTACCAGTGCTAATAAGAATTTTGGCATTTGAGTATTGGTTTAAAGAATAATCTAAAAGAGGAAGTTGGAGAGTGGCTAAACTTTGCCTTCGGAAAATGAACAAAAAAAAGATCCATTGGTAACTTTATAAAATATGAATGTGTACGTGTTGAAGTTTTCTTAGCAGAAAAAATATGGGTGTTATGTCATATGTGTTCCAGAAGATTTGAGAAGTCAGGACTTTTGTGGGGGGGGGGGCGTAAAATGTGTGAACTGAAGCCCATATTATAAAGGTTAAGGGAAGGTGACTGAAAAAAAATTTGTGTTGAATATTCATTGTTTTTTTTTAAATCATATATCTCCTATAGATTAAAGCTGTTGATCCAACACAGATTTGTTTAGATTTGAAGTAAATATTATCAGTTTCTCTGCTGTGATTTCTTCCTTGTTTATTGAGAAGGATCAGAGCCTGGCTCTTATTCTCGGAAGGTCCTTAGGACTTTGAGATGAAACATAAAAATCTCTATAATGGTGTGAGCCCTTTTGTTTCTTTTGATAATGAATGCAGTCGTTTTAACTGCAGTCTGGTGGAGGACAGTCTTTTTGCACCTTAACACATGACTGCAAAAAAGGGAAGCTGGTATCATCAACTTCTCCTTTTTGGTTGCCAGAGCAGACTTTTCTTTAAAACGGATCACCAGTCCTGAGAAGTTAATAAATTGATTGAAACGGTGTATTTACCTAGGAATTGGAGGTGTTTCCTTCCTTTTCCTAGGGTGATTGGTTGGTGGGTGTTGGTGGAAGGGAAGGCAGTTTATAGAAGGAAAGGAGTAGAAAACATGTTCTCTCTCTCTCTCCCCCTCCCTCCCTCCCTTCCTTAAAATGCGATATATCTACTTCTGACGTCACCTGTCTGAAAATACCTGGTTGAACATTTTTCCTCTTGAGGAGAAAAGCTTCAGTAGCTTTGAATTCACTGTTGTGATTTTCTTTGCCTAAGGTGTTGACTTGGAACAGAGGTAGGGGTAAAAATTCATGTCTTAATCCAAGGGAATCTGAACAAAGAGCAGCCACCCTTTCTTCTCTCTGGTGATTTTGCCTACGTGACCGCACGCGAGTGTGGTTTACAACTGAATGTGAGTGAACGCTTTCCGTTTGTTTTAGGAACTAAAGTTTATTTTTTGAGCTAAAATAAAGATACAGCTCCAGGGAGTTCTGTCCCTCCCTGCCCCTGTATGTAAACCATCTGTCCTGAACATGAACTTTCTTACCCTTGGTCCCAGCCTCAGTCCCTAGTTCTGTGTAGTCTTTGCTCCCCGTTTGCAACCTAAATGTCCTGTTGCTCCTACCTGCCAAATTTGTCCTTTCCCCTCTGCCTCTGCTGTCGCCACGCAGGTCCCAGCTGCTGCTCTTTCTTCTCTGGGTGACAGCAGCCTCTGAATTGTCCCCGCGGCTTCCATTCCTGCCCGCCTGCAGTCTCTTCTCCATGCTGTAGCCGAGGTGAAGGATGTCAGACCATGTCAGCCTGCCATGCCCCACCATACCCTCCAAGTCTGATCCTGCTCCCACTCTCCAACTCCTATACCACTCTCCCCACTTGTAGATTTCAGCCACAGTAGCTGCCTTTCCCCTGACTGAACAGTTGAGCTCCTTCTTAACTCAGAGTAGTTGCACTTGCTTTTCCTCTGCCTCAGACATTTTCTCAAATCTTCGCACAGTTGGCTCCTCCTTGGCATTCAGGTCTCAGCCCAAAGGTTGTGTCATTAGCCGTATCTTCCCTGACCTATCGTTATGCTTCCTCCGCTCGTTCTTTCTCATTAAACAGTTTTCTTTCTGTGATGCCTTTCATCAGTAAGTCTGTTGTTCACTCACTCAGGCATGTCTGACTCTCTGCAACCCTGTGGACGGCAGCATACCAGGCCTCCCTGTCCATCACCAACTCCTGGAGCTTACTCAGACTCATGTCCACTGAGTCAGTGATGCCATCCAACCATCTCATCTTCTGTCTTCCCCTTTTCCACCTGCCTTCAATCTTTGCCAGCATCAGGGTCTTTTCCAGTGAGTCAGTTCTTTGCATCAGGTGGCCAAAGTATTGGAATTTCAGCTTCAGCATCAGTCCTTCCAATGAATATTCAGGGCTGATTTCCTTTAGATTGACTGGTTGGATCTCCTTGCAGTCCAAGGGACTCTCAAGAGTCTTCTCCAACACCACAGTTCAAAAGCATCAATTCTTCAGCACTCAGCCATCTTTATGGTCAAACTCTATTCTATTTGATTGGTATATTAAACTACTATAATTGTCCAGTTATTTTCTGAATTCCCTACTAGAATGCCAGCTCCTAAAGAGAAAGGACTTCATGTGCCCTGTTTATAGCTCTGTCCTATAAGAACAAATGAATAATCTCAAGTAGGTTACCCTTTTATCTGTATAAGTATGCCTGTCATGTACTAGTCATTATAAATGTTTATTTCTTTTCTTACCTTTGACCTTATGGCAGGAATCTCTTCTCACTCATTTGGTAATGAGATGCTGGCTTGTGAATTCTTCTGTATTTCATCTTTATGATTTTTTTCTAGGTGCCAACATTTTTTCCTTTTCTACCAGAGTCTCTAATCTCTTCTGTGTCAGGGGATCATACTTTTATGCAGAATTATATCCCTCAAGAACTTTGCATACAGAAGCTATTAAGAATTCATTTGCTGACAAAGGTTAGGACAGAAAGGCAAGAATAGAAAACTTCAAAGAAGAGAATGTTATGATTTGAAGATGTGACCCTGGAGGGAAGGAACACAGTTTGATAAGACGGGAAGTGCTCAGCAATCCTGATTACAATGCTACAGTGTAAAATCAACTGAATGAGAACAAAGCAAGTTTTATAAAGAAATCTTAGTGCTCACATTGGCAGCACATATATTAGTACTTAAAATGGAATAATACAAAGAAGATTAGCATGGCTCCTGTGTAAGGATGACATGGGGGGGAAAAGGGTATCTTAGAAATCTTAAAGGAAAGGCACAGTACCTTTCTGTGAGCCTGGTTCTGGGGCGGGGTGGGGGTGTGGGGAACCAGTCGTTAATGGGAATAATGGAAAGGGAGAGGGGAATGAGGGTACAGAAATCACTCTGTGATGCATGGATCCATACAGCATTTGGAAATACTAGGAACATTTCATCTAAAGGGGGATTGGATTGCTGCTTCAAATAGTTGAAGGGGTGTCAAGAGGAACCAGAGATCAAATTGCCAACATCCATTGGAAATCATGGAAAACGCAAGAAAGTTCCAGAAAAAAATCTACTTCTGCTTTATTACACCAAACCCTTTGACTGTGTAGATCACAACAAACTATGGAAAATTCTTCAAGAGATGGGAAAAGCAGACCACCTGACCTGCCACCTGGGCAATCGATACGCAGGTCAAGAAGCAACAGTTAGAACTGGACATGGAACAACAGACTGGTTCCCAATCGGGAAAGGAGTGCGTCGAGGCTGTATATTATCACCCTGCTTATTTAACTTATATGCAGAGTACATCATGTGAAATGGCAGTCTGGATGAAGCACAAGCTGGAATCAAGATTGCCAGGAGAAATATCAATCACCTCAGATATGCAGATGACACCACCCTACGGCAGAAAGCAAAGAACTAAAAAGCCTCTTGATGAAAGTGAAAGAGGAGAGTGAAAAAGTTGGCTTGAAACTTAACATTCAGAAAACTAAGATCATGGCATCTGGTCCCATCACTTCATGGCAAATAGATGGGGAAACAGTGGAAACATTGAGAGTCTTTTTGGGGCTCCAAAATCACTGCAGATGGTGACTGCAGCCATGAAATTAAAAGACGCTTCTCCTTGGAAGAAAAGCTATGACCAACCTATACAGTATATTAAAAAGCAGAGACATTACTTTGCCAACAAAGGTCCATCTAGTCAAAGCTATGGTTTTTCCAGTGGTCATGTATGGATGTGAGAGTTGGACTATAAAGAAAGCTGAGCACCGAAGAATTGATGCTTTTGACCTGTGGTGTTGGAGAAGACTGTTGAGAGTCCCTTGGACAACAAGGAGATCCAACCAGTCAATCCTAAAGGAAATCAATCCTGAATATTCATTGGAAGGACTGATGCTAATGCTAAAACTCCAACATTGTGGCCACCTGATGCGAAGAACTGACTCATTAGATGCTGGAAACAATTGAAGGTGGGAGAAGAAGGGGATGACAGAGGATGAGATGGTTGGATGGCATCACCGACTCGATGCACATGAGTTTGAGTAAGCTCTGGGAGTTAGTGATGAACAGGGAAGCCTGGCATGCTTGCCATTCATGGGGTTGCAAAGAGTTGGACAGGACTGAGTGACTGAACTGAACTGAAGTGTCAAGTGGAAGAGGATCTCCTTTCCTTTTGTATGATATTAAGGAGAGTAATTAAGAGCAGAAGGAATCGCAGTGATTATGCGTGGTCCTTCAGGCAAGGTTTTCTGAGGTTGCTGTGGACTGGTACAAGTTATTCATTCATCCAGGAGTTTGAGTGTACATCAAAGATACTTGACAAGTATCTTATTTTTTACCTTCCTCTCTTGTAAGCTCTGTCAAGTTCCTTGTTATGAACTGAATTGTGTTCCCCTATTCATTTGTTGAAGTTCTAATCCACAGTGTGACTGAATTTGAAAATAGGGCCTTTAGAAAGGTAATTAAGGTTGAAATACATCATAAGTTTGGTGTCCTAATCCAGTGTGACTGGTGTCCATATGCGAAGGGGAGAAACACCAGGGATGCCCAGGCACAGAGAAAAGGCCACATGAGGATATAGCATGAAGAAGGTCATGTGCAAGCCAAGAAGAAGCCTCAGGAAAAGCCATCCCCACTGGCACCTTGGCCTTAGGCTTCCAGCCTCCATCCAGAACTGCGAGAAAATAAAATTCTGTTGTTTAAGCTGCCAGTCTATGGTATTTTGTTATGGCAGCCCTCGCAAACTAAACACAGCCCTGCATTCCTTGGCATGTTGCACTGGGATTTAAAGTGACAGGAAACCCAGATAATGCTGAAGTTGGCTTTTGAATCCCAAGATTCTACACTTTGTTGTAATGTACTGTATTTCAAAAATAATGTGGGTTAGTGTGCTTTAGGCAGGTATTGATAAAGCATGAGATAAGAGATATTTATATTAACTTCTTTGACTTTTATGAAAAACTCAAGATTCTGAAAGATGTTTTCATTGAATAGCACATTAGGAAGAGTAATTCATGGATAATATAGAAATACCTTTATTAAATAGTCCTTTGTTATAAGATTTCTTCTGTTTGACGTGATTACTGATGATAGCCATAGTGATAAGCCAAGACTGACAGTGTGACATTAGTTGATTTTTCAGCTCTTATCTTCCAAAATCCCTAACTCAGGCTTTTACTCTGGGTAGAACCAGGCTTTTGAGCATGTAAATAAGTGGAACTTGGATACGCAGATAAGAGAATGTTCTCATCGAGGTATAATTACACTAGGTATCTTCTCTATATAGAACTCGGGAGGGTTCATCTGTAAAAACAGCATGAATAGTAAGTTCCCCCAGTGTTAAATTTATAATCTTAGGATAAAGTCTCCATGAACAGAGGTTTGGTAAGTTCTGTATGGCACAGTCATGTACTAGAGGACGCACAGTATTGGGCTCAACTAGAGTTTTGGGTTTGTCGAGCAGTTAAGATGAGTGGAGGGAGGGACTCAAGGACATAAGCAGGGGAGTAGAAGATGATGATATTTAGGCTGGCTGTGGGGTGCAAGTTGGGTCAGGAGGCCAGTGAACCTAGGGGAGGGGGAGGTTGTGTGAGGGAAAGTGGCAAAGAGGCAGGACCGAAGGGTTCTAGGTCCTGGGAGTTGTCAGGGGCTTGTTGAGACCAGGGTACCAGTCAGAGAGAGCTAGACATACGGAGATGGTGATTTGTAAGTAGTGTCTATGAAACTAAGGTTATGGAAGAGTTAACGGTTGTTGGTAATAAGAAGGCATTCGGTTAGATCTTGGAGTGTGTAATTTTGAGAGGACGGAGGATAAGCTCATTTGGAAAGAAGCGTGCAAAGAACTGGGGCTTCCCCGTGGCTCAGCTGGTAAAGAATCTGCCTGCAATGCAGGAGACCTGGGTTCGATGCCTGGGTTGGGAAGATCCCCTGGGAAAGGCTACCCACTCCAGTATTCTGGCCTAGAGAATTTCATGGACTGTATAGTCCATGGGATTGTAGAGTCGGACATGACCGAGCAACTTTCACTTTCATACAAAGAACTGAGGCCAGGATTGTTGTTCAGTCCCTCAGCCGTGTCTGACTGTTAGCGGCCCCATGGACTGCAGCTTGCCAGGCCAGGATGGTGGCAGGGTTATCAGCATGGGTACTGAGATCACCAGGAGCTGAGAGAGAGGAGTCGAGCGCGACAGGGAGCCTATAGCTAAAACCGTCAGAAAGTTGGGAGTGTGACCTGAACCACCCAGAATGACACCCACTGTTCCTGGGGCTCTTCCTTTCTGCGCATCTATCCTGACCTGTCATTTCTTCTTCATTGCAGAAAAGAATTCTAGATTCTTTTTCTTCCCCAAGTACCTCTAGTTTCTGCTTCATTGGTGCCTATTATCCAGCCCTCTCGCCTAGGAGCTCTTTTGTGATCTTCCTTTAAAACTGCAATTGCTTCACTGAGTTTAAAAAAAAAAAATTCAGTGCTATTTTGGGTTATAATTTTCACCTTATCCACTTCTGTGGTTACATTTTTTTTTTCCTGCTGCGTTTTCTTCATAGGGAGTTTTGCTGTTCTTTTCCACAGTTTTTTATAGTCTTCTGCATGGTTGCTCTATCTGTTCTTTCTGTTGTTATTCAGTGGGGTGAGTGTGCTTTTCCTGGCTGTGAAGGGAGAGGGAGGAGCCCAGACTCTACTCCTGGGCCCCTTCCTCTCTTGCACTGCCCTGAGGCACTGTTTTTCCCCCCTCTGCCTCTCAGAACCCAGCCTGGTGTAGGAGGGCTTTCCCCTCCAGTCGTGCTGTCCCCCATCACTCCATTGACTCCCCAGTGTTCAGCTGCTTCTTTCTAAGGCGCCCCTTTCCTCTTAGAGAAAGGTGACACTTTAAGAGATGGGTAGCCTGGGGGCCTGAGGGTGGTCCCAGCCTCCCGTTTCCCCCTCCCCCAGCAGAGGGCCGGCCCCGTTCCTTCTCAGCGCTGCTGCTGGATCCTGGGTGCAGTCATCATCTTCTGCTGGTGGATACTTGCTTGTGACATTTTGGAGCTCTGCCTCCCCTGTTCTCATCTGCAACACCCCCTCACTCCCTATCCACACACATGGCTTCTCACCCAGGATCTGCTCTTTTCTGTTCCTTTTGGCCACATGTACATATTTTTGAGAATTTTTTTGTTGTCTTGGTTTCTCTGAAAATATAACTTGTGTAGGTTTTCTTCTCTCACCCCCACTGTTCTTTATGCCTTGGGGAGGGAAGAAGAGGCAATAACATGTGAATAGCAGGGTGTTGCAACTAAAACTGATCAGGAATTCAGACTGAGATTAACAGTTGAGGAAGCACTGTCATATAAGCTGGAGGGGGATTTCTCACATGGCTAATACTGCAGCTGCTTTTGGAGCAGGGGGAGGCCATCAGCGGATGACAGGAAGGAAGCTGATCCAAGAGGTGAGGTGAGCGGAGGAGGGGCAGGAAGGCTGGAAAACCAGAAGGAGTAAGGCTTGCCCACTGGCAAGCCCCCTGTGATAGCTGTGTACACAAACCACCCTCTCAAGGGGCCGTGTCCTACTCTGGGCCTCTGTCAACTCCTGATTCTAGACTCCCTCCGAGTAGGTCAGCTGGGCAGGCCCATGTGACAAGATGTTAGGTCTGAACGTCTTGGTAAATCGGAGCTTGCAGTGTTCTGGCCACCTTGGAATTCCAAAGTACTGTTTACATACAGTTTGCAAATGACTCGCTTTTGTACTTTGTTCATTTTTAAGAACGATGACTTCAGATTTAACTTTTTGTTAGTCTACCGAAGCTTTAAAATGCCCGAAATTGCAACTTTGTTTCACTGTGTGCCTTTCTTGAAATATCTGGGAAGAAAACCAATGAGGAATTTAAAATTACATGTGTTCTAGATGAGAGACTGCTTCATGGAAGCAGGACTTGCCTGCGGGTGTTGGAGTGCCAGGAGGGAGAGCACAGTAAACCAGAGTGCTCGGCCCCGGCCGCACCTGCTTCACCTTCAGCTTCTCAGCTCAAGACTCGTTCTTCAGAAGATCCTTCATTTTCCTCCCCGCCATGCACATCGGTTCTTTCACTCATGAAGAAGATAAGCTCCCTGTTCAGGTCACAAGACAACATATTGGGAAAGAAAGCCTATAATTATTTCAGTAGTTTTCTGTCAGATTTTCTAACGAGTTTTTCTACTTACCATGTGCTTTTAACAATTACAGTATACTTTTCTTGTTTTTTCCTGATATAGGAAAATAAACCTAGGTCACTTGATTTTTTTTTTCTTCAAACCTTTTTGTCTTCAGACTTATTTTCAACCAGCTGATGCAGGTATTTTCTCATGGTACATTATATCTTATGCACCTTGTACTGTGTAATGATTAGCCCAACCTAATGATTCTAACTCTGATTATCGTAAAGTTACCAGTAATAGCATCTTGTTTTCTTTTATTCAGTTCAGTTCAGTCGCTTAGTCGTGTCCGACTCTCTGCGACCCGTACAAAAGTAATGCAGTTTCAGACCATGAATTTTAAATCGTTATCTGTTCAGTTAAGTCACTTAGTCATGTCCAACTCTTTGCGACCCCATAGACTACAGCACGCCAGGCTTCCCTGGCCATCACCAACTCCCGAAGCTTACTCAAACTCATGTCCATCGAGTCACTGATGCCATCCAACCATCTCATCCTCTATTATCCTCTTCTCCTCCCGTCTTCAATCTTTCCCAGCATCAGGGTCTTTTCTAGTGAGTCAGTTCTTTGCATCAGGTGGCCAAAGTATTGGAGTTTCAGCCTCAGCATCAGTCCTTCCAATGAATATTCAGGACTGATTTCCTTTAGGATTGACTGGTTGGATCGCCTTGCAGTTATAACTAGGCTCAAACACATCTGTATTAATCAGAGTAGGAACCATTACAATCAACCCATTCTTGCTTATTTGAGAAATAAGTTTGTGTATTCCTGTAGCATAAAAATTTGTGCTTCAGGATTGAACAAACTGTTGGAAAGCATTTTCTGCGTCCTGCTGGTTGTGGGCGTTTTCCCTGCAAAAAGTTGTTGAGATGCCTGAAGAATTGGTAGTCGGTTGACGAGAGAGATCAGGTGAATGTGGTGGATGAGGCAAAACCTCATAGCCTGATTTGTTCAACTTTTGAAGTGTTGGTTGTGCAATGTATGGTCAGACATTGTTGTGGAGAAGAATTGGGCCTTTTCTGTGGACCAGTACTGGCTGAAGGCATTGCATTTTTCGGTGCATCTCATCCATTTGCTGAGAACACTTCTCAGAGGTAATGGTTTCACCAGGATTCAGAAAGCCATAGTGGATCAGCCGGGCAGCAGACCACCAAACAATGACCGTGACCTTTTTTTGGTGAAGTTTGGCTTTGGGAAGTTTTTTGGAGCTTCTTCTCAGTCCAGCTACTTAGCTGGTCATTGCTAGCTGTTATATAAAATCCGTTTGCCACACCTCACAATCAAATTGAGAAATGCTTCATTGTTGTTGAGTAGAATAAGAGAAGACAACACTTCAAAATGATGATTTCTTTGATTTGCAGTCAGCTTATGAGGAACCCACTTATAGAGCTTTTTCACCTTTTCAGTTTGCTTTGAATGCCGAATGACTGTAGAATGTAGATGCTGAGTTCTTCTGCAATTTCTCATGTGGTTGTAAGAGCATCACCTTTGATAATTGCTCTTAATTGGTATTGTCATCTTCCGATGGCTGGCCACCGTGCTCATCTTCAAATCTTTCATCTCCTTTGCAAAACTTCCCTAACCACCACTGCACTGTATGTTCATTAGCAGTTCATGGGCCAGATTGTTGGTGTTGCAAGTTGTCTCCACTGCTTTATGACCCATTTTGAACTTGAATAAAAAAATTGCTTGAATTTGCTCTTAGTCTTTGAGATGATTGAATGACATCACCAACTCAATGGACATGAGTTTGAATAAACTCTGGGAGTTGCTGATGGACAGGGAGACCTGGTGTGCTGCAGTCCATGGGGTCTTAAAGAGTCAGACGTGACTGAACTGAACTGAAAAATAAAGTAAACAGCAAATAATGCATTAGCAAAAAAAGCACAAAGCAAGAAGTGTCCATTAAAATGATGTATAACACAACCACATTTATTTAAGGATGTATTCCACTCTCAAACAGCAAAGTTCAACAAAGCAAAACCACAGTTACTTTGCACCAACCTAATAGAAATCTATGCCATTTTGCAGTGTTTTTATATATACCATCTTCTATAATATTGATGCTTAAAACCACCCTTTAAAATAGATGGTTTGATAGATGAGCAAAACCTGGAGGCTAAAACAGAGCTTGTTTTTGTTTAGAGTTTGTTTAATATTTGGTTGGGTTTTTTCCTATTAAAAGTTCAGTTTCTCACTTGTATGTAGTTGCTAAACATGGTCACTGTCAGGTAATAGCTGACTTCCTTCCTAATTGGGGGTTATAACTATCTTGTCTTGATTTATATTTATTGTTATCTCTGCAATTCTCATAACTTTATCAGAGTTTATTAGATTTCAATACCCTCCTACAGCATGTTTCACATTAGTTAATATATGTTGATAAGAATATTCTTATTCTTCATTTTGTTGTAAGAACATCACCTTCAATGATTGCTCCTTATTGGTCATTGTCAACTTCCGTTGGCTGGCCACTGTGCTCATCTGTGACTTCCAAAAGAAACACATTAAGTCTCTTCATACTATTCTCTCTCATTTAGTAAGCTTCAGTACAGAGCCCTTACACACATTGCCTCGAGTTGAAGTTCATGATGACTGAGGAAGAGGTGATTTTCCCTCCACTCAACTGTGAGGTAGTTGTAGCTTGGAGAGATGAGATCAGTTGCCCAAGGTCAGCAGCCAGGAAGGAGTGAGGACAGGTTTCCAAATCAAGCTGTCTGGCTCTCAGACTGCTGGCTGGTCAGTGTTAAACTCGACTTCCTCTGTGTGATGTGGGTGAGACTTGAGTCAGAATCTCTAAACCACTTGCCCATGTGTTTTAATAACCGTTATATTTTTTCCACGATTGACAGTTTCAACTGCGTTATTTTGGATTGAGCAGCAGAGCTATTTTGTGCTGAAAGAGCAGGTGGTTGTATTCTGTTCTCCGTTATTTGGAGACATTTCTTTGAAGGTGGTCTGTGTGCCTTTCAGGGCTAACTCAGGGTGTCCCCAAAGCCTGGCCACTTTCACTGGTCAGACAGTGTACTCCCTGGTCCCCTGGGAATCCTGACAGGTGGTAACAGTACACAGCCTCTGATAGCAACTGCTGCCTATGGTTGTACTGACAGAAAAAAAAAAAAAAAAACCTTTGCTATGAAGCAGTTTTTTCCTTAGGTCATCAGCTAGATGGCAGCAGACTCTTACGGAACACAGTGGGTGTTTGGTACAGAAAAGAATGAAGAGGCAGAAAGGGCATGGTTTGAGTTTTGAGTTTTGTATAAATAATAATGCACTTTTCCTGGATGTGTCAGAAATGGTGTTCTCCTTACGTTATGAAAAATGTAATATACTTTAATGTTACCTTTCTAGTAGTAATAGTGCAAATAGTTGTAGATTGTGAATAAATCAAAAATAATTTGTTCATTGTATTCTAGTAGTGGTGCATCTTGATTTAATCCTATCTCAGTGTATTAGGTAAGTTTTTCTTCAAGTAACTGTTTATGGTTATGGAAAGAACAAATTCGTTAATTTTCATGTTTTACAAGGGTTTTTTTTTCCCTTTCAAATTAGACATTTGCCAGTAAAAATGAATATGACTACTTCAAAAATTCACAATACCCCAGGCAAGATAATGAAACGAAATCTACTAGACACGACTTGGGAGAAGTTAGGAATGATTATCAGTTATTTTAGATCACTGTCCTGTTTGTTACCTACCTAGAAACCTCTTTTTTGTCTCTGTGTCTCTAAACCAGTTTTTTGTAAACATTTTTGAACATGTCAACATGAGTAAGGCAAAAGATCCTAAAACTAGGAAATAGTCAGAAACTGGAGAGTAATAAAATAGATTGGTAACGATACATCAGTTACTCCGCAAAAATGTTCGTCCAATAAAATGAATAAGTAACCATAATTGTTTCTAAATTAATGTGAGGACAGCAGCAGTTAAAAATAATAGCTGACACAAACCAGCACCTTTGATGCACCGGTATCATTTTGTTGTTGTTCAGTCTCTCAGTCATGTCCAACTTTTTGCAACCCAAGGACTGCAGGTTGCCAGGTTTCCCTGTCCTTCATCATCTCCTGGAACTTGCTCAAACTCATGTCCATTGAGTCGGTGATGCCATCCAACCATCTCGTCCTCTGCTGTCCCCTTCTCCTCCTGCCTTCAATCTTTCCCAGCATCAGGGTCTTTCTAATGAGTCAGTTGTTTGCCTCAGGTGGCCAAAATATTGGAGTTTCAGCTTCAGCATCAGTCCTTCCAGTGAATATTCAGGACTGATTTCCTTTAGGATTGACTGGTTGGATTTCCTTGCAGTCCAAGGGACTCTCAAGAGTCTTCTCCAACACCGCAGTTCAAAAGCATCAGTTCTTCAGCATTTAATTTTCATTATGGTCCAACTCTCACATCCGTACACGATTACTGGAAAAACCATAGCTTTGACTATACGGACCTTTGTTGGCAAAGTAATGTGTCAGCTCTTTAATATGCTGTCCAGGTTTGTCATAGCTTTTCTTCCAAGGACCAAGCGTCTTTTAATTTCATGGCTGCAGTCACCATCTGCAGTGATTTTGGAGCCCAAGAAGAAAAAATCTGTCACTTTTTCCACTGTTTCCCCATCTATTTGCATGAAGTGATGGGACCAGATGCCATGATGTTAGTTTTTTGAATGTTGAATTTTAAGCTGGCTTTTTCACTCTCCTCTTTCAACTTTATCAAGAGGCTCTTTAGTTCCTCTTCACTTTCTGCCGTAAGGGTGGCATATTCTTTCTGAAAATTGCAGAAGTCCAACTTCTTATACATGCGTGCTCAGTGGAAAACTTGCAGCACTGCTCAAGTGTGAAATAGACTTACTAACGTAGTGTGTACTTAGTACACTCAAGTACCATACTGAACTCAGTTATGATTACAAAGTTTTAGTAGATTTTACTAATTTAGGACAAGGATCAGCCCATTTTTACTGTAAATGGCCAAAGAGTAAACAGTTTAGGCTTTGCAACACACATACAGTCTCTTGTATATTCATCATCATTGTTTTGGTTTTTGTTAACCTTTTCAAAATGTAACAACCATTCTTAGCTGGAGGGCTGTATAAAACGAGGCTGAAAGCCCCCACAAGCCATGTGTGGCTGACACTGATGTAAGAGGGTGATGCTGGTCATAGGCAATGTGATGTCTGTGGAATTGCTCATACGGCCTGAAGAAAGGTGTTTATTTCCTCATCAGCTTCAGCAGGGCAGAAGGCTCCTTGTGGTCCATGGTAGGCCTTGAAATGTACTTTGAATACCACTTGAAACACCCGAGCGTCTCAGCTCAACTCCTTCCATTTTGCACACTTATTTTTCCTTTCTTTGCTTTGGCAGCGATCATACCTGGATTATGAAATAATCTTTTTAAAAGTCTTTTACTCTTAACCCTTTTAGCGCTCTGAAAAATACTGTTTTAGAAACTAAGAAGTCAACATTCTAATCCCAGCTCTTCTATTTAAAAGTAGCCATAGTTTCTTGAACAAATCAGTTATTCTGTCTCGTATTCAACTTCATGTGTATAATAAAATTGAACTAATACTGTATAATATTTCTCCTAAATTTGATTCCGTAATCTCAGATGTGTGTTTCCATAGGCTCTTCATCACCTGATCAGATGATGCCTTCACTTGTTCGTCAAGTTTGGGTGCTTAGTCACTCAGTTGTGTCTTACTTTTTGCAACCCCATAGACTGTAGCTTGCCAGGCTCCTCTGTCCATGGAATTTTCCGGACAAGAATAGTGGAGCCTGTTGCCATTTTCTCCTCCAGGGGATCTTCCCCACCCAGGGATGAAACCCGCATTTCATGCGTCTCCCGCATTGGCAGGTGGATTCTTCACCACTGTGGCACCTAGGAGGCCTGCTCCTCAAGTTTAGAGCTGTACAAATTAAAGAAACAGGAATGACTGTTGATGTCCAGGAATCCTGGTGGATAATAGGTACCCAGACCATGTTGAATGAATGAATAATAAAGGAGCATACCTACCTCTCTTAACTTTCTTCTTATACCTGCCTTGTGTTTTAGAAATACATAAGACTTATATAAGATTCAGTCTTTCTGGTGCTGTTTTGTGGCCCAGTTTAAAAATATTCATTGAGTGTCAATATGGTAGATACAAGAGATCTGATAATGAACAGTCAATGCTTAGTTCTTTTCTCTAAGGAGTTTATTTACCCTTGTGGTTGGGGGAACCAGTTGGTAATCTGAACATTTCAAGTTATGTCTTAAGTATGATATCAAGGTTTGAATCTCTAAAGTAAAGTGTCTGGTATCTTGCACTTCAAAAATAATACAAATGCCTCCTCCATTAAGGCTTTTTGGATTGTCCTTCAGTAGAATGCCTATACATAAGTCCATGTTTGAAACATTATGAGAGCATTTATACTATGTATTGATACTTTTTTCCCTCCTTTTCTAGATTGCATACTGCTTGAGTGTAAGAGGCCTTGTTTTACATTTGCATTCATGAAAAACATATAGCACTCTGTTAATTAAATGCACTCTATTAGGCAAAGCTGAATGGTTGCCTTTCTAAGAAACTTCATTTTATGAGATACTGTGTTATTCAAATTATTGTTTTAGAGTGAAAAAAAAGTTGTCAGCTAAAGCATTTGACTTGTAAGCAACTTTGGTATTTGTGGAACCTCAATAGCATTAAGTCAGTCTAGATTTGATTACAAGTAGCTAAGCTAAGGAGAAGGAAATGGCAACCCACTCCAGTGTTCTTGCCTGGAGAATCCCAGGGAAGGGGGAGCCTGGTGGGCTTCCGTCTATGGGATCACACAGAGTCGGACACGACTGAAGTGACTTAGCAGCAGCAGCAGCAGCTAAGCTAAGCTAGACTGAAATTGAAGAGAGTAGGGAAAACCACTAGACAATTCAGATATGACCTAAATCAAATCCCTTATGATTATACAGTGGAAGTGAGAAATAGATTTAAGGGACTAGATCTGATAGATAGAGTGCCTGATGAACTCTGGACGGAGGTTCGTGACATTGTAGAGGAGACAGGGACCAAAACCATCCCCATGGAAAAGAAATGCAAAAAAGCAAAATGGCTGTCTGAGGAGGCCTTACAAATAGCTGTGAAAAGAAGAGAAGCGAAAAGCAAAGGAGATAAGGAAAGATATAAGCATCTGAATGCCGAGTTCCAAAGAATAGCAAGCAGAGATAAGAAAGCCTTCCTCAGTGATCAATGCAAAGAAATAGAGGAAAACAACAGAATAGGAAAAACAAGAGATCTCTTCAAGAAAATTAGAGATTCCAAGGGAACATTTCATGCAAAGATGGGCTCGATAAAGGACAGAAATGGTATGGACCTAACAGAAGCAGAAGATATTAAGAAGAGGTGGCAAGAATACACAGAAGAACTGTACAAAAAAGATCTTCATGACCAAGATAGTCACGATAACGTGATCACTGACCTAGAGCCAGACATCTTGGAATGTGAAGTCAAGTGGGCCTTAGAAAGCATCACTACGAACAAAGCTAGTGGAGGTGATGGAATTCCAGTTCCAATTGAGCTATTTCAAATCTTGAAAGATGATGCTGTGAAAGTGCTGCACTCAATATGCCAGCAAATTTGGAAAACTCAGCAGTGGCCACAGGACTGGAAAAGGTCAGTTTTCATCTCAATCCCAAAGAAAGGCAATGCCAAAGAATGCTCAAACTACCACACAGTTGCACTCATCTCACACGCTAGTAAAGTCATGCTCAAAATTCTCGAAGCTAGGCTTCAGCAATATGTAAACCGTGAACTCCCAGATGTTCAAGCAGGTTTTAGAAAAGGCCAAGGAACCAGAGATCAAATCGCCAACATCCGCTGGATCATGGAGAAAGCAAGAGAGTTCCAGAAGAACATCTATTTCTGCTTCGTTGACTATGCCAAAGCCTTTGACTGTGTGGATCACAATAAACTGTGGAAAATTCTGAAAGAGATGGGAATCCCAGACCACCTGACCTGCCTCTTGAGAAACCTGTATGCAGGTCAGGAAGCAACAGTCAGAACTGTACATGGGACAACAGACTGGTTCCAAATAGGAAAAGGAGTACGTCAAGGCTGTATATTGTCACCCTCCTTATTTAACTTATATGCAGAGTACATCATGAGGAATGCTGGGCTGGAAGAAGCACAAGCTGGAATCAAGATTGCTGGGAGAAATATCAATAACCTCAGATATGCAGATGACACTACCCTTATGGCAGAAAGTGAAGAGGAACTCAAAAGCCTCTTGATGAAAGTGAAAGAGGAGAGTGAAAAGGTTGGCTTGAAGCTCAAATTTCAGAAAACAAAAATCATGGCATCTGGTCCCATCACTTCATGGGAAGTAGATGGAAAACCAGTGGAGATGGTGTTAGACTTTGGTTTTTTGGGCTCCAAAATCACTGCAGATGCTGATTGCAGCCATGAAATTAAAAGACGCTTACTCCTTGGAAGGAAAGTTATGACCAACCTAGATAGTATATTAAAAAGCAGAGACATTACTTTGCCAACAAAGATCTGTCTAGTCAAGGCTATGGTTTTTCCCGTGGTCGTGTATGGATCTGAGAGTTGGACTGTGAAGAAAGCTGATCACTGAAGAATTGATGCTTTTGAACTGTGGTGCTGGAGAAGACTCTTGAGAGTGCCTTGGACTGCAAGGAGATCCAACCAGTCCATTCTAAAGGAGATCAGTCCTGGGTGTTCATTGGAAGGACTGATGCTAAAGCTGAAACTGCAATACTTTGGCCACCTCATGCGACGAGTTGACTCACTGGAAAAGATTCTGATGCTGGGAAAGGTTGAGGGCGGGAGGAGAAGGGGACGACAGAGAATGAGATGGCTGGATGGCATCACCGACTCGATGCACATGAGTTTGAGTGAACTCCGGGAGTTGGTGATAGACAGGGAGGCCTGGCGTGCTGTGATTCATGGGGTTGCAGAGAGTCGGACACGACTGAGCGACTGAACTGAACTGAACTGAAGCTAGTTTTATGAATCTGGTCTTTTTTTGTGTGTGTGTGATTGTTGCTGGGACTCTGTCATTATTAATCACCTGCATTACTCATAATGGAGGTCAGCAAAGCTCAAGGACTCAGAATGGTTTTGTGACTATACTGTCCAGTTTATTTCCCCTAAGGACTGGTTCTGTAATGATACTTCCCAGTGGTGATATTATAAACCAAAAAGATCCAATGTCACAAGAATTTGGGGTATCAGATGGCCAATAATACCCATGATAATTCTTCTTTTTTGTTTTCTATAGTGAACTTATTTCTCCTTGTTTTCACATTTAAGTTTGAAAAAATTAAAAAGCCCCATTTAGCATGGTGCTGCTCTTGCTCATACAACCCAAACTCCTCTCCCATCTCCACTGACAGGTAGAACCAAGACATGTTTATTTCCTGCTTCCAGTCTGTTTGGTGATTTCCAATCTATGCCTCCTCTGATTCAGCAAGATGGGAGATTACAGTGTTTTCTTAGTCTGTGGACCAGAGTTTAAGTATAACTGCTAACAACGTGCACCTATAAAACAGTGGAGAATAGAGATAGGGACGGAAAAAAATAGTTGAAATATCTAAGTATCTACATTACAGAGCAAGGAACAGGATATTGACAGGTACTGTAGTCTGCCGCTTAATGCCTGGAAACAAGACTGTCGTTTCCATTAATCCTTTTTTCCTGGATAGCTATCCTGTGTTCCTTTTACCTTCTCATTGTACCTCGGCTGTGGGGTAACCCGGACTTTCAAACCCGGGTCCTTGTTGCTTCTGCTCACATGTTATATCATACTAACTTTTCTGATCGAAGACGGCAGTATTAGCTAGTTCCCTCCAGCTCATTTCCCAAGGTTTGTTTACACTTCTCCCTCTGACTTTGCCCTGGGCACACTTTTACTTCACCTTGATAATGACCTCAGTGGACATTGTGCTACCCTGGCCCCAAGTGGCCCCATGGAGTCTCGGCTTCCACTCAGGTGGAGCCACGGTTACACTCCTTACTTGAATGTTGTTTCTAAATCATCTCAAGGGATGGAAGAAAGTTTGCAAATGGGTAATTAGATGTAAATGTGAACTATTTCTCTTCACTTTCGCACCCTAGGTCCTAAATCTGAGTTTTCTTCGTGGATATGAGTGAAGCAGCCCCAGAGAGTGGTGGGTCTTTGCGAGCATAAAGGTTCTATGGGATCACACTTCAGCTTCCCAAGATATTGTCTCTTCAGATAAAGGAGTACTGGCAGACCAAGGAATTCTTGGTCTTTGGAAGCTCTGTTTAATATATATATGTATATTTTTTTTTTCTCTGTTAAATTGAGTATCTTGATCAGAAGCACTGGTGGGTAGGATGATTGTGATTGATAAATGGATTCAGAAGCCGGTGGGATCATGGGGGGAGGACAGTAGAAGAAGCAGTGCAAAATCCATAATGCTGCTATTTCAGTCAATATAAAATTCTACCTCTGCCAAGATGGAAGGGCTCTAATTGTCTTGCCGCTGAGTGACTGGCTCATAAGCCCCAAGAATGGTGCCATATTGTGTATTTACTTTTGATTGCTGTTGGCTGCCAACTGGTGCATGGCATTGTCAGTAATCATGTTAATCTGAGGAAGGGGAAGTCTGTGTTGGCAAGCCTATATGTAGTTTTTAATTCTTAAACCATTCCTGGTTGTTTATTCCATTGAACAAGTACTGCAGAAGTTGGAGTGAGAGGCAGGTTGCCTAACATACAAAATCTAGAAGGAGGTACATCAACAAGACAGTGAAAGTGTTTGTCACTCAGTCGTGCCTGACTCTTTGCAACCCCACAGACGGTAACCCACCATCAGGCTCTTCTGTCCTTGGAATTCTCTAGGCGAGAATACGGGAGTGGGTGGCCATGTCTTCCTCCAAGGGATCTTCCCGACCCAGGAGTTGAACCCAGGTGTCCTGCATTGCAGGCAGATTCTTTACTGTCTGAGCCACCAAGGAAGAACCTGTCAACAAGATAACAGAACACCTAATATGTAGCAGCAACTCAAGTCACTGGGTCACCTAGTATATCACTGTTTACTTTTTATCCAAGAATCAGTAGTAAGACTAGAACTATTCCTCAAAAGGTAATATTGGCTTGACAAAGAGCATCATTTTGCTCAATGAATCTGAGGGACTTCTGTTGTTGTTTTCCTCGTTGACCTTGCCACTAGTTTTATACAGAACCCTGAAATTCCATAGGTTCTGGAGTTACCATTGGATCAAGCAGGCCATTGAAGCCAAGTTGTAGAACTGCTTGTGCCACCACTTGAACTAGCAGGATAGTCTTTTCTGTTGGGGAGTTGAAGCCAAAGCCAGCAACCTTTTAGGGCATTCAGTAAAATCGATTGGAGCCACATAAAAAGTCTGACTAAGCCGTATTTTCCCGTTTGTATTTGAGACTGCAAAGAAAAGCAAATTTTCATTTACTCTGCAGGAGTATATCAGTGATCCATAATGGATCAATGGGCCAAGATTCTTCACTAAGGAGACAGGTCTCTACATTAATTTATCTTTTCTGCTGGCATACTTCCATCCTTCCAAGGCACCTAAGAGAACATGTGGCTTCTCATTTTGCAGATTTTAAAAGCACGTGTAAGCAGTGTATTGGACTTGTGTAGTGTCCTGTAGGAGGAAAGGATCAATAATCTTGACACTTGACTTGTATAGTGATAAAGAGGGTGTATAACCCTAAGATAAGACATTGAAGGCTTGCCACCCACCCCATCCAGCTGAAAGCATACTCCTCTTGTTTTCTATTTTTTAGAATAGAGCAAAAAGTGTTTATGGTATCAAAAGGTTTGTACAAGGTGCCAATGATGTGTTCTAGCAAATAGATCACATTTTGAGCAGCATCGCATTTGGAGTCACCATTTAAAGAAGCCTCTGCTAGCCACCATTACTGTTAATGTTTGCCTTCCCCATCCTCTGGACAGGCCAGTCAAATCGGAGTAGGAGAGGCTTCACAGCTCTCAGATTGTCAGGTCTTCCTGACATTTCTGGGCAGTGCACAAGAAGAGGTATGGCTGATAGTCTTCCGTTTTGTTGAAATGTAGAGCCCTGGAGCTCCCAGTTATGTCCTCCTTTGCATATGAGTCCTTTCTCAGGGAGAAAGAATGAAAACTGGGGTTGCTGAGTGTATCTGTTTACAAAAACCAGGGAAATAACCATTTGGTGGACTTAGGCTCCCTCCCACTGGGTCTATCAGAAGCATGTCTGCTTAATTTCTTTTTAATGGCCAAACGATTATATATAGCGTTCATGCGTTAAAATTATTTATCCTTTCTAGGATTGACACTTTTCAGTCTTTTTTTCTTTTTTGTTTTTTGCTATTCATGTTTTCAGTGAATATTATTAAAGGTCCTGGTCCTGGCCTAGTTTTGCATTGGCTTGTCTGACCTTTCCTGTTACTTCTGATTCTTTCTACATGATGGGCAGTACTCCTCCCTATGTCTTTACCTTTATGAAGACTTTTGCTTATGATTATGTTATCATCTGCTTATTTTTCTTGACTTTTTCCAATCTGATATATGAAAAGTTGATTGCCAGTGAAGTTGAACTTCTCATATGTTTATTTGCTTGTCATTATTTTAAGATGATACCTTTTACCTTTTTTTCATGGGACTATTTTTATATTTCCAACTTACAGTTTTTTTCTATATTAAGAATATTAACCCCTTTACTCATCATATGTGGAAGGCATTTTCTCCCATGTACACACACACATGTTATTGTGTGGATTTCTAATAAAGATACATATTTTTCACAGAGCATTTAAAATTTTTGTGTATTTGTTGCCAGTTTTATAATATTTTCCTTCATAGTTCTTAGTTTTGTATTATACGTGGATAATATTTTGTACCTGTGCCAATTGTGTAATAAGTACATTTTTATATTTTTATGTAGCAGTTTAATAGTTTCCACTTTTAATGTTTAAATTATTAATTTTTTACAGATTTATTTTGCTTCATGAGGTAACATTGAGCTCGCTGCTTTAACCCCCAAATGGTTGGTCAGTTTTCCTCATGTCATTGATTGAGCAGTCTTTTTTTTCACTTACTATGGCCTTTTTAAAAGACAAGAATCCTCTTGAAATAATGACAAATGCCTGCATCAGTTTGTCTTACCGGCGTACTTTTTTCTAAAGTGAAAGCTTTAAACCCCTATAAGGTAGCCTAGGAGAATCTGCTGAGGTTGAGAAGGAAATATATAACTTATTGTACAAAGCAGCCATAAGTTTAAAACAGCAAACAAAGTTTCTCACCTCACAAAAGAAAACATCTATTACCAAAAAAAAAAGCAAAAAGAAATTCCTTTGTAGCTAGCTGAATGGTTAACAGTTGCTATATGTTTCCTCTCCAGTATTTATATTTTCCATCTTTGACTTGAAAGCAATATTCATTACATCATCCTGAGTGAACAAAAGTAATCCTGTGTTTTGGAATACAGTCATTCCCTTGATCCCATAAATAAACAATGACTTTTTAAAAGCATTTAAGCTATATAAATAAACGACTTCTTTTAAATGAAAAAGAATGGGTGGGTTGGATCATTTTTCCCTAGTTCTTGGAAATGTGAAAGTTCTTTACTTTGAGATGGATTTTCAACTTACCTCTGCTTGCCATTTTATTTGTGTACATAAATGCATAAAACTAGAACCTTCCCCTTTGTAAAGAGCTTTTTTTTTAATTACTGTTATTACAGTGGTAGACTTCTGAATGGTGAACTTAGCATGAAATATTTAAAACCTACAGAAGAATAGAAGTATAGTACAGTGATCTTTTTATATACACTTTACCTGGGTTCACCAATTGTTGACATTTTTCAATTTTTGTTCAGTCTTTCTCTCTCCAGATTCAATTCAAGTTTCTCTAGTTGTCTCTACAACTTTTTAAAAATAGTTTTTGTAGGTATTTTTTTTTTCCCTGAATCAGAAGCCAGTCAAAAATTGTCAGCTGGGTGTTTTAGTATTTTATGTTTTTAATTTAGAAAGTATTTTGTGTTTTTAATTTAGAAAGCTTTCCTGCTTTTACATATTTTTTTTCTTTTGTGACATTGATATTTTAAGAAGTACAGATCAGTTGTTTTGTAGATTTTCACATAATCTAGATTGGTGTGATTTCTTTCTCATGATTGTGTGTGGTGTGTGCTCAGTTGCTCATAGATTCCAGTTAAATATTTTGGCAAGAAAAATATATAGGTCGTTTTGTGACTTTCTTGTTGGATCGTGTCAGGAGGCTGATAATTCTAGTTTGTACGATTGGTGATCCTAAATTTGGTCATTTGTTTTAAGCAACAGATTAATCTTCTATAAAGTTAGCCCAAGATAATGACATGTATGTGATGATAATTTGAGGTTGTGCGAGTATTCCCATGGTTTTAACATCCTTTGATTCTTGCTTGAATTGTTTATTACATAGACAGTTGAAAAATGGTTATTCTAATTTTGTTATTCCTCCTTCGTTTATTAACTGTAATTCATTCACTTTATATCCCAGTGAATCATATTTTCCTCACAGTTTTTGTGCCAGTAGAATTTACATGACAGTCCATGTTCCATTGTACCAAATGTGCTGATGGAATAGGGAAGAAGATATTTTTAGATCGTAGTTAGTTTCACATATTAAGGCACCCACACAATACATTGTCAGTAATTAGATTTGAATAAACCATTGATTTTTTTCTCAACTAATATTTTCTATATTTGTCTCTTTGTTTTTCCTGTATTTTTCTAACTGTCCTATTGATTGTGTTAATTTCTAACTTAATTTCTAATGGCCTAACATTTGTAATAATTACTATCCATTTACTTTCTATCATAATAGCTGCGGAAATACAGAGGACTCTGAGTCAACTTGGAACACCTCAAGATTCACCTGAATTGAGGCAACAGCTGTAAGTATTTAGTTAAATATCAAAAAGTAAATAAAGAGGGAAAACCACTTATTGTTATGTTCATTTGATAGTGTGTAGTGTTATATTTATTGGAGAAAACAATGAAAAATTAATGAGGTTTTTCTGCTGCCTCTTTTGTACTCAGATTTTGTGTAAGTTTTTCCCTGTCCAAAGTGGGCAGCTCTTTTTCTTTATTTTAAAGATCTGGCTTTCTCTATCAAAGCAGAACTTCTTTGGTTACCTAATATTTTTTAATAGGTTGTTTTTGATGGCTTTAGAAAAACAGTACTCTAAGCTTCCCCCTGTGTGAGTCAATTCTCATAGCTAACAATCCTGTGATGATTTTTATTTATTTCGCTTAGATTTCATTGTACATCCAGTATAAACTATGCCCCCCAAAAGTTTATCTTTACATCCTTGAATTTCAGAAAGCGTTCAGTTCAGTTCAGTCGCTCAGTCCTGTCCGACTCTTTGTGACCCCTTGAATCACAGAACGCCAGGCCTCCCTGTCCATCACCAACTCCCAGAGTTCACTCAAACTCATGTCCATCGAGTCGGTGATGCCATCCAGCCATCTCATTCTCTGTCGTCCCCTTCTCCTCCCACCCCCAATCCTTCCCAGCATCAGAGTCTTTTCCAGTGAGTCTACTCTTCGCATGAGGTGGCCAAAGTATTGCAGTTTCAGCTTTAGCATCAGTCCTTCCAATGTACACCCAGGATTGATCTCCTTTATAAGCCTCTGTTTAAAAAATAAAAGATATAATCAAGTAATGTACTTACATAGTTGAGTAAATGAATATGCTATAGAACAACAGCAACAATACTTTGTGGTTTTACAGATTTTACAGTGTGTTTTTACACCTTTTCTCATCTGAACCTTATAAAATCATAGTGAGCTAGATAGATCAAAAGAACTATTTCCATTTTACTTATAAGGAAAACATTTCTGTTTGGGGATTGATGGTTTGCCCAACAATATTCTAAACCTGAATCATTTTTAAATGTTAATTTAGCACTATTGACAGCTACAAATTTCAAGTAGTATATATGTAATAAATGAAATGCCAAACATTAGCTGCAGAAGGAAAAGTTGCAAAAAAGAAGAAATTAAAAGATAGGTAATAATAATTCGTATTTTTTGTGAAGTACAGTTTGAGGAATTTATATAGTCTTTTATTGTATTTTTCTGCAGTGGAAGAAACCAGGGGGATAAACATGTCCCAAATATACATAATAAACCATCATTTATTAAAATAAAGTAAAACAGAATAGAAGCCATAGTCCTTAATAGTTAACAATATTTTGCTAAGGTTAAGAGTGGAGATTCTGAATATGTTCAGTTCAGTTCAGTTCAGTTCATTCGCTCAGTCGTGTCCAACTCTCCGCGACCCCATGAATCACAGCACACCAGGCCTCCCTGTCCATCACCAACTCCCGGAGTTCACTCAAACTCATGTCCACAGAGTCAGTGATGCCATCCAGCCATCTCATTCTCGGTCGTCCCCTTCTCCTCCCGCCCCCAACCCTTCCCAGCATCAGAGTCTTTTCCAGTGAGTCAACTTGTCGCATAAGGTGGCCAAAGTATTGCAGTTTCAGCTTCAGCATCAGTCCTTCCAATGAAACCCAGGATCGATCTCCCTTAGAATGGACTGGTTGGATCTCCTTGCGGTACAAGGGACTCTCAAGAGTCTTCTCCAACACCACAGTTTAAAAGCATCAATTCTTCGGCGATCAGCTTTCTTCACAGTCCAACTCTCACATCCATACATGATCACGGGAAAAACCATAGCCTTGACTAGATGGACCTTTGTTGGCAAAGTAATGTCTCTGCTTTTTAATATAGACATCATTAAAGTCTTCTTTTTATAATTAATTATATTGCTTTTCATAAAGATTTATAAAAGGCATATAAATATAGGGCATTTGGTAAACAAATATAAGTGCGGTATAATTCCTCATCAGTCAAATATATACTAAAAGATATTATCATATGCTACTGCTGCCGCTAAGTCACTTCAGTTGTGTCTGATTCTGTGCGACCCAAATAGACGGCAGCCCACCAGGCTCCCCCATCCCTGGGATTCTCCAGCAAGTACACTGGAGTGGGTTGCCATTTTCTTCTCCAGTGCATGAAACTGAAAGTGAAGTCACTCAGTGGTGCCCTACTCTTAGCGACCCCATGAACTGCAGCCTACCAGGCTCCTCCATCCATGGGATTTTCCAGGCAAGAGTACTGGAGTGGGGGCCATTTCCTTCTCCAATATTATCATATGCTGCTAAGTCACTTCAGTCGTGTCCGACTCTGTGTGACCCCATAGACGGAAGCCCACCAGGCTCCCCCGTCCCTGGGATTCTCCAGGCAAGAACACTGGAGTGGGTTGCCATTTCCTTCTCCAATGTGTGAAAGTGGAAAGTGAAAAGTGAAAGTGAAGTCGCTCAGTCGTGTCCGACCCTTAGCGACCCCACGGACTGCAGCCTACCAGGCTCCTCCATCCATGGGATTTTCTAGGCAAGAGTACTGGAGTGGCTTGCCATTGCCTTCTCCGAATATTATCATATAGTTTCTCATTATTTTAAAAGACCCTAAGTGTGACCAGTTTCCACAGTTTATTGTGATCCACACAGTCAAAGGCTTTGGCATAGTCAATGAAGCAGAAATAGATGGTTTTCTGGAACTCGCTTTCTCCATGATCCAGCGGATGTTGGCAATATGATCTCTGGTTCCTCGGCCTTTTCTAAAACTTGCTTGAACATCTGGAAGTTCACGGTTCACATACTGCTGAAGCCTAGCTTGGAGAATTTTGAGCATGACTTTACTAGCGTGTGAGATGAGTGCAATTGTGCGGTAGTTTGAGCATTCTTTGGCATTGCTTTTCTTTGGGATTGGAATGAAAACTGACCTTTTCCAGTCCTGTGGCCACTGCTGAGTTTTCCCAATTTGCTGGCGTATTGAGTGCAGCACTTTCACAGCATCATCTTTCAGGATTTGAAATAGCTCAACTGGAATTCCATCACCTCCACTAGCTTTGTTCGTAGTGATGCTTCCTAAGGCCCACTTGACTTCACATTCCAAGATGTCTGGCTCCAGGTGAGTGATCACGCCATCGTGATTATCTTAGTCATGAAGCTCTTTTTTGTACAGTTCTGTGTATTCTTGCCACCTCTTCTTAATATCTTCTGCTTCTGTTAGGTCCATACCATTTCTGTCCTTTATCAAGCCCATCTTTGCATGAAATATTCCCTTGATATCTCTAATTTTCTTGAAGAGATCTCTTGTTTTTCCTATTCTGTTGTTTTCCTCTATTTCTTTGCATTGATCGCTGAGGAAGGCTTTCTTATTTATCTCTCCTTGCTAATCTTTGGAACTCTGCATTCAGATGCTTATATCTTTCCTTTTCTCCTTTGCTTTTCACTTCTCTTCTTTTCACAGCTATTTGTAAGGCCTCCTCAGACAGCCATTTTGCTTTTTTGCATTTCTTTTCCATGGGAATGGTCTTGGTCCCTGGTTCCTGTACAATGTCACGAACCTCCGTCCAGAGTTCATCAGGCACTCTATCTATCAGATCTAGTCCCTTAAATCTATTTCTTACTTCCACTGTATAATCATAAGGGATTTGATTTAGGTCATATCTGAATGGTCTAGTGGTTTTTCCTACTTTCTTCAATTTAAGTCTGAATTTGGCAATAAGGAGTTCATGATCTGAGCCACAGTCAGATCCTGGTCTTGTTTTTGCTAACTGTATACAGCTTCTCCATCTTTGGCTGCAAGGAGTATAATCAGTCTGATTTCGGTGTTGACCATCTGGTGATGTCCATGTGTAGAGTCTTCTCTTGTGTTGTTGGAAGAGGGTGTTTGCTATGACCGGTGTGTTCTCTTGGCAAAACTCTATTAGCCTTTGCCCTGCTTCATTTCGTGCTCCAAGGCCAAATTTGCCTGTGACTCCAGGTGTTTCTTGACTTCCTACTGTTGCATTCCAGTCCCCTGTAACGAAAAGGACATCTTTTTTGGGTATTACTTCTAAAAGGTCTTGTAGGTTTTCGTAGAACCATTCTACTTCGGCTTCTTCAGCATTACTGGTTGGGGCATAGGCTTGGATTACTGTAATATTGAATGGTTTGCCTTGGAAACGAACAGAAATCATTCTGTCGTTTTTAAGATTGCATCCAAGTACTGCATTTCGGACTCTTGTTGACCATGATGGCTACTCCATTTCTTCTAAGGGATTCCTGCCCACAGTAGTAGATATAATGGTCATCTGAGTTAAATTCACCCAGTCCAGTCCATTTTAGTTCACTGATTCCTACTAGAATGTCTACGTTCACTCTTTTCATCTCCTGCTTGACGACTTCTAATTTGCCTTGCTTCATGGACCTAACATTCCAGGTTCCTATGCAATATTACTCTTTACAGCATCGGACCTTGCTTCTATGCCAAAGCCTTTGACTGTGTGGATCACAATAAACTGTGGAAAATTCTGAAAGAGATGGGAATACCAGACCACCTGACCTGCCTCTTGAGAAACCTGTATGCAGGTCAGAAAGCAAGAGTTTGAACTGGACATGGAACAACAGACTGGTTCCAAATAGGAAAAGGAGTACGTCAAGGTTGTATATTGTCACCCTGCTTATTTAACTTATATGCAGAGTACATCATGAGGAACACTGGGCTGGAAGAAGCACAAGCTGGAATCAAGATTGCGGGTAGAAATATCAGTCACCTCAGATATGCAGATGACACCACCCTTATGGCAGAAAGTGAAGAGGAACTCAAAAGCCTCTTGATGAAAGTGAAAGAGGAGAGTGAAAAGGTTGGCTTGAACCTCAACATTCAGAAAACAAAGATCATGGCATCTGGTCCCGTCACTTCATGGGAAATAGATGGGGAAACAGTGGAAACAGTGTCAGACTTTATTTTTGGGGCTCCAAAATCACTGCGGATGCTGATTGCAGCCATGAAATTAAAAGACGCTTACTCCTTGGAAGGAAAGTTATGACCAACCTAGTTAGTATATTAAAAAGCAGAGACGTTACTTTGCCAACCAAGGTCCGTCTAGTCAAGGCTATGGTTTTTCCCGTGGTCATGTGTGGATGTGAGAGTTGGACTGTGAAGAAAGCTGATCGCCGAAGAATTGATGCTTTTGAACTGTGGTGTTGGAGAAGACTCTTGAGAGTCCTTTGAACTGCATGGAGATCCAACTGGTCCATACTAAAGGAGATCAATCCTGGGTGTTCATTGGAAGGACTGATGCTAAAGCTGAAACTGCAATACTTTGGCCACCTCATGCGGCGAGTTTGATTCACTGGAAAAGACTCTGATGCTAGGAGGGATTGGGGGCAGGAGGAGACGGGGACGACAGAGAATGAGATGGCTGGATGGCATCACCGACTCGATGGATATAGTTTGAGTGAACCCCGGGAGTTGGTGATGGACAGGGAGGCCTAGCGTGCTGTGATTCATGGGGTCACAAAGAGTCGGACACGACTGAGTGACTGAACTGACTGAACTGAAGTGTGACCAATACACAGGAAACTCAAACAGGGGCTCTGTATCAACCTAGAGGGATGCGATGGGGAGGGAGATGGAAGGGGGTTTCAAAAGGCAGGGGATATATGTATACCTATGGCTGATTCATGTTGACGTTTGACAGAAAACAGCAAAATTCTGTAAAGCAATTGTTCTTCATTATAAAATAAATTAATTTTTTTAAAACAACAAAAATAGCAAAAGGCAAAAATAAATGAGAGAAATCACTGCAGATGCTGATTGCAGCCAGGAAATTAAAAGACGCATACTCCTTGGAAGGAAAGTTTTGACCAACCTAGATAGCATATTAAAAAGCAGAGACATTACTTTGCCAACAAAGGTCTGTCTAGTCAAGGCTACGGTTTTTCCCGTGGTCATGTATGGATGTGAGAGTTGGACTGTGAGGAAAGCTGATTGCTGAAGAATTGATGCTTTTGAACTGTGGTGCTGGAGAAGACTCTTGAGAGTGCCTTGGACTGCAAGGAGATCCAACCAGTCCATTCTAAAGGAGATCAGTCCTGGGTGTTCATTGGAAGGACTGATGCTGAAGCTGAAACTGCAATACTTTGGCCACCTCATGCGACAAGTTGACTCACTGGAAAAGACTCTGATGCTGGGAAGGATTGGGGGTGGAAGGAGACGGGGACAACAGAGAATGTATGGCTGGATGGCATCACCGACTCGATGGACATGAGTTTGAGTGAATTCCGGGAGTTGGTGATGGACAGGGAGGCCTGGCATGCTGGGATTCATGGGGTCGCAAAGAGTCGGACACGACTGAGCAACTGAACTGAACTGAACTGAATATATATGAGAGGCACTTATGTTGTGACCTGTAAAACATCACATGAATACAAGCTTTTTTTTAATGTCAACTTCTTTAGTTATAGATCTTACTCTTTACTTTATAAGCTAGTTAGCAAGATAGAAACAGATAACTATATACTTTACCTCTTTCACTGTGTTCGGTTTTTTTCCAGAGAAGTGCTATCATTTTTTTT
Source organism: Moschus berezovskii (assembly GCF_049115385.1). NCBI lineage: Eukaryota > Metazoa > Chordata > Mammalia > Artiodactyla > Moschidae > Moschus > Moschus berezovskii. The sequence continues at coordinate 77,639,140 of NC_142469.1, read as the reverse complement.
CCTATGCTTAACATAAATAATAGTAAATTTGTACTATTATTCATTGTGACTTCTCTTTTTTTTTTTTAACTAAAGTATCTATAGGATATAAATACTCAGGTAGAGAAATAAGAGAGGCTGGCTGTACCCTGAGAACTGGACAGAGTTTAAGGCTCCCCCATCCCCCAGATCTCAAACATCAGACATTTTGTAATCTCGTGTTGGCTTTACTCGTCTTCTTTTCTAAATAGCTGCTGATATTTATTTCTCAAAGCTTGGCTATCTCCATATGTGAGTAAAGCACTTTCCACATAGTATTTACTCAATATTTATAGAACCTGAGAAGTTTGTTTTCATAGAGAAAATTTGAGCCAGTCTCTGAAAAAAGTGATTTTTCTAAAACTGTTCATTAGGATTGAATCAAGTGGCAGAGTTATAGCTTCAAGTAATACCTTAGTTCTTTGACTGTGATGTGTGTTTTCTCACTTTAGCCAGCAGAAGCAGCAGTATACGAACCAGCTTGCCAAAGAAACAGATAAGTACATTAAAGAGTTTGGATCTCTGCCCACCACCCCCAGTGACCAGGTATGAAGCTTTAAGACACACTGTTGATTCACTGAATTTGAAAGGGATCAAATGCATTGCAGGATCTTTGAACTGTTGTACTAGAAAGGAAATCAGGGGGGAAGAATCTATTTGAGATTAGTTCAGAGAACACAAAACTGTATTTAATTGCGCAGGTAGTATCCTGTGGTTTAGTAAAGCAAAAATTATTTCCATGCTGTTGTCCTGACCCATAATTAAGTAAGTGCTCAGAAAATGCTTCCTGACTAATTATTTCCTGGCCTTCCAGGACTGACTTCATGCAACATGCATGCTCATTCAAGATGTGAGGTTTCCTAGGGGCACACATTTTTATTACCCTGCTTACTTAGTGGAAGTTATTACTTAGGTGAATCAAAGGTTTTATTTCCATTAAAATAAAGAAGAAGAGGAATTACTTTAAAAGCGTGGCCTAGTTTTTAGGATTAAAACTTGAGGTGAAAAATCCAACATTATGGACCTTTACCTCAAGATAATATGCACAGTGTTTGAACATATTATCAAATTGAGCAAAATGTTATTGAGTGTTAATCAGTAAGGCTCTGTAATAGAATGAGTGAAATTTTCAAAATTAAATAAAGAGCCAGCTACTAGCAAAACATCTTTTGCAAATTCTATAGAACTTCACAGCTTGATTCTAGCAGATTTCTTTTCTCTGCCTCTCCTCTAGCGTCAAAGGAAAATACAGAAGGATCGCTTAGTGGCTGAATTCACAACATCACTGACAAACTTTCAGAAGGTACAGAGGCAGGCTGCTGAGAGAGAGAAAGAATTTGTTGCTCGAGTAAGAGCCAGCTCCAGAGTATCTGTAAGTATTTAAAACAGCTTGTAAAAATGAACACAGTATTCCCCAGGGATCCTATAAAAAACTACATGGCATGTTTTTTGAGTCTTAAAGACCTGTGAACATCTTGGAAATCGGTGTTGAATATTTATTTTCAGGAATTTCTGCTCAGTTTTAAAAAGGATGATAATTGCGTATTATTGTGGTTATTCTGTCCATGTCATGGAACAAAAGATTATAGATTATGTAAAAATATGGAAACATTCTGTCAGAGAAGATTAGGAATCCTGATTTGCACCTGAGGCTGTTACTTTGTATTCCTACTGGAGTAGAAGACTCTTTACTCCTGGGTTATGTGAAGGTGATTTGAAATGAACAGAGTGAATATATTATGTGAATATTGAAAATGAACGTAGACCTGGAGAAGATCTATGGAAGGATAAGTTAAGAGTGGAATTTTGATTTAATCTAATTTTAAATTTCCCTGGAAACTATCGTGTTTCCTTGTTCCTTAATGTAGAGGTTCCAAGGCTACATTCTGTTTTAATCAAATAATATTCATTATTTGGCTCTTGAGAATATTTAATGAATTCCTTCCATGTCAGTTTAGGGTATAATTTTATTATTACTTGAAGTAATTGACTTAAAATATTAGAACAAGAACCTTTCTTTTTTCTTACACCTGTACTCCAGTGTAAGTATACACCTATACTCAGTTTAAATTATTATAAAGGAAAATATGAGTGTTGTGTGCTTTTCCTTTGTGCCTTCTCAATCCATTCTGTTACTAAATTATTCAGGGTGGTTTTCCTGAGGAGAGCTCAAAAGAAAGGAATCTTGTATCCTGGGAAAGGTAAGAAGTATAAAACAGTATACAGAGTAAAAGATAATTTTTCATATTTGTTTTTTATATCATGGTCTTGGGCAAAATTAGTTTTCAATATATCATGATTCCTAAGTTATTTAAAAATAGAAAACAATCCATTTGAAAAAATTTTTAAATAATTATTATAAAATATATAAAAATAGTCCAGTGTAGTAATAATACTCTTTAGTTATTTATCCAAATATATATTATTGACTTAATTTTTGATGAAGATTCTTTTTTGATAGAGATTATTCCCGTGTGTGAGGTTTAAGTCAACCAAGAAGAAATACTCACTTGCCAGATGTAATAGCTTCCAATAATTAAATAATAACTCTAAAAAAAAATCATTGAAATGAAAATGAATAAAATTTGGTTAACATTTCTGTTATACTTTTAGAATTTAAGTGAGCAATTCTGTGACTTTGAAGCAAAAATGTTCTATTCAATAAGTATTTCTGTGATAAGAAGGAAGCCCCCTTGTTTCCATACCGGTTTTTCTTTTTTTTACACATTCCTTTCTTTTTAATAGCCAAACTCAGCCTCAAGCTCAGTTGCAGGATGAAGAAATTACAGAGGACGACCTGCGCCTTATTCAGGAGAGAGAGTCTTCTATCAGGCAACTCGAAGTAAGCTTTGCATTGTGAACTGAACTGCCTCACTTAGTGAGCTTGTTCTCAAGATGCTTAGGTGATACTGGGAGAAGGGTCAAGAAAGAAAACTGAATAAATATCAATTCGGTGGCATTTCTCATATAAGTTAGAATCATTGCTTTTAAAAAGAGTAATCTCCTTAGAAATTGTGCTAGGATGAGAAAATATACTTCCCTTCACTCCAAATTTTCTTTCCTTTTTTTTAAAAATTCTGTTAAGTCATCTCAAGGCACCTGAGCATTGAGAAAAATATCAGTCTAGTGATAAAGTTCTGTTCAGAGAGTCTGGATGGCTTCCATGGCACATAATACATATCACACCTGCTTAAATAAGATTTCTTCCAAGGGCTTTAAGGAGAAGGCAATGGCACCCCACTCCAGTACTCTTGCCTGGAAAATCCCATGGACGGAGGAGCCTGGTAGGCTGCAGTCCATGGGGTTGCTAAGAGTTGGACACGACTGAGCGCCTTCACTTTCACTTTTTCACTTTCATGCGTTGGATAAGGAAATGGCAACCCACTCCAGTGTTCTTGCCTGGAGAATCCCAGGGACAGGGGAGCTTGGTGGGCTGCCATCTATGGGTTTGCACAGAGTTGGACACGACTGAAGTGACTTAGCAGCAGCAGCAGCAAGGGCTTTAAATGTATTTCATTTCCCTTTAGTACATGTAGGATATCAAAAAGGGCTAAAAGGTTTATAGCCTTAGTTCATAGGGAACCTACCTGTTCCCTGGAAAGTGGCCTGATAATAGCTAACAATAGCTACCATTTATTGATGGATTCCATCCACCAAGCACTATGTGATAAATTGTTTGTGTTGTCTTATTTAGTTTTCATAAAAGTAACTTCTCACTCCCCATTTTACAGATGAGAAAACTAAGTTCTAGGATGAATGTGTAAATCGCCCTACTCTTCCTGAATAAAGTATTTACATATTACTCTTTAATCAGGCAAAATAATAGTTATATATTAAAGAAAATTAAAATTATAACTTATTTATCCATCACTATTACATTGCATATTCAAGTTTATTAATTTGAGAATTTGAATTTACACCTCATGTTTTATTCTTTTAAAATGTCAAATTGAGGGACTTCCCTGGTAGTCCGTTGGTTAAAAATCCACCTTCCAGTGGATTCAGTCTCTCATCAGAGAACTAAGTGGTTCATTCAGTCTCTCATCAGAGAACTAAGATCTCACATACTGTGAGGAAATTAAGCCCACTTGCCACAACAAAGACCCAGCACAGTCTTAAGTGTCAAATTGACATATAAATTTTTACTAGAATATTTTCAGTAATTTTGAGGAAATACTGCTTGTGATAATAAGACTAATCAAATTGCATGGTGTAAATTCAATAACACACCACCCTTCTCTATTACATAGATCGTTCATTTCCATTAAAAATCACTTGATATTTTTAACATTACAAACTTGTTTTAGAGAAATGGTTCCTGTTATTCAGAGTCTACTTACTTGGGGTTGCCTATAGTCAAGTAGTTTTCTCATATGCCCAAAATGTATGTTAAGTCCACATGCATGCTCACCTAGGTATGAGTAGTGGTTTGGGTTTTTAAAAAATTTTCCCCCTTTGTGGATTGGGGACTGAATTTCGGATTACAATAATGTGTACTCTTTTTCTCTTAGGCTGATATTATGGATATTAATGAAATATTTAAAGATTTGGGAATGATGATTCATGAGCAAGGAGATGTAATAGGTAAGCCCTACAGGTGAAATTTCATGAGGTGGAAGCAGGCCACATGCAGTTTCCCTGTGATAACTTCTCAAACCTCCTTTTCTGTCTTTGGGTCAAAACTACCATGTCTACAACAGACAAAGCACCACCCTTGGCATTATCTAAAACAGATCTCATTTTTGGCTTCTACTGGTTGAAATGACCAATTACATGTCCCAGATTTAATCAGGGTCTGCTGCTACTGAGATCATGGAAGGTTCCATGTAACATCATCCTAGCTCATTCCCAGGACCTCTGGTTTCTGTCTTATCCCAGTTTAATTCTCATCACACCAAGATTTTGGAGAAAATGTCTTTTTGTAATGTGCACACTGTCTTCTCTTCTCAAGTAGAGGGAATAAGTAGCTATTTGCCTAAACATTCATTCTCATAACTTTTTTAGCATATTAATTTAGTCGTATTACTTAGTTACTGAGAATTTTTTTTCTTTTTTAAAAACTCTGTAAGACTTCCTTTAAATTTTAAATGTAATCATAATTCATATAGGATATAACTATCAGCGTTGATCAAGATTCTGATCTTCTTTATCATTTTTAAGTATGAAGATATTTGTGAGTATACTAAAGATACATTTAATATGTTTTCTGAATTTGGTGTAGTTTAAATACTTGGACCTATAGTTTAATTATTATTTTTCTATTCTTACCCTCTTCTGTAGTCCCAGTAGATCACAGGGTAAAATTTAAGAAACCATTCATTCATCCAATAAATATTTATTGAGTGCCGACTACATTCAGGCATAAATCTAGGCATTGAGGATTCAGCTGAAATTAAACAACAAATAAAAGATATTATAATCTAATTGGAGGAGAGAGAAAATTACAACAGAAAGAAAAGTAAGTGGTGATAAGTGTTTATGGGGAAAATAAGGCCAGATTGGGGTGGGACTGCAGGTACTGGGGAAGGTGCTGCTTTTCAGTGTGGAGTCAGTAAGGACAGGTGACATTTTAGTGAGGACTTCATGGAAGTAAGGAAGCCAGCAGGAAAAGAGGTTCCAGTCAGAGGGAATAGCAGGTGCCCTGGCCTTTGGGCAGAAGCATACCTGACATTTTAAGTGAATGGAGTGAACACAAGGAGGATGGAGACAGTGTCCGAAGTCACAAGGGACCAGATCACATAGGCCCCTGAGCCATCATAAGAACAGTTTTTGTATTAATAGAGGAGAAGCCACAGGAAGATGTGAACAGAAGGGCGTAACCATCTGACTTAGGTTTTAAGAGACACACTTGGACTGTTGGGTTGAGAACAGAGGTTTCAAACGTGACGTAAAGGGGAAGTGTCTGGACTGGGGTCTTAAATCTGGGTATCATGTGCACATCAAAGCCATGAGATTAGGTAAGATCACCTGGGAAATAAGTTTAGATAGAGAAGAGGGGCTTCCCTGGTGGCTCAGTAAAGAGTCTGCCTGCAATGTAGGAGACCTGGGTTTGATCCCTGGGTTGGGAAGATCCCCTGGAGAAGGGAATGACAACCCACTCCAGTATTCTTGCCTAGAGAATTCCATGGACAGAGGAGCCTGGCGGGCTACAGTCTGTGGGAGCACAAAGAGTGTGACACGACTGAGCAAGAGGAGGTTCTAAGGACTTGTAAATATTTAAAGCACAGTCAGCAAACTGCATCCATTCATTTACGTGTTATCTACAGCAGGTTTTGTGCAACAGAGGTATAGTTGAGCATTTATGACAGTAACCGTAAGAATGAACTGCAAAGCTTAAAGTATTTATTATCTGACACAAAGAAAAGGTTTGTCAGTCTCTGATTTAGAGGCTAGAGATTCAAGGAGGAACCAACAAAAATGACCAAGAAAGAATAGCCAGTGATGCAGAAGAAAACCACACAAGTGTACAGTTTTAGGATAGTGTGGAGGAAGCATTTCAGCGTGATGACACATCTACTCTCTCTGATGCTCCTGTTGGGTTAGATAAGCTGAGGATTAAGAGCTGACTGCTGAATTCAACAACATGTAGGACATAGATGACCTCAGATGAGAGCTGTGCTGGTGAAATAGTGCAGGTAAAAGCACGATAAAGTATGTTCCAGAGAGGCCGGAAGGAGAGTGACCGGAGATAGCAAATGGAGATAGCTTTTTCTAGGAGTCACGTGTGGTCCTAACTGCCAGTGGATGTTGCATCAGTGAGAGATTTGAGGGTTGATTTGTGTTTAAGATGGTAGCAGTAGGATTGATGAGAAAGAAGTATTGATAGTGAGAGGGAAGCAATTGCTGGCCTGAGGTCATTGAGCTAGGCAGCAGCAATTGGGATAAAATGCACGCACGGAGGGGTTGGCTCTCGCTGAGCACAGATGGGTCCCCCACAACCATAGGAGAGAAGTCTGAGCACAGAGATGGTTGCAGGTGGTAGTGGGTAGGGTCAGAGGAGATTATGGAAGTTGTCTCAGTGATCTGGAAATAAGGCCCCTGGTGGAGAATGACAGTGAGTGAGGAGGCATGGGACGTTAGAGGAGAAAGTGTGACTTATCTTCCGGGAGTTGGGGAGATGGGGCAGGAGTGCTCTGTAGTCAAGAATTTAAAGTGAAATAAGTCGGCCCCGATGACTTTTTGTACCCACACGCAGCTGCACAGGATAGGTTGGGGTTGTCACCTAAGTGTGACTGCAGTAGGGGGGAAGACGGCTGACGATGAGTGCAGGAAAGCAGTGGCAAATGACTGTCCATGGAGTCAAAGGTAAGGAAGAAGGAAGTGAGGATATGAAGTTTGTAAGGGGACATGAAAAATGGGTAGGATCACTAAAGTTGGGGTCTCAGGAGAGAACTCTCACGGCAGCAGGGAGTGATCAGAGAGTGAGACCTGGAATGGAAATTATAGAGAAGCTGCAGTTGCTGGTAATGACAGGTTTGGAATGTGACCATGGAAATGGCTCAGAAAGAGTCACAGGCAAAGTCAATGAAAAAAATATGTGTTCAAAGAATTGAGAGGCCTGGGTATTTGAGGGTCAGCAGTTGGACATTGAGATCACCAATATGGATAATAGTAGAAGCATTGAAGAGAACATCAGTGGAGCAGGGACTAAAACATTCAAGGAAAAAGAAGAAAAGACATCTCGGGATGCCTGCTGCACTGCAGAGTGAAAGAGGTAGGCGTGAGCTCTAAAAGTCTGCAGGGAGGAGGAGGAGACAGCGGTCATCCATCCTACAAATGTAGGATGAACTACCCCCAGTTCGGAGGAGAGGAGGAAGGAAACCTGTCACCACTTGAGAAGGCTATGGGGACTCTCAGGGAGCCTAGGTTTCAGCACAGAAGGAGGTTGATGCTGGCCACTGAGCAGATGACGGTTTTCAGGTCTCCCTATTTCCCCTGAACCAAAGTTCAGAATGCTTTGCTTGGTACTGAGTTGGCCATCACAGAATGCAAACTCGGTGACAGTACTTTTGGGGTTTACCAAGTAGAATTGGAGTACGCTGTAATGAAGATAATCAAGTTCATTTTCTTCACATTGTTTCTGTATTGTTTGAGGCACCTGAGAAATATAGTTGCTAAAAGAAAATTCAGCCATACGCATATAAACCTTTGAATAATGAATATTTAATCTTAACCATGAATAAAATTAGGTGATTTGTGCAGCTCTATTACTAGCACATCAGCACCTGTTTAACAGTTTTGTGTGTGTGTTTTATTTTAAAGATAGCATAGAAGCCAATGTGGAAAATGCTGAGGTGCACGTCCAGCAAGCAAACCAGCAGCTGTCAAGGGCAGCAGACTATCAGGTAATATCAACTGTGCTAAACTGTCCTATAACTTGGACTCTTAAATGTGTGTGTGTGTGTGAGTGTAATCATGTGGCTGGAGATATTAAAATTTAAAATCCCATGGAAGACAGGCCAGAAATATGCCAGTCCATTAAAACTGGGTTTAGCCTGTCTGTTCTCAGGATTGAACAAGTGTTGTGCCCACAGGAACGGGCAGTTTAGCATTGTGTCTTGAGGGGAGCAGTAGACAACTCCAGTCTTTTCTGGCAGCTTCTGGTCTCCAATGTCATTTTCACATTTCAAACCAGAAACCTGTTTGATAGCGATTTCCCTCCATTTCTTGTAGTTCCTTTCCACCTTTCTTTTTGATCTGTGATACTTTGGACTAAAGAGGCTAAGATCCTTGTCCCAGAAAGATGTCTCAAGTTCTGTGGAAATGTTATTAGCTTGGAGTGTCCTTGACCAATGGGTATTTGGTCAGCATTCAGCAGACTCTTCACCAGGAAAGAAGTGATCCCTAAAGTGAATCAGGTTAGTATAGGAAATCCATACATATGAGTCAAATATAAATATATACAGAAGACTACAAATATTAGTACCATGAACTATATCATTTAGTATGTAAATCTTTGATGTTTAACAGAGGCAATAATCGCTTTTCACTTTTCTCACTGATCTTAGAAGTTCCCTTTAGTTTTACTGCCGTTTTCTCACTGGACGAATCAGTACACATTCAGTAGCATGTCAGGAACAATGAAGCTGGATAGAGGATGCTGAGTTATCCAGCCAGTTCTGCTCACCAGCAGAGTAACTCATGTTTACTGTCTTCATGCACGAGATTCAGACCTGCAGCTCAGCAGAGTTAATGTCACCGCATCATAGACTGAACGTATCATTCATGAATAGTTGAGCACACACACACACCCCTAGAGTAATCTGTAACCGCCAGCTGTTAAATCTGCTCAGACAGAGTGTTCAGCAAGTTTCATCAGTGACTAGGATCCATGTCATTTCATTTTGCTTTTGAATTTTAGGGAGATGTAGATATATCCCCAGATTTTTCTTTGCCTCTTCCTTGTGGAAGGAAAACCTACAGCTGCTCTGGGGAAAAAGGAGCACATCTTCCCAAGCTAAACCTTAATCCCACAGGACCTGGTTGTTAATGTCGTTCAGTCGCTCAGTCATATCCGACTCTTTGCAAGCCCATGGACTGCAGCACACCAAGCTTCCCTATCTTTCATCATCTCCCAGAGTTTGCTTGAATCAATGATGCCATCCAACCATGTCATCCTCTGTCGCCCCTTTCTCCTGCCTTCAATCTTTTCCAGCATCAGGGTCTTTTGCAGTAAGTTGGCTCTTTGTATCAGGTGGCCAAAGTATTGGATCTTCAGCACCAGTCCCAGTGAATATTCAGGGTTGATTCCCTTTAGGATTCACTGGTTTGATCTTCTTGCTGTCTAAGGGGCTCTCACAGGACCTGGAGGGATGAGAAAAGAGCCATGCAGCACAGGGACTGGGAAGAGAGCAGTTTCCCAGTAGTCCCACTTGGCAGCCTTGACATTAAATGATGCCTCTGCAAAATGCAGTGTGGTGCTTCTAAATAGTTTGGATGGATTAAGAACATAAAACAAGGTGCTCTCATCACCATAGCACCCCAGAGTCTTGCCACCCCTGGAGATGGTGCCCCAGGGAAAATAAAATTCTCTAGTGGAACAGTTGTCATTGTTGATGAAGGCACATTACACATGGGTCTGCAGTAACCAGGTAGTTGGGGAAGATACGTGGGCATGATGAAATTGAAATGAACTGTGTTTAATATATGAAGAGTAGTATTTTGTTGAAAAGTTAGATGGCCAGGTGAAATACTAAACAGTATTAATAGTTTTTGAGAAAAATTGAGTTAGAAACATATCTTTTTCGTAAATTTTACGTTACTTCTGGTTGACCCAAAGCAAATATACAGACTTTTCTACTTTGTAAGAAAAAAGATTCCTGGATGTTGTCGTGAGATAGATAACCATTAGAGAAACATAGAAATCAACAGCTGGGCCAGGAATGAAGAATGGAGCAAAGCTCAACCTTTATAATTTAAATGAATGTTTTTTAATTTTTTTTAGCTCTTTTTAAAAATTAATTTGTATGTTGAAATTCTGAATGCAGTTTCCATTCATCTTTAGGGATGAGAATGATTTGGGAACCTTAAGTAAACTTTAGGAAGAAGCATTGTCAAATATTTGCTGATATGGTCAGAGAACTCATTTTGAAGAGCAGTTTTTTGATAAAAGTTTAAAAATTGATGTCTTTAAGTTGTTTTTTCACATATAGGTAAACTCTATCACTTAATTTTTATTTCTCTGTATCTTTCCCAACCACACATCTAGAAAAAGCACCAACAAAAGTTGAATAATTACCCCCTGGACTAGTACCATTAATTCAAGAATATATTTTGAAAGCATAGTACTATATGTATTGAAAAGCAAAAAAATATAGCCCCAAATTTGAGGGCAAGAAATTACCATTGATTTTACTCTAGAAATAAACCAAATGATTTTCACTTGCCATCGAGATGCTCCACTCTATCTATAAACATGTTTTTTTTTTTTGCATCTGCAGCGCAAATCCAGAAAAACCCTCTGCATCATCATTTTTATCCTTGTTATTGGAGTTGTAATTATTGGTCTCATCATATGGGGAGTGAAAGGCTAAGATGATAAAGGAGCACACTACTGCACTACATTATGTAAATTATGTAGGAAGATTCCTTTAATCATGGTGGGTTTTTTTTATTATATTATTTTAAAGCAGTTGCCTAAAGGATGGTTCTTGTACTCTGTTATTTTTATTTGGAAGAAAGTTTTCTTTGGATTAAATCTTATATTTTCTAATGCTGAAAGTTTTACTATGTATCACTGCTGGCATAACATTCATGCTTTTCAATCTAAAAACTGTTCTGCCCACATTGTATTTGCCTTTCATTTATAATTTATTTATCCTGTTGACTTAGCTTTTGGAAATTAGTAAATTTAAAGGTGTGTGTGTGTTTCCTGTGTGCATCTTCCCATCACAATGTAACATGCACCCATGTTTGTGTTACTTTGATTACAGATCTTCAATTTAATTTTGATTTGTGCCAGCAGAGGAAACATTGTCAATAACTTTAAAAAGTAACATATATGTTTTTGTTTGGTATTTTGTGTTTTTTTTTTTTTGTGGTTCACAGTAGCATAAATTGTCTATTTAACTTTATCTTTGTTTTTCTCTTAAGACCCTTGTTGATTCTCAGTGAAGTCAGTGAATAACTTCCTAGCGTATCTTTCACTCCTGATGTGTAGATAGTAAGCATTTGTTGTAGATTGCCTAGTAAAATGCTAAGGATAGGTTGTTTTTTTTATAGGTTCTGTTGAGCCTGACATTCCTTTACAAGGAACTGTGTTGTCAGTATAAATGTTTAATGTGATCTGGAGGAAGAGTATGACAAATCAGTACCTATTGGGTTAGAATTCTAAAGATCCCAAACTTATTCTGCTGTGGATCTCCACAGCTGCTATGATGGAAAATTAATTACCTTCCCTTTTGTCCTATAGAATAATGATTACATTTGTGTCCTTGGGTCAAGATTACTTTGGGGAAGTAACTTTCCCACAGTTATTGTTTTTGGGCACCTAACACTTAAAATTCTGGGTTTCCTTTGCATATCATTTTGTATGATCCTGCATTCGCAAATGAATTGGATGTTTGCCAATTAACTCACTTGCCTTTTTAAATCAATGTTGTTTTAATGCACTAATCTGAATATTATAAAGAAGATCATCTTTATAGTTTGTATTTTATAACGTTCTTACATAGCAGTTTGATAGTGAAGGCAATGTTTTACATGGCAAGCTATGAGACTTCAGATGGGAACAAATAAAATATTAAGTAACTAAGTAAATTGTATCTTTGCAACCAAAATAAAGATGATTTTAAAAGTGCCTGGAGAGTTTTATTTCAAGAGAATTCCAATTCTGTGGAACTTGATACTTACCTCACACTTTAGCCACTGTACTACCTGAAATCTCAGCAGAAGTATAACCACATGGCTACCATTTTGCATCTTGCTGGAGTACCAACTCACTTAGAGTTTTTATTTTAGCCCTCTTAAAATGTTTTGCTGCTAATAGGTAGACGCTGTTTTTGCTTGTTACCAGAACACAAGAAGAGCCTGTAGAAAACTGTTGTGTCAGCGAATGATTAGAAACGTCAGGACTGTGTTCACCTGCATGAGATTGCTTTATTGAACAGGATGGGTGATGCAGACAGGAAAATTCTTACAAATTCTGCCTATTCTGAAGGCAGTGCAAGCCCATCAGGCCTGCTGGAATGTGATCCTTCTCCGTAAGTGCACAGAGAAGTGTGATAAGCCAGTCTCTTAGGACTATTTATGACTGCCACAAATCAGCTCAATTTTCTGCCATGATTATACTGGATGAAGTGTTTATTCTCATACAGGCAAATGCATCTACTTCTGTTTATTTCATGCTGAGTTCCCAATAACAGCAAAAGCACTTACTTTGGGAGACATGAGTTTAAGCACCTTAATTTAAAATATAATATTTTATAAATTATTTTGACTGGGACACAGGTCATTGAAAACAGGAACCCGAGTAGTTTGTACTCTTTTTGAGAAATTTATTAACTTAAGAGAAAATTTTACACAAAATATTTGGAATACAAAAGAGAAAAAAAAAAATAAAGTGAAAAATGGTACAGTATTCAAATTTTTTAAATTCTTAAAAACGTTTTTCTTTGGGTGAATTTTAGAATCTCTTTAAAAGGCGATGCTTACTTTCATGACTGTCAACATATCTGAATCTGTTTGAGTCGAACCGAGTCTCAAGCTGAAGAAGTGCCCTTATCAAATGACACATCATTCCTTTTAGTGTGCTTTGAAGACATACTTGCATGACGCCGACTATAATTAACCAGCCTCTTTTCTTAAATTGAATGACAGTGTCGCAGGAAGGGTTTGATCACTGTATCAGTCATTAAATATTATGGAAATGTTTTGGTTTTGCACAGTGATTAGTGGTAGAAGACTATCTGGTGCCGTTCCAACACAATGCAGCTTGTTTTTAGTAGGCATGGGATCAACCCTAAAAAGTACAAATGTGGACACAGATGGAGCTTGATCTCAGACAGCAAACCGTAGAGACAGCCTCTGGAGTCAGGCCCCCTGCGCACACTGGGTGCCCAGCAGTTGTTTTTGTGTCGTTCACTGAGAGCACTGCACCTTGAAGAGGCTTGAAACAGGGTCTTCTTCGGTGTCGTCACTGCTTTTGTAAAAAAAATAGTAAATTCAAGAGGGAGGGGATTCTATGTATACCTATGGCTGATTCGTGTTGGATGTTGGCAGAAACCAGCCCAATTCTGTAAAGTAATTACATGCTTCAATTAAAAAAAATTAAAATTAAAAAAAATAAAGTCTTATACACAAAAAAAAATTTGTTTTGAGTACTGATTTAGACAGATTTACAATGAAAAAAGACTTTTTTTATTTTGAAGGCTTCTCATTCTGCACTTTGTTCTGGTTAGGAAAATGGACTTGTTTACCATAAACAGAACTGCTTATTTTTTTTCCCACCAACTCTCGTAGAAGAGAAGAAAAATCCAAGGCTTTCTCCTCCACATAGTTGACTCTTTCCATCTGTCAGCGTTTCACCATTGCGCTGGGTTGTCTGTCACCGCAGTATCACCGTCTCCTCCTGTGTCGTGTCCTTTGCAATGCAGGGAAGCCAGAAGGTACATTTTTCTAGAACCAGAACCCCCTTTGTTTTCTGGTTCTAAGAGTGGTCCAATGAGAGGCAGAGAAGGGCAAGTTCACCTGCCCTCAGACACCCTCCCTCAGACGCCATCCAGGCAGAAGTATGTACAGGCTGCGGACACAGGTGTCACAGCATCTTCGAGACGTCTCACAGGTCACCTGCTCTGGTGCTGTCAACAGCCACTGACAGCCCCTTGGGACTCAGCTGGCGTCAGTGGTGCAGGCTGCGGTGACAGCAGTCTCGGGAAGGCTTCCAGATTCACAGGGTCTCAGGGATGAGCTCCTGAGACCCGCTCGGGACGGAGCCGCAGACACACCTTCCCTACCCGCCCTTCTGATGTTTCTAGCTCACCACACTGAAACCCTTTAGGCTTACGTCATCATGTGGTGGTTCTAACTGAACCAAGGTGTAGGGGTTGAAACAGCTTAATTCAGGTTTTCTACATGTCTTGTCATAGTGCTTCATGCTGCTTCACTGAGCCTATTGACTTGGTTAAATCCAACTGAAACGAAGAAAGATGAACCTGCAGGTTTATATCCAGGCAATTTCTTTATTTCTCATGTGACAGTACTTTTGAAAACACAGATTCCTAAAAAAAAAGGTGGAGAAAATGGTTTAATCTTCACTGATTGGCACTGGGTGCCAATCTTGTTAAGTACACTTTCTCCTGAGAAATAAGGTCAAGCTGTTCAAATCTTATGGTGTTACTGAAGCGGTCTGGGAGCCAGAGCACTGAGCAGTTTCCTCCCTCCCTTGCTGTCTCATTGCTCAATAAATATTTGAGTACTTAATTTGGCATTTGTTTTGTGTCAGGCTGCTACATGCCTGAGCACAGAGGCTATTAGAGTGAACCAAAAGAATGTGGCCCTTGCCTTTAAGGAGCTTACATTTAGCACTTGATGTTAGTGGGAAAATGGTGGGTGGGAGAGGGAAGAGTTAAGGGAATGAGAATGGTTTTGTCATGCTTTGGACCACCTATACTTGGGGACCACTCATTCTTGAGGACTGCCTTCCATTGTTTCATGTTCCTTCATTACCAAGTAACTGAATTTCATTCATTTTTCTTAGTTAACAGACTACTAGAAAAGTGTCTGTAGAGTAACTACTAGTTTGAAAATTGATCTGTATGTAATGTCTCTATTGAAGAAACTTCCATCTTTTGATGGCAGCATCTGAATTTAAAGCTAGTGAGTCCTGATAGTTAGGACTGACATTTATAGGAATTCTGTAAAATTATTGCTCCCAATATTGGAAAGGAAGGAAAATGAAAGGGATTTTGAAATCTATGTTTCTTCAGAATACACTCAAAGCCAATGCATTATGCGTGCTCCTTGTAAAATGTCCCTTAAAGTATTTTTAATTTAACCCTGCCCTATCCCTTGGCATTTTGGTTGGGGGGGGGGGGTGGTGGTGGGAGGGGAATGGGAATAAAGAACAGCCTCAGTGGCTCATGTTTAACCCATTTACCCATTTTCTCCTAAATTAAACAGTTTCAATTTGTCAGTTTTAATCCTTTGTCTTGGCATTCCTTTGGTTAACAGTAAAATCATGAATGTTGGACACAACTTGGCAACTGAACAACAAAATTATGAAATTTTATTTTTCTCCAAATCTAATTTTAAATGCAGAAATAGAGCTAAATAACTGACACACTAAATAGATTTTTATAGACCCTGTTGCTTCTGGCAGGTTTTTAAGAGGTTGGTCACTTAATTACTCGGAGTGGGATTCCTGTAGGTTTTGTGTAGCGATGGCATTCCTGCTTAAAATGTAAGTGGTAGAAGGCAAAACCAGATTTCCTGTGCAGTCGTTACATGCACAACACCCTTACTTGTTTTAGAGAGAGTCTGCTAGAACTCAACTGAGTCTTTAAATAAACTTGAAAGGGCATTAATTCCCACTTTGGCAAACCCAAAGTACAAATTTTTAAGTGTTTACTGTAAGTACCGTTAGACAGTAGTTACTGATTCCAATATCTCTTAGCATTGGTGGAAACTTAGAAATGCAGTATTTAGCCTCAACAAAGATTTACTGATACTAGTTTCAGTTTCTAGTGCCTTCTGGAAAGTTTCATATCAATGTTGAATGGTACATCTGAAATACTGAAATCAGACCAGGATAAAAGGAACCAAATTTACATCTTCACAAACTAGAGATTTAGCCCAAGAGTAAGGGTAACTTGCATAGCTGAAGTCCTAATCGTGAAAAGCTTTCCTGAGTAGCTAATTGGAAAGTAAGGCATAACTGCAGCAAGGACAGACAAGGAGATTGAAAATATGAATGACAGGTGATGAGACCTGAAGGACTGAATGAGAAGATTTAATATGTGTCTAGTCAGAATCTGAAAGAGAACAGAAAAACATGGAAGAGATGACTGTTGAGAAATTGCCAGAATTAATCAAAAACATGACTCCACAAATACAAGAAAAAAAATGTATCAAACAGGATATATAAAAGGAAACCAATGTAGTTTCCTTACATGGAAACTTAAAAAGACAAAGCGATCTTAAAAGCAGCCAGAATAAATAAACATCACAAAGGAATGATAAATTGACAGCCAACTTTTCAGTGCCAACAATTGAAGCCAAAAGACAGTAGAATAACATCTTCCAGGTACAAAGTGAAAATAACTGTCAATCTAAAATGAATGCCCAATGAAATTATCTTTCAAGAACAAGGGTTAAATAAAGACGGTTTTTGTTTTTTTTTTTTTTCAAAAAGGAGGATTTATGACCAATAAATATTCATTTAAAGAATAAGGATGAATTTAGAATAGGGAAAAATGACTAGAAGAAAGGTCTGAGATGCAGAAAGAAGTGATATACTAAGAAGGAAAATATTAAAGAATGTTTCTATGACCTCTAATTAGGGAACTTTTTCTTAGAAACCACTTTTTATTTAGAACCTCTTTGTAAATAGCACTGTTAACTGTTTAAGAAATCCCTAAGACCAGTCACCTAAACAATGTCTAGTTAAAAAGTCTAAAAGTCCTCTATACAATGTGTGGCATCACTATCTTAGCATCCCTTCCCTAAGAAAAAGACCATAGTGTCCAATAGAACTAAAAAAAATTTTCCCAACCAATCTAAAGCAGGTTTTCCTTAACTCTTAAGAGAGAAAGAATGATTTCTAACACATAAGTTATATTTATCAGTTTTTCATTGAGTCATACTAAAAGTAGAAATTACATTGTCAGTAATCCTTGGTTGCCTACCCAGAATCCATGCAACTCTTGCCCATTCTGAATGATCTCAGACTTTCCTTTGGAATATTCTTTTTCCTCTCCTGGGTAGCAGCCACATGCTTTGGGTGGAATTGACTCCAATCTGACTTCAGAGATGGTGGGCACTACTTTAGATAAATTGGTCAGCCTGTCCCATTCCTTTTGCCTTGGCGATTGGTTCAGGGATGAGCAGAAACACAAACCAAACAAGCAGCTCCAGGATTACTCTCCTGCAAACTGTAATCATATCTGGGCAACATGTGGGCTCTGGTGCACCAGACATGAAATTGGACAGCAACGCAACATTTTAATACTTTGAGGGATGACACAGTTTCAAGACAAAGACATAAGTTGGGTAGAATCACTCATTTATTTATTCAGTAAGAATTTGCTGAATGCTTAATAAATACTGGGCTCTAGAAAAAGCAAAATCTTAATTAGCAAATTCTGGCACTGGGGACAATGAAATGGTTCATAGCTTCCACAGTTCATTAGAAACATCTCTTAAAACATCATCCTTGTATCTAGGAAGACTTTCGCTTTTCCAATCAGGAATTTTAGTTCCAGAAAGAAAGAAAAAAAAAAAGACAATGAAAATGTTTTATGAAAGGTTTCTTTCAAACTTTCCTCAATCAACAGTTTTTACCCCAGTCATCATGATGCTGAGAGACTTCAGAAACACAAGTGACTCTGTGTTCAGACCAAGTACTTTGGCTTCAGGAAGATGAATGATCAGACCTACTCACCATATGATTATAAGGGTCAGGTAGTTTAAAAAGAAATTACAATCTGAATTGAACCAAGGATGAACAGTGTTGCTATTGAGCTTCAAATCCCAGCTAATAAGCATAACCTTGTAAAGAGAGGTTAGTGTTTGGGAAACTGCATGTTCTTGCAGAAGGGCAAAGCTTTTGCAATATAAATAGTTGTGAGTGTACTAGCTTTCATCTTTGATGCCTTAACCCTCTGTGTTTAGAGTTTTGTTTTTTGTTTTTTTTTTTAAATCCGGGCCTGAAACGAGAATTTTAGAAGCTCCAGATACAAAAAGACTGTGATGGCAACCCCAGATGTAATTTTTTTTTATTTTATTTTTTCAAAAGATTATAAAGCTCACCTAAATAATGAAATTAAAATGGCTTTTTCTAGATTTCCTTACTTTGAAATGCTGCATAAGTTCATCACAGTTAAACTTTGTTAGTAATTTCATTTTTAGTAATTTCATTGTTAGTAATTTTCTGGTTCATCTGCTTTTTTGGCATCTGAAGCTTCCCTGGTGGCTCAGAGGTTAAAAGCGTCTGCCTCCAATGCGGGAGACCCGGGTTCGATCCCTGGGTCGGGAAGATCCCCTGGAGAAGGAACCGGTAACCCACTCCAGTATTCTTGCCTGGAGAATCCCATGGACGGAGAACCCTGGTAGGCTACAGTCCACGGGGTCGCATAGAGTCGTACACGACTGAGCGACAGAACGAACGGAACGGAAAGCACCTACTTAGCCTGTTGGGTAATAGTTCACCATCAATTACATTATAAATGTCATAATTTTTCTGTAATTTTAAAAATATAGACAAAGGGGAAGAGTTATTTCAGATAGGGATTTGATCACTCACGGCAAACAATATGCTTTGATTTGGGGTACTCTGTTGTTTTAGTTGCTAAGTTGTATCCGACTATTTTGTAATCCCATGGACTGCTGCCTGGCTTTCCTGTCCATGGGATTTCCCAGGCAAGAATACTGGAGTGTCATTTACATCTTCAGGGGATCTTCCCTACCTGAGGATTGAACCTGGGTCTGCTACATTGCAGTCAGATTCTTTACCACTGAGCCACCAGGGAAAGCCCTTGGGGTACTCTAGACTTACTTTTTTCCTAAATAGTTCTAGTAAGTGAAGTCGCTCAGTCGTGTCCGACCCTTAGCGACCCCACGGACTGCAGCCTACCAGGCTCCTCCATCCATGGGATTTTCTAGGCACGAGTACTGGAGTGGCTTGCCATTGCCTTCTCCAGTTCTAGTAAGAAACAACCTTTAATTCCAAATATATCACACACTGACAAAACAAAAATCCTTTCTTTTTTTTTTTTTTTAAGATAAAGCAGGTCTTATTTTGGTGCTGTGCAAAGTTTGGTTTAAATTAAACATGATTGGAGGAGACACTTAGGTGTGTAAGGGTCACTGAGATTAATAGGTCAGGCTTTTTGCTGATTTGCTTTTCTAGGACTTGGTGGTAATGTATCTCAGAGAACTAGGGTAAGGTTAGCCAGTAATTTTTAACTAAAGAATGCTCAAAGGTCTACTTTTTTCCTAATTCCCCACAGCAATTTATGATTTGTAAAGTAGTATGTTTTAACCTTTTTTAAAAAGAATCATTGTATTAAGAGAAAATGAAGAGACCAAATCTCCCATTTAATAATTTCAGTATGACATTTGTATTCTTATTTTTCATCTAAAAACCTCCTCAAGCTCTATGAAAGAGAGCAAAGAGAAATTGATTCCTTTTTTGGGGGCGGGGGTATGAATCGTGCACTGGAAAACATTTGTCATATCAGGATCTTAAAGCAAGAATAAATATTTCCCTCAAAGCTTACTATAAATGAGTAATCAAGACAATGAGATATTGGCACAAGAAGGAACATATAGATCAGTGGAAGAAACTTGGAGAGTCCTAATATAAATTATTACACCTGTGGTTAATTGATTTAATTAAACTGCATCAAAATTAAAAACACTTCTTTCTTTTGCATCTGTCCCTGCATGGTTAGTCCTTGCTAAGTCACAGCCCAAATGGGAACCAGACAACAGTTTGTGTTGGACAGACTAGTGCCAGGTGGGTGGGCCTTCTTTAAGAACAAGAACACATGAATACAAAAATAAGCTATGAAGTATTTAGAATGAGAAAATGAATCACAGAAATACTATATTTAAAACAGACGAATAGCACCAATACCACAAAATTTTTTTTAAAAGATGATAATATGTCTAACAGTTCTGTAACAATTTTCTTCCGACATTTTTGGGCTGCATACACTGTGTCTCTTCATATGAAAGCTTCTTGCAGTGTTTTCTCTAGAAAGAATGGAAATTCAGTCTTTCATCTCTCATGATTGATGGAAATTGTGTGATCAGAAAGCTTTCTTGCAATTTCTTCTTTCATTATTGGTAATGTCTCATCAGAATTTCTTTCTCAAGCAGTGGTCAGGAAAATGATAAGAAAACTCCAGCCTGTTGATGTCACTGGGTATGGACCCTGATAACCTCCTGCCACAGCGAATGGTCCACTTTGATTAGGTCTTTTCTGCTCCCTCTTCTGAGTGGGTGGGAGCCGAGGTGATCGACAGAAAATATTCCTGAATGCTGGTCATAGTTGCCCATAAGCAGGGAGACATCTCCTTAATACGTCTCACAGATATGATCTGGAGGCCTGAGGTTATATTTGGAGTCCCAGTACCACCATCAGGTTGCAGAGGGTGACTACCAAGCTGGGCACTACTCCCTGCTTCCTGCTCATGGCTAGCTAGGGCCACTCCTTCTCCAGTTAACCAGAGAACACAGGAGGCCTTAGAACCGATCCAATGGGAGGCCCTAACATTAAGATTCATTAACAACTTGGTAAATCTATAAATCTACCTCTGACCACAGCTGACATCTCTCTGGAGAGTGTGTTTGTACATTTCCAAACAGATACTCAAAGTGTCTCTGTCACAGCGTGCTAGAAGGCAATTAGCCACATGCTTTCATTAGCATAACATCCCTACCAAAGACCTTGATGTTAGTTCAGAGTTTGAGTTTAGTCGAGTGGAGATATGCCAGTGGACAGACAGCATAGGGTGAGAGGGACGATGAGTGTGGAAGTGAGGACAGATAGCAGGAAGGCACAAGAGAAGCCTTTGGGGAGGAATACCCAGTAGTAAACTGTCTGTCAGTAAGACTCAGTACTTGAGTGCTTTCTTTTACAATTTAAACTAAAAAAAAAAAACACAAAATCATCATATTAACAGATGATATAGGCTGCAGTAGGGACAAAAAAAGAACAGAATGAATTGCCACTGGGGCTATTTTTCGACTGTGAGAACTTGTCTTTGAAAGAGCTGGACACAAGAAGAGGACAGTGCCTTCCCACTAACAGAGAAAGCAGTCAAGGTGGACATCAAAAGGCATACTGCAGGGAGTGAGGACCTCAGAAGACAGAAGAAATGGGAGCATGAAAGGTGTCTCAGGATAGCAGAGGCCAGGTCCTCATCTGCACAGCCGTGGACATCCCTTAGCTGAGGCAGCCAGCACCATTGGAAGTCCATGGCCCGAGAAGCAGAAAGAAAGAGCTCTTGCTTCTGAAGGAGAAAGTGTGCCCCCAGGAACTCACACTGGAGTCATTATCACCTGTGTGTCTCCTCGCATGACTGTGGATATGGGTTGAAGGGGTAGATGGCTTTCCTGAAGGCCGAGTACCTGCAGGTATAAAGTGACCAATGAGTTTGATCTGACTGCAAACAATACACTTTTTCTGCTTCCTGGAAAATTCCAGACAGACACAAGAAGGAAAGATGGTCATTTGGTAAACTGAGGCTCTTAATCCATTTATCAAATTTAAGGTTAAAAATAACCACACATGAGATACCATTGGTAGGTCTTAAGGGAATTATTGTTTTTAGTCGCTAAGTTGTGTCCAACTCTTTTTGCAAACCCCAAGGACTATATAGTCTGCCAGGCTTCTCTGTCCATTGGATTTAATAGGCAAAAATACTAGCGTGGGTTGCTGTTTCCCTCTCCAGGGTATCTTCCTGACTGAGAGATTGAACCCACACCTCCTGATTCACAGGAAAATTCTTTACCCCTGGGCCACCAAGGAAGCCCCTTTTTAAAGGGTGACAAATTCTGAGTGCTTTCACACTAAGAATTCTTCAAGAAGAACCATCTTTCCTGAAAGTCACCTGACTCCCTCCAGAACGAGAAACTATCAGCCATATGGTCCTGCTTCTGCAACTGAGAGTTTCTAAAGAAGAGGTGCTACTGTTCTGCTCCCCATCAGAGTCTCCTAGAATAGGTGGTCGGGAGGAAGATTCCTTCGTTGGTCCTGTTGACCAGCCAGCAGAGGGAGTAAGAAGGACAAAATTTATTCCTTCTGAACACAGCTGAATTTTTCACTGTGGTATAACTTTAAACCAATACATAAAAATAATGATTGTGAAAACATCTTTACTGATTTTCATGTCTATAAAGATAATTCATGTTTTTTTTAATGATGTTAAAATATAGATGGTAAAAGGCTTAAGGTTTCCAGTTATCCCTCTTTCCAATAAAAAGTGTTTAATCGTTTGGTTTACATTCTCCCAGAAAGTTTTCTAAATAGTTTGAGTCCCCATCCTAGGTAGTTTGGGGAATCTAGCATTTCCTTCAGAGAAGGCAATGGCACCCCACTCCAGTACTCTTGCCTGGAAAATCCCATGGACGGAGGAGCCTGGAGGGCTGCAGTCCATGGGGTCGCTGAGGGTCGGACGCGGCTGAGCGACTTCACTTTCACTTTTCACTTTCTTGCGTTGGAGAAGGAAATGGCAACCCACTCCAGTGTTCTTGCGTGGAGAATCCCAGGGACGGGGGAGCCTGGTGGGCTTCTGTCTATGGGGTCACACAGAGTCAGACACGACTGAAGTGACTTAGCAGCAGCAGCAGCAGCAGCAATTCCTGAGAAAGATACTAATATAGTGGGTGTTGATTCCTCTACCTCTGCTGCTACTAAGTCGCTTCAGTCGTGTCCGACTCTGTGTGACCCCATGGATGGCAGCCCACCAGGCTCCCCCATCCCTGGGATTCTCCAGGCAAGAACACTGGAGTGGGTTGCCTTTCCCTTCTCCAATGCATGAAAGTGAAAAGTGAAAGTGAAGTTGCTCAGTCGCGTCCGACCCTCAGCGACCCCATGGACTGCAGCCCTCCAGGCTCCTCCGTCCATGGGATTTTCCAGGCAAGAGTACTGGAGTGGGGTGCCATTGCCTTCTCCGCCTCTAGCTCTGGATTCTAGGCTAAACTCAATTGCATGTTTGTTGCCTCCTCTTCCTGCCTGCCGGTAGCTCCAGCTTTTCTTTTGTTTTATTTTCTTAGCTTCAAAACTTCAAAACCGGAGTTTCTTCCATGAACTGTGCTTTCCCCAGTGTATTCAGCAAGAGAAAGGGATTGCTTTCTCTTCTTAGCTTCAGTAAAGGATTTCTCAGGAACAGGTGCTTGTTTCAATGGAAAACTTCAGTAAGTAGAATGACTCATCTTTCAGTCCAAAATCCTACCTGATGAAGTCAGTTCAACAGCCTATGTGTCATGATGGCCTGCCTTCATTTTTTTAATACTCTTAAAATTTATATTTAATTGAAGGATAATTGCTTTATAATATTGTGTTGGTTTCTGCCATACATCAACATGAATCAGCCATAGGTACACACATGTTCCCTCCCTCTTGAACCTCCCTCCCAAGTCCCACCCCATCCCACCCCTCTAGGTTGTCACAGAGCACTGGTTTGAGCTCCCTGAGTCATACAGCAAATTCTCGCTGACTGTCTTACATATGGTAGTGTATATGTTCCCAGCTACTGCTTTACCGTGTTGTGGTTGCTGCCGTACATTAACGTGGATCAGTCATAATTATATATATCCCCTCCCTGTTGAACCTCCCTCCCCACCATTCTACCCCTGGCTTTCATTTTAAATCCCTTTGAGGTATGCTTTTTGGCTTCTGTAGAGGTATATGTCTATGGGTACATTTGGCCGTGCTTACAGAGATTCATTTAAATCTTTGAGTACTGATGGATTGAAAAACTTCTTTTAAGTAGTTTACAATTTTGAGGATATTTGTTGGTATTATTGCTCTTATACATATTTATGTTTAAAAATCAAACTTACATAGGATAAATGGAGTAAGCCTAACACAGAATTAATACATATTTTAGTTTCAAATAACATGCTTTTTCTCTAAAGCAGAATTTCAAACATTAAATGACATGCTTGTTTGCTTATCACTAGGAAAAGTAATTGGAGAAGGAAATGGCAACCCACTCCACTGTTCTGGCCTGGAGAATCCCAGGGACGGGGGAACCTGGTGGGCTTCCATCTATGGGGTTGCACAGAGTCGGACACGACTGAAGTGACTTAGCAGCAGCAGCAGGAAAAGTAATACTCAGGCTTATATGTCTTTTTTAAATTTTGCAGGTCATGTTGTTTAATACCTAATTTGACTCAGTTGATGATACATAAGAGATTTCACAGAAAAAAGTCAATTAACTAGTCCAAGAAATAATAAATCTAAATATTGAAAAGCATACTTTAAACCAATAAATGACAGAGTTAAGAGTTGTTTAAAGAAGAATAGAAATAATAAGACATTTTCTGTTTGTAGCCAAAGATTTTGTTTAAAATAATATAACACAGTGTTGATTACTACACCATTTGTCTCCATTTGAAGAAAGCACATGATTGAATAAGCAACTTTTGACATTTGAAAATCAACACTGTTTACATTTGAGAAAATTCACTGTAGGTTGTTTTTAATGAATTTAAAGAGATTCACAAACACTCATATAAACTTTATGTTCATATTACTTCCCTTCAATTATATTTTTCCTAAAGTTTAATAGCTATAATCCATATGTCCAGAGCAGTCGCCGATTATCATTATTTTACATTATACTTGAGTTCAAAACATATCCCCAGTTACAAATGGTTTAAAAACTAGGGCTTCCCTGGTGGTGGGGTGGTAAAGAATCCTCCTGCCAATGCAGGAGACAGATTTAATCCCCGGTCTGGGATTAGATCCCACATGCCTTGGAGCAACTAAACCTGTGTGCCACAACTATGAAGCCTGTGCTCTAGTGCCTGAGACCACAACTGTTGAGCCCAGAAGCTGCAACTAATAAAGCTTGCATGCTGCAGAGCCCATGTTCCACAAGAGAAGCCACCACGATGAGAAGCCTGTGCCCCGCAACTGGAGAGCAGCCCCCGTTCGCTGCAGCTAGAGAAAAACCCGTGCAGCAACAAAGACCCAGCACAACCAAGAAAAATAAATAAATGTTTTATTTTAAAATAAGTAAAAATAAAAAGCTAACAAAAGGTGAAAGAGTTAGTAGGTTCATAATTGGGAAACAAGTTATGAAGAAAGAAACTAATTATTGTGAATTTGTGTCTAGAAGATACAAAAAAAAAAAAAAACACATAAAAATATTTTTCAGTTCAGTTCAGTCGCTCACCGACTCTTTGCAACCACATGAATCACAGCACGCCAGGCCTCCCTGTCCATCAACAACTCCCGGAGTTCACTCAAACTCATGTCCACAGAGTCGGTGATGCCATCCAGCCATCTCATTCTCTGTCGTCCCCTTCTCCTCCTGCCCCCAATCCTTCCCAGCATCAGAGTCTTTTCCAGTGAGTCAACTCTTTTCATGAGGTGGCCAAAGTATTGGAGTTTCAGCTTTAGCATCAGTCCTTCCAATGAACATCCAGGATCGAACTCCTTTAGAATGGACTGGTTGGATCTTCTTGCAGTCCAAGGGGCTCTCAAGAGTCTTCTCCAGCACCACAGTTCAAAAGCATCAGTTCTTCGGCGATCAGCTTTCTTCACAGTCCAACTCTCACATCCATACATGACCACTGGAAAAACCATAGCCTTGACTAGACGGACCTTTGTTGGCAAAGTAACGTCTCTGCTTTTTAATATACTGTCTAGGTTGGTCATAACTTTCCTTCCAAGGAGTAAGCGTCTTTTAATTTCATGGCTGCAATCAGCATCCACAGTGATTTTGGAGCCCCAAAAATAAAGTCTGACATTGTTTCCATTGTTTTTCCATCTATTTCCCATGAAGTGATGGGACCAGATGCCATGATCTTTGTTTTCTGAATGAGCCAGTTAATCTATTGGCTTTCTAATACAGCATATGATATTAAATCTTGTACACAACAGAATACATTATGGATATAGATGTTTCACCAGTTGACCGTGGAATTTAAAAACAAAATGAAGTTGTTCAGTTAGGGATTGAGTTTTATGTTTGTATTTTTATCCTTTACTCTTTACCCCCAAAACCTTTATTGAGTGACCAATGTGTAGTCAGTTGATACATATTTCTCATTTTCAGTTTGGAGACACCAGTTGAGTGAGTATACTTAATGAAGAAGCATTTCCAGCACTCATGTTCCAGGACTCCCAGTTTAGAAGAGCAGACAGAGCTAGGAGTAAGATTTGTGGGGCACAAGTATGAGTAGGAGTAAGGGACTATACCCCTTGGATCAGGAAATTAATTCCTTTCTCTTGCATTTCAAAAGGTAGCCCAAGAAAAAACATCTTGAGCTTCTTTCAGACTTGGAAGCAGAAGCCCAGAGACCTAAACATTGAGATATCTCAGTGAAAAGGCTTGCAGTCTTATTTTGTCTCTGATCTTGTCTTCAGCCTTTTCCCTTTTCAGTTACAATATTCCATTCCTTAAACAACCTTGCTATCTCTAATTATATGCTACACATAGGTACATATATATTAAATGAACCAACCCAAGTTCATCTTCCTCCTTCAAGTTTGGGGATTCTCTGAAGATTAACTTCTGTTGAGACCTGTGTCTCTTGTCTTCTCAGTGGCTGTTGACCTTTTGTTGTTGTTCAGTCACCAAGTTGTGTTCAACTCTTTGTAACCCCGTGGACTGTCCCACGTCAGGCTTTCTTGTCCTGGAATTTGCCCAAGTTCACTTCCATTGAATCAGTGATGCCAACCAACCATCCTCTTCTTCTGCTTTCAGTCTTTCCCAGCATCAGGGTCTTAGAGTCAGCTGTTTGCATCAGGTGGCCAAAGTATTGGAGCTTCTGTTTCAGCATCAGTCCTTCCACAGATAATCAGGATTGATATACTTTAAGACTGACTGTTTTGATTTCCTTGCTTTCCAAGGGACTCTCAAGAGTCTTCTCCAGCACCACAGTTTGAAAGTATCAATTCTTCAGCGCTCTGCCTTCTTCATGGTCCAACTCTCACATCTGTGCATGACTACTGGAAAGACCATAGCCTTGAGTAGATGGACCTTTGTCAGCAAAGTGATATCTTTCCTGCCAGGAAATAATTGTCTTCTAATTTCATGGCTGAAGTCACTCTCCACAGTGACTTTAGCAAATCTGTGACAGCTTCCATCTTTTCCCCTTCTGTTTGCCATGAAGTGATGGGACTGAATCCCATGATCTTAGATTTTTAATATTGAGTTTTAAACCGGCTTTTTCACTGTCCTCCTTAACCCTCATCAAGAGGCTCTTTAGTTCCTTTTCACTTTCTGCCGTTAGAGCAGTATCACTCTGCTGCCAGTTACTCTAGTTTCTGTATGTCTTGCATTAGCTCATGTAAGATGAATTCAGTTCATATTTCCCACATGACAATAGCCTGAGAACCAACTGGAATGGTATCTGCAGGCACAGGTGCACTGAAGCACTTTCTTCCAGGAAAATTACATACACTTCACTTTTAGACCAATTTGGTGAGAAGTACTCTATGTGCTGAAAAGAGACAAGCATGACAGCGTGATCTCAGGGCTGCTGGTAGACAGAAACGTGTGCTCCCTACTCTCCCTTCACCCACCCTGCTCCGTGTATGTTCACATGTGTGTTTCCATTTGCCCCTATGTGCGCTTGAAAACCCTCTCTGTGAACTCGTAACAGTTTAAACTCATTTCAGAAGGGGTGAGTTGGTTTCAGTAAAACAACATATGACTATCTCAAAGAAAGGAGAATTTGGGGTGTTTTATATGTAATTTTGAATCTTATTAACTGTTCCACTGGAAGTGACAATAACAATAATAGTATCTTGATCATTAGAATACTCTGTGGGCAATTGATCCATATATTCTTTTTAAATTTTCTATATTATCATAAAAAACTCTTCAGAACTAAAAATATATTGTATTTTGGTAAGCATACTGTTGATTCCAAGTGATTTTTGATTCTCTGTTGCATCTTTCCACCACACTGACAGCTGAATTAGTCTAACACCAACAAGAATTTCTAGGGTAATTGGCTTGGTTCATTTGCCATGTGAAGATCTGACTTTAATCAGCCAAATAACAGTCTCATGACATATTTAAAACATCCACATGTCCCAGGCACAGAAATAACCCTCTTCTCTATACTCTATCTAGTCAAGTAAATACTTCCCAATATTAGGGAAATCTTGCTTAAGTTAAAAATCAACTGTTGTTTATATTCTTTTTAATACAAAAAATTGGACATGCCTTGGTGTTCTCTGTCATAACAAAAATCTGTAAGATGAAAGCAAGAAATAAGTCTAATTAGGTCTCATTCTTGCTTTTTGAAAATTAGCATTCTTCTCCACTTGAATACTTGAAGTCACAAACATGTTTTTTTTCTGATGAAGAATAACCAAATATAATCCTTTTGTGGAACTTACATTAAAAAAACATTTTAATTAAATATGCAGGGAGAAACAAAAAATTTTTAAACCTTTGTATTCAGTTTTCCTTTTGGAGTTTTCTAAAGTGACTGTGTAGGAATTTGGTTTTTCAAATTAAGCATTATAAGAAACAGAGTTTACATTGCCTAAGTTTAATAATTAGGTGAAATGATGGAGGAAATGCTGAGCCCAAATAAATGGGTGAACTTATGAAATTTCTACTCCTTTTCTGGTTTCAGAGACCTGAAAAGTGTTAGTTCCAATATGGAGGTCTTGTTAAGTTTTACATAAATAAAAGATGTAAAACTTGGGCCAAAACAAACAATTTCTAGGAAAATACGAAACTCAGGAAATTTCACTAACCAAAAAATTTTAATGATTAGAAGTTAGATGAGTGGTATAGATGTTGAAATGAATAGAAACAAATAGGATGGATAGAAACTTGGCACATTACATCTACAAATCTGGAGAACTGGGACTTCATTCTACTGGGAATTAGTAGAGTAAGATTTTATCAATATGATATGGCTGAAGCTCAGGCTAAAATTTCATCTACTCCTTTACTAAGCCTAGAAACATTTATTGTTGGGAGGATGCGGGTGTAACTCAGTGGTGGAGTGTGTGCTTAGCACGCATGAGGCACCAGATTCAATCCCTGCACCTCCACTTGAGGATCTCTACTGGGGACTTCAGCAAGCCAACTAGGAGGGTTTTTCACTTTTTGATGAAAGTGTTGGCTCAGATGGTAAAGAATTTGCCTGCAATGTGGGATACTCGGGTTCGATCCCTGGGTTGAGGAGAAATATTTATTAGACATTAACTGTTTGCCAGGAACAGTCCCTGGGTCACAGGACACAGCAGTGAACTAGTCAGAACAACATCCTAGTTCTTAATAGAATACATGTTCTAGTTGGAATATAGATAGTTTTTTAAACTGAAGTATAATTGATCTATGTTAGTTTCAGGTGTACAACATAGTGATTCAGTATTTATATACATTATAAAATGATCACCACAATAAGTCTAGTTACTGTCACCATAAAAATTTCCTCTTCAAATTTTTGAATAGTTTGAGAAGAGATGTTAACTCTTTCTGAAATGTTTGCTATAGTTCACTTGTGAAGCTGTCTGGTCCTGAGGTTTTGTTTTGGGGGGAGTTTTTCAACTTGTTTGCTTTTGTATTTTACTGTTTAAATCTCATTACTGGTAATCAGTCTGTTCATATTTTTTATTACTTTCTGATTTAGTCTCAGGAAATTGTATATTTCTTGGAATTTATTTCTTCTATGTTTTCCGTTTTATTGGCATATAATTGTTCATAATAATCTCCATCATTTTAGATACTCAAAATATGTAGTAGCTATTTTTTAAAAATAAATTAGTAATATGTTTAACAGTGATAAATGCTAAGGAGAGGGGAAAAGCAAGGAAGGAGCACAGAAAGCATGCAGGGGTGAGATTTTAGTTCAGATGACTGGTGAAGGGATGAGCAAGTGAAAAAGCCTTGAGACGAGAGTATGTTTCTCTTTTCATGACCAATACTCTGTATCTGGGAATATGATGGACTAAAAAATATGAACATCTTTATAAGACATCTTCAAATGCTGAATATGGTATAATATTGGATTTCTATAACTGTGTAACAAATTACTTAATGGCTTACAGCAACAGTAAATATTCATTATCTCTCACAAGTTTTTTAAATCAAGATTTCGGGAGCAGCCGAGCTGGGAACCACTCCCAAAGTGGTTCCCTCACATAGTTGGAAAGCAGATGCTGGTTGTTGGTGGGAGGCCTCAGTTCATCCCCATGGGGGCCTCTCCACAGTGTGCTTGAATGTTCCTACAACAAGACGCCAGTTTGCCCATGAGCAAGCACTCCATGAGAGAAGCCAAGATGGAAGCTGCATTGTTTTTATGGCCGTTTTTAGAAGGCACACATGATTATTTCCACATCATCCTAATGGGCACATGGGTCAACCATGATTCATTGTAGGAGGGAACTACCAAGGATATGAACAGCAGAAAGTAAAGATCCTTGAAAGCTGTCTTGGAAACTAGATAAGCACCACTGCATACACACAGATGTGCACTGAACAAATAAGGAAAAGCAGGTACAAGGAGCTAAAAACGTTTGCACTAAACAGCACTGAGTTAGTAGTTATTCCCAAGGGATTTTCCAGTCTCCATCTTCCTGGATCTGAGGCATAATCTTCTAAGCACAGCAGTTATTAATAACTAAGGCTTAGATGTAGGAAGAGGGGAATTTGGAATGAAAACTAACAGTATAACTGGATCCCTGTGAGTGTTACACCCTTAGCAAAGGGAGACTAGAAAAATCTGCCCACCAGGAAAGGAAAACAAGAGTCATCCTAACTGGCCTGAATTCTGGTGGAAAAATACTGTTTACGAAGGATTTGTAACCACTGTTGGACCCTCACATGGCTTCAGGTTTGGATTTATACTTCTTGGAACCAAGAGTCTCAAACTAAAAAAATTCACAGAACATGGTCTAGAGTTGGTAGCCTTGAGGTGTCTGGCAGAATTAATTATAAATCCTCTCTGGAGAAAGATGCCTTCAAACCATGATTCCCATGTAATGTATGCTTAATAAATATAAGCATATATTACAAAATTATAAAGCACACAAATAAACCATTATTAGTGAGATTCAAAAAAAATAATAAGCTACAGAACAGAACACCCAGGAGTTTGGATTAAAGGATTATGAAATTAAAAGTCTAATATATATTAATTACAATGAAATATATTAAAAACATATCTTAAATAGTAAAATAAATAAAAATAAAATAAACATGTAAATAGATCAGTCAGATTTAAAACTAAATGAGGAAAACAACAATCATGAATTACATTAGAATAAATAATATGATATTCAAAATTATAATCTCATTGGGATCTCCTACTTGTAGCCTGTCAGAATAAGGTGATAAATAAATCCTCTCCCCAAAAAGCAACCATAAAGCTGAGGAAAACACCATATAGCCATCTCAATAGGTACAGAAAAAATATTTGGCAAAATCAATACTGTTTAGGATAAAAATACTCAACAAATTAGAAACAGAAGGAAACTTTCTCAACTTAATAAAGGGCATTTGTTGAAAAACCTATAGCTAAGATTGTACTTAATGATGAAAGAGTAAAATGTTCCTTCCCTGTGATCAAGAACAAGGCAAAGATAGCCACTCTTTATTACTTCTATTCAACATTGTATTTGGGGGTTCTAGCAAGAAATAAAAGGCATCCAGTTTGAAAAGAAGTAAAATTTTATTTATTCAGGTGACATGATCCTGTATTCCGAAAGCCCAGAGATTCATTAGAGCTAATAAACATGTTCAGCAAGATTGGGTAGAAGATCAATATATAAAAATCAATTTTATTTTCCTGAATAGTCATTGGAAGGACTAATACTAAAGCTGAAGCTCCAATACTTCGACCACCTGAAGCAAAGAGCTGACTCATTGGAAAAGACCCTGATACTGGGAAAGAGTGAAGGCAGGAGGAGAAGGGGATGACAGAGGATGAGGTGGTTAGATAGCATCACCGACTCAGTGACCATAAATCTGAGCAAACTTCAGGAGATAGTGGAGGACAGAGGAGCCTGGCGTGATACAGTCCAAGGGGTTGCAAGAAACCGGACACGACTTAGTGACTGAACAACAGCTACCAAAAATATGAAAATAAAATTAAGAACACAATTTCATTCATAATTTCATTAAAGAAAATTAAATACTTAGTAATAAACTTTATAAAAGAAGAGCAAACCAAGTAGAAGAAAAAAATATAAAACTTGGCTGCTAAAATTTACAGAAGACATTTTGGTAACATGTAAATGGAGAGGTAGTGTCATCTGCATATCTGAGGTTATTGATATTTCTCCCAGCAATCTTGATTCCAGCTTGTGTGATATTAAAGGACGCTTGCTCCTTGGAAGGAAAGTTATGACCAACCTTGATAGTATATTAAAAAGCAGAGACATTACTTTGCCAACCAAGGTCCGTCTAGTCAAGGCAATGGTTTTTCCCGTGGTCATGTATGGATGTGAGAGTTGGACTGTGAAGAAAACTGATCGCCGAAGAATCGATGCTTTTGAACTGTGGTGTTGGAGAAGACTCTTGAGAGTCCCTTATACTGCAAGGAGATCCAACCAGTCTATTCTAAAGGAGATCAATCCTGGATGTTCATTGGAGGGACTGATGCTAAAGCTGAAACTGCAATACTTTGGCCACTTCATGCTACGAGTTGACTCACTGGAAAAGACTCTGATGCTGGGAAAGGTTGGGGGCGGGAGGAGAAGGGGACGACAGAGAATGAGATGGCTGGATGGCATCACCGACTCTGTGGACGTGGGTTTGAGTGTACTCCGGGAGTTGGTGATGGACAGGGAGGCCTGGCGTGCTGTGATTCATGGGGTCGCGGAGAGTCGGACACGACTGAGCGACTGAACTGAACTGAACTGAACTGAAATGGAGAGGTATTTTATGTTTATAGATTGAAATACTTAATACTAAGATGGCAATTCTCTTCAAATTCTCCCTAGCAGAAAATTTGAAAAAATTGACAAACTGCTTCTAAAATAAATATGGAAATGCAAAAGACCAGGATAGCTAGAGCAGTTTTGAAAAAGAAGGTAAAAGCCAGAGAATTTAGAATTCCTGATTTCAAAAGGTAGTATCAGACTACAGTAATCAAGACCATTAGTATGGGCATAAGAATAGACCTATAGATCAAATGAAACAAAATTTAAAGTCCTAAACATACTAACGCATATATATGGAATTTAGAAAGATGCAAATGATAACCCTGTATACGAGACAGCAAAAGAGACACAGATGTATAGAACAGTCTTTGGGACTCTGTGGGAGAGGGTGAGGGTGGGATGATTTGGGAGAATGGCATTGAAACACGTATGTTGTCATATGTGAAACGAATCACTAGTTCAGGGTCAATGCATGTTATAGGATGCTCGGGGCTGGTGTGCGGGGATGACCCAGAGGGAGGATAAAGGGAGGTGGGAGGGGGGTTCAGGAGGGGGAACTTATGTAAACCCAGGGCGAATTCATGTCAATGTATGGCAAAACCAACCAATATGATATTGTAAAATAATTTGCCTCCAATAAAAAATAAATTAATTACCAAAAAAAAAGAAAAAAAAAAATACTGCAGCACAGTTGGAAAAAAACATAAAGTCCTAAACTTAATCTTTACATTTATGGTGAGTTGACTTTCAACAAAGGTGTCAAGGCAATTCCATGGGGAGAAAGGATAGGCCTTTCAATAAATAATGTTGGGACAACTGAATGTATCTATATGCAAGAAGAAGATTCTTATCTCACATCATATACAAAAATATTAAAATCAATCACAGACTCACATAAAAACTAAAATTCTTAATTTTTGCCTTATGTGTGTTATTTGTTTAATTTTCTATGTATTTGGCACATATCTGTCGTTAAACTCTCAGAATTCTGAATTTTCTCTCAATACCTCAAACACAACAGGTACCCTGTCAATTTCAGAGTTTTGAAAGTTCTCCTGGAGCCTTTTGTTTTGCACCCATGCAGAGTAATTCCTTTCCATGACAGAGTCATTATGTCTGGATCTCTCTCCATCAAGCTCTTGGGGAGTGGAAGGGGACTCTCCCTTTATCTCTCCCATATCTGAGACATTGTTTCATGGCTCTTGCTTTATTTCCTCCAGAATATTTCTGAGAAAGGATGCACCGGAGACAAGTTTTTTGAGATTTTTTTCAGGTCTGGAAATTCTTTATTGGTCACCTCATCCCATCTGATGTTGGGAAAGATTGAAGGCAGGAGGAGAAGTGGATGACAGAAGATGAGACGGTTGGATGGCATCACCAACTCAGTGGACATGGGTTTGAACAAACTCCAAGAGATGGTGAAGGACAGGGAAGCCTGACGTGCTGCAGTTCATGCGGTCAGAAAGACTCAGACATGACTTAGTGACTGAACAACAGACATGACTTAGTGACTGAACAACAAGCAACAGCAACACCTTTAATTGCTCATTTGACTGGTTCTAAATTTTTAGGTTGGAAATAATTTTCTTTAGGAAATTTGATAGCTTTTCTCTAATGACTTCAGGCTGCCATCAAGTTATTGGGATGTTTGACCCATTCCAATTTTCATTTTTTTACACAATTTTTTTCTCAGGCAATTTTCAGATTGTTTTCATCTCATATTTTACTGATTTCATGATGATGTTCTTTTGATACAATTTTATTTTCATCCTGAACCCATTTCTACAGTTTTGGGAGATTTTCTTGAATTATTTGATAACTTTTCCCTCCTCTGTAGTCAAGTTACTCTGCTTTCTTTTTCTGGAATTACTGTTATTTGGACAGAAGCTCCCTTACTAATTTGGTGTTATTAAAAATAGCTATTTTGCGTCTTATTTTTCTCTCTCCCTCCCTTTTTTTTTACATTAACCTCTATGCCTTCTTTTGAGCTTTTCATTTATAGTATTTTATTCTTAATCTCTGAGATTTCCTTTTGTTATCTAATTGTTTCTTTCTTATGGCATCCTGCCAGCATTTCACAGATGCTATATTATTTCTTACTTCTTGAGGATATTAATGATAGACTGTTGTTGTACTGTGTTTTCTCAGAATAGTTTCCATTTCCTCAAGTTACATTTTTTTTGATGATTTGTTTTCTTCCCCACACCCCATCCCAACTTTCATTTTAAAACAGTAGAGCATTTCCTCAAATACCTTGTTATTTTTTGCATTTCACTCATACTGAAAGTTGGAGAGTTGAACGGGAAGTTAGGGTCTTCCCCTAACTTCCCCATTAGGGTCTAATGGGACACGTATACTCTGGCGTGACTTGACTTAGCAGTTTTATTGGGAGGAACCCAAAATTAAAATCTTTAGGCTGAGTAGATTCTTCAGTGAATGGTCTTCTAGTCTGGTGAGTCTGTCAGCTCTCCGGATTCTAGAAGCTGGTGGAGACAAAACTGTAATATGACATTCTGTACTTCACATGTATTTCCCCTCTTCCCTTCCAGGACTCTTGTCTCAGTGCCGCCTAGTCCCCTTTCCTCCTTCCTCAATTCTAATTGCTCTGTTACCCTTTTTGGAGAATAAACCTTCAATTTGGGACTGGAAAAGGTTTCCCACTGGCTCAGTGGGTAAAGAAGCCACCTGCCAATGCAGGAGACATGGGTTTGATTCCTGGGTCAGAAAGATCCCCTGGAGAAGAAAATGGCAACCCACTTTAATATTCTTGCCTGAAAATCCCATGGACAGAGGAGCCTGGCAGACTACAGACCACAGGCTTGCAGAGGGTCGGACAGCTGAGAAACTGAGCAAGCATGCACAGATGAGGGTCATCCACCCAGATAAGGAGACCAGAGGGGATTTGGTTGCCTATGTGAAGGACCTAACTACTTCCTAAATTTTCAAAATCTTCTATTTTCACTGCCCTCTCCTTCCCATCACCTTCACTTGCAGGGTTATCTGGAATTCACAGTGCATGGTCATTTGGAGATGCTGGGCTTGAAGTCACTTTGCTCCTGGACTTTCTCTGTTGCAAGGTTAGGGTTTTGTTTTCTCAGGTTTGCTAAGTTGGTCACCATTGATCCATATGCTTTATGATTTCCAAAACTTTGCTGCTCTTTCCTGCCCTAACATTCTCTTTTTCTTTGTTGGTGTAGGACTTTGAAAAACCATGTTAGTCCAAGAGGAAATCAAATGTGTGGTTAACCATCTTTACTTAGAAGTGTGTTATGTTATTCTTTATGTCTTTTTGTGCCAAGAAGTTTTCATAATTTAATTAATTAGAAAGATTTTGTGCTCTGAAACAGGTACATTCAGAACAAAACTGGTGATTGATTATAGGTAAGGAGATTTATCCCAAGAAGGTCAGGCGCCATACTGTTAGCATTACCCTATGGAGCCAACTTTCTCTACCACACAGAGAAATTACATTTCTATTGACCTCAAAGGAAATTGCAATTCCTTTCTTGATAAACGTAAATTTAAAAAAATACTTCTGGCTTGTTTTTTGCTACATATTTTACTCCTCGTGGTCTTTTTTGTTTTATATTTATTTTTGCGTGTTTGGCTGGGTGGTTTTTTTTTTCAATATAGATTTGAATAGCAATTTAGTAAACTGGGAATTAAAGAGCAATAAAAAATAATCCCAAAATTCATATTTCAAATTTTCAGAATTAATGACTAGTTCAAAATGATTTCCTAGGTCCCCAGATTGGTATTTTAACTTTCCTACAAATGAATAGCTGTCTCAGAACACTTTCAGAACTAGGTCAGAGGGCAACATGACGCTACTCAAAGAAAGCAAGTGCTTGGCAAGTGATGTCAAAAGCCTCAGGGGGAGTCTGCAAGTCTGAGACGGTCTTTATTCATCCCAGTCAAACTCAAGGGTCCCAAGAAGTCACCACTCAAGAGACAAGGGAATGAAAGATCTGCCTCTGATTTCTGTGTGCTCCTTGATCTTCCAGAGGAACTGCCTGTAACATCACTTGCAGGCTCATATACTAGGGTTGGTGCAGATTTGCACTTAGGGTCAAAACTGCTTGTTTGGTTAGTCTGCTGGAAAATGATGTCAAACCCAGCCCATCCTGGGAGGTTGGGTGGGGCCGCTTCGTACCAGCTCTTTCCCTTTGCCTTTGAGGGGATTGCCCTGGAGCTGCTCACCTCTGTATTTACTGTTAAGGCTAGACCACTTCTCTTGTAACCTTGTTATTGGAGTCAGCCGAGGTCAACAGGACTCTGTGCGTGCTTTTAATTATAGATTTTGAAATGTTTTCTTCTACTTTCCTGCATTTCACTTTTAGTCACTTTTGCAATACTCTTCTCTCTTTCCCCTCTGCTGCTCCAATGTCATCTAATTTCAGAAGGAATCCTGCCTTACGTTAATGACCAATGGAATGGGAACACTAACTTCTGGAATGTTTGTTTACAAATGTGAATTAAATAGACAAGAAGGAATCAATTTCAATGTCTTTAAATAGAATATATTTGTTGGGCAAGGTTGGTGCAATGTGGAAGGTAAAAAAACTGGGTGGCTTGACTAACTTTCCACAGTTTTGTTCTAGAGAAATAATTTCTAAGTGAAGAACAGTTTTGTTTTTAGGTTTCTTTATTTAACATGTGCTTAAAAAGTACCTCCTACTGCCAGGTTTTAAGGAATTTATAAGTTCATTTGATCCTAACAATCCTATGAGATAACTATTAATTTTATCTACAATTTATAAGGGATAAAAAATGAGGCACCAAAAAGTTAACTCAGTCCCCGAAGGTTACACAGCTGGCAAGAGGCAAGGTTGAAATTCAGCTCTGGTGGTCCTCTGCTCCAAAGTCCATGCTCTTCTTTTTCTGAAATATTGAACTAATATCTTGTTACCTTTATGTGTGTTCTGCTTGTAGAAATTAAACAAGGAAGGGCGAGGGAGGGAGGGAGACCAAATGTGGGGAGAAGAAGGAGGAATGGAGAGAAACAGAATCATAAGTGACTATGATTACTTTCATCACTATCATTGCAAGCTGAGTTTATTTAACTCAATACCATACATTAAAAGTATATGCCATTTGAAAATGCTTCCAATGTAATCTTCTCTATGCTGCAAAACCAAGTGCAGCTGTACTTGAAAACACCAAAATAGTGCATTACAATCTGAACCTGAACCTATTTAAATCAGACATTTCAATTTGATAAATCGACTATGATTGTGAGGGAGTAAAGAGATAATTTTATCATATTTTTCAGGATATTCAGAAGATTCTCAACAATTGGCTAAGGAAAATATGGGCTTCAAAAGAAAGATTTCAATTTCTACTGTGGTCCTAAAAATTGTATTTTGTTTTCAAATGTAGACTCAGCAACTGTGTTTTAATTTTTGCAAAAATGGATAAGGTAGATATTAGGAAGGACTGATGCTGATGCTGAAGCATTAATCTTTTGGCCACCTGATGCAAAGAGCCTACTCACTGGGAAAGACCCTCAGCTGGGACAGATTGAGGGCAGGAGGAGAAGGGGGAGACAGAGGATGAGATGGATGAGATGAGAGGGTCACTGACTCAACAGACATGAATTTGAGCAAACTCCAGGGGATGGTAAAGGACAGTGAAGCTGGCGTGCTGCAGTCCATGGGGTCACAAAGAATTGGACACAACTTAGCATCTGAACAAGACATTAGAAAGAAGTATGTTTTCTGGGCAAATACAGCTATTCCCTTACATATAGATGTTCTTAAACACATGGATAAAAATACCACATGTTAATGCATATATATGGCATCTGGAAAAATGGTACTGATGAACCTATTAGCAGGGAAGGAATGGAGATGCAGACATAGAGAACAGTCTTGTGGACACAGTAGGGGAAGGAGAGGGTAGGTCGAATTTAGAAAGTAGCATTGACATATATACTCTACCATGAATAAAATACATAGCCACTGGGAAGCTATACCTAACACAGGGAGCCTGGCCTGGTGCTCTGTGATGGCCTAGAGTGGTAGGATGGGGGGTGGGAAGAAGGCTCAAGCGGGAGAGTATATATATATATATATATATATATATATATATATATAGTTATGACTGATTTGTGCTGTTGTATGGCAAAAACCATTACAACATTGTAAAGCCATTATCCTCAAATCAAAAAAAATTTTTTAAGTTAAAAAAAATGTGGTATGAAATATATGATGAAATTGGAGATGTATTTAATCAAGTTTGTTTGTGGGTGCACATGTGTGTTGCCAAGGCAGTAAGTAGTCTAGAGAGTGATGTCAGGACATTGAGGAAATAAGACTTTGAAAGTGAGGTGAAACAGGGGGACCCAAAGAGTGATTGTATGTCAAGTAATTTGAGTAAATATAAGACCAGAGAGATAAAAATATTTATAATGATTAAAAATGTCATACCTAAACATTCATTTGGTTGATTGAATTTGCTTCCCAGTAAGTTAATTTTATAAGTTTAAACAGCTCTACTTTGGGGTAATCACATAAAGAAATGCACTGGCAGTTCATTCTCACTCTTCTCTAATCCTGCTCAGAATGGCACATCTCCATTTGTTTCTTTAGATGCATTATTTCTTTATGGTGGTTTACTTTGTGTCTTGGCTCCACTAAGAGTCTCTTGATGCAGTTCTCTCTTATGTAAATACTCTTCCCCCAAATTTTTGCTCTTCATGCAAATAGTTGCTCTTCATGTTCTGATAATTCTTACCACATGGAACAAAACATTTCAGCACAATTTATTCAGGAGAGTGGAGGTCCTTATTTTGTTCTTCCTTTTGATGGAACTCAAAATAAGAAAGTGACAATATTTCACAAATGGTTTTATAGTAAAGAAAAATGTGTCCTTTATCCACCTCAAAAACTTGTCTGGTTTTTGACTACCTATAATTTGATTCTTCTTCTAATGCTTCCTGATCTAATCACTAAAATGCAAGCTCCATGAGGGGAAAGAATTTTTTTAATGAGCTTTGTTTAGCATTATCTCCAGCATCTAGAAGTACAGGCACACAATAGGTTCTCAAAAGTATAATGAATAAATGAATAAAACAGCATCCTGGAATGCAGTTTAAAGGAAAATTTCACAAATTTCAAATAAAAAATAAAGGGATTAATCCCTTAAGGAATTGAGAAAATATTTGCTTATAGGGTTGTGTAATCATTATGATTTCTTAGAACGGTTTTGCTGTACTATACTTGTGAAAATCTTTTCATTCTCTCATGAACATCCACTGCTCTGATAATTTTTATAATTTAATTTATTTATTTTGGCTGTGCTGGGTCTTTGTTGCTTCAGGGGCTACTCTCCAGTTGCAGTGTGAGGGTTTCTCATTGCAATGACTTCTCGTTGCAGAGCATGGACTCCTGGGTGCGGGAACTTCAGTAGCATCATGAGTTCAGTAGTTGCAGCTCCTGGGTTTGAGAACCCAATATCTGTGGTCAATAGTTGTGGCGCACAAACTTATTGCTCCATGACACGTGGGATCTTTCCAGATCAGGGGTTGGACTCATGTCTCCTGCAATGGCAAGGGAATTCTTTACCACTGAGCCACCAGGGAAGACCTGATAATGTTAAATCATTGGTAAAATTCCAGAAGCTTATAAATTCTGGTGGCTATTCAAAAAAGAACCAAACTTTTCCATTAGAGAATGTATACTGTGAACATTTCTTTCTATTAAATATTTGAAAACTGGAAAATGTCAGTTTTCATTCCAATCCCAAAGGAAGGCAATGCCAAAGAATGTTCAAACTACTGTACAATTGTGCTCATTTCACATGCTAGCAAGGTAATACTCAAAATCCTTCAAGTTAGGCTTCAATAGTATGTGAACTGAAAACTTCCAGATGTACAAGCTGGATTCAGAAAATGCAGAGAAATCAGAGATCAAGTTGCCAACATTCCTTAAATCAGGGAGAAAGCAAAGAAATTTTAGAAAAACATCTGCTTCATTGGCTACTCGGAAGCCTTTGACTGTGTGGATCACAACAAACTAGAAAATTCTTAGAGTTGGGAATACCAGACCACCTTACCTTCCCCTGTTTGCATGTCAAGAAGCAACATTAAAACTGAACATGGAACAACGGACTTGTTCAAAGTTGACACTGGAGTACATTAAGGCTGTATATTTTCACCCTACTTATTTAACTTCTATGCAGAGAACATCATGTGAAATTCCAGGCAAGATGAATCATAAGCTGGAATCAAGATTGCCAGGAGAAATATCAGCAACCTCAGATATGCAGATGACACCACCCTTGTGGCAGAAAGTGAAGAAGAACTAAAGAGCCTCTTGATGAGGGTGAAAGGGGAGAGTGAAAAATCT
Organism: Moschus berezovskii; assembly: GCF_049115385.1. Lineage (NCBI taxonomy): Eukaryota > Metazoa > Chordata > Mammalia > Artiodactyla > Moschidae > Moschus > Moschus berezovskii. Next base: position 77,597,521 of record NC_142469.1, on the reverse strand, counting down.
GGCTTAAAACTTAACATTCAAAAACTTAAGATCATGCCATCCAGTCCCATCACTTTATGGCAAATAGATAGGGAAAAATTGGAAACAGTGGCAGATTTTATTTTCCTGGGCTCTAAAATCACTGTGGATGTTGACTGCAGTCATGAAATTAAAAGATGCTTGCTCTTTGGAAGAAAAGCTATGACAAACCTAAAAGTGAAGTGAAGTCGCTCAGTCATGTCTGACTCTTTGTGACCCCATGGACTGTAGCCCACCAGGCTCCTCAGTCCATGAAATTTTCCAGGCAAGAGTACTGGAGTGGGTTGCCATTTCCTTCTCCAGGGGATCTTCCCAACCCAGGAATCGAACCCGGGTCTCCCGCACTGCAGGCAGATGCTTTACCATCTGAGCCACCAGGGAAGCCCCATGTCAAACCTGGACAGCATATTAAAAAGCAGAAACATTACTTTGCCAACAAAGGTTCGTCTAGTCAAAGCTATGATTTTTCCAATAATCAAGTATAGATATCAGGGTTGGATCATAAAGAAGGCTGAGTACTAAAGAATTGATGCTTTCAAATTGTGGTGCTGGAGAAGATTCTTGAGAGTCCCTTGGACATCAAAGAGATCAAACCAGTCAATCCTAAAGGAAATCCACCATGGATATTCACTGGAAAGACTGATGCTGAAGCTCCAATATTTCGGCTACATGATAAGAAGAGCCGACTCATTGAAAAAGACCCTGATATTGAGAAAGATTGAGGGCAGGAGGAGTAGGGGGTGACAGAGAATGAGATGGTTGGATGGCATCACCGAATCTATGGACATGAGTTTGCGCAAACTCTGGGAGATAGTGAAGGACAGGGTAGCCTGGAGTGCTGCAATTCATGGGGTCTCAAAGAGTCAGATATAACTTAGCAGCTGAATAACAAATATTTGAGTAGACTTTCTTAATTTTTTTGGTGAGCAATTTTTCTTTTATTATTATTTTTAAAATTTATTTTTAATTGGAGAATAACTACTTTACAATATTGTGTTGGCTTCTACCATACAACAACATGAATCAGCCATAAGTATACATATGTACCCTCCCTCTTGAACCTCTCCCCACCCCCACCCTACCCCACCCCTCTAGGTTGTCCCACAGTACCATGTTGAGCTCCCCGTTCTACACAGCAACTTCCCGTTAGCTATCTGTTAATAGTTTACATGTAGTAATGTACATTTTTCATTGCTACTCTCTCGATTTGTCCTACCTTCTCCTTCTCCAGCTGTGTCCAAATCTCTTCTCTGTCTGCACTTCTATTCCTGCCCTGCAAATAGGTTCATCAGTACCATTTTTCTAGATTCCATACGTTTGCACTGAAATATGACATTTGTCTTTCTCTTTCTGACTTACTTCACTCTGTATATCAGGCTCAAGGTTCATCTACCTCACTAGAACTGACTCAAATGGAATTTCTTGATTTTATAATAAAATGTTCCTTCTATAAAAATCACAATTTGGTTAAGCTTTCTGACTTTAGAGTTATGGCGCTCTTCAACCTAACATTTTTTCTATCAATGGAAATCTTTCTTCTAACCAAAATTTCATAGATGACTCCTCACAAATCGGACATCACATCTCATATATATCTTGAATTTTATTTTAATCTTAACTTTCCTTTTCAGGCTGGATGTTTAGATAAGGTCTATTGCTACAGTCATGTCTGCACACTACTCATCTCTCTCATTAAGATATATGTTAATTGGGCAGAGCTGTCTTGGATCACCTGTTGGAACATCCCAAGCTTCTGCTTTCCAGGTTTAGAAGCTTTATTGTGACATACCACCAACTAGCCAAGTCAGAGCAATGGCTATCATGGATGGAGAGTTACCTTAAAATTGGTGACTAACCAGAGGTGGTGATAATGTGGACTGAGGCCATGGGATTATATGTTGGTAGGATTTTGGTATTCCCCTTGTCACCCTTGTCCTTTTTTATTTTTTTGGTTGTACCATGTGACATGTAGGATCTTAGTTCCCTGACCAAGGATTGAACCTACGCCCCCTGCATTGGAAGCATGGAGTCTTAACCACTGAACCTTCAGGGAAGTCACACCCTTGTCCTTTTTATTTTTACACATTGCTCACTCTTCTGACTCATTCAGCAGGATTCAATCTGTTGCTTTTTCTAATCTCTCTTCTTGCATTCTCAGCCACCAAAGAAACATACAGAATTCACACTACTTTTGACAAATACTTTTCAGGTAATTCTTTCATATAAAAGGAATCACTTACTTTGCTAGATTAATTAAGAATCAATTTGATTCAGAATTTAATCTTAATTCAGAATCAAATTGATTCTTAATTCTTGGAAACAGTGTCAGACTTTATTTTTTTGGGCTCCAAAATCACTGCAGATGGTGATTGCAGCCATGAGATTAAAAGACGCTTACTCCTTGGAAGGAAAGTTATGACCAACCTAGATAGTATATTAAAAAGCAGAGATATTACTTTGCCAACAAAGGTCCATCTAGTTAAGGCCATAGTTTTCTCAGTGGTCATGTATGGATGTGAGAGTTGAAATGTGAAGAAAGCTGAGTGCTGAAGAATTGATGCTTTTGAACTGTGGTGTTGGAGAACACTCTTGAGAGTCCCTTGGACTTCAAGGAGATCCAACCAGTCCATCCTAAAGGAGATCAGTCCTGTGCGTTCATTGGAAGGACTGATGTTGAAGCTGAAACTGCAATACTTTGGCCACCTGATGCGAAGATCTGACTCATTGGAAAAGACCCTGATGCTGGGAGGGATTGGGGGTGGGAGGAGAAGGGGACAACAGAGGACGAGATGGCTGGATGGCATCACTGCCTCGATAGACATGAGTTTGAGTGAACTCCGGGCATTGGTGATGGACAGGGAGGCCTGGTGTGCTGCGATTCACGAGGTTACAAAGAGTTGGACATGACTGAGCGACTGAACTGACTGAATTAATGCCTTAAGAAATGGCTACCACATAGTTTATCAGTTTGCCTAACTTTACCCCCTCAAATAATAAACATTTTATCACATGGTGTTTACTCTTATTCACAGAGAATCAAAGAATTAAAATTAATGTTCTTTACTTGGGAGTACTTATGACCTCCTTTTATATATTGATACAGGAATTTCAAGACTGAATTGAAACATCACTGTTAAAGAAGAAGGGATTTAGTGTCCCTAGTGGCACAGTGGGAATCCGCCCGCCAATGCAGGGGTCACAGGTTCCATCCCTGATTCCTAAGTAGGACATGACTGAAGTGACTTAGCATGCATGCAAGACATGCAATAGTTTGTGGTAATTACTATTTAGTATTATAAGAAATTTCTTCCTTTACAGTTGAGAGGAGTTCCTGTTGTCTTTTCTTTTATATAAATTGGAAATTATTTTTCACCCTCCCTTTCCTCCAAATAGTGAGGAAACAGCAATATTACTGTAACGATTAAATGTGACAATTCATGTAACATTCCTGCAGCACTTAATAAATGTATTGTTACTATTGTGACGATCATTATCATTACTATGATTTTACTGCAAAGGCTAACAATACCTGGCTCTGTCCATATCCTCATCTTAACAGTTACTCTTTATTCTTTTGGTGTCTCAAGATCACTGTTGGAATTAGTTTTATGAAATATTAACTTCCATAAATTCATTGGAAGGCAAAGAGAAGAGATGAAGAGGTCATTGTGAATACACTAAAATTCCCCTAAAGTATAGGGCTCCTTCTGCTCCTGTGTTCTCATTATTATTAACGGTTTTACTCCTAAATCTAATTTTTTAATGGCTTGGGGTTTTGATAGACTCTGGGCAAATTCTGCTGAGTGAGGTGGCAGAAATTATTTGGTCAAGTATAGCCGTGACAGTCAACTTGATTATTTGTTTTAAAATTTACAATCTTTTGCTTAATTACCTAAAGAAAAAAAAAGATGATTTTAGAAGACCAAATTGTGTTTATGTAAAGCTAAGTTAATTAATCTTTAATTTCTAAGTGAATTAATATTTAATTTCTTTAACTTCTAATTTGGATCTTTAAATGTGAAAAGTTCCAAAGACTTCAGACTAGAGTGTAGATTTAAAAATGAAAAGAAAGAAAACCTTGTAGCATGGGAAAGAAACATACACATTTTTCCTTTTTTATTTAAGTATTGATTAGAGAAGGCCTTTCCAGGGGGTGCAGTGGTAAAGAATCCACCTGCTGATGCAGGAGACACAAGACATGGGTTGGGACCCTGTGTTGGGAAGATCTCCTGGTAAAGACAATGGCAACCTACTCGAGTATTCTTGCCTAGAGAATCCCATGGACAGAGGAGCCTGATGGGCTACATACAGTCCAAGGGGTCACAAAGAATCAGGCAGGAAAAGCTGAGTGACACACTTTCACTTTACAATACTATAGGCTAAGTGCTGATATAAATCAGTTTCTCCCCTACCATGTTACGGATACACATCATGGTTACGTATAAAGGTAAATTCTAAAAGATGATCATTAGTGATAAAAATGAGTAATTTTTTTAATGCTTTTATATATTTATTTAAGTTTCTGATTGCTCTGGGTCTTTGTTGCTGTGCGGGCTTTCTTTAGCTGCGGTGAGCGGGGGGCAACTCTTCACTGCAGTGTGCAGGCTTCTCATTGTGGTGGCTTCTCTTGTGGAGCATTGGGATCTATGGCTCACAGGCTTCAGTAGTTGCGGCCCGTGGGCTCAGTACTTGTGGGTCCCGGGCTCTAAAGCACAGGCTCAGTAGCTGTGGCTCGTGGGTTTAGTTGCTTCATCACATGTGAGATTTTCCCAGACCAGGGAATGGAACCCCCATCTCCTGCATCAGCAGGCGGATTCTCTACTCCTGAGCCATCAGGGAAGCCCCAAGTATGATTATTTTTTTCTTCTAAGAATATTTTATTACTTTTCTAGTTGAAACAGTTTTATTTCAGAGCACAATTTATAGATAATACCAAAATGCAGATTTTGCAAAGAAAAAGTGGTTTGCTTGTTGTTATCTTCATATGGAAAAGCCTAAAATAGATTTTTCAATCCCAACTGGCACTTACTTTCAAAGTAACCTCAAGAACTCAGTGAAACCCATTTCCGTTCTTTAATACTGGAAGTAAAGGCACTATGGCCTCACCTTCTTCACCTCACTACTGTCATCTTTGGTATCATCCATTATTAAGATAAGGAATATAACATTGGGCCAATAGCAGATCATGGCATCTTGTGCATGTGAAAAATAACAGCCCAACTGAAAGTTTTGTGATAATGACATAGTGGCTTTAAAAATTATTTTTTTGTTGTTGAATATGAGGTGAGAACTAGGGAAAGTATATAGCTTAAAAAAAAGAGAAAGAAACCAAAGTTCTATTTTTGGCTTTTCTACCACTGACTCACAGTGTTAACTTGAACCAGTGACCAACTTTTGTGTATTAACTAAGCCTATCCACACAAGAGCCTTAGTGAATAGACAAAAATGAGAAAATGCTTCAGCTTCCCTATTTGAATGCCGGAGAACTGCTGAGATCACTTATATAAATATTTTTCTTTGAGCTCCCTAGAAGACAGGAACTTTATAAATATTTAGTCTTATTGTTGCACCTTAGGTACAAGTAGACAGGAAAATTATGATATTTAACTATGAAATAGCCTAGTTCAGACAATCTTGGTTCATACCAAGGACTTTGCACTGGCTTGTTAGGGTCTCTTGAGTTTTCATTTTTCCATCCTCCTCCCCCTCCCGGCAGTTGACAAATGTGGAAATATAAATAAACCTTCCACAGCAGCAAGGGTTCCAAGGTAAGAAGCCCAGCATGCATTCAGTCACACTGGCTGATGGCAAGCTGTGTATCAGAATGGGTGAGGATTCAAAATAAACATTACATTTAAAATTCCTGATTGAAAAGTGTGAGAAAATGACTCATTTTTAAGAATGAGTAATTTGGTTGAATGTACTGAACTAAAAGTCAGACCTTACTGAATTTCCAGTTTTATCTCTTTTCTGTTTCTTTTTTAGATACATGTGTAGAGAAGAAATCTAAAAAAAATGTGACTGGAACTGGCATGCTTAGAGTCAGTCATTCTTTATTTCAAGTGGAGTTTTTCAAAAGTAATTCACCTGTTTCTTCGCAAATTCCTATTCAACAGGCTCTTCCTTCAAGGTTTTAATGGTGCTAGGTTCTGGAATGATGTTCTTGGAATGCATACAAGGGTTATTTTTGGATGGTGTAATTTCAGGTGATTTTTAAAAATTTACTTTATGACTCATTTTTTCCTGCATTTCCTGACCTTTAGCTTTAAATAAGAAAGAAGTATTATTTTTACAAAAACAATAGTGAACAAATAAATTTGAAACCCCTTGCTACTGATTTTATTCTCTTCTTGGCCATATATCCTGAGTTTTTAATGGACCAGTGCTTTCTTCCTGCTTTCTTTAAGGATTTAAAACAAGCAGTTGTACAGTAATTAATTTCCAATTGGGAAACTGAGAGTTTACAAAATTGAATGGGGAGATGATTTTGATCCAGGGAACCCACACAGCAGCGTATAAAGCACACTTAGATAAAATTGTCTCTTTTGTCTTCATTTACTGGGGTCATTCAAGCCAAGGCAGAATAGATCTCTTGAAGATGAATTATGCTAATAATGTTCTGTTGATCTAATCTCAAGATGATTCTATTAGTTTTAATAGTTCTTGAGCACTCAGGGTGCTTTAGATGCAATGCCAGTTACAGAGAAGCAACAGACAATAACTTCACATTCAACAATCTACTTAATGAAAGAATAAAACCATTTAAGACTCTCTTTTGTGTATTCATGTGTGGTCGTCTTTTCTATTTTTGCCTTAACACCAGGGCAGAACAGAGCATTCGATCACATCTAGGGGGCCAAGCTTTCCCTCCACAGCCCTTCTTTGTTAAGAGGATGCTTCCAGGAGGATCTGAAACGCATCTATTTATTCTTCCTAGAAGTCTTTATTAAGCACCTACTGCACGGTGGTCCATATTCTAGGCAATGGGTTAGAATAAGGAACCAGAATCTGTTTCTGATCTAAAAGGCTGCCGAAGGAAACTGTCTATAGACAGACACTGAAATGTTAGGAGTGAGGTCTGAAGAGAAAATTCCATGGACATCGGTACCACTGTGTAAGGGTCAACGCAATCTGATGGAAATGTGGGAAGGAGGATTAGAAAATACTTCAAAGAATGGAGGGAAGAAAAGGCAAGTGTGGCAGAAAGTGAGCAATCTGAAAAGACAGACTGATGGGGGAGAGCGGGGCTCTCTTTTAGGATTCTAGAGGCAATTTTTATATGTCGTTCTAGTGGGAAATGGGTGAGTGATATGAGAGTGACCGATGGAAGGTAAAGCCAGAAGAATAAACAGGGGTCAGACTGTAGACGTGAATTTATATAACACCCTTCCCCCCACCAGGGAAGTAGATGTAACCACATGTTCCAGGCTCCTCTGCTGCTACTGCTGCTGCTAAGTCGCTTCAGTCATGTCCGACTCTGTGCGACCCCACAGACGGAAGCCCACCAGGCTCCCCCGTCCCTGGGATTCTCCAGGCAAGAACAGTGGAGTGGGTTGCCATTTCCTTCCCCCCAGGCTCCTCTATGCTAGGAATAAAAAGTAGGGTCACCAAAGAGGAAGTTTGCCTTTGATCATTCTGGAGTGACACAACGCCCTTGAAATCCCTGTGTTTCATGTGGTACCAAGATTGACTCTTCTTGGGCTCTGTGTCCACCACTTTGTTCCTCTCTCCGTATTCCTCTTCCCTTCCTGGCTAGAGCCATAGCAGTAACCACACCCCTGTACTTGTAAAATCTCAGTTCTAAGGATGAAATTCTTTGTTTGCTGAAGTTGATGCTGCTGACTCTGACGTCTGTCTGCCCAAGGAGCTACTGTGGCTACTCTCAACGGGTCAGTTCCTTTAAGTCTTCACAGGCTCTTTTATTTCTTGCCTTGTCCCAAGGTTTCAACACCTCTCTTCTCTGGTCTATTGTTATTGGTTAAACCTATAGATTTCTGTCCCCTCTCTCCTTGAGATGAGTCCCTTCTCAAGCAAGTCCCCTGAACTCCCTGCTAAGCAGATCCACTGGAAGGTTGCCTTCTGGAATTAGTCGAATATGCCTGAATCTTTGGGAAAGCACAAATCTGATGCATGCTGGTAACTCTGGGAAAGTCACGGGAAAAGGAACGGGAAGAGAAAACAAGAGCAAGAAAAAACAGGCTGAAACATGACTCTAAGAGAGAAAGTAGGCAGCTTGTGTGGAGCTTCCAAATGCAGAGCAAATAGCACCGCTTGTATATTCTTCTTGCCCATGCTGTTTTCATCTGATATCCGCTCTTATTTTTATATTCTGTATTATTTGTATCTTATGAGCCACCTTAGAATGTTTTCTGAAACATGGCAGAATATAAATAAATGAATGAATAAAGAAGGTAATTTGCAGTTACACTGAGTAATTAGCATTCTGAAGACAGGACTGATGTGGGTAAAAGTAGAGGCAAAAACAGTTTTTGACAAACACGACTCTGGCCAGAACTTGAAATAGTAGGAAGACTTCAAATTAAAAGTTAACTCCCAGATGATGCTTCGACCTTGACCTACTCTGCTGACGGCTGAGTATTTTGGCAGAATTTGTCATAACCAAACCAAATCAAACAAAAACCAGGCATAAAGAGGCAAGCCTCAGGGCACTGACTCCTGGGGTCAGGAACCAAATGCGCTGGAGGAGATGAACCGTGGGGTTAAAGGCATCGATGGTTACAATGGTTTCCGATGCAGCGAATATCGAGATGTTAAGCAGTTACCCTGGACGGGACTTTCTCTCACTTGCTGTCCATCAAACCCAGGATTATCCCTCTGATTGCTCAGGTCCTCGCCTCCTCTGCTAAGCTAAACTTGCCCTCCCTCAGCAATCTCTGATTCTCTTCCCTGGGATCCCCACCCGCTGCTCCCCGCGACGTGCCCACACTGCCCAGGCAAGCACTAGCCCTCTCCGCGCTCCTTTTCCGTCGACCCCTGGTCCTCGGCTTCTGCCTCCTCCTCTCCTCTTCCAGGACGCCCGTCACTGCGCTCCCCACGCAATCGGACCTCGGGGGCCAACCAAGTCGGGGGCGCGGGGCGGCAGGTGGATGGACCGGAAGGGCGGGTCGCGGATGGAGTCGGCGGCACTCGGCCCGCGGAGCGCCCGGGGCTGAGAGGGAGAGCGAGCCTCCGCGGCCCCTCCCGGCGGGCGGGCCGGGGGGCGGTCCCAGGCCGCCGACTCGCCCGCCGCTCCGCGTGCGCCCTCCGCGCTCCAGTCGGCGGGAGCCCAGGTGCCCGAGGGCTGGACGCGCCCGAGGATGTGCCGCTGGCCGCTGCTCCTGCTGTGGGGGCTGCTCCCCCGCGCGGCGGCGGGGGGCCCGGGCTGGCCCTTCCCGCACCGCACGCTCCTCGACTCCGAGGGCAAGTACTGGCTGAGCTGGGGCCCGCGGGGCGGCCGGCTCGCCTTCCGCCTCGAGGTGCGGACCGCCGGCTACGTGGGCTTCGGCTTCTCGTCCACCGGGGCCATGGCCGCGGCCGACATCGTCGTGGGCGGCGTGGCCCGCGGGCGGCCCTACCTCCAGGTAAGCGCGTGTATTCCCCTCCTGCAGCCGCCCCGCCGAGCCCCCGGCCGGTCGGGATTCCGGGCAGGCAGGCGCGGTTGGGGGGCGCCCCGGGCCACCCGGCTTTCTCTCCGGCGGAGGCTGGCCGCCGTCGCCCCCGTCGCCCCGCAGCCCCAGCCTGGCTTCCGCTACCCTTTGTGATCCGCTCTTGCACTCCGGAGCCCAAGGCCCCTGGCGCTGGACTCCCCAGCTCCGCCGCCCGGCCCCCGGAAAGCTGAACACGGTAACCCTAGGCAGCTTTCCGTCTCTGAACACTTTCCTGTCCCCAGCGCCCCGCTTAGTGCATGCCCCAAGTGCACACCTGCCACGCAGCACCCGTCATCCCTGATGGTTAAGGAGAGGGACCCCCGCTTTGGGGATCTACGGGACGGCTCTCAGGGTTGAAGGGACCGGAGAGTTTTGGCATTTGCTGTCTAGAATCGCGGATCTCAGAAGGCTTTTCTCTAGCTTCCCAACTCTGGGGCTGGGTCAGCTACCTCATGCCCCCAATGAATGAAAGGTCCCCAAGAATCCTTCAGTTCAGTTCAGTTCAGTCGCTCAGTCGTGTCCGACTCTTTGCGACCCCATGAATCACAGCACGCCAGGCCTCCCTGTCCATCACCAACTCCCGGAGTTCACGCAAACTCATGTCCATCGAGTCGGTGATGCCATCCAGCCATCTCATTCTCTGTCGTCCCCGTCTCCTCCGAACTTGCTGTTGGGAGCTGTTTAGGAAGCTGCGAAACCTACAAAACCCAAAGTCTTCAGGTGAAACCCCATATTAAGTGACAAAACGTTTCACTTACTTTCAGTTCAGTTCAGTCGCTCGGTCTTGTCCGACTCTTTGCGACCCCATGGACTGCAGTACGCCAGGCTTCCCTGACCATCACCAACTCCCGGAGCTTACTCAAACTCCTGTCCATCGAGTCGGTGATGCCACTTACTTTATTTAATAGCTAACAAAATTAAGTTGACAGCTACATTGCCTGTTCACAGATATTTTAATGAATAGGAAAAAAAAATAAAAAAAAAGAATTGAAATGATCGGAATGATTAGATGCTGAGGTTTTTGGACATTTTTGTCTTGATTTTGACCAACATTTGAACACTTCTCCACTATGATATAACATCGTGGTGAATATAGTGTTGCTTATCAAAGTTCATCCAAAAATACTGCCCTTTGCTAAAAGTCTGTTAATCCATATGAAAGCTACTTCTTCTGGCTGTGTATTAGGCTTTGATGATATTAAAATTGATGTACCCGATGGATTCCAAAGAGCATTTCTCAGTAATTTTATTTCTGACGTCTAAGTTTGATTGCCACGATGTTCTGCCATTAATTTTTCACCGCTAATTCTGGCAATGAGCTGTTAACTCTGGCTAGAAGTTTTAAAAATGACAGCAATAAAAACTTTAAAATGCTTCCATTGTCTATTTTTTCATAAATTAGTCCTTTCCTCCCCCAAATAAGCACAACTTCAATAAAGTTTTATGAGAATTACACCACTGAAGTCATTGATGTATAAATTTACCCCTCCTGCAGCATCTCAGACATTAAATTTGTAAACCAAGAATTTGGCCCCAAACACAGGCCTCACTAGCTGAATAATTCAGCTCTCTTCTGATATGAAGTAGACAGTACCTTATTTAAACATCTATTGAGCCACATATTTTTGCTTGTTTGTCTTTTTTTTCTTTTTTTTAGGATGGGCAGAATCAAATGCCCCTTAACTATCCTTAAATGTTTTGTTGAAGGGAGCATGGAAAGTCTTACTTTAGTGATATCATAAAATAGGTATACTTTAAAGATAACTTGATATTGTTTTTCTCAAAGAGTAGTATTTCTAGAAAGCCCATCGAGTTTGATATCAAATGAAAGACTAAGAGCAGAATTCTGTCTCAACATGCTATAAAGGGCACACCACAAACATAGTTTGTGAAATGACAGTATTTCCACACTGCGGGTAGCTCTTTGTAAAGATCACATGAGAACTAATTAAGTGCCCTTTAGATGGGTTTTGAAACATAGAAGTTTTCTTAAAGTAATTTCTAAACACATAACACTGTTCAGTAAGCCTTGAATATGGACCTTTTCCCAGTATATTTAATGAGCAAGAAATAGAACTTTCCCCTCTATTTTTATTCCTAAGGAAATGGAATTTTTATTTTCATATATAAAGGATTGTTATTTTCTCAGTTGACTGACATCCTTTACTACTACATTTTATTAAGCATTGGTAAAGAATTTGCATGCTGGTGAAGGAAATGCAAGAGACTGGTTCAATCCCTGGGTCGGGAAGATCCCCTGGAGTAGGAAATGGCAAGCCACTCCAGTATTGTTCCCTAGAGAATCCCATGGACAGAGGAGCCTGGGGCTTGTCTGTGGGGTCGCAAAATGTTGGACACAACTGAGCACACACACAGCGCAGCACAGCCCACGCATTTTAGGACATATAGTATAAATGGCAACCCACTCCAGTGTTATTGCCTGGAGAATCCCAGGGACAGGGGATCTTGGTGGGCTGCCGTCTATGGGGTCGCACAGAGTCGGACATGACTGAAGCAACCTAGCAGCAGCAGCAGCAGTATACAATAAAAATTATGCATGGCAGTTAAGTAGAAAGAAAATTTATTAAAAACCTTTTTAGTAAAATGAAAGACCCCAGACACTAAAAATAAAAAGAAATGTATCAATTCCAGCTGGATCATCCAGGTTGGGAGATTCCATTTTCCAACACTTGAAATTGTATCTTCTCCCAAAACCTCCTAATTTGAGATTCTTTGTACAGTGAGTGGCATCTTCAGCAACTCTACCAAAAGGTAAATAAAGTTCTGAAACATTGTGTATGTGATTCCGTTAGGAAACTTTGATTTTCATGTAATTTTACTTCCAGTGAGAACAAACTTTGTATGAAACAGTACAATAAAAAGCATTGCTTCTGGGGCAATGGCATTAAACTGTATAATGACTGATGACAACCTAAGTTGATGTCCAAGTCACCTTCCCTTGTGGCTACTTTCTGTATATATTATTTCATTCTTTCTTATTTAATTAGAAAACTTGACCTTTAGATATTTTATTTTATTATTATTTGGACTTTTATTTTTCCTGATGATATTAAGACTCTTCCTTTCAATAGAATTTTAACTCCTGGATAACTATGTAAGACTAAATCCCAACCAGCCAGGCAGAGAATTGTTGGTGAAACAGATGTCATAAATCCAAATCCATACAGAGGTCAGGAAGCAAATGTAAAAGAGTGACAAGACTCTAGTGGAAAGGGCAGTATTGTGATGCAGAAGAGTAGAGGGGATGGAAGAAACCCCAGTTTTCTCATGTGAATTGCTATTATGTGGGAATGCAAATCAAGTATCGCCAGATCTTCTGTTTGTTTGTTTTTTGAGAGAAGACAGATATATGTGTGTGTGTGTGTGTGTAAGTAAAATCTGATTAGTAAATAGCAGCCACAATTCAAGTTTGTATAACACACCCTGTTTTGCATATATGCACATGTAATTTCAGTTGAGATATATCCCGCGGACAGCTTGATCTGGGACCAAGAGGGAAAATGCTAAAGTGAATAAAGAATCAACTCAAATTACGAAAACTGGTGAAAGGCTGAGAGGCAGCTTCCCATTCTCTTCAGGCCCCATTTGTTCTGTGTTAGGAAATGTTCAGTGTCGGAGGGGACCTTGCTCCTCTTTTGGTTATCTATCACTGTGCAATAAACTACCCCCAAACATGGTGGTTTGTTTTGCTCACAAAGCTACTCTTTGAGCAGGGCTTGGTGGTGACAAATCTTCTTTGCTTCACTTGGTCACTCCGAGGTGAGTCACTGAGTCATCTGGAGGCTCTCTCACTGGTTTTTCTGACTGGTGACTGAGGCTGGCTGCTGGTTGGACCTCCCCAGGTACTGTGGTGGGAACGTGGCCTCTCCATGCAGCTGCCGAACTTCCTCCCAATAGTGGCTGAGTCCCAGCAGTGACCATCTCAAGAGGCCCAAGTAGAAACTGTATGGCCCTTTATCATTTAGCCTTGGAGTCCTGGACTGTGCTGTGGTCCCAGTCCCCCTGGATTCAAGAGGAAATGTAGATACCACCTCAACATACTATGGTGAGGAGGTCACATGGGAAGGGAAGAGATTAGCGTGGCCATCTTTGCAAAATCCATGCAACCACACTCATTCTCACCAACCTGTCAATCTCTCTTCAGCCACCACTTCCGAATACCTATTACCATGTATCCACTCTACACTGCTGTGATGGGGAGGCAAGCGTTTACTTATTCACCTCTTTTTTACTTCCTCATACACACACCCCCCACTCACAAGAAGTTAGTGAATAGTTAGTCTTCCTAGTCCACATTCTTTCCACCCTCCCCCGCCCCCCAAAAAAGAGTTCTAAACCTCGGCAACCCCAGATTTTTCAGTGGTTGCTAGTCACTAATTCATGACTGGATGCAATGAGACTACCTCCAGGGGGCAGTGTGACATTTGCTTGTAGATGGAAGTATCAGATTTTGATTCCGTTGCCTCAAGGCAGTATACTGGCTTGGACACTCTTAAAACTATACCCAGAGATGAGGTATTATGGAAATTGGCCCTGCCCGTTTTGTAATCCTCCAACCCTGGAGCAGATATTTCTTTAAAGGGTGTACCAGGTACCATCAAAATGGGAAAGAAGAGAGAAATGTGGTTGTGGAGTGAAGCCCGTCTCCATGTAACCTATCAGATAAGTTGTTCACTTAGGGACACGGTACTCCTGGGATGGTACTGAGGTTGGCTTCCAGACACTGTGTTTCACAGAGTTGCCAGGGTCGGGGTGGGAAGCAGTCTTTCCTTTCGCCTTGGCTTTGGAAAGCCTCACTATTCTGTCTCAGTGAATTAACTCAATGCTTACTTCCCTGATGGATTCGTGTCCTCTCCTTGTACTTTGCCCCTTTCTGACACAGAGCAATCCCACCCCCATCCAAGCCACTTAGCAACTGTTGAGTCGCCATTTGGGGGAAGTAATCCGGGTTGATGAATGCCTAGTTTGTGCGAGTTGGAGAAGAGGGCAGCATTGTCAGATGTGCCTGTTGAAATCTGCACAAAAATGAATTCACTCTTCCTTTGGGGGTGTAAATTGCTGCGGAATGGAGGCAGAAACTGATGTCATCATTTGTTACAACTTCACTGATTGGCTGTTGCCACCACCGAAACTTTGCTGTGATGAGGAGTCTCTTCAGCAGCGGGGTAATTGCTGCCGGGCTGCTTGCTGAGGAAGTGCTGGGAAATTGTGCTGTGATTTGGAATCACAGAAAACAGTGAGCATTCTTTGTGGTTAACGATGTGCTTCTTTTAAGTGCACCGCAGCCAACGGCAACAAAGAAATGTTTGGAAAGCAAATTGAAAAGCTGTGAGGGGAAGAGAAGAGAGTGTACAACCCAGACACAGATCAGCTGGGGCTTTGTTAAGAGGTATTTATAAATCTTCAGGTTATGCCCTGCCCCCTGCTCCCTCTTTGCCAATTTCCAGATGACAAGGGACCTCTCCAAGCTTCATGTTTGGTGTATTAGTAGTAAGTCCACATGCACCAGTGTAAGTGGGAACCAAGAATCACCAGGATGCTCTTCAGCTGTGTGGTCTCCCTGACAAAGCAAATGATTTCAAGAAGCCAGCCCGAGGAAAAGGACTAAGAGCCAGGAGAACAATGCACCTGAATTGACCGTCAAAGTTCAAGGCTTCAGGCGGCCAACGGCCTATTTCTGGATTCTTGGAAAGAAAGCCAAGAGTCCATCCACTTCAAAGAAAGTGAATGGTGGTTTATTGATTCATCATTCGTAATAGAGCCCTGTTAAAATAGAGTTGCTGGCCAAAAGAATGAATTCATTATATATCATCTTGTTTCTGTAAATGTTTGATCTGTATGTAAAACAAACAAACAACTCTGCCTAAGGATGCCTCATAATGTGGCTTATTGTAACTTTTAAAAGATAATTAGTACAGAACTTTTAAACAGAGGATTATTTCTCTAGAAAACCTCTTCTCCCCTTCTGTCTTTTTTTAACTTGTTAAATTCTGGAGTAGACCAAAAATAAAGAAAATCTTCACCTAAGGACAGCATATAGTATGCACATAAGCAGGAAATTCTGCAAAAATAAGAAAGCTTCAAATGTATTAATTTTTGTTAACGGTAAAAATGGGATTATATATGAGTGCTATGCAAATAGTGTATAGTTCAAATTTAATTTACTGTTGAGGTGTTTTGTATTCAACTAATGTAGCCAATATCTGAGATTATTGATATTACTCCCGGCAATCTTGATTCCAGCTTGTGTTTCTTCCAGCCCAGCGTTTCTCATGATGTACTCTGCATATAAGTTAAATAAGCAGGGTGACAATATACAACCTTGATGTACTCCTTTTCCTATTTGGAACCAGTCTGTTGTTCCATGTCCAGTTCTAACTCTTGCTTCCTGACCTGCATACAGGTTTCTCAAGAGGCAGGTCAGGTGGTCTGATATTCCCATCCCTTTCAGAATTTTGCACAGTTTATTGTGATCCACACAGTCAAAGGCTTTGGCAGAAAGTGAAGAACTAAAAAGCCTCCTGATGAAAGTGAAAGAGGAGAGTGAAAATCTTGGCTTGAAGCTCAACATTCAGAAAACAAAGATCATGGCATCTGGTCTCATCACTTCATGGGAAATAGATGGGGAAACAGTGGAAACAGTGTCAGACTTTATTTTTTTGGGCTCCAAAATCACTGCGGATGCCGATTGCAGCCATGAAATTAAAAGATGCTTACTCCTTGGAAGGAAAGTTATGACCAACCTAGACAGCATATTAAAAAGCAGAGACATTACTTTGCCAACAAAGGTCCGTCTAGTCAAGGTTATGGTTTTTCCAGTGGTGATGTATGGATATGAGAGTTGGACTGTGAAGAAGGCTGATCGCCGAAGAATTGATGCTTTTGAACTGTGGTGCTGGAGAAGACTCTTGAGAGTCCCTTGGACTGCAAGGAGATCCAACCAGTCCATTCTAAAGTAGATCAATCCTGGGTGTTCATTGGAAGGACTGATGCTAACGCTGAAACTCCAATACTTTGGCCACCTCATGCAATGAGTTGACTCACTGGAAAAGACTCTGATGCTGGGAGGGATTGTGGGCAGGAGGAGAAGGGGATGACAGAGAATGAGATGTCTGGATGGTATCACCGACTCGATGGACATGAGTTTGAGTGAACTCCGGGCGTTGGTGATGGACAGGGAGGCCTGGCATGTTGTGATTCATGGGGTCGCAAAGAGTCAGACACGACTGAGCGACTGAACTGAACTGAATGTAGCCAAATATTATGATAAATCTTTAAACAGTGTTTGGTTTTACAAGTTGAATATTGATATTTTGGGCACTTACTTGTTGCTCTTCAGAGCTCAGAGTTCAGTTGGTCCCCCTTAAATTTCCTGACTCTCCCACCTGAATTTTATAGTTAAGAAACTGGGCCTTAGGTACCTATTAAGTGACCTGTCGGAAGCCATATAGATCAGGATTCATTTCCTCTTGGTCCGGTTTTTCTTTCTTCTGCAAGCAGCTGGTAGCTTACATAAAAACATTTCAATTTTCTTCCTCAATAGTGAAAGAACGTGTTAATAAAAAGCAGTTTTAAAAAGATTGGTAAAATCATAGTATTTCTCTTACTATTTTCGTTGTACAAATGCCATAGATATATATTTCTGTAATGTGATTTTTCATTCATAGAATTCTTAATATATGCCATACATTATAGTCCTTCAAGTGTGTTAGCTCGTGTAATTCTCACAATAGCCCTATGAGGTCCATATCTCATTTCTCCCATTTTGTAAACGTATAAATTTGAGGCTCCAGGTCATACAGCATGGGAATCATTTGTGAGTTTCACATGACTGTTTTAGTAAAGTACTCACTGATAATGTTGGAATGTTCATTCATTCATTCAACCAATATTGATTAAAGGTTTATTGAACAGTTCTAGATCCTGGGGACATAGCATTGACTGAGAGGAAATCAGTGGTCTCATGGAGCTCCCATTTTGATGGGGAGTAAACAAATAAGCAAGAAAAATATCAGAAAGTGATAAGTGTGTGCAGAGGTTTTAAATAGGGTGATGTGATAAGGGGCAGTGGTGTGGCTATTTCAGATTGTGAGACTTACAGTTAAAACACAAAGGAAAACAAGTGTCCGAAGTTTTAAATGTTGTCTTTCAAGATTAACCATAACATTTTCCATTCAGAGTATTATATACTATGAGGAAGATTATCTGGCATGGGCTTCAAAGGACTCGGTAGACATTGACTATAGGAGTCTGCCTGTGTGGAAGAAATATAATTAAAGTGTCTGAACCGCCTGAGCTCTCTTTTCTGTTTCTGTAGCCTTGTTACACACATGTTTAGTAAGCTCAGCTAGAGTCTTTCAGGCTTTGATCTAGAGATTCGGTGATTTTATAGGAGTTTCTTTCTTAATACGAGGTGTGAATGTTTTTCTCTTGTACTCTGTGTTCCTTCTCATCTTCAATAACATAAGAGAGCTAAAGGACTTTGAGAAGCTAGATCAACAAAACTACGAGTCTGGGGAAGTTTTCCTTCTTTCTGGCACTTTGTAAACTAAAACTTGAGAACCTCAGTTTCTTAGATACAACTAAATTGCTACTATGTTTTTTCCTCCCTTGAAAGCTTCATGCCCAGAAGCCCATTCATATAGGAAAACTCATAGTAGATGAAACCATGTAGAAGCAAGGCCTTCTTGTATTTTGGACCTCCAGATCCCTTCAGACAGGGCCAAGATGGCAATGGCAAATTGCAGTTCAGTGGTGAGAAGGCAGTGCTAATAGAGGGCTGAGAACTGGGAAGATACTTCCCATGTCAGAAATTCCCAAATTTGCACATTGAAATCACCTGGACATCTTTTAAAATTTTTAGCATCCAGACATCCCCCCTCCCTTCTTCACAACATTAAATCACAATCTCTAGCGGTCTACACAGGCCTTAATGTATTTTAAAGTTTCTTAATTGATTCTGTGAAGTCAAGTTCAGGAACTACTGACCTTGTGTGGTCAGGTTCTTTGATCAGAATCAGTCAACTTCCATGTGGTCCACCTGCAGAAGCTTGGAAGATTCCAGACTCTGGGCATGGAGATGCATAACAGGATTCCCAACAAAGCAATTCAGAGTGACTGATGTTTGAAGCAGGGTTGGCATGTGCTTGGATAGAGATTATTTTGTAAAGTAGAAAAGTCAAGTGGGTTTTTGTAGAATTGAAACACTTCTGAGATCTTTAACAAATGTGTTGATAATTTGAAGTATTTTCTCAGAGTTACATGCTGAAATGAGAACAGCAACGGGAGAACTGTGGGTGGCGGTGTATTTTGAAATACTCTGAGCCAGAAATCTCCCTCCTCTTCATACCTCCCTACCATTCCTACACACCTTTTGTCAGTTGGTACTGGCTGCTATATTTCTAAGCAACAGAAATATCTGCCCACACAAAGCCTAAAATTGGTAAGTTATATGCGGTCACAGGGCATCAAAGGAATATTAATAAATGAAAGTCTCAGGTTCGTCTCAGCCTGCATGTAAGCCAAGAGGTGTGTTCTGCTCTCACATCTTTATTAGAATGATTAACAAAATGACTCCCTTTGTATTTGGAAAAATTCTGAAGTGTATTTCTAGCTAGTGTAAAGTCTAAACAGATACTCTTTCCCTTCCCACTTTCATTTTCCAAGATTACTAATAAGCAGTGAAATGCCCTAAAGCTATAGTTGCAACAGGGAGAAGCAGGAAAAGGAGTTTGCATAGTAGCTAATTAGTGTTTCATTAGGGCGTGGATGGAACATCTACAAGCTGATGAGTGTCTCATCTTCCTGAAGGAACAAGAAAGAGTCCATTTGCCTGGTGGGTCCTCAAGGAATACCTGCTGAATAACTGCTGAGCAGTTAAGAGCAGGAAGGCCTGCTATGAGTCCCAACACTGCTTGTTGCTTATTCCTTGTGTGGCCCTAGGCCAACTCTTTAACCTTGCTCAAGTGACAGTTCCCTTTATGAAGAAGGAAATTGTATCTACCCATGGCATTTTTGTGAGGACTCAATGCAATAGACAGTTAAAGCTCTTGGTAGAGTATATGGTACATTGAAAGTACTCAGTCAATACAAGGTATTGTTAGAATGAGTCAATCACTTAGTGAAATATCACAATTGTCAGATGATTGTGTGCATGTATGTTTAGTCACTCAGTCGTGTCTGACTCGTTGCGACACCATGGACTGTAGTCTGCCAGGCTCCTCTGTCTGTGGGATTTCTCAGGCAAGAATACTGGAGTGGGTTGCCATTTCCTGCTCCAGGGGATCTTCCTGACCCAGGGATAGAACCTATGTCTCCTGCATTGATAGGTGAATTCTTTGCCACTGTGTCACCTGGGAAGCCCTTGTCAGATGATTACATGGAGACAGATGTCCCAGGTTTTCAGCTTGTAGAAAAAATATCTATTAAGGGAAGAGTTAGGGGAGGTTGAGAGTCGTTTATAAAAACTCAAGGACAAACTTTAAGCAACAGATTTGTGAATGCTTTGCCCAAAGCAATTGGTTTGTGACTAGAGGTCAACATTCTTTCAATAAACACAAATTATACTGATAAGACTGCATTTTCTTTGGCATTTGATTTGCTGGACCTGTAGTTCAGCTAGTAAATAAATGTTGTGTCAGAATGATACTAAGGTAATTGGCAGGTTTCATATGACGTCACTGAGAAGATGGACTAATAAAGTTGAATTAGTTATTATAAATATTTAAACATCCATACCCCAAAAATGTTGATAACAGACTGCCTATATTAGGCTACAGAATAAGGACTCAAAAGATAGCAATATATTAAAATAAAGGAAGAAAACGAAAAGTTAAAAATTCAGTGAGAATACGAATAAACACTTGATTTAATGTTTAATTCTGTATGTACAAAGTGTGTAAAATTGGTCTTAATTGGAATTCATATTAGGTCTAAGTAGTCGTTCATCCTAAGCTCAAAAGATGTGCCTGTTGAACACATGAATGCAATATTAGCCTATAAATGCTACATTGACATCAAGGGAAGGAATACTGACATTGTACTCTATACTAGGCTAATCATTCCAGAAGTTACCTTCTAGAATAACTTTTTAAAAGATGTATGGGTGACCTGGATTGTTCTAAAGGAGAATTACAAAGATGATTGAAATATCTGGAAATTGGGCTACTGAGGCAATGGGAAGCATCTGGCTGTATTTGGAGAAAGAACAGTTGGAAAAGACATAATCTTTGCCTTGAAATAGTGGACAGCCTTCCTCAAGAAAGATGGATTATATGTTGCCTATTAGGCTCCAAGGGAGGAAAAAAGACCCAATTGCCGTCTATGGGGTCACACAGAGTCGGACACGACTGAAGTGACTTAGCAGCAGCAGCAGCAGTATACTTTAAAGACAGAAGCTTTCAGGTTAGTACAAGAAATACATTTCTACTGTCAGAGTTATTAAAACAAAATGAGTTGCAGTATTTCCCTGG
This sequence comes from Moschus berezovskii, assembly GCF_049115385.1. NCBI lineage: Eukaryota > Metazoa > Chordata > Mammalia > Artiodactyla > Moschidae > Moschus > Moschus berezovskii. The sequence continues at coordinate 77,576,364 of NC_142469.1, read as the reverse complement.
CTGTCCAATGGTTAAGACTTCACACTTCCAATGCAGGGAGCACAGGTTCAATTCCTGGTAATGGAACTAAGATCCCTCATGGAGCAGCATGGTGTGGCCAAAAAATAAACTAAAATAAAATTGAATGAGTTGCCTTGTGAGGTTGTTAAGTGCATGAGCTTTGTCACTGGAGATATTGAACATTGTGATCCTCTCCTAAAAACATTTTTTAAAGAAATCTTCCTTTGGTGGGAACTAAGATTAGGTGTCATATCTTTTTGGCTTTTCATACTGTTCATGGGTTGATGAAGAATTGATACTTTTGAACTGTGTGCTGGAGAAGACTCTTGAGATTCCCTTGGACAACAAGGAGATCAAACCAGTAAATCCTAAAGGAAATCAACCCTGAATATTCATTGGAAGGACTGATGCTGAAGCTGAAACTCTAATACTTTGGCCACCTGATTCATTGGAAAAGACCCTGATGCTGGGAAAGATCGAAGGCAAAAGAAGAGGGCAGTAGAGGATGAGATGGTTGGATAGCATTACCAACTCAGTGGACATGAATTTGAGCAAACTCAGGGAGATGGAGAAGGACAGGGAAGCCTGGCATGCTGCAGTCCATGGGGTCCCAGAGTCGGACATGACTTAGCAACTGAACAACAACACAACATAGATTAGGTATACTTCAGGCTGTCTTCCAACTTGAGTGTGATGCTGGAAATAACTACTCCACAATCATACTTGTAGAGAGAAATTACTAGAAGAGGAAACATTATCAACTATGAAACTATGTGGGTTTTTTTGCCACTTTATTTTTTTAATTGAAGGATAATTGTTTATAGAATTTTGTGGTTTTCTGTCACACATTAACAAGAATCAGCCATAGGTACGCCCATGTCCGCTCCCTCCTGAACCTCCCTCCCACCCCCCTCCCCATCCCATCCTTCTAGATTGTCACAGAGTCCTTGTTTGAATTCCCTGAGTCATGTAGCAAATTCCCATTGGCTATCTATTTTACATATGGTAGTGTAAATTTGCATGTTACTCTCTCCACACATCTTACCCTCTCCCCGCCCACTCTGTGTCCATAGGTCTGTTCTCTATGTCTGTTTCTTTATTGGTGCCCTGAAAATAAATTTATCAGTACCATCTTTCTATATTCCATATATATGCATCATATATATATATATACTGACCTACTTCACTTTGTATAATAGACTCTAGGTTTGTCCACCTCATTAGAACTGACTCAGATGTGTTCCTTTTTCATGGCTGAGTAGCATTCCATTATATATGTACCATAGCTTCTTTATCCATTCATCTGTTGATGGATATCTAGGTTTCTTCCATCTTCTAACTATTGTAAATAGTGCTGCAACGAATATTGGGGTACATGTGTCTTTTTCAGTTTTGGTCTCCTCAGGGTATATGCCTAGGAGTGGGATTGCTGGGTCATATGGTGGTTTTATTCCTTATTTTTTAAGGAATCTCCATGCCTTCTTGCATAGTGGCTGTATCAATTTACATTCCCACCAGCAATGCAAGAGGGTTCCCTTTTCTCCACACCCTTTCCAGAATTTATTGTTTGTAGTCTTTTTAATGATGGCCATTCTGACTGGTGTGAGGTGGTATCTAATTGTAGTTTTGATTTGCGTTTCTCTAATAATGAGCAGTGTTGAGCATCTTTTCATGTGTAAAAATATGGAACGCTTCATAAATTCATGTGTCATCCTTGTGCAGGGGCCGTGCTAATCTCTGTATCATTCCAATTTTAGTATATGTGCTGCTGAAGTGAGCACATCTATGTTGTTTTTTAACTTGAACTCAAGAAGTTCTGTTTCTGTGGATAGGTGTGCAGTGAATATTTACAATTATTGTGAGAGTATTTCATTTCTTCCCCTACTATATATTTCAGTATATTTGAATTATATTAGTGAACATATGTTAATCCTATATAGTGAATATATATTCTTTCTGAAACCTAAAAAAATGAAGAAAAAGAAGAAAGAGAATGTTTTATGACTTATAAATACTCAAAAGAATTTGGAGGGCTTTAGGAGCCTTTATTGGAGAAGGAAATGGCAACCCACTCCAGTGTTCTTGCCTGGAGAATCCCGGGGAGGGGGAGCCTGGTGGGCTGCCGTCTATGGGGTTGCACAGAGTTGGACACGACTGAAGCGACTTAGCAGGAGCCTTTCTTTATATTCAAGGCTGACTATAAAGTCAGTAAGTTTCTGAAACTTGGTTGGCGCATTATTTTGATCTAAGAACAGTCTATATATACTCTGCCTCTAGACTTTCTCACCTGGGTGTCTAGATAGCATCTCAAACCTGCTTCTTCCCTGGCCTTTCCCATTTCAGTAAATGGCACCTCCTGGTAGCTTCTGTCAAAAATCAGGGGTCATCCTTTTTTCTTCTCCTTCCTTCATCCCACATATAAAACCTGTCTTCAGGTCTATTGGTGCTTCCTCCAAACTAAATCTAAAACCTGCCTACCTCCCTTCAGTTTTATCACCATCACTCAAGCTTGAACCCATGGGACCACTGCTTGATTCCTGTCTTCTGACCATGGCTCTTCTTTCTTCTCTCCATTTTTACATGGCAGCCTCAGTAACACACACACATTCTCTCTCTCTCTCACACATATGCACACATAGGCACATATATATGTGTGTGTGTATGTGTATATTTATATATATTTTCACATCAATCAAAATATGGCACTTGCTGCTAAAGGCTCAAATGACTGTATAAGCTTAGTATTAACTTTGAGCTCCCTATATTGATTTGCAAAACATCATAACCTTTGGGGCATCAGCTGATCCCTGCTGACCTCATTTTTCTGTTTTGGGCACTAGAGTTCAGTCATACTGGCGTTTATTTGCTTCACCAAACTGGATAAACCTTGCCCCTGCCCCTTCCAACAGCTGCTGTCTCTTCCCAGACCTACTTCCTCCACACTTTTCACTGACTGGTTGCTAAATGTAGTTTATTTCTCAAAATAAGTTTCATTGTCTCAGTGGTGACTTTTCTGATGCCTCAACTCCAGGCTTTCCAGTTCATCTCTAGAATCTCTGTTTTATTTTCCTATAAGCACTTATTGTCAAAATATTTTTGGTTATATTATTATTTGAGTTCAAAAATTGTTTATGCTGCAACTGCAGTATCAGTTTGATGATGATGGGGACTTTGTCTTGTAGTCTGTACTGTACAGTCATGTGCTCTCAGCCCTACCACAGGGACTGAAGAGTAACAGCCATGCAATAAAATAAATGTTGGAAAAAAGAAGGAAGGGAGAGAGGGAGGAAGGAGGAAAGACAGGAGAGAAGGAGCCTCCTTTTCAAAATTAATTCCTTGCATAAACTAGAAATGGCAACCCCCTCCAGTATTCTTTTCTAGAAAATCCCATGGACAGAGGAGCCTGGTCAGCTACAGTCCAGGGGGCCACAAAGAGTCTGACACAACCGTGCGAGTTCACAAACTGGTCATAGAGAGTTAAGAGAAGCCATCTAAAATTTTTTTAAAAGTTAAGATGGTGAAATAGGTTGAAAGTAAAAATATGTCAATGGTAAAATCTGAAATTCCTTTTTTCATTGTAGTCTATTCTTAGAGATCAAGTCAAAGTTTTAATTTTACACTTTATCTGATAATTCTATAATGATCAGTTCAGGTCAGTTCTCTCCATGAAAAATAAAATGAGATGATTGGCTGTGGGAGAAAAATCAGGATGTGTATTTTCGGAAGGTAGCATTTAAAGAACAACCAAATTGCTCAGGTGTCCCCTCCCTGGAAAGCAAGCTTACAGGGCTCCTGTTTTGATATTCTGGCAGCTACTTAACAGATCACTTCTTTGAACTAGAGAGTCTCAGTTTTATCTGAAGTGGTTCCTAGAAGGCAATCCCCTTCTGTTTTGACATTCCTCTCAAATTTCCAAGATTAGCAAAGAAATAACTTATTAAAATCAACTTATACTGAAATCTGAAGATTATATTTATATAGTTTGTTAATAGGGTTTTATGTTTTTTTAGGATCAAAGATTCCCTTGAACACAAAATATCTATTATACTATCAGTATTATTAAAGCACCATAACACTTATTACAGAAATGGATATTACAAACAGAAATGTCTGAAGTAACAAGGCTTTTGTGATTTAGAAAAAGAAGAAAAACTACAAGCACCTGTTGAAGAAAATGATGACAGATGGTCACATTTTTCTCAAGGTTCCCTGTGCAGCTGTGCTTACATTCAGTTCCCCAGGCTGAACTGGGGTTTATTCATATCTTTTATTACACCCGTAAGAATTTTCACTTCATCCTGTTTAACACAGCCGCAGTCAAAGCTCTTTGCTGTTAAAGAGATTTTATTCAAGAGAGAAAGACTGACAGTGAGTGAGGACCAGTTTCACATCTGCGTAACCATGTTTTTTAATAAGAGTTTGTAGCCATCCTGTGGATTATCAAGGCCAGCATTTTGGGTATGTTATCTTAGTTTGAAGGTAGCAGTCATTACTCTGGCTGTCATGCAAAATGATAATGCCAACTTCTGCTGATGTTGGCTTAACTTTACTATTGCCACATAGCATTTTGAAATCTCTGTAATACGCTTCATTTATTTCAGAGCATAACCTGTGCATAAGGAAAAATATCCCGTGAGAATATGTTTCAGGAGTAATATTTTTATGACAGAACTGGGGATTTATTTTATTGCCAAAGTCTAATTATCAAAGCAGATTTTCAAGGGTAAAGCTAATATTTTATGTTTAAAAAGTATAAACAAGGTTAATATATGATTCATATAATAATCTTTGATAAAAACAAAAAATAAAGCCTCAATGATAATTCATATTGAAACTTATCTTTATGCAGATATTTGAGTTCAAATATGATTGAAATCCACATAAAATCATTTATCTAGGAAAATATTACTTTCACATTTCACTTTACAGAACGTTAGAAATGAATAAGTAGAAAGAAGAATGACTTTTGCATAACATATTTTATATATTAAATAGTTAAAACATCTACATATTTTTATTCTTAAATACTTACAAAATCTCTATAGAATCATGATTCTCTGAATCATCCTCAACCCTCCTGCCCTCATAAAGTCAATTTTTAGTGCTTAATCAGAGCCTACTTTTATTTATCAGTATTTCATGTTATATTTATAATTTATAAATATATTTAATACATATATCATACAATGAGACTTTTATAATGGCTGTGGTTTTTATAATCAGACCGTGACAATGAGAGTGCACTGTGATCAGTATTCCTGCTTTTACCTTAAAAGTCCTGGAATATCAAGCACTATAGCAAGATGGCTAAGGAATGGCCTTCACCATGGATGTACAGTGAAGCTACATCTGGCCCCATTTGCTAAATGGGATGAGGAGTGAGAAGGAGAGCCATTTGTTTCTAATCCTAAAAGTGAAAATCAAATAGTAAAAATGATCTGGAAGATTTCCTTAAATATCCCGTAAGTACTATACTATCTGGTTTTGTGAAGATAAATTTCTAGGTCATGTTATTAGTATTCAAATTCTTATTTGAATGTTATTCGATGTTTTACTGTCATTCTCCATTTTTTTCCCCAGAAGATGATAGTAACAAAGTAAGTATTCTGTTTAATTACCCACTTGAAAACATTTATCCCTTTGTCAAACTGTCAGGAAACCCTTAAATTCACTAAATTTTTTTTTGGTTTAGCCAATTGGAAGGATCCATTCTCAAGATTGTTCTCTTAGTGACTTGCTTTCTTTTCCTCCTACCTTCTTCCTTTTCTTCTCTCTCTCTTCTCTCCTTCCTCCCAGCTAGAATAATTGAAGGATAAGAAATTTGAGATCCAGATTTTCTTTTGCCCTTTTGTCTCCTTTTGACTCATTTAATTGTGCTTTTAAGGTTTGCCAGTATGCCATTCTTTTATTGTATAATATCGACATCATTGAGCCTGTGTTTAATTATAGTTCATTTATTTTCTTAATACAGGCTGAAGGAAGAAGGTAGGCACTGCTAGGGAATATTTTGCTCCTACTAAGTCAAATTATTCCTATACCACAAAGATATGAATATTGGAGGTTCATCCGTTCTTTTAGCTTCAAAATTACCCCCTCATTTAGATTTATCAAAAGGAAAGGCAGGATGTTACTTTCAAAATTGCGCATAATGTATTTAATGACTCCCCAATATGCAAGGCACTCCATTAGGCACTGAGGACGTAAATTAACATTAGAAAATATTCTAAAATAGGATTTATCTTTCTCAAATCTGTTTTTTTAAAAATTTCTTTAAAATAGGTAGGGAATACCCCCTAGTGTGAAAGGATTTCAGTGAACAGTTGCATGCATGAACTCTTTTTCTAAATGTTGATGTCAGTTTCGTAAGATTCATGTCTGTTTAAGGGCTAAAAGGTCGTAATAGCCTTCCCAGATGTGTCTGCATCACACATCATGCAGACCAAACTCATTCTAGCATCTGGTTAAATACATTCCACACCAGGTCTTCAGTTCAGTTCAGTTGCTCAGTCGTGTCCGACTCTTTGCAACCCCATGAATCACAGCACGCCAGGCCTCCCTGTCCATCACCAACTCCCGGAGTTCACTCAAACTCACCTCCATCAAGTCGGTGATGCCATCCAGACATCTCATTCTCTGTCATCCCCTTCTCCTCCTGCTCCCAATCCCTCCCAGCATCAGAGTCTTTTCCAGTGAGTCAACTCTTCGCATGAGGTGGCCAAAGAATTGGAGTTTCAGCTTTAGCATCAGTCCTTCCAATGAACACCCAGGACTGATCTGCTTTAGAATGGACTGGTTGGATCTCCTTGCAGTCCAAGGGACTCTCAAGAGTCTTCTCCAACACCACAGTTCAAAAGCATCAATTCTTTGGCAATCAGCTTTCTTCACAGTCCAACTCTCACATCCATACATGACCACGGGAAAAACCATAGCCTTGACTAGATGGACCTTGGTTGGCAAAGTAATGTCTGCTTTTTAATATGCTATCTAGGTTGGTCATAACTTCCTTCCAAGGAGTAAGCGTCTTTTAATTTCATGGCTGCAATCAGCATCCACAGTGACACCAGGTCTTAAACATATGTAAATAAAATTAAGAACAAGTGGGAAAATAATCTATTGCTCCCCTCTTTTTGTTTCATTCACAGTGTAAACAACTTTTTTAAAGGTGTAAATTTATAACTGGATTAGCAAGATTAGGTGTCTCTTTCTAAGCAATTACCACTGGTTAGAGATACCAAGGAGAAGGAAATGGCAACCCACTCCAGTGTTCTTGCCTGGAGAATCCCAGGGAAGGGGGAGCCCAGTGGGCTTCCCGTCTATGGGGTCACACAGAGTCGGACACGACTGAAGTGACTTAGCAGCAGCAGCAGCAGCAGCAGAGATACCAAAGGAATATTTCATGCAAAGATGGGCACAATAAAGGACAGAAACGGTATAGACCTAACAGAAGCAGAAGATATCCAAAAGAGGTGGCAAGAATACACAGAAGAATTATACAAAAGAGATTCTAATGACACAGATAACCATGATGGTGTTATCACTCACCTAGAGCCAGACATCCTGGAGTGTGAAATCAAGTGAGCCTTAGGAAGCATCACTACAAAAAAATCTAGTGGAAGTGATAGAATTTCAGCTGAACTATTTCAAATCCTAAAAGATGATGCTGTCAAAGTGCTGTACTCAATATGCCAGCAAATTTGGAAAACTCAACAATTACCACAGGATTCAAAAAGGTCAGTTTTCATTCCAATCCCAAAGAAAGGCAATGCTAAAAAATGTTCAAACTACTGCACAATTGCACTCATTTCACATGCTCGCAAAGTAATGCTCAAAATTCTTCAAGCTAAGTTTCAATAGTACATGAACTGAGAACTTCCAGATGTTCAAGCTGAGTTTCGAAAAGACAGAGGAACCAGAGATCAAATTGCCAACATCCACTATGTCATAGAAAGAGCAAGATAATTCCAGAAAAATATCTAGTGCTTCATTGACTAAGATAAAGCCTTTGACTGTGTGGATCACAACAAACTGGAAAATTCTTCAAGAGATGGGAATACTAGACCACCTTACCTTCCTCCTGAGAAACCTGTATGCAGGCCAAGAAGCAACAGTTAGAACTGGACCTGGAACTATGGGTTGGTTCAAAATTGGGAAAGGAGTACGTTAAGGCTGTATATTGTCAACCTGCTCATTTAACTTACATGCAGAGTACATCATGCAAAATGGCAGGCTGGATGAAGCACAAGCTGGAATCAAGATTGCCAGGAGAAATATCAATAGCCTCATATATGCAGATGGCACCACTCTTATGGCAGAAAGCAAAGAGGAACTAAAGAGCCTTAATGAGAGTGGAAGAGGAGAGTGAAAAACTGGTTTAAACTCAACATTCAAAAAACGAAGATCATGGCATCTGGTCCCATTACTTCATGGCAAATAGAAGGGAAAACAAGGGAAACAGTGACAGACTATTTTCTTCGGCTCCAAAATCACTGCAGATGGTGACTGCAGCCATGAAATTAAAAGACACTTGCTCCTTGAAAGAAAAGCTATGACAGACCTAGACAGCATGTTAAGCAGAGATGTTACTTTGCTAACAAAGATCCATATAGGCAAAGCTATGGTTTTCCTACTAGGCATGTATGGATGTGAGAGTTGGACCATAAAGAAGGCTGAGCACCAAAGAATTGATGCTTTTGAACTGTGGTGTTGGAGAAGACTCTTGAGAGTCCCTTGGACTGCAAGGAGTCAAACCAGCCAATCCTAAAGGAAATTAATCCTGAATATTCACTGGCAGGACCGATGCTGAAACTGAAGCTCCATTACTTTGGCCACCTAATGCGAAGAGCCTACTCGTTAGAAAAGGCCCTGATACTGGGAAAGAGTGAAGACAGGAGGAGAAGGGGGCAACAGAGGATGAGATGGTTGGATGGCATCACCAACTCAATGCACATGAGTTTTAGCAAGCTCCGGGAGTTGGTGAAGGACAGAGAAGTGTGGTGTAATACAGTCCACGGGTTGCAAAGAGTCAGACGTGACTGAGTAATGAACAACAGCAACCACAGTGATTGAGAAGATAATACTGTGCCTAGAATATTTTGCATCCTACACAGGAATAGAAATAGAGGATAAGAATTTGGAGACGGAATGATCACTTCCAGTTGGAATGATCAGAGAAAACTTTGTAGAAGAATCATGAGTCTTGGAGAAAGGAAGCTTTTCAATGCAGTTGTTTCAATGGGTGGAGGTAGTGGTGGATATGTCAGTGGGGTGAAGACTAGGGGAGATAGAGAGGAAGAATATGAACAAAAGCAAAAGGCTGGGCAAAGACAGAAAGTTGTGTGTGTGTGTGGTCAGTTGCTCAGTCTTGTCCGACTTTGTGACCCTGTGGACTGTAGCTTGCCAGGTTCCTCTATCTATGGGATTTTCCGGGAGGATGCTAGAGTGGGTTGCCATTTCCTACTCCAGGTGATCTTCCTGACCCAGGGATCTAATCCAAGACTCCTGCATTGGCAGGCAAAATCTTCACCACTGAGCCACCAAGATTTGAAGGGAATAATAAATAGATAATAGAGATTATGTGGTGAGATTAATGATAGACACCCTGGAAAACCAGGCTAAACTTTAGAGAAATTTGAATCTAAATGATAGAACTTATTACTCTATGGAGAAGGAAATGGCAACCTACTCCAATATTCTTGCCTGGAGAATCCTGTGGACAGTGGAGCCTGGAGGGCTGCTGTCCATAGGGTTGCACAGAGTTGGACACGACTGAAGGGACTCAGCATGTGTGAATGCATTGGAGAAGGAAATGGCAACCCACTCCAATATTCTTGCCTGGAGAATCCCGGGAACGGGGGAGCCTGGTGGGCTGCCTTCTGTGGGGTTGCACAGAGTCGGACATGATGCGACTTAGCAGCAGCAGCAGCAGCAGTACTCTATACTGTTGAATAAAATGTAATGGCATGTTGAGAGTGATTTTCAAGGAAGCGCTTGACAAAAATATTTAGTGATAGAATCTGAACTTAGAAATTGAATGGAGCAGAAGGCAATGGCAAGCCACTCCAGTACTCTTGCCTAGAAAATCCCATGGATGGAGGAGCCTGGAAGGCTGCAGTCCGTGGGGTCACTAAGGGTCGGACACGACTGAGCAACTTCACTTTCACTTTTCACTTTCACACATTGGAGAAGGAAATGGCAACCCACTCTCCAGTGTTCTTGCCTGGAGAATCCCAGGGACGGGGGAGCCTGGTGGGCTTCCGTCTATGGGGTCGCACAGAGTCGGACACGACTGAAGTGACTTAGCAGCAGCAGCAGCAGAGGTAAAGGTGGGTTATTTTTGAAAATGAGGAATTGATAGGACTGGGGATTATCTGTGGAGTTGTGAGTAATAAAGGAAGTTAATAATACTGATTTTTGAATTTGGGTGGCTGGGAGAATGATAGTATAAGTAAATAAAAACCCTTGTAGATAAAAGGTGAATGCAGTTTTAATCTTACATTTGAAATGAAAGTAAAGAATTCCGAGTAATGGTATCCAATTGACTTTTGGATATATGGTACTAAATAAGGGCAATGATTAGAAACTCTTGGAGAAGATGAGATTCCCGAAGGATGAAATATGAAAACAGAATAGTGTAATGTCAAGGACAGAACTTCGATGACTTTGTTCAGGAATGGGAATAATAGAGACAAACTGTCAGAGGTGGGCAACCAACGATGGACCCTTCTGAAAGTGAGGAGGTGGACATCCTTGCCTTATCCCAGGACTTTCTTGTTCCCATACTTAGTGGGGAAGAATTCAGTCTTTCATCATTAAGTGTGATGTTATTCTTAAGTTTGTATGCGTGCGTGTTAAGTCGATTCAGTCTTGTCTGACTCTTTGCGACCTTGTGAACTGTAGCCCTCGGGGCTCCACTGTCCATGAGATTCTCCAGGTGGGAGTACTGAAGTGGGTTGCCCTGCTCTCCTCCAGGGGATCGTTCTGACCCAGGGATCGAACCCACTTCTCTCATGTCTCCTGCTGGTAGGTGGGTTCTTTACCACTAGTGCCACCTGGGACGCCCTGAGGTTTTGTAGACTCCTCCCTCGTAGCTCAGCTGGTAAAGAATCTGCCTGCAATGCAGGAGACCCCGGTTCAATTCCTGCATCAGGAAGATATGCTGGAGATGGGATAGACTACCCACACCAGTATTCTTGGGCTTCCCTGGTGACTCAGCTGGTAAAGAATCCGCCTGCAATGTGGGAGACCTGGGTTTGATTCCTGGGTTGGGACGATCCCCTGAAGAAGGGAAAGGCTACGCACTCCAGAATCTGGCCTGGCGAATTCCATGGACTGTATAGTCCATTGGGTCGAAAAGGATCAGACACGACTGAGCGACTTTCACTTTTACTTATAAGGTTGAGAAAGTACCTTCTATTGCTAGTTTACTGAGAGATTTTACCATGGATAAATGTTTCAAATGGGTTTATGTATTTATTGAGATCATTGCGTGGTTTTTCTTTTTTTAGACTTTGATATATTGAGTTGCATTGATAATTTTCTAATATTGAACCAACTCTGAATGGCCATAATACAGTATCTTTTTTTAAAAAAAATCACTGTGTTCTACTTGCTGTTACATATTTTTAAGAAAACTTGCCCTTTGGCCTGTGAGAGGTCATGATCTTTGTTTTTTTTAATAATGTCTTTCATTTTGGTATTGGGGTAAGGCTAGCATAATCCCAGGGACGGGGGAGCCCAGTGGGCTGCCATCTATGGGGTCGCACAGAGTCGGACACGACTGAAGCGACTTAGCAGCAGCATCAAAAAGTGAGTTAGGAAGTATTCCCTCCTCTTTTCTCTTCTGGAAGAGTTTGTGAAAGATTGATATTACCTCTTCCTAAAATATTTGGAGAAATTCCCAGTAAAATACATGTTGTCTTAGAATTTTCCTTGTAGGAAAGTTTTTACCCCTAGGTTAGACTATATGCCATTGAGTGTCTTTTTTTTTTTTTTAACATTTTAATATATTTATTTTTAGTTGAAGGATGATTGCTTTGTAATATTGTGTTGGTTTCTGCCATATATCAACATGAATCAGCCGTAGGTATACATGTCTCCTCCCTTTTGAACCTCCCTCCCACCTTCCACCCTACCCCACCCCTCTAGGTTGTAACAGAGACTTGGTTTGAGCTCCCTGAGTCATACAGAAGTTTCCACTGGCTATTGGTTTTACATAAGGTAGTACATATGTTTCCATGCTATTCTCTTCATCGTCCTACCCTGTCCTTCCCCACAAGTCTGTTCTCTATGTCTTCATTGCTGCCCTGCAAATAGGTTCATCAGTACTATCTGCCTAGATTCTATATATATGCGTTCAGTTCAGTTCAGTCGCTCAGTCATGTCTGACTCTTTGCGACCCCGTGAATCACAGCATGCCAGGCCTCCCTGTCCATCACCAACTCCTGGAGTTCACTCACACTCACATCCATCGAGCATATATTTGTTTTTCTCTTTTTGACTTACTTCACTCTGTATAATAAGCTCTAGCTTCATCCACCACATTAGAACTGACTCAAATGTATTTCTTTTTATGGCTGAGTATGCTGATTGCATTCTTTGGCATTGCCTTTCTTTGGGATTGGAATGAAGACTGACCTCTTCCATTGGCCACTGCTGAGTTTTCCAAATCTGCTGGCATATTGAGTGCAGCACTTTCACAGCATCATCTTTCAAGACTTGAAATAGCTCAACTGGAATTCCATCACCTCCACTAGCTTTGTTAGTAGTGATGCTTTCTAAGGCCCACTTGACTTCACATTCCAAGATGTCTGGCTCTAGGTCAGTGATCATGTTATCGTGACTATCTTGGTCGTGAAGATCTTTTTTGTACAGTTCTTCTGTGTATTCTTGCCACCTCTTCTTAATATCTTCTGCTTCTGTTAGGTCCATACCATTTCTGTCCTTTATCAAGCCCATCTTTGCATGAAATGTTCCCTTGGAATCTCTAATTTTCTTGAAGAGGTCTCTTGTTTTTCCTATTCTGTTGTTTTCCTCTATTTCTTTGCATTGATCACTGAGGAAGTCTTTCTTATCTCTCCTTGCTATTCTTTGGAACTCTGCATTCAGATGCTTATATCTTTCCTTTTCTCCTTTGCTTTTCGCCTCTCTTCTTTTCACAGCTATTTGTAAGGCCTTCTCAGACAGCCATTTCGCTCTTTTGCATTTCTTTTCCATGGGGATGGTCTTGGTCCCTGGTTCCTGTACAATGTCACGAACCTCCGTCCAGAGTTCATCAGGCACTCTATCAATCAGATCTAGTCCCTTAAATCTATTTCTCACTTCCACTGTATAATCATAAGGGATTTGATTGAGGTCATATCTGAATGGTCTAGTGGTTTTCCCTACTTTCTTCAATTTAAGTCTGAATTTCACAATAAGGAGTTCATGATCTGAGCCACAGTCAGCTCCTGCTCTTGTTTTCACTAACTGTATACAGCTTCTCCATCTTTGGTTGCAAAGAATATAATCAATCTGATTTCGGTGTTGACCATCTGGTGATGTCCATGTGTAGAGTCTTCTCTTGTGTTGTTGGAAGAGGGTGTTTGCTATGACCAGTGCATTCTCTTGACAAAACTCTATTAGCCCTGCTTCATTCCGTGCTCCAAGGCCAAATTTGCCTGTGACTCCAGGTGTTTCTTGACTTCCTACTTTTGCATTCCAGTCCCATGTAATGAAAAGGACATCTTTTTTGGGTGTTAGTTCTAAAAGGTCTTGTAGGTCTTCATAGAACCGATTAACTTTGGCTTCTTCAGCATTAATGGTTGGGGCATAGGCCTGGATTACTGTAATATTGAATGGTTTGCCTTGGAAACGAACAGAAATCATTCTGTCGTTTTTAAGATTGCATCCAAGTACTGCATTTCGGACTCTTTTGTTGACCATGATGGCTACTCCATTTCTTCTAAGGGATTCCTGCCCACAGTAGTAGATATAATGATCATCCAAGTTAAATTCACCCATTCCAGTCCATTTTAAAAAATCCCTTATACTGCAAGGAGATCCAACCAGTCCATTCTAAAGGAGATCAATCCTGGGTGTTCATTGGAAAGACTGATGCTAAAGCTGAAGCTGCAATACTTTGGCCACCTCATGCGACGAGTTGACTCACTGGAAAAGACTCTGATGCTGGGAAAGGTTGGGGGCGGGAGGAGAGGGGACGACAGAGAATGAGATGGCTGGATGGCATCACTGACTCTGTGGACATGAGTTTGAGTGTACTCCGGGAGTTGGTGATGGACAGGGAGGCCTGGCGTGCTGTGATTCATGGGGTCACGGAGAGTCGGACACGACTGAGCGACTGAACTGAACTGAACTGAACTGAATGCTGATTGCAGCCATGAAATTAAAAGACGCTTACTCCTTGGAAGGAAAGTTATGACCAACCTTGATAATATATTAAAAAGCAGAGACATTACTTTGTCAACAAAGGTCCGTCTAGTCAAGGCTATGGTTTTTCCCGTGGTCATGTATGGATGTGAGAGTTGGACTGTGAAGAAAGCTGATTGCCGAAGAATCGATGCTTTTGAACTGTGGTTTGGAGAAGACTCTTGAGAGTCCCTTGTACTGCAAGGAGATCCAACCAGTCCATTCTAGGGGAGATCGATCCTGGGTGTTCATTTGAAGGACTGATGCTAAAGCTGAAACTCCAATACTTTGGCCACCTCATGCCACGAGTTGACTCACTGGAAAAGACTCTGATGCTGGGAAAGGTTGGGGGTGGGAGGAGAAGGGGACGACCGAGAATGAGATGGCTGGATGGCATCACTAACTCTGTGGACATGAGTTTGAGTGAACTCCGGGAGTTGGTGATGGACAGGGAGGCCTGGCGTGCTGTGATTCATGGGGTCGCGGAGAGTCGGACACGACTGAGCGACTGAACTGAACTGAACTGAATGTTCCATTCTTTGTATGTACCACAGCTTCTTTATCCATTCATCTATAAATGGACATCTAGGTTGCTTCCATGTCCTAGGTATTGCAAATAGTGCTGCAATGAACATCGGGGTACATGTGTCTTTTTCTGTTATTGTTTTCTCAGGGTATATGCTGAGTAGTGGGATTCTTGGAACATATGGTAGTCTTTTCCTAGTTTTTAAAGAATCTCCATATTGTCCTCCATAGTGCTTATATCAATTTACATTCCCACCAATAGGGCAAAAGAATTCCCTTTTCTCCACCCTTTCCAGCATTTATTGTTTGTAGATTTTTGATGATGGCCATTCTGAGTGTGTGAGGTGATACCTCATTGTAATTTTCATTTGCATTTCTCAATAATGAGAAACGCTGAGCATCTTTTCATGTGTTAATTAGCCATCGTCTTTGGTGAAATATCTGTTTAGGTCTTCTGCCCACATTTTGATTGTGTTGTTTGTTTTCCTGGTATTGAGTTGCATGAGCTGTTTGTATATTTTGGAAGTTAATCCTTTGTCAGTTGTTTCATTTGCTATTATTTCCTCCCATTCTGAGGGTTGTCTTTTCACCTTGTGTAGTTTTCTTTGCTGTGCAAAAGCGTTTAATTTAATGAGTTCCCATTTATTTTTGTTTTTATTTCCATTATTTTAGGAGGTGGGTCATAGAGGATCTTGCTGAGATTTATGTCATAGGGTGTCTGCCTATGTTTTCCTCTAAGAGTTTTATAGTTTCTGGTCATTAAGAATATCTTTTATTGAATACATTTTTCTGGTTTGTGTCCTTCAAGTACTTTGTCTGTTTCTCACCTAAATTGTTCATGCTTTTCCCATCAAGGTATATATAAAATTATTAACCTTTTAATGTCTGTAGGATCTATTGTAATATTTCTCTTTCATGTCAGTTACTTTTTGCTTTCTGTTTGTCCCAAATCCTCTTTGTTTTTTATTTCTCTTTTCCTTCTTTGAGATTGATTTTTATGATGCCATTAAGTGATATAATATTTAGAGTAGACAGAAGGCAAGATGTGAGCTCACATGTATATCATAACTGAAATTCTCTCAGTGAAGGGGAAAGTCTGATCAAAAGCTGAGGGTGGGAAAATGTTGGCATCTTATATAGAGAGGTTTAGAATATTTGTTCTAGGAGATCTCCTAGGAATAGTAAGAGATTAGTTTGTGGGTTTTCAAGCATTAGTAAGGACCCAGCTAAGTAAACATGTACTGATAACACTATTTGGGTAGTTAAGGTGTACTATGCTCAAATCTGAAGCTATGTCTCCAAACAGACCCGAAAAATTGAACAATGCAAAAGAAAAATTGTAATGGAATTACAGTGGTGATTAGGCTATTTCACATTTCAACCTTATATGAAGAAAGCTGAGTACTGAAGAACTGATGCTTTTGAACTGTAGTGCTAGAGAAGACTCTTGAGAATCCCTTGGACTACAAGGAAATCCAACCAGTCAATTCTAAAGGAAATCAGTCCTGAATATTCATTGGAAGAACTGATGCTGAAGCTGAAACTCCAATACTTTGGCTACCTGATGTGAAGAACCGACTCATTGGAAAAGACCCTGATGCTGGGAAAGATTAAAGGCAGAACGAGAAGGGGATGCCAGAGGATGAGATGGTTGGATGGCATCACCGACGCGATGGCCATGAATTTGAGTAGGCTCCGGGAGTTGGTGATGGACAGGGAAGCCTGGCATGCTGCAGTCCATGGGGTCGCAGAGAGTCGGACGTGACTGAGTGACTGAACTGACTGAACTGAACATTTCAACCTTAGTTTTATTCAAACCCATTTATGTTTTCCCTTAATGAGGTTGAAGATACCAACTTCTTTGGGACAATCACACTTTTCCATAAGTGCAGAACTTTGATATAATTGACAGCCGTCTTTTCTGAATATTGAACACTCAGTGGTTCACACAGTGCAGATGAGCTCAAGGGACTTTCAGTAAAACCTGAATGAACTTTCTCCCCTTTTCTCATAGTTCAGTTCTCCTTTGCTTTTCGCTTCTCTTCTTTTCACAGCTATTTCTCATAGTTAAGTTATCTGAAAAGCCAGAAAAAGGTGGAATAACTGAAAAGAATTGGTTTTGGTGAGTGGAAATAAAACAAATGGAAAATTGGCAAGCCAGCTGGATATTTTGTGGGACTAAGGCTTTGGAAACATATTTGCAAAACTCAGATAATTATTCTACTCTTTGAACTGATTGCATTTTGTATTGTATTGTTTGTTTGCAAAAACCATGATTGCTTGAATCATGTAATGTAATGTGAGCTTGGTGTAAAGACAGAGTTAGTTTATCTAAATCTCTCGTCCACAGGCATTGTTATTGCATTTATATACTGAAAATTTATGTGATCAAAAGTGGGAAAAGCACGGTTATCACTGGAATATTTCATTTGAATTGCTTTCACAATTACAGCTGGTTCTCAGAATATATGTTTGGACAGACCCTGACTTTAGCAGTAGAAAAAGTAATATTTTATGTGAAAAAATACTTGATGTATATAGTTCTGTAGACAGAAGGATGTAAACTAACCCATCCTTTCCCAGCAGTGGTGGCCACTATGGTGTAGAACAGTAAAGAAGGAGGCTCAGATCAGACCGCCTGAGTTTCAGTACTGGCTTTACCACTTACTAGCTGTATGATTCTGGCCTGGCCTGGATGCTAACTTCTTTGTTCTTTAGTGAAATAGGAAAATAATTTTGTCTCATAGCCTTGATATGAAGATTAAATGAGCTAATACATATAATATGCTTAATCTGGTGCATAGAGTGTACTCAATATGTTGTTATTGTTACCAGAGTGAAGTTAGTTAGGGTCTGTGCATCCCCAGTAATGTAAGATTTGAATGATGTCAAGATGTGGTACCCTGAAAGTCAAGCTTATGTACAGTAGATAGCTACCTTAGAAAAGTGCTAGGAATAAAAACGCCAAATGCCATCCACTTGAGAATGACCATTTCTTGTTTGTTTTTTTACTCTTAAACATTTAAGTGTGTAATTACCAAGAACAAGGACATTCTCTTACATAACCATGATAATTGATGTTAGGTCATTTAACATTGTTATAATACTATTATCCATGTCCTCAGTTCAGTTCAGTTTAGTCTCTCAGTCGTGTCCAACTCTTTGCGACCCCATGAATCGCAGCATGCCAGGCCTCCCTGTCCATCACCAAATCCTGGAGTCTACTCAAACTCATGTCCATCAAGTCGGTGATGCCATCCAGCCATCTCTTCCTCTGTCATCCCCTTCTCCTCCTGCCCCCAATCCCTCCCAGCATCAGGGTCTTTTCCAGTGAGTCAACTCGTCGCATGAGGTGGCCTAAGTATTGGAGTTTCAGCTTTAGCATCAGTCCTTCCAATGAACACCCAGGACTGATCTCCTTTAGAATGGACTGGTTGGATCTCCTTGCAGTCCAAGGGACTCTCAAGAGTCTTCTCCAGCACCACAGTTCAAAAGCATCAATTCTTCGGTGATCAGCTTTCTTCACAGTCCAACTCTCACACCCATACATGACCACTGGGAAAACCATAGCCTTGACTAGACGGACCTTTGTTGGCAAAATAATGTCTCTGCTTTTTAATATGTTATCTAGGTTGGTCATAACTTTCCTTCCAAGTGAGTAAGCGTCTTTTAATTTCATGGCTGCAATTAGCATCTGCAGTGATTTTGGAGCCCCCCAAAATAAAATCTGACACTGTTTCCACCGTTTCCCATGAAGTGATGGGACCAGATGCCCATATCCTGCTGCTGCTGCTGCTAAGTCACTTCAGTCGTGTCCGACTCTGTGTGACCCCATAGACGGAAGCCCACCAGGCTCCCCTGTCCCTGGGATTCTCCAGGCAAGGATACTGGAGTGGGTTGCCATTTCCTTCTCCAATGTGTGAAAGTGAAAAGTGAAAGTGAAGTCGCTCAGTCGTGTCCGACCATTAGCGACCCCATGGATTGCAACCTACCAGGCTCCTCCATCCATGGGATTTTCTAGGCAAGAGTACTGGAGTGGCTTGCCATTGCCTTCTCCGACAATATCCTAGAGTACGACAATTATAGACAACTTAAAGTTTTTCTTTTGTACAACTGTATTGTCTCTGTCAAGCATGCAATCATTTTTTCAAATGTAATTTTAGTGTTAATAAAACGAATTGTAATTTTATTTCAGCATGTATATTCTAAATCAATTCTTTGTGATTTATCAGAAATAAAATACCATTATATGCTGAAAAGCCAGTATAATTATGGCAAATTTTATGTCTTCTATAAGTAATAAAAATGAACAACATGATTTTTATAACTCTCAATGTAGAAAGCTAATGGTAAAAAGCATAGAGAATATTTTAGGGAAAAACTACTCTAATTGCAAAGAAGGGAAGAAGATTGACATTGAGTGAGCTCTCACTATAGTTGGCAGTTTTTTCCCTTATATACTATTTCATGTATCTATCTTTCAAAATTCATACAAAAAGTATGTATTATATTAATTTTATTTTATTTCCTTTTTTAAAGATTTTATTAGATGTGGGCCATTTTTAAAGTCTTTATTGAATTTGTTACAATATTGCTTCTGTTTTATGTTTTGTGTTTATTTGGTCACCAGGCATGAGGGATCTTAGCTCCTCCACCAGGGATCGAGCCCATACCCCTTGCACTGGAAGGTGAAGTCTTAACCATTGGACTATCAAGGAAGTCCCTATCTTAATTTTATTAATGTTAGAACAAAAGTTCAGAGTTCGATTTCAGTAATTCGTTGACATTTTTGGAGTAGAACTGGGGGATCAGATCCTAGTTATCTGATTCAAAGCCTATGTGCTTTCCATTGCATCTGTGTGCTTCTAAGAAGTGATCTTATACCACTGAACTAGTTTAGTATGAGAATTATAGCTGAACCACCAAAACAAAACATCCCTAGTTTTTCAGTATCTTGTAATTCAACTAGAGTCATTTCTTTCCATATTTTCCCACTGCATTTCATTTTAATAAATGTATGCCATTAAAGTTCATACTAAAAAATCTATAACCTTAGCGTGGGTCTCCTTGCTTTTAGAAGTGCAGAAGGGGGAGTGGCAAGGCATACTTAAAGTGATGAAAGAAAATACCCTACAGCCCAGATTACTATACCCAGCAAGGATCTCATTCAAATATGAAGGAGAAATCAAAAGCTTTACAGACAAGCAAAAGCTGAGGGAATTCAGCATCACCAAACCAGCTCTCCAACAAATGCTAAAGGATCTTCTATAGATAGGAAACACAGAAAGAGTGTATAAACTTGAACCCAAAGCAATAAAGAAAATGGCTACGGGATCGTACTTATCAATAATTACCTTAAACGTAAATGGGTTGAAATTTTCAAAAAGGCTAGGAAACAATTCTCATAGCCATCAATAGATCAGTGTTGAGTTCATGAATAGTTTTTAAAGTTTGGGACAAACTGTAGTATTTGCTATTTGAAGTACTATTTGTAATTGGCATATTACGATGTAACATTGGTCTTCATTTCCAACTTAAAACGCCTAAAAATGCCTAACAGGTTTTTAGATTTGTGAATTTTAGTTGAAATGTATTTTATGATGTTACTAAACCTGCAGAAATATTGAAATATTTCAGAGAACTTATTCACTGTACATTTAATTTATTTTATTTATAAAAGTTATGAACTGTAGAAAGTTTTACTTGTTGGGTCAAATGCTTGTTGCTTCAAATGCTTGTTGCATTTGAAGTGCTAGTTACAAGAAAATCAAATACCTTCAATGTATAAATGCTATTAAGTTTTTAAAGGACTCTGGAGTATAAGTAAGTTTGTTTAAAGAAATTTAGTCTGTTCAACTTGAAAAAAATAAATAAATAAAATTGGAAAAAAAAAAAAAAAAAAAGAAGTGCAGAAGGTAAGCACCATAAGGTGTAACAGTGGGAAAAGTGCTGACACCGGGCCTGGTCCTGGTTTTGCCATGAACTAGTCAGTCATTTCACTTTGGAGCAAGTCATTTCCCTGTGTTGAAGTTCTTTTCATCTGTAGAAGGAGGAAAGAGTACTCAGTGATTACTTATTCCATCTCTTTCAATACTCTCTATTATAAATCCACACTGCCTTTTCCTGAAGGGCCAGAAGTTCAAATATGGATTAGTTTCCTAGAGAACTGTCCCTAGGGAGAATACTCCAGCCCCTTGGAAATTCCCAGGACTTAAAAAAAATGACTGTAAATACAGGATTTTGTAATAAGCAAACCAGAATTATTTTTCAATGTTTATATTTATATACTCTTAATCTAAATTCTTTTCACTCTGAATTTAAAATATTTGGATTTTTCTTTTACATATTTTCCACAGGATTATTTTACAAATGCAAACAGAGAATTGAGAAAAGATGCTCAGCAAGATTACCACCTAGAATATGCCATGGAAAATAGTACACACACAGTAATTGAATTTGCCAGAGAACTGCATACGTGTGACATAAATGACAAGAGTATAACGGTAAGAAGTCTATCAGTAAATGCATGCATGAACAGATTGTACATTTATAATTGGGAAATACTTTGCAGAATAAAAAAGAACAAATTTTTTAAAATAACCCTTAGCAACAAAGTCACATAATCTTTTGGGAATATTTTTGAATTCTCCTTAGAAGCCATGGGGGGGGTGGGGGGGAAGAAAGAATGTATGACTATAAACTTCAATAAAGGCAGTTTTTGTGTGAATCTAAAATTTTGAAGAGCTGCTTAAAGTATGTGTGATTTTATCTATAAAAGATTGTAGCTTCTTTATAAAGTTTGAAAATAAGCATTTGATAAAGGTTGGAAGAAATCATATTACATAAGAGAGAATTATGATACTAAATACTAGGCTATAATTCATCTGAATTGTTACTGATTCACTTCTGTAAATTTCTAAAGTCAGGATGAATAGTAGACTGATGAAAATTGCCTGTCAATATGTTATACAAGATTTGTTATTGTCAGGCATCATACAAAAATTAACATCTTTGTGCATATGCAAATTAAATATTTAGAGGATCTATAATTCATGTGGTACTTTTAAACTTCCCATGAATTTCTTAAACCAATTTCATTCTGTATAGATCAACAAGATTACCTTTTTTTTTTTTGTAATTCAAAGCTTTAAAAATGAAAATGTAAAAATCTGAGGCAGTTTTGATTAACATTCTGCATAAAGAGTAAAAGAGGAAGAAAAATGTGTACAAAGATATGGACCACTTTTATGTAATATACAGTGCTTTTATACTTTAATTGTAATAATAATTATAGTCATTTGACTTATTAAGAAATAATATAACTTTTTAAATGAATAGCTTTTGTTTTGTTAATTTATTTTCAGTGTTCTTATTGTAAAGATCAGACAAAGGCATGTATGTGTGGGGGGACTAAACTACTTTTTGATATCACAGCACATCCTCCCCACTGCCCCACCACCCTTTGGCCAACCAGTTTCACCTGACAGTATTTTTCCTTGTTGGAATGCCTCAGTCCCAGAGTTCATGAAATGATTACACCTAGATTCTACGATAGTAAACAACCCAGAATCAGAAGTTCCTCTTGCATTTTCACTTTCTCTAAATTCATACACGTGACTGGGCTAGAGTCTAGGAAAATCTATTGTGAAAACTAAAATCCTGACCTGGGAAGTCATTTTAACTTTCATTATGTCAGGTGAGTGTATGTTTCTCGGTTCTTGTCTCCTCACAACAACAATTTGGGGCGACGAACATTAAAGGCCTCGGGGCATCACAGCTCTTGGGTCTTGAACAAACTGTGTCATAGCTCTTAGACAAGTCAGTGTTACAGTTCAGTTTTATTTAGAAGATAGCAGAGAATCCATCCTCGAAGAAGAGAAGAGAGTGGAGGAGCACGCCAGTGAGCATGGGGAATGGGGGTGTGGGGGTAGGGGGGGCAGGATAGAGAGAGAAGCATCTACAGGGAGAGAGAGAACACTTGGCTCCTCCTTTTATATGTTTTCTTCCCTCGGGCCTGCCCTATGCAAATTGGGCTCAGCCAGGAGTGCTGTTCTACCTGAAGTCCTCACTCCAGTCCTTGGACCTTTCTTTGACCTTCCTTTGTTCTATTTTCACGGGCTTTTATCTTCCTTATCTTTTAACCACCGCCATTTTGGACTCTTTTTCCCTAACAATTATATTTATTTGTTTTCTTAAAAATGTTCCATAGCATTGAAACAGGTTTTAATTATCCTAAACTCCTGCTACTTAACATGAGTATTTACCTGGTAACTACTAGTTTTCAGTAGTTTGAAGTTTTTGCATTACAATGATTTACTGTTGCTATCAGCATGAAAGGATAACTACTAAGTCACTTGTCCTTCATTCTATTGGGTTGACCACAAAGTTCATCTGGGTTTTTCTGTTAACATCTTACTATAAACCGAAACAAACTTTTTGACCAACCCAATGTTTTGGAACATATTATCTTGCATGGCTCTAGGTCAGTGATCACGTTATCATGACTATCTTGGTCGTGAAGATCTTTTTTGTACGGTTCTTCTGTGTATTCTTGCCACCTCTTCTTAATATCTCTGCTTCTGTTAGGTCCATACCATTTCTGTCCTTTATCGAGCCCATCTTTGCATGAAATGTTCCCTTGGAATATCTAATTTTTGAAGAGATCTCTTGTTTTTCCTATTCTGTTGTTTTCCTCTATTTCTTTGCACTGATCACTGAGGAAGTCTTTCTTCTCTCTCCTTGCTGCTATTCTTTGGAACTCTGCATTCAGATGCTTATATCTTTCCTTTTCTCCTTTGCCTTTTGCCTCTCTTCTTTTCACAGCTATTTGTAAAGCCTCCTCAGACAGCCATTTTGCTTTTTTGCATTTCTTTTCCATGGGGATGGTCTTGGTCCCTGTCTCCTGTACAATGTCATGAACCTCTGTCCAGAGTTCATCAGGCACTCTATCTATCAGATCTAGTCCCTTAAATCTATTCCTCACTTCCACTGTATAATCATAAGGGATTTGATTTAGGTCATACAGCACGCCAGGCCTCCCTGTCCATCACCAACTCCCGGAGCTCACTCAGACTCAAGTCCACAGAGTCGGTGATGCCATCCAGCCATCTCATCCTCGGTCGTCCCCTTCTCCTCCCGCCCCCAACCCTTCCCAGCATCAGAGTCTTTTCCAGTGAGTCAACTCGTCGCATGAGGTGGCCAAAGTATTGCAGTCTCAGCTTTAGCATCAGTCCTTCCAATGAACACCCAGGATCGATCTCCCTTAGAATGGACTGGTTGGATCTCCTTGTGGTACAAGGAACTCTCAAGAGTCTTCTCCAACACCACAGTTCAAAAGCATCAGTTCTTCGGCGATCAGCTTTCTTCACAGTCCAACTCTCACATCCATACATGACCACAGGAAAAACCATAGCCTTGACTAGACGGACCTTGGTTGGCAAAGTAATGTCTCTGCTTTTTAATATATTATCAAGGTTGGTCATAACTTTCCTTCCAAGGAGTAAGCGTCTTTTAATTTCATGGCTGCAATAAGCATCTGCAGTGATTTTGGAGCCCAAAAAAATAAAGTCTGACACTGTTTCCACTGTTTTTCCATCTATTTCCCATGAAGTGATGGGACCAGATGCCATGATCTTTGTTTTCTGAATGTTGAGCTTCAAGCCAACCTTTTCACTCTCCTCTTTCACTTTCATCAAGAGGCTTTTGAGTTCCTCTTCACTTTCTGCCATAAGGGTAGTGTCATCAGCATATCTGAGATTATTGATATTTCTCCCAGCAATCTTGATTCCAGCTTGTGCTTCTTCCAGCCCAGCGTTCCTCATGATGTACTCTGCATATAAGTTAAATAAGCAAGGTGACAATATACAACCTTGACACACTCCTTTTCCTATTTGGAACCAGTCTGTTGTTCCATGTCTAGTTCTGACTGATGTTTCCTGACCTGCATACAGGTTTCTCAAGAGGCAGGTCAGGTGGTCTGGGATTCCCATCTCTTTCAGAATTCTCCACAGTTTACTGTGATCCACACAGTCAAAAGCTTTGGCATAGTCAATGAAGCAGAAATAGATGCTCTTCTGGAACTCTCTTGCTTTCTCCATGATCCAGTGGATGTTGGCAATTTGATCTCTGGTGCCTCTGCCTTTTCTAAAACCTGCTTGAACATCTGGGAGTTCACGGTTCACATATTGCTGAAGCCTGGCTTGGAGAATTTTGAGCATCACTTTGCCAGCGTGTGAGATGAGTGCAATTGTGCGGTAGTTTGCGCATTCTTTGGCATTGCCTTTCTTTGGGATTGGAATGAAGACTGACCTTTTCCAGTCCTGTGGCCACTGCTGAGTTTTCCAAATTTTGCTGTGATTCATGGGGTCGCGGAGAGTCGGACTCAACTGAGCGACTGAACTGAACTGAACTGAACTATCTTGCATGGGCTTCCCTTGTAGCTCAGTCAGTAAAGAATCTGCCTGCAGTGCAGGAGACCCATGTTCGATTCCTGGGTTGGGAAGATCCCCTGGAGAAGGAAATGGCAACCCACTCCAGTATCTTTGCCTGGAAAATCTCATGGACACAGGAGCCTGGTGGGCTGCAGTCCATGGGGTCACAAAGAGTCAGACACGACTGAGCAACTAACACTTACTTATCTTGCATGGGAGAGATGATTTCTTTCAAAAAGGAACTCATCTATTTGGATTTTTAAGACTTAATCAAATTTACACAATTATGTGAGAGACCATATTGACACTCTGAATGTCATTCTCTTTTCTTTGCTTCTGTATCCTGCTTTAAGTAGCATTCATTAAACTCAATTCAGTGGTAAGGAAAGTGCTGTCATGAGACATAACCCTACCCATTTCTGTTCACTAGGAGAGCACAGTAAGGGTGATCTGGGCCTACCACCATGAAGATGTGGGAGAAGCAGGTCCCAAGTACCATGAATCCAATCGTGGTACCAAGAGTCTGCGGTTATTGAATCCTGAGAAAACCAATGTGTTGTCTACAGCTGTACCATACTTTGACCTGGTCAATCAGGACGTAAGTTTTTTGTTTTGTTTTCAAGTTTTTATGATTCTAGTGATAGGTTTATTGAAACCGATTGTTTGTGTTTTTTTACTTAAATTCTTGTTTTTAATAGAATGTCAAGACAATATGACTTTTGTCCCCTTCTCCTTTTTATTTATTTATTTTTAAGACAGGTTCCCATCCCAAACAAAGGTACAACATACTGGTGCCAAATGTTTAAGATACCTATGCTCCAGGAAAAGCATCATGTCATAAAGGTATGTGATTCACTCACAAGCTAAACTTAATTTGTATGAATGTAGGAGAAATTGTTGTTCTTAAAATGAAAATAAATTTATAGAAATGATTTTCAGTTATTCAAAAGAGAGCAAGGAATTAGCTTATCTGATTCACCCACTGTCTTAAAGCTCACTGAATTTAGCAAGAAACTTGGGTTGTAGCTAGTATTTTATGTTTTATCTCCTAATTTTATATGCTTAAAGGTTAAAGTTTTGGGATGCATTTGTACACCTCTGATTATTTCTTAGGTAACAGTTCAACAATTAGAATTTTTGGAATTGCAATTTAAAATAATGTATTTGTATATCAATAAATTCTATCCAGGAAGTTTACATTTCCCACAAATATTGTTTGATAATATCTGCTTCATTGAAAATACTGCATACTTTCATAAAAGTAATTGTTACAGTATTTTTTTTAAAAGAGGAAAATGAGAAAATTGTGAATTTCTACAGTATTGAAAAACACAGAATTGAGTAATAAATAAAGCCTAATTTGCCTGTGACATCTAATTCTTATCTAATTCTCTCTTCCTCCAGGGATAGGGCTCCCAGAACTTTTGCATGTAGTTAGTGAATGAACAGGTATTTTTAAAAGCTTAGAGGTCCTTGGCTCTGTGCTAGGAATTGTTGGGTAGTTCCATAGAGGTTGAATATATGATCCATGCTCTCAAAGAACCTACAGTGAGATTGTGGGAGATGTGGAGAAGAAGGGAATAAGATAGAATTACATAATGTGCACAGAATACTGCAGACAATCAGAAGACCAGATAGTGCTGGGAGGGATTGGGGGCGGGAGGAGATGGGGACGACAGAGAATGAGATGGCTGGATGGCATCACCAACTCGATGGACGTGAGTTTGAGTGAACTCCAGGAGTTGGTGATGGACAGGGAGGCCTGGCATGCTGTGATTCATGGGGTCGCAAAGAGTCAGACATGACTGAGCGACTGAACTGAACTGAATTGAGACTATGTGGTAAAGCAGTGTAGATACGAGAAAGGGAGAAGCTTCTAGATTCGAGAATCTAGAAGGAAACACGCAGGTTTAAAGAGCTCTTTATATGGGCTTCCCTGGTGGCTCAGAGGTTAAAGTATCTGCCTCCAATGCGGGAGACCCGGGTTCGATCCCTGGGTTGGGAAGATCCCCTGGAGAAGGAAATGGTAACCCACTCCAGTATTCTTGCCTGGAAAATCCCATGGACGGAGAAGCCTGGTAGGCTACAGTCCACGGGGTCGCAAAGAGTCGGACACGACTGAGCGACGGAACGATGTAGTCTCAAGTAAGTCACTCTGGGGTAATGCTGCCTGCCCTGGTTTCCTCATCTGTGAAAAGGCAGTCGAGTCATTCCATTTTTCCTGGCAACCTCAAAGCATTCTGGCAGAGATGGAAACATTGAGCACATTCTATAAAGTGATTTAAATTTGTTAATGGATAGGGAGGCCTGGCGTGCTGTGATTCATGGGGTCGCGGAGAGTCGGACACGACTGAGCGACTGAACTGAACTGAACTGAATATATTTCTCCAGTGGCACAAATCTGCCTTTTGTTTATAGAATGACTCATAACTACTTAGAGAGGCAAGAGTGGTAGCTTGGGGAATGGTTATTGAATTAAATAAGTAGTCCTAAATATTTGTAGGATATTTTTACAATCAGATTTACCAACAGTGTGACTGTAGATGAGTCATTCACCTCCATGCAGTGTTAGTTTCTGTTTTCTCCGTGTGAAAAGAGAATGCAAATTCTAGTCTTATATGCTTAATAGTGCCTGAGTCCTTCCCTTAAACCAATGAAAAGCCTTTCTCAGAAAAGAGAATGTTATGCATGCTACGTGTCACTCTAGTAAGTTGAACTGGAACCTGGCTTAAAGGTCAAGTATAAAACTATTGGTTAAGCACATGTTTCACAAAACAGGTCCTTGATTCATTTTTCAGCAAATGTTAATTGATAGGATGTGAAGTTCTTAACCACTTACATAAGTGCATTTTTTTCTTGTTTTTATTAATGCTAATAATTAAGTTGAACGAAATAAAAACAACTGTCTACACTTAAGGGATGGCAGTATATGTTCTGACCCTCTGTGTAGGGTATTTGCTTGGTACCTCATCTAAGAATTCTTAGTTTTCCCATTACAAGCATATTATAGTAATGCTGAGATATGTGTGCATCTATTATCTAAGGATATGCTTAGAATCAAGTATTTTTGGGTTCACATTGCTGTTTCAAAGGTATAAAGAGGAGTCTCAGTGACTTGAAAGACTTTGGAAGTCTTTTTTTTTTTTTTCTCATGTTTGAAGATCTGTAAGAGGACAAAAATTCTTTACCCTGAACAAGAGGGGTTTTGAGTGAGGGAGGGTAGCAGGTTGGCGAGCAGAGCTTATACAAACTTTTGTGGTTGCAGGGCAGAAGGTTGGTGACTAAAATTTAAACTCAATTACTTCTCATGAATGGGGCTCCCTTGTTGCCTTAGTGGTAAAGAGTCTGCCTGCCAATGCAGCAGATGCAAGTTTGATCCCTGGGTTGGGAAGATCCCCTGCAGGAGGAAATGGCAACTCATTCCAGTATTCTTGCCAGAGAATCTCATGGACAGAGGAGCCTGGTGGACTATAGTCCATAGGGTCACAAAGAGTTGGACATGACTTAGCGACTGAACAACAATAAAAACATTATTTGCTACTAAAAGTATGAAATAATAAGGTAAGTTATTTGTAAAATTATAAAATAAGAAAGGTAAATAACTTAATCTGCAGGAAAGATTGGGTTATGATATAAATTTTTGATGGTTCCAGTTCACTTGTGATTCCATTTTACTGAGTTATATTTTGATGATAGCAAACAAAGTTGAAAATTATGACTTGAAAATGTTGCACTCCTGGGCATACACACTGAGGAAACCAGAATTGAAAGAGACACATGTACTGCAATGTTCATTGCAGCACTGTTTATAATAGCCAGGACATGGAAGCAACCTAGATGTCCATCTGCAGACGAATGGATAAGAAAGCTTTGGTACATATACACAATGGTATTACTCAGCCATTAAAAAGAATGCATTTGAATCAGTTCTAATGAGGAGGATGAAACTGGAGCCTAATACACAGAGTGAAGTAAGCCAGAAAGAAAAACACCATACAGTATACTAAAGCATATATATGGAATTTAGAAAGATGATAACCCTGTATATGAGACAGCAAAAGAGACACAGGTGTATAGAACAGTCTTTTGGACTCTGTGGGAGAGCGCGAGGTTGGCATGATTTGGGAGAATGGCATTGAAACATGTATATTATCATATGTGAAACAAATCACCAGTCCAGGTTCGACGCATGATACAGGATGCTTGGGGCTGGTGCACAGGGATGACCCGGAGGGAGGATATGGGGAAGAGGGAGGTAGGAGGGGGGTTCAGGAAGGGGAACTCATGTATACCCGGGGCAGATTCATGTCAATGTATGGCAAAACCAACCAATATAATATTGTAAAATAATTAGCCCCCAATAAAAAAAAAAAAAAGAAAATGTTGATATTGTCTGGTGACATATACGGAGATTGTGAAAAAAAAAATTCTTGGTAAATTACAGTAAAACCACACTTCTCATAGGAGATCATCTCTGTGATTCCCTCTTGAGATTCACCCTCCAGCCCATCCCTTCATATTTAAGCATGGCCCTATTTTAGCTCTGCCAAATAGGTGACATTACCCCAAATTTAAAATTTATTAGAGAAAGTGATTCTTCCCATTCTCTTTTGTTGTTCAGTTGGGCAGTCATGTCCAACTCTGCGACCCCATGGATGCATCAGCCAGGCTTCCCTGCCCTTCACCATCTCCCGCTCCTGGGGCTTGCTCAAACATGTCCATTGAGTTGGTGATGCCATCCAACAGTCTCGTCCTCTGTTGTCCCCTCCTCATCCTGCCTCCACTCTCTTTAGTCGGTATAATACCATTATCACAATTAATGATTGGATATACTCTGCTAGATGCTGGGGCTGTCAATTTTTTTGAGGAGCTTTTCATGTCAGTGGATTCTCCCCACAGATTAACTAAACTCCTCATTCATCTGTTTAAATCTGATGTCTTAACCAATTTAATAAATAGTTGTTGATGGCTTATTATGTTAAAGAGGAGGAAAAAGAAAAACATCCAGGTTGAATCATCATCCTTAGTCATCTCTCCTTAAATGAGATGTCTCCTGAGTAGGAAGGCAGTAGGTAGGTTCAGCATTTGGATGGGCCAGCTTTGAATCCTTCTTTCCATTAGTCATTGATCAGGAAAGTTATTCATCATGTATGTAAAACTCAGTTTCACCATTTAAATAGGAACAATGCTTTCCTAATGGTATTGTTTAGAATAAAGATTAAGTAACAGGCTTAACGGAGAAGGCAATGGCAAGCCACTCCAGTACTCTTGTCTAGAAAATCCCATGGATGGAGGAGCCTGGTAGGCTGCAGTCCGTGGTGTTGCTAAGGGTCAGACACCACTGAGCGACTTCACTTTCACTTTTCACTTTCACACATTGGAGAAGGAAATGGCAACCCACTCCAGTGTTCTTGCCTGGAGAATCCCAGGGATGGGGGAGCCTGGGGGGCTTCCATCTATGGGGTCACACAGAGTTGGACACAACTGAAGTGACTTAGCAGCAGCAGCAGCAGCAGCAACAGGCTTAAAAAATTTTATTAGCACTTGCTACGGTATCCAACAGAGAAAGTTCTTAATAAATTTGATTTCTATTATCAGTCTATATATTTTCAGTTTTGCTCTCCAAACAACTTTTCATTGAAAACTACTATTTTTGTTTGATGGCCCAGAAAAGGAAGAGAATCATGCTAGAAAGTTGACTATTGCTGAGTTTTAAGAGAGGATTTCTTTTACTAGTTGTGTGATCATGGGCAGATTATTTACTGTCCTGTACCTCAGTTTTCTTATCTGGAGAAATGGACATACTAGTTCTCCTCTAAGAGAGCTGTTATGACCATTAATCAAAGGAGTTTAATATTTGTAATTTAGAACAGTGCCTGGCACATACATTTGTTAAATAAAGTAGCTAAATAAAATTATGTTGATCACTAGTGATACACAGTTGCTAATCTGTTGAACATCTTGTTATGTTTCTGGGTTCCTGTGGGATTCCAAGCCAGCCAACATTTTCCAGACAGAATTCTAAATAAAACCTGGATTGTCACTTATTTCATTTAGGCAGGGCACTCTGAGAACTTTCTGCTCTGGAAAAAATTGAAATTGAGTGAAAAAAACACTCATCTTTCTCTTCTTCAGCGATAGACACAAGGAGGGAAATCCTGTGCTTTCTACTTGTTGCTGGACAGCATATCCTTCTTGCCATTAAATTAGAAGCTGCTGCTCTTTTCCATTGGTGGCATTCATAAATCTGTGTGGTTTAATTTGGGGGAATGTTTCCTGGGATAAGGAAATCTAAGCACGATTGACATTGAATACCCATGAAATGTCCTTGAAGCCAGAGTACTGTATACCCATGAAATGTCACTCAAAAATCAATTTTCCTTTGCTAGACACACAGCATGAAACTGTGACTTTATACGCGATATTAAATGAACACTGCTGCCCATTTTCTCTATCACATTCATTCCTTCTTCTTTCTTAAAGGAAAGGACACCATCAAATGGAGAAATTTAGCATTAACACATTCTGAAACATCAAGTGTGATAGCGGGTCTCTATTTCTGAAAATGTGTAAGACTTCAAAGGTAAATTTAGTAAAATGTGGGAATTCTCAATGTCAAACTATATAATTTGACAACGATTAGAGTGATTTCTTCTCAGTCTACTTCCTTTTTTTCCCCCCTGAAATAATATTTCAAAATATATTTTGACTGGTGTGATTTTTTCCCCCTCAATGGAAATAGCATTTTGGTTTGTCATCAAGATGCTTTTACATGGACTCCAGCTTTAGTTTTCATTCTTTCACTGTGTGTTTACCTTCTGTTTCACTTTATTCTGTGGCAGACTAGTAGGTATTTATTATTGACCACTGACTGAACAATTGTTTGTATTTTCATCCATTTTCATTCCAACTCTTTAGTACTCGTACAGGTTTTCTGATGTTTCCCTTTTATCTTTTACTAATTCAACCATATTTCCTAAAGGCAAAATTTGGCTCTTCAGATAGATTTATTTAGTATGTTGAAAAAAATTAAAAGTATGCTTTGTGTAGAAATACTTTGCATTCCTCTTAATTTGCAACACTGTATTTGGTTATTGATTTCTTAATGTATTACCATTGACATCTATGAATTTTATCACATTGACAGGGCAGATGATTTTTGACTTTCTGGGAAAAAAAGATCATGTGGTAAAATCATAAGAATCCTCTTCTTTGGGATTTTGTCATCCAAAATTTACAAATACCAAAATAATTTTACCGTTATATCCAAATATATCTGAAATGTTATATATCTTTTATCTACCAGAGAAGAGTTGAAAATACTTGGGGGTTTTACTGTAATTGTTTGAAACTATAACTTGGAACAGAAGTTGGTAGGAGCACCGCCCCTAACAATAATGAATTGACTCAAATTAGCACATTTTAAAGATTGTTGATTTAGATTCTCAGTGTTGCCAAGTTCTTTCTAGATCCTCTTGGGTTACATAGACTTTACAAAAACATTGGCTATTGTCTAGCTACATGGGTGTTCTTAATAGCCACTTGAGAGTGGAGGTAATTGAATTCACTTTGAAAGCATGTCTTTTCATGGAAGTGATTTATTGCTAACTCTGTCACTAATTAGCTTTCTGACCCTAGAGAAAGTACTTAACCTTGCCCTGATCCTCAAATTCCTTGTCTATAAGATAAAGGGATTGGACCAGATGATTTCAATTGGCTCTTTTTCACTTCTAAGTATCTATGACTTGCTGAAAACTAAAACTGAAATCTGTGTGGGGGTTTGGATGCCATGTGGTGTGACTTCCTGATACGCCTGATTCTCACCATCCCTGGGCAGGTGCTCCAGGGTGAAAATGCTTAGGACCCCACTGCCTCCTTTGACGTTAAAAGTCCTCCTTCTTAAAGTTAAAAGTCTCCTTCTTTTGTCCCTTGGTCATCGGCTCTTTTAGTATATATTCTTTTTTTTAAATTAATTTTTATTGGAGTACAGTTGCTTTACAATGTTGTGTTAGTTTCTGCTGTATAGCAAAGTTAATCAGCTTTATATATATATACATATATATATATATATCTCCCCTCTATTTGGGATTTCCTTCCCATTTGAGTCACCAGAGAGCACTGAGTTCCCTTAGCTATACAGTAGGTTCTCATTAGTTGTCTATTCTTTACATAATATCAGTAGTGTGTATATGTCAATCCCAACCTCCCAATTCATCCCACCCCTTTCCCTTGCCATAGTGTTCATACATTTGTTCTCTTCATCTGTGTCTCTATTTATGCTTTGCAAATGAGATCATCTATACCATTTTTCTAGATTCTACATATATGCACTAATATACAATATTTGTTTTTTCTCTTTCTGACTTACTTCACTCTGTATAACAGTCTCAACATCCATCCACATCTCTAACTCTTAGCATAATTCCGAGGCTTAGGTTTCCATCTGTAAAGAGGATAACAATAGTACTTGTCTCGAATGGTAGCTGTCATTATCAAATGAGACATTATGTGTAGAGTTCTTATGTGTTTGGCATATATTAGGTAGCTCAGTAAATGCTAGCTATATTCCCAGTTTACTTTGGTTTTCAGATACCTCTAAATCTTGGAAATAATCCAAATAAAAGAAATCTAACTAAATAAACAACAAAATAAATCTAAATATTGGGAATAATGTCCTTTTAAAAATAATAAGGATTGAAATTAAAAATGGCAGGGTGAGGAAGGCTCATAGGTTGGCACAGCGCCCAGGATGGACTCTGGTTATAGGTAGGGGTCTTATTCTAATTCAGTTTTTCATTAACTGAATGATCCTGGGCAAACTAAACTCTATGTTCATCTTCAGTTGTGAGGTAGGAAAAATAATTTCCAGTAAAGATGAAATGATTACAAGTGAAAACACCTGTTTCATAATCGACTCATAATTGCTTGTTTTCTACTCTTGATGGGGATTATAGAGATGGATGACTATAAATTCATCTAGTATTTTCTCATACTTAAAGTCAGGATTGCCCTGAAACCATGGTAGGCAGTAAGTCTCTATTTTATTTTGACGAAAAGATTCCTTGGGAATTAGATTTCATAGCTTGCTTCCATTATTCTAAACCAAATGAAATCTAAGCTAATTTCCTCCTGTTCTTGTCTTACTAAGGATAAAAACCAGCTGGTGACTAACCTCTGGGAAATATTCTTTTACATTCTTAAATCACCCATTAACTTCCCACTCTATGGCCTTAAAAAATTTTCCACAGCCATAAAAAGATAGTTATTCTTCTTTGTTGCTCTTCTGCCACCCAGCTCTATACCCAACCTACTATATCTTTTTTTTAATAGTCCAAAAGGTTGGATTGCAGAATTGAAAAGCATTGGCTCATTTATTGATAATTATTGGCTATAAAAATTGGTAAATATTTTGATTAACAGCACTTCTTTTGAAATAATATTAAGAAGGAATTCCCTGGTGGTTCAGTCATTAGGACTCTGGGCTTTCATTGCAGGGGGCACAGGTTCCATCCCTGGTCAGGGGAACTAAGATCCATGCAGCCTTGGCAATAAATAAATAAAAAATTTTTAAAAATGGAGTACTAAAATATTTAGGTTGGATTCTAGATGTTGATGGCACAATAAGATTAAGAAATGTGGAAATATTAATATATGTATGACTTTACTTATATACAAAGAAGTATGTAAGTAAAATATTTTTTTGCTACTTGAGATATATTATCTTGTTGGATTTTCACAACCTCCCTCTAACACCACTTTCCAGATGAGCACAGGGAGGGATGGCATGCATAAAGAACTTGCTTAACATTACACAAGTTCTATGAAACAGAGGCCAGGTTGAACACAGGTCTTCATAGCAAAGCTAGTAGAGTTTTCTCTCTATAATACTCCTAGCCCAGGCTTTATGGTTTTTCTGGGTGATCTATGCCAATGGGGGCCTCCCCAGTGCTCAGCGGTAAAGAATCCCCCTGCAATGCAGGAGACCCAGGTTCAATCCCTGGGTCAGGAAGATCCCCTGGAGGAGGTCATGGCAACCCACTCCAATATTCTTGCCTGGAGAATCCCCATGGACAGAGGAGCCTGATGGGCTACAGTCCATAGCATCTCACGGAGTTGAACAGGACTGAGTGACTGAGCACACATGCACGCATAAGCCAATGAAAGATAAATACTACTAGCCCAGGCCTTTCTAGGTGATATATGCCAATGGATCCAGGCTGAGGATACTTTTGTATCCTATAAGATTTGTTCCTAGACAGAACCTTCCATAAATATCTGTATAAAGATCCTGGGAACTGAGTTAGAAAAGATTTGCGTTAGGTTGACTAGGCGAAGGATTATGCACATGGGTACAATAAGGCACAGAATGTTAGACTCAGAGATGATGTTAGGGAGAAAGGAACTGGAAATAATTTCAGCGGGAAGAAATGCTACCTGTCTTGTAGCATAAGGATAATTGGAAACAAGCCGATAGCCTTCTGTGTAAGCTGAGTTACAGTCCTCTTTGGAATTAAGTGAAAAAATGGTAATGACTTATTTTATTCTCTTTCACTGTATAAAAAGAGACTTGTGAGAAAAAAATACTAACATTTTCATTTGGAAGTTAAATGTATGGCAAAATGCCTAGAGAGCAAGTACCCTAAAAGCAAGAAGAGCCATGTTGTTGGAGAGAGGTCTAGAAATGTTCGTATCTCTGAATGACCTAAGAATCAGTCTGAGTGTGGGTTCTAATCCTGCAGTAAACATTGGTCAGCTGATCAGTCATGTGTCTGCATCACAGTGCTTCTCAAAAGATAGAGTTCACGTAAACAACACAGCTCAAAGGCTATAAATCCATATAACTGAGAGGTTGTCCTAAGTGATCTTGAACCCTTAAAATTCTATGGCTAGTTAAACATTGAAATTGAAAAAGCTGGAAATGTATCAAATAAATGGATACATTCATAAACTTTGTAAGATAAATTTGTAATAAAAAGTTATGCTGAAAATTACAAAAGGAGTAGAGATAATTTGTGTATATTTCCATGGGATATAACACACCAATTTTGCTTTGATGTCTGTTTTCAATGTAAGGAATTGTATACTTATCAAAACAGGATGTCATCCATTAATGACATCCTTTTTAATGCAACACTAAAATTTTTTATAGTTTTTATGAATGGAGCTTTTAGTAAAATGGCACTAGTGGTAAAGAATCTGCCTGCCAATGCAGGAGATGCAAGAGACACAGGTTTGGCTCCTGGGTCAGTAAGATCCTCTGGAGAAGGAAATGGCAATCCACTCCACTATTATCGCCTATAAAGTCCCATGGACAGAGGAGCTTGGTGGGCTATAGTCCATGGGGTTGCAAAGAGTCAGACGTGACTGAGTGACTGAACACATTACAACAGAAAACATTATGTATGTGCTAGAAATTCAGTTTAAATAAGAGTTGTTTACTATTCAAGTTTATAAACTCGCAAAGAATAGTTTTATACAATCCTGATCTGATCAAGTGATAAAAGAGTGCACTGTTGTGGATCTTTATCAAACCTTTCACTACATTTAAAATGAATGTATTTTTATGTGAAAAATTCAGAATATACCTAATTTTAATAATATATATATATTTTATGAAGAAGAATATTATGCCCATATATCAAAAAAAGTTATGGTTGAGTCTTGCTTCATTGAGTAATTCTGTTTTTCTAGATTCATAACCTAGGGTACACATTAGAACCATCTGGATAGAATCTTTAGGGATGGAGTGCAGACTTTTATGTTGCTGTCATTTGCGAAAGTTCCCCAGATGATCTTTAAATAAACCCCGTGGTTGAGAACCAGTGTTTTATATTTATTAAAATTTCCCAGGAAACCATATTTAAATTATATTTTGTAGCACCTAGTGAAGTGCGCTTCATATTACATAGCATCCATGCATATTTTTATAGTTATACACTGTTTTAATTAACAACTATTGTAAAAATTGAACACACATCAAATGTCTCCTATTGAAATGCACTGTTGTCTGCATATGAAGAAGATTTAAGCAATTTATGGTTTTGAGATAGTTTGTTCCTGATGCATTGCATATTTCTTTGTGCAAGTGGAGAGGCGAAAACACCAGCTGTTTTCCTGGAACCACAGCTGACTTTCATTATAAAATTTCAACAAACTAATTCAGATATAAGGGATACTTTCTTCTATGAAGGGAAAAGGTTTATGTTCTAGTGAAATATATACATCAAGTTAACTCTATACATTAACGTTTATAATGTAATGGATCCATTTTAGAAACTGTATACGGAAGGCCACCTTGCTGACTTTTGAATGCATTCCATTACCAACAAAGAGATATCTTTTCATCAGTGTAATCTCACTGAATTGCTCTGTGTGGAATCATAAATATTAACTAAAGTCCAGATCATGTAAATAACCTAATAAGTACATAAATGCTACCAAAAGCCTCTCAGCCTTTCACTTAATGTGAGGAAGTCTTATGCATATAGACGAGGTACTTTGTTCGTGACATATTTCAGAAATCAGGTGTGTACTTAATACACTATATGCTTAATCAGTGAGAAGTAGTCCTTCAAACTATCCTCTAAATCGCAAAGAATTATCAGTGAGTGTTTAGTGAGTACCTGCTTCGGACAATGCTATG
This sequence comes from Moschus berezovskii, assembly GCF_049115385.1. Lineage (NCBI taxonomy): Eukaryota > Metazoa > Chordata > Mammalia > Artiodactyla > Moschidae > Moschus > Moschus berezovskii. Next base: position 77,538,363 of record NC_142469.1, on the reverse strand, counting down.
CCTTTTGTCAAATACATGGTGATATAAGACATGGCCTTTCACCCCAGTGCTCTCCTAGTCTAGATGGGGAGAAGAGACACACACATGAATGAGAGAGAAACCCTAAAGCTGGTAAGCGAACACTGCTGTCAAATGACATAGTACAGGCAGTCAAGGCGAAAAGAACGGAGAAAGGAGTGAAGGTCTGGGCACAGTCCCACACCATATGGAAAGAATCATCTTGGGAGAGTACAACCAGCTGTATCTTAGGTAAGAATCCAGGTGTGGTGAGGGTGACCAGGAGACAACCTGTTTATGTGCTTAAGCGCCAGTGTAAAATTAGATGAGACATTTACTGAAAACATCATACATTCTGTGAGTCACCAATCCTCATAAAACAGCCTAGGAAATAGGTAGTATTATTATCCTCATTTTACAGATGAGGAAACTGAAGCCCAGAGAAGTTGCTCATTGCTGGTACTCTGTCTGTCTACTTTTCCCCAAGGAAGAAAGTGTATTTTAAAAATAAACATGGACGAGCATTTTTGCTGAGTTAATCTCAAAATATGACTATTTAGGCCCATGGCAAAAAACAATCATTAGCTGAAAAATAAAATTCTTGCTTCAGCAGTGAAGTTTTGAAGTTGGTCTGTGCAGAAGTTTCCATCTGGTCCCACATGTGGCAAATAATCCTTGATGCTCCAGCCAACATCTGTCTGGGCTACAGCCGGCCAGCAGCTGCCGGCTGAACTTTAAATCCATAGTCTGGTTATGTTAGATTAGAATGCAGAATCCCAGCGGTTACTTGTTGTCAGGGTAACTGCATTTTTTGATCAGAGAATGCCTTCGCCACACCACACCAAAGCCCCTCATGTGAAATATTGAAAGGGACTGTAGACTGTGGCTTTCACTACCTAAATGGGGTCACTGATTTTATCTTGAATGATACCATTGTGTAGCTTTATCCCCAGTCATGAACTTACAGTTTTACTTATGTTAAAACTCTGGGTAGTTGCGTCATGCCCTCCAAAATAGAAACCAAGGCTACCTCTTAATTGCACACACATGCATATAAGCATTTAGTTCTTTAAAGAAAAGCTGCAAACAGTTCCTTAGAAGAGAGTGATGACCTTTCAGTTCTTGTGGAAATGAGAGGTCTTCCCTAGAGCTCTAGTCACTGTAGGGTGGCTTGACTACTGAGGTCGCTGGACATCCATTCCCATTGTCAACGTCAGTCATGTTTCCTCAGTAGTTTACAAGTATGTAATACGTGTGGGCTTCTTTATACAAGAGGTTTGTATCACTTAGTTCCTTATTTTATAGAATCATGGACCTGGTAAGGATCTCAAGAGAGAGTTTATTCATTTACTTCCTGATTTGAAAAATCCTGCTTTGAAACCACTCTCCAAAGAAGAATATTTCTCATAGTTATTAAAAATCTCCAAATCTATCTTTATGCATGAAATTGGATATTTTCTCCATGATAGCTGATCTTAACATCATAATTTCAAGGCAAAATTAGTTCTTTTGAATGGAAACAACACAGTTTTCATCACATCAATAAATACGGTGTTATTTATTATGCTGTTATTGAATATGCTTCTCTTACGTTTTATGATATTTTATGTTGTTGTTGTTCAGTTACTAAGTCATATCCGATTCTTTGTGACCCCATGAACTGCAATATGTCAGGCTTCCCTGTCCTTCACTATTTCCCTGATTTTGCTCAAACTCATCCCATTGAGTCCATGATGCCACCAAATATCTCATCCTCTGTCGTCCCCTTCTCTTCCTGCCTTCAATCTTTCCCAGCATCAGGATCTTTTCCAATAAGTCTGTTCTTCTCATCAAGTGGCCAAAATATTGGAGTTTCAGCTTCAGCACCAGTCTTTCCAATGAATATTCAGGGTTCATTTCCTTTAGGACTGACTGGTTTGATCTCCTTGCTGTCCAAGGGACTCTCAAGCATCTTTTCCAGCAACATAGTTCAAAAGCATCAATTCTTTGGCACTCAGCTTTCTTTATGATCCAGCTCTGACATCTATACATGACTACTGGAAAAACCACAGCTTTGACTATATGGGCCTTCAAAATGGAGATCATGATTCTTGTCTTTTCAATGTTATTCTGAAAGTGCTTTAAAAATACTGAATTTTAGAAAACAAAAATGCATTGATTGGTCCTAATGTTCCAGCCACTGTGCTTTACTTACTGTTAATACTTATACTGTTTTGCAGAGGAGGAAGCTAAGGTTCAGCAAATTTATATGTCTTTCCTAATGTTACAGAGGATTTAGTATTAGAAAACATATTCACTTAGTTAGCAGTGAACTAACTTACCCAAGTTAGTAATATTGGAGCTTACCCAATATATTTAACTTATATGTACCAAAGTTTCAAGGACCCTGTTTTTGCAGTCACTCAGAACTGGTTTCAAATCCTGGCTTTCCCATTTACCATTTGTGTGACCTTTGTTGTTGTTCAGTCACCAAGTCACGTCTGACTTTTTGTGAGTCCATGGGCTGTAGTATGCCGGACTTCCCCGTCCTTCACTGTCTCCTGGAGTCTTCTCAAACTCATGTGCATTGATTTGGTGATGCCATCCAACCATCGTGTCCTCTGTCATCCCCTTCTCCTGCTCCCTTCAATCTTTCCCAGCATCAGGGCCTTTTCCAATGAGTTGGCTGTTTGTATCAGGTGGTCAAAGTATTGGAGCTTCAGCTTCAGCATCAGCCCTTCCAGTGAATAGTCAGGATTGATTTCCTTTAGGGTTGACTGGTTTGATCTTCTTGCTGTCCAAGAGCCTCTCAAGAGTCTTCCCCAGCACCACAATTTAAAAGCATCAGTTCTTCAGTGTTCGGCTTTCTTTATGATCTAACTCTCACATTGGCACATGACTACTGGAAAAACCATAGTTTTGACTATATGAACCTTTCTTGGCAAAGTGATATCTCTTCTTTTTAATACTCTGTCTGGGTTTGTTATAGCTTTCCTTCCAAGGAGCAAGTGTCTTTATTTCATGGCTGCAGTCACTGTCCGCAGTGATTTTGGAGCCCAAGAAAATAAAGTCTCTCACTCTTTCCACTTTTTCCCCATCTATTTGCCATGAAGTGATGGGACTGAATGCCGTGATCTTAGTTTTTGAATGTTGAGTTTTATGCCAGTTTTAAACTCTCCTCTTTCAGCCTCATCCAGCTCTTTAGTTCCTCTTCACTTTCTGTCATTAGGATGGTATCATCTGCATATCTGAAATTGCTGACTTTTCTCCCAGCACTCTTGATTCTGGCTTGTGATTCATCCACCCCGGCATTTCACATGATATACTCTGCATAGAAGTTAAATAAGCAAGGTGATAATATACAGTCTTGATGTACTCCTTACCCAGTTTTGAGCCAGTCCATTGTTCCATGTCCGGTTCAAACTGTTGCTCTTGTCCTGCATACAGCTTTCTCAGGAGACAGGTAAGGTGGTCTGGTATTCCCATCTCTTTAAGAATTTTCCACAGTGTGACCTTGGGTGACTTAAACAGAGTTCTGAACATCACCTTCTTCATTGGCAAAATGGAGATACTACCTGCTCATAGATTAATTATCTGAAAATGTGTATAAAGCACCTGATATAAAGGCCTGGTATGGTTAGTTTTTACTCTGATACTCTAAAACTTGTTGGCTTTCATCAACATTTATTTCATGGTTGCAGAAAATGAAGTCTCATGAAAAAAAACTACCTTTATCATCCAGTTAATTAATTGAAACTGGGATTCAAACTTAGGTTATAAATTCCAAATTGCTGTTACTTATCTCTTTTTCAACATATGAAATAAAAAACAATTTTATAGTAAAAAAAATGCACACCAGAATACACCCAGGGTTTGTAACTGTTTCTAATCTGTCATCTTTCAATAATCTCTAATGAAATAATTTATAGAGCTTTTGAAAAAGTTCTAAATTATTGAATAATTACATCCAAGTAATTTAGAGCAGTTGAGAAACTCACTTTGATTTATTAACTTTTTTGAAACATTAAAAAGAAGAGAACATTGAGATATATTTGTTTATATCCAAGTGGATTTCATATTATATATTGGTCCTTTATAATTGGCTATTCACTATTTCTGCTATCTTTGCTTTTATTTCTGTATTCATTTTTAAGATAAAGCTTGGTTCTTACAAGAACTAGGCTGCCAAATGTATCTTATTTGTTACTTAAGATAAACTCCCATTTCTAGAAGTTGTAAGATTCACAAATGAATCAAATTTACAATGTTAGGGAATTGTTTTGTTTTTTTAATGATAAACAGGAAATGTCAGTACTCTGAGTAATATTTTCCACTCATATAGCAAATAAATTCCAATGGATTTTTGGATTGGTCACTTTATGTCAAAGTATACTTGTTCCAAGTGCTAAAAGATATTTTATAGAAAACTTTATTCTTCTGCTTGAATTAATAACATATGCTATTTATGTGATAAGATGTCCTCCTGGACTGGCCTTTAATAATCTTGAAAAGAGATCACAACTATTAAAATTTTGTCCCTCATTATTTGAAAGATTAAGGAGTTTGTTCAGTGCACTGTTTCTCAAGAGAACGCTTTAGTTTTTTCTCCTTTCTTGGGGTCTATTTTGTGTAATGTCCGCATTTATCTGTGCTGATTGAATATAAAATTTGAAAACTGCATTTGATGAGGCAATGGGATGTTCTTATTTTTATTTTAAATGCTGAGAGTTTAAGAAAAAATTTTATAGGTCTTTTTAAAAAGATTTATTTGTTTATTTTTCAGCAGTGCTGAGTCTTCCTTGCTGCACAGGCATTCTATAGTTGTGATGCACGGGCTTCTCGTTGTGGGGGCTTCTCTCATAGAACACAGGCTCTAGGCTCTTGGGCTTCAGTAGTTGTGGCTTGCAGGCTAAAGTACTGGCTCAGTAGTTGTGGCTCACCAGCTTAGTTGCTCTGTGGCATGTGGGATCTTCCAGGATCAGGGATTGAACCGTTGTCCGTTGCATTGCAAGGTGGATTCTTAACCCCTGGACCATGAGGGAAGCCCCAGAATTTTTTAAGTGTTGCTGGGAAGGATTGGGGGTGGGAGGAGAAGGGGACGACAGAGAATGAGATGGCTCGATGGCATCACCGACTCTATGGACATGAGTTTGAGTGAACTCCGGGAGTTCGTGATGGACAGGGAGGCCTGGCGTGCTGTGATTCATGGGGTCGCGGAGAGTCGGACACGACTGAGCGACTGAACTGAACTGAATTTGTGTATAAGTTTCTTTTTCAATGTAATAAAAACTTGTTACAACAAGAAAAAAGAGTGAACTGTATAAAAGAAAGAGTGGGGTTCCCCTTCTTCCAAATTCCACTTCTCTGAGGTAACCAATGTTAATAGACTTATTTGTTGATTTCTTTTTTTTTTTTTGCTTTCTGAAAACAGAGAATTTATTTTATTTTTATTTTATTTTGACAGACTAGGTTTATTAAAGTTATTGAATTAAAAAAATTAAACATTATGCATAAAATAATCGAAAATTGCTCTAAAATGTATCTTTTAAGTTCAAAAGGAAGGTTTCTTCCTACACAGAGTTTCTTGCATTTGCTATTGTAACACAGACATAACACATAGACAATACAGAATAGTGCATAGTAATTTAGGTAAGAGTTTTATAGTTCAAAGCAGAAAATCCAACAGGAGTGCTATTGGCAACAAGCTATCACTATATAAGATAAATTAATGGAAATATAGCCATGTTCTCAACAGTACTGACTCAACTCCAGTAATGAACAAAGCAATGTCCAGACTGCTAAAACTTCAGTACTGAATAATTCATTGCTTCATAGAGCTCACCATCTAATAAAGAAGAACAGATACTAAACAACAAATTATGTTACTGACATTCAGTCATAATTTTAATAATTTAATTGTGTATTTCCTCAGGTGACTTAAATTACTTCATTTTAATTTGATTCAGTTTAAAAGTATGCATTTTTTAATAAACTACGTGTGTTTATTGAAGAATTGGTCGCTACAGCTTAAGAGTATTATTTTTTTTTTCTTTCAATTGATTCTTTTTCTTTTCATCTAGTTTATATGAGGATTTTATTTTATTTTTTTATTTATTTTTTTTTACAGTTCATAACTTTTATAAATAAAATAAATTAAATGTACAGTGAATAAGTTCTCTGAAATATTTCAATATTTCTGCAGGTTTAGTAACATCGTAAAATACATTTCAACTAAAATTCACAAATCTAAAAACCTGTTAGGCATTTTTAGGCGTTTTAAGATGGAAATGAAGACCAATGTTACATCGTAATATGCCAATTACAAATAGTACTTCAAATAGCAAATACTACAGTTTGTCCCAAACTTTAAAAACTATTCATGAACTCAACACTGAACTATTGATGGCTATGAGAATTGTTTCCTAGCCTTTTTGAAAATTTCAACCCATTTACGTTTAAGGTAATTATTGATAAGTACGATCCCGTAGCCATTTTCTTTATTGCTTTGGGTTCAAGTTTATACACTCTTTCTGTGTATCCTGTCTATAGAAGATCCTTTAGCATTTGTTGGAGAGCTGGTTGGGTGATGCTGAATTCCCTCAGCTTTTGCTTGTCTGTAAAGCTTTTGATTTCTCCTTCATATTTGAATGAGATCCTTGCTGGGTATAGTAATCTGGGCTGTAGGGTATTTTCTTTCATCACTTTAAGTATGTCTTGCCACTCCCTTCTGGCCTGAAGAGTTTCTGTTGAAAGATCAGCTGTTATCCTTATGGGAATCCCCTTATGTGTTATTTGCTGCTTTTCCCTTGCTGCTTTTAATATTTGTTCTTTGTGTTTGATCAATGTTAATTTGATTAATATGTGTCTTGGAGTATTTCGCCTTGGGTTTATCCTGTTGGGGACTCTCTGGGTTTCTTGGACTTGGGTGATTATTTCTTTCCCTATTTTAGGGAAGTTTTCAACTAGTATCTCCTCAAGTATTCTCTCATGGTCTTTCTTTTTGTCTTCTTCTTCTGGGACTCCTATGATTCGAATGTTGGAGTGTTTAACATTGTCCCAGAGGTCTCTAATATTGTCCTCATTTCTTTTAATTTGTTTTTCTTTTTTCCTCTCTGTTTCATTTATTTCTATAATTCTATCTTCTAGTTTGCAAATCCTGTCTTCTGCCTCTGATATTCTACTGTTTGTTCCCTCCAGAGTGTTTCTGATCTCATCTATTGCATTATTCATTGTATATTGACTCTTTTTTATTTCTTCTAAGTCCTTATTAAATCTTTCTTCCATCTTCTTAATCCTTTTCTCCAGGTTATTTATCTGTAACTCCATTTTGCTTTCAAGATTTTGAATCATTTTCACCATCAAAATTTGAAATTCTTTATCAGGTAAATTCCCTATATCTTCTTCTTTTGTTTGTGTTGGTGGGCAATTATCTTGTTCCTTTACTTGCTGGGTATTTCTGTGCCTCTTCATCTTGCTTATATTGCTTTGCTTGGGGTGGCCTTTCCCTCTTCTTGCAGTTTGTGGAGTTCTCCTTATTACGTAGTTTCTTCGCTGTGTGTGGGGTTGGACGGGTCACTTGTCCGGGTTCCCTGGTTAGGGAAGCATGTGTCGGTGTTCTGATGGGTGGAGCTGGATTTCTTCTCTCTCCTTTAGAAGACAATGGGCTGCTTTTCTGGGAGCCTGATGTCCTCTGCCAGTATTCAGAAGTTGTTTTGTGGACTTTACTCCGCGTTCAAATGTTCTTTTGATGAATCTGTGGGGGAGAAAGTGGTCTTGCCATCTTATCCCTCCGCCATCTTGTTCCTTCCTCCCCAGAACACTGGATTCTTATATTCCACTTGGTCGTGGAGTATCTCTTCCCAGCTGTTCCAGCAAGGCGCAGCCGCTGTACCTTACCTTGGACGAGGGGTATCTCCTCAAGGCCGCGCCTCCTGCTTTGAATGTAGATCAGCTCCTCTCGGCCCTCCGGTGCCCAAGCAGCCACCCCCTCCTGAACGTGGTACAGCTCCTCTCGGCCACCGCCCTAACCCTGGGCGCAGGGTAGCTCCTCTCAGCCACGATTCTGCACGTGGTCGGTTGCGCCGGAGCCGGGCGTCTCCCGCACCTGCGCCGCCGGAGCCGGGCATCTCCCCTATTTGTTGATTTCTATAACTTTATATTCAGGAAAAAAAATACAGAATTAGATAGGGTTTTATTGAGTTAATATCCCTTCTTTTTTGAAACAGAAGTAGATTCACTATATATATTACTTTGAAATTTGCTTTTTCAAATTACCACCCTTATCATTGCAGGTCAAAATGTAATAACACATGCATTTTAATATTTAAATAATTAAGTCCCCTGTTACATATAAGCTGCAGCTTTTGCAGCGATCCACATTTGATATATATTCAAGGTGATTTAATTCTTTTGCTGCTATGAACAGTGCTTCAATAAATATTCTAGTAATTATATCCTTACATATTAATGATTTCATTTCTGTAGGATCGATTCATAAATGCATTGAGTAAAGATTATCTTCTTTCCAAATTTTAGTATATTCATTAGATTACTTTCTAAAGTTCACATATTGGCAGTGTGCAATATTTCCTTGTTCCCTCTCAAGTACTGAATATTTCAGTCTTTTAAATATATTGCCTACTGGTGGGTGAAAAATAGTATTTATGAGTGCTTTGACTTGCTTTGCTCAGACTACCAGTGGGAGACTGATGCTCTTTTTATTTATATTACCTCTTTGGTGAATTTGCTGTTCAATTCCTTATCAATTCCTTTTAAGAAATCCTTTTATTGAATTATATAAAAGTATACAAACACTAGTATATGACCATGAATTTTCACAAGGTGAACTGGCTCATGGAATCAGAGTCAAGTTCAAGAAATTAGAATATGACCACTCCCACAAGTGGCTCTTGAGGCCCCCTCCAGGTACTGTTTCTCTCCAGACATAACCACTATCTAGTCACTTTACTAACTTAGCTTGTTTTGAACATTGTGCAGAGAGAATCAGCCAGTAGTACTCTTTTGTGTCTGTCTTCTTTACCTCGACATATTGTGAGTCAGCCATGCTTTTGCATGTATAAAATCATGTGTTCATTTTCATCTTTCTGTGATACAGTGTTTAATAGTCTGTGTATACCAGATTTTTCGTTTCAGTTAGGTATTGCTGTGTTCCAAATCATCCCAGAATTCAAAGGCTTTAAATAAATACAGATTTATTACAGTTTACAGATTAGCCGGCAGGTGTTCTTCGTTTGTTGCTTTGCTTACTCATAGTTCTGTAACCAGCTTGGGTTGTGTAGGCAGTTCTTAATGGTGGCTGGGCTCTCTCATATGGTTGGAAATCAGCTCTTTGTGGGCTGCTCTAGGAGTCCTCAGCTGGGAAGTGAGCTCTACTTTATAGTGTCTTGTTTTCCAGAAGCCTAGATTGAGCTCATTCAAAGGTGGTGGCAAGGTTACAAAAACATTTCTGTAAGGTCATCTGATGCCTGATCTTGAGATTGGCACACCTTTACACTTACCCCTAGAAAATAGTTTCAACCTAGATAGAAGACAGTTTTCGAAGTGTATGGTGGTTCTAATTGCTCTGTATCCTTGTAAATCTTGATAATACCAGTGATTTCCATTTTTACACATTTGGGTTTAATCCCTGGGTCAGGAAGATCCCCTGGAGGAGGGCATGGCAACCTACTCCAGCATTCTTGCCTGAAGAATCCATGGACAGAAGAGCTTGGTGGGCTACAGTTCATTGGATTACAAAGAGTCGGACATGACTGATGCAACTTAGCACACACACAGATGGAGAGTGGTGATATCGCATGGTGTGATTTTTAACAGGTTTGCTAAGGTGTAACTGATGTCCACTATCTGGAGAGAGACTGTTCAACATCGCTACTCATTGTGCATGTGTGCTTAGTTGTGTCTGAGTCTTTGTGACCCCGTGGACTGTATGTAGCCCACCATGATCCTCTGTCCATGGGATTTTCTAGGCAAGAATACTGGAGTGGGTTGCCATTTTCTCCTGCAGGACTCATTGAAGTGAAGTGAAGTGAAGTGAAGTCGCTCAGTCGTGTCCGACTCTTTGCGACCCCATGGACTGTCAAGTGTAAATTAAAATCACACTAGGATTAGCTATCACATATAAAGCTGCTTTGAACACTTTTACAGGTCCTTTTTGGACAGATGCTTTTATTACCTCTTGGATATATATCTAATAATAGAATAGCAATAGCTGGACTCCATTGTACATGTTTAAGAAGCTGTCAGATAGCTTTTTGAAGTAGTGTTGCCATTTTATATTTCCATCAGCAGTGTGTTAGGACTCTAGTTTCTTCACATCTTCCCATCCCTTTGTGTGTGTTCACAGTCACTCACTCACGTCTGACTCTTTGTGGCCCCATGTCCTATGGCCTGCCAGGCTCCTCTGTCCGTGGGATTTCCCATGTAAGAATACTGGGGCAGATTGCCATTTCCTACTTCAGGGGATCTTCCGGACCCAGGGATCGAACCCATAGCTTTTGCATCTCCTGCATTGGCAGGTGGGTTCTTTACCACTAACACCATCTGGGAAGCCCCTTTAATTTTAGCTATTCATATAGGTGTGTGGTGGACAACTGGTCATTGACAGAAATTTATTTCTCACAGTTCTAGAGGCCAGGAACTCCAAGATTAAGGACCAGCAATGTAGGTTTCATCCTGAGGCCTCCTCTTTGGCTTATAGGCAGCTGCCCTTTCTTTGGGTGCGCATATGACCTCTTTACAGGAAGAAAGGGAGGAGAAAGCAAACTCTCTGATTTTTCTTCTTAAAAATCTTTAACTCCAACATGAGGGTCCTACCCCCGTGACTTTATTTAACCCTAATTACCTCCCAAAGGTCCCATCTTCAAATATCATCACATTGGAGTTTAAGACTTCAAGATATGAATTGAGGGGGAGGACTTATGAACCCAGATTTGTGACAGAAGCAAGTTTTTTCATTGGCCGTCTTTGCTAGAAGTTAGATTTTTCTAGTTTGCCATTTTACTGGAGTTGTATCAAAGTGAGGGGTCCAGGCTCTATGTCTAAATGGAGTTGGGGAAGAGCTGGAACAGTCTCCCTCACAGCATCGTTAGCTCTCCAGTTACTGATATTCCCCAAGTCTCTGCGATCATAGTAGAGACACATTCTCATAGGAGCCTCAGCTTCAGTTTTTGTCTGTCACTTTGATTTTAAATATATGTATAAATTTACCTTTGAGAAATTTCCCTTTATTTCTTACTGAGCTTATCAATATGCTTGAAGGTGTATTTAAATTTTAAGGATCCAGATGCTTTCCAGCTGAGGGGTGTTTACAACAGCTAACTATCCTGGCAGAACTTGAATTCTGGTGGATACATTTCAGTTTTGCCTGATTCAGGCTTGAGAAGACTGGAATGCCATGACCATAAGTGCTGAGAACAGATCTTCCTGGTACAGTTTGAGAGTTTTGTGACACTATCATATGGAGCATGAGTAGGAGGCGGAAAAGTGAATTTCTCTTGAAGCAAAGTGGAGCTATTGGGTTCTGCCTCGAGGAATGGCATGATGTGTTGTTGAGGTTTTAAAATACAAAAGATTAGAGGAAGGAGTTTAGCACGGACAGGTTAGAATAGTGCATGTGAAAGGAAAAGACAGCATCCACTAGGAGAGTAGTTTGGGAATGAAAAAATACACATGTGTTGTTGTAGAGGGAGAAGTTGAAATGCTTGGCAGCTCACTCGATGTTAGAGGTTAAGACCTTAATAAAAATTTGAAAGAAGAGATGGTTCTTGGGGGAGGGAAGATGATGAATTCTCTCTCAGAACCATTATCATAGCTTGATTTATCAAATCATTTTTAGATATCTTCTTTCAACTGCCAAGAAAAGAGATTGGCCACATTATTGAAACTGCACATTTCTCTTGGAATATGAATACCTATGATGATTGTGAATTATGAAGTTTAGATTGCACGTGTCTATTATCTGATTGAGAAGAATGTGAAATGAATCACCCATGCTTGGGACTTCCCTGGTGGTCCAGTGGTTATGACTTGGTATTCGCAGTGCTGAGGGCCCAGGTTCAATCCTTGGTCAGGGAACTAAGATTCCATAAGCCACAAGATCCATGGCATGACTGAAAAAAAATAAAAGCAAAATAAGTCACCCACACTTTTTATAAGTTTCTCTATAAGTAGATCCAAACAGCAGACCTAAGAATATTTAAATTCTGATAAAAAAATATTGATTGCCAAAGTTAATTGAGGTTTAATTTAAAGGAGGTGGTGGCCATGTTTAGGAAAAAAAGATCAGACGTGTTAAAACTGATGATGCCCGAGTTTTTCCTTGAGACTCTGAATACCTGAGTTTGTCATTCAGGCCATCCTTGAGTACCTTATGAGAGCAGAGACATGTGCTGTGTTTAGTGGGGGCAAAGAAGAACAACAATGTAAAAATGACAATATGCTATTTAATTCTGGGTAGTTGTTATATAAATTGTTATATTATTTTCTCTGTATATAAACTTCTCAAAATCAAAAGCAAGCAAATAGCTTCAAAGATAAGTGTTAACTCAGCCATAGCCTGAGTGAGACACTCTTCAGCTTATTGGTTTCCCCTTTTCTTGGAACCGCTCTGTATGTTAGAGAAAAATACTTAATATCAGTTTCCCCTACTTTCATTACAAGATAAAATAGACTATGCTTTAAACTTTAATTTGAAGAGCAGTGAATTCTAGACCTTTGGATAAAAACCAACATAGAATTCTGCATCAGGCAAGTGTCATTCATTTGTATTGCTTACAGTTATAGCTAATCTTTAAATTATGCCTGAAGGAATAAAAAATACCATGCAATGATTATTTTCCTCTTCCTAGAAGAAAAATAAGATGGCCCATTTATTAAATTTCTGCAGGAAACAAAGTCCTTAAATTATGATGAATCAATGCTAAAATAATATACTTTATTTAAATAAGCCAAAAGTATTATGATAAATTTTATATATAAACACATGTACTAGAAGTTTCAGGAAGTGGAAATAAGTCTTGAAGTGAAAATGAATGTGAAAGTTGCTCAGTCGTGTCCAACTCTCTGCGACCCCATGGACTGTATCCTGCCAGGCTCCTCTGTCCATGGAATTCTCCAGGCCAGAATACTGGAGTGGGTAGCCTTTCCTTTCTCCATGGGATCTTCCCAACCCAGGGATCAAACCCAGCTTTCCAGCATTGTAGGTGGATTCTTTACCATCTGAGCCACCAGGGAAACCCTCAGTTCAGTTCAGTCTCTGTCATGTCTGACTATTTGTGACCCCATGGACTGCAGCACGCCAGGCCTCCCTGTCCATCATCAACTCCTGGAGCCTGCTCAAACTCATGTCCATGGAGTTAGTGATGCCATCCAACCATCCCATCCTCTGTCATCCCCTTCTCCTCCTTCCTTCAATCTTCCCTAGCTTCAGGGTCTTTTTCAATGAGTCAGTTCTTCGCATCAGGTGGCCAAAGTATTGGCGCTTTAGCTTTAGCATCAGTCCTTCCAACAAATATTCAGGGAAACCCTAGTTAGTATTAAAATATGCAGAATTAAATCAGTTATATTTACATGTAAGTTGTATTGAGCTAAGTGAAAAACAGCTTTTTTCCCCCTTAATTTAGGGCTGTGGCATTTTATCGTGAAGATCATCTGTTAGTCATTGAGTTGTTCTTTCATGAATGGAATTATTAGGCCTTTAAACTATAAAAAAACAAACACACATACACACATAACAGCAATAACAACAACAAAAAGCAGACTATCTACTGTAACTTCAAAGGAGACCAGAAAGCGGAAGCAATCCCGCGAGACAGAAAATGTTTGGTGCAGAACCAAGGGAAGGTCTGGGTGTCTTTGCTGAGACTCTCCCAGAGGAGCTGTGTCTGTTCAGAGGTGAAACCAGCTCAGTGACATCTGCCAGTGGGCTGCAAAGTCTTGACAGCAGGCATGGGGAGAAAACTCTTTTATTCTAAGGACCTAAAAATTTGGAGGCTATAATTGGGTTTGCAGAGGAACAGTATGTTGCTTCATCTTGATCAGTTATCACTCGAAATAACTAATTTTGAATTAAAAATTTGTGAGAAGAAAAAAGCTATGTTCCCCTAATTCAAGATTAGGGAAATAAACATTTTCAAAGATTTTGGAGGACTCAATATACTATCAGTTCAGTTCAGTCGCTCAGTTGTGTTCGACTCTTTGCACCCCATGAACCACAGCACGCCAGTCCTCCCTGTCCATCACCAACTCCCGGAGTTCACTCAAACTCATGTCCATCAAGTCAGTGATGCCATCCAGCCATTTCATTCTCTGTCGTCCCCATCTCCTCCTACCCCCAATCCCTCCTAGCATCAGACTCTTTTCCAGTGGGTCAACTCGTCGCATGAGGTGGCCAAAGTATTGGAGTTTCAGCTTTAGCATCAGTCCTTCCAATGAACACCCAGGATTGATCTCCTTTAGAATGGACTGGTTGGATCTCCTTGCAGTCCAAGGGACTCTCAAGAGTCTTCTCCAGCACCACAGTTCAATATATTTAAGTATAATAGTATAGTATAAATGCAATATATATGTAATAGTCAAGGAAGTATTATAGGTTGATTATGAATCAGAAATGTGAGAACTGACATGTGATGAATGGTTGTATACACTATGCACTGTGTAGAAGTTGGGCTTCCCAGGTGGCTCAGTGGGTAAAGAATCTGCTTGCAGTGCAAGAGACACAGGAGATGTGGCTTTAGTCCCTAAGTCAGGAAGATCCCCTGGAGGAGGGCATGAAAACTTACTTCAGTATTTTTGCCTGGAGAATCGTATGGATGGAGGAGCCTGGCAGGCTTACAGTTCATGGGGTCACAAAGAGTTGGACACGACTGTGACCGAGCATACTTCCATAAAGGCTCTGTCACCAAAAACAGTCACTTTGGGGGTTGAGACTTCAATGGATGAATTTTGAGAGAAACAGCATTCAGTCCATAATACTCTCAGACATTGCCTTTTAACAAACTTCTAACATGTTGCCAATCTGATAGGTGAAAGAGTATGTTGTTTTCATTTCCATTTATTGAATTATGAATAACTTTTAACAACTTTTTCTCGTGTAACCAATTGTATTTCTTTGCTATGAACTTTTCATGCATGTAACTTTGCCTGTCTTTACTGGGTTTTTTTGTTTGTTTATCAGAGCTTTTTTATATTAAGGGAATAGGCCCTTTTTTGACATAAATGTTGCAAATACTTCCCTCATTATTTTGGTGATTTATTGTTTACTTATCTTTGCTCAGCTGAGTGTTGCTTCCAGTTCTTTCCTCTATTAATCTTTAGTCAGCTTCTCTACTGTAAGAAGATGTGTCACTTTAGATAAAATTGGAGTATTCATGCATTTTTATTGCACTGTTCTGTCTCCCCTGTCATTTTGTGATGTGGAGCTACGTTCCTATCAGATATCCCCCATTTCTGCACTTTTGATTTTCCATAAAACATGTTGGTCCTTGTATATCTTTCTACCCTGCAGAAATCCAGATCTACTCATACCTCTGATGTACGTATTGCTGCACTGAATAGCATGCACTGACTAATAGCACTGTTGCATAAATTCTCTGAACCATTTTTCTGTACTGCTGCTGCTACTGCTGCTGCTAAGTCACTTCAGTCGTGTCCGACTCTGTGCAAACTCATAGACGGCAGCCCACCAGGCTCCCCCGTCCCTGGGACTCTCCAGGCAGGAACACTGGAGTGGGTTGCCATTTCCTTCTCCAATGTGTGAACGTGAAAAGTGAAAGTGAAGTAGCTCAGTCGTGTCCGACCCTTAGCGACCCCACGGACTGCAGCCTACCAGGCTCCTCCGTCCATGGGATTTTCCAGGCAAGAGTACTGGAGTGGGGTGCCATTGCCTTCTCCTAAGAAGCAGTAAATCATCTTTATTTTATATAAAGAGTATGTACTTTCGATTCCGTGAATTTCCAGAATCTGAAATGCAAGTTAACTTAAAATATTCAATTCATTGTTTAAAAACAGCTTATACTTACAAGTAAGTTAGAAGTTGCTTGTCAAAGAGTAACTGGCAATATCTAGTCTTGATATTCTATTCTCTTAATTACAATACCCAGAAATAATAAAGGCTTTGAAGAAGTCTACTCCCTGAGTTACAACTCCAAATAACCAGAAATAACTCATATATGAAATTATTGCATCCAATAAAAAATGATAGATTTACTAAGTTGCACAGAACTGAGTAGAGTTTTCAGTGTCATACTAAGAGTTATGAGCTAGACAGATTTTCCTTTACTTTTTATAATGGATTAGAAATTGATTTGTATTTACATTTTATATGTAAAACCCCTAAGTCTCAGTTAGGTTAAGCAGTCTGCCTCAGGTCACACAGCTGGTAAGTGCCAGACAGTGGATTCTAAACCAAGTCTTTGGTTTCAGTCTACAATATAGTATTGCCTCCTGAAAGAAGTTCAGAGAAACAAGACAAATATGAGCCAAAATAATCAGAGAAGGCGTCTGGGGAAAACAAAACCTGGGCTTTCAAGAATGAGTAAGATTCTAATAAGCAGAGTTGAGTAAGGGGGATGTATTGGATGCAGAAAACAGTACTAATGAAATCATGGAGGGAAGAATGAACATGGTGCATAAAGAGAAGTGATTCCTATGACTGGAAATTCATGCATATCGAGACTGTGTAAGTAACATGCAGCCGATGAAAGAGAGCCCTTGATGTCAGAAACAGAAATGTGGAGCTGATTGGCTATAAGACAGGTGGGGTGGAGCCATCAAATATTATTCTGATTAACAAGGTTAAAAGTGCTTATTTCTGAAGGTGATTTGCCTGGGATAGGGTTGTTGTTGTTCAGTCACTAAATTGTGTCCAATTCTGTGACCCTGTGGACTGCAGCACACCAGGCTCCTCTTTCCTTCACTGACTCCCGGAGTTTGCTCAAATACATGTCCATTGAGTCAGTGATGCTGTCTAACCATAGCATACTCTGCCATCCCTTCTCTTCCTGCTGTCAGTCTTTCCCAGCATCAGGGTGTTTTTCAGCTCTTAGATTCAGGTGACCAAAGTGTTGAATATGAAGTGTGGTTCAGAAAGCAAACTCCTGTATTCAAGAAGATAAGTGTGTGGCTATTGCTATAATTCAGGTAGGATGCATAGGAGGTGTGGACTAGGATGAATATTATGACAGGAAAGTTGCTTAAAGGGGATTTTATAGGTGGGAAATACAAAATAGGATGAGCCATATTGCTTTGAAAGTGAAAGTTAGTTGCTCAGTCATGTCCAACTCTTTGCGACCCCATGGACTGTCCATAGAATTCTCCAGGGAAGAATACTGTAGTGGGTGGCCATTCACTTCTCCAGGGGATCTTCCTGACCCAGGGATCTAACCCAGATCTTCTGGATTGCAGGCAGATTCTTTACTGTCTGAGCCACCAGAGAAGCTATATTGCTTTGGCATATTCTAAATATTTAGTGTTCTCATAAAAAAATTGGTTTTCAAATATGTTATAGAACCAAATACTCAGATGTTAGCTATTTTGGGAACTCGTTTTTGTGTGTGTGTGTGTGTGTGTTTTTCAGAAGTCTTAATTAACAGAGCTTCTGACTTAATCCAGATTTGAGTGCTCATCTCAGTTTGCATTGTTTGTCTAAAGAGAGGAAAGAAATGAAGGGTGATGGAAGAAAATTATTGTCATTGACAATTGCTATCAGCACCAAACCAATTTTAATTTCAACTGAGCATTGCTTTGTGTTGATTTCAGGCAAATCTGTTAGTCTGGAGATTTATGATATTTCAAGAACTTCAGCTTCATTGAGTTTGGCCCTTACTATCCTATTTTCATCCTTGGCCTGTTTTCCCTCATTAGGAAAATGGTGGCCTCAACTCCCAACATAACACTTTTTCTTTCACATCTTGGGGAAGGGAGAGGACGTCTCTTCCATCAGCCACCATGGAAAAGTCCCTGTGATTTGACCAATTTAAGTTCATGTCAAGGATGGGATCAAATAAATCAATTTAGGCCACACAAGGGAAGTAGGAATCATTCTTAGCCCAATGGTATAGCTAAGGAGGATTCTGGTAGGAGCATCTTCTAGGGGAATCAATGCTGGGAGGCATCCAGAAATTATCATTCTCTGGTCTATACTTCTCTACCATTCTAGAATATTAACCGTATTGTTGCAGAAAGTGGGACCCCTTCCAGGGCCTGAAACAGGGCTCTTGTCTAACACTTGGAAATGAATTGTCCGAGGAGACACATGTGCTGACAAAGCAGGAGATTTTTATTGTGAAAGGGCACCCTTGGAGAGCCGTAGGGTAAGGGAACCCAGGAAGGTTCCATGTGCCATGTGGCTTGCTGTCTCGGGCTTTGTGGTGATGGGATTAGTTTCCTGGTTGTCTTTAGCCAATCATTCTGACTCAGAGTCCTTCCTGGTGGTGCACGCCTTGTTCAGTGAAGATGGATGCCAGAGAGGAGGATTCTGGGAGGTGGTCAGACATGTGATGTCTCCTTTGGGCCTTTCCTGAACTCTTCCAGTTGGTGGTGGCTTATTAGTTCCGTGTTCCTTAGCAGGACCTCCTCTTGTAAAACAACTTATGCAAATGGTTACTATGGTGCCTGGCCAGGGTGGGCGGTTTCAGTCAGTGTGCTTCCCCCAACAATATGACTGTCAGAGTCACGTTTGATGCCTCTTTGCCTTCTCCTTTGACACCTAACACAGAGCACACAGTAGACTAGATATAGGTGTGTGGTTTTTTTGTGTTTTTTCTTAGTTCATTAGTTGAGCGCATGACTAAATGGAGAGCATCTCTTTGAGAGAAAAGATTTTCAGAGCAAAACGATAAGGAATGTTTATACTCAAAACTATACATAAACACCCTTAAGTATCAATGTAGCTAAATTTCTTTTGGGGAAACGAGGGAGGCTGTAATTCAGAAAAAGATCTCTGTAGAGAAAATATATCTCAGTCTTACATATACAGATTTAAAACTCAAATCAAGTCTTTTAGCATGTTGTACATCTTAAATAGACTTCCCTTATAGCTCAGTCAGTAAAGAATCTGCCTGCAGTGCAGGAGACCCGGGTTCTATCCCTGGGTTGGGAAGATTTTGGAGAAGGAAATGGCAACCCACTCCAGTATCCTTGCCTGGAAAATCTCATGGACAGAGGAGCCTGGTGGGCTGTAGTCCATGGGGTCGCAAAGAGTCGGGCACGACTGAGCGACTAACACACACACACACACACCTTAAATTTGCAGTGTTATGTGTCAAATATATATCAAGAAAAATGAAGATGGGGAAAAATGGAAACAGTGTCAGACTTTATTTTTTTGGGCTCCAAAATCACTGCAGATGCTGATTGCAGGCATGAAATGAAAAGATGCTTACTCCTTGGCAGGAAAGTTATGACCAACCTAGATCGCATATTAAAAAACAGAGACATTACTTTGCCAACAAAGGTCCGTCTAGTCAAGGCTATGGTTTTTCCAGTGGTCATGTATGGGTGTGAGAGTTGGACTGTGAAGAAAGCTGATCACCGAAGAATTGATGCTTTTGAACTGTGGTGCTGGAGAAGACTCTTGAGAGTCCCTTGGACTGCAAGGAGATCCAGCCAGTCCATTCTAAAGGAGATCAGTCCTGGGTGTTCATTGGAAGGACTGATGCTAGAGCTGAAGCTGCAATACTTTGGCCACCTCATGCGACGAGTTGACTCACTGGAAAAGACTCTGATGCTGGGAGGGATTGGGGGCAGGAGGAGAAGGGGATGACAGAGAATGAGATGGCTGGAGGGCATCACCTACTCGATGCATATGAGTTTGGGTAAACTCTGGGAGTTAGTGATAGACAGGGAGGCCTGGCCGGCTGCGATTCATGGGGTTGCAAAGAGTTTGACACAACTGAGTGACTGAACTGAACTGAATGGAGAAAGATTCAAATCCAAGAAAATGTGGTCCAAAAATGCTCTTTCATTACACTACTTGTCTTAGGTTGGGTTCCCAGAAGCAGTCTTCGGAGACACGATTTTATGTAGGATTGATTAAGGAAGTACCAGGAGAAAACAGTAGGGGGCAGAGTAAGGCTAGGGTAACAGCTAAGCAAGGGTATGATGGCTTTGTAGTTCGAGGTTTAACTTATTCTCAATGTCTTAGCCTGTTTGATCTCTTCTAAGAGAATACCATAGACCAGGTGGCTTATAAACAAGAGAAATTTATTTCTCATAGTTCTGGAGGCCGGGAAGTCCAAGACCAAGGCACTGGCATCTCTGGTGTCTGGTAAGAACCTCTTCCTAAGAGGTGGCTGTCTTTTCACTGCAACCTCACATAGAGGAAGGGACAAAGCAGCTCCCTGGGGTCACTTACAAGTACAGTAATCCCATTCATGAGGATCTGCCTTCATGACCTAAACACTTCCCAAAGGCCTCATTTGTAATAAGTTTGTGGGTTAGGATTTTAATATATGAATTTCAGGGCAAGGCACAAGTAGTCAATCCATAGCACATGAAGTATGTTTAGAGCTGTCCCACTTGACCCAAGATTGCTAGACATTCATCCTCCCTTTTCACCTTCCCTAGAGGAATGTACATTATCTTGCACTTCTTGCTGTTTGCAAAGTGAGTGCAAGATTATGCCTCCGAGGACTCTCAGGGGAAGTAATTAGAAATTAGACGACAGAATCTGGGTGATGGGTATACAGTAAAGGCTACGGAGACCTGACGTGATCTCGGTGGAGCAGACACTGTGCCACCTACTACCCTGCTGATAAAGAGGCCGGCACATCAGTGTGGTTGTGAGGAGCACCGACTCAATCCAGGCCATCAGAAGTTAAACAGGGCTTTGACACTTGGGCAAGTTTCTTAACTTATATGTGTTTGACTTTCCATTTATAGAAAACATGTGATAATTCTGTTACTTAAGCTCATTATGTTTCTTTGAAGATTAAATGAATATAATGTTTATATGTCTAGTCCAACCTAGGCAGCATATTAAAAAACAGAGACATTGCTTTGCCAACAAAGGTCCATCTAGTCAAAGCCATGGTTTTTCCAGTAGTCATGTATGGATGTGAGAATTGGACCATAAAGAAGGCTGAGAACGGAAGAACTGATACTTTTTAACTATGGTGTTGGAGAAGACTCTTGAGAGTCCCTTGGACTGCAGGGAGATCATACCAGTCAGTTCTAAAGGAAATCAGTCCTGAATATTCATTGGAAGGACTAATACTAAAACTGAAGCTCCAGCACTTTGGCCACCTGATGAGAAGAACTGACTCCTTAGAAAAGACCCTGATGCTGGGAAAGATTGAAGGCAGGAGGAGAAAGGGACAACAGAGAACGAGATGGTTGGATGGCGTCACTGACTCAATGGACATGAGTTGAGCAAGCTCCAGGAGTTAGTGATGGACAGGGAAGCCTGGTGTGCTGCAGTCCATGGGGTTGCAAAGAGTGGGACATGACTGAGCGACTTAACTGAACTGAGTCTCTATATAAACATGAGTCTTCAGTTCAGTTCAGTTCAGTTCAGTTCATCGCTCAGTCATGTCCGACTCTCCGCGACCCCATGAATCACAGCACGCCAGGCCTCCCTGTCCATCACCAAATCCCAGAGTTCACTCAAACTCATGTCCACAGATTCGGTGATGCCATCCAGCCATCTCATTCTCTGTCGTCCCCGTCTCCTCCCGCCCCCAACCTTTCCAAGCATCAGAGTCTTTTCCAGTGAGTCAACTCGTCACATGAGGTGGCCAAAGTATTGCAGTTTCAGCTTTAGCATCAGTCCCTCCAATGAACACCCAGGATTGATCTCCTTTAGAATGGACTGGTTGGATCTCCTTTCAGTCCAAGGGACTCTCAAGAGTCTTCTCCAACACCACAGTTCAAAAGCATCGATTCTTCGGCGATCAGCTTTCTTCACAGTCCAACTCTCACATCCATACATGACCACGGGTAAAACCATAGCCTTGACTAGATGGACCTTGGTTGGCACAGTAATGTCTCTGCTTTTTAATATACTATCTAGGTTGGTCATAACTTTCCTTCCAAAGAGTAAGTGTCTTTTAATTTCATGGCTGCAATCAGCATCTGCAGTGATTTTGGAGCCCAAAAAAATAAAGTCTGACACTGTTTCCACTGTTTTTCCATCTATTTCCCATGAAGTGATGGGACCAGATGCCATGATCTTTGTTTTCTGAATGTTGAGCTTCAAGCCAACCTTTTCACTCTCCTCTTTCACTTTCATCAAGAGGCTTTTGAGTTCCTCTTCACTTTCTTGGTGGTCTCTAGTTTATTAAAAATCTCAGTTAACCAAAAATTAATATATAACTATAGATTATGAATAGTCTGTTAAGAATTCAAAGAACAATATATACACTACTTTGTGTTATAAACGTTCTTAAAGGTAATTTTATATGTTTTTTTTAACATTATTGAACTGTTTGCCAAAGATACCTAGTTCATTCACATGCAGAAGTAAATGACTATGAATCACAATGTTTAATGTTTCTCTAGGGTAACTGCATATTCACCAAGTAAAACAGTCTTAATGGTTAATATTAAGTGCCTTGGAATTTCAGGAATCAATAAACAAAGGATAGAGACACTTATGTGTGTTAGAGGGGTATATTTCTCTCCCCATATTGTCTTTCAAGGGCATTTTATTGAAGTAACTTTGTTATTACCTTACGCAGATCCAATTATGAATAATAATTAAAATAAAAGAGTAAAACAAAAGCAAAGTAGTTTTATGTGGCAAGTTTCCTAAGAGAAAAAGAGATGTTTTCAGATAGTACTACATAAATGCACAGACATATTGATAAATCAATGATCTATGGCCAACAGTGTGATTGTTAATCAGTGGTTTCCCCAGTGGCTTGGCAATAAAGAATCCACCTGCAACACAGGAGATGCAGGAGTTGTCGGTTTGATGTCTGGGTTGGGAAGATCACCTGGAGGAGGGCATGGCAACCCACTCCAGTATTCTTGCCTGGAGAATCCCATGGACAGGGGAGCCTGGTTGGCTATAGTCCTTAGGGTCACAAAGAGTCGGACATGACCGAAGCGACTTAGTATGCACATGATTATTAATCAGGACTCTTGCTTGCAAGTAACAGAAGCCCAACCTGAACTAGCTTAGGAAATAGAAAGGAATGTAGTGACTCATGAATTAAGAGCAAAGGTTGAATAAATAAGCCACAGAATGGCAGAGACAAAGCTGGTTTCAGGAACAGCTTGAGTTAAGTATTCAAACCCTACCAAGTCTGTCTTGTCTTCGGCACTTTTCCGTGTGCTTTTGTTGTATCTCACTACATGCTGGCTTCTTCCACAGTCTCCACCTTCTAGTAGACAATGCGTTCTTTTTTCACAGTTTGAAAATCCAAAAAAAGGATTGATGTGTTGGGCACCCGCCCCTGAACTAGTCAGTTGTGACTGGCAGAGCATGGTCCTACATGAAGATGTGTAGTTCCTTTGAGAATTCAAGATTGCAGTAGGGGATGAATTATTTCCCAGTGGTCTCCTCTCCCTCGGTTTCCCCCTTTTCTTCATTTCTTCTATTCATCTCCATCTGATTTGAACGTGAGTTCCTGGGCTTTAGTTGCCAAGTCCATTCAAGCTGTGGCTCCTTGATCACACATCAACAAGTCGGGTTTTGTTTTGAACCCTGAACTATTTCAGGCTGGATTACCTGTGGGACAATGATATGATTCTCTTGCTCAATTTGGTTGCCTCTTAAAAGTCAGATATATTGTCATTCTCAAAGAGCTCTGCCCAGCAGGGATGGAGATTAGAAGGGAGAAAGGGAGGCAAATAGTCATGTGACCTTATAATCATCAATCTGCACTGCTAGTTCTGGCTGAAATGTTCTCATAGGCTGCATCACTTTATCAACCAGATGCCTTTTGGCTAACCTTTGTCAGAGACAGTTTACCTGCTTTACATGGACAGCAACCTATGCCTCAGGTGGGTACATAGAACGGGATGCCAGGGACAAGAACAGACAAGAAGAACAGTGATGGGGATTTACAAAATTTCCAGCTCATTACAGATTCCGCCCATCACCTCTTTCCTTTTGTTTTTAATTTATCGAACTGCAAGTTGGCTTTGGAGAGCTGTGTTCCACACATGTTTTAACAAGTCACATCTTAAATGGGTAGACTTAGAAGAACAAATAAAGGAAAATTGCTTATAAGAGCTCTAATAACCTCCTGTTTTTCTCACTGAGCTCAGTATTCCTAGACCAGTCAAGAAGGGCATTTTATCTCCCCCCATTTTTAACCTTCCTAAAATAAAATCAAAAGCAAGATGCACATATATTTGGCTATAGATAATGAATCTTTTTTTAAAAATTTTTTCATTTTTTATTTTGAAATAATTTTAGACTTACAAAAATATAGTTGTAAAAATAGTAGATTTTCCTAAATGGTAATATCTTATCTTCCTTAGTTTGATTATCAAAGCCAGGAAATTACCCTTGAGACAATATTACTAACTAACCTATGTGCATGCTAAGTTGCTTCACTTGTGTCCAGCTCTTTGCAATCCTATGGACTGTAAACTGCCAGCCTCCTCTGTTCATGGGATTCTCCAGTCAAGAACACTGAAGTGGGCTTCCATGCCCTCCTCCAGGGGATCTTCCTGACCCAAGGATTGACACCACATATCTTGCATCTTCTGCATTGGCAGGCAGGTTCTTTACTACTAATGCCACCTGCTGCTGCTGCTGCTAAGTCACTTCAGTCATGTCCGACTCTGTGTGACCCCATAGACCCACCAGGCTCCCCCATCCCTGGGATTCTCCAGGCAAGAACACTGGAGTGGGCTGCCATTTCTTTCTCCAATGTGTGAAAGTGAAAAGTGAAAGTGAAGTCACTCAGTCGTGTCCGACCCTTAGCGACCCCACGGACTGCAGCCTACCAGGCTTCTTAATGTTGGCTTAATGGAAAAGGGAGTAGTAACTTCATTTCCATTCAATGAGTAAGCTATTAAGCAGTCAGTGTGTTACAAGGACTTTGCTTTGACCTGGCTAAAGAGAGTAAGAGAAAATGGGTTCATGAGGAACAGTATAAATATTTGGGGCTTTTTGATGCTCAGGAACATCAAAAACAACAATCAATAACACTGCTTTATGGTCAGTGTTAACTTTCATCTTGATCTTGGCTATGCTTAGCAGCTCTCGTTTTTTCTCCTTTTATTGCTAAGTCTTCTCAAGAATACCCCAGAGTTCCATTTTCTTGAACTGACTGAAGGGGCTGTCTTACTGTTTAAAATCCTTCGGGTTAAAGACTTCCCTCTCTTTTTATCTGTGTTTTGTTTCCTGGGCTGTTTTTTAGTTTGCACATAGGCTAATAGATAACCCACAGCTGCTAGACCATCCTTGCTTGGCTTGTTGCATATGAAGGTGGATGTACAGGCCTACCATCTGTTCTAGGTCTGTAAATTTCATTTATGTACAAGAACACAGTGATCAATGTCATAGTTTAATATTCTGTGTCTTTGCCACCTACTTCCATAGGCACTTTTAAATAATATTTTTAAAAATTTATTTCTTCTGCCAAACTCATAATCAGCTTAAAAGCAAAATTCACTTAAATGTTCACTGCAGTCTCAGAAATACCAATTTATTTATATTTGTGTGCTTTATCTTGCCATGACCTTCTGTGACAATTTCTATCACTGCAATATTTTTTTTCAATAGAGGAAACTTTGGGGATTCCCATTTTGATTGTGATGATAATGTGACATCTATGAAGTAGGAATCAAAGTAGGAGATCCTTTCTAAGTGCTTCCCTTTATAGTTCAGTTCAGTTCAGTTCAGTTGCTCAGTCGTGTCCGACTCTTTGCAACCCCATGAATCACAGCACGCCAGGCCTCCCTGTCCATCACCAACTCCTGGAGTTCACTCAAACTCATGTCCATCGAGTTGGTGATGCCATCCAGCCATCTCATTCTCTGTCACCCCCATCTCCTCAAATAAGCATGACAGCCTTGTTTGTCTCCAAAATTTTTAAATACAGAAGTATAGAACTCAGGCAGTGATGCCAAAGGAAAATTCTTTCCCGTGACTGTTTCCAGGAGCACAAGAAAGAGCAGTGCTGAATGCCTGTGTTCAGCCAACAAGCAATGTGAGTCAGGGAGCTCTGTGTGCTTCGGTCTCCTTCTTCAGATGGTGCTTGCCTGTCTCTGCCTCACTCTTACTTGGTGTAAAGAAGGATATCACAGCAGGGGATAAAACACAAGTGCTGTGACTGCTTCAGATGTTTGTGGAATGGTCATGGCAGCAGAAGTTAATATGCAGTGGTCGTTTGGTGGGTGATTGGTAGCCATGCGCGCTGGCAGCACTAGGCTTTGTAAGCAGGACAGAAAGCTTTTTGGGAAATTCTACCCTATCCCAGGTGCCATGAGCCAATGGCCCTGTCCTGCTATCATGTTCACGTGAGGTGTTCACATTCCCTACAACTTGGGCTCTGCACTAAGTGGGTTATTCCTGTCCAGAGGGATATTCTTGGTGTCTCACTTAATTGTCCCCCATGGTCAGCTCAAAATTTTCTATCAAGAAGTTCTCGCCTTTTCAAGAGTTTGATAGCTCGTATTTTTTCTGGTGACCTCTTGGCTCACATGGTAAAGAATCTGCCTGCAATGCAGGAGACCTGGGTTCTATCACTGGGTTGGGAAGATCGCCTAGAGAAAGAAATGGCAACCCACTCCAGTATTCTTGCCTGGGGAATCCCATGGACAGAAAAGCCTGGCAAGCCACAGTCCATGGGGTCACAAAGAGTTGGACACGACTGAGTGACCAACATTTCAACACTTTATTCAGTAGTTATCCTTACATATTATTCTCAGGCACTTCTCTTTGTCTCTCAATCTCACAGCAGGAAAAAAAAAAAAACACAACAAACATATTTTTTCTAAGGACTTTACCTCTTCCAAGGCTTCTTATATTTCACAATGAACAGTACCTGGGTTTGCATGCAGTAAGTTTCCTTGTTGCTTTGTGGGTGTATTTTCCCTAGGAAATCCTTGTTTTCTAGGCTGTACTATCAATTTGTAACCTGGGGGTTGGATTGCAATTTAATTCTCCTTGAAGCCGTCACTGGGTTTCCAGGAGAGACCTTGTCATGTGCCCTCCTTAGGAGAAAGCACAAAGGCCACAGTCTGTCTCCTCTCCCTAGAGACCAGGGCATGTGGACAGAGTGGCAAAAGGCAGGAGACTCCCCAGGCATGAGGCTCCCTCCGAGTGTGGCGCTGCTCCCTTGATGGCAGCATTGTGTGGGGATTTTCAGTAGTGGCTCCCGAAGCACTTCCTGGGGCTGGCTCCCTGGTGTCATCACTCTCTTGCTGACAGCTGTCGGCAACTTGCCTATGTGAAACCTTTCATCCACCCACTCACTGGCAGCAACTTCCAAGGTTGTTGGTGATCGCCAACGTATCTTCCTTCAATAAAGTGTTGCAATCTGAAGAGTACTAACTTAAGGGGTCAGACCAGCCTAGTTTCAAATCCCCATCTACCACTTCCTAGCCATGGTTGGATTTGCTGCAGAATCCTCCGAGTCTCAGTTTTCTCATCTGTCAAATGGAAACAATAACATTTACCTTATAGATTTGTTATAAGTAGTAAGTGAAATATGTCAAATGACTCAATAGTGGCTGGTAGGTAGGAGGTGCTAAATAAGAGACAGATGTTACTATTGTTGTTCCTAGAGTGCTTTGTGAGCTTGGAAATTTGGTGTTGGTTTCAGCACTCACTTTATATATAAAAAAGCACTTATTTTAAAATTAATTATATTGGAGTATACAAATAGCTGTGAAAAGAAGAGAAGCGAAAAGCAAAGGAGAAAAGGAAAGATATAAGCATCTGAATGCAGAGTTCCAAAGAATAGCAAGCAAAGATAAGAAAGCCTTCCTCAGCGATCAATGCAAAGAAATAGAGGAAAACAACAGAATAGGAAAAACAAGAGATCTCTTCAAGAAAATTAGAGATTCCAACGGAATATTTCATGCAAAGATGGGCTCGATAAAGGACAGAAATGGTATGGACCAAACAGTAGCAGAAGATATTAAGAAGAGGTGGCAAGAATACACAGAAGAACTGTACAAAAAAGATCTTCATGACCAAGATAATCATGATAACGTGATCACTGACCTAGAGCCAGACATCTTGGAATGTGAAGTCAAGTGGGCCTTAGGAAGCATCACTATGAACAAAGCTGGTGGAGGTGATGGAATTCCAGTGGAGCTATTTCAAATCCTGAAAGATGATGCTGTGAAAGTGCTGCACTCAATATGCCAGCAAATTTGGAAAACTCAGCAGTGGCCATAGGACTGGAAAAGGTCAGTTTTTATTCCAGTCCCAAAGAAAGGCAATGCCAAAGAATGCTCAAACTACCGCACAGTTGCACTCATCTCAAACCCTAGTAAAGTCATGCTCAAAATTCTCCAAGCCAGGCTTCAGCAATATGTGAACCGTGAACTCCCAGATGTTCAAGCAGGTTTTAGAAAAGGCAGAGGCACCAGAGATCAAATTGCCAACATCCGCTGGATCATGGAGAAAGCAAGAGAGTTCCAGAAAACCATCTATTTCTGCTTCATTGACTATGCCAAAGCCTTTGACTGTGTGGATCATAAGAAACTGTGGAAAATTCTGAAAGAGATGGGAATACTAGACCACCTGACCTGCCTCTTGAGAAACCTGTATGCAGGTCAGGAAGCAACAGTTAGAACTGGACATGGAACAACAGACTGGTTCCAAATAGGAAAAGGAGTATGTCAAGGTTTTATATTGTCACCCTGCTTATTTAACTTCTATGCAGAGTACATCATGAGGAATGCTGGGCTGGAAGAAGCACAAGCTGGAATCAAGATTGCCGGGAGAAATATCAATAACCTCAGATGTGCAGATGACACCACCCTTATGGCAGAAAGTGAAGAGGAACTCAAAAGCCTCTTGATGAAATTGAAAGAGGAGAGTGAAAAGGTTGGCTTGAAGCTCAACATTCAGAAAACAAAGATCATGGCATCTGGTCCCATCACTTCATGGGAAATAGATGGAAAAACAGTGGAAACAGTGTCTGACTTTATTTTGGGGGGCTCCAAAATCACTGCAGATGCTGATTGCAGCCATGAAATTAAAAGACGCTTACTCCTTGGAAGGAAAATTATGACCAACCTTGATAGTATATTAAAAAGCAGAGACATTACTTTGCCAACAAAGGTCCGTCTAGTCAAGGCTATGGTTTTTTTCTGTGGTCATGTATGGATGTGAGAATTGGACTGTGAAGAAAGCTGATTGCCGAAGAATTGATGCTTTTGAACTGTGGTGCTGGAGAAGACTCTTGAGAGTCCCTTGGACTGCAAGGAAATCCAACCACTCCATTCTAAAGGAGATCATTCCTGGGTGTTCACTGGAAGGACTGATGAAAGCTGAAACTCCAGTACTTTGGCCACCTCATGCGACGAGTTGACTCACTGGAAAAGACTCTGATGCTGGGAAGGTTTGGGGGTGGGAGGAGACGGGGATGACAGTGAATGAAATGGCTGGATGGCATCACCGACTTGATGGACATGAGTTTGAGTGAACTCCGGGAGTTGGTGATGGACAGGGAGGCCTGGCGTGCTGTGATTCATGGGGTTGCAAAGAGTCAGACACGACTGAGCGACTGAAGTGAACTGAACTGATAGTTGCTTTACAATGTCGTGTTAGCTTCTGCTTTACAGCAAAATGAATCAGCTATGTGTGTACATATATCCCCTCTTTTTAGATTTCCTTCCCATTTTGTTCACCACAGAGCACTGAGTACAGTTTCTTGAACTCTACAGTAGGTTCTCATTAGTTATCTATTTTATGCATAAAAGTCACTTACTCTTAAAAGTTTTTTGGTTTTTTATTTTAAGAATTTTTAAAGTTATTTGAAACTCCTTTAAGCACTGTCTAGCCTCACATACTCTGCCCCCTTGCTCTCTAGTGCCCTCTTGTGGTGCCTCGGTGAAAGCCACTAGTTTCTGTAGTTGCCTTGCTGTGTGCTATGCTTAGTAACTCAGGCGTGTCCCACTCTTTGCAACCCCAAGGACTATAGCCCACCAGGCTCCTCTGTCCATGGGATTCTCCAGGCAAGAATACTGGAGTGGGTTGCCATGCCCTCCTCTAGGGAATTTTCCCAACCAAGGGAACAAACCCAGGTTTTCCGAACTGTAAGCAGATTCTTTACCTTCTGAACCACTAGGGAAGCCCAGGGTAGCTGCCTTGGGAGTAGCCAATCCTCATTTGCCCTTAGGGGCTTCTATCCAGAACCTAGCTAGTAAAGCTCACCTACCAGGTTTGGCCTGAACTTAGAAGGCACATAGCAAAATCCTCACATGTGCCTGAAATATTTAACTGAAGACATATTAGCAGTTCCCTGTCCCCCTTGGAGTACTGAGGCACCCAAATAAGTGTACTCTCACCAAAAAAGCGCCTTCCCAGGTGGCTCAGTGGTAAAGCATCTGCCTGCCAAACGCAGGAGCTGCTGGAGACATGGGTTTGATCATTGGGTCGACCCAATAAGGAAATGGCAACCCACTCCAATATTCTTGCCTGGAAAATCCCATGGGACAGAGGAGTCTGGCAGGCTACAGTCTATGGGGTTGCAAAGAGTCAGACATGACTGAGCACACACGCACACACAAATCAGATTTAATATGGAAACTACAATCTCAGGAAATTCTGGGATGCCCTTCTGTGTAATTGTTATATATTATACAACCATGTTTGAACAGTAACTGTCATTTTGAAGCAAAATAGAAAATAGTTTCTCTCTTGAGGGCATACAGTCCTTTAGAGATGAGTGCAAACACAGCTATGTGCAAGGTCACTTTCTGTGAATGTGATGTTAAAAATGTACATGTGGGTTAGGTATAGCAGGGCTCACTATTCCACATAAAACAAAACTTGGATTTAAAAACTCAGACCCCTGGCTGCCCATTGAAACCTAATGCCTAATGCGTAATGCTTTTCTCTTTGGCTGCTTAGATCTTTCCTATTAAAAAAATAAAGAAGAAAAAATGAATGAGAAACTATATAGAAAATCAAAATGGCAAGACTTAGGAGAAAATAGCTGAAAACACTTCATCTTTTTATGCCCATCTAAAGCAAGGGTTTTTAAATGAATTGTTTGCATTTGAGTAGTTAGGGCTAAAAGCACAAGCATGGACGAGCTCTAAGACAGCAAACTCTTGAAAACACACAACGGCTCACTTTGCCAGATGAATAGAAGGCTCTAAGAACCCTGTAACTAGTGGCCACACCTATAGTCCAGCTAAGCTAAGTATGGGACTTGTCTGCCTTCTCTGGCAGTAAGGCTCTTTGGGATGTTAGAATGTGCTTAGCTCGTTCTGCGTTCCTGGACAGTGTTCTAAAGAGAACTTACAGAAGGGACAGTGGAATGAGCATAGTCACCTGAATTATGCTTTCAGGACCAATGTCACCACTCATTCTATTTTCACCAGTTTCCAGTTTTGCTCTAATTTGAGCCGTGTCACAGGAGCACATCACTACAATGACTTTTTCTCTCCTAAATTCTACTGGTAAAATTCTTATTAGAATTTGATTTTAATCACTAAAATAAAAGCGTCCTTTATTGAGCCTTCCCTTATGCCTAGCACTATGCCCTGCACCATATAGGTGATAGATAGAAAGATCGGTAGGGAGATGTATGATACATCATCTATTATTAATACTTCCAGTGAATGTGTGCCAAGTCGCTTCAGTTGCATCTGACTCTTTGCGACCCTATGGACTGTAGCCCGGCCAGGCTCCCCTGTCCATGGGATTCTCCAGGCAAGAATACTGGAGTGGGTTGCCATGCCCTCCTCCAGGAGATCTTCCCAACCCAGGGATCGAATCCACGTCTCTTAAATCTCCTGCATTGGCAGGCAGGTTCTTTACCACTTGCGCCACCGGGGAAGCCCCAATACCTCCAGTAGGGATGGGCAAAAATAACATTTTAAGGGAGATTGAAGGAATTTATGCCTGTGTGATTTTTTTCTCTCTGTGAGAGGGAGACGGGGAGAGAGAGAGAGTGCCAGGGCAAAGTGAAGCCTGGAAGAGAGCAAGCAGGTTTTGAAACAGCTGCTATACAGAATGTTAAGGGAAACAACGAGTTTAAAAAGCAAACAACACCTTAGTAAAGTCCTTCCCAGGTGGTAAAGAATCCACCTGCAGTGCAGGAGACATGGGTTCGAGCCCTAGGTCAGGAAGATCAGCCAGGAGAAGGAAGGAAATGACAACCCATTCCAGAATGGGAAATCCCACGGACAGAGGAACCTGGAGGACTACAGTCCATGGAGTCAAAAATGAGCTGGATTTGACTCAG
The DNA here is from genome assembly GCF_049115385.1 of Moschus berezovskii. NCBI lineage: Eukaryota > Metazoa > Chordata > Mammalia > Artiodactyla > Moschidae > Moschus > Moschus berezovskii. The sequence goes on along the minus strand of NC_142469.1, from coordinate 77,506,036 downwards.
TGACTTAACAACGACAACGGTTCTTAGAGAAGTAAATGGTTATCGTATCTTTACTCTTGCCATTGTCCTTGCCATCATCATCATCATCACAGTCATTGTCGCCAGAACAAATTATGCTTCAACCTCACAACAGTGACACAATTGAGAAAACGATTCCTTTGAAAACCCGATGATCATTTATGCTAGTTTCATGCCTGTTGTGGGGTGTTTTACTGATCGCATTGTCTCTCTCACCTGTTTAGGTTGAGCCCGTGATTCAGAAAGGCCACGAGGGTCTGGTCCATCACATCCTGCTGTATCAATGCAGCAGCAACTTCAGTGACAGCGTCCTGGACGACGGGCACGAGTGCTACCACCCTAACATGCCTGACGCCTTCCTCACCTGTGAGACCGTCATTTTTGCCTGGGCCATTGGTGGAGAGGTGGGACCACTGATTACTGAGATGTAACAAAGTTAATTGATCACTTTTCCCCCTACGATTCTAACACTTCTAAGTAAAACTCTATGCACTCTCTTTGATATGAGGGTGGGTTATTTTTCTTTCCACAGGAAATCATTCTTTCCTTAAGCCATTTTACTTGATCAACTGTAGATTAATGCAGTTGTAGAATGTTGAAATATCATGGAGAATGTTTGGTTTTTGAATGGAGTAGACCTCTGAGGGACTTTCACAGAACACTGTGTCATGAAATTTTGCTTGTTTAGGGTTTTTCCTATCCACCTCATGTTGGATTATCCCTTGGCACTCCGTTAGATCCTCATTATGTGCTCCTGGAAGTCCATTATGACAATCCAACATATAAGGAAGGTGAGTATTTTTTTATACATTCTACCTATGATTTTTCAAAGTTTTGTAACTTTCCCCTTTAACAGAGTTAAACAGACTTCAAATAAAATAGCATTTAATGTTGTAAAAAAAATTAACTTCTACATTTGTCATCCACATTAGGATACCTTTTAGAGTAGAAAAGGGCACTGTAAACAATTACACTGGGACAGCAGTCATTGGCCAGCAGTGAGCCAGGCAAATGGGCACATGTGGTCACTAATCTTAAAAAGCCATTTGGATATTACCTACCAGAAAGTAGAAAAATAGACTTTTCCCTTTAGGGTGTAAATCAGTCTGAAATACATGGTGCTTATGAAACATTTTCTTTCTAAAAGCACATATGAAAAACTACCATTCATCACACTAGAAAATACTAACCATTTTGTTGTGTTGAAACGGCAGTTGACACTGGTGTAATATGATGTTGAAATGAAGAGGGGCAAGTATTTACACCTGAATTTACTATATAATATCCCAACGCCAAAAACTTAAAGATTTCAATATGAAATTATCAGTAGAAGAAATTCAAGGTTATGATTTTACACTGATTTGCGCAATTTTTCAGCAAATACTGAGCACCAAGGATGCGCTGGATCTGTGCTTAATGACATAATATCCCCACCTTCAGGGACATTGTAGTGTAGTGGGAAAGGCAAACAATAAAATAATCACAACAATTAATACAAAATTATTTATATGCTAATTGATCCAACAGGTCAGTTCACAGGTAGGTAAGTCACTGTTGCAGAAAGGAGTCAGTTACTTTCCAAGTGCAATGGATTTATAAGTGTTTGGGGCCCACACTCTCCCTCCTTATGACAACTATGTCACAGCAAGAGATGGATCTTATCTTTCCTCCCCACCATGCCTGTTATGTTGTTCACATCATAGATTCTTAATTGTTTGATGATTGTATGACTAATGAGTTATTAAAAGACTGGTGATAAACTATAAAGAAAGTTAATTATTAATATTTTTCTCCATCATCACATGGTTTCTAGACCAATGATTTTCACCTCTATGTAAATGTTGCTGAGCTTCACCTCAAAACAGTATCAAATAAAACTTCTGTTGCATTACTATATATTCTAATGAATGACTTGAAATTTTTATTTCTGTCTTCATGTTAGATAATCGTGGAATATGTCATTAGATAGTACAAACGTGTCTCCCATGGTACGCTGTGTAAGTTTTCTTTGTAAATCTGGATGTTGCCTTTCTTTAGTCTTTGCTTGTGTTCCTTTCCCTTGTGAGAGTTTAAGGAAAATCAGTTAACCTATTTCAGCTGAATATGGAAAACTTTTTCAAGTACTCAAGCTCACTTTTAATTTTTCTTGTCTAAATGCTCTTGTTCCAGGCTTAATAGATAATTCTGGATTGAGATTATTTTATACAGCAGATATAAGGAAATACGATGCTGGAGTGATTGAGGCTGGCCTCTGGGTAAGCCTCTTTCACACCATCCCTCCGGGCCTTCCCGACTTCCGGTCTGAGGGTCACTGCACCCTGGAATGCCTGGAAGAGGTATGGTGTGTGTGGGTCTGTGAGCTGCTCTTCCTAGATTAATCTATGCTCATAGAAACTATATTTGGAAAATTCCAAGTTTATTACTAATCTTTTTCTTGTTGTCATGCTATAAAATGATTGTTTACAATTTTAGCAAGACTTTATTGCTTTTTAAAATCCTGAAGCCTGCAGGAGTAGAATTTGGGTGTTTTCCTTTCTTTCCCTTCATTTGTTTCATATTGGACACTTCATTTTATCTTTTACAGTTTCAACCTTTGTATAGTCCCCTTTTGCTTTCTCAACTTTATTTTTTATTCATATTTGTTTTTTCGATGATTTATTTTCATTTATTCTCATTTTCTCTGATTTATAGCTACCGACCCTTCTTTAACCAAACAGCAAAAATAACTAATATAAAATACATATTGGATAAGAGAAAACTATATATAAGTATTTTATAATGGCTGTTTAATTCATAGTTCTTTTTTCTTGAAAGAAAGTATTTCAACATGGATTGTTTTCTTTATAAATTATAGGATATTGTGGTTGTAGACAGTATAGAAGATTGGAAAGGTTATGCTCTTCTCATTTATTTAGACCATTTAGACCATGAATTAAATTGCCATGACATCATTCTCTAGCTGTAGGACTGTGAGCAATTCATTTAATTCTCCCAGTTCAATTTTCTTATCTGGAAAAGTGGAAGTAGATTCTTCCTTTAAGAGTTTCAATTTTCAAGCTACCAAAATACTGGATTCTTTTTGCCAGAAGCTTTAACTCTTTGCTCACCTCCTAAAAGAAGAAAAAAGAAAGATAATATGTAGAAGTGATCAGTTGGTCCTCAGCAAGCATTAGTTCCTCTTCTTTCCTCCCAGCCAGTATTGCTTCACAAAGATAGGAATAAGTCCGGAAAAATCCAAATTATAAATGTCTGGCAGCTCATGTGTTGACTTAAATTGTGTTAGCTTTTCATCTCAGTTGTCCCTCCAAGTCTGTTTTAAGGTGAACTGTCTGCTGTTGTTTGGAGACCTAATCAGGTCTTCCCCTGTATCTCCCGTAGGCTTTGGAAGCTGAAAAGCCAAGTGGCATCCATGTGTTTGCTGTTCTGCTCCACGCTCACCTGGCAGGCAGAGGCATCAGGCTGCGTCATTTTCGCAAAGGGGAGGAAATGAGATTACTCGCTTACGATGATGATTTTGACTTCAATTTCCAGGAGTTTCAGTACCTAAAAGAAGAACAAACAATCTTACCAGTACGAATGTTTTTATTCTTTATCACTAAATGTCATCAAAATCCTGAGACCTATACCTGCTGAGAATTAGCCAGGTTTCTCCTGGTATAATGAATCACTCATCCTATCCATAGCTTCAAAGCCACCCACCATGGCTGTTGCATAACCCTCACGGAATGTTTTTGATCTGTTTTCCAAAATTGAAACTTGTTTTTCTTACTATTCCCAGGGGCAACTCAAGTTGTTGATTTCAAAGGAAATAAAACTTAGGTTTTGTGCTCTAAGCACCATTTTTCTAGACTCCCCAGTTAGTAATCCCTTGGCTTGAAGTTCTGGTAATGGTAAGATCAGAAGTTTTGAAAGTTTCATTTCAATAAAAGTGAATATAAGATCATTTTTTTCTTTTGACTAAGGTATTAGGACATACCTGATTATATTACTGTGTGTAATCTGACTGGCAACCATACTTGAGGTTCTGATGAAACAACACAGAAAGGAACCTTATGCCTTCCAATAGTGAAGAATTTAAAATTTTTATGATGCTTCATTTTGTCAAATTTTTAATTTTGACATTGAGCTCAATAGTTATACAAGTTCCTAACCTAGTTTTCTTCTTAAAAGTCAGATATTTATACTATTTATGAAATGAGAGTAATAGCAATATCTTTTCTACTTGCAGTAATTCCCTGGTATACTCTAGGAGTAGAAAGATGAAGTTTGAGTGATCTCAAGATTCTTAAGGACTACACTCCATTTTATGGTGTTGTCTGGTCTTGGGGCTCTCTAACCAGTTTTTTTTGGGTTGTCTCAGAGTTCCTTAACCGATGTGTCATGAGAGGATATAAATGTTGAAATACTGATTCCTCCCTCTGAATATCCAGGCAGCGAGGACAAATCTGAGGACCATTATCCAGACAGAGCTTGCTGCTTCTGGTCTGGGAATAGCCTGTCCACTTACTTGACCGGGAGCCATAAAAAATTAGTTTCTTTATGTCCAGTACTGTTCAAAAGGTTGAAAAGTACTGGAAAAAATAAGTTACTAGCAATTTGCCTCACAAGTCTGTTTTACAAAAATAAATACCTGACTAAGGACCTTTAAAGTAAATAATGTAAATAAGAAGATAATCACAGTTACTAGTATCTGTGGCCAACACTTAAGAAGTGTTTAATCTGTACTAAGAACTAAATGTGTGTTCTGTCATTTAATTTCCTCACAACAGCTGTGTGAGATAAGTGCTATTTTTATCATTATTTTTTAGATGAACAAATTGTGCCCAAATGATTCATTTCCTTACCTAAGGCCATGCAGTGTGGAGTCTGACCTGAACAAAGAGAGCCTTATTTGTTTGTTTGCTTGCTTATTATACTAGCGAACCTAGAATTTAATAGATCAAAAGTCTACTCTTGAGTCAAATTACTTAATGCATGCATTCATATAGCAGATTAAACTGTTGGCCTACAGATGTGTTAGATAAATAAAGCAGCATGAAACTCCAATCTGAAAGCTTCCACTTTTATGTTTTAGGGAGATAATCTAATTACTGAGTGTCGCTACAACACAAAAGATAGAGCCCGGATGACTTGGGTAAGAATTTTATTATTAAAATTTATTTGTGGAGGGGGAGGAATAAACTTTAATTTTAGAACAGAAAAAAATAAAAGGCATTCCTATTTGGAAGCAAAATTCCTGACTGTCTTGAACATGAAACATCGTAAAAGTGAAATCAGAGCTGTTTTAAGATTTTATCAGATTAACTAATGATATTATGGTAATATTTGCAGTGCAATTTATTGACTTTTTCATGAAAAGCTATCCTTAATCTTTTAGTTTTTCCTCACCGAATATTATTAATAAAAGACGTGTGGTTACTAACGACCATGCACAGGAGTCTGGACTTAGATGAATCAAAACTTCAAAAAGAAATGAATTCCATGACCTTAGGGCTTCTGACCCAAAGAAAAATCTGGTTCCAGCAGATTTACTGGGGAGTTCTGCCAAGCATTCAAGAAATAAATCTCTCATGTCTTCCTCAGTCTCTTCCAAGGAACAAAAAAAGGGGAAACGCTTTCTACCAACTCATTTTATGAAGTTAGCATAATCTTAGTACTGAAATTTGACGTGGGCAGTACAAGAAAAGTCAACACCACGCACCAGATGGAAGTCACTTTGACAGTGTATTGACAAACCAAATCTCTCATTATATAAAAATGTAAGTTAGGACTGATTTGGGTATAACTAAGTAATGTAAAATCACTTTGAATTAGAAAATACATTAATGCCATTATACATTAAGAGACTGAAGGAAAAAGACTTATGATTACCTCAATCAGGACAGAAAAAACACTCATGAAATTTATCAGTCATGGAGATATAAAAAGACATTTATCAAACTAAGAATAAGAGAGAATTTCCTTAACCAGCTAAAGATTAGCTGTGAAAAATCTGTAGAAAATATCAAGCTAAATGAAATGCTAGAAGTATTTCTTTAATATCAGGAAGAAAACAAGGATATTTATTATCACTGGTTTTATTCACTATCATAGTAGAAAAGAAATAAAATGAAATATGAAGATCAGAAAGGAAGAAGCAAAGAAGTAAAACACATTTTTCAAAGATTCTGTCATTTTCCACATCAAAAACCTCCCCCAAATTGGTATACCTAAAGTTAATTATATTTTAGTATGCAGTAAACTATCTCAAGAAAATGTAATTTAAGACTATAAATTCTATAGAAATAAAATGACATTAGATGTGTTTGATCTCTGTGAAGAAAATTATTAGTTTTTAAGACATTTAAGATCACCTAAGAGACTGAGAGACTGTGTTCATGGATAGAAGGCTCAAGAAAAAAAAAACCCACAAAGATAATCCTTCTTTATAAATTGGTTTATAAATTTGATATAATTCATAAAGATTTTATTATTTGGGATTTTGCTTTCTAACCAAGAAATCTTCCATTAGCCAAAGGTTTTCTCCTATTTTTAAAATTGTTTTCTAAAAATTTTGCAGCTTTTTTTACATGGAGCAAGTTAATTATAAAATCTACATAAAGAGCAAAGGGTTAAGAATTGGCAAGACACTAATAAAAGAATAAGATGAGAAACAAATTACTAGGTATGAAAACTTACTTTCAAACTGTGGTGATTAATAGTGTGGTTTGAGTCCAGAGTTAGAACAGTGGAATGGAATAGAGATTCTGGAAACAGACCCACAAACCCCCTGTATGGAAACTTGGTTTAGGATAGAAATTGGCATTCAGGTAAATGAGACAGGATGGACTTTTCACTAAAGAATTTCTGGTACAATTGCCAGATGGCAAAAATAAAATTACATCTTTATCTATCACAATTCACACAAAAAAATAATTTCCAGGTAAATTAAATATTAAAATGTAAAGAATAAAATTTTTAAAACCATTAGGAGAAATAAATATATAAATAAATGTTTATTTTATATATATATAACTTTATGACTTTGGAGTATATAGGGACTTCTTAAAATATGAAAAGTACAAACTAAATTAGAAAATTGATGAGTTTGTCTACTTTAACACTTTTGGTCACTTAAAAAACACTATTAGGTGAAAAGATGAGTTTTAAACTGAAAAAATAAATTGCAACACATAAAGCATTAGTATCCAATATTTAAAATAAATTCTATAAATCCATAAGACAAGCATAAGACAAACATACAATAGAAAAAGAGCCAAGTGTGTCCTTCGCTGGACGTTGCTGTTGACATCAGGGAATGATTCACTTGAAGTCATACTCTCTTCAGTGGGGCAGCCAGCAACCAATGACTGGTTGATGCGAGAATACAAAAGCTTGATTCCCTTCCTACAATTTGATGTAACTCTGAGTAACCATCCAAGCTCCAAGGTAGATTAAATGTATTTACTGAGATGTCAGTTGCAGCCTCATTTGTAGATCAGCCTCTCCTTTTACCCAGCCCTTTATCAAGTGCAAGGAATGATGTTTTGCAATTTGTAAAATCACTGCATATTTGCCACTACACTACATTAATGTATACCTATGAACACTACTTGGAGAGGAAATGGTAACCCACGCCAGTACTCTTGCCTGGAAAATCCCATGGATGGAGAAGCATGGTGGGCTATAGTCCATGGCGTCGCAAAGAGTCAGACACAGCTGAGCGACTTCACTTTACTTTTTTTACTTTTTATGAACACTACTACTATGTTTTTCATCTCCACTTTTGAAGGATAGAGGGTTTGCTGGATACAGAGTTCTTGAATAATTTCTTTTCTCTGGAGCACTTGAATATGTAATTTCAATATCATTTTGTTACTTCCATCATTTATGATAAAATGTCAGTTGTCCATTGTATTATTGTTCCCTGTATGCAATATATCATTTTGCTTTGCCACTTTCAACATTTTCTTTTTGTCTTTGGCTTTCAGCAATATGACTATAAGATGTCTAGGTATGACTTGCTTCATAATTGTCTTTGGCATTTGTTGAGCTTCTTGGGTATGTAAATTAATATTTTTCACTAAATTTGTGTGGATTTCCACCATTTTTTTCCAAATAGTATGTTCTACTCTTTTTTCCTCTTCCTTCTCATTCTGGGCTTTTGGTTGCATGAAGTGAAAGTGAAAGTCGCTCAGTCATGTCTGACTCTTTGTGACCCCATGGACCATACAGTCCATGGAGTTCTCCGGGCCAGAATACTGGAGTGGGTAGCCTTTCCCTTCTCCAGGGGATCTTCCCAACCCAAGGATCAAACCCGGGTCTCCTGCATCGCAGGCGGATTCTTTACCAGCTGAGCCACAAGGGAAGCCCAAGAATACTGGAGTGGGTAGCCTATCCTTTCTCCAGCGTATCTTACCATCCCAGGAATCAAACCAGGGTCTCCTGCATTGCAGGTGGATTCTTTACCAACTGAGCTATCAAGGAAGCCCATTTTGGTTGCATACATGGAATATTTAATATTATCTTACAGCTCTTGGTTTGTTTTTTACTTACTTTAATCTTTCTCTCTGTTCTTTGAGTTGGGAGATTTCTAGAGATCAATCTTCAAGTTCATTGCTTCCTTCCTCTGCCATCTAAAGTTGCTGTTGAGCTCATCCTGTGAACTTTTAATTTAGTTAAAAGTTAGTTTCAAATCTAGAATTTATATTTGGTTCTTCTTTTGTGTATTCCTTTCTCTGATGTTATTCCTTTTTTTGTTCACTCATTTTAAGCTTATTTATCTTTAATTGAACATCTTTCTTTAGCTCTTTAAACGTGTCCATGTGTGTTTTTAAGTCTTTGCTAAATCCAGCATCTATATCCTTCACAATAAATTTCTACTTCTGAATACAGGTAGGTCATAGTTTCCTGTTTCTTTTCATGTTTAATAACTTTTGGTTGAAAATTGGACATTGTAGATAATATATGGTAGCAACTTCAGATTCTGTTCTTCGGAGGATCTTTGATCTTTTTTTAATTAGTCCACTATTTACATTTAGATTCAAAGTGTGTAATCTGTTTCCCCTGTGGTATGCAGATGCTGATATTTATGACAACAAGATTATAGAAAATTCAATGCAATCAGGCAAAGATTCCAGCACACTGACTGATTGGTATCATGTTGCTAAACATCCTCAGCATCATTTACTATAGTGAGAAGTTTACACCATATAAACAGAACTTTGAGGAGATTATTAGGTTTTTTAAGAAAGATAACTTTTAAAGAGTTGGAAAAAATTAATTTTAAAAGTGCTACTATCTTTTTGAAAACCAAATTGTCATTTAGGTGATCATTTTTCAGCTTTAAGATGGGTTACATTTCAATATTAGAAGAAACTGTGTGACATTTGTGGTTTGTGTGCTTTAAGTATCAGAGTTGGTGGAACATATACTTTTCTAAATAAAATATCTCCATTTTCAGGGGGGATTAAGCACCAGGAATGAAATGTGTCTCTCATACCTTCTTTATTACCCAAGAATTAATCTTACTCGATGTGCAAGTATCCCAGACATCATGGAACAACTTCAGTTCATTGGTGTTAAGGAGATCTACAGGCCAGTCACGTAAGTAGTAAATGGATTTCATGATAGGGGTCAGGTGGGTTTTATTTTCATTTTAGATTCATCACCATGTTATGGGATTCCTTTATGTGCTGTTCTATTTGATTATTTTCAGCTGAGGTGTCCAGGTGACCATCTTGTTTGCTATGTCCAAGGTCTTTAAGACTACTCTTAGGTTCACTAGTTTTCCAGGAAGAACTGAAGGATTCAGCATATAATTATATTCATGGCTAACACATATTATAGTGAAAGACTATAAAAAATGAACCAAAGGAAAAAGTACATGAGGCAAAATCCACAGGAAACCAGGTACAAATTTCCAAGACAAGCTTTCAAGAAACCCCTCCCAGTGGAGTCTCACAGAATGTGCTTAATTCCACCAGCAGCAAATTATGACAACACATATGCAGTGTTGTCAACTGGAGAAGCTCATTAGAGACTCAGAATTCAGAGTTTTTATTAGGGCCTGGTGACATAGATTCTCTCTGCTTAGCAAATACCAAAATTCCAGACTCCCAGAAGGAAAGCAAGTATTCAACATAAGCAGCATCATTTGTACAGTTTCAGTTCAGTTCAGTTCAGTCACTCAGTCGTGTCCGACTCTCTGCAACCCCATGAATCACAGCACGCCAGGCCTCCCTGTCCATCACCAACTCCTGGAGTTCACTCAAACTCATGTCCACAGAGTCGGTGATGCCATCCAGCAATCTCATTCTCTGTCGTCCCCATCTGCTCCCGCCCCCAATCCCTCCCAGCATCAGAGTCTTTTCCAGTGAGTCAATTCATCGCATGAGGTGGCCAAAGTACTGGAGTTTCAGTTTTAGCATCAGTCCTTCCAATGAACACCCAGGATTGATCTCCTTTAGAATGGACTAGTTGGATCTCCTTGCAGTCCAAGGGACTCTCAAGAGTCTTCTCCAGCACCACAGTTCAAAAGCATCGATTCTTCGGCGATCAGCTTTCTTCACAGTCCAACTCTCACATCCATACATGACCACGGGAAAAACCATAGCCTTGACTAGATGGACCCTGGTAGGCAAAGTAATGTCTCTGCTTTTTAATATGCTATCTAGGTTGGTCATAACTTTCCTTCCAAGGAGCAAGCGTCTTTTAATTTCATGGCTGCAATCAGCATCTGCAGTGATTTTGGAGCCCAAAAAAATAAAGTCTGACACTGCTTCCACTGTTTCCCCATCTATTTCCCATGAAGTGATGGGACCAGATGCCATGATCTGTGTTTTCTGAATGTTGAGCTTCAAGCCAACCTTTTCACTCTCCTCTTTCACTTTCATCAAGAGGCTTTTGAGTTCCTCTTCACTTTCTGCCATAAGGGTGGTGTCATCTGCATATCTGAGGTTATTGATATTTCACCCAGCAATCTTGATTCCAGCTGGTGCTTCTTCCAGCCCAGCGTTCCTCATGATGTACTCTGCATATAAGTTAAATAAGCAGGGTGACAATATACAGTCTTGATGTACTCCTTTTCCTATTTGGAACCAGTCTGTTGTTCCATGTCCAGTTCTAACTCTTGCTTCCTGACCTGCATACAGGTTTTGGTATGGTAAATTACGCTTATCATTTAGAGAAAGTTTTATGTTAGTAGAGAAAATTGTTTGCTATTTAAGTTCCCTGATGCCAGCCAAAGGTCAGCCTTCCAAGCAGGTGTTCTTAGGATGTCAGTCTCAGGCTTGCTGTGTTAATTCTTTCCGCACACTTGTATATGATAGGAATGACTTATGGCAAAATAATAAACAAGATAAATATTATTCTTGCTCCCTTGAGATTGTATATTAGAGAGGGTAAGAAGTGATAAGCAAATATACATATAAAATTTCAGATATTGAAAGATGTTATGAAAATAATTGAGACAGTGAAGGAAGTGTGTTGTTGTTCTCAGCTGGGTGGTGAGAGCTTATCCGCGGAGCTTAGTCCCTTCTGTTTTAACTACCACAGACAGGGTAGCTTATAAACAATAGAAATTTTTATCTCACTGTTCTAGAGGTTGAGAAGTCCAAGATCAAGGTTCTGGCAGATTCAGTGCCTGCTGAGGACCCAGACAGCCATCTTCTCACCGTGATCTCCCATGGGAGAAAGCTCAGGGGAGCTTTCTCAAGCTGCTTCTATAAGGACACTAATCCCATTTATGAGGATAGACTCTTTCAAAAGCTCCACCTCCTAATAACATCACCTTGGGTGTTAGGCTTTCAACATGTGAATTTGTGGGGCGGGGTGGGGATACAAATATTCAGTCTATATCAGAAGGTGATGTTTGAACAGAGACCTAAGTGTTGAGGAGCCAGTCATGGAAAGATCTGCAAGTATACTCTGCAGAGAGAATGAGGCCAGCATGTTCAAAGAACAGCAAGAAGGTGAGTTTGCCTGAAGCAGAGGGAGATCTGGTGGGCAATAAGTGGGAGGTATAAGAGCAAGTGGGACCAGACAGTGTAGGACTTTATAGGCAACATAAGGACTTTGGGTTTTAAATGCAAAGAGAAGCTATTATAGTGTATGGTGCATGTGTGCTAGTCATTTGGTCATGTCCGGCTCTTTGCAACCTCATTGACTGTAGCCCACCAGGCTTTTCTATCCATGGAATTTTCCAGACAAGAGTACTGAGTGGGTTGCCATTTCCTACTTCAGGGAATCTCCCCAACCCAGGGACTGAACCTGAATCTCTTTTGTCTCCTACATTGGCAGGCAGATTCTTTACCATTGTACCACCTGGGAAGCCTTCTTATAGGATCAGTTCAGTTGCTCAGTCATGTCCAACTCTTTGCGAACCCATGTACTGCAGCACGCCAGGCTTCCCTGTCCATCACCAACTCCTGGAGCTTGCTCAAACTCATGTCCATCAAGTCAGTGATACTATCCAACCATCTCATCCTCTGTCATCCCCTTCTCCTCCTGCCTTCAATCTTTCCCAGCATCAGAGTCTTTTCCAATGAGTCGTTTCTTTGCATCAAGTGGCCAAAGTATTGCAGCTTCAGCTTCAGCATCAATCCTTCCAATGAATATTCAGGACTGATTTCCTTTTGGATTGACTGGTTTGATCTCCTTTCAGTGCAAGGGACCCTCAAGAGTCCTATTATAGGATATAGGTATTCAAAATGTTAATTTAGCCACTATGTTGAGAAAAGACTCTACAAGGGCAAGATTAGAAATAATATAATCAACCAGGAGATATGTGATTGTCCAGTTAAAAGGTGAGGGTGCCTTAGACCAGGATGGTGCCAGTAAAATTAGTGAGAAATGGTTCCAATCAGATTACCTTTTGAAGGTAGCCCTCACTGGACTTGTTGATTAACTGCATCTCTGGGAGATGGTGAGGGAAAGAGAAGAGTAAAGGAAAAATAATGATGTCCTAATGGTGCAGGGAAACATGTTTGAAAAAGAAATTGAGAATTATTATTATTAAGTTTGATATAGAAAAAAAGGATTTTATCCATTCTTAGCAGTACCACAAAGAAGAATTAGGATGGCTGGTAGAAAGTTTGAAGTGTAGATTTTATTTTTATACAAGGAAGAATTTTCTAATGATTAGGATTTTTCTAAATTAATCAGTCAATTACAAAAGGACTGATGTAATTAGGCAAAAGTGACACATAGATTTTTGAGGAGGTGTATTTAAAGAAAGGTTAAATAGACACTTAATGAGGATGTGGTAAAAACATAGATCTGAAGGAGAATATAATTATGGCCTACTTTTTGTTCCAAAATTTTATAGGGATTATAAATTAGAAACTGCAAATACTCTTCTTTTTAAATTAAACCCACTATTCATAGATATGTTCAGCTGAGTTCCTGTTCAGCTGAGTTCCTATTCTGTCAACCCAATGACCACCCTATCAGAGGTCTGCATCTGCTAAAATACAAATAACAAAATCCTGGTATAAATTAGGTCGTAGCTTCTGAAGTATTTTCACATACGTAATTTCACTTAATTTATTTTCACACAGTTTTATTAGGTAGAGCAGTATTTGCAGTGCCAGTTCAGAGAAGGAAATGGAAACTAAAGATTAAGAATCTGTTCAACTTCATAGATTACATAATCAATGGGGGAGGTGGCATTTGTATTGTCATTGCTATATATGTGCCTTTTTGTTCACAGTAACTACATTGCAAACAAATAAAATGTCGATAAAAATCACAACAGCACATAAAATGTCACTCTAGAAGCACTAGGATGTAGTCTTGTTTTTAAAATATTGAGATTGTATGTTTCTTGTGTGGGTGTTTAGTCACTTCAGTCACGTCCGACTCTTGGTACCCTATGGACCGTAGGCCACCAAGCTCATTTGTCCATTGGATTTTCCAGGCAATAATACTGGAGTGGGTAGCCATTTACTTCTCCAAGGAATCTTTGGGACCCAGGGTTCAAACCCAGGTCTTCTGCATTACAGGCATTCTTTACCATCTGAGCCACCAAGGAAGCCCATATTGCTTCTTACTAAGACTTAAATGGGCTTCCCTGATGGCTCAGACTGTTAAGGAGTCTGGCTGCAATGTGGGAGACCTGGGTTTGATCCCTGGGTTGGGAAAATCCCCTGGAGGAGGGGGTGGCAACCCACTTCAGTATTCTCGCCTAGAGAATCCCATGGACAGAGGAGCTTGGCAGGCTGCAGTCCATGGGGTCGCAAAGAGTCGGACATGACTGAGCACAGCACAGCAAGACTTAAATAGCTTTGTTTTTTTTTCCCTTTAGAATATTTTTAATGTATTGACTAGAAACTTCCCAATCAAGAGAACGTTGGAGAGAATGTTAGATGGACATTCAAAGCTGTGTATTTACAAGATGAACAAACTGCATGCTATCATCTAGTTATTTTCTTTTCTGCTCAACTTGTATGAAGCCTCTGAAAATGCTTATCTCCTGTGTCCCAACGAGCTTTGTCAGTGTCCACTAGTTTGATCGCCTCCAGGAAATAACTGAAGTTGGGATTTTCATCACTTAGGGAGAATTGCTTCGCAGAACAAGACTAGTTTTGAGATGTCATTGCCCACATAAAACATTTAACTACATGTTTACATATATTTATTCTACAAAAATATGAATGAAAAAGAACCTCTGTTATAAGTACATGTTTGGACTTTAAATCAGACTTTTAAGTTTAGTTCATCAGCACACTGACATAAATATTATTAAAGGCCAAACCAACAAGGTACTGGGGAAAAAATAGAAAGGGTTTTGGGTGTTTTTTTGTTTGTTTTGCTTGTAAAAATTTTGCTAATTTGGTTTTAGGATACAATATGAAACAGGAATATCATATAACATATAACCTAGAATCTTCTATGTTTGCTTTTAATGTAAGGACTATTTAGGTGCCCCATTTTATTTTAAAGATTCTGTAGCAATTCTAGGATTAGAGGATACATTGGTAGAAAAATAGAGACACCTACATCCTGTCTCAAAATTTGTGTGTTGTGGAGGGTGCAGTATTCCTCTGCCTTCTGCAGATCTGGCAAGGCTTAAGGAAAAACAAACCTCCCAAAGATCAGATAACAGAATAGATAATGAGTTTGGATAAATTTGTATTCCCTGCTGGACGATGCATCAACACTCTCCATGTGGTTCCAGTGAGGTTTATGTGATGGAAAGTTCCTGCTTCATTTGCTCTCTTTCTTAAAAAAAAAAGAAAAAATCAGGAGAGATGTTTTTTCTGTTCTCTGCAGGAAAAAAAAATCACTTTATGTTGATAAGGTGTTAAAATCACATAGGCTTATTATAGAGCATTTAGGTAATGCATAAAAAGGTTTTAAAAAAGAGGGCACAAACTATCACTCAAATTCTGTTAGAAATAAATAACACTGACATTAATTGAATGTCACTGGAGACATCTTTCTGTATAGGTATTGACGCAAAGATGAATAGATCAGCGTTGTGAAAGTCTCTCAGTCATGTCCAACTCTTTGCAACCCCATGGACTATACAGTCCATGAAGTTCTCGAGGCCAGAATACTGGAGTGGGTAGCTGTTCCCTTCTCCAGGAGATCTTCCCAACCCAGGGATCGAACCCACGCCTCCCAAACTGCAGGTGCTTCTTCACCAGCTGAACCACCAGGGAAGCCCAGATCAGTGTTAGAAAGATTATAATTTGTGTACTGCTTTAAACAAAAATATTAAAACTTAATTTTGTTTAAATTTTTCAGAAGACTAAATTAAAATTGAATAATTGTTGAATAAATAAACGTTATTGTTTTTAATGACAAGAAATAATATTATATAAAGGAAAAGGAACTCTCAGATGCTGAGAAAATAGATCATAAAAGATATTAACATTTTTTTAAATACTGTATTTTAGTTTTAGATCATAAAAATGAGAACAATCACACTTTCACATTTTCACCCAACCTCCCTTTTGGTACCTCCAAATATTTATTATTTATATTACAATTTTCGTATTCTCAAGGTTTTTCATTTTCACCTTTAATTCTGAAACATAATTTCTACAATATTTATTGCAGCTTTTATAGATTCCTTGATAATCCCTAATCTTCAGATGATTTCTGCATTTCTAGGTGCTTTAATTTGACTCTTCAGGATTTTGTCCTCAGTTACTTAATCAAGAAGGGCTTCCACATGCTTTATGTCCTTTATGATTGAAAATTTCTGCATTTATATTTGTGCAGCATTTGGCTGGATATAGTAATTGGGAATCACTCCCCCCACCCCCACCTTCGGAGATGTCTTTGGATAAATGGGCTCATTCTTCCTCTACCTGTAGAATCTGTAAGTTCAATTGAACATATTTCAGTGTTGAGTATATGAATGAAAATTTTTGGAAATACAAAGTGTTTTACATATTTACATATATAAATTTTACATATTTTCTGGAAATATATATATTCACTTCTTTTTTTCATTACAAGGAAATTTTCTGATGTCTGCAAACTTTTTTCTAATCTATTTGGGATTTTTCTCGAGTTTCCCTGTAATTTTTCAGAAGTGCCCTTCTGCCTCTTGCTTTTTTTTTAAAAAAAAAAGTACTTGGTGTTAATTTGTTTTGTCTAAAATTTATTTCCTTTGGTCCATCTCCTTTTTCATCTCATTCTGTTGTTTTATCATCCTGTATTTGAGCTCTTGTTTAATCGCATTCATGTTCTTATTCAGTAAACATAGCATGAAACACTTGTGGAAATTCTCTCCAATACAATTGGTTTATATCATCTTCTAGAATAGATTTTTTTGTCTCTCCCTCTCTCTTTTTTTCTCTTCACTGGATTTTGAAATAGTTGAAATGTGATATTATTTCCTTTCACCCTAAGTTTTATGGTTGTTTGGCCATTCCTTCTTTTTTCTGAGCCAGTTCTGTTTAAAACTTCTCTTTGGTAAACATAGGTGAGGTTTTGACTACTTTCTAAGCAAATCTGAGAGTAGTTTGCTTTCTCTCCACACCACAGTTTGAGGTTTGGGTGATATATATATATATATTTTTTTTTTTGAGGGGTGATGCATTTTATGTGGGCTTCCCGTGTGGGTCAGCTGGTAAAGAGTCAGGCTGCAATGAAGGAGACCTGGGTTCCATCCCTGGGTTGGGAAGATCCCCTGGAGAAGGAAAAGGCTACCCACTCCAGTATTCTGGCTTGGAGAATTCCGTGGACTATATAGGCTACAGAATCGCAAAGAGTCAGACTTGACTGAACAGCTTTCACTTGTCTACTTGTTCATATTTTATGTACTTTCTTTCCTGTATTTTGAGGGTAAAGGGCTGTGTGTGCAGAGGTGTGACTCTGTTCTCTATATCACAATAGGGGGGGTTATTCCTTCCTCAGATTTTATGAAAAATCTATTAGAGGATGTTTTCTAACTGGTTGGAGCTGACTGCCTTTCAGTAGAGGAATGTCCCAGGCCTTATTATATCAGGCTGCCAAATCTGTTACAGCTCACAAACCTCTGCTTCTGTCAGGGATATTCAGCTGTGCTTGATCCTTCCTGACCTTCATTTACTCAGAGAGCGTGGAGAGGGTTAGGAGTTGTGCCTCATTAAGTCAGATTTCCTGGTTTCCTTCTTTAACAATTTGATTGGTAAAGTATAGGTTGTATCTTTTTTGTCTGTTTGTTGATAACGTTTTTATTTCTTGTTTGTTATTTACTTATTTAAGTGAAATTGCATGAGATAGAGTTTACATCCAATTAAATGTCCCTTTGTTAAGTATGGGCTTCCCAGGTGGCTCAGTGGTAAAGAATTCACCTGCCAACACAGGAGATGCAGGAGACATGGGTTCGATCCCTGGATCGGAAAGATCCTCCAGAGGAGGAAATGGCAGCCCACTCCAGTATGCTTGCCTGGGAAATCCCATGGACAGAGGAGCCTCGTGGGGTACAGTTCCTAGAGTCTCAAAAGAGTCGGACAAGACTGAGCAAGTGGGCATGCACGTGTGCTAAGCATGCTGTTAGAAAGTTCTCTCAGATGTGTTCCCCTGTTAACCACATCACAGATGAGCTCTACGGCATTTTCATCACCGCTAAGACTTCTGTCACACCTCTGGAGACACCCACCTCCACACAGAGCCCCAGGAAAGCATGAATCTGCTTTATGTCACTATTAGTTTGATCTTTTCTAGATTTTCTGAAAGTAGGATCATATGGTATATACTCTTTTGTGCCTGGCTTCTTTAACTCAGAGTGTTTCTGAGATTCGTCTGTACTGAGTCATCTATACATACATATGTGTGTATATATTTATGTGTCTGTATGTGTATCACCAACCCATTCCTTTTTATCGCTGAGTAGTATTCCTCAGTGTATATATACCTACAATTTCATTTATCTGTTCACCAGTTGAAGGACATTTGGATTGTTTCCAGTTTGTGGCAATTATGAAGCAAGCTGCTATAAACTTTATTGTATTCATCTTTGTATGGACATATGTTTTCAGTTTCTGCTTTAATACCTAGTGGTGGAATCCTTGGATTGTACACCAAGTCTGTGTTTACTGCACTGAGACTCTCAAATGTTCTCCCAAATAACGTTCCTTTCTACATCATCACTGGTGATCTGTAAGATTCCCTACTACTTAACAATCTTACCAGTGTTCTCTGTATTTTCTGTATTTTGAATTTCATCTATTTTAATGTGTATACTCTTGCCTGGAGAACCCCATGGACGGAGGAGCCTGGTAGGCTACAGTCCATGGGGTCACTAAGAGTCGGACACGACTGAGTGACTTCACTTTCACTTTTCACTTTCATGCCTTGGAGAAGGAAAGGGCAACCCACTCCAATGTTCTTGCCTGGAGAATCCCAGGGACAGAGGAGCCTGTTGGGCTGCCATCTATGGGGTCACACAGAGTTGGACACGACTGACGTGACTTAGCAGCAGCAGCAGTGGTATATTACTGTAGTTTTATTTTCTATTTCCCCTGTGACAAATGATATTGAGCCTCTTTTCACATGCTGATTAGTCATTTATATATGTTCCTTTTTAATTGTTCAAATTCTTGTCCATTTAACTGAGTTATTTTTTTATTATTGAGTTGTAAGAGTTCTTTATAGTTTTAAAGATTTGTTTATATGTTAGATATAAATTCTTTGTCAGGTGTATGTTTGTAAATAATTTTTTTTCTGGTCTGTGGCTTGATTTTAATTTTTTAGCTGTATTTTTCTGAAGTCCGTTTTATTATTTTTGGTTTGTTTTGTGCTTTTGATATCCCATGTAAGAAACTGTTGCCTGCCCAAGGTTGTGAAGATTTTCTCTCTCTTTTTTTTTTTCCCTAAAAGCTTTATAGTTTTAGCTTTAGGTTGAAGATCCATTTTGAATAATTTTCTGTTTGTTGAATTTTCTGAGGTTCATTGTATTTCATACAGACATCAAGTTGTACAAGAACTGTTTGATTAAAAAAGGTACTTTTTTCCTATATAATTACTCTGAAATGTTTGTTGCAAATCATTTCACCATATATTGACAATTTCTGGACTCTGAGTTCTGTTCATTGTAGTACATGTTTAGCTTTACTATAATACCACACAATTATTATTATAGTTTTATAGTAAGTCTTGAATATGTAAATACCCAAACTTCACCATTTTTTTCTTTTTCCAAAGTTATTTTGGATAGTCTAAGTTTATTTCATTTCTGTACATTTTTAAGTCTACTAGTCAATTAAATTATGCTTATAAAGGAAAATTACTCATCAGTATTAAATCCTTTATTTTTATCAACTAAAGTGATATATAAATAATACCCTTCAATTTATATGTGGATCTGGGTGGTTACTTAGACACTGCCCAGTTGTGCAGAAATGTAATGGTTTTACTTTCTAGAACATTCCTAAATTTCTAATAACTAAGCCCCAGTCCCAGTGAGAGCAGAACTTGCTACTTGAACATTATCTGTTTCTGGTTTAGATTGTAATCTTTTAAGGAAAAATATTTAGGATAGATATTTACCCTTTCAGGATTACTCCTCATTCTATCTTTTCCTTCTCTTCTCTCCAGTGCTAATCAGCAAGGGTGGTGTAGGACAGGCTGGAAGTTTGTTGGTATGACACTATAAAGTAGGAGCCTGAACAAATTTAGTAGGAAGGGGAAGGAAACAATAAAAATGGGAGAAGATGCCAGGTTAGGGAGGCGGTACATGGACAAAGGAGCCTGGTGGGCTACAGTCCATGCGGCTGAAAAGAGACAGACACAACTGAAGTGACTCAGCAGCACACACGCGGTCACTCTTACTAGCAAACTGCAGAAAACTTACGAAGTTAGCAGAGAGTCCAGTGCCCCCTTGTGGTGTTTTAGGAGATTACAGGCTGATGATCTCCACCCCCACCCCGCCCCGCACGCACCCCCAGCATTTTCCTGGTCATAAAGTAGATTTTTCCTTTTTTCAAGACAAATATCTTATCTCCTTGAACACTAAATTTGCTTTTTAATATTTGATTTAAAGTTACTTTATAATTAATGAAATTTAGCTACTTTGAGGAAGCTCTGTAGTTGCTTCAGTTGTGTCTGACTCTTTGTGACCCTGTGAACTGTAGCCCAGCAGGTTCCTCTGTCCATGCAATTTCCCAGGCAAGAATGTTGGAGTAGGTTGTCATTTTCTTCTCCAGGGGATCTTCCCGATCCAGGGATGGAACTCACATCTCCTGCATTGGCAGGCGAGTTGTTTACCACTGCTGCTGCTGCTAAGTCACTTCAGTCATATCCGACTCTGTGTGACCCCACAGACGGAAGCCCACCAGGCTCCCCCATCCCTGGGATTCTCCAGGCAAGAACACTGGAGTGGGTTGCTGTTTCCTTCTCCAATGTGTGAAAGTGAAAAGTGAAAGTGAAGTTACTCAGTCGTGTCCGACTCTTAGCGACCCCAGGGACTGCAGCCTACCAGGCTCCTCCATCCATGGGATTTTCCAGGCAAGAGTACTGGAGTGGCTTGCCATTGAGGACCTAGCTTTTAGTATATTTAAATAACATGGTATGTAAATATAATGGGCCCCTTTCAAGTTAAATTTTTACTTTATACGAGTTTTTACATGTACAAATTTTATTTTGTACAAATTCTGGATTGTACCTCTATAAGTCTCCACAGAGTATTTAATTTACAATATTATAGATTTTAGGTCATTGCTAGATCTGTTTGCTGCAGTGTGATGGCGCTTGCTCATTCTTTATGGTACTTTAAGGTCTCTGTGCGAAAGAGTGCATTTAAAACTCAACAAAGATATATTGACGTTAATTAAAGAAAAAAGATTAGGAATAAAGAATATAAAGATCCTTGTATCTGACCTATTGTATTATTCATTATCTCACATTAAACTACAGAGGAAATATTTTCATTTTAAACATAAAAAATTTATCTTCATAACTCTAAAAGATTAATAAAGAATGTTTAATTTAATTAAAAAGATAATATTGAAATTGCCTGATTAGGTTATGTGTGTAAGAGACAGAGTTGATATGACATAATTAAATGAAGAAATTATGAAGATCAAATATTAAAAATGTAGATTCCTCAGCTGGAGGTTAATTCGTTGCTAATTATTGAAAATCTCTGGAACTTCCTCTTGGGGTATTAAGGGAGCCAAACACCTACCAGTTACCCATGATAATCTCCTGGATGGTCCATGGAACAGACCATGCAAATTTTTGAATGACACTTAAACACTTTTCTTTTTTTCAAGAATCAGTAATATAAAACTTATATTTCTTGGACATTTAACATATATCTTTCTTCAGCAGCAAGTAGAAGCAGAGTGTATCATCTTTCAAATATTTTTTCCTTAGTGAAAATTTAAAAACACTGGTTCAATTCTTTAAAAAAAAATGTTACCACTTAGGCAAGCAAAAACAGGACAACCAGCAGTGGTCAGGCTTTTCAACAGTGTGGAATTGAAATTTCCATTGTTGTTCAGTATCATTTGATATTCTGCACATTTCTTCGTTACAACATTAGCATTGTAGTCTTCAGAACTGAACGCTTATCAGTTATATTGTTAACCAAAATCAAAACAATTAAGTGAGGAATTGTGGGACTCCGGGGAAGCTTTGGCAAGAATACACAGAAGAACTGTACAAAAAAGATCTTCATGACCAAGATAGTCACGATAACGTGATCACTGACCTAGAGCCAGACATCTTGGAATGTGAAGTCAAGTGGGCCTTAGAAAGCATCACTACAAACAAAGCTAGTGGTGGGATGGAATTCCAGTTGAGCTATTTCAAATCTTGAAAGATGATGCTGTGAAAGTGCTACACTCAATATGCCAGCAAATTTGGAAAACTCAGTAGTGGCCACAGGACTGGAAAAGGTCAGTCTTCATTCCAATCCCAAAGAAAGGCAATGCCAAAGAATGCTCAAACTACCGCACAATTGCACTCATCTCACATGCTAGTAAAGTCATGCTCAAAATTCTCCAAGCCAGGCTTCAGCAATATGTGAACCGTGAACTCCCAGATGTTCAAGCAGGTTTTAGAAAAGGCAGAGGCACCAGAGATCAAATTGCCAACATCTGCTGGATCATGGAGAAAGCAAGAGAGTTCCAGAAGAGCATCTATTTCTGCTTCATTAACTATGCCAAAGCCTTTGACTGTGTGGATCACAATAAACTGTGGAAAATTCTGAAAGCGATGGGAATATCAGACCACCTGACCTGCCTCTTGAGAAACCTGTATGCAGGTCAGGAAGCAAGAGTTAGAACTGGACATGGAACAACAGACTGGTTCCAAATAGGAAAAGGAGTACGTCAAGGTTGTATATTGTCACCCTGCTTATTTAACTCATATGCAGAGTACATCATGAGGAACGCTGGGCTGGAAGAAGCACAAGCTGGAATCAAGATTTCTGGGAGAAATATCAATAACCTCAGATATGCAGATGACACTACCCTTATGGCAGAAAATGAAGAGGAACTCAAAAGCCTCTTGATGAAAGTGAAAGAGGAGAGTGAAAAGGTTGGCTTGAAGCTCAACATTCAGAAAACAAAGATCATGGCATCTGGTCCCATCACTTCATGGGAAATAGATGGAAAAACAGTGGAAGCAGTGTCAGACTTTATTTTTTTGGGCTCCAAAATCACTGCAAATGCTGATTGCAGCCATGAAATTAAAAGACGCTTACTCCTTGGAAGGAAAGTTATGACCAACCTAGATAGCATATTAAAAAGTAGAGACATTACTTTGCCAACCAAGGTCCGTCTAGTCAAGGCTATGGTTTTTCCCGTGGTCATGTACGGATGTGAGAGTTGGACTGTGAAGAAAGCTGATCGCCGAAGAATCGATGCTTTTGAACTGTGGTGTTGGAGAAGACTCTTGAGAGTCCCTGTACTGCAAGGAGATCCAACCAGTCCATTCTAAGGGAGATCGATCCTGGGTGTTCATTGGAAGGACTGATGCTAAAGCTGAAACTCCAATACTTTGGCCACCTCATGCGACGAGTTGACCCACTGGAAAAGACTCTGATGCTGGGAAAGATTGGGGGCGGGAGGAGAAGGGGACGACCGAGAATGAGATGGCTGGATGGCATCACCGACTCTGTGGACATGAATTTGAGTGAACTCCGGGAGTTGGTGATGGACAGGGAGGCCTGGCGTGCTGTGATTCATGGGTTCGCGGAGAGTCGGACACGACTGAGTGACTGAACTGAACTGAACTGGGGTAGCTTTCTAAGTCAAAACTATTTGTCTAAAAGTAACACTCATCTGCTACTAAACTGAGAAATTTTCTTTTTAAAAAGGACTTCTTATTTTATATGTATTTCTTCTAGTAATTGCTTAAGAGTTCATTAGTACTTTCAATTAGGTTATCTATGTGTGTAAAAATGAACTAGTATGAAGTCTGCTTTAGAATACAGTAAGTCCCCTACATACAAATGCATTTCCTTCTGAGAGAGTATTCATAAGTCCAATTTGTTAAGTCGAGCAAAGTTAGCCTAGATACCCAGCTAACATAATCATCTATATAGTACTGTACTGTAATAGGTTTATAGTACTTTTCACACAAATAACCTGTAGATAAAAAACTAGCATGGAAAGTAATGAAAGCATTTTCAATCTTGCAGTACCATCCCTTGAAAAGTGCAGGAGACAGTACAACAGCAGGCATACAGGGGTATGTGTGCATCTTTTTGCATCTTTAAAAGCTCGTATGTAGGGGACTTATGGTATTGAAAAGTAATGGAAACACAAAATGCTTTTGTTCTGAATATAACTCATTCTGGTAATTTATTTTATATTCAGGACCTGGCCTTTCATTATCAAAAGCCCTAAGCAGTATAAAAACCTTTCTTTCATGGATGCAATGAACAAGTTTAAATGGACTAAAAAGGAAGGTCTTGCCTTCAATAAGCTTGTCCTTAGCCTGCCGGTCAACGTGAGATGTTCCAAGACAGACAACGCAGAGTGGTCGGTAAGTTCCACTTTGTTTTAATCTTCAGGGAAAACAGATACCGCATCTTACTGAATCCACAACAGATACAATGAAAGGAACAGACAGATATCCAGAAATTCAGTTGTCTTTTGATAAGTTTGAGAATTTTTCAGTGATTACGTAGATGCCCCAAACGTCCTGATTCCACTTCATTTTTATTCTAAAACTGAAGTTGGGGTGAAAAAGGAATAAGGTGGGATGAAAGCTTCAAAAAGAAACCCAACAGAGCACGTTTTATATCTCTTCTTTCCCAAAGGTGTGTCTGCCCCTTTCTCCACCTGGGAATCCCTAGGATTCTGACTGCCTGACGGCGGACAACTTCAGCATCCGTTCCCTCTCCCCCACCCTTTAACCCTGCAGAAGCGCGGGGGCTGAGCAAGCTTGGCCGCAGACCTGCTCCTCAGTCACACACTCAATGGCTTTGTCTGTGCTCTCTCCTTTTCAGATTCAAGGCATGACAGCATTCCCTCCAGATATAGAGAGACCGCATCAAGCAGAGCCCTTGGTGTGCGGAGCTTCTCCCACTTCCCTGCATGGAAATGTCTGTCTCGAGCTGCTCCTGAGCTTCGTGGTCCTGGGCAGCACACTCAGCACCAGGAGCCCGTGCCCGTAATTCCGTCGTGCTGGGTGACCGTGGTTTTCCGTGATCTGAGCCTGACATTTCACGTGCAGGTTAAGGACATTTATGGGGTGTGAAGGAGAGGGTGAAGACCTTGGAGACTTCCTTTCACAGGTTCCCTTCCTCCTGTCCCCTCTTCCTTCCCAGGCTTCCTAAAAGACGTCCATCAGGTTCTCATCTT
Organism: Moschus berezovskii; assembly: GCF_049115385.1. Classification (NCBI taxonomy): domain Eukaryota; kingdom Metazoa; phylum Chordata; class Mammalia; order Artiodactyla; family Moschidae; genus Moschus; species Moschus berezovskii. Next base: position 77,480,783 of record NC_142469.1, on the reverse strand, counting down.
TTCCTCAGAAATATCTGGTAAAATGTATGAATCGTTCAGTAAAGCAAAATTGACCTTACATAACCTCTTAAAAAAATTGGACAAAGTCAAGTGGAAGTAAAAGACTTCTTTATCTCCTGTATTTCATTTTATTGAAATACTTGTTGCTATTTTACTTTTTAAAATTATTGATTTCTGTATTCCTCTTTGTAAATGTTTTTATCTTAAAGGTGTAAATGGAAGTACTCTCCGTCCCAGTGTTCTTCCTCTTCACTGCTCTTTGGTGTGATTTCCCCAGTGGAACAGTGGCTCCTCCTACTTTCTTGTAATGTCCGGTTCTGTCCTTTTCTGTGAATTACCCACGGGCCCCTGACCTCAACACTTTCTGATGGTGCCCATTCTAGTCTGCTCATTTACCTGAGTCTGAGTCCCAAACTACCCTGAACCCATCTTTTTTCCCCCTTCCTTGCTCAGCACTGGCCGGGTGAGTTTTTTCCTTGAGTTCTGTCACTATCCAAAAAGAAAGAAGCTATAGAAAAGATAGCAACGGTACACAACTGATCGTAGGCCAAGGAGAAAATGTAGCTGGCTGCAAACTCAGTGCTGTGAGGGGGTCTTTTGTGAAGGTCCAGGACAAAGGCCAGAGGCTGTGAACCAGCTGAGGAGGATGTGAGGTCCTCTCTGACCATGTTGGGTATCACACATGTTGCATACTGGCTCAATTTGAGTCATAGTTGCTATTGTAGATTTATTTTTATATTAGTTAATAAACTAACTTTCCAAAATAAAATTGTCACCAATCCTGTCACCTTTTTTGTTCTTTTGGTATAGATCAGCCAAATCTTGTCTTGTGTCTTTTGCTCATTGTCTTAAGCTAAGTTTGTTTGGATCATATTAATAAACTAAATGAAATTAAGTTTTTGTGTGATATCTTGTATACTCCTTGAGAGAAGCAAGCAGGTTCAATACTGCCAGATTTGCCAGTCACATCAATTAAGAATGTTGTATTTTTCCATTTCATTTTTAAGCCATTTCTCGCCAGCAAACAATGTCTTAAACACGAACTATGCATGCATGTGTGTTTAGTTGTTCAGTATGTGTGCCTCTTTGCACCCTATGGACTTAGCCTGTCAGGCTTCTTTGTCCATGGGATTTTTCAGGCAAGAATACTGGAGTGGGTTGCTATTTCCTCCTCCAGGGGATCTTCCCTATGCAGGGATCAAATTCACCTCTCCTACATTGCAGGTGGGATCTTTACCACTGAGCCACCTGGGAAGTCCCAACACAGACTATATTGTTTTTTAAATAAATATTGTCTTTTGGAGATTTTCCTTCTTGATTCTTTGAATTTGTCCACTTAATGGAATGTTTGTAATACTTATGAGGAGTATTTTACTGTTAAGTTTAATTCTTTTTATTTCATAAGTGCTATATCAGATTATGTGATTTTCCATCCAAATATTTATATAATATGACCATCCCAAACACTCTGTATTTAAAATTTCATGTTTATTTTTAGTTCAGAATTTCTGAATCTGAGATATCAAAGAAAAATGATTTCCTTTGGAAATTGTGTAATATTATATCTGTTTTCATTGTTCTTGGTAAGGAAGCTGAATGTACTGGCTAGAAAAGGATACACAACTTTTGGGAACTCAAATTTTTGGAGCCAGGGGAAATCTGTTTTTCCAGTTGATGTTGCTAAGAATAAAGCAGGTATTCCTCTCATAGGAATCCTCATGAATATATATATATATATAATTTTGAATCACTGTTTGAAATTAGGATACATTATCTGTTATATTCAAATCCAGCATAGTAAGCTGATATTTTATGAGCAGAAAATGGTCAATTGAATAGACTCATGGCAGCATCCCTTACACCCTGGGCCAGAGGAGTGTTCCATGGAAAATATGAAGAGCCATGGAAAATTTCTACAAATTTTAAAAGGCTTACTGTTGCACCTCTCAGAGTCTTGAATATATGACTGCATATTGGAAAGTTCAAATTATATAGTGTGAAACATTTCCCAAACTCACTGACCACTTGACCATGTTGTATTGGACCAGCTTTCCTCAAGGAACAAGCTTTGGGACACATACTTTTCCCAGCAGAGCATGTCCAGGTTTATGTAACAATTTTTCTAAAAATTTCAAGCTGTTCATGGTGAACTGCAAAGCATAGCCCAACAAACATGGGCCTTCCACTTGTGTTCACTAGTCTGTTCCTAATTTGCTGTTCTATTTTGCCAACACACTATTTTTTATTAACCTAGAGTTAGCAAAATTTACAGAGAATGTAGAAAAGGAAACTTACTTTTTTTTAGTTTATTTATTTTAATTGGAGGCTAATTACTTGAATTATGTGGCATAAACAAAATATTTGAGAAGTATTGACAAATGAGGCTGTATAGTTTTGAAAAGTTTTAGACCTATAGATATAGACTAATGGTGTGGGATTGATGTAATGCAAAAAAAATTTTTTTTTAAATTGGGAGGAGTCATTCCATATCGCGAATATAGAATGCAAGTCTGATTTGAACCAATTTCTCTCTTAGTATTTTAAAATAAGCCCATTAAATATTGACAACCAAAATAATTCCATATATTTGTACAACGCTTTGAAATTTGCAAAGTGCTTTCGCAATATTTCTCACTTAGTGTTTAAAACTGCTTTTCAAGTTGAGTACTTGTATGCAGAAAAGCTAACCAGATAACATATTGTACTGCAGTAATCACTGGAGACCTAAGTTTCGGTCACTTTACAAACTACATATGTATGAATTAAATCTAAATTACTTGCACTTACTAAGCTTTGTTTTCCTACTGGTAAAGTGGGAATAATAGATTCTAACCTTATAAAGTTACTTGTGGATTAAATGCGACAATGAAGAAATAGTATCTGGCATAATGAACCATCAATATTAGTTTTCTTCCTCCCTTTGCAAAATCTCCAGTTTAAGGTAAACAGTATCTGATAACAAATGCAGATTTTTCTCTCCTCCTCACAGAGATAATCAGCTGAAATTTGACTTTAACTGAACCACATTTACTAAGTGAATGATACTTGTCAAATGAATATGAGGTCTGAGTGAATTTAGCAGTTGTGAGTTCGTGCTCAGTTGCTAAGTCATATCAGACTCTGCAACCCCATGAACTGTACCCGCCAGGCTCCTCTGTCCATGGAATTTCCCAGGCAAGAATACTGGAGTATGTTGCTATTTCCTTCTCCAGGTGATCCTCCTGACCCAGGGATAAAACCCATGTCTCTTGCATTAGCAGATAGATGGGTCCTTTACTACTGAACCACCAAGGAAGCCTGAATTTGATAATCACTCCCTCAAAAAAAATTTTTTTATTGACTGCCTGCTTATTATGTTTTATGTTTCTAAAGAGCAAAAATACTATGTTTTGCTCTTTTGTTTCTGAAAATAATGTGTTCTCATTGAAACTAATGATATTTCAGAGTTCAAATGAACTGTTTCTTGTCTTTTTGTGGTTAGTTTTTAAGGTAAATAGCTTTAAAATTCTACACTATTTTTTATTGCTTCATGAAAATTTTTCTTCCATATTTGATTACAGCAACTTCACTTCATCTTGAGAAATTATAAGTTGTCTTCTCTTATTAAGATATTTCAGGAAAAATATGTTCTTCCAAATAATTCTACTAAATATAATATTCTGTTAACCAAAATTAAGGAAAAGACAGGTGAAATAAAAAAGAGCGGGATGGGAGAGGTATCCATAGAAACAAGAAAAGTGTTTCTATTCACCACTAGAGGGCGCTCTGTGCATCTGTTTGTCAATCCTGTCCGCTCTGGAGCAGGTTGAAATGTGCTGCTGCTGCTAAGTCACTTCAGTCGTGTCCGACTCTGTGTGACCCCACAGACCCACCAGGCTCACCCATCCCTGGGATTCTCCAGGCAAGAACACTGGAGTGGGTTGCCATTTCCTTCTCCAATGCATGAAAGTGAAAAGTGAAAGTGAAGTCGCTCAGTCGTGTCTGACTCTTAGTGAGCCCACGGACTGCAGCCCACCAGGCTCCTCCATCCATGGGATTTTCACTGGAGTGACTTGCCATTGCCTTCTCCGTGAAATGTGCTAGATTTCTCCAACAACCTGATCTGAGCCTTCACATCTTGGATTCTACTTCCTTCCATATTACTTTTGTTTTTGTTCATTCTAAACTCAGGTACCTGAAATTTAAACTTTCTTTTTGAAAGTTTAGCTCTAGGATCAATCTTAAGTTTTTTAACCTTTTACTGTAATGATTCTAAGTCTCTTTCTAAAATTTACAATTTGTCATTTTACTGTAGCTTGTGTTATTTTATACTTCACCTTCTATTTGGGGTTTACTTTTTTCTTAAATTGCTGTTCTCTCACTGTTTTGTTTTCATTTTTAAAATTGAATTGTTGTTCAGTCATTAAGTTATGTCCAACTCTTTGTGATCCCATTGACTGTAGCACACCAGGCTTCCCTGTCCTTTACTCTGTCTGGAGTTTAGTCAAAATCATGTCCGTCGAGTCGATGATGCCATCCAACCATCTCATCCTTGCTTGCCTCTTTCTCCTCCTGCCTTCAGTCTTTCCCAGCATCAGGGTCTTTTCCAATGAGTAAGCTCTTCGCATCAGGTGGCCAAAGTACTCAAGCTTCAGCTTCAGCATGAGTCTGTCCAATGAATATTCAGGATTGATTTCCTTTAGGATTTACTGGTTGGATCGCCTTGCAGTCCAAGGGACTCTCAAGAGTCTTCTCCAGCACCACAGTTCAGAAGCATCAATTCTTAACAATGCTCAGCCGTGTTTATGGTCCAACTCTCACATCCATACATGACTACTGGAAAAACCATCAGTTCAGTTCAGTTCAGTCACTCAGTGGTGTCCGACTCTTTGCGACCCCATGAATCACAGCACGCCACGCCTCCCTGTCCATCACCAACTCCCGGAGTTCACTCAAACTCATGTCCATCGAGTCGGGGATGCCATCCAGCCATCTCATCCTCTGTCATCCCCTTCTCCTCCTGCCCCCAATCCCTCCCAACATCAGAGTCTTTTCCAGTGAGTCAACTCAGCACATGAGGTGGCCAAAGTATTGGAGCTTCAGCTTTAGCATCAGTCCTTCCAATGAACACCCAGGACTGATCTCCTTTAGAATGGACTGGTTGGATTTCCTTGCAGTCCAAGGGACTCTCAAGAATCTTCTCCAACACCACAGTTCAAAAGCATCAATTCTTCAGCGATCAGCTTTCTTCACAGTCCAACTATCACATCCATACATGACCACGGGAAAAACCATAGCCTTGACTAGACGGACCTTGGTTGGCAAAGTAATGTCTCTGCTTTTTAATATGCTATCTAGGTTGGTCATAACTTTCCTTCCAGGGAGCAAGTGTTTTTTAATTTCATGGCTGCAATCAGCATCCACAGTGATTTTGGAGCCCAAAAAAATAAAGTCTGACACCGTTTCCACTGTTTCCCCATCTATTTCCCATGAAGTGATGGGACCAGATGCCATGATCTTAGTTTTCTGAATGTTGAGCTTCAAGCCAACTTTTTCACTCTCCTCTTTCACTTTCATCAAGAGGCTTTTGAGTTCCTCTTCACTTTCTGCCATAAGGGTGGTGTCATCTGCGTATCTGAGGTTACTGATAATTCTCCCAGCAATCTTGATTCCAACTTGTGCCTCCTCCAGCCCAGTGTTTCTCATGATGTACTCTGCATATAAATTAAATAAGCAAGGTGACAATAAGCAGCCTTGACATACTCCTTTTCCTATTTGGAACCAGTCTGTTGTTCCATGTCCAGTTCTGACTGTTGCTTCCTGACCTGCATACAGGTTTCTCAAGAGGCAGGTCAGGTGGTCTGGGATTCCCATCTCTTTCAGAATGTTCCACAGTTTATTGTGATCCACACAGTCAAAGGCTTTGGCATAGTCAATAAAGCAGAAATAGATGTTTTTCTGGAACTCTCTTGCTTTTATGATGATCCAGTGTATGTTGGCAATTTGATCTCTGGTTCCTCTGCCTTTTCTAAAACCAGCTTGAACATCTGGAAGTTCACGGTTCACATATTGCTGAAGCCTGGCTTGCAGAATTTTGAGCATTACTTTGCTAGCATGTGAGATGAGTGCAATTGTGTGGTAGTTTGAGCATTCTTTGGCATTGCCTTTCTTTGGGACTGGAATGAAAACTGACCTTTTCCAGTCCTGTGGCCACTGCTGAGTTTTCCCAATTTGCTGGCATATTGAGTGCAGCGCTTTCACAGCATCAACTTTTAGGATTTGAAATAGCTCGACTGGAATTATATCACCTCCACTAGCTTTGTTCGTAGTGATGCTCCCTAAGGCCCACTTGACCTCACATTCCAGGATGTTTGGCTCTAGGTGAGTGATCACACCATCATGATTATCTGGGTCGTGAAGATCTTTTTTGTACAGTTCTTCTGTGTATTCTTGCCACCTCTTCTTAATATCTTCTGCTCTGTCAGGTCCCTACCATTTCTGTCCTTTATTGAGCCCATCTTTGCATGAAATGTTCCCTTGTTATCTCTAATTTTCTTGAAGAGATGTCTAGAGTCCCATTCTATTGTTTTCCTCTATTTCTTTGCATTGATCACTGAGAAAGGCTTTCTTATCTCTCCTTGACTTTTAACAATTTTAATTTTTCATCCATCATTCACCCTTGAGCCAGACACATTGCTACAGACATGAACTACACTAGCGAACAAGAAAGCTCAAGTTCAAATCTCAGGAGAAAAGCAGATTGTAGGCATGGCTTTAAGCAAAGCTTCTTTTTTCCTTTGCATAGCTAGTACAGCATTAATTCTAGAGCTGTAGGACATAGTATTTTCTCCTCTACAGTTTACAGTTTTACTTATCCTAATGTTTGACCTGTATATTGTTTATAATTAAGTATTATATTTGCCTTCCGTAGTGATATCTTTAGGACTGTTAACTTGTTTTCTGTATTATCTACAGATGAATTGAAGTTCAACAGTTTAAAAGAGCTTCTTATAAGCAAGATATGCCTGCATTAGTTTTCATATTATTTGGATCCATTCAACTTTATAAATTATACTTGAGAGCACTCTGCTTACAAGAGAAAGGGGGGTAGAATGAGTGGGCAGAGGTCCCTCAGAGGAGGAGCACCTGGGTTATACCCTGTGGCTAATATTGCATATCTACAGAAAAACACTTTTACTTGGAATTGTTACACAACACTAAATCTCTGGGTCATAGCAGCTTTGATAATTATTCTAATGTGTAGACTTGACATTAAATCTTCGCTTTACTTCATTACAATGGACATAAAATTGATTTAAAGTTGACCTAAGTTCAGTGAAGAAGCTAGAAGAAAATATTAAATTTTCTAAAATCCTCTTAAAGTCATTTTAAAATGCATGTCCATTAGACTGTCTAATGTGATTTAACTGAAAAGGTTTCATCATTTTCCTTTGTAACCCCCATAGAGTTTAGTATAGTGAGCTGCCTATAGTAATATATTTAAAGATTTCAGAAATATTTAATTTTGAGTATCTCTAATTATGCTTTTAAAGTTTTTTTTTAAAATAGGTTGCTAATTCCCAATAGGCTAAATATATTTAGTATTTAAAACTTCAAAAATTTGGAGTCTGTTTTGTACCAAAAGTAAGTAAAAAATGTAATGCAAGACTAAGTAAATCAAACTTTTTCATATAAAGTTCTTTTACGGGATATCTTATTGTGGGTAGAAAAACACAGTAGCCAGAACTATGAGGCCACCTTCAGGGCATATTTTGTAAGAGTCTTGCTTTGTAAATAGGCATCAGGATAACAATCACGTGACCTAACTTCATGAATTCAGATACTTATAGGATGACTAGAAAAACCCTGCCTAGCTGGCTGTGTCTAAAATCTCAAAAACAGAACATAATTATTTGATCATTGGAAAGCTAATACATTAAATTATTATTCCTTCCTAAGGGAGAAGGAATTTAATGCAATTTGATAGAGGTAAGCGGGTTGGAGGAGATGAACTGGGTGGAGTATTCAGCTTAAAGAATGAACAAGACCACCCTCCCAACTACATGTGTGCAGAAAGGCTCCTTGGGGGTCAAAAAGGGAGGGGCTGCCACCCCGTAGTGGGTGGTGTCCATCTACCCATAGGCCTCCTCCCTGGAATCCATCTTGGCCAAGAGATGCACGTGCTCAATGGGAGGACCATGAGATAAGCCAGGTTTGGATTCAGAGCCAGGTGAAGCAACATGATTGCCAGAGGAAACCCAGAAGGAGTGCCGCATAGAGGTGATTCAAACTACCGTGAGGGCATGACTCTTTCTGAGTCCACCAGTGTGTGTCTATTACATGTACTCTTTAGTTACACAAACGTGTAGGCTGCATAAGCTTCCTAGAGCTTCACAGAGCTTATGAATTCCATGAAGACAATAAATCATAACTGTCTTAATTATTGTTGTCTCATTTGTTTCTAACATACTACCAGGTACAGAGAAAACATTCAATAAACATTTTTAGAATAATGGTATCCTTTCATAAATCATAAGATGAAAAGTCGAGTTTCTTCTGAGACCAATCTCGTCTAACATCTCTGTTGTATTTAACACAATGATCTCCCTCTGTCTTCTTCATACTCCCCAATACTCCCCCCCCCCGTCAGCCCCCCTCCCCCATGCCCTTGGTTAAGCATTACAATTCTTCCTTTGTTCTTTTCTGGACTTTTATCTTTTCTTAAATCCTACACAGTCCTTGAATTGAGACAGATTCCATAACTATTGTAGCCAAGTAGATAATAAAAATAAGAATTGTTTCTGATGATCAGAGGAAAATTTGGAATGAAGAGGTCTTTGTCCAAATTGGGGAACACAAGACTCAACTAAAAGTTTTAGTTTTTTTTTTAAGTAAACCTTGTAAAATGTATTTATGGGATTTAGTACCTTCCAGGCTAAATGTTGGTGCTCATTAGGGTTTTGTCTTTTCTGGGGTTCACTAATTATTTATATCATGATAATTCCTGGCCTTAAACATATGGAACTAGACATAGAACATGAGTATAATTATATGCATATATAATTATATTGTACAGTTATATATAAGATCTATTATGTAGATACAATGATTATGGGATTTTCCCATGGACAGAGGAACCTGGTGGGCTATAGTTCATGGGGTCTCAAAAGAGTCAGACATGACTTAGCAACTAAACAACAACACAATGATTATATAAAATATATATTATGGCATATATAATTATATGTTTCAAAATTCAAGTTTATTATATATCAAGTAGAAGTCCTCTTGCTCCAAAAGTCTGTGAAAGTGAAAGTCCCTCAGTCATGTCTGACTCTTTGCAACCCTATGGACTATACACAGCCCATGAAATTCTCCTTGCCAGAATATTGGCATGGGTAGCCATTCTCTTCTCCAAGTGATCTTCCCAACCCAGGGGTCGAACCCAGGTCTCCCACATTGCAGGTGGATTCTTTACTAGCTGAGCCACATTCTTATCTATTTCCCTTGTTGTGAATTGGCAACACACTTCTCTCACTCACCTAAACTGGAATTCAAGTTCATTATCAATTTCAGCTATTTCTTCAGTCTTCACAATCTATTCATCCCTATGTCTTATAGATCCGTGAATGCACCCCCTTCTCTTTTGAATGCAGAAAGCATTCATAAACTCTCACTGTTACGAGTTTAACTCAAGCTCTTTTCTCTCGTTGGATCTTTTTGCCATAGTTTTCTTGTCAATGACTCCAAAACCTGAATGTGTGTCAGAACCACAGGTTTCTCATGAGGCAGGTAAGGTGGTCTGGTACTCCTATCTCTAAGAATTTTTCTACAGTTTGTTGTGATCCACACAGTCAAAGGCTTTATCTTAGTCAATGAAGCAGAAGTAGATGTTTTTCTGGAATCTCCTTGCATTCTCCATGATCCAGTGAATGTCGGCAATTTGATCCCTGGTTCCTCTGTCTTTTCTAAAATCAGCTTGTACATCTGGATGTTTTCAGTTCACATACTACTGAAACCTAGCTTGAAGGATTTTGAGCATAACCTTGCTAGCATGTGAAATGAGTGCAATTGTGCAGTAGTTTGAAAATTCTTTGGCATTGCCTTTCTTTGGGATTGGAATGAAAACCAACCTTTTTCCAGTCCAGTAGCCACCACTGAGTTTTCCTAATTTGCTGGCATATTGAGTGCAGCACTTTCACAGCATCATCTTTTAGGATTTTAAATAGCACAGCTGGAATTCCAGGACCTCCACTAGCTTTGTTGGTAGTGATGCTTCCTAAGGCCCACTTCATCTTCCACTCTAGGATGTCCAGCTCTAGGAGTGACCACACCATCGTGGTTATCTGGGTCATAAAGACATTTTTTGGTATAGTATTATGTATTCTTGCCACGTCTTCTTAATCTCTTCTCGTTCTGTTAGGTCCTTTACCATTTCTGTCCTTTATCGTGTCCATCCTTGCATGAAATGTTCCCTTGGTCTAATTTTCTTGAAGAGATCTCTAGCCTTTCCCATTCTATTGTTTTCCTCTATTTCTTTGCATTGGTCATTTAAAATGGCCTTCTTATCTCTCTTTGCTTTTTTCTGGAACTTTTTATTCAGCTAGGTATATCTTTCTTTCTCCCTTGCCTTTCACTTCTCTTCTTTGCTCAGCTATTTGTAAAGCCTCCTCAGACAACCACTTTGCCTTGTTGCATTTCTTTTTTCTTCGGGATGGTTTTGGTTACTGCCTTCTATACCATGTTTTAAACCTCTGTCCATAGTTCTTCAGGCATTCTTTCTACCAGATTTAATCCCTTGAATCTATTTATCACCTCCACTGTATAATCATAAGGGATTTTATTTAGGTCATACTTGTTTGGCTTAGTAACTTTCCCTACTTTTTCAATTTAAGCCTGAATTTTGCAATAAGGAGCTAATAATCTGAGCCACAGTCAACTCTTGTTTTTGCTGACTGTATAGAGCTTCTCCATTATTGGCTTCAAAGAACATAATCAGCCTGATTTCAGTATTGACCATCTGGTGATGTCCATGTGTAGATGGAACATCGTCTCTTGGGTTGTTGGGAAAAGGTGTTTGTTATGACCAGCGTGCTCTCCGACAAAACTCTGTTAGCCTTTGCCCTGCTTCATTTTGTACTCCAAGACCAAATTTGCCTGTTATTCCAGACATCTGTTGACTTCCTACTTTTGCATTCCAATCCTCTATGATGAAAAGGACATCTTTTATTGTGTTAGTTCTGGAAGGCGTTGTAGGTCTTCATAGAACTGGTCAATTTCAGCTTCTTCAGCTTCAGTGATTGGGGCAGAGACTTGGATTACTGTGACATCGAATGGTTTACCTTGGAAATGAACTGAGGTCATTCTGTCGTTTTTGAGATTTCACCCAAGTACTGCATTTCAGACTCTTTTGTTGACTATGATGGCTACTCCATCTCTTATATGGAATTCTTGCCCATGGTAGTAGTATAACGGTCATCTGATTTAAATTTGCCCATTCCTGTCCATTTTAGTTCATTGATTCCTAAGGTGTCAATGTTCACTCTTGCCATCTCTTGCTTGACCACGAACAATTTACCTTGATTCATGTACCTGACATTCCAAGTTTTTATGCAGTATTGTTCTGTATAGCACTGGACTTCAATTTCACCGCCAGACACATCCAAACTGAGTGTCATTTCCGCTTTGGCCCAGCCACTTCATGCTTTCTGGAGCTATTAGAAATTGCCCTCTGCTCTTTCCCAGCAGCATATTAGACTCCTTCTGACCTGGGGACTCATCTTCGGGACCATATCTTTTGCCTTTTCATGCTTTTCATGGGGTTCTCCCAGCAAGAGTGCTGGAGTGGTTTGCCATTTCCTCCTCAAGTGGACCACGTTTTGTCAGAACTCTTCATTATGAGCTGTCTGTCTTGGGTGGCCCTGTGCTCATAGCTTCCTTAAGTTACCCAAACCCCTTCATCACAACGAGGCTGTGATCTATGATGCTTATTTAAACCACTCACACCCATGCTGCTCTCTTCATTTCTCTTCCTAGACAGCAGAGCACAGCACCCAGTATGACAAAGAGAAACCACAGACCCAGGGGCTGCTCTAGAGCCCAGAAGCGCCTCAGGCTTAAGGAATTTCATGATGGACAGTGCCAATCAAAAGTCACAATGAAGGCAAGTGTTCTAGCTAGCAAATTATCCAGTTAGACTCTGAAAACCCAATTGTAACGTTATATAGTGAAATAATTTTCCTCAAAAAATAATTTATCTTCTTCATGGATGAAACGTTATTATTTGATGAAGTACTTCTGTTGGTTTTGTTGAGGGAGTTTTGACCTCATACTGGAAGCTAGGGACCATATGAAACCCAGCATTGCTTGTATTAAATGAGACTCTGCTCAGGGAGGAGAAAATCCCTCAAATAGAGTGAAAGCAGTTCTGCATGTCATCGGTCTAACAGTTGATCATCTTTTACAGAAACCCACTGTTGAAAAATAGCAAATTTTCATAAGCAGGTAAGAAAAATGTCTTAAGTTCCTTAAAGTTCTACTTATAAGAAATAGTCATTTTTCAAAACTAGAGGGCTGATCACCAACCCAGTTTTAAAAAACACTGTCTCAGGGCTGGGCAGCACAGCTGTGATGGAAGAAGAGGTGCCCTCTTGTGGCATGAATGGAAAATGACCGAAGTGCTGACAAACCAATAGTCATTCCACTTGTTCTCTTACCTTTGGAACTTTTGAGCTAATGACTTCTTTTATCTCCATTCCAATATCGAGCTTCTCCATCTTTGGCTGCAAAGATAATCAGCCTGATTTCAGTATGGAAATATTTCTTTTCCAGGACAGAGTGCTGTTTCTAATCTTATTAATGTCTGAAGATTGACTTAGAAGTACAGTGCTCTCTTGTGGTAGATCTGTCCCTTTGCAAAGAGAGTGGTAAATGTCTGTAGTCCAACTCCCAGCTTAAAAATTTTAAAGATTTAAATATTGCCTAAATGGTGGGTGAGCATTTGAGGACATGCATAGATGTCTTGAATACAATCCTAATAGAATTTCACATTTTCTATTAACATTACATAAGAAGAACAAGAAAGTTCATCTTAATGCAGCCTTTTAAAAAACAGTTGTTCTAAATATTGGTTTTGAACCCAGTGTTTCCTTCCCTTGTGTTTTCTTCTCGTGTTCATTAAAAATAGTGACATGGCTAAGTATTTCTAACTACTTCAAATAGAAACAAACAAAACTTCCCCAAATTTATTGCCCGTGATTATTTGTGAGAAATGCTTCTAAATTAAAATTTTCTATCTCAAGAACTTGAATGCTCAGCAGGTGTTTGGCATAATAAAAACATGTGGGTTTCATTGAATTTATTTAATGAGTAAATTAAAAGCTTCACATTGTATTACTCATATGCTAGAATTCAGATATCATATTTCTCATGGAATAGATAGGTTAGGCAATGAAAGCTGTATAAATTAATTTTTATATTTTAAATGCACTTGAAAGGAGTTTATTGTCTGAAAAAAATTTATTTAGTGCCTGTTACCTGTCAGTATTGCATTGCCTACAAGTTGTATATATAGAAAATACACTCCTTTCTTTTAAGGAGTACAGTGACCAATGAAGCAAATAACTATCTACTAGGTTTTACTTTTTTAAAATGAATTTTTAGTTTATATATTTATCTTAAAATAAGCTATATATTAATTTAGTTTCTCCCCCAAAGAGGTATACTTTTATGGCTACTTTTCCTATTTTTTAAACTTCCAAAACAAAAAGAGTATAAATAAAGTTTTAACTAAATATAAAATTGTTGGTACAACATGGCCATCCTATGAGGGCTGCATTAGGGCTCTCCAGAGTAACAGAACAAATAGGGTATATATAGATATTTATAAGTGGAAATTTATTATAGGGATTGACTCACAGGGTTATGGTGGCAGAGAGGACTGTCCGCAGGCTGGAGAAGTTGAAAAGCTGCTGGTGTAATTCAGTCTGAGTCGGAAGGCCTGAGAATTGGAGGTTGATGGTGTAAGTTCCTATCCAAGGACCAAAAACCTGGAATATCGATGGCCCAAGGGCAGGAGAAGATGGAGATCCGAGAGACACAGAGAGAAAGTGAAACTGTTAGTCGCTCAGTCATTTCCAACTCTTTGGGACCCAGTGGACTGTAGCCCACCAGGCTCCTCTGTCTGAGGCATTCTCCAGGTGACAGTACTGGAGTGGGTAGCCCTTCCCTTCTCCAGGGGATCTTCCCGACTCAGGGATGGAACACTGGTCTCCTGCATTGCAGGCAGAGTCTTTATAGCCTTGGCCACTAGGGAAGCCCAAGGGCAGATTCAACCCTCCTTTGCCTTTTGTTCTTTTCAGGCCCTCAGTGGATTGGGTGATGCAACCTTGAAGAGAAAGATTTGCTTTCTCTCCGCTCACCAATTCAAATGCTGATCTCTTCCCTTCACACCCTCACAAGCACTCCCGGGAGAGGTGACAGTCACGCAGAGGGCTTGGAACCAGGGCTGCTCACACAGGGAGCAAGCTCCCAGCTTTCACTGCATGAAGACACCTTGTGTGTGCCTCTGACCTGGGCTCGACCATGAGGCCTCCCACCCCTCTCCCCCAGATGCTTTATTGGAAAGAACAGCACCTTTGCCCCAAAGTGCTAGTCGCTCAGTCGTGTCTGACTCTTTGTGACCCTATGGACTGTAGCCTGCCAGTCTCCTCTGTCCATGGGATTCTCCAGGCAAGAATACTGGAGTGGGTTGCCATTCCCATCTCCAGGGGATCTTCCCGACCCAGGGATAGAACCCGGGTCTCCTGCATTGCAGGCAGATTCTTTACCATCTGAGCCACCAGGGAAGCCCCAAAGAGGCAGTCCTGAAGATGGGGCCCGATAGATGCACAAATCCCCATCAGGAGCTTTTATTTCATGAGGTTTCCTAGGACTCAGGCTGCAAATGCCAGATGGGGCCTGTAGTTCAGATAGTCAAAAACTGCGTTTGCTGAAATTTCCACTATTTGGTCATTACTAGAGAGTCACAGGTTTAAGATACAACAATGATAAATCCTCCAAAATGCCAAAGGTAACTTGCTCCAAAAATAGCAAGGAAAACTGCTGAAAAGGAGAAGGGAGTGGTGCTGACTGTGTGGCTTCCCTCGTGCCAGGACTTGAGGAACTTCTGGGTAATTTTAGCACTTTTCTTAGTAGGAAACACCATGTGTTGGGGGCACCTCTCCAGTCCCGGCTGGAACACAGCTGCAGAGATGAGGGGAGCCCTGCTCTTGTTTAATCTGGCTGATCAAGGAAGGAACGGAATGTGCTCCTTCCACAGCTGCAGACCCTCCTGTCGTGGCACTAGCTGCTCCAGGAACCAGGTCTTGTCCAGCACTATTAATATTCCGGAAAGTTCTCTGACTCATAACACCAGAGAGGTCAGTAATCCTTTTCTCTCTGTTTCAGTAATGTTTGATCATGATGCGTTACAGTAAAGTGTGATTAAAAGCAGTAGGTAATCATAACATGGGGCTTCCTGGTGGTTCAGACAGTAAAGAGTCTGCCTGTCAATGCAGGAGACACAGGAAACACAGATTTAATCCCTGGGTGGGGAAGATCCCCTGGAGAAAATGGCAACTTACCGCAGTATTCTTGCCTGAGAAATCCCAAGGACAGAGGATCCTGACAGGCTACAATCCATGGGGTCACAAAAAGAGTCAGATATGACTTAGCGACTAAATAGCAACAACGGACAACAATCATATGACCATGTTTCTCAACTTGGCCACGAGGAACCCTCAGAATGACCACAATAGGTAAGAAACCACAATGACAGGCAGACCCTGGAGATATGGTGGCCTTGGTTCCAGATCATGGCAATAAAGCAGATGTTATAATAAAGTGAGTCACATCAAGGTTTTGGGGGTTTATTTATATTTTTATTGTATTTAATTTTAAAATTTTATTTTATATTAGAGTACAGTTGATTAACAATCTTTTGTTAGATTCAAGTGTACAGCAAAGTAACACAGTTATACATATACAAGTATCTATTCTTTTCCCATTAAGGTTATTAAAGAATATTGAGCAGAGTTTCCTGTGTTATACAGTAGGTCCATTTTGGTTATCCATTTTAAATATGGTGGGAGTCACGTCAAGTTTTTGGCTTCCCAATGCATATCAAAGATGTGTTGACAGTATGATATAGTCTTTTAAGAGTGTGATAGTATTATGTCTGAAAAAACACTGCATAGATTTTAATTTAAAAATGATGCTCAATTCTAATGAGGTGGATGAAACTGGAGCCTATTATACAGAGTGAAGTAAGCCAGAAAGAAAAACACCAATACAGTATACTAACACATATATATGGAATTTAGAAAGATGCAAATGATAACCCTGTATACGAGACAGCAAAAGAGACACAGATGTATAGAACAGTCTTTGGGACTCTGTTGGAGAGGGTGAGGGTGGGATGATTTGGGAGAATGGCATTGAAACATGTATGTTGTCATATGTGAAACGAATCACCAGTTCAGGGTCAATGCATGTTACAGGATGCTCGGGGCTGGTGTGCGGGGATGACCCAGAGAGAGGATAAAGGGAGAGGGAGGTGGGAGGGGGGTTCAGGAAGGGGAACTCATGTACACCCGGGGCGGATTCATGTCAATGTATGGCAAACCAACCAATATAATATTGTAAAATAATTAGCCTCCAGTAAAAAATTAATTAATTAATTAAAAAAAAATGATGCTATTGGGAAAATGGTGCTGAATAGACTTTCAGACTTTAAGTTCGTAAAAAATGGAGTTCTATTAAGTGGGATAAAACAAAAATATGCTGGTATAAGGCATTGAGAAGGAATTCAGAGGATCTAATTGACTTCCTCCAGCTCTATTACCAGTCCAAGAGATAGGCTTCCTTAGCTGCCTGAGTTCTGTATTCGGCAGGATTGAGTCCGATCTGTACTCTACAGCAGAGAGTAGACTCATTAATTGATGATGTCTCCTATGCATGTTGGGTCCCATGGAGTGATGCCATCTATGCTGTATGGCAAACCTAATTTTATACCAGTTTGTTGAAAAGAAGCCTTTCTTTTTGCTTAGGTAAAATTTGAGATTGTAGGAGTGTACTCTTATAGCTCCAAAGACACACTCATAGAAAATTTCTAAGAAGAAATATGAACAGAGGAGGAAAAAGATGAAGCGATTTAGAAGTGTATTCCCATATGATATCTGAAAAAGAGAAGGCAATCCAAATAAAATGTTTTAACTGGTGATATTTATTCACAAGCATTTACATCCTCACATTTTACCCGCAGCCAGATATACAGTGACTACTATATGTACTAGAATTCACAGATTTATTCAAAATGGAAAAATATTTTTAATCAGCTGTACTACATATTAGATTCACTTCTGAACATTATATAATTACTTATAATCAGCTGCTGGTAAAGACTTATATCTGAAGTCGAATTATCTCTAATGTAACATTGCTTCTTGAATGTTAGCAGAAGCAGAAGTAGCTTACCTTCATTTCTGCTTGACCTCCTTTACTTAAACTAGAAATTTATCTTGTAGGAAAAAGTAACCTATATCCAAATTTCTGACTAATTCAATATGATTTTTGAAAACTAATATACCAGAGTTTTTAACCCTAAAAGACTGTATTCTAAAAAACAAAGCAACTTCATTTCCTCATCTCCTCCTTCTGTTTTAAAAACAAGCAACAGAGAAACAAAGAAATAAAACACATTTCCTGCACACACTTGTGTCTTCATTAGAAGAAAAACAGAAACTGTCAATTCCCATTAACTACTCAGCAGCAAGCAGTGTATAAGCAGAAACTTTGAGAAGTGTCAAAGTACTATTGTTCTACAGACCAATGAGCCTGCCATCTCACTCTGCAAGGTATTTTTTTTTTTTTGCAAGGTATTTTAAAAAGAGCCCCAGATAATAGCTTTAAGTAGGCAGTTGCACCCTACTCTGGGAAAGAAAAGCGTTGAGGGATGAGGGCTAGTAGCTACTGATGAGCTGTGTTTATCTACACTGAGCTAGCAAATACAACCGAGGCAATACTTCCTGACTTTGGGGAACTGCCAGGTGAAAACTTAGGGACACAGGAAGAAGAAAGGCCAGTATTTGCTCTGGGCATTGGGCTGTTAATGCAACTGACGCAGATCACACTGGCTGAGTAAGAAGAGGCTGGGGGCTGAGCTGCATGGAGAGAAATGGTCTCAGGATGTGGAGGGAGTTTTCACATCCTGTTACACTTGTATGATTTTTTTTTTGCAGTAAAGCTGTGGAGAATACTGGAAGGCTTGGGCAGGCAGTTGGAAAACAAAAGTTGTGCTCCTTGTAACTGTACGCCTGCCTCTTCGCCAGCCGGCGTGTGCAGAAGAAAAGCGGCCCAGATGAGGATCATTTCCTCTTGCTCCCATGCCCACTTGCAATGATTGATTCTTAAAGGTCACCAGATGGCTCGCCAGCACATTTTTGTACAAGGAGTCCAGCTTTCTGCTTTGACGTTAGTCAGATATGCATGTGGCATCTGAGGAACAAGGAGAAGACGGGGAAGGATCAGATTTTCTTTTGGCTCAATCACTGTCAACTTGGAAACTCTGACGTGTCGGAGAGCCTTATTTGGCCCAGACAGCCTCAACCTGGCAAAAAATTCTTTTGTAGTATTTTTACACCAGAGTTTTAAAATTTTACCCCCCTTTCCCCACTCTTTAAAAATTTTCCATTTTCTTCCTTCCTTTTCCTTCTTCCTTTCTCAAACTTTTTCTAGGCCCTTACTATATATATTCCAGATGTGCAACAGCTGGAAATGCATACAGGGCTTCCCCGGTGGCTCAGATGGTAAATAATCTGCATGCAATGCAGGAGACCTGAGTTTGATTCCTGGATTGGGAAGATCCCCTGGAAGAGGGCATGGGAACCCACTCTAGTATTCTTGCCTGGAGAATCCCCATGAACATAAGAGCCTGGTGGGCTCCAGTCTATAGAATCGCAAAGAGTTGGACACAACTGAGCAGCTAAGCATAGCATTATATATAAAACAGCCCTGGTATCAACAGGGTTCACAGTCTAATGAAAAATTTGAAAACAATTAGTAACAAAACAACCTATAAATGCCATAATTGACTCATGTACAAAGTGACGTGTGTCCGAGACCATAACCTCCAAAACATTAAACATTCACACTAATTGATGTATTTAGTTGCTAAGTTATGTCTGACTCTTTGCTACCCTATGGGACTGTAGTCTGCCAGGCTCCTCTGTCCATGGGATTCTCCAGGCAAGAATATAGGAGTAGGTAGCTTTTCCATTCTCCAGGGGATCTTCCTGACTCAGGGATTGAACCCGCATCTCCTGTGTCTCCTGCACGGGCAGGAGGTGAATTGCTTACCCACTGAGCCATTGGACACTAACTGATATCCTAATACAACTCAACATTCAAAAAACAAACATCATGGCATCTGGTCCCATCATTTCATGGTGAATAGATGGGGAAACAAAACAGTGACAGACTTTATTTCCTTGGGCTCCAAAATCACTGCAGATGATGACTGCAGCCATGAAATTAAAAGATGCCTGCTTCTTGGGGAAAAAAAAGCTATGACAAACCTAGACAGCATATTAAAAAGCAGAGACATTACTTTGCTGACAAAGGTCTGTATAGTCAAAGCTATGGTTTTTCCAGTAGTCATTATGGATGTGAGAGTTGGACCATAAAGAAGGCTGAGTGTCAAAGAATTGGTACCTTTGAATTGTGGTGCTGGAGAAGACTTTTGAGAGTCCTTTGGACTACAAGGAGATCCAACCAGTCAATCCTAAAGGAAATCAATCCTGAATACTCATTGGAAGGACTAATGCTGAAGCTGAAGCTCCAATGCTTTGGCCACATGATGTGAAGAGCCAACTCATTAGAAAAGTCTCTGAGAAAAGGGCCTGGGAAAGATTGAAGGCAGGAGAATGAGGGGACAACAGACAACAAGATGGCTGGTTGGCATCACTGACTCAATGGACATGAGTTTGAGCAAGGTCCAGGAAATGGTGAAGGACAGGGAAGCCTGGAGTGCCACAGTTCAAGGGTCGCAAAGAGTCAGACATGACTGATCAACTAAACAACAACAATACAATTAATTTTGGTTTCTCTATTTATCTATATATTTATCAAATTTATATATTTGATCAATAAGTGGTTTTTGAGGCTTTTTATTTTTACCTTTCCTTTCTTTTTAGAAAGTTCACCTGTGGAAGATTGCCTTGACTGATTTCTTTCAACCAAGATGTATTGGTTAGTGTGTGCAAGCCAGGCACAATGCTAGGATTTCAGGGTTACAAATGACTAGAAAATGTCCTTGACTTAAAATCGTTCATGGTATTATGGATGAGACAGATTTCCAAAGCAGTGCTAGATAGTTCAGGTAGGTCATATCCAGAAGTTATAGATGAGTTTCTGTGGGAACACAGAGCAAGAAAAGGTTACTTTTCAGAGAAAACTTTAATTTGAAAAGAGACATGCACCCTAATGTTCCCAGAAGCACTATTTACAATAACCAAAACATGGAAGCAACCTAAGTGTCTCTAGACAGAAGAATGGATAAGGAAGATGTAGTAATATATACAATGGAACATTCAGTTCAGTTCAGTCGCTCAGTCATGTCCAACTCTTTGCGACCCCATGAATCGCAGCACTCCAGGCCTCCCTGTCCATCACCAACTCCCGGAATTCACTCAAACTCAAGTCCATCGAGTCGGTGATGCCATCCAGCCATCTCATCCTCTGTCATCCCCTTCTCCTCCTGCCCCCAATCCCTCCCAGCATCAAAGTCTTTTCCAATGAGTCAACTCTTTGCATGAGGTGGCCAAAGTATTGGAGTTTCAGCTTTAGCATCAGTCCTTCCAATGAACACCCAGGACTGATCTCCTTTGGAATGGACTGGTTGGATCTCCTTGCAGTCCAAGGGAGTCTCAAGAGTCTTCTCCACCTAAAAAGAGTGAAATAATGCTACTTACAGCAACATAGATGAATCTCGAGATTATCATACTAAGTAGTTTATTTAACTTATATGCACAGTACATCATGAGAATGAATGAAGCTCAAGCTGGAATCAAGATTACTTGGAGAAATATCAATAATCTCAAATATGCAGATGACATCAACCTCCCGGCAGAAAGCAAAGAAAAGCTGAAGAGCCTCTTGATGAAAATGAAAGAGGAGAGTGAAAAAGTTGGCTTAAAACTCAACACTCAGAAAACTAAGATCATGGCATCTGGTCCCATCACTTCATGACAAACAGATGGGGAAGCAATGGAAACAGTAACAGACTTTATCTTTTTGGGCTCCAAAATCACTGCAGATGGTGACTGCAGCCATGAAATTAAAAGATGTTTGCTCCTTGGAAGGAAAGTTATGACCAATGTAGACAGCATTTTAAAAAGCAGAGATACTACTTTGCCAACAAAGGTCCATCTAGTCAAAGCTATGGTTTTTCCAGTAGTCACGTATGAATGTGAGAGTTGAACTATAAAGAAAGCTGAGCGCTGAAGAATGGATGCTTGTGAACTGTGGTGTTGGAGAAGACGCCTGACAATCCCTTGGACAGCAAGGAGATCCAACCAGTCAATCCTAAAGGAATCAGTACTGAATATTCATTGGAAGGACTGATGCTGAAGATGAAGTTCCAATATTTTGGCCACCTGATGTGAAGAACTGACTCATTTGAAAAGACCCTGATGCTGGGAAGATTGAAGGCAGGAGGAGAAGGGGACGACAAAGGATGAGATAGTTGGATGGCATCACCAACTCAATGGACATGGGTTTGAGTAAACTCCAGGAGTTGATGACGGACAGGGAGACCTGGCATGCTGCAGTCCATGGGGTCTCAAAGAGTCAGACACAACTGAGTGACTGAACTGAACTGAAAGTAAATCGTTCGGTATGATACTTGCTTATATCATATGATATTGCTTATATGTGGAATCTAAAAAAGTGATATAAATGATTTTATTTTCAAAACAGAAATAGACTCACAAACATCGACAACAAACTTATGGTTAACAAAAGGGGAATGAGGGAGGGATAAATTAGGAGTTTGGAACTAAAATGTAAAGACTACTATATATAAAATAGATTACAAGGACTAACTATATAGCACAAGGAACTCTACTTTATATCTTGGAATAACCTATAATGGAAAAAAAATCTAAGAAAGAATACATATATATACACAAAACTGCATCATTTTGCTGTATACCTGAAGCTAACACAACATTGTAGATCAACTGTATTTTAATAAAAATTGAAGAAAAGAGAAAAGCTTACTTTCCTCTGATGGACCTCTTGGGAAATGAGTGGATTAGGTGAAGTCACAAAGCACAGATGACATTTGAGTTAAGTCTTGA
The DNA here is from genome assembly GCF_049115385.1 of Moschus berezovskii. Classification (NCBI taxonomy): domain Eukaryota; kingdom Metazoa; phylum Chordata; class Mammalia; order Artiodactyla; family Moschidae; genus Moschus; species Moschus berezovskii. The sequence goes on along the minus strand of NC_142469.1, from coordinate 77,458,407 downwards.
AAATGATCGTGTCCACTAGACTGGTGGCACTGTATTTATTTCAGATTGTACCCAAGTTTGGGTACAATGCAGTGACTTTTTTTTTTACAGCTGTGGAATACACATAACTGAAAATTAATTATTGCCTGACCTTGTGCTTAAGTCTTCTGGTTGCCCTTATGTCTCTAGTCATGTTACTCAGATCCATCCCTTTCTTGGTTCCCAGGTGGTGCTAGTGGTAAAGAATCTGCCTGCCAATGCAGGAGATGCAAGAGACACCAGTTTGATCTCTGGGTTAGGAAGATCCCTTGGAGAAGGAAATGGAAACCCACTCCAGTATTCTTGCCTGAAAATTTCATGGACTGAGAAGCCTGGTGGGCCATAGTCCAAAGAATCTCAAAGAGTCAGACATGACTGACCAAATAAGCACATCAAGAGTAAGACATGACTGAGAGCGCGCGCGCACACACACACACGCACGCGCACACACACACACACCGCTTTCTTAAGGCCTCCCTCACCTCACTCTACTCCTGCACTTTGCTGACCCAGCATCTTTTAATAGTGTCTTTCAAGTTAACCCTTCACAATCTACTCACTTCTGAGCCTCATCTTATCTCCAAAAGACTCATTCATACACAGCAATGACCAAAGAACTAACTAAAGACCTCATTATACAGCAGAGGCTTTAAAATGTCAATGTCAGTCTCCCCACTCTCCAACATCTTCTATAAGTGGAAGAGAACAGACCAGAAATGTATTGTTTCATAATTATCCAAACAACTACTCTACCAGTTTTCATTTTTAATCGTTTTCATTCCTGTGAATTATTCTTGACTCCTGACGTCATATTTTTCTAGGTATTTTTATACCAGTATCACTCGTTCCTGTTTATTTGTAACTCATAGCACATATTACATTACATCACCTCTCGACAATTTGCTGTTTATCACATCCCTACAGTATATCATTAGGTCACATTCTTATGTGGGTGCTAAATTGCTTCAGTCATGTCCGACTCTTTGTGACCCTGTGGACTGAAACTCACTAGTCTCCTCTGTCCATGGGATTCTCCACGCAAGAATACTGGAGTGAGTAGCCATGCCTTCTTTCAGGAGATATTCCCAATCCAGGGATCGAACCAGCATCTTTTATGTCTCCTGCATTGGCATCCGGGTTCTTTACCACTAGCGCCACTGGGAAGCCCTCGCATCCCGACAGTAAGAATTCACATAACTGTGCATTCTTGGAATTATTGCGTTCTCTGCCTGATTATCACATGCTGGTCAGAAATGATTCTACTGCCAAGCTCCCAATTTTCTTAAACAGAAAACTGAAAAGAGCAATGGAGCCTCTCAGGCTAATATTTTGTAAACTATCAAGACCAGTCTTGACTGGTCAGAACAAGTGACAATTAGGTAGGTTAGTTAACAGTAGGGAACATAAGTGCTTGGACAGTACTGAGTCTAAGTTTGATAGGTTACTGTTGGTCAAGTTTGTTACAACCGTAAACTCTGCTGTTGCCTTTATTCTTTAGAGAGGCTGAACTAAAGAGACCCAACTGTTTTTCAGTTCTGAGAAGAAGCAGGCCAAGTACATATTCAGGGCATCTGCATTTTCTGAACTTTTCCTAAATTTTCTCTTTGAAAGTAGAGAAAATATTGCTTTCTGAGAAAAGATATGTTCTTGGAACAACTGCTGAAAGCTAAATATAGTTGCAATTGAACATAAGAACGCCTGGAGGAAAGAAAGCCAAACTGTAGATTTGAGTTACTATATTTGACTTAAAACATCCCCTCAAAGGAAGAAAACAAAATTCTCATAAGTTATATTAAAATTCCAGTTGCTGTTATTTGAAAAGCAGCTGTCTTTTATAGTATGAGCTTTACTTCCCTTAAAACAAATAATTTTATGTTATTTATTTTTCTGAGAACTCAGTACCAATTCAAGTGATATGACACCAGACACTACTGGTTAGATAACTAAATTTAGCTTTATACAGGTAATCATAAAATAAAAATCAGAATATTTTACCTCAAAGTGTAAATTAACTTTGTTCACAGTTTTTAAGAACGCCAGGTTTCTTTCCAGTTTATAAAAATCATTCTTTTCATAAAGCACGTAAAACTTCAAATGAAAAAAGTAAGCCTTGCTGATTGAAAATGGCTAATGGTTTCTCTGAATCCAGTGTCTCGCCCCTTTGGAATTTACTGTTTGAGAATGAAAGAGAGAATAATAACATTTTTATTTATCTTCTGGGAGACAATGTCTGTGAAGTCATATATTCTATTGATGAACCCAGAACAATCTTTTATTTTTAAATCTTTTATCTAAGCTCATATTCTTTATTATTCTTTTTTTAGTTAATTAATTATTAATCAATCAATTACTTTTTGGTCGTGCTGGGTCTTTGTTGCTGTGCAAGGGCTTTCTCTAGTTGCAAGAGTGAGGGCAGGTCTTTGTTGTGGTGTGTGGGTTTCTCACTGCGGTGGCTTTTGTTGTGGAGCAGAGGCTGGGCTGCAAAGGCTTCACCAGTTGCAGCATGTGGGCTCAGTGGTTGTGGTGCGTGGGGGTAGTTGCCCTGTGGCATGTGGAATCTTCCTGGACCAGGGATCGAACCTCTGTCTCATGCAATGGCAAGCGGATTCCTAGCCACTGTACTACTAGGGAAGTCCTAAGACAATATTCCTTCATTTTGACAGTAAATGACACTGTGAACAATATTCTAGCTCCAAATTTATCTTCAGACTAATCCAGTGGATGCCATTAATCTTTGCACAGTAACAATAATGCTGGCAGTTCTCCTGCTGTTCCTTGCTGATTGCTTCTGAGCTCAATGATGCATTTTCTTTGCTATGGAAACAAATAGATCCTGAGGGTTCAAGGAAATGAAGCATGATATTTGTCCCAGGAATTCAAAGTTAATTGTCTGGTTTTTTGTTGATGGATCTTTCATCTCTGTCATTGACTGAGGTAATTCAGTAAAGCCATCATTCATGCTCTTAATCCTTCCCCACCCAGCCACACTCAATCATTTGGGCCATCTTATTTTTTGAAAGGGCTTCCCTGATGGCTCAGATGGTAAAGAGTGTGCCTGCAATGCACACAACCCAGGTTCATTCCCTTCGTTGGGAAGATCTCCTGGAGAAGGAAATGGCAACCCACTCCAGTATTCTTGCCTGGACAAGAATTCTTGCCATGGACAGAGGAACCTGGCAGGCTACAGTTCATGGGACCACAAAGAGTTGGACATGACTGAGAGACTAACACTTTCACACTTTTCATTTTTGAAAGCATATCGCATTTAAATTTTAGATGAGACATCAAAGTGGGTGCTAAATGTAATATTAGGTAAAACTTCTTATACTGTTAAAGAGCCATGTGAGAAATCTGTGGTTTATCAGGGGTTGATAATGTACTCAAAATCATGGGGCTTAGGTAGAGTATAAGGTCCATTTGTAAAGTATCCAATAAACTAGCTTAGGGGGTTGCCAGCATTTAAAGTAGGGCTTCATCCACTGTATAAATACTTTTGGCTAAACTCTAAATAACAGGAATTATAAATGTTGTCAAAAGTCTAATTTGTTTTCTTGAGCAGCCTCAGTTTCAATGGTAGAAACATTTTCTTTATATATTAGGAGTGCTTTTGCTTCTGAGGCACTCTTTATTCCTCATTTATTAAAATACACAATCTCTTGTGATCATAAACCAGATGTGGCGACTATTAATAAGAAGATTAAAAATATCTAATTCTCAATACATTCCTGTGAAAGAAGCAGGTGACATATACCATTACCTATTTTAACTAAAAAGATGAATGCTACCATTAATTCACTGAATACACATTAACTGGTGTTGCAGAAATTTTAGATATTGGAGATACGCATTTATAGCCCCTGTTTTGAGAAGAACTAAAATTTGGTGCAGAGTCTAGTGTGGAGATTATAAAATGATAAACCATGGTAAGATGTAGGCATCACAAATGTTTGTTTTGATCTGCATAGATTAGAAAAATAATTTATTTGGGATAATTTGGGAGAATGGATTGAAACATGTATATTATCATAAGTGAAAAGAATCTGACGTGGTTGGGGGCTCCCCACCTCAACACTCTGTGGATTTAAGAGGCCGTTCCTTCTGGAAGTGTATAAATTAGCCTGGGATAGAACCTGCACACTGAATTTACTAATTAAGAAATGAGAAACCAGAACTATAAAGGTGGCATAGAAATACAAGAAACTATTCAAGTGAAGAAATAGCTGAAGTCAACTTGTGATTAGAAACACATCTCACTATACGTGAGATAGTGAACATAAAAGATGAAATCAGATCAAAAAACCCCAAAAAACTATGGTTCAATTTTGCTTTGGAATCAGATCCTTGAAAGAGCCATGCAGTTTTATTCACTCATTAATTCAAAATATTTATGGTGCATATACTAAGCACTGGGTTTGGTTTAGAGGATACTGATAAAATTGACCTGCATTCAATTTCCCACATATAGTAAGCACTCAGTGTCATGCTGAACTAAATGCTTTTAAGAAGCCTGAATTTGGTGCCTTAAAATTCTTAGGTTATATAGTGAATAAATATCTGTATCATCACAACCTCTACCCCCACTCCCACCATGATGCTTTTATCACTTTCTTATTTTTTTCTACATGTATTTATCTCATTACTCCTGAATACAGAAATATAGTAGTTTTTTTTTTTTTTACTCTCAGTTTAGGCATTATACTGTGTGTATGTTTGAAAATTGCAAATTCAACTTTCATCCATTCAATTCTGAATGGTGAATTCAATGCAATTCACCTTTGAATTGATGGACTGGACAGACATTGTTCTCTTGTTTGCAGGTTGTTTCTCAGCCTAAAATCCACAGCAGAGAGTAGGCCCTGGATTGTGTCCCTTAATGGGCCATCACGATGCATCCACAGAGATACATCAAACTGGTCAGAAAAGGAACTTATGCCATAATAAAGTGTTTTTTTTTTGTTTTGTATATTTTCATTGCAACAGTAAAGTTATAGGGCTCTTTGCAAGACTCCCCTTGGGGTTCTGTTTCAGATTCACTGTAAATTTTGTCTCGGTATGGAGAAAGACTCCAGATCTCTTAAGATTTACTGGGATCATGAATTTCTCTAACCACTATTGGTATAAAGACTAATAATGAATATCCAATCAAAATTTTAGGGAAAAAGGCATAGTCATATGCTCCTGCCTTCATGATCTTCTTGTCTTACTCCAGCTTGTCTTAAATCATTTGGTACCTCTATTTTCATCAGACTGTTTTTATACAAATGGAATTTTTTAAAATGAAAATTTTGGTTCCTAAAATTTGACTTAATCCAATGAGAGAAAGGAATGTATGTGCAAGCATGGGTTCTCAGTTGTGTCCAACTCTTTGTGACCCCATGGAAAAGTTGCCTGGCAAACTCCTCTGTCCATGGAAACTTCCAAGCAAGAATACTGGAGTGGGTTGCCTTTCCTACTTCAGGGGATCTTCCTGACCCAGGGATTAAACCTGCGTCTCCTATGTCTCCTGCATTGGGAGGCAGATTTGTTACCACTGTGCCACCAGAGCAAGGAATAGAAACAGACAAAAGAGATTTTAAAATAAATACATTAGCAATCTCACTGTAAAATATAATTATTAAGTAGCCTTTAGAGTATTGCAAATTAACAATATTTTAAGAAGTTACATAGAATGTTTATAAGTAATAATAGAATGGTATGACAATTTTATAAATTAATAGACTTCTTGATGATATTGAAAAATATTTGAAAATAGACATATGTAAATATGGATATCTTAAAGCCATTTACAAACACTTATTGAAAGAAAAGCTAAGACTCTCGCAGCATCTTCACAACTGCCTTCTCCCCATTTACTACTTCAGAAAAGACTCTTCAATTAATTGTGCAAAACATTAACCTTCTCCAAACTTGGGTCCTATATTCTAGACTCTATCATATTATTCTCTCTTTTGCATAGTTTATCAATAACAGAAAAGTTCACATTTATGCTTCTGTTGTAGTATTTCTTGCTCATGGTCTCCAATTCCCAGACAGAATATGAACTCCTTGAAGAAGTTTTTCCTTTCCACATTTAATCACCAATGTCTAATACCTAGTAGATATCAACAATTATTTGTGTATAGATTAACTAGCTTTTCAAATATGGTAAATAATTTTGCCAAACATATAAAAAGGTGTAAAAATTAGAAATAGACACAGTCACTCAGATATAGTTCTTTAATCTCTTTGTTTTGCTGTAGTAGAAAAAGTAGTATATTTAGAATATATATTAATGGTTTGTCCATCTATCCATCCATCCATCCAAGAAACATGTACTGAGAACTAGCATATACAGACACCCTTCCCTTTCTTTCATTTACTCATTTAATTTACAATCTGGCCAGAAATTTATTCTTTTCTATAAAACAATGACAAGGATCCCCATCTATTTCTCCCATGAAGTCTATGTGAGAGTGCTTTGAAAACTGTTGTTACCCTATAATAGTAAAATATATTATTATGACTAACACATTATCACTAGAAATGAATATATTCATATAAATGGGGTCCAGAAATTCATGGACTTGTATTCAGATATTTCCACAGCTCTTGTATATGCTCAGGCAAAAGGAGGGTAAAGATAAATGACTATACAATTTTTCATGAAAGAACAAATCATATACTATGTGATGGATAAAGCTACACTGTTCATTCATTTTAAAATTCACTTATTTTACAAATAAGTATTGTACCAAGACTACACACAAAACATTATGTAAGGCTTCCCATGTGAAATGAGCTTTTAGAGAAGGCAATTTAAGCATAAGCCTGTGCTATTCCAAATCTTTAAAAGATCAATTGATCAAGTGATTTCAAATAGTTTCATATTCCTAATTATTTAAACAAAATCTAATTATCGTCTTGCGCCCACTTTCAACCCAGAATTCTAGTATCATATAATGCTGATGGTAGGTAACATTTTTAGAATACTTCATTTGTGTCCAGTAATAAGTACTTCTCTACTTGCATTATAACATTTAATATGTGCAACAAATCTAAAGGATAAATAATCTCATTTCATATGTTGGCAACAACGCCTTTAAAGCCACATTCTTAGCCACTATTTTGTACTACCTCAGGTTTGTTCTCTGAATGCTTAGATACCTGATTTCATATATAGATTAGTGGCTAATAGTGTGATATGTCAGTGGTAATTGCTCTCCTGATGGAGCCCAGGTCCTAACTTGTGTGTATAGATCAGAGAAACATACAGTACCCAGAATTCTATAAACATAGGAAACTTTCCAACTTGTCTTTCCTGTATACCACATTTTTGGCAGCATAAAAAAGTGGATCCATTTTATGTGGAAAATATAATAATACCTCTGCAAAGCTGGGAATGTTTCAAAGCTTTTCAAGCCAAAGCCTGCAGCAAACGCTTCTTTGACATCACACGACTGAGGGTGTCCTAGCATGTCTGCCTCTAATGTGTTCAACAAGAGTGATATCAATCACAGTACCTTCTGTGCTCAGGAAGCTTGCTGGATTCAGCAATGGGTCTTCCTCCTCACTTATTGCTCATGCGCAAATGCAACAATCATTCAAAAAATAGGAAGACTGTCCTGGGCTTCCCAGGTGGCTCAGTGGGTAAAGAATCCACCTGTAATGCAGGAGACACGGGTTCGATCCCTGGGTCAGGAAGATCCCCTGGAGGAGGGCATGGCAACCTACTCCAGTATTTTTGCCTGGAGAATCCTGTGGATAGAGGAACCTGGTGGGTTACAGTCCATAGGGTTGCAAAGAGTCAAACAGGACCAAAGTCACTGAGCACACACACACATACACACACAAGTGTGTCCTAGTTCTAATGAGAGAACCATTATAAGAAGGAAATTCTCTGTAGCTCAGTATGATTAAAAATCAGATGTGATGTTTTCCTATTTACAGAAGTAGAACTTTCATTGAAATCCTTGACTGAGAGAGAAAAACACCAATACAGTATACTAATGCATATATATGGAATTTAGAAAGATGCAAATGATAACCCTGTATACGAGACAGCAAAAGAGACACAGATGTATAGAACAGTCTTTGGGACTCTGTGGGAGAGGGTGAGGATGGGATGATTTGGGAGAATGGCATTGAAACATGTATGTTGTCATATGTGAAACGAATCACCAGTTCAGGGTCGACGCATGTTACAGGATGCTCGGGGCTGGTGTGCGGGGATGACCCAGAGGGAGGATAAAGGGAGGAGGGAGGTGGGAGGAGGGTTCAGGAGGGGGAACTCATGTACACCCGGGGCGAATTCATGTCAATGTATGGCAAAACCAACAAATATAATATTGTAAAATAATTAGCCTCCAATAAAAAATAAATAAATTTTAAAAAAATAGGGGAAAAAAAAAGAACAGATAATGGTTACACAGAAGTTGGCTTTGCTGAAACAGATAAGCCAAGAAGGATGTTATCAGCGGCCTCATTTGAAGCCTGCACCAGAGGTTCCTTGTGCAAAGTGAAGTACTATGTCTGCAGCTGCTACCTGTTCAAGGGTGAAACAAGTTCAGTTCAGTTCAATTCAGTTGCTCAGTCATATCTGACTCTTTGCCACCCCATGGACTGCAGCATGCCAGGCTTCCCTGTCCATCACCAACTCTTGAAGTTTGCTCAAACTCATGTCCATCGAGTCAGTGATGCCATCCAACTACCTCATTATCTGTTGTCCCCTTCTCCTCCTGCTTTCAATCTTTCCCAGCATCAGGGTCTCTTCCAGTGAGTCTCTTCCAGTCTGTTCTTTTCATCAGGTGGCCAAAGTATCAGGGTTTCAACTTCAGCAAGTTCAGAATTCATCTAATCAGTAGCAGAAAACTGAGAATACACAAATAAGGATGTTATAATGACCTATGGTACTGGTATAGCATAGTTGCATTATTTAACAATATGAAACAAACTTCGAGCTTTTTTTTTTTTTAAGTTTATTTATTTAGAAAAGGAAGAACTACATGAAGGCTTTAGGAGTACTTCTGAGAAGAAAACAAAAATACATCCGTTTAAAACGTTTTTAGATCTTGCCACAAGATGGCGCAAGTCCAGTTCAGCTTGGTTGTCTTGCAACAAGCAGAGGCTAAGGGAGGTTAGAAGTGCAAAGAGCCCCCTCAGAGAAGGTAAAGCAGAGGCGTGGAGCAGCCTGTGGGAGATGTGGTGGTGTTGGAGTCGGGGCGGGGAAGTGATGGTAGGTTTATTTACAAATAGGGAAACTTGGGACCTGCCTGTGGTGTTTTCTCCAGAGGCCGAGTTCCTCCCTCTCTTCAGGACAGAGTTGCTTCTTGCACTTCTTCCTCCTAACATGAATCTTCGTTTTCCTTTCTAAACCTCCCACAAAGATGCCTTTCTGGTCTTTAGAAGTGACCACACAATGTATACACCTTATGGAGTGCAAGGTTTCTTCTTCAGTCATAACACATTTTTGAGGTGAGTCCATGAATTTTTTCATAGACCATGAACTGCCTCAGGTCTGTAACCTATAACCAGTGATCCAAACAGACTAGCTCCCTCTGATCAGGTGTTCTGCCTTTAATCCACATTCCGCCCTTCTTCGCTTGAGGGAACTGGGAGAGTATGTGGAAGGGTAGTTACATCAAAGCAACGTTCCACAGGCTTCAGCTTGACGTCTTTGGAAGAGCATCCAGGTGTTTCAACATTTTCCATCTGGGTTGTCAACTAGCATTGCCAGAGCAGGGCAACCCCTGAGGAAGTCAACCTGGAGGATCCCCTGTGGGGTATTGGTTTTCCTTTTCCCAGAGAAAGATCTGGGGGTGAGACAAAGTCCTGCTGTTATGACTGAGTCACATTCTTTGAGGTGGTTGGCATTCCTACTGATGTGCATAGTTGAGATTTAGCAGCCTAAAACAGCACTTAGAAAACTTCATTTTTTCTGGTAAACATTACTCACTCTCATGGCAAGTGTTCCTCTGTTAGATTATTATTAAGCAGGGATATTCCCCCAAAATAATTGATACATAATTTTTGAGTGAAAGAGCTGCCTCATAAATACACATATGTCTCATCTCAGTTCAAAGCTAGTGTTTGACCGGTCTTGGGTGCTTTCCATCCTGGTGATCAATACAGTGGTTCTTGCCATCCTCTGAGCTTTTCCCTGTACAATGGCAAGTACAGCAAGATAAACACCAAAAGAAAAGCTGGTCAAAGTCCTCCTACTGTTTTAAAGAGAAGGTCTGTTACATTTAGAAAATGTCTCTGCAGGAAGTGGAATTCAAGATGGATCGTGGATATTGAGCATGTGCAGAGACTCAGTTCCAGGTTTGCAATCATGATGTTAATAAAAGCCACCATTCACTGAATGCTCAGTATGTGCTAAGAATGGTGCTGTGGATGCCACACATTTACTCTTCACAGCAACCCATTATTAGGTACTTTCATTACCTTTATTTTATAGAGAAGACGATCGTGGCAGAGAAAGGTCAAACAACCTGTCTGAAATCACACAGCTGCTAAGTGGTTGAGAAAGGATATGCAAGCTTCCAGGCCAGGTTACGTAACCCAGTCTCTTACCACACAGTACAAGCTCTGGAACTCTACAGATAAACGTAACTGCACAGGAATGAGGTAAATTAGTTTATTGCTTTAGTACCTGGTCTGTTAAGGAATTCATGCATTTGGTAACCTTTTATTTAGGGAATATAATTGCAAACCAGGACTTAAAAAATACAGCAGCTGTGGGCTCCTAAAAACACACCCAATCAAGGTGCTAAGGCGCAGTTGCAGGATTCTTGGGAGGGCATAGCTGGCCCTCACTTCAACTGCGTTTACTGTTATCACACATACATCACGGTTATTACCATATCACACAACTTGTCTATGGTTGCTATAGACGTAAATGGTTTCCAAATTGAAAGCAATTCAGATCTGTAGTCTTTTACATGCTCAGACTTTTATATGCCCAGAAGAGAGTGAGTCATTGACTTCTATATTCACAGAAAATGATGAGAAAAAAAAATTAATGAGTTTAGTGCAAAGGCCCAAATCCTTATCGATTTTAATAAACCCCAGAGCCATTATATCCTTGCAAAGAAGCTTGTTTAGAAATGTTCATGTGGGTGACAGTAAGTGATGAAGAAAATATCAAATGATGTTTGATTACTGGTTCAAGAAGAGGAAAACATAAGATACTGTTTGGAAAGATTTCTATTTAGATTGGTTACTTTTGAAACTGACATATGACACTTAAGGGAGTTCAGTTCAGTTCAGTTCAGTCGCTCAGTCGTGTCCGACTCTCCGCAAGTAAATACCCTATTATAACCGAAGTTCATCTATCCACTGTGATGTTCCCTGTGGGGTCCGTGTGGTTAAGGTTGATTGTGTTTTTCACTTCTATAAGACAGCAGACCTTCTGAAACAAAAGTTCTTCATCGTGACTTTGCACAGAGAGAGTTGGTGCCTGTTGGGTACACAGGACCATCTTATCATGTGGGGTTGACAGCAGGAAGGGACCTTTTAGGGTAAGTCCAGCTCAGAAAAGCCCATCAGGAGGTGGGGCTGATGGGAGGTGGTGTTTCTGTCTACAGAACTTCAAAGAAGATTCTTTACCATGATAAATGCAAAAAAAAAAAAAAACCAAAAAACAGAAAAACAAACCATGATTCGCACATTACCAAACAGATGTGCATACATTATTTTTTGTTTAAAGCCTCAGGATTCAGACTTGTCTTGCCAGCAACTGATCAAGTTTTCATTAAAATGCTGTCTTAATAATGCACTAGAAGTCTCAGCCTGAGAAGCAAAGCTATACAAGCACATTTCTCTTTATCACTTTATTTATTTATTTATTTTTTAAAATTTATTTTATTGGAGGCAAATTACCTTACATTAATATATTGGTTGGTTTTGCCATACATTGACATGAATCCGCCCCGGTGTACATGTGTTCTCTTTCTTGAACCCCCCTCCCACCTCCCTCTTCCCCATATCCTCCCTCCATGTCATCCCCGTGCACCAGCCCCAAGCGTCCTGTATCATGCGTCGAACCTGGACTGGTCACTTATGATAATATACATGCTACAATGCCATTCTCCCCAATCATCCCACCTTCACCCTCTCCCACAGAGTCCCAAAGACTGTTCTATATGCCTATGTCTCTTTTGCAGTCTCATATACAGGGTTCAGGTTACCATCTTTCTAAATTCCATATATATGCGTTAGTATACTGTATTGATGTTTTTCTTTCTGGCTTACTTCACTCTGTATAATTGGCTCCAATTTCATCCACCTCATTAAAACTGATTCAAATGCATTCTTTTTGATGGCTGAAAAATACTCCATTGTGTATATGTACCAAAGCTTTCTTATCCATTCATCTGCAGATGGACATCTAGGTTGCTTCCATGTCCTGGCTATTATAAACAGTGCTGCGATGAACATTGGAGTACATGTGTCTCTTTCAATTCTGGTTTCCTCGGTGTGTATGCCCAGGAGTGCAATTGCTGGATCACATGGAAGTTCTATTTCCAGTTTTTTGAGGAATCTCCACACTGTTCTCCATAGTGGCTGTACTAGTTTGCATTCCCACCAACAGTGTAAGAGGGTTCCCTTTTCTCCACACCCTCTCCAGCATTTATTGCTTGTAGACTTTCGGATAGCAGCCATTCTGACTGCTGTGAAATGGTATCTCATTGTGATTTTGATTTGCATCTCTCTGATTATGAGGGATGTTGAGCATTTTTTCATGTGTTTGTTAGCCATCTTTATGTCTTCTTTGGAGAAATGTCTGTTTAGTTCTTTGGCCCATTTTTTGATTAGGTCATTTATTTTTCTGGAATTGAGCTGCAGGAGCTGCTTGTATATTTTGGAGATGAATCCTTTATCCGTTGCTTCATTTGCTATTATTTTCTCCCATTCTGAAGGCTGTCTTTTCACCTTGCTTATAGTTTCCTTTGCTGTGCAGAAGCTTTTGATTTTAATTAGGTCCCATTTCTTCATCACTTTAAAAACAGGCATCCTAGTATAGATTTTAGTAGTGTCATTACTATTACATAGGAAGCAAAAATGTGAGAAACATTCTCTTGATACTTGGCTTTATTTCACATACTTACTCTGAACCCTGAAATTTTGGAAAATGAGTACTATTTTTTATAAATAATTGCATCAAAATATCCATAAAAATCTACTTTATTCTTCTTTTTTCCATCATAACTCTCAAGTTTTCTGAAAAAACACAACAGTTAAATTTCACTTTGGGAGTGTATGTAGTAAAACTAGATTGAAACTTCTTATTAATTTGTTTTTATGTGACAACCAGAAACGTTTGCTTTTAAACTGAATACTAAGTCTAGAACACATAGAAGGCCCTTTCTTTTCCTCTTGAGAAGAGAAACATGTCAACAAACACTAAGGACTTACTGTAAATCCTTCTAGATTCTAGTCCTACACCATGCACAGAGAATACACTAATGAGGAAAAGGGAAAAGCTGTAGGTTCAGAGTCTATTGGGAGGCAGATATGTGCCTAATTGCCTAATAGCGTAGCAAGTATCTTATAGGTACCCTCCTGCCAGGAAGAAAGGTGCTCAAGTACAGGGAGAAGAAGGAAGTTGCTCTCTGGGCAGGAAGTGGGGAGGGACGGGAACGTGATACAGAAGTTAAGATCCACAAGTTTGTTTTCTGTTTGTGTGTCTCCATTCCTTCCCCGCAAACAGGTTTATCAGTACCATTTTTTTTTTTTAGATTTTATGTGTTAATATAGTCTGTTTAAAATTTTTCTCTTTCTGACTTACTTCACTCTGTATAACAGGCTCTAGGTTCACTGAAGGAAGGAAAAAGTGGGATGAATGGAGAAAGTAGCATTGACATATACACACTGTGCATGCATGCTAAGTTGCTTCAGTGGTGCCTGTCTCTGCGACGCTATGGACTGTAGCCCACCAGACTTCTCTGTCCATGAGATTCTCCAGGCAAGAATACTGGTGGGTTGCCATTTCCTCCTCCAGGGGATCTTCCTAACCCAGGGATTGAACCTGCATCTCCTGCATTGCCATTTGGGTTCTTTACAACCTGCGCCACCTGGGAAGCCCATATGTACACTGCCACATGTAAAATAGATAGCTGGTGATAAGTTGCAGTATAACACAGGAAGCCCAGTCCAGTGCTCTGTGATGACCTAGAGGTGTGGGGATGGTTATGGGGTGTAGACTCAGGAGGAAGATGATATATGTCTAATTACGGCTGATTTGCACTATTATATGGTAGAAACCAACACAAACATTGTAAAGCAATTTTCCTCCAATTAAAAAATAAATTAAAAAAATAAATAAAGAGGCAAAGAAAAAAAAAAAACAAACAAAAAGTTAAGATCCCAGTTCTGAATTCAGCCAACAGACATGGCTGAAACCCAGCCCTCCAACTTCATGGTAAGGGAACCATGGGCAAATTACTTATCTTCTCTGTCCTTTTCTGTGATATGGGAATAATAACAGGCCCCTCCTCCTTGGGTTGTTTTGAACAGTAAATGAGATCATGTGTGGAAAATGGGAGCTAAGTACCAGTTAGGGTTGCCCCTAATAAATGTGATTCAAAAATAAAGAAAAAAGAGAGCTCTTTCTATAGAGGAAGAGACACTTGAGTTTGGTTGAAGAATGGCTATATGGACAAAAGTGAAGAAAAAATACGTGGAGGGAATTGTTTGGGAAAAAAGCATAATGTCTGTGGGCTTCCCTGGTGGTTCAGTAGGAAAGAATTCATTTGCCATTGCAAGAGATGCGTGTTTGATCCCTGGGTTGGGAAGATCCCCTGGAGAAGGAAATAGTAACCCTTTCCAGTATTCTTGCCTGGGAAATCCCATGCACAGAGGAGCCTGGTGGGCTGCAGTCCACAGGTTCTCAAAAGAGTCAGACTGTTTAGTTATGGACTAAACAGCAACAACAAAATGTCTATAGTAACTAGTACATAGCCTGCATAAGGAGAAATGACCCTAGTGGTAAAGAACTTGCCTGCCAAAGCAGTTGCATAAGAGATGCAGGTTCAATCCCTGGGTTGGGAAGATCCCCTGGAGTAGGAAATGGCAACCCAGCCCAGTATTTCTGGCAAGAATCTCCGTCTTTGGGGAGAATCCCCAAAGAGGGAGGCTGGCGGGCTATAGTCCATAGGGTTGCAAAGAGTCAGATATGACTGAAGTGATTTAGCATGCACACATAAATTAATAATGCCAGTGAAAATAAAAATTTGGTGCATCACCACCCACACTTACAATTAAGAGGGAAAAAGTATCAAGTAAAAGTTATGGGCTTGATTATGTGCCTGAGTGCCTAGCACTGACTGGGCATAAAATAGATGTTTATAGTAACTATAAATTGCCATTTAAATATAGCAGCTATAAATCTCAGACTTCCTTTCAGACTGTATTCTGTGTGATATGACCAGCATCTGACAGGAATAATCATCCCTTTATGGTTTCTTCCCTTGATTGCCAGGATACTGCACATTCACGTTTTTCTCCTTATTGCCCTGTTAGCTGTGACACATTCAACAAAGAGATACTGGCAGCTCTCCCTTTGGGAAGAATCTACCTTACAAAACAGCATGAAACTTGGACACTTTGTCCTCTTCTCTGCAAGACCTCTGTGATGAACAGTTTACACACTGCTCTCTCCTTGTGTGTTGGTTACTCTACCTGCCCACCTCCATCCACTTATCATCTGACTTTCTTGCCTTTTATCCCCTATACCGTGGACTGTCGTATCTCTTCTTTTGAAGAAGGAATTCACAGGGCCTGGACTCCATCTTAGGCCTGTTCATGCTGATCATGCTTGGCCACCTTTCCAATGGACTCTGAACTCTGTGTTTAGTGCCTATGAAAACGACAACAGAAGGATAAGACCCCCTCCAGACAGGGGAACCTTGAAGATCGTATCTAGGTTACTCATCGCCTAAGAGAAAACATACAGTAATCACCCCTTCCTCCAGACAGGCCGTAAATTTTTCTGTATCTATTGGAGTGTAACCTCGGGCTTATTGATTATTGGCTAACTGTTTGACTGTTTGAGCACATGAGCACAGGAGCACATAGCACATGAATGATGGGGTTACTGGGGTTGTATTTTCCTTGGTTTATGTAAGTCTCAAGGAATTTGGAGTGGTGGGTTCAGACACGTACACATGGGGTGTAAAAGATTTTCACAAATGTTGGTCGGGGTCCTTGGCTAAGAGGAGACTCTGCCTTGGGCCCGCCCGTGTAATAAACTGCACTTCACTATCTGCATTGTCCTTCTGAGTGAGTTTGTTTCCCGGAATGTGTGGCTACAACACTTTCTTCAGTCTTCTATGATACCAAGCAAGCCATATAAGATGTAATTTTAATAGAATCAAAAGCATTATGGGATGAAGATGTGTAAGCAGCGTGATTGCATGGAGCATAGATGCAGAATGACTTCCCATGGTGCTGGCTTCTCCCACTGGGGCAAAGAGCCTGGAAAACTAGTACTTGCCTGTACAGGAAATGTAATCTCAGCAGTCTGCCACAATTCTGGCTTATCTTCCTCACCCATCATGAAATCACTCCCTGTAATATCAGAAGATTTATAAATGTATGTCTTTTAAGTCTCTGGTATTCTGTGATAGCAGTCTGGGCTTCTGTCTTCCAAGGTCACTCCAGCCTCTGTAATCTGCCTCCCTTGTCTCTCTCCAACTTTGGCCCTTTTGTTGCCTCTTATAAGGATTCCTGTGGTTACACTGGGTCCACCAGGATAATCTCCTCATCTGAAGATCTTTAACTTAATCATACCCACAAAGTCCTTCCTTTGGTCAGATAAAGTAACCTTTGCATACGTGTGTGCTCAGTCACGTCCAACTCTGCAGTCTCACGGACTCCTCTGTCCATGGGATTTCCCAAGCAAGAATACTGGAATGGGCTGCTATTCCCTCCTCTAGGGGATCTTCCCAACCCAGGGCTCGAAATTGTGTCTCCTATGTCTCCCGCATTGGCAGGCTGACTTTACTACTCGGCCACCTGGGAAGTAATCTACTCAAATTCTGGGGATTGGGACATGGGCAACATTTTTCTTTTTTTGGTGGTGGGGGTGTTATTCTATCTTCCATAGTGTCTTAGTGCGAAATACTAAAGTTTAATATTCAGTAGACCCAGACCATCCAACAGAAACCATGAGGAAACTTCAGTTTTCCACAGTTAAACTTTTATTGAGTTAATGACTATGTGCCAAGCCGTATAGGATTTGTGGGGAATGTAGAACCATAGCAACAGCAAACAATAACAAATACTGCAGCCACCCATTCGTGAAGTACTTTTACATACTAAGCAGTTGAGATAAATTCTTTCGAAATTTCACAAGAATTCTGAAAGATTTTACCTCCATTTTACAAGTGCAGACACCAAAGCTTAAAATGGATGAAACAACAAGAACTGGAATTTGAATATAGATTTTCTTACTTCCAGGCATTTCCTATGTCCATGTCAATAAAGAATTACTTTTATTCATTCATTCTTCAACTCCCTGTGTATGAAGATGTGAGTTCAACAAATCTGACCCCTGCTCTCATGGGAGTTAAAATTTAGTCTAGCCTGAATGTGAATTTTACTGCAGCAACATTATTCTTTTTTACTTTGTCCCTTTCTTTAATTTTCTAGATTAAAATATATTTTTAAAAAAATTTTGGTGATATTTGACTATTTCCTGAAGGGAAGGAGAACAACCTGCTGATAAGTCAGGTTCTGATTATTCTGTGGTATAAAATCTATTTTTCAAGTAATAGTTGAGGGGTCGCAGGTAGTGACTTGGAAAAGAAGGAGAAAGAAATTTTGTTTTGAACTAGAGAGAGTTATCATTGAAGAGATGGTGACCATTCAGCAAGATATATGTGTGCAAAAGAATTCAGGTCAGTTCAGGTCAGTTCAGTCGCTCAGTCGTGTCCGACTCTCCGCGACCCCATGAATCACAGCACGCCAGGCCTCCCTGTCCATCACCAACTCCCGGAGCTCACTCAAACTCATGTCCACAGAGTCAGTGATGCCATCCAGCCATCTCATTCTCAGTCGTCCCCTTCTTCTCCCGCCCCCAACCTTTCCCAGCATCAGCGTCTTTTCCAGTGAGTCAAGTCGTCGCATGAGGTGGCCAAAGTATTGCAGTTTCAGCTTCAGCATCAGTCCCTCCAATGAACACCCAGGATCGATCTCCCCCAGAATGGACTGGTTGGATCTCCTTGCGGTACAAGGGACTCTCAAGAGTCTTCTCCAACACCACAGTTCAAAAGCATCAATTCTTTGGCGATCAGCCTTCTTCACAGTCCAACTCTCACATCCATACATGACCACGGGAAAAACCATAGCCTTGACTAGACGGACCTTTGTTGGCAAAGTAATGTCTCTGCTTTTTAATATATTATCAAGGTTGGTCATAACTTTCCTTCCAAGGAGCAAGTGTCTTTTAATTTCATGGCTGCAATCAGCATCTGCAGTGATTTTGGAGCCCAAGAAAATAAAGTCTGACACTGTTTCCACTGTTTTTCCATCTATTTCCCATGAAGTGATGGGACCAGATGCCATGATCTTTGTTTTCTGAATGTTGAGATTCAAGCCAACCTTTTCACTCTCCTCTTTCACTTTCATCAAGAGGCTTTTGAGTTCCTCTTCACTTTCTGCCATAAGGGTAGTGTCATCTGCATATCTGAGATTATTGATATTTCTCCCAGCAATCTTGATTCCAGCTTGTGCTTCTTCCAGCCCAGCGTTCCTCATGATGTACTCTGCATATAAGTTAAATAAGCAAGGTGACAATATACAGCCTTGACGCACTCCTTTTCCTATTTGGAACTAGTCTGTTGTTCCATGTACAGTTCTGACTGTTGCTTCCTGACCTGCATACAGGTTTCTCAAGAGGCAGGTCAGGTGGTCTGATATTCCCATCTCTTTCAGAATGTTCCACAGTTTATTGTAATAGGAAATTTCCTTCTGACCCAATGGATGGAGACTTTGTAAGAGAATTAGTTTGCTTTGTAGACAATAGATAAATAAATTATTTCTTGAGCCTAGGATTTATAACTGCTCTGTTTAAGGAAAGTTAACTGATATCTGTTAAGGATCTTATATGTGCTGAGAACAGTCCTAGGCAATTTGACATAATTAATCTTATAAATCAGTATCTTTCACTTGATGTTTGAAATTCCAGATGGAAGTTGGGAGTGGTAAAGCACCAAACTGTTATCTTACTTCGTTGGAATTTTACTTCTTGCTTATGTTAAAAAATGGTCTGAAAGTGTGAAATATACAACTGAGAAATAAATTGTTTTCTAACTAACCAAGTTCACTGGAGTGTTATTTATTTCTCATCGACTAAAAGTTATGACCAACCTAGATAGTATATTAAAAAGCAGAGATATTACTTTGCCAACAAAGGTCCGTCTAGTCAAGGCTATGGTTTTTCCAGCGGTCATGTATTGATGTGAGAGTTGGACTGTGAGGAAAGCTGATCGCCGAAGAATTGATGCTTTTGAACTGTGGTGTTGGAGGAGACTCTTGAGAGTCCCTTGGACTGCAAGCAGATCCAAACAGTCCATTCTAAAGGAGATCAGTCCTGGGTGTTTGTTGGAAAGACTGATGCTAAAGCTGAAACTGCAATACTTTGGCCACCTCATGCGACGAGTTGACTCACTGGAAAAGACTGAGGCTGGGAGGGATTGGGGGTGGGAGGAGAAGGGGACGACCGAGAATGAGATGGCTGGATGGCTTCACTGACTCTGTGGACATGAGTTTGAGTGAACTCCGGGAGTTGGTGATGGACAGGAAGGCCTGGCGTGCTGTGGTTCATGGTGTTGCAAAGAGTCAGACACGACTGAGAGACTGAACTGAACCGAACTGAACATGTGTCATTGAAAGAGATAGTACGCTCTGGGGAGGAGAGTCAAATACATTAGAAGAGGTTTTTTTTAAAGTTGGAATTTGTGTACTAAAAGCTATCATGGGTTGAATTATGTTCCCCTCAAAATTAAATCTTAATCTTCAATACTTCAAAATGTGAATTTACTTGGAAATAGAGTCACACACATTGGTAGAACCCCACGTGACTATCAAGGCAAAGATTGAAGTGATGTGTTCACAAGATACAGGATAGTGTGCATTCTCAGTTGTGTCTGATTCTGCAACCCCATGAACTGTAGCCCACCAGGCATGCCTGTGTCCAGGCAAGAACATTGGAGACTCTGCGGGAGAAGGTGAAGGTGGGATGATTTGAGAGAAAAGCACTGAAACAAGTACATGAACATTGTGAAACAGACCGCCAATCCAGGTTCAATGTATGAGACAGGTGCTCAGGGCTGGTGCACTGAAATGACCTTGAGGGATGGAATGGGGAGGGACGTGGGAGGGGGGTTCAGAGTGGGGAACACATGTACACCCATGGCTGGTTCGTGTCAATGTATGGAAAAAACCACTACAATATTGTAAAGTAATTAGCTTCCAATTAAAATAATAATAAAAAGAACACTGGAGAAGGTTGCCCTTTCCTCCTCTAGGGGATCTTCCCGACCTAGGGATCGAATCTGTGTCTCCTGTGTTTCCTGCATTAGCAGGCAGATTCTTTACCACTGGAAAGGACTGCCAAAGATTCCTGACAAACCACCAGAAGAGGAGGGGGAACAAGGAAGAGATTCTTAAAACCCTCGAAAAAACCAGTGCAGCTGACGCCTTGTTCTTACACTTCTAGCTCTAGAACTGTGAGACAATAAATTTCTGTTGTTTAGGCCATTGAGTCTGTAATGTTGTTACAGCAACCCTCAGAAACGAATGCAATAGTTGAACTTTTTAGGGAAGAAGTGTCTGATTTAATAAAATCCTGTTAAATCTACACAACCCAACTCCAAATCATTTTATTCAGGTAGCTAAAAACTCTCACCTTCTTTTCTGTCAATTTTGGTTTTTACTATTACCATCCCAGTCAGTGGCAAAACTCTAGATCTTGGATTTTCCCATGGTAAGTCAATGGTGGTATACAAAGCCACTGATTTTTCTCTGTGTAATACCAAAACCACTTTATAATGCTGTAATGGTTTTGGTGACATAATCCTTGGGGCTAAGGCAAACTATAGCAACTGGGAAACATTCAGTTCAGTCGCTCAGTCGTGTCCGACTCTCCGCGACCCCATGAATCACAGCACGCCAGGCCTCCCTGTCCATCACCAACTCCCGGAGTACACTCAAACTCATGTCCACAGAGTCGGTGATGCCATCCAGCCATCTCATTCTCCGTCGTCCCCTTCTCCTCCCACCCCCAACCTTTCCCAGCATCAGAGTCTTTTCCAGTGAGTCAACTTGCCGCATGAGGTGGCCGAAGTATTGGAGTTTCAGCTTTAGCATCAGTCCCTCCAATGAACATCCAGGATTGATCTCCTTTAGAATGGACTGGTTGGATCTCCTTGCAGTATAAGGGACTCTCAAGAGTCTTCTCCAACACCACAGTTCAAAAGCATCGATTCTTCGGCTATCAGCTTTCTTCACAGTCTAACTCTCACATCCATACATGACCACGGGAAAAACCATTGCCTTGACTAGACGGACCTTGGTTGGCAAAGTAATGTCTCTGCTTTTTAATATGCTATCTAGGTTGGTCATAACTTTCCTTCCAAGGAGCAAGCGTCTTTTAATTTCATGGCTGCAGTCAGCATCTGCAGTGATTTTGGAGCCCAAAAAAATAAAGTCTGACACTGTTTCCACTGTTTTTCCATCTATTTCCCATGAAGTGATGGGACCAGATGCCATGATTTTTGTTTTCTGAATGTTGAGCTTCAAGCCAACCTTTTCACTCTCCTCTTTCACTTTCATCAAGAGGCTTTTGAGTTCCTCTTCACTTTCTGCCATAAGGGTAGTGTCATCTGCATATCTGAGGTTATTGATATTTCTCCCAGCAATCTTGATTCCAGCCTGTGCTTCTTCCAGCCCAGCGTTCCTCATGATGTACTCTGCATATAAGTTAAATAAGCAAGGTGACAATATACAACCTTGACGTACACCTTTTCCTATTTGGAACCAGTCTGTTGTTCCATGTCCAGTTCTGACTGTTGCTTCCTGACCTGCATACAGGTTTCTCAAGAGGCAGGTCAGGTGGTCTGGGATTCCCATCTCTTTCAGAATGTTCCACAGTTTATTGTGATCTACACAGTCAAAGGCTTTGGCATAGTCAATGAAGCAGAAATAGATGGTTTTCTGAAACTCTCTTGCTTTCTCCATGATCCAGCGGATGTTGGCAATTTGATCTCTGGTGCCTCTGCCTTTTCTAAAACCTGCTTGAACATCTGGGAGTTCACGGTTTACATACTGCTGGAGTCTGGCTTGGAGAATTTTGAGCATGACTTTACTAGCGTGTGAGATGAGTGCAATTGTGCAGTAGTTTGAGCATTCTTTGGCATTGCCTTTCTTTGGGATTGGAATGAAGGCTGACCTTTTCCAGTCCTGTGGCCACTGCTGAGTTTTCCAAATCTGCTGGCATATTGAGTGCAGCACTTTCACAGCATCATCTTTCAAGACTTGAAATAGCTCAACTGGAATTCCATCACCTCCACTAGCTTTGTTAGTAGTGATGCTTTCTAAGGCCCACTTGACTTCACATTCCAATATGTCTGGCTCTAGGTCAGTGATCACCTTATTGTGATTATCTTGGTCGTGAAGATCTTTTTTGTACAGTTCTTCTGTGTATTCCTGCCACCTCTTCTTAATATCTTCTGCTTCTGTTAGGTTCATACCATTTCTGTCCTTTATCGAGCCCATCTTTGCATGAAATGTTCCCTTGGAATCTCTAATTTTCTTGAAGAGGTCTCTTGTTTTTCCTATTCTGTTGTTTTCCTCTATTTCTTTGCATTGATCACTGAGGAAGGCTTTCTTATCTCTCCTTGCTATTCTTTGGAACTCTGCATTCAGATGCTTATATCTTTCCTTTTCTCCTTTGTTTTTCGCCTCTCTTCTTTTCACAGCTATTTGTAAGGCCTCCTCAGACAGCCATTTCGCTCTTTTGCATTTCTTGTCCATGGGGATGGTCTTGGTCCCTGTCTCCTGTACAATGTCACGAACCTCCGTCCAGAGTTCATCAGGCACTCTATCAGATCTAGTCCCTTAAATCTATTTCTCACTTCCACTGTATAATCATAAGGGATTTGATTGAGGTCATAACACATGTAAATAGATTGTATCTTTAAAGAGGCTAAAGGCAAGACAAATGTTAATTGGACTGTTAAAAATTCAGAGCAACTAAAATTTTATACTTATTTGTAGATTAATATAATGATGTCATTATTTTCTTTACAAAGCAATTTATTGTTCCATTGAAGTAGCCAAAGCCTTATGACCTAAGAAAAGGAAATCTGGATTAGAGTAATTCATTTTTCGGGGAGATTATGTTCATCCATGAGTAAAATATTAATGATATATGAATAAGTAATGATATATAAATAAGATTCCCTACATCTTGTTTGTTGAAACTGCTTGGCCCATTCTACTTAATTTCTGAAGATAATTTGTCTTATTGGATGTTATCCAGGATACATGGTATGGAGGACAAAGGAGACTCTAAGATGCAAAGGTTAAGCTTAAGATAAATTAATTTCTCGTTTCTGATTTATAAAACAGTCAGACTGAAGGTAGGTGTGAGAAAAACATAAAGATGAATAAGACACTCTCTAGTTTTAGAAACTTGTGATTTATTGGAAGGGATGAACAACTGTGACCAAAGAATTATATTTCAGAGAAATCAGTGCTACAGTGGGTGCAAACAGATGTATAAGGTCTCTGAAATAATAATTCAGCTCATCACAAACTCAGTGGTTATTTATTTATTTGTTAATTATTTTTGGCCATGCAGCATGGCATGTGGGATCTTAGTGCCCTGACTGTGGATCAAACCCGTGACCCCTGCAATGGGAGAGCAAAGTCTTAACCACTGGACTGTCAGGGAAGTCCTCAGTGGTCTTTTTTAGAGGATGCCCTGTGCATAACAGCCTTTCCCTACTCTGAAAAAATTTCAGTAGGATCTACAATTCTCATAAAGTGTGTCAAAGTTTGAATTATGCATTTCCTTCTAATTTGGCTCTTAACAGTGTTCTTAGTCTCACCGATTCTTCTTAGAAGACCATGTATGTCAGGATATTCAAGCTGGTGATTGGTTCAAACTTTGCAACAGTTTTGAATTTCTTCCAGAAAGGACTATTCTGGTTAGGGAGATTCGACACTACAGTGTTGAGAAGAGAAATCTAAACTTCTTGCGAACTTAGAGGTTAACCATTGTCACATATGATTGTGACACTGAAGACTCATTTGTCATGTTCTTTACCATTTCAGCTTTGAAACATACATGAAACCAAACCTTCTCCTGTTCCTACTGTAACTTCTTCAGCTAGTTGCTCAAGTCACAGAACTGAAAGGCATTCTAATTCCTTCTTTTCCTTTGGTGTTTCTTGTCGAGAGACAGATCTCTGTGGGTGTCTTATATTTCTGCAAGTCTTGCAAGCCAAGCATTGAGTGCCCGTTGTTTGAGATCATCTTTACAAGAATGTTTGTAGAGTGAAGAGTCTTGAAAGACAGAATTAAGTGTCTCTGTAGCAGCATGAAGATTTTCTTATAATCTTAGAAGAGATATATAGTGTCTTTGACCAGTGAAAAAGATGAGCATGCTTAATGCTCCTGAGAAAATTTCAGGCTCTCTAAATACAGGGTTCTTTTTCAATAATGTAATCTGTTGTATGTGCAGGTGTCATCCGTTCCTTCTCTCTGTCACCCTGTGGACACAAAGGCTCAGGGCATTGGAACAAAAGTGCAGATACTCTGGCTTCCACTACTGCTATGTAGACTAAACTCTCCTCTGTCTCTGACCCAGGAGACTTGTGTCTGCTCTCAGCGTCCATGAAACCATGACAAGTTAAACTGCTAATTCTCAAGTAGGATAAAATCTCCAACGCTTTTCAATTCTTGACATTTTCCTCACTCAGGTACTTACCCTTTTCCCAAACTGGGCACTGAACTTTATAGCGTATTTCGTCTTCAGAGCTCTCGAGTTCTTTTCATTTGAAACCCAAATTTGTAGCTCCTTAATATCCTCCCTGTGGAGAAGGCAATGGCAACCCACTCCAGTGTTCTTGCCTGGAGAATCCCAGGGACGGGGGAGCCTGGTGGGCTGCCGTCTATGGGGTCGCACAGAGTCGGACACGACTGAAGCGACTTAGCAGCAGCAGCAGCAGCAATATCCTCCCTGAGCCTTCCTTTGCCTCTCTCTTCTTAATCAGTCCTCAGTATTACAGTCAGAATGATCCTTTCTAAAATGATAACTATAGATCCTTCTTCTGATAAAATTTTGCATGGGCTTCCCAAGGAAGGTGAGGATGTCATGTGTGTGACAAAGATGTCAGGATAATTGCAGATCCCATGGAGTGGCATCAGAGAGTTTTCATGAATCATGAAAAATGAGTACTTTTTTCCACCTCACTTCTGGGTGTGCTCAAAGTGCATACTATAATCCTAGTACTCTATGGGTTCTTTAGATTTCTAATACTCTTCTGTATGTATGTATGCCTTTGCATGTGTTAGAATAATCCACTGCACTCTTTAGCTCATCCTGGCCTTGTAAATCTTATCCATCAGTTGAGAGTTACCAAAATTTTCTTTCACAAGGAAACTTTTTGTAGACCCCTCTTCCCAGTACAACATAGATACATACATCTTACTTCCATAGCATCTTAAGCACATCTCCAAATTTATCTTTAAACTATCGTATCATAATTGTTGGTTTGCTCACCTCTATTATCTGGTAAGGAAGAAAGCCATATTTGTACCCTCTGTGTGGCACATGGTTCCATATTACTCCTTTATAGATACATGACTGAGTATTCAATTGTGGAGTGCAGCAAAGAATAAGTGTGTTCTGGAAACAGACACATACCCAAGTTACTAATATGAAAGTAATTGATGAAGTTATCTTCTGAATGTACAGAATGTAAATCAACCTTTCACTACTTTTTTTTCCCCCCGATAATGCTGACACAATATCTATAGACAAGAGTTATAAATATCATCAGTGAATCGGCCATTCAGTAATTTCTTGGCCTCTGTTGACACAGCTGGTCTTGGTCAATGTTATTAACTTTATGCCAGTCAGTTTGAAAACACTCAAAACAGTGATTGCAACAACTCTACGTGAATGAACCCAAGTTTAATAGTAAAAACA
This sequence comes from Moschus berezovskii, assembly GCF_049115385.1. NCBI lineage: Eukaryota > Metazoa > Chordata > Mammalia > Artiodactyla > Moschidae > Moschus > Moschus berezovskii. The sequence goes on along the minus strand of NC_142469.1, from coordinate 77,432,189 downwards.
GGATTTTCCTGAGTTGTGTTGCGGGAAACCTGAGAACTATATCTGGGAAAAGTGTGATAAAGACACCCCCATTCTGCTCCTGTTTACCCTCGGAAAGAAGGAACATTTTGTGACTGCTTCCAGTGGCTTTAAATACATCTCTTTGCTTCCTTCCCAAAGTTGTCCTTGTGTTCCCAGTTAAGGTGAATCAAAGGAAGCAGGAGGCTGTCTTATTTGGGATAGGACTGCCACGTACGGAAAGGCAAGAATAAGAAGCCAGAGGAACACCCTGTGCCCTTTCTCTACCTCTCTGTCCTGTGTATGTTTTCATAGCCTCTCGGTTGGAGTTCACTGGCAGCCCCAGGAAGGAAAGCCAAGTGGGAAGATGAGATTGGGTGAAGAACTGAAAAGTGAAACAGCCTGGGCTCCCTGTTTAACCAAGGAGGCAACTCCTCTCGCTCCCAAACACCAGCTCATCTCATATATCAACCCACAGACACGGATTGCATGGTACCTTCCAAGCGTGGGCACCAGGATGAACCCGTGATGGGTCAGCGTCACCTCATCAAAGTTAGAGGAAAGGGGCTGGCAGGAGTACCTCCAAGGAGGAAGATCTAACCAAGATTCCTACCTGAAAGTAGAAGCCTGTTCTCAGAAGCAGGGGTGGACATGGGGACAGACACTCTGTTGATGGCTTTGAAGTTCATCCCTTAGTAAATACACCTCCTCTCCAAGTTGTGCACACACACCGGGCTGCCACCCACAGCTTCTGAGTCTCTACCACCCACAAGAGACCCCTGGGGAAGTGACTTGCCCTCATATTGAGGGTGAGGAGGACAGTGGGAGTGCCCATGACCTTCTGGGGCTGGCTTCCCACTGCCACAGAGAGCTGGTACTGGAAGGGTCTGCACCGAGTTTGAACTGGCGTACTTCTAAAGACTTTTTTTTTTTTAATGAAATATTTATGACAGGAAATCAGGTTAGACATTCCTGAAGCTAGCGAGAGCTTACGGACATACTGTCCTATCCTTCCCAGGATGTGTACATGCAGTTGCTTTTTTTGAAGGAAGACGCAAATACCTCATTCCTTTACATTTAACCTGAGCCATTGGAGGAATGCAAACATGGATTCAGAGCCAGGCCTCTGGTAAAAGATTACCAGATGCAGCCACACAAGGAAATTCCTCCCAACCGCCAGAATTTATACTGCAGAGTGAGCTATGAATAGAAAGTTTGTGCGTGGTTATGAATATGGATAAAATATATCACTCATGGCCAGGGAATGGCAGGCAAAATTGAAAACACATATTTTGGATCACAGACTATTTTCAAAAATATATTTAAAAGAAAATAAACACAGATTGTGTGTGTTCATTTACAGCTTGAAGTACCTTTGCGGGTAAAAAAGACATCAACAGCTTTTCTTTCCAAACCATTTGCTTTTCCTTGTGCTTTTTAGCACAAAGCTGGACCCTCTGGGAAAGACCCAGTGTCTTGTAGGATGCATGGTAAGTAGACTTACTGGCAGGCATTATTTTCCTTTCCTGTAGAAGATAAGGAGGTGAGTCTCTGCGGGTGTCCAGAAAGGACTATGTGGCTTGGGGAGATGTGTTCAGCTCATTCCTACTAGTGTCAATTTCCTTCCCTTTCTGTCTTGGAAGGATTTTGCTGGCTTCTGTGTTTTATGCTTTCATCTTTGTCTTTGCCAGATTATTTGCGACCATCAAGAGTGTATCTATGTTGTTAAGAATCCAGATGAAAACTGAAAATGTGCCACTCATGTCACATGGAGAAGTCTGTCCTCTAGCAAAATGAAGACAGAGGAAGAGTGGCTTTTTTTTTTTCTAAATTCAAATTTTGTTATTTATAATTTATTTCTTTTTTCTTGGAGTATAATTGCTTTACAATGTTGTGTTAGTTTCTATTCATTCCACTTTGACAACTATTCTCCCTCTTCCTTCAGGGGACCCAGTCTGTTGATGCCCAAAGAATCGCTCATTTCCATACCACCCAAAGGTGACCTCTCTGGATTGCATAGCTTACTTAAATTTCCCCTTCTCTCCGTTATTCTCCTTCCCACCAGCTACATTTAATTGCTCTCTTTCCACACCTTGAGACCATGAGATCCACTGTGGGATAGCTAATTAGTCTGATAACACAGCGGGTTGTTCTGTGGTTGATTCCAGGTAGCATATTTCCATTTAATATGAATACACACCTTTTCACTTCTCTTGCTCGCTGGCTCATCCTGAGAGACTCCCTGACTCAGAAAATTTAGCTGCAACCCCATGAACCACAGGACACACTACTGCACTGCTGTCCCTTATTGGATCATGCACTGACCTGGGACCTAAGGAATGGTAATCTATTGTCTGACCAGCATCACCCTCTGATGTTACCTGATAGAAGATTGACCATTTAGAGACGTATTGGTGAATTTTATTATTTCTCAGCAATTTTAAATAAGAAGCCCACCAATTGTTATCACCTGAATTTGCAACGTCATAATGTGCATGCTAAGTCACTTCAGTCATGTCCCACTTTTTGCGACCCTATGAACTGTGTAGCCTGCCAGGCTCCTCATGGGATTCTCCAGGCAAGAATACTGGAGTGGGTTGCCGTTTCCTCCTCCAGGGATTTTTCCTATCCAGAGATCGAACTCAGGTCTCATGTCTCCTGCATAAGCTGGCAGGTTCTTTATCAGTAGTGCCACCTTGTTGGAACATAGTTAATATTAGGCTCAAGTAGGAAAATATAGGGTATCTAGGACTCAAGTTCAGTTCCAATGAGATCAGCTACACATTTTTTTTTCTGGTTTTGATTTTCCTGATATCCTGTCCCCATACTAGAGTTTTCTTTGTAAGCAAGACAGAACTAATGAGAAAAATAAACATCTCCTGGGCTGAGCCTTCATCCCAGGAAGCAGTTTGCCTTGTTCATGCCAATCTTTGACTTTGTTGCAACAGAAAATGTCAAAAGGTTACCTAAAAGTTCTTAGAATAATTGAGTAAGGTGGAAATATCGTGGCAACTCACTGAGTTAAATGAAAGTTGGTTCCTTTGTCGGTGAAAAGTTTGAAGAAGTCAGTTTCTGACTCATGGAACAAGATAGGCAGTCTCCATATCACTTCCATCCCTTCTGTATTTGCACCTTCTATAAAACCTCACTCGATAATACTAGCTATTGATTACAAATTAACTTTGCATAACTTTGATGTTCTTTTGTTGACGGGTGGCAGTTTTTTTTTGTTTGTTTGTTTTAAGTGCCTCCAGGGTATACAGACAGCATCTTTTTACTTCTTTCTAGAGTATTCGACCAAGTGGTTCTTTATGAGTGTTGGATAAAAGTCATTTTAAGGAGGTAATGCTGTACTAAGGTTGATGTGTGTGATGATGTTAATAAACTTGAACCTTAAGATGTGTTACCTGCAATGTTAGCGTATCACTAACTGATACCCTTGATGTTGATTTTTTTCTCTCCCTTTCATAGAAAGTAAGATCCATGAAGGTAAACACCTTGTTACAGTTCTGACCCGAATGCCCAGAACGGTGTAATTTTCCTTTTGTAAATGTAAAAACAGATGTATTGAGATGCAACAGAGATACAAAAACTGCACATTTTAATGGGTATAATTAAATGAGTTTCAGTTCAGTTCAGTTCTCTCGCTCAGTCGTGTCCGACTCTTTGCGACCCCATGAATCACAGCACTCCAGGCCTCCCTGTCCATCACAAACTTCCAGAGTTCACTCAAACTCATGTGCATCAAGTCGGTGATGCCATCCAGCCATCTCATCCTCTGTCGTCCCCTTCTCCTCCCGCCCCCAATCCCTCCCAGCATCAGAGTTTAGACATAGACAAACACCCATGATACCATAACCACCAGTAATAGATATAATGAACTCTTCCTAAAATTTCCTTATGTCTTTTATTTTTTATTTATTTATCTTGTGGTAAGAACACTTAACATGAGATCCACCTTCTTACCAAATTTTGAAGAGCACCATTTTTTGCTGTTCAGCCACTCAGTCATGTCCCACTCTTTGCAAACCCATGAACTGCAGCACGCCTGGCTTCCCTGTCCTTCGCCATCTTCCAGAGCTTACTTAAACTCATGTCCATTGAGTTGGTGATGCCATCCAACCATCTCATCCTTTGTCGTTCCCTTCTCCTCCTGCCTTCAGTCTTTCCCAGCATCAGGGTCTTTCCTAATGAGCTGGCTCTTCACATGAGGTGGCCAAAGGATTGGAGCTTCAGCTTCAGCATCAGTTCCTCTAGTGAACACCCAGGACTGATCTCCTTTAGGATGGGCTGTTTGGATCTCCTTGCAGTCCAAGGGATTCTCAAGAGTCTTCTCCAACACCACAGCTCAGAAGCATCAGTTCTTCAGCATTCAGCCTTCTTTATGGTCCAACTCTCACATCCATACATGACTATTGGGAAAGCAATACCATATTGTTAACTGTAGGTGCTATGCTGAATAGCAGATCCCTAAAACCTATTCATCTAACATAACTGAAACGTCACACCCTTTGGACAATTCCCTGATTCCCTTGCCTCCTAGGCCTGTTGTCTTTAATGTCATAGACAGTTAATAAGTATTTGTTGAAAGAATGAATGCTTAAAGATTAAAAAAAAAATCTAAAGAGAGAGAAATTTCCTTTTCCATATCCAAACTTTAGTATCTGTTCTGTAGCAGACAAAGTGCTTTTCTCTACACTGTGCCAGACCTACTTTTTCTTGACATGAGTCTGTGACAGCTGTTACCCCAGACTTTAATGAATGGTTGACCTACTTGGTACAATATTATTTTTTTTGATAATGTGGTATTTTTGGAAGGTACATACCTGATAATATTTCTTATCCCTGACACTGATGTGGTAACTAAAAAAATATGCCCAAATATATGCTGCTGTTACTAAGTAATTTGCCAATGTTTAAATAGGCAGCAAAAGAGGATGTTTTGATAGTATTTGGGAGCAGAGAGAGCAAAATAAACTGTCCATTTTTCTCTCTCAGATTGACCTTGTTCTTTTATAAATATTTCATGTATATATATATATATATATATATATACACACACACACACACATATAGTATATATAAATAGATAATTAGGAAAAACTGTGATATGTGTCTTAGTTTAAGAAAGTTAACATTTCCACAAAATTCTTAGGAAAATTAATTAAGGTAGAAATGTTTCCCAAATTGCTTCAAAGTTACTTGGAAAGTTTATTTGTATATGAAAAATGACTTAAATACTAAAGTCAGGTCAATTTTCTATGAAATTTGTTTTTATAGCAGAGAAAAACCAGTCAGTGATTTATAAGAATATTTTTAGGTTCTTTTACTATTGTTTTTACCTGAGGGATTATTTTGTGAGAAACACTCAAATTTCTGAAACTTAATAGACTACATTTATTTTGCAGCAATTCCAGAAAAGAAATAAAAAGTAGATATATTTAGTATTGCTACAACAATTCAGTTTAATTGAATATTATTGCTTACCTCCATGATTTGGAAGAACAGTTGGAAATAGAGGAGCAGTGTTATTTGCGGCTGAGAAAAGATTATGAGTAAAAATCATTTAAACTATCTTACTTGTTTATACAACTGATACACAGACATTATACATCTCCCATAAATATAAAAATCTTGCAGATTTTATCATCTTTGCAGTTTTGAGTATCTACAACCATCTTAGAACCAGGACATCAGTGCCTTTTGGCATCAAAAAGCAATCAATACTTTATAAACTGTGACAAATTCTTATTAAATGTTACGTTTACTCTATGTGGCTAAGAAACAGGATGTTCTCAAACATGAAAGAAGCCAAAATATCCAGTTTGAAATATACATTATAAAAGAAGCATGAAGTCCTTAACTCTGCCATTGGACCGTTCTCATTTCATGAGCCACAGTTTTTAACTGTGCGCTTACAGATTACCCATAATCATTAAGACCTATTTAATAGTAAGTTCCTAGTGTTATTTTTTCATGTGATTTTTTTTTATTCTCTCTTCTTTCTTTTCAGTTAAAGTCTGTCCGATATTTGTAAATGGATCAGATAACCAAACTATCATTAAAGAGTATAAGTAGAAAATTGTAAAGGACTTCATTCTTTTATAAATTTTCAAGACAATCATAAAATAATCTTGTTTAGGATTTAAATACAACAAAAATAATGCTTCCTGTTTAATCATGAGTCTATAAAGTGGCAGGAACAACAGAAATCCTGTTTACTACAAAATACCAAGGACCTAGCACAGTGTCTGGCATGCAAGTATTGCTAAACAAATACTTGTTGATGGGTTGGAACATAAGGAATATGTTCCAACCAAAAAGTCAGTACAGGGATGTATGTTTAGCCAAAAGGTACGTCAAGCACAAGCCGTGCTAACTAGAAGTGCCCTTCAAGGAAATGACCAAAAACACATACATAATTCACAGAAGTAAACACCTTCAAAATTTTTAGTACAGTTTTCTATGCCCAGCACCATTTGAAGAATTTTACAAATTAGAAATTGGTGGTTTGAATAAATCCAGAGCCTGAATAGCTATTTCCAACTTTTCAAATGTGCAAAACACATTTTTCCTCTCCAGCTTCCAGGAAAGACCTGAAGAATCATCTTCGTTTCAGGGATTGTATTCATGGCTTTACTCTCAAGGAACAGACTGAGAATCACATAATCACAAAAACAACCAAAAGCCAAACACATAAATAGAGCTTTCAGGTACAAAAGGCCAGGGTTGTGTGTAAACCAGTCCAAACAGAACAGTATTGGGTCACCCACTTCTATTCTTAGTTTAAGCCTTTTTTAAAAACTGTTATGTAATAAAATCAGGCACAGGTGAAAAATAATACTGGTGAAGTAGTCAAGGGCTGGAAGAGACATATGATATGCTTAAAATGTTGACTTTAACTTTAGAACAATGGTGATCCCTAGGGGTGAATATGTTAAGGCATGTTTTAAGGATTTTGAGCACAGGTATGGAGAGAACACTCACAGGACCCCTCTCCCTCAGTTAAAAATAGAGATTACCCATTACCTCAGAAGGCCTCTGAGAGCCATTCCAGAGAACTCACTCACCTTTCCTCCTAATGAGAGGTAACTACTGACCTGTATTTGTGTCTGCTGTTACTTGAATACGCACTGGGCCTTCTGAAAGTCTCAATCAATGTAGTACTATGCAGAAATGACTTGCGGACAAAGGTCTACATGTGTGTGTGTTACTCGTTCAGTCATGTCTGACTCTTCGCTACCCCATGGACTGTATAGCCTGCCAGGCTCCCCTGTCCATAGAATTCTCCAAGCAGGAACATTGGAGTAGGTTGCCATTTCCTTCTCCAGGGGATCTTCCTGACCCAGGGATCCAACCTGGGTCTCCTGTATTGCAGGCAGATTCTTTACCATCAGAGCCACCAGGGAAGCCCTAAGGTCTGTATAGTCAAAGCCATGGTTTTCCCAGTAGTCATGGATGGATGTGAAAGTTGGACCATAAAAAGACTGAGCACCAAAAAGCTGATACTTTTGAATTGTGGAGCTGAAGAAGACTCTTGAGAGCCCCTTGGACAGCAAGGAGGTCAAACCAGTCAATCCTAAAGAAAATCAACCTTGAATATTCATTAGAAGGACTGATGCTGAAGTTCCAATATTTTGGCCATCTGATGTGAAGACTGATGCTGAAGTTCCAATATTTTGGCCATCTGATGTGAAGGATTCATTGGAAAAGATCTTGATGCTGGGAAAGATTGAGGGCAGGAGGAGAAGGGAGTTACAGAGGATGAGATGGTTGGATGACATCACTGACTCAATGGACATGTGTTTGAACAAACTCCAGAAGATGGTGAAGAACAGGGAAGCCTGGTGTGCTGCAGTCCAAGGGGTCGCAAAGAGTCAGACACGACTGAGTGACTAAATAAGAACAATGCAGAAATGATGCTACATGAGTACTGAGTTCAGTTCAGTTCAGTTGCTCAGCCGTGTCCGACTCTTTTCGACTCCATGAACCGCAGCACGGGCCAGGTCTCCCTGTCCATCACCGACTCCCAGAGTTCACACAAACCCAAGTCCATTGAGTCAGTGATGCCATCCAACCATCTCATCCTCAGTTGTCCCCTTCTCCTCCTGCCTTCAATCTTTGCCAGCATCAGGGTCTTTTCAAATGAGTCAGCTCTTCGCATCAGGTGGCCAAAGTATTGGAGTTTCAGCTTCAGCATCAGTCCTTCCAATGAATATTCATGAACAGTATGATGAGTACTGAGGCTAGGTCTTTAAAAGGGTGAGTTTTCTCTCTGACTTTTTCTCTCAGAGTGTTTGCCTTGGGAACCTTATCTTCATTTGTGAAAGAGGCCATACATAGATGTTCTGGTTGAAGCTTCAGCTAAGCTACTGGCAGATGCCAGCAACAAGGCTAGGACATCAGTGAAAGAAGGTTCAAATAATTTCACTTCCAACTTCCAGTCTTCCAGCTGAGGCTCCCAGCATCATGGAATGGAGACAAGCTGTCTCTACTTTTCCTGTTGAAACTTATGACTGAACTGACAGAGACTGTGGGAGATAATACATGATTAGTTTTAAGTCATTGTTTTGGGATAATTTCACACTCAGTAGTAATAGATAACTGATGCCACCAGTCTATAGGTCCCATAGATTTTAAAGGGTCAACACTTTTAGTTTCTGCCAACTCATTTGCAAGATGAGATACAGATTTATTCTGAAACTTGAAACCATCATTCACTATGAAAAATTTTGTTTCAGTAGCTAATTCCAAACAGAAAGGTATTTCATGCTTTTGTTTTTTGTATTTCATGTGTTTAAGTGAATACTTACATTTCAGAAAAATGCCAGTATATGCACATACTAAAAATAGATTTGTATGCTATTATATATGTATATATATGTGTGTGTGTACTATAAATGGATGTGCTGTGCTGTGTCACTCAGTAATGTCCAAGTCTTTGCGACCCCATGGACTGTAGCCTGCCAGGTTCCTATGTCAATTCTCCAGGCAAGAATACTGGAGTGGGTAGCCTATCCCTTCTCCAGGGGATCTTCCTGGCCCAGGAATCCAACTGGGGTCTCCTGCATTGCAGGCAGATTCTTTACCAGCTGAGTTAGCAGGGAAGCCCCCTGTAAATGGATACACACACATTTATTTATCCCTGGTTTCATTAAAGTACACATCTTTACATTTTATAGTGATGAATGAAATCTGCCTTTGAATATACTGCCCATAAGATGTATCTGAAATGAGTTTGAAACTTTGTCGGGTAGCACAGTGAACATGCTGACTTGTGCACGTAATTATGCATGTGTGGCAAAATTTTATAAATACTTTCATACAATGGAGTGGTCAATGATTTCCCTTGTACACTAAGCTCAGCTACTGAACAAACTTCAGTCAAGACCTTTTGTTCTCTGAATTTGCTTTTGTAGCTCCTGTTGTGACATCATCATTAAGTTGAAAAACTTTTTTTTTTTTAACTTGCTAACTACTGATAAGAGACTTAATATGGGAAAAACTGAAAAGTACACTCAGGATGGAGGGCTAAATCTCTGTGAAATACTGTAATTGAAGAAGTCGTATAATTTTTGCTTCCCTGTTGTGTCAGTGGTCCTATGCTCACATTTCTTTCCATCAGGTGTTATATTTAAACTTAGAAAACAGAACAGGTCAGTGAAACAGTACCAGTTAGGGCCAGAAGATCCAATCAATGATTAGTGGATGTGTGGTGAGTAAAACCCACATTATTCCCTTGCTGGCTAGTTGATTCAGTGAAATGGCCAAAATAGCTCTTTCATGCCAGTTCATGCTTCAGAGATTCTGTATGCTGGGGACCACGCTAAATGGAGTAAAAACAAAAGATTTCCCTTTGGAGCCATAGTCAAACTCAAATCGCATCTCTTCCGGAAGATTTTCCCCGATTATCCTTGATCTCTGCTTTCACTCAGAGTTCTGTTGATGGGCACTGTGAGATTTGGCGCCTCATCCTTCTTTCTCTTCTCTGATTCACAAATACGTTGTCATACTTTCACTTCTGCCAGATTTCTGTGAGCAAGAACTGTCTGTCACTTCTTTTCTGTGCTTCAGGGTCCCAAGGTTAAGGCTTAGGACATATCAGGCCGTGAGAAAAATATAAAAATTTGCTTTTGGCTTATTAGTTTGAAAACATGTCCAACTAGAAATGCTTTTAGAATCATATGATTGTAATAATGATACTTCTATTGCAGACATTTAATAATGGATTTTTCTTTTCCCAAATTCAAAGTATTTTCTCACTGGTCTCATAATTTGTGTGCATCAGAATTAACAGTTACTTAGGCTTTTCAAAAGAAATGTTTGCACAAAGGTTGGGGAGTGGTAGACAAATTTATGAAACGATTAGGAAAATTTCATATAGTAAGAATTTCTTTGATGCTTAATTATGAATTATTCAGCCACAGCAAGGCATCTTTTATGTGGGAAGAGGGTTGAATTAGTTCATTCTTGAGATCTTTTCCAGCTCTTAACATTCTGATACTTCTTACCGAATAGCCAGGGCAAATCTCAGATCCTATGTGAGTACCATTAGATTAAATACATTTGTTTGGATTTCCAGGTATATAGATGCCATGTTCAATGGCAAGGTGGCATTAGAAATGGCATCTTTCCTCACTTTCCTGAACCTATCCATAGCAGCACTGGCAAAGGGAGGCTCCGGTATGTCTTCATTTTTCACTGATGAAAGACTGTCTGAAAGATGCTGTTTACAAAAACATTCTTTAGCTGATTGTCTGCATCCCCTGCAGGGTTCAAGTGAGGGGTCTAAGAATTTGGGGAGGGCTAAGGCAGTGATGGGTGAATGACTGCCTTTCTCTCCATTCTAGAGGTCATCCTCAATAAAGCCACTCTTCTGTGGGAGGTGGAGAGGAATCTGATGGTGCCTGTTTGTCTTGGCAGCCTGTGCCCTGAAGATGCACATATCCAGAGAGTGGCAGAGAGCTATTTTTCCAAGCCAAACCTAACTTGTCTTTCCATAACACTCTGGGGAGCTGCAAAGGCAAGCCACACAGGCTTGTCCCCAACTTGTGAGAACAGCTCTCTGCTTCCAGAGATACCATCCCTGAATCACCTTTCATCCACTAAAAAAATTCATTTTAAAAATTAGGGAAAGAAAATTTGAAGAGATTTCTTTTTATCCCTATGATGAAAGTTATCCAGGAGATAAAGACTTTCTTCATCATTATCGTCAACATCCACAAAAGCAGATGCAGCAAATGGCAGCTAAATATCCAGGGAACTTATGTCTCTTCATTAGAGTCTTTGCAATCCTTAGAATATCAATTTATCACTGCCCCTCACTCTCATAAACTGATTGTTTTGGATCTCAAAATCGGTTCTTTAGCTAAAAATAAGTTTTATTATGCTTTGTTAACATAAATCTCATAGTTTAGGTTTTTCACAAATCACCCTTTCAAACTCCAGATTCTCCGAATATAAGGTATCACGCTAGCTTATATCCAGAAGGCACAAGAAGCAAAGATGTTAAGGGCCTCTATGCTAAAAAGTGTGTAAAAGTCTTTCATACAGAATGTACAGCTGCCTATGAACCATGAGCACCATACCTTAAAATCAAAAAATGTCTATCCTGGAATAATGTGTCAACAATCCTTTATATTGTTCAATCCTCTTTATTTCTTTTTTTCATAGCATACATCCGTTCCATTCCGTTCAATTGCTCAGTTGTGTCCGACTCTGCGACCCCATGAATCACAGCATACCAGGCCTCCCTGTCCATCACCAGTTCCCAGATTTCACCCAAACTCATGTCCATCGAGGTGGTGATGCCATCCAGCCATCATATTCTCTGTCGTCCCCATCTCCTCCCGCCCCCAATCACTCCCAGCATCAGAGTCTTTTCCAGTGAGTCAACTCGTCTCATGAGGTGGCCAAAGTATTGGAGTTTTATTTTTATTTTAGGTAACTATTACTACTTGATCTTTAATGCATATCACCTATGTATTCACTGTTTAAATTAAATGGTTGATGAACATTTCTGACCTTTTGTTAAAGAGAACTCTCTTTCAAACTCTATTCATACTCCCATTAGTTTCAAATTAGTGATTGTGTGTCCTTGAGCAGAGATGGTCCCATTTACAGAGAGCTATACTAGTCATACAAAAAAGTTTTTTTTTCCCCTGGATGTAAAGGCTTTTTATCAGCACATTGACTATCATACCATTTCATGTGCACTAACTCATTTATGCTGGACTACAAATGTACAGGATAGGCACTGTGTTTATCTTCACTTTAAATGAGACAAAGGTTAAGTAATTTGCCCCATTGCAAAGGGAATGTATTTTGGAGATGAGATATATTTATATATAAACATAGAATAGTGAAATAATTATACTTTTTTGTGATGTCATATTTAGTGTTTTTATTTTCTTAAAACCCATGAAACACAATTGTTGATTATAGCAGTATGATGGACTAGATTTCCTGGCCAACTTCCTGCTGAAACCATGACAATATTGAGTAAGACAAATGCATCTATGATCTGGCAGTGAAAGAAAGGATAATTAGAAGCCAAATACTAGCCAAAACAGAGACCCGATGGGTTACTTGAATTTTGCTTTTATCCTAAAGATACTGAGTAATACCTGCTGGGTTTGAGTTTATTAAATGAAAAGACATGTAATTTATTGAAGCCAGGGTTACTTATATATATATATTTATCCATTTATAATATACACACATATATGAACATATATATAATAGCATCTTTATATATAGTGTACATACATATACACACAATTTTTCCTGAAATGTAAGCATTGATCTAAACACACGAAAGACCTTTTTGTTATAGCATTTCCCATGAGAGCAAATATGTTTTCATAAGTAAATAATGGTGGGGGTAAAAAAAACCTACTTTATTTTATTTTGTAAATTAGTTGGACAGGATCTAGAAGTGTATGTGCATCTGTTAGATATTTTATGACCTATAGGCCAAGTCTATGTAAGATATGCAAGTATATATCAATTAGGAGAAACAAGCAAAAGTTTTTTCTAGCCCTCATAAGGGTTTTTCATTATAATTATCTCTGTTAGCATAAAGAAACTTCTGATTTTTCTAGAGAGTTGCTCTACAAATTTATATATAAACAAATGCCATAAACATTTTGTATCTCTGAGAAGAATTTTGTTATAGGGTGTTGTTTTCCTGGATAGATCATAAACATTACATCTCCATAAAGAGTTTATAGACTTGTTTCCACTTGATCAGTGAGTTGAGTAATTAAAAAATCTGTCTGTGAGACCAGCAATGTTACCCAGGTCCAATTTTGGAAAAATCTCTCTCATAGATGAACATTTCTCCTTCAGGGAATAGTTTAGTCACCTGGTTCTTGTACCTTATATTATTCATCATTAACTATTTTAAAAATGATTTACCATCACTGCAAGAATTATTATTCAACAATAATTTTTGCTTTACTAGTCAACAGACACAAACTTATTATGAGATGCTTTCTCAAATCTCTGAGTTTTAAAAGTTAGAATATTGCAGCATCTTATTGAGGTCTTGATGATTTGAACTTCATAAATATTTGAAAGAATGCTATGCAGAGTCAGTATTCAGCTCATATTACAGATATTAACTCAGTTTTTTTTTTCATCAAAGAATTGAGAATTGTGATTTTTTAATGCATATTTTAAAGGAATACTTAAATGACTCATGAAAACTTTACACTAATTTCAAATATTTTGTTTAAAAATATTAGCTGTGTAAAATATAAGTAGCTGAAGAATACTCCTGGGTAATTTAGTGCTGGGGACACAGCAATAAGAAAAGACAGACAAAAACCTGCCATTTGTGGCATTTCCATTCTAAGAGGGAAAAGTAAGAACATTTATTATGGGTATATTTATGTAATGAAAACCATGGTCCTGTAATGAAGTTCTATACTTCCTTATTTCCCCCAAAGATAAAGAAACATAGAATAGGCATGATTTTAAATTGTTTAGAATTTTTCCAGCCATTCCAGAGAACCTAGTCAAGGAAACTTAAGGTCAAAGTTTTTTTTCCCCCATTAAAAACAAGAAGTTAATAAAAGAAATTATAGTAACTTCCTGCCTAGAAAAGATCCACCTCTTCTCCTTTGACCCCACAGTGGGGTCTGCCTTTGCTCTTATTAGCCCTATTATCATTATCTATAGTCTTCATTGAGATTAATTGTTTTGATTGACTTAACCCAGAATTATGTTAAATTTTCAAACAATTTATTGGTGATTTCTGAAATTATCCAATTACTTTGACTACTCTGTGAACCAATTAATCTCTTGCTTGTCAATTAGTACTCCTTGATCAGAACTCATCAATCTGGTAGTCTATGAGCAACTGATGTAACTGAACTGTGAGGCGTCATGATAAGGTTAGTCTTCACCAAATTACAGTTATTGACTGCTGTCCCATCTGTTAACAGGAGTGAAAGACTGTGGTTGCAGAGCTGGTCGACAATTAGCAGTCCCAGACCTGTTAGAGGCCAGTGTTCACACAAAATGAAGCCCCTCAATAGAAATGAACTATGCCTATGAATCTCTCTTTTATATCTGGAGTTAGTTGGGTGCTATGATCACTCCAGCTGCTAAAAAGAAAACATTCCAAGCTATGATATCACCCACTCCACATTCCCAGAGTTGATCATAGGCTTGTATTACAGTCTGATGTTCCTTTTTTGATTAGTTCTTAGAATAAGTCACCCAGGACATGTATTCTCCTAAGCCCTAGAAAATCTAACTTTTATGCCAATGCCAATCTAGATAAAAATTTCAAACTGCTTTTTCCTGATGTGCAGCATCTATCACGTAGACAAAGGTCTAGTTGTTTGTCTGCCTGTTGAAGGACATTTATAATATGAAGACTGGTTGCAAAGGCTGTAAATATTCTAGAGCTATGGAGATCCTCCTAGAACCATGTAAGTTCTCTCAAATGTCTTCACTAATTTGAAGAGTCTGGGATCAACCAAATATTTCCAGGTCTAGGACATGACCTATGACTTAGCCTTCTGTTTAGGTGTTAATTTAGTAGCTAAGAACCTGGGTAGCCCTGGATTAGTATCAACGCTCTGTCACTAGCTAGTTTTGTAAAATTTGGCAAGAAATTTGCCCCTCTATGCTCTTCATCTATGAAGTGTCTATATGCTTGTGATGGAGATTTTTTAGGATAATGAATAAATGAAAGAAGTGTTTAGTTCAGTTCTCAGTAAGAGTTGGCTGTTACTAATGGTTTTAGGTTCAATTTTATTTTGGGAGAAATATCAATAACCTTAGATATGCAGATGACACCACCCTATGGCAAAAAGTGAAGAGGAACTAAAAAGCCTCTTGATGAAAGTGAAAGAGGAGAGTGAAAAGGTTGGCTTGAAGCTCAACATTCAGAAAACAAAGATCATGGCATCTAGTCCCATTACTTCATGGGAAATAGATGGGAAAACAGTGGAAACAGTGTCAGATTTTATTTTCTTGGGCTCCAAAATCACTGCAGATGCTGATTGCAGCCATGAAATTAAAAGACGCTTACTCTTTGGAAGGAAAGTTATGACCAACCTAGATAGCATATTAAAAAGCAGAGACATTACTTTGCCAACCAAGGTCCGTCCAGTCAAGGCTATGGTTTTTCCCGTTGTCATGTATGGATGTGAGAGTTGGACTGTGAGGAAAGCTGATCACCGAAGAATTGATGTTTTTGAACTGTGGTGCTGGAGAAGATTCTTGAGAGTCCCTTGGACTGCACGGAGATCCAACCAGTCCATTCTAAAGGAGATCAATCCTGGGTGTTCATTGGAAGGACTGATGCTAAAGCTGAAACTCCAATACTTTGGCCACCTCATGCGATGAGTTGACTCACTGGAAAACATTCTGATGCTGGGAAGGATTGGGGGAGGGAGGAGAAGGGGACGACAGAGAATGAGATGGCTGGATGGCATCACCGACTCTGTGGACATGAGTTTGAGTGAACCCCGGGAGTTGGTGATAGACACGGAGGCCTGGCGTGCTGTGATTCATGGGGTCGCAAAGAGTCGGACATGACTGAGTGACTGAACTGAACTGAACCAGACTTTCATTAGATAATTTATTTAAAGCTATGTATTACAGATTATTGCTCATGACACATACATGGGTAATGAAAACAAACAAATAATTCACATGAATAAAGTAGAATAAACAGATTATTTTGAAGAGCACCATATAAAATAAGAATAAGTATACTATACAACATGGTGGCCATATTTAACAATACCAAATTGTAGACTTTAAAAATGTGTTAAAAGGGTAAATCTCAAATTAAATATTCTTAGCACAATAGAGAGAAACAGTGAATATGACAAAATAAAAAAGAGATTTAAATAAGAATGAGTATTCTTTCATGAAAATTTGGGTCAGGTTACATGTGGGTTCTGGGGTGAGATATACTTCTTAATGTGAGTTGAAATCCAAAAGTTAGAAAAACACTGATCTAAGGCCCATTCTGTTAATTTAATTTGCTTTGTCTGATAAAAGTGAACCTCTCTTGTTGGTGGAAAGTAGGAGAAGTCCAACATGCAAAATATCAAGTAGCCCAGCCATTTTCATTTTGATGTATTGAATTATATTTGCCAGGAACAGAGTGATTAAAAAAGTGTAAGAGGTTGTGTGTAGAAATTATATTTTGTGACTTAACTTTCCATAAGCCAATGGTTTCACAGATTGGCTCAGGGTCTACGATTTCATTGTGCAAAACTGGGTATTTTATGCCAAATATATCCTGTCCAAGAAAAAAGTATTAAGACGTAAATCACAGATTCAATGAATTTGTAGCAAAGCTGTTTTGTTGAAATAATGGTGCTGATATATAGTTAGAGAATTTTAAATAATGAAGTCAATTCTTCTTCTTCTACATCTTTATCTTTCCTCACAAATGAATTTTATATAATAGTATGGCTTCTTAAAATTAGCTTCAACTGATTTGTGTTAACTGTACCAAGTGGGGATTTCTGATGAAGTGGTTAAAATCAATTGCATAAACATTCTTGGTAACTAATGAAAACAGTCCAAGAGTATAGGGACCTGATTCTTTCACCTTTCCCAGCTCCAGGGAATTAAAGTCTCACATAACATGGGTTTCTTCCAGTGTTTTTCACTTCAACAGAAGTTTTCTTTGTAAGACTCCTGCAAGTAGCATACCAATGGGGCTAAAGGAATGACTTGTTAAAAATCTGTTCTGTTTTTTCCCCAGATTTTTCAAATATATTAACTTTGGTTTCAGCTCATCTTTCCCACAGAAAAAGCGGGGGCAAATGTGCTTGTTTTCATCTGGCTTGGGCTGTGATGTTTTCCTTCAGGACAGAGAAAAGTTGAGAGGGCATGTGTCTGGGTCACAAAGACAGATCTCAGCTGTGTTTTTCAATGTGCAGGTAGGTGGTCTCAATCCTCCTGGCAGAACATGGTAGTCATGTAATGAAAATGACTCCAGGGACAAAGTACCTTTGTCAACCTTCCATCAAAGACAGGAATTCCTCTTCTCCTAATGCGACAAGGCTGTTCTCTTTAACACGGCAACCCTAAACCCTGCAAAGTGAGGCATTCCAAATGAGTCCCTCCTTAAAGAAAAGAAACCAACAACAAGTGAAAACAAAAATTCTTTAAGACACGTGCAGACCCCATCAGTGATACCTTGAATCTCATCCAAGTTGCAGAAATATCACGTAAACCACACAAGAGCCACATCCATGACCCATAACTATGGCACCACAGGCTGTTGAGAGAATCACACACCAGTTACTTAAAATATAAAAACATAAAAACAGCAGAACTACAGAAGTTAGGCTGTATTTGGCAACCGATAAGAAGTACAATTCTCCCAATCACTGCATTTGTAGGAATGAAGCCATAATAGCCTGTGACCAATAAAATTAGATGCACCATACTCTTTTACAGAAATATTTTACTTGACTTATATGTGTAGAGATTATGAGAACTGTGGTTTATAAACTGTTAATGGCTTGGTTAAGGTACTTAGCAGCCTTAACCAGTTTGAAATGGAATAACCAACTTATTAGTGTATTTGTACAATAATATGTTTCTTTCATCCTGTTTACTTCTGCTCCATTTTCATGCATTATTTTCATATACGGCAAAAAGAAGCAAATAAAACAGGTACTGAAATCTCAGCTGCTAAGACATTGCATGTATTAATGCTCATTAAAAGATTCAATAGAGCAAAGTTGGAATTTGGGAAAATTCCAAATATAATATAATATAATACATAAAGATAAAATATAAAAAGAAATGACCTTTCTCCACAATTTAGAGGGAAAAACAGATTTAAAAAATGACACAAATAACATTTTAAGGTGCTTATTTAGGGGTATGCCTAATGCATATATTTCTTATGGATGTCTCTATAGCCTACTTAAAAGAAATATACAAACAAAGTAGACATTTCCGAGTTAAATAACTCCAAGGGTATAAAATATTATCTGCTATTTAGAAGTGTGGGATCACTATTCAAATACGGCATAGTTATTGGACATTATGTCTGTATTTTTACCATCATATTTTTACTTGCACAAAATATGGTGATTTTAATCATTTTATGACTAAACTTTGCAATAACAATTATTCAAATTTAAGTACCACTCACGTGTCTTAAATACTACTTTTAATACTTACACTAGTTTATTAAAAGGTAATTAATTCCATATTGCAAGGCAGGAATAAAATGCAGTTTGAAGAATTTGTTGTTCAGTCATTCAGTCTTGTCCGACTCTTTGTGACTCCATGGACTGCAACACACCAGGCTTCCCTGTCAACACCATCTCCTGGAGTTTGCTCAAACTCATGTCCATTGAGTCAGTGATACCATCCGACTGTCTCGTCCTCTGTCATCTTCTTCTCTTCCTGCCTTCAATCTTTCCCAGGATCAGGGTTTTTTCCAATGAGTCGGTTTTTCACATCAGGTGGCCAAAGTATTGGAGCTTCATCCTCATCATTAGTTCTTCCACTGAATGTTCAGGATTGATTTCCTCTAGGATCAACTGGTTTGATTTCCTTGCAGTCCAATGGACTCTCAAAAGTCTTCTCCAAAACCACAGTTTGAAAGCACCAATTCTTCTGTGCTCAGGCTTCACTATGGCTTCTATTCTTTATGGACCATAAAGAAGACCACAAAGAATGAAGAATGGTGGCACTAGTGGTAAAGAACACACCTACCAATGCAGGAGACACAGGAGATGTGGATTTGACCCCTGAATTGGGAAGATCCCTTGAAGAAAGGCATGGCAACCCATTCCAATATTCTCACTTGGAGAATGCCATGGACAGAAGAGCTTGATGAGCTACAATCCATAGGGTCGCAAAGAGTCAGACACAACTGAAACGACTTATCATGAAAAGAATGAAGAATAGTTTTTGAGTTCAATCTTTGGTAACCTATTTTTTTTCCAAGGCCACAGAAACCAGCCTTATTCCAGCCAGTTCTCTGATAAATGAAGATTCTTAACCCACCTTGGTGGCTCAGACAGTAAAGAATCTGCCTGCAGCGCGGGAGACCAGGGTTCGATCCCTGGGTGGGGAAGATTTCCTGAAGAAGGGAATGGCAATCCACTCCAGTATTCTTGCCTGAAGAATTTCATGGACAGTTGAGCCTGACGCTGCAGTCCATGGGGTTGCAAAGAGTCATACATGATTGAGCAACTAACCAATTCATTTTTCATTTCACCCTGCTGCAGATTAGATAGAGACTCAAGATAGAGTTCCTCCACCAGTGAGAGCACACTATTGAAATCCTAGGATATGGAGACAGAGGGTTACAAATAAAAACCATTTCATCCTGTTATCAACAATCGAATAAAGCAGAAATACTGAACCAAAAACACACGGGCAAAGTATGCCTACATAACTTATAATTGAAGAAATGCCTTTAAATAGCCAACAAAAATGCAAGTATTACATGAATCTCCAAGAATTTTAGTATTTAGAGGTAAGAAGGAGGTTTGCTCTTCCTTCGTGTAATAATGCATGATTGCTATTTTTAGTGTTTGGTGTTTGTTCCAGTGTGTTTCTCAAAGGTGACAGTGATAAGCTTTTCTTTACGGGATTCCATGATCTGAGAGATTGCATCAATAGGAAGTTTATCCCAATGTGGTTCTGATGTTTTTAACCAGACATTTTTGAGGTCTTGATGTAGTTCAACTATTTCTGTGTGGACCACATAAATTTTATGGGAGTCATTCCATTTATTTTTATTTAGGGAGGAACCTGTCAGGAATGTCTTTTACCACAGAGCAGATACTTTTCTTGTGTGATTACTCTTTGTGCTTTGTAAAATGGTGATGGAGGTCTTGATGTGTGAAGTCCAACAAAGCTGACAATGTGAAGGTCACAGAAGAGAATGTGAAGTTTTATACAGAAGAGAAAACAAAGTCTAGTTTGGCAGTTGAAACAATAAAAATGATGAGTTTGGGTCTCATGAGTCAATGCTGTTTACACAGATACTTTGATTATTTCAACTCTGCTGATTGGCAAATATGGTAAAAAAAAAAAAAGGAATCAATTCAGTGAAAAATTATTCATACTGGTGGTTTAATCCCTCAGAATCAAACAGTCATTTGGTTGAAATTCTTTTAACGCTTTTC
Organism: Moschus berezovskii; assembly: GCF_049115385.1. Lineage (NCBI taxonomy): Eukaryota > Metazoa > Chordata > Mammalia > Artiodactyla > Moschidae > Moschus > Moschus berezovskii. Next base: position 77,411,550 of record NC_142469.1, on the reverse strand, counting down.
TATCATTTGTCTTGATATTTAGAGATAAGAATTAACCTACAGTGGTGAGGGGAAGTCAAGTCTAAATGGAAAGCAACTTAATTGCATTTTTATTAGTTTATTAAACATAGAGGCTAAAATATAAAGACTTTAGGGAAGGAAATATCATTGACAGCTCTCTGTTTAGAAGATAGTATAAAGGATATTACTCATATCATTTAATCCTAAGGGGTAAATGGCAAGGAGGGAAAGGAGAATTAAAAATTTTCTTTTATCAGGTTTAATCTTCAGTATTAAAGTTATATGAGTTTATCAGGATTAAACTCATATAACTTCTCTCTCATCATATTCATCTCCTCACTGACCTGCAAATGTCCTTTTTATGTTTCTTTATCCCTGGGTTTTTTGTTCTCTCTGTCAAATATGCTTTCCCTTTCCTCTCTGTTGGTCAACATCCAACCCACACTTCAAGTCCTCATCATTCATAATACCTTTCCTCAGTCTTTTATGCTATGAACCAAAATTCTCCCAAATAGAGGAATCAAATTAATTGCTTAAGACTTGAACAGATTGGAAGTATCCTGTGATCTAGGCTTTCGTTATCTCATAATACTCACTACTTCTAAGAGGTATTTAAAAAAAAGATTGATGTAATAAAAATGCAAGAAAAGACAATGACATGAAGGAAAAGACAAAGCGCAAAAAGGTGCTGGCAATGAAAAAAGAAATGAAACCCGTAGATCAAGTGAAAATATAAAAGAGACAGAAACACAGCATGTGAAGCAAACAAAAAAATTAGGAGACATGCAAAGGAACTGGAAGTAATGTAATACAAAATCAAAAGAAGAATTAGTCAATAAAAGAAGAGCCACAGTTATCATAGGTATTGGAATTATCAGACAGTTCAGTTCAGTTGCTCAGTCGTGTCCGACTCTTTGTGACCCCATGAACCGCACCACGCCAGGCCTCCCTGTCCATCACCAACTCCCGGAGTCCACCCAAACCCATGTCCATTGTGTTGCTGATGCCATCCAACCATCTCATCCTCTGTCATCCCCTTTTCCTCCTGCCCTCAATCTTTCCCAGCATCAGGGTCTTTTCAAATGAGTCAGTTCTCCGCATTAGGTGGCCAAAGTATTGGAGTTTCAGCTTCAACATCAGTGCCTCCAATGAATACCCAGGACTAATGGTCATGAATGGATGTGAGAGTTGGACTGTGAAGAAAGCTGATCACTGAAGAATTGGTGCTTTTGAATTGTGGTGTTGGAGAAGACTCTTGAGAGTCCCTTGGACTGCAAGGAGATCCAACCAGTCCATTCTAAAGGAGATCACTACTGGGTGTTCATTGGAAGGACTGATGCTAAAGCTGAAGCTCCAATACTTTGGCCACCTCATGCGAAGAGTTGACTCACTGGAAAAGACTCTGATGCTGGGAGGGATTGGGGGCAGGAGGAGAAGGGGACAACAGAGAATGAGATGGCTGGATGACATCACCAACTCGATGGAGGTGGGTTTGAGTGAACTCTGGGAGTTGGTGATAGACAGGAAGGCCTGGTGTGCTGTGATTCATGGGGTCGCAAAGAGTCGGACATGACTGAGTGACTGAACTGAACTGAACTGAATCTCCTTTAGGATGGACTGGTTGGATCTCCTTGCAGTCCAAAGGACTCTCAAGATCTTCTCCAGCACCATAGTTCAAAAGCATCAATTCTTCTGTGCTCAGCTTTCTTTATAGTTCAACTCTCACATCCATACATGACTACTGGAAAAACCATATCCTTGACTAGATGGACCTTTGTTGGCAAAGTAATGTCTGCTTTTTAATATGCTGCCTAGGTTGGTCGTAACTTTCCTTCCAAGGACCAAGCGTCTTTTAATTTCATGGCTCCAATCACAAACCGCAGTGATTTTGGAGCCCAGAAAAATAAAGTCAGACACTGTTTCCCCATCTATTTGCCATGAAGTGATGGGACCAGATGCCATGATCTTAGTTTTCTGAATGTTGAGCTCTAAGCCAACTTTTTCACTCTCTTCTTTCACTTTCATCAAGAGGCTCTTTAGTTCCTCTTCACTTTCTGCCATAAGGGTGGTGTCATCTGCATATCTGAGGTTATTGATATTTCTCCTGACAATCTTGATTCCAATTTGTGCTTCCTCTAGCCCAGCATTTCTCACGATGCACTCTGCATATAAGTTAAATAAGCAGGATGACAATATATAGCCTTGACATACTCCTTGGAATAATAATTGGAATTATCAGACAAGAGGGAAATAAATGGGAATTATAGAGCTAAAAATATAAGAAATACAGAAACACAAATATTTCTACATTCGTATATAGAAATACATTTATTTGTGGGCTTGATGGTGGACTGGACACTGCTGAGAAAGGATTAGTCACTTGAACTTAAAGACTGATCAATAAAATTTATCCAGAAGAAGTATAAAGGAAAAAGAAAGAGAAAAGAAAGGAAATAAAAAACAAACCAAGAATTGATCAGTGTCTGAAGATTTGTGGTACTTAACAGATTTGAGTTTATTAAATTCCAAGCAAGATTAATATAATGGGAAAGCAAATTAAACACATCATAGTCAAATGGCTGAATGCTAATGGTAAAGTGATTTTGACAGATTACATTCAAGGAAATATCAAAGCTTGTGGAGAATGCTTTTCCATGAATAACAGCACATAAGTAAGTTTTCAAATAAAAACCTCCTAGGTCCAACCATGAGAATTGGCTACATGAACTACTGGAAGGAGTTTCCAAGGATCCCATTTGAGAATGCAAAATCACTTATCTAGACATATTGGCTATTTTCAAATTGGTCCCCCATGAACCAATCTCAGCTTCCAAGCAGAATGATCTTTTAGTCTGACTCTCAATCAACTTCCACCTATGTTCCTCCATAAACTAATCTCAATGTATTAGCACCCAGAAAAAGCCTTGGAAAACTAGATGGTGATAATTCCATTAAAAAACCAAAGCCTTACCAAAGCTTACAAGGTTCTGTACATGTGACCCTCATCACCTCTCTTAAGCTCTCTCCATCCTCCCCACAGTTCAAATGCCTGAGTTTGTTGGCTGTTCCTCAAACAAACCAAGCGTTCCCCTGCATTAGAGCATTTATTCTAGCTGTTCTCTCTGAAATTTTCTTCTCGCACGTAATGTCAATGCTGGTGACTTCTCTGAAGTCATCTTTTTTTAAAAATTCGCCTTCTCAGTGAGGCCTTCCCTAACAAATTTTTTGTGTTGCTCTTGCACTCTGACACTCCATATTCCCCTTTCCTGCTTTTTTACTACCTAGCATTTAACGCTATCTACAGTGTACTGCAAGGAGATCCAACCAGTCCATTCTAAAGGAGATCAATCCTGGGTGTTCATTGGAAGGACTGATGCTCAAGCTGAAACTCCAATACTTTGGCCACCTCATGCGACGAGTTGACTCACTGGAAAAGACTCTAATGCTGGGAAAGGTTGGGGGCGGGAGGAGAAGGGGATGACAGAGAATGAGATGGCTGGATGGCATCACCGACTCTGTGGACATGAGTTTGAGTGAACTCCGGGAGTTGGTGATAGACAGGGAGGCCTGGCGTGCTGTGATTCATGGGGTCGCGGAGAGTCGGACAAGACTGAGCGACTGAACTGAACTGAACTGAACAGTGTGTAGACACAGTGTATATTGCACTTAATTGTTTCTTTACTGTCTGTCTCCCTTTATTAGATTGTACTCTATGCTTACTTTACTTCTGTATTCTCTGTGATATTCTGAATAGTACTTGGCATAAAATATGTAATCCATAAATATGTGTTGAACACATCAGTGAAATAAAAGATGGTATAATTGTTGCATAAGGAGAAGAGATTTTATGAACAGATTTGTGAGTGACTCAGTAGAAATTTCTGCTGGAGGAGAATTTTTAAAAATCTATCTTTCCCTTAAAATTCTTAAAAAAAAAAACTTTTATAAGTCTCAAATTCTCTATCCATAAATTAAGAGTTGTAAAATACACGTGTTATGGGGATGTTGTGAAGACCAAATAAGATAAAAGAATATGAAGCACCAAATACAATGCTTGTCTTGTCTTCACATGGAGAAAGGTGTCTTCAACACATCTTGTTCCCCATTCCACTTTTACTTACCACCATCCAAGGAAATCCTCCAATTATATCAAGAAACACACATGGGATGGTACTAACAGGAAAAAAAGCCCACTTAATCCACACATCAACAAGTCAAACAAAAAAATCATTAAGACAGAATCTGAGGCTTGCTTTATGCTTTTTATAAACTGTTTGTTTTCATTCTAATTTTGAGAAATCAGATGATTTTATCCAAATTCTAAAAAAATAATTTATGAAATTATTTACATGTATTGAACTTATACGTTAATATTTGTATTCCATTTCTAAACTTATCCCTACAATGTAACTATTTCCAGTTATGCACTAGAGATGCTCACCCAAAAGTAATTTGCTGGATTTCTTAAATACGAAGGCCAAATCGGTAACATAGTTACCCAAGATTTTGTGAAGTTTCTGATTATTTTGGAGAGTGGAAAAGAATTGCAGAAAGTGTAAATATTATGTTAACTATCCTAATAGGATCCTAGAGTCATACTCTGATGTCAACAAGGCAGGGATGAACTGGTTTGGATTCTTAACAGTCAACCTAAACGAATTAATCTTTGATTTGTAAGATTTGTGCTCTATTTCTATGTATGGAGATATTTTTTATCTTTTAGGGCCCTCTGAACCTTGACATTTTCAGTTCCATATTCAGATTTGGTCCTGGGAAGAGTTTTCAACAGAGTTATCATATTCTATGGAATAGGAGAGGTTCACTGTCATGAATTTTAAAGCAGATTTTAGCATTTCAGTCCCATTAAAAGCCCTAAACCAAGATTACAGAAGCATATGAGTCTTTCCCTCTTTTCTAAGTTCACATCTGAGGAAGAAACAAGCTTAATGTGATCATCTTCTTTTTCCCCTGAAGATGTTTTTTGATCAGCTTCTCTGAGCTCAATAAGAACATATCTTTAGTGGCTTGACAAAGGGGCTGAGGAAAACCAATGTTGTTCTCAAGCACATGGAATATTTGGTTTGTCCATAGATGCATACTTACTCTTTTGTGTAGGGCCTGCTGGCTACCATTTTGTTTATCTGATACTTGAGTTCAGAGAGCTGTTTAAAATGTTATATAGAGTGAACATAATAAAAACACAACCTTAGGAATGGGCTGCTGTTAATATTTGGCATAAGAAACCAATTAAAACTTTATTTTTAAAATCAATATTATGCCTTATACAAGTTATCTGTTGGCACTATAAAAAAAACTCCCTAATGGCTAAAACTTGACCAAATGGAGGAGGCATGATCAGTAGAGTAAGAGCAAGAGCAGGGAGATATGCTGAGTGAAGTTCAGACAGTTTTTCTTTGGTGTGACCTTTCTCAAATAATTGTTCATCTTATTCCCTTAAAGAGCTCTCTTCCTTTGCTTTTCATTGTCCCTTCCCACTTGGCCTTTTCCTCTATATTTATCTGGCTATCTAAAAGATTGCTTTGTCATTCTCATTTTATTTTCACTGAAAGAAGAGAATGAACAACTCTCTCCTAAATCAGTTCTCTAGAATAATTTTGTTTCAACTGAATTTTTTTCTCTTGTAGGAAGTCAGAATACTGTATTTGATCAAGAGAGATACAAATTGGGAAAATTCTGTCCATTCTTGGCTGTTTTTATTTGGAAATACATCTTATTTAATTCTGTGTCACTTAGAAAACAAATCAAATCTTTTGGGAAGTAGTTTGTCTCCATTCATTGTAGTTAGTTATTTGGGACACAGAATTTATAAAGCATTCTGCCTGCTTTTCAGGGGAATTTTACTTTCTATGAGTTCAGAAGTTTGAGAATCTGGGTCTCAGTGAGAAACAAGTTAAATGTCAAGTGAATATGGAATAAATTAGTAGGTAATTCCTTTTCTGTTATAATCCAAGCAATTTAGTTAAACTTTCTAGGCCTTTCCTTTAAAACAAGGAGTTTTGATTATACGTGTAAAGTCATGCTGAGATGTAATGTATGTAATTCTGATGTGGAGAAATAGAATTATAGAAGAAAAGGGCTTTGATTTATTACGTCATGCTTTTGTAATGCATTCTTTTCTAATTTGTGACATGTAACCACTCAAGTGTATCTCAGTTTTTTATCTTGGGAAAACCTAGAATACTAGTATTGACTTCAGAGAGATTTTCCCTCCAGTGTGTACTCTAAAGTTTAAATAATAAAACACGCAAATGACAATCAATACCTTAAAGGCAAATACAAAAGGAAACTATGATACAGAAATAACATACATTACATTTTACAGTATATCAGAAAAAAAACTATTGTCACATTGGTCCAATTCTTATACTGTACTGTTCTTTAATAGGAAATGCTTGGTAAGGAATCTATGGTAGAAAAAATTGAGCTCTAAGCGGGATGTCAGTGAACTGGAATTTCATTTTCTAAAGACTGCCTCAGAGAAAGCAGTGAGGGGGGCTGCCACCTGTGGCGAAGCTGTAACACCATTCATCCCTGAGTACCACTCAAACTCAAAATGATAGACGAGCACTGAGCGAGGTCTTAGAGGACCTTACAGGAACTTATAAACCACCACCAAAGGGTTGAGAGGAATTTTCAGAGCTCCTGTCTGTGACAGCCGGGGTCAAGCACTTGGGACTACCTTTGGCCTTTTTCTCAGTGATTCTTCAGTCAAGGTCAGATGCTTGGGGAACATGTTTCCCTTTTCAGATGGCTCTAGGAACTCGCCAAGTGATGTAATAGGGAGGGTCATCCTATTGTGTGTGTATGTGTGTTTCACCTTCTCCAATTTCTTACTCATTTCATAAAAATCCCTTCCCATTACATCTTTTGGGTCATTTGGCCTCAATTCACTGCCTTACATGACATCTGCATCTTGTAAAATTTTCCTAGGTGTATATTTTCAGTTTAAACATGTTCGTGACAGTTTTACTGTCACCAAATGGACTTGTTTGTGCTAGCGTTTGCCAGTTCACAGATGTCTAATTTATTGGATACAAGAGGACATTTTCTTCATTTAGAATACACAGATTATGAACCTTCACAGTCTTAATTCCTTATCTACAAAAAACTAAGAGAATACCATAATTCAAGATTAATCAAGCTGGATTGGTCAAAATCCAGAACAGTAGAGATCAGTGAATATTTCGAAAAGAAATTCTCACTGCCCAGATTTATATGTATTTTAATAATTTAGGTGGCTAAGTAACTTGTGCAATGCATGTTAAACTTTGTTGAGATATATTTACATGACTACCTTTATGGAAGCTTATTATCAAATAACGTAACAGGCAATGGGCTTCTTCTCAATCTAGCAAGAGGTTAGTATTTAGCCGCACAATAAATTCATTTATTGATCTAGTTGGTCATGATTATTTATTGCCTTCTATATTTATCGTGCACTGTGGTGTTCTGAAGGTATGATAATCAATTCAGACGTGATTTTTACTTTCCCTAATCACACACAATAAACAGATAATTATAACACATATGAAAATTGAATTATGGGACAGCACCTAGAAGGGGATGCCCTAAGCCCCCATCAGATTATGGGGCTTCCCAAAATGTGTGAAATCTATATTGAGATCTGGAAAGTGAATAGATGGAAACTAAGTTTTCTTGCTATCTACTGCCGTGTAGAAATCAGCCCCAAAGCTTAGTAGTGTAAAGCAACCATTTCATTACTTACTATATTATATTCTAACTTCAAGGGTTTGATTGGGAGATTATTGTGTTCCATGTGTTACGTTTTAAGTCCTATTAACTGGAGCATTATTATTTTCATAGTTGTTCAAGGCTCACAGAAAGTGCTCCAAGATGCTAAGATAAAAACAGTAGGACATTCTCTGATCAAAGCTCAGACATCATACAGCATCCTTTCTTCAGCATTCTGCTGTTTCCAAATGAATCATAGGGAATACCCAGATCCAAGGGAAAGAGATACACAAGGCTGTGAACAAAAGGAGGCAAAGACACTTGTGGATACTAGCTCTTTCAGTAAGTGATGGAAACAAGGAGGGAACTGACTCTCAAGCAAGGAGAAATCTTAGCTGATCAACAATCTGTGGCATGAAACACATTTCATCTGGTTCCTTTTCTCTCTCTCCTTTCATATGAACATATGAATTATACTTGTCCTTTGGGAGTTACTGTTTTTAACACTTTTCTCAATACACCTAGCCATTTTCCTCCTAAGAATCCTTCACAGCTTTCCCAGAGGAAGGAAGAAATCACAGAAATTTTAAGCCATAATCCATTGACATTTGACTCTTGTCCTGCTGCTGTTGCTGCTAAGACGCTTCAGTCGTGTCCGACTCTGCGCGACCCCATAGACGGCAGCCCTCCGGCCTCCCCCGTCCCTGGGATTCTCCAGGCAAGAACACTGGAGTGGGTTGCCACTTCCTTCTCCAATGCATGAAAGTGAAAAGTGAAAGTGAAGTAGCTCAGTCGTGTCCGACTCTTCGCGACCCCATGGACTGCAGCCTACCAGGCTCCTCCATCCATGGGATTTTTCAGGCAAGAGTACTGGAGTGGGGTGCCATTGCCTTCTCCCTGACTCTTGTCCTAGTGGCTCAGAAATCTTTATTTAAATCCAGTATGTCAAGTCAAATTTAGCCTATAGAACAAACACTTTCTCTTATGACATGAAAGGACTGTACTGTTTGTATATGACACCCTTCCCAAGATAATGAGCTAATATGACCTGGGCTCTGTTATCAGTCCATACTATATTATTTCTTTGTACACTGTGAAGTCCTTTCTTAATTAGAGGAAAGCCTCTCATCTTATCCCTTTATTCTCCTGATTAATCTCCTGTCTACTCCTCCTGGTAATCAGAGCCAGGAAAAACTGGCCAAAGATCCGAGGAGGCTGAGGGGGATATATTCCAAACACCACAATTTTTAGAAATAAGTCAAACCTAACCTGGAATAATTCATCTGAGATCACCTATTTTTATTGCTAAAGAAAGTGAAGGCAGGATGTTGCTTTCATTTCTAATATACTGAATTTTAAATTTAGCTATAAAAATCTCCTGTGCCACAGATTTTATGGCTTTTGGCAAGCAATTTCTAGGTTACAAAATAAGACTATATCCAATTTTGTTTGGTGCTATAAATGGCCTAATCAAAAACAAAGGCAATTTTTCTTCTCTTCCTGTTCTGGATAGACCTCTCTCCTGAGCTGTTTGTACATTAAATCTATAGTTCATATAAGAAATAACTTCTCACCTGATGAACCAAGCATTTTTATATTGGGGAGTCTTTGAAAGTATAAAGAGATTATATAGTTTTTCTCTCTAGAGACCATCCTTACTCTCCTGTGTGTCAACAATACAGTTTTCTTGTGAAACTGTGTATCTGAACATACATTTCTTTTTACCTATGTAAAAAAATATTGCTTGCATTTCTTTACTAAGGAAGGCAACCTATTAATTACCATAAGACTTGGTGTGAGTCTAAGGAGCAGGTAGAGAGAGGGGGCCATTGTAAATTTCCCATTGGAGGAGTGACCGAAGAACACCTTTGGAACTCAGTTACCTAATGTTCAAGTTGAAGTTTCAATGTGGTGTGGTTTAGTCGCCAAGTCATGTCCGACTCTTGCGATCCCATGGACTGTAGGCCTGCTAAGCTTCTCTGTCCATGGGGTTTTCCAGGCAGCAGTACTGGAGTGGTTTGCCATTTCCTTCTCCAAGAAGTTTGAATAGATATATCTAAATTTCTCCTTTTATTTTTCCTTTTCTTCAGCAACATTTATGACATTAACACAAGCTGGGGTTGAACGGGTAACGTTTTGGAATTGAGAATAGATCTAGGTTTTGTGTTTGGGTAGCCATATTACAGATCAGAAATGCATTTCACGAATGCAAGAGCTCAGAGATGGAGATTGTTTTCAGAATGTGGGCCCTTTGGACATTTGCATAAATCTTGGGGAAGGACTTTGAGCCTCGAAAGACATGAATTGACCTATTAGTTTGGTGAAAAAGTAATTGCGGTTTCAAACTGTGAATTTTAAATCATAATGCTGTTGCTCAGTCACTAAGTCCTGTCCAACTCTTTGCATCCCATGAACTGTAGCACGCCAGGCTTCCCTGTCCTTCACTATTAATCAAAATAAGAACCATTACAATCAACAAATTTTTGCCAACGAGAAATAAATTTGCTTATTCCTATAGCATAAAAATCCACAGGATTTGATTAATTTTTGGAAAGCATTTTCCTCCTCCTGTTGGTTGTGGAAGCATCTTCCCCGCAAAATGTTGTTGAGATGCCTGAAGAAGTGATAAATCGTTGGCAAGAGGTCAGGTGAATACGGTAGATGAGGCAAAAGTTTGTAGCCCAATTCGTTCAACTGTTGAAGCATGGTTGTGCCACATGCGGTCGGGCACTGTCATGAAGTAGGATTGGACCCTTTCTGTTGACCAATGCCAGCTGTAGGCTTTTCAGTTTTCAGGGCATCTCCTCAATTTGCTGAGCATACTTCTCAGATGTAATGGCTTTGCTGGGCTTCAGAAAGCTGCAGTGAGTCATGCCAACAGTGACTCTGACCTTTTTTTGGTGCAAGTTTGGCTTTGGGAAGTGCTTTGGAGCTTTTTCTTGGTCCAACCACTGAGCTGGTCATCACTGGTTGTCATAGAAAATCCACATTTTGTAGCACATCAACATCCAAGCCAGAAATGGTTCGTTTTGTTGCATAGAATAACAGAAGATGACACTTCAAAACAATGATATTTTTGATTTTCAGTCAGCTCATGAGGAACCCACTTATCAAGCTTTTTTCACCTTTCCAATTTACTTCAAATGCCAAATGACCATAGAATGGTTGACACTGAGTTCTTTGGCAACTTCTCATGCAGTTGTACAAGGGTCAGCTTTGACAATCCTCTCAATTGGTTGCTGTCAGTTTCGGATGGCATGCCTTTGTGCTTCTCATCTTGAAGGCTCTTGTCTCCTTTGCAAAATTTCCTGAACCACCACTGCGCTGTTTGTTCATTAGCAGTTCCTGGGCCAAATGTGTTGTTGATGTTGCTAGTTGTCTCTGCTGCTTTACCACCCACTTTGAACTTGAATAAGAAAATCACTCAAATTTACTTTTTGTCTAGTTTCATTTCCCTAGTCTAAAATAAACAGCAAGTAGTAAGTCATTAGCAAAAAAAAAAAAATAAAGTGAGAAATGTGCATTAAAATGATGTTTAACATAGCCACAATAAGAATGTATTCCAATATCAAAGAGCAAAAGTCAACAATTGAAAACCACAATTAATTTTGCACCAACCTAAAACAAAAACCAGTCTTACTAAGGTCTTAATGAGGCAGGAGATTCACCTAATATGTTTGTTAAATAAAAATGGGGGTAACAATACAAACTGTATGAGACCTTTTGTAAGTTGTGACATCCTCAAAAAAAGTGGTGCTACTTTTATAATACAATTTTAATAAATATGTTATTTTTATTCTTATCCCTAATCTTTTATCTCTAATGAGCTTACAGAAAAAGAGGTAAAAGAAAAAAAATTAAATCATTATAAAGAATAGCACATTGTTACAAAGAAAATGCTAGGTATGATGAAGATACCCATTAGGAATTAGTTTCTTTCTTTGGTGGGTAATATTTTAAAATTAAATAGATACACTTTTCTTTCTGTTAGTTAAAAGCAGCCCTAAACACTGTCATCTCCCTCTAGTATATATTGATGAGTATTACTTTACATGTAGGTATCAAAATTAAATGCCTGATATGAGAATGAAAGAAAAACTTTTAATTTATCTCTCTGTATCAAGGTGAGTAAGGTACCTTAGTGAATTATGAAATTATATTTTATAAGAAAAAATTCTTTTTTGGGGGGTAGCAGAGAAATAGCTTCATGGAATTTTGGACAATATAGTCAAGCCATATATTTCAATATACCTATTTTAAGATTATGTATCTTCTATCTGATTATTTACTTGTCAAGTTTGATAAATATGATTAGAAAATAACAGTAGTATCTTGGTTAGAGTCATTTTTCCCAACAATTAAGAAAACAAAATGCTTATAATGTTTTGATTTTGGAATCATAGTATTAGTACAATACACTGACCACTAGATGGAGACAAGTTCTCCTAGCTTCACCCATGATAATTTTTTTTACTGTGAGTAGAAACCCACAACAAAAGAGTTAGGTTAATGCAGTACTGGATGTTCAGAACCATAACAAATATGTGTGTAAGGTTTCATTTATCCTCAGCATCTCAGTTATTAGGATCTGTCTAATCTGAGGAATGCAGCAAGTGTTTACACAAAAAATCTTCCATTATCATTGAGGGTAATTTCCAAATTAAATAATGATGTAATAAAGGAAGGTCTTTTTTTTCCCTAAGTAATTTAGCAATATCTTCAGAATACCTAAATTTTGTTTGTTTTTTTGAAGTTTTGTTAAATAGTTTTCAATGAAACATCAGAAGGAGTTGCTCTATCACTATATCATTAAGAGGATATTTATTGTTCAAATGTCAAGCAAACCATTTGCTTTGACATAAGCATAAAGCAAATATCTAGGAAAAACCAAAGAATTCATCAGTGAGATGTAATTTTGGAGTTCTTGCAGGAGAAGATGAGTGCACATCCTTTTACTCTGCCATCTTAGTCTGGATTTAAGAAGAGGTGGCAAGAATACACAGAAGAACTATACAAAAAATATCTCCATAACCCAGATAACCACGATGGTGTGATCACTCACCTAGAGCCACCTGGAATGTGAAGTCAAGTGGACCACAGGAAACAGTGCTACGAACAAAGCTAGTGGAGGTGAATTCCAGTTGAGCTATTCCAAATCCTGACAGATGATGCTGTGAAAGTGCTACACTCAATATGTCAGCAAATTTGGACAACTCAGCAGTGGCCACGGGACTGGAAAAGGTCAGTTTTCATTCCAATCCCAAAGAAAAGCAATGTCAAAGAATGTTCAAACTACCACACAATTGCACTCATCTCATACTCTAGCAAAGTAATGCTCAAAATTCTCCAAGTTAGGCTTCAACGGTATGTGAACCATGAACTTCCAGATGTTCAAGCTGGTTTTAGAAAAGGCAGAGGAACCAGAGATCAAATTGCAAACATCCTTCAGATCATTGACAAAGCAAGAGAGTTCCAGAAAAAGATCTACTTCTTCTTTATTGACTACGCCAAAGCCTTTGACTATTTGGATCACGACAAACTGTGGAAAATTCTTAAAGAGACGGGAATACTAGATCACCTGACCTGCCTCCTGAGAAATCTGTGTGCAGGTCAAGAAGCAACAGTTAGAACTGGACATGGAACAGCAGACTGATTCCAAATCGGGAAAGGAATATGTCAAGGCTGTATATTGTCACCCTGCTTATTTAACTTATATGTAGAGTACATCATGCAAAATGCCGGATGGAGTACAAGCTGGAATCAAGATTGCGGGGAGAAATATCAATAACAGATATGCAGATGATACCACCCTTATGGCAGAAAGTGAAGAACTAAAGAGCCTCTTGATGACAGTGAAAGAGGAGAGTGAAAAAGTTGGCTTAAAGCTCAACATTCAGAAAACTAAGATCATGGCATTTAGTCCCATCACTTCAAGGCAAATAGATGGGTAAACAATGGAAACAGTGAGATACTTTATTTTTTAGCTCTAAAATCACTGCAGATGGTGAATTCAGCCATGAAATTAAAAGGCACTTGCTTCTTGGAAGAAAAGCTATGATCAACCTAGAAAGCATGTTAAAAAGCAGAGACATTACTTTGCCAACAAAGGTCCGTCTAGTCAAAGCTATGATTTTTTCCAGTGGTCATGTATGGATGTGAGAGTTGGACTATAAAGAAGGCTGAGTACTGAAGAATTGATGCTTTTGAACTGTGATGTTAGAGAAGACTCTTGAGAGTCCCTTGGACTGCAAGGAGATTCAACCAATCTATATACTAAAGGAAATCAGTCCTGAATATTCACTGGAAGGACTGATACTGAAGCTGAAACTCCAATACTTTGGCCACCTGATGGAAAGAACTGACTCATTTGAAAAGACCCTGATGCTGGGAAATATTGAAGGTGGGAGGAGAAGGGGACGACAGAGGATGAGATGATTGGATGGCATCACTAACTCGATGAACATGAGTTGGAGTAAGCTCCAGGAGTTAGTGATGGACAGGGAAGCCTGGTGTGCTGCAGTCCATGGGGTCACAGAGTCGCACACAACTTCGTGACAGAACTGAACTGAACTTCAATTCATACTCAGGTCCTTAAGTAATATTTCATCATATAACTTAATCAGATTTAATACCATTCAGATTCTAGGCACTAAGATTCAGAACTTGTGTGTTCTATCCAGTGTCCTCAAATCTGCTCACATGTGCTCTCTTGTAGATTTTAAAGAAGACATCTACATTTTTAATCATTTCTGAAGAGTGAGATTTCTAGTATATTGTAAAAAATTCATAAAATAAGATTTTAGAATTCTATCACTCTTTTTTAATATTCCAGTAGAATATAAGGTTGTAGCTATAGAATCCTTACCATCATCTATTTTAAAAAATGCTTAATCAAACTCTTTAATCTTCCTTTTTTTTTTCTTAAACTTGATTTTTCCATACAGAATATTGCTCTAATATATTTTATGCTTAAAACACCCTATCATAGTCTTCTGGCATAAAAATATGTATCTCTGTCATTTTATTTTATATGCACTTGCTGGTTGGTTTTTCTTCGAACTCTACCTACTAGAATACAAATTCCGTATGAGTAGAAATTTTTTTTCAGTTTGGTCACCTCTGAATTCCAAGGACTTGAGACAGGATCTGACATAAAGTAGATACTGGCTAAACATTTTTGGAATGAATAAAAGTGAAACTTAAAAGTTTTCAACTTTTCTATGACTACAAAGCTTTATGTATTAAATGTTTTGCTTTTATGATTGAGTTGTTATGACAATTATTATTAACAAATAATTAAAAAAATATAGAGTATATTAAAATGTTGCTAATTATTAAGACCAAAAGTAAAATATTAGGAATGTAGTTCTTAGTGAGATGATTGGGCTTTCCTTATTTTCATTGTCACATATCCCTGTGGGAATATTACTTAGTGCTACAATGAGATAGAACTCAGTATCAATTCTGTTTCATTTTTAAATATTCATATATGTAAACACTAAAAAAAACCATGTGAATAAAAATGTGAAGGTGATTTTACAGCACTAACACAGTTCTTTGACTTACTCTTGACTTAGTGCCAAATATCACAGAGTTGTCCATCAGTGAAGGAATTTTAATAATTCATCAGCTAATATATTGATTAGATTCTTTTGCAATGTTGTTGAAAGTTGAATATTAAAACTACCTGAGTGGAATATGACATTACCCCAAAACACCATTGTTTCAAAATGTTCTTTGGTTTGATATCCTTGAAGTATGTACCCCTCTGGATGTGTTTTTATAAGGGAGTGTGTTTTTCCCCTTTTATAAGGGGAAAGTGGGCAATCATAAAAAAAGGATAGTAGGGGGAGGACAAGAGGGAAAATGGGGGTCTTGCTTCCATAACGACCCTGTCATGGATCCTTAGCCAGATCATTTTGAGGAAAGAGCATAAATGGAAATAAAGACCTGGGAAAGTATTGTCTTAAAACAGTGTTTTAATAAATAAATAGTATCTTTTGCATATACATAGGTTATCCTAATCTTAGGGTCACTGTCCTAGGCAACCATTTAATTCTGCTGTGACAACCTGACTGCCACTACTTTAGGCTGATACAGCTTAAGCAGGATAACGCCCCATCTGACAGTATAGTTGTTTGCTCACTCAGTTGTGTCCAGCTCTTTGTGACACCATGGATTGTATTCCACCAGGCTCCTCTGTCCATGGAATTTTCCAGGCAAGATTACTGGAGAGGGTTGCCATTTCCTTCTTCAGACAATATAGTAGTCCTCCTTTATCCTCGGGGAATACGTTCCAAGACCCCCAGTGGATGACTGAAACCATGAACAGTACTAACCCTATATATACTCTTTTTTTCTATACCTATGATAAAGTTTAATTTATAAATTTATATAAATTTATAGATTAGGCACAATGAGGGACTAACAACAATAACTGATAATAAATTAGAATAATTATGGCAATATACTGTAATAAAAATTATGTGAATGTGGTCTCTGTCTCAAAATATCTTATTGTATAAACTTAATGCCTTTTCTGTCTTAATGAAGCTTGTATCATGCCCAGTGGGAATAACTTTAAGAATTTCTCATGGATAGAACTAGATGGCGGAGGAGTAGGTGGACGTGGAGTACATCTCTCTCCATGGATACATCAAGAATACACCCTCAGACACAGAATTGCATGCAGAATACCAGCTGAGAGCAGACAGGAGTACCTGACCAGCAGAAAAGAAAATATAGAACCATGCAAAACTCAGTAGGACAAAGGAACTATGGGGAAAAACAGGAGGGTTAGTAGGATTGCACCTGCCCTTGGTGGATGGGGGAACTGAAGCAGGGGTCTTATCCCCATAGCAGGGCAATTGTCTGAGTCAGAGGAGAAACATTTAAGGGTGAGAGTGAAACAGCTGATTTGTGGCAGCCTAAATGGGATGAGAATCAGACAGCCCTTCCCGCAGCCATACATGCCCTGGACAGGGTTGCAGATCCCCTGGAAGGCACAGTGGCTGGGAGCTGGAGTTCAGGGATTGTGGAGAAATCACTGGGTGAGGGCTGCTGTTGACTATGGAAAGCGGGATTAAGGGGATGTGAGAGAGGAGACTATGGCAGGAAATGCCTGTGGAGGAAAACCGGGCAGCCATGGAAGCAAGGCAATACTGATGAGTCATGCGTGCATAGGGGTGAAGCCATCACCATAGCCTCTTTCACCCCACACGCCAGCATGGAAGCTGAACAATGAGAAGCTGGCCCATCAAATGCCTGATGCACTGAACTACAGAGTAGGACCCCATTCAGGGTGCCCCTTTAAGTGCCTGACATGCCGATCTACAGAGTAGGACCCCAGCCAGGGGGGTGTCTCTATGTGCCTCATGTTCTGAACAACAGAGAAAGATCCCAGGCAGGGGAGCCCTCTAAATGCCTGAATGGGCGGAGCTATGGAGAAAGACTGGCCAAAGAGACCTTCTGATCGCCAGCTACGAGAGGCTTGGAAAAAGACTGATAGGGGCATAACTCCTGCAGCAGAGGCAGTCAGTGTCCCTGCACACTTGGCACTGCCAGGGTCCCCAGTGTGCCACCTTCACGCTCAACTCTCACTGGGGCAGAGCTGCCACAGGCAAAAAAAGTCTTGCATCTATGTGCACAGGGTCTCTTTGGTCATGTCCAACTCTTTGCAGCCCTGTAGACTATGGCCTGCCAGGCTTCTGTGTCAGGGGGGTTCTCCAGGCAAGAATAATGGAGTGTATTGGCCAATATTGGTTGCCATACCCTTCTAGAGCACTATAGTTCCTGCTGCCCTAGCTGCAAACTCCCCTGAGTACCTGGTGCTGCCAGAACCCCTGCAACCTAAGTCATTTTGAAAATGACTATACTACCAAATGCAATCTACAGATTCAATGCAATCCCTATCAAATTACCAATGACATTTTTCACAGAACTAGAACAAAAAATTTCACAATTCATATGGAAACACAAAAGACCCCGAATAGCCAAAGCAGTCTTGAGAAAGAAGAATGGAGCTGGAGGAATCAACACCCCTGAGTTCAGATTATGCTACAAAGCTACAGTCATCAAAACAGTATGGTACAGAAATACTGTAATATAAAAACAGAAATATAGACCAATGGAACAAGATAGAAAGCCTAGAAATAAATCCATGCACCTATGAGTACCTTATTTTTGACAAAGGAGGTAAGAATATACAATGGGGCAAAGACAGCCTCTTCAATAAATGGTACTGGGAAAACTGGACAGCTACATGTAAAAGCTACATGTTACTTCCTACAGCTACATGTTACTTCCTAACACCATACACAAAGATAAACTCAAAATGGATTAAAGACCTAAATGCAAGACCAGAAACTATAAAACTCTTAGAGGAAAACATAGGCAGAACACTCAGTGACATAAAACAAAGCAAGATCCTCCGTGACCCACCTCCTAGAGTGGTGGAAATAAAAACAAAAGTAAACAAGTGGGACCTGATTAAACTTAAAAGCTTTTGACAGCAAAGGAAACTATAGTAAGGTGAAAGACAACCCTCAGAATGAGAGAAAATAATAGCAAATGACACAACTGATAAAAGATTAATTATCAAATTATACAAGCAGCTCATACAATTCAATACCAGAAAAACAAACAACCCAATCAAAAAGTGGGAAAAAGACCTAAACAGACATTTCTCCGAACAATATATACAGATGGCTAACAAACACATAAAAAGATGCTCAACATCACTCATTATTAGAGAAATCCAAATCAAAACTACCATGAGATATCACCTCACACCAGTCAGAAAAGCCATCATCAAAAAGTCCACAAACAATAAATGCTGGAGAGGGTATGGAGAAAAGGGAAGGCTCTTGCACTGTTGGTGGGAATATAAATTGATACAGCCACTATTGAAGACAGTATGGAGATTCCTTAAAAAATAAGGAATAAAACCACCATATGACCCAGCAATCCCACTCCTAGGCATATTCCCTGAGGAAACCAAAATTGAAAAATATACATGTATCCCATTGTTCAATAAATAAATTTAAATTAAAGAAAATTCTCAATTAAAACAATAATGAGTTAAAATTTTTTCTTTTTTCTTTCTTCACAATTTCATGAACAGAAGATTTATTCTTACTGTAGATCACAGCAAATTTAGAATACTATTTTTTTCTTCCCTTGTTGAAAACTTTCACCTTTTCATCTAAAGGAAACATTTTATGTCTTCTCAAATTGCCAGCAGCACCATTCTTGCATCTGGGGGATGTTATTAAGTAAAATAAGGGTGACTTGAACACAGTACTGCAATAATGGAGACAACTAGATGACTAATGATTAGTACCCACTGGATAAAGGCCTAATTCATGTCCTGGGCAGGATGGAGCGAGATGGCAGAGATTTCAATATGCTACTCAGACAGTTTGCAGTTTAAAACATATGAAATGCTTATTTTTCTGGAAATGTTTATTTCCTTTTAATATTTTCAGACCACAATTGACCCATGAATTGATAACTGAAATGACAAAGAAAAAGCACAGATAAGGGAGAGACTTCTGTAATGGAAACTGTAGCAGTCTGAAATATTCCACAACAATAATATGCAAGCACTTCCTGTTGGGTCAATAAATGAACTATTACACTGAACATTAACTGATAATGTACTTATCTGACAGTACATTTTTCCACCTGGTAAGCCTGGCTGGCCACAAGCCAAGTCAAGGACAGTTGTGTTTTCCAAAAGATATTTTAGTCATTTGAGCCAAAACAGGATAATTATTAATGAAAAACCTTCATGATAGTGCAATTAAGCATATTATTACTAGTCTTCATGGCAATATAACTTGGTGATATAGGTATTGTTTTATCTCCATCTGCTAATGAGAAAAAGGAGGTTGAAAGCTGTTGAGTAACTTATCCAGGGTCACTGGGCACAAAGGCCACATAAAGAGCATAGGTGGCAATGTTCACTTAAATGGCAACAATAACAATAGTAATAACAAGTAAAGTTTATTAAGCATTATCCACAGCATTCCAGCTGGTGAGCATCAAGGATGCAGTACCAGAAAGCCTTGTTCTTTTACTATTTGAGGTCATATCAACAATATCAAAAACAAACCAGCTTTAACCTGGAACGTATCAGAATGCCAGGTATGTTAAAGCACTCTTGCTTGAATCTAGAAGCCATTCATAATTGTCTCCTATTTTTGATACAGTTCTTCAAAATCTTATGTGCTTGCCCAGAATGTATCGAACATTTTTTTCAGGTTTTGTTTGGAAAGGGTGTGTTTCTGACAATGGATCTTCCTTGCTTGGCAAGTTTAATAAAACTATATTTTAGAATCATACTACACTCTGAACCAAATATTGTTATTAGCATTTTAGATGCCAATATATTTAATCCTCATAGCAGCTTCATGGATCATTTTGATTTCCATCTTACATTTGAGGCAATTGAAGGACAGAGAGGTTAATAAACTTACTGAAGGCTACACAGGAGATGGTAGAGCCAAAATTCAACCCAGGTAGTCTGAATACAGAGCCCATACTCTTAAAATTTTTTTTGGCTGTGCCGGGTCTCCATTGCTTTGAGTGGGCTTTCTCTAGTTGTGGTGATCAGGGGTTACTCTTTGTTGCTGCATGCAGGCTTCTCAATGCAGTGGCTTCTCTTGTTGTGGAGCATAGGCACTAGGCATGTGGGTTTCAGAAGTTGCAGCCCTTGGGCTCAGTAGTTACGGTGCACAGGCTTAGGCTTTCTGCACTATGTGGAATCTTCCCAGACGAGGGATCAAACCAGGGCCCCTTGCATGGGCAGATTGATTCTTACTCACTGCACCATCAGGGAAGTCCTGGAGTCCACATTCTTAATCAAGTGTCATATGGTACCTACAAAATAAAAAATTAATTCAGAACTATACTAGAAAAATAGAAAGGAAACATTTCATTGACTGGAAACCATGGGAAATAATTGAATGATGAAAGGTACACAGTAGTAGAGCAACATGAGGCAGATAATGTGGGCGGAAGTTGGAGGGTGTAAATAGAGAGGAAACAGAGGCAGAGGTAACTCTTGGGGGAATTATTTGGTATAGTAGCAAGGTGTTCCCGGAGAAGGCAATGGCAAGCCACTCCAGTACTCTTGCCTAGAAAATCCCATGGATGGAGGAGCCTGGTAGGCTGCAGTCCATGGGGTCGCTACAAGTCAGACATGACTGAGCAACTTCACTTTCACTTTTCACTTTCACACATTGGAGAAGGAAATGGCAACCGACTCCAGTGTTCTTGCCTGGAGAATCCCAGGGACGGGGCAGCCTGGTGGGCTGCCATCTATGGGGTTGCACAGAGTCGGACACGACTGAAGTGACTTAGCAGCAGCAGCAGCAAAGTGTTCTGGGAGGTCAAACTCCTGGTTCATTATTTCTTAACTATTCAGAATATCTGCATCCTAGAGGCATCAGTATGTGGGAGCTTGGGTTTAAGAAAAAGAGGCAGAACTCCAGGTGGTTGGCAAGACCTAGAAGGATGTGTCCCCACACCCAGAAGACCAGCTACTAATGTACTTTGTCTCCCTGGACACATTCTGCTTCTTCTAGGACATCTCTTCAAACAGGCTGCTGCACAAATTCCAGCACCTTATTACAAACCTTAATTCTCTTTGGATTGTGCTAAATACATACAACAGATAATATAATCAAAATTTCAGCCACAAAATTGAGCACACAATCAGAATCATCAAAAATTTAAGAATACGGCAGACGCGAGAGACGCCCGGCTCCGGCGCAACCAACCACGTGCAGAGTCGTGGCTGAGAGGAGCTACCCCGCGCCCAGGGTTAGGGCGGTGGCCGAGAGGAACTGTGCCACGTCCAGGAGGCGGTGGCTGCTTGGGTACCGGAGGGCCGAGAGGAGCTGATCCACATTCGGAGCAGGAGGGGCGACCTTGAGGAGATACCCCTCGTCCAAGGTAAGGTACAGCGGCTGCACCTTGCTGGAGCAGCTGGGAAGAGATACTCCACGACCAAGTGAAATATAAGAATCCAGTGTTCTGGGGAGGAAGGAACAAGATGGCGGAGGGATAAGACGGCGAGACCACTTTCTTCCCTACAAATTCATCAAAAGAACACTTGAACACGGAGTAAAGTCCACAAAACAACTTCTGAATACTGGCAGAGGACATCAGGCTCCCAGAAAAGCAGCCCATTGCCTTCTAAAGGAGAGAGAAGAAATCCAGCTCCACCCACCAGAACACCGACACATGCTTCCCTAACCAGGGAACCCGGACAAGTCACCCGTCCAACCCTACACACAGTGAAGAAACTACATAATAAAGAGAACTCCACAAACTGCAAGAAGAGGGAAAGGCCACCCCAAGCAAAGCAATATAAGCAAGATGAAGAGGCAGAGAAATACCCAGCAAGTAAAGGAACAAGATAATTGCCCACCAACACAAACAAAAGAAGAAGATATAGGGAATTTACCTGATAAAGAATTTCAAATTTTGATGGTGAAAATGATTCAAAATCTTGAAAGCAAAATGGAGTTACAGATAAATAACCTGGAGAAAAGGATTGAGAAGATGGAAGAAAGATTTAATAAGGACTTAGAAGAAATAAAAAAGAGTCAATATACAATGAATAATGCGATAGACGAGATCAGAAACACTCTGGAGGGAACAAACAGTAGAATAACAGAGGCAGAAGACAGGATAAGCGAACTAGAAGATAGAATTGTAGAAATAAATGAAACAGAGAGGAAAAAAGAAAAACGAATTAAAAGAAATGAGGACAATATTAGAGACCTCTGGGACAATGTTAAACGCTCCAACATTCGAATCATAGGAGTCCCAGAAGAAGAAGACAAAAAGAAAGACCATGAGAGAATATTTGAGGGGATAATAGTTGAAAACTTCCCTAAAATAGGGAAAAATAATCACCCAAGTCCAAGAAACCCAGAGAGTCCCCAACAGGATAAACCCAAGGCGAAATACTCCAAGACACATATTAATCAAATTAACAAAGATCAAACACAAAGAACAAATATTAAAAGCAGCAAGGGAAAAGCAGCAAATAACACATAAGGGGATTCCCATAAGGATAACAGCTGATCTTTCAACAGAAACTCTTCAGGCCAGAAGGGAGTGGCAAGACATACTTAAAGTGATGAAAGAAAATACCCTACAGCCCAGATTACTATACCCAGCAAGGATCTCATTCAAATATGAAGGAGAAATCAAAAGCTTTACAGACAAGCAAAAGCTGAGGGAATTCAGCATCACCAAACCAGCTCTCCAACAAATGCTAAAGGATCTTCTCTAGACAGGAAACACAGAAAGAGTGTATAAACTTGAACCCAAAGCAATAAAGAAAATGGCTACAGGATCGTACTTATCAATAATTACCTTAAAAGTAAATGGGTTGAAATTTTCAAAAAGTCTAGGAAACAATTCTCATAGCCATCAATAGTTCAGTGTTGAGTTCATGAATAGTTTTTAAAGTTTGGGACAAACTGTAGTATTTGCTATTTGAAGTACTATTTGTAATTGGCATATTATGATGTAACATTGGTCTTCATTTCCAACTTAAAACACCTAAAAATGCCTAACAGGTTTTTAGATTTGTGAATTTTAGTTGAAATGTATTTTATGATGTTACTAAACCTGCAGAAATATTGAAATATTTCAGAGAACTTATTCACTGTACATTTAATTTATTTTATTTATAAAAGTTATGAACTGTAGAAAGTTTTACTTGTTGGGTCAAATGCTTGTTGCTTCAAATGCTTGTTGCATTTGAAGTGCTAGTTACAAGAAAATCAAATACCTTCAATGTATAAATGCTATTAAGTTTTTAAAGGACTCTGGAGTATAAGCAAGTTTGTTTAAAGAAATTTAGTCTGTTCAACTTGAATCAGCTCTGTCAAACATTAATTAAAAGCCTCATTTAAAAAAATAAATAAATAAATAATGGTGGTGGGAGGGAGGGTTGGGAAGCTGGCTGGAGGGGGAGGTGGTGAAATTTATAAATCTAATTAAAAATGAAGTTGCATTTCCATTTTCCAAAACCACCCATCCACCAGCGTACTGTGTCACTAGACATTATGTACGATTTTACTTTGCGACAGAAACCATTACATTTAAAAATTCATTACAGCAAGGTTAGTTAGACACATGATGGAGGCAGCTTTAATCCTGCCATATATTATTACAGTTAAAATGTAAATGATGAAAAATATTTGTGCTTATCAGCATTTATGTGGAAATGTGTTTTACAGTGATATATGGTGTTATATTTCTATTATTGTGATGAAAAAGAAAGCAATACAAAAAGACGAAGTGTTTATTAAAACATGAAAGAAAAAAAAAAGAAATAAATGGTTTTGCAGCACTGAAGAGATTATAGAAAGTAAATAAGCTGGATCAGACCTGTTTTATGTAGTAATTTTCTGGTTTATTTTAATTATTTCAGTTGTAAAATATTGTTATACTGTTAATTAGTTCTGATTGTTCATATTAAACAATTGAAATGTAAAAATAAATAAATAAATTTTGAAAAAAAAAAAATTTAAGAATACAACGAAAGGGAGACCATAGATTTAAGTAACCAAGTAAACTGTACCTGAAAACTCAGAATGATACAAGTAAAAACTTAACTTACTAAAAATAATTAAATATATCATGAAATTAAAAATCTTACCATAGAAATTAAAATTCAAGAGAATGCTGATAGATGAAACAAAGCTGGTTGTGTTTTAGTAACAGTTGGCACCCCACTCCAGTACTCTTGCCTGGAAAATCCCATGGACAGAGGAGCCTGGTAGGCTGCAGTCCATGGGGTCGCTAAGAGTTGGACATGACTGAATGACTTCCCTTTCACTTTTCACTTTCATACATTGGAGAAGGAAATGGCAACCCACTCCAGTGTTCTTGCCTGGAGAATCCCAGGGATGGCAGAGCCTGGTGGGTTGCCGTCTATGGGGTCGCACAGAGTCGAATACCTGGATAAATAAACTACCAGAAACACCAAAAATATCTTGTGTAGATACCACAAAGTGAAATTTATGACTACCTCAGTCAAGTGACAGAGACAGAATTCAAAAGTGGTCAAATTGCATCACACAAAAAGCTAGGTTTGTATTTTTTTCTTGTAAGGCTATTGCAAAAATTTATTCTGAAACATTGGTTCCAAACTTAGGAAAAGTACCATAAAAACCTGTAAATAAAAGAGACTAAAGTAATTTGAAGTTCAAGAATATGAAGCATTAAAATTTCTATGAAAAGTCAAAAAATCACTTGCATTTAAATTCTTCATAGTATGTTTTTTGTAATGTTTCTAAGTGAGTTTCAAAAATAAAATACATGCTATTTCTGACATTATTAACACAAACATCTTCTTCACGTCCGTTTTTCTGGTTATACATATTATTTTCTGTTTTTCTATAGGTCTCTTTTGAATAGATATAACCCAAAGAATTATGCTCAAATATAAACATTATTTGCTAAAATAAGCTTTATTTCCTCATTCATATGCATTATGACTGAAAGATTGTTATAGCTTAACTAGACAATGCATTCATTGTTAGAGACCATGGGTTTTTCTTTTTTTTCATTTTGCAGTGGCAAGTGTCTAGAGATAGTACCTGATTATTTTTTATTGCAGTAGATTCTAGCCCTAGGCTTTCTCTTCTCTGGCCAGCGATCCCAGCCAAGTGGTCAATTATCAACACATATATACAAAACATTGAAAAGCATAACAGCAATCATTAAGTTATTTTGTCATTTCCCCTCAAATTCTTTTTCTTACATGTGAAGGTTTTTGTGTATCAGTTTTTCATAAGACAGGAAATAAAGAGTAATTTTCTTAACCTTTTGAGTACTATTATTAGTGATTTGTCAGAAAGATAAATATGTGTAATTTAAAATTTTTACTCTAGGCTTGATCACCCTAGAATTGGACTATCCCTACCCCTGGGAAAAGAATCTAAAAAAAAAAAAGCAATGTGTCACCTGTAGAGGCAAACTGTCACTAAGAGACAAAAGTGAAAAAACAGGAAGGAGGAGGGAAAACAAAAGCAAAATCCTCCCCGCAAAATGAGTCTGAATAAAATTAAGGAGAGATCTTTAAAGGGAAAGTTAGATTTTCGAATGCATTTATCAGAAAATGAGTGCGTACAAAATAGATAAACATAGCTTTTACACAAAGCATAGAAAAAGAGTGGGGAAAAAACCTAAGAAAGAAGAAATGATGTTACATATAGAAAAGCAGGAACTCAAAATGAGAACAAAGAAACCTTTAGATCAACAATATGGTTTTTAAAATGGATAATGATAGGAAGAATATTTTACATAACAGATAAAGTGGAAAAAAGACATGCAAAAGTAACATAAATAGGACATTAATATTGGAGGAGGAAATGGCAACCCACTCCAGCATTCCTGCCTGGAAAATCCCATGGACAGAGGAGCCTGGTGGGCTAAAGTTTATAGGGTTACAAAGAGTTGAACACAACTGAGCATGCATGCACAGGACATTACTAAAGTCCAATGTAACTTTCTTTGCAGTGGCCACAGGACTGGAAAAGGTCAGTTTGCACTTCAATCCCAAAGAAAGGCAATGCCAAAGAATGCTCAGACTACCGCTCAATTGTACTCATCTCACATGCTGAGCGACTTCACTTTCACTTTTCACTTTCATGCATTGGAGAAGGAAATGGCAACCCACTCCAGTGTTCTTGCCCGGAGAATCCCAGGGACGGGGAAGCCTGGTGGGCTGCCATCTATGGGGTCACACAGAGTCGGACACAACTGAAGCAACTTAGCAGCAGCGGTAGCACACGCTGGCAAAGTAATACTCAAAATTCTCCAAGTTAGGCTTCAACAGCACATGAACCAAGAACTTCCAGATGTTCAAGCTGGGTTTAGAAAAGGCAGAGGAATCAGAGATCAAATTGCCAATATCCGCTGGATCATCAAAAAAACAAGAGAATACCAGAAAAACATCTACTTCTGCTTTATTGATTATGCTAAAGCCTTTGACTGTTTGGATCACAACAAACTGTGGAAAATTCTTCAAGAGATGGGAATACCAGACCACCTTGCCTGCCTCATGAGAAATCTGTATGCTGGTCAAGAAGCAACAGTTAAAATTGGACATGTAATAACAGACTGGTTCCAAATATGGAAAGGAGTACATCAAGGCTGTATATTGTCACCCTGCTTATTTAACTTATATGCAGAGTACATCATGCAAAATGCCAGGCTGGATGAAGCACTAGCTTGAATCAAGACTGCCGGGAGAAATATCAATAACCTCAGATATGCAGATGACACCACTGTTATGGCAGAAAGTGAAGAAGAACTAAAGAGCCTCTTGATGAAAGTGAACAAGGAGAGTGAAAAAGCTGGCTTAAAACTCATAAAACTAAGATCATGGCATCCGGTCCCATCACTTCAGGGCAAATAGATGGGGAAACAATGGAAACAGTGATAGACTTTATTTTGGGGGCTCCAAAATCACTGCAGCCATGGAATTAAAAGACTCTTGCTCCTTGGAAGAAAAGCTATGAAAAACCTAGATAGCTTATTAAAAAGCAGAGACATTACTTTGCCGAAGGTTTGTCTAGTCAAAGTTATGGTTTTTCCAGTAGTCATGTAAGGTGGTGAGAGTTGGACTATAAGGAAAGCTGAGTGCCAAAGAATTGATGCTTTTGAACTGTGGTGTTGGAGAAGACTCTTGAGAGTCCCTTGGACTGCAAGGAGATCCAACTAGTCTATACTAAAGGAAATCAATCCTGAATATTCATTGTAAAGACTGATGCTGAAGCTGAAACTCCAACACTTTGGCCACCTGATGCGAAGAACTGACTCCTTGGAAAAGACCTTGATGCTGGGTAAGATTGAAGGCAGGAGAAGAAGGAGATGACCGAGGATGAGACGGTTGGATGGCATCACTGACTCGATGGACGTGAGTTTTAGCAAGCTCCGGGAATTGGTGAAGGACAGGGAACCCTGGCATGCTGTAGTCCATGGGGTCGCAAAGAGTCAGACATAAGTGAACGACTGAACTCAACTGAATGCAACTTTAAAAATAATTCATGATTTTTAACAGTTTTATTCCTAAATTTTGTCTAAAGGTAAATATTTAGATAAAAACCATAATTTTTATAGAAGAATTTCCAATAATTGTATTGGAATAGAAAATAAAAAAGACAATAACTATTGAACCTTGACACAATCAAAACAACTATTTTAGTATTCTAGGGGGTTCCCAACCTCTCTCTCCAAAAAAGGCCTGGGAAATTTTTTATAAAACTTTCAGGGAACAAGCAATCTATGCTATGTGTCAACAGTAAAAGGAATGAAATTTGTCAACTAATTCTGTTAGATTAATATATGTTGATACAAAAGCCAAACAAATACAGTAAAAATAACATCAGTTATATAAACAAACTTTGTTGTGAATTTAAAGGTGAAAATTTCAATGAGGTACTAAGAAATTAATATAACATTTATTTAGGACATATCCTAGTAGGTTGAAAAAATGATGTTATATGATCAACAATATTATTAAAAGAAAATTTAAGAGAATATATTTATGACCTTCAAACAGGGAATAATTTCACTATGGATAAATTGAGATATATTAATTTAAAAATTTTTTGTTCATCCAGAAAAACGAACACCCATGAACAAATTTTTAAAAAAATCTACAATTTGGAATAGGTATTTATAACTGCTATATCTTACAAAAGATAATTATGCAGAAATAATAACTCCTATAAATACAGTAAACCCATGCAATGTATTAGAATAGACACTGAAATCTAATAAACATTATGGAAAGAGTGCTAATAAAAAGGCGAGTTTAAATTTGAAACATACACTTCAGATTAATAAAATTTACATTGTTGGCAATATCTAGTGTTGCTTAGGATTTGGAGTCTAGTGAAAATGTAAATCGCTGTATCATTCTGAAGAGTATTTTGACAATATTAAAGTTAAAAATCTAGAGACTGTGTTGTACATGTACTCAAAAAACCATGTACAAAAGTGTTCATAGCATCATGAGTAACAGTAAAAAAATTAAAACTTTGGATAGGTAAATTGTAAGGTATCTTGCAATAGATATGGTACAGCAGGGAAAATGAATGGACTACAACTGCACGTATCAACTTGATTAAATCTTGAATACAGTATTAAGAAAGAACTTTACTGAAGGATGCATACAGTATGATACCAGTTATGTAAAACTGAAAGGTATGCCAAGCAACTCCAGATACTATGTTGCAATAGTGTAAAAATGCATGAGAATGACAGCCAAATTTAGATTAATGATTTTCTCTGGAAAGGCTAAGAAGGAGGAGGAAACTCACATCAAATATAAGAGAGGCAGTCAAAAAATATCAGTTATATTTGCAATGAACTATTTCTTAAAAAAAAAATTTAAAGCTGAAGCAAGTATAGCCAACTTTTAGAACTTGAAGGAGCTTGGTAGCTGGATTTTGGCTTAAGACACTTGCTATGGTGAAGTTTTACTTCATTTGAAATATTTCATGATATCCAAGGTAAATTCATTTAAAATATAGAAGCTGAAAAACATTTATTTAAAAAAATGTTTTGATAAGGGCTGTAAATTGGAGTTGGATTAAAATATTCAACTTCCTACTCTAAAGTCTGGGACCCTCATTTGAAGGAAAGCACGTCCTTATCTTAACCTCAATCTTCTGGCCAGAAGTTTAGGCCTGTTTTCCCAACTTTCTGAATTTTTCCAAATGGGATCTTTCAACAGTAATGATTTAGAGTTCTTATGGTGGCACAGTCTTTAGACAATGTGATCACTAAGAGGTAAAACAAAAAAGTCAGAAGAAAAAGGTTTTGTGGGATTCAAATTGATGTTTGGATATATACTAAGGAATAAATAAGCCATCTTATGTATATTTTATGTGATGGAAGAGTTTTTAGTGTTTCCTTTTTTCAGTTGTTTCCAGAGAAAAAGATCTCTTTATAGTCTCTTTTGAGCATTTTGTTTTCTTCTTTTCTGGGCAGGTTAACAAATTAAAGAGCCTATTTCCTCTCTGCAGCTGTGCGTCATTGCCTTAGGGAGTATTATGGGAACACATTCTAAAGAAGTTTGTTCTGCTGTCTAACAGCAAGAGTTCTTAACATAAACAAGCTTGCAACCTCCCTGAGGACTGAGCAGATGTCTGTGATCATTCCTGCTGGCTACTTTAACTGTCCTGCCGGCTGACCAGTGTGATTCCCTGATAGCAGATCCCTGACCTATCAAGTAATGTTGCCCTGAAGATATTTGACCCAAAAGACAGGTCTGAAGTAAATTCAGTGAATTTGCTTCTTTATGTGATCCATAGAGGTCATGGCTACAACAGGAGTAACCAATGACTGTTCAAATAGACTGCATTTAAGTCTATAGATATTTGATAGTCTATAGGTTTTTATCATTTATCATTTTCATGAAAATGGGAAACTCTAAGGCCCTTTGGCAAGCAGGTATTTTCCTGTAGGGAAAAATGCATGCTTTAAAGTTATGAATTCTTAAATAGCTAAAATGGGCATGTTTCTACTGAAAATGCATCCATGAAATGAGAGTTTTATAAAGATTTTTCAAAATTAACAATATGATGATAAACCTGTTGCTTTCTTTAGTGTACTAAAAAAATGTAATGTACTTACTTTAATGTACTAAAGTAACAAGTTTGACTTCAAATATTTAAATCATTTTGTTTGCTAGACAACCTCACTTTATCAGAAAACAATTTACTTAACAAGACTTTTTTTGAGAATTGAGCAAGTGAGATTTTGGGAAATGGAATAAGGGTAGGGGCAATATAATTTTCTATAATGTTAACTATTTATCTCCTTCAAAACAAAGGAAATGATGTGGGTACTTCAATGTATCTGAGGTGATTCCAGCTTGCTGAGAATGAACTTGATTGTGTATAAAAATAATAAATCATAGACTCCTGTCTTAAAACAATAAAAGGATGTTGGTAAGTGGCTTTGGAATACGGTGATCTCAAACTGCGATCAGTGATCTCACAGTCTTGGACTTTCAGTTGGAAGAGTTTTTAATATCAATATGAAACTGTGGTTCAGGCAGGTTAATGGACTTGGATGAGGCCACACATCACGATGGTCTAGACATCTTTTTTTTAAAAAAAGACTTTATTTCTTTTTAGGGCAGTGTTAGAGTCACAGAAAAATTGAATTTCTTCTTCCCCTCTGCTCCCTGCCCCAATATGTGCATAGTCTCCCTCACTGTCAACATCTCCCTTCAGAGTGGTACATTCATTACAGTTGATCAACCTACATTGACACTTCATAATCATCCAAAGAGCATAGTTTACTTTAGGGTTCCTTCTTGGTTTAGACTAACGATAAGTTTTTAGTGACCCTTAAATGCTCTGTGTTGTGCCTGTTCATCCTTCCCTCACCCCAACCTCAGGCAACTATTGATCTCTCTTTTGTATTTACAGTTTTACCATTTCCAGAATGTCATTTAGTTTGAATTATTTATTAAGTAGCCTTTCCATATTGGCTTCTTTCACTTAGTCTTTTCATGGCTTGATAGCATAAAGAGTTAAATAGTACTCCATTGCCTGGACTGCTGCCGCTTATTTACACATTCACTTACTGAAGGACATCTTGGTTGCTTCCAAGTTTTGAAAATTAAGAATAAAATTGCTATAAATACCATGTGTAGGTTTTAGTGTGAATGTAAGTTTTCAACTATGGGTAAATGTCAAGGGGTGCAACTGCTTGATCGTATAGTAAGAGTAAGCTTTGTAAAACCTGTTAAGCTGTCTTCTGTACATTTTGTATTCCTACCAGCAATGAATGAGAGTTTTTGTTGCCCTCCATCCTCTCCAGTGAGTGGTGTTAGTGTTCTGGATTTTGGCTATTGGATGTGTAGTGATGTCTCTCTGTAGTTTTATTTTTCATTTCCCCAATGACATAGGATGTGGAGTGTCTTTTCCTATGCTTATTTGCCACCTTATATTTCCCTTGGTGAAGTGCCTGTTAAGGTTTTGGGCCCATTTTAGAATTAGGTTGTTTGTTTTCTTATTGTTGAATTTTAAGAGTTCTTTGTACCTTTAGGATACCAGTTCTTTATCACATGTGTCTTTTGCAAATATTTTCTCCCAGTCTGTGATTTGTCTTTTACATTCTCTTGACGTTGTCCTGTACAGAGAAGAAATGTTTAATTTTAATGATGCCCAGTTTATCAATACTTTCTTTCATGGATCATGCCTTTGGTGTTAAATCTAAAATGTCCTCACCATGTCCCAGGTCATCTAGGTTTTCTGCTATGTTATTTTCTAGAGGTTTAGTTTTGCATTTTACATTTGTATGATCCATTTCAACTTAACTTTTGTGAAAGGTGTGAGGTTTGTAGATTTTTTTCTTTGCATGTGATGTCCAGTTGTTGCAGTACCATCTGTTGAAAAGACTATCTTTGCTTCATTGTATTGTCTTTGTTCCTTTGTCAAAGATCAGTTAACTATATTAATATGGGTCTATTTCTGAGTTCTCTATTCTATTACATTGATTGTGCCTATCTTTTTTTAATGTGCCTATTATTTCTCCAAACCACACTGTCTTGATTACAATAAGTCTCAAAATCAAGTAGTGTCAGTTCTCTACAGGTATTCATCTACTGCAAATCTGTATTGAATATTTTGAGTCTTCTGCCTTTCCATATAAACTACAGATTCAGTATGTCTATATCCACAGAATAACTTGCTAGGATTTTGCTAGGGGTTACATTGAATTTCTTGATCAAGTTGGGAGGAACTGACAATTTGACAATATTTAGTCTTCCTATGTGAGCATGGGCTCCCTGTCCTTTCTTTAGTTCCTCTTTGATTCTGTTCATCAGAGTTTTGTAGTTTTTCTCATATAGATTTTGCTCATATTTTATTATATTTATACCTAAGTATTTAATTGTGGGAGATACTAGTGTTAAAGTTATTGTGTTTTTAATTTCAAATTCCACTAGTTCATAACTGGTATGTTGGTGGTGTTGTTCAGTCTCTAAGATGTGTCCGACTGTTTGCAACCCCATGGACTACAGCATGCCAGGCTTCCCTGTCCTTCACCATCTCCTGGAGTCTGCTCAAACTCATGTCCATTGAGTCGGTGATGCCATCCAGTCATCTCATCCTCTCTGTTGCCCCCTACTCCTCCTGCCCTCAATCTTTCCCAGCATCAGGGTCTTTTCAGTGAGTCAACTCATTGCATCAGGTGGCCAAAGTGTTGAAACCTCAGCTTCAGTACCAGTCCTTCCAATGAGTGTTCAGAGTTGATTACCTTTAGGATTGACTGGAGGCTGAAAATGCTTTCCAAGTGTTCATTAAATATCAAAGTGCAGATTTTTATGTTACAAGGGTAAACAAACTTATTTCTCATTGGTAAAAATGTGTTGATTATAATGGTTCCTATTTTGATTAATAAATATGTGTTCAAGCCTAGTTTTAATGATCTAAAATTCATGGTCTGAAACCACAATTACATTTGCATTAACCTAAATCTTGGATCCGGCAGCCTTGCTATAATCACTTACTAGTTCCTGGAATTTAGATAACATTTGAAAAATTACTTAATCATATGTTTAATTTTTGAGTTCTAAAGATGCTTAATTTTAATAAAAATCTGATATACTGTTTTTTAAAAATATATGTATATTTAGCAATCATCCATATCTGTTAATCTTGACAAAAAGAATGAAAAAAAAATGAATCTGAATAAGACTCTAGGTCTTACTAACAGTTTATAAGAAATTTAAAAGAAAACAGGATATGTTAGATGACATTTTGGGCATGCAATTAGTTAATTCCAGAGAGGGAAATTCTACTGATCTTGTTTCCTCAACACACGCACATATATACACGTGCATTATGAAGAGGAAAACCTAAATTAAAAGAAATTTAATAGACATACCACTCTAACATGGAACTTACAAAAAGTTGTGTGTTTTGGTGTGAAATAAACAAGAACAATGATTCTTTCTTTATGGCATTAAATAACTATTATATTAACATCTATTTATGTGTAATAATGGGTATTATAGCTTTCTTAGAGAATTACTGTCTTTAACAGATACAAACTAAAATATTTTAAGATAAAACAACTGATGTCTGAGGTCTACTTCAGAATAATCAGGCTAGTGTGGGATACAGAGTCCATGTGGAGATAACCACTGAGAGCAAGTAATAGGTATCTTGGGTTCCATAAAGTGTTCTCTGCACATGTGTGTATGTTTGAAAGTTTCCATAACAAAAAACAGGAAGTTTTGTTGAACACTAAACTACAATTTTCATGAAAAGTAGAATTATGTCTCCTCTCATTTACCCTTGCATCCCTAGAACGTGTCTCAATAAGTACTGGCATAATCATTACCTAATGATTAATAATAACTAATTATTGTTATTAACTAATATGCAGAGTACATCATGAAGAACACTGGGCTGGAAGAAGCACAAGCTGGAATCAAGATTGCTGGGAGAAATATCAATAACCTCAGATATGCAGATGACACCACCCTTATGGCAGAAAGGGAAGAACTCAAAAGCCTCTTGATGAAAGTGAAAGAGGAGAGTGAAAAGGCTGGCTTGAAGTTCAACATTCAGAAAGCAAAGATCATGGCATCTGGTCCCATCACTTCATGGGAAATAGATGGGAAAACAGTGGAAACAGTGTCAGACTTTATTTTGGGGGGCTCCAAAATCACTGTGGATGCTGATTGCAGCAATGAAATTAAAAGACGCTTATTCCTTGGAAGGAAAGTGATGACCAACCTACATAGCATATTAAAAAGCAGAGACATTACTTTGCCAACCAAGGGCCGTCTAGTCAAGGCTATGGTTTTTCCTGTGGTCATGTATGGATATGAGAGTTGGACTGTGAAGAAAGCTGATCACTGAAGAATTGATGCTTTTGAACTGTGGTGCTGGAGAAGACTCTTGAGAGTCCCTTGGACTGCATGGAGATCCAACCAGTCCATTCTAAAGGAGATCAATCCTGGGTGTTCATTGGAAGGACTGATGCTAAAGCTGAAACTGCAATACTTTGGCCACCTCATGCGACGAGTTGACTCACTGGAAAAGACACTGATGCTGGGAAGGATTGGGGGCTGGAGGAGAAGGGGACGACGGAGAATGAGATGGCTGGATGGCATCACCGACTCGATGGACATGAGTTTGAGTGAACTCTGGGAGTTGGTGATGGACAGGGAGGCCTGGTGTGCTGTGATTCATGGGGTCGCAAAGAGTCGGACACGACTGAGTGACTGAACTGAACTGAATTGTATTTTAACTAATAATATTTGATAATTTATGCCTGAATATGAACTTTTATACAGGAAAATGCCTTCATGTGGTCTCCGAAAAGTGAAGTTTACTACATGTTAAGAAAGTATGGCGGAAAAGGACTCTAAAATAAACTCAGTCTACTTAATGTGTTAATTTCTTTTATGTTTCAGTCATGCCTTGATTTAAATGATCTTTCCAATTGAGGCTATGAATAATTCACTGACTTAAAGAGGTCTCCTAAAACCTCTTATAGTTATCCAGAGAGTTACTTTATCTAAACTTCCAAAATTCTTAGTATGTTAATTGAATAAACTTTTGTTTAGAAACTCAAAATGAAAGGCACTCTGCTAGGCGCCGGTGATAAAACAAATACATCTTTGCTCTTCAAGAAGCTAAGCTCAGTGGTATCGATGAGAACCTTACTCTCTGTACAGAAAACTATCCAAACATTTTAGGGGTCATCGTGCTCATAAGATACTGGGGACTTGATTTTTTTCCCTCTCATTTTACAGCCTTAAAACAGTTATTGAAGTTGATCTATACTGGAATTATTGGTTATTTGAATCAGCTACTGTGTTCAGATCACATTATCCCAAGCCATATCACCTGATATATATGAGGCACAGTGGTGCTCAGTCACATCCATCTCTTGGAAACCCTTTGGACTGTACCAGTCCTCTGTCCATGGGGTATTTTTTCAGGCAAGAATACTGGAGTGGGTTGCCATTTCCTCCTCCAGGGGATCTTCCTGACCTAGGGATTGAACTCGCATCTCCTGTGTCTCCTGCACTGCAAATGGATTCTTTACTACTGAGCCATCAGGGAACCCCTGAAGAGAGGGCTTTATTACAGATGACATCCTGGCTTTGGCTGTGCTGCTTTCCTTACTATCTAGCCTCACTTGACAGGCATAGTTAGTTCCTATATTAAATGGCTTATCCTACTCAAAAATAGACATAAATAGTGCTAGATATACATTATCATTGGGCTTTTTTTGGGGGGGGAGTTGTTTGTTTGTTGGTATGTGTGGTTGTTCTGAGGTTTTTTGTTTTGTTTTGCCATTGTTTTAGATAGAAATCTATTCCAAATTAAAATAGACTCCTGACTAACGATTTGGAAAATAGTCTTCTGCTTTCCAAAGGTTAATTCAGATTTTTGTATTACAATATTATCATTTCCACTTTTTACTCTATAATCCATATTTACAGTATCAGAGGTTATCCTTGAGCTATTAAAAAGGGTAAAAAAGATCCCAAAGCCAGGAATTATAACTTGGTCTAGCCGTGAGAGTTCATACCTCCAACCCACACACAAGACAAAATTTTATTAGTGTACAGTTTGTACTGTATGCTCTTACATTTCAGCCTGTCTTGCCCTAAAAATGTGCATTTTTACTTGGATAGGTAATAAAAGTCACCCAAAGGCTAAGCTGTTTTATGTGCAACTTCCACTGTGTGGCTGTACAACTTAGGAGAATATCCGACCCGTGCCAAACAAGGGCAGAAATTTACCACCTGTATGTCCTTTAGCAGGGTGTTTGGTGTTTGGGTTCTGTCTCCCACTGAGAATTTTATCCTTACATGTGATATGTCTACTTTTTTTTTTTAAATTTTACAAGTCCAAGTAACAATTTTATTCTAGTCTACAGCACAGTTTTGTTTTACTTACATTTGGTGCTTTTAAGAGTGCTCCTTTTGAACAGACTTCTAATAAACCCACAAAAAGTTATATTAAAAATAAAATATGCACAATAAAACAATAAGCATCCCGATGTTCAGAGCTTAGTGGAGGTAATCTGATTGGTTCTATCAATGAGTAGCTCACCTGTTTAAGAATTCACCAGCCAATGTGAGTTCTTCTACTCTGAATTCCCCTGAATTAACAACTCACTAAAATCAGAGAGTCCTAAACATATACACACAAAATAAACCCCCTTTTAAAGCCACATCAGGACAAAAATTCAATTATAAAGCCTAAATATGTCATCATACAGACAATTGCATTGATGAAGTTCATTACTAGAAAATACGCATTATCTTTCCATGTCTATTTCAAACTTCTTAGAAATACAAATTCCCTTGAAAGTACTAAAGTATAATATCTTAGATGATGTAAAGATTAGGCAGGGTATAGTTTGTACATGCATCTGACTGTGTGCGTGTGTGCTAAGTCACTTCAGTCATGTCTGATTTTTTGCAACCCTCTAGATTGTACCTCATCAGGCTCCTTTGTCTATGGAATTCTCCAGGCAAGAACACTGGAGTGGGTTGCCATTCCCTTCTCTAGGGGATCTTCCCTTCCCAGGGATCAAATCTTCAACTCTTACGTCTCCTGCATTGCCAGGCAAGTTAACACCAATCTTCTCAGGGGCTGCTGTGAGAGAGGGCATCCTAGCTACAGACTGTCAGCCTGAAATCTCCTTCTCCATGGACTCTATATAATGCAAGTGCATGGCCTGCATATTGCCAACTAATGAGACAAATCTGAAGCATACAAATAAGAACATCTTCTCCAGAGCCAGCACTAGGCTCCTCTGACAAGAACAGAGCAGTCTGTTGAGTATCCAAATCTCCACTTCTACTTATGTTGGAAATAAATTTTGATCCCTATTTAGGATCAGCTGATACTTCTAAGGACCTTTTTTCTAGCAAATAGATAAGCGTGCTCTTTTAAAACAATATTATATTTCACTTTTTCAACTTGCTTTTCTGTTTATAAAATTATAGGATTTTGTAAAAAGGTTTAAATGGGGATCTTCTAGTTTCAGTGGCAGGCTTAAGAAAAAAGCAAAAACTATGTCATAAGGGAATGTATAATTGTGAACAAAAGCTGAATGAGTGCTTAATGTTGATGACAAAGTTTACTAACATAAATGTACAAAGTTGACTGTTTAGTTAACAATATAGTATGCAAAATTTAAAGATGGAGGGTAGCAAACTGTGACATAAACAAAACATTACAGTAACTGTCAGGTTTTAGACTCATGTTTTAGCTTAACTAGAGGTAGACAGTCTTTGACCAATCATACTGATACTTCAGGGAAAAAAAGGCATCAGAGCTCTGCCTTGGCAGCCACAAAGCCTGGACTCAATTCATTGCCATTAAGAACACCATGAATGTTCTAACAATCCATGGCCATTGAAAATCCAACAATCCCTTGGGGCTATTAATGCAGATAATCTTGGCTCTGCTAATCCTTCGACCATAACTGTCTGACTCTGTATGTCTCTTTCCATGAGAGAATCTGAATGGTCAAGAAAGACTACCCATGGCAGGGAATATTTAATAAGCAGAACTTCAGTATCAGGCAATCTCTTTGACCTCTGGAAAGCTTACAGAGATTTGCTTTCAGGTCAGATACAAATCCTGAGTTGACTCAACCATCCCAGGAAGATAGAGTTACATGGGTGAAAGCTTGACAGACCAAGAGTAAATCCACCACTGGGGGGTAAACAGGCACAACTGAACTTCTAGGACTTTTTGGGAAAATGTAGTATAACAGACTCTGTAGGGGTATAGAGGACTGTTTGGTATAAGAAAAATATTTTATTATAAAGATACCCATAAATGCCATCATCATATATTTGCTGATAAAACCTATTATATTTTGATATATTTAAAGATTGTATAATAAGCATTTGCTATTCAATATCAAAATTATTACTTCTTCCCCTTTCAGCAACTAGAGCATTCAGTTCAGTTCAGTGGCTCAGTCGTGTCTGACTCTTTGCGACCCCATGAATCACAGCAAGCCAGGCCTCCCTGTCCATTACCAACTCCTGGAGTTCACTCAAACTCATGTCCATCGAGTCGGTGATGCCATCCAGCCATCTCATTCTCTGTCGTCCCCGTCTCCTCCCACCCCCAATCCCTCCCAGCATCAGACTCTTTTCTAGTGAGTCAACTCATCGCATGAGGTGACCAAAGTATTGGAGTTTCAGCTTTAGCATCAGTCCTTCCAATGAACACCCAGGATTGATCTCCTTTAGAATGGACTGGTTGGATCTTAGATGATTATTTATTTAACAGATATTTCTTGAGTACACACTACATGGCAGACACGGCAATGTATGAAGAGTACAAGAGAGAAAACATAGGCATAAAGCTATGGATCTCGTGGATATAGATATGCAAATTGACAAATTTAGTTGTGTTAGTGAGGCTATGATAGAGGAAACAGGAATACTCTTGGGTCACATAGGACAGGCATTTAATTGCAACCTGTACAATCTTAGAGGGTTACCTAAAAATAATTATACATGGACCAAACCACCAAAAATTAGAATACAGAGAGGAAAATAATGCAGAATAGTGTCAAAGTTCCTGCCTTAAGGGACTAGATGATTGATAGTGCCATTCACTGGAAAGAAACGAAAGAACGGGGGGAAAAGCAAGATTGGGATGAAGAACACGCATTTAACTCTGTACATGTTGAGTTTCAAGTACTTCAGGAATCTCTAAATGGAGAGGAGTAGTAGGTAGATGGATATACATTTCTGAATCTAAAGAGATCTATGCCAGATATGAAGCTCTGGGATTCATCGCCTTATAAAAGATACTTAAAATCATGGGAGTAAGTGAGATCACTCAGGAAGAGTGGGTAGAATGATAAGAGATAAGACAAAAGGCATAATCCCAAGGAACATCCTTATGCAGAGGATAAAAGCAGGAAAACACGAAGAGATAGAAAAAGATTGGCCAGAGATGACATGTAAAAGGAAAATTAAGTTTTGACAACAGCTATGGAATGACAGAAGTAGAAGCCATATACAAGTGACTTGTGGTGTGATTAGACAATGAAGGTCAGTATGAAAACATGTTTGGTCACTCATTCATGTTTGATTCTTTGTGACCCTATGGACTGTAGTCCACTAGGCTCCTCTGCCCATACTGTTTTCCAGGCAAGAATACAGGAGTGGGTTGCCATTTCCTACTCCAGGGGATCTTCCCAACACAGGGATTGAAGTCACCTCTCTTGCTTCTCCTGCATTGTCAGGAGGATTCTTTAACCCTAGTGCCACCTGGGAAACCATGCAGATATTTTTTAAAATACTTGCCTGTCAAAGTGAGGGAAAACAAGTTAATAACTAGAGGAAAGGCAGAGACTGAGAAAAATCTTAAAAAATAGTGGAGGCTCATACACCTTTAAAATATTGATGAGAAATTCCAGGAGAAGAGAGGAACTTTAGATCAGAGAGGCAGTAAACAGAGGAGCAAAATCCCTGAAAGCAGGGAAGAGTTGGGAGCGAGACAAGAAACAAGGAATTTCTTTCAGAAAGAAGGAAAAGTAAAACTTTCATTGTAAAGAAAAGAAAAAATGAACATGATATGGTTTGTAAGTGCAGCTACATAGGTAATTTTGATAGTGGGAAGCTCATCATACTGGCAATTTTTATTTTTGCTGTTGTTCAGTCGTTCCTTGCAACCCCATAAACTGCAGCATACCAGGCTTCTTTGTCCTTCTCCATCTCCTGGAGCTTGCTCAAACTCATATCCATTGAATTGATGATGACATCCAGTCATCTCGTTCTCTGTCACCCCTTTCTCCTCCTGCCCTCAATCTTTCCCAGCATCAGGGTCTTTTCCAGTGAGTTGGCTCCCTGCATCAGCTGGCCAAAATACTGGAGCTTCAGCTTCAACATCAGTCCTTCCAATGAATATTCAGGACTGATTTCCTTTAGGATTGACTGGTTTGATCTCCTCGCAGTCCAAGTGACTCTCAAGAGTCTTCTCCAACACCACACTTCAAAAGCATCAATTCTTCAGTGCTCAGCCTTCTTTATGATCCACGTTCCATACATGACTA
Source organism: Moschus berezovskii (assembly GCF_049115385.1). Classification (NCBI taxonomy): domain Eukaryota; kingdom Metazoa; phylum Chordata; class Mammalia; order Artiodactyla; family Moschidae; genus Moschus; species Moschus berezovskii. The sequence goes on along the minus strand of NC_142469.1, from coordinate 77,370,714 downwards.
CTGGAAAAACCATAGCTTTGACTAGACAGACTTTTGTCGGCAAAGTAATGTCTCTGCTTTTTAATATGCTGTCTAGGTTGGTCATAGCTTTTCTTCCAAGGAGCAAATGTCTTTTAATTTCATGGCTGCAGTCACCATCTGCAGTGATTTTTGAGCCCAGAAAATAGTATGTCACTCTTTCTATTGTATCCCTGTCTATTTGCCAGGAAGTGATGGAACTGGATGCCATGATCTTAGTTTTCTGAATATTGAAAGCCAGCTTTTCCACTACCCTCTGTCACTTTAATCAAGAGGCTCTTCATTTTCTGTCATAAAAGTGGTGCAATCTGTATATCTGAGGTTATTGATATTTCTCCTGGCAATCTTGATTCCAGCTTGTGCTTCATCCAGCCCAGTATTTTGCTTGATGTACTCTGCACATAAGCTAAGTAAGCAGCATGACAATATACAGCCTTGATATAATCCTTTCCGAATTTTGAACTAGTCCATTGTTCCGTGTCTGATTCTAACTGTTGCTTCTTGACCTGCATACAGGTCTCACAGGAGAAGGTAAAGTGGTCTGTTATACCCATCTCTTGGAGAATTTTCCACAGTTTTTTGTTATCCACACAATCAAAGGCTTTAGCATAGTCAATGAAGCAGAAGTAGATGTTTTTCTGGAATTCTCTTGCTTTTTCCAAATGATGTTGGCAATTTGTTTTAGAATGTTTAAAAATGTGTCCACAGCCAAGTCATCATACGGTTGTCCTTTATAAACCTTGCTTTACATTAATATTTTTATCTAATGTAATTCATGTGGACATGACTTCTTTTTCTGGATAGCTTTTAAAATTTAGCATATTCAAATATTGACTTGAAATATAAAGTACACGAGTATATGAACACTTTGTATCACATTGTTGTTGTTGCTCAGTTACTCAGCCATGCCTGACTCTTTGTGACCCCATGCCTGACTCTTTGTGACCCCGTGAACTGCAGCATGCCTGGCTTCTCTGTCCTTCACTATTTCCTGGTGTTTGCTCAGATTCATGTCCATTGAGTCAGTGATGCTGTCTAACCATCTCATCCTCTGCTGCTATCTTCTCCTTTTGCCTTCAAATCTTTCCCAGCATCAGGGTCTTTTCCAGTGAGCCCGCTCTTTGCATCAGGTGGCCAAAGTATTGGAGCTTCAGCTTCAGCATCAGTCCCTAAAATGAAAATTCAGGGTTGATTTCCATTAGGATTAACTTGTTGGATCTCCTTGCAGTCCAAGGGACTTTCAAGAGTCTTCTATAGCGCCATAATTTGAAAGCATCAGTTCTTTGGCGTGCACTCTTTATGGTCCAACTCTCACATCCGTACATGACAACTGGAAAAACCATAGCTTTGACTATAGGGGTTTCCCTCTAGTGGATGGAAAATAATCTTAAATTTAACATTTTAGCTCCAGATTTTGTATTTATTTGGCAGTCTAAAGCTGAAACTGCAATACTTTGGCCACCTCATGCGACGAGTTGACTCACTGGAAAAGACTCTGATGCTGGGAAAGGTTGGGGGCGGGAGGAGAAGGGGATGACAGAGAATGAGATGGCTGGATGGCATCACCGACTCTGTGGACATGAGTTTGAGTGAACTCCAGGAGTTGGTGATGGACAGGGAGGCCTGGCGTGCTGTGATTCATGGGGTCGCGGAGAGTCGGACACGACTGAGTGACTGAACTGAACTGATAAATAGTTTAAGAAATGTAGCTTAAGCTGTATTAAAACTTAAAGAATAAACAATAAGAAATTCAAGGAAAAATGTTTGCAAAAAGATGTTTATTGCATCAATCTTCATAAAATAATACATAATAAAAAATTGTTTACAATATGAAATTTAAACACTTGAAGTGAATGTGCATATTATGAGTAACAAAACGCATATCCATTTACAATATTATTCACAAAGATCTAAAATATAGGTAACTGCTTATATGACAGTGACCGTTAACAAAATCAGTATAAAAAATTGCACATGTAATATTTTTATGTTACTATAATGTGGATTGATAAAGTACACAAGATTAATTGATAAGTTGTTATTTGTTTTGTTTTCTAAAATAGAAATGTAAAGATTTTATAAGCAGAAAAATTAACTGCTTTGAGAAATATATTCTTGGATTGTTCTATTTTGAGGGACACATATTTAGATTGTTTGTAATAAGTAAACTTTTGTATGATATTCACACCTTGAAATAAATATTTTATCTTAAGTGTCAGACTGATATTTACCTAGCAATCCAGTTCTATTTTGTGGTGTTACTTTTATTCTAAATTTTCCACTAATTTTTGTTTTCCGGAGAGTTAAAACAGTTATATGTAATAAAGGGAGTATATGCTAAATTCAAAGAAAAAAAAAGTATCAGTTCCATTCGATTGAAGATTTGTTGTAGTTAAATCATCTTTCTCTGCCTTTTCTCTAGATCTTTTCAGCTGGAGCTGCTTACTTGGTCTGTGCCTTAGAAGATGGTATGTCCTGTACCTGCACTGGAGGCATTTTATTGTTTGTTAGAATTTTTCCTAGTGCTAGGTAATTTTAGGCAGAAAGTCATTGCCAGTCAGAAAGAGGCAGGAAAAAAAGCAAAAATAATGTACTCCAAAAAGGATGTTGCTTGCAAAGTTGCACATAATTGTGCTATTTCAAGCCAGTAAGAGCTGGGTTTGGTGGTGTCAGCCACATATACCCTGGAGTGTGTCATTGAAGAGAACCAGGTATTACAGGAGCCACAAGCAGACTGTACAATTAGGGTTAGGTGAAAGGATTGGGTAATCCTGCAATAGTCACTGTTACATAACATGCCAGTTGCTGCCCAGGGATATGAGCGGTAACTGAATATTATAGCGGGAACTGTTAGTTTGACTGCAGCCAAGGGTCACTTGCTGTTTCCATTACAAACTTTGTTTTGTAGTTGGTTTATAACCCAGACAGTTTAATTCACATCAGGCTAAAGCCTGGCATTCAAATTAGAAGCCTAGAGGCACTTCTTTTTCTTTTTTTCCCCAAAAGAGAATTTTGAGCTACAAAGGACCAGAGAGATCTAGTCCAACTTCTGTTTTACAGATTAGAAGATGGAGATACACAGAGAGAGTCAGATGTGCACAGTGTCATTCAATGTGATCAGGACGTATACCTAGACTAGACCTAGGACACAGGTTTCTCTGTCTTTTCGATTAAAACAAACCAAACCAAAGCCAAACCCAAACACAATAAACCTCTAGTAAGCTATATTCATTTAATTTCTTTTTACTGTACAGAAGTCAGAGGAAACAGATGTTGACTCTCTTTCATTCACCAGGGATCCCCCCTTGGACTTGCTGAAGTGACTAGATCAGGGAAATACAGATTGTTACGTGGTAGAACAGGACAGACAGCAGATCTGTTTTGTGACTATTTTGCATTTTGGTATCACTTTTTATTCCAATCTTACCAATTCAATTGATTTATTCAATATCCAGAAAGAAATGACTGCTAAACCACTGATAAATGGGGCACTGGTTTACTACACTCTCATGGTTATGAAATGAATCATAAATTGATTTGGAAAAGAAGAAAGTTATGAAGCCAGGATCATGTTTCTATAAAACCACAAATGGCTGAGTTCAATCGATCAATCATTTTATCTCCATAATATTAAGAAAATGGCTGTGATAGATTGTTTCTCTTTGATAAATTTCAACAATTATTTTGTCAGTATTATAGTCATAATTTTTTATGGAAATAGAAAAAATGAATTTTTTTGGAATTATGTATTACATCCAGTTGGCTGGAGCTAGAAATTATTATATGTCTTGACTTCATGTAGAGCTGGCTTTCCTGAAATCCTACCCAAGAGAGCATCCTATAGCATCCATTATACCATGGCTCAGAAATTAAAAGTGACCTGCTCTGTCAGATATAGAATATCAGTCTATTATGGCAGTGGAAAAAGTGAAAGTGAAAGTGTTAGTCACTCAGTCATGTCCAACTCTTTGTGAACCCATGGACTATAGCCTGTCAGGCTTCTCTGTCTATGGAATTCTCCAGGCAAGAATACTGGAGTGGGTTGTATTCCCTTCTCCAGGGAATCTTCCTGACCCAGGGATTGAAACCAGGACTGTGCATTGCAGGTAGGTTCTTTCCTGTCTGAGCTACCAGAGAAGCCCTGGCAATGGAGTGGGACTTTTTAAAAGTTCATGCCATAAAATCAACATTCAAATGTCAAAACCTAGTTCTATACTCAGCATGACAGTACTCTCCCTCTCTCTACCTTCAACTATTTTTACAGCCAAGACTTCTGCAACTTTTTTTTTGAATGTGTCCTTTTCCTCTAGTAAACAGTCCTTTGAGAACAAGGGTCATACCTTGCTTTATCTATTTTTTTTTTTTTCTTTGTTGGTTGTGCCTCGCAGCATGTGGAATCTTAGTTCTCCCACCAGGGATTGAACCCAAGTCGCCTGCATTGTGGATGGCCAGGGAAGGCCCACTTTTCCTACTTCTATTCCTTCTTCTGTATACCATAACCTGCCCTCAGCCATTGTGTTTTTCACTGGGCATATACATAGTCAAAATTTCTATTATTTATGATGTTATTTACCTGGAGATATACTTGGGCAGAGTATAGGAATATTGTATTAACAATTGTCATTTCCTGTAGAATATGATGATAAAGTGAATGAAACCTAATTTAAAGAAGAGAAAGAGAAAATTGCTGAGGAACCCCAGACCTTTGTTTACAAGAAGTCAGAAATGAGTTGGAAGATAGGAATTAGAATTTCCAGAGTGGAATTTGATAAACGTAACCCAACCAACAGACTTCTTCTCAACATATTTCAGTAATTTTGCACTCATTTTTGCTTTAATTTCCCAAAACAGGATGTCACATTATGAATATATTTTGTTTATATTTTCTGTTGGTAGTCATTATTCTTTAAGTTTACGACATCAACAGCTTGGAGTTCCTATAACCTAAGAAACCATACTGAGGAAGTGGTTGGTAATTGGCAAAAGGAAAGCATAATATGGAGAGAATTAGTTGAAGGCTGTTGTAATAATCTGGCACAGTTAGAAGATTCATTTGTTTTGTGTTTCTTGTCCAATGTATTATAACATTATTGGAGATGACTTCATAGGTCAGTGCCACTAAGAAACCTCATATTTTTATTTAGCATGAAGAGATCCAAACTTGCCAGAAAGTCAATATTTATCAGAGTCACTTTATTTAATATTTTAATTTTCTCCATAACCTAATCCTCATTTCTGGAGCTGACAACTTTAGTTGGTGGTTTTAGGTATTCTCCTTTTGTCAGAAATGGTGTGTGCCATCAACCTAAGTTCTTGTTGCTAAGAGTGAGAGTAGCCTAAAGGTTCTTTTTTACTGAACAGCATGTCTCTGTGGTTGAAAAGCATGAGTATTAGTGGACTTCTTGGTATTTCTGTTAGGTTTCAGTGGTGTTTGGGGTCTTATTTTGGAAGACTGGGGCCATCAAGTTGACCATTTATATATTGGAGGAAGCACAAGTCTTTATGAAAAATCCTTGTGCAGACACTCAGATTGCATAATAATAAAAACCAAAGTGGATTACAGGGAGCTTGACATGCAAATGAAATTCTCTGTGCTCTTTGGTTCCCAAGTCCCTAAAAGGAGACTTAGTTTGGAATGAAATTAAAACTATGTAGAATCTTTGTAAATCTTAACCATTGAAGAAGTTGAAAAACTGACCATCTTCCCAATGACCTAAGCACTGCCTTTCTGTAATCACAGAGATATCAGAAGATGCCTGAAACTCCATGCTACCCATATTTTCAGCCTGTATAAAACTGCATCTTGTGATTTCTAGGAACCTATGTGATTCCCATGATGAGAAATAACTCTATAATAAACTGTTTTCTGAAAGTAAAAGTGATTTAGCCATATTACACAACTTAACTGTTAAACTAGATACACACATGGATACCCTCATATATATATATATATATATATATATATTTATATATAGTGAATATATTTGTCCCTATTTTCTGTCCACATGCTTAAAATTCTTCCATTGTATACTGCATTCCACTATCCGTTACTAATGCTATGTATATATATATATATATAATAGTTTAATACCTCTATCATCTAATCTTTATTTCTCTCATTTTGCTTTTCATTTTGAGAAATTTTCCTTGATGTGACTAGATCTTCTACCAGGACTGTTCTTTCATTCAGTCTCTTTATGAGTGATTTCATTTTCACAATCAAGTTTTTACTTCTAGAAGCAGAAATTTGAATTCCAAGAAAACTTATGGTGATCTGGATTTTCCTTTTTCATAGCAGCATATTTTGGTTTTATTGATATGATGGTCCATGGAACCTGTCGAGGATGATTATTTTAAATTTCCCTTTTAGAAGGCTTCTTTCTTTTCCCTAGGGTATTGGTTTCTTTTTTTATTCTTGTTGATTTTTCCCCAATACTTGATGACCTGTAGTGGTTTATTTATATATACGAATGGAACACAGAAAGGAAGAAGGGAGAAAGATGAGAAAACGGTATGTTGATTTCTCCATTGACTAGGTTTATTATTCATCCCAGAATCTACATTGTGGTATTTAATACCACAGTATGTGGGAGAGGGAAAACTGTGACTCATACTCAAGGGTGCAGTCTAAAATAAAGGTCACTTTGACCTCCTAAATCTGTATACTTTGATTTAGCAATTCTACATCTAGAAATTTACAGTAAGGAATAATCCAAGTTGTACATACAAAGGGCAAATACAAGAATGTGCATCCCAGTCACAACAACACAAGAATAAAATAATATAATTCAATGTCAAAATTGATGTGCTGAATATATAAGCTATGATGATTCAGATAATGGGAAATAGTATAGCCCTAAGACACTTACTCCTTGGAAGGAAAGTTATGACCAACCTAGACAGCATATTAAAAAGCAGAGACATTACTTTGCCAACAAAGGTCGTCTAGTCAAGGCTATGGTTTTTCCCGTGGTCATGTATGGATGTGAGAGTTGGACTGTGAAGAAAGCTGATCGCCAAAGAATTGATGCTTTTGAACTATGGTGCTGGAGAAGACTCTTGAGAGTCCCTTGGACTGCAAGGAGATCCAACTAATCCATTCTAAAGGAGATCAATCCTGGGTGTTCATTGGAAGGACTGATGCTAAAACTGAAACTCCAATACTTTGGCCACCTCATGCGACGAGTTGACTCACTGGAAAACACTCTGATGCTGGGAGGGATTGGGGGTGGGAGGAGAAGGGGACGACAGAGAATGAGATGGCTGGATGGCATCACCGACTCGATGGACATGAGTTTGAGTGAACTCCGGGAGTTGGTAATGGACAGGGAGGCCTGGCGTGCTGTGATTCATGGGGTCGCAAAGAATCGGACACGACTGAGTGACTGAACTAAGATTATGTCTTAAAGCAAGGTCCGTCTAGTCAAGGCAATGGTTTTTCCCGTGCTCATGTATGGATGTGAGAGCTGGACTGTGAAGAAAGCTGATCGCCGAAGAATAGATGCTTTTGAACTGTGGTGTTGGAGAAGACTCTTGAGAGTCCCTTATACTGCAAGGAGATCCAACCAGTCCATTCTAAAGGAGATCAATCCTGGATGTTCATTGGAGGGACTGATGCTAAAGCTGAAGCTGCAATACTTTGGCCACCTCATGCGACGAGTTGACTCACTGGAAAAGACTCCGATGCTGGGAAAGGTTGGGGGCGGGAGGAGAAGGGGACGACGGAGAATGAGATGGCTGGATGGCATCACCGACTCTGTGGACATGAGTTTGAGTGTACTCCGGGAGTTGGTGATGGACAGGGAGGCCTGGTGTGCTGTGATTCATGGGGTCGCGGAGAGTCGGACACGACTGAGCGACTGAACTGAACTGAACTGAAGGAAAGAAGAAAAATTTCACAATAGTATTAATAAAAAGAGAAAATATCTAATTGTTTAAACAATATGACCCTATTTACAAAATAAATGAGAAATATGTGTGTGAGCATGTGTGTACTTGAAGAAAATACAGGAAAATATTAACCAAGTTTATCACTGATGGTGAGAACATTGTGGTTGTTTTTGTGTTTTATTGTAATAATTTTGTTGCTTTTAGTTGTAATACTGTATAAAATTTTTATATTTAATCTATATAAAATGTATGTAATATATGTAAGTTCAGAAACATAATAATAAACTAAAAACAGTAAATTCATATTCAGATATATGAACTAGAGTATTATCAATAGCTTTGGAACTGCCTATGTATCTTTGTGTATTTCTTCAAATTTCATCTTTCTATCCCTAAAGGTAACTATTCTAATGAATTTTGAGTTTATTGTTAACTTCTTACAATTCCCAAAATATCTCTCTTAACAGGTGTATTGTTTTTCTTGCTTTGAATCTTACAAAATTGAATATTATATGACTCAATTCATATCATGAAACCCCAAGTGTATTTTATCACTTTTCTTCTATATGTGTTTCAAAGCTTCATTGTTCCCATTCCTATATCCTAGTCCACTGTGTCACTATATATTCCTATTTATTTATAATATCTTCTGTTCATTGTCACTTAAGATTCATGTATTTTTTGTTAAATGAGTAATGCTGTTAGAAGATTATTGTGACTGTCTCAAGATAAGGACATTTATGAAAAGATTTCTATAAATAATAACTTGTAGAATAGCTGGGGATATTGACGTTTTATGATAGGAAGTCTTTGATGGCTCCCATGTCACACTCGTGTAGAAATATGAGAGGTCAAGGAGTATGAGATAAGTGTAGTGAACTAGGAAAATAGTACAGCTGGTTCAAATTCTTGTTATCTCTTTGTCTTCGGAGATAAGGATGTTTATTTCCTCTGGGTAGCGAAAGCACTTCCCACATGAGGGTTTTATGACCTCACAGGAGGGAAAAGCAAAGGAAAAGTCAGAGGGACCTTGCAGCTTTGGGCATTTTCTCAAGGTGTTGTTTTTGTTCAGTTGCTAAGTCGGGTCTGACTCTCTGTGACCCCATGGACTGCAGCACACCAGACCTCCCCTTCCCTCACTATCTCCCAAAGCTTGCCCAAGTTCATGTTCATCGACTCATGATGCTATCCAACCGTCTCATCCTCTGTCACCCTATTCTCTGTTTGCCTCAATCTTCCCAGAAGACAGCTCAGTTGGTACAGAATCCATCTGCAATGCAGGAGACCCTGGTTCAATTCCTGGGTCAGGAAGATCTGCTGGAGAAGGGATAGGCTACACACTCCAAGTATTCTTGGGCTTCCCTTGTGGCTCAACTGGTAAAGAATCAGCCTGCAATATGGGAGACCTGGGTTCACTCCCTGGGTTGGGAAGATCCCCTGGAGAAGGGAAAGGCTACTCACTCCAGTATTCTGGCCTGGAGAATTCCACGGACTGTATAGTCCATGGGGTCACAAAGAGTTGGACATGACTGAGTGACTCTCACTCACTTTCCCAGCATCAGGGTCTTTTCCCATGAGTCAGCTGTTTGCAACAGATGGCCAAAGTATTTCTCAAGATCCCTCAGCTTCAAGGGATGGTGGAGGGGCCCAATGGAGTATCTTCTCTGTAGGGTAAGGGAATTAGAGAAAGCGAGGTTCAGAGAAAGAAACAGACTGGCACTTTACAAGAACAGATCACCTTTAATGAGGCGAGAAGGGGCAGCAGATTAGTGAGCTGCTGCACTAACCCAAGAAAAGAGTAAGTATATATAGGCATATATGTGGAAATCTACTGCCTTAAGGGGGCCTGTTCTTCTCCAGGGTTGTTCAGATTAGTTATCTTTTAAACATCTGGGGCAAGGAATTTTGGAAATCGGCCAGAGGCTGGGACTGGCTGGGAGCTGGTCATAATCAACCTTAATGTCCATTCTTTTCTTCGGGTGAGAGAGTTCTTTGTTTTGTATAGAATGGTGGGGAGGATCTGGAGGGGAGTTTTAATTCCAGTCTATTTTGAGACATGTAACTTTCCTTCATTCTCCTTCCTGTCTTCTGCCTGCATTGGATGAACCTTGTAAAGTGCATGCTAGGTGCTGCCTAGAGTTACCTGATCATGGAGAACTTCATCTCCCCTGAGGAGAAGAACAAGATTATGAACCGGCTTTTCCTAGACTGCCAAGAGGAGCAGTGGAATTTCCAACCCCTCCTTCCTAGTGGAGCCAATAGCAGCCAAATGAAGCGACCAACATCTGCGGTGGCCTCCAAGAGGCTTGGGTTGCCATGGCAATGGGTGTCCTGCCCCAGGTACAGGGCTGAGAACATCTTGTTTCTGGCGTTGGATGTGTCCCCGCCAGTGGTCTTTGAGATGGAATTCTCTCATGACCAAGAACAAGACCCCCGTGCACTACACATGGAGAGGTTCATGCAGTTGAACAGCCTTCTGGAAAGACCTTCCATATCTAAAGTCTGGAAGTCCAGATCTTGGTGCCAGAGTCCGCAGCGGCCTCCACCTCCCACCGCACACACCTCGCTGGCCACCTCCACTGCTTTGCTCCTCACAACAGTGTTCGACCATGAATGACAACCTTTATCAGGCTGCCTGTGCCCCAGACCCCAAGGACCGGGCTGCCAACCCAGGCTCATCTCACTGAAGCTTGGTCTGTTTGCATGTGTGTGTGTATGTTGGGCTGGGGGGGACCCCCGGCAGGCATGCCTCTGCTGGCTCTTAGCCTTCTTTATTTAATTAATGTTATTTATTCATGGAGCTCAGTTCCTGTGGGAAAGGAGCCCTCGCCTGACCCTGCCATGTGTACTGCCCAGCCTCCTCTTCTGACTTTAGACCCCCCTGCCATAGTCAGACCTCACTCTCCTTCCAGTCAGTTGCCCGCAGAAGGGAAGACGCAGGTACATATGGCTATTTTTTCTATCTGGCTTGCCCCGCAATCTCCATCTCCTCCTATGCTGCCGGTGTGCAGCTCCTGAGCACTTCCTGGGACCTAGAGAAATACAAGGTGTGCGCTAAGGACAGGCTCACCATCCTAATGATGGTGAGCCTGTGCTCCCCATGCAGGGAGCCCTGCTCTCAGTTTTCTGGGCCTCAGCCTCTTTCGACTTCTCGGGCTCCTTATCAAGGACTCCAGTGTCTTCATCTGCACAGCCCATGCTCTTCAGCTTTGGCAAGAACTGATGGCTTCCCAAACTGCTTCCTGTCCACCCTCCCAACTCGTGGAAGGGAACTGTGAACCGACCAGTTGCTGCCTCTTTGGGACCTACAGGACATGGAATAGTAATGGAGAAGTGTGGACAGTCATCAAGGGATGTCCATTTGGTTTTGTCCCCTCTGAGAAGTCACTTTGGCTGACAAGCAATCAGGCCAACTCTCCATTTTTGAGATGTTGTTCCTTCCTGCTTTCATTATTCCTTGCAGCTGCCTGGATCTCCGCTACTAGTGGGAGGATCAGTGTTCCTCTCCCCTGGCTAAACAAAGGTACCAGAATCTGTTGCTTCTCCCCATCATGGAGCACAGGAGATGGAGAGCCAGGCACAACCTTCCAACTCTGCCCAGTCCCCGTGTATCTGAATCACATTTGTTGGGCCCTGTTTCATTAACAAGACTGACCTGTCAGCATTGCGCAGATTGATCCTCAGGGAAATCCTCTCACTCCTCTTTGTGACATCCCAAGATATCTCCAGGTATCTCCAGTAAATTTCTACCAAAAAGAGAGATTCGTTTTCATTGACTTACCTTTTAAGTGTATATTTTGGAAGGGTGAAGAAGTAGTCATGAATGGAACCACATAGTTTGGGATTGCAAAACGACCTAATATGGAGTCTCCAGTTACTAGAATATGAGGAGTTTAGTCACTGGGGAAAGGCATGAAACTGACAGGTCTGCCTGAAATTTGGTGTGTGGGAGCTGGCGGTGGGGGGTGACTACCTGGTTATTCTCTTTCCATCAAGAAATGAACCCTTCTAGCACACAGTTCAGTTTCCGCTCTGAGGAACAAGCTGTAGTTTGGTTTACTTCAATGATGTTGTCATGGTTGCTCTAACAATGACACCAGGTGGTTGGGCCATTCATTTGCCACTGGCTCCTGTCCTTCAAGGAAACAACATTTTTCATCAGAGCCCAGAAGATGGTTTGAGACTCGGGATTCAGATCAGAGATTCGGCTGTGGCTAGGACAGGAGTGTCGTATAGAAATTTCCCAGGTGGCCTGGGCACAGAGGGACCTCCAGGCCTGTGTTGAGCAGCCTCTCCCACGTGGCCTCTTTCTTGTTTATGGATGAAGCCTCACGTGTTACCCTCATTCATCACTTGGACACATCGAGTCTGCATTGTCTGCTCACTTGACCCTCACAGTCTTATAGCACAATGTACCCAACTTCCCCCTCCGCCAGTTTGAGGGCTGGGCCCTAGTGTGGTCAGGGGAGGAGCTCCTGCCTGCATTTTCGTGTATATGTGTGAGTGTTTCTGTATGTGTGTTTACCTCCAGAGGGGACACTTTACACTCGGTATAAGATATGCTGGGAACAGGGCCACCGGGGTGGCTGGATATCAGTCTCTCTCTCTTCTTTTCCTTTTGATGTATCCAACTCTTGGCTGACAAAGTAAAGGCCTTGATTAGGACCAAATTTCCATGTCTGTTGCTATGGTCGTTATTTAGGACAGTGGTTAACAATGCAGTGGTCTGTTCTTTTCACTCTATACAGATGACGATACGGGACATATGCAACATTAATATATATATAAAACATTACCCTCTGTCTTCTTGGCTTAGGATGAAATCTGTCTAGCTGAAATGCACCTGTAGCTCAGTGCTGCCAGCAGCCTGCAGGCCCAAGCCCTGTTCAAATTAACACAGTTGATAATAAAGGAATGAGTATCATTACAAAAAAATAAAAGATCCCTCAACTTAAAATAGTCAGTATGCCAAGGTGCCACATTTCAGGTAGCCTTCCTGAACTCCATCATATAATTTTTAATCTTATTGTAAAACTAATATTATTATAAGGTTATTCTTTTATTTTTTCTAGGAATTATATTTTTTCCAGGAATTGAAAAATTTTCCAGTATCTCAATTTAAAGGTTCATAGTATTCTAATATTTTTAATCTCTGCTCTATCTTTGGTTGTGTTCTATCTTCCATTATTACAACTATTTCTTTGCCTCTACTTCCTCTTTATTTTTCTTAAATAATTCACCATTGTTTTGTGCATTTTATACATAACTTTTAAAAACTTTCTCTTCTTTTATGCATCTTTGGTCTTCCTTTCATGCTGAGGAATATAATTTGGAAGTTAGTTTACTGAAATTCTGCTGATGGTGAAAACTTTCAGTTCTCATTTATGGAAATATGTCTTATTTTGCCCTTGTTACTGAGAAATTGGCTGGTTGCACAACTGGGAATTTTATCATTTCACTGTGATCTGGCTTCTGTTATTGCTGTTTGGACATTTACTATTTCTTCATTTTTTTTTTTTTTTTGTTGTTGTTGTCATTTTGGAGGAGATTTATTTGCTCAAGTTGCTGCTTTTATGAGTTTCTCTTCCTTCATCTCTGAAGTTATAAAATTTTAGTGGAAGGTGCATAATTATAGATTCATTTTTTAAAATCTATCCCATTTGGTATACATTGTGCTTCCTCTGTAAATTCTTGTCTTTCATCATTTCTGGAAAATTCTTTATCATGACCTTTTCAAAAGTTGACTCTGCTCCATAATCTCTATTCTCGTCTCACTCTGATAAGACAAGGTTTAATTCGCTATCTTTCCTATCTCCAAACACTATTTAGTAATTTCATTTTCTTTTGTCTTTGTGCTGCATTTTTAATTACTTTTTTATGCTGAAACATTCCTTACTGACTTTTCATCTGTGATAACTGTAATCATCTCATTAATTTTTAATTTAAAGGTTATATTTTCATCCTTAACAGTTGTATTTTGTTAAAAATCCACCTGCTAGCTCAAGAAACATATTACCTTGCATTCTTAAAAAGTAATTAGCTATTTATCTGGCTGTGCTGAATCTTCGTTGGTGCTCCGGTTTTTCTCTGGTTTTGGTGAGCAGAGGCTATGCTCTAGTTGTGATATGGGGGAACCCATTGTGGTGGCTTCTCCTTTAGCAGAGCACAGTTGCTAGAGAGCTTGCGCTTCATCAGTTGTGGCATGTGGGTTAAGTAGTTTCGGCTCTCGGGCTCTAGAGCACATACTCAGTAGTTGTGGCCCACCCGCTTAGTTGCCCCGAGGCATGCAGGATCTTCGTGGATCAGGGATTGAACCCATGTCTCCTGCATTGGCAGGCAGATTCTTTACCACTGAGCCACCAGGAAAGTCCTACTCTTCATTTTTAAAGTATTTTATACGTGTCTTAGATCTAATCATGTCAATACCTGCAGTTTGTGAGATCTGCATCTATTGTTTGTTGATTCTCCTGACTCTTACCAGTGACAGCGTTTCACTTTTGCTGTGATCTTTGATCAGAGATAATATTTCACTGACAAAATAAGTAAAAATCCTGAGGACCTGAATTTCATCTGGAGTGGGTTAATGCAACAATGAGGTCTTATTTTTACTCTATGGATTGAACAGAAATTGCAAGTGATAATATCCATTGTCAACAGAGATTTTTCTAAAGAGAAAACTTGAATTGTTATTGCCTGTCAGAGTTGAATAGGTTAAATCACAAGGTTTGTTATAAACAAGGTTATATAGCAATAGAAAGCTTAACAAATGTTCTCATTGTGTTGTTAACACTACCAAGTAAGTTTAAATCATAACCAAGGCAGTTACAGAATAAATCAGTGATATCTCAGAATGAGTTAATTATTATGAGACAAGTGGGTGACCACAATCTCATTCAAGAAACATAATTTAAAACAAGTGAATATAGTGTTTTATAAGAAACAGTATATTAACAAATTAACTTTTTATTAAAAAAACCCATACATTTGGAATTATAAGTGAAAAGTTCTTAGAATCTTTTAGTAATACAGAAAAATCTTTTGTTTTTCTTTTAAAATAAATTTAGACAAAAATTCAGTTTTCATGATGACAAGATATAGGCTAAATGTAGATTTATATTACATTTTATGAAAACTAGCATGAAAATATTTCCCAGCTTTTTCTTATCCTTCTGATTAAATATAATGGCTATATGAGAGCTTTGTCCTTTCAAAGCGGCCATATCAATTGTCTAACCATTATGTTTAAAGTTTCTTATTGAACTTTGCTTGTATCCCTCCAAATTTACATGCTGAAATCTAATCACCAATGTGATGGTATTTAAAAGTAAGGACTTTGGGACGTGTTAGGTCATGAGGGTGGAATGCTCATGAATGGGATTAGTGTCCTTATAAACAGACAGTAGTAGGAGAACTGCCTCATCTTTCCTGTCATATGGGGGCATAGTGAAAAGACGGCTATGAACCAGGAAGTGTCTATGAACCAGGAAGTGGGTGCTCACTAGACACTGAATCTGTCAGTGCCTTGATCATGGACACCCCGGCCTCCACAACTGTGAGGAATAAATCACCCAGCCTCCAGAACTGTAAGAACTAGATTCCCATCACTTATAAGACACCCAGTCTATTTTTGTATAGCAGTCCATTTTATTAGGAATAAGAAGTTTTAATTAAATTCTATGGTCTCTGCATTAATTTTCTGTTCTAGGAAAGATTAAATTTAAGAATATGAAACATTTATTTTTTCCACATTAAGGAGTAAGTTTTTCTTCGACACAGCTGTTTGAAATGTTAATTTTAACTGCCTTTTGGTAGAGAAAATCTGCAAAATATATTAAAATTAAATGTATTCATTTCTACCTAATCACTTTACCTGGGAAATTATCCAAAAGGAATAAATAAGCAATGCATAAGGGTTATTACAGCAGCTGGTACTGATTTTTAATAAAAGTATTGCCACCAGGAGGAATAGAGAGCGGGTAGTTGAATATATCTAACTACATTCAAGTGATTGAATGTGTTGGGAAACAATTTTAATAAGTCTTTCACTGTTTGGCACATCTTGGGAACATAGGCACTGACAGTTTTTCCTTCTGGACTATTTTTTTAAGGATGTTTTCCATAGTGAAAAACCGTGATAGAGATAGGATCTTCCCCAGGGACAAAGAGCCAGCATGCTTACCGTCTGCTATAATAAAGATATTATTTCTCTTGCTTAAAGAGTAGACATGCTTATTACTCATTGTAAGATACTGACCTGTATGCTAATAGTTCGTCTCTTGAAATGCAAACCACTGAACGTGTAGACTACATCTAGGTATCTTCTCTGTAAGATTTTGGAGCAGAAGGAACCCTCAAAAGTAAGCTGATGTTCATGCTGTTTACCATGCTCTGTAATAAATTCTTTTGTCTCTGACTTAGGAGTCCTGTGTCATTTTTTAGCATCCATAAGACTGTGGCTGATTAACTTGTCAGCTTGCAAGTAAGATGATATATCAGGCTTCCTCGATGGCTCACCAGGTAAAGAATCCGTCTACACTGTAGGAGACACAGGAGACGAGGGTTTGATCTCTGGGTCAGGAAGATTCCCTGGACAAGGAAATGGCAACCCACTGCATTATTCTCGCTTGAAAAATCTGATGGACAGAAGAGCCTGGTGGGCTACAGTCCAAAGGGTCGCAAAGGGTCAGACACAACTAAGCGACTAAGTACACACACACAAGACAGATCAGACCCATCACAATTCTCAGCAGTTTTGGTGACAAGGATGGGATGCTGATTGAAACGTGCCTTTCTGAAGGAAAAGGAATATGGGTCCTGCAGGCCAGGTCTGGGAATATGACAAGACTCTGAGATCTGACAGCAAATGTTAGGCAAGGGGGCTGGGTATTACATAATGATTCTCTGCAGTCCCACCTGTTAATAAATGTTTGGAGCAATGAGAGCTAGGATCGAACCAAACTGCTCAAATGATGCCCTGGTTATTGCGCACTCTCCTCTGGGAGGGTGGATAAGCAAATGTTACCATGACAACAGGGCATAGAGCTGAAGCTCTACAGCTTCAGCCAAAAAGTAATGAGGCTGCAACTGATGAACCAAAGAGTCCTCAAAGCCAAAAAAACTGCTGTCAACAATGAGGACCTTGCTATTCAACACAGAACTTTGGGCAGACCAAAATAGCTAGAAGTTCTTTTTGTGAGTCTTGAGCTAGCCCCTATTCAAAACCTGCTCAAACTGGATACAGTATCTTGTTTATTGGCAAGAAGCTTCTCTCTCCACTAATGCCCTCTACTTATTCTCTTCCACTCTACCCTGATATCAGCTGCTTTACAGAGATCTCTCTGTCCCCAAAAGAGACCAAATATCATTCCCACCAGTCTTATTATCTTGGAGAACTCTGTTGGATACAACTGCCAAAGTGTCATCTTACCTACTTCTGTCTGGGGACTTGGCACCCAGATTTGATGAATGGATTTGGGGCAAGGTTTACAGTGGGAAAAGGAAGCTAATGTGACCTTGGAGGCTGAGGGATTTGGGCCAATTTAATTGATGAACTCTGGACGGAGGTTCGTGACATTGTACAGGAGACAGGGACCAAGACCATCCCCATGGAAAAGAAATGCAAAAAAGCAAAATGGCTGTCTGAGGAGACCTTACAAATAGCTGTGAAAAGAAGAGAAGCGAAAAGCAAAGGAGAAAAGGAAAGATAAAAGCATCTGAATGCAGAGTTCCAAAGAATAGCAAGGAGAGATAAGAAAGCCTTCCTCAGTGATCAATGCAAAGAAATAGAGGAAAACAACAGAATGGGAAAAACAAGACATCTCTTCAAGAAAATTAGAGATTCCAAGGGAATATTTCATGCAAAGATGGGCTCGATAAAGGACAGAAATGGTATGGACCTAACAGAAGCAGAAGATATTAAGAAGAGGTGGCAAGAATTACACAGAAGAACTGTACAAAAAACATCTTCACGACCAAGATAGTCATGATAACGTGATCACTAACCTAGAGCCAGACATCTTGGAATGTGAAGTCATGTGGGCCTTAGAAAGCATCACTATGAACAAAGCTAGTGGAGGTGATGGAATTCCAGTGGAGCTATTTCAAATCTTTTTTTTTTTTATTTTAAAAAAGAATTTTATTAAAAAAGCACAAATGCAAAGAAATGAACAGAGGAAAATTTATGCGTCGAACCTGGACTGGTCACTTATGATAATATACATGCTACAATTCCATTCTCCCCAATCATTCCACCTTCACCCTCTCCCACAGAGTCCCAAAGACTGTTCTAAATGCCTATGTCTCTTTTGCAGTCTCTTATACAGGGTTCAGGTTACCATTTTTCTAAATTCCATATATATGCGTTAATATACGGTATTGATGTTCTTCTTTCTGGCTTACTTCACTCTGTATAATTGGCTCCAATTTCATCCACCTCATTAAAACTGATTCAAATGCATTCTTTTTGATGGCTGAGAAATACTCCATTGTGTATATGTACCAAAGCTTTCTTATCCATTCATCTGCAGATGGACATCTAGGTTGCTTCCATGTCCTGGCTATTATAAACAGTGCTGCAGTGAACATTGGAGTACATGTGTCTCTTTCAATTCTGGTGTCCTCGGTGTGTATGCCCAGGAGTGCGATCGCTGGATCATATGGCAGTTCTATTTCCAGTTTTCTGAGGAATCTCCACACTGTTCTCCATAGTGGCTGTACTAGTTTGCATTCCCACCAACAGTGTAAGAGGGTTCCCTTCTCTCCACACCCTCTCCAGCACTTATTGCATGTAGACTTTTGGATAGCAGCCATTCTGACTGGTGTGAAATGGTATCTCATTGTGGTTTTGATTTGCATTTCTCTGATGATGAGGGATGTTTTGCATTTTTTCATGTGTTTATTAGCCATCTTTATGTCTTCTTTGGAGAAATGTCTGTTTAGTTCTTTGGCCCATTTTTTGATTGGGTCACTTAGTTTTCTGGAATTAAGCTGCAGGAGCTGCTTGTATAATTTGGAGATTAATCCTTTATCAGTTGCTTCATTTGCTATTATTTTCTCCCATTCTGAAGGCTGTCTTCTCACCTTGCTTAGAGTTTCCTTTGCTGTGCAGAAGCTTTTGATTTTAATTAGGTCCCATTTGTTTATTTTTGCTTTTATTTCCAATATTCTGGGAGGTGGGTCTTGGAGGATCCTGCTGTGATTTATGTTGGAGAGTGTTTTGCCTACATTCTCCTCTAGGAGTTTTATAGTTTCTGGTCTTACATTTAGATCTTTAATCCATTTTGAGTTTATTTTGGTGTATGGTGTTAGGAAGTGTTCTAGTTTCATTCTTTGACAAGTGGCTGACCAGTTTTCCCAGCACCACTTGTTAAAGAGACTGTCTTTTCTCCATTTTATATTCTTGCCTCCTTTGTCGAAGATAAGGTGTCCATAGGAGCGTGGGTTTATCTCTGGGCTTTCTATTTTGTTCCATTGATCTATATTTCTGTCTTTATGCCAGTACCATACTGTCTTGATGACTGTGGCTTTGTAATAGAGCCTGAAGTCCGGCAGGTTAATTCCCCCAGTTCCATTCTTCTTCCTCAAGATTGCTTTGGCTATTCGAGGTTTTTTGTATTTCCATACAAATTGTGAGATTATTTGTTCTAGTTCTGTAAAAAATATTGTTGGTAGCTTGATAGGGATTGCATTGAATGTATAAATTACTTTGGGTAGTATACTCATTTTTACAATATTTATTCTTCCAATCCACGAACACGGTATATTTCTCCATCTATTCGTGTCCTCTTTGATTGTTTTCAGTAGTGTTTTATAGTTTTCTATGTACAAGTCTTTTGTTTCCTTAGGTAGATATATTCCTAAGTATTTAATTCTTTTCGTTGCAACAGTGAATGGAATAGTTTCCTTAATTTCTCTTTCTATTTTCTCATTATTAGTGTATAGGAATGCAAGGGATTTCTGTGTGTTGATTTTATATCCTGCAACTTTGCTGTAATCATTGATTAGCTCTAGTAGTTTTCTGGTAGAGTCTTTAGGGTTTTCTGTGTAGAGGATCATGTCATCAGCGAACAGTGAAAGCTTTACTTCTTCTTTTCCAATTTGTATTCCTTTTATGTCTTTTTCTGCTCTGATTGCTGTGGCCAAAACTTCCAGAACTATGTTGAATAGTAGTGGTGAGAGTGGGCACCCTTGTCTTGTTCCTGACTTTAGGGGAAATGCTTTCAGTTTTTCACCATTGAGGATAATGTTTGCTGTGGGTTTGTCATATATAGCTTTTATTATGTTGAGGTATGTCCCTTCAATTCCCACTTTCTGGAGAGTTTTTATCAAAAATGGATGTTGAATTTTGTCGAAGGCTTTCTCTGCATCTATTGAGATAATCATATGATTTTTATTTTTCAGTTTGTTAATATGGTGTATTACGTTGATTGATTTGCGTATATTGAAGAATCCTTGCATTCCTGGGATAAAGCCCACTTGGTCATGATGTATGATCTTCTTAATGTGTTGTTGGATTCTGATTGCTAGAATTTTGTTAAGGATTTTTGCATCTATGTTCATCAGTGATATTGGCCTGTAGTTTTCTTTTTTTGTGGGGTCTTTACCAGGTTTTGGGATTAGGGTGATGGTAGCCTCATAGAATGAGTTTGGAAGTTTCCCTTCCTCAGCAATTTTCTGGAAGAGTTTGAGTAGAATAGGTGTTAGCTCTTCTCTAAATTTTTGGTAGAATTCGGCTGTGAAGCCGTCTGGACCTGGGCTTTTGTTTGCTGGGAGATTTTTGATTACAGTTTCAATTTCCGTGCTTGTGATGGGTTTGTTCAGATTTTCTATTTCTTCCTGGTTCAGTTTTGGAAAGTTGTACTTTTCTAGGAATTTGTCCATTTCTTCCAGGTTATTCATTTTATTGCCATATAATTGCTGATAGTATTCTCTAATAATCCTTTGTATTTCTGTGTTGTCAGTTGTGATCTCTCCATTTTCATTTCTAATTTTATTGATTTGGTTCTTCTCCCTTTGTTTCTTGATGAGTCTGGCTAGTGGTTTGTCAATTTTATTCACCTTCTCAAAGAACCAGCTTTTGGCTTTGTTGATTTTTGCTATGGTCTCTTTTGTTTCTTTTGCATTTATCTCTGCCCTAATTTTTATGATTTCTTTCCTTCTACTGACCCTGGGGTTCTTCATTTCTTCCTTTTCTAGTTGCTTTAGATGTAGAGTTAGGTTATTTAGTTGACTTTTTTCTTGTTTCTTGAGGTATGCCTGTATTGTTATGAACTTCCCCCTTAGCACTGCTTTTACAGTGTCCCAGAGGTTTTGGGTTGTTGTGTTTTCATTTTCATTCATTTCTATGCATATTTTGATGTCTCTTTTGATTTCTTCTATGATTAGTTCATTATTCAGCAGCGTGTTGTTCAGTCTCCATATGTTGGCACTTTTAACAGTTATTCTCCTGTAATTGAGATCTAATCTTACTGCATTGTGGTCAGAAAAGATGCTTGGATGAAGAGGCAGAGAAATACCCAGCAAGTAAAGGAACAAGATAATTGCCCACCAACACAAACAAAAGAAGAAGATATAGGGAATCTACCTGATAAAGAATTTCGAATTTTGATGGTGAAAATGATTCAAAATCTTGAAAGTAAAATGGAGTTACAGATAAATAACCTGGAGAAAAGGATTGAGAAGATGGAAGAAAGATTTAATAAGGACTTAGAGGAAATAAAAAAGAGTCAATATACAATGAATAATGCAATAGATGAGATCAGAAACACTCTGGAGGGAACAAACAGTAGAATAACAGAGGCAGAAGACAGGATAAGCGAACTAGAAGATAGAATTGTAGAAATAAATGAAACAGAGAGGAAAAAAGAAAAACGAATTAAAATAAATGAGGACAATATTAGAGACCTCTGGGACAATGTTAAACGCTCCAACATTCGAATCATAGGAGTCCCAGAAGAAGAAGACAAAAAGAAAGACCATGAGAGAATACTTGAGGAGATAATAGTTGAAAACTTCCCTAAAATAGGGAAAGAAATAATCACCCAAGTCCAAGAAATCCAGAGAGTCCCCAACAGGATAAACCCAAGGCGAAATACTCCAAGACACATATTAATCAAATTAACAAAGATCAAACACAAAGAACAAATATTAAAAGCAGCAAGGGAAAAGCAGCAAATAACACTCAAGGGGATTCCCATAAGGATAACAGCTGATCTTTCAACAGAAACTCTTCAGGCCAGAAGGGAGTGGCAAGATATACTTAAAGTGATGAAAGAAAATAACCTACAGCCCAGATTACTATACCCAGCAAGGATCTCATTCAAATATGAAGGAGAAATCAAAAGCTTTACAGACAAGCAAAAGCTGAGGGAATTCAGCATCACCAAACCAGCTCTCCAACAAATGCTAAAGGATCTTCTATAGACAGGAATCACAGAAAGAGTGTATAAACTTGAACCCAAAGCAATAAAGAAAATGGCTACGGGATCCTACTTTTCAATAATTACCTTAAACGTAAATGGGTTGAATGCCCCAACCAAAAGACAAAGGCTGGCTGAATGGATACAAAAACAAAACCCCCATATATGTTGTCTACAAGAGACCCACCTCAAAACGAGGGACGCATACAGACTGAAAGTGAAGGGCTGGAAAAAGATAGTCCATGCAAATAGAGACCAAAAGAAAGCAGGAGTAGCAATACTCATATCAGATAAAATAGACTTTAAAACAAAGGCTGTGAAATGAGACAAAGAAGGAAACTACATAATGATCAAAGGATCAATCCAAGAAGAAGATATAACAATTATAAATATTTATGCACCTAACATAGGAGCACCGCAATATGTAAGACAATTACTAACAAGTATGAAAGGGGAAATTAACAATAACACAATAATAGTGGGAGATTTTAACACCCCACTTACATCTATGGATAGATCAACTAAACAGAAAATTAACAAGGAAACACAATCTTTAAATGATATAATAGAAGAGTTAGACCTAATAGATATCTATAGGACATTTCACCCCAAAACAATGAATTTCACCTTTTTCTCAAGTGCACACGGAACCTTTTCCAGGATAGATCACATCCTGGGACATAAATCTAGCCTTGGTAAATTCAAAAAAATATTTCAAATCTTGAAAGATGATGCTGTGAAAGTGCGGCACTCAATATGCCAGCAGATTTGGAAAACTCAGCAGTGGCCACAGGACTGGAAGAGGTCAGTCTTCATTCCAATCCCAAAGAAAGGCAATGCCAAAGGATGCTCAAACTACTGCACAATTGCACTCATCTCACACCCTAGCAAAGTCATGCTCAAAATCCTCCAAGCCAGGCTTCAGCAATATGTGAACCGTGAACTCCTAGATGTTCAAGCAGGTTTTAGAAAAGGCAGAGGCACCAGAGATCAAATTGCCAACATCCGCTGGATCATGGAGAAAGCAAGAGAGTTCCAGAAGAGCATCTATTTCTGCTTCATTGACTATGCCAAAGCCTTTGACTGTGTGGATCACAATAAACTGTGGAAAATTCTGAAAGAGATGGGAATCCCAGACCACCTGACCTGCCTCTTGAGAAACCTGTATGCAGGTCAGGAAGCAACAGTCAGAACTGTACATGGAACAACAGACTGGTTCCAAATAGGAAAAGGAGTGAGTCAAGGCTGTATATTGTCACCTTGCTTATTTAACTTATATGCAGAGTACATCATGAGGAACGCTGGGCTGGAAGAAGCACAAGCTGGAATCAAGATTGCTGGGAGAAATATCAATAAGCTCAGATATGCAGATGACACTACCCTTATGGCAGAAAGTGAAGAGGAACTCAAAAGCCTCTTGATGAAAGTGAAAGAGGAGAGTGAAAAGGTTGGCTTGAAGCTCAACATTCAGAAAACAAAGATCATGGCATCTGGTCCCATCATTTCATGGGAAATAGATGGAAAAACAGTGGAAACAGTGTCAGACTTTATTTTTTTGGGCTCCAAAATCACTGCAGATGCTGATTGCAGCCATGAAATTAAAAGACGCTTACTCCTTGGAAGGAAAGTTATGACCAACCTTGATAATATATTAAAAAGCAGAGACATTACTTTGCCAACAAACGTCCGTCTAGTCAAGGCTATGTTTTTTCCCATGGTCATGTATGGATGTGAGAGTTGGACTGTGAAGAAAGCTGATCACCGAAGAATTTATGCTTTTGAACTGTGGTGCTGGAGAAGACTCTTTAGAGTCCCTTGTACTGCAAGGAGATCAAACCAGTCCATTCTAAAGGCGATCAATCCTGGGTGTTCATTGGAAGGCCTGATGCTAAAGCTGAAACTGCAATACTTTGGCCACCTCATGAGACGCGTTGACTCACTGGAAAAGACTTTGATGTTAGGAAAGGTTGGGGGCGGGAGGAGAAGGGGACGACAGAGAATGAGATGGCTGGATGGCATCACCGACTCTGTGGACATGAGTTTGAGTGAACTGCGGGAGTTGGTGATGGACAGGGAGGCCTGGCGTGCTGTGATTCATGGGGTCGCGGAGAGTCGGACACGACTGAGCGACAGAACTGAATGTACTATTGCTATTTCTACATTTGAATGTACTTCCTCATCCCAGGAGTGCCAAGGATACTCTCCCAGTTCTAGAAGAGCTGTAGGTAAAGAAGTGCTAATAGAACTCACAACACTAATGACACCTTTGAGCTCAAGTGTTGCTGACAACTTTCAGTCAATTAGGGTCCTCGGCAGAGGGAGGCAGCCTCTATCCTGAGTGGTCCTTTGGGGTTTCAGACTCATTCCCTCTCTGGTATTGCCTAGCCCAGTAGGGTTAGGCTATTAAAAAAAATTTATTGAGGTATAGTTGATTTATAATGTTGTGCTAGTTTCAGGTCTACAGCAAAGTTAATCTGTTATACTCAGCCATAAAAAAGAACAACATAATGCCATTTGCAGCAACATGGGTAGAGATAGAGATTGTCACACTGAGTGAAGTAAATCAGAGGAAGACAAATATTTCATGATATTGCTTATATACAGAATCATTTTTTTTTTAAAAAAAAGGCTCCAAATGAGCTTATCTACAAGACAGAAATAGAATTACAGATGTAGAAAATAAACTTATGGTTACATGGTGGGGGAAGGGGGAGGGATAAATTGGGAGATTGGGATTGATATATACACACTTCTGTATATAAAATGGGGCTTCCCTGGTGGCTCAGGAGGTAAAGAATCTGATTGCAATGCAGGAGACCTAGGTTCGATTCCTGGGTTGGGAAGATCCCCCTGGAGGAGGGCACAGCAATCCACTCCAGTATTCTTGCTGGAGAATCCCCATGGATAGAGGAAACTGGCAGGCTACAGTCCATAGTGTCAAAAAGAGTCAGACATGACTGAGCGACTAATACACACACACATGAAATAGATAACTCACAGGGACCTACTGTGTAGCACAGAATTCTACTCAATACTCAGTAATGACCTATATGGGTAAGGTTTTTTTTAAACCAGTTAATAGCTTGCTACTAGGCTCTTGGCTCTTGGGGCTTCCCTGGTAGCTCAGACAGTAAGGAATCCACCTGCAATGTGGGAGACCTGGATTCCATCCCTGGGTTGGGAAGATCCCCTGGAGAAAGGAATGGCTACCCATTCCAGTATTCTGGCCTGGAGAATTCCGTGAACAGAGAAGCCTGGCAGGCTACAGTCCGTGGGGTCACAACAAGTCGGATATGAGTGAGCAACTTTTACTTTTACTTTTCACTTTCCAGCTCTTGGCAAGGGTGATGCTAGTGGTAAAGAACCTACTTGCCAGTGCAGGAGATGTAAGAGACGCAGGTTTGATCCCCTAGTCGGAAGATCTCCTGGAGGAGGGAACAGGAACCCTCTCCAGTATTCTTGCCTGAAGAATTCCATGGACAGTGAAGCCTGGCAGGCTACAGTCCATATATATGGTCGCACAGAGTCAGACACAACTGAAGCAACTTGGTATAGCATAGCACAGGCTCTTGGCAAAGCTAAACACCTGATCCATAGAAACCTTGTGACTCTATGACCTGATATTTCCATTTTTGCAGGTGGGTCTACAGGGACTCAGTGACCTACATGGTGGGAAAGGCCTAAGGAACCTGACTTGTCAGGTGGAAAATGATATATTTAAGAGCACAGTCAGTCTGGTCCCAGGAACATCTCAGCTTGACATGAAAATTGGAAGTTGCCCATCTGCGGCAGCTCTCAGTGTGGTTCCTGAAGTGCTATTGTTCCTTAATTTATAGAGGTACTTTTAAATACCTGGTCACTATGGTAAAAGTCTCTGTATATTATGCTTTGATCTAAGTAATTCATATTCTAGCGATTTAGAGTATGAGCAGACTGATAACGTGGGTCTACAATCCTGTTTGCAAGGATGTTTATTGCAACACCGTTTTTGCTAGCACTACAGAAAAAAAGAACTACAAGAATCTCTCATTTAGGGACTAGATGTTAGACAGATGAGTTGTTCCAGACAAACCATATCAAAGTAACCCAAAACGTGACAAATAAAAATAATGTTAACTTTTTTGTTGTTTTTTATGGACAGTATTTTCTTAGTGTTATGTAAAGCAAAATTAAAAGCATGTTTCATTACCCTTTTAATTTATTGACCAGGTCCATACAACTTAAAAAACAGAGCAAAGGGCTTGCTTAGCAAAGCCAACTTTAAAACCATGTTCTTAGTTTTCTCCTTCAAACCCCCAACCTTCTGGTCCCACAAGAATATCACCCTTGTGTTCTCACATAAAAATTCTGGTTTCAAGATTTACTATTATGTGGAAAAGCTATATGTGGAAGGCTAGGAGATAAAAACTTTAATGTGTATCATTTTCTTATAAAAGTCTCCTCTATAAATAAATCTGCATGGACCACCCCTGAATGGAAACAAAAGACATTGGTAATAGAATTGCCTTTGACAAAGAGACAGACAGCTCTGAAAGTATTTGGTGAAAATAAGATTTACTTTCATTGCCATAAGTAAAGAATCCCACTTAGGTTAAGAGGTATTATCTCTGGGTAGTAAAAAAAATCCAAATGGCTATTTATTTACTTACAGCCTATTGCTAAGTCACTAAGGCACTTCAGTCGTTTCTGACTCTGTGCGACCCCATAGACAGCAGCCCACCAGGCTCCCCCATCCCTGGGATTCTCCAAGTAAGAGTACTGGAGTAGGCTGCCATTTCCTTCTCCAATGTGTGAAAGTGAAAAGCGAAAGTGAAGTCGCTCAGTCTTGTCAGACTCAGCGACCCCATGGACTGCAGCCTACCAGGCTCCTCCGCCCGTGGGATTTTTCAGGCAAGAGTACTGGAGTGGGTTGCCATTGCCTTCTCCGTACAGCCTATTACTCATCTTTTATTATTTCTACCATGAACTTGAATTTATTCCAAAGACAAAAAAAAATTGTGAAGTATTTTCCAGCAAGAATACAAAGAAAAGCAAGGATTATTCATATTTTGGTAACTTAGAGAGCAACAAAAATATGGAGATATCCCTGCTTTTCTTTGTATTCTTGCTAGAAAATGCCTTCAAAATAATTGTATCAGGATTATAGTACAATCCTGAATATAAATCTGGATGCTGACAATGGAACAGGGAAGAGGTTAAAAATGACACACAACTAGAAAGGCAAATAAATGCCTGGCAGAGAAAATAAATCTAGTTACAAATTTACCTATGAGAAAATTTCTCAGAATATATACTCAAATGGAAATTCAAAGACAATCTTACAATATCTTGCTTTTATTGTTTATTTTGATGTCTTCTTAGATACAAGGATATGACCAAGCAAATAAATAGTATTGTAACAAGAAATTCTCAGTTCCATTCATTAGATTTCAATAGCTGGGGTTCTCCCAGAAGCCTCTCTGGACTAGCCTCAGTCATTACCATACTATACAGACAGACAGATCTCTCTGGGCCTTTTGGCAGGAATTCTTTTATTTCCCCCAGCACTTTGAAGGATTTGGGATGGAGAACACTGTGCCATTGCCTTTGCACATTTTCCAGACGGTGGAGAATGTGTTTGGGAGCAGCAGATTGAAGTTCATCTTCTGGGGGCCTGTGAAAATATCGTTTCTTTGCAGATTGGTGAACTAATACAAAAAAGTCCTTCAATTATTGGATTATATAATACCATTATATACCACCAGCCCTCTTCTCATGTTAACAATAACCTGCATAGACCAGTTTATAAAGCTCCAAGAATGTGAGGTAGATCCTTCATCTTTTAAGAAAATAGTACCTCTTAAAACAACTAATTTATTTCATCCTTCAGTTGTTGCTAATGGCAACAGAAAGAACGCACTGGAGTGTCATAATAATCCTCCATTAAATCCCTAGTGTTTAAATTTTAATGCTATAATTCAAGAGCTGACAAAAGCCCATTGAGTGCGTCTATAGGGAGGAAAACAGGCAGGCCCATTTTCTCAGGGGTGATACTATAGCAACATGAAATGAATTTGGGGTCAGGGAACAAGCAGTCTCCAGGCTTTGTTTGCATTTCCTGGCTAAAAGTAGAATCTAACATTATAAATTTTACCCAACTAAATAGTTATTTTGAGCAGCAGGAAGATAGCTCCCTTTGTACGCTGTTTATATTGAAAACAGAGAGAAGGTAACAAAACCAGTATTGGAAGAAAGATATGCCGACAAATATATTATGAAGTGACTCTCAAAGTGATCACTTTAGAAACCCCTAAATCCCTCCTATGCTTGACACCCAAACCCTCTCCCCTGGACAAATGATACTTTAGAGCATGGAGAAGTATTACAATTCCCAAAATGCCCTTTAAAAAGAAAGAAACAAAGTCTGGTCCACAGTCCTTGGAAGTGACCCTGTTACAGGCATAGAAAACATGACGTAGTCCAGTGTTGTTGATTACCTCTAGCTCTTTATTTTTTTTTATTGTTTTTTTTTAATTGGAGGCTAATTACCTTACAATATTGTATTGGTTTTGCCATACACTGACATGAATCCACCCCGGGTGTACATGTGTTCCCCATCTTGAACCCCCCTCCCACCTCCCTCTCCATATCATCCCTCTGGGTCATCCCAGTGCACCAGCCCCGAGCATCCTGTATCATGCATTGAACCTGGACTGGCGATTCGTTTCACATATGACAACATACATGTTTCAATGCCATTCTCCCAAATCATCCCACCCTCACCCTCTCCCACAGAGTCCAAAAGACTGTTCTATACATCTGTGTCTCTTTTGCTGTCTCACATACAGGGTTATCGTTACCATCTTTCTAAATTCCATATATATGCGTTAGTATATTGTATTGGTGTTTTTCTTTCTGACTTACTTCACTCTGTATAATAGGCTCCAGTTTCATCCACCTCATTAGAACTGATTCAGTGGTCCTTTTGTTTTAGGGGGAGGGTTTTTTCCTACCAGAATAAGCAAATGCAACCGAATCACATTTGCCTAGGAGGAAAAAAAAACAAAGTCCCCCCAAATACCCTACTTAATTCTCAGAAGTTTCTGTTATCAACCTTCTCCTAGATATCTGTGTTTTCAGTTTCAGTTTTTGTGTTGAATATTAGTACACTGAGTGTCCTGACTCAGTAACATAAAATACTAACATAAACTCAGTAACATAAAATATGAGGTGGATATCCAATAAGGTGTATCCAGTTACAAACTCTATTTATATGACTTGCAATATACAAAAGTGAAGAATGTTAGGTTTTTAAAGGTCTAGTCATAGATGGATATGCAGACAGCTCAATAAAACTCAAAGCTGTTCCTTCTTTTCCATCCCCTCTTCTAGGCCCTCAATATCTCACAGCAACAACTAAAAATCCTTGCCCCAGAAATTCCCTGGCAGTCCAATGGTTAGGACTTCAAGCTCTCACTGCTGAGGACCTGAGTTTGATCCTTGGTCTAGGAACTAAGATCCCACAAGCAGTGCAGTGCGTGATCAAAAATAAATAAAAAAATAAAAATCCTTGCCCCTCCCAACCTTTCAAGATCTCTAGAATACAAATCTATATTTGCATTTCATCCTAAATATAGTGGCAATATTTTTAATCACTTTCCTAAACTAAAGACAAAGTTTCTCCCCTGTTAAAAAATCTTCATTGCCTATGAGTGAATCAAATGCATACTCCTAAAATTTAATTGCTATCATAAGTAAGCCATGTTGTATAGTTTGCTCTTCCTTATTGTATCTTTATACCTTCCTCATAGTATAGTTACAGGAAGTATACTCCTCCTAGAAAATTATTTATTTTCTTTCTTTTTTTCTTAAGCTCATGTGGCATATCTAGAATTGTCTTTAGGAATTTAATTAATTTCTTCTAATAAATTGTGTATTATTGCCAAGTACAGGGCCTACATACCCAATTATTTTCTTCTACCCACTTCACACTTGGAAAGAAGTGTTTTTTAATGAAAATATTCTCTAAGCTGCATTGCTTATCTGGCTCTTCCTATTATGCATATCAAACATATGATAATATCAACAAAAAGAAACTATGGAATAAAATATATTAATAAGTAATATACTATGATCAGTTGTAAGTGCCTTCTGCTTATTATCATTATTGAGGAATCCAGGTTGCTGGGTGCTTCTTCGCTATACATGTTTACATGATTGCTGAGTCAGGAGAGGAGAACGAGGTGAACTATACCATGCCAACTTTGAAAACGTCTCTCCAAAAATGACACATCACTTCTGCTCATATTGCATAAAGGCAAAGGAAGTCACAATGCCAACTTGACTTCCAGAGGACAAAATAAATGTAATCCTACACATGTGACAGAGATGGAGACATTCTGAAATGGCTGGAAATGGCACTATAATTACTGCCCCATATTTTCCCAAGAGTTAGAAGAAAACAAAAGCAATAAATTTCAAAATTTACTTAAAAATGGCAAAATAATTAGTGAGAAAATTTCCTCAGGTTGATTGATGATACTGCTCAAAAACCTTAGCAAACACCTTCCTCATAATGAAATTTTAAATATTTTACCATTAAGATTAAAGGTCAGTTCTGTTCAGTTGCTCATTCGTGTCTGACTCTTTGTGACCCCATGGACTGCAGTACGCCAGGCTTCCCTGTCCATCACCAATTCCCGGAGTTTGCTCAAACCCATGTCCATTGAGTTGGTGATGCCATCCAACCATCCCATCCTCTGTCGTCCCCTTCTCCTCCTCCCTTCAATCTTTCCCAACATCAGGGTCTTTTCCAATGAGTCAGTTATTCACATTAGTTGGCCAAAGTATTGGAGTTTCAGCTGCAACATCAGTCCTTCCAAGGAATATTCAGGACTGGTTTCCTTTAGAATGGACTGGTTGGATCTCCTTGCAGTCCAAGGGACTCTCAAGAATTTTCTCCAATACCACACTTCAAAAGCATCAATTCTTCAGCACTCAGTTTTCTGTATAGTCCAACTTTCACATCCATATATGACTATTGGAAAAACCATAGCTTTGACTAGATGGACCTTTGTTTGCAAAGTAATGTCTCTGCTTTTTAATATGCTGTCTAGGTTGGTCATAGCTTTTCTTCCAAGGAGCAAGTGTCTTTTAATTTCATGGCTGCAGCCACCATCTGCAGTGATTTTGGAGCCCAGAAAATAAAGTCTCTCACTGTCTCCATTGTTTGTTTCTCCATCTATTTGTCATAAAGTGATGGGACTGGATGCCATGATCTTAGCTTTTTGCATATTGAGTTTTAAGCCAGCTTTTAAGCCAAGATTAAAGATAAGAATGTTTATTACCATTGCTATGATCAATACAAACTGCAACTCCTGGCTAAGACAGTAATACAAAAAAGAAAATGAGATATAAGATTTAAAAGAGAAAAATAATTGCTATTTCTAAAGGTATGATATGAATTGTTGATATTGTTTATTTTTTGAATTATCCATCAGAATTATTAATAATTATGAGCAAATTAGCCATAAAATTACTTTAAAAATCAAAAGCAGAAGAATATCAGTGACCTGTGGAACAATAGCAAAGGAACTAACACTTGTATAACTGAAGTCTAAGAGAGAAGAAAAAGTATGGGGCAAAAAAATTAAGAAAGTATTGTTTAAAATTTGTTAACTTTATTTTAAAAATATACCCATAATTATAAAAATTTAAGCAAACACCAAGCAGAAAGGAAAACAAGACTTAGGCCTATTATATTAAACTGCTGAAAGCCAAAGTTAAACAGAACATAAAAAGAGCAAGAGGAAAAATACACATGAACAGGGAATAAAATAAGAAGGCTGTTTTCTTACCAGAAACATTAAAAATCAGAAGGCAATGGAAAAATATCTTTTAAATTTATTAAGAATATATAAAATCTATCAATCTAGAAAAAGCATTGTTCAGCAAATGTGTGCAAGACATATTTGAGGAAGTTCTTTTGGCTAAGAGTAAGTGATACATGCGGAGAAGGCAATGGCAAGCCACTCCAGTACTATTGCCTAGAAAATCCCATGGATGGAGGAGCCTGGTAGGCTGCAGTCCGTGGGGTCGCTAAGGGTCAGACATGACTGAGTGACTTCACTTTCACTTTTCACTTTCACACATTAGAGAAGGAAATGGCAACCCACTCCAGTGTTCTTGCCTGGAGAATCCCAGGGACGGGGGAGCCTGGTGGGCTTCCGTCTATGGGGTCACACAGAGTCGGACACAACTGAAGTGACTTAGCAGCAGCAGCAGCAGCAAGTGATACCTGATGAAAATTTGATAATGAAGAGTGAAACATTAAATATTGTGATACATTTTATGAAAATAAATTAGATGAAAAAGATACACTTTTTTGGAGAAAAACAACAAACCAAAGTGACAAAATTGAAAAAAATAATTGTATCATCCTATTATGTAAATAAAAGTCATAATTAAAAAGACAGTCAAAAGGTACAAACTTCTAGTTATAAAATAAGTAAGTTTTGGGGATGTAAAGTACTGCATGGTGACAGTTAATAATCCTGTATTGTACTGAAAGTTGATGAGAGTAGATCTTAACAGTTTTTATCACAGGGAAAAAATTATAACTGTGTCTGGTGATTGATGTTAACGAAACGTATTGTGGTCATCATTTCATATATATACATATACTGAATCATTATATTATACACTTGAAACTGTTCAATAAAATAATGTTATATGTCTATAATATATAAATAAAAGTAAAAATCCTTCCTTCAAAGAAAATGCTGGGCTCGGATGGCTTCATTGGTGAATTTTATAAAGCATTTAAACAAGAAATTATACCAATAATTGTCTTCTGATCTGTTTTTCCAGGGAAATTGGCATTTAAGGGAACAGTCTGAGTTTATTTGCTGAATAGACATATTTAGATTTGGGTCTGGCCAATAAGAAATTTCACTATAATTTCAGCTGGGCTATAATACTGTTGAAGTTATTCATTTATCATTCAGTGAGCATTTGACATTGGTGCTTAACTTCAGCTGGCTTCTCCCTTGCTACAGGCTGAGGTACAAAAAAAGAAATTAAAAACATAGGAACAGGGCACTGCTGTTGGGCAAAAAAATCCAAGTTATAATCTCTTGAAGATGACTAATGTCAACATTGATATAAACAAAGTCTGGGTGTTGGAAAGAAAGAAAAGGAACTCTGGTAAATCTGAGCCTAGATTAAGGTGAGTTTTGCATTTCATAAACACATGCTTTAGGCCAAATATTTAATGGACTAAAACTAATCACAGGGTTCTTGTTGCAGGTAAAAGAGAAGTAAGAAAAGATAGTCTTTTACATACATTTCTTTCTAGTTTTAAAAATTAGTATTCTAGCAAAAAATTTCCCAAAGTGAAGGAGAATAGGCATTACTGAGGAAGAGGAAGAAAATTGTACATCTGTCAGTAGCCATCTGAAAGACAAGCTTTCAAGGAAGAAGGAAGTTCTGGCAAGCTAAAGCAGCAGCCTTTCACTGAATCTTCATATGCATGGGCCGCAGTGTATGTAAATATTAATGGTGTGGGTCAGATTCCCCACAAATTGACTCTGAGATGTGTGAGATGTGAGGGAAGCAGAGTCAGGCCAAGGGAGAAGTTGGGCTGCAATGTAGTAGCAACAAAAACCAAGGCAAGCCCAAGGGGAGCCATGAGTCTGGAATGGCTCTCTAGGTATATTTTGATTTGGGGAAGGGAGGCCAGCTCTTCATATGGCATATCAACAAGTCTTGGGATGTATCTTGTCCTCTGCAGGAGGAAGGATGATGGGCAATATGGCTGTTTTCACTGGATGGCAAATCCCAGGGAGAACTGACGGGTGACAGCTAACAGCCAGCAGCACACTCAGCAGTTGAGGGAATGAGCACTTTCCTTCCTGGAAAGGGAACCTGGGCAATGTTTACTACAGTCCACTTTTGCACAGCTTGGATCCTCTTGCTTCATCTAAACCCTGAAGGTCTTCCTGCAGGAGGGGTGGGTCTCTTTCCTAGGGTAAACTTATTAGACGAACATCAATGAAGAAAGCTATAGCCTTCCTGGATGCAGGTAGGCTTGAGGCTACAATGTGATACGTCTTAGTTTCCTTCCTCCATGATTTATCCTAGATTTTCTTCTCCCACAGCTTATACCTATGCTGCCTTTGGCGCTGAGCTGGTGGGGTGATCTAAAGTTGTATCTCTGATTATCTAAATCCCTGATAGAGTCCTTCTAAGACCTTGGCTACTGTATTTGTCTATTTATCATCACAACTGAGCAAAGAAGTATTGAGATAACCAAGCGCCAAACATATTCCTCCCTGGCCTCAATGTTCCATAACAGCCTTCCTCCTGATGATTACATCAATTGCTTCTTTCAATATTGTATTCCTCTCCTTGCCCCCAGCCCCTTGTCATGAGAAGTATGAAGTATATAGGCATAAATCATAGCTTGTATTTCCAAGGTGGAAGTTCCCCACATATAGGAACTAACACCAGTAAACACAGAGAGGCCAGAATCCAGAAAAGGAAGAAGAAACTTCCTATGGATCATTCCTACCTTCATCCCTTGGTCCCTGGCACTATGTATTCTATTTAACTAATGGGGCACAGCACTATATATTAGTTGTTAATCTGAGTACATATCACATCCTGGAAGATGACTACCTATCCTTGCATGGTATCATTTTTGAACTTGTGCCTTTTCTATGCCATCTGTAAGCTATTCTATTGCTCTTCAATGCCAGCTGTTTTGGATGCTGTGTACATGACAAGACCAGCTGATCTCATGACTGTGGGTCCATGGTTACACCTCGTTTGCTATAAAGTGAATGTCTTAGTCAATGGTTTCTGAACAGTGACATCTTCACACTGCCTGCTGCTACTGCTAAGTCACTTCAGTTGTGTCCGACTCTGTGTGACCCCATAGATGGAAGCCCACCAGGCTCCCCTGTCCCTGGGATTCTCCAGGCAAGAACACTGGAGTGGGTTGCCATTTCCTTCTCCAATGTGTAAAAGTGGAAAGTGAAAAGTGAAAGTGAAGTCGCTCAGCCACGTCCGACCCCTAGCGACCCCACGGACTGCAGCCTACCAGGCTCCTCCACCCATGGGATTTTCTAGGCAAGAGTACTGGAGTGGCTTGCCATTGCCTTCTTCGTCACACTGCCTGAGATAACTCTTTGTTACAGGCAATTGTCCTGTGTATTGATGTTTAGCAGCAACCCTGGCTGCTAGCCACTAGATGTCAGTAGCATCCTCCTAGTTGTAAGAACCAAATATGTCAGCCGACACGGTCAAATATCCCCTTGGGTGGGGGGAAATATCGCCCCTCCTTAAGAACCATTGCCTCAGCCTGAAGCAATGTCATATGGGGTTCCACGTGGGTGGATTCAACTTTCTGTAATCACACGGAAAATGGTACTGCCTGAGATTCTTCAGACAGGAAAGGCAAATCCAAACCTAGAATACATAGAGATGCAAAAAGTGTTCAAAATAAATTGCAGTTTTTTCCAGGTTGGAAACAGTTCAATGTAGTTAACTTGCCACCAGGTGGCTGGTTAGCCTCCAGAGGGGTGGTGCTGTACGTGGGAGTCAGCATTGGTCTCTCTTGCCAGCCTCAGCAAATGGGAGCTCATGTAGCCAGACCCATGCATAGCCTCTATTCTCTGGACACTACGGTGACTCTGTTCATTGTGCCTAGGGTTCAAACACTGTGATCTCTGATGACAGAGAGATGGTTGACATGGACCTGCTGATATCTTGTCTACTGTCATTACTTGGTTGTTTAATGTCTATTCCAGAGTAGATGCCCTCCACATGCAATGCCAAGATCCTCACACTTTGTGCCCTCTCCCATTGGTCCATCCATGTACCATGACTGATCTCTCCATCTTTCTCCCCTCAAGCTACTTGCCACCCATGAATTTGCAAAGATTTTAATCTTGGGTCATTCTTTTTTCACCAAAAGGTGATCAGTTGTACCCACCTGGAGCTCTGGCTATCAGAAAGATTCGTCCCACCACTGTCTTTAAAGGCCACCATGTAGTGAAGTTCTGATCCATTTTTAGCTTACATGCAAGTACTAGGATGACAGTTCATAAATCAACTTTGCTCTTTGCCTCCTTTATCAGCTGTCCTAAGGCATCCCCTACACAATATAAATAAATGTTGGTTAAGAAACTGGTGAATGAAATGGAAGTCTGGACCAGATTGTGCTGCTTACTTGAGTCTTCTGGTGTTGCTGTTGTTCAGTCGCTTTGTGTCCGACCCTTTGTGACCCTGAGGACTGTAGCACACACCAGGCTTCCTTGTCCCTCACTATCTCCCAGACTTTACTCAAACTCATGTCCATTGTGTCAATGATGCCATCCAGCCATCTCATCCTCTGTCGCCCCCTTCTCCTCCTGCCCTCAATCTCTCCCAGCATCAGGGTCTTTTCCAATGAGTCAGCTCTTTGCATCAGGTGGCCAAAATACTGGGGCTTCAGCTTCAGCATCAGTACTTCCAATGAATATTCAGGGTTGATTTCCTTTAGGATGACTGGTTGGATCTCCTTGCAGTCCAAGGGACTCTCAACAGTCTTATCCAGCACCACAACTTGAAAGCTTCAATTCTTCAGTGCTAAGCCTTGTTCCCTGGTGGCTCAGTGGCAAAGAATCTGCCTACAGTGCAGGAACCATAGGAGATGTGGATTCGATCCCAAGGTAGGGAAGATCCCCTGGAGGAGGGCATGACAACCCACTCCAGTATCCTTGCCTGGAGAATCCCACAGACAGAGGAATCTGGCAGCCTACAGTCCCTAGGATTGCAAAGAGTCAGACATGACTAAAGTGACTTAGCACACACAAACCTTCTTAATGGTCCTACTCTCACATCCATATATGACTACCAGAAAAAGTATAGCTTTGACTATTTGGACCTTTGTTCGTAAAGTGATGTCTCTGTTTTTTTTAATACGCTGTCTAGGTTTGTCATAGCTTTTCTTCCAAGGAGCAAGCGTCTTAATTTCATGGCTGCAGTCATTGTCCGCAGTGATTCTGGAGCCCAAGAAAATAAAATCTGTCACTTTTTCCCCATTTGCTATTAAGCAATGTGCTTGTGCCTTATCCTTGTACCTTAAGATCATTTTCATCTTAAGAGTGGGTGGGTCTTATAAAGTATATAATTTGAACTATTTGACTCCTTTCTTTAGTTCTAAAATGGAGGGTTGAATTAAATTATAACATCTCTTCCAATTCTAGAATTTTACTAGAAGTATAATTTTGTGTTTAGAATGATGGTTGATGTTGGCAGCTAGTGTGATTTATGACCATAAGTTCATCGTGTGGCCTCATCTATGAACTCTTCCATGTTCCTATTTATCATCATCCCAGGTGGTACTAGTGGTAAAAATCTGCCTGCCAATGCAGGAGACAAAAGAGATGTGGGTTCTAACCCTGGGTTGGGTTAGATCCTCTGGAGAAGGAAATGGCATCCTATTTCAGTATTCGCGCCTGGAAAATTCCATGGGCAGAAGAGCCTGGTGGGTTACTGTTCATGGGGCTGCAAAGAGTCAGACACAACTGAGTGACTGAGCAGACATACCAATTAAATCATAACAAGGAGAAAACCAACATTCTCAAAGCCAATAAAAATTCCCTGTGTCCACGACAACATTGTTTCAAGTAATCACCAATTAGTTTCTTGTACCAAGTTGCCCAGTCACCTACACACCAAGTTTACAGTAAATGTTATTTTTAAGATTATAGAATAAAGCATTTCCTTTGGAGAAAGCTTAAAAATGAGAGCTGACGGAGTCAGAGATAGACTGAGATGGAGGCTATGAGGCATGAGGATTGCTACTAACTTATTTGCAATGGACAAACTATTTTAAAGTTGACTGACAGCATTATGAGAAAAGTAATATTGTAGTTATACCTACTGTATTAGCAAGGGTTATCCAGAGAAACAGAACCAATAGGGTATATGTATGTAATATAAGCATATTGAGTTGCTTCAGTTGTGTCTGACTCTGCTGCTTTTCTATCCATGGGATTCTCCAGGTAAGAATACCAAAATAGGTTTCCATGCTCTCCTCTGGGGGATCTTCCAGACCCAGGGATTGAACCTGTATCTCTTACATCTCCTGCATTGGCATGTGGGCTCTTTACCACTAGCACCACCTGGGAAGCCCGTGTGTGTGTGTGTGTGTGTATGTGTGTGTGTGGTGTGTGTGTATGTGTGTGTGTGGTGTGTGTGTGTGTGGGGGGTGTGTGTGTGTGTATGTGTGTGTGTGTGGTGTGTGTGTGTGTATGTGTGTGGGGTGTGTGTGGGGGGGTGTGTGTGGGGGGGTGTGTGTGGGTGTGTGTGTGTGGGGGGGTGCATGTGTGTGGGGTGTGTGTATGTGTATGTGTGTGTGGTGTATGTGTGTGGTGTATGTGTATTGGTAATTCCAAGAAGTTTGCAAGGTGTTTGCTAAGGCTTATATAAATTGCCCAATGAAATGAATGTCTTGATTACTGGAGATTGTGGAAAATATACCCCAAGTGGGAAACACATTTTCTAACAGTTTCTTTCTGACTGTGAGGGTATCAGCCTTCTGGCAACAGAAGTCTTCAACCTATCTGGAAAATATTTACAATAACAAGAAGATACTGACAACCCACATTAAGTGGTGGGTGAATGAAGCCCAACTTCAGCTGTTGAAAGGGTCCAGAAAGAGGAGATCTGAGGCCCCTGCCAGGTTAGATGTTTCTGGCAGACTATTTTTGAAATTCTATAGATTTCTCCCCACCAGTGTCTTCAGATGTCATGTGATTCCGTTTATTGTGATATTAACTTTATTATGGTAGTCTAAAATTGAATCCTCAGTATCTCTGAGGAATACCTGTATTTATCTATCACCACACTCTCTTGATTACTGTAGGTTACGGTAAATCTTGAAGTTGTATAGTGTCAGTTCTCTGATTTATCATTCTCCTTCAATACTGTGTGTCTCTTTCACGTCTTTTACCTCTTTTTAGAATCACAAAATAATTTGCTGAAATTCGGATTGGAGTGGCAATGAATATATAGATCAATTTGGGAAGAACTGGCATCTTGGCAATATTGTCTTCCTATCTGTGCACATGGACTATCTCTCCACTTATTTAGTTCTTTAAAAAAAAAAATTCATTCATCAGAATTTTGTAGTTTCCCCCATATAGATCTTATACATATTTTGTTAGGCTTATACCTAAGTTCTTCACCTTTTTTTGGGTGTTATGTTATGTATGGTTTTTATTTCCTTTCTTGCTGTATTGCATTGAGTAGAACTTCCAAGCACTGTTTGAATAAAAGCAGTCAGAGCAGACATCCTGGATTGTTCCTGATCTCAGGTGGAAAGCATTTCGTCTTTTTATCACTAAGGGTATCTTTGCTGTAGGGTTTTTTGCTTTTGTAGATGCTCTTTATAAAGTTGAGGAAACTCCCCTTTGTTTCTCATTTTCTGACAGCTTTTATCATGAATGAATACAGAATTTTTGTCAAATGCATGTTCTGCCTCAACTGATATTATCCTGTGAATTTTTTTTGTCATTCAGCCTATTAACATGGTGGATTACACTATTGATTTTCAAATAGTGAACTAGTATTGTAGCCCTGAAATAAACCATGTTTTGTCGTGATCTATAATTCTTTTTTATATATTGCTGCATTCTACTTTCTAATATTTTGTTAAGAATTTTTGCATCCATATTCACAAAGGTTATTAGTCTTCACTTTTTAAATTATATCACTGCAGATGCTGATTGCAGCCAGGAAATTAAAAGACGCTTACTCCTTGGAAGGAAAGTTATGACCAACCTAGATAGCATATTAAAAAGCAGAGACATTACTTTGCCAACCAAGGGCCATCTAGTCAAGGCTATGGTTTTTCCAGTGGTCATGTATGGATGTGAGAGTTGGACTGTGAAGAAAGCTGATCGCTGAAGAATGGATGCTTTTGAACTGTGGTGCTGGAGAAGACTCTTGAGAGTCCCTTGTCCTGCAAGGAGATCAAACCAGTCCATCCTAAAGGAGATCAATCCTGGGTGTTCATTGGAAGGACTGATGCTAAAGCTGAAACTCCAGTACTTTGGCCACCTCATGCGACGAGTTGACTCACTGGAAAAAGAGTCTGATGCTGGGAGGGATTGGGGGTGGGAGAAGACAGGGACGACAGAGAATGAGATGGCTGGATGGCATCACCAACTCGATGGACATGTGTTTGAGTGAGCTCCGGGAGTTGGTGATGGACAGGGAGGCCTGGCGTGCTGTGATTCATGGGGTCGAAAAGAGTCGGACACGACTGAGCGACTGAACTGAACTGAATATTGCTTTGGTATCAGGA
Organism: Moschus berezovskii; assembly: GCF_049115385.1. Lineage (NCBI taxonomy): Eukaryota > Metazoa > Chordata > Mammalia > Artiodactyla > Moschidae > Moschus > Moschus berezovskii. The sequence goes on along the minus strand of NC_142469.1, from coordinate 77,330,052 downwards.
CAATATTAGCTTATAAAACTAAATGGAAAATGTTTTCTCCTATTCAATTTTCAGAAAAATATTGGGTATAATGAACTGTTCTTTCAATATCTGTATAATTAGTTTTAAAATCATGAATTCAATTTCCTTACTAGATTTTGGACTATTCTAATTCTATATTTAATATTGAGTGAATTGTGGTAGCTTGTGCTTTTTGAGAATCTGGTCCATTTAGTGTAAGTTATTCAATTTATATATGTAGATTATTGATTTGAGATATTTGCTTCTTGGAGGAGACTCTTGAGAGTCCCTTGGACTGCAAGGAGATCCAACCAGTCCATTCTAAAGGAGATAAATCCTGGGTGTTCATTGGAAGGACTGATGCTAAAGCTGAAACTCCAATACTTTGGCCACCTCATGCGACGAGTTGACCCACTGGAAAAGACTCTGATGCTGGGAAGGATTGGGGGCGGGTGGAGAAGGGGACAACAGAGAATGAGATGGCTGGATGGCATCACCGACTCTATGGACATGAGTTTGAGTGAACTCCGGGAGCTGATGATGGAAAGAGAGGCCTGGCGTGCTGCGATTCATGGGGTCGCAAAGAGTCGGACACGACTGAACGACTGAACTGAACTGTACATAAACATTTAGTGTTAATAAAATTTCCCCTCAGAACTGTATTTGTTATGTCCCACAGATTTTATGTTGTGTTTTAATTTTCATTCGGTTCAATGTACTTTTTATTTTCCTTGAGACTTCCTCTTTGACTCATGTTTTCAAATGTGCTGTTTAGTTTCCAAGTGGTTGGAGGTTTTCCTGTTATCTTTTTGCTATTTGTATCTAGTTTGACTCCAGTGTGGCAAGAGATCACACTTTGTGTATCATTTTCATTATTTCAAATTTGCTATAGTTTGTTTTATTGCCCAGGATGTGGTCTAGCTCAGTATATGTCCTATGGTTCCTTGAGAAAAGTGCATATTCTGCTGCTGGTGGTGGAGTATTCTATAAACATTAATTTGAGCTTGTGGGTTAACAGTGTTTTTAAGTTCTTTTATATCCTTTCTGATTTCCTATCTAGTTGTCTTATCAATTGCTGACAGAAGGATATTGAAATCTTCAACTATAATGGTGGGCTTGTTTATTTCTCTTTATATTAAGTTCTACCAGCTTTTGTTTCACATATTTTGTTGTGCTGTTCTTTGGTACACGAGCATTTAGAATTGCTATATCTTCTTGGGGAATTGGTCTTTTAACATAATGCAAGGTCCCTGGTAATTTCATTTGCTTCAGTTAGCTTCTTCTGACACTACTCTGGCAGGTGAAGTGCACACAACACTTCATTATTGCTAGAAGTCTTTTGTTTTCTGCTCAGCCTCTGTTGACTCCTGAAAAGAGGAGACGCTCCTCATCACTGATAGACATGGATGAGAATTCAGCCTGTCCACTAGCACCATCCTATACCACCTGGCTGGTAGAGACATGAGTGTTTCCTATTGCTCTCTCATGGGATATTGGAGGGTGCAGTCTCATCACTACTGGGCAATGGTGAAGGTCACGATGCTCCACTAGACTTCCTCTGACAACACCTCAGTGTTAGAGGGCACTCCTCACATCCTGGTGACAGTGGAAGTCTAGACTCCCCTGTCAGCCTTCACCAAGGGCGGGAAGTGGACCAAAGTTACTCTTTTTTCTCCTGTGATATTTAGCTAAAATAGCCCAATGGTAGAAAATTGGCCTGCCAAGCAGGAGATACAGCTTTAATCCCTGGGTTGAGAAGATCCCCTGGAGAAGGAAATGGCAACTCACTCCAGTATTCTTGCCTAGAAAATCCCAGGGACAGAGGAGCCTTGTGTTGTTACAGTCCATAGGGTTGCAAAAGAGTCGGACTAAGCAGCAGCAGCAAGTAGCTAAATTTGAGCCTCTTCTGTTTAAAAACTTTCTGTCTTGCTAGACTGCCCATTCCTGGTCCTTTAGCTAAACAGAGCAGGCCTCTGCTATGACTTTTTCAGTTTGAATCCGTTTGTTTCATAGTTGGCAGTTTCTTTGGCTCCAAGTCTGGGGTGTATAAGCAAAAGTGGAAACACAGAGAACTCATCAATGTGTTGTTTCTTAGGTCCTGACTTCCTTAGTCAGTCTAACTTCTCTCAACTCCCCTTTCAGAGTCTTCTTATGTTTTGTTTTGTACATAGTGACCAGAACTTTTAATTGTTCATAGTGAGAAGAATAAGGAAAAGTATGTCTACTATATTTGCATAAGTGGAAATCTCCTCTGACAATTTTGACTGATACTGTATAATGATTTGGGAGAATGGCATTGAAACATGTATGTTGTCATATGTGAAACGAATCACCAGGTCAGGGTCAATGCATGTTACAGGATGCTCGGGGCTGGTGTGCGGGGATGACCCAGAGGGAGGATAAAGGTAGGAGGGAGGTGGGAGAGGGGTTCGGGAGGGGGAACTCATGTACACCCGGGGTGGATTCATGTCAATGTATGGCAAAACCAACCAATATAATATTGTAAAATAATTAGCCTCCAATAAAAAATAAATAAAATAAAATACAACAAAACTAAAAAAATAAAAATAAAAAAATAAAGAGATAGTTTGAAATCAGCTCCATTTACTTTATTACTTGAGTATAAAATGACCTCTTTCCATATATGCTTGGATGTAAAGGATGTGAATTATCTTACGTGTAGTCAAGTTTAGCCTGTTCTCTTTGGAAAGATTCTACTGGGTCAGTGACACATGTATCATATATGGGGACCCCAGCGTCATGTATATATAGCATCTTCTGATCTAATGACAATATAACAAATTCAGTCAATATGTAAGAAATGCACAATATAAACTGGCCTTTCAGGCAATAAGTTTGAGAAGGAAATGAAAAACAAAAAAGATTTTATTCATGAAATTTCTAACACTGACTATAACAATAGCCTCTGGAAAAGGTACAGTGCCATGTTACAAAAGTTCTCTAGCTTATTTATCTGAGCAACATAAAAGTTCTAGTGTTTTTTAGGATACCATTTAGAAATACATATAATTAATGTCATTATATAAATTTAGATCAATTTTAATAGCAGGAAATATGTTTTTATTCAATAAAAAAGCAACTCCAAGCACAATATACAAACTAAAAGTCCTAGACCATTTTCACAATTTTTTTGTTTTAAAAGTCTCTAATTGTTAGAAAAATCTTCTAACTCTATAATTGTCTTTAGAGAAGCATAGTACAAAGTTTTAAGAAATAAATTTGGGAAAATACTTGAAACTGAAAAACTACGTTTTTAAATTTTGAAAGAGCAAGTACTACTTTGTTATAAGAAAAGATAGCTTGACTCTTCACAGGTATTTAATGACTTTGTAGAAAGCACAAAACTGAAAAAGCTCTGATAAATGAATTGTTTGATTTGAGTCTGAGTCTCCGTTGTTCACTTGAACTGTATCTCTACATTCAATATTGTGCTTTGAAATTTCAGTGTGGCCTGGATAGAAGGAAGAGGTGAAGGAAGGGAAAAAGGAAAGAATGAAGAAAGAGAAGGACGGAAGAAGGGAAGGGAGGGAGGAAAAGAAGATTCAAATATTTCAAATAAATCAGCACTTGTGAGAAAAGGCCACTGTTTTTCATGTACATGCTTGACTTAAGAAAAAGGCAAAACACATTTAGAAGACTGTACAATTTTTGTTTTTGCCTTCTCAGCTTTCATTTCCATTCACCTGGTAATAGCACCCAAAGCGTATGGGTCAAGTTGTAAGCCCATTACCCAAATTGGGTCAATAAGCAACTTACAATACATGGGCTTCCCTGGTGGCCCAATGGTAAAGAATCTGCTGCCAATGCAGGGGACACTGGTTCAATCTATGGGTGGGGAATATCCCACTTGTGGTGGAACATGCTCCAGCTATTGAGCCTGTGCTCTAGAGCCTGGGAGCCACAACTACTGAAGCTCTCATGCTGTACAGCCCATGCTCCACAGATGGAAAAGCCACCAATATGAGAAGTCTGCATGCTATAACTAGAGAGTATCTCCCACTTGCCACAACTAGAGAAAAGCCCCCACAGCAACGAAGACCCAACACAGCCCAAAATAAATAAATATGAATAAATAAACTTTAAAAAAGAATATCTTAAAAAAATTTTTAAGTTACTTACAATACAGAATATTAAAAAAAACTTTAGTAAGATGCAATAAAACAACAATACTTTTCACCAAAATTTTATTCATTAGCCTCATTCAACCAAAATATAAAGTCTAAAATCATTTTGAATAAAATCCATCTGAATCTCTAGATTGAGTGATGTCCAATAGTCTTTCAGAGTATTTACCAGTATTTACCTAAAAACGCCCCGGTTTCCATAGGTGACTATGATTCCAATTCCATATTAACTCCAATATCCATAAGGATGTTTACTCTTGAGAAATGTCTTTCTCCTTGAAAAAATTCAGCCAGAGTGCTAAAGACAAATGTCTTCTGAAAAAATTAAGGTAATTGGTCTGCCTTAAATGGCACAGGCTAGAATTCCACAGACAAACCACTGTCATAACCCTCCAATGGATCATCTAAACAGGTAGGCTGTTCATGAGACTTGCGTAGAATTTGCACTATGTTTCAGGGGAATGTTTGTGGTCTCCTGTAGACTATTTTATAACTTTTTTTTTTAAAAAAAAAAACTTCTAAGAAATCATATTCACTGTAGGTATTACTTGAAGGTACCAGAAGGCATCAGCCTTTGGTTAGAGGGAAATATTTCTGCTGAAAGAGAGCAAAGAAGAGAAAAATATGCAACTTCTAAAGGATTAAAGTCACATTCTACAGTTCATATTTTTTTCTTGACTGGACTTTTTATTTTATTTTTTTTCATGCTATCTTTTTTTTAACAGTCTTTTTTAAAAACTGTATTACCATGGTTGAAAATCAGAACCAGTCAGTACACTAGAGTTGAAAATTCTGGACAATTTCATCATTTTATTTTAGAATTACATTGACTAAATATGGAAATATAAAATATTAGGTTGAGAGAAAATTTATTCAGTTATTGGGTAAATAATTCCACAAGAGGCACTGGTTATGATGAATTAATGCCGCCACAGCATGGGAATTTAAAGCAATATTCAACATTTAGAAAAATGTGTCTTTAAATGGGAAAACCTAACAGATAGAAAGCTATGAAAGTGATGGTTCATAAGCCACCTTTGCTTTCATTGTTCTGTACTACATATAGGTACTTATTCTCCACATCAAGAAGGGCAATCACCTTACTCTCTGTCAGACCCAGTCTTTTTTGAGTCATCAAGGCAAGGCAAACATTTTCATTTGAAATGTCACTACAAAGTAAAACACATAATTTGTGACATTTCTCAATAAAATATATTTCTAAATAGTTATCCAGTTTCCTATATAGAGGAAGAGAAAAAGTACATTTTCTATAGATCACCAGAATAAGGTATGGAATGAGATAAGTTTCAAGAAAATAGTATCTTTTGGAAAGATTCCAGTATGGAACCCTTGTTAGTAGATGGTTAAGAACAGAATCTGAACTCAGGTCCCTGAAAACTTATTCTGCCTTGACACATTGCCCCTTCAAAATAAGTATATTAATCAATAATACAGAAATGAAATCAGAAGAATACCTATTAAATTTTTTATTTATTTATTTATTTTGGCTGCACTGTGTGGCATGAGGAATCTCTATTCCCTGACCAGAGATTGAACCTTGCACCTTGTGCTGGGAATGTGGAGTCTTAACGTCTGGACTGCCAGGGAAATCCTTAACTATTAAACTTTTTAAATTAAAAAACGTTTCTCTTTTTAAAAAATTCTCATATTCTACAAGCAAAAGATAATGACTCTTACAGTTTTATGGTGTCTTTTTACCTGATTTATTTTTCTATCTTAGCTTTAAAAAAAACTGTAGATGTACTAATGTAACATCATGTAATTTTAGATCCTACTTTCTCACTGAACTTTATAATAATCACATACTACAGTTTCAAAAATTTTGTATTAAAACATATACCTGGGTGATGTTTCCTTGAATTGGATGGTCTATAGTTTTAGAAAATGGTTTCTATTTTTGGTCTAATTTTGGAGTGAAGTCCTCCTGCCTTAAATATTTTGCACTGATGCTTGAACATAAAATCATTTTGACTTGCATCTCTTGTGACTTTGGGAGAGTAGTGTTCATTTTACTTAAAGTCAAACTTTCTCAAGAAGAATCCTGAGAAGAAAACCTCAGTGGCAAAGTGTGAACAGGCAGAAGAATTGCCAATAATAGGAAAAAAGCTACTCCTATGATGTTGCAATTTTCAGAGCCAAGGAATAAGTCTTGAATATTTTGAGATTAGTTTGCCCAAATATCAGATTTGAGGAAATCTTTAGGTTCACATTTTTCCTGGATTAGCCTGCCTTTGACTCTTTATCCTTATATAGAAATAGCTAGACTGGTCACATTTTACAAAGAAATGGAGAAAAGATTTTTCAGGCCAAATCAAATTTTCTGTTTCTGTTTCTCCCAAATTATTTTCAGATGCAAGAAAAAGCAAACCACACAGAAGAACTGCACACTGCAATGAAGCTGGAATGCAAGTCTTCATCGAAGGGAGGGAACAAACTTTGAATAATTCAACCACAAAATATGTGAACCGCAAACAAGTATAAACACACAGGTAGACACAACACACAAATGCGTGCACATACACACACACACACACTGACACAGGTCTACCCTTTTCCCAGGAATTTTCATCAATGTATTTTTTTTTAAGCTTATAACATCCAAGTAAAAGTATATAAAAGTTTCAAAAAATATATAAAAATCTTTCCATATTTAAATGCTTGCTTTTACAAATATTGTGAATATTATAAAAAATAAACTCTAAAAATATAAAAATAAAAACCATACAGGCAAAGTTTTTTATGATCAGGCCACACATAGTCAATTAAAGTTGAAAATATGCCTCAAATCTTACTTTAGGATACAGCTCCAAAATTTTCCCTAAAGTGAAAGAGCTTCTAGCATAAATTGTGTTTTCCTCCTCTATCATATGGGTTCATTTGTGTAGAGGACAGAAAATTTCTACCAAATACAGGACAGATAGGGATAAAGATATCCACCAGATTGTCTTTTTCTTGGGTGCAAACAATTAAATCAAAGCTAGGCAATTAAAGCATCATGGTTTAATATCAAATTGTAGTCTTTCTGCCAGTTGTCATAAAATTTTAAAGATACCTAGTTATGCAAAATTATAGATTTTTAGCAATTTTTTGACTTTTTGATTTTCTCAGATAAAATTTACATTTTCACTGGACTATACAATTTCTTTTAGACACTTTCAGAGTAAATTGAGAAACTCAATATGACTTTCAAATCTCTTGGGAAAATAGTAATGTCATATTTCTTGAATCATTTGTAGCACTCAAAGACCTGGTACTATACAGTTATGATTGGCACCATTCATTTCTTCCTTATTCCTTCACTGCCTTATATGTGTCAAGTAAGGGCTTTGGTGTCACGGATTTCTACATGCATATGATAGCATACATCTGTGAAGGGCTTTCATCTTTCTGGAGGTAAGCAAATAATTTAAAATATGATTAAGCACTTTTATTTTTGAGAATATTGTAGGTTAGTTGTCCAGAAAAACTCCTCCAGAAAATAATACCAATAAATATGGAATAAATTTTTAAAAATAATATATTTTTCTATTACTTGTCTGAGATCATGAGAAAGTAAAGGAGATCTTGAAAAGCAGATGGCAAAAAGGTGTGAATACAGAGAAGTAGACAATTTACAAAATTATTGTAGCCATGAGTGCATCTGCTGTACCTGGTGACTCACAGTTGCATGGTAGAGCAGACAAAAAGCCAGAAGTCTTTTCAAGTGGATATATAAAAACAAAGAGACAGTCCAAAACCAAAAGCTTTCAAAAATGATATACTAGTAGATGGACTAGGAAAGAACAGTTTCACAAGGAGACTAAAGACATACAAGAAAGTATGAATGAAAGTCACCAGAAAAATCCAACTCGATGTATTTTAGATTTGGGAAAGACACATTCAGACTGTGAAATGAATAGCAGGCATATGTTTCAAGAAGTAAGAAAATATCAAGATTATGAAGCAGGAAAAGAGTTTTTTTTTTTTTAAAAAAAAACAACATCACCAAGAAGTTAATGAATCTGAAAATAAAGTCATCACTGAGACTATAGAATAGGGCAGAAAGAGTAAACATCTGGAAGATAATTAAGCAAAAATAAAGCAGGGAATGTAACTGAAATTTCAGGTGGAGAGACAGAGAATGAGAACAAGGAAATATTCAGTTAATTATTTAGGATTTTCTAGTATTATTGTTAGATAGCAGTCATATATGGCCCTTACTTTATATGACTCTGTCCATACTCTTTTGATTAACTGTTCAGTCAGAAACAGAGAGGCCAAGTTAACTGAGTGAAATACACAGATCAGTTTCATCCTTCACTAGCAAAGTTTGCCTGTAATTAAAGCTAACAGATCACTTCTAAAATTTAATATACATTTAAGCACAGAGCCCATACTTTTGAGCATGTACACACATGGTGATGACACACGATGGAATGGAATGTGAAATGACAGAGGGGAACACAAAATCCTGGAAGCTAAAGGAAGACAGAGTCATTATCTAGTTAGATCCTTCAGAGAAATTTTAGCATATCTTTTTAGTTGTCTGAAAGGAGAAGTACAGAGAAGTATTGAGACTGGGCTGTGGGGCAGCAGTGAACGAAGAATAAAGGTAAGATGGAAGGAAATAAACTTAGATAACATCCAGAATTCTGAGAGAGTTAGGAGAGTTAATATAGCAAAGGTAGACAGAATGTCCATGGTATATGATTATATACATACATACATATATATATATATATACATGAGTGTCCGGGAGTCTCCAGCTGAGGTGTGGGTCGGTGGTGGCCTGCCGCAGGGTTGGGGGCACTGAGAGTAGCAGTACATGGGTGGGACCTTTTGAAGGAGGTCGCCATTATCTTCATTACCTTCACCATAGTTTGGCCCCAGGTAAATAGCAGGGAGGGAACACATCTCCAACCATCAACAGAAAATTGGATTAAAGATTTACTGAGCATGGCCTCGCTCATCAGAACAAGACCCAGTTTCCCCCTCAGTCAGTCTCTCCCATCAGAAAGCTACCATAAGCCTCTTATCCTTCTCCATCAAAGGGCTGACACACTGAAAACCACAATAACAGAAAACTAACCAATCTAATCACATGGACCACAGCCTTCTCTAACTCAATGAAACAACGAGCCATGCCATGTAGAGCCACCCAAGATGGATGGGTCATGGTGGAGAGTTCTGACAAATTGTGGTCCACTGGAGATAGGAATGGCAAACCACTTCAGTATTCTTACCTAGAGGACACTATGAACAGTATGAAAAGGCAAAACGATAGGACACTGAAAGATGAATTCCCCCGGTCAGTAGGCCCAATATGCTACTGGAGATCAGTGGAGAAATAACTCCAGAAAGAAAGAAGAAACAGAGCCAAAGCAAAAACAACACCCAGCTGTGGATGTGATTGGTGATGGAAGCAAGGTCTGATGCTGTAAAGAGCAATATATCATAGGAACCTGGAATGTTAGGTCCTTGAATCAAGGCAAATTGGAATAGGTCAAACAGGAGATGGCAAGAGTGAACGTCAACAATTTAGGAATCAGCAAACTAAAATGGACTGGAATGGGTGAACTTAACTCATATGACCATCATATTTTGTGGGCAAGAATACCTTAGAAGAAATGGAGTAGCCATTATAGTCAACAAATGAATCCAAAATGCAGTACTTAAATGCAATCTCAAAAATGACAGAATGATCTCTGTTTCCAAGGCAAACCATTCAGTATCATGGTAATCCAAGTCTACGCCCTGACCAGTAATGCTGAAGAAGCTGAAGTTGAATGGTTCTATGAAGCCCTCAGGAAGTTCTAGAACTAACATACAAAAAAGATGTCCTTTTCATTATAGGGGACTGGAATGCAAAAGTAGGAAGTCAAGAAACACCTGGAGTAACAGGGAAGTTTGGCCTTGGAGCACGGAATGAAGCAGGGCAAAGGCTAATAGAGTTTTGCCAAGAGAACGCCCTGGTCATAGCAAGCACCCTCTTCCAACGACACAAGAGAAGACTCTACACATGGACATCACCAGATGGTCGACACCGAAATCAGATTGATTATATTCTTTGCAGCCAAAGATGGAGAAGCTCTATACAGTCAGCAAAAACAAGACCAGGAGCTGACTGTGGCTCAGATCATGAACTCCTTATTGCCAAATTCAGACTTAAATTGAAGAAAGTTGAAAAACCATTAGACCATTCAGGTATGACCTAAATCAAATCACCAATGATTATACAGTGGAAGTGAGAAATAGATTTAAGGGACTATCTGATAGACTGCCTGATGAACTATGGATGGAGGTTTGTTACATTGTACAGGAGACAGGGATCAAGACCATCCCAAGAAAAAGAAATGGAAAAAAGCAAAATGGCTGTCTGAGGAGGCCTTACAAATAGCTGTGAAAAGAAGAGAAGCAAAAAGTAAAGATGGAAAGGAAAGATATACCCATTTGAATCTAGAGTTCCAAAGAATAGCAAGGAGAGATAAGAAAGCCTTCCTCAGCAATCAATGCAAATAAATTGAGGAAAACAATAGAATGGGAAAGACTAGAGCTCTCTTCAAGAAAATTAGAGATACCAAGGGAACATTTCATGCAAAAATGGGCTTGATAAAGGACAGAAATGGTATGGACCTAACAGAAGCAGAAGATACGAAGAAGAAGTGGCAAGAATACACAGAAGAACTGTACAAAAAAGATCTTCACGATGAAGATAATCACGATGGTGTGGTCACTCACCTAGAGCCAGACATCCTGGAATGTGAAGTCAGGTGGCTTTAGGAAGCATCACTACAAACAAAGGTGGTGGAGGTGATAGAATTCCAGTTAAGCTATTTCAAATCCTGAAAGATGAGGCTGTGAAAGTGCTGCACTCACTATGCCAGCAGATTTGAAAAACTCAGCAGTGGCCACAGGACAGGAAAAGGTCAGTTTTCATTCCAATCCCAAAGAAAGGCAATCCCAATGAATGCTCAAACTACTGCACATGTGCACTCATCTCACATGCTAATAAAGTAATGCTTAAAATTCTCCAAGTCAGGTTTCAGCAATACGTCAACCATGAACTTCCAGATGTTCAAGCTGGTTTTAGAAAAGGCAGAGGAACCAGATATCAAAATGCCAACATCCGCTGGATCATCGAAAAGGTAAGAGAGTTCCAGTAAAACATCTATTTCTGCTTTATTACCTATGCCAAAGCCTTTGACTGTGTGGATCACAATAAACTGTGGAAAACTGTGAAAGAGATGGGAATACCAGATCACCGGACCTGCCTCTTGAGAAATCTGTATGTAGGTCAAGAAGCAACAGTTAGAACTAGACATGGAAAAACAGACTGGTTCTAAATAGGAAAAGGAGTACATCAAGGCTGTATATTGTCACCCTGCTTATTTAACTTATATGCAGAGTACATCATGAGAAATGCTAGGCTGCTTGAAGTACATGCTGGAATCAAGATTGTTGGGAGAAATATCAATAACCTCAGATATGCAGATGACACCAACCTTATGGCAGAAAGGAAGAGGAACTAAAAAGCCTCTTGATGAAAGTGAAAAAGGAGAGTGAAAAAGTTGGCTTAAAGCTCAACATTCAGAAAACTAAGATCATGGCATGTGGTCCCATCACTTCATGGTATGGGGAAACAGTGGCAGACTTTATTTTTTTGGACTCCAAAATCACTTCAGGTGGTGACTGCAGCCATGAAATTAAAAGACGCATACTCCTTGGAAGAAAAGTTATGACCAATCTATACAGCATATTAAAAAGCAGAGACATTACTTTGCCAACAAAGGTCCATCGAGTCAAGGCTATTGTTTTTCCAGTGGTCATATATGGATGTGAGAGTTGGACTATAAAGAAAGCTGAGCACTGAAGAATTGATGCTTTTGAACTGTGGTGTTGGAGAAGACTCTTGAGAGTCCCTTGGACTGCAAAGAGATCCAACCAGTCCATCCTAAAGGAAATAAGTCCTGAATATTCATTGTTAGGACTGATGTTGAAGCTGAAACTCAATACTTTGGTCACCTGATGCAAAGAGCTGACTCATCTGAAAAGGGCCTGATGCTGGGAAAGATTGAAGGTGGGAGGAGAAGGGGATGACAGAGGATGAGATGGTTGGGTGGTATCACCGACTCAACGGACATGAGTTTGAGTAAACTCCAAGAGATGGTGATAGACAGGGGGGCCTGGCATGCTGCAGTCCATGGGGTCGCAAACAGTCAGACACGACTGAGCGACTGAACTGAACTGATATATATACACATACGTGTGTGTGTGTGCATGCACGTGTGCACTCATATGCTTAGTTATTCAGTCATATCTGACTCTTCACAACCCCATGGGCTGTAGCCTGCCAGGCTCCTCTGTCCATGGGATTTCCCAGGCAAGAATAGTGGGGTACGTTGTCATTTCCTCCTCCAGAGCATCTTCCCAACCAGGGGTCAAACCTGCATCTCCTTCACTGGCAGGCAGATTCTTTACCAGGAGCCACTACTAAGATAAAAAGTGCATCTTTCTATACAATGCTTAAAATATTGCAATCGTGAAGGTTTATGCATTAAAACATAAGAATTTTTGAAATTTACTATTATTTTTCAGAGCAAGATTGGATTCATGCCTCATGCATGCCAGTCTTATGCCAGGGTATTAATTGGCAATACTGAAATTGGGCATCGGTGTGTTAGCCTTCTGGCACCTTACACAAACACTCTCCTTTAAAGAGTTTAATTCAAGAACATCTTCTGCCATACTAATCTCACTTGCTTTAAGTTATTAGGGACATGTGGGGCCAGTGTGAGGGTTGCAGATGTATCCAACCCTCCCTGAGAAAGCTCAGGCTGAAGGGTGTAGGCTTGGGTCATGACCAACTATTTCTCAGGCCCAAGAAACTGCTGAAAGACCATAGTTTATTCACTGAGCATCCAAGACCATGGATGTCTGTGGAATTTCCCTTCGCCCCAGGGATTCTCAGATCTTCTTGGCCCACAAATTGTCATCCACATAATGATGTCATAATGAATGTATTGATGAAGCCCTGTCAGCTGATGCTCACAAAGACAGAACAAAGCCACAGTCCTGTTAAAGGCTTCCCTGCATTTCCAGAATCATTTTTGGATAGTCTCAACTAGCCAGATGTGAACTTAATCCACTGTAGTCAGCTAACTTGGGATGACTTTACTGCCACATTGCTGACCATAATTATTTCCTGCTGTAGGAATACTACTCTCACTGCATGTGAATCTTTCTTTAATTTTCCTGTAGTGAATACCATGTTAGTTGTGAGACAGTATGTTTTCAAGGGATGAAATCTAATAGACCCATATTAATGTAAAGTATTAATTGGCATCCCCAAATTCCAGCTCTAACATTTATTTGGAAAGAGACTTCTTTTGCAGTGTTTATAAAATGGTATTTAAGGCCTCAGTTATAGACCAAAGGAGCTGATTCCCATGGACAATCTAATTTAGCAAAAAACCACATGACTAACCACATCCAATTTCATTTTGCACATACATGGAGGGGCAAAAAGGGTCCACTCTAAGCAACAGTAAGCACACAGTGCTCACATTTAAAATCTCATCTTATTTGAAAATCTCCCCACTTCCTCTTTACTCAATGATCGCACAGTGTGGGGGTGTATAACAAACATGGGTTTCCTCTTCAGCAGTTTTGATGGCTCAAAAATAAATCCTTTACCCTGTCAAGACATTTAACTATGGTAAAACACGTTTTGACACTATGGGAATTCTACTGAAAGCTCCATTTAAATTTCACTTGAGTAAAGGAATTTGGTATATCCTGTCAATCTAGGTCAAAGAGAAACGTGATGCTATCTACATTTCTGATGGCCAGTGGCTAAATAAGCCAATTTGGGCTGAAACTGAATTCTTCTGTGCTTTTTTTTTTTTAATTCCAAAACAGTGGCTCACACACTCTTCTTCCCAGTGCTACACTTACACAACAACATTTACAAACTTGGGATACTCTCCTGGGTATACGTGGATTTTCACTTGATCCACGAACTCTCTTTTGTCAAGTGCTTCAATGATTCAGAATCTCCACAACTGTTAATGGTCTATCAGTAGCAGTCTCTCTCACTTGTGGTCAGAGGACGCTGGTGATGGGTAATTTCAGAACGGCATCCTGCTATTCTATTCTCCCCTGCAAAGCTCATCAAAATGCAAGCAAATGAGAGACACTACCACCAGATTGAACTTGAAAGTGTTCTGATATTATAAAAATTAACTCATTCACAAACTCAGTACTCTAAGACTTACTCAAACCAAATTATTTTATGGCAATCGATCCATTCAACTTAGAGCCAGAACAGGAAGTTGGAAAGTGCCACTCTCAAAGAGTACACCAACCTGTTCTTGGGCAGCCTGTGCACTCTAAGGATAGTAGTGTTGGGCTTGCAATGCAATTCTAGTTGCTAAAATGTTCAGGCACTGCTGTAAAAATAATGGTCTCACTGCCACCTCCACTTAATCTTTACAGAAAAATCTCTGTGTGAGATGGAGAAGAAGAAGTCAAGAGATACAGGAGATGACAGAAGTCCACTCAGGTCTGATAACGGCATGAAACAACCACAGCCACAAAGACTGAGGGCAATTGGAATTGATTCAGCTTAAGATGAAAATACCACATATGGTTTCTTAGCCAGTTCCTCTCAGACCTGAGCATCAAAATTGCTGGTGGAAAGTTGAGAGAACCTGTTGGTTGTAGAAAAAAATGAGTCACTAACCAGGAAGGGAAGAAATGCTTGATGGTCCCTGAAGACCTGTAGGCTTTGGGGCTCCTGAGATTCTTCTGGCTAAACATAATTTTGGCTTGTAATGTTTTGCTTGTGAGCTTTTTGGCTTGGACATGAAGAATGGTGAAGGTTGGAGGAAGAAGGTAAAGAAGACAGAGGAACAAACAGACAGAGAGGAAATGAAGGAACTTGGTTTAATCACCTTAAGTATGAAGACATCTTTCCACATCTTTATGACACCACAGAGTAGATTCTAAAAGAAGACATTGCTCCAAGCAGCCATAGCAAAACTTCCGGCTACAACTGTACAGTCCTTGAGATCCTGAAGTACATAAATGGGTCTAATAATCTTAGCAATGGAAACTTCGAAGGAATGAATGGATGGTATTTTAACAAACTGCTAAAACACCATATAAAAGATCCAGTTCTATCCTATGTTTAGATCTACTGATAAATACTCCAGCAAATACTGTGACATTCACAGTATTTTTGATAGAGACACTAAACAGATATACCCACTTGCTTCCATTATTAGATAAATGAGATAATTTAAACCTGTGCTCCTCAAATCTTAATGCCTGTGTAAGTCATCCGACAATCTCGTTCAACTGCAGATTTTGATCCAGTTGCCTGAATGAGGCCTGAGATTATGCATTGGTAGCAAGCTCTCATAGTTTCTGCTGCTGCTCTGGAGCCCATACTGTAAGCAGTGAGGCTATGAAGAATGGGTAATGTGTATTGCAGAGGTCATCCCTGAATACATAATCATGGATTTTTAATGGCATGCTCCTTCATGGTGGCCTTGTCCTAACATATGAAACAAATGTTAGCAGCCTTTTATTTCGTTTGAATTTTATAATTTCAATATAGTGCCAGACAACCCAAATTTATCGAGGAGACTAGTCAAGGGTACAAACCCAACTGGTTATCATAGCCACCATATTATTTTGTGCCTTTTCTGAAGTCTATTTGTGGAAACTGACTACACATAACTATTTAAAAATAATGTGCACAGTAGTTCTTTTTCCACTTGAATGAGAACATACTGAAAATGGCAACCTGAAGATGTCATAACCTCATCTTAATAGCAATCTTTTCAAGACTCAGTTCAAACAACCAAACAAATGAGAAAAGCCTTTTCCTGCCTCTAAACCCACAAGTCTGATAAGCAGCTGGGGCTATTTCTGAGTGTAATCTTCATAAAACCCACATCCCAAGATGCTTTCATGAAACCATTCGAATAATTGCAACCGTTATCCTCCTTATGCTGTGTTGCTTAATACACACAGAGTCATGCACAATCATGCACACACATATACACACATATGTCTTCACATTACTTAGAGTCATTTATTTTACAAATATCTCAATATCATCAGTTTTCTTTATCTTGGATTCAGGCATACAGCATTTTTCAGACTTCTCAATAATATTCTGAGAGTGAATTAGGCTTTTATATGATCTATGGATTATATTCTTCCAGGAATTGTCTGTTTTACTCTAATATTGTTCCAGTATGCTGAGAGAAAGTTATTTCAACTAGAATACACTGAAGGGATGAATGTGGCTTCCATGCAGGGCATATTTCAAGTTTTCCCAAATAACATTCTTGCAGAGATTAGAGGATAATCTGGTAGCTGGATCCAGCCAATTAAAACAGTAATTGAAATGGTTGAAAATGTTTTCCTTGGCAAAATTTGGTTATTTTGCTTCATTTTGGGTTTCCTTGAAAAACAGAAAAATAAGGTCAATCATAAGACTCCTAATTTATTTTCTTGGTTATCTTTTCTCATCACACAAAAAAGCACTGCTGTGCAGCTTAAATGAAAAACTAAAAACTGTGGGATGGGATGGTATGAAGACAGGCATGAGAAAACATAAAATGTTTCTTAAGCTAACACAAATCAATCTCCTCTCAGCATTGAATATGTGGGAATGTCTGCTTTGGGTGGTAAGGGTAAAATGAGAAGGGAGACTCAAGGGAAATAAAAAGACAGAAAGGCATTCTTGTAAAATGCAAGTTCAATTTTCCCTAGATTAATAGGTACTTCAACATTAAGACACAATTGAAGATAGCTGGGGTGAAGAACCAAAAAAAATTTAGGTGCCTTAGATCTCTTCCAGTGGCGTCAGTTAAATGCTATCAAATGTTTAATAATCATTTTGGAGATGACAGAGTATCTGATTTTTAGCATCTGCCAATGTCTGTGGTGTAAACACTTCACTATGGCTAGTTTCAATCTACTAGCCTGACATTCCTGAACATAGGGCTGGAAAGACACATGCACAATTGACTTTTGCAGGCCTCTTGCTTATTTAACTTACATGCAGAGTACATCATGAGGAACGCTGGGCTGGAAGAAGCACAAGCTGGAATCAAGACTGATGGGAGAAATATCAATAACCTCAGATATGCAGATGACACCACCCTTATGGCAGAAAGTGAAGAGGAACTCAAAAGCCTCTTAATGAAAGTGAAAGAGGAGAGTGAAAAGGTTGGCTTGAAGCTCAACATTCAGAAAACAAAGATCATGGCACCTGGTCCCATCACTTCATGGGAAATAGATGGGGAAACAGTGGAAACAGTGTCAGACGTTAGTTTTTTGGGCTCCAAAATCACTGCGGATGCTGATTGCAGCCATGAAATTAAAAGACGCTTACTCCTTGGAAGGAAAGTTATGACCAACCTAGATAGTATATTAAAAAGCAGAGACATTACTTTGCCAACCAAGGTCCGTCTAGTTAAGGCTATGGTTTTTCCCGTGGTCATGTATGGATGTGAGAGTTGGACTGTGAAGAAGGCTGATCGCCGAAGAATAGATGCTTTTGAACTGTGGTGTTGGAGAAGACTCTTGAGAGTCCCTTGGACTGCAAGGAGATCCAACCAGTCCATTCTAAAGGAGATCAGTCCTGGGTGTTCATTGGAAAGACTGATGCTAAAGCTGAAACTCCAATACTTTGGCCACCTCATGCGACGAGTTGACTCACTGGAAAAGACTCTGATGCTGGGAAGGATTGGGGGCAGGAGGAGAAGGGAACGACAGAGAATGAGATGGCTGGATGGCATCACCGACTCGATGGACATGAGTTTGAGTGAACTCCGGGAGTTGATGATGGACAGGGAGGCCTGGCGTGCTGTGATTCATGGGGTCACAAAGAGTCGGACACGACTGAGCGACTGAACTGAACTGATGAGCTCCTCCATCACATCACTGACTAAAGACACAGTTCTACCAAAAATGAAATTGAGATTGACGTCAGGTAAAATTATAGATAGAGGAAATGAGAAGTCAAAGATGATTATCTCTCAAATTAATTTTTGCCAGTTGAAAATGTAAAGCTTTGTTAGTTGAAATGGTTTGTTGTTTAGTTGTTTATGTTCAGTCATACTCAACTCTTTTGTGACCACAGGGCTCCTCTGTTTATAGGATTTCTCAGGCAAGAATACTGAAGTAGGTTGCCATTACCTTCTCCAGTGGATTCTCCCAACCCAGGGATCGAATCTGTATCTCCTGCATTGGCAGGAGGATTCTTTACCACTGGGCCAACAGGAAACCTGGTTGAAATGGTAAATCTTGAAAGTGTTAGTCACTTAGTCATGTCTGACTTTTTGTGACCCTGTGGACAGTAGCTCATCAGGTTCCTCTGTCCATGGTCTTCTCCAGGCAAGAATACTGGAGTGGGTTGCCATTTCCTTCTCCAGGGAATCTTCCTGACCCAGGGATTGAACCCGGGTCTCTTGCACTGTAGGCAGATTCTTTACCGTCTGAACTACTAGGGAAGCCCACAAAACAGAGACGCCACTTGACAAAAGCCAAATCAAAGAACTGATGTTAAAAGAAAAACACTTGTCTATGTCAATCCATGCTCTTTCCTTTAAAACTCTTCTTATAAGCTAAGATTCTCTAAAGAAAGACAGCACTAAGTGGTGTCTGACTCTGCAATCACATGGACTGTAGCCCACCAGGCTCCTCTGTCCATGGGATTCTCCAGGCAAGAATACTGGAATGGGTTGCCATTTCCTTCTCCATGGGAATTTCCCAACCCAGGAATTGAACCCAGGTCTCCTGCATTGCAGACAGATGCTTTATCGACTGAACAACAAGGGAAGCCTTCAAATCCTCTAAAGAAGTCTGAAATTAGTCACTGTACCTACTTTAGCATCCCCTTGGAATGAAGGCATTTTCAAAATACCATATAATAGTGAGGCTAACCCTACACATTAGAATCATGTGGGGAGCTTCCATAAAGGACTGATTCCTTGGTCCCACCCAGGGCCAACTAAATTTGAAAGTTTTGTGTGGGACTTGGCATTGATAGTTTTAAAAAACTCCCCAAGTGTTTAATTTGCAACCAGTGTTGAAAGCAACTATGTTATGTATTTATTTGCCTATATTTTCACTGAGAGAATTCTGAAAGTTGCTATGTTTTATCCTGTTAAATTATAAAATTTGAGTATCTATGAAATTTGTTTTTTTCCTCTGTTTATATCTTCTCTCATCTCCATAGTACTGACAAATGTTGTCAATAATAAAGCATCCACTTTTGATTAAGTTTTCAACAGGCTAGAAATAGATATATTCTATGGACTATAAGGGACTTTCCTGGTGGCTCAGCGGTATGGAATCTGCCTGCAATGTAGGAGACATGGGTTGGATCCCTGGGTTGAGAAGATTCCCTTGAGAAGGAAATGGCAACCCCCTCCAGTGTTCTTGCCTCGAAAATCCCCTGGACAGAGGAGCTTGGTAGGCTACAGTCTACGGGGTTGCAAGAATCAGACATGACTTAGTGACTAAACCACCACTACCACATGGACAATAAATGTGACACACATTTATTCATATTCTCTTATTTTTAGATTTCAAAACAAGCTCAGAAATTTTTAAGATGGATTACATTCACCAGCCACATGTACTAATCAGTAATGGTTTTCAATTATTCCAGGCAGCACATGCAGAACAAATTACCCTTTTACTATGTGGAAACTAATTATAAATTTGATTTATTGAATGACTAACTCATGGTATTTATCTACATAAATGCCACAAATGTTATTATGCAAAGCAAAGAATAAATATTTCCTCCTTTTAAAAACAAAAAACATATTAACAAAATAGGTAAGGTTTTAATTTTTTCTTGGAAGGACAATCTATTTGATTTTATATTTTCTTTTTATGTAATTGATTTGCACGAGTTTCACTTTGAGTTTCACTTTTCACTATTGAACTATTGAAAAGAATATTGAACTTTATTTACAGTGTTGTGTTTGTTTCAGGTCTATAGCAAAGTGATACAGTCATATATATATATATATGAATTAACGAAAGCAGTTCCTGTCTTTTGATGGGGTGCTCATGGTTTATAACATAAATGGCATTATTTTGAGAGAGGGATAACTTAGGTAAGGCATTAGGTTTTTTTTTTCTTTTTGCAGCTTGAAGCAGTTGTAAAATAACTTAATGTAGCTTTTTACAACTGTGTATTCTATAGTATTTTTTTTCATTTGGTGATATTTTAACTGTTAATGTTTTTGGCATTGTGCTTTGTACCATTTATTAAATAAAAGTTTAAAAATAAATAAATAAAATAAAATTTAAAAAATATATTAAAAAAATAAATTGCAGCAAAAAGAAAAAAAAAAAATATTGAACTATTCAACATGATCCTGGCTTATTTTCCAAATATATAGTCATCATCATTAGCGGTTGCATTGATCAGACCTCTATCTATGAATCTTGGAAAGCTCCATGGCGTGTGTAGAAATCTATGCCACCCCAGGCACTGCAGTAGAGCCAAGAACAGCAAGAAGCACAACAAATAGCAGCTGTGGCTCTTTGCATGTGTGGTACCATTTAGGCTAATGCCCAGGATATCATATTGTTTGGCCAAAGGGTGCAGCTGTACCAGCTGGCAAAGAATTGAAGGTGGCAAAAACACAGAAGGCAGAAGTTGGCACCAATTCTTACCTCTCCCCGTATTCACTGAGTCTCCACAGCACTCCTCTCCGTAATGTTCATAGGGAGCCAAGCCAACATTTGGGCAAAACATGTAATATAAATCTGTCAGGGAGCAGGTGTCATCATTTGATTCTGTCACTGTTGGGTCATCTATGTAGGTACAAATGAAATGAAGCATATTAATTTGCTATTGCTGGGTAACTAACCCTCTCCAAATTCAGGGACTTTCAACAGCAATCATGTATTATTGCTTACCCCTCTGTAGGTGGGATGGGGCTCATATAATCTAGCTTAGGCTTGGCTGGATGGCTTTGTTTCTTACTGCAGTTCTGTGGATTGACCAATGCAGCTCTGGCCCCTGTGTATTCATTCTGGGGCTCAGGTTGAAGTTGGTAGGAACAATGTGGGAGGAAACTCTCCTCAAGCAATGGCAGAAATTCAAGGGAGCAAGTGAAAATACGGGGCTCTTAATGCCTAGGCCTAAAGCTGGCAGATTGTTGCTTCTGCTCATATGCCATGACCAAAACAAGTCACATGGTCAAGTCCAAATTCAACCAGGGGAGAACCACATTCAGCTCATGAAGAGATCATGGCAAAAGATGCAGTGAGGGATGAAGAATTAAGCCCAGCACATCCATCCACGATATCAACCTGTCAGTTTTTTCTGGGAAAGAGATAAGATAATGATAATGACGATGGTGGTGAGGATGAAAGCAGCTATCTTTTATTATGCACTTATAAAAGGCCAAGCACTGTTTCTAGGACTATCTCCTTCTCTTGCTGTCTGTTT
Source organism: Moschus berezovskii (assembly GCF_049115385.1). Lineage (NCBI taxonomy): Eukaryota > Metazoa > Chordata > Mammalia > Artiodactyla > Moschidae > Moschus > Moschus berezovskii. The sequence continues at coordinate 77,308,410 of NC_142469.1, read as the reverse complement.
CTCTGTCTCTCTCTAATCTCATTAAGCCCTCAATCCTCTGAAATGAGTACTACTGTATTCTCATCTTCCAGACATTGATAGGGGAAGTCTTTATAAGCAAATAATGGGCAATTATCAATATCTAATATTTGCTAGTTTTGATAAACTCTTGTATAGGCATACTGTGTGGATTATGTACAGTTCCTTTGTGATTTCCCACCTTCACTTTCCTGTCTTGGAAGAAGATATATAGGGTCTGGCATTCATGTCATGTTTATCAAAGGACATGAGAAGAACTTGTTTGTTCATCACTGAGGTTTACCTACAGAATGTGCCCATGAGTAGAACTTAGCAGCAATGAACTTCATAAACTAGCAAACACCATCAGCTCAAAAGTTAAAAAATTATAATGGGCTTAAGAAATACCAGGATGAAATTCTGATGAAGAATTCAGTATTCTTTCCCTTTCTGTTTCTTTTAGGTGCAAGGCTTATAGAAATCTGTATATCGAGGGACCTCTGCAGATGGATAAGGGTAAACCTTTGTCCATTTATATCTCAGAGCATGTTGGGAAATATTAATTCCACAGAAAGGGGAGAAGTAGAGCTATTACTGTTTCTGTAGCAGAAGTGGCTAAGATGGGGACTGGAGCAGACCAAAGATGTGGGGTTTCAAGGCAGTGTCTGGGAAATCTCCTGCATGTGGCTTGCCTCAGTGTTGGCAGCTGCGGCTGAGACTGGGGGAAACGGGATGGTGTTTCATAACTTGCAACTCCCTGGGTTCCCCAAAGTTCACAAAGACTTGCTCTGACCCTTGCTTCTCCAATGAATTTTTTCAGTGCTTAATTCCCTATGTTAAGTCTTTTCCTGGTTGAAGTAACTAGTTAACTACTCTAGTTGCTTCAATCTATTTGAGGTAATGAGTGTTGAAAGTTTGTAATCATAGGTAAGTCTAAATAATTATGGTAAACTTGTTCAGAACAGAATGATTATGTCTAAAATATTCTCAGAAGTTAAAATTCTATAAACAAAAGTATAGTATCTTAATGACAATAATCTAGATTGTAAAGTATTGTTCATAAAGATGAGGAAAATGGCTAGGCAGAAGAGTTGTGAAGTGACAGAAGAAAAATTACATTTTTCCTTGCAGTAAGAGTTTTTTTATTTTCAAAGTACACATCAAAAAATGTTTTCAAAAAATTTAGCAGTAAACATTAACAGAATTCAAAACTAGTCTCAAATCACTTAATATTCAATCAAGAGTACCAAACTAAAAAGCAAACTCATTCATTTTCTGTCCCATTTGTTTGGCCATTATTTCCTGACAATCTATAAGTGCCAGGCAATATTTAGATGCTGGGGGAGAGCAGTGAACAAAATGGAGAAACCCCAGGCCTCATCAAATTTAGTTCTACTGTTGGGATATATACAATAAAGATGTTAAATATATTATACAGTACTTTAAGAGAAATAGTTACTATGAAAAATAAGTGCATGGGGGAATTCTGGGGTTTAAGCTTGCAATTTTAAAATAAGGTGGTCAGGGAAGGCCCTACTGAAAATAAGTGAGCCATACTGATAATGAAGAGAAGATATTTCCAACATTGGAAATTGTTTTTGCTAAGAATCAGAAGCAGGAATGTGCCTGGTATGTTTGAGAAAGAACAAGGAGGTCAGTGTTACTTAGGTACAGAGTCTCTCTGACCAAAAAAAAAAAAAAAGAGGAAATAAATGATCTAAGAGTTAAACTGAGCTAAATAGTAATAGAGGAAGATCCAAGTGTTTCCAGTTATTTAACTTTTCTTTTTGTATTATGTTTTATTAATTTAGTTAGCTAATTACAGTTAGGTAGGTAGCTAATTATAAGGAGGTAATTTTTGTACATGGTAAATTTTTGGATTTTCAACAGCACAAAGTGTACATTGAGAAGCAAACCTCTGCCCTGACTTTACCCAGAGTTCCCAGCTTTCCATCCCAGAGAAAACAATGTTACCAGGCCTTCCATGGAGCTTTCCAGAGACATCCTATGACTGTTTCTAATATGCTCCCTCCATTGAGAAAGTTTGGAAAAGTAGAGTATGTCTTTGGAAAAGCTTGGGACAAAGTTTGCTTTCATAGATTCACCTCCATCTTCATACTGTAATTATAGGCCCCTAAAGTGGATGGCAGCTGGGTCAGGCACATCCCAGATGGGTGGGGAAGGGCCTATCTTGTGAAGTCACCAAGTGGCCTCATGAAGAAGCAACCTGTGTGTGGCCACTATTTATTTTGAGCGTTATTTTTACTCTTGTATCCAGAGGAAGATTCCACGACTGTCATTTCTTTCATTTTCTCCTGAGGATAAGGAGTGATTTCACTTAGCACTTGCAAACAGGTGTGACAAAGTGAAAAAAAAAACAAAAAACTGTAGGCAAATAAATAAATAAATAAAATAATAATAAAATGAAAAATAAATGGAAAGTTTCTGTACTTCACCAATGGATACGGGAAGAAATGGGACAGTATGCTCTTTGTTTGATAAAAGTTACAAGGTTCAGGCAATCCAAGATTTTCCTCTAACTGCAGCCAAACTGTGTGTAATATATACTTCAGGCTCTCAGACATTTCCCTTACAGGTGAACACACTGCGAGTCATAAAATCTCCTGTATATCTTCGATATCACAGCAGGTCCACTATTTTTTATCATGGGTCTCACCGTCTTATTCTGCTCAGAGAGATGTCCTGCATAATTTTCTAATAGTATCAGGAAAAGTGTTATTTGATCATTGACTCTACTTCTCCAATCTAAGTAAGATAAAGAAATGGAAGCTTTACTCTTCAGAAAGATTCTATGACTCTAGGATTGCCATCATTCAACAAACCTACCTTTACAATGACTAGTCTGCATAAGGTCTGGATAGTCCCAGGAAGATGAAAAATCACCATCATCATCATCACTACCACCAGAGGACGAGAATAAGAATACTTCCAACTGATTTAACTTTGGGTATTCTTTTTGTGAAAAGTCTGTGGCAACGTGTCTCAAACTCTGAAAACCGTGAGAATGTAGACTCCATGAGATAATGGTTAATTCCATAGTTCTGAGAACTGTGCCTTGGGATTCCCTGATGGCTCAGCAGGAAAAAAATCTGAATTCAGTGCAGGAGACACAGGAAATGCAAGTTTGATCCCTCCGACAGGAAGATCCCCTGGAGGAGGAAATGGCAACCCACTCCAGTATTCTTGCCTGGAAAACTGCATGGACAGAGGAGCCTGGCGGGATACAGTCCAAAGTATTGCAAAGAGTCAGTAACTACTGAGCACAATACAATACCATAGAACTGTGCCTTAGTCCTTATGAGACCGTTAATTTTGTGTGTCAGCTTGACTAACCCATGGTGCCCAGATAAATGGGTAAACATCAATCCAGCTGTATCTGTGAAAGTATTTAAAAAATGAGATTAACTTTTAAAAAAGCAGACTTTGAGTGAACCAAATTAGCCTTCATAATTAGATGGGGCCCATCTAATCAACTGAAGGTCTTTGTAGTAAAAGACTGACCTTCCTAAACAAGAAATAATTCTACCAGCAGACTGCCTTTGGACTGGAACTATGACTCTTCCTTGGGTCTCCAGCTTGCTGGCCTGCCCTGAAAATTTAAGACTTACTGAGGTTCCATAATTATGTGTGAGTCAATTCCTTAAAACCAATCAATCTCTTGATGGGTAGATATATGTGTGTGTGTGTGTATATATATATATATATATAATATTTACAGATGTACAGACACTGATAGATATATAGAAATATAGAGAATGAACTACTAATACATGAGCAATGTAAATATATGTCTTCAGTGGATATAACTTGCATGTGTTCAAATTTTTATTTCAAAACAAATCATTAAAGCTCTTCCTGTACAAACTCAATAAATAAAATTAAAATTTAACTGTTCAGACTCTTGCTACTATTTTTCCTGATGACTTTATCTAGGTAGCATCCAACCTCCTATGGAGAAAGGCAAGAAGTAATAGTTTCATTTTCAATTTCACCAACCTACCACTTTGGTTTTGTCTCTACTCCACAGTAAAATTGCCAGACTTTAACCAATTTTCAAAATCAAACCTTTAGAAGAATTTCAGTGCCTAGAAAGAAGCCTTCTACGCTACCTTCCAGATTCCATTTCTGGAAAAAAGCGTTTGTATATCACTAGAGTTCCTTGATATATTTATATTGCTGGATATAAATAGCCAATTCTAGGTGTCAGTGATCATTTTCATCAAGTGAATGTTAGAAATATAGTACATAGTTCAGGTGTTTCCAAGGCAAATCATTCAATATCACGGTAATCCAGTCCATGCCCCAGCCACTACTGCTGAAGAAGCTAGAGTTGAATGGTTCTATGAAGATCTACAAGACCTTCTAGAACTAACAACAAAAAACGGTATTCTTTTTATCATGGGGGACTAGAATAAAAAAGTACGAAGTCAAGAAATACCTGGTATAATGGGAAAGTTTGGCATTGGAGTACAAAATGAAGCAGGGCAAAGGCTAACAGACTTTTGCCAAGAGAACACATTGGTCATAGCAAACACCCTCTTTCAACAACACAAGAGATGATTCTATACATGGATATCACCAGATGGTCAATACCGAAATCAGATTGATTATATTCTTTGCAGCTGAAGATAGAGAAGTTCTATACAGTCAGTAAAAACAAGACTGGGAGCTGACTGTGGCTCAGATCATGAACTCCTTATTGCCAAATTCAGACTTAAATTGAAGTACGTGGAGAAAACCACCAGACCATTCAGGCATGACCTAAATCAAATCCCTTAACAATTATACAGTGAAAGTGACAAATAGATTCAAGGGATTAGATCTGATAGACAGAGTGAATGAACTACGGACAGAGGTTCATGACTTTGTACAGGAGACAGGGATCAAGACCATCCCTAAGAAAAAGAAATGCAAAAAGGCAAAATGGTTGTCTGAGTAGCCCTTAAAAATAGCTGAGTAAAGAAGAGAAGTGAAAGGCAAAGGAGAAAAGGAAAGATATACCCATCTGGATACAGAGTTTCAAAGAATAGCAAGGAGAGATAAGAAAGCCTTCCTCAGTGATCAATGCAAAGAAACAGAGGAAAAAGATTAGGAAAGACTAGAGATCTCTTCAAGAAAATCAGAGATACCAAGGGAACATTTCATGCAAAGATGGGCTCAATAAAGGACAGAAATGGTAGGGACCTAACAGAAGCCGAAAATATTAAGAAGACGTGGCAAGAAAGAATACACAGAAGAACTATACAAAAAAGATATTCATAACCCATATAACCATGATGGTGTGATCACTTGCCTAGAGCCAGACATCCTGGAATGTGAAGTCAAGTGGGCCTTAGGAACATCACTACAAACAATGTTAGTGAAGGTGATGGAATTCCAGCTGAGCTACTTCACAATAGCTAAAGATGATCCTATGAAAGTGCTGAACTCAGTATGCCAGCAAATGTGGAAAACTAAGCAGTGGCCGCAGGACTGGAAAAGATTTTCATTCCAATCCCAAAGAAAGGTAATGCCAAGGAATGTTCAAACTACCACACAATTACACTCATCTCACATGCTAGCGAAGTAATGTTCAAAATTCTTCAAGCAAGGCTTCAACAGTACATGAACTGTGAAGTTCCAGATGTTCAAGCTGGATTTAGAAAAGGCAGAGGAACCAGAGAGCAAATTGCCAACATCCGCTGGATCATTGAAAAAGCTCTAAGAGAGTTCAAAAAAAAAAAAAAAAAATCTGCTTTATTGACTATGCCAAAGTCTTTGACTGTGTGGATAACAATAAACTGTGGAAAATTCTTCAAGAGATGGGAATATCAGACCACCTGACCTGCCTCCTGAGAAACCTGTATGTATGTCAGGAAGCAACAGAAGCGGACATGGAACAGCAGACTGGTTCCAAATTGGGAAAGGATTACACCAAGGCTGTATATTGTCACCTTGCTTATTTAACATATATGCAGAGCACATTATGCAAAATGCCAGGCTGGATGAAGCAAAGCTGGAATCAAGATTGCTGGGAGAAATATCAATAACCTCAGATATGCAGATGACACCACTCTTATGGCAGGAAGTGAGGAGGAACTAAAGAGCCTCTTGATGAAAGTAAAAGAGGAGAGTGAAAAAGCTGGCTTAAAACTCAACATTCAAAAAACCAAGATCATGGCATCCTGTCTCATCACTTCATGGCAAATAGATGGGGAGACAGTGGAAATAGTGACAGACTTTATATTTTTGGGCTCCAAAATCACTGCAGATGGTGACTGCAGCCATGACATTAAAAGACACATGCTCCTTGGAAGGAAAGCTATGATAAACCTAAACAGCATATTAAAAAGCAGAGACATTATTTTGCCAACAAAGGTCCATCTAGTCAAAGCTATGGTTTTTCCAGTAGTCATATATGGATGTGAGAGTTGGACCATAAAGAAAGCTGAGTGCCAAAGAATTGATATTTTTTTTTTGGTAATTAATTTATTTTTTATTGGAGGCAAATTATTTTACAATATTATATTGGTTGGTTTTGCCATACATTGATATGAATTTGCCCCGGGTTTACATAAGTTCCCCCTCCTGAACCCCCCCTCCCACCTCCCTCCTCCCTTTATCCTCCCTCTGGGTCATCCCCGCATGCCAGCCCCGAGCATCCTATAACATGCATTGACCCTGAACTAGTGATTCGTTTCACATATGACAACATACGTGTTTCAATGCCATTCTCCCAAATCATCCCACCCTCACCCTCTCCCATAGAGTCCCAAAGACTGTTCTATACATCTGTGTCTCTTTTGCTGTCTCGTATACAGGGTTATCATTTGCATCTTTCTAAATTCCATATATATGTGTTAGTATACTATATTGGTGTTTTTCTTTCTGGCTTACTTCACTCTGTATAATAGGCTCCAGTTTCATCTACCTCATTAGAACTGATTCAAATGTATTCTTTTTAATGGCTGAATAATACTCCATTGTGTATATGTACCAAAGCTTTCTTATCCATTCGTCTGCAGATGGACATCTAGGTTGCTTCCATGTCCTGGCTATTATAAACAGTGCTGCAATGAACACTGGAGTACACGTGTCTCTTTAAATTCTGGTTTCCTCGGTGTGTATGCCCAGGAGTGCGATTGCTGGATCATATGGCAGTTCTATTTCCAATTTTTTGAGGAATCTCCACACTGTTCTCCATAGTGGCTGTACTAGTTTGCATTCCCACCAACAGTATAAGAGGGTTCCTTTCTCTCCACATCCTCTCCAGCATTTATTGCATGTAGACTTTTGGATAAAATCAAAAGCTTCTGCACAGCAAAGGAAACTATAAGTAAGGTGAAAAGACAGCCTTCAGAATGGGAGAAAATAATAGCAAATGAAGCAACTGATAAAGGATTCATCTCCAAATTATACAAGCAGCTCCTGCAGCTCAATTCCAGAAAAATAAATGACCCAATCAAAAAATGGGCCAAAGAACTAAACAGACATTTCTCCAAAGAAGACATAAAGATGGCTAACAAACACATGAAAAAATGCTCAACATCCCTCATAATCAGAGAGATGCAAATCAAAACCACAATGAGATACCATTTCACACCAGTCAGAATTGATATTTTTGAACTATGGTGTTGGAGAAGTCTTGAGAGTCCCTTGGACTGCAAGGAGATCAAACCAGTCAATCCTAAAGGAAATAAGTCCTGAATATTCATTGGAAGGACTGATGCTGAAGCTGAAACTCTAATACTATGGCCACCTGATGAGAACAAATGACTCATTGAAAAAGATCCGGGTGCTGGGAAAGATTGAAGGCAGGAGGAGAAGGGGATGACAGAGGATGAGATGGTTGGATGGCATCACTTACTAGATGGACACAAGTTTGAGAAAGCTCCAAGAGTTGGTGATGGACAGGGAGACCTGGCATGCTGCGATTCATGGGGTCGCAAAGAGTCGGACACGACTGAGGGACTGAACTGATTGACTGACTTAGTTCAGGATTTATCTGCATCTTCCACAATCAACTGTAACATACACACATACACACAAGAATAAAAGTGCTGATATAAAAAGTGCATTCTGTTGCTTTGTCTGAAAAGAATAGCAGTGAAAGCAAGGTCACGATGGTCTGTTGACTGAGTTGAGTTGGGACTTACTTTCCAGGAGATCATCTCTGGAATGAAAGTGTATTTCTAGTTTGTATTAGTCTTGCCATACCTCTCATTCTCTGAACTTGTTTTTCCTTAGCCCAAAGAATGACTTAAATTCCCTTTTCTTTTACATTCTACCTCTTGCCTATTTTCCCTAATCCATGTAAACCACTGTAAAATTTGATTACCAGTTTTCTTGTTTTGCCTTTTAAAATGTTTAATTACTCTAATGCATATATATTCCAGAACAATGGAATACAAGCATATATATTCCAAACTCTCACTAAATGCCTTTTAAGTTATACTTCTGACTCAGTCTGAAGATTCAAATTGATTAATGGCAATGCAGACCTTTGCAACAGAAGTAAATAAACGTACTAAGGATGTTGAGATACATGGAATATAGACACAGCCCCCTCCTCAAATGGATAAAGAGACTGATGATGGTTTTTTGGCACTCTCTCTTACTCTAATTTGCAACTTGTAAGGATTCTCACCTAATCTTCCATGGTTACTGCCCAACTTGGGCTTCCTTTCCAACATAATCTAGGCCATTTATACTTACTATCAAAATATAATTCATGTTACTCTTCTTTGTTCCATAGTGACATCCAGGATATAAAGCTAAGGTATTATGGATAATAATGGATTAGTATTTCGACACTCCCAGATGCCAACTGGCACAGTTTTTTGGAGGTGATATCTTAACCTGAACAGTGGAATACAATAATTGGGATTTCAGTTGCTGATTGATCAACAGAAAAACTATTTGATAAAAGAACGGCTTTTCAGTTCAATTCAGTTGCTCAGTCATGTCTGACTCTTTGCGACCCCATGAATTGCAGCATGCCAGGTCTCCCTGTCCATCACCAACTCCCAGAGCTCACTCAAACTCATGTCCATCGAGTCGGTGATGCCATCCAGCCATCTCATCCTCTGTCATCCCCTTCTCCTCCTGCCCCCAATCCCTCACAGCATCAGAGTCTTTTCCAGTGAGTCAACTTTTTGCATGACGTAGCCAAAGTATTGGAGTTTCAGCTTTAGAATCAGTCCTTCCAATGAACACTCAGGACTGATCTCCTTTAGAACGGACTGGTTGGAGCTCCTTGCAGTCCAAGGGACTCTAACACCACAGTTCAAAAGCATCAATTCTTCGGCGATCAGCTTTCTTCACAGTCCAACTCTCACATCCATACATGACCACAAAAACCATAGCCTTGACTAGACGGACCTTGGTTGGCAAAGTAATGTCTCTGCTTTTTAATATACTATCTAGGTTGGTCATAACTTTCCTTCCAAGGAGCAAGTGTCTTTGAATTTCATGGCTGCAATCAGCATCTGCAGTGATTTTGGAGCCCAGAAAAATAAAGTCTGACACTGTTTCCCCATCAATTTGCCATGAAGTGATGGGACCAGATGCCATGATCTTTGTTTTCTGAATGTTGAGCTTCAAGCCAACCTTTTCACTCTCCTCTTTCACTCTCATCAAGAGGCTTTTTAGTTCCTCTTCACTTTCTGGCATAACAGTGGTGTCATCTGCATATCTGAGGTTATTGATATTTCTCCTGGCAATCTTGATTCCAGCTTGTGCTTCCTCCAGACCGTTTCTCATGATGTACTCTGCATATAAGTTAAATAAGCAGGGTGACAATATACAGCCTTGACGTACTCCTTTTCCTCTTTGGAACCAGTCTGTTGTTCTATGTCCAGTTCTAATTGTTGCTTCCCGACCTGCATACAGGTTTCTCAAGAGGCACGTCAGGTGGTCTGATATTCCCATCTCAGAATTTTCCACAGTTTATTGTGATCCACACAGTCAACGGCTTTGGCATAGTCAATAAAACAGAAGTAGATGTTTTTCTGGAACTTTCTTGCTTTTTCCATGATCCAGCGGATGTTGGCAGTTTGATCTCTGGTGCCTCTGCCTTTTCTAAAACCTTCTTGAACATCTGGAAGTTCATGGTTAGTTGTCTTTAAATCAAACCAACTAAGAAATTGCCTATTATGGGGAGTCCACTGAAAGTATGATTTCTTAAGATGCTGAACAAAGAATCTAGAAAGTCCAAAATACAAATGAGAAGAGATATTATAATATTAATATCAGCTTTAAGTGAGAAATTTATCATTTAATGCAGTTATTTTTATTCCCATTAACCAGTATTAAAAATGCTGATTCCTAGAGTCATTCATAAGTACATGAATCTGAGAAGCATGACTTCTGATTGATAATGGGAACAAGGAAGGCCTACAAATACAGCTTCTATGGAAAAAACAAGAGGAGTAATTCAACCAGATTTCTATGTGAAATGGACAAATTACCCTCAAAGATAAAAAATAAACGTGAGATTAGATATCAAAGAAATTCCTGAGTTTGAGGAGAAGAAATATATGAAACAGATTTGTTTGGGGAGTTGCTCTGATGTTGGGCTAAGTGAAAGAAGAAGTTGTTCATCTTAAGTTTAATTTTTTAATTTTTTTAGTGAGTAGAAATGAGCTCATCTAAATAGCATTTCCTCTTTTGTACTTTGCCTAAGCTATTCTTCTAAACTATAATATTTAGCCTTGCCAATTCCCAGAGATTCTCATATTTCTGTCTCAGTACTGCTCATGAAATAAACAAAATCCTTATAAAATCTTAAATAGATTTATGTGATTCGTAAAAATATGGTATAGGAAAGAACCCCAGCACAGGGAGCCCAAGGGGTCTGCCCTGATCTTCTGCTGGCTGAGAGTGATTTCCCAGCACCCAGTTTTTCTCAACAGTGAAACAAGTGGGATGGAATGAACTACTACTCCTTAGTTATCTTCCAATGGGAGAATATGACTTTGTTATGTAAAAGTAGCCTGATCAAGAATAACAATCTTAATAGCCGTGAGTCATGCACGGAGTCACTTTTCAACAATGTTGAAAATCTTGTGTCTTGAAGAAAACCTTGGAAATCATAGAACCTTGTCCCCATCTCCAGTCAGAACCACATCATAATCATTCCAATATGTTCTTCCAGACTGTTAAAGGTTTTCCCCAGGAGGCAAACTCCACAACTTCTTCTGTATCCTTAATGCAGAAGTTCTTCCTATGTCTGGTCTGAGCTTACTGGCAGATTTTGTAACTAATTTTCATTTATTTAAGACTTAGCAGAGAGGGAGCACAATTGGGGCAGACCATTCAAGTGCTATCTGTTATTAATCTGAGCCATGGTAAATTTGTTTGTACTAGAGTTTCTGTGGTCTTACTTTGCATTCCAATGAAATGATAGAACCTGATCCCCTGATGGAATGTTCTCTTTCAGGTCTAAAATGACTGGGTGATAAAGCATTACAGGCTGGCAGGAATACTGAGCAGTTCTTGATAGTGAACACAGGGAAAGGCATTGTTTCTCTTGCTGATCAGTCTCCTAGTAGTCTGGTGCACAATGGATCCTGACCTGTGCTCTCAGAACTCTGTGGGAGATGGTGAGGGTGGGATGATTTGGCAGAATGACATTGAAACATGTATATTATCATATGTGAAATGAATCACCAGTCCAGGTTCAACGCATGATACAGGATGCTCGGGGCTGGTACACGGGGATGACCCAGAGGGAGGATAAGGGGAGGACGGAGGTGGGAGGGGGGTTCAGGAAGGAGAATGTACGTACACCGGGGTGGATTCATGTCAATGTATGGCAAAACCAACCAATATAATATTGTAAAATGAAAAAAAAATGAAAAAAAAAGAAATAAATAAAGTTAAAGTCTAAGAATAAAAAAACAAATTTAGAAATATTGAGGGAATTCTTCTAAAATGAAATATAGGTTCAAGAAATCTATTCAAAATATATGGCAACAGGGGAATCTTTCTAGCAGTACCCAGTGCTTCAAAGAAATAGGGAAAATTGATGGACAAAAGCCTAATGATATTGTCTAGTCCAACTTCCTGCTTTCTATAAAGGTGAGCTCTTATGATGCCCATTAATGGCATTTATGATGATCAGGTAGGTAACACAGAACAGTAACCTTACCAAAAATGGATGCAATGCTAACAATATAAGCTGTTTAAGAAGGAACTCTTTCTCTGTTCACCTGTAACTGCCACAACATTGTTAATTGGCTCTAGTGCAATACAAAATAAAAAGTTTAAAGTTAAAAACAAAAAGGAACCTTATAGGATTTTTAAAAGAAAAAGAAGGCTGGTTTACTTTGCTGACTCTCAAAAGGAAACCAGAAAGAGCTCCATTGTTCACTTCCCCCCTCCTTTTAGTGGTGTGGGTGTCCTGTGAGAGCACTGGAGGAGGAAAAAGTGGGATTCCCTGAGGATGGGCTTTCCCAGCCTCCTCCAGAGTCATCCAGGTTTGTGAGTCAATGCCAGGGGTGGGCCAGGCAAGGCTTTCCCTCACCCACACAGGCCATGATTAAGAAGGCCTCCATCTGTCAACAGACACTTTCAGCTGCATTTCCAGACCAGCTTCCTCCCAACTGAGTCACACGGTGATGCCACAATCTGATGTTTATGACCTAACAGTTGATCACCATGGAAGTAGCACAAACCTTAAACTGTTGAGGAGCAAAACCAGAGTTGAGATGCTGGACAGTTTAGGAAAAGAAAAAAAGAAGACCCTTATTCATGGAGACCACAGGTCAAGACTGAACACCCCATGCCTCATGTGGGCCCTTCCACTGGTTGCTAAAACTGATGTTTGGATGCTTTCGTGCCTATTGGAGAACCCAAATAAGGATTTAGGGTAACCAAGTACAAACAGATGCCATGGCATTTAGAAACGAAGGGCAAAAAGTCAAAGGGAAAAATGTGTATGTAGCTATTTAATGAGGTTTGGATGACAAGTTCTCTTTCCTTACCTTTTTGCCAGCATGTGGCAATGGTTTTTACAAGAGAAAGAAAGCATGCTGAATGCCAAGAAGAGACTAAGATCCTGTAAAACTCAACCTTACAAATATCCCTAATAGTATATTCAGAAAGTGGGAGTGTCAGGATTAACTTTCTGGTTGTTCCATGCCCTGTGATGAAAATAAAAGCTAAAATGAAAAAGCCAATGGAACAAAATACTGCTTTTTAGTAAAAATGATCATATCAAATGCTGTGAATGGCAGGAGTCTTGACACAGATGTCAGAAGTAGATGAGGATTGTGGTGTGGTCAAGGTGAAGTGAGTCTGACTTCCTGGCTTGCCCTCCCCAGACTAATATTCAGAAAGGGCTGCCCTTCCCCAGCCCTAAACAGCCTTGTAGGAACAGTGTCTCCCAGTAGTGCTGTGGCTTACAAGTAATGTGAGAGTCTTTTTATAACTGCTGAGGTTTAATTTAAAAGGAAGCTCAGAATCAGCGGTAAAGGGAGGGGAACGATGTGAACTACAGACCATCTGAAATGGGAAAAATCATAAATACCAGAGTGTCTGATTATTTGAGCGTCTCTTGAAGCCGAATAATGAACCTTCTTCATGTTCTGCCTTTCTGGACTTGGCTCCCTCTGACAAATTTGCAGGCATCAGGGTCTGTCTGGAATTCATTCCAAGTTGGAGGGATATTTTTTCCCTTGACATTTTGCAGCTGAGACAGCCCCGAGCAGGAAGCTGAGGAGCGTAACATTACCAAATATGTCCTTTCTCCTGCCCTTAATATTTTATTTCCACAGGAAAAGAAGGCAGATGCTGGCCAATGAGACCTGGCCAATGAGAATGTCGCAAGGGCAGGCGGCCTCCACTGGCAGAGGAGAAATTGATCAGATGCCATTTTTTACACACAAAAAAGAACTATTCTAGGTACCACTGGTTGAAATTTGTGCTACGCTGGAGGAAGAAGTCTGACAGTTTCCTACCAGTTATTTCAGGGGATTTATTTATCACTACGCTGGTCTCATTTCCTCAAGCAGGCCTCCGTTAAGAAAGCAGTCAGTGTGGAGTCGAGGAAAGTGTGTAGGAATGGGAGTCAAGAGAAAGCTGGCCTCAGTCACCTGCTTACATGCTCATGTCTCTGACCAGATCATCCCACCTCTGGGGGCTTCACATGCTTTATGTGTAAAATGAAGGTCTAGATGCAATGTTTTGGATTCCTTCTGGGTTCCTAAAACTAAAGGCTCCAAGCTAGTTTGATCACATGCCTCAATCACTAAAGTCAACTGGAATATCTATCCAGACATGCCTGTGTGTGTGTGTACATGTGATGCTTTATATATTATAGAAAATACAAATTAAAAAGGAGATACATGTAAATTCTAATCTTTTCTCTCCAAACTGTAAAGTTTATCTTAAATACAGATGAGGCAAGCTCATTCCTTTTTGAAAATCACTGCTTTAAGGCACAATTTCAAGTCTACTTTTGTTATGGGTGTAAGATATTAGCCCTAAATTGTCATTTCTACACCCACTAGGGAAGAGCAAAAGTCTTTCAAGTGTCTGCAGATTGCATACCTTTTGATTGCATATTTAAAATGTGAGATAATTAATATACTACCTCCTTAGTTTCCTGTTATAACAATTTTTTAAAAAACTAGTTACAGAGAATTTCTTTACTGAAGGAAATCACAGTGGAAGCTAGTTATAAACAGCAACTGACTTTTCATCTCGAGTCAGGGAAATGTTTGGGAGCAGCAGAGGATGGGAAGGTCTGGAGTATCTATGCCCTGTCCAAAGATAGAAGCCACCTTTCAGATCCAGTGGGCTGTTGTCATACAAGACTGCAGGCCACTTGCTGCCAAATGTTATTTCTCAAGAGGATCAGGAGACCTAGATTTTAATGTGAAATTAAGTTAATTTCTCGAACGTTGCTCAAAATTTTAGAGCCAAGCATACAATGATGATGAGCCACACCCAGCTAGTAGGAGGCCATTGGCGATTCCTGAGCTCATATTCAGCTCATTTAGCTTTGTCATTTTTTTGTGAGTGTATTGGGATTTTGCAATCAGACACCCAGGCTCTTGGCAGGGTGATTATGGATGTGTAAGACTGAAAAACACGAGATGTCATTTCATTGAGATCATAATGTTTTGCTCTCACCAAATTTTCAAAAAGAGCCACTTCTTGAATTCTCTTAAGGTAGTACCATCAGACCAGTGATGTACATAGTCATCATGTTTCATTATTGTTTCATCATTAAAATAAGGACAATATTGTATTATATTTGCTGGATCTGTCACTTTTCTATATGGAAATCTCATAGAAAAAGATACTGTTTTAAACAAATTAATGTCCCACTAGATTGGCAAGCTCTTTCAAAGATATTTTCCAGTAAATACTTAGGCATTGTGGGGTCTATGGTCTCTGGTGCAACTCCTGAACTCTGTGCGGCTGCACAAAAGCAGCTGCAGACAATACAGATGAATGCGCCTAGCTGATTTCCAATAAAACTTTATTTATACAAAAAAGCTGTAGGACATATTTGGCCCATGGGCTATAGTTTGATGTAGTTACGGCATTAAATCATAAGGTCGTCCTCAAAGGGGTAATCTGTGTTTGATTCAATTCTGTCTTCAGTCCACATAATCCTGGCCCAGAAGAGGTACTCCATGAACATTTGCTCAAATAACTGGAAGGTTATGGAACTTAGCCATTTATGTCAATAACAGTCAACTGCCCATTTGGGTGACTGAAGATCCATAGTAGAGGTTATAGGTATGCTCACCCTGAAGATTACATCAGTATATAAGTTCCCTCAGGGAGCCTGTGGTTAATCCAAATGTTCTGAGCAAGGGAAGGGGATGCTCAACTAGGCTCCTGAAGCCAAATGACTTTAGGAAATGCTTAGACCCCACTCTTAGACTGATGGGCCAGACAACAAGAACCACGAGAAGATCCTCATAGCTTCACAGACAGGCTTCTCCCAAATCTTTCCTTAACTCTTTCAGTGACTTAAATGTCCAAACACCAAGCATCTATTGTTTCCTTATGCAGAAGTGCAGGGTACACAGACTGAAACATTTCCCCCAAACATTTCTCTCCTGCTCTGAGAAGTTCACTGGGATATTTTTGTCTTCGCTTATATATTATTTATTTCTAGGGCTGGTGACAACTCTCTAAATTGATTTTATTACTCACCAGGTGTGGCATTTGATTTGACTATCAAAGAAATAGACTCTGCTTCTCCTAAGGATTTACAAGCTAACTGAAGAGATAAGACATGCATATACCAACATGTATGGAAGAGGCTGATGAGATAAGGTGCAGCACTGGTGGCATTTGGGTCTTTTCATGGTAGTAGTTGGAGTTTTGAGATCACAGATGAGTGGTACTACTGGTTGGGGCTGGAGCCCTGACACACAGACAATCTGCTTGAAAGGGAGAAAGGGGATGGAGTGGGAAAATGTATAAATTGGGAATAAGGCCCCACTTTAGGAACATAAATAAATATTCCAAGTAAAAAAGCCACACAAGACATTTCCATTCCCAGGGTGAAGGAGAAACTGAATAAAAATTGGTCAAGGATTTGTTGACTGGAACTATGTACGAGAGGATTAGAGAGGAATGAAATGTCCTCATTTGGTTCATTTACAAATGGAACTATCAGAAGGAATAGTCTGGAGATGAATATGACTTTTTAAGTGAAGGTAACTCTTTAGAAGAAAAAGGAGATAAAATGTGAATATTGATGAAGTCAATCTAGACATGCAGTTATAAAAAAAATTTTTTAAGTGAATTTTGCTTAAGATTTTTAAGTTACAAAAATATAGAAGCACAGCATCCTTTACCTGAGGGACCTTAGTCTGCCACATCTTGAATGGTTTGAGGTAGATAATGGGAAAAATAACCATTCTAGAGGCTTTAGGTAGTCAAATAGTCAAGGAGATTAATTAGCTTTGATAGACACATTCAAGTTATGGGTAAAAACACATTGATTGGAGGAGTTAAGGGGCAAGAAATGGAAGGGGTAGAACTGGCAGAAAGGGCTCAGTGTTGGTGACAACCACACTAAAAGTAGTCACATGAATTTTCATCAACATAAAGAAATTAGAAAGCAGAGAACCCTTATAGAAAAGTCCTGGAAGTGAGAACCAAGCCAAGGTGGAAAAAAGTAAATAGAAATGCCCATGAAATAGCGTGGGATGGATAAATTAATGCTGACATATATACTTGAGAATCAGAAAGCTAACGAATGTACAAAATGGCTTAAGCAGGGAGACAACACAGAGAGAATAAGAGGCTCAGTATTGAAACCCAGAAGAGGAGGAAATAACATTATTACTGATTTTCTTTATTATATATGACTCCAGTTTTATAATATCAGACAGCAACACATATCTTATTTGAAGATAATTTTCACCTTGACAATTCTATAATGGGGTTTTCAGTCTAAAAAAAAAGAACAAATAAAAAATGGAAAACAATAACCAAGCAAAGCTGATGGCATTCTCTACTACACAGAAGATGGCATCATGGAAGTCAGTAGTCTGGTTTAGGGAGCATGTTTATAATTATGGACCAATGATGTAAACTTCTGCCAAATTTTAAACCTTCTTTGAAAAATCTTGGGTGTTATGAGTACATCAAATACTGCTAAGTCCACCAGAAACCAAGTCTTGGTGATTTTATTACCATTGTGTTTCAAGAAACACTTTTGGAAAGAACCATGCCTACTTTTAAAGCCAAATGTTATATTTTCTCTTAAAGCTTAGATGCAATTATCCAAGTGGTTTATCCTAAATTTCCAAAGCATGTTGGGAATAAACACAGAATCTTTAGTGGTGATGTTTTCAAAGTTATGGTTTTAAGAGCAAAGCTTACTGAAGTTGGTTTCAAAGAGCTGTTCAAGAGTTCTTAACTTATTGGAAGAACAGGCATGAGGCTTTAACTCAAGATGAGTTAAAAGATAACTGAAAACAAAAATCAAGCAGCATGACAGGTCCAAGTAGTCCTGGCCTTATAGGAAGAGAAGGGGCACTTAGCCTTGAACCTTGAATCTTAGGGAAATCTCTCAGTTGAGACTCATCTTGTTGGATGGCTCACTCAAAGGTCTGACCATCTCATTAGTAAAATGAAAAGGAGTAGTAGGAGGTATGGACTACCTCATCTTAGCTATTGGACTCTCCCTCAGTTTGGGGTCCTTTCTCTGTCCTTTGCCCTTGAAAACAATCACTGTATTCCCTTTGTTCTGGGCAAGTCAACCTAATAGATGGCTTTTAGTATTGTGGAAAATTTTTTCCTGGACACTCCATCTGCTCCCAAGGTAGAATTAACATTTTTATTACTTCTCTCCTTTCTCATTAACTTGGTTGATTTATTGAGGTAAACTTATTATAAATATGTATATGCAATTTGGGGCTTCCCAGGTGGCTCAATGGTAAAGAATCCACCTGGCGAGCAGGAGATGCGGGTTCTATCCCTGGCTTGGGAGTATCCCCTTGAGAAAGAAATGACAACCCATTTACCCCACAGACAGAAGAGCCTGGTGGGCTACAGTGCATAAGATTGCAGAGTCAGACATGACTTAGCGACTATTACATAACAGCAATATGTAATTTGACATTTGATTTTATTATCCCTACACCTAACCCATAAAACAATATTTCTAGAGTCCCGCTTAATGAGAGGTGGAGTTAATACAAAATGTTGTGGATGGTAAGGAGTGACCTTTGAAATATGATCATTTCCCTAAGCCTTTCTTTACACAGGAACTGAATGTACTCTGCACATATAATGTATTGCAATTTGCAGCATGAAATTTCAGCAATAAAACTCTGTAAGAGACAGAGAATAAAAATGACTGATTTTTCTAGAAAAGAAAATCTTTAGAAAGGAAATAACATCACCAGAGTCCAAGGCAACTAAAAGTATTTCCTGAGTGCATAGAAAGGTATATTTAGATTTAAAGGACAATACTTCCTTTCCCTCTTGAAATGTCAGTATGAGTAAATCAAGTCACCTAACTGTGGTAGCTTGGAAAGTGCTGGGTCAAGTGTGGTCAGGCTGGGGTGTAAGTGTGGTCAGGGCTCAAGTTAAGAGTGAAATTGGAGGTCAACCTATCATATGTCCTAATATTTAATTTTTATAAATAATGCAAATGTAAAGCAATGTAAAATATGCCTTATTCTCTTATGTTGATGTATGTAACTGTCATAATGACAAAAAATAAATGTATGATTTTTATATGACTTAGAAGTTAGCAAATTATCAAAGACAAGGTATTAATTTTTATTGGACATGTCTGAGTGTCTGTTATGGTCCAGTGATACTTGGATGACTGATAAAATAGGTATAGAACTGTTAAAACATTACAAATTTTTTAATATTTCAAAATGTTCCACAGTTACCACAGCCAACTGTTATGAATACCACATTAGTTTGTGAGTATCTCTGGAACTGTAAACTGGAAAAGGAAGAATAGCAAGAAATAATGGTTGCTCAGCACCATAGGAAACAGCACATTGTGATGAAAGAATGGATATACATTCACATTATCTGAGAGGATGGATTTGATACATTATTTAATATATTTTCTTTCACCTAAGGGCTTCTGCTTTTCAAATCCTACCACCACTCCAAAGCAGTTTCTCTCTTCAATGGTGATAGCGACCCAGATACGATTACTTTTTCTAGGACATGGGGCACAAGGCAGGCAGAAGCATTCCCCTGGAGCCTGAACAATATCAGTCACAAGTACAGACGCTTAGGGTTACAGGGTGCTATTCAGTGCTGATACTGGATCCATGGTAAAGGCACCACGTTTCTTTATCACTCTTATTTATCACATGTCTGTAATGTGCAGGGCTTGAAGTGCAGGGCCAAAGACAGAGGCCCTTTTACGTGTATGTAAAGGCAGTATTATATGAAGGTTATTTCTCAAGTGTTTTCATAGATGTGTAAAATTCTAAAAGGTTTATGGCATAAACAAACTTCCCTGGAAGGATATTATGGGGTTCCTTGCCAAGCTAGAATTTGGTAAGTCTGGGCTCTACATTGTATTATCAAGGTGGTCATTACCACAAAGAAATAGAGGTATAGATTCACTTCGAGCCAAAGAGCTTCAGCAATTATTTTTCTTCTTATGGACCTGGTTAAATCTGTTGCAGAGGAAACCAGGTTTCTGCCAGTGCTTTGTTTTCTTATGCGAATTCCTGATCCAATTGAACCTGGCAACTTCATGTTAGCCCCAGTTTTCTTGCTCTCGTGCCATTATATCTCTGTATCTTTTTACCAAAAAAACCCTCTGTCATCACCGGTTTAATTTCAGTTTAATTACAATCATTTTCAAATTCTGATCTGTCAAAAGGCTGGTCTTCCCTAAGCATGCATTCTCCATTTCAGTCTCTTAACACCTTACAGGCTCTGAACAATGACTTTCTGTTCTCTCCTGCTAGGTTTCCAGAAACAGGCTTGAGAGAGCCGCCACGTGTTTATCTTTCTTAACACTCCAACAAGAACCCCTCCGTGACTCACAGGCACAGACAGCCAAAAGCCCTGAATGGCTGTTTATCCTCACCACTTGAATGATCCTGCACGTGGCACACAGCACGGGCAAGAATAAGAGGAACCTTGGGGAGGTGCGTCACGTAAATTTAAGGACAAACAAGACTGCATCAATTTGTGCTTTGCTTCACTCCTTTAAGGAAGTTCAGAGTTAAACATGAAACTCAAGCCAGCTTGCCATATTTGCCTGTCTTCATTAATGCTTAAATGGGTGACAAAGACTTGGGGATGTAGGTCAGAGAAACATAAAAACAGTGTGGGCTTGTCATTTTTAAGAGCTTACCACACAATATTCAGTCTTTAGAACTGACACTTTGTGGGTATAGAGCACATGACTCTTGATGGCCTGATTAGATCAACTTGCTATAAAAATTAAGAAGATAAGGAGAGAAAATGAAGAGTTCACTTCAGCACATGTTGAGTTTGAGTTACTTAAAGATTATCCAATGAGATGTCTGATGGCATCCTGAAGATGAGAACACAGAGCTTTGGAGGACATTAGTGTATGTTCTTTGAAGCTATGGTTATGGAGAATACTGCTCTGGAGAAGAGGTAAGGATGGAAGTGTCAGTCTTATTTAGGTGAGTAATGAAAAATAGGCAATGAAGGAGCCAAAAAGGACACAGAGAAGAGCAGGAAATCAAGAAGAAACTGGTCTCACAGATGTCACTTTGTTTAGAGATATCCATCAACTCTGGTCTTAAGGAGAGTAGACTGCTCTCATCTTAGGGGTAACTTAATTTTATCTTGCCTTTCCTCTCAGACATCTGAAGAAGGTTGCAATAGGACAGAGATAAGTCATGAGGCCTGGTCTGGGAAAGAAGTCAATTACTCACTGGATGAAAATGGAGGAACTCATGGAAACAGAGACGAATCTTAAAGTTTTAATGGAACTAGGTCATGCTCACTTTTGTTCATTTTGGTTACGTAACATGTTGTTTACCTATTTCTTTCAAAGTGGTATGTAGAAGAATCCAAAACAAACCCATAAAGATTAAAGCTTTTTATAATTTTAAAAATGTAAACTGCAATCTATATAGTTAGCCAGTAGTACTCATAATTCTTAAATGTACTTTTCTGAGTTTGAAGTTATGCAATAAATCAAAAGTGGAAGTTTTTCCTCCTAGGAACTAATCTCCTAGTTAACAGATTCCAAAACTTCCTATTACTAAAAAAAAGTAACCTGAAATTACTATTGTAATAATATCGATATGGTGATTCCTTAATGATTTTTATTTATAGTAATCATGAATGTCTTAAAAACTGCAAGGCTCTGAACACCTTAATGCCATAGCACAAAATTTTTAAAAGTTTTGGGTTGGGTTCAAATAGATTTAGGAGAATACTATTTTCCTAAACTAAAGGGAAATTTATCTCCCTTGACTGTCAATCAAAAACGAAAGTCTTAAGCTTTAATGTATAAGTTAGCCATTGTAGAGAGATACAACCAACCATTTTAAAGCCTAGAAAAATTCAGTATTTATTAATTACACATACATGTAAGGAGAAATAACATTGGAAATAAATGTATTTAAATATGTAAGCTTAGAGACTATTTTCTTTGGAAGTAAAGATTATGTGTATGGTTGTAAAGATTTCATAAGAGAGTATACGTACAGTACTTGCCTCAGGGTCTGGCACATAGAAGCACTCAAATGAGAACTATCACTTATTATGATATCATCATTCCAGCAAGACCAATCTCATGATGTTATCATTGTTATAAACACTGTGAGGTTTTATTTTTGCTTTTCATTTAAGACTGGTACAGTCTAATTATTTGTTTAAAAAGAAAAGTCATACCGGTAGCCCATTTAAGTTTACAAAATGGTAGTTAAAGTTTATCAAACAAAAATCCTCTCCCTGAATAGTCCCAGTTTGAGAATGACTCAAGAAATGTGGAGGCTTGGGAGCACCTGTTTAAGCTGTTAGAATGACTATAGCAAAGGGCTTCCCCATCTGCACAGCCTCACCTTGGCCAAACCATTGGGCCCATCCCATCCCCTCCTGGATTAAGATGGATCCCAGGAAGTGCCAGAGGAGCCAGTTCTACTTGACAGCTCATTAACCAGCCTCATCTAGCTGTCTCTTTCCAAAGTGTGAAATAATTTATCTTCTTTTCAGGCTAATTATTATTTCTCTTTAGGATCCCTTATACTGCTATTAAATAACTCCATACTCCTCTCTCTCTCTTTTTTTTTTTTGATGATCCAACAGATGTTGGCAATTTGATCTCTGGTTCCTCTGCCTTTTCTAAATCCAGCTTGAACATCCAGAAGTTCATGGTTCATGTACTGCTGAAGCCTGGCTTGGGGAATTTTGAGAATTACTTTGCTAGCATATGAGATGATTGCAATTGTGTGGTAGTTTGAGCATTCTTTGGCATTGCCTTTCTTGGGATTGGAATGAAAACTGTTCTTTTCCTGTCCTGTGGCCACTGCTAAGTTTTTCACATTTGCTGGCATATTGAGTGCAGCACTTTCACAGCATCATCATTTAGGATTTGAAATATCTCAACTGGAATTCCATCACCTCCACTAGCTTTCTTCATAATGATGCTTCCTAAGGTCCACTTGACTTCGCATTCCAGGATGTCTGGCTCTAGGTGAGTGACCACATCATCGTGGTTATCTGAGTCATGAAGATCTTTTTTGTATAGTTCTGTGTATTCTTGCTACCTCTTCTTAATATCTTCTGCTTCTGTTAGGTCCATACCATTTCTGTCCTTTATCGAGCCCATCTTTGCATGAAATGTTCCCTTGGTATCTCTAATTTTCTTGAAGAGAGCTCTAGTCTTTCTCATTCTATTATTTTCCTCTATTTCTTTGCATTGATCACTGAGGAAAGCTTTCTTATCTCTTCTTGCTATTCTTTGGAACTCTGCATTAAAATGGGTATATGTTTCCTTTTCTCATTTGGCTTTAGCTTCTCTTCTTTTCTCAGCTATTTGTAAGGCCTCCTCAGACAACCATTTTGCATTTCTTCTTCTTGGGTATGGTCTTGATCACTGCCTCTTGTACAATGTCTCAAACCTCCTTCCATAGTTCTTCAGGTACTCTGTCTATCAGATCTAATCCCTTGATACTATTTGTCACTTCCATTGTATAATCATAGGGATTTGATTTAGGTCATTCCTGAATGGTCTAGTGGTTTTCCCTACTTTCTTCAATTTAAGTCTGAATCTGGCAATAAGAAGCTCATGATCTGAGCCACAGTCAGCTCCCAGTCTTGTTTTTGCTGACTGGAGAACTTCTCCATCTTTGGCTGCAAAGAATATAATCAGTCTGATTTCACTATTGACCATCTGGTGATGTCCATGTGTACAGTCTTCAAAATCATCAAAAAAGCAAAAGAGTTCCAGAAAAACATCTACTTCTAGTTTACTGACTACACCAAAGGCTTTGACTATGTGGCTCACAACAAACTGTGGAAAATTCTTCAAGAGATGGGAATACCAGACTATCTGACCTGTCTCCTGAGAAATATGCAGGTCAAGAAGTAACAGTCAGAACTGGACATGGACAACAGACTAGTTCCAATTTGGGAAAGGAGTACATCAAAGCTGTATATTGTCACCCT
Source organism: Moschus berezovskii (assembly GCF_049115385.1). Lineage (NCBI taxonomy): Eukaryota > Metazoa > Chordata > Mammalia > Artiodactyla > Moschidae > Moschus > Moschus berezovskii. The sequence continues at coordinate 77,284,293 of NC_142469.1, read as the reverse complement.
GCTTATTTAACTTATATGCAGAGTACATTACACAAAATGCTGGGATGGATGAAGTGAAGCTGGAATCAACATTTCTAGAAGTATCAACAACTTCAGATATGCAGATGACACCACCCTCATGGCAGAAAGTGAAGAAGAACTAAAGAGCCTCTTGATGAAAGTGAAAGAGGAGAGTGAAAAGCTGACTTGAAACTCAACATTCAGAAAACCAAGATCATGGCATCCGGTCAAATCACTTCATGGCAAATAGATGGGGAAACAATGGAAACAGTGACAGACTTTATTTTCTTGGGCTCCAAAATCACTGCAGATGGTGACTGCAGGCATGAAATTAAAAGACACTTGCTCCTTGGAAGAAAAGCTATGACCAACCTGCTGCTGCTGCTGCTGCTAAGTCACTTCAGTCGTGTCCGACCCTTAGCGACCCCACAGACTGCAGCCTACTAGGCTCCTCCATCCATGGGATTTTCCAAGCAAGAGTACTGGAGTGGCTTACCATTGCCTTCTCTGATGACCAACCTAGACAGCATTAAAAAGCAGAGACATTACTCTGCCAAAGAAGGTCCATCTAGTCAAAGCTATGGTTTTTCCAGTATTCATGTATGGATGTGAGAGTTGGACTATAAAGAAAGTTGAGCACCTAAGAACTGATGCTTTTGAACTGTGGTGTTGGAGAAGACTCTTGAGAGTCCCTTGGACTGCAAGGAGATCAAACCAGTCCAGCCTAAAGGAAATCAGTCCTGAATATTCATTGGAAGCACTGATGCTGAAGCTGAAACTCTAGTACTTTGGCCACCTGATGCAAAGAACTGGTTCATTGAGAAAGACCCTGATGCTGGGAAGTATTGAAGGCAGGAGGAGAAGGGGATGGCAAAGGATGAGACAGTTTGATAGAATCACCGACTCGATGGACATGAGTTTGAGTAAGCTCAGGTAGTTGGTGATGGACAGGGAAACCTGGTGTGTTGTAGTCCATGGGGTCACAAACAATCGGGCATGACTGAGTGACTGAACTGAACTAATAGTCCTCTCTTTATCCTTTCCCAGTGAATTTCAATTCTAAGTGAGAATTGTTTTCTGATACAAGTCTGAAAATACTGAAATGGCTTCAGAGTATGCATCAAGTTGGGTCACATTCTTTAATTACCTCTCTTTTTAATTTTCAGAGTTCCTCATCCCCCTGCTGCCTTGAGAGTCTATAATGAAGTTTGATAAAGGTTGACTAATGCTTAGTGATTGATCAGTAACATTTATTGGAAGAGTCTTGGCCATGCTACCTCAGTCTTTGCGGGCCCAATGTTTCTGAATGTACATTAAATTTGGTGTTCTTCTGTACTTAAGTCTAGGTTCCCTTAACTTACCCAGTATGTTTTCTCTCTTCACAGTCTTATCCTTCCACAGGTTTCAGTTATTATTTATATGCTGAGGCCTTCATCTATATTTTTCCAGTCTAGTCCTGCATCTAGAACACAAAGTGTACATATCCAACTATACAACTGCTCTTAGATATCCCACAGATACCTAGACCTCATCATTTTCCCCCAAAAGCCTGCTGAAGCACAGGATATATTTCTTGAAAGTTCACTGCACAAAAGACACTCTGGTGTCTTAACATGTGCCAGGTCCTGGGGTAAGTATTGTACTTTACATGCATCTTCTCATTAAATTCTGACAACCTTAAATGTAACCTTTACTTCCATGACTCTTTTAAGTTTTTCATCAACCAAGTAGATGGACAAAACTGATTTCAAGTAACATGGCATCTAAAAAAATGACTAGCAATAAGGTTGAGTGCCAACATAAGTGGAAGGAAATGTAAAAAATACAATCACATCAAAAGATACCTTTAGGCATCACTTTTCAAAATGTGGTTCCAAGACACATAAGCTTCTGGAAACCCTTGTAGGAACCCACAATATAAGAATTATTTTCATTATAATATTAATATTACTTGTGTTTTACATCGTGTTGACACACTTATAGGGCAAAAACAACAGGGTGAAAACCTCTTATACTTCAGCATGACTCCAAAGCAGTGACCTCAAACTATACTAATGGCGATCCTATTCTCACTGCCATACTCTTGCAGTTCTTTAATAATTCAATTTTCGGTAAAATAGTGAAAAGTATTAGTGTTATTAAGTTCAGCCTTTAAGTTCATTGTAATTCTGCGAAAATATGATGGTTGTCTAGAGGAAAAGCACTTTGTGATCTTTTCAAGTTAGAGCTGAACTAACTGCTTTTCTTCACAGATCATGATTTTGTTTAAAAAATGACCGACAAACTATAGTTATTCAAACTTGGGTATTTGTCAGACATTTTCTCTAAAATGAGTTGAAGTTATCCTGTTACCTTAGAGAGAACAACTGACAGCTTTTGATACCAATGATAAAATAAGAGTGACAGTGAAAATTAGGATTTTGGTAAATTAAATCTCTCACTTTGACAGCTCTTCCCAACTTGTTAAAACTTATGATATTTTATATATATATATATATGCATGCATATTAAGTGAGTGTTTAATATAGTAACATATCATCTCTCTATATAAATAATAAAATGCATCATCATTTGTAAGATTGGCAAAATTTAGTGAACTAGCAATATGTTTCAAATGATATACATGTGATTCTGCAAAATAAAGGTACAGTCAAAATACAGAACAGAGCAGTGGATGTATGAAAGTTCATGAAATAAGAATGCAAAATTCATTGATATGCTTTAAGATTCCACACTGCAACTAACTTTTAAGAAAATACCACTTTTTGATTTCTGATATAGTGTCAGAGAAGAATAGCCACAGCTATCTGCAAAGGCTATTAAATTACTCTTCCCTTTTCCAAATATGTATCTGTGTGAGGACAGATTTTCTGCATAAACTTTAATCAAAGCAATGCATCACAAGAGATGGAGATACAGATATGAGTACCTTTCTTTTATTGACCTAGATACTAAGATGACTTGAAAAAGTGTAAAAATGTCACTGTTCTTACTAATTTTTAAATTTGGTTTAGTTTTAGTTTTCCATAAAGGTATTTTATTAGTATGTAATGAATTTATGATTGCTATTTTAAATGAATCGATCAATAAGCAATTTTTTTCATTGCTTAGTTTTGATGTCAAATATTAATAGAAATAACAGCAATAGCTATAACCCACATGAACAAAAGCTCCTTAGGTCTCTTAATAACTTCTAAGGTTATAAAGGGATATTGAGGCCAAAAATATAAGAATCACTACCTTTAGACAGTAAACTCATGACAGCTGACCAGTATAGCTGGCAGCAAGAAGTGGAGTGGCTCAATCTGAACAATCAGAACCAAGTTGAACAAAATAGAGGAAGCCTGAGGAGTACTGTTCAAAACTCAAGGCCAGTGCTCACAATTCTGTAACGTCAGTAAAAAAATGTCTGATCCTCTCATCCCGCTGGTTATACCCTTTCAATCCCCTCAGGTGACAAAGAGCATCACTATGGCACCACCTCCAACCACAGAGACCACACGTATATAAACAACCTTCCACCTCTTTCAGGGAAGCCAAAGGATATGCCAGAGTTCAGGGCTCTGTTTACATGGGGAGAAGTCTCACCGTCTATTGCTGGTAAAAGAATTGTGATTTTGCCAGTGCTGCCTGGAAGGTGGGGGAGTGGAAACCCCATGTGAAATAAGACCAGAAGGCTTCTTTTCCAAAGCTGCAGGACCAAGAATGGAGTGGGAAATGGGAAAAGCACAAATGGAGGCAGTCATCTGAAGAGGCAATATTCAGAGCACAGAGATATAAAATGTACCCTAAACTCAGTGATACTGTGTAGTGCTGTGTCATTAGACGATAACTGTCTAAAACACATTTTTAAACATGCCACTTATAACAGTTATCAAAATGAGTAAAGGCAATCCCTTTATTTTTATTCTATTTTCATTGTGTTTGTGCTTAGTCTCTCAGTCGTGTCCAACTCTTTGCGACCCCATGGACTGTACCCTGCCAGGCTCCTCTGTCCATAGGATTTTCCAGGCAAGAATACTGGAGTGGGTTGCCATTTCCTTCTCCAGAGGATTTTCCTGACCCAGGGATTGAACCCAGGTCTCCTGCACTGCAGGCAGATTCTTTACTAACTGACCTACTAGGGAAGCCCACATTGTGTTTAGATGTACTATTTCTTGGTGAAATTTTAAAAAACTATAACAATCTCTCAAACCCAATTACTACTTCAGTTTCATACATTTAAACACTAGCCATGATGTTTGAGTGAATCTGCCATAAACTTAAGAAAACAATTCAGGTTTATTAAAGACCAAACCAATGTGTATTCTATTTGGCTGTACTGTTTTTCAGTTCATGCATATCAACAGGTATGAGGTGAGTGTGAATTTATGGAAGCACAAGTCAAAACCTGGGATTTGTGTTGTAACTGTGTGGACTAATAGACTTGCTAAAACTTGTATGGACAGAAACTGACAACTCTTTTCTTTCTAGGCATATCTAGTAGTCCTGGACATTTTGATGAATCTACTTTCAACTTCTTGCAAAGATATTGCCAGCTTATGAATAATTGTACTTCCCCTGCAAGTGAGTGAAAAATAGGACTGCTTTCTTTAGAATAATGGTAGGTAGCTCATTGTAATAACCCAGAAACATGAGATAGAAAAAAAGAAATATGGGATCATTTATCTGGTCATCTCCTGTTTTGTACTCACATTCCTATAACAATATCCTTAGCAGCATATTCTCATCTGGATGTTAGTTTTCCCATAGGCCTTAATCTTCACCAGTACTTATGTTTTGTTTTAGACTATTTTGCTTTTGATTCTGTCACTCCCCTTCCATGCTTATTTTCTGTAGATACTAAGTTCCAAGGCTGTTTTGGTTATCTGACCATAAGTAGAATACTGTATTTTAGAATACAAAGAAACACAATTCTTACTGTTTTACAGCATGATTAAGAACAAAGAAACAAATTTCCAGATCATTTAAATGTATATACTTTCAAAGGTATTAGGTTCCCTTAGATAAAGCATTCTTATTTTTATTCGTATTAATTTCAAAAATAGAGACTAAAATATCTCAAAAAGCTTTCCAAGAATGTTATCTTTTACACTCCACTTAAGCATTCATTGCCAACGACAAAGCTCACAAAACTTATTGCATAAAAATAGACTAAGTGAATCAGATGTATGTATTAGAGCAATTATGAATTATTTAGCCATTTAGCCCACATCTGTGTTTTATATTGTTCTTGCTTTAACTCACTTGCCTGGATCAAAAACAATGAAATGTTCTAGAAATGTGAAAAGAGAGCATAGTGTTTGAATTGGTAGACTGTTATAATACTGCTCAAGTGATTCCTGATAAGTAGCATTTACTTACCTTTTACTTCTGGTTTGATTCTCCCCCAGTAATACTGGACATTAGCAAGACTTTCTTCTTTTCTTTATAAAGCCTTCCTTACACTCATGTTTTATTAGGTCATGTCAGTTAGTCTCCTGAAGTTCTAAGACGTTTTTGTATTCACTATCAAAACTTCACGCATTACCAACACTTTCCCTTTCCTCAGCTGAAAAAGCCATGACAGGAGGACATGACTTGTGATACATGGCAACATATGAGCTTCTGGCTACAGCTGGTTTCTGGAAGGGGCCCAGTTCTAGTTGTTTACAAGGTATTAAAATGTTTTTTATCAGTTGTTATCAATTATTAAGCATCCCCACATTCAATCCAGGTTTTCGGCTGGACTCTAAGAATAAAAATATAAATAATATGAATAAAATATAGCTTCTTATCTGAAGATGCTTACCATCTAGCAAACAGGGACACACTGAAGATACAATTCAATATACATTTTGAACATCATGTATTCACTCATACACTGGGACCCTGCCAAGCCAGGCACTGCGGTGATCGTGCTAGCAGATGGGAACTCAGAGAAAGGGTTTTGGCCCAACAGGGTTTAGAGATGACTTCCTGGAAGAAATATCAGTTTTGATGTTATACAGATGAAGATAGGGGCAAGGGCATTCTGGGTAAGTAAAGGGTATAGTCAAAAGAAGAGTAGTGAAATATCATGGACAATGCAGAAATCTATGCTAGCTGCTCTTTCTAGAACATTAAATGCTAGGGTTAGAGAAAGGATTGACTTGGTGTTCTGTTAAGGAGAAAGAGTTGGGAAATGATCAAAAAGTACCCATCTTCTCAAGAGCCCCTTGACTAGAAGAGAGGAAAGACTGAAGGCACTCTCTCAGCAAAGTATTACAACCTGGTTAGGCTAACTTTCTGTTCGTTTCCAAGGCAAACCATTCAATATTACAGTAATCCAAGTCTATGCCCCAACCAGTAATGCTGAAGAAGCCAAAGTTGAACAGTTCTATGAAGACTTACAAGACCTTTTAGAACTAGCACCCAAAAAAGATGTCCTTTTCATTATAGGGGACTGGAATGCAAAAGTAGGAAGTCAAGAAACACCTGGAGTAACAGGCAAATTTGGCCTTGGAGCACGAAATGAAGCAGGGCAAAGGCTAATAGAGTTTTGCCAGGAGAACGCACTGGTCATAGCAAACACCCTCTTCCAACAACACAAGAGAAGACTACACATGGACATCACCAGATGGTCAACACCGAAATCAGATTGATTATATTCTTTGAAGCCAAAGATGCAGAAGCTCTATACAGTCAGCAAAATCAAGACCGGGAGCTGACTGTGGCTCAGATCATGAACTCCTTATTGCCAAATTCAGACTGAAATTGAAGAAAGTAGGGAAAACCATTAGACAATTCAGATATGACCTAAATCAAATCCCTTATGATTATACAGTGGAAGTAAGAAATAGATTTAAGGGTCTAGATCTGATAGATAGAGTGCCTGATGAACTCTGGACGTAGGTTCGTGACATTGTACAGGAGACAGGGACCAAGACCATCCTCACGGAAAAGAAATGCAAAAAAGAAAATGGCTATCTGAGGAGGCCTTACAAATAGCTGTGAAAAGAAGAGAAGTGAAAAGCAAAGGAGGAAAGGAAAGATATAAGCATCTGAATGCAGAGTTCCAAAGAATAGCAAGGAGAGATAAGAAAGCCTTCCTCAGCGATCAATGCAAAGAAATAGAGGAAAACAACAGAATAGGAACAAGAGATCTTTTCAAGAAAATTAGAGATATCAAGGGAACATTTCATGCAAAGATGGGCTCGATAAAGGACAAAAATGGTATGGACCTAACAGAAGCAGAAGATATTAAGAAGAGATGGAAAGAATACACAGAAGAACTGTACAAAAAAGATCTTCACGATGAAGATAATCACGATGATCACTCACCTGGAAGCAGACATCTTGGAATGTGAAGTCAAGTGGGCCTTAGAGAGCATCACGACGAACAAAGCTAGTGGAGGTGATGGAATTCCAATTGAGCTATTTCAAATCCTGAAAGATGATGCTGTGAAAGTGCTGCACTCAATATGCCAGCAAATTTGGAAAACTCAGCAATGGCCACAGGACTGGAAAAGATCAGTCTTCATTCCAATCCCAAAGAAAGGCAATGCCAAAGAATGCTCAAACTACCACACAGTTGCACTCATCTCACACGCTAGTAAAGTCATGCTCAAAATTCTCCAAGCTAGGCTTTAGCAATATGTGAACCATGAACTTCCAGATGTTCAAGCAGGTTTTAGAAAAGGCAGAGGCACCAGAGATCAAATTGCCAACATCTGCTGGATCATGGAGAAAGCAAGAGATTCCAGAAAAACATCTATTTCTGCTTCATTGACTATGCCAAAGCCTTTTACTGTGTGGATCACAATAAACTGTGGCAAATTCTGAAAGAGATGGGAATACCAGACCACCTGACCTGCCTCTTGAGAAACCTGTGTGCAGGTCAGGAAGCAACAGTTAGAACTGGCCATGGAACAACAGACTGGTTCCAAATAGGAAAAGGAGTACGTCAAGGTTGTATATTGTCACCCTGCTTATTTAACTTATATGCAGAGTACATCATGAGGAACGCTGGGCTGGAAGAAGCACAAGCTGGAATCAAGATTGCTGGGAGAAATATCAATAGCCTCAGATATGCAGATGACACCACCCTTATAGCAGAAAATGAAGTGGAACTCAAAGGCCTCTTGATGAAAGTAAAAGAGGAGAGTGAAAAGGTTGGCTTGAAGTTCAACATTCAGAAAACGAAGATCATGACATCTGGTCCCATCACTTCATGGGAAATAGATGTGGAAACAGTGTCAGACTTTATTTTTCTGGGCTCCAAAATCACTGCGGATGTTGATTGCAGCCATGAAATTAAAAGACGCTTACTCCTTGGAAGGAAAGTTATGTCCAGCCTAGATAGCATATTAAAAAGCAGAGACATTACTTTGCCAACCAAGGTCCGTCTAGTCAAGGCTATGGTTTTTAAAGTGGTGATGTATGGATGTGAGACTTGGACTGTGAAGAAAGCTGATCGCTGAAGAATTGATGCTTTTGAACTGTGGTGCTGGAGAAGACTCTTGAGACTCCCTTGGACTGCAAGGAGATCTACCAGTCCATTCTAAAGGAGACCAATCCTGGGTGTTCATTGGAAGGACTTATGCTAAAGCTGAAACTCCAATACTTTGGCCACCTCATGCGATGAGTTGACTCACTGGAAAAGAGTCTGATGCTAGGAGGGATTGGGGGTAGGAGGAGATGGGGACGACAGAGAATGAGATGGCTGGATGGCATCACCGACTCGATGGACATGAGTTTGAGTGAACTCCGGGAGTTGGTGATGGACAGGGAGGCCTGGCGTGCTGTGGTTCATGGGGTGGCAAAGAGTCGGACATGACTAAGCGACTGAACTGAACTGAACTGAACTGAGGCTAACTTATAACTACTGTGTAGAATTCAGGTAAGAGCTTCCTTCCTGTGGTACAGACAGAAAAGTGCCACGGAATAAAACAAGAAGTTTAGCTTGACCAAAAAATTGAATTTTTCAGATATACAGCATGTATATTCATACACAAAAACACACACATTAGCATAGCATAGCAATTTATTTGTATTAGTTGAAAAACATTTACTCAATTAGTAATGTACCTAAAGACAGTACCCAGGTCATGATTACCCTGAAATTGAGTGAAAACAATTTAATCAGCTTAAACCAGATCTCCGCTCACTTCAGTTCCTATCCACTTCCTAGCTTCTACAACTTCTAAGATCAGAGATCCTCTTACTATATTCTTCCATGGGGATGGTAAGGAGAAGACAGAGATGTATTATCTTTATATCACCCAGGTTATCCTATCCCTTCCTACCTGTCCTTCAAGGGACTGTCTGGAGAAAAATCTGTTCTGTGATGTGAACTGCATACAAACTATTCACCGTTGACCACATCCGCTGGTTAAGACTTGCCGATCCCAAGGAATGTACAGACGTAGGTTCCAAAACACAAGCTGACTGATCATTCTGGCTGTCTAAATTGGGAACTAATTAAATGTTTTAACTGGAAGTCTCTCCTCACTTCAGCAGAACAGAGTCATTTTGAAGCAAACATTTCAATGAAACACTTCTTTGGAAGAATCCAGTTCAACTACAAGAAACAACTGCTTCTGGTTGGCAGCACAATCTATTCCTACTTGATCCCTCCTCCCCTCTCCAATGCATACACACAGGCTAAATGCTACACTTATGCTAAGAACTGTAACTGCACAGAAAAGATTACATTATATCTCATAGACGTCAAAGTCATCAGACACAGTTTGTTCTTACCTAGGATTTCAATCCAGTTTACTGGGGCTGATAAGAGATATAAATCATTCACATAAAGGAGTTTTTAGAATAGCACTTAAACATGTTGGGGATTGTTTAAATGTAGTGAGAGTGGGAGGTTAAGTTATTCATTTCCATTAGCAATTAGATGTTGGTTGAAGCATTTCTCCTGCTTAGCAGTCCCTGACAGAGCTTTAATGTCCCAAGGCAGCAGAACTCTAATTTTCCCCCAGTAAGGAGTCTCTATGAACTTTACAGACCAAGCTTCTGTAGAGGGGTAGCTAGAATTAGATTAACCTATGTGGATCACGGTGCTTCCCAGGTGGCGCTAGTGGTGAAGATCCCGCCTGCCAATGCAGGAGACTTAAGAGATGCAAGTTCAATCCCTGGGTCAGGAAGATCCCCTGTAGGAAGGCAAGGCAACTTACTCTAGTATTCTGCCTGGAGAATCCCATGGACAGAGGAGCCTGGAAGACTACAGTCCATAGGGTCACAAAGAGTTGGACCCAACTGAAGCAACTTAGCATATGTGATCAAGAAGGGAGTCCAAACAGAAACCCTGAGGGCCAGAAAGAGGAAGTTGCTAAATGTCTTAAGAAGGTTCCTCTTGAAAAACTAGCCCAACGTACTTTAGAAAATCAAGAGCCTTTAACACAATAAAGTCTCATGTGTTACTACCAGATATTATCACTCAATTGTTCTGGATGCAAAAATTAGTGTCAAACATGAAAACAATCCTAGAAAATACACAAATAAAACTTCAAGTTGTTTAGCACCCACTCTAGGACAGGAATTGTCTAGTTTGGAGATTGCCATTAATGCTGAGTGGCCTGAATATTTAATATGAGTAAGAAAATATGCAAAGTGATGGTGCACAGTTATGAAAAAGACACATGAAATACAGCAGACACATAAAAGAATAACTGATATAGTTCCAAGACAGAGACAAGCACAGAGTAGCATAAAAGCCATTCTAAGAACAGGGGTTACAGAAAACCAAGAAAAAAAAATTAGACAATAGAAATAGATCATCCAGATAAAATAGGAGTTTATATGAAAATATAAAGGACCAAGAATAGCCAGAATATTCTTGGAAAAAAACACTGGAAGATTTATCAGATATTATGGCATATAATAAAGTAATAAAGTGTAATGATAGATAAATAGAGCAATGAAATAGACCACAAGGTCCAGGAATAAACACACATATATGGTCACTATGGTTTTGATAAAGGTGCCACAGCCAAGCTGAAGGCAATGTTACATCTCTCAGTAAATGGTGCTGGGTCATTTGGATATACATATGGAAAAAGAAAAGAAAATTTGACCCCTACCTCACATCACACACAAAGATTAATTCTAGGTATATTGTAGAGCTAAATGTGAAAGGCAAAACAATAAATCTTCCAGAAAAAAACATAAAAACGTATCTTCATGATTTTGGACAGGCAAAGATTTCTTAAGTAGGACTCATAAGGCACTAGTTTTAAACAGTTGATAAATTGACTTTCATTAAAATTAGAAGTTTCTGTTCATCAAAAGACTATGAAGAGAATGCAAAGGCAAATATATGTGTATCTGCATCTATATCAATGTCTGTCTAGCTATCCCACAAAAAAATCTGTGACCTTATGATTTCACCACTAGGTTTCTATTTTCTCAACAGAAACGCGTAATGTTATCCCCCAAATAATTGTTCAGAGCATCATTATTTGTAATAACCACAGACAGATACTGTGCAGAATACTCACAAACAGGAGAATGGATAAGTAAAGTGAGAGAGATACATTCACATACAGTAGTCATGTATGGATGTGAGAGTTGGACCATTAAGAAGGCTGAGCACTGAAGAACTGCTGCTTCCAAACTGTGGTGCTGGAGAAGACTGTCGAGAGACCCTTAGTCAGCAATGAGATCAAACTAGTCAATCCTAAAGGAAATCAACCCTGAATATTCACTGGAAGGACTAAGGCTGAAGCTGAAGGTCCAATACTTTGGACACCTCTGGCCACCAAGAGTCAACTCATTGGAAAAGACATTGATGCTGGGAAAGACTGAGGTCAGGCGGATGCGATGGTTGGATGGCATCACCGACTCAGTGGGCATGAGTTTGAGCAAACTTCGGGAGATAGTAAAGGACAGGGAAGGTTGGCGGGCTGCAGTTCATGGGGTTGCAAAGAGTCGGACACAGTTTAGCGACTGAGCAACAATGAACATATAGAACACTACACAGTGATGAGAAGGAGTGTTCCCAAACTACATGCAAACTTACCGATGAATTTCATAAACAAAGAACACTCCACATGATGTCATTTTCACAAGATATAAAAGTAGGAAAAAACTAACATATGTTGCTAGCGATCATAATAGTAATTACCTTGGGACAGGGGAACCTAGTGGGCTGCTGTCTATGGGGTCGCACAGAGTCGGACACGACTGAAGCAACTTACGGCAGCAGTGGCAGCTGAAGGTGGCAAAAAGTGGAACTCTTATGGGTGTTGATGATATTCTGCTTTTTACTCTAGTAGGGGTTATATTTATCTATTCAGTTGATGAAAATTACTTTTCTGTACACAAGTGCACCATTCTATATATTCTGTATATTTGATTCAACATAAAGGCTAAAATGAGTCAGATAGGTAACATAAATGAGAGAATTGGGTTTTGTGTAAGTAAAGGATGCTTTGGTCTTAATATCATCTTAAATTGTCTTCTTTTGACATACATACTTGCATATTACACACCTGAGAATATTCTTTACTTTTAAAAATTTGAATGTGCTGTTGGTATACCCAACAGCATTGCCTAATCAAACTAATATAACGTTAAGTCAGACATGGAATTACTGTATAACTCCATGTTTATAAAGCACAAAGACAGGCAAAACTAATCTATGGTATTAAAATCAGTTGGGAGATAATTTTTAGGATGCTGTTAGTGTTTTACTGATTGAGTGGTAATCACATGTGTTTATTTTGTGATAACTCATTAAGCTATACACTTAAGGTTTGTGCACTTTTAGCATACTAAAAGTACATACATCCATACATTTCATACATCCATAGAAATTATATTAAAACACAGAAACATAGAATATATCCTGTAAGGGAGTTGATAAAGGATATAACATCACTAGTTAGAACTGAGGGGGAAAAAATTATGAAACTGGCAGAAAATAAAGGAAAAAGATCTTGACCCACCAGAAAGAATACCACTGCTCTCATACACTGTCAATCATCATCCACTGATACTCAACCAAGTAGACGATGATAAAATTCAGTCCCACTGGGGCTTCCCAGATAGCACTAGTGGTAAAAAATCCACTCGTTAACAAAGGAGATGTAAGAGACATGGGTTCGAGCCCTGGGTTGGGAAGATCTCCTGGAGAAGGGCGTGGCAACCCACTCCAATCCCATGGACAGAGGAGACTGGTGGAATACAGTTCATGGGGTTGCACAGAGTCAGACACAACTGAAGTGACTTAGCACACACCGTGAAAGTGAGAGTGAAGTTGCTCAGTCGTGTCTGCCTCTTTGCGACCCCATGGACTGCGGCCTACCAGGACCCTCTGTCCATGGGATTTTCCAGGCAAGAGTACTGGAGCGGGTTGCCATTTCCTTCTCCAGGGGATCTTCCCAACCCAGGGATCGAACCCAGGTCTCCCTCATTGTAGGCAGACCCTTTACCGTCTGAGCCACCAGGGAAGTCAGCACACACCATAGTTGCAGAACATCAGGACGGTGCATTTTTCTGAAGGAAATTTCTGAACCTCAGTGAACCATCTTTGGGAAAGGTGCACAGGATAACCTCAAACTTCTACTTGTAGGATTTTTTCCCAATTATTTGCAGTCTATTTTGAAACACAGAAAACAGTTTGTACCCAAAGGATTTTGCTTTCTAGCTAACTTTCCATCTTCAGAATTAACTATATATACACACACCAAAGTTACCAAAACACACTAGACACTTTGGCATACAACTGTAGTCTAGAATTCCAAAGTATTATATATTTCTGCCTGGCTTGGCTAATTTTTATCCCTTTTCTTCCTATTTGATTGTTTTTGTTCTTGTTATTTGTTTGCTGTTAACCTTTGAGGGGCTCTGGTAACTTGCCTCTAAATAGGCATCTCCAGCATGGATTGTTACTTTTGAGTTCAGTATATGCTGCTCTTGTTCTTCAGTTGTCCCCAGAGTGGATGAATCATAATCACAAATAACTTTGGCAGCTTGCCTGCTTGTGTGTGCTCTCCTTCAAAATGTGACAGCTGATTAGAGTTATCACCAGCTAAAATCCTTATATTTTCACCCTAGAAGTCAGAGCAAAGATACGGTCAGGGACAATGCACTCTTTGCAGCCCCAGGTGAAGAGTAGAGGTTCCCTTATGTAATTAAAAAAAAAAATTTTTATCTGCCTGTGCCGGGTTTTAGTTGTGGCATGTGAACTCTCAGTTGTGGCATGTGGGATCTAGTTCCCTGAACAGGGATCGAACCTGGGCCCCCAGCATTAGGAGCATGGAGTCTTAGCCACTGGACCATCAGGGAAGTCCCTGTAATTATTTTTTTTAATGCATCAATTATAACAGAGGCGAAAAGCAAAGGAGAAAAGGAAAGATATAAGCATCTGAATGCAGAGTTCCAAAGAATAGCAAGGAGAGATAAGAAAGCCTTCCTCAGCGATCAATGCAAAGAAATAGAGGAAAACAACAGAATAGGAAAGACTAGAGATTTCTTCAAGAAAATTAGTGATACCAAGTGAACATTTCATGCAAAGATGGGCTCGATAAAGGACAGAAATGGTATGGACCTAACAGAAGCAGAAGATATTAAGAAGAGGTGGCAAGAATACACAGAAAACTGTACAAAAAGATCTTCACGACCAAGATAATCATGATGGTGTGATCACTCACCTGGAGCCAGACATGTTGGAATGTGAAGTCAAGTGGGCCTTAGAAAGCATCACTACGAACAAAGCTAGTGGAGGTGATGGAATTCCTGTTGAGCTATTTCAAATCCTGAAAGATGATGCTGTGAAAGTGCCAGCAAATCTGGAAAACTCAGCAGTGGCCACAGGACTGGAAAAGGTCAGTCTTCATTCCAATCCCAAAGAAAGGCAATGCCAAAGAATGCTCAAACTACCGCACAATTGCACTCATCTCACACACTAGTAAAGTCATGCTCAAAATTCTCCAAGCTAGGCTTCAGCAATATGTGAACCATGAACTTCCAGATGTCCAGGCAGGTTTTAGAAAAGGCAGAGGCACCAGAGATCAAATTGCCAACATCCGCTAGAACATGGAGAAAGCAGGAGAGTTCCAGAAAAACATCTATTTCTGCTTCATTGACTATGCCAAAGCCTTTGACTGTGTGGATCACAATAAACTGTGGAACATTCTGAAGGAGATGGGAATACCAGACCACCCGACCTGCCTCTTGAGAAACCTGTATGCAGGTCAGGAAGCAACAGTTAGAACTGGACATGGAACAACAGATTGGTTCCAAATAGGAAAAGGAGTACGTCAAGGTTGTATATTGTCACCCTGCTTATTTAACTTATATGCAGAGTACATCATGAGGAACGCTGGGCTGGAAGAAGCACAAGCTGGAATCAAGATTGCCGGGAGAAATATCAATAGCCTCAGATATGCAGATGACACCACCCTTATGGCAGAAAGGGAAGAGGAATTAAAAAGCCTCTTGATGAAAGTGAAAGAGGAGAGTGAAAAGGTTGGCTTGAAGCTCAACATTCAGAAAACTAAGATCATGACATCTGGTCCCATCACTTCATGGGAAATAGATGGAAAAACAGTGTCAGACTTTATTTTTCTGGGCTCCAAAATCACTGCAGATGCTGATTGCAGCCATGAAATTAAAAGACGCTTACTCCTTGGAAGGAAAGTTATGACCAACCTAGATAGCATATTAAAAAGCAGAGACATTACTTTGCCAACAAAGGTCCGTCTAGTCAAGGCTATGGTTTTTCCCGTGGTCATGTATGGATGTGAGAGTTGGACTGTGAAGGCTGATCGCCGAAGAATTGATGGTTTTGAACTTGGTGTTGGCGAAGACTCTTGAGAGTCCCTTGGACTGCAAGGAGATCCAACCAGTCCATTCTAAAGGAGATCAGTCCTGGGTGTTCATTGGAAGGACTGATGCTAAAGCCGCAACTCCAATACTTTGGCCACCTCATGCGACAAGTTGAGTCACTGGAAAAGACTCTGATGCTGGGAGGGATTGGGGGCAGGTGGAGAAGGGGATGACAGAGAATGAGATGGTTGGATGCATCACTGACTCGATGGACGTGAGTTTGAGTGAACTCCGGGAGTTGGTGATGGACAGGGAGGCCTGGCGTTGCAGAGAGTCGGACACGACTGAGGGACTGAACTGAATTGAACTGAATTGATAAGTCCTTTTGATAAAGCCATTGCCTTAAGCCTTCCTTGAAGTGGGATAAATCAAGCAGTTGCACAGTTTTCTGATATGGACAAGGTTCTTGTGCCACTGGTTTTCAGTTTCTGACCATCCTTTCCTGGAAGAAGCGAACCCAAGTAGGGGCCAGAACCAGAATATCAGGAAGCATGAGTTATGTCCTGGAGGGGGGCCAGAGGTTGAAGCTGGGGTGGTACATGTGAAAAACGTCATTGACCCAAGTGACAAGATGAAGCTGAAATAGGCAGATCTATCATGAAAGAGAGAAATTGGAAATGAAGAAGAGGGAAGCAGACAAACGGTACGTGATCTCAATTGTTAATAAACCTGTTGTGAATTAGCATCATGGAGACTTAGGAAAACACTGACTTAAGGTTCTCATCAAGACACATCAAATGAGAATCTTCCAAACAGGACCCAAGCATCTCTCTCTCTATTTTGTGTAGCTCCCCACATATTTCTGGTTTCTGATGGCTGTGGAGCTGCATAGGAAACCACTGCTCTGGAGAAATTTGGAAAGAGAAACGGGGTTTTCTCTAGCTTTCTACAAAACTCCAGCATAGATTCACTCAGGGATACTAGGGTTGTTTGAAAGTGAGGTGAAACAGTGGGTTAGTAATTCAGGAAAGGGCCATCAAGGGAGAGTATTTGCTTCACAAATAAGAAGGGAAGCTAGTTTAGTGTCAATCTCCTGTCATGGGAATGAATTGAGAATGTTGCTTGTCTTTTCAAAAACGATGGGAACCTTCTTAGCAGATCTTTTCTTTCCAATGGAAAAGATGCTTCGGATGAAACGTTTAGGAAGCAAAAGAGAATGACGATACACATTCCCATCATTAGCTGAATACTTGGTTCTCTTTGGTTACTGTCACAGAGGGTAGTACTTGCATTTTCAAACTCAGAAGGAGGGGCGACTGGACTGGGATTGACCTCTGTGGATGTACACAGGAAGTCCCATGGGGAACTCCGAAGACCAAAAAAGGTGTTAAGTTACTAAGTCTCTTATTCGGGAGCATAATAAAGCATTAAGACCTGGTTACCTGGCAATGTTTGCTTGGTAAATCTCAAACATTTCTTGGGTTGACAATACAACACAAAGTGCCTGAACCAGAATACTGAGCTTGTTCAAAGAGTGTGCTGTGTGTCCTTGGCTCTGCCTCCTCCAAGGCTGGCATTGTGTCTGTACTATTGTCTGCTTCACACTAACCAGAACTGAGGGACCTGAGGTAAACCATTGACCAAACTGTTTCCTCAGCTCCTGAGGAATGTTTACTGAGGTGTGGTGTTTTTCAAAGCCTTTAATAAGAAGTACGCCATGTCCTCCGTACCTCTATTTTTCTGAATATGTGGAGAGGACACACTGTTTTTGCTTCTTTGCCAGCATTCCAAAACATTCTTGTCGCTGTGAATTCCATGGCACCCTCTGAGAAGGGACAGTGTGACCAAGGCTCTATGCTGCAATATTGTACAGGTTTTCCACATAATAGAAGTCTGACTCTATAGACATCTGAAAATATTAAAGTTATAAAACTGAAATCTTGTAAAAGGTAATGTGGTTGAGAATAAGAGTACAACTTTTGTTTGCCTTCAAGACTCTAGGAAAGAGCAAAGAAAAGTTTTATTTAATACCCTCTTCATGACATTTTGAACCATCCTGACACTAGTCAGGCCACAGAACACTGAATCTGAAAGCAAGCTTTAGGTTTAATGATATAAATGTGTGTTTTCCTGATGCAAGTACTGAAACTTTCCTGATTTTACTACTGAGCATCACCCTCTTGGACACAGAAAATGTTCTCTCCTTGCAGAACAACATCTGGTGATCTGTTTTCCTTTATTTTCCACTGAATAAAACAATATGGAAGTGCATTTCACCTGGATGACAGCAAGTAGAACAGGAGACAGAGCACAGAAGAAAAAGCACTTCATTTTAGTCTCTGTAAGTTGAAAGAGGGAGGTTTACAAAGAATTCACAGGAAGAAGTTTCTCAGTGAACTTAAGAACAGTTTGCAGATTCTACTAAAATGCTCCCCCACCTTGAAGGAGATAAGAAATTTTAAACTCCGAACTGAGGATGCCCAGTGTTTTAAAAAGGACTAGCTTACATCCTGATTTTGGATTTCTTTTCAGAGCATCCCCCAGTTACATTCATGCATCATTTTCCAAAATAGGGCAGCATGGTGCAGAATGATTTAGACGTTAGTGTTATTGACTGGAGAAACATGTAGGGAAAGCTTGTATACACACAGTGTCTGTAGGAGCTACTATAGTCAGGGGTTTGGAGGTATCATCATCCAGACATCATCCAGTATCTTTTAAGAAAAAAAAGGCAGAACCTTCATTTCTGAAAGGAACAATCTAATAGGTGTTCTGGACAACACTGTTTCAGAGAATGGGCACTTAATAGCAAATTACAGAAACTGTCTTAAAATAAAAGTACAGTAACTTTAGATCTTAAATATCAAATATGAAATCAAAGAGAATCATCTGTAAAGAAAAGTACTTGAATTTCTCAAAAATTAGAGAATTAGAAGATATAGAAAAATTCAAGAAGGTATTATGTTGTAAAAGAAAACAAACACATATTTATTTAAAAGGCAAAACATTCTAAATGGGTCTAGAAAGAAACATTCCAAATGGGTCTCTTTTCTTTTTAGAAAAGAGTTTTAAAATATACTCTATTAAATTAGCATCATCAAGGACATTTCATCCATTAGTCATTAGAGCCCAGTGCCAATGGACTGTAAGATTTTTAAAGTCTACAAAAATAATTGAAACCTGGGGGGAAAAAAAAAAGTATTGACTCCAAACTACAGAATGAAAGCTGCAAAATGGAAATTAATAAATACTTAATTAAATGTCTATAAAAAATAACATTACATCAACTAGTCAACTTTACTCTTATAATTGCAGTATAAATTATATTTACTGTGGGATATGGGTGGATTTTAATTTGTTTGATATATTATACACACAAGGCAGCCAAAAGTAAGACTACCAGGCCCTCAAAACAGCTCTGAATAACATCAACATGATCAAAATGGTAATCTGTTTTCCTAAAGGCATTGAAAGTTAAACAAGGGAAAATGGGAGAAATAGGAATGGCAGTGTTAAGTACCAAAACAGAAGGCCTGGGGAAGGGGGGACTCATGACACCCTCCCAAGAACAAGCAATGCTGACGAAAATCCTCACCTCCATTCTTACTAATCAAGGCTCTGCCTCATAGTAGGATTTTTGTTGTTGCTGTTGTTTTCTCAGTGATGGATGGAGCTGTTTTTAAAGTTCTCCTTGGAAAAAGTAAACAGGCCACTTATACCTCATTGTATACTCTACTCAGAGAAGTTAAACAATCTACTAGACGCTGTTCCGTCGGGGGTGATATCTAAGGAGAATGCTGGTGGGGGAGGGGTGGGGATGCATTTTAAAGGTGAAGGGAGACTGAGTTCTGAGCATGGCAGGTCTGGCTGAGGTGTATGATTAGTGATGTCCAGGATATACTGATAATACTCGGTGGGGCAATTTAGTTTGATACTAATCCTGGATTTTGATATCCTCACCTGCTCTTTCTCACTGAAGGAACATGATCCACTTTTTAGCATCCTTTAACCAACCAACAAATACAGTAACACATCAGTGGATACTCTAGCAATATAATCTACATTCAATGGACATAATGGAGAAAAACCACGTGAAAGTGAAAGTCGCTCAGTCGTGTCCGACTCTTTGTGACCCCATGGACTGTCCATGGAGAAAACCATAGTAATATACTTTTCTTAAAAAGTGCTTCTTTAAAGCCTTTGTGAAATCTCTTTCTTTCCCTCTCTCCCCAAACGCCCAACATAAACACACACACACACAGAAATTATGTAAAAAATGATGTGCTGTTAATTGTCACATCAAGAGCTATAAACCTAATTGGGAAAACTAGGATTGGGTTTCAGAAGCAATTTAAATTTATTTTTCATTTCGCCTGTTTAAAAGGCTGATTACTGGGCAAACTCTTTCCTATTACCCTAAAGTTTTTAGAAGTAGCTCTTTAATTAAACTTTACTTTTTTAAAAAAAATAAAAATCATAAAAACCAAGAAAACTCCCAAACAACTGGTCCCTGTTATTTCTCTTAGATGAATGAAGCCATATCATTTTCACTGATAGAATACAGAAAAAGTAGTTTTCTTTGCACATGGTTTTTTAAATTTTACTTAATTTTAAATGAAATGAATACCTATCTGTTACAAACTATTAAAATAGTATAGAAAGGAAAAGAAAAAGGAAGTTTCCCTGTCTCCATTTTCTTATCCTTCCTTATCCCAACCCTGGATGTATACACTCATTTCTTGTGTTCCATACATTTATTCTCCATTGTAAAGGTGACACAACAGATATCTGTTTCTGCTAAAGTGGCAATACAGCCAGATCCTGAATCTGCCCTACACATCACTCATGCCCTACAATTTTCCCCTGAGTTGGGTTTTCTCAGGATGCTGAAGTACATCCTATAGTAGGTGGTATATTTCTGTATATAATGTAACCGTCTCTTTTGCCTTAGCAGTTGGGAGTCTACCCCACATGAATACTCAGATCTGTAGAAAAGACATGTATAAGATTAATGCAGCATTGCTTGAAACACTGAAAAATTTTTCCATCAATAGAGACAAGGTCGCTAAGCAGTTGTTAAAAGGGTAAGATAAACGTGTATGTGCTGTCATAGAAATATATTTTATGTTGTGACAAATACAAACACAAAACCCCATTAAGTACCAAAAGGAAATGACTGTGTATGGTGATTATATACATACACGAAACACAGATACATACATGTAAAATGAACCTATTTTATTACTGTTATTCCCAAACTTTGGTATGCATTTACACACACACACACATGCCATATAAATATAACATATCCTATTAAAAGAATGCCAGGGAATGATGTAAAGGTGCCTAATCTTAATGTTCAATAACCTCAGATATGCAGATGACACTGTCTTTACAGCAGAAAGCGAAGAGGAACTAAAGAGCCACTTGAGGAAAGTGAAAGAGGAAAGTGAAAAAGTTGGCTTAAAACTCAGCATTCAGAAAACGAAGATCATGGCATCCGGTCCCGTCACTTCATGGCAAATAGATGGGGAAAAATTGGAAACAGTGACGGACCTTATTTTCTTGGGCTCCGAAATCACTGTGGATGATGACTTCAGCCATGAAACTAAAAGATGCTTGCTCCTTGGAAGAAAAGCTATGACCAACTTCAGTTCACTTCAGTTCAGTCACTCAGTCATGTCCAACTCTTTGCGACCCCACAAATCACAGCACGCCAGGCCTCCCTGTCCATCACCAACTCCCGGAGTACACTCAAACTCATGTCCATCGAGTCGGTGATGCATCCAGCCATCTCATTCTCTGTTGTCACCTTCTCCTCCCGCCCCCCAATCCTTCCCAGCATCAGAGTCTTTTCCAGTGAGTCAACTCGTCACATGAGGTGGCCAAAGTATTGGAGTTTCGGCTTTAGCATCAGTCCTTCCAACGAACACCCAGGATTGATCTCCTTTAGAATGGACTGGTAGATCTCCTTGCAGTCCAAGGGACTCTCAAGAATCTTCTCCAACACCACAGTTCAAAAAGCATCAATTCTTCAGTTATCAGCTTTCTTCACAGTCCAACTCTCACATCCATATGTGACCACGGGAAAAACTATAGCCTTGACCAGACGGACCTTTGATGGCAAAGTAATGTCTCTGCTTTTTAATATGCTATCTAGGTTGGTCATAACTTTCCTTCCAAGGAGTAAGCGTCTTTTCATTTCATGACTGAAATCAGCATCCGTAGTGATTTTGGAGCCCCAAAAAATAAAGTCTGACACTGTTTCCACTGTTTCCCCATCTATTGTCCATGAAGTGATGGGACCAGATGTCATGATCTTAGTTTTCTGAATGTTGAGCTTCAAGCCAACTTTTTCACTCTCCTCTTTCACTTTCATCAAGAGGCTTTTGAGTTCCTCTTCACTTTCTGCCATAAAGGTGATGTAATCTGCATATCTGAGGTTATTGATATTTCTCCCAACAATCTTGATTCCAGCTTGTGCTTCTTCCAGCCCAGCGTTCCTCATGATGTACTCTGCATATAAGTTAAATAAGCAAGGTGACAATATACAGCCTTGATGTACTCCTTTTCCTACTTGGAACCAGTCTGTTGTTCCATGTCCAGTTCTAACTGTTGCTTCCTGACCTGCATACAGGTTTCTCAAGAGGCAGGTCAGGTGGTCTGGTATTCCCATCTCTTTCAGAATTTTCCACAGTTTACTGTGATCCACAGAGTCAAAGGATTTGTCATAGTCAATGAAGCAGAAATAGATGTTTTTCTGGAACTCTCTTGCTTTCTCCACTATCCAGTGGATGTTGGCAATTTGATCTCTGGTTCCTCTGCCTTTTCTAAAACCAGCTTGAACATCTGGAAGTTCACGTATTGCTGAAGCCTGGCTTGGAGAATTTTGAGCATGACTTTACTAGCGTGTGAGATGAGTGCAATTGTGCGGTAGTTTGAGCATTCTTTGTCTTTGCCTTTCTTTGGGAAAAGAAGAGAAGCGAAAAGTAAAGGAGAAAAGGAAATATATAAGCATCTGAATGCAGAGTTCCAAAGAATAGCAAGGAGAGATAAGAAAGCCTTCCTCAGCGATCAATGCAAAGAAATAGAGGAAAACAACACAATAGGAAAGACTAGAGATTTCTTCAAGAAAATTAGAGATACCAAGGGAACATTTCATGCAAAGATGGGCTCGATAAAGGACAGAAATGGTATGGACCTAACAGAAGCAGAAGATATTAAGAAGAGGTAGCAAGAATACACAGAAGAACTGTACAAAAAATATCTTCACGACCAAGATAATCACGATGGTGTGATCACTCACCTAGAGCCAGACATCTTGGAATGTGAAGTCAAGTGGGCCCTAGAAAGCATCACTACGAACAAAGCTAGTGGAGGTGATGGAATTCCAGTTGAGCTATTTCAAATCCTGAAAGATGATGCTGTGAAAGTGCTGCACTCAACATGCCAGCAAATTTGGAAAACTCAGCAGTGGCCACAGGACTGGAAAAGGTCAGTCTTCATTCCAATTCCATTAAAGGCAATGCCAAAGAATGACCAACCTAGACTATATTAAAAAGCAGAGACATTACTTTGCCGACAAAGGTCCATCTAGTCAAAGTTATGGTTTTTCCAATAGTCATGTATGGATGTGAAAGTTGGACCATAAAGAAAACTGAGCGCCGAAGAATTGATGCTTTTGGACTGTGGTGTTGGAGTAGACTCTTGAGAGTCCCCTGGACTGCAAGGAGATCAAACCAGTCAATCCTAAAGGAAATTAACCCTGAATATTCATTGGAAAGACTGAAGCTAACGCACCAATACTTTGGCCACCTGATGCGAAGAGCCAACTCATTAGAAAAGACCCTAATGCTAGGAAGAATAGAAAGTAGGAGAAGGGGATGACAGGAGACAAGATGATTGGATGGGATCACCAACTCAATGGACATGAGTTTGCACAAGCACCTGGAGATGGTGATGGACAAGGAAGCCTAGCGTGCTGCAGTCCATGGGTCGCAAAGAGTTGGACACAACTGAGCAACTGAACAACAACAATCTTAAAGCTAGAAACAGTTGTTTTATATACATTTCACCTTTTAATGAACCTAAAAGAATGGCTTTGTTTTATCCTGTACGAGTCACGTGGGCAGGGATTTTTGTCCATTTTATTCACTGCTAATCTCTGTACTTGGAAGATGATGAGCTCTTGACAAAAATGCATTTAGTGAAGGAACATTTCTTCCTGTTCCATTTTGGGAAAACTACATACAATAAATGATTGATTGATTAGTGTGAAAGAAAAGTGGGGAAAGAAACAGGAAAATAGAACTCTATAAAAAAAATCTATAAAAAGAAATAGGTGGTCAGAGTGGTGAGGAGAAGGGGAGCCATCCTCCAGGGAGAGGACCAGGAGGGGAAACCCAAGGTGGGGAGACGATTTAGGAGAGGAAAGCAGAGAGCTAACCTGTACCACCTCTTCTCATAGGGGAGACTCACATTTAATGGGTTCCATGTTCACACTTTTCCAAATATAAGAATATTATGAAAAAGATGCAGCAATATATTGGTGAAAAAATTCAGAAAGACATTGGCATTGCAGCACAATTTCAATACTGGGAGGGGGTGAAAAGTGTCCCAAGGAACAATGGTTTATATTTGCTTGAATATGGCATTTGGTTCTAACCCAAATCATACATTCTCTTTCCTCTTATACTAGATGACTTTCTCCAGTTTTTGAATGAGGAACTCATACTTACCATTGAAGGAGTTAAAGCCTAGATTGGTTTAATTTAAAATATATTTAAAGGGACAGACACTGGTATGAATGAAACTCACCATAATGCATTTCTATTTTCTATGATAGTTATTGATTTAAAGTCTAATCTGTTATTTATAAATAGATTGGATTGTTTATCATTTATGAAGCCCTTAGTTCCGTGTAGATCACTCTCTCCTATGACTAATAAAACTTACTAATACTGCTTCATTGACTATGCCGAAGCCTTTGACTGTGTCGATCACAATAAACTGTGGAACATTCTGAAAGAGATGGGAATCCCAGACCACCTGACCGGCCTCTTGAGAAACCTGTATGCAGGTCAGGAAGCAACAGTTAGAACTGGACATGGAACAACAGACTGGTTCCAAATAGGAAAAGGTGTACGTCAAGGTTGTATATTGTCACCTTGCTTATTTAACTTATATGCAGAGTACATCATGAGGAATGCTGGGCTGGAAGAAACACAAGCTGGAATCAAGATTGCTGGGAGAAATATCAATAACCTCAGATATATAGATGACACTACCCTTATGGCAGAAAGTGAAGAGGAACTCAAAAGCCTCTTGATGAAAGTGAAAGAGGAGAGTGAAAAGGTTGGCTTGAAGCTCAACATTCAGAAAACAAAGATCATGGCATCTGGTCCCATCACTTCATGGGAAATAGAGGGAAAAACAGTGGAAACAGTGTCAGACTTTATTTTTTTGGGCTCCAAAATCACTGCAGATGCTGATTGCAGCCATGAAATTAAAAGACGCTTGCTCCTTGGAAGGAAAGTTATGACCAACCTTGATAGTATATTAAAAAGCAGAGACATTACTTTGCCAACCAAGGTCCGTCTAGTCAAGGCAATGGTTTTTCCCGTGGTCATGTATGGATGTGAGAGTTGGACTGTGAAGAAAGCTGATCGCCGAAGAATCGATGCTTTTGAACTGTGGTGTTGGAGAAGACTCTTGAGAGTCCCTTATACTGCAAGGAGATCCAACCAGTCCATTCTAGAGGAGATCAATCCTGGATGTTCATTGGAGGGACTGATGCTAAAGCTGAAGCTGCAATACTTTGGCCACCTCATGCGACGAGTTGACTCACTGGAAAAGACTCTGATGCTGGGAAAGGTTGGGGGCAGGAGGAGAAGGGGACGACAGAGAATGAGTTGGCTAGATGGCATCACCGACTCTGTGGACATGAGTTTGAGTGAACTCCGGGAGTTGGTGATGGACAGGGAGGCCTGGCGTGCTGTGATTCATGGGGTCACGGACAGTCGGACACGACTGAGCGACTGAACTGAACTGAATACAGTAGAAATCTGTACATGTGTGATCTCTTAGATCTCTTTAGGTTACCTTTTTCACAATTATTTACCCTAATTTTTTAAAAAAAATCATGAATTTTATTCCTCATAAGATCAAATGTACAAGGCTTATGCAATCAAATATTCTCACAAAGATAAACAGTCTTGAAGAATAAGAGCTTATGCTTTGTAAAGGCTAGATACATTCAAGTTATATTTAGCTATTTAGACATATAAAAACTAAAGAATATATTAGACTTGGAAATGTGAGTCTATGACTCACCTAAGTTCCATTTCCCCAGGACAGTTCCTCCTTACTTTTGTTGTCTAAGTGTTAATAGGGTATTTGAATCTATCCATGTTTGAAAATGTTATGTGGTTACCCTATATTACAGAAAAAAGTGATTGACCTTATATCAAATTCATCTTTACTCTCTTCTACTTCATATTGTATATTTATTTTCAGATACCAAAATTACACGATATTGATTGGATAATGACTGAAAGAATAATGATATCTGAACTTCTCCAGGATTTGGAGGAACACACAATTTAAGCTGAACTACAGCAGGGTCCCAATCTTGTCATGGCAAAAATTCAGAACTATTTTAGGTTGTGCTTTTGTAGAAAGAGAGTTACTTGCTATCTGGATTCCTTATTGAAATGATATAGTCTGTGCTTCTCCCTGTCTCTCCTCCCAGCTCCCCAGTTCACTTGATTGGGATAAACAGCATTATAACAAGGAAACTCCTGGTCTACCCCCCTGCAAATCACAACAGATAAACTAAAATTCCAATGCAGTGAAGTAATTGGGGCTTTTTCTTGAGATAGCATTTAACCTGCACAACAAAGTTAATTCAATACTCTGATAAATTTGGAGTCTAAACAACTTTAGTCCTATGCAGCTTTCTGAGCTTTCTTATCACTGCCATTACTTATTCTGTCACTAAATGAGCTCACTTCTCTACTATTCTTAAGAAGCCATTGACATTCCCAGGATTTGTTTTTCTACTTCATAATCACTTTCCAACTCCAATTTTTTATTTGGATGCTAAGTTAACTGACTGACCTGCTTAAATTAAGTTGGAGGCATGTGTATTAAAGGCAAGAAAGATGTTAATGAAATTGGAATGCACCATAAAAGGTGGCTCTGTGTTTTTTAAGAAATGGTAGTAGTGGCAGGGGTTGTTATGTTTTTTGTCTTGTTTTAAGCTACTGTCGGAGCTCAGAGGTGATAGGGTGTGTTAGAAAGCAACTTCTTTTCATAAACGTTCAGGAAGCAGTTGACATTCCGTACAAACATTTAAAACTAAACATTCTTTGAGTTAAAATGACATTATTGTATTAATATCCCTTAGAATGTTTATTTTGGGATTTTAAATTCCAAATCATAAGTAGTTTAAAAATCATTGACTCCTACTTTATTTCCCTTTCCAAATATGTTCTGCATTTTATTTAATTTCTAAGTGTCTTCACATATAATTCTAACTTCAAACAGACTTAAGCCTCCCCCTGCCCCTGTTTTCATTAGCTATTGGGAGTATCTTGTCAATGCAGTCTTGGTAGGGTCATGTTTGATATTTGTACTTCTACAGCAAGCCTGGCTGTTGGTCATCTATGTCTGAGCTTTTCCTCGTGTATCTCTTTGCCTCTGGCCTCTTCCCTAGATTTATGCCAAACTTCCAGGTTTAACAGTGATAGCCTTTTTTTTAATTTGAAGGATAACTGCTTTACAGAATTTTGCTATTTTATATAAAACCTCAACATGAATCAGCCATAGGTATATATATATCCCCTTCCTTTTGAAACTCCCTCCCATCTCCCTCCCATCCTACCCCTCTAGGTTGATAGAGAGCCCCTGTTTGAGTTTCCTGAACCACACAGCAAATTCCTGTTGGCTATCCATTCTACTATCTATTCTTTCCTGTTACTCTTTTGCACTGAATTTTGCATATTTCTGGAAAGAGGTGAATTTGTCCAAGGAAAAAATATTCCATAGTTCATGGGAAAAATAATTGTCTGTAGTATTGATGTAATGTCACTTTCTCATATGATCATGGTTTAAAGGATTATCTTGGTTAAATACGTATTAGTTAAATATGTATTGGTTAGATATGTAAATGTCATATCATTAGTACACATTAAATGATTTTATACATAGTTTCCAGGGGTGTGTTAAGAGTGGCTTATGAAGCAACAGGAAGCAAATGGTGGCACAGTCTTCCAAGGAAGACTTGCTGATAAGGATTTCTCATAAAGAGAGCAAGGGAGAGAGACTGTGTAACAGTTATTCTTATCGATTCACTGTATGGAAAAATATTTTCCAGAATTATGAGTGAATTAACAGCCTAGAATTCTATTTTTTTCATCCTTATGAACTATATAGTGAAGGACTGCAATGCATTTTGCACGGCTTTCATTTCTTTAAAATTGCTGCTTTCTGAAATTCTCTTGCTTTCACATTTTGTTGGGGAACCCAACTACTGATCAGTAGAGTTTCGCCCAAGAAATATCAATAGTTGGACATTTCTGAATTTTTCCATATTGCTTTTTTTCTTGTTATGTTTATACTTGATTTTGAAGGATTGCTTATGCTTGTGTCACTGCAAGCAATCAGTCTCCAGTCATTGTGTGACACGTAATGATACTTATTGTACAACAAAGAATGAGTTTTTACCAACTGTAAACCCCTAGAGTTAGGTATCTCCCTCCTAATCCATTCATCTATACCATGGCCTTTTCTCTTCACATTCAGCAGATACATAAGGTTATTTGCCTTTAGTGATTTCACTTTCTTACAGTATGAAATGATGAAGGTTAATAAAAGGAGAGATTACATTAAAAAAAATAAATAATAAAGAACAGGAAAGCAAAGCAAAAAGAAACAGCAGCTCTAATTTATTTCTCAGTGAGAGCCTCAGGTCTCCTTAAGTGTTTTCCTGTTTTGGCTCTTCAAATCCAATCTAAGCTAAAATGAAGAGGTATGGTAGATGCTGTTACACATATGCACAGTTCCCAAAGACCCCAGTAGGGTAAAGACCAAAAGGAAGCAAAACTAAAAGAAGATAAAACAGGAGAGCTGGGTTCAATCCCTGGTTTGGGAAGATCCCCTGGAGAAGGGAATGGCAATCCACTCCGGTATTCTTGCCTGGAGAATCCCATGGACAGAGGAGAGCCTGGTGGGCTACAGTCCATGGGGTCGCAAACAGTCAGACACGACTGAGCGACTTTCACTCATTCATCTATATATGGTGACGTTAATTTCCATGTTCAGTTCAGTTCAGTTCAGTCACTCAGTCGTGTCCGACTCTTTGCAACCCCATGAATCACAGCATGCCAGGCCTCCCTGTCCATCACCAACTCCCGGAGTTCACTGAAACTCATGTCCATCTAGTTGGTGATGCCATCCAGCCATCTCATTCTCTGTCATCCCCTTCTCCTCCTGCCCCCAATCCCTCCCAGCATCAGTCTTTTCCAGTGAGTCAACTAGTCGCATGAGGTTGCCAAAGTATTGGAGTTGCAGCTTTAGCATCAGTCCTTCCATTATTTTTTCCATACATCTCACCCGCTCCTCCCCTCTCCCCAAGTCCATAAGCCTATTCTCTATGTCTGTTTCTCCATGGCTACCCTGTAAATAAATTCTTCAGGACCATTTCCCTATATATGAGTTAGAATACGATGTCTATCTTTCTGACTTACTTCACTCTGTATAATAGGTTCTAGGTTCATCCACCTTGTTAGAACTGACTCAAATGTGTTCCGTTTATGGCTGAGTAATATTCCATTGTGTATATGAACCACAACTTCTTTATCCATTCATCTGTTGATGGACATCTAGGTTGCTTCCATGGTCTAGCTATTGTAAATAGTGCTGTAATGAACAATGGGATATATGTGTCTTTTTCAATTTTGGCTTCCTCAGGGTATATGCCTAGGAGTGGGACTGCTGGGTCATGTGGTGGTTTTATTCCTAGTTTTTTAAGAATCTCCATATCATCTTCCATAGTGGCTGTATCAATTTACATTCCCACCAACACTGAAAGAGTGTTCCCTTTCTCCATACCCTCTCCAGCATTTATTGTTTGTAGACTTTTTAAATGAGGGCCATTCTGACTGGTATGAGTTGACATATCATTCTAGTTTTGATTTGCATTTCTCTAATAATAAGCGATGTTGAGCATCTTTTCATGTGTTTGTTAGCCATCTATATGTCTTCTTTGGAGAAATACCTGTTTAGGCCCTTTCCCCACATTTTGATTGGGTTGTTTGTTTCTCTGGTATTGAGTTGTATGAGCTGCTTGTATTTTTTTGGAACTTAATCCTTTGTCAGTTGTCTCATTTGCTATTATTTTCTCCCATTCTGAGGGTTGTCTTTTCACTTTGCTTATAGTTTCTTTTGCTGTGCAAAAGCTTTTAAGTTTAGTCAGGTCCCACTTGTTTACTTTTGTGTTTAATTCCATTACTCTAAGAGGTGGATATGACCCACCTCTATGAGAGGATCTTGCTTTGATTTATGTCATCAAGTGTTTGGGCTGTTTTCCTCTAAGAGTTTTATAGTTTCTGGTCTTACACTTAGGTATTTAATACATTTTTGAGTTTATCTTTGTGTATGCTGTTAGGAAGTATTCCAGCGTCATTCTTTTACATGCAGCTGTAAAAGACCATTTATTGAAGAGGCTGTCTTTGCCCCATTGTATATTTTTTCCTCCTTTGTTAAAAATAAGGTACACACAGATGCATGGATTTATTTCTGGGCTTTCTGGTCTTGTTCCATTGGTCTATATTTCTGTTTTTGTGCCAGTACCATACTGTCTTGATGACTGTAGCTTTGCATAATCTGAAGTCAGGAATGTTGATTCCTCCAGCTCCATTCTTCTTTCTCAAGACTGCTTTGGCTATTCGGGGTCTTTTGAGTTTCCATATAAATTTAGAAATTTCTTGTTCTAGTTCTGTGAAAAATGTCATTGGTAATTTGATAGGGATCACATTGAATCTGTAGATTGTGTTTGGTGGTATAGCCATTTTCACAATATTGATGTGTTTGGTAGTATAGTCATTTTCACAGTATTGACTCTTCCTACCCAGGAACATGGAATATCTCTCCATCTGTTTATGTTGCCTTTGATTTCTTTCATTAGTGTCTTACAATTTTCTGTCTACAGTTCTTTTGTCTCCTTGCTGCTACTGCTGCTGCTGCTGCTAAGTTGCTTCAGTTGTGTCTGACTCTGTGTGACCCCATAGACGGCAGCCCACCAGGCTCCACCGTCCCTGGGATTCTCCAGGCAACAACACTGGAGTGGGTTGCCATTTCCTTCTCCAATGTGTGAAAGTGAAAAGTGAAAGTGAAGTTGTTCAGTTGTGTCTGACTAGTAGCGACCCCATGGACTGCAGCCTACCAGGCTCCTCTGTCCATGCAATTTTCTAGGCAAGAGTACTAGAGTGGCTTGCCATTGCCTTAGGTAAGTTTATTCCTAGATATTTAATTTTTTTTGTTGCAATGGTGAATGGGATTGATCCCTTAATTTCTCTAGTAATTTTCTGATCCTATCTTTAGGGTTTTCTATGTACAGTATCATGTCATCTGCAAACAATGAGAGCTTTACTTCTCCTTTTCTGATCTGGATTCTTTTTACTTCTTTTTCTTCTCTGATTGCTGTAGCTAGGACTTCCAGAACTATGTTGAATAGTAGTGGTGAAAGTGGACACCCTTGTCTTGTTCCTGATCATAGGGAGAATGCTTTCAGTTTTTTACCATTGAGAATAATGCTTAGTATAGGCTTATCATATATGACCTTTACTGTGTTAAGGTAGGTTCCTTCTATGCCCATTTTTTGAAGAGTTTTAATCATAAATGAGAGAAGGAAATGGCAACCCACTCCAGTGTTCTTGCCTGGAGAATCCCAGGGACGGGGGAGCCTGGTGGGCTTCCGTCTATGGGGTCACACAGAGTCGGACACGACTGAAGTGACTTAGCAGGAGCAGCAGCAGCAGCAGCAATCATAAATGGGTGCTGAATTTTGTAAAAGGCTTTTTATGCATCTATATCATGTAGTTTTTATCTTTCAATTTGTTAATATAGTGTATCACATTGATTGATTTGTGTATATTGAAGAATCCTTG
Organism: Moschus berezovskii; assembly: GCF_049115385.1. Classification (NCBI taxonomy): domain Eukaryota; kingdom Metazoa; phylum Chordata; class Mammalia; order Artiodactyla; family Moschidae; genus Moschus; species Moschus berezovskii. The sequence goes on along the minus strand of NC_142469.1, from coordinate 77,252,380 downwards.
CATCCCTGGAATAAATCCAACTTGATCATGGTGTATGAGTTTTTTGATGCGTTGCTGCATTCTGTTTGCTAAAATTTTGTTGAGGATTTTTGTATCTATGTTCATCAGTGATATTGGCCTGCAGTTTTCTTGTTTTGTGCTGTCTTTGTCTGGTTTTGGTGTCAGGGTGATGATGGTCTCATAGAATGAGTTTGGAAGTGTTCCTTCCTCTGCAATTTTTTGAAAGAGTTTTAGAAGGATAGGCATTAGCTCTTCTCTAATAAAACAGTGGAAACAGTGTCAGACTTTATTTTTTTGGGCTTCAAAATCACTGCAGATGCTGACTGCAGCCATGAAACTAAAAGATGCTTACTCCTTGGAAGGAAAGTTATGACCAACCTTGATAATATATTAAAAGCAGAGACATTACTTTGCCAACAAAGGTCCGTCTAGTCAAGGCAATGGTTTTTCCCGTGGTCATGTATGGATGTGAGAGTTGGACTGTGAAGAAAGCTGAGTGCCGAAGAATTGATGCTTTTGAACTGTGGTGTTGGAGAAGACTCTTGAGAGTCCCTTGTACCGCAAGGAGATCCAACCAGTCCATTCTAAGGGAGATCGATCCTGGGTGTTCACTGGAAGGACTGATGCTAAAGCTGAAACTGCAATACTTTGGCCACCTCATGCGATGAGTTGACTCACTGGAAAAGACTCTGATGCTGGGAAAGGTTGGGGGCGGGAGGAGAAGGGGATGACGGAGAATGAGATGGCTGGATGGCATCATCGACTCTGTGGACATGAGTTTGAGTGAACTCCGGGAGTTGGTGATGGATAGGGAGGCCTGGCGTGCTGTGATTCATGGGGTTGCGGAGAGTCGGACACGACTGAGCGACTGAACTGAACTGAAATGTCTAATAGAATTCTCCCGTGAAGCCATCTGGTCCTGGGCTTTTGCTTTTTGGGAGATTTTTGATCACAGCTTCAATGTCCATGCTTGTAATTGGGTTGTTGTGATATCCTTTTGATAATCTTTCTCAAAGCTACAATTACAGGGTGCCCCCAATATGGTCCAAGGAGAAAAGACACCTTTCTTTAATGTGCTGTCTTCTGAAAATAATTTCTTATACTTTCTTGCACTGTATAACACACCACAAAAACTGTCCTAAAAGTGAGTGATAAATATTGGCAGCCTAGGAGCAACAGTTGTTAAGTCAGTAGAGCTGTTGTGTGAACATGTCTCCTCAATCCAGATTGAGAGACATAATTCCCAGGCTCTGTCCTGATTCTGGTCTTGTTAATTTCTTTTTTCATCAACATGGAATTAGAAACTTAATCCATGGCTCTGTTCTCAAACTCTACTCTGAGCTGACTTCAAGTTTAAATGCTGCTCCTAGCCACCTCCTTACACTCAAAACTGTCTGTGTTGTTCATCTGGCCTGATATTATATACCTCTTATCTCCATTCATATTTAAGACTCACACCAATAAACAAAACACTTCCTGTTTCCAGAACCCTCCAACAACAGCAGTCTTTAGCTTAATCTACTCAAGGGATTCATGATTTCTGACACTCTCAAACTTGCTCTTCTTATGCCATATTTTCCCATGGTAATCACCAGGGTTATCCTAAAACATAATGCATGGGGAAAAAAATAGAAAAATGTCCCAGTTCTCATTATGCATTTCTCTTCTTTAATAACCTCTGGTGTTTCCTCAAAAATGATAATCAAATTGCTTACTTTGGTAGAGAAAATTTCTTAAAGTTGTATTCCAAACAAATTTATCAACCTCATCTCTAAACATCAACTTTTTATAAAAGTATTTCTTAAAAATAAAGAGCCTTTAGGTTGAGTGGGCATAACTCAGCTTAGCTTCTATACTTCCTAAACAGGTTCCCCAGAAATTATCACGCTCTCAGTAAAAGATTGCTTCTCTCTTTATTTTGATAAAATTTACTCAGTTCCTGGAATACATTCTTTAGCCTCAAATTGGAATAATCTTGAGCCAAAGAGAGGCAGACACGCTGTTAATAAAAAATGAGGAGGGTCTGCTTTTAAGGGTCTGCCCTTAAGGCAACCTGGGACACCCTTTGCAAATGTTTGGCTTGAACTCAATCAGAAGGCTGGTTACTTCTAAACCACAAAATCTACCCTGCCTGATTTAAGGCCAGCAAATGACTAAACTGAAGTTTATCTTTGAAGTCAAATGGCTTCCAAGGAAGTATGACTTGAAGCTCTTTGTGTAATGAAAGGCAATCATGCGTCTTTTCCATGTAAAATTTGGACTTTATCCCATTGGGAAGGAAAATTCAGACAGTAAGCATGATTCACAGTCTCTGCTTTACCTACCAACATCTGCTTGTTGCTTTCTTCAGAGCATTGGCATTTTCTAATGGACACTATTCTACCCACAAAAACACTATCTTCTTTTGCAGCCCTAAGAAAACTGTTTTATTTATATATTTAATCTGATCTCGCCTTTTATCCACAATTTGAGACCCTGGATATCCTACATATGTTCTGTAAATATGGTTTTCTGGGAATAAGGAACAAAAGATTAAATAGTTTGTATGTATGCAATCATCTCAGTTCAGTTCAGTCGCTCAGTTGTGTCGGACTCTTTGCGACCCCATGAATCACAGCACGCCAGGCCTCCCTGTCCATCACTAACTCCCGGAGTTCACTCAAACTCACGCCCATCGAGTCGGTGATGCCATCCAGCCATCTCATTCTTTGTCGTCCCCTTCTTCTCCTGCCCCCAATCCTTCCCAGCATCAGAGTCTTTTCCAGTGAGTCAACTCATTGCATGAGGTGGCCAGGTATAAAAAAGTCTGTATGGAATTTGGAACATATGATTGAGGAAAGAAAGGTTAAAAAAGTCAGACATTGTATTAACTAACTATTGTTCCATTCAAATTCAGTATCCTAAAACAACAAGAATTTATTATTTTTCATACTTCTGAATGTTGGCTTTGTGGTGCTTCTCATTTTGCCTATGACTACATTCATCTAGAGGGTTGACTTAGATCATCTTGGGAGAAGTGCTAGACTATGAGTCCTTATGACATGGTTATCTCAGGGTTCCCACAGGGCCAGCCCCAGCACACAAGCATGTGTTAAGACTCTGAGTATGTCATATTTACTGAGAATCTATTAGGCAGAGCAAGTCAAAAGTCCAAGCCCAATCAATGTCAACGTGGAAGGGACTGCATAAGGGTATGGATACTTGAGTATCATTCACTAGGACCATTATTGTAACAACCTACGATGGACAGGGAGGCCTGGTGTGCTGTGATTCATGGGGTCCCGGAGAGTCGGACACGACTGAGCGACTGAACTGAACTGAACCACAAATGATGGTAACATAGCTTATTTTCACATTGAGACAGGCCCCTACAGAATAATGGCTTGTTTTCCAAATTTAGCTCACTGGAAAAGACTCTGATGCTAGGAAAGGTTAGGGGCGGGAGGAGAAGGGGAAGACAGAGAATGAGATGGCTGGATGGCATCACCGACTCTGTGGACATGAGTTTGAGTGAACTCCAGGAGTTGGTGATGGACAGGGAGGCCTGGCGTGCTGTGATTCATGGGGTCGCGGAGAGTTGGACACGACTGAGCGACTGAACTGAACTGAACTCAGCTAGTGTGGGGCTTTCCTGGTGGCTCAGACAGTAAAGAATCTGCCTGCAATACAGGAGACCTGGGTTTGATACCTGGGTTGGGACGATTCCCTGGAGAAGAGACTGGCTACCCACTCCAGTATTGCCTCAAGAATTCTATGGACAGAGGAGCCCGGTGGGCTATAGTCTATGGGGTCATAAAGAGTTAGACATGACTGAATGACTAACACTTTCATTTTTCACGCACCTGGAAAGAACATAAACTAATCAATGCGTTGTCAATATGAGAACCAGGATTACTGACTAAAGGGCTATTGATGTGGTAACTGCTAGATAAAAAGATACAAGTTCTGATATTGAAAGCACACCATGTAAAATGTAGAAACAATAGAAATAAATTCACTTCTAAACACTTTAGAAGCATACAGTGTTTCAAGAAAAAAATATAAAATTCTTTTTTAAAAGGACAGAAAAAAAGGATTAACTAAAAGTGCAAAACATTCAGAAAGACAGAACAAATCTTACCAGTGACAATAGATTGGGTAAAGAAATGGAGTAATATCTTCTAGATATTGATTGATCTTCAATTAGAATTCTATACTTAATTAAACTATCATTCAAGAATAAGGGTAAATTTTAAAAATTTAGATTGTAAAACCTTAAATGTATTTGCTAGTTTCAAACTGATAGATAAAATTCTATATAATAGTTAAAAAGGGTGATTATGGGATTAGGTGTTATCTGAATATATAAACTGAGATCCATATCATTCAAAGGAGAAGTACAGACATTTTGAATAACTTTGAACTTTGTTAGAAAAATGTATATTTATTTATATAGTTTGCATAGTATCAAATTTAATGTGTCCACTAAATGAATTATAATCTATAGTTTCCAAATCAGTGAGGAAATAAAGGCATATTTTAAAAAAATTTTAATCAAAAAAAATGCAAAAAAATACGACAAATAACAAACAAAATGTTTGTATGGAAGATATAACCAAAATATGAGGTTACAAATGAGTAAACATAATAAAGGCAAGTGCATTAAACTAACAGATTAAAAGAAGAAATTTTTAAATCATTCTTTAAAAAATCCAGCTAACTGTTTTAGTTCAGTTCAGTCGCTCAATCGTGTCTGACTCTTTGCAACCCCATGAACCGCAGCACATCAGGCCTCCCTGTCCATCACCAACTCCTGGAGTCCACCCAAACCCATGTCCATTGAGTCTGTGATGCCATCCAACCATCTCATCCTCTCTCAGCCCCTTCTCCTCCTGCCCTCAATCTTTCCCAGCATCAGGGTCTATTCAAATGAGTCAATGCTTCGCATCAGGTGGCCAAAGTATTGGAGTTTTAGCTTCAAAATCAGTCCTTCCAATGAACACCCAGGACTGATCGCCTTTAGGAAGGACTGGTTGTATCTCCTTGCAGTCCAAGGGACTCTAAAGAGTCTTCTCCAACACCACAGTTCAAAAGAATCAATTCTTCGGCGCTCAGCTTTCTTTATAGTCCAACTCTCACATCCAAACATGAACAGTGGAAAAACCATAGCCTTGACTAGACGGACCTTTGTTGGCAAAGTAATGTCTCTGCTTTTTACTATGCTGTCTAGGTTGGTCATAACTTTCATTCCAAGGAGTAAGCATCTTTTAATTTCATGGCTGAAATCACCATCTGCAGTGATTTTGGAGCCCAAAAAAATAGTCAGCCACTGTTTCCACTCTTTCCCCATCTATTTGCTATGAAGTGATGGGACCGGATGCCATGATCTTAGTTTTCTGAATGCTGAGTTTTAAGCCAATTTTTTCACTCTCCTCTTTCATCAAGAGGCTTTTTAGTTTCTCTTCACTTTCTGCCATAAGGATGGTGTCATCTGCATATCTGAGGTTATTGATATTTCTCCCAGCATTCTTGATTCCAGCTTGTGCTTCCTCCAGCCCAGCGTTTCTCATGATGTACTCTGCATATAAGTTAAATAAGCAGGGTGACAATATACAGCCTTGATGTACTCCTTTTCCTATTTGTTCTTCTATGTCCAGTTCTAACTGTTGCTTCCTAACCTGCAAACAGGTTTCTGAGGCAGGTCAAGTGGTCTGGTATTCCCATCTCTTTCAGAATTTTCCACAGTTTATTGTGATCCACACAGTCAAAGGCTTTGGCATAGTCAATAAAGCAGAAATAGATGTTTTTCTGGAACTCTCTTGCTTTTCTGATGATCCAGCCGAATTTTATCTCTGGTTCCTCTGCCTTTTCTAAAACCAGCTTGAACATCTGGAATTTCACGGTTCACATACTGCTGAAGCCTGGCTTGGAGAAGTTTGAGCATTACTTTACTAGCGTGTGAGATGAGTGCAACTGTGTGGTAGTTTGAGCATTCTTTGGCATTGCCTTTCTTTGGAATTGGAATGAAAACTGACCTTTTCTAGTCTTGTGGAAACTGCTGAGTTTTCCAAATTTGCTGGCTTATTGAGTGCAGCACTTTCACAGCATCATCTTTTAGGATTTGAAAGAGCTCCACTGGAATTCCATCACCTCCACTAGCTTTGTTCGTAGGGATGTTTCCTAAGGCCCACTTGACTTCACATTCCAGGATGACTGGCTCTAGGTGAGTGATCACAACATCGTGATTATCTGGGTCATGAAGATCTTTTTTGTATAGTTCTTCTGTGTATTTTTGCCACTCTGTTTTAAGAGACACTAAAAAAGGGCACTGATTCTGACAACAAAGACACACACACACAAAAAAAATAACAGCAAATGAAGATGTAAAGTTAATTTAGCACAGTTAATGTGAGATACATTAGAATTTAATAGAAAAATTAACAGAAAAATCCACATAAAGATGCAATAATCAATAACTTATTAAATAAAGTCAATAACTTATATGTGAATAAATATGAGAAAATCTTTAGAAATATAATGAAAAATGCACATATCCAAAATCAATGGGAAATTTTTAATATACCTCTATCAGAATAAGCAGAAATTAAGCAGAAAATAATTAACACCTGTATAGAAGGTCTAAGTGACATGATTAATAAGCCAAATCTGATAGAACTCGTGAATCCAGTAAATAGAGAATACAAATTTCTCTCAAGCACAAAAGGGACAGTTGCAAAATGTGACCATATATTAAATGAAAAGGCAATCTCAATAAATACTAAAAAATCCATAGCATATATTTCATGTTTTCTGGCCAATTATATAAGAAATCAATGTTAGAATGCATTTTTAAATCACAAAAAATTTAAAAACACACCCTTTAAATAACCAATGGCTTTAAGTAGAATTTGCAATGAATATTATAAAAGATACAGACTGAAATGTATCTAAGTGATTCTCAAGAAACATTTATTTATAGCCCTCAACATCTGACTTACAAAACTAGACAATAAATGATAGAATATGCCAAAATAAAATAGAATACAGGAAATATGAAATAGCAGAAATTGGTAGAGTGAGCCTCTCTTGTAGCTAGAGGGCCCATGTGAGTAAGTCCTGGCCACTGGAGTGTTACAAGAGAAAGCTTTGTTTTTACAAAATGTGGGCCTTTTTTCTTCTTCTGCATAGTCCTTCCAGCTGGCTGTAATGCAGATGAAAAAGTTATTACTAAAGAGATCACCCTGGACTATAAGGAATGAAGGCCACACAAAGCAGAGGAAAACAGTAAAAGAAGTAGGGTTCCACAATACTGTGGCACTCTTTTTCAGTCCTGTTCTGACTAACTGGACTCAGATAAGCAACAAGGAAAAGCTACAGAAAAATTCACTCCTGAGAAAAGTGATGATCTCTCTCAGAATGCAATGAAACGTAATCTACCCCTTAAAGGATAATTAACAAAGAACATTCCCACTAAATAATGAAAATCATTTCAATACTCATTCATGTAGATAAACTAAAACTTAGCAAATAAGAATAGAGGAGGAACATCCTGAACCAGATAACGGTTTTTTCTATCAAAAGTCTCCTGCAAATATCATATGAGGATACTGCACATTGTTTCTTATTCAGCAATACACTGGGGATGCTAGACAATTTCATAACACAAGAAAATTAAATAAAATGGCCAAGATCACAGAGATCAAAACAAAAAAATTTTTTTTATTTGTAAATGGCATGGTTGTCCATATAAGAAATGCAAGAAAATATACAAATTATTAGAAAGGAGTCTCCTAGTCTGTTTACAGAAACCTGAAAGTTTTAGTGGTAGTGGTAGTTTAGTTGCTATTGTATCTGACTTGTATCACCATGAACTGTAGCCTGTCAAGCTCCTCTGTCCATGGGGCTTCCCAGGCAAGAATACTGGAGTGGATTGCCATTTACTTCTCCAAGGATCTTCCCAACCCAGGGATTGAACCCATGTCTCTTGCATTGCAGGTGAATTCTCTACTGCAAAGACACCACAGGAAACCCTCTAAAAGTGTTAGGGGGACATAATATGGTAGGGATGTGAGAGTTGGACCATAAAGAAGGCTGCGCACCAGAGAATTGATGCTTTTGAACTGTGGTGTTGGAGAAGACTGTTAAGAGTCCCTTGGACTACAAGGAGATCAAGCCAGTCAATCCTAAAGGAAATAAACCCTGAATATTCATTGGAAGGACTGATGCTGAAACTGAAGCTCCAATACTTTGGCTACGTGATGTGAAGAATCAACTCTTTAGAAAAGACCCTGATGCTGGGAAAGATTGAAGGCAGGAGGAGAAGGGGATAACAGAGGATGAGATGGTTGAATGGCATCACCGACCCCATGGGCATGAGTTTGAGAAAGCTCCAGGAGATGGTGATAGACAGGAAGGCCTGGTGTACAGCAGTCCATGGGGTTGAAAAGAGTTGGACGTGACTGAGCCACTGAACAACAAATATGGTAAATTACCATACAAATAAAACTTCTTGATTTTTGTGCAGTTAACTGCAAGTGGATTTTTAAATGGATAACTAATCTTGACTATCTTATAAATCAAACTGACCAATCATATTTATATTGATATTTGCTGTACAATAAATGTTTCCATCAGCGTGGGCTATCAGGATAAAATACTATAGACAAGGTGGCTTAACAACAGAAAAAAATTTTGTTCTGGAGGCTGAAAAATTCAATATTAAGGTCCAGCAAGGTTTGATTTCTGATGAGAACTCTCTTTATGGTTTATGAATGTCTGTCTTCCCCTCCGTCCTAACATGGCAGGGGAGCAGGGGAAAGAGAGAGAGAGAGAAAGTGTGTTCTATGGTGTCTCTCCTGGTAAGAGCGACATAAGGAGAGCCCCATCTTCATGACCTCATTTAAGCCAAACTATCTCCCCAAGAACCCATTTCCAAATACTGTCAACATGTTAGTATTTCAACATATAGATGGAGGAGTTGAGACATGCCTTCAGTTCATAGCAACAAGTCTTCATACTTGCACATTATGAAACTTTTACTGTGTGATATAGGGAATAAGGGATAAAAGCAAAGTATAAGCAATATTCATAAGCAATGAGAAAAATTAGTCTCATATGTGGAAAGAAACATATTTTAAAAAAGACTTCAGGCAAATGTGGCAAGAATCTTTTCAAAAAAATTCTACAAAGATGTCTCAAACCTCCTCGAGCAGTCATTTATGAAGCATCTCAATTCTGCATCGCTTGGATGCTGATGAGACCCATCTGCCAGCAGCAGGAGCCTAAACAGGATGGCCAAAAATCCCAAGAAAATAATCAAGATAGAAAAATAAGCCATCATCAGCTTCTGAGCAAGGAACTGGCTGACAGTCACATAAAAAGCCATAGACTAAATAGAAATTTCCCATCCTAAAAATGAAATGTGTGTGGAATTCTTGGTGAGTGATATCCAGTACAACATACACATAACATTATCATGATTTTCAAACCTACTCTGTGTTTTCTTTGTAGGTACAAGCTTCCTTCATTAAGTTATTGCTGCTAGGTGAAGGGTAGAGGCTCCTGAGATGCAATGTGATACCAAGAGCAAAGCTCTCCATGGCATTAGTACTAGAAAAACTACCTTCTTGGCTCAGTCACAAGATTTTCATTTTGCTAAAAGAATCAGGAATTTCCTAATTCAATTGGTTCTCAACTTTAGCATGAAAGGTCCTGAAACATTCTTAGCAGATTGAGGTGTAAAAATGTAAGAAATAATTAGATGTTTTAAGAAAACTTTTATGTGTGCTTTTGTGTTTTACTTTGTGTTTCTGTGTATACAGAAATGAATAAAATGTAATATTCTTCATTTAGAAACTGATCCTAATGACCCTCTTATTTTCGAGCAGAGATGATCTATTTGTAAGCTGAAATTCTCTAACAAATAAGGGCAAAAGAGGGCTGCACAAACTCAATGCCCACAAACAAAAAAATATCTGCAATTGGCGTATGCAGTCACTGAACTCAGAAATACAGGATAAGTTTCAAGCATCATGTCTACACAAGTCCTTACTGTGTTAAATTAAAACATTTCAGAGCAAGAGGTGTCATTTTATCATTGCATATTTAGTAGTAACACATGCCTCTAGGTTCTGGTTTCACTTTTGATACTGGGTAGCTGTCCAGGGCTAAGTAATTTATGCCCGCCTACTCTCGACTTATGAAATAAGGAGGAGACTGATAGAAAAATAAAAAGAACAGAATGTAGAGTCAGCAGAATTGGGCTGAAGTTCCAAATGACTTAACCCTCGAGGCAGAACACTTTTAGGGTAACTATAAGCTAAACAATTTCCAAAGCACTGACCCTGCACTAAAGCTGCCATTAGGAAATGACTATGAAGGAGAGATGCTCAAAAACTATTCCCTAAAATCAAGCCTCACTTTCTCCATTCGGTAAATTCATCTCTTCTTACACCACCCAGCTAGTTATCAGATTTTCTTATACTATTATATTTTTATATTTTTACCTTGGTCATTTTACTATCAGTCCGCTGCTAGTTTGTTTTTTTTTCCTGAGAAATAATGTTTCGTGGAATATGGGACTCAAGTGTGCATTTAATTCTATATTGATACCACTATTTTTCCCCTGTGATTTAAACTACATATGCCTTTTAAAGAAATAGATGTTCCAATGGAAGGTTCTGCAAGAGAACCATAGAATTTTAGAGGTAGAAAGGAATAGTAGACAATGTATTTCAGTAATATTGTTTACACAAATTTCACAGCCTGGATAAGGCAGATTCCTGTCACTAGGCTCTTAGCCCAGCAGTCTCTATTATCACAAAAGATAATAGTCTCTCACATGAATCATTGATTCTTGCCAGTTGCTGACAGTCTGCTTTGTTCTGATTTCTCTTCATAAAAAAACATAGGATAGTTTAAATGTTCTAAGATTTTTCATTAAAAAAAAAAAGACAACCAAACAAAACCAACTAGAACCTGATAAAATTAGTACATGATCAGTAGAGTTACAAAGTCATCTCCTAAGTTTTTCTGTGATACAATGAAAAGTAGCAGTTTAATTTTAGGGAGTAGAATCAAATGGTCAGAGGCATATATTCCGGAGTCATAAGATCTGTGGACCTGCCATATATGAGTTGCGTGACTTTTTTGAGCCTTAATTTTCACGTTTCAAAACAGAAATAGTAGTTACACCCATAGGGTTGAGAAGATGATGTGAAATCATTGATAGACATACGCAGGTCAGTGGCTAACATGACACATGTGTCATTATAATGATCTGATACATTTTATCCCTTTAAATATTTTAATATTATCAAATAAAATAAACTTCCACAAGTTAATGTTTAAAATCTATAATAATAGTTTTAACTTTGTGTATATTATTTCACTTGATCCACTCAAAAACCTGCTAAGATAAAACCCGGAGTAACGGAAAGCTTGATCCAGATTTTCCTTTCACATTTCTTCTAAAGGTGTTACTTCCATTAAGGTACTGAAAAGGAAAGCTTAGGAAAAACTTTCAGAGTTAAGTCGCAAATTCATAACACAACTTGATTTAACTACAATAAGTGCTTTCTAGTGTAAGTTGGATGGTTTATCAGTGACACATTAGAAGAAAAGTTCCTCTCTGTTGTCCCTTGGCATAAAAACAAGATGAAACCAGTAACAAGAATTAACCTCCGGTAGGATGTGCTTGTGAAGAAAGCTGATCGACGAAGAATTGATGTTTTTGAACTGTGGTGCTGGAGAAGACTCTTGAGAGTCCCTTGGACTGCAGGGAGATCCAACCAGTCCATTCTAAAGGAGATCAATCCTGGGTGTTCATTGGAAGGACTGATGCTAAAGCTGAAGCTCCAATACTTTGGCCACCTCATGCGATGAGTTGACTCACTGGAAAAGACTCTGATGCTGGGAGGGATTGGGGGTGGGAGGAGACGGGGACGACAGAGAATGAGATGGCTGGATGGCATCACCGACTCGATGGACATGAGTTTGAGTGAACTCCAGGAGTTGGTGATGGACAGGGAGGCCTGGCATGCTGTGGTTCATGGGGTCACGGAGAGTCAGACACAACTGAGCGACTGAACTGAACTGAACTGAACTGAGGATGTGCTTCTTGGATGCTGAGATTCTCACAGACATAAATAAGTCTGTGTCTGCCTGACAGCTGAAAGTACCAATTTAAATAAACACTCTCATAGAGAGGAAGTATATTTCTCATATACAATTTTGCTAGGAAATAAGGCAGCAAAGAATCCACCTGCAATGCAGGAGATGTGGTTCAGTCCCCTGGAGAAGGAAATGGCAACCCACTCCAGTATTCTTGCCTGAAAAATCCCATGCACGGAGGAGCCTGATGGGCTACAGTCCATGGGATCGCAAAGAGTTGGACACAACTTAGTGACTAAACAACAGAAAAGGCTTAGCTAAGAAGGCAGGTTATAGTAAAACGGACCAATTCTCACAGTATTAAATGCTAATATAATTAAAAGAGAACATCTCAATGTTTCACAAATAAAGCTAAAAATGCAGAGAAGACTGACTCCTCTGATCAGTCATCTTCCTTAACTGCCTAAACCTTTGTCTTTATTTTTTCACAATACCAGTGTTGTCCCCCTTTTAGTTTGAATGGCTATATGTTCCTGAAAATATCCAGCTTCTTTATTCTTCCTGGGAGTAATCAAACCAGAAAAACATAAGTGCTTGTAATACCAAGATGCTGAGGCTTATTTCTGGCTGCTACACAGCTCAGGGGCCATGGGCTCGACAAGTCAAGGAGTTACAATAGACTACATTGCTCCAACACCTTGTAGACAGTCTTTCTATTTGTAAATTTTTGCTATTGATTTGCATTTCCCTAGGAAGGGCACTCTTGGACTGGGAGATAGGAAGCCATGAGAAGTGATTCCAGTTTTGCTATAAATGGCTAGGTTATGAGGTTATTTCCATTTTTTTTTCTTGTTTTTTTTTCATCTAAAGAAGAGTCTGGACTAAAGGGTTTTTAGTATCCTAACCAGGTCAAATATTCTATGATTCTGGGTAGTTTATCACTAGTTACCAAGTAATTTACAATATCTTCTTGTGCTTGTTTGGGGTTTTAGCTATGGTTTAGTTTCTTTTGGTTTTGCTTCTGTGCTTTAATCCTGAGTTTAGGGAGAAACCTCTCTCACATCTTTAAAGAAGCAGGTTAGTTCTGTGTGCACTCCCGAAGTGCTCAGACCTTAATGCAGGGGAATAATGTTTTCTAAAGTCAGAGTGAAACCTAAAATATAATTGGCTGAGAGGCATTTCCTGGGAAAATTCACAAAGTCCTCTCACATACTTTTACATTATCCTCCAGAGTACCTCAAGTTCTATTTATTCTTCAGGCACTGAAATAACCCCAGCATATTTCAGTAACAGGTCAAGAAAGAGCATCTTTCTGACTTCACCATGTATGGTTTCAATCCAACTGTTTCCATTTTCACATCACACGCTGCTCCTGAGTCGAGCTGTCACAAACCTGACATACAGCCACATCTCCCCCAAAAGGGCAACGGATGCTTGCTTGGAAGGGGCATATTGAAATTTCGACCAATCACGTGCAGCTTTTATTCTTAACCCAGCCCAAATAGTTTAATAGCTCTTCTTGCCTGTTATAAATAGGTTCTGCTGCCTATCACACCAGCTCACTGGTAAAAAATGCAAACAGTCCCAGGAATGACCTACTCAGGAAGGTTGTACTGCGTGGTAAGAGCTATTTTATTTTAAATGACAAAATTTCCTCCAGACACAAAGAAAGCCTTACATTTTCAGTCTGTGAGTTTCTCATCCTAAGGAATGATTTGATGTTTCATGAGAAAAGAAAAAGTAAGAGAGAGAGAGCAAGCAGGAGAGAAAGAGAGAGAGGAAGTTACATCTTAATAAAAATGTGCTGAGCAAAACCTTTCCCCTCTAGTTGGCCTTTAAAGGAATGCTCATTATTTTGACCAAATCTGTGTGGTCATGTTACCTTCCCCAGGAACAAGTACAGTTCATATAAAGACCTGTACAGAAGGACATCTAGAAAGCCATGAAGGGAAACACATTACAGAAGACATCAAGTGGAGTCCACTGAATCAGGAAAAAAAATATCAGGAATAAAGTTTCAGCAAATGGACTTGTACTTTTCCTCCCAAACTAAGAAGTGAATGTGAGAAATATTCTGTATTGTTAAAGAAAGAGTTAGTTTTCTCTTTGAATAAAAACCAATCAATAATGCATGAAGAAACAAATATGTGAAGACAGTAACAACTGCAAACTTTTCTGTTTCAGTATCAGTAAACTGTCATATTTGTAAGGGGGATTTTGAGTTTTTGATTTCTGAACCTAGAAATATTTATCATTCCTGCTACAAGATAAGGAGAAAGCACATGATGAAATGTCTTTTGATTGTGGTGACAAAATACAGTTCTAAAGGGTTTCCATGTCTTTTAAACATAGATAATGTGCTTTTTGCCAAGATCACCACATCTCGAATTCAACTGCACTACAAATTTTTTATAGTCGTAATCCTTTCCTTGACCTAAATCCCTAGTTCTACAATTGGGAAGTTAGATGCTGTATGTTTTTCAGTATACCCGGTTTTAATAGTTCTGGATTTCTTGAAGATTCTTAAAATAAATAAACTTTGTTCAGAGCATATGGTATACAGAAATGATGTTATATGATGTTTACTTTTGAACAATATATCACAGAGTTTTGAATTCTAGTCTGATCCATATTTATAGTGTAAATCATAGTTCTAGTGATGCCAAAACACATCTTATATCTATAATGTTGTTAAGTATTTAAACAAGGAAGCCATTACACCGATTGTGTCTCCACTGCCTCAGCAGCCTACATAAATGAACCTGAACCTAAGCCAGAGTCAATGCACTGGAATCCAAAACAATAAAAGTTAGGAGCAACCAATCCCAAATAGCCAACTAGGCTTTTCCAAATAAGGCCACCGCTTAAGCTATCACCAATCAAATCATGTCTTAGCTTTGGTTTAGAGTCTCTCTATAAAATCCTTGCCTCTTGATCCTTTGGAGGGGTTCTCCTAACTACCTTTGGTTTGATGCTGCTTGATTTGAATCAATGCATGTTCAGATAAATGGCTTCCCAGCCAGAACCAGTGGTAAAGAACCCACCTGCCAGAGAAGGAGACGTTATCTTACGCAGATTCGATTTCTGGGTTGGGAAGATTCCCCGGAGGAAGGCATGACAACCCACTCCAGTTTTCTTGCCTGGTGAATCTCATGGACAGAGGAGACTAGTGGGGTGGCACAGAGTTGGACACAACTGAAGCCTCTTAGCATACACATATGCACGCATGCTCAGATAAACTCTTAAAAAAGTGTAATGTACCGCAGTTTACTTCTTAACCAAGTGGAACCAATGACATTAGGGGCTTTCCTGATGGCTCAGTGGTAAAGAATCCACCTGCCAAGGAAAGAGATGAGGATTCAATCCCTGGGTCGGGAAGATCCCCTGGAGAAGGAAATGGCAGCCTGCTTCAATATTCTTGCCTGGGAAATCCCATGGACAGAGGAGCATGGCGGGCAATAGCTTATGGGGTCACAAATTGTCAAATGTGACAGTGACTGAGGATGGACGCTCACAATCAATTACATCATTCTTAAAATAAAAACTAGGAAAGTTATTGGAACAATTATTCTTAAAGTTCTTTTAGTTAACTCTTGGTCATGGCAACCCACTCCAGTGTTCTTGCCTGGAAAATCCCAGGGACAGGGGAGCCTGGTGGGCTACCATCTATGGGGTCGCACAGAGTCGGACACGACTGAAGCACTTAGCAGCAGCAGCAGCAGCAGCTAAGAAACATTAACTTGTCCAAAATCAAGGAAATGCAAACATAGTAGAAGAATGTTGGAGTTGTGGGACACTTCAAAAGTAGTGAAACCTGAACCTAAGCCAAAGGTTTGCTAGCCCAGACTGTCCATCAAAGCCTGATGACACATACACACGAGGACTTTATTACAGGGATTTGAAACTTTCACACAGACTTCATAGTGTCTAAATAAGATTGTTTTTAAATTGAATCTTCTAAATTGCTTTTACTTAAAAAAAAATCCCTTCCCTATTCTCTTTCAATATAACAGTGTCCATGTTAATTCTCCTTACCAAAATTAAGCAGAATACTCAGAGGCTATTAAAATGCTTATGTAACTGATGAAGGAAATTGAAGATGACACAAACAGATGGAAACATATGTCATGTTCTTGGATTTAAAGAATTAATATTGTTAAAATAACCTTACTTCCCAAGGCAATCTACAGATTCAATGCAATTCCTATCAAAATACCAATGAAATTTTTCACAGAACTAGAGCAAAAATGTTTTTAATTTGTGTGAAAATACAAAAGACCCTGAATAGCCAAAGAAATCTTGAGAAAGAATAATTGGGCTGGAGGAATCAAGCTCCCCGACTTCAGAGTATACTAAAAAGCTACAGTAATCAAACCAGTATATCTGAGCAAAAACAGATATAGACATATAGATCAATGGAACAGGATAGAAAGCCTAGAAATAAACCCATGCACCTATGGTCAACTAGTCTATGAAAAAGGAAGCAAGAATATACTAATGGGGAAAAAAAGACTGTCTGTTCAACAAGTCATAGTAGGAAAACCAGACAGGTACATGTAAAAGAATGAAATTAGAACGTTCTCTAACATCATATACAAAAATAAATGCAAAATGGATTAAAGATCTAAACGTAAGACTGGAAAATATAAAACTCCTAGAGGAAAACATAGGCAGAGAACACTCTTTAACATAAATTGTACCAGTATTTTTTTGGATCCATCTCTGAGGATAAGGGAAATAATAAAAATAAACAAATGGGACCTACTTAAACTTAAAAGCTTTTGCACAGCAAAGGAAACAATAAACAAAAAGAAAAGATAACCTACAGAATGGGAGAAAATACTTGCAAAGAATGCCACCAACAAATGATCAATTTCAAAAATATACAAAGAGCTCATATAGCTCAATATTTTTTAAAAATTAAAAATGAACAGAAAACTTAAATAGATATTTCTCCAAAGAAAACATAGATATGGCCAAAAGGCACATGAAGAGATGGTCCACATCACTAATTACTGCACATCAAATTAGTGTGCACAATAAATGCACATCAAAATAACAATGAAGTATCATTTTACACAAGTTTAGAATGACCATCATCAAAATGTCTACAAATACTAAATGGTGGAGAGGGTGTAGAGAAAAAGGAGTCCTTCTATACTATTAGTAGAATTATAATTTACTACTACACAAATGGTAACCCACTCTAGTATTCTTGCCTGGAGAATCCCACGGACGGAGAAGCCTGGTAGGCTACAGTCCACGGGGTCGCAAAGAGTCGGACACGACTGAGCGACGGAACAGACGGACAGACTACACAATTAGTTGTAAGTTGGTGCAGCAAATATGGAGAACAGTATGGAGGTTCCTTGAAAACTAAAAATAGAGTTACTGTATGGTCCAGCTCGGAGAAGGCAATGGCAAGCCACTCCAGTACTCTTGCCTAGAAAATCCCATGGATGGAGGAGCCTGGTAGGCTGCAGTCCATGGGGTCGCTAAGGGTCAGACACGACTGAGCAACTTCCCTTTCACTTTTCACTTTCACACATTGGAGAAGGAAATGGCAACCCACTCCAGTGTTATTGCCTGGAGAATCCCAGGGACGGGGGAGCCTGGTGGGCTTCCATCTATGGGGTCACACAGAGTCGGACACGACTGAAGTGACTTAGCAGCAGCAGCAGTATGGTCCAGCAATCCCCCTCTTGGGAATATATCCAAAGAAAATTCTAATTTAAAAAGATAAATGCACCCCAATGGTCATAGCAGCACTATTTACAATAATCAATACGTGTAAGCAATCTAAGTGTCCATTGACAGATATCTAGATGAAGATACACACACACACACACACACACAATGGAATATTATACCTAAAAAAGAATGAAATAATGTCATTTGCAGCAACATGACTAGCCCTAGAGATTATCACCCTAAGTGAAGTAAAACAAAGACAAATATCATATGGTATCACTTATATGTAGAACCTAAAAAAGTGATAAAATTAATTTATAAAACAGAAATATATTCACAGAAAACCAATTTATAGTTACCAAAGGGAAAAAGTGGGGGAGGGATAAATTGCAGCTTGGGATTAAAATATATACACAACTATATATAAAACAGATAACCAACAAGAACCTAATGTATAGCACAGAGAACTATACTCAATATCGTGTTCAGTTCAGTTCAGTCGCTCAGTTGTGTCCTATTCTCTGCGACCCCATTAATCACAGCACGCCAGGCCTCCCTGTCCATCACCAACTCCCAGAGTTCACTCAAACTCATGTCCACAGAGTCGGTGATGCCATCCAGCCATCTCATTCTCTGTTGTCCCCTTCTCCTCCCGCCCCCAACCTTTCCCAGCATCAGAGTCTTTTCCAGTGAGTCAACTCATCGCATGAGGTGGCCAAAGTATTGGAGTTTCAGCTTTAGCATCAGTCCTTCCAATGAACACCCAGGATTGATCTCCTTTAGAATGGACTGGTTGGATCTCCTAGAAGTACAAGGGACTCTCAAGAGTCTTCTCCAACACCACAGTTCAAAAGCATCAATTCTTCAGCAATCAGCTTTCTTCAGAGTCCAACTCTCACATCCATACATGACCATGGGAAAAACCATAGCCTTGACTCGATGGACCTTGGTTGGCAAAGTAATGTCTCTGCTTTTTAATATACTATCTAGGTTGGTCATAACTTTCCTTCCAAGGAGTAAGCGTCTTTTAATTTCATGGCTGCAATCAGCATCTGCAGTGATTTTGGAGCCCAAAAAAATAAAGTCTGACACTGTTTCCACTGTTTTTCCATCTATTTCCCATGAAGTGATGGGACCAGATGCCATAATCTTTGTTTTCTGAATGTTGAGCTTCAAACCAACCTTTTCACTCTCCTCTTTCACTTTCATCAAGATGCTTTTGAGTTCCTCTTCACTTTCTGCCATAAGGGTAGTGTCATCTGCATATCCGAGGTTAATGATATTTCTCCCAGCAATCTTGATTCCAGCTTGTGCTTCTTCCAGCCCAGCGTTCCTCATGATGTACTCTGCATATAAGTTAAATAAGCAAGGTGACAATATACAGCCTTGACGTACTCCTTTTCCTATTTGGAACCAGTCTGTTGTTCCATGTCCAGTTCTGACTGTTGCTTCCTGACCTGCATACAGGTTTCTCAAGAGGCAGGTCAGGTGGTCTGGTATTCCCATCTCTTTCAGAATTTTCCACAGTAATTATCTCTAATAGAAAAGAATCTAAAAGAGATTATTTTTGATTCTGAATCACTTTGCTGTACATCTGAAATTAATACAACATTGTAAATCACTATATGTCAATAGAAATTAAATAAATAAATAAAAAGTTTATGTAAACTGATTCTCCCCCTGTGAGAAGCAGATATACATTACTGGTTATATTTGTTTTCTAATTTAAATGTATTCTTCAAAGAATTTTTAAATTTCAACTTCTTGGCATTTGGAGTATTTCCTGTGACCCCACCTTTCTCCTGGCCAATTAATGACTTGTCAGTGCTATGTCATCTGCCACCAAACTCTCCAGATAAAGTGGGACTCTGATACAGCCATTATGGTCAACAGTATGGAGATTCCTTTAAAAACTAGGAATAAAACTACCGTATGAACCAGAAATCATACTACTGGGCATATACCCTGAGACAAGTATAACTGAAAGACATGTATCCCAATGTTCACTGCAGCACTATTCCAGGACATGGAAGCAACCTAGATATCTGTCAATAAGTGAACTGTATATACAACAAACAGATGAAGTATATATACAACTCTGAAGAAGGTGTGGTATGTATATACCATGAAATATTACTTAGCCAATAAAAGGAATGAATTTGAGTCAGTTCTAGTGAGGTGAATGAACCTAGACCCTGTTATACAGAGTTAAGTAAAGTGAAAGTCACTCAGTCAAGTCTGACTCTGCAACTCCATGGACTATACAGTCCATGGAATTCTCCAGGCCAGAATACTGGAGTGGGTAGCTGTTCCCTTCTCCAGGGAATCTTCCCAACCTGGGGATTGAACTCAGGTCTCCCACATTGCAGGTGGATTCTTTACCATCTACTTTGTGAAGTTAAGTCACAAAGAGAAATACATCATATATTAATGCACATATATGGAATTAATTAATTAATGCTCTGTGACAACCTAGAGGGTAGGATAGGGTAGGGAGTGGGACTGAGGTTCAAGAGGGAGGGGACATATGTATACTTATGACTGATTCATGTTGTTGTATGGCAGAAACAATATAACACTGTAAAGCAATTATCCTCCAACTAAAAGTAATTTTTTTTAAAAAAGGGAATTTGATTAATTGCACAGAGCCTAATCATGGTAATCATTAACTAATGTCTAAGTCTAAAGAGTAGAACTTCAGATTAAAGTATCTATTATTTTGACCGACTTGCTTTCAAAAAGTTTTAAGGCAGTTTAAAGAGCAGAATAGTTAGAAAATTCAAAATGTGAATTCAGGGCTTTGAAATGGCTCAGAACCATACTGGAGGCTCCATCTACCTTTCTTAATTTCTACTCACCATGAAACAAATAGAAAGAGAGAGATCTTTAGTCCATTTCTTCCTGTCAAAGTAGGTAAAGATCATTTAAAATCCAGACAGTAAATCATCTAAATGTTAAGTCAAGAAACAAAATCCTCCCATCATAGTTCCTTATAAAATCCTTCCCATCATATTTCACAGTATGACAAGTACAATTAGATATGTTAGACGGTTTAGTGTATTTCAGCAGTCCCTAGTCTTTTTGGTACCAGGAACAGATTTCAAGGAAGACAATTTTTCCGCAGACTAGGAGTTGGGGAGATGGTTTCAGGATGATTCAAGTACATTACATTTATTGTTCACTTTATATCTAATCTAATGCTGCTGCTGATCTGACAGGAGGTACCAGTCAGTGGCCGAGGAGTTGGGGACTCTTGTATTAAGGTACACAGCATCTGAAAAATACACTGAACTTTCTAATTAGTATTATAGTAGTCCAGCTGATAAACAAATGGACTTCACTGCTAATCATCATATGACCAAGTTAAAAGTGGTTAAATGATTTCTTTCACAAATACAGACATTTCAAATCAACAAAACTGCAGAGGCATCAGACAGTAAAGTGTGTAAATAGTCAAGGCATCAGCCAGTAACCAATTAGAAAATGGTCTTTCATTAAAATTAGAGCAAATCCTAAAGCCTCCACTTACTTTATACTTAGAAATGATGAGCTTTGATCTTAGTTTCAGTTAAAAAAAAGCCACCATCCTAGGAACTGTTTCCCTTTTCTTTACAATTTACACTTTTTAAAAACCGTGTCAGCAATTTCACATCCTCTCTAGCACCTGGGAAAATGCTGTTTCAAACTTACAGGTTACCCTTTACTTCTCTACTTATTTCAGTTCTTAACTGTCTGTGAAAAGTTGGGGAAAATATTTTTTTCCAATAAGAGGACCTTTGGTATACTTGTTTATCCATTTGGTTGTGGCCATGTCGTTTCCTGAATTTAAGTTACCCCCAAGATGTGAAAATTATGAAGATCTTTAAAGTGCAGACTGTGCTCTTTGAATGATGAGAAGGAAAACCTTATAAAAAGTATTTCCAAAAGAAGCATTGACTTCTGGTGGGCAGAATACTGAGCAACATTCCAGTCGAGAAGACAAAATTTCCTTTCAGACAAGTTTGGATATCATTTGGTTAAGACATAGCATTAAGCTATGACAGGTTATAAAAGGATGTTGACAAGTGATTTTAATTTTGAAAAAGGATCAAATAATAGGAGCAAAGTATCAATAAAGGGGTCAGTGAAATATTTAAAAAATTCAATTCTGCCAAGCAAGCAATATTGCTGAGTACATTTTTTTTTTTACTTTCTTTTTTTTTAATTTTTTATTGGAGGCTAATTATTTTACAATATTATATTGGTTGGTTTTGCCATACATTGACATGAATCCACCCCGGGTATAAATGAGTTCCCCTTCCTGAACCCCCCTCCCACCTCCATCCTCCCCTCACCCTCCCTCTGGGTCATCCCCGTACACCAGCTCCGAGCATCCTGTATCATGCGTCGAACCTGGTCTGGTGATTTGTTTCACATATGATAATATACATGTTTCAATGCCATTCTCCCAAATCATCCCACCCTCGCCCTCTCCCACAGAGTCCAAAAGACTGTTCTATACATCTGTGTCTCTTTTGCTGTCTCGTATACAGGGTTATCATTTGCATCTTTCTAAATTCCATATATATGTGTTAGTATACTGTATTGGTGTTTTTCTTTCTGTCTTACTTCACTCTGTATAATAGGCTCTAGTTTCATCCACCTCATTAGAACTGATTCAAATGCATTCTTTTTAATGGCTGAGTAATACTCCATCGTGTATATGTACCACAGCTTTCTTATCCATTCATCTGCAGATAGACATCTAGGTTGCTTCCATGTCCTCGCTATTATAAACAGTGCTGCGATGAACATTAGAGTACATGTGTCTCTTTCAATTCTGGTTTCCTCGGTGTGTATGCCCAGAGTGCGATTGCTGGATCATATGGCAGTTCTATTTCATTTTTTAAGGAATCTCCACACTGTTCTCCATAGTGGCTGTACTAGTTTGCATTCCTACCAACAGTGTAAGAGGATTCCCTTTTCTCCACACCCTCTCCAGCATTTATTGCATGTAGACTTTTGGATAGCAGTCATTCTGACTGGTGTGAAATGGTATCTCATTGTGGTTTTGATTTGCATTTCTCTGATTATGAGGGATGTTGAGCATTTTTTCATGTGTTTGTTAGCCATCTGTATGTCTTCTTTGGAGAAATGTCTGTTTAGTTCTTTGGCCCATTTTTTGATTGGGTCGGTTATTTTTCTGGAATTGAGCTGAAGGAGCTGTTTGTATATTTTGGAGATTAATTCTTTGTCAGTCATTTCATTTGCTATTATTTTCTCCCATTCTGAAGGCTGTCTTTTCCGCTTGCTTATAGTTTCCTTTGCTGTGCAGAAGCTTTTAATTTTCATTAGGTCCCATTTGTTTATTTTTGCTTTTATTTCCAATATTCTGCGAGGTGGGTCATGGAAATTTCAGCTTTATTGAGGTATAATTGCTACATAAAATTGTAAGATATTTAAAGTGTACAATGTGTTGATTTGATACACATTATGAAAGGATACCCCATTAACCTAGTTAAGTAACACATCCCCTCACATATTTATCAATTTTTTTAGTGAAAACATTTAAGCTCTACTCTCTTTGTTGTTGTTGTTTAGTCACTAAGTTCTATCTGACTCTTCCGTGATCCCACTGGAACCCACCAGGCTCCTCTGTCCATGGGATTTCCCAGGCAAGAAATTGGAATGGGTTGCTAATTCCTTCTCCAGGGGATCTTCCTGACCCAGGAATTGAACCCACATCTCCTAGATTGGCAGGGGGATTCTTTACCACTGAGCCACCAGGGAAACTCGCTACTCTCTTACCAAACTTCAATTATACAAAAAGTATTACAACTATAACACTTAGATCCTCAGACTCTATTTATCCAGTGGCTAAAAGACTGTACCCTTTCATCAACCTTTCCATATTTCACCCACCACTCAACCTCTGAAAACTAACTTTCTACTCTCTGTTTCCATGAGTTAAAATTAAAAAAAAAAAAAAAGATTCAAAGGCGGGGAGGGAATATTCCACATATAAATGATATCATGAAAGTCTTTCTCAGTTTGGCTTATTTCATGTGACACAATGTCTTCATGTTCCATCCATGCAAACCCATATGACAAAATTTCCTTCTTTCTCATAGTTGAATATTATATTGTGTACATGCACCACATCTTCTTTATCCATTCATCCTTTTATGGACACTTAGGTTGCTTTCACATCTTGGCTATTACAAATCTTGTTGTAATGAACATGGGGGTGAAGATAACTCACTGATACCCTGTTTTCATTTCCTTTGGATATACACCCAGATGTGGGACTGATGAATCACATGGTAGTTCTATTTTTAATTTTTTGAGAAAACTCCATACTATTTTACATAATGGCTGCACCAGTTTACATTCCCACCAACAGCACACAAGGTTTCTTTTCTCTATATCTTTACCAATATTTTTCATCTCTTGTCTTTTTGAGGATAGCCATTCTAACAGACATGAGGTGAACTCTCACTGTGGTCTTGATTTGCATTTCCTGAGACATTACTTTGCCAACCAGGTCCGTCTAGTTAAGGCTATGGTTTTTCCAGTGGTCATGTATGGATGTGAGAGTTGGACTGTGAAGAAAGCTGAGCACCGAAGAATTGATGCTTTTGAACTGTGGTGCTGGAGAAGACTCTTGAGAGTCCCTTGGAATGCAAGGAGATCCAACCAGTCCATTCTAAAGGAGATCAGTCCTGGATGTTATTG
The DNA here is from genome assembly GCF_049115385.1 of Moschus berezovskii. Lineage (NCBI taxonomy): Eukaryota > Metazoa > Chordata > Mammalia > Artiodactyla > Moschidae > Moschus > Moschus berezovskii. The sequence goes on along the minus strand of NC_142469.1, from coordinate 77,227,885 downwards.
GAAGGACTGATGCTAAAGCTGAAACTCCAATACTTTGGCCACCTCATGCGACGAGTTGACTCACTGGAAAAGGCTCTGATGCTGGGAGGGATTGCGGGCAGGAGGAGAAGGGGACAACAGAGAATGAGATGGCTGGATGGCATCACCGACTCGATGGATGTGAGTTTGAGTGAACTCCGGGAGTTGGTGATGGACAGGGAGGCCTGGTGTGCTGTGATTCACGGGGTCGCAAAGAGTTGGACACGACTGAGTGACTGAACTGAACTGAACAAATGGTGATCTTGAGCACCGTTTCATGTACCTGCTGGCCATTTGTATGTCTTGTTTGGAAAACTGTGTGCTCAGTTCCTCTGCTCATATTTTACCTGGATTGTTTGGGCTTTTTGCTATTGAGTTGAATAAGTTTATTTAATATTAACCCTCTAGCAGACATATGGCTTGCAAATATTTTCCCCCATTCTGTAGATTATCTTTTTATTTTATTGATCTCCTTTGCTGTATAGGAGCTTTTTAGTTTGATGTAGTCCCACTTGTTTATTTTTGCTTTTGTTGCATTTGCTCTGTATGCTTTTATGTGCTTAGCATTTTATTTTGTACTGCAGTAGATTCAGAGATTTTGACACAATTTTGTATGTCAAAAGTTTACATTTGGAGAGAAAACTAATAAGCATAGGGCAAGTGAGAAATGAAATCAGATTGAAAGTGTGGCACTAACAATACGTGCACTAGGAATTCAGAAAAAGAACCAATAGAAAATCATTTGCTAAGAGTTGTCAGGGAGCAATTCATGATGGGAGGACTTGAACTGGACTCTCAGCTGTACTGAGGAAAGACTAGGGAGGATTATTAAAAGGAGGAGGACTGGAACAAGCAAAGACCATTAAGAGCCCCATGTGCTGGATTTTGAAGATTTTTTTGAGGCCACTAGTTTGTAAGGAAAAAGGCGGCACGTGAGAAGTAGAAGGATGTTAGCTTGGCAGGAGAGTGTGGAGCCAGGTATGGTTCAAAGAAGACTATAAATTTATGTGATACGTAATGAAGGGCTATTATCTTTTATTTAATACAACTTAAGCCACAAATTTTAAAAATCCAGCTTCAAATTTTTTTGTGAGACTATATTCCTCAAATTGCAACCTGTCTGGAAAATAATATAAAATTAGTACCTACTTATAACCTAAATTCTAAATTTTTGTTAATGAATGGGATGATTTTTGCCCAGGCTAGTATCTTATTCTAGTCACACAAATTATTCTAATACTGTAGGGCACTTTATGGTATTATTAAAATCTGTTGGAGAATTAAACACATTCCTGTAGAAACTAGAGTTATATATAGATTCAGTACAAATTTATGAATCCACTCCCTTAGTCATTAATTTCTTCAGTCCACATTTACTGAGCACTGTCTCAGTGCCAAGTGCTCTCCCAGGCATTGAAGATGCAGAAAAAAGAAACAGTCCATGACTTCAATGAGTCCAGCGGAAGAGAGAAGAATATAAAGGGATAAAAGACTGTGTACAGCAGGGAAATGCCCACTGCGGCAACCCTTTTAATAAGATGGTTTTATTTTAAGTAACTTCTTGGTGGCAGTGGTTTAGTCACTAAGTCATGTTCAACTCTTTGCAACCTCATGGATTACAGTGTGCCAAGCTTCTCTGTCCAAGCGATTTCCCAGGAAAGAATACTTAAGTGGGTGGCCACTTCCTTCTCCAGGGGATCTTCCCAATCCAGGAATCAAACCTACATCCCCTGTATTGCAGGCAGATTCTTTATCACTGAGCCACCTGGAAACTTCTTATCAGGGATCAAATACAAAAAAAAATTGGTATTTCAGGATGTTGCAAGAGCACTGTTTCTGTAAAAGCTACTGTCCATTGCTGGTTACCAAAATGTCACAACATCGAAATGTACCGGAAGTTTGAGCTGTTTGGTCTTAAAGCTTCTGTACAGATAGTGATGATGGGCAGTGTATATGGAAGGAATGAATGTGCCCTAGATACCTGTTTCAGTCTTGGAAGAAAATGATAAAACATGCTCTTCTGTCCCCAGAAACGTCTGGAAAATGTCTGCTGCTGTAACTGATGGGTCACTGTTAGCCTTAGTTACACCAAAGGAGGGATACTCTGAATAAGCAAACAAAGTCTGTGGTGTTATTCCTTTAGACCATCTTTACCATTTCTCAGTCTCTTTAAAAGGGGTAACTTGTGACGATATAGATGGAGCTCCAGAGCTTCTCACCCTCAAGTTATCTTACCACATGGTTACTAAGGATGGAATTTTAACAGACTCAAATCCTTCCATTAGAGATAAAACCAAAGTCTTGAATGAAATGAAGATGCTTGGTTAAGATAATACTCATTACTGAAATCCATTCACACCCTTGCAATGTGAAATCCATCAACCACACTTTAAAGGCTGGTATCGAGTTCTCTTCTGTTTACCCAAGAGGGGAAGGTTAGAAAGCAGTTGGAGAGTGTGCGCCAAGGTAGGTCAAGAATGTGGAAGCTGAGGGCTGTAAAAAGGGAGTACGAATTTCATTAATTTCATAGCTTGGTTTGGGATTGACCACGCAGCTCCAAGTGTGTTTAAGTCAATGCTGTTTGTGGAAGCTGAGCACTATTGCAGTTGGCCCTCATCAGTTTAGTATGGATGACATTACTTTGCAGAAGTCAGTCCTGCCGTTCATGATTATAAAGATTTTGCTTGCTTTTTTAAATAAAGCAGTGTTGTTAATTCAAGATGACTTCCAGATAAAGAATAATGTTAAGCTGGGGCTACCAAGGAGGACCACTTGGGTTCTAATCCTAGATCTTTCTCTTTTAGGCTGTGTGATCTTGAAAAGGTAGCTTGACCACTCTGTGTCCAAGTTCTCATCTGTAAAAAGGGATGAGAATACTACCTAACACAGAGGATTGTTGTGATAGTTAACAGAGATAATACAGAAATGGCTCTTCATACACAGAAAGCTCTCAATTCATATCTATTGTGATTATTTTCTATACAGGACTGAAAATGTCATCCAAAGTCACCGAACTGACTTACCTGTGACAAAAGTCAGCAGGCTCTGGTAAAAAGGAAATTGGGCAACTTAGTAGGACAGACATTTACATCACACTCTGCAGGCTATTCTAGAATATTTTGTACTTTTATGAGTCATGAAATAGAACGTCGTCAGTATTTAACCCTAGAAATCTCAGAAAGATAGGCTACTATCATAGGAACTTTCCTGAAGACTTCCAAAATGACTTCTGAAATATTTATATCAAAGTATGAGTTTGAGTGAACTCCGGGAGTTGGTTATGGACAGGGAGGCCTGGCGTGCTGTGATTCATGGGGTCGCAAAGAGTCGGACACGACTGAGTGACTGAACTGAACTGAACTGAACTGATACAAACAGCAGAGGAGATGGAAGGGAAGTTGAGATACAACCCAAAGGAGGCTGTGGCAGGTAGACATTTCTTTTATGTCACCTTTGTGCATGTTTTGTGTTACACACTGGCATACATCTGCCTAAATATAGAAAGTCTTTACAAGAAACTCTAAGATGGATGCTCTAGGAAGTGTCACCTTGTTCATCCTGAGTATCAACCACCAGCAACGCTGGCATGGCTATCCAGATATTCAGCTTCTCCAACTTGAGAAGCATGACAACAGGAGATATAAAATAGAATTACAATTAGCACACTACCACTGAAATAGGGCACATAATTATTTAACTAATAAGGCACAGAAAGGAAAATTAAGTATTCTGGTTCTCCAATCATTTTTCAAATGTATTAACAATTTGAAAAAAAATTAAAATGTGACTGAGTACACTTTTTATTTACCAAATTTTATATTTTTAAAAATTTATTCAGGAGGTATAACTGATTCTCCAAATAACTTAAAGTTATAATATTGATCTTCAATTGGTGCCTCAGGTTACCCAAGTTATCCTACTAATGTTTTCAAGTTTTTGTATAAAGAAAGCTTTACCTATTATGATTTTGAAAACATGATAATTTGTTTCTTTGTTAATACTTTTTAGCTGATCACTTTGGGCTACGGAAAGGTCAGAGAGATGTGGAAAATATCTAAAAGAAATAAATCCAGTGAAGTTTTGACATTCTTCTACAAAACAGGGGGGAAAAGCAGTGACAAGCCAATGGTAGCATAAAACTCTGATGTGCTATGTTCAAATAGGAAGTAAAGCCATTTAACAAAATACTGATTCTAAAAATTTATGTTTATCCAGCTCTTTTGATGGGTCCTTCTCATATTTTTCAGTGAAAAACATTAAATAGGAAAGTAGATATTAAGTGGGAGTTCGCTGTATGATGCAGGGAACCCAAAGCTGGTGCTCTATGACAACCTAGAAAGGTGGGGTGGGGAGGGAGGTGGAGAGGGGTGCAAGGGACATATGTATACCTATGACTGATTCATGTTGATGCATGGCAGAAACCAACACAATATTGTAAGGTAATTATCTTCTAATTTAAAAAATAGTACCTAAAAAAAAATACAACATTAAATACCTGCTCTGATTACTTGGGCCTTTTTCCATGCTGTGTAGAATTATGCAGGGTCTGCGGTGTCTCTTTGGGCACATAAAAGTTCTTGGATGATTTCCAGATACAAAATACAAAAATGGACTAGTTTAATTACAGAGAAGCTAATTCATGGACATCATCTTGGCAGTGGTACAAAGGTAAAAATAATCCCTCTCCATGGAAACCAAATACAACAAGGAAATTCTAATTGAATCACATGTGTTTCATGGCCTTGAGCCACACTGTTTTGGGTCAGGGACATTTATTTTCCATCACCTTTTGAAAAATAAAGTATCACATTGCAGTTAAATTCCAAAGGTGTTTCTTTCCCCACAAATCAAAATTAAGTAAAATTAATTTATCAGAACAACTATATGAACTTCTAGATAAACATATTGAGTTAAAACACATGGATTTATCATCACTTCAACCCAGGGTCCCACTAAACTATCATTTAAGAAATATAAACAAGCATAAAGCAATGAGGGTAAAAATTTTAAAAGAGAGGATTAAAATAGATGAGAAATGGTGAAGAAATGAACCATCCTTCCAGCTGCTCAGACCAAAAATGTTAGTTTCATCCATGACTCCAACTCTCTTGCCTGAATATTTATGTCCAGTCCATGAGGAAATCTCTTAGATCTACCATCAAAATATATTCAAAATTTAACCATTTTCCACCACTTTCACAGCTACCACAAAAGTAAAGGCTGCCATTATCTCTTGCCTATATTACTGAAGTAATCTCTTCCCTGACCTCTCCTGATCCACCACTGTCCCATTCTCAGCAGAAGAGTCATTGTTTCTTTTAACAATTTGAGATCTTCTAAAAACATCAGTCATGTTTAAGCACTCCATTCCCCTCCCGTCTCCTAAAAGGAGATGCCTAATTTTGACAGTGGTCCACAATGCCCTACCCCGTCTGGATTCCTGTTCCTGACCTGATCTTACCACTTTTGCCCATGCTATTCTTGGTCCATACTTGCCTCCTGCCTCCAACATATTAGCTATATTGCTGCCTCAGGTTTCATGCCTGGGGGTGCCTCCTTCTGCCTGGGGTGCTTTCTTCCCAAATTTATACAACTCAGTGCTAGCTGTAACTTCACTTTCTCAATGATCCCTTTTCCAGCACAGCTAAAGTCCAACCTCAGTCTTTACATATCTGATATCCACTAACCCACTGCATTTATTTTCCATAGCATTTATCACTCTCTAACATACTATACTATACTATATGTTAGAGAGTGACAAATGCTATGGAAAATAAATGCAGTGGGTTAAAGCCTTTGACTGTGTGGATCACAATAAACTGTGGAAAATTCTGAAAGAGATGGGAATAAAAGACCACCTGACCTGCCTCTTGAGAAACCTGTATGCAGGTCAGGAAGCAACAGTTAGAACTGGACATGGAACAACAGACTGGTTCCAAATAGGAAAAGGAGTACGTCAAGGTTGTATATTGTCACCCTGCTTATTTAACTTCTATGCAGAGTACATCATGAGGAACACTGGGCTAGAAGAAGCACAAGCTGGAATCAAGATTGCTGGGAGAAATATCAATAACCTCAGATATGCGGATGACACCACCCTTATGGCAGAAAGTAAAGAGGAACTAAAAAGCCTCTTGATGAAAGTGAAAGAGGAGAGTGAAAAGGTTGGCTTGAAGCTCAACATTCAGAAAACAAAGATCATGGCATCTGGTCCCATCACTTCATGGGAAAGAGATGGGGAAACAGTGGAAACAGTGTCAGACTTTATTTTTTGGGGCTCCAAAATCACTGCAGATGGTGATTGCAGCCATGAAATTAAAAGACGCTTACTCCTTGGAAGGAAAGTTATGACCAACCTTGATAGCATATTAAAAAGCAGAGACATTACTTTGTCAACCAAGGTCCGTCTAGTCAAGGCTATGGTTTTTCCTGTGGTCATGTATGGATGTGAGAGTTGGACTGTGAAGAAAGCTGAGCGCTGAAGAATTGATGCTTTTGAACTGTGGTGCTGGAGAAGACTCTTGAGAGTCCCTTGTACTGCAAGGAGATCCAACCAGTCCATTCTAAAGGAGATCAATCCTGGGTGTTCATTGGAAGGACTGATGCTAAAGCTGAAACTCCAATACTTTGGCCACCTCATGCGACAAGTTAACTCACTGGGAAAGACTCTGATGCTGGGAAAGGTTGGCGGCGGGAGGAGAAGGGGACGACCGAGAATGAGATGGCAGGATGGCATCACCGACTCTGTGGACATGAGTTTGAGTGTACTCCGGGAGTTGGTGATGGACAGGGAGGCCTGGCGTGCTGTGATTCATGGGGTCGCAGAGAGTCGGACACGACTGAGCAACTGAACTGAACTGAACTGAACATACTATATAATTTATTTATTATGTACATATCTGTCACATCCAGGAACTCAAATTTCACAAATAACTGTGAGCAACTTTCCTCTAGGAAACACAGAATGGAGAAGGAAATGACAATACACTCTAGTATTCTTGCCTGGAGAATTCCATGGACAGAGGAGGCTAGCAGTCTACAGTCCATGGAGTCACAAAGAGTCGGACATGACTGACCGATTGAACAGGAAACACAGCAAGTGACTCTACATGGTCCCCCTTTTGCACTTAACACTTGAATAAGCTAGCAAACATCCAAGCTAAAAGAAAGTGACCAAAATAAATAAGTAAGTAGTACCAGTAAAGTTGCTTAGATGCTAGAAATAAACATACATAAACTGTTCTCGGTTCAGTATGAAGAAACTTAGATACATGCAATACAACATAGGACGCTAAAACGGTGCATTATAAAGATAGCAAGACTTTTGAAAAGTCCTAACAGCTGTGGAGTACACTTAGCCACTGGTTCAAGGCTATTTTATACCAGGAGGTCTTTTTTTTGCGCCCCTGCTAATAATTCAAGACTGTGCTTGTCTTCTGTCTGTAATTTGTGCTGAGTTAGTGACATACACAAGGTAGCTAAAAATAACTTTATTCTAAATTAAACAAATGACAACTTTTTATTTTCCAAGGTTTGAAAATGTCTGGGGATAAAGTTTTCAACTCTGGAATAGTATAGGTTTCTACCCAAACTCAAAATTATTCCTGAAATATCTAATTTCCTCTTGTTCTTAATTTGCAAATTATTCAATGTTTTTAACTCTGTATCAAAGGATTTTGCTGTACATAGCAAAAATATGATACTGAACGCCAAAGTAAAAATGTAGGCTGAGCTGATTTTTCAAATCCTAATTCTTACATTTAAAGCTGAAAGTTCATTAGAAAAATCAGTTTTGAGAACTATAAGCTCAGATCAATTTTAAAATAATTTGAACAGTCTGTGAATTCAATGTTCCTCTATTTTGACTCAATACTGTATTAAGATTATTAGATTTAAAAATGAGATGGCAACTTCTTTATCCACTGCTTTGCAAATCTGTGTTAATTTTATAATTGTAACACAGGATAAATCACAGATAATTCTACTCTTAAGTATTACTCCAGCAGGACTTGGGGAATAGACACACTTTCATACAGGCAAGTTATTTTACACTACCTTAAAATGATATATACAGAGGGGGTTAGGGAGAGAGCAACAGAGTATACTATTATTATATCTAGGTAAGTATATAGATATAAATTGATAATATATAAAAGGTCCTCCAATTATGATGGTTTGACTTAACGATTTTTCAGCCTTACAATGGTGTAAAAGGGAAACAGATTCAGCTAAAATTGTACTTCAAATTTTGAACTTTGACCTTTTCTAGGCTGGCAATATTTGGTCCAGCACAGAGATCTCGTGACGCTGGGCACTGGCAGTGAGCTGTAGCTCCCAGTTAACCACACAGTCATGAGGATAAAAGCTGATACACTTACATAACCATCCTGTACCCATAAAATCACTCTGTACCCACACATCCATTCTGTTTTTCAGTTTCAGCACACATGAGATATTCAACACTTCATGAAATAAGCTCTGTGTTAACTGGAGGCTAACGTAAGTGTTAAAGTAGGCTGGGCTAAGCTACGATGTTCTGGTAGATTAGGTAGATTAACTGCATTTTCAATTTATGACATTTTCAATTCACAATAGAACTTATTGGGATATAGCCTTCTAGAACTAACACCCACAAAGATGTCCTTTTCATTATGGAGGACTGGAATGCAAAAGCAGGAAGTCAAGAAACACAGGCAAATTTGGCCTTGGAGTACAGAATGAAGCAGGGCAAAGGCTTATAGAGTTCTGCCAAGAGAATGCACTGGTCATAGCAAACACCCTCTTCCAACAGCACAAGAGAAGACTCTACACATGGACATCACCAGATGGTCGACACCGAAATCAGATTGATTATATTCTTCGCAGCCAAAGATGTTTTTGCTCTATACAGTCAGCAAAAACAAGACTGGGAGCTGACTGTGGCTCAGATCATGAACTCCTTATTGCCAAATTCAGACTGAAATTGAAGAAAGAAGGGACAACCACTAGACCATTCAGGTATGACCTAAATCAAATCCCTTATTATTATACGGTGGAAGTGAGAAATAGATTTAAGGGACTAGATCTGATAGAGAGAGTGCCTGATGAAATATGGACGGAGGTTCGTGACATTGTACAGGAGACAGGAATCAAGACGATCCCCACGGAAAAGAAATGCAAAAAAGCAAAATGGCTGTCTGAGGAGGGCTTACAAATAGCTGTGAAAAGAAGGGAAGCAAAAAGCAGAGAAAAGGAAAGATATAAACATCTGAATGCAGAGTTCCAAAGAATAGCAAGGGGAGATAAGAAAGCCTTCCTCAGTGATCAATGCAAAGAAATAGAGGAAAAAACAGAATGGGAAAGACTAGAGATCTCTTCAAGAAAATTAGAGATACCAACGGAACATTTCAGGCAAAGATGGGCTCGATAAAGGACAGAAATGCTGTGGACCTAACAGAAGCAGAAGATATTAAGAAGAGGTGGCAAGAATACACAGAAGAACTGTACAAAAAAGATCTTCACGACCCAGATAATCACGATGGTGTGATTATTCACCTAGAACCAGACATCCTGGAACGTGAAGTCAAATGTGCCTTAGGAAGCATCACTATGAACAAGGCTAGTGGGGGTGATGGAATTCCAGTTGCGCTATTTGAAATCCTCAAAGATGATGCTGTGAAAGTGCTGCACTCAAAATGCCAGCAAATTGGGAAAACTCAGCAGTGGCCACAGGACAGGTAAAGGTCAGTTTTCATTCCAATCCCAAAGAAAGGCAATGCCAAAGAATGCTCAAACTACCGCACAATTGCACTCATCTCACACACTAGCAAAGTAATGCTCAAAATTCTCCAAGCCAGGCTTCAGCAATACGTGAACGTGAACTTCCAGATATTCAAGCTGGTTTTAGAAAAAGCAGAGGAACCAGAGATAAAATTGCCAAATTCAGCTGGATCATCAGAAAAGAAAGAGAATTACAGAAAAACACCTATTTCTGCTTTATTGACTATGCCAAAGCCTTTGACTGTGTGGATCACAATAAACTGTAGAAAATTCTTCAAGACATGGGAATACCAGAACACCTGACCTGCCTCTTGAGAAACCTGTATGCAGGTCAGGAAGCAACAGTTAGAACTGGACATGGAACAACAGACTGGTTCCAAATAGGAAAGGGAGTACTTCAAGGCTGCATATTGTCTCCCTGCTTATTTAACTTATATGCAGAGCACATCATGAGAAACGCTGGGCTGGAGGAAGCTCAAGCTGGAATCAAGATTGCCGGGAGAAATATCAATAACCTCAGATATGCAGATGACACCACCCTTATGGCAGAAAGGAAGAGGAACTAAAGAGCCTCTTGATGAAAGTGAAAGAGGAGAGTGAAAAATTGGCTTACAACTCAGCATTCGGAAAACTAAGATCATGGCATCTGGTCCCATCACTTCATGGGAAAGAGATGGGGAAACAGTGGAAACAGTGTCAGACTTTATTTTTCTGGGCTCCAAAATCACTGCAGATGGTGATTGCAGCCATGAAATTAAAAGACGCTTACTCCTTGGAAGGAAAGTTATGACCAACCTAGATAGCATATTCAAAAGCAGAGACATTACTTTGCCAACAAAGGTCTGTCTAGTCAAGGCTATGGTTTTTCCAGTGGTCATGTATGGATGTGAGAGTTGGACTGTAAAGAAAGCTGAGCACAGAAGAATTGAAGCTTTTGAACTGTGGTGTTGGAGAAGACTCTTGAGAGTCCCTGGGACTGCATGGAGATCCAACCAGTCCATCCTAAAGGAGATCAGTCCTGGGTGTTCATTGGAAGGACTGGTGTTGAAGCTGAAACTCCCATACTTTGGCCACCTGATGTGAAGAGCTGACTCATTTGACAAGATGCTGATGATGGGAAAGATTGAGGGTAGGAGGAGAAGGGGCCGATAGAGGATGAGATGGTTGGATGGCATCACCAACCCAATGGACATGGGTTTGGGTGGACTCCGTGAGTTGGTGATGGACAGGGAGGCCTGGCATGCGGCAGTTCATGGGGTCACAAAGAGTCGGCCACGACTGAGCGACTGAACTGAACTGAGCCTTTTCATAAATTGAGGAAGATCTGTGTTTCTATAACTAAATTTTTTAAAATTTTCTCTCGTATTAAGACAGAACTCTAACATCTCTCAGCAATTTACAACCTCTGGGATTGCTGTTCAGCCCTGTAGGGGTGAAAAAGGGCTGAACAAGGTCCCATTTAATCTTGACTTAATCTTGGCAAACCCCTCGCCACAGATGCATGGTGAATTCTCACACAAGTTTTTGGTTCCCACTTTTGTGCATCTTCTCTTTGGTACCCTGTGTTAAATTCCAGTTGCTTTAGGCAGACACAAACCCTAACCTCTGCCTCCAAGGCTCAGCAAGACCATGGGCCCCCCCATCCCTGTCCTGTGGCAAGAATCTACTCAGGTGAAAAACAAAAACACCTGGGAAAATACTAGGGCTCATCTTGTGTCTTCTTTTATTTAAATGATTATAGTCCTGTGATACCAGTTTTTCAATGCTTAGAAACTGTCATCTAAAATATTTTCATGTTTTTTTAAGTGAGAGGCCATTTTTATTGCTTGCTATGTCATGGCTGAAAGTGACAATCTCTTGTGCTTTTTTACGGATTTTATTTAACAGTTATAGGACTATTAATGTTTTCTCTACCTTACTGAGTCAATAGTGTTTTTACAAGAAGTTTTCTATTACACTTAATTTTTCATATTTCCCGGCAAAAAAAATGTTGTTCATAACATGCTATTTCATTTCAGTGTCTGCAGCACCCATGAATCCCTAATACTTTTTGTGACTTCTACCTTTTCCTTGATTAATTTCATCAGAAGTTTGTCAAATTTATTAGCCTTTTCAGTGAACTACTCTTTTCTGCTGTGTTGATGCTCTATATTGAATGTTTCTCCACACTGTTACTATTTTCTGCTCTTTATTGTTTCCTTCCTTCTATTTTCTTTGGATTAATTTTTCTGTTTTTCATGACTATGCATAATTCAATAGTGATTCAGAGTGTCATTTCTTTGGCACAATGTGACTGACCATTCATATGAAAAGTCATATTGGGACGATTACTCACAACGGTAGAGAAAACATCTGTTTATCTTTGTATTTCCAGGGCCGAGTACATAGTAGGTCCTCAACTAATGTGTTGCTTTATGGATCTGGAAAATTATGTTTTAATATAATTAACTCTTGGGAAAACACTTGACCATGTTACAAAGTTCAATCATGATATAACCTTTAATAAAATCACTTAGTTCAGTTCAGTTCAGTTCAGTCGCTCAGTCATGTCCGACTCTCCGCGACCCCATGAATCGCAGCACGCCAGGCCTCCCTGTCCATCACCAACTCCCGGAGTTCACTCAAACTCATGTCCATCGAGTCGGTGATGCCATCCAGCCATCTCATTCTCTGTCGTCCCCGTCTCCTCCCATTGGGGTTGTCTAAAGCCATGTTATGAAATAGCATAAGGTATCAATTTTGGTCACCTTTAAATCACATTATTGTCTAGATCAATGGATATTCAACGGTGTTGAATTTGTTTATAGTATTGCCAATGTTTCCTGAACTGTCTCTCAAGTTCTTAAAAGCTAAAGCAGCTAACTCATGCATTTTAATATATTTTTTCCTCTAGCATTCTTCTCATTTGACGTAGATTTGTGCACAGTATCTGAAAAGTTGACATCCACAAATAACTTTAAATAACATTACAAAATGAGGAGGTTATCTAACAAATAGGTCATTAAAGAAATTAACCTATTGTGCTCTTCTATTATTATTAATAACAATCAGATTTTTTTTTTTATAAGAAGGCACCTATAAGCTCACCCTGAATGTTAGATGTATATGGTTCTTATCAACCTTACATCAAACACAATATAAAAATATACAACATCTGACAATTCATGTTTGTAATATTGTGAAGGGAGAAAACTGAAAATGTAGATTACAGACCCAGGACCCAAGTATCTTTCTCTTGTCAAGCTTATTTCCAAATCTTTCGCTGTTAATGAATTTTTAGATATCCATATATGGATAAAAGTAATCATATTCAGCATTCAAAGTTCTGAATGCATTGAAACTTATAAAGACCTAAAAAGCAAAGATACCATTTTTTTCTATTTAACATTAAACCTAATTTACAAGTACTTAGAGCTCAATTATACCTTCTACTTGCATTTTTCCTATTATACTACTAAAATCTGCTTTAATTAAGCAAAAGCATAATTTTTGAGGGACTTCTTTGTGACAGGCACTGGATACACACACTTCCTTACACACTTGGAATCATGGCTGGTGACAAAGGCAAATAATTCTAGGAACCATTTAAATTTCCCCAGGTTATACACAAAGAATAGAATGTAATTGGCACTTTGGATCAAATGACCTATATGATTAAAGATGCCTGATTTCAATCTGTATTAGGAGGGACCACTATCAAAGGTCAAGTGTGAACAAAGTATGACTGGTCTGGTTCTCTTCTGAAGACTATAATGAGATTTTATTGATGCTTACCTAACTTTTTTACATCTCCGGTTTCAAAAAAATATAGTTTTCTTAGAAAAGAACTGTAAGGATACCACTTTCCAAACTTAAATGCTTTTTTTTTAAATACAGTGTTCTCCTAGTATATAACTAAAGTTATAGTGAAAGAAAGTGGACAAGATAAAACCTAAAACATATGAGTTTGAAAAAGACAATTCCACATATATTCTAAATTATCTAACTAAAAACAGTCTAATAGTTGCCGAGCAGCTACCGCAGTAGCTCTAATAGTGAACAAATCTCTCTCTGTGTCCTTTGATGATCCACGAGGAGCCGAGCAAAGGCAGTTCCATGGGGTGAATTGCTGAAATTTGAAGGTAGGTTCAAATAGCTGGGTTGATATTTTCAGGTTTCTTTCTACAGTTTAGATAGACAAATATTTCTTTTCCAATTTATGGATGTGGAACTAGACAAAGAGAATCTTATAAATTCACAGATTCTTCAAATATTATGTTCTTTTAATTTTATGATTCTGCTTTTTTAAAAAAATGACTAATATTATCATGAAATGGGAAAACAGCCACTAAAATACTTTTAAGGTATAATTTAGCTAACATGGAAAATAATATGTCAAAAGCAAAGGAGATATGAAATCAAAGAGCAGTTTTAAATAGGAATGTTAAAAGGTTTATTTTGATTAATTTTTACATTATTCTTTTCTAGATCTCCCATGTCTCATGTTGCTGCTGCTGCTGCTGCTGCTAAGTCACTTCAGTCGTGTCCGACTCTGTGTGACCCCATAGACGGCAGTCCACCAGGCTCCCCCATCCCTGGGATTCTCCAGGCAAGAACACTGGAGTGGGTTGCCATTTCCTTCTCCAATGTGTGAAAGTGAAAAGTGAAAGTGAAGTCGCTCAGTCATGTCTGACTCGTAGCGACCCCACGGACTGCAGCCTACCAGGCTCCTCCGTCCATGAGATTTTCTAGGCAAGAGTACTGGAGTGGCTTGCCAGTGCCTTCTCCGATGTCTCATGTTAGTAATATGGAAAGAATTTCCAATTAACATGTTGTCCAGTTCAATTTTTCCTCTAAGTTCAGGAAGAAATATTCAGCATGACAGTGGCTACCACCAATCAGTCACCTTCATCTCTGCAATCCAGCCACTCCACACGACACCACTTATGTAACCTGAGCTTGTTACCACACTTCGCTGCCTTTGTCCATTCTGTTCCCACATCAAGGTTAAGTCTTCTCAAAAATCTCATCCTTCCTTCAAGGTCCATCTCAGATTTGATATCTCACTGAGCTCTTACTTGACATGTGTGCCCTACTCTCCAAAACCAAGTCTGAATTTTCCCATCTCTCACAGGCCTTTGCTCTCACTTCTCATCTAGTTTGTTGGGATTTATTTTGTTTTATTGAGACTTTATTTTTTAGAGCAGTTTTAGATTCACAGTAAATTTTAGTATGAAGGTACAGAAATTTCTCCTTTACCTCTGACTCCATACACGCACAGTGCTACGCACCCCGCTCCGCCACTATCAACATAGTGGTACATCTATTGCAACTGACAAACCTATTTTGACACATAATTGTCACCAAAGACCGTAATTTATATTTCAGCTCATTCTTGGTGTGTCCACTCTGTGGATGTGTACAGATATATAATAAAATGTAACCACCATGATTTGTTCTTTGATTTTAAGTGGGCAAAAAATACATTAGGAAACACAGAAACTCTAAAGGGTGAGCGAAAGAACACAGTAAGTCAAGTATTTACACATAAAGTCCGAGTTTCTACCCTTAGTCTTTTCTTCACATATATGAAGATTAGAATTGACAGGATGGTATAAGGAAGTCTGTCAGCTGTTGCCACAATAATTGACTCAACTCTACTATTTTCAACTAAACTCTTCACCACGGCAAAAGCAGCAAGGCTGAGGCCTTCATTCTAAACAGGGTCAGTTCAGCTCAGTTCAGTCACTCAGTTGTGTCCGACTCTTTGCAACCCCATGAATCACAGCACGCCAGGCCTCCCTGTCCATCACCAACTCCCGGAGTTCACTCAAACTCATGTCCATTGAGGCGGTGATGCCATCCAGCCATCTCATTCTCTGTCGTCCCTGTCTCCTCCCGCCCCCAATCCTTCCCAGCATCAGAGTCTTTTCCAGTGAAGGTGAAGAGGAACTAAAAAGCCTCTTGATGAAAGTGAAAGAGGAGAGTGAAAAGGTTGGCTTGAAGCTCAACATTCAGAAAACTAAGATCATGGCATCTGGTCCCATCACTTCATGGGAAAGAGATGGGGAAACAGTGGAAACAGTGTCAGACTTTATTTTTTTGGGCTCCAAAAATCACTGCAGATGCTGATTGCAGCCATGAAATTAAAAGACGCTTACTCCTTGGAAGGAAAGTTATGACCAACCTAGACAGTGTATTAAAAAGCAGAGACATTACTTTGCCAACAAAGGTCCATCTAGTCAAGGCTATGGTTTTTCCCGTGGTCATGTATGGATGTGAGAGTTGGACTGTGATGAAAGCTGAGCACCGAAGAATTGATGCTTTTGAACTGTGGTGCTGGAGAAGACTCTTGAGAGTCCCTTGGACTGCAAGGAGATCCAACCAGTCCATTCTAAAGGAGATCTATCCTGGGTGTTCATTGGAAGGACTGATGCTAAAGCTGAAACAGGGTCAGTTCTAGGCAAAAACAAGAAAGGACAAAACAGTGGTCTTCTGACATTAATTTTGTTTGTGTCTCCTTCTGCCATTCAATCCTTCATCATATTCATACCACCATGAGGGTCTCCCACTGTGTACTCCTTGGGATTATCATCCAGGTCCCCAGACCTTCTGTGTATACCCCCCTACCCTCACAACATTTCTCTGACTTTATAGGCAACTTATTTGCATATTTGATAAACTAGCTTCAAATGAGTGCTTATAAATGAGAAACTCAATGTTTTATCTATTCACAATAACGTACCATATCGATTCCGAAGACTCACCCAAATGAGTGACTTTTTATATATATGGGCTTCAAATTACAAGAATATACAGTTTTATGTTTTCATGACAAATTAAAATCTGCAATATTGTTACCTATATTTTGTGTACTTCAATCCTTTTAAATAAGACCCCTGAAGCCATACTGCTTCCCTTCCTGCCCCCAAAGACTAGAGGCACAGAATACGAAAGAGCCACCTGATTAGGCTCCACCTTTTAGGTATGTAGGATGAAGACCAGGCCCGGGCAGAGAGGTTGCACAAACATTTTTCTAATACTTGAGGAAATTAACCAAATGATAAGTGCAAAAAAATGTTAAATCTCAAGTCAGTAGGTTCCAAAAGTTTTAAAACGAGCTTGCAAAACATATGACTCATGGAAAAATCTGTTTTGGGAGATTTCCAGAACAATTCAGAGGGACAGTCAGGAAAATGATTGCTTATTGGAGCAACATTTTAACACCAGTAAATTTAGTTTGTTTTAGTAGTGGATACCTTTGACAACATTTATGAACTGTGATGTTTAAATAAAAACACATATACATCATTTTTATTGCTCTTTCCACGAACTGCTATTTTCTTTAAGTCCTCAGTCTTGCCCTCCATAGTTTCACACACCATGGTCTTTTTCACAAACACATCACCCAGTTTATGAAGGACTACTGTATTTTCAGGCAGGTCTCTGTCTCAGTTCCATCAAATCACACCACTGAACAAACACCTGGGCCGCCTACATTAGCCCTGCTTCTAAGGGGCAGTTGAGAAAATACATATATTTTGCTCTCAGGTTCATATTATAACTAAACTTACCATCTTCCTCTCTGGCTTCTGAAATACCCCTTCCCCAACTGTGTACCATTCCTCACTCTTAAAATATTTTGGGTTTGGTTAGCAGGAGAAGAAATGAAACCTGTTCTTATAATTAATATGGTTATGGTGCTTTTCAAGGTAGATCTATAAACACTATACCATTCGATTTTCTAAACAAAAAAATTCAAGCAGATACTATTTTTACTTTTAAGAGAGCCTCATGTTCCACAAATAGAGTTGAGACTAGGAACCAGGTCTTTGAATTTCAAATTCAATGCTGCTTCCATTATGCTCCTCTGCTCTACATTATTCAAGTGTCTGTTGTCCTATGTTTCTCTATATTAATATGAATAGTAGGAGGACATGAACTCTGTTTCTGTTTATACACCATATAGTATAACTTTAATATTTTAAAATAAAGTGTGCGTCTGACAAATTCAGTAATATTGTATTTCTTTAGTAGGTTATCATGGACAGAGGAGCCTAACGGGTGACAGTACATGTGGTCTCAAAGAGTTCAACAGGGCTGAACAACTAACACTTAGTAGGTTATGATATTTTATAGAAGAGAAACCTAAGCCTCAAAGAGGTTAAGCATCTTACCTAATTCACATAGTACATGTTAGAGACAGTATACCGAGACAGGCTGAGACAGGATTTAAACCGAAGTTTATCTGACTCCAAATCCCATGGTCTTCTCACTAAATCTTTCTATCTTTCTCCAGGGTGGTCTCTCTGGGGAATTCCACCAGAAGCCCATGTACTTTGTACAAAACACCCAGTCTAAGCCTATCCTGATTAAAAGGTCCTGGTCCGTCCCTGTGCAACAGTAAACTGCACATTCTCCTAGCTCTCACTCCGTGTCTCTTTTTGGAGATTCACTATAATAGCAAGTGTTCCTTTGGGAAAAGTCCAATTCTTCAGCCTCCCTGGCCCAGTGTGCGATGACTCAGGTCCGACTACAGCAATTCCAAACAACCTCTTCCAAACAAGACCTTAAGAATGTCAGTGACTCAGGTACTATTGTTCTCAGATGACCTTGGGTAGGGGCCATGATCACTTACAAATATAAAAAATTAAGTAATTCAAGATGGAGAAAGGCTGAGGGGTTGTACCGCTTTCAGACTTATACAAAAGAAAAGGGAAATAAATGTACCAACTGACTGACTACCGCATAACCTGGTAAATGGTAGTCATCTTTCAAATTAAATCTTATTTTTTCCTCTTTCGATTGAAAGAAAATGCAAGATAAGATCTAAGAGTAGTAACCTTCTGAAGCCCTCCAGGAAATGTTTATTTTGTCTTATATATAAAACCACAACTAGTATCCAAAAGAACTTGATGCCCTTGTTAAGAATGAAAAACATCATGGTAAACAGCTGGAGGGGGCTGATAGCATGTTTCAGGGCGTGCATTCTTAACTCACCCCTAGAATTGCTCATTTCAAAGCGAAGGAAAACATTTCCTGCTTTAGTGCATAACAGAGAAAGGCAAATGGTCTGGAATGACCTCAGAAGGTTTAGCAGTTTTCCGAAGAATTTGAACAGACTTTGCTCAAAGCTTCCTTTAACTGGACATCTGCCAAACCACTTGGAAAATTTGTGCATTCAGAAAGAAGATCCCCACTACAAAAGATATTCTCCATAAGAAAGCACTACAACCACTGCAAATATTTTTACCATTGATTGTATGAGTGATTACATCAGAATTCTTGGTGTACTTTTCTAATTTCCCTCATCCCTATCTATCACTTTTTAAAATGCAAAGACTGTGGTTTACTAGTTTGTGCAGAATTTAACGTATTCATTAATGTTTTATACTGGACCAAGCACTGGGGATCAGAGAAGGTAATGGCAACCCACTCCAGTGTTCTTGCCTGGAGAATCCGAAGGATGGGGGAGCCTGGTGGGCTGCTGTCTATGGGGTCGCACAGAGTCGGACACGACTGAAGCAACTTAGCAGCAGCAGCAGCAAGCACTGGGGATATAATGACATTTAACTTATATGCAGAGTACATCATGAGGAACACTGGGCTGGAAGAAGCACAAGCTGAAATCAAGATTGCTGGGAGAAATATCAATAATCTCAGATACGCTGATGACACTACCCTTATGGCAGAAAGTGAAGAGGAACTCAAAAGCCTCTTGATGAAAGTGAAAGAGGAGAGTGAAAAGGTTGGCTTGAAGCTCAACATTCAGAAAACTAAGATCATGGCATCTGGTCCCATCACTTCATGGGAAATAGATGGAAAAACCGTGGAAACAGTGTCAGACTTTATTTTTTTGGGCTCCAAAATCATTGCAGATGCTGACTGCAGCCATGAAATTAAAAGACGCTTACTCCTTGGAAGGAAAGTTATGACCAACCTTGATAATATATTAAAAAGCAGAGACGTTACTTTGCCAACCAAGGTCCGTCTAGTCAAGGCTATGGTTTTTCCCGTGGTCATGTATGGATGTGAGAGTTGGACTGTGAAGAAAGCTGATCGCCGAAGAATTGATGCTTTTGAACTGTGCTGTTGGAGAAGACTCTTGAGAGTCCCTTGTACTGCAAGGAGATCCAACCAGTCCATTCTAAGGGAGATCGATCCTGGGTGTTCATTGGAAGGACTGATGCTAAAGCTGAAACTGCAATACTTTGGCCACCTCATGCGACGAGTTGACTCACTGGAAAAGACTCTGATGCTGGGAAGGGTTGGGGGCGGGAGGAGAAGGGGACAACCGAGGATGAGATGGCTGGATGGCATCACTGACTCTGTGGACTTGAGTCTGAGTGAACTCCGGGAGTTGGTGATGGACAGGGAGGCCTGGCGTGCTGTGATTCATGGGGTCGCAGAGAGTCGGACACGACTGAGCAACTGAACTGAACTGAACTGAATCCATAGATATTTCTTATTTACCATGTTTCCAGCACTGAACTAGGACAGAGTATGATGACAAAGTAGCCAACTGTCCTATCTTAACGGAGCTTTCACTCTAATCCATTATGTCTTAATTCTCACTGTGAACCAAATCACCAGGCAGCTTTTAAAACAGACCACTGAAAAGAAGGTCCAAACTCAGTTCAGTTCAGTCACTCAGTCGTGTCCAACTCTTTGTGACACCATGGACTGCAGCATGCCAGGCATTCCTGTCCATCACCAACTCCCGGAGTTTACTTGAACTCATGTCCATTGAGTCAATGATGCCATCCAACCGTCTCATCCTCTGTCAGCCCCTTCGCCTCCTGCCTTCAATCTTTCCCAGCATCAGGGTCTTTTCCAGTGAGTCAGTTCTTCACATCAGTTGGCCAAAGTATTGGAGTTTCAGCTTCAGCATAGTCCTTCCAATTAATATTCAGAACTGATTTCCTTTAGGATGGACTGCTTGGATCTCCTTGCAGTCCAAGGGACTCTCAAGACTCTTCTCTCACACCACAGTTCAAAAGAATCAATTCTTCGGCACTCAGCTTTCTTTATAGTCCAACTCTCACATCCATACATGACTACTGGAAAAACCATAGCTTTGACTAGACGGACCTTTGTTGGCAAAGTAAATGTCTCTGCTTTTGAATATGCTGTCTAGGTTGGTCATAACTCTTCTTACAAGGAGCAAACATCTTTTAATTTTATGGCTGCAGTCACCATCTGCAGTCATTTTGGAGCCCCCCCAAATGAAGTCTGTCCCTGTTTCCATTGTTTCCCCAATTATTTGCCATGAAGTGGTGGGACGAGATGCCATAATCTTAGTTTTCTGAATGTTGAGTTTTAAGCCAACTTTTTCACTCTCCTTTCATCAAGAAGCTCTTTAGTTTTCTTTGCTTTCTGCCATAAGAGTGGTGTCATCTGCATATCTGAGGTTATTGATATTTCTCCCTGCAGTCTTGATTCCAGCTTGTGTTTCATCCAGTTCAGCATTTCTCATGATGTACTTTCCATATAAGTTAAATAAGCAGGGTGACAATATACAGCCTTGATGTACTCCTTTCCATATCTGGAATCCACCTAACACCAGTTAAATCAAAGTTATTGGTTTGGAGGTAGATGCAAATAATGAAGCAGTAGATTATAATGTAATAAATATAATGAATGAGATAAATAAGAAATACTTTGAAATAACATAGAAAGTACATACAACCCAGATTTGGGGCTGAGTACCAAGAGGCTTCCCTCTTGGTAGCTCAGTGGTAAAGAATCCACCTACAATGCAGGAGACCTGGGTTTGATTCCTGGATTGGGAAGATCCCCTGGAGAAGGAAATGGCAACTCAATCCAATATTCTTGCCTGGAGAATCCCATGGACTGTAGCCTGCCAGGCTCCTCTGTCCATGGGGTCGCAAGAGTCAGACACGACTTAGCGACTAAACCAACAACCACCACCAGCATGTTTCAAATGATAATTTTTCACTTATTTTAGGAAACAAAGGGAGTGAGGCCATTCAAGACAAAAGGCATATGGAATTCAAAGGCAGAGAGGCACATTTCTGAGAGAGTTCAGAGACAGTTATTTGTTTAGCATGCGAAGCCCAAGGTAGAAGAGAGATATAGGAACTGGACAAGAAGCAGAGCAAAGAAATTCAGATTCTCAGGCTAAGAATCTGGGAGTTTCTGAATTATTTCTGAATTTCCTGAGACAATTAGAGCTTTGGAGGTAATTTAAAGAGAGACTAGAGTGATCATTGCCCATTTTCTTCCAGGCCCTGGATATTTAAATATGGCAAGTCCTGAAGCAACAACACAGTAACCCCAAATTGTGTCATCTCTTAATCACCGGAAAAAGTCAACACTTGATCTGCTAAAGCTATCTGTAATTAGTCTACTATTCTACTTGAATGTGTGTCCAGCTTTCTGTAGTTCCCTTGAGCAAAACCAATCACCCGTCTTGCTCTTAAGATTTTTTTCAAGTCTAAGTCCTGAAGTGATGCTGAAGACAATTACCACACTTATTCACAGGAATGAGAGAAAGTGCAGGACTCTAGAAGAAATGATCTGAGTTCAGCACAGGCCTCCAGTGAAAGGAGGAACTAAATATTCTAAAATTGTTTTCAAAGAATATTGTTAGCTTGCTTATTTGATAAGGCAAGAAAGATTATTTTTTTTTCCCCCTGAGAAATAATGGTCATTTCAACTTTTTTTCAGACTCTCCTATAATTGCCTCTATGGGTTTCATGAAGCCCAAAACATGTTTTTGCTATTTATAACCCCTTGTTTTCCTCCATTCATGAAATGGTGAAAAACAGTTCTTACAAATAAGAGAGAATTCAAGTACAGTACCTGCTTGTTTGGCTCAATATTTTGATTTGATTTAAAAATCAATAACTTATTTTAACTAAATGGCAGACATTTCATTCCTAGGTATACAAAGAACTCAGAAAACTCCACCCAACCTCCTTCATCCTGTTTGGTCACGAGAGAGAGAGGGACTACATTGGCAGGAACTATTTCCAGTTCCTGTCAAGAGTCATTTCAGAAAGAAAGCTGAAGCAAAAGTCTCACTATTATTTTTATTTTAAAACATTTAAAAATAAATAACTAGTTGTTGGCCCCCAGGGTCTTCTTGTTTCTGCAAGTGAAAACCTTGGGAGGAAGCAGCTTCATGCTGATAAAGGACCAGGTTGGCCAGACTAAAAGGGACCAAAGACACAACCTAAATGTAAGTACTAGCTCTCTGTAGCCACTAGTCAGACACTGGGTTTTCTCCCATTGAGCTCTGCTCAGTTCAGTTCAGTTCAGTCGCTCAGTCATGTCTGACTCTTTGCTAGCAACCTTCATATTTGATCCCATGAGACTAAAACTCACATGAGACAAATTTGGGTATTAGTTT
This sequence comes from Moschus berezovskii, assembly GCF_049115385.1. Taxonomy (NCBI): domain Eukaryota; kingdom Metazoa; phylum Chordata; class Mammalia; order Artiodactyla; family Moschidae; genus Moschus; species Moschus berezovskii. The sequence continues at coordinate 77,204,754 of NC_142469.1, read as the reverse complement.
CCTTTTCAGAAGAGTCAGGTAGCACAACACTATATCCTACAGAATAACAGCAGCTATTGTTTGATGTCTTACTCTGTTCTAGGCACCACGCCAAGTGTTTTTACAGACACCCATTTATTTAACTTACACAATAACTGTCCCAAGAGCATTACATGCATTGTACTGATAGAAAAACAGATGCAGCTAACAAATGGGACAGACGGGACTGAAATTCATTTTCATGACACAAAACTAAGAGCTCAAAAATCACTACACATTTCTGTTTCTCCACTGTTAAACACATTTTCCATGCATGTCATTATTATTCAGTATACAGATGGTGCATATGTGAAAAAGCCACCAAGAAATGAACTGCTGCTCTCTGATCTATTACACAGAGGTTTGTGCTCTTCAGGTACGTGTCCAAAAACTACAGTATTTACACCTCCAGTGAGGCTCCAGCAATTAACTGTGAACTAGCTGTACGTCACCAAGTCTTGCAAAACAATTTCAGTCATATGTTCATATAGCTCATTCCAGCACTGCAGCCAGGAAAAAGGAAATGGAGGATTATCAATGATGCTTTGTTTTAGATCTGCTAATTGAAGTGGATTAATTGTCTGCCAAAATATTTACTCTTTTTTTCCCTGATGATGTCATTCTCATAGCTACTCTTGATAGAGCTAACAGATTACCACTTGACACTCTTTTTGACCTCTGAATTCTCCCTGCTGCTATTCTAACTCAGTGATTTTAAAAAATATACTGTTATTCTCATTTTATCATTCATTTCCTGACCTTTCTAGTTCAAATTAATGTAGCAATCATCCTGAATAGCCTCCGTGATACCTGTTACTCAAGTCTGTATTTGAGAAGGCAATGTGTCCTAGCTAGAAATAGTCTGGTTTTACAGTAAGACTGGTTTAAACCCTGGTGCCAATGCTTATAAGTTACTTAACCTCTACAGCTTTGAGATTCTCTTTTTTTATAGTTGAAAATTAATGCCAAACATACAGTTGTTAAAAGAATTACATATAAGATACATGTGGGTCAAGTATTTTGCGTTTTCAAAATAAGGCATAGACACTTTAAAGATGGCATCCATGGTCTTCCCCTTATAGGCTGTTCTAATTTTTTTCTGATAAATATATCAAAAAACTAAGTGATATCAAATACATAGACACTAATAAGATTTCTTTACACAGAATCATTAAACAGGCTCCTTAAGTGTTACTTTTCTCTATTTCATTCCTTATTAAACACACAAGGAAGAAGTGTAAGAACTTTTAAAACACAATTAGGAGTCTCCTTTGATGTAAATGTGTCTATGACTATATATTCCACAAAAATATTTTTAAAATCTCAGCTATTTAATCCTTTCTGACAAATGTGTAAAATTCACCTTCATCATAATCAACAGAGGGTCAGTAAATGTAGATGAACATAACAATGGACTAAACCATGAACTCCTACTGGGTAAAGAGACATCTTAGTATCATGATCACAGCACAATATTTGGAATCACACTTGAGCTTTAATCCTGGCTTTGGCATATAAAGTGGTTTGATCCCTAAACTGTTTCCTAATCCATAAACTGAAAATATAATACCTATTGTATGCACGTGTGTGCATGTCTAGTCGCTCAGTTGTGCCCACCTCTTTGAGACCCTAGAAGCTGTAGCCCACCAGGCTCCTCTGTCCATAGGATTATCCCGGCAAGAATACTGGAGCGGGTTGCCATTTCCTCCTTCAGGGGATCTTCCCAACTCAGGGATTGAACCTGCATCTCCTGCATTGGCAGGCAGACTCTTTACCACTGAGCCACGTAGGAAGCCCATTATACCTTTTATTACTACCTCTAAATTCAGGAGGGTAATGAAGGTGTGTATACAGTAAGGGCTTAATAAATATGTTTCCTCCTCCCATCTCAATTTATCTTTTATTTGCACTTATCAGGCTAATTGAATTGACTCAATATTGTCTTAATGTGTGAGGTAAAAAGACTTTACAAAGCTGTACTAAGCACATTACCTTTTTCTAAAAGTAGGGAAATATGTCTCTTCTTAGCTCATTTCCCAATAGGCCTGTGAGTCCACATCTATACACATATACACACGTCACACACGTGTGCTGATATGTTAGTTGCTCTGTTTAGCCCCAGTTAATATCAACAGGCAGAGTCAGGCAGCATCATTACCAGCCCAGTTTTGTTTAGAGCTCCTTGGGGCCCCAAACAGTTGTCCAAGTGAAATGTTCAATGTCTTAATTGCTGGTGGGCAGCAAAGCCATTTCTACTGTTGCAGGAAAAGCTATGCAATTTTCCACTGAGAATATGATTAGCCACATCAGAAAATATGAAGTCTATATCCAATTTGTAACTCAAAAGACATTGTGACATCCTCCTGAGGCAAATATCTGGTTATGTGATTTCCAACAGAAGCATAATAATAGTGAAAGGAAGAAACATAGATACCTCTGAATTTAGCCCAATATATACAAGAATCTCAGAATTTCATAGGTCACTCCAAATCAATTCTATTTTCTATGTGAAAAAATAGAAAACAAACTAAATTATTTCATATCCTTCTCAGGTGAAGATTCCATAGTGACAAAGTTTAAAATGCTCTAAGCAGGAAAGCAAAACAAACAAAAACCAAGAAATTTGTAATGATGCAACTTATTTATCCTTAAATATATTTCCCTTATCTGTTATACTGGGAACCATTAGCAGGTGTCTTAAATTTCGTAGAGTTTTGCATGTGTGAATTTTTATTAGGCTGGTAAGTGATTATCTTTGTTTATGACTTTCTGGCTTCAGGAACTTTGGTAATAAATTTTGCTGGGGCACTTCTTGGTGGTTCAGTGGTTAAGAATCAGCCTTCCAAGGCAGAGGACAAGGGTTTGATCCCTGGTCCAGGAAGATTCCACGTGCCTTGGGGCAACAAAGCCCGTGCACCACAACTAATGAAGCTCGCATACCCTAGAGCCCACGCTCTGCAATAAATCACTACAATGTGAAGCCCGTGTATTACACGAGAGAATAGTCCCTGCCCACCACAACTAGAGAAAGTCTACTCAGCAGTGAAGACCCAGAGCAGCCAAAATTAAATAAATAATTTTTAAAATAAAATTTAGTCCATCTGCAGATGAATGGATAAGAAAGCTTTGGTACATATACACAATGGAGTATTACACAGCCATTAAAAAGAATACATTTGAATCAGTTATAATGAGGTGGATGAAACTGGGGCCTATTATACAGAGTGAAGTAAGCCAGAAAGAAAAACACCAGTACAGTATACTAACACATATATATGGAATTTAGAAAGGTGATAACAATAACCCTGTATACGAGATAGCAAAAGAGACACAGGTGTATAGAACAGTCTTTTGGACTCTGTGGGAGAGGGCGAGGGTGGGATGATCTGGGAGAATGGCACTGAAACATGTATATTATCATATGTGAAACAAATCACCAGTCCAAGTTCGACGCATGATACAGGATGCTCGGGGCTGGGGCACGGGGATGACCCAGAGGGAGGATAAGGGGAGGAGGGAGGTGGGAGGGGGGTTCAGGAAGGGGAACTCATGTACACCCGGGGCGGATTCATGTCAATATATGGCAAAACCAACCAATATAATATTGTAAAGTAATTAGCCTCCAATTAAATAAATAAAAATAAAAAACAAACAAAAAAATAAAATAAAATTTAAAAATACATACATAAATAATAATTTTTACTGATAATGAAAAACCTCTTACCACTGATACACACACACACACACATCTAGGAGAATTTTTTACAGCATTAGGCTGTCATAGGCAGATGGGTTCTATTTTAGGAGACTGCCACCAAACTGATGATGCTGACCCAGCATTTTCATAATTTGCTACTAACCCTTGACGTGGAAATCTTGAAATTCTGGATTAAACATTATAAAGTAGAAATATTAAAAGGTGAAAACTTCATGTGCCTCAAGTAGACATTATTTTGCTCAGCTCATATTTTCCATTTGAAACTTGTTTTAAAAGTCCCAGTTTTGCTGAGAATTTATGCAGGAGAATAAAATGTGATTTCTAACAAAAATCCATTTTGACTTTTTTTCCCTGTTTCACACTTGAAACAGAGAATTTGCATCATGAGGCATATCAAAGCCTTCCCTTGACCATAAACATAACCCCGATTCCTCCAAAAGTTGACCATGTAATCCACACCACAGAGTGCAAACCCAAAGTAACTTCCTACATATTGAATCCACTTAAAAGAGAACTAAAAGTATAATTAAACAGCTGGATATGTTGTTAAAAAATATTTTTTATTCACTAATGGAAACTTGGCCCGGGCTACAGTTACTACTATCTCAAATGGCAAGAACTTGGATATTAAGCCTCCCTCTTGTTAAAAGTTATTTTCTATGAGCAAAGCTGAGAATATTAGTAGGGAAGGGTGGGTAAATATGACTTCTACTGCTAAAAATTCATGTTCAGCCGAGTATGATCTAACCATATCACCATTACCTTGAAAAAAAAAAGAGAGAAAAAATGAAATCATTAAGTAAAAATGGAGTGCCTCAAATTATTAGGACTTTTTCAGAAACTAGATCTTGCAGTATTTTACAGAAACATAAGTCAGTTAGCATTTGTTGGACCTTTTCAAAGACTCTCAGTTTGCTTTTGTTTCACAACAAAGCACCCAACTTTTGATTAAGGTGTTCAACAAACCTTTATGGAATTCGTCATTCTGTAGGTCAGCTCTTTGGACTGGGCTCAGCTGGGCAGTTCTGATCATAGCCAGGCTCACTTATGCTTCTCCAATCACCCGCTGAGGTTAGTTAGGTACTGGCTGGCCAAGGATGGTGTGATGGGCAGAATTCACAAAGACGGCCATATCCTAATCCCTATAATCTGAGAATATGCTACTTTATATGGCAAGAGGGGATTAAAGATTGCAGATGGAATAAAGGTTAATCCTGCGTGCCTGCTCAGTCACTTCAGTCATGTCTGACTCTTTGCAATCCCATGGACTGTAGCCTGCTAGGCTCCTCTGTCCATGGGATTCTCCAGGTAAGAATACTGAAGTGGGTTGTCATTTCCTTTTACAGGGGATCTTCCCAACCCCGGGACTAAACTCACATCTTTTATGTCTCCTGCATTGGCAAGCAGGTTCTTTACCACTAGCACCAGCTGAGAAGGATAATCAGTTCACTTTAAAATAAGGTGATCACTCTGGATTATCTCAGTTCAGTTCAGTCGCTCAGTCATGTCCGACTCTCTGCGACCCCATGGACTGCAGGATGCCAAGCTTCCCTGTCCTTCACCATCTTCCAGAGTTTGCTCAGTCTCATGTCCATTGAGCCAGTGATGCTATCCAACCATTTTATCCTCTGTCATCCCCTTCTCCTCCTGCCTTCAATCTTTCCCAGCATCAGGGTCTTTTCCAATTAGTCGGCTCTTCGCATCAGACAGGCAAATTATTGGAGCTTCCGCTTCAGCATCAGACCTTTCAGTGAATATTCAGAGTTGATTTCCTTGAAGATTGACTGGTTTGATCTCCTTGCAGTCCAAACGATTCTCAAAAGTCTTCTCCAACACCACAGTTCAAAAGCATGAATTCCCTTGGAGGAAGAAATGGCATCCCACTCCAGTATTCTTGCCTGGAAAATCCCATGGACAGAGAAGCCTGGTGGGTTACAGTCCATAGGGTTGCAAAGAGTCAGACACAACTGAAGCAACTTTGCATGCACATACCTCGTTATGGTCCAACTCTCACATCCACACATGATTACTGGAAAAACCGTAACTTTGACTATACAAACTTCTGTCAGAAAAATAATGTCTCTGCTTTTTAATACACCGTCTAGTTTTGTCATAGCTTTTCTTCCAAGGGGCAAGCGTCTTTTAATTTCATGGCTGAAGTCATCATCTACAGTCATTTTGGAGCCCAAGATAAAGTCTGTCACGGTTTCCATTGTTTCCCCATCTATTTGCCATTAAGTGATAGGACTGGATGCCGTGATCTTAGTTTTTGGAATGTTGAGTTTTAAGCCAGCTTTTTCACTTTACTCTTCCATTTTCATCAAGAGGCTCTTTAGTTCCTCTTCGCTTTCTGCCGTAAGGATGGTGTCATCTGCATATCTGAGGTTATTGGTATCTTTCCCCGCAATCTTGTTTCCAGCTTGTGCTTCACCCAGCCCAGCATTTCGCATGATGTACTCTGTATATAAGTTAAATAAGCAGGATGACAATACACAGCCTGGATTATCTGTGTTGGTCTAATATAACAAGAGTCCCTAAAAGTGTAAGAGGGAGTCAGAAGAGGAGGTCATAGTGACATGAAATAAGAAAGACTTCACCAGCAGTTGTTAGCTTTGGAGATAAAAGAAGTGTCCATAAGCCAAGGAAGGCAGGTAGCCACTAGAAACTAGAAAAGGTAAGAAAAAGGATTTTCCCCTAGACCTCCTGGAAAAGAACACTGCCCTGGTGATACTCTGATTTTAGCCCAGTGGGACCTGTGTTGGACTTCTGACCTACAGAACTATTAAATGACAAACTAGCGTTGTTGTAAACCACTAAACGTGTGATACTTTGCTATACTAGCTATAGAAAACTAACAGAGATGGTCTCATCTGAGACAGTTTGTCTCTGCAATAAGTGGTATCTCATCCTTTAGCAGGCTGTCTCAGATCTGTTCATGTGAAAGGTAGGTAGGATTCCAAGAGGCTGAGGGGGTGGAGTGTGAGGTCTGTTTATGTCTAAGCCTAGAATGAGCACATTAACATCCTGACATATTAATTGGCACAAGCATCTCACAAGGTTAAGTCTTGTGATTGAAAATTTAAGGAGTAGAAAAAGAAATACTACTTCCTACTAAGAAAAGCTTCCCAGCAGCTCAAATAAAAGGAGAGGAAAATTAAATTCAGTTTTGTATACAAATCTACCACAAAGACTAAAACCTTCACCTTTCACAATTACAATTTTTTAGAAATCAAGTTTAAAATTTGAACAATCCTATCATGAAGATAAAAATAGTATGTTGTGTGCTTTAAAAATTGTATTTGTTTTGAATTGTAGTACTATTTGTCTTTCTCAAAAAGTCAAAACCCTTTTTTTTTTCTTTTAAATTAAATTAACATTGTTCAGGGTATCCAGATTATCTGAACATCTAAAGCGGTGTCTGATGACAACATAATGGGAGTCATATATATAATTTCAAATTTGTAGTAGCCACATTAAAACAAGTAAAAAGAAACAATATATTTTAATATTACATTTTATTTAATCCAATATTTCTAAATATTATCATTCACCATGTAATCAATATAAACATATTATGAGATATTTTGCATTCTTTTTTTCATATTGTCTTCAAACCCAGTGTGCGCCATGTACTTCGCAGTTCAGTTCAGTTGCTCAGTTGTGTCTGACTCTTTGAGACCCCATGGGCTGCAGCGTGTGCACTTTCAGCACATCTCAGTTTTCTTAACCTCATTTCAAGGGCTCAGTAGTCCCATACATGCTACCACAATAGAGTGGATCTAAACAATCCAGGGAAGACTCCAGACAAAATTAGAAGATGCCAGCACTTTGTCCTTAATGCTCTTCTCCTCTCTTTTGCCCAGTGAGACATCTTCCTTTTTCCCCTTTCAAGGACCTAGCTTCTGCAGTTAAAATTCTTGCTCCAGGAAAGCAACAGAGCATAGGCATGGAAATACACTGCAATCCAAATAGCCCTGGATTTGAAACCTGCGATGCCATTTACTAGACCTTGTGCCAATGTGCATGCCTATGTGCTAAATCGTTTGTCGTGTCTAACTCTTTGTGACTCTAGCCCGACAGTCTGTCCATGGAATTCTCCAGGCAAGAATACTTGCCGTGCCTTCCTCCATGAGATCCTCCCAACACAAGGATCGAACCCACATCTCTTTACGTCTACTGAACTGGCAGGCAGGTTCTTTACCACTAGGGCCACCTGGAAAGCCCACTAGACCTTGTAGCATAACTTATTTTTAACTTCAGATGATATTATAAAAGAAAAATTTTGGTCTTAAATCATATTTCACACATTCATTCAACATAACAGTTATTTAGTGAAAATATTTTTAAAGCAAAGTTTTGAATAAACTATAAATTTGGTTTACTTTTTTTAGGTCAAGAAGAGTATTGGTTTTCCAAAATTGGACAATCAACAGTCTCACTAAATATGGCAATGAAAATCAAGATGAAAGGAGAAATTTGTGGGTTATTAATACTTGTTTAAACCTCACAGCTTTTCCTACAAGGTAGACACATCTAAATTCTGTCACATGATAGCAACATAGCTCAGACTATGAATCATTGCCCTTCCAAGAGGAACAAAAATATACAATTATTAACTTCCCAGAAAGTGAACACAATATTGGCAAATTCAATAAGCTATTCACTGTGAGTCAGTGAGAATGTTGTTAGGTATTTCCAAGACATACAGTCTCAGTGGCAAAGATATTGTCCTTGGCCTTCAGCCCACATGATTGGGTACCAAGTTATCTGACTGATGTGACAGGAGCAAAATGATACCTAGATGAGAAGTCTCATGGGCTAAATGAGTGTCTGGACAGACACTGGAATGTCTTTCTAAATTACTTGCCCAGGGCTACTGTAACAGAATACCACAAATTTGGTGGCTTAAAACAGCAGAAATCTATTGTCTCAGAGTCCTGGAGGCTAGAAGTCCAACATCAGGGTTTTGGCAGGGCTACTCTCTCTAAAACCTGCAGGGGATCCTTCCTTCCTTCTCTCCTTGCTTCTGGAGGTTTGCTGGCAATCTTTGGTGTCCCTTGGTTTGTGGCAGCATAACTCCAATCTCTGTCTTCATCATCACATGGTCCTCTCCTTGGGTCTGTGTCATCATGGCCATCTTGCTATAAAGACACCAGTCAAACCTCATTAGGAGTCCACTCACCTTGAGTAAGACATCCTCTTAATTAACTACATCTATGATAACATTCAGAGAAGGCAATGGCAAGCCACTCCAGTACTCTTGCCTAGAAAATCCCATGGACAGAGGAGCCTGGTGGGCTACAGTCCATGGGGTCGCTACTAGTCGGACAAGACTTAGTGACTTCACTTTCCCTTTTCACTTTCACACATTGGAGAAGGAAATGGCAACCCACTCCAGTGTTCTTGCCTGGAGAATCCCAGGGATGGCGGAGCCTGGTGGGCTGCCGTCTATGGGGTCGCACAGAGTCAGATATGACTGAAGCGACTTAGCAGCAGTAGCAGCAGCATGATAACATTATTTTCAAATCAGGTCACGTTCTGAAGTACTGGAGATTAAAATTTCAACATATATTTTTCAGAGACAAAATTCAATCTGAAATACTTCTTTCCATTGGGACTTGAATTAAATGGTTGAGACGCCATGTGATAGAGTGGTTAATGGCATAGGCTCTTGAATCCTTACCGGTCTGGATGAACCCATGGGTGCATGCGTTCTAAGTTGCTTCAGTCGCGTCCAACTCTTTGCAACCCCATGGACTGTAGCCCACCAGGCTCCTCTGTCCATGGGATTCTCCAGACAAGAATACTGGAGTGGGTTGCCATGCCCTCCTCCAGGCGATCTTCCCGACCCAGGGATTGAATCCTTGTCTCAGACATCTCCTGCATTAGCACCACCTGGGAAGCTCCTGGATGAACCCAGGTGAATTTAAATCTGAGCTTTGCTGCCTAGTGTATATGATCTCAAGCAAGTCACTTAACTCCAAGTACCTCAGCTTTGCCTACCTACAGGAGGGCAATAACAGCAATACTAACTCACAAGGCTATCCTGGATTCAGTTAACCTATGAAATGACTAAATAGTACCTACCACCTAGGAATACTTTACAACCACTTGCTAATTATTATTTTTTATTGGTGTATTACAGGTTACCTCTGTATAGCTGCTGCTGCTAAGTCTCTTCAGTCGTGTCCAACTCTATGTGACCCCATAGACGGAAGCCCACCAGGCTCCCCCGTCCCTGGGATTCTCCAGGCACGAACACTGGAGTGGGTTGCCATTTCCTTCTCCAATGCATGAAAGTGAAAAGTGAAAGTGAAGTTGCTCAGTCATGTCCGACCCTTAGTGACCCCCTGAACTGTAGCCTGTACAGCTACTCCCACCTAAATCTGAAATTCTGTTCTTCACAGAGGCAGTTATACTGCTGCTATGTTTGTTTTTTGTTTTTGCTCTTTGAAGTAGAGCTCTTTTTCTTTCAAAATTAAATGAATCTCCTATCACTTATGTTTATGGTATGTAAACAGACAAGCTTTCTGGATTTGGTCACACATATCAAAAGCCTTAATATGTTTATAACACTTGATCCAAGCACTTTTTCTGAGATTTTATTCTAAATAAATAATTTAAAGATGAATGCAAAAATTCTGCCACAGTTTTTGTTTTTTTTTTAAAATATTCATAGCCTCTCTTTCAATTCATCCCACCCTCTCCATCCCCAGCTGTGTACCGTAAAATAAACAAATACCACTCAATCATTGAAAATTGAGTTTGAGATCATTTTTGAAAAGAAAATGTATCTTTATATATTGTTGAGGGAAATAAGGATGCTATTCAGTAGCTTTCTGGGGTGACAGAAATATTTTATACCCTTGCTTTCTAATACACTAGTCAGAGTGGCACACGGTAAGTAACACTTAGAATGTGGTTAATGCAACTGCAGAACTGAATTTTTAAGTTTCTTTAATTTTAATTTAAGTAGTCAGAAGTGGCTCATGGCTACCATAAAAAAAAAAACCAATGAAAGTCTATGGTATCTTTTGCTTGTGGATCTTTCTGCCTCTCCTTTCTTTACTTTCCTTTAAAGTCTCTCTCCTGTCTCTCCCTCCTTCTAGATTCTAGTCTTCACTCTTCTCTTTCTGTCTTTTTAGCCAGTAGCTTCTGGTAGCTCAGATGGTAAAGACTCTGCCTGCAATGCAGGAAACATGGGTTCATTCCCTGGGTTGGGAAGATACCCTGGAGAAGAAAATGGCAACCCACTCCAGTATTCTTGCCTGGAGAATTCCATGGACAGAGGAGCCTGGTGGGCTACAGTCCATGGGGTCACAGAGTCAGACACGACTGAACGACTAACACACACACACACTTATGCTGTCATGAGATAACCTAAGAAATGAGTCTTTTTCAAGGCATAAAAAGATTTGGTGTGCTAATAGCCATATATGTGAATTGAAGTGTTAGTTACTTAGTTATGTTCAACTATTTGCTACCCCATGGACTGTAGCCCACCAGGCTGCTCTGTCCATGAAATTCCCCAGGTAAAAATACTAGAGTAAGTTGCATTCCCTTTTCCAAGGGATCTTCCTGACCCAGGGATCAAACCTGGGTCTCCTGCATTGCAGGTGGATTCTTTACCATCTGAGCTACCAGGGAAGCCCAGTCATATATGTTTTCCACTTTAAATTTAATTTGTATAAGTTCTATTTAGAATTTAACCAAAATTTGAACTTCTGCCCCCAAAAATCATACAAGTATTTCACACATTAAGCTGCATATTGAGGTAGAAAATGAAATTACTTTTCATCATACAAAAAGGGAACTTCTGCATTTACTTTGTTTTTCCCATATTCACTTTTTAAAACATTAAATGTTACTCTGAGGACAAGCAATTAGCAATTAGACTTACTTGGTGAGGATGCTATGTGCTGAACTATGACCAAAAATGGAGCAGTTGTAACTCTGCTGAATTTATTAGCTCTAGTAGTTTCCTGTCGGAGAAGGCAATGGCAAGCCACTCCAGTACTCTTGCCTAGAAAATCCCATGGATGGAAGAGCCTGGTAGGCTGCAGTCTGTGGGATCGCTAAGGGTCGGACACGACTGAGCGACTTCACTTTCACTTTTCACTTTCACACATTGGAGAAGGAAATGGCAACCCACTCCAGTGTTCTTGCCTGGAGAATCCCAGGGATGGGGGAGCCTGGTGGGCTTCCGTCTATGGGGTCACACAGAGTCGGACACGACTGAAGTGACTTAGCAGCAGCAGCAGTAGTTTCCTGAATTTCCTATACATAGGATCATGTTATCTGTGAATAAAGACAGTTTTACTTCTCTTCTGATTTTGAAGCTTTTGTTTATTTTTCTTGTCTAACTGCTCTGGCTAGAACTTTCAGAACAATGTTGAATACTGGTGGTCAAAGTAGGAATTTTATGGGGAAGCTTTCAGTCTTTCACCATTGAGTCTAATGTTAGCTGTGGTTGTTTTGACTTTGTTTAATATAAATGCCTCTTTATCATGTTAAAGAAGTTCCCTTATATTCCTAGCTTTCTGAGATTTTTTATAATCAAGGATGCTAAACTTTGTCAGGGTGAATTACTTCCAGGTCATTAACATCCTGTAAACAGCACCTAGCCTTGAGCTTTGTACAGTCAACAATTTAATAAGTATTTGCTGAGTTAAACCGATTTGAAAACAGCAAACACCAGAAACCTGGAATCACATGTCAAGAGACATTCTTTGAATAAATTATCCTTAGAGATTCATTTGGAAAAGTGGGCTATTTTTCCCCCCACACAAGCCATGTAACTCACACTAGCGTTTGTTTATTTTTAAATCACCTCTTACACTAAAGAAATATTAAAATATGGAAAGTGTTAAACTCTGGCACCTAACACCATTAGTAAATAAAGTTGTCTAAGAACACTCCTGAATTGAAACAGGCTCAGTCAACTGGGGGAGTGGGAAGACAAAACCCCTGCCTGTGCCTTCTGTACAGAGCACTGTAGCCTCAGTAGCCTACGCCAAATATAAATGGTTCCTCGACAGCCTGATGTTGAATTTGAATATCTGAGAGTGTTCTCTAATTAGATCACATGACATATATTTTAAAAGTCTATCAACATCAGAGTAGTGTTTTACAGAAGGGACTCTGTGGCTTCCACTAGAAGGCTATATTTTTCCTCCTGGGTACATCTGTGGCACTTCTTGCCAGGTACCATGGGACCAGGTATGTTATTTTCCTTTCAGGAAGCAAAGCCTAATTGGACTTTGCTGATGAGAAAAAAAAATCCACAAGGAACATGCAGTACAAAATAATATTTGTCACTGATGTGGTAGAAATAGAAAATTACACAAACATTTGGGAATTATAGGTTCATCACACTGGGGTGAAAAGTTATAGACCATTTCTCACCCTCAATTATCCATTGGTTCCTTGTTGTGCCTGAGCCAAATATTTGGTTTCTTCGCATGCTTCCCTAACTTCTATTCACCAAGATCTAACACTCAAAAATGCCAGTCAGGAATGACACTGGCCAGGTTCTTGGTGAATACCTTTGAGGGCAATAATATATGTTTACATGTAACTCATAATTAATCACTAAACTTCCTTTTGGGAAAGAAAACATATTTGGGGGTATATTTTACTATCTGGGGGGCAAGAAATGACAGGATGGGAAGAGAGGAGAAGCAAGTAATCGGGGATGATTGAAAACATTTGACTTGGCTTGAAATGAAAGTACATATTTCACACATATTTTTAACCAACCCCAAAAGACAGCTTGACTTCGAACATGCTGAACAGGAAGCCATTTACCGTTGGAATGCTTGCTGAGCCCATCCAAAACACACACCCTCCCAATACCCCTGGGCTATCTAAAAAGGGTTGGGGTGAAAATATTTAATTTATAGGTGCAATCCTGCTTCCTGTTTTATTTTTTTCCTCTTTGCCAACTCTGTTTTTTAACTTCGTGAAAAATGATAGGAAACCTAGTTCACCCACCCCCCCCAACACACACACCCTTTATTGACCCAGCTGTACATTCTACCTCAATTTATAGCTCATACCTGGCTTGAAGAACAAAGGAAGAGAGAAAGGTAAAAACGGATGTTAAGCTCTCATGGTTACTGTGGCTGAAAAGGAATCTGGGTGAAGGAAAGCCTGCTGTGGTATCCATATCAAGGGCAGGAAGGTATGGAACAGGAGATTGTCTTGGCTTTCAGAACGGGTGCATTCAGCAGTAGGCGTTCAAAAAGAGCAAACGGAAGGGTATAAAGTGGAGGGGGAAAGAAAGAATTTTCTGAGTATTAGATGAGTGACCAGAGACACATGAATCTTATCAGATTTCAAAGAAACCATCCTGGTTATCAAGAGGAATTTTTAAATATTTTGCAGAAGAAAAACAGAAAGACTCAAATAATTAAAATTCATAATTCAAGCAAAAGATTTTCCAAAACTTTAGTGGTATTGTAATGCTTTATATTTCATTTAACATGGAAGATAGGCTCTTTCAGAATAAAATTCTGAAATTCCAGATGGGTGTCCATTACATAGTATACCTGTTACCCTTATTATTATATTTTGATTTCTTGAGAATGTTGAGTCAATGTGTAATAAAACATTTGAAAGAAAACCTGAAACCCAATGGAAATCCAGCAAGCTTGAAGTTCAGCTTTCAAAATTCTTGAACTCAGTCTAGTTTTCCCAGAAAGCTGACCCCACTCAGTGGAAATCCCGTCAGAGGAAGGGTTTTTATAATTGAGCAGTTTGTTTTAAATACTTCAAAAGAGGTAGGGAAACTTGTAACTATCTGAACTCAATTATTTCAACATTGCCTGTTGAAGCTCTGTTTCAATTTTAATTACATATCAGATTAACACTTTACGTGGAACACCATCTTGGGAAATTCTACCTGTCACCATGGACTTTACAACACTTTAATGTCAAGTTAACTAGTTCGCCTTAAACTTTTCTTTGAGTTGATAAAGGAAAAGCAGTTAAACCACTTTTACAATCTTGTGGAAATATTCAGCTGTATAGTAATATAGTTCTTTATGTCTTTTGTTAAACCAGCTTTCAAAGTTTAAAAGCAAGAAGCCTGATAACATCAATTTGTACCCCTGAATCTGAAAAAGTCAGGCTATTAGCCTGAAAATACTGCATGGCCACAGATTCACACTGCAGTCAACACCATGCAGCTTCCAGTTGAGACTTCATGACTGATTCTTATCCTTGTAACATAGTTTCACCATGGTTTATTTTAAGGGAGATAATATGAAAGTAGATTTCTGATATATTTTCATGATAGAGTAGATTATCAATCCTGCTGTACTGTCCAAGTGGTATCAGCCATCTGAAATAATCATTAAGCTGTCACAAAACTTCTGGGAGCAATTTTCACATATTATATCTTCTGGAATTAGATACCGTTGCTGTATCATAACCAGTTACCTGTAAACTGTGCCAACCAGTGGTAAGCTGCAATACCAGCTCTTGAGGTGGGAAGAGAGGGTGACTCTCCAGAAATCAGTCATGTTTGCTGATTTCTATGGTATAAATCAGAGAAGGCAATGGCATAAATATTTCCACCATAGTTAATTTTAATGTACCACCTTGATGATGCTGCTAAATATGTATAAGCTGGCTCCAGCACATCACTCATGTCAACCACCTCTGCCCCTAGAGCCAATAGAATTTATCATAAGGGTATTTCCTTTCCTCCAAAGTATACTTAAGTCCCAGACACCTTCATCACCAACAAGCCAGAGATATGAAGCCTAAGGCACTAGGATCAACTTAGTCTGAGTAGGCCCTCAGCTCTACCTTGGAGAGTGTAGTTGACCTTCCTGACCTGCTCTGGTCCTATTTCTCCCACTCTGGACCTCTTTATGTGCCTGACTCTAGTATCTAGTTGGCACTCTACAGTGTCCTCCAGGGACAGCTGATTAGTGGTCTTCTTCACTTCTATTATATTTTGCCTCCTAGAGTTAAAATCTAACTCCAGTTCTCTTACCCCTAAGTAAGTCAAACCACCTTTCTCAGTTAACAACTCAAAATGCACTTGTCTTGGGTTTGGTTGCTAGTTCCCAAAACCTAGTCCCCCACTCTTCTCAGACAAGGTCTTCTAACATCAGAGGTTGGCATTTGCTTGTATTGGATTGACATTTTTATTAAACTCTCTGTGAATTTGGGTTTTCATCAGTTGGAGTTTCTTTGTTGAGTTGGCAGGATCTATATAGTATCCTGTCTCCATTACTTCTTGTTTGCTAAACTAATTCCTTTATGTGCTTCTCCATTTCTACACTGTGCTGTTGCTCTCCTGGGAGCCATTCCTCATAGACACTGAGTAGGACTGAACCGGGGCTTCCCTGGTGGTGCTACTGGTAAAGAACCCACCTGCCAATGCAGAAGACATAAGATGGAGGTTTGATCTCTGGGTCAGGAAGATCCCTCCAACATGGCAGCCCACTCCAGTATTCTTGCCTGGGGGATCCTGTGGACATAGGAGCCTAGAGGGCTATACAGTTCATAGGGTTGCAAAGAGCTGGACATGACTAAAAAGACCTAGCACACACACACACAGGACTGAATATTCTTCTCCACCCAACATATTCACTCCCAGTATTTTCAAATATAAAGGCCACTTTAAGGTCAAGAAATTGCTCCAACCTTTTTATGTTGAACTACAATTTCAGTATTTTTAATTGGGTGACAAGAACTACTATGATTAAGAAATTTTTAATCAGTTTTATATTTTTTTGTATCATGACAGCCGCTTATATATTTGAAAAAAAATACATGTATGATTAAATTAGAAAATGCACACAATGCCTACCATGGTACCTGTACAGAATGTACAGAATATGTTAACTATAATTTTGTCAGTGTTCTTACTCTAAAAATATTACTTCACAACCAGGCTACTAAACTTGCCTCCAAACTTGTCCCTTGAAAAAACCAAAGGTAGGAGTGATTATTCTCAGACTCATTCTGATCAAATTGTAAAACACAAATTTATTGAAGCTTTCCAATGTTTCCCCACCAAACCAACGATAAAATACCAACATTTTGCCTGAACCTACAATAACCTTCACGGTCTGGCCCCTGCCTAACTTTCTAGCTTTCTTTCTGATCCTCAGATCAAATTTCTAGCCTTCACAGAACCATTACCTTCATTGACTTCATGTGATATACTCTTCCTATAGGTCTGCACATGCTCTTCTTTTTAATCATCAGATCTTGGTTTAAATGACATGGGTTCAGAAAGGACTTCCCAGGCCACCCAATTTAAATAGCCTATCTATTACTCTATCACATTATCTTCTTTTAATCCTCTGCAGAGCAGTTTTATTTTTATCTGCTATTTCTCTTGTTTATGTATTTATTGTCTACCTTTCCCAAGGCAGGGATCCTATGTATCTTAGCCATTGTATTCCTGTAGCATCTAATTTATAAAACATCTACTTTATTCACCCTGCAAACAACATGTGTACATTGTTGCAAAGTCCTTATAAAACATCCTTAGGCTTGTCCCATCTAGGGTCAACTACATTAGATGGCCTCTAATGTAGAGGCCTCTACATTAGGCCTTCCTCTAAAATCTAATAAATCACAATCCTCAGCCAACTATTTGAAATAAAAGGTATTAATCAAATCAGGTTGATTAATGGCAAGGCTGTCAACTACTACCTCCTAATAGATAGCCATTTCATCTGCCTTTTTCCCAGGTCCCTATCTTGACATCACCAGGCATCTCTGATTAAATGCCTCATAATGTACCATGGACAGAGGAACCTGGTGGCCACAATCCACAGGGTCATATAGAGTCAGACATGACTGAAGTGACTTAGCACGCATGAATGCAATGTAACTGAGAAGGTATACACTAAAAAATCTAGTTTTCCAAAGTCTGTAATTTTAGTATCCTAAGTATTTACATCACAGTAAACACAGAGCTTCATCTCCAGTTACTGCAGTAAAAAAAGAATAGGACATGAGGAAGACTGCAAGCTACCTTACAAAATCAGAACCTTCTGAGGAATGGTGGAGTCTCCTAGGGAACCCTCAATCTATGTGAGATGGGACGGAAGTCACGGACATTCTTATGCAAACCATGCCTAGAAATTTTACAAGCAAATGTTCTGCTGAAATTACTTTCACATAGGACGCAAATACCTCTCCTCTTCATAGTTAGCAGAGAAAAACAGATTTTAAGAACAGAAAATATCATTCATAAAATGTGTTTCACAATAAATATGAATTATCCAACTGAAGCTTGACCGCTGCAGACATACAGACTGAAAATCTGGCAATAGTAACTGCCAAAGAGTGACAGTACAGACGGAGAATTTGGCAATGGTGACTAATCCAATATGGACTGGCAAGGGATAGAGAGGCAAAATGGAAACAAGAGTAAAAGAGGAGAGATTCAATATCATGAAGACAGAGTTACTTGGGCAGTGTCTAAGTTTCATCAAAACATGAAACCACCTGCAATTTGACTCATATTGTTTATAGTTGCTCTGTATGTGGGCTAATTAATATGGTATGGTAATTAATTAATATGGTATGATAAACTGTTAGAGAACTAACTAGTCAATTCATTCTTGGAACACATCTTTTGTAACTAATAAGAGAAGTATAATTTGAATCAAGTGGATGCAATTCTACATTTTTAGTCATTTACCAGGTAAAAGAAAAATCATTTACAATCCCTATGGCAATCTTTCCTAAAATGCTGTGCTCCACTAGGAAGTGTTCTTTATAAAAGGAAAAGGGAGTGGTTTTGTATGCTCATATAGGTTTTTCGAATGCTGTATTAAACAATATTAATATGTTTATACTCAGCTGCTCTGATAAGCTAAAGTGAAAGATGTGTCTAGAAGGGTAGAGAATGCCACTTCAACATGACCATAACTTGTTTTTTCAAGAAATATCTATTAACGTATAAAGAACATTTGTGAGAATATTGGAAACAACCCAAGTGTTGATCAACATATGAATGAATATGGAAGATGTGATAGTATATATATACATATATATATATGAAATAGTACTTATCCATAAAAAGAATAAAATTTTGCCATCTGCAACAAGATGGGTGGACCTGGACTGTGCTATGTTTAGTGAAATAAGTCAGAGAAAGACAAATATGTGTTTTGTCTTTTTGTCTTCACTTATATGTGGAATCTAAAAAATAAAATGAATGAATACAACAAAACAGAAACCGACTCAAGATACAGACAAACTAGAAGTTACCAGAGGGGATGGGTTGAAGGACGGGTCAAAATAAGTAGGATTAAGAAGGGGATTAAGAGGTACAAACTACTAGGTACAAAATAAATAAGTTAAATAAGTCACAAGGATGTAATGCACAGCACAGGAAATATAGCCAATATTTAATAATAACTTTGTACGGTATATTGGAGAAGGGCATGGCAACCTACTCCAGTATTCTTGCCTGGTGAATTCCATGGACAGAGGAGCCTGGCGGGCTACAGTCCATGGGATCGCAAAGAGTCAGACACGACTAAGCAACTAACACACATACTTGTAGAGTATGTAACCTGTGGAAGTAGTGTCAAATCACTAAGTTATACAATGAAACTAATATTGTAAATTAACCATAATTGAATTTTTTAAAAAAAGAAAAGGAAGCTTTATTTAATAAATAATCCTGTGAAAAAAGATTAGCTATTTGGAGATTACATGACATTAATCTTCACCTCAAATTAGTGTCAATATACATTCTAGATGTTTAATGTTTAGCCTAGAAGAAAAGATAGGTCAGAGATCTTGAGTTTTGGGCTTACCAAGTACAAAAGCTAAGGTAAAAGAAAAAAAAAAAAAACCCACAAAGATAAAAGGTAAGTAAATTTGTCTTTGAGAAACAAAAATGTATGGATCACAAAAAACATCCTAAACAAAATTTTTGAGGAAAACAGTTGCCAAATACCTGACAGATCACAAGTTGAAATATTTATATCAAGAATTTTTACAAGGGAAAAAGAGACAACTTATAGGGGGATAACGTACAATAAAAAATATTTTAAATTATTCTGAATAGTAGTCAAAGAAGTACAAATTTAAATTAAGACATTATACTATTAGTATAAAAAGTTTTACATAAAAATTCTCAATACCGTCATCATTGTGGTGAAACAGAGAAGTTCCTTGGCTGGAACTGAGAAGGTAAAGTCCTGCAGTCTTTCTGCAATGCAATTTTGTCATTTGTTTAATGTTTTTGGCTTGTAATTCCACTTCTAAAAACGTTATCCTAAGGAAATAACCAGTAGGTGGAAAAATACTGAGTTACAAGAATGTTCATCATGGCTTAATTTTTAATGATAAAAATGAGAAATAGCCCATCCAACTTTATATACATTTAATCATGCAATAATGATAATGATGGTTTATTTTATTACTAGTTAATAATAATAATGGCTTTTTAATAATAATGTATAGTGGATTACTTAATTTATTATTATAGTGACAATCATATTTACCTTGTGCCAGGAATTTTCTGATGAATACAGATTAACCCATTTGATCCTTACAACAATCTACTTTGTACCACTATTTTTATACCTTTTTAGAGGTGAGATACTGAGAGGTTAAGTAACTTGCCCAAAGGCACTCAACTGGCAAGCTGCAGCGTTGGAGTCAAACCCAGGCAGTCTGACTCCAGGGTCCACGGCCTTCACTCCTACACATATTACCTCACACTTCTACCCATAAAATGGAATATGAAATAGTCATTAAAATCTTTTCAAACTCTATTTAACGATGTGGAAACACGCTCACAGTATAATTAATGGGAAATCATTACATAAAAATATACATGTAGCTTTATCCCAATTTTGCTAACAAGCTAAGTACATATGAATAAAAAAAGTTAAAAGGAAATAAATACAAAGGTCAAAGTAATTATCCCTACCTGGCAAGGAAGTTGTGAGCAATTTTCATTTTCACCTTTATATTTATATTTTATAATGTTCTAGTGAAAATGTGTTACTTTTATAATCAGAGAAAAATATCAGTCATTTTTTAAGAGAAAAATATTTGCACATAACTATAATAATTTGCATCCTATTGTCTTATTTGCCTTTTTTAAAAGATGTTTTTAAAACATTTATTACGTATTTGACTGTACCAGGTCTTAATTGCAGCATGTGGGATCTAGTTCACTGACCAGGGCTGGAACCCAGGCCCTCTGGATTGGTAGGGTGGAGTCTTAGTCACTCGACCACCAGGAAGTCCCTTATTTGTCTTTCTAACTGCATTCTCAAGCTGGTATAAATGGCCTTAAGTACACTTCAGCAATGAAAGAACCTTAACTACGTCTTGAACATTGCCATCATTATGGAATTTCTTCCCCATTTTTGTATCTGAAATGTTGCTTTTAGCATATTCTTCACAGTAATACTTAAAGACATCCCTCAAGGGTGCCATACTGCCATTGTTGAAACAAAAAAACTCCAGAATTTAAAACTTCCAATTCTGCCAGTTTGGAGATAGGAAGATTTATGAAGAGAAAATGATTCTTTTCTTTTATTTTTTTCCCCAAAGACATTAAAACATTCCTGTCTACATCCCTTGCTATGCTTCTTTCAACCATAATCTATTACCACATCAAAAATGAAAAAAAAAAATCTTTTCAGATTTTTGATTCAGAGACAGTTTGGACTTCTAAACCAACTGAAATAGGTTTATTGCATAGAATGCTTTTCATTGAAGCCTAAACTACTAAAGACAGAAGAAATACACACATACACATATCAACCACCTCCCTATACATAAAAATTGAAAAACCTTTACATGTATATCTCACTCTACCCTCAAACATCCCTTTGAGGTAATAAAGATACCAATCCTCAGGCCATTGGGAAGCATTCAAAATGAAGTTAAATTACGACTTACTTATTAAAAAAACCTGAAATATTAAAGCTATTCACATACCACAGAGTTTCAAAGTCTAAAAGCTGACCACGAGTAATAAAAAGTCATGCACAAGTAAGCGAATGCAGGAATTATGGTCAAGGCGATTGCTATTTGGGGTCTGGCTAAAAGAGCTGCCATAAAGTACTGGCAAGGCTAGAATGATTTTCTCATCCTACCGGGGGTGCAGAGGGTTAAATACATCCTGAATGCCATTTATTTGTTTATTTTTTCCAGGCGCTCTCTTTTTCCTTGTCCTTTCAAACCCCACTTCCCTTAAAAACCACCCTCCAGCTCTAAGATCACTGGACATGAGTTTTTAAATCCATCAGCTAGATAAACACAGGAGTGGGTATCTGTGGTCCAGATGTGACTGTAAACACCAAGGGAGGGTATAAGTGTCAATAACTGAGTTAGCTGCTCATGGCCTTCAGTTTGTCCAGAAGCAAAACAGACATAACAGTGCTAATTTTAACTTCTCACCTGATTTGGGATACAGACAGTGACTTAAATTTCTCTTCCCTCATGTCTAAGAAGGAACTAGCTAGGCAAATCATTTAGGGAACTATGCTGCTGCTGCTGCTGCTGCTGCTAAGTCACTTCAGTCATGTCCGACTCTTCGCGACCCCATGGACTGTAGCCTACCAGGCTCCTCTGTCCATGGGATTTTCCAGGCAAGAATACTGGAGTGGGTTGCCATTTCCTTCTCCATAGGGAACTATGACACAGGCAGAATTTGATTCCAGTCAAACAAGATTTAATTCGGCTACTTCCTCCCCTATTATTTCAATGATTTCCCTATTTCGTGAGGAATGAAATCCTCACCACCTGACCTGTCCTCAAAGAACCTCCACAATTATCTTTTGCTTCTTTCTCAAATCAATATAGCTGTTTAGCATAGCTAACTTACAATTCCCAGAATGCAACCTGCCCCATCTTGACTCTGGGCTTTGCTCACATTACCCTTCTCCCAAGGCATCCTTCCCTCCACCTCTGCCAGTTGAATTTATCAAAAGGAACTGTGATCACCGGACTTACCTGGTGGCTCAGTGGTAGAGAAACCACCCGCCAATGCAGGAGACAAGGGGTCGATCCCTGGATTGGGAAGATCCCTTGAAGAAGAGATATAGGCTACCTACTTCAGTATTCTTGCCTGTGAAATCCCACAGAAAGAGAAGCCTGGCGGGCTACAACCCATGGGGTCGCAAAAGAGTTAGACCCGACTTAATGACTAAACAACAACTGTGATCATTAACTGAGCTCCTACTTTGTGTCAGGCAGTGTTCCAAACGCTTAACAGCTACCATCACATGCGACCTTGAAACAACCCTGCATTGTTTCTCTCATTATTCTTACCACGAGGGAAAAATGAAGCACATGTAAGTTGAAAATGTTGCCTTTATGATCACATCAACACAAGGTTTGGGTGTTTTTTATTTTCTTTTAGATTATACTCATTTAATTATTTTCTTTTCTTCTGTTGACCGTTTCTGCCTATTTTAGGTCATTATCACAAACTGCCTACTATGACAACTCTTGTTCAATGTGTTCTTGAGTGTAGGGAGGGTATCTCTCAAAGTGGGGTCCAGGGATCTTTGGGGCCCCTGAGATCTTTATAGGGGTTCTGTGAAGTCAAAACTACGTTCTTAATACTGCTAAGAATTTGCCTCTGTGGTATCTAATGTCACACAAAAATGATATAAGAATACTGCTGTCTTTTCTTAAACTAAGGCTTAAAGATATTTTTAGAATGGAAAACAATGCCACTTTTCTCACTGTTCTTTCTTATCTTGGAAAATAATTATTTTTATAAAGTATTGTTTATGTTTACATGCAATGAGATTATTATTTTAAAATAAACACATACAAATTTAAATTTTTTCAAACATAATTTCCAGTGTGATAATTATTGATAAGTATAATCCAAACAAGCTCAGAAGTCTCCAGTTTCACAAATATTTTCACAGGTTTCTTACTTCTTCGGAAATATTTCCACTGAGAGTCATAGATTGCCTTCCCCTGAACTGAACTGAATGTCACATAAAAGAGCATTTTTTTAATCCAAACTTTTCAGTAAAATGTACTATCTGATAAAATTCTGCAACAAAGCTGAAGTGACTGACCAGTTGACATAGTAGCAAAGTGTCTCCCTCCCACATAGGCCTCCCATTCAGATTGGTGCCTCAGGAAAATTATAGATGCATTCACATCATGAACCTTTGGTCAAAGCAACTTGTAAGTCCTGTTTCTCTTCATAGTACCAAGAAAACACATATCTGGTTCTTTTTTGTATCCTCACGTGGTGTTTAGAACTGACCTTATCCATAATCGGTACCAAATGAATTATTTTGATTATTTTTGACTAGGAATAAATGTTGAATTGCCATAAAATATTTTTAAATGTGTATTGTCTAATAAATAATTAACATATTAATTGCATGATTTCCATTTTTCCTTGTTCAAATGGCTCTCCTTTCCTACAGTTATGAGTTGAAAAATAATACAATTATACTTCATTTAAAAGATCCTATAATTCAGTCTTCATGATAATTATACACTGGGCTTGCCCAAAACAGAATAATTAGTAAATTATACTGAAATATACCAAAAAAAGAACTGAAAAATACTATAGAGATGGTATTACACCAAGACCTGCAATGTCCTTGAAAGGGCAACATTATTTTCCAAATAATGATCTACACTCAAGACACAACTAAGATCAACATTAAAAATTAGGATGCTTACCTGAAGTTCCTGCATTGTCCAAATTGGTCTGGAAATGTCCTAAAATATTTCCATCAGATCCAGCCAGAATCCCCAAGAGATTGTTTCAGCTAATATGAG
Organism: Moschus berezovskii; assembly: GCF_049115385.1. Taxonomy (NCBI): domain Eukaryota; kingdom Metazoa; phylum Chordata; class Mammalia; order Artiodactyla; family Moschidae; genus Moschus; species Moschus berezovskii. The sequence continues at coordinate 77,180,246 of NC_142469.1, read as the reverse complement.
TTGATTCTTCTTAGTCTGACACCAAAGAATAAGACTAAATGGATTGCTAGGAAGAAAGTGGCGCCAGTGGTAAAGAACACTCCTGCCAATGCAGGAGACATAAGGGATATGGGTTCGACCTCTGGGTTAGGAATATCCCCTGGAGGTGGGCATGGCAACCCACTCCAGTATTTTTGCTGAGAGAATCCCATGGATCAAGGAGCCTGGTGAGCTACTGTCCATAGGGTCGCAGAGTCAGACACGATTGAAGCAACTTAGCACACATGTCCAGGAAGAAGGGAAGGAAGATCCTAGTACTACAATAACTCCTTAAACTTGACCCATTTTAAATGTGGTTACTTTTGCCAACAAACTTATACATCCTCAGTTATTATCAAGAAACATGGACCTAAGACTGTTTTCCTACAGGAAGTTTAATGTGAACCAATTAAGACCTACATTGAGACCTAATAATCTAGCCCCAGATAGCTCTGGGTAACACCATTAGTTTGTGTCATTTCCTGTATGTCAAAAGGCAAACTTTTAATATTTTTAATTCAAAAAAATTTTAGATTTAATTAATTTGCATTTATAACCTTACCTTAACCTGTTTTCTCATATCATTTCAACAGATATATAATAGAAAATTAAATATATGCCAGGGAGTATGCTGGATTTAGGGTAATCACCAGTGAACAAAACCACCATGGTCACTGCCTTCGTGAAGTTTACATATTATGTTAGATGCAAAGATCACAAGTATATCAGTAAAAACTATGATATATACCATAAAAGGGAAATCTGGGCTGTTTCAGCATAGTGTAACAGAACCTAATGAATGTCTATCTTTCTAGTAGCATTTATTTATATTATGCACAAAGATACTAACATAATACATACTTTTTGATGTTAATGTTAATATTAGCAACCATTTCCTCACACGCCTGCTTGACTCATTTTCCTCAAGCAACGTTCTCATATGTCCCTGCTCTAAAGTTCATACCTTCTTTCCTGCCTTCATCTACTCATTCATTCATTCAATCAACAAATATTTTATGTGCTTTCTCTACACGTGGGGAGTTATGATAGACACTGGGGAAACAGATTAAAGGCATAATCCCTGCCTTCCAAACAAATAGATCAAAAGTTATATCTACTGGTGAAGGTGATATTTCAAATCTTAAAGATGATGCTGTGAAAGTGCTGCACTTAAAAGGCCAGCAAATTTGGAAAACTGAGCAGTGGCCACAGGACTGGAAAACGTCAGTTTTCATTCCAATCCCAAAGAAAGGCAATGCCAAAGAATGCTCAAACCACCACACAATTGCACTCATCTCACACACTAGCTTAGCAATGCTCAAAATTCTCCAAGTCAGGCTTCAACAGTTCATGAACCATGAACTTTCAGATGTTCAAGCTGGATTTAGAAAAGGCAGTGGAACCAGAGATCAAATTGCCAACATCCGCTGGATCATGGAAAAAGCAAGAGAGTTCCAGAAAAACATTTACTTCTGCTTTATTAACTACACCAAAGCCTTTGACTGTGTGGATCACAATAAACTGTGGAAAATTCTGAAAGAGATGGGAATACCAGACCACCCGACCTGCCTTCTGAGAAATCTGTATGCAGGTCAAGAAGCAACAGTTAGAACTGGACATGGAACAACAGACCGGTTCCAAATATGGAAAGGAGTACGTCAAGGCTGTATATTGTCACCCTGCTTATTTAACTTATATGCAGAGTACATCATGAGAAACGCTGGGCCAGATGAAGCACAAACTGGAATCAAGATTGCTGGGAGAAATATCAATAACCTCAGGTATGCAGATGACACCACCCATAAGGCAGAAAGTGAAGAAGAACTAAAGAGCCTCTTGATGAAAGTGAAAGAAGAGACTGAAAAAGCTGGCTTAAAGCTCAGCATTCAGAAAACTAAGATCATGGCCTCTGGTCCCATCACTTCATGGCAAATAATGGGGAAACAGTGTCAGACTTTATTTTTCTGGGCTCCAAAATTACTTTGGATGCTGATTGCAGCCATGAAATTAAAAGATGTTTACTCCTTGGAAGGAAAGCCATGACCAACGTAGACAGCTTATTAAAAAGCAGAGACATTACTTTGCCAACAAATGTCCGTCTAGTCAAAGCTATGGTTTTTCTAGTAGTCATGTATGGATGTGAGAGTTGGACTATAAAGAAAACTGAACGCCAAAGAATTGATGCTTTTGAATTGTGGTGCTGGAGAAGACTCTTGAGAGTCCCTTGGACTGCAAGGAGATCCAGCCAGTCCATTCTAAAGGATATCAGTCCTGAATATTCACTGGAAGGACTGATACTGAAGCTGAAACTCCAATATTTTGGCCAGCTGATGCGAAGAGCTGACTCATTTGGAAAGAGCCTGATGCCAGGAAAGACTGAAGGCGGGAGGAGAAGGGGATGACAGAGGATGAGATGGCTGGATGGCATCACCGACTGATGGACATGAGTTCGAGTAAACTCCGGGAGTTGGTGATGGACAGGGAAGCCTGGCATGCAGCAGTCCATGGGGTTGCAAAGTGTCGGACATGACTGAGTGACTGAACTGAACTGAACTGAGGGTGATAAGAGGTAGGCATAGAATGCCTTGGATGAGCTTGGGACTGACAGTTAACCCTCCTAAGGAAAAGTATTTTGGGGGTTTTAGAAAGTTACTAGTACTGCAAGGTTCTAGGATGATACAGACCTGAACAAAGCACTATGTCCACCCTTGAGAACTTAATAAGCAAAATAGAAGGAAACTTACATCTGCCCCTCCTGGGCTTCCCTGGTGGCTCAGATGGTAAAGAATCTGCTATCAATGCAGGAGACCTGGGTTTGATCCCTGGGTCAGGAAGATCCCCTGGAGTAGGTAATGGCAACCCATTTCAGTATTCTTGCCTGGGGAATTCCATGGACAGAGGAGCCGACAGGTAATAGTCCATGGGGTTGCAAAGAGTAAGACACAACTGAGCAACTAAAACTAGCACTTTACATCTGCCCCCCTACCAATGGCAACAGCCCCCATTCATCTTCTAAGTCCCAGTTTATATCCTGCTTCCTTCCTGAAATCTTGAATGACCGTCCTCCCCTGGAACACGTATGATCTCATCTGACCCAAAGGCCAGGAGGGTCTTTCATGCTGATCCAACTTGAACATCTTTAATTTACAGAAAGGATAGCAAGGTCACAGTGGTGTCTGCAGAAGGATTCACAACTAGCTATGTATGAGCGGGGTCCAAATCAGATTCAGGGTCCTGGCTTACAGGCATTTTACCATCAATATCACAACACTGCCTCTTAATTCTTTTCTATGATGTTTTATTATTAACAGTTTCATGACTATGCATGTTATTTCTCCTGAAAATTTTCAATCTCTTCATGTGCAAGGACCATATCTTATGTATATTTTGCCCTCTAAAAATCTCAATACAGCATATCCCTGAGTTCACGGTTAATACTTGCAAATATCAATTGGTTTAAATTAAATCAGAAAAATACAATTTTTAAGAGCATTTTTAAATTGAGGAGGCAAGCTGCTAAGATAGTGGGTATATCCTGGCAATGATTATTAAAAAACTAGAAGCCAAGGAAGTATAGAGACCACAGTACACATTTTGCATAGTGTTAGATTTGAGTTTGTGACTTCCCTTGCTCTTTTTGACTGATGTGAAGGGGAGTGTGACATCACTCTTGAAATGTAATTTTAGAGTCCCTGATAAAATACATATATATATTTTTTTCATTATCAAATCAAATGTTCACCTCTTCCAAAAGATCTTTCTTGTTGTCAATATCCTTTGCTTTTCAGAGTTTAGAGAACTTGATTATGGCTTTTGATGCATGTTACAACATGGATGAACCTTGAAAATACTATACTAACTGAAATAAGCCAGACATAAAAGGATAACTGTTGTACAATTCTACTTATATGAGTATAGTCAAATACAAAGTGATAGAAAGTAGAATAGTGGTTACTAGGGGCCAGGAAGAGGAGAAAACGGGTTACATGCATGAGTGCTAAGTTGCTTCTGTCATGTCTGACTGCTACACGATGGACTATAGCCCACCGGGCTCCTTTGTGTATGGGATTCTCTAGGATTGCATAGGATTTTCTATGCAATGCCCTTCTCTAGAGGATCTTACCAATTCAGGGATTGAACTCATGTCTCTTTTGTCTTCTGCATTTGCAGGTGGATTCTTTACCCCTAGCGCCACCTGGGAAGCCCAAGGAGTTATACAGTTCAGTGGATACAGAGTTTCAGTATAGCAGGTTTAAAAAGTTCTGGAGATAGATAATGATGATGGTTGCACAATAATGTAAAGAATGCCACTAAACTATACACTTAAAATAGTAAAAAAAAAAAAAGGTAAATTGCATAATTATATATTTCTACCACAATAACATGAGGTGGCCAAAGTATTGGAGTTTCAGCTTTAGCATCAGTCCTTCCAATGAACACCCAGGACTGATCTCCTTTAGAATGGACTGGTTGGATCTCCTTGCAGTCCAAGGGACTCTCAAGAGTCTTCTCCCACACCACAATTCAAAAGCATCAATTCTTCGGCGATCAGCTTTCTTCACAGTCCAACTCTCACATCCATACATGACCACTGGAAAAACCATAGCCGATGCTAAAGCTGAAACTCCAATACTTTGTCCACCTCATGTGAAGAGCTGACTCACTGGAAAAGACTCTGATGCTGGGAAGGATTGGGGGCAGGAGGAGAAGGGGACGACAGAGAATAAGATGGCTGGATGGCATCACCGACTCGATGCACATGAATCTGAGTGAACTCCAGGAGTTGGTGATGGACAGGGAGGCCTGGCGTGCTGTGATTCATGGGGTCAGAAAGAGTCGGACATGACTGAGTGACTGAACTGAACTGAACCACAATAATATAATTATTTATTTATTTTGCTTGTTCAATAAGTTTATTATTGTCTTATCTGAAAAATCTTGATAGAAAATTGTGGTTTGGTTTAACTCTCGGCAGCTCATTCCTGAGCTCTAAGGAAGCTTGCCTTCTTCTGAGCTACCCGATCATTTTTCTGGACATTTTGGGATGGTTCCACCTCTTCTTTTTAACTTCTTTCTTAGGCTTCTTCTCATACACTGGATTCTCTCGTAATGCAGCATGAGCTTTCTTATACATCTCCTCCATCATGTCTGGAGTTACGTTGCACTTTATGTGCTGAGAGAACTGTTTCTTGTACGCATCTTCATCTTCTTCAATCAGGTAACGCATGTAATCTGCAACATTTTGCCCCATGATGTGCTTTCGGTGTACCTCAGCACTGAATTCTTTGCTTTCTGAATCATAACCAGGGAACCGTTTGGTACTGTGAGGGATAGACAAGCCTCCATCGACAGCTCCCTTTAGGGCCCCAAAAACTTTATTCCCGGTAGTAGTTCTGGCAAGTCCTGCATCCAAGTAACAGATGAAGGCACCAGGTTGACCATCAATGCTTTCCACATTGTATTCATCTCCAGTCACCTCAACTTGGCCTTCATAAATTTTGTCCATACCAAACCTATTAAGAAGCCTGCGGGCCAGCAGCAGGCCAGTACAATATGCTGCAGCATAATTTGTCAGGCCAACCTTTACACCATATTTTGGGAGTTCGTGAGCATAAGCTGCACAAACTATCATATCTCCTTCTATACGGGCATAAGCAATCTGGCAAATGATATCTCTGTTCGTTACACGAACAGTCATTCTGTGTTTAGGTGTGTTGTACTTATTTTTATCTTGGATTACCAATCGTTTCTGAGCATATAGTCAGTTTTGCCCTCTCGCCTTCTTCTGAATTTCACTTGGTATCTCTTGAAGTAGGCCTTGTTCCTGACAAGTTTAACAAACCCCATTCTGCAGAACAGAACCCCAACTCTGCGGCTTGCCACAGAGCTGAAGCACAGCTCCAGGCTGAACCACAATAATATAATTAAATGACAGGAATTATGATGAAAGCCGTGAGGAATAAAGTAGGCATTTTAACTCTTTGGAAGTAAGCTTTCTGTTTCATTCCCTTGCATGTAGACACAGCCTCTGAGGGTGTGTTATTGATGAGCATAATAGACTCCCTAATGTATTTTCATAATGGCTTTCCAACAATAAATTTTTTTAATTGTCAAGAGACTAGACAGATGTTTTATGTTTAACCGAAGACATCAAGAACTTTACAGAAGTTGGACCTTGGGAATTTAGTTGTTCACATTTTTTTTTTCCATTTAGAAATCTTTCATTTCCTCTTTGGATGATCAGTTTTACTATAGCCTTCCATAATTCATTTTGGGTGCAATAGTTCACACATGTTTATCTGGAGCTCATCCTTGTGGGATGAAGCCCTATCAAAGCTGTGGACTTTTGAAATATGCTCAATATTCAATATAATGTGTTTATTACACATATAAAAATACTGGCCTCATAAGACATATGACCTTAGCAATGGGGGAAATATTTTCCAATCAGATAATCTCTCAATGGGATAAAAGAGACATACACTAGGATTTTCCTGGAAACTAAAGAAATATCTGGATTTTTTCAGGCATTCCAAAAACAGTTTTTTTTTTTAATTTATTTTATTGGAGGCAAATTACCTTACATTAATATATTGGTTGGTTTTGCCATACATTGACACGAATCCGCCCCAGGTGTACATGTGTTCCCTTTCTGGAACCCCCCTCCCACCTCCCTCTTCCCCATATCCTCCCTCCAGGTCATCCCCGTGCACCAGCCCCAAGCATCCTGTATCATGCGTTGAACCTGGACTGGTGATTTATTTCACATTTGATAATATACATGCTACAATGCCATTCTCCCCAATCATCCCACCTTCACCCTCTCCCACAGAGTCCCAAAGACTGTTCTATACATCTGTGTCTCTTTTGCTGTCTCATATACAGGGTTATCATTTGCATCTTTCTAAATTCCATATATATGCATTAGTATACTGTATTGATGTTTTTCTTTCTGGCTTATTTCACTCTGTATAATAGGCTCCAGTTTCATCCACCTCATTAGAACGGATTCAAATGCATTCTTCTTGATGGCTGAAAAATACTCCATTGTGTATATGTACCAAAGCTTTCTTATCCAGTCATCTGCAGATGGACATCTAGGTTGCTTCCATGTCCTGGCTATTATAAACAGTGCTGCGATGAACATTGGAGTACATGTGTCTCTTTCAATTCTGGTGTCCTCGGTGTGTATGCCCAGGAGTGCGATTGCTGGATCATATGGCAGTTCTATTTCCAGTTTTTTGAGGAATCTCCACACTGTTCTCCATAGTGGCTGTACTAGTTTGCATTCCCACCAACAGTGTAAGAGGGTTCCCTTTTCTCCACACCCTCTCCAGCATTATAAAACCTCGAATAGCCAAAGCAATCTTGAAGAAGAATGGAACTGGAGGAATTAACCTGCCGGACCTCAGGCTCTACTACAAAGCCACAGTCATCAAGACAGTATGGTACTGGCATAAAGACAGAAATATAGATCAATGGAACAAAATAGAAAGCCCAGAGATAAATCCATGCACCTATGGACACTTTACCTTTGACAAAGGAGGCAAGAATATAAAATGGAGAAAAGACAGTCTCTTTAACAAGTGGTGCTGGGAAAACTGGTCAGCCACTTGTAAAAGAATGAAACTAGAACACTTCCTAACACTGTACACAAAAATAAACTCAAAATGGATTAAAGAGCTAAATGTAAGACCAGATTCTAAAAAACTCCTAGAGGAGAACATAGGCAAAACACTCTCTGACATAAATCACAGCAGGATCCTCCAAGATCCACCTCCCAGAATATTGGAAATAAAAGCAAAAATAAACTAATGGGACCTAATTAAAATCAAAAGCTTCTGCACAGCAAAGGAAACTATAAGCAAGGTGAAAAGACAGCCTTCAGAATGGGAGAAAATAATAGCAAATGAAGCAACTGATAAAGGATTAATCTCCAAAATATACAAGCAGTTCCTGCAGCTCAATTCCATAAAAATAAATGACCCAATCAAAAAATGGGCCAAAGAACTAAACAGACATTTCTCCAAAGAAGACATACAGATGCCTAACAAACACATGAAAAAATGCTCAACATCCCTCATAATCAGAGAAATGCAAATCAAAACCACAATGAGATACCATTTCACACCAGTCAGAATGGCTGCTATCCAAAAGTCTACATGCAAAAACAGTTTTGCTAATCAGCAAAAATTAACCTATTTTTTGGTCCATGAGATTCTCCAGGCAAGAATACTGGAGTGGGTTGCCATGACCTCCTCCAGGGGATCTTCCTGACCCAGGGAACAAACTCATTTCTCTTATGTCTCCTGCATTGAAAGGTGGGTTCTTCACCACTAGCACCACCTAGGAAGACTTGGAAGGTATCTACTTATACCTATTTCAAGTAATAATTGGAAATAGTGTCAGTAAATGCTAGTTCAGTTATAGTAATTGATTGCTATTAGCATTGACACAATGGACACAAGTCTCTTTTAAAAATATAATAACGATAATAATGAAAAGGGTCTCTTCACTTTTACAGAAGATCATAAGTGGAATAGTGTTACGTAAAAGCATTCCACTTTCATAACCCTAATCCCAAAGGATCAGAATGAATAAATGAACCTGAAGTGTTATCAATACGCAACTTTGTCTCTCCTTTAGGATCTATATAGAAACACACACACACAAACCCACAAAACAGAGATGAGGAGGTTATGGGAGAAGTTTCTTCATGCCCTTTGTGTCACACTTGTTCTAAGTAAAAGAAAAAACAAACAACAAAAAACTCTGAATGAGGCTGAAGAAATCTGAGAGCATTAACACACACACATATATACACACACTGTCTTAAACATAGTGATAGATTTTGGAGTTGGAATGCTCCATTTCAAGAGCTTACTATATCTGAAAGGCCTTTTCAGGTAAGGTTGAGGACTTTAAAAATTTCAGTCTTTACCAATCACTACCACTTGGGCATATTATGCTCTCAGGTCAGGATGGCTTTAATTCTTGACTCTTCTATTTGCTATCAGTGTGACGTTAGAAAAGTTATTTCATTTTCTTGTGCCGCAATCTTAATAATCTGTGAAAGATGGTGCCTATCTAATATTGTTATTAAAGAGGAACAACTGAATTAATATACATTGAGCACTTAGAACTATATCTGGCACATGGTAAGCATACATCAAATACTGTTGCTATTACTATTTAAAATGTTTCTACTTAGGTGGAACATTTCCGAACACCCTTATGAACTGGAATCTGTAAACAAATTAGTGATTTCTATAAATTCAATTGATAGAAAATTTTAGGAACATGTCCAATTTGTATTGAGTAGACTGATGGGTTGTTTTCTTTATTCACAGCTCCAGAATAATAAGAAATGTTTGACTTTGAAAGCTAGGATTTTAATTTCACACAAGATATTTCTGGGGGGCCAAAATATGAAATTAACTTTCAGGGGATTATGTGTCATATGTTTCCCTCTGAAAATATCGAGAAAGGAACAATTCTTTTTTCTGGATGCCTTAGTCACCTGCTTAAAGTGAGACTCAGTGAATCTTATAAGGTGACTTTCAGTCCAATTATTCTGTTTTTATATGGTGTTTAGTAATCAGGCTCTTACGAGGGTTTCTCTCTAGACTTCCCTTTTTAGAGGCCTTATGGAGGCTCTCTTTAGTTTTCCCTCCCTCTACCTAATACTATTTCTTGGGGAATGGAAAGCATTTTGACATCAGAATTGACTGACAGTTTCCAGTGTCTCTTGTGGTTAAGAAGACCTTGCTATGGTGGCCCAGGCCCAGGCCTCCACAGAGAGGTGACCATAAAGAAGGCTGAGCACCGAAGAATTGATGTTTTTGAACTGTGGTGCTGGAGAAGACTCTTGAGAGTCCCTTGGACTTCAAGGGGATCAAACCAGTCAATCCTAAAGGAAATCAATCCTGAATATTAATTGGAAGGACTGATGCTGAAACTGAAGCTCCAATACTTTGGCCACCTGCTTCAAAGAGTCGATTCATTAGAAAAAAAAATCCCTGATGTTGGGAAATATTAAAGGCAGGACAAGAAGGGGACAACAGAAGGTGAGACGGTTGGGTGACATCACCAAGTCAATGGACATGAGTTTGAGCAAGCTCCAGGAGATGCTGAAGGACAAGGATGCCTGACGCGCTACAGTCCATGGTACCCAAAGAATCAGACATGACTGAGCATCTGAACAACAACAAATAGTAACCATTTACTATTCTATAAATAGTAGAATTCTATTCTATAAAGAGGCCAAATTCTATAAAGGACATAACATCCTAGTATCACCTAGGGAGTTCACAATCTACACTACTGGCTGTAAGAGCTAGAAGCTGTCACCTGATAATTTTCTGCATTTGAAGGTAATCCAATGAAAAACTCCTTCCCATCAAGACTGTTAATCCAGCCAGCAATACCTCCTTGAGAACAGTCATTCAGGTGACATTGTACCATTGCAATGATAGCATTAAGGGGTTACAGTACAGAAAACAAGTCGATCCTAAAAATGCCACAGATTCCAAGAGAATCAGAGTGCTTGCTTATTCACCACCTGACAATCAGAGTCTGTGACAGCCTAGAGCTTGTCCCTTGGGTCATGCCTTTAACCATTAGCTGTCTATGTCCCTCAAATTAACCTATGAGAGGGGCACTACGCTGATGAAGCACAGGGCAAATCTGAATCAAATCTCTATTGAGACCCAAAGTGGAAAATTCTGAACCCCCACCTCTTCTCTCAACTTTTTCCCCCTTTTAAATGTCCAGGACATTAACAAAAAGTTCTTTTATGAGTATTATTTCATGTTGTCCCTCTGGCTCTTCTCTCCCCCTTCACCTCCCCACCAAGTCTAAAACACTAGGGATCTCTGGCCTCAAGGGTGCTAGCCTGTTACCTTAGAGACTGTTTCTTTACAAGGTAATAGAGTACAGAGGGCATGCCTTTGCTGCTTACCTTGGCAACCATGAATTGCTGAATGCTGTTCTCATGAATGCAAGTCATTCACTGCCATCTGGACATGCCCACAGGTATAAACATTTTTTTCATGAAAGGACCAGGGAATACGCATTGCATCAATAAATCACTTGAATGACAAATAAAGCCATCCCATATGTTGAAAAAGCTATATAACATTAAAATTAATATGTCTCCCATGGCATTACTGCCAGGCAAGGTCAACGATTCAGTTTAGATATCATTCAGCCTTATCAGGCAAACAGCATGAATCAGGTTGGGGAATGAAATATGAAGAAGATGGTGGAAAGAGGCTGTCACTGTAAAAAGGAAGACCATTGAGCTTGACCCAAGAATAAATACACTATCTTGAAGAGTCTAGGAGAGCTTATTCATTTCTCACTAGCATTTCTCTAGGTGGAAACCAAGAGTAGGCTTTTCTCCCCCTTGGCTCAGTGAAATAAGATCGCATTTACCCCAACTCAAAGGCATTTTTATGTTCTTTACAGACAAACATTACAGAAGAAATTCTTAACATATTTATAAAAGCACAGACCTTGTACTTCATTGGGGGTCGGAGGTGGGGAAGAGGTTGTAACAAGGGCTCTCTTATGTTTTCCTATAAACAAAGTTGCTATGAACCTTGGAAGTCATCATATTCAGCCTTAAACTTCAATTCTTCCAAGCGTCAACTTTTTAATTTGGATTTGTTATACTTTACTGCAAAACACTTTCATAATTTACTAGTTTCTCATATATGATGTCCTTTATACATCTATATCATGCTCATTCACACACGCGCACACACACACACAGAAGGAAAATGTACAGTTCTAGGCACACTCAGGCTTATATGTGCCCAGTTGTGTCTGGCTCTTTGAAACCCCATGGACCGTAGTCTGCCAGGCTCCTCTGTCTGTGGGATTTTGCAGGCAAGAATACTGGAGTGGGTTGCCATTTCCTCCTCTTCACAAGCTTATATAACCAAAATAAAATTTCTCCCATGAACCAAGACTTCCCATGGAAACAGAAGAGGGGGAGAAATCTTAGCCAAAAAAACTGTGCGGATATTCCTAATATGACAAACAAGGGCACAGGGAAGGAAAAGCCAAGATTGGTGGGCAGAGGACAAACAGGTGTCAGAGTTTTCCTAATTTTGCCACTTTTGAAGAAGATACATCTTCCAAAAATCATTAGGGACCAACGAAAGAACCAGGGAGAAAGGTAAATTTCTACAAAAATTACATCACTCCTACTAACACCCCTGCCACAACCACTGATTAATCTGGTCTGGTCTCAAACATGACTTGGGATGGAATTGGGAACTCTGGAACAACACAGCCTCTTGCCATAACACGAAGTGATTTTTTTTTTTCCTTCTTTGGCGATAAAGTTTTCCAGTTCCGTAAAAATCTTTGTTTACCAGATATAAAAATGTTCACTTTCAAGCTGTCAAGTTGACCTTGAGCTTTTTCTTCTCTCCCTTCCCCCTCCGCCTTTTGCCCTTAAAAGTTCAGGATGTCTCCAGCAGTAACTGTTACATTCTGTCTAGCAAGCCTGGATTGCGGACAGTGATCTAAGCTCTGGGAAAAAACATGGAGTTCACCCAAAAATTGAGAGAGACATGCTCTCGCCCCAGCCGCCAGCTCATAGGTTTCAAAGCTCTGGGACAGACCTCATGAACAGCTCGGGGCTCTAGCGTGTAAGGTGGCAGCGCCAATGCAAACACAGAAAGCACTTCAGCAGGTATAAACAGCAGCCACACACCAGGCCAGGCCCCAGAAGCCAGGCCATGAAAGGGAAGAAGCCAGGCCACCAGCCCCTGCCTGCGTCACTCTGCTTAAGCCTTCTCCTGTGTCTGGGGATGCATGGAAAAAGAGAAACTTCCCATTTGGACTGAACTTTGAGGAAATGAGAAGTTTCACATTAAGTGAATATAGAAATAGCTTTCCTCTTGGAAAGAGAAAAGTTTTGCTGATGTGCATACACACACACACACACACGTCTCTGCAACAGTAAGTCACCTACGATCATTTTGATTTCTTGAACACAGCAAAATTCACCTTTAAGATTATGGGGAAAATAAAGCCATTTTTTTCTCCTTTGGAGATTTTGCTCATTGACCTTAAAATATTCTCAGCATCCATACTTCAAGGACCCACTGCACTCTTTTAAAACACATTTGGCTTTTAGTATATTCACACATCAATTACTGGTCTCAGGCTTTTGACACTGACACAGTTACGAATCTCAGTGGTTCCAGTTCAGTATTTAGGACTGTGCACTTGGAGAGCAAAAGGGAATGGCAAAGTGAAGATCATCAAGTTTTCTGAACATGAAGGTACATGAAGGGCATTCCTGCTGCCCACTAAAGTTTTAAAGCTGGACTGTCAACCATTATAGATGTTACTCATTTGCATAACAATTTTATAACAAGATATATATTCAATTGCCCTGAGTCTATTAGCTAATCTATCTTCTTACAAAAGGAATTATTTATTTTTAAGTTTATACTTTATACTTTTACCCTATTTCTGTTTAATTGTAGTTCACTCAATAAACTTTGTTTTAACAACTATCAAACAGTTGCTTTTCACTCACTCACTCAACTAGCATTTGTTGCTATTACAGAAATGAGTAACTTACACCCTTATCAACAAGTAACATAAAAATATCTTCAGAAAAACAAACTTCAAAATTATACATTATAAAGTTTGCCATTCAAAGTCTAAACCACTCAAACTGTTTTCATTAACTTCCATTAAAATATCTATGGAAGCACATATTGTGCTCTGAATTCTCTGCTGACTTTGATGGGAATGCAACTCACAGAAAGCATGGTTCATGCTTCAAAGGGACTCACCACCTATCCAGGTAGGTTAAAACATTTTTCATGTGTTTCATTTTTTTTATATTTGGAAACTGAGACTTACAAGAAATGAGCATTTCTATAAAAGCCACAAAAAGACAATATCATTGAAGGTCAAAACTAACAACTAATGGAGTATACAAGATGATTAATATAATTAACACTGCTGAATGTTATACATGAAAGTTGTTAAGAGAGAAAATTCTGAGTTCTCATCACAAGAAAAAAAGTATGTTTTTTCATTTTCTTTTCTATCTATATGGGAAGATGGGTGTTCACTAAATTTATTGTAGTAATCATTTCATGAGGTATATAAGTCAAATCATTTTGCTGTACACCGTAAACTTAATACAGTGCCGTATGTTAATCATATCTCTATAAAACTGAAAGAAGATAAAAATAAAACTCCATTTGATGCTGAAAAATAAAACCCCAAATAACAGGGTATATGTGTATATATTAGCCACCCAAGTTAAAAATGACAGGATGGGACCTGCCCAAATTTGAAAAACTATGTAAGGCCATTCAGAGAATTTTGATTATCAGCTGTGACTGGAGCTCAGTAGAAGAACTAAGCTTTGGTCCATGTGGGGATTGGCATCTGTCCTTCTTAGTTACCAAATTTTGAAAATCTATGAAGTACTTCATAATAGGCTCATTGACTTCTTTCTTAATTCTGTTGATTAATTTAGCAGTAACTTGTCCTTAATAACACTAATAAGCCTTCATAATAAAATGACCCTTACCTTGGTTTCAAATACTCTTGAATGACTTCTCAAACTTGGATGAAGCCATTTGGACCTAAAATAAAAAGGGTTAGTTTAATGAGATATTTTTCCATTTATGGATATACAGAGTTTATCAACTTTATAAAACTCTAAAAGGATTTTTTCATTTTGATGTATTTGTAAATTTAAAACAATTTGAACTTCTTAGACTCACTTATTTGCTGTATAATTGATTTACTGATACCTATAGTGTGGAGCCAGTCTTAGAGATTCTGCTACTGCTGTTAAGTCACTTCAGTCGTGTCCGACTCTGTGCAACCCCACAGACGGCAGCCCACCAGGCTCCGCCGTCCCTGGGATTCTCCAGGCAAGAACACAGGAGTGGGTTGTCATTTCCTTCTCCAATGCATGAAAGTGAAAAGGGAAAGTGAAGTCGCTCAGTCATGTCTGACTCTTCGTGACCCCATGGACTGCAGCCTACCAGGCTCCTCCTTCCATGGAATTTTCCAGGCAAGAGTACTGGAGTGGGTTGCCACTGCCTTCTCTGCTTAGAGATTCCAGTTGAGTAAAATTAAACATCTTACGTTTCCAGCATTGGCAGGCAGGTTCTTTACAACTAACGCCACCTGAGAAGCCCCAAATGTGCAATACATTATGTTAGTAAGTTATGTTCTCTCAACAAAGAGCAAGAGGGTAGAAGAAAATGGTGCCCTGCTTTTTACTTGGCTTTCTCCATTGCCCAAATCCTTCTCTAGGATCCAGATAGAAACCTAGATTTATTGAGTCCAACCTACATCAAGCATTTAGGGAGCTTGTTTACATATATACCTAACATCTCTTTTCTTGCTCATAACAAAGCTATGCTTGGATACATTGTTATCTTCCTATTTTAGATGTAGAAACAGATTCATAGGGTAAAGTATCATTCTCATTAACATACTGTCAGTAAATGATAGAGTCAGAATTCCAATCTAGTTATTCCAAGAGCTGAGATCTTTCCAAAACATCATGTTCAATTCTTTATTCTAGACTTTGATATGCTCATCTACCATGGCTGTGTTAAGATATAAACAATTTGTACATACATAAAGTATAAAATTTCTTTATCAGTTACTAACAAAAAACACCATGTTAAGGGTGAAATTAAAGGCATTTCCATTAAAGACAGGAAAAGACATAAACATATGTTATCAACATGGTTGTTCAACTTTATTCAGGAGATTCTGGTCAATGCAAAAAGACGGCAATAAAAGTATACACATTGGAAAGAGACAAGTCACTTTTGCAGGCGTTATGATTATATACCAAGAAAATTTATGAGAATCAAATAAAAATTCATTTCAGTAAGTTCCTCGTGCTTAAGACAAATTTTTTAATAGTCTTTACTTTTTAATACAATTTTTAAAGGTTACTTTCCATTTGCTAAGTCACTTCAGTTGTGTCCGACTCTTTGTGACTCCATGGACTGTAGATTGCCAGCTTCTCTGTCCACGCGATTCTCCAGGCAAGAACACTGGAGTGGATTGCCATTTCCCTCTCCAACTTTCTATTTAGTTATTCCAAAATACTGGCTATATCCCCCACATTGGACAACACATCCTTGAGCCTATCTTACACCCAATAGTTTGTACCTCCCACTTTCCCATCCCTATATCGTCCTTCCCAACCTCAACTGGTAACTATTAGCTTGCTCTTGTATCTGTGACCCATTTTTTTGTTGCTGTTATTGAACTAGCTTTTGCATTTTTTAGAGTCCACATATAAGTGATATCATACAATATTTGTCTTTCTCTGCCTTATTTCACTCAGCATAAGATAAATATTTTTAACAGTTAACAGTTTTTCTTTTTATACTAGAAATAACTGGCTACTGGAATAGCTGGAAAATTTCCATTCACACTAGCAAAATAATTTAAATGCCTAGAAATAGGTTTAGCATAAATGGAGCAAAACTTACATTAAAAAGAACTATAAAGTATTAACAAAGTACACACAAAAAGACCTGAATAAATAAAATTACATTGTTCCAGGATAAAAAGTCTCATTATTATAAAAAATGTAAATTGCCTCCAAATTAATCTATAAACACAATGCATTCCCAGTAAGATTGATGCAATAGTTTTAATATTCAAATATGCACATCCTTAAACCCATCAATCTACTTTTTGGTAGCTTCTTTCTTAGAAAAATGTGAATAAAAAAGTATGTCTCAAAGTTTCATGACAATTTTGTTATAATATTGAAAAGTGGCAATATCCTAAAGGTTAGTCAACAGGCTACCCATCAGATAATAAAGTACACCTATACAGTAGAACTCCCAGTGGCAAATAAAAGGAATAAAGAAGATATTTCTATATGGACATGGATAGATGTTAAAATTGAGATGCTGAGGGAAAACATATGCTGTGTACCATTCAAGATTTTTTTAAAAAGGATATTAAAAAAAATTAGATGAGTAGTATAAAGAAGTCCATACTTTCCTGGTGGCTCAGATGGGAAAGAATCCACCTGCAATGCAGAAGACCCAGGTTCAGTCCCCAGGTCAGGAAGATCACCTAGAGAAGGGAATGGCAACCCACTCCAGTATTCTTGATCTGGAGAACTCTATGGACAGAGGAGCCTGGTGGGCTACAGTTCATGGAGTCACAAGAGTCAGATACGACTGACTGACTAACACCATGGTTGCCCACATCATACATCTGTGAAACAATAGAAAATATATACACTGTTCTCTGCCTCTGGTTCCGATACAGAGCTTCCAAATCCCTTGGAATTTCCTGGGTGATAAGAGAAGGAAATGGCAACCCACTCCAGTGTTCTTGCCTGGAGAATCCCAGGGACAGGGAGCCTTTTGGGATGCCGTCTATGGGGTCACACAGAGTTGGACATGACTGAAGTGACTTAGCAGCAGCAGCAGGAGTCTGTTTTTTTCTCACGAGGCAATTCTTTGTGGGCTCTATAATAGCTTGAGGATGTGGGCTGGACACCAGAAAGACCAAATCATGATTACAAGCTTGGTACTTTAATCCTTCACCAACACCCTCCCCCCACCACCATCTTCCAGAAGAGAAGAGTACTACATTTGAATTAATGATCAACCATGCCTAGATGATGAAGTCTCCATAAAAATCCCAAAAGTGCAGGGTTCAGAGAACTTCCAGGATGGTGAACACATCCACATGCTAGGAAGGTAGGACACCCTAACTTCACAGGGACAGATACAAGTATGTTTGGGATTCTTCTGGACCCTACCCTCTGTACCTCTTCATCTGGCCATTCATCTGTATCCTTTGAAAGTGAAAGTGTTACTCAGTCGTGTCCAACTCTTTGCAACCCCACGGACTGTAGCCAGGCTCCTCTGTCCATTGAATTCTCCAGGCAAGAGTACTGGAGAGGGTAGCCATTCCCTTCTCCAGGGGATCTTCCCAACCCAGGGATCAAACCCAGGTCTCTCGCACTGCAAGCAGATTCTTTACCATCTGAGTCATCAGGGAAGCCCACCCTTTACTATATCCTTTCTAATAAACCAGTAAAAATGAATAAATGTTTCCTTGAGTTCTGTGAGTCATTCTAGCAAGTCACTGAACTGAAGGAAGGGGTCCTAGGAATCCCAATTTATAATTGGTAAGTCAGAAGCAAAAGTGACGACCTGGGCTACAAATAAAGTCTGAATTAGGGGGAGGCAGTTTTGCAGGACCCATACCTTAACTCATGGGATCTACACTAACTCCAGTGTCAGAATTTAACTGAATTGTAGGACACTCAGTTGGTATCACAGAATTGCTGTGTGTGAGGTAAACATCACATATGTTGTGGTCATATGTAAAGTATTCTGTAAGGAGAGGAGAAAAGAGTCCTTACAAAACAACATCAAACTGGAAAAGGACTGGAACATTTGGAAAAGAGAGCCAATATTAATATTATCTGCCTCTTTTACAAAAGAATATATTATATACGTAACTTTTAAAAGATTTAATGTTAATTCTCCCAAATTTAACTAAAAATTCAATGCAATACTAAACAAAATTCCATTCGTTTTCTTTTTAGAAGCTGACAATTGATCATCTGAAAAAAAAACATGCTGAAAATGCAATCAAAACATTTTTCTAAAAGAGTAAAGAGGGAAAACTCCTTTACCAGATCATACATATGTACTAAAAGTTAAAATAATTAAGATAATGTGGTACTGATCCAGAAAAAGGCTGGTAGAGCAAAGGAATTTTACAGGGGGTCTGAAAACAGATTCATGCATATTAATTGAGATCTTACTGGTTACAAGCAGCATTTTAACTCTAATATTTTTAAGCAAAACAGAAAGTGCACAAAAAAAACAAAAAAATGTAAAAAAAAAAAAACAATTCATATACATGTATAATGCTAACAGCATTACTCACAATAATCAAAAGGTGGAAGCAACCCAAGTGGCCATCAACAGATAAATGGATACACAAAAATGTGTAATGTTCATACAATGAAATATTACTTAGCCTTAAAAAGGAAATAAATTCTGACACACATACAGCATAGATATATATTTTACCACAATAAAAAATTCAAAGGAAAAGCATATGTATTTGGGATTACTGAATAACTAGAATCGAGAAGTCCATCATAGCTCAGTCTTTCTTTCCATGCCTTTTCATTGAGTTCCTCTCCATACTGATTTCATTTTTCTTTGCTACAAAGTACATTTTCTCACATGGTAGAAAAAAACAGATGTCAAGTAGCCCCTAAGTTTTACACTCAGAGCTTCACATTCTCTCTGGTTCCAAGCCCCAAACCTCAAAGAACGGACTCATTGACAACAACTCTAAATAGGTACCCAGACTGAACCAATTAAATATGACTTCAAGGATACAGTCACAGTGAACCAAGAGAGCCAGACATTCTGGGGTGCAAAGTCAAGTGGGCCTTAGGAAGCATCTCTATGAACAAAGCTAGTGGAGGTGATGGAATTCCAGTTGAGTTATTTCAAATCCTGAAAGATGATGCTGTGAAAGTGCTGAACTCAATAGGCCAGAAAATTTGGAAAACTCAGCAGTGGACACAGGACTGAAAAAGGCCAGTTTTCATTCCAATCCCAAAGAAAGGCAATGCCAAAGAATGTTCAAACAACAGCACAATTGCACTCAGCTTACACGCTAGCAAAATAATGCTCAAAATTCTCCACACTGGGCTTCAACAGTACATGAACCATGAACTACCAGATGTTCAAGCTGGTTTTAGAAAAGGCAGAGGAATCAGAGATCAAATTGCCAATATACGTTGAATCATCGAAAAAGCAAGAGTTCCAGAAAAACACCTACTTCTGCTTTATTGATTATGCCAAAGCCTTTGACTATGTGGATCACAGTAAACTGTGGAAAATTCTGAAAGAGATGGGAATAGCAGACCACCTGACCTGACACTTGAGAAATCTGTATGCAGGTCAAGAAGCAACAGTTAGAACTGGACATGGCACAAAAGACCGGTTCCAAAACGGGAAAGGAGTACATCAAGGCTGCATACTGTCATCCTGCTTATTTAACTTATATGCAGAGTACATCATGAGATACGCTGGGCTGGAGGAAGCACAAGTGGGAATCAAGATTGCCAGGAGAAATACCAATAACCTCAGATATGCAGATGACACCACCCTTATGGCAAAAAGTGAAGAAGAACTAAAGAGCCTCTTGATGAAAGTGAAAGAGGAGAGTGAAAAACTTAGCTTAAAGCTCAACATTCAGAAAACCAAGATCATGGCATCGGGTCCCATCACTTCATGGCAAATAGATGGGGAAACAGTGGAAAGAGTGTCAGACTTTATTTTGGGGGGGCTCCAAAATCAGTGCAGATGGTGACTGCAGCCATGAAATTAAAAGACGCTTGATCCTTGAAAGAAAAGCTATGACCAACCTACACAGCATATTAAAAAGCAGAGACATTACTTTGCCAACAAAGATCCGTCTAGTCAAAGCTATGGTTTTTCCAGTAGTCATGTATGGTGTTGAGAGTTGGACTATAAAGAAAGCTGAGCACCAAAGAATTGATGCTTTTGAAGTGTGGTATTGGAGAAGACTCTTGAGAGACCCTTGCACTGCAAGGACATCAAACCAGTCCATCCTAAAGGAAATCAGTCCTGAATATTCACTGGAAGGACTGATGTTGAAGTTGAAACTCCAATACTTTGGCCACCTGATGCAAAGAACTGACTCATTGGAAAAGACCCTGATGCTGGGAAAGATTATAGGCAGGAAGAGAAGGGGATGACAGAGGATGAGATGGTTGGATGGCATCACCAACTCAATGGACGTGAGTTTGAGGAAACTCTGGGAGTTGGTGATTGACAGGGAGGCCTGGCATGCTGTAGTTCATGGGGTCACAAAGAGTCTGACACAAATGAGTGACTGAACTGAACTGAATCAAGATGGTGGCCACCATATCACTGATGGAAAAAGTATGTTAATTTTTTTAAACATTTGAAATCAGCAAATCATAAAAATTATATAACAACTACACTCAATAAGTCTAACCTCTGATCATGATGGAATAATTTGCATCAGACCAGTGCTTGTACAAAGACATCTAAATAAGATTGATAAAATGCATCTGAAAATAGCTCAAAGATGTCACAAAGCAACCAAATCAGTCAAAACTTGGTGTAGAGATCTGAGGTCAAGCAGAAAGGTATGATTGTGATTAAAAAAAAAAAAAAAACTTTTTCCCATTTTAACAGTGTTAATGAGACAAAGCACTGGTGTTCAGAACTATCAAGGAAAATAGAAATTGAGGATCTAAGACTCCTGAAAAAAAAGAAAAAGCAGAAAACCAGAATGATGATAAGTAGAACTAAACTGTTTTAAGTTCATTACATTTCCACAGTGTGGTAATGCTGTAGCTCTACTAAGTTAAGAATGAATGTTGTAAGTTCTAGGGTGACTTCAAAAAGAATAGTAAAAGGAGGCATAAATAGCATGCTAAAAAGAAAAAGAAAGGAGATATATTTAATCTTTAAAAGTGATAAAAGAGAAGAAAGCAAAGAATACAAAAAAATGGAATTATAGTAGATTTAAATCCAAATATATTGATAATTTTATTTAAAGTGAATAAATTAAGGGCTTCCCAGGTGGCTCAAGAGGTAAACAATCCGCTTGCCAATGCAGGAGACAGAGGAGATGTGAGTTCAATGCCTGGATCAGGAAGATCCCCTGAAGTAGGAAATGGCAAACTACTCCAGTGTGCATTCTTACCTAGACAATACCAAGAACAAGAGGAGCCTGGTGGGCAACAGTCCATGGCGTTACAAAGAGTTGGAGACGACTAAGCATGCATGCACACAAAGAGATTAAATATTCTAATCCATGATAGTGTCAAATGGATTTTAAAATTCAGGTTTCTACTGTTTAAAAGACCTGTCTTAAACAAAGGGCACAAAAAGGATAAAGTAAAACAATGAAAAAGATATTATCATGAAAAAGTTAAGCAATGAAAGCTGGTGTATCCATATAAGTATTAACCAGATAAAGATGTTAAAAGAAGTAAAATTATTTAAATGGAAGCTATAATTTATAATGACAATCCAAAGCAAGATGAACAATCAAAATACATATATGCACCTGGTAACACAGGCTCAATATATATAAAGCAAACACTTCAAACAGAAGTAAGAGAGGAAATAGACAAACCTACAACAATAAATGCAGATTTTAAACACCTTTTTCAATAACTGACCTAAAATTTGATAAAATAATCAAGAGAGGTACAGATTGTAATCACAGGATCAGCAATTTGGAATGTCAATAGAACATTCCATACAAGATACGTACTCTGGACAACTGCAAATGGAACATTCCCCCAAATTTACCATATTCTCAGCCATAAAGTAAGTCTCAAATTTTCAAAGGGATCATATCACACCATGTTTACTGACCATAAAAAAGAACAATTAATTGTTATATACTAGCAGAACACATATATTTGCTAAGAGAGAAGAACTTAAAAGTTCTCATCAAAAAAAAAAAAAAGCAAATTTACGTGAGGTGACATATATCAATTAACTCAAAGGGGGAATCCTTTCACAATACATAAATATTCAAGTCACCACAATGTACGCTTAAGTATCTTACAGTTTTATTTGTATATATATGTCAGTAAAGCTGAAATTTTAACAAATATATAAAATATTTAATATAAAATATAAATAACATTGAATATCTAAGAATAAATATGATGAAATATATCCAAGAAGTCTACTAGCTCTACTACTTAGAGACCTAAATAAATGGAGGATTGTACCATCTTATGAATTAGAGGACTCAATCCTGTGAAACTGAATATTCTCCTGAAGCTGGTATAGACATTTGTGTAATCTCAATCAAAATCCAAAAATGATTTGTTGTGGAAACTACTAAACTTATTTTAAATTGCACATGAAAAACCAAAGGCAGCAAAGACAATCTTGTAGAATAAAAAAGTAGAGGGCCTGCAATAGTGGACATGGGGACCTGTTCTCAAGCATGTAGTTTTGGCAAAAAGATAAATCAACAAATAAAACAGAATAGTCCAGAAAAACAGATAAACATGGTCATCCGATTTACAACAAAGATGCCGCTGTAGCACTTTTCAATAAATAGTTCAGAAAATTGACTATATGGGGACACAGATTCCCAGGTGGCTCACTGGTAAAGAATCTGCCTGTTAATGCAGGAGACACAGGAGACACGAGTTTGATCCCTGGGTCACAAAGATCCCTTGGACAGAAGAGCCTGGAGAAGGAGAAGGAAATGGCAATACACTCCAGTATTCCTGCTGGGAAAATCCAATGGACAGAGTAGCCTGGGGGCTACATACAATTCAGCCCATGGGATTGCAAAGAGTCGGACATGACTGAACGACTGAGCACATGTTCAGTAGGGAAATAAGAGTATGGGCTACTTTCTTACACCACATAAAATCAATTTATAATGGATTATAAATCTAACCAAAAAAAAGTGAAATGACAAAGCTTCTAGCAAAAACAGAGAATGCCTTCACGGCCTTGGGGAGGCCAAGATGTCTTAAACAAGAAACAAAAGTCACCACAGTAAAGAAAAAGGTTGAATAGGCAGAGTTCATTAAAATAAACAACTTGTTTATTTAAAAATAGGATTGCTACTAAGTCATTTCAGTCGTGTCCGACTCTGTGTGACCCCATAGATGGAAGCCCACCAGGCTCCCCTGTCCCTGGGATTCTCCAGGCAAGAACACTGGAGTGGGTTGCCATTTCCTTCTCCAATGTGTGAAAGTGAAAAGAGAAAGTGAAGTCGCTCAGTCGTGTCCGACCCCTAGCGACCCCATGGACTGCAGCCTACCAGGCTCCTCCATCCATGGGATTTTCTAGGCAAGAGTACTGGAGTGGCTTGCCATTGCCTTCTCCGAAAAATAGGATTAAGAGAAAAATATCTCTAATTGTACACATTCGGTTCAGTTCAGTCACTCAGTCATGTCCGACTCTTTGCGACCCCACGGACTGAAGTACGCCATCCCTGCATTCCCTGTCCATCACCAAATCCTGGAGCTTGCTCAAACCCATGTCCATCCAGTCAGTGATGCCATCCAGTCATCTCATCCTCTGTCATCCCCTTTTCCTCTTGCCTTCAATCTTTCCCAGCATCAGGGGCTTTTCCAATGAGTCACTTCTTCGAATTAAGTGGTCAAAGTATTGGAGTTTCAGCTTCAGCATCAGTCCTTCCAAAGAATATTCAGGACTGATTTCCTTTTAGGATTGACTGGTTTGATCTCCTTGCAGTCCAAAGGACTCTCAAGAGTCTTCTCCAACAGCACAATTCAAAAGCATCAATTCTTCAGCACTCAGCTTCTTTATATTCCAACTCTCACATCCACACATGACCACTGGAAAAAAACATAGCTTTAACTAGATGGACCTTTGTCAACAATGTAATGTCTCTACTTTTGAATATGCTGTCTAGGTTTGTCATAGATTTTCTTCCAAGGAGCAAGCATCTTTTAATTTCATGGCTGCAGTCACCATCTGCAGTGATTTTGGAGCCCAAGAAAATAAAGTCTGTCACTGTTTCCATTGTTTCCCCATCTATTTGCCAGAGATCAAATTGCCAACATCTGTTGGATCATAGAAAAAGCAAGAGAATTCCAGAAAAACATCTACTTCTGCTTCATTGACTATGCTAAAGCCTTTGACTGTGTGGATCACAAAAAATTGTGGAAAATTCTTGCTGCTGCTAAGCTGCTAAGTCACTTCAGTCGTGTTCGACTCTGCGTGACCCCATAGACAGAAGCCCACCAGACTCACCCATCCCTGGGATTCTCCAGGCAAGAACACTGGAGTGGGTTGCCATTTCCTTCTCCAGGAAAATTCTTAAAGAGATGGGAATACCAGACCACCTTATCTGCCTCCTGAGAAACTTATATGCAGGTCAAGAACCAACAGTTAGAACCAGACATGGAACGGACTGGCTCCAAATAGGGAAAGGAGTATGTCAAGGCTGCATATTGTCACCCTGCTTATTTAACTGATATGCAGAATACATCATGCAAAATGCCCGGCTGGATGAAGCACAGGCTGGAATCAAGATTGAGGGGAGAAATATCAATAACCTCAGATATGCAGATGACACCACCCTTATGGCAGAAAGTGAAGAGGAACTAAAGAGCCTCTTGATGAAGGTGAAAGAGGAGAGTGAAAAAGCTGGCTTAAAACTCAACATTCAAAAACTATATATATTAAGAGGATATATATATATATACAATACATACATACATATATATATATATATATATATATATATCTCAAGAGACACATATCCAGAAAAAGAAAAACTCCCACCAAAATAAGTGAGAAAAAGGCAAGCCAATTTTAAAAACGGTCAAAAGATTTGAAAAAGGACTTCATAGAACAGAATATCCAAATGACTGATAACCATACAAACAGGTGTTAAACTTCATTAATTATCAGGAAAATACTGTTAAAACCACAAAGATATACCACTGAACACCCATCAGAATAACAAAATTTTTAAAGCTAATAATATCAAGAATGGGCCAGGACGTACAACTGGTACTAGCACACATTGCTGCTATTGTGATAACTCGCGCAACTTCGAAAACTTTTAAAGCCAAATGCACACTTACCTTGGGAACTAGCAATTCTACCCTGAGGTAAGTTTCCAACAGAAACATGTATGCATGTGTGCTTATGTGTGTGTAATATATCATGTATATGTTATATGTGTGTGTGTAAATATACATACACATACATATATACATGCACACATACACCAAAAGGCATGTAGGAGAATCCAAATAGTGTTATCTGTAACAAACATAAAACAAACACATAAAATGTCTACCAACCATATAATCAATAATCTACAATATAGTCTAAAATATGGTACCATGGAGATTATTGAACCATTGATATTGGCAACAATATGAATGGTCCCAATCATCTAATTAGAGAAGGAAATGGCAAACCACTCCAGTATTCTTGCCTGGGAAGTTCTATGAACAGAGGAGCTTGGTGGGCTAGAGTCCATAGGGTCGCAAAAGAGCTGGACAAGACTTAGCGACTAAACAACAACCATCTAATAAGAAGATAACACTGAGTGAAAGAAGATATATATAATAGTGCAAAATTAATCTACAGTGATACAAGGAGAAGAGTGCTTAACTTTGGGCAGGGAATGGCAAATGAATGGGTTGCAACTCAAGGGAAGCTTCTGGGATGGAAATATACTCTGAATTGAGCTGGATCCTGTTTGCATATATAAATTCACTTTGTTTAGTCAATACTCATCAAGTACCTTATTTTTCTATATGTATGCTATGCTACTATTGAAAAATTTAAACAGTGTGGGGAAACAAGAATTCTTTATTCACCGATGAAAGGGAATATGACTTGGCAGAACCTTTTTCAAGGGCAAATTCATAATATTTATCAGCTGAATAATTTCATTTCTAGGAGTCTGTCACATAAACATATTCACTAGCAACGAAGAACAAATAGAAAAATAAATTACTTTTTGAAAGTCTTAGGTGTCACATACTCTTTTGATACTTTAAATTTAATAGTGTATTTATTTACTAATTTGGACAAGTTTATGATAGGTGATGTTGTCCTATTGCATAGAAGTGTGAATCGCGGCATTACTTATAATAGTAAAAACTAGAAATGTGAATAATTTCTTCAATGATGGAAAAAATATTAGCTCAGTCATACAATAAATTGAATGAGGTAAAAATCATATATGGAAACAGGTTCACAATTTACTGACAAAATAAACAGAGGCTAAAATGGTAACATTAGAGCTCATTTTGTTTTAGAAACTAAGGACATACACATGTAGAAATAAACCTGAAAGGATACAAATTGAACTGCTAAATTTGGTTATCTTGGGAGGTGCGATTGTGGGGTGGACTTATTCTTTGTTTATATTATGCATCTCTCTGTTGAGAGAATGTTTTACATAAGCACATATTCCATTTCCCTATTCTTGAGTCAGACAAAACTCAGAGCAATATAAATAAATTCAAGAAGATAACTCATCTTAAAAGATTCGCAATGAGGAATAAATAGAATACATTTCAACTCTCCAGCATCAAAGTCCCCTCACATTTTTTTCAGTTTAATCTTAAAAGTGATCTTTAAATCTTTTTCCTCTTAACACCAGCCAACAACAAAAATGTGTATGGATAAAGAATATTTTTATATCCCCTTTATGAGAAAATTATGTCTATATTTCTTGCCTCTTGGTTGGTGATATTAAATGGAAACCTTAATTCACAAGATTTAAAAGTAGACTGTGGAACAACTCAAGTGTAAAAATCATTAGTGGCAACAGCATTTGCTAAACACTGACATCTGATGGTGTGATAGATCAAGTTTAGCAGCTTTGGGGTATCTAATTCTAAAAGTGAAGGTATATGAAACAAAAATAAGAAGTCTTTGGCACCTAGGTCAATAGAATTTCTTCTGACAGAACTGCTGTTTTTCAGCCTTACCTAACTAAAATGGCATGTTTTGGAGAGCTGGATTGCAAAACAAGTGGGTCAAATTACAAGACATAAACAGTATATTTATATGTACACAAGGAAATCCATAGCCAGGAGAAAAGCAATTTTTTTACAAAATGTTTAAAATTTTGCTTGTTCTTTCATTTTGGCTTTCTAATTAAATAATTCATCAAGAAGAAAGATTACAGGCCCTTTAGTAATCATCCCTAAAAGTTCAGGGAACTCTGGCAAAAAGGAGAAAAAAAGAAAAAGAAAAGAAGAAAGAAATGAAAACAAACAAGAGACTTGAAGGAACTGGGAGCATCCAAACCCTGGCATTAGATTTGGCAACAGGTGAATTTTCTTTGGAGGGTATTAATTTTATAAGTCAAAGCTATTAAAACCTGACTTCCCGTTTCAGGCTTGGAAGGCATAATGTGCAGGTCTCTTGCTCCAACCCTCCCTAGGGGCTGTATTTTATCCAACTAGCCCCACTCCCTTCACTGGCACATATTTTAACTGCAAAATCGACTGGCCGAGACCATTCATTTAGTCTTGCCACATACTGTGCGGAAGTCAATGTCAATGTTAATCTGGCTTTCCCGGATAAGTATACATGGCTGTACTAAATGCATAAACCTACAGTTCCCAAAAATGTCTCATGATACTTCTACATCTCAGGGAAATGTTCAATACCCTTTTGCCTTATTAATTTCAGCTGGAAACAGACTCACCGCCATTCAATTTATAAGACAGTTATTCACCATCCTGCATTTTCACCTTACTGCTTCAAGACGTCTGACTCCAACAATCCTTGGATCACAATGGAATCAATCCATCACATTTCCTTAATACGTAGATTCTCCTACTCTCTTGCATTAAAAATTGTTTTTAATCTTCTTCATTTTTCTTCTTAAATTTCCGTTCCTCCATTATTCTCATCAGTCTATGAGCTGCCTATCTATGATGCCAACCCTTCCACTTGAGCCCAGCTCCCATCTCCTCTTGTCCAAATTTACTTTCTCTCTCCTTCAGCACCCATGTTCCCCTTTCTACTCATTATTATTAAAAACAAACATCTTAGTCCTCTCTTCTTTCAAAACACTCTCTTAATAGCTCTTACCATCTAGGAACTGGTCTTCCATGGTGGCTCAGTGGCAAAAAATCAGCCTGCCAATCCAGGAGACTTGGATTCAAGCCCTGGGTCAGGAAGATCCCCTGGAGAAGGAATGGCAACCCATTCCATTATTCTTGACTGGAGAATCCTATCGACAGAGCAGCCTGGTGGGCTACAGTTCATGCGGTTGCAAGAGTCAGACATGACTTAGCGACTAAACAACAACTCCAAGTACTACCCTATTTCTCTTCTCTCTGTCACAAAAACCCTCCCCAGTGCTGTCTGTATTTATGCCTTCAGTTAACTTCTCCTCCTTTCACTGTCTCACTTCAAAGAGTCTCTCACACCACCACCACTCCACAAAGCAGCTTGGGTCAAGAGCACCAAGAACCTCCACTCTGCCCAGTCTGATAGTCATTCCTCAATCCTCATTTAATTGATCAGTTTTCAACATCTGACAATCACTGTCTCCCCCTGGAAACACTTTTCTCACTTGACATCCAAGATGGTCTCACACTTTGGGTTTTCCTCCTCACTGATCATCCACTTCTCAGTCTTCTTTTCTGGCTCCGTCATCTCTCCAGATAGGCAGCTCACCAGGCCTCAGTCCACGGGCTTCCTTTTTGTGTTTACTCACTTTCTAGGTCATCTCATCCAGACCCATGTATTTAATGTCATCCATTTTCTCAGCTCACCCAAATATATATTTTCTAACCTCTCCTTTGACTTCCAGACTTAATAACCAGCTGCATACTTGACACATTCACTGGGCTATCTAACAGGGATCACAAATGTAACTGGTATAAACTTCAGTTCAGTTCAGTCTCTCAGTCGTGTCTGACTCTCTGCGACCCCATGAATCACAGCACGCCAGGCCTCCCTGTCCATCACCAACTCCCGGAGTTCACTCAAACTCATATCCACAGAGTCGGTGATGCCATCCAGCCATCTCATTCTCTGTCATCCCCGTCTCCTCCCACCCCCAATCCCTCCCAGCATCAGAGTCTTTTCCAGTGAGACAACTCGTCGCATGAGGTGGTATAAACTTAGTTCCTCCCAACTCTGCCAAAACCTGCCCATAGCCTTTTCCATCTCAGTAAATGGCAATTCCATCTATCCATTGGCTCAAGTTAATAAACCCCAGAGTTTTCCTTGGTTTTCTTTCCCTACCCATGATGAATTCATCATAAAGCCCTATTGGCTCTAGTTGCAAAATACATACAGAATCTGACCAGTGTTTACCACTCTGATGCTATTACCCTGGTCCACACCACTACTGCTTTTACTCGGCTTATTGCAGCAGACACCTACCTGGCCTTCCTGTTCATACCCGTGTCCCTTCATTCACTGTATTCTCAACACAAGTGACAGACGGATCTCATAAAGCATGTCAAATCATTTTACTTCTCTACTCAAAACCTTGAATTGGCTCATTCTGTCACTTTAAGTGAAGGGCAAAGTCTTTACTATGATCTTAAGGAGTGTCCCTTCACATCCCCTACAGCATCCAAGTTTTCTCTCTCCTAATATGGCTCTTCTCTGGCTGTGCTCCAGGCACAGTGGTCAATTTCATGTTTCTGGAACGATTCAGGTTCACTTTCGTCTCAGGATCTTTGCACTTGCTATTACCTATTGTCAAGAATACCCTTTTATCTAAGAAACATGGTCCACTATCTCACTTCTTTCAAATCTTCACTCAGTAAGACCTTCCTTGAATCCTTAGTTATAAAAGTTCAACCCTCCACACTCTCCCAGCAACTTTTCTCAGTTTTTTCTACATTTACCAACATATAACAATTTTTATAGCTTGTATTCCATGTTAAGCCCCATGAAGACAGGATATTTATTTTGCTCACTGCTGTATTCTCAGCACCTGAAATAGTGCTTGGGCACAGTGTTCAATAAATGAATTAAATGAATAAATGTGGTCAGCTTCAGTTCAGTTCAGTCGCTCAGTCGTGTCCGACTCTCTGCGACCCCATGAATCACAGCACGCCAGGCCTCCCTGTCCATCACCAACTCCCGGAGTACACTCAAACTCATGTCCACAGAGTCGGTGATGGCATCCAGCCATCTCATTCTCCGTCGTCCCCTTCTCCTCCCGCCCCCAACCTTTCCCAGCATCAGTCTTTTCCAGTGAGTCAACTCGTTGCATGAGGTGGCCAAAGTATTGCAGTTTCAGCTTTAGCATCAGTCCCTCCAATGAACACCCAGGATTGATCTCCTTTAGAATGGACTGGTTGGATCTCCTTGCAGTATAAGGGACTCTCAAGAGTCTTCTCCAACACCACAGTTCAAAAGCATCGATTCTTCGGCGATCAGCTTTCTTCACAGTCCAACTCTCACATCCATACATGACCACGGGAAAAACCATTGCCTTGACTAGACGGACCTTGGTTGGCAAAGTAATGTCTCTGCTTTTTAATATACTATCAAGGTTGGTCATAACTTTCCTTCCAAAGGTCAGCTTACTAACAGTTTATGTGCTTGCTAGGTATGGTACTGTTTTACTCCTCTAACTGCATCATGGTTTCTATCTAGTCAATATTTTCTGTTTGGATATCTCTGAAATAATTTTCATTCCAGAAAATATTCAAAGTGAAGTCTTTTAATTACCAAACTTAGTTTCAGACACCAGCCAGGATAAGGACTCTTGCTACATAAATTCTCATAGATCTGCCCATCAGTGTAAAGCAAAGCATTTTTTCTCTTTTTAAAATTGATGTAAAATTGACATAAAATTGACATATAGCATTATATTAGTTGTACAACATAATGACTCAATATCTGTATTTATTGCAAAATGATCACCATAAATCTAGTTAACATCCATCACCATAGATACTTACTATTTTTCTTGTGATGAAAACTTTTAAGATTTATTCTTTTACTCTCATAGCAACTTTCAAATATACAATATTGTATAGTTAACTACAACCACCATGCAATAAATTGCATCCCCACGATATTTATTTTATAACTGAAAATTTGTATCTTTTGACCACCTTTACCATTTCACCTGCTCCCCTACCCCACATCTCTGGCAACCACCAATCTGTTCTCTATGAGTTTGGATACGTTTTCTTTGTTTTAGATTACATATAAATGAGATCATATGGTATTTGTCTTTCTCTATCTGACATTTCACTTAGCATGATAATTGGCTCAGCAGTAAAGAATCCACTGGCTAATTCAGGAGATGAGGGTTCACTCCCTGGGTTGGGAAGATCCCTTGGAGAAGGAATGGCAACCCAATCCAGTATTCTTGCCTGGAGAATTCCATGGACAGAGAAGTCTGGCGGGTTATAGTCCATGGGGTCACAAAGAGTCTGACTTGACTTACTGATAAACAGCAACAGCAATTGAAATTTCAGTTAGCATGATACCTTATCAGTCCACTCATGTTGTTACCAATGGCAAGGTTTTATCCTTTTTATAGGCTCAATAATATTCCATTGTAAAATATATATACCACAGTTTTTAATCCATTCACCCATAAATGAACACCTAGGTTGCTACCGTATCTTTCTTGGCCGTTATAAATAATGCCACAGTTAACATGCAGTGTACATATCTCTTCAAATTAGTGTTTTCATTTCTTTCCAATAAATATCCAGAAGTGAAATTGCTAGATAACAAGTTAGTTCTGTTTTTAATTTTTTGAGGAACCTCCATATTGTTTCTCATAGGGTTATAGCAATTTACATCTCATCAACAGTGAACAAGAGTTCCCTTTTTGTCACATCCTCACCAACACTTGCTACTTGTTACCCTTGTGAAAACAGCCATTCTGACAAGTGTGAGGGGATATCTCAAAGAGATTCTGATTCTCCCTGATGATTAATGATGCTGAGCATCTTTCCATGTTCCTGTTGACTATCTGTATGTTTTCTTTGGAAAAATGTCTATTCAGATCCTCTACTTATTTTTTAACTGGACTGTTTGGACTTTTTTGCTATTATCGGAGAAGGCAATGGCAAGCCACTCCAGTACTCTTGCCTAGAAAATCCCATGGATGGAGGGGCCTGGTAGGCTGCAGTCCGTGGGGTCGCTAAGGGTCGGACACGACTGAGCGAGTTCACTTTCGCTTTTCACTTTCACACATTGGAGAAGGAAATGGCAACCCACTCCAGTGTTCTTGCCTGGAGAATCCCAGGGACGGGGGAGCCTGATGGGCTTCCGTCTGTGGGGTCACACAAAGTCGGACACGACTGAAGTGACTTAGCAGCAGCAGCAGCAGCAGCAGCAGCTATTGAGTTATAGGAGTTCTTCATAGATTTTGGATATTAACTCCTTAAAGATGTCTGATTTGCTAATACTTCTCCCATTTGGTAGGTTGCCACAACTTTTCTTAAAAGCATACTTCCTAAGAGAATCATACAGAAGAAAGCAACAACAACAAACCCTCTACCTTCTTTAATATTAAGTCTGCTGCTGCTGCTGCTCAGTCACTTCAGTCGTGTCCAACTCTGTGTGACCCCATAGACGGAAGCCCACCAGGCTGCCCTGTCCCTGGGATTCTCCAGGCAAGAACACTGGAGTGGGTTGCCATTTCCTTCTCCAATGTGTGAAAGTGAAAAGTGAAAGTGAAGTCGCTCAGTCGTGTCCGACTCCTAGCGACCCCATGGACTGCAGCCCACCAGGCTCCTCCATCCATGGGATTCTCCAGGCAAGAGTACTGGAGTGGCTTGCCATTGCCTTCTCCGAATATTAAGTCTAGGAAGTACTATATGAACAAACTCAATAAGAAAGCCATTTTTTCCTCAATTTTTTCAATGTATATAACTTGGGTTTTTATTTGATTTTTGGCACCAAGATTCCTACATTCTGCAAATTTATTAGCAAAAGCTACATGGTATGTTTCCCTAGGGGGAGTCTTTAGACTTGTGAAATTCACTTTTTAAAATTTGAAGGAAAACTCTTATAACAAAAGTGAAAGAAACTAAAGAGAAGCCAAAGCAAAGAATTATTTAATGAGCTACTTTATGATTCTGAAGTCTCAATTCTTAAGCACGGCACTGTTAAAGCTAACTGTAGTTGAAACAACAGGCTTTGGCTGGTGGCTGTGATCCTTCTGTATTCACCAAAATTCTTTTCTTCTGCCTCCTCAGCCCGCAGCTAGATGACACCACCATTCCCCTTCAGTTTACATGCATGGCTACATTACTGAATCCCTTGCATGATTCTACCCAATAATTCAGGACAAAGCATTAAGAAACTTCCCTTAAGATTTTCTCTGTTACCCTAATTTCTGGATGGCTATAGAGGAGCCATTAGAAGACTCTGAAGTCCTAAACATTGGTAGAGGAAGATGAGATCCCTGAAAGACCACAAGCGACTGCTTACTGATCCACTCTGGATCAGGTGTGAGCCAGAAGTACATTTATTATTGTGTGAAGCTGTTGGAATTTGGGAGTTTATGGCAGTATTCATTGTTATTTATCTCAAGTAAAATACTACTAGAAATTGTGCTCCTCAGAGTTGACTGGCACATAGTCCTATCAAAGGCATATCCTCCAGATTATCTGGCAGGAAAAACAAACACACTGGACAGCATCAAGAAAAGCTGTTTTTATTGGTTTTACTCAATGACTACTACAGCATGACAGAAGTAAATTAGGGCATCCTAGAATGAAGGAAGGAAAAGGCAATGGCATCCCACTCCAGTACTCTTGCCTGGAAAATCCCATGGACAGAGGAGCCTGGAAGGCTGCAGTCCATGGGGTCGTGAAGAGTCGGACACGACTGAGCGACTTCACTTTCACTTTTCACTTTCATGCATTGGAGAAGGAAATGGCAACCCACTCCAGTGTTCTTGCCTGGAGATTCCCAGGGACGGCGGAGCCTGGTGGGCTGCCATCTGTGGGGTCGCACAGAGTTGGACACGACTGAAGTGACTTAGCAGCAGCAGCAGAACGAAGGAATGAGTTCTTAATTTGAAATGACTCAGCACGCAGTTGTTTAGTGAATAAGAACCTTTCTTCCTTCCTTAAATCAAATGTAAGCTTAATTGCCTTCCTTTACTCCCAAGAATAATAAATTTAAAAAGTATTTCTGAATTCTTCTTTACTTATCAGAAAAATCTCCCCGAGTTCTCTATCACTACCACACCATAATGCATTTCCTTTTAAAACTATAAAATAAATCCATTCACACATATTTTTGAATGTCTATTAAAGTACTGAAATAAATCTGTGGAGGAAGAAAAGAAGAATATACGGTACTCACTCCTAAACCTAACTTTAATTAGGAAGGTGTGGTAGGATCAACTGTTAACCAATGATGAAATTAACAAGATATTGCACTATTAACAAGATACTAGGCTATTAACAGGGCATTCTAAGCTACAGTGGTTTCCCTGCATCATGCAGGTATTATTCAACTCTATGGGTTCCTAAATAGTCCAGCCTTGAAGTTTCTAGACAGGGTTTTACTGAGCTCCATGATTGATAAATTACACTCTAACTTTGGAGTCTCTTGAACCAAGGCTGAGTTTACAGGGCTAAAGATCCTGGAAACATGCCCAAGTCCTGAACCAGGGTCTGGATAGGGATTGGATTAAGCCATGGCCTGTGAAGGAACCCAGGCCCAGATGTTCCTGAAAGACAGAGATGAAGCCTAGCTTCTGAGTCCTTACAACTCCCACTGGCATTAAATAGATGGAGCTTTGCATCCTCTTCTATTCACTATGAGCTGATAAAGTTGACAGACAAACCTAGACAACGTATTAAAAAACAGAGACATCACTTTGCTGACAAAGATCTGTATAGTCAAAGCTATGGCTTTTCCAGTAGTCATGTATGGTCATTTTTGGACCATAAAGAAGGATGATTGCCAAAGAATTGATGCTTTCGAATTGTGGTACTGGAGAAGATTCTTCAGAGTCCCTTGGATTGTAAGGAGATCAAACCAGCCAACCCTAAAGGAAATCAACTCTGAATATTCATTGGAAGGACTGATGCTGAAGTTGAAGCACAAATATTTTGGACACTTGATGTGAAGAGCCGAATCACTGGAAAAGACCCTGATGGTGGGAAAGATTGAGGGCAAGAGGAGAAAGGGATGACAGAGGATGAGATGGTTGGATGGCATCATTGACACAATGGACATAACTTTGAGCAAACTCAGGGAGATACTGAAGAACAGGAGAGCTGCAGTGAAAAAGCCTGGCAAGCTGCAGTCCATGGGGCTGCAAAGAGTTAGACATGACTTAACAACTGAACTCATCTCAAAAATGCTCTGAATTATTTTTGAATACAATGAAATTCTTTAAAGACTTAACAAAAGGCCTTCATAAACATGTCCCCAGACTGTATGGCAGAGATTCATAAGAAATTGTTTTCTCTTTTATGGTCGTTACCAAATAACTGAAAGAATAGATTCTAGAGATTGCCTTTGGTAGACTAAAATAACTTTGTTGAACAAAAGTCATATAATTTCCACTAGAAATTAATTTTCAGTATCCAATCAACTAATATATTAACCTTTCATCTGCTACAACATCAGGAGATATATGTGTTAAGTAGAAGTGAAGCAGCCAGGGTAGTTGAAGGGTTAGTAGAAGGTGGAACATTCAGACAGCTCAAAGAAATGGCAAATGACCAGTCAGCATGGGAATACTTAGTCTTAACCAACCCAATGGTTTTTCTAGTACTGAATATGTACCAACTGGTATCTGCCTACCTCATATCCCATACAGAATGGCTAATAACAAAGGGAAGTGAATTTAGAACTCTTTTAAGTACTCACCTTTCTTTTGTAACTTAATCGTGACCCTCCCCTTTGCTCTTTCTGGAAGATCCTTACATTATAAAGCCTAAGAGACCCATTTCCATTGCTACAGAAGTATTACATGAATTATTTTAAATGACTATAAGCTTAAAATTATTATTTTCAATTATTCAGGTAACATACAAATTCTTTGTGAGTTATACCTGTCAGATTACTAACCTGAAATAAAAGACTTTCTCCATTCAGCAGGAGTCCAGTTTTCCCTACATTAAACAAGCAGATAGTTCACTGAGAATACAGTTTCATTTACCAGGCTCTAAATAAAATCAAAAGGATAAAACTTCTTGCAAATAACCCCCCTAAAACATATTAGCTATTTGACCTTGGATGAGAGATTTGCATTCCCTTAGGGTGTTTCCTCTACTGAAAAGTGAAGGTGTGATACTAGAATTTCTAAAGTTCTTTCCAGAAGTAATATTCTGAGATCCTCTCTCATAGCCATTAGCTATGAATCATTGGGATTTCCAAAATAACTTAGTCAAACCTAATCCAATGCTGGAATCCCCACTACAATATCTGTTTGACCATCTCCATTGATAGGAAATTTACTACTTCTGAGGCAGTCAAATGAAACATCCAACAGTTGTTTTCACCAGAAGGTTCTTCTTTCTCCTAAGTTAAAATCAATATATCTGAAACTGTTCATTGTAGATCATTAAAACTGAATATCTTTACAAAATTACATCCTCTATAGCAGGTTTACTGTATTGAATTTGACAACTTTTTAATCAAGACTTAAAATAAAATTGTATGTAAGTTCTTGGTGACTCAGTGGTAAAGAATCTGCCTGCAATGCAGGAGATGGGGGTTCGATCTCTGGGTGGGGAAGATCCCCTGGAGAAGGAAATGGAAATCCACTCCAGTATTCTTGCCTGGGAAATCCCATGGACAGAGGAACCTGGTCCATAGGGTCGCAAGAGTTGGGCATGACTGGGCAACTAAACCACCACCACCACCATAGTTAATTAACAATGTTGTGTTAGCTTTAGGAGTACAGTCAGTTTTTTTCAGGGCTTTCCAGGTGGTGCAGTGGTAAAGAATTAGCCTGCCAATGCAGGAGGTATAGGTTCGATCTCTATGTTGCAAAGATCACCAGCAGGAAGAAACGGCAACCCACTTAGGTATTCTTGCCTGGAAAATCCCATGGACAGAACAGCCTGGTGGACTACATTCCATAGAGTAGCAAAGAGTCAGACATGACTGAGCACTCACTATTTTTTTCAAATTCTTTTCCCATTTAGGTTGTTGCATAATACTGAGCAGAGTTCCCTATGCTATACAGTAGGTCCTTCTTGGTCATCTATTTTAAATATAGCAGTGTGTACATATCCATCCCCAACTCCCTAGCTATCCTTCCCCCCACCCCTTTCCCCCTGATAACTATAGGACATCATTTCCTAAGTTATATGGTTTCAAACTACATCTTCTATATGTTCTAGTTTCCACATTTGGCTTCAAATCAAGAAGCACAACAACAACAACCTAGATTTTATGAAACATACAATATAGATTAAATATTCTCATAAATATCTTCATTTTCATGTGGATTTTGTATAGATACTTTAAGAATAAGTGACTCAGTAAGTAAAAGGTATATGGTATACACATATATTCATGAAGAATGATATTCAAATATTTAGAAAGTACTGTTAGATTGAGTCAAACATACTGTGACCTCATGGACTGCAGCCCACCAGGCTCCTCCATCCATGGCATTCTCCAGGCAAGAATACTGGAGTGGGTTGCCAGTCCCTTCTCCAGGGGATTTTCCTGATGCAGGGATTGAACTCCCATCTCCTGCATTTCAGGCAGATTATTTATCATCTGAGCCACCAGGGAAGCCCCAAGTATTACCATACATAGTAATACTGTCTCTGAAACTTCATCATACTAATACTTCATCATACTCATCACGTGAGAGAGTGCTTACAAACCAGGTTTTAAGCTAATGAGTTGTATTCAGTCAAATGCTATGAATAGCAATGTATTCAGTTTGTTTACTTTCATTTGCCACAGTTATAGGTATCCACATCACTCCTATAAATGTTGGGATAGAAATCCTACTTAATTTTAATCATAAACTAATTATTTTTCCATGAATTTGGATTTATCTGACTGCTTCTCTACTTTAAAATCAATATTAAATTATCATTCTGTATACAGTCAAAAATAGCAGAACAACTTACTGAATATATTAATTCTAGTAAAGTACAGACCAAGCACAGCAACTTGCATAGATAAGTGCTGAATACATCTTTTTTTAGATTATTTATAAAGTGAGGAGTATTCACAAATGATACTGGGAACAGACCTCAGCACTTCTGTGTTTCAGAATAATCTTGATCTACAGCTAGATCAAGAAACTTAAAAGCATTTATGGATGCCTATGCGTTCAGTTCAGTTCAGTTCAGTTCAGTCGCTCAATCGTGTCCGACTCTCCGCGACCCCATGAATCACAGCACGCCAGGCCTCCCTGTCCATCACCAACTCCCGGAGTTCACTCATACTCATGTCCACAGAGTCAGTGATGCCATCCAGCCATCTCATTCTCGGTCGTTCCCTTCTCCTCCCGCCCCCAACCTTTCCCAGCATCAGAGTCTTTTCCAGTGAGTCAACTCATCGCATGAGGTGGCCAAAGTATTGCAGTTTCAGCTTTAGCATCAGTCCTTCCAATGAACATCCAGGATTGATCTCCTTTAGAATGGACTGGTTGGATCTCCTTGCAGTACAAGGGACTCTCAAGAGTCTTCTCCAACACCACAGTTCAAAAGCATCAATTCTTCAGTGATCAGCTTTCTTCACAGTCCAACTCTCACATCCATACATGACCACGGGAAAAACCATAGCCTTGACTAGACGGACCTTTGTTGGCAAAGTAATGTCTCTGCTTTTTAATATACTATCAAGGTTGGTCATAAATTTCCTTCCAAAGAGTAAGTGTCTTTTAATTTCATGGCTGCAATCAGCATCCGCAGTGATTTTGGAGCCCCCAAAAATAAAATCTGACACTGTTTCCACTGTTTTTCCATCTACTATATGCAAAGCAACAAATAAACTTTGCCATGAATATTGTGTTTAAGTTTCTCATTTGTAAAACAGAAGGAACACCACCAAACTCTTCTGCCTGGTTCTGTGCAGCCATCAGAGGAGGGAAAAGCATGTGAAAGAACAATGGAAATCCTAGAAAGGAACCCTACAGACAGTAAGATGTTTGAATAGTTGCAATTACTGTTGGTATCCATATAAGCACAATGCTTATTCAACTATGAACCTAAATGTCTGAACCCTGTATTAAAAAAAAAAAAAATTGAAGCTAGAATTTCCTTGGGGACAAATTTTCTTAAGACATTTTAGAGATTTTCGTGCTTATTTTACTTCTAACCAAAAGTACTGAAAAAACAGCCACTGTCGTAATTCTTTCACACCTCTGTTTCCAATCTTGGCCAGATTCTCAAAAACGAAAAAGATGTGTTAAGATAGTCAGGGGAAAAGTTCAGTGGATGCTACTGAACCTCTAAAACAAACTTTGGAACAGAAGTGATGACAGTTACTTTTTGGTACTCAGTTTGTGGTTCTTCAATCTACTGAGATGGTCAATCTGCCCTAATTTCTAGAGTTTTGGTGATTAAACATTTTAATTGTTTATCCTCTTTTCCTTATATTTATAATCCTTATTCCCAGAACTGAAATCCTATAACTGCCTAAGGCAATGGAACATATATGTGCATTCAAACCCTGCCAAATTTGAAAACGAGTTCAAGCCTACATATTTAATATTCATTAACTTCAGTAATAGAAGCACTTGATAATAAATCATGTGTTTCCTCTCACACTTACTCTAATAAGAATTTACAGGAGACTCAGGAGAGTGTGGAAAGGGAATAAGAGCCATCCTGTTAGGATGGAAAAATCTCAATATTCAATGATCTCCTTTAAGTTCATGCTAAGATCCTGGTGTGGTAAAGGAATTGATGTCAATCTTCCTCAGCTAAGGAAAGAAGGACTCTATAAGATAGGCAAAGAGTAAGACGGAGAATAACAGCAGGAAAAAAAAGAAAAACAGAATTCTTGATGGTGAAAAATCCCCAAAAACAAAATGGAAAATAATATCCAGGTAGATTATTTTAGGTGTTTTGATGATGTCATTCTTTCAAGGGCCATTAGAAGTCAGTGAGTTATTTAAAAGAAGAGGTTAAAAGGGTTTAAGGGAACTAAAGTCCCACAATTTCCAGGAAATAGAAAGCACACGTCTACCCTCGTATGCCTTTAAGTGTATAATTAAAAGAAGAAAGCTTTAATGCTTTTCTAATCATGGCAGCCAGGACTTCCATGCTTTATTTTTTTACCTAAAAGAAGAAAAACAACAACAGTGAAACTAAAACCACCAAGTTCAATTTCACGGGCCAAATCCTAAAAATAGGTCAGACTTTGCTTTCTTACGGAAAGAAATACAAAGTAAGAAAGAAAAAACCAGAAGATCTGAACTGCTTCACAAAATTGTTTGAATTTAATGTCAAGTCCAAAAGGAGGCTTGATTTTTAGGGGCTTCTTGTGAACTGTGTTGAGCTCTAAACAGTCAACAGTGACCAAATTCACAGTGCTTGGAGGTAGTAGGGGAAAAAAAGTTATTAAAAAGCATACATGCTTGACTCTTTATGTTTATATTTGAACATACAATTTCGATTATTACAGAAAATCTTCGTAGCTGTGGTTTAGAGTTTTATAGGTTAGGGCTTCCCTGGTGGCTCAGACGGTAAAGAATTTGCTTATAATGCAGGAGACCTGGGTTTGATCCCTGGGTCAGGAAGATCCCCTGGAGAAGGGAATGGCTACCCTCTCCAGTATTCTTGCTTGGAGAATTCCATGGACAGAGGAGCTTGGTGGGCTGCAGACCATGGGGTCACAAAGAGTCAAACACAACTGAGTGACTAACACTACTACTATTCTCCACAAGCTCACACACAAAATGGTACGACTAATCATGCGAGACAGTTTACTCTGCATTTTGAATACTAGTTTCAGTATGGTTTTCTGCATGTATCATAAGGACTATGGTTTAAAATAATCACTCACCAGTGACCAAGCTCACAATGCTGGTAAGTGACAAAAAACACAGGTTTTTAAAAACATATGTGCTTAGTTCCTATACTAGCATTTAAACATAACAAATTCAGTTATTATAGAGAAACTTCATAGCTGTATTAGTTCACATATAAGTTCACATATTAAATGATGGAATTAAACATATAAGACAGTCCATGATGCATTTTAAATACTGCTTTCAGTATGTTTTTCTGCATTATCATAAGGTCCATGGTTTAAAATAAAGAGTTTATCTTACATTTGTATGATACATAATTAAATAGAAAACAATCTAGGATTATGATTCAGAATTTTTCTTCAGTATCACATCATCATTCATAAATATCCTCCTTAGTTTATACAGCATACTCCAAGATAGATATTTTCATTGGAGTAGTATTCCTAATGGATCAACTCAGCCAAAATTTTCATTAAAACGATATATCTACTGAGATCAAGAGAGGAAGCTCAGAATCTCATCGTTCTACATATATTTTCCCTCTAGATTCATCTTTCAGCAAACACTTATTGAGTATCTGCAACTGTGCCACGGGTTATGTTGGAGAAAAAGATAAATGAGTAATCAGCATGCATTAGTGGAAAGAGGTTAAATAATTTATGTTATTAATTGGTTAGTTCATTTCCTATAACAGAATAAACCCTCAGAAGGTTTTAGCTACTGCAATGGTGGCAGTGACAATGA
Organism: Moschus berezovskii; assembly: GCF_049115385.1. Classification (NCBI taxonomy): domain Eukaryota; kingdom Metazoa; phylum Chordata; class Mammalia; order Artiodactyla; family Moschidae; genus Moschus; species Moschus berezovskii. The sequence continues at coordinate 77,137,991 of NC_142469.1, read as the reverse complement.
TGACCCATAGGAAAACATTCCAGAATTTCTGTGCTTTCAGTTTTCACAAATATACTGTACCATTAATTTAATTTTTAATAACAACAAGCTTTCTTCTTGCCAGGAAAGAAGGCTCGGACAAATGAACAAAAACATACAATACAATGCATAATGCAATTAGAGAGATAAAGCCAAAGTATTGTGGTCCCTCCAAAAAGGGTGTAAAAATGAGGAAAGACTGTTTTCTTGCAGAGGTTAGTATTCAATCTAGGTTTTGAAAGATGGGAAGCACTTAATCAAAGAGTTCAGCTAGATTACAGAATACATAAAAGGAGTTGTCAGGTAACAGAGCAGCTGATCTCGAATGCCAAGCTTAGAGTTTATTTTAGATTTTATTTACCAAAAAAATAGGAAGCCTGTAAAAGTATGTGAAGAAGGAAGTAAAATATACAAATTCATGTTCACATATAGGCAAGCATATATGTCTGTGTGCATATATATTTCAAAGTACAGCCTTATCCTATTCCAAAGTACTTTCTTCCTTCCTAGTCAATAATTTACTTTTCCATTCTGGGGACACGAGCTGGCTGCAGAGGGCAGGCTCGAAGAGCTGGGTGCATATGAGGTCAGGCACTGTGTCCTAGTCTTGGCAGGCAGGCACACTGGCCTCAGGTGGGGAGGTTGGGTGACAACCTGGACTCTGCAGGGCCTGAGGAGACTTTGCCTCAGGAGACCTGTGGATACCCTTGGGGAAGGCTGGAAGCTGACAGCCCATGTCTCATAAAGAAGCCTTATTTGTTCTGTAGCACTTGCACAGGAAGGATTGTAGTAGAAGACTGAAATGCTACCTGTCCTAGAGGCTGGGAGGGAGAGAGAGAGCTCCTGATTAGATCTGGAAAGATCTGGGAGCAGAGAGGTTGCTTGTCTGCATCTTAAAACTTGGATGATTCTTTTTCTGCTGCTTGAAGTGTTAGTTTCCTAGGACTGGAATAACTAACTGAGTGGGTGAAAACAACAGAAATGTATTCCCTTCAAGTTCTGGAGGCCGGAAGTCCATCAAGGTGTTTTCAAGGCCATGCTCTCTTTGAAGACTCTAAAGGAGGAGTCCTTTCTAGTCTCCTAGTTTCTGGAGATTGTTGGCAGTTCTTGGTATTCCTTGGCTTGTCTGCAGATGCATCACTCTAACCTCTCCCTGTCTTCACAAAGCCTTCTTCCCTGTTTGTGTCTGTGTCCAAATTTCCCTCTTCTTACAAGGATGCCAGTCATTAGATTAGTGCCCACTAACACAGTGTGAACTCATCTTAACTCGATTACATCTGTAAAGACTGATTTCCAAATAAAGCTATATTCATAAATTCCAGCAATTGGGACTTCAACATACCTTTTGGGGGGGACACAATTCAACCCATAACAGTTGGCTTGTTGATCACCAAAGAGAAACTGCTGTATCTCACATCATTCTCTTTGATCTAGAGACCTAATATGCCAACTAAGGTAGGAGAATGGTAAAGAGAGGCTGGATTCATAGAGATTTCTGACAACAAAGCTGGCAGGATTTGGTATAAAACCAAATATATATTCCATCAAATTTTGGAACTTTTTAGTTCATTATTTCCTCAGATCTTTTTCCTGCACTGTTTTCCCTTTCCTTTTCAGACCCCACTTTTATTCACATTAGACCTTCTGATACTATCCTACAAGTGACAGTCTTGGTTCATTTTTATTTCAAATCTTTTTTTTCTCTTTATTTAGATTCAAATTGAATTATTACTATTAGCTATTTTCACGTTTATTGGCTTTTTCTTCTGTCATCTTCAATTTTCTCTTAAGCCCATCCGGCAATTTATTTTCCCTTTCAGATTGTGTTTTTTCAGTTCTCTAATTTCCATTTGGTTCTTTTTTGTTTGTACAAATAGGGTTTGTATTTATCTGTTGAAATTTCCTCTACTGACTTATTGTGATCATATTTTTCTTTACATTTGTGTATGGTTCTAACAGTTGCTTTAAAATCTTATCTGCAGATTACAATTTCTTGGAATAAGTCTCTATTGATTACTTTTTCTCTTGAGTATGTGTATCACTTCTCTGTTCTCTTCATATATTTAGTCATTTTGTTTTACATCCTGATTCTTGTAGAGAGTGTGTTACATTTCTCTGAAGAGTAGAAATGATTTGTTTGTTTGTTTAGCAGGAAAATACCTAGGAAAACTCAAAGTCCAAATTCTGTTTGCCCTGTGGTGGTCAGTTGCTAAATCTCTGTTCAATCCTTTCAGCATTAGGTGGCTACCCTCTACCACACATGCATACTTCAGAGGTCAACCAGATATTTGGACAGAGTTAACACAAAGAATTTTGAATTCTCCCACTGTGTTTCTCTCCTTTCTAAGATTTTCACCCTCACTCTCCAACCTCTCTGCTAAGTACTAAGTCACTTCAGTCATGCCCAACTCTTTGCGACCCTATGGACTGTAGACCACCAGGCTCCTCTGTCCATGGGATTTTCCAGGCAAGACTATTGGAGTGCATTGCCATATCCTACTCCAGGGGATCCTCCCAACCCAGAGATCTAACCAGCATCTCTTATTGACTCCTGCATTGGCAGGTGGCTTCTTTACCACAAACGCCACCTAGGAAGCTCAGTCTCTATGGTAACCCTGAAAATAATGCTGAGTGGGAATATAGGAAACTCACTTAATGCTATTCTCTTCTTTGAAGTATCAATGCATCTTCATTTCTGCCCACCTTTTTTGTCTTCAAATAGCTTCAGATAGTTGTGATATATATACACGCACACACACACACATACACACATACATATAATCACAAACACGCAATATGTGTGTATGCAACTACATGTGTGGATATAAAATTATGCATATGTTGTGGACTTATGTATATATTGTTTATGTGTATAACGTTCTCATTAGAATGGCTGATCTGACCTGAGTTACTCTGCCATTACTAGAAGGAGAATCCATACCTAACACAGCATTAGATGCATTCCCTGCTTAAAAATTAGAAAAAAATAGTAAATAATAAAGTCCTTAAATGAAAAATGAAACATAAGAAAAAACAAATAACTCAATACAAAAACGAGCAAAAGAATGAATAAATCACCATTTAATAGAGGGGAAAACACAAATTGTCAATAAATGTATAAAAATTATCAACTCTAGCAATAGTTGAGAAACTTCACATTAAGATAATAAAATTATACCCATTTAAAAAAAATTAAGACAAATAACAAAACCAAGAGACGGATCAATGGGAATTGATCTGCTTGTAGAAACAAAAAATTGTACTTTGGAAAAAGAACTCCATGTTATCTTGAGAAGCTGATCACTTGCTATGATTCAGCAATTCCATTCCAAAATAAAAACAACCTAAAAAAACTCCTTATTTGTGCATCAGAAGTATATTAGAATGTTTAGAGAAGTATGTTTCATAATAACAGTAAAAATTGGAAAATCAAACCTCCATTTCTAAAATGACAAATTTTGATACAATCACAAAGTAAATATCACACAGCAATGAAAAGAAATGACCTACCACTACAGACACTAATGTGTATTATCTTAGAAACAATATCAAGTAGAAAAAGACTAGAAAGATAAGTATGAAACCATTTTTAAAAAGCTTAAAAAACTTAGGTGTAAGTTATATCTTAATTCACGTGGATATGTGATAATTTTTAAGAGAATGAATAATGAAAAATTCAGCATAGAGGTTACCTCTTGGAAAGAAACAGGAGATGGATAAGGAAAGAATATAAAGACATTTGGCATTTTTCTAAATCCTATAGAGATGATGGCTTTATAGGCATAATTTTTAAAATGTGCTATGTAAGTATTTACACTTACAGAAAATGCTGTATGTATAAAATAAAATGTAGAAGAGGCAGAAAATGGAGAGGGCTTAGAAAAAATTGAATAATATTATAATAGCAGGGAGAATCTCTTGCTCCTGTTTTCAGCTAAGTAAATACTTCTTGGCTAAATATGTATTTTTGTAAATCCCAATTTGAATGGCATTTAAATAATTAGGTCATCAAAGGCCTTTAAAATTAGCCTACTTCTTGGAGTTACAAGGTTTTCAAAGGTCATATTTCTGTTAAAAATGATAATCTGGGTATTTAAAAACTAGCAATCTGTAACAAACATATTTTGACAAAATAATTTTGACTTCAATTTTATGTACTCGTGTACATAGTACTGGCACTTGTAACTTAGTAATAAAGCTTATTAATTAAATAACCCCTCCCTTTGGTTTACAAGTAGTGTGATAGTATATACCTAAAAAGTATTGACATAGAAAATATTAAAATCTATTATTTCCCTGTGAAAAGAAAACATACCAAAGATTTCATCTGTTGTGATTTCAGGCATTCAGTACTGCTGTTTGGAAATTATGGAACAATATTATGACCTAGTCTAATTCCTATATAAAATATAGGTGCATTTATATGTATATATGGCTGTCTGAGGAGGCCTTACAAATAGCTGTGAAAAGAAGAGAAGCGAAAAGCAAAGGAGAAAAGGAAAGATATAAGCATCTGAATGCAGAGTTCCAAAGAATAGCAAGGAGAGATAAGAAAGCCTTCCTCAGTGATCAATGCGAAGAAATAGAGGAAAACAACACAATAGGAAAAACAAGAGATCTCTTCAAGAAAATTAGAGATTCCAAGGGAACATTTCATGCAAAGATGGGCTCGATAAAGGACAGAAATGGTATGGACCTAACAGAAGCAGAAGATATTAAGAAGAGGTGTCAAGAATACACAGAAAAACTGTACAAAAAAGATCTTCACAACCAAGATAATCACAATGGCGTGATCACTCACCTGGAGCCAGACATCTTGGAATGTGAAGTCAAGTGAGCCTTAGAAAGCATCACTAGGAACAAAGCTAGTGGAGGTGATGGAATTCCAGTTGAGCTATTTCAAATCCTGAAAGACGATGCTGTGAAAGTGCTGCACTCAATATGCCAGCAAATCTGGAAAACTCTGCAGTGGCCACAGGATTGGAAAAGGTCACTCCTCATTCCAATCCCAAAGAAAGGCAATGCCAAAGAATGCTCAAACTACCACACAATTGCACTCATCTCACACGCTAGTAAAGTTATGCTCAAACTTCTCCAAGCCAGGCTTCAGCAATATGTGAACCGTGAACTTCCAGATGTTCAAGCAGGTTTTAGAAAAGGCAGAGGCACCAGAGATCAAATTGCCAACATCCGCTGGATCATGGAGAAAGCAAGAGAGTTCCAGAAAAACATCTATTTCTGCTTCATTGACTATGCCAAAGCGTTTGACTGTGTGGATCACAATAAACTGTGGAAAATTCTGAAAGACATGGGAATACCAGACCACCTGACCTGCCTCTTGAGAAACCTGTATGCAGGTCAGGAAGCCACAGTTAGAACTGGACATGGAACAAGAGACTGGATCCAAATAGGAAAAGGAGTACGTCAAGGCTGTATATTGTCACCTTGCTTATTTAACTTCTATGCAGAGTACATCATGAGGAATGCTGGGCTGGAAGAAGGACAAGCTGGAATCAAGATTGCCGGGAGAAATATCAATAACCTCAGATATGCAGATGACACCACCCTTATGGCAGAAAGGGAAGAGGAACTAAAAAGCTTCTTGATGAAAGTGAAAGAGGAGAGTGAAAAGGTTGGCTTGAAGCTCAACATTCAGAAAACAAAGATCATGGCATCTGGTCCCATCTTGGGAAATAGATGGTGAAACAGTGGAAACAGTGTCACACTTTATTTTTTTGGGCTCCAAAATCACTGCAGATGCTGATTGCAGCCAGGAAATTAAAAGACACTTAATCCTTGGAAGGGAAGTTATGACCAACCTAGATAGCATATTAAAAAGCAGAGACATTACTTTGCCAACCAAGGTCCATCTAGTCAAGGCTATGGTTTTTCCCATGGTCATGTATGGATGTGAGAGTTGGACTGTGAAGAAAGCTGATCGCCGAAGAATTGATGCTTTTGAACTGTGGTGTTGGAGAAGACTCTTGAGAGTCCCTTGGACTGCACGGAGATTCAACCAGTCCATTCTAAAGGAGATCAGGCCTGGGTGTTCATTGGAAGGACTGATGCTAAAGCTGAAACTCCAGTACTTTGGCCACCTCATGCGACGAGTTGACTCACTGGAAAAGACTCTCATGCTGGGAGGGATTGGGGGCGGGAGGAGAAGGGGAAAACAGAGAAAGAGTTGGCTGGATGGCATCACCGACTCGATGGACATGAGTTTGAGTGAACTCCGGGAGTTAGTGATAGACAGGGAGGCCTGGCGTGCTGTGATTCATGGGGTCGCAAAGAGTCGGTCACGACTGAGCGACTGAACTGAACTGAACTAATACTCATTTAATATTAGCAATGCCCAGAAAAAAATGTAGAGAAAGAATAGACGCCAGCAAATTAACGTTTATTACCTCTAGGGCTCCTGGAAGAGGAAATGGCAACCCATTCCAGTATCCTTGCCTGGAAAATCCCATAGCCAGAGGAGCCTGGCGGGCTACAGTCCAAAGTACTGCAAATAGTCAGACACAATTGAAGCAACTTAACACACATACACACATCTCTAGGACTTGGATTAGACCTAACTTAACTTTTTAAGCAATATAGTTCTATAAAAAGTTTAATGTTTCAGAAGTTTGTGCTTTTTTATAATAATAAAAATAATGTAAAAATTTAATCTATTATTTCTAGATAAAGTTTCTGAGTCAAACCCTCTCCATCAATATCTCATCTAAAGTGATATGGGTTTTTTCTTTTCAAAATGTGGGTCATTTTGAAAGAAATGCTTTCAGAAGGAAACCGCATATGATTAATGCTAACTTGAAAAGATACTCTAAAATTCTGTGGTCTTCTTAACATCACATGTTGAATAAAGCTATTTGGGATCATATGATCATATTGCAGACTTCCCAAAAAGGCCACAGAGCCTATTTCTAGTAATGTTATAGAGTTCATCTTGAAAGCAGCTGGGAATATTTAGGGAAATAGTCACAATTTGGAATGTAATTAAATTCTTAGTCATTAGGGTAAAGAACATACCAGACAACAATCAATATGCCAGGCTTTCTTAGGCCAAACAGAATGTGAATTATAAACCTAGAAATAAATTCCAGAGAGGAAAAAAATTCCTTATTTGTTTCTCCTACTTACCAAGTATGTTTTAAGTTCCAATGGGTCAGTTTCTCCAATCTGATGATCTTGGAACACTGAAAAATAAAATTACAAGTGATTAAGAGCAGGAACAATGCCCATTTGGAGTAAAGCTAACATCTTTCCTATTCGAGTGTGGTCTGTGGGCCAGATGGGAGTTTGGTAGAAATGCAAACCTTGGCCCACCCAGACTTACTGAGTCAGAACCTTCATCTCCACAAGACCCCCATGTGATTTACGTACACATCAAATTGAGGGACTCACTAGTGTAGATTAAGTTTATTTCAAGTAAAGTTACATAAAAAAAACCATTTGCTTTTCTTCAGGTCATTAAATTCTACAGTAATGTATATAAATAATATGAGAAAGATGTTGCTGTTGCTCTTTTCTTTTAATCTCTTTTCTACTAAAAAAAAACTATATTATATATCTTTTTCTGGGTATTTGTTTCTGTAAACTAGAAAAAAACAGGAAAGGAGGAATTTCCCTTAGGATAAAGGACACAGGCAAGACCTTCAAGGGCAAATACCAAGCTGGAATTATTGTTCTGTTAAAAATCCTTTTTTGTTGTTGTTGCTGTTTTTAATCAAAGGATAAAAGAAAACAGTTATCCCAGTAGATATTAACATTTTAATGTATGAAGTTTGAGTTAAGAAGAACTGGAAGAACCCAGTTAGGATGCCGCCATTAGAGTTTACAGATAACACAAAAACTAAAATTTTTAAAAATATTTAGGAACAAGGCTTTTCCTAACTTCCCTGTGTAATCCATAGGACAGTACCATCAGTTTCTGCCCCACCATACATTCCCAGGTGTTCTCCATTTCCTCTGAAACCCTTCTCATCCAGAGCACCATCTCTCTCCTGGGTCAGAGCATTAACCCCCTAACTGGTCCTCCTTTCTGGTCTCCCTACATACCTGCTTGCCTCTCTCCAGTCCTTCTCAGATGGCAATCAGAAGGACCTTTGTAAACATAAACCAGACTGCCAACTTTATGACTTAAAGTCTTCCACTGGTTCCTACACAATGGCCGAATAGGCCCTCTGGGGAAAGACCCCTGCCTCCTTCACCACAGGTTACCCCACTGTTCTTCCCAAATACACCCACACCAGCCTCAAGTCCTTATTTCTGGCTCTTTTCTGCCTCTGGGTCTTTGCATCTGTTCTTCTCACTTCACCCTAACATATATACTCTGGCTTTTTTCACACTCAGCTCATTCTCATCCTTCAACTCAAAGGTAACCTTTGCAGACAGGCTTTTCCACCCTGGTCACATTATTTGAAATAGCACCTGACCCCTCACACCCCAGTGACTTTATCTCATCACTCTGTCTTTCCTAGTATCCCATGTGTGAAAGTGTTAGTCGTTCAGTAATGTCCAACTCTTTGTGACCCCAGCGACTATAGCCCACCAGGCTCCTCTGTCCATGTAAATCTCTAGGCAAGAACAGTGGTGTGGGTAGCCATTTCCTTCTCCAGGGGATCTGTCCAACCCAGGAACTGAACCTGGATCTCTTGCATTGCAGGCAGATTCTTTACCAACTGAGCCACCAGGGAAATCCCATAGTACAAAACATAATAATCTTTCTGATTGGGCCTCCTGTTAATTGCCTGTCTCCCCAGCTGGACTTTGTGGTCTGTGAAGATAGGACTGGTCTATCTTTTTCACTGTTCTGTCCCTAGCACACAGAGGTGCCCAATAAACATGTTGCTTCATCAAACAACGAATGAAATGAAATGAATTAACATTACCAAGACATGTTTCTTAGATGGTTATTATTACTGTCAATTATTTCTTAGTAACTTCTTTCAAATAGAAAAAAAACTGAAAACATCCCAGAGGTATCATTGTACTATAAGTCAGCATTAATATCACCTTCAAATCTTTCATCAGTATAATAATCTCTAGATATCATGGCCACTAGACTTAGGAGAATATGTCAACCAAGTCATCTAGCTCCAAATCACCTTTGATAGTGCCCGCATATATTTTCTTAAGAATCACATCTAATGTCACACCTATGATAGACACACAGATAGCTGTCTACACAATCTGTTTTCCTTTCTTCCTTCCTTATAGAACCTGCACTGCTGTGGGAACAGAAATGTGTCCAGATAGCATTTCTCAGCTTTCCTTGCAGTAAGGTGAGGGCCATGAAACACAGTTCTGGCCAGAGAGACAGAAACCTAAATCTTTAAAGAAAGTTTTGCATTCTTCATAAGGACTCCACTAGTTGCTATGAGTTGCCTCCACTAATTTCCAACCTGAGACTTGAACATGGTGGCTTCAGCCACAGCAGCCACCACTCAACCACAAGGAAAATATGAAGAGAATCACAAAGACCTTGGATCTGATACCCTTGAGACATTGAACCAAAATCAGCAACTACTAGTCTTCCAAAGAAAGAAGGAGGGAAGGAAGGAAAAAAAGGAAGAAAAATTGACACACACAAAAACTGAAAAATCTCAATAATACTGTACCTGTGAAAGAAATTAAATCTCTAAATTCTCTCTCAGGAAGAAAACTTTAGATCTGGGTTACATCAGTGATGGCTTGAAACCTTCAAGGAAGAAATAACACCTATCTAACACAAAGACTTCCAGAAAAAAGAGATAAGGAAATATTTCCAATCTCATTTTGTGAGGGCAGCATGGGATATCAACATTGAACAAGAATTTTGTGTGAAAGAAATACAACTATAACAAGCAAATCGCTCCCCTGAACACATACATAAAATTCATGACACAAAATATAAGCAAAAAATTAAATTCAGTTGTAAATTAAAAGGATAAATATTGAAACTAAGATTTGCCTCCACTAAATGTGCCCAGGTGATTTAATATTTAAAATCTTTTAATAAAATTCAACAAACTGAAAGAAAAAGAGAAAACTCATATGTTGTTCTTTACTCACTAAGTCATGTCCAACTCTTTGCCACCCCATGGACAGTAGCCTGCCAGACTCCTGTGTCCATGGGACTTCCCAGGCAATAATACTCTTGTGAGCTGCTATTTCTTTCTCCAGGGGATCTTCCTGACCCAGGGATCAAACTCATGTCTCCTGCATTGCAGGCTGATTCTTTTACCAACTGAGCCACCACGGAAGCCTGAAGACCCATATGGTCATCTCAAAAGAGCTATAGGGAAAAATAATCATTTGATAACTCATGTTCATTCATGGTAGAAAACCTTTTTAGCAAATTAGGAATACTGAGGAACTTAATCTGATAACCACAAAAACACAACAAAACAGAAAAAGCCAAAGGCAAACACTATAATTTATAACAGAAGAAGGTGTGTTTCGTCAACTGGCACATAGGAGGTACCCAATAAAGATCAGTTGAATGAATAAAGTTTAATTTATCTTATTTAAAAACAAAAACACTAAAATATGCCTGTTATAAAATAAAGGTTTCTTAGTAAGACAGTAACTGCTACTAAATAATATTTCCAAACAAACAGAACAACATACATACACTATCACGTGTAAGACAGATAGCTAATGGGAATCTGCTGTAATAGCTCAGGGAGTTCAGTTCATTGCTCTATGGTGACCTAAATGAATGGGATGGAGGGGGATGGGAGAGAGGCCTAAGAGGGTGGGGATATATGTATACACAGAGCTGATTCACTTTACTGTACATCAGGAAACAACACAATATCATAAAGCAACTATGTGTGTATGTTATTCACTCAGTCATGTCCAACTCTTGGCGATCCCATGGACTGTAACCCGCCAGGCTCCTCTGTCCATGAAATTGTCCAGGCAAGAATACTGGAGTGGACTGCCATTCTCTTCTCCAGAGGATCTTCCTGACCCAGGGATTGAACCTAGGTCTCCTGCATTGCAGACCTGGGTTTGAACCCTGGGTCAGGAAGATTCCCCAGAGAAGGGAATAGCTCCCCAGTCCGATATACCCCTCAATTAAATACATAACTAAATAATCTGGTAATGGCACCAATTGTTAAGAATTTACTATGATCCAGTCACTTCACATTCATTACCTTATTTAATTATTACAAAAACCTCACAAGGCAGATACTATCAATATATGCAATTTACAGATGCAGGGGGGGAAACAAGGCTTAGAGTCATACAGCTTGCCTAACTCATAAGATACTAAGTGGCAGAAGGGTTTGACCTCAAGCAATCTGTCTCTCACAATACCTTTTTAACCTCATGTGTTACCCTATCTTCGGTTTCTAAACCATTTTTCACTTACAGTATGTAGTTTTTAAAAACCAATAAGAACAGAGAAAAGCAATAAGCAGAGTCCAACTTCCTAAAAGGAGATATGAGACATAATGAAAGTGCTTGTAATGGCACATAGTGGAGCCAAGATGGTGGTTTTAATAAAATTGAGAAAGAGTGGATTGCTTTCCCACAGAAATTGTGGAAACACAGAGGCCGTCCAGCCTAAGAAATATAAAATTGTTCATGTTTTTGATCTCTGGACCAAAGGAAAAACTACAAATTCCAATGCTTGGAACATTAAATGGAAGAGTTTTAAAGGAAACCATTATTATAATCATGGTACCCACCAGCACTCTGAGAGTCCAAGCCCTGTCAACATTTCTTTATAAGTTTACCATTAGGACTTTCTAACTTATCCTGCATTATTCAGCTAGAGCCGAAAAACCTTAAATGTGAGATTTTAACTTGTGAGTGATATTCCAAGAATTACGCAGAGGAGAATGGATATCATGTGATACAGATACAATAGAAAAATGTTTGGCTTCTGCAGCATTTTAACAGGTATTAGCCATCTTTTACTTTATTTTTCTGGCTTTGGAAGAAGGTTTAGGGGAGGAGGGTTGACCTGGGATGGAAGATAATATTGTCAACTCAATCATGAGCAAAATTTTTAAAGTTTAGTATGTTATGTACAGTTTGATAAACTCTTTAAAAACCTAGATACTGTCTCCACTTTCTGGGTCTACACAAAGGTTTGAAATCTCATAAAGAAAGATTATTTTTAAGAACTCTGGCACTTTCCTTTTTGTCTGAATCATAAAAAAAAAAATAAAGAACAGTCATTTCTAATCCTGTCCAGTACATTCCAGCTAAATAACAGCAAGAAACAAAAGGAACTACTATTTGGTCATTTCAGAACTTCAACAAACATTGAGTTAAAATCTTTCCTCAATAAAGGTTAAGGCTAGAGAGCCCTGATCCTTCTGAAAATGCTTCTGTTATCTCTAACCTCCATGTTCCTTGACATTATTATTTTTTTCATCTCCCTTCCTTGAGATGACTTGCCTTTAAAACTAAATCAAAGGTGAAAATAGAAATGTAGTAAATTATATCTCACAAAGGCAAATGAAACAAACTTATTTAACAATTCAACTTGGAATTATATTTCATGCCACCATTTATCACGCTTGAAAACCATGATGAATGGTTTTGTAAGATTACAGTACATAGCTAAGTCAGAAGAGAATGAATGAAACAATGCAATCCATCCAATTAATTACGGTCAGTCCACACAGTCACACAATATGGAAGAAACCAAGAAAAAATAGGCCCCTCACAGACACTGAAAAATAATGAATTGTCCAAAGCCACTCTATGTTTTTGGAATCAAATAAACATAACAGCATGTGACTTCTTTTCTTAATTGACCCAATGAGATTTTTACCTCACTGGATCTTGAAAAAATACAGTGCACAAGAAGTTCTAACTTTAAACTCCCTCTGCCTCCTAGGATTACTAAAAGTCAATTGGTTGATTAGTAAAGGGCAAAGTAATTTAGATTTCCTGGTAGGGCCTGATAATCCTTACCAAAAAAGTTGTCAGACTATTTTTACCTAAACTAGAATTTCTGCTTCTGGGTTTATTTTACGTAACAAACTTACACATCAAATATTCACTTACTGGGTAAAACATAAAAATAGACCCATTTTAAGTAAACTGTCCAATAAGTAAGAAAAGTCTTGAAACTATGGGAAGTTTATCTCTTTCTACAAGTATGCTCTAAATCTTATGATTCACACAACTTTCTCATGTCGATTTCTTGGCTACAAGTACATCCTAACATTAAATAAAAATGGTTTCAAAGCAAACTAGTTCATGTGTCAGCATAGTCTAAAAATGGAAGGCATCATCTTCTAAGTAGAAATGGTGTTAAAATTCTGAAGTTAGAAGGTTTACTGTAAGTAAGAAGCCAAAAGTTCAGATACTCAAAACTGATCCAAACCTTTTGGGTTGGAAATATCACAAAAGTGGGCTTTTCCATGAAATGACTTGTATTTCCTGTTTTTAGTTAAGCTGGAAGTGTAGTAGGAACAATACTCATTATGGCATGTCATTGCATCTACTTTGGGTTTGAAAACACCAAGCAGAGACTATGAGCATGACAAATCAAAAAAAAAAAAAAAAGTATAGAGGCGTTCTGGGCTAAGAAAAGGAGAGTTAATGGGAACAGAATTTCCTAACTTGACCACCAGTCTAACCATAGCTTGGACGACCAACGTGCTATGAGTCACTAGCAACTAGCTCCAAAATAACACAAGAACATCTTGGGCTAGATTATTACTGGAGTATATTGTTAATAATATTTCCAGAAAAAAAACTAAGCAGAAGCAGTTTGAATAACTGTTCAAGGGGTAAAATGGTGCACATTAAATTTCATTTTCAGAATAATCTGGAAACGAGATGATGCAAACAACTTGCTAGACAGATAAGACAAACATCTTGGTAGACATTCACCACATTCATTTAGAAATTTCAGGCAAAAATCACAGCTCTCATCAACAGGGTTGATAATAACTCTTCACAGGAAGAGTGTGGAATTGTTAGACCACAGACTAAGTCTCAGAATGTCTATGGATTGTGAATACAGAGGTATATTTTGCATTTTCCAGAAGACCACTTAATGACATTGTCTGTAACTTAATTTCCTTCACTCTTCAAAACTAAAACTCCTTAGTTGGTCAATTCAAACTACTAACATACAATCACTTAGTTAATATACATATTAACTGTACAATAGTGGTTATGCATACTCAGTTAAGAAAGAAAATTTGAGAGCTGTTCTCCTTTTCTACTTGATTGCTCCATAATCAAGGGCACATTGTGAAGTTGGACAAGTCACTTAGTGACGTAATACCTAAGGGTCCCCTTGGAAATATTACTTGTCCCCTAACAGATCAATCCTCAAAGATGAAAAAAAACAAACAAAAAAATTAATAATAATGAAACAAGGAAAAAGAAAATGAGTGTTTAAGATTTGCATCCAGAAAGAGAAAGCCTCAGTAGCATAATATATTGACACTAACTACAAATGAAGTTTGTGAGTCCTTGCAAAGAAGAGTGAAAAGTAAGAGAAAATGAAATGAGATAGCAGAACTGAGACACAGGTCTGGGTGTCACTATCTTCCTCATCCATTCCTGTGTGGGGGGTCTGTCCATCCTAGAAAAAGGAGCAGGTCAAGCAGGGTGGGTCAGGATGGCATCCCAGGTATCTAGAACTTGGTGGTGCAGTGGCCAAGATGAGGAACACATGTACACCCGGGGCAGCTTCAGGTATGGCAAAAACAATACAATAATGTAAAGTAATTAGCCTCCAATTAAAATAAATAAATTAAAAGACTTAAAAAAATTTTTTAAATTAAAAAAAAAAAAAGATCAAACAGAAGAGCAGAGGCACATTGCTCAGAAGTGGCCCTGGAGAAAGTTCTCCTCCAAGACTAGGGTGTGAAGCCAAGCAGGGAAAGAGCCCATAGATTCTGGAATAGGGAGCTAGGCCAGAACCACAGTCTCAAAGACGATGAGAGGGCCTAGCTCTTTGCCGAGAGCAAGATGGCAGGCCCAGAATGTGCTCTTGGTGGGTACCACGAATGAGGACATGTCCCACAGCCTGGGGCAGAGATCCAGCCCTGGAGTGTGCTATTTCATCCTGTTTCTGTGGTTTTGGGCAATCTCCCTTTTTCCACAGTTGCTGCCTCTCCCCCTTGTTTACACCCTTGACTTTCATATGTGTGTGACTTGTGTGTCCTGAGGAGTTTGTACTCCAGATGTGAGTGGCACTTAACATGAAAACAGATTAATCAAGTGCATATACAGTGTGTTTATTCATTGTTTCTATGGCTGGATTAATTACTGAGCAATTTTACTCAGTTGAGTAATTGAGTTAATGGTTAAAAAAGAGAGATAAAGAAATAATGGGTTTCTTGTTTGGTGGCAGTCAGGCTTCCTTCCTGGAACTGTGCTGTGGGCAGGCTCTGAAACTGGCCTGTGCTCCATTGTGAGGCCACCTTCAATAGATGGTAAAACCTAGAATAGAATTGCTGGACTTGAACTAGAAGACTTTGTATATTCATAAACCTTGATTCCATGACAAAAAACTATGTTCGTTTTCCTGAGAAGGACTTGCCTAGCTGAGGGAATTCTGACAACAAAGGAAACTCAAACTACACAGAAAAGCCAAAAAATCACAAACAATGTAACTCTCCTAATTTCTCAACTACCTGAAGATGAAACCCTGATAGTGAGTTATTTACCGGGGCAAAAACCATGTCTCATTCATTTTTCATTTCCCAACATCTAAGCATAATGTCTGGTGGGCATTCTGCAAATACTCAGTGAGCTGAATTATACTGTGCTGTTTCATTTCCCCATCGCTGGTCTCCTTTCATCTGGGTAACAACTGTACCTGACCTTGGCTCAGCCTTCATTTCTTCAGAAAGACACTACTTGACCTCCCCAACTTGATCCACTCCCCCTAATGCTTACAGTGGTACTATTATGTACTCTCCTTCTAAGTACCTATCCCAGCTTTATTTTTATATTTATTTGCAAGGCTCTTTGATATAAACAATGCAAACCAAACCAACAACCAAGTCTGAGGAGGCGAGGACTGTGTCTTATGGTTTTTGTTGGCCCTCAGTAAATATTTGTTAAAGTAGTGAACGAGGAACCCATAATTTTCATGGTTTCCTCTCATTCTAATAATACGCACAAGACCTCAAATAATATGAAATAAATTATTCAGCACCCATTGACATAATAGAGCTGGGAAAGTAAGTTTGTGCCACAGGCCACTCAGTCAGGAAGAATTCTGATAAGGCAAAGGAAAAATGAAAATACCTTTCATGATAGCCAGAAGTACACCACCATGGAGTGTACCATAGAAATTTTCATGGGGAAATTTTGATTCTTTTTAATCATCCAACTAATATGCGAGAGAGCTGTGTAAATGAGTAGTTGGGTGAGAATAGGCACAGCTTGCTTTCAACGATGGTCAGCTTTTCTAGTTTGGCTCTTTTACCTGATACTGTGACAAAGAAGACAATTTTATGGCTGATTTATATCAGCCTTGGCCAAAAGTAAAAGTTCAGTTCTCCTCTTCAACCATAGAATATATGCACCAGATACCCCTGGCTCTTTTGGAAGGTAGAAAAGAATCTCAGTTCTGTCACTGTGTGACTTTAGAAAAATTACAAACTTTTTCTGTTGTGTCCATTTTTTAAATCTGTAAAATAAATACTTGATGTATTGATAATAATACAGTAACTCTGTGGAGATTAAGTAAGGCTATATATTAATATCTAAAGCATTTGGCACAGTATCGTAAGCTCTTGGCCAATGTTGTTATTATCATATGATTTGTGGCATTATTACCACTCTTTCCATGTATTATTTTATTGGAAATCAAGGAACTGGTTATACTGAAGAGTACTGGTTAAAGACTCAAATAAAAAAGACCCAATACCTTCATTGACTCATTCTACAAATGTTTATTGAGCTTCTGCACAGCATCAGGGTTGACCAGCTCCCAGAATCAAGTGGGTGACTTATTGAGAGGTTGGAAGGGAGAGGGTAGAACTGTGGAAGAATAAGTGAACCATAAGTTAATGGGACCAAACTGAGGTCCAGACCTTGAAGACAAGAATTTCCCTGGTTGGTTGGGACTCCATACTTTCTCTGCAGGGAGCACAGGTTCAATCCCTGATTGGGAAACTATTAATAAGATTTCACATGGTACGTGACATGGCACAAAAAAACAAACTCTGAAGACAGTGAATATAAACAAAGTGAGTCATGTACAGAACTGAACCTCAGTCTTTGGGCATCATTAAATCTTAGAAAACTGTATTAACCTTTCATGAGAGGAGATGCCAAGGTTGGAGAACTTTTTTATCCATAACTGGCCCCTACTTAATCTACAATATTATAGAAAAAAAAATCCACATCTTAAATGATCTTAAATCTCATCAGAAATGGTTTGTTTTATTAATGTCAATCATTCATGATAATATCAAGAATTATCATCCAAAAATGAAATGGAATTCATTTCAAGTGTATTCAGAAATGGAAGCCTAGTACACACTTAAGGATGAAAATCCAGCCCAGTGAGGAACAGTGAGGATAATTTCTAAATATGTTAAGCAATGAAAGGAAAAAGTAAAAACAGTTCCTCAGACCAAAGACCTATATCCCAGGTTTGCTTAAGGCTGGTCTTAAAGAGAATGAAGTCTGCAGCAGAGGAGCAGAAGTGAATTATCTAAAAGTCTTTAAATTCTCTGCAGTGTCATGGTTGGCTGATTAGTCTCCACCAACTACATATCTGGTTTCCACAAACAATGTGCATTCTGAGATGCCAGAATCATCCTGCTAAAAATACACAACTCAGGAAACCATATTCATGGACCCAAAATGTCGTGTGCTTTTTTTTTTTTTTTTTGCACTAGACCAGAGATTAGAAGAGGGAAGAGATGGCTTGTCAGCTGCCAGAACTGTGCTGTGAAGGCTATCTGCAAACTAACATTGAGCCTGTCATACACACTTTTACAGGTGCTGGAAGAAGATGTGACATGCTTGCATCAGAGACAACTGACTTTATTCCTCTTAGCACTAATGGTAGCCAGAAGATCAGTATAGAAGGTCAGGTGACACCTGGACATATATAGTAAGCTTTATAGGAGAGGGACCCTGAGTTTAGGGAACCTGAATCTTTTATACTGGGCAGTAAGCATGCCTGCTCTTTGCTCTGAAGGGAGATATTATCTCCATTTTTAAAGGCTGTTCACTATACAAACAGTCTGGAAATAATAGAATGGAACAGTTATTTTTTCTGCTCACAAGACAGAGAAATGTGAGACTCACTCCAAAAATTGTCTCCCATGACATTGACACTCACAGAACATGCTTTAGTGCTTGGCATCCTGTGGGTTGACAGCTGAAATAACTGTGGATCTGCAAAAGCCCTTTCTGATTCAGGATGTCATCTAATCTGAACAAACCATTATTGCACATTCCCAAGAACATTTTCCTGAGCTTGTCAATTGTCAAACCACCTACAGGTATTCATCTTCTCTTTTTTAAGGTCAGCAGAAATTTCTAAAACTATTGTCTTTTCCCATTTCCCAAAGACATTGAAGGATTCATATTTAGAAGGCTTCTGGAAAGTAGCAATGAGTGAGCCAAGTCACCACAACTAGAGAATCTGTGCACCACAACAAAAATCCTATGTGTCACAATAAGACTCCAATGCAGCCAAATAAATAAACAATATTTTAAGTCTAAATAAAAAGTAGTTAATATCCTGCCATTCTAGTATATAAGTATTTCATTTACCATGAAAAGAGCGTTATATAATGACAAATATTTAATGTTTAAAGAATTGACATTTTCACACAATTTTTACTTTCTAGTTAAGCCACTTCAAGATACATAGCATTTGTTTATGTATCTCTCTATATATTTCTCTTATACCTATGAAGGAAATGATGACATTGTCATCAGCTTGATATTCCCAGGGAGTAACATGGTGCCTAGTAGGTCCACAGAGCAGGTGATCAACAGATGAATAATGAGTTAATCAGTTAAACATTGGGAGGATTTGCACTGATCCAAGGGCATGCCCATCATGCTGATATCAAGCTAAATGGACTTTCTGTCAGGTATACCTCTATAATAAGAGTGGAGAAGATTAAAGAATCTGGATTGTTAAAGGGCTCTAATTTATAGATTATTTACTAGGAAGGATATATGGTACAATCAAAAGAGCAGAAGAGGAGAAGATATTTATTCAAGAACTGGCTCTGCCACTGTCCGTCTGGGAATGTCTTTGAGCAAGGCACACACTGTCTATGGAGTCAGTTTTCTCACCAGTTAAAGGAGAGGTACGTGGGACTTCCCCAATGGTCCAGTGGCTAAGGCTATGCTTCCTCTTCAGGGCATGCATGTTCAAACCCTGATCAGGGAAGTTCAACAACACAAACAGAAGAGGTACACTCATGAGTTTTGCAGGAGTGGTGAGTTTTGCAGGAGTGGTGAGTTTTGCAGAAACAGTGAGTCCAGCTCTAGCCCCCCATTCTTACAACACCACAGGTGCTCTTTTTGGGTTTTATAGATTCCATTTGTGCAATAAGGTGCTATGGTTAGAATTTTGTAAAGCTTAAGACCACATGATCAAAAATATTTTTCCAACTTTACTATTTATATATATTAAACTGGATGAGAAAAAAAGAAGCTGCCAATTTCTATAATCAGAGCCAAAAATTAAACTATTACTTTTATGGTACTTACTTTTAGCAGATTTTCTAAGACAAATTCTCAAGACTTTCATAACTTTTAAACTCACATACTTAGTGAATATTTAATCCACGTCTTAAATTCACTTACCTAGAAATCATCATAAAGTTTCTATCCTGAGGACTAATGCCACATCTAAAGGGACTTCTTAGTCTATTTAACAATTTTTTTTTCAGAATAAAGCCTGAATTTCAAAGCATGATAATTTAATTTAGTAACTAAGCTTCTAATTAACCTCACTTATGAAATTTTTACAAATTGAAAACATTATTCTTCTGTTTCTCATTTACTGGCCCTTACACTGGTAAAGACTCTGATGCTGGGAAGGATTGGGGGCGGGAGGAGAAGGGGACGACAGAGAATGAGATGGCTGGATGGTATCACCGACTCGATGGACATGAGTTAGTGAACTCCAGGAGTTGGTGATAGACAGGGAGGCCTGGCGTGCTGTGATTCAGGGGGTCGCGGAGAGTCGGACATGACTGAGCGACTGAACTGAACTGAACTGAACTATGAGCTAACAATGCTTATGAGCAAGATCACTGGTGCACTGAGAAGCACTTTTTCCAAAACTGAATTTCTCCTGGTGCCGGATTTTTTAGTATTTTGATTGGGGAAAATAAATCTTTCATTTTCCTTGATAATATTAATAATTAAACTAAATATAATAGTATTTAACATTTGGGGAGCATTTACTATATACATCAACACTATTACAAACACTTTAAATAAACAATACTTCACTGAATTCTCACAATCTACCCCAAAGGTAGGGTTTGCTACACTCTCCATTTTCCAAAGGAGCAGCGGAGACATAAACTTTCACATTTAGTGAGGAGAAGAACCAGCCCTACCCAAACACCTGCCTCCTGAGCCCAAGTCTGGAACCACATTGCTATATGTCAGCATCCACTGCAGGACATTAACAGCCTGGGAATGAAATAAACCAAGATGATGATTACTAAAACAACATCCGTAAGTCAGAATTCACATTACTCTTTTCCATTTATGTTTATTTTTCTCAGAATATATTTTCCCACAGTAAATTAAATAAAATAGGATGAAGTAATGAGAAAAAAAACAAAACAATGGAGATAGAGCTAAAGTCAGTAAACCTGCCCTTAACACAGTTCTGCCACTAACTGGTTTATGTGGCTTTGCACAAGTCTTTAAATATCTATTCCAAGCTTTAAGAGAGAAAAAAAAAAAAACAAATCTAACAACTTTACATAAAACTCATGAGACTTTTAGGGAATCATATCAATAGTACTGTTAATCAGCAAAACACATGTGAAAATTATTATTATTAAACGAATAACTGTAAATAATAGGCATGTTTTATTATACGATCCTAAACTAGCTTTAAAAAAAACCTATTCTAAGACAGTTTAAAAATGGCTTCCTTTGTTTCATGGAACTTTTCCTAAAGATAACACTAAAGTTGTCACTACTTCCTGCATGACTCTTCATTACTCTGCAACTTCCTGAAGATGAACCACATTAAATAAACTCAAGAGAGGCCAGAGTTAGAAGATACAGTACTTAGCAAACACTATTTAAGTTGATTCATCTTATAGGATAGATGCTTTGCCTTTTATTTTTCAGAAAAAAAAGAAGCTGAAATTAAAAGCACATATTTTTTATCTATTGATGTTGAGTAAAATCTAGCCTATAAGTGGAAACACTAAACAGTAAGATTTTGGTCGATATGTGATCTTATGCTAGGCTTTCCATGAGGACTGTTCCTTTCTTCAACACCATACCTTTTTCACAAAGGAAGTCTGCCTCTAGCAGTCACTTCATCTTGCTACCTGAAATCAAAGGTCATGGTGTTATTCTCAGGAAAAGCTAAAAAGAAAACTCCTATTCTTAAATTTGCTAGTTGTATGCCCAAAGTTGAAATTACTTTTTCCTCCTATTCAGGATTTGCCCATATAAAAATATCTGCTAACACCTATATATGTAGAAATTTATAACTGTTTAGGGTAGCTATGCTTTAAATAAGTCAACCCAGTAAAATGTGTAAATTAGTTTTCAACTTCTTTGGGATTAGGGAATGGAGGTGGAAATTTTATCTTTGCATTTGTTTTTCAAGTTATGGCTAATCATATGCATCAAGAATTAGTCCACAAATTATATGAGTATAAAATTTAAAAACTACCAATTTTTAGTTGGGTTTACTTTTTATTTAATGTCCTCAGTTCAGTTCAGTCGCTCAGTCGTGTCCAACTCTTTGCGACCCCATGAATCACAGCACGCCAGGCCTCCCTGTCCATCACTAACTTCCGGAGTTCACTCAAACTCATGTCCATCGAGTCGGTGATGCCATCCAGCCATCTCATTCTCTGTAGTCCCCTTCTCCTCCCACCCCCAATCCCTCCCAGCATCAGAGTCTTTTCCAATGAGTCAACTCGTCGCATGAGGTGGCCAAAGTATTCCAGTTTCAACTTTAGCATCAGTCCTTCCAATGAACACCCAGGCCTGATCTCCTTTAGGATGGACTGGTTGGAACTCCTTGCAGTCCAAGGGACTCTCAAGAGTCTTCTCCAGCACCACGGTTCAAAAGCATCAATTCTTCAGCAATCAGCTTTCTTCACAGTCCAACTCTCACATCCATACATGACCACTGGAAAAACCATAGCCTTGACTAGACGGACCCTTGTTGGCAAAGTAATGTCTCTGCTTTTTAATATGCTATCTAGGCTGGTCATAACTTTCCTTCCAAAGAGTAAGCGTCTTTTAATTTCATGGCTGCAATCAGCATCCGCAGTGATTTTGGAGCCCAAAAAAATAAAGTCTGACACTGTTTCCACTTTTTCCCATGAAGTGATGGGACCAGATGCCATGATCTTTGTTTTCTGAATGTTGAGCTTCAAGCCAACCTTTTCACTCTCCTCTTTCACTTTCATCAAGAGGCTTTTGAGTACCTCTTCACTTTCTGCCATTAGGGTGGTGTCATCTGCATATCTGAGGTTATTCCTAGGTCTTTTTTAAACTTATTTTTTCCTTAATAAAATAACATTATAAAAAAACATTTTATTTTGGAGTATCAGAGGATGAGATGGTTGGAGAGCATCACTGACTCAATGCATATGAACTTGGGCAAACTCCAGAAGATAGTGAGGGACAGGGAGGCCTGACATGCTGCAGTCTGTGAGGTCGCAAAGAGTCAGACACGATTTAGTAACTGAATAACAACAACAAATAATCAGTTAACAATGTTGTGATAGTTTCAGGTGAACATCAAAAGAACTCAGCCATACATATACATGTATCCATTCTCCCCAACAAGCCCCCTCCAACCAGTCTGCCACATAACATTCAGCAGAGTTCCATGTTCTGTACTACATAGGTCCTTGTTGGCTATCCATTTTGAATACAGCAGTGTGTGAATACATTCATGAAACACTGACTATATTGTTTTACCATTCACCTTCTAAATCAATTGTTGTTTCTCTTGATTGAATGATAATAGCAATCACCGCCTTCATAGCCTTCAGACTCTAATTGGTAATGCTCTCAATGAAAATGACTTCACTACTTTCATCCATATGTAAACACACCACATAAAAGACAAATTCTTGGACTTCCCTGGTGGAGTAGTGGATAGAAGTCCTCCTGCCAATTCAGGGGACACAGCTTTGATCCCTGGTCTGGGAAGATTCCACATGCCACATAGCAACTAAGCCTGTGTGCCACAACTACTGAGCCTGTGCTCTAGAGTCTGCAAGCTGCAACCACTGAGCCAGAGTGCCTAGAGACAGTGCTCCACAACAAGAGAAGCCACCACAATGAGAGGCCTGTGAACCACAATGAAGAGTAGCCACCTCTCGTTGCAACTAGAGAAAGCCTGTGAGCAGCAGTGAAGACCCAGCATAGCCAAAAATAAAAGACCAAAAGATTTGTTAGAAATAATAATAATTCAAAAGGAAATAAAGGACATTTGGAATTAAAAAAGAAGCAAAATCTTGACCCAAATAAGGCCAAGAATTTAAGAGTAGGATGTGGCTTTGAGTTTATGCATAATTCCTGAAATTGTCACTTCTGATACTTTGGAGTGAAGGGAAAAGAAAGCTGATAAGGTTGGCTTATTGAGTCTGTAATGTCCTGCTTTAATATCCAGCTGTTTTTCATCTTTTGTGACTATTTGTGAGAATTCCAGGAGTTATATAGAGTGGGAAATTGTTCCACAGATTAATTATTGGAAAGGAATGCTCTATCCTCATGCCTTTGGGATGCCAATTGACTCAAGAGCAGGTGGGTCCAAACAAGCTAAATTCAGTTCAAGTCAATTCATACTTACTAATATGCAAAGTTACCTGCGAAGGATATGGAGAAAATTAAAACAAGCACAAGCTGGGCCTAAGGCATTTCTAGGAAAAATAATACATTTCAGCAAATCTCATGAGACAAAAATCCACTTGTGCTAAGCCTTCCCCCTCATTTTGCATTTGTTTCAACTTCTCTTCCAAATAGTGTTCTGAGGATGAAATGACATCATTGCCTTCACCCAATCCAAGACTTGTGAGTTGTCTCTAACCTCCAAACACGTAAAGGCACATGTGTGATTACAAAGTAAACTTTACCTTACATATAGATTCTATTTTTTCTCAAAAAGTTCTGGTGGGGACTGAAAGCTCACAATCAAATAAATAAGGACATACTAGTGAGTTCCATTTTATTTGTTACAAAAAACATTGCTAAGTTTTTAAAAAATATTTTAAATCTCATCAGTCTCTACTTCCAATCTAGAGATAATAATTGTTACTTATTTGATTTGAGAGTGTCAAAAAGAAATTTTGAGTGTTATTTAATTTGGTTGTTTAAAGAGACAGTCATTATTTATTTAAACATTGAATAAATATCACCCTTTCATTAACAGTTAAGGGCTTCCCTAGTGGCTCAGTTAGATCTGCCTGCAATGCAGGAGATCCGGGTTCAATCCCTGGGTTGGGAAGATCTCCTGGAGAAGGAAATGGCAACCCACTCCGGTGTTCTTGCCTGGAGAATTCCATAGACAGAGGAGCCAGGCAGGCTACAGTCCATGGCTATAGTCACACTTTCACTTTTCATTAACAATTAGGCTTCCCAGGTGGCACTAGTGGTAAAGAATCCACCTGCCAATGAAGGAGACCCAAGAGATGTGTGTTTGATCCCTGGACTGGGATGATCCTCTGGAGCAGGAAATGGCACCCCATTTCAGTATTCTTGCTAGAAAATTCCAGGGGCAGAGAAGCTTGGCAGACTACAGTCCATAGGACTACAGTCCATTGGATACAACTTAGTGATTAAACAACAAACAGCTCAAGATATACTCAAATGTACATTTCATGTTTTACATAATTTTTGATGAATATACTAAAAGAATCTGACACAACTGAGTGACTGAGCACTTTCATTAACAACTGTTTTCATTATTAGATACACAGTAAGTTTGTCACAATAAAAATGCAAATAGTCTAGTATGATATGAATAGTTTATTAATGGTTATGTACATTTTATCATATAGCTTATCAAATTTCTGTGTTTATAATTATTCTTTCTTATTAGTGCATACTTTGTCTCCAAACTTATAACTGGCAGTTTTTTTCAATTTTCCTAACACAACACTTAAAAGCCAAATTACCAAAGTCATATATCTGACAATATCATCATTAAAGATTATATTTGTTTTACAAACATTTCTGTTCTGTTCTGTTCCATCACTCAGTCGTGTCCGACTCTTTGTGACCCCGTGGACTGTAGCCTACCAGGCTTCTCTGTCCATGGGATTCTCCAGGCAAGAATACTGGAGTGGGTTACCGTTTCCTTCTCCAGGGGATCTTCCCGACCCAGGGATCGAACCCGGGTCTCCCACATTGGAGGCAGACGCTTTAACCTCTGAGCCACAAACATTTACTCAACAAAATTCCCTCAAGTGACACCTATAAACAAGGGCACTAAGGACCAAGATGTGAATGACTCAATTCTGCTCTTATTGATCCCTATCTGGTAACAGATACAAACAAATTACCATACAGCTAGAAAATGGTTATGAAAGGATAAGCACCTAACTAGTCTGGAATGCTAAACAAAGTGACAAGAAAGTTAGGAGTTGAAGCAACAGTAAGAGGTGGACAGCCTGTTTAGTCGCTAAGTCATATCCAACTCTTTGCAACCTCATGGACTGTAACCAGCTAGCCCCCTCTGTCCATGGAATTTTCCAGGCAAGAATACTGGAGTGTGTTGCCATTTACTTCTCCAAGTGATCTTCCCAACCCAGGGATCAAACCCACATCTCCTGCCTTGGCAGGCAGATTCCTTACCACTGATCCACCAGGGGAGGCATAAAATCACCATCAGACTACTAGTCCTTAGTACAGTTCCTGTGAATGTGCCCATGACTGAACGGCTGAATGAATGAAAGAATGCATAAGACAGTTTGACCAAGTAATACTGGCTTCAGTCATGCTTGTTTCTCAATAATATAAACATTTTCAACACTTTATAGTTAGTCTACCGCATGCAAAACACCATATAGGAGTCATGGAGAATGACAAAAAAAGAAGAAATACAATTTCTGCTCTCAGGAAAGATGCATTAATTCAACAAATGTTTGTTGTGCTTTCTGTTTTTTCATATTCCTGGTGCTTTGCAGGCTGTAGACAGAAAAAATAATAGATACTACTTAAGGCCAGAGATGCTTGCAATGCAGGAGACCTGGGTTTGATCCCTGGGTTGGGAAGATTCCCTGGAGAAGGGAATGGCAATCCACCCGAGCATTCTTGCTTGGAGAATCCCATGGACAGAGGAGCCTGATGGGCTACAGTCTGTGGGGTCGCAAAGAGTCGGATATATCTGAGCAACTAACACTATTACTAAGGCCAGAGGAGAAACAGAAGCATAACAATAATTTCAGCATTACTAACCCTGACTTTTGAGACTCTCTTAATCATTCCTTATAAATTTTCAAGTGTATTCTTAACATTTTCTAAGCTCTGAAAATTATTATAAAGCAGTATATATATATATGCGCATACACACATATATGGCTCAAGACAGTAAAGTGTCTGACTGCAACGCAGAAGACCTGGGTTTGATCTCTGGGTTGGGAAGAACCTCTGAAGGGAATGGCAACCCACTCCAGTATTCTTGCCTGGAGAATTCCATAAACAGAGGAGCCTGATGGGCTACAGTCCATGGCATTGCCATATGTGTTCTAAAGACTCAAGGACTAAAGGACTAAAACTAAAACTGAAGTATTTAACATTATAGTAAAAGAAAGACATTAGGATTGCAGTCCCTACACTGTAGTTCCTTCCTTCAGTTCAGTTCAGTTCAGTCGCTCAGTCGTGTCCGACTCTCCGCGACCCCATGAATCACAGCACGCCAGGCCTCCCTGGCCATTACCAACTCCCGGAGTACACTCAAACTCATGTCCACAGAGTCGGTGATGCCATCCAGCCATCTCATTCTCCGTCGTCCCCTTCTCCTCCCGCCCCCAACCTTTCCCAGCATCAGAGTCTTTTCCAGTGAGTCAACTTGTCACATGAGGTGGCCAAAGTATTGCAGTTTCAGCTTTAGCATCAGTCCCTCCAATGAACATCCAGGATTGATCTCCTTTAGAATGGACTGGTTGGATCTCCTTGCAGTATAAGGGGACTCTCAAGAGTCTTCTCCAACACCACAGTTCAAAAGCATCAATTCTTCAGTGATCAGCTTTCTTCACAGTCCAATTCTCACATCCATACATGACCACGGGAAAAACCATTGCCTTGACTAGACGGACCTTGGCTGGCAAAGTAATGTCTCTGCTTTTTAATATACTATCAAGGTTGGTCATAACTTTCCTTCCAAGGAGCAAGCGTCTTTTAATTTCATGGCTGCAATCAGCATCTGCAGTGATTTTGGAGCCCCCAAAATTAAAGTCTGACACTGTTTCCACTGTTTTTCCATCTATTTCCCATGAAGTGATGGGACTAGATGCCATGATCTTTGTTTTCTGAATGTTGAGCTTCAAGCCAACCTTTTCACTCTCCTCTTTCACTTTCATCAAGAGGCTTTTGAGTTCCTCTTCACTTTCTGCCATAAGGGTAGTGTCATCTGCATATCTGAGGTTATTGATATTTCTCCCAGCAATCTTGATTCCAGCTTGTGCTTCTTCCAGCCCAGCGTACCTCATGATGTACTCTGCATAGAAGTTAAATAAGCAAGGTGACAATATACAACCTTGACGTACACCTTTTCCTATTTGGAACCAGTCTGTTGTTTCATGTACAGTTCTAACTGTGGCTTCCTGACCTGCATACAGGTTTCTCAAGAGTCGGGTCAGGTGGTCTGGGATTCCCATCTCTTTCAGAATGTTCCACAGTTTATTGTGATCGACACAGTCAAAGGCTTTGGCATAGTCAATGAAGCAGAAATAGATGTTTTTCTGAAACTCTCTTGCTTTCTCCATGATCCAGCGGATGTTGGCAATTTGATCTCTGGTGCCTCTGCCTTTTCTAAAACCTGCTTGAACATCTGGGAGTTCACGGTTCACATACTGCTGAAGCCTGGCTTGGAGAATTTTGAGCATGACTTTACTAGCACGTGAGATGAGTGCAATTGTGCGGTAGTTTGAGCATTCTTTGGCATTGCCTTTCTTTGGGATTGGAATGAAGACTGACCTCTTCCAGTCCTGTGGCCACTGCTGAGTTTTCCAAATCTGCTGGCATATTGAGTGCCGCACTTTCACAGCATCATCTTTCAAGACTTGAAACAGCTCAACTGGAATTCCATCACCTCCACTAGCTTTGTTAGTAGTGATGCTTTCTAAGGCCCACAGTACTTCTATTTCATTCCTGTGAGCTGAGGTCCAAACAGTCCACCTATTCTCTTCCATATATGTCACAACATTCGCAAAGTCAACTGATTTCACCATTCCTAACTAAGTTCTGGAAAGCCCTTGCTGTTTCTCTTGTCCTCATCTTTTAACCCAGCTTGTAGCCATTAAAAAGTCATGTGGGGTTTTCCACATTGGTTACTTCTCCTTCCTCTTCACTTACAGAACACTTAATGCTATATCTGTTCATGACCACTTAATGACTCAGTACCAACAGACTGGCACTTGAGAAAAAGCTCTCAAGCCTCATAACATGCGGTTCTATCATAATCTATACCTTAAAGTTCTTCAAAAAGTTCTAATAAACTTTGGGGTCATGAAATACTACATCACACCAATACTCCAGAATTTTCAGTGGAACGTGGTTCCCATGTCTGAAAACTGAGTATCATTGGTTTAACACTTATAACCTGCTTTTGCAAATAGATCATAACCTCCTCATAAGCAAAAAGTAGATATCTTTTAACATCCCACTGTGTTTGAAACAGTCAGAAATATATCAAATGCTCAAAATATTTGTCAATTACTTATTTCATTGGAAGGGAAACAATAACAAATGTCTATATGTTTAATTTAGAGCATTTGAATAAATTTACTAGGTTGGAAGACTTTTCCACTAAGTTCTTCTTATGCCTAAGGTTAGGCAATTTTGACAATTGCATTAATTGTTAGCAATACATCAACCAGCAACTTTTCTTATATTCCTCATATCCAATTTTCTGGAGAATATTTTACTTCAATAAATTATGGCTTGAATGAAATAAACACTGTATTCCCTAGTGTTCTGAAAACCATAAGTTTACCAGATATGAATACATAAACCTCAGATATTTATATGATCAATAAATGAATTGATAGAAATAAGCTATATAAATATAATACAAATCACCACAGTTCCTAATACCTTAGTAAATTTGTAGTTTTAGCAAAACACAGAATATTTATAGAATATTTTAAGGCTCAAACCAGTTCTCAAACTTTATATAAGGAATTCATTGAATGGTAGATTTGTTTGTACTTGATGCTATGTGAGAGGTTATTCACAAATACTCAGAAATCAACTTCCAAGAAATACTTTAAATTACCTCAACACTTTTTTTAAAAAGTAGCAAGTTTCCAGTAAGCTTCCCTATGATCTTTGATATCTTTAAACCAAAGGAATTTCTATACCTTTACCATTCCAAAATTTTAGAACTTTTAGAAAGACTTTGCCCCCAAACACCATTTTATACTATCATTTTCTACGTATTCCATTATGTTATTTTTAAAAGGGGTTGCCTGGAAAGCATTGTTATATCCTAATACTATGATAGAATTGGAAAAGATTGTAAGTAATCACTTTAGAAAATATAAATGTGAAAGTAAAACTATTCTCTCTCTCACTCTGTCAAAGTTTGTTTCAGCCAGGATATTTTGGAGTATGATACCTGGAACCCAGTGCATTCTCTTGGCAAAACTCTGTTAGCCTTTCCCCTGGTTAATTTTGTACTCCAAGGCCAAAGTTTCATGTCACTCCAAGTATATCTTGACTTCCGACTTTTGCATTCCAGTTCCCTATGATGAAAAAGACATCTTTTTTTGGTGCCAGTTCTAGAAGGTCTTGTAGGTCTTCATACAACCATTTGACTTCAGCTTCTACG
The DNA here is from genome assembly GCF_049115385.1 of Moschus berezovskii. Lineage (NCBI taxonomy): Eukaryota > Metazoa > Chordata > Mammalia > Artiodactyla > Moschidae > Moschus > Moschus berezovskii. The sequence continues at coordinate 77,107,792 of NC_142469.1, read as the reverse complement.
GCATTAGTGGTTGGGGCGTAGACTTGGATTACTGCAATATTGAGTGGTTTGCCTTGGAAACAAACAGAGATCATTCTGTCATTTTTGAGGTTGTACCCAAGTACTGTATCTCAGACTCTTTTGTTGACTCTGAGGGCTACTCCATTTCTTCTAAGGGATTCTTGCCCACAGTAGCAGATATAATGGTCATCTGAATTAAATTTGCCCATTCTGGTCCATTCTACTTCACTGATTCCCAAAATGTCAATGTTCATTCTTGCCATCTCCTGTTTGACTGCTTCCAATTTACTTTGATTCATGGGCCTAACATTCCAGGTTCCTATGCAATACTGCTCTTTACAGCATCGGACTTTACTTCCATCACCAGTCACATCCACAATTGGGTGTTATTTTCACTTAGGCCAAAGCCTTTGACTGTGTGGATCACAATAAACTGTGGAAAACTCTTCAAGAGATGAGAATACCAGACCACATTACCTGCCTCCTGAGAAAACTGTATGCAGGTCAAGAAGCAACAGTTAGAACCAGACATGAAACAACAGACTGGTTCCAAAGTGGGGAAGGAGTACGTCAAGGCTGTATATTGTCACCCTGTTTATTCAACTTACATGCAGACTACATCAATGTGAAATGCCAGGCTGGATGAAGCACAAGCTGAAATCAAGAATGCCAGGAGAAATATCAATAACCTCAGATATGCAGGTGACACCACACTTACGGCAGAAAGCAGAGGAACTAAAGAGCCTCTTAATGAAAGTGAAAGAGGAGAGTGGAAAAGCTGGCTTAAAACTCAACATTCAAAAAACTAAGATCATGGCATCCGGTCCCATCACTTCATGGCAAACAGATGGGGAAACAATGGAAACTGTGACAGATTTCATTTTCTTGGGCTCCAAAATCACTGCAGATGGCTACTGCAGCCATGAAATTAAAAGCAACTTGCTCCTTGGAAGAAAAGCTATGACAAACCTACACAGTGTATTAAAAAGCAGAGACATTACTCTGCCAACAAAGGTCCATCTAGAAAAGGCTATGGTTTTTCCAGTAGTCATGTATGGATGTGAGAGTTGGCCTATAAAGAAATCTGAGTGCCGAATAATTGATGCTTTTGAAGTGTGGTGTTGGAAAAGACTCTTGACAGTCCTTTGGACTGCAAGGAAATCAAACCAGTCAATCCTAAAGGAAATCAATCCTGAATATTCACTGGAAGGACTGATGCTGAAGCTGAAACTCCAATACTCTGGCAACCTGATGTGAAAAGCCAACTCATTGGAAAAGACATGGAAGGCAGGAGGAGAAGGGAATGACAGAGGATGAGATGACTGGATGGCATCACCGGCTCAGTGGATGTGAATTTGAGCAAACTCTGGAAGATGGTGAAGGATAGGGAAGTGTGGTGTGCTGCAGTCCATGAGGTTGTAGGAGTCGGACATGATGGAGCAACTGAACTGAACTGAACTTATATGGAACCCATTTTAAAAAAGACATACTGGCTCATGAAACTGACAAAATTGATTTAGCACCAAGAACTCAGGTTTTCTCTGCATCTCTGGTCTGTATTTTGCTGGGACTTCACATATTTGTCTCCCACCATCTACAGGTGCTCTTTTGATGATCCTAAAATGTCTACGGCATCCCCAAACCTCACAACCTCACATGATCTTCCCCTTTCTTCCAATGCTTACTCAGATAGCCTATCCCAATAACCTGGGATTGCAAAGTTATATCCATATATCTTATTTCTAATGTGTGGTTTCCATTCTGTTCTGTTCCGTTGCTCAGTCGTATCCGACTCTATGCGACCCCGTGGACTGTAGCCTACCAAGCTTCTCCATCCATGGGATTCTCCAGGCAAGAATACTGGAGTGGGTTACCGTTTCCTTCTCCAGGGGATCTTCCCGACCCAGGGATCGAACCCGGGTCTCCCACATTGGAGGCAGAAGCTTTAACCTCTGAGCCACCAGGGAAGCCCGTGGTTTCCATTTGACAGTAAAATAAGCTTAGAGATTGAAAGGCTTCTTAGATCCAATTTCTGTGTGTGTGTATGTGTGTGTGTGTGTAGGTTTCTCCACATTAACAAACAATTCAGATTGCACAATTAAAGGGCTCAGTCTCACAAAACTGTTCTCCACTTCAGAAGTCAGTTGCAAGCCCAGGCTCTTACCGGTGCTTCTGACTGACTGGTTATAAATTAAAGGTTTCCACAACCCCCTCCCTGCTTTCTATTAATTTGCTTGAACAGCTCACAGAACTCAAAGAAACATTTTACTTAACAGCCAGATGGAAGAGATGCATAAGGCAACATAGGTGGAAAGGGCACTGAGCTCCATGCCTTCTCCAGCTACACCAGGCTCCTAAACTGCCATGTGGTCACCAACCCAGAAACTTCCTGAACCCTATCCTTTTGTACTTTTATGGAGGCTTCATCACATAGGCTGATTAAATCATCAGCCATTGGCAACTGATTGAACCTCTTGCAGCTCCCCAGAGGTCTGGTATGGCGAGGGTGGGAAGGGGGGAAAGGAGGTCTCAACCCTCTAATCTCGAGGCTGGTGCCAATGGCAGTCCTTAAGTGCTTCCAAAGGTGACCTCATTCATATAACAAAAGACATCTTTATCATTCCCAATACTTAGGAAATTTTAAGTGTTCTGAAAGCTGTGAGCTAGAAATGACACAAAGACCAAGAATACATATATCACTGAAAGATGATGTATTTCTTATAAATCACAGTATCACTGAGGCCAAAATCAACATTTTTAAAAAATGAAATAGAACTGATTTTAAAGTACCAAAAGTATCATATATGATAACAATAAATATTGTTTCTGTAAGTTTTTTGTTTCACTAAATGCATGTTTATTGTGACTGTATATGTACTAGATCAAAAAAAACAAGCTCCTGATACAGTTGAAAGTTTGTGTTTGGTGTAAACACACTTTACAGCTCCTCCAGGTGCTGGATAAGTGAGAAGAGTTTGTAATAAGGCCAAGATTAGCATAATGAAACTAAGTTACTGAAACAAAACATGAAATGAAAAACAAGGCAGGGGTGGTGGGTATTGAGAAATAAGAATGGGAAAGATAAGAACCAGACAAACGAATTTATTTTGAAGGCAATGAAAACCATGTGAAAGTTTTAAGCAGGTAAGTAAATACTTTGCAGTACTTCTGGCAGCATTGGAAGGAGCAAATTGGAAAGGGGAAATAAGGTAGACCAAAAAATAGTTAATAACAAAAAGATTAATACAGGGATTCAGACGAAAGATGCTAATGGCATGGTATACTGGGAAAATATCATGAGAAGGTAGAGTCCAGAGAGCTTTGGGGCTGACTAGACATAGGACGTGAAAGAGATAAAGGAATATCAAACAGCGTACGGGCTTCAATAAGGAGTGATGTTGATTCCCATCAGTAAGACTGGGAATACTAAAGGGAGTAGATTTGGGGGTGGCTTTGAGTACTTTAAGGTCTGTGTAGGACATTCAGATTAATGTCTTATGCGCAGCGAGAACATTTCTGGTCAAGATCCAGAAAGCAGGGAACCATCTACATGAGGCAGTGGAAGAACATGTAAGTAAGAAGAGGACCACGGACAAAAGGCTATAGGGCGTCTGTGGTAGGGCGAAATGAGACTTCAAAGGGAGACTAAAGGAGATGGTTCAAGAGACGGAGAGGGGATGAGACTCAACTACAAAACCAAAGAGAAGTCAAGTTATATATAAGGACTGAAAAGAATCCACTAGACTTGGCAACGAATAGGTGGCAAATCACTGTGCTAAATTCAGAAACCTTATTACAATGAGTTGTATGGTAAATATTCGGAACAGTAAACAGAGTGTGTGTGTGTGTGCATGTGTGTTTGTCATTGTGTGCCACATGTATATGTGTGTTTTAGGACCTTCAGAGTATAAAAACACACTCTATAGAAGGACGTGCAGGACAAAGGTGGGTTGTTTTGTCTGGCTGGCTTCAAAGAAACAGGCAAGAACTTGCGAGTGTCTTCCGGTGGATAGTGGAGTAAACCCATGATGTTTACAGGAGTTAGAGCTCAGTGGAAAAGCAGGAGCCAGGCACAAGCCCCCAGGTCAGTTTAGTCACTCAGTCATGTCTGACTCTGTGAACCCATGAATCTCAGCATGCCAGGCCTCCCTGTCCATCACCAACTCCCGGAGTTCATTCAAACTCATATCCATCGAGTCGGTGATGCCATCCAGCCATCTCATTCTCTGTCGTCCCCTTCTCCTCCCGCCCCCAATCCTTCCCAGCATCAGAGTCTTTTCCAGTGAGTCAACTCGTCGCATGAGGTGGCCAAAGTATTGGAGTTTCAGCTTCAGCATCAGTCCTTCCAATGAACACCCAGGATTGATCTCCTTTAGAATGGACTGGTTGGATCTCCTTGCAGTCCAAGGGACTCTCAAGAGTCTTCTCCAGCACCACAGTTCAAAAGCATCAATTCTTCAGCGATCAGCTTTCTTCACAGTCCAACTCTCACATCTATACATGACCATGGGAAAAACCATAGCCTTGACTAGACGGACCTTTGTTGGCAAAGTAATGTCTCTGCTTTTTAATATGCTATCTAGGTTGGTCATAACTTTCCTTCCAAAGAGTAAGCGTCTTTTAATTTCATGGCTGCAATCAGCATTCGCAGTGATTTTGGAGCCCAAAAAAATAAAGTCTAACACAGTTTCCACAGTTTCCCCATCTATTTGCCATGAAGAGATGGGACCAGATGCCATGATCTTAGTTTTCTCTATGTTGAGTTTTAAGCCAACTTTTTCACTCTCCTCTTTCACTTTCATCAAGAGGCTTTTGAGTTCCTCTTCACTTTCTGCCATAAGGGTGGTGTCATCTGCATATCTGAGGTTATTGATATTTCTCCCGGCAATCTTGATTCCAGCTTGTGCTTCTTCCAGCCCAGCGTTCCTCATGATGTACTCTGTATAGAAGTTAAATAAGCAGGGTGACAATATACAGCCTTGATGTACTCCTTTTCCTATTTGGAACCAGTCTGTTGTTCCATGTCCAGTTCTAACTGTTGCTTCCTGACCTGCATATAAGTTCCTCAACAGGCAGGTCAGGTGGTCTGGTATTCCCATCTCTTTCAGAATTTTCCAGTTTATCGTGATCCACAGAGTCAAAGGATTTGTCATAGTCAATAAAGCAGAAATAGATGTTTTTCTGGAACTCTCTTACTTTTTCCATGATCCAGCGGATGTTGGCAATTTGGTCTCTGCCTCCTCTGCCTTTTCTAAAACCAGCTTGAACATCTGGAAGTTCACGGTTCACGTACTGCTGAAGCCTGGCTTGGAGAATTTTGAGCATGACTTTACTAGCGTGTGAGATGAGTGCAATTGTGTGGTAGTTTGAGCCTTCTGTGGCATTGCCTTTCTTTGGGATTGGAATGAAAACTGACCTTTTCCAGTCCTGAGGTGGCAAGAATACACAGAAGAACTGTACAAAAAAGATCTTCACAACCAAGATAATCACGATGGTGTGATCACTCACCTAGAGCCAGACATCTTGGAATGTGAAGTCAAGTGGGCCTTAGAAAGCATCACTACGAACAAAGTTAGTGGAAGTGATGGAATTCCAGTTGAGCTACTTCAAATCCTGAAAGATGATGCTGTGAAAGTGCTGCACTCAATATTCAGCAAATCTGGAAAACTCAGCAGTGGCCACAGGACTAGAAAAGGTCAGTTTTCATTCCAATCCCAAAGAAAGACAATGCCAAAGAATGCTCAAAATACCACACAAAGCCCCCAACAAGTCAGAAAATCTGTGAATGTGCTGTAAAGACACACAGGAAGATATTTCATAAGAATAAGCATCTTTAGGACAGGGTTTGTTGAGAACATTGTACCACTTTGGAGACGGGGGAAAGGGAGGCAGCGTGGGAAAGGTGGTCTCATCTGTGCATATCAGGATCCTGAAGGCAGACTTTGGGGGAAATCAGAGAGAGAAAGAAGGCTGACCAACCACCTGCTGAGATGACTACTTTCCAACAGGGAAGAGTCACACAGTACCATCACCAATCTACCCAATCTTTAGGTTTCTCTATTCAGCTTCCCTAATACTTTCATTGTGTCTCACTTTCTCCCAAGAGGCAGATGAAATACCATATCTTTTACTAATAGCATGATAAAATTAGGTCACCTCTTTTACAGCCATTAAGTGCAATTGCATCATCTGAAGGGATATTTCATTTTCCACTTGCACAGTTCTATTTTGAAACTGTCTTTTCTAGCAAGTGAATTCCATAAAGTTAAATTATCCCATATGTACAGAGGGCACTCAGTATCATTCATGATGTGCTACTGTTGCTGCTGCTAAGTCGCTTCAGTCGTGTCCGACCCTGTGCAACCCAATAGACGGCAGCCCACCGGGCTCCCCCATCCCTGGGGTTCTCAAGGCAAGAACACTGGAGTGGGTTGCCATTTCCTTCTCCAATGCATGAAAGTGAAAAGTGAAAGTGAAGTTGCTAAGTCGTGTCTGACTCTTAGCGACCCCATGGACTGCAGCCTACCAGGCCTCTCCGTCCATGGGATTTCCCAGGCAAGAGTACTGGAGTGGCTTGTCATTGCCTTCTCCGATAGCCAAGCCAGTCTCATCCTCATCTTATATATATTAGACTTTCTTTCTCTCTTTTCCTCTCTTTCATGATTTTAACAGCAAAAACTAGAAAATTAAATTTTCTTCCCTCTCCTACAGTGTCAATATTGATGTGGATACACACACACATCTCCTGTCCCACAGAGACATTTTCCAGGCATTGTTTTTGCAACTAAATCCAAGATGGAACAGCAGCCTAATTTATTACTTTAGCATAAACACTTTTACTTTCTCATGGATATTAATATAATCTGCTTAAATGTTGTCGATATGCACACTCAATAATATGTTGTCGATATGCACACTCAATAATAACTGGTATCAAATTCCTTAGTTGTATTCTTTGCTTCTTTCGAGAACTGATACTCCCCCTCCCCACCCCCGTGGCACTTTGATGGCAAAAAAAAAGAAAAAATGGGATCCTAAGGACAGAATCACAAGTCATAAATCATTCACAAGTGACATAACAATGGTATGTGTTTTGCTGGAAAATCGCTGTCAACAGAAACTGTTAGCACATTCTTTTCTTTCCATGCAATATGCAGATCATATGACCCCGAAACCTACTGGGCTAAGGGGCTAAGACTTGGTCAATGTGCTAATGTAGAAATTTAGATCTGAAAATATTTAGATATGAGTTAAAAGGAAAGTTTTATTTCCCTTTAACGAGCATTTATTGAGTGCTTATACTGAGACAAGCATTGTCCTTGGCACTTCACAAGATTTGGAGATTTCATTCCTTCAAACTGTCCCAACAATCTTACAAAGCAGGTACTAGTATATCTCCAAGAGGTGCCAACTGAGGCTCAGATAGGTTAGTCTGCATGATGTCACACATTTAATAAAACACCTGATTAATGAAATAATAAAAGAAAAAGGAAAAAGAAAGATATCTCCTGAAGCAGTCAAAAAAAGAAATACTAAGTCCAGCAAATCCTATATTCACATCACTTCTGTATTACTTCTATCAACAGAACATTTGAAATTAAGATAACAAAAAGTCAGCCTAGTTAAATCCACAATGGTGGCTAATTTTAGGAACTGTTTTAAACTATAGAATTAACTTAAAGTAATAAAATTTCATACTAGAATATCAAAAATTATTCAAAGGCAGTGACTTCAGCTTTATATATACATATTGTTAGTATTAAAATCATCTCCATTTATTTAAACTTCTAAATTGGACTCTTTGCCATTCAGTTCAGTTCAGTCGCTCAGTCATGTCTGACTCTCTGTGACCCCATGAATCACAGCACGCTAGGCCTCCCTGTCCACACGTCCATGCGTGCTAAGTCTCTTCAATCATGTCTGACTCTTTATGACCCTATGGACTGTGGCCCGCCAGGCTCCTCTCTCCATGGGATTCTCCACGCAAGAATACTGGAGCGGGTTGCCATGCCCTCCTCCAGGGGATCTTCCCAACCCAGGATCAAAACCACATCTTTCAAGTCTCCTGCATTGGCAGGCCGTTTCTTTACCACTAGCGCCACCTGGGAAGCCTGTAAAGATGTATATCTTTCAGCAAACTAGATTTTTAACTTTTCAAAAAAGAACTGCTGAAAATCATCTTTAATTAAATACAAAACAAGTTTACTTTGTAGGCTTTATTCTTGAGATCTTAAAATGTAAGCACCAAAGGTTCTTAAAACATGTTCTACTGGTTTCTTTGTTTTTTCCCTTTGCTGTCCTAAGCTTGTCTGAATACTGGGCTGCCTGAAATAACAGAACAGTAAAATTTCCCTACTTCCATCATTGCCATTAAAAAGAAAGAGCCTAAGCAAGTGACCTTCAGCAGTGCATTTCTAAAAGGACGCCAGGTGATGCACTCTCAATGCACTTGGTCACCTGCCCTCACACAGAGTCTGAGAAACCCCCTAGTCCTCGGCAGTTGTTATAGGCAGAAGTCTACAGGTTGACACTTCTACTCAATAAGAGGTCATTTTCCCTTCCTGGAAAGTTGTATGTGATGCATGAGCAATACAGGAATTTGGAGTTCCTGAGCTCCCTTTAGATTAAGACCAGGCTTCCGTGAGCAAGAAGAGAACACCAGATGGCAGCCCCTGGTTGGCAGCTCCTCCATAAGCTGGTCTGGTAAAATCTGCTGGACTGGTGAGGAGAGGCCTGTGCAGATGGAGGGTTTTGTGCTCAGTTTTCCTGCAACAGCACCTGCCACAGTACCCAGCACAGTGCCCAGCAGTGCCTCACCTCACTGCAAAGTAAAATTGGTCCACAGTCTATGTGAAGATAGGCCGGAAGTTTGCCTGCCTACCTACAGAGTTGAAAGCAAGCAGTGGGAGTCTCAGGAATCCGCCATATTTGGAAACAGCTGCGAAAAACACACGAGCAAGAAGAATCAACAGAGAGCAGTGGGAAATGATGAAGATAACACCAAAGATTCATTTGGACAAAATCAGCTTTCATCATCTATATGTGAGAAACGGCTTAATGGTAAAGTATTTCCAGACACGAGCAAGTTAAGTCTGTGGTGACATGAATCTTTATCCTGCAGTTGTTAGCTTTCATACACACACATGGATCAATAAGAAAATCCCCACATTACAAACCTGCCACTCCCAGACAACAGCACTCCTAATCTCTGCCATGTGCGGTGATGACACAGATCTCATTCCACTGACAACATGAAACGCAAAAGGATTCACATCATACCACTCCACAGAGAAAGAAGGGGAAAGTTGTAAGCCTGAAACACACACTGGATTCAATATGAGGAAAGTACACTTTCACTGAAGATGAAGTTCACAAAATAAGCACAATGCTAATAACACACTGAGACACACTTATTAAGTAATAATTGTGAAAAATTGGTCTATGGTAGACACTGCTTCAGTGTTCATGGCCTGTCTGAGACTGTGTCATAGTATCTAGTCACATGGGTAGCTTATCAGGGAACGATGCAATCATTCAAGAAGATATTTTTTTGATGCCTGTGGTTGGTCCCAGTCTCAGCCTAAACAAGAGTTTAGGCTGAGTTAGAGACTGGACATTTTCAGTGTGGGCTGAAGCTGATGTCACAGTAGTACACACCCTGATATTAAGCCTCCCAAAGCATACCCATCATCTTGATTCATGTTTCCTTTTTTAGCTATATTAGTTTGATAGTGGATAAGAAGCAACACATCTGCCTACACAGCAAAATCACAAAAATCTTAATTGTCCGGGGAAAAAAAAAATCTTTATCTAAGCCCAAGAGTCTCTCCTAACACGGATCAGTAAACGCTATCTTTCTACTTCATGCTTATCTCAGCAACATAATGCTAACTCTGCTAATTATTCCACAGTGTTTTAAATGCCTTCTAGGGTGTGTGCTTCAAGAGTTTTAAGAAGCTCTGAAATAACTATTTTAAGAACATGCACTGTTCAAGATCAGTGTTTATAAAAAGAAGAAAACAGGAAGTGGAGTTTGCAAGAAGAGGCAGGGTATTCCCTTTAAAACTGAATTTAAATTCACATGTCCCTGCTCCACCTCTGCCCAAGCGTATGTAAAGTTACTCAGTCTTCTTGGACCTCGATTTCCTCACCTACAAAAAAGGAACAACATCCCTCACAGAGTTGTTATGAAGTTGAAGCAAGATCGTTTAGGTAAAAGGGCTTTTGTAAATTTAAAATTTCTACATAAACACAAGGCAATACAGCCATAGAGGGGATCCATTTCAGGCACATGGACACAGCACTAAGAAGCATTCCTGTTAAATTGATCAGACAAAACTGGCATTGTGCGTTCTAATGTCAAATTAAACAATGCATTAGTTCACATTTACTTCAAATCTGATGGTGTCAAGAGTTTAAATAGAGTGGTTTTTCTTCCTTTATGGTGTAAGCTCTGACCTAGCAGCTCTGATACCTTTGCAAAAAGCCTTATCCATCTGTCTAGATTTTAATATACAATTCCCATATGCACAGTTTTTTAAAAACTCACACATAGGGGAATATTTAGAAACTCTTTGGACAATTTGAACAACTTAGTTTTCAATGGTCTAGAATGTACTGGCTACCAGTTCCCATTTAATTTGAAAATCTGCTTGTTATTCCCATGGTAGCACAGTTTGCATTATAAACTAAATGAAAGAAGAAAGTCAGCCCAAATATATGTAGAGTGTAAAATGTATGTGGCATGATGTTAAGCATAAAATATTATCTTGTCTTTCTGAGAAATAAATAGCCTAAAGAAAACATCATGGACACAGGAAATAATAAAATTTTTGTTGTGCCCTGAAAATTTACATTCGATATTCTTACCTAAAAGTTCATTTGTTAAATGTCTCTACCAATTCTGAGCACCTAAGCTAAAAAATTAAGAAGTCAGATTTGATGTTCTCTAAGCTTTCGCACAGCTTTAATACTCAGAAATCCCTGCAAAGATAAATGGTCAAACTGTGATGGAAGTTTTAAAAATCAAGGCTCAGCTGGACTCAGTCCTAAGAAGAGCAAGAGCCACTGAAAGATAGAAGGGTACGTTTAAAGTTGCCAGACATTATCTAAAAGTACTTTCATAAACATGGTCTCCTTAGGCTAAAAAAACTAGAAGCAGGTGAGAAATTGAGTACTCGGAGATCAGGGCCATCTCTGAGCTCCCGTGGAAGGTAAATAGCAGGCGTGGAACTCACATCTCCAAGTTCCCAGCCAGTCCTTTTGTTGTTGTTGTTTAGTCGCTCAGTAGTGTCTGTCTTTTTGTGACCCCATGCATGGACTGCAGCCCGCCAGGTTCCTCTATGGGATTTCCCAGGCAAGAATACTGAAGTGAGTTCCCATTTCCTGCTCCAGGGGATTCTTCCTAACCCAGAGATCCAACTTGAGTCTCCTGCTTGGCAGGCGGATTCTTTACCACTGAGCCACTTGGGAAGCCTAGCCAGTTCTCTGAGTCCTACCTAATGATTTTCAAAAAGTATTCTAGGAAGCCCTGGAGTTTGGAGAAGGGGCCTATTGACAGGAGGTGGGAGCACATTTCAAAGGATGAATTGATAGCTCTAGCTTCATCTGCCCCCACCTTCCCGCTCCCCAGCAAACTCTCTAAGAACACATTCAAGTATATTCTCCATTAGTCTTCTCAAAATATCTATCCTTTCACTTATCCCCATTCTCCAAAATAAATGATCTCATCTAAATTCTATCTTCCTCTGAAACCTATTGATTTCCTTTCCTCAAGTCACACAGTTGCAAAAATGGTTACCTCCATTCTTTTCATTCCTACTCACTTATCACCGTTAAATATCTAGGAGACTCTACCTAAGGGCTGTAAATACTCCAGGTTGCTATGGCAATACACTTGTGTTGCTAACCTATCAGGAAAAGTGTTGAGAGACACATCTCCATGTAGAAGCATCTGTATTCTCCAGCACCATCTCAGACTAATGCAAGCAGACTAGAAGCGACACAGGGTTCTCATTCAAAGAACAGGATAAGTGAGACAAATAGCAAACTGAAGGAAACAGCATATTTTTTAAAAAAATTCTTTACTTCCCTCACTCCTCTAACCCTCAACTTCATTTACCAGCAAGTAAATGAACAAGCAAACATAAAACACAGACCACATGGAACAGTCTTGACTACCTTCTGACAAATACCTTTGCATCAGAAAATAGCCTCAGAAAGTCAGAGAACTAATTATAAGGAGAGGAAAGCATGAAGGAAATGAATGTCATTTCAATAGTAAACATCCGTGCTTCTTTCCCACCTCTGAACTCCCAGGGAGTACGCCCTCTCTTTAACCTTCATCTTAAGCAAATACAAGGAAATGTAAGCCAAGCCAGGGTCCCGGAAGATTTTAGGATAATATTTATTACTATTTTTCCAAAAGCCTCTGGCACATCTTTTTTTTCTTTTCTTTTTTTGCTGGAATTCATTTACTTGATTGGATTTGAGGCATGTCAGAAATATCATAAGACCACTCCCAACCCACGACAAATCGCTCCCTGTCCAGATGTCCTTATACGGCCAGACTACCTATAAATCTGACAGCTCAGTGTATGCATTGCGTATGGGTCTTGGCTCTGAGTCACATTCCCTGGGAGCTTTGATTTCCGCTTTGAGGGCTGGCACAGACTCCCGCTTGCTCTTATAAGAAAATGTCTACGACTGAAAGTTGAAGTGTGCAAGATTCCTTCTTTAAGTACACAAACACTCCAAGTCTGGCCACTTTCCTGTAGTCCTGCCAGGTTTTCTCTATGTCTGATACCTGATCAAGTAACTTATCTTTTTTTTAGGGGGGGAAAAAACAACAAAGAACATAAGAGAAGGAATGCAGTACATCCGCAGCTGAACATCTTACAAGCCTTAACCAAACGACCTGTACAAAGGATGCCTGAGAAGACACACGCATACCTTATATAGCTCTGTAAATAGGACTCAGTGGCCATCTCAGTGAATTCCTCATTTTACCAGGAAAAAAAAGAAAGCTCTCTAAAAAGCATTGGCCAGATAAACACTTGCTTACAAGACAAAATTAGTGCATCTTAACCATTCTGCACACAAATTCAAAGAACTTTTCTCTTTCATTTCTGACCTGCTGTCAGTCAGAAGCGTTGGGATAAGTCAGAGCTGGAAGAAGTTGTAAGAAGCCACTATTTCCACTTTACCGCCCAGGCACACACAAACATTTGCTGAGTCATTTATAATAGTAGAAGAATTCAGATTCCACGGCATGAGTGAAGGACAGAGTGTCAGCCTTTCCCTTTGAATTTCCTGACACCAGATGATCTGTATCACAACATAAACATACTTTTGAGTCTGTGAATGTCTTGGGTGTATTCCCTCCTCTCTCCCTCTCTTTCTGTCACTCTCTTCATAATCTTTTGTTTTAAACCTTTCAAAAGAGTTTTGATCATAAAGCCCCAATCTAACCTTACATGCAGAGCATGTTTTTCTATTCCCAGATTCCACGTTCTGTATATTTCAATATGCTGTCTTCTTTCAGCCAATATTAAAACCATCCAATTGGAGCTAACTGTGGACTTTTGAGACCTTGAAAGACCACATGAATTTTACAGTAAAATCAAATTCTTTTTATAATACGTCCTGATATTTTTTTAACAGCACAGCAGAATAGAAATATACTTGTTATGTGCTTGTGGAAAAACAGGAAATCAAGAAAGATAAATAAAATAAAGCACTAATTCTCTGAAAACTATAATCTAATTATACTTAAACCCTATGAAATAAAATATTCTTATTATTACCATCACTTTATAAGTGAAAAGTTAAGAATGTGACTCCTACTTGTGACTTCCCTAAAATTTGTGAATGGCAGTTCCAAGAATACAACCCAGGTCACCCAACTGGAACCCAGTCTAGCAATTTAGCCCCTCCATGAATGAGTCTCCACTCTGCTGGACATGAAGCTGGTGGTGGTGGTGGCTCTTAGGACCTCTAGAGGATTCAAAAATCCCCAACTGGTTTTCCCAGCTCTCTCACCCTGCAAGCCATGAGAGCTCATGGCCTAGGCCGCAGGCCACCTTGGGTGAGGTCCCAGCTTCTCATCCCTACCCTTCCCCATCCACCACACCTTTCCAGCCATTAGTGGTAGATATAATTGGAGGTTTAGGTCTTGAAAGATTTCACTGTGGCTTCCCACATATTTTGAACTTTTAAAATCATCCACAGGGGAAGAAAAAATTGGGGACCAAGTTACCTTTAATACACATGCGGCTATTAACATAACTTGGAATGTTCCTTCTTTAAATAGGAACTTTTAAGGCCTCTTCTCTTTGAGGAATGCTTGGAAAGAACATTAAATAACAATGATGAAAATTATTCCTCAGCTTCAGAGGCCCCCATCGCTGGCTGGCCATTCACACTGTTGACATGCAACTACACTGTACAACATGTGGATTGCTTAACAAGGTAATTGTGCACAGATGATGTGGTTTCTGCTGAAGTTAGAGTAGTTATTTTTTTCTTGGCTCTTTCTCAACAGAATAAAATGAAACTTGAAAAAAATGTGGCCTCTTTAAACAGGGTATTTTCAAATTATAATCTATAATGTTCTGAAAGCTTGCTTTTGCATCCTAAACAGATAGGCTAATCTTCAACCTATACACGAAATAATCAACCGCTAAAATGAATCTGCTCATGGGTAACACCAGCATCAAACCATGTGACATTACAATAGGAAAAAATAGCATAGCCCTAGAATTCTTCTCTTTCCATAAAATGGAAACTGGAGTTATTAACAAATAAGCAACCAAACTATAGATTCTAAAAGGAAGCACAGCTAATTACCTGACTCCTTAATGAAGCTAGATAGCAATATTAGGAAAGGGACATATGTTTAGATTTTATTGGCCATATTTGACATCTGCACAGGAGCACAGGGAATAAAACCTGTTCCTGCCTTGATCTAATCTAACTCTGTTAGGCTTCAGGTTCCAAGGGTAATAAGAAGCAACAATCACTATTCATAGGTGTGTGTAGAGTCACTAAAATATATCATTTACTGACACTCAGTTTACAACCAAATATAATGGTATACAGTGTTCTTGTTATATAATTGGATTTTTTTTTATACTGCCAGACAAACCAAGTCCAATCACATTCAAAGATTATAAGTTTTAGTATAAGAAAAATCACTCATTTTTCAAAAACCCATGACTGTATTTAAAACTCCCCAAGTAAACCCCAAGCTTCATGCTGGTCTCCTCCTGTAAGGTTTTCCTGTCCTACCACCCCTTTTTACATCCCAACACCCAGGGCTTCTACCTACCCAGCACAGAATCAGTTGTCCTGACATAACAACAGATCGATTTTTCCTGGTGTTGATGCCCACTCATCCCTCTTCCCTCTCTATGCCCCCAACACTAAAACTGCTACATATTAAGAGAACAGGAAGAAAGAGTATGAAAATCTCTCCCATAAAACTGCATCCATACTCAGACCCCTGGCTTTATTCTCTTTCTACTCTGGCCATGGGCACCCACATTATTTCATCTGACAAATGATCTATTTCCTACATCCCCAACATATGGAATTCAGAGATTTGCAGGTATGCATCTGCTTCTTGGGGGTTTCAAGCAGTTAAAAACAATGAACCCCTCCCGTGCCCTCTGAAGAGTTTCAAAGGCAGACAGCCTCTAAAACTAAAAATCATTACCAAAAAATAAAAAGGAAACACTTTCGAATTTTTCAGGAATCCCTGCTATTAGTCTCTTATCAGCTATCTCCTATAAAGGATTTATGTCAGTGGGTAGAACAGGCACAGCTATAAGAAACAGAAATGAGTGGTATTAAAAAAAAAAAGTGGTATAAAAATAATGATAAAATCACTGCCGATGTGTTTTTAAATGATATAAATCAGGAGTGGTGCGAAGAGGCAAGAGGGGAAAAATCCTATTTGGTGGCTGGAAATACTGAGCTTTTTTTTTTTTGGTGAGCTGGAGTGTGCCAGCTTTTTCAGACGGGAGGAATGCTGAGTGTCAAGGGGTCAGGATCAATCCGGTGTGAGTTGATGAGGCAGGAAGGTGGGGAGGAATGCGAGGAATGTCCCTGTTTGTGTAGGACTCCATTCAGCTCATTGGCGAGCCGGGGCCGCCCGGAGCGTATAAAAGCCTCGGGCCGCCCTCCCCGGCCTCACACAACAACTCTTCCCCGCTGAGAGGAGGCAGCCAGTGCAACTCCCACCGCCGGCGACCCACCTCCTCCAGTCCGACGGCAGCCGCCCCGGCCGACAGCTCCCGAGACCGCAGCCCGGCGCGCCCCTGCCCCCGCCTCCGGCCCAAACCCGCGCCGCCCGCCCGGCCAGCCGCCGCCCGACGCCCGCAGCGCCCCGACCATGTCAGCCACCGGCCTGGGCCCCGTCCGCTGCGCCTTCGTGCTCCTGCTCGCCCTCTGCAGCCGGGTAAGCACCGAGACCCCGCGGCGGCCGGCGCCGGGGGCAGGGACGCGGAGGGCGGGAAGGGGGCCGGGCGGCGCCGCGGGGCGTGCGTCGGCTGACCGCCGCCTCCCTCCGCAGCCCGCCTCCGGCCAGGACTGCGGCGCCCCGTGCCAGTGCCCTGCCGGCCCGGCGCCGCGCTGCCCCGCCGGCGTCAGCTCGGTGCTGGACGGCTGCGGCTGCTGCCGCGTGTGCGCCAAGCAGCTGGGCGAGTTGTGTACCGAGCGCGACCCCTGCGACCCGCACAAGGGCCTCTTCTGCGATTTCGGCTCCCCGGCCAACCGCAAGATCGGCGTGTGCACCGGTAAGACCTGCAGCCCCCGCCTGCTCTGATGACCTCGTCCCTCACACCCACCTTCCCTCCACCTTAAAATAACGCCGCTCGAATTGGGTCCCTTCCTCCCCTTCGGCTGTTTGCAGCCTTCCCCCTGGAGCCCAGCTCGCATCCCCAGTGCGCTTCCTGTTGGAGGTTCCAGAATGATGCTTGACCCCTGCATCCCCCCCTTTTCCCTTCCTCTCCTTCAGCGAAAGATGGTGCCCCCTGCGTCTTCGGAGGAACTGTGTACCGTAGCGGAGAGTCTTTCCAGAGCAGCTGCAAATACCAGTGCACGTGTCTGGACGGGGCGGTGGGCTGCGTGCCCCTGTGCAGCATGGACGTCCGCCTGCCCAGCCCCGACTGCCCCTTCCCGCGGAGGGTCAAGCTGCCCGGGAAATGCTGTGAGGAGTGGGTGTGTGATGAGCCCAAGGAGCACACCGTGGTCGGCCCCGCGCTCGCAGGTGAGCTGAGCCTCCCTCTAAGTCAGCCTCGTGATTTCTCCCCCAGGGGCCGAGTCCTGACTTGGCCGAGGGCGGGGGGGAAGTGTCTCAGCTCACCGTGTGTTTGTGTGCTCTGCTCTCATAGCTTACCGGCCGGAAGACACGTTTGGCCCAGACCCAACCATGATCCGAGCCAACTGCCTGGTCCAGACCACAGAGTGGAGTGCCTGTTCCAAGACCTGCGGAATGGGCATCTCCACCCGGGTTACCAATGACAACGCCTTCTGCAGGCTGGAGAAGCAGAGCCGCCTCTGCATGGTCAGGCCTTGCGAAGCTGACCTGGAGGAGAACATTAAGGTATGGTGTTCTGTTTCTATTGACTCCTGGTCATGGAACATGAGTGGACTGGCCCAGAGCTAGGTCTCTCATCACCCTTGTTACAGAGGCCTATTAGCTCCAAAAATACCATTGAGCTGTTTTACTGGGATGAGACCTTCCCTAATAGAAACCACCAGTTTTCCACTATGAAATCCTCCACGGCCCTTTTTCATTCAAGACACCCCCAAAGAGGCCATGTCTATTTTTGGAAAACTGGCAAATGAGATTCAAACTTTCCCTCCTCAAAATATAAACAGAAGTTAGATGCCCCAGAGACTAGAACACACAGAGGTTGAAGAAAGCCACACCCCTTGCAGAAGAGTCATTGATTTTTCTCTCCTCCCTTATCTTCCTCAGAAAGGCAAAAAGTGCATCCGGACCCCCAAAATCTCCAAGCCTGTCAAGTTTGAGCTCTCTGGCTGCACCAGCGTGAAGACATACCGAGCTAAATTCTGCGGAGTGTGCACAGACGGGCGGTGCTGCACCCCCCACAGAACCACCACCCTTCCCGTGGAGTTCAAGTGTCCTGATGGGGAGGTCATGAAGAAGAGCATGATGTTCATCAAGACCTGTGCCTGCCATTACAACTGCCCCGGAGACAATGACATCTTCGAGTCACTGTACTACAGGAAGATGTATGGAGACATGGCCTAAAGCCAGAGACAGTGAGACACATGAACATTTTAGGCTGTCACTTGAATCTATTCACATCTCATTTTTGTGTACACATGATTTCAGTGGCACAAGTTATTTAAATCTGTGCTTCTAACTGGGGAAAAGAAAAATTCCCACCAAATTCATAATACTGTGCCATGTGATATTCAAACGAATAGTCCATCAACCCCAGACACTGGTTTGAAGAAATTGAGACTTGACCATAGGACTGTAGTAGTGCACAGTGCCAGCATGTATGCTAGGAGCAGTGGGAGGAGGCCAGTAGAAAGCCTTGTCATCTTTAGGGGTAGTGATGTGACTGCTATTTGGAGTGTCACTGAAAATGAAAACTTTAGCATGCTCACTGACCTGCCTATAGCTCCAGCGACAGCTCGGATGTGCGTGCTCCAGCCATCATGAGGCTGAGTCAAGTTCGTCTTTAAGTCAGAACAGCAGATTCAGCGATGACATTCTGATTCGATGACATTGTTCTGGGATCAGAATTCTGTCTATTAGACTGGACAGCTTGTGGCAAGCTAATTTGCCTGTAACAAGCCAGAATTTTTTTATTGATACTGTAAATATTGTGTGTATATATATATATATTTGTACAGTTATCTAAGTTAATTTAAAGTTGTTTGTGCCTTTTTGTTTATGTTTTTAATGCTTTGATATTTCAAGTGTTAGCCTCAATTCTGAACACCATAGGTAGGACGGAAAGCTTGTCTGATAATTCAAAGCATGAAATGGATATTCAAATAGAAATTCTGTGCAGTTGGAGCAACAGTCCATCCAAACAGGTTGTTTGCTAAAGGTGAGGCAGTGATGTCCTTCAAAGTCTGATCTGTAGGTTGGAAACGTGGTAGCCTCACTTTTAATGAACAAATGACCTTTATTAAAAACTAATGGCTCTGTATAGCTGATTGGTTTTTCCACCTGGAAGCATTTGTCTCTACTTTGACTATGACTGTTTTTTGGACAGTTTATTTGTAGAGAGTGTGACCAAAAGTTACATGTTTGCATCTTTCTAGTTGAAAATAAAGTATATATTTTTTCTATAAAGGGCTTGGTTTTTCATTTATTAAACAGGAAGTTTTTGTCTTAAAACTATGCACTTATAATTTTCTAAATATCTTTTTCTCATCTATTCTTATCAATTGGTTGATCCCTTCAATAGCATTTTTACATAAACATATTTCACAATGAATCAGGCATCACAAATTTACAGGCATACACACTGTTGAGCACACAGGTACTTTTCATTATCTTCACAGTACTTTATAAATACTTCGGTTCTATTCAGATTATTTGTTTCCACCAGTCCCTGTTTTATTACGCTTGGTTCTGTTTATATTTAATATCGCTCTGCTGTTGTAGGCATTTAATTTCCAACCCATCATCATAAACTAGCCTACATGTGCCTTGCACATAGAAGAGTTTTAACTATTTTTTGAATTTGTATGCTTTACTGTAGATGTATTTCTGAGCTTCAGTATCTTACTATGAAATCTGTAAAAAAATATGTTATTTTGCATAATTCTGCTTTCAGTTACCATGATAAGCAATCACAAATAGATGATGGCCTAAGTACAAAAAGAAGGATAAGCCAATCTTCCATTCATTCGTATTATAGAAGTTTACCTTAAAACCAACTCCCATTTCCCCAAGTTTTCACTATATCAGATCTCAAGATCAATAGTTCATTAAGTAGTTTGACAAAATGAAATTGTTCAAGAAGACCTGTATGGAAATGATAATTGGATCTCTCCAGGTCTCCACTGAAAAATTAGCTAACATAAGTGGCATTAGCTAACATAAGTGGCACACAAAAGGAATACTCCAGGGACAACTGGAAGCCCATTTTTTTCTAGATAAGAATAGCTGTGGATTCTAGGGGAAAAAATAGTTGCAGACAGACTAAGCCATCACAAGGTAATTAGCAATGTTGTAGTGCCAGTGTCGTTCTAAGAGACAAAAATACATCTGAAAATAAAGGCTAGTTCTACAAACAGAGCCCATGCCACAAACCAAAGGGAAAACTTCCCGTGTTCAAAATGTGAAAAGTATTTCTGGTCAAAACATTGGACTTTCAGAATACACCCACATACGCATATAGCAACACCGCCAGGAGCTGTGCCCCACTTCCCCAAATAAATCCACATGCAAACATACACGCACACAACACACAAACACAGAGCACATTGTTTGGTTTACATTTCCTTTCTGTTGACTCCTAGCTGCAAAGATGAAGGGCCATGGTAAATGAACCTGACTGTTTTAAAAGGAATTTGAGAATGCTGGGAAGACAGAAGTAATAATGGAAGCATAGATTTTAAGACTCCAAATTTCCACATAAAAACAGAAATTAGATTGCGAAATCAAAACACCATGAGACATATAACAAAATTAGTTGGCAAAACATCCTTTGCACCCTAAGAGATGAGTTGGGGGAAATCATCAACCATATGACTTTTACTATGTCAGAATAAAATGTGAGAAAAAGCAAAGGAATACTACAGGGTATTTGACGCATCTGAGAAGAGCAGAGCTTCAAAATAGCCAACAGTGAAATATAGATCAATCTGAGGATAACGTGTGAAACTGGTAAGAGTTTTGTTTTGCCCACTCCAACAAAAGTTACAAACCAAGCCTGTCTCCCAAGGGAGGACTCCACATTCTTAGGCGTAAAATCAAAATTAAGTCAGAGACAACAAAGACATTCTGAGAGAAGGTCTGGATAAAAATGAGAAGAAAACAGGTTCAAAAGCTCAAGAAGCAGATGGCCATATTTTTAACACATGAAAACAATAAAAGAGGGAACTCTGTGTAGTTAGAAAAGCTATTTAAACCGAGCTGTCTTCCTAAATAATGTTCAGGAAAAATAATTTTGAATAAAAAATAGAAAAACAAAATCATCACAGCCAAATGCACAGCCAATGAAAAAAGAATAGTATGGCACCCCCCTCCAGTACTCTTGCCCGGAAAATTCCATAGATGGAGGAGCCTGGTAGGCTTCACTCCATGGGATCACAAAGAGTCGGATACAACTGAGCGACTTCACTTAAACTTAGGGGATAGAATAGCATTTCTACAGATAAAAGGAGATTGCCAGAAATACATGTCCAGAAAAGATGCCAAAACTATAATCTATTTCGACAGAACATTAAGAAAAAACACTAGACATAAATAATTAAAAGGAAACAACAAATGACATTAAATAGCAACATAAATGAGTTAGTAAAACTTCGAAATAATTTCAAGAAGAAATTAGAAATTAAAGAAATGCTAGAAAATTATATGGGACACAAGGGTGAACAAACACAACAGATAATTCCTTAAGAAGAGTAGTTGATGAGAAGGAGGGAAATTTTTTTAATAAAAAATTTAAAAGTTTCAGAAGTGATAAATATTATAGATAGGCAAAGAAGGTCCAACATATAGATAGTAGGAATTCCAGATGAAGAAAAAAACCCAAAAATTATAAATAAAGAAAACTGAAATAAAAAGTGATTTGAAAGTGATACAGGAAGATACAAATAAAATCAACCAACACTGAGACATATTCTAGTAAAATTGATGGAATATAAGGAAAAAGAAAAAATTGTTAGAACATCTAGGCAAAAAGAACATGAACCTTGTAAGTAAAAGAAAAATAATTCATCATTCTGATAATGACTGCAACACTTCATATCAGAAAAATTACAATAACATATTTAAGGTACTGAAGGGAAGAAAACGTGAGCCAAAGAATTTTTATCCTTTAAAACTGATACTCAAGAAGAAAGGACACAGACAAATCATTAAAACCATATAAGATCTCAGGACATATTATTCTTATGAACCCTTTCTAAAGAGCCTACTAGACAAGAGGCTCAAAAAACAAAAATGTCTGAGAAATGTTAACATTAAGGACTGGTGGTGGGCATTAAATATAGCTTATCTTTAGAAGTAAGACTAAATAAAGACAAAAGAGGAGACAATACAGTATACAGTAGCCATACACTCTGACCCTGAGTCAGGAAGATTCTCTAGAGGAGGGCACAGCAACCCACTCTAGTGTTCTTGCCTGGATAATCCCATGGACAGAGAAGACTGCCAGGCTACAGTCCGTAGCATCGCAGTGTTACAAACAACTGAAGCAACTGAGCTCGCACGCATGCGCGCGCACATGCACGCGCTCATTGGTTGTAGTGGCAACGGTATTGTTATTCCGAGACTATGGCGTGTATAATGCAAGTTAAAGAAAATTAACCACTGTAGACATTCTAATACTATCCTTAGCGGTGGTGAATACTGGGATTCTTAGTGAGAAAGTCAGAAAATACAGATTTCATATAAAAGTGGTTAAGTTCCTATGGTTGTTTCATGTTAATGCTTGCTAGAAACCAATGCAATAATGTAAAGCAATTATCCTTCAATTAAATTTTTTTAAGTGGTTAAATTAGATTCTCTAATCCTGAATTTGGATTAGAAATATCAACATAAACTTATGATGCATTTTATCTTTTAAAACACACACACAAGTCTTCCCTGTTGGCTCAGTGATAAAGAATCTGCCTGCCAATGCAGGAGATATGGGTTCAATCCCTGATCCAGGAAGATTCCACATGCTACAGAGCAACGAAGTCCACTGTGTACCACAATAATTGAGCCTGTGCCCTGAAGTCCAGGAGCCACAACTATGAGCCAACATGCCACAACTACTGAAGCTCATACACCCTAGAGCCCATGTTTCACAGGAGAAAGCACTGCAATAAGAAGTCTGTGTGCTGCAACTAGAGAGTATCCCCCCTCACCACAACTAGAGAAAGGCCCATGCAACAACTAAGACCTGGCACAGCCAAAAATAAATGAATAAATAAAATCATTTTTAAAACACACACACAATTATATATATATATGTATATATACACCCAGGACTGATCTCCTTTAGAATGGACTGGTTGGATCTCCTTGCAGGCCAAGGGACTCTCAAGAGTCTTCTCCAGCACCACAGTTCAAAAGCATCAATTCTTCGGCAATCAGCTTTCTTCACAGTCCAACTCTCACATCCATACATGACCATGGGGAAAACCATAGCCTTGACTAGACGGACCTTGGTTGACAAAGTAATGTCTCTGCTTTTTAATATGCTATCTAGGTTGGTCATAACTTTCCTTCTAAGGAGTAAGTGTCTTTTAATTTCATGGCTGCAATCAGCATCTGAGTGATTTTGGAACCCAAAAAAAATAAAGTCTGACATTCCACTAAAACAATCAAAGCTTTTTGGAGAATAGCTGATTCCAGGACTGGAGCAAGAAATATGTAAGTTAAAACAATTATGCATGGAATACCTTTATATATTAGATAATAATGAAGCTCACAAGGATGATTAAGATCATATTGAAAGGATTCAAGAGGCAAACTGAAGAGACTCCTACTAAAGATGAGACAATGTGAGCTTCTTAGGACAATAAAAATCACATTGTATTAAGCCTATCATCTATACTTAAATTCATTACCTCATTATGACAATTAAAGAAAAAGACTTAATTGGTCTTCTGATAATCATAGGGAATCTTTTCATTATACACTAAAAGTAATATTTGCCAAACCCTTTGATTGTATGGATCACAATAAACTGTGGTGAATTCTGAACAAGATGGGAATACCAGACCACCTGACCTGCCTGTTGAGAAACCTGTATGCAGGTCAAGAAGCAACAGTCAGAACTGGACATGGAACAAGAGACTGGTTCCAAATAGGAAAAGGAGTACGTCAAGGCTGTATATTGTCACGCTGCTTATTTAACTTATATGCAGAGTACATCATGAGGAACACTGGGCTGGAGGAAGCACAAGCTGGAATCAAGATTGCCAGGAGAAATATCAATAACCTCAGATATGCAGGTGATACTACCCTTATGGCAGAAAGTGAAGAAGAACTAAAGTGCCTCTTGATGTAAGTGAAAGAGGAGAGTGAAAAAGTTGGTTTAAAGTTCAACATTCAGAAAAGTAAGATTATGGCATCTGGTCCCATCACTTCATGGCAAATAGATGGGGAAACAGTGGAAACAGTGGCTATTTTTCTGGGCTCCAAAATCACTGCAGTTGGTGATTGTAGCCATGAAATTAAAAGACGCTTACTCCTTGGAAGGAAAGTTATGACCAACCTAGATAGCATATTAAAAAGCAGAGACATTACTTTGTCAACAAAGGTCCATCTAGTCAAGTCTATGGTTTTTCCAGTGGTCATGTATGGATGTGAGAGTTGGACTATAAAGAAAGCTGAGTGCAGAAGAATTGATACTTTTGAACTGTGGTGTTGGAGAAGACTCTTGAGAATCCCTTGAACTGCAAGGAGATCCAACCAGTCCATCCTAAAGGAGATCAGTCCTGGGTATTCACTGGAAGAACTGATGTTGAAGCTGAAACTCCAATACTTTGGCCACCTGATGCGAAGAGCTGACTCGTTTGAAAAGACCCTGATGCTGAGAAAGATTGAGGGCGGGAGGAGAAGGGGATGACAGAGGATAAGATGGTTGGATGGCATCACTGACTCAATAGACATGGGTTTTTGTGGACTCCGGGATTTGGTGATAGACAGGGAGGCCTGGCATGCTGCAATTCATGGGGTCACAAAGAGTCCGACACAACTGAGCCGCTGAACTGAACTGAACTGAATATTTCCATGATGACTTCTGTGTCATATCCTTGTTCTCCATAACTAACAGTGCCTCAGAAGAGATTGGTCCAATCTGTACCAACCCCAGACATAATCCATAGATGAATTTTAAAAGAAATTAATCTCTTAATAGTATTCATCACATGATAATCAATTTAAAACAATTTTATATTCTTTTAAAATAATTTTCTGTAATTTTCCAAATTTCCAGAAATGAACATGCAATATTTTATCAGAAAAAGAGTTTAAAAACAAATCTTTTAACTCCTCAGTAAAAAAAAGTAGCAAAGGATATGCCAAAGTGTTCAAGTTTTTCATAATTTCAAATTTAGATAAACAGCTCACAATATATAAACAGATGACTAAATATCCTATGATAAACCATAATTGAAAAGAATATAAAAAAGAATGTGTGTGTATATGTGTAACTCAATCACTTTGCTATACAACAGGAATTAATATATTATAATAAATCAAGTATATGTCTATTAAAAAAAACCAGATAGCTAAGCCATTCAAGTCACTATTCCTTAATTTGTCAAGTGCCTAGGAGCATGTGCAATGAACATAGAGACCCTACAGAATTCATGTATTCATGTAAATTCAGTGTATATTCTTACCTCATTTTCCATTTCCATAAATAAATTCATGGAAGATTTTTCTTCTGTAAATTTACGATAGCTATTTTTTTATCTCATGAATCATACCAATTATATATAGACTGTTGCTAAGATTAAGACTAAGGTAAACATAAAATATTTTCTTAAAATACTGTCAGATTCCAAATCTAAATACAGGATACAAAGCAATAGACATAGAGACTCTCTTCTACATTGTTGTTCAGTTGCTAGACTTTTTGTGTCCGACTTTTTCTGACCCCAAGGATTGCAGCATGCCAGGCTTCCCTGTCCATCATTATCTCCCAGAGTTTGCTCAAATTCATGTCCATTGAGTCGGTGATGCCATCCAACCATCTCATCCTCTGTCGCCCCCTTCTCCTCCTGCCCTCAATTTTTCCCAGCATCAGGGTCTTTTCCAATGAGTCAGCTCTTTGCATCAGGTGGCCAAAGTATTGGAGCTTCAGCTTCAGCATCAGTCCTTCCAATGAATATTTGGGGTTGATTTCCTCTGGATTGACTGGTTTGATCTCCTTTGATATTTAAAAGACAAAGAAAAATTAGTAAGAAATGTGGAATATCATCTATTAATTAGAATTTATGTCTCAAGAAGGTAAAATAAATTAACACTTGCGTTAGGTTAACAAATTCTAACACAATCTTTGTCAGTACTGTTAATAGTGTAACTTAGATAAGCATAAGAACATTAAAAAACTGTCTGGCAAATCGGCTAAACCTAAACATTTTACATAGAAACCTTTTACTCCTAGGTATAGATCCAAAGAATGAGCAAGACACACATGCAAAATTCTGAAAGCAGTTTTATCAATCCCTAAAGCTGAAAACGATCCAAACAGGAGAATGGGTAGAATATAGAATGTTAATGCAATAGACTAGTTCAGTTCAGTTCAGTTGCTCAGTCGTGTCCGACTATTTGCGACCCCGTGAATTACAACACAGCAGGCCTCCCTGTCCATCACCAACTCCCAGAGTTCACTGAAGCTCATATCCACTGAGTCGGTGATGCCATCCAGCCATCTCATTCTCTGTCATTCCCTTCTCCTTCTGCCCCCTATCCCTCCCAGCATCAGACTCTTTTCCAGTGAGTCAACTCTTCACATGAGGTGCCCAAAGTATTGGAGTTTCAGCTTCAGCATTCAGTCCTTCCAATGATCACCCAGGACTGATCTCCTTTAGAATGGACTGGTTGGGTCTCCTTGCAGTCCAAGGGACTCTCAAGAGTCTTCTCCAACACCACAGTTCAAAAACATCATTTCTTCAGCGATCAGCTTTCTTCACAGTCTAACTCTCACATTCATACATGACCACTGGAAAAACCATAGCCTTGACTAGATTGGCTATTGCCAACCTTGGTTGGCAAAGTAATATCTCTGATTTTTAATATGCTATCTGGGTTGGTCATTGCTTTCCTTCCAAGGAGTAAGCATCTTAATTTCATGGCTGCAATCAGCATCCGCAGTGATTTTGGAGCCCCAAAAAATAAAGTCTGACACTGTTTCCACTTTTTCTCCATCTATTTCCCATGAAGTGATGGGACCGGATGCCATGATCTTAGTTTTCAGAATGTTGAGCTTCAAACCAACATTTTCACTCTCCTCTTTCACTTTCATCAAGAGGCTTTTGAGTTCCTCTTCACTTTCTGCCATAAGGGTGGTGTCATCTGCATATCTGAGATTTTTGATATTTCTCCCAGCAATCTTGATTCCAGCTTGTGCTTCTTCCAGCCCAGTGTTCCTCATGATGTACTCGGCATATAAGTTAAATAAGCAAGGTGACAATATACAGCCTTGATGTACTCCTTTTCCTATTTGGAACCAGTCTGTTGTTCCATGTCCAGTTCTGACTGTTGCTTCCTGACCTGCATACAGGTTTCTCAAGAGGCAGGTCAGGCGGTCTGGGATTCCCATCTCATTCAGAATTTTCCACAGTTTATTGTGTTCCACACAGTCAAAGGCTTTGGCATAGTCAATGAAGCAGAAATAGATGTTTTTCTGGAACTCTCTTGCTTTTTCCATTATCCGGTGGATGTTGGCAATTTGATCTCTGGTTGCCTGCCTTTTCTAAAACCTGCTTGAAGATCTGGAAGTTCACGGTTCACATATTGCTGAAGCCTGGCTTGGAGAAGTTTGAGCATAACTTTACTAGCATGTGAGATGAGTGCAATTGTGTTGTAGTTTGAGCATTCTTTGGCATTGTCTTTCTTTGGGATTGGAATGAAAACTGACCTTTTCCAGTCCTGTGGCCACTGCTGAGTTTTCCAAATTTGCTGGCATATTGAGTGCAGCACTTTCATAGCATCATCTTTCAGGATTTGAAATAGCTCAACTGGAATTCCATCACCTCCACTAACTTTGTTCATAGTGATGCTTTCTAAGGCCCACTTGACTTCACATTCCAAGATGTCTGGCTCTAGGTGAGTGATCACACCATCGTGATTATCTTGGTTGTGAAGATCTTTTTTGTACAGTTCTTCTGTGTATTCTTGCCACCTCTTCTTAATATCTTCTGCTTCTGTTAGGTCCATACCATTTCTATCCTTTATCGAGCCCATCTTTGTATGAAATGTTCCCTTGGTATCTCTAATTTTCTTGAAGAGATCTCTAGCCTTTCCTATTCTGTTGTTCTCCTCTATTTCTTTGCATTGATCGTTGAGGAAGGCTTTCTTATCTCTCCTTGCTGTTCTTTGGAACTTGCATTCAGATGTTTATATCTTTTCTTTTCTCCTTTGCTTTTCACTTCTCTTCTTTTCATAGCTATTTGTAAGGCCTCCCCATACAGCCATTTTGCTTTTTTTCATTTCTTTTCCATGAGGATGGTCTTGGTCCCTGTGTCCTGTACAATGTCACGAACCTCCATCCATAGTTCATCAGGCACTCTATCAGATCTAGTCCCTTAAATCTATTTCTCACTTCCACTGTATAATCATAAGGGATTTGATTTAGATCATATCTGAATGGTCTAGTGGTTTTCCCTACTTTCTTCAATTTCAGTCTGAATTTGGCAATAAGGAGTTCATGATCTCAGCCACAGTCAGCTCCTGGTCATGTTTTTGCTAACTGTATAGAGCTTCTCCATCTTTGACTGCAAAGAATATAATCAATCTGATTTCGGTATCGACCATCTGGTGATGTCCACGTGTAGAGTCTTCTCTTGTGTTGTTGGAAGAGAGTGTTTGCTATGACCAGTGCATTTTCTTGGCAAATCTCTATTAGCCTTTGCCCTGCTTCATTCCGTGCCCCAAGGGCAAATTTGCCTGTTACTCTAGGTGTTTCTTGATGTCCTACTTTTGCATTCCAGTCCCAAGAACTGCTGATATCATACTAAATGAAAGAGGCCAGCCAATACATGTAAACTACATACACTACATATTTCTACTTACAATGACATTGAATAATAGGCAAAACTAATCAATAGTGATGGATTTCAGAATAGTGGTCATTTTGGAGGTAGGAGCATGAGAAAGCTTCACATACATTTTTTATATGTACATGATATCTCAATTGAAAAATTTAAAAATAAGTAATGGATTTAGGCAATTTTTTAAAAGGATGCTACCAAGATATTAAAAGGGATTATCTGGGAGTTATTTTTTCCATCTTCATAATATTTTAGACTTTCCAAATTGTCTACAAAAACCAGTCATTACCATATTGTAGGGGGAAAAGCCTTCCTTTTAATATTTCAGATAATGAGCTCCTGAAAGATAATGCATAGTGCACATAACAAGTCCAGTGTAACAAAACTACTACAGCCCCTTTGATATGAATGGAAATGAAATTGAGAAATTAGTGGAGATAGAAACTCAGAGCTAGAATTATTTGTAAGCATTTCTCAAACTTCACAAAGATCTTAGGGAGGCATTGGATTTCCCTTTCAACATCAGATGTACTCATGCCAACTTTTATTTAAATCTCAGAGGATAGATTGATCTTTTCCAACTTTTTTAATTAGGTTATCAGTAGGCTCTTTCATTAAAACATAATTCCAAAATGAAGCTAACTATTAGAAATGATATGAAACTATATAGAAACTATTAGAAACTAACACGAAACTATATATTTGACATATACTTAATGGGACTTGGTAAATACCATTTAAATAGAGTGCCCAACAAGCTTTTAAGGTGGCTAAAGTCCCTTGTGGAAAATAACTTCTCATTCTGTAAGTTCTCCTTCAGCAATAAGGTTTATCAACACTTTATTATGTGTGGTACATTTCAGCAGGACACAGACAAACAAATGGATAGCAAATACTATTTTATGAAAAACAATAATTTCCTTTATCTAATTAAAACAAACAGACAAAACAAAAGCTGGAGATGACCAGCTAATAAAGCATCCAGGGACAGGGCAGAAGGGGCTAAGAGAAGAGAGGAGGAGGTAATACTTTCAATCATGTTTACTCATGTGTGAATAAATGCAAATTTCAAACTAAACATAGCTGTATGATTTTTAAAAAGTAGTTGCTATGTATAGACTCATTTTCATTTTCAACTAGGCTTCATGAACATCACTTATAGTATCTTGGGTCTTTTCCCTGTAAAGGCTGGGCTATAAATAAATACTGTAGTGATTACATTTTAGTCCTAAATATAATAAAGACCAAGAGAATAATAATAGACCTATGAATCTAATTGGTTTAAGGATATCTTATATTTATTATCTTATATTTTCAAGTGACATCCAGTCAATCATTATGTTTATAAAAATAATACATAAAGAACAGAAAGTACCCAAATCTGACTGCTAATATGATGGTTACTATACAAAGAAGTTATAACAAAATTTAGGAAATACAGATAGATTTAAAACAAACCATATGGAATCCAAGAATCAGTGTATGTTAGTCATGTCCAACTCTGCGTCCCCATGGACTGTAGCCCATCAGGTTCCTCTGTCCATGGGATTCTTCAGGCAAGAGTAAAAAAGAATGAGTTGCCAGTTCCTTCTACAGGGGTTCTTCCCGACACAAGAATCAAGCCAGGGTCTCCCACACTGTAGGAACATTCTTTACCATCTGTAGAGCTATTTAAATTGGGAAATTGAGATCAAAATTTAAATTTATACTTCTGCATTCACTGCTAACAATATCAACTGTTTTTCAATCCAATGTATATTGATTTATTCTAGGTTTGTGATTAAAATCCTCTAATACTGAAACCCTTAGCATTAAAAAAAAAAAGGCAAACTATGTTAGTTTGACTCTTTTTTTTCAAATGTTCTTTTGTATCATTCCAGAGGGATTTTTGTTTTGTTTTTAATAAGAATAGATTCAACTCCTTATTTTTCTCCTCAATCTGAATTCTCTCTACCTAAATTCATTCTGATCTGTAGTCGATATTTGCTGTATCCTCTCTAGCGAGCTATTATAGAGTGCTGAAAATGATATTAAAAGCAGACACTTGGGAAATATTTTCTACATGACTGAGTCTGTTGTTGTTTGTTTTGTATTTTACTTATTTGCTGATTTTTAACCTTTACCCATAATTTGAGCTGATGAATCTCAGTGTGAAATTTATTTCATGTCTTGATAATTTGTACCCCAAGGCATTTCCATGTTTACATTAAGGAGCTCTGAAAAGCTTGAGGCAATTCTCGGAATTCCATTTGCGTAGACATCTTGATAGAGGGATGTGGAGAGAGAAGAGAGTTGTGGACCATGAGCAAAACACTAAAATTCCCTAGATGTGGGGAGGGTTTTAGGTGTTGTGGGTTTTAGAAGGAGGCCTCTGGTAAAAGTGAAAGTGAAAGTGTTAGTCACTCAGTCGTGTTCAACTCTTTGTGATCCCATGGACTGTGGTCCACCAGGCTCCTCTGTCCATGGAATTCTCCAGGCAAGAATACTGGAGTGGGTAGCCATTCTCTTCTCCAGGGGATCTTCCCGACCCAGAGAGATACCATTTAAAGAATACAGAAGCTTTGCTTGAGCTGCAGAGATGTCAATTCATGTATCTGCCTCAGTGAACAGTGAAAGAAAGTGGGGAAAGCAACTAAAATGGTTTCCTGAGAATATTATACACATTCTCAGTTCACTCATACAGTTTCTGATGGCTTTCATTCTTCTGGGTTTGAGTCTTTGTCAATTTTCTAACAATCTTTTTGTGGTAGTCTTTCTGTTGCTCTGCTCAAAACACGATTGTCCAGTGACCTCCTTCTGACACACAGGTTGCTCAGCTCTCTGGAGTACCCAGAGGATCCCACAATGAGAAAACACCCCTCAGTCTTTCAAGCCAGAATCCAAACATCTCTGCCCATGGGACTTTTCTGCTAGAGGTATGTAGAATAACCAATGGAAATATAAAGATAGTTAAAAGAATAATGTGGTGTCTTAATGGCCCCTTAAGGGCTTAATACGGAGCCTATTGAGAGCTGGCCTTGGGGAGTGATGCTGGAAGTCTACTGTGCCCATTAGTCACGGAGGGAAACCATAAGCCTTTTAAGATGTTTGGGATTGAGATCCTTTAAAATTAAACCTTTTAGAATTTAAAAGGATACAGGGGTCAAGAGCTGCTGACAATCTCTGGCAGTCTTATTCATCAGAAGGAAGACCTGCCCAGAGGTGTTGCTGCTGGTTAGGATCTGTGACAATATGGGTGGCCACTGGAAAGTGCAGCTATGGAAATTCATGCTGACCACTGTTGGAAGTAGTGACCAAGAAGTGGTCATTGCCAAGAACAACAGCCAAGAGGCTCCCCTGGGAGATGTTGACTGGAGGCACCATTGGGTGTATTTAATAGAGAGCTAGGTCTGGGGATCATCTACTTGAAGATTTTTTTTGAAGGAGGTGTTTGTTTTGTATAAACATGGTTTGGTGAATCATCCTTGATGTTAGGAAAAAAAGAGAAATACTATTGGTTTTATTATGCTCCTCACTAAGAGAACATCACAATTTCCCTCAAAATCAGTTTTTCCATGTGACTCTGCATTTCTATTAATAGTACTATTAATCTACTTGTTACCTTCGTGGGAATTCTCCATTGTCATGGAATCCTCCACTTTCTTTTTCAGTTCAGTTCAGTTCAGTTCAGTCGCTCAGTCGTGTCTGACTCTGCGACCCCATGAATCACAGCACGCCAGGCCTCCCTGTCCATCACCAACTCCCGGAGTTCACTCAAACTCATGTCCATCAAGTTGGTGATGCCATCCATCCATCTCATTCTCTGTCGTCCCCTTCTCCTCCCGCCCCCAATCCCTCCCAGCATCAGAGTCTTTTCCAGTGAGTCAACTCGCCGCATGAGGTGGCCAAAGTATTGGAATTTCAGTTTTAGCATCAGTCCTTCCAATGAACACCCAGGATTGATCTCCTCTAGAATGGACTGGTTGGATCTCCTTGCAGTCCAAGGGACTCTCAAGATTCTTCTCCAGCACCACTTTCTTTTTACCCACCCTCAAATATTTTAACTTCAACTTAGAGGTTCATTTACAGAGAAAGTAGCCCCAAACCCAGTCCTTAGGAGAGTCCCATGCTTTTGTGATTCATCTCCAGGACCTCTATGTATACTGGAGGAAAATTCTCTCTTGCTTCAAGCAGGGGAAAGGCAAATGTGACCATTTAAAAATATACCAGAGCACTCTGTTCTTAACAAGGCCAAGCCCGAGGAGAACTTATTTTACTAGAGCCTAACCTATTGGGGTTTTGTTAGAAACTAATGGCACCCTACTCCAATACTCTTGCCTGGAAAATCCCATGGACAGAGAAGACTGGTGGGCTGCTGTCCATAGGGTCGTTAAGAGTCGGACCCAACTGAGCGACTTCACTTTCACTTTTCACTTTCATGCATTGGAGAAGGAAATGGCAACCCACTCCAGTGGTCTTGCCTGGAGAATCCCAGGGACTGGGAAGCCTGGTGGGCTGCCGTCCCTGGAGTTGCACAGAGTTGGACAGGACTGAAGTGACTTAGCAGCAACCTGTCTGGAGGATTTCCTAGGTGGCGCTAGTGGTAAAGAATCCTCCTGCCAATGCAGGAGAAAAAAGAGATGCTAGTTCAATCCCTGGGTGGGGAAAATCCCTTGGAGCAGGAAATGGCAACCTGCTCCAGTGTGCTTGGCTGCAAAATCCCAAGGACAGAGGAGCCTAATGAGCTATAGTCTGTGGGATCACAGAGAGTCAGACATGACAGTGACTGAGAATAGCCTGTCTGGAGGAAGGAAAATACTTAATTTCAGCTCCCTCTAGCTATGTGGTCACACCAAAGATGGGGACACTGAAAAGTATTGCTGATATTCACAGGGATACAAGCTCACCAAAAGACTGAGGGAGGAATTAGGATTTCTTTTCCTATTATTAAAGTACTACCCATGAAGGGCTTCTCTGGTGGTTCAGATGATAAAGAATCTTCTTACAATGCAAGAGACCCAGGTTCGATTTCTGGGTTGAGTAGATCCCCTGGAGAAGAGAATGGCCACCCACTTAGTATTCTTGCCTAGAGAATTTCATGGACAGAAGAGCCTGGTGGGCTACAGTCCAGGAGGTCACAAAGAGTCAGACACAACTGAGTGACTAACACACTTTCACCTGTGAAGTAATAGAGTGTTATATCAAAACAGACTTGAATTATTTTAAATGTATAGTGTACTCTAGGGCAACTACTAAAAAAAAAATTAAAAAGAAATATAACTGATGTGCTAAGAAAGGACAAAAAATTGGAATCACATAGTATAATCACTTTAAAAGTCTGTGTTCTAACGAATTAAAAGACAGATTATTAGAATGAACCAAAAAACAAGACTCAACTATAGGTTGTCTGCAATTATCCCACTTTAACTATAGACATGTACATTAAAAGGAAAGGGGTGAAGAAAAGTATCCCGTGGTAACGTTAATCAAATGAAAGTGGGAGTAACCATATTAATTTTGGAAAGAGCAGACTTTAGAATAAGGTAAGTTAAGGATACAGAGGGGCATTGTGTATGTATGTAATAAAGGGGTCAGTAGTCCAAGAAGACATAACCATCTTTAATGTGCATGTACCTAAACAATAGAACATTGAAATACATGAGGCAAAAGCTTACAGAACTATGAAAATAAATAAATGAACCCACTGTTATTCTTGGAGGGAGATTTTGATACCTCTCTATCAGAAATGGACAGATCCAGAAGGCAGAAAATCGATAAGGGCACAACTGAACTCGAAGCACCATTGGTCAATAGTACATAATTGACATCTATAAGCTACTTCATCCAACAACAGTGTATTAAACATTATTCTCAAGCTCACATGGGACATCCACCAGTATGTATTCACATTCTGGGCCATAAAATGTAATTTAACAAGTTTAAAAGAATTGAAATCTTATAATGTCTGCTCTACAATAAAACTAGAAATAAAAAACAGAAAGATAGCTGGAAAATCCCCAAATACCTGGAGATTAAATAACACATTTCTCAGTAACACATGAGTCAAAGAAGGACTCCCAAGAGAAATTTTTAAACATTTTCAACTGGATGGTTCTCTAAGTAGAGCTTCCTAAGGGGGCCCAAGCAGTCGCTGGGCAGTTCTATTACTTTTGCTCCTTCTCTAAACTCTCAGATGCTTTGGTGACCAGTGGAAACTGAAGTCCTCTTTCTCTTTGAAAGCTTCATAAAGCTGTTATCAGGTTGCAGTTCCCTACGTCTTATTCCAAGCTGCCAAAATCCCTTCTCACTTTGATGGTGAAAGGTACTACCACATGCTATCCTATCATCACAAATCTCCAAAGAAAAATGGTAGGTACTGATTTCTATTCACATGCCTCCAAACACAGAAACTTCTAAACCATCTAAAAATTTCCATTTTCACCATTCTTATTACATATTTCACTATTTTGCCAGCAATACTTGTATGAGTCTGCTGATACAAGTTTTAGTTTTCCTGTCCCTCCACAATTCTTCTTAATTACTGCCATCAGATTGTCATCTCTGGTCACATAAATTTGGTGCTGCAGAAAAGATGCAACAGTTATTATCAAGGTAAATACCATCTTTTCAGAATGGTAATCAAGATCTACAAAATAACATCAAAGAATCTACTCAGAAAAATTTCATATTACTATTGTACATACTTTTATGCCAAAACCAAGCTGGCCTTACCAGTTTCCAAATAGTTTCCACACATTGTTTTAGTCAATCTAGTCCCTCTCCCTGCAAAATTCTTCCCCTGATTCTTTCGTAATGTGTATGTGTGGGTGTGTGCGTACACACATTTATATATAAACCAGTCTTACACATCTTTAAAACTCTTCCCAGAAGTCACTTGCACAAATGCTTTCCTGCATCCCCTGACTTGTCAGTAGTGTTTATTGTCTTCTAAAACATTCTAGAAAACACACTGTTTATAACCTCTTATGTCACTTATGTCAGTTTTACCCATTTTCTAGTTCTTTGCTGTCCAGATGGAAACAAATAGACAACTGTAGCTATTAAATTTGCATGAATTAAAATTAAATAATGAGCAAAATTCAACTTTTCTTTCACTTGAGCATTATTTCAATTGATCAGAAGCTTGTGGCTTCTATATTGGACAGCATAGATGTAGAACACTTTCATCATCACAGAAAGTTATACTTAAAAAACACCATTCTAATTGTGTACTTTAGATTTGCTTTACAGGATATTAGTAGACCCTATCTGTTCCAAAGTTCTTGAGCTCAGAAGCTCAGCTTCAACATGGAAGAGTTTCAGTAAACATGGGTTGAATTAAGCGGGTTATTTACTTATCAGTTCAGTTCAGTCGCTCAGTCGTGTCCATTCAGCTCTTTGCAACCCCATGAACTGCAGCACGCCAGGCCT
The DNA here is from genome assembly GCF_049115385.1 of Moschus berezovskii. Lineage (NCBI taxonomy): Eukaryota > Metazoa > Chordata > Mammalia > Artiodactyla > Moschidae > Moschus > Moschus berezovskii. The sequence continues at coordinate 77,071,444 of NC_142469.1, read as the reverse complement.
CTCTGTCCATCACCAACTCCCGGAATCCACCCAAACTCATGTCCATTGAGTCAGTGATGCCATCCAACCATCTCATTCTCTGTCTTCCCCTTCTCCTCCTGCCCTCAATCTTTCCCAGCATCAGGGTCTTTTCAAATGAGTCAGCTCTTTGCATCAGGTGGCCAAAGTATTGGAGTCTCAGCTTCAGCATCAGTCCTTCCAATGAAAATTCAGGATTGATTTCCTTTAGGATGGACCGGTTGGATCTCCTTGTAGTCCAAGGGACTCTCAAGAGTCTTCTCCACCACCACAGTTCAAAAGCATTAATTTTTCTGTGCTCAGCTTTCTTTATAGCCCAACTCTCACATGCATACATGACCACTGGAAAAACCATAGCCTTGACTACATGGACATTAGTTGGCAAAGTAATGTCTATGCTTCTTAATATGCTTGTCTAGGTTGGTGTTATGGTCTTCTTGACAGACTGGAACCTGGGGACAGGAGTCGACAAAAAGAAGGCGAAGAAAAAAAGGATGCGGGGGACCCAAGTCTCTAGTGGAACAAGGGTGCTTTATTCATGGCAGCGTGTGTTTATTGTTATACAAGGAAGCTTTAGGCAGAAAAATAAAGTTGAGTGAAACTCACCAAAACCAGATGCACAGCAACAGTAACGCAGGGAATAACAATAGTCATAGGTCCATAACAACAGTAACCAGGGGGACAACAGTCGTCACGGGGCCAGAAGACAATCTGTGCACTGGAAACGGGACAAGACTAAGCAGTTTCACAGATAAGTAAAAAGTTACTGAAAGGAATCCATGGATGCGTTCTGCCTCATGGCCTCAGTCCTGAGAACTGTGTGCAGCTCTGCTCGCTCTTGTTTTCCAGAAACTGATAAGGAACAGAGGGCCCTTGAGAAACAGAAAACAACATATAGGATTGCTTAAACATTCCCTGACAGGTTGGTCATAACTTTCCTTCCAAGGAGTAAGCATCTTTTAATTTCATGGTTACAGTCACCATCTGCAATGATTTTGGAGCCCCCCAAAATAAAGTCAGCCACTGTTTCCACTGTTTCCCATCTATTTCCCATGAAATGATGGGACTAGATGCCATGATCTTAGTTTTCTGAATGTTGAGCTTTAAGCCAACTTTTTCACTCTCCTCTTTCACTCTGCCATAAGGGTGGTATCATCTGCATATCTGAGGTTATTGATATTTCTCCTGGCAATCTTGATTCCAGCTTGTGCTTTTTCCAACCCAGCATTTTGCATAATGTACTCTGCATATAAGTTAAATAAGCAGGGTGACAATATACAACCTTGACGTACTCCTTTTTCCTATTTGGAACCAGTCTGCTGTTCCATGTCCAGTTCTAACTGTTGCTTCCTGACCTGCATACAGGTTTCTCAAGAGGCAGGTCAGGTGGTCTGGTATTCCCATCTCTTTCAGAATGTTCCACAGTTTATTGTGATCCACACAGTCAAAGGCTTTGATCTCAATAAAGCGGAAATAGATGTTTTTCTGGGTCATATCTTTAAAATAAATTAATCAGGTCTAATGTTTATTTGTAGATAATTTTAAAAAATTAAATATCTTTTTAAAGAGTTGATATTTTACATTTAAATCCCAAAACTACAATGCAAAACAAATCAACCATCAAATGTGCAAATAGCTTATGGAATGGACTGAATTCAGAAGAATACACTTAGGATTTAGTTTAATTTCTCCCCCATTCTCCAAACCCTAGCCATTAGACATTTTTGGAAGGTATCTTGTATCCTATTTCTTTACATTTTGAGTAGACCCCAGAGCTTTGGGGTTATTTTTGTCTATAAGTGATAGTCTCTCAGCCGTTTCTGATTCTTTGTGATCCCATGGACTGTAAGCCACTGGGCTCCTCTGTCCATGGAATTCTCCAGGCAAGAGTACAGGAGTGGGGAGCCATTCTTTTCTCCAGGGGATCATCCCAACCCAGGGATTGAACCTGGGTCTCCTGCATTGCAGGCAGTTTCTTTACCACTGAGCCACCAGGGAAGCATTTTTGTCTGTAACACTATTTTTATATTTAGTATTTTAAAAGTTTACTCCAAAAAATCCTAGTAGTTGCTACTGTTAGGTAGTTAGAATAGGAAAAAGGAGTCCAAAATGGCAGTGGCTAAAAGACAAAGAAGGGAAAAGCCTGTGAAGATAGAACAAAGGAAGGTCCAAGGACCAGAGTGAGGACCTCAGGTAAAACAAACAGCCCTCCTGGCTAGCCCAATTTACATAGGGCAGGCTCAGGGGGAGGAGAAAAACCATATAAAAAGAGGAGCCAAAATTGAGTGCGGGGGAGGGGGGAGGGGGCTTCTCTTCTCTTCGTGTCTTTTGGGTCTACCCAGTCTCACGCCTAGAGGATGTATTTTCCTTTGCTTTCTAAATAAAACTGAGCTGTAACATGGAGCTGTAACAATGGTCCATCAATTCAGTTCAGTTCAGTCGCTTAGTTGTGTCTGACTCTTTGTGACCCCATGGTCTGCAGCACACCAAGCCTCTCTGCCCATCATCAACTCCTGGAGTTGACTCAAACTCATGTCCATTGAGATGGTGATGCATCCATCACTTCAAATTTTTGCTGCAGGGAGACAGAACCAAGGAAATTACACACTCCCCTGACACTGTTTTAATTAATGAAAGGTTATGTTCTTCTGAGTCACGGTACTTTTATTTATCTAGAACTCAGAGAAGAAACAACAGATTCACACTACAAAGGAAAAAGTAGTGTGCTATATTAAGGACTTAGGAAATGAGTTGATTTAATTAATGCTGATTTTCTAAGTACAGAAAGAACCTTGCGAAGTATTCCTAACACTAGCAAAATTGGCAAGAAAGAATTGTTCACACGTATAACTGAAAAATGTAAAATGCCTACATCAGTAAATCCCAGAAGATGTCATTAGAGACAAATAAGTAACTTTCAGTTCAGTTCAGTTCAGTTCAGTCACTCAGTCGTGACTGACTCTTTGCGACCCCATGAATCACAGCACACCAGGCCTCCCTGTCCATCACCAACTCCCGGAGTTCACTCAAACTCATGTCCATCGAGTCGGTGATTCTATCCAGCCATCTCATTCTCTGTCGTCCCCTTCTCCTCCCGTTCAAATCTCTCTGTGACTCCACTCCCAAACTCCTCATGTGGACTGTGTGGTGTGTGACATGGGTGGTGCAGGGATTATACCTTTAATGTTAATGTACTAATTCTGTTAAAGTGCAAATTACCATAAAGTATGCACAACATTGTTCTGGGAAGAGTGGAACCTGCTGGTTTTCTGTACTGCTGGTTAATGCAAAAATCATCTTTTTCAAATTAGATCCATAAAAGATCAAGGAGAATAATGCTCTCACTCCTAAATTCCTATATTAATCAGCTTTCCTGTGGTGACAAGCAAGTCCCAAATCTCAGTGACTTGTAACAACAAATGTTTATTTCTCCCACAGTGCCATGCTAGCAGCTCCACCATGGCTGTGGGCTGTGGCTTTGCTCCATGTGCTTTCTCATACCAGGAACCAATCAAGAACAGCAGCCTTTTTCTGGGATAGTACATCATTATTGTGGACAAGGGAAAAGGCCAAGAGGCAGAGCCAAATCATTCCACTGCCCTTAAACTATTATCTGCATGTGGCATTTGCACTGCATTGGCTGAAACAAGCCACATGACCAACTTGACCCGGTGGCCAAGAGTATTCAGCCTCTAGGGTAGCTCAACAAGTTCCATGACAATGGGTGAGAATGCATAATTATCCTACAGGGAAGGAAATGAGTCTGGGAACAATGATGCAATGACCACAAGAGCCACTTAGCACTATTATCCTAAGTCTCTCTTTCTCCCAGTCAATAATGCTGAATTTCGTAAGGTTTGCAATTCTGAAGTCTGTAGTTTTTAACTCCTAAGTTAAGTCCTTATTCCCGAGTTCAATTTTATCCCTCTGTTTCTGTTTGCCTATAGGACACAGGGATTTAATTCATCTTTTATCTTTCTAGACTATCCTACTGACCTACTAGATATTGAGCCCAATTGTCACTTTACATAATTCTCCCAGAAATCTCTGAATATTCACATAAATGGAAGGTCTGAGAGGCTAAAGAAGCTGTCAGCTTTCTCACTGCTAGAAAGTGATGTGTCCAGGATGCGAATTTCACAGACTTTCTGACACGTCACCAGTCAGTTCCGTCACTCAGTCGTGTCTGACTCTTTGCAACCCCGTGGACACATCATACTACCTGCTGTATGGACTTGCCTTATCCAGGAATAAGAAAGGCCAGGAATGGGCTGGATAGAGAGGGATCCTCAAGATCATTTTAAGACCTTGATAGATGCTGAGTTCTTTCACTCTGTATCATACAAAACATATTCAAACAAACCCCCACCCCACACCAAATACAATGTTCAAGCAAAAAGTTTTTGAAAGGATGCTTCTAATTTACGTTTGAAACCATTTTGCTACAGATAGCATTTGATTTGTGGTTGACTATGGTCTGTCAGCTATCACTGTGTATACTTAGGGAATATTTTAGAGTAAGATATTCCAACTTCCAAAATTATATTCAAAGGTAGTGAAATTGGTATAAATACTAAATTTGACAATACAATTGACATAGTGTTATATTTGCAAATCTTATTTTTAAAATTTATTTATTTCATTGACATATAATTTCTTTACAATATTGTGTTAGCTTCTGTGTACAAGAACGTAAATCAGTTACATATATATACATATATCTCCTCCGTTGGCCCTCCCTCCCATCCGCCATCCCCATCCACCTTCCCTATCTACCCTTCTAGGTCATCACAGAGAACTGAGCTAAGCTCCCTGTGCACTTAATACTTTCAATTTTCCAGTCTTCTTATATTATTTGGAGCCATAAGTATTTTTTCCAGGAATAAAATATTTTTCTGGGGTAGGGGGCGGGTAATCTCTAAAATGCTCATAGATTCCAGGATTTGTGCATATGCTACCCAACGGATTAAATGGTTTATCCTAAAACTCTTCTGGATGAGGAAAAACACAACCTCAAAACGTGGAGTCCAGAGACAGTTCTGAGAAGAAATTAAAAGTCAGATAATGTCCAAAGATCAAAGAAAAGAATCTACGTGTAAGACAGCAGGAAAAAAACAAGAGACTTGAGATTAAACTTGAGGAATAGGATTGAGTGGGAGAAGCATGGAAAGAGATGCCTTCACAGTTTGATGGCTGCAGACACTGGCCTCTGGGGAGATGGGAGCTGCCGAAAAGCTGGCTTTTAAGTTTAGCACATTTTTGTGGTTGACCCAGGGCAAAAATGGGCCTTCAACTTTCTGGCCCCAAATGACTGCCCCCTCCCAGATCCAGAACTCCTGAACTGACACCATTCTCACCCTCTCTGTTTTTCCAAAAGATCTGTAGCTCCCTTTCTGGGTTCTTTGCAAGACCCACTCTCTTCCCTGAATGGTCCCCAGGGTTCCTCCCTTGGGCATTTGGCTGTCCTGAACTTTCAGTGAAGGGTCACTGATTCTGATCCCTGAAAAGCCTATTTCCTCTTCATGACTTAACTTGTCTTGATTCCTCTCAATTTAACTTGTCTAATGGAAACTGTCTGTTCAGTTGTTGAGGCAGTTTCCTTCAGGGGTAAAGCTGCACTTCTGCTCTCAAGATTCAGTGATTTCCATACCCTACTCTCATTGTATTACTCTGCAAGATAAATTCTATTACTCTTAGAGTCATGTGACGTCAATGATGAATGGATTTCTCTGGGACTATGATGGAGCAAATTAGCCCTCTGATATATTTTATTTCCCACTGAATTCATGTTTCCAGTCTGAAGAAGATATAACTAGGTTTCCACTTGATTTCTTAAGCAAAAATAATTAGTATACAATTAGTAGAATTGTTTCCATGATTTCTCCTTAATGATAAATCAGGTGATTCTTCCCCTAATTCCAGCAAGAAAACTTCTGGAATCTAGCCACTGTTTCATATATTTATAAAAATGTTTTTTCACCTTCAGTACATTGGTTGATGAGGACCGAGATTATGAGTTTGACTCCCAGGTCTAATCTCATCTCTTCCTCATCATGAAACATAAAGGCAGCCTCAACTGTCCTGGGTTTCAGAACAGGAGGATCATCCTCTGAGTCTGGAAGTGATCATGCAATTTGAGACTTTATGAGAAAACATCACAACCATACCAGCCACTAGCCACATGAGGCCACTAAGCACTTGAAATGAGTCTAGTATAACAGAGGAACTACTTCCTGAACTTTATTTTAATTTTAATTAATTTAAGTTTAAAATTGACATTTCACTTATTGGAAAACTTTTGTGTATGACTTGTTATATGGAATAACTCAGTATATGAACCTATTTTTAGCTATAAAGTGTATGAAATCAAAACACATCAAATATTTCCCCACCCCAAATTTAGTGTCCAAACTTAGATGGGTTGAAAGTAAAATAAACAGCGGACTTCAAAGACTATGAAAAAAATGTAAAATCTATCTACCTATATATAATTTTATGCTGATTTCACACATATATTTTGTTGGTTAAATAAATATACCACCATTACTATATTTTGTTATATAGATTAACATTATCAAAACATATTAATATGTTAAATTAATATACTTAAATACACATTTGCTAGATTTTTATATATGTATATAAAATATATAATTACAAAAATACATGTAAAATGAATATATTTTAGAACAGTTAAAATGTCATTACAATTCATTTTACTTATTTTTTTTTACTTTTTAAATGTGATTCTAGAAAATTTTAAATTACATATGTGACTCATATTTCTATTAAACAGTGCTTCTCTACTACATATTTATGTGAATCCTTAGATCAAAGGTCCCCAAACATTTGGCATCCAGGTCTGATTTCATAGAAGAAAATTTTTCCATGGACCAGGGTTGTGGGGTGGGGGCGTGGCTTCCAGATGATTCAAGCACTTTACATTTATTGTGTACTTTATTTCTATTATTATTACATAAGCCCCACCTCAGATCATAAGGCATTAGATTCCAGAGGCTGGGGACCCCTGCTCTGGACTGTTGAATAAACATAATTTTTAATGATCAAATATTATGTAAACTTTTTAATAACTTTTTTTCCACTTCTCAATGTCAAGAACATTTTGTCATATGAATACATGTTCATCTACAGTCTCACCGGGACTAAAATAAATGAGATCCTTGTTTGCTGGGTGAGCTTATTGCTGAGCAAATTATATAAGTTGAATCTCCATTCCTTAATTAGACTTCTTTCTTAAACTATTGATGACAGAGAGCCAGCAGGTGGGGGAGCCTGAACATTCAATGAGATGTTTTTTAGGAACCAGAGTAGAGACTTGGATTAAAGGAGTGTTTGTGAGCTAAGCCTTTCACATTACACTTGCCCTGGTCCCAGTAACAATAACACCATATTGTCTGTCAATAGTAGCTATGGGCTATTCTCTTACAACCTTCTAACCAAGCAATAGTACTATTTTTAGGAGATGACTCTGTGGAGCTGACAAAACATGATGTAGCCACAGACTGCCTCTAAGCAACCAATACAAAACAGATTGATGGAACTTGCTGTATTTAAAGTCTTATAAGAGAATGGGGAGTAATAAAGTCTCAAAATAGACTTTATTATAACAAACTTCCCCCCTAAATGTCAACTTTTGAAGTTCAATTCAAATATAGCAAATATGGACTTCTCATATATAAAGAATAATTATTTTGTACATATGCCTACATATACTGGCATAGAAAGGCTTAGTTACTTCACAAATTTCCAGATCCTGAAACAATAATAAATGGCACCCATATGTCTTGTATAGTAAAAATTGTCCAGAGTTGATATTCACTATTAACGCTACTCCTCAGAGAGGCAGCATGCTAGGTGGAAAAATCATGAGTGTCTAGTGTCTCAAAGATATTTAAATCCTGGATCCACATTTATGGTTGTGCAGTCTTAGAGCGTAATTTAAACTTCCTAAACTTCAGATTTTCCAAGGTCAATGCCTTCTTCTTTAATGTGAATACTGAATTTAGTATTGCATTCAGTGAATTCTCTCAATCATTTGTTATGTAGTAGGCACATAATATGGAGAAGGCACTGGCGACCCACTCCAGTACTCTTGCCTGGAAAATCCCATGGACGGAGGAGTCTAGTGGGCTGCAGTCCATGGGGTCGTGAAGAGTTGGACACGACTGAGCAACTTCACTTTCCCTTTTCCCTTTCATGCATTGGAGAAGGAAATGGCAACCCACTCCAGTGTTCTTGCCTGGAGAATCCCAGGGACAGGGGAATCTGGTGGGCTGCTGTCTATGGGATCGCACAGAGTCAGACAAGACTGAAGCGACTTAGCAGCAGCAGCAGGCACATAATAATTGATATATGGGCTTCCCCCATGGCTCAGTGGTAAAGAATCCACCTACAATGTAGGAGATACTGGAGACGCACGTTCCATCCCAGGGTTGAAAAGATCCTCCAGAGGAAGAAATGGCAACCTATTCCACTACTCTTGCCTAGGAAATCCCATGGACAGAAGAGCCTGGTGGGCTACAGTTTATGAGGTTGCAGAGCTGGACATGACTAAGCACGCATGCAACAACAGCTGATATATGGTAAGCAATCAATAAATATTCCTTTTTTTCCACCTCATGTTACTTAAACATCTCATGTCATTACAATAGAGACTATACGGGTAAAAGAACAGAGAGAAGAAGAAAATAGAAATCAATCATGATACCCTCCCATGACAAACTTTTAGGGCTATATAGTTTGGGTTTTTCTTTTTTTTTTTCTCATTTCATTTGTCTGTAATAATTTAGTTTAAGAAGTCATTTCAGTGGGAGTTCACTGCAGCATAATAATTTTCTCTTTGCTTTAATTATGCCAATATTTGTGGTCATCTGTTTGGCCACCTCATGCGAAGAGTTGACTCACTGGAAAAGACTCTGATGCTGGGAGGGATTGGGGGCAGGAGGAGAAAGGGACGACAGAGAATGAGATGGCTGAATGGCATCACTGACTCGATGGACATGAATTTGTGTGAACTCCGGGAGTTGGTGATGGACAGGGAGGCCTGACGTGCTGTGATTCACGGGGTCACAAAAAGTCAGTCACGACTGAGCAACTGAACTGAACTGAACTGAACACATGTCTGGAAATTGACGATGTCCCTCCTGCATATTTAATGTTCATCTACAAAGATGCCATATGAGAAATTGAATCTTTAAGTTCAAGAATTAAACAACAAAACAAGACCAAAGTATGCACCTATTTGGAAGATACACATATCTTATTAAAAGACACCTACATTCATAACTGGGCTTCCCTGGTGGCTCAGAGGTTAAAGCGTCTGCCTCCGATGCGGGAGACCCAGGTTCGATCCCTGGGTCGGGAAGATCCCTGGGGAAGGAAATGGCAACCCACTCCAGTACTCTTGTCTGGAGAGTCCCATGGACGGAGGAGCCTGGTAGGCTACAGTCCACAGGGTCGCAAAGAGTCGGACACGACTGAGCGATTTCACTTTCACTTTTTTCTTTCACATTCCTAACTAAACATATAAGTAGTTTTAAGAATTCAGGTTTAGTTAACTGACATACTGTTTTGTGCTGTAGATAGTGACCTATTTGTTAATTTTGATTTACAGTTGGGTATTTTCTTTCTGTGACTTGGAGATTAAGCTTTGTTTTTCAAATTGCAAACATTTTTTAAGACCTTCAAAATCTTAGGTACCTGGTCAAGCACTGTATCAGAGTATCTAAGAGATACAAGACTATATGTGTTGTATGACAGGGTTTCCTATAGGGTAGTGAAAACAGACTGTTGGTCCCCACACCCAGAGTTTTTGACTCAGCATGTCTGGGTGAGATCTTGGAATTTGTTTTTCTGACAAGTTCCCTGGTAATGTTATTCCTATTAGTCTAAGGACCACACTTAGAGAAATATTAGTGTTGTGGCTTCCCTTATGGCTCATTTGGTAAAGAATCCGCCTGCAATGCCGGAGACCTGGGTTCAATCCCTGGGTTGGGAAGATCCCTTGGAGAAGGGAAAGGCTACCCACTCCAGTATTCTGGCCTAGACAGTTTCATGGACTGTATAGGTCATGGGGTCGCAAAGAGTCGGACACGACTGAGAGACTTTCACTTTGCAACTCCTGCACTAATGGCAATCAAGAACAGACAGTTAGTGAGGGGAACTACACAAACAGGGCTTCCCTGGTAGCTCAGCAGTAAAGAATCCACCTGCAATGCAGGAGGGGCAGAAGACAGTTTTGATTGAGAAGACTGATCTTCCCAATCTTCTGGGTTGAGAAGATTCCCTGGAGGAGGGCGTGGCAACCCCCACTCCATTATTCTTGCCTGGAGAATCCCATGGACTGAGGAGCCTGGTAGGCTACAGTCCATAGAGTCACAGAGTCTGACATGACTGAAGCAACTTAGCATGCATACTTAATTAAGAAAAGATTTCTGAAGATATACAGGAGTTGCTTGATTTTTACCTCAAACCGCTTACTGTGTGGCAAGAGTTAGGGTCTGAAAGATAATGCTGTTTGTACAGAGAACAGTGGTGCTCCAGTTTTTCCATTAACTGGTAGAATTCTCTTGGGAAAGTTACTTTTTTTTTTTTTTCTGGGTCTCAGTATTACCTGCATAAGGTGAGTTTTGAGTATTGGTAAAGTAAGAACCTCAGATATGCAGATGACACCACCCTTATGGCAGAAAGTGAAGAGGAACTCAAAGGCCTTTTGATGAAAGTGAAAGAGGAGAGTGAAAAGGTTGGCTTGAAGCTCAACATTCAGAAAACAAAGATCATGGCATCTAGTCCCATCACTTCATGGGAAACAGATGGGGAAACAGTGGAAACAGTGTCAGACTTTATTTTTTGGGGCTCCAAAATCACTTAGGATGCTGATTGAAGCCATGAAATTAAAAGACACTTGCTCCTTGGAAGGAAAGTTATGACCAGCCTAGATAGCATATTAAAAAGCAGAGACATTATTTTGCCAACCAAGGTCCATCTAGTCAAGGCTATGGTTTTTCCCGTGGTCATGTATGGATGTGAGAGTTGGACTGTGAAGAAAGCTGATCGCCGAAGAATTGATGCTTTTGAACTGTGGTGCTGGAGAAGACTCTTGAGAGTCCCTTGGACTGCAAGGAAATCCAACCAGTCCATTCTAAGAGAGATCAATCCTGGGTGTTCATTGGCGGGACTTATGCTGAAGCTGAAACTCCAATACTTTGGCCACCTCATGCGACGAGCTGACTCACTGGAAAAGAGTCTGATGCTGGGAGGGATTGGGGGTAGGAGGAGACAGGGACGGCAGAGAATGAGATGGCTGGATGGCATCACCGACTCGATGGAGATGGGTTTGAGTGAACTCCGGGAGTTGGTGATGGACAGGGAGGCCTGGCGTGCTGTTGTTCATGGGGTCGCAAAGGGTCGGACACGACTGAGCGACTGAGCCGAACTGAACTGAAAGTAAGAAATTGTAAATCACCATACTAATAAAATTTGGGGTTTTTTTAGTATAAGGGAGAAGTGAAAAGAATGGGAGCTTAATTAATGCCCTTGAGAAAAACATACACAGTATAAGCACTGTTACAAAACAGGAGGGCAAGAATGAGTGAGAAGAGCCATTGGGCAAAGCAGTTGGCTGAGGCAAAAAGGCCCTCAGGCCCAGCTACTCAGTCACAACTTTAGAAAACAGTTGCTGAAAATCTGGGAATGAACTAAAAGAGCTGTACTGTAACCTTGCTGTCCAAATGAGGGTACCAGCAAGGAAGAAACTGTAGCAGCAACCAACGGACCCTGGACACAGCAGGACTCCTGCTCAACAGCGACACCACGTGTCCAAGACTGACAATAGCTGCGCTGAGGGACTGGGTAGTTCTCTGTCTGGGTCTTAAAGAGGACTGACTCCCTCTGTAGTGAATAATCCCTAGGAGTTCTTGAATAATTTTCTGGAGGCAGTGAAGCCTTAACAGAGAGACATTAGACTCTTTCAGTAAAGGCAGTTGGATTTATTCTATTAAAAAATAAAGAAATGTGACCATATTTGTACACTAAAATTTGTTGATTCGATTCATGCCTGAACTATTAATATATTATTAGTTTCTGCCCTAAGGAGTAGAAGGCAGGACACAGCCTTCTATATCTAGAACCTGTAGAGGCCAAAATAATCAGACATTGTCACAGGCCCCACTCTGTTTTCATGTGTGTCTATGGATGCTAAGGATGGCTTGAATGATGTTAGGTATTAAGTGTTTGCTGGATAGTTTCTCTTCCTGGGCAGTAAACAACTTGAACATTCTCCTAAGGTGTCTAAACCTAAAAATTCTGGGTAAAATGTAACCAAAAATCTTAAAAATGTATGGTTGAGCTCTCAAGGGGGAGAAAAAAGACCTTCTATAGTGTCTTCAAATAATAAGATATTAAAAACTAAAGCTATAAATACAAAATAACACTGGGGTTATCCAGAAGGGAGGAGGGTTTCTAGTCCCAGTAACCATAAGTGTGGGGTCTTAGCATCCATGTGAACACAGAGTGTGAAGCTCTGATGCCGAGAGGTAGAAATGAAAATAAGGTCACCACCCTAAGCTCCCCACCCAGTAAAGCAAGAACACTTGAAAGGATGGTCTAGAAAAAAAATCCAGCTACTAGCACAGCATAAATGGTTTTGTCTACCTGGATAGGAAAAAACCTCTCTTCTGACTTTGAAAGTTGTGGGTCTTTCCATAAGTAGTTGGAGGTTTGAAACAGGTTTGAAATTATTTAGTCTGGGAACCCTCAAGCTAGGAGAGTTAGCTAGGGCTAACACAAAAGTTAGCCCCCAAATGCTAATATCTTCAGTGTGCCTGACTAAAGCAAATTGGAAACCTTTTTGGAATGGCACATTCCCAAGCCAGGTTGTGGAGAATTTCCATGGATGAAGATAAGTTCACAATTTAAAATTACAAAACCTGAAATAATCTTTCATCAGGCAATGTTAGGGCACAAAAACAGGAATTTTAGACCCATAAGAATTAAAAGAATGGAGGAGCAGAACATCATTTCAGGAGGGAGGCCGAGGTGAAAAATAGGTCTCTGTCCTGTACAGATGGCAATGGCTATGAATGGTTTCCCTGGGCTCTATGTTGACAGGACTCTTGAGGCTCAGTGGAGAAGCCAAACTGTCACAGGTAGAGTTCGCTTCCTACTGGAAAATTTTGTCTAACTTAACTTCCTGGATCAGCAATGCCAGGACCTAGCAAGTAGTGTGTGATGAAAAAGCATATGACTGAAAGAGAGCAAAATAACAGCAAACTGTTCTAAGTCCTCCATAATGTCTCCTTCAACTTTTTCTTTTGTCTCCATTGCACTTTGTACCTCCATTAATTATAACTTATCTACGGATAATATTAGAAGTTTATGAATCTTCCTCCAGCACTAGGCAGTGAGCTTCTTAAAGAAAAAATAGATGATGTTTTATTTAAATATATATTCCTTGGGCCCAACAAAGTGTTTAGCACAGGGTATGGGTTAACTAAAAGTGTGCTAAATTGAAATGAAGAAGAGGAGTGAGCTCTGAGAGTCAACAGTCACAAGGTAGGGACTTCCCTGGTGGTCCAGTGGGTAAGACTCCATCCTCCCAGTGCGGAGGGCACGAATTCAGTCCCTAGTTTGGGAACTAAGATCCCACATGCCTCACAGTGAGGCCAGAAAAAAAAAAAAAAATCACTAGGTAGAATCACTTTTAGCATAAGCAACCACTTTATTCTTTATATTGTCTTCCCAGATGAAAACCATTCACTTTATCGAAAGCACCAAAGGGGAAAAAAAAACAAAACAAAATTTGAATGACAAGTTTATTTTTGTATCTCTCCCTCTCCTAGCACCTGTCACTGTTCTTGGCAGATACTCCTGACAGACACTTAGTATCTGTTCTTCAGTTCAGTTCAGTTCAGTTCAGTCGCTCAGTCGTGTCCTCTTTGCGACCCCATGAACCACAGCACGCCAGGCCTCCCTGTCCATCACCAACTCCCGGAGTTCACTCAAACTCATGTCCATCGAGTCGGTGATGCCATCCAGCCATCTCATTCTCTGTCGTCCCTGTCTCCTCCTTTCCCCAATCCCTACTAGCATCAGACTCTTTTCCAGTGAGTCAACTCGTCACATGAGGTGGCCAAGTAGCAGCTACCCAACAAATTCTTGATAAATGATTGGTAAATCAGTTTTTTCAAAACAAAGCTTCTTTAACTCTTTGCTAAGCTACCTGTCTTCCTGCAATGTCAGAATCCATGGCCAAAGTAGTGATACCAGCTGGTTAGAAGCACTGAAGACAGCAATCAGCCTTCAGAGGACAGTCGCGGTGGGGCACAGGAAGTCAACTTACGAGAGGGTTAGCAGCCCAACTGCCTCATATGCCACCTAAAAGCTACTATTTTTACTCTTCACAAGATATTTTCCACTTCAAAATTGTTGCCTTTTCCCCCTTGATATATCTCTTACTTCCCAATTAAGTTTCAGGCTTGCTTTCATCCAGTTTCAACCCCAAGTTCCCTCCCCAGAGATATCTCTCCAAACATGGTTTTATGAGGAAGGCTAACAGACCTGGCCCAGAGAGCGTTAACAGTTCCTGTGATATGGATGAGAGCACAAATGGCCTTCTGACCTCCACGGAGGGCTGCCAAATAGGCAGCCGCTTAAATAGACAGAACTCAAGTCCTGCCAGCCTTGCCCTCCTCCCTTTCATTATACCCCACATCCGAAATCTCTATCCATCACTCACACCCTTGTTTGGTCTGGACAAGGGAGTGACTTTGGCAAGGCTCTCAGAATATTCTTCATGAACTCTGGCATTCCCCTGTGTGCTCCAGTCAGCCACAGTGGATTAGTTCAGTTTCCCCTTTTCATGGAATTTCAGGAATTAGTGGGCAAGTTTGGAGACGTGCTGTGGAGGGATCAGATTACTTAGCGTGGCAGAATTGAAAGAATAAGGAGAGAAAAAAGCACCAGGGAAGAAACGGCATCTGAGTAAAACCTTGAGGGAGATGGGTAAAGACATTCCAGGGGGACAGGGCAGAGCATACGCAAAGGTGGGGGTGGTGGGAGGGAGCCATGGGGGTTCATCATGAGTCCTGGTTTGAGTGAAATGTAACAAGTATAATAGGGTGAATGAAGATAAGAAATAAAAAATGATGTTAATAATTTCGTTGGGGTCAAATGATCAGTGTAAAAGAACTGCAAACTTACTCTGTGGCAATAACCAAAACCACAGCCATTTGAGTATGTATCTGAACCAAGTTCGACCATAGCCACTGAGGTTACTGTGATGTCAAAGTCCCCACTAGAAACCCACAGTGTAATATGTACTCGCTAGACTCCTGAGAAATACATATTATAAAATAAGGGTATTTTCCCCTGAGGCATAAACCAAGTCAGAATCTTCCAGAGGGGTGGGGTTAAAGGGTGAAGGGGAGTGATAGGGGTGGAGAAGCAAGCTCAGTGTCATTGCCGGAGTAGGTGAATCCTTTTTTTCTGTTTTTAGCTTTTGACCCTGTTCACCTATTTCCCCTAGCTCCTAACTCTGGCAACCACCAATCTGTTCTCTTTCTGTAAGTTCTGTTTTTTTTTTTTTTTAATTCAATATATTAGTGAGCTCATACAGTGTCTTTTTCTGCTGAAGTACTTCACTTACCATAATGCCTTCAACATCCTTCCATGTTGTTGCAAGTGGTAAGATTTCCTCCTTTTTTGTGGTCACATAACATTCTATTGTACATTTATGCTACGTTATCTATCAGTCCACTGGAAAGGTGTTTCAGCGCTTTGACTATGGTAGATAATGCTGTAATAATCGTGAGGACGCAGGTAACTCTTCCAGACTTGTTTGCATACACACCCAGAAGCGGGATATCTGGACCATGTGGTAGTTTTATTTTGAGGAACTTCCATACTGTTTTCTATAGTGGCTGTACATCATCAACACTTGTTATCTCTCGCCTCTTTGATGATAGCCATGCTCACTGTGCTTTTGACTTGCATTTCCCTGATAATTAGTGATATTGAGCACCTTCTCATGTACCTGTTGATCATTGGAAAATGTCTATTCAGGGCCTTGGCCTATTTTTAAAAATTGGATTTTACTATTTTATTATTCATTACTATCACTATTGAATTGTATGTGTTCCTTATATATGTTGAATATTTACCCCTTTTCAGATATGTGGTTTGCAAATATTTTCTCCCATTCTGTAGGTTATCTTTTCATTCTGCTGTCTATTTCTCTTGCTGTGCTGAAGCTTTTTAATTTCATAGAATCATACTGCCTTATTTTTGCTTTTGTTATTTTGCATTTTATAAATCACATCTAATAAAAATCAGTGTGAAGACCAACGTCAAGAAGCTCTTTCTCCATGTTTTCTTATAAGAGTTTTATGGTGTCATGTCTTATGTTTAAGTCTTTAATCCCTATGGAGTTAATTTTTGTGAGTAGTGTAGGATAGGGGTCCAGTTTCATTTTTTTAAATATGAATACCCAATTTTCCCAGCACCATTAATTGAAGAGAATATCATTGGCTAGTTTTAGTTTCTTTGTCAAATATTAGTTGATCATAGGAGGAAATGAATTTAAATTGGACTTTGGAGAATGAAATAATCAGAGGTTTGGGAATTGATAGGATGTGTGAGCAAGAGAAGAGGTATGGTTAAGAAACAAAGCAACCGTGTTTGGATACGTGTGATACTGGTAAATATTTAACAACCAGCTGGAAGGCACTGGTTTATAGCAATAGAAGGTTTCTATTGTAAATGTTTCCATGATAGTCAATTTCAAGCTACCAGTGTAAAGTCAACGCAAAATCTCTGACAAATGATCAATTAGCTTTTATGAGCCTGTTGAGGCTGGACCCAGGACACAACTGCTTGGTTTGAAAATTTTAAATTTGAGATGACTGTCAGACATCTCAGATGGAGGTTAGTCACATAGTCATTAGAATTACTGGTCAGTTGTTCCAATGAGAAGCTAAGCCAAAGCAGGGTCTTTGAATCCCCAAAGTTCTGCTGTATCTAGGGGAGAGTGGCTTCATGCCCCCCTTCAACTAAAGTAGCTCAGCTGAAAATCTGCTTTATGCTTTGAAGGCACCACTTCACTAGTTTAGAGGCACCAAATAAAAATATTTCAGGAGATATTAAAATTAAAAGATAACTTCAGAAAAGCACGATGTCTGATACACCCTTAGAATTACCTTTCCAAAGAGCCTAAGGTAAACTTCTAGGTTCTTCAGGGCGATCATAGTAGTTCTCATAATCACCTACTGCCACCTGCTGGATGAAGAGAAGCACTGCTGATGGACAAATTGTATATCAAGAACCAAATAAACTCTATTGGGCTTCCGTCTATGGGGTCGCACAGAGTCGGACACGACTGAAGTGACTTAGCAGCAGCAGCAGCAACTGCCGTCTATGGGGTCACACAGAGTCGGCCACAACTGAAGTGACTTAGCAGCAGCAGCAGCAACTATCATTTTCCAGTGAGTCAACTCGTCGCATGAGGTGGCCAAAGTACTGCAGTTTCAGCTTTAGCATCAGTCCTTCCAATGAACACCCAGGATTGATCTCCTTTAGAATGGACTGGTTGGATCTCCTTGCAGTACAAGGGACTCTCAAGAGTCTTCTCCAACACCACAGTTCAAAAGCATCAATTCTTCGGCGATCAGCTTTTTTCACAGTCCAACTCTCACATCCATACATGACCACGGGAAAAACCATAGCCTTGACTAGACGGACTTTGGTTAGCAAAGTAATGTCTCTGCTTTTTAATATGCTATCAAGGTTGGTCATAACTTTCCTTCCAAGGAGTAAGCGGGCGGGAGGAGAAGGGGACGACCGAGAATGAGATGGCTGGATGGCATCACCAACTCTGTGGACATGAGTTTGAGTGAACTCCGGGAGTTGGTGATGGACAGGGAGGCCTGGCGTGCTGTGATTCATGGGGTCGCGGAGAGTCGGACACGACTGAGCGACTGAACTGAACTGAACTCTCATTTCCGGAGAAGGCAATGGCAAGCCACTCCAGTACTCTTGCCTAGAAAATCCCATGGACGGAGGAGCCTGGTAGGCTGCAGTCCGTGGGGTCGCTAAGGGTCGGATACGACTGCGCGACTTCACTTTCACTTTTCACTTTCACACATTGGAGAAGGAAATGGCAACCCACTCCAGTGTTCTTGTCTGGAGAATCCCAGGGACAGGGGAGCCTGGTGGGCTTCCGTCTATGGGGTCACACAGAGTCGGACACGACTGAAGTGACTTAGCAGCAGCAGCTATCATTTCTGCGCTGTTTGTCCCCTGTTTATCACTGTTGTTAAAGCAAACACCAGTAGAAAAAAAATTGTACAAACCGTTCAGAGAAATGTGCCAGTGGAATCGGTAGCCCTCTCTGGCCATTCAGAGAGCTTCCACTTGCCTGGTGAAGGTCTCCACTGATTGGCTGAGACTTCAGTGATTCTTGTGATACTGGAGAAGGCACTTCTTTAGGATATTCTTGCAAACAGCTCCTCTCAGTGTTCAGTGCTCTTATGGATACTCAAAATGCCAGGCAATGCTCCCCAAGGAATTCCCATGGCATCTATATACCTAGTTCATGTGCATCCTACGCCCCTAATATTTCCTAAAGTGAAGAGATCCTATGATGATATTTCACTCTATTTCACTAAGAGATCTAATAATATTTTAAAGGTTGTGATTTTCCACTTCATCCTATCAATAAAATGAGAGTCACTTCATTTTTTTGGCAAAGTGATTACAGCTTATCAATTCTACATAAACACAATGGCAAGGGCCAACTGTAGTTGGTGATTTGGTTTGTTTTTTTTTTTTTTACTTTAATTCATACGGAGACTTTGTGATAAGAAAAAAACAATAACCGAGAGAAAATACAAAAGATATTTTAAAGCAATTGGTCAAGTAATTGTTAATGTGATCACGACTTTTCATATAGTCACTAAATGACTTTTCATATACTCACTATGTGAAAACACACAGGAGTGTGTTTTCTTTGTATTGAGGGGGTTCAGAATGACTCTCCCTACAATGAATCCCCCCACTCTGCTGGGTAGATTATCTTGTACTAAAAGCAATGGAGACTCTGTGGATTCAAGAGAAATTTTGCCCCTTCTGTAGGTTCAGTTCAGTTCAGTTGCTCAGTCGTGTCCGACTCTTTGCAACCCAATGAACCGCAGTACACCAGGCCTCCCTGTCCATCACCAACTCCCGGAGTCCACCCAAATCCAGGTCCATTGTATTGGTGATGCCATCCAACCATCTCATCCTCTGTCGTCCCCTTCTCCTCCTGCCCTCAATCTTTCCCAGCATCACGGTCTTTTCGAATGAGTCAACTCTCTGCATCAGGTAGCCAAAGTATTGGAGTTTCAGCTTCAACATCAGTCCTTCCAATAAACACCCAGGACTGGTCTCCTTGCAGTCCAAGGGACTCTCAAGAGTCTTCTCCAACACCACAGTTCAAAAGCATCAATTTTTCTGCGCTCAGCTTTCTTTGTAGTCCAACTCTCACATCCATACATGACTACTGGAAAAACCATAGCCTCGACTAGATGGATCTTTGTTGGCAAAGGAATGTCTCTGCTTTTTAATATGCTGTCTAGGTTGGTCATAATTTTCCTTCCAAGGATCAAGTATCTTTTAATTTCATGGCTGCAGGTTAGAAGAATTTAAATTAGGAGTCTTTCCCAGAATTATAATTATTGCTAGAGATCAATTTTATTTAAGTGGCCCATCTATGTGGCAGGGCAAACATCCATTTACCCAACACCTGCTTTTCTTCTTATTGTCCTGTAATGACCCTCCTGTCCTTGGAAGACCCAGACCCCTAACTTGGAATGGCATACAGATTTCATTTTACCTTTCTGTCATTGAATTGCTTATGTTCATGGAGCCCCCATAAGTTCAGCTGGGAACAAGGTAAGGATACCCATTCACCACTGCTATTCAACATAATACTGTAAGTTCTAGTCAGAGACATAAAGCAAAAAAGGAAATTAAAAGGAATATAGGTTGGAAAGGAAGAAATATAACTGTTCTCATTTATAGATGGTATGATTATCTACATAGAAAATTCCAAGAAATCTATCTGAAAAAATCCTAGAACTAGTAAAAGAGTTCAGAAAAATTGCATGATACAAGATCAATATACAAAAATGGATTGCATTTCTATACATTAGCAATGAACATTTGTAGATCAAAATCTTAAATACAATACTATTTACAGATGGTAGAAAAAAAATCCGAGTGTAAATCTAATAAATAAGTAAGTAAATGTTAGTTGCTCAGTTGTGCCCGACTCTGCGACTGCATGGAATGCAGCCTACCATGCTCCTCTGTTCATGAGATTTTCCAGGCAAAAATACTGAAGTGGTTTGCCATTTCCTTCTCCAGGGGATCTTCCCAACCCAGGGATCGAACTGAGGTCTCCTGCACTGAAGGCAGATTCTTTACCGAATGAGCTACAAGGGACATGATGAAAAAAGAAAATATAAGTAAAAAAAAAAAAAAAACCCAGAAGATGTAAATAAATGAAGAGGCATATTGTGGTCATGGAGTGGAAAATGTGTCAATTCTCTCCAGATTGATTTGTGTGTGTGTGTGTGTGTGTGTGTGTGTGTGTGTGTGTTCAGTCACCTCCTACTCTTTGTAACCCCATGGACTGTAACCCACCAGGCTCCTCTGTCTATAGAATTTTCCAGGCAAGAATATTGGAGCAGGTGGCCATTTCCTACTCCAGAGGATTGTCCTGACCCAGGAATTGAACCCGCATCTCTTATGTCTCCTGCATTGGCAGACAGGTTCTTTAACACTAGCGCTACCATACATTCATTGCAATTTCTGTAAAAGTTCCAGAAGATATTTTACTGGTAAGGTCAAGGTTATTTTAAAATTATTTGGAAAAGTAAAGTAATTAGGGTAGTTAAAACAATTTTGAAGAAAAAATATAATCACATGGGAGGACTCACCCTACCTGATTTTAAGTCTTTCTGTAGTGGTACAGTAAACAGACTGTGCTGTGTTGATGGAGAGGCAGACACCCAGATCAATGGAAGAGAACAGAGAACCCAGAAACAGAGCCATAAACATCCACCGGATTGGTTTTTGACAAAGGTATGAAGGGAATGCAATGGAAGAAGGATACACTTTCAACATATAATGCTGGAGCAACTGAATACTTGTAGGCAAAAATATTAACCCTAACCTAAACTCACATTTTGTACAAAAATTAATTCAAAGTTTTGGATCATAGGTTTATATGTAAAACATGAAATGGTAATGTTTATTTGAAGAAATCACAGGAGAAAATCTTCAGGACCTAAATGTTTAGTGAAGGGGTCTTAGACTTGACACCACAAGCATGCTTCATTAAAAAAAAAAATAGGATAAATCAGACTTCATTGAAATTAAAAGCATTTTAATTTTACTAAGTAAATGCATCAAAAGTTCTTAACAAATCCCTGTTAAGAAGTGGAAAAGACAATCTACAGACTGAGAGAAAATATTTCCAAACCTACATATCTGATGAAGAATTTATATCCAGAATGTTAAAAGAATTCTCAAAATACAATAGCAAAAAAAAATAATAAATAAACCATTCAATCAAAAAATAAGCAAAAGACATGAAGGATATTACACTAGAGGACTTACAGGTGGCAAATAAGGACATAAAAACATATTAGCAAATAAGGGAATGCAAATTAAGATCACTATGAGATATTGCACATCTGTCAAAACAAGACAAATGAAATATTACACAGAATGTTGGCAAGGATGAAGGAAAACTGGATCCTTCATACATCACAGGTGGCGATATAAAATGGTATGGCCACCTGTAAAACAGTTTGGCAATTTCTCAAAAAAAACAAAAACTAGTAAACATACACTTACAATATAACCCAACAATTGTCTTCCTAGACATTTATCCCAGAGAAATCAAAACTTATGCCTAAACAAAACCCACACATGATTCTTCATAGCAGTTTTACGTGTACTAGCTAAAAATTGGAAATAACCAAATGTCCTATAATAGATGAGTAAGTAGACTCTTGAACATTCATAATAAGAACACCAGTTAGCAATTGAAAAGGACAAACTAGTGATTTATGCAACAACTTGAATAACTTGGATGGACCTCAAGGATATTGTACCGCGTGGGGAAAAAAAGGTAACATCAAAAAATTACATACTATTTGAATTCATTTACAACATTCTTGAAATGACAAAATACCTTAGTATATTTCCTTCATTTGATTTCCATGATTTCCATGTCTGTGTCTTGCTATTAGACATTATGTAGGGGACAATGCCATCTTTTACAGATTAACAGTGTCGGGTGTTAGGAATGCTGGAGGAGGTGGGTGTGACTCTCCGAGAATATACAGCACTGGGAGGTCTGTGGCAATGGAGTACTTCCCGATCTTGATCGCAGTGGTTCTCACCAAATCTAAACATATGATAAACTGACACAGAACTACGCACACGCTTTATACCATCATCAACTTTCTGTTTTGGAGCCACGATCACTGGGAAAACTGGGTGACAGAGGCAGGGGACTAGCTATACTACTTATGCAACTTCCTGTGACTCTGCAATTATTTCTAAATAAAAAACTGTTCTTAAAAAAATCTAACTAGAGAAAAAATGGAGAATATATTCAAATATATAACTAATGTATCTGTACGATCATATCACGTCATCTTAGAGAATTCTAAGGATAGGAATCCAGTTTACTAATCACACTTCTGCTGAACCTCTTTACTGCCTCCTTTTTGTCTTCATTCTTATTCTCTAGTACACAGACCACTTCCATCGTTGATAACACTTTACTGATGCAAACTCAACTGCTTTTGATGTAAACTTTAACTGCTCTTTAGTTTAGTGTTAGATTCTAACAAGTGCAGCGGCAGCAGTTTTCTAGGCTCAATGGACATTAAATTTCACTTAATCATTTACATGTCTATATTACTCTATTAGATGCCAAACTTAGATCCACACCAATGTCATCTTTGAAAACTGTTTAGCACAGCTCCTGGCACCTGTTAGGGTTAAACAAAAGTTGGAGGATAAGTGAGCTATACCCAAATGAACTGTACATTCATTTTAAGAAATGGAAAAATGATAAGCAAATAATTATAGATAATGGCTCTGGGAGATTAGTATCTCTATAGAAAATATTTTGGTAAATAAAAGCACTTAATCTTACATGAGCTTTCCTGCTGGCTCAGCAGTAAAGAATCTGCCTGAAATTCAGGAGAAATAAGTTCAATCCCTGGGTGGGGAAGATTCCCTGCAAGAGGGAATGGCTATCCACGCCAGTATTCTTGCTGGGAAATCTCATTAACAGAGTAGCCTGGTGGGCTACAGTCCATAGGGTCACAAAAGAGTCAGACAGGCCTGAGCAACTGAACAATAAATCTTACATGGGTCGCGTTTATTACATGACCAGCTTATTCCGTGACATTACTTTGCCAGCAAAGGTCCATCTAGTCAAGCCATGGTTTTTCCAGCAGTCATGTATGGATGTGAGAACTGGACTACAAAGCAACCTGAGAGCCAAAGAATGGATGCTTGTGAACTGTGGTGTTGGAGAAGGCTCCTGAGAGTCCCTTGGACTGCAAGGAGATCCAACCTGTCAATCCTAAAGGAATCAGTCCTGAATATTCATTGGAAGGACTGATGCTGAAGCTGAAACTCCAATATTTTGGCCACCTGATTCAAAGAACTGACTCATTTGAAAAGACCCTGATGCCAGGGAAGATTGAAGAGAGGAGAAGGGAGGAGAAGGGGACGACAGAGGATGAGATGTTTAGATGACATCATCTGCTCAATGGACATGAATTTGAGCAAACTCTGGAAGATGGTGAAAGACAGGGAAACCTGGCGTGCTGCAGACCATGGGGTCGTAGAGAGTTGGATATGACTGACTGAACTGAACTGAACAATTCTAATATGGCCAGCAGGGGGCGAACTGCTATTTAGTTTAGTGTTGGAATCTAAAGTGCAGCGGCTGCAGTTTTCTAGGTTCCATTTTATACTAGCTAGGTTTGTCATAGCTTTCCTTCCAAGGAGCAAGCGTCTTTCAATTTCTTGGCTGCAGTTACCGTCTACAGTGATTTCGAAGCCCAAGAATATAAAATCTCTCACTGCTTCCACTTTTCCCGCTTCTATTTGCCGTTAAGTGATGGGACTGGATGCCAGGATCTTAGTTTTTTGAATGTTGAGTTTTAAGTTAGCTTTCTCACTTTCGTCTTTCAACGTCATCAAGATCTAGTTCTTCACATTGTGTCATTAGAGTGGTATATCATCTGCATATCTGAGGTTATTGATATTTCTCCCAGCAGTCTTTATTCCAGCTTGTGAGTCATTCAGCCTGACATTTCACATGAAGTACTCTGCATACATGCTTCCCTGATAACTCAGTTGGTAAAGAATCCACCTGCAGTGCAGAAGACCCCAGTTTGATTCCTGGGTTGGGAAGATCCCCTGGAGAAGGGATAGCCTACCCACTTTAGTATTCTTGGGCTTCCCTTGTGGCTCAGTTGGTAAAGAATACACCTGCAATGCAGGAGATTAGGATTTGATCCCTGAGTTGGGAAGATCCCCTGGAGAAGGGAAAGGTTGCCCACTCCAGTATTCTGGCCTAGAGAATTCCATGGACTGTATAGTCCATGGGGTCACAAAGAGTTGGACATGACTGAGAAACTTTCACACACACTCTGCATGTAAGTTAAATAAGTAGGGAGACAATATACAGCCTTGTCAGTCTCCTGTCCCAATTTTGAACCAGTCAGTTGTTCTATGTCCGGTTCTAACTTTTGCTTCTTGAACCACATACAGCTTTCTCTGGAGACAGGTGAGGTGGTCTGGTAGTCCCCTCTCTTTAAGAATGTCCACGGTTTGTTGTGATCCACACAGTCAAAGGCTTTAGCATAGTCAATGAAGCCCAAGTAGATGTTTTTCTAGAATTCCCTTTCTTTCTCCATGATCCAATGAATGTTGGCAAATTAATATCTGGTTCCTCTGCTTTGAAATCCAGCTTGAACATCTGGAAGCTCTTGGTTCACATACTGCTGAATCCTAGCTTGAAGGATTTTGAGCATAACCTTGCTAGCATGTGAAATGAGTGCAATTGTACCGTAGTTTTAACATTCTTTGGCATTGCCCTTTTTTGGTATTGGAATGAAAACTGACGTTTTTCCAATCTGATGGCCACTGTTGAGTTTTCCAATGATATATTTTTGCATAAAAACCTAGACATAGTAGCTTAAAATAATGATTTAATATTTCTCATGATTCCTTGGGTGTGCTCAGCTGGGTGGTTCTTTTGATGGTCTCCTTTGGGGCTATTCATACAGCTGCAGTTATCTGGCAGCTCCACTGGAGTTAGACCATCAGATGGCCCCACATTCTTGTTTGGGCCCTTAGAATAGGCTGTGAGTTGAGCCTCTTTCCTACATAGTCTTTCATCGCTCAATAGTTAAGCATTGACCTCCCTACGTGGTGGTAGGAGCATTTTCAGAGCTGAAACCATAAGCCGCATGGTGACCACATCAGTGGACAACCTCGTTAGTGAAAAAAAGTCACTTCTTCTACATTCGGTTGGTCAAAATAAGTCACAAGTCTAGCCCACATTCGAAGGATTGAGCAGCAAAGTCATATTGAAAAGAGGTATTCAGAGTGGAAAAAACCAACAATCTACTCCAATGGTTAAATAAGGACATAACAGGAAGAAAACCAATGAAACAGAGAAAAAAAAAGTATAGTTGACAGATATGTGAAATCTCCTTGGTCTGCACTAAATTGGGGAAATAACTCAAAGTCCAAAATTATCCAACATAGGATTTTTTAACCGAAGATGAAGTGAATGGTTCTCTGAGACACAATCTCTGAAGAAGGAAAGATCCCAAATATCATAGAAAGTCTAAGACACCATCCCTACCATCCATCCCTACCCTGCCCTTGAGCTTCAGACAATTGAATAGGATACAAAATTATTCCTCCCTGACACAGTAGTTTAAAGGAAAACACAAATTCTCAGATGCAACTAGATGACTGCTTCATCTCAGAATAATATACAATGAGTAATATAAAAAGAAATGGCATTAAACTCAGAAAATTACTGTAGGATAAAAAAGGAGGGTGGGTTAGGGTTAGGAAGGAAGGATTGTAGAAAGGGAGGAAGGGCGGGTTCATTTCATCTATTTCATCTAGAAGAAAAACACATAGGTCAAAACAGTGGGAAGAAATGTTTCACATTACAGAACAGGTTAATAGAAATATGAATCCAGAAAATAAAATAAACTTAAGGAAGACAGAACAATAGAAGGATTTTGAAAAGAGGGGATAACAGGCTCAAAGAAGTAATAATATAAAAAAAATAAATGACAAAGAAGAAAAATATTGCTGAAAAATGGAATCAGGATCATGTAAAGATGCTTGAAAAAGTCATAATGTTTGAAAATACAAAACAAAAAGATTAATGCAACAATCAAGAAGTTAATTAACTAGAAAGAATGTTATCACTGGGAGCCTGCATCAATGAGTGCTTTTTTCCTTTTTACGTTTTACAATATATTTTTAAATTTCCAAAATAAAAATAAAATCTATCAATTAGGAAAATTTCTTAAAAATTTTTTTTTTATATGGACCATTTAAAAATTTTTTATTGAATTTGTTACAATATTGCTTCTGTTTTATGTTTTGCTTTTTTGGCCATGACATATGAGGCATCTTAACCCCCCCGCCAGGGACTGAACCCACACCCCCTGCATTGGGAGGTGAAGTGTTAACTACTGGACCACCAGGGAGCCCTACAGGAATTATTACATTTTTAAGAGAGGTTATAGGAAGTAAGGAAGTTTGGGGAGATGATTTGAAACCAGACTTTCAAACAAAGGGGAGAGATTGGAGAAGAAATAAAGTCAGGAAACAAAAACCAGTCACTTTTTTGTTCTCTCCCATAGTGAGAGAAGATTGTGAGGGAATCAGAGGGGCCAAACGCAACAGGGTAAATACGTTAGATAAATAGGACACACGCATAGTCACAGCAGAGACACGGGATCATTCAGAGGTAGGAATCAGAGATGTGTGTGTGAGAAAGAACGGTTAATCGTTAAGAAAACAAAGTCCTCCAGGCAGTGAGGAGTCAGGTCTGGGGAAGAAAAGAACCACACTTCCTCTCTGATACATTAGAAGGAAGTAGGATCAGAAGGAAGTTGAATCTGGTGTGTGTGCACGCAGAAAATGGAAAGGAAGATGATAAAAGACAAATGTCTTGTGCTGCTGCTGCTGCTGCTGCTAAGTCACTTCAGTCGTGTCCGACTCTGTGTGACCCCATAGACGGAAGCCCACCAGGCTCCCCCTTCCCTGGGATTCTCCAGGCAAGAACACTGGAGTGGGTTGCCATTTCCTTCTCCAATGTGTGAAAGTGAAAAGTGAAAGTGAAGTCGCTCAGTCGTGTCTGACCCTTAGCGACCCCATGGACTGCAGCCTACCAGGCTCCTCCATCCATGGGATTTTCTAGGCAAGAGTACTGGAGTGGCTTGCCATTGCCTTCTCCGAATGTCTTGTGCAGTATGGCAGAATTCAAGTCAGAATGTGCCTTTTGGAATTCTGTTAGCATTGCCACGGCAACCAGCAGTGTAATGAGTGAATGGCACATATAAACTACTAATAAGTATCTAGTCACTATCCCTCGGTACTGGGTACTTTCTGCTCTTTGGAGTTTTTACCACCTATATAGATATTGGGAAAGACACTTCAGGTACTTTAAGAATTTTTAAAATATCTTTTACCTAAATGAATTTTACTGTTTCTTTTCAGATTATGAAATTAATGCATTATAGAGGAACAAGAAAGTGAAGATCATTTCAAATCCCATCACTCAGATACAATTACTGTAAATATTTTAAGGTGTTTACTTCCAGAGGGAACAATAGCGAGAAAGAGAAGGAAGAAAAGGAAGGGGAAAGAGGAAGAAAAGGGATTTTCTTTTTCCTTTCACCAAAATGGATACGTTACCATATGCTATTTTAGAAGTTGTCATTTTCAATTCCTGTTGAAACTGAAAGTGAAGTTTCCTACTTTAATGAATTTAGATAAGCATCACATTTTAAGAGTGTATTCAATTATATGAATATACCATATCATTACTGTTTCTCTAATAATAGCCAACCATTTAGATTGAATATTACTTCGTATCTTCTGACAGTTGGATAATGGCTTCTTTAGAACAAATTTGAAGAATTTCCAGTTCTTCAAACTGAAGACTGAAGTGTTTATGGACGATTTTTAGATTTCAGAACACAATCATCAAATCGCTGTCAGAGATGTCAGAGTATCTTGTCTTGTGATGCCCTTCTTAAGGTCTCACTGCCTGTTAACTTTGAAACAGTGGAGATTTGTATCTTTTTAATTTTTTCACCACGGGGTAAGCACAAAAACGTTAATTAATGAAGTAAAACATTTTCATGCACTTAGGTTTGCTCTATGCATTTTTTTTCCTACAAATGACTTAATCCAAACTTTTGCCCATTTTTCAATAGAGGGTTAACGTATCTTGGCTATGTTTTTAAAAAGCTTTTTGAAAAATTGATGATATGTCCTATTATTAATATTTGCTCTATTAATAAATGTATTTCAAGTACTGTTTTAGAGTTCAATTACTGATGGAGTAGAACTTGATGCGGAGAAGGCAATGGCAAGCCACTCCAGTACTCTTGCCTGGAAAATCCCACGGATGGAGGAGCCTGGTAGGCTGCAGTCCATGGGGTTGCTAAGGGTCTGACACGACTGAGCGACTTCACTTTCACTTTTCACTTTCACACATTGGAGAAGGAAATGGCAACCCACTCCAGTGTTCTTGCCTGGAGAATCCCAGGGACAGGGGAGCCTGGTGGGCTTCCGTCTATGGGGTCACACAGAGTCGGACACGACTGAAGTGACTTAGCAGCAGCAGCAGCAGCAGAACTTGATGACTTGAGCATTTTCCATGTGTTTATTAAGAAGGCAACATGATATACTCGTTAAACATATGAACTTTGCCGGGATCTGAGTTCAAGTCCCTGCCAGGGATATAACCCACTAGCCACAGTTAGGTAGTATTTTCACATTACAGGATGGTTCAGAAAATATATGTAAACCATTTAGCGCAATGTCTGGAACAAGATAAGCATCCAGCAATGGGTAGTTATTATAATTATCATCATATTTGATCTAATTTCAAAGACTTTTTTTGTCATAATAATATTATTGATGCACTGGTTATTTGAAAATTTAAGTTTAGTCATTTGTCAACCTTCCATCAGAGAGGGGTTGGGTGACTTAACCCACCTCCAACACTTCTTACTTCACTACCATCATAGGCAATGCTAGATCCCATTGCCCTAAATTTCAAAAATAGGAGGAAGAGTTAGGAAAGAGGAAAATCTCTCCTCTTTGGTAAAGGGAAGTCGCCTGAAATCTATTTGTTCCAGGTGCTCCAGGGTGGTTGTTACCACCTACTTATTTCCTTCCAGGCTGATCTGTTTTCCCCTACTGCAGAAGGTGTTACTGGAGTTGATGAACATGAGAACTAGATCAGATGTGAGGGCCCCTCTTGGGACCCTACCTGAACTGAACTCCCTTCACCCCCATCCCCATCCTGAGCTCAGTCAGGAGGTTCTTTCTCGCTCAGGTTTGCACGGCCAATAATGAAAGAGTTTGGAGCAAGCAAGATAGACTTACACCAAGCCGTTGAATGAAAATTCAATGGCCAGAGGATAGAGAAGAGGTGCTTGAGCACCAAAAGCAACATTTTCCCAAGGGAAGGGAGGAAGGGAATTTTAAGGATCAAGAGGCAGACAGGTCGGCAGGGCTCCAGGAAAGGGGTGGGGATTTCAAGGGGCAGCCCAGGCACGTGCAGTCTTCCAAGCTCCTTTGCACACAGCACCAATTGTGCCAAGCACAGTGCAAATCCCTCCTTGTGGGGAGATCTTAGCATGGTGATAAAGCAGAGGTAACTCTACACTCCCCCAGGTTTCATATGTGCAAGCTTGGTTCTGTGGTCAAGTAAGAGCCCAGCTGGGGGCAGCTGATTGCTGTGTCTCTCTCAAAGCAGGCGTCTCTCCCAGTACAGCTGCACAGCATCTCTGCTCAACACCAGGTACTTTTGAAACAAACACAGAAATGAGTCAGGGCCAGTGTCCGTAAGCTTTGAGGGGTTGGTATGGGAACAGAGAGAAATCAAGACACGGAAAGTAGTGACCTTTAGCTTTCTTTGTCCACCGTCTTGGATTAAACCAGTTCAGTTT
Source organism: Moschus berezovskii (assembly GCF_049115385.1). Lineage (NCBI taxonomy): Eukaryota > Metazoa > Chordata > Mammalia > Artiodactyla > Moschidae > Moschus > Moschus berezovskii. The sequence continues at coordinate 77,041,109 of NC_142469.1, read as the reverse complement.
GATTTTGCCCCAGGCCTTTGTGCTATCCTGTTGATAAAACACAAATAGCTTGTATGGTCAAAAAAAAAAGAAAGCTTTTGCTCCTGGGGTGTGGGCTACATAGCATGGGTAACACTGCCACGCATCTCCACCTTTGCCAGTGAATATTTATGACAACAACTTGTTACTGGAGAAACACTAAGTGCTTTGTGGAGGGGTTTTCACTTGACATGTCAAAAACTCTGAAAAATTCCCTCTTGTGCTTTTAGTTCATCAGGCATCATACTTTCCACAGGATATAGTCAATGAAACAACTGTGAATGGCCCTTGAAAGGCATTCTTGATCTCTTATTATTTTTTTAAAAAAATCTGCTTTGTGCACTAGAAATATATTTATAAATGAACTCTTTTTAAAAAATATTCCATTGAAAATTCCATCTGGAACTTAAAAATAGGGATGCGAAGAATTATTCATTTCATTGTGATTGTCCTTCAGCTGCATTTTTGTAACCTGTGATGCCTTGGCAATCTTAAATGGATTCTTTGCTAGGACCATCTCAGTGGTTTCTATTCACTTGGTCATTTCTCACATTGAACAGCTACTGCATGCAAGGTGCTGTGCTAGAAACAGAGAATATAAAGATAATTTCTGTTCTCAGTGAGAAATAACTTTGGAGACAAGACGATAAATACATGAAAATCATCTATCAATTTAAGAAATACATGCCAAATACCAAATGAGAGTTATGTGAAATGAAATTCATATTTATGGCAAGATAATAAAAGTATAAACATAAAAATTCTTCTTTGGCCTCCCCTCTCCCTGCACCGTGCATTGTGTCGCTGCATTATGAATTGACCAAACTTCCCCCATCAGCAGGAATACCTAGTCAACTATAAACAGCAACATTCTCCTAGTACCAACAAGATAATTCCTTAGAAGATAATATTGTTGATGTTGTAAAGGATCACATGACCCACCATTATGGTGCTGAAATCTGGTTATATAATCAATAATGCATCATTTAATATACAGCCTTCTGCCTCAAGGGCTTCCCTTGTAGCTCAGCTGGTAAAGAATGCACTTGCAATGTGGGAGACCTGGATTCAATCACTGGGTTGGGAAGATCCCCTGGAGAAGGGAAAGGCTACCCATTCCAGTATTCTGGCCTGGAGAATTCCATAGTCTATGGGGTTGCAAAGAGTTGGACACAACTGAGCAACTTGCACTCTGCCTCAAAAAACGGATGTAAACTGTGCCTTGACTTCTAATGCGCACAACGGTTCTTAGAGCTTTCTGAGATGCTCTTCCTGGGTTATAATCCTAGAATTTGACTCAGTTAAAATTTCCCAATTCTTTCTTTAATTTTTTGTTGACAATTCAAACCACAGGGGTGGGGAATGGGGAGAGGGGGTAATATCCCACAGAATTGAGTTGTACTCCTGGTGAAACAGCAAACTCAATTTTACTCGACACACATCAAAATTACAGTATTCTGGAATAAGCTCAAAGGATGCAAGTTAACAGAAATCATAGGCTGAGAGACGTATACATGACGCAGCTTCTTGGGACTTCTCATTTTCCTTACACAGTTTATGGTAATGTTTTCTCTTTAGGAGACCATCCTGCCAGGTCTTTCCCTGGAAACCTCAGATGGAAGCTAAAAATCCTCTTATACCTATAACCACATTACCCTGAAACTATTTTATTATCTTTTATGGTTGCAGACTGCCTTTTGCAAGCCATGTACTTAGATCTAGCATGGGAGTGGGTTAAGGCGTTTGGGGACAATCTCTTGGGTCTCAACGCCATCTAGCAACATTGTGCCCATGGAACACAGGTCATGGAACACAGGCAATTGGGACAACTACACAAGAATGTCTAGTCTTGAGCGGAGGTGCTGTCTATAGTCTCCAAGGTCTAGGAGGGTATGATCACATGATCAATCCCTTAGGGGAATAGAGAAGAGGACTCATAAGGACATCTGCCTTGGAAGTGAAGTGTTAGTAGCTTAGTTGTGTCTGACTCTTCGTAACCCCATGGATTGAGGCCTCTGTCCATGCAATTATCCAGGCAAGGATACCAGGAGTGTGGTTAGCCATTCCTTTCTCCAGGGGATTTTCCTGACCTAGGGATCGAACCCAGGTCTTCTGCATTGCAGAGCCACCAGGGAAGCCCCAATGTGCCCTGGGCTAGAACTCAAGTACCAAGGAAGGGGACAGGCATCCTATCTGCCCTGTTCCCCAATTTATCCCTAATGCCTAATTCCTTAACAGAGTAAGCACAGCTTTGAAACTTATTGTCAGTTTTGCTCTAATTGAATCTAATCTAGTTGCAGTCTTAAAGTGTGCTACTGAGTTAATCAGTGGTGTTACCTTAAAAACAAGATAGTAAACAAATAAAAGCCCCATTGATTGACCAGCTTGTTTCTGTTTGGACCTTAACAAAACTGAGTAACTCAAGACAGTGAAATTGTGTCAAGGTATAGAATAGTTTGTGACCGAGAACTCAAAATCGTAGGTTTTATCTGAGATTTTTTTTAATTGTGAAATTGGAGCAATGAGATCTATTCATTGGACTGAGAATATTTTGTTCTCATTGATTTAAAATCATTTCAAGCTTTCATTAGCTTCTAAACTTTCCATTGAGACCCCTGTTTTTCTTCCTTTATTTAAACCCCAAACCACTGCGTTTAAGTGTAGGCAGAAACAATCTTTGATAGTGAAAAATACCTGGACATCATTGGACAAAATTATCAAAAGATATCAAAATCTCATTTCCTGTATCTTTATTAAATTGTTGTGTATCTCTGTTCTGTGAAAGCTGAAGTCTATTCTGAGTTCTGAATTTCTGATATATAGTGAAATTGGATGAGTTTTAAAAATAATATGTTAGATATTTTTATTAAAATCCTCAAATTGTCCCTTGAATTGAGTGCTTGGGGCAAGTATGAAGTTAAATGTAAAACAATTGCATTGGGGTAGGATTATATTGCTTCCTTTTACCATCCCGTAGGTGTAATACCCACTCCTAGTAGACTAAATGTATTTTATATATCTATTGTTCCGGTATAGATATGATTTCCAGTAAACATCTTTTTTTTCCCCCAGTCACTATATACTATGGAGAAGATAAATAGGAAAATTTCATGTTGAAAAAATTTATATGTTACAAGTTGGAGTCTTTCCTTCTGGTTTCAGATCATTTTAAATACCGAAAGATATTTCTATATGCCTTGCATTTATATATGTTACTTGTTTTTACTTTGAAATATAGCTAAAATGTAATTAAAATACCAAAAAACAAGGATAATCAGTCACACATCAGAAACGGAAGTTCACTTTGTGAACCTGGAATGAACTTTGGATCTTCTCGCGCCTTCGGACAACACAGCTGCGGTTAATTGTCTGCAACTCTTGTATTCAGCAGCAGTCCCGAGAGATGCGGCTCCACCCATTCCCCACCCCTACCCTCCATACACACATCCACATCCACACAGGAAAGCAGCCAGTCTTCTGGATACACAACTTTTATTTGTAAATCCACATTTCTTAGCTTAGAGACACTTATTCTATAGAATTTTTTTCTATCTTACAAAATTTAGACTGGCCAAAAAATCAGGGGAAAACTGTCCTTGAACTATAGTCATATAAAGATTTAACTTGGTCCTTATGAAAGCACCTACATACCAAATTCCTGTGCTAGTCTCCAGTAGGAAGTGTGATCACATTTAGTTTCAAAGTTCAACAGTTTCAATTATAGATAAACACGTACCCATAGATCCGGGCAGGACAGTTATTGCAGCTAATGGCAGAAAAGAGTCAAGAGGGGGTCAGAGCCTCCTGCAGGACTTGGTGGTTCAGCTCTCTCCCAGTCTGGACTATCTTCTCTCCTTAAATAGGACCAACCAGGCCAACTGACCTATGGATCTCCTTATCCCGCTGGCACCTGAACATTCCACCTTATTCTCCCTAAGGCTTGCCCTCTTTTCTCTGATTCCCGGAAATGTTTTTAGGTTTCACCTGATCTGCCATCACTAGACTAACCAAGTAGAAAATTTTGCATGAGAGTTACTTACCTCATTTAAGAAGTGCTGACTAGAGACAGGGCAGTAAAATTAGGGATAAACAAAAGTTTTTGCTGTTCATTTGAAAGGAAAGAATGGCCTTTATTGAGAAAAGTAAGAGAAAAACATTTCCATACATGATCATGTGAATTTAGCATTCAAACTGGAGACTAAGCGTATGTTTTAAGTTGATTAAAGAGTAAAAGAAAGGGTCTCTTTCAAGACAAGAGGGAAAAAAGAAAGAATGCTGTATAAGAGCAACTGAAAACTAAGTAGGAACAGATATGCATGCCTTTCCCTTTAAAGAGCACAGAATTTATATTCTGACATTTCCTTTAAGAACAGGAGGTCACCAAAGAAAAATGAAACAGTTGCATATTGTAAACTGGTCACAGTGACACTTGTAGAACATATCAGAAGCAGCAGTAAATGGAAAAATGCCCAAAATGTATGCATCCAAGGGAGGCCAAAATGCCCTTTCCTCACCTATTCACCTGAAGAGCTCAAATTCATCCTTCAAGTTCTAGCCCAGTCAGCACCACTTCTGGTAATTCACCACTCTCACTGCCAAGCAGCACCCAGTATCTCTTTCGTGCTCCCTGGCACTCCGCCCATGGCTCCATTATAACATTTACCACACTTTGGGGATCATTTACACTTCTTATGTCTCCTCCCTTTCTTCAAGACTAAAAAGACTGTAACTTGTTTTTTCTGTTATTCCTGGTGTTTGGCAAAGGGGAAAGGCATCTATCCACTTAATTAAGATCTGCTAAGATGTTCTATGTAGAGGCAACTGTGTTTGTATGTGTTTTGAAGAACATATAAAAATCAGTAAGATACTTCTATAAAGAAGTAGATATCCTTCTGCAAAGTGCAGATAAAAAGCTTTGTTATTATATAAAAAGAAACATAGGAAGAGTCTAAAAGGTGGAGAGGAGAAGGCAGACAGGCTACGGACCTCAAGACCCAAGAAGCAACACTGCAATGAGTTTCCCTGGATTTTCTTTCAGTTCATATATCCCAGACTTGTTGCTGAAAAAGTCAGCAACCTGGAAATTCCAACAAGGACAAAAAGAAGCCCCAAGAAAGGCCTGCTATCTCTCCAGCCAAAGGACCAGAGGAGGAGTGGCCTAGCAAGAAAGAAAACAATAACCACTCCACTCCAACTAAACATCACCATGCCAGGAAAGACAGGGGCTTGACAAGCTGTCAAGAGTTGCCCCAAATTCTCTGCCAGAATAGCATTAGAGAAGGCTGAGTAGGAAACTGGTAATTTTATTCCCACTAGTGATAAAAAAAAAAAAAACCACTTGCCTTGCCACCCCTGTCGACAGCATCAGTGAAGACCACATGGGAGCATTAATTAGGAATCTAGCACGTCCAATGGCAACTCACTCCAGTGTTCTTGCCTGGAGAATCCCAAGGACAGAGGAGCCTGGTGGGCTGCTGTCTATGGGGTCGCACAGGGTCGGACACGACTGAAGCGACTTAGCAGCAGCAGCACACCCCAGGCAGGGAGGCATCAATGGAGCTACAGTACGATATTAAATTCCCACTCTGTCCAGAAACAAGGGTTCCTCCTCCCTCCAAGTGTCAATAGAGGGTAAAAAACACCTGGACTCTAACACAACTGGCATTAATAGGATAGTGCCCCCAATTCCCCTGCTAAATTCAGCTAAAGCAGAAAGTGTAAATGAGATCCACAGTCTCAAATATAACCCCTAAAATATTCAGGTTTCAGTTGAAAATCATTCATTACAACAAGAACCAGAAAAATATTTTTGAATGAAAAAAGATAACAGATGCCAACATAAAGACCACACATGTAGGAATTATCTGACAAGGATTTTACAACATCCATCATAATGCTTCAATAAGCCATTATGAACATGTTTGAAACAAATGCAAGACTGGAAAGTCTCAGCAAAGAGATAAAAATTCTCAGCAAGGAAATAAAAGCTACAAAGAAGAATCTAGGAAATTTTAGAAACAAAAAATCTGCAATAACTGAAATATAAAAATCAATGAATGGGCTCAACAGCAAAATGAATTAGAGGAAAGAATCTGTGAAATTGAAGACAGAACAATAGACACGAACAATAGAAACTACTCAATCTAAATAACAGAGGAAAAAGAGACTGGGAGAAAAAGAAAAAATGTATAGAACTTCAGGGATCTGTGGGACTAAAACAAAATCAAGGCAACTTTCTAAATGAGTGAATAATTTTCAGATGCAAACTGTATTATCTAAAGGTTTGGGGGCCCCTATGCTATTGAAGAACAAGGGAATGTGAAGGACAAATACAGGCCTTTGGTGTCATCATTAATATAACACTTAAATCAGACTCAAGGAGCCTAAAAAATGAATGAAGCTTTTGAACATTCACAGGTTGGTACTGAAGGGTATATATAGTCTATGAGGTGAAGAAAATCAAGTTAATTTATCATGAGCATTACGAAGATATAAAATGATGGTAATACATTCTCTTCAAATCAATGGAACTTCAAAATGAACATCTCAGAACAGTACAGCTCTGTTGCTAGTAGGGTGATTTTTGTGTATAGAGGAAAATATTTCTATTATTTGGATGAAAAAATGCTATCTTGCATGAGTTGACAAGCCCCACGAAGTTTCACTAAGACAAGACACACTTTTAACAGTATAAAATAACCATTATTGAAGTTATTTTCAACCTATATTAGCAGTGATCAGATTGGGAATATTTCTCTTTTTTGGTACAAATGTAGAATAAAATTTTATAAAGGGTAGATACACTCAGTACAGATGGTCCCTCAAAGTTTAACCTGAAAGAAGAATTAAATCTGAAGAAACCCAGTCACAATTTAAAAATAGCTTTTGAGGGGGTGTACAGAAGAGATAAAAATAGGGCTTCAAATATTTCTGCTCCCATTAACTTTTCTGGTTAAAATGAAAATAAATGAATATCTAAGTTATCATAAAAGAATCCAGGATCACTTTTAAATTCCTGTGAATAAACTAATGAAACATGGTCTACTCCAGTCCTATTCATTAGTCTCGTGTTTGTCAGCATCATAAAAATGTATTAATGATAATATGATTCAAATATCTGGTGTCCAGAGAATGTTCACAGCTCCTTCTGCCCTCAAGAGAAGTAGAAGAGCAGTTTTAGGTATGATCTGTCTTTATTCCCAAATCTGAACAATTCTTACACATTCAAACATGTGTGAGACTCAGTAGGAACACTTTCCTACTGTTTGGCAGAGGCCACAAGTTTCCCTGAGAAGGTCGTGTATCACAGAGGATTCCCAGTTCTAACTCTGGTCGACAGTCTCCAAACAATGCAACAGTGTAAATAGAGGATGTATAAAACAGAAGGCTCTTTCACAAAGATTTACTGCTGTGTTTTTGGAATAAAAAAAGTATCAGTCTTCTTGGTTAAAGGTTGGCAAATGTGTTTTCAACTTTAAAATGTCTGAAATTGGCTCTTTTCTTTCTTGATAGAAGCTGAGTCCAGTGATGTGTTCAACATCTGTGATCCGAGCTCTGTGTAGCTTCAACAATTCTTCAACCCATAAGGATTCATGCTTCCCGTGCTATGAGGGTGGGAAAGGAAGAAAAGTCACTGGACAATAGTCAATCCACCTTCCCTACACACTCTGCATCTCCCTCATTGTAATCGGCCATGACAGACACCCTGTCTCTTAAATGGCAGATGCCATGAGAATTGTTAGGCATAATCCCTGCTCTTGAGCAATTCACCATCCAACACATACCATTCATGTTTGTTTAGTAGATGTATCAAATCTGAGGAAAGTATATGTGGAACAGATGTACCTACGTTGCCTTGGTGCAAGAAACACCAAAGTATGGGGTTAAAAATGTTGGAAAACAGAAGTAACATGTCATGGTAGAAAGAATATGGGAATTAGCAGAAAGGACCTTGGAATGATGCCAAAGAACTGATGCCTTCAAATGACGGTGCTGGAAAAGACTCTTGAGAGCCCCTTGGATAGCAAGATTAAACCAGTCAATCTTAAGGGAAATCAACCCTGAATACTGGTTGGAAGCACTGATGCTGAAGTTGAAACTCCAGTATTGTGGGCATCTGATGTGAACAGCAAATTCATTGGAAAAGTCCCTGATGCTGGGAAAGACTGAGGGCAGAAAAGGAAGAGGGCATCAGAGGATGAGATGGCTGGATGGCATCACTGATGCAATGGATATGAAACTTGGGCAAACTTTGGGAGATGGTAAGGGACAGAGAGGCCTGGCAAGCTGCAGTCCATGGAGCTGCAAAGAGTCGGAATGATTGAGTGACTGAACAACAACAACGTGGATTCAAGTTCTACTTCTACCATTATCCTACAGGGAAACTGAGGCAAGTTACTTAATATCTGAATACTAATTCTCTTACCTGTGCCCTCCTCACAGGGTTGCTCTGAAGATCAAACACAATGATGTGAGCAAATGAGCTATACAAATGCTAGTTCTTATCAGAATCAGTTATCTACACAGTTGCAGTGAAGAAAGGGTTAGGGGAAGTGGAAAAACACACTTTCACTTCTGGTGAAGTAGTGAAGTTCTAGCTAATGTGAGATCAAAAACGAATTAAAGGCTTATGCTCTGGCACATGCAAGCAGAGATGGAAATCATACATCCATACGTTGGTGTAAATTTTTCTGAAAATGGCTACTGGAAAAAGTCAAATGAAGAATATATCCACTGGCTAGTGTGCTATGATTATATTTTAAAGACATACTTCAATAAAGGTTCATGTGCCCTGATGATATTATTAGTTGCAAATAATATACAGACTTTTCACATAAAAGGGAACAGCTCAATAATTTCCATTTTCCATTAGCTTCCAATCATCCACCACCCTACTGCTATTTCACTCAGTCTCCTCCACTCCAGCAACCGTCACTCTGGCTTTCAAGGGAAGAGCCTGACTCAGTAGACTACTTGGCCAGTAGATACTGGCCCATCTGTTCCAGTATTTACATGAATAAATAAAAGACATCTGTTCTTTCAGCCAAAATCCAGCTAATCCTTAGTCACTATTTCAGACATGAAACAGAAGGGCAAGTATATGTGCTATGTGCTTAGTCAGTCAGTCATGTCCAACTCTTTGTGACCCCATGGACTGCAGCCCACCAGGCTCCTCTGTCCATGAGGATTCTCTTGGCAAGAATACTGGAGTGGGTTGCCATGCCCTTCTCCAGGGGATCTTCCCAACCCAGGGACTGAACCAAGGTCTCTCGCATTAAAGGTGGATTTGTTACCATCTGAGCCACCAGGGAAGACCAAGTATATGTGAGACACCTTCAAACGATTCACTTTCTGATTCAAGTCCAATATTCAGTGTCTTCTAGTTACACTGCCATTATAGAATTTGTTAAATGCTTATATTTAAGTTATTGGTATAATAGCTTCTGGAATGGTACAGATGGAAAAGGAACTTAACACCTAATTCAAGGCACTTGACATCATTTTGGTTAGTGAAATGTAAGCATAATCTATTGCAGCCCTTTTATTCCAGGGGAGGGCCCAGAATTTATACTTGGATTTAGTGGCTAAGCCATATGACGTCAACTAAGTTTTTATGTTTTGATCTTACTGTTAGTGCTTTAAACAGACAAGAATGATCTTCTTTGAATAAACTAAGAGGATCAAGTTTAAAACCATTCGATAATCTCAAACATGTATGTTCTAGTTATGTCTTCTTTTCCCACAGTAATGTTACATGTAATACATGCACAAATATATTTATATATCAATGTTTAAAGGCCACTTACCGCACAGCTTTCACTATTATCACTCCTGTGAGGCAAAATGAAAGCCATGGTATCTAAATGTTCACACTGTAAGGGAGTCTGGGATGTATTTTCACAACTTGTTAGCACAATGAAGAAGTGAGTTGGAATCAGAACTTCCTGATTACGGATGATTTTGCTGTTTCTATAAAATACGGTAATATTCACTTTAAGAAAAAAATAACTATTCCCTTTAATGGCTATTTCACTACAATACATCCCCAAATAAAATTCAGTCAAATAATTCAACATATTGTAAGAAGTTAATCATCATAATACCTCAACATTTTCTGCCGGATAGAGAAGAAGAAGAATTAGAAGACATAGAAACACAATCCAAATAATGTTACTTTTTATAGAAATTTATTAAAACCTTGTATTTTTTTGGTAATTCCACCTTAACAAACTGGAATTGAGACACTAAGGGAAAAAAATCATCAATTTTGAATATGTACAACCAAGACTCTAAAGCATTACTGAGAATCTTTTAAACTCCAGCAGTTATGAACAAAGTGTGAAAGAGAGAGAACTGGTTTGAGATTTTTTCATTCCAGCTCCTTCAGAGAAGCTGTTGTTTTAACTGGATCTTTTTTCCTATTCTATAACTTTGCTTTTACTTTCTTTTAAATTAAAGCATATTCTCAATGATGTCCCAAGTAACACCTTTACCTCATCTTAATTCTATTTCCTTAGGTCTCAAGACTAGATTTGTTTGGAAAAAAAAAAAGTAGATACATTTGGTTTTGTTACAGTGGTGGTATCATTAAAAAAAACACACACAATCTTATGTGGAACCAAGATACATAAAGCAGATTAAAATGTGTTCCAGTTGAAGCTGTGAATGGGAAAGGTATAAGTTCTGTTTACCCATTCTCCTGCTGCCATCTCTGAGGCATTTACATAGGATCCTTACGCCTTAAAGAATATAATGAAAATATAATTTTACAAATGATGTGGTCATAGGTGTATATGTATAAACAGTTATCTCTAAGTCAGCCTGAGGGAGCAGTTCTCAGAAAGGGGCTGAATCCCAGTGGATGTTACACTACACTTTTCTCATAGACTGAAGAACCAAAATTGCTTCCAAAAATTTTGTAATTGTTTTAATAAAGATCAACCGATCTCTAAAATGTTCTTTCTCTTTCCTTTATGAAAGCACCACTGATGGTTTCTCAAGAAGGTCATTGTAGCATTCTGAGACCGGAAGCGGGCAGGGCACAACCTTTATAAACATAACATAGCCCAAGGACATGACATAAATTGGTTAGAACAAACTAAGTCCAAGGTGGCAGACTAAGGTGGCAAACTAAGTCCATCAGTATCCTAAGTGACACGCCCACAGGCACCATGACATTTCCAAGGCCGACCATAAAGATCAGAAAGTGGGCAATGCCCAATTTCTGGAAATATCCACCCCTTGCTCAAAGGAGCTGGAATACCCCTCCCACTCATTAGCCTGTGAAATTACCCACCCCTATAAAAACTGACACGCCATACCCCAGTGCCTCTTGCTTTCTGAGATGGCCCACATTCTATCTGTGGACTGTGTATCTCCCTGAATACACCTTCTTTCTCCTTACTAGGGCTCACTCTTGAAGTCCTTCCTGTGTGCAGCCATCAACCCACAGTCGGTGGCCATCCCAGGGACTCAGAAGTGATCTGGGACATGGCCATCCTCTTCCAGCCCACTTTCACTTCTGCAACAAATTCCCCTTGTAGCAGAGTTGGATAAAACTGAAAGCTGTGACATTCAACCTACAGCAAAACTACGGCACTATGGCTTTATGTCTTCTGCTTCTTTGATTCAGGATGCCTCCAGTCACACTGTATCATTCCTTATCTTGAAACTGGCAGTTTGCTAGTTAAAACAGCATCTTCACAATAGCCACAGAAAGAGATTTTAAACACTGTTGTTATCTTCTTAACAAAAGGCAGAGTTCAGTATTTATTATGAGCTACAGAATTATTCATCTAAGCTGCTGCTGCTGCTGCTGCCAAGTCACTTCAGTCGTGTCCGACTCTGTGTGACCCCATAGATGGCAGCATACCAGGCTCCACCGTCCCTGGGATTCTCCAGGCAAGAACACTGGAGTGGGTTGCCAGTTCCTTCTCCAATGCATGAAAGTGAAAAGTGAAAGTGACGTCGCTCAGTCATGTCTGACTCTTCGTGACCCCATGGACTGCAGCCTACCAGGCTCCTCCGTCCATGGAATTTTCCAGGCAAGAGTACCAGAGTGGGCTGCCATTGCCTTCTCCACATCTAAGCTGAGTAGGGGATAAACACTGCTTCTGCTGCTGCTAAGTCACTTCAGTCGTGTCCGACTCTGTGTGACCCCACAGATGGAAGCCCACCAGGCTCCCCCGTCCCTGGGATTCTCCAGGCAAGAACACTGGAGTGGGTTGCCATTTCCTTCTCCAATATGTGAAAGTGAAAAGTGAAAGTGAAGTCGCTCAGTCGTGTCCGACCCTTAGCGACCCCACGGACTGCAGCCTGCCAGGCTGCTCCATCCATGGGATTTTCTAGGCAAGAGGACTGGAGTGGCTTGCCATTGCCTTCTCCGGGATAAACACTACTTTCATCTAAAAAAACATTTTACTGAACATCAAAACATCAAAAATAATCAGCTATTTCAAGGGGCTTCCTGCATAATCAGAAATGTCAGCTACACAGATATGAATAGTTAGATAGAAGAGGTTCTGCTGACTCAACTGGATGGTAGTCCCATTTGAGAGCTGTATTTAAGAGTAAATGAAATATGTTCTTACTGCTTCAGAGTCTCCAAGGAATCATAACGTCCATCATAATCAGAATCGAACACAGGACCACTGACAACATTGAGACCATTCCTTTCTTCAGCATACCTCTTCAGTAAGGTGCCATGTAAGTAGTGCCATATAACTGAAACAAGAAGGAAGACGCTACAGTGTCAAAAGAACAAGATGACATAAATCAACTATGAATCAAATCATGAATCAAAATTAACATCTGTCATAATTAGGGATAAAGTGAAGTCTGGCCAAAAATCCATTGTTCAGCTTTTGCTCTTGGAAAGACTAACCAGAAAATGCTGAATTCAATTCTACTTCAGGCATCCCTAAATATACATATTATCATGAAGCTGAGATCACACGTTAAGCATAAAAAATATAAGAACACAAACAAGGCAAGTTATTCAAATTTATTGTTAACATCTGTATTTTTAAAAAATATTCTAGAGAATTTGAACTATTCAAAAGCATTCTAGAGGTAAATTACAATAAAATTTTCCTTGTATGCTCTGTAAGTTACTTAAAGTATAAATGTGTATTTATTCTTAAAAAAGCCAATAGCTGCAATAATTAATAATGATGTAAAATATATTCATTTTAAATTAAAAACAATTATCAAGAACTTCCAAATAGTTAAATAAGGTAACAGACTGAAATTTAATATCTTTTAGTAGATTACATTAGCTAGATAAGTTAGGAGGAACAGTACATTCTTTTCCCACCAGAAGTGTTTGGAGACACTTAAATATAAAGCATAATAATAAATATGGGACTATACCATAATTCAATACTTGTAGGATTTTTTGTGTACTGGTATTTTCTAAGTTAAACAAACCTATAAGAACATATTTGATGTTTAGTCATTTAATTTGGAGGATCAGTCATTACACATAAATCATACCTATAATTTTGGGAAATTCATTTGAAATTATGAGATATAAGATTAAAAAATTTTACCTTGAAAACTCTGGTACATGGGCACTATATTAGTAGTAAGTAATGCTTCAGAATATACTTGACTTGAACCTTTATGTAATTCTACAAAGAAAATAACAAGAACAACTATTTCATTCTTCACAAATCACAGTAAGAATTATACTTTCTCATGGGGGTATTTTAAAAATGGGCTATCATCTTAAACTCGTAACACTCTCCCATGTACTAGATCAAGGGGGGAAATGCAATGTGATCAGGTCCCTTAAAAAAAACAATTGGATCTTTTCTTCTTCAAGGTGAATTTATCAAAAAACAAAATCTTTAATATGAAGGGCCCAAATTAAACATATTCAAATTTTACTTCATTTGCCTTATTTTCAACTAAAGTATATTGTGTCAACAATCTTTCCTTGAACTCTTTCACGGAGAAAAGTAAAGAAGAGACCATCTGGCTTCAGAACATCTACTAACCAGAAAAAACACCACAAGGGATGTCTGCCTTGAAATTGCTGTACAAGGCTTCTTTGTATGGACTTCTGGCTTGGACCTATTTTTATAATGCAAAAGCCAAGTTCTGACTTCAGAAGCTTGCTCTGGGGACTGGACTGGATATGGAGCGTACTGACTGGAGTCTTCTGACTTTTTAACATACAGATCTGCCACTTGAAAAAATAGAACACGATTTTAAAAAAAAAAGCCATTCTCCAGGGCTCTGTATCAGTGAAAGAGTAAGCAAACTCAGTCTCTCCCTTTACCTCATTCTTTGACAAATCAGAGTTTTCTTTTTAAACAACAAAATGGTATCTCCTTCCTAAGAACCCTGATGCATCCTTTTGACCTGAGTTTCTCAAATTCTGTTTAAAAGAAATGTAGAAAAGTGAAGAATGTTCTATCTACAGTGGTTACCCTAAATCCATCACTCTCCAAACAAAAGTAAACAGGTTTTCAAAACTCAAGTTTTAGATACTTGAAAAATTTCCCTAATAGTTCTAGTTCCCATTCACAGTTTTCACCAATAAATAAACAAGATGCACATGTCCCCACAAGAAAGAAAAGGAAATGGAAGAAAGAAAGAACATAAGGGAAAGGGAACATCAGTGAGGAAGAGACTTACGTGGTGGGGAGAGGAACCCATAGCTCAGTTTAGTGTTATTTTTATAAAATGAACATTTATGGACAGGACTAAGAGGAATTCGGAAATCCTGGTAAAGACAGCTGGAAAAGTCTTCTGTAAAGAAACTGTCCTGAAGAACAAAATGAAAAGGACAATCGGGGATGAGGCACACAGAACGAAACACTAGAGCTTTATAAATAATTAAAGGTGAACCACGTCATAAAATCATGCAGTTCAAGTTGTCTGTTCATGCCTTGCACCACTTTTCATTTTTCTATTAGTATATTCATCTTGTTTCTAACCAACGTGTAAAAACTCTTTATAATATTAAAGATATTAATCACTTGTAATATATGTACAAATTTTTCCTGCCGTGTTGTGCTACTTTTGTTTATAATATTTTTGTCTATCCAGTTTCAAACATTTGTGTAGCGAATTGCTGATTTTTAGAGATCAGACTCTTTTGTATTACAACACAGCCAAAAGTGGTGGGGGGCAGTAGGGGAAAGCCATGGAACAGCAATTCAATATGAAAACCTCATGAGTAGTGATGACTCAATTTTTGCAGCTTTCAATATATAAGAAAACTGAAAATTCAACCAGAGTCCAAGGACATTATAATTAAGGTATTAAACTATAATAAATAGGATGGGGACCTACAGAACACTGGGTAAACTGCTATATACTGAGTTGTCCAAAAAGTTCATTTGGGTTGTTGGAAGATGTTATGGAAAAACACAAATCAAGTTTTTGGCAAACTCAACATTACAAAGTCAATTAAAAAGTGTTTGAAATGTTTGAAGATGCTCTTCAAAAATTAAAATTCAAATTAAGGTAGAAACTTTATGTACATATGTTAATGTGTGTGTGTATTCTCTCTACATACAGATACAAAAATTACATATATATGAACAATCTTAGTGAGTAATAATAACTCTGTTTTTAAAATCCAACTGCTATAGTCAACTAAGCTCTCTCAAATCCCCTTTCTATCCCTTAAGAGCATCCTATATCTTACCAGACATTTTCAATTTCTGGTGGGATATATTTCCACCTTTCTAAATTCCATATATATGTGTTAGTATACTGTATTGGTGCGTTTCTTTCTGTCTTACTTCACTGTGTATAATAGGCTCCAGTTTCATCCACCTCATTAGAACTGATTCAAATGCATTCTTTTTTAATGGCTGAGTAATACTCCATTGTGTATATGTACCAAAGCTTTCTTATTCATTCATCTGCAGATGGACATCTAGGTTGCTTCCATGTCCTGGCTATTATAAACAGTGCTGCGATGAACATTGGAGTACATGTGTCTCTTTCAATTCTGGTTTCCTCGGTGTGTATGCCCAGAAGTGCGATTGCTGGATCATATGGCAGTTCTATTTCCAGTTTTTTGAGGAATCTCCACACTGTTCTCCATAGTGGCTGTACTAGTTTGCATTCCCACCAACAGTGTAAGAGGGTTCCCTTCTCTCCACACCCTCTCCAGCATTTATTGCATGTAGACTTTTGGATAGCAGCCATTCTGACTGGTGTGAAATGGTATCTCATTGTGGTTTTGATTTGCATTTCTCTGATTATGAGGGATGTTGAACATTTTTTCATGTGTTTGTTAGCCATCTTTATGTCTTCTTTGGAGAAATGTCTGTTTAGTTCTTTGGCCCATTTTTTGATTAGGTCATTTATTTTTCTGGAATTGAGCTGCAGGAGCTGCTTGTATATTTTGGAGATTAATCCTTTATCAGTTGCTTCATTTGCTATTATTTTCTCCCATTCTGAAGGCTGTCTTTTCACCTTACTTATAGTTTCCTTTGCTGTGCAGAAGCTTTTGATTTTAATTAGGTCCCATTCGTTTATTTTTGCTTTTATTTCCAATATTCTGGGAGGTGGGTCTTGGAGGATCCTGCTGTGATTTATGTCAGAGAGTGTTTTGCCTACATTCTCCTCTAGGAGTTTTATAGTTTCTGGTCTTACATTTAGCTCTCTAATCCATTTTGAGTTTATTTTGGTGTATGGTGTTAGGAAGTGTTCTAGTTTCATTCTTTTACAAGTGGCTGACCAGTTTTCCCAGCACCACTTGTTAAAGAGACTGTCTTTTCTCCATTTTACATTCTTGCCTCCTTTGTCAAAGATGAGGTGTCCATAGGTGCGTGGATTTATCTCTGGGCTTTCTATTTTGTTCCATTGATCTATATTTCTGTCTTTATGCCAGTACCATACTGTCTTGATGACTGTGGCTTTGTAGTAGAGCCTGAAGTCCGGCAGGTTAATTCCCCCAGTTCCATTCTTCTTCCTCAACATTGCTTTGGCTATTCGAGGTTCTTTGTATTTCCATACAAATTGTGAGATTATTTGTTCTAGTTCTGTGAAAAATATTGTTGGTAGCTTGATAGGGATTGCATTGAATGTATAAATTACTTTGGGTAGAATACTCATTTTTACAATATTTATTCTTCCAATCCATGAACACGGTGTATTTCTCCATCTATTAGTGTCCTCTTTGATTACTTTCACTAGTGTTTTATAGTTTTCTATGTACAAGTCTTTTGTTTCCTTAGGTAGATATATTCCTAAGTATTTAATTCTTTTCGTTGCAACAGTGAATGGAATAGTTTCCTTAATTTCTCTTTCTATTTTCTCATTATTAGTGTATAGGAATGCAAGGGATTTCTGTGTGTTGATTTTATATTCTGCAACTTTACTGTAATCATTGATTAGCTCTAGTAGTTTTCTGGTAGAGTCTCTAGGGTTTTCTGTGTAGAGGATCATGTCATCAGCGAACAGTGAAAGCTTTACTTCTTCTTTTCCAATTTGTATTCCTTTTATGTCTTTTTCTGCTCTGATTGCTGTGGCCAAAACTTCCAGAACTATGTTGAAGAGTAGTGGTGAGAGTGGGCACCCTTGAATGAGGGCAGGAGGGGAAGAGGGCGACAGAAGATGAGATGGTTGATGGCATCACTGACTCAATGGACATGAGTTTGAACAAACTCCAAGAGATAGTGAAGGACAGGGAAGCCTGGTGTGCTGCAGTCCATGGGGTCACAAAGAGTCAGACACGACTTAGGGACTGAACAACAACTAGCTTAAAACTTTATTTCCAGATAAGATCTAAATCTCATCTCCTGCCCCCATTCTCTTTCTCAAGCTCTATTTCTTTCCTCATTTATCTTGCTACCACAGCATCCAGGGGGTGAGGGTGAAGGAGAATGGTCTTATTCTGGAATATCCTCCTCTACTCCTTTCAAGGCTGAACTCCTCCAGTCTGGGTGGTGGACAGGACCCCAGACCTCTCCCTGGTTTGGTCTGGGAGGTCTCCCTGTAGGTGGTATATGCAGTGCGGTTACTGAGCTTCAGTGTCCTCCTCCATCCCTGAGGGCCCAAGATTTGGGCAGCTGAGGGAAATCCTTGTACTTACACAGCTGTGTATTTATAAATAATAACTGTAATTGATTGTAAAAGTGATTTCATGAAATTAGAAATTAGCATCATCAAATATTAAAACCAAGGAAAAAAACCAAAGCATGGGAGACACCTTCACTGCATACCCTCATTTCACAGAGGTTTGGTCTGAATGTCAAAGTCACATAGCTAGTCAGTGGCCAAGCTAGAACGGGGACCTAATTTTTCTGACTCTCGGTTCAGTGATCTTCTAATTTGGGAGCTGGTTACAGAGCCGAGATTGACAGTGAGAAATGATGCTGTCAAAGCTTTGCTTAGTAATAATATAAAATAATCACACAGAGGTAAAGAGGTGACAAATACTTGCATTTCTGTCGATGGTGTAGGATGTCCAAAGGGGCATCAGGATGTCATGGCTGTAACCACTCACAAACTGGTGCTGGTAAAGCAGACAGACAGTGCTGTTCTGGAGGACTCTGGGTCTTCCATAGGGTAGAGTGCCACGCTTAATGGTCTTCTCTTGGGTCATAAGAAGATACGACATGAGATTGCTAAGAATTTCAGTAATTAGGACTTATATTACTAAAATTCTTTAATATTATCTTTAATACTTATTTTCCAAGACATACTATCAAAAGAAAGTTTTCTGGATGATGTGTATACTCAGAAAGCAAAAATTTAAAACTAAAATTATGAGACTACACCAAATGGAATAATAGTACTTATACCATTTACTGTCCTTTTCTCAAGCATCAGATGCTTTATAGAATTCTCTGTATATATCATTGAATTTAATTCATATGGACCACTATAAATTGAGGCTACATACTTATTTTGCAGATGAGAAAAGAGCATCTTATAGGGAACAAATATTTCTTCCATGGACATACAGTTCCTAAGCTCATATTCAAACCCTTATCTACTCAGTTCCAAAGGTGTCATTTTTCACCATGACACTTTGCCACCTTGGGGTCATCTAAAATTTCTCTAATCTGCCCATTTATAGAGATTTTATAGAGATAAGTCCAAGTCAAGAGCATGCAGAATTCACTTTTTTATTTCAGCAAGAAAATACTGTTAGCCAAGTAATTTAAGGATCTGAGACTATGTCAAGGAATATCAAAGGGATATTAAATATCCACACTTCGTCAGTTGTCTGAATATGCTTAATTTTCATTCAAGAGTTATGAAGAAGTAACTTTAGATAAATCAATTTATACTCCCTTTTAATTAATAACTAAGTGAAACAGAAATTTAGTTATTTTAAATGGAATCTGAGGATCTATTATTATAATATAAACCTATAAATATCTTCAAAATCTCAAAATACTTCACTGAGTCCATAAAGCGTGATTCAGCTTCCACTAATTACATTACATACTGCTTCCACTGTAAACACCCCTTCCTTCCTTATGACTAACAGTTTAGATTGTCAAGCTAAGAAGTTCACCCAGTTCATCAGGTGGTCCTCCACTACTACCTTATTTTATTGGTTATTCTCAAACAATGACCCCAAACTAATTCTGAGCTTCATATTGTTGAGAAAAAGCCTGCTTACCTTCTGCCACGGTCAGATTCAACTGTGTCTGAAAATCCACAATTGGCAAAATCTAAAAAATTAATGATACAATTTTTGAGGATTGAAAAATGTGCTTTAATTTTGTAACAAATGACTTTTATAGCTTAAGTATTCCAGCATAGAACAAAGATAAAATTATAACCATTCTGTACAAGTGAAACTATTTTTTTGAAGAAAAGGATAAAAACATAGGGATAATAGTTGGAAAAAGACAAAATTATTAGCACAGCAGAACACAAGTCATTAAAAATAAGAATATAACTACTGTTTATAATTCTTATCTCTACTCTTATGGTCTTTTACAAGCATAAATTAAGCCTAAAACAAAACACAGAGCATATGATGAGCTACTCAAATGTCTGCTTTTATGGACATGATCAATTTTGTTTATAATTTGTCATATATTTTCATCTCCTTATACGTCACAAACTCATTTCATCCCCCCAAATATTTTCCTTCTAAATTTAAAATAGGTTGGGATGTATTTTAGAGAGGGAATACTGAGATTGGTTCACAAAAGACCTCACTGCTAGGAGGGCAGCCCGGATTCTGGGATTTAGTATATTTCAGAATTCAGCTAGACTTGTCACAGCCTGAAGCCAAATCAAGTTTCAACACAAGGGGATTAAAAATACAGTGACAGTATAAAAACTAAGGGGGGAAAAATAAAAAGGTTGGCATATGTCACTAGAGTTGAAAGTATGTACATTTGCTCCCACTCACAAATTTTAATTTAAACATCATGTATTTCTGTAGCATACACTATGCAGAAGGTGCTATAAAATCATAGCCACTGGGCTAAATATCTTCAGAATACTTACTGAGGGATCACACGAGCAGTCAAGGCTCTCCCTGGGGGCTCTTGTGAAGGGGCACTGGACCAGGGAGCGGACTTCTTTGGGATGCTTTGGAGTATAAACAGGATTGCTTAGAAGGTGATTAAGGCTTCCATGAGTCCCATTATTAGGAGCTGGTGTCAAATTCAGTAAATCTGCATAATTGCAAGAATGGTAAATAAAGATTTGCTTAAGAAATTTCAAAACTAAACAGTTTTGCACTATGAATTTTATTTTTTAAATCCAAATCTATATAAGAGTCTTTAACTCTTTACCTAAAATAAAACTAAAAACCTCTCTTTCTCAGGTTGTAGAATATTTATAATCAGGCTATTCTTGATGGAAATACTGATATGCACACTGTGCCTCTCTATAAAAATTTCTAAATTTTAATGTAAACAATAACTATAGCTATCCCCTATTCAATGCTTCAGTTCAGTTCAGTTCAGTCGCCCAGTCGTGTCCGACTCTTTGCGACACGATGAATCACAGCACACCAGGCCTCCCTGTCCATCACCAACTGCCGGAGTTCACTCAAACTCATGTCCATCGAGTTGGTGATGCCATCCAGCCATCTCATTCTCTGTCGTCCCCATCTCCTCCCACCCTCAATCCCTCCAAGGATCAGACTTTTTTCCAGTGAGTCAACTCGTCGCATGAGGTGGCCAAAGTATTGGAATTTCAGCTTTAGCATCAGTCCTTCCAATGAACACCCAGGATTGATCTCCTTTAGAATGGACTGGTTGGATCTCCCTGCAGTCCAAGGGACTCTCAAGAGTCTTCTCCAGCACCACAGTTCAAAAGCATCAATTCTTCGGCGATCAGCTTTCTTCACAGTCCAACTCTCACATCCATACATGACCACGGGAAAAACCATAGCCTTGACTAGACGGACCTTGGTTGGCAAAGTAATGTCTCTGCTTTTTAATATGCTATCTAGGTTATTATATGCCAATCGTGCTAAATATATTTAAGTTGGCAATATTTGGTAGATGAATACAGTCACACATCATTTCATTGTTATTCAGTCATTAAGTCATGTCTGACTCTTTGCAACCCCATGGACTACAGCACGCCAGGCTTCCTTATCCTTCACTATCTCCCAGAGTTTGCTCAAACTCATGTCCATTGAGTCGATGATGCCACCCAACCATTTCATCCTGTCATCCCTTCTCCTTTTGCCCTCAATCTTTCCCAGCATCAAGGTATTGTCCAATGAGTTGGTTCTTTGCATCAGGTGGCCAAAGTATTGGAGCTTTAGCATCAGTCCTTCCAGTGAGTATTCAGGGTTGATTTCCTTTAGGATGGACTAGTTTGATCTGCTTGCTGTCCAAGGGACTCAAGAGTCTTCTCAAGCACCACAGTTCAAAAGAATCAATTCTTCAGCACTCAACTTTCTTTATGGTCCAACTTTCACATCTGTACATGACTACTGGAAAAACCATACCTTTGACTTGACGGAACTTTGTTGGCAAAGTGATGTCTCTGCTTTTCAATACACTGTCTAGATTTGCCATAGTTTTTCTTCCAAGGATCAAGTATTTCATTGTACTTCATTTATTACACTCCATAGATTTTTTTTTTTACAGTTGAAGGTCTGTGACAGTCCCACATTGTGAGATGATGCTTAGCATGTGTTAGTGATAAAGTACTTTTTAATTAAAGTATGTACATTTTTCTGAACATAAGCTATTGCACACTTAATAGACTACAATATAGTGTAAAAATAGCTTTTATATGCACTGAAAATAAAAAAAAAAAATTCATGTACTTGCTTTATTAGAGTATTCACTTTATCGCAATGGTCTAGAACTGAATTTCAATTTCTCCAAGCTGGGCTTCCCAGGTGGCGCTAGTGGTAAAGAACCTGCCTGCCAATACAGGAGAATTAGCAGATGTGGGTTCAATCCCTGGGTCAGGAAGATCCCCTGGAAGAGGAAATGGCAACCCACTCCAGTATTCTTGTCTGGAGAATCCCATGGACAGAGGGGCCTGTCGAGCTACAGTCCGCAGTGTCTCAAAGAGTTGGACTTGACTGAAGTGACTTGGTACACATGCACGCCTGGAACAGCATGCTTACTTAGCTCAAGGTCTCAAGCTACTAATATAGTAGACCTAGGATTCAAAATAAGCTCAGTCCAAGTCTAAGACTCATACTATTAATAATAATAATAGCAAACACTTACACAGTAAAGCACTTATTATATGCCAGGCACTGTTTAGATGCTTTAGGATATATTAACTCATTTAAGTATTCAGGCTCCCACTAAAAGAATTATGTCAATACTTAGGACACGTTTGAGGTTTTATAAATTCCAGTACTGTTATCAGAAAAAGGAAGCAATATTTAAAATGCAGTACTCAACCATAAAAGCTCTAATTTAGAAGGTATGGAGTAAGCTAAGAAAATAGCCAGTGTGTTCTCCTCCATTTCTGCAACCTTGACATTGCCATCCATTCAACTATTATTGCTACTAGAGGATCCACATTTTACAACCTCCAAACTCTTTTCTCTGGCTTCCACCCTGATCTGGTTCAACTGTCATCTCATTAAGTCTAAAGCCTAGCAAAGTACCAGGCACTTGGAATTTATAGATTGTCTGCTATGACTGCTATATTTTACCACTGTGCAGCCTAGTGGAAACATCAGATAGCTGTTTTCCATATTTTTTCAATGACTCTGGGTCAGGAAGAAGAAAGGTGGAAATATGAGGATCTTGCCTTATCATCTCCTGAAAGGTGCCTGACATGTGACCTACTTTTGATAATCTATTCCAGCTCTGTGTTCAGAAGGGAGAAGAACTACCTGTTTACACTTACCACACATTAAGTTATAGACTTCAATATTTTCAAAGGAGTCAACTTCAGTGCTGTGCTTGAATCCAGGTCCGTAGCCAATAAAGAGGGCCTATGTTGGCCAGAAAAGAAACTGGTCACTAAAGAGTTGGTCACTAAAAAGGTATTTTATATCTTTGCCCGTTGTACATACAAATTGGTTATATTAAGTGGAAAAATACTGTGCCCAGTGGACCTTCTAGGATATTATTTTAATCCCTGTTGCACACTTAATCTAAAGACATCTAGGATATCTTTCTTAACTTTATTACAATTCCTAACCTGACAATCAGAACAAAATGATGAAGAAATCTTTTTTAAACTGTGAAATGGGGTCTAAATCTTCCTCTGCCCACCATACACCATACTGTAGGGATTAAATTAGATAATGATATGAGTGTATTTTGAAATTTTTACAGTGCTAGGCAAATGGAAGGGATTATCTTTATTTAGAACATAAGTATGTTATTTTTCCACCTATTAATTACTGCCTTTCGTTTACTGTGAAGCAACATTCTTAATGAAGTACAAATAGATGAAAAAATAATTATTAGAAATATAGTATGAAATATGGGCTTCCCAGGTGGCTCAGTGGGAAAGAATCTGCCTGCCAATGCAGCAGACACGGGTTGGATCCCTGGGTTGGGAAGATCTCCTGGAGGAGGAAATGGCAGCCCACTCCAGAGTTCTTGCCTGGAAAATCCCATGGAAAGAGGAGCTTTGTGGGCTACAGTACACAGGGTCACAAAGAGTTGGATACGACTGAGCATGTGTGCGTGCACACACACACACACAAAGTGTAAGTCACACATTCATGAAACATAAATTTTTTAAAAATTCTCTTAATGTTCAAAGTAAAACAGCTATATGAAAGTATGTGCCTCATTAATTCTCTTTAAAGATACCTAATGACAGTCTGTGTCTTTAAGTCTAAAACTTTATATATCAGTTTTTCTTTAGATATAAACTATAATTTTTAAAGTAGAATAGATTTACTCACTTGCATATTCAAAAATGCATTATCAGAGCCATGGAATCCACTTCCACAATATTTCCTTTCTGAAGGATTCCTAATTGTCACATAATATGAATTAATAATGTAAAGTCCACTCATAAAGCAAAATCAACACTCAGGACGTTATTTCCATTAATAAAGAGTAACTATTTTTTGATATTTAAAAATTTATTTGCAAAAATTATACCATTTAGCCTAAAGAAATGCTTGAAACATAGTAGATGTTCACCAAATATTAGTTCTTTCATGAGGATAAGGACCTTCTCTTCTTTCATATTCTTTTTCTAAACACTGAAAGCACAGTTCTCTAAGAAGGGAGACAGTGTAATTCTGTTGACTGAATCCTGGTTTACTGCTTAGGTTTTGCTGGACAGAGGTATATATTTATCATCTCTGGCTTCCTGGCTTCCAAGAGTTAATGATCAACTTTGAGATATTAACAATATGCACAATCTAAATAATTTGCTAAACATACCAATAAACTGAGGTTTATTGATGGATTTAGCACAACAAGAATGAAAAAAAACAGCTCTGTCTAATGAAGATGGTAATTGCTCATTATTGTAAAGTAAAGAGCGTTTGCCAATCATTTGTTAGACTTTGAAGGCATTATTAGACATAACTAGAACATGTAGAAGAGACACAATGGCAAGTGGAACATAAGAAATAATCAAGATGGATGTGAGAGGACAGAGCAGTGGTTCTTAGCTGGAGGTGACCCCCTCTCCCCAGGGAATTGCAGCAATGCCTGCAGATATTTTTTGTTGTCACAACTATAGACAGTACTTTTTTATCTAGTGAGTAGAAGCCAGGGATGTTTTCAAATATCCCATAACACACAGGACAGCTCCCCACCACAAAGAATTATCTAATCCCAAATGTCAATAGTCCAAGACTATGAAAAAGAGAATCATATTTGAAGTCTTCATATTACAACATCATTGGAAAGGACCCAATGGTTACCTTGAATGACTAGGTTTACCTGGGAGACTGTCAGAACTTACAATGCAAGTTGCCACTGAGGATCCAAATAGAATGTCAAGGACTCAATTCTGTCATTTTTGGCAAAATGCAAACGCTTGGGTAAGAATTGTTTCAGGTAAGGTTTGAAGTGCTGGTTTGGTTCCTGGCACTGAAATTGTAAGAAGCAAAGAAAAACCATTATTTCCATATTTTCTTAAGTGTAAACTGCTCTTGAAATTGCTTCCTAAGTCCATATGAATTTTTTTCTCCCAAATGTTTAATCAGTATGCCCAATAAGTCATAGATGCAAAAAATAACTGAGTTTTCACTACTTATATAATGCACAAGTTGTATATTCCCAACTATTGTATATTCTTATTTTATAGGAAATCATAATTATTGCATAAGAGTACTAGTCCTCAATTTAGTCCTTAGATTCAGTCACTAGTTTATATTTGTGCTGTTACTGATCATCTATTTTCAAATACTCTTATTTTAAGAACTTTCTTTAAAATTGTAAGAATTTTCATCAAGTAAAAAAATGGACTATAGGTAAATCAGCACTAGGACAAAAGTTTAAGAAATCAACACAAGAAAAACTGGTAGGAAATATATTATAATGCCAAGTGTTTATGGTAGTGTGGCTACAGGGTTTCCCCTCCTACTGTTTTCAATTATTTCTTGTACTGTCATATAAATTTAATAATGTCAATAAATTCTTACAATTTTAAAAACCTACATTATTGAGATATATCCTTAAAGACCTTTAAAAACTACAGGGCATTTAAATGTTGGCCCAGATACTCAAAAAAAAGAAAAGAAAATAGGTGAGGTTCAGTTCAGTTCAATTCAGTCACTCAGTCGTGTCTGACTCTCTGCGACCCCATGAATCACAGCACGCCAGGCCTCTCTGTTAAAATCCTACAAATACTAAAACTTTCTTCTAAATATATTTTATACAAAACTAGCAACAAAATGGTAATAGGGAAAAAAAAAAAGATACTCACAGAAAGATTTTTGGCAATGCCTTCATAATCAACTGAAGAGAGGTAAAGATAAGAATAGTTGAATGGTATGCTACCATTAAAAATAATACAAAAATATAGCACATCAGACACAAATTCATTTAAAACAATCACATACTACTTTAATAATTTTTCTTAAGTACTAATTAAACTTGTTATTGTACAAGTTAGAGTATATGCTTTGGGTTACTATGTCAATATATTTGCATAACAATTTTCCTGGAGGGAAATCTACTTCTCCTCATGAATATTCAATCATATCTACTGAAACATATAGCACTGCATATATTCAAACCTAATCCAACACTGATGACTGTAAGAAAAATCTCTTTTCTCTTTCCATTTCAAAGGTAATTGTAACAGAATGATAAAACTGCTCTTAGTATTTTAGAAAAGAAGGGTATAACAATCAGTTCTTAACCAGGCTTGTTAAAAATTTTCAAAAGATTTTCAAAAGAATGAATATTTAAAATTTCCTGGCAGTTTGGGTAAGACATGTGGTCAAGAGGGAATGTGAAATTTCTTCTTCTCTGCTCAAAACACACATTCTGTTTTTTGTAATAGTTTAAGAAAGTCATTTCTGAGAACAGAAATTAGTTGCTTATAGAATTAATCATCTCAGCCAGCATTCCTCCTCATAATGGAATATTCTCCTATAACATCTGTAAGTTATTTTAATGAAATAATATTAATTAAAGTTGAATAAATGTAGCTGAAAATTTGAGTTTTTTTTTTCCTATAAGTAATCTTGAATCCAACACAAGCAAAATATGAAAGTGAAAGTGTTACTCGCTCAGTCGTGTCTCTGAGACTCTTTGCGATGCCATGGACTGTAGCCCGCCAGGCTCCCCTGTCCATGGAATTCTCCAGACAAGAATACTGGAATGGGTTGCCATTCCCTTCTCCAGGAGATCTTCCTAACCCAGTAATCAAACCCAGGTCTCCTGCATTGCAGGCAGATGCATTACCATCTGAGCCACCAGGGAAGCCCAAGAAAAATATACATGATAACATAAAACTACCAAGCTCATCAAATAATATTCTTAGTCATGAATAACAGGTAAGTGGTTAGACTTGTGCCCTCAAATCCAGTCCCATAAAATCCCTTTGGGTACAGAAGGCCAGTCCTGGATATTTAATCATGAAAAATAAATTAATTGACCACCTTTAATTTAAAGATATGATTCAGAGGAATGTATTGTAAATATAGAGCCTTCCCAGGTGGTGCAGTGGTAAAGAATTCACCTGCTAATGCAGGAGATGCAGGATCAAGCCCTGGGTCCTACAGGAAGATCCCCTACAGTAGGAAATGGCAATCCACTCCAGTATTCCTTCCTGAAGAATCCTATGGACAGAGGAGCCTGGCAGGCTACAGTCCATGGGGTTACAAAGAGTCAGACACGACTGAGCACGTACACACTAATTGTAAATATAATCATATTCAAAATTAGCACAGAGATATACTTACATGAATAGTATTTATCTGGAACATCAGAGGGTCTCAGTCGAGCTGCAGGTCCATATACAACTTTAACATCTTTAGTATCTCCCAAGTATTTATTCAGATACACATATTTCTTACAACTGCCTTGTTCCATGCCTAGGAGAAAAAAAAAATCCCCAAACATGTTGCAATTTTAATAAAAAACCTTTAACATGTAGGACAGAATTTCTTTCACTTTCAGAATTAAAATCAGTAAATATGAGGTCAGCACTCATGATGGGTTTACTAGGTGGCGCTAGTGGTAAAGAACCTGCCTGACAGTGCAGAATACTTAAAAGATGTGGGTTCGATCCCTGGGTCAGGAAGATTCCCTGGAGGAGGGCATGGCAACTCGCTCTAGTATTCCTGCTTGAAGAATCCCATGGACAGAGGATCCTGGTGGGCTACAAGTCCATGGAGGTCACAAAGAGTAGAACACGACTGAAGTGACTTAGCACGACATGCAGTACTTGTGATAGTTGAACATCTAACAGGTAAGACACAGAGTTTCACATATATCTTACCACTTCACTTAAAAAAAAAATTTTTCCCTTCTCTTTATCCAAAATTAGTTCAGTGTTTCTTATTTATGTATTACAATATTTTTATGTGATGAGGAAGAATATCACAGTTTTAGCCTGAATATGAAAGTACAGTTATTTTCTCAGAATCAGAATTTTAGGAGTATAAAACACTCATCTCATTTTCAGACTGGAGGCTTCTTTAGAATACATCTTCTTAGGACTGTTTCTAGAAATAGTTTTCAACAATTATTTCTGAAGCAAACAATAATAACAACAAGAACAAACAAAAAAGAAGCTTTTTCTGATTTTCCTGTATACACATTGCTTTTACAGTCCCAAATCGGCATACAAACATGTTCTAAAGGTCACAGTAAGAAAGAGTTAGATCAAAATACTGACAAAATTAACACATACACCCTTTAAAAGTCAGATTTATCATTCTAGAGAAAATAGAAGCACATAATAATCTGTTCAAAGTATGCTGAAAATGTTTAGAGGAGATTTACCAAAATTTAATATTGAAGAAAAAAACTATTTTAACTCTCCAAGTTCCTGATGTAAGTCTTCCCAATTCAGGAGATGAGAGCATTGTGGTGAATAAGCTCTGGGGTGTCTGTGAGTTCTGGGTTTCACTTGTACGTTCTATTTAATGTAGTATTTTCTAAAGGTTCTCCACAAGAAATAATTAGCTATAAAAGTCAGAGGAAATAATATGATCCAGCAATCGCACTCCTGGGCATACACACCGAGGAAACCAGAATTGAAAGAGACACGTGTACTCCAATGTTCATTGCAGCACTGTTTATAATAGCCAGGACATGGAAGCAACCTAGATGTCCATCTGCAGACGAATGGATAAGAAAGCTTTGGTACATATACACAATGGAGTATTATTCAGCCATTAAAAAGAATATATTTGAATCAGTTCTAATGAGGTGGATGAAACTGGAGCCTATTATACAGAGTGAAGTAAGCCAGAAAGAAAAACACCAATACAGTATACTAACACATATATATGGAATTTAGAAAGATGCAAATGATAACCCTGTATACGAGACAGCAAAAGAGACACAGATGTATAGAACAGTCTTTGGGACTCTATGGAGAGGGTGAGGGTGGGATGATTTGGGAGAATGGCATTGAAACACGTATGTTGTCATATGTGAAACGAATCACTAGTTCAGGGTCAATGCATGTTATAGGATGCTTGGGGCTGGCATGCGGGGATGACCCAGAGGGAGGATAAAGGGAGGAGGGAGGTGGGAGGGGGGTTCAGGAGGGGGAACTTATGTAAACCCGGGGCAAATTCATATCAATGTATGGCAAAACCAACCAATATAATATTGTAAAATAAAAAAAAAATTGAAAAAAAAATAAAAGTTTGAAGAAATAAAAAAAAAAAAGTCAGAGGAAATAATAAAACATTAATCAATCAAGTAAACTTCTGGAAGCTCCATTTAACCTGAAAGATAAATGATGTAAACTCAGGTTACCATGATCTGAAATAAGGATGAGGTTCAAGCATCTATGCAAGTTCAGCTCCTTCAGACCATCCATTAGCATGCCAACCATGTTGTCAACCCTCTGCAAAGCTCTGATGACCTAAGAAAGGGAAACAATCTCATGTCATGCAGTTAATGCTTCTTAGAGTTCTGTGTACTTAATTTTTGAAAACTAGAACTTCTAGGAATAAAGCCCATTATTTCCAAACAAACTGCATTATTTTGCATGTGAATATCACAAGGACAAGAATGGCATATGGTTTGGGCAAACTGCCTTTGGTATATCTCGCCTCCTCTCTCCCAGCAAAATCACCCAGGGGAAATTCTGTGCAGCCTTGCTTATAGCAAACTAATCCAATCTTTACTTATAGTCTGTATATTTTACTGTATTATGAAACACGCTCTTTCAACATGATTTCTCATTGACTGAAATATATCCAAGTAACATGGACTGGAATTTTTTAAGTGTTAAGATAAAGTAGGTTTTGATGAGCCAATAATACTACCATTTAACCAAGTTTATAAATTGATGAATATGACTTGAAAAGCAATGGACTGGACTCTGAATGAAGATGAATCACAAAAGCAGTTATGTTGGGAAATCTTTCAATTCAGTTCAGTTCAGTCGCTCAGTCATGTATGACTCCATGCAACCCCATGAACCGCAGCATGCCAGGCCTCCCTGTCCATCACCAACTTCCACAGTTCATCCAAACTCATGTCCACTGAGTCAGTGATACCATCCAACCATCTCATCCTCTGTCGTCCCCTTCTCCTCCTGCCCTCAATCTTTCCCAGCATCAGGGTCTTTTCAAATGAGTCAGCTCTTTGCATCAGGTGGCCAAAGTATTGAGTTTCAGCTTCAACATCAGTCCTTCCAATGAACACCCAGGACTAATTTCCTTTAGGATGGACTGGTTGGATCTCCTTGCATTCCAAAGGACTCTCAAGAGTCTTCTCCAACACCACAGTTCAAAATCATCAATTCTTCTGCACTCAGCTTTCTTTATAGTCCAACTCTCACATCCATACTTGACTACTGGAAAAACCATAGCCTTGACTAGACGGACCTTTGTTGGCAAAATAATGTCTCTGCTTTTTAATATGCTGTCTAGGTTGGCCATAACTTTCCTTCCAAGGAGTAAGCGTCTTTTAATTTCATGGCTGTAATCACCAACTGCAGTGACTTTGGAGCCCAGAAAAATAAAGTCAGCCACTGTTTCCACTGTTTCCTCATCT
The DNA here is from genome assembly GCF_049115385.1 of Moschus berezovskii. NCBI lineage: Eukaryota > Metazoa > Chordata > Mammalia > Artiodactyla > Moschidae > Moschus > Moschus berezovskii. Next base: position 77,010,045 of record NC_142469.1, on the reverse strand, counting down.
ATTTGCCATGAAGTGATGGGACCGGAAGCCATGATCTTAGTTTTCTGAATGTTGAGCTACAAGCCAACTTTTTCACTCTCCTCTTTCACTTTCAACAAGAGGCTTTTTAGCTCCTCTTCACTTTCCGCCATAATGGTGGTTTTATCTGCATATCTGAGGTTATTGATATTTCTCCCAACAATCTTGATTCCATCTTGTGCTTCATCCAGCCCAGCGTTTCTCATGATGTACTCTGCGTATAAATTAAATAAGCAGGGTGACAATATACAGCCTTGATGTACTCCTTTTCCTCTTTGGAACCAGTCTGCTGTTCCATGTCCAGTTCTAACTGTTGTTTCCTGACCTGCATACAGGTTTCTCAAAAGGGAAATCTTTTGTGAACAGAAAAGTAACACTGGTCTTAAGATTTATATGATCTGATAATCCATTACAAAATGTTCCTTAGACTTACTTGTAGCCAAACTGACCTAAAGATGGATCTTGATAGTGAAAGAATAAAAATTATATTAGCATCTGGCCAATTGTTTAGACTAACATAAGAGGTACGGGAAACTTTCCTCAGTCTAGTGATGACACAACCACACTGTTGGCCATGCATCTCCCACCTCTAAGAAAGAGCATCTCTGCTGAGCTGATGGACAGAATCAAAGCAAGGGCAAACACGGTTGTTAACTACACTGAAGTCACTGGAGATGGTTTTGCTGGAAAGAGAACAAAGGGTGGAGTGTGACAGGTCTCATTTGAAATTAAAAATACAGAATTTAACTCATCATTTGTTCAGTTCAGCACCATAGAGAGTGTAAAATCAAACAGTGCTCTCAGTTCCTTTTGATTAAAATGCATCTTTTTAGTTTAATAGAAATGTCCTTAATACTCTTTCCAGAAATCATGGATTCTTAAAGAATAATCAAGAAATCAGCTTTAAAGCAAGGTTCAGTTAGATGCTACCAGGTTTAATGAAAAAAACCACTGATAAAAATGTACTTACTTCACTGCTGACTGGTCCGTAAGAGTGACCCGAAGAATCTGGTTCTTCTAAATACAGAGTGTAAAAGTGTGGTCTAAATCAAACAGTATCAAAATGTAATATTTTACGAACACATTGTAAAACAGAATAGAAAGAATAATTCAACAAATGATAGTGAATAAAAGTTATACAGCACTGGGGTAACATTTCTAAAAGTGCTGAGAAATAATTTAGATGTTTAGAATTCATCAAAACGCAGCTGTAATAGTCACTAAAAAGTTCACTTGGATATAAAACATCATAGCCAATAGCAAAGTTTTCTGTCATCTATTTAAAATATTCAGACATTTTTATAAAACAAATGAGTATTTTATGGTGGAAATTAATCTACATACCTTTCATCTTTAGGAAGCTGTAGCCACTTAAGAATGGCTAAAATTCTTTCTTCAAATGGTACTGAACTAAAATGAAAGATAAAATGTGACAAGTGTTAGGGTTTAAAATATCAATGTGTGTCTTACTGAAAATGCATTCAAAGAGATTAAAACAATTCAAGACTTCAAATGCGTTTGAAGCAATGTAAGAGTTTCATCTGAAAACTTAAAATTGTTTTCCTGACCTAGGAACAAACATTAAGTTTCTACACATAAGAAAGTTGTTGTTGTTCATTATTATTCAGTTACCCAGTCATGTCTGACTCTTTGCAACACCACGAACTACAGCACACCAAGTCTCCCTGTCCCCCACCATCTCCCAAAGTTTGCCTGAGTTCATATCCACTGCATTGGTGATGCCATCCAGCCACCTCATCCTCTGATGTCCTCTTCTCCTTCTGACCTCAATCTTTCCCAGCATCAAGGACTTCAATGAGTCAGCTGTTCACATCAGATGACCAAAAACTGGAGCTTCAGCTTCAGCATCAATCCTTCCAACGAGTATTCAGGGTTGATTTCCCTTAAGATTGACTGGTTTGATCTCCTTGCTGTCCAAGGGACTTTCAGAAGTCTTATCCAGCACCACAGTTTGAAAGCACCAATTCTTTGGCATTCTGCCTTCTTTACGGTCTCACAACTGTACATGACCACTGGGAAGACCATAGCCTTAATATATTGGACTTTTTTTTGGCAGAGTGATGTCTCTGCTTTCCAACACACTGTCTAGGTTTGTCACAGCTTTTCTGTCACAAAGCAATCGTCATCTGATTTCATGGCTGCAGTTACCATCCGCAGTGATTTTTAGAGCCCAAGAAGAGGAAATCTGTCACTATTTCCCCCCTTTCCCCTTCTATTTGCCATGAAGTAATGGGGCCAGATGCCATGGTCTTAGTTTTTTTTTTAATATTTAGTTTTAAGCTGGCTCTTTCACTCTTCTCCTTCACCCTCATCAACAGGCTCTTTAGTTCCTGTTCGCTTTCTGCCACAGGAGTGGTACCATCTGCATATCTGATATTGTTGTTTATCCCGCCTATCTTGATTCCAGTTTGTAACTCATCTAGCCCGGCCTTTCTCATGATATGCTCAGAGTATAGGTTAAACAAACAGAAAGTTTGTAAAAAAAAGGAAAGTTGTAGTCAGGTCTAAAAATTTCCTTCCCATATTCTACCTGAGGATTTTATTCCTGTACCTGAGAATAGGACCTGCCATGTTATGAATAACCCACATGTCAATATACTCTTTAAAGGGGAACCTCATGAAGATGAACTCACTCATTGATGACTCTCAGTAAAATTGGGAAACGGACATTTGATGGGCAGACAGTTCTCTAGGCAACAGTTTCTGGGCAGAATTAATGACATCTTCCTCTGGGCACAGAATTTTGTTTACAGGTCTCCATCAGAGCACTTGCCCAACCCCAAGTACACTAGGTTGTTCCTTGAGAAGGTCTCTATCAGAACTTAAGAAGGCAGAGAACGTGTATCACTACTCTGCAAAATTCTCCAGGTCTAAGACAGTGCCTGATGCATAGAATCTCAATTACCATCCATGGAATGAAATTAATGGCAAATGACACGGTTCTTACATGAACCACAAAGAACAAACAGTAGCATAAGGTTACCAAAGAAAATATGCATTTCTTGTTTGGAATTTATGAACTTTCCCTTTTGTCCCTCACATTCACTATTGTATTGGTTTTATGACATAAATTCCCCAAGTATAAGCCAAATTATATTGCTAGTCTCACTAAAATGATCCAAAAGGAGTCTTCCAGAAAAAAAGTTTATTTTTTTCCCCCCACAATACCTCATGGATTTTGCAGATCATAGGGAGGTTACTCTAATAAGTTCCACTATAAGATGGACTGTTTAAAAAGGTAATTTGAAACTGCAAATCTAGAGGTGCCATTAATATCTTCTTTCAAATAGTATTTTTGGACACCAGAGGGTAACTCCTACCTGTGTCCCTTTAATACTTTCAGCTCCTTCTCCCAGTTCTTTCTTCCTGGAGAGAAAATGTTCAGGACCCCTACTTGGACCAGGACTTGAATTCTTATTCCTATCCAAAGATCTGAACTCAAACTCCAACATGTTACCACCAATGCTTTCTAAAAAACCTCCAGAAAAAAAAAAAACAAAAAAACCTCATCTAGTTTTACTATCTATCTACCATCTATTTAAAACTCTTCGAAATAGAGTTCTTATTTTGATAGGTCTCATTTTTCAGATAATATCATTCAAATGCTAGAACTCAGGCTGTGATAAGAAAATAAACTGTTCTACATTACAGGTCCTAGAAAAAGTACAGTTATACATACCCATTATAGATTTTATAGATGTCCGGGAAAATTCCATTAATTTTCACATCTGATCCTGGCCAAAAAAATGTGCCTGTCTTCAGGCCTTGATGTTTAGCTGTGAGCCAAATCTGGAGAAGACAGAGAAGGAAAATTAGGAAATTATGTAAGCACTGAAAAGCACTGATTTCTTAGGAAACTGTGTTCATGCAACTGCCAATGCTTTCCTCTCAAATGCTAGAAAGTTCTGATGTCAATAAGCTCCATCAGTTAGACTACAAAACAACCATGTAATATGACTCTAAACGGCAGCAAAAAGAAATTAAATAATCAGAAATTAAATTAACTTAAAGAATATAAACAGTTGGTAACTCCTGCAACTTTTATAGACTTGCTTCTACTTAATAGGCTTCTGTTAAAAGCAAAAAAATCATGTAAAAAGAAAAATTCACAAATATACATATCTTTAACTTACTGACATATTTTGCTTATGTAAGTTAACGTTTATTGAGCACTTATTATTGCCAGTTACAGTTCTAAATGGTACTCCTATAAGCAACTTAGATTACTAATTTAAATAATCATCACAATAACTCTATGAGGTAGCTAACAGAATTATTTACAGTACAGAAAACTGAGACACAGAAAGAATACTTTGCCCAAAAATCACAGTTTTAAATGTCAGAGCTAAAAATCCGAAATTATAACTTGCAAATTAACATCATGCTCTTTTCCTTCTAAGAGGGATATCAAGACTATTCAAATAGACCTTATAGAATTGTTGTGGCAATTTTTGAAAATTAAAAAGGAGAACACATCTAAATCACAGTTGGAGAGAATCTTCTAAGTCAGCAAATGCAAACAAAGTCATAGTTTACTCCTGCAGAAACAATCAGCTTTGTGTAGATCAAAATATTACCCCCAGAGTACTGCTCTTTGCTACTAGGACAAAAAGGTAGCATTAAGCAGAAAAGAAAACTAGCTCAGAATAACCTGAACCCTACTCCAGAATAAAATATACAAAGATATAAGCTATATTTAGAGTTATCTGCATTTACCTCTATTTGCATAAGGATTGCACAAACACAGTAGATTAAGTAGGTTCTTAAAAACTCCAGGGGCTCTGTTATTTTACTCTGATAGAAACAGACGAGAATAATAAAAAATGATTTTAATAGCTAAATTAAATAAACAACTCACTGGTTCTCCTTTGTACCACTCAGGGTTAAATTTCTCTTTGCTTTTAAGTGCAAAGTAAGCGTTCATTTGGGGATCATACATTTTATTGTCAATGATGCCATGGGATTCTGGATAAAGTCCCTAGAAAATATAAAATACAAGTTTTATGCAAGTTGTGAGTTTTTAATGTTAAGGTTAAAGAACAAAATCATCAGAGAGAAATACACAACTGAAGCTACAAGGAACTTAACCTAGCTTAAGGAGAGAAGAACAAAACACTTCATATGATCAAAATACAACCAACTGCTTAAGGTTTTATGTAGTACTTGTGTTTTAATTTATGTAATAGGAGAATATAAATTAGGAATGGTAGCATCCTTTTAATTCTGAAAAAAGTACTGAGATGTCCTTTGGATTGCTCAGTGAAAAATTTCTGCTTAACAAAATCCTTTTTCATTGGGTCCAATAATAGCTTGTACCAATATAAGTCAAAGTATTAATTCTCTGGCTTCAACCCTGAGGCCTAATGAATTCTACGTTTTTTTTTTTCTGGATCCAAATTAAATCTGAAATGAAACAAAAAGAGAGCTGAAATCACATCTAGAGTCAGCCAAAGTGGTTTGCTTAGACTCATACATTGAAATGATTGGAAAGACGGCTGAGGACCTGTGAGTGCAGACAGCTTAGTGCTCAAATAAAGTAAGCTAAAAACTAATCAGAAAGAACAGAACCTAAGAATATTACACTGAAAGGGAATTAAGAAATCATTTCGGGGGGTCTTCAATCACCTCTTTTCACATACAGGAAATGGAGACCCAGAAGGTAAAGTGACTTTCCCAAAGTCACAATGGGTTAGTAGAAGAGCAAGAACCAGAACCTCAGTTTCCCTGCTTAACTACATAATGAAAAAGAAGTTATTTTTTTCTGACCTGAAATCTGATTATTCTCTTGAAAAATGTTATATTTACATCTCACTTTTGTGAACATACAAAAATTGAAATGCAGAGCTTACTGTGACAATGCTGTAGTGATTGGGGAAAGTTTTTGTTGGATATACTGGTCTCATGTTTTTAGTATATGTCCCACAGGTTTCTACAAGGGAAAAAAAGATTGTTATTAAATACAACTGACAATCTGTTTCCTTCATTTAGTGTTGGTACCACAGACTTCTGAGTAGTACTGAAACATGAATCCAAAAGGGATTTACAACCATATAAAAATTCAGGGTGAATTACAAAGCAACATTGTGGATTCAAACTCAATGCTGAGAGCTAGTTTTTCATTTTAGTTAAAAAAAATTAAAATAATTAAGCCAATGGAATATTTATCCCATACTTACTAATAACATTAAGTTCCAGATGGACCATAATGATGCTTGCTAGATCTTTGCTATTTCTTGGTAGTAACATATTTAAATACAAGATGTAGTTTTTAAAAAAACCAAATAGCTAAAACAAAACTACAAACTTCCCTAGCAGCTGATTCAGCAAAATGAAAACAAGAATGAAGCAGTAGCTAGGAGGACAGTGTCCCACTCCAAAGTCCAAACCAGTTAACTCTAGACAAATTCAACACTACTTTAACGATAAAAGGCATCTTCTGGCTTCAAGTATTAATACAAGAAGGACAGAAGTCAAACTGTTCCTGATTTAGCCCTAGTGTCACATTCCTCTTCTGCCTCTATGACTGAGGAGGGAACACATAACTAATGATTCTAGCATTTCAGTACCTCATACTTGAAAATGTTCCTCAGGTTGGTACATGTCTATCTATCTCATTGCATTCCAAACAGTTCAGAATTACAGGCTACACTTCCTAATTACCCAAAGCAAGGACTTAAGTTAACTATGTATTGAGTTCCTTTCAACCTCACATATAGGTACCTAAGGCTCCTTAATTCTGAACTCAGGATATTGTATTTGATGCTATGGAAACAAACTTTCCTCCTGATGATAACAAAGGGCCAGATGCAAGCCTCAAAGTCCATGAGCCTGGCTGATAAAACAGTCTTTCTTGTCCATGTAAGCTCTTTCCTAAAGACTTTTATGTCAAATGATTATTTATAAAAACACTTTCTTCCCAGTATAAATTAAAAATGGAAATTTGTAGAAGTTCTCCAAATATTAGTTTCTTACAAAAGAAGTACAATAAATGTACCTATGTAATTATGGAGAGTGATTCTGACATTTAAATATTCAAGTCCAGTAAATAATGTCTCAGAACTCCAGAAGAACACCAAAATAGTGAATTTACTTATTTCCATTTCAGTCCAGTATTACACTGTGGCTATTTAAATACTGATCACTGATAACAAGTAATGTTCTTTGGCTTTTATACCCATATTTAATTTTTTTATTTTTTCAATAACGATGATACGAGTGATACCCATATTACTGGTGGTTAATGTGATTTAAAACTTTTGCATTCATACTAAGAAAAGACTATTCTACTGTATTACCAACTTATATAATAATCGTTTAATTAAGGCTTTAATTGAGATAAATAAATTGGAAGGATGCCTCATGATACTAAAGGATAAATAACAAGTAAATATTCTATATCTGCACTACTAGATTCATATAAGAAATACCTTCAGTTTTTGAAATTCTACTTTAAGATGTAGTCATATTAGATAAATAAATATATAAATAGTTTGTCCACAAAATGAATCCAAAAGTCTAAGGAAAAAAAAAAAAAAGTATGTCATCCTTAACAGCTGTAACCAAGGAATAAAAATCCCCAGATAATCATTATTATCTTAGAGTTGTTTAAAAGGTAGTTTTAGAACAATTATAATATTAAAGACTAGGTCCTTATCACTAGGGTTTAACTCTTTTACAACAGACAAGTTTAGTAAAACAGATTCTGCCGTATTTTTCCAAAAAGAGACTGCCTCCTCAGTCTACTGACACTGTGGCACTCCAATAGCATACTCTGAAGTTACTCACTCAGCTTGCTAATAACAGGAAGAAGTCCGCCCCAAGTGTGTAAATATTCTGCCCTGAAACCATCCAAAGAAAATAAGAGGGTAGGAGGGGTTTCAAACCTGGGTAATGAGAAAGAAAGAAAAAAAAAATGTGTAAAGAAGAAAGAAGACACAGATCCAATGAACATTTTCCACTGAGGTCGGGATGTAATCTAAGGTAAACTGACAAGCTCAACAAGCATCTTTATAAAGAATATTTTAGAAGTGTCTATATTCACATATATGATTTTGTATTTCATTCTGCACATTATCAAATTGTACTATTGAGCACTCACACCATTTTGAGGCACCATACAGAGACAATCATTTATGGTTCCTGCTATTCCAAATGACAGATAAAATGCAACCAAAATGCAATAACATTGCTCCAATTTGCAAAAGAATAAATATTAACAAACAGCATATTCTAAATTGTGTTCTTGTTTCTACTAGGACAGCTTTATAATGTTTAACAGTTTGGAAAAATCATTATTTTAAACACATAATATATTTCTGAAGATTAAAAATTCAAATTATATAGATCTCAAGTGGAACAAAGATAAACATGTCTAACACTGTCACCAAATTTCCACTTTTCAAATTCTACACAAACCTTTCCTTATAAACATAAGGTATTTTATAAAATAGACAAAAAATAGAAAATACAAATTATAAAACTTATGTAACATCTTCTCATAGACATGTTATCCTGAAAATATATGTGAATCAAAACATTTTTTTAAAAAAAGCTGTAATTTGTTATAAGTTCAACTTGAAAAACTTCAAATGAAAATAAAGATCCTTTTTCCCTAAGAAGGAAGACACAAATTCTTTCACCCAACACTCATGAACATTAAATATTCATAACCTCTCCTTTTTTTTTTTTTCCAGTTTCCAGACCAGGAGTGGGAAGTCGGGGGTGGGGATTGGGGGTGGGGGAGAGGGTCATGCCATAATCACTTCTATACCACCAATGCCAAAAGAAGGCCTAACTAAAAATAATATTCATCAAACCAATGAATGATAATTATTATTTTTATCTTTTCAATTTGGAAAGAGAAAGAATGGTACTTCTATTAAAAAAACCCAGTATCTTAGAGTATAATCTTACCCTGCTGGACACTGTGGCTCATCAATGCTGTCACATTCTTCTTCTGCCCAACTTTTCTCCCCTAAAATATTTTCAAGAAGTACAGTGAGTTGAACACATTCAACAGAAACAATGGTCGTGATCTTTGTGAGACACATAAGCACACATTCCAAAAAAAAGAAAAGTTAACAGATACATAGATCATGTAGGATGTGATTCTCAGGGAACAGAACAAATAAAGAGTTAATCTATTTCAAAATAAGAGTTAGTTGATATCAGGAATTAAAGAATGAATTTATAATTGCAAGACTAAAACATATTGCTGTATTTGTGAGAACTTGGAGACACCTTTCCCATTTTCAAATTGTCATTAATAATATTTTCAGCCAAAATTTATAACCCTACTTCTATCCACCCAACAGAATCTTCTGCCTTAGTTCCTCTCATACAGTCAAGTTCTGTCAAAGAATTTCAAGGAACCCTGTAACACCTAGGCAAGACATCATAGTAATACCAGCTTACACAGAATCTTAGGCACTAACTTCTCTCAATGTCAGGCAGACACTGTCTTTGTTTGCTATGAAAGAACCTGTTACATAGTCATCCTGTGAAGTGATTGTTCCACAAATACAGCATTAAATATGCAGCTAATATCAAAATAGCATGAGGGCGTAGTAGCAGCAGAGTGTATGACTATAGATAAAAAAAGACTAGCCGTGTGTAGACAATCATGATTATTAGACTGGGTGATGAAAGCTTTATTACATAGTCTCTCTATTCAGTATATATGTTTGAAGCTTTCTTTAATAAAATGCTTTTTAAATATTTTTTCAGCCAATATGGTTTGTCAATAACTATGACTTCTACTGTAAAAAATATACCCATGCTAACCCCCTCTGAGACCTAGGAAGATGTCAGCCTGTTTCTGAACCTGGTGAGGGCACAACCTCCTGACCTCGGCACACGGATCCGTGGTTGATACAACAGTCTCCCTTTTCCTTGCAGTCATCTGAACAGGAGCAGAGGCTTCGGGACAACCTTTTCTCACCACACCTGAATTTGCTGCAAGTCCATATCCTTTCTAGAAACAAATGTCAACATAACACATTTTATGGTCCAAATTCAACATGTCCAAAATGAACACAGAATTGTCTTCTAGAACGTGATCTATGAGAGATGATGGACCATTTCTTAACCCTCAGTGACTCACAGAACTTTCCACCACAGTGGTCAATCTGAACTAACAGAAAATACACAGGCAACAATTATTATTTCACTGAAAATCCAGAATCTCATCATTTTAAAATGTAAATGCTGAATGAGAAGCAAGTTCAAAAGGGAGGGAATATATGTATTAATATATGTATGGCTGATCATTTTGCTGTAAGATAGAAACTAACAAAACATTGTAAAGCAACTATACTCCAATAAAAATTAATTAAGAAAATAAAAAAAACGTAAACAGATGTAACTTTTATTATAAAACTCCTATGTCAATCTTGGCTTATTCCACCAGTCATTGCCAGAGTTCTCCAAATTTATCTAAATCTGGTTCACTCTCATTTAAATGTTATCATTGCACGGGCTTCCCTGGTGGTTCAGACGGTAAACGAATCTGCCTGCAATGCAGGAAACCTGGGTTCAATCCCTGGGTCAGGAAGATCCCCTGGAGAAGGGAATGGCAACCCACTCCAGTATTCTTGCCTGGAAAATTCCATGGACCGAGAAGCCTGGCAGGTTAAAGTCCAAAGAGTTGGATATGACTGAGTGATGAACACTTTCACTTTCATAGGTAAAGAATATCAAATCAAACTTTTCCCAGTCTGATAGTTTTATTTTAAAGTTTAAGTGGATATCTTAAGAACTCTCACTTTAACAAGCCCATAACAGAAAGAGTCATATATTTTTAATCAGCCTTTTTGAACTTAGGTGAAATGCAAATTAGACTATCTAGGTTGTCAGCAAACATTGAAAACCAGCACAGTGCTGCCATCCATAAAATTTTTAACAAAGGCAAGATATGAAAATTTTGTTTGTGTCAGGAAATACAAAGGACACATTTTTTAAAATCTCATATGGGTTAGGTAAAATCACATATCTAAAAGACGCAGAACTTTCCTCTGCTCTTTTACCTCGTCTTTTCACCAACACATTTTTACCTGGTTCTATACACGTCTCCTGGTAATCTAGACAGCAGTTTCCAAGGTCGACACAAGCAACATCACAGCGGCAGTTTCCAAATGTTCTCTCAAAACAGCGACCCTTGCAACTTTTAACTGAAAATATCAAATGAGTTAGATGTTTCTCATCATTATATAATTACAAAGCAAACGTCAACTAATATACCCTAAGTCTGGTATTGAATAGGTTTAAATATTCTTTTAGAAAACACAGATGGGATGGGCAAAAAGTTAACCAAGAGTCTTTTCACAAATACCTATAGAAAGTGACGCAAACAGAAGGCAGTAACCTTATGTATCCAGTTTGCAATTTTATCTCTTGCCATAGAAACAAAAGATAATTTTTTTCTTTTATATAGTATAAACCCTACAGGGGCTAATTAAACTTAGATACCTATAGAATATTAAATAAAGGAAAAATAAGAAGAGCTTGTTCTGAATATTTTATGTGGGGTTCTCTAAAAACTGATAATCTCTGAACACTTCATGAAGAAAAGGAATACCTGACTTAAATCACCCTCAGTCTGGTGTAAAGAAGTAATGTGTTTGTGCAGAACATGTTCTGCAAGACTCATCTCCCACCACAGATTTGTCCACTGCACCTTCAGATCTGGCCTGGCTCCCTCTGAGAAGCTTTCCCAAACTCCCCAGTCTTCTTTTTCCATTTTTCAAAGTTTATATGAAGCCTTATCCTCCCTTTCAGTCACTTAATTTCATTTGTAACTAGATCATTTGGTTAATAACCCAATCTCAACCTGGACCACAAACTTCTTAGGAACGAAGATCACACCTGGATGCTGCCCAGCACACTGTACCCCGGGTATCCAGCAAGAGCCTTGACTACAGTTGGTACTAAGTTTTTGTTAAATGGACAAATGTCAGACGTGGAAGGAAAACACTTTGCATTAAAAACAACTTTACAAGACAAGGAGAACGAATCTACGGACACCAAGAGGGGGAGGAGGGGTGAGGTGAATTGGGAGATGGGACTTACATACACTATTGAACTATGAATAAAATAGATAACTAATGAGAACCTACTGTAGAGCTCAGGGAACTCTACTGAGTGCTCTGCGGTGACCTAGATGGGAAGGAAATCCAAAAAAGAGGGGGTATATGTATAGCTGACTTATTTTGCTGTACAATAGAAACACTGCAAAGCAACTATACTCCAATAAAAATTAATTTAAAAAATTTACACTGTAACTCTTTACTATCAAGAATAATCTAGATTTAATAAAAAATAAATCAGGATGGTAAGTAAAACAATCCACTTGTAGAATAATGGAAGTCCAAAAGAAAGAAAAAGGAATAATCCTTCCTCTTGGTTGCAATGGTCCTCTGAGCCAAGAAGACACTGTCACAGAATTTAACTCATTTGATACCAGGAAATGAGGCAATTTTAAGGACATGAAATGACAATAATAATTTCTAGGGTCAAAAACACACACTTTCCTGATCCCAGGGGGAAAAACTATTATAATAATAGCTATTACTTGCAGATCATTAGTATGCTTCCATTAACTTAAAAAAGAAAATGTATTTCATCTTGAGTTTAGATTAAAATTGCTGTTTTCAATCACTCAGTTTTATTTTTATGTGCCAAACTAAACTCAAGGTGAATTACTTACTGTTTAAAGGCTACATAGGTGAACACTAAAATATGTAGCTTCTTAATTTTACTAAACGGTGATATGCTTGCTCTGAATTGTTGCCGACTAAATATATAAAATTACTACATTTCATTCATTTTAAAAATAAATGACAGCTTAACAATCACTAAATTTTTAAAAAAATGACTAACAGTACAATTATAGAATAGTTGAATAGAAGGATTTGTTCAGTTTTCAAAACTGAATTCCTTAGGAATTCATCAGTGATTTAAAAGGAAGACCATCAATGATTTAAAAGGAGTAAAAATAAAAAACTACTTCAAATCCAATAACGACTGCTACAATGTATTATAATTCAAAGTTTTATCATTTATAGTGATCTTTCCATGGTGGTGAGATTTCTGAACTTCATAAAATGAAAAATGTAAGTAACAGCTTAAAAATATCACTATTGTTTTGAAATGACTGCACTTCTAAAAGACCACAAGCATGTAAGGATGTTTCCAGCTGCCCAGGCTTGCTGTTTACCTAGTAACCTCAGGGCTGCTCCAGCACCTAATGCCTTAGGGAGAAAAAGTAGGAGTCCCTGGAGGAAGTCAGGGAGAGAGGCTCACAGAGCCCAGCATAAGAACCTGTCATCTTGTTTGTGTCTTTGTTCTTTTCTGTTGTTTTGAGGTTTTTCACTGTTTGTTTGCTTTTTTCTTTTTGTCATAGGCCCTCTTTGTTGTTTGGGGATGAAGTTTTGCAAGTAGATAGTGTGCAGCTAAAATAATAAAAGATCTTCAAATAGAATTCTCAAACTAGCATCAGATTTGCAATATCTATGGAGTACTCACCTCTAGAGGTAGAAATGGCACCCCACTCCAGTATTCTTGCCAGGAAAATCCCATGGACAGAGGAGCCTGGTGGGCTACTGTCCATGGGATCTCCAAAGAGTTGGACACAACTGAGCACGCACACATATGCATCGAGTACTCAGGGGATGAGGACATGACTATTGTCTCAATCACATTCTCAAGAAGACTATCACCCCCACCCGTGCAGCGCACATACATACACCCACGCACATATGAATTAGTAGACTACTTACTTTCTTTGGCACAGCTTGGTTTCAACCCAAATATACAACCAAGGATTGTTGTTAACACACAGACTGACAATACCTGTCAGGAGAAAAAAGAAAATGATGTGGTTTCAAAGCCCTTTTATTTCCTCAAATGTTTTATTTCTTTAAATGCTTCTAAACATGTCGGTGCTGCTCTGTTTCCTGATCTGGGTGTCGGTCACACGACGTGTACGCTTTGTAAAAACAGAAACTGTACATTCACGCTTCATGTACTTTTCTGTATGTATGTTCTACTTCAACCAAAGGTTTACTTAAAGATTAGCAAACAAATCAATGCCCTCCTAGGTTAATGTAGTCAGAAATTTCCCAGTTGAAGCAAGTGAATCCAGTCCAAAAACTTATAATTAAAGAAGAGGAAAGGAAAACCTAATAAGAGATTCAATTTTCTACTTTTTAATCCATAAAAGGTAATATGATCATATCAGGTGCCTCTTTTAACAGTTTTGTTACACAAACCTAAACAGTATCCTCGTGCACACTGTGACCGCTTGTGAGCATGAGCAGCAGACAGGGTTGAAAGATTACGTCCAAGACCCAAATGTTACCATAAACTAACTATGTATATAGATTTGGGGCAGGTCACTTTAACATTCCAGACACCAATTTATTCACTTATAAAATTAAAGGGCTGGACTCCCTGGATCCCTAAAACTCTTTCCAGTTCTAATATTTTGCCACCTTCTCATTCTTCAATACTCTGGACTTTGACATTTTAATATAAGTGGTTACATCATATAACTCCCTAGAACAATGACAGAAGTCTGTGAGTTAGGAAAAAATAAAAAAGAAGCAGAAAAATCTACAAAATCGTCTTCAGTATTTCTCAGTGGAATGGAGCTCCCGTGGCAGTTCTCTGGAATGTCACATTTCTGGACAATCCAACAAAATCTGCACTGAGCACCAACTATGTGTAAAGATTATGTTATACACTGAAAAAAATGAGTAAGAGATACCCCCGGGAGCTTCTGCTTTTTGGGAAAAAGCAAAGTCACAAATGGCTCATATTTGGTTGCAGAATTCTATAGTGTTTAAAGAAGAAAGGCTAAGGTGTTTAGTGAGAAGGAGATCAGAAAAGGTTTCACCAAAGAAGATGCTCGCTGGGCTCTGAAAGGGGGAAATGACAGTGTGTTACCGCCAGGCAGAGCTGATGGAAGGGAAGACAGGACAGAGAAGAGGAAACCCAGCATAAAGCAAGGCCTTCAGGATGGAAGGTATCTGGGAGGCAGCAGATGATTAATGAGTAGCCTCCTTTTACAGGAACAAGAATATGAAAAGGGGAAGAGACGTAGTATAGAAAGGTGGTGTGGCAATTCCCAAAAACCAAAACGATGAGATAACAGAGCCAGGAGGAATGGGTGAGTGGCGCAGGGTGGATGGTGGGTAAAGGCTGTTATGTTCTCTGAACTCATTCCCTCAAATAAAATATACTGCGTACTGACCATATGCTGGTCTGTAGAGTAAGTACTCGGTACTTAGTAAAAAGGAGACATGACCTCTGTCCTCAGGATGCCTACTGTCAGGGGCCTGCAGAACAAAGAGAAATGGAGTGGCAAGAAAACTAAGGAAGCAGGTCTAACTCATTTCAAAGGAAAATGAGAGTAAAGGAGAAAGAAGAGTAAAAGAACAGTAGGCCTAAAATGCAACAGGGTCTAGGTCAGTTTCCTTTTTGGGAAATCAAAAACCTAAATGTATATATGTCCATTAAAATAAATAACCATCAGAAGAAGAGCTTGAACAAACAAGTAAAGAATAACAAACAGAAAAAGGTATCTAAAGAGAATACTAAGCCTTGATGGTATAAAGCAACACAAACTTATGGAAGGGTGATTCTAAAGGATCTATCAAAAATAACAAAAACTCTCTTACTGTCAACTATAAATATACAGGGAAATGAAAAAACAGTCAAACTAATCTGTATTTAGCATCCTGTGATAAAATCCCATGGACAGAAGAGCCTGGAGGGCTATAGTTCATGGGGTTGCAAAAGAGTCAGACATAACTTAGCGACTAAACAATAACAACTTAAACCATGAAAATTAAAGTTTCATTTCTTTGTAATAAACCTATTAAGAATAGTTTGAACAATGCCGTATCTACATTTTATCCTAAAAATCATGAAGCTTGGAGACACACAAGAAAAGTTGTTGGAATGCTTTGCCTGTATGTTAGAAGAATATTTATTTGGAATTTCCTGCTTGTTTAGAGGATCTGAATGATTTCTTGGATATTTATTGAACCAAAATAGGTACAAAGAAATCACTCAATCTTTTTTTGTTCTCACCTATTCCCTCAAATACAGTGGTATTAACATAATGCATATTATTCTCTTTATCAAGTACTCATCTAAATATGTGGCTACTGTGTGAAATCCTGTTGCTAAAGGCCAGAGATGCAAATGAAAGCAATTTCTATCCTGCCAGAGAAGCAAAGCATGTGGACATTAAAATGTATGATTACAATAGAACTGGACCAGAGCTACAGTAGAAATATGTAAAAAAAAAGTTAACATGCTAATAGTACAGCGGAGAGAAGAAAAGGAGAGAATGGTTATAAAAAGACATCATGAAGAGGAAGCTACACAAAAAAGGATTTCCCCTTCAATCAATAAACAATGTCTGAGTGCCTGCAATATGCATTGGATTTCAATTCTGTGGAAAAGTACAAAATTAAAACAAAAAAGAATTTGTGGTGAAATCTCTGAGTTGATAATCTACTCAGGGCAATAACTCTAGAACTTGTTGATGATAAAGACATGAAATAGTGAAAAGCAACCTAAGAATTAACGTACACAGTGACAATGTGTCACCCATGCAAAAGTGCAGAAACTACTTTTTACCTACAGAAGCTAGTTGTGGTTTATTAACATGATGCCACAAACTCCTGCAGCAAAACTAGACTGAACCAGCCAGCTCCAAGATGGCAGATAAACTAGGATAAATGTCACCACTTTCCATGCCTTGATTTATCTCTGTGTTTCCATACCAACCCTTGAGAGCTGGACACTGGCCCTTACTCATCTCTGTGTTTCAAAAGCACCTGGCGTTGGGCAGATGCTTTGAAGTTTTGCTGAGAGAGATATGTACTTTGAGAGACACACAATGGTCAACCGCTCTGAACTGGCCCTGACTTGACCACAGGATCTCGCCTGTGGAGATGAAACCTGGAGATGTCCAAGAGTTACCTTTGCTTCATCACCATGCTTCATCTCTACCTGCGGGGAAGAGGGGAATTTGTACTCTGCTAGGCACAATTGGTGCATGTGCAAAGGAACATGGAAGACTGTGTATGCCCCTACTGCCCCAGAAGTCTCCACCCCTTCCTAGAGCCCTGATGTCCTGTCTGCCTCCTGATCCTTAAAATTCCCTTACTCCCCTCCCTTCGGGGAGAGCGTACCTTTAGAGCATGAACACCCCTTCTCTATCCTCTGGTCATTGAGTAAAAGCCTGTTTTGCCTGCACCAAACTCAGCTTCACTATTAGCAGCACACACCTGAGTGGGAAGGAACTCCTTGAGCAATCAGGGGGTGGGGAGAGCTTTGGTTCAGCTAGAGCCCCAACAGAGGGTCCTGGTGTCTAATTTGGTAACAGATCTATGCAATGGTGCTTTGTGCAATGCCAGGGAAGGAAATCATACCGGTCTAGGAAAGAGGAAACAACAGTGATGGCAGTAAGAGCCATCACTTGTACAGAACAGTAGTAATCATCCTTTCTGTGGTACTTACCCACATGCTAGGCACTATTCTAAGAGTTTTATATCAAATCATTTAATCCTTACAGTAACACTGAGACACAAAGATTGTGTATACTGAATTTAAAGAAATAGCTGCAGAAAGGCTAGCAGCTTGCCAAGGATCACAGTTCATAAGCGACAGGAGCAAGATCTGAACTTAAGCAGTCAGGTTGGAAAGGGAGTGGACAGTTGGTGGTGGGGGGAGGGCCAATGGAGTGGCTGAAAGGTGGTCTTTGGGGCAGTGAGAAGCTGTTGAGGCATTTGAACATGGAAGTAACATGACTAGATTTATAAATTCTAGAAAGATCTTCTGGCGACACTGTGGAAGTCTGTGCTATAAGTCACTCATCCACCTGCTTTCTCTCAGGATTTGCTCTGTCCTCCTCCGGTCCCTTCCTCACTCCCAGTTACTGCAACCTGACCATGCTCTGAGAGATCTGTTTATCTGTCTGCTTCTGACTGGACTGTGAGCTCCAGGAAGGCATGGATTTATTTACTCATCTTGGATTTTCCAGGCCTAGCACAGGGCCTAACACACAGATGTTCAATAACTGCTGACCTGAAAAAATCAGCAAATTAATTAAACACAACTTGGAGGAAAACTATAAACCTCTCCCCTTTTCTTCATGTGAGTTGATAAAGTCAATCAGTTTGTTAAGTGCCTTTGTGTTTGCTTTATATAAAGGGCCCCTATAATGAATAAAGGCAAAAAGCAATTTTTTTAAGGAAAAGGAAGATGGCTGGATTTGGTATTCAGATGTGACAGACCTCCCCCCCGCCCCCCCGCAACTTGAAGATGAATTAATTATCTGACCACATTGCCTAATCAGTCTTCTGACCTTTGACCAAAGCTGCATACTTCTGGAAAACACTCTGAAAGAACTCTGACCAAGACACTGCTGGAGTCTTCAGGGATTTCCTTTCCTAGAGGATGAGGATTAGATCCTAATGCAAAAAATCTGGTGCCAAGAAACACCCACTGGAGACTCAAAGATATGAGGGGCTCAAAGATAGTGTCTTGTTCTTGAAGGACTTTCAAGTGTTACAAAGTTCAATACAAAAGTTGTGCTTGAGTGGATGGAGGAGCTTTCTAAAGACAAAGTTCTAACTTTTGTATAGCCTCTTACACACAGCATCATTTTAGTTACCTTTGACCTCAATGAAGATTCCCCCAAATGGCAGTGAGATCTTATATAACTGGTCAAATGAAAATGGGGAAAGAAGACTTAACTAAGCCCTGGGCAAGCACATCACTTAGGGGCAAACCTCATACCCAACCACTCAGTGAAACCTAAAACTCTGAAGAAGTTGACATCTGCCTGGCAGAAAGGGGTTCAGTTTCAAAATGGCAAGGGCTCAAAGCTTCCACAACAAACCCATATAGGTTTAGGATCAGTATACTGGAGAACCCAGAAGCTAGCATGGATATTAGTGATCCAGAGTAAAGTTTACCTTATTCTGGCATTTTAGGGATCTTCAGCATAACAGGAAGCTCCTCCTTGCCGACTTACTCTAAGCAAACTCTAATCAACAAATTCTGCCTCCATTCAACCTACCTAATCCCTCAATCCTAAACATCAATGAACCACCATGATTCACCCATCATTTGAGGTAAACTTACAATATAAAATAAACAAAAAGAAAAGATCTAAGATAAACAACAAAGGAAAAAAACGGAGAAGAGGAAAAAAATATTTAAAACAAACCCATCTAAATAGTATTGTTAATGGCATTTAAAAAGATATGAACAAATCTTGAAATCAAAAGGTCCTAATATCAAGCATCCAGAATAATAAATCAAAAGCTCATACTTAATCACATCACTGTAAAATACCAGGACACTTAACAATAAAAAGATCTTAAAGTAAAAGGCCATGCCAACTTCATAAAATAAGCAGTAAAGATGTGTAAGATCAGAGTTAGTTCTTCCTTGGAGGATAGAACTAATGGGGAGGACTGGACCTAGAAATATCAGTGTAAGTTTATTGATTTCCAGTTCAGTCTCTCCATGGGTTACAGAATTATTTAGATTTTCTAATTTTTCTTGACTCAGTTTTGATAAAGTACCTTTTTTTCTTGGAATTTTTCATCTACATTTTTGAATATACTGATATAAATGATTTACAATAACAAACTGTTATCTTTTCAGTATCTGCAGGATTGGATTTGTGTTCCTTTTTCTCATTCCTGATATAATTTGTGCTTTCTTTTTTTTTTGCTTAAGCAGGTTCACTAGGGGTAATATTACTTTTTCAAAGAAACTGTCTTTTACTTTGTCAGTCTCTTTAATATGTTTTTTTTTTTTTTTATTATTTTACCGATTTCTCGTCTTATCCTTATTCTTTTTCTTCCATATACCAGGTCTAATTTTCTGGGTTTTCCTTTTTTTATATATTAATGGTTTCTCTTCTACTAAGCTGAGATGTGGATGTTTAGGTTATAGCTTTTTAGACTTCCTTCTCATTTAATATTACTTTTATTCTAACTTTTAAACCCCTAAGACCTTGTTATTTTATAAGTTTATTCAGGCATACCCAAATATTTACAACTTTATGCATTTTAATGCATTTTTTCCCTTTACACCTTTCATCTGGGGAATCAGTTACCTTCTACTTAAAAAAAATCTTTTAAAATGTTCCTGATGGCAGAGTCTCTCAGTAAGTTTTTCATAAACATGTCTTTATTTTGTTCTGATTCTTGAAAGATATTTCTGCAGGGGTATACAATTCTAGCCTGGCAACTATTTTCTTTTGGCACAGTGAAGATCTCATCTCTTTATACTATTTCATATTTTTAATCATTGCTATTGAGAGTTCAGTTGCTGTTACACTGAAAAAATCTGATATTTTTCTTCTATACCGTCAATGATTTTAATTTTGACCTTTATATTCTGCCATGTTATTCTGTTGTTTTTTGGCATATAGGTCTTTTATGGATTAGGTCTTTCACTGGTTTGAGAAAATTATCATTTCTTCAAATAGTGCCCAAAATGAAAGGAAAATGGATAATGTTATCAAAAATCAATAAACCTAAAAGGTTTTTTAAAGAACCAAATAAAATTTCTAGAAATAAAATGAAAAATGAACAAAATTAAGGGATTAGGCTTCACATTGAAGAGAGGTAAAGTAGTGGAAGACATTAACTAGAATTTGTGAGCTGAAAGGTAGTTCAGAAGACATTAACTAGTATGCATCACAAAGAAAGATCACAAGAAATTCTTCTAATTCAATTCCCTATTATTTCTCCCATATTTTCTTTAAAAAATGGTCAAGACTTTTATAATCTGAGTCTGATAATACCATCATCTGAAGTTGTTGCTTGTCTTCTTCTGCTGTGTGATTTTTCTGCTGGTTTTTGCTCCTGGTGTGTGCTTGATTGTTTCTAAATATATTGTTCACTTACGTTAAAAAATTCCAGGATTCTTTGAAGCCTAGGATGAAGGTGTTTTCCTCAAGAAAGCATTTATGTTTGCTTCTGCCAAAAACATCGGAGAATCATCAAGTTTGAGATCATCTTCACAACTTAAGATGGATAAAGTGAGATTAAGTGAAGTGAAAGTGAAAGTCGCTCAGTCATGTTCAACTCTTTGTGACCCCATGGACTATATAGTCCATGGAATTCTCCAGGCCAGAATACTGGAGTGGGTAGCTATTCCCTTCTCAAGGGGATCTTCCCAACCCAGGGATTGAGCCCAGGTCGCCCTCATTGCAGGCGGATTCTTCACCAGCTGAATCACCAGGGAAGCCCAAGTGAGATTAACTTGTGTGTATCTTTACATATGGGAAATACACCACAAATTACACAATAGCTATGGTCCTTCAGAGGATGTTCTAACTTGAAGAAAGCTGATCGCCAAAGAATTGATGCTTTTGAACTGTGGTGTTGGAGAAGACTCTTGAGAGTCCCTTGGACTGCAAGGAGATCCAACCAGTCCACTCTAAAGGAGATCAATCCTGGGTGTTCACTGGAAGGACTGATGCTAAAGCTGAAACTCCAATACTTTGGCCACCTCATGTGACGAGTTGACTCACTGGAAAAGACTCTGATGCTGGGAATTTTGGGGGCGGGAGGAGAAGGGGACGACAGAGAATGAGATGGCTGGATGGCATCACCGACTCTGTGGACATGAGTTTGAGTGAACTCCGGGAGTTGGTGATAGACAGGGAGGCCTGGCATGCTGTGATTCATGGGGTCGCGGAGAGTTGGACACGACTGAGCGACTGAACTGAACTGAACTGAATATATTTATAATATAGTACACAGAATATAAGATATATGAGCAGGCAGAATTTCTTTATAAAATTAAGTTTATGACTTCAAAATTGTATTTCAATTTCTGATAGCTTCCAAAAACATCTTTTATATCTCTGTCTCTCTGACCCATGTTCAACCTAATCAAAATCAATTTAAGAAATATTAGTGTCTGCCAGTACTATACAAGGGAACATCTCATATGATAACTGTATTAAACTGAATGTCCTTTACCCTCACCATTATGCCAGCTTTGGCAATTATGGAAACAATGACAGTATGTATTCTCTCATTGACAAGTCTCAGAAGTCACGGAAGTAATTATCACAATATCTATCAGCTCATGACTAGCATAGGCTGAAGATTACAATGACAGAGAAGAGATATTAAAATAAAAGTATAATGGAGAATTATTTTATGAAGTTTCAAGCAATAACTTGTAATTTCTTAAACTATAATACACACACCAAAAAAATGACAGCAAAACCCCAAACATACTTGGTGACCAAGGTCACCAAACCATTGCTTATAAGAACAACCAGAAGGACAAATCAGAAGGCTAATGAGAGTATAACAGAAAGGAACACCATGGCAGGTTCCTTTGACTCTGCACAGATCCTTGCATGTGGGGTAACCACCTGTTCAAGCCCAGAATGTGGATAGGATATGTCATTACCTTCTCAAACTCAGCTGCTAAACCATGTCTAAGACCTCTGCATAAGTTACAAGCAATCTAAGATCACCAGCCATAGCACTTCCCTCAGAGAGACTCTTACTTTTATGGACAGAAAGAATCTCTGCTCTGTGGATACCAGTAATTTCCACAAACATAGAAGGGAAAATATTGCCTTTAAAATGACATATGCTAAGACAGGAGTTCCCAAAAACAAGCTTCAATGACATATCACAGAGATTTTTGGTTGACTTTCCAAGAATCTACCAACAATGCATTTTTTTTTACAATAATGATTAATAGAATTGCTGGATGTATACCATGACTTCCAACAGCACTCACTTCTAATTTATTCAGAAATATAACTATGAAATCAGGTACATTTCTTAAAATAAAAACTACTTTTCATATTTAGTGAATAAGGGAAATCAGTAGCACGCTGAATATAACAGATTTTTACCAAAGTGAATTCTAGTCATGAGTAAAAAGAAATAATATTCACATCAAAAAACTACACACTCTTCTTTGGGATTCTTTTTTCTCATACCCCTTTAAAAAAGAATAAAGGAAAAAAAGTCAGAAGGTGACAGATATTTAATTAAACATTAGATATTTACTTAAATATTAAATTAATATTTAAATATTTATATAATATTTATATTATTATGAAATACTGACACTTAATGGCTCCCCCTCCTTGTTTACTCTGAGCTTTTAACTGTTTTCCTAAGTGAGAAACAAAGATAATAGCAGACAGATATGTTTTAACATTCAGATATGACACTATATACATGAAAGAGAAGATGATACCCACAATCTGTTAGGAGTTACTGATAATAGAAAGCATACTTCAAAATTATTTTTGAATAAGCACAGTACACACTTGGTTTCGCTAGTCTCTTGGGCAGATAAAAATGTGAAAGTCTTGTCTAAACTATAATAGTCTAAAAAAAGGGTTTTACTCCTTTGATATTTAAGCAGTCATTTAATCATTTCCATAATTTTCAATGAATTATGAATGTAAAATAAGCATCTGAAGAAACGTTTCAAGGAAAGTTCAAATCAGTAGCCCACAAGAGCTAGTAATGATAACTGAAAAATATTTTTTTTAGGAGAATATGTTAAAATGAAATATCAAATGAGAATCCCTTCTTAAGAAAACAGAAACAAGGTTAGAATGTTACCATATCATAAATTGTAGGGAAATTATTTTTAAAACTATCCATTTTCAATTAAACCTATAACTATAATAAAGCTGCAGCCTTTGGGAGTTTTGTGACATTGAGAATATCACATCATCTACAGTCCCTTTATTGGTTTGGATTCGATATTTTCTATGATCCCTAATAAATATATAATATCTATGAGTCTACTTTCCCTTGACATTTGATCTTTATTTGGATCAACCCAACCCCACATCAAGCCAGGCTTCAGCAATACGTGAACCATGAACTTCCAGATTTCAAGCTGGTTTTAGAAAAGGCAGAGGAATCAGAGATCAAATTGCCAACATCTGCTGGATCATCAAAAAAGTAAGTTCAGTTCAGTTCAGTTCAGTCGCTCAGTCGTGTCCGACTCTTCGCGACCCCATGAATCACAGCACGCCAGGCCTCCCTGTCCATCACCAAATCCCGGAGTTCACTCAAACTCATGTCCACAGAGTCGGTGATGCCATCGAGCCAACCCACTCTCAGTCGTCTCCTTCTCCTCCCACCCCCAACCTTTCCCAGCATCAGAGTCTTTTCCAGTGAGTCAACTCGTCGCATGAGGTGGCCAAAGTATTGCAGTTTCAGCTTTAGCATCAGTCCTTCCAATGAACACCCAGGATTGATCTCCCTTAGAATGGATTGGTTTGATCTCCTGGCGGTACAAGGGACTCTCAAGAGTCTTCTCCAACACCACAATTCTAAAGCATCAATTCTTCAGCGATCAGCTTTCTTCACAGTCCAACTCTCACATCCATACATGACTACGGGAAAAACCATAGCCTTGACCAGACGGACCTTTGTTGGCAAAGTAATGTCTCTGCTTTTCAATATATTATCGAGGTTGGTTATAACTTTCCTTCCAAGGAGTAAGCGTCTTTTAATTTCATGGCTACAATCAGTATCTGCAGTGATTTTGGAGCCCAAAAAAATAAAGTCTGACACTGTTTCCACTGTTTTTCCATCTATTTCCCATGAAGTGATGGGACCAGATGCCATGATCTTTGAGTTCCAAAAAACATCTCTTTCTGCTTTATTGACTCTGCCAAAGCCTTTGACTGTGTGGATCACAATAAACTGTGGAAAATTCTGAAAGAGATGGGAATATCAGACCATCTGTCCTGCCTCTTGAGAAACCTATATGAAGGTCAGGAAGCAATACTTAGAACTGGACATGGAACAACAGACTGGCTCCAAATAGGAAAAGGAGTACAGCAAGGTTGTATATTGTCACCCTGCTTATTTAACTTATATGCAGAGTCAGTTCAGTTCAGTCGCTCAGTCGTGTCCGACTCTCCGTGACCCCATGAATCACAGAACGCCAGGCCTCCCTGTCCATCACCAACTCCCGGAGCCCACTCAAACTCATGTCCACAGAGTCGGTGATGCCATCCAGCCATCTCATTCTCGGTCGTCCCCTTCTTCTCCCGCCCCCAACCTTTTCCAGCATCAGAGTCTTTTCCAGTGAGTCAACTCGTCGCATGAGGTGGCCAAAGTATTGCAGTTTCAGCTTCAGCATCAGTCCCTCCAATGAACATCCAGGATCGATCTCCCTTAGAATGGACTGGTTGGATCTCCTTGCGGTACAAGGGACTCTCAAGAGTCTTCTCCAACACCACAGTTCAAAAGCATCAATTCTTCGGCGATCAGCTTTCTTCACAGTCCAACTCTCACATCCATACATGACCACGGGAAAAACCATAGCCTTGACTAGATGGACCTTGGTTGGCAAAGCAATGTCTTTGCTTTTTAATATACTATCAAGGTTGGTCATAACTTTCCTTCCAAGGAGTAAGCGTCTTTTAATTTCATGGCTGCAATCAGCATCCGCAGTGATTTTGAAGCCCCAAAAAATAAAGTCTGACACTGTTTCCACTGTTTCCCCATCTATTTCCCATGAAGTGATGGGACCAGATGCCATGATCTTTGTTTTCTGAATGTTGAGCTTCAAGCCAACCTTTTCACTCTCCTCTTTCACTTTCATCAAGAGGCTTTTGAGTTCCTCTTCACTTTCTGCCATAAGGGTAGTGTCATCTGCATATCTGAGATTATTGATATTTCTCCCAGCAATCTTGATTCCAGCTTGTGCTTCTTCCAGCCCAGCGTTCCTCACGATGTACTCTGCATATAAGTTAAATAAGCAAGGTGACAATATACAGCCTTGATGCACTCCTTTTCCTATTTGGAACCAGTCTGTTGTTCCATGTACAGTTCTGACTGTTGCTTCTTGACCTGCATACAGGTTTCTCAAGAGGCAGGTCAGGTGGTCTGGTATTCCCATATCCTTCAGAATGTTCCATAGTTTATTGTGATCCACACAGTCAAAGGCTTTGGCATAGTCAATGAAGCAGAAATAGATGGTTTTCTGGAACTCTTTTGCTTTCTCCATGATCCAGCGGATATAGAGTACATCATGAGAAATGCTGGGCTGGAAGAAGCACAAGCTGGAATCAAGACTGCCAGGAGAAATATCAATAACCTCAGATATGCAGATGACATCACCCTTATGGCAGAAAGTGAAGAGCAACTAAAAAGCCTCTTGATGAAAGAGAAAGAGGAGAGTGAAAAGGTTGGCTTAAAGCTCAACATTCAGAAAACTAAGATCATGGTATCTGCTCCCATCACTTCATGGCAAATAGATGGGGAAACTGTGGAAACAGTGTCAGACTTTATTGTGGGGGGCTCCAAAATCACTGCAGATGCTGATTGCAGCCATGAAATTAAAAGACGCTTACTCCTTGGAAGGAAAGTTATGACAACCTAGACAGCATATTAAAAAGCAGAGACATTACTTTGCCAACAAAGGTCTGTCTAGTCAAGGCTATGGTTTTTCCAGTGGTCATGTATGGATGTGAGAGTTGGACGGTGAAGAAAGCTGATCGCCACAGAATTGATGCTTTTGAACTGTGGTGCTGGAGAAGACTCTTGAGAGTCCCTTGGACTGCAAGAAGATCCAACCAGTCCATCCTAAAGGAGATCATTCCTGGGTGTTCATTGGAAGGACTGATGCTAAAGCTGAAACTCCAATACTTTGGCCACTTCATGTGAAGAGCTGACTCACTGGAAAAGACTCTGATGCTGGGAGGGATTGGGGGCGGGAGGAGAAGGGGATGACAGAGAATGAGATGGCTGGATGGCATCACTGACTCGATGGACATGAGTTTGAGTGGACTCCGGAGTTGGTGATTGACAGGGAGGCCTGGCATGCTGCTATTCATGGGGTCGCAAAGAGTCAGACATGACTGAGAGACTGAACTGAACCCCACATCCTGTACCTTCCTCTTTTATGGACTGCTACTCCAAATCCATACATATATTAAGATTTCTTCCTGAATGCAGGCCACTGGGATAAACTCCTAGCCCTGTCACGAGAAGTACCTGAAACAGCAGCCCTGAAGCCTTACTTTCCCAGGTGAAACAGAAGAGGAGTCAGGCACTCACCTGAGCCATATTCTTCATATTGGAAAATTTTCCTGGGATCCTGCAAGGTCTCCAGAGAATTGATTTATCTAGGCTGGTAATTCTCCTTTCCTATCATGTTCACTTATTTCTTTCCCCAGTTTTATTAAGAAATAACTGACATACATCACTATGTATGTTTCAGGCATACAGTATGATGGTTTGATTTACATACATGGTGAAATGATTACAATAGGCTCAGCTAACATCCATCCTATCATATAGATACAAGACAAAGAAAAACATGATCATTTACTTTTGTTTCTAAAAGGAGCAAGCATTTTCAAAGGAAAATAATACCCCGCTACTTTTTAAACTTCTGCCTGAGTGAGCAAATCACTTCTCCCAGATTTCAGGGATAGTTTTCACAGACTATTTCCCTCTGAAGTTAAAGGTCAAAGCATAAAATGTCCATTTTGTGTATAAAGTAATAGTCTCAGCAGAGATTCAGCTTTGATGGCCACCTTCGCTCCATGACTGCTATACCCTCACTGAATCTTGAGATGTAAGCAGCTAATCAACAAGATTAGTAACAGGAAACACCTCAACACAAAGCAAGATCCTCTTAAAAACCTGGCAGGTAACCAGAGTTTCTATCTACATCCAAGAGTGGGATCACAAAATTATTAAACACCAACACTGATTTTGGTCTATGGCTTATTTAACTGTCTTCTGCTTTCAATGTTGAAAAATACACTTTTGTGGCCTCTCTTTAATCTTCAGAATTACTGTAGCTTCTTTAAAAAAGTGGTAAGAAAGCTCAGTTGGTAAAGAATCCGCTTGCAATGCAGGAGACCCCAGTTCGATTCCTGGGTCAGGAAGATCTTCTGGAGAAGGGATAGGGTACCCACTCCAGTATTCTTGGGCTTCCCTTGTGGTTCAACCGGTAAAGAATCCACCTGCAACATAGGAGTCCTGGGTTTGATCCCTGGGTTGGGAAGATTCCCCTGGAGAAGAAAAAGGCTACCCACTCCAGTATTCTGGCCTGGAGAATTCCATGGACTATACAGTCTATGGGGTCACAAAGAGTCAGACACCACTGCACGACTGAACTGACTGACTGACTGACTCCTGCAATTCCAAATCTCTTAATTTATCTGATAGAAAGGTTCACATTGGCAGATAAGGATTTGCATATATATTTATTTACTGTAGCATTACTTGTAATAGAAAAGGTATACAAATAACATAAATTTCTGTTAATAAACAATTGAGTTAATATAATACATTAGCTGAAACTCCAATACTTTGGCCACCTGATGTGAAGAACTGACTCATTTGAAAAGACCCTGATGTTGGGTAAGATTGAATGAGGGAGGAGAAGGGGACAACAGAGGATGAAATGGTTGGATGGCATCACCGACTTGATGGACAGGAGTTTGAGCAAGCTCTGGGAGTTGGTGATGGACAAAGAAGCCTGGCATGCTGCAGTCAAGCCAAGCCTTTCCTGAATCCTCGACCCATCAAAAACCACGAGGTGCTTTTGAGTCTACAGAGCTGATGACCAGATGCTGACCAGAGATGAATTTATCAAAGCTGGTAGTACTAACAAATATGGTTTCCTGACCATATGAGGGAACATGCTTGCTTTTCTTTCTCCCAGATTTTATGCCTAAATTCCCATAATAAAATGGTCAGTGAAGGAATCTAAGAGCTGACTCTGCCAAAAGTACACAATTGGCCAGCTTCATTCAGAGGTAATGACCTGGGTCTTCATCACTTCGCAGAGGAAGAGAAATGTCTAAAAACTACTCTACAGAGTGATATGGAGATGTGAGTGGTGTGACGAACACTCTTCTTCCTTTGGTAAATGCACAGAGAGCTCAGGTATACACATTGACACAAGTCCACTTCTAATTTTCAGGTGAAGAAGTGGATTCATTGGTTATAGTCATGAGTTTTTAGAGTATCAAGAGATTAGTAAACATTTAGGGGAAAAAATAGGACAAGAGGAGCCTAAAACTCAGACTCTTGTACTAGAAAGTAAGGGAAGGCTACACACACACACACACACACACACACGCGCGCGCGCGCACACACACACACACACAATCATTGGGTAGGACAAAAGGTATAAATTTTCATTTCTGTAATAAGTACTGGAAAAGTACAGTATCATGATCATAACTGAGAATACTAAAATGTATATTTGAAAGATCAATCCTGGGTGTTCATTGGAAGGACTGATGCTAAAGCCAAAACTCCAATACTCTGGCCACCTCATGAGACGAGTTGACTCACCGGAAAAGACTCTGATGCTGGGAAGGATTGGGGGGCGGGAGGAAAAGGGGACGACAGAGAATGAGATGGCTGGATGGCATCACCGACTCGATGGACATGAGTTTGAGTGAACTCCAGGAGTTGGTGATGGACAGGGAGGCCTGGCGTGCTGTGATTCATGGGGTTGCAAAGAGTCGGTCACGACTGAGTGACTGAACTGAACTGAACTGAACTAAGAGAGTCAGTCTTGAAAACTCTTATCACGAGAAAAAAATTGCAACTATGTGTGATGAAGTTTCAGACTTTTAGAGTCTTCTTTTAGCACCAGAAAGTCAGGGAGTACTAAAGACACACACACACAACCATGTGGGTGTGTCAAAGGGACATGGAAGCCAACTCTCAAAGGCCAAAGCTGGAACAATTTGAGCAAAAATATAAACACTGTACTATTAGGTTACGATACAAAGTCTAAAATAAATATTAATGAGTTCATACTGATACAAATAAATGATTGAATAATAAATATGTTGTGAAGAATAAACAAATCTCCAGTACAGCAGAATTCCAAGCAATTTATGCAGATACTCCACCCTGAGAGTGAAATCTAACTCTCTACTCTTTAAGTGTTGGCTGGACATAGTGACTTCCTTCCAAAGAGTACAGAATGGAAAGGCACAAGAGAGTATTTTTGAGGTGGAAAACTCTCATAAACACTACCTCAGTCAGGTAATTAAAGTTAACATCATCAACAATGAAGTCATATTAATGGCATAGAATCTTGATATGTGTTCAGAATGACACTTCACTTCTGTGGTCTGCCTCCCAAAAGCACATAATCCCAATCTCATCATGAGAAAAACATCAGACATTCCACAAAATACATGACCAGTTCTCCTTGAAACTGTCCAGGTCATCAAAAACAAAGAAAGTCTGAAACTGTCTGAGAAACTTTGCCAAAAGGAACCTAACTAGACATAACATCGAAACATAACCTGGTATTCCTGGATAGGACACCGGAATGACAAACAAGGACATCACAAAAAAACTAAGGAAATATGAATAAAGTTTGTACTTTAGTTAATAGGGCCGCATCCACATTAGTTCAGTAGTTGTGACAAATGTACTATACTAATATGTGACATATGAAAACTCTGTGCTAGCTTTGCAACTTTTCAGTAAATCCAAAACTATTCTAAAAATAAAAAGTTTATTGAAAAAAGAAATAGGCAAGAATCCATATTATTCCACTACAAAATTTCCACTACTTAAAAACATTGGTCTATTTTCCTTTAACTTTTAAAAAATGCACGTATATATACGTATATATCGGAGAAGGCAATGGCAAGCCACTCCAGTACTCTTGCCTGGAAAATCCCATGGACGGAGGAGCCTGGTAGGCTGCAGTCCATGGGGTCGCGAAGAGTCGGACACGACTGAGCGACTTCACTTTCACTTTTCACTTGCATGCATTGGAGAAGGAAATGGCAACCCGGTCCAGTGTTCTTGCCTGGAGAATCCCAGGGACAGGGGAGCCCGGTGGTCTGCCGTCTATGGGGTCGCACAGAGTCGGACACGACTGAAGTGACTTAGCAGCAGCATACGTGTATATATATATATATATGTGCATTTTATACATGCATTTATATATATACATATATTATATATATACACACACAAGTGTATATATTTACATAGTTGAGAAATTATTCTATATATAATTTTTTCAATTGAAAAATCACTTTATATACAATTTTGTTTCTTTTCACATTTAATACTATCTGATAAGCATTTCTTATTTATCAATAAATCTTTAAAGTATATATTTTTTTAATAGAGTGACAGGTTGGGACGTGGAAATATTTAAACAGTATATGACATTGTTAAGTGAGAAAGCTGTACTTCTACATCATACATTTCAGTACCACATGATTTCAAACAATAAACAGTGTGCAAACGTGGTTTCATATCTGCCCCTGTCAGTAGCGGTTCCCCTTCAAATAGGAAGGAATTGCTCCTCTGGGAACTGGGGGTGCCACTGGACTAGAGCTGTCTCAGCTAAGGAGAGCATTTCCCCAAGGCCACACCCCTCCCCCAGGAAAGACTGCTCCCTCTTCAATGGCTCTAAGGGTTCCGGCCAGAAAGTACTGCCTCCATGGAGAGACCGTGTCACAGCTCACCTCACCTTCCCCAAGTCCCTTCCCTTCCCCAGGAGCTGATCTCAAGAGCAAACCCGATGAAACCCCTGGCGTGCCAGCCTCCATCTCTGTTTCCTGAGAAACCCAAACTCCGACGCTGCCTTTCTCCTGTGCTTCTACCTCAGAGAAAGGACCTCTTAACTGATTACATGACCTGGGCTCCCTGACTCCAGCATCACACCAGAGAAACACCAACACAAGACGGGTGTGGGGGAGAGGGGGTGGCTGGAAATACAGTCAGAATACACCTTCCCTGTTCTCCTTGCCTCAGACAGGACCCCTTGGCAGAGGCTTCATCTCTCCAGGGTTCCAGCTTCTCTCCTGGCTGCCAGCTCCACGCTTCATCAGCTTTTCCCTTTGTCTTTCCTGCCTTCACGGTAGCATAAGCTTCCTTCTGTTCCTCTTCCGTGGGTTGCCTCATTGCCACACCATCCCGCTCGGCTTTCAGCTCATCCAACATTTGACTTTCAGCTCTTCCAACACCTCTGTAACTGGTTTCTTATACTAAATTCTCTAGATTCAATTACCAGGTATGGATTTTATTTTTCTAATCGGACCCTGGCTGCATAGCAAATAACTAGTATCAGATACACACATACGCACATCCCAAGGCATAAATGAAGTTACATTTAATACAGGCAAAGAACTT
This sequence comes from Moschus berezovskii, assembly GCF_049115385.1. Taxonomy (NCBI): domain Eukaryota; kingdom Metazoa; phylum Chordata; class Mammalia; order Artiodactyla; family Moschidae; genus Moschus; species Moschus berezovskii. The sequence continues at coordinate 76,977,814 of NC_142469.1, read as the reverse complement.
TCCATTTTGAGAGTCCACTTGTTTTTAATTCTCAGTCTCCCAGATGCAGAACATATTTTAATTAGATCTTGCTTCAGCTGGATTCAAGGAAGCGGGGGCGGGTGGGGCAGGGAGGGGAAAGCACTGTCAAAATAATCCTGAAAATGATCTGTTTCTTTAGAACCTACAATCAAGAAAGACATGACACACTAAATAAAATAGTATTAAGTGATTTTAGTGTTGTTAAGCTCATGAGACAGGAAAGAAAGCAAACTAACTTATTAATGGTACAGGACAGCCCTCCCACCCTTAGGCAGAGGATGAAACAGATGGACTAGGAGGTGAAGTGCTGTGGGCTTTATACAAATGGCATTGCTTTTCTTGCCTAGACAGGTACCTGCCTATTCAGGTGGTGGGTCAGAGATGAAGAACCAAAATAAAGCAGACAGAACATCATGTTCAGTTTATGTGATTTATTCCTAGGTTTTTTTTCACAACTATTTTTTGGAACATAATGACGAGCATTCCCTGAACTTATTCTTGAAAAATGAGCAGTGGAAATAGACAACAAAAAGATAACTTCCAGAAGATTTTTGGTCATTCCTCCTGAGGACAGAGAATGGGATTAACAGGGAGCTTAAAAATGACCCCTTACTTTCTGTAAAGACCCAGTGGCACTCAATCACAATAACACTCTATCACAATTACACTCAATCACAATTAAAGTGACAAAGACAGAACTTAAAATCTGGTAATGGATACACGGGTTTATAATTTAGGAGGCAACCATGATTTCAGAAAGGTCACCTTTTAATTTGTATATCCTGGCTTAAGTCAACTCAATTACATGGATTCATTGGATAAGGAATCTTAAAATTATACTTATAAGAACATTCACAACTTACCCCTCTTAAGCAATCAATTTTGTTCTAACAAACATTTCTTCAGCAAAGAACATTTGTTCTATGTACATTTTCACTATCACTTCCTGGGAAAAGACCATAAAAGTGAAAAAAAAAACTGATATCACAATCGTCAGCATTATGCAATACAATTTTTTAAGATGATAAAGTGTTCCCTTTGTCTGTGCTGACCTTCAGGGTGGTGCCCGCACATCACTGCTAGCACTTGAAAAGTGGCCAGTGTAATGAGGAACTGAATTATTTTTTATGCTATTTAAGATGCTGATTGCAGCCATGAAATTAAAAGACGCTTACTCCTTGGAAGGAAAGTTATGACCAACCTTGATAGTATATTAAAAAGCAGAGACATTACTTTGCCAACAAAGGTCCGTCTAGTCAAGGCTATGGTTTTTCCCGTGGTCATGTATGGATGTGAGAGTTGGACTGTGAAGAAAGCTGATCGCCGAAGAATTGATGCTTTTGAACTGTGGTGTTGGAGAAGACTCTTGAGAGTCCCTTGGACTGAAAGGAGATCCAACCAGTCCATTCTAAAGGAGATCAATCCTGGGTGTTCATTGGAAGGACTGATGCTAAAGCTGAAACTGCAATACTTTGGCCACCTCATGTGACGAGTTGACTCACTAGAAAAGACTCTGATGCTGGGAAAGGATGGGGGTGGGAGGAGAAGGGGACGACAGAGCATGAGATGGCTGGGTGGCATCACTGACTCTATGGACATGAGTTTGAGTGAACTCCGGGAGTTGGTGATGGACAGGGAGGCCTGGCGTGCTGTGATTCATGGGGTCGCAAAGAGTCGGACACGACTGAGCGACGGAACTGAACTGAACTTTGTGCAAATTTTAACTTGCATTCCGTTCCGTTCTGTTCCGTCGCTCAGTCGTGTCCGACTCTATGCGACCCCGTGGACTGTAGCCTACCAGGCTTCTCGGTCCATGGGATTCACCAGGCAAGAATACTGGAGTGGGTTACCGTTTCCTTCTCCAGGGGATCTTCCCGACCTATGGATCGAACCCGGGTCTCTCGCATTGGAGGCAGACGCTTTAACCTCTGAGCCACCAGGGAAGCCCTTAACTTGCATAGCCACATGTAAAACCTGTAAAACTTAAAAATCCAGCAGGAAAGAGAAAATTAATAGTTATGAAATAACCAAGTAAAAAAAGAAGATAGTGCTCTTTCTACATGCAACACACTCTCTTTAATTTGTTCCTGCCACTAAAGCTAAAATGACCTTTTTAAAACACGAGACTTTGTTACTATGAGCAAAAACAGAAACAAAACCAAACAGAAAAAAACATTTTGGTGATTCCCAATTGCTCTTAAAAGTGAAACTCTAAAGCCCTGAGATGGTCTACAAGGCCCTGCCTGGACCTGGCCCCGACTACCCTTCCTGTCTCTTTACATATCTTTCTGCCCACCAGCAACCTGGTCAGCTCCTGATTCTGGGTCACACCACATCCTTGCTACCCCAGGCCCTTTGTACATGCTGCCCCTCAGAATCCTTTGCTGTTTGCCCATCACTTCCTCCTGATACCTTCTTACATCTCTCTGACTAACCCAACTCCCTCTCACTATCTCTTCTCACAGGCCTGCATATTCTAGGCAGCACCAGTCACAGGTGCAGTGAGAAACAATCCTGGAGGACTCTGATAAACATCCAGTCCTGTGGGGATGGACCATGAGAACAAGGGGTAAGCCTCTCCTCTCCCCTCACTACCAAGTAGCTCCTAGCCTCTTAACCATTACTGCTCACTCAATAGGAACTCTAACTATTTGTTGAATAAGTTACTAGCTATCACCATATTAATAATAACCCCTAATCTAGCATCTACTATCTTTCAGGCACTTTTCTAACTAGTTTCAGTTCAGTTCAGTCGCTCAGTCGTGTCCGACTCTTTGCGACCCCATGAATCACAGCACGCCAGGCCTCCCTGTCCATCACCAACTCCCGGAGTTCACTCAAACTCATGTCCATCGAGTCGGTGATGCCATCCAGCCATCTCACTCTCTGTCATCCCCTTCTCCTCCTGCCCCCAATCCCTCCCAGCATCAGAGTGTTTTCCAGTGAGTCAACTCGTCGCATGAGGTGGCCAAAGTATTGGAGTTTCAGCTTTAGCATCATTCCTTCCAATGAACACCCAGGACTGATCTCCTTTAGAATGGTCTGTTTGGATTTCCTTGCAGTCCAAGGGACTCTCAAGAGTCTTCTCCAACACCACAGTTCAAAAGCATCAATTCTTCGGCGATCAGCTTTCTTCACAGTCCTAGTTTACATAGGTTAATTCACTAAATCCTCAAAACAAATCTGCAAGGTAACTACAGTTATTATTTCCAATTTACAGGTGAGGTGACTAAAGCACAGAGAAGTTAAGGGACTGTGCCCAAGGATGTGTGTGTCTGTGCTAAGTCATTTCAATCATGTCTGACTCTTCGCAACCCTATGGACTATAGCCCCCAGGCTCCTCTAACCATGGGATTCTCCAAGCAAGAATACTGGAATGGGTTGCCATTTCCTCCTTCAGGGGATCTTCCCAACCCAGAGATTGAACCCGTGTTTCTTATGTCTCCTGCACTGGCAGGCAGATTCTTTACCACTAGCGCCATCTGGGAAGCCCTATGCCCAAGGATACATAGCAGTTAACGGACAGAGAAACGATTCAACTCCAGCAGTCTGGGTCTTAACCACTAAGCTCTATGCCCTCTGAACGATTAAGTGGAAATTGAGTCATTCAGGGACAAGGGACACAGGCCAAAGAGCAGTAAAGGAGTGTTTCCTTTGGGAAGATGAGTTGGATTCCAGGGGGTGCCTGGTGTTGGATGAGAAAAAAGCAGGTGAAAGGCCACTCCTGGGGTGAAAAACAGAAATGATCTCTACAAAGTGTACCTGGAGAACAGTACAAGTCTGAACTGTAATGTAGGTTTCTGGGTTGTTTTTTTTTTCAACAGAGCTGGACATTTATGAGATAGGCATCTTGAGGCCCTTTATGACTCTTTAAAATTGGTAAAATACCACCAGAGCAGAAGCTGAAAAATAACCTGAACCCTTTGAACCTCTAAATCCAAGTTATGCATATAAGATGTGCGAGTCCCCTATAACATATGGGACACAGAGTCCCTTGAGATGTGGGTCCCAGACTAGGCTCGCTCACCAGCCAACACATTTGCTCCCTCCTGCCATACACAACTACTCCAAGTAAGGACATAAAGGGCTTAACCTAGAGTCGGACAAAGAGTAAACTCAGTAAAGTCACGCAGGAATTCAACACATACCACTTACCATGTGCTGAGTCTGATCTGCATGCTTGACAAACATTGACTGATAAATGGCTACATACATTTGTCCCAGATCTGTAGGACTGCTCTGAATGCATGAGGGTATAAGTGTTAAACCCTCGAGTGGTAACACTGTCATTGGAATAATGAAAAATAAGGCTAAAAAGACCACCGCACTTAGGAGCACACATTTCCCCACATGTGCTGTGGCAGTACCTGGGAAATTCAGAGTGGAAATACAGTTCAAGGAAGTCATTATTTTCAGAAAACTAATAATCAAACCATAAGAAGAAACAAAGACAGTGGAGATGGAGTTGAGGGATGAATTAAACAAAAACTGTGTCCTGTGTACCCCAATGTTCACTGCAGCACAGTTTACAATAGCTAGGACATGGAAGCAACCTAGATGTCCATTGGCAGAGGAATGGATAAGAAAGCTGTGGTAAATATACACAATGGAGTATTACTCAGCCATTAAAAAGAATGCATTTGAATCAGTTCTCATGAGGTGGATGAAACTGGAGCCTATTATACAGAGTGAAGTAAGCCAGAAAGAAAAACACCAATACAGTATACTAACGCATATATTTGGAATTTAGAAAGATGGTAATAATGACCCTAAATGTGAGACAGCAAAAGAGACACAGATACAAAGAACAGACTTTTGGACTCTGTGAGAAGGCAAGGGTGGGATGATTTGAGAGAATAGCATTGAAACATGTATATTACCATATGTGAAATAGATGACCAGTCCAAGTTCGATGCATGAAACAGGGCACTCAAAGCCAGCGCACTGGGACAACCCATAGGGATGGGATGGGGAGGGAGATGGGAAGGGGGTTCAGGATGGGGGACACATGTACACCCGTGGCTGATTCATGTCAATGTATGGTAAAATCCACTACAATACTGTAATTAGCCTCCAACTAAATAAATTGATTAAAAAGAAAAAACTGTGTCCTAAAAAATATTTAAATTATTGCAGAATGATTATGTCTGAGGTATGAGCAGAGATGCTTTCAAAGATTACCCCATGAACTAAAGTTGATAAAATTCTCAAAATTCCATTCATGAAAGGTGCAGTAAAAAGCTGTCTAGCAATGGGAAAATCTCATAAGGGAAATACAAGCTTAAAACACATATAGAACAGTGTATGCAGCAGCATGATTCCATTTTTGTTTTAAAAAAATAAAACATACACAGAAAAGTTCTGAGGGAACAAACAAAATATTAACACCAGATAATAGCACATACACAATTTTTATTTTCTCCTTGATACTTTTTTGTACTTTCTGAACTTTCTGCAATATGTAGTACCCTTATAACAAAGGGAAAATATTATAAGCTGTCCATACAAAGATTTTTAAACCTAAAAGAAACCTACCTAATCCAAAACACTCGGGCTATGGTCAGAGAAAGCAAAACAACTGCTCAAAGGTCACACAGCAAATTATTCTTGTGACTCCAAGTCTAGGACTCTTTACATGATGCCTGTCTCTCAAGATCTTTGACTGTCTTCCCAGAAAAAGCAATGTTCTCTTTTTCTTTGAAAGTATCCCCAAAATGACACAGGCATAATTACACTTTCCTCTGTCAACATTCTTCACATTTATTTCCTGTGAGCTGATCAGTAAGGTATTTAAATAAATACTGTATAAGCAGAGTTGTTCTGTACTTATTTCTCTAGTTAATCCAAAAACAGATAAGATCAACATAGTTTATTTACAATGCTCCTAATCCACGCCCTTTCCACCTTCCCACCTGAATATACTTCATTCACCTGTTTCTCCTGGTCTCCAAAAGATTCTAATCTAAATGGGGCTGGGTGGCACTTTATAAAAAGCATATGTATTTAAAAGATGAAGTATAATGGAATAAACTCTGTGCCAAGGATGTTGAACCTGATTCAACACCACCTGAAAAAGCCCTGATCTAAGATTCCTTTGTTTTGGTATTGTGTCAAGTATATTGTGGATTGTTGAGAAGGCACTGCAGTGGAAACTTTGAATTGAAGAGCTCTATTGATGGAGCAATGTAAAGTGAAATCTACTTGATATTCTGATAGATGAAGGGCTGAACTAGAAAGAACATGGGCATGTTATCAGATCACAGCAAAGACAGAAGACTGGAAGCTTAGAGAATTAAAGAACAATTAAAGGACAAGCCCAGGGTACAGTAAGGACACGCAACTGAAGAAACCAATAGGAGCAGAGGTAGACTCCTAGGAGAAAGAAAACACACACAGGAAGGAGAGTAAGAGACTGTGCATGCAATGCTCTGTACACATGACAGGCAATGGAGCAACTTTAATCAACGTGCCTCTTAACTTCAAAAAAGGAAAGGGACAAATATAACCAGCAGCAGCACCACTTCCACCCAATTCCAACACAGTTGAGGTCATTAAAGAACATTTCAGCTCAGTTCAGTTCAGTTCAGTTGCTCAGTCGTGTCCGACTCTCCGTGACCCCATGAATCACAGCACGCCAGGCCTCCCTGTCCATCACCAACTCCCGGAGTTCACTCAAACTCATGTCCATCGAGTCGGTGATGCCATTCATCCATCTCATTCTCTGCCGTCCCCGTCTCTCCTGCCCCCAGTCCCTCCCAGCATCAGAGTGTTTTCCAGTGAGTCAACTCGTGGCATGAGATGGCCAAAGTATTGGAGTTTCAGCTTTAGCATCAGTCCTTCCAATGAACACCCAGGATTGATCTCCTTTAGAATGGACTGGTTGGATCTCCTTGCAGTCCAAGGGACTCTTGAGAGTCTTCTCCAGCACCACAGTTCAAAAGCATCAATTCTTTGGCGATCAGCTTTAACATTTACTTGTTCTTTAATCAGAACATTATGTGTGAAGTCAATGGAAGGACAAGGGTTGATTGGAACCCCCAGCTAAAGAAATTCAGGTTGGTATACCTAAGGAGTGCAGCCCCTCAAACTTCAATGTGCAGAGAGACCCCTGGGGGTTGTGAAAATGCAGATTCTAGTAATGGTAGCTCTGGGGTGGGTGCTAGATTCTGCATTTTGTACAAGTTCCAGGGAGATGACTCTGATATGCTAGTCTGCAGACCACACTTTGGGTTGCAAGGATGTAAGTATCTTCTGAGTAAGAATTTAAAAAAAATTCAGTAATACTGCAGCTTTCAATAATAACAAGAAAAATGACTATTCAAGTCACACTATGTGCCACTTTGTAAACTGTATCTAACTTAATTCTCCTAACACCCAACAGAGTTTTACGAAGTCTACCTAATGATTATGGAAGCTGATATTCAGGAAATTTAAGTTATTTCAGTTATTTCCCTACCTTCAAATAGCTAATAACAATACTTTAAATCCAATTTTGTCTAACTTCATTTGTCAATAAGCTACAGCAATGAGATTAACAGAATTATTAGTTTTGTGATCTTAGAAAGCTCCCCAACTTTCTCTAAGTATCATCTTTTTCATCTCTAACATGAAGATAATGACACAGCTGTGGTTTGGACCAAACCAGGTAGTAGATGAAAAACTATCAGTATTTTGAAATCAATAAAGGACCTTACCTAAATAAAGATAAAATTATTGTAAATAGCTGATTCTTTTTATGTCTTAATTTCCTTTCCCTTTCTTCCTAGTTCTTAAAATAGTACTGAACGTACACCTTTCCTTAAAGTAAATATTCTCAAAACTTTTGATCTCAGAATCACTTTATATTCTTACAAATTACTGAGGACCCTAAAAAGCCTTCTAAGATAATTGTGCACATCCTTCTTTAAAATGACACCAAAATTTTATGGTCTGTAATTTCTTGTTTTTGAATATATTTGTTTTTATTGGAGGATAATTGCTTTACAATATTGTGTTTGTTTCTGCCACACATCAACATGAATCAGCCACAGACATACATACGTCCCCTCCCTCCTGAATCCCTTTCCCATCTAAGCTGTCACAGAGCAGTTAGCTGAGCTCCCTGTGTCACACAACAAATCCCCACCTCTTATCTGTTTTACATATAGTAAACTCATTGGAAGGACTGATGCTAAAGCTGAAACTGCAATACTTTGGCCACCTCATGCGACGAGTTGACTCACTGCAAAAGACTCTGATGCTGGGAAAGGTTGGGGGCGGGAGGAGAAGGGGACGACAGAGAATGAGATGGCTGGATGGCATCACCGACTCGATGGACATGAGTTTGAGTAAACTCCAGGAGTTGGTGATGGACAGGGAGGCTTGGCATGCTGTGATTCATGGGGTCGTGGAGGGTCGGACACGACTGAGCAACTGAGCTGAACTGAACTGAATGTATATTTCCATGCTATTCTCTCAATTCATCTCACCCCCTCCTACCCACACTGAGTCCACAAGTCTATTCTCCATGTTTGTGTCTCCACTACTGCCATACAAACAGGATCATCAGTACCATCTTTCTAGATTCTAGATCCCATATGCATGTATTAATATACAATATTTGTCTTTCTCTTTCTGACTTACTACACTCTGTATAATAGGCTCTAGGTTGATCTACCTCATTAGGACTGACTCAAATGTGTTCTTTTTTATAGCTGAGTAATATTCCATTTTACATATGTACCACAATTTCTGTATCAGTTCATCTATTGATGGGCTGGTGCTGGAGAAGACTCTTGAGAGTCCCTTGGACTGCAAGGAGGGCCAATCAGTCCATTCTAAAGGAGATCAATCCTGGGTGTTCATTGGAAGGACTGATGCTAAAGCTGAAACTCCAATACTTTGGCCACCTCATGCGACGAGTTGACTCACTGGAAAAGAGTCTGATGCTAGGAGGGATTGGGGGTGGGAGGAGACGCGGATGACAGAGAATGAGATGGCTGGATGGCATCACCGACTTGATGGACATGAGTTTGAGTGAACTCCGGGAGTTGGTGATGGACAGGGAGGCCTGGCGTGCTGTGATTCATGGGGTCGCAAAGAGTCGGACACGACTGAGCGACTGAGCTGAACTGAACTGAATTTCTTAAAGGAAAAATGCAACATCAAACTTGAAACAATATTAATTAACTGTTACATTAAAACCCATTATTCTATCTTATACTTTGATTAGAACTTATACCCATACATATTTTTGTAAATCATCCATTGGTCCTTTGGAAAATATTGGTCCACTGAGCTAGGAATTCTTCCAAACATTGACACATATCATTATAGCCATGAAAAAAGTCATATCCCGTACTATCTCCATCGATTTCATCAGAAAAGTAGGATTGGGATGCTGTCACACTTACAATGGCAGAATCAAATTCTCCAGAATTTCAATTTTTACCTGAAAGGTTGGGTTTTATTACAGGTACCTTACTTCGTTTCCCTGGAAGTGACTAGCTGACACTATGCATTTTTGAGAAAATGTGGGCCAAATACCCAAGTCTGAATAATGAGTGTGTTAGTTGCTCTTTCAAATAAAAATGATATTTCCCTCCTGTCAAAAAAGGCAGCTGGGTCAGCTCACAACTCAAAGAACAACATGACTGCTTTTCCTCCAGAAACAACAATACTTCAGTCTGCAGCAGACGTGCTAACGGCAGACTTCCAATTGTGTCACAGAGAATACTAACAAGGCAGGTAATTTAGGTTGATATAATGAAATCTGCTCCATCGAGGACACTTTTACTGCTTCATTACATGAAACTGGCTTTTCTGGTTTTAATTGCAAGTGCAGGAGGACAGGTACAATTGGTGCCACTGCCCCCGTTCCCACCGAGGTGCAAGCAGTTTTCGTGCGGTGTAAACAGCAGCACAGTGCAAAGGGCAAATAATGTCTGTGCTTAGTCGCTCAGTCGTGTCCAACTCTCTGCAACCCCATGGACTTTAGCCTGCCAGGCTCCTCTGTCCGTGGGAATTCTCCAAGTAATAGTACTTGGGTTGTCAAGCCCTCCTCTGGAGGATCTTCCCGACCCAGGGATCAAACCCAGGTCTCCCACATCGCAGGCAGATTCTTTACCATCTGAGCCACCAGGGAAGCCCAAATAATGTCTATCATTGTTCAAATGGTTTAGACACACAGTCCCTCTGTAAGGCTCTCAGGGGCCCATTCAGAGATCTACAGACCACACTTTGAGAATTGCTCCTTGAAATATTTTGGCTGAAACTTCTACCTGTGTTGCCTTTTGCCTCGAAATACATTTATCCAAAATCACTTACAGGTAATCTGGAGTAATATGAAACTATTTGGAAAATAAAAAGTCTCATAATGATGGTTAAATTTATTTTATTGTATCACAGCATCATTTTAAAAACTGTTGAGTTTTTCAGCTCTCCCTCTCTCTTCAGAGAGACAAAAGGCTCCAGTTGCTTGTTAATACCAAAAAGTGTATCAAAGGAAGATACCGGCTCTGAGAACAAGCTACTTTCTCAGGACTGTTTCCTGAAAACCAAGATAGAATGATCTTTAAAGGACTCAAACCACAGTGGTAGGATCCGTCCGTCCGTCCAGTCGCTCAGTCGTGTCCAACTCTTTGCGACCCCGTGGACTGTAGCCTACCAGGCTTCTCCGTCCATGGGATTCTCCAGGCAAGAATACTGGAGTGGGTTACCGTTTCCTTCTTCAGGGGATCTTCACGACCCAGGGATCGAACCCGGTTCTCCCGCATTGGAGGCAGACGCTTTAACCTCTGAGCCACCAGGGAAGCCCTACACCTAAATCTGTGTCAAGTCCTAAGAAGTGGTAAGAAAATGATTGACCCACACATGAGATATGCCAGCGAAAATTCACTCACTCCAAAATGACTACCATGACTCTATTTTCCTGTTCTAGCACATCTAAAGATGTATTAAGAAGGAAATTCATATTAAGAAGAGGAAAGTCACTTTCCCCAAAATTGGTATACACTGGAAGCTCACAATAACATGATTATTGACTTCCCACTGACAAAAGGAAAATGAATGGGGGAGAGGAGGTGTGTCATTAGTCCAGCATAAAAATCTGTAGTTAAACGTCCTTTCAGTTATCATAGTCCTCTACTTACAAATGATGTGACTTTTGCCTATAAATTTAATCCACTGTTTCTATAAGGGGAGTAAATGAACCAACTACTTCTGAATAACTTGAGGTACTTGTCTAAAAGATTTCTTGGGTCCCTTCCTATCTTAATCTGATCAAATTGCTAAAACAAAGTGCCACAGATTGGGTGCCTTAAGTAACAGAAATGTACTTCTCACAGCTGTAGAGGCTCAGAAGTCCGAGATTAAGGAACTGATAGATTTGTTTCCTGGTGGGGCTATTTTCCTGGCTTGCAGATGGCTGCCTTCTCACTGTGTCTTCACACGGTCTTTCCTCGATGGATGGGCATGTTTTCTCAAATCTCCTCTCTCTCTCTCTCCCTTTTAACAAGGCCACTAGTCCCATCATCAGAGTTTCATCCTCATGACCTCATGTAAATCTAATTCCCTCTGAAAGGCCCCACTTCCGTAAACACACATGGCTGGGCTGGCACTTCAACATATGAATTTGGATGAGACAAAAGCCTTCACTCCACAACAATTTCATATCTTCGAAATCACAATGTCTGGGATTGGAGCCCAGGAGTCTATGGTCCAAACACCTCTCGGCTGGTACCTATGCACCTTAATGAAGAACTCATTCATTTCTGCGAGCCTCAGTTTCCTTATCTGTAACCATACTTTCCTATTTCAGAGTGGCTGATATGACAAGGGTCAATTAAAAAAAAAAAACGAGAAAATGCTTCAGAAAGTGCAAGGTGCTATGTGAACATAATCATCTGAACTTTTACCACCTACTCTTCCACCAAACATTATTCCCAAAGCGGGAGGATAAAATGAAAAGTACTACTGATGCTATCTTAATTCTTGTCATAGAATCTGAAATAACTAAAATACCCAGGAAAAAAGAATGTTCTAGTTAAAATTTATCAGAACATTCTGGTCATTCTTTTGAAAAGCTCTTTTAAATATATTATTATAAAAGATGGAGAAGCTCTATACAGTCAGCAAAAACAAGACAGGGAGCTGACTGTGGCTCAGGTCATGAACTTCTTATTGCCAAATTCAGACTTAAATTGAAGAAACTAGGGAAAACCATTAGACCATTCAGGTAGGACCTAAATCAAATTCCTTATGATTATATAGTGGGAGTGACAAATAGATTAAAGGGATTAGATCTGATAGAGTGCCTGAAGAACTATGGATGGAGGTTCATGACATTGTACAGGAGGCAGGGATCAAGACCATCCCCAAGAAAAAGGCAAAAAAGAAAAATGGCAGTCTGAGGAGTGCTTGCAAATAGCTGTGAGAAGAAATGCGAAAGGCAAAGGAGAAAAGGAAAGATATATCCATTTGAATGCAGAGTTCCAAAGAAAAGCAAGGACAAATAAGAAAGCCTTCCTCAGTGATCAGTGCAAAGAAATAGAGGGAAACAATAGAATGGGAAAGACAAGAGATCTCTTCAAGAAAATTAGATACCAAGGGAACATTTCATGCAAAGATGGGCTCAATAAAGGACAGAAATGGTATGGACCTAACAGAAGCAGAAGATATTAAGAAGAGGTGGCAAGAATACACAGAAGAACTGTACAAAAAAGATCTTCATGACCAGATAATCACGATGGTGGAATCACTGACCTAGAGCCAGACATCTTGGAACGTGAAGTCAAGTGGGCCTTAGGAAACATCATTACAAACAAAGCTAGTGGAGGTGATGGAATTCCAGTTGAGCTATTTCAAATCCTGAAAGATGATGCTGTGAAAGTGCTGCACTCACTATGCCAGCAAATTGGAAAACTCAGCAGTGGCCACAGAACTGGAAAAGGTCATTTTCATTCCAATCCCAAAGAAAGGCAATGTCAAAGAATGCTCTAAATACTGCACAACTGCACTCATCTCACACGCTAGTAAAGTAATGCTCAAAATTTTCCAAGCCAGGCTTCAATACTACATGAACCATGAATGTCCTGATGTTCAAGCTAGATTTAGAAAAAGGCAGAGGAACCAGAGATCAAATTGCCAACATCTGCTGGATCATCGAAAAGCAAGAGAGTTTGAGAAAACATCTATTTCTGCTTTACTGACTATGCCAAAGCCTTTGACTGTGTGGATCACAATAAGCTGTGGAACATTCTGAAAGAGATGGGAATACCAGACCACCTGACCTGCCTCTTGAGAAACCTGTATGCAGGTCAGGAAGCAACAGTTAGAACTGGACATGGAACAACAGACTGGTTCCAAATAGGAAAAGGAGTGCATCAAGGCTGTATATTGTCACCCTGCTTATTTAATTTAAATGCAGAGTACATCATGAGAAACGTTGGGCTGGATGAAGCACAAGCTGGAATCAAGATTGCCGGGAGAAATATCAATAACCTCAGGTATGCAGATGACACCACCCTTATGGCAGAAAGAGAAGAACTAGATAGCTTCTTGATGAAAGTAAAAGAGGAGAGTGAAAAAGTTGGCTTAAAACTCAACATTCAGAAAACTAGGATCATGGTATCTGGTCCCATCACTTCATGGCAAATAGATGGGGAAACAGTGGAAACAGTAGCTGATTTTACTTTTTTGGACTCCAAAATCACTGCAGATGGTGACTGCAGCTATGAAATTAAAAGATGCTTACTCCTTGGAAGAAAAGTTATGACCAACGTAGACAGCATTTTAAAAAGCAGAGATATTACTTTGCTAACAAAGATCCATCTAGTGAAAGCTATAGTTTTTCCAGGAGTCATATATGGATGTGAGAGTTGGACTATAAAGAAAGCTGAGGGCCAAAGAATTGATGCTTTTGAACTGTGGTGTTGGAGAAGACTCTTGAGAGTCCCTTGCACTCCAAGGAGATCCAACCAGTCCATCCTAAAGGAAATCAGTCCTGAATATTCATTGGAAGGACTGATGTTGAAGCTGAAACTCCAATACTTTGACCACCTGATGTGAAGAACTGACTCATTGGAAAAGACCCTGATGCCGGTAAAGATTGAAGGTGGGTAGATAAGGGGACAATAGAGGATGAGATGGCTGGATGGCATCACCAACTCAATGGACATGAGTTTGAGTAAACCCCAGGAGTTGGTGATGGACAGGGAGGACTGGGGTGTTGCAGTCCATTGGGTTGTAAAGAGTCAGACCTGATTGAGCAATTGAACTGAACTGATACTTTCTTTCCTTGGTAAATACATAACTTACCTCTTGTTTGATGTCAAAGGGTTTTCATATTGGGTCAGCCTTCTGAATATCAGTTCTTGTTGCACAGAGCTTAGACTAACAAGGGTAATCTATGTTCTGCTTGGTCTCATTTGCTAAAAGGTTTCCTGTTTATTTTTTGTTGTTTGGGGTATAGTTCATGGTTGATGGAGGCATGTTTATCTTAACCACAGGCAGATCTCTAATTACAAGTTGTATTTCAAAAGGTTTTTGTTCCTAAGTTGTTTGAAAGTTGAAGTGGCTTTCCCCTTTCCCTCCACTCCAAAAAGCCATGAACCATGAATAAATTCTCATTTTCTATGTCTTATCAGTGACACAGATAGTTGGCAATTAAATTTATCAGACTCAAAAACAAAACTGAATTTAAAACTACTTTCATTTGCCTTTAATACTTAAATCTGAGGGGGAAAAAAAAGAATTACCTAGAGGAAGATAAGAAGCTGATTAAAGAAATCTATAAGTATTCTTAAAAGGTTATTGGTCCCCAGTTCTTCATTACAGAAAATGCATGAGGTCTCTCAATATGGTTCCAGAGATTCTCTTCAGAGTCATGATTAGGATGTGATGTGGCAGGAGACAGCAAAACTGAGAGCCTAGAGGTAACAAAAAAGTGGAGGGAATAGACTGGAAAAACACAAAAAGGTTGACAGGGCACCTGCGTATTCCTAAGAGGCCACATGAAGTAGAAACAGCTGAAATATAAATGGTGAGAGAGAGTAAGACTAGAATCTGACTCAAACCAGAAGGAAAGGAAGCCATAGAAAGCAATGCTGAAGATTACAGATCCCTAAAAGAACCACACAAAAATGGAATTTGGGATGTGACAGCAAAGTCACAGAAGAGGCCTTGGCATAAGCAAAGGAGATTCATTTGTACCTGAAGGATGACCTTACTTGTGCCCATGGGAGAACCATACCTGGGCTGTTTCTTTCTAAGGGCATGGCCAGTGGCTAGATCTTGATTCTGAATCCAAGTTATCATGAAGGCCCTCTGGCCTCTCAGGTATGCTGACCTTAGTTGGGAATTTTTGTTTGTGGTTCATTCACTGCCTCTTCCATCTTGCTATGTGCTAAATAATTGATATTACCATTTTGATCCTATCCCTGAATTGATACAATTGTCATCTCTATTGCATGCTTATTGCATGCTTAGTCACTCAGTCTGGAGAAGGCAATGGCAAACCACTCCAGTACTCTTGCCTGGAAAATCCCATGGATGGAGGAGCCTGGTAGGCTGCAGGCCACTGGGTCGCGAAGAGTCGGACATGACTGAGCGACTTCACTTCAGTTTTTACTTTCATGCACTGGAGAAGGAAATGGCAACCCGCCCCAGTGTTTTTGCCTGGAGAATTCCAGGGACGGGGGAGCCTGGTGGGCTGCCATCTATGGGGTCTCACAGAGTCGGACATGACTAAAGCAACTTAGCAGCAGCAGCAGCAGTCACTCAGTCGTGTCCAACTCTTTGTAACCCCATAGATGGCAGCCCACCAGGCTCCTCTGTCCATGAGATTCTCTAGGCAAGAATACTGGAGTGGGTAGTTATTTCTTTCTCCAGGGAATGTTTCCAACCCAGAGATTAAACCCAGGTCTCCTGTATTGCAGGCAGACTGTTTACCATCTGAGCCACCAGGAAAGCCCAATTAGTGCATTTATATTTGGATTCCTGACTTTCAATTGACTAAATGAGTACATAGTTGTGTGTTCAGTCTTCCTAGCTTACCCTCTTCAAAGTCAAAGTGTTACTCAGTCTAAGTAAAAATGTACTGCATTCATTCAATCAAAAGCTGACACTGACAGTGAGGTACCATAGGCCCAGCAGTAAACACAACAGTCTTGCTGAGTTCCTAGAAACCTAGAGTACATTTGATTAGAATATGTGAAACAAAACACCATAAAGGAAAAATAGGAGACATTTCTAGACCCTAAGATGTGCTGGTAATTTTTGAAATAAAATGCTCAACTATGGCTGGGCAGATATAAAATTTTACAAACCAAAAAGCAACGTCAATTTCAAGTTGGATTAACAGCAGAGCTCTATCTTGAGTATTCTCCAGGTGGTAGTCTGGAAATAAGATGATGTGTTACAAGAAGGGAGAGAGAAGCTAACAGAATTAATAACTTTCACACTCAAATCTCTGATAAACAAGGGCAACTTCTGCCACTTACAAAGAACTCTTTCATCAAAAGGTGAAAGTTGTCTTCACTCACCACCACCCACACACAAGGCCACCTACGAACACACACAGGTATAAGTATTCAGAAGGACAGCAAAAGGTCACAAACACAGGATGATGCTGTGGAAGAGCTAACTGAAGAATAGAGAAGTGTATCGCAATGTGGTTGAAAACCCTGCCAGGGAACAGGAAAGCTATTTCAAATTAATGTCCAGGAACAACCTTACTGGAAGCGGACATTTCAGTTCAGAACTTAATGTGGAACCTGGAAAAGCATTCAGATCTAACATATCTACTGAAGCGTATATTTGTTTGACCTCCTGGAGTTTCCCACAGCCTGGCTCAGTGCCTAGGCATGAGTACATCCACAGACCAGGGCCAATGTTTCCAGAGCAGAGCCTGTGGTCTGCCTAGGGATCATGTGGGGAGAAGACAAGGCAGGGAAGGACTGTGCCTTCTGCATCCACTCCCACTTCCCTCCAGCATTTAAGTGTATCTGAAAAGGTCCGTCTAGTCAAGGCTATGGTTTTTCCCGTGGTCATGTATGGATGTGAGAGTTGGACTGTGAAGAAAGCTGATCGCTGAAGAATTGATGCTTTTGAACTGTGGTGTTGGAGAAGACTCTTGAGAGTCCCTTGGACTGCAAGGAGATCCAACCAGTCCATTCTAAGGGAGATTGATCCTGGGTGTTCATTGGAAGGACTGATGCTAAAGCTGAAACTCCAATACTTTGGCCACCTCATGCGACGAGTTGACTCACTGGAAAAGACTCTGATGCTGGGAAAGGTTGGGGGCGGGAGGAGGAGGGGACGACCGAGAATGAGATGGCTGGATGGCATCACCGACTCTGTGGACATGAGTTTGAGTGAACTCCGGGAGTTGGTGACGGACAGGGAGGCCTGGCGTGCTGTGATTCATGGGGTCGTGGAGAGTCGGACACGACTGAGTGACTGAACTGAAATGAAGCACTTTCAGAAAAAATGTGACAGTCCTGTGGCCCCTGCTTATCTCTCCGGAAGGTAACTCTTACGTTAATCCTGCTAGATGAAAACCGAAGACCCCTTCAGTGGTTGGACTCTCGTAATCCCAACCTCAGATGCAATTAGTCAGCCCATCTCTTCAGCTTTATGAAAAGTGTGCAGATGTTCCACTTGATATAATTGCAGCTTCTCTCTAGAACACATGCCCTAGAGCTCTTTGGTGACAACTGTCAAGCTCCTTTTGGAGACTTTTCCCTTTAGAAGTGCATCATTTGGGAAAGTCTAGAGGAAGAAGGATACAGAAGTAGGGAAGGGAAAGAATGGATGCGTGCATGCGTGTGTGCCAAGTCACTTCAGTCAAGTCTGACTCTTCGCGACCCTGTGGACTGTAGCCCTACAGGCTCTTCTGTCTGTGGGATTTCCCAGGCAAGAATACTGGAGTGGGGTGCCATATGCCCTCCTCCAGGGGATCTTCCCAACCCAGGAATCAAACACCCGTCTCCTGCACTGGCAGGTGGATTCTTTACCACTGAGCCACAGGGGTTTCATTTTCACCTGAAACCATTAATTAAGAGTTTCAAAAACACAGCAGTGAGTTTGGGTATATATTAATGGCCCATTGTATTTCATCAATGAAGTAAGAATTCTTTTCAATTCAACATGTGTTACAGCAAAAGACTCCACCTAATGGTGTTAAAAATTCTCATGATTGTCCCACTTGTAGCAATATTAAAGAAATTTCCATGTCAATGCCCAGAGTTGTATCAACAGAGTAAAACAAAATGCTGTTTGACCAGCTGATGGCAGGTGTCAAAGACTGAAATTCATGTTCCAAAGGTAGACCTCTGCAGATACCTACTGTGGATTTATAGGTAAATGAATAGGAAAGATCTTAAAACTGAATTTAGCAACTGGCAAATTTAGCAAACTTTTAAGTCTGCAGATAGGCACATAGAAGTGATTTCACATGGGAGTTACATACAGATTCAATGTACAATTATTGAATGCCTGAGCCAAACTGAAAAATATTAAGTAACAGTGTTGCAAAAGCTAAGGTTTCCCTCTGACAAAAACAAAAATGGTGACTCAAAAGACTACGTTCTTGTAAGTATCAGGTGTTCTTAAACAGTGAGATATGATGCAAAATATATCCTGAGATACAAACATTATGTGGTTTGGGACACTTACTCTTTGAATCTTAGGCTTATTTTTAGGTACTAATTATATGACACCATCTCTTTAGGAAAGTTGGTTCCTCAAAGCACTGTATCATCTCCATTACACCCAAAACACAGTGAAAAAGGAAAGTTTATTAAAGGAAAGATTTCAAGTATCAGAAAAGATGTCCTCCACACTGCTTTCTCCAGTCATAAAACGTTAAGTGACAATATAGTTTAAGGCACACTCTACATGGAAATGTCACTTCCACATAATACAATAAAATGATTCCACCTCCTTGTGGTTTTCAAATTTACTTCCCCACATACACTGTTCCACCTGACCCTCACAATAACCCTATGTGATGCACATGGAGATGATGTCCTCATTTTAACACTGAAGAAACTGAGGTTTGGGGAAAGGTATAGGAGGCCCCAGCAATTAATAAAGGCCATGAAAGCAAGAACCCAGGATTCTGGGTCCAGTACTTCCTGCCATAGATGCAGAAGGGAAAACCACCCCCACATTTCCTGAAATTGATTGTGGATCCTGCAACTGTGGATCCTGCAACTGTACCAACGAAATGGCAGAGGACGAGTGGGTACTTTTGTAACAACAAAAAACGTGGTTGGAAGAATGGACGACGAATCATAAGCACTTTTTCACATTCACGTAACATGATTATTGATGGAGTTTCTGAACAGCTGCAAGGAAATTCCTAAGCAAAGCCAACAGAAAAAGTACTTTCTAAAGTTCCTGATACAACTTAAAGAGCTCTGCTACATCTTTCAAGTGGAATTGGTTAATACAAGGAAAGGATATCCCCAAAGAGGTAAAAAATTAAATTAACAATTTAAATAAATAAAAAAAAAAAAACCACCTTGTCGATCATCCTAAAACCAACAACTTTCAGGTTGGTCATTTTCCGCCACGAACGACCTTGTACTCTCTGGGGGAAAGCGGTGGGATTTCTAAAGATCACGATTTTTAACAGTAATACCAGCGAGAGTGAGCTATTTCCCCGAGAGGAAGAGAAGGCTCGGTGGTGATGAGCACGGATAAAAGCCCGCGGAGGAGAGCCAAAAGGCGACGCAGAGCGGCACGCAACTGTCTCTCTCCGGGCCCCGGGTGCTGACCGCACGCTCGCAGCGCAGGAGCGGGCGCCGCCCTCCCCGCCCTCCCGCGCGCGGGGCCAGCGGGGACCTACCAGCGAGAGCACTTTATAGGTGTTGGGGTCCTTGGCCGGGCGGGCGCGCGCCGCCTTCTCCAGCGGCTCCTCCCCCAGGTCCATGGGGGCCAGCAGCGACGCGGCCGCCTGCGGCTCCCCGGACGCTTCGGCGGCGCGGCCCGGGCCCGGGTCGCGGCCGTTCCCCGCCAGGCCCTCTGGGGGCCCGCGCCCGCCCTCGCCGCCGCGGCTCCCGCCCCCAGCGCGACCGTCCCGCTCCATCGTGGCCCCGGGCGCTCGGGCCCCGCCGCCCCGCCGCGCCTTTAATAGGCTCCGCGCCGGCCCCGCCCCGGCCCGCCCGCCGCCGCGCCCGCCCCTCGCAGCCAGACCCTGGGCTGGGCGCCCGCCCAGCGCTGCGAGTGCGGGGAAAGCAACTCAACGCCCCGGATTATTTGGCTTCCTGTCTGATTTCGGGCACTCAGCGTGTCGGTTATTTTGGGTCCTTTACGTGGGCGTGTCTTTAACCTCCCCCTCCAAGCCTTGCCTACCTCGCGCCTCAGGCAGCGTCCGAACACTTGCAGGAATCGCCCTGCGTGGCCTCGCGGCGCGGGCTGGTCTGGAATTGCAGCGTGTGGTCTGCAGAGGGCATGAGATCATGGGGCCCCAAAATAGAGCGGGTGGACAGGGAGGATGCGGCCCGCCTGTGCGGCTTCTCAAAGGCGGGAGAGTGGAGTCGGGACCGACCTCTGTGTTTCTGGATGGACAAGCAGAGAGGCTATAGGGTACAGCGCGGGGGTGGGAAGCGACACTTCTACGTAGAAACACTCAAGAATTCCCTGAATACTTAACGCTGCTCGGGACTATCCAACCTTAAAACACCTGATTTTACAAATGCAACAACATAAGAGATTTAATTTTCTGGGATCTTCGGTGTTGGGGGTGGGGCTGCTGCTCTTGTGAAATATTAGTGACTTTCTACATCGAAAGCTTCAAAGTGTCGGCGCTGCGCTATCCTAAGGTTGCTGCTGCTACCAAAAAAATTAACATCTGAAATACTTTGATACTTTGTTTCAAACTAGGACACGAGCTGCTGCTGCTGCTGCTGCTAAGTCACTTCAGTCGTGTCCGACTCTGTGTGACCCCACAGACGGCAGCCCACCAGGCTCCCCCGTCCCTGGGATTCTCCAGGCAAGAACGCTGGAGTGGGCTGCCATTTCCGTAGGCTATAATTCTTGGTGGAATTTTATTCACCTTTGATTCTACAGCTTTTACACTTCCTTGCTCATCAGGGAAACCACAAGTGTGCAGTCACGTGAGTTTTGCTTGTCGAGTGGAAAACCGTGACTTTCAATACCGGAGCTGACGTTAGTGAACAGGGAAAGTTATACAATCCAATATCAATTAATTTTTCAATTCATTTTGATTTCAGGAATATATGCAAATATATTTTTTATAAGAATAGATGCCTACGATATAAACTGTTTGTTGTCCCCTTTAAGATAGTTATCTTGGGACGCTTTCCATTTAGATCCTTTGATTCATTCATTCATTCAATAATGAATCCTTCAGTTCAGTCTCTTGGGTTTCAACAGTGCTGATGGCCTCCAACAAGATCAAAGATGAACAAAAGTATATCTTTCCCAAGTGGCTCCCAGTCTGATCAAAGAGGAGAGGGCAGTAAACAAAAATCTAAAACCCGAATCATAGATGCATAATAGAAACACACATAGGATATTATGACAGCTCAGTGGAAAGGGTAATGGACATCTGGAAGAAGTAAAGGCCTCAAAGCATGATTGAGCTCTTTTTTTCCCTTAATTACCTTTGAGTCAGCTTACAAACCAAACCACCCAAGAGAAACAGGTTTCACTGTTACATGGTCACACATATTTTTCACCCCAAACTTGGCTCTAAATTTTCCTTTGACTGTTCCCAAAAGTCAGATTCAAGGTCAAAGATTTACTCCATGGAGACTGGTCAAGTGAGTCTCAGATCTTCTAAAAGCACCACAACAGAAACATTCGCAATGGCTTTGAACTTGGGAAAATGAAGTAGGTGTATTGTCTGCATCCCAAGTCAACAAATCATTTTAAAGACTCGGCCCATTGGTGGAGGGGACTGCATGGTCATTGACTCAAACATCCAGGACCAGCAGAAATATAAAAGAGTGAGACAGCCCCCTGAATGTGAGTTTGTGCCCTGTCAAGTGGTGGCATTTACTCAGCAGGCTAGTGTGCCCACTGTGGCCAAATAGTCAGATTTTTCAGGAGAAACAGGAAATTTAGATGTTTATGTGAATTCTCCAGATTGCAAAATTTTGTCTATGAAATTCAGAAAAACAATTTCTTTAAACCACTTTCAAGGCCAAACAAAACGTAAAAACACATCTGCAGGGTGGGCCTGGCACACAGGCCACCAGGATGTGGCCTTTGCCTTATGCTCAGGCCTCGCCTAATGCCAACTGGGACTTTTATGGGTAACTATAAAAAATCCAATTGAAACTCTAAAATCAGAATAAAACTGGATTGAGCAGGCCACTCATGTTGTTTAGCCACAAACTGAGCGATAGACAAGTCTTGCCTCCATCTTGTTTATATTCAACATGATCTGAGGGATAGCCTCACATACCAAAGTGCAATAAGGTCAAGAGACATAAAACTGCAATAAAACGTCTCCAGTTAGTGTAAAAGTGAACAATATGCCAATATGTCATCCTTAGTCCTAAACCATTCTGCCTCAAATGAAGACTCTAATCTAGGATGGCAGTAAGGATGAGAGGGTAAGATTCCTCAGGTTGTACTGTACAAAAATATGTGAACACTCCACATGCCCAAAGTACAATAAGGGCAAGAGACATAAAACTGTAACAAAACTTCTCCAGTTAGTGTAAAGGTGGGCAATCAATGTGTTGCCCTTAGTCCTAAACCATTCTGCCTTGAATGACTTAGGACTCTAGTCTAGGATGGCAGTAAAGATGAGAGGGTAAGATCTGATGATTCCTTTGATTGTATTGTACAAAAATATGTGAACACTCCCCTGGGTGCCTGGAGCTCTGAGGTGTGAGCAAGACCAGAACACCAAGCGCAACCAACTTGTTATCTGTGTTTGGAACTAAGGTTTTTCAAAATTGAGAAACAACTTTTCTCAGTTTTTAAAAATGAAATATATAATAGAGTAATTATTTTAGCAGCTGCTCCAAAGCTTCTCCAGCTGAAATCCCTCCAGTTCTCCAGTGAAACGCGGAAGACATCTAGGCCAGTCGAAAATGAAAAAAAACCACAAGTCTCTTTCATCTTTATGAGATGTAGAAAAAAATTTTTTCCATGACATTAATTCATTTTTAAAACTTTGCATGACATCCTGGTTTCTCTTCCTTTTTTGTAAATGTGAAAATATTCCCCCTGGAAGAAGCTTGGATAACAACATGACTTTGTACAGAGTGCAAGAACTCTCTGTGCCTTGGTTTCCTCATTTATAAACTGGAGTTACAAATAATACATAAAATTACACGATCTCTAAATGTCAATAAAATATTTTGCATTTCTCTAACTTTACATAAAAATTTAAATGGATCCTTTTCATATTTAAATCACCCAATCCCTACACCTGTAAGAGAGAGAATTAAATGTTTTAATTTTACGTAAATTATGCATGATTAAAATACTTTAATATGATTTAACTACAAATGATTTAAATATAATCTAAGCATAATTTCTTGGAAGATTTGAGAGCCCCTACTGGATATGCATCTATGAAGGGAGAACCTAGGGTATCAGGAAGAGATACTGACTCCTCTGGGATGGAGGAAACACACCTCATTGTCAGTCAGGTAACAAAATCAGAAGGTGAATGCAATTAAGTCATAGAAACTGTGGGAAAATGGCAAGTGCAGATCCCATCTAAAGGGAACTGCACTACGGTCTTCACTTTCTGGTTGTTCAAGATCTCTGCTACCCCTGTTCCCCACCCCATTGTCTCTTTTGTACCTCATTTTGAACAAAACCTGGGGTTGCCAAATAATCTGAATTCACGCCTGCCACTGGAGAATCCCAGGGATGGTGGAGCCTGGTGGGCTGCCGTCTATGGGGTTGCTCACAGTCAGACACGACTGAAGCGGCTTAGCAGCAGCATCACTCTGCTACTTGTTTTCTATCTTTTTTTGTCTTTCTGTTTCTCCTTCACTTCTTTAAACTTCTGTTTTAAATGTGTTTTATTATATCACGGTAATTCTTCTGTTGAATTTTAGCTTTTCTAAAGGTATTTTCTTGGTAGTTGCTCTGGGGGGCTTCCCAAGTGGTTCAGTGGGTAAAGAATCTGCCTGCAATGCAGGAGATGAAGGTTCAGTCTCTGGGTCAGGAAGATCCCCTGGAGGAGGGCATGGCAACCCACTGCAGTATTCTTGCCTGGGTCAGAAAGAGTCGGACATGACTGACTGAAGCGACTGAGCAGGCACGCATGCACAGTTGCTCTAGTGGTTATAATAGAGGGCTGCTTTAGAGTGTGGTTGGTAAATGCCTGACTCATCTTCTTGCTCCAACAAGGCTCAGGAACCCTTCAGAGTTGATTAAATTCTACCTCAACTCATGGTAGGGCTGCAACCACTTCTGAGTACAGCCACATCTTCCATCCAAACGTGGTGTAAACAGTTGGCTCTCTGAGTTAGGGTCATCTTATGTCTGACTAGGGCTTCCCAGGTGGCTCAGTGGTAATGAATCCACCTGCCAACACAGGAGACATGGGTTTAATCCCTGGGTCAGGAAGATCCCCTGGGGAAGAAACTGGTAACCCACTCCGGTATTCTTGCCTGAAAAATCTCATGAACAGAGGAGCCTGGCGAACTTCAGTCCATGGGGTCGCAGAGTCAGATACAACTGAACGACTGAGCACAAGTGACAAGTAAGTATCTTTGACTATAACGCCCGCTGGGTAACTCTACTGGCTCTCAACTGAGGTAACTTCTGCATCCCCAAAAGGCATGTGAGAAGTCCAGTATTGCTCCTTTCCTGCAGGAGAGCCAGTAGGGGCTCAGAGTGCTACTTCAGACTCTGACCAGCCACGATGTGTAACTGTTTTTCATTTGGAAGAAGCCCTTTCCATGTGGATGAGGGGAACATTCTGCCAACAGAGGCCCAATCAGAAAGTAGGTTGGAAGCAGTTCTGCTTCAGGCATTCTATTCAGCCTGCTGCTGCTGCTGCTGCTGCTAAGTCACTTCAGTCATATCCAACTCTGTGTGACCCCATAGATAGAAGCCCACTAGGCTCCCCCATCCCTGGGATTCTCCAGGCAAGAACACTGGAGTGGGTTGCCATTTCCTTCTCCAATGTGTGAAAGTGAAAAGTGAAAGTGAAGTCGCTCAGTCGTGTCCGACCCTTAGCGACCCCACGGACGGCAGCCTACCAGGCTCCTCCATCCGTGGCATTTTCTAGGTAAGAGTACTAGAGTGGCTTGCCATTGCCTTCTCCGGCCTACCTAATGTTTATCTTCCCATCCAGGATTTCAGCTCACAAAAGGTCAAAATGTCATGAGGGTGTCTACCTGAGCACTTCCCTGTCCCCCTTCTGTTTCCATACTTCACAGAATCCCAGTCAACTTTCTCTCATTGCAGTGTAGCAGGGACTTTTTATGCATCATCTCCTGAGTTCTGTATTCCCCTGGTTTTCAGTACACTGAACTGTCCATTTTTTCAGGCCTCATTCTTAATTTGTTTGTGGGAGCTTAAGAAATTTAGAAATTGTTTTCTCTCTTAAGAATATCTGTCTTTAAAATAGGTTTTACAATATATATTTTTGAAGTGTTATAACTATATTTTTGCAGTTGAAACCTGATTAAAAAATCCTTTCTCTTTGTATATTATTTGTATAAAATATGTATATATTGGTATATTAGGCATAATAAAGCCAAGGCTGCCCGGCTTGGCTTTATCTTCCTCTCCCGTCTCTGAGGCAGGTGGAGAATTTTAGTGGCCAGGTATCCACTCCTTCACGGAGGAAAAAAAAAATAATTTAATTCATCATTCTTTTCAAAGTTATTATCCATTTTAACCCCTACAAGTCATATAATCACATATAACATGTATATAGGAAAGATACTGACATTTTTTTGATTCATTAATATAGGGCGTCTCATTTTTTCTGTTGATGTGGTCAGCACAGCTGCTTATTTAAGTGTGATTGTGGAAAACAGAGGACCAAGTCTGAGACAAACACTTGGCCTTCCTTCTCTTTCATCTGAGAGAACATTTGCTACAAAGATACCACCGTTGCAGGATAGGCTAAAATCTGGGAGACAGGAGGAATGTTGTAGCTGTGGACCCCAAAGAATAAGAATGTCCTCTTCCTCACTGTGCTGGGGACATCAACCAGTTTGTCAGATGCTTAGGTCTGGCCTGGTGTAGGAAAGATCTGATAACTCTCATACTATGGAGAACAGTGAGAGGGAAAATCTTTTCCTCTTTATACCTTAAGATACCTGAAACCAAAATATTGGAAAAACTGTATAAAAAGGGGGCATTTTATTTTATTCCAATATAAACTTCTAAAAGATAAAAATGTAAATATACACACATGTATAAAAACCCTCATAAATGCATATGAAAAAATACAGGTGATTGTAAAAAATTACCTCATAGCTCCTGGTCTTTCAAACAAACATTTGTTAGAAGATTGAATAAATGAGAGATAAAGTATGATCTTTCTTAATTTGTAAGAAACTTTATAATTGTTTAAAGTTAATGATATTTTGAAAATTGCAGACAGTTTAAAAAATGACAACTCAATTCTTTCTATTAAAAAATAAAGTTACCAGCTACTTACCAGAAATGGAAAAGCATATGACCAAGAAAACATTCAAAGCAATGCCCTAACTAATAATAGAACTGGCAATGAAAGGAATCTTATATTACCAATATAATACAATTAGACAAAACATATTAAAAGTGTTTCTTCATCATATTAATAACAGGCAGCTAAGGACTATTATAAGTAAGAGAAACAAAGTGAAGAACAGAAATTAATGAAATCAAAAACAGAAATAAATGAAGAATTTCAATGATACCAGAAGATGTCTCTTTGAAAAGCTTAATAAAATTGATAAGCCTCTAGGTAGACTTATCAGAAAGAAAAAGAGAAAAGTCCCAAATTCCTGATATTGTGAAGCAGATGACACGAATACTACAGATTCTACAAGCATCAAAATGATAAGAGAATATTATAAACAGTTTTATGGAAATTCTAGAAGGGCTAAACTATAGTGAAAGAAAGCAGGTCTGTGTCTGCCAGGATCAGGATGGGAGGAGGAAACTGACTACAAACAGGCATACAGGGAGTCTCTGGAGTGATAGAAGTGCTGTACATCATGATTTTTGTGGTTACATGACTGCAAATATCTATCAAAACTCTTTGAATAACAGACCTAAAATCAAAGCGTTCTACCGCATGAAGCTGAAACTCCAATACTTTGGACACCTCATGCGACGAGCTGACTCACTGGAAAAGAGTCTGATGCTGGGAAGGACTGGGAGCAGGAGGAGAAGGGGACGACAGAGAATGAGATGGCTGGATGGCATCACCGACTCAATGGACATGAGTTTGAGTGAACTCCAGGAGTTGGTGATGGACAGGGAGGCCTGGCGTGCTGTGATTCATGGGGTCACAAAGAGTCGGACATGACTGAGCGACTGAACTGAACTGAACTGAACCGCATGAAGAATAAATAAATAAATAAAGCTGATCTTTAAAAATTTTTTTAAAAGAAATAATGCAAATAGGGACATCTGGAAAAAGATGATGGGTCAAACATATACATTTACTTCCACTTTTCTCCTAAAACCACACTAAGCCAAAAGAGCATTTTTTGTTTGTTTGTTTGTTTTTTAAGACATAAATCCTCAGGGACAAAGAAAATTGGCAAGACATGACTAGAATTACACAATAATTGGATGGAAAAACAGATGGACACTTGATAAATGTTTTAAGAGACCAAGGAAAATTTAAAGCAGAAATAAAGAAAACTAAGACGTAACCAGATTTATACATAAAATGGGCTACACCAGGTACTTCTCTGTTAGAGGATGTGAAGGTAGGACTCAAAAAGCGGACGAATTGGTTCAAAGTCTGTTTGAGGAATAGAGGGCCAGATCCTCTCCCCAGTTCAGGCAATGGTGACTATCTCTTTCCACTTTGTCAGCAGAAAACTGGAGGTTTATTCTGTGGAGAAAATAAAACACAGCCTTTGGACTCTAGGACTCCAGAACAAAAAGGCATGAAATTACCATATTAGCATATTTGGTTAATTACTAATCACAAAAAATATATTTAGTATGAAAGCTAGATCGCCACTGTGCATTGTTTTTGTTGCTGTTCAGTTGCTTAATCGTGTCCAACTCTTCACAACCCCACGGAATGCAACATCCCAGGCCTCCCTGTCCTTCACCATCTCCCAGAGTTTGCTCAAACTCATGTTCATTGAGTCGGTGATGCCATCCAACCATCTCGTCCTCTGTTGTCTCCTTCTCCTCCTGTTTTCAATCTTTCCCAGCATCAGGGTCTTTTCCAATAAGTCAGCTGTTCCCATCACGTGGCCAAAGTACTGGAGCAACTGTGCATACTGAATGCTAATCCATCAACCCCCTGGAACACACATTTATTGATTACTTACTGTATACTAAGGACTGTACTAGAAGCATTGGATAAAGAAAAACAAGAATGGTCCATCCTCATGAGAAGCTCCTAGCCAAGAGTGGAAGCCAGAAATATTCACTAACCGTAACTGTAATATAGTATGTTGAGAGCCACCAAAGGGTGGCACAATGTGTTGGGAGCCCACAGAAAGGTGCCAATCCCAAACTGGAGGGTTATAGTCCTAATTATTATTATCACTTATACCTCCTGTAGTCCATTTTAGAAAATCTGTTCACCTGAAAGCCACTAGAAAGTACAGCCCCACACATCCCGGAACATGGCCTGGCTCTTGTGGTCACAACTGATTTGATGAGATGCCTCACAGAAATCCAGCCTGTCCATTCACTCTGCAGCGACTGGGGTTTTCTCTGTCTTGAGCGCTGAGGTTTGTTATCACTTGAGAGTTTTGCAATCAGAGCTGAAAAGTCATGATGCTGAAAGAGCAGCTGCCAGCGACCACATTGAACACTGTGCAAGGTGAGTCAGCAGAGGACTGTGGTGGAGACAGAAAGGGAAGCATGGAGTGGGCACTTGGAAAGAAGCAGAGTCAGGAAAAACCACGAAGTGACTTCCTCATCTTCAGCACCCCCTCCCATGACCTCTGTGACCCAGCTTTACTTTACATATTGTCTTTGGATCTTACCTGTGACTCTGTTCTCAAGAATGCCCCTCATTTGGGCCATAATCTGATTTTAGTGGGTTCCTCTACTTTCATATGTAAAGACTAGAACAGGGATCATGGAAACTTATTTTATTAGTCTATAAAACATCCCAGGAAAGAGTTAGTCGACAAAGAATGAGAAGGATGATATTTCAGCATTAGGGAGCCGTCCACATGAAACCCACAGGCACAAGAAAGTGTGCTTGCAATGCAAGCTCTGGAGTACGTACTGAAGCCCATGGCAGCGAAAGATAAAGAGACTAGGGATGTACAGCTGGCTTCTAGGAACTGAATAAACAAAGTGATGGGGTGAAATAAAAGTCCAGCCATATCTTCAAATTGTATTTCTGCAACTCAAAGAAAGTTAAATAAGTTTACTGGAAAGTTTAACAAGCCAATTAAAAGACACAATGAGCTGTGACATTATGGTTCCAATAGAAAAATTTATAAAAGTATTGCTGTGTGTAAATATTCTGTTTAGAAAATTATTTCAATGCGGAAAGGGTGCATTCAAAATCTTCATTGTCTAAATTCATTTTAAGAAATTAAATGTAACAATGGAATGATAGTCAATCACAAATCTCAAACTTTCTATGTGGATCTAATATCAAGTAATTTTGAGTCCTTGCTGTTACCAAATTGAGAATCAAAATGGAAATCAACTTTAGCAGAAAAATAATTAATTGTCCAGAGATCTCCATATTATTGAGATTATCATACTTTATTCTAAATAAAATGAAAGCCTTGAACTTGTAATTTCTATTAAAATGTTCAAATTAAAAAGAACAGAATCAAACTTTACCCAAAAAATGTATGGATAATTAACTTTGTTTACTTTTAGTCATATATTCTTGATTTTGGAAATCCTGATAAGAATTGGTAAAATTTATACTAAAATTTTATTAATGAAATGAAATCAAAGTGAATATATGTTTAATATGCATGATTACTAACTAGAAAGATTGTTCACATATTTTTGCATCTGAAAATTTGTTGACTTATTCTTTATTGATACACATTCACATGTCCACATACACACATATATCTTTATATCTGCATATTTGTATATTGCACAACTATAGGCAAGAATTCAACTATAAGAAGGAACATATTTGAAGGAGCACGTAACTTTTAGTTTCTGAAGTCACAATCAAGTTTGCAACAAACTGGAAATAATCAGCAAATAGGTCTGCTCTGGAATGGAAACAAGCAAAAATAATGTTAACTATCATTTTATTAAATGCCGTCACATACTGGTCACAGTTCTGGGGACTTTGGTCATTCATTCACTTTTTTACCTCTTTATTTATTCATTTCCTCACAGAATATTTGTTGAATCTCTATGAGTCAAGAGTTATTCTAGGCTCAGGCTATATGGGGAAGAGACCATCAGTCTTCTCAAAGAATTTGAGTCTAGCGAAGAAAGATAGATATTAATCAAGTTAGTGCTGAGAACTGGAAGAAAAACATGATAATAAACACTATGGTAAAGAAAAAAAAAGTATAAGAGAGCAGAATATATAACTGGAATGTCTGACTCAGTCTGTAGTAGGAGTGGATCAATCTGTAGCATGTGGTCAGCAAAAGATTCCCTGAGGAAGAAATGCTTGCACCAAGGTTTGAAAGATAAGGAAGAGGTATTAATAGAAAGGAAACCACAGATCCAGATGACTTTGAAACATGGCTTTTGTTGGTTGTGTAAGATCTGTGTATAGGAAAAAATGAGATAGATTGACTAGGAGTCATAAACTGGAAACTATTTGGACATAAGTTCCTAATTCACCAGTTTTGTGGATTCCCTTCTATACGTGAGAATAAGCCAAGATCCCCCAATATTGCCAGAAACCTTTTGGGAAGCACTGGAATTGACACGGTTAAAAAAAAAGCTTAAAAGGGATAATAACAATAATATAATTTGAAATATAATGTAGGAATGTACATTTTGAACATAGGAAATGGTAAATTAGGAAATAGATTCAAATATATTTTTTGAAAATAAGGGACATCCCACTATACGTGAAGGAATACATCTGAAAGGAGAGCCAAGAAGAAAGCAAATCACAGAATGATGTTGAGGAACGAGATCAGTAAAGATATTTTTTAACTTCTGAGACATTGTAAATAGCAAGTGATCTATAATAGGTTATGAATGTCATGTCTTTTCTCCTCAATCATATACAGTTACACTTGCAAAGACATTTCGTCAGAATGCAAGTTGACAAGACGAAAAAATACTGCATAAATATTCATCCTGGTTATTTTTACACTTTCTTCAGAGTAGAGTTATTTCAACATTTTAAGTCACGAATTATAAAATGTTCCATAAATTTATGTCCATAAATGTTATGTTTTTCAAGACGGGGTACAAGGACTCTGTGGGTCACAAGGTTAGCCTTGGTCTGTCTGTCCGCAGGGAAGCTTGGAGCAGAGGCTGCCATGTGAGCAGAATAGGTGGCCCTGCCCTCTAGCAGGTGCTGTCCTGGAAACACGGGATAGTACTCGCAAGCAGAGATGAAGAGAACTTTAAGGATTCACTCAAGCACGCTCTCCCAATCCCTGGCAGTAAGCCACGACTGGGACTGGCTGGGAAACAGCTGCTGGTAACAGACCTGTCTGACAAACAGTCGAGAGATGCTTTTTTTGAGCAAAAGCTTCAAGTCACTGATATCTCTAATAGACATTGATACAAGTCCAGTGTTATTTGCTCAGTTGTGTCCAACTCTTTTCAATCTCATGGACTGTAGCCCACCAGGTTCCTCTGTCCATGGAATTCTCCAGGCAACAATACCAGAGTGGGTAGCCATTCCCTTCTCCAGGGGATCTTCCCAACCCAGGGATCAAACCCAGGTCTCCTGCATTGCAGGCAGATTGTTTACCATCTGAGACACCAGGGAAGCTCTTTAGTTTCTAAAGATCCTGGCAAATGGCCCTTTACCTGGAGTAAATGAATTTGCTATGACTTAAGCAGTACATAAGTGTTCCAGTTCCCAACCCTAACTTCTCAATACTATAATTCTGGACACTGTTATAAATGGCTTGTTCCGTTGCTCAGTCGTGTCCGACTCTTTGCGACCCCATGGACTGTAGCCTACCAGGCTTCTCCATCCATGGGATTCTCCAGGCAAGAATACTGGAGTGGATTACCGTTTCCTTCTCCAGGGGATCTTCCCAACCCAGGGATCAAACCCGGGTCTCCCACATTGGAGGCAGATGCTTTAACCTCTGAGCCACCAGGGAAGCCCTATAAATGGCTTACGTACATTAAATCACTTAATCCTCATAAACCACAAGTGATAAGTATGGTTGTTATCATCACCAATTTACAAATAAAGAAACTGAGGCAGGCAAAAATTAACAAATTTGCCCAAGTTCAGTCAGTCAGCTTTGATTTCTAGGACGCATAGTTTTAATTCCCACAGTTCATGATTCAGGTTTACTTATGCCTGTCTGTTGGGTGAAAAGGGGTACCTCATTATAGTGTTTGTTTGCATTTCTCAGATAATGAGTAAGATTGACATTCTTCATATAAGAGTTTGCAGTTCTTTTTTTCTGCGAATTGACTATTCTTTTCATTAGTCCCCTTTTCTACTGGGTTGTTGGTCTTTTCCTTACTGACCCATCATATAGTCAAGATCGTTTGACTTTACTTATGACTCTTGATTATGATTTTTTCCCAGCAACATATTATTTTATGTAGTCATATTTATTGATCTTTCATAATTTCAGAATTTTATATCACACTTTGACAAATCTTCCTTCTAAGCTTTCTTTTTAAAATTCTCCAATGGTATCCTAGTAATGTTTTCATTTAAGTTTTTGCATTTCACTTTTTGACCCATTTGAATGTATTTTGGCATGAGATATGGATTCTATTTTTCAAATGTCTACCTACTTTTTTCCAGAACCGTTTATTGAATACTCTATCTTCCCCCTACCTATTTTAGGTACCACTGCTGCTTAATAAACCACCTCCAAATCAATAGTGTAACTAAAAAGCTGCTATATTCTTTAAGTTAGGAATTCAGAAATGTCAGATCAAGAAAGGCTTATCTTTACTCCACAATGTTTGGGGCCTCAGCTGGAAAGACGTGAGGGCTGGGGTGACTAGACAGCTGTGGCCTGGAATCATCTGAAAGTACTTTCACACATCAGTTATTAGCTGGCTATTAGCTGGGACATCAGCTGAGCTACTGGCCAAAATGCCTATTTGTGCTCTCTCCACGTGGGGACCAGGCTTCTTCAGAATATTGTGGCTGAGTTCTGAGAACAAACTTCCCAGAAAAGCCAAGTGGTAGTTACTGAATTTTATGACCTGGCTTCTAAATCATGTAATGTCACTTCCACATTAGTCACAAAGCCTACTCCATGAACTGCCTAAGAAGTCAATACAAAATTGCCCCTCTGTCTAATACAAAAGGTGTATTCCTAGAGGAAATAACCCCCAAATGAAACAGAGAGTGGCAAAAACAGACCTTTGTAAAACTGTCAGTGTTCAAAAGAAGAATGAATGAAATCTAACGGATAATAATAATAAAAAAGGTTCACAGAACAGAAACACAGATTCACCTCAGAAGTAAGGTGTCAAAATCACATTATACACACACACACACACACATCTGCTCCCAGTTCCTAGTGATAAGAACACTAAGAGTATCTCTTGTTCTAATATTTGGTCTTTGACCCTGGGCCAGAGACAGGGTTCCTAAAATCCTAGTAAATTCCAAAGGTAAGAATAATAGGAGCATCTTTTGTTCTAAACAGTTAACTCCGAATGGGATCCTGGATGGGGGCTTATCATCAGAAGGACCAAGCTGTGATTAGAAGCTTGAAATTTTCAGTCCTCCCCTCCTCACTTCAGAAGGGTGAAGAGCTAGAAATGAAGTTAATAATTGATCACACCTAATGTGAGGAAGCTGCCATAAAAATCTCAATAGTACAAAGTTTAGGGAGCTTCTAGGTTAGTGAACTCATCTATTTTTCAGATGGCACCCCACCTCTGTGGGCATGGAATTGTTCAGGATCCTCTCTGACCTCACCTTATATATTGCTTTATCTGGTTGGCTATCTGTATCTTTTATCCTATTTTTGATTAACTGGAAAACCTAAGTAAATGTTTTCCTGAGTTCTGTGAACTGATGTAGCAAATTAATCTAACCCGATGAGGGGGCCATGGAATCTCCAGTTCATAGCTAAGTCAGACAGAGTTTGTGGATAACCTGGGGGCCTATTACTTGCAATTGACATCAAAAGTGGGGTGGATTGAGTCTTGTGGGACTGAGTCCTTAACCTGTGGGACCTGACATGGTCTCCAAATAGATAATGTCAAAAGTAAGTTAAATTGTAGGAGACCCAGCTGGTGTCATAGAATTGTATGATACAAGAAAACCCCATACACAACTGGTGTCATAAGTGTGAGTGCAGTAGTAGTGTGAGTGTAGAGGAAAAACCTAGGAGGATGAGTGTAGGCTTTTCCTATATGAATGTACAACAGAGAAGAGGACACAGAGGGGAGACCATCATGTAAAGATGGAGGTTGGGGTTACACACCTGGAAGCCAGGGAACACCAACGATTGCCAGGAGCCACCAGAAGCTTGGAAGAAGCAATGAGCATCCTCCTCTAGAGATTTCAAAGAGAGCATAGATCTACTGACACTGATTAAAGACTTCTAGCCTCCCAGAACCACAAGAGAGCACATTCTTATTGTTTTACACGCTAAGTAGCTTCAGTAGTCATGTCTGACTCTTTGAAACCCCATGGACTATAACCTATCAGGCTGCTCTGTCCATTGGATTCTCCAGGCAAAGAATACTGGAGTGGGTTGCCATTCCCTTCTCCAGATCTTCCAACCCAGGGATTGAACCCACATCTCGTATGTCTCCTGCATCGGCAGGTGGTATTCTTTACCACTAGCACCACCTGGGAAGTCTCCCAAGCCATCTAGTTTGTGGAACTTTGTTACAGCAGCCCAGGAAACAAACACAGTAGTTTAGACCCTATATCTAGGTTTCTGAGCATTAAAGCTCACAACATCAGAGAAAAGATACAATCATTCATTCACCACCTTCAACTTTAGCTGGATCCTTAACATCAGTCAATGTACTTGAAGACCTCTCTGGTGTATCAACTCCCTGCAGACCTCCTAAAGCAGCCCCACTGCTCCCTACCACATATAAACAGCAGCTGCAGTTGCAGTTACATAGTTATGACTTGTTTATGTTTGTAGTTTCCCAATGTCATCTGCTCTTTCTGGCTTATGTAGGGGCCATCCTTTTAATTGGTCAGTAAATTAAATGTAGGCGTGATAGAGACCACTACCTAGGAATCCTTTATGTCTTTAAGGGTCATGCAAATTTCTGCCATTTTTCTAGGGATGTGAGATTGGTTTAGGTTCACTGTTTTGGCCAGCAGAGGCACTTTTAGAGGCTTGGACTTAGCCTTCCCACTATGTGATAGCTCTTACCAACCGGCCAAGGAATCCAAAGGAGCATTCAGACAAATGCCAAATCTGTCCACTCCAATTATATTTTCAGGGCCTGAGGAACTAAGCACTTTGTCAATCCATGGGCCCCACACAAGACAGACATGAGCCAGACTCTGTTTACTGCTGGGCCAACACACGCCCCTAATTTAACTAGAGAGATCAGCATGAGGCCTCAGGTCTTTGACTTCAATATCAAGTCAGGTATTAGATTCAACAGTTCTTGGAATGTCTGGATGTATCCTTTTTCCCAGAGTATAATTACCTAGCAAATGGCTATAGAACCCTTTTGGGAAAGAAGTGGAAAGAATCATCAATGCCTCTACCTGCTGTGGTATGGCAGTGGTCCATCCTCATGGGGACACAGCTTGCCCTTGACTCAGTATGGTACAGGTCTGAAAACCGGCTCAGTTCTAGAAACTAGGCTAAGGATTGTGACATTTGATTGGACTGTTGGCCCTCACCCTCCTAATTATCTATCCTGGTTTTTTTTGTAGGTTACATCAGACAATGCCCTTGTTGTCTGCCCAGCTATCTTGCCCTAGAAACATCATGCTCCATTAACCTTCTTCATAGCTCCTGGTGGTTCAGGCTCTTCTACTTGCTACTCCTACAATGCTCTTCATTATGATAATCACATTTCCTTCGCTTCGGAAGGTGAAATTCCATCACCTGGCTTCTATTATCTCCATGACTTTCAGGGAGCCTAGTTCTGTAGAGCTTCTCCTAACCTCTAGCCCTGACCTTCAGAAGACAACACCACTGAGCCCCACAATAACACTGGTGCCCCCTCATCAGCGCACCTATTGTGGGCTTGGTAAACTGCATTCTTTTGGGCTCTCCCACAGCTGGTAGGCTTTCTGGCCTTATATAGCATATCCATTCTGGCATGCCCTCTTCTGTGAGCCTCTTGACCCCCTGCTTAACCACTTACCTGCGGGTTTTGGAATTTCTACTTCAATAAGAGTGAGCCATTATTTCCCCAAAGTTTCTGAAGTTAATCCAGCAATATATTAGCATCATCCTCAGTGGACCCTACCAGCATTAAATCCTGTGTCAAGAGAAGGGGATCACTGTATCAATAAACTTATATTTTATTATATCAAATATCATGCATTATATTCCATTCCACTTGATCTGGCCCACTCTCAACAGTTGTCTCCTAGAGACTGCCTGCATGCATTGACTAGATTTTGTGCCTCATCTGTTCAGTCCCTGTCCTTCCCTAGCAGGTCCAGAACCTCCCCAGCTGGATATCATGTCCCCAAGCCATGACTAGTTATTGGTCTCACAGGCAAATAGCAGAGGAAGTGACTTCCTGGGGTGGACTTGTGTTTTCTCTCAAGGCCCTGATCAGCATCATCCTCAAAGTGGGAGTACTAGCCTTTAAAAAGAAAGAGTAAGGCAAATGTGATAGGAAGTTTGGGAAGGTCATGTGCACACTGCTATATTTAAAATGGATAACTAACAAGGACCTACTGGATAGCACATGGAACTCTACTCAATGTTATGTGCCAGCCTGGATGGACGTAAGGTTTGGGGGAGAATGGATTCATGTATATGTACGGCTGAGTCACTTTCCTGTTCACCCGAAACTATCACAATATTGTTAGCTGGCTATACCCCAATACAAAATAAAAAGTCCAAGGTTTAAAAAAAAAAAAAGGAAGAGTGAGATCATTCTGTAGTCCTGTTTTCCATCAGAGAGCAGGTAGTTTTGAAAGGTAGAAAGATAAATTCTTTTGGAGTGGCAGGCATGGACCCAAAGCAGAATGTAGACATATCATGTCAAAAAATTGTTATTTAATCATTCTGATCCTCTCTGGGAAGAGCATGAAACTACACTTATCACATTTTGAAGAAACAGAAGAAAAAGTCATTGCTGAGTCAGGATGCTTGTACTGTTGTCTAATTGCTAAGTCTCCTTAGCTGTTGTCTGACTGTTCTGCAACCCCATGGACAGCCCACCAGGCTCCTCAGTCCATGGAATGTTCCAGGCAAGAATACTGGAATGGGTTGCCATTTCCTTCTCCAGGGGATCTTTCTGACCTAGAGATTGAGCACCGGTCTCCTGCATTGGCAGGCAGATTCTTTACCAGTGAGTCACCAGGGAAGCCCATGCCTGTATTACTGCTTCAGTATTTCACCTACTTTTTCATGATATCATTTCTACAATGTGCTAAAGACATGCTAAGTACTCAGTTGTCCCTTTGTTTATGTGGAGCCCAGAGTAGTCACAAAAGCTATTAAAAATAGTTGCTTCTCAGGATTTAACCTGTTTGGAAAATCTGCTTCCTAAATATATTTACTCATACAACTTCCTCTGTTAGTTGCAGATATTTTATTAGAAGATTTTTGTCTAGAGAGAGGGAAAGGGACATGTATGATTAGGTTGTGCCCAATATCCATGGATCCCAAGCAGACTGCACTCAAACATGATTGTTTTGAAGGGTCTGCAGCTGTTTCTAAAGGTGGTTAACATAATTTCGTGGTGAGAAAAGGCTTTAGAATCAGAATCCCTTTGTTGAAGTCCTCATTTATCTAGTTAATGACTGGATGACCCTGCTGCTAAATTGCATCAGTCGTGTCCGACTCTGTGCGACCCCATAGACGGCAGCCCACCAGGCTCCACCGTCCCTGGGATTCTCCAGGCAAGAACACTGGAGTGGGTTGCCTTTTCCTTCTCCAATGCATGAAAGTGAAAAGTGAAAGTGAAGTCGCTCAGTCGCGTCTGACTCTTAGCGACCCCAGGGACTGCAGCCTACCAAGCTCCTCTGTCCATGGGATATTCCAGGCAAGAGTACTGGAGTGGCTCGCCACTGCCTTCTCTGGGATGACCCTAGCGAAGTTATTTAACTTCTATCTGTTCTGGCTTCCACATTTTAAGAATGACGGTAATAATACTAACTGATAACTCAAAATATGCTGTTTGAAATATTAATTAAGATTGTAGCATGTATATTATCATAAGTGACCAGTCCAGGTTCGACGCATAAATTTTCCTCTGTTCATTTCTTTGCATTTGCGCTTTTTTAATAAAATTTTTTTTTAGAAATAAAAATAAATAAATAAATAAATAAAAAAAAAAAAAAGATTCTGAACCTGAAACTTTGTAAATTTTAAGGGACCTCTAGGGCTGGTGATACCGTTCCTGTTGTAATTACTATGGAGCAGTTACGGAGAAGGCAATGGCAGGCCACTCCAGTACTCTTGCCTAGAAAATCCCATGGATGGAGGAGCCTGGTAGGCTGCAGTCCGTGGGGTCGCTACGAGTCAGACATGACCGAGTGACTTCACTTTCACTTTCACACATTGGAGAAGGAAATGGCAACCCACTCCAGTGTTCTTGCCTGGAGAATCCCAGGGACGGGGGAGCCTGGTGGGCTTCCGTCTATGGGGTCACACAGAGTCGGACACGACTGAAGTGACTTAGCAGTAGCAGCAGCAGTTACAAACCAAAGGTGAACTATTTATTCCTAAAGGGTGAATTTGTCTCTTTGGGGTTGGCAGTTTGTATCCTCTAAAATTCCTAGGATTTTACTTTTTTAGTTTCAAACTAAATAAGTATTGGCAAGCATAACTTGTAAATATTGTATGTTTTAAATTAATGTTCATTTCTAATTTCATACCATGACTATTTGAAAACAGGTTTCTTTACTCTGAAAAAATATCTATGGGTTATAACCCCAGAGAAGGCAAACTGGTTTTTCTTAATTGTTTCAAAGGACATTCTATCCCGAGGTGATAAAGTGTAAATTTGTAGACATGTTTGAGGATCCAAAGTAAATTTCTAACTATTTAGAACTCTATGCAAGAAAAATGTCCTTTTATTTCAAAGTAAAATTTGAGTTTAAATGTAAAAGTCACTGTGATTTAAAAAAAAAAAAAAGGTCTATGGTGAGATAGACCTGCCTTTCCTCTGCCCTCCCCCAACTATAAAGAACTTCACTTCTAAAGAAATCACATAAGACTTGTTTGCTGCTTAATATTACTTCTTTTTGACCCATTGTGGACTATTCTTACTCCCTTGAGTCTGTAATTCCAAGATGACAGCAGTTTTCAGGTAATAAGCAACATGCAAATATCCTTTCATAAGGAAGATTGTGGATATTCCCTGATCCTCTTTCCCCTAACTTAATATCTCTGTTGCCTTCTTTCCAAGGATGTTTTATTATTTTATTATATATATATAATTAGACATAATAATACAAAGATATTATTATCATGAATACCTAAAGATTTTGCTGACTTTCAGTTATTCTTTGGCTGAAAGAAGTAGTAGAAAGAAGTCTCTGAAAGCTATCATCCTGTTAAAGAAACAGCATTTTGAAATGATTCTCCTACATGTATAATCAGCTTACAATGGGAAATAATAAAGCTCATTTAAAAATAATCACCTGGCTTGCAAAGCATTCTGTGTTTCTAAATTTTCCACCAGTATTAGAACCGATCTATGCACAAGTTTCAAGCTTGGAAACCATCCACTTTATCCCATAAATAGCAGGCAAACTAGAATGGAAGAAAGAAAATATGCTTATCAAATGGAATTATTCCAGTTGACTGTTCCCCTTAATCAAGTCATTGGGATAACTGCCAAATTCATTCCCTTGGATGGATCCCACACACTCCTAATAGAACCAAAATGTCAGGAGGTTTTATAAAGTTGAACCCTCTGTAGATCAGGAAAGTGGACAATTCCAGTAAGTCTCTACCCACCAGTCCCCACCTCCAAGCCTCAAGATAATCCCTAGCAAAATCACCCGTACTTCAGACCAGAAATCTTCCATGGATTATATAAGACTGCTCAGATATAATTTTACACTTGGAAAATCAAATAAAAATGATTATTCTGAAATTTTAAGTTATGTTTTGTTCATTTTATTCACTGGAAGGACTGATGCCTGATGCTAGGAAAGATTGAGGACAGAAGGAGAAGTGAATGACAGAGGATGAGTTGGTTGGATGGCATCACCGACCCAGTGGACATAAATTTGAGCAAACTCCAGGAGATAGTGATGGACAGGGAAGCCTGGTGTGCTGTAGTCCATGTGGTCTCAAAGAGTCAGACAAGACTGAGTGACTGAACAACAACAACAATTGTTTACTTAAGGGTTTCCCTGGTGTCTCAGTGGTAAAGAATCTTTCTGCCAGTAAATGGAAGAGATGCAGGTTCGATCCCTGGAGTAGGAAATGGCAATGCACTCTAGTATACTTGACTGGGAAATCCCATGAATAGAGAAGCCTGGCAGGTTACAGTCCATGGAGTCACAAAAGAGTCAGACCACTTAGCAACTAAACAGCAACAACTTTGTTCATTTGTTTTTCAAGGGGGACACAAATTTTAAAATGTTGAAACATTTTAGACTGTCTAGACTTTTTCCTCGTTTCTGCTCTTTGTGAAAATTTGCCGCCTCTCGTGCCAGAGCTAAGATTTGTGCTGACAGTAGGTGTCAAGGAGACCACTAGCTTCCCAGAGGACAAGCAAGAGAAATCCAGCCTCCATGACTGCCTTAGCCCAAGGCACAAATGCCTGTGTCTGTCCCCAACCTCCCCTTCCTCAATCAGCCTTCCTGTAGAAACTGTAAACCCAATACCCAAGGATCACACATGAAGCCTGAGTCATGTGCCTGGAGAGTGAGCTGATGGAGCTCTGGGTGAGAGTTTGAACACAAGGAAGGTTGCTATCCCAGGTAAAGTGATTTTCTCCACACCAATCTCCTGGGAGAGAAGTACAGTGCAAGAGGAGAAGGGGAAGCCTGGCCCACATTTATCAGTATAGGCTTGCTTATTGCTTTTTGCTAAGTAACCAAAGAAACCAGACTTCATTACTACAACTGGAAAGTATTTTTCGTGATTAATGCTTGTTAGTCTCCAACTCTTGGAATACAGCTCTGCTGGTGAGAGTGCACTAATAGTTTTCAGAAAAGCTGTGAGCAAGTTTGAAATCACATGTGCTGGAACAATCAAGAAATGTTAACATATACAAGTTGTGATGCTGACCTTTTCTTATGGAGAAATAAAGATGAAAGTCAGTTTACCACACAGAGTAAGCAATGGGAACTGGCCCCCAAAATGATGAATTGGCTAGCTTTCTATACCTGAGATTTACTGAATATTTACACTTCTTCTTGATCAGTGGTGATTCCAGAAGAGTGAAATCTCAAGATTGTATGGTCTCTATATTCTCTAATTAAAAGTGAAATACCTACTGTACATGGATCAATCTTTCCAGGACCCTGAGGGTCCTCAGCCTTAGGAAGCAAAGATCTGGAGGTGTAAGCAAGGCTGACTGCATCTCATCTTTGTGTTCACTGACAAAGACTCTGATTTCAGAAACCAAAGCCTCCAGGTGCCAGTATCCACTATTGCTGCTGCTGCTGCTAAGTCGCTTCAGTCGTGTCCGACTCTGTGCGACCCCATAAACGGCAGCCCACCAGGCTCCACTGTCCCTGGGATTCCCCAGGCAAGAACACTGGAGTGGGCTGCCATTTCCTTCTCCAATGCAGGAAAGTGAAAAGTGAAAGTGAAGTCGCTCAGTCGTGTCTGACTCTTCACAACCCCATGGACTGCTGCCTACCAGGCTCCTCCGTCAATGGGATTTTCCAGGCAAGAGTATTGGAGTGGGGTGCCATTGCCTTCTCCTCTAGTATCCACTACCAACCAGAAATGCTGAAATTACATACTGTGTTAGGAATGCCTTTGATTGGCTTTTATTTACCTATGTGTGTGCATGCATAGTCACTTCAGTCATATCCAACTCTTTGTGACCCTATGAAC
This sequence comes from Moschus berezovskii, assembly GCF_049115385.1. Classification (NCBI taxonomy): domain Eukaryota; kingdom Metazoa; phylum Chordata; class Mammalia; order Artiodactyla; family Moschidae; genus Moschus; species Moschus berezovskii. The sequence continues at coordinate 76,935,407 of NC_142469.1, read as the reverse complement.
TGTAGCCTGTCAGGCTCCTCTGTTCATGGAATTTTCCAAGCAAAAATACTGGAATGTGTTGCCATGCCCTCCTCCAGGGGATCTTACCGACCCAGGGATTGCACCTGCACCTCCTGTGTCTCCTGTATTCCAGTTCAGTTCAGTCGCTCAGTCGTGCCTGACTCTTTGTGACCCCATGAACCGGGAAGTCCTTATTTACCTATATCTATATTTATCAAAATGAAAATATGATTGAGAAGGAGAACAGAATATGTTTTATCTAGCTTTTATATCTTAATGGAGAAAGATCTATGACACTTCGGGAACTGGTTCTGATAGAAAAGGAAGCAAAAGAAGATGAGGGCAATGAGCATCTAAAATGACTGTGACAAATAAGGGTGCACACAGAGGCCACTATGGACTCTGAAATCAGTTTGTGTATTTATTTCCAAGCCTCCTTCTACTGAACCTATCCCTTCCAGCATTCTCCCTTCAGGATAGCATTATCCCTTCAGGATAGCATTATTCTAGATATCCAGATACTATCTGGATTAAAAAAAAAAAGACAGAAACTAGTGAGTTAGATAAACCAAATTCCTGCATCTGATGAGGCAAGTGGAACAATTTCAAACATCCCTTGGTCAACAGGAACAAAAAACTCCAGCGTAAGTAGCCAGGCACACCTAGAGAAGGTGTTACGGAGTGCACACGTGGAAAAGCTCTAAGAATACACACAGCCTTGGCTTAAAATGCTGATCATAGTACCAAAGTATGCAGGTTGCCCTGGTTTCTGCTGCTTTTTAATGTTCTCTCTGCTCTCCTACCATCCTAGGTTTTCATGTCCACACTCTGATAGCCTGTCGTATCCTCCAACCCCATGACCCTTGGGTTCCTGGATTGTTTTCAGGGTTCTGTTTTCAAAAAACTGTTCTCTTACTTAATATCAGTGACAAGTTGGCCCAGGAGTTGTCACTAGACATCTAATCTCCTTCTAATGCAGAATTAGGAGGTCAGAAATGTGTTTAATCTCACCAGGCCCATCAGACCATCTCAGTCCCTTATTCTTCCCACCTCATGGTCAATCTTCCCACTTTGCTACCTATTTGAATCTCTTTGAATCTCTACTTTTACCATCACCACCACCATCAAGATCCTTACACCCTTTTTTATGGACACTCATCCATGTATCAGACAAAGAGATATTGGGGGCCTGCTATGTGGCCGGCACTGGGAATGTAGGTAGCAGTGACTGAAAGTGAGACAAATCCCTGCCTTCCTGTCACTTACAGTTTCATGGGGGGAGGCAAGCAACAAAGAAAATAAATACAATATCCAGTATATTAGTAAGTGGTCAAAGCCATAGATAAACATAAGCAAGGAGAGAGATGTGGCTGCAGTTTTAACCATAGTGGCCAGGAAAGTCCTTACAGACAATTCAAGGAAGACTGGGAGGAGGAGTGGAAGAATACTTGAGGATGATTGTTGCAGGAAGCAACACGGCTACAGAAGTTGGTGGGGATTTGTTTGCTGTGGAGTTTTTAGTCAATTAATTCAAGATCAAAGGAAGTATACTGGAGGGCTCACAATCGGAGGCAGAGGCATTTTTCAGCCATGTCACTAAGAATATTGAGGTGAGATAATGACCCACAGAATATGTGAAAGGCAATGATGAATTCTAAAAGGACACAATTGGCTCACATCCACTGCCAGGTGTCCCCAGTGTCTAAATCACATCACAATAATATTTCATACAATTTCTCTGTGTTAAAAGCAACTATCGAGAATACTTATTTTTTATGAGATGCTGCGACAAGTATATATTCCTATATGTATTACTCCATAAAAATTTCTGAAATAAACTAGTAGTATTATGCCATTTTATAGATGAAAAAATTGATGCTTAGAAAGTTTAAGAAAGTTTCACTGTGTTGCTATGTGTCACTGCCAAAGGCACACATTTTCACTCACTCTGCAGAGGAAAGCATGGAGAACGAGTAAAATATACTCAAATCTTAGGAAGCAATATGTACACCAGTGTCATTAGATCTACCTGTGATATTTAATCTAGTTTATTCCCTGATAGATATCTCTGATGGATGAGGGATATACTCCTTTAAGAGCTGGGTGTAGGTCAGGAAAACTGTAGGAAATCTTGGCCTGTTCAGATTTTACAGCCGCACCGATTGGCCTGAAACCCTTGTAAAAATAGACAGGCTATCTCACTTTTTCCATATCTTAGTCCAGTTTCAACCAAGAATGTCAGAATGGTGTGCTCCAGCAAAAATCATGGAAATAAGCTAAACGAACTGGGATACTCCCAGGTACCCCGTTGTCCTGCCGGAGCTCACGCAGCCCTGCTCCTCTGGGATTTAGCTTCATCCTCCTCATCTCAGGATGAGAAATCCAGAAGGGTCTCCAAGAGATGGGACAACTAGGAGAATTTCCTTTCTGCAACCTCAACAGAGAGAAGAGTGGCTCTGAGACTCCAGAGAAAGCTCCCCCGAGGACACTAGTGAATTCAAGGACACATTGTTTACTTTCCTCATGGCTGGGTCCCTCAGGAGCACAGAGAGTGCCAAGTATCCAAACTCCCATGGTTTTTGCATAAAGATTCTCCACCTATTTCTCCCCCACTGTTTCCCTATTCTCTTATTTCATTGCCAACTACTTGAATCCATCACATTACATAAAGTAAATCTTTACAAGCTTGTACATTCTAGAATAGTTCTGATTTACTTATTTGCAATTTCTATGAATCTTATTAATGTTTTTCCTTGGTATACACTGTCATTTCAGACATATCATCTCATTTGAAGAGAACAACTTGATCATATGCATGTATTTTTAAATTATATACTTAGATATGTAAGCATTTCAGTTCAGTTCAGTTCAGTCGCTCAGTCGTGTCCGACTCTCCGCGACCCCATGAATCACAGCACGCCAGGCCTCCCTGTCCATCACCAACTCCCGGAGTTCACTCAAACTCATGTCCACAGAATCGGTGATGCCATCCAGCCATCTCATTCTCCGTCGTCCCCTTCTCCTCCCGCCCCCAACCTTTCCCAGCATCAGAGTCTTTTCCAGTGAGTCAACTCGTCTCATGAGGTGGCCAAAGTATTGGAGTTTCAGCTTTAGCATCAGTCCCTCCAATGAACATCCAGGATTGATCTCCTTTAGATGTTCAAGCAGGTTTTAGAAAAGGCAGAGGCACCAGAGATCAAATTGCCAACATCCGCTGGATCATGGAGAAAGCAAGAGAGTTTCAGAAAAACATCTATTTCTGCTTCATTGACTATGCCAAAGCCTTTGACTGTGTGGATCACAATAAACTGTGGAACATTCTGAAAGAGATGGGAATCCCAGACCACCTGACCTGCCTCTTGAGAAACCTGTATGCAGGTCAGGAAGCAACAGTTAGAACCAGTCATGGAACAACAGACTGGTTCCAAATAGGAAAAGGTGTACGTCAAGGTTGTATATTGTCACCTTGCTTATTTAACTTATATGCAGAGTACATCATGAGGAACGCTGGGCTGGAAGAAGCACAAGCTGGAATCAAGATTGCTGGGAGAAATATCAATAACCTCAGATATGCAGATGACACTACCCTTATGGCAGAAAGTGAAGAGGAACTCAAAAGCCTCTTGGTGAAAGTGAAAGAGGAGAGTGAAAAGGTTGGCTTGAAGCTCAACATTCAGAAAACAAAGATCATGTAAGCATTTAATATACATGTATTATTTTATAAGCTATACTAATAGTCACATAGCCTGATGCCTCAAACTGTTTGAAATCTCACATTTAGGACAAATATGGTTTCTGATAAGATTTATTTTTTAAATTTTGAATGAAAGTTGTTTTTTCTCCTATTTCCAAATATTTGCAGATCAAAATCCCTCTCCTAAATTTATTCTTTTAACAAATATCGATTCATTCAACAAATACTTGCTGGGTGGTTGAAATTTGCCTTGAAACCTATCACCTGCCAGGCACTAGGCTAAGCTATGGAAATAGCGTGACTAAATGAGCACCAACAAAGGTGGTCCCTGCCCTCCTGGGGTTTAGAGTCTAATGAAGGTGCTAATCAATTAATCACATCAATGGCATAAGTAAAAGCACATAAAGATTATGAGGGAAAGATATCCAGAGTTCACCAGCAATTCAAATCATTTATACGGTAAATAACTTTTATCAATGAACTGTGCTATGATGTGTATAAAGTGACTGAGGAGTACCCACCAGGTTACTCGACTACTGCATTTAGCCGTCTAATCAGCATCTGAAACTCAAGGTCGAAACTAGGCTCCTTGTCTTCTCCCTAAACTTTTTTGTTTTAGTTAATGTCAACTTTATCCTTGCAGTTGCTTGGGACAAATACTTCGGTGTCATCTTGACTTTTCTTTCTACTTCAATCCTTGTATCTAACTCTTTAGCAGATCTGTGCCTCTATTTTCAGAATATTAATACATGCAGAATCTGACCACTTATTCCCTCAACTGATCCCACTGACATCCGGACTGTCAGAATACAAGTGATAGTAAATACAGCAATACCTCCTTAATGGCCTGCTTTCTACATTTTCCCCATAAACAGTCTATTCTCAATATGGATGATGTAATGACCCTGATCAAAGTTAAGGCAGAATGTCCCCTGCTTCTACTTAAAACATTCCAGTGCCTCCTACTCACGCATTAAATTCACAGCCCTACATGGACCCTTGACCTAACCTCCTGCGCCTCTGCTCCTCACTCCCTATTCTTGAATATCCTGACCTTCTTGCCAGTCCTCAGATGGCCAGACACATCCCTTTTTCTTCACTGCTCCCCTTGCCTGGAAATCCTCTCCTTGGAGATCTGCATGGCTCCCTCATCCCTCACCTTCCAGTCTTGGCTCAAATGCCACCTTTCCAGTGAGATTCACTCTCTATGCACTCTCTGTTTTACATGGCAACCTGCCCTGGCCCATACTGCCTGGAATTCCTGATTCCTCTGACTCTGCCTCCTTTTTTTTGTCCCAGAACTTAGCACTTGTTAACATGTATATGACTTTATTTGAAATTATACTGTTTCTTTTGTCTGTCTCTCCCATTGCAATCTAAAAGGGAAGGAAGTTTTGTTTTTATTCACTGATATATCCTGAGTGGGGCTTCCCAGGTAGCGCAGTGGTAAAGAACCCTCCAATACAAGAGACTTAAGAGACATGGGTTCGATCCTGGGTCAGGAAGATCCCCTGGATGAGGGCATGGCAACTCACTCCAGTATTCTTGCCTGGAGAATCCCATAAGGTTGCAAAGAGCTGGATGTGACTGAGCACACACACATCCTAAGCATTTAGAACTGTGCCTGGCATCTGGTACATACATTCAATAAATATTTTTCAAATAGATAAATGGAAGTCAGTAGGCAGGGTCATGTAGTTGAAGAGTGGAGGCACTGAAGAAGCAAATCTGAGTTCAAATGCTGACTGCATTTCCTGGTTAGATGAGTTACTACTTACTCTGAAGTTTCAGTTCCTCTTACGATAATAATGTGAAAATAGTGTCAATATAAAAATTATGCATGAAGCACTCAGTGTGACATGGGTTTTACAGATGTAGTAATGACCCAGATGTTCAAGCTGGATTTAGAAAAGGCAGAGGAACCAGAGATCAAATTGCCAACATCTGCTGGATCATTGAAAATGCAAGAGAGTTCTAGAAAAATATCTACTTCTGCTTTATTGACTAAGCCAAAGCCTTAGACTGTGTGGATCACAACAAACTGTGGAAAATTTTTAAAGAGATGAGAATACCAGACCACCTGACCTGCCTCCTGAGAAATCTGTACATGGGTCAGGAAGCTACAGTTAGAACTGGACATGGAACAACAGACTGTTCAACAGTCTTTTGAACAACAGACAACAGGTTCCAAACAACAACAACAACAGATTCCAAATAGGGAAAGGAGTACGCCAAGGCTGTATATTGTCACCCTGCTTATTTAACTTATACGCAGAGTATATCATGAGAACACTGGGCTGGATGAAGCACGAGCTGGAATCAAGATTGTCGGGAGAAATATCAATAACCTCAGATATGCAGATGACACCACCCTTATGATAGAAAGTGAAGAAGAACTAGAAAGCCTCTTAATGAAAGAGGAGAGTGAAAAAGTTGGCTTAAAACTCAACATTCAGAAAACTAAGATCATGGCATCTGGTCCCATCCCTTCATGGCAAATAGATGGGGAAACAGTGGAAACAGTGTCAGACTTTATTTTGGGGGGCTTCAAAATCACTGCAGACAGTGACTGCAGCCATGAAATTAGAAGATACTTGCTCCTTGGAAGGAAAGTTATGACCAACCTAGACAGCATATTAGAAAGCAGAGACATTATTTGGCCAACAAACCAACTAGACTTGTCCGTCTAGTCAAGGCTATGATTTTTCCAGTGGTCATGTATGGATGTGAGAGTTGGACTATAAAGAAAGCTGAGCACACAAGAATTGATGCTTTTGAACTGTGGTGTTGGAGAAGACTCTTGAGAGTCCCTTGCATTCCAAGGAGATCCAACCAGTCCATCCTAAAGGAAATCAGTCCTGAATATTCATTCATTGGAAGGACTGATGTTGAAGCTGAAACTCCAATACTTTGGCCACGTGATGCAAAGAACTGACTCATTTGAAAAGACCCTGATGCTGGGAAAGATTGAAGCCAGGAGGAGAAGGGGATGCCAGAGGATGAGATGGTTGGATGGCATCACTGACTCGATGGACATGAGTTTGGGTAAACTCTGGGAGTTGGTGATGGACAGGGAGGCCTGGCGTGATACAGTCCATGAGGTAGCAAAGAGTCGGACATGACTGAGTGACTGAACTGACTGACTGACTGAATGACTGATTACAATATTCTTATTTGAAATAAAATAAATGAAAGACTTAATGCTATATTTGTTTTTCAAACAATGTTCTACAAGTCATAAAGATATTTTGAATATTTAAGAATACTTGCTCATTTTGGCACTGTAGGTACCACTCAAAACACAAAGCTCATCAATAATGTAAATTCTTCTGGGTTTCTTTATGAAAATTTCAGCAGTTCAGTTAGTTAGTGGAAGGTATATGAAATGTCTCTTTGGACTGCAAATGATTTCTAGCTGAAAACAATCAAGGCGCAAAAGACTTAGGAAAAAACTCTGACTTTCCCCTAACTGCCTAATGTAGCTAGAGGACCTATTCCAGGAAGGGGCTGTCACCATACATACTGTAGTCTGAACCGGGTGTGGCAGACAGGGAAGATGTAGCAAAGCCTGTTTGTTAAATCTCTCTCTGTGGCTCACTGTCTCTGCAGGCCCAGAAAACATTTGTTTACCAAACATTTACTTCTCTATCTCCATGAGAATTTCCTTCTTCCCATTTAAGGCCCCAAAACACTATCCTAGTATCCTCTTTTGTCCTTAGCTGAAGGCTTTCCTGGTGGCTCAGATGGTAAAGAATCTACCTATAATGCAGAAGACCTGGGTTCAATCCCTGGGTCGGGAAGGTCCCTTGGAGAAGGAAGCAACCCATTCCAGTATTCTTACCTGGAGAATTCCATGGACAGAGGAGCCTGATGAGCTACAGTCCATGGGATCACAAAGAGTTAGACACAACTGAGCAACTAACACACACACATTTATTACAGGGCTTTACCATTCTGGCAAACAAATTTGGTGGGTTTTATTTGTTTATTTTTGTCTCTCCCAATATGCATGTTACTGAACTTTTGTTTTATTTTCTCCTGTTAATCTGTCTCATATCAATTTAATTCTTAGAACAGCCAGAAGAAACTAGAAGGGTAGAGGAAAGTTTTTTCCATCCCAGAAAGACACATAGTGTTTCTTAAGCCATAGACACCTAAGGACAATATAATAGTCTCATGAATAGTATTCAAAGTTAAAAAAGTAGAGAATACATGCCCATTTCTCATGGCACATAGTGAAATATTCATGAATTATAGAGAGGAAAGCAGAAACAAAAGTTTGTTTGATTTAGTTTTTTGGCTTTTTTTTGGAAAGAATGAACCTCAGACCAAGCTGTAGAACAGTGAGAATACATAGATGCTTAAAACATGTGAGACTGTGAAATAAAAAGGAATGGTGCCCTGAGCCAGTTTATCCCCAAAGTAAAGTTTCTCAGGGGAAACTGCTTTTAAGATTTCTGAGCCACTTCAAGCAAGTTGAAATATATTTTCTGAGAGACAGAAGAGGACAATAGAGCTGCTTTAGTTGTGTGTATGCTCAGTTGCTCTGTTGTGTCTGAATTTGTGACCCCTTGGTCTATAGCCTGCCAGGCTCCTCTGTCCATGGGATTCTCCAAGCAAGAATACTGGAGTGGGTTGCCATTTTCTTCTCCAAGGGATCTTCCCAATCCAGGAATTGAACCTGTGTCTCCTGCGCTGGCAGGCAAATTCTTTACCGCTGTGCCACCTGGGAATACATTGCATAAATTTGACTTGAAAACATACATGTTAAAAATCAGCCTGAAGGAGTAACAGAAGCCAAAATAATTCACGAAGTACAAATTCGTTCATTCCTTCATTCTAAAGTCACTTACTGAGTGTTTACCATGGTCTGGGCACTCAATAAATGTCTTCTGAATGAAAAAACGAAAAATCCCCACCCTCATAAAAAACAACACTGTATTCTTTTTGGAAGCTGCTGAATAAAGGCAATGCCATAATCAGAGCCCAGCTGGATCTCCGAAAAGCATTTGACAAAGTCTTTCATAGGAGACTAACAGTGGACTGAGGGTAGAGTGTGGAGGGAGCCTCTGTGACATGATGCATTCAGGAGCACACTGAGTGAACCAGGAAACTGGCTTTGATCTGCCTTGTGAGAGGAATCATCCTCAGAGAGGATAGAAAGGCCACCTCCTGTGGAGGTCACCTCAGCTGGGTACTGAGTTCATTTTCAGCCACCACAACTGAAATGGAAGGAAATTGTAAATCTGAGGAAAGTACAAAGATAGTGGGGCGGGGTGTGTGTACTGTGCTTAGTCACTCAGTCACGTTCAACTCTGAGACCCCGTGGACTATAGCCCTCCAGGCTCCTTTGTCCATGGGGATTCTCCAGGCAAGAATACTGGAGTGGATTGCCATGCCCTCCTACAGGGGATCTTCTCGAACCAGGGATCTAACCCAGGTTTCCTGCATTTCAGGCAGATTCTTTACTGTCTGAGCCACCAGGAAAGCCCCAAAATACTGGAGTGCATAACCTATCCCTTCTCCAGGGGAACTTCCTGACCCAGGAATCCAACCAGGGTCTCCTGTTTTGCAGGTGAATTCTTTACCAGCTGAGCTACCAGGGTACAGCGACTCATACCTATAGGAGCAATTGAAAAGAAAATTTCAGGTGTTTGTCCTGAGAGGAAAGAGTGTTCAGGCCCACATAACAGCTGCTTCTATCTTAGAGAGGGTGCTGCAAGGTGAATGGAATTGGAGGGGAAAAGCGGAACATTTGTGGCCCATCTCTGAGTCAGGCACTTCCCTGGGGCCTTATTCACTTAATCTTCATATTTAGCATTAAAGTGCCTGATCCCTGAGGCACACATGCAACTAGCATCTCTTCCCAAGCATGTTGGGATACTGAAAGTCATCATTTCTGTACATCCAGTCTCATCTGCCAGGGCTTTGAGTTACTGCTTTTGTAGTAACAGATTCTCATTGTCTGTAAAAGTTCCAAGCAGCTAAAGTCAGTGAAGATTCTAAACAGGGAACAACAAAAAACAAACAAAAAGCATTTTAGCCTGAAGGGCAAATGCTTAACCGAGAGGAGCTTCCCTGGTGGCTCAGTGGTAAAGAATCTGCTTGCCAATGCAGGAGACCTAGGTGTGATCCCCAGGTGGGGAAGATCCCCTGGAGTAGGAAATGGCAACCCACTCCAGTATTTTCGCCTGGGAAATCCCATGGACAGAGGAGCTTGGTGGGCTACAGTCCATGGGATAGCGAAGAATCAGATATGACTGAGCTATTAAACAAAAGCAACAAAGGTAGAGAAATCACTCCGGTCATCAGAAGTGACTTTGGAAACTGAAAGGACAGAGGTTTTTGTGTGCAGCCTAAAACATAACGGTAGCAGCCCAATCTCACAGAAAACTATGGACAGGTAGCCATGAGCCTGTGCCCAAGTAACTGTTGGCGAATTTCCTAAATAGGACTTTAAAACATGGAATCTGCTTTGAAAATGAGAAAAATCAGTATGCCTGGATGGGAAAGTTGGCTGAATTTCTCCAGTTCAATAAACATTTATTTCTGAATCAGGCTTCTATTCCTTTAAAAACCTTGCTTACCTTCAAATTCATTTTTGTTTATAGAAACCCTCCTAAATAGCAATGTTCACAGAGAAAGGAATCCTTTCAGGGAAAGCTCAGAAAATATATGAAAAGGTTCTTTGAAAGCTATCACATTTTGAAACTGACTTGCAATGAACTGCTGCCAGCTGTAGCGATCAGTTTAAGTAGATTCAATGGTTTTGCTTTATTTTTAGTATTTAATAGTTCACTTTTTCCTGATATCTCAAGTATTCCTGAGCTCTCTCGTATTCCCTTTACCAGGAAACTGACAGCACTAGAAGAACTATTCTTTTTCCCTGGTAATGTTCCCAGCAGATTTCTGCACCTCTGAAGTTCTGTGGTTAAAGAACATAGATTTATAAGCAAACATTTTAAGAACTACTCGAGAAAACAGACATCCAAAACATCGCCTCCAGGCAACAGTAGTGCTATTTGAAAGAGGATGGTTTGGGCTTTGGGAATAGAAAGAAGTACTTTTACCTGAAGAAATAACTGCTTAGAAGGCTCCACTGGAGGAGGTGGGATGGTCACGTTCCCCAGTGGGAAGGATTCTGGTCAAAAACTCACTCCAATCTGACCTTCTCTCACCTCGCAAACCAGAATCACAGCTGTTCTTTGCTAATGCTGAGTTTTATTAAATCCTAATTATATGCCAGGCATTTAAGGACACAATTGAATTTAACCCTCTTGGTCATCCCTGGTGGCTCAGATGGTAAAGATTAATCTGTCTGCATTGCAGGAGACCCTGGTAGGATTCCTGGATCAGGAAGATCCCCCAAAGAAGGGATAGGCTACCCACTCCAGTATTCTTGGGCTTCCCTGGTGGTTCAGATGGTAAAGAATTTGCCTGCAATGCGGAAGACCTGGGTTCGATCCCTGGGTTGGGGAGATCCCCTGGAGAACAGCATGGCAACTCACTCCAGTATTCTTGCCTGGAGAAACCCTGTGGACAGAGGAGCCTGGCGGGTTCGACAGTGCATGGGGTCACAAAGAGTCAGACACAACTGAGTGACTAAGTACATACAGCACAGTGACCTCTTGAAATAAGTTCTGTTTTTACTCCCATTTCACAGAGAATGAGGCTTTGAAACTCTGCTTAAACAACTGGCTGGTCAGTGGTAACAGGCTCAGAGCCCTAGTCCTTGACTGTTACCGTAAAATGCTTCTCTCTGCCTAGTTTCTTCCACGTACGTTGGGTCTTTGGATGCCTGAATCTAATCAGCAGTGTTCTAATGAAAAGGAAAATCCCAGCCAGGCAGTGAGTTAGTGGAGCCTGGAATCTCTGGCCATTAGAATCAAAAAGAACCCCTTGGCAAGAGGACCAGAGAACATCACATGTATGATCAGTTATTCCGGTGGGTTCACCCCCAACCTTGGCTTGGGAGAAGAGTTCCAGGCTGGCCGCCTAAGCCCCGAGAAAAAGAATCAAGTCTTCTTCTGTTCATTTTTATTTTTACTTTTTTAGGTTTCCAGGCTTTGGGAATCTGCCAGGAAAAGCCTGTGAACAGCCTTAGGAGACCTGTTTGCAGCCCCCCTGGGAGTTGTTAGCCAAGTTTCCAAATCCGCTCCTCATAAGTGAGACCTGTCCATTGGGAGTAGCTCAAAGATACTCTTTCAACCAAGATAATTAGCTTAGCAAAAGGGAGGCATTGTGGCTTGGAGAACTCACCATTGATTACAGGTTGAGATAAAGATTGTTCTCTCCTTTTTCCCCCCTGAGACCTTGGATGGTAAAGCACTTTTGACCTTGTGCAATAGAGATCATCTTTCCCATTGAGAATACTGTGGGGAGGAATGAGGGGGAGGTGGGGAGAAATACGTGTCCATTGTACCACTTCTTGGCTCTTGTGTTTTCCCCATCAGCCTTCACATAACCCACAGGAATGTGGCCCTCAACAGTCACATCAGGGGGAAAACATGGCCTTCCTAAGGCCAGTGACAGCCCTGAAGAGGTTCAGAGTATTCCACCTCAAGGTATGCCTCTTTGACATACTGATGATTTTGAGTTGAAAATACTTGAGAAGCAGCAGGTACAGATGAGGCCCTCTGATCTTCTCTTTCTGTCTAAAAGCAAAGCAAAAAATTTCCCATGATGGAGGTGCCCACCCTGTACCAGGAAGAGAACACGCTCATCATCAGAGACTGGTATACAACCAAACCTACTGAATTAATCTTTAGCTTCCGTTAGTTCCCCCATATATTTTCTATCACAGGCTTCCTGGGTGGTTCAGATAGCAAAGAATCTGTCTGCAGTGCAGGAGACCCGGATATGACCCCTGGGTTGGGAAGATCCCCTGGATAAGGAACTTTACTTTACTCCAGTATTATTGCCTGGAGAATCCCATGGGCAGAAGAGCCTAGTGGGCTACAGTCCATAGGGTCACAAAGAGTCAGGCACAACTGTATGAATAACACTTTCACTTTCATATTTTCGTATTTTCTAGCAGCCTCACAATTTGATGCCCTCCCCCAAATCCCTTTGTCTTATTGCATTCCCACAATTTATCATTATTTATTTATTTTTTGGGCCACACCCCAAAGCATGAAACATTTTACTTCCCTGATCCAGGATTGAACCTGCATCCCCTGCTGTAGAAGTGCAGAGTCTTAACTGCTGGACTGGCAGGGAAGTCCCTGTTATTTTCCTTTTGAAGACACTAATGAACACATGAAAATATTAAATAAAATTTTTCTGCTTTTCTACTGTGACTCTGTCTTTTATCAGTTTCAGTCCACAAATCCTAGGATGATAGAATAAAGCTTTTCTTCCCTTATAGCCCTCATGGAATGCATGGAAACATTTTTCCCAAATAATTTGATGATATAAGCTAATCAAAGTGATAAAATGCTTCTTTGAAGTATTTTTTATCCTTTTTTGCCCTTATGCATTCTATTCATGATCATGGAAGAAAATTTAGATATATAGGTCAACACAAAGAAAGTAAGTAAATTCACTCAAAATACCACTATCCAGAGATAATTAACATTAATAATTTTGTGCTGATTCTTCCAAGCCTTTTCTATTCAATATAGACATATATAAGTTAACTTTTTAAGAAAAATGAGTCAAATTCTGCACATGGTTTTGTAACTTGCTTTTAACTTAGCAATAGATCATTTCATATAAAAATTAAAGTTTCTCTTATTTTACTGTCCTCCATATAGTTGAATAGACTTCCCAGGTGGCTCAGTGGTAAAGAATCCACCTGCCAGTGCAAGAGATTCAGGAGACAAGGGTTTGATCCCTGAGTTGGGAAGAACCCCTGGAGGAGGAAATACTCCAGTATTCTTGCCTGGAGAATCCCATGGACAGAGGAGCCTGGTGGGCTACAGTCCATGAAGTTGCAAAGAGTCAGATGTGACTAAGCGACTAACACTTTCACACTTCACAGTCCCAAGACAACCGCTTAGGAAGGTGCTGAGGCTTAGAAAGGCTAAGTGGCTTTTTGTGGGTACTCAGCTAGATAAACAGCAGAGGCAGGGCATGGTGCATGGCTTCTACTTTCCTCCTCTATCCTAGCCATGTGCCCCCAGACCCTGGCAGCAGACATTGAATCTAAGGAAGATGTAAGGGAGTGTGCTGCTACGTTAAAAGTTACAGATTGTTACAGAGATAAACATTTAGACACACACAAACACAGGCACATACCATAATATTTAATGTATTTTGAATTCAACCGTCTGGTGAACTCACCTTTGAAACTCAAAACCTGCTTCCCTATGTATCTATCTATCAATCTATTTGGTCTCTGCTACTCAGATCTGTTTCTTAAATTTCACCGCATCACAAATCTTCTGGCTTCTTCTCTCTCTGTAGTTGACAGCGAAAGCTAAGGCCACCTTTCATTCATTCATACGTATGTTCCCCTATGTAAGTGAACCCCCTTGATGCCTTCTACACGACCTACCAAAACATGCTCAGTCTCTCAGCAGAAACACACACATACACAGGCGCACAAGTGCATGCACACACACACACCTACACTCTGAGATCTTTTTCATTCCCTCTGGCTTCTCCAGCTTACAGATGATATCTCCATTTTTTCTCTTATTCACTAACACATTATATTAAGACATTTCAAGCATACGCCAGGCCTCATATCCTAACCACCTAGCTTTGACAAATCTTAACAACTTTACCTTATTTTTTTCACCTTATTAAAGAAATACAACACTAAAACTACCATGGAAGCTCTCACATATCTCTCCTTGACCCTTCCTCTCTCCCTCACTAGAAGCAACCACTAACACGGACTACAGTCAATGTGGATTACTGCTTTTATTACTTATCAATGCTATGTAATCTTTTGTAATCTTCAAATTTCCTTTAAATGAAATCATTCCTTTAAATGGAGTATTATTCTGAAGCTTTCTTTGTTCTTTCGACATTGCTTTTGAGATTTTTCTATGCTGATCAGTCATAGCTCACTGTAACTGTGTTTTAGTAGTATACTGTTGCATTATACACGTTACTATTTATTTATACTTGCATTTTTATGAATATCTTTGTCATTAAAAAAATTTTTATTACAGGATCTTATCTCCTGCTCCTTCAGGAAAGCTAAACCCCTCACCCCAAGATGGGTAAACTTCCCCAGGGCTGCTGCAGCACCAGCTCATACCCTCACCACTCAGGTGTTGAGTAGTCTCTTAGGTTTGGGCCCTAGGGATACATCTTTTAATTTTTGCAAGTTTGGCTACATATTTAAAGCATGTTTAGGGAATTTCCTGGCAATCCAGTGGCTAGGATTTCACGCTTTCACTGCTGAGGACCATGGTTCAATCACTGGTCAAGGAACTAAGAACCTGCAAGCTTCACGGCATGGCCAGAAAAAACCAGACTAAAACAAAGCATGTTTATTGTAACTTATTCAACACATCTAACCAGTCCATTCTAAAGGCGATCAATCCTGGGTGTTCATTGGAAGGACTAATGCTAAAGCTGAAACTCCAATACTTTGGCCACCTCATGCGGCGAGTTGACTCACTGGAAAAGATGCTGGGAGGGATTAGGGGTGGGAGGAGAAGGGGACGACAGAGAATGAGATGGCTAGATGGCATCACCGACTCGGTGGACATGAATTTGAGTGAACTCTGGGATTTAGTGATGGACAGGGAGGCCTGGCGTTGTGTGATTCATGGGGTCGCAAGGAGTCGGACACGACTGAGCGACTGAACCGAACTGAACTGAAGTGTTACTTAGCAATGCTGTTGTCTGGTTAGCTTGTCCTTCTTATTGCCTAAAAGGAGAAGCCACATCTTTTCTCTCTAAAGTTCCCTTTCCTTTGATTTTCCACATCCTATTGCATGTCTTCCTCTCTGCTTCCCTTCCTCTTAAACATTCTGACCCCTTTATCGTTCTAATGTGTGATCATTTCCACAGATAAAACTGATAAAACTGGGCTTATGACTCACAAATCAAGAACCCAGAGTTCTCTTCTTGAGTTCCAGATCTTTATATACAATTTTGTTTTTGTTCAGTCACTCAGTCGTGTCTGCCTCTTTGCAACCCCGTGGACTGCAGCATGCCAGGCTTCCCTATCCGTAGCATTCCATGTCCCATGTACATTTTATAAAGAAATGCTTCAAGAATGGTTAGTTGCTAAGTCATGTCCGATTCTCTTTGCCACACCATGGACTGTAGCCTGCCAGGATTCTCTGTCCATGGAATTCTCCAGGCTATAATTCTGGAGTGGGTAGCCATTCCCTTCTTCTCCAGGGGATCTTCCTGACCCAGGGATCATATTCAGGTCTCCTGCATTGCAGGCAGATTATTAACTGTCTGAGCCACCAGGGAAGCCCTTCAGGTATGGTTCAGTTCAGTTCAGTTCAGTTCAGTCGCTCAGTCGTGTCCGACTCTCCGCGACCCCATGAATCACAGCACGCCAGGCCTCCCTGTCCATCACCAACTCCCGGAGTTCACTCAAACTCATGTCTATAGAGTTGGTGATGCCATCCAGCCATCTCATTCTCTGTCGTCCCCTTCTCCTCCTGCCCCCAATCCCTCCCAGCATCAGAGTCTTTTCCAGTGAGTCAACTCGTCGCATGAGGTGTTTCAGTTCAGTTCATTTCAGTCGCTCCGTCGTGTCCGACTCTCCGCAACCCCATGAATATTGCTTCTTAAAGGCAAACATCCAGGCACTTGAAAAAATTAACTACATTAAAAGATTCAGCCCCTCAGTGATCCCGTTACTTTCTAAGAACCTCCACCTCAAAGTGAATAACCACAGATCACAGAGCAGAAATGAAAAAAAGCAAAAGATTCAAAAAATGGGTGAAAATGCCAAGAATATGCGTTCAGAGGAGAAATGCATATGTGTCAAATAAGACACACTCTACGCTTTAATTCTTATTCTTGCTCTTAGCTTCTCTTCTTTGCCGCCCACCTTCTAGGACATCTGCTTGAACATCCTGGAAGAGTGAATCACCCTGTGTACAGAAACCCAGGAGTGTTAGTTTCTTGGAAGTCTGGCAGGTGACTCATATTTCATAGAGTTTGCTTTAACAATTTCATTTGGAAAAAAATTTTCATGTTTCCCCAATGTACAGACTGTCTGTTATGAAATTTAAATGGTAAAAGAATGCATTGCTTGCTAAAGCTAAAAAGTGTTATATACTTTTTGTAGCATGAGCTATCTTCCCATCATCATGTTGTCTCTATATTCATTTCTCGACCATAACTCTCAGCCATAACTATTGCATTAATTATGGCAATACTGTTTTAACAAATATCTCAAAATATATACAAGGTTCAAACACACTGACTTGAGTGTTTGGGATGGCTAAGCTCCTCCTTTGGAAATTCTAACACTTTCATATTTGAAAATGAATCAAGTATGAGGACATTATCATATATTACAGTCCCAATTAACAAAGAGGGAACTCTTTGTACGTTGAATACTCCTGAATTCTCAGTGAATTAGGAGGTTTGGTTTTGTCTGAATTTCTTTGTATTCCTGAAGTCTCCTAGTGGAATTCTTCAACTTAGGCCAGTTTCTGGACAGCAAGGGTTATGGTGAGCACTACAACTCAAGTGACAAGTAAGCTTACCTATTTAATGTGCCATAGGCCATAAATAATTAGACTGCTCTTTGGAAAACTTCCAAAGGGGTTGCTTTCTATCCCTTAGAAGAGTCAAATGTTTCCACTTGTGTAAAATCACATTTATTTCATAGTATAGGAAGAGAAGTAATAAAACATTTTATGTAGAGCACTCAGCTCACATACAATAGGAGACAAATAATAATCAATACACAGAATACAGCCTAATACAAGCAGTTTTAGAAGGATATGCAATGAGATATTAGCAGCCGTTTGCTCTGCTTGGTAAACTTCCATGTATTATCTCTTTTACAGTATTTATTTTATATTGGAGTATAGCTGGGAGAAGGAAAAGGAAACCCACTCCAGTATTCTTGCCTAGAGAATCCCAGGGGCAGAGGAGCCTGGTGGGCTGCCGTCTATGGGGTTGCACAGAGTTGGACACTACTGAGCGACTTCAATTTCACTTTTCACTTTCATGCATTGGAGAAGGAAATGGCAACTCACTCCAGTGTTCTTGCCTGGAGAATCCCAGGGATGGGGTAGCCTGGTGGGCTGCCGTCTCTGGGGTCGCACAGTCGGACACAACTGAAGCGACTTAGCAGCAGCAGCACTGTGTATCATGCATTATTTCCTTTGCTTGTCTGTATTTCTTTGTTTACAGTAAGTATAGATTTATAACAAGTAAAATTAGTCATTTTTAGTTTTTAAGATAATATTTTAAATTCAGTGAAAGTGTTTATAATTCATCTCTCTTTATACCTGAAGTTTCCCTGTTAACTGGATGGTCCAAACTACCCATTTGTAAAATAGCTCCTATTTCTCCACCTGAAATTTAACAAGTGTTTAAATTTTTATTAGTGACATGCAGATAGATTCATAAAGTATACATGAAAGAAAATACTTTCTCACCTAAGAAAGTAGTCCTTCTTTGCTTCAACATTCTAAGTTGGAGGAAAAGTATTAATAGCAGATAACCTAATAATCACTACAACATTTTCAATTAAGAGATGAATCACTGCCTGAAAGTCTAAGTAACCCAGATATGCCTTGAATTCTGTGGTGGCTTCTGTTCTCACCCTGGGCCTACTTTGAAGCTAAACTCAACTCTTTACCACATTCCCCCAAAAATTCAACACTAAATTTCAATCATAAGTAATGATAATTTTACTGAAGATTTCTAGGGGAAATGAAGAAAGGAAATTATATCACATATCATCCAGAAAAACTTGGCAAAATTTCATCTTCACTGTTTGCCCCCAGCACTCCCTTCGGTTGTCTATCAAAAAAATCCACTCTACTGTCTTAAATTCAGCTTTTGGGTTGTTCCAAGCAATACCTTCCACCATCAATAGCCCTTCCCCCTGCAATAACAAACAGATCAATAACTACTTAGCATCAGTTAAGCCCAGTTTGTGAGTGTTTTATGTTCCATTTCAGGCAGTTTATCAAAATATTCACCCAATAAACAGGTATGTATGTGTAGTGGTGGTGAAGGTAGTGAAATTTTGTAGCTAAGAGAATATTTCTACCAGATGGATAAATATACAAAATCTTCATATATTCATAAACACATATGAATAAATATACAATATGAAAGTCAATTCCGCTCTCAGCCTCTCCTGTCCCAAGCTTTGGCTTCTGACGAGGAAGAGCTAGCCAACCTGGGCCCCTTGACTTAAGTTCCCTCTACTTGGATGCCTTCTGTGTACCCTCTCAGAAAGTACATTTCAGTGGTTTCTGAGAAGACATGGAGTCTCCCAATGTGAAGTGTTTTGTAAGGAAACTTTTTTAGAAACCTAAAAAAGTTTTTCATCTATACTTGTATAATACACTTGGCTAATCAAGGTGTATTTTTCATTGGAAACACACAGCCAACTTTGACTTTCCTTCGACATTCACGTGTCCTATTAGCATATAAACTATATATAACATGAAGTTAGGCCAACTTACCTTGATAGCTGTCATAAATCCAAATTCAAACTTTTTCCAACTATTTACACCATCACTCAGCAACCATTTAGTAATCACCCAGTTACTGTTTCCAAGTATGTGGGCTCTAGCTTGTAAAGTCAGAGTGGGGAAGAGGAAAACACAGCCTACGAAATTTCCATCAAAGAAGTCTAAACTCCAGACACATCTTGAGTCACTCTGACTCTACTTGGTTAATGAAATTCTATGGAAACTTTTTCTACTCGTTGGCAATACTAAAACCTCCAGACCACTGGTTTCCAGCCTTATGGTACGCTGTGCTGTTTTTCCCTAATTGCTTTTTGAAACATAAGCTTGTAATTCTTCCACTCATCCTTGCTGTTTTGGGTGGTTTAAAGTTTTATGCTCACATATTATGTAAGTTATTCTTATTTTCAAGTAAAAGCAATTACAATTTTAGATTTTAATAGCTGACTTTATCATTTGCTGCTGAGTCTCAAATCTGCGTTACCCACCCTGTCTGTAGTGGCCACAGTCCATGGTTACTCCAGACATACCTAATGAATACAACTTTCCTGTTGTATCTATGAAGGAGAAGAGCATCTTAGCCCTGGATAGCCCCCAACTCCCCCTTTGCTTGTCCTCCCCCCATCCCTGTTATCATCAGCATCTTATCCTCCAAACTTTACCCACATCGCAATCATCTATCATTTCTTGAGATCCTAGAAAAAAATAAAAAAATTAATACATACAATTCAAAAGGGGCACAAAGATTTCAGGTGAATTTAGCAAATCTCTGATTGGACTAGTTCAGATTCCAGAAGGAAAGCATTTCCAGGCAGGGCCCTTAAAACTAGTCGGTTTCATCCTGGTGGCTACCATATGCTCTTCAGAGAGGACATCACACTGGACTGAGGGCAGCACTTTAAATTCTCTGAACCTCACTTGCTTCATCTGTATCTTCTCTCAGCATTAAATAGAAGAATGGGATTATGTAAATATAAATAAGTAATGTTTTATGAGTGCATGTGAGAACTGGTGAAACCTGAATAAGATCAGTGGGCTAGTTAACAGTATCATACAACAGCATTTCCTGGGTTTGATATTTCACCCTAGTCGTATAAGATGTTACCACTGGGGGAAGCTGGGTAAAGAATATACTGGTCTCCTGTACTGTTTTTTTAACTTCTTGTGAGTCTATAATTATTTCAAAATAATTTTTTGTGTGTGTGAAAAAAGTGAGAAAGGATTTTAAAGTCTTCCTAGAAAGCTACATTATATTCAAGAAATATTTAACGTTTACTTGTCTCATGTCCAGTGTCTTTTATGTCCCTAAGTGCTGTGTGCATCATTTTAAAGTAATAGCTACCTCCCCCATAAAACTCATTTAGCAAGAAATATCTTTAATTCCCCCCAATTTTTTTTAGCAAGCATTAATGTGATTTTTCTCTTTTGCTTATTCTGAGCACAAGCCATCATTCTGATTTGCCCAAATGTGGATACAGATGAGGTGGAGAAATTAATGTTTTGCATTCTTTTACCAAATACCAAAAGAAAGACTGGTGTTTTCATATTCAAATATGGGACTTTGCACAAAGACAACTAGACTTTTACCACAGGTTATTATTTGAGGAAACAATTATCTAAATTCCTTGATCTCCCCCTAACATGTTCAGGGATTGGTTTGACTGCCAAAACATAGAGTTTTCACTGGGGAAGTTCCAGAAGGAGAAAAGATGCTCCTCTTGGTCTCAGTGGAATGCAGAAAGGAGGAGAAAAAGAAAGAGTAGAAGATGCAGATGTATCAGTTTTTATATCTCTGGCAGCCCAAAACATATTAGGTTCATGAGGAAATAACATGGGGCAAAGGGGCATGGCCTTACATTTTGAACTTGGGGAGGAAGCTATCCTGAGCCAATGTCGGGCTCAGTATAGACACTGAGCAGAGTGGTAGGCAGATGGAACCCCTGAAGTTAGCTTTTCTGAGCTACTCAATTTCCCTGTGGCCTGAATCCTGAGCTCAGGGCCAACCATGTGGGAGAGGAAATCCCACAATGGGGTAGAAGACGATTTCAGGGCCAGCCAGATAGAAGGAGGATGTGGTGAGAGCCTCAGAGGCTGAGATGGCTAAGCCAAATGAATGGACCTTGAGTTCACCACTGGTATATTTCAAGTTTGGAGACCAATAGGTCAGTTTCACGGAAGGCAGAAAGGAATTCACTGCCAAGGCCAGAAGATGTCAGCTGGCACACTCTTACAGAAGTAGGAGGTCAGGAATCTCTTCCCACTAGGTCACAAACTCCACTTCTCCTTTTAAACCTGGACATCAACCAAGAGAGAAAAAGAGGGAAGATGCTATATGAGAGCTAAATATTTTCATCCTAGAGTATCTGAACACTGGGTTTCCCAGGTGGGCCTAGTGGTGAAGAATCTGCCTGCCAGTGCAGGAGACACAAGGGACATAGGTTCGATCTCTGGGTAGGGAGATTCCCTGGAGTAGGAAAGGGCAACCCACTCCAGTATTCTTATCTGGAAACTTTCATGGACAGAGGAGCCTGGCAGGTTACAGTCCATGGGACTGCAAAGAGCTGGACACTACTAAGCATACAGGCTTTAAACAGGATTAGACTTTGGGTTAATTTTTTTTTTTTTCCTATCAGCCAGCATATGATGACTCGTCTGCACACCTGAATATAACATAGTTAGTTGTGAGTTAAATATTTTTAGTCTACTGTCCATGTGTCTTGTAAACTATAGACAGTTTACAGCTAGAGAAAAGAAGAAAGATTAAAAGTGAGCAGAATTTGTTCTATCTCCGATTCAAATATACGGCAGGACAAATCATATTATTACACCCTTCCTTCTAAAGTCTAAACATAGTTTAGTGTAGCCAAAGCTCTTAGCATTTTTCTAGCACAAGCTTAAAAGGGCCAGAGAAGTCTAACATAGCATTGATTGAGCCCTTACCAATCAAACACATTGGTTGTTACTGGTACAAAGATGAGTAAGATTCATTTTCTTAAATTGCTAACAAGCATATAAGTAAATCATTGTGATAAATATATACACTAAAATTGCTTTAAAGACGATGCCAACAGAAGTTTTGAAGTTAAGATCCATCAAAACAGAAGAAAGATCCTTTAGCCAGTCTTTCACCAACACTCTAGTTGACAATGTAACTGAATCTTAATAGTGTGTTTAGTACTGCCATCTATAGTAGTTAAAAGAATCATATTTTAAAATTCGCCATTGTTTTTCATGGTCATTAAAATGCATTTTTTCATACAGTCTCATTTTTAAGACTAAATTCTTTCACATTGGGATTCATAGGCTTGCTATAATTTTCAGAGCAAATATCAACCTATAAAAGAATCACTTTTCTAAGCGTATTTGATGTGTTATGTCATTTAATTCTTAAAACAGGCATTAAATTATCCCATGTTATCAATAAAAATGAAGCACACAGAGTTCTTACAATATGATACAAGAGTCCACCTTTAATGACTGTGCTGCATTTTTTCTTCCATGTTCTTTTCCTAAAGCACTTGGCAGGTCTTTCCATGTAGTACCAGTTAATACAAATTGTCTTTGTTGTTCCACATTTACCAAAGCGTGTTCTTTAGAACACTAGAACTTTGTGCATAGGCTGCTGGTACTTTTTATTTTAATTACAGTTAAAGTTTCTGTTTTAAATAAACCAAATCCTTGGAGCTTTGGTGTACTAATGTGAACTGTATATATTTCCAATGGACATAGCAGCGTTTAGTGCTTTCTAAACATATAGACCATGTTGTAATGGAGCTTCCCAGGTCTATTAGTTTTCTATAGAGATATAGAACTAATGAGATATAAAAAATATCTATAATATATATGTAACATATATAATAAGATTTATTGATTTTAAGGAATTGGGTCACATCATTATAGAGGCTGGCTAGTCTAAAATCTGCAGAATGAGCCAATACCTGTGGAAGAGCCAATATACAGGTCAAGTCTGAAGAGCTGATATTGTGGATGAAGTCTTATGGCAGTCTTCTAAATTCCCTCCTGCTTGAGGACATCAGACTTTTGTACTATTCAGTCCATCAACTGATTGAATGAGGCCCACCACATTTTGAAGTGTAGTCTGCTTTTCTCAAAGTCCATAGATTTAAATGGGTCAAAAACACCTTCACAGAAATACCCAGAATAGACCCAGGAAAGCTAATGCATAAAACTAACTGTCACACTTGCAGATTAGGATTCCACAGAAGTCACTTTAGAAAACATTGTCCTGGCTGGATTATCAACTCCTTAAAGGTAAGATGTGGGTCTTTAAATTTTTATATCCTTCAATTTCTTGATTAATTGATAGCAAAAGACTGTAATTATGGTAAACGGAATGAGCACTGTGCTTAGAATCAAAAATACTGAGTCCAGTCTGGTTCAGCATTCTAGTAACTGTGGTCTTGAGGAAATAATTCAGCTTCTGCTCCCATCAGGCTTGTTATATATCAACTGAGAGTAATCATAACTGTTTAAAATTACATGAGAAGATATGTGAAAGTGTTTGGAACATACACTTATGAATTTTAAAATGTTTCCTAAATTAAACAACTAAAACTCCATGACAAATGATAACTACATGACAATATCAAATTATATCTCTGAAAATCAATATACTTCATGGCTTTTTTTGTTATTAATATTTATTCATTTTGCTTTTTAGCCAAAAATGAAACACTTCATGTTACTTTAGTGTTACCAAAAAGGGATGTGGGTTAAACCATATAAAATTGTCAATGTTTAGCAATTTTTGTGTTAAAAGAGTGGCAATTTCCTTTGGCTTATCCTAATACCCTGACCGCCGAAGAATCGATGCTTTTGAACTGTGGTGTTGGAGAAGACTCTTGAGAGTCCCTTATACTGCAAGGAGATCCAACCAGTCCATTCTAGAGGAGATCAATCCTGGATGTTCATTGGAGGGACTGATGCTAAAGCTGAAACTGCAATACTTTGGCCACCTCATGCGACGAGTTGACTCACTGGAAAAGACTCTGATGCTGGGAAAGGTTGAGGGCGGGAGGAGAAGGGGACGACGGAGAATGAGATGGCTGGATGGCATCACCGACTCTGTGGACATGAGTTTGAGTGTACTCCGGGAGTTGGTGATGGACAGGGAGGCCTGGAGTGCTGTGATTCATGGGGTCGCGGAGAGTCGGACACGACTGAGCGACTGAACTGAACTGAACTGAACTGAATACCCAGGTGGGCTTCCCAGGTGGCGCTAGTGGTAAAGAACTGCCTGCCAATGTAAGAGACATAAGATACTTGGGTTTAATCCTGGGTTGGGAAGATCCCCTGGAAGAGGAAATGGCAACCCACTCCAGTATTCTTGCCTGGAAGAATTTTATGGACAAAGGAGCCTGGCGGGCTACTGTCCATGGGGTCGCAGTGATTCAGACACCACTGAGCAACTCAGTATAGCACAGCACAATACTGTAATATGAATAGGTGGTAAAACGCGGGTTATACTTGAGGTTTCGGTTCACAGACTTGTTACTGCTAACTGGAACTTGATAGACCCCATTCATTATTGTCTCTGCTTACAAGAAGGTTTTGTTCTGAGGCACAATGACTCAGATTATCAAAAAGAACCACAAGAAAAAAATTTTGATCACTTTTTTGAATTGGCTGCAACTTTAAAAAAATCTCCTTTATCTAGTTTTTTATTCTTTTGTGTATCTCAGAAAACAATTTGAGAGGCCTGAGGGGACAGGAAACTTTTCTTAATAGTCATGCTGGCTTCCCATTGTTAACTGAAAAAAAAAATTATTGGAGTATAGTTGCTTTACTGCTCCTTGAACACATCAGGCACGTGACTTCACAGCTTCCCCCATCTATCTGCCTGCCTAATACTTCATCTCCCCAAGTCTCTATCAGATCTCACTTTCACAAGGAGACTTACCCTAACCACCCTATTTATTACTTTTAGCAAATTATCTTCCACATGTTCACAACACATTGTCCTGGTCCTTTTTTATTCTGCTTTATTTTTTTCTTTTTATCTGTAGCATTTATCTAACATATAATTTAATTTTCTTATTTGTTGTATCTAGTTTTTATTGTTTGTCTTCCTCTCTATAAGCTTCTCAAGAGTAGGAATTTGTCGATTTCGTTCACTGATTATCTAAAGCCATAGAACAATGTCTGGAACCTAGCAGGAGCTCAATAAACATTAGTTGAATAAATAGGTTTGATGAGAAGACCTAATAGGCAAGATGAGATAGGCAAGACATGTTGTTGAATCACTAGGAAAAAGTAGTCGTTTCCAGAATCAAGGGACAACAAGAGAGGAAGACATTTAGTATCAAAGTCATTGAATAAAAATTTGATTCTAAATTTTTGTTCTTAATTTGTGGAAAACTCTGCTTACATGCTATAAGACACTGAGAGATAATTGATGATGAAATCATCAGAATAAGCCCATTTTCTGAGATGAGATCCAGACAGATCAGGAGGTAATATATGAATCTATTGCCAAAGTCAGTTGACTGGAGTCACTGTGGACAATATTTCCGTTTTTTTCTGTATCCCAGAGTAACAGGACTAACCATGCCATCTTCCTTTTCTTTTGCCCTTAAATTGCTAATGTGGCCATAACTTATAAAAATATTCTTGGACCTAACCAGTGAATAAGGACTGTAATAGAGGCAGATCAAATTTAAAGATCAGGGAAACCACAAACCATGATGGAGATGCTATGAATGTGACTAACTCATTCTGGCAGGAAATATAGGAGTCAGCCCTCCAAATCACAGGGCAAAGGTCAACCTGGACACCAGTTCACAAATTTGAGTCACTGAAATTGTGCCTAAACCTAAGTGAAGCAGAAGTAAATGTCTGGTTCATTCAAAAAGAGTGTTTTCTGTACAATTGAGAGAGGGTGATGCTCAACATTCAGAAAACAAAGATCATGGCATCTGGTCCCATCACTTCATGGGAAATAGGTGGAAAAACAGTGGAGACAGTGTCAGACTTTGTTTTTTTGGGCTCCAAAATCACTGCGGATGCTGATTGCATCCATGAAATTAAAAGATGCTTACTCCTTGGAAGGAAAGTTGCGACCAACCTTGATAGTATATTAAAAAGCAGAGACATTACTTTGCCAACCAAGGTCCGTCTAGTCAAGGCTATGGTTTTTCCCATGGTCATGTATGGATGTGAGAGTTGGACTATGAAGAAGGCTGATCGCCGAAGAATTGATGCTTTTGAACTGTGGTGTTGGAGAAGACTCTTGAGAGTCCCTTGTACTGCAAGGAGATCCAACCAGTCCATTCTAAAGGCGATCAGTCCTGGGTGTTCATTGGAAGGACTGATGCTAAAGCTGAAACTGCAATACTTTGACCACCTCATGCGACGAGTTGACTCACTAGAAAAGACTCTGATGCTGGGAAAGGTTGGGGGTGGGAGGAGAAGGGGACGACAGAGCATGAGATGGCTGGGTGGCATCACTGACTCTATGGACATGAGTTTGAGTGAACTCCGGGAGTTGGTGATGGACAGGGAGGCCTGGCGTGCTGTGATTCATGGGGTCGCAGAGAGTCGTACACGACTGAGCGACTGAATTGAACTGAACTGATGCTACCATGGTAGAGCCTTTGTTGCATGTATTCTAGATCTGGTAACATATTAAACCCCTACAATGACTCTATGAGGTAGGTACTAAAAACTCTCCTTTTACAGAAGAGAAAACTAAGAAAGCTTTTCTTAGTTTAAGAAAGTTGTAGGTTTAAGAAAGCTGCTCCAGGTCACACAGCTGGGAAACCAAAATTTAAACCTTGATGTCTATAAATTTAGGAATGCATGGTCTGTTATCAACTTGATACCACCTCATAACACAACAGAGAAGAGATTATTCCTTGGAAGACTATTATAAACAAACTTTGCAGTAACACATTAAATAGAGAAGACACTGCAAATCACTAGGCAAAATATCTTAATTTTAGAAATAGGAAAAATTGTTTAAAGTCTTTGTTTATCCCTTAGAGATATAGAACATTATTTTTTATTGGGTCCCTGGTGGTTCAGACAGTAAGGAATCTGCCTGCAATACAGGAAACTCAGATTCAGTCCCTGGAGAAGGGAATGGCTACCCACTCCAGTATTCTTGCCTGGAGAACCCCATGGACAGAGGAACCTGGTGGGCTACAGTCCATGGGGTCACAAAAAGTCAGACATGACTAACAAAGCACACACACTCTTTAGTGGAGTGAGCTATATGAGATGGACTAGCTGGCCTCTTAGAGTTCTTTTACACCTACACATCTTTAATTTACACACTAAGAAACATAATATCTTAGAATAACAGAACCAGCCTAAATCTGGTGTGGTAATTCACAAGTTGTTATTCAGCTAGGTTTATAATGTGGATTTGGGACAATTCAGAATTACACGAATCTTCTGTCATTGGAAGGCTGAGGTTTGTTCCTGTCTGGAAGTTTGTGCGAGCGTGAGTCCACTGATTGAGGGAGTGATTGTGGTCTGCCAAGAGTCCTGTGTAAAAAGGAAGTCGTTTCTTCTAACAGCCTTGTTTGTGTTTTTGAAAACTGTTTCAGTTTATGTCCTGTCTCCATTCCCAGGCCCAGCCCTCTCAAAGTAAACAGATGACAAGCAGTGGTGGTAGAGACATGGTGATGCAGGGGTGGGGATGGAGGTGGAGGAAGGAAAGAGATTTCCCTAGGGCAAGAAGATTTTAAAGGAACCCATATGTAGTTGGGAAATAACCTCAAGTGCCAAAACCAGATGGGATTTATAAAATCAAGATCAGTCAAATGTGTAAGTGTAAATATAGGCTGCTAGAAACTTCATGTATTTATTCTAAATGATCAAACACTGGATATTCTTATACTAAACTCCAGCTAAATTAATGGCTAAAGATGAATTCTTGGCACATACATAGGTGCACCACCTCATCCTGTTTGTCTCCACCCCTCTGTTTCTACTTGCCCAGAAAACTCACTTGTTTCTGATGCTTTATGGAAGAATAGACCCTGAGCTCCCTTAATTCAAACTGTATCACTAAATACCCTGAGAGATTAAAAAGAAGGAAAGAAAGAGAGAGAGAGGAAGGGAGAAAGAAAGAAAGGAAAAAGGAGGAAGAGAGAAAGGCATTGAGAAAATAAATTTCCAGAATCTTAACTAAATCTGGAAAATAGGCCAAACTTTAAAATTTCCCTTCTTTCCAAGTCTGCTCCCAAGACCTTAGCTGACCCTACTTGAGTTAGAATGTTCTCTTTTGCAAACAAGAATTAATTGCAATCCTTGATTCAGTAACATTGGAATTCACATAAAGGTCCCTCTTATATGCTTGTCTACCAAAATACATATAATTTAAAATAGCAGTAATATGAGGTTCCTCTATTTAAAAGCAAGCAATTCTGTAGTATTAAGGTATCAATTATATACAAAGGGCTTGTCAAAAATTTAGTTGTTCACATTTCCATGTCAGAATAAAAAGGAATAAAAAGGAAAGACAATTGCATCACCTGGGAGATGATATAATTCTATTGTGCAAGTCAAAAAATAACTCTGGAAGACTTGGGATGATTATTGGTCATGAATACTAACATAGATCCTGACTATACCCACCTAAGGCTCCATTAATTCTCAGCTACATATTGTGGGTATCAATTTGTAAAATGTCAAGGCATTTATTGAAATATGAAGTAGCCATTTCCTGACTTACTCCAATAAGTTAAACTTTCTGTAGAAAATTTTTAAATCCTTAAAACGTAAGTATTTACCTGAAAGCTTTGAAATTCCCAAAACGTCTGACTCTGAGCCAAAGTAATGTGGATTGACATTTCCCCAAATGCCATGTTCAAATACTACATTCAAAGGAAAGCTATGCCCAGGTGTCATGAATTAATAGAGTTTGTTATAATCATTGGTTGATGTGACTATGTGTGATTTTAATATATTTAACTTATAGTTTATATGTAAATATATTTTATATATAAAATAGTTATATATGTAGTTAAATAGTATATATATGTGCATGTAGTTTGGATAGTGTTATGAGTATGTGCTTTTTATGATTTAGAAAAAATAAATCTTTGCTTTTCTGATGGAGGAAAACTACATTTTTAAGGTCAGATTTTGATGTACCAATTTAGGAATTAAAGTTGTGCCAATACAGTACTTATATTTAAAAAAAAAGAGCTGCCATATATATGCTTACCAACTTCAGAAATTTTTACAGAAGATACACTTGGAACAAAATTACGTGTGGATTCCCTAATGGCTCCCCTGGTGGCTCAGGTGGTTAAGAACCTGCCTGTCATGCAGGAGACCCAGATTCAATCCCTGGGTTGGGAAGATCCCCTGGAGAATGGAATGGCAACCCACTCCAGTATCCTTGCCTGGAGAATCCCATGGACAGAGGAGCCTAGCAAACTACAGTCCATTCTGTTCCGTTGCTCAGTCGTGTCCGACTCTATGCGACCCCGTGGACTGTAGCCTACCAGGCTTCTCCATCCATGGGATTCTCCAGGCAAGAATACTGGAGTGGGTTACCGTTTCCTTCTCCAGGGGATCTTTCCGACCCAGGGATCGAACCCAGGTCTCCCGCATTGGAGGCAGACTCTTTAACCTCTGAGCCACCAGCGAAGCCCTACAGTCCAGAGGGTCGCAAAGAATCAGACACTGACTGACTGTTAGTCAGACACTAACATATAAGACATAACATATACACAAGTGGATTAAGTTATTCACTGTATACTTGTAACTACAAAATATTGGAAACAATTAAAGGCTCTCACATAGGGGATTGACTTAATTAACTGTGGTAGTCAACTGATCTTTGACAAAGGAGTGAAGGCAATACAATGGAGCAAAGCTGGTCTTTTAGTCTTTTCAACAAATGGTGCTAGAACAAGTGGACATCCAAGTGCAAAGAAAAAAAAATTAATCTAGACAAAGACCTTACATCTTTCACAAAATCAGCTCCAAATAAATCATAGACATAAATGTAAAATACAAAATTATAAACTCCTAGCACAGAGCATAGCAGAAAACCTAGATGACCTTGGGTATGGTGTTCAGATACAACACCAAAGGCATGATCCATGAAAGAATAATGTAACTATACTGAAGGGAGAAAAATTAATCCTAGTCATTTTGGGACACAGAATCTGTGTCCCAAATAAATTCTAAGTCTAGAGACACAAAGAACCGAAAATGTTTCTTGAATTCTACTTAGTAAATTTTTTTTCTCTCAATGTTATTGGTTAGTAATTCCGTCATTCCTTGTATTGTAAGATTGAGCAATGAATAAAAATATTGATAATGTTGGGAAACAAGTTTCTTGCAATTGGAGAAGAAAGATACTATTATGAGGAGTTAGAAAGGACCATATAGTACTGAATGGTCATTGAACTCATTGCACTTTATATGTGTAATTATAAACATAAGCAGAGAGACCCAGACAGAGATGTAGCTAACGATTGTACTTTTGTTGACTAAAGGAGCCTAGATACAGTGATCCTTGGAGAAACAGCTGATTTCAGAGTTAGCACAGCTCATACAAGATGAGCCTAAAACATTTATTTTTACCGAAAAGTAAGGAAGTTCTTAAAAAATAATGACGTGTCAAAAGGACACAAGAGCCTACTTATAGGCGCTTACACAGGTCAAATCTGAGGGCGATTTGAGTACCAAAATAAACAATGATTCAGTGTATTTTAATCAGTTGGAGTAAGAAAGAATCCATGAGTCTCTACAGATAAAAAAAATAAAATAAAAAATAAGAAGGGAACTCTTTTCCTTACAGTAAAAGCCAATAAATGTAGGGGGAATAATGGCAGTTTTAAAAATCACCCTCTGGAACTGTCATAGTAAAAACTGAATCAAGGAAGAATTATTATTTGATACTAAAGACAGGTAAAAAATTAACAAGAAACAGAATACTTTTGGTTCTCAACTATCTCACCACAAATAACTCCCAATTTACAAGGTGTAAACACTCTCTTTGCAGAATAAAAACCTAGTGAACACCAATGTAACCACAGGACCAAATTTGGCCTCAGTAGTAATGGCAAAGTTGAACATCTTGTGCTCCCAGAAATGAAGCACTGAGGACACGCTATCACTGATTTAAAAAAAGTGAAAGTCTCTCAGTCGTGTCCAAGTCTTTGTGACCCCATACAGTCCATGGAATTCTCCAGGCCAGAATACTAGAGTGGGTTCAGTTCAGTTCAGTCGCTCAGTCGTGACCGACTCTTTGCGACCCCATGAATCACAGCACGCCAGGCCTCCCTGTCCATCACCAACTCCCAGAGTTCACTCAGACTCATGTCCATTGAGTCGGTGATGCCATCCAGCCATCTCATTCTCTGTCGTCCCCGTCTCCTCCCGCCCCCAATCCTTCCCAGCATCAGAGTCTTTTCCAGTGAGTCAACTCGTCACATGAGGTGGCCAAAGTATTGGAGTTTCAGCTTTAGCATCAGTCCTTCCAATGAACACCCAGGATCGATCTCCTTTAGTCGTTCCCTTTTCCAAGGGACTGTCCCAATCCAGGGATCGAACCCAGACCCAGGTCTCCCACATTGCAGGCAGATTCTTTACCAGTTGAGCTACCAGGGAAGCCCACCACTGATGCAGCATTTGCCAAAAATACAAAACATTATGAGGAAATATGGACAAACCCAAACTGAGGAACAGCCTACAAAATAAATCGACTCTTCGAAGTGTTAACATTACTTGGTAGGGGCTAAGGAAATGTTGTACCAAAAAGGAAAGAAAACTTAATGCAATGCATGATTCTGTTTTTGGGGGGGAGGTGGTCAGAGAAAATAAAATATATTAAAGGACATAACTGAAGATGAGAAAAAAACTAGATTTGATCTGGAAATTAAAAAGTGATATTGTATCATCATTAAACTTCCTGACTGTAGTTGCACGAAAGTCTTTGATCTTAGGAGATACACCCTGAACTTCTGCTGCATAAATGGGCATGATGACTCCAATGTACTCTCAGAAAGTTCAGGGGAAAAATTAAAGCTATCCATAAATATACACAATGAGGATATTAACAATTAGTAAAGATGGGTGGAGGTTATATAGAGTTCTTTATGCTATTCTTACAACCTTTCTGTGTCTTTCAAATTCTTTCTAAATAAATATTTCTTTTAATACAACTAACTGTATTTTTTACAAATTCATTATAAGAACTAGACTACATACTGAAAGTTATAAATTAGCAATTGTAAATCTCCTGTAATTCCATAAATTGTTAACTCATTGTCTTTCCTTCAGAATGATTTTACATATACATATATCTTTTTAATGAGTTAATACCAAAAAAAATACATTATACAATCTTTGTGCAAAAATATGTGATTTTAATGTTTCTCTTTGTAAAATTTTTATTTCTGTGTTGAGCACCCATTTAATCTGATACCGAAAACAATTTAGTTACTTTAAGAGAAATTCAGAAGTAATGAGCGCATCCAGAGTTTAAATGTAGTTCAGCACTAAACCATCCTTCACTTGTCTTGCCACAAAGTGGGGTCTAAATTCCAGGTGATCTTATCTGGTTTATAGGCCACGGTGGGGCAGGGGACCACCGATTGGAGGAATTCTGTGTATAACCAGGACATCAACATTTTTGACTGACACTTAGCTGGAAATAATTTCCATCTTTTTGTCTTGTCTTTCAGCCTCTCTGTATTGTACATTTTAAATCCAACTCTTTATGTGGAGTTAATAAAAATCCAATGACCCTAAGCTAACATTTAACTTAGCGGTAATTAATTCAGTTGAAGTCATAATAGTAATAGTCTGACTTTTTGAAGCTCAGGTCACAAGATTTTTTGTCACCAACAAAGCCTGTGTCCCTTGGATGAACTGGTGTATATATATCAGAAATGAGTCTGGAACATTGCCAGTCTGCAAATCCTAAAATCTGACCAGTACTATTACCCACCAAATGAGTACTGGGATCTCTTTGCTTAATAATCACTTTTAACAGCAAAATTCTGTAAGGTAACTATCCTTCAATAAAAAATAAATAAAATTTTCAAAATCACATTTTGAAAAATTAAAGAGATACATATATATAAAGTAAGCTTGTTTGTTTGTTTTAATTTTTGGCAATGTCAAAGGGCACAAGATAAAAATTTTATCTCCATCTCTCAGTATTAATTTGTGCCACCCTGGCTTAAAACATATCAAGGGTTGACAAACTGCAATCCATGGACCAACTCTAGCCCCCATCTATTCTTGTGAATAAAGTTTTAGTGAAACACAGTTAACTCCAATTCCTTTTATGTATCATCTATGACCACTTCCTTGATGTATTAACAGAGTTGAGTAGTTGCATCATACTGTATGGCCTAAAAACTTTTATTATCCAGCTTTTAAAGAGATTGGCTTAGACGGTAAAGAATTATGCCTGCAATGCAGGAGACACAAGTTCAACCCCTGGGTTGGGGAGATCCCCTGAAGAAGGAAATGGCAACCTACTCCAGTATTCTTGCCTGAAGAATCCCCAAGACAGAGGAGCCTGGAGGGCTATAGTTCATGGGATCGCAAAGAGTCAGACACAACCGAGAGACTAACACTTTCACTTGAAGAGTTTTGCTACTCCCTTAAAAATGATAGCATACTATACATGCTATTCTACCACTCTTTATCGCTTCTCAGACTTTTGGCTAAGATTGAGTATTCTACCACTCTTTGCTCTTCATTTAATATTAGCCATACTGTAGTCAATATATAGACCAACTTCTTTGTTTATAGCAGTGGAATCACATTCCATTGTTTGTTTAAATAAACTCCATAATTTGCTCACCTGGGCTTCCCACGTGGTGCTAATGGTAAAAAAACAAAACAAAACTCGCCTGTCAATGCAGGAAACATGAGATTCGAGTTCAATCCCTGTGTTGGGAAGATCCCCTGGAGTAGCAAATGGCAACCCACTCCAGTATTCTTGCCTGGAGAATCCCATGGACAGAGAAGCCTGATGGGCTAGTCTATAGTGTTGCAAACAGTCAGACACAATTGAAGAGACTTAGCATGCTTACATATGATTTGCTCAAATTAAAATAACTAAATCTAAAATAACTTTTAATTAATCTAAAATAACTTTTAGGTTATTTTCTGGTCTTTGTGTGGAGAAGGAAATGGCAAGCCACTCCAGTATTTTTGCTTGGGAAATCTCATGGACATAGGAGCCGAGCAGGCTACTGTCCATGAGGTCACAAGAGTCGGACATGACTTAACAACTTCACCACCACTACCACTTGGTCTTCAGAAAAGATGATACTTTCATGCATTTGTGCAAAGTATATTTGTTGGCACCACTTTTACAAATGAAATTATTGAATGAAGGCAATGTGTATTTTTTTAATACATATTGCCTGATTGCTAAGTGTAAAAAGTTTTATAACAAAACTGATGTAGAATTGATTCGGTCCAAAAGTGAGACCTACTTCTCGTACTCTGCTTTCTATTTAGATAATGTTGGGAAGAAAAAGATAGTCAAGGATTATAAATGAGATAATAAAGAAGTAATAATGTAGCACAGTCTGGGCAAACTGTGTAACTTTAAAACATTATATTTTATAGAAATGAGAAAGAGAAAGGAATAATTAAAATTACACAATACAGCTTTTAGTGGAGTTAAGGAAAATAGAAAATTTTATTTTATGGTCTTCAACAGGAAAAAATCATTCACAATTTGCTAAAGTTGTTTTATATATTAAATTAAATAACAGTTTCAAATGTGGGCAAATACGTCTTCAGTTGCAAAATTTCAGAGACAGGCTGTACTTTTTCCTGATAAAAGTCAAGTCCAGTAAGAAGTTCCACATCACGCACGCGGGCAGTATGTGCATTGAATCTTTCTTCAACCCAAACAGATTCTGATTTATTTTCCTGAAACAGAAAAGCAAAAGATTATTTCCCCTGAAGCATGGTTTTTCATTAACAGAAAATTCTTTTATTACTTAGAAGTTGTCCTTTTTTCCTGTGGTTTTTTTATTGGCTTGTTTTTTTCTGAGGTATATTAACATACAACATTATATTAGCTTAAAATGTCCAAATCATTGATTCGATATTTGTTCTTATGGTTTTTATTGCCTTAAATCTTAATGTGATAGAGCTAAATTTTGTTGTATGTTAACATAAAAAGAAAAATGAAAGTACAAGCTATACAATAGCAAATACAGACTGCCATAAAGTAGAGCCATTTTTATATTTACTTCAGATATAACTTTTTTAAAGAAACAAAACATTAAAGATGAAGTCAGGTCTTACTCAGAGCTAATCATTGTCATGAGTCAGTGTGAATCCAGTCTGTTTTTTTTAACTTTTACTGAACATCAGTGTAAAATATATAGCATTGACTTATGTTTTCAAACTTATATAAATGATATAAATGAGATTCTATACTTCTCCATTCAATTTTATGTTTGTAATCTATTCATAGTGAAATATCTAAATCTAGTTAAATCATCTGCTTTTAGCTATGGTTTGTGGCAGCTCAGTTTATATTTTCATTGACATATTGATAGTATTTTTGTCATTATAAATAATAGTGTCATGAATAAATTGGCACATCTTATATGTTTAAGAACATGAGTTTCTAGGATATATAAATGAAATAGCTGGGTCATAGAGTATATGCAACTTTAACTTTACCAAATAGTAAACCTAACACTCCTCAAAGTGTATATAACAATTTACACTTCCACTGACAGTAGAGGATAATCCCCATTTCCCCACATCCTTGCCAAACTATGTTGTGAAATAGCGCTTTATCCATGTTTAAAGTTTATTACTCTGAGTATTAGAGTGTCTTTCAGATACTTCTTGGCCATTTGACTTTCAGTAGATTTTTAACTAAATATAAAAAATAGTATACTGGAAAAATATAAATAGCATAGTAAGAAAATTTTACCATAGATACTCTATGCATATGTATGTATATATATGGGTTAGTTCAACAATTTGGAGCCATGGATTGCTATGAAATTCCTTATTCTTTATTTTTGACTTTTCTGACAGTCATATGAAGTTGCTAAATTTCTAAAGTAAGAAAGTTTACAAGTTTGTTAATTAGATGAGTCTGCATGAATAACTTTCAATTGACTTTAGCATGTTTGTTCACTTGTTTTTTAAATATGCAAGTTTAAAATAGGCAACTACTATTTGAGCCAGAGGAAGCATAAGAGGAAATCACTGTTTCAAACCTCTAAAGTATTTTTCCAGGAAAGATTCATGAGGTGAGTTATTGTTTTTTAAATAAATATGTGATGTGCTAATTTTAACTCATATTTCTAATGGGAATCAAATTCAGTCTTTTCTTCCTGCCTTTACTCTTTAGGGCTTCCCGCATAGTTCAACTGGTAAAGAATCTGCCTGCAATGCAGGAGACCCTGGTTTGATTTCTGGATCAGGAAGATCCCATGGAGAAGGGAAAGGCTACCCACTCCAGTATTCTGGCCTGGAGAATTCCATGGACTACAGTCCATGGGGTGGCAAAGATTTCACTTTTTCACATTTTAGCAACATTGAATGGTTTTGGTCCCTTTTTCCATAAAGTTTTCTCCCATTTGGCTTTTATTATTCTATTTTCTCCTGGCTTATTTGGTATCCATCTAACTGAATGTTTAGTGAACACCTGACAATCTTTTGTAAACCTGCAAAGAAATGATCTTAAAGAACAACATAATTATACCTAGGTAGGGGTAATACTCAAGCTATTTCATATCAGATAGTTCACCAGCACCAACCAATCTGAACAGAATTCAGCTATAGACAACTGCTCTAGCTGTATGAATGCATCCCGAAAGAATAGAAGCCTTGTGTATATTGAGTTTCTATGAACCATATTTAAATATAGGCTTTTGATCATTTATATAATCCATTTATTAATTTATATGTATTACACCTGTTACATAAATAGAAATACTGTATACACCCCAAATAAAACCCAATTTGTAAGTTTTTGAGGTGATATCAGTTTCAGTGTTTTCTCTCCTAACTACTTCCTTATTCACTTATAGTCTGGTCATTGCTGGCATCACACTAATGAAACCATCTAGATGAGGATGCCCATAGTGGAATTTTTGAGGCCCTTTCGCTTAGCTGTTCTGAAAGTTCCTTCTTTATCTTCCATAGCTCTGCTCCCTTATTCAATGACACCTTCTGTTTTCTCAGCTTACTTTAGTTTTTTGCCCTTCTGGAAGAACAGACATCTGATCTTTGGATTTCTTCTCTCTGCTTTCTTCTGTTTGGCAATTTCATTTCACTCCTGTGATTTAATACAAAATCTATCTCTATAATTCTGATCTCCTCTAAGTTCCATACCTGTATTGTCTTATCCCCAATTCTATTTACAATACAATTGTATAGCCCCAATTACATTTCCAGGCTTCCCTGGTAGCTCAGATGGTAAAGAATCTGCCTACAATGCAGGAGTCCTTGGTTCGATCTCTGGGTCGGGAAGATCCCTGAGAGAAGGGAATGGCAACCCATTCCAGTATTTGGCCTGGAGAATTCCATGGACAGAGAAGCCTGGCAGGCTACAGTCCACTGGATCACAAAGACTTGGACACAAGTGAGTGACTAAGCACACACACAATTACATTTCCAACACATACTAAGTTAAAATACAGATAGTCATGTGGACTTACAACAACATTCTCATTTATCTGACAGGAATTTAATAATACAAAGTTAAGGGGAAAAAGAAAAAGGAGGAAGAGGGAAGAAATGATGGAAAAACAAAGGAAGAAAGAAAATAAGAATCAAGTTCTCTACATCAAGTGTGAGGTGGAATTGTGAATCTACCATTTCTACAACTGGTGTCAGTTGCCTCACACCTCTTGCAGTGTGAGTACCTCCATAGACTCAGTGATTTGAATATATAAAAATGCAGAATTTTCATACAGTATGACCCTTAAAGCAAGCTAACTATTTCACAATTTCACAATTAAAGCACAATTACTTGTTCTAATACTAGCGGAAGTGTTGGCGGATTCTACATCACTCAAACAGTAAAGAATCTGTCTGCAATTCAGGAGACCCAGGTTCTATCCCTGGGTCAGGAAGATCCTCTAGAGAAGAGAATGGCAACCCACTCCAGTATTCTCGCCTGGAGAATTCCATGGACAGATGAGCCTGGTGGGCAACAGTCTATGGGGTTATAAAGAGTCAGACATAACTGAGTGACTAACACTTTAACTTTCTTTTCAAGGTATAACTTGTGGAGGTACTGTACTTTCTTGGTGATTTGATTCTAGGTGATTTTATCTGTATACAAGATTTCACTTTATATTCACTTTAGAATGTAACTCCTTCATGAAATGTGATTTCTTTATAATGACCACCATTCACTTACTGTTTATTGAGAATTCTTAGGAGTCTATATGAAACATTTAATTTTCATAACAACAGCATTAGGGGGTGAACTCTTTCATACATTTGAGGAAAGTGACACTCAGTTGTTTCCCCAAAGAGGCCAAATCAGTACATAAACTCAGATATTCAACTCTAAAACCCATTCATTTGCATTCTAGTCTCTACTGTAGCATCTTAGGCATTCAACTAGTTTCTCAATTGAAGGACCACAAACAACAAATTTATCCTTCACAAAACAATTGATCATTTTCTGTATTTCTTGGCCAGTCACACCTAAATTTTCAGTTACCTGACTTTATCATCCTGTCTCTTCCCTCCTTCACATCAAATTGACAGTCACATGAATCAATGTCACAATCTCTCTTATAATCATATGTCTCATTGTTCTATCTGATGTCATGCCCTGATTACTATTCTATCAATTCTTTAAAATCTTGGAATATGTCCAGCTTATTGGTCTTCATGTCTTAGTCAATAGAAATGATGCCTTATTAATTTTGAGAGTGTCTCCACTGTGTATGCACAGGAAAAGCTTTGTACCATTTGTGCTTTACCTTGAAGTGTAGGTGGAATTTTTAGCAGATAGAAAAGAAAGACATTCTAGAAGAGAGAAGCTCATGAGCAAGGACATGGAGGTAGGGAAAACTAAGAGCTGGTCAAGTAATTTCAAGAACTTCAGTTGACGTGAAACTTGGGTCTGCAAAGTCAACTGAGGGTAAATTGTGAAAAGCCTTAAGTACAGGCTGGGAGATTTTTGTTGTTTTTGTACAGTACTTTTATTCAGGGTAGATAGATAATCAAAGTTTGTGGATAAGAAAATACTCGTAATGAAAAGCTAAATTTTAAGATGAGGAACTTGGTCGTGGTATACAGAGGTAAAGGTGAAAAGGACAGGAGACAGTGAAATGACTGAAAATTCATTTTCAAAAGTCCTAATAGAAGGTTGAGATGGCTGGATGGCATCACCGACTCTGTGGACATGAGTTTGAGTGAACTCCGGGAGTTGGTGGTGGATAGGGAGGCCTGGCGTGCTGTGATTCATGGGGTCACGGAGAGTAGGACACGACTGAGCGACTGAACTGAACTGAACTGAACTGAATAGAAGGTAATAAGGGCCTAAACCAGGGATAGCAAATAGCTTCTTCTTTGCACACCCATTATGAGTGGCTACCTAGAACCACTATGATAAAGAACTCTTTATTCCTGATTGAGTGGAAAAGAGTGTCACACCAAGAGTATCAGTCACCAAAGTCTGCCACTGGAAGAGGAAGTGCATAATAACAGCTTCCCCTTGTCTCAACTAACTAAACTTCTGACAAGACAAATAGAAAGAGTTTCAACTATACAACATCTCCTGCTATACAAACAGCTTCTTGTTTGGAAACTCTTCATGGTTCTAGGACTGTGAGTGATCCATTGCTTAGTCTCTGACCTTTGCCCTCCATTTCTAGTCAGTGAAGGCAAACATCAAACACTGAAGTTCAAACCCTATCTTCAAGACTCAGCTAGAATGTTGCTTTCCTTACCAGAAAGTATTTCTCCTTTGAAATCCCACAACAGTTTTACCTGTCCCTCTTTGTGCCACTTATTTTTCTTTTCTCTATTTGACTAGGCTTGTCAGTGCTAGATTATGAGCCTTTTTTTTTTTTTGGTATAATTCATATCTGATTTATTTGTGTATTTCCCAGAGTACATAGCATGGTGAAAGCAGTTACATGTTCAATACCTGAAAGAATAGAGAGGAATCTCAACCTGGCCTAGAATTTAAGCTTTTATCCATCCCTAATAGCCCATGGGATTTTCCATGTGAACGCCCATTTCTACAAATCAGACGTGCCTACTTTTTAATTATCCTACCTACCTGCCAAAATAGTTCTCATTCCTAACTTCCCTTTCTTTTTCCTAATTGTCTACATTTAAAATCTCTGATTCAGCTTTGACTCTCCATTTTCCTTTGGCTCTTGCATCCAGGCAATTACCAAGTCCCTCCCTTCATTATCTCCACGGAAAAGTCTTTCTAATCTTTTCACTGTGTTCAAATGATGCCCATCTTTTAGGGCCTTACTTCCACCTCAGTTTACGTAACCATTATTGATTATTCCAGCCAGATGTGTTTTGAATTTGAAACAGTAAATCCTTATGACAATATTTGGCAATGAATCCCAACTTTGTAATGTCTCTTACTTTCTAATTTTTAAAATAATTCTTATATGATCAACTAACCCATTAATGTATCTGCATTTCATTTACATATATCATTTACATATCAAAGTTATATATGAACTCCTTGCTGGCAGAGACAATGTATTCCTTCCTGGTGCATTCTAAAACGTATCTGTCATGATACTGTGCAGTTACAAGGTATTCAATATATTTGTTGAATGACTTCAGTAAAGACCAATTATCAGGATGCATATTTTTTCTATGAAGAACATATATGAAGTCAAAGTAAATATTTACATGTAAGTTGACTTGATCCACAAGATTTTGAAGTGACCTAATACATGATGTTAAACAAGGAATGTCATTTGAACCAACTTATTTTGCAAATATATATATATATATAATGTATATATATATATTTTCAGACTTCACGTTTCAACTTGATGGGATTTTTATATTTACGTATTCACTTAAGAAACATTAATTATGTGCCAACTTTGAGAAAGAACCTTAAGGTATGCATTCAGAATAAAAGATTAATAAGCTACAACCCTTCCCTTATTAGTGAATGTGACTAAAATATATCTAAACAAAATATATATGACATGCATATATAAACACATGTTCATGCATATGTATGTTTAAATTAATATTTAAATATTCATGTTTAAATTAACATTAATTACATAGAGATCAGTAGTCTAAGGGAAAGTTCAAAAATGAGATCACATTTAGTACAACTCTAACCTAGGAAACACCTAAAATATGTACTGTAGTCAGAACCACTTTTATGAAAGCCCAGATGAGCTCTGATGAATCATTTTCTCTGGGGCCAGGGCCTCTCTGGGGGCATACTCACAGGACAACTTTCCATGTTGGTTGGTCGGTGAGGGATGACAAAGGGTAAGACGTCCAACCACCCAGGGCAGGCATCAGGGGTTTGGCTCTGATTTTTACAACTAGTCAACACCACGAAGTAGTGCGTTGGGATGGGAACACTGGTGTTGACTGCATGCCTAAAAACATAATTGAAAACATTTGATCTTATTATACTTTTGCTTCTAAAGATTATAAATGTCCATACATATATATATATATATATATATTTTAAAGAAACATCAAGGTAAAATTATAGCTAAAGAAAGTAAATAAATAGAAAATATAAAATCTTGTCATACATTTTTAAGACTTATTGAGTCAGAATCAAGATTTACAGAAGTCCAAGCTTGGTCATTCTATCATGGAAAATATTAGAATACAAAGAAAAGCAGAGCATGATATTCTGCTTCCTAGTTTTGTTGACTTTATACTTCCTAGTGAC
The DNA here is from genome assembly GCF_049115385.1 of Moschus berezovskii. Lineage (NCBI taxonomy): Eukaryota > Metazoa > Chordata > Mammalia > Artiodactyla > Moschidae > Moschus > Moschus berezovskii. The sequence goes on along the minus strand of NC_142469.1, from coordinate 76,893,259 downwards.
ATTTTCTAATAGAGCAAGGGCTGGGAATGAAGGATCTGGGATTCCAAGACTAGCTGCACACTTTTACTGGACATTCAGTTCAGTTCAGTCGCTCAGTTGTGTCCGACTCTTTGCGACCCCATGAATCACAGCACGCCAGGCCTCTCTGTCCATCACCAACTCCCGGAGTCCACTCAAACTCATGTCCATTGAGTTGGTGATGCCATCCAGCCATCTCATTCTCTGTCGTCCCCATCTCCTCCCACCCCCAATCCCTCCCAGCATCAGAGTCTTTTCCAGTGAGTCAACTCGTCGCATGAGGTGGCCAAAGTATTGGAGTTTCAGCTTTAGCATCAGTCCTTCCAATGAACACCCAGGATTGATCTCCTCTAGAATGGACTGGTTGGATCTCCTTGCAGTCCAAGGGACTCTCAAGAGTCTACATTGGATGTGAACTAATCCTCTAATATTCTATGACTTTCTAAGTTTCCTCAACTTTAACATGGAGGTGATCCTGTGGTACCATTTTCACAGCATGCTGCTGCTGCTGCTGCTAAGTCACTTCAGTCGTGTCCGACTCTGTGCGACCCCAGAGACGGCAGCCCACCAGGCTCCCCTGTCCCTGGGATTCTCCAGGCAAGAACACTGGAGTGGGTTGCCATTTCCTTCTCCAATGTATGAAAGTGAAAAGTGAAAGTGAAGTCGCTCAGTCATGTCTGACTCTTAGCGACCATCAGTTCAGTTCAGTTCAGTTCAGTTCAGTCGCTCAGCCGTGTCTGACTCTCCGCGACCCCATGAATCACGCAGGCCTCCCTATCCATCACCAACTCCCGGAGTTCACTCAAACTCATGTCCACAGAGTCGGTGATGCCATCCAGCCATCTCATTCTCGGTTGTCCCCTTCTCCTCCCACCCCCAGGGATAAATTCATGCAACTGATTTGATGGTCCTTTAGTCTCAGATAACAAATATAAAAGTGCCTTTAAAAGTTTCAAGTGCAAAATAAAGGTAAGCTATTAGTGTGAGTCCACTAAAAGGAAAATGAACTGGTATAAGTAGTACTATGTTACTGTGATTTAGAATCAGAGCTAGACTGCCTGGGTTCTGGCTTTACTACTTAGCTGTGGAATTTACACAAGTTTATTAACCTCTCTGTGCTTCAGTTTCTTTTTCTGCTGCTGCTGCTAAGTCACTTCAGTCGTGTCCGACTCTCTGTGACCCCATAGATGGAAGCCCACCAGGCTCCCCCGTCCCTGGGATTCTCCAGGCAAGAACACTGGAGTGGGTTGCCATTTCCTTCTCCAATGTGTGAAAGTGAAAATGAAGTCGCTCAGTCGTGTCTGACCTTTAGCGACCCCACGGACTGCAGCCTACCAGGCTCCTCCATCCATGGGATTTTCTAGGCAAGAGTACTAAATGGGAGCTAATGGAATCTAACATGAGGATCTTTCTCAGATTAAATGAAGTATCTGTAAATGCTTAGAAGCGTACCTAGGATGGAATAAACTGCTATCAAAGCATTTGCTAGAACTATTACATGGTGAAAGACAGGATCAATAAACACTGACCGAAGGACAAGGCAAACAAAATTTAAAAGGTGACAAGCTTAGTTGGTCATAAATGTTATCTTATCAGAAGGTATAAGTAGAGATCATTCCTCTACATAGTCTAGGCTTAGACATTACAATAGTTCAGTACAGTCTATTTTGATAATAGAAAAATCATGGATGACACTTCAACTCTCTGTTCCTGTGTCCTGGATTCAGGAGTAATTCCTATCAATCTATATGACCAGGCTTAGTACAAAAATATGCAGCTTAGTTTACAAAGAGAGTTGTAAATATAAAGTTTATAAAGATAAACAGGACTAGTTTTCTACAGGACACCTATAATCTTTCCTGGGAGATACTTTCATGAATCATCCACTATTTGAAATATTGGGCAATATTTTAAATAGTCACTTCTTGATTTTTTTATTTATTGCTGAACTGGTTCTCTACTTTCTGATAGAACAGTGAGCATTCCCTACCGCCTTAGCCTTGACAAAACTGTTTTCCTTTCTCATTAGTTTAGAAATTTTCCAAATAAAAAATTTGCTAAACCTTTCCTGGACATTTTTTTCTTTGCCTGTTAGTTTAAATCTTTGCCATATAAAAATTTTGTGAAGTATTTTGATAGACTAGTTGAAAATGGTCAACAATTATATCTCTACATAAATATGTAGTAGAATACTGAGCTCTAATTTAAAATATTTAGGTTTCCCCTTATGATACCGTATTGCTAAATCAAAATGTTCATTTGGTTTCAAATTACTTACTGTGCAATTTCATCTGGAGCATCAAAATGGCCATCATAATTATAATCAAATATTGGTCCACTAACCACATTGACTCCATTTCTTTCCATGGCATATTTTACAAGGAGAACACTATGGAAGTAATCCCACATGGCTGAAAATAAAGGAATAAAGTGCTTAAAATATCTGCCTTTATTGAACATGGAAATATTTTCTATTATAAACAGGTACATTTAAATAGCATCTAATTCTACTTCAATACTTGTCAGTGGTCATTGAGGAATTCTGCAAAATAGTCTAAGCAACAAAAATAAACAGCCACATCCATGGTAGTTTTTTGTTGTTGATGTAGTTGCAGTCTTGAAATTATAGTTAAATATGCCTCCAAATGGCTTCCTAGGGCTGAACTGCTTTGGGGACAGTATTAAACAATAGTCAGAACATACATATGGCCTTTTTAATTATGACTCGGGACAAACACATTTCATTTACTTATGGTGAGTGTCAGTAAAATTTTATTTTGTATAGAAATAATACATTTGCATTATTATATACAATTGTATATACAGAAATACAAATGTGTACAATTTTTAAAAGTTTTATTTTGTGGTTAGCTCTTTATAGTAAAATTAGGATTAAAATATTATCAAATTGCTAGCAACAAGTCACCCAAAGTTGAAGGTGAAAAGAATTTATGTTAGATATCCTTCCTGTTTCTGTATTTAAAACATAAGAACAAAATGACTAATAACGGAAACAAATTTCAGTTAAGGATGTGTCTAGTTCAGAAGTTCAAAGAGTCACCAAAATTAATAATCTAAGTATATACTTACTTTTGAATGCTTCATACATAGGGACCAAATTACTTGTAATTAAAGCATCATATTGACTATTGGAAGTTCTATTGTTTGCTGCAAAACAAATAAATCTTATTAACTCTATCTACAAAAGAAAATATGACATTCTCTATAATGGCCTATTACTATTACATATTAATGTAAATTTATTAACACACAAAACACAGTCACAAAGTACTCTCTGCTAGACGTCATTCATAATGCAGGCAGTCTTCTGCATCTGATACCTTGCGGATGGTTGGTGACCCTCAAGAAGATGTGTCCATGTCCTCAGATGTTCAAGCAGGCTTTAGAAAAGGCAGAGGCACCAGAGATCAAATTGCCAACTTCCGCTGGATCATGGAGAAAGCAAGAGAGTTCCAGAAAAACATCTATTTCTGCTTCATTGACTATGTCAAAGCCTTTGACTGTGTGGATCACAATAAACTGTGGAACATTCTGAAAGAGATGGGAATACCAGACCACCTGACCTGCCTCTTGAGAAACCTGTATGCGGGTCAGGAAGCAACAGTTAGAACTGGACATGGAACAACAGACTGGTTCCAAATAGGAAAAGGAGTACGTCAAGGTTGTATATTGGCACCCTGCTTATTTAACTTATATGCAGAGTACATCATGAGGAACGCTGGGCTGGAAGAAGCACAAGTTGGAATCAAGATTGCCGGGAGAAATATCAACAACCTCAGATATGCAGATGACACCACCCTTATGGCAGAAAGTGAAGAGGAACTCAAAAGCCTCTTGATGAAAGTGAAAGAGGAGAGTGAAAAGGTTGGCTTGAAGCTCAACATTCAGAAAACAAAGATCATGGCATCTGGTCCCATCACTTCATGGGAAATAGATGGAAAAACAGTGGAAACAGTGTCAGACTTTATTTTTTGGGCTCCAAAATCACTGCAGATGCTGATTGTAGCCAGAAAATTAAAAGACGCTTACTCCTTGGAAGGAAAGTTATGACCAACCTAGATAGAATATTAAAAAGCAGAGACATTACTTTGCCAACAAAGGTCCGTCTAGTCAAGGCTATGGTTTTTCCCGTGGTCATGTATGGATGTGAGAGTTGGACTGTGAAGAAAGCTGATTGCCAAAGAATTGATGCTTTTGAACTGTGGTGCTGGAGAAGACTCTTGAGAGTCCCTTGGACTGCAAGGAGATTCAACCAGTCCATTCTAAAGCAGATCAGTTCTGGGTGTTCATTGGAAGGACTGATGCTAAAGCTGAAAGTGCAATACTTTGGCCACCTCATGCGACGAGTTGACTCACTGGAAAAGACTCTGATGCTGGGAGGGATTGGGGGTGGGAGGAGAAGGGGATGACAGAGAATAAGATGGCTGGATGGCATCACAGACTCGATGGACATGAGTTTGAGTGAACTCCGGGAGTTGGTGATGGACAGAGAAGCCTGGCATGTTGTGATTCATGGGGTCGCAAAGAGTCAGATACGACTGAGCGACTGAACTGAACTGAACTATCATCCCATCACCTCAGAAGGTGATAGGTAGGAAAATAGAGTCTTCACAGGTGTAATTAAACTAAGGCTTCAAGATGAGATTATACTGAATTTACAAAGAAAGTGAATTTTTAGTTGCTCAGTTGTGCCCAACTCTTTGGGACCCATGGATTGTAACCCACCAGGCTCCTCTATCCATGGAATTCCCCAGGCAAGAGTACTGGAGTGTGTTGCATTTCCTTCTTCAGGGGATCTTCCCGACCAAGGATTAAACCCTGGTCTGCTGCCTTGTAGGCAGATTCTTTACCATCTGAGCCACCAGAGAAGCCCTTTAGTGACTGGTATCCTTATAAAGAGAAGGTGGGTTGAAAAGAGGAGATATTTGGAGGAGAAGGCCATGTGAAGATGGAGGCAGAGACTGATTGATTCAGCTCCAAGCCAAGCAACACCTGGAGCTCCCAGACACTGGAAGACCTAAAGAAGGATCCTCCCCTAGATTCTCTTCTGTAAAGAGAGTGTGGCCCTGTTGACACCCTGATTTCAGACTTCTGACCTCTAGAACTTGAGAGAATAAAGCTCTGTTATTTAAGTCATTGAGTCTGTGGATAATTTATTACAGCAGTTTCTAAAGCAAATATAATACTGATAGGAAAGCATCGATACTGAATATACATAAGATAATAATGCTGTGATAAATAGTTATTCCAAAATAAAATTTTCTTAAGAAAGAGTTTTAACTCAATAAAGACTGCTGACAGCACCACAAATGATTGACTTTGAAGACTCATGGACATGACGTCTAGCAGAGTGTGTGCTGGGTGTGTGTACCCTGGACCCAGACTCCTGGGGTTGGAATCCCAGCTCTGCTGCCCACCAGCTGACCCACTGGGCAATATGCCATGTCCCTCTGTGCTTCATTTGTCTCATAACATCTCTCACTGAAATATTGAAAGGATTTAAATTCCTGCAAGCCTATGAGTGTTTCTTATAACACTATTTATATTTAAACTGCACTTGGCTAACTTAACTAATACTCTATTGAAAGGCCAATGTATGGGCACCAAAAGGCAAAGAGAAGCAAGATTTTTTGGCTTTTTTCTTTAAGATTTCACATGCTGTTCACAGTCCTCAGATCCTCTATGACTTTTCTACTTTTTAAATTAAACTCTGAAAGTTGGAAAGTCAATAGACATTATCTTCTTTTCAGAGAAAAATAAGAATTTGCCCAGAATGGAAGTGCTAACAGAATTTGTAATGGAAAATTAGAAGGGAGTTTCATTCTAGCCTTAATATTTTTTGAGACAAGCTGTTTAGCTTTTAATTTCATTTCCTTATCAAGGAAAACATTTATAAATCAACCAGTATCTTAAGGCTTAATGGACACTATTTTATGGTTCAATTTAAAGATTTTTGTTGATCAAATGTTGCAACTATTTAAGATTTGTCCTAGGGTTTACATACATTTGATGGAGCTCTAATTGTCTCTAGAGATTGTAGTAAGATACATCAGTTTATTATCCTAATTCTGTTAGGAATTTTACATCAACGTAATATTTGCTTTCATTGAGCCTTTTCTCCCCCACTGTAAGCCTCAGAATCCCTGAATTATAAATCTCTAAAGTGACCTCTTTGGTTATGGCTTCCAGAAAACTGAAGCCAAATATCTGGAGAAAACCCTTTCCCAGAAGTTAAAATTGTTGAAAATCTCTTGAGTAAATTAAGGAAATGACAACCCTTGCTGAACAGAGATTTGAGTTTTAGAAAAATCACACCGGCGTTTGCATGTTCCCAGGAGAAAAGCTTTCTGAAAAAATATTTCAAGTTCATTCAGCTGCTTAATCCACAGTTTAAAGCTGTTGGGTATACAGCATGAGCAAAAGACCCAAATTCCAGGCTAATTTGTCTTCATACGCACAGCTGCATTCTCCAAGCAAGCCTTAGCTTGGCCAGTCATCAGGGAAAAAAAATTGTTTTTTTAGACGCATGTGTCCTTCTCCAAAGAGACTCCAGTTTTAAAATTAAACTTAAACCTGCCGAACTCTCTGAACATCTGGGCCAGATCAGAGCTGATGTGTGGTTCCCAGTGCAAAATTTATTAGTTTTTATTATAGCTGTTGCACTGCTCCAGGCTGGCCCACAACCACTGGAAGCCTCCTGGGCAGCTAGTTTAGCCCAAGCAGGTAGTTTTGGTGGGGAGCATATGTTTAAGGCACATGCCCACATCCAGCTGATGAGGGCTTAGCTGCTGCTCTAAAAAAGAGTTATACAAACCAGGAGGATAGAGGAAGCCGTGGGTGATATTCTTGTCTGCTAAAGAGAAGGAACAATTCTGGCTCTCAGAAGGAGCCACCCTGACATCAGCCCGCAGACAGTCTGGGACAGTGGGAGGAAGAGGCGATGTGTCTCCCTGTTGAAAGAGAGAAGAAAAAAAAAGATGACGCCCACGTGTGGCTCACCCATCCCCTTATATGGTTTGTAACTTCCCTAGAATGTTTTTCATTTAACCTTTTCCTATTTTCTTAGTGAATCAGGTCTACGCAAGCAATGGAAATGGATGTCTTCAGCAATGTTTTCTTCTGTGGTTCCCTTCTGGCTAGGGACACAGGGAGGGCAAATCAAATACACTTTGGAAAGGATTATTTGCAGAATAAAACCTGAATTGAGTACAGAGAAGTAATGAGAGCTACAGCTAAAAATCCAAATCCTTTTTGGGACCTAACTTTTAGGTGGTAATTTAGATTGTGCTTGCAATTAAAAATTTTAAATAAATATAAACAATTTATTTTTAAAATATAGATATAATTAAAAATAGTACTCTTCAGTTGAACAAGAACTTCTAGTTAACCTAAGATTAACTTAAAGAAGCTATAGTTGTATGAATTTACTTAATTGGGAACTTTAATAAGTTTGTAGCTATGCTTTATTGATTATGAAATATAAGAATTTTTAAAAATTTTCTTTGCAACTTTATTTAAAGAATAACACATTAATTTATTTACTAGCAGGTATCCTATAAATGTACCACCTAAGTACTTAAGGTGATATAGTATTATATAATCATACTTTGATTAGCATATAATTATGAGTATATAAACATTTTGCTATTCATTTAATTTTTTCAGAGATCTTGATTCATAAGCTCTCTATTGCCCGCTGCGTACTTATTTCTTAAACAATTCTTTTGCAATTTATAAAAGAGAAGATTAAATTAGAATGTTCTTTATCTGTTCACTATATTGTGTTAAAAACAAAAGTTAGCTATGGTGTCTAACAAGGGGGCTGCAAGAGTTGGACACAACTCAGTGACTAAATCACGACTACCTCTAAAACATATGCGGTGATTATTTTATAACACAGGCATATATCAAATCATCACACTGTACACATTATAAACTTACACAATGTTATATGTCAATTATATCTCAATAAAGTTGGGGGAAAATAAATAAAATGCACCAGATCAGTTAACAAAGGAAAAGGCAAGTTACACTGTGTGCTAGCCCCAAGATGAGATTTAGAACAGATAGGAGATGATGAGGGGAAGGACAAGTGGACAAAGTACCCCTAACAAACTGCAGTACTCCACTTGAAAAAACAACTGTACAGAAGTTGAGTAAATGTCTCAACTTGATTGTACACAAACATTTATCTTTGCTTCCTTCTGAAATCCTAATAAAAGAACAGTAATGATGAAGACACATAAGAGATGCTAAAAATTTTTCAGAAACAGGAAGTTAAAGAAACGTATTTGTTTACTACTGTAACCTTGACTTGGTGAACCAGTGAACATTGACAATCAAGAGCCTGTGGTTGGGGAAAGCCCAAAGAAGCCAATTCTTTCTGTAGAACACCAGGAGCGCAGAACTTGGGAGTCTCCTAACGACAGGGGATGTGTGTAAAGTTAGAAAGAGGAGGATAGGTTGAAAGTCTGTAAAAGAGGCCAGACAGAATGTTTGCTCAGTGGAGAGGTTGAACCAGAAGGACAACCAGTCTAAAGGACATGTACACAGCAATGGAATTATATTTAAAAATCTATGTACTGAATGGTAAGATTCCCTCCAGCCTCATCGCCCCTGTGTATGTTGATTCAGATTAGAAGTGTCCTTTCTTTGGAAAACAAACCAGCCTGAAAAGAAAAAAGATACAATTGAGAGTCTCCAACAAGATGTCTGGTTCTCCTAATTAATCTATAATGAAGCCTATCAGCTGGCAAGCCCCAGGCCTGTAGCTTAGTGTCTCACCCTTAAAGCATGAGCTGATAGCCAAGGACCATCAGAGATATTCACTGCGGTTGGGAAGAGAAACCAAGAAGAAAAACAGACAATGCAGAGAGTAGAAGAAAACTCTCTTCTTAGATAGATGAGTGTATATGTGGTATCACAGAGAAAGAGCAGAAAGCATTTTAACAGGAAGGAGATAACAGAAAGAGTTCTTGGGATTTAAAGATAAGACAGCAAAAATAAAATTTTCAATAAGCTCTAGAAAATAAAATTGCAGCTATTTCTCAAAAAGTGAATTAAAAACAAGAGATAGAAAAAAGGGAGACGCATATAAAAACATTGGAAGCCTAATATCATATTAATTTTGAAGAAAACATTTCTAAAATTCTAAAGCTATTTCATAATTATGCATATATTTAGAATAAAAACATTTTGAGATGTACATTTGAGATGAAGTCTCAAATATATATCTTCCCTTCTTCCTTTCTTAGGAAGCTCCTCAGTGATATATAGCCACCAAAACAAGGAGTAGGTTAAGAAATATGAAGGTATTTGTATTAGATACAGTATATCCACTCTCACCATTTATTTCATTGTCCTTCTGGTGATGGATATTAGAATGCTAAAAGCATTTGTTCACATTCTTTCAAAAACATACAATGAACAATTCTGAATGACCAGGTTTCTTTACTTGGTAGAAAGGGGCACATAAAGATGTTGCAGGGACTTCCCTGGTGGTTCAATGGTTAAGACTTCATGCTTCCATTGCAGGGGGCAGAGGTTCAATTTCTGGTCAGGGAAGTTCTGCATGCCACTAGGTGCAGCCAAAAAAAAAAAAAAATGTTGCAAAGTGAGAGAACCAGGGAGACTTACAGCTAACCCAGTAAGCCATATAGACACCCAGAATATTGTGAGTTGATGTTTCATCCTGCCATCTTTTCTGAGTTCCTTAGAGTTTTTTTAAGTCAGAGGATAGAAAGTCAGGAAAACAATAAATAGAACTCAGACACTCGGATGAAATCTGAACTCTCGCTCTCAAAATTCTTCAAGGGAAGTAGATGATGAACCCAGACAGGAAAGTGAGATACTTTCATTTCTAGTTGGGCATGAAGACAAAGCAGAACTTAAAAAGGGATACAATTATTTTTATTGAAATTATAAACTCTCCTTATCTGTAGGCTGAATGTCAAAGCTAAAACATGTTTATAGGAAGATGGAATAACTGCTATCTTGCTTTATGGCAAGAATAACAATTATACATGTTTTAAAATTATTTTTCTGGTCATGTTCTTTTTTTTCTATAGGGAAAAATATTTATTACAGTTCAAAAAAAAATCTTTTGCAATACACAATAATATCCCTAGTTTTTAAAGACTCACAAAACATATTTGGGTCATAATTTATAATATCAGTGCTAACTGTGGTGCTGGAGAAGACTCTTGAGAGTCCCTTGGACTGCAAGGAGATCCAACCAGTCCATTCTAAAGGAGATCAATCCTGGGCGTTCATTGGAAGGACTGATGCTAAAGCTGAAACTCCAATACTTTGGCCACCTTATGAGAAGAGTTGACTCACTGGAAAAGACTCTGATGCTGGAAGGGATTGGGGGCAGGAGGAGAAGGGGACGACAGAGAATGAGATGGCTGGATGGCATCACCGACTCGATGGACATGAGTTTGAGTGAACTCCGGGAGTTGGTGATGGACAGGGAGGCCTGGCGTGCTGTGATTCATGGGGTCGCAAAGAGTCGGACACGACTGAGCGACTGAACTGAACTGAACTGAACAAGCTTTAGTAACAAAAAAGACTTTGTAAAAAGACCATCATTGGAAATATACACATATGTATACACATGTGTACATATATGTGTGTATATATATCCCTCTCCCTGTATATAGGCAGAGGGAGCTATCTTTCAAAGTGTGCTAGATTTTCTTCTCTGAAAAAGCCCTTTGACTTCATATTCAATTTCTGAATTGTATATGCTAAATAATAATTGTAATTCTTGCTGTTTTAAATTTTCTACCTAGCAACAACAACAACAACAAAAGCAAACACTTTACATCTTCCTGCTGAGGAAGCACAGAAGCAAAATCCTTATGCAGTCTGATCAACCTTAACAGTTCTGAAGCAATTGCTCTAGGACCTTGATTTCAAATCACAACTACTTCCCCAAAACTCTTGAGATAATAACAACAACAATGAGAAAACCCACCAAAGCCACAGAGAAACAAAAGCTGCATAAAACTTAAAGACACAAGCCAATTGGGTCCACACTCCAAAAAGTGCTTATTTAAAGTCTGATTTTTCAAACACAGAGCTGATTTACAACATTTTTTATGTGAATCTCAAAACATCCTTGTATGTAATTTTCTTGAACCACAACATACTAACGGAGTAATTTCTGAATTAGAAAGCAGAAAATTGCTAGAATTCCATCCTGTCACATGGAGGGAGAAATACACAAGCAGTTCTGTGGGACCAGTGAAAGGACAGGAACTTTGGGTAACAAAGACGCTTGTTTTAAAACAATAACAAAAAAAGAATTGTACTAAACTCCCAGTCTGAGCCCACTTAAAATCTCTCTGCCTCTAGTTTCCGCTAAAGCTCATGTAAATTCAGGAATGCAAGACAGCAGGGGAAAGTATTAAAAACATAAACATTCCGCTTAACACCACATAATCCCTGGTACCTAGATTTTTCGAGGCCATGAACATACTGCCCCTCTCAAAATTAAAAACAAAACAGAAATTATTTTAAGGGATGAATAGCTTCATATTTGTTTCATAGTGTGCTTCACAGTATATTCAGTGTATGAAAATCACAAATAACTGTGCCTATTAAGAAATTGATGTCTCCATTAACCATATATATGAACTCAGGTAACTTTGTGAAATATTTGCCCACGTTGGAAAACAACATGAGTGCTTGTCTGCCACTGGTCACAATTAAACCATTGTCAGCAGGAGAGTTGGCTTTGAGAACACATAAAGCCTTAATTAGTTGTGGGAAAATATGCTTATTTTTCTCCAAAAATCTTGAATTGGAACAAGAAGAGTAAATAAACTGGATACCACTGATCACTTCCTTTCTATAAAAAGAGATGGAATATCTGTATCCTTAGCAAGAACAGTAATGAGTAGGGGTTTGTCATCAGAATCTTTGTATCTAAAATACCAATTTTCTCTACAAAAATAGCTCCTGATTATTTACCTTTCTGGTTGGGAGTCTGGTTAGGAGTCCTGCTTTCTCTTTAGCTCTTTAAAAATAATGGTTGGGATTAATTTATCCAATGCATTCACTCAGTAAACATTTACTAGACAGCTGTATGGTCCTGGGGAATGCCTTAAATAAAACCATTCCTGCCATGAGTGAGTGCTTGGGTTGATTTTTGGCAGACTGATTTTTGCTTTTATTTATTTTTCCCTAATTGTTAATGAGGTTCAATTGCTTGGTCCATATCTTTTGCCCATTTATTAAGTAAGATGCTTGTAATTCTCTTGTTTATTGGCAGAAATTTACTGCCTGTTCTATATCCTAATTACTATTCCATATACTCATCACTTATTTCTTATGGTGGTGGTTTAGTCACTAAGTCAGGTCCAACTGTTTACGATCCCATGGACTGTAGCCTGCCAGGCTCCTCTGTCCATGGGATTTCCTAGGCAAGAATACTGGAGTGGGTTGCCATTTCCTTCTCCTGTATACTCATCATTTGTTTCTTATATGTAATGCAAATCCACCCATAACTTAGCTTTTTGCCACACGTGAGTTGAACTGTGAAGAAAGCTGATCACCGAAGAATTGATGCTTTTGAACTGTGGTGTTGGAGAAAACTCTTGAGAGTCCCTTGGACTGCAAGGAGATCCAACCAGTCCATTCTAAAGGAGACCAATCCTGGGTGTTCATTGGAAGAACTGATGCTAAAGCTGAAACTCCAATACTTTGGCCACCTTATGAGAAGAGTTGACTCACTGGAAAAGACTCTGATGCTGGGAGGGATTGGGGGCAGGAGGAGAAGGGGACGACAGAGAATGAGATGGCTGGATGGCATCACCGACTCGATGGACATGAGTTTGAGTGAACTCCGGGAGTTGGTGATGGAGAAGGAGGCCTGGCGTGCTGTGATTCATGGGGACGCCAAGAGTCGGACACGACTGAGCGACTGAACTGAACTGAACTGAATGTCAATTAATCAACTTCCTTTGAATTATTTTAGTTTCTGTTGTTCTATGTATTAAGAAATCCTTCCTTATCCTAATGCCATAGAGATATACACAAGAGAAAATATGGGTTTGCTGTTCACATCTAGGTCTATAATTTCACCAGTAATTTAATTTTGTATATGGTGTCAAGTAAGGAGCTGAGACTTTTTTTTTCTTATGGAAGCCAATTGTCTCAGTGACATTAATTAAAAAGGAGTTTGCCAAATAATAAAAAAAGAAAAGAGGATTTAAACAGTTGGATTCTCAACTTCAATCTGGAGAGACCTGACACCTATTCCGTTCCGTTCTGTCGCTCAGTCGTGACCGACTCTTTGCGACCCCGTGGACTGTAGCCTACCAGGCTTCTCCGTCCATGGGATTCTCCAGGCAAGAATACTGGAGTGGGTTACCGTTTCCTTATGTACATGTAAGTCTAGCCTGACTTCTTAGAGTGCTAAACCCTTAAGGAGAAAATTACTTCTTATTCACATTATGTTTATTGTACCATGGTACACAACAGATAGTATATAGTATTTTAAAGTAATCAAATAAATAACAAAACCTTTTATAAATTAATTACCATCACCTCTCAGGTGCACCCACCAATACTTGGGAAATACCAAATGAAACAAGTGCCTCTGTACTTCCTGTTGCTTCTCCTTGAAATCTTTTTTCTGCCTGCCATACCAGTTGGCCAGCTGGCCTGTAAACACTCTACTTTCTTCAAGCAAAACACCAAGTATCCCTCTTTTGCCCTCATGTAGCACCTTCAAGTACTTGTAAGTAAAACCTGGGACACTGTCTTACAAGCCACAGGCCCAGTGGGCTCCTTTTGGTATCTCCACTGAAAATCAAAATTCGGTATTCTAAATGTCAAAGAACTACAAATTGGGTCATCTGTAGTGATGTGGATGAAACTAGAGTCTGTCAAACACAGTAAAGTAAGTTAGAAAGAGAAAAACGAATATCATATCTTAACACATATGTGGAATCTAGAAAAATGAAACTGATGAACCTATTTGCAGGGCAGGAATACAGAGAAGCTCAGCTCAGTGCTCTTTGATGAACGAGAAGGGTGGGATATGGGGGCTGAGAGGGAGGTTCAAGAAGGACGGGATGTATATAATGTATGTACACATATGGTTGACTCACATTGTTGTACAGCAGAAACTAACACAACATTGTAAAGCAATTATAGTCCAATTTAAAAAATAAATTAAAAAAATAGTATCACTCTGAAAGAAAAACCAAACAAGCTACAATTTCTTTCCAGCCTCTGCGGATCAATGGACACAGGAACTTACTGGTTTAGGGACCGTATATGAGCTCCAAAGAGGCATCCTGAGAATTTTGTCAAATCCACTGACATATTCCCTGTGATATAGGAGACAGGGCTCCTTGTTCTTCTGTATAAGCCTGGGCCTCCCAAATGGCAAATTTAGTTTCTCTGTTGCTGTTACTAAAATAAAAATAACATAAAATAAAAATGTGAAATTAGCAAATGTTTCTATTGCACAGCCTGTTTCTGAGCTCTTGGCTCAGATGGTAAAGAATCTGCCTGCAATGCAGGAAACCCAGGTTCAATATCTGGGTCAGGAAGATACTCAGGAGAAGGGAATGGCAACCCATTGCAGTAAATAATTGTTGCCTGGAGAATTCTATGGACAGAGGAGCCTGGCAGTCTACAGTCCATGGGGTCTATGCATAGAAACCACCCATCTCTGATGGATTACTAGTTTCCAGGTACTCTGGTAACTCTTTTACATATTTAACCTCTTTGAGTCTAACAACAACCCTATGAGGTAGGTGTTATCATTCCATTCTACAAATTATGCAACTGAGGCTTAGATAAATTACTTAGCTAAATAGCTAACAGTTCACAAGACATATTTGAAGAGATAAAAACCTTAAAATTAAAAGCACATACTTATAACAAAGATTAATTACTTTACTCATTGTCCTAGGAAAGAAATTGGAATTTTATTAAAAGTATGTCCTAATGTATTTATTCTTTTTTGTTTGCCATTATAATCTAGATTTCATCAAGCACTGATGGCTAAAAATCCTGCAAAGTATTTATGCCATGGAATAACAGTAGATTATAAGATCATCAAAATAGCCAACATATTTACTGAACTTTTACTGTGTGAAAAGCACTATCCTAAGTACAGACATATGTTAACTCATTCAATCTTCATAACAGGTCTAAAAATAGGTATTTCCATTTTACAAATGACAAAACAGGCCTAGAGAGTTTGGTACAAGAATACTTAAAAGATAACAGGTTGACAATAGTTAATCATACAGGATTTCACATTTGAAACTGACTGAGAGCAAACCTTTAAAATCCTCATTAAAGAAAAAAAAAAAAAAACTGTGTATGGGGACAGATGTTAAATAGACTTATTGTGATGGTCATTTCACAATAAACACAAATATCAAATCACTATATTGTATACCTGAAACTAATATAATGTTACATATCAATTAAACCACAATTAAACATTTTTTAAAGTAAAAAAAGGGATAACAGGTAATAATTATATTACTTCAGACACTTCTAAATTCTTTCTACCCATCCGCTCTTTTAATCTTTGTAGTTACATGAGATGAGTACTATTTTTTTTATAGATAAGAAATCTGAGATACAGATACAGAAATCTGATATACAGAGAGGTTAAGTAACTTGGCCCAGGTTACACAGCTGGCAAGCAATAGACACAGGACTTAAACCCAGGCAGTTTGTCTTTTCACATCTATAAAAGTGAATAGAGGACTATATATAGGTGATGCACAGCCATTTCAAGGAGTCTGTACCAGCCTCGGAACCGCTGTAACTACTGAATACTTGTGATGTTGTAATTAGATCTGTGGTATTTTTTCCTCCTGTGTATTGACAATAAAATCTGCATGGTCAAAAGAGACTGTAGGCTTATTTCAGAGAAGCCCCAAAAGACAATATGGTGTTTTGTTGGGCTAAACATCAAAGACTTAATATAGTTTCTCTTGACTTACTTTCATCTTGGGTGAGATTTAGCATTTGATTCACGCGTTCGAGGTCAGCATTCTGCAAGATAATGTGGGAGATGGGGAAGAAGTGAATCAAAGTAACAACGTATGTTTTACAAGGTATCAAGATTATTTCTGTAGTAATCGCATAAATATTTTACTACTGAACAAAAAGGTCAAACTAACTTGAGTTTAAATTCCAGTTCTTTCACTAACTTAGAAATAGGGAGATATTAGTACTCGCAGGAACACATTTTTTGTGTGGGAGGTTGCAAAGAACAATTGATGAGGCTGATCATTTTGACTATGATTGGAATCAACTTCTAAGCTGGGATGACAGCATCCCGGGGCTTCTCAAGTTTCAATATACGTGTATGCAACTCCCTTGACATCTTGCTTCAGTGCAAATTTTGGTTCGGTCTATGCCTGAGCTCAGTAAGGCCTGAGATTCTGGATCTCCAGTCAGCTTGCAAGTGATGCAGATGTTGACCCTGGGACCACACTTTGAGCAGGAAGGGACCCTCCTTACAGAGAACTTGTGTTTTCCAGTCAGATAGACCGAGCTTCTGTGACATTGGACAATTCGCCTAACTTTTCAGAGTCCTCTTTATCTCTAAAGAGGGGAATAAAACACCTGCTTCATAACATTTATTATCATTACTTTAAATAGTGGTTCTACTGAGGTTATCTGGAGCAGTGGGAAACCCACACCCTTACTCTGATCTTCAATGTATATTAGATTTTTTGCAGGAAGCTTAGATTTTTGTCCCTTTAAATCATTTTTGGTTGGTAATTTATTGATGCCTTTATTTCTGTGATATAATGTTATTTTGAGGATTAGAGAATGGAAAGTCTTCCCTGTCCCCTGATTATATGAAACAATTCTTACCTGAGGCAGCAACTGATTACTTAGCTTTACACCCACCCTTGGAACTTGGCATCAAGTGTACCTTGACATTAGTTTGAGCTTGATAGACTCCTGATAACTGCACTCCAATTCCATTCTGAAATCCCAGCCCCACCCATGTGCTCCAATTCCTATAGAGGTGTAGGGCTTTCTCCTTGTATTTTGAGTTCCCATTCTGATTGCTAGCCTTAGGGAGACCCCTCTTAGCACTGGAATCTCACCTTGTTGAGAGTCTCCAGGAATCTGAAATCCTACTCCTGAACTAGCTTTGGCACTTGACCACTAAAAAGACCTTCCCAGTGCTGACTGTCAACCAGTCTCCAAGCATTGATCAAATACCTCCCACTGAAAATGCTAGACTCCCTGCTGAGCAGACTCCACACCACCTACCCTAGTGGGTGTATCTGATGCTAAATCTCAGTCCTTGGCCCCTCTAAGTATTATTGTTCTGAAATAACCAAGTTTGACCATATGATTCTTAAGCTGTAGGAGAGGTAGTTTATGAGGGAAATCAAAGGGAGCCCCAGGATTAAACTT
Source organism: Moschus berezovskii (assembly GCF_049115385.1). NCBI lineage: Eukaryota > Metazoa > Chordata > Mammalia > Artiodactyla > Moschidae > Moschus > Moschus berezovskii. The sequence goes on along the minus strand of NC_142469.1, from coordinate 76,875,799 downwards.
TTTTGAATGACCAAGGACAGTTAGCCCACCATGGAGTAACAATTGACAAATAGTGCTTTCCAGTTTAAAAAACATACCCAAAAACTTAATTTTGCAATGTATTTCTTATTTCCAGGTAAGGTTCAGAGAAACTACATACTCATTTAGAAAATATCTGAGCTAAATTAGAAACCTGGCTGTTATCTACCCTGGTTATAGATGAGCTTACCCTTTACACTCTTATGGATCCATAAAGTTATTACTTACATTTTGTAGTCTGGAGCATGAACATGCTAGAGTATCTGTGGGCAATGGAGCAGTAAAGCCACAAACAGAAAACTTTGACAATTCCTCTGCATGGGATGGTTCATAAAAAGGCACCTTTAGAAGATGGTTTAAACTACCATGGGTACCATTGTTTGGTGCTGGTTGAATGTGTAGCAGATCTGTTTAAAATATAAATTCAAAGGAGTTTTAAGTTAGAAGGCAGCAACATCTATGCAGAAGATGATAGAAAGCAAACACCTGCTGTTTATTTCTTTAATAAATTCTGCTGTATACGCCATTTGGTTTACCAGGTTTCCATTTCCTTCCCAATTTACCTACCTAGTCTTTCTAGAAAATAGGAACAGTTGCTATAAATAAGCCACAGGAATATTCATGAACTGTTCCTGTTCCTCCAGAGAAAAGTGTCTTTGCTTAAATGGTCACTTTATGCCTTAAGCATATCATGGTTTTCTAGCATAAAAAGCTCGGAGAAGGCAATGGCCCCCCACTCCAGCATTCTTACCTGGAGAATCCCAGGGACAGGGGAGCCTGGTGGGCTGCCATCTATGGTGTCGCACAGAGTCAGACACGACTGAAGTGACTTAGCAGCAGTAACAGCATAAAAAGCTATACTTTTAGTAAGAACAAGTTTGTGTGCTTAGTCGCTCAGTCGTGTCCGACTTTTTGTGACCCCGTGGACTGCAGCCCATCAGGCTCCTCTGTCCATGAGATTCTCCAGGCAAGAATACTGGAGCGAGTTGCCATTTCCTTCTCCACGGGATCTTCCTGACCCAGGGATCAAACCCAGATCGAATTGTCATTGCAGGCGGATTCTTTACCTTCTGAGCCACCCTTTCAGTAATAACAAGTTTAAAGTTAAATAATTTATAATATTACTTTTAGTATATTTACTTAGTTATAGGAAAATTCTCTAAGTACAGTTACGTTAAAGTAATAAACTGGTGAACTCTGCTTAAAATTTAGAGAATTTTATAATTTTTCCTATAAAAACAGAACATACAAATCTTGCACCAACATACCCTTGTACGTGGCTCCTGCTGAGGCCCCCAAAGAGATCTCCTAGAACCCCCATCCTCTCTTTTTCCTTTTAAACCTTCCCTGAAAAGGGCTGGCAGCTCTGACCACAAACTCAGCCTTGGGAACCAAGAATTTAAGTTGTTAAGGCTACAACACATTCTTTTTAAATGGATAGTCTTTGGTATCTAAGTCACATTCAATTACCACAAGCCAGTAGCAAGATTAAGAGTGACAATTGGGAACAAATTTATGTTCACAAATTCCTAAAGTGAAAGGTGAAATTGCAGCTTACTCATTGCCTTGCTAAGTGATGTGTGGTCTGAGGTAAGCATACAGCAGGAAGGTGGGTTAGATTCCCAAAAACTCTAATTCTTTAAGGTTTTTAACACTGATTGTAATAAGTGCTGATCCAAACAGGACTTTTTTTTTTTTTTTACCTCCTTTTATTCCAGAAGCTTTCTGTCTGTAATCACAAGAAAATATTTCTGTTTTTAGGTGTGTTATTCCTGTTTTGAGAAGTTGGAAGTGTAATTTTATTTATCTAAGTTCTATTAAATTTTCATATAGTAACTAACAGAAAAGTTGGTCTCCCAGGGTCTGTTGTTGTTGTTGTTTAGTCACTCACTCGTGTCTGACTCTTGTGACCTCATGGACTGTAGCCCGCCAGACTCCTCTGTCCATGGGATTCTCAGGCAAGAATACAGGAGCGGGTTGCCATTTCCTTCTCCACTCCCAAGGTCTAGTGTTTATCATTACTTAAAAAACCTCACACTTAGAGCTGAATAATTCTGAATAATAAATATTTCTCCCTTGTCTTTTTCTACTTTCTGTCTTCTTAAGTCTGAGCATCTACTTCTAGAATATCACCTAGAAATGATATCAGCATATCAGTTCAGTTCAGTTCAGTTCAGTCGCTCAGTCGTGTCCGACTCTCCGCGACCCCATGAATCACAGCACGCCAGGCCTCCCTGTCCATCACCAACTCCCGGAGTTCACTCAAACTCATGTCCACAGAGTTGGTGATGCCATCCAGCCAACTCCAAAATTCATATTTTTGAAACTCAAATCACATTGGATTGTTGAATTTATATAGATATACTTACCACATAATAGGTTATAGACTTCAATATTGTCAAATGGTTCAACTTCGGTCTTCTGTTTAAAACTGGGTCCATGTGCCAAAAAGATAGCCTAGGCGTTAAAAGTCCTATTATTAAATGCCATGTAAACTCAAAAACAGATAAGAGACATGGTTTAACAGCTCTTCTGTTCATATCGTATTCCTCTGTAAGGAATGCTTTCCATAATTTTTTTTTTTGCTGTATGTTTTATTATTATTGAAGTATAGTTGCTGTATAATATTATATAAGTTACAGGTATACAATGGAGTGATCACAAGTTTTCAATATTTCATTTATCGTTATAAATATTTGCTGCTTTCCAGATCTGAAAATGATTTTTGCATCATTTCTACCTATGATATTGTACTAAGTGCAATCAAGTATAATCTATCCTGTGTTGACTTCTAAATCCACCTACTTCCATAGAATCTCCTATGTCAACAGACCAGGAGAATAAAAGTAATAGTGGATAATCAATGCCAGCACAGTTCTACAATATCTGGACAATAGAAATTAGAAATTCATCACACAAATCATTTATTCTTTTTATACTCCTTTCACATCATCATTCATATATATTACTACTACATGACCAAAAATGCTGAAATTTCTAAGCAATGAATTTTTGTACAACTTATATTTGCTCACTGATTTCTCAAATGCATCTCTCATTTACTTTTAGGATAAAGAGACCTAAATATTTTTATTTATGGTTAGCTGATTTTGTGTGTTAGTCATTCAGTCATGTCCAACTCCTTGCGACCCCATGGATTGTAGCCTGCCTGGCTCCTCTGTCCATGGGATTCTCCAGGCAAGAATATGGGAGTGGGTTGCCATTTTCTGCTCTAATTAAAGGTAACTTAATTATATTATGTTGAAGAGATCTAATTGTTTTAGAATATAAATAACTAGAAGAACAGAATCAAACATGGGTAAGCAATTATTTTCAGGTGACAGGAATACAAATATACACATATATATTTTCCCAAGATAATCAGCAAAGCATATTGCTTTGTTATGCCAATTGTCTATATCCACCTGTTGGAATGAAAACTTCATGAGGGCAGAGGTCTTTATCTGTGTTGTTCACAAATGTATTCAAGAGTCCTGAATATTGTCTGCCACAAAGCAGGTTCTCAATAAATATTTGTTTTAAAAAAGGCAATAAGTTGTTACCTCCATGCTCTTAAACTCATTGTCATAACCATGGTTGCCTCCTCCACAGTTTGAATATGCTCTACTCCTATAAAAAATAATATTATTACAAATAGATCAGTCTGTTTGATATGAGACCTTATTGCAAACTGAGCTTTCTAGGTTTTGGTGAGGTTTCTGCTTTTATATAAGTAAAATTTTCTGTCAACAAAGGCATAAATATATTTATTTTCATGCTCAAATTCACAGCCACAGAGGAGCAAAGAGAATGGTAGGAAAGAAGAAAGGAGAATTCCAGCATCTATAAATAGAATTCAAAAATGTTTTACTCTTAAACATTAAGAGAAAGATAAGCAAAGTCACATATTTTTAAAAAATTTGTCTTCAGGTTTACTTGAATGTTTACACAGCCATGTCTGTGTGATTAAGATTAATTTCATTAGTATATTTATTTAAGCATTTCAGTACTTTAAAAATATATCTTTGGAACTGGGGAAAAATATCAATTCCAATTTTATGGCCGGTGTGTCTAGGGAAATAATATGAAAATATGGATAGAGAAAACACAGGGTAAGTTAATTATAACATTTGAGCAGGAAAAGCCAGTATATTCTTTGAATTCAGAGTTTATTTTTAACTTTTGGGATTTTCTTCCATAGGTGGTTGTTCTGTTACTCGAAAGACTTTTAAAAGTCAATTCATTTGTATTTTGCCTACATTTTCACATTTTAATCTTTGAATTGAGCAATATTAGCAATTTTATATGCAGTTTTTATACTTGAAAATAAAATAGTGATAAATGAACCTAAATTATTTAAAGCAATAAAGGATGAGATGGATGGCATCACCGATTTAACAGACATGAACTTGGGTAAACTCTGGGAGATAGCGAGGGACAGGGAGGCCTGGTGAACTGCAGTCCATGGGGTTGCAAAAAGACACGACTTAACAGCTGAACAACAACAGTTTTATACTGGTTCGAATTAGGTGTGCGTACTGAGTTGCTTTAACTGTGTCTGACTCTGTGACCCTATGGACTGTAGCCGGCCAGGCTCCTCTCTCCATGAACTTCTCCAGGCAAGAATACTGGAGTGGGTTGCTGTGCCCTCCTCCGGGGGATCTTCCTGACCCAGGGATTGAACCCTGGTCTCATGATGTCTCCTGAACTGGCAGGTGGGTTCTTTACCACTAGCGCCACCTGCGAAGCCCTCAAAGTAGGCCCCCAAGGGAAGATGTCGACTATATCCAAATTTGGGCCTTAAAAGACTTCTCTCATTTGCTTCCCCCTACCCCATGGGCAAAAACACACACACACACTCACTCACATACACAGTGTTTTGGTTATTTACATTGTAGCTTTAAGAATGGGCTTTAAATTAGTGTCTTAAAAAAAACTCAACTTTTAAAAAATTCATAACTGATTCTCACTCATCTTAAATAAAAAATAAAAATAAATCACAAAATAAAAAATAAATCTCAACAGTGACCAGGTCACACTCAACTCTATCCAAATGAGGGAAGAAAGGAGAAACTGAATGCTACCCAGAATGGAGAAAGCAAGAGAAGTCCTATTTAAAATGGGGTTTAAGTTAATTACTGTAAGGTGCCAGCTCATGTCATCTAAATTCCAGTAAAATTGTTGGTAGAAGGTAAAACTTGTTTTAAAAAATATTTTTATCCTTATTGAATAGATACCTGGTTTTCCTAAGATTATTGGAACTATTTGATTGAGGTGAATTGAGTTTTCAATTCTGTGAGGCAAGTTAGAGTATTCATTAATGAAAGAAAGTAAAGATCTTTTGAACCAAGTCACTGATAAAATTTTCTAAAATTGATCCTTTATTTTTCTGTTTTCAGAAAAATAAATCTAGTTTTTGTTTGTTTGTTTTTATATTTCCAACTCCTAATCCAACTCCATTAGAAAACGTTAGTATTACAAAACTGCATTTGGAAGCAAAAGACAAAAATATTGTTTGAAAAACTCTATTTTCTACGGTTTTCCAAATGAAAACTTTAGAAACTGGTTCTCCTAATTACTCATGTTGAAGTGTTCCAAACACTAATTTGGTTCTGGAAATTACATATGGAAAAACGGAAGCTGGTCCTTGGAAAAGATGAGATGATTTTATCTTTCAAAATTTAGCTCAACTTCCAAGTGCTATCTAAAATCTCTTGGAGCAAATTCTCTTTTATCTTCTCTGTGTCTAATTAATAAAGTCAAAATCAAGGCCCCATTGCTCTGCCACAGCTGGATAACGACAAAGATGGATGATGAGCAAGAGCTCTCCTGATACCCAATTAGTTGCCAAGTCCTATCTTCCTCTGCCGAATCTGTCACTTTTCCCTCACTTTTCTTTTCTACTCTCACTGTTCTGTGCTATGATGGATCTGACCTGAACTGGTTATCCTGACTCTGAACTTCAGAATCTTCCATATAACACACACACACACACACAATGTATTTAACACTATATATCCCTGCTGGAAATGGAAACACGTGTTTTAATGAGTACAAATGTGAGACAGAATAAAATGAGCCAGTAACATCCTGAAAAATCTAAGTCATAAGTTCACCATACATACTTGCCCAGTAGTGTGCTAACTGACTAGTTTTACCATCCCCCGTGGCTCCACAGCTTCCTTTGGGGCTGTCATCACGCTAAAGAATGGGTTATGACCTGTGGTGACTCAGGTAGTAAAGCATTTGCCTGCAATGCGAGAGACTTTGGTAGGGTCTCTGGATCAGGAAGATCCCCTGGAGAAGGGAATGGCTACTCACTCCAGTTTTCTTGCCTGGAGAATTCCATGGACAGAGGAGCCTGGTGGGCTACAGTCCATGGGGTTGCAGAGTCAGACACGACTGAGCTACTAACACTTTCACTTTTCTAACTGGCCTCCCTGCTATTCACTTGACCATCCTCCTCCATAGGGCAGCTGGAGTGAGCTCTCTGAAATGCAAATCCCAATCTTTTCACCTTGAGCCACCTTTTATCTCCGAGTGGTCTCCAACTTTCTTCACAAAGTCACATTCTTTAGTCATGACAGATAAGGCCCTTTGTGCAGAGGTCAGCTTTACTCACTAGGTGCTCTAGCAATATGGATCTACTTTCAACTGATGGAGTCTGATACTTCTGCCTGGAAATCTGACACTATCTTTCTACCTTCCTTTGCCCCAGAGCTCCTACTGGCTTAAAAAAACCAAAGTACTCCACTGCTCTGAGCTGAGCAATCAGTGAAAAGCCTCTGAGAAGTCACAAGCTGCCAGTGCTCAAGGCTTGGCAAGCAGATGAGTACTTTCCAGCAAGGAAACAGGGTCCTTCTCCTCCTGTAAACACAGCCTGTCAAGGCTTGTTGAGCTGAGCAAGGGTTAGATTTCCCCTCTCACTCATCTTCTGTGCTGAGTGTCTCTGTACAATGCTTAGATTGACAACTCCCTGGGCAGACCTGCTTATGTCACAGCATTTAGCCTAACCTATCCTGAGTCTTCAAAACCCAGAGCAGAAGTCACGCCCTCCAGGAAGTGTTCTCTGACATTCTCTGGCATTCGCACCCCCAGTGTGAAATCACTCTTTTTGTTTCCTTGTGCCTTGTCCTTGATCCTATTGCAACAGTTGCTACACCTGATTATAATTGTTGCCATCCTCTCTCCCTGGGTGACTATCCTTAGGGGGGACTGTGTCTATCTCCACTGCGAGAAAGGTGCCTGGACTTACTGATGATTTGTCACTTTCCATTCATAAAATAAAAAGCTATTATTCATTTTATCTAAAAGGGAACTTTAACATTACTTCAACTAGTTTCAAATAACTGGGTTCCCCCAAATTAGTAAAATCTAACACATTTTTTCCAGGCAAGAGTACTGGAGTGGGATGCCATTGCGGGGTTGTGAAGAGTCAGACACAACTGAGATACTTCACTTTCACTTTTCACTTTCATGCATTGGAGAAGGAAATGGCAACCTACTCCAGTGTTCTTGCCTGGAGAATCCGAGGGACGGGGGAGCCTGGTGGGCTGCCGTCTATGGAGTTGCATAGAGTCGGACACGACTGAAGTGACTTAGCAGCAGGAGCAACACATTTTTTAAAAGGGCAAAACAAGAAGGAGAAGGAGGAAAATAGATTACATTAAATGATGAAATTTACTATAATTTTCAAAAGTGGAATCTAAACTACTTATCAAATATTGAACATTATAACTAAAGATGACATATTTTAACTTAGAAAACAGGTAGCTTGTGCTTCATGTGTTAAGAGCTGGAGATAGAATAACCCCAAGATCTAATCAGGTGAGACTTCCCTGTTGCTCTGGTTAGGGCTGTGGTCAACAATTCCTCTGATGTAATTTAGTTTACTTTGTGTCCACATAGCAAAAGAATAGTAAAACCAGGTTCATGATGTGTTGCAGATGAGAAAATGAAGCCTTGAAATATTAATATGTCCAAGTTCTCACAACTTGAACTCTGGTGCTGCTGCTCTGTTTACATCTCACTGCTTGCTAATAAATATACAAAGCTCACAGTTTGTGACTGAGTAATAAAGACTGAAACCCAGAGTTATTACTGTGGCCGGACTCTCCTTCCAGAGCCATGCTGTCAAACCCACGGGCACTTCCTCATGCTGTACCATTGGTCTTCTAATTCATATCCTTATACCATTTGATCTCATATCCTTAACAGTAAATGTTTGGAGAACTCACATTTATACATTACAAACCCACACTACTAAAAACTTATAATCTAACAGAAGTAAAGCTTAATCATGTTCACATATTTTAATCTTTTTTTTAGAGAATGCTGTCCTAAGCCACAGAACAGCCCACTGAGCCAAAGGGGCTCAAACTTCAAGAAGAAAGGCTAGTGCCATCTAGTGGCTCTATGTTAAACTGCACTCTCTCTGGCCGAGCGGTGCTCTGCTTGGCTTTCCTGTTACCTCAGAGAATAGACCCTAGTACAGCTTCAATTCCTCATTCTCTATACATTTATATTAGAGCCCAACTTCTTCTCTTCCTTCATCTCCTCTTTCTTTATTAAATATATCTTTCAGCTACTGTGCCTTTATTTCCCTCTGTATTATGTAAAATACAAATAAGATAGGCCAGAAAACATAATATGATTCCACTTATATCCACTTACACATATGGAAAAATTACTGTAATAAAATACAAAAAATAGGGAATGTGAGAGAGGGAATGTAAAGGAGGATGTAAACTACCAGATAGGGTGTATTTATTTGTGTACTGGCTTATTATCAGACTTCTCCACTTGACAAGGAGGGCAGGAATTATTTCTGTAGCCCAAAAGCCTAGAATAAAGTTTGGTACACACAGAGAAAGCACAAATAAAGTTTTGCTGAATCAATTCATTAACTGGTTATTTGGGGATGGAATTATGGTTTATATTTTCTGAAAACAGACATATTTCGCAGATGCTCAATGATCAATGTGAATCACAATTGTAACTAGAAGAATAAAAGTTATAACTAATTGGTTAGCTTGGCCTTACAGACGTAAGCATGCTCTTTCAGAGAAACCACAACGATGACAAAGGTCTTAGACAGCCATCTAATCAGTTACTCATTACCAGCCTTGAGACAACTAATATCATTTTTTTATCCTGTCTGCCACCTAACGGAGACCAGAGTGGAGACTGAGAATGTGCTGGTACCAATAATCTCTGGAACAGCTGATAAACAGCCAGCCTTCTTACTCATCCTTATCTGCCTTGTGAAGATTAGGATGCTAAGGCTGGCAACCTAGTCATTTCGTATACAGAAGTGCTAAATAGCATATAAAAGATAAGAAACTGTCATGCTCAGGAAGACTCGTGTGATCCCAGTAACAGGAGAAGGTCAAGGAAATTTATTATGAAAGATGGTTGTTAAAAGTATCATGAGAAAAACAAGACACACAAACCTCACAGCCTGCCACTGTCGATCCACCAAAAGATTGACTTTGTCAATTCTGATGTGTTTGGCAAAATGTAGGCGTTTTGGCAAATCGGGACTCAAATAGGGTTTGAAATGCTGATCAGGTTTTCGACACTGAAAAAGAGGTAAATTATTTCTTCATGACACCTATAAAATGGGCAAACTATGCACGAATGTAATGGATTTCCAAAGCCTGTGTTGTCAAATCCCTTTGCACCTCTGGGATTATTAGGCATTTGCCCTTCCTCATATCACCAACAGAACGTCTAAAGGGAAAACAATGTGTGGATTTAGAGTCTGTATATTAAAAATTCACTACACCGCCCCTCCATCAGCATGAGCACACTACATGTAAACCCTTACTAGCAGGGGGTAAGATGACCCCTCATGCTTATTCAAGATCAGGATATTAGGTGTAAGAGAAAAAAGGAGTGATTAACATGAAGGAATTCCTGCTTAAGCAGTCATTCCTACTTCAAACTTGCAGTGTGTTCCAGGTTATAGTAACTATTCTTTCCCTAGTGTTTCTTTATCTTTAATCACTCACATTTTATTCTGTTTTTACTATAATTGCATATTAGCTATATGTAAATAAATCTAGCCCCACCCCAAGCAGTGGTAAACTTATGAATCCATATAAATAGATATATATTTACAAATATACTTTAAACACATGTAGGAGACAGGAAGAATAAAAGAAAAGCAGGCCCCTGCAAGGGCCACAAAAGAAATTTATAATTATTGACAAACTGGATGCTATAAGGCATGAGACTCTTGGAACAAGTCCAGAGAGAACAGTTGATAATCTTGAAAACAAGATATGATCCTGGGGTCGGAAAACCGACCCCAGACTGTTTCTCAACTGGCGTCTCAGAGTAACACGTTTTACATATCTGGTGGAAAATCTATAGCTAAGAATATTAGTCTTAGTTATTGTTTTGTTAAAGATTCAGTTCAGTTCAGTTCAGTTCAGTTGCTCAGTTGAGTCTGAATCTTTGCGAACCCCATGAATCACAGCACGCCAGGCCTCCCTGTCCATCACCAACTCCCGGAGTTCACTCAAACTCATGTCCATCGAGTCGGTGATGCCATCCAGCCATCTCATTCTCTGTCGTCCCCTTCTCCTCCCACCCCCAATCCCTCCAGCATCAGAGTCTTTTCCGGTGAGTCAACTCGTCGCATGAGGTGGCCAAAGTATTGCAGTTTCAGCTTTAGCATCAGTCATTCCAATGAACACCCAGGATCAATTTCCCTTAGAATGGACTGGTTGGATCTCCTTGCAGTCCAAGGGACTCTCAAGAGTCTTCTCCAACACCACAGTTCAAAAACATCAATTCTTCGGCAATCGGTTTCTTCACAGTCCAACTCTCACATCCATACATGACCACTGGAAAAACCATAACCTTGACTAGACGGACCTTTGTGGCGAAGTAATGTCTCTGCTTTATAATATGCTGTCTAGGTTGGTCATAACTTTCCTTCCAAGAAGTAAGCGTCTTTTAATTTCATGGCTGCAATCAACATCTGCAGTGATTTTGGAGCCCCCCAATATAAAGTCTGACACTGTTTCCCCATCTATTTCCCATGAAGTGATGGGGCCAGATGCCATGATATTGGTTTTCTGAATGTTGAGCTTTAAGCCAACTTTTTCACTCTTCTCTTTCACTTTCATCAAGAGGCTTTTTAGTTCCTCTTCACTTTCTGCCATAAGGGTGGTGTTATCTGCATATCTGAGGTTATTGATATTTCTCCCGGCAATCTTGATTCCAGCTTGTGCTTCCTCCAGCCCAGCATTCCTCATGATATACTCTGCATATAAGTTAAATAAGCAGGGTGACAATATACAGCCTTGACATACTCCTTTCCCTATTTGGAACCAGTGTGTTGTTCCATGTCCAGTTCTAACTGTTGCTTCCTGACTTGCATACAGGTTTCTCAAGAGGCACGTCAGGTGGTCTGGGATTCCCATCTCTTTCAGAATGTTTCACAGTTTATTGTGATCCACACAGTCAAAGGCTTTGGCATAGTCAATGAAGCAGAAATAGATATTTTTCTGGAACTCTCTTGCTTTCTCCATGATCCAGCGGATGTTGGCAATTTGATCTCTGGTGCCTCTGCCTTTCCTAAAACATGCTTGAACATCTGGAAGTTTACAGTTCACGTATTGCTGAAGCCTGGCTTGGAGAATTTTGAGCATGACTTTGCTAGCCTGTCAGATGAGTGCAATTGTGCAGTAGTTTGAGCATTCTTTGGCATTGCCTTTCTTTGGGATTGGAATGAAGACTGACCTTTTCCAGTTCTGTGGCCACTGCTGAGTTTTCCAAATTTGCTGGCATATTGAGTGCAGCACTTTCACAGCATCATCTGTCAGGATTTGAAATAGCTCAACTGGAATTCCATCACCTCCACTAGCTTTGTTCGTAGTGATGCTCTCTAAGGCCCGCTTGACTTCACATTCCAAGATGTCTGGCTCTAGGTCAGTGATCACACCATCGTGATTATCTTAGTCATGAAGATCTTTTTTGTACAGTTCTTCTGTGTATTCTTGCTACCTCTTCTTAATATCTTCTGCTTCTGTTAGGTCCATAGCATTTCTGTCCTTTATCAAGGCCATCTTTGCATGAAATACTCCCTTGGAATCTCTAATTTTCTTGAAGAGACCTCTTGTTTTTCCTATTCTGTTGTTTTCCTCTATTTCTTTGCATTGATCGCTGAGGAAGGTTTTCTTATCTCTCCTTGCCATTCTTTGGAACTCTGCATTCAGATGCTTATATCTTTCCTTTTCTCCTTTGCTTTTCGCTTCTCTTCTTTTCACAGCTATTTGTAAGGCCTCCTCAGACAGCCATTTTGCTTTTTCGCATTTCTTTTCCATGGGGATGGTCTTGGTCCCTGTCTCCTGTACAGTGTCATGAACCTCCGTCCATAGTTCATCAGGCACTCTAACTATCAGATCTAGTCCCTTAAATCTATTTCTCACTTCCACTGTATAAGCATAAGGGATTTGATTTAGGTCATATCTGAATGGTCTAGTGGTTTTCCCTACTTTCTTCAATTTAAGTCTGAATTTGGCAATAAGGAGTTCATGATCTGAGCCACAGTCAGCTCCTGGTCTTGTTTTTGCTAACTGTATAGAGCTTCTCCATCTTTGGTTGCAAAGAATATAATCAATCTGATTTTGGTGTTGACCATCTGGTGATGTCCATGTGTAGAGTCTTCTCTTGTGTGGTTGGAAAAGGGTGTTTGCTATGACCAGTGCGTTCTCTTGGCAAAACTCTATTAGCCTTTGCCCTGGTTCATTCTGTGCCCCAGGCCAAATTTGCCTGTTACTCCAGGTGTTTCTTGACTTCCTACTTTTGCATTCCAGTCCCCTATAATGAAAAGAACATCTTTTTTGGGTGTCAGTTCTAAAAGGTCTTGTAGGTCTTCTTAGAACCATTCAACTTTGGCTTCTTCAGCATTACTGGTTGGGGCATAGGTTTGGATTACTGTAATATTGAATGGTTTGCCTTGGAAATGAACAGAAATCATTCTTTTGTTTTTGAGATTGCATCCAAGCACTGCATTTTGGACTCTTTTGTTGACCATGATGGCTACTCCATTTCTTCTAAGGGATTCCTGCCCACAGTAGTAGATATAATGGTCATCTGAGTTAAATTCACCCATTCCAGTCCATTTTAGTTCACTGATTCCTAGAATGTCGATGTTCACTCTTGCCATCTCCTGTTTGACCTCTTCCAATTTGCCTTGATTCATGGACCTAACATTCCAGTTATTGCTTACTGTTTCCTAATTACTCAATGGTTAATAATCATTTTGTTCTTTGGCCCTGAAGGCCACAGGAGTTATAGTTTAACTCCCCGCTTATTCTTCCATTCACGGCTGAAAGTATAATAAAGCTGGCTTGGATTCAGTTTCGGCACCTACACCTTGGAGCGGTGTTGATCTCTGAATTCTTGTGTCTCGTTTCTCATTCTCTCACCGTACTGCGCTTTCGGAAACCCTGCTTGTCGGGCTGGTCTCGACAAACACAGAATTATTAAAACCACTACACACTCTGCAGAAGTGGTGAACTTCACCTTGAAAAATCCCAATTGCTTTGAGCTATCTAGAATTTGCCCTGTTTTTACAACCTGAGATGCAAGAGCCAATTAAAAGCAGTTTCAGTTTTACTTAAAGAAATTATTGCTCTTAACTGTACAAAAAGATCTATAAAATCCATGATTTGCTATTTCCTGATATTAAATCATACAAAAAATGTGAAAGATGTTGCCTAAAACTCACTAGCCTAGATCCTTTGAATGAAACATCAGCCCACTCAATTTAGAAGTCAGTGAAACTGGTACCAAAACAAATTTCCTATAGTGGTGTCAATTTCAAAATAAAGACAGCTAAAATAAAAGCAACTGACAGGAATATAAAATAAGGTTGACTGAGGTTTAAGAAATAAATTATAAATTGTTTGGACTGGAAAATATAAAATACAACTTTCTTGAAACCCAGATTAAAGACATTACATTAATCTAAATATATGTATTAGGAGGCAGTATACTTACACTGAGGTTCCTAACAATTTCTTCAGAATTAACTGTTTGAAAAGAAAAACAAATAACTCATATTACAATTGAAACTTAACAACTATAAAATTTAAATAATTCAGGGGAATTGACATAGTTTATTAATAACTATGATATGGTACAATTAAACAAAAAGTATTTTAAGTAAAGAATAATTTTAGTATTTAAGAATGGAGTGGAACATATTTTAACCTAACAATATTAGATATTACCATAGACTTTATTAACAGACTGTACTTAAACATGGGAGTTTCTTATTTACTTCTGTGTGGTCTTCCTAAGAAGTCAGAAGAGGGGGCCTGGTAATACCTGAATTCTCAGAATTAGGGGCCTATATTATTCGTTTTTAGTTTTACTGTTATTTTTCTATTTGGGCATCTTTATACTCACAGGTAAAATAATCATAAGGTATGTTACGAGTCCTGATGCGAGGGGCAGGTCCTTCATACATGTAGAAGTTTATACTGGAAAAATAATCAGTCATATATTCCAGTTTGTCACAATAGGTCTGATCCATTCCTGAATAAAAAAAAAAATGCCCACTGAATGTATAATATGGTAACAATTGGTTGTCTCTGGTCAGGTCAAACAGCAGATATTTTATATTACGTATATCAAACCAAGTTTTTGAGAAAATTTACAGTTTACCCAATTACTTCATTCTAAATGGCAGGCTTTGAAACTCTTGGTAGTAGAAGAGAAGAATCAGGTTTATAAGAAAGAATAGATAGGAATTATAAACAGATCATCTGTTCAATGTAGATCAGTTAATTTTGAAAAAGAAAGTTCTCTATAGAGAGCTAATTTATAAAATTTGATTTGTACATAAGGCAAGATGAAATACTTTCAAATCCAAAAGATGGCATGCATTTTTATAAAACAATAAAATAAGTAGGAGAACAGAGTTTTAAGAATATTTATTTTTCATAAGGGTCTTATTTAAATTTATATGAGCAGCATATGCTTCTAAAAAGATTTGGTAGTTAACTCTTTTTTTTATTTGAAGATTTTTCATACTCAGTCCAAACTTTTCTTTGTATTATTTTTATTTACTTCATTATTTTTATGTTTTATAATTTCTTTTAACAAGATGTGTATTAAAATAGTCCTCTTAACTTTAGAACAATTAGAAAATCTAATTACTATGTTTCACATCATCTTGATGTCCTAAGATATAAACAGAAGTTCTACAGACGTGCTCCTTTTCATTTTCGTGGTCCTCTGGGCCACCCCATCTAGAAAAGGTCCACCTCTCCTTTATGTACGTCATCACACACCATATCGAGGAAACTACTCGGCACTGAGTTAGCACTTTAAAAATATTTTTTGAATGAATGAGTACTTTAAAAATGGGGTTGTAGAGTTCGTGACAGCATCTCACTTCCTTAAACATTCAAGTTAACTGAAACGGAGAACTAACCTCAAGTAGAGAAATGCGGACTGCTAGGACTTTAGAGAAGTCTGTTCACATGATTCATGAAAAATACGCAGAACATCGTAAAGCTAGCCAACACAGTCAATTGAAGCCAATCGATATGAAAGAATCATTTACTGGAAAAAAGGGCACTTTTGGGGATTGAATAACAGCCCAACTGTATCCCTGTAGAGTTCTAACTCCATTTTTACAGAAAATGAAATATATGGATAAATTTTTCAGAATGATTGTTAGAATAATTAAACTGAAAGTATAAATTTTAGTCCTCTAGTCATCACAGCCTACCATTCTTAGCGCATTCAAGAGCTTCTAGGTCTAGACATACAGACTCTAAAATTCTTGATTATATTTGTGTGCTCCCTGAAGTGACAATATAGAATCAATGATAAAATATGATTAAAAAAAAGCATACCATGGTCAGCCAAAAGGATTATATTGACACAATTGACTAAGTTTCTCTGCTTTAGGCCTTCCATTAACAATCCAAAAGTGTTATCTACCAACTGTAAGGCTTGAATTACCTAAGGACAAAAAATTGGAGTTAAGATTGTCTTCATGAGTTAAGGCTTAATTAATTAAATTATTATCTAATAGAGTAAAAATTAAATATATTTCCCTCTCCAAAATTGTTGGGTTTTGAATAGGATATCAGAGCCCAGCACCCATGCTACATGTACAAAAGACCAATTCCTTATATTCCTACAGACAAAAAAAAATTAAATCATTTTCCATAAGACATAAGACTGGTCAATAAATATCTGAGAAAAAGTTTTCAACATCAACAAACATTATTCAACTGCAAGTACTTTCCTGATAGTGTCCAGTGCTGGGTAGAAGAGTCCGTAGACACTTCCATAGGAGCCCAAATGGTTACACATGTTCTAGAAGACTGTGTGACAATGTGTAGCCAGAGAGTTAGAAAGGGGGGTGTAAGTTGTAACCTAATAATACTGTTTCTGGGTGTTTATCTGAAGTAAACAGAGTGCAAATGGAGATTTACATGCAAGGCCAGTCATCACATTGTTTATTTACAATTTAAATACAAGAAAAAAATTATGCCACATCCTTCAGTGGGCATACTCGATAATCACTAAAATATATATTTAAAAGAAAATACCATAGGAAAACAATCACAATACAACGTTACATAGAAAATGTTAAAATCAAACTGTATATACACTCACACATATTGCATAATGCAATTTTGTTTTAAAACATGTTTAGCATTTCATAGTAAAAGCACACGAACAGAAAACCAAGATAAAATATATCAAGGTACTATTAACAGTGGTTGTCTCTGAATAGCGAATTGGAGTTTATTTTTATTTTGTTTGTATTCTTTCATGATCTTAGATTTTTCTACACTTTATCAATATAGTACATTGAATTGACTTAAGATTTAAATGAATAAAGTTTTAACTAACATGACTTCATTATTTTTTTTCAGTAAATAGAATGTATAATAGCAATGGATTGGGAAACAGCCTTTTTTTTTTTGAGAAAAAATTTTACAAGCCAATTACTATTAGTGCACTATCTCATGAAATTCTCTCAGTAAATATTAATGGATGGTGCTATTGGAATTTCCAGTTATAGAGACCAGGGAACTTGAGGTTTAACTTAAAGATCTAGAACAAGTTAATGTTTCTTCATCCGTTTTGCCTCTTCTTAAATTTTACATGAGGCTTAGTCTTAATCCTTCTGTTCTCATGCTTCACTCTTTCTTTCTTTAGGACATCTCCACTTCTATGACTGTCTATATGCTGCCAAGCAGTCTGATCTTCATCTCCTTTGAGCTCTAAATCCACAATCAGTTGCCTTCTGGACATCTCCATTTAGACATCACAGGCATCCCAATTACAAAATAATCTCCCCTAAGAAGATCCCCTTCAGTGGCCTTACTGGAATGAACCTGCCTGCTTATGCTAGAAATCTGAAACTCTCCTACCCCATCACCTGTCTCACGCAAAGTCATATTAAGTCTATCTCTTAATCTCAAACACATCTTCTTCTATCCACAATGGTTGTCACTATTATAGTCCAAGTCACTACCATCTCTTTCCTGAAATGTTGCAAAGTCTAACTCATCTCCCCCTACTTTCCCTTGCTTTCTCTAACCCATTCCTCTTACACAGTAAAAGTGGTATTTAAATTCACATAGATCTGATCAGGTCCTTCCCTGATTAAAATGCCTCAATATTTTCCATTGCACATTTTATGGCCTAGAAGAACTTGCAAGATTTGGTGCCTGCCTCCTGTTATAGGTTTTCCCTTAGCCCTCTCCTCTAGTTCATAGTGCTCCAGACATTAGTGGGAGATGATTCTCCTTCGACAATCCACATAGCACCTGGCATAGAGCAGTACACAGTAGGAGGTAGCTGCTATTATTATTTTTACCATCATCATATTGTCTATGTGTCTAGCCAGCAATCCATTTGTCTGTTCATCCGTTGCTCATTTTATGTGTTCTTCTAATGTGCTCAACTCCTCCCTTAATCAGGCCATTTGTAAACATTTTTTCCTTTTTGTTATTCAGAGAACTTTCTAACCAGCCTTAACCCAGACTACGTTAACCCGTCAAGATCTCTCAGGAAATCCTGATCTGTTCCTTTAAAGCACTTGTCCAAATTATACTCAAAATTTATTTGCATACTGAACTAGAGCACTGTATAGAAGAAAAAGATATGGTGCCTAATGTCAGCCGTAGGGATCAGACAAATGCAGATTAGAACTGTTGTTTAGTCGCTAAGTTGTATCCGACACTTTGTGACCCCATGGACTGTAGCCCACCAGGCTCCTCAGTCCATGGAATTTTCCAGGCAAGAATACTGGAGTGGGTTGCCATTTCCTACTCCAGGGAATCTTCCTTACCCAGGAATAGAACCCGTGTCTCTTGTATTGTCAGGTGTGTTCTTTACCACTGAACCACCTTGGAAGCCTCAGATTAGAGTATCCTCTCTCAAATCAAATCAAACATGAATAACAATTAAAATGGAAAAGAAGAAATGGTGAATATGTTTTAGTTACTAAGCCTCTTGGAGAGCACAAACAGAAACTTGTGTGCACCAGGACCCAGGAGAAAGGAGCAGCAAACCCACAAGAGACTGACCCAGACTTGCCTGTGAGTGTCCAGGAGTCTCTGGTGGAGGCGTGGGTCGGCAGTGGCTTGATGCAGGGGTGGGGCACTGAGTATAGCAGTGCCTGCATGGGACCTTTTGAAGGAGGTCACCATTATCTTCATTACCTCCACCATAGTTTGGAAAAGGTCAGTCTTCATTCCAATCCCAAAGAAAGGCAATGACAAAGAATGCTCAAACTACCGCACAATTGCACTCATCTCACACGCTAGTAAAGTCATGCTCAAACTTCTCCAAGTCAGCCTTCAGCAATATGTGAACTGTGAACTCCCAGATGTTCAAGCTGGTTTTAGAAAAGGCAGAGGAACCAGAGATCAAATTGCCAACATCTGCTGGATCATGGAAAAAGCAAGAGAGTTCCAGAAAAACATCTATTTCTGCTTCATTGACTATGCCAAAGCCTTTGACTGTGTGGATCACAATAAACTGTGGAACATTCTGAAAGAGATGGGAATACCAGACCACCTGACCTGCCTCTTGAGAAACCTGTATGCAGGTCAGGAAGCAACAGTTAGAACTGGACATGGAACAACAGACTGTTCCAAATAGGAAGAGGAGTACGTCGAGGCTGTATATTGTCACCCTGCTTATTTAACTTCTATGCAGAGTACATCATGAGGAACGCTGGGCTGGAAGAAGCACAAGCTGGAATCCAGATTGCTGGGAGAAATATCAATAACCTCAGATATGCAGATGACACCACCCTTATAGCAGAAAGTGAAGAGGAACTCAAAAGCCTCTTGATGAAAGTGAAAGAGGAGAGTGAAAAGGTTGGCTTGAAGCTCAGCATTCAGAAAATGAAGATCATGGCATCTGGTCCCATCACTTCATGGGAAATAGATAGGGAAACAGTGGAAACAGTGTCAGACTTTATTTTTGGGGGCTCCAAAATCACCGTGGATGCTGATTGCAGCCATGAAATTAAAAGACGCTTACTCCTTGGAAGGAAAGGTATGACCAACCTAGACAGCATATTAAAAAGCAGAGACATTACTTTGCCAACCAAGGTCCGTCTAGTCAAGGCTATGGTTTCTCCAGTGGTCATGTATGGATGTGAGAGTTGGATTGTGAAGAAAGCTGATCACCGAAGAATTGATGCTTTTGAACTGTGGTGCTGGAGAAGACTCTTGAGAGCCCCTTGGACTGTAAGGAGATCCAACCAGTCCATTCTAAGGGAGATCAGTCCTGGGTGTTCATTGGAAGGACTGATGTTAAAGCTGAAACTGCAATACTTTGGCCACCTCATGCGACGAGTTGACTCACTGGAAAAGACTCTGATGCTGGGAGGGATTGGGGGTGGGAGGAGATGGGGACGACAGAGAATGAGATGGCTGGATGGCATCACCAACTCGATGGGGGTGAGTTTGAGTGAACTCCGGGAGTTGGT
This sequence comes from Moschus berezovskii, assembly GCF_049115385.1. Taxonomy (NCBI): domain Eukaryota; kingdom Metazoa; phylum Chordata; class Mammalia; order Artiodactyla; family Moschidae; genus Moschus; species Moschus berezovskii. The sequence goes on along the minus strand of NC_142469.1, from coordinate 76,855,782 downwards.
GATGAACAGGGAGGCCTGGCGTGCTGTGATTCATGGAGTTGTAAAGAGTCGGACACGACTGAGTGACTGAACTGAACTGAACTGAACTGAAATAAGAGGGAGAAAACATAGCCCCACCCATCAACAGAAAATTTGATTAAAGATTTACAGAGCACAGCCCCACCCATCAGAACAAGAGCAAATTTCCCCTTCAAAGCCTCCTTCCTGCTCCATCAGAGGGCAGAGAGACTGAAAACCACAATCACATAAAACTAACCAATCTGATCACATGGACCACAGCCTTGTCTAACTCAGTGAAACTATGAGTCATGCCGTGTAGGGCCACCCAAGATGGATAGGTCATGGTGGAGAGTTCTGACAAAACATGGTCCACTGGACAAGGGAATGGCAAGCCACTTCAGAATTCTTGTCTTGTGAACCCCATGAACAATATAAAAAGGCAAAAAGATAGGACACTGAAAGATGAACTCCCCAGGTTGGTAAGTGCCCAATATGCTACTGGAGATCAGTGGAGAAATAACTCCAGAAAGAATGAAGAGAGAGAGCCAAACCAAAAACAACGCCCAGTTGTGGATGTGACTGGTGATGGAAGTCTGATGCTGTAAAGAACAATATTCCATAGAAATCTGGACTGTTAGGCCCATGAATCAAGGCAAATTGGAAGTGGTCAAACAGGAGATGGCAAGAGTAACATCAACATTTTAGGAATCAGTGAACTAAAATGGACTAGAATGGGCAAATTTAACTCAGATGACCATTATATCTAACACTGTGGGCAAGAATCCCTTAGAAGAAATAGAGTAGCCCTCATAGTCAACAAAAGAGTCTGAAATGCAGTACTTGGATGCAGTCTCAAAAACAACAGAATGATCTTGACTAAACTCCTGGAGTTTATGATGGACAGGGAAGCCTGGCGTGCTGCAGTCCATGGGGTCACAAAGAGTCGGACATGACTGAGGGACTGAACTGAACTAAAGCCATTCACTCTTAGAATAACCTGATTAAGTTTTGAATTCTGTGAGTCAAGGGTGGCATAGAAATATAAAGAGGACTAATGGGTTCCAGGGGCTTTCCTGGTGGCTCAATAGTAAAGAATCTGTCAGGCAAGGTAGGAGACACAAGAAATGTGGATTCAGATCTTGGGTCAGGAAGAACCCCTGGAGTAGGAAATGGCAACCCACTCTATTCTTCTTGCCTGGGAAATCCCATGGACAGAGGAGCCTGGCAAGCTACAGTCCATGGGGTTTCAAAAGAGTCAGACACAGTGAGCAACTAAAAAAAACAATGGGTTCAAAGTGGTCAGACTTGAGTGCAGATTATATTAGAAATCATTTTGATTTAATAAGAAGGAAAAAGAAGGTTATTTCTGACAAGCAGCTAAGTCACACTAGCAGAATAAAACACACTTGCATTCCAAATGAGGACAACCATGATGTGATTCTCCATGGGGTAGGAAGACACCATACTCACGGGACCTTTTCACCTACACATTGTGTCTAAGACAATGTAGGCTTGAGTGGGTTTTAGAAGAGAATCAGCTTTTTTAAAGAATCATACTTAAGAACTATATTTCTGTAGTAAATACAAAATGGTTTAGATAATGAAGAGACAAGTATTGAAGAGTCTACTTCAATTATAATGGGGGTTTAGACAGGGAATAACTCTGCCTGATCAGTAACATATCGTTTAACTATAATGAATTCTTATTGGAACTGTGCTTTGATAGACAGCTGGATAGTCCACAATGGACTTTCAGGTGACATGGCTTGAAATGGGGTACATTAACATATTGACACACAGGATCTAGCCTTGATGTTCTTGTTACATGAAGTAACAACACTGCATCTAAGTATTCAATAAGTGTTATCAAATTAATCAAGATGTGGTTAATAAGACATATTCTTTTCAGACTTTTAACTATTTTATGGCTAATAAAGAAGATAATTTTTTATATTTTTAAATATTTTTATGTCTTCATATATATATATCACATACACTTGTATTGAGTGGAAATTAAAGAATAGCATTCCATCTTGCGGGTGAAGGTCAGATGATTTTCAGTTCAGTTCAGTTCAGTTCAGTCGCTCAGTCGTGTCCGACTCTTTGCGACCCCATGAATCACAGCACGCCAGGCCTCCCTGTCCATCATCAACTCCCGGAGTTCACTCAAACTCACGTCCATTGTGTTGGTGATGCCACCCAGCCATCTCATTCTCTGTCATCCCCGTCTCCTCCCACCCCCAATCCCTCCTAGCATCAGACTCTTTTCCAGTGAGTCAACTCTTTACCTTTGTTTAAAACAGAAAAACTTACTGCGGCACTGACTGGTCCATAACTGTGTCCTGCAGAATCAGGTTGTTCCACGTATATGGTGTAAAAATCGGGTCTAGGGGTAAAATCGAAACAAGAGAGAGATGTTATCACTTGGAATAAAGGCACAGGTCGGATCTGGCAGAGCTGTGGGTCTGGAACTTTGTGGCAGCTTCCTTCTCTTTTCCTCTGGTCCTTCCTTGTCTTCCTGGAGAAGGCAAAGGCTGCCCAGTCCAGGATCCTGGCCTGGAGAATCCCATGGACTGTACAGTCCATGGGGTCACAGAGAGTTGGGCACGACTGAGCGACGTTCACTTTCACCTCCTCTTCACCCAGGCCCAGTGGTCCCACTTGGCCTTGGCAGGAACAGTGGTCCAACAGGAATTAAACAACACCTTCCAGGATGTAAGCACTGGTCTGACTCACTTCTGAAAAATCTGTCTTGTTCTTGCTGTCAAGGCCTCTCTTGATGTGCTTCAGCCCTTTGTGTTTCCTGGTTTATGACTTTTACTGACCCTTTGTTCTGCCACACAAGTTCTTTCTTTAAATGCCTAGTTTTAGGAATAATTCTTGAAAAATGCCCATAAAAAGGAAATGACAAGTTTTGTTTTGGTTTTTTTTTCCCCAAAAATAGTCATTTGAGGTAAAGAAATACTTTCACTTTATTCCCACTGATATCCTACTGAGCCAGCACTTCCCTGACACTAAGTATTACCTTTCAGCTTTGGGTAGGTCCAGCCACTTTAACAATGTAAAGATCCTCTCTTCATATGTGACACTTCTGAAATGAAAAGTAAAAACAACTTTAAAAAATTCATCAAATCAAGGAGAACTTCATTATATTCCTACTCAAGAAGGCAGATTGATATTTTCAGATGTTTCTTTTGTGTTCATATACTATAAGAACACTGAAAGGGATTCAGTATTACTAAAAGAGATTCCTGTTTTCAAAACCTATACAGAGATACTTGTGCCTTGATATAAATTGTGTAGTGCTTTCTTTCCTTCTCATTCATCTCTCCTTCACTGTTACTCCAATTAAAATAAAATTGTTTTACATCAGTTACTATTCATCCATTCAATTTGCTTATTTTTGTTCACTTCATTCATTTGTGCGGTTATGTGTACTATCTATTGTCAGCCTGTCAGTGAGAAAACCAAAGATGCCTTCCTTCCTAGAGGTCACATTCTAGTCGAGGAAGACACAATAAATAGGCCCTCTGTCGCCATTCAGTCGCTAAGTTGTGTCAGACTCTCTGTGACCCCATGAACTGCAGCACACCAGGCTTCCCTGTCCCTCACCATCTCCCTAAGTTTGCTCAAACTCATGTCCATTGAGTCAGTGATGCCCATAAATAAATTACATAGTGTATTAAAAGGTGATAAATGCTATGGGGAAAAAAAGGAAGATGAGAACCAGAATAAGGGGCACTCAAGAAACTCAAGTGGGAGGACTTGAATTTGAAATCTTAGTGTGATCAGGCTAAGATAATTTGTGAGCAAGGAGTTGAGGGAGCGGGCTATGCAGACAAATGGAGTCAGATTATATCGGGCAGAGGAACAGCCTTCACAGAGGCCCTGCAGTGGAAGCAAGCTTGGTGTCCTGGTATACTGGGGTCACCAAAAAGGTCAGTATGGCTTGAGAAAGGTGACAGAATCCAGGAAAATAGTAGGAAAGAAGTCTAAGAGGCAGGGGCATAGCAGAGCTCATATCAACCAGGGTTTGCTGGCTTTATTCTATACGAAACTGAGAGCCTTGATAGTGAGGGGTGCAAAACAGTGTCGTAATCAGACTTGTTTTTTCAAAATAATTATTGTGGTGATGAATTGAGAATAGATTACAGGAAACAGACATAGAAAGAGGGAGATATGTCAAAAGGAAACTGAGGTAATACAGGCAAAAGAGGATGATAGCGCAAACCAGTGTTAGTGTGGAAGTAATCAAAAATTCTCAGACTGCATATATCTTGAATCAGAGGCACAAGTATTTACTGACAAACTGGATAGGGATGTAAGAGGGAGGACTCAACATTGACGTCAAGATTTTTGGCCCAAATAACTGGAAAAATAAAATAACCATTGTGATTAAGACCAAACAAACAAACAAAAAATTCAAATCATTCCTGCCTCGATTGGATTACATTTGCAGGTGTTTTCCTACCCGTTGTAAATCTTATATATGGAAGGAAAGGTGCCATTTACAGCCACATCTGATCCTGGCCAAAAGTAAGTACCAGCTTTTAAACCTTGATACATTGCTGTCAGCCAGATCTATAAGAAGAGAAAGTTTCAAATAAGTGGAGGTCAAGAAAATAATCAGTTTGAGTAGAAATGGTGCTATTTATGAGAAACTGAACAATATTAAACCATTGCAAAATGTATTTAATTATTAAAAGGTGTTAAATTATTTTGAATTTGTCCTTGCAGCAGTTTTAAAAAGTTATTATCTAGGTATCCACTTCAAAAATCAAAAAAACTTAGGAAGGCAATAAGAAAGATCATTTTTCAAATTGGTAAAATTGTACAGGTCTTCTCTCCCTTTTAAAGATTTATAAAATAGAATGAGTTAAAAAGTTAACAGATAATCTTTCTGAATAACTTCCAGGTTGATATATTTATAATTCAACATCCAAGTCTCAAGGCAACTTAGGTGAACAATTATATACATTGAAAAGATTCAGATCATAATTATAAATAGTGCTGAAACACCTTCCCACCCCTAGCTCTGAGAAATTGAAAAGACAACATAAAACTCAGATTGGAGAGAGAAGAGTGACCCATTGTCATGTGGGGAAATGGAGAATGACACATACTGGTTGCCCCTGCCACCAAGCTGGATTATCTTTCTCCTTTGAAGAAAGTGAAAAATTCTTGTTGAGGTTCACATCATACATATTATTGTCAATGATACCATGTGATTCTGGATATAACCCCTAAAATGATAATTTCAGAAAAAAAGATTTAAGATAAAATAATACATTTAACAAAACATGCATTTAAATTGAAATAGCATAAGACCTATAATTCTTATTTGAAAAGAAGTCACATACCTTTCAATATAAAACCCCTAGATCTGAACCCAAATACCAAATAACATATATTATTATTATATATATACCACTTCCACCATAGTCCATAGCTGTAAATGAATGATGTTAGGAAGATGATTTGTGTTGATGGTTTTAATGTAACTCTTATGTTATTGAAAGTGAAAGAAAGTGAAAGTGAAGTCGCTCAGTCGTGTCCGACCCTTAGCGACCCCACGGACTACAGCCAACCAGGCTCCTCCATCCATGGGATTTTCTAGGCAATAGTACTGGAGTGGCTTGCCATTGCCTTCTCCTAACTGCTAATTATAGATTCTACATTACAGTAATGATTAGACACTGGTGGAGAAGGAAATGGCAACCCACTCCAATATTCTTTCCTGGAGAATCCCATGGATGGAGGAGCCTGGTGGGCTACAGTCCATGGGGTCGCAAAGAGTCGGACACGACTGAGCGACTTCACTTCACTTCACTTTATTGGCAATAAGAGCAAGATATTTATTACAAAGAAGCTATTAAGTATCAGACATTGGCCAATGGGTTAAAATGTGTTGTCAGCACTCTAGAAGGAAACCTGTCAAGTCTCTGTGCTTCTCCCTGTCATTCTTCCATCAATCCGGTCATTCATTCAGTGCGGTCACAAAGACTCATTCAATCATTCCACACATTTTCACTGAATGTCTATGATACCGTAGGCAATCATAACTACATTCAGATAGACTTTTAGGGTCATTATTTCAGAACATTACTATATATATGAATATGGATACATGTACATATATCGAATATTAATAGCACTTATGCATAATCTCTTATTTATACAGACATATGGTGGTGCTAGTGGTAAAAAAAAAAATCAACCTGCCAGTGCAAAAGATATAAGAGATGTGGGTTCAATCCTGAGTGAGGAAGATCCCCTGGAGTAGGAAATGGCAACCCACTCTAGTATTCTTGCCTGGAAAATTCCATGGACAGAGGAGCCTGGCAGGCTGCAGTCCATGGTGTTGCAAAAGAGTTGGACATGACTTAGCGACTGAACAACAACAACATACATATATACGTATGAGCACATACATATATATGTATTACATATTATGTATGTAGACTTATATATGTGTGTGTATGCACATGGGTGCGTGTACTCAGTTGCTCAGTCGTGAGACCTGGGTTTGATCCCTGGGTCAAGAAACTCCTCTGGAGAAGGGAATAGCAACCCACTCCAGTGTTCTTGCTTGGGAAATCCCATGGACAGAGGAGCTAGGGGGTTGACAGTCCATGGGGTTGCAAAGAGTCAGACACGATTGAGCAACTAACACACAGTAATAAAAGACTAAATGCAAAGTAGTAAAAATATAATATTCTTTGGCAAGAAAGGTTGAGGCAGAGGACTCCTTAAGATGTGCCCTGAATCTATAAATATTAAAAAACTTAATCTTCCTTTTAGTTCATTTTGATCACTTCATGTACATCTTCTCGTATACTGAGGAGAATTCATTGTTTTATTTGCTTTATTTAAAGAGATATAGCCAGTTTGAATTCAACTATGAAACAGGAAACTTCACCAAATTAAATATAATTTTTAAAACTAGATAAGAAAGAGATTCACCACATCAAAGCGGTTGTCTTCATACATAGCCTACCATTCCCAGAGACCTTCAGATAAATGGGAGTTAATCAAAAGATCAAAGTAGAGGGTATTTCCCATGTCTCAGAGGCTATCCTGGCCTGTCACAGAGATAAATGAGCTGAACACTGGGACACTCATTCATAGATAACATCTCAAGACCCTGGATTGACCTCATACTCAGACATCCCTTCCCAGCCTGAATTCAGCTATGATCGCTACCACACATGATCCTGAAACTGTGGCTTGGCCAGCTCTTGCCTCAGCATGTCTGGTGTGGTCAGTTGACCATCGGGGGTCTGTCAGTCTTGCCACTGGGCAAAGCACTTACCGTGACAATGGTATAATGATTTGGGAAGGTTTTGGTTGGATAGGCAGGTCTCAGGTATTGTGAATGAACTCCACATGTTTCTGCAACAAAGGATAATGAGAAATTAAAACACTGTTTCCTCCTCAGAAGTTGTTTGAATAACTAAAAATATGAACATGAACGTTTCCCAGAGAAATAGAAAACTAACTAGGGGGTGAATTGCAGATAGAAAGAGGTTAAAATTCTGATGCTTAAAATTCCTCTGTTTCAAGGAATGACAGTTTTCAGGAGAGGAGTGTGCTAAGTCAAGGATCAGGAAACTTTTTCTGTGAAGAGCCAGATGATAAATAAATAGGCTTTGAGCAAATGGCATGGCTCTAACAAAACTTTATCTGTAGACATCAAGACAAAGAAATTTCATGTAATTTCTTTTGCATGGCACAAGGTATTCTTTTTTCCCCAACCATTTAAGAATGAAAACAATTCTCAGCATTAGCAGACCATATGGAAATAGGCAGAGTGGGCCTGGTTTGGCCCACAGGCACAGATTGCTGACACCTGAGCTTAAAACCCTAAACTTTTAGCACAGTGCCAGCTGTATTTGCTTTTGCTTTTCCTCTCTTTCTGACCTGGCTCATTAAAGTAAAACTTTCTATATAATATTTGCTTCCCAATATAACAAAAGCCAACACAACTATCTAGATAACTGAAAAAGAATTTGACTTGTTTGAATGCACAAGCCCATGCCCCGTAGTAATGTTTACAAAATTGACTTTCCACCATATTATTTTCAGTACAGTTTCCATTTGATCAGCAAAGTTTCCTGTGCTGTTTTCCACAAAACATGGCATTAATTTTGCTTTCAGTCATTTTGTTGTTTTCATCTGTGCAATAACCCTGCTCAAAAAGGTCAGAACCACTCAGCCACATTGCTATTTCCTCTGCAAGAGTGAAGTATGAGATATTTTCTATACCAAAATCCTACTACCTCTAATTCTAAAAGAGAACGTCACCACTAGAGATTCTATTTAGGTTAAAACAAAAGGTGCAAATGATTGTTGTCCAGAAAGCAACAAACTTTACATCTGCAAATGAAATTTTTCTCAAATAGGCTTGGAGTTGGTCTCCTTCCCAGCCAGGAAACCAGTATTTCCAATATGATCCAGGAATTTCCTCCTTCAGAATCTTCTTGGATCCAATATCAAGTCTACTAAATAGGACTCTGGTGGGGATGGTGAGGGTTGAAAGGTGGAGGGAAAGGAGCTCAAAAAAAAAAAAAAAAAACAACTACATTTCTAGCAAGTGCCCCAAGTGGTTCTGATGTACTTAAACCTGAAGCTTGCTCTAGGTCATAATGTATAATCAAAAATTAAAATAACCTTTTTTCTTTTTTAGTCAATACCACCAACAAATAAACCTTGTCCTCAAATAGGCAAAGATATATTTAATATCGTTATGAAATCATATGATAAGAAAAATAAAATGAGATCTAATCTACTGACATAATTAGAAGAACTTAAGTGGAGAAGATAATCATACAATAGAGAGAGAAATAAGCTTTCTGTTTTTACTTCCCTGAAGCATGCATAATGTGTTCAAATTCTTAAATGTGTCAAAAGACACAGAGCATAAAATAAAAAACAAACTAAGTTACTAACCAGTGATGTAAAAACATGACACCTTCCTAGTCTTAAACAGGACATATCTGTGGACTATCTACAGATTCATGCTACCATTTTTGATTACCTGCCTTTGAACAAGAGCTATTAGAGAACAGATCATCATATGCAAGATCTACCATCATTTCTTCCTGATCTTAATCATCTAAATTTTGACTGAACAGAATAATTTTGGAAGGACGCACAATAAATTAATAAGAATAGTTGCTCCCGTAGAGAAAAACTAGGAAGATCAGGAAAGAATCTGTTGTAACTTGCAATATCATTTTTTAAAGTTTATTATTTGCATATTTTGTTCTTCAAAAAACATCTTTTTAAAAAAGAAAGTACAACCAAAAAATTGAAAATATATGTGGAATAAATATATACCCATAGTAACTATAAACTATAAGAAGGGATAGAAGACTGGATGGATAAGTAGATAAAATAGCTGAAGAATGTACAGATGCAGCAAAAGCACTTCAAGAAAAGGAGTTCATAGCAGTAAACAGCCACATTAAAAAAAAGAAATGTCAAACAAACCACCTAATTTTATACCTTAAGGAACTAGAAAAAGAACAAGCAAACTCCAAAGTCAGAGAAAAAGAAAAAAACAATAAAGATTATAGCAGAAATAAGTGAAACAGAGAAGAGAAAAACAATTTTAAAAAAATTGACAAAATCAAAGTAGGTTTTTTGAAAAGATAAAATTGACAAAACTTTAGTTACATTAAAAAAAGAGAGAGAGAGAGAGAAGACTCAAATCAGTAAAATCAGAAACCAATACCACAGAAATAAAAAGGATTATAGAGACTATTATGAACAAATGTGAAGTCTTCCCACAATGTGGGAGCGCTGGGTTCAATCCCTGGGTTGGGAAGATCCCCTGGAGAAGGAAACGGTAACCCATTCCAGTATCCGTCCGTTCTGTTCCGTCGCTCAGTCGTGTCCGACTCTATGCGACCCCGTGGACTGTAGCCTACCATGCTTCTCCGTCCATGGGATTCCCCAGGCAAGAATACTGGAGTGGGTTACCGTTTCCTTCTCCAGGGGATCTTCCCGACCCAGGAATCGAACCCGGGTCTCCCGCATTGGAGGCAGACGCTTTAACTGCTGAGCCACCAGGGAAGCCCAGTATGCTTGCCTGGAAAAGTCCATGGACAGAGGAGCCTGGTGGGCTACACAGCTGATGGGGTCACAAAGAGTTGGATATAACTGAGTGACTAACACTTCAAATGCTTCCCTAGTCTGAATTATGAAGAAATAGAAAATCTGAACCAACCAATAACAAGTAATGGAAAACTTCCTAACAGAAAAGCCCAAGATGGCTTCACAGGTTAATTTTACCTAATATTTAAAGAAGCCTATCCTTTCTCCAGGAGATCTTCCTGACCCAGGAATCCAACTGGGGCCTCCTGAATTTCAGGCAGATTCTTTACCAACTAAGCTATCAGGAAAGCCCTTTAAAGATGGATTAATGCCAACATTTAAAGAAGGAAAATGAAAAGTGAAAGTGAAATTTGCTCAGTCGTGTCCAACTCTTTGCCACCCCCGGGGCTATACAATCCATGGAATTCTCCAGGCCAAAATACTGGAGAGGGTAGCCTTTCCAGGGGATCTTCCCAACCCAGGGATCAAACTCAGGTCTCCCACACTGCAGGTGGATTTACCAACTGAGCCACCAGGGAAGCCCAAGAATACAAGAGTGGGTAGCCTATCCTTTCTTTGGGGGAATGTTCCTGACACAGGTATCGAACAGGGGTCTCCTGCATTGCAGGCAGATTCTTTACCAGATGAGCTATCAGGGAAGCCCTTTAAAGAAGGATTAATGCCAGTTCTCAAATTTTGCCAAAAAACAAAAAAACGAAGAGGAGAGAATATACCGAGATTCATTTTATGAGATTAACATTACCCTGGTCCCAAAGCCAGATAAGGATACTAAAGAAAAAGAAAATTACAGGACAATATCTTCATGAATTTAGACAAAAATAATTCAACAAAATAGTAAGACAAATTCAACCGCACATTATAAGGATCATACACCAAAGTCAAGTGAGATTTATCCCTGGGATACAAGGATGGTTACTACTAGTCTTCTCATAACCCCAGTTTCACATCTAACTTTACAAGAAATCTGACTTCCAGTTCAAGACAAATTACTTCTATCTCACTTGACAGTTTGCTGATCCCGGACCTTCTTTTCTCTGTTCTCATCCACATTGAGACAAGAAAATGTTCTTACTAGAGTCCATGACCCTTTGGTAGTCACTGATTATTAGACCATGCTCAGTCTCCAGGCAGTTTGATGGGACACTGGAGATGAAGTCCTAGACTTCCTTAAAGTGATGCCTTCTGTCACATACCTCATCTCAAGCCTACCATTCTCTGGAGGTCCTAATCCTAACTCTTTTACCACATCTATTCTTAATTGGGCCTCCTAGAAATGAAGAGCCCATCTTGCCTTGGTGATGTCTTCACACATAAATATTAAACTATTAAAAAATAGTTTAAATCTTCAAAAGGGAAGACTCTTAATGGCCCAATATTTCACTGGTGTCCTTTCCAACTTTCTGTGGGATGAACAAATCAAATAATTCCACTTCTAAAAGGGTTCGGTTCAGCCTGGTTAATTAAATTCCCTTTGGGACCCAGGTTTTGATATTTAGACTCCTAAAGGAGATGCAGATAAGGAAATAGTAACTGAGTGTTGTTAATTACTTTCCAGGACACAGTGACTCAGCTGCAAGTGACAAATCCTGAATTTGGAGCCAGTTCTGTCAGACACTCAACCTCTTAATCCGTTAGCTTAAGATCTACCTCAAAGAGCGAGGGGGAGGCTGAAGAGACAAAGCCCTTTGTGTTGCAGGGGGAAGTAGTTTATCTTTCTACAGTCAAGGAATGTTAGTGCTGGAATTAGCAGTAGAAATAATTAGGTCTAATCCTCTCATTTTCATACTGGTCCAGGAGTTGGTGATGGACAGGGAGGCGTGGCGTGCTGCAGTCCATGGGGTCGAAAAGAGTTGGACATGACAGAGCAACTGAACTGAATCCTCTCATTTTACAAATGATGAATCTAAGGTCCAGAAAAGGTGATCAGCTTAGAGTCAAACAGATTTTTTAAAAAATAATTTGGAGGAAAATAAAACTGTCATAAAATTTGAGGACCATGAAGGTAAAAAAGGGCCTAACGAAAGGAGGAAGTAAGAGGAATTGCAGGACCCTGGAGCCAACCCTCTGATATTTCTTAGCTTTATGTCCTTGGCTACTCTATTCCTCTGTTTGTTTTTTTTTAATTTTTATTTTCTAATGGAGTATAGTTTATTTACAATGTTGTGTTAGTTTCAAGTGTACAGCAAAGTGATTCAGTTGCATGTGTATCTATTTTATTTCAGGTTTTTTCCCATATATAGGTTATTACTCCATTCCTATTATTAACTTGATAAAATTGTGCCCTAAAATAGAAGTACATCATGATAAAGATGACAATAAAAATGACAATTATAGTAATAACTTAAAATCATCCAAGGTACACTATGTATATGCTGCTGCTAAGTCGCTTCAGTTGTGTCCGACTCTGTGCGACCCCACAGACGCACCAGGCTCCCCCGTCCCTGGGATTCTCCAGGCAAGAACAGTGGTATTTCCATTAGGTGGGAAGTTAACATTTTACAGATGTGGAGACTGGGGCACCAACAGGGGAAGTAAACTTGCTAGTAAGAGGTGGAGCCAGGTTCCAGGCATCTTGATTCCAGAGCTGGACAGAGATAATGCACTTTTCACCTATGGATGTTGTTTAGTTGCTAAGCTGTGTCCAACTCTTTGTGACCCCATGACTGTAGTCTACCAGGTTCCTCTGCCCATAGGATTTCCCAAGCAAGAATACTGGAGTGGAATGCCATTGCCTTCTCCAGGAGATCTTCCCAAACCAGGGTTCAAGCTCGCATCTCTTGCACTGGCAGGCAGATTCTTTACCACTGAGCCCATTCACCTAAGGGAGCCTTGGTATATGCTGATCTGTCTGGGCTCCTCAGGTTACTATTCTTACTGGTCATTTACACCTTGCTAAAACCCAGAACCTAGATATGACAAGCACCATTTTTGAGACATTATCTAGGAACAGAATTTCATAGAGCAGAAGTAATATTCAATTACAAAACAAATCAAACTAAACAAAAAGATGAGCATGCTGCAAAAAAAGGAGGAGGAGCCAACAAGTACAAAATAGATATCAATAGCAAAGTCATCATAACTCTTGAGAGGACCTGGGCTGAGACAAATCACTAACATTAAAGGTCAAAAAGAAAGCTACACTATTTAACTAGTTAATCTGTCATTCATACACATCTGATTGGGGGAGGCTTACTCAGCTTATTGATGTTAGGTATTAGAGTACTCCATGTCTGTAAATATTCAGCTCTAAATCCATCCATGGAAAACAAAATAACTGGTGGCAGGTCAAACCTGAAAATGGAAGACAAAAATTTAGACCAGTATTTTGATTTTTTCAAAAAGACTCTTTTCTGTACTACTTACAATTCCCTAAATTTGAGAATGCTAAGAAAGTACGTCAGAAATAGTTCTAAGTTTTCCTTTTCAAAAAAAAATATTATTTCCCTTTACAATCAGTGTTTCTAGTACATTGCTAGTCCATATGAAAATGTACAATATTTTTTAAAAAGGTGTTACGTAAATTATCTGGGTCTTTCAACTTGGGAATCTACCTTATTTTGAGTTCTAGAGTTTAAACAGTTTTGGCTAACTTTATTTCGATTTGCTCCTTGTCACTGGCTCTCTGTGACACCCAAGTATACCATGTAAGAAATTTGTCTAGCCCTGAGCATTTACAATGAACAGTCAGTGAGCTGTGGAGAAAAATCAGGGGCTTCAGCCTCAGAAAGACTTGAAATCTATTCTCTTCACTAACAAAACATCAATAGAAATGGGATTCTATATTGTAGACCTTTCACAATTCTGGCTTTGGCTAAAGATCCAAAAGCAATGATTCCTGAGTTCAATGCTCACACTCAAAATTATATGTTACAATTATTCTACCTTTTGGATACAACTATTTTTATTGTGATATGGAATTTATGAGCTCTGAAACTTATGTTTTATTATTCTAAAGTTCTACATTTTTGAACTTTCAGGGTATTAGTATTAACTTCCAAAGCATTACAATTTCATTTTAGATGAGTATATATGGATGTGAGAGTTGGACCATGAAGAAAGCTGATCACCGAAGAATTGATGCTTTTGAACTGTAGTGTTGGAGAAAACTCTTGAGAGTCCCTTGGACTGCAAGGAGATCCAACCAGTCCATTCTAAAGGAGATCAATCCTGGGTGTTCATTGGAAGGACTGATGCTAAAGCTGAAACTCCAATACTTTGGCCACCTCATATGACGAGTTGACTCACTGGAAAAGACTCTGATGCTGGGAGGGATTGGGGGCAGGAGGAGGAGGGGAGGACAGAGAATGAGATGGCTGGATGGCATCACCAATTCAATGGACATGAGTTTGAGTGAACTCCGGGAGTTGGTGATGGACAGGGAGGCCTGGTGTGCTGTGATTCATGGGGCGCAACGACTGAGCGACTGAACTGAACTGAACTGAACTGAAGTTACAATAATGAAAGGTAACTTTGGGTTATAGTCAGTGACCATCCTTTTATCCATCTAATATTTTTTTCACTTCTAAAATTGTATTTGTATTTAATATACACACAATTAAAGCTGTATGGCTTCATAATCCTTTTCCATACTGAACGCCACTGTGTAGCCATCACCCAGATCACAAAACAGAATATTACTTAGAATCTTTCCCTCATGCTCTCATCTAGTCAAAAACTTCTGCAAACTACACCTCACTAAGATGATCAATGTCTTGACTTCTAACAGCATAGATTAGCTGTGTCTATTTTTATATTTAGATTTATATGCAACAGAATAATACACTGTGTATTCCACTGTGTCTAGCTGCTTTTACTTAACATTATGCTTGAGGGGCATCCATAATTTTGCATATGGTTGTAGATCATTCATTCTCATGGCTGTCTAGAAGTCCAGTGAATGAATAAACCACAAATGATTCATCCTGTTGATGGGCATTTAGATACTTTCCATTTAGGGTTATTATGAATAACAGCTAAGAACACAGTAAATTTGTTTTGAATTCTAAACATCAGATCAGTCAGTTCAGTTCAGTCGCTCAGTCGTGTCTGACTCTCCGCGACCCCATGAATCACAGCACACCAGGCCTCCCTGTCCATCACCAACTCCCGGAGCTCACTCAAACTCATGTCCACAGAGTCGGTGATGCCATCCAGCCATCTCATTCTCTGTCGTCCCCTTTTCCTCCCGCCCCCAACCTTTCCCAGCATCAGAGTCTTTTCCAGTGAGTCAACTCGTCGAATGAGGTGGCCAAAGTATTGCAGTTTCAGCTTTAGCATCAGTCTTTCCAATGAACACCCAGGATTGATCTCCTTTAGAATGGACTGGTTAGATCTCCTTGCAGTATAAGGGACTCTCAAGAGTCTTCTCCAACACCACAGTTCAAAAGCATTGATTCTTTGGCGATCAGCTTTCTTCACAGTCCAAAAAAAATAAACATAGTGCATGCAAATAAGAATGGCAAAAAATTTTCAACTCTGTGCTCAAGCAGTTTATCTACAATTTTGAATAAGAATATGTGTTTCCAAGAAATTTGGTTAGAATAGGTCTTTAAAAATTCTGACAGCAGGGAGGAAAAAAAAAGTTCCATTCTAAACAACTCACCAGATTCTGACAGTAACAAATTCTGACAGTAACAAATTCTGACAAATGCCCAGTATTATCATAAA
Organism: Moschus berezovskii; assembly: GCF_049115385.1. NCBI lineage: Eukaryota > Metazoa > Chordata > Mammalia > Artiodactyla > Moschidae > Moschus > Moschus berezovskii. The sequence goes on along the minus strand of NC_142469.1, from coordinate 76,839,996 downwards.
GAAAATTTTGAATGCTGTTATTAGCTAAAAACAAAAATAATTTCAGTTTCTCTCAATATGTTTGAGTAGAGCTAAAAAAAAAAAAAATTAGCATAGCCATCTATTTGCACATTATAAAGGAAATTGTGAGGAGAGTCTGGACGATGTCCATTTGGTTTCCCAGAATATGCATTTACTGAAGAGTAACCCATTTTTTTGGGCTCCAAACTCACTGCGGATGCTGATTGCAGCCATGAAATTAAAAGACGCTTACCCCTTGGAAGGAAAGTTATGACCAGCCTAGATAGCATATTAAAAAGCAGAGACATTACAAGGTCCGTCTAGTCAAGGCCATGGTTTTTCCCGTGGTCATGTATGGATGTGAGAGTTGGACTGCGAAGAAAGCTGATCGCCAAAGAATTGATGCTTTTGAACTGTGGTGTTGGAGAAGACTCTTGAGAGTCCCTTGGACTGCAAGGAGATCCAACCAGTCCATTCTAAAGGAGATCAATCCTGGGTGTTCATTGGAAGGACTTATGCAAAAGCTGAAACTGCAATACTTTGGCCACCTCATGCGACGAGTTGACTCACTGGAAAAGAGTCTGATGCTAGGAGGGTTTGGGGGTAAGAGGAGACGGGGCCGACAGAGAATGAGATGGCTGGATGGCATCACCGACTCAATGGACATGAGTTTGAGTGAACTCCGGGAGTTGGATGGACAGGGAGGCCTGGCGTGCTGTGGTTCATGGGGTCGCAAACAGTCGGACACGACTGAGCGACTGAACTGAACTGAACTGAACCCATTTAACAAATATCTGAGGTGGGCTTTGCATTAGATGGGCTTTCTCGATAGCTCAGCTGGTAAAGTATCCATCTGCCATGTGGGAGACCTGAGTTCAATCCCTAGGGTGAGAAGATCCCTTGGAGAAGGGAAAGGTTACCCACTCCAGTGTTCTAGACTGGAGAATTCAAGGACTGTATAGTCCATGGGGTCACAAAGAGTCAGACCCGATTGAGCGACTTTCACCTCACTTGTGCTGACAAAGTGAAAGTGAAAGTTAAATCACTCAGTCCTGTTCAACTCTTTGCAACCCCATGGACTGCAGCCCTCCAGGCTCCCCCGTCCATGGGATTTTCCAGGCAAGAGTACTGGAGTGGGTTGTCGTTTCCTTCTCCAGGGGATCTTCCCAAACCAAGGATTGAACCCGGGGCTCCTGCATTGCAAGCAGACGCTTTCCCATCTGAGTCATGAGGGAACTTGTCACCTGTGCTAGATCCTGAGAATAAAGGCATTGATGAATTATAGCCTTTAAATGCGTGTGTGTGCTTAGTCACTCAGTTGTGTCTGACTCTTTGAGACCCCATGGACTGTAGCCCACCAGGCTCCTCTGTCTATGGGATTCTCCAGGCAAGAATACTGGCATGGGTTGCCATTCCCTTCTCCAGGGGATCTTCTCGACCCAAGGATCAAATCCAGTCTCCTGCATTGCAGGCAGATTCCTTATCATCTGAGCCACCAGGGAAGCCCCACAGCCCTTATCTAGGGGATGAAATTAAGAAGTAAACAGAAGTGATTAAGGACTAGATTTAGGTACAGGATGTTATTCAAGTACATAGATTCAGTCTTGGTAATGTGAGAGCAGGCTCTCCAGGGGGTATTACACATGAACTGACCCCTAAAGAACAAACAGAAATGATATGAAAAGAGAAAGGGACCAATGTTTCACTCAGAGAAAACACACTGTGCAAAAGCCCATGTGAGATAAACGATGCATGCCATAACATTTATGAGTCTCAGAAACATTGGGTTAAGCAAACAATAAAAGAAAACAAACAGAAAGAAAACAAAAAAAACAAAAGACAGACTTAAGAGGATATATGCACTTAAGAGTGCATTTACATAAAATTCTACAACATGAATCTATGGTGATGAACAATATGAAAAGTTTTGACACTGAAAGATGAACTCCCAGGTTGGTAGGTTCCCAATATGCTACTGAGAACAGTGGAGAAATAACTCCAAGAAGAATGAAGAGACAGAGCCAAAGTGAAAACAACACCCAGTTGTGGATTTCCGATGCTGTGAATAACGATATTGCATAGGAACTTAGTCTATGAATCAAGGTAAATTGAAAGTGGTCAAACAGGAAATGGCAAGAGGGAATATTGACATTTTAGGAATCAGTGAACTAAAATGGACTGGAATGGCCAAATTTAACTCAGATGACCATTGTATCTACTATTGTGGGCAGGAATCCTTTAGAAGAAATGGAGTAGCCCTCATAGTCAACAAAAGAGTCCAAAATGTAGTACTTGGATGCAATCTCAAAAATGACACAATGATCTGTGTTAGTTTCCAAGGCAAACCGTTCAATATCACAGTAATCCAAGTCTATGCCCCTACCAGTAAAGCTGAAGAAGCTGAAGTTGAATGGTTCTATGAAAACTAACAAGACTTTCTAGAACTAGCACCCAAAAAAGACATACTTTTCATTTCAGAGGACTGGAATGCAACAGTAGAAGTCAAGATATACCTGGAGTAGCCAGCAAGTTTGACCTTGGAGTACAAAATGAAGCAGGGCAAAGGCTAACAGAGTTTTGCCAAGAGAATGCACTGATTATAGAAAACACCCTCTTCCAACAACACAGGGACAACTCTACACAAGGACATCACCAGATGGTCAATACAGAAATCAGATTGATTATATTCTTTGCAGCCAAAGATGGAGAAGCTTTATTCAATCAGCAAAAACTGTGGTGCTGGAGAAGACTCTTGAGAGTCCCTTGGATTGTAAGGAGATCAAACCAGTCAATCGTAAAGGAAATCAGTCATGAATATTCATTGGAAGGACTGATGCTGAAGCTGAAGCTCCAATACTTTGGTCACCTGATGTGAAGAGCTGACTCATTGGAAAAGCCCCTGATGCTGGGAAAGACTGAAGGCAGAAGGAGAAGGGGATGACAGAGTGTGAGATGGTTGGATGGCATCACTGACTCGATGGACATGAATTTGAGCAGGCTCCAGGAGTTGGTGATGGACAGGGAAGCCTGGTGTGCTGCAGTCCATGGGGTTGTAAAGAGTCAGACATGACTGAGTGACTGAACTGAACTGATGGTGATAAAAATCAGAACAGAGACATCTTTCTGGGGGCATGGTAATATTCTATATATTGGAAATATTCTATATCTGTGGGTTACATAGGTTTCTGAATTTCTAAAAATTATACTAAAGTGTGAATACTTCAATGCACAAAAACTACATCTCAAAAAATAAGAATGGAAATTTTGGACTGTCTACAGTGTGTAGAAAGCAGTCATCCAGGAATTTAAGTGCCATATTGCAATTTGTGTTCAGTTTGGTTCAGTTCAGTCACTCAGTTGTGTCTGACTCTTTGTGACCCCATGGACTGCAGCATTCCAGGCCTCCCTGTCCATCACCAACTCCTGGAGTTTAGTCAAACCCATGTCCATTGAGTCGGTGATGCCATCCAACCATCTCATCCTCTGTCATCCCTTCTCCTCCTGCCTTCCACCTTTCCCAGCATCAGAGTCTTTTCCAATGAGTCAGTTCTTCTCATCAGGTGGCCAAAGTATTGGAGTTTCATCTTCAGCATCAGTCCTTCCAATGAATATTCAGGACTGATTGCCTTTAGGATGTACTGGTTGGATCTCCTTGCAGTCCAAGGGACTCTCAAGAGTCTTCTCCAGCACCACAGTTCAAAAGCATCAATTCTTTGGCGCTCAGCTTTCTTTATAGTCCAGCTCTCAAAGTCATTAGCACAATTCTGATTTTAAAATTTATATTAGTAAATATGGCATCAAAATAATCTTGCAGCTTAAAAACAGGGTCATACATCTATGCGATCAAGGTGTTGATTCTCTTCTCACATGAAATCTTCTGAACTTGGCACTATTATTATTGCTATTATTATTATTATTCTAATTTTGTAGATGAAGTTTAGGGAAGTTACTAGGGCAAAGTCCTACAGGCAATCAGGACCCAAACTCAAGTCTTTTTTTTAAATTTTAAATTCTTTACTCTTTTACCTAGAAAATTCTGAAGAGGGTAGCTGGATCTGGTATAAACCAAAGTAACAAGATATACCGGAGAAGGCAATGGCAAGCCACTCCAGTACTCTTGCCTAGAAAACCCCATGGATGGAGGAGCCTAGTAGGCTGCAGTCCGTGGGGTCGCTAAGGGTCAGACACGACTGAGCGACTTCACTTTCACTTTTCACTTTCACACATTGGAGAAGGAAATGGCAACCCACTCCAGTGTTCTTGCCTGGAGAATCCCAGGGATGGGGGAGCCTGGTGGGCTTCCGTCTATGGGGTCGCACAGAGTCGGACACGACTGAAGTGACTTAGCAGCAGCAGCAGCAGCAACAAGATATACAAATAGATACATTATCTACACACATTTTTTAAATGAAGTAATGTTATCTAAAAATGTCTCCATCAATTCTTTCTATAGCCTGATAGTGTTTTCTCTTTCTTTTGTCTCACTCTCTTGTTCCCACTGCTTGGGCCGGAAGAGTGAAGCAGATGAAGGGCAGAAAGGACAACCAGAGGCAAAGGGGAAATCCACCTTGACTGTGAGGGGACATGGGGCATACTTCCAGGGCTGGACCAAGTCCGGGAGCAGCCATCATAAGCATGTGAAGGGGTTCATGGGAAGGTGGGGTGAGGTGTGACGCCTCACGCGTTCGTCACCCATGCCCACCTGACAGAGTTTTCCTCATCCATTCTCCAATGTCCTCCTTTCACAGTGAGGCCTTCCATGGACAATTCTCTTCCCTTTCCCTCAGTGAGAATAAATCTGAGGGGCCAGGATGACAAAGGAAAAAGAGTTTGGGCTAACATCATTTAGATCTAAATTCTAGTCCTGATTTTTATAGGACCTTGGGATGTTACTACAAATACTTCAACCATTTTTTAAGTCATTGTTGTAAGATAATAACTTAATAAAAGTTGCTTTGTAAACAATAAAGCAAACCAAAGTGTGTTGTGAGTTGGAAGCTACAAGGAATCTAATCTTTTGTTAACTGTTTTGTTTTCAAGTGTAAACATGGTGGAGGAAATTCCATCTTGCCTTAACTACATTTCCATTCGCCATCTATTAAAGGAGGATAAACATGGCCAACTCTGTCTCACCCTTCTGGGCACTGAGGCTGCTGGGCTGTGCTGCACTCTTCCTTCACCCATGAGGTTTCTCCTGAAAAGCATAAGATCAACATCTTTAGATAAGAAAAGAGAAACTAACATTCAATGGAAATGATCTTTCCAAATGACTTAATTCATGCTACTCCAGTGACGAAATTCATACAACTCCAGTGACGAAATTCATACAGAACGTGTTGAATGCTAGTTCACATGTCGGCAGGGTCAGTGCCTGTAGCAATTTGCACAGATCAGGAATCTATACTAACAATATCAAGAAGCCCATCTTTACCAAGAAAACAAAGGGAATTCTTTTAGTTGGAAAGGGACAATTTCTTCTTTCTTTTTTTTTTTTCAAATAATGTTTTTTCCCTCAAAGACAATGCTTTCCCAACCACTAGGAAAAAATGAATTTAATAAATGAAAGTGTTAATCACTCAGTCGTGTCTGGCTCTTTGCAACCCCATGGACTGTAGTCCATCAGGTTCTTCTGTCCATGGGGTTTCCCAGGAAAGAATACGGGAATGAGTTGCCACTCCCTTCTCCAGGGGATCTTCCTGACCCAGGGATTAAACCTGGGTCTCCTGCACTGCAGGCAGATTCTTCACCAACTGAGCTACCAGGGGCCCTTTAATTGACATAGGTATATAGTCTAAAGAAAAATGAAAATAAAGCATGAATAAAGCGGAAATAACCAAGGAGAATAATTGATATGATATTAAATGGGAAAAATTGAACAAATTTTTAAGATCATAACTTAAAAAAATTCTCACTCCATGGATGTTTCTGTTTATAGAACATTTCAGCTCATTAATGAAGTAGAAATGATCTAATATGAATGCCATCATTTGCAACTCCTAATGGACTATAGTCCATGGGGTCACAAAGAGTTGGACACAACTTAGCAACTCAGCACACACACAATGGATCTATGCAATCATTATACATGCCTAACATGACCAAGATAACCCCAACAGATAGATATGTGTGAAGGATACATGACAGATAGGTAGACACTTGAATCTGAACAGTCCTCTAACATTCAATGGAAATGATCTTTCCAAATGACTTAATTCATGCTACTCCAGTGACGAAATTCACACAGAACGTGTTGAATGCTAGTCCTCTAGTTCTAAGGACTAAGTTCTAACTACCAGTTTGCAGGAAATATAGGAGAAGACAAAATGCTTAAATCACAGAAGATCCAATCTACAAATCCCAGACTGGAAAATTCTACAGAATAAATGACTCCATTTATCCAACATGTAAATTGCAGGAGAGGAAGTGAAGGGAGAACCTACTTTTAAAGGACTTGAAATATATCAGCCAATTGAAATATCTGAAATCTCTTTGGATCCTACTTGAAACAAATATTTTTTAATATCATGAAGCAGAAAAATCTGAACACAGAGTAAATATTTGTTGATAATAAATATTATAATTACTGAAGACATTTTTAGATATATTGATGGTATTCTAACTTTGTTAAATGTTCATCTTTTTTAGATACATGCTAAAAATATTTATAGATGAATGATATTAACATTAGGATTTCCTTTGATGTAATCTAAATTTTTCAAAGATAGGTTGGGGGTATTTTATTAAGAACAAACTCCAAAACTTGAAAATGAGCAAAAGGATAACTGATAATTAGACTTCATTTTAATGTAATGCTGGTAATTATTATAATCTTAAAAGCCCCTCTCTGGATTGTCTAATTGCCTAAAAGAATATACCTTTATCTAGCTTATCTTTTACTATTTGTTTTACACCTTAGAAGGCAATGGCAACCCACTCCAATACTCTTGCCTGGAAAATCCCATGGACGGAGGAGCCTGGTAGGCTACACTCCATGGGGTCACTAAGAGTCAGACACAACTGAGAGACTTCACTTTCACTTTCCACTTTCATGCATTGGAGAAGGAAATAGCAACCCACTCCAGTGTTCTTGCCTGGAGAATCCCAGGGACAGGGGAGCCTGGTGGGCTGCCGTCTATGGGGTCGCACAGTGTTGGACACGACTGAAGCGACTTAGCAGCAGCAGCAGCAGCAGCAGCAGTAGTAAGGATAGCATTTTGGAGGAGGAAATGGCAACCGACTCCAGTGTGCTTGCCGAGAAAATCCTATGGACAGTGGAGCCTAGTGGAGCCTGGTGAGCTAAAGTTTGTGGGGTCGCAGAGTCAGACAGGACTGAGTGACTGAGTACACACACAAAGATTCATTTGATCAGCAGAAAACTAATAACAGTGTAACTAATTCTTGTCTGATAGCAGGCAAATTGTCCTGTAACAAAGCAAATCACCTGTGTCCCACCAAAAATTATCTTTAGTAATTTTGTTTCAACACTCTTTCAGTTCTATGTATACTTAGTCTCTGATCCTCTGAACCAGCTATCTCCTTAATGAGTTAATGACTCTTTGATATATTTGCTTTGTATTTATTAGAGTCATATTTTTTATCTTTTTGAAATTTTCACTGTGTCAGCATGAGATAAGATTGGTCATTAGTTGATCATTGCTGAAGAAAGGTGATGGACCTATGGTAAAAACATACTGTTCTCTTCCATCTATACGTTAGAAATTAATCTTTTTTTTTTTTCAAAATTCTAAACTTAAAATATAAAAGTAACTAGCTGGTTTCTTGCACAAAAATCATTCAAATTCCCTCCAACTCCTGCCTGGAGACACAATTTTGGCAAGAATCATTTACATCTGTAAAGTGTTGAATTCTTAGAGTGAGAAAACACTTACCTTTGTTTAAAAAATAAACTGAAATGATTCAGGGAACACAATCAAAGTAATTAATTAGTGGTAATGGTAAATTTCAACACTGCCTGTAACAATCGCTTTGTTTTTGCTAAATTCAAGAAATACTGTGCAATGAATTCAGTGAGAAAATTTATCACATGACCAGAGAATCACCACTGAGATAAAAAGTTAAGAGTTATAAAATTAGGGTAGAAGGCAGGAGACTACAAAGGTCAGAGGCAGTATGGTCAGTGAACTTGTCAGAGAAACAGCAAACTGGAAACTACACTTGTTTTGTGAATTTAGATGGATTTTTCATGACATAATATTCACTGTTAAGTACCAATTATTATTTAAAAACAGACTTACCGTTTGGAGCTTTTACTTTCCTTTCTGATTGCCCTTCTTAGCTGATTTTCAATTGTATTTTGCATAATAACTGATTTGTCCATTAGTGCAAAACCTATTTTCTACTAAGGGATAATAATGTTTCTACTATAACATTTTCTTCCTGTTTTAAAAAAATCAAAATTCAATTTAATCTCTTTTTTGTCTAAAGATATTCCACATGTTGATTATGAGAAAAGGGTTAACAGCAATTGCTTCAGCAAAACTTGAAGCAATTTTGTTGCTATATGTTTGTGTGCATTTTTCTTAAGTCTCATCAGATATTCAGAGAGATTGGTGATTTTTTTAAAAAATCTGCACCCCTAAAGTAGCAAAGCAAGTGAAATCAGGCATTTGATAAACCTGGATTCTCATCTTGGCTCTGCATGACCTCTTGCCAGTTCTAAATCAGCCATTAAACCAACCACTCAGGACATAGTTGTTTCAACAATCCTATTGGTTTAACCAATTGCTTTTTAGGTCAGAGAATCTCGTTTGCGATGTTTTAACTTTAGGATCTGCCATCCTTTGTCTCAAACCACAAGAATGTCCACCATAGTCATTGGACTGAAAAAGATCTTGCCCTATAGACAGCATGGAACGTTAAGTTTTTTCTTCTATATTATCTATGCTATGAACTCCCTTTCTCTATCATACACAAGACACATTTCTTCTCACAGTAAACACACTGAGTCTTTTCTTCCACACAGAGTGGCTAAAAATTCTTTGACTTGTTTTAATATTTGCAGCCTAGGCTAGCTCTAGGGTTACTGAACTCATAGAGGCAAAGGGGCAACACCTACTTACCTTGGCAAACACTCTTATAGTCAGCACAGCAGTCTTTCTTCTGTAAACAGTCATCTGAACAAGAACAAAGGCTGGATTCCAATCTGGTCTCTCCACAGCGAAATTTATTGCATGTCCATATTTGAGCTGAAGAATTACACAATTCAGTTTTGAGCATACAACTTCTTTTAAGCATCCAATACCAAAAATATAAACTTCATGCATTTCTTCTTATATTATCATACAGTCAAATTCTTAGTTTATCTGCACCCACAAATGAAAAAACATAACACAAATAAGGGGCAATCCACCACTTTTCCTCTTTTGGCATGGGTGGCAGAGAGGAATGTAGCTTTATAAGCTGTAGTTCTGGTCTACCTATCAGGTATACCTCTGAGTTTGGAGAAACTGAACACCTGTCCTATTGCCACCCAAAGATAGAAGAACTACCAGCCTTAAGTGACCATTGCCACCCAAGAGTAGCCTGCCCAGCCTGATCTAAGGACTGACATCAAGGAAGAGGCAGTGACAACAGAAGTAACAGGAACATGGTCAGGTCTGAAAGAACACAGGCAGCCAGGGTACATTCCAGCTGACAGTGAAAGAATGGTAGATCAGCTCCCCAACGTGCCTCTGGTATTTTTCCAAGATAGGCACTTAATGTGAGATCAGTTTCAGTAAATCTAGAGGAGATTGCTTTCTCAAGGGCCACCTGCCAGGAAATGGTGATTGGCATTAATGTCAGCCCTATGATCAGACAAATGCATTGGCTAGGTGACAGCTGTATGCTTCAGTCATACAGAGTTCTTCATTCTTCTTTATATATTATGTACTTAGAAAGAAAAGATTTTTAATAATGAATTAAAGGGAATATAGAGTGTACCCATACTGGGTTATCCTCTACCTTGAGCCCTTTTCAGAATAATGTAAGGAGCTCTACTGTTCTAATCTTCATTATCATTAAACCACCAGACACACGGCCACCACTTTCCTTGACTTCATAGAAAATTAGATATTGCAAATTAAGCTGTCTCTTCCACCTCAAGAACAATGTTTCTCCCAATTAAAATGAATAAATTTAAAAAAAAGAACAATGTTTCTCAAGTTGTGTTCTATGGAGCAGTGGCATGAGAATCACCAGCTTTCTATAGGAGTCTTATGCTCTCCAAGAACCACTAAAAATAAAATTAAATAAGATGACAAGCCATAGGAAAACTCCTTTGAAAGGTGTATAATTTGGCAATATTTTATCTGCTGAAGACTGTTATTCATCAACTTCAACTAAAGAAAGTGTGAATTCTATCTTTAGAATACTGAAACAGAGGAGAGGCTAACACTAGATCCTGAATACAAGGTGTTATGGGCTGAATTGTGTCCCTTCCCAAAAATGCGGAAGTCTTCACTCTCTTCCCCCGTTACTATGAATATGACCTTATTTAGGAAAGGTTCTTTGCAGACAAATTAAAATGAGGTCATTAGTGTGGGTCCCAACCCAGTGTGACTGGTATTCTTCTTGTAACAGGAGGAAATTTGGACATGAACACATGCAGAGGGAAGACTGTGAAGACACGGGGAGAAGGTTATCTGGAGATAAGGGCCGATTTTTGAGTTTTGCTACCACAAGCCAAGGAACACCAAGGATGGCCAGCAACCTACCAAAACCTAGAAAAGAGTCAAGGAATGGATTCTCCCTCACAATCTTGGAATGAACCAACCCTGCGAACACCTAGCGGAGAAGGCAATGGCAAGCCACTCCAGTACTCTTGCCTAGAAAATCCCATGGATGGAGGAGCCTGGTAGGCTGCAGTCTGTGGGGTCGCTAAGGTTCGGCACAACTGAGCGACTTCACTTTCACTTTTCACTTGCACACATTGGAGAAGGAAATAGCCACCCACTCCAGTGTTCTTGCCTGGAGAATCCCAGGGATGGGGGAGCCTGGTGGGCTTCCGTCTATGGGGTCGCACAGAGTTGGACACGACTGAAGTGACTTAGCAGCAGCAGCCAACACCTAGAACCTGGACTTCCAGTTTCCAGAATTTCTGTGGCTTAAGCCACTCAGTATGTGGGACTTCGTTATGTCAGTCCAAGCAAACTATTAACACAAAAGTGTCTGGTGGGCATTTGCACATGCATTAATGATCACACAACCAACATGCTAATAAACTTGCTCTCAGAGTTCGTACTTGATTGCACACAGGTGTCTTCAAAGTCCCAGCAGCAGTCGCCTCGGCCTTTACATCCCACATCACAGCGGCAGCCCTCTAGTCCTCTATGTGAAGCATCAAAGCATTTTTTTCTGCAGCTGCCTGTAAGGTGAAAGGATAAGGCAACCTGTGCTCAGCAGTTATCCAATGTCTCCAAGTTTGATGGTGGAAGCACAAGAAGTACCCAGCACAGATTAGGACAGAAAAATAGATAAGTTTTATTGCATTACCTGACTCATGAGTGCAAAGTGATAAATAATGAGTAATACATAATAATTGATTTTCCCCCAGAATTCCAGAGAGGTCCCAGACTCAAAGACACCAGGGGCCATTAAGAGAGGGTAGAAGGGACAAACAGAGGCTAAATGTAGTGAAATTGGTTGAAAGTCTGGACCCCACCTCCCACTTCAGAATAAAAGGCTCATAATTTGGAAGAAAGTGGGAGGAGTTGCTTTCATCACAGAGGCCGCAGATATGGAGGACAGCCATAATGAGAAAAAAGGATGAACAAGTCTTACTCTTCAATGGAACAGATGGTCACCAGACTTTTGAGTACAGCAGGATAGCATCTAACATGAAGGATCAGGACAAACAAGAGAAAAAGGGAAAACTTTTGAAGAGGAAATAATGCAAGGAGTAGAAGAGTTAAACACGCACACACATGCAATTGATTGAGATGCTCAGAAAAGATATCACATTTATGAAATAAGAAAGTAAATTAATTTTAAGAAGGCAAATCATGTTCAAGATGCTCTTGGAAATAAAAAAACATGACAGCAGTAATGAAAAATTCAGTGGCGGGGTGTGGTAGGCAGAATTATGGTTCTCAGGAAGTTTCCCTCCCCTAATCCTCGAGACTATGAATATATTGCCTTACATGGTAAAGGGGCTTTGCACATGTAATTGAGGCTATTACTTAGTTGACCCTGAAACAGGGAGGTAGTACTGAAAAGTGAAAACAAAGAAAATAAAAATGACATTGTTAAAGAAATCATAATAAAATTTCTCAGAATTGAAGAGCAAACATTATTGCATCAAAGTTGCTCACCAAATTTTCACAGCAAAACTCATATACTAAGGGATCAACAGGGTTAGAGAGATATGGAAAGCTCCCAAAGAAAGAGCAGGAGAAATATATAAAGAATCTTAAGTCAGAATGATATTAGAAAAGTAACAGTGGGAGAGGGCATAGGTCAAGTGACACTTTGGATACACACAATAAGTAGATAGGTGCATAAGAATAGGTGCACACATAGCAATTTGATAGCAACGAAGTTTAGTGAGAAAGTAAGGGGAAAGGTTTATATACCATTCGCATAAAATGTCTTTACATTTTTACATTCATTCTGCTCCTTTGAAACATTTTCTGCACTTGACTTTCAGGACACAGCAATCACCTGGCTTCCCTCCCATATTTCTGTCCACTCTTTCCTAGTCTTCTTCCTTCATCTTCCAATCCTTGAAGGCTGGCTTACCCTGGTCACGTTGCTTTAAATCCCACATATGATGCTGGTATTCACCGTGTTGTATGTGCAGTCAGAACTTCCCTGAATGCCAGCCTTATATATCCAACTACATTTTGACTTTTCTACTTGGACATCTGGTAGATACTTCAAATTTCACATATCCAAAGCTGAGTTCCTGATTATTCCTCCCAAACCAACTCCTTCTACAGTCTTATCCAATCTCAGTTATGGAAATTCCATATCAGGAGTTCATGCTGAAATCCTGAGGTCATTCTTGACTACTCTGTTTCTTACTCCATATTCAACCTGTTGATAGAGTCTGTCTACTACATCAAAAGATCTCCAAATCCAAATACTTCCTCCCAGTTAGAATGCTACCACCCTGGTCCAAGACATATGGCTCTTCTATATAATTGCAATAATTTTCTAACTTGTCTCTCTACTTTTAGTATCACTCAGGCATTTATTCAGCAGCCTGAATGATCACATAGAAAAGCAAACAACAGCATGTCATTCCTTTACTCAAAACCTCCAATCAATCCCTATCACACTCAATGAAAGCTGAAACCCATATTTTGACCTGCCAACCCTTCTATGATCTGACTCTTCTTTGGTTGATCTCATCTATAACAACCCTCCCTCTGGTCCTCTTAGTTCTAGCTCACTGATCTCCTGTTATTCTTTAATAGAACATGCCAGGCAAAAATAGTACTTGCTATTTTCTCTTGCCTAAAACGTTCTTTGCCAAAATATCCTTGTTTCTTCCCCACTTCCTATAGCTCTTTACTCAAAAGTTATTATATAGTTCTTACCTGCCCTGACTCTATATTTCATGTTCCCCTTTTCAGTTTTATTTATCCCTTAGCACTTTCTCTACCATAATATATATATATATATAGCATATTTTTTTTCTTGTCTGTATTCCATGCTAGAATGTAAACTTTTTGAAGGATTTTTGTCTGTTTCTTGTATCACTGCTGCTAAGTCACTTCAGTAGTGTCCGACTCTGTGTGACCCCATAGACAGAAGCCCACCAGGCTCCCCTGTCCCTGGGATTCTCCAGGCAAGAACACTGGAGTGGGTTGCCATTTCCTTCTCCAATGTGTGAAAGTGAAAAGTGAAAGTGAAGTCGCTCAGTGGTGTCCGACCCTTAGCAACCCCACGGACTGCAGTCTACCAGGCTCCTCCGTCCATGGGATTTTCTAGGCAAGAGTACTGGAGTGGCTTGCCTTTGCCTTCTCCGCTTGTATCACTATATCCCCAGTAATTAGAATAGCACTGAGTACAGAGTCAGTGCTTATGTGTTGAAAGCAAGCAAAAAAAGGATGTGCACACAAAAAAAGATAAAATTGTCATTCAAACTAGAAAAACTAGTTTAAAAACTTGCACTTGAAAAAAAATACTGCCTATGAAAAGTAGGTCAATTAGAGCAGAGAATGGTGAAAATGATCAAGAGTTGGGGATTACAAAACAAGAGTTGTGGTGGAAGGATGAGGGGGTGACTATGTTAAGGATGCTGGCAAAGAGGGATCAGTGTTAAATGCCAATCCCCTGGGCAAGAGGGTGAGGGGAAGGATGGCATATAAGCCCTGAGAGACCGAGATGAAAGGAAGAGAATGAGGAGCAGTGACTCTGGGGAGCCAGTCAGTAGCTGTACTAACATAAGGAAGGGACGGGAAGAGCTGGATTAATTGGAGATTTTGTTCAGAGATTACTATTGCCTTTTGCAATTAAGTTATGTGATTTGTGGGAGGAAATAACCAAGAATTTATGCCCACCTGTATGCACTAACATCAGAATAATACCACCAAAATGGCCTGCCAACATTTGCTAGATCTAGGACTGGTACTGCAGCTCAGAAACATAGCTGCAAAATAACAAGAAAAGATAGGCATTTTCCAGTCAATGCCCATCTCTCAGTTCCACTGTATTCCCATGTGACACTAGGGGAACTGCGTGTCTGTAAAATAACTGAAAACATATTGGAAAATTGCCAGCTAACATCACCAAGTTTCTCCCAATGAAGAAGCAATCAGACTTTCTCCACTGGAGTCAAATTAGAAGCTGATAAACCAAATTAAAAAGGAGAATAAATTATCTAACATTTGACCTCATACTGAAAGAGTCATTTCCTAGGCAGGTTGATAAGAAGTCTAGGGGTCCCCAAGGAGAGAGGGGTCTGGAGTTCTCAAGGAGGAAAAAAGGATAAACTTCTTTTCCCTCTACATTCCTTAGGATTACATATCAATAATGTATCCTGCTTGAGGAAAGTCCCTGGAAAAAAATCTTCTGGCTAATCGTATAATCTTAAAATGTAAATTATGGGAGTAGGTCTAGTGAGGTCTTTAGTACCTCCAGACATTCTTTCCATTCACTGTAATAAATAATTGAATGGTTTGCCTTGGAAACGAACAGAGGTCATTCTGTGGTTTTTGAGACTGCATCCAAGTACTGCATTTTGGACTCTTTTGTTGACCATGATGGCTACTCCATTTCTTGTAAGGGATTCCTGCCCACAGTAGTAGATATAATGGTCGTCTGAGTTAAATTCTCCCATTCAAGTCCATTTTAGTTCACTGATTCCTAGAATGTCGACGTTCACTCTTGCATTCTCCTGTTTGACCACTTCCAATTTGCCTTGATTCACGGACCTAACATTCCAGGTTCCTATGCAATATTGCTCTTTACAGCATTGGACCTTGCTTCTATCACGAGTCATATCCATAACAGGGTATTGTTTTTGCTTTGGCTCCATCCCTTCATTCTTTCTGGAGTTATTTATCCACAGATCTCCAGTAGCATATTGGACACCTACCGACCTGGGGAGTTCCTCATTCAGTATCCTATCATTTTGGCTTTTCATACTGTTCATGGGGTTCTCAAGGCAAGAATACTGAAGTGGTTTGCCATTCCCTTCTCTGGTGGACCACATTCTGTCAAAAATGACAGAATGATCTCTGTTTGTTTCCAAGGCAAACCATTCAATATTACAGTAATCCAAGCCTATGCCCCAACCAGTAATGCTGAAGAAGCCAAAGTCGAATGGCTCTATGAAGACCTAAAAGACCTTTTAGAACTAACACCCAAAAAAGATATCCTTTTCATCATAGGTGACTAGAATGCAAAAGTAGGAAGTCAAGAAACACCTGGAGTAACAGGCAAATTTGGCCTTGGAGTATGGAATGAAGCAGGGCAAAGGCTGATAGAGTTTTGCCAAGAGAACGCACTGGTCATAACAAACACCCTCTTCCAACAACTCAAGAGAAGACTCTACACGTGGACATCACAAGATGGTCAACACCGAAATCAGATTGATTATATTCTTTGCAGCCAAAGATGTAGAAGCTCTATACAGTTAGCAAAAACAATACCGGGAGCTGCCTGTGGCTCAGATCATGAATTCCTTATTGCCAAATTCAGACTTAAATTGAGAAAGTAGCGAAAACCACTAGACCATTCAGATAAGACCTAAATCAAACCCTTATGATTATACAGTGGAAGTGAGAAACAGATTTAATGGACTAGATCTGATAGATAGAGTGCCTGATGAACTCTGGACGGAGGTTCGTGACATTGTACAGGAGACAGGGACCAAGACCATCTCCATGGAAAAGAAATGCAAAAAAACAAAATGGCTGTCTGAGGAGGCCTTACAAATAGCTGAGAAAAGAAGAGAAGTGAAAAACAAAGGAGAAAAGGAAATATATAAACATCTGAATGCAGAGTTCCAAAGAATAGCAAGGAGAGATAAGAAAGCCTTCCTCAGTGATCAATGCAAAGAAATAGAGGAAAACAACAAAATAGGAAAGACTAGAGATCTCTTCAAGAAAATTAGAGATACAAAGGGAACATTTCATGCAAAGATGGGCTCGATAAAGGACAGAAATGGTAGGGACCTGACAGAGTGGAAGATAATAAGAAGAGGTGGCAAGATACACAGAAGAACTATACAAAAAAGATCTTCATGACCAAGATAATCATGATGGTGTGATTATTCACCTAGAGCCAGACATCTTGGAATGTGATTTCAAGTGGGCGTTAGAAAACACCAGTATGAACAAAGTTAGTGGAGGTGATGGAATTCCAGTTGAGCTATTTCAAATCCTGAAAGATGTTGCTGTGAAAGTGCTGCACTCAATATGCCAGCAAATTGGAAAACTCAGTAGTGGCCACAGGACTGGAAAAGGTCAGTTTTCATTCCAATCCCAAAGAAAGGCAATGCCAAAGAATGCTCAAACTACGGCACAATTGCACTCATCTCACACGCTAGTAAAGTAATGCTCAAAATTGTCCAAGCCACGCTTCAGTAATACATGAACTGTGACCATCCAGTTGCTCAAGCTGGTTTTAGAAAAGGCAGAGGAACCAGAGATCAAATTGCCAACATCCGCTGGATCATGGAGAAAGCAAGAGAGTTCCAGAAAAATATCTATTTCTGTTTCATTGACTATGCCAAAGCCTTTGACTGTGTGGATCACAATAAACTGTGAAACATTCTGAAAGAGATGGGAATACCAGACCACCTGACCTGCCTCTTGAGAAACCTGTATGCAGGTCAGGAAGCAACAGTTAGAACTGGACATGGAACAACAGATTGTTCTAAATAGGAAAAGGAGTACGTCGAGGCTGTATATTGTCACCCTGCTTATTTAACTTCTATGCAGAGTACATCATGAGGAACGCTGGGCTGGAAGAAGCACAAGCTGGAATCCAGATTGCTGGGAGAAATATCAATAACCTCAGATATGCAGATGACACCACCCTTATGGCAGAAAGTGAAGAGGAACTAAAAAGCCTCTTGATGAAAGTGAAAGAGGAGAGTGAAAAGGTTGGCTTAAAGCTCAACATTCAGAAAACTAAGGTCATGGCATCTGGTCTCATCACTTCATGGCCAATAGATGGGGAAACAGTGGAAACAGTGTCAGACTTTTTTGCGGGGGGGGCTCCAAAATCACTGCAGATGGTGATTGCAGCCATGAAATTAAAAGACGTTTACTCCTTGGAAGAAAAGTTATGACCAACCTAGATAGCATATTAAAAAGCAGAGACATTACTTTGCCAACCAAAGTCCGTCTAGTCAAGGCTATGGTTTTTCCCGTGGTCATGTATGGATGTGAGAGTTGGACTGTGAAGAAAGGTGATCACCAGAGAATTGATGCTTTTGAACTGTGGTGTTGGAAAAGACTCTTGAGAGTCCCTTGTACTGCAAGGAGATCCAACCAGTCCATTCTAAAGGAGATCAGTCCTGGGTGTTCATTGGAAGGACTGATGCTAAAGCTGAAACTCCAATACTTTGGCCACCTCATGTGAAGAGCTGACTCACTGGAAAAGACTCTGAGGCTGGGAGGGATAGGGGCAGGAGGAGGAGGGGATGACAGAGAATGAGATGGCTGGATGGCATCACTGACTTGATGGACATGAGTTGGAGTGAACTCTGGGAGTTGGTGATGGATAGGGAGGCCTGGCGTGCTGTGATTCACGGGTCTCAAAGAGTTTGACACGACTGAGTGAACTGAACTGAACTGAATGACTATTTAGAGAGTATATAATTCCATTGCTAACACTAGCAAGGGGGTTCTCTTTCTGCCCCCTTCTGATGCCTATATCAGAAGCTTTCTCTGTCTCCTGTATACTTTAATAAAACTTTATTACACAAAGCTCTGAGCCATCAAGTCTCATCTCTGGCCTCAGATTGAATTCTTCTCCTCCGGAGGCCAAGAATCCCGGCATCTTTTTGTGTGTCAGCAACAACCTTTCAATACGTTCCTTGAGTAAAAGTGTCTAAACAATACATGGCAAGATTATAGTAAATGCACATAAAGTTTATTTATAGAGTCACTTGTAAATGGTTTATTTACTCTTACATACTAATAGGATATGGCAAAAGACATGTGAGGTGTTTTGATATTTTGAGCCATGAATCTCCTATTTTTTCTTTCTTCTTATGACAAAAATAATAATAATAATAGTTGTGAAGCTCTTACTGTGCACTCTATTTCAGGAAAGTGGCACTGCCTAACCAAGAAATAGTGAGATTTCAAGGATAGGGTAATATTAACGTGATGTCAAGTACAAATGTGGTGGCTAGAGGTCCTGGGAGTGAAGCAATTAAGACTTCCAAGGCCAAGTTTATCATCTGGTAAAGTCCTATGGATGGAGGAGCCTGGTAGTCTGCAGTCTGTGGGGTCGCTAAGGGTCAGACATGACTGAGCGACTTCACTTTCACTTTTCACTTTCACACATTGGAGAAGGAAATGGCAACCCACTCCAGTGTTCTTGCCTGGAGAATCCCAGGGACGGGGGAGCCTGGTGGGCTGCCGTCTGTGGGGTCACACAGAGTCGGACACGACTGAAGTGACTTAGCAGCAGCAGCAGCAGCAGCAGTAGGGAGAGAAGGAACCTTTGATCCAGTTACCAAAGTCCTCTAGAAAGGTGATGAAAAGTAAGTTGGGAAAAACTGGGATGATATGAACCTCAAAGAAGAAGGGAGATGAGATCAAAGGGAAAAGTCCAGAAGTGGCAATGGATAGTGCAAACCACAGGAAAATGGGGTGTGGGAAAAAGAGGAGCCTAGCAGGGGGAGAGCTACATGCAGGAGAGAGGAGGCAAGTCCAAGTTCTAACAGTGAAGGTGAGGAGAAAAAAAAGGAAAAAAATATTCT
The DNA here is from genome assembly GCF_049115385.1 of Moschus berezovskii. NCBI lineage: Eukaryota > Metazoa > Chordata > Mammalia > Artiodactyla > Moschidae > Moschus > Moschus berezovskii. The sequence continues at coordinate 76,820,606 of NC_142469.1, read as the reverse complement.
GAGGAAATGCTGAGGGATGTACCTTGCTCTTCTTGTCGTCTGAGTCCAGCCACCAGGCCTAATGCAATTGACACAGCCACCAGCAAAATGAGAAGAACCTGTTATAAAATTTTTAAAAATGTGACCTTTACAATTTCGTTAAAATATCCAAAAATCCAGATACCCCGTCACCCCCAATGATTGTTAGGGGAGCACAGTGTGCTAGCAGTGGTAGCCCAGATGGTAAAGAACCTGCCCACAATGCAGGAGACCAGGGTTCAATCCCTGAGTCAGGAAGATCCCCTGGAGAAGTGAATGGTAACCCACTCCAATATTCTTGCCTGGAGAACTCCATGGAAAGAGGAGCCTGGCAGGCTATAGTCCATGGGGTAGCAAAGAGTCAGACACCAATAAGCAACTTTCACTCACTCATTTGCTGGGTGATTGTTGTGGGAACAAAGTGTGCTAGCTTTTCATAATACCATAATTTTAAAATATCATTGATTACAGATTTTAAATTCAAATACATTAGTTCCAGTTGATTTAACCCCAAATTGAGTTAAAGTAAAAACAAGACCAAGGGGGCCAATTGTCTTTGCACATTTTCCTTTCTTAACTAGATACATGTTTGGAGATCATGTACTTAAATGATTTATTTATTTTAGTCACTCAGTCCTGTCCAACTCTTTGCAATCCCATGGACTGTAGCCTACCAGGCTCCTCTTTCCAAGGAATTCCACAAGCAAGAAACTGGAGTAGTTTGCCATTCCCTTCTCCAGAGGATCTTCCCAACTCAGGGATCAAACCCTGGTCTCCTGCATTGTGGGCAAATTCTTTACCTTCTGAGCCAAAAGGAAGCGCTTATTTATTTAAAAGTATCCCAAAACTCTGAAATCATGAACTACCTCATTTCCAGGAAACAGGATTTCTGATCATGAGAAAATAGTGAAGATATTTCAGTTCAGTTCAGTTTAGTTGCTCAGTCATGTCCGACTTTTTGCGACCCCATGAACCGCAGCATATCCATTGAGTCAGTGATGCCATCCAACCATCTTATCCTCTGTTGTCCCCTTCTTCTCCTGCCCTCAATCTTTCCCAGCATCAGGGTTTTTTCCAATGACTCAGCTCTTCGCATCAGGTGGCCAAAGTACTGGAGTTTCAGCTTCAACATCAGTCCTTCCAATGAACACCCAGTTGGACTGTTTGGATCTCCTTGTAGTCCAAGGGACTCTCAAGAGTCTTCTCTAACACCACAGTTCAAAAGCATCAATTCTTCTGCACTCAGCTTTCTTTATAATCCAATTCTCACATCCATACATGACCACTGGGAAAACCATAACCTTGACTAGACGGACCTTTGTTGACAAAGTAATGTCTCTGCTTTTTAATATGCTGTCTAGGTTGGCCATGACTTTCCTTCCAAGGAGTAAACGTCTTCTAATTTCATGACTGCGATCACCATTTGCAGTGATTTTGGAGCTCAGAAAAATAAGGTCAGCCATGGTTTCCACTGTTTCCCCATCTATGTGCCATGAAGTGATGGGACCAGGTGCCATGATTTTAGTTTTCTGAATGTTGAACTTTAAGCCAACTTTTTCACTCTCCTCTGAAGATATTTAACACATAAAAATATAATCTCCAAACAATTAACTAGCAAATTATCTGCTTTGATCTACATAGCACACAAATGTTTTAGGGTAATCTGGAAGTCATTGACTAAAGATTGTGTGTATAATCATTATCACCACGCTGACAAAGCTCTTCAGTGTAATGGACTTCATACTATGACTGAAATTAAACTGTGACATAAATTAAAGAGAACTCTTTTCACTAACCTCTTTCTCCATCAAGTCCAATGATAAGTATCCTGGATGACAGAGCTTGAACACACAGTTTACTTAGGTAATTAATTAGGTGTGCAGATTGCTTATGTCAACTACAAAATTGTGTCCCTGGTGGCTCAGATGATAAAGAATCTGCCTGCAATGCAGGAGACCCAGGTTTGATCCCTGGATTAGGAAGATTCCCCTGGAGAAGGAAACAGCAGCCCACTCCAGCATTCTTGCCTGGAGAATTTCATGGACAAAGGAGCCTGATGGGCTACAGTTCACAGGAATCACAAAGAGTGAGCAACTAATACTTGCACTTCCATAAACTGGCACTTGCCAAGAGCATTGCCAGAGACTGAACAAGGGCACAAGGGCATGTGCCATCTGACTCTGTGGGAGGGTGAACCCTGTGCTGTTGCAGCTGTTGATCTCTAACACCCCCCGAGGGAGTTCAGGGCGGAGTGAGGCACTCCATGCTCCAGGGAATCTGGTGGAACAGGTCTTTAGATAGCTAGATATTTTCAGAAACTGATTTCAGGATTCCAATCCCTGCATCTCTTCATATTTAGAAAAACACTAAATCTCTTCATGATGAGATGACTAACAGAAAATCTTTTGTAGAATGAGTGCTTAATAGCACTGAACTTCTCATTCCATTCATGAAGGTGAATGAGGAGAGTGAAAAAGCTGGCTTAAAGCTCAACATTCAAAAAACTAGGATCATGACATCTGGCCCCATCACTTCATGGCAAATAGATAGGGGGTGGGGAACTGGAAACACTGACAGACTTTATTTACTTGGGCTCCAAAGTCACTGCAGATGGTGACTGAAACCATGAAATTAAAGGATGCTTGCTCCTTGGAAGAAAAGCTATGACAAACCTAGACAGCATATTAAAAAGCAGAGACATTACATTTCTGACAAAGGTCCATAAGTCAAAGCTATGCTTTTTCCAGTAGTCATGTATGGATGTGAGAGTTAGACCATAAAGAAGGCTGAGTGCTCAAAAATTGATGCTTTCGAACAGTGATGCTAGAGAAAACTCTTGAAGAATCCCTTGGACAGCAAGGAAATCAAACCAGTCAATCCTAAAGGAAATCAGCCCTGAATATACATTGGAAGGACTGATGCTGAAGCTGAAGCTCCAATACCTTGGCCATCTGATGCAAAGTGCAGACTCATTGGAAAAGACCCTAATGCTGGAAAAGATTGAGGACAGGAGAACAGGGCAACAGAGGATGAGAAGGTGGATGGTATCACCAATTCAAACTCAGACATGAGTTTGAGAAAACTCAGAGAGATGGGGAAGGACAGGAAAGCTTGGTGTGCTGCAGTATATGGGTAGCAAAGAGTTCGACTTGACTGAGTGACTGAATAACAACTCCCTTCACCAAAATCTTATATATTGACCTTTCCCCACTGCCTCTTTGGAGCTATCTCTCAGAGCTATCTGAGGTGATTTCTACTGGGCTTCAGCTCTCATTTTGTACCAAATAAAACTTACCTTGCAACTCTCAAGCTGACATTAGAAAGTATTTTATAATGCCAATGAAATTTGTTAGTTTTTCTTTTAAATCACTTTAATGAAAGAAAAAAAAAACAGTGTCAAAATTTGCTTTTGATGATAAAGACCCTATATAGATTTGTTTGTTTGTTTGCCTTCTGGAAATCGACTAAAAATTAATCCATCTAACTTTTAAAATGGAAGTGAATTGAAGGATGGGGAAACGTGTTAAATACTATGAAAACAATTCTCATATGAAGTTTCAAAGTTAGCCCAAGGTCAGTGACCTCCAACGGATGTTCATTCATTAGAGAAGATGAAGAGGAAAGTGAACATAAACAGTTATTAAATAATACCATTAGCACTTTCCCCCTTATTGTGATTCTCAAAAGCCACTCTGTGGCTTTTAGATTAAGGCTAAAAATGTTACAAAGCAAAAATGCACTGGAAAACTTTCCTATGATAAACCTCACGAGTCAGAGTCAGCTATATTTCAGTTTACACCTTGTTTGTGGTTCTTTTACCATTCAAACTTGCTGGAAAAATAAGTAACATCTAGTTGTCTTTTGTTGTTGCTGTAGCTGTCGTTAAGACTATCAGTCATGTCTGACTCTTTGTGACCCCATGGACTGTAGCCTGCCAGGCTCCTCTGTCAATGAGATTCTCCAGGCAAAAATACTGGAGTGGATTGCCATTTCCTCTTCTAGGGGATCTTCTTGCCCCAGGGATCAAACCCAAGTCTCCTATATCTCCTGTACTGGCAGGTGGATTCTTTACCACTGAGCCACCTGGGAAGCCCTCAAGGGTAAGAAGGTTCATTTTCAATCTTGTATAATCATGACTCTAACTATGTAACTCTGAATAAGTTTCTTGATATTAAGGTGCAAATATATCTTAAACTATCTTATGCTATCTACAAATTGTGGAGGGGAGTACTCTGAACTCCAAAAATTACCGAAAAATAGATTTAAGAGACTAGATCTGATAGATAGAGTGCCTGATGAACTCTGGACGGAGGTTCGTGACATTGTACAGGATACAGGGACCAATACCATCCCCATGGAAAAGAAATGCAAAAAAGCGAAATGGCTGTCTGAGGAGGCCTTACAAATAGCTGTGAAAAGAAGACAAGCGAAAAGCAAAGGAGAAAAGGAAAGATAGAAGCATCTGAATGCAGAGTTCCAAAGAATAGCAAGGAGAGATAAGAAAGCCTTCCTCAGTGATCAATGCGAAGAAATAGAGGAAAACAACACAATAGGAAAAACAAGAGATCTCTTCAAGAAAATAAGAGATTCCAAGGGAACATTTCATGCAAAGATGGGCTCGATAAAGGACAGAAATGGTATGGACCTAACAGAAGCAGAAGATATTAAGAAGAGGTGGCAAGAATACACAGAAGAACTGTACAAAAAAATCTTCAAGACCAAGATAGTCACGATAACGTGATCACTGACCTAGAGCCAGACATCTTGGAATGTGAAGTCAAGCGGGCCTTAGAGAGCATCACTACGAACAAAGCTAGTGGAGGTAATGGAATTCCAGTGGAGCTATTTCAAATCTTGAAAGATGATGCTGTGAAAGTGCTGCACTCAATATGCCAGCAAATTTGGAAAACACAGCAGTGGCCACAGGACTGGAAAAGATCAGTCTTCATTCCAATCCCAAAGAAAGGCAATGCCAAAGAATGCTCAAACTACCATACAATTGCACTCATCTCACACGATAGTAAGTCATGCTCAAAATTCTCCAAGCCAGGCTTCAGTAATATGTGAACCGTGAACTCCCAGATGTTCAAGCAGGTTTTAGAAAAGGCAGAGGCACCAGAGATCAAATTGCCAACATCCGCTGGATCATGGAGAAAGCAAGAGAGTTCCAGAAAAACATCTATTTCTGCTTCATTGACTATGCCAAAGCCTTTGACTGTGTGGATCACAATAAACTGTGGAAAATTCTGAAAGAGATGGGAATGCCAGACCACCTGACCTGTCTCTTGAGAAACCTGTATGCAGGTCAGGAAGCAACAGTCAGAACTGTACATGGAACAATAGACTGGTTCCAAGTAGGAAGAGGAGTGCGTCAAGGCTGTATATTGTCACCCTGCTTATTTAACTTCTATGCAGAGTACATCATGAGGAACGCTGGGCTGAAAGAAGCACAAACTGGAATCCAGATTGCCGGGAGAAATATCAATAACCTCAGATATGCAGATGATACTACTCTTATGGCAGAAAGTGAAGAGCAACTAAAAAGCCTCTTGATGAAAGTAAAAGAGGAGAGTGAAAAGGTTGGCTTGAAGCTCAACATTCAGAAAACAAAGATCATGGCATCTGGTCCCATCACTTCATGAGAAATAGATGGAAAAACAGTGGAAACAGTGTCAGACTTTATTTTTTGGGGCTCCAAAATCACTGCAGATGCTGATTGCAGCCATGAAATTAAAAGACGCTTGCTCCTTGGAAGGAAAGTTATGACCAACCTAGATGGTATATTAAAAAGCAGAGACATTACTTTGCCAACAAAGGTCCGTCTAGTCAAGGCTATGGTTTTTCCCGTGGTCATGTATGGATGTGAGAGTTGGACTGTGAAGAAAGCTGATCGCCAAAGAATTGATGCTTTTGAACTGTGGTGTTGGAGAAGACTCTTGAGAGTCCCTTGGACTGCAAGGAGATCCAACCAGTCCATTCTAAAGAAGATCAATCCTGGGTGTTCATTGGAAGGACTGATGCTAAAGCTGAAACTGCAATACTTTGGCCACCTCATATGACGAGTTGACTCACTGGAAAAGACTCTGATGCTAGGAAAGGTTGGGGGCGGGAGGAGAAGGGGACGACAGAGAATGAGATGGCTGGATGGCATCACCGACTCTGCGGACATGAGTTTGAGTGTACTCCGGGAGGTGGTGATGGACAGGGAGGCCTGGCGTGCTGTGATTCATGGGGTCGCGGAGAGTCGGACATGACTGAGCAACTGAACTGAACTGAATTGAACATTTGATTTTAGTTTAACTGAATAAAGAATGCTAGAAACACAGATACGTTTGAAATTTCTTAATACACTTTTACCAAAATCTAGAAATAGTAGGGTTGAAACTATGATTTTAAAATATTGAGCTTCTATTTATGTGTACTAATAAACCATTAAAAGGATACAAAGAAGGGAAATATATGATGAACAAGATTTGCTCTCAAGAAATTGATAATTCCCTTTATTTATAAGATAGGATAAGTATGATAAATGGCATAAAGTTCCCAGAATAACAAATGTCAAATTTCCCAGAAAAATAAATGGAATATCTTGAGAGTTCCCTTTGTTATAGTTATTAAGCTCAATATTTACACACATTGTTTCACTTACACCTCCAAACAATGCTTGCATGAAAGAGAGAATGGTGAGAGCATTAAGTAAAGTTGGGATTCTAGGAGAAAACTGCAGTGGGATAGTTGTGAGAAAATCAGGCAAATGGTTTTGACTGTAAGGTAGATGCTGGAGGAAGGGCAAGCAGGCACTTGCTAACTTAGGACTGAAACTCAGTCAAAGGGGAGAACTAGTGGCTTATGCGGAATCCTTGGTGGAGAATACACTCTTAAATCCATGAAAGGTTAGAGTCTCTAATGAAAAGATCTTCACACAGTGTTTGGTGAAATGCCCAAAGAGAAGAAAGATAAATAAACAAATAATTCAGATAAGGATAAAAGTGATAAAAACAGGAATTTCAATGTCATCATGAAAGCAAGGGGAGAGAATTCAAAATGAGAAATTACTCCACAATATCTGTGTACTGTTCTCATGGAGACTTCGCAGAGAGAAGGACAGGGGAGAAGGATTGACTTTTGAGGAGGCGACTTCAGTGCAGTAAAAAAAACAACAAAAACCCAAAAACTAGAGAATAAAAAACAGTTGACTGGTGAGAAAACTGATGAAGACAATCAGAAGTTCGATGGTAAAAGGAAAAGAGAATGTAATAAAATCAAGGAAAGTTTTTGTTTTAGGACAGGGAAGATCCTACAGTACAAAAGAACAAGAAAGAGAAAACAGGCAAAAGAGACCATCCCTAGGAGTGAAGTTAAATGGCACAACATCAAGAATTGAAGGAAGAATTAAAGACACTGATTTTAATTCCTCACCCTTTGGTCTTAACATACTTGTGCACAAAGGTGACTTGGGAAATAATTATAATTATAATCATGCTAAAATCAGTGCTGCTAAATATTTTGCCACAGATCCAAGTTTTTCAGATTGACCAAATTTTGCTATGCAAATTTCTTCGGAGAAGGCAATGGCAAGCCACTCCAGTACTCTTGCCTAGAAAATCCCATGGATGGAGCAGCCTGGTAGGCTGCAGTCCGTGGGGTCGCTAAAGGTCGGACACGACTGAGCGACTTCACTTTCACTTTTCACTTTCACACATTGGAGAAGGAAATGGCAACCCACTCCAGTGTTCTTGCCTGGAGAATCCCAGGGACGGGGGAGCCTGGTGGGCTTCCGTCTATGGGGTCACACAGAGTCGGACACGACTGAAGTGACTTAGCAGCAACAGCAGCATGCAAATTTCCTATTTGCAAAATGTGATTTAAATCCTTCACTTTTCTTTAGAGTTGTCATCAGGGATAAAACTGAACACAGTTACTTAAAACTTCATATTTAAATAGCAACACAAACAAATACAATCCTAGAGTCATACCCCTACCTTTTGCCACAAACTACAAAGGTGAAAACGTTAAAATGTACTTACAATACAAATTATTTTATACTTCTTAGCAGTCTTTCTCTTAACAGTTTCTTCTGTTGATAAGCTCAGTGTAGATTGCATTGTTCTGTTAGCTAAATAAACCTGTTCTACCAGAAGACAGTACACTGATTTCCTTTTTCTAGTCTGACAAAGAGAAACTGCATGAATTACATCACAGTGACTGACTTTTAAGTATTTGGAAAGAGCACAGCTCTTTAATGATTGGATGGTTAAGACAGGAAAAAAAGCTGTAATGACAATAGTGTCATGAGATGAAAGTTCATTTCCTGTACACTGTAGACAACTGTTCCTTTTGTCCTTTGAAAAAGTCTAATTCAGGGTCTTACGGATTTCTTTCCATGGACCACAATGAACCACCAGTTCTTTAGAAATTCAGAAAAGCACAAAACCGTATTTGAATATCTTTGGCAAATGGTTCTCTGTACTGGGTAAACTTAGAATTGCCTAAAGCAGCTTTTAAATTTTAATTTTTAAATCATGAAGCCCAGGTTTCACATTGATAGAATTAAAACCTTCTGAAGTTTTGACAAAGGAAGCAGTATATTTAAATATCCTTCCTAGCGATATTTTTTTATGTAGCCAAGATTCGTCTAAACACTTTGCTTTGAGTCCTATATGCACTTTTGAATTCTCTCCTGAAAACGTTCACTCTGGATTCTAATCAAACTTGCCAATTGTACATGTGTGCATGCTAAGTCGCTTCAGTTGTGTCCGATTCTGTGCAACCCTATGGACCATAGCCCTCCATGCTCCTCTGTCCCTGTGATTCTCCAGGCAAGAATACTAGAGTGGTTGCCATGCCTTTCTCCAGGGGATCTTCCTGACCCAGATATAGAACCCTTCTCTTTTATGTCTCTTGCATTGGCAGGCAGGTTCTTTACAACTGATGCCACGTGGGAAGCCACTACAGTTCAGTTTAGTCGCTCAGTCGTGTCCGACTCTTTGCGACCCCATGAATCACAGCACGCCAGGCCTCCCTGTCCATCACCAACTCCCAGAGTTCACTCAAACTCATGTCCATCGAGTTGGTGATGCCATCCAGCCATCTCATTCTCGGTCGTCCCCTTCTCCTCCCGCCCACAATCCTTCCCAGCATCAGACTCTTTTCCAGTGAGTCAACGCGTCACATGAGGTGGCCAAAGTATTGGAGTTTCAGCTTTAGCATCAGTCCTTCCAATGAACACCCAGGACTGATCTCCTTTAGGATGGACTGGTTGGATCTCCTTGCAGTCCAAGGGACTCTCAAGAGTCTTCTCCAACACCACAGTTCAAAAGCATCAATTCTTTGGTGATCAGCCCTCTTCACAGTCCAACTCTCACATCCATACATGACCACGGGAAAAACCATAGCCTTGACTAGACGGACCTTTGTTGGCAAAGTAATGTCTCTGCTTTTTAATATACTATCTAGGTTGGTCATAACTTTCCTTCCAAGGAGTAAGCGTCTTTTAATTTCATGGCTGCAATCAGCATCCGCACTGAATTTGGAGCCCCCCAAAAAAAGTCTGACACTGTTTACACTGTTTCCCCATCTATTTCCCATGAAGTGATGGGACCAGATGCCATGATCTTTGTTTTCTGAATGTTGAGCTTCAAGCCAACCTTTTCACTCTCCTCTTTCACTTTCATCAAGAGGCTGTTTAGTTGCTCTTCACTTTCTGCCATAAGGGTGGTGTCATCTGCATTTCTGAGGTTATTGATATTTCTCCTGGCAATCTGGATTCCAGTTTGTGCTTCTTTCAGCCCAGCGTTCCTCATGATGTACTCTGCATAGAAGTTAAATAAGCAGGGTGACAATATACAACCTTGACGTACTCCTTTTCCTATTTGGAACCAGTCTGTTGTTCCATGTCCAGTTCTAACTGTTGCTTCCTGACCTGCATACAGGTTTCTCAAGAGGCAGGTCAGGTGGTCTGGTATTCCCATCTCTTTCAGAATGTTCCACAGTTTATTGTGATCCACACAGTCAAAGGCTTTGGCATAGTCAATGAAGCAGAAATAGATGTTTTTCTGGAACTCTCTTGCTTTCTCCATGATCCAGCGGATGTTGGCAATTTGATCTCTGGTTCCTCTGCCTTTTCTAAAACCTGCTTGAACATCTGGAATTTCACGGTTCACATATTGCTAAAGCCTGGCTTGGAGAATTTTGAGCATGATTTTACTTGCGTGGGAGATGAGTGCAATCAGATAAAGCTAAAAGACCTGAGGGACTTGGTCATCTGCTCAGATCACCTTGGTGAGTGATCTCTCGGAAGTAAGATTCTGCCAGGTCCTCAGATTCCCACAGCAAGGTATTTTGTCGTTATTGTGCTATGACATACTGATTATATAAAAGAAAGATTAAACCGACATCACAATTTGTCTCAAAAGCAGGATATTCTGAGGACTATAAGTCCTATTCCTAGGACTCATGTACTCATCTAGTAATATAAGCCTTTGTTTTCTTTCTGGGTTTCTGGGGTTTCCCTGGTGGCTCAATCGGTAAAGAATCTGCCTGCAATGCAGGAGACCTGAGTTCTATCCCTGAGTTGGGAAGATCCCTGAGGGAGGGCATAGTAAGCCATAGTAAGCATTCTTGCCTGGGAAATGCCATGGACAGAGGAACCGCGCAGGCTGCAGTCCATGGTGTCGCAAGGAGTTGGACACGATTGAGTGACTAAGCACATTTGCACTTAAGACTATCTAGTCTCTTTAAGTCTGGTTCTCAGTGCTCCCACCTTTATCTTCCTCTCTGTTACAGTTTGCTTTGTGTGTCAGATTGGGTAAGCTATGGTAACCAGTTGTTTAATCTCCCACACTGCCAGAACAGCCATTCTCTCTTCTTCCTCTCTTGTTTCCCAAGCCCCTTTAACCTTGAGAACACAAGAAAAGACCAGACAAGGAAGTCAGGAGACCTCTGATAAAGTCTTACGTCTGTTTCAAAGTAAAGGACTCAGCATTGGATTCTTCATTTTCTAAGTTGATCTCAGATTATCTCCATGCTAATAACTGTTGGATGTTACAAGGGAGAAATATCTTAGGTCTTCAGAGCCTGAGGGAATTAAGCCTCAGATAATCTACCTGGGGCATGTACAGATGTGTACAGTAGAGAACTGGCATTGCCTAACCTCTAGTCCTATTTTCTGTTATAACATTTCCCCTAACTGAATCCTAAGCTCCAACCTCTTTCAAGTCTCTCAAGTCCTGGAAACTTCCTAACAGTTCTCCTAAGCACTGGACCTCAGCCAAATCCATATCTTCCATGCAGTTTAGACTTTGGACTAGACTGCCTGTGTCTTCTGAACCTGCACTAACTTACTTGAATCTTGTAGGCGTGCGTGCATGCCTGCTTAGTCGTATCTGACTCTGCACCCCATGGACTGTAGTCCTCCAGGCTTCTCTGTCCACAGAACTGGAAGTCTCACTATTCTTTCTCCCTTCATTTTAGAATAATCTCCACCTTCTGGATTATGGAAACTTCACTCTGTGTATTCTAATGCTAGAATCCTCATGCTCTAGAAGGCAGTTACTATTACATCCCCCACCAATAATAAATAATTTAAAAATTTTACAAGGTCCCTGCATGCACAGAATTCTGGGAATTTTCTAAAATCACATAAGCCCCCTAGTTAATGTGTTGGGAAAGCCCCAGGGGCCTGCCAACATCAACTGCCCTTCCTGGTTCTCCCACCTGAGCTTGGGTGGCAGCTGGACAAGCAGGACTGGGAAGGTTCAGAGAAACTAGGTACACTGAGTGTGGTGGAGGTGAAGTTTATATTAGACTCAGGTCCAACAACAGAAAAAAGTTCATCAAGACAGGGAGACTTCCAATGAAATAATAGCAGGGCTGGATGGGCAGGTGGCCAAATTCAAGGAGGGCTTATTATGAAAAAATGCAGGAAAAGGCTAACCGTATAAGCAGATGGCTTTAGGAAGCACAGATGCTAGCTTGCCCTTGGCGAGTGGAGTTCTAAAACTGGAGTTGAATCTAGAACACGCTGTCCAGGTGGGACTGGTGTCAGCAATGCCAAGCGAGGGCCAAGAGACAGCAGCATATAGGAAGGGGCAAGGCAAAATCTCACCATGACTATAGGACCCAAGTTCTTGAAACGGAAATATTAATACAGTGACTGGGTTACTAGATATCCAAACTATGACTGAGAAAGTAGAATCCATACTCGTGGACTGATAGTATTTTGCATACCTATATGTATGATAAAATGCTTTTCAAGATGAAATACATAAAATCTCAAGAAGAATCAGCACAGATGAGTACTGGAGATGACAGTGAAAGTATAGTCGCTCAGTTGTGTCCAACTCTTTGTAGAGTAGCCCCTAGGCTCTTCTGTCCATGGAACTCTCCAGGCAAGAATATTGGAGTGGGCAGCCAATCTCTTCTCCAGGGAATCTTCCTGACCCAGGGATTGAACCCAGGTATCCTGCATGGTATGCAGATTCTTTACCATCCGAGGGACCAGGTAGAACGATTCTGCATCACAATTAAATAAAATATCATCCCCCAATCCAAGAGGGAAAAAAGCTCTATTTTATTTTCAATTTTATCAATAAAAATTTGTGAACTTTGTTTCCTCTTTTACTATACAAATGCACACATCTTTGATTTCATGCATATACCTACATAGTACATTTGGTTGTGCATCTTGGACCACAAAGCTTAAAATATTCACTAACTGGTCCTCTGCAGTTTCAAAGTCTGGCACTAATATACTTAACCATAGAAACCCATCACTTGAACAATTATATTCTTAGTCTTATCAATTGATTTCACAGTGAATAACTAAAAAACTAAAGTTTAAAATTCTGGACAATGCAATAAACACTCTCGGTCTGAGTTAAAGTACCATTTGAATCAAAATCTTTATAAACAGATGAAATGATCCAGGACATGAGGTTTTTACACGGCAGAATAGGCTATAAGGATCAGATTTCTTCAGTCTGCAAAATCTATGTGGTATGATTAAAAGAATAATAAACTTGGAGTCAAAAATTATTTTGTGGCAAAAGAAAGAAGAAATGAAAAGGTTTGAATTGGAGAAATTGAAATGTGAATCTGTTGGAAATGAAATTCCAAGGCTGGATTTGGAGGCAGAGAGTAATAGGATGAAAGGTTTGCTTAGGGAATATTTTCCTGGTTCTAGAGAACGTAATGGACCAAAGTGAAGAGAGATGAAGACAGAAAGGCCGTGTCGGTATAGCTGTCACAGAACCAGGGAGATAAAGTCAGAGGAAGGCTATGGAAATGAATAATATGTGTTGGGTTTGAGAAATATGCAGGCTGAGCTTGGAGACTGATTCTAAACCCAGGTCACCCAAAGAAGAGTGGGATCACGAGCAGAGAGAGGGCTATCAGGACATCTCTGGAAAGATGACAAGTTAGGTTTTAGACCTCACAAAGTTGAGTTGTTTATAGAATACATATTGAAATCTTCAGCATCAAAAGTAAAGAAAAATATCTTTTAAAAAGAACGGTAAAAATGCCTCTACTGTATTTTTTTAAAATATTACTTTATAATAAATAGTGTGTGCATGCTCAGTCACTCAGTCGTGTCCAACTCTGCGACCCCATGGATTGCTGCTCACAGGGTTTCTCTGTCCATGGAATTTTCCAAGCAAGAATACTGGAGTGGGTTGCCATTTCCTTCTCCAGGGGATCTTCACCTGCATTAACCCAGGGATTAAATCTGCATCTCCTGCATTGGCAGGCAGATTCTTTACCACTGAGCCATCTGGGAAGCCCCATATAATAAATATGATAACACAAATAATCTCTGTCAGATAGCCAATATTGATACTTAGGATAAATATAAGTTTTCTGTGGCTTTGTAGCAAAGTAGGCCACATAATTTGCTAGCAAATTTTAGGCCACAGTATCATAAACTTCGTGACCTAAAACAATACAGATTTATTATTTTACAGTCCTCTTCTTGGTTTAAAGTTCAATCCAGTTCTTAGTGGGCTAAGGTCAAGATGTCAGGTGGGCTGGATTCTTTCCTGGAGCCTCCACGGGACAATCTGTTTTATTGCCTTTTTTAGCTTTTAGGAGCCACCTACACTCCTTGGGTCCCCTTCCTCCACTTTCTAGTCCAGAAAATTAGCATCTTCCTGACCATTCTTCCTTAGTCATATCTCCTATTGACTCTTCTCTTCAATTTACCTCTTCCGCTGTGAAGGGCCCTTGGGTTACACTGGTCCTACCCAGATAATCCAGGATGGTCTCCTTATTTGAGGGTTTGCAGATTAGCAATCTTAATTCTATCTGCAAATTTCATTTCTCTTTGCTATGTAATTTAACATATCTTCAAGGGCTAGGGGATATGACATCGACATTCTGCCTACCATAGGCAAAAAGACTTTTATACTTTGATGAAATAAAATGTATGTTTTAAGGCAGCAAAAGAAAAAAGTAAACCTAAAATTCTCTCTCTGCTCTTTTGGACCTCCTCCCTCCCTAATGTGCAGTGTTTATCTGCATACATATCAACAGAGCTCCTCAAAGAGGGGGATCCCTGCTGAAATGTGAAGGTCAATTGTTTTTTTTTTTTTCTTTATTCTGATGATAGCACTGTAACTTCTTAAAGAAAAATCTTCTTTCTCAGCTCTGTAGGGGTCATTGTGAATTCCTGTTCACTGTGTATCCTTGGTGAACATTCTGATGTTTTACAGTCTCTCAGTCATACCCAACTCATTGCAATCCCATGGACTGCAGCATGCCAGGCTTTCCTGTCCTTCACCATCTCCCACAGTGTGTTCAAAATCATGTCCATTGAGTCAGTGATACCATCGAACCATATCGTCTTCTGTCATCCCCTTCTCCTCCTGCCCTCAAACTTTCCCAGCATCAGGGTTTTTTCCAATGAGTCGATTCTTCCCATCAGAAGGCCAAAGTATTCTTCAGCATCAATCTTTCCAATGAATATTCAGAGTTGGTTTCCTTTAGGATTGACTGGTTTGATATCCTTGCAGTCCAAGGAACTCTCAAGTGTCTTCTCTAGCACCACATTTTGATGTATGATCCTTTGTCTTGAAAATGTATATGGCTGGGTCTTCAGTTTCTAATAGGCAGAATAGTTCTCAGAGCTGTCCGGCTTATAATCCTCAGTTTGGCTCAAATAAAATTCCCCCTTTTTACTTTCTTTACTTGATAGGTAATTGCATTTTTGTCAACACTTTCTTGGCATAGTCGGCAGAACATCAAAGATACTCACAGAGGACACCAGGAGTCCACCCTGAACCAGCGTTTGGTGCCAGCATGGGCCATTTGAGTCCTACCTTCTTCTTGGTATTCTTCAAGTGCTTTGGTGAGCTCTTCCGATATCTGAACATCGTTGCTTTAAATTTCCTGAATTGTACTCTAGCTGTTTTTCTTGGATTTGGAGTCTTAAGGGGCTGCCAGTACATTTCCTAGGCAGGGACCTAGGGGGATCTTTGGAGTGAACTGGCTGACTGTCCTTTCATAAAATTTGGTTTAGGGATTACATTGAATTTAGGTGGGATGGGGTGGGAGGGAGGAGGGAGGTTCAAGAGGAAGGGGACATATGATTACCTATGGTTGATTCATGTTGATATAGGGCAGAAACTTATATAATGTTGTAAAGTAATTATCCTCCAATTAAAAATACATTTAAATGCACAAATAATGAATGAATTTTAATTTTAAAGGTGAAATGATGTAAAACTGTAACTTGGTTTACTTCTCTGTTGAGAGGACAAAGTTTTCTTGAAATATTCATCTGCTTCTGGTAACAGATTTACAAAGCCTATTTACTAGTAACTTTTCTCACTTGCCTTTGAAATCTTATTGTCATTTTGTTTGTATGAATAAGCGTGGTTTCACACTGACACGATCCTACTTGGCCAGATGTTTAAAACCTTTTGTTCTCCTGACTATCTTTCTAAAATCAAATTCGTGAAATCCTTTTGACCTCCAGTTAACTTCAGGATGCTTCAGAGGGCTCTTGTATATCCCAAAGAAAGACGTTAAGCTAATTAAACTTATCTGGTATATAAAATTACATGGGGAACACTGCCAAATGAGTAATAATACATTTTCTTAAGTTGTATAGGTAAACATTATTAATATAAAGGCTCTAGAAATCATATGAAGTTGCTAAAATTTGAAGAGTTCTGGTATATTGTCAGTGCTAATACTAGTTATTGTATGTCACAGAAATTGCCCACTTCCTTAATAATTGCTTTGTAGTCAGGTCTTTAACCATGCTCTTTAAGTCTTTTTCATTTATATTCAGTTACTGTCTTACTCTGATGCTTGTGGATGACTTGTTTTCATGCTCCAAAACTAAATTAGACTTGGTAGCAGGTGTGAGGGTTATTTCAGAAAGAATACTAAAGAAATAGGAACCGGCTTTCCTTTAACTGCTTATATCTGACACTCAGTTGAGTCTCTTCTAAACTCTACCACATTCAGCACAATTCTGTAAGCCTACAAATTCTCATGAACTACTGTGGTTTTCTGCCCTTCATATCGCCTTAGTTGGATGTAATAACATTAATCTCACAAATCTGCTTCCAGCATCACAAGAAGAAAACAACTATGGCTCCAATTTGTAAACTGATTAACTTCTTGCTCCAGGAATGATTTACAAGAAACTCCTATTGGTAAGGCTGATCTAACCAGATCTACAGATGAGTCTTACTTAATTGACAAGCAGGGTCATTACAAAGTTGCAAAGGCAATAATGTCCACAATGAATGTAATTATAAACTTTTATTTACCAGAAATAAAGTCAGAAGAACAAGTCACATAAATTGTCTTTACTCTAGCTTGTCAACGAAAGGTCAGGTGAAGTGAAGTGAAGGTCAGTCATGTCTGACTCTTTGCCACCCCAAGGACTGTACAGTCCATGGAATTCTTCAGTCCAGAATACTTGCATGTATAGCCATACTCTTCTCCAGGGGATCTTCTTAACCCAGGGATCAAACCCAGGTCTCCCACATTACAGGCAGATTCTTTACCAGCTGTGCAACCAGCGAAATCCCTGCTAAGGTAACAAGGTCATGTAACAAGTATTTATATTGAGGTCAGTATACTTCTGAAGTGACATAATAACTTTGGAGTGCTAAGAAAACAATGAGGTTTTTAACCTCTTCAGGACAATCTATTTAAAAAAATAGGCTGCACAGTTATTAATTGTTACACAATTGCCAAAACACTTAGCAATTATCAAAACAACAGGGCATTCCAAGCCTGACACTGGGGAAATTAAAAGAAACAGCTTGCTGATGCTGCAGCCCAACAGCAACTTTAAATATTCCTCCTGTGCAGCCTTGAGAATGTCCACTGCTCTCCAGTAGCCCTGCTAACCCAATAAAAGATTCCTTTCATAGGGACTCAAGAAATTGCCACCATAGAAGGGAAACAGAGATGGCAACAAAAGCAGGGAATTTTGACCCCATGACTAAACTAAACTAATCTAAAAGTGGTTTAGAGGGGGGTTTTTTGTTTAATTTTTTTGTTTTAATCACTAAGTCATGTCCAACTCTTTTGTGGCCCCATGGCCTGCAGTCCACCAGGCTCCTCCGTCCATGGGATTTCCAAGGCAAGAATACTGGAGTGGGTTACCATTTCCTTCCCCAGGGGATGATTTAGATGGAACAAAACAAGTTTATAGTGTCTACTGAAGCCCAACTGCCACTATACCAGTACATCCTTCAACCCAATGAGCATCTGAAAAAAAAGGTTATGGGCGGAAAGCAGTATTTCGGAAACTTTCACCTGCAATGGTGCAAAAGGAAGTATATTACATTATTGACAGAGTCTCATGAAGACACTTTAAAAATTGGTAATGACTTTTCCAGAAAGCTCCCAGGAGATGAAAAGGATCATGAATTTCAACCTAGAGGTTTTGTTTACTGGTCAGTTCAGTTCAGGTCAGTCGCTCAGTCGTGTCCGACTCTTTGCGACCCCATGAATCACAGCACGCCAGGCCTCCCTGTCCCTCACCAACTCCTGGAGTTCACTCAAACTCATGTCCATCAAGTCGGTGATGCCATCCAGCCATCTCATTCTCTGTCATCCCCGTCTCCTCCTACCCCCAATCCCTCCTAGCCTCAGACTCTTTTCCAGTGAGTCGACTCGTCGCATGAGGTGGCCAAAGTATTGGAGTTTCAGCTTTAGCATCAGTCCTTCCAATGAACACCCAGGCATGATCTCCTTTAGAAAGGACTGGTTGGATCTCCTTGCAGTCCAAGGGACTCTCAAGAGTCTTCTCCAGCACCACAGTTCCAAAAGCATCAATTCTTTGGCGATCCCAAATGGGGAAGGACTATGTCAAGGCTGTATATTGTCACCTTGCTTATTTGACTTATACTCAGAGTACATCATGAGAAATGCCAGGCTGGATGAAGCCCAAGCTGGAATCAAGATTTCAGGAGAAATATCAATAACCTCAGATATGCAGTTGACACCACCATTATGTCAGAAAGTGAAGAAGAACTAAAGAGCCTCTTGATGAAAGTGAAAGAGGAGAGTGAAAAAATTGGCTTAAAACAACATTCAGAAAACTAAGATCATGGCATCTGGTTGCATCACTTTATGGGAGATAGATGGGGAAATAGTGAAGAAACAGTGACAGACTTTATTTTGGGGGGCTCCAAAATAACTGCAGATGGTGACTGTAGCCATGAAATTAAAAGACGCTGGTTCCTTGGAAGAAAAGTTATAGACAGCGTATTAAAAAGCAGAGACATTACCTTGCCAACAAAGGTCTGTCTAGTCAAGGCTATGGTTTTTCCAGCTGTCATGTATGGATGTGAGAGTTGAACTATCAAGAAAGCTGAGCACCAGAGAATTGATGCTTTTGAACTGTGGTGTTGGAGAAGACTCTTGAGAGTCCCTTGGCCTGCAGGGAGATCCAACCAGTCCATCCTAAAGGAAATCAGTCCTGAATATTCATTGGAAGGACTGATGTTGAAGCTGAAACTCCAATACTTTGGCCACCTGATGAGAAAATCTGACTCATTTAAAAATTCCCTGATGCTGGGAAAGATTGAAGATGGGAGGAGAAGGCGATGATAGAGGATGAGATTCTTAGATGGCATCATGGATCCAGTGGACATGAGTTTGAGTAAACTCTGGCAGTTAGTGATGGACAGGGAGGCCTGGCGTGCTACGGTACATGAGGTTGCAAAGAGTTGGACAAGACTAAGAGACTGAACTGAACTGAACTGATGCTTTTATGAAAATGCTTGTAGATGACATGCCTTAATGCTCCAAAACTAAATTAGACTTGGTACCAAGTATGAGGGTTATTTCATAAAGAATACTAAAGAAATAAGAACAGGGTTTCCTTTAACTACTTATATCCCACACTCACTTGAGATCTTCTAAACTCTACCCCATTCAGCACAGTTCTGTAAGCCAACAAACTTCCCATGGTTGCTTTCTGCCCTTAGTATCACCTTGTGGATGTAATGACATTATTCTTGCAACTTTGCTCTCAGAATCACAAGAAAACAACTGTGACTGTACTTTGTTAATTGATTATCTTCTTGCTCCCAGGAATGATTCACAAGAAACCCTATTGATAAGGCTGATCTAACCAGATTTACAGATGGGTCCTATTAATTGATAAGCAGAGTCATTACAGAGCTGCAAATGCAATAATGTCCACAGTGCATGCAATTATAAACTTTTATTTACCAGAAACAAAGTCAGCAGAACAAGTCACATGAATTGTCTTCACTCTAGATTGTCAACTAGCTAAAGGTCAGGTGAAGTGAAGGGAAATGAAAGTCACTCAGTCATGTCCGACTCTTTGCAATCCCATGGACTATACAGTCCAGAATACTGGAGTGGGTAGCCATTCCCTTCTTCAGGGGATTGTCCCATCTCAGGAATGGAACCCAGGTCTCCCACACTGCAGGCAGATTTTTACCAGCTTAGCCATGGAGAAGACAATGGCAACCCACTCCAGTACTCTTGCCTGGAAAATCCCATGGATGGAGGAGCCTGGTAGGCTACAGTCCATGGGGTAACAAAGAGTCTGACACGACTGAGTGACTTCACTTTCACTTTTCACTTTCATGTATTGGAGAAGGAAATGGCAACCCACTCCAGTGTTCTTGCCTGGAGAATCCCAGAAATGGGAACCTGGTGGGTTGCCGTCTATGGGGTCACACAGAGTCGGCCACGACTGACGTGACTTAGCAGCAACAGCAGCAGCCACCAGGGAAGCCCAAGAATACTGGATTGGGTAGCCTATCCATTCTCCAGGGGAATCTTCCCGACCAAGGAGTCAAACTGGGGTCTCCTGCATTGCAGGCAGATTCTTTACCTGCTGTGCTATCAGGAAAACCCCTGGTAAGGTAACAAGGTCATGTAACAAGTATTTATATTGAGGTCAGTATACTTTTGAAGTGACATAACAACTTTGGAGTGTTAACAACAAGGTTTTCAACCTCTTCAGGACAATCCATATTAAAAAATAGGTTGCACAGTTATTAATTGTTATACAGTTGCCAAAACACTTAGCAATTATCAAAACAACAGGGCATTCCAAGCCTGACACTGGGGAAACTAAAAGAAACAGCTTGCTGATGCTGCAGCCCAAAAGCAGCTTTAAATATTCATCCTGTGAAGTCTTGAGAATGTCCACTGCTCTCCACTAGCCCTGCTAATCCAATAAAGATTCCTTTCCTAGGGACTCAAGAAATTGCCCCATAGAAGGGAAACAGATATGGCAAAAAAGCAGGGAATTTTGACCCCGACTAAACTAAACTAATCTAAAAGTGGTTTAGAGGTTTTTTGTTGTTGTTGCTTTAATCACTAAGTCATGTCCAGTTCTTTTTTGACCCCATGGCCTGCAGCCCACCAGGCTCCTCTGTCCAAGGGATTTCCAAGGCAAGAATACTGGAGTAGGTTACCATTTCCTTCTCCAGGGGATGATTTAGATAGAACAAAACAAGTTTATAGTGTCTACTGAAGCCCAACTGCCACTACACCAGTACATCCTTCAACCCAATGAGCATCTGAAAAAAATGGTTATGGGGGAAAAGCAGTATTTCAGAAACTTTCACCCGCAATGGTGCAAAAGGAAGTATATTACATTATTGACAGGGTCTCATGAAAACACTTTAAAAATTGGTAATGACTTTTCCAGAAAGCTCCCAGGAGATGAAAAGGATCACGAATTTCAGCCTAGAGATTTTGTTTACTGGAACGGGCATCAAATAAAAGATTGTTTGCAATCAGAATAGGAAGAACCTTAACAGATATCATTGTTAGTAACGAATTCATGCACAGCCAGACTGAAAGACAATGATTCATGGATTCACATCTCTCATTTTAGAAAGGCTCCTCCTCTTGAATGGTCTTTGACCCGTGTTTCTACACCTGACTTCAACTAAGACAAGCATCAGCAAGCTAGGGTGAGAGGACAACAACAGTAGCAAACAACGTAGCAAAACCCATCTACTCCCAGCCTCCAAAGATTCCAAGCTGTTTCATCGCCATCCTCAGCTTATATGGTTTCCAGGGGGAGCCTGGTGGGCTTCCGTCTAGGGGGTCGCACAGAGTCGGACACGACTGAAGTGACTTAGCAGCAGCAGCAGCAGCAGCTTTCCATTAGAATTGCTATACCCTGGTGGCTCAGAGGTTAACGCATCTGCCTCCAATGCGGGAGACCCGGGTTCGATCCCTGGGCCGGGAAGATCCCCTGGAGAAGGAAATGGTAACCCACTCCATGGATAAGCCTGGTAGGCTACAGTCCACGGGGTCGCAAAGAGTCGGACACGACTGAACGACTGAACAGAACAGAATTCCTTAGGCAGGTAGGTACACTCCCTAATCTTCAAATCTAAGGCAGTATTTCTAAAAAGACAAATGGTTCTGTTTTATATTGTTGCATTTTGGGGTTTTTTGGGGGTGGGGGATAGGAAGCTTTCTGTCTTCCTCAAGGTTCAATCCTTTATTCATACACCCAAAATGATGGTCTCAATAGCTGGTGACTCAAACTACCCATCTGGACCTTCAGAGCTCTCCAATTCTGAGACGTACTACTCTGGACTCATTCTCCAGGCAGACTCAACTATCTGTCTGAAGGCTGGCTCTAACAGTGATCTGGCCTTCTTTACAAAGACACCCTAGGTGATCACACTTTTTCTAAGTCCTACTGGTCACCATAATCTCCTTTTCTGCCTTTGCTTGTTTCCTGAACTTTTGATGCACTTCCTGTTCCCAGTGCCAAGCCTCTACTTTGAACCAATTTAATCACGTTGGTTTGACCACTAACACACAACCATGGGTTCACTTTTATGTTCACCCTTTTGCTCCATCTGTTTTGGTCGGCTCCACATAATTTTTCTTTTTGCTAAAAAAAGAAGAAAGCCTCTTTTTTCTTCTCAACCTCTCAACCTCACCACCATCTCCTCCCATGCTTGGATGTCCATGTCATTCCAGTCAAGTGCCTACAAACTCTCCTGAGCCGACTCCCACCCCCAACCTGGAGGACAGAGCATCACACCAAAAGTCTCAAAATCTAAAGGAAATTGCCCAGCTACATTTCAGAGTTGCTTGGAACTTGTGACCCCTTGATTTCTTTCAATTTTCCCCTTTGGACATGGGAATATATATCCTAGGCTTGTCCTACCATTATGCTTTGGAAGCAGATAACTCATTACCTGGTTTCACAGGTTCACTGTTGTTGCTGTTTAGCTGCTCAGTCACGCCCAACTCTTTGCAACCCCATGGAATGCAGCATGCCAGGCTTCCCTGTCCTTTCACTTCTCACAGAGTTTGCTCAAACTCATGTCCATTGAGTTGAGGATGCCATCCAACCATCTCAACCTCTGTCACTCTCTTCTCCGCCTGCCTTAAACTTTTCCAGCATCAGGGTCTTTTCCACTGAGTTGGCTCTTTGCATCAGATGACCAAAGTTTTGGAGCTTCATCTCAGCATCAGTCCTTCCAATGAATATTCAGGGTAGAGTTCCTTTAGGATTAACTGGTTTGATCTTGCTATCTAAGGGTCTCTCAAGAGTTTTCTCTAGCACTACAGTTTGAAAGCATCAATTCTTCAGCATTCAGCTTTCTTTATAGTCCAACTCTCACATTCCCTATATGACTACTGAATATACCATAGCTTTGACTAGACAGATCTTTGTCAGCAAAGTGATATCTCTGCTTTTAATACACTGTCTAGATTTGTCATAGCTTTTCTTCCAAGGTGCAAGAGTCTTTTCATTTTTTGGCTTTTTAATTTCACAGATTCATAGCTGGAAGGGAATATTGCTTCAGAATGCCTCACATCTCGAGTCTGACCTACACCTGATTTAGATATTTAGACAAAATTTTGGACTTAGAATTGATGCTACAATGGCTAAGATTTGTGAGCTATTGTGATGGGTGGCATGTATTTTGCATGCTACAAGGACAAGCATTTGGTGGCCCAGAGGAAATAGTTTTGAAGCTGAATTGCATGCCCCTCAAATACACATCTTCAAAACAATTTTATTTGGACATGGGGTCTTTAAAGAGGTAATTAAGTTAAAATAAGGTCATTATGGTGGGCCCTGACCCAGTATGACTGGTGTACTTATCACAATAGAAGTTAACCACAGACATGAACAGGAGGAGGACCATGTGAAGGCACAGGTAAGAGACAGTCACTCACAAGCCAAGGAGAGAGGCCTCCAAAGAAACCAACCCACTGATATACCTATGAATTGTAAATACTTCTGATATGTTTAGAAATATAAATAATGATATTAATGGATTTTGACTTGTTGAGAAAAATAGGAAATTTTGATCTCAAATTTTTACCAACTTGATCTCGGACTTCTAACCTCCAGAACTGTGAGAAAGTACCTTTTTATTTTTTAAGCCACCCATTTCTGTTGCTATGGCAGTAAACTAATACACTCAGGATAACTCTTGAAGTTAGTCTCCAGCAGAAAATTTGAATTCTTTATATCAGGTTTTTAGAAGTTCTTCAGTACAGTTCATTTCAGTCACTCAGTCATGTCCTACTCTTTGTGACCCCATGGACTTCAGTATGCCAGGCCTCCCTGTCCATCACCAACTCCCAGAGTTTACTCAAACTCATGTCCATTGGGTCAGTGATGCCATCCAACCATCTCATCCTCTGTCATCCCCCTCTCCTCCCACCTTCAATCTTTCCCAGCATCAGGGTCTTTTCAAATGAGTCAGTTCTTCACATCAGGTGGCCAAAGTGTTGGAGTTTCAGCTTCAGCATCAGTCCTTCCAATGAATATTCAGGATTGATTTCTTTTAGGATGGACTGGCTGGATCTCCTTACAGTCCAAGGGACTCTCAAGAGTCTTCTCTAACACCTCAGTTCAAAAGCATCAATTCTTCAGTGCTCAGCTTTCTTTATAATCCAACTCTCACATCCATACATGACCACTGGAAAAACCATAGCCTTGACTAGATGGACCTTTGTTGGCAAAGTAATGTCTCTGCTTTTTAATATACCATCTAGGTTGGTCATAACTTTCCTTCCAAGGAGTAAGCGTCTTTTAATTTCATGGCTGCAATCAGCATCCACAGTGATTTTGGAGCCCCAAAAAATAAAGTCTGACACTGTTTCCACTGTTAGCTCAAGGCAAATGGAAAAATAAGAATAGCTTACAAAAAATAGCTTTGCATTCACCTAGCTTGTAAGAAAAGGTCATGAGATGTTAATAGGCCCCAAGGCCAGAAGATAATGTATTAATATCTACCATAGAAAACACTCTCATAAACAAAGAAGTATGCGGAAAACATTCTGGTTTTGTAAAGGGAAAACTGACGACTCCTGACTCCTGACTGAGCGACTGAACTGAACTGAAACAGAAAACAGAAAAGTTATAATCTCATAGGGTAAAGGTTCAGCAGGTTGCAGCATATTAGAAATTGAACACAATGGTCAGTTCTTTTTAGTTACTACACACAGACTCTGCGGCTCTGGTGAGGCAGCCTCTGCCTAGCATTCCTGGTTAAATATTAACGGTTGTCTTATTGTTTCTACACTAGGGCTAAACTCTTATTATTCTAAATTCTAACTATAGTAACAATAATTTATACATCAAGAGCAAAAACACAGCTAGAAAACATGGATTCAGTAACAACTTCTAGAATAATATTTTTTTATATTCTCTAATAGGGCTTCTTCACTCCACGAAGGGCTCTGTGCCTATTAGGGCTTTTTGTATGATCAGGTTCTTTATGCTATTTATGATTAAGGTGTTGTGAGCAGTCATGTGCATTAGTGCCAAAGGCATAAACAAGTTAATTTTATTTGGAAAGAGATCGGCAAAGGCCTTTTGCCTGTGTCATAGAAATTAAGGAGCAGTCAGAAAGACAGCAGTCAGAAAGATAAGCATCAGAAAGACAGATGCTTTAAGGTGAGCGCCGGGGCAGCTTTTTTAAATCCCTGAAGTCCTGATCTGCCTTGTTTGTCAGGTCTTCTCATAACCTTGTCATGGGTGGGATCTCGCGTGCTGGCTCCCGGCACCTTTCCCTATTTGGAACCAGTCTGCTGTTCCATGTCCACTTATAACTGCTGCTTCCTGACCTGCGTACAGGTTTCTCAGGAGGCAGGTCAGGTGGTCTGGCATTCCCATCTCTTGAAGAATTTTCCAGTTTGTTGTGACTCACACAGTGAAAGGCTTTGGTGTAGTCAGTAAAGCAGGTATTTTTCTGGAACTCTCTTGCTTTTTTGATGATCCAATGGATGTTGGCAATTTGATCTCTGATTCCTCTGCCTTTTCTAAAACCAGCTTGAACATCTGGAAGTTCACGGTTCACGTATTGCTGAAGCCTGGTTTGGAGAATTTTGAGCATGACTTTACTAGCTTGTGAGATGAGTGCAATTGTGCGGTAGTTTGAGCATTCTTTGGCATTGCCTTTCTTTGGGATTGGAATGAAAACTGACCTTTTCCAGTCCTGTGGCCACTGCTGAGTTTTCCAAATTTGCTGGCATATTGAGTGCAGCACTTTCACAGCATCATCTTTCAGGATTTGAAATAGCTCCACTGGAATTCCATCACCTCCACTAGCTTTGTTCATAGTGATGCTTTCTAAGGCCCACTTGACTTCACATTCCAGGATGCCTGGCTCTAGGTGAGTGACAACGCCATCGTGATTATCTGGGTCATGAAGATCTTCTTTGTATAGTTCTTCTGTGTATTCTTACCACTTCTTCTTAATATCTTCTGCTTCTGTTAGGTCCATACCATTTCTGTCCTTTATCGAGCCCATCTTTGTATGAAATGTTCCTTGGTATCTCTAATTTTCTTGAAGAAATCTCTAGTCTTTCACATTGTATTGTTTTCCTCTGTTTCTTTGCACTGATCACTGAGGAAGGCTTTCTTATCTCTCCGTGTTATTCTTTGGAACTTTGCATTCAAATGGGTATATCTTTCCTTTTCTCTTTTGCTTTCTGCTTCTCTTCTTTTCACAGCTGTTTGTAAGGCCTCTTCAGACAGCCATTTTGCTTTTTTGCATTTCTTTTTCCATGGGGATGGTCTTCCTCCTTGTCTCCTGTACAATGTCACTAACCTCTATCCGTAGTTCATCAGGCACTCTATCAGATCTAGTCCCTTAAATCTATTTCTCACTTCCACTGTATAATCGTTAGAAGTTCTTACATAGTAAAAATGGCATTGCTCTTGTTTAGCCACTAAGTACTGTCCAGCTGTACTGCGACGACATGGACTATAGCGTATCATCCTCCTCTGTCCGTGGGATTTCCCAGGCAAGAAATCTGGAGTGGGTTGCCATTTCCTACTCCAGGGGATCTTTCCAACTCAGGGATTGAGTTCTTGTCTCTTGCATAGCAGGTGGATTTATTTTTTTTACAACTGAGTCACTGAGGAACCCCAACAATGGCATATGGTGTTGCATACACACACCAAATGTTAGGGAACTGTGTATCTTCCAGGTCAAATATTTGTATAGCAAACCTACAACAGGAGAATTATTAGGTCAAATCTTAGCAAGTAAAGCATGAGATCCAGCTGAATGAGGTATTCCACAACCTTCAAAAAAAGTTAAAGGTCATTTGGACCCCTATGACACCCAGGAGTTTTTTTCACTAGTTAAAGCTGATCATCCAAAAAAAAACAAAAGAGACAAGTCTTATTAGGAGTTGGTGATGATAGTGGCGTATGAAAAAAATACAATCCCAGTAAAATAGTAACAGAATTCAGAAATATATAAAAAGGGATAACATATCCTAACTGAGCAGCATGTTTTCCATGGAAGCAAAGTTGGTTTAGCACTGATTCAGGGCAGGCTGCCCCAAGATTGTCACTCTGGAAAGCTGAAAAGACTCAGGAAGAATCTTTGAACTTCCCCCCACTTATTTACTAAAAGAATTTAAGGCATAAGACCTGTTTGAGGAAGGAGCTCACACCATAAATAGTATAGTGAAATATGAACTATGGGTGGTAGACAAGGAGGAACTTACCAAGCCGGTTAGATCAAAGTCTTATCTATGTTCTATTGTCTCTAGATGGCCTGGCAAACATTTGCTCATCAAACATTAATTCTTTCCATCCTGCTGTGAATATCTTACTTCTCTTTGAAGCCCAGACCCCACCTTCTTGTTCCAGGCAAAAATACTGGAGTGTATTGCCATTTAATTATACATCAATTTTAAAAAATGCCTTGGGGGAAAACACATTAAGAAGGTCTAGAAATAGATGGCCAACTTTTATTTAATGAACTGAGCATCAGTGAGCATAAGATAAAAATTAATGGCATTTGGCTATGACAAATAATTCTTACAGACCATCTTGATGATGATGCTATGTCACTTCAGTCGTGTCTGACTCTTTGCAACCCTATGGACTGTAGCCCACCAGGCTTCTCTGTCCATGGGATTTCCCAGGCAAGATTACTGGAGTGTGCTGCCATTTCCTCCTCTAGGGGATCTTCCCAACCCAGAGATGGAACCCATATCTCTTAGTCTCCTGAATTGGCAGGCAGGTTTGTTACTACTATAGCCACCTGGGAAGTCCACTGACCATCTTATCTACTTAACCGTACAAGTCCTGGCCAATATCAAGAATAGCTGGCATTTGCTGGGAAGACAATGATTTGGAACATAGAGCAGAAATGTGGAATCTGCTAGATAGTGAAAGCTGTCTTAGAAGTGAGTCTGATGAAAGAAAATCCACAATAAAACAATCTGTTTAGCCTACAACGAAAAAACAGATTCCTAGGGTACTTGGATTTTAATAATTCTGGCTCTCTCACCCTTTTAGCTTGGACATTCTGCAAAATATACTCTTCAATACAGTTCATTAAATACCTAGTACTAAAGGAACAATGGATAAATACTCCATAAATGAAATTCTCTAGTACTTCTGCACAAAAGTGTTGTATGAGGCTAAACAAGAGACCCCGAAATCAGCTTGAAGAAGAAGACCAAGTTTCCACGAATATGTCAGACTGATCCGACCAGGCCAGTGGACCAATCCTCCTCTTTGCCACCCTTTTTCACCCCGATCCTCACCAAAGGCTCGAGATATTCAGTAATTGACAAATATTATTGTTTTTAGATTATCGTAAATGAAAATAGTAGATTTTATTCAATTGTTTTAATTAAAACAATTAAAAATCAATTATGATGCATTCATTCATTTAAAAAACCTTCATTGACAGCCTGCTGTGTTCTGGCACTGTGCAAGGCAGTGAGGTTACCATAGTAGAGAAGACGTGGTCCCTGTCCTCAAGAAAAGTGCAGTTTCAACTCTTGGCTCCAGGCAGCTGATGGAGCCCCAGAAAGTCAGCAGCTCGCAGACATCAAGTTGACCCAGGTTGCAGGAGGGGCATTTCCTGCAGGCTGCAGCCCCTAGGCCTCAAGTTTTTTTGTTTTGTTTTTTTTTAATTCCCGAGGTACAAAAGCATTAGCACCAAGTAGGAAGCAATTGCCGCTTCACCTGGGAAGTGGTGGCCTGCAGCCAACCTTGCCTCGCGCAGGAGGGTGCCTTCAGTTCAGTAGCTCAGTTGTGTCCAACTCTTTGTGGCCCCACGGACTGCAACACACCAGGTTCCCTGTCTATCACCAACTCATGGAGCTTATTCAAACTCATGTCCATTGAGTTAGTGATGCCATCCAATCATCTCATCCTCTGTCATCCCCTTCTCCTTCTGCCTTCAGTCTTTCCCAGCATTAGGGTCTTTTCTAATGAATCAGTTCTTCCAATCAGGTGGCCAAAGTATTGGAGCTTCAGCTTCAGCATCACTCTTTCCAATCAATATTCAGGACTGATTTCCTTTAGGATTGACTGATTTAATCTCCTTGCAGTCCAGAGGACTCTCAGGAGTATTCTCCAACACCACAGTTCGAAAGCATCAATTCTTCGGTGCTCAGATTTCCTTATGGTCCAACTCTCACATCCATATATGATTACCGGAAAAAACATAGGTTTGACTAGATGGATCTTTGTCGGTAAAGTAATGTCTCTGCTTTTTAATATGCTATCTAGGTTGGTCATAGCTTTTCTTCCAAGGAGTAAGCATCTTTTAATTTCATGGCTGCAGTCACCATCTGCAGTCATTTTGGAGCCTAAGAAAAAAAAAAATCTCTCATTGTTTCCATTGTTTCCCCATTTATTTGCCATGAGGTGATGGGACCAGATACCAAGCTCTTAGTTTTCTGAATGTTAAGTTTTAAGCCAGTTTTTTTCACTCTCATCTTTCACTTTCATCAAGAGCCTCTTTAGTTCTTCTTCACTTTCTGCCATGAGGGTGGTGTCATCTGCATATCTAAGGTTATAGATATTTCTCCCAGCTATCTTGAGTCCAGCTTGTGCTTCAACTAGCCTGGCATTTCTCACGACGTACTCTGCATGCATATAAGTTAAATAAGCAGGGTGACAGTATACAGGCTTGATGTACTCCTTTCTCAATTTGATGGACTTCCCTGGTGGCTCAGACGGTAAAGCGTCTGCCCGTAATAAGGGAGACTTGGGTTTGATCCCTGGGTTGGGAAGATCGCTGGAGAAGGCAATGGCAAGTCACTCCAATATCCTTGCCTGGAAAATTCGTGGATTGAGGAGCCTGGTGGGCTACAGTCCACGGGGTCGCAAAGAGTAGGACACGACTGAGCGACTTCGCTTTCGCTTTTCCCAATTTGGAACCAGTCGGTTGTTCCTTGTCAGGTTCTGTTGCTTCTTGACCTGCATACAGATTTCTCAGGCGGCGGTGCCTTACGCTGGAGGTTTCACTTGGGGGCGCTCGCATCTGGCTCGTGGATCGCGCTTCTCCACAGGCGGAACCATCTGGCTGGGTCTCTTGTTTCTGTGGGCGCCGTAGTCAGAGCACACCCAGCGCTCCAGGCTTCCGTGCGAGTTCCGGCTGATTGCTGGGCCCCTGTGGGGACAGTGCCGGCTTGGCGCCCAGGGGAGACGTTGACCCCGGCGAGTTGAAGTTACCTGCAGGCGTCTCCGGCCCTCTGCCCATCCATTGCCGGAGCTCGGGCCTGACCCGTGCCGCGCTCCTGGCGTCCACGGAAGGCGAGGGTGATGGTCCAGATGGAGACGCAACTGCAGAGCATTTTTGAGGAGGTGGTGGTGAGTGGAACTGCCAGGGATCCAGGGCGATGGCTGGGTGAGGGGGTGCCTGGGGGGCAGCGGCTCAAGAAATCTGGCCCGCGCATCCTCTCCCCACCTCTTCCTTGTTGTGACATCGAGTCTGTGTGCAAGGGCTGAGCGGTTCTCAAACTGCTGCCAAATTCGGTCTCATTTGAAACCCGTAACACCCTTTGTTACAGACCAAGCAGGTGGGTATTGTTTGTTTCTGCTCGTTGCTGACTAAGGTGATTTGCCCTATGTTGGATTGTATTATTTTGCTCGGGGAGGCCCCCTCCCTCCCTTAAAATAAGAAAATCATGTTGTTTACTATTTTTTTTTTTTTAACAGAAAACGGAGATTATAGAAGAGGCTTTCCCTGGGTGAGTGTATACATGGCAGATCTTTGTGTTTTTACCTGATTGTATCTTTGTAAGATTTTCTTTAGATCTGTCTTGGAGGTTTATAAGATCTACTATTCTGTTTACGTTGAATTAAAACTAGTGGAAAATAATTCGATTTTTGTTTTTTAGTATGTTTATGGACACCCCTGAAGATGAAAAAACAAAACTTATCAGCTGTTTAGGGGCCTTCAGACAATTTTGGGCTGGTCTTTCTCAGGTGAGCACTGCATTTTTAATATACACTCAGCTGAGGATTTTTGGCCCTTTATTTCTTTATGCTTACTTTGATGTTGCTGTTAAGGTTTTTCTGGAAAAGGAGAAATAAAATTGTCATCATCTTTTATTTGTCTATTCTGGCTTCCGTTCGTTTCAACTTATATTCTTCCAGTAGAGAATCTGTATTGAAAAATCAAGTTGACCATAGCACAGTGTGAGTTGTTTTTATAAATCTCTCCCAAGTTAGATTATATAAAACCATTTTCATCCTATTCTGACTTATTTAGTGCACTTCAGAACAACAGTGTTAGGAGTTGTAATGGATAAAAACTTTAATCATTTAATCAATGAAGGAACTGGTACAGCATTGATACAAAGATATTATAATAAAGATACTATAGTAAAGATAAGAAGATGCCACAGTAAGGATCCAAAAATACTTTAACAGAATTGAGGCAAGTACAGTAAAACTTAATAACAAAGAGCATTAACCAGAAATTGCAGCCTTGTGAAAGATAAAATGTTTGAAGCTTAAAGAGCTCATGACCCAGTAGTACATTATTACCTCCTTATGATGCCTTATAAGTAGGAAAATGAGAACGATTTACAGTCGAGCCACTAGTGACTAAGACTCACTGCTCAGAAATGAATCGCACAGTTGCAGTACATTCGTCCTTTTACATTTCTTTTACTTTCGATTATTTTCTAATATATTCATATGGTGCAAAATGCAAAGGGGTACCAGAAGTTCCACCCAGTGAGTAATCTGCCTTCTGCTTCTCTTAGCTTAGTTATTTGTTTCTTTTTCTGTCTGCAATCAGTGTTTCCAGTTTATGTTTACTTCTGTAGTGTTCAATGCATAGAATCATTGTTATAGAATGTCTGTATGCCGTGTACATTATTCATTAGCACCTTGCTTTTTCCCTCTTCAATTCTCAAATTGATGTAATTTTATATCAATCCATTTAAAGTTACTTCTTCCCTCTTTCTTTCTCAGAGCAGCATTATATCCTATTATATGGCTGCACCATCCTTTGTTTAACCAGTCCCCCACCATGTGATGGGTTGTTTCTTACCTTTTTCTCTTTAAATAATACTATAATGAATAGTTTTAGGCAGGGGACACAGAATATATTATTGCTGGGTCAGAGGATATTTCTATGTGTAGTTTTTATAAAAATAATTAGTAGCTTCCATAAGGGTTTTACCAATTTATCCTTCCACTAGCAAAATATGAGTGGGATATATATTGCTATCCCCTCAAGCCTCACAGTAGCATGTTAATGAGCTTTTTGATCTTTACCAGTCATAGCATGAGAAATTTTATCTCAGTGTAGTTTTATTTTGCATTTCTGTGAGTGATATTGAACATCTTACATCTTTCTAACATTTTAATGCTTTAATAATTGATTAAACACTTTATGAGTTAAGATAAAACCCTTGTCTTCAAGAAGTTTGTGTTCTAATGGAGGATCCAGAAAGAAAATAAGTATTTCTAAACCAGCACTGCAAGGGGATCCAACCAGTCCATTCTAAGGGAGATCAGTCCTGGGTGTTCATTGGAAGAACTGATGCTAAAGCTGAAACTCCAATACTTTGGCCACCTCATGCGAAGAGTTGACTCACTGGAAAAGACTCTGATGCTGGGAGGGATTGGAGGTGGAAGGAGACGGGAACGACAGAGAATGAGATGGCTGGATGGCATCACCGACTCGATGGACATGAGTCTGAGTGAACTCCGGGAGTTGGTGATGGACAGGGAGGCCTGGTGTGCTGTGACTCATGGGGTTGCAAAGAGTCAGACACGACTGAGCGACTGAACTGAAACCAGCACTATTTATTCAGCAATAGAAATGTGTAGGAGGGACAGTGGTAGCACAGAGCAAGACATCTTGAGGATATTCTGGAAGGTAATCTTTGATTTGGGCACCACATTTTGTATCAGATTTAAAGTTTTGCAGGTCTAGAAATTGGATATGTGATCAGTTCATAACTGATTTGGCTCTTAGGGATTAGATTCACTAAATTCTCATGAGGTTGATGTACTAATTCATAGTGGATTTTTCCTTCAGTGACAGGGATATTTATATCTGCCATTAAGGGCACTGCTTACAGTGTCTTACACCGTCTTTGCTAGACTTTTTTGTTGATCATGAATATGTTAATAAAATACTCTTTTTGGAGGTCCCATATAGTAAAAATGGTGGAAGTTTTAATCTATGTAATTGTGTGATTTTAAGCTTAATATAACTCAGCTACTAAATCTGAATTTTTTCAGTTTTTTTTTAATTGTTTTCTTCCATTAACTTATAATGAAGTATCTCACTCATAGTCTTCATATATACTCCCAGATGCTATTAGCTATTTGTTACTTATAAAATATAAGTTTAGACCTAAAATGTGATTTTCTAATTTTCCAGGAATCTCATGAACAGTGCATCCAGTGGATTGTTAAATTCATTCATGGCCAGCATAGTCCTAAAAGAATTTCTTTTCTTTATGACTGCTTAGCAATGGCAGTCGAGACTGGTCTCCTTCCACCCAGGTATGGTTAATGATGAATATGAGCAATCTAAAAGATTTTCTTTTTTTTATTAATGTTTAGAAATTGATTGAGGTGGTTGTTGTAAAAGGATAAGAGAATAAAGAAGGCAGTTACAGTCAACAAAAAGTGCTTCATAGTATCTCAGTTTTAATTTCGAGGATGCAATGTTCTTAAAATTGTATACTTCAAGTGCTCAAAACCTGGCAGGCTTTGCCTTTTAGCCCAGGGATTAAAATCACTCACTTTGACGAGCTTTTCCAGGTAGTGTTTGTTGTATTTGTTATAGTCACTGATTTGTTTGTTGAATTCTTTAGATTCCACGTACAAGTGATGTCATACAGTATTTGTCTTTCTCTGACTTATTTCACTTAGCATAGTACTCTTCCAGTCTGTCCATGTTATTGCAAATGGCAAAATTTCATTCTTTTTTTGTGGATGAGTAGTACTTTGTGTGTGTGTGTGTGTGTGTGTGTGTGAATATTCATGATTACAGTGCTTGCTTGGACACGGAGTAGGAAGGATTTTCCCAGGTTTTGTGTTTGCAATCAGATGGTGGCTATGACTGGAGTCATGACAAAGATTTTCCCATTCATATGCCTAACTGTCACCTGAGAGACATCAGCTGGCACTATTGGCCAGAACCTATATATGCCTTCTCTGTGTGACCTTGACTTTCTCACAGTATAGTGGAGTCCAGGAGCAAGCATTCATAAGAGGGCTAGGCAGAAGCCTAGCCTTGAAAGCCTTTCCATTTGCCAGTTTTGTACCTGCCCAAACTGAGGGATAGATTTTTTTTTTCTACCCTTTTGACACTGATACTCTTCCTGGGAGGAGCATCAATATTACATTTCAGAAGAGCGTGTGGGGTCAAACAGAGAAGGCAGTGGCACCCCACTCCAGTACTCTTGCTTGGAAAATCCCTCCGTCCTCAAGATGGACGGAGGAGCCTGGTAGGCTGCAGTCCATGGGGTCACTAAGAGTCGGACATGACTGGGCGACTTTACTTTTACTTTTCACTTTCAGGCATTGGAGAAGGAAATGGCAACCCACTCCAGTGTTGTTGCCTGGAGAATCCCAGGTACGGGGGAGCCTGGTGGG
Source organism: Moschus berezovskii (assembly GCF_049115385.1). Lineage (NCBI taxonomy): Eukaryota > Metazoa > Chordata > Mammalia > Artiodactyla > Moschidae > Moschus > Moschus berezovskii. The sequence continues at coordinate 76,785,745 of NC_142469.1, read as the reverse complement.
CTGCCGTCTATGGGGTCGCACAGAGTCGGACACGACTGAAGCAACTTAACAGCAGCAGCAGCAACAAACATTTAACCAATAGCTTTTGGTACATTTCTTTCTAGCAAAAAATATAACATAATTAATATTACTTAGTTCTATTTTGGAGAAGGCAGTGGCACCCCACTCCAGTACTCTTGCCTGGAAAATCCAATGGACGGAAGAGCCTGGTAGGCTGCAGTCCATAGGGTCACTAAGAGTCGGACACAACTGAGCGACTTCCCTTTCACTTTTCACTTTCATGCATCGGAGAAGGAAATGGCAACCCACTCCAGTGTTCTTGCCAGGAGAATCCCAGGGATGGGGGAGCCTGGTGGGCTTCTGTTTGTGGGGTTGCACAGAGTTGGACACAGCTGAAGCGACTTAGCAGCAGCAACAGTTCTACTTTAGGACTTCCGTTGTGGCTCAAGATGGTAAGGAGTCTGCTTTGGGTTTAGTTCTACTTTGGGTTTAGTCTTTCATATAAGTAAAAAATATAAAATTCTTTATGTAATTTTTTGAAAGTGTGCTTGAATAATGTACCTTTATGACAGTTATTAACACTTACTATGACAAATATAATATCCAGAGTTTGTGGACCTTGGCTATTAGAGAACTTACAAAAATTCTGTTTTGTAACTGGAATGGGTATTCCTTTTTTCTAGGATGGTTTGTGAATCCCTGATAAACTCTGACACACTTGAATGGGAAAGAACACAGCTTTGGGCCTTAACATTTAAACTGGTTCGGAAAATAATTGGAGGGGTGGATTACAAGGTATTTTTTTTTTCCAATTATAAAAAGTAATCGCTGTCAGATATGATTAATTTTTCAATGTATGTTATTTTAATTTCACATAGGAGAAATGAAGTGGAGGCATTTATAAAATCTGTCTCTTTTTTGTTATATTTCCTGAAGGAGTTTAAAATCACCCAGTGTTTCCCACAGCTCTCTGCTCCTCTCCCAGCATTCTTAAAAGTGCAGGTGGCTAGTGAACTTCTATGAGAAGTGGGGAGTTACCAGGCAGACTCATTTCTCTCATGCCATTGATCTTATGATGTTGGGGCTCCTTTCCAAAGGAAGGGCGTAGAGCAGGGAGGTGTGGAATTGAGAAGGGATGCAGGCATCAGCTGACAAAGGGAGCAAATCCTGCTTCACCTTGACCACCTTGGACACTGTCATTCCTTAATGGTATCTTTAGCACTCTGCTCTTGACCAAAACCAATAACATACACTCTCTAATTGTGTCTCATAACACAGCTCAGAAGCTCCACAGCTGCAGAAGCTTCTAATTCATTCAAGCCACCTTTGTTATTGTCTCTTGAAAGACTTGCAGATACCTGACCCTGTGCATTATATCTGTGTTTTCACTGATCTCAAATTATTTAACTAATAATTATTGGCCGGAGTCATGATTTCATACAAAATTAGTTCTAAGAAGCCTTTTCTGATTATTTTCTATTTACTTGTACTTTCCTTAGCAAGTTAATATGTAGTTTTTACCTCCTTATTTGTATGGTGCTTCATAATTGTTTCTTTCATGTATATGTTTTGTCTGTCTTTTACAAGACTGATCACATAGTTTATGCTATGGAATGAAATGACTTCTCTGTGTATTAGATTCTGCTCTGAAATAATGCAGCTGGTAATAGATCTGAATAGATGATCAGTTAGCAGAATAGCTTTATTGGCTAAGATTGAGGGGTTAAAGTATGTGATGGATGATGAGAAAGAGGGAATGAAGTTAGAATATATACCAGAAGGAAGGTGCAGAAAAGGTTGTCTGCCAAAAAGTTGAATATTTATTGTCCATGTTTTTCAGAGTGTTTTCAAGTTCTTCCAAATATATTTTTGTCTGTCAAGCTCAAATTAAACTTTTTGGTCCCTCATAATAATAGATATTTTTCTAATGTTATGAAGGTAAGAAAAGCTGAACAGAATGTGAAAAGTTTAATTTTTATCTATCAGTGGCTTCCTTTGTTCATTCATATGGCAAGCCATTCTTTAGAATTCTGCTTTGGAACATGACACTTCTCTTGGGTTAATGTTAGGGGTTTGAATGTTAGCTTTGGTTCAGATAATTTAGAAGTGTGGCTTTGAGGGTTACATATTTTTCCAAGTATATAATCTTGAAAGCTTTAGGCACTTTAACCAGCATCTGGGACTTTTTAAAAATTTAATCTATGACTTTTTGTTCTATCAGGGTGTTCGAGATCTCTTAAAAGTGATTTTGGAGAAAATCTTGACAATTCCCAATACAGTGAGCTCAGCTGTTGTACAGCAGCTTTTGGCAGCAAGAGAGGTAATTTAAACTTGTCTGCAATTCATTGATCGTCTCCTAAAGATGTCTAGTTTTATATTCCATGCTTTTAAAATTTACGGTAGTTTGTAAAATGTTCCATTTCTTTACTTCTACAAAAATCATATTTTAAAGGTACTATTTCACTTCCACTGTATTTCAAGAGGAAATTTTACATTTTAATTCATAGTTTTTAATTATGAAAACAACAATATTGATATTATTCTATCTTCACCCATTATAAGATGTCATCCTGTGGGCCACTTTAAAGATCTTTGTGCTTTGTACCTAATGTTGCAAGAATTGTTATTTTAGTCTGTTGCCTTCCGGTTGGTTTTAGTCACTCAGTCATTTCTGACCCTTTGTGACCCTATGGACTATAGCCTGCCAGGCTCCCCTGTCCATAGGATTCTCCAGGCAAGAATACCGGAGTGGGTTGCCATTCCCTTCTCCAGGAGATCTTCCCTGTCCGGGAATCGAAATTTGGTCTCCTGAATTTCAGGCGGATTCTTTACCACCTGATCCAACAGGGAAGTCTACCAATATTTAATGCATGTTCAATGTTACTTACTATCAGGAATCTAATCTGTTATTTACTATCAGCAATCATTGTATTAATCTTCACTTTTAGATATTCACATTTAAATGAATTTGTATGCTATATTTAAGCCAACTGAATCCATGAAATAATATCTCTACTTTTTTTTTTTTTAAATATCTCTACTTTTTAAATATCATTGTTGTTGGATTTAAAGGGCACATCTGTGGGACTATTCAAAATAACAACATAGCCCTTTTATTTTTCCTAGGTTATAGCATATATCTTGGAAAGAAATGCTTGTTTACTACCAGCATATTTTGCAGTCACAGAGATCAGGAAACTATATCCTGAGGGAAAACTTCCACATTGGGTAAATCTGATGTTTTTAAATTTTTTCATAGAAATTTGTACTAAAAATTACTAATCTGATATTTTGTATGCTTATTTTTTAATGGTCACTTTATCCTTGGATAATATGTGATTTTTTTTTTATGATGCATTTCTTTCATTTCTCTGCTGTCCTGTTGAGATAGTTTATATATATTATTTCATAAAATATAGACAGCTTCATCAAATAGCCAAGGACATGGTGGTATGACCTGGCTTAATTCAGGGATAAATGAACTGGTAAGTAATTGTTTAGGGGGAAGTGAAAGAGAACTAACTTTTGAGTAGTTTTATGTGCCAGGAATTGTACTAAATCTTTACATATTATTCTCATTTTATGTAAATGATTCTTATATTCAGAGCATCTTGATTTTATTTTTCTACTTACTTGTTTTCATTTCATTTTGTTTTAGTTACTTGGAAACCTGGTATCAGACTTTGTGGATACCTTCAGGCCAACAGCAAGGATAAACTCCATTTGTGGTAGGATTATAATTTAAAATATTCTAAATAGTACCTGATTTTTAGTGAGCTGACTACTGAACCAATTTGACAGATGAAATCTTATACATGTGTTGGTGACTTGCCATTTTAGTATAACTCTGGGAGCTTTTATACTCTTTGGAGTATAACTCTACTCCCCAGGCACCTGGAAGTCTCAGCAGATCTGTCTCTCTGGCTCTAGTACACCGCATTGTCTGACTCCCAGCCTATTCCAGTTCACACCTTTGCTCTGTATATAATTTGTTTTGTTTTCCACTTGTTTCATGTTTATTAGAGTTTCTGAATTTCCTTTTAAAAATAAGCACATGATTTGCAGTTTTTACAGTTCTCATATGTATATTCTTGAATTACTTCTAGAAATCATGGTAGCCTCAGAACCACCTGGGATTATAGACCCTTATTTAATCAATGACCAAGTTTTTAGTACTTTCTGTGAATCAGGTGCTATTCTGAGCACTGGAAATACAAAAAAGACATGAAAAGGACACTAGACTGATAATTCTTAGGCTTTTAGCTTTCATAACTGAGTGGATATTGACATCATTTGATGAATTATGGAAAGTGGTGCAGATTTGAGAAGAGTGAGGATGAGTTTAGTTTATGTTATATTGAACTTAAGGTGCCTGTAGGACATCCCAGTGACAACATTTATCAGGCATTTGGATACATGAACTGATTAATGGTCATATACTACATCTAAGGCCTCTAGGAACATCCTGTTTAAAGTTACTTAGTTTGACCCACGATTAAAGGTCTGTAAACTTTTTCTATAAATGGTGATACAACAGATATTTTGGCCTTGTGGGCTATGCATTCTTACAGCTACTCAACTCTGCCATTAGAGTGCAGAAGGAATGCTGCTGCTGCTGCTGCTAAGTCACTTCAGTCGTGTCCGACTCTGTGTGACCCCATAGACGGAAGCCCACCAGGCTCCCCCGTCCCTGGGATTCTCCAGGCAAGAACACTGGAGTGGGTTGCCATTTCCTTCTCCAGTGTGTGAAAGTGAAAAGTGAAAGTGAAGTCGCTCAGTCATGTCCTACCCCTAGCGACTCCACGGACTTTAGCCTACCAGGCTCCTCCATCCATGGGATTTTCTAGGCAAGAGTACTGGAGTGGCTTGCCATTGCCTTCTCCGGAGCAGAAGGAATAGCGTTCCAATAAAACTTAACGAGAGCAGGTGGATTTGGTTCATGGATTGTAGCTTGCTGAACTCTGTCCCTGGACAAATGCAACATTTGTGAGTTTGGAAGTTTTGTACAAATTGGTCTTTAACCAGCTGGGTTAAAAATATTCAAAGAAAATTCCCAGACTTCTAGCTAATTAAAACATATTTTTAACTATTGCCTGGTTCAGCATGATATTCAGTAACTATTTATAGAGCGAATGAAGGACTAGGCATTGCTATGTTCACATTTATTTAGAAGCATTTTTTGTAATTCCTACAGGCCGTTGCAGCCTTCTACCAGTTGTAAATAATTCGGGTGCCATTTGTAATTCATGGAAATTGGACCCTGCAACTCTCCGTTTTCCTTTGAAAGGCCTTTTGCCGTATGATAAGGTATGTTGCTCAGTATGATGGAGCTTTTGATCCATCAGAGTCTTCATCCAGATTATATATTGTGTAATGCTAAATTGTCTCTTCATAGACTGAAAAAAGTAAATATTCAATGAAAGATAGTTTATAACCATAAACTATGGTTTATGTCATATGCTTTCAGGATCCAAGTTTAGCCTGTGGTTTGTGATTATGCAGGTGTTTATGGTCCAGTGGTCCACTTCTGGCAAAGTACTTGGTGTTAGAAAATTGGATTTTTAAATTGATTCCTTGTTTTCACTTTTCCTTTACAAAGCAAGGACCAAAAATGAATTTGCAGTGTCCCTGAAACTTGAAGAGTGAGCCTCCTTATTTGTTGCATTTTTTTCCAAAGAGGAGAGGTGGGGAAGGACAAAAGTAGAGTAGAAATTTCTCAAGGAGAAAAATCCACATATATCCATAATATGAAATATGAGATATAGACTTAAAGCTATGATGAAACACATATGGCAGATTTATCTTACTATCTTGGAGTTTGGAGTGATGACAGAGCAGGTTATAGGGAGGGCCAAATAGTTTTCATGTAAATGTTTCACGTCAAAAATGATGTAGAGAGTGATTGGGAGACTTATCCCAAAGTGAAGGAGGGTAAAATAGTACAACTAAGGTGACAATTTACAGCTCTTGGGATATTAGTTAGCAAAACTTTGAGAGATGAAAAAGTGATAAACTAAATGGAATTTACAATCATAGCAGTAATAAAAACAGATAAACTTATTGTGTACTTCCTATGCCAGGCACAGTTTTAAGAACTTTACTTCATAACAACTTTTATTCTTAACTATCATCTTAATATTTCCACTATCCAGGTGATGAAACTGAGACACAGAGTGGGGTGTTAACTTTAGCAAACAGTATGGTCAGGATTTGAACTCAGATAATCTGATTCGGAATCTACACTATAAATCCCTCTGCTGTCAAGTCATTTGTCCTCCCGAATCTGGAAATGATGTTTATGTTTACACTTACAGAAGAATGGTTAGAAACTGCCTCCTTTCCTCTTTGATTAGATTTCTGGGCAGAAAATCCTTTCCTTACAGTGATGCTTAAGACTTTCACGTGACTGTGGCCAAAGCCATTCCTAAGGTTTTCTCTATGACTTCAACTCAGTTACATCATTTATCAAATGAAGGGTGGGAGCAGATTAATTGTAAACACTAAAATCCTTTGATTTTTTCCCACTAGATACTGCATACTGTGTGAAGGTAACAAGAGCCTTTAGAGGATTTTTTTTATCCCAATTTCAAATTTTTTGAATGAACATTAACTCTGATCTTGAAGCAATGATTTTCTTTATTTTCTTTAAAGGATCTGTTTGAACCACAGACTGCTTTGTTGAGATATGTTTTGGAGCAGCCTTATTCCAGGGATATGGTCTGCAATATGCTAGGTTTAAATAAGCAGGTACTGTACTGTGCTGGAAACCTAGTAAATTCTGCATAGAATCTGCACTATTCTTTTCTCTTTTCTTTGCTATAGCTAACTGAGCAAAACAGTTAAGAACTATTTGATGATTTTTTTTTTAATATATGGTTTATTAAGTAATGTATTGTTTCTGTCATTTATATATTGCTTTAAGAATATTTAAATTAAAAAGGAGATATTTTAAAAGTTGGTTTATTTTGCATTGCTTTTTTTTCTATAAGGCCAGTTTCAAGTATACCTTTTGCCAGAGAAACCTACACATGACTTAACCATAATTTTTGACTTTTCTTTTTGTTTGGGTGTCTATTTTTATAACCCTTGGTATCTTCAGTGTGGCCTCAATTGCTGTTTTTTTTTTTTTTTCTTTTTGGTGTATGTTTTTGGTGGTTTAACATGTGGGCGGGTTTGTGCTGACTCTGGGTTCCTTGAGGCTGGCCTCATAGTCACTGTTTTGTCTTTTCTTTTTTTCTTCCTTTATTTTTGTTCTGTCCTGTCTTGTCCTGCCCATCCTCCAATGCTCTAGACCTTGAACATTGCTCAGGTATGTTCACAACCTTACTGTTGTATTGTGACTAACGATACGCTGGCCGCTTTGTAGCCACTGATTCCATTTAGAGAATACATGTATGGTCGGGGCTTGAAATTGGCAGGACCATGCTGAGACCAAGGCCACTAAAATGAATTTCTTCTTGGGATATGAGAGTTGTTTTTGGTGGATTGTTTTTGGTTTTGGTTTTTGGTGTTTGTTTGTTTTGGGGTTTTTTTTTTAATATTCTTTTTTTTTTTTTATATCAAGAGACAACACCTGGCACTTGATAAAGCCTGTCACTTTTTGATGAGTTGTTTTTCCTTCCCACTCCATTTTACTGTTTTTCCTACTTTAGGGCTAAAGCTAGCCTGGTGGAATTTTCAGAGATGGAAAGATTTGTGGTGGCCTTTATCTTTCCAGATAATTAAACGATAAACAAAAAACAACATCAATAAAAAATACCTGCCTTGCTTTGCCTAAAAACAAATTAAAAGCAAAACAAAAAAAGAAAAAACAGTTTAACAGAGATACGTTACTTTTACAAGTTGGAGTGGTAAGCTTTACATGGGGAAGTTTTTTTTGGAAACGTGGAGATTGACTAAGAAATGTCACACTCTTAGGTGACCCCACACCTGCTTGACAAACACCCTTCTTTGTCAGTCTTTGCCGGAAGTGACCCCCTCCTGGAGTGAGCGCCTCTCAGTGGAAGCGCCCACCTGTGGCAGGAGGAACACGAAATGGCCAGACTTTACAAAACGAACTCTTATACATTCCCAAGTCTGTTCCAGGACTTTTCGCCTCTGAGATTTTAAGTAAAATAGTGATTCTGATTATTTTTGTTAAAGATTTTTGAGCCCAGCATATTAAACTAGACCAGCTTTGTATCTTAATAAGACGTTCTTGTCCGAGTCGTATAAAATAGCGTTGCTGTTTGCAATACTATAGTGAAGGTTGTGCCAATGCTTCCATTTATAAAGCCCTATTTTTCAGGACATAGAGCTTGGCCATAAAACTTGCTCAGTGTTGAAACTTTGCATGCCAAACCTCACCCTAGTAGCAGTATCTCTTTTATTATTTTAAGTTTTTTCTTCTGAAAAATTTACCAAGTCTCCTTGTTTGGACAAGCCTTTGTTCATGTGAAACTGAAACTGCTTCACACCACAGTATCTGACAGTTACCTCACATAACCTGTCCATGTAACATCTTAAACACCAAGTCATTCACTCTGATGAGCTTTCCCTTGAGTTAGAGGTAAGTATTCAGTTAACCTTGAAAGAATGCTTTCATGCTATGTCTTAAGCCTAATTTTTGCAATGAACTTTAAGGCATACTTGACTCAGTTTTTTTTTTTTTTGCAGTTTGGTGAATAAACATACCCATGGTCATTTGAGTCCCGCCCCCCAGATATCCTTAGCCAGCCTTAACTTTTTGCTTTTGGAGGGCAGTTCTTCTCAAACGAGAAATTGACGAAATTTAGAGAAGGATATTTCTGATTTGATCCTTCTAATAACAAGTTTCAACCTAAAAAAAGTTTATGACTAAGACATAAATCCGTAAAAAATAAAGTTTATAATGGAAATGCTGACAGAGCATTATTAATATTGATCCCACTATAGTGTAAACATTGTCACAAGTTCACAGTTCATCAGTAATTGTTTTGGTAGAAAACACTGTAGTGAGTGGATTTGTAAATGTAAGATATACGCTGAGTTGACATGTTATTTTTTCCACCGAGAAAGTAGGGTGGAAAATGAGAGCACACTGTATAAGAAGCATATGATTAAAAATTAACAATTTATCACATCTTTTAACGTTACAGAACTATATCCAGCACCATACTTTCTTATCCTTTCTCTAGCAATGCAATAATTTCCTTAAAGCTTTGAAACCTTTTAAGAGCTGTCCACATTGTATTTTCCAGTAGGAATTGGGCTATGGTACTTTATCCTAAAATCATTGCATTCAGAAGGTCATAAATAGCCCAGTTCTGTGACCAATAGGGTAGAGTGTTCACAGTGGAAGAATCCTGTTTTGTGTGTTTGCACAACAGTTTGTATTCCTTCCACTGAAAAAGAGCATTACAAAACAGATTCATTCCTCAAGCTCTTAGATGTGGTGGTGTATGAACTCTGACTATGCTGAGATAGTGAAGTACTAGATTGATCATTCAGTTTATCCTTAAAAGGCACCATTGAAAGTGGTATTAACTGGCAGGGGACTCCAGTTCTGGTTGGTAGAGAATATGATAAATGAAATACAAAGGGATTTTTCTTCCCAAGTTGTCCTGAATAAATACTGCCTTAAAATTAATTTCTATCTCTGAAATAATTGTTTTTAAAATTAACCAATGCCTACCTAAGTGCATGGGCTTCCCAGGTGGCACTAGTGTTAAAGAACCAACCCGCCAGCGCAGGAGACAAGAAACACAGGTTCGATCCTTGGGTTGGGAAGATTCCCTGGAAGAGGGCATGGCAACCCACTATAATATTCTTTACTGGAGAATCCCATGGACAGAGAGGCTACGTGGGCTACAGTCCATGGGGTCTCAAAGAGTCGGACACAACTGAAGCAACTTAGAATGCACACACCTAATTATAATATGTTAAAATTGTACCACATACGCAGTACCAAAACCATTACATGGAAATATCAGGGGCCACTTAATATAGGATATGGTTACTAAGACTGAAGGCATTATCATTTGCCATTTTAAATAGTGGTGGGAAAAAATCAAGGGCCTGGGTGGGGGTTAATATTCATGTTTCCATTAATGCCCTGTGCCTGATTTTCAGATTGAAAATCTAAGATAAGTTTCCAATACAGTTTGAACCATTATACAGAAATTAAAATGCTGAATTTAGATTCTTACTGCTATAAAGAGGCTTTAACTAAGCATGCATAAAACATACATATATGTATGATGTAAGCTAATTCAAGGAGAAGGCAATGGCAGGCCACTCCAGTACTATTGCCTGGAAAATCCCATGGATGGAGGAGCCTGGTAGGCTGCATTCCTTGGGGTCGCTGAGGGTCGGACATGACTGAGCGACTTCACTTTCACTTTTTACTTTCACACATTGGAAAAGGAAATGGCAACCCACTCCAGTGTTCTTGCCTGGAGAATCCCAGGGACGGGGGAGCCTGGTGGGCTTCCGTCTATGGGGTCACACAGAGTCGGACACGACTGAAGTGACTTAGCAGCAGCAGCAGCAAGCTAATTCAACTTGTATATCTCTATCTTGAAGACTTAAATTTATGAAAGCTTTCAGCAACTTGTGAATAGTCATAGACATAGCATCCATTGGCTACTAGTCTAGTGATTGATAATAAGCCTTTATTCACAAGTCATTAAACTGATTTACAGATTTGTTCCACTTTATAAAATAATTTATGTGGTGGAGAGTCTTAATTTTAATGTACTTAAATCTTTTAGCAGTTGAAAACTAAAACAAAACGTACTCTAAAGCAGCACAGCTCATTTTATAATCCATACTTCTCTCTCTTTCTCTTTTTTTGGTATTATTAAAATTGGCAAGTAAAAGAGGAACATAAGTTTAAGCACTCCCTAAGCTTGGTTTGAGAACTATCCTTGGATTTAACCAAAAACACCTGGGAAATACAGAGTTAATTTTGACAGATGTTCTTCTACCCTCAGACTAAGTAGCTGCATTTGGTACCCTAGATATACCTGACTGATTTAACTATTAACAGAAAATTTGGGGGTAATCTTGAGTCTTAATACATATTGAATGATTGTCAGTTTTGACTGTAAATTTCCTAGTTCTTACTTTTCCAAAATCTTAGTATTTTTGGTTTTCCTCTGAATCATGAACTCTTTGACCATAAATCACTACACTTCTAAAAATATGTAGGTTAAAATTCAGTTCTTTAAAACAAATACCTAGTACTAACATGGAAAACTCAAAAAAATGACCCAGGTGCTAAAAACCAACTTTGTTTAGTTTATTCTTTTTTCCTGAAGCAGATTGATGGAAGACTGTCACGGGTGAAGGAATAGATGACAAATTGGTTAGTTTCCAAACTCGAACCAAATTCCCATCACTGACGAAAAATTCCTACTGGAAATCCTGGCTTTACTTCTTTTCACAAATTTTTCTGACTCTTGTATACTTTGAATGATCTCACTCTAAATTTGTGTTGTCTGACACATTTCTTAGGTTGTTGGTGGTTGGCAGAACTAGTGAATTTCAAGCCCTGTACACAGTAGTTTTGCATGCTGATTTAAGAAATAGTTTGTAGTGTTGTCTGTTGCACTTTGCTCTGCTTCATAATGATAATTACATTTGGAGGAAAAGTACTGTAGTCCCAACTGGTGGTGTTAATATTGCTCTTCGTAAAACTGTAATGTGATTGAACTGTGATCATGGCATTGTGTTTTTGGAAAAATTATGAAACAACCATTGATGCTTACTGTTTTGGATAGATGTTTGTTTTATTTGCATGCTTTAAGGAAGTGCAGCTATATTGGAGCTTTACGAGTTTGGAGCTGGCAGAAAGCATGCAAAAGAGGGGATGCTATTCATTATGTTTTGTTTTTTTCCAAATTCGTCCCCATTTTGCATTTTTCCCCTAAATTTAAAGAAATCATATCCCTTTTTCATGGCAAAAGACTAATAATCACATCTAAAGTTTATAGGGAAAGCATCTATATTAGTATTGTATTCATTAGTAAGGCTTCCAACTGCCTGGCTATTAAGTCATATAACATATTTTATTAAAAATATGAAAATGGCTTAAAATATGGCTTAACATTTCTTTTGATAAAAGCTTTTGAATCACTTTAAAAAGCATAAACCTTTTTGCCTCTAGAAAGGGAAGTTGCATTTTCATTTTTAGTGTTTAAACTCAATTCTTTTTCTTGTTTTAGATTTTAAAATAGTCTAATTTAAAATTAAAGCTGCATAATGTTTGACTTCTAAGAGGGAAGAACATAGCTTTAACCTTGAAGTCTCTTTTTTTTTGTTTGTTTTAAATAGAGGAAGTTTCCATTTCAGTATCAAATAAGTACCACATGTTGAAAACAGACATTGAATATTTAGATATACCTCTGTATATAAAGCTAGTGTAAACCAGTGGTGACTACTTTTAAGTAAGTAGATCACACACTGCTTTGTTTGCTCCCTTGTCATAATATGTGATTCCTGGAAATCCAGGGTTTTCATTTTTTGAGTTAGATTACAGAATTAATACTGTTAATCACCATTTCATGTATCTTTAAAATGATCTTTGTTCAAGAAATAAATAACAGAATTTTCTACTGTGTAGTTCCCTCTGTCATTCTGGAACAATGATGTCTGTAGTAAAAGTCAAACGTTAATGGGAAACCTGTTTTAGGTGAGACCTGAAAACTAGTTTTTTATGAAACTCATCCTCTGTGATAATATAACATGATGCAGCTTTAATGGACTAAACCTAGCCTTAACTTTCTAAGTTCAACTTCATTCCATGCTTCTTGGCCTCTTTGTTACAATGAATACCCATTAACTGGTAACTTCTGAAACTAACTGGGAAGCTTTGGAATACTGTATTTAATCTCTGCCCCACAGCACAAGCAGCGCTGCCCTGTGCTGGAGGACCAGTTGGTGGATCTGGTGGTTTATGCCATGGAGCGATCTGAGACCGAGGAGAAGTTTGATGACGGGGGAACAAGCCAACTCCTCTGGCAGCATCTCTCGAGTCAGCTCATTTTCTTTGTGCTTTTCCAGTTTGCAAGTTTCCCACATATGGTCCTTTCTCTTCATCAGAAGGTAAGTACACACCCTTTCTCAGAGCCACTTCACCTGTTGATTAGTATATTTTAGACGGGTGTATCTAGTGAACAGAAGTTCCGAACTCTGATTTCTCTTTTGTTCAGTGCTCTTATGGTTTCTTCACTTTTCACTTTCTTGTCACTGTAAAAACTTGATTCGGTTATTTATTCCACATATTCACAGTGCCAGGACCAGGAGATACAAAATGAGAAGGCACTAATGTAGTACCCTCAAAGAGCTCCTTACTGGTGAGAAGATGTAGGTATAAACAGTTGGATTATAATAATAATGGAAGCATGTTTCCTTGCAATAGAAATGAAAGAGAAAACTCCCTGTTAAAGACACCCAAGAATGGCTTTATCAAGGGGGGCTTGAAACTATTACTTGAAAGACAAGTAGAAATTTACCAAGGGGAAAAAGAGGAAAGTGTTTCCATGGCCATAAAATGATCATTTAGAAAGAGGTAGAAATATATGAAAACATGAAAGAAAACTATAGAAAGGAAAGTGTTGGTGAGATGAGGAAAGCAGGAAAGTAAGACCAGACATGGAGACCCTTATATGCCCCTGTGTGTGTTCTAAGGATTTAAATTTACTTGGGGAAGTAAATGAGGAACGGAAAGACATCATCAGATACAAGCTGGAAAAATTATTGCTAAGCATCACATATGGGAAGACAGTGACGTAGAGATAAATGAAGCCAAAATCAGAGGCCAAGAAACTAGTAAGGGAGCTGTTGCACTGGTCTGGGTGAGAGAGGCTGAGGGCCTAAACCGGAAAAGAGGAGGAGCCAGAAACCAGGTAGGCTGGGAATAGGACTTGATGGCAATAGGTGACAGAGAGAGTAATAGGAACCTAGGATCAGTGAAAGAGGACAATGAATCCAAAACAGAGAACACGTGTGGAAGAGTAAGTGTGTGGGAAGGGCTGGTTTTAGGTATAAGGCTTTATACACATTGAGTGGGAATAAAATAAGTGTTATGTCTGTAACATCTTGATAGCCTGCATTATCTTGGGGACATTTTTCATAAGAGTTGTTAAAATCCTTTTAACCACCACTTCCTTACCACCTTTGTCACCACCACTGATTTCTCTTCCAATCTATAGGGAACCAGGAAAAGTATTTTTGATAACCAGTCCTTGAAGAGTTAAAAATAAACCTTTTTGTTATAACAATAACAAACTCTGGTATTTTTTTAAATTTATCTATTTTATCCAATTAGGAGGATAATTGCTTTGCATTGTTATGTTGGCTTCTGCCACATATCAACATGAAGCAGCCATAAGTACACACGTGTCCCCTTCCTCTTAAACCTCCCTCCCACCTCCCACCCCAGACTCCTTGTGTTTTGATGCAGTATTTTTAGTAATATTCCCATATTAAACTTGATTCTCGTGCACACATACTCGACTGAATTATGTCTAAAACATTTCATTTTTGATATGCATAGTTGTTTTGGAGATAAGGGAGAAGCAATATTAATTTTAAAAGCTTTGCTGGGTGTGCCTTGAGTAGAGACAAAGTAATCAGTAAATGCCCAAGTTAGATTCTAACTTTCTAAGAACAAGATTTCTCTCTCTCTTTTCTTTAAACTTTATATATCTGTTTCTTTGACTGTGTAGCTATGCATTTAAATATCTTTTACAGTTGGCAGGGCGAGGACTGATTAAAGGCAGAGATCATCTTATGTGGGTTCTCTTGCAATTCATTTCTGGAAGTATTCAGAAAAATGCACTAGCTGATTTTCTCCCTGTCATGAAGCTTTTCGACCTTCTGTACCCGGAAAAAGAAGTAAGTTTGGCTAGTGTGATTAGAATTACGTCTGGTTTATGTTTAAGAATGTTAGTGTAATTTTGTGAAAAGAGCACTGGACTTGAAAACTGGAAACATGGTTCTTTCCCCAGTTTTTGTAATAGCTGTAATCATGGGATGGACATTCAGTCTTTCTTGACATTAGTTCATTTCTATGTAAAATGAAGAAATTTAACTAGATTGTTTCTGAAGTTTATCTTTAATCACAGTCAAATCACAGTTGAACATCTAGTATAGCAAGCTCTTTCTCTATATTTTAAAAAGGTTTACAATTTTTTAAGAGCGTGAAACTGTTTTAATCTATACACATTTAAGGACCAAATAACATCAGTATCTGTTAATTTTTTTTTTTTTTGGTTGTTTGCTAATTGAGTATGTCACACTAGTAAAGTCACTCAGTCGTGTCTGATTCTTTGTGACCCCATGGACTGTAACCTATGAGGTTCCTCCATCCATGGAATTTTCCAGGCAAGAGTACTGGAGGGGGTTGCCATTTCCTTCTCCAGTGTGACACTGCTGCTGCTGCTGCTAAGTCGCTTCAGTCGTGACCGACTCTGTGCGACCCCATAGACGGCAGCCCACCAGGCTCCCCCGTCCCTGGAATTCTCCAGGCAAGAACACTGGAGTGGGTTGCCAGTTCCTTCTCCAGTGCATGAAAGTGAAAAGTGAGAGTGAAGTCGCTCAGTCATGTCCAACTCTTAGCGACCCCATGGACTGCAGCCTACCAGGCTCCTCCATCCATGGGATTTTCCAGGCAAGAGTACTGGAGCGGGGTGCCATTGCCTTCTCCCCAATGTCACCCTAAGTGCTTATTATATAAGGTGTTTGAAATATGGTATGTATTAATGATTGCCATGTTTTAGGAACATTTTATTATGGAAATTTTTAAATGCACCAAAAATGTAGAGTAAATTAAAAAAAGAAACTCTCATGTACCCATCATCAAGAAGTATTCTTATTTCATCTTTCCTCCTCAGCTTGTTTTTCCTTCTCATGTACCCATCACCAAGAAATATTCTTATTTCATCTTTCTTCCTCATCTTGTTTTTCCTAATGCTGGATAATTTTAAAGCAGATTCCAGACATCTATGTCATTTCACCCGTCAATGTACAGTATGTCTGATGCTGCTCATTTAGATTGCTTATCTCTTACATGTTGTTGAAAAGCATACATGTGACTCTTAGACATTCTCTATTCATGTTTATCACACTCAGTAAAATAATGATGTGATTTTTCATATGTTGTGTTTAAATTTTAAAGAATAAAAATTTAATGATTATGAATGCTCTGTGACAGTAGGAGAAGCTTGACTAAGCACCTGTGAATTTCTGTTATTTTCTTGGAAAGTAAAAGCAATCCTTTAGTAGTTTCACTGTTTGATAGCTGTTAGATCTTCTGATTTGTATTATTGAACAAAGGACAACTAGAACTAAATTAATACAGGATATTTTAAAAAGAAGTGTAGCAGAAATGGATTACTGTAATATATATAATTAGTTCACTCTACTCTTTCTTATAATATGCAAATTGTTCTTTTTTAGTTTATCCCAGTTCCTGACATTAACAAACCCCAGTCAACTCATGCCTTTGCCATGACCTGCATTTGGATTCACCTCAACAGAAAAGCCCAAAATGACAACTCCAAACTACAGATTCCAATACCTCACTCCCTAAAGCTTCACCATGAGTAAGTTGTTTGTAGCTTGACAGTTCATTTTTTTTAACTTAACAGTGGGTTGAAGGCTAATGATAATTGTCTCGGTATTTATGAAATACAAAAATCTTCCAACATCCACTGGAGGTAAGGATAAATATTTAATGTGTACATTATAACTAAGAGAACCTGATCAATACCTGCAGCTGAAAGCAATTAGAAGATCAACCAGTCCTGTTTATATGTATGGGGATATATATATATGTATATATATATTTTTTTAATTTTCAGGTCTATTTTTGCTTTTATGTATTTTACTTTAGTTAAAATACTTAGTTTCCAAAAATATGTAGAAATGTTTCAGAATATCTTAGATTTGAGCCTGATTGAGATATCACTCACTCTCTGGGCCGCCAGGATTGACTGAACTGATCTGGCTGGCATGCTCCCTTACATCATTTCCAAAGCTCTGATTACCCAAAAACGATACACTTTTTAGATAGGACTGGGCTTCCATCGAGGATGTTAATTCCCACCTAGACCTTCTGAAAAAGATCTCTTCATAGGCGACTTTAGGGTAGTCAGATTTCACATTTCATTTAACTTTCATTGTGTGATACCCTGTAACCATTTTTCC
This sequence comes from Moschus berezovskii, assembly GCF_049115385.1. Classification (NCBI taxonomy): domain Eukaryota; kingdom Metazoa; phylum Chordata; class Mammalia; order Artiodactyla; family Moschidae; genus Moschus; species Moschus berezovskii. Next base: position 76,768,573 of record NC_142469.1, on the reverse strand, counting down.
TTAGTGACATCTGCAATGAAGGTGTTTGAATGTGCTTAAGCAAGTAGATAATAGATAGAAGCCTAGTTCATGAATCTGTGACTTATTTCTTCATTATCTGAATCTTAGTGCAGTATATGTACTACCTATTAAATAACCATTCATTATTCACTTTTAACTGCTAACATTCTTTCTGAAATGCTTCTTAAAGCTTTTGTGTGTCAGCACTCATTTGGCAGAAACTATGATATCTATAGGAATAAAGATAGTATATTTGTTCAGTCGCTAAGTCACATCCAACTCTTTGTGACCACATAGACGACAGCCCGCCAGGCTTCCCTGTCCTTTACCACCTCCCAGAGCTTGCTCAAACTCTTGCGTGAAATTAAAATTTTATGAAAAAAAAATTGCAGATTGCCTTTCTGGAATTTATTTTCATTTTTTTGTATTTAATGGAACTTGAAATTTTAGGTTCCTGCAGCAGAGTCTTAGAAATAAGAGTTTACAAATGAATGACTATAAGATCGCCCTGCTGTGTAATGCATACTCTACAAATTCAGAATGTTTTACGTTACCTATGGGAGCTCTGGTGGAAACTATTTATGGAAATGGAATTATGAGGATACCACTTCCTGGAACGAGCTGTTTGGCTTCAGGATCTATTACACCCTTACCAATGAACCTCCTGGATTCACTGACGGTTCATGCCAAAATGAGGTATATTCTTTTTATTTTTTGGTTTTATGTCAGGGAATTGATATCAACGTAGTAAAGACTTGATTTCACGATTATGTGTGTATATTTTATGGTCAGATATTTTTAAAAACCTTTAGATTTATCCTATAACAAAAATGGTATTGTTTATTATGGGAATTCTAGAATATACATATAAGCCCGAAGAAAATGAAAATAATTGCTGTAATCCCTCCTTGAAAAATAAGCATTGTAAAATTTCATTTATATATATGTATTCTGAGTCCTTTTTCTTTGTGTATATATATATGAATTTATAGGGTTTTTTTTTTTTTTTTTTCAAAATGTGCTCTTAACTACAGTACTATTTATAGCCACCTTTTTCTCATTGTTGTTGTTCAGTTGCTAAGTTGTATCCAACTCTATTAAATACCTGTTTATTTTCATTTTTTAATTAAATTTCTTCTTAGGGCTAGTGCTCTTCAGAACCATCTGTTTTAATTGCTACATAGAGGTCTTTTTTTAGGTCTATATATGATCCTTCAGTCAATTGCATATTGTTGGATACTGAAATTATTTTCAGTGTCTTAGTGTTATAAAAATGGCTATGAGGATTATTTTTTTGGCTGTCTTTGCACCTATCCATAATTCCATTTTTATTAAATAATTTGCTGGAAGTAGAATTACTGCATCCAGGGATGCAAAACCTGTAATACCTTTCTTGTAATGACTATATATAGGAGTGCTTTTAGAATTGACATTTATGGTTTCTAAAAGACAGAAAGGCCCCATATGTACCCACAGGAGCTAAGCTGATTATGTGAGTGGTGCCTGGTGGTGCATGCAGGCAAGTCAGGTAACAGTGTGCCAGGAATCTTGTGTATAGAGAGGGATTGTGAATGTCTGGAGTGTGTGGGGCTCAACTCACAGTACTGCCACTTGGGCTAATTTCTGTTATGTTAAACTGCATACTAATGTAGTTAGTTCTTCTGAATGTTTTTTGAAAAGGGCTAGAAATCCAGATTTTTATTTCTGGACTTTCAACCATTAAATATTGACTCAAGTTTCAAACACTGCATAGGTCAAAGAGAATTTGTGTGTGGGCCTCCGGGTCGGGAGAGCATTGGTTCTAGAAAAGCCACTCTTTTTTTCAGACAGTAAATGTTGTGCTAGAATCATACATGCACTTTACTGGCGTATGTGATGGAGTTGAGTATAGCCCTGTTAATACCTTATATTAACAGGTAGTCCTGTTAATTAATATTTGGATTTTGCAGCTATTTGTTAAGTGGTTCTGTAACAAAAATTAATTTCTTAAATGGTTTTAGTTACCTATTTGGAAAAGAAAAACAGTCTAAAACCATTCAAGCATATTATTTTTTTAAAAAGACTTATTTATTCTTTAATCGAAGGATAATTGCTTTACAGAATTTTGTTGTTTTCTTTCAAATAGCAACATGAATCAGCCATTGGTATACATATGTCACCTCCGTCTTGAACCTCCCTCCCATTTCCCTCCCTATCCTGTGCCTCTAGGTTGGTACAGAGTCCCTGTTTGAATTCCCCGAGTCATACAGCGAATTCTCATTGGCTGTATCTTTTGCATATGGTGATGTAAGTTTCCGTGCCACTCTCTCCGTCCATCTCACTCTCTCCTTCCCCTGCCCTGTGTCCATAAGTCTGTCCTCTGCATCTCTTTCTCCACTGCTGCCCTGCCAGTAAATTCATCGGTCCCATCTCTCTAGATTCCATGTATATATACACTACGATATTTATCTTTCTCTTTCTGACTTACTTCACTCTGCATAATAGGTTCTAGGTTCATCCACCTCATTAGAACTGACCCAAATGTGTTCCTTTTATGGATGAGTAATATTCCATTGTATATATGTATCACAGCTTCTTTATTCCATTCTTATGAGTTGTACCCAAATTTTGCTGTTTTGTGAACAGAGAGACCCCGTTGCAGGTTGAAAGCAACATGGAGACCAGAATCAGTCTCAGGTTATACAGTGCATCACTACCATATGTCCTGCATAACCTCAATGACAAAAACAAAGCTGACTCATTTTAGCTGAAAGTTCAAATTTATACCAAGCTCCCTATAAGTGGTATAATCCCTGTATTTATGTTAAAAATCTGGATTTTTATTTTGTTTTATGTTGTTGTTTCTCCTCAGCCTTATCCACAGCATTGCTACCAGAGTGATAAAACTTGCTCACGCAAAGTCCAGTGTGGCCTTGGCTCCAGCCCTAGTGGAAACTTACAGCCGTTTATTGGTCTATATGGAAATAGAATCTTTGGGCATCAAAGGATTTATCAGTAAGACAGGATTTTCTGGTGTTTTATACCTTTTTCTTCATTCAGCATACACTTTTCTAGTTTCTAGGAATATAGATGTGTGCAGAAGTCACTCTCATTGTAGAGATCCCCTCAAGGAAAACAGACAAAAAGTATATGTAATTGAAATATAAAATAAATAAATCTTACAGAGAAAAATAGAGCAAACAAGAGGGATAAGACCTTCACAGAGGGTCAAGGGAATGGGATGCATTTTTTAAAAATTGTGGTTAAACAGTGGGGGTCGGGGGTGGGGCATGCAGTTGAACTAGGTGCTTGGGATGCAGTAAACAGGACACGACAGACCTGTCTGTAATCAAAAAGCACATGGTCCCATTTGGCTGGCTTGCTGGTTTGCCCTGGGACAGCAGTAAGCTCCAAGTCTGACTGGCAGTACGGAAGGCATGTTCCTGCACTGCGTTACAATTCAGTGCAATTCAATGTAATACAATTCAATTGCATTACAATTCAATTCCTACATTACAATGTCTGTTAGTTATTATGAAGTTCTAAATAATAAACACTTTCTAATATGAAAGTGTCTTTCTGATTTGTGGTAATTCTAATTTTTTATCAATGCAGTATCATTTTAACCATGGTTACTCTTCTTTCCAGATAACTGAAAGTCAAATTAAGCTTTCTTAGCAGAAAGGATGGGGTATGATATAATTTGTATATTAAAAAATGATCCTCATGCTTTGAAAGGTTGGGAACATTAACTTTATTAAAATAATGTAAACGATAACTAAATAAAAATAAATTAAGACATGAGGAAGTCTAGAGTAATTTTCCGCACTTCCTGGCTCTTTACTTTCACAGATGAACTTGACTATCATTTTTCAAATTCCAAAGAAAAATGCACACTTGGTGTTGCAATAAGAATCTGAGTTTTCTTCCTTACAAGGTGAAAGTGAAAGTCGCTCAGTTGTGTCCAACTCTTTGCGACCCCATGGACTGTATACAGTCCATGGAATTCTCCAGGCCAGAAGTGGGTAACCGTTCCCTCCTCCAGGGGATCTTCCCTTCTTCAGAGGTTCGAGCCTAGGTCTCCTGCATTGCAGGTGGATTCTTTACCAGCTGAGCCACCAGGGAAGTCCTCTTCCTTATAATTAAAGTACAAATTATGGAGAAAATTGGGGAAATGTATGTGTGTATCTATGTGTTGGCATGTGTGTATGTTCATGATCAAAATCTTTGCATAGATTTTACTCAATGTGGTTTTTCTTTAAGTATCTTTTCGTTCATAGCTTTTACTGATTGGTGTCTTAAATTTTCTTCTTTTTCAAGGTCAGCTTCTGCCAACTGTTTTTAAGTCTCATGCCTGGGGTATCTTGCACACTCTTCTTGAGATGTTCAGCTACCGGATGCACCACATTCAGCCCCATTACAGAGTTCAGCTCCTAAGTCATCTTCATACTTTGGCTGCAGTTGCACAAACAAACCAGAACCAGCTCCATCTCTGGTGAGCTCACTGGAGACTGTCTTTCCTTGGATTTGTTAGAAAATTTGTTCGAGATGGTGAACTTAATCCATTACCTTATAATATTCACTGTCATTAAATTCCTCTGCTTCTGGAGTGTTTTATTTCCAGTATAGAAAAAGTAGAGTTCAGCTTAAATAGAAACCTACTAAGATAGTTGAATCATTGCTTGGGGATTTTTGGACTGAGAACAAGTGCTTCCACGACCTTTGACATAGTGCTTATTTAGGTTTTGGTTAAGTATCATGTCATTTCGATTTTGCTCTAATTGAAAATATATTCCAAATTTTTAAAGATGTCATTTTTGAAATGCTGTGTATCCAGGTGACATTTTTTTCTAGTCCTTAAAGCTACACACTATCTTTTTCAGATGGGTAAAAATGTCAGATGATTTTTGCTATTAAATTTTCACCTCAGGTTTTTAAAAAAACAAGTTAAGCAAAGCTTATTTTCACACAAAAGAGTCTGTTTTTAATCAAAGAAGAGAAATTTATAGTTTGCATGTTTCCCCATTGTGATTAACCTAGAATTACATTTAATTCTTGAGTTCTGAGTTTATATGCAGCTTAACTTTTTCATGATTGTGTTTGTTCTCCCACCTTGCAGTGTTGAGAGCACTGCACTCAGGCTTATAACAGCACTAGGTAGCTCAGAAGTACAGCCGCAGTTTACACGCTTCCTCAGTGATCCCAAGACGGTGCTTTCAGCGGAATCCGAAGAACTGAACCGCGCCTTGATCCTGACCCTAGCTAGAGCAACTCACGTAACAGGTACAGTGAACACACAGCCACCAGCAGCAGGAACGAATGTGTCAGAGGGTGCTGTGTCTCCTGATACTGGGCGGGGGGTGGGGGGTGACATATTGAAAAGATTCTTCTCACTTGGTTATCTTTACCATTTCAGTCATTAAAGCAGGTTCTTCTGTACTACCATTTTAACTTGGTTGAACGTCAGTTTTTAGTCATCTGACATCGTTTTAAAGTCATGGTTCCTGAGCTTTTTGGTCTCAGGACCACTTCATACTCAAAAATAATAATAATAATAATGATTAAAATTCCCAAACATTTTCTGTTTATATGGATTATATCTATGATATTTGCTTTATTAGGTATTAAAGTAGGACTTTTTAAGATCTGACTCATTTAAAAATAAGAATAAAAAGCCTATTGCATGTTAACATAAATAATGTAATTTTTGGTGTAAAGGAACATAGCTGAATTTAATGTCTGGTGTAAAGGAATATAGCTGAATTCTCTTACATTTCACCTATTGTAGATGTTATTATAGGAAAAGGAGTACATCAAGGCTGTATATTGTCACCTTGCTTATTTAACTTATATGCAGAGTACATCATGAGGAACGCTGGGCTAGAAGAAGCACAAGCTGGAATCAAGATTGCTGGGAGAAATATCAATAACCTCAGATATGCATATGACACTACCCTTATGGCAGAAAGTGAAGAGGAACTAAAAAGCCTCTTGATGAAAGTAAAAGAGGAGAGTGAAAAGGTTGGCTTGAAACTCAACATTCAGAAAACAAAGATCATGGCATCTGATCCCATCACTTCATGGGAAATAGATGGAAAAACAGTGGAAACAGTGTCAGACTTTATTTTTGGGGGCTCCAAAATCACTGCAGATGCTGATTGCAGCCATGAAATTAAAAGATGCTTACTCCTTGGAAGGAAAGTTCTGACCAACCTTGATAGTATATTAAAAAGCAGAGACATTACTTTGCCAACCAAGGTCCGTCTAGTCAAGGCAATGGTTTTTCCCGTGGTCATGTATGGATGTGAGAGTTGGACTGTGAAGAAGGCTGATCGCCGAAGAATTGATGCTTTTGAACTGTGGTGTTGGAAAAGAGTCCCAACCAGTCCATTCTAAAGGAGATCAATCCTGGGTGTTCATTAGAAGGAATTATGCTAAAGCTGAAACTCCAATACTTTGGCCACCTCATGCGACGAGTTGACTCACTGGAAAAGACTCTGATGCTGGGAAAGGTTGAGGGCAGGAGGAGAAGGGGACGACAGAGAATGAGATGGCTGGATGGCATCACCGACTCGATGGACATGAGTTTGAGTGAACTCCGGGAGTTGGTGATGGACAGGGAGGCCTGGCGTGCTGTGATTCATGGGGTCGCGGAGAGTCGGACACGACTGAGCAACTGAACTGAACTGAACTGAAGTAAAAAACAAAAAAAAAATGTGGTTTCACATAGATATGAGGTTGGGAAGGGAAAGAGTATTTTAAATAGCTTTTTCAGCTAACTATGAATCTGCTTTATTATCACACAAAATTGAAAAACTGGTAGTTTCTTAAATGTTCATTGCAATGTGGAATCCAAAGCCCTATCAGGGAACTCTGTACTCTGTCACATTATAATCCACTGATCTATTTTGTACATTTAGTGGATTTTGTGTTCATGCATATTTTAACTTTATGGATTGGTTTTTTGGAAAACATTGATTTGCTTGATTACATAGGTAGGTCTTATAAATGTTGACACATTTCATTATACCGTATCAGAAAATTATATTCTTAACCTTTCTACAAATTTCATTAGGAAAAAAGTCTTTAAGTTTTAGAAAGCTATTAGGCTTGTAGTAGTGGATACAAGTTTTCCAAAATCCAGATTTTCGCTTGAAAGATCAAATTTTATCATTGGTGAAAGATACAGTCATTTGTTCTTCTTAAAGTTAGAGGCTCCCTTTATTAATTTTCAAGAAAATATCTGCCTAATGCCCAAATCTGAAAAACTATATGTTCTTTCAAGTAAAATTGGGATTCCATGAAAAAAGAGCTAATTTGACCCAATATTCAATCACAAAGTATTTTTCCTCAAGATAACCTTCATACTTTAATATGTAGCTGGAACACCTTATGCATACTTCCATTTTATCACACAAGATGTTACAAACAGATGTACTTAAGGGCTGATCCAAGATAGTCTTTAGTGAAACTGGCAGTTTTTTTCCTGCTAAGAGTGTGTTGTGAAGATTACAATGCCTTTGAGTATAATTTGGTGCCACTGTTTGATTTGTTCCAGCGGCCAGCAGTTTTCCCCACCATTGCTTTTGCACCATCAGTGCACATTTCAACATGGTAAAAAGGTCAATGGTATCTTAGTATTATTATTATTATTTTAATAATGCTGACCTCATCAAATCCTTGAAAGATATTGGGGACCCACAAAGTCTGCAGACCACACTTTGAGAATGGCTATTTTAGAGAAATAGTTACTGAATTTAGCAACCTCAAATACATTTGTGTATACTGTCTTATTTTGCATAAATAAACCTCTTTGATTTAGAGGATTATAGACTATAGGTGTTTCAATCACAGGAAAAGATATCTGCTGTACTTTAACAGTTCTGTTTCGTTGGCTCAGTAAAGTGATTAATTCCTCACTGTCAGGAGAGAACTAAATGAGCAGCCATGGTGGGCCTGTACCACTGTTATGTCATTGGTGTTCTGTAATCTTAAAAAAATGTACCGAATGTCTTTTGCGTTTTTTCACTGGTTATCTTATTTCTTATTTACTGACGTGATTACTGGTTAAGTGATGAATGAATGCTCTGCAGTGAAATTCTCTGTACAAACTTGTGACAAACTTTCTGTGATATCGTCTATGAATTACGGACATGATCTTTTATATCTAGGTTACATTTATTTGTTTGTGTTAGATTTTTTTACAGGCTCTGATTCAATTCAGGGAACTTGGTGTAAAGACATACTTCAGACCATCATGAGTTTTACTCCTCATAATTGGGCTTCACATACTCTTAGTTGTTTTCCAGGCCCACTACAGGTAATTTTGTTTTGAATTATATTATTGAATCTACAGTATATGAAATCAGTCTTCTCACTTAAATATGTTATTCTGGAGAGTTTTGATGACATCCAAAGAAAATTAACTTTTATTTCTCTTTTTGTAAATCTTTGCTATTACTCCCAAAATCTCTTGAGTTGTTTCTTGTCCTATAAAGGACTGGATGTGTCTCTAAAACTGTAATTGTTATGGCTTCATCTTACTAGTTAACAGTTTTAGAATCTTGTGAGATGTAACACATGACCTAAACAATTCTTTCTCTCTCATTGAACAGTAATGGGGAGAAACACAGTGTAGTGGAGCTTTACAGAATATACACATGTACATTTGACAGATTTTTTTTTTTTAATCACACAGAGAGAAAAGCTATAAACTTGGCTATTATAATATAGAGAAAGGAAAACCTCATCTGTCTTCTACTTTTTAAAGAAAATTTTAAGCATAGTAAACATCTGTTTTCTATAACTTCTAATAGGACTGGAACAATAGGTCTCAAACTTATCAGAACCCCCTGGAGAGGTGGTTTAGCTAGCCTCCTAGACACCAGCTGCAGAGCTTCTGATTCATTAGGTCTGAGATGGGGCCCAAGAATTCACATTTCTTACAGGTCTGAGGTCAGGCTAATACTGATGGTCTGGGGACCATACTCTGAGAACCACCTGGCTAGTGTAATGGCTTTTCCTCATAGGGATATTAAAATATGTAACCGAAGAGTACATACATCTTTTTCTTTTTCTCTTTTTTCAAAGATGAGCAGAAGTATCAACAGATGATAGAAGAAAGTTTGAATTGGAATTTCTGTTTAGAAAATCTAGGAAAGGAATCTTACAGATAATCTAATCAGAGCCTTTGTATTCTCCCAATATAGAAATTTAGGCTTTGATTACTGAGTTACTTGAGGGCACATGGAATTTACTAGTGTTAGAGTCAAGCCTGAAACTGGTTTCTTGATTCTGCAGCTAGTGCCCTTTTTACTATAGCCATTGAAATAAACTTCTGATCTTCCTTGTAGGCATTCTTTAAACAAAATAATGTACCTCAAGAGAGTCGTTTTAATCTGAAAAAAAATGTGGAGGAGGAGTATAGGAAATGGAAGTCAATGACCAACGAAAATGACATCATCACCCATTTTTCTGCTCAACGTTCTCCTCCTCTCTTCCTTTGTCTGCTCTGGAAAATGCTCCTGGAAACAGATCATATTAATCAGATTGGCTATAGGTAAGTCAAAAACCTAGATCTGCATTCCATTTGTCAGTTCATTATACTATACAGCAGTGTAATTTATTTTTTACTCTCTGCTTTCCAGAGTACTGGAGAGAATTGGAGCCAGGGCCTTAGTAGTCCATGTGAGAACATTTGCAGATTTCCTGGTATACGAGTTCTCTACGTCAGCTGGAGGTCAGCAACTCAACAAATGCATTGAAATTCTTAATGATATGGTATGGAAGTACAACATTGTTACACTGGACAGATTAATTCTCTGCCTGGTAAGAATACACTTACTTAAGAACAGATTTCTAAGCAGTCTCATTCTCTTTGGATCAGTGTTAATGACTAATGGATCTTGTGCTGATCTACTGTATGTTGTTCCTACTAAAGTAAAAGTTGCTCAGTCGTGTCCGTCTCTTTGTGACCCCATGGACTATACAGTCCATGGAATTCTCCAGGCCAGGATACTGGAATGGGTAGCCTTTCCCTTCTCCAGAGGATCTTCCCAACCTAGGGATCGAACCCAGGTCTCCTGCAGGCAGATTCTTTACTGCCTGAGTTACCAGGGAAGCCCAGGAATACTAGAGTAGGTTATCTATCCCTTCTCCAGGGGAGCTTCCTGACCCAGAAATCACACTGGGGCCTCCTGCATTGCAGATGGATTCTTTACCAGCTGAGCTACCAGCGAAGCCCCATATTGTTTTTAACAATTTAATGAATTTATACTGTAAATCATACTTTGCTATCAATTCCCTAAGGAATTAAAGATTCCCCAATTTCTTTATTCATCCATTCAGTAAGCATGTATTGAATATCTACTATGTTGTATGTACAGAAGGTATAGAAGTAAGACAGATGTGGTCCTGGGTTTGTGATGCTCTGAGATGATTCTTAAAAACTCCTAGAAGAGGCAGGAAGTAGTAAAAAAAAAACAAACAGTCATTTGAGTTTTTTTTTCAGAGTGCTAATAATCATTTATGTATACTTTGGTAGCCATAATATATAAGAAACTGAATGCTTCTTATAGTCACCCAGTATTCTCCAAGTGGTTTTTTTCCTCCTGACTTTGATGTCTATTTCAGGCCAAATTTTAAGAAAAATCACTGAATCAGGCTGGAAACTGCTACATGTTTTAATACTATAGTAGTGATACTTGAAGGGTTTAAGTGCTTAACATTCACCTCTCAGCTCTAGAGCATAGATATGAAGATGGTTACAGTCTAGTAAGGGAAATAAGGTAAGTCTATGAATCAGTAAATAAAAAAGTTAGAGGTGTAGGCCAAGTATTACCAGGCAGCACTGAAAGATCACATCTACTTAGGTGATGGGTCTTGAAGAGAGGGCTAAATTTCAAAAATTAAAGATGGACATTCCAGGTGAGAGCCAAAACTAGGCAAAAAGGGGTCAGGCATGTTTGGGGAATGCTGAACAATTATTTTGGGGTGGATTATACAATAAAGTTCTAATTGTAAGATTTTACTGGTTTCAAATTCAGGCTCTTTGGAGGCTTTCTTTTGCATAGGTTGGTCATTTTCATTTAATTGTTCTGTTTTTCTCCAAAGGCCATGCGTAGCCACGAAGGGAATGAAGCCCAGGTTTGTTATTTCATAATTCAGTTGCTGTTACTCAAGCCAAATGATTTTAGAAATCGAGTAAGTGACTTTGTGAAGGAAAATTCCCCAGAACACTGGCTACAGAATGACTGGCACACCAAGCACATGAATTATCACAAGGTACTAATTAAAATTAGTGCTTCAGTTCATCCTTTTTAAGGCCAAACTTTAGGTCTTTGGCTAATTGACTTGGCTGTTTTCTCTGCAGGTCTGTTCTTTTCTGTCCAATCTATGTAGAAGTGACTTAGCTGCCTAAACTTTCTCGAGGTTCTAGAGTCTCTCTAATATTAAGAACAAATTGAAACTACAGTTTTATTAGGTGTGGGTACTTACAATAGAAAATGAAGAGTTAAACCCAGTCCTTTCATATGTAAATCTCTTTTGGTATATCTTTAGGAGAATAGAAATTTTTGTTAAGGACTCTAGAGTTCATTGCATTGCCAGAGCAAACACAGTTTTATATTCTTTGGAAAATGGCAGGTTTATTTAGCTCTTTTTTTTTTTTTTTTTAAGAAAATTTAAAAGAGATGCCCTAAACATTTACCATTTCCTCACTTCCACAGAAATACCCGGAGAAGCTCTATTTTGAGGGCCTGGCGGAGCAGGTTGATCCTCCTGTGCCGATACAGTCTCCATATCTGCCCATCTATTTTGGAAATGTGTGTCTCCGATTCCTCCCAGTGTTTGATATAGTAATCCACAGGTTTTTAGAGTTGCTCCCGGTATCCAAATCATTGGAGACTCTACTAGATCACCTGGGAGGCTTATATAAATTTCATGGTGAGCTTTTTCAAATTTTAATTCCATCTAAGCTCTCTATAGACAGAAGTAGACTGAGCATGATCATATGAATAATAATAGTTCTAAAGGTTTTAATAATTTTTAATAAAAGCATTTTCAGGAGAAGTGCTATTTGATGATACCTTGACATATAAAATAGACAACATAAAAATATCAATAGGTAAATTATAGCAAAAATAAATAATATGCAAGAGATGCTTTATTTTATATGTTGTGTGATTAATTATCAAATCAGTACAGAAAGAGAGAAGTATGAGTTCAGAACAGATATTACTGTGAACTAAATGGATCTTGGCAAGTTTCTTGGATGGATAGAGTTTGAACTATTATGTATGTGATTTTTATAAACAGGAAAAGAGAGCAAAATAGGCTGGAAAAATCATGGAGGTATTAAAAACAAGGCATTTTTTTTTTAAACAATTGCCTCATTGGGCTAAATTGTACCTGGCAACTCATCACTGTAAATGCCAGGCTGAGAAGTTCTGATTTTATAATCTACAGATAATGGAGAATTAACTAGAAGTTCTTGAGTAAAGTCACGGTATGGAAAGCATTATTTTAGAAAGGTGAGTCCAGTTCTAGTAGCAGCATGTCTTGGAAGGAGGAAGCCATTTCAAAGACTTGAGTCCGTTAGCATCTAACCAAATATGGTGACACTGAAAATGAGAAGGAAGGGAGCGAGAGTCAAGAGTAGGAACTGAGCTTGGTAGACCAGTTATGGGGAGAATATCAAAAGAAAGGAATCGAGGACAACTCTAAAGTTTTGAGCTGGTAACCGAGAACGGTGAAGTCAGTGACAGAACATGGAAGTCCTGGAGCAGCCACGGTAGGGGGATAGAGAGTATTTATCAGGCGGGGTGGTGGCGGGGGTGGGGGGCAGTTCTTCTTAGTCCTTGATCTAAGCTATCTCCTTTATCTAGGATATCTCCCTTCATAGCAGAAGTCTGAATTGCATTTTAGCACTGCAGAGTAGTTACGAAGTTCAAGGGAGCTTTCCTTTAAAACTACTTTTCTTTTTGGATTGGATAATATATGCACCTGATGCAGTGAAAGTGGTTGGTCCCACCCCTGTCCTCTGGCTTATTCTTGTATCTCCCCCTTTCTTTCCCTGTAGGCAGTCAGTGTTACCAGTTTCTTGTGTATCCTACCATAAATATTCTGGGGTTGGTAGTTTATTTTTTTCACAAATATAATATACACATTTTTTTTTATTAACCTTTATAAGGTTTTACAGTTGGTTATTTTGTGTCAGATCATACAAAGCTGCTTCATACATGCCATGATTGATTGACTTAACCAGTCCCCTGTTTTTATCATGTAGGCTATTCTAATCTTTTGCTAGTATAAACAGGCTGCAGCTACATTGTTTACACGTACATCATTTTTGCAGGAAAATTCCAGGAGTGGAATTGCTACATCTAAATGAGATGGGTATCCTTCAGTAGAAGCTGTGTATGTTGTTAGAAGCCTTCTGCCTTGTCCTAAAATAAAAATAGCCATTGTATGCAATTGACTAACATGTGTAATAGTTTTATAATCTTCTGAGCATTTTTTAGCACTCTTGAGAATAGATCAGTTTTTCACAGTAGTCAGTAACCAGATAAACATTGTAGTGACCTGTTTTCTTCTTGGCAGATCGTCCAGTGACTTATTTGTATAATACTCTGCACTATTATGAAATGCACCTGAGAAATCGTGAAAGTCTCAAACGAAAACTTGTCCATGCAATCATTGGGTCACTCAAGGATAACCGACCACAGGGCTGGTGTCTAAGTGACACTTACCTGAAAAATGCTATGAATGCACGAGAAGACAATCCCTGGGTCCCAGACGACTCTTACTACTGCAAATTGATTGGCAGACTAGTAGATAATATCCTTTTTATTGTGATTTTCCAGACTCTACAGAAATAACTGTATGTTGATTTGTGTGAACTTATAGTGTAATTTTAAATATTCCAAAGTTTTTATATATTCTAAGACTTATTTTAGAACATTTTATGTTTTAATTTTTACTTCTGTAAAGGTTTTGAAGTCTTAAATTAGCAGCATAATGCCAGATAGGCAGAAATTTACTGCATTAAAACTTTTATTTAAAAAAAAAAACAAAACCTTAGAGAAGAGATCTGTTTCAAAGAAAAACATTCCTAAATAAATATACTATATATTATAGTACATGCATTTGTTCTGTGGAGAACATAGAACTTTATTGCTTTAAATAAATCCCTGAATAATTTTGAAAACATTAATAGATAATAGTAAAACATTTTTTTGTAGTGAAAAAGATTCTATATTGGTGTTTTCTTTCTTTACCTCTGTTTTAAATTATTAACCCACTATACTTAATATGTCTATACACTATGCTACTCTATTTACTAAATAGAGCAGTTTTACATATATAGGCCTGATTTAATTTTCCTACACAGGAATTACTTCCTGAAGTAAAAGAGCTGCTCATGAGAAAGTAATGTTCTTAATAACTTTCCTACAACTATTAAAATAGGTTGATAAAGGCTTTGGATACCTTGGTTGCATCTATTAACTGTCATGTCACAGTAATAAGACCCCGCTTATATAAGACTAGTCGTTGATACCTGTGGTTGATCATATGGTTGCTATCAACACATGTCAGATTTATTTGTATTCAGATTGTATTGTTTGCCTCTTAAGCTCTCCAATAAATCACTTATTGAGGGCTCGTAATCAGATATATTGATGATCAAATGAAATGTTTACATGTTGAACCTTTGAAAACTGTAAAACACTATACAAACATGAGCCTTTAATCTCAGAATAATCAACCAGTTATTGCTTTAATCGTCTGCACCGATGGCTGGCAAGTCTCCTGGTCCATTCCCAAACTGTGACTGGAGGTTCAATGAGTTTCCCAACCCTGCTGCCCACGCACTGCATGTTACTTGTGTGGAACTCATGGCCTTGGCTGTTTCCGGCCAAGATGTTGGAAATGCTCTTCTAAATGTTGTCCTGAAGAGGTGTGTATCCTGTTTCATGAAATAAGATTCAGTGTGTAAGAGAATGATATTTTATTTGGAGCTGTGAGACACACCTGTTGTCCCAAGGCTAGGACACATTGAATAGTGACTATCTTTAGGTTCCAGATCTTGTCTTAGGGATAAAGGTGAAACGGAATGAGCCCTGAACAGGCAGAAAACCTGGGTTTGTTCCTACTTCTGCTCTTTATTAGCTGTTTGACATTTAACTTAGGAATAATGTTAACTTCTCCCTAAAGATAGTCTTTCAAGATTTTCTTTGTAAAGGCCAATATAAAGTAGGGGATAATGATTGGAGGATAAATATAAATTAGTGAAATAGTCTTTCAGCTCAGCAACCACTGTTAAAGAAGAAAATTGAAAAAATTAAAAAGCCTTTCTTAGCTTTTATTTATATTTTTACTCACTAAAAATCCATTGTAGTTTTATTGAAATAGATCAGTTGTCAGCTCCCAAATTATATATATTCTCAAAGTAAGATCCAGTGTCAACCATATAAAATGTTTTTATAATTTTACCTTTTTGTTCTTTTTCCCAACTAATAGTCAGCCTTTAGTGCCAAGAGAGAACATTACAGCATGGATGAATGCCATTGGATTGATCATCACTGCCCTACCAGTGAGTTAATCATTGTGATTTATACAAGGTCATCATGCAATTAATGAAATGTTTCATTTTTTTTTTCACCTTATTATTGCTTCTAAAATCTACAGTGCCTCTTTTGCATCAGATCTAAATAAATCTACCTGAGTATGGGTCCCTGCATCCCTTGGTCCCACTTTCCTATCCAACTTTAGTTTTCCAATTAAATCTGATCTACTTTTGACCCCTAACATATTATGTATCTATATCTTTTCAGTTCAGTTCAGTCGCTCAATCATGTCCAACTTTTTGCGACCCCGTGGACTGCAGCACGCCAGGCCTCCGTGTCCATCACCAACTCCTGGAGTCTACTCAAACTCATGCCCATTGAGTCAGTGATGCCATGCAACCATCTCATCCTCTGGCATCCCCTTCTCCTCTCGCCTTCAGTCTTTCCCAGCATCAGGGTCTTTTCAAATGAGTCAACTCTTCGCATCAGGTGGCCAAATTATTGGAGTTTCAGCTTCAGCATCAGTCCTTCCAGTGAATATTCAGGACTGATTTCCTTTAGGATGGACTGGTTGGATCTCCTTGCTGTCCAAGGGACTCTCAAGAGTCTTTTTTAACACCATAGTTCAAAAGCATCAATTCTTTGGCACTCGGCTTTCTTTATAGTCCCAACTCTCACATCCATACATGACCACGGGAAAAACCATAGCCTTGACTAGATGGACCTTTGTTGGCAAAGTAATGTCTCTTCTTTTTAATATGCTGTCTAGGTTGGTCATAACTTTTCTTCCAAGGAGTAAGCATCTTTTAATTTCATGGCTGCAGTCACCATCTGCAGTGTTTTTGGAGCCCAAAAAAATAAAGTCAGCCACTGTTTCCACTGTTTCTCTATTTCCCATGAAGTGATGGGACTAGATGCCATGATCTTTGTTTTCTGAATGTTGAGCTTTAAACCAACATTTTCACTCTCCTCTTTCACTTTCATCAAGAGGCTCTTAGTTCTTCTTCACTTTCTGCCATAAGGGTGGTGTCATCTGCATATCTGAGGTTATTGTTATTTCTCCCAGCAATCTTGATTCCAGCTTGTGCTTCATCCAGCCCAGCATTTCTCGTGATGTACTCTGCATATAAGTTGAATAAGCATGCTAACAATATACAGCCTTGATGTACTCCTTTTCCTACTTGGAACCAGTCTATTGTTCCATGTACAGTTCTGACTGTTGCTTCCTGACCTGCATACAGATTTCTCAAGAGACAGGTCAGGTGGTCTGGTATTCCCATCTCTTTCAGAATTTTCCACAGTTTATTGTGATCCACACAGTCAAAGGCTTTGGCATAGTCAATAAAGCAGAAATAGATGTTTTTCTCAAACTCTTGCTTTTCGATGATCCAGCGGATGTTGGCAGTTTGATCTCTGGTTCCTCTGCCTTTTCTATATCCAGCTTGAACATCTGGAAGTTCACGGTTCATGTATTGTTGAAGCCTGGCTTGGAGAATTTTGAGCATTACTTTTCTAGCGTTTGTGATGAGTACAATTGTGCAGTAGTTGGAGCATTCTTTGGCATTGTCTCTCTTTGGGATTGGAATGAAAACTGACCTTTTCCAGTCCTGTGGCCACTGCTGAGTTTTTAAAATTTGCTGGCATATTGAGTGAAGCACTTTCACAGCATCATCTTTTAGGATTCGAAATAGCTCAACTCTGATTCCATCACTTCCAGTAGCTTTGTTCGTAATGATGCTTCCTAAGAATTGATGCTTTACAACTGTGGTGTTGGAGAAGACTCTTGAGAGTCCCTTGGACTGCAAGGAGATCCAACCAGTCCATTCTAAAGCAGATCAGTCCTGGGTTTTCATTGGAAGGATTGATGCTAAAGCTGAAACTCCAATACTTTGGCCACCTCATGGGAAGAGTTGACTCACTGGAAAAGACTCTGATGCTGGGAGGGATTGGGGGTGGGAGGAGAAGGGGACAACAGAGAATGAGATGGCTGGATGGCATCACCGACTTGATGGACGTGAGTTTGAGTAAACTGCGGGAGTTGGTGATGGACAGGGAGGCCTGGCGTGCTGTGATTCATGGGGTCGCAAAGAGTCAGACATGACTGAGCAACTGAACTGAACTGTAGGCCCACTTGACTTCCCATTCCAGGATGTCTGGCTTTAGGTGAGTGATCACACCATTGTGATTATCTGGGTCATGAAGATCTTTTTTGTACAGTTCTTCTTTGTATTCTTGCCACCTCTTCTTAATGTCTCTTGCTTCTGTTAGGTCCATACCATTTCTGTCCTTTATTGTGCCCATCTTTGCATGAAATGTTCCCTTGGTATCTCTAATTTATCCTTTACTCCTGCAAATGATGCTTGTTGACACATTTTTCAGGTACTTCTGCCATATAAGATAATATACCAGGACGCTTTTCCTTCTGTTACCTTCTCTAAAGCCTGCTCATTCTTTGCTAACTTAGGGCTTGCTTTTTCAGCGAAGCCTTTTATAACTTCTCCACTCATGCGATGTCTCCCTCTGTGACCTCCACACATGTCTAGTGAGCAGCACACACACGTCTGACATCTTTGAGTGTCAGTAATATTGTCTCAAGCTGTGCTTTCCTAACTTGTTTGATTATGCATCTTTATGAATCACTTTTTCCGTACACTCCTTCAAAATATACATGTATACATATTTGTGAATTATAAATGTGTACCAGCATTACCTGTATAGTAAATATAGGTAAAGTCAATTTACCGTGTAGTAAATATCAACTATTAAGTTAACTGGACAGAGTAATGCCTGGAGCTCTCTTAACTCACAGACACTTCTCCGCAGGTTGTTACTGACTTTATTTGACTCATTGTGAAGCCACACAAAGACAAGCTGGATAAATAGAAAACATTAAAGAATGAGAAAGTGCTGTTATTTCAGGCTTTTGGAGTAGAATACTGGGTATGGAATGGATTACTAGAGAAATGGTGTTTTTCAACAGGCTTTTTCTTGGTTTTATAGGAGCCGTATTGGATTGTCCTTCACGATAGAATAGTGAGTGTTATCAGCAGTCCCAGCTTGACGTCGGAGACAGAGTGGGTCGGCTATCCTTTCCGCCTCTTCGATTTCACCGCTTGTCATCAGTCCTACTCTGAGATGAGCTGTAGCTACACGTTAGCTCTGGCGCATGCAGTGTGGCACCACTCCAGCATCGGGCAGCTTTCTCTCATTCCCAAGTATGTATTATGATTTCCTAAAGACATTTGACTTATTTTGTTTTTATTTTTTAATCTCATGTACACCTGGGGTATATATCTGATTCAGTGGAATAGCTTACACAGTAAAAGTTGTAAGTAGTTTCTAGGTATCAGAAAGCCTCCATTAGTCAGAATTGATTGAAGAAAATTAATTTATATGTATAAGCAATAATCTGGTATTCCATTTTCCTTTATCAGTTCAATGGGCTTTATCAAAGGCATGCTTTTTCCAGAATATATCCCAAAATTTGCCTTTTGAACTGCATACCTGATACTAGCCTATCTTCTGATTTTTATTTTTTGACTAGGTAATTGTATTAATTATATTTAAATTTCTTGAGAATGGTCTTTATATTAGGTTATTCTCTTTTTATTTCAAATAATTCACGTTCCGTCTTTCAGTAATTGTACTATTAGGTAAGGTAAGGTGAAGTGGCTCAGTCGTGTCTGACTCTTTGCGACCCCACAGACTGTAGCCTATCAGGCTTTTCCATCCATGGGATTTTCCAGGCAAGAGTACTGGAGTGGGTTGCCATTTACTTCTTCAGAGGATCTTCCCGACCCAGGGATCAAACCCAGGTCTCCCTCATTGTAGGCAGACGCTTTACCATTTGAGCCACCAGGGAAGTCCTAAAACAACTCCTAAATCTGAAGTAAATTTTTTTCAATAATCAAATGAAAAGAAGAGCCAGTGAGAGATGTGAGATTAATTAGAAATGTTACCAGAATTAAAATTAAGTTTAAAAAAATTATTACAAATTTTACAAATACTTGGATCAGCTGTATTAACAAAAATCAAACAATTTAACTGATTTCAAGTCACAAGAAATTTTTTATTTTTATCTTTAAATTTTAGATTTCTCACTGAAGTACTTCTTCCTATAGTGAAGACTGAGTTCCAGTTGCTTTATGTGTACCACCTTGTGGGACCATTTTTACAAAGGTTTCAGCAAGAGAGAACTCGATGTATGATAGAGGTAAAATTTAATCTGGGTTTTCAATGGTAAGATTAAGTTCTAAAATGTATATTAAGGTTTCTTTCCTAGTGTTTTTCAAACTGTATATCATTACCATTAGTAGGAAAATCAGTTTAGCCAGATCTAAGAGCAATGTTCGAGGCCTTAGCATCCCCGTAACTTAGTATGCCTATTTTGAGTTTGGTGTGGGATGTGCTGAACTGGAGATGCAGGGGAAAATACTTATCATCATGGCTGAGAAGAAAGTTAAAGACGGAGAAGTGCATTTGAGCATGTGCACTATAGTACAGAGGAATTCCTTAAAGTCGTGGAAATGACTAAAGTTGATCCCCTATTACAAAAGTGTAGAGAAAAGAGAATGCGCCAAATATAGAACTTTGAAGTGTGAGACACCCAATGGAACTAAGAAGGGACAGTCCATAAAGGCTCCCTGAGACTGCCAAGTATCCCAGAAATTGAGAGATGATTTCCAGAAAAGGGGTTTGTCTGTCTCTCAATTTTAAATTAGGAAGAGAAAGTGTATTTAATCCCTATTTGGGGTCAGGTGGTGGCACTCTGAATTCCATTATAAATGCAAGCAGTTTCGTATCACTCGTGTACACAGAGGTTTGTGCGATAGTGACAGTTACTCATCAAGGATGTTACCCTCTGTGCTCTTCTTGTCATGGAGACCATCTGCGTCATGATTAAACCATTTTTGACGATTGAAATAATTTTGTTTGTTAAATAGATTGGTGTGGCATTTTATGACATGTTGCTGAATGTGGACCAGTGTAGCACCCACTTAAACTACATGGATCCCATCTGTGACTTCCTGTATCATATGAAGTATATGTTTACTGGTGACAGTGTGAAAGAACAAGTAAGTTCACTTTATTTTCCATTGATGTTTAGTTTTGAAAACTTAAACATGAGGGGACATACGTATACTTGAGTTGATTCACATTGTATGGCAGAAACCAACACAACACTGTAAAGCAATCGTCTGCCAATTTAAAAAAAAATAAACACCTATTATAATTTCTCATATTTTTCCCCCTTGACATTTGCAACAAAACATCTGAAAATGACCTGAGGATATTAATAGTAAACTCATCAGGAAGAAACAGTACAGCATGGCTACTGAAAAGATCAGAGAGGCCTTGTGTTGTGAGCGAAGCAGAGCCTGGTTTTCCCCACAGTGATTAGGGTACACTGTAAGACCATAAGACAAATTGCAGTGTGACTACAAGATTAAAACCAGGAGGATCAGGAGAATAACTAATGAAGGGTATTTAAAAACTGAGGGTGTTGAACTTGGATTTTTTTAAAGTTCTAGGGAATTAATTGGGCTTCCCTGGTGGCTCAGAGGTTAAAGCGTCTGCTTCCAATGCGGGAGACCCGGGTTCGATCCCTGGGTTGGGAAGATCCCCTGGAGAAGGAAATGGTAACCCACTCCAGTATTCTTGCCTGGAGAATCCCATGGACGGAGAAGCCTGGTAGGCTACAGTCCACGGGGTCGCAAAGAGTCGGACACGACTGAGCGACTGAACGGAACGGAACGGAGGGAAGTAATTATATCCTAAATATTTAGGGGGTGGGGGTTTGCCACTTGGAATAGATACTAAATTTGTTCTGTGTCACTTTAAAAGGTATGCACAGTGGTGAAGTTGAAGTTAAGTTGTGACCCAGCATATAAAGAGCCACTCCCTGGGAGGGCTGTCTCCAAGTGGAAAGGACCTCCTTAAATACTTATATCCTGAGTTTCCTGTCTGTGGGAACCAGAATCTTAGCTCTTTTAGAAGGGTGGAGGGAGGGCAAATAGGTGAAGTTAAGTGACCTCCTCTCCATACTTTAATGTTAGTTCTCTCTAGAATGGGAAAGGAGTATACATTGATACACGTTAGCATGAGAATCTTAGTCTTCTGGATTCTCTCTTTGAAGCTGGCGACGTGGAGTTGGTAGGGTGTTGACTCCTTTACACCTCCATAGGATTGTCAAGTGGAAACCAATACAGAAATGTTTTCTTTAGCATATTCCTTATATTTGAGCCTAAGAAACTTTGACACAAGGGAATACAGAAAGGAAGGATTTTTAATGGACCGATCTTTCCTGGTGAGATCCAAGAATATATAAGTAAAGCTAAGAAAGCTATGGAACTGCTTGATGTATTTGTTTCTTTAAAGCATTTTAAGTAATAGTAAGTCTAATATGATTTAGTTTGAATTCCAGGTGTAAATCAAAACCAAAAAAAGTTAACTGTATAGATAAATGTTTTGAACATGAGTTATTCAGAGATCTTTGAAATAAAATGTGCTTTGTGTAAAGATGGCATTTTAAAAGGATGAGTCCCTTGGTGGATGTGTAGAACCCCCAGTGTAAACTCTACTAGCTTTTGGCAGGAGGATGACTGGCTGTCTAGGTCAGGGAGTATGTTTCTGTTAAGTGTATGCATATATAGATAGACACACATACACAAATGTACATATATATAATACGTGTGTGAGGGACAACACATGCTTTTTTCAGGTAAGAAGGAAATAGTTTTATCTCTTTTGTTAAAACACAAAATATGAGAGAACTTCTTATCCACCTGTTCCACTCCCTGGTTTCCTGTCTCAAGAAATGTGTAAGTCACTTCATTAAAAGTGGGAAATTGAACTTCTCTGGTGAAAGTATGTTTTAACGTGCTTTTGTTTTTTAGGTAGAAAAGATTATCTGTAATTTGAAACCAGCTTTGAAACTCCGTCTTCGATTCATCACTCACATTAGCAAGATGGAACCGGCCGCCGTGCCTCCGCAAGCCGTCAGCAGCGGGTCTCCCGCCCCGCAGTCTGCGCAGGTGCCAGTGTCCCTGCCAGTGACTCAGTGAAGTCAGCGTGCGCTGTGCTGGCAGTGGACTCGAGCCTGTTAAATCTGAACCTGACAGTGCTACATTGTGGTGGAGCAGAGGCAGCGGTGTTCAGATTGTTTTATTTTGATTCATATGGTGAATCTGTTGACTTCCAGCTCCTGCCTTCCTGTTGCTTTGTCTCTGAGAGATCAAGTAAATTACATGTGGTTCATATCCACAACAAGGTTATTCGAGCTACCTAGGAACACTGACATATCTGATCAAATGACTCACCAGGCACTCTCAATCTTTCCTGTTTTGGCCATTGTTTTTGTTTTTATTTTTTAGTATTAATAACTTATTCAGTCTTCAAATCCAGTTTTAAAGGCGCCACACATGTAAAACAGTTATTAAAATTCCTTTATACATAAATCTCTTTTGGTATATATTTGCAACAAGAGATTTTTGTCAAGTAAAGGACTCTAGATTTCATGGCATTATAGGAGCAAACACAATTTCATACTCTTTTTAAAATGGCTTAAACTTTTTATCATCGATTTCCAAGTAAACAGGCTAATATTCCTATTGAGATAGATTGGCAAGTTTTTGCCTTTGCTGTGGACTTGAATTTACTATATGAAATGAGTTGGAAGCCATGTAAGAAAATAACATAACTTAAGGAAATCATGCTTAAATGGTGATTCTTTAATACCGGTTTCTAAAAGTAAATCAGTTACTTTTCCAGGTTGACACACTTACCTGGCAGATGATGTGATTCTCTGAATTTTTATAGTCTTAAATTTTTTAAGTATTTATATTTTTAAATATCATATACATTTTGGTTTTTTGGAGTTTATTAGATTTGGAGAGGCATACTGTTATTTTGGGGGGGGTGGCATTAAGATTGTAAAAGACTTGGAAAATAATTAGTAAAATCTATTGAACGAATAAATTGTCTGATTAATTACTCAGTTTGCATGAGTATCTGCTGGGTGCCTGGCAATGTACTGGCTGGGTTAGAACAGAGAACTGAGCCACCTCCATGGACTGTACACTATAGTCAGTGACTGACATTAACCTCGGAATTAAGAGGTACTGATTTTTTTAAAAAGAATTATAATCACTAGATCTTTATTTGCCATGCAAGGACAGCTTAAAATTTGTATAATGGTATAAACAATTTTTCTAAGCTAATGATATTCTTAAAATTCTCCAGAAATTTTATACTAGAAATGATTTCAAGTATTACTCTTAACCTCGTCTCCATATATTCTTGCTGCCTCAAGGAATACATTGCTTTGAGATCCCAGAATAGAAATAATTGTAACAATAGTATTATACAAATAGAATAAAGAGACAAATTCAATGTCAGTTTCTTAAGGACTTACACATTTCAGTTAATTTTATTAAAAATTCAGTTTTTCCTCTCTAGCTTAAAAAAAAAAGGGAATATGATTTCCCCAAATAGGCTTTTAAGAGGTTAGTATTAATCAGAGACATTAACAGAAGACAGAAGCTTAATTTGTGTTTAGAATACAGCTGAGAAAAAAAATACTTATATCCATTACATCCTAAGATTTTTCTTTTTGAAAACTACTAATAACTTTAGAGTGGCTGTGTTCACTAGGCGTTTCTGCAATGGTAGAAATAGTCATATCTGTGCTGTGCAGTTCAATGGTTAGCTCCATGTGCCTGTTGAGCCCTTAGTGTGCAACTGAATATTTTATTAAGCTTTAATTAATGTAGCTGCCTGTGACTGCTGTACTGGATAATGTTCTCTAGAGTAAGATCCATCATAATTGCTCTTATCTAAAAGTTACTCAGTAAAACACTTATTCTACAAAGTCCATAGTTTCAAGCAATTATCCTTCAATAAAAAAAATAAATTAACTTTTTTTAAAAAAGAATAACAGTCAAAAGTCTTTCATGAGGCCTGCTTCATTACAGACTCCACTTTGAGTTCCATGGAAGTTGGAGGAAAGGGAAAGAGTTCACTTCCCTTGTTTTGGTTCTAGTTTATTTTCACTTACTTTTCCACTTCCTTCACTATATAATAGAGCTGAGATGAGTTTTTAGGATGTTCAGGAGTTCAGCCAGTGAGCACACTCGTAACTGCAATGAGTGAAATGTGGGGCATTTGGAAACTTAGGAAAATGTTAGTTGCTCAGTTGTGTCTGACTCTTTGGGACCCCTTGGACTGTAGCCTGCTAGGCTTCTCTCTCCATGGAATTCTCCAGGCAAGAATACTGAAGTGGATTGTCATTCCCTTCTCCAGGGGCTCTTCCTGACCCAGGGATCAAAGCCAAGTCTCCTGTATTGCAGGCAGATTCTTTACCAACTGAAATAAGTAAAAGGTGGGGCATTTGGAAACCACAGATAATTTTCAGTGAAATTGCAACCTAAATTAGCATATCTTAGAAACAAAAATAGTTGATTTCTTTCCTCTGTTTCCCAAAAGACTATCTGAATAGCAGCCATGCTTAACATGATATTAACCAATATCATGCTTGAGGTTTAAAAAAAGTGAAACATGGTCATCTAACATCAATGAACTTAGAGATTGCCTAAACCCTATAATAATCCATTTTACAGATGAGGGAACCAGAGCAAAATAGTTTAAATAACTTAACCAAGGTCTTACAGTGTTCTGGGGATAATAATTTCACTGTGGTTTTTTAAGTATTTATGGTAGTCTTAAGCAGGGTGTGTGTGTGTGTCAGTATCTGTGTGTGTTGCTTGTATTTAGAAACTTGTATAGGGTTGACAGAATCTTATAAACAGATAGAGAAGAGCAGTTTCTAGGCATTAACAGCTTTGAACAACGTGGAAATATGGTCCCTTTTCAGGTTGGGTAGCTTTATCTCCTGATATCAGGAGTCCCACTGTACATGTGGGGGCTGATAAAAGTGTTTATTTTTAATGCCAGAAAGTTTTTATTTGGAAATGAATGTATGTTTCTCTAAGGATAAGTCTTTTGCCAAAATGGGAATATAAACTTTTTAATTTCACAAAAGTTAGCGTTTCCATATCTTGAATTTCACACCAAGAGGGAATTGATACAGTTTATACTAATTGTACTAATATTTACCAAGGCAAAAGATTTTCCTGAAAAACCAAATCTTTGGGACAATAACTGTAACTTTAAACTATTAGATTTGCTAATTATGTCATTTAGCTGTGAGATTTTTTTATATGATGATTCCATGTTTACTTTGGTGGTCTAAGGTAATCAATAGGTTTATGGTTACCCTCTCGAGCAACCCCAAAGCAAGCCATGGTTATTGCTACTGTTGTATTCACTGTTCGAGTCACTTCTTCTGGTGTCTTCCCCAGAGATGGATTCACTTCCATTATATCTAATCCTGAGAGTAAACCTATAACAACAGATGGAAATAATGTAATTTATTAAATAGCTGACATTTGTCATTTAGTACAGACTAACTTGAAGTATTATCCAGGAGTGCAAAGAGGTAGTAACAACTGAAAACATTTCAGTCATTGTATTATGCAATAGGCATTCAGGAAGTGTCAAGTTGGGGCTTGTTTTCAGATCAGGGAGGTATCAATATATATTGGCCACGTGTATACTTTCTGTTGTATTCACTCAGATTTTTACTCACCTGTTTTGTAAATTTCTTCTGTGATGTAGAGACCTTCTCTGTAAGTCAGACCTCCCTGGACTGGTGTGCCAGTAGCTGGCGTGAAAGACGGGTCTAGTCCATCAACATCAAAGCTCAAATGAATTGGCCTTTTCTTTCTTTTAAAAGGTGGGAAAGGAATTCAGGTTAAGGTTGGTGGTTTAATATTGAGTAGAAAAATACAGTTCTTACTTTGTTTTACAAAAAGTAACAACCCCGTGAACTTTCATGATTGTACTTGCAGGCTTTGTTAATAACTTACATTGACTAGTGTTAGTAGCAAGTCCTTTTAATAATATTTATGTTTACATACACCCATACACAGGCATCATACCTTCCTAGTAGATAGCTGAATGTTTCTTCCATCACCTTGCCAATTCCCAGTTTATCCACTTCAGTCATTGAAAAGTATTTAATTCCCAGAGTTTTCAAAATATAGCTATGAAAGAGAAGATATTAAGATAATCTACAGTTTATAAGGAGGCTGACCCTCTTGTTTCCTTTAAAGATCAATGTGGTAAGATTCAAAAATAATTTAAGGGGCTTCCCTGGTGGTCCAATGGTTAATAATCCACCTTGCCATGCAATGGACATGGGTTCGATCCCTGGTCTGGAAAGATAGCACGTGCTGCAGAGCAACTAAGCTAGTGTGCCACAACTACTGAACCAGCGTTCCAGAGCCCCTGAGCCACAGCTACCGAAGCCCCCATGCTCTCGAGCCCATGCTCAACAGTAGAAACCACCACAATAGAAATAGAAACCACCACACTGAGAAGCCCGAGCACCACAACAGAGCAGCCTTCACTCATCGCAACCGGAGAAAGGCCACGTGCAGCAGCGAAGACTCACTGTAGCCAAAACATAAATCTTTAAATAAAATATTTTTAAGTTTGGTGAACTGTATGTATATATCAATAATTTTTAAACAGCATGTCAAGGTAAAAATCACCTATATACATATATATATGTTGTTGCTGTTTAGTTTGTAAGTCTTGTCTGACTCTTTGCAACCCTATGCCCTGTAGCCCACCAGGCTCCTCTGTCCATGGGATTTCCCAAGCAAGAATACTGCAGTAGGTTGCCATTTCCTTCTCCAGGGGATCTTCCCAACCCAGGAATCAAGCCCACGTCTTCTGCATTGGCAGGCAGATTCTTTACCGCTGAGCCACCCGGGAAGCTCATATATGTATATACATGTGTATATAGATAAAGATCTAGATGCAGACGGGTTTCCTAGGTGGCTCAGCAATAAAGAATCCACCTGCCAATGCAGGAGACATAAGAGACATGGGTTCAATCCATGGGTGGGGAAGAGGAGGAAATGGGAACCTACTCCAGTATTCTTGCTAGGAGAATCCCATGAACAGAGGAGCGTGGCAGGCTACATGGGGTCGCAAAGAGTCAGGTACAACTGAGAGTCTGAGCACACACATGTAGACTTGGTGCTGAAAGTAATTTTTTCTCATTGACTTGACCAGCACACCTAACAGGAGAAAGGACAAAAAGGAAGGTAAGCCACATCAAGGAATAAACTTACTGTTCCCCAGGGTCCACATCTCTCAGACCAATATACACAATGTCTTTGGCAGATATGCAAGGAGCCACCCAGTAGAATCCTGGGACATCGGGCATCTAGAATTGTAATGGTTCCATTGGGTTATATATGCTTCTCTTGAGCAAATCTTACATTGAAAGTTAAGGACACGTGTTAGATTGCATGTATCTTATATTCAGAACATAAAATTCAAGGAAATCATTAAAATATAGTACAAAATTAGGAAGAGAATGTCTGTCCCCCTGTGCTACCCTTGGTTGCTTTGGCCTTACCCAGCCTCGCCTGAACCATTTATCAGCATTTACCTGCTCTACGCTCCATTTCCCCTGGGCCCTGTTCTCCTGGAACTCTTCTATAAAGAAATCAGTGTGCTTTCATAGCTTCCTTCTTTTATTCTCTTTCTCAAAAAAGACTTTATCCAGAGGATGGGTTAGAGTGGCTGATGAAAATTTTCAATCAGCCCTTTGGTTTGACCATGTCTTCAAATATCCCAGAGCCTAGCTTGGCTGTACTCGTCAGCTAACAACGCATTTGCAGGTGTATAAACCAATCATGTTGGTCACCATATTTTGGAAAATATTGCTGCTAACATTAACATAAGGAGGTTTGGATCCCCAAGTATCATCACATTGTCCAATTCACTACAATTGTATCAATAAAAATTGTTTTATTGGTAGCATATCAGTAAAAATTATGAGCCACAATGTTAAATCTTATTCTGAAATTTCATCTTACATTTTTTAGAAAAGAAGTTTCAGGGAGCAAGGAGACAGTTCTCCCTCTTGTGATTTAGACATGTGCTTCTCATAGTAAAGATGTTAAATAGTAAGCCACCATAATCTGCATTGAAAATTTCCATGTTTGAAAAGGCCCCGTGTTGTGAAGGGGACACTTGGTTGGGATGAGAGGCTGTGGGGTGTGTAGCAGGAAGAGGAGGCACCAGGAGCAGAGTTATGGTCCTTGCCTTTCTCCACATTTGGGGGGTGTGTGTTAACCTCTGAACCTTTGCTCACTTGGTCATAAAGGATTCCTCTCTGCCCCACCTACTAAGAATCAAAAGGCTGGGGACGCTGAGGACTGGGGGCTTTTGCCCACCCAGCGAGGAGTGAGCAGAGTCTGTGGCCTCCCTGCCTCCACAGTCACCCGCTAGTCTGCCTCGCCCCCCGACCTTGTGCTGCCTGCCCTTTCTAGAAGGATTATGTATCTGAAACAGCAGGCTGTGCCCTGAACCCTGTCCCCTCTGTCGCCAACCCTTAGAACTTCTTCACTTAAGGTCTTCATCTCTTTAAACCTAAAGATGTAAGGAGCCAAATCTCATGCTCAGATGACTAGGAATAGAGACAGCACCCATGGAAGAAGTCTGGAGAGCACCGTAGTCCTGGGAACATAGGCCTTGCCAGGAATTCCTACTACCTTAGGGGAAGGCTCTAAACTATAAGCAGCGATATTCTCCACTTAAGAGTGGAGAATTGTGTTCCACCTTTCTGAGAGCAGAGAATCTACAGAAACTATTTGGAATTCTGAGGGGAAAAAAAATAATCAAAAGGGAAGCTACACCTGAAGTCAGTTTGCAAGCTATGAAAAATGTAGAGATACAGAGTCTCACTGCCTCTCTCCACCTCCCCCCATTGCTTATTGGCTGCTGAGAAAATAGTTTGGAAATTAATCAAGAATAAAATGGCACAGGGGTTCTTACTTTCCTTCTGGCTTCTGAACTTCTGCTAAAGTTAATTCTTTTGTAAGAGAATGCCAACCAGATGTTTACCTTTTCCTTTAGTTCCTTCAGAAGGAAAGACACAGGTTGTCCATGCAAATTCCCAGTTGTGGTTGTCAGTGGAGTGTTGACGTCAGTGTGAGCATCCACCCAAATGACACAGAGATCTGGGTGGACCCTGGCGTGGCCAGAGATGCTGCCGATTGCCATACTTGAAAGGAAAAGAAGTTCGTGTGAACATCAGGTTTGCAGTCTCAGTACGTATATCATATCATTAACACAATATTCTTGCCTGATTTTCCTTTAAGTCAAAGTGGCTAATATTTCTGAGAGATTTTAAACTGAAGATGCCAATTAAACGATCACAGCAATAGAGAAAATATACCTACCAATATTTACTAACGTTATATGTATTCACTGTAACGGCATTACTAAAAAAACTTTCACTTTTCTCCAAAACCACCTTCTAATAATATTGCAAATTCTAGTTTAACTAAAAATCAAACGTGTGAAAAGGCAGTAGCCACTCAAGAAGTTTTTTAGCATGAGATATCACTCAGTTCTCAGGGTTAAAACGGGCTCATTTTCTGTACTCTCATCTCTCTTGGTAAATACTTAATTCTCCCAAGTGAATTATGACAGAGTCCTCCCATTTTTCTTAAAATCCAATTCTTTTACAATTGGGGAACATCACTCAAAGCCCTTACATATACTTCAGCCAGTGTATCCTGGACGCTCACTCTATTCAACGTTCAGATCTTCTGTTGGAACATTCTAGTCTGCTACGTATTTAAGGACTCACTCTTAGCCAGGTCCAGAACCCTCAAAATTTCATCTCAAACACTCCAAGCTCCACAAAACTTGCCAGAATGGCAAAGCTAAGTAGTATCTTACACAAAAATTAAAAGACCAGGATTTGCCGTACAGTGTCTGCATTCTCCCACTTGTGAGTGCTCAGGAACCCTCCAGAGAACCGTGAACTTTCAGAAGCAGTCCTTTCTTGATGTTCAGGTATTGATGATTCAGCATGCTGCTTGTCTTTCCCTTCAGGTTTCTTTTCCTTTGTCCATGTGCCACTCTTAAAATTCCCACTTACAAATTTTTTTACTTAAAAAAAGAGAGCTCCAGTTTCTCAACATGAGTTTTGTCACAGAAGTCCTGAAAACACTTTGGCTTTCAAGGAAAATATGGAGGGGGCTGAAGTAATTGACTCCTTCATTAAGAGTCATTGTACTTTTGGTCTAATCATACTTCTGATTACATGTCCTGGGACCTTGAGAGTAAACATGGGAAGACTCACGCGCAAACATTATCTTTGCCACATTATTCATAATGGTGAAATTTGAAAATAACCTGAATATCTGACAACATGAAGATATATATATATATATACACATACATACATATATAGAGAGAGATCATACCTAGATGAAATATCAAGCAACAGTAAAAAACTATGCTCATATCTATTGTGAGGTGTTAATAACATAAGGAAATCTGTAGTGTAGATGAAGAACAAGACAGGAGAACACATACAATTGTTAAAATTATATACAAGGGAAAAATCATGGCGGGAAGGAAATGTAACAGATTTTCAAAATTCTAGTAGAAATGGTTTTTAGAGAACTACAATTGCCACTGGTTTTTTCTTTTATATATTCATGTGTATTTCAAAAATTTGATAATTATTACTTTGCTAGTGGGAAACACATGCTTTAATTGTTGACATAAATAAGTTATTTCTATTATCACTAATCAAGTACAATAGGCTGACTATTAATTTCCTCAGTGCTTATTTATTTAGGAATTAAGCTTGAATATTTTGCTGAAATCCATTCACATACCATGTATTTTCTGCTGTCATAGAAAAAGGTCACAACAGACTTCAAATAGAGGGAAGTTTTTGTTTCCAAAATAAAGTAGTAATCAATAACATTAAAAGAAACAAGGCAGAAAATGTGGTGTAAAATATTGATCAATACTTTCCTTTCTTATTTTCTCTCTTCTCATGGTTTTGGTTATACTTCCTTCACCGTATTTATACCAGACTCCCATAGAGATAAACATTTTAAAAAAGACCTGTGGTCTCCACCCAGGACAAGGCTGATCCTTCCAGTCTTCTTGACTTCTGCCACCACATCGGCCAGCTTTTCATTTGCTTTTCCCACACACCTTGGATTCTTCACGATTTGAAAGGGACTGTCATCAAGGTTATCGGCAAAGGACAGGTCCCCATAATCTTTCACATCATAATCTATAATGAAAAGTTTTAGGTTACTAAAGGAGATTACAAAAGAGACTGTAGGATGATTCCAATTTTACCAAATAGGTGTATTTGCAAAAAAAAGAAAAGAACCCGGAATGGCTGTAAAAACTCGTGAAAGTAACAACCATATCCACTATCACCTGACATCATCATCCCAACTTCCCTGCACACCGGTGCCTGCTGTATACTGGGTTCTCTGCAAATTCTTCTTGACTCAAGTCAGTTAGGCTAGACATGAAAGTGTAACAGTGATAAGCTGGTTTGGGCTTGATGCATGGCGTCACTGTCTTGGGTTCTGTTTGTGTGCTGTTTACTTTTCTATGATAAGCTTGTTTTGTGTAGGTAACAAAAAGCTGTTTAAAAAAAAAAACTATATTTATACAAATATATATATATAGGGCTTCCTAGGTGGCTCAGTGGTAAAATGTCCACCTGCCAAGTAGAAGACCTGGGTTTGACCCCGGGGTTGGGAAGATCCCCTGGAGAAGGAAATGACAACCCCTTCCAGTATTCTTGCCTGGAGAATCACATGGACAGGGGAGCCTGACCAGCTTCAGTCCATGGGGTCACAAAAGAGTTGGACACAACTTAGCAACTGAACAGCAACGATATATATTTATGCTCAGAAAAAGAAGACACTGATATTTTCTCAACTTCCTTACACTATATTAAAAGTTCTTGGTTTCATCCCAAGCTGTCACCAACTGAAGCCACTCGGCTTCCTACTCTGCCTGCCCATTGTACCTGCTCATGAGATTGTCTAAATTAAATAAGAATATATGATTAGCTAGTGACTATATCGGAGAAGGCAATGGCAAGCCACTCCAGTACTCTTGCCTAGAAAATCCCATGGATGGAGGAGCCTGGTAGGTTGCAGTCCGTGGGGTCGCTGAGGGTCGGACAGGACTGAGCGACTTCACTTTCACTTTTCACTTTCCACTTTCACACATTGGAGAAGGAAATGGCAACCCACTCCAGTGTTCTTGCCTGGAGAATCCCAGGGACGGGGGACCCTGGTGGGCTTCTGTCTGTGGGGTCACACAGAGTCGGACACGACTGAAGTGACGCAGCAATGCTTCCATGAGGTCAGGAAATAAAGGCTCTATTTTTATACTTTTAAATAAAGAAATTACAGGTAACCTAAAGATTCTAAGGGATTCCCTGGTGGCTCAGAGGTTAAAGCGTCTGCCTCCAATGCGGGAGACCCGGGTTCGATCCCTGGGTCGGGAAGATCCCCTGGAGAAGGAAATGGTAACCCACTCCAGTATTCTTGCCTGGAGAATCCCATGGACGGAGAAGCCTGGTAGGCTACAGTCCACGGGGTCGCAAAGAGTCGGACACGACTGAGAGACTGAACGGAACGGAAAGATTCTAAAGACCTAGGCTCACTTCCTGAAAGGCCCTGCTTAGGCTTCAAGGTACAGGTTTCATGCAAAAGTGTGATATGGGATCAGTACAGTGTTCTGAATTAATCAGTCATGGTATACTGTACTTATTACATGTCCATGTGTATCCATGAATCAGTAACACCTTCAAGAGATTCAAGCAGATATAAAATGTGGCCAAACTACGCTTATTAACTGAAGGATCTAGCTTTCTATTCTCGCTTGGGGTCGTTTGTTTGTTTGTTTAACTTTATGCGGTATAACTGTTATTCACTAAAATACACTCATTTTAAATGTACAAGTCAGCTAGTGTTAGAAGTATCCACAGTCTCGCAAGTACCACCATAATAAAGATTTAGAATTTTTTCACTTTTAGAATATTTTCATTACTCCCCAAATTCCCTCCTGCCCTTTAAGTCAATCTGTGCCCTTTCCCACAGGCAACTGCTGATGTTTCTCTTGCTATGCTTTTGTCTTTCCTAGAATTGCATTTAAATCATGCAATTTATAGTCTTTTGTGTCTGGCCTCTTTCGTTCAGCATGATATCTTTGAGATTCATCCACGTTCTTGCCTGTGTTCCTGTCTGTTGTTGAGTATTACCCCCATGGTATGGATGTACCACTTTTTGTTTATCCATTCACCAGTTGATGAGTATTTTGTTGTTTCCATTTCCTGACTTTTATAAATAATGCGACTACAAACATTCAAGTAGAAGACTTTGTAGTATATGTTTTCACTTCTCTTGGTAAATCTCTAGGAGGAGATTTGCTGGGTCAAGAGGTAAATGCATGTTTATTTAAGAAACTGCTTTCCAAAGTGGCTGTGTATTTATGCATTCCCACTAGAAATACATGAGAGTTCTGATTGGTCTATATCCTCCCCAACATTTCATCAGGGTTCTACATATAAAGATGGCCTTTACTTTAGCCCATACTTTTAAAATTATGTTACTTTTCTTCTGCATGCTCATGTGTATATATGGAATATATGTATATATATACAGATACTAGGATGTTAATGCAAATACTAGGTACTGTTATTATTATTATATAACCATCTTATTTTATTTCTTTTTACAAATAAGGATCCTTTTGTTAGTAATGTACTTTCTGCTGCCCCTGGCTTTTCATTTTCAGTTTCCCTGAATCCCCTACCATCCACCCACCCCCTAGTTCTTCCACACACAGATTACTCTAAAAGAGTAGTCTCACTGGAAAGACAAAATATCTGAGTGAGGATATTCATCCAACAATGTTCACTGAGCATTCTCCCCTTAACTGCATTTTTAAAAAATAAGATGCACTTCTAAGGTTATAGCCAATGTTGCTATAATGTCACTGTGGTATAAATGTCACTCCAGACACACCCTCTTTCAGCAGGAGCCTGGACTTTCCTTCAGAGTAAGAAAGAAATCGGACTGATCAGCTTTCAACTTAGAAATTAGCATGTTCAAACCAGTGGTTACCAGTGGGGGAGGGTTGGGGGAGGGGCAATATAGGAGTAGAGGGTTGAGAGGTACAAACTATTACAAATAAAATAAGCTACAAGGATATATGGAGAAGGCAATGGCAAGCCACTCCAGTACTCTTGCCTAGAAAATCCCATGGGTGGAGGAGCCTGGTAGGCTGCAGTCCGTGGCGTCGCTAAGGGTTGGACACAACGTCACTTTCACTTTCACTTTTCACTTTCACACATTGGAGAAGGAAATGGCAACCCACTCCAGTGTTCTTGCCTGGAGAATCCCAGGGACGGGGGTGCCTGGTGGGCTTCCGTCTATGGGGTCACACAGAGTCAGACACGACTGAAGTGACTTAGCACAAGGATATAATGTACAATATAGGAAATACAGCCAACATTTTACAATACTGTAAATGGAGTATAACCTTTAAAATTATGAATCACTATATTGTATAAATATGTAACATAATATTGTACATCAACTATACTTTAATAGAAAATTGATTAAGTAAACAGTTACCTAGTTCTTTAAGTTTCTCAAGCAGACCAGCCTTTCTCAGTACTGTAGGGCCTTCTTCCACCCCTCCTCGTGGCTGAACAATGAAAACATAGAGTAATTCAGACATTATCATATCATCAAACCCCCACAGTAGAAACCTTTTTCATTAACCCGTTGAAGAGTAACTATCACTCTTTGAGTCCCTACAGGGTCAGGAATTTACATGATCTCACTGGCATCACAGCAAGGTAGATTGAATTACTCCTATGTCAAATATGAAGATATAGAATCAGAAAACTTATATAACTTTCCTACAGGCACACAGCGAACAAGTGGCAGACCTTAGTTCACATCCAGGTGGTTTGGATCCCAAAACTTGCAGCTTCTCTTCTCCATCACACTATGTCACCAACACAGTGGACACATTTTGTACAAAAGCACTCTGAGAGATAGAGATACAATGATCCCACGGAGGCTTTTGTCTTTGAGTGACTCACAAGTGAATAGGAGATTTGGATATTTATTAATAATCCCAATTATAATACTTAGAGATTTGCGTCAACACAGTTACAAGATTTTGTAACCACAAAAACAGGATGTTCCTAACTCTGTCAGGGGTGGAGAAGTTTCAGAGAAGTCTGCAGGGAACAGGCTGACATTTCTGCTGAGTCCTGCAACATGAGTAGGTGATTCAGGAAAATAGATGGGGTGAGGAAGAAACTTTGTAAACCTGGAGAACAGCTTGAGTCAAAACATAAGGTGAAAAAAAAGAGCGTGACATCAGACAGACCTACGTGCAGGTCCGCATGGTAGTAAGTTAGGGCTCTTGTGGAGAAAGGAGGCAGCAGGGAAAATCATCACTTGGGAGATGAATTCACAAAGACCAACCCAGTATTTCAAGTTTTGACCTGTGTAAGCATGGTTGGCACAATTCTACCTTTGCTCTTTTTACATTGGGGAAGCTAGCATGCTTCTTCCTTGCAGTAAGTCTTCTCCAGCCTCCTGGCAGATAAGCCATCTAAAGAAACAGTTCTTTTATGTGTCTCTCTGATTCCAATTTCCAACAAGGCTTTTCAATAGAGAAAGTTACTCTGCACTGTTAGGTGGGAGTGAAAAAGTGAAAGTGTTATTAGTCGATCAGTCGTGTCCAACACTTTGCCACCTCATGGACTATAGCCCACCAGGCTCCTCTGTCCATGAAGTTCTCCAGGCAAGAATATTGGAGAGGGGTTGTCCTTCTGATTCCCTTCTCCAGGGGATCTTCCCAAACCAGCGAACGAGCCCTTGTCTCTTAGGTCTCCTGCACCTCACCGCAAGTGCCACCTGGGAAGCCTGCTGTCAGGTGGGAAGATGTGCCGAAAGACGCCTGTGTCTATCCTTAGGGTTGCACTGTGGCACCAAACTAAGCGGGAATTCTTCCCACCTCAAATTACCAGGTGACTTGCCCTGACTACCAGGCAAATCCTCCATGTCAAATTCCTGTCCCTGGCAGCAGGGGACTCCCCCCAACACCATGCGCAGCCAGACACATTTGCTGCTTCACTTCACTGCCTTTTTTTATGACTCCCACCCCTACCCCCTCAACAAGTAGATACAATTTCTCCTTCTTTAAACTCCAATAGAGTGCTACTTGGCTGAAATTTTGCCTTGATTTTGAGTTATTTGTCATTGTTTTCTCTCCCTTATTAGATTTCTGTCCAATCTCTACACTTCCAGCACTGTATTTTTTCAGTATAGAGCTGACACTTAGTAGATGTTCAAAAACTGTCAATTTGATAAAACTCCCTGACTTTTGCCCTCTCCCTTTCAAACTTTAGAACAAATTTTAAACACTCCTGACAAATGAACTTATTTACAAAACAAAAATAGGCTGACAAACATAAAAAGCAAACTTATGGCTACCAAAGGGGAGATGGAGATGAGGGGATAAATTAGGAGTTTGGGATTAAAATATGCACACTATTATATATAAAATAGATAATCAAAAAGGACCTACT
This sequence comes from Moschus berezovskii, assembly GCF_049115385.1. Lineage (NCBI taxonomy): Eukaryota > Metazoa > Chordata > Mammalia > Artiodactyla > Moschidae > Moschus > Moschus berezovskii. Next base: position 76,731,490 of record NC_142469.1, on the reverse strand, counting down.
ATAGAGCACAGAGAACTATATTCAATATCTTGTAAATAACCTTCAATGGAAAAGAATTAAAATTTTATATATATGTAACTAAATCATTTTGCTGTACACTCAAAACTAAAACATTGTGAATCAACTATATTTCAATAAAAATTTCTAAAATAAAACCATTCTGAACTTTCAGAATTATTAAAAAAAAAAAGGCGAAGAAATCTTATACACCCCTTAACTGATACTAAAATTCCTCCTCCGGATCTGTACAGGATCGACCAGGACACCTTCCCCTCCCCCACACAGATGCTCGAGTGCCTTACATAAAATGACAGTAAAGACACTCCCACAGATATGGAGGGCTGGCTGTATATTTACAATAACACAGTTGTTCAGCTTCCCAGAGTGACACTTTCTAGCTTTTATTTTCCATCTGATTTAAAATGCTTCTCATGTTCTGTCTTTTCTCAGTGTTCTTTGTTAGTGCTACTGACTTTGAAGCTAGGCTCCAATCCCTAATTGACCACAACTCCAAGATCCGCTGTAGAACTAAAGATGTAACAGCGCAGGTCCAGGAGCACAGGCTTTGGTATCAGTGTCTGGAATTACACAGTCAAAGCGGTGTGACCTTGAACATATCAAAATAGTCCTCTTAGCCTGAGCTAACACAACGGGAAAACAGATATAATACCTACTTCATTTTTGGTCACCAACCCCCCCCAACCACTGCCCTGCAAGGGCATGGGGCTGAGGATGGAGTTCTTTCTCAGACTCAACCTTCTAGTCATCTGCCCTTTAATCCTCTCCTTTGTTTGTTTATCCAAATTTTACGTCCCTTGGCTGAGGACAGAAATTTACATGTTGGTTGATTTTTCCCTTCTATGCTATGGCTTAGAGTAGAAAAATCTCTCTCTGAGTTCTTACTATTGTAAGACAATAAGCTTCACTCTCGTGTGTGTGCACGGGTTGGTAGTGTCTTACTCTTTGCATGGCGCCATGTTTTAATAAGGAGCGGCTGTAGAGGCAAGAGGAATTATGGAGAACCGAAAATGCACCAGGCTATGTTTCAAAATATTATCCCCTAGAGGGACTGTTATCATCAGCATGTGGCCTTCTGCTGGGGTCCAGGGATCAGAGCATGTTCAAGCCATTTCCTCCCTCCCTCTCTCCCTTTCTTTCTTCCTTTTTCCCTTCCTCCTCTCTTTTCTTCTTTTTTAAATCAGTTATTTCATTGTGATCTTTGTTAGAACCTGTCAGAATAGGTGAGCATATTGTGGAGTTTGCAATTAAGCCCAGCATTACAAGAAACATCTCTTTGTCAGCAAAACCTCCCTGTGTTGCGGGAGAGAACTTTGAAAGATTTCCCGGGGAAGTGAAGCAGTTTTCACTGACGTTTCAAATGCAGTTCGCATCTCTAACCTCTGACCTGTCCCAATTTGTTTTGTAATAAAAAAGTCACAGAGTGCAAAGCAAGAGTTCAGAGCTAAGAGAAGCAATACACTGCTCAGTTGGGCAAAGAGAAAGTTCTAAGAAACCCAAGAAACCTCATTTAAAACAACCACAACCTCAAAAAATCTACATGGTGAGTTTTAATTCACACTTTATCTTATTTGCTTTTGTTTTTATTCTTCCCCCACCCCTTTAGCACAGACACTTGGAAGAGTTGAAGATATCTGTAATCTCATTAGATTTATCAGAATGAGTGTGCCTGGGCAGGAAAAAAAAAAAAAAGACAGTATATTTAAGTGTTGCTGGCATGTTTTAGAACTTGGGAATTTGATAAATCCAATAGTCTTTTCAATGTTATCAATCTGCAGGTGGGTTTCCTTTTTCGCTTTACATTTTTCATCCCTCAAAGAGAGGTACACAAAGAACTCCACCTAGTCCATGAATCAACACTTTTATAGAATCATTAAAGCGCTGCTGCTGCTGCTGCTAAGTCGCTTCAGCTGTGTCTGACTCTGCGTGACCCCATAGACGGCAGCCCACCAGGCTCCCCCGTCCCTGGGACTCTCCAGGCAAGAACACCGGAGTGGGTCATTTAAATAACTCAAAATGTTGATAAATCAATAATATTTAGTTTATTCACATTTTTAAAACTTAAAAATTTACCACTCATCTATGAATTTTTCTAGGTATTAATTACATAACTAAAATAAATTTTCTTAAAATTCTATCTCCTTCTGCATATACACAGTAACACCAATAGTGATAAGAGCACAGAAATCTAAATGAGTAGCTATAAGGCAGAAATAGTCTATTTCCACTCAAATAAAATTACTTTCTCAAAAAATGAGGAAAAGTTCGGCAGATTTAATAAAACTGGTTGTGGCTGAGATTAGGTGTTATAGTTATAAATCTAATGTTATAAGTGGATTTGTGACCATAATTATGCAATGATGTAAAATGATGAAAAGACTTTAATATAAATTTCAGGTCAGGTTGTATCAGGCTGTTTAACTAACCAGACAGTAAGACCTTACCAATTTTGAAGTTCGTAACTTTTCTCATAAACTCCAGTTATTCAAAGCCACGTTTTTACTCACCTGGCCCTTTGAGAAAGGAGCTCCAATGATCCCTATGGACTGTGGCTTGGAACTCATGCTACAACACTGCTCACCGCAGCACCCGAGGTCTCCAGGTAGTCGTCACTCTCTGCAACTCTCAATGACGGAGGGCACATATTTTTTTCTATTTATAATTGAGTTGAATCTGTTTACTCTAATGAGGAAGAGTGGCTCCACCTACTGAACCAAAGCAACAGTCAAGTCAAGTCCAGCACGTTCATACTCAGAACAACTTTGAGTCCTCCTAAGTCGAGGTCTCTAATTAATTGAGGTCATTCATGTAGCCAGTTCACACCCAGTTCACAAAGCCACCTGGTAACATTAATCTTTCCTAATCACAACCATGATTTCTTAATCATAGTCATCTTTTCTAATCATAATTAATTATAACCACAGAAGAAGTGCCATAGTTCTAGCTGTGCAAACTCAGAGCATGGTACTTATCTCTTTCAGGTCTTTGCATCTGCCTGTGTCAAAAAACCAGGGACTGGCAAGATGGTGTCTCATATCTTTTCCAGCCCTACAACCCTAAATTCAGTTTTCACTCTAGGATTAATGGTTAATCCACAAGACACACCTCACACACTACCAGGGTAGGTCTCAGGGAAGGCATATGACTTCCCTTTCTGATTATTAATTGCCTGATTAATAACTAGAAGTGTTACCATACTAATTTTGAAATAGCATATGTCTGTTGTGCTTAGTCGTGTCCAACTTTTTGTGACCCCATGCCAGGTTCCTCTGTCCATGGGATTCTCCAGGCAAGAATACTGGAGTGGGTTGCCATTTCCTACTCCAGGGGATCTTCCTGACCCAGGGATCAAACCCGTGTCTCTTGCATCTCCTGCACTGGTAGGTGGATTCTTTGCCACTAGCACCACCTGGGAAGCCCCATGATATGCATGGGAAAATAACAATTATTGGAATCAATATCAAAATGAACTATAGATGTAAAAACAGTCATGATTGAATTTTTATCGTGTGCCAGATGCTATTTTGTTTTATATTATCTCATTTAATCCTCATATGAATTGTATGAGCTGTCTCATTATTTGTTATTTTACTGATGAGGGAACTAAAGCTCAGAGAGGTTGCCAAATGGCACACAATGGAAAAGTCATGACTCAGTCATAGCAATTCTGGACCCATCTAACTACTGGGCTTTATATTCTAAACACAGATGAAGTGTCAGCTATGTGTGTCAGGCCACTGTGACCTGGGAATATTATCACAAATGTATGGAATTAGAAGAAATGCACCCTAAAAATTCTTCCAATTTTAAAATGACACAATTATGATTTTAAAGGAAAATTCATTTAGTAGAAACTAATTTCTTTCTCTTATTGGTAAGAGAGAAGGTTGTGGACTATTTAAATTTTATAAGGGCAGGAAGTTTGTCTGCTGTAACCCTCGTGCCTAGAGCAGTGTTGACATGTGATAGGCACTCAATAAATATTTATTGAATATGTAAATGAGGAAATCAAGGTCTTACAAGGTCCATTTTGAGAGAAATATTTTCCACGGTCTTCCTATCTTTTACTTGTGGACTTACTTGCATATCCTAGGTATTTACTTCTGGGATTTTGTATAGTTAACTATTAACCTCTTACAGAACTAAAGAGGACCTAAAAAGCCTCTTGATGAGGGTGAAAGAGGGGAGTGAGAAAGCTGGCTTAAAACTCAACTTTCAAACAACTGAGATCATAGCATCCAATCCCATCACTTTATGGCAAATAGATGGAGTAAAAGTGGAAATGGCAGCAGATTTTATTTTCTTGAGCTGGAAAATCACTATGGACGGTGACTGCAGCCATGACATTAAGAGATGCTTCCTCTTTGGAAGGAAAGCTATGATAAATCTAGACAGTGCATTAAAAAGAAGAGACGTCACTTTGCCGACAAAGATCTGTATAGTCAAATCTATGGTTTTTTCAGTAGTCATGTGTGGATGTGAGAGTCAGACCATAAAGAAGGCTGAGCACTGAAGAACTGATGAATTCGAACTGTGGTGTTAGAGAAGACTCCTGAGAATCCCTTGGACAGCAAGGAGATCAAACCAGTTAATCCTAAAGGAAATCAACCCTGAGTGTTCATTGGAAGGACTGATGCTGAAGCTGAAACTCCAATACTTTGGCCACCTGATGCAAAGAACTGATTCATTGGGAAAGATTGAGGGCAGGAGAGAAGGGGATGACAGAGGATGAGATGGTTGGATGGCATCACTGACTCAGTGGCCATGAGTTTGAGCAAACTCTAGGATATAGTGAAGGACAGGGAAGCCTTGGTGTGCTGCAGTCCTTGGGGCTGCAAAGAGCTGGACATGGCTTAGCGACTGAACAACAACAACCTCTTATGATTTCATATTGCAAACAACTATTCCTCAGTTCAGTTCAGTTCAGTAGCTCAGTAGTGTCCAATTTTTAACGACCCCATGAACTGCAACACGGCAGGCCTCCCTGTCCATTACCAACTCCCAGAACCTACTCAAACTCATCTCCATTGAGTCCGTGATGCCATCCAATCATCTCATCCTCTGTCGTCCCCTTCTCCTCCTGCCCTCAATCTTTCTCAGCATCAGGGTCTTTTCAAATGAGTCAGCTCTTTGCATCAAGTAGCCAAATTATTGGAGTTTCAACTTCAACATCAGTCTTTCCAATGAACACCCAGGACTGATCTCCTTTGGGATGGACTTGTTGGATCACCTTGCAGTCCAAAGGACTCTCAAGAATCTTCTCCAACACCACAGTTCAAAAGCATCAATTCTTTGGCGCTCAGCTTTCTTGATAGTCCAACTCTCACATCCATACATGACCACTGGAAAAACCATAGCCTTGACTAGACGGACCTTTGTTGGCAAAGTAATGTCTCTGCTTTTTAATACCCTGTCTAGGTTGGAAATAACTTTCCTTCCAAGAAGCAAGCATCTCTTAATTTCATGGCTGCAGTTACCATCTGCAGTGATTTTGGAGCCCAAAAAATAAAGTCAGTCACTGTTTCCACTGTTTATCCATCTATTTGCCATGAAGTGATGGGACCAGATGCCATGATCTTTGTTTCCTGAATGTTGAGCTTCAAGCCAACTTTTTCACTCTCCTCTTTCACTTTCATCAAGAGGCTTTTGAGTTCCTCTTCACTTTCTGCCGTAAGGGTGGTGTCATCTGCATATCTGAGGTTATTGATATTTCTCCCAGCAATCTGGATTCCAGCTTGTGCTTCTTCCAGCCCAGCGTTCCTCATGATGTACTCTGCATATAAGTTAAATAAGCAGGGTGACAATATACAGCCTTGACATACTCCTTTTCCTATTTGGAACCAGTCTGTTGTTCCACGACCAGTTCTAACTGTTGCTTCCTGACCTACATACAGGTTTCTCAAGAGGCAGGTCAGGTGGACTGGTATTCCCATCTCTTTCAGAATTTTCCACAGTTTATTGTGATCCACACAGTCAAAGGCTTTGGCATAGTAAATAAAGCAGAAATAGAAGTTTATCTGAAACTCTCTTGCTTTTTTGATGATCCAGCTGATGTTGGCAATTTGATCTCTGGTTCCTCTGCCTTTTCTAAAATCAGCTTGAACATCTGGAAGTTCACAGTTAATTTTCCTAATCTGTAAATAATCTGATAATTTTATATATATAATAATTTAAGATTCTTATTTTTAAAATAGGCAATTGAAAAAATTTTCCCTTGCACTTTGCATTTTGGAAGTTTCACTAGTCCTTTCTACTCAAAAATCACAAATATATATTTCTATATTTTCTCCTATTTGCTTTAGTTTGTCTTTCATGCTTAGTTCTTTAATCCATTGATACCCATCTATGTACATTGTGTAAGTTTTCCAATTCTATTTTCCCCTGTAGAGTCCGTCAGTTTCCTCAATAACATCCATTGAGCAGTCCATTTATTTTGCCTCATGGAGTCGAGTAGTATTTCCCTCATGTACCAAGTTCCCCTAAACATACAGGTGTGTCACTGAGCTCTTTCTTCTGATCTACTGGCTTATTTACCTATGGCTGCACCAGGTCCACACTGCTTTATTATCATGGCTTTTTGGTATGAAAGTGAAAGTCACTCAGTCATGTCTGACTCTTCGCGAGAGCTCCAGGCCAGAATATTGGAGTGGGTGGTCTTTCCCTTCTCCAGGGATCTTCCCAACCCAGGGATCAAACCCAGGTCTCCTGCATTGTGGGCAGATTCTTTACCTGCTGAGCCGCAAGGGAAGCCCAAGATTACTGGAGTGGGTAGCCTATCCCTTCTCCAGCAGATCATCCTGACTCAGCAATCGAACTTGGGTCTCCTGCATTGCAGGCGGATTCTTTACCAGCAGAGCTGTTAGAGAAGCTTTACCAAATGAGCCATGAGCTACTAGGGAAGCTTTATGGTATATCTTACCATATTTCGGTGGAGAGGAGCATTTTTCTCTTCTTTTTCAAAACTGCTTTAGCTATTTATGGATCTCTATTCTACTACAAATTCAGAATAAGTTGTTGGATTCCTTTTAAAAACTTCTGCTAGAATTTTTAGCAACTTTATAAATGAGTCCATAGAGAATTGCTGTCTCTCAAATTTCATTGTGGGTATATTATTTTCATTCCAACATCTGAAGTGTGTGTCTTTGCAACTCTACGTACTACAGCCCGCCAGAGTCCCCTACCCATGCAATTCTCCAGGCAAGAATACTGAAGTGTGTTGCTATTTCCTTCTCCAGGGGATCTTCCTGACCCAGGGATTGAACTTGAATCTCCTGTAATGGCAGGTGGGGTTTTTTCCACTGACCCACCAGAGAAATTCTCTCCTAATAATACAAACCTCTTAACTAATATCTCTCCTCCCTCCTTCTCTTCATCTCCCTCCCCACATCTCTCACTCTCTGCCTCTCTCTCTTTCTGAAATCTTATCTAGCATATCCCTGAAGATGGGATCACACCTCATTTCACTTTGGCCCAGAGCCACTAGAATGAGGTTTGGTACACAGATCCTTGTGTTAGCTTCCTAGAGCTGCCATAACACACTGTCACAAACTAGATGATTTAAAACAGCAGAAATGTTAAGAAATTATAAACATTAACTGACCCTCAAAAACATTCAGGGCTTTTAAGGGTTGCACTGTGTTCCCCAAAAGATATGGTGAAGTCCTTATCTCCAGTCCCTCAGAATGTGGTTGTATTTAGAAATAGGGTCATTGCATACATGTATCATTAGTTAAATGAGGTCATACTGGAGTAAGGTGGGCCCTACTCCAATATGACCTGTGATCTGTAGGAGGCTGTAAGTCTTAACTCAAGGTGTTGCAGAGCCATGCTCCTTCTGAAACTGATATGAGAATCCTTCTTTGCCTCTTCCAAGCTTCTAGTAGTTTTCCAGCATCTCTACCGAACCTTGGCTTTTGATGTATCACTCTAATCCTCCATCCTCACAAGTTATTCTCCCTGTGTCTCTGCATTTCCCTGTGGCCATCTTCCTATAAGGTCACAGGTCATATCTGAATAAGACCCACACTACTTGGCAGAGTATAGCCCTTTCCAGGCAACCACTCAATTTTTTTAGCCTATATACCATAAATTGGGGAAAGATAGAGCTTCTCTGACATATGTAAGTACATACCTTCACTATATGGGTGGTTCAGAGCACACATTTCTACTCAGAGAGAGGGAGGCTGATGAAAGCAGAGGGCCCTACCCACCTAGATTTCTTGGTAAGCAATCAATAAATAGGTATTTACTGATAACCATTTTGCTTAGTGCTTGCTTCCATGTTTTTTGTTATTTGGGACTAGAGATATAATATATAGACACAACCCTTAACTGAGGCTGAACCTAGGATCATAGATTGCATGAACTTGTCAGGTCCCCTTCAGTTCAGTTCAGTTCAGTCGCTCAGTCGTGTCCGACTCTCCGCGACCCCATGAATCACAGCACGCCAGGCCTCCCTGTCCATCACCAACTCCCGGAGTTCACTCAAACTCATGTCCACAGAGTCGGTGATGCCATCCAGCCATCTCATTCTCCGTCGTCCCCTTCTCCTCCCGCCCCCAACCTTTCCCAGCATCAGAGTCTTTTCCAGTGAATCAACTCGTCGCATGAGGTGGCCAAAGTATTGGAGTTTCAGCTTTAGCATCAGTCCCTCCAATGAACATCCAGGATTGATCTCCTCTAGAATGGACTGGTTGGATCTCCTTGCAGTATAAGGGACTCTCAAGAGTCTTCTCCAACACCACAGTTCAAAAGCATCAATTCTTCGGCGATCAGCTTTCTTCACAGTCCAACTCTCACATCCATACATGACCACGGGAAAAACCATTGCCTTGACTAGACGGACCTTGGTTGGCAAAGTAATGTCTCTGCTCTTTAATATACTATCAAGGTTGGTCATAACTTTCCTTCCAAGGAGCAAGCGTCTTTTAATTTCATGGCTTCAATCAGCATCTGCAGTGATTTTGGAGCCCAAAAAAATAAAGTCTGATACTGTTTCCACTGTTTTTCCATCTATTTCCCATGAAGTGATGGGACCAGATGCCATGATCTTTGTTTTCTGAACGTTGAGCTTCAAGCCAACCTTTTCACTCTCCTCTTTCACTTTCATCAAGAGGCTTTTGAGTTCCTCTTCACTTTCTTCCATAAGGGTAGTGTCATCTGCATATCTGAGGTTATTGATATTTCTCCCAGCAATCTTGATTCCAGCCTGTGCTTCTTCCAGCCCAGCGTTCCTCATGATGTACTCTGCATATAAGTTAAATAAGCAAGGTGACAATATACAACCTTGACGTACACCTTTTCCTATTTGGAACCAGTCTGTTGTTCCATGTCCAGTTCTAACTGTTGCTTCCTGACCTGCATACAGGTTTCTCAAGAGGCAGGTCAGGTGGTCTGGTATTCCCATCTCTCTCAGAATGTTCCACAGTTTATTGTGATCCACACAGTCAAAGGCTTTGGCATAGTCAATGAAGCAGAAATAGATGTTTTTCTGAAACTCTCTTGCTTTCTCCATGATCCAGCGGATGTTGGCAATTTGATCTCTGGTGCCTCTGCCTTTTCTAAAACCTGCTTGAACATCTGGGAGTTCACGGTTTACATACTGCTGAAGCCTGGCTTGGAGAATTTTGAGCATGACTTTACTAGCGTGTGAGATGAGTGCAATTATGCGGTAGTTTAAGCATTCTTTGGCATTGCCTTTCTTTGGGATTGGAATTCCTCAGTTTTTCTTTGTCTTTCATGAACTTCAGACTTTTAAAGAGTCTCTCAGTTTAGGTTTGTCTTAAGTTTCCTCTGATTATACTCAAGTTTCACATTTTTGCAAGAATATCACAAAAGTAATATTGCTTACTCTCAATGTGTCACATTGGAGGGCATGAGATGCTGATTTGCCCCACTGCTGTTGAGGTTGACTTTGATCTTTTGCTTAAAGTAGGACTTTCCAGGTCTCACCACCGAAAAGTTACTGTTTTCCTTTTTATAATTAATATTGTGTGAGGTTAATTAATCTTATGAAATTATCCTCTTTTTTATTATACTTTAACCCACTCAGTTTAACATTCATTGTTCTTGACTAAACTTTGATTATTACTGTGACATTTGCCAAATGATCATTTATTGCCATAATTTTTTACATTAGTTGGAATTCTACTCTAAAGAGGAGTTTTTATTCCTTCTCCATTTGTTTATTTATTCAGTTATTCACATCACCATGTATTCCTGATTTCCTATTTTACTCTATGTGTACTGAGTCATCATATTCTGTTACAAATGTTGGCATACCCCAATGCCAGATGATAGGTTGAGCCCTTCACCCTCCATGGTATTTGAAAATAGGAGCCTTTAGGAGGTAATTAGGGTTAGATGAGGTCATGAAGGGGGCTTCTCTGGTGGGTCAGTGGTAAAGTACCTGCCTGCCAATGCAGGAAACACAGGATCAATCCCTGGGTAGGAAAGATCCTCTGGAGAAGGAAATGGCAACCTATTAAGTATTCTTGCCTGGAGAATCCCATGGACAGAGGAGCCAGGCAGACTACAGTCCATGGGGTCCAAAGTGTTGGACACAACTGGGCACAAAGTCATGAAGCAGGGTACCTCATGATGGGATTATTGCCATTATAAGAAGGGACACCAGAAAAATTGCTGTCCTCGAGAAGGAAATGGCAACCCACTCCAGTATTCTTGTCTGGGAAATCCAAAGGACAGAGGAAACTGGAGGGCTGCAGTCTCTGGGGTTGCAAAAGTGTCAGACACGACTTAGCGACTAAACAACAGCAGCAAACATTGAGTACATATTAGCCAACTTTTTAAAAATAAAATAACTTGATTCTTGTTTTTGTTCAATTTAAGTTACAGAATGTGGATGAGTAGTATTATTGATCTCATATGTAAGAATAGCCACATGCTATAAGCAGAAAATTTTGACTCATTGTTTTATCACAGGGGATTTTTTTTCTTGGCCTCCGGTATTAATAAAAGGCCTTGCAGGCAAACACATTAATCTAACTTTTAAATATCACTTGTAATTTATAATTTTATTTTAGCTTTAAATTATTGTCCCATTTCAGTCCTAAGATTTTTCTTCCTAAGAGGCATAATTAACCAATGAAAATTATTTTTTATTAGAAAGTAAAAATAAATATTTACATACAAATGAGAAAACTTAAGATCAATACATTTAAAAGAAATAACGGTTTTAGATTACTTCCATGAAAAGCAGCTTTATATACAGAAATTTAGAAAGAAAAAATAAGAATCATTGTTTAAAGGTATATAAAGATATGCAAAAAATTTCCATTGTAAAAAAAAAAAAGCAAGCTGTCTTTCTCCATGGACACACATATAAGAGGTCGCATGAGCACACAGAGAGATGGCAGCTGCTTACAAGCCAAAAGAAAGAAACGTTTCTGGCACCTTGATTTTGAACTTTATAACTGTGAGAAATTTCTGTTGTTTAAACCACTTAGTCTTTCGTATTTTGTTATAACTGCCTGACCGAACGGAGAAGGCAATGGCAAGCCACTCCAGTACTCTTGCCTAGAAAATCCCATGGGTGGAGGAGCCTGGTAGGCAGCAGTCCATGGGATCGCTATGAGTTGGACATGACTGAGCGACTTCACTTTCACTTTTCACTTTCACACATTGGAGAAGGAAATGGCAACCCACTCCAGTGTTCTTGCCTGGAGAATCCCAGTGACAAGGGAGCCTGGTAGGCTGCCGTCTTTGTGGTCGCACAGAGTCGGACACGACTGAAGTGACTTAGCAGCAGCAGCCTGACCTAAAACATGACCATTTATTATTTTGTTCTCAGATTATCCCAGATTTGGCCAGTGTTTCAAGTTGACCTGTGCATCTTGTTTTAATGACCCCATGTTTATTGAGCACTTCCTTACTTTCTGATACCACTTATTTTTTTGCCGTATGATCACCCTGGCCCTAGCCATTTGTCCAAGGAGCCCCAGTTCCTTTTATTTGAGAATGGTAGGTGGAGACCAAGATCTGGGTGTCAGGAGTACCTAATGATCTTGGAAAATCATTGCCTCTATGCTTTTTTAACAGACAGAGCTAGGAAATACACACACAAACACACACCCCTCTTCCTGTAACCATCCACCCATCTTGAAATAGTCCCCCTTACAGAACCAGGACCAGACAATCTAGAGATAGTTTGTGGGAGGGGACACATCCACAAGGAGAGAAGGCAAGGAAATTTCCAGGAAAGCGGGAACTCACATGTTTATGTGATGTTTCTCGGCAGTCCGATAGGAAGTCTCTGGGGGCAGAAAACTCTGAAGGGCATCAGTGGCTTAGAGCCTATATAACCACAGGTTTTGTCTTATCTATGACGAGAAGATGTTGGGCACTGTTTGGTGAAGTGTGCAAAGCAGGCAGGCAGCTCTAAATGGCTAAGAATCTGCTAATTTGGTTTATGCTTAAAACAACTAGTTGTGTAAAAATTTGAATTTGGTGCTGGTAGGCTTTTGGGTTAATTGGTACCAGTCCTTGATGGTGTTTTTTTTTTTCCAGTTTGCTTGAGATATAATTGACCTACAGCACTATATAAAGTTAAGGTCTACAGTATAGTGATCTGACTTACCTATGGCATGAAACGATTAACGCAATAAGTTTAGTGAGCATCCATCATCTCATATAGCTACAAAGTTAAAGAAATAGAAAAAATGTTTTTCTTTTGATAAGAACTCTTGGAATCTATTCCCAACAACTTTCATATATAACTTTGTTGTTGTTTAGTTACTAAGTCATGTCCAACTCTTTGCAACTCCATAGACTGCAGCCCACCAGGCCCCTCTGTTCATGGGATTTCCCAGGCAAGATTATTGGAGTGGGTTGCCATTTCTTTCTCTAATATATAACTTACAGCAGTGTTAACTATATTTATTATGCTTTACATGGCATCTCATGTACTTATTGATCTTCTAATTGAAAGTTTGTACCTTTTAACTACCTTTAGCCGATTCCTCCTTCCCTCACCCCACACTTTTGGTAAACCACAAATCTGGTCTCTTTTTCTATGAGTTTATTTTTTAAGTAAATTGACCCACAATGGTATGTTAATTTCTGTTACACGACATAGTGATTTGATATTTATATATGGTTTAAAATGATCCTCATGAGAAGTCTAGTTACAATATGTCACCATGTGTGCATGCTTTGTCGCTTCAGTTGTGTCCGACTCTTTGTGACCCAATGGACTGTAGCCCACCAAACTCCTCTGTGCATGGGATTCTCCAGGCAAGAACACTGGAGTGGGTTGAAATTTTCCTTCTCCAGGGGATCTTCCCAACCCAGCGAGACCAAACCCACGTCTCTTACGTCTCTTGCATTGGCAGGCAGGTTCTTTACCACTAGTGCCACCTGGGAAGCCCAATATCTCACCATACTACATATTATTGACTATATTCCCTACACTGTAGATGGCTATATATATATATGATTATTTTACATTGCTGATCTCTTAAGTACAGACATATTTTAACAACCTTGTATTTTTCCTACCTCCCCCTCCACCAAGGTTTATTGTTTTTGATATTGTATTTTACATCTTTTTTTCTTGTGTATCCTTTAGCCACTTATTTGGATATAGGTGATTTTACTGCTTTTGTCTTTTAACTTTCTTGAAAGCTTTATGCATAGTTGATTTATTATCTTTATTATATATTTGCCTTTAAAAATGAGGTTTTCCTTTCATAATTGTCATGTTCTAGTTACGACCTTTCCTCTTCTGCTTAAAGTCTCCTTAGCATTTCTTGTAAAGCTAGTTTGGTGATGCCGAACTCTTACCTTTTGTTCATGTGTAAAGCTTTTGATTTCTCTATCAAATCTGAATGAACCCCTTTCCAGGCTGAGTATTCTTAGTTACAGTTTTTTCTCTTTCACCACTTTAAATATACCCTGCCACTTCCTTCTGGCCTGAAGAGTTTCTGCTGAATAGTCAGCCGAGAGCCTTATGCGAGTTCCCATGCACATCACTCTTTTCTTTTCCCTTGCTGCTTTAACTATTCTCTCTTTGTCTTTAATTTTTGCCATTTTAAAATACAGTTTGTCTTTGTATGGTCCTCTTTCAGTTGATCTTGCTTGGGACTCTCTCTGCTTCCTCGACCCAGATGTTTCTTTCCTTTCTCAGGTTAGACAAGTTTTCAGCTATTATGTCTTCAACAAAAGTTCTCTTCCCTTTTCTCTCTCTCTTCTAATTCTGGCACACACTAAAATGTAAATGCTATGCTTGATGTTGTCTCTTAAACTATCCTCATTTCTTTCTTGCCTTGTTCAGCTTCAGTGATTTCTACTACTGTTTTCCAGTTTGCTGATCCATTCCTCTGTATTATCTAATTTACTATTGATTCTTTCTAATGTAGTTTTCATCTCAGTTATTGTATTCATCTCTATTTTGTTCTTCTTTATGTTTCTTAATCCTTTTTAAAAACTCCTAATTTCTCACTCTATTCATCCAGTCTTCTCCTGAGTGCTTGGAACATCTTTTCAATCATTATCTTGTACTCTCTATGAAGTAGATTGCCTAGTTCAACTTCACTGAGTTCTGAGATTTTATCCTGTTCTTTTATTTTGGACATAATCCTCCATTACTTCACTTTGCTAATTTGCTGTTTTTATGTCTATGCATCTAGTAGGTAGCTTATGTTTCCAGGCCTTGGAGAAGTGACCTTTGGTAGGAGACTGCCTATGCATCCCAGGAGCTCTGCTGCCAGTATCCATGTCCCCAGATTGCCTCCTGCCTCTCCAGGAGGCTCTCCAAGATTAGCAAGTAGGTCTGACCCAGGGTCTCTTCAAATTACTGCTTCTGCCTTGGGTTCTGAAGCCTGTGAGATTTTGTGTGCATCCTTCAAGAGTTGTGTCTCCATTTGCCACAGTCCTCTGACTCTTCTAAAAGTGTTACTGGCCTTCAAAGCCAGATGTTCCTTCCTAATGCAGGATCCCCAAGGTGGGGACCCTGATATGGAACTCAGACTATTTGCTCAATGAGAAGACTGTGATTATCCTCTCATTTGTAAATTACCCACCTGGAGGTATAGGACAATACCATATCTCTGCCTTTCCTACCTGTGTCATGGTTACCTCTTTATATCTTTAATTGTAGAAGATCTTTTCTGCTGGTCTTCCAGTTTTTCCCACCAATAGTTGCTCTGTAAATAGTTGTAAGTTTGATGTTCCCATGGGAGGAGATGAGCTCAGGGTCTTCCTACTCTGCCATCTTGACCACTCCCCTATTTGGTTGACCTTGCAGTATTTGGCTGGAATGTCCTTCAATCCATGACACTTTATCCCTACATCTATTAATAGATGAGTGATCTCAAGTGAAGTAATTCATCCATTTTGATTTTTTAAATGTAGGTTTTATTCAGTGTTTGAACCACAGTCTAAGAAAGTGATATCCTTGGCCTCTATTTTGATTCACTGCATACTGATCTCCCCAGGTTGCTTTTTGGTATCATGAAACTGATCTTTTTGGAAAGACACAATAAGAAGCGACCTTATGACATCTGTAACTGTATTTGCAGTGGAGATGTTATTGAAGCCATTGTGTGTCATATCTTTAAGTGTTCCCTACATGCAGTCTTCTGAGTAATTTCTTTCAAAACTGAGTTCTACAAAGTGTTGCTTGGCCTTAGAAACCGTAAGTTTTCTTCTTTTGGACAATGAATATTATTCAACTAAATTTGGGGGGTGCTATCTTTTTTAGGAAGCTGAAAGCTAAATTTGTGTCCCACCTGTAGCCAATTATGTTGGACAATATTACTTTAGTATGTGTGTGCTCATTTCACTTTTATTTTATCTGATCCTGATTTTTAGTGTATTTTTTTGTTGTTAGGTATTATGTGTTACCTAAAAGCACTCTCAAATTCTCCATAATCTTAAAACATGGGAAGAATATTGGGTTGGCCAAATGCTCATTTGACTTTTCCATAAAAGTTCTCATGGGAAAACCCAAATGAACTTTTGGCCAACTCAATAAATAAGCAACTGAATAGTAAATTTAAGATGCTTTGATATATTCTTTATTTTTTATTGAAATGACATAGATTGATTTATTTGTATCTGTTGAAGACGTAGTCCTAAATTGTTCATGGGACAGTGGCAAATAGAGACTGGGAAATGCCAGAGAGCCCTAAGAGTATAAAAATACAGCTTCAGGTAAGGACAAGTGGTTTCTCAATTGGGTGGATCTAGTCACTGCTCTCAGAGAAGGCAATGGCAAGCCACTCCAGTACTCTTGCCTAGAAAATCTCATGGATGGAGGAGCCTGGTAGGCTTCAGTCCATGGGATCACTATGAGTCGGACATGACTGAGTGACTTCACTCTCACTTTTCACTTTCATACATTGGAGAAGGAAATGGCAACCCACTCCAGTGTTCTTGCCTGGAGAATCCCAGTGACAGGGGAGCCTGGTAGGCAGCCATCTATGGGGTCGCACAGAGTCGGACACGACTGAAGTGACTTAGCAGCAGCAGCAGCAGCAGTCACTGCTCTTTTCTTGGATTTAGGAATGTCCATCACTTTCCATTCCCACTGAGGTCTACTTTCTGAATATGGTACTTCCAGAGTTTCAAAATTTTTGCCAACAAGGCCATTGGAGGCAAGAATATAAATGGTATTTACTATGTAATATCTGTATACTTGGTTGCCAGACTCTATTACAAGTGATTTTCCAAGAAGATTTGTGATATTGCAGGGAGCTTTTACTGTTTTCAAGACTTTCAGGAACTGTATGCAAGTTTAATATTTGAAGCTCTCTTTTCCATACTGACAAAAAGAAGTTACATGCTCATTAAGACACATGTATTAAATATTTTTAGTACTGGTTAAATTTATATCTCTGTTTTAAGCATATTTCTACTAATCCTCCAAAAGAAAATTATGATTAAAATACTTATAAGATAATGCCGTAAATATACTTGCTGGTTAATTAAAAAAAAAAAAAAAGAATCCAAGATTGCAATGGTAAAAGAAAGTTGACAAAAGGTGACTGATCTTTTCATGTATCACAACCTGAGGAATTATCTCCTACCTATTCATTCATTCAACAAATATTTATTAAGAGTATATGTAGTACCAGGTACCTTCTACTCTATTTCTAGCATGAAAACTATGAATATATATAAACCAATATTTTATAATGCGAAACTCCCAAAGAAAGTGTTAGTAACCTGTGGTTTTTCTATAAAACAGACATAGTTTCAGAAAAGTTTTATATCCAAATGTGAATATCTCTGATAAGACTAAGTAGAGACATTTATCATTTCAATTAACCAACTCAATTATTCACTGAATGATATGTCAGATTCTTCACTATTTTTATTTTTCTTACTGATGATAGACCAACATATTTTCATTTTTAAAATGGGTGTGTGCCCATAGTAAAATATTCAAAATATCAAGAAAAATAAGAAAACATTTCCCACAACCCTACTTCCCATATATGAATTCTTCTAATAGTCTGCTATGCCATTCTAATATTTTATGCATTTACATATATTGCTCATTGGAAACAATTTTATACCTCATTTTATTCTCTTAAAGTTATTTTCTGAACATTTCTTGTATCATTAGTAATTTTTAAAGAATGCTTTAAAGAAATATCAATGTGCTATCAAATGATCATAGCATAAGTAACCTGAATGATGAATATTTAGATTCACTCTTTCCTATTTTTGAAATTACTGTGTTAAACTTTATAAGTTACTCATTATACAGGTTCTCAAACAACAGCCAAGAAAATCCAATATTGAATGAGAGCATTTTACCAGCTTAAAATAGAAGCAGCTCTTATCGGGACTAGAAAGAGGGATGATGAATCTTGTTCAGCTAGTTTCTCAAACATTTTAAATGTTGAGTTGCAAGAGGAGTTTGGAGTTCTGTCGTAGGAGTCTTCCCCATAGTAATTGATGAAACATGATAGAATATTAGGACTCTATATGTCACAATAGGATGGAAGATAATGCAATATTGTGAGAAGCTCATAGATTCTGGAATCAGAAATGTCTGGTTTTGAATCCTGAGTATTCCACCTTGAATAGCATCTACAAAATGGGAAAAATAATAACTTTGAATTATTCTGGTGAAGAATATGTTAACTAATGTATATAATAGGTCCAATAGAGTGTGCATCAAAAATAAATGACCAATTTATTGTAGATTGATTATGATTAATATGATATGATTAATACTGGCTGTTTTTATTTTAAAATTATATATAAAACTAAGATCATGGCATCTGCTGCCATCACTGAATGGCAAATATATGGGGGAAACAATGGATTTTTGGGCTCCAAAATCACTGCAGATGGTGACTGCAGCCGTGAAATTAAAAGACGCTTGCTCCTTGGAAGAAAAGCTATGACCAACCTAGACAGCATTTTAAAAAGCAGAGACATTGCCAACAAAGGTCCGTCTAGTCAAAGCTATGGTTTTTGCAGTAGTCATGTATGGATGCGAGAGTTGGACTATAAAGAAAGCTGAGCGCCGAAGAAATAATGTTTTTGAACTGTGGTGTTGGAGAAGATTCTTGAGAGTCCCTTGGACTGCAAGGAGATTAAGCCAGTCAGTCCTAAAGGAAATTGGTCCTGAATATTCATTGGAAAGACTGATGCTGAAGCTGAAATTCCAATACTTTGGCCGCCTAATGTGAAGAACTGACTCATTGGAAAAGACCCTGATGCTGGGAAAGTTTGAGGAGAAAGTAGGAGGAGAAGGGGATGACAAGAGGACGAGATGGTTGGATGGCATCACTGACTCAGTGGCCATGAGTGTGAGCAAGCTCTGGGAATTGGTGATGGACAAGGAAGCCTGACGTGCGATAGTCCATGGGGCCGCAGAGTTGGACATGATTGAGCAACTGAACTGATATACATGTGTGTGTGCTCAGTCATGGATAACTCTTTGTGACCCCATGGACTGTAGCCTGCCAAGCTCCTCTGTCCATGAAAATTTCCAGGCAAGAATCCTGGAGTGAGTTGTCATTTCCTACTTCAGGGAATCTTCCCAACCCAAGGATCAACATAGATATGTGTATTTCATTATTTAATAAAAATTACTGTGTGGGGCAAGGCAGTGTCCTTTATCTGACTCTAGTGACGCCATGCAGATATTCCAGAGGACAGTGACTTGCAAAAATTTCTTCTCATGTGAATCGAAAGCTCCCAAGCTCTTCAAAACAACAATTTCTCCATTTGTTGTGAAATAGATGTCTTAACAGAAACTGTTAGCAGAGCGGCTGATCAGTAACAAAAATTGATCTATTTGTCACTAAGGACAGCAATTGGAACTTAAAAACCTCTACCCCAGGAACGAATTTTCTATCCTCTTCTTGTCTCTCAGTCGTGTCCGACTCTTTGTGACCCCACGGACGGTAGCTTGCCAGGCTCCTCTGTCAATGGAATTTTCCAGGCAAGAATACTGTAGTGGGGTGCCATTTCCTACACCAGGGGATCTTCCCAACTCAAGGATCAAACCCATGTCTCTTGTGTCTCCTGCATTGGTGGGAGAATTCTTTTACCATTAGCACCACCTGGGAATCCTGGGAGCCTTTTTATCTTCTAGTGTCATATAAATCACTCAGAGATTGTGTTTTATCTTTTCTATTCAGTTCAGTCAGTTCAGTTCAGTCGCTCAGTCGTGTCCGACCCTTTGCGACCCCATGAATCACAGCACGCCAGGCCTCCCTGTCCATCACCAACTCCCGGAGTTCACTCAAACTCATGTCCATCGAGTCGGTGATGCCATCCAGCCATCTCATTCTCGGTCGTCCCCTTCTCCTCCCGCCCCCAACCTTTCCCAGCATCAGAGTCTTTTCCAGTGAGTCAACTCGTCGCATGAGGTGGCCAAAGTATTGGAGTTTCAGCTTTAGCATCAGTCCTTCCAATGAGCACCCAGGATTGATCTCCCTTAGAATGGACTGTTTGGATCTCCTTGCAGTCCAAGGGACTCTCAAGAGTCTTTTCCAGCACCACAGTTCAAAAGCAACAACTCTTCGGCGATCAGATTTCTTCACAGTCCAACTCTCACATCCATACATGATCACTGGAAAAACCATAGCCTTGACTAGACGGACCTAGTATTTATTAAATAACCTGAAAGTAGGACTTGGGGCTCCTGCTCTTAAACAATAAATTAATTGGAAGGAGAAAGAGCGTTGAAACATTACCTACAAAGTGCCCTTGTGATTACAGAAGGGCTGCCTAGTCACACTGGACACCTTTAGTCTCCAAGCTAGTGCCACCCTGCATGCCAGGAGCCATAGAGACATAGGTGTGGACATCGGATTTTCTTCCTTGAGGGGCTACAGATGGTTATCAGGAACCAGAGAGTACATATCCAACATTTCAACCAGAAACTCAACTCTGCCTACCCATAAGAATTTCCTGGAGTGGGTTTAAAAGCATCAATGATTGGACTCCCACACCAGCCCAAATAAATCAGAACCTGTAGGGGACAGGGCCTGAGGATGACATATTTTGGTTTAGGCCAGCAGATATCAAACTTCAGCATGCATCAGAAGCACTTCATGGGCTTGTTAAAGCACAGATTGCTACTCCACGTCTAGTATAGTGCTTTTACATAGTCTAGTAACAAATGGATAAATAGTGCTAGATTTGCATTTGAAAAGAAAAAATTTCTAGGACAAGGAAGATTAACTGGTGTCCATGGCTGGATGGCATCACCGACTTGATGGACATGAGTTTGCGTGAACTCCGGGATTTGGTGATGGACAGGGAGGCCTGGCGTGCTGTGATTCATGGGGTCGCAAAGAGTCGGACACGACTGAGTGACTGAACTGAACTGAACTGAACTGATGGGTGGAATTGGCTTCCCAGGTGGCACTGTTGCTGCTAAGTCCCTTCAGTCGTGTCCAACTCTGTGCAACTCCATAGATGGCAGCCCACCAGGCTCCCCCGTCCCTGGGATTCTCCAGGCAACAACACTGCAGTGGGTTGTCATTTCCTTCTCCAATGCAGGAAAATGAAAAGTGAAAGTGAAGTCACTCAGTCGTGTCCGACTCTTAGCGACCCCATGGACTGCAGCCTACCAGGCTCCTCCGTCCATGGGATTTTCCAGGCAAGAGTACTGGAGTCGGGTGCCATTGCCTTCTCCACAGGTGGCACTAGTGGTAAAGAATCTGCCTGCCAGTGCAGGAGACGCCACTGACACAGATTTGATCCCTGAATCAGGAAACTCCCATGGAGTAGGAAATGGCAACCCAATCCAGTATTCTTGCCTGGAAAATCCCATGGACAGAGGAGCCTGGTGGGCTATAGTCCATGGGGTCACACAGAGTCGGACACGTCTGAGCATGCACGTATGCACACAGGGATGGAATTGTCAGCGGTATTTCATGGGCTTGAGCATTTGTACACACAGAGACCAGCTCCTCACTTTCATGGGATTCTTAAGTGGGAGTATGGGTCCATGATCTAGAAATGTTACAAGCCAGTCTTATAGGAATTGAAAGTTTTTTTCTTTTAGTCCTTTGTCTTCATAAACAGACTGAAGAAAAAGAAGTAATCTTTTATTTTCCCCAAAAACCAAATTTCAGTATTAATAAGCACAAAAATAGGAATTTTGTCTTATTAAAAATAATAAACCACTAAAGACATTAACTTCTCCATCCAAGTGCCAGTTTCTCCTCTACCTCTTTCGCATGGTAGACGTGGAGAGGAAACAAAAGATATGGACATGTTTTGAAGCCTGTCTATTTCATCAGCATTTTGCCTTCTCTTGGAACACATTGCACACCTAGTTTTTTCCACGATACTATTCTAGCCTGCACACCCAGTAAATGCTTCTCAGTTGGGAGGCTGTAAATGGACTCTCCCTGTGTTTCTCTGTCTGTGGTCTATGCACCACCTACCAATGAGTCACCCAGTGGACGAGTTAAAAAGGTAAATTCCTGAGACACCTGCCCCCTAGTCTGGTGAATTAGAATCTGTGTGTAAGAGGAAAGTTTCAAGTGGAGAGGCCCTAGATTCTGACTATTCTCAAATTTCTCAGATTATTTTGAAGCAGGTGAAAAGCATAAAACCACTGGACTAGGCTGACAATGGTACCAGTCTTCTTTGAAAGCTCCCTCGAAGGAAGAAGTTTAATACTACTTCCTTGACTGGAGAAGCAAGTTCAAAGCAGGAAAACGTCCACATCATAGGGTCCTTAGAGATCCATCTTAGAGTGGGCTGCTGCTGCTGCTGCTGCTAAGTCACTTCAGTCGTGTCCGACTCTGTGCAACAGTACATTTCCTGTAATCAATTTCCCAAGAGGGGTTACAGCTTTCTAGTTTTAGGGTTGTGTGGATAAAATATTAGGCTGAGTAAAATATTACCTGCCATGACTGCTAACAGTCATGGTGAATGTGGGCTGTGCAAAATGTCCCTGTGGAAATAGAAAACTAGGCCAGCCCTTTCTGGGTGACAAAGGCCATGAATAATGCACAGAGAATGCAGTTTCTTTTCATGTCACTTTTACTGTGCTAATATTTGTGACCACTTTAGAAAGTAGAAAGTGCAGGGAAAATAGGAGAAGGCATACTTTAAAATACATGTCAAGCAAAAAAGTCTAACAACTTAGATGTTGCTTTCTCACATAGTGATATATGATTACGGGAGAGAATGACAAATAAGGTGATTTCTTTGCATATCGGATAGTAAGATAGGGAGAGTTTGCTTGGTGTCAAAGCTGTGTTAAGATTTTTACATTTTTATCTTATTAAACCTCCCTCATAACATCTTTTAATAAAATTAAATACGGAACAAAGTTAAGAAAACATGAAAAAGTGTTCCAAATACTTGGAGGCAACATGTGAAGCCAGAAATCCTGGTTTGTCCTCAAGGTTATTAGCTTCAGCTTCTATGAGGTCATCTGTCAGGCAGATTTATTGGACAGGGTTACAGTTTGGTGAGCCACCAAGTGAAATGGCTTAGGGAAGCACTAAGTAGTCCTCTTGGGAAAGAAAAACAAACACATTTGGAACATCCAGTGCAATTTGTTATTTTCACCTGTGATGCTGAGGACAGAGTCACCAGCATTCCCATCAGAATGGAAGGGTCTAGGTGTCAGTCAGTTAACATTTGAAAATTCTCCTCTGTTGGCATCAGTTCAGTTTAGTCGCTCAGTTGTATCCGACTTTTTGCGACCCCATGAACCGCTGCACGCCAGGCCTCCCTGTCTATCACCAACTCCCGGAGTTCACTCAAACTAATGTCCATTGAGTCGTTGATGCCATCCAACCATCTCATCCTCTTTTGTCCCCTTCCCCTCCTGCCCTCAATCTTTCCCAGAATCAGGGTCCTTTCCAATGAGTCAGCTCTTCGCATGAGGTGGCCAAAGTACTGGAGTTTCAGCTTCAACATCAGTCCCTCCAATGAACACCCAGGACTGATTTTCTTTAGGATGGACTGGGTGGATCTCCTTGCAGTCCAAGGGACTCTCAAGAGTCTTCTCCAACACCATAGTTCAAAAGCATCAATTCTTCAGCACTCAGCTTTCTTTACAGTCCAACTCTCACATCCATACACGACCAGTGGAAAAACCATAGCCTTAACTAGATGGACTTTTTTTGGCAAAGTAATGTCTCTGTTTTTTAATATGCTGTCTAGGTTGGTCATAACTTTCTGTTTGCAAATTACATAATATAAGACATCCTGTAGAAGGCAGTTTTCTTGTTTTAAAGAAGTTTACAATCTATTATGAGAGGAGGAAGATAAATTCTCACTTATTTTTATTTATAAATGTGTGTGTGTGTGTGTGTGTGCTCAGTCATGTCCAATTCTTTGCAGCCCCATGGACTGTGGCCACCAGGCTCCCCTGCCCATGGAATTCTCCAGGCAAGTATACTGGATTGGATTGCCATTCCCTTCTCCAAGGCATCTTCCCAACACAGGGATCAAATTGTTAACCCTAAAAAGCAGCCTGAGCTTTGCAGATTCATGGGAGGGAATCAAGAAATGGAAAACAAAGTAATGGGGCTCATGGAGACAGGGCCCCTGTCCTTGGAGGGGTCCCAGAGTCCGGGGATGATGAGGCATAAAGAGAGGAGTCATGGAAAGCATCTCACACCACCTCTGAGCTGGACAGAGCACAGGGGAAGGGGAGAAATGAAGTGCCTGGTTGCCAGCCGTGTCCAGGTCACATTAGGCTTTCCCAGCTCTGTCTCTGGGGGTTCCGCCTTGTCTTCTCTCTGCACCACAGGCCTCACAGGACCCCTCTTCCTCCCCTCTCTTCCTGAGTCTATATAACCTGACTGTAGTGCCTTCAACATCAGAGTCCATCAGAGGCATCAGTGAGGTGTGAGGTTCCTGGCCTCCCAGAACCCAATGTTCTACTTCATTCCCAACTCCACCCTCCCTGGAGGTGTGAGTGTGCCCAAAGCTGGCTGCACACCATGTTCTCTCAGAAGTCAGCCAGTCCCTCTTTTCAGTAGCCTATAGTAACTTAATAGTATCTTAATTAAGCACGGGCTTAATTCCAGTGGTGATCAAATAGCACTCCAACTATTATTATTCATAATAATGTGATAACAGCAGGAGACTATTATTATCAAGATCCCATATTCCGGGCAGTGAGCTTAATACTCAACTAGGACTGTAGCATCTGGGGCAAGCAAGAGTCTGTCATGTGGTCACTTCTCTGTGAATACTTGCTGCTAATGGTAATCGTTCCTTTAGTCCCTTAGGGCTTCCCCTGTGGCTCACCAGTAAAGAATCCACCTGCAATGCAGGAGACCCCCGTTCAATTCCTGGGTTGGGAAGATCCACTGGAGAAGGGATAGACTACCCACTCCAGTATTCTTAGGCTTCCCTGGTGGCTCAGCTGGTAAAGAATCCACCTGCAATGTGGGAGACCTGGGTTTGATCCCTGGGTTGGGAAGATACCCTGGAGAAGGGAACGGCTACTCACTCCAGTATTCTGGCCTGGAAAATTTCATGAACAGTATAGTCCATGGGGTCCCAAAGAGTCAGACACTACTGAGCAACTTTCATTTTCACTTTAGTCCATTATTGACTGCTTCTACTGTACCCTCTGCTCTTGGGTAGCCAGATCTGCAAAGCTCTCTACTATCTGCCAGCATCATCCCAAGGTATCTCCAGGTCCACTCACCTGCTTGGCCACATTTCCTTTAGAAGTGGGAGAAAACCCAAACCTTCCCATACGATATCCCTCATCCTTCTCAACATGTTTTGGCATAAACATTAGTGAGTTCTCCTGATTTTGTTCTTGATATTCTAAGATAAGACTTTCAGACTTCTAAAAACCAAGTCACCAAATTTTGTGGTGCCCTCAAATATTGAGACCTGGCTCCTGAAATCAAAAATCACATTTCAAAAGATGAACATCTCCCTTACTTCATAAGAGTTCACAAGAATCTCCATAGAGACCCAAAAGTCAGCGATTTGACTCTTCTCTCTCATCGTTTCTATGCTGAGAATAGTTCTCCTCAAAGCCATCTTTGCTGCTGGGAAAAGGGAAAAAGAATTCTCGCTACTGGAAAATGCTGGCATTGGGAAGACAGCTAAACTTCAATTTACTATCTGCAATTACCGTCCTTGCACACAAGGAGGAGGCAAAACAGAATTCCAAAAACAAATGTAAAGAACAAATACATGGACACTGAGCAGAGAACAGAGGGGAATGGGCCGTGAGACTGGGACTGACATATACACACTGTTGTGTACGAAATAGATGACTGATGAGAACCTACTGTAAAGCACGGGGGTGGGGGAAGAAGGTGCAGTCTGTTTGTAGGACACGCATTAAATTAACCTTAAAAATGCATTCCAGTATACAGTGGATACGTGCGTGCTAAATCACTTCAGCCATGTCTGACTCTTTGTGACCCAATGAACCATAGCCTTCCAGGCTCCTCTGTCCATCAGAAATTCTCCAGGCAAGAATACTGGAGTGGTTTGCCATGTCCTCCTCCAGGGGCTCTTCCCAACCCAGGGATCAAACCCACGTCTCTTATGTTTCCTGTGTTGGCAGGCAGGTTCTTTACCACTAGCACCACCTGGGAAGCCCCCAATATACAGTTGGTGCAGACAAGCACTGTTTGATTCCATCTACACAATGTACCTAAAACAGCCAATTTCATAGAGTCAGAAAGTACATTGGTAGATGCCAGGGGCCCGCAGGAGAGGGGAGGGAGAATGGGGAGTTGGTGTTTAATGGAGACAGAGTTTCAGTTTCAGTTCAGTTCAGTTCAGTCGCTCAGTCGTGTCCGACTCTCCGCGACCCCATGAATCACAGCACGCCAGGCCTCCCTGTCCATCACCAACTCCCGGAGTTCACTCAAACTCATGTCCACAGAATCGGTGATGCCATCCAGCCATCTCATTCTCCGTCGTCCCCTTCTCCTCCCGCCCCCAACCTTTCCCAGCATCAGAGTCTTTTCCAGTGAGTCAACTCGTCTCATGAGGTGGCCAAAGTATTGGAGTTTCAGCTTTAGCATCAGTCCCTCCAATGAACATCCAGGATTGATCTCCTTTAGAATGGACTGGTTGGATCTCCTTGCAGTATAAGGGACTCTCAAGAGTCTTCTCCAACACCACAGTTCAAAAGCATCGATTCTTCGGCGATCAGCTTTCTTCACAGTCCAACTCTCACATCCATACATGACCACGGGAAAAACCATTGCCTTGACTAGACGGACCTTGGTCGGCAAAGTAATGTCTCTGCTTTTTAATATACTATCAAGGTTGGTCATAACTTTCCTTCCAAGGAGCAAGCGTCTTTTAATTTCATGGCTGCAATCAGCATCTGCAGTGATTTTGGAGCCCAAAAGTTTAGAAGGTGAAAAATTCAGGAGATGGGTGGTGATCAGTTACACAACAATGTGAATATACTCAGTGCCAATAAGTGAAAGTGAAACTGAAAGTCGCTCAGTCGTGTCCGACTCTTTGCGACCCC
This sequence comes from Moschus berezovskii, assembly GCF_049115385.1. Taxonomy (NCBI): domain Eukaryota; kingdom Metazoa; phylum Chordata; class Mammalia; order Artiodactyla; family Moschidae; genus Moschus; species Moschus berezovskii. The sequence goes on along the minus strand of NC_142469.1, from coordinate 76,704,543 downwards.
ATGGACTATAGAGTCCATGGAATTCTCCATGCCAGAATACTGGAGTGGGTAGCCGTTCCCTTCTCCTGGGGATCTCCTCAACTCAAGGACAGTTAATTATGATTAAAGTAATATGTTTTATGACTTTTGCCACAATAAAAAAATTTTTTTAAAACTTGGGTTTCTTTTAAAAGCAGAATAATGAGGATAATAGAAACATTGAGGACAGACTGAGAGAGAGTGGGTCAACAATAATTTATTACAGATGAAGTAGGGACAGATGGCACACTCCTTTTCCCCACTCTCCATATTTAGTCTTGTTAATCATTACTTTTTCATAAAGAGTATTTAGGTCAGAGTTCTGGTTGTAAGCAAGGAAAGTATACTCTGGCCAATTAAGCTGCAAGAGGAATTTATGGAAAGGATCCCAGGCAGCTCAGGGAAGTGCTGGGTGGGCTAGAAGACCAGGCTCAAGGTTGTTTCTGGGAACAAGCTCCCAAACATCATTGTGGAAGGGAATCTGCCCAGGGGCACTCACAGTGACAGGTGCCAACAGATGGTACTGTTTGTCCTGATGCCCTTAAGTGGCCTGTATCAAGTCTGCAAATGCCATAGTCACCCTTGACCTTCTGCACCAGGAACCGATCTTGCAGCTACGCAGAAGCCTTACAGGCCTACGGCCACGCAGGCCATCAGAAGGGGTATCGTGCAGAAACGCCCTTCCCAAGTGCTCACTCTGCCAGTTCAGCCTGACTGGAGGAAACTGGAAAATACAGGAAAATGCCATTTTGCAAGGAGGAAGAGGGGAGCGGAGAAGTGTGAGAATCAACTTTTCTGGGCTCTACCTACCCTTCTGAGGCTACATAGTCTCCCAACATAGGAAGACGATTCAGAAGATGCTGAATTAGGAAAAGTAATAAATGAAATTAGAAAAGGGTAGACAAAACAGTGCTGTGGAGAGATCACCAAGATATGTGGTTATGAAAAAAAGGGGAGCATAAAAATGAATAATACACTACCTTTTGTGTAGGAAAGGAAGAAAACAAGAAAAAAAATGCCTTAGCAAAAATAAACTTTAGATGGCTAAAGAAGACACCATTAAAAAAACGATTACCTCCATCTCTTTCCTAATGAGATGGACTAAGGATGGAAGGAAGAATTCTTATCTAGATCTGTATTCTGAGTCATTACCTGCTAAAGAATGTCATTTTATTGAAATCTCACTGGTTGAAATTGAAAGCCAAACAAAACAAATGACCTCTGTGGTATATTAAGTTATAAGGGTCACTCCACAGAAGAAAGATGTATAAAGCCCAACTTTAAAACAAAATACCTTTATTGGACATTCTTACTAGGATGCATTCTAGGGGAGAAAAAGCTACAAAAATTTTTTCTTAGCTCTTTTAGTGGTAATATTGATATTATATTTAAAAGTAGTTTCTTTACATTGTAGGATAAAATATGAGGGAAGAAAGACAAAACTACAAAATTAAAGAAATTAAGTAAAAATACAGTAATGACAAAATTTAATTGGAAATATCCATATGAACTACTAATAATCATAGTAGTCTCCCTGGTATGCTGCATTTAAGTTGCTGCCTTCTCCATTGACAAGAGATTCAGAGATTCAGTCATCTTTATCTGTCTGGTACAGAGAAGGGGACACCCTCAGTAGATACAGGGTTTCAGTTTTATAAGATGAGAAAGTTCTAGAATGTTCTGGTGTCCAACCACACACCTACAGCTAACACTACTGTACACTCGCAAATGGTTAAGATGGTGAATTTTATGTTATATGATTTTTACTGGGCTTTTTTAGACAGAGCATCCCAAATTGGATTTATTCAGCAGACTTATGTTTTATTGCAATGTTTCCTAAAGACGTGACTCACAGACAATGGCTGTTTCTTTTTAATACATGCAATTTTCAAAGGTTACACTCCATTTACGGCTGGAAATATTGACTGTATTCATGTGTTGTGCTGTACAACGTATCCTCGTAGCCTATCCCACCTCTATATTCCCCGACCCCCATCTTCTCCCCAGTAACTGCTAGTTTGTTCTCTGTATCTATGTCACAGCTTTTTAAAAGCAAAGGTGGATTGGTGGGGGTGGGGGTGGGGAGGTTGTTTGTTTATTTATTTATGGCTGTGCTGGGTCTTCATTGCTGTGTGTGGGGGGTTTCTCTAGTTTCTGCGAGCCGGGGAGCTCTTCATTGCAATGTTCAGACTTCTAACTGCAGTGGCTTCCCTCGTGGGCTTCATAGTTGTAGTGCACAGGCTTTGTTTCATCGAGGCAGGTGGTATCTTCCCAGACTAGGGATTGAATCCATGTCTCCTGCACTAGCAGGTGGATTCTTAACCACTGGACCACCAGGGAAGACTCACAATTTTCTTTTTAAAAGAGAAATTTGCCGTAACACCATGCTCCATATGAAGAACTAATAATGCCATTTAGCCTGTGTATCCCACATGGTGACAGCAGTATTTGCACAGGAAAAAGAAAATGCCAACCACTCCCTGACAGTCACCAGGCCTCCACATTTTCTTCTTGCTTTAAAACTCTTAAGAGTAAGAACTAAATTCTCCTGTTTTACAAAATTATTTTTCCTACTTGGAAATTTTTTAAAAAGAGAAAGAGAGAAAATGATACCACCATCCAATGACTATGTTCCTTTAGAAATTAGACATCAAAAGGTAGTATATAAGCCATTCTAGTGGAGAAGGAAGGGAGAAGGCAATGGCAACCCACTCCACTACTCTTGCCTGGAAAATCCCATGGACGGAGGAGCCTGGGAGGCTTCAGTCCATGGGGTCGCGAAGAGTCGGACACGACTGAGTGACTTCACTTTCACTTTTCACTTTCATGCATTGGAGAAGGAAATGGCAACCCACTCCAGTGTTCTTGCCTGGAGAATCCCAGGGACGGCGGAGCCTGGTGGGCTGCCGTCTATGGGGTCACACAGAGTTGGACACGACTGAAGCGACTTAGCAGCAGCAGCAGCAGCAGTGGAGAAGGAAATGGCAGCCCACTCCAGTGCTCTTGCCTGGAGAATCCCAGAGACGGCGGAGCCTGGTGGGCTACCATCTATGGGGTCGCACAGAGTCGGACACAACTGAAGTGACTTAGCAGCAGCAGCAGTGAGTGTAAAGTGCTGCCTCATTGTGGTTTTGATTGGCATTTCCATAAGGACTGATAATGCAAGCATAGTTTCATGTGCTTATTGGCCATTTGTGTGTCTTCTTTGGAGAAATGTATTTTCAAATTCATTGTTCATTTTATAATTGGATTTTCGGATGGTTTTTTGTTGAGTTGTAAGAATTCTTGATATATTATGGATATCTGAACTTTATCAGAAAACAGAATATTACATAAAGTCAAAGTGAAAGTGCAAGTTGCTCAGTTGTGTCCGACTCCTTCGACCCCATGGACTATACAGTCCATGTAATTCTCCAGGCCAGAATACTGGAGTGGGTAGCCTTCCCCTTCTCCAGGGGATTTTCCCAACCCACGGATGGAACCCAGGTCTCCCACTTTGCAGGGGGATTCTTTACCAGCTGAGCCATAAGGGAAGCCCAAGAATACTGGAGAGGGTAGTCTATCCCTGCTCCAGCGGATCTTCCTGACCCAGGAATCAAACCGGGGTCTCCTGCACTGCAGGCAGATTCTTTACCAACTGAGCTATCAGGAAAGTCCCAGTATGTTACATGCTGACTCCCAAATTTTACAAAAAAACAGTATATTAAATACTGATTCCCAAACTTTGTTATTAAAATCTATTACACAAGAGGGCGCTGGATTAACATATAATAGGTTGCCTTGTATAGGAACCAACATTTAAATTAGCTTTAGAATATGATTAAAAATAAATTAAAGCTATGGTTTTTCCACTGCTGAAAATTGTCAGTATTCATCAATTGAAGTGTTTTATAACATTTCATGTGGGAATTAATCTCATTTTACTTCTGATATTACAAAAGTTTGTTTATTTTTATTTTTATTGGAGGCTAATTATTTTACAATATTATATTGGTTGGTTTTGCTGTACATTGACATGAATCCGCCCCGGGTGTTTCTTTTGAAAGAATCCTCCCAATACACACACACACACACACACACACACACACACATACATGGGTGTTTCTTTTGAAAGAATCCTCCCAATACACACACACACACACACACACATACATGGGTGTTTCTTTTGAAAGAATCCTCCCAATACACACACACACACACACACACACACACATACACGACAAATGACTGACAAATCTACACACATATCTCTCACTTGATCCGAAATTGCAATCAGGTCTCACATTATTAAGCATTTTTCTTACCCATGAAATGCGTTAAATTAAGTACTTAGAAGCAGCTGTCAAATAAAGTAAACTCTACTGCTGATGCAGCATGTCCTTAAAAAGGTTTTTCATTGGCATGCATTCTGAGTTTAAATCTTTAAGGGAATTATGTGTTATCATGAATCATAGTTCATTCTGGCAGGCTTGTTCCTCCTAACTTTAAACTTCCCCATTCCACAGAGTTATTAATAGGAACTATCAAACGAAATCAGCAAAATTTTCAGGAGTGGGAAGAAATAACCAGATAGATTCAAGTCTTCATTTCATATTTGCCCAGTAAATGTCCACAATATAAAGATTTGAATGTATAGAAAGGGAAGAAAAGTCAGTAAGCTCTAATTAAAGTTCAAGGGGAAAAAATGCTCACAATCATAAATCTTATTCTACAGACTGGGTATTCAACTTTGTAAGGACAACCCCAAATTTTATTGTCTCCGACTATCCCCATCACACTACTCTAAATTAAAAGCAGTGTGGATTCTGAGCCTCAATTTTCTCCTCTCTAAGGCAGGATCGGTATTCTCAATGTATTTGGTGCATTATGGTGGCATTTTAAATAAGATAATGTTTATACATCATTCAGGTCAAACAATGTCTATTAAGTATTAGATATTCTTCTTCTTTCCTTTCTTTTCCTTTTCTTTTTTCCTCTTCTTCTCCTTTCTTCCTTCCTAAATTCTCTGATTTCATAAGATATTAGGCTTCAAAGAAAGGCAAGATTTCTATGTTGCTCTTACAACCATTTCAATATTTGGTTGTTTTTATTTGTCAGCTTCTTCTTGCCCCATCCCTGGCCACCCCACACGCCACATCCATGTACAGAATCTCTCCAGGGACGCTCCTTGGGGCTGTGCTCTAAGCACCTTGCATAGTACCTGGAGCAGACTAATTCAGCTCTACTGTTTTGAAGGTCATCTTCTTTTCCCATTATTATTCATTTCAGCTCTACTGAGGATGCAATGATGCACTATAATCAATAGTCTTAGGTAGGGCCTTTATTGTGAGGCGAAAGAATCCACTCCATCAGTGAAAGATTTTTTTGAGAGATAGACACAACTCTCAGAATTCTTGGGGTGGTTGCAGAAACCAGCTGAACTTCCAGGAGCTGCTGGTTCTTCCACAATAGGGAGCTGTTGAATCAGAAAGTCATGGCTGTCGACACCAATACTGTGCTGGTGCCACGATCTCTATTAGCAAAGTGGATGCCCCAAACCCTGCCTTTCCCTCTACATTCCTCAGAGGGGAAGCCTCTTTGCATATTGGAACCTGAGCTACACCTGGAACTTCACCTTTAAGAGAGACTGAGGGAATATAACTGTTAGTTTTAAAGCACAGGAAGGCACAACAGAATTGATATTGGGGAGGGTTTTAACTGAGTCGGCCCAGAGAATCTCTGCATTCTTTGTTTTCTATTTGGTTTATTTTCATATAATTATTAGAGCTTCTAAATTCATTATTGGGCAGCGGATCGGCCCCAGGGAGGCCAGTGGCAATGGTTGGATGACATCACTGAGCCAATGGATATGAGTTTGAGCAAGCTCAGGGAGATAGTGAAGGACAGGGAAGCCTGGTATGCTACTGTTCATGGGGTCATAGAGAGCTGGACATGACTTGGCAACTGGACAACAACAACAAAATTCATTGTTAAACACAAGTTTATGTTCTTCTGACATGACTGGTGAGGAAGATGGGATGTGCAGAGGTTCAATAATGTGACACTATATTTAGGACTGCCTATTTTGAAACGATGGAGAAGGCAATGGCAAGCCACTCCAGTACTCTTGCCTGGAAAATCCCATGGATGGAGGAGCCTGGTGGGCTGCAGTCCGTGGGGTCGCTAAGGGTCGGACACGACTGAGCGACTTCACTTTCACTTTTCACTTTCACACATTGGAGAAGGAAATGGCAACCCACTCCAGTGTTCTTGCCTGAAGAATCCCAGGGACGGGGCAGCCTGGTGGGCTTCCGTCTATGGGGTCACACAGAGTCGGACACGACTGAAGTGACTTAGCAGCAGCAGCATTTTGAAACGATATATCCAGAATATTTTAAAAAGTTATCAAACTCAGTAATATTATCTATTTTTCTAAACAGATATCTATATCATATCTATATAGATTAAATACAGAATTTTAAACACCAAGTAAGAGATTGGTCAGTTTATTATTTTCAATAATCCCTTTCTCCATAGGTATTTGCTTAATCCCTGAAAAAGATGGAAAGCTGTAGTCCCTGATACCTTGGATTTTTAAATTCACCTGAAGTTTCTTTTTATCCTATAATAATTCAAAATATACTACAAGGAAGAATATCATCAAATGAAGGATTTCCATATTTTTTTTCACTGGGATTATTATTGAACAATGTTTTGGTTTCAACCTAGCCTCTACTGGGCCAATTATGTCCGTCTATGGCCTTTTACAAAACTATGGAAGGCATTCCAAAATGAGAGAGATTGTCAGCATAACCGAGAAGAAAATTAGAGTAAACGTGGGTTCCTTTTGATATGTTAAGTAATTTTCTGTATCTTTCTTTCCAGGTCTGACTTGTGCTCTATAATTTTCATTGTAATATCACAAATCGGAGGTAATATTGGGTTTGCAGAGCAGAGTGAGCTTGAAAATTATTAAAATGGCTCAAATTTTTGCTCCTGAAATCCTTCAAAATGTCCTTTCTTTCTTCCTTTTAAACAAAACAAATGCTAGAGTGCCTTTAAAATGCCTCAAAACTTAATGGTAGGCTCTTTATATGCATTGCTTATTTAACTCTGATTTGAACATTGCAAGCAGTTTCAATCAATGGCAACAGAGAAAACATCAGAAATAATAATCATTAATTCAGTCATTTAAATCTAGACAATGAATAGATGTTCCACTGAACAGAAGACATACTTGATTTAAAACTCATTCATTTCCATGTTTCGGTTATAGTGGGATGGAATGAACTATTTATTTGTATACATCAGGTTCCCAGGATGAAACACAGGCACTCAGATTGAATCATTTGAGGACAGTTAAGTAAAAGGAAAAGCTGGCTTAAAACTCAACATTCAAAAAACTAAGATCATGGCATCCGGTCCCATCACTTCATGGCAAATAGATGAAGAAACAATGGAAACAGTGACAGACTTTCTTTTCTTGGGCTCCAAAATCACTGCAGATGGTAACTGCAGTGAAATTAAAAGAAATTAAAACACAATTGCCCCTTGGAAGAAAAGCTATGACAAACCTAGACAGCATATTAAAAAGCAGAGACATTACTCTGCCAACAAGGTCCATCTAGTCAAACCTATGGTTTTTCTAGTAGTCATGTATGGATGTGAGAGTTGGACTATAAAGAAAGCTGAGCGCTGAAGAAATGATGCTTTTGAACTGTGGTGTTCAAGACTCTTGAGAGTCCCTTGGACTGCAAGGAGATCGAACCAGTCCATCCTAAAGGAGATCAGTCCTGAGTGTTCATTGGAAGGACTGATGCTGAAGCTGAAACTCCAATACTTTGGCCACCTGATGCGAAAAACTGACTCATTTGAAAAGATCTTGAGGCTGGGAAAGATTGAGGGCAGGAGGAGAAGGGGATGACAGAGGATGAGATGGTTGGATGGCATCACCAACTCAATGGACATGAGTTTGAGCAAGCTCTGGGAGTTGGTGATGGACAGGGAGGCCTGGCGTGCTGCATTCCATGGGGTTGCAAAGAGTAGGACATGACTGAGCGACTGAACTGACTGACTGACTGAAGTAAAAGGACCTTTTACAAAGATGTGGCAGAGATTAAGGAAACCAAGGTGAAAAGAGCAGGACTGAGAGTCTGATAATTGCAGGTGGGTGTGGAGAGCTGTATCTGTATCACCTCTGGGCTCAGGGAGGTGGGGAGATGGTGTGCTTAGCAGAATCTGGATGGAGCAGCTCTGTGGAGAAGGCTACATGAAAGGAACTGAGCTCTTCAGTAAAGGGACACAGACAATCTGGTATGGCCTGCTGAGGAGACAGTTGGGGGAAAGAAACAATCCATTCACCCTTTTCCAGTACTTCAATAACTTGCTGCTGCCTCTCAGTAGGAGGTGAACTTAAGTTGAAAGTTTACTTAAAATCTACATTGAGAAACAAAGAGTCAAGAATATTTAAAACAAACCAGAGGGATAGGATGGGGAGGGAGGTGGGAGGGGGGTTCAAGATGGGGAACACATGTATACTTGGGGCAGATTCATGTCAATGTATGGCAAAACAAATACAGTAATGTAAAGTAATTAGCCTCCAATTAAAATAAATAAATTTTAAAAAAAGAAAAGAAAAAAGAAAACTAAAGCATAAAAAAGAAAAATTAGATAAGATCAAGACATACCCTACCAGGTATTAAGACTTATGACAAAATTGAAATAATTAAGACAATGTGTCAAGGAAAGACAATCAGAAGCAAACAGCCCAGAAGTGGACATGCACACAATTGGTTAATATTTACGTGACAGAGGTGGCAATACTGATCAGTGAGGCTCAAGAGTGCTAGGACAATTGGTTATCAATAAGGGAAAACACAGATTCCTATATTACACCATATACAGAAATCATCTCTAGGTGTGTGAAAGATGTTAAAAAAATAAAGGTTGAGCATTTAATAAGAAAATGTCTTCATGACTTTGGCATATATACCATAAAGGAAAGGGTGATAAATTTGTCAGCATCAAAATTAGTGATGCTTACAAATGATGTGGCTGACAGGCCTTAATTTCCAAGATGCACAGTTCATACAACTCAATACCAACACAACAACAAAAAACCTAATCAAAAAAATGTGTAAAAGACCTAAATAGACATTTCTCCAAAGAAGATAGTCAGATGGCTGATAGGCACAAAAAAAGGTGCTCAACATCACTAATTATCAGACAAATGCAAATCAAAACTAGAATGAGGTATCAACTCAAAAGGTCTACAAGTAATAAATGCTGGAAAAGATGTGAAGAAAAAGGAATTCTCCTACCCTGTTGGTGGGCAATGTGAATCAGTGCAACAACTATGGAAAACAGTATGGAGGTTCCTTAAGAAACTGAAAATAGAGCCGCCATATGTTTCAGCCACCTTAGTCCTGGGCATATATCCAGAGAAAATTCTAATTTGAAAAGAGACATGTACTTAAGTGTTCATAGCAGTACTATTCACAATAGCCAAGACATGAAAACAACCTAAATGCCTATCAACAGATGAATGGATAAAGAAGATGTGGTATATATACACAGTGAAATACAACCCTGCCATAAAAAAAGAATGAAACGATGTCATTTGCAGCAACATAGATAGGCCTAGATTATCATCCTAAGTGATGTAAGTCAGACAGAGAAAGACAAATATATCACTCACATGTGAAATTTTTTAAATGGTCAAATTTTTAATTTATGAAATAGAATCAGGCTCACAGACATAGACAACAAACTTACGGTTACCCAAAGGGGAAGGGGGAAGGACAAATTATGATGTGGTTTTAAAAAATAAGGGTATTAACAGCAGTACCCATAGCAGGTGGCATGAATCCACCCCATGCCACCCTACAGGAAAAGTGCTTAGCAGACAGGCCTCTGGCAAATTTTCCTTCTGTGACTCAGCCACATTTATCTTCCACAGATTCTTTACCGACTGAGCTACGAGGGAAGCCCTCAGAATGCCTGAAGATTTCTTCAACTACAGACCTATTTACATGCTAATGCCATGTACTTTACTCCACAGCATTCATCTGACTGGGTAATTATGCACTTATATGAGCAACAGCTTGATTAATTTCCATCCCATTGCTAGGCTGTTACGTTCCACAAAATCAGAGTCAGCATTATTTTGGCTCAGAATCATATCCCCAGGACCTAGTATATTTCCTGGCTCCTTCAGTACTTTCTGGTTGAAAAGTGAATGCATACACACTTAATAGGTATTAGCTACTGAAAACACTTTAATGGCAGAAAGTGAAGAGGAACTAAAGAGCCTCTTGATGAGGGTGAAAGAGGAGAGTGAAAAAGCTGGTTTAAAACAATATTTTTAAAAAAGCTAAGATCATGGCATCTGGCCCTATTACCTCATGGCAAATAGAAGGTGAAAAGGTGGAAGTAGTGACAACGATTTCCTCTTCTCAGGTTCTAAAATCGCTGCGGATAGTGACTGCAGACATGAAATTAGAAACAATTGCTTCTTGTCAAGAAGCTCTGACAAACCTAGACAGTGTGTTAAAAAGCAAAGACATCACTTTGCCAGCAAAGGTCCATAGAGTTAAGGCTATAGTCTTTCTGGTAGTCATGTATGAACTTAAGAGCTGGACCATAAGGAAGGCAGAAGAATTGATGCTTTTGAACTGTGATGTTGGAGACGATTACTCTTGAGAGTCCCTTGGACTGCAAGGAGATCAAACCAGTCAATCTTAAAGGAAATCAACCCTGAATACTCATTGAACGGACTGATGCTGAAGTTAAGCTCCAATACTTTGGCCACCTAATGCAAACAGCTGACTCATTGGAGAAGACTGTAATGCTGGGAAAGATTGAGGGCAAGAGGAGAAGGGAGTGACAGAGGATGAAATGGTTGGATGGTATCACCGATTCAATGGACATGAACTTGGGCAAACACCAGGAGATAATGAGGAACAAGGAAGCCTGGTGTGCTTCTGTTCATGAAATCACAGAGTTGGATATGACTTGGCTACTGAACGACAACAACAACCATTTGTAAGTGTACAGTACAGTAGTGTTAGCTATATGCATGTTGTGGGACACCAGAGCTCTAGAACTTTCTGATCTTGTAAAACTGAAACCCTGAATCCCTTTCCTGAACAATTCCCCCTTTCCCTTTCCTGACAGCTTTCTTTTTTCCCCCTCAGGAAATCTCACTTGGCAACTAAACAACAACAACAACTGATATTTTATTATTTAGTAACTTGACAAAGCCCATAGAGCTAGCAAGCAAAAGAGTTGGGATTTAAGGCCACCTGATGGAGTGCAGAAGTCCTTATCCCTGGGCTGACCCTATGTATCTGAGTATCCTAATGAAGTGTCAGCTGGGTTACCAAACATAATAGTAGCTTGAAAAAGGGTCATCTAATCCATTGGTTCTCTAAACCGCTGGTGATTTTGCTCCACATGGAACACTTGGCAATGTTTTTGATAGTCATGACTGAGGGAGGGGTAAGTTGCCAGTATCTAGGTGGCACAGATCATGGATGCTGGTAAATACTCCACAATGCACACGACAGTCCCACAACAAAAAGCACCTGGCCTTAATGTCAGTGGTTCTGAGTCTAAGAAAAACCGGTCTGGGCCATCCAAACATTCATTTTGGAATTAGAACCATATTTTAACCATCCATGGAAGACAAGAATCTTGCAGAGCAACATTTTTTTTGTTTTTTTCCCTCACTGTAGATTTGAGTAATTAGGCAGCTCCCTAGTGAAGTCTCAGAATTCTGGATGTTCATCTAGGTTGCTTTAAGGTTTTCAGCATTTTGAAAGTTTATCCATTAACTCTGAAATCTTACAAAGCTCTGTTTTTTCTTTCTTTCCTAATATTCTGATTTTTCTTCTTGGACCACTTATAGGACTCTGGGCGAAATCTAATTCTTTCCATTAACTTTCAGGTTTTAGTATCAGTGGTTTTTCCCTTCTATTTTCAACATTAAGAAATATTTCTCAGTCACAGAAAGATGAGGATAAAATGTTTTAACAAATACTTTTACAGCACGGGGCCTTTAAGGGAATAATACCTATGCCTTTCACAGTTATACTCCCGATCCTTTTTGTTGCCTCCGTGTACAGTATGCATTTTTATTTCATCCCAGAGTGAGAGTTGTTTCTCTTCCACCCACAACAGTGCTGACTGCTGATGACATATTAACTAAGGTGGGTTGCATCATTGCCACCTGGAGTCATTAGCATATGTTCTAAGTCAAGGATGCAGAACCAGGTTCCCAGAGAAGAAGGTGGAAGAAGATCCAAATGGAAACATCGACATCACAATGACCTCAGGGCTAATGTTCTGGATATAGAGTCTAGCTGGAGTATTATAGAGTGACAGGATGTAGGTTTTACTCATAGCAAGACAGACATTAATAACCTAAGATATATGGTGAAGGAATAGAAATGTCTCTGCTTAAAATATTCCCTTGTAGTAAAAAATCTGCTGCAAGTGGTCTGACAGTTACCTTGAGAACAGATGAAGTAGGACCTTTTCATTAATGAAGATGAATACCAAGAAGACTCAAAATTTCCTTCCCCTCACCTTCACTATTTAGGAACTCAACAAATTACTTAATCTCTTTAAGCTCCAGATTCCTCATTTTGTAAATGGGGCTCATGATGGTCCATATTTCACAAGATTATGATAAGGATTAAATGAGGTAATGAGCATAAATAGGCAGGCCACCATGCCTAATACTTAGAATAACTACTATTATCAATGTTATTACCAACCCCGGTTATTTCTGTACATTTTTCCTATCCCTAGAAAAATCCAAAAGATAATCATTAAGACTGAAAATAAAATATAATTAAATAGGGTGAAATGTTTTTTATTTTCTGAAAATTTTCCCGGAGTATATTTTATTAACTGAGGTAAAGGAAACTGCTTCTTTACCAAATGTGTTTTAAAATAAGACAGGAAGTCAACCCACTGATTGGAATTAATGTGCTGTCTCTTCTTTTGCTAATTTGACTGTCTTGTTATTTTAAACGTTATAAACCCTTCAGCATTGGGATAATTTGCGACTCTCAGAGTAAAATGTAAAAGAAACTGCAAATATGAGACCATCAGTAGTCATTGTATTTGTGTTAGACGAAATGAGGGAAACACTATCTGACCATATTATCTCTAATTTTAAATTTACAGATTCATGCATCATACACATGAATAAATTATGTGTTGTGTTGTAAGTGTCCCTAGGGAAGGAAAGGCATTTTTGTTTATCTTTTTGTTTCTGGCACCTAATTTTACACCCACCAGATAAAAGTTTCTTGCTACTTGTCACAAGAACCAAATAAATCGTTTCTAAATGTTAAATGCTCATAACAAGTCTCATATGACCTGTGTGAACTATTAAATCAAAACCTCATGAGAGCACCATAGCCTGAGCTTTAAAGCAAAAACATAGTACATTGTTTAGTAACTCTGGATTTATCACAAAAAAAGTTAAGGCAAAATTGGACAGAATGAAACCGAATATTCTATTTATAAAGTATGTCTAATGGTCGGAATGGGACTAAGGACAGTACGTTGTCATGGTGACAGTATGTGGGTTTGTTAAGCACAATGACAGTGTCAGTGTGTGAAAGGAGACTATTTGGAGAAATATTCAATTATTCTTTTCTTATTCAAAGGTCCTAACAACCATCACCCAAGAATGATGATAATGTAGCAAAGTAACCAGGGATTTAAATTTGAGTCTGTGCTCTCTGAATTTCAGTGTAACAATCGTAGAAGACTGAGTCAGTCACTCAATAGGCATTTAATGAGTGCTCCTGTGTGCCAGGTGCTTTGAGGTTGGGGGTCAAAGAGCTTGGATTCTCTACTAATGTAAACCTACTGGTATTGATAAGAGGATGTCTTAGTCCAGTTGGGCTGCAGACCAGGTAGCATACAAATAGGAGAAATTTATTCCTCGCAGTTTTAGAAGCATGGAAACCCAAGATCAACATTCTAGCATAGTTGGATAAGGGCGCTTTTCTAGAACGCAGATTTCTCATTGTACCCTCACATGGCAGAAGAATGGGCAAAGAATCTCTCTTGAGTCTCTTTTGTAGGGGCACTCATCTCATTTATGGGCTTCTCTGATGGCTCAGCTGGTAAAGAATCCGCCTGCAATGAAGGAGACCTGGGTTTGATCCCAGGGTTGGGAATATCCCCTGGAGAAGGAATGGCTACCCACTCCAGTATTCTGGCCTGGAGAAGTCCATGGACTATATGTCCACGGGGTCACAGAGTCAGACTGACTGAGTGACTTTCAGTTCTATCCCATTTATGAGGGCACCACTTTCATGATCTAATTACCTCCCAAAGCCATTACCTCCTAAGAGCATTACCTTCTGGTTTAAGATATCAACATAGGAATTTTAGGGGTACACAGCATTCAGGGAATAGCAGGGGGTAATGTTAGAAAGTTACTTGGTTTCTTTGAACCTCAGTTTCCTTTCTTGTTCTATCATTATACCCACAGAGATTATTGCTAGAATCCATTCAGGGCCCTGTGAGTCTCCCTTTGTCCCTGGAGTCCAACTGTCCTTAGAGTTTAAGTTGTTCATCTGACATGTGTTACCTGTGGTCCTGATAGCTCAGCTGGCAAAGAAGCCACCTGCAATGAGGGAGACTGGGTTTGATCCCTGGGTTGGGAAGATCCCCTAGAGAAGGGAAAGTCTACCCACTCCAGTATTCTGGCCTGGAGAATTCCATGGACTGTATAGTCTACGGGGTCACAAAGAGTTGGACAGGACTGAGCGACTTTCACTCACTCACTCACCTGTGGCCCTACACATTATAAAAACCACATCATAATCATGAAATAACATGGGCTGCATGAAGTAACTGTAGTACATAACTTGTTAAAAACAAGCTAAATAAATAGATATGAGAGAGGAGGAAGACGAGAGAGGACTCACAAAAGGAGAGGACTATGCACATGAAAGCACGATGAAGAAGGCACGAGGTAAAGCAGGAAGGTGAAAAGACGAGATCGGGCGCGTTCAGGGTGGTATGGCCGTAGACAGGAAGGTGAAAAGAATGAATTCAAAAATGGAGGTGGTTGACCTGAAGCAATGAGGTGGAGTGGAGCCATTCTCCAACATGGACTATCTTTGTATTTCTGCATTCTGACCATTTCGTATTTTGACTCTCCTTTCTTCTTGCTCTTATTCCTTTAATAAACTTTTTATTTAAAAATAATTGTCAACTTACAGAAAAGATGCAAAGATGGTCCAGAGAGTTTCCACACACCTGTATTAGCCTGCTAGGGCTGCCACAATGAGGTTCCATGCTCCGGGTGGAAAACATTTGTTTTCTCTCAGCTCTGGAGACTAGAAGTCTGAGATCAAGGTGCCATCAGACTTGGTTTCTGGTGAGGCCTCTCTTCTTGTTGTGTCCTTCATGGCCATTTTGTGTGTATAGAAAGAGAGAGAGATCTGGTGTCTCTTCCTCCTCTAATAGGGCTTCCCAGGTGGTGCTAGTGGTAAAGAACCTACCTGCCAATGCTAGAGACATAAGAGACACAGGTTTGATCCCTGGGTTGGGAAGATCCCCTTGAGGGGAGCATGGTAATCCACTCTAGTATTCTTGCCTGAAGAATCCCATGGACAGAGGAGCCTGGTGGGCAATAGTCCATAGTGTCTCAGAGTCAGATGCAACTGAAGGGACTTAGCACACCTCTTCTAATAAGTCTACCAGTCACGTCAGATTAGAGCACCACCCTTATGACCTCATTTCACCTTAATGGTCTCCCTAAAACCCTGTCTCCAAACACAGTCATACTGGGGGTAGAAGACAAAATTCATAGTTCATGGTAATACCCTGCACCCAGTTTTCTGCTGTTCTTGCTGGCAGGCTATAGCTCATTGGTTCACAATCTCCAAAGGTGGACAAACAAAGGGTAGAAGGAAATCCTACACACTTCCTAATAAGATTTCCTTTTAGTTGAAAAGTTATGTGCTCAGCTTAAAATCAAGATTTTCTTATTAAAGGGAAGGGGGAGTAAATATTGTTAGGTAGCCAGTGTCTGACACAAGGTCTAATGACTCCTAGTTCTTCTGACTTTGAAAGCAAGAATACTTTGCTACAGTATTTATATAGTATATACTTTGCTAAATTCATCCGAACTACATGAGTACAGATGAATTTAAAAACCACTGAAGCTTGAATTGGTTATGAGTGGTTAATTGTAAGGGGAAAGTGAAGTTGGCAAAAAAAATTCGAAGATGGTTGAGTTCAGAGTAAGCAAAACTAGGAGGTTTAGAGATCCATGAGGAGATAATAAGAGGATGGAAGAGAATAATGTGAGAATTTTCAGTTTAAGAGGTCTGTGGGATCCAGATTCTTGGGGCCAGGGGATGAAAGATGGTGGATGTAATGAAAACTGTTGGGCATGGCTGAGAGCTGTACATATAAATGCTTCATTTTCTGGTTGGCATGAAATGTTGGGACAAGTTTTACATGCTCTGCACTCAAATTCAACAAGACAGGCATCTGATTCCAGAGGAATCTGAATTCAAGGAGTTGCTTTTCTGCAATAGTCTATTAATTGTTGAAGCCTGAGACAGGGCCCTCCATTCCTAACTCAATCTCAGTTATTATCCATAAGTTATCAAAATGGCAGAAGGATAGATTGTTTCCCCAGTGGCATAAAAACCTCTTTATCTGCCTTTGTTTTAAGAAGGGAGAGATTAGACATTGTGATATGGGAAGTTCATAGCTCTGGATGGAAGGAAAGGTATCACTGAATAACAAGATCTTTCATAAATTCGAATTTAGAAGTATAACCTTCTGAATAATTATTTTCCTAGAAATCATGAAGCTCTTGATTACTGTAAAACAATTTGACAGCAGTCAGAGCAGAGTAGATCTACCTAAGCACCATTAAATATGCTAGTTTTATTTCCTTTATGTCCTTTATGCTCTACTTACTCTAAACATCTTTAAATTATTCATTGCACTGCAGGGAAATCTCTCAAAATGACTGTCTTTATGTTATCACTCATACTAAATAAAAGTGGTCCCTCCTCTCCCAACTTTGTTTACTAACCATTCAGAAGTCCCTACTGTATCCAACAGCCTCACTCTCCAACACATGCCTTGCCACCGATTTGGACATCTTTCCTACCTATGTTGATTTACCGATCAGTTATCTCGGCTTCTGGACCTTATCAGTAAATTGAGAGTACTCCACAGAGCCAAAGAAATTAATAAATTAGAAAGCAAACAGAAAAGTAGAATTAATAAGTAGAATCAGAGCTTTTTATTCTAAAAAGACAGTAAAAAGAAAAAGGATAGCTAAAATTAACCAAGAGGAGAGATAAAACAAGAAAGGAAAAGTTATCAATGAGAAAGACAGTAAAACCACAAATAAGGAACATTTGAAAGATCATAATAAAGTATCACATGTAGCCTTTTGCCAACAAAGTTGAAGGTCAGGTAGAACTGCAGATATTTCAGAAAAATAATTTTCAGGATTGATTCAAGAATAAATAGAAAATCAGAATAGACCAATAGCCACTGAAAAAATATTTAACTTATCAAAGATCTACTTCTAAAAATGTGTCTTAGTCAAAGAACAGATGGCTTGTCTTTTGCTGAACATGCAAAGATAGAAATCTTTCACATTTTGGAAAACTAGCATGTCTCATATACTAAATCTGATATAGACAGACAGCACAAGAAGTAAAACATAGATCGATTTCATTTATTAATGTGGTGATTTCTTTCTTTCTTTTTTTTTTTTTTGGTGTGCTTTCTTGAACAATGACGTTTTGGATGGAATTTCTGTGCCAAATAACTGCAGCTTTCTTCCACTTCCCTCATAAATCCTCTATTCCCAAGCTGGGGCATGATGGAAGGTTAAAGGAATAGACAGTGGAATTTGGGGCTCCAGAAAAGACAAAGGCAGACCCCAAAATGTAGTTTAAATAAATTCTGAGGTGTTTACAGATGACTTGGAAGTTATTACAGCCATGCTTTCAAATCTAAAAGCTTGTGATTGATTAGCTCACAAAGCTGTACTGATGATTAGCAGTTTGTCTTGATTCTGGAGCAGAGGGTTTTCTGGCATCTAATGCCTGATGATCTGAGGGAGAGCTGATGTAATAATAATAGAAATAAATTGCACAATAAACGCAATGTGCCTGAATCATCCGGAAACAACCCCCCGCCCCGCCTCAACCCACGGGAAAATAGTCTTTTATGAAGCTGGTCCCTGCTGCCAAAATGGTTGGTTACTGCTGCTAGAGGTTGCAACCAAGAGACTCAGGTCTCCCAGGAACAAACACCTTCTGCTTCAGCTCATGCAGTCTGCATGTGATGAATTTCTATGTGTGATTCTAAATCTCAGGATCAACACACCACAGTAATCAGGTCAGTGACTGCTTCTTGGCTTGACCCAAAACAACTTCTATTTTCTGGATCATGTTCAGAAAATATGATCCAGGGAGGAGTAGATGGTAATATGAACACAGAAGTATTTCTTAACAGCTGGCTCTAAAGTGAAAGAGGAAGACTGTCACAAATTCAGGTGGGAAAGCATTAGACAGACACACACACGTTCTCTCTCCAAATCACGCCATGGCTAAGATGATCTAAACAGAGGTTAGTAGCCCACTAGGTTGCTGCAACAACCCCTCCCAGCCCGCGTGCTCTCTTGTAATATAATCTGGTTTCATCAAAAGGTGGAGTCTATTTCCTCTCCTCTTAAATCTGAGCTAATCCCATGACTTATTGGTTTGTAAACTTTTTATTTTAAAATAATCTCAATTTGTAGAAGAATTATAAACATACTACAGTGGATTCCTGTGTACCTACTTCACCCAGTTTCCCATGATGTTAACATCTTACATAAGCAGGATACATTTCTCTGATATATTTTGATCAGAAAACATTTGGAATTCAATGGTTTGTGTGTACTTTCTTAGACTAGGTTTGGATTTTCTTAGATCCCAGCATCCACTCAGAGAAAAGCCAGGTATCCAAGTGAGAGAAGAACCAAGGCTTCCGCCAGTAATTCCAACTCAACTCCTGGCTAGCCCCTGGCGCCAATAGCCAGCAAATTGAGAGAGGCCATTACGGACCTTCCAGCCATGCCAGTGCTCAGTTGACATACCAGAATGCAGGAGAACCATCTGATCAACTCATTGCATTGTGAGACAAAATAAACTGCTGTTGCTTTAAGCCTCTAAGTTTGGAGGTAATTTATTATGCACCAGTACATAACTGAAACACCAGCTTTAGCTAGTTTGACATTTGTACTGAAAACTAAATAAAGCTACGGCAGGCAAACTGGGTCCAAGAAAGAAGGGGAAATGATACAAATAAAAAACAGTTTGGATAAGCAGTATTCAATCCCTCTAATTCAAGCATGCTAGTCATTCTTATTATTAAACTAAATATAAAGTCAAGGTGTTTTTAAGCGATAAACCTCAGCCTCGGTGATGGGACTCAAAGATCAACACAACTACTGCAGAAAGGCTGATAAGAAAGCCTTTTAAATTCTGATTTGAATTAAATAATGTATATGTTTACCTATTCAAAAATTATATTTAAAAACAGAATCTGGAGACACCTGAACTAATTTGGTTAGTCACACATTTCTTCTAAGCTTAGCAGTGAAATTAGCAGTTACAAAAATGGCAAAGAAACAGGACCCTTTGAGAATTTTCTTTCAATTTCCTAGATCAGGAGCCAGCAAACTTCTTCCATCAAGTATCAGACAGTTTAGGGTTTGCAGGCCAAGAGACAAAATCAATGGTATTATATAGAAACTTATACAAAAAGAGAGATTTTTATTAATAAAAGTCAAGGTCTACATGGCTTGGTGGTAAAGAATCCTCCTTCTAATGCCGGAGATGCGGGTTCAATCCCTAGGTCAGGAAGATCCCCTGGAGTAGGAAATGGTAACCTGCTCCAGTATTCTTACCTGGAGAATCCTATGGACAGAGGGGCCTGGCAGGCTACAGGCCATGGGGTCACAAAGAGTTGGACACGACTGAGCACACGCACACACATGCAAGGTATAATCAGGAAATTTTTTCTTCGTAATATAGGTCTATTAATGAGAAAGACAGAACTGTTTTTTGTGCAGCATAGTGACTTCCTTATTAGGGTTTCAAATGTAAAAACCATCCTTAGCTCATGGATCATGAAAAAACAGGTAGCAGCCAGATTTCATTCAGTGTGTAGCTTGTCACCCTCTGCTCCTTTGGGGGAAGCAATTTTGCCATTTGTCCTGAGTGGTCCTGCACATCCTTGGTTGGTATGTCAAGACTGCAAGACCCTGACTGATATTTTCTAGGCCATTTTCAGGATGGTGTTTGCAGGAAGTGATCTTGAGGAATGAGGTACATTTCCCCAAGACTAAGAGTACAGTCACTCTAAAAGTGGAGGATTCCCCAAGATCCATGCTCTCCTGTAATACAAATCAAAGTGTCTGCAAGGCATCCATCAAGGGCTCTTTGCATAGTCCCCAGACTTGAAGGTTATGGGAAACTGATACAAATTAACCCCAAAGTCTATCTGCTGCTTTTGTTGTAATATCTCTCACCCCAGAGTCTCATGTCTTCTGTCATCATCCATGACAACTTCTTAGTTTGTTATTAGGATTAAGGTCTCAGACCCTTCATGATTCTTATTATGAATCCTAAATATAAATTAAATAAACAACAAGAACCTACTGTATAGCACAGGGAACTATTCTCAATATCTTGTGATAATCTGCAGCATATATGAAAAAATATATGTACATATGTATGTGTATAGATATATGACTGAATTACTTTGCTGTACACCTGAAACACTGTAAATTGAGTATACTTCAGGTTTTTTTAAAAAAAGAGCTAAGGTTTTTAAGAGACAATCAGTTCCACACTGGCTGAAGTAAGAAAGCAGAGAAGACTGACCGAAGGGCTTTATGCCATATCAGGGTCATAATGGAGAGCTGTGGAGGTGATATTTGGTGGAACAGAAGGCCACAGTGAAGATGGGCCAGATGTCTACATCACACCCCCTCCGGCTCCCATCCCCAAGCACAACTTTCCCAGGTGGTGGTTACAGGTCCTCTTCTCCAGCTTCTGCTCAGCTGCATTCACCCATCTCCCTGCCTCGCTTATATGCTCTCCCTTGACCCACATCCTGGTCAGCTAACACCAGCTTCAACCTCTTTCCCTTGACATCTTCCAGCCACAATACAGTCCTGACCAACAAGTGGAGGTGTGTTGAGTGAGTCATCTAGAAAAGTTTGCTAACATAATAAAAAAGCACAGGCTCAGTTGACACAACCCATTCACCCCTTCCTGCAGTTTTGGTGTCAATTCTGTGGAGCAGTTGGCAAATTTAGTATTCAGTTCAGTCACTCAGTCATGTCCAACTCTTTGCGACCCCATGAATAGCAGCACGCCAGGCCTCCCCGTCTATCACCAACTCCCAGAGTCTACCAAAACTCATGTCCATTGAGTCGGTGATACCATCCAACCATCTCACCCTCTGTTGTCTCCTTCTCCTCCTGCCCTCAATCTTTCCCAGCATCAAGGTCTTTTCCAGTGAGTCAGCTCTTCACATCAGGTGGCCAAAGTATTGGAGTTTCAGCTTCAACATCAGTCCTACCAATGAACACCCAGGACTGGTCTCCTTTAGGATGGACTGGTTGGATCTCCTTGCAGTCCAAGGGACTCTCAAGAGTTTTCTCCAACACCACAGTTCAAAAGCATCAATTCTTCGGCGCTCAGCTTTCTTCACAGTCCAACTCTCACATCCATACATGACCACTGAAAAAACCATAGGCTTGACTAGACGGACTTTTGTTGGCAAAGTAATGTCTCTGCTTTTTAATATACTATCTAAGTTGGTCATAACTTTCCTTCAAAGGAGTAAGCATCTTTTAATTTCATGGCTGCAATCAGCATCCGCAGTGATCTTGGTGCCCAAAAGAATAAAATCTGACACTGTTTCCACTGTCTTGTTTTTGCTGACTGTATACAGCTTCTCCATCTTTGGCTGCAAAGAAGATAATCAATCTGATTTCGGTGTTGACCATCTGGTGATGTCCATGTGTAGAGTCTTCTCTTGTGTTGTTGAAAGAGGGTGTTTGCTATGACCAGTGCCTTCTCTTGGCAAAACTTTATTAGCCTTTGCCTGCTTCATTCCGTGCTCCAAGGCCAAATTTGCCTGTTACTCCAAGTGTTTCTTGACTTCCTACTTTTGCATTCTAGTCTCCTATAATGAAAAGGACATCTTTTTTGGGTGTTAGTTCTTAAAGGTCTTGTCGGTCTTCATAGAACCGTTCAACTTCGGTTTCTTCAGTGTTACTGGTTGGGGCATAGGCTTGGATCACTGTGATATTGAATGGTTTGCCTTGGAAATGAACAGAGATCATTCTGTCGTTTTTGAGATTGCACCCAAGTACTGCATTTCGGACTCTTTTGTTGACCATGATGGCTACTCCATTTTTTCTAAGGGATTCCGGCACACAGTAGTAGATATAATGGTCATCTAAGTTAAATTCACCCATTCCAGTCCATTTTAGTTCACTGATTCCTAGAATGTCGACGTTCACTCTTGCCATCTCCTGTTTGACCACTTCCAATTTGCCTTGATTCATGGACCTAACATTCCAGGTTCCTATGTAATATTGCTCTTTATAGCATCGGACCTTGCTTCTATCACCAGTCACACCACAACTGGGTATTGTTTCTGCTTTGGCTCCATCCCTTCATTCTTTCTGGAGTTATTTCTCCACTGATCTCCAGTAGCATATTGGGCACCTACCGACCCGGGGAGTTCCTCTTTCGGTATCCTATATTTTTGCCTTTTCATACTTTATGGGGTTCTCAAGGCAAGAATACTGAAGTGGTTTGCCATTCCCTTCTCCAGTGGACCACATTCTGTCAGACCTCTCCACCATGACCCGCCCGTCTTGAGTGGCCCTACACACATAGCTTGGTTTCATTGAGTTAGACAAGGCTGTGTCCCTGTGACCAGATTGGCTAGTTTCCTGTGATTATGGTTTCACTGTGTCAGCCCTCTGATGCCCTCTCACGACACCTACCATCTTACTTGGGTTTCTCTTACCTTGGACGTGGGGTCTCTCTTCACGGCTGCTCCGGCAAAGCATAGCCTCTGCTCCTTACCTTGTACGAGGTCGCGCCTCCTGACTTTGAATGTGGAGTAGCTCCTCTCGGCCCTCCTGCGCCGCGCAGCCGCCGCTCCTTGGACATGGGGTAGCTCCTCTCCGCTGCAGCCGGAGAATAGTAATAAAACTTAATTCAGAAAGATTTAGTGCAGCTCCTTGCACTAAGTAAACACCCAATAAAGTTTGCCCTTTCTCTCTGGCTTTCTCTCCTGCCTAGCATTACTAGTTTTTGTCATTATTATTACTTACTGAAATAGCTGTCGAAAGATCACAGTTTTGAAGAAAAGTAGTTGGAAACTTCTTTCAGAAGATTTATTCATATTATTGTTGTTACCAGAACATACTCATTCTGTTTCTGACTGACCAGGTCTGTCTGTACCGATTGTCCATCAAGTTAGTACCTGAATGGCATCAATAAAAAACTGTGATTCACAGTCAGTTCTTACAGATTTACTAGTGAAGTGAGCTTTTTTCATCCAAAACTTACCACAGGGAATATTCAACCTTGACAATTAAAAAGTATTTTTCCACCCCAATATCCTTGTCCTTAAGGTTAGATTTAGGTCATGCATTTTTGGGAAAATAAAAGATATTATGATCTTTCCAAAGTACTATAATAAAAGATAAATGAAAGATATTATTATAAGATAATACAAGATATTATTATAAGGTAATAAAAGATATTATGATCTTCCCAAAGTATCATATCTAGAGCATGTGATGTTTATTTCCCCTTAGTGGTAGTGTTGAGAACTTGGATAATGTGTTGCCTTTCTCCACTTTCAAAATTAGTATTTTTCCTTTTATGGTTAATAAACAATTTTTTTAGATAATGTAAATACTATTTTTTTCATCTAATTGTCTCTCTACTACACTAAATACTACCATAGATGATTTAAATTACATTTATTCATGTTTCTTACCTGAATCTATTTTTAATATGATGTTCTAAAGGATTATATATATATATATTTTGACTGAGTAAGTTAGCTGCAGCACACAGCCTCTCTGGTTGAGATGCGTGGGCTCAGTAGTTGCAGCTCATGGACTTAGTTGCCCCACGGTGTGTGGGATCTTAGTTCCCTGACCAAGGATCAAACCTGCATTCCCTGAATTGCAAGGCAGTTTCTTAACCGTGGGACCACCAGGGAAGTCCGTAAAGGATGATTTTTACTATGAGTTGACTCACTGGAAAAGAGTCTGATGCTGGGAAAGGTTGGGGGTGGGAGGAGAAGGGGACGACCGAGAATGAGATGGCTGGATGGCATCACCGACTCTGTGGACATGAGTTTGAGTGAACTCCGGGAGTTGGTGATGGACAGGGAGGCCTGGCGTGCTGTGATTCATGGGGTCGCGGAGAGTTGGACATGACTGAGCGACTGAACTGAACTCTTATTCTACTATAAGAGCCCCCCCAACACACACTTTCCTTCTCTCCTTCCTGCTTTCCTTCCTTCCTTCTTAGAATCTTTGTACATGAAAACTTATTTTACCAATTTTTTTTTAATAATTTAGGCACACTTGATCAACAATCCACATTTCTCAAACTTGGTTTTTCAGGAGTAAAAAACTCTTTCCCCATACAAAGATTATTAACTAAAATCTCAGATTCTAGGAAATAAAAGATAGCAGAGACCTTGGGGTTTCTCAAATGGCCAAACCTAGTTTGCTTTAATGTTGAAATGCTCTTTATTCATATGAATGAATTATCATCGTAGAGTTTCTGCTATTCTCTGCCCATTTTCATTTCTTGTTGTTGTTAATTTCTAGCCTCCTAAAATTAGTTAATAAATAAAAAATAGCTAGAGGCCTTCCTACCAGGAGCCCTTTTTGTTTTTAAATGGTAGCAAAACACTGACACCGCAGTCACTTAGCTACAACAGTAGAAGGAGAAAACACATCCGCTGGCCCGTGTCACACTCCCCTTGAATGGTTCCCTACCGTGACACAGCTCAGCCTGCCAGAGGACTGAAACTCATTTCACATTGCATTCCAATCTTCTCTCTTCAGCACTCCCTTCAGATTCTTGGAACCAAGAAGCCTGCCACAACTGATCCCATTCTAAACACAGTTTTTCCAAGCAAGTAGACTGTATGTAGAAGGCATTTGAAAATTGAAATTGTCACCCTAAGTCACAATGATCACTTTTCCTCTTGGGCCCCCTTAACTATGGTAGGTTATTTTCAAGAGCTGCACAAAGCACAGAAGACAAAGCAATGAGAATGTGGTATTTGGAGTGGAAAGAGGGGATTAACGTGGAGATAGTATGAACTGAAAAAAAGGTAGGGCAACCCTGCAACTACATCAGAGGCAGATCAAGCAAATCTCTCTCCAGACCCATATTATAGGACACAACTAAATGAGATCAAAACCAGCTGAATGTAGGGGATGGCGACTTTGCAATATTAACACACATCAAACATTGTGCATTCTTCAGGGCATCTCACTGGACCCAAACAAGATTCTATTCCTGAGGGTATTTTACAGTAGCCACTGAAAAATGCTGGTGATGGTTTGTATGTCAGTGAGCTTGCTTTGAATTCTTAGAGTCCTAATTCTCTATTATCTTATTTAGATAGAAAAACAAGTTGGAAAGCAATACAATATATGCCTCTTAATCTGGAATCAAAATACCCAGAAAAGCAAAATGAGTTGAGTGGCAAAAACAATGATAACTGATTATTTACAATGATGACCAAAGGCACTAGTGAAAATGTAAAATGCTTTCTGATCCTTGAAAAATTATGAGCAGTATAATTTTAGTGTGAAGAGCTGACTTCTTATATTCAAATTCTTTGAAATTAGACATTCATTTGTTCAGTCAACAAATATTTATTCTACATCTACCAATTCTTGTTTCAATGAGGAGCAATGGACAGAATCACCCAAAAAGTAGGATCAGGATTAAGATCCCTGTAGGAGTTAACCAGATAAAGTAGAGCTACTGCTTCTGTCGCTTCAGTTGTGTCCAACTCTGTGTGATCCTGTGGACCGTAATCCACCAGGCTCCCCTGTCCATGGGATTCTCCCTGCGAGAATACTGGAGTGGGTTGCCATGCCCTCCTCCAGGGGATCTTCCCGACCCAGGGATCAAACCTGCATCTCCCTCACTGCAGGCGACTTCTTCACAACTGAGCCACTGGGGAAGCCTAACCAGGTAGAGTAAGATAAGACAAACAAATACAATTTGGTCCTCAAGCCTGACTGAATGAAGAAGGTTGCAGGCCAGCTTGCATCTTTTCTTAACAAACTACTCTAAAAAATGTTTTCTCTCTATTGCTCATCTTGTCCCGTTCATTTTGAATGCCTTCCAAGCCATCTACACCAGATAAAATCCAAACCTTTGTTAAAATGCACTTCACTTAAAGAATGTACTCATTCTGTATTTGTTGAATTGAGTATAGAAGAACATAAAATATTCTTCATAGAACACTTATCTGTTAGAAAAATTCAAAAAAATCATTAATGTAAGACCAGAACATTTCACCTTTGAGTTCAAGAGATGGCAGCTGTGGCTCATTAGCAAATAAAGTACAGAAATATTCTTATACATAATTTCATCAAGTAGAATAATCTTTCAAGGTCATTTTACCAAATAGAATGACCTTTCAAAGTCATGAACAGATTGTGAGACAATGCCATGCAATATACCTAGAATTTAATCAGATGTTGTTTTAATACCTACATGTTTTTAGCATAGAGGAAGTACTTGAAAATAATGCACATTAAGTCAAAGACCTTTGGAGTTAAATGGAAAAGAACTTTAATTATGCTAATAGCTTTGTGGCAGGTTTAGAATGTGGTCCCATATTTGTTGACATTTCTGCCATAGAAAAGGGGTGTGTCTGTGTGCTCTTTTCTTGAATATGGATGGCATTTGTGACTCTAACCAGTCAAGTCCAGTGGCAAGCACAGCCTTTGGACCTTGTGAGGTTAGATCACAAAAGCTCAAGCAGCTTCCACCTTGCTCACAGGAGCACTTGCTTTTAGTGCTCTTAGGGTCCTCATAAGAAGTCTGACTACCCTGAGGTCACATTGCTAGAGACCCCACATGGATATACTCCAAGTGACAGTCCCAGATAAGCCCAGTCTTCTAGCCATTCTCCCAAAGTTTGAGACATGGCAATGAAACCACTTTGGACTTTTCAGACCATGTTATTAGATTCAGTTTTGTGCATCAGGAATGCTGTAGGGTTCAGCTGGATAATCCTCCTCTTCCATGTGATGTTAATGGAGGTCATCTGATAGAAGAATGAACCAGTTGATTCCTGCCCAATTGCAAGATATAATAAAATAGAGTTTTTCTTAGTGCCACTAAGTTTTGAAGTAGTTTATCATGTAGAAAAACTACTTGATAAAGTATACTACTTCCTCAGCCAGAACCCCTTGGAAGGAAAAAAAAGGATTTAAGAGAATAACTTATGTACTGCTGAATGGGAGTCTCATAATACGTGAATAGATAAAAGAATTGGGTAATATACAAACTAATCATAGGAATAGGGCCCACAAGTACCATCGGATCACCCTATTTAGAGGATCTTGATAAAAAAAATGTCCCATCAATGTAATCCACAACAATCTAATCCATGTTGCTGCTGAAATCTTTCATTCTTACAGAATTTCAACAAGCAGAGAAGAGATCCTTCAAAATTGCTTGCAAAGTCATAATTATTTCATTGACAGTTAAGCATTCTTTTAATTCTGTAAAGATTTAGAATTATAGACATGTACAAGTAAACTAAACCATAGTATTAATATTTGTGTTAATGAACCTGTGTATTTTTATTATTTTGTACTTGTTAGGCTTATAAGACTTCAGACAATTAAAGTAACAGATCAACCTTGTAATTTCAATTTAAAATGAATAATTGGATAATTAATTTACACTTGAGATTTCAAAATGAAACCTTAATAAGTTTACATACAGTTTGTAGACATTTAAGAAAATTCAAGTTTCTCTAATATTGTAGCTTTAGTTTTTTAAATACTTTTAGAGCACTCAGGAAGCTTTCCTTTAGTTGTTACATAGTTTATGTAGCAAATGAACTTAAGTGAGCCCAAAATATTTGAAGACATTTCATTAAGTTTCCAAAATGGGACAAACACTATTTAATGTCAATGTATTTCCTAATTTAAACTCCTTTATAAAAGAATTTCCCCTTGCGCTGAATTTGCTGAGAGCTATTCTTATCTTTTCTCTCCTAGGAATTTCATCAAGCTGTCAAAGAAGTAGACTGGTCACTGCCAAGGGCAGGGAAAAAAGGTGGTTCTCCCTGAACAAGGGTGAATAAGAGCTTGTTAATTACCAGGAACAGAGGTGAGCTCAGCAATTTCTGAACAAAGAAACCTCTGCCTTGAGAACACCCATCAGTGCTCTGAGCTCTGGGCTCAGGGTGCTTTCCCTGTCTCTCTGCTCATCCAGATAAGGAGAGGAGCACACGGCCCACAAACAGCACTCGCGGAGACTACCTGAAATGGGAAAGGGACCTGTTAGTGGGTCTACCCTGTTAAGTGACAATAGCAATGTAAGTCTTTGTTTCTAGAAGCCTTCTTTTCATTCCACCTCCAGAAACAAAGAACAAAAGGGGTGAAATACATATGAAAAAATTAGAATAAGGAAAAAAACGTATTCTTAAAATCATCAAGTCTCACTATTAGACTTAACCTAAAAGGAAACAGCAACCCACTCCAGTATTCTTGCCTATAGAATGTCATGGACAGAGGAGCCTGGTAGGCTACAGTCAATGGGGTCGCAAGAGTCAGACATGATTTAGTGACTAAACCACCACCACCACCACCATCCTTCCCATATGGGGGCTTCCCAGGTGGTTCAGTGGGTAAAGAATCCTCCTGCAATGCAAGAAACTGGGGTTCGATCCTCAGGTGGGGAAGATCCCCTGGAGGAGGACATGGCAACCCACTCCAGTATTCTTGCTTGGGAAATCCCATGGACAGAGGAGCCTGGCAGGCTACAGTCTGTGGGGTCACACAGAGTCAGACATGACTGAGCGACCAAGTGCAGCAGCACAGCACACTCTCCACATGTTTCTAGAAATGTGAACATATACTTTTGTAGGCCACAGCCTGATCCCTGGCATTTGTCTAAGTTGTGCCTCTTTCCTTATATCTTTCCTAGGTTATTCAACACATTTTTCTCTGTGCTTCAGCTCTCAGTGTTTAGCTCAGGAAGCATTGTTCCAATGACACATTTGCATCTGCTCTATTTTCTTTGGCATAGAAAACCAGAGATACTCACTCTCAGGTTTGCTGGCCATTGCTACTTCCAGATGCAGGGATTCACGTTGCCTGGGCAACAGAGGTAAAAACATTTTCCTCACCCATCATAGCAATAGATGACCCTTATCTTATCAGCCTCCGTGTATATCTTAAATATTAATTTCCTTATAACTCTTTTGACTTTATAAAAACCACTATCAGTGTGTTGGGTCCCCTTCCTGTTCCTGGGAAATCACCCAAACCCCATTGTGAGTCTATAAGAGGATTAGCCTCTTCTTAACCCAGCCACCTTGGCCCTAACTGACTGGCTCAAGGATAGTGACCAATGTCCAGTTGGGCCATTAGAGTCACTTTCTAGTTTTCTAACTGCGCTTAAGGAAAAAAAAAACCAATAATCCTTGTTACAGGTTGACTCCTACTAAGAGTACATTCTTTAATTTGCTCAAATTTGTGAATTTTCCAGTTTTCCTTCTGTTACTGACTTCTAGTTTTATTCCATTGTGATCAGAGAAGATACTTTGGATGATTTAAAACTTTAAAAATTTACTGAGACTTGTATTCTAACATATGGTCTATCCTGGAAAGAGTTCCAAATGTACTTGAGAAAATCATGTATTCTGCTTTTTTGGGATGTTTTATATTTGTCTCTCAGGTCTGGTTTGTTTATGCTGTTGTTGTTGTTTAGTCCCTAAGTCACATTCAACTCTTTTGTGACCCCATGGACTGTAGCCCTCCAGGCTCCTCTGTCCATGGGATTTCTCAGACAAAACTACTGAAATGGGTTGCCATTTCCTTCTGCAGGGGATCTTTCCAACCTAAGTATCAAACCCATGTCTCCTGCACTGGCAGGTGGATTCTTTAACACTGAGCCACCAGGGAAGCTTCCTAGTTTATTTATAGTGCTGTCCAAATCCTTAATTTCTTTATTGTCTTCTGTTTAGTTGTTCAGTCCATTATAGAAAGCAGGGCATGGAAAACACTCAACTATTACTGTAGAAGTATTTCTCCCTTTAATTCTGTCAATTTTTGTTTCATACACTTTGGGTCTCTTGTCAGGTGTGCATATGTTTATAATGGTTATGTCTTCTTCATCATGAAGACTATCAATACTCATTCAGAAACTTAAATAAAAATGATAACTTTTTCTTCAAGATGCCCAGGAAATTTTAAATAGATTGGGTAGCTCTATTTTTGCAGTTTAACATTCAACATAATATTTGAGATACATATATATTAGTTGTCATAATTCAAGGTCTAGAAGCTTTTGTATAGATAATTAATTCAAATAAGGAGTTTTTTAAACAGTAAAAGAGAAAGATTAAGACAATGAAATGGATTTCTAATCAAATTTGAAATGAAAAGCAATTATAGAAATGCCTGCAGAATTTCTTCCTTTGTGAAAATGCTATCTTATGCAATTTATACATATGCAAAAGCTTTTATATATATACAAAAGATTCTTTGTAAGGCACCACTCACAGTAGATTAAATGTATGTCTGTAAATGCCTGTCATGATGTTCTTAGTAATTTTGTAATCCAAAAAGTGAATCTTCTATAAAGTATTTTTAAATGCACCTTCTAGCTCTGCATCATGAAAAAGTAATTTGCTCTAGTTCTAGGTAATGAAAACAAACAAACCAAAAAAACCATTCTGTTCCTTTGCTGCTTTTTTAGTGTCCTCCTGTATAATCGATCCCAGAGCCTGGATGTGAGGGCTGCTGTTTCTTCAAAACTTTAAAGAATTGGAAAATTAGTTCCCTATGCTTTTGATCCCTGTCAGAATATTTCAACAGGTGAGTTAAGAAGCCTGAATGAATCAGAGAATCTTAAATAAGAAGACAACTAATGTTAGAAAGTATAGTTTTTTTAACAAAAAAAAAAAAAAAAAAAGGCAAAAATAAAAAGTCCTGTTTGATCTTAACTTATGGACTGTATTCTGGTGCTACAAATAGGTGGAATAATCCCCAGACTCACAAAGGTCATAGATGATCCCTAAAGATATACTGGTATGAGCTACTTTTCCTTACAATCTTCTTAGTCCATAATTTTTCCATTTGGAAATGCACTGTCCTCTCCCTGGAACAACGAGGGGAAAAGAGAGTGCCAGACATAGTTAGAAGCCTAATTCTTCCTTTGTCTGTCACCACTTCTCTCAACACACACACACACACACACACAATCACACAACATCATTTTTAGTTAGCCCTTATGGGAGACAGAAATTGCTCCAGAAATGAGCTGGGGCAGGGCCAAGGCTTCCATCACCAGATCTGAGGCTGAGCAGGGACTAATAGTGGGCTTCTCTGCAAAGGAACAAATGAGTCGATCTGAAGAGGGGATAGGTGGCCTGAATCTTCCAGGGCCCTCCTGAGCTGCAGCTGACCCACGCTGCCAAAAAGCAGGTGGACAAAGAGATCAAGATCAGAGAGAGCACCAGATGAAATGGTCTGATGGAGAAAAGAAGAGGCGGGGACTGTGTAACACTTTAGGGTTGATGAGTGTTTTTCATCTTCATTGTGCCTTTTTTTTACTGAATTACATAAGCGGCGGATAATATTATTATTCCCAGATAATAGACGGATCCCTGTTTGCTTTCAAGAATGCAGAAATTGAGGCTTGCCCAAGATCACAATTTTAGTATGAGCAGAGCTATAACTCAAACCTGTATCAGTTCATGAATCTTAAACTTGTGTTCTTTGGACCTACCCCCAGTAGACCTACTAGGTCAGCTGTGGATCAAAACACAATGCAGTAATTCAAGTCTTCCAATATGAAGTTTGCTATAGAGGTGGATGGTAAGTCGCCAGGTTGAGCTCATAGGCTGTTTTCAAGAACTTGTAATTTAGTCTAAAGGCAATGAGAAGAACATATTAAGACTCCAGTTCAAGTGAGTCTGAGGATGTCTGAGACTCTAGCTTAATGGGGGAGACTCTAGGAGCATCTTCATATGAGAGTGATGGGAGCAGGATGGGAAGTACTTCTTAAGGAATAAGAGAATCACTGTATTGACATCTTCATTATTGATAAAGTCTGTCAATATTATTTCACCAAACTCACTGTGAGGCAATGAACGCAAGGTATCAGCATCTTTGGCACTAAGAGTTACAATCTTATTTAGAGGCAAGCATTGTTCCATATCCTTGTCCTACATTTAATGCAGCAAACTTCAGAAGGCATTTGTTTCTCTTTCACAGTTGGAGAAACAGGCTTGAGATACTGACTTTCCTAAGATCACACAGCACCAAGTTCCACATTGGTAAAGCCAAAACTATCTTAGATACCTCTCTAATGATAGAAGTATTATCAGTCTACAAATTCAGGTGTACAAGAAATTCTTAAATATTTCTTTAACTCAGTTCAGTTTCTATTTTAAGCCTCATCTTGAAACTTCTACAACTATTAATCTGGGCCATTCAAGATTTCATCCCTTTCATTGTACCCTGAGTTAATGACAATGTTTAGGGGCTGATGTGTCATCAAGGCTTTGGGTGCGCCCTCAACCTTAGCAATCTGCCCCACAGTAAGTAATATCAACACAGTTATTACTCCATTCAATGTGGCCCCTGGACTGTGGGCCAAAACTTGTCAAGTACAACAGATTGGTTTCTTTTGTGCTCAGAGAGAAGGGGACAACAGAGAATGAATAGTTGTATAGCATCCCTGACTCGGTGGACATGAGTTTGAGTAAGCTCCAAGAGTTGGTGATGGACAAGGAAGCCTGGCATGCTACAGTCCATGGAGTCGCAAAGAGTCAGACATGACAGAGTGTTTGAACTGAACTAAACTGAGAATTAGATTTCCTTTGGGCAGGACACATACTCTAGAGTACAAGCCTCACTAGTCTCCCACTCGGCTTCCCAGGTGGCACTAATGGTAAAGAAATTGCCTGCCAATGCAGGAGACATAGGAGACACAGGTTCTATCCCTGGGTCAGTAAGATCCCCTGGAGGAGGGCATGGCAACCCACTCCAGTATTCTTCCCTGGAGAATCCAATGGTCAGAGGAGCCTGGTGGGCTACAGTCCTTAAGGGTCACAAAGAGTTGGAGAATCTGAAGTGACTTAGCATGCACACACAATCTTCCACTCACATCATTTCCAATCCTCATATGTATGTTACCCACCAGGAACCTGAACACATTGAGTTTATGAGCCTGGTTAGAGAACCCACAACACCTTGGTCTCCATGGTCTTGCTTGCCTTAGTCCCTTCTGCTTGTGAGACCCAAGACCTTCTCTGCTAGTAAAACCAGGAAGTAGGGTGTGAACTCACCCATCCCTTTCTTCACAGCGCTGGGCTCTGGGGAATATATCTCATCTGATGGAACGTTTACTCACCATGCTTATTAAGGTCACTTTCTCTGGGCCCACAAATTTTCTCCTCCCTTGAGGGCTTAGGATTTGGAAAATAAAAGCCAGGATTTCCAAGTTTATCCAACCCCTTCCTCTCTGGAGGTGGCCAGGGCACTGGCTGGGAGTGGGGGGCGTCGGGGGTGGAGACTTGTAAGCTGTTTCAACAAAGAAAATACAGGGAAGAAAAAATATAATAATCCAGGGTAAAATAATACCAAAATAGTATCTTGTCATTTGGGGTTCTTTAGAAGAGAAATGCCACTTAACTGTAAGAAACAAAGTATAGAATAAAGGTCTTAGGATGATTTGGATGAGGGTTCCATTATTTTCTTCTGGCACCAACCCAGTAACCACACAGAGGGCAAAATTTGCAAAATACAGCACAGTGCCTTTAGTATTCAAGATTAGAAGCTGAAGAAGCTGGGCTCTCACAGAAGAGCAGCTTTACAAACCTTTTCCCGGCACAAATTCGGGAGCATTGTCAGAGCATGGCAAAAAGCTCTTGGGTGGCATGAGTTCACAGGGCACTGACACCGTTTCATTCATTGTCCCATTTCTAATATGTGCTGCATCATAAGAGTCAGCTTCCTTTTAAATTACAGGTCAATTTTCTGCATCCTCTTTTCTTTTCTATTTCTCCAAGGTGGCATCTGGAAAAAAGATATTAAAAAATGATGACGGACCAAATACAGGAGTAATGTAGTCCGGCATTTGTAGGCTTCTGTCTACTTTTACCTAAATATAGCTCTTCAAGGAGTCTCATGAGTCTATTATCAAGTCCTTTATATGAGATATTTTCTCCTAAAAAAACAAAAAAGTGATAATTTTTATTTCTTCTGCAATCTGGCACTCTAAAAGCCCAGATCAGCTTTCAACTCAAGACACTGCTATCTGTACCAAATCATATGTGAAAATATATCCCAGGCCTATAGCCTAGGTTCAGAAGTATGGAATGTGGAGATTTAAAAAACTCCCTGAGGAACTGATGTGGAGGTTGGGGCAGGTAGGGGTACGGCAGGTAAAAGACGAGAAAGAGAGACAGTGAGGGTCTGGGTGGACAGGTTGAGTTTAGCATCCTGGAAGTACAGCCTTAGGGACCCAAGAGGATATGGAAGCATTGAACATTGAGAACTTCCTTAGGCAATAAATGGCAATGACACAGGAGGCAGAAACCACCCCAGCAATGGAAAACCTAGACGTTAGTCATGGGGTTGAGGCCTCTGAGCCATGGAGAAAGAATAATAGGCAACCAGACCTCACAGAGTTGTTGATTTAACCTTGCACAACCATTCTGAGTAAGCATTTTCCCTGTGTGCTGAAATGAGGGAAGGAAATGTCAAAAGGGAGTTAAATGAATTGCCTGGTCATAGATTTAATGAGATGATTCAGACTAGAGTGCACCCCAAGTCCTTTCAAATCCACTCAAAAGCCTGAAAGTTTTTCAACTTTACCAAGACTGACAGGGTACAGACCTGAGGACCTCTGAGGCAGGATTCTGTCCTAGTGGTTCTAGAGCTTGTAGAATTTCTCAAAACATGACCTGTGAACCCTGCCCCCAGTAAGAGTCACCCTAGCCACTTGTGAAAAATAGTATGTCGTGGGACTGTTCCCCAGACATTCCGATTCAGAAGGTCTGGAGTGAATTTCAAGAATTTTAACTTTCTTGGAGATCCAGATACAGGATATCCAATGCTCCATTATCCTGATCACTGAAACAAATTATGGTTGGGCATAAGACCTAAGCAGAGCCAACTGGTGTCTTCCCTTAATGAACTATAGCCCATGGGGTCACAAAGAGTCAGACATGACTGAGCATGTATGCACACACACACTAAGATTTATATATATAATGTATATGTATATATACACACACATTTGAGAGTAATATTCTTTCCACTGATACTGCTAAGCTTTGAGGTTGCAAGCTGGGTTGACTGGGGTTCCTCTTGTCTACCATATAGAAACAGAGTCTCTATAGATATTTACAAATCAGAAATAAGCTGTTGAGTCCCTTGGATGTCACGATATCTAAAGTCTACCTTGATCTCCTACTTTTTGAGCCCAAGCTCCTTTTTTTTCCCCTTCTTAAACTAGTTTGAGTTGGGTCTCTGCCACTTATAACCAAGTGGCCTCGCTAAGAGTGTGTGCGAAAGAGACCAAAAGGTTTACATGAATGCAGTATGAGTCAGCAGTGTAATGGGACTTCTAAATTCACCAAGGTTATCCTTGGGCTTAAAAGCAAATGGCCTGAGTCACATGTTTTTCTTGTACTTCTTGATCCTCACATTGTCCTTGACTGATACTATCCACTTCGGTGCCTTCAATTATAATGATTCAGAAACCAATATCTCCATCTACATC
The DNA here is from genome assembly GCF_049115385.1 of Moschus berezovskii. Taxonomy (NCBI): domain Eukaryota; kingdom Metazoa; phylum Chordata; class Mammalia; order Artiodactyla; family Moschidae; genus Moschus; species Moschus berezovskii. Next base: position 76,668,421 of record NC_142469.1, on the reverse strand, counting down.
ACTGATCTTTGGTTGTGATTCAAAGTCTGGTGAACATTTCCACTTGGGTGTCCCCAGACACCACAAATTCAACAGGTACAAACACGCATTAATGATATTTTCCCCCCTCAAGATTTGATTAATCACTTGCTCTTCTCTCTGTGAAAAGCACAATCATCCTCCCAGGTTGAAAGCCAGAAGCCTGGGCACTCTACTTACACCTTCCTTCTCATCACCATCCCGACCCTTCTACTACTATGTCCAGTTTGTTCTGCCATCTAAACTCTAAATACGCAACTAAAGACCCAAATACAGCTTACAAAGCTGTTCATAATTTGGCTGTTACTTACCTGGATTGTTCCATTTTTGTCTTCTTTTCCTTTTGAATTTTTGTGCTAGCCATTTTAAACCTTGAAAGACCATCCCATGGGTCTTCGTATAAACTGACCAAGTTGCCTGCAAGTCTCTTCCCTCATCTTTCTCCCTGCCCAGTGAACTCCTATTCATTCTGTAAGGCCTAACTAAGATGTCATGTTTGGAAAGACTTGCCTCTGATCCTGAGTATGCCTTCCGTTCCACTATTGTAAGTTCTCACAGTGCCCCAATAATTCCTCGTTGCTGCAATACTCAGTATGTTTGTTTACCTCACTATTCAATTATTTAAGAGATAGAAAATTTACATAAGTGGAAAGAAGTATATGTCAAGGATGGAAAACTAAATCATTTCTTCTCAAATTAATTTTTAAGCTTAACCCAATATGATCACCCACAGTTGGATTTCTTAATTGATAAAATTATCCTAAACTTCATCTAGTTGTATAACTGGGCAAAAAGAGTTTAAAAATTTCAAAAAAAGGAAAAATAAATAACAGAAGATCAGCCCCAGCAGGTATCTGAACCTGTTAAAGACATAAATGTTAGAACACTGCTTAAATTTACTCAATGACTTTTTATTTCATTAATAAAACTCCTTAGCTAGGGCCTGAGTTGCATTTATTTGGTGGGGCCTAATTTCTGTCCAGGCTCCTATCTACAAGACTGTCTGGGAAGTATAGTGTTAGCTTTCCAGGCTATGCAGAAGACAAGCTAGAAGGAGGGGAGGATTGGAGGCTGAGTTCTAATCAGCTGTATCCACCCCAAGAATTCTGCTCCTGGTTCTGAGTTTGTTCCTGGTCCCAGTTTCAAGTCTATCATTGTAAACTGTCTTCTTGGGAGGGGGATCTTCTCCATGCACTTCTTCCATTTCCAAGCATAAGCTTTTAAGGCCAAGAATTATGTCTATGTTGTTCATTATTATATCCAAAGTGATAATCAATAAATTTGATTTTGATTAAAATGTAAATAAAAGAGGCCTGACTGAGCCTTGAACTATTAGACCCACTGCTTTAGGCAGTGATCCTTTTTGAAGACATTTTAAGGGAAAGAAAAACAAGCTGGGCTGAATTATAAGAAGATGGCATTGATGATGAGAAGCTACTAGTACCTGGTCATACAAGGAATGGAGAAGAAAATATTTTACCTACAGACATGCAAGAAAAATGGGAGTCCTGACTTCAATAATTTGAAAGTCTGTTACATGCAAGAAGAAATAGGGTTTTGCTGCTTCAGAGAGTAGGACTAGAACCAACGGATGGATGTCACAGGGAATCAGAATTCAACTCAGTATCAGAAAGAATTGCTGCCTATTATATTCACCCAGGAGATGGTGACTGTCTTCCCACAGGAAATGGCCCTACTCAGGGATATGGTTCCTAAGGATGTGGGCTGAAAGATTTCTGAGGCCTCTAGGATCTTCAAATAAACTAAAAGTGCATGCGTGGGTGCATGGATGCTAAGGCGCTTCAGTCGTATTGGACTCTTCGCGACCTTATGGACTATAACCCTCCAAACTACTCTGTCCATGGGATTCTCCAGGCATGAATATTGGAATCGGTTGCCATGCCCTCGTCCAGGAGATCTTCCCACATCTCTTATATCTCTTGCATTGGCAGGAGAGTTCTTTACCACTAGCACCACCTGGGAAGCCCAAAATCTTATTGAAACACCTGATTATGCAAGTTGATAACGTTCTATTTCTTTAGGACTAAATTCTTCATGCCCTTAGACCATGACAAAACGTTCAAATGATTCCAAGCTAAGCATGGCTGAACTGTAATACACCAGGAAATACACCAGGCTACTTGTCATCCCTCCACCATCTTACATCCAGTAGGTTTATCATTCCACATGGCTCTTCACACAGTATCAGCAAGGCAGTATCAATTATACGCATTTGCTATTCACCCCCATACTCCTTTGGTGGGAGGCCGATATTATTCTCCTCACCTTAAAAGCTAGCAAAGGTACAGACATGTGAAGTAATTTTCACAAGGTCACTGAAAATTAGATGAAGGCCCCAGGAGCTGATCCCGGTGCTTAATTTCCTGAGTCACGCAGCCCCCACTGCTCCTCTGCAGGAGGCCTGGGTTGAGAGCTCAGGAAAACATGGCAGTGCATTTATTTCTGCTTTTTCACTCATGCTTTTTAATAGTAATGCAATTATTGTGTTTTTCCAAAATAAATTTATTTTTTTCAGAATAAAGAAACTCAGAACCAGGAGTAGAATTCTTTGACAGGAAGCTTCTTTTGCAGTACAATGCCTGAATTCTGATTACTCTGTTCTTGTTTTAGAGGATTCCAGAGAATAGAGCTTGGCTAGTAGGTGTTTTAATAAATACCTCATACACATAGTATTTTAGTAGAGAAGTGATCTTATTCTTCCTCCCAAGAACTGCATTAACTGTGATGGAACTGGCTAGGGAGTGTTTAACAAAACAGTGCTTATACAAAGGGACACTCAGTTTATAGCTATATGTGTCCTTCCATCTGCCCATTCGTGAATTATTCAACCAACATGAAACAGCACTGTTTGGGGGTGGGTTTTTTTTTTTCCAAATGGTGGAATTTAAATAAGCTCTATTCCCCCAAAATAACTTAAGAAAAAAACCCTACATCAGCACCTCCAACACTCCAACACAGGCAAAGCTGGCCAAGAGCTGTATTTATCATCACAAGCTCTGCAGGGTTTTTAATTTTTTCCAAGAAAATTGAAGGAGGTTGGTTTTCAAAGAAAAAAGGACATTTTAAAAAATCCATTCAATTCTTAAGTGTATTATTCAACATTCATATCTTGAATTTGAGGTCATTCTCCTTGGAGGAAGATAAAATGATAGATCTGTTCCCTGTAGATGTTTCCCTTAGTCAGAAAGTTCCCTCTTTTTGACTAAGTTAATGACTCTAGAGATAGTCCCACATGGAGAGAGGATCAAGCAAAGGAAATGTTAGTACCAGACCTCACCCTGCCTGTAGGAGGCATAACCTGAGAGCAACAGCAACCATGCCAGGAGACTTGCCTCTCATCTCAAAAGTGAAAGTAAAACTGTTAGTCACTCAGTGGTGTCCAACTCTTTATAAGTCCATGGACTATGGCCCTCCAGACTCCTCTGTCCATGGAATTCTCCAGGCAAGAATACTGGAGTGGGTAGCTGTTCCCTTCTCCAAAGAATCTTCCCGACCCAGGGATCAAACTGGGTCTCCTGTATTGCAGACTGATTCTTTACCATCTGAGCTACTGGGGAAGCCCAAAATACATTTAAATATTTTAGGGTCAAGTGTGCATGTTACACAAAGGTGAAAACATTTCTGGAACAACCCCAATTTGAAAAATCAGTATAGTATGTCTTTAGAGCCACTCAAAATGCAATCCAGTTTCTGCTACTACTTTTTTCAAAGACTCAATGACAAAATTTCGTAATGTGCAATATTTAACTGCTCAGAGTGTTGAAACACTTCGTAAGATTAAGAACATCAGAATTCAATCACAAGTACCCACATGTTGAAGGGCAGTTTAATAAGATACTGTGGCATTTTTTGTTTTATTTGCTAATCTTGCTTGCTTTCTATTTTACTTGTTTGCCTGTGGAAGAATGAGAAAGAGTAAGAGTATTTGTTCTTCCCCCACAATCCCGACCTTGATGACGAACAAGGATTGAAGTCCAGAAGATCCAAGGCTTCCTCTACTCATGGAAAATATTTGCCTTTTGGAAGTAGTGGATGAGGAAAGGTGGGTGGTTTATGGGTTGGGAATGGGGGTGCAGGGTACTGCCTAAACTGAAAGAGCTTGCTCTGACCGGGAAAGCGGATGGGGGCCAATGGAAGGGACAGGGACCCTCTATCCCTAGGCGGGTGGCATTGGGCAATGGGAGGTCAAAGAGAGAAGAGCCACAGGGGAGATGGCAGTTCCTCATGGGATGGGAACACCTGTCTGGGCATCTAGATAGCCCCTCCCTGGGAAGGAAAACTCAGTACTTGGCAAAGATCTCTCTGCCCCTCCCCTCAGTTGATAAACCAGCGGAACCAGCTGTTCTCTGTGTGTTGCCATCACAATGAGCAGTGACCATGAAGATCAAAGACCAAAGGGCCCTTCACATAAGACCTGGCCTGAATAAGACACTCTGGACCTTTCAATAACCCTGGTGAAACTGGGGAGGAGAATCTGGTAACGAATGAGATTGAACTTCCCATTATTACAGCAGGATGGAGGTTTGGAAATATTACATTTTATTTAAATGATGACAGAAAATTATACTTTTTGCATCCTGAAATTAAGGTATTTGGCGGTGTGTGTGTGTTTATAATTTTTCTTCCAAATTATCAGGAAATTGCAAACCAAAAGTCAATTTTAATAATATTTCAATAGTTTGGAACTATAAAGATAGCTATCCACGAAACTATGTTTATGCATAGAAAATAGATAACCAGGCAGCCTTCAAAGATTTAATTTCATTTAAAATTAAAATCATTTCATTTAAAATGCTGTGTATCTAAACTGGAAAATATTATTCCAATATGGTAATTAAATAAAAGAAGGAAAAGTTGGGCAAATTTTTTATTATTCTTTACTGTGAATGTTGGCACTTGAGGAAGTGCCAGATTGTCGGGAGTTAGGTTTTGTTCTATCTAATTTGCTCAAGAAAGTAGGAACAACTTTCAGCTTAGATGGTTAGTGCACTAGTCGCCAGATGGTGACGTTGACCCATCACTGTTTGGTTGCCACTTCAGGAAGGTCATGGAAACATTGTGGGGAATATGGCAGAGCACCAATCTCAGGGGCAAGAGGCAGTCATCACCAGGTGTCCTGCAGAAGGCAAGTCTGACACACACTCCTCTCAGGAACTTCGTACCACCCTTTTTGCTCCATGAGCTGGGATGCCACTTGCTGTTGGACCATCACAGTCTGCACACAGTGCTGCACTTCCATGCGCTGAGCGTTCTGGATAACTTTATACAAAGTGTGGGCAGCCATTCTGCTGTGAGACACATTAGGCCAGAATCTTGCCAAAAAAAAAATCTACCCTCACCAACCCTACAGCGTATAAGGTAGAGGTATTAATGTCTTTGGATCAGGGTCCCTGATAAAATGCACATATCTTCTGGGAAGGTAATCCCTTTTCTAAGAATTTGTATTAGTATCTTACTTTCACATAGAATGGAAATAGGAAAACATGCATTTGTTAGATGATTAAATATTAACAATGGATATTTTATAGGGAAATTTTTCTTCTCAGTTAAAAATAGAATAAAAATTACTAATTACACTTCATGCAGACATCTCTTTCCATCTAAACAATATTAAAATGGTGAGGACAACTCATAGCAGTACCAGTCACTGAGAAGGACCTTCCTCAGCTAAGAACATGGGCAGCCCTTGCATGTTCCAGCACAGGGGCCATCCTGTTGGAGCATCCTAGGAGTACTAGTGGTTTCTTCTGCTCTCTGCATGCCACACCTGCAGGAGCAAAGATGGAGCCCTGTTGGGAGTCTGGGGATGTGCCAATAGATAAGGGGAAAAGCCATATTTTCATAATTCAAAAATTTATGAGATAATTACTCCAGACTTAGCCCAAGGTTCAATTATTCTCACAACAGGATTCCTGTCTTCTTAACTTATCTTATATCTTAAACCGTTTTAAATAATTATGCAGGTTTTATATGAATTAACATATTCACTGGCCAATTTGAGATTATATAAATAAGCCCTTATCTTGAACTATTATTACACATGCATTCACTTGCCTCAAATTTTGAAATAATTCTCCTAAAGCCTTCTTTGGAGCTTCAAACAAATGATCAGCCTTTCATTGTATTATTTTAAGTGTCACCAAAGAACTGACCCAGATGGAAACCCAGGTAGCAGCTAGGAGGGCAATAGCAGGAAGACAGGGATTTCTGTGTGCTTAAGGAAGGGGGATGGTCGAGGTCAGGGCTTGTGTTAATTTTCCAGGGCAGCCATTACAAAGTACCGAAAACTAGGTGGCTGAAAGCAACAGACATTTATTGTTTCACAGTTCTGGAGGCTGGAAGTCTGAAATCAAGTTTTGGCGGGGCCACGAAACTGACAGGGAAGGGTCCTTCCTTGCCTCTTCCTAGCTCACAAAAGTTGCCAGCGATCCTTGGTATTCCTCGGCTTATCCATGGATCACTCCAGTCCTCCATCTTCACATGTCTGTCTTTCCTCTGTACCTGTTTGTCTCTATGTCTAAATTTCCCTTTTTATACAGACACTAGATAGACTGAATGAGGGTTTATCCTGATAATCTCATTTTAACTTGATTACCTCTGTAAAGATTCTATTTCCAAATATGATGACAGTCTGATACTGTGGGTTAGGACTTTTGATATATCTTTGGGGCAGGGTGAAGGAGTATGGCCCTTCTGACATCTTGATTTTGAACTTCTTGCCTCCAAAACTGTGAGGAAATACATTTCTGTTGTTTTAAGCCACCAGAGCTGTGCTTAGTCACTCAGTCATGTCTGACTCTTTGTGACCCCATGGACTGCAACCCGCCAGGCTCCTCTGTCCATGGGGATTCTCCAGGCAATAAAACTGGAGTGGATTGCCATGCCCTCATCCAGGGGCTCTTCCCAACTCAGAGGTTGAACCCAGGTCTCCCACATTGCAGGCAGATTCTTTACCATCTGAGCCACCAGGGAGTCCCTAAAGCCACCTACTTTGTGGTAGTTTACTGTGGCAGCCACAGGACACTAATATACAGTCGTTTCCTTATGTAGTTTTGGAGAAAGCCAGAGGCTCCGTTTTTGTAGTGTCAGTTCTGATGGTCCAAGTTTGAGTTATAAGGCTTTCCCACAGTTTAGCTTGTAAGTCACACTCAGACTTCTGGGCACATGATACACTTGATGAAAACAAACAAAAATGAAAACAAGTAGGATAATACTTATTAATTCAAGAAATATTTATGGAACACTTACTAAGTGTTTGAAGTATTGGAAACAGCCACAGATAAAGCCTCGTGAAGCTTACTCTCAACGAAAGGATCCAGAAAATATGCAAATAGCTAAAAATGAATGCAAAGAGACACAGATGTAAAGAATAGTCTTTTGGACTCTGTGGGAAGAGGTGAGGGTGGGATGATTTGAGAGAATAGCATTGAATCATGTATATTATCGTATGTGAAACAGATCTCCAGTCCAGGTTTGATGCATGAGGCAGGGTGCTCAGGGCTGGTGAACTGGGATGACCCTGAGTGATGGGATGGGGAGGGAGGTGGGAGAGGGGTTCAGGATGGGGAACACATATATACCCGTAGCTGATTCATGTCAATATATGGCAAAAACCACTACAATATTATAACGTAATTAGCCTCCAACTAAAATAAAATAAAAAAAAAAGAATGCTCAGACAGGGACTGGTGCATTGCAGTACAGCAGGATGAAGGGATACAGTGACTCAATTAGGGGGCTGGGAGCTTTTTAAAGTAAGATGGTTAACAAAGTTTCCTTTGAAAAAGAAATGCTATTAGAGCAGAGATCTGGAAGAAGTGAGAGTGGCCATGCACAGGTCGGTGGAAAGTCATTTCTAGATAGAAAGAAAAGCAATGCCCATTGGAGTACATGTATCTTTTTGAGTTATGGTTTTCTTAGGATATATGCCCAGAAGTCGGATTGCTAAATCATATGGTAATTTTTAGTTATTTTTAGTTTTTTAAGGAAACTAGCAACCTAAATGTCTTTCAGCAGAGGAATGGATAAAGAAGATTTGTGGTGTACACACACACACACACACACACACACACACACACACACTGGAATATTACTCAGCCATTAAAAGGAATGAAAATGTGCCATTTGCAGAGATATGGATGGACCTAAAGACTGTCCTACAGACTGAAACAAGTCAGAAGGAGAAAAACAAATAACATACAGCAATGCACATATGTGGAATCTACAAAAGCGGTATAGATGATTTTATTTGCAAAGCAGAGATAGAGAAACACACATAAGGAACAAACATGTGGATACCAAGGGGGAAGGGGGGATCCCTTCGGGAGACTGGGTTTGACGTATATACTATGTATAAAACAGATAACTAATGAGAACCTGCTGTATAGTACAGGGAACTCTGCTTGGTGCTCTGTGGTGACCTAACTGGGAAGAAACTACAAAAAAGAGGGGATATATGTAAACATTCACTTTGCTGTAAAGCAGAAACTGACACAACATGGTAAAGCAACTGTGCTTCACTAAAAATGTTAAAAAAAAAAAAAAAAGATGAAAAAGAAAAGCAGGTGATGAGGCTGAGCTACTTTGAGTAACACCGAGAAGGAAAATGTGGCTGGAGTGGCCCCAGCTAGGAAAGGGATCGAGGTGACGATGATATGAACCCTTAGACGAAGTAAGGACTTCGGCTCTGTTCTCAGCGTGGTGGGTAAGGGATCAGCTCTGCCCCTCCATCAGGAGAGTCGTTTGTGGGTAACAACAGCTCCTCATTGCCCAGCAGCTCACCTCCTCCCAACCGTGGAGACATCGGTTAGTTACCTTGCCTGGTTCCCCTGACTGTGAATCTCTGCTTCACCCAGCCCAGATATGGTGTCCCCAGATCCCATGCCTTGGAATCCTTCCAAGGCCTGATTTCTTTACAGCAGGGGTCTGAAGCAGCCTGATTGTTAAGTGAAACTTCCCTTTTACCTAACTGATTGGAGGGTTATTTAGCAGCTGGGAGCCAGAACAAAAATGTTGAGTCAGGCTTTGAATCCATTTTCTCAGAACCTAAAATGCCCCCAAATGAATGGATTACGGAATTCAGGAGAGAGTAAGAGATAAAGCAAGTTGCTTCTGGGACAGGAAGCTATGATGTTGTTCACAAGTTTGGCACTGTTGAGTCTAGAAACAGGGGCACGGAAAAGACGACCACAGGCTGCAGTTGTAGTCTTGACTACCAGTCTCAAGACAGTTAGTTCAAAACCCTCCTGACAGGACAGCTTAACCTGATCTAAAAGAGCTCAGAGGAAATAATTTTCCATCATAAGTAATTAATCAAATTATGTCTACAAATAGGAAAATTGCATTAGTACATTTATCCAGCATTCAATAAATATTCAATAAGCACTTATACATTCAGACACAAATCAATGAATTAGGTAAGTGTTTGTGGCCATTCCAGTTGCAGAAAAAATTACTGGAGAGAATCATATTTGTCTTATTTAAGTTGAATATCCAAGACAACAGATGCCAGGGTACAAAGTAAGGTCTGAAGCTACTGCACAAGATTTAAAGAAGGAAATTTCAAAGATAGTGTTTTGAACACAAACTGAGGTTGGAGGCTGGAGAAGCCAGGAAGGTGGAGAGAATGTCTAGGGTCTGGTGGTTAATGGACTTGCTAAGTGAAGTGAAGTCACTCAGTCATGTCTGACTCTGTGCGACCCCATGGACTATAGCCCACCAGGCTTCTCCGTCCTTGGGATTTTCCAGGCAAGAATACTGGAGTGGGTTGCCATTTCCTTCTCCAGAGGATCTTCCCAGCCCAGGGATTGACTCGATAGCCTATCCCTGAATAGGATGCTTGGTTCTCCCTGCCTCAAGTCTCTGGAAACTGGGGAGTTTGATGAATATCCCCTGAACACCCAAGGACTGGTATTCAACCCGTATCAGATGAGTTTAAAAGGCAGAGGAAGGCTGGCCAGATGCTCTAATATTGGATCCAAATTTTGGATTTTCCGTATCAATGCCGAATAATAATGGCTACCATCTAGTCTAAGTCACTTCACTTCAGTTCAGTTCAGTTCAGTCGCTCAGTCGTGTCTGACCCTCCGCGACCCCATGAATCACAGCACGCCAGGCCTCCCTGTCCATCACCAACTCCCGGAGTTCACTCAAATTCATGTCCATCGAGTCGGTGATGCCATCCAGCCATCTCATTCTCTGTCGTCCCCTTCTCCTCCCGCCCCCAATCCCTCCCAGCATCAGACTCTTTTCCAGTGAGTCAGCTCGTCGCATGAGGTGGCCAAAGTATTGGAGTTTCAGCTAATTTGGTCCTCAGGACAACCTCATGAAGTAGTAATTATCAGGTTATTTTATTATGCAAGTATAGGTATGTTCACATGTTTCCACTCATTCTTCTCAGCGGGTAAGATGGCAATGGTGTGTCACACAAAAAGGTTATTCCTCAATGATTTTCCTTTCATTGTTCAGTCTATTTTTCTGTCCTACCGACTCACCTCTACTGAGGAAGCATTCAAATTTTCATAGAAATAACTGTATTTTTTTGAACTCAACTCTCATCAGTTTATATAATATTTAACTAAATCTTATATCATTAAAAGGACAAGTACCATAGGCTTAGTTTCAGGTTAGTAGTAAATACATCTGAATCATAATCATACAGCCAGACAAATGGAAGATGTGTGATTTTACCAGCTGAGTGTTTCAGTTCTGTGGGCATCCGTCAGAAGGCTGAAGACAGGGAGTGTTTCATCCAGAGGGTTGCAGTTCATCCAGCAAGTCAGTTTAGATGAAGTCACCGCAGTCTTTTTTTTTTTTTAATGTTATTGCTCTTTTATCTATTCTCTCTCCATGTTTGGCCTACCTACAGGAGGTCAGCTTCCTGAAACACTCTGTCCCTCCAAGAATTTCACAGTATCTCTGGGGGGATAGTTTATGTTTTTAATGAATGTCTTATCAGCTAACACACATATGTAACAGAACACAAATCGTGTATGTACAGCTTAATGGGTTATTATAAAATGAACACTTTGTGTAACCATATAAAAGGAAAAGAACATCACCAGGCACCCTGTACCCCTCATCCCTCCCCCTCCCTCCCCCCATCAGGTCGGCATTATCCTTGTCAGCTTGTCTAATATAATACTGAATCTATATAATGATCTCTTAATTAGTGTTTTAAAAATTTTCACTTCACAATTTCCTTTTGATTTTTTAAAATATAGCCTTCTGGTCCTCTACTGAAATTCTCCGTCATATCAAGTAATTTCTTGAACTTATTAATCACAACTATTTTTCATTCTGTGTTGGCAGACTCCATAATCCAGAACTTCTATGGGCCATTTCATGTTTTCTGTTTTTTCTCTTGGCATTTAGTCATTTCATCTTATTTCCTATATGCCTGATAACTTTTAAAATTTAATGTCAGATACTGGATATGGGAAAAACCTGAGTAAAATGTAAGTTTCTCCATGGTGATTTTCTTTCTGGCAAACAATTAGGGTAAAGATGGATCACCTTGATCTAATCATAAATTGAGTGAGTTTCAGCCATCGTTGGGGCTTCTCCATCTCCAGTTTCCCCTGCTCCCAGTGCATAGCATTTCTAAAATCCCAACCGAAATCTAGTCCTCCTCAGTAGATTCATAATCTTGTTGTTTAAATTCCCATCTCTTAAGACTGGTAGAAGTTCCCAGTTTCACAGCTTCACATGAAGTGGCAAATGCTGTAAGTGGTAAAGCTGGGTGAATGTTGGACTCAGACTATTGTGCTTTTCTTCTCTCTGAGATATTGGACCCTCTAATCCAGAGACACCTTGGTAGGTCTCTGACACTTTCAAGGAGGTATCTTCTGATATTTCATCCAGTGTTTCTAGTTGTTCTTAGGGGGAAAAAGACAGAAGAATAAAAATAAGAATAAAAATAAGCCTCAATGATCTCCAAAAATTTTCTCAAAATCCAAGTTTTCTACTTCTTAAAAACAGTTTTGTATAGTGAGTTATATTTACATTGAACCCTGACTCATCACGTTGTGGTTCTGTCTTCACTGGATTTGTTTAAAAAAAAAAAATCAGCAAATTATTATTGATAGCAGAAATCTTCATTTGGGAATTATTGTTTATTTCTCACTGTGGGATTCATTTCTAAATTGCTTGTTTCAGTGTAATGGCTGCAAAATGGTTAGATTTAAGTGTTAAAGGAATAGCAGGAATCTACTCAGTCTCCCAGTAAGCATGTGGAGTCCAGTCATTCCTTGTGCTTTTGCTGTTTTCCATTAGAAGCTTTACTAATATACTCTCTTGTGTGGGCCTTCAAGCGCTTTACTAGCTATGCCAGAACTTTAAGCCAGGCTTTAGGAATGGCCTTGAACTGATCAAGTTCAAAGCAAAAAAATACTACCTCATTCATAACTAACAAAGAGTCAGGAAAGTGTCTCACTGACCATATTTTTCCTGTGCTTTGCTTTTTCCTTTTTTTGTGCTTCTTATCTCTGTCAGCCAACTTTCTTTTAATTATTTGTTCCCTCCAAAGTGACAGAATTGGGTTATTCCAAATTCTATGCAGCCGAAAAAAAACTCTTGTGCAAGTCTGAGAAGGAAAAGTCTTTGGATCCCAGGTGCTTTCAAGAGAACACAATTAACATTCAGGACTGTACTGAGCAAGACAGTGTGCCTCTTTCAGTGAGCAGAAAAATTAGGGCATTTATTTATAGCTCTTTGAAAAGAGCAGTGTCCATTTTTGCCAAAAAACTTTCTCTTTCCAACTTGACATATTTTTCTTTTAGACCAGCACTCTTTCCTAAATCACTATTGACTGCCAGTTAAGGCACATGTGTAAACTCAAATGTCAAATGATACGACAAAATTATTTCATGTAGCAATGAAGTAGAAGGATGATCTGTTTTATTTTATTCAGCATATTTTTACTGAGTCCCTGTAATATTCAAGTCACTTTTCTAGAAGGGTCAGAAGGTTGACTAACTATACTGTAAGCTTCTTAAGGGATCTCCAGAGCCTGACAAGGACTAGGACTATTATAGTCCAGAATAAATATTTATAAACATCTGCTTAATTAATTAATTACCTGATTAGTTAGTTATTAAAGAGATTAAAAAGAGAGGGAAATACAGATTCTAGTTTCATAGTTTTTTCACAGGTTAGAATCCCAAGAAGGCAGATTGTGATTGCACATGGAATTCACCTGGGAAGTTTTTGTTAAAAAAAAATTTTAAGAAAAATTTCAAACATTTACAAGGCAGACCAAATGGTAGAATGGACATCCTTGTACTCATCACCCAGTTTCAACTGCTGCAAAAATACTGCAAAAGGGCATTCCTCAAATGTAGTTTTGCATTTTTATAGTTTCCTTTTTAAAATATGAGTCAACAAGTATTTATTGAGTGTGTACAATGTGGAAATTTTAATTAAGTTTTCTGCTTCTCAATTTTTGAAAATTATTAAAATTTCTTATGAGTTTTGCATGACTACTTAAGTGTTTCAGCAATATTATGGCTTTGGCATCTTATCAGATTCAAGGATAAAAGAGCTCAATTTTCATTTTGTTATTTCATTCATACTCTCAAGCAACAAGAAGATAAAAAACAGAGCCATATGATGAACAAAACAAAAAGATGATTTACACTCTATAGCTGCATCATAGACTAGTATAAAGTTTTAAATCTGTGAGGTTCTCTGAAATTTAAAATATTCTTGAAAATGGCATATTTTTTCAACCCAAACATCATTGCATAATTTATGCTCCAAGTGTTTTGAAACCTTTAGGTGAAAATAGTTTGATGACAGATATTCCATTAGGGTGTGAAGCGTTTTTTGGTGCAAATCCTTCCGTCTTGAAATGCTGCCAATAATACTATTATCTGCTTCACATGAAGGTGGTTTTAGATCTAAGAAAACAACTAAGGTGGGGGAGGTGAAGGGTACAGAGAGGCAGATGTACTACTTTTATCTCCCTTTTCAAAGCTGAAAGCAGATGAAAATATCAGTTAAAAGGTGACTTCTTTAGAATCTACAGTTAATTGGGGAAAATAATGGCTTGAAATAAGAATTGGTTATCCTTGAGTCACCATCAACTGTAGAGCTATAAAGAGAAGGGTACAAAGTAAAACATAAAGGAATCTCTTGGATCACATCTTATAAGCTTAGTCAGTGAACTACTTCAAATTAGAAGAAAAGAGATTGCACAGGTGCAGGAGTGGCTTCTCTGGGAGGTTAATGAAACTTACACAACAGCATCCCTCACTTGGTGAGCTCTTTCCAGCATCTTGGGGGAGACATTAGCAAAGTATTAATTAAACATATGCTTTGCAACATTAAGCTACTTTAATTATAGTTGCTTCAGATTAAATTATCTCTTCCATTCTGACATCCCTTTGTTTTTAAATTCACCAGTAGTACTTACTATTACGATCCTTACTATTAGGATGTCATTTACAAGCTCAAGAGATCAAGATCAGAACTCGATATATTTTTGCTGGGCATTATTCAGCCTACTAACATCATCCATGATGGTGTGATAATCAAGTGTTTTAATAATCAACTGTCACTAGTTAAGGTGTCAGTAAGGCTTGAAACGGGAAATGAATGTAAGATGTGAGGCATGGACGTGTCGCCACTGTTGAGGGACCCTGTGTGCCTGTGAGGTGGAGGTGCATCCTGTCTTTACCAGATGACTGACTCCTTCAGGGGCTCAGACTTGTGTCTGTCCTCTGCCCTCCATTTATTGGCCCTAGAAATACTTTGCCTGGAATGAAGCTTCAGGGTCTTCCCAAGAAGTTACTGTCTCTAATTCCTATGACATACATTCTTATGCGTGCGTGCTAGGTTGCTTCAGTCGTGTCTGACTCTTTGTGACCCCGTGGACTGCAGCCCTTCAGGCTCCTCTCCATGAGATTCTCCAGGCAAGAATACTGGAGTGGGTTGCCATTTCCTTCTTCAGGGAACATTCTTATAATACCTGCTAAAAGTATAAGATCATGCACTGTTATTTTTAGTTGTAGGATTTCATTATCAGCATCGAATATGAAACAATGTACATATGTTTTTGTTTGTATGTTTGTGACAGAGTATTTGTTTCTTATGTTCTTGTTCAGTGTTCATTGAATGAAGTTCAATTTACAAAACTTTTCAGCAGCCTAAAGGTATAGTGTGTGTTTATAATTGGTTTAGAAATCATATTGACAGATGGCTAATATAATATTGCAGTTATGTTTGTCTATCCTAGAAAAATATTAGGAATCATCTGTGTTTATACAAACTATTACAGTTTAAAGTCATATAAGCACCTCACAAGTGCCCTGTAAATGTCTGTGTACAACCATTATTGATTATTTACTTTGTGTGGGTCATGGAGAAAATGCTTAAAACTCAGCCAATTTCCTTTGGCACAGGATTTTTATTAAATCATTCTCCATGAAAAGAAGGACGCTAAGGATAATTTTGATATTAGCCTAGGAAAGGATGCAAATAAAATATGAAACAGTCTTTTGGGGCTTTACAGTTCAACACAAGTTATTTGAAAGCAATAAATAAATACTTTGCAACATATCTCAAAGTGTTTCTTGAAAGATTAATTTTATGGTTGGTAATAAGTAGTTTGGAAACAGAGTTCTGTGACCAAGTACAAATGGAAAACACTAAATTAGACAACCTGCTTGGTAAGGGTTTCATCTCAGACTTGAATATAAAAATATACATTGTGAGTCTCCAAGAAGGTAATGGCAAGCGTGAACTGGTTCCCCCAAATTAGATAAAAGTGAACTTCTCAGTGAACTAGCATGCCACAGGATACACTGGGAAATGCTGGCATTTTTACCAGTCAGCTAATCAAGATTCCCCCATTGAAGCTGGAGATGGTTCATTTCCTGAACTTGCTGCCCTCCGGTGCTTAGCTAGGGAGGAGGAAGTGAGGAACAGCCTCCGAGAACATCCTCTAAAATGCAGCCAGCGACTCCTACCTCATAGATGGGGCTTTTATCCAAGTGTGCTCAGCTCATAAATGGAGGGTCCATTTCACCCACATCAGTCTGCTTTGAAACTCTTATTTATCCTACCTTCTACTGCTTTTTGAAATGGTAAAAATAGTACCGTTATTATTTACTGTCCTGAAAATTTTCTGGTAGGTTTCAGGGAGAGTTTAAAGTGAATTCTTCAAATTGGAGACTAAAGAATGGAGCTTTTGCCATTTTAATAGCATTGGATTGCTTTACAGAAAACAGTTTTTCCTCTGATATTTAAAGAAGCTTTTCTCCCTTTTATTAACAATTTATCCATTTTTTAATCGGTCTCATTTTCTTTCCTTCTCTTTCTCTAAGTTATGTTAGCGTTGGCCCTTAATTTCAATCACTCAAAGTGACCAAACCAAATGTTACTGAAAAAATGGCAGAGGGTGGGGGAAAGAGGATATCTGAATGAAGAAAATCTGCTTATAGCAAGAACAGTAAGGAAAAATTAAGCTAGTGTTACACCCACAATCATAACTTTTAAGGAACTGAGAAGATCCAAACATCATAATTAATATTAACAGTGTGGGTATCAATTTCATAGGCTATAAACTGAAGTGCTTAGGAAATGTAACTCTAATTCTTTGTAACTGGACATAACTCTGCTTGGCCTCCATTACTTCTGCTGCTGCTGCTAAGTCGCTTCAGTCGTGTCCGACTCTGTGCGACCCCATAGATGGCAGCCCACCAGGCTCCCCCGTCCCTGGGATTCTCCTGGCAAGAGCACTGGAGTGGGCTGCCATTTCCTTCTCCAATGCGTGAAAGTGAAGTCTCTCAGTCATGTCTGACTTTTTGCGACCCCATGGACTGCAGCCTACCAGGTTCCTCTGTCTATGGGATTTTCCAGGCAAGAGTACTAGAGTGGGGTGCCATTGCCTTCTCTGCCCATTACTGCTAGATGGTGGAAAACTTAACCTGGTCATTTCTGCATCAGTCAGTTTCAGTCACTTCACAGCAACATGGCAGTTCCCCATCCCTTCATTTACAACAAATGGACAGAACCCTGTCAAAATCAACTTGTAAAAAAGCTCCATGCTGGCCAAAATCTGACACACCTCAGTTTGTGTTCAGCCTCCCAAGGAGCAGTTTGCCTCCCTGGTCATCATTTTTGAGGGTTTGAAGCTGAGTCTCCCAGTTCCCCCCACCCCCAGTCACACACTGAGACACACAAAAACCACAAATCCAACAGAGAGTGTCTGGCTCCAGATGACAAGCTCTTTTCTGCTACATTTTGCAACTCTCATCAACTAGCTCTCTTCTATCCCTCCACCTCCCATTAAAATGAACCTGTCTAAATCACTGCAGATGTTGATTGCAGCCATGAAATTAAAAGACGCTTACTCCTTGGAAGGAAAGTTATGACCAACCTAGGTAGCATATTAAAAAGCAGAGACATTACTTTGCCAACCAAGGTCCATCTAGTCAAGGCTATGGTTTTTCCCGTGGTCATGTATGGATGTGAGAGTTGGACTGTGAAGAAAACAGATCGCTGAAGAATTGATGCTTTTGAACTTTGGTGCTGGAGAAGACTCTTGAGAGTCCCTTATACTGCAAGGAGATCCAACCAGTCCATTCTAAAGGAGATCAATCCTGGGTGTTCATTGGAAGGACTGATGCTAAAGCTGAAGCTCCAATACTTTGGCCACCTCATGCGACGAGTTGACTCACTGGAAAAGACTCTGATGCTGGGAGGGATTGGGGGTGGGAAGAGAAGGGGACGACAGAGAATGAGATGGCTGGATGGCATCACCGACTCTGTGGACATGAGTTTGAGTGAACTCCGGGAGTTGGTGATGGACAGGGAGGCCTGGCGTGCTGTGATTCATGGGGTCGCGGAGAGTCGGACACGACTGAGCGACTGAACTGAACTGACTGATGTCTCTTTCTTTCCCTAGATTCCAGTGTGTGCTGCCATAGGCATAACTAATGGTATTCTTTGTTTCAAATGAAATATTTCAGTCCACAAGAAACAAGTTTATTTTGAGCCTCTCTATGTACCGAGTTCTAATGTGATATGGTTCTTGACTTTAAATAAAACAGTACATGTAAAACAGTACATGTAAAACAGTTTTGGCAAATTGTGAAAGCAGCTAAAATTACTTGTCTTCACTGAGTTGTAGCCATATTTTTCAAGGAATAAATAGTCTATTACAGTATGTGTCAGGATTAAATTTTGTGCAGCAGTTTCTTCCAGCCCTGCCTATCACATCACAGTCAAGGAAAGACAATCTCGCCCTGTATCACCACTCTGGTCTTTACTCTCTGCTCACTACTCTTTGGGTTTCTTCCATTCCTTTGCATGAATTTTGCTAGAGTCTCTGATCTGATGAGCACCCTCCCATCCCTTTTTTGAAGAGGAGTTGGAGTGGAAAGAAAGGTAGTATTTTCATTCACTTCACTTCCCTGCCATAAGTGAACTCTCATCACTACCAATCATCAATATTTTTACTCGTCCTTGGTCATTTATCTTGTCCATATCCTCTAGAAACTTTTTAGAGCTTTGCCACTTTCTTTAAGCACTTTGTTCAGTGCTCCCCCAACTTAGTGTCATGCTAAGTCGCTTCAGCTGTGTCCAACTCTTTGTGACTCTATGGACTGTAACCCACCAGGCTCCTCTGTCCATGGGATTCTCCAGGCAAGAGTACTGAAGTGGGTTGCCATGCCCTTCTCCAGGGGATCTTCCGAACCCAAGTCTCTTAAGTATCCTGCATTGGCAGGTGGGTTCTTTACCACTAGCTCCACCACAGATGATAACTGAGGCCACTCGGCATGGTCTGTTTCAACATCCTGCCCTTTTAACCTACAAATGTGTCTACATATTTAGTTCTTCCATCACCTTTACATCTACTCACTCCCAAATCCTGCCAATTTTACAAATCCCCCTTCTCCCTTCCTCCCCACTGCTATCCCCTTAGTTCAGACTCTCATCATCTCTCCTAAATGACCATTCTGCCTTCTCTGTTTTCTTTTTCAAGTACATCCTTGGTACAACAGCCCAATTAATGCATCCGAAAGAGACATAACATCATCACTCTTAAAATAAAAGTTCCTTTCTCACCCACCTCTCCAGACACATTTTTCATTTTTACTTTGGAACATGGAAATGATCCTAGTTATACACCCTGAGGTACACAAGGCAAACCCTATGACTTTTTCATGTGGTTCCATCTCCTCAAGACATTGTCACCTGACTTATAACCTGATTAACTTTTAATCCTCCTCTACGTTTAAGAACAGAATCATTTCTGGAAAGAGTTTCTTGAATCTTCAAACTGTCTTGGGTACTCCCGGCTATTTCTACATTTCCCTATACAGACCTAGACCACTATTACTGCTTCAAAATGTTGTATTATAATGACCAGTTTACCTACCTGATTCCCTCACTTAGACTAAGAGCTCCAAAGGATACCAACTGAATCTGTTTCATCTTTTCCGTTATCCGGCATATTGCTGGAAAATGAATAGATAAGTAGCTGGAAGTTGGGAATCTCACATTCTGTTGCAGGCTGATGAGGAAGCTCTCCTGGGGGGTGAAGGGAGGTTTCTTAATCCTTCAAATAACACTACACAACCTAATTTTTGATCCTTCCTACTAGGAACAGATAGTGAACAATTCAATTATATTTTAAGTTATCTCAAAGGCACAGTGTGGAAATGAACACACACTGATAAACTTCTGTTTGGTGATGAACATCTTTTTCTTCAATAAGCATCAAAAATAAAACACCTCTCCCTCTTCTGAATAGTAATATTCTGCTCCTTTTAGAAACGCCCTTCTCTTTTAGTAGGTCTGCTTCATTACTAGAACCATCAGTTTCACAAGGTCATTCACAACCCAAGGACAGAGTCAAAGCATAATTCACAGGAGGGCAGCACAATTCATGCCTACAGGTTGCGGGGAGATGAGATTATACAGGACCAGAGTTTGTTAAAATACCCACACACAGTTTTAATATTCAGAAGATGTAAAATACAATCAGGTAAAATATCCAAGTATTGTGTATTCCGAATAAGTATCCTGAAATATTCTGTACTGTATAAACATTCTTGAGGAAGAAAAATAGCCCTACGAAGAAGAATTGCCTTATCCTAGTATATACCTTATTTTTTATGATCTTCATAGAAATGGATGTTAGTGACCTACACAAAACAGTCTGAAAGGGTGGTCCAGAACTGTTCTTTTGGCCAGCATGTTATACTGACTTAATTTTTAACAGTTGTGAAATATAACATAAGCATCATAAAAATGCATAATACATGGAAACATAGTTCAATGAATAATCATAAATTATAGACCTCTGCAACCATCTCCCAGGTCAAGAAACAGAACATCAGCATCTCCGTGTCTATTATAAGAGGAACTATGCTGCTGCTGCTGCTGCTGCTAAGTCTCTTCAGTCGTGTCTGACTCTGTGTGACCCCATAGACGGAGCCCACCAGGTTGTGCCCTTCCTGGGATTCTCCAGGCAAGAATACTGGAGTGGGTTGCCATTGCCTTCTCCAATGCATGAAAGTGAAAAGTGAAAGTGAAGTCACTCAGTTGTGTCCGACTCCCCGCGACCCCATGGACTGCAGCCTACCAGGCTCCTCCATCCTTGGGATTCTCCAGGCAAGAGTACTGGAGTTGGTTGCCATTGCCTTCTCCAAGAGGAATTGTACCCTCCCCAAATTCTTATGTTGAAGCCCTAAGCCCTAGTACTTTATAATGTGAGTGTATTTGGAGATCAGGACTTTAAAGAGATAATTTCGGTTAAAGGAGGTTGCCAAGAGAATGCACTGGTCATAGCAAACACCCTCTTCCAACAACACAAGAGAAGACTCCACGCATGGACATCACCAGATGGTCAACACCGAAATCAGATTGATTATATTCTTTGCAGCCAAAGATGGAGAAGCTCTATACAGTTAGCAAAAACAAGACCAGGAGCTGACTGTGGCTCAGATCATGAACTCCTTATTGCCAAATTCAGACTGAAATTGAAGAAAGTAGGGAAAACCACTAGACCATTCAGATATGACCTCAATCAAATCCCTTATGATTATACAGTAGAAGTGAGGAATAGATTTAAGGGTCTAGATCTGATTGATAGAGTGCCTGATGAACTCTGGACGGAGGTTCGTGACATTGTACAGGAGACAGAGACCAAGACCATCCCCATGGAAAAGAAATGCAAAAGAGCGAAATGGCTGTCTGAGGAGGCCTTACAAATAGCTGTGAAAAGAAGAGACATGAAAAGCAAAGGAGGAAAGGAAAGATATAAACATCTGAATGCAGAGTTCCAAAGAATAGCAAGGAGAGATAAGAAAGCCTTCCTCAGTAATCAATGTAAAGAAATAGAGGAAAACAACAGAATAGGAAAAACAAGAGATCTCTTCAAGAAAATTAAAGATATCAAGGGAATATGGACAGAAATAGTATGGACCTAACAGAAGCAGAAGATATTAAGAAGAGGTGGCAAGAATACACAGAAGAACTGTACAAAAAAGATCTTCACGACGAAGATAATCACAATGGCATGATCACTCACCTGGAATCAGACATCTTGGAATGTGATGTCAAGTGGGCCTTAGAGAGCATCGCTACGAACAAAGCTAGTGGAGGTGATGGAATTCCAGTTGAGCTATTTCAAATCCTGAAAGATGATGCTGTGAAAGTGCTGCATTCAATATGCCAGCAAATTTGGAAAACTCAGCAGTGGCCACAGGACTGGAAAAAGTCAGTCTTCATTCCAATCCCAAAGAAAGGCAATGCCAAAGAATGCTCAAACTACCACACAATTGCACTCATCTCACACTCTAGTAAAGTCATGCTCAAAATTCTCCAAGCCAGGCTTTAGCAATATGTGAACCGTGATTTTCCAGATGTTCAAGCTGTTTTTAGAAAAGTCAGAGGAAACAGATATCAAATTGCCAACATCCACTGGATCATGGAGAAAGCAAGAGAGTTCCAGAAAAACATCTATTTCTGCTTCATTGACTATGCCAAAGCCTTTGACTGTGTGGATCACAATAAACTGTGGAACATTCTGAAAGAGATGGGAATCCCAGACCACCTGACCTGCCTCTTGAGAAACCTGTATGCAGGTCAGGAAGCAACAGTTAGAACTGGACATGGAACAACAGACTGTTCCAAATAGGAAAAGGAGTACGTCGAGGCTGTATATTGTCACCCTGCTTATTTAACATATATGTAGAGTATATTATGAGGAACGCTGGGCTGGAAGAAGCACAAGCTGGAATCAAGATTGCCGGGAGAAATATCAATAACCTCAGATATGCAGATGACACCACCATTATGGCAGAAAGTGAAGAGGAACTCAAAGGCCTCTTGATGAAAGTGAAAGAGGAGAGTGAAAAGGTTGGCTTGAAGCTCAACATTCAGAAAACGAAGATCATGGCATCTGGTCCCATCACTTCATGGGAAATAGATGGGGAAACAGTGGAAACAGTGTCAGAATTTATTTCGGGGGGCTCCAAAATAACTGAAGATGCTGATTGCAGCCATGAAATTAAAAGACGCTTACTCCTTGGAAGGAAAGTTATGACCAAACTAGATAGCATATTAAAAAGCAGAGACATTACTTTGCCAACCAAGGTCCGTCTAGTCAAGGCTATGGTTTTTCCTGTGGTCATGTATGGATGTGAGAGTTGGACTGTGAAGAAAGCTGAGTGCATAAGAATTGATGCTTTTGAACTGTGGTGCTGGAGAAGACTCTTGAGAGTCCCTTGGACTGCAAGGAAATCCAACCAGTCCTTTCTAAAAGAGATCAATCCTGGGCATTCATTGGAAGGACTGATGCTAAAGCTGAAGCTCCAATACTTTGGCCACCTCATGCGACGAGTCGACTCACTGGAAAAGAGTCTGATGCTAGGGGGTATTGGGGGTAGGAAGAGATGTGGACGACAGAGAATGAGATGGCTGGATGGCATCACCGACTCAAAGGACATGAGTTTGAGTGAGCTCCGGGAGTTGGTGATGGACAGGGAGGCCTGGCGTGCTGTGGTTCATGGGGTCGCAATGAGTCGGACACGACTGAGCGACTTTACTGAACTGAACTGAAGGGTGGTGCCCTAACCCAGTATGACTGATGTCCTTATAAGAAGAGAGATTCTGGAGGTAGAGAGAGAGCACACACACACAGGCAAAGAGGAAAGACCATGTGAGGACACAGGGAAAAGACAGCCATCTGCAGCCAAGCAGAGACGCCTCAGAAGAAATCAAACTTGCCAACAACTGCAATCTTGGACTTCCAGCCTCCAGAACTGTGCGAAAATTAATTTCTGCTTTTTAAGCCACCCAATCTGTGATATTTCTTTATGGCAGTCCAAGCAAGCTAACACAGCATCACCAGAAGGACCCTTGTGTCCCTTTCAAATAACAACAGCCTCCCTCTCCTGCTTCAGATATGGTCACTGATTTTTTAAGCTTTTTTTTTTTATTGGGGTATTTGTATTGGAGTATATAGAACTGAGCCATACATATACATGTGATTTAGTCACTAATTTGATTTATTATCATTAGTAAACATGTCATCAATTTTTATTGCAGTTATGCTTGCATCCAAAAAATCACACCTGTGCTTGTATCCAAAAAGTGTATGTATAGCTTAGCTTTGCTAGTATTTCCATATTTTTTATTAATTTGAATTTGAATGCCCTTAGGCAAAGCATCTACCCACTAACTCACAGCATCCGATACTTCCTCTTTATCTTCCCCTGAGTTGTTCTTGGCCATGTGTGTCTCCCACTCCTTGGCCTCAAGCCCAGCCACCTGGAATGTACCTCTTTTAATGGCCAATTATCAACTCAAGAATGACAGAGCCAATGATTCTAACAATCACACTCCTTCATTCCCACCTGTTACAAATGCTAAATGTCAAGTCTGGGGGTTTAAATTACAGTTGAAATCATTTTGAGAATTCCATGACATCTATTGAAATAAGCAGTGTCACCCTGAGTGTCACAACCCGAGATACAAAATCACTAGTTTAGCCAGGGCGATCTTTATTTAAAGACATAGCAACACTCAAGCCCTTTCTTTGCCCATAACACTCAAGGTTCCAAAGGAAAAAAGATGAACAGTCCAGTGAAACTGTATCAGGAAGACTTTATTCACAAAGAAACTCACTACAAAAGTAGGAGAACCATGAGGAATAGTTCAGGAACCTAGGAACAGAGGGAGAGTGATGACGGAAGCCAAAAAGGGAGAGATTGTCAGGAAGAGAAGTCCTTGAGAGTGACCTTTTGTTAAGAGTCTCAGGCAGCCTGAGGCGACTGCTCAGGAAGGGAGCCAGAGAAGTAACAACCTGTGCTCTCTTTTCTCCCTCTGATCACCTTCCAGGCTCCCCATTGACTTCACCAACCCAGAAAAAGAGTCGGACATGACTGAGTGACTGACACTTTCACTTTTTCTGGAAGTTCACAAAACTGGGATGACCAGATAATAATAACCATGGGGGGAAAAAAGCAGGTCTCTTCAGTATTTAGATACAGTGTGCTTTTTAGGTATCCAGCTACTGATTAGATTGTATGACATTTGAGTTTACTAATTTTAACACTCCAGACACTCCACTGTCAAATGCCAAAAATGATTAGGAGTAGGATAGACAACGACCATCTGGAAGGGCTCATATGCTTTTTAGGAAAGTGAGGGTGACCTGTACTCACATTTGGAACCAAAATTAGCTAATCTTAAAGCATATGTCTCTTCTTAAAAAATATACACATACATATCAAATGCCTTTCCTAAGAGAATGGCATAACAGCATCTCATTACATTTAATACAAAGGTCACCTTTATTTCTAGGTGATTTTTATTACAATGAAATATACATTAAATATGTAATTTAATTAAATATGAAAAATATAATTTATAATATACAGTACTGTAATTCTATTTATAAATGTGGAATTGGATATGAAGAAGGTCCATCTTGAAATCCAGCCAAAAGATTTTAGCTATTGAAATACCAGAGTAAGCACCCAATAATCTAGAGGCATAAAATACCAAAGCAAGTGATGAATTAGTCTATCTGTCCTCAGAGACAGTTGACATTTGTAATCCAATAGAAGAAAAAGAAAAAAATGGTGCAACAAAGAATAAGACATGCTACACAGAGTTCAGTTCGTTAAACAATAAACCAAACCCTTGGAAGAGTTAGGGTTGGGTCCCAAATTTACCTTCTTCCTTAAGTTAGACTACTTGTAAATAGCTAATGGGATGTAAAATGGTTCAGCCACTGTGGAAACAGTATGGCAGTTCCTCAAAAAGTTAAACATAGAATTATTACATGACCCTACAATTCCATTCCTAGAAATATAATCAGAAGAACTGAAAACAGGGATTCCAAAAGATACTTGTAAACCAGTGCTTACAGCAGAATTCTTCACAGTAGCCAACAGGTGGAAACAACCTAAGAGTTTGTCAATGGACAGATGGATAAAAAAAGTCAAGTATATACCCACAAGGGAATATTATTCGGCAATAAAGGACTGAAGCCATGATATGTGCTACAACACGGATAAACTTTGAAAATATACTGCTATGAATTAATTCCAGTATAAAAATACAAGCATTGTCCTTAAATGAAATATCTAGTATAAACAAAGTCATGGAGACAGCAAGTAAATTAGAGGTTACCAAGGGTTAGAGGGAAAGAGATAGGAGTTATTAACTAATGGATAGAGAGTTTCTGTGTGGGATACCTAAAGGATTTTAGAAGTACATAGTTGTGATGGTCATACAACTTTATAAATGCTCTAATACCACTAAATTGTACATGTAAAGTGACTAAAATGAGAAATGTTATATATAACTTGGCACAATTAAAAAAAAATGTTCTCTATTTGCTTCCTCCCTATATCATTGTGTTTTAACTGAGGACATCACATAAGCCTCAGAGATATTGTTACTGTTCAGTCACTCAGTCATGTTCAATTCTTTGCGATCCCCATGGACTGCAGCACGCAAGGCTTCCCTGTCCATCGCCAACTCCCAGAATTTACCCGAACTCATGCCCATTGAGTCGGTCATGCCATCTAAACATCTCATCCTCTGTCGTCCCCTTCTCCTCCTGCCCTCAACCCTTCCCAACATCAAGGTCTTTTCAAATGAGTCAGCTCTTTGCATCAGGTGGCCAAAGTATTGGAGTTTCAGCTTCAACATCCGTCCTTCCAATGAACACCCAGGATTGATTTCCTTTAGGATGGACTGGTTGGATCTCCTTTCAGTCCAAGGGACTCTCAAGAGTCTTCTCCAACACCACAGTTCAAAAACATAATTCTTATGCACTCAGCTTTCTTTTTAGTCCAATTCTTACATCCATACATGACTACTGGAAAAATCATAGCCTTGACTAGACAGACTTTTGTTGATGAAGTAATATCTCTGCTTTTTAATATGCTCTCTAAGTTGGTCATAACCTTCCTTCCAAGGAGTAAGCGTCTTTTAATTTCATGGCTGTAGTCACCATCTGCAGTGATTTTGAAGCCCAGAAAAATAAAGTCCGTCACTGTTTCCACTGTTTCCCATCTAATTGCCATGAAGTGATGGGACCAGATGCCATGATCTTTGTTTTCTGAATGTTGAGCTTTAAGCCAACTTTTTCACTCTCCTCTTTCACATTCATCAAGAGGTTCTATAGTTCTTCTTCACTTTCTGCCCTAAGAGTGATGTCATCTGCATATCTGAGGTTATTGATATTTCTCCTGGCAATCCTGATTCCAGCTTGTGCTTCATCCAGTCCAGCATTTCTCATGATGTACTCTGCATATAAGTTAAATAAGCAGGGTGACAATAAACAGCCTTGACATACTCCTTTTCTTATTTGGAAGCAGTCTGTTGTTCCAGGTCCACTTCTAACTGTTGCTTCCTGACCTGCATACAGGTTTCTCAAGAGGCAGGTCAGGTGGTCTGATATTCCCATCTCTTGAAGAATTTTCCACAGTTTACTGTGATCCACACAGTCAAGGCTTTGGCATAGTCAATAAAGCAGAAATAGATGTTTTTCTGGAACTCTCTTGCTTTTTCGATGATCCAGCAGATGTTGGCAATATGATCTCTGGTTCCTCTGCCTTTTTTAAAACAGCTTGAACATCTGGAAGTTCACAGTTCATGTATGGGTGAAGCCTGGCTTGGAGAATTTTGAGCATGACTTTACTAGCGTGTGAGATGAGTGCAATTGTGCAGTAGTTTGAGCATTCTTTGGCATTGCCTTTCTTTGGGATTGGAATGAAGACTGACCTTTTCCAGTCCTGTGGCCACTGCTGAGTTTTCCAAATCTGCTGGCATATTGAGTGCAGCATTTTCACAGCATCATCTTTCAGGATTTGAATTAGCTCAATTGGAATTCCATCACCTCCACTAGCTTTGTTCGTAGTGTCACTTCCTAAGGCCCACCTGACTTCACATCCAGGATGTCTGGCTCTAGGTGAGTGATCACACCATCATATTATCTGGGTCGTGAAGATCTTTTCTGTACAGCTCTTCTGTGCATTCTTGCCACCTCTTCTTGATATCTTCTGCTTCTGTTAGGTCCATACCATTTCTGTCCTTTATTGAGCCCATCTTTGCATGAAATGTTCCCTTGGTATCTCTAAGTTTCTTGATGAGATCTATTGTCTTTCCTAATCTATTTTTTTCTCTATTTGTTTTCATTGATCACTGAGGAAGGCTTTCTTATCTCTCCTTGATATTCTTTGGAACTCTGCATTCAAATGGAAATAGATTTCCTTTTGTCCTTTGCTTTTGGCTTCTCTTCTTTTCACAGCTATTTGTAAGGCCTCCTCAGACAGCCATTTTGCTTTTTTGCATTTCTTTTTCTTGGGAATGGTCTTGATCCCTGCCTCCTGTATAATATCATGAACCTCCATCCATAGTTCTTCAGGCACTCTGTCTATCAGATCTAGCCCCTTAAATCTATTTCTCACTTCCACTGTATAATCATAAGGGATTTGATTTAGGTCATACCTGAATGGTCTAGTGGTTTCCCCTACTTTCTTCAATTTAAGTCTGAATTTGGCAATAAGGAGTTCATGATCTGAGCCACAGTCAGCTCCTGGTCTTGTTTTTGCTAACTGTATAGAGCTTCTCCATCTTTGGCCGCAAAGAATATAATCAGTCTGATTTCGGTGTTGACCATCTGGTGATGTCCATGTGTAGAGTCTTCTCTTGTGTTGTTGGAAGAGGGTATTTGCTATGACCAGTGCGTTCTCTTGGCAGAACTCTATTAGCCTTTGCCCTGCTTCATTCTGTACCCCAAGAGCTTCCCTTATGACTTAGTTATCTATCAGGGGATGTTAATATATCATTAGAACATTAAAGAGAGTTGAAAAATAGATTATTCTTTAGTATTACTAAATTAAATTCTTCCAGCCTTTTCTTGCTAAGACCCTCAAATAAGGGTGTTTCTTAAAGGCTAAACAGAACAATAATTTCTGGATCACTGGTACCCACTGGGAAATGAGGGCAGAGGCCAAGTTGCCTTGTCAGAGGTGATGAAGATTTCCACCACCATCTGATTGGAGGAAGCATCACATACTTCTACCTCTGGCTGAGCCCTAAATTGGTTTCCCTCTCCCACTCTGCAGTATAATTATCAAGAATCATAGCTTTCATTTTGTTAATAAGAAGACTTTTGTCAAAGGTTTTAAAATAGTAACTACTGACATTTCTAACTTAAAAAATAACAAATTTTTATTATAATGATTTTAGAAAAAGATACAGACAAGTTCAAGGAAGGAAAAATAAATTACCCATAATTTTACCATCCAGATATAATTATGGTTAGTAGTGTGATGTGTTTGCCTAATGTGAGACTTACTTGATTAATTTTAGTCAAAAATCATAGTGCCCAATTTTTCTACATTATGAAACAAACAGTTTTGCATTGGAAAAGTACAATACACATAGAGCAATCTTCTCATATGAAAATGGTCCCCATTACCATTTTTATGTCTTCTAACCCAATCAGCCAAAGACTGCTAACAGAGAAAGCTATAGTCTGAAAAGTCACACCTATTGACTCTTTTTTTTTAACAATAAGGGAGACCATAAATCACAGGAACCATGGGGGTGTCTCACCAAGGAAAGAAAGAAATGGGGTTGTTACAGGATTTAAGAGAAGCAATGCTTTGATAGGCTCAGAGAAAAGCAGAGCTGTGGATGAAAGAGCCAACATGAAGTCTGGTCTGCAAAGTAGACCCAGAGTCCTTTTTCCTTGAAAACCACAAAGTGAAGATAGATGTGAAATGATGTGTCTAGAAATCCCTTATCTGAAACTGCACATGGGTAGACATCAAGGCTGCTTCTCTGGGTCAAAGGACTAAATTCTTTCCAGCAAGAAGAATGGGGCACTTCATTGTCATTCTTATGATTTCAAAGAGCAAATTTTCTGACCGTCTAGACATTAGAAAGCAAGATTTTTCAGTAAGACAGTAAGTGTCCCTAGAAGAAGCAGCTGTTACGACATTTATAGCTGCAGCACAGCCTTGGGAGAAATGTTTTCTGTTAACTTAGCTGCTGTTTTGATCTTGATCTGTAACTGTCATTCCATTCCACCTGGATGAGTGGCAGTACATTCTCAGTGAGAGCTCATTTTTGTTTTTTCAGGAGTTTTTCTCGGTTTTTTTTTTTTTTTTTTTTAATGCCTGAGTTTTTGTTTCTTTTGGTCTAAATTGTGGCAATTTTGGGTATCCATTTATGGATCAATGATTTTATTCTTAATACTATTTTATTAGGCTTTTTTTTAATTACCTAGTCTTTAATACACATGATTTTAATAGCTAAATAGCCGGCCCTCTTATAAGTGGACCAAAAATCACTTCAGTTCAGTTCAGTTCAGTTCAGTCGCTCAGTCGTGTCCGACTCTTTGAGACCCCATGAATCACAGCATGCCAGGCCTCCCTGTCCATCACCAACTCCCGGAGTTCACTCAAACTCATGTCCATCGAGTCGGTGATGCCATCCAGCCATCTTATTCTCTGTCATCCCCGTCTTCTCCCACCCCCAATCCCTCCCAGCATCAGACTCTTTTCCAGTGAGTCAACTCGTCGCATGAGGTGGCCAAAGTATTGGAGCTTCAGCTTTAGCATCAGTCCTTCCAATGAACACCCAGGATTGATCTCCTTTAGAATGGACTGGTTGGATCTCCTTGCAGTACAAGGGACTCTCAAGAGTCTTCTCCAACACCACAGTTCAAAATCATCAATTCTTCAGCGATCAGCTTTCTTCACAGTCCAACTCTCACATCCATACATGACCACGGGAAAAACCATAGCCTTGACTAGATGGACCTTGGTTGGCAAAGTAATGTCTCTGCTTTTTAATATGCTATCTAGGTTGGTCATAACTTTCCTTCCAAGGAGTAAGCGTCTTTTAATTTCATGGCTGCAATCAGCACCTTCAGTTATTTTGGAGCCCCCCAAAATAAATTCTGACACTGTTTCCACTGTTTCCCCATCTATTTCCCATGAAGTGATGGGACCGGATGCCATGATCTTTGTTTTCTGAATGTTGAGCTTCAAGCCAACCTTTTCACTCTCCTCTTTCACTTTCATCAAGAGGCCTTTGAGTTCCTCTTCACTTTCTGCCATAAGGGTGGTGTCATCTGCATATCTGAGGTTATTGATATTTCTCCCGGCAATCTGGATTCCAGCTTGTGCTTCTTCCAGCCCAGCGTTCCTCATGATGTACTCTGCATAGAAGTTAAATAAGCAGGGTGACAATATACAACCTTGACATACTCCTTTTCCTATTTGGAACCAGTCTGTTGTTCCATGTCCAGTTCTAACTGTTGCTTCCTGACCTGCATACAGGTTTCTCAAGAGGCAAGTCAGGTGGTCTGGGATTCCCATCTCTTTCAGAATTTGCCACAGTTTATTGTGATCCACACAGTCAAAGGCTTTGGCATAGTCAATGAAGCAGAAATAGATGGTTTTCTGGAACTCTCTTGCTTTCTCCATGATCCAGTGGATGTTGGCAATTTGATCTCTGGTGCCTCTGCCTTTTCTAAAAACAGCTTGAACATCTGGAAAGTCACGGTTCACATATTGCTAAAGCCTGGCTTGGAGAATTTTGAGCATGACTTTACTAGAGTGTGAGATGAGTGCAATTGTGCAGTAGTTTGAGCATTCTTTGGCATTGCCTTTCTTTGGGATTGGAAAGAAGACTGACCTTTTCCAGTCCTGTGGCCACTGCTAAGTTTTCCAAATTTGCTGGCATATTGAGTGCAGCACTTTCACAGCATCAACTTTCAGGATTTGAAATAGTTCAACTGGAATTCCATCACCTCCACTAGCTTTGTTCGTAGCGAATATCTCTAAGGCCCACTTGACATCACATTCCAAGATGTCTGATTCCAGGTGAGTGATCATGCCATTGTGATTATCTTCGTCGTGAAGATCTTTTTTGTACAGTTCTTCTGTGTATTCTTGCCACCTTTTCTTAATATCTTCTGCTTCTGTTAGGTCCATACCATTTCTGTCCTTTATCGAGCTCATCTTTGCATGAAATGGTCCCTTGATATCTCTAATTTCCTTGAAAAGATCTCTTGTTTTTCCTATTCTGTTGTTTTCCTCTATTTCTTTGCATTATCACTGAGGAAGTCTTTCTTATCTCTCCTAGCTATTCTTTGGAACTCTGCATTCAGATGCTTATATCTTTCCTTTTCTCCTTTGCCTTTCACTTCTCTTTTTTTCACAGCTATTTGTAAGGCCTCCTCAGACAGCCATTTTGCTTTTTTGCATTTCTTTTCCATGGGGATGGTCTTGGTCCCTGTCTCCTGTACAATGTTATGAACTTCCGTCCAGAGTTCATCAGGCACTCTATCTAATCAGATCTAGTCCCTTAAATCTATTTCTCACTTCCACTGTATAATCATAAGGGATTTGATTGAGGTCATACCTGAATGGTCTAGTGGTTTTCCCTACTTTCTTCAATTTAAGTCTGAATTTGGCAATAAGGAGTTCATGATCTGAGCCACAGTCAGCTCCTGGTCTTGTTTTTGCTAACTGTATAGAGCTTCTCCATCTTTGGCTGCAAAGAATATAATCAATCTGATTTCGGTGTTGACCATCTGGTGATGTCCATGTGTAGAGTCTTCTCTTGTGTTGTTGGAAGAGGGTGTTTGCTATGACCAGTGCGTTCTATTGGCAAAACTCTATTAGCCTTTGCCCTGCTTCATTCCGTGCTCCAAGGCCATATTTTCCTGTTACTCCAGGTGTTTCTTGACTTCCTACTTTTGCATTCCAATCCCTATAATGAAAAGGACATCTTTTTTGGGTGTTAGTTCTAAAATCTAAATTGGTTATTGCCAATTTTTAATTAAATCATCAATTCCTAATTTTATTTCAAGTTATATTGTGATAGACATCTCATGAATATAACTTGATGCAAGCAATTACTGGGTCTGGTTTTCTAATGTTTATTATTTATTTTTTATTGGCTCACCAGATCTTCACTGCAGTATGCAGGATATTTAGTTGCAGCATGCAAACTCTTAGTTGCCTCATGTGGGATCTAGTTCCCTGACCAGGGATAGAACTCCGGGCCCTTTCACTGGGAGTGTGGAGTCTTAGTCACTAAACCACCAGGAAAATCTCTTGTTGTTGTTTAATTGCTAAGCCATGTCTGACTCTTTGCGACCCCATGGACGGTAGCTCATCAGGCTCCTCTGTTCATGGGATTCTCTAGGCAAGAACACTAGAGTGGGTTGCCATTTCCTTCTGGGCCTAAATTTAATTAGCATTTTTTGTATTATTAGTTAGATTAAAGTTTTCCTATATTGATCACTAATTCCAGTTGACGCTTCTATTTTTTCAGAAGATTTCCCTCAATGAAGTATTAAGGAGCTTAGAGTGTTTCTCATCAAACCATATTAACTCTTTACATTGTGAAAATACTATGTATTCAAATACTGATTTACTGGTAATGGATGTTAACTCAACTTATTGTGGTGATCATTTTACAATATGTACAAACAGCGAATCATTATGCTGTATATCTGAAACCAATATGTCTGTATCTCAACTTCTTAAAAGTTAAAACATTGATTTTTTGTCATGTTAGCAGCAATTATTTTGTTTCTTGCATATAGTTTACAACAAGCCTTTGTGAGGCTGTTCTTTTACTCTTCTGAAATTCTTAACTACCCCAGGACCTAAAGTTGGCAACAAGAAACCTAGGTCATCAGGTTTCAGTAATCACCTACTGATGGAAACTGGTTTGTCATGATTGGTTGCAGTTTGACATCAATAATCTGTTGCAAATTAGAAATACAGCTTTGGATCATCGTTTCTTTAAAAAATAAATTCTAACAAATTCAAAGTTCTTCTATAATACTGTTCCTCATCTTCCAGTGTTCTTTCTTAAGAGCAATCAATGAGCAGAGTTACAATTAAGTCACAAGGTGACAGGATATAGCCAGTAAAATCAAAGCCACCAAAACCAATGGACATGGTGCCTGTGAAATACTGTAGTGTTTTTCCATATGCAATTCATGTTTTCTATGTATCTCAGACAAAGAAGGGAAGAAAGGCTGAATTAAATCATACTATATCCTAAGGCTGGATCAATGAGTAACTCAGGAAAAGAAGGCTTAACACAGAAACACTTGCTACAATTTAAAATATCCATTTTGTTGCTTTTTTGTCTCCTATGTGCTCTATTTAGTGTGTGTGTGTGTATAAAGTCGCTTCAGTTGTGTCCGACTCTTTGTGACCCCGTGCAGTGTAGCCCACCAGGCTCCTCTGTCCATGGCATTCTCCAGGCAAGGATACTGGAGTAGGTTGCCATTTCCTCCTCCAGGGGATCTTCCCGACCCAGGGATTGAACCCACATCTCTTGTCTCCAGCATTGGCACGCAGATTCTTCACCACTGCGCCACATGGGAAGCCGTGATTTATTTCAGGCGTGGGATAATATTTGCACATTGCTCTTGGGGCCACAGTTAATTTGAATAGTTACCTCGGTGATTTCTTTAAAGCCTGTGTCATCGTAGCTGTCACAGTGATTTTAATTTGTCCTTTCCCCAAATTTCTCTGTTCCCTCCATTCTTATCACTGCTAACTGAATATACAAAGTTCAAGAACTTGAAATATCTCAAACAGCTTATCTTCATTTTTTAATGCCCTTGATTCATTTAATTGTTTAATAATTGATGGGGTAAAAACGGCCTTGGTTGAAAATTCACTTTGGAAAACCACATGGCTTAATAAAGGTGAGGGCTGACTTGTGGAAAGGGCTAAACTTTTGTGCTAAACTTCAATATTTCTCTTATTTCATGCCAAACTTGAGAGCTACACTGTTCAAACAGTACAGATAAACTGTGTTTGCAGAATGGATGATAACCTTGCAAATCAGGGATCCCTGAAAGCCTGATAATGAAACAAATGTGACGAGTATTTGGCTGGGGTGTGCAGGGTGGGCAGTGAGGCTTCTCAGTCTATATCTAGAGACATATGGGATGTCAAAGCATTCTTAAGCCCTCCCTCCCAAATTCAACCGTTTTATACAGATGGAAGAAACTTAATGCAACCATCTGGAGTGGTCTTGAAAACGGAGGGAGAAAAGACATCATGAAGAAACAAAATAAGTAATTTAAGTCTGTAAAAAATGCATGAGGAAGTTTGTCCTAATTGCCTCCTTTGTTGACATCGTAGGATACCACTTGGCCCACCACCTCTGCCTAAGTCTTTCTTCTTGTATCTTCTTCCTGATGATCTGACAGTAAGAAGCCCTAGAAATTACATTTAAATTGCTTTTACAGATTAATTATGTAAGTGGTGGGTTCACTTGCATTGTTTCTCTTTAATTTCACGGATCTATCTGAAGTCATGGTAATGATGACTACTAGGTATTAGTCAAGAATAATGATAATCTTCTATTTTAAGAAAATTAAAAAGACAATCACATACAGAATTAAGAACTGTTAGCATTTGCTCATATTTGCTTTTCTTTCTCATCAGAGGAAGAAAATATCACAATGTAGTTGAAATTTCCTTTACACCAACTTCCAGTTTCATTTCCTTTCTCTTCCCCAGAGGCAATTATTACATTTTCATTTCATCTCTATGTATATTAGCATCTCTCTATTTTGGAGAGATATTTATGTGTGACAGAGTATTTCTAATTTACATAAATAGTGATAGATGGATATACCTGGACAAAAACATTAGGTTTTTAAAATTTTATCCAAGTCAAAATGAGCTATTTTATAGATATTATGTATAAAATCTTATCTCTTTTAACTGGTATGTGGTATTCAGTTGTACAAATATTTAATTTATGTATTTCTCTTTGACATATTTTGAGTGTCAGATTCTTGTTATTATGAGAAATCCTTAAATAAATATCCTTGTATATGCTTCCTGTGCTTGCATGCAAAAGATATTTCACAGAGTACACAGGAAGCGAGTTATTAGGTTGTAGATGAATACATTTTCAAATTTACTCAATATATAGGAATTATATCAGTTAAGCTCTACTAGTGATTGTAAATTCTTAGTTCTCCTCATTTTGACCAATATTCAATAGTGTCATACTTCACAGTCCTTGTCAATCTGAGGCAAACTGTATCATTTGAATGTGCCTGTCCCTACTTGGGCTTCCCTGATTGCTCAGCTGGTAAAGAATCCACCTGCAATGCAGGAGACCCCGGTTTGACTCCTAGGTCGGGAAGATCTGCTGGAGAAGGGATAGGCTACCCACTCCAGTATTCTTGGGCTTCCCTGGTGGCTCAGCTGGTAAAGAATCTGCCTGCAATGCGGGAGACCTGGGCTCGATCCTTGGGTTGGGAAGATCCCCTGGAGAAGGGAAAAGCTACCCACTCCTGTATTCTGGCCTGGAGAATTCCATGGACAAAAGTCCATGGGGTCACAATGAGTCAAATGTGACTGAGCGACTTTCCTTTGCTTCCCTACTTATCAGTGCAGTTTGTTATCATCTCACGTTTATTCACCAATCAGGTTTATTTTTGCTTTCCTTTCTGAAAACTGTCTATTTGCTTCCAAATTTACTTGGAAGGTTTATTGTTTGCACTTAGGAAACAGAGGCTCAGAGAAGCCAAGTGATCTGATCAAACTCATAGAACGAGAGGGAACCTCGAGCAGGATTTAACCTCAGCTTCCCCCTTCAAAGCATTTCTCTTTTCCCAACACTTCTCCAGACCCTGATCAATCCATTTTAATCCTTTTTGTCTCACTGTCCTCAACCTCCTCATCTGGGATGATTATCTAAGACACTCATGTAGAAAGTGACTTGTCTGTTTTGAGGTTTTGGCAAATCTTGTCCAGAACAGTGACCTGGTGGTGTCCGAAATCCCTCTAGGATCTAAAAGCTTTTCTATTTCCAGTCAAGCTTTCACAACAATCCTTTAAGTTATGCACTATTAACACCATCCTTTTATGTATGAGCAGTTATACACTTGTTTAATGTGACCAGACCAGGAAGGGAAACCAAGAAAAGCATTTGAAGATCTTCTAAGTTAGAGGAAGATTGATCAGATTTGTTTAGGAAAGGCTTTCTGGAAAAGATGAAAGTAAGTGTCAATGATAGTTTTTTTCCTTCATTCAACATTCCCCTAGATTCAGCCTTTGTAGAGTCGCAGGGCAATGTAACTGGAAAGATATTTCATAGTGTGTTTTAAAATGTTTTGTCTTTCTTCTGTAAAGAAGCTGAGGTCATTATCTACTCTACAGTAATTACAAGAAAGCACTGGCAGTCACCCTAGTCAGGACTAGGAGGCTAGGATGTATGCGGGTCACAGAAGAATATGAAAATATTTCAAAGCATGATGAAACTTCATGTTGTGAGCCTTTCAAATGAACTGTTGTTTTTTTTTTTAACAAAGACTCTCAGTTAATAAGGAGCATAGCCCCACTCCAAATCTATATAAAGCAGAGATAATGGTTTAAAGAGTCTTTGAGTGAGTGTGTATGTGTGTACACATGTGTTTGCAGATCTAATCTTCTGCATACAATGGTATAGCTTTTGATTTCCCAGCAGTGAGAATCCACTTTCTCATTCTGATATACATCATCCAATCCTGATTCCTTTTTAAATTGGAGGCTGATCCCCCCCAAACCTTCCCCCCAACCTTATAGCTCCAGAGAAAGGAACAGGTTAAGTATGACTAGTGGAAAGTGGAGTATATGATGTAGGAGTGTGTTAAGAAGGATGGAGAGGAGAAAGGTCATCCCTTCTGATTCTGGTGGCTTGTGAGAAGTAGAAAGGGAAAAAAGCAAGTCCCTGGTAAGACGCAATGCTGCACCTCCTCTCTGGCCAAAGTCCTGGAAGGAGAGACAAGAGAGTGGACTTGAAGAGCAGGGCCTTTGCCTCTTTCCATTTGGAAGTGTAGGAGAGGCCATCCTATAGGTGGTCCCCACTTCCTGCTGAGACAGGCAGACAGCAGACCTGAGTTTGACTCTACCAAGCCATCCTCAGTGTCTACATGGCATGGATGGGATCCCAGAATCTCCTGAATGTCCC
Organism: Moschus berezovskii; assembly: GCF_049115385.1. Lineage (NCBI taxonomy): Eukaryota > Metazoa > Chordata > Mammalia > Artiodactyla > Moschidae > Moschus > Moschus berezovskii. Next base: position 76,630,885 of record NC_142469.1, on the reverse strand, counting down.
AAAGGGTGTTCTGCAATGAGTCAGCCTTTATCTAGATACTTGATGGAAAAGATCACCATCTTTAGCATAAAGAGACCCTGGACCTAGAATGGGAAACACAACAAAAATTTCAAGGGCTGACCACAAGAACAAGAGCTGAAGAAGAAATGAGTCAATAGGCAGGGTTTACCACACTAGCAAGGGCTTCCCAGGTGGCACTAGTGGTAAAGAATGATAAAGAAACTGCCTGCCAATGCAGGAGACATAAGAGACTCAGATTCATCTCCAGATTGGGAAGATTCCTTGGAGGAGGGCATGGCAACCCACTCCAGTATTCTTGCCTGGAGAATTCCATAGACAGAGGAGCCTGGCAGGCTATAGTCCATAGGGTCACAAAGAGTCAAACACAGCTGAAGTGACGTAATATGCACATACCAGGCTAGCTAAACAATGCAAAAACAGGCCTTGAGCTATGCTGGCTTGCTCATTTCAGCAATGAATGCCAGGAAGGACACTGAGTTGAGTAAGCCCTCTAAATAATCCTAGACACTTTTTTAAAAAGAGGAGTGAGGGGGAAGGAAATCTAAAATATAAAACACTAAGATATTTGTGGAATATGATAACTGTAGTCTCTTTAATAAAGTCATCAGATTACACTGCATTTACTGAATATGTCTAAACCACAGTTTTCTCACTAACCAGGGAAACTCTTAAAGAAGATTAGACCTGTTTTCAAGATGAAAAGTATCTATATTTGCTCTGCGTATCTAATTGTAACGTGAGCACTTTTCAATGCAATGACTCCAGCTTACACGGAAAGGGAAAGAATTGACCCATAATGGCCTAGAAACAGCACTTGAAGTCATCAGGGAGTCCAGGCATCTGTGTGTCTCTCTCCCTCCCAGCTTCATGGTCACATAGCTACTTGTCTGGCCAATCAAGGAAACCATCCTTCAATCTCAGTCCTAATCACAAACCCCACAGGTAGTGAGTCAGAGTCACAGAAACGAACTATGGCTGCTGAAGGGCATCCCTGTGCAGCTGAGAGCATGGTTATTGCAGAATTGAGTTCATCATCATGGCTGTCTACTAGTCCTTACCTTTTCTTTCTAACTTAACATTAAAATTGGCTCATATAATAAACTATTTTATAAAAATATTTTATGCAAATGTCTGCATAATTGTCCATTCCCCTCTTGTTGGTTATTTCATTTTTAACCCCAAGTATATTTAGTATTATATAAATACTACTATGTTGAAATGCTTACACAAATTTTTGTCCTCATATTTGATTATTTCCTTAGGACCGTTTCATACAAATGAAAACGCTGATTCCCAAGGATCTGGAATTTTTAACTATGTCTAATAGTGAAAATTCTTAAACTCTTATTGTTTATAAAATATCATTTATAAATAATGGTAGTAATTGTCAAATATCCAAAGCATTCACTCTTATATATATGGCAAAATTGTTCTATTAATTAGGATTTGTAAATTAGTGTAAACTGGCATAGTTTTCCATTTCAAAATGTAATATTTTAGGGTTGTAATTGTCTTTTGGTCACATAGAATTCATTTCAGTGTTATAAGTATCAAAAGCTGACACTTTTTAAAAACTCAGTAAGTTCTTTTCAATTCAAGAATTTGCTATAAATATCTGCAAGTACCACGCCTCATTAGTCAAGGCCGTGAAGATGCTTAGCTTTGGAGAAAGCATCTCACAGAGTAAAGCATCACCTTGTTTAAACATGAAGGAGTCTGCAGCATCTAAGAGAATAAAAGATACACACATTTGAAAATGCAAACACTTCAAGATCTGTCATAGGCAGATATAAGCCCCAAAAGGAGCATGAAGCACGTTCAGGAGGGAGAGGGCACTGGGCCACTAATAGAATGTATGTTAATGCATCTCTCATCTAACATCTTCCCTCCCAATTAGACAGGCATCCTGCCTTGTTTATATACTTATCCTTCGTCTAGAATGAGAATTCAGTATGTGTTTGTTTTTTAAAGATTTTTTTGATGTGGACCATTTTTAAAGTCTTTACTGAATTTGTTACAACACTGCTTCTGTTTTATGCTTTAGGTTTTGTGTTTTTTTGGTCAGGGGCATGTGGGATCTTAGCTCTCTGACTAGGAATTGAACCCTGACCTCCCACACTGGAAGGCGAAGTCCCTCAACATGTGTTGTTGACTTGCTCAGTGGACCAATGACCAGATGGACAAAGGGATAGTAGTGATTGCTGAGCACCTGAGTCGTGCTCCTTAAGGAGCTGGGTGACAACTATACTTCTCAAGGGCAGACGTAGAAAGGAAACCTGAAAGAGAAAGAGGAGGGGTGTCCGGCCTTCTGAACCATTCCTTTGACCTTTTATTGTCCTTGGAAGGACTCAACCATGGATGGGATGGATAGAGGCTGAATTTTTCCACACCTGTACATCCATTGTCTTGCACTGATTAACATTTATATCTGTTCATTTATGGTGAAGAGGCCAGGCTCTGGATCCAGCAAGGTCATTATTAACCCCTAAGGCTCTAGAAATCATCTATGAAACAGGGATAATAATAGAATAGACCTCATAGTGATCTGAGGCTTGAAAAAGAGAAGGAAGAATGGTGTTCAGCCTAGAGCCAGGCCCACAGAAAGCATCAGTCAGCACCAGCCATCATGACATCCAGAATCAATATGATTCTTGCTCTGTCGCTTTTCACATTTTCAAATTTGTATTTTCAGCTTTTTTTTTTTTCAGGTCAAAACCCCATGCTGACTCAACTGAGGGAAGTTGATTTAAAATGGAAGTGACATTTGATGAATATGTTTATTATCTAAGATTCATGAAAAGCTGAAAAACATTTTTAAAAACCTAAGATTTCTCCAACTGGATTCAAAAATTCTCCCAAGGTTGTATGAAAACCTCTAGAAAAATAAAGTCCTCTGGAAGCATTTTCAGCCTCCTGACCTTTATTAAGAACATGCATCTACTCTCTAAAATCATCATTTGCTTGGACATAAAATATAACCTGTGTGCATGTGCTAAGTTGCTCAATCGTGTCCAATTCTTCGCAACCTCATGGACTGTAGCCTGCTAGACTCCTCTGTTCATGGGACTCTCCAGGCACAAATAATGAAGTGGGTTGCCATTTCCTCCTCTAGGGGATCTTCCCTATCTGGGGAAAGAATCCATATCTCTTATGTGTCCTGTATTGCCAGGTGGGTTCTTTACCACTAGCACCACTTGGGAATATAACATAACCTACCCTCTTTTTAAAAAAGATAAAAAGGAAACCTCTATTGCCCTTATGTTTTAACCAATAACCCACTGAACATTCCAGGTAATATATGTCTGCATCAATTTCTTTCTAAATAAGTTGTAAATCTGGGCTTCTTAAGATAATAGCTGTGGCCATTCTCTTGTTAGTAGGACCTCAGGGAAAAATCTTGCCAAAGAAGTAAGGTTGGTCAAGTTTTGCTGATCTTTCCTCAGCTTTGATGCCGTGGGCTGCTATCAAGTACAAACTAAGCTCTTTGAATTCAAACTATAACTTCAACTATTGATTTTAATAGAGAACCAGCTCCTTAGCACAAGTGTCAGGGCCTCTGGAAACATTCGACACATGGGTCTGATAACAATGTTTACTGAGAACATAAGGGGCATGCCTTGCCCATAATACCCAAATAACTTGAGATCACTTTTGATGAGCTGGATGCATACAGAATAAAACAATTAACATTCTTCCATGTGCAGGCAATGAGATTCATTGTCACACAACAGTAATTCTCTTAACAGAGCCTGGCCCTGCTAGGAATAGCCTAATTAGAAATAAGAGCTAAAGCCCAATATTTCCAAAGCAAAAGCTGCAATTTTGAGAAATAAACTTTTAACATTTTGAATCTATAACTCATTCAGTTAACTAAGAGTACATTTTATAAGTACAGAAACTATCTAATAAGAAGTTGTATTAATTGAAAGTTAATCTCTGAGAATACTTGATTGGAGGTTTTTTAATGGTATGAAACAGTATTGTTGACACAAATTTTGAATTTTTTAAAAAGATAAAAATCAGTCATTCTCTGGGACAGTGGTTCTCTATTTTGGGTTGTATATAGACCCCTTGTCGGAGAAGGCAATGGCAAGCCACTCTAGTACTATTGCCTAGAAAATCCCATGGATGGAGGAGCCTGGTAGGCTGCAGTCCATGGGGTCGCTAAGGGTCGGACATGACTGAGCGACTTCACTTTCACACATTGGAGAAGGAAATGGCAACCCACCCCAGTGTTCTTGCCTGGAGATCCCAGGGATGGGGGAGCCTGGTGGGCTTCCGTCTATGGGGTCACACAGAGTCGGACACGACTGAAGTGACTTAGCAATAGACCCCTTGTAAATGATTAAATTATGCTGTACTTCTTATGTACAAAATAATGTATAAAATAAAAGATGCAAAAGGCAAAGGAGAAAAGGAAAGATATACCCATTTGAATGCAGAGTTCCAAAGAATAGCAAGGAGAGATAAGAAAGCCTTCCTCAGCGATCAATGAAAAGAAATAGAGGAAACAACAGAATGGGAAAGACTAGAGATCTCTTCGAGAAACTTAGAGATACCATGGGAATATTTCATGCAAAGATGGGCACAATAAAGGACAGAAATGGTATGGACCTAACGGAAGCTGAAGAAATTAAGAAGAGGTGGCAAGAATACACAGAAGAACTATACAAAAAAGATCTTCATGACCCAGATAATCATGATGGTGTGATCACTCACCTAGAGCCAGACATCTTGGAATGTGAAGTCAAGTGGGCCTTAGGAAACATCACTACAAACAAAGCTAGTGGAGGTGATGGAATTCCAGTGGAGCTATTTCAAATCCTGAAAGATGATGCTGTGAAAGTGCTGCACTCAATATGCCAGCAAATTGGGAAAACTCAGCAGTGGCCACAGGACTGGAAAAGGTCAGTCTTCATTCCAATCCCAAAGAAACGCAATGCCAAAGAATGCTCAAACTACTGCACAATTGCACTCATCTCACATGCTAGCAATTAATGCTCAAAATTCTCCAAAGCAGGCTTCAACAGTATGTGAACCATGAATTTCCAGATGTTCAAGCTGGATTTAGAAAAGGCAGAGGAACCAGAGATCAAATTGTCAACATCCGCTGGATCATTGAAAAAACAAGAGAGTTCCAGAAAACATCTGTTTCTGCTCTATTGACTATGTCAAAGTCTTTGACTGTGTGGATCGCAATAAACTGAAAAATTCTGAAAGAGATGGGAATATCAGACCACCTGACCTGCCTCTTGAGAAATCTGTATGCAGGTCAGGAAGCAACAGTTAGAACTGGACATGGAACAACACAGTGGTTCCAAATTGGGAAAGGAGTACGTCAAGACTGTATATTGTCACCATGTTTATTTAATTTATATGCAGATTACATCATGAGAAATGCTGGGCTGGATGAAGCACAAGCTGGAATCAAGATTGCTGGGATAAACATCAATAACCTCAGATATGCAGATGACACCACCCTTATGGCAGAAACTGAAGAGGAATTAAAGAGCTTCATAATGAAAGTGAAAGAGGAGAGTGAAAAAGTTGACTTAAAGCTCAACAATCAGAAAACAAAGATCATGGCATCTGGTCCCATCTCTTCACGGCAAATAGATGGGGAAACAGTGGAAACAGTGACAGACTTTATTTTGGGGGGCTCCAAAATCACTGCAGATGGTGAATGCAGCCCTGAAATTAAAAGACGCTTGCTCCTTGGAAGAAAAGCTATGACCAACCTAGACAGCATATTCAAAAAGCAGAGACATTACTTTGCCAACAAAGGTCTGTCTAGCCAAAGCTATGGTTTTTCCAGTGGTCATATATGGATGTGAGAGTTGGACTATAAAGAAAGCTGAGCACTGAAGAATTGATGCTTTTGAACTGTGGTGCTGGAGAAGACTCTTGAGAGTCCCTTGGACTGCAAGGAGATCCAACCAGTCCATCCTAAAGGAAATCAGTCCTGCATATTCATTGGAAGGACTGATGCTGAAACTGAAACTCCAATATTTTGGCCACCTGATGCAAAGAACTGACTCACTGGAAAAGACCCTGAAGCTGGGAAAGATTGAAGGAGGGAGGACAAGGGGACGACAGAGGATGAAATGGTTGGATGGCATCACAGACTTTCAGGACATGATTTTGAGTAAGCTCTGGGCGTTGGTGATGGACAGGGAAGCCTGGTGTGCTGCAGTACATGGGGTTACAAAAAGTCATACATGATTGAGTGACTGATGAAGTAAGTTGCAAACTATTATTTTTTAATGAAACCATTACCTACCCTAGAACTCAGACATGGCTCCACTATGATGATGTCCATCTGCAGGCTCCCCACCTTCTACCCCAGGACCCTGGAAAATCTGCTATCCTGATCCTCTGCCAGAATTCTCCCTCCAGGTAATGACAGCTTCATCCACTTCAGTCCTAAAGCCAGAAATTCCGGAACATCTTTAACTCTCCCCTTTCCCTCAGCCCCTGTGTCTCTTACCCAAAACTCCAGAATTCTTCCACAGCTCGGTGAAATTCAGCTTCATCTTCCTATTGCCAGAGCCCCTGCCTGAGGCTGACTACCAACTCTCACTGGATCCTATGAAAGCTGCCTGATTGCCCTTCAGTGCATCCTCCTTCCTGCAACCAGAAGAATATTCTTAAATGCAAAGCTGACCGTTACTTCCCCACTTAAAACTCTTCAGTGTCTTTCCATCACATTTAAGTGAATCTTGGAAGGCCTGTCTTGATCTCAACCACGCTTACCTCTGGTGCCTCTTCTTGAGCCACTCTCCACGTCTCACTAGACTCTCCAGCCAGAGCTATACGAAACTTACTTCAGCTTTTAAGCATGTCATGTAGCCTATGGCATGTGTGTTGTGCTCAGTCACTCAGTTGTGTGTGACTCTTTGCGACCCCATGGACTGTAGCCCACCAGTCTCCTCGGTCCATGGAATTCTGCAGGCAAGAATACTGGAGTGGGTGGCCATTTCTTTCTCCAGAGGATAGCCCTGACCCAGAGATCGAACCCATGTCTCCTGCATTGGCAAGCAGATTCTTTACCCATGTGCCACCTAGTCAGACGCTCTAAATTGTCCCCAGCATCCATTGTCTTCTTTTTAGTAATAGAACCAATCCCACTCACCCCTAGAATATGACACATGACACCCAACTAGTGACTACTTTTGTCAGTCTCCCATGCCATTAGATGTGATGCTGTGGCCAGATTTTTGTGACTGGATTATAAAAAAGAGCAATATGTGCAACTTTATCTTAGTGGCTCAGATGGTACAGAATCTGTCTACAAAGTGGGAGACCCAGTCCATGGGTCAGGAAGATCCCTTGGAGAAGGAAATAGCAACCCACTCCACTATTCTTGCCTGCAGATTCCATGGACTGAGGAGCCTGGTGGGCTACAGTCCATGGAGTCACAAAGAGTCAGACACAACAGAGCAACTTACTATAACTTTACTTCCCTAGAAGTAAACTGATTGCCCTCTGTTTCTTCCTTAGGGCTGGAATGTGGACGTGGAGCTAGAGAATAATCTTTAACCTTGTGGATGAGGATATGGGAAGGCTATAAAATGGAAGGAACCCGTGACTCTGAATGTCCAGGGGCATATGGATATTTGAACAGGTTAAGCTGTGCATTAGTCAGGATAGTTTGGGTGATGCTGTAACAAGCAAACAACTCTCAAAGCATGGTGGCTTAACATAACAAAGGTTTAATTTTCACTTATGCTTCATGTCCAGCCCAGATCAGTAGAGTGGCTCTGCTCAGGGACCCAGCCTAACGGAGGGCTTCATCTAAATATGCCCTTTAATGAACACACAGGAGGCCAACCGTGCTCTGCCGCTTCAAGTTTCCCTCTGGGAGTCAACCACATCACTCCACTCAACAGTGCAAGTCACACAGTCTCACCTCATTCAAAGAGGGTTGAGGATGGATAATCCTATCGTGTTCCCAGAAGGAAGAGAAACCCAGAATATTTGTGACTAGTCCTAAAAACTGTCTCAGCTTCTGGCTTAGTATATCTTAGCTTGTGTTCCCCCAAAAAAGGTAAACTCTTTTTCTCTTGCTCAGATATTTATAGGATATTTTTTGTTTCAAAATGCATATTTTAAAAATTTCACAAGACTATGTCATCCCATTAATTCTTCCTACAATCTTTACCCTTGGGAATCCTAAAGTAACTATTTCCTTTGCGTAATGGCTCCCAAATATTTATCTCAGTATCTGATCTCTTTCCAAAGCTCCAGGACTAGGTTTCCGACTGCCTCCTACCTGTCAAATTTGACAAGATAAAAACAATCAACTGTATTAATTTTATTTTCCTTTTAAATTTGATTCTTCTAACCGTGTTCATAGCCTTTTTATTTTTAGTTTTATTTCTTTTATCTTTGCATCCCCAGTCCCTAGAATAGTGCCTGGCTTGAAAAGGGGCACTGTATACTTGGTGAATGAATGGATAAATGTATATTGTCATGATCTGTCAATGGCTCCCCAAATCTGCAATCACCCCTGACTCCAATCCCCTCCTTACATGTCTGCAGCATGGCTCTACTACCTGTCACATCTGTGTATTTGAATGCCCATCACCTGTCAACTAGATTATTACAATAGTTATCATCTCCAATTTTTCCATTCTCCCATCCATTTTATGCAGCATTTTCATATTAATTTTCTTGAAGCATGTGTCTATTCTATCACTTATTCTATAATCCTATAAGGAGCATGTATCCTATGCAAGTATCTAAAGATAAAAACGAGTGAAGCGCAGTCTCCATGCTTGAGCGGCTCGTGTTCCAGAGGGAGGGAGAGACGCAGAGCAGGGAGAGCAGGGCCATGACAGAGGAGCAGAGAAGCAAGTGACAGCTATGACAGGCATTGAACCAGTCAAGAAGTCACAGGAGAGGGACATTTATGTCACGTCCTAACAGACAATTAGACATTTTCAAGCTTGCCATTAGACAGAAATAGGAACTATTCATCATTTGAGTCAGAGAGAAAAAGGAAAGAATGTATGCTAACCAAGGTTAGTTTAGAAGTGGGGATTAGGGAAGAAAATTGACAGTGATTATATCTGTGGACCTCTGTTTTCTCTCTGACACATGAGGGGTGAAGAACAAGTCACTGGGCTGTGTCATCTTCCAGTGAGATGTGCTGCCAGCTGGCGAGGATGACTTCCAGGTCCCCACACCTGCTGGAACTCTCTAGCTATTTCCACGACATTCGATTTCTGCTGACAGGCGTTGAATTCGGCCACATCAGGAAGCTGCCATTTCCTGCTTTTCCTTGCACATTGCCACCATTCAGGCTGCAGTTTGGCTTTCCCCGGAATGCTTTAGATAGACATTGCTTTCCAGGGGAGGGAGCCTTTAGTCAAGTAAAGTGCTGCATGGGTTTCGTAAATTCACGGCAGACCCAATTGCTTGGAAGCCATAGCACTCTTTTTATTTACATAAGCCAGGCTTTTTTTGAGAGAGAGAAAATAGGAGCGTTTTCTTCGGGCAGGGTGGGAGTATGTGGGGAATATTATTTTTGAAATTCCAAGGGCTGATCTTTGAATATAGTGCCAAAGCCTGGAAAATCAAAAGCATAGATTTTATAAATAAGTCACAAAGAACAGAAAGATCACAAAATAACAGTTTTTGCCACATGACATCATTTCTGCAACATACACACACACCATCAAAAAGAATACTGTCTGACCAGCAGGCAGAAAGAAGTGGAATTTTATAATTTAAGTGCCTTTTGTATGCAATGCTTTTGGGGGATAAAAGAAAATTAGGGAGGGGGTGCTTCAAGAGGGAGGGGACATATGTATGCTTATGGCCGATTCACGTTGTATGGCAGAAACCAACACAATATCGTAAAGTAACTATGCTTTAAAAATAACTTTTTAAAAAAAGGATCATATAATCCAATGAGAGTGATGGACAAACCCTCTTCACAGAGACACGTAAGGAGTGTCCTTTGTCTTCATATTGACCTAGACTTTGCTGTGATTCCTGGCTCTGCGCTCGTGCTTCTAGAGAGCATACAGTTTTTGATAAATTCTTCCAGAAATGTTCACAGACCTTCCCCTGATGAATTTTCAGGAGAACTAAAAGTGTAACCAAAATACACAGATCATCCAGATAAACTATCAAACACCAACAGAAACAGGGGGATGGATTGAGCATAACATCCCCCATCATTTGATAAATACTTGAAACAGCAAACTGGAGGGTTTTAAAAGAGAAAACCTAAGCCCTAACAGTTCTCCAAGGCATATGCTTGAAAAGCCTTTGTAGCTAAGTAATAATTATTAGACAAATTAATTAAATTACCTTTACAACCAGAAGTATACTACTCTTTGCTTACTCTAAGGATTATAGAGAATTACCTTGAAATCTCCTTGAAATTGGTATAGGATTGCTTTCTGGTAAAGAAATTCTGAAAGACAGAGGTTTTCCTTTTCTTTGTGTTTTTTGGTTTGCTTGGTTGGTTGGTTTCTTATTTTGTGGGCAGATCAGTGAGAAAAAAATGAATGCCATGAAATTAGCTTCTCTTTTGAAAGGACTAATACACCCCCACACACCTTTTTGCAATATAAATTTTACTATTGCTTAAGAAACTATAGACCTGTCAAGGGACCTTTTTAAAAAAAATCCTTTTGATTGAAAGAAAGAAAAATAACCTAGACAGATGGGAAAATATCGCAAAGCCTTTAACCTTAATTAATAATTACTGGAACTGACAGAAAAGCTTAGAGTGCTGTTCAAGTTCCCTCAAGGAAACGTCAGCCTCTCATCACCAGAGAAGACCTTTACTCAACAACCAGGACTCCAGGAGAAGGAGGGATATGAAGAATTTCACAAGCTATTTCAGTTACTTGGAATTTTCTTAGGTAAACCCAGGCAGTTCTGAGCATGCATGTTGTGGGTGCAGCCGGGGTCCCGCCCAGATCCCCATCAGCTGACCGCAGCACCCACGTCCCAGCTGCTGGGAGCGCTGGCCTTGGACGTACTGATGGTCGCCCTCTTCCCAAGCACAGCTGTCTCAACTGAGTGACAGTGTCCTGTCAGGAAGGTTGTGCCCCACCCCAGGAGGAAGGATGCAACTGCTGGCAACCAGTGACTGTCTGACATGGAGACACAAAGGCTGGGCTCTGCCTCACTGTGAGAAAAACTCCATGGGACAGTTGTGGCCCAGAGCATCCGGTGGAGCCTGGCTGAAACTAGTCTGCAAGAGAACTTTTCCTCAAGTAGCCTTCCTCTCCTGTCAGTTCTTGCTCCCCCAATTTTTCTTTCTCCTGAGAGCATTCCCTCAACAAATCTCTTCCACAAGAATCCTTGTTTCAGGCACTGCTTCTGAGGAAGCCAACCTGAGACAGTGCAACTAAATAAAATCTGAAACACTCTTACACCATTTCTACAATCCCCTTTCTGCTTCCTTTTCTCTATGCCAACCAATATTCTGGTTTTTTTATACTTTCTTTCTATATTTTTAATCAAGCTCTTCCCTCAGAAAAAGGATCTGACAGAGTCAGCTTCTTACACTTTTATAAAGTCTATTTATTTGACTGTGCCATATGGGATCTAGTTCCCTGACTAGGGATTGAACCTAGGTCCGCTGCACTGGAAGTGTGGAGTCTTAACCACTGGACCACCAGGGAAGTCCCAGGCTCCAAACGCGTTTATGATAGCAGGTTTCAGGGTTTCTCTGTCTCTCCTGAGGTATTGCATTATATTGCATTTTAACAAGATGCAAAGAACATGACTGGAATTAAGGGATTCATTGTTAGTAGCTAAAGACTTTTGAGGGAGTGGAGTTAACTTTTCAGCCCCTAAAGCAATACATCACAGGTCTGTACACACTCTGCTGCTGCTGCTGCTAAGTCACTTCAGTCGTGTCCAACTCTGTGTGACCCCATAGACGGAAGCCCACCAGGCTCCCCGTCCCTGGGATTCTCCAGGCAAGAACACTGGAGTGGGTTGCCATTTCCTTCTCCACTGTACACACTCTACCTAAACACAAGTTTCACCTTAATTAGAAAGGTTTGGTGTCATTTGTTTTTGTAAACTGATAACCCCTGACATCACTGCAAATACACCGAAGAACCCTTCTGCTTCCCCTATTCTTAGGAAGGCATGGAGTACGTTCTGAAAGCAGGAGCCAAGGGTCTCTCTCTTTCCCCCTCTCCCGTGTTTTCTGGACTCATCCTATCCTAGGAACCACAGACAATGAGCTAATCCATTCAGCATTGTCCCTTGAAGTCTTATCTGCACTGAGGGAGTGGGGAGGGAATCACAATATCCTTGATACTAAATCCAAAAACTCCAGAAGTAAAAAATCAAATTTAACTTATTAAATCCTACTTCTTAAACTTACCTCTAGAATTGGATTTATGTTTAGGAAACACCAATATGATCCAATGTCCTCATTTTGCACATAAGAACTTGAGCCTACTTCCTCCCTCTACCCTGAGTTTCCCTTCTCTGTTTTGCCAGCTTCCTGGGTGTGGACCAGCCCCAACTCTGCAGGGATGTGTTGCAGCCTAGAGCCCATGCTGTGTCCCTGCTGACCACGTGCTCCATGCCCAAACCAGTTACTGCGCCGTTGTCACTGGTAGACAATGCTAACTGCATGTCCCACCTTTGAAGATGACTTTTCCTGGTTCCCAAGCCAGTGTTTGCAATGTGAGAATCAGGCCTCCTGCTATATGTATATGAACAGACAACATTGTCCCAGACCCAAGTTGACTAAACAAGTGACCTGTTTGCTTTTATTGGAGGTGTTGCTGCGGAGCTGAAAGGCACCCTCATAGATCTTTTCTGTGGGATTACACCTGTTTGAATTCACAACAATTCTCTGTTCCAGTGACTTTGAGGATTCAAGGTATCTGTTTCCGTCAACATTTTTTTTTAATGATTCATATTTTTTAAACATTTAGTGATTCTAGATACTTCTCCCTCCTTGTTTAGACTATCGACAATCACTGTTTAATAACAGCTTGACTTTTTGATCAATGAAGTCAAACTGCAAGGTGCTTATTCTATGAAAAAGCAAAGAATTTACATTCAAAGTCCTTTGGCTTGTCTTTCAGCTCTAATCATGAGAAAAGAACACGGGGTTCTTCAGAGACATGTCATATTGTCTGCATATTTGTAAATAAATTAGAGCCACGGAGGTGGGGGGCGACGTCTTTAGAAATAAACCCTCAGACTTCAAGTTCAGCTAAGGAAACTGTAGCAAAATGTGCCCATGGCTGAAAAGAAAATCAGTCATTTTATATCCTGTTTAGTATTCAGCCTTTTATCTGGGGCTAAGCAGTATTCTTGACTGGAGAATCCCATGGACAGAGAAGCCTGGTGGGCTACAGTCCATGGTGTTGCACAGAGTTGGAAATGACTGAAGCATCTTAGCACGCACACTTGTATGTTTATAAAGAATCTTTCAGGACAACTTGCTTTTTCTCCACTCAAATTGCCCCATGGGCAGACAGCAGTGAGGCCTCCCAAGGCCAGTATGTTGCAGCCCACAGCCACCTTCACTAAGCACAGCCTCCCTCAAAATTTCACTGAGGGCAGCCATGTGTGCATGGGCACAAGCCTCAGTGCTGATCACTATTAGGGCTTGCTAATCTGTTTGGGGCTTCACGCCCCTCTTCCCTTCCAACAACATGAACAAGAATAGTTTCCTAACCAGCCATGCTCCTAATTCATTCTCTCTGCATATAGGGTGAGGAGAGGAGCAAAGTGAAAGGGGACCTTAAACATGGTCTTGAAAAGTACTTTGCTTTTCACGTAGGACAATGCTGCTGTTTCAGGAAGGCATGTCATCATTGTTTCTCTCCATGAACTCCTGGAGCAGGGGTGTTTTGTAGTCATTAGCAATGTAGCCAGCCTCTCCCTTTGTACAACTTCAGAAAGGATTTGAGCCTACACACATGCACACACACACATTGATCTAGGCAGTGGGAATGAAAGACAATATGAAATAAAAGGGAAAACAAAGGATGTTGATGAATGGAGTTCAGAGTCAGCTAAGCAACTCTTTGTGGTCCCATGGAAGATTCCAAAAGCACCATGTTTAGAGATTTGATAGGCCACTGGCTAAGGCTGAGGCTCAGCAGACTTCAGCTGGTGCAATCCGTCTCCCCAGTGTGCTTCGAGTTCCCTTCCTGCTCCAACACACACCTTACTCCTTTTATTTACAAATTTAATTTAAAGTAGTGCGCGTGGGTCTTCGAGAAAATTGTTAAACAGCTGGAAGAACAGATGCTGTAAACTGAAAGAAAGTGTCATTTTGCTAAAGTGTATTTGTGTGTGTGTGTGTGTGTGTGTGTCTGTGGCCAGAGCTAATTCTGAGCAGATTTTGCTTTTGACTTCTCCAGGAAAATATTTATTTTCTTTGGAGTGTGGAATTACTGTTCATCCCTGGCAAGAGATGATTGTTGGCTTGTATTAGTTTGCCAGGGCTACTATAACATAGTACTCTGGACTGGGTGGTTTAAACAACAGAAATTTATTTTCTCCCAGCCTGGAGGCTAGCAATCCAAGATCAAGGTATCCCCAGGATTGGCTTCTTCTGAGAAAGAAAATGAACTGTCGTTGACAGTTACCAAATCTGAATTCTTGTGCCGTTAGCTTTCAGGTTAAGCTAAATGGAAAATTTCTTCAACTTAGGATTCTCCAAGAGGAGAGGAAATCTAAACTATATGATAATCCATAGGGTCATCTTTTTAAGTGCTTTTTCACATTGCAAATGTGTCTTTTCAAGAACAGTTTGCCTTGTGTCTATAAAAGGTATTAAGCAGTAATGCATCTCACATTTTATGATTGGTTTTCTTTTGGCCTCACCTTCAGTCTGCAACTCAGCAGAGTGTATCTACAGTTTCCAATGGAAGATGTTAGGGGCATAGTTCTACTGGGGTTGACCATGAAGTTAATAAGCTTTTTCACACTACCCAACACACCAAAGCTCTGTGGCAGAGAACACCATTTGCGACTTGACTCTTAAGCTCAATTATGCTTTACTTTGTTTTCTTCCTCAGGACAAGACCCTTTAAAAAAAACTACAGCTGGGTTTGAAGCAAGTTGAGAAACCTATAATGTGTATTATTGATTCTTTTCCCATCTCTGCAAAGGCAAAGATGCTAAAAATAGTGAAGCCACTTATCACAGACTCCTCCAAGGCCCTGTGCTGAATTTCGCATTTGTACTTTCCTATTCTTGAAGAGGACTTCCCCACCGCATAATATGCAGGCATTCTAAAACCTGGATTCATTCTTGAACCTGTGAAAATAAGGCCACACCAGCCTGGGAATAAAGTCAGAGAAAAAAGAATATTTTTCTAATTCTACAGCATTTTGTTATGTTTAAAATAAATTAACAGAATTTGGTTTGGTTTGGTTCCTTTCCTTTTTTTTTTAGTATATTACAAATGTGTAAAAATCTTCCCTCAAATGCTGCTAAAGTGGGCAGCAAGAACCATGAGACATTTATCTTTGTTTTTCTTTCTAAAAATGAGTGAAGAAAAACTGTTGCAAAAATTTTGTGCAACAAAGCTGAATTGTAATGATTCAGCTGCAGTTTAAAAACTTTCGATAATTATGGTGTAATCTTGGGCATGGGAAGCCTGTTTGCACCCTTGTATTAGTGTCATACGGCTGTCAGAACAAATCACCACTAACTTGGTGGCTTAAGGCAACTGAAATTTATGCTGTCACAGTTCTGGAGACCAGAAGTCCAAAACTGAGGCATCGGCAAGACAACTTGCAAAGGCTCTGGGGAGAATCTTTCCTTGTCTCCTCTAGCTTCTGGTACCTTCTGGCCTTCCTTGGCTTGTGGCAGCATAACTCTGCCTTTGTCTTCATGTGGCCTTCTTCTGTGTCTCTCCGGGTCCAATCTCTTTCACCTTTCTCTTAAAAGACTCAGGTCTTGGGATTTAGGCTCACTCTAAATCCAGTGTGATTTCATCTGGAGACCTTAATGAATTCTATCTGAAAAGATGTCATTTCCAATAAGGTCACATTCTGAGACTCTGGGTGGACATGGGTTTCAGGAGACAATATTCAACTCTTGACATCTTGTGGGATAATATTATTAGCTATCCGTATTTAATTGACTGCGGTTAAACCCTTTGACCGTATGGATCACAACAAACTGTGGAAAGTTCTTAATGAGATAGGAATACCAGGCCACCTTACCTGCCTCCTGAGAAACCCATATGCAGGTCAAGAAGCAACAGTTAAAGCCAGATAGGGAACAATGGACTGGTTCAAAATCGGGAAAGGAATACTCTAAGACTGTATATTGTCACCCTGCTTATTAAACTTATATGCAGAGTACATCATGCAAAATGCCAGACTGGATGAAGCACAAACTGGAATCAAGATTGCTGAGAGAAGTATCAATAAGCTCAGATATGCAGATCAGATCAGTTCAGTTGCTCGGTTGTGTCTGACTCTTTGTGACCCCATGGACTGCAACACGCCAGGCCTCCCTGTCCATTACAAACTCCCAGAGTTTACTCAAACTTATGCCTGTTGAGTTGGTGATGCCATCCAAATATCTCATCCTCTGTTGTCCCCTTCTCCTCCTAGCTTCAATCTTTCCCAGCATCAGGGTCTTTTCAAATGAGTCAGTTCTTCGCATCAGGTGGCCAAAGTACTGGAGTTTCAGCTTCAACATCAGTCCTTCCAATGAACACTCAGGACTGATCTCCTTTAGGATGGACTGGTTGGATCTCCTTGCAGTCCAAGGGACTCTCAAGAGTCTTCTTCACATCACAGTTCAAAACCATCAATTCTTCGGAGCTCAGCTTTCTTTATAGTCCAAGTCTCACATCCATACATGACTACTGGAAAAACCATAGCTCTGACTAGATGGACCTTTGTTGGCAAAGTAATATCTCTGTTTTTTAAATATGCTGACTAGGTTGGTCACAACTTTCCTTCCAAGGAGCAAGCGTCTTTTAATTTCATGGCTGCAATCAGCATCTGCAGTGATTTTGGAGCCCCCAAAAATAAAGTCTGACACTGATTCCACTGTTTCCCCATCTATTTCCCATGAAGTGGTGGGACCAGATGCCGTGATGTTAGTCTTCTGAATGTTGAGGTTTAAGTCAACTTTTTCACTATCCTCTTTCAATTTCATCAAGAGGCTCTTTAGTTCTTCTTCACTTTCTGCCATAAGGGTGGTGTCATCTGCATATCTGAGGTTATTGATATTTTTCCCGGCAATCTTGATTCCAGCTTGTGCTTCATCTAGCCCAGATTTCTCATGATGTACTCTGCATATAAGTTAAATAAGCAGGGTGACAAGATACAGCATTGATGTACTCCTTTTCCTATTTGGAACCAGACTGTTGTTCCATGTCCAGTTCTAAGTGTTGCTTCCTGACCTGCATAAAGATTTCTCAGGAGGCAGGTCAGGTGGTCTGATATTCCCATCTCTTGAAGAATTTTCCACAGTTTCTTGTGATTCACACAGTTAAAGCCTTTGGCATAGTCAACAGTAGAAATAGATGTTTTTCTGGAACTCTCTTGCTTTTTCGATGATCCAGCGAATGTTGGAAATTTGATCTCTGGTTCCTCTGCCTTTTCTAAAACCAGCTTGAACATCTGGAAGTTCACAGTTCACATATTGTTGAAGTCTAGCTAGGAGAATTTTGAGCATTACTTTACTAGCATGTGAGATGAGTGCAATTGTGCAGTAGTTTGAACATTCTTTGGCATTGCGTTTCTTTGGGATTGGAATGAAAACTGATCTTTTCCAGTCCTGTGGCCACTGCTGAGTTTTCCAAATTTGCTGGCATACTGAATGCAGCACTTTCACAGCATCATCTTTTAGGATTTGAAATAGCTCAACTGGAATTCCATCACCTCCACTAGCTTTGTTCATAGTCATGCTTCTTAAGGCCCACTTGACTTCGCATTCCAGGATGTCTGGCTCCAGGTGAGTGATCACACCGTCGTGATTATTTGGGTCATGAAGATCTTTTTTGTATAGTTCTTCTGTGTATTCTTGTCACCTCTTCTTAATATCTTCTGTTTCTGTTAGGTCCATACCATTTCTGTCCTTTATCGAGCCCATATTTGCATGAAATATTCCCATGGTATCTCTAATTTTCTTGAGGAGATCTCTAGTCTTTCCCATTCTATTGTTTTCCTCTATTTCTTTGCACTGATCACTAAGGAAGGCTTTCTTATCTCTCCTTGCTATTCTTTGGAACTCTGCATTCAAATGGGTATATCTTTCCTTTTTTCTTTGCTTTTCGCTTCTCTTCCTTTCACGGCTATTTGTAAGGCCTCCTCAGACAGCCATTTTGCTTTTTTGCATTTCTTTTTCTTAGGGATGGTTTTGATCCCTGACTCCTGTACAATGTCATGAACCTCAATCCATAGTTCATCAGGCACTCTGTCTATCAGATCTAGCCCCTTAAATCTATTTCTCACTTCCACTGTATAATCATAAGGGATTTGATTTAGGTCATACCTGAATGGTCTAGTGGTTTCCCCTACTTTCTTCAATTTAAGTCTGAATTTGGCAATAAGGAGTTCATGATCTGAGCCACAGTCAGCTCCCAGTCTTGTTTCTGCTGACTGTATAGAGTTTCTCCATCTTTGGCTGCAAAGAATATAATCAATCTGATTTCAGTATTGACCATCTGGTGATGTCCATGTGTAAAGTCTCTTGTGTTGTTGGAAGAGGGTGTTTGCTGTGACCAGTGCGTTCTCTTGGCAGAACTCTATTAGCCTTTGCCCTGCTTCATTCCAGGCCAAATTTGCCTGTTGCTCCAGGTATTTCTTGACTTCCTACTTTTGCATTCCAGTCCCCTATAATGAAAAGAACATCTTTTTTGGGTGTTAGTTCTAGAAGATCTTGTAGGTTGTCATAGAACCATTCAACTTCAGCTTCTTCAACATTAGTGGTTGGGGCATAGCCTTAGATTACTGTGATATTGAATGGTTTGCCTTGGAAATGAACAGAGATCATTCTGTCATTTTTGAGATTGCATCCAAGTACTGCATTTCAGACTCTTTTGTTGACTATGAGGGCTACTCCATTTCTTCTAAGGTATTCTTGCACGCAGTAGTAGATACATGGTCATCTGAGTTAAATTCACCCATTCAAATCCATTTACTTTGCTGATTCCTAAAATGTTGACACTCATTCTTGCCATCTCCTGTTTGACCACTTCCAATTTGCCTTGATCCATGGACCTAACATTTCAGGGTCCTATGCAATATTGTTCTTTACAGAATCAGACCTTGCTTCTATCACCAGTCACATCCACAATTGGGTGTTGTTTTTTCTTTGCTTCCATCTCTTCATTCTTTCTGGAGCTATTTCTCCACTGACATATCTCCAGTAGCATACTGGGCACCTACCAACCTGGAGAGTTCATTTTTCAGTGTCCTATCTTTTAGCCTTTTCATACTGTTCATGAGGTTCTCAAGGCAAGAATACTGAAGTGGTTTGCCATCCCCTTCTCCAGTGGACCACATTTTGTCAGAACTCTCCACTATGGCCTGTCCATCTTGGATGGCCCTACACAGCATGGCTTAGTTTCATTGAGTTAGACAAGGCTGTGATCCATGTGACTAAGATAGGGTGACACACCACCCTAATGGCAGAAAGCAAAGGGAGACTAACAAGCCTCTTGATGAAGGTGAAAGAGGAGAGTGAGAAAACTGACTTAAAACTCAACATTCAAAAAAGCTAAGACCATGGCATCTGGTTCCATCATTTCATGGCAAATAGAGAAAAAATGGAAACAGTGATAGACTTTATTTTCTTGGTCTCCAAAATCACTGTGGACAGTGACCAAATCCATGAAATTAAAAGACACATGCTCCTTGGAAGAAAAGCTATGCTGAACCTAGACAGCATATTAAATATCAAAGACTTCACTTTGCCGACAATGGTCCATCTAATCAAAGCTATGGTTTTTCCAGTAGTCCTGTATGGATATGACTCATGTATGGAACTGACTCATTTGAAAAGACCCTGATGCTGGGAAAGATTGAAAACAGGAGGAGAAGGGGATGACAGAGGATGAGATGGTTGGATAGCATCATTGACTCAATGGACATGATTTTAAGTAAACTCCAGGAGTTGGTGATAGACAGGGAGGCCTGGTGTGGTTCATGAGGTTGCAAAGAGTCAGACACGACTGAGAAACTGAACTGAACTGAATTGAACTGATGTATGGATATGAGAGTTGGACAATAAAGAAGGCTGACTGCTGAATAATTGATGCTTTTGAACTGTGGTGTTGGAGAAGACTCTGGAGAGTCCCTTGAACAGCAAGGAAATCAAACCAGTCAGTCCTAAAGGAAATCAACCCTGAATATTCATTTGAAAGACTGATGCTGAAGCTGAAACTCTAATACTTTGGCCACTTGATGTGAATAGCTGACTCATTGGAAAAGATCCTGATATTGGGAAAGATTGAAGGCAGAAAGAGAAGGGGGCAACAGAGGATGAGACAGTTGGATGGCATCACTGACTCAATGGACATGAGTTTGAGCAAATTCTGCCTGATGTGCTGCAGTCCATGGGGTCAAAATGAGTCAGACACGATTGAACAACTGAACAGCAACAACATCTGTATTTAATAAGTACTGCATGTAGAGTATGAAAATGAAAGTGAAAGTCACTCAGTTTTGTCTGACTCTACAGTCCATGGGATTCTCCAGGCCAGAATACTGGAATGGGTAGCTGTTCCCTTCTCCAAGGGATCTTCCCAACCCAGGTCTTCCACATTGCAGGCAGATTCTTTACCAACTGAGCCACCAGTGAAGCCCACATAAACCAAGATAAAAGTAATTTCTATATCTGAATTCATACCTTTAGTTCATTTCATCTGCTGAAGGTGACAAGATGATTTAACATGTTGACTGTCAGCATTTTTTATTTTTTAAAGGACATTATTATCATAATTTCTCCAACTCTGCATCAAACACAAGTCAAACAGCAAGTCCTAAAGTGTACCTGGGCTTCTGTTCATGAGCACAGAGTGAGCTAAAACAAATATGATTGTCTCACATTTTCATAAGCTCTTTGCTTGTAGCAAAAAACCTAAAACTAAATGTGAACTTGTGCGGTCTGGCCCCTGGGTCTGGCCAATTCCCTGAAGAGGTCTCCTACATTTCCATGCACACCTGTGTTGATACACCTATTTGTATGATTAAATAATATCAATGAGCACAATGAAGGCAGAAACCCAGTCCGGTTTCCGTTGTGTCTCCAGCACTCAGCACAGAGTATGTCACATAATCACTATTCAAGCAACAGATTTATTGAATGAATTAGCAAATGACAAGATCACTATGCCCATTCAGACTTTCTCATCTCACTTTGTTGGCTGGTGTCCCTAGTTATAATCCCAAGTATACCTGCACTGGATCCAGGACAAAAATCCTTTGGTAATCTAAGCAGCCTTGTCCCCACTGAGAAAATGATAAACCTGCACAAAAGCTGAGGCTTGAGAAATCAAACATGGCTTTTGAACAGTCAACAGAGATTTTCACAGTGCGCTATTACTTTTTTCCCCTTTGGAAAATTAACAATCTGCTATTGCCCAAGTAGGTGGTATGCAATGCAGATAAATGGCCAGGGACTGGGCAGGGGGCCATGGTGAATAGCAGGGTATAGGATCAACTGACAATTTATGAGCCCATCCTCAGCGTCCCCCCACCAGGTTGGATTTGAATTGGTCACATCTTCCCCAACAGCAGGTATCCGCCTTCTGTGCGGGAAACTGATAGAGTCCCATGCTTGCAGCTGCCTGCCAACTCACAGCCAGGCTTTGTTGGCCCAGGCACCAGGAAGTCTTAGATTCTTAAAGGTAAGCAACCTGCTGTTTAAACTTATGTTGGCCTTCAACTGCCACAAAGGTGATCTGCTGAAAGTTTTCTTTCAAATAGAAATAAAAAGGAAACATCTTAAATGAACTCAGCTGTTTGTGTCAGTTCTCATTTTTTAACTAGTTGAGTCAAGCACATTAATTTTCAAGAGGAAATAAAGGTTACAAATGTGTACAACCCAGTGTATTGATTTGGGGAGGGAAATTGAATCAAATAACCAACAAGTCATTTCTGGGTGAGAGTCCCCATCTCTTCAGATTTTTATTGGGAAGTGATGACGCCCTCCCTCCAGTGGACGGAGGAAGGAAGGGGAAATGATTTTTCCTTCCTCTCTGGAGCAAGTACTCCCTTAGAAACTAGAGGTCAAGAAAACCCTGGGGGGACCTCTCTTTGTTCATTACTCTCCCGTGGTTTTGGTTTTGGTCACTGGACTGTGAAGAAAAGTAGAAATGTCTTTTTCATACTATAGAAAATTCTAGATCAGCAAATTTTTAAAAATGTGGATTCCCACGTCTCCTAACAGGAGATCGTACTGTAGTACGTTTAGGATGATAGCCAGGAACCTGCATTTTCAACACACTTGGCATTGAGCTCTGAGTGTGAAAGACATCCTTCTAACCAGCTGGGACAGCACTTCCCCATCTTGTTGATGTCGTGGCACGTGTTAAAAATGAGTCTTTGCACCGCACACTGGAATGAAGAAAATGTAGTTTTTTTAAGGGCTAACTGAGGTAACAAGGGGAGGAAAATTCCTGGATTATCATGGTAATTCTACCATAATTAACTGAATTCTGCAGAGAGGAAGCAAATATGGACTTTGCTAGAAGCTGGGACTCTACCCTCTTCTCCACACTGCACCCACATCACAGGCATCTACACCCACAACCACCTGCTAGCCAAGCTCTCTTGAATTACTGGCTAAAGCTCTATGAAGGCTGAGGCTGGGTCACGGGTGGGTGGGGGCCCCCCAGCAAAGATGATAGTCAATGAACTATATGTGATCAAGAGCACACAGGTGTCACTGTGCTTCAGTGATTCTCAATCCAATGACTTTGTACCCTCCTCCAAGCACCTATTCTCTTCCATGCCATGGGACATTTAGTAATGTCTGGAGACACTGTGATTGTTGCTACTGGCTTCTATGAGTAAAGGCTATGCATGTGTGCTAAGTCACTTCAGTTGCATCTGTGTGGCCCTATGGACCATAGCCTGCCAGGCTCCTCTGTCCATGAGATTCTCCAGGCACGAATACTGTAGTGGGTTGCCATGCCCTCCTCCAGGGGATCTTACCAACCCAGGGATTGAATCCATGTCTCATGTTTCCTGCATTGGCAAGTGGGTTCTTTACTAGCGCCATCTGGGAAGCCTGAGTGAAGGCCAGAGATGCTATTTACACATTCTACCATGGACACACCAGATCTCCACAGGAAGAATTATTCAGCCCCAAATGGCCACCTTGATGAGGTAAAGAAACTCTGCCATCAATGAACATACACTGAGAGTAGAGATCATGTTCAAAAGATGAACAATTTTTGTCTGTGAATGACAGGGTCTGGCCAAAGGAACCATACTTTGTTAAAGTGAAGTCTGGAAAGACACACATATTTAAAATATTGTCTGCTGGAAATTGTTTGGATTTTTGACTTGATGACTCTGACAATCTAACTACGTACAAACCATTCCCACTAGAACCTGGGCACAGCAGTCCTTAGAGGAAAATGCAGAGCCATCAGAGCAGAGGTAGAAGTATAACGACTTTTTTTTTTTTTGGAAACAGCATCACTGCCTTCCACACAAAGGCACTAAATCACTATAACTGATTGTAAAGAACATCGTTGTTTTTGTGTTATGTGCTCAGTTGTTTCTGACTTTGCAATCCCACTCACTGCCACTCTGCCAGGCTTTCTCTGTCCATGGAATTTTCCAAGCAAGAATACTGGAGTGGGTTGCCATTTCCTACTCTAGGGGATCTTCCAGATCCAGGAATCGAACCCACGTATTTTGCGTCTCCTGCATTGGCAGGTGGATTCTTTTCCACTGCACGACCTGGGAAGCCCCATGTATTCTTTTCCCCCTTTTCCTGTAATATAATTGACACATAACATTGTATTAGTTTACAGAATAGAACATAATGACATAATGATTTTATATATATATGTTGCAAAATGATCACCACAGTAGGTCTTAGTGAATATCATCACTCTGTTAACATCAGAAAAACATGTTGTTTTTCCTTGTGACTAGAAGTTTTAAGACCTACTCTCTCAGCCATTTTCAAATATACAGTGTGTGTACTTAGTCATTCAGTTGTATCCTACTCTTCACAAATCCATGGACTATAGCTGGCCAAGCCCCTCTGCCCATGGGATTCTCCAGGCAATAACACTGAAGTGAGTTGCCATTTCCTTCTCAAGGGGAACTTCCTGACCCAGGGATTGAACTCAGGTCTCCATTGCAGGCCGATTCTTTACCATCTAAGACACCAGGGAAGCCCCCAAATATACCATACAGTTTTATTAACCATGGTCTCCACATTGTATGTAACATTCTCAGAACTTATTTACTTTGTAACTGGAAGTTTGTACCTTTAGATACCTTCACATTTTCCCCTACCTCCCTCTCTTCCCCTCTGGCAACCACCAGTCCTCTGTTTCTAGGAGTTTGGTGTTTTTTAGATTCCACATATAAATGAAATCACACAGTACGAGTCTTAAAAGTGTGTATCCTTTGTCCTGCCTTATAACCTACTATTTATTCCATGCTACAGTGGCTGACTTTATTTTTCTGGGCTCCAAAATCACTGCAGATAGTGATTAAAAGACGCTTACTCCTTTGAAGAAAAGTTATGACCAACCTAGACAGCACATTAAAAAACAGAGACATTACTTTGCCAACAAAGGTCCATCTAGTCAAGGCTATGGTTTTTCCAGTGGTTGTGTATGGATGTGAGAGTTGGACTACAAAGGAGGCTGAGTGCCAAAGAATTGATGCTTTTGAACTGTGGTGTTGGAGAAGACTCTTGAGAGTCCCTTGGACTGCAAGGAGATCCAACCAGTCCATCCTAAAGGAGATCAGTCCTAGGTGTTCATTGGAAGGATGGATGTTGAAGCTGAAACTCCAGTACTTTGTCCACCTGATGCGAAGAGCTGATTCATTTGAAAAGACCCTGATGCTGGGAAAGACTGAGGGCAGGAGGAGAAGGGGACGACAGAGGATGAGATGGTTGGATGGCATCACCAACTCAATGGACATGGGTTTGGGTGGACTCTGGGAGTTGGTGATGGACAGAGAGGCCTGGCGTGCTGTGGTTCATGGGGTCGCAAAGAGTCGGACATGATTGAGCGACTGAACTGAACTGAGTCAATCCTTCTGAAGGACATTATGGAATTTCTTGTTTTCAGAGTGAAGAAATAATGCCCCCCAAAAGATTTTCTAAAAGAGAAAATTCACTAATAAAAACAGAAATCTATTTTCACAAGGACAAGCAAACATATTCAATTAGATGTAGAATTTCCAAATCTAAATCTCCACCTCTGACTCCTATGCACCTCTGTCCACCTGGAATCCTCAGTTTTGGGGAGACTACTAAGATTCCCAGCCACACATCTTCCCACCATGAGTAGCCTAGGGGCTTTGCCTGAATACACTGGGTACAAACTTCTTTGATAGGATCACTCAGGACAGGGCTAGACCAACTTTCAGGGGGATTTCCTTCCAGTATGAAAGTAAATGGAGGCAGACAGAAGACCTTCAGTCTCTGGGCTCACCCACATCCCTTCCACCCTAAGAAGATGGAAGAAGAAAAGGAAAACTTTGCTTCTGACCTTTCCCTCCACTTCCATTTCCCTTTTTAACCCCTCAAGCCAGAAGATGCAATGTAAATTTTTACTTCCCTTTCCCATGAGAGAGTCTTCCTTTGCTACACCCACACCAGGACAGCCTGTATTCCTTCTTCTTCCCCACTTCCATCTCAAGGCTAAACTTAAGGACGTGGAGTTGGGGAAAGAAAACCCACAGAGTACCTCAGATGAGAGATGATTTTTATTTTTTATTTTTTTTTTCATTTTTTAAAAACTATAAATGTATTTATTTTAATTGGAGGCTAATTACTTTACAATATTGTGTTGGTTTTGCATACATTGACATGAATCCGCCACAGGTGTACATGTGTTCCCCATCCTGAAATCCCCTCCCACCTCCCACCTCCCTTCCCTTCCCATGAAGCATCCTGTTTCATGCATCGAATCTGGACTGGCAATTTGTTTCACATATGATAATATACATGTTTCAATGCCATTCTCCCAAATCATCCCACCCTCACCCTCTCCCACAGAGTCCAAAAGACTGTTCTAAGCATCTGCGTCTCTTTTGCCGTCTTGCATACAGGGTTATCGTTACCATCTTTCTAAATTCCATATACATGTGTTAGTATACTGCATTAGTGTTTTTCTTTCTGGCTTATTTCACTCTGTATAATAGGCTCCAGTTTCATCCACCTCATTAGAACTGATTCAAATGTATTCTTTTTAATGGCTGAGTAATACTCCATTGTGTATATGTACCACAGCTTTCTTATCTATTCGTCTGCAGATGGACATCTAGGTTGCTTCCATGTCCTGGCTATTATAAACAGTGCTGCAATGAACATTGGGGTACACGTGTCTCTTTCAATTCTGGTTTCCTCAGTGTGTATGCCCAGCAGTGGGATTGCTGGGTCATATGGCAGTTCCATTTCCAGTTTTTTAAGGAATCTCCACACTGTTCTCAATAGTGGCTGTACTAGTTTGCATTTCCACCAACAGTGTAAGAGGGTTCCCTTTTCTCCACACCCTCTCCAGCATTTACTGCATGTAGACTTTTGGATAGCAGCCATTCTGACTGGCGTGAAATGGTGCCTCATTGTGGTTTTGGAGAGATGATTTTTAACATCACACCCATAATGTTAGATATGATTATCACTTTTTTACTTCTGAGAAAAGGAGGGTCAAAATGACATAGTTACCTAGTTAGTAGGTAGTGAAGGCAGGATTCAAATTCAGTTCGCTCTCATCAGACCTGTTTTCTTCCTGTTACGTATATGGAAAAACACCAATGGGAGGATTCAAGTCCACCTTTCATTAGCTGTGTGACCTCTCTATGCCTCAGTTTTCTTATCTATAAAATGTAAACAGTTATAATAATGCCTGCTTCCTGGGAATATTATAAAGATCAACCGAGTTAATATATGACAAGTGGAAAGCAGGATGCAAATGTCAGGAGGAATTATTATTGTGATAAATTCTGCAACTACCACATTGGTGATAAGAAAATTTGCTTTCACTTACAGGTAATGCCAAGGGCTTTTTTTTTTCTACTGCTTTTAGAAATTATGCTGCCTAATTAAAATCTCCATTAACTGTATTAGTCTCTGGAGTCATTATCTAAAGAGCTTTGCTATCAAAACTCTGCCTTGTAGACTCCAATCTAAGTGTCTGTTCCAAAAAAAAAGTATCTTGTTCCTAATAACTGCAGGTGAACTGGGTTAGTCATTACATACTGCATACGTGCTCAGTCATGTCCTACTCTTTTCAACCCCAGGGACTGTAGCCCTTCAGGCTCCTCGGGCTATGAGATAATCCAGGCAAGAAAACGGGTGTGGGTTGCCATTTCCTATTCCAGCGGATCTTCTTGACTCAGGGATTGAACCCAGGTCTCCTGAACTGACAGTATATTCTTTACCACTTAGTCACCAGGCTCCTCTATCCATGGAATCTTACAGGCAAGAATAGTGGAGTGGGTAGCCATTCCCTTCTCCAGGGAATCTTCCCAACTGAGAGATCGAACCCAGGTCTCCTTCACTGCAGGCAGATTCTTTACCATCTGAGACATGAGGGAAGTCCCTGGTCACTACAACTACCCCTAGAAACACATGTCATAAAATATTGTCTCTGTGAATATAGTGTGAGTTTTCTTAAAAGGAGATTTCCTTTTCCATTATACTTCATTAAGTCTATTATTAGGGCTTCCGGAAAGTGAAGAGGAACTAAAAAGCCTCTTGATGAAAGTGAAAGAGGAGAGTGAAAAAGTTGGCTTAAAGTTCCACATTCAGAAAACTAAGATAATGGCATCTGGTCCCATCACTTCATGGCAAATAGATGGGGAAACAGTGGAAATAGTGTCAGACTTTATTTTGGGGGGCTCCAAAATCACTGCGGATGCTGATTGCAGCCATAAAATTAAAAGATGCTTACTCCTTGGAAGGAAAGCTTTGACCAACCTAGATAGCATATTAAAGACATTACTTTGCCAACAAAGGTCCATCTATTCAAGGTTATGGTTTTTCCAGTGGTCGTGTATGGATGTGAGAGTTGGACTGTGAAGAAAGCTGATCGCCAAAGAATTGACGCTTTTGAACTGTGGTGTTGGAGAAGACTCTTGAGAGTCCCTTGGACTGCAAGGAGATCCAACCAGTCCATCCTAAAGGAAATCAGTCCTAGGTGTTCACTGGAAGGACGGATGTTGAAGCTGAAACTCCAGTACTTTGTCCACCTGATGCGAAGAGCTGATTCATTTGAAAAGACCCTGATGCTGGGAAAGATTGAGGGCAGGAGGAGAAGGGGACGACAGAGAATGAGATGGCTGGATGGCATCACCGACTCAATGGACATGAGTTTGGGTGAACTCTGGGAGTTGGTGATGGACAGGGAGGCCTGGCGTGCTGTGATTCATGGGGTCGCAAAGAGTCGGACACGACTGAGTGACTGAACTGAACTGAACTGAGGTGGTACTGGTGGTAAAGAACCTGCCTGCCAAGGCAGGAGATCCAAGAGATATGGATTCAACCCCTGGGTTGGGAAAGCCCCCTGGAGGAGGGCATGGCAACCCACCCCAGTATTCTTGCCTGGAGAATCTCCATGGACAGAGGAGCCTGGCAGGCCACAGTCGATATTGTCTCAAAGAGTCAGACATGACTGAAGCGACTTAGCACAGCACAGTCTATTATTAACAGAATTTTGTATTACCCTAGAATGGGCTTCCCTGGTGGCTCAGAGAGTCAAGAATCTTCCTGCAATATAAGAGACCTGGGTTCAATCCCTTGGGTTGGGAAGATCTCCTGGAGAAGAGAATGGCAACCCACTCCAGTATTCTTGCCTGAAGAAGTCCATGGACAGAGGAGCCTGGTAGACGATAGTTCATGGGGTCACAAAGAGTCTGACACGACTGAGCAACAAACTCTCACACTTCCAGGGTGTGCCATCACCTAAATTCTCTGGGAAAACTGAGCTAGCAGCCTTATTATTACACTTCTCTCTCCTTTTGTATTTATCATCTATATTACATGGTCAGTACTTAGGTCATAGGCAATACATCCCACAGTGCACAGCTGATGAGCACCCTCTCCCTTTTTCCCAGCCATTCTATTAATAGGATAACTCTTTACCAAGGGAAATCCTTTACAGGTGGTTAGGAATCCCCGAAGAACCAGATTCTCTTCCAAAAGAGCCTGACTTGGGGACAAGCATATGCAGAGCCTTGAGAATAAGCATCTTTCTTTCCAGGGACTTTTCTGCTAGAGCTTTCCAAGGAGACATCTCCAAGGAGTTCTTAAACAGTCAGGTATGAGTCTTGATATCTGGAAGTTATCTTGTCAAGTACCTGGGGAACCCCTGCCCAAGGAATGAAGTCAAGCAGAGACAAGATGAGATGGAAAGAGGTAACCAGAGCCCTGACAACAGCATCTAGGTTTCTAGAATCTGCCAGTCTTAAAGCCTGTGACTTCCCAATTGTGTGTCAACAAACTCCTTCCCTCTTTGTTTTGTTATGATTTGAGTTGAGTTTCTGTTGCTTACAACTGAAAGCATCCTAATTCACAGTTCAATTGAACGTTTGATTTTTATTTTTACAAAAGTGATATACATGGAAAACATCATGTAGTGTCTGACATCACAGATATAACTACTATGTGTGAGCACTAAGTTGCTTCAGTCATGTCCAACTCTTTGCGACCCCATGGACTATAGCCAGCCAGGATCCTCTGTCCATGGGATTCTCCAATCAAGAACACTGGAGTGGGCTGCCAGTGCCCTCCTCCAGGGGATCTTCCCAACCCAGGGATCAAACCTGTGTCTCCTGCATCTCCTGAGTTGCAGGAGACTCACTGCTATAGTCAGTGGGACACAACCAATGAGGGTAGTCTCAATGGTTGAAGGACTCCACTGACTTGTCACCTACCAAAGAAGAGTCACAGCCCAGGAGATTGTTATTAACCAGTTTCCTCTTCCCTTCTCCCTGTCACTCTTTCACAGAGGCTGACATGGGTTTCCTCTTAGATTTTCTGTAATACATGGCATTTTTACAGTTCAGTGGGACTGGGAGACCTGGGTCCTTGTTCCTGCATCCTTGTGTGATACTGGAAAAATCACTTATGTTCTCAGCTTCATTTTTACCACCTACCAAATTAGAGTGGTGGACTAATCTTAGAAAATCACTATTAATCTTATGAAATTATTATGATTCTTACATCCTAGTTGTGCCTTGAATGTTTAATCTTCCCATACAAATTAAAAACTCTTTATATGCAGAAATAACATATTAAACTTTTTTTGTGTCTTCAGCATGTTTGGTTTTATATCACTCAGAATATTTTGGCAGGCCAGATTAAATGTTTTTTTAAATAAAATTAGTTTTATTAATAAAACAATTGACAGTAAAGTACTGAGAAATTACAAGGATCCCTCATTTCTTTCAGAGAAAATGGGGTTGAGGAACCCAGAAACTTCTAGTTATTAATACTAGAGTAAAATCTCCCAGACTGGAAGTAATAGTTGAAGCAGAAACCCCATCAAAAATATGAAAATATAAACCACAGAAGAATAATCAAGGCTAATAATTTCTTAGCAC
This sequence comes from Moschus berezovskii, assembly GCF_049115385.1. Lineage (NCBI taxonomy): Eukaryota > Metazoa > Chordata > Mammalia > Artiodactyla > Moschidae > Moschus > Moschus berezovskii. The sequence goes on along the minus strand of NC_142469.1, from coordinate 76,600,133 downwards.
AAGTTACTTAAATATTTTTTTAACTGTACTTATTTTTCTTCATTATAGAATGAGGAACAATTTTTTTTAAAGTTTGAAATAAAATTTTTTAAGAAAAATCTTTTATAATAATTTTATTCAGAAAAAATTAAACATTATAATCTGGTCTATTCCTTTCAATCTTTAGGTAAAAATTGACTATTTTTTTAGTCCTCAACTAGGGACCAAATAGTATGCCCTACCATTTTTTTTTCACTTAAATTTAGGAACAATTTTTCATATCATTAGCCTTTGAAGTCATGATTTTCAATAATTAAAAACATTTCACCATGTAAACAAATCATAATTGAATTTCAACTCCTACAAAGAAGTATTAAAGTCATTCTAATTTTACCTTATTATAAATAACACTCCAATGAGCATTCTAATATACAAATCTTTATGTGTATCTTCTGTTATTTCCTTAGTTGATATTAACTTATACTAATGAGTATGATCATGATGTATGATGATTAGTTAATTTAATGCATTTACTCAAATTTAAAAAAAACTGAGATATTTAATGGCCAAAGTTTGAAACAGGTTTCACAGCCAATGAAGACACAGTTTCTATTCTGTTTCTTGTAAATACCCTAATTTAAAGCCAAGTGTAGAACATTAGGGTTCTATTTAGTCGAGGTGACTTTGAGAGAGACATCAGTGCTACCTTCTTTGTCACGTCCTGCAAAATCTGGTAGAAATATCCTCAAGACTAAATGCTTTGGAGGTTCAGAAGTGTGCTGTCTGTCCAATATTCATTCTCACGAAAGTTTCACCATTTGATTTTACTATCATGTGACATGAATAAAAATTTCACATGATAACTTGAGGTATAACTTACCAGGCACTTTCACATATTTGTTCCTACATCAACTGTCATAGCAGGAATATTTTATCTCATCTCGAGCTGAAGTAGCTGAGGATCAGCATTATCTTTCAGAAAAGTAAACTTAACTGTGTCAAGCCCTGTCCCCTCAGTTTGAAAGTCTCTGAGATGGGATATGGTATTAGATGTATTCTTACCTTCACAATAAAACCCTCCATAGTAAAAGTGCTCTTCTGCATGCAACCTAAGACCTTCCCCCTCTGACTCCAAGCTCTCCCTCTCTACCCTCTTCTCCCACCTTATCAACTTCTTGTCTGTCAGTCCAGCCATTCTCTATGCATCTCCCTGTGGGCCCTGCCTTATACCCTGAAGGCCTCTCCCTCCCTCACCTGGTAAACTACACTCATCCTCTTAGACTGTTTCAAATGGTACTTTGCAAGAAGGCACTCTTGAAGGCATTTATTTTTTCATTCAGAGTTAAGGTCCTCTATTCATATTGGGCCCCTATTACCAAGCTCACTGCATCATCTATATAGTATATTTGATTTTATGTGCTTTTCTCCAACTCATTAAAGCCCCATTTGCAGCAAAAATCACTTCTTATTTATCTCTATAATCCCAGTAGCTAGGACACTGTTTGGAGCTTTGTTGAATGAATGAGTTCAGTGGAAGAGCTCAGATCTTTCTCATCTATCGATGCAGTCTAAGTATTGAGTGGAATGACTCAAATCATGAGAATAAAAACATTTGGAAAAGCAGCAATGGAAAAATATAAACATCTTGAGTATTTTGATTGTATGTTCCTGCCCTCCATCTAAAGTTTTATAATTTGAAGCAAAGCTGCATTTTATAATTAATTCTTAAAGGAATTTTAAGAAAGAAAAGGCTAAATATACTGAAGAATAATTTCACATGGCACATGGTAGGAAAAGTCCTTGTCTGGAAACCATGACGCTTGGTTTTTGTCTTGTTTAGGCCACTGCCTGGCAATGAATGAATGAATTGACAAACACAGTACCTTTCTAGGCTTGACTTCATCATCTAAGAACAAAGGATCTGGATTAGGTGACTCTAACCCTATTTCACCTCTCTTAATTAACTATGAAAACACTCTGATGTACTCATATAAAATTGATAAGTATATTATTTTATAATTTTGTTTTCTCATAATTCTTGGTCAGTAAATTTTCACTAAAATTACCTCATTCAAGTCTGTTAAAGGCTTTTCTGTATCAGAGGGGAAAAAATGAAGACTTCACAGGGTCTCCTTCTGAATTCTATCAAGTAGTTCCCTCTCCAGGACAGGAACCTAAGGCTTTCAGCTTAGACACGTGTGAAATAGATCAGGTATGGCTCAAATTCAGAGGTGCTTCTCCTATCAGAAAGGACTAATAACCCTTGTGTTTTAGTCAGACTTGCCAAATGAGTCTATTACAACAGAGCCAATTATAGTCTGAATTAGCTTAGGAGCTGCCCAGAACACTGATCTATTAGTAACATAAAATCATCATAGAATAAAATTAAATATGCAACATAACTGAAGAAATGAAAATTGTCTCCACCGGAATTGAAGTAGACAGTGCATTTATGGGAGGAAAAAGAAAATCACCCATCAAGTATTTTTGCTGCAAACCCAAGAGGCGCACCATCTGTTGGCCTCATCATTGCACTAAGTCAGCAGTAGACAGTTACCTGATATCAGCAGAGTCAGACAGCTGACATTCTGTAAGATAACAGTACTATTCAGCCCTCCATAGCCTTGGGTTCCACATCCCAGATTCAACAAACTGTGAATCAAATATATTCCCCCTAAAATTTCAGAAAGTTCCAAAGAACAAAACTTGATTTTGCTATGTGCAGCTACTATTGATACAGCATTTACAATGTATTAGGTATCATAATCTAGAGGTATTTTAAAGTATATGGGAGGAGTGCATAGATTTTAACCAAATCCCATGACACGTTATAAAAGGGAATTGAGAATCCACAGATTCTGGTATCCTCAAAGGTCATGGAACAAATTCCCTGTGGATCCCAGGGAGTAACTGTACATGATGTTGTACTCTTTACAGAAATGGCTCATTCATTCTAATATTGCACTTTTGGACAAATTACTATGCCCTCAAGTAGTCACCTAGTTGGAAGAATAGCATGTAATTTGTCACAAACATTAAATAAGGCATATAGCTTGCATAAATGTCAGATTAGTTCCTCCATATGTAACAGCTACTTTTTTTTTGATCTTTATTTATTTATTTTTTTATTTTACAATATTATATTGGTTGGTTTTGCCATACATTGACATGAATGACATTGAAACATGTATGTTGTCATATGTGAAACGAATCAGCAGTTCAGGGTCAATGCATGTTACAGGATACTCGGGGCTGGTGTGCGGGGATGACCAAGAGGGAGGACAGCTACTTTCATATGTTGGTTGATTATGCTATGTTGTCCAGCTGTTTGGTCAAGCACCAGTCTAGATGTTGCTGTGAGGGTATCTTTTAGATGTGATTAACGTTTATGACTAAACTAGACAGCATATTAAAAAACAGACATTACTTTGCCAACAAAGGTCCATCTAGTCAAAGCTATGGTTTTTCCAGTAGTCATGTATGGATGTAAGAGTTGGACTATCAAGAAAGCTGAGCACCAAAGAACTGATGCTTTTGAACTGTGGTGTTGGAGAAGACTCTTGAGAATCCCTTGGACTGCAAGGAGATCCAACCAATCTAAAGGCAATCAGTCCTGAATATTCACTGGAAGGATAGATGTTAAAGCTGAAACTCCAATACTTTGACCACCTGATGCAAAGAACTGACTCATTTGAAAAGACTGAAGGCAGGAGAAGAAGGGGATAACAGAGGATGAGATGGTTGGATGGCGTCACTGACTCGATGGACATGAGTTTGAGCAAGCTCTGGGAGTTCGTGATGGACAGGGAAGCCTGGTGTGTTGCAGTCCATGGGGTCACAAAGAGTCATACACAACTGAGCGACTGAACTGAACTTTTTAAAGGGTCGACTTTGAGTGAAATTAGCTCAGACAGTAAAGAATCTGCCTGCAATACAGGAAACCAGGATTCAATCCCTGGGTTGGGAAGATCTCCTGAAGAAGGGGATGGCAACCCACTCCAGTATTCTTGCCTGCAGGATTCCACAGACAGAGGGGCCTGGTGGGCTACAATCCATGGTGTCGCACAGAGTCAGACGTGACTGAGCGACTAACACTTCCTTCCTTTGAGTGAAGCAGATTACTCTCCGTGACAGGGGTGGGCCTCATCCAATCAAATGCCTTAAGAGCAAAGACTGAGGTTTCCCAAAGAAGGAAGGAAGGAATTTAACCTTAAGACTGCAACAGAGAAACCCTACCTGAGTTTCCAGACTGCAGATTTTAGACTCAAAACTTCAATGCCAACTCTCTGAATTCCCTACCTACCAACTTGCCCTATAGATTTCACACTTGCCAGCCTTCACATTTGTTGTCATTGTTTAGTCACTCAGTCATGTCCAACTCTTTGCAACCCCGTAGACTGCAGCACGCCAGGCTTCCCTGTCCTTCACCATCTCCTGGAGTTTGCTCAAACTCATGTCCATTGAATTGGTGATGCATAAACCAATTCTTTAGAATAAATCTATCTCTTTCTCTCTACTTCTCCATATGTGGGTGTTTGTATGTCTATATCATATTGATTATGTTTCTCTGGAGAACCCTAGTGCACTATCAGTTCAGTTCAGTTCAGTCGCTCAGTCGTGTCCGACTCTTTGCAACCCCATGAATCACAGCACGCCAGGCCTCCCTGTCCATAACCAACTCCCAGAGTTCACTCAAACTCATGTCCAAAGAATCGGTGATGCCATCCAGCCATTTCCTCTAACCAAAATCAGTTGGAACTTAAATTCAAAGTGTGCCCACTTGCTGAGACATTAAACTCTCCACCAGTGAAGGAGTATGGGGTGAAGGGTGGAAAGGCAAGATCAGGGGCAGCAACTCTGCTTGAGGATCAGGCTCTAAGGCTAATTCTGTGGAGAAGAAGTAGCTCCTAGGTATGGTCAGTCCCCAGGTGTTAGGATAATCCATGCATATCTGTCCAACAGATAATTACTGTCCCTGATGAGCACTTTCCCTAGGTCAGGCACAATTCCAAACTCTTTACGAATGCTAACTCATTAATCAGGACAGCAGCCCTAGGGCAATAGGAATACTTGTATCCTGTAACACATTTGAGGAAAGTGAGTCTTAAGGACCCTGAGTAATTTACTGACTTAATTGTGGACCGGCTTGAAGCTCAACACTCAGAAAACAAAGATCATGGCATCTGGTCCCATCACTTCATGGGAAATAGATGGAAAAACAGTAGAAAGTGTCAGACTTTATTTTGGGGGGCTCCAAAATTACTGCAGATGCTGATTGCAGCCATGAAATTAAAAGACGCTTACTCCTTGGAAGCAAAGTTATGCCCAACCTAGATAGTATATTAAAAAGCAGAGACATTACTTTGCCAACAAAGGTCCATCTAGTCAAGGCTATGGTTTTTCCCATGGTCATGTTTGGATGTGAGAGTTGGACTGTGAAGAAAGTTGATCGCCAAAGAATTGATGCTTTTGAACTGTGGTGCTGGAGAAGACTCTTGAGAGTCCCTTGGACTGCAAGGAGATCCAACCAGTCCATCCTAAAGGAGATCAGTTCTGGGTGTTCATTGGAAGGACTGATGCTGAAACTGAAACTGCAATACTTTGGCCACCTAATGCGACGAGTTGACTCACTGGAAAAGACTCTGATGCTGGGAAAGGTTGGGGGCGGGAGGAGAAGGGGACGACCGAGAATGAGATGGCTGGATGGCATCACCGACTCGATGGACATGAGTTTGAGTGAACTCTGGGAGTTGGTGATGGACAGGGAGGCCTGGCGTGCTGTGATTCATGGGGTCGCGGAGAGTCGGACATGACTGAGCGACTGAACTGAACTGAACTGAATTGTGGACCGAGAGCCTAGTCCTAGATTGTCTGACTTTAGAAATTAGCCTCTTAACCAGGATGCTAAAACTGTTTCCACAAAAAAGAAAAAAGGTATGCTGAAGGATCAGCTGAAGGAAAAAATAACCATTTTAACGGCAAAGAAATTAGGACGTGTGATGAATCTTCTCATAATTGGAATCGGAGCTCAGCTAGTTTGGTCTGAAGGCTTTGACATTCCAACTTTAGTGCTCTTGGCCTTCTCATTGATTAAGAGAGGTCAGGAGTCGGGAAGGAGAAAGAAAATGACACTTATTGAGTGCCTGCTGTGTGACAATTACTTTACATAAATTTTCTCATTTAATTCTGACAACACTTCTATGGGAGTGGGCGGGGGGGGCATATTATTACTCCATTTTTCAGATGAGAAATCTGAAACACAAAGAGATGCAGTAATTTGCTCCAGGATGAGCCTGTTGATAAAGCATATCTGAAGTTCAAAACCAGGTCCCCTGATCTTAATTTATACATTTTTCAACCACTGCACTGCCAACCTCCTATAAACAAAATGTGCAGAAGAGCACAGTTAGTCATTTACTAGTTGTAGTTAGCAGTCGGAAGTCTAAATGTGGTATGTTTTTGTATAAATGTCTTTGTGCTTACCCTTTTTGGAATTTACTCAGCTTCTGAAATCTATAGATATGGCTTTTTGCCAAATCTGGGGGCTTTTCGACTATTATTTGGGTACTTCTTCAGTCTCACTCACTCTTTCTCTCCTCTTCTCCCAGACCTCCAAAATAACAAATGGTAAATCTTTTGTTGTAGCCCCATAGGTCCCTGAGAATTAGAACTTTTTCCCACTCTATTTTCTCTCTGTTGCTCACATTGGGAGATTTTTACTGTTCCTTCTTCCAGTTCATTGATTCTTTTCTCTGACTCTTCCATTTTCTGTTGAATCCATGCACTGAGTTTTTTATTTATTTTATATAAATATTATATTTTAAATTTTTATTATATTTTTTGCTTACAAAGTTTCCACTTGGTTCTTCTTTACAACTTCTCTTGCATTGTTGAGATTTTTATTTCTTTGTTGAGGCTTCATTTTTTATTTGTTTCAACTGCTTACTGAAGCTTTTTTTGATGTCTGCATTTTTAGTCATTAACTGTAAAATTTCTGACATCTTAATGTTGGCATCTATTATGTGATGATAGTGCCTTCCTAAATTTATTTGTTGAAGTCTCAACCTCCAGCACCTCAGAATGTAACTGTATTTGGAAATAGGATCTTTAAGGAAGTAATTAATGTTAAATGAGGTCTTATAGGTGGCCCTAATCCATGTGACTGTATTTAGAAATAAGGTCTTCAGAGAGGTGATTGTCCTGCTCTTTGCAACTCCATGGACTGTAGCCCACCAGGCCCCTCTGTTCATGGAATTTTCTAAGCAAGAATATTGGAGTGGGTTGCCATTTCCTACTCAAGGGGATCTTCTCAACCCAGGAATGGAACCCCGGTCTCCTGCATCTCCTGCATTGGCAGGCAATTCTTTACCACTCTTCCACCTGGGAAAGGCTAATAGAGTGGAGCCTTAATATAATATGATGGTATCCTTACAAGATGAGGAAGAGACACGAGGGGTGTGTGTGCATAAAATAAAGGCCATGTGAGGAGACAACAAGAAGATGGCCATGTGCAAACCGAAGAGAGAGCTGTCAGGAGAAACCAAACCTGCCAACACTTTGATCCTGGACTTCTAGCCTCCAGAATTCTGAGAAAGAAATATCTGTTGTTTAAGCCATCCAGTTGCTGAGATTCTGTTATGGCAGCCCTAGCAAAATACAGTATCTATTTATTGTCTTTTTCCACTGTTTGAGATCTTCCTAGTTCTTGATATAATGAGTGATTATGGATTGAAACCCATTCATTTTGGGTATTACATTATGAGACTCCAGCCCTTATTTAAGCTTTCTGTTTTAGCTGGCTTTCATTGACACCATTCCAGCATAGGAAGGGGAGGGACCACCTCCAGGTGGGGGAAGAAGTTCAAGTTCCCCACTTGGTCTCCATTAAAGGTGAGGAGCCTCTTCATCACTACTGGCCACAGCCAGGAGATCCAGGTACCCACCCAGCCTCCATGGATACTTCCCTGGCTGGCAGGGTTGGACTGCTTTGATTCTACTCCCCATGTGGCTTCCACTAACACCACAGGGAAGGGAGTGACCTTGTTACTGCCGGGCATTGATGAAAGGCCTGCCTCTCCAGTAAACGTTCTCTTCTCTATGGGGCTGGGTAGAAGTCCAGGCCCTCCACTGGCCATTGCTGATACCATGAAGAAGGGGTTTTGTACTAAAGGGGATGAAAGCTCTCGTTCCTTCATCAGCATTCTCTGACACCATCCTAGCAGGGGAATTGACACCTTATAACCTAACAGAAGTAGAGTCTAGACTCCCCACTCAACCTGATGGATGATGGATCCTTAGGCGTGAGGCCGAAGTAGAATAATTATTGTCTAAAAGTTTTTGTTTTGCTAGGCTGCTCCTCTCCTTATTCTTTGGCTAGAAAGAGCAGACTTTTGTCAGGGCTTTGTGTGTGTGTGTGTGGGTTAATCTATACTCACGGGCTTTTCTGGGTGATGGTTCTTTCAGCTCCTGGTCTGAGATACATGAAACTAAAAGAAAATCCAAAGAACTCACCATGTATCTTTCTTTCCTGTGTCCCAAAGTCCCTAGGCAGTCTGCCTTCTTCTTTCCACGTTTCAGAGTCTGCTTGTGTTTCCTATAAATATCATGTCCAGGACTTGTAGTTGTACTTTCAAGAGAAATAGGGAGAAATGTGCCTATTCCATCTTTCTGAAAGCAAAAATTTTGACTCATTTTTGAGCATCCAAAAAGCCAATTTGTCTAAACACTTTACAAATAACTTTAAGTGAAAGAGTTGTCAGTTCAGTTCAGTCTCTCAGTCATGTCTGACTCTTTGCGACCCCATGGACTACAGCACACCAGGCCTCCCTGTCCATCACCAACTCCCGGAGTCCACCCAAACCCATGTCCATTGAGTCGGTGATGCCATCCAGCCATCTCATCCTCTGTCGTCCCCTTCTCCTCCCACCTTCAATCTTTCCCAGCCTCAGGATCTTTTCAAATGAGTCAATCCTTCATATCAGGTAGCCAAAGTATTGGAGTTTCAGCTTCAGCATCAGTCTTTCCAATGAGTATTTATAATTGATTTCCTTTAGGATGGACTGGTTGTATCTTCTTGCAGTCCAAGGGACTCTCAAGAGTCTTCTCCAACACCACAGTTCAAAAGCATCAATTCTTCGGTGCTCAACTTTCTTTACAGTCCAATTCTCACATCCATACATGACTACTGGAAAAACCATAGCTTTGACTAGATGGACCTTCGTTGGCAGAGCAATGTCTCTGCTTTTTAATATGCTATCTAGGTTTGTCATAGCTTTCCTTCCAAGGAACAAGTGTCTTTTAATTTCATGGCTGCAGTTACCATCTGCAGTGATTTTGGAGCCCCCAAAAATAAAGTCTGTCACTGTTTCTACTGTTTCCCCATCTATTTGCCATGAAGTGATGGGACCAGATGCCATTATCTTAGTTTTCTGAATGTTGAGCTTTAAGCAAAATTTTTCACTCTCCTCTTTCACTTTCATCAAGAGGCTCTTTAGTTCTTCTTCACTTTCTCCCACAAGGGTGGTGTCATCTGCATATATGAGGTTATTGATATTTCTCCCGGCAATCTTGATTCCAGCTTGTGCTTCATCCAGCCCAGGATTTCTCATGATGTACTCTGCAAATAAGTTAAATAAGCAGGGTGACAATATACAGCCTTGATGTACTCCTTTTCTATTTGGAACCAGTCTGTTGTCCCATGTCCAGTTCTAACTGTTGCTTCCTGACCCGCACACAGATTTCTCAAGAGGCAGGTCAGGTGGTCTGGTATTCCCATCTCTTGAAGAATTTTCCACAGTTTGTGGTGATCCACACAGTCAAAGACTTTGGCATAGTCAATAAAGCAGAAATAGATGTTTTTATGGAACTCTCTTGCTTTTTTGATAATCCAACAGATGTCAGCAATTTGATCCCTGGTTCCTCTGCCTTTTCTAAAACCAGCTTGAACATCTGGAATTTCATGGTTCATGTACTGTTAAAGTCTGGTTTGGAGAATTTTGAGCATTACTAGTGTGTGAGATGAGTGCAACTGTGTGGTAAAGCCGTCACCACAATCTTAAAAACATTTCTCTATCCACTAGTGAGCATTTTCACCTAATTTAGAACCAAATTACAATGGTCTTTCTAGATCTCTCTTTCTTTCTCTTTCTCTTTTCTGTTCACTAAACTTCCCCCTTTCTATTTAGAGCAAACCAACAAATCATCTTGCCCACCCTTCCCCAAAAGTTTAGTGACATATAGTGAGCCTTGTGGCTCAGATGGTAAAGAATCTGCTTGCAATGCAGGAGTCCTGGGTTTGATCCCTGGGTTGGGAAGATCCCCTGGAGAAGGGAAAGGCTATGCACTCCAGTATTCTGGTCTGGAGAATTCCATGGACTGTATAGTCCATGGGGTCACAAAGAGTCAGACACAATTGAGCAACACTCACTTTCATTGAGAGCCTGCCATGTCCCCAACAATACAGAATGTGCTTAGCTAAAATCTTCCTTGAGCCGTGAGCAGAGGGAAAGCTGCTAAGGCATTTCTACCTTATTGTTTATTAAATGATACTGACTAGTTCCTAAATTAAGTCACTGATGATTCTTTTCAGATTCATTTTATATTATCTTCTAAAATATTTCCATCTTAGAAGAGACCACTGTGTGCTCTAAAAGATCAGTCATTCAAAGTCATCTTTAGAAAAATAGCAACAAAATGAGATTTGTGCTCAGTGCCTTATCTGCTTAAGTGATATGATTGAAGTAATGGATTAAGCCAACTGTGCTCCAAAACATCCTTCTCCTTTATTCCCTTCATAGTACTCAGCACCCCCGGAAAGATTTTACCTATTTGTTTTCATATCCACAGTCTTGCCACCACACAAAGCAGGAGCTAGATAGCTCTCTTGTCAGCAGTCACTTCCCAGGGGTAAGACTGTGCTGCACTGAGATTTACGTGCCAAACTCAGTATGCTGACCCAGTAAATCTGTCCACTATGGCACTCCACCCTCTTCCACCACAGACATGGGCTAGCTCATCAGAATCCTCCCCAGAAAGGTGTATTTCACAGTTTTGGGGAAATACCCTTTATACTTTTGTCATTAAACTGTCTGGGGCTATAAACAGTTAAACAGTCTATAGACAGTTTTACAGTTAAACAGTAGACAGTTTTGTCATTAAACTATCTGGGGCTATAGACATGACTGTGCATCTAAGTACAGGCAGATAACCATCTTGCTTGACAAGTAGAGCGTCCCATTAAGGGAGGAAATGACAGAAAAAAGAAGAAAAAGAAAAAAAAATTGCTCAGTTGTGTCCTACTCATTGCAATTCCATGGCTGTCGCTGGCCAGGCTCTTTCTCCATGGAATTCTCCCAATCAGGAATACTGGAGTGGGTTGCCATTCCCTTCTTCAGGCACTCTTCCCAACCGAGGGATCAAATCCAGTTCTCTTCCATTTCAGGAGGACTCTTTACTGTCTGAGCCACCAGGGAAGCCCAAGCCCTGGTTATACCGTTGGAACATCTGGATTTAACCATGCCTGAAGCCATATTCATCCTCAGGAGTCACAGAATTCTTAAGTTGGCATGAGCCAGATTTCAGTCACTGTCAGCCAAAAGCATCTTGACTCTCTCATAAATATGTTCACTGTGATTGTAATACAAAAAACATCAAGTGAGATTTATGGTTTGGCACATTCAAAATCTATGAAAAGAAAATTGGAAAGGAGACAGCAGAGGAAGGGAGGCTACAGAATTCAGTCAGTGCATGTGTCTCATTGACAGGACCAAGCTCTCTGTTCCTGATGTGAGCTCTGGGTTTTGCAGTTTTTAATATTCTGTATCATTATAGTTATATCTGCAGTAGGCACTTCATACATGGGAGTGAGGACCAGGCGATGTCGGGAAAGCAGTGACGTTAGTTGGTCTAGTAGCAGGTTTAAAGCCAGGCTCACTCACACTGTGAAACCTTACAGACACAATTTTAGTTCCTGGGAATAAGTGCGAGAGAGAAGTTCTTTGGAAGATAAGGCAAGGAAAGTTCTTGGAAGAAGTTGGAGACTAATGAAGCTTGATAGAAACAAACAAAAAAGCTCAGTTGGCACTCAAATCAGTTTGAGTTCTTCTTTACAAGCGATAGAAACTATATCCAGCTAAATTAGGCAGAAAGAGGATTCATTACAATGGTGTTGGATGACTCACAGAATCTCTGGGTAAGCCAGAGAAGCAGGCTTGGGGGCATTCAGACAGGGCCACCTGTCAAATCACAAGGTAAACCTGGTCCAGGGACGATGCCAAGCACTGCTTGTGTCTCAGACACTACCAGCTACAGATAACATATGGAGCTGCCACTGTCCCCAGAGTGTGTTATATATGGTTTCTGCTTCTTTATGTCACTAGCTTCCAAAGCAACATCTGTTTGACTTTAGGGGCATTGATGGGGTTGGAAGTAGAGGGCAGGCAGTGGAGTAGGACTGGCAGAGCCAAGGGCATGTGCCATGCCCTAGCTGAAAGGGATGCTGCAAAAGTGGATATAGGCACTGTCACCTTCTATCATAGCACATGAACTCAGCAAAATAATGTGGAGTATTCTCAGATTCAAGGACATTCAAATAATGGGTGGCCAAGAATAATGGAAAACATACCAGCCGCATTAAAGTTCCATGTGGGCAGTGACGAAGGGTATATATAGGCTTTGGAATAAGACGGCCTACATTCAAGTTCAGAGTCTGATACTTCCTTGCTCTTTAATTTCTCTAAGCCTCATTTTACTTATCTGAAAACGGAGAGAAGAATAGAACCTAGCCCAGAGCTGGTGTCTGGATTGAGAAAGGCAATGCTCATGTGAGGAGCAAATTATCATCCTGAGAACGCCCAGCCAGTCCCCTTCTTCGTCTGCTAAAGGAGATTCTGCTGGTGGCCTCTCAGTTTATTTTGCTCTCATATCCTCCAAGGAATGCTTGTTATTGTCAAAGCTGTCCCTAGAGCTTTTGTGATACAGAACTGGGATAGAAGATCAGGAGGAATATAACTAAGATGTGGTTATGGTAGGACAAAGACAAGAGAAGAAATTTTCAAGAATTTTGGAGAAGAGAGAGACTAGAGATATGGTGATACTAGAAAAGTGGATAGGAGGGAAAGGGGCTTTTAATAATATTTCCTTTAAAAGATAAATAGGGGACTCCCCAGGTGGTCCAGTGGTTAAGACTCCATGCTTCCAATGCAGGTAGCACAGAGTTTCATTCCTGGTTGAAGAACTAAGATCCCACATGCCAGGTAGTGTGCCAAAAAAATAAAATAAAAATAAAAACATAAATAGATGGAAAATCTTATACACATAATTGTACATATTGTATATAATCTCTTACGGTATTGAGGAAATTCTAGTTGTGAGTATGGTAATTTTACAATTATATTGTGATGGCTGACCATGTTTCTTTTAGGAGACACTGCCTTAAGAGTGAATTAAGTGGATCCTAGAGTCATCAAGAAGGAAACTGAAATACAAATGAAACACTTCGCATAGTGCCTGGCATGTAGTAAGTTGCTGTGTACAAGGTAGATGCTGTTATTGTCAGAACTGTATCAATAAGTCAGAAAAAGAGTGATATGACGCAAGCAGTCACTTGAGCTATTGAACCGGAACTTCATAAAATCCTCTGAGGGAGAACAGGATTGATGCCAAACCTCGAGGCAACACTGAGCTGAATCTGCTGACAGCCAACTGCAGTGCCTTCACCCTTATCTTCCACCTAGAAAACAAAACTCTTTGTTATGAGCTGAACTGTGCCTCCTGCCCTCTCCCATTCCAGTGTTGAAGTCCCAACCCTCAGTACCTCAGAACGTGAATTATTCAAAGCTAGAGCCTTCAATGTAGTAATTAAGGTAGAATGAGGAGGTATGTGTGTGTCCTATGTCCTAGTCCAGTAGGTTTGAAGGAAGAGATGATGCCACAGACAGACACAGGTAGAGGGTGAATCATGTAAGCTATCAGAAGACATCTACCTACAAGCCAAAGAATAAGATCCTCAGAAGAAACCAACCCTGTGGACACTGCGACCTTGAAATTCTAGCCTCAAGAACTGTGAGGAAATAAATTTCTGTTGTTTAAACCATCCATCTGTGGTCCTTGCTATGGCAGCCCTACCAAACAATTACACCTGTAAATCAGTAACATCCAAGTTCAGAGCATCCTCAGTGAGCCCCATTGTACCAGCCAATGTGCTTAGGAGGCAGAGGGCAGATGCCCAGTAAGTACCAGAGGTGTTACCCAGGTTGGTAAAGGTCAATCTGGAGAATAATCCAGAAGCTGTTAAATGGTAGAAATGAATTTGGCAATATCCACTAATAATCATCATCATCAAGGAATACTAAAATTTTTTGTCTTTTTTTTTTTAAGTCACTAAGTAAAAACTATTAACAGCCAATAGCTATTGGCTATTTAGCATACTAGACGCTGTTAATTTACTATATTAACTGGTTTAATGTTCACAACCACTCAATTTATATTCAAATGTCGAAATATTCCATTTTTGTGAGTATGATCAGCACTATGATTATATTCTGATGTTAAACCCCATGTACAGATGAATAGTTGAGACACAGAGAATTGAGGTAATTTCCCCAAGTTCCCAAAGCAGTAATTGTCAGAGTCACACGACTGAGCAACTTCACTTTCACGCATTGGAGAAGGAAACAGCAACCCACTCCAGTGTTCTTGCCTGGAGAATCCCAGGGACGGGGGAGCCTGGTGGGCTGCTGTCTATGGGGTCGCACAGAGTTGGACACGACTGAAGCGACTTAGCAGCAGCAGCAGCTATGACTCTAGCTCCAGTGTCTGCACCCTTACTTATACTGCTTCACCATACAATGTGCTTCTTACAAGATATCTGCTGCTGCTGCTGCTGCTGCGTCACTTCAGTCGTGTCCGACTCTGTGTGACCCCATAGACAGCAGCCCACCAGGCTCCCCCGTCCCTGGGATTCTCCAGGCAAGAACACTGGAGTGGGTTGCCATTTCCTTCTCCAATGTGTGAAAGTGAAAAGAGAAAGTGAAGTCGCTCAGTCGTGTCCGACCCCTAGCGACCCCACGGACTGCAGCCAACGAGGCTCCTCCATCCATGGGATTTTCTAGGCAAGAGTACTGGAGTGGCTCGCCATTGCCTTCTCCCTACAAGATATCTAGAAAATATTAAAAGAATCATAAAGAAAATAAAAAGCACCAAGAGGGTCTCCGAGTTTGTGTGTGTACTTGTGTGACCTTGATAACCTAGAAAGTAATCATCTTGCTTTTTGCCGCTTGAATCCTTGATCTGTCAGGAGTAAATATTGTGAATGATTTTGGGCCCTAATAAATATCAATGTGAGACGTTTTAGAAAATTTTAACCAAAAAGACATTAATGTGACTATTCCTTCAATAATGGTCAGTTAGAGGAAAAAATATTATTTGCTGAGCTTTAATTGTCCTCCCATATAAACCAATTCCTTTGTCATCCTTTCCTTGATATGAACATCCTCATTATTAGTGTGAATAAGATTAGCATTCTAATTACACATTTGCACAAAGACCTCTTTTTCACTTTTTTCCCACCCACGGTTTTCAGTATTTGGCAATCTTGGTGCTGAGAGTCAGAGTCTGAAAGCCACTCTGGACCCCTCACCTCCTTTATTCACAACTTCCCACAGTTCCCAGTAGCCAGAGATAGGTCCTTAGGCCTTGTCTATCATAGATTTCTTTCTGGAGTCCATGAGGAATGACCCAGATTTTTTAAATGCCTACAGTCTCCTCTGAAATAGTTACTTCAAAGGAAGGATTTGTTATGGAGAATACAAACAATTTCATCTGGGAGCTACTCAGAGATTTTATAATTTGCCATTAAATAGGATTCTTAGCACTGGCAACAGAAGGCATTCTGCCACAGTGAACTGTTTCAAATCATCAGAGTTCTTCATAATCATGTGGACTAAGAAAGTAGAAATAATCTTACCCTCCATCTAACAAGTAAATCAGACAGAATGCGTTATAATCCAACTCAAGCTTGCTAAAGCAGGTTGTGATAGAAGATAAGACCTTTGTGATGTACTGAAATCACTGCTAATTTTTCCAAGTCATTGGTCAAATGATTTTTTTCTAGGTACTATGTGAGAGCAAAAGCCCCCTTTCTAAATTCCTTTTGGAAGTGGGATATTAAAAAAAAAAATTACCATCTTATTGGAAATTTTGTTAGTCTCTTTCTGGGACACTCTTTGACTTTAAACAGCATTAATATACCCTGCAGACAGATCAAATTTATAGAGTGGGACTTTTTAATCTTCATCTACCCAACTGTGCTGGGAATAGTACCTTGAATTCACTGTGTTTTAAAATTAAATTTAGATCCATAAATTTCTTATGCATGTGGTGTAAAACAATCCATGCCATGATATATATTTGTTAAATATTTGTGCTGTGCTTGCTGGAAATCACAAAAGGCAAGGTTGTTGTTCTTGATTTGTTAAGTGAAAAATTAGGGTTTAAAAAGACCAAACGGGGAAAAAACAATTATAGCCCATTTGGAACTCAAGCACACTGTTTGTACACAGACTGCATTAAAATAAAAATGAGTCATTGCTAGCTAGTATACACACTTTCAAATTGTATTTAGTATTTTACATTAATTTTAATACTTCTAACAGCTTCACTGGGGCTTCCCCGGGTGGCTCAGGAGTAAGAATCTACCTGCAACGCAAGAGACATAGATTTGATCCCTGAGTTGGAAAGATCCCCTGGAGAAAGAAATGGCAACCCACTCCAGTATTCTTGCCTGGAGAATCCCACGGACAGGAGCCTGGAGAGCTACAGTCTATAGGATTGCACAGAGTCAGACACAGTTGAAGTGACTTAGCACACACTCACCCATTATTTAGGATATTCTGGTTATTTGAAAGCTGCTGAAGGTAAAAATGTGAATATGGTTGCTGCTGCTGCTGCTGCTAAGTCACTTCAGTCGTGTCCAACTCTGTGTAACCCCACAGACGGAAGCCCACCAGGCTCCCCCGTCCCTGGGGTTCTCCAGGCAAGAACACTGGAGTGGGTTGCCATTTCCTTCTCCAATGTGTGAAAGTAAAAAGTGAAACTGAAGTCGCTCAGTCGTGTCCGACCCTTAGCGACCCCATGGACTATAGCCTACCAGGCTCCTCCATCCATGGGATTTTCTAGGCAATAGTACTGGAGTGGCTTGCCATTGCCTTCTCCGATGGTTGCTTACATAACTAATTTATTTTAAGGCCCAGCTAGTCAACAAATCCCTGCTCTGGCATGGGCTTAGCAGTGGATAATCTCCAGTGTTGCAACATACACTGTGATGTTGTTACAGAGCCCCTACACCCTTGCCTTCGTATCCCTAGAAACACAACATGTTTCCTGGCAAGAGACCATCATCCTAAAAGTTGAAAGGCAAATACAGCCTTTTTCCTACACTTGATGGCACCTCTTAATTTCCTTATCCCCATTACTCTCTATCATTCCTTTTGCTGTACCCAGGAGAGGAGTCAGGAACAGAGAGAACTTTCATGATAATGAAACATTTGAGCACTCTCCAATTTCAAAATACTTCCAATCAACTAAAGCAGCAGCATGGTATAGTGGATTTGAATCTTGACTATGCTATTTACTAGCTTTTATATTTTGGAAAACTTCCACATCCTGTATGCAAAATGGGGTTAGTAATAACTGCTTTCAGCCTTTTTTGGAATGATGGCCAATGTAACTGAAGTACCTAGTGGTCCCTGGCACATGAAAAGTACTCAACAAATGGCCACATATTATTTCTAGGGGTATCAGAAAAAGTATAGGACACAAGGCAAATTTTCATTTCAGATAAATAACCAATAATTTTAAAGTATTTTTAGTATATTGCATGGGACATAGTTAAATTAACTTCATTTTTATTTGCTAAATCTGACAACCCTAATTATTTCATTTGATCTTTAGGACAACCATGGAAGTAGGTATTGTTCACATTTCACAGGTAAGGACACAAACTCAAAAAAAAATAAGTGATGTAAAATCATCATAAACATAAGTAGTACGACCTGTTGTATTTTAACACAGGTTTGGAATTTGTTTTTTCTCAAAAAGAATGCTCTTTTGTGTTTTGTGTCTTTTACTTCCCTCTCTCTTTACCCTCAGTTCACCCGCAAAAAGCTTACCACAACCACCTAAACACAGATACTCTATGTATGGACTGTCTACAGGACAGAGAATAAGGGGTAGTGTGGGGGACTTCCCTGGAGGTCCAGTGGTTAAGACTCCATGCTTCCACTGCAGCGGGCACAGGTTCAATATCTGGCAGGGGAACTAACATTCTGCATGCCACATGGTGAGGCAGCCCCAAATAAAGGGGGTGACATGAGATTGAGGTACAGGTGGTAGAGTAAGAGATCAAACAAGATCTCACTCCAAAGAGGAGAACTGTCTTTAAACAAAAGAGTTAAGAAATTATACTTCAATTAAAAAATAAAAACAAAACACAAGGGTTGAGATGAGATGAATTAAAAAGAAAGATAGATTTTAATTCTATTATTACTTAACATTGATAGTTCTAGTTCAGTCACTCAGTTCTGTCTGACTCTTTGTGACCCCATGGACTGCAGCATGCCAGACTTCCCGTCCATCACCACCTCCCGAAGTTTGCTCAAACTCATGTCCATCGAGTCTGTGATGCCATCCAACCATCTCATCCTCTATTGTTCCCTTCTCCTCCTGCCTTCAATCTTTCCCAGCATCAGGGTCTTTTCTAATGAATCAGTTCTTCACATCAGGTGGCCAAAGTATTGGAGTTTCCGCTTCAGCATCAGTCTTTCCAGTGAATATTCAGGACTAATTTCCTTTAGGATTATTCAGGACTGATCTCCTTTAGGATGGACTGGTTGGATTTCCTTGCAGTCCAAGGGACTCTCGAGAGTCTTTTCCAACATCACAGTTCAAAAGCATCAGTTCTTCGGCGCTCAGCTTTCTTGATAGTCCAACTCTCACGTCCATACATGACTACTAGAAAAACCATAGGTTTGACTACTTGGAGTTTTGTTGGCAAAGTAACGTCTCTGCTTTTTAATATGCTGTCTAGGTTGGTCATAGCTTTTCTTCCAAGGAACAAGTGTCTTTTAATTTCACGGTTGCAGTCATTTTAGAGCCCCCAAAATAAAGTCTGTCACTATTTACATTGTTTCCCCATCTATTTGCCATGAAGTGATAAGACCAGATGCCATGATCTTCGTTTTCTGAATGTTGAGTTTTAAGTCAACTTTTTCACTCTCCTCTTTCACTTTCATCAAGAGGCTTTTTAGTTCTTCTTTGCTTTCATCCATAAGAGTGGTGTCATCTTCATACCTGAGGTTATTGATATTTCTCCCGGCAATCTTGATTCCAGCTTGTCCTTCATCCAGCCTGGCATTTCACATGATGTACTCTGCATATAAGTTAAATAAGTAGGGTGACAATATACAGCCTTGACATACTCCTTTCCCAATTTGGAACCAGTCTATTAGTAACTTTCAGGGGCTTCCCTGGTGGCTCAGACAGTAAAGAATCTGCCTGCAATGCAGGAGACCGGGTTTGATCCTTGGATCAAGAAAATCCTGTGGAGAAAGGAATGGCTACTCATTCCTGTATTCTCTCCTGGAGAATTCCATGGACAGAGGAGCGTGGGACGGGGAGGGGTTACAGTCCATGGGGTTGCAAAGAGTCAGACACGATTGATTGACTAACACCAACAAAACATAGTAACTTTCCGGCAATATCTATTAAGGCTCTACTTTCTAGAAGGTGCATATGAAGTAGTGAGCTCCCTCAATGTAGATGTGAAGTTGGGGGTCAGTGAGATACCATAGATGCCCCATTGAGATCCACAAAGTCAGGAATCAGGATTTGTTGTATTTTACCAACATATATTTCCCACTTGTCTCACTTTTTCTGTGTCTTGTTCCTCAGGTTTATCAGCATCTTCCTCAAACAGTGACTGAAGAAGATAAAGCTCAAACTAAGTAATGTCAGCTAACACACCATTACAGCTGAGGTTTAGGCTGTGGGAGAGATTTCGCTAAGCCAGGTCAGAGTTATAATAACCATCAAGAGTTGGTCTTATCAATAATGATATTATAGGAAGTAGGAGAAGAACTTCAAAATCAGCTTTGAATTGCCTTCTTTCAGAGATGCACCAATTTAAAAACATCCACTATAAATGTAGAGGTCAAGAGGGCTAAATCTCCTGATCTCCGAAGTAGGGAAGCTCCACATAGAGTCATCTCCATAAAGTATTCTGCCCTCCATTTTTTAAGGTCTCTTGAGAAGAACTTTGATTTATTCCAGCCAGCACACCAAAGACTTTTTTCTATTGTAAATATGTACTCAGAAAAAATGTAACACACTAAGCATTTATATATGGTGTTAATCTGAGTGCCTGAAACAGGTACTTACTCATAGAGAGAACCAAGTCCTGTGTGTCTTCAAATTACCACTGCACCCGGGAGGCCCACACTGCTTTTTCTGGAGTGCATTTTGCTGACATTTTCACAACTATTCCCACTGCCTCTTTTACTGTACAGTGGTAGCTTTTTCTGTATATTTTAGTTTTTATTTTTATTGATTTACTTGGAGTGCTAGAGAGGCTGAACTTGCGGTATGATTTTTAATCTGCATGAAAATATTTCCCTTTCCATATTTATAAGATCCTTAGTTGGCATCTCTTGGTGTGGAAAATGCTTTCAGCAACCCGAAGAGTGACAGGCTAATTGGGCCCCAAAACTCTGCTTATTGACAACACCTGCTATCTTAGCTCATGCCTACACACCTGGATTGGAAATAGCCACCATGAAATTTCAATTGTTTACTCTGCAATAAATCTGCAAACTGCTTAGCTCAAGATCTAGAGTTTTCTCAAAGCAGCATTTCTCAAACTGTGGACCATGGACTCATTGCATTACGCTCATCTGAGGTGCTTAGAGAGAAGGCAATTTCTGAACCCCTGCTGCAGACCTCTTACTGAATCAGAATCTGTAGTTGACAACAATTAGTCTTTACACCCTCACCTTAGGGGACTTCCCTGACAGTCCAGTAGATAAGACTCCATGTTCCCAAAGCAGGGAGTCCAAGTTCTATCCCTAGTCAGAGAACTAAGACCCCATAAGTGGTAACTAAGCCCTTGCACCACGGTGAAAACTGTGCAGGCCTGGGTGCTAAGTCACTTCAGTGGTGTCCAACTCTGTGTGACCCTATGGACTATAGCCTGCTGGGCTCCTCTGTCCATGGGATTCTCCAGGTAAGAATACTGGAATGGGTTCCATGCCTTCCTCCAGAAGATCTTCCCAACTCAGGGAACCTGCAATGCAGGCGGGTTCTTTACCACTAGCGCCACCTGGGAAGCCCACAGTGAAGACTGCTGCTGCTACTGCTAAGTCACTTCAATCGTGTCCAACTCTGTGTGACCCCATAGACGGAAGCCCACCAGGCTCCCCCGTCCCTGGGATTCTCCAGGCAAGAACACTGGAGTGGGTTGCCATTTCCTTCTCCAAAGTGTGAAAGTGAAAAGTGAAATTGAAGTCCCTCAGTCGTGTCCGACCCTTAGGGACCCCACAGACTGCAGCCTACCAGGCTCCTCCATCCATGGGATTTTCTAGGCAAGAGTACTGGAGTGGCTTGCCATTGCCTTCTCCGACAATGAAGACTAAGTGCAGCCAAAATAAACCTTGCCTTAGAAAATGTACAAATGTGACCTGAACTGAACTTGATGACTTTTCCTCAATTGATCAACTAATACAGTGTAGCTAATTACTGCCTGTGATTTCATTGTTTCCCTGCCTCCTCTGGCCCATGCCCCTGAGTGGAAGGAGCTATACAGTGATCATGTTTGAGAAGAACACTGAGCAGCTCTGAGGACCCAGGCTGGGTGAGGCCAGCAGATTGTCAGCCTCATCGAGGCCAGTACTGATGTGTGTGATTCTATTGCATCTCTGCACTGGGCTCAGTATCTGCGGGACCATCTGGCTCAGATGCCTCCACTTACCTTACACCTGCAGAGAGAGACACCCTGTGTGCTCTGTGCTCAGTCACTCAGACTCTGATCACTCTGTGATCAGTCACTGAGACTCTGTGACCTCATGAACTGTAACCTGCCAAGCTCCTCGGTCCATGCATTTTCCAGACAAGAATACCAGAGTGGGTTGCTATGCCCTCCTTCAGGGGATCTTCCTGACCCAGGGATCAAACCTGCATCTCTTGCATCTCCTGCACTTGCAGGTGGTTTCTTTACCACTGCACCACCTGGGAAGCCCATGGAACGAGACACACATACATTAATTCTTCTCACAAACAATAAGAATTAAAGAGAACTTATTTAAAAAGTAACTTAACCATGAATATGTATGCCAATTCATTGAAACTACAAATTTAATAGCGTGTGCTTTTTCTATCAACTTTCAATTCCTCCTCACTGGGAATCAGTAAAATCATTAGTCAGAGACGGTTAAAGGAATTATCTTTTTCCTGGTCTGGTCTGAGTCTTTTTTTCCCCATTTGTCTGGCACCTGCACGTTGCCCTGATCCTCTTCTATTTTAGGCTAGTCCTGCTGGAATGGTCATTTCCTCATTAGATGACATTTAATGCCAGCATCCCAACATTTCCAGGCTTCCTATAATAGCTCAAAGCCTGGCTCTTAGACACGGCAACTGTTCAATTGAATTTCTGTGGTCTATCTCACTCCCTAATTACACAGAATTAAAGTGGTTCCCTCGGGGTCCCGATCTCTCTGAAAAATGTCTCTCCCCAGAGGAAAATGAGCAGTTCACCATCTACTCCTCAGCTCTGAGCCTCCTGTGGTTGCCTGTCACTGGTTCAGGGAAGCTGTGTGTTCTCTCAGTCTGGCAGGTAAGAAGACCTTCTAAATTGAGCTTCCCTCCCGTGGCCTGGAAAAATTCTCTGCACAAAAACGCTCGCATTGTACCCTGTTTTCTGTGGCCAAACACTCTCAGAGGCACCTGAGGTGATCCTGCCTCTATTGTGTGAACTCCCCTACCAACATCTGCATAAGCCTCCCAACCTGTTTGCAGGTGTGAGATAAAGTGACTGCTCCCTTCTCAAAGGGCACAGCTATCCTGTCATGCTCCCAGATGGTACAGGAACATGGGAATTGGGAGAAGCATGAGTTCACGGATATTTCTTTGTCTAGTAAGTGTTCCACTTTCAAGGAGCAGCCAGGAGGTAAGGCTTGGGGTCTCACATTATCTCCAGAGAAGATCCTACTCCTGTTTGCTGTGTGAGTGATGAAGAACTCACCGTCCAGGGTATAAGTAATAGGAGCTTTGGATGCTAAAGAAGAGGCCATCGTGGAGGAGGAGGAGCCTCTCCCCTCCTCTCTCAGCAATGAGGACCGTAAATGACCACCTAACTTCAAATAGTGATAATCATGGGTAGGAAGAACTAGAATTTTATTCAAAATTTAAGCCATGGTTGTCTTCAGGTGATAAAAATAACATAATGAATAGAAACGTGGACTCTTACTAGGTACATTGTTAGTATTTGATGGATTTTATAATGAAGTCCTCCAAAGCAAGAAGTTGAATTTTAAACTGTTCTTGGATTTTGTTCAAATTTCATTTTCAAAAGGATGCAGTGCTAACTACAAGATTTTAATCACTCCAGAAAACTTGCTCTCAAAAATGGTCTATTCCTAAAGGAAAACATTTTATAATGAAAGGTGATAAAGTGCTGTAATTGCATGAAATGAGAATTTTCTAGTCAATTTGGGCAGAAAAATTGAATCGAGCTGGAAAATCTGTGCTGCAAATCTTCAATCCTCCAACTAAATAAAACAGCAGTAGAGATGTTTACATTTTACTGTTTCTTGTTTTTTACTAGAATTATTTTGTTGATACTACATAGGCCTGAATTATCCAAATAGAAACCTGATTTACTGGAATGACCTTTCTCAGGGAAAGAATAAAAGTATTATCCCTATGATTTTTTATAAATGGATTTAACTGAAGAAATTTCAGGTTCCCTTGATCCAATATATTCATTTGTTCATTCAATAGATAATTACTTGATCAGGATGTGGGCTAGTCGGCACATATAACGGACATCCTTTTTCTTTAGTCTTTGGATCAAACACCTATACAGGCTTACAGAAACATTTCCAAAGATGAAGATGCTTGTCAAATAAAATTAAGTTTCTCTCCCATCTCATATCAAATGGGTGTTATAATACTTTGTATCCCACTGAAAATTTCAAATGATTCCTTCTATACTTCATTTAAATAATCATATACACATATATTTATCATTTTCTTTTTACTATTCAGAAGACAAATAACTGTATATGCATATTATTCTGTAACTTTTTCACTCTTATTATATACTGAATGATATCAAAGACAAGGTACAGAGGATATGCCTTGTTATTTTCCTTTACTACATGGAATTCAATAGACTAAAATTTCATCACTTAAAAATTCAATCATTGCCTGTTGACAGGTCTTGGGATTTTTTTCTAGCTTTTGTAAATAAGAAAATTGCCACAATAAATGCTCTTTAATGTATACATTTATATGCAATTTTTTTCTACTTTATATATTGTCAGAAGTATACACAGCTGTGTTAAAGATATATGCATTTTCAACTTTAATAAAAATGCCAGATAACTTTTGTACAAATTATGGCAATTTACAGTCATACCAACAATGTATCTGAGTTCCTCATACCCTAGCTAACATTTGATATTATCATTTTTAATTTTGGAATCTAATGGTTGAGCATGATAGCTTGCTTTTGTTTTAGTTTGTATTTCCCAGATGACATATATTTATTGGACATTTTCCCTTTCTTTTCTGTGGACTATCCTTAGGCCATTTTTCTATTGGATTGTTTATAAGCTGCTTGCACATTTGCTAGAAGCTCTTTGAAATATAATCCTTTGCTATGTTTATTGCAAGTATCTTTCCCAGACTGTTGACTTTTGACTTCTTTGATGTTTTCTTTTGCCATACTGAAGCTTTTAATTTCTATGTAGAAAAACTCTGTCAAATTTTATTATCCTCTTTTCTAAGAAGTTTACCCCCCAAACAATCTCCACCCCAATAGTACCCAGGCAGCCTCTGCATTATGTAGCCTTTACAGCTGCACGTTCCTATGACATGTTTTGGAACCAACCTCCAGTTTTGGGTTTTCTTCCCTCGACATTTTCTGCGTGGTCTCTGGCTCTGCTCTGTTCTCTAAATCACTCTGGGTTTTATGTGGAGGAAGGGTTGTTTCTTTTCCCTGTGTTTTTGTTTTGTGTTTTGTTTACAGACAATGTGTTCTGTCAAAGAAGAAAACAATATGGAAATATTACTATTAGGATACTTTCAATTTATAAAAGGGCTAGAGAAAGAAACGGAGAAGGCAATGGCAACCCACTCCAGTACTCTTCCCTGGAAACTCCCATGGAGAGAGGAGATTGGCAGGCTGCAGTCCACGGGGGTGCGAAGAGTCAGACACGACTGAAGCAACTTAGCAGCAGCAGAGAAGGAAAGTGCATAGTGTAGGAGGACAAATACAAGTGGACCAGGGTTCCCTCACATGTCACCTTCTGCCACACACACCTACTCCTACATGTCAAAGCTTTATAGCATGGGACTTCCCTAGCAGTCCAGAGGTTAGAACTCTGTGATTCCGCTGCCAGGTTCAATCCTTGACTGGGGAAATAAGATCACACAAACTGAGCAGCTTGGCCAAAAATACCCAAACAAATAAAACAGAAACAAACAAACAAAAAACCACTTTACAGCATTCCTATACACCTAAAATCCTTACAATAAAGCACAGGCAGCAGATGGCATTTCTCAAAGAGGACCACAACCGTATCTTTCATCTCTTGTGTTTCCTAGAACCTTGTTGCTCCCCCACCAAGAGGTGGGGTTTAATTCCCCTCCCATTGCATGTAGGCAGATTTGTGACTCACTTACAACCAACACCATGTAGCAGATGCAACTCTGCTGGCCTTCCAAGGTTGAGTCATAAAAGGTGACACAGAATCTGCCTTCTGTTGGCTGAAACACTCACTCTTGAAGGTGGGATACACATCCTTGAGGTCTTCAGTCATTCAGTTGCCCTGAGGCCACCGTGCAGTGAGGAAGGCTTGCAGAAGACCGCGTATATATAAAAGAAAGAGAGATGCTCTGTTAGTCCCCAGTTGTTCCAGACCTCCACTGCCCCAACCACTGTCTGACTGATCCACATGGGAGACCCCGAGCCAAACTCAGCCAGCTGAGCCCTTCCTGAATGCCTGTTTTACAGACATGAAGAGTCATAAGAAAATGTTTATTGTTGTCTTAAACCTCGAGGTGTTGGGATGGTTTGATACACAATCATAAATAATTAGAATGGCATACTCAATAGTGGCAACCCTTGGAATGGGGCTGTCCATGAATTGAAATTTATTAACTACCCCTTGCCTAATTATAGGTGAAATTTTAGGCATCTGTAAGTAAGATTTTTTTAAACACAGAACTTTTTATAGGTTCCTTAAGTCACTCAGTGATTTTTTTTTTAATTCTTGGATATAATGCTGGTTCTGCTACCTTTCCAGAAAAGTATTCCCTACATTATCACCATGTCTCCTCTTTTATTAAAAAAAAAAAAAGCATAAGAAATCTGTGGGGTAAAGATTTAGAACTGAGTGCTGCGGCTGCAAAGGAACAGTCTACATATTTTCTTCTGGTTTCTATTAGCCCTTCACTCCAAGTGCCCAGGCAAAAACCCTTTCAGCAAGAGCCTAGGGGTTGTGCTATGTAAGCCCCCTCAAAGGTATGAAGGAGAGTTATTATCTGTACACATCTTTCCATAATCTTAGAGACATTCAAAACAGTGATGGCATCCATGCTTATATTTTTATTTTTTTGGCTCCCAACTGCCTTTCTTCCCTCCTTCCCTACACAACCCCATCTCCAAGGTAACCCATGGTAGCCACTTTACATGTATCCATGTGTCCTACCATTTTTTGTTGTTTCATGTTTGATCACTTGGCTTAGCCAGATCTTAGTTCCCTGACCAGGGATCGAACTCAGGTCTCCAGCAGTGGAAGCACTAAGTCTTAACCACTGGACTGCCAGGGAATTCCCTCCTGCCATATTTTAATCTGAGCTTAATTAGTGTTACACAGCCAGAGGGGCATCACAAGCATTACCATATGGAAAGCTAACGGAAGTAGTCTTGTTAACCACACAGACTGCTGTCAGCTGCCACACAGCTCAGAGCCAGCTACAGTTCCTCCATGCCTTACACCTGGATCCCATTCCCACTGCTTTTCTCTTCCTTCCCACAGAGCTTGTTTCACTTCACATCATTTGAAGCCAAGACATTGCTACTTATGTTTTCATCTCTCCATCCCTCTTTCTTTCCCTCCACCATGTTCTCCATAGCAATGTTTTCTGATGTTCTTTATATTCCTTCTCAAGGAATTTTGGCAGTCACACGGGTAAAGGTTGGACCCATGCAGGAACTTGAGGCTAACTGTTGGCAAAAGCCCTTATCCTTCTTGATTTGAAACAAAGACTGTGCCTTGCTGGATGGGTTCACTGACCTCTCCCTTCAGTAAACGCTCTGCTGCTGCTTCCATGTCCGATACACATTCCAGAAGGCAAGTTGGAAAAACACTATTAGTTTTCCGGCTATCATTGTTCTATTGTCACCATAGCGACAGATGTTATGTGAAATCAGCTGCTTTATTGTGAAAACAGTGTAGGTTGAAAGCTGGCCTTAGGGAAGTTGCAAAGAACATGAGATTCAATTCTAATACATTATCTTGTGGATTTTCTTTTCTATATTAGTTTTTCTTTGAAATATACTTTATTGCAAGGCAATAATATAAAAAGTCAAAGGGTCATTTTCTGAATTTCTTCAGTGGTTACTCAATTCCAATAGTATAAGAACAGGTCTTGGTGGACGCCTTGAGAACAAAATCAAATATGTGCAAATTCTAAGAACTTCAGAGCAGCCAAAGAAACCATAATGGTTAATGTGTTGTGTACTGAAAACTGAGGTGATTTCACTCTTCTGAACATTAAAATCTATTCCTGGACCAAAATTAGAAGTGAAAACACATACTTTTGAAATCTGGCACCTTTTGGGTTAACTATTGATAATTAGAATCCTGATTCAGTGTAAATGAGATATTCAGAGTCCAAATGGCTGCTGATAAGTCAAACTAAATAATGACACTATCAACCTTTGAATTCACCCAAAGTTACATACATATCCAGGAGACAATAGTACAATGGGGTCAAAAGAGAGCAGTAAGAAACTCGTTATCAACGCCAGTTTGTGCCAGCAGGGAATTCTGGAGGCATGTTACCTACAAAGCATTTTTCTGCAAGTGACTAGAGTGTATCATTGACTAAATAAGCAATCAAGGTCAGAGGGACTTTAAAGCAGATTTGATTTCTAAGACATGAAAAATGTGTGGTCTTTTGCATGAAATTCCCCAGAAAGGATAAGACAATGAAGTTTGTGCCTTCTGGAAACCTTAGGAATTAGAGTCAAATGATTCGATAGTTAGACACAAAGTGTAGTTTCCATGTCCAGTCATGTCATTTCAACCACAAATTAGAATTTAGGTATATTGTCAAGACAAATTTATGAATTCTCAAAAAACTATGGGTAGCAAATAAGAGTACCCATTCTAACTATCATCCTGTTTCCTTGATGCTAAATATCATCATGGATGGCCATTAGTAAAGACAACATTTTAAATTAGGAAATTAGAAAATTGTGAAAATCAAAGAATGAGATCTAATGAATCTTGAGGAAAGGCAAGACTACATTTATGTATTTGTGAATCTAAATCTGACTAAGGAGACTTTCTGGGAAGATAAGGCACTAGTACCAAAAACCTGAGTTCAAATCTTGAATCTGCTTCCTACCAGCTATGGGGTTGTTTTTATCTATAACATCCACCTGTCAATGCATTGTTAGGATTAAATGGGAGAAGGCATGAAAAGAGCTTAATTCAACTCCTGGGACACAGAACTGTTATTATTGCTATTGTTGGCATCCAGCTGTACAGTCCACCCCAAAATTTTAACAGTTTTTTCAAACCTTAAGAGTTTATAGGTAATAATATAGATTTTAAAGCTCACTTTACTAGTGTTTGTTTTGAACTAGTATGAAAGATACATTTATTGTGCTTCACACTGATGCCAAATAAAGTCTGAAATCTATATATTTCATCGTCTGGTATTTCTGGCTTAGAAATTGTTCTAGAAAATATTTGAGTTCAATCTGAAAAGAGTTTCCCTAGAGAGGCTGCAGCAATCTGAGAGATATCAGAATAAAATAGACATTGAAGCACTGGGGGGAAAAGAAATTGGAAATAAACCCATGTGCATAAAATACTTATTTGCATGATAAATATTAACCCTACATTTGTAGGATCATGTTGAAAGAAGATAAATGTCAATTTATTTGGAGATGAAGCTGCCTAGGATTTAAATCAACAAGTTA
The DNA here is from genome assembly GCF_049115385.1 of Moschus berezovskii. NCBI lineage: Eukaryota > Metazoa > Chordata > Mammalia > Artiodactyla > Moschidae > Moschus > Moschus berezovskii. The sequence continues at coordinate 76,570,666 of NC_142469.1, read as the reverse complement.
ATATCACTGGTAAATGCTCCTTCAGCAATCTGGGGCAAAAGAATAGTAATTGGGAAATAGTGAAGAATTATACAATTATACTACATTTGTCTAATCTAATGAAATTGACAGATAACTATTTACTTCTGAAATTGGTTTCTGAGAAATGAAAAGAACACAGGGAACATGTATAAAAATTAAATTAGCTTCGGTTAAGAGCTTTTCAAAAGGTACTTTTATTCAGAAAGCTCAGGTACTTCTATCCTGAGCCTTGTTATTTCAGAACCACAATTTGTATCTGAAGTAACAAGGAAACCAAGCAGGATCCTGTGGGGTCCTCTGGGGTAACAAAGCCCCTCTGTGTCTTCCACTTCTTTTTTGTAGAAAAGGCTGTAGTTTCCCAGGTATTCCCTGAGTTCCAAAGAGCAAATTCAAGGAGTTAATAATTAAGGAAGTGAGGGAAGACGACAAAAGTCCATCTAGTTAAAGCTATGGTTTTCCCAGTAGTTATGTATGGATGTGAGAGTTGGACTATAAAGAAAGCTGAGCATCGAAGGATTGACGCTTTTGAACTGTGGTGGTGGAGAAGACTCTTGAGAGTCCATTGGACTGAAGGAGTCAATCCTAAAGGAAATCAGTCCTGAATATTCATTGGAAGGACTGATGCTGAAGCTGAAACTCAAATACTTTGGTCACCTGATATGAAGAACTGACTCACTAGAAAAGATCCTAATGCAGGGAAAAATTGAGGAGAAAGTAGGAGGAGAAGAGGGTGACAGAGGATGATATGATTGTCCATTCCCGACTCGATAGACATGAGTTTGAGCAAGCTCCAGGAATTGGTGATGGACAGGAAAGCCTGGTGTGCTGCATTCCCGGGGTTGCAAAGAGTCGGACACAACTGAGCAACTGAACTGAACTGAACTGAAGTGAGGGAAGGCAGAAACAAAGGAAAAGCAAGTAAGCAAGAAAAGTAATAATGGTTCAGCAATAAAACAGAATCCTGTTCCTCCCCAAGAGATATACTAACAATCTGACACATGTCTATGAGTGGTTCTGAAGGAACCTCCCAGGTGGAGGTTAGTGACTATGTGACCCCAGATTGATTGGAACCAGAAGGTTGATGATTGAGTTTCCTAAAACACCACACTTTATCTCACCACCAGCTAACCAGAAGAGAGCTATGCACGCCACAGCCCTCACCCTAGATGTTGCCTTTAAAAACCCTTCCCTGGGACTTCCCTAGTGGTCCAGTGATTGAGAATCCACCTTCCAATGCAGGGGACACAGGTTCAATTCCCAGTCTGGGAAGATTCTATATGCCACGGGGCAACTAAGCCCATGTGCCACAACCACTAAGCCCTAGAGTCCGTGCTCTGCAACAAGAGAAGCCACAGCAATGAGAAGCCCAAGCACCACAACTAGAGTGGCCCCAGCTTGCTGCAACTACAGAAAGCCCATGCACAGCAACAAAGACCCAGTACAGCCAATAAATAGGTAAATACATTAAAAAAAAAAAAAAGGTTCCCTGAAAGCCATCGGAGAGTTTGGATCTTTTACCCATGAGCTGCCTGTTCCTTTTGCTGAGCCCTACAGTAAACACAGTACTTTCCTTCACCAAAATCCAGTGTCAATAAATTGGCTTTGCTGCTCAGCAAGTGAGCAGACCCAAGTTCAGTTGGTAACAACATGATTTGGAAACCACAAACCTCAGACCTTTCAAACATTACTGTTTTCTGAAGATTTCCCTGAATGTCCTCTGGATCATACCCTCCACTCATAAGGAAACATCTCTGGCATTTTCTTCTGACTGTCACATTAGATCTGGAAAGACTGAAGGGGAAATATGCTGGGAAGAGCCGGGAGGTGCAGGTCTATCTCCAGTTTTTGTTACCCAAGATGCTTCATTGTCTCCATGGGTCACTGGGCAGGGACACTCCCTCCCCTGCCAGTACTGACCTGGAGTGCTCTCTGTGGCTCCCAAGGACTCTTGACCACACCCCCTGAGCCACAGTCCTCTTCTCTATCACCCCAACCTAAAAAGTACCACTTAAATTCCATTTCCATCCTTCACACATGTTTCCTCTGTGATAGAAAGGCAGTAAAGTGTAAGGCAACCCTGAAATGATGTGATTGTCCAGCTGTCTAGGGTTAGGTTAAATCTGATGTCTGATGTGGAGAAAACATACTCAGTCACTTGTTTTGACCTCTTTCACAGACACAAACTCTGCTCTTACCTAAGCCTAGGACAAATAATTCTAACATCCCAGGGTACAAACTCATTATATATGATCCTATTCAGAAAAAGCCTGTAGGAGTCTGGCTTGGCCCAGTATCTCCTCTAAAGCACCTCTTCATGTGGCTCTCCTACTCTTCTGTCTCTGGCTGGTACTATGATAGCAATATCCCAGGGGACCCCAGACTGTGGAAGTTCCAGGGTTTCTCTGGGTCTCCAGGGCCTGTCATGCCTGTGATGTGATCCCTACCCAAGTGCTGGGCTGGAACATTGGGCTGGTCTTAGTGAGTGCAAAAGCAAGGGGTGACACATTAGGCAGATTCCTATGAATGGTGAACTTCAAATAAAATGGATTTCCTCAAGGAAATCAGATAGAGATGCTTTGAGAAAGTCATTGTTCATGGATTCCCCTAGTGGTCCAGTGGTTAAGACTCTGCACTTCCAATGAAGGGATGCAGAGGGTATGGATTTAATCCCTGGGTGGGGAACTAAGATCCCACATGCTGTGTGGCATGGCAAAAAAAAAAAAAAACAACTCATTATTCTGTGTTTCCTTTTCTTCAGTTGAAATGTTTTTCATGGGAATTTAGATATGCAGAGTACTTAGAGTTGGGGAGAGTAAGAATTATACAGCTCACTGCCTGTTTACACAAGGACCCCATCTGTTCATCGCATTAAAGCCACACCCAGGTGTCCTAAAACTATATTCTAGAGTAGGCAGAAATCTTAACCCTTCAAACTCTGTTATTTGATATTCTTTACACTGGATTCAATTTTAATTTCTGACCAGACCTGTCTTTTTGTCTTGAAAATGTCTCAGTTTAGAAATAAATCTTTAGTATCCCAGATCTGAGGTCTGGCCCTTTGAACAAAGAGGATAGTCCTGAACAAATCTGCAAGAAAGCCTTTCTTACAACACCCAAAACCCCCGTGCCAAAGTGGCTTGGCTAATTAGGGAAAATTTCTGGTAAACATCCCCCAACATCTGGATATTCAAGCACTGAGGTTAATGATTTCGGTGACCCTTTGGTTGTTGTTCACCTTAATGGTTATGAAAGCCTGGAACATGTTTAAGAATCAAAAGGAGCTAAGTGCTTTTAGCGGAAATTCAGAAAACACCCAAAAGAAGAATAACATGCAGTTCCTAGAACAGCGTTAAGAGGGGTATGTTTTCCCAAGCACAGTCTGATATCAGGTTAGGCATTTGGTGAGATGGGAGCACAGCCCCCTGGATTCACTGATTTTTCAGTCATCCCCTGCTTACCTCCTCCTCTTTTCTCTGCCTGGTTCCCACCTCCCTGGGGCAAAAATACTGGGGCAAAGGCTGCCTAGTTCACCATCAGACTCTTAGGTTTGTCCAAGTTTGAGCGTTATCAGTGAGTTTACACTAATTAATATATATATTTTTTCATCCCAACTTGAGATCACTCTGGGCCTAAATGAAAGTAGAAAGCTATGAGGTGTTCAAGATCGTGTCAATGCTTTCACTCTATTAGATAATCTTTGCCAACAAAAAGGAAATGCATTTAACTTCTTTCTGAAAGCACTGGATTCTCCTCCCTGCTCTGTCTCTCCCTCTCCTCTTAGTTCTTTGAGCCCTAAACAGAATTCCAGCAGCCCACTCTCTGTCTGGATTTTGTGACATCTCTCACTGACTATTAAAATAAATATTCATGAAGCACTGAAAGATTGTAAAACTGGGAGTAGTAACAGCGGCGTTATAGGACTTTTCCTCATAGTGAACTTTAGGAAATCACAAATCTAGAGAATTTACAGTTTCCATCCCTTGAAAATAAAATTAAGTTTTTGATGGATAAGATAAAGGAAATAGCCATGTTATACACACTTCAAAACATGTACTGACTAAAAAATTTTAAGTTCACCTAGTTTTTTCTTTATTATTTAACTCAGGAAATGTTTTAACTTTCATTAAAAAATAGATTATGATTTCATGAAGGAAAAGATATTGCTGAAATTTAGGTGTTCTCTGGGTTATTTATTTGTGCCAGGCCATAATTAAGTAAAAAATGTTAGTTGCTCAGTCGTGTCCAACTCTTTGCCACCCCATTGATTGCAGACCACCAGGCTCCACTGTCCGTGGGATTCCACAGGCAAGAATACTGGAGTGGGTGGCCATTTCCTTCTTCAAGGGATCATCCTGACCCAGGGATTAAATCAGGGTCTTCTGTATTGCAGGTGAATTCTTTACCATTTGAGCCACCAGGGAAGCCAGGCCATAATTAAGTGTTCCAGAACTGGAAAGTCGTCCCAGCATATTAATTAGATCAGTTAGAAAATAAATATTGCCAATCCTACTTTGGTTGAGTCTCAAATAATACAATCTGCCTTTAATATGTAATACATGGGAGTGGGAGAGGAATGGATTAGGAGTTTGGGATTAGCAGATGCAAACTTTTATTCATAAAATGGATGAACAACAAGGTCATACTATATAGCACAGGGAACTATATTCAATATCCTGTGATAAATCATAATAGAAAAGAATATGAAAAATGTATATATACATACACACAAATATATATATTTGTATAACTACTTTATAAATCAACTATAGGGCTCCCAGGTGGCTCAATGGTAAAGAATTCACCTGTCAATGCAGAAGATGCAGGAAGCACAAGTTAGATCCCTGTGTTGGGAAGGAAAATCGCAACCCACTCCAGTACCCTTGCCTGGAAAATCCCATGGACAGAGGAGCCTGGAGGCTACAGTCCATAAGATTACAAAGAGTAAGATACAACTGAACAACTGAGCACATATGCACACAAATTAACTACACTACAAAAAAATAAATTTCTTAAACAATGCATACTGCAGCAAATTATCTATCCCCACTTCTAAGTTCTTTCCCTCTCAAAATTTTTGTTACACATTTTCATCAATTTCTCCTTTTTTATTACATGTATGAGTCACTCCTATTGGGAATCATCAGGGGGAAAGGGGATATGAAGAATGAAAATGGGTATTCTCATGTTCTGTGGAGGTACAAACTGGTACAAAACTTCTGGAGGGCAACTGAGCAGTGTCTAACAAATGTCTTTAAAATGATAATTTTGACAGAGAAGTTTCATTTATACAGTTATAATTCAACAAAATGCAAAGGCTTAGCCACAGAATATTTCATACATTTAATACAGCATTTTTTTTCTTAAAAGGAAACATATTAGCAAAACATCAGCATCCTACAGCAGGAGAATATATTGAGTAAACTAGCTGTAGTCCACACAACAGGATAATATACAATCATTAGAAAATTGTAGTGTCAATGGTTAGTGTTAGAGTATGACTTTCAAAAGGTTTTTTAAAAGTGATCATGTTACACAGATGTATAGAACAGTCTTTTGGACTCTGTGGGAGAGGGAGAGGGTGGGATGATTTGGGAGAATGGCATTGAAACATGTATATTATCATATGTGAAACAAATCGCCAGTCCAGGTTCAATGCATGATACAGGATGCTCGGAGCTTGTGCACTGGGATGACCCAGAGGGATGGGATGGGGACGGAGATGGGAGAGGGGGTTCAAGATGAGGAACACATGTAAACCTGAGGCAGATTCATGTCAATGTATGGCAAAACCAATACAATATTGTAAAGTAATTAGCCTCCAATTAAAATAAATTAATTAAAAAAAGTTTTAGTTAACTCATTACTTAACAAGGGAGAAGTAAGATATTAAAACTGGACCAAAGGGCATTTAAGAAGGTAGGCATTTATGGGCATTTTAACAAAGATTTGGATAAGAGTCAGATTAGAAACAAAATTAGTTAATATTTATTGACTATGCCAAAGCCTTTGACTGTGTGGATCACAAGAAACTGTGGAAAATTCTGAAAGAGATGGGAATACCAGACCACCTGGCCTGCCTCTTGAGAAATCTGTATGCAAGTCAGGAAGCAACAGTTAGAACTGGACATGGAAAAACAGACTGGTTCCAAATAGGAAAAGGAGTACATCAAGGCTGTATATTGTCACCCTGCTTATTTAACTTATATGCAGAGTTCAGTTCAGTTCAGTTCAGTTCAGTCACTCAGTCGTGTCCGACTCTCCGCGACCCCATGAATCACAGCACGCCAGGCCTCCCTGTCCATCACCAACTCCCGGAGTTCACTCAAACTCATGTCCACAGAATCGGTGATGCCATCCATCCAGCCATCTCATTCTTTGTCGTCCCCTTCTCATCCCGCCCCCAACCTTTCCCAGCATCAAAGTCTTTTCCAGTGAGTCAACTCGTTGCATGAGGTGGCCAAAGTATTGCAGTTTCAGCTCCAGCATCAGTCCATCCAATGAACACCCAGGATCGATCTCCTTTAGAATGGACTGGTTGGATCTCCTTGCAGTACAAGGAACTCTCAAGAGTCTTCTCCAACACCATAGTTCAAAAGCATCATGAGAAATGCTGGGCTGGAAGAAGCACAAGCTGGAATCAAGATTGCTGGAAGAAATATCAACAACCTCAGATATGCAGATAACACCACCCTTATGGCAGAAAGTGAAGAGGAACTAAAGAACCTCTTGATGAAACTGAAAGAGGAGAGTGAAAAAGTTGGCTTAAAGCTCAACATTCAGAAAACTAACATAATGGCATCTGGTCCCATCACTTCATGGCAAATAGATGGGGAAACAGTGGAAACAGTGTCAGACTTTATTTTGGGGGGCTCCAAAATCACTGCAGATGGTGACTGCAGCCATGAAATTAAAACACGCTTACTCCTTGGAAGGAAAGTTATGACCAACCTAGACAGCATATTAAAAAGCAGAGACATTAAGGTCCACCTAGTCAAGGCTATGGTTTTTCCAGTGGTCATGTATGGATGTGAGAGTTGAACTATAAAGAAAGCTGAGCACCGAAAAATTGATGCTTTTGAAATGTGGTGTTGGAGAAGACTCTTGAGAGTCCCTTGGACTGCAAGGAGATCCAACCAGTCCATCCTAAAGGAGACCAGTTCTGGGTGTTCATTGGAAGGACTGATGTTGAAGCTGAAACCCCAATACTTTGGCCACCTGATGTGAAGAGCTGACTCATTGGAAAAGACCCTGATGCTGGGAAAGATTGAGGGCAGGAGGAGAAGGGGACAACAGAGGACGAGATGTTTGGATGGCATCACCGATTCAAGGGACATGGGTTTGGGTGGACTCCGGGAGTTGGTGATGGACAGGGAGGCCTGGCGTGCTGCAGTTCACGAAGTCTCAAAGAGTTGGACACAACAGAGTGACTGAACTAAACTGAAGAAGACAATAAACCATAACCTTTGGGATCATCACTATCCCCACACCCCCTAGACCACCAATCCAATACAAATCTCAAGTTACATCTCACCACAAATCTACAAGTTAACCTCTGCCAGTACTAAGTGTAAAATAGTCTACTCAGGCAATAGGAAATCAAATGTGCAATCCCAGCAATACCTTGGAAAGACACCACTGATCTCTTAGGTATTTCTAAGTTTTAGATAATTTTTCTGATACTACCTCTGGGGCTGACATGAGAATTGCACGTGTTAATACATGCCAAGGACATACTCTGGCACAGAGTAATCATTACCAATCATTATCCTCATCACAGCTGTACTTTTGGACTTTTGTTTATTTTTTTTAAATAGTAGTAGTAGCAGTATAGTTGCTCAGCCGTGTCCGACTCTTTGCGACCCTGTAGACTGTAGCCCGCCAGGCTTCTCGTCCATGGGATTCTCCAGGCAAGAATACTGTAGTGGGTTTACTTATAAAAAGAACAGAGACAAAGTGAATGACAGAATAGAAGTTTTCTAACAAAACCATATCCTGCATTGCAGGCAGATTCTTTACCATCCAAGACACCAGGGAAGCCCTATGATTTATTGGAAGCTGAGTAAAAAAGTCATCACAGACCAAAGTCTTAGAAATAAGAGAGGGTATTAAAGCATTCTCAAGTGCTGTTTCACTCTATTTGTATTTAGAACACTGTTGACTTGGGGGGGGGTGGGGATCAACAACTTCAAGTGACAAAATTTAAAAGGTCTTAAGAAAGCTTTGGTACATATACACAATGGAGTATTACTCAGCCATTAAAAAGAATGCATTTGAATCAGTTCTAATGAGGTGGATGAAACTAGAGCCTATTATACAGAGTGAAGTAAGCCAGAAAGAAAAACACCAATACAGTATACTAACGCATATATATGGAATTTAGAAAGATGGAAATGATAACCCTGTATACAAGACAGCAAAAGAGAACCAGGTGTATAGAACAGTCTTTGGGACTCTGTGGGAGAGGGCGAGGGTGGGATGATCTGGGAGAATGGCATTGAAACATGTATATTATCATATGTGAAACGAATCACCAGTCCAGGTTCAACGCATGATACAGGATGCTCGGGGCTGGTGCACGGGGATGACCCAGAGGGAGGATAGGGGGAGGAGGGAGGTGGGAGGAGGGTTCAGGAAGGGGAACTCATGTACACCCGGGGCGGATTCATGTCAATGTATGGCAAAACCAACCAATATAATATTGTAAAATAATTAGCCTCCAATTAAAAAAAAAAAAAAAGGTCTTGAACATTTGGACCAAGATTGAGGCAAACCAGGCAGTGGGAGGCAGGATTCTAAGAGCTTTTTAGAACGCATACTATCAGCAGCAAAGCCAAAGAATTTGAAAGCAGCTCAATGGGGGATAATGAATACGTTTCTCCTATTAGAAAAGGTAAATGGAAATTAATTTTACAATGCCCGTAATTACTCTTTTAAGACATAAAATGTTACTTTCACTTGCTGTATTTAACATGTCACCACTATTATGTTGCTTTAATAACTTTACAGCATATTGTAACAGCTTTCATGGTTTTACCTGCCACCTCAATTTTCCCAATTCTGCTTTCTTATAAAGGCTTAGGTTCCTTAGAGTCACAAATTCTTAAATCACAATGATTTCAAGAATCATTATGGTTTGGCAAATCTCATTTGTATTTCAGGGTCTTGCAAAAGATCATAGCCTCAAGAACTCTATATTTTCTAATTTCAATTATAAACATTAATTGCAAAAAATAATCTTCACAGAGGGTTGGCTAAAGGTTGTGCTGTGTTGTGCTTAGTCATGTCCAACTGCAACCCCATGGACTGCAGCCTGCCAGGCTCCTCTGTCCATGGGGATTCTCCAGGCAAGAATACTGGAGTGGGTTGCCAAGCCCTCCTCCATGGGATCTTCCCAAACCAGGGATCAAACCTAGGTCTCCTGCATTGCAGGAAGATTCCTTATGTCTGAACCACCAGGGAAGCCCAAGAATACTGGGGTGAATAACGTATTCCTTCTCCAGGGGATCTTTCCAACCCAGGAATTGAACTGGGGTCTCCTGCCTTGTAGGTGGAGTCTTTACCAGCTGAGGTACCAGGGAAGATCAGCTAAAGGTTAGGAAAGCTATTTACTCCAATACCTCTGATGTTAGCAAAATTGACTCCTAAGAATCAGATCAGAGTTTGCTAACTTCTCCCTAGGAAAAGTCCATGTAAGTCCATCCACACAACATTTTGTATATGATTCCGGAAGGGTTACTGAGTCACTGAAATGTCTCAGTGGGTTAGTTGAGTTTATGTTAAGAAGTACTCTTTTAGTTTTGTTTGCTTAACTTTTTTTTTTTTCCACCAACCTTGCCTCTTTATTTTCTTTAGAGTGGCAAACAGCCAGATTCCACTCTAGGTAACAGTAATGCTAATTTGGATGAGTATTCTTATCTCCTTGTAAGAATAAAATGATAGTTTACCCTTTCTGAAGATGGTTTGATTTCAGCCATAGTGAGAAACTAGAAATCTTGTACACTCTCTCCCTTTTGCTTGAGAATTGACAACCCCCACATCTAGTTGATGGAAATGTGATCTTGTCAGTTACCTGTGCTAAGACCTGGACTTCTGCTAACTCAGCTCTTCTAATTCAGCTAAATATTTAATGTGTGTCCAGTTCATTTTATCTCTTCCATCTCCAGTTGGTTTATCCTGCATCACAATCTAATTCCAACCTTCCTTTATTAAAGGGCCTTTCTTACAGAGCAGAATGCTTTGGCGGGTTAAGTAATATATAGCAGTACTTCTCACCACTGTCAGACCCAATCCCCTCTTCATAGAAAATATTTTGTAACCCTTCCTTTGGGCCTCCCAGGTGGCACTAGTGGTAAAGAATCCTCCAGCCAATGCAAAAGATGTAAAAGACCTGGGAGACATAAGAGACATGGGTTTGATCTCTGGACTGGGGAGATCCCCTGGAGGAGGGCATGGCAACACATTCCAGAATTCTTGCCTGGAGAATCCCATGGACAGAGGAGCCTGTCAGGCTCAAGTTCATCAGGGTCGCAAAGAGTTGGACATGACTGAGGCACCTTAACATGCACGAAGAAAACCCTTCCTTTACTGCACTGAAATGGAATTCAAAGATAGGGTAGGGGATTCTCTTTGCTGGAAAGGGACTAAATCCTTTGTTGGGGGGTTGTATGTTTCTACCAATTCTCTTCTGGTTCCAGCCATCTCATCATGAGATGCTTAACCTTTTATTACAGAAAATTTCCAACACTCACAAGAGTAGAAAAGAATAGACAGAATAGTTTAATGAACCTATTTGTACATATCACTCAACTCCAACAGCTATTCCTCCCAGGCCAGTTCTGTGTTCCTTCTCTCTTAATCTGTTTTTAAATCAAGCTAGATCATCAGATAACCATATATTTGAGATATATTCTTGGCCCTTTCACTGCTTTCACCATACGGCCACTAGGCATGACTTTAACTTAGGAAAACCTCGATGAATCTTAAAATGACCTCTAGAAAAAAATCTGCTTTTGTACCTCTTACAAATTCTTGTTGAGGAAGTTACCCACACCTTACCACTCCACCCCTCCCCAGAGCTCAATACTAAGACAATCTGCATTTTTCTTCAACTACTTCTTTGGGATTATTTTATCAATACTAAAAAATACAATTATTGTATCAATACTAAAAAAATACAATTATTTTATCAATACTATGAACAATACTAAGTTCTTTGGTGGATATTTTAAATATTGGTTGCAATTGTAAGTGACACTTCCTTTTTATTATATTAAAATTCATTTCTGACATAAGGTTGATTTTTGGTGTGATTATCATGAATTCTGCCATTTCATTGAACTTTAAAATTAATTCCTGGAATTTTTATGTCAAGTCTTTTGAGTTGTCTATGTATAAAAATGTACAATAAGTGTGTGATAATGTCATCCAAAAATAATAATGTTGAGACTTCCTTTCTAATTATTAGTCCAGTTTCATATCTTATAACATTGACCTGAAATTCTAGAATATTATTAAATAATAATTTTGATAAAGGATCATCTATCTTTTTTATTTTAAAGGGAATGTTTTTGAGTTTCACTTAAATAGGCTCTACTTCATTGATTTCACATTGATATGCTTTGTCACATTTTAAAAAATGTGCCTTTCATTTTCACTTTACAAAGATTTTGCTTTACTTTATTTAAATTATAAAAACGAGGGGGTTCTCTCAAATACTTATTTGACCTACTTTGAGATAAATATATTTCATTCTTAATTATTCATGTTATTTCAGAAAGCTTCCTCATATTAGATTTAACTCTCAATGTATTCCTAGAATAAATCCCATTATATATGGTAGGTTATTACTGTACAAGCTACTAAATTCTATTTGATCTTTTGTTTGTAATTTTTTGTATATATATGTATGTGTATGAGATTCATCTACAGAATCTTATCTGTATCTATTTGATATTGGGGTTGTGCTTATCTTATAAAAATAAAGTAATAGTTAATCCTTTTCTCTATTCCAAATTCCTTTCTATAGTATAGGAATTAACTAATCCTTAAAAGTAGTAAGTAGTACACCAATAAATCAATTCAAGTCTGGAAGAATATGATAGCTTTCCCAATTTATTTCATATTCATGTTTTGTGAAATTTTTTAAAAATCTTAATAAGTGGTTTTACTTTCTAACTTATTTTGGTTTTTGCAAACTATGCCCTTAAAATGGGTGAATTTTATAGTATATAAATTATACTTCAATTTAAAAATTGAATTGAGGTGAGGGAGGAGGAGCATAGCAGGAGAAATCAGAACTTTTTTGGATTTCCTAATGCTTAAAAAAAATTTTAAGCCTTTACACTTCAATGCAGTTTGTTGGTATTCAATGATATTTTATTTTTCTTCTGTGGTTGTAAGAAGAGACAACTTGGAAGGTTGCTGTTTAAAATAGTTATAATAAATGTCTTCATAAGAATCCAATGCTACATTGTGCTATGGATATATGGGTGGCCAAACTTCCACAGTCACTTGTTAATTATTGTAGCATGGAAAAAAATCCTAAATCCAGTGCCAATTCCTAGAGCTAATCCTTTTGAGTCTCTGCTATGGTGTATTATATTAAAATCTATGGTACATGGTAAGTATTCAGTGACTGTAGAGTCTATTCATTTATTCACATAATTCTGGTGTTATATTGAGGAAGGTATTTTCAAAATATTCAGAAGGCTATCGAAGGAAATGGAAAAACCAATTGATCTCTTTGGTAAAGGCGGTGTGAATCACTCAGAAAAGAGCACCATCCTAACTTATTCTTTCCACTGCTGATGCCAAATCTGGAAAAAGACAGTTGATGACCAGATTGGACAGACAGAAGAATTCTGAGTAAAAGTAATTACATTAGCTATGTGCCTGGTACAGGACTTCTTATCCAGTCCCTGCTCAATCTAATAGAATCCAGGCCTCAGCCACGACAGTGTCACAGGAGAGAGTTAACAGAACACGTGGGAGACCTTTGAAGCCTTCTGAGGACTGGTCAAAAATGACCGTCAGCATCACCCAGTCACCGAGGAACTCCTGCTGCCAATTAAGTCTAGTACCTGAATCATTATAGAAAGCATATACTTAGAGTTCTATTTTATAACTTAGAGTTATCATCAAACAAGATTACCTAGTTCACTGAAGAGTCTTTTTATACCTAAGTACAGATTTGGCTTGTTGCTGTTGTTCAGTCACCTAGTCATGTCCAACTCTTTGCAACCCCATGGCCTGCAGCACACCAGGCTTCATTATCCTTAACCACCTCATGGAACTTGACCAAGCTTGTATCCATTGCATCGGTGATGCCATCCAACCATCTCATCCTCTGTCACCCTCTTCTCCTTCTGCCTTCAATCTTTCCCAGCATCAGGGTCTTTTTCAACAGATTCAGCTGATTTGAGAATAAAATGAATTGAGATAAAAATTATTGGCTCAAGGCTATGGGCTTCCCTGGTAGCTCAGACAGTAAAGTGTCTGCCTACAATGTGGGAGACCCGGGTTTGATCCCTGGGTCAGGAAGATCCCCTGGAGAAGGAAATGGCAACCCACTCCAGTATTCATGCCTGGAAAATCCCATGGACCAAGGAGCCTGGTGGGCTATAATCCATGGGGTCGCAAAGAGTTGGACAAGACTGAGCGACTTCACTTCACTTCACTTCAAGGCTATGGGCAAGAAGGGCCCAGCAGAGATATGTCTTCAAAGGTAGCAGGAAAGAGAATCACTGGGAAAAGGAAAATAAGAGAGGCTGAGTAGAAAAGGAGCAACTGGTAGAAATGGGAAAAACTGTAGAACAAGGATCTTTACAGCTCAGTACACCTTCAACTCATCGCAGGACACAATCTCTGGGTTTGAGACTGGATAATCAATATCCATATTTTACTATAAAGCCTAATGCCAACTTTCTGTTTATGGAGTTTTGGTCTCCAAATTAGCGGAGACTAGTACGGGGTCGCACAGAGTCGGACACGACTGAAGTGACTCAGCAGCAGCAGTACCTAACAAAGCATTATATGTTCTCAGAAGGCAAGCTACATTAACAAGGATTCCAGTTTCTCGGAGTGTCACATGGACATTTCCCAACACTTCTTCCAGTGTTACACACTCAATGGGGCTCTGGCATAATCTCAGAGTTCTCCATTGGTTTGCTGAGTCATGTAGACTGTGCATGCAAGTTGATCACTCTGGCACCTAGGGAACGTATTTCTTCAGGAATCCACTAAGAAAACCTCAGAATCCCACCCCTCCCCATGATCTGTCCTGGGTTTAAAATACAAGAGTGTGTCCCTTTCAGTTCAGTTCAGTCGCTCAGTCGTGTCCGACTCCTTGCGACCCCATGAATCACAGCACACCAGGCCTCCCTGTCCATCACCAACTCCCGGAGTTCACTCAAACTCATGTCCATCGAGTCGGTGATGCCATCCAGCCATCTCATTCTCTGTCGTCCCCGTCTCTTCCCACCCCCAATCCTTCCCAGCATCACTCTTTTCCAGTGAGTCAACTCGTCACATGAGGTGAAAAGGAAAGATATAAGCATCTGAATGCAGAGTTCCAAAGAATAAAAAAGATGATGCTGTGAAAGTGTGTCCCTTTACCTAAGGCCAAATCTACATGTGCTTCACATCCCGTACTTCAGCTGTACCTCAACTAGCACTTCTCAATGGCCTCAACTAGTATCTCAACTGGTGAGAATCCCTTTCCTTCTCTCTCCTATGTCTTCAACCTCTGCCTCTTCACTCTGTCTTTTCTCATTAAAAACAAAAAAGAACATCAACCAATTTCCTCCCCATCTAGTTCCCTCTTTCCCTCCTCCTTTTCATAACCCAACTTCTCAAAATGGTGCCCATTCTCATCACATCCATGGCTTCATCTCCTGTACAACCCTCCACCTGCTCTGCTGTGGCTGCTGTCTCACTACTCCTCCAGGGAGAAGCTGACTGGAGCTCAGCAACGTTGCTAAACCCCAGTGTCAGTTTTAGATTGCATGTTACAAGTCCTGTCCGCTGTGGTCAGTCTCTCAGCCACATCCTCCATGACCCTGTCCTCACTCTCCACATCCTAATCACAGAGGCTGCCTTCACTTTTTCCAAATCTAGATTTCATACTTGCTGTCCTTCTTTGTGACTCAGCTGGTAAAGAATCCACCTGCAAAGCGGGAGACCTGGGTTTGATCCCTGGGTTGGGAAGCTCCCCTGGAGAAGGGAAAGGCTACTCATGCCAGTATTATGGCCTGGAGAATTCCATGGGCTATATAGACCATGGGGTGGCAAAGAGTCAGACACGACTGAGTGAGATTCACTTTCACATCCTTCCTTGAACTAAGCACCCTAATAAAGGGGCTTCTCATTAACTTCTGATAAGTTTCTTGTGTAACTGTTTTATTCATCCCATAACTCAGAGGCCTAGCACACTAGATGCATTCAATATATATTTGTTGAACAAATATTTTAAATTACAGCACTTTTAGCAGGAGCCTTTGGGGCTTTCCCAGTGGCTCAGTGATAAAGAACCCACCTGCCACAGCAGGAGATATGGGGTTGATCCCTGGGTCAGGAAGATTCCCTGGAGAAGGAAATGGCAGCCCACTTCAGTATTTTTGCCTGGAAAATTCCATGGACAGAGAAGCTTGGTGGTCTGTAGTATGTGGGGTTGCAAAAGTCAGATATGACTTACAGAGACTAAACAACAGCAGCAGAAGAAGCTGTTATTCTAGCAGTCTTTCTTTGAGCACCTTCACTGTTCACAACGCTCCAATTTCTGCAAACCTACCACTGTAATCACTCATGAAATCTGAGAAAAACTAGTCTTTGAGAATCAAAAAGAGAATAGTGGTTATACATGGAAGCATAAGTCAAAATCCCTAGAGACTATCTAGACCCTCATCCCCACACAAGCGTGACTGGTCAGCTGTGGGGAATACTGAAGTCTGGAAAGGTTAACCGGATTCTATAATGTCTAGTAGATACTGGGTGGCAGAGTTCAAGACAGATGGTCCACCGGGGCTGAACACCAGCACAGACATTGCATATGCAGTTGCATTATGTTCCCTTTGACTATTTTGATTAAAAATTTGATCAAACTTCAATTCTGTATGGAAATGGAGTCCCAAATATGGAATCTGCCAGGTGTCATCCATGAAACAAGATCCAGACAAGAGGTCTAAATCTGGCTTTCTGGTATTATTCGTTGTAACTTTTTCATCTCAAGGTTTTGCTCCTAAGCTGAGCAGCATCAATTTATCTCCAGGTTTGCAGCCGTGAGCTTTCACTCTGCGTTTGCTTCGCATTGCTCTCTGTGTGACCTTAGGCATACCACCACAGTGTTCATTCACCCATTCGTTCTTTCACTCATGTGCTCACTTAACAGCCCTCTCTTGAGCACTTTGCATTTGCAGGACACTGTGTTGGGTGCTGTGGATGAAGTAATGGTGCATGAGATGTTGTCTAGTCCTCAACAAACTTGGAAAACAAATGAGAGAGGAAAAAGCAATTTGCATATATGTGCGCACTCGGTCACTCAGTCATATCTGTCTCTTTGTGACCCCACGGACTGTAGCCCTTCAGGCTCCCCCGTCCATGGAATTTTCCAGGCAAGCATACTGGAGTGGGTTGCCACTTCCTACTCCAGGGGATCTTCCTTCCCTAGGGATTGAACCCATGTATCTTGCATCTCCTGCATTGGCAGGTGGATTCTTCACCACTGCACCACCTGGGAAGCCACTGCACACACGCGGTCGCTCAGTCATTTCCAATTCCTCTGTTCAAGGGATTTTCCAGGCAAGAATACTAGAGTGGGTTGCGATTGCCTCCTCCAGGGGATCTTCCTGACCCAGGAATTAAAACTGAATTTGCTATATCTCCTGCATTCCAGGCAGCTTCTTTACCCACTGCGCCATCAGGGAAACCTACTATTTGCATATATCAGGATGTCAATAAGCATATAATCCAAAGATTTGCCGGAAGAGAGAGAAATCCTAAGAAAAAAGGGAAACCTACTCTCTGAAATTTCTTCATCCTGGATGAGTGGTTATTCTCAAAGACTAGGTCACGTTCAGAGAAGGCAATGGCAACCCACTCCAGTACTCTTGCCTGGAAAATCCCATGGACGGAGGAGCCTGGTGGGCTGCAGTCCATGGGGTGGCGAAGAGTCGGACACGACTGAGCAACTTCACTTTCACTTTTCACTTTCATGCACTGGAGAAGGAAATGGCAACCCACTCCAGTATTCTTGCCTGGAGAATCCCAGGGACAGCAGAGCCTGGTGAGCTGCTGTTTAAGGGGTCGCACAGAGTTGGACACGACTGAAACAACTTAGCAGCAGCAGCAGGTCATGTTGGCACTGAGACCTAAGAGTGATTAGCGAGGTTCTTGACTACGATGTAACAGAAAGAACAGGAGACAAAGATGGAGTTTCAGGGCTGCTGCACACTTACTTTGCACCCTTTAGGCCAGTCAGCCTCAAACAGCTTCAGTTTCTTCTTCCATCAAACATGGTTAACACTACTGTAACCTATTTTACAAGTTTTCTGCAATATATGTAAAGTGGCCTTTAAATTCTAATGACCACATAGATGTATTATTTCACAGCATACCCTGCTTTCCCATAGGATATTGTTAGAACCACATTCCAGATAGTCTGCTAACTACAAGTCAGGGACCACTCCTACAAGATTCTTTAGGCTGAGATTCAGGAGAGTATAATTAGTTTTTTACTTACTATCTATGAGGCCCTACATAAGGCACTAGAGTCTATGAGCCTTTGTCTTCATGTCTATAAAAGTAATGATACTTATGTTAGTAGATTCATGGGGTTGACATGAGAATCAAGAAAAGTACTATGTTTTGGGTGCCTTAAAAGGGTATATAACTGTTAAATATTAAGGAACAGAAAGAAACTTGTCTGCTTTTCAAATGAGAAATGTTTTAATTCTAGAGCTACTCATTTTCCCTACAATGCCAGTACCCTGAGATAGCACTATTCACATTTTGATGGCCATCCTTTCATGACTCTCTTTATGTCTATAAAGTCCCTGTACATTCACACAAACCTTTACACACACACACAATATATCACATGAATGGACTTTAACAATACATGGCTTTTAAAAAACATGGTCACCCTCTCTACAAATTGACTCCTTCCCCACAAATTGACCCCCTCCCCACAAATTGACCCCCTCCCCAATGTTCTCTCAACAGTCAACTCAAGCTGTGTCTCCTCTCTTGAGCTCCTCCTAAACACTGCCTCCACAAGGCAGACTTTCTCCTTAGCCCGAGATTATGTTGATGCCACCATCATGGTACCCAGTGCTTCATGGTACTTCCTTCCTTTCAAGCTGTTTTATCCCTACTTCATATCCCTGGCACTTAATATAGCACCTGATACACTGTTGGTAAAAAAATAATCAAGGAATGGATGAGGGAATAAATAGATGAACAAATGAGTGAACTGTTACCAGGATATACAGGAATTTTTTATTATTCCTTTATAAATTAGAAGGCAAGTCATAAAATTATTTTTATTATCTATGTCCCAATTATATACAGAGATTTCACTAAGCATATGTAATTTTAAATTATCTGTATTGTCAAATATATATAATTGGGAAACCTCAATAATGTATTTTGTTGTTGTTTGGTCACTAAGTTGTGTCTAACTCTTTTGCAACCCCATGGACTATAGCCTGCCAGGCTTCTCTGTCCATGGAATTTCCCAGCAAGAATACTGGTGTGGGTTTCCATTTCCTTTTCCAGGAGATCTTCCCAACCCTGAGATCAAACCCGCGTCTCCTGCATTGGAAGGCAGATTCTTTACCACGGAGCCACCAGGGACGTCCTCAATAATATATTAACTGAGAATAATTCCTTATGATTCTAAATCCTGTCAAGGAAAATAGTGAATCAAAGTCATTGGAGATCACCGTAACAACCTAGAGGGGTGTGATGGCGGGGGAGATGGGAGGAAGTTTAAAGAGGGAAGGGACATAGGTATACCTATGGTTGATTCATATTAATGTTTGGCAGAAATCAACACAACACTGTAAAGCAATTACCCTTCAATTAAAAATTAAAAAAAAAATTTAAGTCATTGGAGATTTCATGTATTAAGTCTGAACAGAGGCTGTCCTAGTGATATTATAACACTTATTGATGATACTCTCACTATTCATCCCTCTCCAGGACAAAATGTGCCAGCCCAGATTGGCAGGAGGCTTTGTAATAGAAAATAGATGTGCAACGCTTCCAAAATTTTAACATACATGAAATCACCTATGAATCGTTTGAAAATGCAGATTTTAATTGAATCAATCTGGGATAGGGTCTGAGGTTTTGCATTTGTAACATGCACCCTGGGGTTAACCATTTTTCTGGTCTATGAACTATCCTTTAGGAAGCAAGGCAATAAAAAATAAGACAACAACATTACTGTCAACTTCATTTCCAAAGACAATATCCTGAGTCTTAAATCACTATGAACTTAACCACTGCCAACTGAGACCATAGTTACTGGACTTGTTTAATGAAAAGGAGGAATAAAAGTATGTTTTGGCAATTAGTGTAACAAATGACCTTGAAACAACTGAATTCAAATACTTATTACTAGTTCACTTACCTATTTTATTTTTTGAATGGTTTCTATGGAGGCCTAATTTAAAACCAGAAAATCCTCACAATTTAAAGTATTATCTTTGCTACCAAACAAAACATTCTACCCAGACAAGTATTTTTTCCAAGATATCAAATTTAATAAAAGATAAGTAAAAGAAAATTATGTTCTATCTACATACAGCACAAATTCCAGAGACAATGAACTCAACATTGGCATTCCAGCTCAGCAGAACATATAGATGAACCATCTCAAAGGGAAAATCTTGCCCACCTAAAGTGAAAGCAAACATTACTTAAAAAGATTACATTGAATCCATAAATCAATATGGGGGAGAACCAACTTCTGAATAGTACTGAGTCTTCTAATTCATAAACATGATATATCTCTATTTATTTGAGTCTTCTTTAATTTATTTAATGTCAATGTTTTATAGTTTTCACTGTATCAGTCTTATACATATTTTATAAAACTTATTCCTAAGCATTTCATGTTTTTGAATGCTATTTTAAATGACTTTTTAAATTTTAGTATCTAATTGTTATTGCTAATACATTAAAGATACAATTGAATTTTATAGATTGACCTTGTATCCTAGAACCTTGCCAAAGTTATTAATCCTTCTAGTTTCTTAATAGATTCTAATTGAATTTCTCTATATATAAACATGCCATCTGTGAATTAAAACCATTTTAATTATTCCTTTCCCATCTGTATTACTTTATTTTTTCCTTACCTACTGTATAGGCTAGAACCCCCAGTACAAAGATGAGCAGATGTCATACTGAGTGTGGGCATGCTTATTTCTGGTCCTATGGGGAAAGCATTCAGTCTTTCACCATTAAAGATGACGTTAGTGACGTCTTTTTAATAACTGCCCTTTATAAGAAAGGTCCTGTTTTTCCTAGCTTACTGAGAAATTTTTTAATAATGCAACTGTTGAATTTTGTCAAGTGCTTTTTCTGCATCTCTTGAAATGATCACACAGTTTCTCCCTTATTTTAACATGGTAAATTACATTGATTTCCAAATATTAAATCAACCTTTCAAATTTAATGTAAACTACACTTGGTTATACTTAATATACAACCATACACACACAGAGCTAGTTTTCATTTGCTAAGTTTTTGCTATTTTTGTGTCTGTTCATGAGGCATATTCATCTGTAGTGTTTTGTTTTTTTTTTCTCCTTGCATTTTCTTTTGTTTTGGTATCATAGTTATGCTGGCTTCATAAAATGAATTGAAAACTGTTTTTATAGCAGACTAGATCCACAAACCTTCATTTTCAAAGCCATCGTATATTGCCTTTTAAGTTTAGAAACAATGGGAAAAAAACTATAATTCTCAATATGCAAATATTTATTCAAAAATATTTACTGAACTTCTGTGTTTACAAAGAAAAGTCCCTGTCATTGAAGGCCTCCAAGACACCCGAGGGAGAAACAGGTGTGTTAAGCCAATGCTTATAAGAGTATGTTCAAGGTGTAATGAGAGCACAAAGAAGCAATTTTCGCTGTTTGGATAGTAGCCAAACCTACACAACTCAAAACAGATCTTTCATTACAACCTTTCTGATTTCAAAACAGGGTAGCCCAGCCACAAGAAATGCAGTCAATCTTATTTTCTTATACAATTCAAAACAGGTCTTTCATTACAACCTTTCTGATTTCAAAACAAGATAGCCCAGCCAAAAGAAATGTAGTCAATCTGATTTTCCAATGCGATACAGACAATAATCTACTCATGTTTTAGTCTTTGATGCAGTATTTTATCTTTCTGCTGTATGAAAGACAAACCAGGGAAGGGTTTCCCAGTCTGCTTGGCACAACACTGGGATAAAAATAAAAATCATATTTCAATGTTCCGCTTGGTTATTGAACTACTCTGCTTCTTGATCACAAACGTTTTATAATTTCAAACTGAAGCATTTAATACACAAATAGAGAATACAGTCAACCACAAAGGAAATGTAATCAAAAATTAAAACTGAAAACAAATTCATGTGTAGTTGTAATACATTTTAAAGAAAATCCTAGCAAGTACAGAACTGAGCTCACTGGAAAACATGAGCAATTCAAATGGCCTGACATTAACCATCTGAAGAAAGCCAGATTTGTTTCTTCATTCAAGGCTACATTTTCACATAGCCATTCTCTGGCTCTAGTCCATCTTATGTGCATGTGTGCTAAGTCACTTCGGTTGTGTCTGACTCTGTGCGACCCTGTGGCTCCTCTGTCCATGGAGATTCTTCAGGCAAGAATACTGGAGTAAGTTGCCATGCCCTCTTCCAAGGGATCTTCCCAACCCAGGGATCAAACCCGCATCTCTTATGTCTCCTGCATTGGCATGCGGGTTCTTTACCACTAGCATCACCTGGGAAGCCCAGTCTTAAACATCTCATAATACGTCTGCTTCTTTATGGGAGCATACTACTAGAAACACAATAGCGAACCCTTTTGCAATGTACAGTGTTCCCTGAAAGTCACCTCTCCCCAACTCCCACAGCACATATGAATGTGTGTGTGTGTGTGTGTTTACAGCTGGAAATGGACATTGCTGCTTTTATTTACTCAGCATGTATGAACTCAATCTGCTAAATATGTTCATTTCTATGGGAATTCCAAAGCACGGTATTACTTTCCTCCGTAAATAATGGTTTTCATTATATGAAAGAGCAGAGCTCAGCAGCAGAGAAAATGCATTGCTTATAATGGCAGTGGAAGCACACTGATGGAAGCTGGCGATGCCCCACAGGCAGTAAAATACAAGCCACGGCTCCTCTCACCTCTCAGAGATCCAACTCGATTATGTGTTGCACATAAATGTGCTATGCCACACAGCCTGGGCTGAATAAACATATGACAGTTTAGAAGGTCAGTGTTTTTCCAAGGAACAAGGAAATATGCTGCTAAGGATTTATCTCACTAGCCACAGAATAAGTTCAAGTGCCCAGATAAAAAATTTAGTTAAGCACTGAATAATTATGTTTCCATATACAGAGATTAAGGGAAGGCTGCAGGGAGGTGAATTTTCTTTCATCATATGTCAAGAGGACACATATTTGAACACGCCCAAAATAGAAAAGGCAAACCCAAATCCATCTGCTTTAAACGGAAGAAGCTCTCCTTATATATGAAGGAAAACAGTGTTTCTGCAGTGTCTTAATTCTCCATTTCTTTAAAAATGTCAAGATGCTATCCATTTAAGTCCTGCCGTAACTGAGTCTTTTTTTGTCTTCTTCCTTTATCTAGTATTTAGCAAAAATAAATATTCTTTTAAAAATAAAAAAACATTTCTGTATTTGGTGAGTGAGAGAACTCAGTCTCTAATGGGTAGGAATCTCGAACTCATACCGTATGATTTCACTTCTGTGGCATTTTGAAAAGGCAGAAATATAACAACAGAGAACAGACACGTGATTGCCAGGCAGGGGTTTGGCGTGAAGGGAGGGTCTAAGAAGAAAGGGGTAGCTGGAAGTTATTCTTTGGGATATTAAAATCATTCGGTATCTTGGCTATGGTGGTCATTACAAGCATCTGTATGGGTAAAAACTTACAAAACTGCATATAAAAAAGTGAATTTTGTGAATTTTTTAGTTGGTTTAGAAATAATTTGAGTCCCTATTTTGTAGCAATGCAACGAGATCTCCTTGCTATAATGCTGTTGAGTTTTAATCAGCATCACTATAGCGTTATTGTTTCACATCATTAGAATGTCATTACAGCAGTATTTTCAGTATCACTACACCATTGTTAATTCAGCATCACTTGAGCTTCTTAAGCCTCTTACCTAAAGAATTTAATCAAACTAATGGTTGGCGTGAAGCATCCAATTTTCCCATTTTCCTGGGTTTCACTTGTTTCTCTCACTTTGCGGCCACCATTCTAAAATACACCACTAGCAAGATACAGACATAACAGGATATTTTTATTCTCTTACACCAAAGTGGTATGCCTCACCACAATTTGTCTTAATTTCTCTTTCATTCTTCCTTCTTTAAAAGAATCACTAGACATTGTAATAAAAGAATTACTGTTTGTTTTTTTTTTTTGAGAAGCAGTTTATCCTGTAACTGGTTATCAATGATGCCAGGACATACGAACCTGGACACCATTCTGTTGAGTGAAACGAGCCAAAGCCTGTGTGCATGTGCGCTAAGTCATGTCTGACTCTCTGCGACCCCATGGATGGTAGCCCTCAGGCTCCTCTGTCCAAGAGATTCTCCAGGCAAGAATACTGGAGTGAGCTGCTATGCCCTCCTCCAGCGGATCTTCCAGACCTAGGGAATTGAACCTGAGTCTCTTACAACTTCTGCACTGGCGGGCAGGTTCTTTACCACTAGCGCACCTGGGAAGCCCAAAATGAGCTAAATAGAGAAAGACAAATACTGAATGGTGTCACATATATGTGGAGTCTGTTTTTTAAGCTGATTTTACAGAAATGAAGAGTAGAATGGTAGTAGCCAGGGGTTGAGGAAGAAGGAAACAAGGGGACGTAAATCAAAGGATACAAACTTGCAGTTACAAGATGAATAAATCCTGAGGCTCAAATGTACAGGATGGTGATTATAGTTAATAATGCTGTATTGTATACTTGACATTTGATCAGACTAGATCTTAAGCATTCTCACACAAAAAAGTTAAACATGTGAACTGAGGGATATGCTAATTTTCTTGACCTTGGTCATTATTCCACAATGTATATGTATTCAAATCACCACATTATACACTTTAATTATAGTCATCAATTATTTCTCAATAAACTTGGAAAAAATAAAATAAAACCAACATTTTGGCAACCTTGATCTTTTCCAGACAGGAACTGCCAGGGGGATAGGTCAACAAGGGGACAAAACTTTAAGACTACTAGAAGCTGTGGTAGAGTTTGGTCATGTATCTTAGCGCCGGTGTTTGGAAGAAGTTGTTTATACTAAAAGTTTCTGCAGTAATCAGCAGGCCCTCCCCACCAGGGAGAGCATAAGGTTCAAAGCACAGCTTGCTCCAAATACTTCCTCCTCACAAAATCTTTTTTTACCCCTTTCTTGTGTTCTTGACCTCACTGAGGGGTGTGGGCGTTTCTCCCTTTGTACATATATCCTTCTTGTGTATCTAGCTTCCGAGTGCCTCAGTGGAAATGGTAGCAGACAGAGAAAGACTCCAACATCCTGTTAAGTTGCCAAACCTATGGCTTATGCCAAAAATTGGGCCATTGGGAGCAGAAAAGCCAGAACTATGAAAATCGGCCCTTTATTCTCTTTCTGTTTTGGTTGTACCCTCCCACTAAAGACAAGGTCTTACTGAAAATGAAGGAAACAGAGATTATAGAGAGAGGAATAAATACACCTATATCAATATGGTGTGTATCATTCCAACATAGATATTTTTGCATACCAAGCACCCAGCTCAAATCTGGCCCAGAGGAAATGTTCAAAAAGGGAGTGAATGCATGAGTGAATGGGTGAGTTTTGTGAGTGAGGTGATCTTTAGGCAGCAATTTCTTACAGCTGCAACACAATCAATTGTGTGATATCTGAATAGATTTACTTTAAGATAGCATTTAAGATTTTATCTATAAGAATAAATGCTTAATATAGATTGTAAAATTACTAAAATGGCTGTTATTCTTGCCTGGAGAACGTCATGGACAGAGGAGCCTGGCAGGCTACAGTCCAAGGAGTCACAAAGAGTTGAACACAATTTAGCAACTTAACAACAACAACAGATAGCAAAATTACTAAAATGCACAAGTTAGGAAGTAATTTCACTTGTAATCCCACTTAGAACTTATCACTGTTAATATTTAAAAGCATTTATAAACATACTCCGTATATTTTTAAAAACGAAAATACCATAAATTATATAATGCTGAATGAAATTATATAATATGAAATCCATACAGCCCCAAAATGGTACATCCTCTCTGGATGCTCCTGCTTTTTTTAAAAGCACAATTTAGCTCAAGTTTGCTGTTGTGTTTCAGTTTGGCTTGTAGGTCCTAGACTAGTTAGCTTTTGCTACAATACTGCTGCATAACAAAAAAAGCAGGTGGCACAGAACAACAGGCATCCGGTTCTCACTCACCTGTCTGCAGGGGTGGGTCTGCTAGTCACGATTGTACTCGGCAGGGCTGGGCTCCTGGCTGCAGGTCTGGTTCAGGTTTGCTTCACAAGTCTCCACATTTCAAGCCTTTGCCTGCTTCATAGTCACATACACCCCACTGGTCAAAGCAAGTCACATGACCAAGCAAGGTATCATCAGTAGAGCAGAGAAATACACTCTGCTTTTGGTGAGATTCACTGTAAAGCCATATGAAACAGGCAGTCACATGAGAAGGATACAGGGAAGGAGAAGAACTGGAAGCAATAATCTACCCCAGGCCGAGCCATTCTTGTTTATATCACTTGTTTCAGGTCTAGGATATTCACTGATTTGGGGGGGTAATATCTCTCTATGGTAAACAACAAACTACAACAGCTATTTAGCATAAACATTAAAGACACATTCTGAATGCACTGCTGCTGCTGCTAAGTCACTTCAGTCGTGTCCGACTCTGTGTGACCCCATAGACGGCAGCCCACCAGGCTCCCCCGTCCCTGGGATTCTCCAGGCAGGAACACTGGAGTGGGTTGCCATTTCCTTCTCCAATGTGTGAAAGTGGAAAGTGAAAAGTGAAGTTGCTCAGTCGTGTCCGACCCTTAGCGACCCCACAGACTGCAGCCTACCAGGCTCCTCCATCCATGGGATTTTCTAGACAAGAGTACTGGAGTGGCTTGCCATTGCTTTCTCCATCTGAATGCACTCAGTTCAGTTCAGTTCAGTCGCTCAGTCGTGTCCAGCTCTCTGCGACCCCATGAATCACAGCACGCCAGGCCTCCCTGTCCACCACCAACTCCCAGAGTTCACTCTAACTCATGTCCACAGAGTTGGTGATGCCATCCAGCCTGAATGCACTAAAGACTAGTAATTTCTCTTAAAACATAGTTTGAATTCTCCACAATTTATTGCTAATGTATTCATTCTCTTATGTCTATTTATTACATTCCTTTGATTTGAATGCTCCACTGAATTTTTCTCTGTGTTTCCATGTGTGTCAGGGAGCCACTCTTCTCCAGATTTCAGTAGAGCCCTATAGGAACAGTGCTTTCCCATTCTATACCTGAAATCTTTCTACCATATCTGCTCCGGGAAAATTAGTTTTGGTATATTAAAACATTTTTATATTTCAAACATGTCTCTCAGATTTCTTAATTAAAATATCTCTACATCTGTTTATTATAAACTTTTGCTCTTCAGCATACTATGCAAAATATTTATTTTTGAACAAAATAAATGAGAAATAGCCTTTTTATTATAACAATATATTAATCAGGCCACATAGCTTTCAATTTGGACGTCATCTTTTTCACTCTCTAAGTGTGCCCAAAGAATCACAATGGTGATTCAACAATGGTGTCCTTATCATCACAATTGATGCTTTCACCATTTTTCTCATGCAGCAACTAGGTGTTTCGATCCATGTCACTTAAAACATGCAGGTGGCTTCACTGTCCTGCTTCTATCCAGGAATGTAATAGTGTACAAAGCCCCAAGGAGCACATCCTTTTTAAGACCTAAATTACCTCTTGATAGAATGGGCATGAGAGGACACATGTGAACTCTTTTACGCTGCTAGTAGAGCACATAGTGTGTTTCCCAAGTGGGGGGTCATGTTGCCCTCATCTGGAGGGGATTTGAGAAATGTGTGAGGATGTTTATTTGTCACAGTAACTGGAGTCTGCTACTGACATTTAGTCCCTGGGGGTCAGGAATGGCAACTTCTTACATCACAAATACCCATCTCACGCTAGGAGAGATGTCCAATTCAAAATGCCAAGTCATGCCCTGTGTTGAAACACTTAGTGGATTGTGGCCTATATCAGTCAGGACTTTAAGTTGCAAACAGAAGAATCAGTTTAGCTAGTTTAAGTGGGAAGGGAACTTTATAGCAAAGGATATTCAGTAACTCAGAATCCCCAGAATATACAGAGAATCAGGCAGGGTGGTCAAGAAGCAGGAAAGATGCCTCATTCCACTGTCAGATGCTCCAAGCGAACACTCCTGCCTCTACCCTCTGCCAGCATGTGACACCTACGTAGGGCACAGGATTCCCAAGCAGTGACTTTGCTCCTGCAGCATGCAGGGTCTCTCTCTTGCTTGGAGGAGCCCAAGGCTTATGGCTGAACCCCAGTGATTAAGGAGACTGAGAAGGAGAGTTCCTGGCCTCTACTGCAGACCTCTCCCTGGAGAAGTGGGGATCACAAGGTAGGGGGTTCCTCAAACAAGAAAGGGTATATTCAAAAGATGCTGTGCAGTCACTAACTGTGAGAAATGCCCACAAAACTATCAAAAGCCCTCATCACATCCTCTTCTATAAAGACATTTCCCAAGCTCGGACCTGATAAAAACAGCCTCCAAAACTGTCTTCCAGAATCTTAAAAAGATATAGTTAGTCTCTCCCACTGTTGCATATTCATTGTTTTCCCTACCTCAATTAGCATATCAGATAATTCTTGGATTGGTGTGTACATATCACTTCTGTTTCTTTCCTCAGCAGTGTAGTTCCTATCGAACTGTAAGTCTCTTTTTTTGTCCTCTCACCTTCAACTTTATATATATTATCTGAGCATTTACCAAAAAGCTTAAATATGGGGAGAGATCATATATTTGTGGTTAAAAAAGGCAAAAAAAAAAAAGTAGTAAATGTTCTTTGGTTCAAAGACATAACCATGGTGATTTTGTGCCCATGTGGTTTTTGACAGGAAGCGTGGGGAGTAATTGAAAATGTCTCACCCATTTACTATATAGTTACCTAAGAACAGGCATGCTGTACAGTGAAGCAGCTTAAATGGACGAGACTGAAAACAAAGATCGGTCAAAGAATTTTACATAGAGATATACAGGGCAATGTCATAGAAGAGTGGGCTTTCAGAAATCATTTGAACCATTAAAGGGAAAGCAATACGTGTTTCCCAAAAACAATTAATCAATTTCTCATTTTTAGTGTATCTATCTTTGATGCTTTAATAGAACATCATAACCTTTCAATGAGTATTGCAGTTTACATTTTAAAATCATTCCAAATTGCCTGAATTTATCAGTTACATTTAATGACTGCAAATAAGTAGTTTTGAGGACATTACACAAGAGATGATAATAGTACCTTCCTTCAGCTCTCAAATTACGTTATAAACAAGCTTTCTTATCCCCAAAATAGTATTCTAGGAAAGAATTATTGTGAATTTTAAATTCACTGACTCAAGAGCGAGTTGCTCTAATATTCATTTTTACTGTGAATGAATAATCTAGGGGTCTGTCTTGTTAAGAATGTGTGCTGCCATCAAATTCATGGAAGGACTTGTAAACTATTTTTTAAAGTACACTGGGTTTCTTTCTTTTTTAAATGAATACCTAGAAAAGCTGGAATTCAGGAATGCATCCACAATTTATTCAAAGATAAAACCGATACTCTGTTTGGAGATATTATAGGTTTGAGTATATAATGAAATAAATTTTTAATTTGTTATATAACATGGTAACTGGTTTATGAATTGGTGATCAACTATAGATGTGCAAACATATTGTATTAGTCTTATGTCTGAAAGGACATCTAAAATATGAAGTCAAAACTGTTTTAATTATCTCCTTATGGGAACATCTGGCTGCTGAGATGACACATCGAAGCACATTGGGGTTTTAGAGGGAATAGTTTGAATCTTAAGTATACTCTAGCTATAACTAGTATATTTCAAAGGTCTGAAGTTTCAAATGAAACGTAGAGTAATACAACAATCATCTAAAATGCTATTGTTGCTATTGTTCAGTCGCCCAGCTGTGTCTGACTCTCTGACCTCATGGACTATAACATGCCAGTTCTCCCCGTTACTCACCATATCCCAGAGTTTGCCCAACTTCATGTCCATTGCATCGGTGATGCCATCCACCCATCTAATCCTCTGATGCCCTCTTCTCCTCCTGCTCTCAATCATTCCCAACATCAAGGACTTCCAATGAGTCGGCTGTTCTCATCAGGTGACCAAAATACTGAAGCTGAAGCTTCAGCATCAGTCCTTCCAATGAGAATTCAGTGATTTCCTTTAAGATTGACTGGTTCGATCTCCTTGCTGTCCAAGGGACTTTCAGGAGTCTTTTCCAGCACCACAGTTCAAAGGCATCAATTCCTTGGCACTCTGTCTTTTTTACCATCCAGCTCTCACAACCACACGTGACCACTGGAAAGACCCTAGCCTTGACTATACAAACCTTTGTTGGCAGAGTAATGTCTCTGCTTTTCAACACACAGTCTATGTTTGTCGTGGCTATCTATGCTATAAATAGGACCAAGTTCAAAGTTAGCATAGCAGAATCTTGTCCTGCTGTTGAAAATATTACTTGACATTTTAAAAAATATTCATATAGGGTCTACTATTTTACCAGTGACAGAAAATGTTGGAATCTGGTCATAAAAAGTAAATCTGTGCCTACATGATGCTGACAAAGCCTTCTAGAAATCTCAGTCTCTTGTTGACAACAGATATACTAGAATGGCTTAAGCAAGAAGGTCTCACATGTGGGTAGCTGGTTGAGACATGGCATCAGCATGAATACCATCAAAATAAAGTCACAAAGAGACTAGGATCCCTGGAAACCACCTATCACCAAACTGTTTCAATTCAGAAAAGGGAACTGGTTTGTTTAGAATCACCGTCAATGCGGTCCAGGTCTAGAGACCACAATCTGCCTCCTGGACCAAACTGACACTCTTTCACCAACCACACAGCCTCCCTGTCAGCAGACAAGGCTACATAACATACTACACCGATCGAAGACAACACAGTCTGTCTCGGTGACCCAACAAACGATTCTTCTCCAGTTCTGACTAAATGGGGAAAAAGTCATTTTGAATATTTCCCATCACAAACTTTAATTTTTGCAAATTAATGTCATGCTTAGATTTTTTTAATGGAAACAAGAAGATTTATTTTATTGTATACTTTTCATTGTCTTTGTAAACCTGATTAACTGAAAAATAATATTACATTATTATAATCTTTAATCCCTAAACTAAATACCTGGGTTTTTTCCCTCCAGTTCCATCACATCAGCTGACCACTCTCCTATGTTCATAGAACTTCAGGGCTGCAAAGGAGATGATTTAGTCAAAAGAAAATGACTTCCCTTTGTTCCACATTCTTAACTTGTGAAATGACTTGTACTCAGTAGAGAGAGGAGCTGCTGAACTGTGGAAACAGCGTGTCTTTGAAGTAGAATAGACCCAAGTCTAAATTGAGCCCTACCTTTTATTACCTTTATAAATAGCCATTTAAGCATTTAGAGCCCCACTTTCCTAATTTCCTAATCTGTAAAACAGTACTAGTAACTTCCTAACAGGGTCACTGAAGGGAAGAAACATATAATAATGTGCCTAAATCACTTGGCTCGCGGTCAGGTATGTAACACCTTGGAGGTATGATGCTTAATTAAAAAAACAGTAAGTTGTGTAGTAAGTCGTGTAACTCCAGACTAAAAAAGGATACTTCTTTAGCTTTTCAAATGGTTAGGAAGTGTTGAAGTAGCTCTTTGAGGATAAAGAGATCTATAGATACGCTATTAGATGTGCTGTTTCTCCTAAAATACTATTAACAGGTTATTGAACGGTGGATCTTGAGATGGGGCCCTAGGTCCAAGCACAGGTCCAATTGCCTAGCAGCAGTGTGGCCTTGGATAAAGCACTTCATCTCCTTATGACTGTTTTCTCTCTTAAAGAACAAGGCAAGCTCCCAAATATCTTTGCTTCCCACCTCAAGGGTTGACTCAAGGAAGTCGTCTACATACAATAAAACCTCCACCCTCGGAGAGGCTCACGGTAAGCAGCACCCCGGTCTCCACATTTGGATGCACATGCTCTCTTCATCTCTGCTACTGACATTGCTGGAGTGACCCACCGTGAGCAGTTTACGAGAAGCTACTGAGATTTCCTTTGCCCTTAACGTGCGGTTGATATTCTCTGTGAAGCTGACTGATTTGAAGTGACTTAAAAGTCTAAGGTTAAAGGTGCTCTGACAACTGTGCTATCTTAGCAAGTAGGATAAGAACACAAAAGTTAAGAAACACTGAACAAGGACCTGTTGGTATAGCACAGGGAACTCTGCTCAATGCTATGTAACAACCTAAATGAGAAAAGAATTTGAAAAAGAATGGGCACATATGTATATGTATACCTGAAACTATCACAACATTGTTATTCAACTATATCTAAAACAAAATAGTCTTAAAAAACACTGAAACTATCAGAGCCCCTATTTCTGACTTCACTATATTCAGATTCTAAGAAGAAAAAAAAAAGAAGAAAGGCAACAAGGGAAAACAATACATTTATTAAGAGGCATGAAAATGCATAAACTCACTTATAAATAAATGTAATATAATTTACCCAGTGAAAAAATAGCAAAAATCCATGAGTAAACTGGATTTTATCTTTGAAATGATTACATATTTGATCTCTAATAATTTCCCCCTCCATCATGATCTGTTAGTAGCAGCAATTTTATAATGATTATAGAAAAGGCTGTTACCAGTGATTATCATGTGGGAAGGAAAATTTTCAAGAATATTCTTTAAAAATGAACCAGTGCAAGCAAATTCAGATTATAAGGGATACAATAAGACACAGCCTAGCTTATCTTCAGAAAAGTAGAAAATAAAAACCCCAAACATTCAATAAGAAATGAAAAAGCAAACTACATTTCAATCATTGAAAAATAATACATATGGAAATTATAAAATATTCTTAACCAGTGACTTCAATAATTACATTTATAAATGTTCATTCAAGTACTAGTGATCAATAAACATTCAAAGTCTCATTAAAAGTAACACTAGATATAGATACATGTGAACAATGCTTCTTTTGACTGAACAACAACCAAAGTCATGTCAACAGGAAACAAACGATCCTTAAAATACTGGGTTTTATTTTGTTTTTTTAGTAAATGATTTTTCACAGTCTGTATATTTTATCTGTGAGGACTCAAGGAACATCTCACAACAGCTAAATTAAGAAGTCTTTTCTATAAAATGAATCTTGATATTACAGAGATAAACATTCTAAAACACAAGTTTAGCTTAAAAATAACAGTGCAGAATTCAGTTTTCTTTGGAAAGAAATTGTTCATTCCTTACCAAATGTTGGTTTGCTGTTGTGCAAACTATCAGAACACTTCTTTGGTATTCACCAAAGAGCTACTTAATGATCTGAAAAGATTTGATAAACTCTAGTACCATGACAGCAATGTAGAGTTTATGTCAAAGTTGTGCTGAAATCCACATCGTTTCCTTGATTACCATTTTTAACGAATCTTCCTTCAAAGAGCTCCCTCCTGATTTTGGCCTGAATCTCAGGCTTTAATAAAAGTGCTTTTATCTCTTTCACTTTGGACTGCAGACCCATCCTCTCTCGACGCAAAGCTTCATTAATTAAGTCCCGGATTCCAATAGGTTTCGGGCCTATGGGAAAAAAATTATATGATACATTTCACGTACAAATGCCAATGAAAAACATTAAATATGGCACACTGACTTATCAAAAGAAGGTTAAAAAGAAACCTTTAAAATGCTTCCCACATTTTATAGAAAAGGTTGCATTTCACCAAAATATATCATTTACAAGAATCGAATTTACTATAAATAATGCATAGCAACCACACACACAGGACAAACGTGAAACACTGTGGACCAACTTATGGATAATAATTTCAACAGTGAGCATTTGAATCGTAGCACTTGTTAGCTCTGTGTGTTTTGGCCTCAGATAAGGTAGTCAAATGCCCTGCCACGCAATTGAAATGGCAGTATTCCATTTACGTCAAGGCCTCTTCTATGGCCTTTAATTTGAGTCCACAAGGCATAACCCAAAGTCCCCTCTCCCTCAGCCATGGCTGAGGGCAAGTGAAACCTGGGCCATTCTCCCTTCGTAAACTGATTTCCTCTGATAGTCCCAGTTCTCCATTTCTCTTCTGCTGTGCTTCAGAAATGCAAACACATCAATCATGAAAAGTATTAGGCAATCTTCACAGACTGGACAAGACACTTAGACAGCACAATGCAAATTAGTCCATTGACTCGGCAGAGGAGGGCAGGGATGCGTCTCACGGAGCAGCGGGGTCCTGCCTGCATTTGGGTCTCATTTCCTGTTGTTGTCTCTGTCAGTGCCATTCCTATCAGCCTCTTCGGTTTTCACAGAGCTCCCATCCCCTGGCTTGTTTTTGTTCTGTGTTTCTTCCAGATACTGCTGGACAGCCTTGAGCACAGCATTCTCCACCAGCCTCTTACTGAGCCTTACCAGTTCAGCATCATCAGGCTCACCTCCATTCTTATCACCTACATTCCACAACAGAGAAGAGAGGTCACTGAGATCACATTGCCACAGAAACTCGGCATGCAGGGGCCAGCTAGTTCAGTTAGTTACAAAGAGCAAGTGTCCTTCAATCTGGTAAACTGGATCTATAAATTCAAGAATACTGGCTTGGCTTTTCATTTGGTCCTTGCAGACCGCCTGTTCCTGATGACTTCAGGTTGAAAAGCAGTTCATTAGCCCCAATCTAAAAATACCCTACCTAGCAATGCTGGAAGTTCTGCAGTTCTACATGGGATTCTTGTTTTTCTTTCATCCAATGCTGATCATTACTACAAAGTCCATGCACCCACCACTGGGAGACTCAGACATGTGAAATCATCAGCAAGATGTATCTGTTCGTACTTCACCACAATCAAATGTCAGGTAACCAAGATTTCCTAATTAACTAAGATCACAGGATCAGTGATTTTATAATACTTGGCCTGGACAGTTGTTAACAAAGTCTCAGCACTCTCATGAAGACAAAGGTGGTTACTACTGCTAGGAACTAGTTTAAAATAAGCATGTTAAACTAGTATTCTTTTTAATTTCAGAATTATCACTACAATTTAAAAAATAGGAAACTCTTACAGAAGAGTTAGGATTATGACAGTAAATTACTAGATGTTAGTATTTTATGGTCATTTTGTTTCCCTGCTAGTGATGTCAAGGTTTAATTATCTTCTCATATTTCTGTAAAAGAGCTGGCTCTCATCTACTCGAATGCTGTGCATTTTGCACTCACTCTCCTTCCTGTCTCCCTTAACTGAGTAAAAGAAAAAACTAGAGGCTCACCTCTCAGGCCCATTCAGTCCTTCATTTCCTTCCATTGAATTGTGGGCCCAGGAAGGCAGATGAGTGACAGCAGCAAAGACATCTAAGCACCTAAGTACATTAAGTGAGTGAGTGAAGTCACTCAGTCATGTCTGACTCTTTGTGACCCCATGGACTGTAGCCTACCACACTTCTCCGTCC
The DNA here is from genome assembly GCF_049115385.1 of Moschus berezovskii. NCBI lineage: Eukaryota > Metazoa > Chordata > Mammalia > Artiodactyla > Moschidae > Moschus > Moschus berezovskii. The sequence continues at coordinate 76,535,614 of NC_142469.1, read as the reverse complement.
ATGGGATTTTCTAGGCAAGAGTACTGGAGTAGGTTGCCATTTCCTTCTCCAGAGGATCTTCCCAACCCAGGGATCGAACCCAGGTCTCTAGCATTGTAGGCAGACGCTTTACCATCTGAGCCACCAGGGAGAAGTAAGTACATTAAGTAAATGCTAACAGATCTCAAGGGAGTGATAGACATCAATGTAATAATAGTAGGGGATTTTAGTACTCTACTTTCTACAATGGATAGCTCATTCGGACGGAACATCAATAAGAAAACATTGGACTTGAATTATACTCAAGGCCAAATGGACCCAAGAGACATATAAAGAACACTGCATCCAACAGCACCAGAATATACATTCTTTGCAAGCACATATGAAACATTCTCCAGGATAGATTGTTAGGTCACAAAACAAGTCTCAGCAAATTTTTAAAAACTGAAATCAAACCAAGTATCTTTTCTGACTATAGTGGTATAAAACTAGACATCAATAGCAACAGGAAAACTGGAAAATTCACAAACATGTAGAAATTAAACAAACACTCATGAACAACCAACGAATCAAAGATGAAATCAAAAGAGAAATTAAAAACATATATTTTGAAACAAACAAAAATGGAAACACAACATACCAAACCTTATGATCCAGCAAAAGCAGAGCTAAAAGGGAAGTTTATGGTAATAAATGCCTGCATTAAGAAAAAAGAATAATCTCAAGTAATCAACCTATCTTGATAACTCAAGGAACTAGAAAAATAAGAACAAACTAAGCCCAAAGTGAGCAGAAAGAACATTAAAATCAGAGCAGAAATAAATGAAATAGAGAATAGAAAAACAGTAGAAAAGTGCAACAGAACAGAGGGTTGTCTTTTTGAAAAGATAAAACAAATAAGAACAGATCTTTAAATAGACTGACCAAGATACAGAGAATTCAAAACTATAAATGAAAGCAGAAGCATTGTAACTGATACCACAGAAATTTAAAAAATGTCCTAAGAGACGACTATGAACAGTTACGGCCACAAATCAGACAACCTAGAAACACACAACCTTCCACAGACCAATAACAAATTTAAGATTACATCAGTAATCAAAAACCTCCAACAAAGAAAAGCCCAGTTTACCAAACATTTAAAGAAGAATTAATAACATTTCTCAAACCCTGCCAGAAAGGAAAAAAAAAAAAACCTAAAGAGGATATAACACTCCCAAACTTTTTTATGAGCTCAACATTACCCTGATACCAAAGTCACATAAGCATACTACAAGGGGAAAAAAAGGGCAGGCAAATACCCTCATGAATTTGGATGCAAAAAACGCAAAAAAATGCTAGCAAACCAAACTCAACAGTATGTTAAAAGGATCACATACCACAATCAAGGGATATTTATCCCTGAGATATAACAGTGGCTCAACATATGCAAATAAATCAATGTGATATATACCACATTAACGACATGAAGGTTAAAAATCACATAATCATTTCAATGCAAGGTAAAAATAAATAAATAAATAAAACATATGACAAAATTCAACATCCCTTCGTGACAAAAACTCTCAACAAACTCGATATGGAGGAACATGCATTGCATGCCAAGTCGCTTCAGTCATGCCCGACTCTTTGTGATCCAATGGACTATAGCCTGCCAGGCTCCTCTGTCCATGGGATTCTCTAGGCAAGCATACTGGAGTGGGTTGCCTTGCCCTCCTCCAGGGGATCTTCCCAACCCAGAGACTGAACCCGGGGTTTTTTAACAGCTCCTGCACTGGCAGGTAGGGCTCTTTACCACCAGCGCCACCTGGGGAGCCCATGGAAGAATATACCTCAACATAACAAAGGCCATACGTGACAAACCCACCACGTTCAATGGTGAAAGTTTGAAAGCTTTCCCTCCAGAATCAGAAACAAGGCAAAAGTGCCTACCCTCACCACTCTTATTCCACATAGTAATGGAAGAACAAGCAAGAGCAATCAGGCAAGAAAAAGAAAAACAAAGATATCCACATCAGAAAGAAAAACACCTCTCTTTGCTGATAGCATAATCTTGTGTACAGAAAATACTAAAAATTGTTAGACCTAATGAGTGAATTCAATAAAGTTTAAAGATACAAAATCAACATACAAAAATCAGCTGCATTTCTATACAGAACAACAATCTGAAAAAGAAATTTTAAAAATAATGCCATTTAAAATAGCATCAGAAACAATGAAATATTAAGAAATAAATTTAACCAAGGAAGTGAAATATCTGTATACTAAAAAACTGTAAGACTCTGATCAAAGAAAATAAAGACACAAATAAATGGAAAAAAATATCCCATATATATGGAAGAGTGAATATCGTTAATATGTCCATACTACCAAAAGCCATCTATAGATTCAATGCAATCTGTATCAAAATTACAATGGCATTTATTTACAGAAATTTTAAAAAAATTCTAAAATTCATATTAAAACACAAAAGATCCCAAATGGCCAAAGCAATCATGAGAAAGAACAAAGCTGGAAACATCACACTTCCTGATTTCAAAATAGTATGGTAGTGGCATAAAAAGAGACAGATAGACCAATGGGATGGAGTTAAGAGCCCAGAAATAAACACATGTATACAGTCAACTAATATTTGACAATGACAATGATATAAGAATACATAATGGGGAAAGGACAGTCTCTTTAATAAGTAGTGTTGGAAAACCTGGATATCCACATGCAAAAAAAAAAGAAATATGACCCCTGTCTTACATCACTCACAAACATTAACTCACAATGAATTTAGGACTTAGGTGTAAGACTTGAAACCATAACACTCCTAGAAGAAAACACAGGAGAAAAGCTCCTTGGCATTGGTTTCAGCAATGATTGTTTTTGAATATGACATCAAAAGAACAAGTGACAAAAGCAAAAATCAACAAGTGGGACTAAATCAAATTAAAAAGCTTGTGTACAACAAAATGAACAGGCAACACAGAATATGAGAAAATATTTGCAAATCACCTGTCTGATCTCATATTCAAAACTTCATGACAAAAATACAAACAATCCTTTAAAAAGTGGGAAGAGAATCTGAATATTTGTCCAACGAAGACATGCAAATGGCCAACAAGTACAGGAAAAGGTGTTCAAATCACTAATCATTGGGAAAGGCAAATCAAAACCACAGGGAAGTACCACTTCACCCATGTCAGAATGGTTATTATGAAAAAAAACAAAATAAATGCTGGGAACAAAGAAAAGGGAACCCTTGCATACTACTGGTAAAAATATTAAATTGATGCAGTTATCATGGACAACAGTATGAAGATTCCTGAAAAAATTAAAAATATAATTATCATATGATCCAGCAATCCCACTTTTGGGTATATATCTGAAGAAAATGAAATCACTATCTCGAAGAGGTATCTGTGCTCCCATGTTCATTGTAATATATTTCACGATAGCGAGAAATGGAAACAACCTCGGTGTCCATCAACTGTTGAACAGATAAAGAAAATATGGTGTATATCTATTAAAAAGAAAGAAATCCTGCCATTTGTGACATGGATAAACCTTGAGGCCTTATGTTAAGTGAAATAAGTCAGAGAAAGACAAAATACTGCATGACCTGACTTACCTATGGAATCTAAAAACACTGAACTTATAGAAACAGAGAGTCGAATGGAGGTTGCCCCTCACTCCAGGGGGGAATGAGGCAGGGAAATATGTTGGTCAAAGGGAACAAACTTTCAAGTATAAGATGAATAATTCTGAGGATCTAATGTACAGCATTGTGACTATAGATAACAATACTGTATCCTAAACTTGAAACATGCTATGAGAATAGAGTTTTAATGTTCTCAACATAAAAACAAAACTATAATTATGTGAAGTGAAAGATGTGTTAACTAATCTTGTTGTAGAAAACATTTCATTTTACTTATAGATATTTATCAAATCATCACCACTGAACACCTTAAACTTATATAATGTTATATGTCAATTATATCTCAATAAAGTTGGGGAAAAAAGAAGTAATTAGAATCCTCACACAGTAAATGTCAGCTCAGTTTTTGGAATAATACCCATGACCTCCAAAAGCCAAAAGCCCAATGTTAAACTTACAACCTTGGGTCTGGGTCAGGCAGACACAAAGGGTATGAGCAGGAAGATGGACAATATTTTCTATCCTCACATGTAATAGGGATTGGAATACAAAAGCAAATATGCCAAGAGTGAGAACTGGTACCTAAACCCTCCTTCTGAGCCCCCCCACTTCTATTTAACACATGTCCAAGGCCAATTATGCTGATACCATCATTCCTAGCAACATCCAAACAGAAGACAGATGGGTTACAGGCCCATCTGGACATGCTACCAGTGAGGGCCTTAGCAACTGCTGCCTCCTCAAAAGTGACAATATGGCACTCCAGAGCTATTCTAAAAAGTTCCTAGGTAGAATATTTGCAGTGTAAAATATGCTTAGAATTGAGTAAGCTTCAACTCAGTGATATCCACACAGAAGTTATTAAACATAAATATGTCAAGATATTATTAAAAGAAAAATAAAGAAATTATTATTAATGTGGCACTATTAATACCACATTTGGGAGCAAGAACTGTGGGGCTAGAGAAGACTCTTGAGCGTTCCTTGGAAGGAGATCAAACCAGTCAATCTTAAAGGAAATCAATCCTGAATATTCATTAGAAGGACTGATGCTGAAGCTGAAACTCCAATACTTTGGCCACCTGATGCGAAGAACTGACTCATGAGAAAAGCCCCTGATGCTGGGAAAGATTGAGGGCAGGAGGAGAAGGGGATGACAGAGGATGAGACAGTTGGATGGCATCACTGACTCTATGGACATGAGTTTGAGGAGGCTCCAGGAGATGGTGAAGGACAGGGAAGCCTGGCGTGCTGCAGTCTGTGAGGCAGCAAAGAGTCAGACACGACTGAGCGACTGAACAAGATTACCTTTATAAGTAAGAATGAATGAGTATACTGCCTAATGTTTAAAGGATTCTACCAGTCTTAAAACACACTGTTTGTACTGTATAGATACCTCCAGGTGTGTTACCTGGAACTATTTTATAGTGGCTCTTCAAATTTAAAAGAGGAAACCAAACTTCAAGTGAAGGAGTACTTCTTAAGTACCTTCAATACATTGTAAATGACTCTTCACATCTGCCACCCTGTTTGTGCTCTGCATCTAAGCCAGAGACTGCCTTCCTGGGGCTCTTTCTGATCCCAGGTGCCTATAAGATAACATCACTCATCACATACGGATACATCATCAGTAAGATGACAGGGCTGAACTGGAGTCTAATGACTCAGTCTCCAAGATGCCTCTCAGGTCAAAAAGATCACTGCTTCTGTGATTTCTCTCAGCCCAATGAAGTGTCCCTGTTATTTTAAACATTAAGAAATTTAAAACAGAAAGATCTTCCCATTAAACATTAATTTTCCCTTCTGATTTTCCTTTTTTCATTTATGCTTTTACTATTACATTATCCAAGTGAACCAAGCTCAAAACAAGAACGTCACCATCTTTAACTCCTCCCTTTTCCTCATCAATCCACTTCACCACCAAGCCTTATCCATGGGCTTTTTACTTCTCCCCTCTTCAACGCATCGAGTATAACACCTCTAGATTCCTATTTCTAAAACACCCCTTTTCACACTCCATTGTCTCTACAGGAAAATTTAAACTCGCCATCCAAAGCTTTTCAAAATCTACCTTTGGTGACCACCCACCCCTGCCACACTTCCCGCTGTTCGCTTGCAGCATCTCCTCAGGAACGTCTTCACAATCCCTTTTCTCTAGGCAGTCCTTCCTGTCTCAGTAACTAAATCTCCTACTTTACAAAGCATTCCTTGGCTAACCCAGCCAGAAGGGATGAACTTCCACTGGATTACAATAACTTTGACTGCATGTATAATACATGGTTGCTTGGTTATTCATTCAACAAGGGTGCATACAGGACTTACTATATACCTGGCTATTTTAGCCTATGGTGATACAGGAGAGAGACAAAAGTTAAGTCCCACTGGTTTTCCTTTTTAAATTTCATTACAAATTATGAGCATTACTTATCAATGCATTTATTCACCAGCTACTGATTCAGTTATCTGCTCTGCTAAAGACACATCTTGAGTGCAGAAACCATGTCCTACTTTTCTGTTATCTCTTGCTCTGCTACTCCACAGCACAGTTTATTGAATGCAATAAAAGTTCAATAAATATCTGTCAGTCAAGAGAATAGTTGATTAAAGTCCTCACAGGCAGTAGCAAAACTTTTTAAATGTTCCTATTTTCCAATAAGGATAGCACACAGTGGCCAGAAATTTAAACTTAATATTAAATTTAAATTGAATGCAGAAAACTCCAAATATCCAAATATCCATATGAAAAATCGCTACCCTCTCCACTTGATGAACCTGGTCAGTCTGCCAAAATATAAAGTCAATGGGTCAAATATTAACAATCTACAATAACAAACTAATTAACCAATCGGCAAAAAAATACATTTACAAATGCATCTTCCAGATCTGTCCTGGATCCCTGGCTCACCTAGGATTTCCACAAAGCATCCTCAGACTATCAACATTAGCCCACGGAAGAGGCTATCAGAAGGCTCATCATAGAGCCCTGTAAGAATATAGTGATTCACGAAATGTGTATCTTCATTCCAGTGAGACTTATTTGTGTTTCCACTTTTAGGTTCTTAATTCATATTAATCAGAAGAGGCATTTTAAGAATAAAGTTATGCTATGTTCTTTATCTTCCTACTACTTGAATAAAGGTATCTGTCTCCCACAGAGACCTCTAGGATAAATGACTGCATTGGTTTTCCCTGAAGCCTAGTTAACAATGGAAGTTCAATGTGTTACTGCAAGGTGTATGATTTATCATTTGATATTTCAACAAAGGGGCTTCCCTGGTGGCTCAGCAGTAAAGAATCCACCTTCAATGTGAGAGACGAGGGTTTGATCTCTGAGTTGGTAAGATCTCCTGGAGAAGGAAATGGCAACCCACTCCAGTATTCCTGCCTGGGAAATCCCCTTGACAGAGGAGCCTGGCAGGCTACAGTCCATGGGGTTGCAACAGAGTCAGACATGATTAGAGACTAAACAATACCATGAATATTTTCCAACAAAAGTACACACAAAATATATTACCAATGTATGCAGCAACCTCTCAACAAAAATATTCTTTCTGGTTCTACCTAGGTTATTTACTACCATACCTATTTAAAATGACAGATTAATCTTTGTCTTTGACTCTGCTTTTTTCTTTTCTTTTTTTTAGAAATCCTCCCCAGAATATCTTTAATTGACTTCTTAGTAGAATTCTAAAAATATAAAGGAAAAGTAATGAGAAATGCTATCAAGTCCACCAAACACAATACTTTCCCTAAAAGAACAGACTTAAGAAAGTTTTCAATAAACTTGAAGTAAGCAATTCCACTCTCCATAAGCGTTGTAACAACATTAGTCCATGGTATACACCCAAGATTCAGTTTTTCAAATTCTGGTAACAAGTCAGCACTTAAATAAAATTTATATTTGTGATTATGAAAAATAAAATAAGTGACCTCCTTTGTGGCAGCAAGGAGAGTAGCAATTATACCTACTGGGATAATTTAAGGTCAGTATTAATTGGGTCAGCTGTTTTTATGTGTGAGTTGACCCAATAATTCCTTAATTAATATCATACAAAGGGCTCCAGAAACCATCACTACCCTCCACCCACTGCCAAAATCTAGGTGCCTGTTATGACAAGAATAAGTCATGCTAACAGATTTTTTTTTTAAAGAACCAAAAAAATCTTCATTACAACATCATGTAAGACCTAAGGGAGAGAATGCAACTACATTAAAAGTTCAAATTTGTTTCAATTTGCAGCATAATGTATCATCCTTAGAAGCAAAATTCTTTTTATTAGCTGAGCTTACCTTTTCTTTCACCTACATAGATTAAAAGAAACACTAAATATAGATCCACAGGCTATTCAAAAAGTTGAGGTGGTATACTTAGCTTCCTTGCACACCACTTGCAACTCTTCTGAGATGAGGGACAGGTCAAGAATTGTCCCCAAGTGCACATTTAAACTGATATTGTCTTCAGATCCTTGTGTGCCAACACTGTGGAAAATAGAATTGCTGTAATAAAAGTTCCCCTTCTTTTGTCAAATACCAAAGCTCTCCACCCCCTACACACACAGTAGAAAATTTTAGAATTAAAACACCAAAACCATAGTGTAACTATTTTCTAGAATATAAAGTCCAAAGACGAAAGAACCATGCCTTTGTAAATTTTATTCTGAATTCAGTAGTACAGGACAAATTTTAAAATCATTATATTTATGTACAAAAGGACACCCCCGACAGCTTCTGGAGACCGCTACACTCCATTTTTACACTCAACCACTACACTGAGACCACTGCACTCAACATTTTTAAATTGGAGGGTTGGGGGTGGACTGCAATTAGGCTAAAAACCAATGGTCACCTTGAGGGGAACCTAAGAGGAGATAGGTCCAACAGGCACTGACCTGCAGCTGACTGGGTGGAGGCACGTGGCTCCAGCCAAAGCTGTCGTCGTGACTAAGGGTTCTGAGCCCCTTGAATCTTTCGTTAGCACAGCTGGCACCTCCAGTCTTTTTCCTTCCCTCCACTGTTCCCGAATCACCACCTAAAGCCTCTTCACCCCTCCCTGTAGGAAACTTCACATGCAATGGCTTGGCATGATTTCTATGACTTGTACCTCAAGACTGCCTGTCACATGGCCAGATGACAGATGAGACGAGACATAAGCACTGGATGTTTGTAGGCCAAACAGTCTACCAAAGAACTCTTTCCAGACATACACAATAGCCTTTTAGATAGACTTCTTTTTTTGTCTGTAAAATCAGTTTTCTGAGTCCATACTATGATCCATGCTGTTCTCTACACAATTTCTGCTGTAACTCTCTTATTGGAAACCTAGATAATATGATAGAACTATCATTAGTGATGTGGCCGAACTCCTCATGTGCGTGTAAGGAGGGGAAAATATGATATACACGTGAGTTTGAAATCCAAATCTGCCACTTTCTATATGCACAGCCGTGTTCATAATCTCTCCAAACTTAAATTTCCCATGAGCAGACCACTCATGAGAATAATACTCCTTGTACCGCTGTTGTAAACACAAGAGGTAAGGTATGGAAAGTGCCTAATATCATGCCTGTAACATAGGAGGCTCTCAAAAGATAATTATCGTATTAGTACTTTTTATACATGTGTTATGTTTAATTTGAGCTCAATTTATTTTAAGAAAAATGGTCTCAATACCCACTAAATACCAATCATCAATCTACTCAAACAGCTTACTAAGTGCTTGCTATGTGCCATTGCTGCTGCTGCTATTACTAAGTATTTAACAAGAAATACAATATAGTCTCTACCCACACGTAAGTCGGCCTGCTGCCGCTGCTAAGTCACTTCAGTCGTGTCCAACTCTGTGTGACCCCATAGACGGCAGCCCCCCAGGCTCCCCTGTCCCTGGGATTCTCCAGGCAAGAACACTGGAGTGGGTTGCCATTTCCTTCTCCAATGCATGAAAGTGAAAGCGAAGTTGCTCAGTCATGTCCGACTCCTAGCAACCCAGTGGACTGCAGCCCACCAGGCTCCTCCATCCATGGGATTTTCCAGGCAAGAGTACTGGAGTGGGGTGCCATTGCCTTCTCCTAAATCGGCCTAGAGGATGACTAATAAACAATGACTGCAAGACGATAGAGTACGTTCAAGATCTAAAGGAGCTGGAAAGGGATGACAAGGTTATTATGCTTCATAGAGGAGGTATGTCAACTTGATGAGTAGGCGTTTACAGGTACAAGGTAAGGGAGTCAGGAAGGTCTCATAACAAAGGCATGAGTGTGTACATAGATGGAAATGCACAATGCACTCGGGGAACTGGAGGCACTTCCGTGGTACTGCCATAAATAGTTCAGAGTGCCATCAGTGGGGTGGGGGTGGTGCGGGGGAAAGGCTACAGAGCAGGGAGGGATGAAGGGCTCTACGGACCATGCTATGGCGTCTAAGCGCGTTCTATAGGCAATAGGCAACCAATGAAGGGTTTTAAGTATAGCACATTTCAGAAAACTCACTGTGATAGACCATGTGGAATATAGAAGAAGGACTGGAGAGGGGCAAAATAAAGACAAGTTTTCGCAACAGACAAAAAGAGAAACAATGAGGACCTAAACTGTGGTAAATGCAACAGGAAACTAAGGGACACATCACAGAGAGTGAAGAAATAGGAATTAAACACCACTGTAGGCCAATTTAATCTGCGGAGGGTATTAAGAGAAAGGGGAGTGCAAAATACACATCTCTATAAAGAAATATATGTAATATATATAGAGAGAAATTGGAGAAGAAAATGGCAACCCACTCCAGTACTCTTGCCTGGAAAATCCCATGGACGGAGAAGCCTGGTAGGCTGCAGTCCATGGGGTCTCAAAGAGTCGGACATGACTGAGCGACTTCACTTCACTCACTTCATACTTTATCACTGGAGAAGGAAATGGCAACCCACTCCAGTACTCTTGCCTGGAGAATCCCATGGACAGGGGAGCCTGGAGGGCCGTGGTCCATGGGGTCGCAGAGAGTCGGACACGACTGAAGTGACTGAGCAAGACACAGAGAGAAAAAATGGGCCAAATGTTTGAAAGCAATAAAAACCACAACCTTAAAATCCAGAAGCTCAGAAAATATCAAGTACAAGAAACGTGAAGAAAATCACACCAAGGAACATGATGATCCAACTGATGAAAACCAATATTAAAAGAAAATCATAAAAGCAGCCAAAGGAAAAAGGCTACATTATACAGAGGAACAAAGACAAGAATGATAGCAGATCCACACATCAGAAACAATGCAAGCCAAAAGACATTAGTACAACATCTTTACTAAAAGAAAAGGAAACCCAGAATTCTTTATCTGGACACATTATCTTTTAAAAGTGAGGGTGAAAGACTTTTTCAGACATGTAAATGCTAAATTAATCCATCATCAGCCAACTAGCACTAGAAGAAGTGTTAAAGGAAAAACTTAAGGCAGGAGGGAAATGCGACCAGATGGAAATTTGGATCTATTCAAAGATGAGAACTAAAACCTATACATATACAGATAAAAATAAAAAGCTTTCTCTCATTCTTAATCTCCTTAAAAGACATAACCATTTTAAATGGAGTTTATAAAATACATAGAAATAAAGTATATGGTAACAATAGCACAAAGACTGAGAGGGGAAATGGAAATAATTGTCATAAGGTGCTTATGTTAAATGTGATAAGAAGAAATAATATTATTTGAAGGCAAACCATCTTAAGGATGTATGTTTTAAAACCCAAGAGCAACTACTAAAGTAAAAATAAAAAACCATAACTAATAAACTAATAATGAGCCTAAGATGAAATCCTAATACTTTTTAATATAAAATAACATAGCAAAAGAGAAGAAAAAGGAACAAAGAGCAGAGGAGACAAGTAGAAAACAATAAGCAAAGTGGATGATTTAAACTCATCCATATTGATAATCATGTAAAACAGAAGATGCTCTAAACACACCAGTAAAAAGTCAGAGATTGTTCATTTGGATAAGAAAACATGAATCAACTATGATGTCAACAAAAAATTTACTTCAAATATACAGAAACAGAAGGGTTAAAGGTAAAAGGATGGAAAAGAATGTACCACACTAACACTCATCAAAAGAAAGCTAGAGAATCAATGCCAGACAAGTAGATGTCACACAAAAAAGGATATTATCTGCCATAAAGAGGGACAATTTATAATTATAATGGAGTCAAGTTTATCAACAGGATATAAAAATCATAAATATGTATGCACCTAATAACAAGAGCTTCAGAGTACCTGAAGCAAAAACCAACAGAACTAAAAGTGTAACAGATAATCCACAATTACAATTTGAGATTTCAAGACCACTTCTACAGTTGACAGAACAAGGAGGGAAAAATTCACCAGAAACAGAGAAGACTTGAATGCTAGTAACCAAATCCACCTAACTATCCACAGATAATTATAGAACACTTCACCCAACAATAGTAACAAACACATTCTTCTCTGATGTATAGAAAAGTTATAAAAGGACATCATATTCTGAGTCATAAAACAAGTCTCAACAAATTTTAAATTACTGAGTTCACATGTGAGACACTTAGGGACAATTCAACAAAGTGTATGCAACATCTAAATGCTAATAACTTCAAAACTCCCTGAAAGAAATGAAATAAGACCTAAATAGAGAGATAAACTATACTCATTTTTCAAAAGATTCAATATCTTTCAGAGGTCAATTCTCCATCAACTGCTCTGTAAATGCAAAAACTACAGAGTTCTGCAATCCAAACCCCACCAGCCCTTTTCATAGAAATTGATGAGTTCTGAAATGTATATGAATATGTAAAGAAACTAGAACAGCGGAAACAATTTTGTAAAAAAGAACAAAGTTGGAAAACTTATATTACCTGATTTTAAGACTCATATAAAGCTACAGAGATAGAGACAATGTGGTATTGGCCTAAAGACAACCATATAGATCAATGAAACAAAACACAATCCAGAAACAGATTTACAAACATGTGGCCAACTGATTTTCGACAAAGGCACCAAGACCGTTCAACACAGAGAGAATAATCATTTTAAGAAATGGTGTTTAGAATGATGGGCTATATAAAAAAAGAACCTCAAATCTTATCTCATACTATATATAAAAATGAACTCAAAATGAGTAACAGACTTACTATAAGAGCTAAAACTATAAAGTGTCTAAAAGAAAATATAGAACTCAGTGACTTCGGATTAGGCAAAGATTTTTAACCAGGAGATGAAAACCACAATGTATTCCCTAAAAAGGATAAATTGGACATCATCAAAATGTAAAACTTTTGCTTTTCTTAAGATACTGTTAAGGCAAAAAAAAGCAAACCACAGCCTGGGAGAAAGTATTTGCAAAATAAATATACATAATATATATATAAAGAAAGTGCATTCAGAATACAAAAATAATTATAACAACTTAGTAAGACAAAATAAAATAAAAAACGACCCAAAAGAATTGAAATGTTACTTTCCAAGTGATATACAGATGGCGAATAAATATGTGAAAAGATATTATTAGCCATTAAGAAAATGCAAATTAAAGTTGCAATGAGATACTACTACTCATCCACTAAAATTAAAATTTTAAAAATAAACAATATCAAGTGTTGGTGAGGATTTGAAGCAAGTGGAACTCCTGTTGCTAGTGGGAATGCAAAAATGCCAGTCAACTTGAAAAAAGTTTGGAAATTTCAAATAAAAGTTTATCTTATGAAAGTTGGCCATACTCTTACCATGCAACCCTGCAATCTCATTCCTCGCTAGAATTGAAACCAAGTGATATGAAAGCTTATGCTCACATGAAAATCTACACATGAATGTTTATAGGAGCTTTATTCACAAACGCCCCAAACTAGAAACAACTGAAACACCTTCAACTGGTGAATGGATCAATAAGCTGTGGTATATCCACCCAATGGACTAGTACACAGTAAAACAGAGGAATGAATAGTGAAAGATGCCATAGCACAGACGAATCTAAGGTGCATTAATGCTAAGTGAAAGAGGCTAGAGTCCAAAGGCTGCATACTGCCTGATCTCATCTTTATGACATTCTGAGAAAGGGAAAACCATCAGTACGGAAACAGACCAGTGGTTTCCAGGGGCTGGGGCCGAGGACAGGAGTTACAAAGGGGCCCAAGAGCATATGAAGGGTAATGCAACTCTTCCCACTGTTGACTGTGGTGGTGGTTATATGACTCTATGTGTTGATTAAAACTCATAGAACTATACACACAACAAAGTGAATTTTTCTGCATGCAAATTATACCTCAATTAATAAAATACTAATGAGAACAATTTCCTCCCCACAATGAGGGACTATTGAGGGGTTTATTCAACATGTGAACTCACTGGATGGATTGGCGCCCTGTCACTCTTTGCAATTAGCATGAAGTAAGTAATAAGGATGACTCTCTCAGCTCTTCTCTCTAAGAGTCACATCTCAGCTATGATATCTGTGCTCTCTCCCGGCTGCAGGCTTCAAAGTCTCAGGGGCTGTCTTTCTGAATCATGTTTTTTCCTCTCATGCTCAGTATCAAAATTTGAAAATAATTTCCAGAGAAAGAAACTGGGGTAGTTGCTGAGCATGAATAAACCCAAAGCATTCTTATTCTCCGCTTCAGTGTATCAGACACGTATCATTTGCACCAATATGTTCAAAGACTGCAAACTAAATTGCTACCCAGTACTTGATTGACAAGTGATTATCATCGCTCTGTTGTTGAAATCTATTTCCAAGGGGCACTCTGCTCTCAGTTTGTTTCGCTCACTTGTTTTGCCTTGCGTTGTCTGTAGGTGTCTTTCTGCTGTTCCGTATCATAAATTGCTCTCCATTAAACAGAAACTGTGGTGGTTTCCTCCTGAATTTTGATTCCTGTATTTTCTCAGGTGGAAATATAAGGAGTTCCCTATACCCCCTGATGGTCTGCTCAGGACCACTCTATGTCATTTTGTTCAAAGCTGATTGTGGAGTGCAGTTTTGAGCAGTGATAGAAGAAGTAGACCTTCCAAACCCAAGTCCTGGTGCAAAGAAGTCTCATCTTCTTTGGCTATCATTGGAAAATGATTCTCATGGCAAACAAGAAATGGACATGTTTCAAACATGTACAGAGCATAAATTTTCAAATAATCATGCTCTTATCTGGCAGAGAAACAAGAAGGCTAGAAAATGAGCACTGATTTGAATCTTAAAATTATTATGTTTATGTTATTCATTATTTTTTATTTAGGGCTTTCCTGGAGACTCAAAGACTAAGGAATCTGCCTGCAATGCAAGAGATACAGGTTTGATCCCTGGGTTGGGCAGATCCCCTGGAGAAGGGTATGGCAACCCACTGCAGTATTCTTGCCTGGAGAAGTCCATGTACAGAGGAGTCTGGTGGGTTACAGTCCATGGGGTCGCAAAGAGTCAGACACGATTAAGCAACTAACATCACATAAAACTTAAAGGTACGACTAACTCAAATTTATTTTCACGTGTATGACCAACACATCTGCCCATGATAAACTATACTTTTCTTTCCTAGGCTGATCTTGCAGGGTAGCAGCAGACTCAAACTATAGAAATAAAGGTCACTTTCCTGTTTTGGAGGTAATATTCACCAATGTAATCAGCAGCATAAATGTTGCCATCAATCTAATTGGTGAAATAAATCATAACTGTAGATATCACTTCACCTCTTTTATAAGCAATAAGGAAACACCCAGATCAAGAGCTTCCACAGGCTGAGAAAAACCCCAAGGTACCAGGTCACTAACAGCAATAGCAGGAACATATCCTTCCATCTGTTTAGGTAACACTTCACCCTTTCCAAAGTGCTTGCAGGAACATTCTTTTATTTGGTCCTCAAAGAAATATAACGAGGTAAAACAAGTGCTGTTCTTCCATTATTACAAGCAAGAACGTGGAGATACAAGAGCTAGATAAAATGCCTACCAATACCATGTAGAAGTGATGGGAATCCACAGCTCCCACTTGAAATCAGAAAGATGAGTTGATACACTACACCCACCCCTCAGCAGATTCTCCACAACTCCCTGGTGAAGCCTCGTCCTGGAGAAATGAAGGCAGATGTGTGAGAAATACTGTATCATTTAACAACTGGTTGACTGGAAAACAAAGATTCAGAAGGTTTTGCTAGCAGATTGAAATTTTTAATTTTTTAACTTTTAGACTTAATAATGGATTTGGGGGCTTCACTGGTGGCTCAGTGGTAAAGAATCCACCTGACAATTCAGAAGACATGGGTTTGATCCCTGGGTCGGGAAGATCCCCTGCAAAAAGAAATGGCAACCCACTCCAGTATTCTTGCCTGGAAAATTCCATGGACAGAGAAGCCTGACTGGCTACAGTCCATGGAATTGCAAAGGAGTCGGACACAACTTAGCAATTAACAACAAAGGATGTTGATGAACGCAGTGTAATCCCTTCCTTCCATCTTCCTTCCTTCTTTCCCCGTTGCTCTCCTCTTTCCTTCCTTTCATCTTTCTGGTCACACAGTCATCGAGCACACTCTATTTGTGATAAGCAATGTTAGGATAAATACAGAAATGAATCCGACATGGACCCGGCCTTCAGGAAACCTGCAACTGAGTAGAGGTAGAAGCTATGTGTTAATAAATAAAGGAAACTTCAGAACGCAGTCTCGTAGGTGGTGACAGAGGAGGAGACAGAGATGGAGACGGATGATGCTGAGAATATGTGCGGGAGGGACCACGGAGGCTCCTGCAGGGCATGCTGTGGAATTTGCTCATCTCTTGTTTCTAGAGCATCTACTATGATCAAATTATACTTCTCAACTCTGACATACACAGAAATTGCTATGGCTGGTCTTCAAGGAATTGCTTATTTCAACCCATGAAGTATAACGGTAAAGAAAATCAGGTTTTTACAACCCCGCTAATGCTTCAAAATGTAAGCTTGGGTATCAGAACATTTCTATTATTTTACAGGAAAACATCAGCTATGCCACTAACCAGTGATTTGCTTCATTCTGTTTTAGGCTTGATGCAAATAACCAGTCATTAAGCTTAGTGAGGGGGACAAAACCTAAGCTTAACTACAATATGATCAAGAGCACCATGCGTGCTAAGTTGCTTCAGTTGTGTCTGACTCTTTACAACCCTATGGACTGTAGACTGCCAGACTCCTCTGTCCATGGGATTCTCCAAACAAGAATACTGGAGTGGGTTGCCATTTCCTCCACCCAGGGATCTTTCTGACCCAGGGATCTAATTAACCCTGCATTGTCTCCTGCATTGGCAGGTGGGTTCTTCACCACTAACACCACCTGGGAAGTCTTAAGAGCACCATAAATACTTGAAATATCACACACAGGTTGAAAGAAATCAGATTTTTTAAAAGATTCAAAACCTAGCTCTGTTTAACTCAGCTAACTGCCCAATCTTAAAGCAAACGCTTTTGGTATGATCATGTAGAGTGTGTTTCATGCTAAAAATTTTTCCATCTAATGATTCAACTAGCCAACACAGAAAGTAGGGTAAACTGCTTCTGTTACCTTTCTTTCCTCGCTCCCAAAACCTAATTTTCAAAGTCTGACCAAGGAAATCCAGATGCACAGGATGATGTATTTGGCTTGTAAGCACTGAGAAAACTGTGGACTGAGTCTAATGGCTATTATTCCAGCAATGCTGCTGCGTCAGACAGAGCATTTCCAGGCTAAACAAAACGTGAAGATGAGATGGTTGACCGTTAAAACAAAATCAAGAGAAAATTGACAATTTACGGTCATCCTTGGCCATTCTTCTGGGCATATAATAAAAGCAAAGAAACAGAGCACACATTCAAACACAGTTCTGAGCAAAAAGAACTATTCTCCCACTCTAAAATGGGCCAACTCATTCTGCTCGGCTCACCCCACAGAACTTCAGAGAGGCTCTGAGGGGGACAGAGTGAGCTTATAGAGAGGTGTGGGATGCCAAACGCATTGTCACTGCTCCCCCACCCCCTCCATTACAATTCTAACCACCCCCGTTCATCTGAGCCCCACAGCCCTCGCCTGTGTGGCCAACTTTTCATTACGCATGGTCTTGTTATATTTTAAAAAAATGAAGCTTAGTGAACTCATAAATTGATTGCTCCAGCCTCAGAAATAATGGCTGAGAAAAGTAAATATAAAAGTATATCCTAAAGGTAATTGAGCAGTGACCTAAGACTATGAATTTACTGCTGCTGCTACTGCTGCTAAGTCACTTCAGTCGTGTCCGACTCTGTGTGACCCCATAGAAGGAAGCCCAACAGGCTCCCCCTTCCCTGGGATTCTCCAGGCAAGAACACTGGAGTGGGTTGCCATTTCCTTCTCCAATGTGTGAAAGTGAAAAGTGAAAGTGAAGTCGCTCAGTGAGGCTTCCAAAAAGACAAAAATCAAATGATTTTTTTTTAAGTTCTCTTTGGTGATATCTACTATTCATCAAGTTCTCTGACTATAAATTCATACTATAGGAAGTTAAATGAGCAGGTGAACTTGTTGAGTAATCACTGAGGGTCTGTAAGGGTAAATTCATTGCTTCCGGCGGTGGAGGTTTGCTTCTCAGGCTCTTGATGTCTAAATGGGGAAGAACTGCTCCTAGTCAAAGGAATTTCAGGAATTGGGTAGAAAGATACACATGGTACAGGGGTGGACAAAAGACAACCACTACCACACTAGACTCCCTCTCCAGCTCCCACAAAGGCAAGCTTTCCTGGGGACACTGGGCACGGAAAAGATGCTTAAAAGAAGATCAGAGATGATCTCCATGACGTCACCATTCCTCTCTGAGGATAAAACCAGAGCTGCCCCCACCACCACGGCTTAGAGTCCCCTCCCAGGAGTTTAGAGGCTGAAGAGCCAAGTTCCTGCATCACCAGCTTCTTCTAAGACCTAGTAAAGTCCTGTATAACAAGTCCCGAGACGCTGCATACTTATGTTTCCGTGACACACAGCATATAACTCTGGCTGTAATAACTGTATTTATGAATCCTTTTAATAATAATAATAAACTAACATTAATTGCTTATTATGTGCCTGGCTTCTTTCCTCACACATTTAAATCAAAAGCTTACTACTGTTATTTTACCCCCACCCTGAACACAAAGGATCAGAAAAGCCATGAGACTTGCCCAAGTCTACACAACTAAAGAATGACAAGGTTGTGACTCAAACCACACTTCTGCCATTATACCTCCATGCTTCTTTATCTCTGAAAGTCAAAGTGTTAGTCACTCAGTCATGTCCTACTCTTTGTGACCCCATGGACTATAGACCACCAGGCTCCTCTGTCCATGGGATTCTCCAGGCAAGAATACTGGAATGGGGAACCATTCCCTTCTCCAGGGGATCTTCTCAACCCAGGGATCAAACCCAGGTCTCTTGTGTTGCAGGCAAATTCTTTACTATCTGAGCCACCAGGGAAGTCCCCCTGTCTAGCAACTAAATTTATTCCTATGATATTTTCTATGATATTTTTAGCTCTAAAAATGAGACTTCCAACCAGAAAATACTTAGAATGCTTCCTTTTTAGTTATAGGGTCAGAATACCTGGACTGGAATTCTCACTTCCCCATTCACTAGCTCTCTATCCCTGTGAAACTTGCTTAACCCCTAGAAGGGTCATTTTCTTTATTTATAAACCAGGAATAACAGTAGTGCTGTACCAGAATAAAGGGCTGTAAAAATTAAATGAGATAACAACACAAAGCAGGTAGCACAGTGCTCCCCATAGCACAGTGCTCCCCTTACAGTATTCAATAAAATTAGCTACAATTATAGTTTTGATTTAAATGAAATCAATACTGCAACCCTCTTTCAATTTATCAAGCTATAAGGCTATTCGTTTATGAGCTCCCTGCTTAGGGCTCTATAAGCAAATATGACATGGGCAACCTATTCACTTTATACAATTGGAATGACTGCAAATAAGAAAGGTATGCATATAGCTTACATTAATATTCTTTTGCAACTAAATAATGTTCCTTCTTAGGTAAAGAGAAGGGCTACTGCTCATGAATCTGATAAAAAGCCTTCAAGCAGACATATAAACAGACAGTAATTGAAACAGAAGATACAGATGGATTTAAGTTTCTATTAAGCTATTAGGGCTTCCCTGATAGCTCAGTTTGGTAAAGAATCCACCTGCAGTGCAGGAGACTCTGGTTCGATTCCTGGGTTGGGAAGATGCAAGGAGAAGGGATAGGCTACCTACTCCAGTATTCCTGGACTTCCCTTGTGGCTCAGCTGGTAAAGAATCTGCCTGCAATGCAGTAGACCTGGGTTCAATCCCTGTGTTGGGAAGATCCCCTGGAGAAGGGAAAGACTACCCTCTTTCAATTCTAAGAGTGGTGCTTTTGTGTTTCCATCAACTACTTACGTTTCTACATGCACCAAATTAAAAGGGACGCACTGAAAGTAGTGATTTTTCTGTACTTTAAAATCACAGTAGATAAAAATAATCACATCAAGTTCAGTGCATATAGACAATTTCCCAGTAACATATCAACATCGGAACACGTTTTATGCACGTGTGGTAAACGTCACAGTCCTTCGTAGCCTCAGCTTTATTATCTTCCTGGTAGCAACCATTAGGTACTTTCAGTCAGAGTGCTTCTTTCCATCCATCCATTGTCTAATACTCAAAAGACTTGAGATAATTAATGGCAAAAAAAAAAAAATGCAGTAAAAGGTACACTATAAGTAAAAAATAAAAATCAGGATGAAGAAAACACATAAATTATAGTAGCAAGTAAAGAACAGAAGGAAATACAGGTCACAGAAAGGCAGATCATGAGAGCCATGAAATGAATTTGAGCTTCCTGAGATTCAGTGAAAGGGGAAGCATGGTAGTTCCTCTTGTTAAGAGGAGAAACAGCAAATCATAGTTTCTTTAAGGATCAGCGTGACTGCTCCACTGCAGACCCACAGGGTTCAGGCCACATCCACTCTCCAGAAACCCCTTCCTTGATATTCCTCCAGCCTTTCTGGAAAGAGCATCCCCTTCACTTCGCCTTCAACTAATTGCCCATCTCACATTCTATATGGCTCCAGTGGGATTGCTGGTCTACCAGGGCTACCTCTGGCCCACATGATACTTGTATACATTTTTTTCAAGTATCTTCCTCAACATACTTCACTTCTAGCTTTCAAAAATGTTTCTGAAGATACTTTTTTAGTATACAAAGGTACCTTATGCCATAATACATAAATTACAATGTCTCTGATATGTTCAATGCCCTCTAGGGTCGTGTAGCTTACAACCTGTGTCTTCCCTTAGATTTTATATATGAAAATTAGAAGAGAAGAACTTATTCTACTGGAATGCTGAGAAATGCTCCCCAGAGCTGACAGAAGTCCTAGCCCCACTGAGTAAAGCCTGAGAAGGTGAGGACACAGAGGTGGCCTGAAGCCACCGCCCCCACCATGTGTCCCATTCATGAAGGGCACGTTTATTCTTTTTTTATTAAAAGGGAAAAGTCATTGGGTCACATACGCAAACAAGGAAGGTGGAGAGCTGACCTTGAGGCTGACTTAAGAGACACTGTCAGCCTTTCTGTCTCTCCATCTCTTCTTTCAGCTTCTGCATTCTCACGCTCTCAGGCTTTGCTTGCTGGTGGGGGCGGTGACTTCAGGCAACCTCTGTGTCCTCACCTTCCCAGGCTTTACCCAGTGGGGACAGGACTTCCATCAGCTCTGGGGAGCATTTTTCAGCATTCCAGTAGAATAAGTTTTTCTCTTCTAATTCCCATATATGAAATCTCAGGGAAGATACAGGTTGTAAGCTACATGACCCTAAGAGGGCACTGTACGTATCAGAGACGCTGCAATCTATGTTTTACGGCATAAAGTACTTTCAGGTACGCGACATCCTGGGTAGCTCAGCTGGTAAAGAATCCACCTGGAATGCAGGAGACCCCGGTTCGATTCCTGGGTCAGGAAGATCCCTAGAAAAGGTATAGGCTACCCACTCCAGTAATCTTGGGTTTCCCTGGTGGCTCAGCCAGTAAAAAATCCACCTGCAATGCAGAAGAACTGGGTTCAACCCCTGGGTTGAGAAGATCCCCTGGAGGAGGGCATTGCAACCCACTCCAATATTCTTGCCTGGAGAATCCCAGTGGACAGAGGAGCCTGGAGGGCTACAATCTGTGGGGTAGCAAAGAGTC
The DNA here is from genome assembly GCF_049115385.1 of Moschus berezovskii. Classification (NCBI taxonomy): domain Eukaryota; kingdom Metazoa; phylum Chordata; class Mammalia; order Artiodactyla; family Moschidae; genus Moschus; species Moschus berezovskii. The sequence continues at coordinate 76,513,830 of NC_142469.1, read as the reverse complement.
AGGCACAGCCAAGCGACTAAGCACAGCAGCATGTGACTTCCCAGCATCTAGACTCTCACTGCCTTGACCTTCTTTGCTGCCCTTCTCTATCTCTGCTCTGACTGGTTCCCAGATCCCTGAAAGAATTCCTCAGATTTTTCGAACAGTTTACTGACTGCCTTGTCTCCTGGCATCTGAGCCTTTCGTTCTCCTTAATCCCCAAAGCCATGAGAACACAGCAGATCACTCCCAAACACTCATCCCCACTTGCCTGAAGGTTTAACTCTCACCTAATTCACTAACCTGTCCCTATATCTGTGCTCACTGTGAATGCCATTAATTTCAAATAAGTCTATGTGAGAAAGCCTTTAAAAAAAAAACAGAAGTAGAATCACAGATATAGAAAACAAATGTATGGTTACCAGGGGCAAGATAAGTTGGGAAATTGAGACTGACATATTCATAACACTACATATAAAACAGATAACTAACAAGAATCTACTATATAGCACAGGAACTCTACTCAATACTCTGTATTCGCCTGTAAGGGAAAAGAATCTTAGAAAAGAGTGGGTATATGCATATGTACTGTATATGCATATCAGTATAACTGATATACTTTGCTGCACACCTGAAACTAACACAGCATTGTATATCAACCATGCTCCAATAAATTTTTTTTTAATTTCAAATAAGTGAACTGGTTAAAAGAAATATTTGCCAAAATTATGTCAATTTTATCTCAATAAAACTGCAGGGAAAAGAAATATTCACCAAAGAAATCACAGTAAAGACTGCAGAATACATACTTATCAAACTTCAACAGAACATATTATTTTTAAAGCATTTCCATAAACTGTAAGTTAGTCTAAAATAACTTGCTGTTTTTAAGTTAAATTGATCTGGGTGAGGGTCTTCCTTAGAAATATCTAATTAACAATTAGTCTGAATTACTGTAACAAATCTAATTTTTTTAAAAAGTTCCTTCAAAACATGTTTAACTAATTCCCTGTGTTAAATACTCTGTTAAAATAACTGGTATAATTCCTATTTTCTTGACTGGATCCAACCTGACACAAACTATTTCCCCCCACAATGTTGTATTTACAGAGGCCTAAGTCATGAGTTTGAGTGAACTCCGGGAGTTGGTGATGGACAGGGAGGCCTGGCGTGCTGTGATTCATGGGGTCGCGGAAAGTCGGACACGACTGAGCGACTGAAGTGAACTGAACTGAACTGAAGTCATGAAAATGCTGGCTTAAAGCTCAATCTTTGGAAAACTAAGATCATGGTATCTGGTCCCATCACTTCATGGCAAATAGATGGGGAAACAGTGGAAACAGTGGATGGCTATATTTTTCTGGACTCAAAAATCACTGCAGATGGTGACTGCAGCCATGAAATTAAAAGACATTCCTGGGAAGGAAAGTTATGACCAACCTAGACAGCATATTAAAAAGCAGAGACATCACTTTGTCAAAAAAGGTCCATCTAGTCAAGGCTATGGTTTTTCCAGTGGTCATGTATGGATGTGAGAGTTGGACTATAAAGAAAGCTGAGCGCTGAAGAACTGATGCTTTTGAACTGTGGTGTTGGAGAAGACTCTTGAGAGTCCCTTGGACTGCAAGGAGATCCAACCAGTCCATCCTAAAGGAGATCAGTCCTGGGTGTTCATTGGAAAGACTGATGCTAAAGCTGAAATTCCAATACTTTGGCACCTGATGCAAAGAGCTGACTCATTGGAAAAGACCCTGATGCTGGGAAAGATTGAGGGCAAGGGGAGAAGGGGACTACAGAGGATGAGATGGTTGGATGGCATCACCAATTCGATAGACATGAGTTTGGGTGGACTCCGGGAGTTGGTGATGGACAGGGAGGCCTGGCGTGCTGTGGTTCATGGGGTCGCTAAGAGTCGGACACAACTGAGCGACTGAACTGAGCTGAAGTCATGAATGACAAAGACCACAGGTACAAAGTTAAAAGCAGCTAGGAGTCTAATTTTTAAAAAAATTAAAACTGCGTATTTCATGAACTTGTTTCCTCATAAAACAATTTAATATGTTTTTTTAATTTAATATTCAAATTTCATATAGTTTTACATATCTTTTTAGGTTTTCTTTATAAAACCTAAAAACAGCATCACAATGAATTTTTATCTTAAATTCACTATACCCATACTATCAATAATTAATTTAAAATTGATGTAAATCTGGATAAAATGCTTTCATAAAAATTTCATTCATAAAGACAATCATACAACACACAGTATTCCTTGGCTTGTTATCTCTAGGACTTATTGATACCAAATACTTGCTATTATTGGGCTTCCCTTCTACCTCAGCTGGTAAAGAATCTGCCTGCAATGTAGGAGACCTGGGTTCGATCCCTGGATTGGGAACATTCCCTGGAGAAGGGAACAGATACCCACTCTAGCATTCCGGCCTAGAGAATTCCATGGACTGTATAGTCCACAGGGTCGCAAAGAGTCTGACATGACTGAGTGACTTTCACTTCACTTCTTCACTCTCTATTACTATGGAGTTCAATATTCAATATTTTATGTGGCGCTTAGGTAAGATAACAATGTACCTAGACAAGAACCCAAAGTTGTCTATTTCTATTTTAAAGCAAGTTTGTTGATCCTAAAGGTACTAATTTAAAATAGGCATTAATAGTCATTATAAAATATGAATTAATAAAAAGGCTTTTTTTTTTTTCATAAAAATGTTGGTCTTCCATTTAAAGAAAGACTTCGCTAGTGGCTCAGATGGTAAAGCGTCTGCCTACAATGTGGGAGACCTGGGTTCGATCCCTGGGTCAGGAAGATCCTCTGGAGAAGGAAATGGCAACCCACTCCAGTACTCTTGCCTGGAAAATCCCATGGACGGAGGAGCCTGGTAGGCTACAGTCCATGGGGTTGCAAAGAGTCGGACACGACTAAGCAACTTCACTTCACTTCACTTTAAAGAAAAAGTTTGATGGCTAAAAATAGTCTGAAAACTCTGCATTACACTATCTTCTTTCAGGCAACGTATTAAAAATTATTAAGGTAAAATCTGATTATAACTTCTTTCTGCTTTAGGGCGTCACTTCAGTATTTTCATTATTTAAAACAAGAGCTGCGCAAACATAATTAGAATACTACTGGGTTTAATGTAGCTTTACCATTTGGCTCCTAAAATCACCAAATGAAAATGAGTTAAAATGAACACTCACTGTCTTAATTCTACCACCCTGGAGCCATAGCGAATATCTTCTTTCCCTTCCACATTAAAGAATCCTCCAAATATTTTAAGACAATTAATTGACCATCCTAGCTAAGCAGCTGGAGTCTGTAAGCCTTCCTCTTATGATGTGGTTTCCAGGCTCCTCGCCATCCTGGCCTCCTCAGGACACAATCCTGATTGTCAGAATTCTAAATAAGGTCTGACTGCTACAGATCTAGATAGAAAGTTTTAGATTAACAGATCATCTACTTGCCAGTTTATTACTTATCATAAACATCAATCAAAACTCTTCAAAAGCTAAGCTTCACAGCTAAATTTAGCTGAATATTTTAAATGCTTAGAAAGTGTGAATTTTATTTTTGCTCCAACAGTCAGATGTAAGATATCAAATTGAAACTTGGTGTAATTCACATGGAAAATGCCAACACCAACTATCTTACCACAAAGTCAGGGTAGGGGGACACAGGCTGCTGAGACGCATTTAAAAAAGTGAATCACCCTTTTCCATCAGATTCTTACCAACTGGGTGAGTTCTTTCTTGGGAATATGAAAACCTCTCTCCATGTACTCAAAGCATCCTGTGTTTATACCACTTTCTCCCAGCACTCTGATTTTCATGTATACATGTTTGAGGTTAACAAACGTCCTTGACTAAAGTCATAAGTTTTGGGGGACAGTGTGCAGAAACAGAAAATTGTAAGCCTCAAATATCTTTGACTCAGCCTTTAGTAAAATTAACATTATTTATATCCTAGTTGGCATAGACTATACTGATTCTTTATGTTTTCATTATATAATTAAAACTATATTTATTCTTTATATTTTCATCATATAGTTCAGTTTTTACCTATGACTATTTGCTAAGGGCAAACAACATTACTATACACCAGAAAGATTGGCTATGTAGTTCCAAGGTCTGCTAACTTGTACCTTTGACATTATAAATGTTTGTTTAGGAAAACTGTATTTGCTAAAATGTCTGTTGTAGAAACTGTGATTGCCTGAGTCAAGCTGTAACCACTGCCTGTGATAAGAGCTTGAGGTAACTTTCACTGTGGGTGGTAATTAACTCACTTTCACTGGACTTGGCTGGAAACTTCCCTGAAATGAATGGGTGTGGCTTTGCTTGTTAGACTGAGAGCATCATGATCTTTCATCCCCAACTTTCTACCTTCAAGGCACAATAAATACTGGAACCCAACACATCTCTTTTTAAAGAATCAAGTGAATTTAAAAAGGAATCCTCCAACAATAAGGACCATGCATCATCCTTGTATCTTCCTAACACCTGACTCAAAGCTTTCCAAATGTGATGTGCTCAACAGTATTTATCAGCTGAAGTGAACCGAATTATTCTTCCTAACAGTTCCCATAAATTTCATTGCCACTAAAATGGAACATGAAAGTTCAGAAGAAATCAAAGACTTCTGGCTTCTTCACTAGGTTTAGAAATATTTGTTCCAGAATGGATGTACTCTTAGACACACTAAGTATCTTCCAGAATATATCTGAAGCCTTTTCGTTGCAGGTGATAACAATTTAACCCAAGCAAGTTAAACAGAAAAAGAGGGGAAGGATTAATTGCTTCACAAAATACAGGCCTTGCTGCTGCTGCTGCTAAGTCACTTCAGTCGTGTCCAACTCTGTGTGACCCCATAGACGGCAGCCCACCAGGCTCCCTCATCCCTGGGATTCTCCAGGCAAGAACACTGGAGTGGGTTGCCATTTCCTTCTCCAATGTGTGAAAGTGAAAAGTGAAAGTGAAGTCACTCAGTCGTGTCCGACCCCACGGACCGCAGCCTACCAGGCTCCTCCGTCCATGGGATTTTCCAGGCAAGAGTACTGCAGTGGGTCGCTATTGCGTTCTCCGAATACAGGTCTTAGTCATGGCTAAACTCAGAGGCTCAAACAATATCATCAGGACTGTCTCTTTTTCTCTCTCCTTCTCTGGCCTCTTTCTTCTATGCTTCACTCTCAGGAAGACTCCCCTTAACTCCCTATCAGCTAGCAATCTTGTGCTTACATCCCTTTCACTCACAACCCAAAAGGAAGACAGATCCTTGATCAACTCTTAAGAAAGATTCTGGTCAACTGCATGTGGACCACATGTTCCTTGAACATGTCCACATGTGGCAGGGCAGGGAAGCCTAATGTCATGATGGACAGACCCCACAGAGAAGGGGAGGGAGTCCCCCAGAAGAAGGGCAGCTACACAGACAAATGCCGTAAGCCTGCTCAACAATTAAAGGCCTGACATCCCGAGTCCCTTTCTTCCCTTTCTGGCCATGATGGAAATAAAAACAGAGTCTTCCAGGCTGACATCTAGGGTGACTACAGTTGTACAGTACGGTCTCATTCATTACAGAGGAACTGTATTTACTGGGTCTATAATGAGCCGATAATCAAATTCCAAATCATCAGAAACAAACTATCTTCAGATTTGACTCATATTTGTAAAATAGTACAAATGATCTGTTTAACTCATCCTATACAGAAAGACTCAGCTATTTGTCAGCATTACTTTGCTGATAAAGGTCCATCTAGTCAGAGTCGGACACGACTGAAGTGACTTAGCAGCAGCAGCAGCAGCAGTCAAAGCTATGGTTTTTCCAGTAGTCATGTATGGATGTGAGAGTTGGACCATAAAGAAAGCTGAGTGCCAAAGAATTGATGCTTTTGAACTGTGGTGTTGAAGAAGACTCTTGAGAGTCTCTTGGACTCCTAGGAGATCAAACCAGTCAATCCTAAAGGAAATCAACCCTCAATACTCACTGGAAGGACTGATATTGACCTGAAGCTCCAATATTTCGGTCACCTCTTTTGCAAACTGCCACTCATTGGAAAAGACCCTGATGCTGAGAAAGAGTGAGAGCAGAAGGAGAAGGGGGCAACAGAGGATGAAATGAAAGGATGGCATCACTGACTCAATCAACATAAGTTTCAGCAAGCTCCGGGAGTTGGCGATGGACAGGGAAGCCTGGCATGCTGCAGTCCAAGGTGTCGCAAAGAGTCAGACACGACTGAGCAACAGAACTGAACACAGAATGACTGTAATACAGTCATATGAAATATATTTCATATATAAAAGTAAAATGTGTATGTATTATTTAAACACATACTTATAAAATTAAGATATGTTTCTTGTTAAAATACATATTCTCTGTATGTGTGTGTATATGCGCGCGCGTGCTTAGTTGCTCAATCATGTCCAACTCTAAGCAACCCCATGCACTGAAGCCTGCCAGGCTCTTCTGCCAGGCAAGAATATTGGAGTGGGTTGCTATTTCCTACTCCAGCAGATTCTTTACCACTGAGCCACCTGGGAAGCCCTGAAATACATACTAATACTCTTATTTTCAGCATCCTAGAAGGTCGGAGCTAGAAAGTAACTGAGCTGTCAGTGCACCCAACCATTAGCTATTTTATCCTCCCCTAACACATGTCCCTTTGACAAATCACCACACGATGAACATTCAACTGTTTCATTCTACATAAAGCAAATGTACTTCAAAACGGGAAAATTTGCAACAGGAAAGAAGCAAGTAAAACACCTTCTGAATTAGCTATAGAGGTATCTCTTCAGGTGATTAAAGCTTCCTTTTCAGGTTTTTTAGTGAGACTGACAAACTGCAGGGGCCACTAAGCTTGTATTCCTGTTCAAGAACAGTCCCTTCAGGTAGCTCACTATGAGACAATGAGGTAAAATTCAAGGAACACAAGTACTATAAAAGATTTCAGCAAAAACTTCATCAGAGACTATTTACAACACTGATTAATCCTACATCTGCAGAAATGTTTCTTGGTAAGTATGGTCCTGTGTAGCAAAAGAAAGTGCTTAATCTTCCAAGAAATATGCATTTATTGTCAGTCTATTCTACCTATTGTGGCCAAAAAGTATACAGTCTGAGAAAATGTTCCACTGCTGGGCTTTAAACAAAAATGGTCTAGGTGCTTTGTGCTGCATATTCTGAAAAATAAACCATGATGAGTTCTCCTATATTTGACTACTCACCCCATTATCAAGATTTCTGGCTGTGCATACAGTTAACTTTTCACACAAACATAGCCCTTGCACAAGTTGATTTTTTTAAATCATTTTGCTTGATTAAAATAGTAGCACCAATAAATCGATGAGATGAGAATACTTTCTCTCTACCGCCACCAAAGGCAAAGGCAGGATAAAACAGCATCAGGAGGGGAGAGGGACCATTTGACTCTTACCACTTGGCCAGCTGGGTCCCTCCCTTCTGTATCTCTGCAGGGCTAGAGAGGATGGGCTTTCCAACCCGCCTGTGTTTTGGGAACAACAACCACAAATGTAAACATTTACCAAAAACTCATTTATTTCCTCATTCGAGCTGCTCTCAGAAGGTACATTCTGGGGCCATCACCCTTTAAAATGGAATTAGAAGGGTGTGGGCATAAGCACTCGTATGCTCTGCTCCTTGGAGTTCCCCACTGAGCATATGGCTCAGAGCAGGCTAACAAGGCTACTAGGTAGGCTCACAAAAATGAGAAAGACCCAGAAGCTTACTGCACAATCCAGTTGCAAGATCGGGCCCTCCCAAACATCTAATATGGGTTCTTTTACATGCAATCAACACAACTTACAAACTGAATATTTATGTTAGTGCTAATTTACATGTTTCTTGAAGCATGCTGGCTAAGGATTTCTCTTTTTTTGCAAGTCCCCTTTTTAAGTACCAGCAGACTATCAGCATAGCAGAGCCTGGCAGAGAATCTTCTCTTTAGACCACCCTGTAGCAAAGAAATTAAACACAACACCAGACAACAGCTGATGGGGTATGTGAATAGAGCATGAAGAAAACAGTAAAGCAATAACAAAATCAAAGACAGATGAAAGAATGATGGGGAGAGAATGGGGACGATCCAGGGGCCAGTAAGCATGAAGGAGAGGAGACGGGGCATGAATGCTTTGAATCTAACCATAATTTGCACTTTGGGACTTGAACTTCACTTCAGACACAGTGTCTTGTCTTCATTTTCTTTTTAAAATTTTGTAAGTTGAGAAAGGAAGCCCCCCAAAGTACTTCCGGTTGATCAATATTGAGAGGTGCTGTATATAAAACAAAAGACTTTGCATTCCCAGGGTCCCAGGTGAGAAAGAAAAAAGCAAATTCCTCATCAAGGTAAAGCCTGGCTTCTATGATTAGAGAAGGCTGCTCACAGACAGGGGAAAAAGAGAAAAGAGAACACAAGGAAAGCAGGAGCTCTAGTAAAACCTGGAGCGGTGGACTAGGAAGTGGGGACAGCAAAGAATTCACTCTCCCTACATCTGTCCAGACCAAGGTTTTTCCTATGCAGCCCTACCTCGAGGAATCAATCAATCAACCAAAACACTCAGTTATACAAATGGAGCATTCTGACAAATATCTGAAAAGTTTCATGGTGCCAAATGAATATCAGTGCTCACTGTTAGAAAATGAACAATTCTGTTGTAAAGTCATGTCAGGTTTTCAGCTCAGGACCACTGTATACTACAGAGTATCATTTTCACCAGTAAAATTTAGAGCACAGCTGTGGACTCTAGTTAATAAGCAAATACTCCGAAGTCTCCTAACATTTACTCCAAAGCATTCCCAGAAGATTCCTTGTAAAACCTGGCTTATTTTCCCAAGTGCATAGGTATAAGATATGTATTCATTACTTTTAAACCTGTCTCTGGCTAGTTTTCTGAGGAACAGGAAATAAAAGCCAGATGTGAATCTTTGAGTATCTGAATCTGATACTGAGAGATTCTGTCGACCTATTTAAATTTCAATAAAGCACTGATGTAAGAGAAATGCGGCTGCAAATTTTAATAAGCACATCTGTGAACATTTTTACTGAAAAAGAAGTAAAAATTCAATACTTGCGGGTAACTAGTATAAGGCAAATCTATTCGGGATGTTAATTACAATGTAGGTACTGTTTTTAGCAAAGTTGAAATGTAAGTGAATACACTTAAGTCAGGGAGGAAAACATTTCAGTGCAAATGTCATCACTTTAAGTTCTGTTTTCTGGGCCATAAGCAGATGTGGAACCTGACTGACATTAGTTTAAGAATATTCCGTGAGGTTTTTGCAGAAGTCAAAGTGGCATCCCTCGTCTGGAGGGATCTTACAGTTACACCCAGATTCCCTCCATGGAGAACAAAGCAGAGGACACCCGAAAATATCTGCAAGTGTATAACACATGTCATTTTTGAGGCAGCTTTACGTCTCTATATGTTATCATTGAGCACTGCTCTGAAAACATCTCAATTTCAGAGAACACAAATGATGTCTGGCCTGTATAATTTGTCAAACTGCATGCAGTGACATGCAAAGAAACTCAAAACTAAGACTCTAGATAGTGTGATAAAAATAAGCTGTAAAATACCAACAGAAGGAAGATGAAATTCTAGATCTTTAACACAGCCCTATTCATTGAGTGACTGTACTCTGACAGTTAATTATTAACTATACACCTACCCACCCTTTTAAGAAATACACATGACAAATCACAGCTTCTTATTCTCCTGTTTCCCATAAGGAAAAAAACAAAACAAAAAACACTACCCCTAGAAGAAGACAGTCACTCTAAATAGCCAAGCACTTAGGATTCAGCACAGTGCAAATCCCACTTACTGATTTTTTCCTCGTCTCTTGAGAAAGGAAAGCAGCAGAGCTGGCCCATGGCACTGGCGCTCTCTCCCGCCTGGTGTTCTCCCCGGGCTCCCCGAAGAGCAACTGCAGTTTATCCCGCGGTCCGCGAGCACACCCTGCCTCCTCCACTCCTCGGAGCAGCCCAAGAGCAGGAGGCGCGGCGGCGGGGATGCTCTCCGCTGAGCGGGCACTCGCAGCCGCCGGGAGCAGACAGGCTCCACCTCCCCGGGCCCCAGCCCCACGCAGCTGATGCGGGGCTGGCTTTCGGGGAAAGAAGCGGCCCTACGCTCGCCTAATTCTCAGAAAACTGGGAGCTCTCGCCCTGAGATGAGCGCCACGTGCGCTGCGCGGCTCTGCAGATATGTCTCTAAGAAAGGTAGTGGAGAACAAACCACAAGGAGTCCTTTCTCCTGCAGACAGATACGGTAATTACACAGGGAAATTCAAAGGGGGAGAGGGGGGACCATATATTCTATCTGCTACTTAAAGAGGAAGAGCTTTCTTTTATCCCCAGGAAATTTTTATTTCTTTGTTTCAGAAACAGGGAACCTGACTTTGCAGAACACAGAAAACACAAGTTGGAGTGCCAGGAACTTCAAGCTGCAAGAAGCGTAGAAATGGGGAAGTGGAGGAGGGGTATAAACGAGACCATCGATTGTCATCCGCTCTTTACAGTTTATCATTTAAATATCTGCTTTTTTAAACACTGCTGTGTTTCTCTACTAAAGCATTAAATCAATACCATGAATTTTTAAATTAGAGCTTCAAAGTATGTCAGTAGCCCAGAAAATGCCCCAAATCACTGAGAAAAAGATCAGCAATAGTAGCATCTTTTCTGAATAAAAACACAAGGTGGTTAAGGTGGTTAAGCAAATTCAGGGAAGGCAAAACAGCTGACTTCCAGACACAATATATTTTGAACTTCATGTAATCGTTCATGTAAAGATTTCATGTAATTGTTCCAAATCTGTCATCTTGCATAGGGAAGAGCTTTATCTTGCAATACTATGGGAAGGAAAGACTGCTCATGGTGCCAGGAATACCACCCAAATTCTTACTCTATTCCTCGACTTTCCAGCGAGGGATTCACACCCATTCACTGCCACTGGAAGGAGAAGGCAGTGGGTGATGATGAAAATTTTCCTGGTTTTGAATGCAGTGTGTCTTATTTTCCTACTCAGCTGAAGAAAAAGAGTATACAGTCTAGAAGAAAAAGAAAAAAACAATCCGAAGCATTACTTTGTGTGTTAAAGAAACATCTACAGTGAACACACTTCACTGAGGAACATGAGTAACTCCTGGCATCCCCTAACCCTGGCATTGGTGTAGGGATAGAACCTTTAGAAATAAAAAGCCAGAGGTCTGAATCTCAGATCCGTCCAGTATTAACAGTTCTGAAATGTTGACCTCTCTGTCTGAGTTTTGATATTTTCATCTGTAAATCTGGTAAACTCACTATAAAATTTTAATTTGTTATTGCAGAGTAGGTGGTGTTCCGGAGGAGGGAGAGAAGAGAATAGACTGAACATCTCAAGTCTTTCCAGCACCAGCTAGCAACCTCACCTCCGCCTCTCCCAATTCTGGCGCCCTCTAGCTGCCACCTCTTGAGTTGCTGCTTACACCTGTCACGTCCAACCAAATAGCCCCCTCACTCCAATGCAAACTCCAGGGGATAATGTCCTGTGATGAACTCTACCAACTTGACTTTATTAATTAGTCCCTGTTGGCAGTACTACTGAAAACGTACAATTAAGAATGAAACCTATAAAATGTATTGTTAGCTAAGTAACAGTGTGTATCCCAGGATGCCTGAAATCCAAACTTGGGGAAGGGATGGCGTTAGAAAATGTTAGGCTTTTTTTCCCTGTAAGCATTAAAAGTGAATGAAGCATAATAAAAGATTAGAAAACTACTGAGACACTCAAGAAAGGGATTTTAAAACTGGCTTATAATTGTGCAAATAATTAGCATATCGTTTAACCTCAAAGAGGCGATGGAGTCTGTGCTCAAGATCACTAAGGTTTTTCTCAGTTCTAAAAGGCTACAATTTCACACTGTAGGTTTATGGCTACTTCGAGCTCCAGTCAGTCCATCCTAAAGGAAATCAGTCCTGAATATTCATTGAAAAGACTGATGCTGAAGCTGAAACTCCAAAACTTTGGCCGCCTGATGAGAAGACCTGACACATTGGAAAAGACCCTGAAGCTGGGAAAGATTGAAGGCGGGAGGAGAAGGGGACGACAGAGGATGAGATGGTTGGATGGCATCACCGACATGATGGACATGAGCTTGAATAGGCTCCGGGAGTTGGTGATGGACCGGGAAACCTGGCGTGCTGCAGTCCATGGGGTCTCAAGAGTCGGACACGACTGAGCGACTGGACTGACTGAACTCGGGATTTCTAAGAAGGGTTTGCACACTGCATAGTTGTGAGTTTCTTCAATAAAGATGATTCCTTCAGCATAAAATTAAATGTGATTTCACTCCCATAGATTTCAAAAGAGCTTTCATACACATAAATTTTTAATTCAAAATAACTAAGAAATTAGTGTCTGGATTTTTTCATTTAGGAAACTATTTCATATATATATGAAATTCTGGTCAAAAAATAGAATTTTCCCCCCTGCCATTCCATACCCCACTCCCAAATGTGAAGAAGTACCATGCAGAAGGATCTAGAAAGTAGTCATATTTTACGCAATTATTTGGGAATACAACAGTATATAATTAAGTTGAATAGTTTAAGGTGGAAGTCCCACCTCAGTTCAGTTCATTCGCTCAGTAGTGTCTGATTCTTTGCAACCCCATGGACTGCAGCACACCAGGCCTCCCTATCCATCACCAACTTCCACAGTTTACTCAAACTCATGTCCACTGTGTCAGGGATGCCATCTAATCATCTCATCCTCTGTCGTCCGCTTCTCCTCCTGCCTTCAATCTTTCCCAGCATCAGGGTCTTTTCCAATGAGTCAGTTCTTCGTATCAGGTGGCCAAAGTATTGGAGTTTCAGCTTCAACATCAGTCCTTCCAATGAACACCCAGGACTGATCTCATTTAGGATGGACTGGTTGGATCTCCTTGCAGTCCAAGGGACTCCCAAGAGTCTTCTCCAACACCACAGTTCAAAAGCATCAATTCTTCGGCACTCAGCTTTCTTTATAGTCCAACTCTCACATCCATACATGACTACTGGAAAAACGATAGCTTTGACTAGATAGACTTTTGTTGGCAAAATAATGTCTCTGCTTTTTAATATGCTGTCTAAGTTGGTCATAGCTTTTCTTTCAAGGAGCAAGCATCTTTTAATTTCATGGCTGCAATCACCATCTGCAGTAATTTTTGAACCCCCGAAAATAGTCTCTCACTGTTTCCCTATCTATTTGCCATGAAAGGATGGGACCAGATTCCATGATCTTAGTTTTCTGAATGTTTAGTTTTAAGCCAACTTTTTCACTTTCATTTTTAACTGTCATCAAGAGGCTCTCAGTTCTTCTTCACTTTCTGCCATACCTCACTCTTCCTGAACTCACAAAAACAATCAAGTAGTAATTTAAAATTTAAAATAATCACTAACAGCAAAGATGTTAGTGATTATAAACAAGATGAAAAGACAACCCTCAAAATGGGAGAAAATAATGGCAAACAGAGCAACTGATAGAGAGTCAATCTCCAAAATATACAAGCATCTCATGCAGCTCAGTATCAGAAGAAACAAACAACCCAATCAAAAAATGGGCAGAAGATCTAAACAGATATTTCTCCAAAGAAGACATATAGATGGCCAACAAACACATGAAAAGATGCTCAACGCTGTTCATTATTAGCGAAATGCAAATCAAAACTACATGCTGCTGTTGCTGCTAAGTCGCTTTAGTCGTGTCCAACTCTGTGTGACCCCATAGACGGCAGCCCACCAGGCTCCCCCGTCCTGGGGATTGTCCAGGCAAGAACAGTGGAGTGGGTTGCCACTTTCTTCCCCAATGCAAGAAAGTGAAAAGTGAAAGTGAAGTCACTCAATCGTGTCTGAATCTCCGCGACCCCATGGACTGTAGCCTACCAGGCTCCTCCGTCCATGGGATTTTCCAGGCAAGAGTACTGGAGTGGGGTAACATTGCCTTCTCCCCAAAACTACATGAAGTGTCATGATATATCTGATGTTTTTGAATTGTGGTGTTGGAGAAGACTCTTGCGAGTCCCTTGGACTGCAAGGAGATCCAACTAGTCCATCCTAAAGGAGATCAGTCCTGGGTGTTCACTGGAAGGACTGAAGCTGAAGCTGAAACTCCAATACTTTGGCCACCTGATGCAAAGAGTTGACTCATTTGAAAAGACCCTGATGCTGGGAAAGATTGAGGGCAGGAGGAGAAGGGGACAACAGAGGATGAGATGGTTGGATGACATCACCGACTCGATGGACATGGGTTTGGGTGGACTCCGGGAGCTGGTGATGGACAGGGAGGCCTGGTGTGCTGTGGTTCACAGGGTCACAAAGAGTCAGACACAACTGAGTGACTGAACTAAACTGAACTGATTTATCTGTCAGAATGGCCATAATCAAAAAATCTACAATAAATGCTGGATAGGATGTGGAGAAAAGGGAACACTCTTACACTGCTGGTGGGAATGTAAATTGATACAGCCACCATGGAAAACAGTATGGAGATTCCTTTAGAAAGCTGGGAATAAAACTACCATATAACCGAGCAATCCAACTACTGGGCATACATCCTGAGAAAACCATTAACCGAAAAAGACACATGTACCCCAATGTTCACTGCAGCACTATTTACAATAGCCAGAACATGGAAGCAACCTAGATATCCATTGAGAGATGAATGGATAAAGAAGTTGTGGTACATATATACAATGTAATCCTGCTCAGCCATAAAAAGGAACAAATCTGAGTCAGTTCTAGTGATGTGGACAAACCTAGAGCTTGTCATATAAAGTAAGTCAGAAAGAGAAAAACAAATATGAATATTAATACATATATACAGAAATACAGAAAAATGGTACTGATGAATCTATTTGCAGGGCAGGAACAGAGACGCAGATGTAGAGAACAGACTTGTGGACACAGTGGGGAAGGAGAGGGTAAGATGAACTAAGAGAGTAGCCCTGAAATGTATACATTACTGTGTGTAAAAGAGACCGCTAGTGGGAAGCTGCTGTGCAGCACTGGGAGCTTGGCTTGGTGCTCTGTGACGAACTAGAGGGGTGGGATGGGAGAGTGGGGGGAGGCTCACGACGGAGGGGATATATGTATACTTTGGACAGAGGAGTTGGCAAGCTACAGTCTGGGGTTGCAAAGAGTCAGATATGACTAAGCAACTAACACATGGCTGATTACACTGTTGTATGGCAGAAACCAACACGACAATGCAAAGCAATTATCCTCAAATTAAAAAGAAATTTGCAAAAATAAAATAAAAATAATCACTAACACTTACTGGACACCTGCCAGGCACATGGTAAGTGCTTTACATTTATTCATTCATTTAATCTTTACCACAGCTCTGAGGTAGCTACTATTAATACTAACCCCATTGCACAGGTGAAAAAAGTTCAGAAAAGTAACTTGGCCAAAATCTCCCTAAGAGCATGTGACAATAATGGGATTTGACTCAACTGGTCTGGATGCGTAAGCCCTGAGCATCTCATTGCAGAATTCCATGCTATTTCATAAAATCTGTGTATAGTGTCAGGTATATACTGGGTTAGCCAGAAAGTTCATTCAGGTTTTTACAAACAGTTATTTATCCAAGCTCTATGGCAATATGTTTTAAATGCCTTGGTTTCTTATGTTTTGTCACCAGATCCTTTTATTAATGGTGCAAGAGTAATATAATCCTATTTTAAAACAAAGGACCTAAAGACAGATCCCTTATTGGAGCTGTAGCCTGGGCCCTGCTGCCTGCCATGCCTTGGGGAAATAATTCAATGAAGAACACAGGGCACCAGAATGATCCCAGGAAGCATTCATCTTCCAAGAAAAAAAGAGCAACTGAGACCATTCACAAGTGATCCCCAAAAATATTAGTGGGGTTTTATTAAGGGGTTAAACAGACTCCTTTTGGTAATATATAGAGATCTACCATAACTAGATTTAAAAAAGAAGTTTAACGTCAATGATAAAAAATATCTGCTATGATTTCATGTTCATAAATTTAAAAACATAACCTTTTCATGTTATCTTTTCTCACAGGCCTGGCTACAAACCAACCATGGTGAAGACAGTTGCCCATATCAGCTATAGAGGTTTGAATTTTTATTATAATGGTGACAATGGAAGGAATACAACTAAAAATTGAGGGGGTGGCGGCTGTCTCTTCTTCATGTACTTTGAAATATCAGCTCTGGTTACTGTCTCCAATGAAAAACATAATTCTTAACTATGACCAAAGACTCTATTCTCTGTGTCATTGTTTGGCTTTATGTTCTATCTATAACTGAAAACATTTATATGTGGATTTCTGAGCAACCTTGCTACAAAAGTCTGACTCAAGATAAAGAAAAAAAATCTCACTGTAATATTCTGACTCTATAAAACTGTAGAAATGACCAATTCTTCTGAGACCTCCAGTTCATTAAGAAAGGAAAACTGAGTTTAACAACTTATAGAAACAAATGAGAAAGAAAATAAAAGGTAAATGTTCCTTTATTCAAAAGAACGGAGACAAAGAGAACATAAAATCATGAAGTGTAAACAGAGGGGGAAAAATGCTTTATCCCTCCAAATTCTGGAACCAAGCCTTAAGAGATGTGCCTTTAAGCACAGAAGACACACTTCAGGAAGACTTCCTTATAAAACAGGTAGCACACTTATGGAAATCGTTATGCCAAGAAATGTCACTGTTTCAGTGAAAAGGTACATAAATTCAAGAAGTGCTTGACAACTGATGGAAATACAATTCACGAAAATTGGGTTGTTTTGGAATAGATCACAATTTACATCGGGGTACCAAAAAAACAAAGAGCTAATCTGGGCTTGGAAAAGCCGGATGGACTTACTCAATACTGTTTTGTTTCTCTACGTTCCCGTAAAACCCAATTTCAGTTTCCAATAATCAATCCACAGAAAGCATATATCTGTCATACAGATGTGCTCCCATTTTTCAATCATGCCACATCTGTGTAGTCATTCTGTACCCAAAGGGCAAGGTTCTGAAACTACAACATTATATATCGATGTCTGAAACCTGTTCTTATGAGTATCTGTCTGCAAGGGGAAAAGACTGAAAAATTATAACTGAAAAGCCTTAAGGATGATCTGCAAATCTCACTGGTGAAGTCCTTTTAAATTACCAGGTAAAAGAACCTTGATCTAACTGAGATTTGGGAGCCAAGAATTATTTTTTACCATTATTCCTGATTAGTCATATTTTCAACAAAGACTTTTTAACTTCTGTCTACAGTGCTTTAGCTGTTTCTCTCAAAAACTGAAAGTTATAGGTATTTCAAACTGCCATATGCTCTACAATTTCAGTACGTAATTGGAAAGAGAAAGTGTTTTTTCATATATGTGAAAAACATACCGTACACAGCATATGTGCATTTAGGAAAGGAGAGGAAACAAGCAGACAATCGGAGCTGCACAAGAAGTCCTTCCTTATCAATCCCAATGTCCTTCCCAACCTCTGCTGACGCATGCCCGCCGAGTGCCAATTTTCAAACGGCTCCTCCATGCTTTCAGTCGGTTCTTTTCTAAGTATGTGGCCCAACCTTAAACAGTGGATGTAACTGAAGCCTTTACCTTAATGGTGAGAATAAATGAGGGCGGATGATCTATTTCCCTGCTCAGAGAACAGACAGCAGTAGGGCTGGGAGAAGGCTGAGAAGTTACAATGTATTTATACACAGACACCTTGAATTTATATTACACCAGTTCTATCAAATCTACATGATTCCAGGCACTATTTATGAAGCACTGAGTATGTGCTCACATGATAATCACATCAGCTCTTGGAGTGAAGGTAACTCTTGAGTCGGGGGGTGCTGCCAGAGTAGGTGAGAGATAAAGCCTGGGCCAAAGCGGGGCAGGAGGCCCACATCTGTAGGCACGATGAAGGGAGCAGGAGAAAGCCCAGAATTCACATTGCGGTAAATCTTATTCGGCAGATTTATGAAGGCAAAGCGGTGCCAGGGCGACAAAGGCCTGTAACAGGCATCTACTCTAGACAGAACATCTACTCTAGTCAGATACTCTTCAGGTCTGCGTTTTACAGTCTGTCCTTCTTTGCAGGCAGTAACAATGAACTCACAAAAGCTGACATGAGTGAGTTTACTCACAGGCAAGTTCAGTGTTTGCATGTTAAAACCTATTTTAAAAAAAGAAAGAAGAGCAGAGAATACACTTAATCTGCTGGCCAGTATTTGTATTATCCGACATGGCTGCTTTTTCACTGAAGTGCCTTTAATCCTCTAATGCCATGCACCTTTCAGAGAGAAAGAAACATCCTTCACAGGAAGAAAAAAAAATATTTCAAAAAGCTAACCGATAAGTAATGAGTTTATTTGTAGTTTAACAGTGTAAACAATACAAAATTTGGTTTTACAGTTCTCAACTTATTGGGTTTTTTTTTCCCCACAGGTCCTAATTCTTTATGTAGACTATCCTCAAATCTATATTTAGTTCTGAAAGTGGTTCACTGTCTGTCTTGATTCATGGACAGCACAATAGTCAGTCACATTTCCTGTGATGTAAAGCATCTGAAAACTTCAAATAAAGGGTGCTTTAATGACTCAGGATATAATTATTAACCCTTTTTCCCTCTAATAACACAAAGTAATACAGAAGAATGAAAGGGAATCCCCAAGATAATGAAAAGAAAAATTTCCTACACTAGATGAAATGCAGTTAAATCAAGATTGGTTTTGGCAGGTCTCAGGAGCTGTCATGATCCACCAGGGCCTAGGGTGACATTCATCTGGTACACTATGTCAGTATTCTTTCTGTTTATAGATTCAACCATAAAGTTTTAGTAACTATCAGAGCTGTGTTTAAATATATATAAAACACTGAGTCTATTTTCTGCTAATACATTCTGCAATTCACATCCAAAATGTGTTATATCCGTTAGGATGCATTCAGCTGCAAGTAACAAGAAACTCTTGATTCAGAGGGTTAAGAATTTTTTTAAACGTCACTACTGCTGATCGCCGAAGAATTGATGCTTTTGAACTGTGGTGTTGGAGAAGACTCTTGAGAGTCCCTTGTACTGCAAGGAGATCCAACCAGTCCATTCTAAAGGAGATCAATCCTGGGTGTTCATTGGAAGGACTGATGCTAAAGCTGAAACTGCAATACTTTGGCCACCTCATGCGACGAGTGGACTCACTGGAAAAGACTCTGATGCTGGAAAAGGTTGGGGGCTGGAAGAGAAGGGGACAACAGAGAATGAGATGGCTGGGTGGCATCACCAACTCTGTGGACATGAGTTTGAGTGAACTCCGGGAGTTGGTGATGGAGAGGGAGGCCTGGTGTGCTGTGATTCATGGGGTCGCGGAGAGTCGGACACGACTGAGCGACTGAACTGAACTGAACTGAACCCCCTATAATCTAAGGTAGAGTTGCTCTAGGTTGGTTAATTCTGTGGCTTAAGAAGATCATCAAGGGGGGGTTGGGAAGTAAGTTCAAGAGGGAGGAGATATATATATACTTATGGCTGACACGCTGTTGTATGGCGGAAACCAACACAACATTGTAAAGCAGTTATCCTCAAATTAAAAATAAATTTAAAAAAGAAGAAGACCATCAAGTGTCACGTTCTAGTCTCCCATACTCAGCACATCAGACCTGAAGTCCCCTAGTGTCCCTATGGTTAAGATGCTGCTAAGTCCATGGTCACATGTATATTCAACAATTTCCAGCTAAAAATAATGATGTCCTCTTCCCAACAAATCATGCATCATCAAAAAAACTTTTCTCTGGGATCCCAAGCAGACTTGCCCTCACATATCAGAACTGGGTCACATGCCACTTCCTAAACTAATCACTGGCAAGAAGAATGGGACCAATCCCCTGAAGGGCTAAAGTGGAGCCCATGTGTTCTGAAGTTCACTGTCTCACAGGGAAGGAGGGGCTCTGCCAACCAGGAATCAGGGTGGGAAGAAAATGGACTCAGAACAGGCAAACCCCTGTGGCCTCTCGAGTTTTATATTTAACTTTTAATAGACATGTGGTATCTACTATTTGGTCTGTTTAAAATTAGAAAAGTGGGACTTCCCTGGTGATCCAGTGAAGTAACCTACTTCACTACGTTAGGTTCATATTGTAACCTACGTAGGTTCACATTGTAATCTGTCAATACAGGAGACATGGGTTCAACCCCTGGTCCAGGAAGATTTCACGTGCTGTGGGGCAGCTAAGCCCATGTGCTGCAACTACTGAAGCCCCTGCACTCTACAGCCCATGGTCTGCAACAAGAGAAGACACCACAATGAGAAGATCTCGCCCAGCAGCTAGACAGTAGCCCTGGCTTACCCAACTAGAGAAAGCCCACTCACAGGAATGAAGACCCAGTGCAGCCAAAAATAAAATAATTTAAAAAGAATTTTTTAATTAGAAAAATGACTGAACAGGTCTAAATAATTCTGAACAAAGAAAAAGTCCTGAAAAGTAAATCATCAATAAAGGGTGGCATGCTAATTTTTTTAAACACCTATCCTATATAGATAATATGCCATACTTAGGGCTTCCCAGGTGGCTCAGCTGGTAAAGAATATGCCTGCAATGCGGGAGACCTGGGTTCGATTCCTGGGGTGGAAAGATCCCCTGGAGAAGGGAACCGCGATCCACTCCAGTATTCTGGCCTGGAGAATTCCATGGACTGTACAGTCCATGGGGTCACAAAGAGTTGGACACGACTGAGTGACTTTCACTCACTCATGCCATACTTATATACTAAATTCTTGCTAAAAATGCATAGTTGGAGCACAACTGTGAACTTTCTCTAAAGTATATTAGGTTAAGACTGACTTAAGTAAAAGCTCTGGCTTTTATGGGAGCTGTTAGCAATGAAAATATATTTGGCAGCTACGGTTCCCTGGTATGAACCATGTGATAATCAAATGTAGTTTCCTTTACTCATAGCCAGAACTAAAACAAAATATTTCCCTGAATACCTTAGTCAATATAAGATCAAATAGAGCCACAATTCATGAACTGACAAAATGCTGTTCTTTCTGTTAGAGACAGTTATTGCTTTAGGTATTTTATACAAAACATAAGTAACACTATACTGTGCTTTTTTCATAGCCCCCAAAATAATAAAGTCCGCTTTCTATCTTTACCATTATATTAAATACATAAAATACACATAAATATGCATCAGTTCAGTTCAGTTCAGTTCAGTCGCTCAGTCGTGTCCGACTCTCCGCGACCCCATGAATCACAGCACGCCAGGCCTCCCTGTCCATCACCAACTCCCGGAGTTCACTCAAACTCATGTCCACAGAGTCAGTGATGCCATCCAGCCATCTCATTCTCCGTCGTCCCCTTCTCCTCCCGCCCCCAACCCTTCCCAGCATCAGAGTCTTTTCCAGTGAGTCAACTCGTCGCATGAGGTGGCCAAAGTATTGCAGTTTCAGCTTTAGCATCAGTCCCTCCAATGAACATCCAGGATTGATCTCCTTTAGAATGGACTGGTTGCATCTCCTTGCAGTAAAAGGGACTCTCAAGAGTCTTCTCCAACACCACAGTTCAAAAGCATCGATTCTTCGGCGATCAGCTTTCTTCACAGTCCAACTCTCACATCCATACATGACCACGGGAAAAACCATTGCCTTGACTAGACGGACCTTTGTTGGCAAAGTAATGTCTCTGCTTTTTAATATACTATCTAGGTTGGTCATAACTTTCCTTCCAAGGAGCAAGCGTCTTTTAATTTCATGGCTGCAATCAGCATCTGCAGTGATTTTGGAGCCCAAAAAAATAAAGTCTGACACTGTTTCCACTGTTTTTCCATCTATTTCCCATGAAGTGATGGGACCAGATGCCACGATCTTTGTTTTCTGAATGTTGAGCTTCAAGCCAACCTTTTCACTCTCCTCTTTCACTTTCATCAAGAGGCTTTTGAGTTCCTCTTCACTTTCTGCCATAAGGGTAGTATCATCTGCATATCTGAGGTTATTGATATTTCTCCCAGCAATCTTGATTCCAGCTTGTGCTTCTTCCAGCCCAGCATTCCTCATGATGTACTATGCATATAAGTTAAATAAGCAAGGTGACAATATACAACCTTGACGTACACCTTTTCCTATTTCGAACCAGTCTGTTGTTCCATGTCCAGTTCTAACTGTTGCTTCCTGACCTGCACACAGATTTCTCAAGAGGCAGGTCAGGTGGTCTGGGATTTCCATCTCTTTCATATGCAATATAAAATATTGCAACTCAGTGGTAAAGAATCCACCTGCCAATGAAGGAGACACAAGAGACACAGGTTCGATTCCTGGGTCAGGAAGCTCCCCTAGAGTAGGAAATGGCAACCCACTCCAGTATTCTTGCCTGGGAAATTCCATGGACAGAGGAGCCGGGCAGGCTGCAGTCCTTGGGGTCGCAAAGAGCTGGACATGACTGAATGACAGAGCACGCACACAAAGGTATCTGATGGATAAACACATGAATGTGTATGCATGTGTGTATATAACATGCATTTCATTTTATATACAGTATTTTTATTTTGAAATATACCAGTGTTAATACCACGCCAATTTAAGGAAAGCATTAGGAATAAAGCAAATTTATAATAATCTGAGTGAGTGTGCTGATGTCAGGAATAAGTACTGTTACAATAAGTATTCTAATATAACTATTACTGCTGTTAATCTTAATAACTAACATTTTTATAACTTTATCTCAGGCACTGTGCTAAGTACTTTTAAAACATTAACATACTAGCTTGGTAAAAAAAAAAAAATGTGTTCAGAGGCAATTAGGTGATATGATGGGCCAGTTACCCATAATGTTTGGCAATCAGAAGGCTTTCCTAACATAAATTTCCTATATCTTAATGGTTCCCTTTGACTGCAGACTCTGCCCTCTAATCACTTCATTCATTTATTTTTCTTTTTATTTGGAATTCAATATTTACTTTCATGTTTCCTAAAATACACTTAAAATCAAAGGCTGTATACATATATCATAAAATATCATAAATTATCACTATACCATTCTAGCAGTGATGTTTAATTTGTCAGTTAAATTTACCACATAGCACTACCCCTTTCATATGTAAGATTCCCAAGGCATCTAATGTAAATCATAAGATTTGAAACCAGGCCAACAGATGGTTGGATTTTCAAGACACCCAGCCACAGCTGCCACTTTATGTTAGCATCAGATTAATAACTGATACACCCGTTAAAATATAGTGAGCCATCACTAAGATTAATTTGCTCAGTTACTTATCTTGCAACTTCCTTTAATTCAAGCAGATGTAAAAAAACATAAGCTGGGAGTTCCAACTATTAGTTCTCTTTCATTTTTATTTGGGCATAACAGTGAAATTTCAAATATTTTCTTTTTAGTAGACAGATTTCATCAGGGAAACTTTCTTACAGGTTTCATCAAGAAAACCTGTAAGAAGAAAACTATTAGATTACAAAAAGGAACAAGACTGGCACTTGAAATATAATATTCTACCATGTCAAAGGTTCTGCTTTTCAAGAACATTATGATTTCTAAGTAGGATGACATAAGTCTCAGTTAAACCAGGATAACTTGGTTTTCTTGGTTTTCTTCTAACTCAGCAAAGTACACTTCCAAGGGTACCGTTTGGATGATAAATTACATGGTCACACAATTTATGTGCCATAGAGTAAAGAATTAAATACCTTGCACTCAGCTTTATTAAATTACATGATAATTTTGAACAGGGAAAATTTCTAGCTGCTAAAGTTTTCAAGTGAAAAAACAGTGTACAGTTCCCTTAGGTGATAAACTGTCTTTTTACTTTTCCTTCTTCTAACATGCCTGAAACAGACTTATCTTAAACAGTCTAAGTAAAGATGAAATTTTCTTAATCATTTCCCTGTCAATCTGCAAAAGAAAACAAGACAAAAATCTGGGGCCCTGCCCTCCACAAAAGAGGCATTCCTATATTCCTATAGAATATAAATTTCACATAATATGATTTTAACATATCATTTCACATAGATATGCTATTGTCAGTCTTGGGTATTTTTCTACTTGTCACATTTTTAACCACAGGATGCTAAAATGGAAATTTAAAAGGGATGAACAAAAAACTGAGAGAGGAATCAAACCAGTTTATATTTTATAGAGAGATAACTGAGTAGCCATCAAAATTAATCTGTTCAAATAAATGGTTGGAAATATTGATCAAATTTAAGCTTGGAGAGTTGTCTGAGGAATAAATTTTTTCATAGTTTTCTTGGATACATGTACTGAAGCAGAAGCTCTTAAATGTTTTGGCCTCAAGACTCTGTTACACAGTTAATACTTATCTACAATCTCTCCCTACCAAGAGCTTTTGTTTATTTGGTATATTTACTAATTAGAAATTAACAGATTTTAAAATGTATTGCATTCTTTTCAAATTATCAATGATAAATTCACTATATATATATAATGTCATCACAAATATTTTGTGAAAATAACTATATTTTTAATTAAAAATTTTATAGTGAGATGAATGGCATTATTTTACATTCTTGTGACTTTGTTTAATGTCTGGCTTAATCAAAGACAGATTTATCCTCATATCTGTTTCTGCATTCAATCTGTTGCAATATGTTGTTTCATTTGAAGTATAAGAAAAATCCAGCCTCACAGAGAAGTATATTTGAAAAAGGGAGGAGAATAACAGCCTTTTCAGATAACTGTGGACATTCTTCTTTGACATTGCACTGAAACTCAACAAGATGTAGTTTCTTAAAGATTAGTTGCAATGTTGAACCTTAAAATGGATCAATAAACTTTCATACTCTTTACAGTCAAATCTTTTGGTCTATCTTGAATATTAATGGATCTTTTATCCACACATGTCTTTGTAACAAAACGCATCAGTCATTTTAAAAATACAAATTCACTGAGTTACAAAGATTCTCCATATTTTGACATATTTCATGATATAACATCAAAAAATTCATTAATGTCACGTCTTACTAAGAAAGTCTTTATGGATTACAAAGAGGAGCAAGTAAACACCTGAGGGAAAGGAAAATTTCAGTATCTTGATAATGATAATGGTTTCACAGGTACATACATATGTTAAAAACTCATCAATTTATATACTTTAAACAGGTACAAATTTTAAGTATAAATTATACCTCAAAAACGTAAAAACAAAGTTTGATAGATAAAAACAACCTGGGAAAATAGAGTTCCTTATTCTACTCTGTTCTCTTGCCGTATAAAATTTTCCATTAAAAAAAGTGGGGAAGTTTAGGAATCTGTTTACTCACAGTAATAGATCAGTTTTCTTAAATTCTTATTATTGTCTGAAAGCTTGAGTTTTATTATTGGTGGTAAATGATGTCAGTTTTCTTTGATGTGACAGGTTTATTTCTTTTCAAGAAAATGGCTGCCAAATACCCAAATGTGAAAACAAAAATGTCTAAGGGTCCTTTTTTGAGAAAAAAATGGTGTTCCATGAAGGGAAGTAGCTACTTTAGCTTGCAGTTTAAACAACCACACTATGCTTTTCCTTGAGTCAATCTCCCACTTCAATATATGGAGGTGCTTTATGAGCACCTCTCATTTTTGTTACATAAATATTAAAAAGATACATCCTCAAAGGTTGAGATTAAATACAATGAACAATTATTACTACTCAGCAAGAACATTCTTAGGTTAAATTGGCTTTTTTTTTTTTGCAACTGCTTTGATTCACACTGGTCACTCACAGTTTTAACCACCAATGCTATTGCACCATCAGTGTAAATCTCAATCCCAAAAGAAAAGGCAAATAATATCTTAGTATTATCATAAAAATAGTTTTGCCCTCACACAGACCCTACAAGTATCTCAGAGCCTGCCAGGGACCCATGAATCAATCTGTGAAAACTAGTGAACTAAAGTCATTTTAAAAGAGTTTAAAGCTCAACAAAAGTATAACCTTACAAATTATCAGACTATTAAATCACTCAGAAGATAAGCACAATGAAACACATTTTTACTAATAAAAATAAATGATTTGATGAGAAAAAAACAGATATTTAAACAAATATATTTTGTCAATACCCCTACCTACTAAGTAGACCTTTAAGTGGGTGTATGACATTTTAGCAATATAAACACTTTCAAATTAAACACTTTACAAATTTATCGCTTAAATGACAAAGGCTCAGATTTTAGGATTCTAGAAAGCTTTTGAGTGTCCTAGCTATGCTTCTCTTGGAGAAGGCAATGGCAACCCACTCCAGTGTTCTTGCCTGGAGAATCCCAGGGATGGGGGAGCCTGGTGGGCTGCGGTCTATGGGGTCGCACAGAGTCGGACACGACTGAAGCGACTTAGCAGCAGCAGCAGCAGCAGCTATGCTTCTCACCCAAGGAAGAAAAACTGCTGACTTCCTTTTCCCTCCCACTCCTGACCCGTCAATCAGTGCGTCAGGACAACATTACCTTCCATAGAGAAGATCTCCATGCTTACATACCAAACTGGGCAAGATCCAGAGCTTTTGGAGCTCTGCCTTGGCCACAAATGGTAAATGAGAACTTAAGATGAGGACACCAAAGTCAAATCTGAGGGTCTCCTTGGACATAACCTCCAAAAATCCTTTTCATTTGGCTGAACCACCACCTACACAGGACCAACGGGAATCACTGGATGGCCCACGACAAGCCTTTTAAGACTGACAAGATTGGCCTGAGTTGTCTAGGTCTTTTAACAGTGATTCTCAAAAAGCAGGGACATCTGGATAGAATAAATTCATTGACTCAACTCACCCAGAATTCTCCCTAGTGTTCAGCCCATAAAATCTGAGTCTGGTGTCCTGTTAGTCCGAATGGTTTGACATTGGATACATACTGCTGACTACAGCTGTAATGACTCTAACCTACTGACCGGGACTCTTCTAGTCTATCACCACATCTGCATAGGCCTGTTTGCTTCTACTTCAGCCAACCCCCTCACTGCCTCTTCTACAGTCTGGAACTATTTGAAGGTCTTATCTTTAAGATCCAATCTTGTGTCCTTATGATGTGTATTAAACTCCACCCTCTTATTATCCCACATCTATCTACACAGTCTCCTTTATCACATATTCACTGACTTAGTATATTCAACTGTGCCCATCTCCTTTCCCACCTCCCTCACCAACTCCTCAAACACATAAACCTTCCCCATATAGCTTCTTCAGCTAACTAGACTATAAACTCAAAGTTCCTCCTATCACTAATATTACTACTATTCCTATCACTTAATATTATCACTAATATTACCTCTGCTCTGCCCTGCCTCCTAATGTACTGCTTCTCTCCCCAGTAAACTGTACCTATTGTTCCTGGACAGTGTCCTTTCTCTACCATCCATCTCAGCCTATTTATCCAAGCCCTGAAACTCCCCATCCTCAGCTCTCCTATAAGCTAAAGTTATACGCTTCTTCCACTATGTCCTATCAAAACCCACCATTGTTATGGATGAAGCTCTGTTCATCTACTCCTCCCTCTCCATTTTTCAGATGTAGTCTTAGCTCCCCAGTGACACTGTATACTCTTAAGGACTATGTCTTACACTTCTCTGTATCTCGTGATACCCAAGAGGAGTACACACATCGTACACACACAATAACATTTATTAAGTTAATGATGAGTAATTATTATTAAACAGCTGGGGTTCCCAGAATATCATATTTGAACCTTTGCTTGCCAAAGTTATAAAGTACAAGGGCCTGAAAAAAAAATCTTCTAGACCTTTCCAAATTCTCCACTGCCTCCTATGAGAAATATCTGACAGCTGAAAGTAAACTAGTCTTTGCAAGCACTAAATTGCTCATTAATCTTCCAAATGGTGTCATTTAGTCAATTACTTTCCCAGAGGAAATATAAATGGAACAGAGGTGCCACGGAAAAATTAATACACCCAACTCCAGTAAGTAACTCACAGAGAAGAGCTTTCACCACCCTAGGACACCCGAGCTATATTTCATTCCTGGATTCACCAGGAAGGGCTGGTTTTACACTTAAAAAAAAAAAAATTTATTTTAAATGACTAATGAATGCAGTTAGGTTTGCAAGGAGTTACAGCCTAATATTAAGTAAGCATATTATCAACCAAATTTTTGATGAGAATTAAAAAGCAGAACTTTTTTCTTACATCTGAATGTATGACTATTGCCTCCATAACCTACCAAACTTCCCCCTAACACTCCACATCAAGAAGCACAATGACAGAAGTTGGAGAGGAAAATGCTCAGCATGGAAACGTAAAGCAGGCCCAGGGAACGGGAAGAGCTGCCAGGAGATCCAAACTCAGATGCTGCCGGGAACCATGGAGGTAGTGTGACTGAGTTAAGCAAACGGTAAAAGAAGACCAAGAGTGAGGGGGTGATGAAAGGCAGCTGCTTCAAGGTGTACCTACTACTCACCCAGGAAATCACTGCATTCAAGATCGTGAAACAGGTGTGGCCATATTTTTTTATTGTTCAAAGGCACCAGAAACCCAGCTTTTTTTAAGTAAAATTACCCCTAAATTGGAAACAATTATAAAACAAACAAAAACCCTGTGTTAGTCCAGTATTAATACAACATGTTGTAGTTGTTTAGTCACTAAGTCGTGTCCGACTCTTTTGCAACCCCATGGACTGTAGCCTGACAGGCTCCTCTGCCCATGGGATTTCCCAGGCAAGAATACTAGAGTGGGATGCCATTTCCTTCTCCAGGGGATCTTCCCCACCCAGAGATCAAACCTGCATCTCCTGCATTAGCAGGCAGATTCTTTACAACTGAGCCACCAGGGAAGCCCAATACAACACGAAGGGTTGCTAAGTAGTGATCTTCGGAACACACACTAAGTCTGGTGGGGTGCAAAAAAAATTCTAAAAAAAACTTCCTAAAACTAAATCTCTATTTCACACTCACTTTTAGTAGCTGAATTTCTCTTTCTTAATCTGAGTGTCTGAGTACTTAATTAATGATCACACCAGATAGATGAAAAGCTCAAATGTAAAAATAACCAAAAAGCAGAAGAAAATATAAATGAAAATGTATCAGATTTTTAGTTTGGAGATGACTCTAGTCACAGTAATTAAAGAAATCACAGAATTTTTGTTACCTATAATTTTACAAAACTAAAAAACATCTAATATGAAAAATTTCTTGTGACCAAAACTGAATGCAAAATAAAACCTGGAAAATATCTGAAGCCAATATAGCAAAAGGCTAATAATCTTTACTCTTCAAGAAAAATCCTCACAAACTTTTAAGAGACACAAGAAGAATGAAATCCAACTCCTTATGGACAAAAATAGCTTGCTGCTGCCAGTCCCTAATACAAAGCAATTACCCTGTGGGACCAGGGCTGAGACATCTGCAAAACCACACATGGCGTTATGAGTGGGAAACATACACAGTTAAATGAGTTCTCAAAAAAACTTTAAAAGCACCAGAGGAAATCAAGTGCCACAGAAGACCCAAAAAATAGAAGAATTCACACCCAAGGAACCAGATCTTCAAATATAAGAACTTTCAAAATTAACTATATTGAAATCATCAAAGAGATAAATGAAGGAATACATCCATAAGCAAAGAGTCAAGCAGGAAAATATGATAAAAATCAACTGCAAATCTTGTAAATGAAGCATATAGTCATTGGTATTTTTTAAATGTCCTAAACAGTATAACTGAGACAGCTGAAAAGAAAATCAGTGATTTGAAATCCAGTATTATCCAAGAATGCACCATTAACAAATTAAGATAGGAAATATGAAAATCTAAAAATTCTCTCCCCACAAAAATTCACCTTTCTATATATACAGTTTTATGAATAATTTCAGGAGGTTCCCAGAGTTCCTGAAGCCCAAATTCTACTCTAAAATTCTGAACAAAGTATATTATGATCATCTGAAATCTGTCCCATTCTTTGTATACAACACAATACTGGTTTCAAGGTTCAGGGAACAGACATTATATTTGAATTAGGATCAAATTAAAGAGTAACCATACCAAATATAAGCCAATTAAATCTGAACAAAAGGGTGGAAGATCTATAAAACACCTTTCTCCAAAGAAAGCACCCATATGGCTAAAAAGCACATGAAAAGATGCTCAACATCACTAATTATTTGACCAAAACTACAAATAAGATATCACCTCACACTGGTCAGGGTGGCTTCCCTGATGGCTCAGACGGTAAAGAATCCACCTGCGAAGAGGGAGACCTGGGTTCGACCCCTAGGTTGGGAAGATCCGCTGGAGGAGGGCATGGAAACCGACTCTAGTATTCTTGCCTGAAGAATCCCATGGACAGAGGAATCTAGTGGGTTACAGTCCATGGGGTTGCAAAGAGTCAGACACAACTGACAGACTTTCACTTTCACACTGGTCAGAATGGCCATCATCAAAAGTCTATTATACAAACAATAAATGCTGGAGAGGTTGTGGAAAAAAGAGAACCCTCCTACACTGATAGTGGAATATAAACTGGTACACCCACTATGAAGAACAGTATGGAGACTCGTTAAAAACTGAAAACAGAGCTACCATAATATCCGCTAATCCCATTCTTGGACATATATCAGGAGAAAACCATAATTCAAAAAGATACATGCTCTCCAGTGTTCACAACAGCACTATTTACAACAGCCAGGACACGGAAGCAAGCCAAATGTCCATCAACAGAGGAACAGATAAAGAAGATGTGGAACATAAACACAATGGATTATCACTAAGCCACAAAAAAGAGAAGGAAATAATGCCACTTGCAGGAACACAGATGGACCCAGAAATTGTCGAATTGAGTGAAGCAAGTCAGAGAAAGACAAATATCATATGACAGACATCATTTATATGTGGACTCTAAAAGAAAAGGGTACAATTGTACAAATGAACTTATCGACAAAACAGAAATAGAGTTACAAATGCAGAAAACGAGCTTACGGTTACCAGAGGGTAAGGGAGGGCGAGGGATAAATTGGGAGATTGGGATTGACATATACACACTACTATATATAAAATATGTAAGTAATAGGGAGCCATTGTCTAGCACAGGGAACTCTACTCAATACTCTGCGACGGCTTAAATGGAAAAAGAATCTAAAAGAGTGGAGAGAGAGAAAGAGAGAGATGCATAACCAATTCACTTCACTGTATACCTGAAACTAACACAACATTGTAAATCAACTATACTCCAATAAAAAAAATTTTTTAAGGATAATACAAAAAAAAATCTGAACAAGAAATGAAACCCACAAAGAAAGCATCCTGAATCCTGCCCAATATTTTCTGCTGTAAAACTCAGGTAAGTTCAAGAAAATCAGTAATTATCCACAGCAAATATGACTCTAGTGTGTATTAAAATTGGCTAATGATTATAAAATAATTATCATTTTAAATGTCAACATTAATGTTAAGAATGGTAGGAGAATATAGATTATGTGTAATAGGCAAAAACCACATTTTTAAAATAATGTTAATGATCTGTATGGGTGAAATTTGAAAGAAGCTAAATTGCTCTGAATTAGAAAAGGATGAGATATAAAGAGCCTGAGAGGAAAAGTCGAGAGAAATTGCCTAGGATGAGGGGAGTTTTAGAAACCAAGCTGGAAAAGAGCAGTAAAAGAAAATTCAGTGAGTGGAGCACAGTAATTTGGGGTGAGCTGAACAGAGCTGTATAATGGCAATATTGGAGATCCATGCTGTGAGCTGCATAATGCAGGCCCACAAACCTTCAGTAAAATCTACATATTGCTCTTTTTAAAAAAAATAGGAGTGAGAAAGGCAATGAAGCACCGAGTTCTTCTTCAAGGTTGGTCTAAAGTAATTACAGAGAAGATATGGAAAGCTAGCCAAAATCTGTATTATGCAAGAAGGATTTAAATTTGCTTTTTACAGTGAACTTAAAGAGAAATGTTTGGTCCGCATCAAAACTTTGATGGAAGCCAGCTCTCTTACAGAGGTTCTGAAAACAAAAAAGTCTTCCTTAAAACACACTTGACATGTTTCAGAACACAGAATTCAAATTACATACTGAGTATCTTCTGTTTAAGAGGGCTAAGCTCTTTGGAAGGTAAAATGGCTTCTCTGATGAGAATTTAGAAATAAAATCGTCTTCTTGAACATTTTTAAAATACTTTCTGTATAAAGATTCTTTCAGGATGTATATTTCCATAGGTTTTCTTCAAGCTGACCTTGATGGTGGAGAGAAAGTACCTTGGTTGAAGATCCTTGAGATATTTAGATACACGTTTTTATCTTCTCTATTTTCACGTCACTTAAAAAGTATACAAATGATGTCGTCTTGAAGTTCACAATGTTATAAGAAGATTGCCCAGCTTGAAATAGTAAATTTCAATCACAACAGATCAGGTTCCTTTGAGAGACAGCCACATTGCAAACGAGAAATACTTCTGTTCTAGTTTTTCACATTCTTCTTTTGGTGTCCATGCTCTGTACTTGGAATCATAACTGTGTATGAATCTGTCTCATCACAAGCCATCTCCCTCATAAGATGACAGAGCATTTATGCATGAATCTTGGTCTCCCCTCAAAACATGTTCTTCTTAAGGAAGAAATTGAAAGACAAGTTTTCGATCTCTGCAGGCCACCTATGCTTTCTCTATTCAGAGTAAAACTTTCTCGCCTGGCATATTCTATTCCTAATTAAAAGCAGCAAAGATGAAAATACCCGGCATAGAAGGCTGTGATCATATAGGCCTTCACCGATGAAAACGCTTTCTTCATATTCACAAAATAAAATTATACTGAAATGAATTTTGAATCAAAATTTCAAGACTTCATGACGATTATATTTTAAAGCACAGAAGTATAAAAACTATAGGTACCAAAATCTTGACTGATAAATATAAATACTAAATATGTTCCACAAAATTGTTAATATATTATTGTCAAAACATAACGTTTAGGAAAATATGTCACTGAGAAAAACATACAACATAAACATTTGCCAAAACAAAATGACGCTGAAGAAATCAAAACCAAAGATAATAATTTTTAAATGCCACTCACCAATCACAATTGAAGACTCACAGTGATAATAGCCATTACTTTGCTTTTTCTTCAGCATGGAGCAAAGATCTATACAATGTACCACTTCTTCTCCAAATCTATGGCTGATAAATTTTTCATACAATTTGGGGTCTATTTTTTTCACTCCCTTGAAATGACAAGACAAAAATCACAAAAATCAATCATTTCACTTAGGCAACCAATTCATATCTCTATCACTTTCTTAGAACCTCATAGTTTTGGTATACAGTCCTGCCTGCCTGCATCTAAAAATGGATACCACAAAATTGCTGCAAAGTTGTTTTTAAAGTCTCTCTGTCTGGAATGAGTTGTATTTAAAAAAAAAAAAAAATTGAAGAGTGTAGAGCAAAAATAATAAGGTATATATCAAGTTGAAATTTGAGATATCAAGGAAAGAGTAATCATCTCCAAAAACAATGGAGAAATGGAAGAATTTTTCAGTGACATGGAACGTAACATTTCATAGTGTGTAGAACATAACATTTGCATCCATTTTAGTAAATGGATGCAATTTTTAAACTCCTTATGTAAGAATCATCTGAAAGACAATTAAAGGCTATTCAAATTGGAGTCAATAGGTCTTTCAAGTTTTTCTCTACCTGCCCCTCCTGATTCTGCGTGCTTTCATAGCAGAAATAGGGCTTATTGTGGAAAAATTAGTAACCTGGTAGTTCCCCCAAACATGGGAAAGAATGTCTCCCTCTCCCCTTACTATACATGGTCCTATACCTGCCTCAGAGTCCCAAAACACATTAAGATGTCTCATTAAGATGAAGATATAGTACTTTACAGGGCAAGTTTACTAGCTGGCCATGTGCAAATTTTTCTTTTAAATGTATATATATATATATATATATTTACATTGCCCTAGAAATACCTGTCATTTCTAAAACTCAGAAAATATAAAGAATATAGAAAAAAAATGAAAATGAAAAATCATTGATGACCCTGTTATTTATATATTAATAAAATACGTTAACCCTGTGATATATATATTCTTCAAGTCTTTCTCTATGCATGTATGTTATTTTCAAATTATACTTATATAAATCCTGCTGCTGCTGCTAAGTCACTTCAGTCGTGTCCGACTCTGTGTGACCCCATAGACAGCAGCCCATTAGGCTCCCCCGTCCCTGGGATTCTCCAGGCAAGAACACTGGAGTGGGTTGCCATTTCCTTCTCCAATGTGTGAAAGTGAAAGTGAAGTCGCTTAGTCACGTTTGACTCGTAGCGACCCCATGGACTACAGCCTACCAGGCTCCTCCGTCCATGGGATTTTCTAGGCAAGAGTACTGGAGTGGCTTGCCATTGCCTTCTCCGATATAAATCCTACTAAAGTATAATTAGAATATGTACTTTCCCTTTTTATTCACAAAAATCACAAAAAATTTTTAAAATGCAGATATAAAAACAAATTAAAATCACACGCAACTACTACTAAAATTTTATGTATTTTATTTTTCCTATGCATGAGTTGTACCATGAGTACTATTTGATAATCAGTTTTTTTCAGTTAATATGTCAAATTGATAAGTAATAAATAAATGTGAAAAATGTTTTTATATTTTTATAGTATTCCATTGTATGTAGATATAATTTATTCACTCAATTCTTTATTGTTGAACATGTCAGGGAGTTAAGATCCCACATGCCTCAGCCAAAAAAAAATATATATGTATATATAAAAACATGTTTTTGTTGAGATATGTGTTTCAGCTGAGCTCCTGATCTTTCCTAACCACTTCACTCAGACCTCCCCACCTCAGTTAACAGCGACCATGTCCGACTTGATCAGGCTGAAAACCTTGGGGTCATCCTTGATTCTCCTCCTTTCCTTAGCTCTACTTCCAATCATATCATATTGGCTCTGCCTTCAAAACACACCCAGTTCTCACCACTCCCCTGCCACCTCTGTCCAAGCATTTCTGTTTCTTTCACCTGGATTATCCCAAGAGTTTCCTGACTATTTTCCCACTGTTTTCTCTTTGGAAGTCAAAGTGATCCTATGAAAACATATACCCAGATTGTGTCATCCTCTGCTCAAAATTCTCCAAAGGGTCTCTCCATTTCTCTCAGAGGAGCCAAACTGCCCCAACCAGCCTGCAGGGTCCTGATCTTCCGTCCCTGGACCTCATGGGCCTCGTGTCCACCACTCTCGCCTTCATCCCTCAGCAGCCTCCCCAACCTTCTCGCTCTTCTGTGAACAAGCCAGGCAGAGCCTACCTCACAGTCCCTGTGCTCGTCCCCGCTTCCTGAAATGCTCCTCCCCCAGATTTCTTCATCGTCCACCCCATCTCCTTTAATTCTCTGCTCAAATACTACTTTCTTAATAGGGCTTCACTTTTTACCTTTTTATATAAAAAGGTGCCTAAGAATTGATGTTTCTGAATTGTGGTGCAAGAGAATATTCTTGAGAGCCCCTTGGACAGCAAGGTGATCAAACCAGTCAATCCTAAGAGAAATCAAACCTGAATGCTCAATGGAAGGACTAATGCTGAAGCTGAAGCTCCAATACTTTGGCCACCTGATACAAACAGATGACTCACTGGAAAAGACCCTTATGCTGGGAAGGACTGAAGGCAAAAGGAGAAGAGGGCAGCAGAGGATGAGATGGTTGGATAGTATCACTGATTCAACGGACATGAACTTGAGCAAACTCCAAGAGACACTGAGGGACAGAGAGGCCTGGTGGGCTGCAGTCCATAGGGTTGTAAAGAGTCAGATACAACTTAGCAACTGAACAACAACAGGGCTTCACTTAACCTCACCATCCCTCCTCCCCAAGCAGTCCTCCCAAATCCTCTCTTTCTCCCCCGTACATACTTATGTTTCACCATAGCACTTACCATCTTCTAACGTATTATGTAGTTCACGTTTATGTTCACTGTCTGTCTTTAGCTGTCTCTCTCCATTAGAACAGGAGCTCCACACAAGGATTTTTGTCTGATTTTTATTCTCTGAAATATCCTCAGTCCCTTATAGCTTATGGGCTTCCCTTATAGCTTAGTCGGTAAAGAATCTGCCTGCAATGCAGGAGACCCGGGTTCAATTCCTGGGTTGGGAAGATCCCCTGGAGAAGGAAATAGCAACCCACTCCAGTAAGCTTGCCTGGAGAATCCCATGGATAGAGGAGCCTGGCAGGCTACAGTCCGGACATGACTTAGCGACTAAACCACCACCACCATCCTCAGTCCCTAGAACAGTGCTTGACATGAAGCAGGGCTCGATAAATAACTGTCACAAGTGCAAAGGAGGATAAAGTTTCAAGAAGAGGATAGTTGACAACATCAAACACTGTTCATTCAGAGTTCAGCAAGAAAGAAAATGAATGGCTTTCTTTTGATTTGGTGAGCAGAAGTCCATGAGGGACAGCAGAGCCTAATGCTGAGGGTCAGTTAGTGCATGAGTGCAAGTCCCTACTTGGCCACTTCTCAGCCATGTGGCCTCATTTCAGTTTTCTTATCTGTAAAATGAGGCTAACAATCATACCTACCTCTAAGTGCTATTATGCACCAAATGAGTCAATTTAAAGAAGTGCTTAAAACAGTGAAATATGGTAAATGCTATAGTATATTCTAGATAATTATTATTAGTAAAGACTAGTGAAAATCATAGGTAAGATCTCAGGGGGAAAATGTTCTAAGTAAATGGAAACTGACCATCTTATTTCTCTTTCAAATGCTTTTTCATTTGTGTGTGTTTGTTGTGTGGGGATGGGATGGGGAAAGAGTGTCATTCATTCCCTTTGAACAGACAAAAGATTAGTGATAACTTAGCAGAAAAATCAAGACCTTCAGTTTTCAAGATGCCATTGCCAGCACTGTATGGCCACTATAATCTCCATTTCAGTTTTGTAAGATGTCACTATTTTTAAAAAAAATAAGGAATAAAGGAAACATAAAAGCTACTCTAATCTGTTAGGCTAATTAATTTAATTTTAGCAAAAAGTAAGTACCAACTGTTTTGCAAGAATTTTCCACAGATGACTTCCAACATGAATCTTAAGAAGATATTTTTTACTGGAGAGTGAAATGAACTTAGTTCTTTAACCCATAATTTACAGTGAGAGCTGTGGTTCAAAGAGGCAGGAGACCTTATGAGGCACTAAAAGTTATATGCTCTGATCAGAAAACATCTTCAATAATAAAAGCATCCAGAACAGATGCTTTGTCTGTTATATAATATTGGCATGGTCCTTGTTCTACAGGGAATTTTTTGTTTGACAATATATTTTGTAAGACTTTTTTTAGGCTCTTTTGTCCCTTGGAAATATATTTCTTTTCTAGTAAAATCTATGTGAATTAGTCTCACTATCCAGCTGCACCAGGTGGTATTTCTCCTTCATAATAAGGAAAGGACTTTCATTCAAAGAAAATAAACAAGTACATCAAAACTGGGTATCTACAGAGTAAAACTAAGCAGCCTCTAATTTTCCAAATGGATCCACTGGGTTGTCAAACTAGTACCAGAGACATCAGACTGCAAATCTATCTTTTAAAGCTAAAAAGGATGGTTTTCAGGTTTTGGATCACAAATTAGTCTTTGCTTCCCTTCTTCATAGCCCAGACCCTTTCCAAGGTACCTCATCATTTAAAGAAAAGATGGAAGTTTAACATGGTTGTTGTTGTTGAGTCTTTAAGTCACGTCAGACTCTTTGTGACCTCACGGATTTTAGCCCACCAAGCTCCTCTGTCCATGGGACTTCTCAGGCAAGAATACTTGAGTGGGTTGCCATTTCATTCTTCAGGGGATCTTCCCCACCCAGGGATCGAACCCAGGTCTCCTGCATTACAGGCAGATTGTTTACCACCTGAGCCACCAGGGAAGCCCATAACATATTAGGAGAGCGCAAAGAAAAGCCTCAAAAATGTTTAGAGACAGGAAAATCTGACCTGTAAAGGCTGAGAGAGTTGGGATTCTTTCAAACAACATGTAGGGTATCTTAACAAAACCATGCTAAGGGTGCTGCATCCTGGAATGCGGAGTATGCCTGGTGACTGTCGAGTATTATGCTTGAAAATTATTTTTGCTTTGGGACCTAACAGGAACAGGGTGTATTGTTAAGGCTTTGTATTGATAACTGTAACCAATATAACTTATCAATTATATATCATAACACTGAAGGAGAAAATAGGAATTTAAAGACAGAATGTCACACTTTGAAACAATAAATCAGTGGCAAGAAACATCAAACAAAATTTTTTCAAGACTATCTTAATTAATCATCAGAAATGACTGAAGTTTCACTTCCCTTTGGCCTAGTTTCGGGTACAGTTTAGGGAGGAAGGAAATGGTAACCCACTCCAGTATTCTTGCCTGGAGAATCCCATGGACGGAGAAGCCTGGTAGACTACAGTCCACGGGGTCGCAAAGAGTCGGACACGACTGAGCGACAGAACGGAACGGAACGGATCAGTGCTGTTCACAGCCACATGATAATTTCTGATACAGTGGACCATTATACCCTGAAGAACTTCATTCTTGATTGTTACTTGGCACCCAAACAGCCAATACAGGAAAAAATGCCATTGAGAGTGTAAGTATTTTTAGAATCGTCTGATGGCTGCTTCTGATAATTCATGGGTATTATTTACTCAGGAAGCATTCATCATATCATTTAAATTTAGTTAAATGGTGTGCAAAATTTAATATGCACCAAAGAGGGCTCAGTCTTATACTCCTATGCATCCATCTCTATTTTCAGTATAGGAAGTAAACAGCCACAAAATAAGAAAATTCATGTTAGTTAACAATCTGAATGTGAAAATCATTCAGCTAAGGTTCTGAAAGATAAAATACTTATTATTCAAATTTAGTTTCTACAACAAAGTTATTGTGATCAGAGAAACAATGGGATGCCAGTTTTGTTAAGAAGGTTATTTTTTTGGTAATAGATAATTTCATATTATTACTTGTTATCTTATTATAATAATTACAACTTCCATGATGCAAAAATGAACAGACTGCATATCAGACCAAAGGAAAAAAAGTGTCCTTATGAGGTTAAGTTTGCTATTCCTGGAGCTCTGTTATTTTCCAATAGTTTATTTCTGTTACCCAGCAGCTATGAAAGAAATGCATGTTTTCTGTGATAATGGCATGAAATCAAAATTCAAGATGCAAATTAAGACCCAATACAAACTGGCCTGTCATTTTAGGCATCAGCTGATAAAAGAATGGTAATCTTTTATGTTCATTTTCATAAGTGCTAAAAAGTTACATATCTTTAGTGATATGATACCGGTTAGAAAACTACACTTATTTTTTTTAAAGTGGGTTTTCAGTGACTTTCTGTTTCCCAGAGAGCACACACATTTTTTAAAAAATATTTATTCATTTCTTGGTTTGTTTATTTATTTTGCTGTGTCAAATGTTAGTTGCAGCATGCAGGATCTAGTTCCCTGACCAGGAATTGAACCTGTGCCCCCTGCATTGGAAACATGGAGTCTTAGCCACTGGACCATCAGGGAAAGTCCCTAAAATTATTCTTAATGATCACTATTTCCAGTGAAAAGTTACATATTGGTGATTCAAAGTTATAAAAAGATTCTCTAGCCACAAGAGACTTCCCTGAAGCAAATCTTACTTTACAATTCTTAATCACTCCGTCTCTTGGCAAAACCACATTTTTCACTTATTTGTACTATTTTACTTCCATCTTTCCCCAGATACAGACACTTGATGACTTCCTTGTCGGCTAGTCTTCCCCTCAGCCCCTCTCAGTGGGGAAAATGGAGACTCCTCCCATTCAGGCTCAGTCCATCCAAGCCTGTTCATGACAGGGACGGAAAGACATGAGGAGTCTCCACCGCACAGCCAGTGTGCTCTCATATATCATGGTGGTTTCAGATCCAGTGTCTAGCATCCTTGGCTGGGAACTGCCTTGCAGCTTTCCCATCTCCTCCTCCTGCTGCTCTCTGCCAGCCTATCAGCCTGGGCTGTGTCTGGACCCTCTGTCTAGCAATGCCTATTTCCTACCTGGCTGGGGCCCTAACACCCTGCCTCAGGCCTGTCAGTAACTTCAGAGATGAAAAAGTTAACGAGTGATGGGAAATAGAAAAAACAGTGCCATTTTGCTCATTTTCCTGTACCAATCTGAAAAAAAAACAAACGATGCTTTCTACCATCAGTATAACAATACTAGAAAATACTTACATAGTATTTACTATGTACAGGCACTACACTAAGAACTTATTAGCTTATTTAATAACTGCAATAACCCTCTGAGACTAGTACCATTATTATCCCCCGATAAGGAAATTGATTCACAGAGAAATCAGGTCACTTACTGAAGGTCACACAGCTAGTAAGAGGGATAGCTTGGATTCAGACTCAGGGTAAGTGGAGAACACAAATAAATTGAAAAAGAACATAACAATAATATCCAAGCTCTTTCACTATGTAAAACATTAAAATTCTAAGAATACTAATCATTCTTAAGATATACTCATATATACTATCATATTGCTAAAACCAAAGTGAAAATTGCTTTGAGAATTTCTAGCATCTAAAACACCTACATTTAATATGCTGCATTAGTATTAATAAATAAAGTGATAATTATACATCCATAGTAAATGAATTTTATAAAGGGAGATGGCAAAGAGTTCGTAATGTTACTTACACACAGTAAAAACTATCCAAAGTATCCAGACTGTAAGAAGAATTCTTCTACTGCTAACATGCAAATAAACACTGGCAGAGATTATATGCATTTTTTAAATCAGGTGTTTATTTGAGCAACCAGTATTTCTCAGGTCTTCTTTTTAAGTTACTTAATGCTGGAGCATCTATGCACCTCACCATGAGGCTTTCCAGAGAGGTCATCCCCTTAATCCCTCTATTTATATACTTGCGTTTAGCACTACTGCTTTGTTTAATCTTGAGGCTTTAAAGAGAGAAAAAGCAGAAACTCTTTACCCCAGCATTATATCTAACATTTACAATATTGCACCTTTCAGCAAGTAATAAGCAGAAACAAAGCCGCTAGAGCTATGTTTTGAATCTATTGTTGACACCTCCTTCTCGCTGTCCTAACGCTGAGAAGGGATGGATGCTCCTTGGGGGTATCAAGTGGCAAGGAAAGCTGTCACAGAGAAGAGGGGATAGACAACACCCAGTAAAACAAGCCACTTCACAAGAAGCACCAAGAGAATATGCTGCATTGCTTCGTGGTATTGTTTTTATGAGTTGCTGGAATCAAAAAGATCAGAGGCAAAAACACGAACTTGGTTGCGGTTAGCCCATTTACACTGACTATGAATGACATGTTAACTGGAAGAGAACATGTTGAGGGCACTCAGGGAAGTTCTCAAGGTCACAGACTCAGTGCAAAAGCACAGGGACGTTACAATACCTTTATTTACAACACTGTCTGCTCCCATCTAGGCTCATTCTTTGTCTACTTAGTAAACCACAATTCCTCAAGCTTTCTCAAGTAGAGCATAAGAAATCATATGCTGTTTGGCCATATAACTGTTTCTGATATTTGCATGTGGCTTTTCTCATTTCTCATATGGAAAACTCAGCAGTGGCCACAGGACTGGAAAAGGTCAGTTTTCATTCCAATCCCAAAGAATGTTCAAACTACCACACAATTGCACTCATCTCACACGCTAGCAAAGTAATGTTCAAAATTCTCCAAGCCAGGCTTCAACACTACAAGAATCATGAACTTCCAGATGTTCAAGCTGGATTTAGAAAAGGCAGAGGAACCAGAGATGAAACTGCTAACATCCACTGGATCATCAAAAAAACACGGGAGTTCCACAAAAATATTTACTTCTGCTTTATTGACTACGTCAAAGTCTTTGACTGTGTGGATCACAACAAACTGTGGAAAATTCTGAAAGAGATGGGAATACCAGACCACCTGACCTGCCTCCTGAGAAACCTA
The DNA here is from genome assembly GCF_049115385.1 of Moschus berezovskii. Lineage (NCBI taxonomy): Eukaryota > Metazoa > Chordata > Mammalia > Artiodactyla > Moschidae > Moschus > Moschus berezovskii. The sequence continues at coordinate 76,471,914 of NC_142469.1, read as the reverse complement.
TATGCAGGTCAAGAAGCAAGTTAGAACTGGACATGGAACAACAGACTCGTTTCAAATAGGGAAAGGAGTACGTCAAGGCTGTATACTGTCACCCTGCTTCTTTAACTTATATGCAGAGTACATCATGAGAAACTCTGGGCTGGAGGAAGCACAAGCTGGAATCAAGATTGCCAGGAGAAATATCAATAACCTCAGATATGCAGATGATACCACCCTTATGGCAGAAAGTGAAGAACTAAAGAGCCTCTTGATGAAAGTGAAAGAGGAGAGTGAAAAAGTTGGCTTAAACCTCAACAATCAGAAATCTAAGATCATGGCATGCGGTCCCATCACTACATGGCAAATAGATGGGGAAACAATGAAAATAGTGACAGACTTTATTTTGGGGGGCTCCAAAATCAATGCAGATCGTGATTGCAGCCATGAAATTAAAAGATGCTTGCTCCTTGGAAGAAAAGCTATGGCCAACCTAGACAGCATTTTAAAAAGCAGAGACATTACTTTGCCAACAAAGGTTTATCTAGTCAAAGCTATGGTTTTTCCAGTAGTCATGTATGGACGTGAGAGTTGGACTATAAAGAAAGCTGAGTGCCGAAGAATTGATGCTTTTGAACTATGGTGTTGGAGAAGACTCTTGAGAGTCCCTTGGACTACAAGGAGATCCAACCAGTCCATCCTAAAGGCAATCAGTCCTGAATATTCATTGGAAGGACTGATGCTGAAGCTGAAACTCCAATACTTTGGCTACCTGATGGGAAGAACTGACTCGTTGGAAAAGATCCTGATGCTGGGAAAGATTGAAAGCAGGAAGAGAAGGGGACGACAGAGGATGAGATGGTTGGATGGCTTCACTGACTCTATGGACATGAGTTTGAGTAAGCTCTGGGAGTTGGTGATGGACAGGGAAGCCTGGCATGCTGCAGTCCATGGGGTTGCAAAGAGTCAGACACGACTGAGTGACTGAACTGAACTTTTTCATTTCAGTGAAGCAGAGAGCCATAACTAAGGCATCTAGGAATGCTCCCTAGACAGCCCAATCTCAGCTGGAACCTCAACTCCCCTTTATCAAAGTCCAGCTGTGTTCTTGGCTCAGTGCAGCCTAAGGTTACTCAAGTGTAAACAAATTACATCCTACTCCTCCTAATCATCTGTTTTCCTAATATTTTGCTCTTTGGAGCAAATAATAACATGTTCTCCTGAATTCAATAATGTAACCATTTATTTCTATAAACTAAAGATAAAACATCCCATCACCAAATTTCTCCCCAAATACGAACTATAAACTTGTAACTCAATTTAAGATGTTTTCATCCTTCATTGCAATAGCCTTTCATTTAATCAACAATTCTCTCAACATTAAGTAAGTAAATATCAGCAAGTCACTGGTGCAAGAAATTCTCAGGATCTCAACAATGAAAGATGACAGTGAAGCTGTTCTGCAAAAGCTCATTCAGAAATAAGTTCATGAAAAACCCTAATGAATAATTTTAACTTGTCCTGTAACACTGGCCTATATACCGCAACATACTTATATTGTGGTTGAATGTGTTCTGTTTTTATAGCCTAGAGATCAGAAGTATGGAATGATTCAGATAAACTGATTGGATTATCCACAGACAGAATTTTAGACCAAACTATAGCCTCAGATCCAACCTAAATGAGAACTGAAAACCTAGACAATGTAGCAGGGATTATACACTCGCAAAATCTTTTACATGCATCTATAGACATCACTGATGCTGGGTAAGATTGAAGGCGGGAGGAGAAGGGGACAACAGAGGATGAGATGTTTGGATGGCAACACAGACTCATTGGACACGAGTTTTGGTAAACTTCGGGAATTAGTGACGGACAGGGAGGCCTGGCGTGCTGCAGTCCATGGGGTCACAAAAAGTCGGACATGACAGAGTGACTGAACTGAAATGAACTGAACTGATAGACATCACTTGGCTTAAAACTCAACATTCAGAAAACTAAGATCATGGCATCTGGTCCCATCACTTCATGGCAAATAGATGCGGAAACAATGGAAACAGTGAGAGACTTTATTTTGGGGGGCTCCAAAATCAATGCAGATGGTGATTGCAGTCATGAAATTAAAAGACGCTTGCTCCTTGGAAGAAAAGCTATGACCAACCTAGACAGCATATTAAAAAGCAGAGACATTACTTTGCCAACAAAGTCCATCTAGCCAAAGCTATGGTTTTTCCAATAGTCATGTACGGATGTGAGAATTGGACTATAAAGAAAACTGAGCATAGAAGAATTGATGCTTCTGAACTGTGGTGCTGGGGAAGACTCTTGAGAGTCCCTTGGACTGCAAGGAGATCCAACCAGTCCATTCTAAAGGAGATCAATCCTGGGTGTTCATTGGAAGGACTGATGCTAAAGCGGAAACTGCAATACTTTGGCCACCTCATGTGACGAGTTGACTCACTGGAAAAGAATCTGATGCTGGGAGGGATTGGGGGCGGGAGGAGAAGGGGACGACAGAGAATGAGATGGCTGGATGGCATCACCGACTCGATGGACATGAGTTTGAGTGAACTCCGGGAGTTGGTGATGGACAGGGAGGCCTGGCGTGCTGTGATTCATGGGGTCGCAAAGACTGCGCTCATGACTGAGCGACTGAACTGCTAGACATCACTGATTGCAGCAGGAAAGACCTAGACTGTTGTGTAGCTCATCCTGCTCCTAGGCCTCAAGTACTTTCTTCTTTTCCCACTTTCTTATGAATCATTATTCATCAATTTCCGACTTCCTTCCCATCAACATCATTCCTCCCTCCCTCTCTTCGTTCTCAGAGAATACCTCACTTCCCCTAACTCATCCTCTTTCAACTCTCCAGGCATATTCCCTGCACACGACTTGCAACCAAGCCCCTTCCTCACAGGAAGGTATCCCAACAAGCAAATATGACAAGAACTAAGCTAAGGAATGGGAAAGAAATAATGACACCAAGATTCACACTAAGTGGGTTACATGGTAGGAAATGGACAAGGGAGATAGGTGTTCACTGATAGAAGCCTTTTCACTTAATTTGGCTGGAGACAGTCCCTGGATATCATATTAGATAAAAGGAGATAGGAAAAAAAAAAAACAATAACTGGATATCTAACCATCATTAAATATATGTCCTAGAAATCATGTCTAACCCTTACACCAATTTCAAAATGAATATTTCTTCCCAGGTAGAGCAAGAAATATATTCATACATTTTCATTTGCAATGTGACACATATTACTGTATAAAATAATTTTATATAGTAAAATTATTGGATTAAATAAACTCCAATAAAATCATTGGAGTCTTTCTTTTGACATTTAAAACAATCTAAATTTTAATTGGGAAAAATGCCCTAGGTAAACTCTTGAAATACAAATTAAAAGGGTTATAGGAATTCTCTGGTAGTCCAGTGGCCAGAGTTCAGTTCCTGGTTGGGGAACTAAGATCCCTCAAGACACAAGGCAATAGCCAATAAATAAATAAAAGGATTACACACTTCTTCTAATGGACTCACAGCCAGCATAATATACAAATACTCTATTATATTTTGCTCTCCAAAAAAGTACAGTAAAAAAAAGGTGTCAGGCCAGCCAGTAATTTTCACATAATTTTCTCTTTTAGAGATTTTAAAAATAAAAGATCTTTTGAAAATTTCAGAAACACTTCCAGACTATTAAAATAAAGAGGGTTTAGTAGACAAAAATAAAAACTACTAATAAGAAACAGGGAACCTTGGCATGATAGTTTGTCGAAGATCATGAACACTGGCATGTTCCACTTGCTTTTCTGCTCTACCTAGTATGTTCCTCACCCAGGAAACCTCGACCAGCCAAACTTGACACCATTCCCTGCATGTAGACCTCATACCCACTGTGTACAATTTAAGCACATGCCTGCAGGGATACACCTGGTAGAAAGCTACATTCTGTTGGGAAGTTATGTTTCACATGATTTCCATATCCACTCAGCTAATTACCAGGAGACTACTGCTCCCATCTGGTTCCTCTGAATTAAGTTCTAGAAATATCTGCACTGGAGATTCAAGAGCACAAGGTCCTGTTTACAATTCTCTGATTATCAGGATAGGTCAGGGAGGATGAGGAACAAGACGGACTCCAAAGGGAGCAAGTCATGAAAACAGGATGGGGTATGAAGGTGGGGGAAGGGGGATGCTGCTGAAGGTCCAAGACCATTAGACAAAGTCACAGAACATTCTCCCAGGTAATGGCTGATTCAGACCCCACAGCTGTGCTGGAGACAAAATTGAAACCACTCTGAATGAAATGTTCTGCTCTAAATAAAGTCATGTAACAAATCAGAATCAAAATCAGCCGTAGAGAAGGCTGTAGCCAAGGAAGGAATTTTGAAAAGTACCTTCACACACTGGCCATCGGCTTGAGGTCAACGTAAAGACACAGCTGTACTTAGAAGGCCTTAAAGATGGGTCTCCAAAATGGTGTCACAGAGTTTACTAACAATTAAAAACGCTGGATTTCCCTGGTGGTACAGTGGATGGTAATCTGCCTGCCAATACAGTGGACATGGGTTCGATCCCTGGTCCAGGAAGATTCCACATGCCACAGAGCAACTAAGCCCATGCACTAAATCAACTGAAACTATATGCTACAACTACCGAAGCCCATGCACTAAGAGCCGTGCTCTGCAACGAAAGAAGCCACCGTGATGAGAAGCTTGCACACTCCAACTAAACAGTAGCCCTGCTTTCCGCAACTAGAGAAAGCCCGTGAAAGGAAGGCCCAGCACAGTCAAAAGTAAAACAGATATTAAATATACAAAATGGTGCTATCAGGTAGGTTACAGAGAAAGAACCCCAACTGCCCTTTGGTGATACAAGCTAGATTTGTTAAGTCTTTAACTACAGATAATGTGAAGTTTTGCCCTTGCAAAGAGAAAACAACAATATTATTCATCTTTAATTTATAGGGCTAATCAGTTGGAAGAACTGAGCAATTTAGTATTATTCTATTTTTGAGGTACCTTTCCTTGGGAGAATATGGTTCAAATGAATGGTCAAAATAAATCCGTTCATATTTAGGATTGGAAATAAAACTCCAGTATAAACTTGTTTAGGCATCATCTAAAACTAGTTACACTTCTGGCTAAATGGGGCTCTCAAGGAAAATATAGCCTTACCTTCTTTTATTATGCAGTTAATTATAGTTAACAAGAGGTGACTGGCCAGTGGAGTTTGACCACTCTGTACCGGTAGAGAAAAATCTTATTATCATTCAAATAATCTTAGCTTGATTTGCATTTATGTGACTATTCAGGTGGGTTGGCAATTAGCTGTTACCTATTATACAAGCTAATTTTACATCAACACAATTTTGGAATAAAATTTACATTTTCCTGATCATATGTTCCATTTTGCCTTTAACCATAATCAACCCTCTGTGGGGCTTGCCAATTTCACATAAGATCATTATGCTCCATTCTGTCCTTGACTAGAAACATGAAATCAACAGAGGTCTCAAAATGTCTAAAAATGACTTGACAAAAATGTTCCCCATTACTAATAGTAATAGTTGAGATAGAGGGAACATTCATATTTTAATATAGATAAGAGAGTTCCAGAAAAACATCTACTTCTGCTTTATTGACTATGCCAAAGCCTTTGACTGTGTGGATCACAATAAACTGTGGAAAATTCTGAAAGAGATGGGAATACCAGACCACCTGACCTGCCTCTTGAGAAACCTATATGCAGGTCAGGAAGCAACAGTTAGACTGGTTCCAAATAGGAAAAGGAGTACGCCAAGGCTGTATATTGTCACCCTGCTTATTTAACTTATATGGAGAGTACATCATGAGAAACGCTGGGCTGAAGGAAGCACAAGCTGGAATCAAGATTGTCGGGAGAATTATAATTAACCTCAGATATGCAGATGACACCACCCTTATGGCTGAAAGTGAACAGGAACTAAAAAGCCTCTTGATGAAAGTGAAAGAGGAGAGTGAAAAAGTTGGCTTAAAGCTCAACATTCAGAAAACTAAGATCATGGCATCTGGTCCCATCACTTCATGGGAAATAGATGGGGAAACAGTAGAAAGAGCGGCTGACTTTGTTTTTCTGGGCTCCAAAATCACTGCAGATGGTGACTGCAGCCATGAAATTGAAAGACACTTACTCCTTGGAAGGAAAGTTATGACCAACCTAGATAGTATATTAAAAAGCAGAGACAGTACTCTGTCAACAAAGGTCCATCTAGTCAAGGCTATGGTTTTTCCAGTGGTCATATATGGATGTGAGAGTTGGACTATAAACAAAGCTGAGTGCCAAAGAATTGCTATTTTTGAGCTGTGGTGTTGGAGAAGACTCTTGAGAGTCCCTTGGACTACAAGGAGATCCAACCAGTCCATCCCAAAGGAGATCAGTCCTGGGTGTTCATTGGTAGGACTGACGCTAAAACTGAAAATGCAATACTTTGGCCACCTCATGCAAAGAGCTGACTCACTGGAAAATACCCTGATGCTGGGAAAGATTGAGGGCAGGAGGAGAAGGGGACAACAGAGGATGAGATGGTTGGATGGTATCACCAACTCGATGGACATGAGTTTGGGTGGATTCCAGGAGTTGGTGATGGACAGGGAGGCCTGGTGTGCTGCAGTTCATGGGGTCACAAAGAGTCAGACATGACTGAACAACTGAACTGAACTGAAATCCCAGAATTCTTCCTTAAAAATAATTTTGCTTTCTGCTTATTATGTCCTATATGTTTCAGTGTTCGAAGATGTATAAATTACTGAAAGGTTACAAATGAACATTTAGTGAGTCTATCTTTGAAGACAGTATTTCCAATTTTTAAACAATTAAAAAGCATACTTAGGTTTATCTCAAAATACAGAAACAGACAACAGAACAGCATGAGGCTGAAAAACGCCTTAGAAACAAGACTGAAGCCAGATGCTATATATAGCGCTCTGACACACAATAGATGACACAGTTGACTAATGGCACCTAGACTCTCAGAAGAAATTACAATTCCATCTCACAGTAGATTTCACTACATTTTTAAGCTTTAAAAAAAAAAAAACAAAAAGAGATACTGTGTTGTGTTTTCTTCATTTATTGATTTTTAACTAAGAAAAATCCAAACAGAATTCCATATTATAGCCTCAGAACTAAGTACACTTGATAATATGAAAAGGGACTCAAAAACAACTAAAAATTTTAAGTTATTAGGCATTGGGAGATTCAGGAATAGGCTACTGAAACAACCTGTTTAACGTCAGTTCAGTTCAATTCAGTTGCTCAGTCATGTCCAACTCTTTGCAACCCCAAGGACTGCAGCACACCAGGCCTCCCTGTCCATCACCAACTCCTGGAGTCCACCCAAACCCATGTCCACTGCATCAGTGATGCCATCCAACCATCTAATCCTCTGTCGTCCCCTTCTCCTCCTGCCCTCAATGTTTCCAGCATCAGGGTCTTTTCCAGTGAGTCAGTTCTTGAGTTTCAGCTTCAATATCAGTTCTTCCAATGAACACCCAGGACTGATCTCCTTTAGGATGGACTGGTTAGATCTCCTTGCAGTCCAAGGGACTCTCAAGAGTCTTCTCCAACACCACAGTTCAAAAGCATCATTTCTTCAGTGCTCAGCTTTCTTTATGATCCAACTCTCACATCCATGCAGGACTACTGGGAAAACCATACCTTAGACTAGACGGACTTTTGTTGGCAAAGTAATGTCTCTGCTTTTTAATATGCTAAGTTGATCACAGCTTTTCTTCCAAGGAGCAAGGGTCTTTTAATTTCATAGTTGCAGTCACCATCTGCAGTGATTCTGGAGCCCAAGAAAATAAAGTCTCTCACAGTTTCCATTGTTTCCCCATCTATTTGCCATGAAGGGATGGGACCAGATGCTATGATCTTCCTTTTATGAATGTTGAGGTTTAAGTCAGTTTTTTCCCTCTCCTCTTTCACTTTCATCAAGAGGCTCTTCATTTCCTCTTTGCTTTCTGCCATATGGGTGGTGTCATCTGCATATCTGAGGTTATTGCTATTTCTCCTGGAAATGTTAATTCCAGATTGTACTTCATCCAGTCCAGCATTTCATATCATGTACTCTGCTGCTGCTACTGCTGCTAAGTCGCTTCAGTCGTGTCCGACTCTGTGCGACCCCATAGACGGCAGACCACCAGGCTCCCCCGTCTCTGGGATTCTCCAGGCAAGAACACTGCATATAAGTTAAATAAGCAAAGTGACAATATATAGCCTTGGCAGACTTCTTTCCCAATTTGGAACCAGTCTGTTGTTCCAAAGTTGTAAGTGTTGCTTCTTGACCTGAATACAGAATACTCAAGAAGCAGGTAAGGTGGTCTGGTATTCTCATCTCTTCAAGAATTTCCACAGTTTGCTGTGATCCACATAGTCAAAGGCTTTAACATAGTCAATAAAGCAGATGTTTTCTGGAACTCTCCTGCTTTTCTATGATCTAACAGATGTTGTCAATCTGATCTCTAGTTCCTCTGCCCTGTCTAAATCCACCTTGAACTTCTGGAAGTTCGAGGTTCACATTCTGTTGAAGCCGGCTTGGGAGAATTTTGAGCATTACTTTGCTAGCGTGTGAAATAAGTGCAATTACACATTAGTATGAACATTCTTGGCACTGCCTTTCTTTGGGATTGGAGTGAAAACTGACCTTTTCTAGTCCTGTGGCCACTGCTGAGTTTTCCAAATTTGCTAGCATATTGAGTGCAGCATTTTCACAGTATCATCTTTTAGGACCTGAAAGAGCTCAAATGGAATTCCATCATCTCCAATAGCTTTGTTCATAGTGATGCTTCCTGAGGCCCGCTTGACTTTGAATTCTAGGATGTCTGGCTCTAGGTGAGTGATCATACCATCATGGTTATCTGAGTCATGAAGATCTTTTTTGTACAGTTCTTCTGTGTATTCTTGCCACCTCTTCTTAATATCGTCTGCTTCTGTTAGGTCCACACCATTTCTGTCCTTTATTGTGCCCATCTTTGCAAGAAATAATCCCTTGGTATCTCTAGTTTTCTTGAAGAGATCTCTAGTCTTTCCCATTTTATTCTTTTCCTCTATTTCTTTGCATTGATCACTGAGGAAGGCTTTCTTATCTCTCCCTGCTATTCTTTAGAACTCTGCATTCAGATGGATATATCTTTCCTTTTCTCCTTTGCCTTTCACTTCTATTCTTTTTTCAGCTATTTGTAAGGCCTCCTGAGACAACCATTTTGCCTTTTTGCATTTCTTCTTTTGGGGGATGGTTTTGATCACCACTTCCTGTACAATGTTACAAACTTCTGTCCATAGTTCTTCAGGGACTCTTTGTATCAGATCTAATCCCTTCAATCTATTTGTCACTTCTACTGTATAATTGTAAGGGATTTGATTTATGTGATACCTGAATGGTCCAATGGTTTTCCCCACTTTCTTCAACTTAAGTCTGAATTTGGCAATAAGGAGTCATGATCTGAGCCACAGTCAGCTCCCAGTCGTGTTTTTGCTGACTGTATAGAGCTTCTCCATCTTTGGCTGCAAAGAATATAATCAATCTGATTTCGGTATTAACCATCTGGTGATGTCCACGTGTAGAGTTATCTCCTGTGTTTTTGGAAGAGGGTGTTTACTATGACCAGTGTGTTCTCTTGGCAAAACTCTGTTAGCTTTTGCCCTGCTTCATTTTGTACTCCAAGGCCAAACTTGGCTTTTACTCCAGGTATCTCTTGACTTCCTACTTTTGCATTCCAGTCCCCTATGATGAAAAGGACATCTTTTTTGGTGTTAGTTCTAGAAGGTCTTGTAGGTCATCAGAGAACCATTCAACTTCAGCTTCTTCAACATTAGTGGTTGGGGCATAGACTTGGATTACTGTGATAATCAATGGTTTGTTTTGGAAACAAACAGAGATCATTCTGTCATTCTTGAGATTGTACCCAAGTACTGCATTTTGGACTCTTTTGTTGACTATGAGGGCTATTCCATTCCTTTGAAGAGATTCTTGCCCACAGTAGTAGATACAGTGGTCATCTGAATTAAATTCACCTATTCCATTCCATTTTAGTTCACTGATTCCTAAAATGTCAGTGTTCACTCTTGCCATCTCCTGTTTGACCACTTCCAATTTACCTTGATTCAAGGACTTAACATTGCAGGTTCTTATGCGATCTTGTTCTTTACAGTATCGGATTTTACTTCCATTACCAGTCACACTCACAACTGAGTGCTATTTTCACTTTGCCTCAGCCTCTTCATTCTTTCTGGAACTATTTCTCCACTCTTCTCCAGTAGCATATTGGCCATACTGACCTGGGGAGTTCATCTTTCAATGTCATATCTTTTTTGCTTTTTCATACTGTTCACGAGGCTCTCAAGGCAAGAATACTAAAGAGGTTTGCCATTCCCTTCTCCAGTGGACCACATTTTGTCAATACCTTCCACCATGACCTGTCCATCTTGGGGGGCTCTACATGGCATGGCTCATAGTTCTATTGAGTTAGACAAGGCTGTGATCCAAGTGATCAGTCATTCTCCTGTCGATGGATGTTCAACAGTTAGGTGCAATTTTGAAGTTCTCACAGGAGAAGATGAGCTCATGTCCTTCTACTCTGCCATCTTGTGAATCAGACTTGCCTTAACTTATACCAAGGATATTTCTAAGACCAGTTTTTGTCTGGAATAATAAAAGCCTGCTCTTACCAAGGGCACCTAAAGTGCCTTCTTCAGAACAGAAGACAGCTGCAGTGCAACCTGGCAGGCCCTCTTTTGCTGTGTGCATTCAAAGTCATGTGCAACTTTTGTGACCTGATGGATTGTAGCCCACCATGTTCCTCTGTCCATGGGATTTCCCAGGCAAGAATACTGGAGTGGGTTGCCATGGCCTTCTCTAGGGGATCTTCCCTGCTTTCCCCAACCTCATCATCATAGGGTCCAATAACTACCCCGCTGCCCTTAGCTATGTGCATATCAAACTCTGCACTCAAAAAAAACCAGTCCAAGTGAAAAAGGGAGCAAACAATTTCAAAGAAGATCATTTCTTTCATTCTAAAGTTCTCTCATTGTCTGACTTTGTGAAAAACTGCTATAAGAAAGGGCCAATTAATAACCTATAGCTTTGATAGTTTAAGTGCTATATTAGTAATTTGAAAGAGTTATAACTCAGGAAAAATATCTAAGAAGTCCAGAAAATAATTTATGATTAAAAACAACGGTTCTATTCATGAAAAGATTGCATTTATTTCTTGAAGAATCTGGATCCGCCTTAAGATGCATATTTGATTTGAAACTGGTCTTCTTCTGCCACCAAGTGTTAGCATACACTTCTAACAAACCAGTTCCTGAAATGTCAAATCACAGAAATACCAATACAAGGTCACTCAGTGTGAAAAATAAACCCAAATTAAAGCATTATAAAAAGCACTGACCTAAATAAGAGGCTAACCACATGAAACAAATATACTCTGAAGAAATGATACAAACAAGTTGAATTTTAAATATTTCAGAGACAAAATAATTTAAAGATGCTTTTCTGAGGCTTCATTCATGAAAACATAGTGATAATCAAAACAGTTTGAAGATATACAAAACTACTTTCAAGGGAATTCCCTGGCAGTCCAGTGCATAAGACTCCATTCTTTCACGGCTGAGGGTATGGGTTCAATCCCTGGTCAGGGAACTAAGATCCCGCAAGCTGTACAGCCCAGTCAAAAAAAAAGCATACTACTTTTACTAGTCTCTTATGAGATATATTCCACTAGAATTTCATGAAACTAAGAATATGGACAACTAACATATATATGTAAATGCCTCCTAGTGTTAGGAAAATATATAATTGTCCAAAAAAAAAAAAAAAGTCTTATGTTTCCCAGAATCTCAGTTAGAAAACTTATTTCTCTAGTTTGGGAACCAGAATACCACACTGTAGCAGAAGAAGTTCCACATCAGGAAATTTGAAGAAGAGTTTCTTTATATGTTTGCAGGGAGTAAGAAAAGGCCAGAAGGATATACTAGTAATGGTATCTAAAAGAGAGAAATGATCTTGAGAGTAAGGGAGTGAGAAATTGGTGATGAGGGAAAAAAATTTATCTTTCACTCTGTAGGTCTGTATGTAGTTAGATTTTTTTTCAGTGAGCATATATTCATCTAACACTTTTATAATTAAAATAACTTTTAAAATATAAGTACTTAAAATGACATGAACTTCTTAATGTGAGTAAAAAAAAATTATTCAACATCCCTCTTCCCTGCCCCTTTTATTTCATTATCAACCTTAAGTAAACTGAATGTTGGTAATACACTCCATTATTGACTTCATCAACGGGCTCACCCTTGTAAATGAGTGGACCCAGAATGAAAACCCAGAAGAGAATTAGTGCTGAGAGAGGAAAATAGATTCTGGAAGGGGCTCTGCAACTGAGAACAGTGTGATCTCATTTCAGCCACTTAACTTCTGAGTCTCAGATCCCCTTAAGGAGCAGATTTCGTGAAATCAGCTGTCAAGAAATCACTTAAAATGCATGCAGTCTGAAATGTCGAAATATAAATTCCAGAGTTAATTTAAGCACCCCTTTGATAAACGTCCTTGGGTGCTCTCATTTCAAAGTTAATAAAGACAGAAACATTTTGAAATGTGGGTATTACCTTCACCACTGATTTGTCATTCTGGGATTAAGTCTGAAACCACTGGGAAGAGGACAATCCACGTGAAAGCAAGACAAGAAAAAGATGACGAGTAAAAGCATCAACTGTCAGTCTACAAGTTTCGTCAGTTTTGATCATTCCTAATTCCAAAATCTATGATTTACACAAGTTATTTCTACCTTAATATTCTGGAATAGTATGTAAAATAGTTATTATTTAATTTGAGCATAGGAAAAAAGACATGCAAGATACTGGGGGATAGGGTGATTTTTACTAAAGTTTGTAGTAAACTCATAACTACAGGATGGCCAACCACCCAAACACATGTTTTACAGGACCAAAAAGATTTTCTGAGCACAGACATTAAATACAAACTGTGTCGAATTTAGAAAAAAGATCTACTTACTAATAAACATGACCTTCCTTTACAGATCTGCAAATCAGTCCGAACTGCAGCAAAGGGTTATGGAGAGCAGGAGCAAAGACTAATCTGCATGCCCATCTCCAAAACTCTGGTACATTAGAGCAGCTCAGCAGATGCCTTAATTCGCATGACAACCTCCCTAGGCTGAAATGGGAGAAACAAGGAAGGGTGCCCTTAGGATTCCAGGAGAACTGCTTGTGACTCCAGATAAAAGTTCAAGGTGCCTCCAGCCTCTGAGGGAGGAGGAGGCAACGGCTTAGGAAGGCAGCAAGTCGCCCCGAGATGGGGAAGTCAAAAGACATGTTCCCTGGCTTGTGTCGCTGCTGACCATTCCCAGGGAGAAGTAATTTCAAATACTGAGCTAGGGAGGGCGGCCCTTCTGCTACTCTCTTGCCCAGTCCCTGCAATTCCTGCTCCACACCCTCAGTGGAGACAACTGCTGAAAGAGCAGTGGCTTTGTAGAAACTTCGAAAGAGCTACATAAAAGGGGGGAGGGGAGAGCATGTCCCACCTTGAAGAACCCAGCTACAGGGAGCAGCACCAGTGTACGCAGGCCAGTGGAGGAAGCTTTGAAGGCAGCAGGCTGCAAACAATCAGAAGAAAAGAACGCAGCAAAACCCAACTCTGGCTCCACCCCCCAAGGCTTTTCAAGGGAAGAGGCAAGATGTGGCAACAGATGAAGCAGCAGTTAAGTGATGGTCAGAGCGTGCCGCTAACAGCCAGAGAGGCAAAGGAGGAGACAGCAGTAATGCCCTCCATGAAGCCTCATGAACCAACTCAGCATCCTTGGGAGTTGGAACCAAATCCAATTGGACTCCCAGGAGCAACAGTGGCAGGGGTGTCAAAAACCACTACGAATGTCACTCATGCTGCGGGTGGTAAAACAAGACTGATAATAAAATGTCCACTCACCTTCTTCCGGAGCCATGGTGACTTGGACAATTTCATGAAGGTCAAATGAGGCTTAAAAGTTCTGCTTTCTCCTGCCAAGATACCTTTTTCTTGAAACGTCCTTTTTGCAGCATCTGAAGAAAATAAAAAGAAGCATAAAAATGCTACTATATGATACCCTATATGAGAAAAGAATCTAAAACGGAATAAATATATGTATAACTGAATCACTCTGCTGGACACCTGAAACTAACTGATTTACAACAATGTAAATCAACTATACTCCAATAAAATTAAAAGGTAAGCAAAAAATGCTACTGTGGCTGTCTTTAATCATAAAAATGGCAACTCAAAAAATAAATTATTCTATAATGAAATAATAAACTGGCTTGAGATATTATTTTTAAGAGAGGAAAAAATACAACTTGTATAATGACAGATACATTATGACAGTTAAATCTGCAATAATGTCAAAGTCTGGCATAGGGCAAAAATCAACACAACTCTGTAAAGCAATTAACCTCCAACTAAAGATTTAAAAACATACATTAAAAAAAAAAAAACTTTGGGTAAAGCACACAAAAGCAACAATTGGAAAAAGAAATATTTAATAAATAAAATAACTGACTGATATGATGCTGATTTCATGCAATATCCCAGTGGTGCCTATATATATAAAGGACTAGTTTATCTGTAACTCCTCATATCCAAAACTTCTGCTTCTAACCAAGATAGAATAACAGGAATCTGATTTACCCTCCCATCTGAAATGATCGAAAAATAAAAGGACAAAATATATGAAACAATGGTTTGCAAGATACACCTGGCGGTGAAGGTGAGTGATCCCTTAGAGGTGAGAAAAAAACAAGGTAAGCCCTTTGACTGACCAGCTTACATCCCTGGGTGTCTAGGCTCCTGTTCAGGGAAGATAAACCCAGATGGAGCCCAGTCATCACACTAGGTTCAGAAAAAAAAGCCAAGAGTAGAAAGACCAAGGCATCTGGAGCTCATGGGGCAGAGTGCCAGAGAGAAAACTCAAGAGATCTGCAAAGGCTCCCCCTAGTGGATTGAGCAGAGAAGTGACCAGCATGGGTACATGAGCAAACTACCTGAAGCTGACAAACATTTGAAAGGATTAGAGAGAACACTGCCAACTCTCACCCAAGATCAGGAATTGTATCTGTTCCCATCAGCCAGACTGGAAAGCCTCAAGATGCATGGGACACTGGGAAGAATAATCTAAGGATTTTGCCTCAGTGGAAAGGAAAAATGAGTTCTGGTCTGGTACTGCTCTAGTGACTCCTAACAAATATTAGAGGAAAAACCTGTTTCAAAGTAATTTAGTTGTGTCCCAGCACAAAGCCCAAGTATAACTATAGAAAGACAAAACCATCCAGCATCCCACAAGTGCCTGATATTGGACAAACAGGCACATAACAAACAGGAAAACATGACCCGCGAAGAAGAAATAAATCAGTTAATCAAAAGCCACTCAGAACTAACATAGATGTTAGAATGAGCAGGCAAGGGCTTCAGAGCAGTTATTCTAATTGTATTCTTTATGTTTAAAAAGTTGAGACATGCTAGTGATCAAAAAAACCCACATTAAACTTTTAGAGATAAAAAATGCAAGGTCTGAGAAAAATAGATGAGACGCTACAGAACAACAGCAATAAAAAAAAAAAAAACAGTGAACTTGGGAGACATAACAATAAAAACCACTCAAAATAAAACAGAGGGGAAAAAAAGAAATAACAACAACAACAACAAAAAGAATAGCTCATCAGTGAGACGTGAGGCAACTTAGGTTGCCTAATACCTGTGTAAGTGGAATTCCCTGAAAGAAAGCTGAGAGAAGCAGAGAAGACACTTGAAGAACTAAAGGCTGTTGGAGAGTGAGAACTACCACAGCCGCAAAGGAAGGTAATCTGGGCAGGAACTACTAACATTTAAGCCGCACAAGTATTCTGACAGCAATTCCAATATTAGGAAAACACACAAAAATCAACAAAAGTACCAATACATAAGATTCCATATAAAAGATATTTAACATTGCTTGAATTATCACACGCTGAAAACAACCTTCAACAATAAAGAAATGGCTGCTATTGGGCCTCCCAGGGGGTACAGTGGTAAAGAACTCCCTGCCACTGCAGCAGATGCAGGAGATGCCAGTTTGATCCCTGGGTAGGGAAGATCCCCTGGAGGAGGCCATGACAACCCCCACTCCAGTATTCTTGCCTGGAGAATCCCATGGACAGAGGAGCCTGGTGGGCTACAGTCCCATGGATCACAAAGAGTCAGACACAACCGAGTGACCAAGCATGCATGCATGCATACTAAAAACTGCTATAATCAAAAGAATGAATTCAAGTTACATATATTAACCTGAAAAGACATCTGTGGCACCTATTAAGAAAAAAAAAAAGGAAAATTGCATGGTTACTGTATCTGAAACATGATTCCATGATTTAAAAGACAGATGAAGAAACAACAAGGATCTGCTGTATAGCACAGGGAACTATATTCAATATCGTGTGATATTGAAGAATATCAATATAACAACACATAAAAGATCAATATAGCAATATATTAACATATAACACATCAATATATCAACACAGAAAAGAATATATGTGCATAACTCAATCACTTTGCTATATAGTAGAAATTAATACAATACTGTAAATCAACTACACCTCAATAAAACAATTTTTAAATAAAATATTTAAAAAGACAAAGAAAATACATTCTATATATTTATATTTTTATTAGCACGGAATAGTATAGAATACTTTAGGATGGAAGTTGAAATTGACTAGAGGTAGGAGAGAATAGCAATGTTTTCTTTACACCTCTTTAATTGTATGAATGATTATAATGAGCATGCATCACTTTTGAATAAAAAGTTTAAAAATAAGCATGGTAACAAACTGACAATACATGAACAATATAAGCTTGCTGCACGTGCACAAACATCATTGTAGATGCACAAGTAAGAGGGGAGATTACTTTGCCAGACATGTGAAAAATCCATCCCTTTCACAGACCTTCAGTAAACCACTTCTCATTTGGTCTTTTTATCTTAAAATCAGGGCTAATGCATAAGTCAATTTTAAAGATAAGAAAACGGAAGCATAAGAAACTGATGCTCAAGGTCCCACTCCTTGTGAGCAGTAGAGAAGGAAGTGAAATCCAGGTGCCCTAACTTCTACCCTGCTCATGCTTCAAGCTCGCTGAAACCTCAGCTTGAACCCAGGGGACAGGGATGGGCACAGAAGCTGCCTCTACAACTTCAAGGGGAAGAGGAAGGCAGGGGATTCTGCCACCTTCCACCATGCCCATACACATCGGTTTCAGTCAGGGAAGTTCCCTTCTTGTCCACGTTGAGTTCCCAAGTACCATACCATTTCATTTTTTTTTTTTTTTAAAGAACTCCAAATATACCGAAAAAAAAAGTTTGGAAATGAATGATCAAAAAACCTGCACAGGGTCCCTTCAGTAGAAATAATCCCACCAATAATGTCAATTTTTAAAAAATGGAAACCGTAGGACTTCCCTGCTGGCCCAGTGGTTAAGAATCTGCCTGCCAATGCAGGGGATCTGGGTTCGATCACTGGTCTGGGAAAATCCCACATGCCAAGGAGCAACGAAGCCTGGGCACACAGCTTCTGAGCTCCACGCCTAAAGCCTGTGCTTTGCACCAAGAAGCCATCACAATGAGAAGCCCGTCCACTGCAACTAGAGTAGCTCCCACTCACAACGAGAGAAAGCCCGCACACAGCAATGAAGACCCAGCACAGCCAAAAGTAATTTTTTTTTAATGGAAACTGGTAAAACATAGGACACAGAATATACCTTTGACTCTCAAAGAAGACTACATTCAATCTAAATATTCAGTGAGAAACAGTCCTTTTTCAGTTCAGCTAAATCTTATCAATGTTAAAGATGTCCTAATTTTTCTAACAGTTAAAATCATGTACTTAATGAAAGATGATCTGATGATTCAAGGAAAGGTGTCCTTAAAAATAAAAGATACAACAGGTACTATTCTGGATGCTGGGAATACAATGGATAAAGTAAACAAGTGACACAAAGAAAAGTAAAGTGGTACAGGTATACAAAGTGATGTGGAAGAAAAGGGATTGCTAATTCAGAGAAGGCGGTCTGGAAATCCTGTTCTGAAGGTAAGACATTCAAGAAGCCATCTGGAGAAGAGAATCGTGTGTGTTTCTGGGACGAAGGAGCTCACAGCAGAAGGAACAATTTTCAGAGTGAAGAGTAGGTCAAAGAGCAGTAAAAAGGGTAGGTAACTGGAGCCGGGTGGGAGGCTTGGGGAAGAGTAAGAAATAGGTTTAGAGAAGCGGTCAGCGGCCTTATGAAGCATGGTAAATAAGACCTTCAGATTGTATACTCAGTATGGTAGAAAATTTTGAGTGTTTTAAGCAAGGGAAATTCATGTATGATAGTGACTTTCTTTACTCAGCTATATTTCAGCTGGAAAATACATGTCTTCCTGGTGGGAGAAACTGAGGCTTGGGAGACTCAAAGTGCTCCTCGCTTTCCCTAGGGCTGTATTAGTTGAAGGGAAGACAGCTAAACGGGGAGTCAGAGTGTTTACAGTGGGGAATGTGTTTTTTAAATATTTTATTTATTAGCCATGCCAGGTCTTAGTTGCAGCATGCGGGGTAGTCAGTCTTCACTAAAGAACATGGAATCTTTGGTTACAGCATGCAAATTCTTGGTTGTGGCATGCGGGATTTAGTTCCCTAACCAGGCATGGAACCCCAGCCTTCTGCATTGAGGGCATGGCATCTTAACCAGTGGACAACCAGGGAAGTCCCCAGGCTTGGTTTGTTAAGCTGGAGCCTTCCCTGTCTCCATATATAGTTATTTTCTGTAACTATTCTTGAGTACACAAGATTTCACTCTATTGCTCACATAGAGCTGTCTAAGGACCCTTTCCACCCTTCTGCTACTCTTGAACACAAAGAAAAAGCAGAATTCCCCAAGGCCAAGGCGGAATGGATAAGAATACCGTACAGCCATCCATCACACAGCGTCATCCTAGCTTCACCTCCATTCTGAGGGCACAGGGAATTCTGGCTTTGCTGCCTCTATGGACATGTCTCAGAAACAAAGCACAGGTCACTCCTGCTCTCAGCCTCGTGTGACTTTGTTGCTTCATTCATAGGATGATGGCGGGACAAGAATTCACTCTAGTTTGGCCTCTAACTCTCTTCTTCATCCAAACGAGGGAATCTTTCCTAGCACTGGGGCAGGAAAAAACACCATTATGCTTAGTTGCTGAAACCTCAAAGTCCTTTCTCTATTGTTTCTGCTGTATTCTCTCTTCTGAACACATTAAGTGCCACTGCTTAGAGGGAGGCTAGGCATAAAAGCTAGGGAAGAAGAAACACACAGATAAAAATTCAGTAGTTCAAAATACTATTTCACTGTATTTTCAAAATCTTACTTTGTTATTTTGTCTAATATCTACCAAATGCTAGTATGTGCTACATATGATGTTTTGATCACACTTTGTAAATTTGGGGCATGTCCTAAAAACCCTTCACTGCGACTCACTGCCACCAAATGATTTTTCCCGTCTCTTCTATGGTAATAAAAAAGGTTAAGCAATAGACCATTAAAATACCAAGAAAACAGTAATTCTTAGCTGAAACCAACAGATAACAGTTTTGGCTGAGTTAAGCAGGAAAGGAATTTATATAACAACACTGGAAGACTAAAGTTCCCCCGTTATAGTCCAGAGACACCACAACCTCTCCCAGCTGGCATTACTGAAGCCACACATGCGCTCGCACACACACACAGACACACACACGAAGGGCGAGAACCCTGACACCTTTTTTCAACAGTGACGACACCACCTATCCCCAGAATGGATTCTGCACAGTCCTCTTTTTGCTCAAGTTGCTGGCTTCCAACTCAAAGTCTGGGCCAAAGCAAGATGAGGTAGAATCGAAAAAGCAAACCCTGTGAAAGAAGGTATGTGACATGACAGTGCGAGAATAGTTTAGATGTTGGGCAGCCTAAACAAAAGACAGTGGTCCAGCATACACATGTTTTAAAGAAGACTGTATTTATAACAATCACAGGTGTGCCTTGGAGATTCTGACAGTTCAGTTCCAAACCACCACAATAAGGCAAATATCACAACAGAGTCACACAAATTTAAGGGGACATATAAGAGTTATATTTACCCTACTTTTTGCTAAAAACAGCTAAGCACCATCTGAGCCCTCAGTGAGTCGTAATTTCTTTGCTGGTGAAGGGTATTGCTATGAAGTTGTTGGCTGTTGACTTGATCAGGGTGGTGGCTGCTGAAGATTGGGGTGGCTCTGACAATTACTTAAAATAAGAATGAAATCTGCCATATTGATTAATTCTTCCTTTCACTTGAACACTCAGAGGCCACTGTAGGATTATTAACTGGCTTAATTTCAATATTATTCTGTTCAAGGAACAGGGAGGCCCAAAGAGTGAGTGAGAGAACACACACATTTATTCAGTTGGCTGCCTTATATGGGCGTGGTTCATCGCACCCTGAAGGTCACTGACCACAGGTTACTATCACAAATATAATAATGAAAAGTTTGAAATATTGAGAGAATTATCAAAATGGGACATAGAGACACCAAGTGACCAAACGTTAGAAAAGTGTCACTGATAGACTTGTTCTGCACAAGGTCACCACCGACCTTCAATTTGTAAAGCAAACAAAAACAAGGCCAGAGCATGAGAAACACAATAAAATGAAGAGCAATAAAATGAAGTTTGCCTGCACTGTTATAATTAGCTTATCATCTTTTAGTTCCTATAAACTGCTTTTGTTGTTTAGTCACTAAATTATGCCTGACAGTTTTGCGACCGCATAGACTGTAGTCCACCAGGCTCCTCTGTCCATGGGATTCTCCAGGCAAGAATACTGGAGGGGGTTGCCATTTCCTCCTCCAGGGGATCTTCTCAACACAGGGATTGAACCCAGTTCTCCCGCACTGCAGGCAGATTCTTTATCACTGAGCCACCAGGGAAGCTGTCATATAAATTACAAACAGGTATATCTCTTCTCAACTACCTGATCACATAACAGCTTTGATCCTCTCTCTACTGACATAGTCTCAACTGTTTTAAATAGAACTAAAAAATTTTTAATAAAACAATAATAAATACTTAAAATCATTAAAAAAACATTAAACTGAATATTATAAAACTCATTTTTATTGCTCAAAAATAGTCAAACATTGGCAATGTCTTAGGATTTAAGATATTCCATGATGGACAAACTTACTAAACTCCCAAAATTTGACTAGAGACTAAAGAGATGAGGACATATTTCCTAAGTCTTTAAGTATTTGAAGAATTACCACATAGAAGAACTTTAGATGGCAGATTAGCAACATGTTCAAACCAGCCTTAAAAACAGAAATGGCATGAAGGTGTAAAAGGTAAAATTTATTTGTTCAGTTACTGAGCAGCTCTCACATTTGTCAGATATATAATGTCCTGAAGACAGCAAGCAGGTCCCTGTTTTCATGGAGCTTATAGTCTCAGGGGACAGATTTTAGCACAATAAGAAGAAAAACTTAATGCTAAGAATTATCAAAAAATATAAGAGCTACAAGGAAAAAATACAAGAAATGCAGGGGTTTGTTAACAGAAATCAAAACAGTAGGTATTTGTATGGTTCATTAACTCTCCATATTCATTGTTACATATTATTTTATTCACATATCATTACGTTCAATTGATTCTAAAGAAACAAAATTTTCTAAATTACTGGCTTCAGTAACATCAAATTTTGACTCAACCGTTCTCATTATTCACTGGACCTTGATGGGTATCTATTCACAATACTGGCTTAAATAATACTTGTCACAAAGCACATTTCACTTCTATTAATGTGTTTTTTTCAACACAGTATATTCTCTACGAGGATGGAAATAAGGGGGGAAAATGCCACCTTCATTTGGCATTTTTGATACTTCTTAGTATTGATTTTATATTCCTAATAGTATAATCTATTGCTTAGACAGAGTACTGGATAACAGTTTCAGAAATATTATTCTTGAGATCAAAAAAGCTTTTGCTAGTGTTGAAAACCACAAGTCATTTTTCATTTATGTTAACTCATGTTCCAGAAGAGAAGTTTTATGAATATTTTAAGAAATTGTTCGATTCCTCCTAGTACCACAGACATTCCTTCAATCACTGAATAGAAAAGCACATAGCAAATACATCAGATATCCTTCAAAAATCAGCTAAAAATGCTCCCTGAATAATATAATTCACCTCAGCTAAAGAGAAGAAACACGTTTTTAACGTGTATTTTAAATACAAGGAGACTTTGCTATATAAAAGAACAGCAAAATGAATAATAAAGATACTTCTGTAATCCTGAGTAATACAATTTCATCTGGTTTTTTATTTTTTGCATTTATTCAATTCCTTTCCCACTGAAATGAAGCAGTGTAACTGGAGCACAGTGAGCGAAAAAGAGAGAACCACGGTTAAGACAGGAGGCTTCAGCCAGAGAGCCGGACACCAGGATAGAGTGGCTGAAGCAAGGAGTCTGGGAAGTTGTAATAAACAGCCCCACCTGATTTAAGGTCTCAGAGTAGTTCTGGCAGATGAAGAGTCAAAGACTTCACTATGCTTATCAACTGCTGGAGTGAAATATTGGAGGCCACTGTCAAAGAAGGCAAGGGATCTCAAGAAAAGTAGACGTTGTAATGGTAGTAGTGGGGATAATTATTATTATTTTTTATTAATGATAATAGCTACCATCTTATTTAACATTGTACATGTGCCAAACACTATCCCAAAGCACTTCACATATGTTATCTCGTTTTGAGAATAGTTACAATCATGCTCATTCTACAAATAAGGAAATTAAGTAAGGAATTAGATATATTGCTTAAAGTCACTCAGCTGATCACTGCTAAGGCTGTGTTGGGGACAAGTTGGGGGGCGGCTGTCAGCTCAGACTGATTCCACAGCTCACTTTGAGCCAGGATGGTTGGATGGCTGTGCTCACAGAGTTGCGGCAAGAGAGGGAACGAAGCCCTCAATACACAATAGGAAATATTCAGACAACTGCAGAAAGCAGAGGGAAAGGGTAACAAAACCTGACACCATGAAACACCAATAAGAAAAGGCCTCTGTGTGAGGGCAAAACAGAAAAAGCAAGAGAGAACTAAGAGAAAGTGGGTGACATCTCTGGGTTCCATGTTGCAAGGCATCTGGTGAAACAAGGAAGCTATGATCTCAGACTGGAGCTGGGCTTCAGCTTAGGCAGGAAGGTGCTTCCACAAGCTGGTTAGGAATCCCGTTGTTACCTTACAGTGTAACAGACGAGCAAAGCGATTAAGAACGGAGGATCTGGTGAGAGTGGCAAGACGGTTGAAGGATGTCAAAAGATGAAAACTTTCACTTCTTTAAAAAATAAGTGCTGGAGATGTAATATACAGCATAGTACCTACAGTTAACGATAGTGTCTTACATATCTGAAGGCTGCTAAAAGGGTAAATCTTACACATTCTCATCACAAGAAAAAAAAATTTGTAACTATGTGTGCTGATGGATGTTAACTATGCTTATTATGGTGATCATTTTGCAGTATATACAAATACCAAATTATTACAAGGAACACCATAAACAAATATAATGTTATATATCAATGGTACCACAATTTTTTTAAAAAGTCTAACAACAAGAGAAAACTAAAATAAATATGATGCAACAGAATATTATACAACCAGTAAAAGGAATACTTTTGGAGACTATTCCATAACAATGATAATAACAGTGAGCATTTATTTTGTACCAAATTGTTCCTTATGTGTATCGTAGATCACACATACACTATAATAAATAATAATAACAATTTAAAAACAGAACATGGAATCTGGAGCCAGACTGCTTGGACTTGAGTCCTGGCTCTATCACTTACTAACAAATTATTTAGCCGCTCTATGTCTCAGTTTCCCTACTGAAAAATGGGGGTAATGATAATCATCCCTGTCTCATTCAGTTCAGTTCAATTCAGTCGCTCAGTCGTGTCCGACTCTCTGAGACCCCATGAATCACAGCACGCCAGGCCTCCCTATCCATCACCAACTCCCGGAGTTCACTCAAACTCATGTCCATCGAGTCGGTGATGCCATCGAGCCATCTCATTCTCTGTCGTCCCCTTCTCCTCCCGCCCCCAATCCTTCCCAGCATCAGAGTCTTTTCAAGTGAGTCAACTCTTCACATGAGGTGGCCAAAGATTTGGAGTTTCAGCTTTAGCATCAGTCCTTCCAATGAACACCCAGGATTGATCTCCTTTAGGATGGACTGGTTGGATCTCCTTGCAGTCCAAGGGACTCTCAAGAGTCTTCTCCAACACCACAGTTCAAAAGCATCACTTCTTTGGCGATCAGCTTTCTTCACAGTCCAACTCTCACATTCGTACATGACCACTGGAAAAACCATAGCCTTGACTAGACGGACCTTTGTTGGCAAAGTAATGTCTCTGCTTTTTAATATACTATCTAGGTTGGTCATAACTTTCCTTCCAAGGAGTAAACGTCTTTTAATTTCATGGCTGCAATCAGCATCCGCAGTGATTCTGGAGCCCCAAAAAATAAAGTCTGACACTGTTTCCACTGTTTCCCCATCTATTTCCCATGAAGTGATGGGACCAGATGCCATGATCTTTGTTTTCTGAATGTTGAGCTTCAAGCCAACCTTTTCACTCTCCTCTTTCACTTTCATCAAGAGGCCTTTGAGTTCCTCTTCACTTTCTGCCATAAGGGTGGTGTCATCTGCATATCTGAGGTTATTGATATTTTTCCCGGCAATCTTGATCCCAGCTTGTGCTTCTTCCAGCCCAGCGTTCCTCATGATGTACTCTGCATAGAAGTTAAATAAGCAGCGTGACAATATACAGCCTTGACGTACTCCTTTTCCTATTTGGAACCAGTCTGTTGTTCCATGTCCAGTTCTAACTGTTGCTTCCTGACCTGCATACAGGTTTCTCAAGAGGCAGGTCAGGTGGTCTGGGATTCCCATCTTTTTCAGAATTTTCCACAGTTTCTTGTGATCCACACAGTCAAAGGCTTTGGCATAGTCAATGAAGCAGAAATAGATGTTTTTCTGGACCTCTCTTGCTTTCTCCAGGATCCAGCGGATGTTGGCAATTTGATCTCTGGTGCCTCTGCCTTTTCTAAAACCTGCTTGAACATCTGGGAGTTCACGGTTCACATATTGCTGAAGCCTGGCTTGGAGAATTTTGAGCATGACTTTACTAGCGTGTGAGATGAGTGTAACTGTGCGGTAGTCTGAGCATTCTTTGGCATTGCCTTTCTTTGGGATTGGAATGAAGACTGACCTTTTCCAGTCCTATGGCCACTGCTGAGTTTTCCAAATTTGCTGGCATATTGAGTGAAGCACTTTCACAGCATCATCTTTCAGGATTTGAAATAGCTCAACTGGAATTCCATCACCTCCACTAGCTTTGTTCGTAGTGATGCTTTCTAAGGCCCACTTGACTTCACATTCCAAGATGTCTGGCTCTAGGTGAGTGATCACGCCATCATGATCATCTTGGTCATGAAGATCTTTTTTGTACAGTTCTTCTGTGTATTCTTGCCACCTCTTCTTAATATCTTCTGCTTCTGTTAGGTCCATACCATTTCTGTCCTTTATCAAGCCCATCTTTGCATGAAATGTTCCCTTGGTTTCTCTAATTTTCTTGAAGAGATCTATTGTTTTCCGTATTCTATTGTTTTCCTCTATTTCTTTGCATTGAAAGAGTTGTTAAAATGAAAAGAATTAACATTTGTAAGATGATTAGAATAAAGCCCCACACAAGGTAAATCCATTTAAGTATCTGATTGAAAATCAAGTAAAATAAAAGATATAGGGGATCAGAATATGCCCCCCGGAAATAGGCCACTTGGGCATAAGGCAAACTTTGAGTAGAGACAAAGAATCAATAACTGCAGAAAGAAACTTTCCCCAAGCTTCCCTTGACTGAACAAAAGCAGACACTTGTGAAAAATGAGGACTGCCAAAAATCCTCTCTCGTGGGGAATTCCTACTGCCAAAGTGGACCTGTGCAAACAAACCTTACTCCACTGGCGTTCCCACCCCACACGTTTACTTCCCCACAGTCTGCCATCCACGAAAGCTTAGAACCCTCTTCCTTCGTCTTGTCACTTCTCTACAAACTTACTGTTCTTCTGTTAAGATGCCTTTTAAGCCCACATTCTAGCCGCCCCTCTGAGTTCCTCTTCATCGTGGTTTCTCCCACAGGATGTGTACTGGACACATTAATTGATTTGAGAGAATGACATTGAAACATGTATGTTGTCATATGTGAAACAAATCAGCAGTTCAGGGTCAATGCATGTTACAGGATACTCGGGGCTGGGGTGTGGGGATGACCCAGAGGGAGGATAAAGGGAGGAGGGAGGTGAGAGGGGGGTTCAGGAGGGGGAACTCATGTACACCTGGGGCGAATTCATGTCAATGTATGGCAAAACCAACCAATATAATATTGTAAAATTAAAAAAAATAAATTAAAAAAAAAAGAAATAAAAAGGAAATTCTGACGTAAAAAAATAAATAAATAAATAAATAAACTCAAAAATAAATAAATAAATGTCTTCATGAAAAAAAAATAAATAAATAAACTTTGCGGCTTTCCCCTTGCTAATCTCCTGTCAGTCTAAGTCTACAGGGGCCCTTGGGAAGAAGCTAGGAGGGCAGAAAGAAAAACAATTTCCCCCCTCTATGGGACAATAGAAATGGTAAAGAGAGAGATGAAGGGGAGAATAGGCGAAGTTGTGCCTGGGGGCCTGCACAGAGGCAGGGCGTGTGACAGAGGCTCTGATGGTCCTCTAGGAAGCGAGCCTGTGATTCAGACATTCTGGCTGGGGAGAAGAGCTCATCTTTGCTTAGTTCTAAATGAGGTGCAGCTAGGGTGTTCTGATGTGTCTGAAGATAGCTTAGCCCAGGCCATTCAAGAGAACCGTCAGCAGGGCCACTGGGATGTCCACCTGCCTGTAGTGGTTAGAAGTCCAAGAGCCCAGCACCTGAACAGATTCTCCACAAGGAGAAGCACAGGGCATATACTCTCCATCTTTTGGGGGACATGATAGTCATAACAAGGGAAAGAGTAATGTTCAAATGCACATCCTAAAAAACTTTCATTTTTTCCTTTTATGAGATAAATGTATTTGGAATCTTTTATCATGCTAACCAAGCACTCTTTTCTCATTTTAAAAAAAGATTTGCAAGAACTATTATAATCTGGGCAGGCTAAACTTTTAGCAATCTCTCAATCTAACATACTTTTTAACAAAATTACATTTCATGAAAAAAATAAGTGAAATCATCACATATTCATTTCTATGCAAAAAGCTTTCAGTGCAATTTCATCACTGTAAAACGTGCAGAAATGACATATAAATGCATAATTTTCAATACCTTCTTAGCTATATGAGCTATTCTGTACTGCTAGGAAAAGAGAAGGTACTGTTTTATTCAGGAAAAACAGGATCATTCAAGGTCAAGGTAGGAAACTGAGACACACAGCCTTGAATGCCTAAATCTTACCAGCTCCCTCAAGAGGCTAACACCATAAGGCTACTTATAGATGATATACAAAGATGGCCATGGTCTCTGCAGCCCATCAGCATCTACCAAAAACATCTAGTAGTACTAGCAGCTCATCGATTCAGACTTTACTAGTTCAAAATGAATAATAACTTTCTTTAATTTTATATATTAATTCTAAATTACTCTTTATCTTATAATTTTTCAATAATGAGTTCAAATATTAGCATCTAAAATTCATTTTTTCATACCAACTGTATAGTTTGAATGTTAAAAATTTGATTCCTTTAACTTAAAAATTGAAAAACTCCATGAAAATTACATACATCAGACTATTCATGAACTATAATTTTCAATATTCTTCAAGTTAATTTCAATTCATAATATGGACTTCTTTATCAACACTTTAATAATTAAATATATGTTCTTTAAAATTTTTCCTGCTTTACATTAAGTCAAACTAGGTCTGCCTCCATTATGCTGAACAACTAAGATTTTAATATACTGGTATAAGCATATATTAATATACATACATAGTTTATATCAATTTCTAAGAAATGTATTACCCCGGTCAATAGAATATATTCTTCTGAAAGTTGTAATATATTTGAATAAATAGTTTACAAAATATGACACAAAACAAATGTGACATTATTTTACTGATCCTATTGGACTAAAGCAATACTAATACTGAGGCATTCTTTAAAAAAAATTTAATGAAGTAAAATACTGAGCAAAATTCCACATACTGAACATCTGGATATTATACAAATTGAGGCTGCAACTAAACTGCAATGGAACTTTCCATATACATATTCAAATATTTAGATTCCTTAAACTGCATAAAATGAGGGCTTCCCTGATAGTCCAGTTGGTAAAGAATCCACCTGCAAGGCAGGAGACCCCAGTATGATTTCTGGGTCAGGAAGATCCACTGGAGAAGGGACAGGATACACACTCCAGTGTCCTTGTGTTTCCCTTGCGGCTCAGCTGGTAAAGAAAGTGAAAGTCACTCAGTCGTGTCTGACTCTTTGCAACCCCAAGGACTATACAGCCCATGAAATTCTCTAGGCCAGAATACTGGAGTGGGTAGCCCTTCCCTTCTCCAGGGGATCTTCCCATCCCAGGGATGGAACCCAGGTCTCCTGTATTGCCGGCGGATTCTTTACCAGCTAAGCCACAAGGAAAGCCCCAGCTGGTAAAGAATCCGCCAGCAATGCGGGAGACCTGGGTTCCATCCCTGGGTTGCGAAGCTTCACTGGAGAAGGGAAAGGCTACCCACTCCAGTATTCTGGCCTGGAGAACCCCATGGACTATACGACACAGTCCATGGGGTCACAAACACTCAGACACGACTGAGCAACTTTCACTTTCAAACTGCATAAAAAGTATAATCCAAAGCAACAGTGCAGTTTACCAAAAAAAAACCTAAAAGCAATTGCTTATATGAGGGAGACAGAGTGCTATTCTCCCTCCATTTTCCATTTCTTGTATTGCTTTGTTTAAATGTTTGGAAAAGTATACATATTTTCAAGAAACAGTCTCTGGCATCTAGAAGGGAATTACAGGGGCAGTGGCCTTTTCTGAAATGACAAGCCAACACTCTTGGGCTCATAGTCACACTGAAGTTGGCGAGATTTCACATTCTTCTGCACACAATGGATCTTTCATCAATACTGGAAACTGCTTTTATGAGACTACGTGCTAAGAATGGATGGAATTCTCAATGTTGCAAGCACCCATTGAATTATTTAAAAGAACAATGAATGAATGACTAATTGGAAATGTTTATTGAGCTCAGAGATACTTATATTACAAAAAGAAAGACCTGAATCTAGCATTCTCTCCAGAGCAGTTCAGGAGGAACAGATAAGTCTGTTCAATGGAAGGCATGGGTTTCCAAATGCTTTGCCATCAAAACTGTTGGGAGTTGCCTTCTCCTTGGCCAACTGATGATTTTAAGTCCTACTTGACTCATAAATATTGTTTAACTGCTTGCTTGTTTGTTATTTATATATACTTTGTTTCACAATGAAATGAAATCTGACCCTCATGCCTACCTCCTCCCCCAAACAGGTGCAATTTTGAATGGGCAACTATATAAAGACAGTATGATATTGAGTTCTTCTAAAAAGTATCAAAAGATCACATACAATATGATATCCTTTTTATTGAATATAAAGTTAAAGCTGATTAAAAATACACATATAATTTGGGAGAATACAAAGAAATAAGAAACTCTGACTTCAGGATGATGGTTAGCTTAAATGAAGGCCAAAGGACAGATTGATGAAAAGGACAATGTGGTGAGATTACTATCAAGGTTCTCGTTTGTGTTTTAGGTGGTGGATTCCCAGATGATATTATTTTAAGACAGATAGACAAAAATAAGCCCAGCATGGAGCAATGATCAGAGAGTTATGAATTAAGGATTCAGTTCAGTTCAGTTCAGTTCAGTCGCTCAGTCATGTCCGACTCTCCGCGACCCCATGAATCACAGCACGCCAGGCCTCCCTGTCCATCACAAACTCCCGGAGTTCACTCAAACTCATGTCCACAGAGTCGGTGATGCCATCCAGCCATCTCATTCTCCGTCGTCCCCTTCTCCTCCCACCCCCAACCTTTCCCAGCATCAGAGTCTTTTCCAGTGACTCAACTCGTCGCATGAGGTGGCCAAAGTATTGCAGTTTCAGCTTTAGCATCAGTCCCTCCAATGAACATCCAGGATTGATCTCCTCTAGAATGGACTGGTTGGATCTCCTTGCAGTATAAGGGACTCTCAAGAGTCTTCTCCAACACCACAGTTCAAAAGCATCGATTCTTCGGCGGTCAGCCTTCTTCACAGTCCAACTCTCACATCCATACATGACCACGGGAAAAACCATTGCCTTGACTAGACGGACCTTTGTTGGCAAAGTAATGTCTCTGCTTTTTAATATACTATCAAGGTTGGTCATAACTTTCCTTCCAAGGAGCAAGCGTCTTTTAATTTCATGGCTGCAATCAGCATCTGAGAGAGGCGAAAAGCAAAGGAGAAAAGGAAAGATATAAGCATCTGAATGCAGAGTTCCAAAGAATAGCAAGGAGAGATAAGAAAGACTTCCTCAGTGATCAATGCAAAGAAATAGAGGAAAACAACAGAATAGGAAAAACAAGAGACCTCTTCAAGAAAATTAGAGATTCCAAGGGAACATTTCATGCAAAGATGGGCTCGATAAAGGACAGAAATGGTATGGACCTAACAGAAGCAGAAGATATTAAGAAGAGGTGGCAGGAATACACAGAAGAACTGTACAAAAAAGATCTTCACGACCAAGATAGTCACGATAACGTGATCACTGACCTAGAGCCAGACATCTTGGAATGTGAAGTCAAGTGGGCCTTAGAAAGCATCACTACGAACAAAGCTAGTGGAGGTGATGGAATTCCAGTTGAGCTATTTCAAGTCTTGAAAGATGATGCTGTGAAAGTGCTGCACTCAATATGCCAGCAGATTTGGAAAACTCAGCAGTGGCCACAGGACTGGAAGAGGTCAGTCTTCATTCCAATCCCAAAGAAAGGCAATGCCAAAGAATGCTCAAACTACCGCACAATTGCACTCATCTCACACGCTAGTAAAGTCATGCTCAAAATTCTGCAAGCCAGGCTTCAGCAGTATGTAAACTGTGAACTCCCAGATGTTCAAGCAGGTTTTAGAAAAGGCAGAGGCACCAGAGATCAAATTGCCAACATCCGCTGGATCATGGAGAAAGCAAGAGAGTTTCAGAAAAACATCTATTTCTGCTTTATTGACTATGCCAAAGCCTTTGACTGTGTCGATCACAATAAACTATGGAACATTCTGAAAGAGATGGGAATCCCAGACCACCTGACCTGCCTCTTGAGAAACCTGTATGCAGGTCAAGAAGCAACTGTTAGAACTGGACATGGAACAACAGACTGGTTCCAAATAGGAAAAGGTGTACGTCAAGGTTGTATACTGTCACCCTGCTTATTTAACTTATATGCAGAGTACATCATGAGGAACGCTGGGCTGGAAGAAGCACAAGCTGGAATCAAGATTGCCGAGAGAAAGATCAATAACCTCAGATATGCAGATGACACTACCCTTATGGCAGAAAGTGAAGAGGAACTCAAAAGCCTCTTGATGAAAGTGAAAGGGGAGAGTGAAAAGGTTGGCTTGAAGCTCAACATTCAGAAAACAAAGATCATGGCATCTGGTCCAATCACTTCATGGGAAATAGATGGAAAAACAGTGGAATTAAGGATTACTGAACGTGAAATGGGATGACATTAAATGATCTGAAATGAGAGAAAAAAATAAAAATTGTTTACAGTATGTACATGAACACCCAAACTATGATCTCTGGATCATCTCAAAAAAGCACTCTTCCAGGTTTTATAACTTCTGCTTCTATTTCCCTAGAAGGCTGACTGCCAAAGAATTGATGCTTTCAAACTACGATGTTGGAGAAAACTCTTGAGAATCCACTGGACAGAAAGGAAATTAAACCAGTCAATCCTAAAGGAAATCGACCCTGAATATTCACTGGAAGGACTGATGCTAAAGCTGAAGCTCCAATACTTTGGCCACCCGATGCAAAGAGCCCACTCATTGGAAAAGACCCTGATGCTGGGAAAGACAGAAGGCAGGAGAAGGAGATGACAGAGGACCAGATGGTTAGATGGCATCACCAACTCGATGGACATGAGTTTAAGCAAGCTGTGGGAGATGGTGAAGGACAGGGAAGCCTGAGGTGCTGCAGTCCATGGGGCTGCAGATTAGGACATGACTGAAAGACTGAACAACAAATTTCCCTAACATTTTCAATTGTGCTGCACAAGGCAGCATGTTCTCCAATGGATGTTGGACCTTCTATCACCACCACCGGGCCTTCTGCTTAGACAATGGTACCTAAACAGGAAGGAAAAAAGGTAGCACAGAGGGAAATGTCACTGATTCATCTACTGACTCTTCCAAATGGGGCTGATAATCCCCACAAGCTTCTGAACAGGCAGCTGGTATTTCTAATTAACTCATTCAATGTTTACTTAACGCCAGCTCTATGTCATGATAAGCACTGGATCCTTCAGACTTATGATTAGGATAGTCCTAACAAATACTCTTGAGAGTCCCTTGTACTTCAGGGAGATCCAACCAGTCCATTCTAAAGGAGATCAATCCTGGGTGTTCATTGGAAGGACTGATGCTAAAGCTGAAACTGCAATACTTTGGCCACCTCATGCGACGAGTTGACTCACTGGAAAAGACTCTGATGCTGGGAAAGGTTGGGGGAGGGAGGAAAAGGGGACGACAGAGAATGAGATGGCTGGATGGCATCACCGACTCCGTGGACATGAGTTTGAGTGAACTCCGGGAGTTGGTGATGGACAGGGAGGCCTGGTGTGCTGTGATTCATGGGGTCGCAGAGAGTCGGACACGACTGAGCGACTGAACTGAACTGAACTGACTGAACAAATACTTGCAGAAAAGGCAATGGCACCCCACTCCAGTACTCTTGCCTGGAAAATCCCATGGACGGAGGAGCCTGGAAGGCTGCAGTCCATGGGGTCGCTGAGCATCGGACACAACTGAGCGACTTCACTTTCACTTTTCACTTTCTTGCATTGGAGAAAGAAATGGCAACCCACTCCAGTGTTCTTGCCTGGAGAATCCCAGGGACAGGGGAGCCTGGTGGGCTTCCGTCTATGGGGTCGCACAGAGTCAGACACGACTGAAGTGACTTAGCAGCAGCAGCAACAAATACTTGCAGAAAAGGCAATGGCACTCCACACCAGTACTCTTGCCTGGAAAATCCCATGGACGGAGGAGCCTGGTGGGCTGCAGTCCATGGGGTCGCTTAGGGTCGGACACGACTGAGCGACTTCACTTTCACTTTTCACTTTCTTGCATTGGAGAAGGAAATGGCAACCCACTCCAGTGTTCTTGCCTGGAGAATCCCAGGGACAGGGGAGCCTGGTGGGCTGCCATCTGTAGGGTCGCACAGAGTCGGACACGACTGAAGTGACTTAGCAGCAGCAGCAGCAACAGAAACAAATACTTGAATCCATTACATCATCTTCCAGAATCAACGTATTCCCCCGAGTCACAAAGGATCAAGATACAGTAACTGTTCTGGCCTTTTATTTGGCTACTTATCTACACAAGCAAATGCTGAAGTAGGTCACTTATAAAGTGAGGCTACATTGGCTGCCCCCAAAATTGCAAGATGTCAAATCTCTACTGCAAGAATTGGGAGAAAAAAAATTTCTTCTTCAACAATGAGATTTCATGTAAGTATATCGCTGTTTGTTTTACCTGCTATCTCCAAAAGTGAGTTTACGTGATCTCCTTCTGCCAGCTTCACAAATCCAACCTGATTTCCAAAAGTGTCAACCCCTTCAAAGGGCAAAGTCAAAGGTTTTCCTTGGAGGATTTCTTCTACAAATGGTTTTAATTCCAAAAGAGCATCAACACCACTGGCAAGAGACAATATAGTTTTTAGTAATAGAATAAGTAGTAAAATAAACAAAACCAAATGAGAAAGAGTTTCAGAAAGATAAATTAATTTTTGTATTTGTACTAATTATTTTAATGCTCAGAATACCTTCAAAATCAAATCCACATGATCAAAGTAAAATACTAACTTTAAACAAAATTTATATACGTGAATTAATCTTTACCTAATTACAATTTATTTTATATTAAAGATACAAAAGAAGATGTTATGTCATAGTTTACCAAAAGGTTTTAAACCAAGGAAATACTGCATGCACAACTAAAGAAAAAAAAACACTGACAATATATTGCAGAAAAACCTAATACCTACAAAAGTTTATATCAGATTATGTCAAAGTTTAAGGTTCTTGTTAAAAGTACTAATACTTACATAGTATTTACTATTTGTGAAGCACTTTACTAAAAATTAAAATATATTATCTCTTTAAAATATAATTGTCTCCATAATAAGATAACTAATTATACTTAGACTTGACCAAAGTACAAGTTTACAACTACAGTGACATAAATTTGCTGTACATGTTTAGTCTATCTGATTAAAGGGCTATTCTGTGTTTATAATGCACTATTTTTTCTACTATATTAGTGAATTAGACATTATCAGGTCTGGAATATTTTGAAAATTAAGATCAATTATTTCAATACTAAGAGGATTTTAGTACAGGGACTTTATAAAGAGAAAAAAACTAAAATCTCACTAGAGGGCAGCAATCACTCAAGAAAGAAAGAAAGACATTTTACATTATGGAGAGGGGTTTAAAATACCCTTCTGGTGAACCACCTTAATTTAAATTATCTTGATCAGTAATTTGTTTATCAACAGTAATAAGATGTCAAACGTGTGAAAAGAAACTTAGACATTTTTCTAAATGTTTCATATTTCTACATTAAGTTTTTAACTGATATTCATCCACAGTTTCCATACTGGGTCTTACTTCTCTGTCAAACAATATATAATACTTCAAAACAGCTTTAGAAATGTCAACATTTCTCACTGGACCTCCAAATTCACATCCAAAATCCAATCTTTCCTGACTGTATTTATGTTCATCCAAAAAGACACGCTGCTGCTGCAGTACTATCTTCACCATGGGCTGAATTCAAGCATGTGAAACAGCTACTCTGGCTCATCTTCCATAAATCAGGGGATGAATATCAAGATACTCACTTTAAACATAACTCTATAGCAAAGCAGGCCATCCTAAAGGTCAGGAGTTTTCAGAAACAGTGAATTCTACATTTCATTTTTCTTTAAGAAATATAAATGATCCAAATTCAGTCCAGTTTTTCCACTCTGTAGTAATATAAACCAATAAATTTATCCTAATGAGATGTCACTGGTCACACAGTGAAAATGAGTCACAGTGCCTCTTGGTAAATATCACTGACTTTAAAATTCTTTCAAATAGAATATCTTTTCAAGAACTGCTTATGGAAAGATTTCTTTATAGTAAACTGAACAGAGAATAGGTATGTAG
Source organism: Moschus berezovskii (assembly GCF_049115385.1). Classification (NCBI taxonomy): domain Eukaryota; kingdom Metazoa; phylum Chordata; class Mammalia; order Artiodactyla; family Moschidae; genus Moschus; species Moschus berezovskii. The sequence goes on along the minus strand of NC_142469.1, from coordinate 76,436,341 downwards.
GAAACAGAATTCTGAAACTAGAATTCAGACCCAAAGGTTGTACTCAAAACAGACAGGACAGCCATCTTTTCAAATCAGTATCTGGATTAATATATTTCTATTTCTTTCTTCTGCACTGTGAAGACACAAAGCGTGCCATCAACCTGAAGAAATTCATTACGTAAAAAAAAAAATGTTTCTGCACACTCCTTATCTGACCCATTGACCATTTGTATTAAATACCTAAAATATGATACTAGACTTAGAAAAGTAAGGATACAGAAGAAGAAACTGACAATACAGATGTCTAGCATATTATACTGTATGGGATGAAAGATAAAATTAAAAGATTAGGGACTCAGAAAACTCTTCACATAATCAATGTCTTGCAGAAAACCCAATCAGTTTCACTCACTATGAAAAGTGAAAGTGAAGTCACTCAGTCATGTCCGACTCTTTGCAACCCCATGGACTATAGCCTACCAGGCTTCTCCATCCATGGGATTTTCCAGGCAAGAGTACTGGAGTGGGTCGCGATTTCCTTCTCCAGGAGATCTTCCTGACCCAGGGATTAAACCCAGGTCTCCTGCATTGTAGGCAGATGCTTCACTCACTATACAGCTACCCAAAATGAAACTACACCTTGAATCTCATCATCACTTAAAAGTTGACACATCAGTCACAAACACTTACTTCCCTGGTTCCCCAAACTAGAAGCAAATCTTCTTGCCTTTGAAATTCCATTAATATTTTATACTTAATGAAACATACTACTTTTTTTACATTTTTCTATTACAGCTATTTGGATCCATAGATCGATCCTGGGTGTTCATTGGAAGGACTGATGCTAAAGCTGAAACTCCAATACTTTGGCCACCTCATGTGAAGAGTTGACTCACTGGAAAAGACTCTGATGCTGGGAAGGATTGGGGGCAGGAGAAGAAGGGGACGACAGAGAATGAGATGGCTGGATGGCATCACCGACTTGATGGACATGAGTTTGAGTGAACTCTGGGAGTTGGTGATGGACAGGGAAGCCTGGCGTGCTGTGATTCATGGGGTCGCAAAGAGTCAGTCACGACTGAGCGACTGAACTGAACTGAACTGACCCAGTCAACTATAATGTATAATACACGAGCACAAGATCCATTCATGATTCATCTTTATTTCCTCCAAAGCACTTAATTCAGTATCTTATATGTGGTTGATAAATAACGTTGGATGAACTGCAAAATACTATCTTGTTTGTAGAGAAAACTTCAAATATTTCTTAATTGTTCATTGCAACTTAGTCAAAAATAATTGCTAAGTTGCAAGTATCTGGTCATCATTTTCTAGCAGAGCTACAACTCCCAGTAATATAAAGTAGCACAAGGATATGACTTCAATTCCTCAAGCACCAATCAGACTTGCTAACTTTTTGTTTAATTTTTTACACAAAATTGTAATTTGCATACACACATTGTAAAACACAGGGCTAAATGACTCAGAGTGTCACTATGCTCTGGACAGTAACTCTTCAACAAATGATACCACGATTTAGGGCAAGACAATGCTTCCTAGTTCAGGACTGTTCCATGGACTTACTGCGCAGGTGGTTTAGTAACACGGATCCTTGCGCATACAATGCCCATGGCACTCCTTGATTTTGTGACAACCAAAATCAACCCCCCTCCCACATAGTGCTAAAAGTCTCCTAGAGAAGGCAGTCCTATCTCCATTGAGAAATGCAGACATTATAATATATGGAGAACACAGACCCTCACCCCAACCCAACTGCATAGCACTTAACAGTATTTCTAGCTAGTTAGGTGCTCATCAGTAGAGGCCCGGAGAAGGCAATGGCAAGCCACTCCAGTACTCTTACCTAGAAAATCCCATGGATGGAGGAGCCTGGTAGGCTGCAGTCCGTGGGTTTGCTAAGGGTCGGACACGACTGAGCGACTTCACTTTCACTTTTCACTTTCCACTTTCACACATTGGAGAAGGAAATGGCAACCCACTCCAGTGTTCTTGCCTGGAGAATCCCAGGGACGGGGGAGCCTGGTGGGCTTCCGTCTATGGGGTCACACAGAGTCGGACACGACTGAAGTGACTTAGCAGCAGCAGCAGCAGCAGTAGAGGACACTGAGTTACATGCTGCTGCTGCTTCTGCTGCTAAGTTGCTTCAGTCATGTCCGACTCTGTGTGACCCCATAGACGCCAGCCCACCAGGCTCCTCTGTCCCTGGGATTCTCCAGGCAAGAATACTGGAGCGGGTTGCCATTTCCTTCTCCAATGCATGCATGCAAGCTAAGTCGCTTCAGTCGTGTCCGACTCGGTGTAACCCCATAGACGGCAGTCCACCAGGCTCCGCTGTCCACAGGATTCTCTAGGCAAGAATACTGGAGTGGGTTGCCGTTTCCTTCTCCAACTGAGTTACATACAGGAGGCCATTCTTACTTGCAGCAGACTCATCTCTTCCACCTCTTTCATGAACTTGTGCTCATCTTCTCCCTCCTGTCTCCATCCCACTCCCTCCCTCAATCACACTCCATGGAACAATAGTAAAGAAAACCAACTAGTTCTGGTTTCTCCATTGACCAGCATTCGCTTAATTCCTAGAACTCTCAGCTTTTTCATATGTATAAGAAAGACGACCTTTCTCTGTGGCCAGACTCACAACACTTGTTAAGGAAATAAAATCATACTTGTTTGGGAAATAGAGGTTGAGGAGCAGAGACTAAAATATATATATACATGCCAAGACCCATTTTTAATGATAGAGCTAAAACTTAAACTTATTAATCAATGGCAACTCAGTCTTCTTTGGTTTAAAAAGGCCTCTTTGAGGTACAACTATTCTTTAATTCAAACTTCCTTTCAGGATTGCTTTTCCCTTCCGTCTCCCCTCCTCCTTCCCAGGGAACCCAGCATACTTCTGTATAAAGATTGAAGAAGGTCTTTGGTTTGCTTGCTCTTTGGGTTCTCGGAGATGGCTGATTCCGGGGCCTGGTCTGGTCATACCCCCAGGTACCCTTCACTGGTGTCCACGAAAGATCACGTCCCTTCTGGGCACTGCATTGGCAGGCCCTGCTGAAGTATGAGACCTCCGCAGGGGTCTCTGATCAGGAAACATGGATACCTGGCATTGCCACTGCCCCTCATCCTGCCCCTACTGATCCACTGATTCTCTGTGAACTTCCAAGTCTACCTACCAGGGAACAAGGAAATTTCTGGATTCATCTATTAATATATGCCCTGATAGGCAAAGGGGAATTGAAGGAACTACCTGAGGTCCCTGTGTTAAAAGTCTCCCTCGACGCTAACCTCCTGGCTGTGTGGAAGCCCGTTCTTCTTTGAGGTCACCCAGGGAAGAAGGAATTCTTCCTCCAGACTGCCTTCGGACTTGAGACTATACTAAATCAACTCTCACCCAGGTCTCTAGTCTGGCAGACTGCCTTGTAGATTTGAAATTTGTCAGCCCCCACAATCACCTGAACTAATTCCTTAAAATAAAGCTCTACATATAGCTATAGTGTACATACAGATACATCAATATATCTACATACACAAATGAAGATCCATCCTATTGGTTTTGTTTCCCTGGGAAACCCTGACTCGTCCACCATTCTAACATACAGAGTGCCACCCATTTTCTCTTGGGCTTGCATCTTCTTATGTCACATTTTCTCTGACTTCTTGTCTTTTAAAAGCATCAAAGTATTTCTTTTTCTTCTTCTGATTGGCAAAGCAAACAGTGAACATGAGTTAAGTAAAACCCTCCCGTCCTCTCTGTCATTGTATCTGCTCTTGGGTGGAGCACATTGGGACAGATGACAAGAGAGATCCCTAAAAATATGCAGTTCTACTATTTAAAAGGTATCACCACTAGAATCATAATTTGACCATATTTTTTGAGTTACTACTTTATTCTTTTCTCCCTTGTATTTCCCCTTTTCCTCGCCGCCCCCCCCCCCATCCAAGTCTTATCCTTCATTCCCTCAGGAGACTATATGTCAGGGTAGAAAACAGAAGTAGGCTGTGACCTGTAATTCTGGCTTTGGCTATTCTTTTCCAGTGAGTCAACTCGTCACATGAGGTGGCCAAAGTATTGCAGTTTCAGCTTTAGCATCAGTCCTTCCAATGAACACCCAGGACTGATCTCCTTTAGAATGGACTGGTTGGATCTCCTTGCAGTCCAAGGGACTCTCAAGAGTCTTCTCCAGCACCACAGTTCAAAAGCATCAATTCTTCAGCGATCAGCTTTCTTCACAGTCCAACTCTCACATCCATACATGACCACGGGAAAAACCATAGTATTGTACAGCTAATTCTGTATACTGGCTTGTTGATTGCAACAAATTATAACAAAGAATGTTTCTTTAGAATTTCAATGCCTCCTTGGGTTCTGTTATGTTTACTCATATTAAAGCAATAACTTGGAAAACAATATTCCAGGAAAGGTGTGGTACTCACGTGTTCACTTCATCTTCATTCAGTAGCTGCATCACTAGTAGGGTAATATGAAAGGAACCATCACTGCTCATTGCTCTGGCCAGTTGCTCATCGTGTTGTATTATTGCATTTTGCAGGATCTTAATTCCTTTTGTAATCTAATCACACACAGACAAAACAGAGATTAAGTAAGCAACATTTAAACTGAGAAGAAAATAAGTAATGACTAAAATGCGAACACTGTCAGGATTTTCAATCAAATCATGCTTGTCTACCTATTCTTAAATATCCCAGAGGGATAACTCGGAAAGTTTAATGGGATGTATAAATGTTTTAAAAATTACACAATGCTTGTCCATCTTAAGAGCATCGAGCCCAACATCCTTCTTTTACAGACTGTGTCCCTGATTGAGTGGAAAAACTCAATGGCTATGTGTCTTTTCAGAAACTTATCCTTGAAATATACAGTGTGACTCACTGTCATTATGATCCTTCCTAAAAATAAAAGTTTTATGCTTGCTACAGAAAGGTCAAATCAGCAGACAACATTCCATTTCTGCTGGCAGTAATATTTATTTGTCTCCAAATGAATGTGTCTGAGAACCCATTCTTCATGGCCTTTAAGATTTTTCAGGACAGCAATAATTCAACAGGAATGACTACTGTTATTTTCCCAGACATGTGAGGCGGGACATAACCCTGGTGAGAGAGCTGCACAGAAGGCTAAATGCATACGTTTAAAAAACTGTACAGTCTTTATCCAAGCAAAACCCTTGGTCCCTCATCAGCTCACCCCTCTCAACCTACTGAGAACAAAGAGGAATGATGGCTTTTCCCTCCTCTATTTCCAGCTGGAGACAATACTGTGTGCTAAGTCACTTCAGTCGTATCCAATTCTTTGCAGCACTATGGATTACAGCCCGCCATGCTCCCCTGTCCATGGGATTCTCCAAGTAAGAATATTGCAGAGGGCTGCCATTCCTTTCTCCCAGGGGATCTTCCTGCCCAAGGGATCAAACCTGTGTCTCTTACATCTCCTGCAGTGCCAGCTGGGTTCTTTACCACTAGCACCACCTGGGAAGCCCAGAGACAATATTAGCCACCTTCTAAATGGAAAACAGCTTGACTATAAACTAGCAAACCAAGTGATCCCAAGAGAAAAGAGTGCACATAAAAGCCTGGAGGCAGCAGGATTAGAGAGAAAAAGACAAGACAGGAGACTGGCAATAGCAGCAGAACCTCAAAAAGACATCAGAGATAAGAAAGAGCTGGATCACGAGCACAGCAAGCTGGTCCCATACAGACAAGCTGTTTCATACTGAACAATCTTTCCATTATCTGCAGAATGTGACTGGGCAAATCATGAGGTGCCGGCCTGGGGTCTGACTTCCCACAGATCTTTACAGTAAATCCTCTTCACCCAGATAACCTCAGCATTTCTCTATTCCTTGCAACCTGGAGAAGAGTAACATGGGAAACAGCGTTTTCCTGGTAGGACGATACGCAATAACACCTAGATTTCCCAAGGTAAGATGTCACTTCCGAGACACCCAACAAAAGAATATTGATAGCCTGGTAGTTAAAATGCTCCTAACATAACAATACACAAAGGTCTTACAGTCAGAGCTTCCTCTACATTGATCAAATTAATGATGTCCCCGAGGGCATATTTCTTCCTCTCCATGTCTCACCACAGTTCTTGGAAATTCAAGTAAACACAACTTTGAAACAACAGTCCCCTTCTTGTGTGGTCACTAGGTCTCAGGGACTAGAGTAAGCATTTTACATCTATTAGTTCACTAAGCCTCCCACCAATCCTGTGAAGTAGATATTGGTATTGTTTCCATTAAAATAAATTGAAACACAGAAGATTTTAAAAAACTTTTCAAGATCTTATACCGCCTGCTCCAGTATTCTTGGGTTTCACTGGTGGCTCAGCTGGTAAAGAATATGCCTGCAATGTGGGAGATCTGGGTTTGATCCCTGGGTTGGGAAGATCCCCTGGAGAAGGGAACGGCTACCCACTCCAGTATTCTGGCCTGGAGAATTCTACGGACTGTATAGTCCATGGGGTCGCAAAGAGTCAGACATGACTGAGTGACTTACACTTTCAACAGCCACTTTCAATACCCAAAATAGCAAAGGAACTTGAGAAAAAGATAAATTACAATAGATGAGAAAAGATGAGGGAAATATCTGGAGGAAAAGATCCAGGAGTGAGAAGGAAGAGGAGGAAAATTGGCCAGAGAACTGTGGAAGAAAATCTATGAGGAATGTGTTTTTGAGAGGAGACAGGATAGGAGAAACATGATGGTATTGACTCAAGTCATGAAACATCAAGGGAAAAAAGACATTTAAAGGAGATTTTGAGCAAGTCTTACTGGAATACATGTGTTTGTTAGTCACTCAGTCATGTCCTACTCTCTACATCCCCGTAGATTACAGCCCATGAAGTTCCTCTGTCCATGGAATTCTCCAGGCAAGAATACTGGAGTTGCCATTTCCTTCTCCAGGGGATCTTCTTGACCCAGGGATCGAACCTGGGTCTCCTGCATTGAAGGCAGATTCTTTACCATCTGAGCTATAGGGAAATCCCAATAGAACATATGGGCTCAAAAAAGCGTTTGGTGTAAGCCCACACTACTCTTCGAAGATTTTACAGGTGAACTTTTGAGAGATTTTTCCAGGTGCAGTGAAGTCCTGGACTGGTTTACAGCAATAATGAAGCAGCTGAAGAAGGCCCATGTTCATGTGGGAAGAACCTAGCCCAGTGCTGAGGAAATCAGGCATGCTCTAAATGTCAGACTCAGAACAGTAACTGCATCTTCAAATATTAACTGGCACAAATGGTAATTCTGGCTTAAATAATCGTGAAAAAGTGGTTTAGGATGAGAACTTTTTAATACAAAGTGAAGCAAATTAAGGGTGCCGGACTTGTATCAGAAATCCTGGATTGTAATCGCAGGTCAGCCACAGGTGTAACCCCACAGACATCACCTAGTTTCACTGAGTCTTGGTTTATTTTCTATTGTAAAGCACTGACAAAGTTACAGGGATGTGTTAAAGGTCAACACACAAGCTACAGGAAGGCAGACAAGCTTAAGGAAAGCACTTCACCACATTTGCCTAATGTAAGGTCTGCCACACTGCCAATATCATCAAAATCAGGGATTCCCTACCCAGGGGACATCTGTCAAAGCCAAGAGACATTTTCATTGTCACACCTGGGGTTTGCCATTGCACTTAGTGGGTAGAATATATGCATCTTCATAAAAATTTAGTCTTTATTCTAAGCTCAAATACTAATTACATATAAATTCAGGACAATGCTCAAAAATTTCCATCCATTTGTATATTCAGTATTTTAGTGCAATGTCCTATTATTTAGTGCAAAAGAGTTATAGACTATTCATATCTTTGAATTATCCAGTAGCTTATAAAACTGCAAATCAAAATTTGCAAAACTTTTGAAGATTATTTCTCTGAAGTCACATAGTACTTAAAATGCAAAATTAACCTCATCCTATGAAAATTCTAAAAGATAACCTAATCAAGTAATGTATATCTAACTACGCTTTGATGCCTCAGATTAATTTATATATTCCTTGATATCATCTTTTAAAAAATTTAATGCTTTTTATTCTTAATTACATTCTTAAAAGATAAAAAGAAAAAAGGAAACTACTTCAGAGTCTTCTCTGTAAGTCATTTTTAAAAGTACCAATGTCATTAAAGGCCAAAGGAAACTAATTTTTATAGCCACTGTTTAAAATTCTACAAAGCCATTGAAGCTTATCTGTTATCATAATCCCCAGCCACTGGCAGTATTTGAACAATGCACATTTTTTAAGCCTAACATTACAGAGCCATATTTAAATAGGATATGGAAAGAAACTTTAAAAAATAAAAGTTTATTAAAATCTTAAAATATTTCATTCATTGAGTAATTTCTTTGTATTTAGAGAATAAAAACAGACAAGCAACTGCTAAACCTCACCATGAAGCCATATTCCACATGCCTAAAAATAAAAGCAATAAGAAATTTCATTTTTTTACATTAAGTTTTCTAGTTGATTCATAGCATACATGAGCTCAGAGAAAATGCCTTCAAGTCAGTATGTGAGGGAGAGTGGTTATAGTCGAGCACACAGAAGGACAGTGTCCTTTATCTCATCTTTTGACATTATTTTTGGATTTTTTCCTAAGCTATTAACATACATCATTCCTAAATTTGCTGCCTCATTAAGGTTTAACAAAATTACCACATCAGTTTGCTACCTAACAACTCTCCAAAGATGAATATAGTCATTTTTCTTGCTTTTCTACAGGATGAAAAAAAACTTGAAAATTTGATGATCAAGCAGTAAGTAGAGTAAAAGTAAAAAATCATCTGAAGATAGGAGAATTTTCGATATCTACCAAAGTGTTTAACATGCATGATGACATCACGTACTTTCACAATTACATTTCCTGGAAAGGAGCAGAATGCATAAATCATATTTCATCTTTTCATAAGACCAGTAATTTTCACATTACAAAATGAAATACAGAATTAAATGTAACAAATGCCTTTTAAAACTCCTAAAGAGTATCACATTTTTCCATTGGTATAGAACAGTCATCTTACCAAAAAATTAATGCATTCTTAATTTCAATTAGCTTCCTTTGCATTTTTCAATGTTGACTTATGTTATTACCTCTTATAAGAAAGTATATAAAACCAATATATGGGCAAATCCACCCAGAACTAATAATTAAGCAATTCTAGTTAGTTGAGAAATATTTAGGATTCACTAAAATACCATCCAATTTCTCCTCTTTATTTTTAATTTTAAATTAATGTGTAATTGTAGATAATAGAGAAACACATTCTCATATACATGCAATTAGGATATTTTTATGCATTCTAATTCATTTTCCAAATCTATTTCTTAAAAATATGAAAATTACGACCTTCCAAAACTAAAGCATTCCAAATGTCTACTAATGTCTTTAAAAATCAAAGACCCATGTAAGTCTGAATCCTTTTTCCTTTAAAACTAGATGCCAACAAGTAGAGGCCAAAAGTAGAGCAGCTCATTGTCAATGTGCTAGCTTTCAAAAGCTTGTTTGCAGGTCACTTAATTGGAACTTGGAATACAGTCTCCCATTGAAACAATGTTATAAATGCTGCTGCTTTTCCCAGGACTCCCCACAAAAGCCCATAAGCAGTTTCAAAAGAAAATTAACATTAGGTACTTTCAAACAAACAAACAAAAAAGATACTCATACAGAAGATATTAAAAGGATCTTCCTCATCTTGTCCTAATCCTCCTCCCTATATAGGCATTAAGCTTTGTTACCCACAAATCAGTCTCTTGAGAGAGACACATTAAATTCTTTGGTTTCCAGGTTATTTGAAACTTGTGTGCCATTACAAGTCATGGACCTCCTGGAAAACAATCACTGAACCTACAGTACAGAAAACTAGCACGTGTAACACTGTATCTATTATTTGTAAATTTGTTCTGGTTGGAATTTGGTATGCCGGAGACATCTTCTGCCCTGAAATGACAGTATTTTGTGTGTGTGCACCTCTATTCCTGCCAAACTCTGTTCAAGGTACTGGGAAGGAGCCGTAAAACTGTGAGGAGCACTAACAAGTGTCAGATTTCAAGGATGACAATGGGGTGCTCACGGGTGGGAGAAGTTTGAGCTGAGATTTTGGCATTAACAAAACCAAAAGGAGAGAAGAGAAAACTTCTAGCCAGAGAAAGCTTTCCTGCAGGCAGGCGGAACTGGCAAGTTCAAACAAGGTCAGAGGCGCTGAGGTGGAGAAGGTCAATCCATATAGAACCTTCAAGAATATGGTAAAGCCTTTGTCTTTATCCAAGTATCAATGGGAAGATACTGAAGTGCATAAGGATGAAGGTGATGTGTCCAAATTTGGGTTTAGAAAATAATCATTATCACCTTCACTTTACACCTCAAGACACTGAAACTACAAAAATTAGGTAATGTGACCAACATCCACAGGGGCATTTGTGATCCAGCTGGTATCTGAGCAAGGTTGGTCAGGCTCCAAAGCCTGTACTATACCCACTTTCTACAGAACCTGCCAGCAGCAAAGAGGCAGAAACAAAGGCTACAGTGACTTACAGGGTAAAAACTAAGGGTTACAGATGGTTCTCTTTCATCTCCTCCTCCCATCTTTGTGACCAATCTAAGTGTCAGAAGAAAAGAATCTCTCCACCCTCTTTCCCCTGAGTACCCTTCCCCACCGGCCTTATCCTAGCACATCACCCCACCAGTCTTTACTGGAGGAGGTGGGAAGCCGGCCCAGCGCTGGCAGGGGTTGGGGCAGGCTGGAGGGAATGCAGAGCTGCTGCTCGGACCAGGGGAACCAAGAAAAGCTATTTAGAGAAGAGCTCACCCAACTTTTACACACACAGACTCTGGAGTGGAACAATTTCTAAGCAAGAAAGCAAAATAAGGAAACTGGCATCTCTTCCAATCACCAAAAATGTGGAGATGTCACTTGGCCTGTTTCACGTGCAGTTTCCTCAGGACCTAACCTGCTCTCCTATACTGCCCGTAGGTACACATGATCCTAATTACAAGTATTTTAATATAATGTGTAGTTGTCAAAAACATTAAACTTGCCATCAGCTAAACACTTAAGGGCTATTTTACAGTTAACCTACCACCGCTGCTGCTGCTGCTAAGTTGTTTCAGTCGTGTCCAACTCTGTGCGACCCCATAGACGGCAGCCCACCAGGCTCCCCCGTCCCTGGGATTCTCAAGGCAAGAACGCTGGAGTGGGTTGCCATTTCCTTCTCCAATGCGTGAAAGTGAAAGTGAAGTCGCTCAGTCGTGTCCGACCCTCAGTGATCCCATGGACTGGAGCCTACCAGGCTCCTCCGTCCATGGGATTTTCCAGGCAAGAGTACCTACCACTACACACCAGTAAAATCAAACTTTGATTCTTTACTGTATTAAATTCTAAAATTCTGTATTGCTAGGTAATGCCACTGGCAAGCCACTCCAGTACTCTTGCCTGGAAAATCCCATGGATGGAGAAGCCTGGTGGGCTGCAGTCCGTGGGGTCGCTAAGGGTCGGACACGACTGAGCGACTTCACTTTCACTTTTCGCTTTTACACATTGGAGAAGGAAATGGCAACCCACTCCAGTGTTCTTGTCTGGAGAGTCCCAGGGACGGGGGAGCCTGGTGGGCTTCCGTCTATGGGGTCACACAGAGTCGGACACAACTGAAGTGACTAAGCAGCAGCAGCAGGTAATGCCACTTATCTTTCTATGTATCTTTTCTTCCCAAGTGAACTATACCTCACAGACTAGAAGTTTCCTGGAATGCCCCAATATAATTTGTTCTCTTTTATATTTATTTCTTTGATTTCAATTTTGTTTGCTTTGATTTTTAAAAATTCATAAGCATTCTGTAGAAACATTCTAGTTAAATAAAGGGAGACACAACCTGAAAATATGCCCAGTTAAGAGATCAGAGTCCACAATCAAACAGGAATTCAGATCTAGCTCTGAAGATATAAAACGGCCAAGTACAGAAACAGTCAGACTTCCAAATGAGGCGTTCTTTCCTAAGGCGTTACAGTTCCTATCTCACTGCTCTAAAAGGCTTAGCTACTAGAAGACTCTTGAGAGACCCGTGGACTGCAAGGAGATCTAACCAGTCCATTCTAAAGGAGATCGATCCTGGGTGTTCATTGGAGGGACTGATGCTAAAGCTGAAACTCCAATACTTTGGCCACCTCATGCTAAGAGTTGACTCACTGGAAAAGACTCTGATGCTGGGAAAGATTGGGGGCGGGAGGAGAAGGGGACGACAGAGAGTGAGATGGCTGAATGGCATCACCGACTCGATGGACATGAGTCTGAGTGAACTCCGGGAGTTGGTGATGGACAGGGAGGCCTGGCGTGTTGTGATTCATGGGGTCGCAAAGAGTCGGACACGACTGAGAGACTGAACTGAACTGAACTGAACTACAGTTTTCTGTCTCAATCATATTGTTAGGGTATCTTACTGTGGGCCAATTGGCTGGTTTCATTTCCTATTATTGATGCCACATTAAATTTTCAGGCTTTTAATAGATTTCTACCAAGTTTATTATACACAATTAAGTTGGTACAACAATGAGTAATTTTTAAAGAAACTATATTGCAATAATCATTACCATAAACTGGACTAAGCAGCAACAAATCCCAGTTTACTTTCCCCACAGAGATTTCAGAATCTTTTTTTTTTTTTTTTTAACCTGTCTGCTTCTGAAACATTCTTCCATTAGGATGAACAAAACTTTAGAAAGAACCTTGACATGCTATCTGGTAACATTTTTTTTAAGTGGCTTTTGTAAAACTGTCATTTAAATATGATTGCTTAAATAATATTTTCCAAAATTATTGTTTAAATATATTCTATAGTCCCTGTATTTTATATTCCCTATGTGTGTGTGTATACTCCATATTTCCTGCCCAACTAAAATGCCACCGAAGACTCTTAAAAGCTGAAAGTAACCGGGCTTACAAGCATTTAGTACACCTTAAATATAATTTAGAATAAAATCGAGTAAAAATACTTTAAGAAAAAAACCAGCACCTCTTTGTTGGTGATTGGAATGGATAGGAAATAGTTGGGTTGATAATCTTTTCGCTTTTTTTTCCTCTTCTTTGTTTGCTCTTTATTGTTGCATTGATTTTCTTTACTTCTCTCCAAATTTATTTTAGGAACATCAGTGACTAGAGAAAAAAAGTCAAACAATAATATGTCTAATGCATTTAAACAAAGATAATATAATCAGTAAAAAAAAAACAAGCACTATACAACTAGCAATCATTCGTAACTGTCATTTTCAAGTCTAAAATAGGAATTGGCAAATTCTTCTGTAAAATACTTCATAATAAATATTTTAGGCCTCGCAGATCATACAGTCTTAACTACCCAAGTCAGCAGTAGACAAAACACAGCTGAATGGGTACAAATGTTTTCCAATAAAACTTTATTTACAAAGCAGATAGTCAGATCTGGCCCATGGGCCATGGTGCACTAACCTCTGATCTGAAGCATAACAACCATTCTCTTCCCCTTGCCATAATTTTCATGATGCTAGGAAAAATAATTTTTTCTCCATCCTGTAATACGTGTATTCCTAACTTTTACAACAAAATCACCTGCAGCAGTGCCACTGAAAGTTCAATTTCTGGCTAATGTCACACTACAAACAATTAGCTAAAACTGAGGATGCTTTATAAACTTTCAAAGCAAGCAGGCAAAGTAATTTTTTCTGTTAAATTCTGGCTTCTGTTTTGCAGATCTTTTTCTTTAATTTTTTTTCTAATAATTAATGTTTTATTATATATTTCACAAAAGTTATCAGCCAGCAATAAATAAGAAACTAAAGAAAAACAGTCCTTGATCATACCTAACTTGAGAAACACTTAGCGTGCTTTTTAAAGTCATCATCAAAAGACATTTCTAACAACCAACAAGTCTTATTATGAAACTATACTCCCAGAAATAATTTTCAAATCAGTGTGAAATGCTTTTTTTTTTTTTTAGCAGATTCTATCAGGGGCTTCCACATGCATGGAAAACTACCATTAATTTATATTTCAGGTTGTGTCTTCTTGAACAGTAGAGTACCTCATAGGGACTTTGTAAACTGCAAATATAACTATATCTTCTGAGGTATAATTTTGGAGAGAAGGAGGGAGTACTTTGCCTTAGATTCAGTCTTATGAAGTTGGTCTCATCTTTGAGATCAGCTCTGACAAACCATAGTGACCAAGAGCACAAGATCTGTGTATATCCAACTAAACTCCTTATTTTACATACAATGAATAGAAGAGAAAAAAAAGTTTTAAAAACAGCTCAGTGTCACAGAGTCAAACCTGGTATCCGGACCTTTCAAAGCTCTCCTTCTAGTGTAATTTCCACTGGAACAAATTGCTTCCCTCTTGTGGTTCTAGATAAGTAGTTACTACTATGAGCAAAATCAAAGAGCAGAAGAAACTGTCCTTATTCTGTTTTTCTTTGAAATATCAATAGTAAATAATTTTAAATGAATGTTGCAAATAATATTTTAATGCAAACTTCTAAGAAAAATAGTAGAAAATGTTTAAAATTTACAGATTAAGCATTTGTGGGAACAGACATGCTTTCTTTCTAGGATCAACATATCTGTGAACCCTAGAAGGAGACGTAGAAGACAGGTCAATTAAGAACAAGGTGATCTGGGTAATAAGTCTGACTGTATTGTTACACGTTAGGACAGAATTAACTGGTCTGTTTGTGCAGCCATTTCTCTATTACACTTCTCAACAATATGCATAATGATTAACATGGTTAAATGACATACCTTCACAGAGATTACAAATCTGAAATATAAATTAGCTTCTTTTATACACGTGAGCTTGTCAGAACTTTTATAAAAAGTTCACAGCACTCTCATCCGCATGTATGCTCAGTCGTGCCCAACTCTTTGCAGCCTCATGGACTGAAGCCTCCCAGGCTCCTCTGTCCATGAGATTTCCCAAGCAAGAATACTGGAGGGGGTTGCCATTTCCTCCTCTGGGGGAGCTTCCCAATCCAGGAATCAAATCAGTGTCCCGTGTCTCCTGCATTGGCAGGCAGATTATTTACCACTAGCACCACCCGTCAAGTATGAGCAGTATCTGAATTGCCTCATGTGATGCCTCTGGGTTTTATTTTCATGCAGCTTTTTTCATTTGGAAAACCAAATATGTTGAGCTGCTTGTAATTTCAGATACATATAAGAAACAGTCCTTACTTTGTAGTAACATGAACTAAACAAACTAACTTTAAACAGAAGCCACAATATAATATACTAATGAAGTACCACATATTTTAAATCTACTTCTAAATAATTCCAAGCCCACCTCCATCTGCTGTTAGTAAACTGGCACTCAGGAAAAGGAAACCAATTTTAATATAATCTGTGATCTGGAATAACAGCCAACTGCTATTACCTCTGTACTAATTAAGATATTTTATATTGAATCTGGGCTTCCGAGGTGATGTAATTGGTAGAATCTGCCCACCAATGCAGGAGACATAAGAGATGCAGAAATTAAATAAAGAACGGTGGCCAAACTAATAATCCAGTTGATTTTATAACCTTTAGTTCATCTCAAAATTAACACAGTAGAAAGACAATCCAGAACCTATAGTCTATCTTTTCTTTTTGCAAACTGCAAGTATCAACCCATTAGTGGGTTATGAAATCACCAAAGAAGATAATTTTTAAAAGTACTTTTTAATAACCAGAATGGACAGATTGGAATGGAAAGGAAAGCAAAACAAAATAACAGAATGGTAAACAGTACACTGCTTCTGGTATATATAAGTATTACTTCATGAAATTTCAGTTTTTTACATATATATGTATATGGGGTGGCAATGCAAAATCTGTTTCTTACTTTGAACATAAGATATGGTTTTGCTGTATTTTACTCAATATAAACAGTACTAAGCAGAGGAACAGACCACTGAAGTCTTCAGTATTGTAAGTTGTTTTATAGCTTACCTGTTTAAAACGAAAGACTCCTCCTGTCTGTAACTACTTATTTTTGCCGTTTCCAATGTTCCCATAAGTCCATTTTGCAGATATTCAGAGAAGGAAAATCATAATCTCTGAAGGTAACAGTTACAACATATAATAGCTCTAACAATTCCGGTTTCATGAGAATGATACAGCAGAAAGCTCCCAGTTCAGAATACAACCTCTTGGTAAAAATAAAGAAGCACAGCATTTTTCTAAATTCCCTTAGCTTCCTTTTATCAATAACTATTAAGCTTTCCTTTGAACCGGATTATCTAAATTTTTTCTTTTGTCAGACATCACAGACAGGGTAAAGTTTAAAATAATCTGGTGTGAGCTGGACAAATAAAGGGAGGAAATAATCCTGTATTTATAGTTACAGTACATTTAATTGACACTTGTAAGTAGTATGCTTGTCTTTTCTATTTCAGTGAGTCGCTGATTTATGGTCAACTTGCTAGACGTTTATTTGCATATCTTCTATGCCTTTCATTAATAGGTTTATTTGTATGGCCAGAGTATAAAATCCCTTTTTTCCTTATTGAAATTCATTTTATTTTATAACTTTTAAATCATAATCTAAGTTCTAAAATACAATTTACTATCATCTTTTTATTTCCCTTAGGTCGGGAAGATCCACTGGAGCAGGGAATGACCACGCCAGTATTCTTGACTGGAGAACTCCACGGACAGAGAAACCTGGTGGGCTACAGACCATGGGGTCACAAAGAGTCGGACACAACTGAATGACTAACACTTTCATTTAATTCATACAAAAATACAATGAGCAAAGTATTCGAGTGACATCAAGTTTACAATAGAAACATTAAAGATCATTAAAGATCAATGACAATAGGAGCAAAATGTAGAAAGCTTTGGCCCTGGATCTTTCTCTGGATTATTTAGAGTAACTTTTACTGTTCAGCAGAAAAAAAAGTATTAGTTGTAGTAAAGCTTGTAAACCCATCCCATAAATTTAATTTATTATACTTGTTAATTTTCATAATGATTTCAGTAGCCATTTTAATGTCCTCTAATGAATCTGGTCTTGTTGACAAAGGCTGTAACTCATCCATGCATTGACTTTTTTTTACCTAAAGCACCACGTGTGTCATTTTAATGTAAATTATCTAATTTTCTTAAAGGCTTTTTAACTCTCTCAAAAAACTACAAGGAAATGAATTATGAGAGAAGTTAATGGAATGTAGTCCATCTGTTACTGTTGGTTGACTGTTTTTACACTTGCTGTTAGCCAAAAGACTGAGTGAATTCAATTTTGTTTTTAGATTCTTTTTCTTGTTTTCTTGCTACTTAAGCCATCAAATCTCTGAAGTAACCATTCTTAAAATCTAAGTATACAACATAGACTATTACCTTCTATATTTCATAGAATTACTCTGAATAAGGAGAAGGCAATGGCAACCCACTCCAATACTCTTGCCTGGAAAATACCATGGACGAAGGAGCCTGGTAGCCTACAGTCCATGGGGTCGTAGAGTCGGACACGACTGAGCAACTTCACTTCACTCACTTCATACTTTCTCACTGGAGAAGGAAATGGCAACCCACTCCAGGGTTCTTGCCTGGAGAATCCCATGGACAGAGGAGCCTGGCAAGCCATGGTACATGGGGTTGCAGAGAGTCAGACACGACTGGAGTGACTAAGCAGTCTGAATAATCTTTAGCAAATTACTAAAACTTTCTAAAAAAATAATTTACCCCTCTAATTTTCTGTGAGAATTAAGCAAAGAAATGTAAAGCCTTTAGTGATGGGCTAGAAGCGCTCAATGATATTATTATAAAACACTGCTTTCAAGGGACACATTCTTAAATACTTATTTTGACAAATTTATTTAGGCAAAACGTTTTGGCAAGATTAAATTAATAAAAATTTATGGAGGCAAGTTCTTTGCCACACACAGTTGGAAGGACTTTACATTCAGTTCAGTTCAGTTCAGTCGCTCAGTCGTGTCCGACTCTCCGCGACCCCATGAATCACAGCACGCCAGGCCTCCCTGTCCAACACCAACTCCCGGAGTACACTCAAACTCATGTCCACAGAGTTGGTGATGCCATCCAGCCATCTCATTCTCCGTCATCCCCTTCTCCTCCCGCCCCCAACCTTTCCCAGCATCAGAGTCTTTTCCAGTGAGTCAACTCGTTGCATGAGGTGGCCAAAGTACTGCAGCTTCAGCTTTAGCATCAGTCCCTCCAATGAACATCCAGGATTGATCTCCTTTAGAATGGACTGGTTGGATCTCCTTGCAGTATAAGGGACTCTCAAGAGTCTTCTCCAACTTTACATTATTAATAAGTTAGTTGATTCCTGTCAACAATCCTATGAGACAGCTAACATTTTATACCAATTTTTGAGATAGTGAAAGTAAGCCCAGACACCTGCTCAAAGCACACAACAGGAAAGTGTAGGAGTAAATTCTGTCCCTTGACAGTCTGACTCCACAGCCCTCACTTGTAACCGCCTCAGTTTAACACTATTAGTAAAATCTTGGTGGATAACATCAAAGAAAAATGAGTTTCTCTAGCTCCCTGTTTACTGAACCAATGAAGCACACATCTTCAAAAGCGTTTCTAACCACAATTCAAAATTTTAATCATATTTTTTCATGAAAAGAATCAAGAGCTCATAAAATTTGAAGATTAGAAAAAGGAATAAAGAAAAAAAAATTGTTCAGAAAGCTACTATCTTAACACAATCACTATGAATTTTGGTGTCAGATCACTTAAAGTATTTACACAATTGTAAACTAACATTACATATATTTCTCCCTAATTTTTTACTTTGCATTTTACATAGGAAATATTCCCTATTGTAAGTTTTCAGAAATATTTTCATAATATGCCATTCGATGCTATGTGGGCTTCCCTGGCGGCCCTAGGGGTAAAGAGCCCACCTGCCAATGCAGCAGGCCATGGGTAAGAACCACAGGTTCCATCCCTGGGTCCGGAAGATCCCCTGAAGAAGGGCATGGGAATCCATTCCAGTATTCTTGCCTGGAGAATTCCATGGACAGAGCAGCCTGGAGGGCTACCGTCCATATGGTTGCAAAGAGTTGCACACAACTCAAGTGACTTAAAAATGTTCCCCATTACATAGTTTCCAGAAATATTTTCATAATTATATAATTCAATACTATGTAACCTAAAGGCACTGGTATAGCTTATTCAGCCACAGTCGAATGGACATTTGGGTTTTCTGGCAATATTTTTACTACTTAAAAACACTGTGACACACATTTATAAATAAAACCTCTTCCCACAAGTAAGACTATGTCCTTACGTTAGGAATTCCATGAGTGACTCCACACCATGTATGAACATTGCTTCAGTCCAGTTCAGTTCAGTTCAGTCGCTCAGTTGTGTCTGACTCTTTGCGATCCCATGAATCACAGCACACCAGGCCTCCCTGTCCATCACCAACTCCCGAAGTTCACTCAAACTCATGTCCATCGAGTCAGTGATGCTATCCAGCCATCTTATTCTCTGTCGTCCCCTTCTCCTCCCACCCCCAATCCTTCCCAGCATCAGAGTCTTTTCCAGTGAGTCAACTCGTCGCATGAGGTGGCCAAAGTATTGGAGTTTCAGCTTTAGCATCAGCTGGGAGAAATATCAATAACCTCAAATATGCAGATGACACCACCCTTATGGCAGAAAGTGAAGAGGAACTCAAAAGCCTCTTGATGAAAGTGAAAGAGGAGAGTGAAAAGGTTGGCTTGAAGCTCAACATTCAGAAAACAAAGATCATGGCATCTGGTCCCATCACTTCACGGGAAATAGATGGGGAAACAGTGGAAACAGTGTCAGACTTTGTTTTTTTGGGCTCCAAAATCACTGCGGATGCTGATTGCAGTCATGAAATTAAAAGACGCTTACTCCTTGGAAGGAAAGTTCTGACCAACCTAGATAGTATATTAAAAAGCAGAGACATTACTTTGCCAACAAAGGTCCGTCTAGTCAAGGCTATGGTTTTTCCAGTGGTCATATATGGATGTGAGAGTTGGAACTGTGAAGAAAGCTGATCGCCGAAGAATGGATGCTTTTGAACTGTGGTGCTGGAGAACACTCTTGAGAGTCCCTTGGACTGCAAGGAGATCCAACCAGTCCATTCTAAAGGAGATCAATCCTGGGTGTTCATTGGAAGGACTGATGCTAAAGCTGAACATTGCTTAAGATCCCAATAAACCCCATTCTAAAAGGACTACTACAACAATACACTATCAGAAGGCACAAAGATATAACCTTAAAATCACGGAGTATTACTTTTGAGTGATATTCCCAATCTGATAAGTCACAATCATATTTTAATGTGCATCCATTGATACTTATGAAGTAGAATAATTTTCCATATATTTACTTACTAACTGAGCTTTATCTTTTACATCCTTTGCCAGGCACCAATCATTTTTTCTCATTTGGGATAAATATTTGCCTTAAGTCCTTTAATAATAAAATTTGGAATAAACATTACAGACTTCTCCAATAAATTACAGAGAAATACAGGACACAATTTACACTTTTTTAACAACTGACTCAAGACAATCATTTACTATACCAAGTACTAAGATTCAATCTTTATTTGACATACACTTTTCTGTTAAAATTTTTTTCAAGTAAATGAGGTTTTAATCAATACTTTAAAATACTTAAGATCGGAAGTATTTTTAATATGCAACCTAATAGTATTAGCTAATCAGTAAATAATAACATGGCGATTTCCAGTATCTCTAAAATCTGCAATAATTACAAAGCCAGACTTAGAATTCGGCGAGGTAAAATAAGGATTATGATAATTTCAATGAGAAGAACTGAATGCCCCATTTAGGAAAGACGTATGACTGAAAGAAAGCTCACTGAACTACTCTGTTCTGAACCTTGATCTAAGTTAAGGTTAACGTAACCTTATCATTTAACTTAACCTTAGGTTCATAGTTAAGGATTACGATCATCTCGAGAGTTGTTACTGTTGTTGTTTAGTCACTAAATCGTGTCCGTCTCTTTTGCAAGCCCACTGACTGCAGCCCACCAAGCTCCTCTGTCTATGGGATTTTCCAGGCAAGATTACTGAAGTGGGTTGCCATTTACTTCTCCAGGGGATCTTTCTGACCCAGGGACTGAATTCACATCTCCTGCATTGGCAGGCAGATTCTTTACTATGGACCCAAACAATTATTAATTAACAACCCAAACTCAAAAACATAACAATACTTAAGGTAAAACAATTTATTAAGAAAAATATATATATCACTAAATTTACTGTTCACTGCTTCTAAACACATATTTATTTAATAAAGTACTTACTTTCACTATCATCTTTAATATCTATGGTAGCAAATGGCATATCTACCAGAAAATCCATGGTGTTGGCTTCAAATTCTTCTGACATTTCTTGTTTGCTTGATACACTTTCATACTCATTGGAATTCACCCCTATAACATCACAAAAAGAAAACTGTATTACTTTATTTTTTAATTCATATCCTAGGCTAAAGCAACACAACTAACTGAACTCAATATAAATTAACATCTGTTAAGAAATGGTAAAACTGGTATTCAAATATACTGTAAGCTACTTATTTAGTTATACCATATTCTACATTTCTATAAATCCATTTTTACGTTAAACAGCTTTAATAATTTCCTGAAGCATAGTACTCAACTCAGGGTTAAAGTTGATTTAATCAGCAAATCTCAAGATCCTTTATAAGACACATTTTCTTAACTCCAAAACTACATTTTCCACATAACTTTTGAACACAAGCCAACAAGATTTTGGCAATCTCTTCCATGTTTATTTGTTAACAACATCAATTATTCTCATTTGTACAAGCTCTGACTTTTATTTTTCCTTCAGAAAACACTAAAAAAAAATTTTCATTCCATTATTATATTAACATGGGAAATTCAAACATTAAAATTCACACATTAAAAATACATAGCTCTAAATATGCTTTTCTAGAAATTCAATAGTTAAAAGCAAAAAGATCTTATAGTTTCCCTGACAACTCTTCCAAGGACATGTACTACTACTAGAGCGACACTTCACACTTGGTCCTTGTTTTTTTGTTTTCTTATTATGGGTAGAACAATTATATGCCTCAGGAGGAGGTTAAGGGGAAAAGGGTGTCTGTTTAAACTGATAAAGTCAATCGCTAAATTTATCAGCTGGTGGTCTCCCCATACCATTATCCTCCATGCTTTTAGACACAAATGTTTGAACCAGAACTGAACAAAATCCTGGGATACTTACATAATTTTTATTCTATATATTGACTAATGATTAATTTACCATTGAAGATATTAAAGAAGTCATTTATTTCATTGTTATAATCCTCTATTTTCATATATCAGACTTTTAAAAACACACTCCATTAAAAATACGGCTTACAATACACAAGATAATGAATATTCATGATAAGTTAGTTAACATAAGCCAAAAAAACTGAATTTTTATTGTAATTTCAGTAATCTTTAATATTATTTACAGACACACACCCTAAACACAGGCGCACACACATACCTATTTTGTAGATAAAAGCAAAAACCGACAGCTAAAACCTTTTTATTGCTGATTTTTTTATATCAATTAGTCATGTTCAATACCAAAATCAAAAAAATAGTACACTCTTAATAATGCTATTTATTTATATTACAGTTCAAACCTTATTAAGCTTGAGGGCCTGGCATGCAGGTGTTCAACAAGTGTTAGTTTACCACGAATCTATTCACAGCTATTGAAATATGTGAGAACTAGTAAATGTTTCCTTTCTATTTTTACACTTGTGTTGAAAAATACACAGCTTATATTTAAACAAAAGTTTTAATAAACCAATACATAAATATATTTGGGGCAAATGCACCTACATAGAAAAGATCATCACTGATCACTTAACTTACACAACATTGTAAGTAAAATGTTTAAAAGATTTTTAATTTTTTTAAAAAATAAAATTCTTGAATGCAACAGTATGTCAAAATCAACAAGAGTCTAGAACTTGAAACACAAAATATTTTCTATTAAATTACCAAATAGCTGAAAATCTTTTTGTAGATATGAATTATTAACAGGCTTTCCTGGTGGCTCAGACTTGGTAAAGAATCTGCCCATATTGTGGGAGACCTGGGTTCGATCCCTAGGTTGGGAAGATTCCCTAGAGAAGGAAATGGCAACCTACTCCAGTATTGTTGCCTGGAGAATCCCATACACAGAGAAGTCTGGTGGCCTACAGTCCATGGTGTCACGTGAATTATTAACTCAGAAATAAGAGAATACCACTTCCAAGTAACTCTTGGAATTCCATGTTCGACAGTCATCCCACTGAACAATGTTTCTCAACAGGGCTCAAATCTGAAAGACTTCCTCCAGTTCTCTAAGCTCCAGTGTTTCAGCAAAGGCTGGCAGACATGCATTAAACACATCCACATCCAGCCCCATCACTTCATGGCAAATAGACGGGGAAAAATGGAAACAGTGACAGACTTTATTTTCTTGGGCTCCAAAATCACTGCGGAAGGTGACTACAGCCATGAAATTAGAAGACGATTGCTCCTTGGAAGGAAAGCTATGACAAACCTAGAGAGACAACACTTTGACATCAAAAGACCCTATAGTCAAAGCTATGATTTTTCCAGTAATCACGTACGGATGTAAGAGTTGGACTATTAAGAAGGCCGAGTGCCAAAGAATTGATGTTTTTGAAATGTGATGCTGGAGAAGACTCTTAAGAGTCCCTTGGACAGTTAGGAGATCCAACCAATCCATGCTAAAGGAAATCAACCCTGAATATTCATTGGAAGGACTGATGCTGAAGCTCCAATACTTTGACACCTGACGCGAAGAGCCAACTCACTGGAAAAGATCCTGGTGCTGAGAAAGACTGAAGGCAGGAAGAGAAGGGGGGCGACAGAGGATGAGATGTTTGGATGGCACACTGACTCAATGAACATGAGTTTGAGCAAACTCCAGGAGATAGTTAAAAAACAGGGAAGCCTGGCGTGCTGCAGTCCATGGGGTCGCAAAGAGTCAGACACACCCAAGCAAGCCACTGAACAACAATCATAACTACATTTTCTTTTTAGTTCAGTTCAGTTCAGTCGCTCAGGCGTGTCCGACTCTCCGCGACCCCATGAATCACAGCAATTTTTGTTTTGGAAAAATTGCCTTAAAATAACCAACCTTTGGACTTCCCTGGTGGTACAGTTTTGGTTAATAATCTGCCTGCCAATGCAGGGGGCATGGGTTTGATCCCTGGTCCAGGAAGATTCCACATGCCTCAGGGCAACTAAACTCAACCCTGCCACAAGCAACGATGCCCGTGCACCAGGACCATTGAGCTGGAGCTCTAGAACCTGCCAGCAGCAACTACCGAGCCTGTACTCTCTAGGACCCGTGAGCCACAACTACTGAGCCCGGGTGCCTACAGCCTGTGCTAAACAAAAAGAAAAGTTACTGCAGTGAGAAGCCTGTGTACCACAACGAAGAGTAGCCCCGGCTCTCTGCAACTAGAGAAAGTCTGCATGCAACAAGAGATCCAGCATAGCCAGAAATAAATAAAATAATAACCAACCTTGAAATAAAGGACTTAAACTATAAATCGATCATTGTGAGTACTTAAAATTTGGTTTAACTGTTGTTAAAATTCTTTTGTACGAATCCAAATAAGAGTAATGTTCCTAAGTGAATTAATGCCATAGAGACAAGGTGAGGGGGACTTCCCTACAGTTCAGTGGCTAAGACTCTGCGATGCCAATGCAGGGGTAAGGGTTTGATCCCTAGTATGGGAGCTACGATCCCACCAGCTGAATGGCGTGGCCAAAAACAAAAGAGGTAAAACTGGTTAACCACTACTAGTAGTAACAACAATATCTAACATTTGAGCAAGTGTCTATGCCAGGCATTGCTGGAAGCACTTTACAGAAGATGGTAACTCCCTTAACCGTGTTATCAGGGTAATATTAAACTCTTTTCACAGACTAGCCAATTAAGCAACTTGCCTCAGGTTACAGGTCGTGGGGCTAGAATTTGAATCCAGTTACTCAACCACCACCAAAATCTGCCAGCAACAGCACTGCTGGAAAGTTCACATACACCGTTTATAATATACACAGTTTATATAATATAATACGCCCAGATATCTGTCTGGTATCTGTTCTGGTTAAGAAGAGCATTTTCATTTTAAAGAGCAGATATAAGAATGCATAGGCACTTGTACCACATGTACAATTATATACAAAAAGGCTGACACAGTTGTACTCAATACATTTCTGCTATTCAAATGTTTCAAATAGAATCATTACTTTTATAAGAAATCAAAATACATTATACATTATAAAATTGGACATGAAGTATACCCTAATATTCAAATATATGTGTACTTCCACAAATGACTTCATCAAAGACAGACCAATAGAAGAAAAAAAGAATAGTCTGCCCTTCCTCACACAAACTGTAAGTTTCCTATCTGGATAACAAAGCACAACTTCATTAATAATTCTCTTCTACTCACTCTACTAGGTAGGTATATTCCCCAAGAAGGTATATCCAATATTCCTGCCTGGGAAATCCCACGGACAGAGGAGCCTGTTGGGCTACAGTCCATGGGTCACAAAACAGTTGACAGGGCTTAGCAACTAAACAATAGATACATAGTTGGTATAGTCCCCAAGAATCAGTGGAAAGGGTCAGTTCCATCATCCATACCAGTTCTGACCTAGCTACTAAAAACAGAAACATCCTACAGCTGAAGAAATGTTGATAGCTGTCAAGTCACCTGACCTCCATGCTTTGGTTTCCACATCATGAAAAAAGGAACAAAAGTACAAACCCAAATTACTAGCCAGAAATGGACAAAGTAAATTAATAATATCTGAAACGCAATGTAAAAAAGCATTAAACTCCACAACATTTTAAAAATAAGCTATCAGCATCCTCAATCGCAAGGCCACACACTGAAGGAACTGGGGTGGGAAACCCTTCTCTTTGACACTAACAGTCCTCTCTCTACACGTTTCCCTTTATAACTGCATCTCAAAAATTCCCACCCTCAGCATTGACCTCCCAAGGTCTTCATCATTTCATTCCCTCAACAATTGTAAACATATTTACACTCAGTTCAGTTCAGTTCAGTTCAGTCGCTCAGTCGTGTCCGACTCTCCGCGACCCCATGAATCACAGCACGCCAGGCCTCCCTGTCCATCACCAACTCCCGGAGTACACTCAAACTCATGTCCACAGAGTCGGTGATGCCATCCAGCCATTTCATTCTCCGTCGTCCCCTTCTCCTCCCGCCCCCAACCTTTCCCAGCATCACAGTCTTTTCCAGTAAGTCAACTCGTCGCATGAGGTGGCCAAGGTATTGCAGTTTCAGCTTTAGCATCAGTCCCTCCAATGAACATCCAGGATTGATCTCCATTTACACTAGTTAACGGTTATTACGTAACATTTTAAGATTTTCATGCTTTTTATATCTTTCTATGCGGTGGCTCAAACGCTAAAGCGTCTGCCTACAATGCGGGAGACCCGGGTTCAAACCCTGGGTCGGGAAGATCTCCTGGAAAAGGAAATGGCAACCCATTCCACTATTCTTGCCTGGAGAATCCCATGGACAGAGGAGCCTGGTAGGCTACAGTCCATGGGGTCGCAGAGTCGGACACGACTGAGCGACTTCATTTTCACGCGTTTATATTTCAAAAATCTCACATAAAAAAAACTTGAAAGTCTCTCAGTTGTGTCCCACTCTTTGTGACTCCGTGGACTGTAGCCCACCAGGCTCCTCCGTCCGTGGGATTCTCCAGGCAAGAATACTGGAGTGGGTTGACATTTCCTTCACATTAAGAGCACCTTTTCTCTAATTGGCTTGTTGGTGCCTTTCACCTACTCGCTCTGCTGCTAAGTCACTTCAGTCGTGTCCGACTCTGTGCGACCCCATAGACGGCAGCCCACCAGGCTCCCCCATCCCTGGGATTCTCCAGGCAAGAACACTGGAGTGGGTTGCCATTTCCTTCTCCAATGTGTGAAAGTGAAAAGTGAAAGTGAAGTCGCTCAGTCGTGTCTGACTTGTAGCGACCCCATGGACTGCAGCCTACCAGGCTCCTCCGTCCATGGGATTTTCTAGGCAAGAGTACTGGAGTGGCTTGCCATTGCCTACTCGCTCTACCCACCACTTTCAATTCACAGTAAATGCTGACATAAACTGGAAACTCATTCTGAGCCCTACTGCAGATTTGGCGCCAGTTTAGAGAGGTCACTTCCACACCGAGAATAAAATCCTACGAGGAAAAACCTAAGTGCGGTGGTTCAAGCCTTTGTGATAAAGTATAAAAACGGAGCTTTTTCTAGACTTTGCTGATCACACAAACACCGTCGGAGGGTATGCGTCGGCATGAAGTTTCTAAAAGGTTAAAGATCGTCGGGAAAGAAAAGTGAAACTTCACACTCCCGGCCTCCCGTCGCACCAACAGTGCGTGCACTAACAAAAACACTCGCGGACAAGCAGCACTGATCCCCGGTTGGACCGGGTTCCCCGCGGCTACACCGAATTCCGCGCAGGGCGGGGAGAGGAGCCCCAGGGCAGGGCGGGCGTGGGATCGCGCTCCAAGCACTGGGGGCGCCGGCGGGGGAAGCCGGGCCCTCCCCGCGGCCGCGCCGAGCCCACGCCCCCAGACTCCAGTCGCCCCACACCGCCCGCTCGGCCGCCCGAGCTCACCGGCGCCGGGGAGCTCCATGCAGGCGGCGGTGGCGGGCGACGGGCCTCTGCAGGCGACGACGGCCGGGCGCTGCGACCCCGGGCTAAGCGCGCGGAGGGGGCGGAGGCGGGGCCGGGGGCTGGCGGGCGGCGCGCGGGGGCGGAGCGGGGGGCGGCGGGAGCGGCTGGCGCCCGGGGCTCGGGCCGCGGCGACCGGGCCTACGGAGGCGCCGAGCCCCCGGAGCCGCAGCCCTCGAAGCAGCTGCATGCCCAGGCCGGGCGCCCAGAACGAGCGGAAAGGGCCGAGCCGATTCGCCCGCAGTACCCGGATTCCGGCGAGCGACGCAGGCCAATTGCGGGGAGGGCGGGGGGCTCCGCTCTGCGCGGCGACGCTCCGCCCCCGACCCCGCCTCCGCCCTCGACCCCGCCTCCGCTCCCGGGAGGGGCCCTCTGCGGGCTTTGGCAAGGCTGCATGAAGTCCAGTGGTGCTGCCTTTCCCATCCCAGGCTTCGAGGGGTGAGATTGGTCGCTGGCTGAAAGCATTCCCTGATTGCAGTCTCCTGAGGATCCATGTTTTTAGTTTTGCAAAGAGCTTTCAAAACATAGAATTCTGATTACAGAATATTTGAGAAGAGCGAGATATATACAGGAACGACACCTTGTCTGTCTGTATAATTAAATAATTTGCTTTACAGGAAAAGAAAAAAACAAATTGTCCCAGTCTCAAAGTTTTAACAGTGGTTTCATGCCTAGAAATTAAATGGAAAGCAGCTACTTGTGTTTGCAGATTGAAGCAATAATATGAGTAAAATGGAAGGAAAAGTACTTGTTAGTTTTTTTTTTTTAAAGACTTTTAGCTTTAGATCAGAATTTTACTGGAGCTTTCTTTTAAGTGCAAAGAAACCTTGCAGTAAGAAAATCAGGTGTGTCTCTCAAATTAATGTAGCCTATTTTACGAGAGACAACACTTATCTTGAATGAACCCTAAAATGGAGATAAAGCAAGGACCTCAGTCATAATCAGTTCAGTTCAGTTCAGTCGCTCAGTCGTGTCCGACTCTCCGCGACTCCATGAATCACAGCACGCCAGGCCTCCCTGTCCATCACCAACTCCCGGAGTTCACTCAAACTCATGTCCACAGAGTCGGTGATGCCATCCAGCCATCTCATTCTCCGTCGTTCCCTTCTCCTCCCGCCCCCAACCTTGCCCAGCATCAGAGTCTTTTCCAGTGAGTCAACTCGTCGCATGAGGTGGCCAAAGTATTGCAGTTTCAGCTTTAGCATCAGTCCCTCCAATGAACATCCAGGATTGATCTCCTTTAGAATGGACTGGTTGGATCTCCTTGCAGTATAAGGGACTCTCAAGAGTCTTCTCCAACACCACAGTTCAAAAGCATCGATTCTTCGGCTATCAGCTTTCTTCACAGTCCAACTCTCACATCCATACATGACCACTGGAAAAACCATTGCCTTGACTAGACGGACCTTGGTTGGCAAAGTAATGTCTCTGCTTTTTAATATACTATCAAGGTTGGTCATAACTTTCCTTCCAAGGAGCAAGCGTCTTTTAATTTCATGGCTGCAATCAGCATCTGCAGTGATTTTGGAGCCCAAAAAAACAAAGTCTGACACTGTTTCCACTGTTTTTCCATCTATTTCCCATGAAGTGATGGGACCAGATGCCATGATCTTTGTTTTCTGAATGCTGAGCTTCAAGCCAACCTTTTCACTCTCCTCTTTCACTTTCATCAAGAGGCTTTTGAGTTCCTCTTCACTTTCTGCCATAAGGGTGGTGTCATCTGCATATCTGAGGTTATTGATATTTCTCCCGGCAATCTTGATCCCAGCTTGTGCTTCTTCCAGCCCAGCGTTCCTCGTGATGTACTCTGCATATAAGTTAAATAAGCAAGGTGACAATATACAACCTTGACGTACACCTTTTCCTATTTGGAACCAGTCTGTTGTTCCATGTCCAGTTCTAACTGTTGCTTCCTGACCTGCATACAGGTTTCTCAAGAGGCAGGTCAGGTGGTCTGGGATTCCCATCTCTTTCAGAATGTTCCACAGTTTATTGTGATCCACACAGTCAAAGGCTTTGGCATAGTCAATGAAGCAGAAATAGATGTTTTTCTGCAACTCTCTTGCTTTCTCCATGATCCAGCGGATGTTGGCAATTTGATCTCTGGTGCCTCTGCCTTTTCTAAAACCTGCTTGAACATCTGGGAGTTCACAGTTTACATACTGCTGAAGCCTGGCTTGGAGAATTTTGAGCATGACTTTACTAGCGTGTGAGATGAGTGCAATTGTCCGGTAGTTTGAGCATTCTTTGGCATTGCCTTTCTTTGGGATTGGAATGAAGACTGACCTCTTCCAGTCCTGTGGCCACTGCTGAGTTTTCCAAATCTGCTGGCATATTGAGTGAAGCACTTTCACAGCATCATCTTTCAAGACTTGAAATAGCTCAACTGGAATTCCATCACCTCCACTAGCTTTGTTAGTAGTGATGCTTTCTAAGGCCCACTTGACTTCACATTCCAATATGTCTGGCTCTAGGTCAGTGATCACATTATCATGACTATCTTGGTCGTGAAGATCTTTTTTGTACAGTTCTTCTGTGTATTCCTGCCACCTCTTCTTAATATCTTCTGCTTCTGTTAGGTCCATACCATTTCTGTCCTTTATCGAGCCCATCTTTGCATGAAATGTTCCCTTGGAATCTCTAATTTTCTTGAAGAGATCTCTTGTTTTTCCTATTCTGTTGTTTTCCTCTATTTCTTTGCATTGATCACTGAGGAAGTCTTTCTTATCTCTCCTTGCTATTCTTTGGAACTCTGCATTCAGATGCTTATATCTTTCCTTTTCTCCTTTGCTTTTCGCCTCTCTTCTTTTCACAGCTATTTGTAAGGCCTCCTCAGACAGCCATTTCGCTCTTTTGTATTTCTTTTCCATGGGGATGGTCTTGGTCCCTGTCTCCTGTACAATGTCACGAACCTCCGTCCAGAGTTCATCAGGCACTCTATCAATCAGATCTAGTCCCTTAAATCTATTTCTCACTTCCACTGTATAATCATAAGGGATTTGATTGAGGTCATATCTGAATGGTCTAGTGGTTTTCCCTACTTTCTTCAATTTAAGTCTGAACTTCGCAATAAGGAGTTCATGATCTGAGCCACAGTCAGCTCCTGGTCTTGTTTTCGCTAACTGTATACAGCTTCTCCATCTTTGGTTGCAAAGAATATAATCAATCTGATTTCGGTGTTGACCATCTGGTGATGTCCATGTGTAGAGTCTTCTCTTGTGTTGTTGGAAGAGGGTGTTTGCTATGACCAGTGCATTCTCTTGACAAAACTCTATTAGCCTTTGCCCTGCTTCATTCCGTGCTCCAAGGCCAAATTTGCCAGTTACTCCAGATGTTTCTTGACTTCCTACTTTTGCATTCCAGTCCCCTATAATGAAAAGGACATCTTTTTTGGGTGTTAGTTCTAAAAGGTCTTGTAGGTCTTCATAGAACCGATTAACTTTGGCTTCTTCAGCATTACTGGTTGGGGCATAGGCCTGGATTACTGTAATATTGAATGGTTTGCCTTGGAAACGAACAGAAATCATCCTGTCATTTTTAAGATTGCATCCAAGTACTGCATTTCGGACTCTTTTGTTGACCATGATGGCTACTCCATTTCTTCTAAGGGATTCCTGCCCACAGTAGTAGATATAATGGTAATCTGAGTTAAATTCACCCATTCCAGTCCATTTTAATTCACTGATTCCTAGAATGTCGACGTTCACTCTTGCCATCTCCTGTTTGACCACTTCCAATTTGCCTTGATTCATGGACCTAACATTCCAGGTTCCTATGCAATATTGCTCTTTACAGCACCGGACCTTGCTTCTATCACTGGTCACATCCACAACTGGGTATTGGTTTTGCTTTTGCTCCATCCCTTTATTCCTTCTAGAGTTATTTCTCCACTGAGCTCCAGTAGCATACTGGGCACCTACCGACCTGGGGAATTCCTCATTCAGTATCCTATCATTTTGCCCTTTGTTACTGTTCATGGGGTTCTCAAGGCAAGTATACTGAAGTGGTTTGCCATTCCCTTCTCCAGTGGACCACATTCGGCTGTGGTCCATGTGATCAGATCGGCTAGTTTCCTGTGATTATGATTTCAGTTTGTCTGCCCTCTGGTGCCCCCTAGCAATACCTACCGTCTTATTTGGGTTTCTCTTACCTTGGTCGTGGAAAATCTCTTCACAGCCGCTCCAGCAAAGTGCAGCCGCTGTACCTTACCTTGGGTGAGGGGTATCTCCTCAAGGCTGCCCCTCCTGACCTTGAACGCAGAGTAGCTCCTCTCGGCCCTCCTGCGCCCGCACAGCCACCGCCTGTTGGACGTAGGGTAGCTCCTCTCGGCCACCGGCCCTGGCCTCAGTCATAATAGTTGACATTAAAACCGTACACAGAAAGTCATAAACCTCATTATTCTGGTTGCAAAATAATTCTAGCAAATTGGATATTTGGTTTGCATGCCCATAGTAATTATGAACTGATTCCACTAAAGTCTGCTCTGTTCTGAGGGTGTGCAGGTGAATAAGACAAATCTTTTTCTCAAGTAGTTGGTCAACTAATAGCTGAGAATTAAACATGCTGCTGCTGCTGCTAAGTCGCTTCAGTCGTGTTCGACTCTGTGCAACCCCATAGACAGCCCACCAGGCTCCCCTATCCCTGGGATTCTCCAGGCAAGAACACTGGAGTAGGTTGCCATTTCCTTCTCCAATGAGTGAAAGTGAAAAGTGAAAGTGAAGTCGTGCCGGACTCTTAGCGACCCTATGGGCTGTAGCCTACCAGGCTCCTCCTCCAGAATCAAACATGAATAATTGCAATAAACAACAAACTAAAAGCTGCAAAAAAAAGAAATCCACAGTCAACAGTTGAATGTGCTTAAAATATGCCACTTAAGCATTAAGATTATTTTGGGAGGCAACCAAGAAACATACTGAAGAACTGTCTTCCCTTCCCTTTCTGCCTAATACCAGAGCATCAATTTTACTTTGTGAAACTGACATAAATTTCCACTTGTAGAGGCAGTCCTAAGCACTGGATCTAGGCAAATCCCCTTGAAGGCACAGACTGTTTTAGTGTTTGATTTCATAGGGCATAGAGGTTATTCAATGAATAGTTGTTGAATGAATGAATAAAAGTTTTATAACCATCAGATCTGTGCTCCTATTTGTTAAAAAATAAAAAACAACACAGCCAAATGAATTAAAAAAACATTATCATGGGTAATCTTAATGTCATAAAGCTTCACTGCTGCTGCTGCTGCTGCTAAGTCGCTTCAGTCGTGTCCAACTCTGTGCGAGCCCATAGACAGCAGCCCACCAGGCTCCCCCATCCCTGGGATTCTCCAGGCAAGAACACTGGAGTGGGTTGCCATTTCCTTCTCCAATGCATGAAAGTGAAAAGTGAAAGTGAGGTCGCTCAGTCGTGTCCAACTGAGTGACCCCATGGACTGCAGCCTACCAGGCTCCTCTAGCCTGAGGCTAAAAATCAGTTGCTATTAACATTAATATCTAAATCTGAATAGTTGAATTAACGTATTTGCTCAAACCAGAATTCCAGCCCTTAGTGAAATCCCTCCAGAATACATCTGGTGTTCTACACTGTGCCTGATATCACTAGTGAATCTTCCAGGCTGCCACCTATGCCCAAGCCTCATCTCAGTGATCCAGTCTTCTTTCCAGAAGTCCTCTGTCCTGACCAGAAATCAGGTGATCGGTGGTTCACTTGGTCATGGTCGATCCTCTCTGTCCTCAAGGTGACAGTCTCTTGCAATGAACAGACCAATTCATCCTCCATGTACTATGCTGCATAGTAGATAGGGCACAGTGACTGATGTCAGGAAGATGATTTGGACCTCTGAGGGTTACAGAATTCATTGATACAGCATGTTCCTTTTGTTAAAAACAAAACAAGCCCAGAATGGAATTGCTTATACTAAGCCCCATATTACCAGAGATTTAGAGTTTCTTGATGGGCTCGATAAAGGACAGAAATGGTATGGACCTAACAGAAGCAGAAGATATTAAGAAGAGGTGGCACGAATACACAGAAGAACTGTACCAATAAGATCTTCACGACCAAGATGATCACGATGGTGTGATCACTGACCTAGAGCCAGACATCTTGGAAGGTGAAGTCAAGTGGGCCTTAGAAAGCATCACTACGAGCAAAACTAGTGGAGATGATAGAATTCCAGTTGAGCTATTTCAAATCCTGAAAGATGGTGCTGTGAAAGTGCTTCACTCAATATGCCAGCAAATTTGGAAAACTCAGCAGTGGCCACAAACTGGAAAAGGACAGTCTTCATTCCAATCCCAAAGAAAGGGAATGCCAAAGAATGCTCAAACTACTGCACAATTGCACTCATCTCACACGCTAGTAAAGTGATGCTCAAAATTCTCCAAGCCAGGCTTCAGCATTATGTGAACCGTGAACTTCCAGATGTTCAAGCAGGTTTTAGAAAAGGCAGAGGCACCAGAGATCAAATTGCCAACATCCGCTGGATCATGGAGAAAGCAAGAGAGTTGCAGAAAAACATCTATTTCTGCTTCATTGACTATGCCAAAGCCTTTGACTGTGTGGATCACAATAAACTGTGGAACATTCTGAAAGAGATGGGAATCCCAGACCACCTGACCTGCCTCTTGAGAAACCTGTATGCAGGTCAAGAAGCAACAGTTAGAACTGGACATGGAACAACAGATTGGTTCCAAATAGGAAAAGGGGTACATCAAGGCTGTATATTGTCACCCTGCTTATTTAACTTCTATGCAGAGTACCTCATGAGGAACGCTGGGCTGGAAGAAGCACAAGCTGGAATCAAGATTGCCGGGAGAAATATCAATAATCTCAGATATGCAGATGACATCACCCTTAGGGCAGAAAGTGAAGAGGAACTCAAAAGCCTCTTGATGAAAGTGAAAGAGGAGATTGAAAAGGTTGGCTTGAAGCTCAACATTCAGAAAACAAAGGTCATGGCATCTGGTCCCATCACTTCATGGCAAATAGATGGGGAAACAGTGGAAACAGTGTCAGACTTTATTTTGGGGGGCTTCAAAATCACTGCAGATGCTGATTGCAGTCATGAAATTAAAAGACACTTACTCCTTGGAAGGAAAGTTATGACCAACCTAGATAGTATATTAAAAAGCAGAGACATTACTTTGCCAACAAAGGTCCGTCTAGTCAAGGCTATGGTTTTTCCCGTGGTCATGTATGGATGTGAGAGTTGGACTGTGAAGAAAGCTGATCGCCGAAGAATTGATGCTTTTGAACTGTGGTGCTGGAGAAGACTCTTGAAAGTCCGTAGGACTACAAGGAGATCCAACCAGTCCATTCTATAGGAGATCAATCCTGGGTGTTCATTGGAAGGACTGATGCTAAAGCTGAAACTCCAATACTTTGGCCACCTCATGTGAAGAGTTGACTCACTGGAAAAGACTCTGATGCTGGGAAGGATTGGGGGCGGGAGGAGAAGGGGACGGCAGAGAATGAGATGGCTGGATGGCATCACTGACTCGATGGACATGAGTTTGAGTGAACTCCGGGAGTTGGTGATGGACAGGGAGGCCTGGCATGCTGTGATTCATGGGGTCTCAAAGAGTCGGACACGACTGAGCGACTGAACTGTACTGAACTGAAGATTAGCAATGAATGCCTGTGGACATTTACTTCAATCATCATAAAGTTACTACATTTTTGGATATTAATTCTGCATTCACATAGCTAATTCACCTCCAAAGCATGACTTCTGAAACACAGGAATACAGTAAGTAAGTAGTAATTCCAAGTACTAATGATTGGCACTCTGCTTCTTCCCAACCCAAAAAAAAAAAAAAAGAATAGAAAAGAAAATAAGCAAATCCCATTAAAACTATTGTCACAAGTTGTTGATAATCTGGGCAACCAATAATATTCCACAAATCTGTTGATCAAAATAATTATATACTGTCTCAAGCTTCAAATTTGTGCAGAAAGAGAACTTATTTATTAAACTGAATACTTGTTTAATAACAGAATGCCATCTGAAGAAGGACACCTTTGTGAAAGATGAATGTTTTTCTGAAATTATGTCATACAGGAAATTATCTTGATGTAAGGTGGACTTCAAGTCTTCTACTGGGCAAGCTAGCGCAGAGGTCATGGAACAAGAAACATTCCCAAACCAAATTAAAATGCTCATGTCACAGAGTTTATCTAATCAGTTTGAAATGACCGTAAAGAACAAGGGGAAAGAAAAGGAGTACATTAATAGACTTAGAGTTGGATGTGACTTGGGTGATGGACTGAACTACCTGCGTCTTAAAGAGTGCAGTATTCATGCACGCTGTCTCTCTCTGCTGCTCCATCAGCTTTCTCTCCTTATGGTGTGGTTTCTCTTATGAGAACCAGAATTGAGGATCAAGCAATCTCTAGCATATTCCTTAAGCCACTGACACACCTGCTCTGATGGAAAGATACAGGGACAAGTATTCCTGGCCACAGGTTCCCGGTATACATCCAACGTCTCATGATTATTAGATACTTCTTGGTTCTTCCATTCCTTTTAACATGCACCTCCATTTAACATGTACATGTTTCACTTGCTTGGAGTTGGAAATGGCAACCCACTCCAGTACTCTTGCCTGGAAAATCCCATGGACAGAGGAGCCTAGTAGGCTGCAGTCCATGGGGTCACTAAGAGTCAGACACGACTGAGCGAGTTCACTTTCACTTTTCACTTTCATACATTGGAGAAGAAAATGGCAGCCCACTCCAGTGTTCTTGCCTGGAGAATCCCAGGGATGGGGGAGCCTGGTGGGCTGCCGTCTATGGGGTCGCACAGAGTTGGACACGACTGAAGTGACTTAGCAGCAGCAGCAGCAGCTTCACTTGCTAACCACTGACCTGTACATAATACATCTTCATTCATTCATTCCATCTTTTCTTCTGTAACAGAGGAAATGATTATATTATAATTGTTTTGTAATAGATCTGAATATTCTCAAACAATACAGCATGGACATATTAGAAATCTCTAACCCAATTCTCTGACGGGTTAATATGCTGCTGTATTACCAAACCTTCATAACTCACCTTGGATTTCAACTTGGCATCAGAAAACCTCCAAAAGTCTGACCTTAACTTCCAGGTTTCATTTAATTCTCCTGGTAGTGAATAGCTCTGATTCTGTTTCCGAGGAAACTGTAAAAGAAAAAAGTTGTTTACCCGTTAAAATTTTCCCTTCAGTTCTAAGATTTGTGATTTTCCCACCCAGTTGGCTCCTTATTAAAACTCTTTTACTCAGAATGTATCTTTTTATTCTTCCTTGTTTTTCTTAATTCCTTAAAGAGAGAGAGAGAAAATGAGGGAAACTGCAGCAGTGGAGTCCCTTTGGCTATGTGTTTATCTGAAGGTCTCAGCTCACTTGGCCTATCCTTAGATCCAAAAAATGTTCCTATCAGGGACCTCCCTTGTGGAGGGAGTGGTTAAGACTCCAAGCTTCCAATGCACATGGCAGGTCAGGGAACTAAGGTCCCACATGCTGCATGGTGGGCATGGCCAAAAAATATATCTTATGAAAAGAGAAAAGTGTCCTTATCACCTTCCTTTTCCTCCCTGGAGTTTTTTGTGGCCAGTCCTGCCATCTAAATTTCCACAGTAGGCATATACAAAAAGCACGGCCTTCCTTTCCTGCCCCAGGTTCCTTGCCACATATATTGCAAGTACCATATATATTACAGATAGAGAGACCAACTGTTCCAGTGTACCCAGGACTGTTCATTTTTAGCATTGAAAAGTCCCTTGTCCTGGGAAACCACTCAGCTCCGGCAAACAGAGACAATTATCATTCTCATACAAGTGAAAAGAAATGAGATCATATGTCCAAAGATTTCTATGGGCTTAGAGAACCAGGAAAGTCTTGAAAGACGAAGCAATATTTGAAACCAGATGTGAAAATGAGTGGATTAAGAAAACTGGACCATGAGGGTGCTGGTATGAGTAACACATTCAACGTTTGGGAGGCAAGATAGTAGAAATAGATGCAAA
This sequence comes from Moschus berezovskii, assembly GCF_049115385.1. Lineage (NCBI taxonomy): Eukaryota > Metazoa > Chordata > Mammalia > Artiodactyla > Moschidae > Moschus > Moschus berezovskii. The sequence continues at coordinate 76,398,569 of NC_142469.1, read as the reverse complement.
AGACAGTGGGTCTACCAGTTTGACTGGATCAGGTGTCAGAGGACTGGGAGATAAGGTGAGAAGGTTAGTTTAGGACTGGATTATTGAAGGTCTTAAATGCCAGACTAAGCAATTGGGATTTTTATTACATAAGAATTGGGGTTTGTTAAAGAACTGCCCTTGGAAGTGACTTGGTGAAGTGTGACTTTAGAAAGACACATCGTTAAGGTCTGTGCAGGATTTATGAGGGAGAGCAGAGTCCAAACCCCATGTCATTAGTTCACTGAGGAGTTCCAGTAATCCACGTGTGAGGGTCAGAAACCCAACCTAAGGTGATGTCCTAAAAATAAAATCAAAAATCATAGATTTAAGAGATTTCAAGACAATAGTTGGTGAAGCTTCGCAATCAGCAATGTGGAGAAAGAGAAAATTGATTGGCTGGCACAAAGATGTAGAAGTGAGGTGAACTGGGTGCTCCCAAGCAACCCAGGAAAGGACCTGCAGTGAGACGATGGACACAGGGGTGAGTTGAGTGAGCAAGATGGCAGCAAGTGTGTGCTGGCCGATGGGGCCTGTCCTCCATCTCTCAGACATCCTCAGGAGACTCAATAATTGAATTCACTGATCTTAAGCATGAGTGAGTTTGCTGTGAAACTAAAAAAAAAGGCTGAGGAACAGAGAGCACACAAGGATTCCTGGGCTCAGAGGCTGGAAGGGTTGGTCCTATGGCTGCAAGCACCTAAGAATTTGAATTCTCAAACATGCCTTCATGTGAAAGCCACTTTCACTGAATCTTGAGGGGTAAGAGTGACAGTCAACTGGGTTCCATTTAAATGCTTATGGAAAGAGAGAGATACAGTAAAGGAGATATGTGGGCTTCCCTGGTGGTCCTAGTGGTAAAGAACCTGCCTGCCAACACAGGAGATGTAAGAGATGTGAGTTTGATCCCTGGGTTCTGAATAACCCCCTGGAGGAGGGCAGAGCAATCCACTCCATTATTCTTGTCTGGAGAATCCCATGGACAGAGGAGCCTGGCCGACTATAGTCCATAGAGTTGCACAGAGTTAGACACGACTGAAATGACTTAGCTTGCGTGCACAGCTGATTCATTTTGCTATACAGCAGAAACTAACACAACATTAAATCAGCTATACTCCAATAAAAATTAATTTAAAAAGCAATAAAGACAAAATTCGATTGAGTAACATTAGGAGTATAAAGTCAGAAGAAAATGAAGGCATTGATCTTAGATAAGAGAGATAGGTGGGAAGCAAGTTCGTGTAGGTGGGTAGGTATTTGGATGAGAATATGGTTAAGGAAACAACTTTCTAAAGATGTCAGTTTTCCTAATGAAAATAGATGAAGTTATTTGCTGGAAGGAGAAAATGACATTGAAGGAAGAATTTTGGTGATTTGGAAGTTTTATAGATGTCATTGAAACTATGGTTTTATTCATTCAGGAAGAGAGTATGGACTTGGGGGACTATGGCTGAAACACTTTCACCATCTTTGTGATAATGATCGAAAATTTTTTAAAAATACATTTCATCAACTACCTGGATTATTACATGGACGTAAAAAAGTGAAAGTCACATCCAGCTCTTCGGACTATATAGTCCACAGGATTTTCCAGGCCAGAATACTGGAGAATACCATCCCTTCTCCAGCAGATCTTCCTGACCTAGGAATCAAACCCAGGTCTCCTGTATTGCAGGTGGATTCTTTACCAACTGAGCTATCAGGGAAACCCAAGTTATTACATTTCTTTCATTCTGGGTAAGGATAAGAAAGAATCATTCTAAGAAAGAACTCAAGATCATGATTCTTCTTCAGTCAAGTGAAAAGAAAACATTTACTTATCATAATGAGTATGCTAGTTTGTATCATTACTCAGAAATAATGATGTTCTTAAACTGTTGGTTTTGAGACCTTGTCTATTTTTATACCCTAAAGTAGTTAGTGTTCCTGACCACATTTTGGGCACAAGCCAAATTGGAAGATTAGATTTAACAGCTCTAATTATGCTTCCTGAATTTGATTAGTGCTGGGGATTAGTTTCTCATTTGATAGTTTATAAGATTTCTTAGCTTGAAGCTGTATGTTTCCTTGACTATTTTTAGTATCACACACACCATGTAAGCCACCATTTTACTTTTCAATAGAGCATTCTGCATTAATATGTTGTTATTACTTGCTAGTAAGACCTCCTGAATACTAAAAGGAAAATGTTAAGAACTATGTCAGATTCCACTTTCCAGGGTCATCAAGGCTGTATTTTTTTTTAATTGAAGGATGATTGCTTTACAATATGTGTTGGCTTCTGCCATATATCAACAAGGGCTGTATATTATTATTTGTTGGTTTCATTGTCCTGTTGCAGGGGGATTTTTTACCAGCTGAACTGCCCGGGAAGTCCTGTTAATGTGCTAGAAAGTATTAATGTAGTTGATGTTTTTAAATTTGTTATTTTTAACTTTAAATGTGTGTTATAATTATTTTCGGGAAGATATTAATATATATTATATTCTGTCTTAGTAGATTTCACATCTTTCTAAATTTAGTCATCTTATGGCATACTTGGGAGAAGGCAATGGCAACCCACTCCAGTACTCTTGCCTGGAAAATCCCATGGACGGAGGAGCCTGGTGGGCTGCAGTCCCTGGGGTCGCTAAGGGTCGGACACGACTGAGCGACTTCACTTTCACTTTTCACTTCATGCATTGGAGAAGGAAATGGCAACCCACTCCAGTGTTCTTGCCTGGAGAATCCCAGGGCCGGGGGAGCCTGGTGGGCTGCCGTCTATGGGGTCACACAGAGTCGGACACGACGGAAGTGACTTAGCAGAGCAGCAGCATGGCGTACTTGGCATAAGTATTTCTCATTTTTAGCTGAATAATTGATATTTAAAACAACAGTACATAAGACTTCACTAGCAAAACTAATCTTATTTGCATGCCAATCAGAGTATAATTGACAGTATGAGATTTTTCTATGACTTATGTAAGAATTACGGAGAAGGCAATGGCAAGCCACTCCAGTACTCTTGCCTAGAAAATCCCTGGACGGAGGAGCCTGGTAGGCTGCAGTCCATGGGGTCGCTACGAGTCAGATATGACTGAGTGACTTCACTTTCACTTTTCACCTTCACACATTAGAGAAGGAAATGGCAACCCACTCCAGTGTTGTTGCCTGGAGAATCCCAGGGACGGGGGACCCTGGTGGGCTTCCGTCTATGGGGTCACACAGAGTCGGACACAACTGAAGTGACTTAGCAGCAGCAGCATGTAAGAATTAGATGATACAAGAAATGAAAAAAAAGAAAGTTTAAAAGTCTTTCAAATATATCCAGTGAAGTAATAATTGGCCGTTCTCTAAGTGTCCTTGAAGACTTCCAACAACTATATTCTAGTGTATGATGTAAACTTCACCTAAAATATCTTCTTCGTTACCTGTAGAAATTATTTCAGTTCTTCCTTAAATGTCCATCTTATATGTCCCCTTTATCTAATATTCCCAACCAAATAGGAATATTCTCTACGCTAAAAATACTCTGAAATTTATTTTCTTCTGCAATAGTTAAAATATTCTACCTTCCATGATAGATAATCATCTTATTGGATAGTTAGCACCTTAAGGAAGCTGAACACTTTGATTAATACTTAAGACATACTTGATTGTTTTTTCTTCCAAGATAAATAACAAGTTGACTGATACACACTGACACACCAAAGCCTTATCTCATCTATGCTATAAAAATGGAAAATCTAGGCAATTTCCAGGTAATATTATTTTTTATTTTTAAAGCTTTTTTTTATATGAACCATTTCTAAAGTCTTTAAAGATATATTGAATCTTAACTCGCTGACCAGGGATCAAACCCACACCCCTTGTGCTGGAATCCTGGGCTCTTAACCGCTGGACCACCAGGGAAGTCCCCCAGCTAATTTTAAGCAATATTTTTGAATTGATGATGTAGTGATTTCCTCACCAAAACCTTTGAGTAGTTATACTTTTTCTTGATATTTGCCTTGGGTCTATTAGAGAGTCTTGCCTTCCATAATTCCTATGGTTGAATCTTAAAGTAATGGACCCCAAGATTTTGAGCTAATCTTGACAAAAGCAAGAAATTTACCAGTGACTTTACCTCAATTACATGCTATTATTATTGCCTAATAATCTTTCTTGGTCCCTGTCTCCTGTACAATGTCACGAACCTCCATCCAGAGTTCATCAGGCACTCTATCAATCAGATCTAGTCCCTTAAATCTATTTCTCACTTCCACTGTATAATCATAAGGGATTTGATTGAGGTCATATCTGAATGGTCTAGTTGTTTTCCCTACTTTCTTCAATTTAAGTCTGAACTTCGCAATAAGGAGTTCATGATCTGAGCCACAGTCAGCTCCTGGTCTTGTTTTTGTTAACTGTATACAGCTTCTCCATCTTTGGTTGCAAAGAATATAATCAATCTGATTTCGGTGTTGACCATCTGGTGATGTCCATGTGTAGAGTCTTCTCTTGTGTTGTTGGAAGAGGGTGTTTGCTATGACCAGTGCATTCTCTTGACAAAACTCTATTAGCCTTTGCCCTGCTTCATTCCGTGCTCCAAGGCCAAATTTGCCAGTTACTCCAGATGTTTCTTGACTTCCTACTTTTGCATTCCAGTCCCCTATAATGAAAAGGACATCTTTTTTGGGTGTTAGTTCTAAAAGGTCTTGTAGGTCTTCATAGAACTGACCAAGACCATCCCCATGGAAAAGAAATGCAAAAGAGCGAAATGGCTGTCTGAGGAGGCCTTACAAATAGCTGTGAAAAGAAGAGAGGCGAAAAGCAAGGGAGAAAAGGAAAGATATAAGCATCTGAATGCAGAGTTCCAAAGAATAGCAAGGAGAGATAAGAAAGCCTTCCTCAGTGATCAATGCAAAGAAATAGAGGAAAACAACAGAATAGGAAAAACAAGAGAGCTCTTCAAGAAAATTAGAGATTCCAAGGGAACATTTCATGCAAAGATGGGCTCGATAAAGGACAGAAATGGTATGGACCTAACAGAAGCAGAAGATATTAAGAAGAGGTGGCAGGAATGCACAGAAGAACTGTACAAAAAAGATCTTCACGACCAAGATAGTCACGATAATGTGATCACTGACCTAGAGCCAGACATCTTGGAATGTGAAGTCAAGTGGGCCTTAGAAAGCATCACTACTAACAAAGCTAGTGGAGGTGATGGAATTCCAGTTGAGCTATTTCAAGTCTTGAAAGATGATGCTGTGAAAGTGCTGCACTCAATATGCCAGCAGATTTGGAAAACTCAGCAGTGGCCACAAGACTGGAAAAGGTCAGTCTTCATTCCAATCCCAAAGAAAGGCAATGCCAAAGAATGCTCAAACTACCGGACAATTGCACTCATCTCACACGCTAGTAAAGTCATGCTCAAAATTCTCCAAGCCAGGCTTCAGCAGTATATAAACCGTGAACTCCCAGATGTTCAAGCAGGTTTTAGAAAAGAGGCACCAGAGATCAAATTGCCAACATCCGCTGGATCATGGAGAAAGCAAGAGAGTTTCAGAAAAACATCTATTTCTGCTTTATTGACTATGCCAAAGCCTTTGACTGTGTCGATCACAATAAACTGTGGAACATTCTGAGAGAGATGGGAATCCCAGACCACCTGACCTGCCTCTTGAGAAACCTGTATGCAGGTCAGGAAGCAACAGTTAGAACTGGACATGGAACAACAGACTGGTTCCAAATAGGAAAAGGTGTACGTCAAGGTTGTATATTGTCACCTTGCTTATTTAACTTATATGCAGAGTACATCATGAGGAACGCTGGGCTGGAAGAAGCACAAGCTGGAATCAAGATTGCCGGGAGAAATATCAATAACCTCAGATATGCAGATGACACCACCCTTATGGCAGAAAGTGAAGAGGAACTCAAAAGCCTCTTGATGAAAGTGAAAGAGGAGAGTGAAAAGGTTGGCTTGAAGCTCAACATTCAGAAAACAAAGATCATGGCATCTGGTCCCATCACTTCATGGGAAATAGATGGAAAAACAGTGGAAACAGTGTCAGACTTTGTTTTTTTGGGCTCCAAAATCACTGCAGATGCTGATTGCAGCCATGAAATTAAAAGACGCTTGCTCCTTGGAAGGAAAGTTATGACTAACCTTGATAGTATATTAAAAAGCAGAGACATTACTTTGCCAACCAAGGTCCGTCTAGTCAAGGCAATGGTTTTTCCCGTGGTCATGTATGGATGTGAGAACTGGACTGTGAAGAAAGCTGATCGCCGAAGAATCGATGCTTTTGAACTGTGGTGTTGGAGAAGACTCTTGAGAGTCCCTTATACTGCAAGGAGATCCAACCAGTCCATTCTAAAGGAGATCAATCCTGGATGTTCATTGGAGGGACTGATGCTAAAGCTGAAACTGCAATACTTTGGCCACCTCATGCGACGAGCTGACTCACTGGAAAAGACTCTGATGCTGGGAAAGTTGGGGGCGGGAGGAGAAGGGGACGACGGAGAATGAGATGGCTGGATGGCATCACCGACTCTGTGGACATGAGTTTGAGTGAACTCCGGGAGTTGGTGATGGACAGGGAGGCCTGGCGTGCTGTGATTCATGGGGTCGCGGAGAGTCGGACACGACTGAGCGACTGAACTGAACTGAACTGAACTGAACTGAATAATCTTTCTTCTCGCCAACAGTTTTAAAAAATCATCTCTTTGTCTTTGGAGCACTATAGTTTTGCTTTTCTGGATCTAGGCATGAATTTATTCTCCTTATCTTCTAGGAAACATGGGCCTTTCTGAATCTGAGAATTGGTATCACTCAACAATTCAAGAAAATATCCAACCGTTGTTTCTTGTATTATTGCCTATTCCTCATAATCTTTCCTGCTTCTGGAACTCTAATTGACTCGTGTTAGAAATCCTGCTTGTCTTCAATTAGTGTTAACCTCTGTATATTATTTTTCATCTCTTGCTCTCTCTGGGCTTCATTTCGGATACGTACTTCAAATGTTTTCTCCAGTTCACTAATCCTTCCTATAGCTTTGTCTAATAGGTCATTTACCCAGCCATTGAGTTTTGAATTTCAGGCATTATATTTTTCATTCTTTCATTGACCTCTATTTGTTTTTCTTTCACGTCTACTTGTATATTTTTTTCTAGGCTGTTGCTCATGTTTTCAGGTCTCTTTAATTCTTACACATATTAATCATGTTATTTTATATTTTAAATGTGCTAATTATAATCTCTAAAATCTTTGTGGATTTGATTATACTTCCTGGCTTTTTTCTGATTCATACTTATATTTCCTTTTTATTCTTACATATTTTGTGATTTTTTAAAAAAAATTATGAACTTGTGTTAGATTTTAATCTAAGGAAATTCTTAGAAACCTGGCTTGAAGTTCAGTTCAGTCAGGTCGTGTCTAACTCTTTGCAACCCCATGGACACCAGGCATCGCTGTCCATCACCAACCCCAGGAGCTTGCTCAAAGTCATGTCCATCGAGTCAGTGATGCCATCCAACCGTATCCTCTGTTGTCCCCTTCTCCTCCTGCATTCAATCTTTCCCAACATCAGGGTCTTTTCCAGTGAGTCAGTTCTTCCCATCAGATGGTCAAAGTATTGGAGCTTCAGCTTCAGCATCAGTCCTTCCAATGAATATTCAGAAATGATTTCCTTTATGATGGACTGGTTGGATTTCCTTGCAGTCCATGGGACTCTCAAGAATCTTCTCCAACACCACAGTTCAAAAGCATCAGTTCTTTGCTGCTCAGCTTTCTTTATGGCACAACTCTCACATCCATACATGACCACTGGAAAAACCATAGCTTTGACTAGGTGGACCTTTGTTGGCAAAATAATGTCTCTGCTTTTTAATATACTGTCTAGGTTGGTCATAGCTTTTCTTCCAAGGAGCAAGCATCTTTTAATTTCATGACTGCAGTCACCATCTGCAGTGATTTTGGAGCCCAAGAAAATAAAGTCTCTCACTATTTTCATTGTTTCCCCATCTATTTGCAATGAAGTGATGGGACCAGATACCATGATCTTAGTTTTCTGAATGTTGAGTTCTAAGCAAACTTTTCAACTCCCACTTACATCAAGAGACTCTTCAGTTCCTCTTTGCTTTCTGCCATAAGGATGATTTCATCTGCATATCTGAGGTTATTGATATTTATCCCAGCAATCTTGATTCCAGCTTGTGCTTTATCCAGTCTGGCATTTCCCATGATGTACTATGCATAGAAGTTAAATAAGCAGGGTGACAATATACAGCCTTGCTGTACTCCTTTCCCAATTTGGAACCAGTTTGTTGTTCCACGTCCGGTTCTAACTGTTGCTTATTAACCTGCATACAGATTTCTCAGGAGGCAGGTCTGGTGATCTAGTATTCCCATCTCTTTAAGAATTTTCCACTGTCTGTTGTGATTCACACAGTCAAAGGCTATGGCATACTCAATAAAGCAGAAGTAGATGTTTTTCTGGAACTTTCTTGCTTTTTCGATGATCCAGAGAATGTTGGGAATTTGATCTCTGGTTCCTCTGGCTTTTCTAAATCCAGCTTGAACATATGAAAGTTTTCAGTTTGTGTATTGTTAAAGCCTGGCTTGGAGAATTTTGAGCATTACTTTATTAGCGTGTGAGATGAGTGCAATTGTGCGGTAGTTTTAGCATTCTTTGGCATTGCCTTTCTTTGGGATTGGAATGAAAACTGACCTTTTCCAGTCCTGTGGCCACTGCTGAGTTTTCCAAATATGCTGGCATACTGAGTATAGCACTTTCACAGCATCATCTTTTAGGATTTGAAATAACTCAACTGGAATTCCATTACCTCCACTAGCTTTGTTCGTAGAGAAGCTTCCTAAAGCTCACTCGACTTCACCCTCCAGGATGTCTGGCTGTAGGTGAGTGATCACACCATCATGGTTATCTGGGTCATTAAGATCTTTTTTGTATAGCTGAAGTTACAGTCTTGAAGGCTTGAAGTTACAGTCCTCCTAAAAGGATATGAGTTTGTTTCTATGTCACCAGGGGGCACTATTAATCAGAAACAATTTACATTTGTTACTGGATTCTTCATACCAGGTAGGTATGGTGGCCAAACAAAACACAGGGCACATAGTTAAGTTTAGATTTCAGATAACAAATACTTTTTAGTGAAATATTTGGAACATATACTAACAAACTGTTCATTTAGCTGAAATTTAAATTTAACTGGGCATCCTCTATTTTTATTTGCTAAATCCGGCAACCATACACATAAGTAGCTTGAAATCGGTTTCAAACTCACGTTAGGGCTCGCTTAAGGTTCAGTTCAGTTGCTCAGTTGTGCTTAAGGTTATGAAGTGTTAAAAATATTTTTTTTACATTCTCCCGGGGCAAAAATTGAGACTGATAAATCTGCAGTATCTTCTTCTTTAAAGTAGTTTTATTTCTTGCTCATTCTTTTCTTTTTTTAAAATTCTATTTATTTATTTTATTTTTGTCTGCACTGGATCTATGCTGCTGCATGGGCTTTTCTCTAGTTGTGGCAAGCAAAGTTACTCTCTAGTTGCAGTGCATGGGCTTCTCACTGCGGTGGTTTATCTTGTTGTAGAGCACAGGCTTCAAGAGCTGTGTCACGTAAGCTCAGTAGTTATGACTCTGGGGATGTAGAGCACAGGTTCAATAGTTGTGGCCCACGGCCTTAGTTGCTCTGTGGCATGTGGGATCTTCCCAGACCAGGGATCAAACTGTGTCTCCTGCATTGGCAGGCAGATTCTTCACCACTGAGCCACCAGAGAAGTCCCTTGCTCATTCTTATAATGATTGTATTGTTCATTAGAGTCTCAGATCTCTGCAGTGATTTCTCACAGATCCTTGGCCTTTATCTGCTGTCCTCGGCTCAGCATGTAATTTTCAAAATGTAAGTTCAAGGTCCTTTAAGTTGATTCTTACGGTAAAAATCAGTTTTACAGATCAGTTATCTTTTCAGAATCTTTTCTTTTTTCTTTCTTTGTTGCTGTTTCTATAGATTCCTTGCTATCTTGCCAGCTCCGTGAAATATTAAAACTATTTCTAGGTAGTTCATGCAGTAAGTCTAGTTGTTTTTGGCAGCAGGAGATCAAGGAGTTGATGTTGTGAAGGGGAGTCATCCAGAGTATATCAAGTTATACTCAATCAGAACCAGATGTCCTTCAGCCCTTTTTCTTGCTAACTCTGAAATCTGGCTTCTTGGTATCTCCTCCAGTTTTTCATATTCCTTGCCAGTCAGCGTATGTAATTTAGAATATCTAGTATCATCTGACTTTGATTTCATACTCTGCAAAGACTGGTGATGTATTCAGTGATGAGGTATGGAAGCTGGCTCTGGACTCTATTGAAAGACTTGGGCTCCCTGCCACATCTGTTTTCTACCAGTCAGTGCTCTTTCTCTGCAGTTAAAACCTACTTTCCTGTCTCCTAACCTCTTGAGGAATTTTATAAAATACAGGTCGATCTAATGCTGCCATCACCACCACCCCAGCTTGTCTTCCCAGTTAGTCCAATGGAATCCCATTCTTATTGGTGTGTCTTAACTACAGCTTCTGTAATTAAGACTACAGAATTCTGAGACTTCTCATGGAATTAGCCTTAGATTCTTTTTCTAATTACCTATAGGAAGACTAGTTTTCAGAGCAGGGTTAGATTTCCCTGGGTGAGTTTTATCAAAATTTTAATTTGTCTTTTTTCTAGGACCACCCAGCAAGGTACATTCTTGGTACCAATGGTGTGCTGGAGCTACTGCTGCTGCTGCTAAGTCACTTCCATCGTGTCCGACTCTGTGCGACCCCATACATGGCAGCCCACCAGGCTCCCCCGTCCCTGGGATTCTCCAGGCAAGAATACTGGAGTGGGTTGCCATTTCCTTCTCCAATGCATGAAAGTGAAAAGTGAAAGTGAAGTCGCTCAGTCGTGTCTGACCCTCAGTGACCGCATGGACTGCAGCCTTCCAGGCTCCTCCATCCATGGGATTTTCCAGGCAAGAGTACTGGAGTGGGCTGCCATTGAGCTGGCTTATACCAAATTGCAGTAGTCAATTGTTGAACTTCAGGAATTTTGAAAGGTGATGATTAAGTCCAGCTACTATTAAAAATAATAGAAATGATAGTCAAATAAATTAAATTTAAAATGATAGTAAGTACAAAACTCTTAGAAAATGTAAGGATCAATCTTTATGCCTTGGGTAGGCAATGATTTCTTAAATTAAAATGAAAAACAAAAATGACAGAAAAGTATCAAAATTGGACTGCATCACAGACACATCTAAGAAAGTGAAAATGCAAGCTATACAATGAAGCAAAATATTTGAAAAACATATATCTGGTTAAGGACTTGTATCCAGAATATATTTTTTTAAAACTCTTATAACTCAATAATAATGAATAATAACCCTTCTCCTCCTGCCCCCAATCCCTCCCAGAATCTAGTCAAAGCTATGGTTTTTCCAGTAGTCATGCACGGATATGAAAGTTGGATATAAAGAAAGCTGAGCGCTGAGGAACTGATGCTTTTGAACTGTGGTGTTGGAGAAGACTCTTGAGAGTCTCTTGGACTGCAGGGAGATCCAACCAGTCAATCCTAAAGGAAATCATTTCTGAATATTCATTGGAAGGACTGATGCTGAAGCTGAAGCTCCAATACTTTGGCCACCTGATGTGAAGAACTGACTCTGGAAAAGACTGATGCTGGGGAAGATTGAAGGTGGGAGGAGAAGGGGACAACAGAGGATCAGATGGCTGAATGGCATCACTGACTCAATGGATATGAGTTCAAGTAAGCTCTGGGACTCGGTGAAGGACAGGGAAGCCTGGTGTGCTGCAGTCCATGGGGTTGCAAAGAGTCAGACATGACTGAGCACCTGAACTGAACTGATTCCAAATGCAGGGATCAAACCCGAGTTTCCTGTGTCTCCTGCACTGGGAGGCAGATTCTTTACCAATACATCACCTGGGAAGCCTAATCTAGTCCACAGGAAATTTTCTAGTCTTGCCACTCCACAGGACTTCACAGTGGTCCACTATATATTAGTAATGTAATGATGATCGGAACAAGTGAGAATTCACAAGTACCTTTATGTTTCTTAAGGCATGTGCCAGAGTGTTGGAGATAAATTCCTAAAATTTCAGGGCCTGCTAACTTGGTAAAGTGTCTGTGAGTCCAGTAGCTCAAGGGATGGCAAGTTACCCAAGGGAAAGATTTAATTTCTGCAATTTACAACCCAATCACTAAAAAATAATCGATAACTCATGCTACATTCAGTCTCAGAGAATTAACTGACTACCCTTAGGGTAATGAGTCATATCTTATTTTGTTGTTATTTAGTACCATTTCCAATCCCTTTGATTCTCTCCCTTTCTTTCACTGCAGGAATCAGATGAATGAGAACTACATTTTCCACATTGTTACTTGCCAGATGGCTTCAAAGTAGAGCTTAGGTTCTGTCAGTGAGATGCAAAAGTGCATTAATTAGAAGGTAGAAGCGAGATAGAAGCCATTCCTCTTTCTCCAGCAGTGGTGGTGAACATGTGAATTTAAGATGGGACCTTTTACAACACCTTCCATACTTCCTGTCCACCCTGTCACCCCAGTGGCAGGGAGAGAAGCAACCACAATTATTGATTTCAGACCTTTTATCTTCTTGTTTCTGCATGAAAGCAGGAACTTTCAGATTCAGTTTTTCAGATTTTGTTTGTTGATGATGTGGACCATTTTTAAAGTCTTCACTGAATTTGTTACAATATTGCTTCTGTTTTTTATGTTTTGTGTTTTGGGCCATGAGGCATGTGGGATCTTAGTTACCCAACCAGGGATGGAACTCTTACTCCCTGCCTTGGAAGGTGAAGTCCTAACCATTGGACTGCCAGGGAAGTCTTCCCTCAGATTCGCTTTCTGAATCTGAGAACTTTTTGAATCTGAAAACTGGTGGTAGTGCCTCTGACTTTCACTCCTTAAACCCTTTCACAAGTTTATAAGTACTACCTACTTCTTGGTATTAAATACCTTTAGCTTTAAGTTTAAATTGCTTTCTATTTTCTTGAGGGACTTCCCTATAGCTCAGATGGTAAAGAATCTGCCTGCAAGGTAGGAGACCCGGGTTCAATCCCTGGGTCCCCTGGAGAAGGAAATGGCAACCCACTCCAGTATTCCTGCCTGAAGAGTCCCATAGACAGAGGAGCCTGGCAGGCTACAGTCCATGGGAGTTGCAAAGAGTTGGACACAACTAAGCAACTAACACAATATTTTCTTGACTGAGCCTTGATTGCATATAGAAATAGGATCTAATTCAGTTTTGTATTTTCTGTAATTCTCAACAAGTATTTGTCAATGGAATGAGCAGGATGAATGAAGAGATCTTGTTTCTGTACCATATTCTAATAATTTTATTTGTCATAAAGCCCTTTCTGGTATCATTGTATTGCTTACAATGGTGCAGATCATTATTTTCACATCTAAAGCTCAAGCAAAAGAGTCTTCCTAAGGGATTAGGACAGAGTATTATCACTCACTGCCATCTGGCTGTCAGATACAAAGAGATAAACAAGATCTTAGTTGAAATAAACAGTCCTTGCCAGTTTAACATCATGTACAATGGGGCACTTAGTAAATAATTTCGAGAACATAGGTAAACTAAAATAATCAGAAAATAGTGTGTTTTGAATATTTACTATCTTTTTTTCAAATAAAAAGCTTATTGAGATATAACTCACATACCATACTATTCATCCATTTAAAGGATACAATTCAATGATTTTTAGTATATTTATAGAGTTGGGCAACCGTAACCACAATCTAATTTTAGAACATTCTCAACATTCCAAAAAGAAACCCTGAAACCACCATCCCTTCCCCTGACTCCCAGCCACAAATCTACTTTATATTTCTATGGATATGCATATTATGGACATTCCTAATTTCTCCACATCCTCACCAATATTTGGTTTTGTTGGTATTTTGATTAGAGCCATCCTAGTGGGTAAGTATCTCATTGTTGTTTTGACTTGCATTTCCTTAATGATTAATGATGTTGAAGAGCTTTTCACTTGCTTATTGGCCATTTGTATATCTATTTTGGTGTAGTGTCTGTTCAAATTATTTATCCTTTAATTGTTTACTTTTGTTGTTGTTTTTTTTGATGCTGGATGGCATCACTGACTCGATGGACATGAGTTTGAGTGAACTCCAGGAGTTGGTGGTGGACAGGGAGGCCTGGCGTGCTGTGATTCATGGGGTCTCAAAGAGTCAGACACGACTGAGCGACTGACCTGACCTGACTAGATGTTGGCAAAGTAATGTCTCTGCTTTTTAATATGCTGTCTAGGTTAGTCATAGCTCTTCTTCTAAGGAGTAAGTGTCTTTTAATTTCATGGCTGCAGTCACCATCTACAGTGATTTTTGAACCCCAAGAAAATGAAGTCTCTCACTGTTTCCATTGTTTCCCCATCTATTTGCCATGAAGTGATGGGACCAGATGCCATGATCTTAGTCTTCTGTATGCTGAGTTTTAAGTCAGCTTTTTCACTCTCTTTCACTTCCATCAAGAGGCTTTTTAGTTCTTCTTTGCTTTCTGCCATAAAGGTGGTGTCATCTGCATATCTGAGGTTATTGATATTATCCCAGCAATCTCGGTTCCAGCTTGTGTTTCATCCAGCCTGGCATTTCACATGATGTACTCTGCATATAAGTTAAATAAGCAGGGTGACAATATACAGCCTTGACATATTCGTTTCCCGATTTGGAACCAGTCTTTTGTTCCGTGTACAGTTCTATCTGTTGCCTCTTGACCTGCATACAGATTTCTCAGAGGGTTGGGATTGTTCCCCTGAAATAGGAAATGGCAACCCATACCAGTATTCTTGCCTGGAAAATCCCATGGACACAGGAGCTTGGCAGGCTATAGTCCAGAGGATCACAAAGAGCTGGACACGACTGAGCACTGAGCACAGTACAGAGTAAGACAGAGAGCTAGAGATTCCATACTGCCGTGGGACAGGACTCTTGTGCACTTTTGGGTAACACTAAGCTGTTTCTGGTCTTCACTTATTTAGCTTGATATGGGAATCGGAGAAAACTAGAGCTTGCAGGCTTGCCATGTTTTTGTTTTGCAAACAAAGTTTGATGGGATCCCTTCCAGTTCCTATTGATTTACACATCATCTATGGCTGCTTTGACCTTCCAACAGCAAACTGAGAAGTTGAAACAGGGACATTACTGATCAGTCAAAATATTGCCCTTAAATTAAAGACAACAGCAAAGTATTGAGTTTACTTCAAAAAGTAAATACTAAAATGTATTTGTACTGCTGCTACTGCTACTGGTAAGTTACTTCAGTCGTGTCCGACTCTGTGCGACCCCATAGACGGAAGCCCACCAGGCTCCCCCGTCCCTGGGATTCTCCAGGCAAGAACACTGGAGTGGGTGGCCATTTCCTTCTCCAAAGTGTGAAAGTGAAAAGTGAAAGTGAAGTCGCTCAGTCGTGTCCGACCCTTAGTGACCCCACGGACTACAGCCAACCAGGCTCCTCCATCCATGGGATTTTCTAGGCAATAGTACTGGAGTGGCTTACCATTGCCTTCTCTGATTAAAGCCAAATACTTTTTTCTGAGATTTGAAATAATCAATAACTATTTAAGTGAACTTTCAGTCTTCAGATTCTCATATAAAATAGAGCTGTGCTGCTTTCAACCACTGATAAAACATAAAATAAAATTTAAATTAAATTAAAAAGCCTGGGGACTTTCCTGGTGGTCCAGCAGCTAAGACTCCATGATCCCAATGTAGGGGTCTGGTTTCGATTCCTGGTCAGGGAACTAGATCCCACATGTCACAACTAAAGATTCTTCATGCTAACTAAAAGATTCTGAGTGCCACAACTAAGACCCGGTGCTGCCAAAGTAAATAAATAAATAAGCCCGGGGGGAACTTGGTGGGCTGCTGTCTATGGGGTCGCACAGAGTTGGACACGACTGAAGCGACTTAGCAGCAGCAGCAGCAGGGGCAAAAAATCTATGTATAGTCTCTACCCAGCTGAACAAAGTTACTAGCATTATTTGATTGACAACCAGATAGTGTTTTTAATAAAGCACATTAAAAAAGTTTTTTGTTTGCCTATTTTGAAAAAGCTCCAATGCAAATTTCAACACAAGTCAGGACCCTCATTTAGAATTCACTGGAAGTCACTGCTGAAATGCCTTTTGACTTGAATGAAGAGAAGCTGGTCTTCAGTAGAGACCTAGGGGTCCTGTGTTTATTAAGTAGAGTTAACACTTCTGCTCCAAAATCTAGATGTAGGTGGTGAAAAGACAACTGCAGGTGTTGATTCTCTGATCTTTTCATTTGTACTGCCATTTGTACTTTTAAATATATATTTAAATTCTTATTTCTCCATATAATTTTCAATTTTGTAATGTTTCATAGGGTTAGTGTTTTCAATATCCATATCATCCCAGAAAGTATTTTCTTCTGACATTTTATAGTTGAGAAAACTGAGGCTCAGAGTCAGTAAATCACCAGCCTCAAAGAGAAAAGGACCTAAGAGAACAAATATTTACACAGCATCCACTCTATTATAAACACTACCTTAAACCAGAGCACATCTTGACTTTTAGACACCAAGTCTACTATTTTTACTAGACATTTTATTAAGTCCCATCATTATGAATATTGGGGATGGCTATGTGGTGGTGGTGATAACATTTAGCACATAGAAGTATACCAAGCCCTGTCCCCAAATTGAGAATACGATGACTAGGAGAAGGGAGACACAGCTATAAAACTTTGTGGCCAGGGCTTCTCTGATGGGTCAGTGGTAAAAACTCTGCCTGCCAATGCAGAAGACACAGGTTTCATCCCTGACCCAGGAAGATCCCACATACCGCAGAGCAACTAAGCCCAGGAGCCACAACTACTGAGCTTGTGTGCCACAACAATGGAAGACCGTGAGCCTTACAGCCTGTGCTTGGAAACAAGAGAAGCCACCACAATGAGAAGCCTGCACACCACAACTGCAACAGGAGGGAAAGGGACAGGGCGCAACTTTTGAAAAAATGACACAGCCCAAGGACTGATTAGAATCAAATGGGACCAAGATGGGAGACAGGACTAGATCTTGATCCTCAATCACCAAGTTAAACGACACACCCAGAAGCGTCATGACAGTTCCAAGGCACTGTTAAAATACCAAGGAATGGGCAGTGACCCAAATCCTGGAAATCTCTGCTCTTTCCCAAAAATAGTTGGAATAACCCGCCCACTCGTTAGCATATTAAATTACACAGCCTATAAAAACTAGCCCCGTCACATTTCATGGCTGCACTCGCCCTTTGCAATGGCCCCCACTCTTGTCTGTGGAGTGTGATCTGTATCTGATTAAATCCGCTTCTTGCCTATCACTTTGTCTCTCACTGAGTTCTTTCTGTGATGAGACATCAAGAACCTGAGCTTCATTAGGTTCTGAAACCAAGTACCATGGGTTTTGGCTGGGTTTGAGTCCCAGCCACGTGGGTTCAAGTCCCAAGCAGCGTTTTGGCTGGGTTGGAGTCCCAGCACATGGGTTCGAGTCCCAATCTGTGGGTAACGGTTTCACAACTGGAAAGTAGCTCCCACTCCACAACCACTGCAACTAGACAGAAGCCCGAGCAGTATCAAGACTCATCACAGCCAAAAATAAATAAATAAATAAAATTATATATATATAAAACTTTATGACAAAGAAAAAGTTGCTATTATACATGAAGAATAAAGCTGAAGAAAAGGAAGTACTTTATAAGAGTTTCTTTGTGACACTCTGAAATACCTAACCACAAGAAGCTGTAAAGTGTCTATGAATTACGATTATTATAGATCAAACATCTTTTGAGAATAATTTAAATACAGTCCTGTGTAAATTCAGAAGCTGTATGACATGTTTCCCTTCTAGATCTATAAGCAGATGGTTAGAGAGTCCCTGAAGAAAGAGAAGCAGAATGGCTTCCTGACATAAGAGAACTCAGTTTTGGATTAAGCCTAAGTCATTTTGTGACCTAAGCCATTTTGTGATCTGTAGGGGACTGGAATGCAAAAGTAGGAAGTCAAGAAATACATGGAGTAACAGGCAAATTTGGCCTTGGAGTACAGAATGAAGCAGGGCAAAGGCTAATAGAGTTCTGCCAAGAGAATGCACTGATCATAGCAAACACCCTCTTCCACAACACAAGACTCTACACATGGACATCACCAGATGGTCAATACTGAAATCAGATTGATTATATTCTTTGCAGCCAAAGATGGAGAATCTCTATACAGTCAGCAAAAACAAGAGTAGGAGCTGACTGTGGCTCAGGTCATGAACTCCTTTTTGCCAAATTCAGACTTAAATTGAAGAAAGTAGGGAAAACCACTACACCATTCAGGTATGACCTAAATCAAATCCTTTACAATTATACAGTGGAAGTGAGAAATAGATTTAAGGGACTAGATCTGATAGACAGAGTGCCTGATGAACTATGGACGGAGGTTCATAGCATTGTACAGGAGGCAGAGATCAAGAACATCCCCAAGGAAAAGAAAAGCAAAAAGGCCAAATGGTTGTCTGAGGAGGCCTTACAAATAGCTGTGAAAAGAAGAGAAGCAAAAAGCAAAGGAGAAAAGGAAAGATATACCCATCTGAATGCAGAGTTCCAAAGAATAACAAGGAGAGATAAGAAAGCCTTCCTCAGTGATCAATGCAAAAAAATAGAGGAAAAGAATAGAATGGGAAAGACTAGCAATCTTGTCAAGAAAATTAGAGATTCCAAGGGAATATTTCATGCAAAGATGGGCACAATAAAGGACAGAAATGGTATGGACCTAACAGAAACAGAAGATATTAAAGAGGTGGCAAGAATACACAGAAGAACTAAACAAAAAAGATCTTCATGACCCAGTGATCACGATGGTGTGGTCACTCACCTAGAGCCAGACATCTGGAATGTGAATTCAAGTGGGCCTTAGGAAGCATCACTACTAACAAAGCTAGCAGAGGTGATGGAATTCCAGTTGAGCTATTTCAAATCCTGAAAGATGATGCTGTGAAAGTGCTGTACTCAAATGCCAGCAAATTTAGAAAGCTTAGCAGCGGCTGCAGGACAGAAAAAGGTCAGTTTTCGTTCCAATCCCAAAGAAAAGCAATGCCAAAGAATGCTCAAACTACCACACAATTGAACTCACCTCACACACTAGTAGAGTCATGCTCAAAATTCTCCAAGCCAGGCTTCAACAGTACATGAACTGAAAACTTTCAGATGTTCAAGCTGGATTTGGAAAAGCCAGAGGAACCAGAGATCAAATTGCCAACATCTGTTGGATCATCGAAAAAGCAAGAGTTCCAGAAAAACATCTACTTCTGCTTCTTTGAATACGCCATAGCCTTTGATTGTGTGGATCACAACAAACTGTGGAACATTCTGAAAGAGATGGGAATACCAGACCACTTGACCTGCCTCTTGAGAAACCTATTTGCAGGTCAGGAAGCAACAATTAGAACTGGACATGGAACGACAGACTGGTTCCAAATAGGAAAAGGAGTACATTAAGGCTGTATATTGTCACCCTGCTTATTTAACTTATATGCAGAGTACATCATGAGACATGCTGGGCTGGATGAAGCACAAGCTGAAATCAAGATTGCTGGGATAAATATCTATAACCTCAGATATGCAGATGACACCACCCTTTTGGCAGAAAGTGAAGAACTAAAGAGCCTCTTGATGAAAGTGAAAGAGGAGAGTGAAAAATTTGGCTTAAAGCTTAACATTCAGAAAACTAAGATCATGGCATCTGGTTCCATCACTTAATGGTAAATAGATGGGGAAACAGTGGAAAGTGTGTCAGGCTTTATTTTTCTGGGCTCCAAAATCACTGCAGATGGTGACTGCAGCCATGGAATTAAATTCACTTGCTCTTTGGAAGAAAAGCTATGACCAACCTAGACAGCATATTAAAAAGCAGAGATATTACTTTGCCAACAAAGGTCCATCTAGTCAAAGCTATGGTTTTTCCAGTAGTCATGTATGGATGTGAGAGTTGGATCATAAAGAAAACTAAGTGCTGAAGAATTGATGCTTTTGAACTGTGGTGTTGGAGAAGACTCTTGAGAGTCCCTTGGATTGCAAGGAGATCAAACCAGTCAATCCTAAAGGCAATTGGTCCTGAATATTCATTGGAAGGACTGATGTTGAAGCTGAAACTCCAATACTTTGGCCACCTGATGTGAAGTACTGACACATTGGAAAAGATCCTGATGCTGGGAAAGATTGAAGATGGGAGGAGAAGCGGATGACAGAGGATGAGATGGTTGGATGGCTTCACCAACTCAATGGACATGAGCTTGAGTAAACTCTGAAAGTTGGTGATGGACAGGGAGGCCTGGTGTGCTGCAGTCCATGGGTTCAGATAGAGTTGGAGACAGCTGAGTGACTCAACTGAACTGAAGCTTGGCTTCAATGTGCTCTGTGATCAGTCACTCAGAATGCTTGCCCTTAAACAGGTCTCAGTAATCACTGATGTTAAGCAAAGTAAGGGCATGCAAGAACAAAGGAATAGCAGTCAAGAAACAATAGTTTAGCCTTAAAACACAAGTCCTAGTTCCTCCTCATGGGATATAAATAACAATATGATACTGTTTTTGAGTTCTGCAAGAACTAAGACCCCTACCCAGTGGAGGACAGAATAACTGTGACCCTCCAGAGTTCAGTCTATTAAAGCATTGACCTACTGACCTTTGCCCCAATTCTTTTCTGAATTCTCCTCTGCTCAAGTCCCTTCATGAATATTCAAATACTCTTAGTTTAAAACTTCCTCAGTTTTCCTGTTTGGGGAGACACTGTTTTAAGAAAGATCCCCAGTGTTTTCTTGCTTGCTGCAAATAATAAACCCTTCCTTCTCCCAGTCTTTGGTTTGGATGTGTCCTATGGGTTTTTTGTTTGTTTTTTAAATATTAATTTATTATTTATTTGGGGCTTCCCGGATGGCACTTTGTTGTTGTTCAGTTGCTAAGTCATGTCCGATTCTTTGCAACTCCGTGGACTGCAGCAGGCCAGGCTTTTCTGTCCCTTCATATCTCCAGGAGTTTGCTCAAATTCATGGCCATTGAGTTGGTAGTGCCATCCAACCGTCTCATCCTCTGTCATCCCCTTCTTCTCCTGCCCTCAATCTTTCCCAGCATCAGGGTCTTTTCCAGTGAGTTAGCTCTTTGCCTCAGGTGGCCAAATCAGGTGGTACTAAAGACATAAGAATTGCAGGTTCGATGCCTGGGTCAGGAAGATGCCTCAGAGGAAAGGGTGGCAACCCACTCCAGTATTCTTGCCTGGAGAATCCCATGGCAGGCTACAGTCCATGGGGTCACAAAGAGTCGAACATGAGTAAAGTGAATTAGCGTGCAGAAGTTTTAGTTATGTCTCTTGGAATCTTATTTGTGGCATGGATGCGGGATCTAGTTCCCCAACCAGGGATAGAACCTTGACCCCTTGCACTAGTAATGCAGAGTCTTACCCACTGAACCACCCGGGAAGTCCCTGGTTATGTCTTTTGGCTCAGTACTCGTGAAAAGACAAATCCAGTTTTCAGGTAACAGTTCTGTTATTCTATGATACTGTCTCTGATAATAGGATATTTATTTCCCCAGCTTTAACATCTTATAAATCTGGTGGGAAGGAGTTATAATATCAGATATAGACATGCTTCTTGCAATTATCCATCATCAAGCTCTGTTTACATATGCAGCAAGAATAAGTATGCCTTTCTTTAACTTCTTGCTAAGGCTTCATGCTTCCAGATTCACTGGAGTTACTTACTAATTTGTCTGATACACCTTTATTATATATACACTATGTGCTAGATTTGTGAAGAATATGAAATAACTTATTAAATCTTTTCCTATATAACAGATTTTGAGTGGCCTAGTCAAAATCTACACTAGTGGCACATAACCTTGATGAAAAAGGACAGGTAAGACACAAAAGAAACTAAACAAGCATCCTTTTGCCATCTAGGACCGGGGTCTGCAGATTTTTTCTGTAAAACCAGCCAGATTGTAAATATTTTCAGCTTCTCAGGGCCATATGGTCTTTGTTGCAACTACTTCCCTAGTGGCTCAGACGGTAAAGAATCTGCCTATAATGTGGGAGACCCAGGTTCTATCTCTGGATCAGGAAAATTGCCTGGAGAAGGGAATGGTTACCTATTCCAGTATTCTTACCTGGAGCATTCCACGGATTGTAGGCAACAATCTACAGAGTTGCAAAGAGTCAGACATGACCGAGCGACTTTCAGTTCTTTTGTGCTTTGTTGTAACTACTTAACTCTCCATTACAATGTGAAAGCAGCCATTGATAATAGATAAATTAATGAATGTGGCTGTGTTCCAATAAGGGCATCCCAGGGGTGCTATTGGTAAAGAACCTGCCTGCCAATCCAGGAGACGTAAGAGACGTGGGTTTGATCCCTGGGTCAAGAAGATCTCCTGGAGGAGAGCATGGCAAACCACTCCAGTATTCTTGCAGTCCATGGAGAATCCCATGGACAGAGGACCCTGGCAGGCTACACAGTCTATAGATTAACACAGAGTTGGACCCTACTGAAGCGTGTTTCAATAAAATTTTATTCATGGACTTTGAAACATGAATTTCACATAATTTTTATGTGTCACAGAATACTATCTTTTTTATTTGTTAAAAACCATTTAAAATATAAAAACCCTACTTAGCTTGCATACCATGCAAAAATAGGCTATGGACCATAATTTGTCAATCTCTGACCAGTGAAATTAGTATCGATGAAAGAAGTTACAGTTGTAGATGATTAAAAAGGATGCAGGCAATATAATATTAAAATAAATATAAAACTAAATGTTAAATAGGGCTTCTCGGATAGCTCAGTTGATAAAGAATCCACCTGCAATGCAGGAGACCCCAGTTCAATTCCTGGGTCGAGAAGATCCCCAGGAGAAGGGATAGGCTACCCACTCTAATATTCTTGGGCTTCCCTTGTGGCTCAGCTGGGAAAGAATCTGCCTGCAATGCCAGAAACTTGGGTTCAATCCCTGGGTTGGGAAGATCCCTTGGAAAAGGAAAAGGCTACCCACTCTGGTACTCGGGCCTAGAGAATTCCATGGACTGTATAGTCCATGGGGTCTCAACGAGTCAGACATGACTGAGCAACTTTCACTTTCAAATGTTAAATATTGGGAAGATGACACAGTGTATCTACATGAAACAGACCCAGCTCTCCCTAGATAGGTAATTTCAACAATTGGTGGATGAGGAATCTGAACGACTGAGTGTGAAAAGATGAAAAATAAAGACACGATCCCTTCAGGTTTGTCATAGTTCTTAGCCTTATGTTGTCTGGAAGTTGAATTGTTTTCCATACAACTGTCTATACTTGGCTTCTATTTTTTGTTATTATTGTTGTTTAAGTAACTGACCTGTATATTAATCAGGGTTTCCTAGAGTAACAGAAGCATTAGGGAAATATATATATATTTATTTATTTATATCTAGACAGTATCAAGAAGCAGTCAACAAGTCAGTGTCTTAGTCTGCTTGGGCTGTCATATCAAAACACAGAAGACCTAGTTTAAACAACATACATTAATTTTCTTGTAGTTCTAGGGACTGAAAGTCCCAGATAAAAGTCTGGCAGGGTTGGTTCCTAGTGAGAGCTATTTTCCTGGCTGGTAGATAGTCTCCTTATTGCTATGTTCTCATATGGCCTTTCCTTAGTGTGTGTACAGAGGGAGTGTAATCACCTTCTTTTATATAGGCATTAATCTCATTGGCCCAGGCCCCAACTGCATGACCTCACCTAAACCTAATTACCTCACAAAGGCCCCATCTCCAAAAACCATCACACCAAGGGTTGGAGCTTCAATATATGAATTTGGGGAGGATGCTAATATTTAGTCTGTAACACAGGGTAAAACATTGACCTTTCCCCTGGGGAATTGCTGCTTATTTTTACTCGCACAGTTATCCTGGCTTCAGAGGCCACCTTTCGTCCTTTAATGCTCTGATCCAAACCTCAGTTGGTAGCATAAGTAGTGAAATGAATTCATCTATTGACTATTTTGTAGAAGCGGAGTAATATTATTGTGGTTAATTGTAGAGGACATGGATTGTAAAATAAGACTTAGTTTTCTGAGGACTTTAGTAGGAGTCTAGCTTAGATTGCTGCTCCAATGACTAATATCAGATTGCTATAGATCAGAGTTTCTCAGCCCTGTCTACACAATGGAATCAGAGAGCAGGAATAGGGCATGAGAAAGGGTGAAAAATACCAATGCTTTAGCCCACTTTCTAAGTCTAATTTGGTTGCTTTGGTTCAAGGTTTGAAGCTTCAGTATTTTTAAATTGTAATGTGCAGCCTCAGAGGTGCAGACTATGGTCCTACCATCCTACATTGCCCTATGCAAAATTGTCCACTACCTGCTGTGAGTTTTAAGGTTTAATGTGTGACTGTATAGCAAGGGGACAAGTGATAGTTAATTTAAAAAGCTCTTTAACTCTCTAAAGAAAGTAAACACTATCGTATTTAAAAACAAAAGAGTACACCAATGTGCACAGCAGCATTTTTGATCATAGCCAAAAGGTGGAAACAATCCAAAGGTCCATCAACAGATGAATGGATAAACAAATTGTGGTATATACACAAAATGGGATATTATTCAGCCTTTAAAAATGAATGAAATTCTGATATATGCTACAAAATGAATGAACCTCAAAAAATATGCTGAGTAAAATAAGCCAGACACAAAAGGACAAATATTGTATATTCATAGAGAAACGAAAATAGATTTGGGGGAATGGTTAGTTGGTATTTAATGAGTATTTAACAGATTTTCTGTTAGGGATGATGGAAAAGTTCTAGAAATGGATTGTGGTGATGGTTGTACAACACTGTGACTATATTGATACTTGATGTCAATAAATTGGATATTTGTGCGCATGCTCAGTTGCTCAGTCATGTTTGACTCTTTGTGACTCCACGGACTGTAGCCTATTAGGCTCCTCCGTCCATGGGATTTTCCAGGCAATCAAACTGGAGTGAATTGCCACTTTCTTCTTCAGGGAATCTTCTCAAACTGGGGATTGAACCTGCATGTCCAGCATTGGCAGGTGGGTTCTTTTACTACTGAGCCACCTGTGAAGCCCAAATTGGGCACTTGAAAATGTTTAAATGGTAAATTTTTTTATTATGTATATTTTATCACAATAAAACAAGACAAAAATAAAACCTCTTCTTTATAGGTGATACTTCTGAATGAAAATTGAAGCTGCTGCATAATTGTGAAGGCTACCATTCCACGAATAGTAAAAAGAATCAGCAATGGTGAAAGAGAAATCCCATTTAAAAAGGGTTTTTTAGAATGTTATCAACAGCCTGAAGTCACTAGGAAATGATACCTTTACATGACATTTTTCAAACTTTTAAATATCAGTATGTGTGTCCAAGCCTTTTAAAAGAAAAATAATGCTTTCTCTGTTTAGAATGTATTTTTTCTGAAAAAATTTTAAGTCAAAATTAACGTTTGAAAATGAAAGTAATGACAATGTCATCAACTTAATCTGGCATCACTATGTTTTTAGACACAACAGTATTAAGTGTATAGTTCTCAGCATTAAAGGTTATCAACCAATGATTAGTGTAATATTGGAATAGGTGCTATAAAGGATGAAGATTATCATGCTTTTGAAATTTCTGACTCATGCTATATAGTCTACCATAAAGAGCAGTATAAAAAGGGATTTGTTCAGACCAAAGAAAATCACATAATTAGTTCTTTCAGTGACATTAAGAAGTGCTTGTAATAAGATAATGTCCTTCTTGTAAATCAACCGTCACCAGCTCCCTTTTTATTCCATGACAACGAATGTGAAATTTTACTCAAATTCAGATAACGTGTCTTTCTTTGCTTGCTATTAACTTGATTAATCCCTTTCTCACAGCTCCATCTCTCTCTCTCTCTTATTTCTCTGCCTCTCTCCCATATGAAATCTTTTCTCAAGGTAACATATTCCCAGAAATCATAATGAATGTAATGGAATAAATAAGTAACTCATGATTTGCTTTTGCCAACAAGTCTTTGGCTATAGATCAGCAGTATGGGGCAATGGAATAGAGGTAAACAGGACATTAGAAAGCGATTCTTCAAGCTGCTTACCAAACCCCTCCTGCAGGTGGGGTTTTTTGCTGTGTTAAAAGTTTAGAGTTGACTGAGTGAATGTGGGAAGAAATGGGAATAGTCAAAAGCATTCAGGTTTATAAGACTTCTACAGGATGTCTTAGAGTCCTGCCCTCCCATGAGTAAATTCCCCTCCGCATCTCTCTTCCACATCAAGGTAGCTTGCCTCAGAGCTCAAAGGCTTTTGTGAGTAATCTTCTGTCTCTGTTTCTCTCTTCTAACGTGGCTAAGGAGTTTTAGAAGCTTCCCTTTTCTTTCTTGCTTCCTTTGGGTTTTGGAAAATCTTCACCCAAATAGCTGGGGCTACATTTTGGGGAGGTATTTTCCTACTGGTTAGAGTTGAACGTCATGAATGGGTTTTGGCTTAGAAGCAATGTCATCCAAGGAGCTGCGTCCCATAGGTATAAGTATAGATACATGGTTGAGCCACGTTGCAGTCGTGTGACCCAATCATTCATTTGTTGGTTCAACGTGTACTTCTATGTTTATTTACTGAATCGCTGCTATATGCCAGGCAGTGTTTTACAGGCTAGATGTAAACCAGGTGAGAATCGTTGCTCTTGTGGAACTCATATTCTACATGAATAGAATAAAAATAGAAACAGGTAAAGGTTGGGGGAGGGAGGAGAAGGGGATGACAGAGAATGAGATGGCTGGATGGCATCACCGACTCTGTGGACATGAGTTTGAGTGAACTCCGGGAGTTGGTGATGGACAGGGAGGCCTGGTGTGCTGTGATTCATGGGGTCGCGGAGAGTCGGACACAACTGAGTGACTGAACTGAACTGAACAAATCAACAAGTAAAACATAAAGAACATAAAGGATGTTAGATGGTGATGAGAACCAAGAAAATAAAAACAAAGCAGAGAAGAGAGAGAATGCATATATTAAAGTAGTGCCAGAAGATCTTTCTGAGGAGGTAGCACCTGAATAAGGAGAAGGCAATGGCAAGCCACTCCAGTACTCTTGCCTGGAAAATCCCATGGACAGAGGAGCCTGGTGGGCTGCAGTCCATGGGGTCGCTACTAGTCGGACAGGACTGAGCAACTTCACTTTCACTTTTCACTTTCACACGTTGGAGAAGGAAATGGCAACCCACTCCAGTATTCTTGCCTGGAGAATCCCAGGGATGGCGGAGCCTGGTGGGCTGCCGTCCATGGGGTTGCACAGAGTCGGACACGACTGAAGTGACTTAGCAGCAGTAGCAGCAGCAGCACCTGAATAAAGATCTGAAGGGGGAGAAGGAACAAGTCTTGCATGTATCCGAGGGAAGGACATTCCAGACAGAGTTCAACAAGTGCAAAGTATCTACCTGAGGTAGTTGTGAAGGTGTGTTCCAGAAGGAACAGGAAGACCAGTGAGGCTGCAGTGGAATAAGAAGATGGGAGGGCATCAAGGGAAGGTGACAGAGAAGTTGGCCAAGTCCCATGTGTCTTTGGATAACACGGCAAGGACTTTATGGTTCTTCTCTAAGTAGCAAGGAAAACTATGGGGAAGGAGAGGGTTTGAGCAGACAATTGACATGAACTGATTTTTATTTGAAAAGGTTGAACCTGGATACATATTAAGTCTGAAGGAAGTAAGAGCAGAAATAGTGAAACCAGTTAGGAGAGTGCAATAATCCAAGGAAAGGTGATGGAATTTGGCCCGAGACAAGAGCAGTGGACGTGATGAAAGGAAATCTGTCTGAAAATATTGTGAAGATAGTAAGCCAATGCCTATGGATCCAATATAGGGTGAGCAAAAAATGTGATGAGTTGAGATGAATCTGTCTGATTAAAATATTCTGGAAGATATTGACATCTCAATTTGTTCCTCTCCAATTGAAATAGATGCTATCAATAATGCCAGTATTTACAGATGAAGAAATGAAGTTAAGGAGATTAGGGAATTTGCCTAAAGTCACACAGTTTGTAAGGGAAAGAACCAAGGCTTAAACCCAGATTTGTCTGATCAGAATCCATCATTTTAACAATCACTATTTAGTAATATACCTTTTAGATAAACATAAGAACAATATTCTAAGTTAACTTAAAATAATTTTTTTAAGTCGCAAGTGTCATTGTAAAGGTATATGCAAGAGAAAGAAAGCTATGCACACTGAATTATAAATCTGCTCTGTTACCTATCATCATTCATAAAACGACCGCATAATAAAGTGGGACCAGTTTAAAGGCAGAGCTTTTAAGAGTAGGAACACTCCTTACAGAAAATGGACCTGGCTGGGAACTGACTATAAGTAGGAGAATGTCTTCCTTTTGGTTTAATTTGTACAGCCTGATCTTTAAGAAGCTGTCCCCAGTCTGGGGAGGTGTGCTGTATTCTGAGATTTTAAATCATGAATCACCAGGCTTCATCCACCCCACACCCTGCTCTTTGATGTATTTTCAACTGTTTTCCATTCATCCTCCATGGACAGCTCAGCCTAAGCTTATCCAGTTTGCCCTGTGTTTTGGTACATTCTGGCCTCAGGCCTTGCTCTGATTCTCAGCTATTATTTTTCTTTCTTTTCCAGAGTTCAGGGTATCAGCAGTTTCTCAGGTAACGTTGCTCTTGATTTTTTTATATGTCTTGTGTACTCCCCTTTCTGTTTTTTGTTTGCTTCTTTTGTTTTTTTCCCACACCACACAGCTTGTAGGATCTTATCTCCCCAACCAGGGTTTGAACCTGGATCCTCCGCAATGGGAGCGCAGAGTCCTAATCACTGGACCACCAGAAATGCCTTCTGTTTTTTGTTTTTATTTTTTTTTCTTTCTATTTTTTCTTTTTCTCCCCCCCCCCTTCTTTATCATTCCTCTTTTACAAATCCTTCTGTCGAGGGCTGACTTTCAATAGATGGAAGCCAGGGAGCTGCTCTGCTACGTATGAAACCCCGACCCAGAAGCAGTTCACCTATGAATGGTTTAGCACCAAGTTCCCCATGACGTTTTTCAGTAGCATTCCCACCCAGATCTGTCCTGACCATCTACATTTATTCATAAGTCAGTGATTTAAACTCAAAATGCATTTTCTGTTAACACTGTGAAAAACTGTCCCTCAGACACATCTGTAAAAGCAGGTGGCAGCATTTTTAAGCAAAAAGAGCATGAGCTTTAGAGGCAGGCAGATGTGACTAGTATGAGGATAAAAATGAGTAAATATTATAAAGCATAAAGTATTATTGGGCTTCCCAGGTGGCACTAGTGGTAAAGAGCCCTCCTGCCAATGCATGAGATGTAAGCAACTTGGGTTCAATCCCTGGGTCAGGAAGATCCCCTGGAGGAGGGCATGGCAGTCCACTCCAGTATTCTTGCCTGGAGAATCCCATGGACAAAGGAGGCTGGCAGGCCATGGTCCATAGGGTCGCAAAGTGGGACATGACTGAAGCAACTTAGCACACACATGCTCAGCATCGGGCTCAATAGATTTGAGTTTTCTTCTTTTATCTGTGAGTCACTGCCAAACAAAATATACACTCACAACTTTCCCCCCTACACTCCTGTCCCCGAGGAGCTCTAGTGTTTCAAACTGTTGGTCACAATGGAAAAGTATGAAATATGTGGAAGTTTATAAAAACTTTTATACAACATCCCCTTAGACTCTGAAGTAGAAAGCCAGTGTAACATACTAGCAACGGTGGTGAAAGAGGAGGAAGCAAAATAGCAGCGACGGGGGAAGGCAGGAAACATTTATTGAGCATGAACTCAGTGTGAGGCACTGTGCTACACTCTTCCAGGTATTATGTACTTAATCATCTTGGACTTTAAAAAGAATGAAATGATGCCATTAGCAGCAACATGGATGGACATACAGGTTATCATGCTAAGTGAAGTAAGCCAGAGAAAGGCAAATATCATATGACATTGCTTGTATGTGGAATCTGAAAAAAAAAAAAGATACAGATGCTCTTATGTACAAAACAGACACAGACTTATAAAAATAGAAAATAAATGTATGGTTGACAAAGAATAAGAGAAGAGAAGGGATGAATTAGGAGTTTGAGATTAACACATATACACTACTATAGAAAATAAACAACAAAGTCTTACTGTATAGCACAGGGACTGTACTCAATAATTTTAAATAACCTTTAAGGGAAGAGAATCTTAAAATATATATATTTATGCATAACTGAAACACTTTGCTATACACCTGAAACTAACACAACATTGTAAATCAATTATACTTCCACTAAAAAAATATCTCTGTTCTCTACAGAGAAGAACATCATGACTCCAAGTTGACAAATCTTGCCTAAGTTTATGCAACTAATATGTGGTGGAGCTAGAATTTAAAGCTAACTCCGAACTCTTAAGTCCATAATATTTCAATATGTTTAATGTACATCAAAATGTGTACAACTAGTACCTTAACATGATTACTAAAATCAGCATTTACATACCTATCATAAGATAAACACTAAGTCATTGCTCTCCCAAAGGGTAATTTTTTATTTTAATAACAATATTCTTAAATGTCTAGGCTTAATGAATATGAGAAATTTAGGTCAAATGGTAATGGTAATTTACTTTTGTTTTTCATAGACTCACTTTATAAGGAATTTATAATAAAAATACCTTCCTAAATTTAACTGCGGCCTAACTTCCTCAGTTCTTTAATAGCTTCCAGATGTTTAGATAATTTTGTTTAGAAACTTTGTATATTATCAAAGTTTTTCACTGATTAAATAAGACTTATAATAAAGCATGTCTTCTCTACCCTGTTAGACCTCGTGATGTTGAAAACATTTTTGAAGTCCTAACTTCAAAGTCATTTACATGGTTATAGTCTCATAATAAATACAGGATTATAGACTTTTCTGTAAGATTATAAAGGAAATGAAATAGAAATAACGACAAAATGACTTCCCATGTTCATATCTCTGTCTTTCAATGTTTACCAATTAGCCAGCAAAGTTGATATGTTGAAAAGTCTTATTGACATCAAAGGATATTTTCCCTAGTACAAAGGGTCAAGTGCAGGGCCTGGTCAACCCACAGACCACTGGTAACAGAGCTAAACAGTTTACTTAAGACAATGTCAAAGCGGATGACAGTGTGTACAGCGGGGAGTAAAAAGTCTAGATCTGTAGGCTGGAGATGTGAATACTAACGAGTTAGTGAAGGTGAGGAATCCATTGGGACAATGGTGAAAGTGAACTGAAAGTGTTAATCGCTCAGTCTTGTCGGACTCTCTGGGACTCCATGGACTGTAGCTCGCCAGGCTCCTCTGTCCATGGAATTCTTCAGGCAAGAATACTGGAGTGGGTTGCCATGTCCTTCTCTGGGGGAATCTTCTGGACACAGGAATCGAACCCACATGTCCTGTGTCTCCTGCATTGCAGGTCGATTCTTTACCGTCTGAGCCCCCAGGGAGAAATATTAATGAGATGCTTAGTTAGAAGCTGCGGTTAAACTCCAAATCTCAAGGAGTCTGAAGTTTAGAAAAAGAGTTCTGATTTTAAAAATAAAAGCAACAAAGGCTTGGGACAGTGAGACAGAGATTTTTAAAAATTTGATTCCTTTGTTTTAAAGATAGACAATATTTTAAGGCTGCAGACAGTAACAACAAAAAGAAAGACTTGAAATTTAAACAAGTGATACTACAGTTAGAGATGTTACATGTAGCCACTGTCATTTTGTGTGTGAGGTGAACTAGCATTACTTTCACACTACTGATGGAGCTTTGTTGGACTGCTTGCTTCTCTCTACTGATCATCACCATCCTTTCCATCTGAATTGGTGTATGAAAACACACAGTTCTTTTATAGAAGGATTTACAAGATAGCACTAAGTCCCTTATAGGAAATTCGCTTTTAGAGTGTAGCTTAAAGAACTGTGAAGGAGGCATATATTGTACATATTATTGTAATGGAAAAGTCCACCTGCTTAGAATTAACCCCATTATATCCCGAACAATTGGTGAAATACTTATTTAGAAGTGGTTTTCAGTTGCTTTTATTACATTGTTTTCTGGCTCTTCTTTCATATCCTTTCCCCTGGGAATTCTCTTTGCTGAAATTGTTTTGTAATCCAACAAAGGAACCATGCCGCCAAACTGGAAAAACATAAACTGTTTACTTAGCCTATTATGTTTTGTCTTGATTTGTCTTTATCCTTTTTTGGTTTTTGATGGATAACAAGATTATAGTAAGGCAAGCCTTTCTTTCCCTAAATAAATACTCCCACAACCTATGTGTCCTATATTCTGTGATTTTTAAAAAAAACACTTCTCACTTTGGAACCTATATGTGATGGGGGATGTATTCAGATGAGCACATGTTCACAAACGTAATTATAATACTGTCCTAATTTCTAGAAAAGAACAACCACATCTAATTCACATTGTTACGTTGCTAAAAAAAATGAGTACATACCTTGGGAATCAAGGGAGAAATAAATCTCTACCACTTATATATATATATGTTGTTTTTTTTTTTTGGTTGCACCATGTGGAACTTTCCAAATGGATCAAACCCTTGCTCCCTGCAGTGAAAGCTTGGAATCTGAGCCACTGGACCACTGGGGAAGTCTACCATGTACTTATTTTAAAGTCAGCAATTGATATTCCTGAATAGAAAGCAAAACTGAGAAATAAATATTAAACATATTTATTTAAACAAGAGGCCTAAAATTATCTACAGTTTTGAGGGACAAAAGCATATTTAATTTTGACAACCATGCTCCTTTAAAATTTTTTTTCAGAAATAAAAATAAAAGCTGGTAATTACTCACTTGGTAAATAACAGGTTGACATTAAGGAGACAAATCAATCCTATTCAATCAAATGTGAAGGGTAATATCTATACTATTTTAAAGCTGGTTTTAATTTTGTTAAGACAAATTGAAGCACATTCAGCAAGTGAGGAATTCCTTAATTCTCTCTGCTGTGGAGGCCTGAGATGAAAGCAGACAGACACCAGATAGATCATATACACATTTTTTTCTCAGAATTTTTTAAAATTAAAACTTTTCAAACATGTTCATACAGGAAAGTGCACATTCTTAAGCTAATCAGTCAATGAATTTTTCCAAGGTTAACATACCTGGGTAGCCACTAACACATCAGGAAATAAATCACTGCTAGTACCCAGACCCCCTCTTGGTCATTACTCCACCAGTAAAATTAAATATACTTTGATTGCTATCATCAAAGACTTATTCCTTTTTCTGAACATTACTTAAATAGAATACTGTATATATTCTTTTGTGTCTGGCTTTTTTTATTCAGCATCATATTTTTGAGGTACACTGAGGTTTGCTTGTAGCTATAATTAATTCATTTTTATTGTTGTATTATAACTGATTTTATGAATATACCATAATTTTGTTGTTTGTGGATATTCTGTTATCTGGGCTGTTACAAAAAATGCTGCTGTGCACATGTGCATACATGTCTTGGTATTTTTATGTAAACATTTCTTTAGACTATACTTCTTGGAGTAAACTTTTGAATGCATACTGCATATGCATATCTCCAGTTTTACTATATATTGCCAAATGGCTTTACAAAATGCTTTTACCAACTCTCACCATTCTTAACATCTGGAGTTATTCTTTTAATTTTAGTCACTCTGATGGGCATATAGTGGTATAACACTGTGATTTAAATTTGCATTCCCCTAAAGCTAGTGGAGGTGATGCAATTGCAGCTGAGCTATTTTAAACTCTAAAAGATGATGCTGTGAAAATGCTGCACTCAATATGCCAGTAGATATGAAAAACTCAGCAGTGGCCACAGGACTGGAAAAGGTCAGTTTTCATTCCAATCCCAAAGAAAGGCAATGCCAAAGAATGCTCAAACTACCACACAATTGCACTCATCTCACATGCTAGTAAAGTCATGCTCAAAATCCTCCAAGCCAGGCTTCAGCAATATGTGAACCGTGAACTTCCAGAGTTCAAGCAGGTTTTAGAAAAGGCAGAGGCACCAGAGATCAAATTGCCAACATCTGCTGGATCATCGAAAAAGCAAGAGAATTCCAGAAAAACATCTATTTCTGCTTCATTGACTATGCCAAAGCCTTTGGCTGTGTGGATCACAATACACTGTGGACAATTCTGAAATAGATGGGAATACCAGACCACCTGACCTGCCTCTTGAGAAACCTGTATGCAGGTCAGGAAGCAACAGTTAGAACTGGACAGGGAACAACAGACTGGTTCCAAGTAGGAAAAGGAGTACGTCAAGGTTGTATATTGTCACCTTGCTTATTTAACTTCTATGCAGAGTATATCATGAGGAACGCTGGGCTGGAAGAAGCACAAGCTGGAATCAAGATTGCTGGGAGAAATATCAATAACCTCAGATATGCAGATGATAACACCCTTATGGCAGAAAGTGAAGAGGAACTCAAAAGCGTCTTAGTGAAAGTGAAAGAGGAGAGTGAAAAGGTTGGCTTGAAGCTCAACATTCAGAAAACAAAGATCATGGCATCTGGTCCCATCACTTCATGGGAAATAGATGGGGAAACAGTGTCAGATTTTATTTTTCTGGGCTCCAAAATCACTGCAGATGCTGATTGCAGCCATGAAATTAAAAGACGCTTACTCCTTAGAAGGAAGGTTATGACCCACCTGGATAGTGTATTAAAAAGCAGAGACATTACTTTGCCAACAAAGGTCTGTCTAGTCAAGGCTATGGTTTTACCCGTGGTCATGTATGGATGTGAGAGTTGGACTGTGAAGAAAGCTGATGGCCAAAAAGTGATGCTTTTGAACTGTGGTGTTGGAGAAGAAGCTTGCAAGTCCCTTGGACTGCAATGAGATCCAACCAGTCCATCCTAAAGGAGACCAGTCCTGGGTGTTCATTGGAAGGACTGATGCTGAAGCTGAAACTCCAATGCTTTGGCCACCTCATGCGAAGAGTTGACTCACTGGAAAAGACTCTGATGCTGGGAGGGATTGGGGGCAGGAGGAGAAGGGGGCAACAGAGGATGAGATGGTTGGATGGCATCACTGACTTGATGGACGTGAGTTTAAGAGAACTCCGGGAGTTGGTGATGGACAGGGAGGCCTGGTGTTCTGTGATTCATGGGGTCGCAAATAGTAGGACACGACTGAGCAACTGAACTGAAATTAACTGAACTCTGCATATAATTTAAATTATCAGGGTGATAATATACAGCTTTGACATACTCCTTTCCCTATTTGGAACCAGCATGTTGTTCTAAGTCCAGTCCTAACTGTTGCTTCTTGACCTGCATAAAGATTTCTCAGGAGGGAGGTAAGGTGTTCTGGTATTCCCATGTCTTTCAGAATTTTCCACAGTTTATTGTGATCCACACAGTCAAAGGCTTTGGCATAGTCAATAAAGCAGAAATAGATGTTTTTCTGGAACTCTCTTGCTCTTTCTTTTTTTTTTTTTGACTGTTCATCTTTTATTATTACATAACTTAGTCATGGAATAAATGACTGTGGTCTGTACACGTATGAAAATTATGAAGGCCATGGTTTAGATTAATTTGCAGGACAGTTTTTATAAGGTCCCCCTTTTTCTCCTTCAGAGTGGTCCTTGGGCATCCATCAGTGCTTGGTGGTTGCTTCTAGCAAGTATTTTGCTTCATTAATTTTGGTTGCTAGATAAGGAGATCCACCTTTATCTGGGTGATTCAAAATCATGATTCTCCTGTGAGCTGCTCTAATCTTGGCCTTGCTGGCAGATGGGCTTACACCCAAAATGAGACTTGCTTCTCGCCTACTCATTTTCTGTTCAAATCTTCCTTTATAGTAGGATGAAAAGCTAGGAGTTGAAATCTTCCTCACAGTTTCTGTGATCACTTGTCCTAGAGGTTTCCAGATCTGAAATGCGTCAGTCAGTCAGTCAGTTCAGTCGCTCAGTCGTGTCCGACTCTCCGCGACCCCATGAATCACAGCACGCCAGGCCTCCCTGTCCATCACCAACTCCCGGAGTACACTCAAACTCATGTCCACAGAGTCAGTGATGCCATCCAGCCATCTCATTCTCTGTCGTCCCCTTCTCCTCCCGCCCCCAACCTTTCCCAGCATCAGAGTCTTTTCCAGAAATGCGTAGCGACCTGCAAAGCCAAGAGCTCCAATACCCAGCCCCACAGCTATCAAACTTGTTGCCAGCCCACAGTCGAGGTCCGCGTCTGATGGCTGGGCGGGGGGGCTGTAAGGACCCGGCGTAGCGCACGCGACGCAGACCCCGGCAGCCATGGCAGCGCCGCTTAGGGCCTTAGGAGCGCTGCGCTGCCTACGGGGCGGGGCGGCCGCAGGGACAAACGCTCTCTTGCTCTTTTGATGATCCAACGGATTTTGGCAATTTGATCTCTGATCCCTCTATCTTTTCTAAATCCAGCTTGAACTTCTGGAAGTTCATGATTCATGTACTGTTGAAGCCTGGCTTGGACAATCTTGAGCATTACTTTGCTAGCGTATGAGATGAGTGCAATTGTGTGGTAGTTTGAACATTCTTTGGCATTGCCTTTCTTTGGGATTGGAATGAAGATTGACCTTTTCCAGTCCTGTGGCCACTGCTGAGTTTTCCAAATTTACCAAAAGATAACGGAGAACTGAGAGAGTTCCAAAATTACAACTTGCTGCTGAACAACTCAGAGAAGGCAATGGCAATCCACTCCAGTACTCTTGCCTAGAAAATCCCATGGATGGAGCAGCCTGGTGTGGGGTCGCTAAGGGTCGGACATGACTGAGCGACTTCACTTTCACTTTTCACTTTCACACATTGGAGAAGGAAATGGCAACCCACTCCAGTGTTCTTGCCTGGAGAATCCCAGGGACGGGGGAGCCTGGTGGGCTTCCATCTATGGGGTCACACAGAGTCGGACACGACTGAAGTGACTTAGCAGCAGCAGCAGCAGCAGCAGCTGAACATCTGTCAACAGGAGAATGTTGGATCCCACCAAGAAAATATACCCCTCATCCAAGGGCAAAGGAGAAGCCCCAGCAAGATGGTAGGAGGGGCAAAATCACATTTAGGATCAAACCCCACACCCGCCAGAGATGCTCGGAGGACTCAAACAAAACTTGTGTGCACCAGGACCCAGAGATCCCAAAGAGATGGAGCCAAAAGTGTGCTTGAGTGTCTCCTGCAGGGGTACAAGTCAGCAGTGGCCTGCTGCAGGGGCAGGGGCTCTGAGTGCAGTAGAACTGTGTATGACATAAGCTGTCTTGGAGGAGGTCACCATTAACCCCACCATAGAGCCACCAGAACTTACACAGGACTGGGGAAACAGACTCTTGGAGGGCACAAACAAAACCTTGTGCATACCAGGACCCAGGAGAAAGGAGCGGTGACCCCACAACAGACTGATCCAGACTTGCCCGTGAGTGTCCAGGAGTCTCCAGCAGAGGCATGGGTCAGCAGTGGCCTGCTGCAAGGTCGGGTACACTGACAGCAGCAGTGTGTGCATGGGACCTTTTGAAGGAGGTCACCATTATCCTCATTCTGTTCCGTTCCGTCGCTTAGTCGTGTCCGACTCTTTGCGACCCCGTGGACTGTAGCCTACCAGGCTTCTCCGTCCATGGGATTCTCCAGGCAAGAATACTGGAGTGGGTTACCGTTTCCTTCTCCAGGGGATCTTCCCCACCCAGGGATCGAACCCAGGTCTCCCGCATTGGAGGCAGATGCTTTAACCTCTGCCCATAGTTTGGCCTCAGGTCAAACAATATGGAGGGAACACAGCCCGGCTCATCAATAGAAATTGGATTAAAGATTTACTAAGCAGGGCCCCACCCTTCAGAACAAGACCCAGTTTTCCCTACAGTCAGTCTCTCCCATCAGGAAGCTTCCATAAGCCTCTTATCCTTATTGTCAGAAGACAGACAGAATGAAAACCACAATCACAGAAAACTAACCAAACTGATCATATGAACCACAGGCTTGTCTAACTCAATGAAAATATGAGCCATAGCCTATAGGGCCACCCAAATCGAAGAGGTCATGGTGGAGAGTTCGGACAAAATGTGGTTCACTGGAGAAGGGAATGGCAAACCAGTTCAGTATTCTTGTCTTGAAAATCCCATGAACAGTATGAAAAGGCAAAAAGATAGGACATTGAAAGATGAACGCTCCAGGTTTGTGGATGCCCAATACGCTACTGGAGATCAGTGGAGAAATAACTCAAAAAAGAATGAAGAGACGGCGTCAAAGCAAAAACAACACCTGGTTGTGGATATGAGTGGTGATGGAAGTAAAGTCTGATGCTGTAAAGAGAACTATTCCATAGGAACCTGGAATGTTAGGTCCATGAATCAAGGCAAATTGCAGGTGGTCAAACAGGAGATGGCAAGAGTAACATCAACATTTTAGGAATCAGTGAACTAAAATGGACTGGAATGGGCAATTTAACTCAGATCACCATTATATCTACTACTGTGGCAAGAATCCCTTAGAAGAAATGAGGTATCCATCATAGTCAACAAAAGAGTCCGAAATGCAGTCCTTGGATGCAATTTTCGAAAACAAGAGTCATCTCTATTCATTTCCAAGCAAACCATTCAGTATCACAGTAATCCAAGTCTATGCTCTGACCAGTAATGCTGAAGAAGCTGAAGTTGAATGGTTCTATGAAGACCTACAAGACCTTCTAGAACTAATACCAAAAAAAAAAAAAAAAAGATGTCCTTTTCATTATAGGGGACTGGAATGCAAAAGTAGGAAGTCAAGAGATACCTGGAGTAACAGGCACATTTGACCTTGGAGTACAAAATGAAGCAGGTCAAAGGCTAATAGAGTTTTGCCAAGAGAATGTACTTGTCATAGCAAATACCCTCTTCCAACAACACAAGAGAAGACCCTACACATGGACCTCACCAGATGGTCAATACTGAAATCAGGTTCATTATTATTCTTTGCAGCCAAAGTGGAGAAGCTGTATGCAGTCAGCAAAAACAAGACCAGGAGCTGACTGTGGCTCAGATCATAAACCCCTTATTGCCAAATTCAGGGAAAGGATACCCACTCCAGTATTCTGGCCTGGAGAATTCCATGGAGTCTGAAAGAGCTGGATTTATTGAGCAATTTTCACTTCACTTCATTTCACTTTGATTACAAGGTCTGAAAAGGGTATTGTTAAAAAGGAAATATTACAGTACAATTTCTCTCATGAATGAAAATTTAAAAATTCTAGCTACAGTACTAGCAAACTGAATGTATCAGGTCAGTGTATACAAAGGCTGCTGCTGCTGCTAAGTCGCTTCAGTCGTGTCCAACTCTGTGCGACCCCAGAGACAGCAGCCCACCGGGTCCCCCGTCCCTGGGATTCTCCAGGCAAGAACACTGGAGTGGGTTGCCATTTCCTTCTCCAATGCATGAAAGTGAAAAGTGAAAGTGAAGTCGCTCAGTCGTGTCCGACTCTTAGCAACCCCACTGACTGCAGCCTACCAGGCTCCTCCATCCATGGGATTTTCCAGGCAAGAGTACTGGAGTGGGGTGCCATTGCCTTCTCCAATACAAACCCTACTACTTCAAAATCAATTTTATTATTGGAAGGCAAAATTGATTTAATGTTTGAAAATCATTTAATGTAATTTACCTCACAACCAGATAAAGGAAAGAAATTATTTATGATCATATTAATAGATTCAGAAAAAATTACTTGCTTCAACAAATGTTCATGAATTATTTATTTATTTATTTTTGTGTGTTTTTTTTTGTTTTGTTGTTCATGATTTAAAAGGAGAAAAAGCAAAGTCTTGGCAATTTAAGATTAAAAGTATTTTTTAATTTGATAAAGAATATTGACCAAAAGACTCCTACATGTACTCATAGACATAGATACAAGGATGTTAGTTTTGTTGTAGGTATTGCATAAAGAAGCAAAAATTTTAAAATACATACATGTCCATTGGTAAGAGACAAGTTCCATACGTTTTAACCTAAACATTTAGCTGTTAAAAAGAATGACACAGATTAATAGGTTTCTTTCACTCTGTCTTATTTGCATATATATTATAGATGACTTTTCTCTTGGGGAAATTTTAGTTTTTTCACTATGGGTTTTTTTTTTACTGCCCCCCCC
Source organism: Moschus berezovskii (assembly GCF_049115385.1). NCBI lineage: Eukaryota > Metazoa > Chordata > Mammalia > Artiodactyla > Moschidae > Moschus > Moschus berezovskii. Next base: position 76,358,379 of record NC_142469.1, on the reverse strand, counting down.
CCACCACACCTTGGTTAACTCTGGACAACCGGACAACCTTATTAATTTTCTCTGTGGTGTAAGGATTAGACACTACTCTTTTTTTCTAAGTCTATCCTTGTCTGTTGGTGTTTTCTAAGACATACCAAAAGCCTTTTATTTTTTCTATTAAAGCTATAACTGAAATCAACTGGGAAACCTGTACTCTGAGGTCACAGAGTTTCTGGAAGTCCAAACAGGTGTCAGTGCAGAAACAGGAAAACTGCTTGACCAGGTTGATAAGATTTATCACGGTTGGTGGTTTAGTTAATAGGTGTTCCAATCAGACTATTCTCACATCTTAAACTTTCGTTCTCTGAAAAACTCCCATGTGTCTGGAATTCTTCCTGTGAGTCCCTATTCCACTCCGGTCAATTGAGGACCCAGTTTAACTTGCCAAGACAGCTTTGCTTGACATCACTGAGCTCAAACAAATAATCAGATCTTACCTCAAAGTCTCATGTCCATCCACCTTTGGAAGATTCTACTCAGTTACACTCTTTTAGTTCATCTACATTTTTTCCCCTAATTAAGTACTTGACATGTACAACTCATTAGGATGAATGTTATACTCTTACAAAGGGTACATGAGGCTCTCAGATGAAGTATGCATTGTTTTTTATATGTAATACTTTCATTAAGCAACTACTTACTTAGGTGTCATTGAACAATGGGTTAAACAGTTGTAAGCCAAATGCTACTCTTTTTTGGGGGGTGGGGTGGGGATGGGATGGCTCACCAGTCTACTTAGCACATGGTGCATCAGATGAAAATATTAGCTCAATTTGACTGAGTCTGAATTTAAATAAATTGAATTGGCATGCTTTGGGTTTTTGCTTAGCTAAGACTTTCTGGGAAAGTTAAGTTTAAAATAATAAATGGATAAAGCATTTAATAAACTAACAATCTTATGAAAACCTGCAGTGAATCCTAACTCAAGCTCCTTTTTAAAGCCTAATGCCTTTGTTCATGTGTTTCCTCCTAAAAGTTACCGACCCACTTTGTCCAATTTCCATGAATACCCTTAATGAGAATTTATCATTCTTTTCCTTATATTACTAGTATCTTCAGTTGGAACTATTAGAACTATTCTATTTTTTGAGATTAACCTCAAGATCTTCCCTACTGTATCATTCTCAGTGAGTTTTGGTTTTATACAATGACTTGAAGCATGTTACTTCTTTTCCTATTTTCTGGAAGAATTAGTTTAGCATTGCTATAATTTCAGGATAGGCTTGTGTTCAGTCACTTCAATTGTGTCTGACTCTTAGCAACCCTGTGGACTGTAGTTCACCAGGCTCCTCTATCCATGGAATTTTCTGTAGAAGAATACTGGAGTGGGTTGCCATGCCCTCCTCCTGGGGATCTTCCTGACTCAGGCATCCAACTCCTATTTCCTGCACTGCAGGTGGATTCTTAACCACTGAGTCACTGGGAAAGTCCTGTAGATAGGCTAATTGCTATTTAAAAAGACCAACCTCAAAATCTTATTGATGCAACCATGATAAAGGTTTATTCTGCACCTACTTCTTGCTCATAATCCAGTGTGGGTTATGGATGGGGATGAGGAAGGACTCTGCTCCACACAGTCATTCAGGGATCTTGGCTTTACTTACTAGAGAATCTATCATCTCAGGGCTCAGAGTTCTCTGGGTCCTCTGCATCTGGCACATAAAGGAAGAGAGAGAAGCAGCATGAAAGATCATGCAGGAGATTTTTTAATAGGAACTATTCCTAGAGGCAGTTTACATCAACTCTAACCACATTCGGTTAGCCAGAACCCACTCACATGGCCACACTTAACTGCAAAGGAAGCTCAGAGCTGCAGATAGTTTTGTGCTCCAGAGGAAAAGAGAATATAGTCTGGTAACCACATAGCCTTGTCTCTGCCATTGTCTATTCTGTCAGCAAATACCTGTTTTATCCTTCTTTCTACACAAAGAACATATATCTTTCCTCCACAAGGGAAACAAAGGAAAGTCTCATTCTGTCCTGGAATCCTGCACAATGTCCAGGATCTCTGGGAAATGGGCAATCTTCTCCATTAGTATCAGTTTTGTACCTTGTGATCTAACAGGTTTGATATGCTTATTTGTATTATTAGTAATAGCTGGGAATGGCCTTTCAAAAGGAGATTATCATCACACAGTGTGTCTTAGATGGAAAAGGGGCCTTGTGTTGCTTTTGAGGAAAAACCGGTGGAAAATTTTACTATACATGGAAAGGAGAAGGGTTGCTTAAAAAACCTGACTTCTGTGATGAATTGTTTAGCAGGATGACTGCCAACAATTCTTCCTATCACTGTATACACCTCCCACTCTTCCTAGCAAGAGATGAAGTCTATGAAGAAGAGATGAAGTCTATGAAGAAGAGATGAAGTCTATGAAGAAGAGATGAAGTCTATGAAAGAAGTCTTCCCAGATTGGGGCTGGCTCTCTGACTTGCTTTGATCAACAGAAGGGAACATATGTGAGGCTGTAGGACTTCTGGGCCTAGGCCTGCAAGGTCTTGCAGTTTTTGCTTCTACCTTCTCAGAAGCCAGGTGTCACGTAATGAAGCCTGGGTTATCCAGCTAAGAGTTTGCATGGAGGGAGAGAGGCCCTGGAAGATGAGAGTTGATGTAAAGGAGAAATTAAGCTCCCCATGCGACAGGCAGCACCAACTGCTAGACATGGGGGTGAGGCCATCTTGGATCCTTCATTCATGGATGAGCCTCCCAAGCTGACACCACATGGCGCAGAGATGAGCCATCTTGCTGAGCCCTGCTTGTATGGCAGCCCCAAAGAATCAGAAGCAATAAAATGGTTGTCATTAAAATTTGGAGTTATGGAGTCACAGATAGCTGAAACTGCTCCAATGAGTGGCCAAGTGATAGAATGACTCCTCTTGGCATTTGCATGGTGTCCTTGTAGCTTCTGGCAGTGGAACTGCGATGCATGCATTCACAGGGAAGCCTGAGAGTGTCTCCATCAGACAGCATGCTAGGGCAGTGCCAGGTCTTCTTGCCTGTGCATCATGGAAAGAGGGCAGGTTTCAAATTCAGAGTCACCCAGATACTTCCACCTGGTTGGGCTTGGTACCCAGGAGGCAAAAGATAAAAGAATGAATCACCAGCATAGTGAGATCAAGATTTCTCAGGAGCATGCCTGTGTGAGTGAGTGTGTAAATAAGAACACCAAAGAAGTCCTCGGTGAATTTATAGTCCAAATTGCCAGACTGGCTTTGCTTGCAGATGGTGCCCAGAATTAAGGATGTGATGCGCAATTTGGATGTAGCATGAATCTCAGATCTGGTATCTACTCCTGTCTTGTTCTCAGGGTCAGTCTCGCCTGTTACTCCAATCTGTCTAGTGGGAAAACCCAGACTTGCTCTTATCAGTCTGTTTTCTGAGGGATTAATATTATTGCCTTGTCTGTGTAGCCAGTGTTCCAGCCTGCTTATATCTCTGCATATCACCTGTTCAGGACCTTGTCCTGCTGTCTGTCCAGTCCCTTCTTCTTGCCCTGTTAGGACTTCTCTGTTTGCCTGGACTACCACCTGTTGTTTACTGACATCTGTATGGTACCATGTTCCACCTGTTTTCTTCACTTCCTTATAGCTCTTACTTTGTGATCTTCCTACCTTCACTTCCTTCTAAGTCTTTGCTAAATTTGCTTCATTCCATTGAGATGTTGGGGCCAAGTAAGGCTGTGTCCAAAACAGAGTATAATTATTCTACATAATAGCCTTTAGGTATTTGATAACAACCTTTCCATCACCTTTAATTGTCTCTTTAGGCTAAGATTTGCTGGTTCCCACATTATCAAGGTTACCCCTCTATAGATATAATTTGTCAATATTCCTCCTAAAAGGTGGTGTGCAGGGCTTCCCTGGTGGCCCAGTGGTAAAGAATCTGCCTGCCAATGCAGGAGACACGGGTTAGATCCCTGGTCTGGGAAGATCCTTTATGCCACACATCAACTGTGTGCCACAGCTCTTGAGCCTGTGCTCTGGCTCTGCAGCTAATGAGCCCATGTGCTGCAACTACCGAAGCCCACATGCTCTTGTGCTCTGCAACGAGAAGCCACCACAATGAGAAGCCTGCACACTGCAACGAACAGCCACTACTCACTGCAACTACAGAAAAACCTGTGCAGCAACAAAGGCCCAGAATAGCCAAAAATAAACAAATAAAATTATTTTTAAAAAAAAGTGGTATACAGAAGTGATTTGCAGACTTCAACAGATGATATAGCAGGGGCATAATTTCCTCTGATAAGGACATTATGTTTTATAAATTATGCCTACATTTAATTTATTATATTGCATTAACATTTTAAAAGGGTTTCATCACAGGTAGATTAAGGTTCTATTGGTCCTAAATCTTATATAATTTTAGGGATTCTTTAAAAGAATAAAACGACACATGTGAAGTTAGTTTCAAGGTCTGCATAGTTTCAAGACCTGTGTAGTTTCAAGTCCTCATTTCATTGTAAATCTGCCTGAAAGTTTATAATAGTATTGTCTCATAATATTCCCTGGTCTTCTTTACCAGAACTGCTTTCTAGTCAGACTTCCTCTCTGTGGCAGTTAACATACCCTATTAAGTTTTACTTGAGTACTTAGCATAGGGGCATTAAGTGAGTTAACTCATGTGTGGGACAGAGAACAATCCCTGGCACACAAAGCATGCAATAAATGCTAGATTTTATTATTTTTATTATTCACTGGCAGGACCTTAGCAAGTAACTTATCTTCCTGACTCTTACTTTTTTCTTTGATGTAATGAAGATAACACTTGCCCTGCCTTTTTCATAAAACTTCTGTGAGGATCAAAAGATAAAATGTTAATAAGCTTTGTTAACTGAAAATATCATACACGTGAAAGATATTATAACTGGTGTTTCATTTGACATTGGTAATTTTAGAAAAGACTGTTTAGGAACGAAAAGACTTGGGTTTGGCCAAGGTAGAGTCTCTAAAGATCTCAGTCGAGGTGGGAGGAGGCAAAGAACAAGACGTAGATGCATGTGTGGCCGACGCTGGAGGCAACGACCAGGACAAGCCCGACCGACATGCCAACTTTCAGAGAAGCAGAAAGGAGTAGAATCTGAGAGAAAGTGATCTAATTGTATAAAAGAACCAGAAGAAATTGTCTGTGTGTCTTTCCACAACTGGCCTGAACCTCGGGTTTCTGGCCTTTTTTTTCGACACATTCTGCTCTGCAGTCCAGGCTCCTAGGCCCCTGCCTGGAGATCGACCCACACTTTAGGTTCAGTATAAAAGTCCCCTGGAAGAGGGGGCTCCCCAATCCCTCCCGTGCCTCCCACAGGAGGAATAAACGGTCCCCTTTCACTGTCCTCTCTGTGAAAGCACTTCTTCCACTCTAGGCAGAGGAGAATCTAGTTTTCCTTATTTCTGTTTCACCAGGGCCTAGCTTGGGGTCTGCCACCGAATAGGTGCTCAAGAAAGGTTTAGTCAGTGGATTCACTTTTAAAAATAACTTTTGGAAGTTGATAAAAGGGCATTTAATAGCTGGATGCGCGGGTAAGTGCGGCTTGAACACAGGCATCAGCAGTCATTATATAGGGTAGCTCTCAGAGCGAGACGCGTCCTTTCCGCGCTGGGTACCCGGCGACCGCGAGCCGCTAATCCCGCTGAAAGAGTCTGTCGGGCTAGCTGGGGGGCGTGGCCTGGGCATGGGGGGCGTGTCGTGGCCCGCGCGGGTTTCCGCACCGGGGGCGCGTCCGGCGGGGGTGCGGGAGGAGCTTCCGCCGCGAGGGGGCGGGGCTGGCGCGCGAGTCCTCTGACGGCCCCAGCCAGGGAATTTCAATTTGAAACCTAGCGGAGGGAGGAGGCGGGCGCGGCGGGCCGGCGGCTGGGGCTGAAGCGGGACTGGTCCCGGCGGCGAGCGAGCTCCTGAGTGCGGCGTCCGGGTAAGGAGGCGTGCGGAGCTGCTGAATGGCTGGCCCGGGACGGGGGAATCCCGGGGCCGAGCGTCTGGTCTCTGCGGATCTGCAGGGGCGGCTCGGATTTTTCCTGTGGCTGCAGCTGGGAAGCGGATCCCGGGCAGGAAGCGGTGGCGGGACGGTCCCTCCGGGAAGGGGGAGGGCTGCCGGTGTTGGGGTTTTCTGCGGCTCCCTGTCTGCCCTTCTCCCCGTTCCCGACCCGGGGACCGGTCCTGTTGCTCCGGGCCGGATCCCCGCTTCCCCGCTGCACTGCGGTCCCCCTGCTTCTCCCATCGTGAGAGCGGGGCCCGCGTCTGGTCGGCGCCGAGAGAGGTGGGGGCACGGCGAGGACTGCGCCGGCCCCGCGGGGGTGCCGTGGGGTTGCAGTGGGCTCAGGGTCACGCGTCCCGGGCCCCGCGGCGAGGCTGCGGGAGGGATCCGGCTCCATCCTGGGCGCGGGCCGCGGCGCGCGAGCCTGTCCCGATGCGGAGCGGCCCCCTCCTTCTGGGCCGGGGGCACGCGGCGGCAGCAGCTTTGCCCTTCATCAGGATGGTTTTGGGGGAGGAAACGCGGGCGAGGACGCCACGCGTCCCGGGGCGGGCCGCGCGCCTGGGCGCTCCGGGTGGCGGGGCTCGGGCGGCGTCACTCGCTGGGTCCCTCCAGACGCGGATCTCCGGACCAAAGCGGAGAGAAACGCACGTTTTGCTCTCTGATCCTTGCAGTCCCGGCACCCAGGCCGTCTCACCAGCGGTGGCTTATTTTTCTCCTCTGTTTGACGGCAGAGAGTTGGGAGCATTTTTCGTTGCGCTGCTGGGGTAAGGACCAGGAGCGAGCAGGGTTGGAATCAGAGTCTAAATCCCCAGCAGGAGTCCCTGCCCCGGGCAGCTCGGGAAGACGTCGGTTGTAATTTCTGAGATCTCTCATCTCCTTTGAGGTCAGGGTGTTTTGGCGAGGTTAGAAGAGCCCTTGCCTAGCCTATTATTTTGGGGAGGGGTCTATGTTGATCCTTCCCTCTGACTTAGGACGCCTTAAATTGCATTCCCCAAGAACAGCACAGCTGGCCGTTTTTATGAGCTCTATTGGGTGAGAGGGAAGGAAGAACCTAGAGGATCTGTGAATATATGTTCTCTTTTCTGAATCACATCCTTTTCTCGGTTTTTTTTTTTTTTTTAAACTTCTCGCATCTGAAATGGCACGTGTATGCCAGGCATCTTGTTCTTGTTACTGTTATTTAAGCTTTTATTTTTAATGAATCTTAACAGTTTATCCTTTATTCTTGCATTTTTTTCAGTTCTCTTTTTATTTTTCCCTTGTTTTTTTCCTTCTTTCACCGGAATCAGCTGTTTCTGTATTCTCGATTTATAATATTGTATGGAGAATTTGAGTTTTAACTCTCGTCCTGTCACATTTCCTCTTGGGTTTAGCACTTGAGGGAAACTGAGTCAGTTCCTTGGCCTCCGGAACTGGGGTTTAAAATTCTGTCTGTGAACAGGTTTTACTCGGAAACGAATAGTACTTAATCCTATTCAGTTTCCGTTTGCATTTTCTGTGAGAAATCACAGTCTTGGATTGTGATAAGGGCCAGCTGAGTACATCCATCAGGCTGACACAGCTTTTAAAGAGCTAGGTTGTGTCACCTGTCAAGAGCTCCAGGGGTCAGTCCTAAAATTCAATTGGAGAAATCACCGTCAAATCTCAGATGTCTACTTTATAGAGGTTATTGGAGAACTGTACAAGTGGTAATGGCTTGGAACAATGGCATGGATTTAGGGCTAATTTAATCCTACCCTGTCTTCCTCACTTCTTGGGCAGAATTCCCACTGAAGTCAGTAGTGGTCTTGTGTGCAGAAGGACTGCTGAGAACAAGAGGCTGCTCATTTAGAGTAACAGGAGGGGACAGTTTCTTCCCTTTTAAAACATCCCTCTTTAAGAAAGACCTAGTCATAACAGTGCTTTAATCTTTTATTTCTAGTCAAAGTTAGACCTTCCAGAGAAAATAAGTGGTTGAGTGGAGCCCCCAACTCTAGATTCTTGATATCTATATTGGATGGGGATTGCCTAAAACTATTAAAAGTGATTAAAAAAATCATTTAACGAATTTCAGTAAAATTATTACTAACTTCAATGAAAAATTTAAACTGCTATATAGTATTCTCAACTGGGTATGTATATTAAACTGGGTGTGCATATATATATATATATATATAAAACTGGGTATGTATATTGAAATCTGAAACTTAATTCCAAGTAAAAAGGAGCAGATTTGCAGATTTAGGAGACAAATGCAAAGAGAAGCCCACCCTCAAACAACTATGGAAATATAAAACAAGAGAATTCAGATAGCCCTTGCTGTATTTGGAGAGGTAGCTTTCAGTTCAGTTTTGTGTGCGTATAGGCTTTAATGTCTGGGCCCATCATTAGATTTTGGAGGTTTCTAAGTTAGTTTTGTGTTGATCTGAGTTGGTAAGCTTGTTAGGTCCTTTGCTTCTTAAGTAACGTTCTTGTGGTTTACCCTTTCCAAATTACCCATTCGAAAGAACTGAGTTTAGAAAACCTATCCAGTCACCAGATCTTAAAAATAGATTTTTTAAAAATCAGAACCATGTCCACGTGGACTTCCCAACCACTTGCTTTCAACTAAAAATACTTGCAAAGATGACAAAGCAGTCCTTAACTGGAATATTTATTGGTAAAATTACTCTGTAATTTAGTAATATTGTATAGTTATGTTTAAGGTCGGGTTTTGCCCTGAATCACTACTCTCATTTAACTGACTAGAGAACTACTTTGCCATTTTATTTAGGAATGTGGGGTTTATGTTTTATATAGCAGAATGCTAAATATTTTTGAAGATTTGGTTTTGTTTCTGTTTCCATAGGAAAGCATAGGCCTTTTTCCTTTGTTTTTTGAACTGACATAGCCTTTTTAGAGACTATGTGTGGACTTTCTGGGGAAGTACGAATTGCTAGTATCTGTATAAGGCATTAATATAGTTTATAGGGATCAATATTGCTGAGGATCTAAATTTGCATTTCTGAAAGTCTGTACTGTTTACTCGGAGAAAACAAAGGAAATATGCTGACCTCCCCCACCCCCACCTTTATTTAGAAACACATCCAGTGGCCTTGTTTTTTTCAGATTCAGAATTACTGTACCCAACCACCGGCTACCCTTACACATTTAAAAGCCTCAAGTAAATGTTTATGCTGGCTTCAGTACTCAGCAAATACTAGCCAAACTCTAATTTACTGCCCGTTTATAGAATCTTGGAATCTCAGGGCCGGACCTTTAGGAGTTAGCAGATCCACTCTCAACCCTTTCCCCTCAACACACAAACATTTCCAGCCTCTTTGGAAGGCCTCAGTTCATAGAAGATTTGTATATGATTCCCCCACAGATTCCAGACAGAGTACCCTTTGGAAATGCCATGTTTTGGCATAAACCAGCAACCTGATACTCACAAGATTTCTATCATTCCTCTGACAGCACAGTGCCCCAGATTAAAATCTAAAATGGAGTCAGTGCCTGGTATCTTTAAGTATAGGGGAATGGCTTCCAACTGTTGTTACTTAGATGTTACAGGTAAGCCAAAAAGGAAGGAAATAATTTCTAATATCAACTAGAAATAAATGGTGATGGTTAATGTTTTTAAAAAGTTTTTTTCTATAAAGTATGTATATTCTATATGAGAAAGGGAGTCCATTTGTAGAGTTATGTGAAGTGCCTATAACATTGTTGGTACTTAATAATTTGGTGAATTAATTTGTTGAAACTTTAATATATTGGAAGTGCTTTTAGTGAGGATTTTTTGAAAGTTGGAATTAACATTGTGGAATCTGGTACGGTTGCATGTGGAAATGTTATGTAGGTTATATTTCATATAGAGGATTTGGTTTTCTTACTCTTATTATTTCCTCTTGTTCTGTGGTTGGCTTAATCTATATGCGTTTCTCAGATGCATGTTTTTCATGTCTAGGAGGGTAGATAACCTGTACTTTTTTCCCCTAAATATCTGGTGGTTGGGATATCATTGATTTAAATGAGAGTTTTAGTGATTTTTCTCAATTTTCTCATTTTTTAAAAAAAGTGATGTTGCTTTCCCCTTAGTATGGGGTAGACCTCAGGTGGCTTATGAGTACATCCATATTGCTTCTGCTTTTTAAAAAAAATTGTTTATTAAATGGTTGTGCTGGGTCTTTGTTACTGTCTGTGGGCTTTCTCTACTTGCAGTGCACAGGCATCACAGTAGCTTCTGTTGTGGAGCGCAGGCTCTAGAGTTTAGGCTCAGTAGTTGTGGCTTGTGGGCTTAGTTGCTCTGAAGCACATGGAGTCTTCCTGGAACCCATGTCCCCTGCATTGGCTGGCAGATTCTTAACCACTGGACTACCAGGGAAGTCCCTTCTGCTTTTTATTCCCCTCCCCCAAAGATTGAATTTGGACTAAATTCATATTCTTAATTACTTTTAAAATAGAAATATGTTTTCATGTCACATATACTCTGCATTTTGGTATTATTATTATTTGTCACTCCAGTGTACTGTGCATGTGTGCTAAATAGCTTTAGCTGTGTTCGACTCTTTGTGACCCTGTGGACTGCCAGGCTCCTCTGTCCATGGGGATTCTCCAGGCGAGATTACTGGAGTGGGTTGCCATTCCCCCCGCCAGAGGGTCTTCCCGGGGTTGAACCTGCATCTCTTATGTCTTCTGCATTGACGGGGGGCTGGTTTTAGTTCTTTCCAGGTTAAGAACCAGAGGGCATGGAAAGTGTTCCAAAATGATTTTGTCACGTGTTCACCTGTAGGAGCTTGTCTAGGTCAGTTAGGGGAGTTCATTGTATTGATATTTAAACTAAATTGTTCATACTTTTACCAAAAAGCCAGCTTCCTCTTGCTTTGCTCTTTTTATGGCCTTTATGTCTACTGTATGAAATAATTTTCAGTACTTGAAGACTTATGTTACCCTCTAATTGCTTTTTTCCAAGAAAATTGTGATTTTAAAAACTTTTCACATGAGTCTGATTACCAACCCTCTAATCATTTTTTCCAAGCTCTGAATTCAGGTTTCCAGACATCCTGATGAGAGTTGGAGCTGGACCTACCACCATGATAACAAAGTGCTAAGTTTAATCATGTTTTTGTTTCCTCTAGTCTATTAATATATGTACACATCCCAATATCCTGAAGCTACTAAATTAATATGTAATTTATACTTTGCTATAATTCTTACATCTTTTCCTTTTTGTCTGGTTAGTCTACTTGTTTTTCACCTTCGCTTCATCTCCCTAAAGAACCAGAAGGGAGGGTGAGAATCATTTAGTTTAGATTCTTGACCTTGAGGTGAGAAGTGTGGGTTTAGTGGGGAAGGTGTTGCCCAGGGTGAGTGGGCCCCACGGCTTCATGAACTTCCTGAGACTGTTAAGTAAAGTGTGTGTGTGTGTCAGAGAGAGAGGGATTTTGGGGAGGAGATTTTGAAAGGGTTTTGGGAAACAGAAAATGTTAAAAACTGCTGATGTAGTTCTATTCTTATTTTTGAGATGGGAGAATCAAAGTCTTAAGAGATTTCCTTTTTGTGTGTGTGTTACCCCATTGCACTTTCGTGCCCCCACTATTGTGCTTATTTCCTTTCAGTTGAATTATTTTAGATGTCCCATTTTAGCCCATTGTCAAGGTTAAACTAAATTCTGATATAGTATTGGCCTCTCATTATCTTACCTTGAGCTTGATGTGCCATTATTTCCTCACAAATTTCTTTGGTGAAAATATTAATTAGACAAGATCAGTGACAAGTCCACACTTTGGTATTGGTTAGACTGCCATTTATGCCAGTGGAATCTTAGGTAAATTATTTTTCAAGGCCTCAGTTTCTTTATCTTCACTATGGGGATTAATAATCATAACCTACCTCAGAAAGTTAGAAGAGGACTAAATGAGCTAGTGCTTGTAAAATGCTTCACACAGGGCCTGGCCTCTGTGAAAATTGTTAAGTTAGGAAAATATCTAGTGGGTTTCACGGGAATATGTGGTAAGCAGTTTCTCTTTTTTTGCAGTGATCAGGAATAATTATCTGTGTGGAAGTACAGTCTTTGATATGAAACTGTGATTTCCTATGGTGATCACAAGTTAAAACCACTTTTTCACAATTTCAGTACGGTATCTCTAGAATTTTTTTTTTAACGAACTACCCACTGCTTTTGGTAATGTTTAAAAAGCATATAGGTGGCAAAACTGTTTGGATCTAATTTCAGTATCACAGACAGATTGTAGTCTTTTTTATTATGTTGCTGGAGGTAACTGATTTGGACTGTAAAATTTGTATGTATATCCTATCATATTATAACTTCCTCGTATCTTCAGTGAGCTTGGTGCAAGAAAGTTGTTAATGAAATTTTTATTGATAGTGTTTAAACCTCTACATTTGGCATTAAAATATGACCTTTTTACATCCAGTGCATCTTTTTGTACATGAAGTAGATCTGCAGACATATTTTCCCCGTAACAGTGTTTTAACTTTCAATTAGTTGACAACATTAAGAAATCAGGAGGTTTCACAGAAATATCTTTTTTAAAAAAAGAAATTTTATTTATTTATTTATTGGGCTGTGCAAGGTCTTCGTTGTGGCATGCCAACTCTTAGTTGTGGCATGTAGGATGTAGTTCCCACACCAGGAATCTGACCTCGGCCCCCTACATTGGAGTCTTAGCCACTGGACCACCAGGAAAGTCACAGAAATATCTTCATTTTGGGTTTCTCTGGGGAAATTGGAGGACCTTGGCAACACTGGGCCCACACTCCTCTCTTGGAGTGCTGAGGAGTTCCTGCCCCATCTAGCACAGATCATGCTCTCCCTACTTTGCCCAAGTCCCTCCCATTTTCCTGCAGATTACCACTGGACCTTTTCATTCATTTGCATCAAATACCTGGCTCCTTTAGACTATTGAGTTGAAAACTCAACTCAAGTAAATGAATTTCAGTAAATGAGATGTAAATTCAGTAAAATAAGATGAATCTCTTTTTACTAAATAGCAATTTTGGAAGATACAGAAAGGACCCAATCTCTGTGACCTTCAAGGAGGTGTCCCGGGCAGTGGGGCTTTTCTATCTTTAGGGCCAGAGGTCCTTCCCCACCTCTCCCTTAGCAAAGACTGACCTCTGGCTCACAGTCAGTCATGGTTTCCGGAGCCTAGCATGCAGCAGATCCTCAGTCAGATGTGGAAAGAATGCTCTTTCGAGGTTCTTCCCAGAGTTCGTCACTCCTTATCCGAAGCAGATTGCCTGGTTCTCTGAAGCCTAGTGTGACACTGCCGTACCCCATAGCTGTCTGTACCTTGTTTGTATGTTATTCACGTTTTTTAGAGGACCTTTTTTTTTCATTTCATCATTCAGTATTTTGGTATATATATCTAGGAAGATAACTCTTTGGTAGACATGACTGGAGTGCCATCATCACACTGAAAATTCCTTAATTTCATCAACTATTCAGTTTTTGATATTCAAATCTCCAATTATCTTAAGTATCGATTTTTGAAAAAGCTTGTTTGAATCCACATTGGGTTAAGATCCTCATGTTATGATTGTATATCATATATATGATGTATATTATTGGTATATCTTTTTTTTTTAACATTTTATGTTAGAGTACAGTTGGTTAACAATGTGTGTTAGTTCTGGTGTACAACAGAGTGATTCAGTTATACATATATCTATTCTTTTTCAAATTCATTTCCCATTTAGGTTGTTTGGTTAGTGTATCTTCTAAGACTGATAAGCTCTAGATTCCCCTTCATCTCTTTCTTTCTCCTTGCAGTAGTTTGTATGTTGAAGAAATTTGATTAGTTGTTTTATGTGGTTTCTCACAGTGTGAATTTTGCTGATTTCAACCCTCTTGTGTAGTTAACCTGTTCCTTTTCCTTTGTATTTTCTTTAAATACGTAGTTGGATATAGGAAATTGGTCTAATTCAATTTCTTTATTTTCTTTCGTCTTTTTTTTTTTTTTATACTATTCCTCCATGATGTAGACTTCTATTTGACACTTCTTGCTTGCCTTCCATCCAGCCTTCATCCTGGCTGGAGGTGCTGTCCCATCAGCTGTGTTGTTTTCTTTGTCTGTGCTGGACAAGTGCATTTTATGCTTGTGGGTCAGCCTTGTTCTAGGTTTCATTGTATGTCATCTGTAAGGGCTGGAAGCATGGATAATAAACAGGTGAAAAAGGAAGAAATTAACCTTTGGAGCACAGACTGAACAACAGCCAGCTGCTGTAGTTGGTGCTTTATACATGTTAATATCCCCAATCCTTCTTGTAACAGCACCTTGAAATAGCTGGTATGCTCATTTTACAGATGAAAAATTGAGGCTTAAAATCAGAATAGTTGGCTCAAGGGCACCCAGCTTGTGTGCTGCTAAAACTTCTGTTTCTTCTGCAGGGGAGGGTGAGTTACTTGCTTTACTTGATTAATGCTTATTACTCTGTAGAACTTGAAGATTTCAGAAATTTATTGGCATCTACAGTATCTGACTTAACAAAAGGTAAGCTTGTTTTTCTATCTGGTTTCTGCCTTCTAGTTTCTTTTGTTATGGTGTGATTATCAAGCGGAGTCCTGCTTTTAGCTGCATGATTCTTGACTCAAACTGGAATGGCGAGAGCCCTCCTTCATCTTGTTTTTCACATTAGTGTAATGTTGCCAGGCTATTGTTTCAATATGAGAAAAATGTCCCAGAGTATAAAACACATCAGAATAAAATGTGTGCCTCCTTCCTTTCAGTTTTTATTTTTCAAGCAGTTTTACAGTTTTTGTTACTTCATTCACAGTGCAAATGGCATTCCCCAGGGGGCCAGTATATAATTTAGAAAGTCAGGTACTAGTGTAGGAATTATAAAGAAAAGCAGCAGACCCCTGCTTTTCATGTCCCTTCATGACAGATTTCTGCTCCTTAGAGGCAACTGCTTTCAGTTCTTTTGGTTTTATTATCTATGTGTTTTGTTTAAAACCATGATTTTCTTGCTTTTTCCATTTTAGACAGCATCGACTTCCCACCTTGGTTGGGGTTATTCTCCTTTACTGACTCCTTCCTCCGCAACATAGATACACACTTTTCTCTCTTTCTACAATACAGTCAGCAGCCGAACTGTGTATCCCGCTTTGGCTGCATGTACTTTCTTTTACAACTTTTTGCTTTATCCTGAAGTTAATTGCCTACTTCTTCCTCATTTGTTTAGTTTCCTTTGTTCCTATCCTTAATTTAACTCTAAACTGTGTTTTTGAAAACTATATTGCAAACCATTGTCTTTTTTTATGAAGGACATCCTTCGTGGGCTGCTTTATTTCTAGAACTGCTTTGCAGTTGTATTCTGTGCCTGTGTGTGTGCTAAGTCACTTCAGTCATGTCCAACTCTTTGCAACCCCATGGACTGTTGCCCGCCAGGCTCCTCTATCCATGGGATTTTCCAGGCAAAAATACTGGAGTGGGTTGCCATGCTCCCCTCCAAAGGATCATTGAAATTTCTATTTTCCTCTCTTCCTAACTCCAGGGTGCCAGACTGTGTGTCTCTTCTTTATCTCTTACTTTATATGAGTACATCCTCCAGTAGTCTCCCAACAAAGTGCAAAAAAGGTGAATTTCTTGAGACCTTGCTATTTTAAAAGCAACTTTTCCCGCTCTTAAAATGCCTTTTTATACTCTCAATTTGAATGCATTTATAGTGTGGCTGGGTATAGAATTCTAAGTTAGTGGTTACTTTCCCTCTGAATTTTGAAGGTGTTGCTTCATCGTATTAATATTTTAGAGCATCCCAATGTTCTCTTGGGAAGACTGACTAGATTCTAGTTTCTGATTCTGTGTATGTGCCTAGTTTGCTTTCTTTAGAAGTTTTCAGGATTTTTGTCTTTGAACTTGGTGTTTGGAAATTTCATGATGATGCACTATGATGTGGGAGTCTTTTACTCATTGTGCTGAGCTCTCACTGGGCCCTTTCAGCTTGGAAACTCTTGTCTTTCAGAAATATTCCACTATGATAATGACTTCCTCTTTGTTCTCTGTTCTTTCTGGAACTCCTGTTAATTTGGACGTTGAATTTCCTGCAGTGCCTTCAGTTTTGTTACTTTTTTCTCTCTGATGTCATCTCTTTGTCCTTTTGTTCCCTCTTTTCGGAAATTATTTCAATGTTTTCTTCTAATCTCTCTACTGAACTTCTTTGCTTTCCTATTTTCAGAGCTGTTCCTTGGCTACTGAATATTCTTCCGTGTATATTGTTTCTCCAGTCCTGCCCATCTTGATGTCCCCCCTTGCTTTCTCTGTGTCTGAAATGTACTTCCCGCAGATACCTGCACAGCTTACTGCTTTAGCTCCATCAGAGTTTGGCTTCCATGATCATTTATTTGAAACTACCACCCAGCTCCCACCTCCTTTACCGCAGTGTGCCCTGAATCCCTTCTTTGTGTTTTTTTTCTTCTGCAGTGTGTATTGCTGTCATCTGATACCCTTATATTTTACTTTTTGTTTATTGAATCTCCTCTCATTAGAATGTATTCTTGCCTGGAGAATCCCAGCAACAGAGGAGCCTAGTGGGCTGCCGTCTGTGGGGTCTCACAGAGTCGGAGATGACTGAAGCGACTTAGCAGCAGCAGCAGCAGAATGTCAGCTGGATAAAGGCAAATCTTTCTGTCTTCTTTTGTCCAGTATTTCTGGTACCTGCAACAGTTCCTATGCAGAGTAGGCACTTGGTAAATATTTGTTGACTGAATTGGACCTCCTGTTTTACTGTATAGAACCTCACCTCTGCCCTCTGAGTGCAAAGCCTTTCTAAGTTCTATAGAGTGAACCTCTTGTCTTCTGGCTGCCAAGGTTTGATGAGAGTGTATGTGTGATTTAAACATTCCTTGCCCTTATTTCCAACAGGTCCCTGTCTTCAACTCTGTCTCGTATCTCAGCCCTCAGAAGTTTCTGGAAGTTCCAATTCCTAAGGCTTTCAGGGCTTCTCCAGCAATCACATTGTTTTTGGTAGGTTCCCACCAGAATGGCAGTTCAAGTTTAGACTTTCTCTACTCTGCTAAGTCAGTTACTTTGTACATCTGTTTTCCATCTTCTAAAATTCTATTGATATATCTCATCTGCTGGCCTGTCCCCTCCCTTTTTCTTTCTTTTTGTGGGTTTGTACCTTTTTTTTTTTTTTTTTCCTTTAATTTTCCTTCTGTCATTTAGTGTGGTTTTGGAAGTGAGCAGAAATTAGCTCATGTACAACCCACTGGTTTTAGGGTTTTCAACTGATAAAAATAAATTTCCAAGATTATTGTGGTGCTCACAGTTGGTAAGCACTGCAGCCATAATAAAATTGTCCTTTTTTTCATGCCAGAAGCTGAGTTGAACTTCAGTTATATATAGAGAGAAAAACAGAAAAGTCAGGCGATTGAGTCAAAATCTAGGGTGGGTGGGAGTGGGTGACTGATATGTCATTAAATAAGAAAGTGCTTCTTAGGAAGAGCTCAGAAAATGTACTGTATTTTTCTCTTGTGATATTTCAAGGATTAATTCAGTACACACACTTAATGTTATATATTTGAATCTAGATTTAACAATACACAATAGAAACCAATTTGATGTGTATGTATCAGAATTGGCAACCTTGTTATGGAATTTACTGAATATCTTAGTTTGTCTGTCGTTAGACTGACACATGATTGTCATACATAAATTTGAATATTTGGCTATTTGAATATTCTTTGGTTATTAGAGGAAACTTTGAACTCATGGGGGTTCGGTTAAATAATTTAAGGGTGAAAAATTTCATTACTAGAGCATAAATAGAGAGTGGGACTTATTCTAATGGAAAGACACACACATTAGGGGTTTTTGTGCTTGACTTTTGGGAAAAGTGAAACAGAAATGGAGGTTCTGAATAAGGTAGTGGCTGAGAAGTCTGAGAAGCTCTAGGATGATCCCAGGGCTCATGAGTACATGTGATTAGTGTTGGTTAAGTTGCTGAGTGGGTTTTAGCAGTTTATTAATTCAAATACTTTATACATTAATGTAGAGAATGTTATAGGCAAATAGATAAGGGCAGTATCTCCCCCAAATGTGGTAGTATGTTAAAATGATTTGAGGTGATACACAGATGAATCTTTTTCTTTTAATGGTTAAATACACATGTCAGTGTTTATCAGAAAAATATCCAAGTACTCAAAACTATGATTTCTTTGATATTATGTACTATAAGGCTAAAGAAGATATTTTAAAGTGATGAAATAAGGATAAGTGTCACATCAGTAATAATACAGTGGCTGTTTGGATTTGGCAAAAATTATAAAGTCGGTCTGATTACTAAAGTTTGATAAACTTTGGGCAGGTTTAAAATAAGATTTCTTCTAATAGGTAACAACATTAAATTGTATGCTGACTGTGGCATAGACTTCTGTTTCAGGTAGGGAAAGTGAGTTAGGAAGGAGTTAAACGTTCTCAAAGGCATTCAGCAATTTAGTAATGGAGCTTCAGGCACAGCCAAGGTCTCCCAGTGTCCAGAGTTGTTCCCTCTAGTGTGTGTGTTCTTTTGATGTTAATGGAGTTGCCAATTGAAGTTTTCTTGGAGAACTTAGGAAGCCTGCCAAGTTTTATAGCTGTCTGTAGCTTTTATATATTTGTATCTTGAGCCCTGAAGGTAGACAGAGCTAGATCTTCCAAAAATAGTTCAATAAATGTGTCAACGTTTTGAAATACTATTGAAAAAACAAGGAAGTGGAAGTCTTATGGGATTATTGGAGAACGGTGCCAAATGCTTTCACAAGAATTTGAAAAGCAAATGTGGCTCGGTGGTCATATGCTAGACAATGGTACATATTCAGCCTTCATTTGGGAGCCCATTTTTATATGATAATCTTTTACTTTTCCCCAGTATTCTCTGTTTAATTGCTTTTAGACTCTGGGAGGAAAGCTGCTAAATGAACATCTTTCTTAAAAAGTGTTCTTTAATTCACTTCTCTTAGGGAGAAGAAGGCAGACTTCTTTTTTTCTTAATAAAATGAATCCAAATTGTGTATGGGAAAGGTTAGAGTGCCAAGTAATGAGTTGGGTCTCTCCACTGACAAAGGAATCAAGAGTTTATCCATGGGCTTGTAACCAGAACTGTTTTTGGATCTTGGCCATTAAAATCAACAGCAGTAAAGCCGGAGTCCTAATTTCCTTAATGCTAACATTGTCTGTTTTAAATTACGCACTGAAGGGAACGTGAACATTTTTCTTCCTTCCGCCCTCTCTCCCCACTCCCAAACAGAAAATTAAAGGTGCGGGGAAGATAGCCTCCACTAGAGCAGCTCTGCCGTGAACGGCTGCCGCTGCGGGCCGCATGTGCAGTGCAGACGTGGCTCCAGCTTTGCTCCTGATTGAGGCCAGTTCACTTTCATCCTCAGTGGGGCTGACTTAACTGGAGAGACTTGAGGGTGGAATCTAGAGCACTCTGTAGATCTGTGATCTGTGTCACTTGCTCTGCGCAGCACACATGGAACAGTGAAGGATAATATGGCTCTTTTTTTTTTCCCCCTCCACTCCCCAGTGTGGCTCTTTAAGACTTTCACTTTTTGTTAGGTTTTTTTTAAAGTCACATTTTTACTGTATCTGATTATGTTTTGAAGTGGTGGTTTTTTTTTTTTTTTTGAGAAAAAATGTACTGTTGTCAGCAATAGAAAAGTATTTCTCTTTTTAAAATTTTTTATTATGGAAAAAATTAAAAATATTCAGAAGTATAGAGAAACCTCACCCAGCTTTGACAATTACCAGCACAGGGCTGGCCAGTCTTGTTGACGCACCCCACTCTCATGACTTTGAAGCAAATTCCGGATACTATATAATTTCATTTGTAAGTAGGTAAGATTCCCACCCTCCCCCTCCATTGGCCTGTGGTCTCCAAAATAAAGTTCATGTTCATTACTGATTTTGTAGAATTACAGAAATTAGTTCCGTTTACGTCATATTCAGTTGTCATGTTTTTGGAATAAATATCTGAATATTGTTTTGATCAGTAAAAGCAATTTCATCTGAGTTTTAACCAGTGAAAGCAGTTTCATCTAAATGCAGTGCCATGGACATAAAGGAAATGCTTTAGCCAGTGCTCAAAAACGTAATTTCTAAACCAAATCTGAATGGATTTTCAAATTCTAGTGCATTCTCAGGGTAATGTTGATCTTCTATGAATTGTTTTTCCATGGCTCCTTTCTATGTTAATGCTAGATTTTAATGTTTCATATTTATTTTTATTTCTGTGTTTTATTTAACTGAAATATGACTGATTTACAGTGCTGTGCTTTAGGTATACAGCAAAGTGATTCAGTGATTTTGTTTTTAGATTTTTCTTTTTTCTTTCCCTCTCAGTTCTTTTTTCCACCTTTCATTCTTTTGCTTAGCATAGTTTCGTGACAATGTGTTGGAATAAGACCAGGTGAAACATTTTTTTTTAGCTGACTGAAATTTAATGGGACTATGCGGTTATAAAATCATAGCAACTTGCCATATGTGTAGTTCTGTCTGGCAGTACAGCGGGGAAAGTATATGCCTTAAACAATGGTCATATATTCGTTGAGAAATCACATGTAGAACATTGTCATAATAGCCAAAGCTGACACTCACTTAATAGTTGAAGTGCTTTTCCTAATTAATAAGCATGCCTTTTATGTTGGAGATAGTTTACTTTATATTTTAATTTTTTAAAATTAGAACATAGTTTAATATATATTTTATAAAGATATCACATATTGAATTAGAAAATGCTGATAATGATAGATAATAGATAACATTTCTTGGATACTTTGTATGTGTCAGACACTACCCTATAGGTACTTTTACACATATTATTCATTTAATCCTCACGGAAGTCCTGGGTCGTTGGTACTGTTATTCTCGGTTTGCCTCTTAAGACATCTGAGGCACCATAAGATTAACTAATTTGCTCAAGGTCACTCAGCTAATTAATGGCAGAGTAGGGATTTGACCCAGGCCGTCTGAGTCTAAAGTCATAACTACTGTCCTACATTATCCCTGAGAATATGTGAATTCCTCTTCGTACCCTATTTGTGCTTGCATTCCCCTCCCCAGAGGAGCCATTTTGAACCAGTGCCAATGCTACACCATAGTGTGAGATTATAATTTGGTTACTGGGTGGGTATTTTTCATTGAGAAACCTGAAAGCTGTTAATGAGGTTCTACTCATGTTCCTTTACTGGCTTTAGTTGTAAAGGAGAAGGGAGGAAAAGTGGAAGCTTGTGGGAAGTAGAGTGGTAACCACTGAGGTGGCTTACTCCCCCAGCCCCCCCGCCCCAGTAGAACGTTGAGCCCATCTGGAATGCTGACAGGTCACAAAGGGGCTGTTGAAGCCAGTACTTCAGAGTAGCGCTGAACCTTCAGTTGAGTGCCTGGAAGGGCAGGTATATTGTTGGAACGTTGGTCTTCGTTGGGCTGTCCTGAAAAGTGTAGACTTTTGTCGGGGTTTGTCCTGGGTCTACAGTGACTGGAATTTTAACAGACCAGGTATCTGATATTCTTCCCCCTCTCCCTCCACTTTTTTTTTTTCCTCTTCTGAAAGTAGCAGAGGATAGGAAGAAAATAGTTCACCAATTACTAAGTGTGACATTGGGCAAGTGACATTGTTCTTGTGTCTGTTTTTCTCTTTAAGTGGTTCAGTTGTCATAGGTCCAAATCCTTTTAAGATATTGTCTGTGGCTCATTCGTCTCTGTTTGTAGAGGAAGTCATTTAAGATGCCTTTCCATATAGGAAAAACAGACAGAATTTTGGCAAAACATTTGATAATGTTTTCATGCTGTCTGAATGGCAGCATTAGGGAAAAACTGTGTATTAGAGGGAATCTGTGGTGGTGTTTGTTACTGAAATTTTAATCTTTGTCATCTTCTATTTAAAATATTTTTGCTTGTAATCTTCCTGATGACAGACAAGGACTGCTAATCAGATTTACAGATTTCATGGAAGTGTGTAGGGAAACCAAATAAGGCTTATATAGATTGTCTTATTAGCTACAAAATGGGTTGAAGTAAAGAAGATGAAAGTTGTTGGAGGTAAAGGTTGTCTATTATAAGGTCTCTGAAAGAGAAACAGGATAGCTTGACCTTCTTTTCAATACTTCTACTTGAAAAGTAGTAGATATCTTTATTCCTTTTATTGACTTCTGGCCTCACCACTCCAGTGGAATTGTTCTTTTCCATGTTGCTCTGGAAACAACAGAGATTGCTCTGTTGTCAAGTCCATTGAACGCATTTTTCTTATATTACTTTTGATATTAGTGACCAACCATATTGTCTTTGAAATTCTCTTCTGACATGTTAGGGCTCTTTTTCTATATTCCTTCTGTTCTTTGCAAGATTTATATATTCTTTCTATTCTTTCTTTTCTTCTGACTACCTCTTCATTTATTTTCTGTTTCCCAGGGTTCTCAGTCTTTGATTCTTAGCCTTGACTAATTTCATATCACTTATGACTTCACCTACAATTGTAATTTGTTAATTCAAGTCTCTTTCCAGCCTGTCTTTCTTTTCAGCTCTGAATTCTTATATGACTTAGAGGAATCTACCAATATCTCAAAAGTTTTTATTTTTTAGTGAATATGTGAAATATCTTGTGCTTAATTTGGAATAATTTGTTCATTTTTAGGTACTACATTTTAAGGGGTGTGTTGTATGCACTAAGTATGTATTTGTTCAGTAAGAATGAGTGGAAGCATAGACATACTGAGTCCATGTCCATGGAAGGGTCCCTGGAATGTTGAAGTTAGGAGAAAACATAGCACATGAGGAACTAGATGTTGAAACAGCTGAAAGCGTAAGACTTGCTGGGGTGGGCAGCCTATTGAGACTGTCTTTTGAACACTGGCTTTCTAACTTTCTTAGAACAAGATCCACTTTAAAAATAGATTTTGTACTTTGACCCTTTATTCAGTGTAGAAGTCTATGTGTGTGTATATGTGAATAACAGACATGTTTTGTAGATTTAGTTCTTAGCCTTACTTATGTGCTGTGTGCTCAGATTTTCTTTTCTAAATAATGATGATAAAATGTCAGTTAACAAATCACTAACTAGATTTCACAACTCACCAGTGAGCTGTGATCTGTTTATCCTTTTTACATGGATAAAAATAAGAGAGTCAGAGAAGTTTCCTACCCACTATGAGAACTTTTTAACAGTTGAAGCAGGCAGAGAATGGAATGGATTGCCATAGGAGGGAGTGACTTTTCCAGGGTTTGAAAGACCTCAGGGCTATGGCTGATTCATGTTGAGGTTTGACAGAAAACAGCAAAATTTTGTAAAGCAGTTATCCGTCAATAATAAATAAATAAATAAATAGACCCCAGGGCCGATAATCATCTCTTAAAAGGTGTGGGAAAGAGTCTTTGGGTGAGGGATGGGACTTTGTGACCATTAAGGTGTCCCCCAAGTCTAAGATTTTCTGGTTCCCATTATGATAAAATTTTCTGTTTGATAAGCTAACTTTATTCCATGTTTTTTCAACAAAGAGCTTTATTTGGGAAGTTTTAAATATATACAGAAATAAACTGAATAGTATAATGACACCCCTCATCCGAACCCGTGCAATCTTATCACTCAGCTTTAATAGTTTATCAGCTCATGGCCAGCCTTGTTTGATCTACATTTCTGTTGCCTTCACCCCAACTGTATTATCTTGAAGCAAATCCCAGGCATCTGATCATTCAAATATAAGACTTTTAGAAAAATCACAATACCATTATTACACTTAAGAAGTTAACAGCAAATCTTTAATATCAAATATTAACTGCATTCAAGTTTCCATTTGTTCTTATTTTCTTTCATAGTTTTTTTTTTTTTTTTTGCTGAAATGGGGATCCAAGTTAGGAATCACACATTGCAATTAGTGATTCTTTTTGATCAATACGTTGTCTCTTGTATTTCCTTGTAATCTAGTTTTTTGAAGAAATTGGGTTTGTCCTCTCATTCTCTACAGTTTTGATTTTGCTGATTCCATCCCTGTGGTTTAGTTTGATCTTTTCCTCTGTCCCATAAATTGAGAGTCATATCCAGAAGCTTTTATCAGCTAGAGGTTCAAATTTTAAAATATTTTTTGGCATGACTATTTCATTAGTTCTGTTCTTTCTTAAAATTGCTTAGGGTATACCAGATTTAATTGTAAGGATGATTGGTTTGGTTTTTTAGTTCATTTTTCAAAGTCATTCTAAGCCCAGTTCCCCATAAAAACAGTTGGAACCACTTAGAAGTTCGGGAAGATGATAATCCCACAAACACCACATCCAAATACAAATTACAAGTTTCTTGTCCAGCTTCATTTCCAAAAAAGAAAGGGAGAAAGCAGATGCCTTGGTAATTACTACAGACCACAAATCAGGTTTTCAGCTAAAGTGAGACATTTTACAGTAAAGTCAGTCTTGATTATTCTAGCACAATATGGAAACCTTGCAGTTTTGCTGGTTAAATTTCCCACTCAGTAAGTAAGTATTGTCAGTGGTTATTCCCCATCCCTTCTTCCTTGGCAGTTGGAAGTAAAAGAATAAAAATGGGAAGATGGCAGGTCAGAAAGGAGTGTATCGTGGTTCAGTTGCTAAGTCGTGTCTGACTCGCCGCGACTCCATGGGCTGCAGCACACCAGGCTCCTGTGTCTTTGCTTCACCATCTCCTGGACCTTGCTCAGACTCATGTCCATTGAGTCAGTTCTCATCCTCTGCCATCGCCTTCTTCTCCTGCCCTCAGTCCTTCCCAGCATCAGGGTCTTTTCCAGTGAGTCGGTATGTATGTGAGGAATCAAATAACTGTGTTCTTTGGTGATCCTTTTGAAGGATATTGGAAATCTTCTTCCTATTTTTTTATTATGGGAAATTTCAAATGTACAAATAGAGAAGATAGTTTCCATTACATAGTTTTTCCCCCCCTCTCATGTTTAGCACGTTTTCCAAAATTGGGTCAGGGGTCATGCTGTAATTCAGCAGAATTTTTGTTTCATTTATTGTAAGACTTGCATCATAGGCCTTACATCTTTTCTTCTTTGTTTTGTTCCTGTTGGTAAATCTTTTGCTGGATTTTATTTTATTTTGGTTCATGTTTATTATGTTAGGTGGTGGGTGAAGAAGATTCTATTTGATGAAGATGCTGTGATTAGGCTTTATTCTCTGCCTTCTGTTTTAAATTTTTTTTTTTTTTATAATGGAAGCTAACATAAATGTAGAGTGATGGAGAGAGTAGAATAATGAATTCCCATGTGCCCATCTTCTAGGTAATTATCAACATATGGTCAGTTTTGTCTCATTTATGTACCCGCAAATCCCTGTGTTCTCACCCTGTCGTGCTGGATTGTTTTAAAGCTGATCCCAGACATTATATTACTTTACCCATAAATGCTTTTTTGTATGTTTGGTAAGCATTTAAAAAAAAGACCAAAGCCACAATTCCATTGTCACATCTAAAAAATTTAACACTGCTTTAACATCAAATATTCAGTGACTGTTCCTGTCTTCCCATTTATTTCATAAATGTTTTTCTTGTTGGTTTCTTCAAGTTAGGACCCAGATAAGGTCCACATTACAGTTGATAATGTCTCTTAAATATCTCATATGTAGTTTCTTTCTCCTCTTTTTCAGTTCATTTGTTGAAGAAACTAGGTTGTTTCTTTAGAATTTCCCGCCTTCTGAATTTTGTTGATTGCGTTCCTGTGATAGAGCTTAATTTGTTTCTCTTGTCTGAATTTTCAGTAATTTGTTAGCTAGATCTGATGCTTAATAAGACTCAAAGTTGATTTTTGGTGGTGGTGGTAGTGGTTTGCATCATAGTTGTTGGTGTTTATTTCTTATTGCACCACTTCAAGATGTATGGCAATATATGGTTGGCCCCTTTCTCCCATCCAAGTACTAACCAGGCCCAACCCTGTTTAGCTTCTGAGATCAGGGCACGTTCAGGGTGGTATGGCCATAGATTGTTGGCTCGCTTTCTGATATGAAGGTTGATCAGTGGGCTCAGGTATTGTCAGCCAGCTCAATCCATCCACTGTAGTTTCTTATGGAGTTTTTGCCTAGTGGTTTTTAGCAGCTGCTGATAATCTTTGCCTAGATACTTTGTTTCATTACATTACCTTCTAACCGTGTATTTTTTCCTTATGAATTACTTAAATTATGGAACTCATAACATTTTGCCCCAATTTCTTCATTATATATTTGTAAAAAATGAAAGTTTTCGCATTTAACTGGGAGACTATTATCGTGTATAACAATTCCCAATAGTTCTCTAATATTATCTGATATTGAGTTTATATGAAAATCTCTCCCATCATCCCTATGACTTCCTTTATAGCTCATTTATCAAACTAGGAGGCTGAAGGAGCACGTGTATAGTTATGTCACTTAAGTCTCGTGATTTAAAACAGTCTTCCTCCTTTCTCTTTTCACCGTCTTTTTCTGACAATGACCTGTTGGAAAGATGCAGGATGGCTGCCTAAGGTCTTGTAGAATCTTTCTTTTTTTCTGGGTTTGTCTGATTGTTTCCATGTGGTGATATTTATCTCAGTTTTCAGTACTCTTTATTTTCTGCAAAGTAGAATTTAAATCTAAAGGCATGATTAGATTCAGAATAAACATTTTTGGTAAAAGTCTTCAATAGCCAAGTTGTATATTTCCTATCACATCAAATCAAGACCCACATAATATAGTTATCCCACTATTGGTGAAGCTAAGATTAAGATGGTGACTAAATTCCTCATTTAGAGTTATATTTTCCCCTTTGTGGTGGGCAGATAATCCGGGGGGAGTGAGACTTCAGCACCATACAGATATTTTAGTTCTTTATCAGTTGTTCATCTAATAATGTTAATATCTGTTGATGGTCCTGAATCAATTTTATCACAGGGAGTTGCAAAATGGTGATAAAATGGGATTAAAAGTATTATGGTAAAATACACATAATGAAAATATACTATCTTAGCCATTTTTAGGTGTATATTTCAGTAGTGTTAATACATTGACAGTGTTGCACAACTAATTTCCAGAACTGTTTTCATTTTGCAGAACTGGAACTTTTTACCCTAAGAGTTTTCTCATGCTTTCAGTTTTGTAAGCTTGCAATTTTCTGTGAAAAATAGCTTTTTCTCATCAAGGGAGGCTATTTGATTACCATGAAATAGTTTTTAATTTAAAATGTAGGAGTAAACAATTAAAAACTTAATTTTTCCCTTTATCAAATTTTAAAATGAGCCATTAATATATAATAGTAATCTCAAGGTTTTTTGGTTTGTGGATTTTTATGTATTCAATGTATTTCCATCAAGTATAGTCGTTCTTTTTGATGTTCAAATTGTTCTAAGCTTGGCCAGTGGGAGTCCCTTCAAGTTGGCTCTTTAATCCTTTTGGTATGACCCTATCAGGCTTTGAAAGTAAGGGATATGTTTGTTTAAAGGCACTAAAATTTTCTTTGGAGAATAGGGTCAAACCTGTATTAGCCAAAGCACAAATAGCATCGTTATTATAGAAAAGTGCCATAGAGCAGAGTAAAATACCAAGGTCCTAATTCATCAACATGAGGAGAAATAAGGTGAAGTTAGAAGACCTCTTAAGGCCTCTTCTCATTTTATATTGTGTGATCTTTTACCATATAGGAGGTTGTTTTACCATTTTGTTATTATTGGAACAAAATATTTCAAGAGTTTGAATGTTGTTAGGTTTTGCCTTAAATAACATCTTTATTACTTTCTTCCTATTCTGATAGTCAGCTTCCTGGCCCATGGATTAAAGGACTGTACATTGGAAATGTGAGGGTTTCACACGCATGTTTCACAGTTATAAAGTCCATCCTCAGAGGAAGCATGAAGGGGTTTGCATCCTAACCTTTGCCTTTTATTCCAGTAAAATGTGGCTAAACATTCCACGTAGAGAAGGTCAACCTTATAATGCTCGATCAATAAGCTGCTGTCTTGTTTCCTGCAGACAGCTGTATTTCCTCTCATTTGAGTGAACAGAAGAGGTTTTATCAAGAGTTTAAATGTATAACTGAATTTGTGAAGACCAACATCATAATACTTGTATCATGTTTTCAAACCTCTGGAAGATACCATCTAACATTAAAAAAAAAACTTTTTGGTTTTGAAAATTGACTTTTCCCAGTGTAATGTGGATAATGGTCATCCCATAAGCAGTAATTCTTTTCCATTCTGTTTTCTTTTCCAGAATAAGTGTGGCTCAGTTTTATCCTTATGCCCCCAGTAGTCACTGTGACGACTTTTGGTTAGGAACTGGATATGAATTGCCAGTTTTTTTTGGAATACTTTGAACACATACTGAATGTTGGGCAGAAGTACAAATAATACAGCTGCATACCATACTAATAAAAACAAAATGTTTTGCCTTGAAAAACAGTTTCTTCTCCTAAAAAGAAGTATTATGGAATTCTGTATTTATTCATCAGTGAGTTTAGTTTTTATCTAAATAAAAGACTATACTGTATTTTAGTTAGAAATATTTCTTTTCAGTGTTAAGCGTGGTTGGTTTGTACAATAACCCTCTAAGATCATTTTTATATGTATGAGAAGATCATTAACTTTTTCAAAGAAAGGCAACCCTTTAAAAATGTGTTCAGTTGCTTTAGTTGCAGAAACTATGAATATTGTTATATCTAGTAAATTAAGTTCATTCTGTGAATTTTCCAGATGGTGAGAGTAACTGGAAGAATTTGATACATTTCTTCTCATTCATAATATTAATGAATTGTGAATTAGTGCAGTTGTAATCTGTACTGGATTGTCTGTATAAGACCATAGAGGCTTGCATGAGAAATACCCAGTGTATGTATTTAGATTTAGTTTTTTTCTCCACCATTGTAACTGGATTTGAGATATCTTATACAGGGAATGTATGATTAAATTGCTTAAGTAAAAAACAAATTGAAGTCTGGTAAATTAGAAATAAAAAGACAATGTCAAAATGAAAATATGTATGGCTGAGTCCCTTTGCTGTTCACCTGAAACTGTCACAACATTGTTAATCGGCTGTACTCCAATACAAAATAAAAAGTGTGTGTGTGTGTTTAAACCTATCCTCCACACACCTCCTATTCCTGTAGCTATCCATGGTGGCTCAGTGGTAAGGCATCTGCCAGCCAATGCAGGAGATGTCGGTTCTATCCCTGGATGGGAAGGATCCCTTGGGGAAAGAAACGGCAACCCACTCCAGTGTTCTTACTTAGGAGATCCCATGGACAGAGGATCCTGGGAGGCCGCCGTCCATGGGGTTGCAAAAGAGTCTGACAGGACTCAGTGACTAAATAGCAACAACAGGCATACATTTTTATTGATGTTTTGTTTTTGGGTATATTTGTATATGTTTTGTTTTTACACAAGTATTTTTAAAGAATATAATGATAAGGTCATTACTCTTCTCTGAAATGTCTACTGGAAATTATTGAAGATTCTTTTCCATGAATATTATCTTTAAATGTTTTGGCATTTTAAAGTATAAAGATGAATAACATTTTTGAAAAAAGGAAGTCATGATACTTAATAGGTGAACCTGATATTTTAAGTTTTTAAAAAATGTCAAGCATTTATATTCTTATGAGACAGTTCTTTTAAACCCTGGTCCCTGTGAAAGTGAGTCATTTCTTCCAAGGTACAGCTCATATGTCAGATTTTCTGTGAAGTCTTTTCTAATTTCCACAAGTACAGTTAATAATATCTCTTTTTCCTGTCTCTCCCAAGAAATCTGTTGGCAATTACCAGATTAGATTTCAAAATCCTCAGAAGGTCAGTTTTTCTTATTATATAAATTTTTCCTGGGCAACAACCCTATATTACTTGTGTATTCCCAGTGACCGACATAGAGGAAAGCATTATATAGATGTTTGTGGATTAAATGAAGACCAGTAAGTGAAATTAAAGTTTTAATAGAGTTTATACTATTAAATATTTTGCTTGTTTTGGAAGAAGTGACTATTTTGACTGAGTTTGATAATCTTTCTAAGGTAGAGAAAACTCTGAAGTGCTGATAGTAATGTGAATTGACTTATAGAGAATTTGAAACAGATTTTTATACGGAGAAGATGAAGATGGTCAGCTGGTAACAACTGGTTTTCTATGCAGCACTGACTTACCCATCCTTTCCTCTTTCCTCCCCTCAGTAGAAAGAATAGCCTCCTTTTATTCTGTGGATAAGGAAGCTCCAAGTTGCACCCTAGAATCCTATCCCCGTCACTTTTGGCTGTCTCAGAGATACCCTTCTATGAATTAACTGCTAAACTGTTCTGTGTCTGTTTTCCCTTCTTCTAGACAGTGGTTCTTAACCTTGGCGATACATTAATGTCACCTAGGGACCTGTAGGAAAAAAAAGCCTGGGCTCCAACAGAGATCAATTGTATTAGAATCTTTGAATCCTAGAATTGTAGAGTTGAAAGAAATAAATGTTTTGTTTTACTTTAATTAATTAGCCCAATACTTCTAATTAAAGATGAGGGAAGAACTCAGGGATTTGTAAATCCTTTCCTTGGCTGCCATTTTCCATCTTTCCACTCCAGAATCATTGAATTCCATCTATTTAGTCTCCTAATTGAGGACTTCCCTGGTGGCTCAGATGGCAGAGAATCCACCTACAATGTGGGAAACCCAGCTTCGATCCCTGGGTTGAAAAGATCCCCTGAAGAAGGGAATGGCCACCCACTCCAGTATTCTTGCCTGGAGAAACCCACGGACAGAGAAGCGTGATGGACTACAGACCATGGGGTCGCAACGAGTCAGGCGTGACTGAGCTACTAACACTTTCACTTTCAGTCTCCTAATTGGTTTTTGTACCCTTAATCTCCAATTCCCAGTTTATTCTGTCCTTTCCTTTCCCATGTTCTTTTACTATTCTTTGTTCTTATGCTGCTCTCCTGCTTAGGCACCTCTAGTAGTTCCCTTTTGCTATAAGTGGAGTTGAAATTAGCAGTTTTTCAACCCCACCACCCTCCTTTGGATTGTATGCTCTAGCCAGAGGATTCTTCCCTGCCTTTTGTACAGTCACATATCTGACTTTTTAAAAGAAAATTCCATAAACTGTACCTAGACTTATTTACTGCTTTCATTTTGCCCATTGGTTCCTACACCAAATCATATAATCTTTGTTTCAGAATATTTTAGCAGTCGTTTGATTCAGATCTTTTAATTTGTAGATACAGAAACTGAGACTTTGAAATGTTCAATTACTACCACTACCCAGGCCACACAACAGATCAGCCTCAGACCCGGGTTATATTTCAGGTTTCTTTGTTCACTTTTCTCAAGACCTTTTTCTAAGATGCTGCTCATTCTAGCATTTCTCTCAGACTTTCTTTGATCACCTCAGTTAGAGAGTCTATTCTGACCTCCAGTTTTAGTGCTATTTATTGTCTCATGGCAGCATTTGTGCTTCTGTGTTCATAATAATTAACAATGACATTGCTGACCTGAGTGCTTACTTACGAGTGATTACTAGTTGAAGAACTGTGAACACTAGTCAACTAGTTAACTCAGCGCTTATTTCATTTTTACTTTACAACCACACGACAGGGTGGGTATTGTTATCCACATTATAGAAAGAAGAGACTGAGGTATCAGTTCAGTTCAGTAGCTCAGTCGTGTCCAACTCTTTGCGACCCCGTGCACCACAGCGTGCCAGGCTTCCCTGTCCATCACCAACTCCTGGAGCTTGCTCAAACTCACGTCCATCAAGTCAGTGATGCCATCCAACCTCTCATGGAAAGGTCAAGGCTTAGGTTTGAGCTCAGATGGGTTTTATCCCAAAGCCAAGCCCATCTGTGGTGTTTATAGTCTTTTTTACTGGTAAACATCTTTTATTTTTTCTTAAGGGTGGTAAATATCTTTTATTTTTCACTGGTTTGGAAATATCTTGATAACAGGGAACAGGTCATTAGTGTCTTTGTTTTGCCTGTATTTCCTATAACATCTATCATAGAAGAATTCAGTAAATACTTAGTGATTTCAGTTGGGAGGATCATAACTTGGTGGCTATGTTCTGAACGTCAAAGTATTTATGTGCTATGGGGAGGAACAGGTGGCCCGTGAAGCTTTTCTCAAGTTTAGGCCCCAGATCTAAGAAGGGGCTGTAGGTGTGGGTTGACTGAAGGTTCTATGGAATGATGAGGACAAGAGAGCTCTATAACTTTCCATGTTTAGTGGCTGTAATGAGATATTATACCTTTATCTACCTGTGAGATTTTGCAAAAGCCTCTCAGTGGCATATTGTTTTCTCTGGCTTTGTTCTTTCTATTGGCTGTTGCCTTCTTGAATAGTCTTGAATTTCTCTCTCAACCAGGGTATGAGCAAATATCTTTCCAAATATGATTGTTTAAAAAAAAACCAACAACCAAGAGAGGTCTCTGGCTCTTCTTTTAAAGAATTTATTGAACTTTGTCTTCTCAACTGAGAACTTCCGAACTTGTGGGATCCTTAAACTGTGCAGGTATGTTTTGATTATGGATGTGGGTTACACAAATGACTGCCCTTTTGTAGTAAGGCAGTTCAGTTCAGTTCAGTTCAGTTCAGTTCAGTTCAGTCGCTCAGTCGTGTCCGACTCTCCGCGACCCCATGAATCACAGCACGCCAGGCCTCCCTGTCCATCACCAACTCCCGGAGTACACTCAAACTCATGTCCACAGAGTCGGTGATGCCATCCAGCCATCTCATTCTCCGTCGTCCCCTTCTCCTCCCGCCCCCAACCTTTCCCAGCATCAGAGTCTTTTCCAGTGAGTCAACTCGTCTCATGAGGTGGCCAAAGTATTGGAGTTTCAGCTTTAGCATCAGTCCCTCCAATGAACATCCAGGATTGATCTCCTTTAGAATGGACTGGTTGGATCTCCTTGCAGTATAAGGGACTCTCAAGAGTCTTCTCCAACACCACAGTTCAAAAGCATCGATTCTTCGGCGATCAGCTTTCTTCACAGTCCAACTCTCACATCCATACATGACCACGGGAAAAACCATTGCCTTGACTAGACGGACCTTGGTCGGCAAAGTAATGTCTCTGCTTTTTAATATACTATCAAGGTTGGTCATAACTTTCCTTCCAAGGAGTAAGGCAGTTAGGTGTGAAAAATCTTTTGCGCCTTCTTCCTATTAGCAAAGTGACACCCTTAAGCTTTCAGGCATATTGGCTTTCCATTTTTTAGGGTTTGAGGTTATTCGTAGTCTTTGTTCTTTTGAAATGCTGCTCCCCTCCCCCATAGAAAAATGTGCCAGCTTAATTCATTAGTGATCAGGAGTATGGGAATGAACTGCTTTCAGTTAAGGGAGGTAGATTTAAGGGTTACAGGGTTGTAAAAGTGAAGTATACTTTTCAGGACATTTGAATAACCTTATTTAAAATGAATGCTTGTCCATATCTTGAGAAGGAGGATAAGTAAAATAAGCTAAACCAAGTGTAGAAAGAGCACTATAGATAGGACACCTGACTTGTTCTAGTCCTTATTTTGTCATTAACCAGTGGTATAGTTTTGGAAAAGTAACTCTGAGCTTCATTTTTTTCATTTCTCGTTTTTAATGAGTTGGAGTATATACCACTCACCCCCATCATGTTCATTTACTTCAGATGTCAGATTCATAGTTTGTTTCTGATATATATGAAACCATAAGTAATATTCTAATTTATTTGGGAAAATATGACTCTAGTGTCAATTTGCAACAGTATTAATCCTGACGTGTATTCAGAAGCTGGAAATCTGGCTTTATGGTTCCCCATATTCATTAGGAGGTGATTTGGTGGTCATGAGTACTTTCTGTGCTTATGTCTTCAAGTAATGGTTGCTGAGTATAAATTTAGCCCTTGAGTTTTATTTTTATTGTGGTAAAATACACATTAAAATACATACAAATGTACATAAATTTAGCATTTAAACCACTTTTTAGTGTATAATTCAGTAGCATTGAGTGTATTCACGATGTTGTCAGTATCACTGCTATATATTTCTAGAACTCCTTAATCTTCCCAAGCAGTGTCTCCATATCCATTAAACAGTAGCTCCTCCTTCTCCCCTTTTCCTAGCCCCAGGAAACTCTTATTCTACTTTGTCTCTGAATTTGCCTATTCTAGGTACTTCATGTATGTGGAATCATACAATATTTGTCTTTTTATGCCTGGCTTATTTCACTGAGCATGTTTTCAGAGTTCATCTATGTTGTGTCATGTGACAGAATTCCATTCTGTTTTAAGGTTACATTTTTATTCTAGAAACTATGCCACATTTTATTTATCCATTTATTGATTGATGGATGTTTGTGTTGTTTCTGCCCTTTGGCTATTGTGTTTAATACTGCTGTGAATATTTATATGCAGATATTTGTTTGAGTCCTTGTTTTCAATTATTTTGGATGTATACCTCAGAGTGGAATTGCTGAGTCAGGCGGTAATTCTTAAAACTTTTGAGGAACCATCACACTGTTTTTTCCAGTGACTGTACTATTTTACATGCTCTCACTAGCAGTTCTCAAAGGGTTCAATTTCTCTGCATCCTTTTCTGCTCATATTTTTTCCATTAAAAAAGATTATAACTGCCATGCTAATGGGTCTCAGTGTAGTTTTAACTTGTTTTTCCCTAAGGACTGAGTGATGTTGAGCATTTTTGGGGAAATTTCCATTCCATACCTTTGCCTGCTTTTAATTTTTTGCTGTTGTAGCTGTTGAGTAGTTAGACCTTGACTTTTAAATATA
Organism: Moschus berezovskii; assembly: GCF_049115385.1. Lineage (NCBI taxonomy): Eukaryota > Metazoa > Chordata > Mammalia > Artiodactyla > Moschidae > Moschus > Moschus berezovskii. Next base: position 76,323,746 of record NC_142469.1, on the reverse strand, counting down.
TTATGAATATGGAAGCCACCATTGAAATGGCAGCCCATTCCAGTATTCTTACCTGGAGAATCGCACGGACACAGGAGCCTGGCGGGCTACAGTCCACAGGGTCGCAAAGAGTCAGACACGACTGAATGACTAAACATGGGGATGATGATACTTACCTCAATATTGGTAATGTTAAGTTGTTACCTTACTGTAATTATTTTGCCCTGGTTAGTAGATAAGAAAGCATCCTCTTTCATACAGTTTCTCACAAATACAAATTCTTTGTGCTTTGGGATCTTAAGTGATATGAAGTAAACAGAACTTGGTTTTTAAAGTTCAGGACCAGAGTCCTTGCCTTGGGCAAGTTAGCCTGGCAGGAGGACTAGCTGAGTTGAGGGCTGTGCTGCCTCACTACTGGTCCTTGAGACTGAAGTATGAATCTGAATGTACTTTGTAAAGTGGATACTTCCATTGATGAGTTTTTACTTTTGGCCCGTTGAGACTCTGCAATCTGTGTAAGCCAGTTTTTGAAGCATGAGAGGAAAAAAATGAAGGTAGCTAAGCAGTTTCTTCAAAAGATCCCAAATTACTTTCTTTATTCCCCTCACATTCTCAGGAGCTGAAAGGAGATGAACACTAGTGTATTTTGATGTGTAAAAGAAAACAAAGCAAGGATAAATCCCTTGCGCTGTTCCACAGCTTTCTAAAGCGCTGGTGCTCAACTCTCTTTAAGCAAGGCTTCATTGTGCTGTCCTGAGGCACCACCTCTTATGCTGTTCCTAATGTGATCACATATACAAAACCATTTGATCATGAGTTTATCTGGTCAGCATTTCTTTGAGTGGTTTTCTTTTTCAGATTGTTTTTAGGGACATCTTTCTCAGAGTTGAAGCCATTTTGAGCCTTGCTGTATAGTTTAAACAGATGCTGGTTTCCTCTTCCCCAGTACACATTATTCTCTTGGAGTCAATGACCTTGTCATTTGTGGATGTGGTTACGCCCTCTTCTTTCTCAAGAAATCATATACGTATTCGATCCCTGGGTCAAGAAGATCCTGTGAAGTAGGAAATGACAACTCACTCCAGTATTCTTGCTGGGAAATCCCATGAAGAGAGGAGCCTGGTGGGCTACAGTCCATGGGGTCACATAGAGTCGTACACGACTGTGCAGTGCAGCAACAGCAAAGAGGAAAATAGACTTTTCAATGTGAATATTAAAATAGAATTTTTTTTCTAATTCTCATTGGTATATTTTATTAAATGCTGCCTTCAGAGTTGGAGAAAGGTTGAGATAGAAGATGTATTATTAGACCGTCATTGTCAGAATTCTGGAAAACACATCCATAATTTCCATGGTTCATTTTAGAGCTAATGTAATTAATAACTCGTGGGTTGGATTATTTACTCTTTTGATTATGAATGTTTCTAATTCTGCTGAATTTTTAGTATGTTTATAAGTTATTTTCTTTTTTTGTGGTAATTCATATAATGGAAGAACTGAATGAAGAAATTAGAAAGTTTAACATTGACCATAAGTTGGATTTAATTTGTGACTAGTAAGATTTCCAGTGAATTAAAGCAGATGATTCTAATGCTTAGAATTTAGCATCTATTCTTTCAACCTGCTTATTGGCACAACATACTGAATTTGCTGCCTGTATTTTCGATTATTTTGGAGCCACTTTGGTTACCTAGTCAGCTCTATGGAATTATTTTATTTTGTTCATTGTTGTTGGTTAAATTTTGTTTAATTGTTGTACCTTCTTTGTTTGATCTTTGCATGCTTTCTCATCTTACTTGTTTTTTTACTTTTCTACCTAGTAGTCTAAATGAACAGTTAGATAATTCTGCTTTTGAAGTACTTACACTGACAGTTCAATCATTTTTGCCTTTTTTTTTGAGTTGTCCAGTAGATATTTAATACTATGATGCATTTCAGTATTCTCTATTACTCTTCGTAAACTTGAATCAGAGCATTTGGTGCCTCTAGGCAAAGGATGTCATTTAATTTATTAGCAGCTGTTGCTATATACATGTGATTGTATTTGACTGCAAGTGCATTTTTATAAGATGAGTCTGGTAGAATCATTATATAAATGATCCAGATTAAGAAAATTATTGACCACTGAGGTAAGTGCTTGAGAATTTGTCTATTTAGAAAGGCGGTGCATTTTAAAGCGATACTGTTGATATCTGTGGATCTAGGATATGCAGGGGAGGCCGTATATTTTACTCTGATGTTATTGCTATACAAAAAAAAGCTTATAGAAGACAAATTACTTGCCACTTACTTTCCTCTTTCAGTTGATATGACATATAGCAGAGTGTTATGCAAGTAACTCCTGGCTATTTAGTTAAGGGAGAAATAGTTTTTGTTAAGGTGATTGAGGAACCACAAACAATGATTCTGCATAGTGTGTGTGTGTTTGTCGATGGCTGCAGTCCACATATTGTGTGTGTGTGTGTGTGTGTGTTTGTCGATGGCTGCAGTCCACATGTTGTGTGTGTGTATGTATGTGTGTTTGTCGATGGCTGCAGTCCACATGTTCTCCTCATTGGGTTCGGGGTGCTCTGTGGGAAAAACAAAACAAAGCAAATCCTCCCCTGAGGATTTCAGTGTTGGATAAAGGGCTCCAAACAGTCAAAGCTTGGTTCAGACTTTTAGGCAGTGTGGCCACCAACAGCTGTGGTCTATTAAAGATCAACTTTCAGCAGTTTGGTAGCAGTTAAATGTCACTGGAATGTTTATGCACTTGCTTTGTAATTTGACAGGCATCTCAGATTTTCCAGAGTAAATGTATAAAATCTAAGTCGTTCTTTGACATGGGAATCATAGTCAGGATTCCATGGAAGGAAATGCCCTTTTAACTTTTAGAATTAATTTGGCAGTTTAAAAATAGAGCTATGATAACTAATCCTTTCTGCATGTTTAAAAAAATATTTGCATAGAATGAAATTATAGAATGTAAATTTAAAGTTTGAAAAACGTGATTAACGTACTATTTACCCAGGTGACTCTTTAGAATTTGATTAGTAGAATTTACTAAAAATGCCTTTACACAAATGCTCAAGTGAGGAGTGGGGTGCGGTGATATTTTCAGATTTTGGCAAAGTAAACACTAAACTTTTAAGCTTTTTCAGTCCTAAACTACACCCTCAGCATTCACTGGATACTTTTCCCAAATATAGACCACCAAAGAGGGAAGTTAATCTTAAGGAGATAAAGTTTTATATGCCCTTATCAGAATTTTGGAAAGGAAAACTTCTAGGGAGGAAAATTCCCATGTAAATATGGAATGTTTAGGATTTTCTTTTTCCTTTTAGTATTCTTGTTTGAGAATGCTGATTGGAAGATTGGAAGGTTGAAACCTTTGCTCTTTGATGAAAGCAACTAAGGGGTTCTCAGGTGGTGCAATGTTAAAGAATCCGCCTGCCAATGGAGAAGATGGAAGGGACTCGGGTTTGGGCTAGACCTTATCTGGGTGGGGAAGATCCCCTGGAGGAGGAAATGGCAGTCCATTCCAGTATTCTTGCCTGGAGAATTCCATGGACTGAGGAGTCTGGCAGGCTACAGTCCACAGGGTCACAAAGATCGGACTTGACTGAGTGCATAAAACAGCAGCAGCAGCAGCAAAAGCAACTGATCCTCAAAACTCCCAGGGAGAGCTTGCTTCTCCTGACAAGGAGATCTCTTTCTGCTTTGCAGTCCTCTTCAGCCAAGTTTAACAGTCATTATGGTGTCTTCTCAGTAATTTGAGCATTCACAAATGTGACAAGACTTTTTTCAGATGGTTGGAGAAGTGGGGCCATGGGGAATAAAGACCTGGTAAGTTCAGATTATTTCAGAGCGAGAAACTTACTCTCAATTATTATTATTTATAATATTTGAGTCATCTGATTACTCAAGGATGATTGGAGAGCAGTAATGCTGGATGGCATCACCAACTCTGTGGACATGAGTTTGAGTGAACTCTGGGAGTTGGTGATGGACAGGGAGGCCCTGGCATGCTGTGATTCATGGGGTCGCAGAGAGTCGGACACGACTGAGCGACTGAACTGAACTGAACTGAATGAAGAGAAAAATATATATGTAAGTATGTATTTATCTGTAGTAGGTAATGTCCCCCGAAGACCTTTCCATGAAACTGATATAATTTAGTATCTGATTTGGATAATTTGAGCTTCCCTGGTGACTATATAGTAAAGAATCTGCCTGCAGTGTGAGAGATCCCTTTGGATAATTTGGTGTATGGCTTAGAGACCGCATGATCTTCTTTTCTGTTTTTCTGATTACGGAGACATAAAAAATTCATTTGTCTGAGGGTGACTATGAGAAGGGACATGTTCTTTAGACGAGATAATGTTTTAATGTTCAGAGTACTGGATCAGACATAAGGATTCCATCATACATTTATAGTTAATATTTTCCCTTTTTAAATAATAGACCAATAGAGTCAACTTGTGTAGTCTGGTAAGTCATGAGCATCAGACAATGGGATATTTTTAGTTCATGGCTTTATTCTCTAGAGAGCAAAAGCGTCACACTGAGGGATGACGCAATCCATTAGTGACAAATAGCACATGATTCGGTAATCTCAGAAGGGGAAAATGAGTGCTGCACACAGAACAGAAAGCCGTGTTGTGCCTTTCACGAAGGACTTGTTTGGCTTTTACTTTTCTTAGGAGCCTCACAATTGCTTTTTCACTTTTAAAAGGAGTATTAAGGCTTTTACTTTTCTTAGGAGCCTCACAATTGCTGTTTCACTTTTAAAAGGAGTATTAATTTTCCAAAGGTGTCAATAAGCCTGCTGTTGCTCTAGAGTGACTGGTTACATGAGTTGGTGATTTGATATGACCTTTTTTCATGGTAGTAATGAAGGACAAATTTACCTCATGAATAAGAGTTTTTAAACTCAGATACCTGATTTATAAAAACATGTTGGAATGCTGGCTTTCTGTTTACCCTTACCGTTTTTTTTCTGTCTGATCTTTTGAAATTATGTCAGCAGCCACCAAATAAATATACAACATGGTGGATGCTTGTATTTTGCTTAGGCACTTATGACGTAAATGATGATGTAGAAGTTTCGCTTTGCCTTCCTTGGAAATGCTTCAAATCCTGGCAGTTTTGGATAAACTTTAAAATTCAGCAGAAAGTTGAATTGGCCTTGAAATGAGAGACTCTTAGAAACATACTTTTTAGGTAGTTCTTCTTTAAATTTTTTTTTTTCTTTAAATTTTTAAGGAACTCAAGATCATGGTCATCATTAAATTTCTAATTCCTAGGTTAGGAACTGAGTACTTTTTTTTGTTGAATGAATGGTTTTTTGGTTGTTGTTGGGAGGGCGTAATAAGTTGATATTTTCCCACTTTAGCAACTATCTGAAGGCAATGATGATTTTAAATGTACATTTACCCAGGAAATTGCATGTATAGACACAGCTTTTGTAAACAATTATTATGAGAAATTGTCAGAGTTGCATTTCATGGTTTCCTGATCTGATGGAGAAATGACCTACAGGGTCACTATAGGCCCTGGAAACAAAGGCTAATGGTCCCCAGAGATTATGCTTCATTTATTTTAAAAGTATGAACAATGTGCTATCCTTAGTGAAGTGTTATCTTGAGATAAACATTGGAATTTCATTTTTGCTGATATAACAGTGTCCATATAAACTTCTCAGAGTGATGCCAGTTCTACTGCTGTGACGTTTGGCTCATGGAGCCACTATTGGTCATTGGCTGCATTCACCATTGGCCTTGTATCTTTTTGGCAAACATTTGCATCTCTGCAGGTTTGTGAAGTAATGGGTAATAATTGTTTGACTTCCTAGGCAACAGCCTGCTCAGACGCAGTGTGTCATGTTCCAGAGGGAGCTATGATGGTTATAGCCTGGCTGTGTGGAAAGGAGGCGGCTTATTTGCCTTATTGTCAACTTTTGTTATATTAAAATACATACTTGAACGTGAGTGATACACACTTAGATGAGAATCTGAATTGTAGGCCTTCATGTTAAGTGTATCTCAGATTTAAAAAATTCATTTACACATAATGGTTCTGGCTTACAGAGGGAAGGAAAAATAAATTAAAAACCCAAACCTGAATCAGACAAGACATTTAACTTTTTAGAATTTGGTTATTATCACGTATTGTAATTCATTAGGAAAACATGCATTTTTCCTATGTATTTTAGCCCATACATACTTGGAATGAGGGATATAAAAGCGATAAGAATTCTTGTACTTGAACTTATGCATTAACAATGAGCTAATTAGATAAAATAAGACAGTAATTAAAAAAATTTATGTATTCCATTTTGGCTGCATTGGGTCGTTCTTTGCTGCTCCTGGGCTTTTCTTTGGTTGCAGTGTGAGGACTTAACGGCGTGGTGGCTCCTGTGTGTCGTGGGGCATAGGCTCCAGGAGCTTGGGCTTCAGCAAGTTGTGGTGCACAGGCCGAGTTGCTCTGAGGCACGTGGAATCTTCCTGGACCAGGGATCAAACCCGAGTCCCCTGCACTGGCAGGCAGATTCCATCCATTGGGCTGCCAGGGAAGTCTGATAGTAATTTTAAGATCAGCGTTATGTGTTACATAAGGTATCTAAAGGAACTGATAGTAAGGGAGGAGGTTTGGGAAGAGTTTATAAATCAGATTATAAGGGAGGAGTGGAGAAGAATGGAGGTGAAAGGGGTACGACCTGCGCTGCGACTGGGCTGAATGCAGACAGGCCAGACTATGGCCAGAGGACTGGGAGAGGCCTTCAGTGGGCTGAATGCAGACAGGCCAGACTATGGCCAGAGGACCGGGAGAGGCCTTCAGTGCAGCTGGAGGAGTTACAATTTGATCAGAAAGACAGTAGGGATCCATTGTAGCTGCTAAACCGTGGCAAGATGTAACTAAGATCTATAAAAGATGAATAGGACTTGGCAGAGATGTGCTGGGTGGTTTGTGTGAAACGCCTGCTTTCGTGTTAAACACCAAGAGAAGCAAGTTTATTGATGCGCAGGGCCTCCCTCATGGCATGACATTTATGTTGTTCAGTTTTCTTTAGCTTAGAGTTTGATCCTCTGCCTTAGGGAAACAAATTTGATCTTGTCAGTATCTTGTTAATAAAAACGGGGTTTGGGAAAGAGGAACCAGGATTTTCTTCCTTCCCCTTGCCAAGCAAGAAAACTAAAAATCCCAAACTTAGTACCTACAAACGGGTAAATAGTGAACTTTTTTTTTAAGAGATGGGAGGTTCTGGATTATGGGAATACCAATTTATTAACTTATAGAAGGAAATATAATGGATAAGAGGAATAATTTGCATCATTCTGTCTAAGGTGAGTTTCTACTTGTTGGTCATGCAACTGTCAGGTAGTGAGTGTGAGTGTGAAGAAAGAACTGGATGTTGGTTATAATGATAAGAGAAGGCTTACAAGGAATTCATTAGTATTTTCTGTATCTGTTACCTTCCTGTTCCTGGGCTAGATGCTGTCTTACTCATACAGTGTCAACAGAATGGATCCAGTCCCTGCGCTCATCCATCCTCACAATAAAGCTCTTTTTGCTAGTAGGGACTAAGTATGTGGGTCAGTCTGATCACATCCTCTCTCCCTCTGAATTCCTTTTGCTTTGTCAAGACTTGCCATACTCAAGTCTTAGTGACCTGGGGTCTGTTTGGTACCTTTTAGTTGACTTTGCACAGCTTTGATTCATTTTATGATAATTTTTTTTTTGTGTGTGTGTGCTGTTAAAGGACAGTCTTATCTTTAGGTTTCCTTTAGCTCCCATGAACTACATACAGTATGAAATATGCCAAGATTGCTGCCAGGGAAGTCAACCAGGAGGTCAGCTCGGGTTCAGCTTCTACCCACAGTGGTATTCCGGCTCTGAGCTACGTTGCTACTTACATAGTATTTCTACAACCTAGAGTGCTTGACAGGGGAGCCTGGTGGGCGTCCGTCTATGGGGTCACACAGAGTCGGACATGACTGAAGTGACTTAGCAGCAGCAGCAGCAGCAGAGCGCTTGAAAAGAGGGTTGGCTATGGAAATGAAGGCAAAGGGATGAGGCTACTGAACTTTGGAAAGAATAAATGGCATATGCTGATGATGACAAACATGAGTGAAGGAGAAGGTGGAGTTAGAAGTGAAAGCATAAGAAGGGGTTGATTTTGTGGGAAGATGATTGATTTTTGACAAAGCCACTATAGATCATCCAAGTGGAGATGAGTGTGGGTCAGTGGTTTGATATTGTGACTAGTGATTGATTAAGGTCAGAAATGTACATTTGGGCAGTCTCCATTAGAAATATAGTGGCTGTCTTATCTTGAAGTTTTAAAAAGTTCCTTAAGTTCTTTACAATGTTGGTTAATGATTAACAATGTTAATATCTCTAACTGTGGTATAATGCTACTTACTGTGGTATAATGCTACTTACTGTGTACAGTATCTCATGTAATCTTCAAAACAAGTAGGAATTAGATACTTATCATATGGGTGGGGGTGGGGGAGGGAAACGGGCATAGAGAGGCACCTAAAATCATAGCAGAGGTGGAGTTGGAACTTGTAGGTGTTTAACTCCTGAGCTTACACTCTTAACCACTATATCATATTGCCTCTTAATTAGATAATTTATATGAAAGCAATCAAAAAAGCGTAAGGCTTTAAAAACAAAACAAAGTTGAGATAAGCAGAGTAGAACAAGACCACCAGTAGAGAAGGAAATGATTTCGATTGAGGTTTTAGAATAATATCTCATTTTAGGAATATAGAGAAAGTGGACCAAGAAACTGGAGAATTCCAAGATGGCTTTGAATACAAACAGAAGTATATTCAGAAGGAGATGATTTACTGTTGAACATGAACAGAGGATATAAGTAGAGGATAGGAACTGAAAATCCTACAAACTGGCTTTTTCTCATTCATGGGTATCATCTGAAATATCACTTTCTCAGAGAAGTCCTGAGGTTAGTTGGGATCAGTATCCAGTGCTTATTATAATTTCTATTGCATTATAGGCCTTTAATATCTGTTAAGTAAAGGAATTGCAGCAGTAGATATTTGGGATATAAGCCATAATAAGACATCAGAGACCTCTCAGCCTCTAGGAACTTGGTTATTAAAGCATTAATAAGTTGTTGTGTGCTCATAGTTGACATGAGTGCTTTGGCTAGTGGTCCTGCTTATTTGCCCATTGGTATATGCAGAAACTCTTAGTAGAATGCATGGTGCATGGACGTATTAATTGATGCTCTTTTATTATTACCATTTATAAAAGTTATTCCATGTTTCATGAGAATTGGTTGGTTGGTTTTCTTTTAGGAAAAAAAAAAGTTGCTCTATATTTGAGCGCATGTCATCTGTACTTTCTTGATTTTTTTGTTTTGTATCAATTTGGTGGTTTTCACCAGGGTTTTGCTTAGGAGGGTATTGAATGTGGTTCTTTGAGTCTGTATAGGATTTTTAGTGTTTTTTTCATTTATTCTTGCTTGCTCTCCCTTCTAACAGATAGTTTGAACCATCAGTATATTACAGTCCTCCAATCTTGAGGATGCTTGCTGAAGTGCTATTCTTCTAGGTGAGCTTCACTAATGCAAGGGTAGTTTTCCAGGTAAAATTCTCTAAACCACATGCAGTGGGTGAGAAAGGCAGGGATTGAGCTTCAAGCCAATCTTTTCACTCTCCTCTTCACTTTGACTACGCCAAAGCCTTTGACTGTGTGGATCACAATACACTATGGACAATTCTGAAAGAGATGGGAATACCAGACCACCTGACCTGCCTCTTGAGAAAACCTGTATGCAAGTCAGGAAGCAACAGTTAGAACTGGACATGGAACAACAGACTGGTTCCAAATAGGAAAAGGAGTACGTCAAGGCTATATATTGTCACCCTGCTTATTTAACTTCTATGCATAGTACATCATGAGGAACGCTGGGCTGGAAGAAGCACAAGCTGGAATCAAGATTGCCGGGAGAAATATCAATAACCTCAGATATGCAGATGACATCACCCTTATGGCAGAAAGGGAAGAGGAACTCAAAAGCCTCTTGATGAAAGTGAAGAGGAGAGTGAAAAGGTTGGCTTGAAGCTCAACATTCAGAAAACAAAGATCATGGCATCTGGTCCCATCACTTCATGGGAAATAGATGGGGAAATAGTGGAAACAGTGTCAGACTTTATTTTTTGGGGCTCCAAAATCACTGCGGATGCTGATTGCAGCCATGAAATTAAAAGACACTTACTCCTTGGAAGGAAAGTTATGACCAACCTGGATAATGTATTAAAAGGCAGAGACATTACTTTGCCAACCAAGGTCCGTCTAGTCAAGGCTGTGGTTTTTCCCGTGGTCATGTATGGATGTGAGAGTTGGACTGTGAAGAAAGCTGATCGCTGAAGAACTGATGCTTTTGAACTGTGGTGTTGGAGAAGACTCTTGAGAGTCCCTTGGACTGCAAGGAGATCCAACCAGTCCATTCTAAAGGAGATCGATCCTGGGTGTTCATTGGAGGGACTGATGCTAAAGCTGAAACTGCAATGCTTTGGCCACCTCATGCGATGAGTTGACTCACTGGAAAAGACTCTGATGCTGGGAGGGATTGAGGTTGGGAGGAGAAAGGGACGACAGAGAATGAGATGGCTGGATGGCATCACCAACTCTGTGGACATGAGTTTGAGTGAACTCTGGGAGTTGGTGATGGACAGGGAGGCCTGGCATGCTGTGATTCATGGGGTCGCAAAGAGTCCGACACTACTGAGCGACTGAACTGAACTGAATGAGCGAAACACTATAGAGCAGAATTTGAGAGAGACCACAAAAGCTCTAACCAGAAATTAATAGCTTTAATGTCATATTCAATGGGAAAAGAAAAAAAAACCTTGAAATGAACTAACCATTACATTTAAGACAATAGAGAAATAACCAAGAATAAGCCCTATTGTTTCAAAATAATATTGGGCTTTATACCTAACAGTATGATATAACAGTCTTTTAAGTTCAAAGTAAAAAATTATTACTTTTAGTCATTTATGTGGTTCTTGAAATTAAACAATACAGTATGATAAGGAAAAAAGTTTGTATAAGTATTAGAAAAGAATCAACATTATTTTTCATGGTTTATGTAATATTCTGTGTGCAGAACTCAGTTGAATCATGGATTGCCAATTTAAAAATGCTGTGTAGAGATCTTATTTCTAGTTCCTAATAATGCAAAATATCAATGAACAAATCTAACAAGATGTGTGTTGGGTAAATTATGGAACATGGAAGGATGTAAAAGAATGGCTGCCAAGTGAACAGAGAGTTGTTCATTGTCCATGGTTGGGAATGCTTGTTATTATAAACCTAGCAGTTCTCCCTGAATACATCTGTAATTTTAGTGAAAATCCACTCAAAATCCAGGCAAGGTTTTTATGGAAGAGTTGATTGGAAAATTCACGTGGAAATGAGCAGGTGTTCAAGAATAGTCAAAATAATCTTAAGAGCGTTGGGAAGACTTGCCTTACCACACTCCTGTGGCAAGGATCGATGATTAGGCCAGTAATAATAGGATAGATAATTAGACCAGTAATAATTAGACCTGATAGAAACCAGAAACTCCATATAAACCAGTATAAGGGAATTTGTTATATTATAGAGATGGTCTCAATCAATGTGGAGAGATGAAAGAAAGAGTTGGTAAATTTATTTGTTTATATGGAAAAAATGAAGTTTTGTTGCTTCATCCCCCAAGTTCATTATAGATGTGTTATAGAGAGACTTAAAGGTTGAACGTCAGTCTTTAATAAAATTGTTAGGAGAAGGCAATGGCAAGCCTCTCCAGTACTAGAAAATCCCATGGATGGAGGAGCCTGGTGGGCTGCAGTCCATGGGGTCGCTAAGAGTCAGACATGACTGAGCTACTTCACTTTCACTTTTAACTTTCACACATTGGAGAAGGAAATGGCAACCCACTCCAGTGTTCTTGCCTGGAGAATCCCAGGGAAGGGGGAGCCTGGTGGGCTTCCGTCTATGGGGTCGCACAGAGTCGGACATGACTGAAGTGACCTAGCAGCAGCAGCAGCAGCAGAAGATGTAAGCATTGTTTGGGAGTAGGAAACAAAATACACGTGATAAAGAAAACGACTGAGAAGTTTACTCTATTTAAATTTCCATTAGGTATGTGACATGTGTTAGTCACTCAGTTGTGTCCAACTTTTTGTGACCCCATGGACTATATAGCCCACCAGGCTTCTCCGTGGAATTCTCCAGGCAAGAATAGAAGAATCCAGTGGATTGCCATTTCCTTCTCTAGGGGATCATCCTGACCCAGGGATCAAATATGGGTCTCCTTTCTTTGCAGACATTTATTCTTTACCACCTGAGCCACCAGGGAAGTGTACTGCAGAAGAAAGACAAAGCTACAAATATGTTTTAAATGGATGTGTGAAAGACATTACTAGTTGCCTAGCTTGTTTTTTCTTTCTAACTTTACTAATTTTATACCCATTTAAAAATGACTGTCTTCTCTGATGTCCTTCAAAAGTCATCAGTTGTGAGCAATGAAATTCAAGCTAAAAATTTCTAAGAAATCTTTGCTCTCTGAATATGGTGGTCTAGTTTTTCTCTTTCCTTTTTTTTTCTTCTCCTTTTGCCTGGAATGTGGATGTAATATCTGGAGCTTCAGCAACTGTCTTGCAGTGAAGAAGCTGAAGGTACTGGTTAAGGATGGCAGAGCAGGAGGTTAAAAGCCTTGTTCATTGAAGACATTCTCAGCTAGACATGTCAGTCATGAATCGCCTATTCCCATACTTGTAGTAATATGAGAAAAATGGTCTATTCTAGCCGTTGTAGTTGGGCTTTCAGGTAGGATTACTGAAAATAGCCTGCATCCTGCAAGGATTAGAAGCTAGCGTATGTGAACAATTCCTATAAATCGATAAGAAAAAGGAAGACAATCTAATAGAAAAATTGAGGGCAATTGGAGGCAGTTCACATAACTGGAAACCCAATGGCCAGTAAGCATATGAATCTCACATAGTTAGGAAGTGCAAGTTAAAACAGAGGCTTTCCATAACCACAACTGTAAGACTAAAAATATTAAATGTTGGCAAACATGTAGATAAATTATTATCATCAGTCACTGTTGGTGAGAATATAAATTGGGAGAACCATCCTGGGAAAACATTTTAGCGGTATCAGGTAAAACTGACGATGTTACACTAGCCAGCATTGCAGTAGATAGGTCTCCTAGAGATTCTTGTACCTTTGCACAGAGATACAAAAGAAGTGGTCCTTGAGATGTTATGACTTACAAATGTTAGTGTAAAGTTACATATATGAGCATAGATGAATCTGAAAACATAGTCTTGAACTAAAAATGCAAGTGACTATGAATACGATGATAATATATAACATATGAAAGTAGTATTGAAACTATGGGCTTCCCAGGTGGCGTTAGTGGTAAAGAACCCTCCTGCCAGTGCAGGAGACACAAGAGACAATAGATCCCTGTGTTGGAAGATCCCCTGGAGTAGGAAATGGTAATCCGCTCCAGTATTCTTGCCTGGAAAATTCCATTATAGTTCATGGGGTCACAGAGTCGGACATATTGAGCGCGTGCACACACACACACACACACACACGCACACTCACACTCATTGAAACTATGTCAAATAATGTCACCACCTGGCTACTGAAAGATGCAAACCTTGGCAAATATTTTCTACTCATCAGTAAAGGTTCTGGATTCCTAAAAAATTTTTTTAAAGTAAGTTTTTAAAATCCAACCAATATATTGGTTCATTGCCTCTTTTATTCCTGACAGGGTCTTCTTTACTGAGGATATTATGACCAGAGCTACTCCTTGGCCTATGATATGATACACTGTTAAGCTTTTAAAGCACTTTGCAAAATATTTGCATGTGTATTTTCACTTAATTATAGTAATTGCTTTCTGAGATAATGGGCAGGATTTTAATTCTTGTCCAAGTTAAGTGGCATTAGTTGGTCTTAGCTTTCTGATTTTTAGTTCTTTTTATCATAGTTTATAGTTTTTCCAATATATAATTTAATGTCTAGGTATATTTCATTTATGCAGCATAACAAGTAATATTTTAAATATAACTGTAATGACTGTCTAATTGGAGTGGTCTAGTGTGGAGTCGTTCTGTTTTTAAGTAAATAATGACTTGCTGATTTATTGCTTTTGGGGGGCTGATACAGTTCTTAAACCTTTTTAAACCTTAGTTCTTAAATCTTAATATACACAAGAATTTACAGAAAATTTACAGTAAATTTACAGAAATTCTTGACACCTCCCTCCTTGCCCCCAGCCTCAGAATTCTGCCCTTTCTCTTTCTCTGCATTACTAGATTAGTTTCTTAAGGGCTGTTCTCATTCATTTTGGTGCATAACAGCCTGCTGGGGGTTGTGTGTCTTTCCGTGAGAAGAAAGTGAGTCACTCAGTCGTGTCTGATTCTCTGCAACCCCATGGATTGTGTAGCCTGCCAAGCTCCTCTGTCCATGGAATTCTCCAGGCTAGAATACTGGAGTGGGTAGCCATTCCCTTCTCAAGGGGATAATCCCAATCCAGGGATTGAACCCAGGTCTTCCACATTGCAGGTGGATTCTTTACTGGCTGAGCCACCAGGAAAACCCGTGTATCTTTCCTTATTAAGTGCTTAATAAATGGTTGTAGGATGAATTCAGGAAGCACTTTCCAAAAGTGAATACCTGGACAAAGTTAGTACTGTATTAATTGTGAGTGGAGAAGACTAGAAAGAATTTTAATACTCAGAAGTTAGGTGTGTGCTGAAATTGGTTTTCAGGTAACCTGTTAAGTATTATTTTCAAGCACACTTTTCCTTAGCAAGATCATTTAAAAACATGACTATAAAAGGCGAGGGAAGGTTTTTACTGAAAAAGTTGTAACAAAATCAGAGTAAGTGGAGAAAAATGATGTTATTTTGCACAAGTATAGCAAGCCAGCTTGAAAGTTTTCTCCTTAGAGAAGTTGTTCCCTAACAAGCTACTGGGAATTGTTCAGCCCACTGGCAGCAGCACAGAAAACTGCCCTTTTCACCCTTTCCAGAACACAAACGTAGACGATTCATGGCTGGAACCTATCTTCAAGAGACTGCTGGCTTTATTGAAGCCAAATGGGTATAGAGTTTTTCATTTAGACACAGAAAGGGCCTCCAGCACTCTTGCCATAGAGAAAGCAAACCACATACAGATACTTGAAAAAAACAAAAACACACAAACAAAACACCCTCAACTTACTGTGTGTCAGTGCACATGCAGACATCTCCTGTTGGTAAGAAATACACCTCTGTCTTGTGCATTCTTTACCCGTCCGTCTCAGTGTTAGCTGTGCTTTTGAACATTGTAAATGCAGAATAAATACTAATTGAACACAGTGAAAGTAGGATGCAAACCAATAGGAATGAAAACCAAATCTACACTTTTCATCTCTTTTGTTGTTTAAAAAAGTCCTTAAGATGAGTTTTTCTAGTGGTGTGAGAAATGTAAAAATGTAACAGTAGCAAAGAGGTTCTTTAATTACCCATTTAGCTCAAATTTGAAGTAAACTTTCCCAGGCTGAATTTGTCTAACGTGGGCCAGAAAACCCATGTTTGAACAGTGAACTTGAGTGCTCTGACTTCTCATGCCAGACCTCTGGATAACCTTGGGCAGCTGTTCCTCTGTTGTTATTTACTTATTTGAAAATAAGTCATGTGAAGATGTGGACAGTTAAGGAACACGTCTTTCTTTGCTGATTATCTTATAGACTATTTCACGTTGATGCTGACTATCTCAGGACACCCCCTCACCCCCAACCTGGAGTAAAGAAGTCTTTAACAAGGAGGCCGTATCTTCCTGCTCCGTCTATGGATACTTTCTCAGAAATATTAACAATTATATTTACTTTGAAGATGTTAAGCTGATTAACAGTAATGTGAAATCTTTTTGATATTCTGTTGGAGATGAAAGATGGTTTATTACTGGTTAAGTTTAAGGCAAGCAGTGAATGAAAGCTTGCTTGCAGTTAGTGCTTGTTTGATATGTGCGATTTATCTATTTAAATTGGAAAGATTACAGTAACAGAGCATGCCATCTGTGCTTACTAGTTTCAAGCAAGCCAGGTCCCTTTACCAACTCCACACGGAAGATTCTGCCTTTGAATTTTCAATTTTGATTCCCTGGTTTTCCATCTAGTTTTCTTCCCAGTATATAGGATTTATTTGCTGGAAAAATTCAGGTGCCTTTGGAAAAGGGTTCTGAACTTGAAATATTTTAAATTAGGGTCAGTATTGGACTCTGAAAAATAAAGTTATCTGTTGTTAAATCAAAGTGATGAGTGTATGTAATTGAATTGAGTTTCCTTGGCTTATCATTTTTGTCTGTGTGGTTTCTGGAGTTTCTGACATTGTACCATTTGGAGAAGTTACCTTTGAGTCATGATTGGAACTTGTTTGAGGTTGCATGTCGTTTTGGGGAGACAGAAGTGTTCCCTGGAAAATACTGGACTAATTTTCAGTTTGTGAATTATGAGCTTGGTTCACCAGACTGCATTTTGGAAGTTAACTCTCCAGGGCAGAGTAGTGTCCAGCTTTATGCTGTGAGTAACTGCAGTTGCCTTTTTGCCATTTGGGTTTGTTTGTTTATTTATAAATGATCTGTCTGTGAAATTTTAAGCCAAATGGGATACAAAGGAAATCCTAGTTTTCAAAGGTTCTTCTTTAATTTTGCATTCAAAGGGCATTTTTGCCTTTATTTTTAGAAGTTAAATATGTTACAGCTGTTGAGTAATTCACCCCCTCCTGTCCTCACCTCTGCTTAAATAATTGAAGGAGAAAAATACAGATTGATTTTGTATACCTGAATATAAAGCTGAATATTCAACTTCATCTTTGTAGCTTGCCCAAGTACCTGTATGTGATCCTTAAGACTGTGGAAAAAGCCTAGAGTCAAAGAGAAGATAGGAGATTTTATTTTTTTTAATCAAAAGACAGATGTGCCTACTTTAAATACTTATTTCGAACATGACAAGTTGAGAATAGTGGGAAGCCAAGGATAATTAAGCATCAGGAAATGGCTTCACATGTTGCCTGTTGCGTCCTGGATGATTTGGATAAAGCAGAAACAGCTGTAATGCCAAATGCCCTATAAATTTCAAATGCTGGTGTAAAGCGCAGGGTTAGCACAGTTTATGAGCTGACTTAATAGAGATCTTTGCCCACAGGTCTTCTGGTGACTTGCTTTCAGCTTTCTTCACAAAAATGCAAAATATTTGGGGCCCTTTCATATTGCTAAATGAAAAATGGTGTGCATTTGGCTCCATAAAGCAAGTAGCCTTGAGAGATGGGCCTGCCTAGAAGTTGACTACATTTTTGTGGGAGAACGGGTGAAAAGGGCAGTTTCCTGTGTTGCTGCCAAAAGGTCTGAACAATTTGTAGTAGCTTGTGGCTAGAAAACAACTTCTGTGAGGCAAAAACAGCAACTGCAAACTGGCTCTGGGTATGTGTGAGAAAATGCTCTTCTTTCCTACTTGATTGTTTGGCTTTATAGAAATTTTATACAGTGAGTTTTCAAACTCAAATGCTTAAAATGGTGTTTTGGCTGGTTTGCATAAAAACCTGGGGAAATATATTTGGAGGTAGCCCAAGCGGTGCATAATTTGGTACCTACAAAAGGGCAGCCATTTGTATTTTGCTTTTATTGTAATCATGGGTCTGGAGAGGGTTACCCATTTGTCTCCTGCAGGTAAATCTTGGCATCTATGGAGTGTGTTTCTATAGTAATGGATTTTTTTTTTTTCCGTTAACACATTTGAAGTGTGTTTTCTTAGTTAACTTGGGTGTCATGTTGCATTTTGTATTAGATGTATGTTTGTAAAATATCCATGTGAAACTATTGGTAATTGTCACTTAATGGTACTGACAGTGTGCCAGGTGCCATGCTTATGTTCCTATATAGGCTACGTTGTTTACTTCTCTAGAAGAGGGAACACGCTTAGGCTAAGTGTCAGGAGAAGGCAATGGCACCCCACTCCAGTACTCTTGCCTGGAAAATCCCATGGATGGAGGAGCCTGGTGGGCTGCAGTCCATGGGGTCGCTGAGGGTAGGACACAACTGAGCGACTTCACTTTCACTTTTCACTTTCATACATTGGAGAAGGAAATGGTAACTCACTCCAGTGTTCTTGCCTGGAGAATCCCAGGGACGGGGGAGCCTGGTGGGCTGCCATCTGTGGGGTCACACAGAGTCGGACACGACTGAAGCAACTTAGCAGCAAGTGTCAAGTAGCTAGAAAATGGTTGGAACGGGCCAGGATTTGGAGTCTGGTTTGTGCTTTCTTAATGATATCAAAATAGTTACTATTTCAGATCTTAATTTGTAGAATTAACATCTGTTTTTTTTTAAATTTTTTGGTTGGGCTTGTATAAAGATTAACGGGCTTCCCTGGTGTATGTTTACTTGCAGACAGTAAAGAATCTGCCTGCAAGGCAGGAGACCTGGATTTGATCCCTGGAGAAGGGAATGGGCTACCCACTCCAGTATTCTTGCCTGAAGAATTCCATGGACAGAGGAGCCTGGGAGGCTACAGTCCATTGTGTCACAAAGAGTTGGATATGACTGAGCAACTAACATGTTTTGGATAAATATAGACTTGGTTTGATTTAGTTTCAGTGTTTTCACTAAGCTCTTTTTCAGTTTCAGCTTTCACCGCTCCTGAGCATCTATATACTTATTATTGCTTAAATGCTCCAGGCTTTACTTTTTTTGACCTTAATTTTGACGTTCCCCTTCTGTTGGGGATATCTGTTAGCTTTTCATTAAACTACAGACAATAGTTAATTGAGGCATGACCCTTAAGATTTTGCCCTGTTCATCAACATCAGTGTCTTCTTTATTTAGTAAATAGGGCTGGTGCTCATAATTGAGCACAATGATTCTTTACAGAGATAGGGGTGGATGGGTGAGTTTTGTCTCCTAGGAAACATTTGGCGATGTCTGGAGATTCGGTTTCTTGGTTGCCATGACTTAAGGAACTGCTACTAGTATTTCTGTGTAGAGGTTGGGATGCTGCTAAAAATCCTGTAATGCACAGGACAGCTTCTTGGATGACAAAGAATTATTTGGCCACTATGTCAGGAGTACAGAGGTTGAAAAACCCTGACCTAGCTAACACAGAAAGAAAAAGTGAAAGTGTTCATCATTCACGTGTCCTACTCTTTGCAACCCCATGGACTGTAGCCCACCAGGCTCTTCTGTCCATGGAATTCTTCAGGCAGGAATACTGCAGTGGGCTGCCATTCCCTTCTCCAGGGGATCTTCCTGACCCAGGGATCAAATCTGGGTCTCCTGCATTGTAGGCAGATTCTTTACTGTTTACAGGTAACCCCAGCTAACACAGGGCATAGACCAAACCAAATCTTATTAATTGGACACTGTTTCTTTGTAAGATTTTGTTTTGTTTTTTTAAATAACAAAACAACTCTGGTCACTAGGCAAGTTTTTATTCTCCATTCTAGAGGTTAAGAAAGAGGCTCTCAGTCTGCTCACCCAGCCCTAAGCCAGATAACAGAAGTTGACCTTACACTGGATTCTTTTAACTGTTTTCTACCTTCATCCCCTCTCCTGACCTAGATGAGATCACACATTCAATTATCTGCCATTATCTTAGTCACAATTAGTAGACTGTTAAGAATGGTACATGAAATACCTTGACTTGAGGTGGCAGAAAAGCAAAAGAATGAAAGGAATATGCCCCAAAGTTTGGACTGGGATGAACGTCATAGCGTGCCTCTTGCCAACATGTTAGTTCAGGTGATGCAACTGTGAGTGATCTTCACAGGTCCACACATAACGACAGTGGCAACTATTGATTAGCTTTTGTAAACTGAGAACACATACAAGGGATGAATAAAATTTTCAGATAGGCTAAAAAAGAAGCAATCTCTGGGTCCAATAACTATCACTTAGCCTACCATATTAGTAGGGAAATTGACTTTTGTATTTTATTGCCTTGTGAATTCTTGGGCCTAACCTTTGTGATTTTGATTAAATGTAACAAGTTGAAAGGAGCAACGTATACGAGTCTCTTGATGTCTTTGCAAATACTTGGGATGCTGTCCCTCCTTTCTTTGCATCCTTCAGTTCAGCCACTAAATGGTGTCCGACTCTGTGACCCCATGGACCGTAGCACGCCAGGCTTCCCTGTCCTTCACTATCTCCCCGAGTTTGCTCAGATTCGTATGCGTTGAGTCGGTGATACACTCTAAGCATCTCATCCTCTGCTGCCCCCTTCTCCTATTGCCTTCAGTCTTCCTCATCATCAGAGTGTTTTCCAGTGAGTGGCTAAAGTGCACTTTGACCACTTTGCATCAGTGGCCAAACTATTGGAGCTTCAGCATCAGTCCTTACAATGATTATTCAGGATTGATTTCCTTTAGGATTGACTGGTTTGATCTCCTTGCAGTCCAGGGGACTCTCAAAAGTCTTCTCCAGCACCACAGTTTCAGAGATGGTTCTAATTTTACATCGTTCTCTGCTCATCTACTGTTGTGCAGATGACTAAGTGGATTGTAATCATTGGCTTCCTCCCCTGCTCCCTTAGTAGGTTATGTGTCCTAGCACAGTGCTGGGTATATAGTGGCCATCGCCTCCACTTGGAGTGGATGAATGGAGGAGGCAGAGCCAGGAGGAAACACACCTTAATCTTAAAACTGAGTAACAGAAATCGGTTGGTGGAGCTTTTGAAACTCAGGGTGCTGGAAAAGGAGCCTAAGTAAGTGAAGAGTAGGAATTGTATTCGCATCACCTTGTTGGTGTTTTTGTGCTGGGCATGTTTTTTTCTTTTTTAAATGTTAGCAGTCTAGGTGGCTGAGGCAGGAAGGCTAGTATGTGACCTTGGCCCTTTCTGCGTATCTGCTGGTATAAGTGGTGTCATGTCTTTTACCTGAAATTCCTCCAGGCTATATTACTCTCTTGCTCTGAAGGGCTTTTATAGCTTTTGCATGTTCTCAAATCTGCCTGTTTGCTGGCATATGTTATTTCAATCTGGATTTCTCAGCTGCATTAGGTCATGTCCGGCCCCCCTCCAGGAAGAACTGAGTTTTAAAGTGATAGAAATGATCCCTGAAACCGGGCAGTGATTTCGCTGTGGCTGCTCTCTTAGGGCACATAGAGTTCTGGCCTTAACCTTTTATTGTCTCCTTGGGCAGATTTGCTTCCTTTGCTTTCTCATCTGGTCCTTGAATTTCAAGCGCCACAGCTTCATTTTACTCCGGGGTTTATTATGTGCCGGAGTGTCACCATTCATGACCTGGGTTGGAATAAATAGAAACTCTGTAAGGCATGTGTTTTGTTTTTCTATTGAATTACATAAAAGCATTAGACATTTTGATTTAAAATAGAGACAATTATGAGAAAAGCTGTCTCTTTGAGTGAAAGGCTCACTAGCCAGGCACCAGTGCTTACCACTGTGGCCATGTCGTTGCACTTGTCCCTTGCAAATTGAACATGCCTGATTGCACAGGTGTTTGCATGGTTGAACAAATTATATTTGGACAATAAACTGTCATGCCTGACAGTGATTAGAAAGGGAGGGCAGAGCTGCACATGGATTACTTTGGTAAGAGAATTGAGGAGAGAGTATTACCAAACATTTTTATAAGAGAAAGCAAAAAGACTTTTTATTCTTTAACAGTTAAATGCCCTTAAACTTAATATAGTAAGTCAGCCTTGTACCAGGCAGATTTTTGTTTGTTTGTTTGTTTTGATGAATGCTAGTAACTTTTTTCATTTACTTACACCATCGAGTGTGTTGAACACTATCTGGTTTTCCCTGTTGGAGGACAAATATAGTTAGATTGTGGCTGAGATCCTAGGAAGAACCAATATCTAGTGTCATATATTTTTGGTCTGTCATTTTTTGGGCTTATGCACAAATGTGAAGTCTACGTCTAGGAGAGTGGGGGTGTGGGTTGACTAGGGGACTGTCTTAGGATTTCTGGAGCTCTCTGAGAGTCCAGTTAAAGTTTGTGGCCATGACTTTGAATTGAGAAAAGTTACCATCGTTACTTATTTTTGTCGGTGGCTTGGGTGCAAGTCTGAAGTAAGGCTGTACCTTAGGTGGAGCCAGAGAGGACGTGGACATACTGGAAGAGAGAGGGGCTGGGAACGAAAGGTCTGCTGGTGGCCCACGGAAGTCGGGCTGCTGTGAGAGGCTTCTGAAGATGGAGCCGTGGGGAGGGGCTGGGGGCACAGGCTGCTCAGGGTCACAGAGTTGTTGGAGTTGCGGTTCACGAGGAAGGACAGAAGATAATCAGAGGTTGGGACGAGTGAAAATGAGATAATCGTAGGCTTATATATGGGTCTTGGGCAGGATTTTTCAAGAAATCATTTTAGAAGGCCACGACTGGCATTTAGAAAGTGAAATGGCATAAACAACATGAGAGTTGGGGCCTCATCTAGTCTATACAGAATTTTATGTGAATTTAAAAAAGACTTCCCCTTTTGGGGAAAACTTTCCATTAGCAATCATCACACCTCGGACGAACCTCACTGACTAGAGTAGAGCTTTGCCACTGCGCAGAGCTTCCCCTTGGGGAAGGGGAAGAGAAAGGGAGGTGGGAGGAAGGAGGTGCCCCCTTTCCTGGCTGAGGCAGCCCGCTGGCAGGGAGAAGGCTCACTGGGATTGGAGCTGGATTTAGCACAAAACGTTTAGGCTTTAGGCCTGATCAGAGTGGCCACTTGAAAACTGTGTTTCCATTAAAACAGGGTGTGTTTGCTGTGTATTTGTGAACTGGGTTGGGATGTAAAATGTTTTACTCTTTTACTGTGGGTCACAGAAAAAAATGGAAAGACAGTGTTTGGGAACCATGGGAACGGGTAACAGAGGGTACAGAGGGCAGGATCATGGGGTTCACTTTTAAAGTAGGAAACAACACACACACACACACACACATACACACAAACACACACACACATACCCTCTGCTCTGTGCCTTACAGAAAGGAGTAGGGGAGTACTGACAGTGAAAATGATTTGATTTGGAATGCATCCTAGGTTTGGATTCAGTCCCCTGTCTTCTAGCAGAGGCTTTATACGTGGTCGGGTGGTGGTGAAGTATGGTCCAGATGCTGGTTGAGCTTCTCGCTCAACCCTGGGTCTAGGGAGCTTTTCTGTCAGACTGAGGGAATTAGACTGGAAAAAAGTCAAAGTGTGGGTCACAGCTGAGATCCTGTGATTCCGTAAAAGCTAAGTGGTGAAGAGAGGGGGCTTTTAATGTGTTCTGGGTCATAGGGAGAGAGCTTTCTGCAACTTAGAGTCACGGGTTTACCATGTAACATATAGTCAGTTGTAGACAATTGAAAATTGATTTTTAGAGGGTTGTGAGGGTGACAAAGCCCTGTAAAAGTTTATGTGGACAGTCGTGGGAATTGTGAGTTAGAAGTACTGGCTTCGTTCTTTTTCGGCTGTCTTGTTGACTTTAAAAAAAAAAATAAATGAGCATTAGCATCCCCGTGTGCTTCTTGGCTCTGCCTTTGGAATGTAAGTAAGAACAGACAAACACATCTGGATGTTCCTTGTCCCTCTTCCCGTGCTCTTTGAGTAGTAAAATCTTGACAGTAAATTGTAAGGCCTTGTGTAGCTTTCTAGTCTGAACTTGAGAGGTGGAGAGTTTCGTTTCCCTTTCTATGGGGCCATGTTGCTCAGGTGTTGGAAGTGGCAAGCAGGCCACAATTCCATGGCTTTTAAAAAAGGGATCAAGGCATGGTGGAGTGAAGAGTTAGGTAGTTTGGGTGGAGGCTCTGGTTCCTGTGGCTCTTCATCCCCAGTTGCCAAGAGTTGCCATGTCAACCCCCTGGTCAGGTACCACATCTTTGGGCTGGTCACTGCTGGAGAAGTAGTAGAGTCTGGATTCTTCACTGGACTGTCTTAGTGTGAATGAAGGGTGACAGAAAGGGTCAGCCCCCACTCATTCCTCTGGGGAGCAAATGTGTGTTAGGGGAAACTCCTTATGTGTGTTTTCCTTAAAATTTGCAGTTGAGCTTTATGGATTAATTGGACCATCTTAAGTAGTCTTGGGGAGTTAGTATTCCCTTTGGTGGCTGTTTCTGTGGGGAAAAAGTAATAACAACTAACATTTACTTACTTAGAGTTTGTTGTTGTTCAGTTGCTAAGTCATGTCCGATTCTGTGACCCCATGGACTCCCATCCCCAGCTTCACTTTTGTCATCCTTATCTCATTCCTCGCTGTGCTCACTCCTTCCCCAACCAAGTCCTCACTTCATCTGGTTGTATGTATGTTTTCTCCTGTTTCCAAGGCAGTGACTCAAAATCTGGCCTGTCATGAGTCAGTTCAGTTCAGTCCCTCAGTCGTGTCCGACTCTTTGTGACCCCATGGATGGCAGCACACCAGGCTTCCCTGTCCATCACCAACTCCCAGAGTTTGCTCAAACCCATGTCCCTCGAGTCGCTGATGCCATCCAACCATCTCCTCCTCTGTCGTCCCCTTCTCCTGCCCTCAATCTTTCTCAGCATCAGGGTCTTTTCCAATGAGTCAGTTCTTTCTGGACTGCCTATAGACAGGCATGCAGAATTAGTCCTTCTCAGGCCTACTGGAAGTTAGCGGTTTAGAGCTGCTGAAGTTTGACCTTCAGGGATGATCCTGCCAGTGATGGCTGTGCTCTACCAAGTGTTTAAAGCCATAAAGTTCTGAGTGTCAGATTCCTAAGCAGAGTAAGTCACGTGTGACTGTGAGGTTTTTCTTGTGCCAGGAAAGACTGTGTTTTTATGTTAAATAGCATTGGGTGGCCTAAGTGATTCTAGCCACAGCTGCATTCCAGAGACAGTTCAGAGCCATGGCTGGTAATGACATCACCACCACAGGTGCCAGATCATTCTTTTTTTTTTTTCCAATATAGCCTGCCCACGCCTTTTTTTTCTTAAAGGACGTTTAAGTATGCACTACTGTGAGGATTTGCTGCAGAATAAGTATGAAATCCAATTCTGGGTGTGTGTGTGTATGTGTGTGTAGGTAGAGAGATGAAAATAAAGTGCTTTTGGAAGATCACTCAGTCCCAGAAATTCCAGTTTTAGGTTACTTGCGTTCAATCACTCCCAGGAGATTTTGATGGGGAAGGGTGGGATGGAGGAGGGGGTTCAACTAGATGAGAAAAGTAGCTGTGAAAAGACAAGGTTGAGGGGCTTGCTCTCTCTACTTTCCCCCAATCCAAGACTGGCCTGGAGTGTTTCCAAGAGAACTCTGATTTCCAGTGTATTTCATAGAGGCTGAAGAGCTCTGATTCCAAACGTCAAGCGTGGATTCAAGGGATTGGATTTTTTTTTTTTAATGATAAATGTATGTGTTTGTTGAATAAAACTTGCAATACAGAGAAACGTAAATAGTAAAAGCCAGCCTCATTCCCGCTTTAAGACATAATTTGTTTATATTATATTATTTTGTATAAAATGCATTTGGAGGTGATAGAATACATTCAGAGGTTATAGGATAAATACTTCAGTAAATGCATATTTATGTACATTTCACAAGTAGGGCTCATACTATGGTTTTGATGTTTATTTTCATTTAACTTTGTGTCGCGTTTGCCACGCCAAGTAGTTTTTTTTTAGAATGCAGAATTTTAGAACTCTGAGGTACTTTAAGAGGTAATGAATCCTCCCTATATTTTATGGATTAGGTAATTTAATAAAATGAAGTTAAATGACTTGCTCTAAATTCCTGTTACTTTCAGAACTGGAATTAGAACTGGTTCCATCTATTCCAGTATACTTTTAACTATCCCGTTCTGCCTATTTTACTTTATTTACTGGCAAAAATTTGTGAATAATTATCTCTAGGATAAATTAGAGATTGTTGCCCCAGGTAATTTAATCCATCTCACTCTAACTCTGAGTATGAAAAAAAGTGAAACTTTGAGACTACTCAAACACACCTGTGTAGTTAAATTAATTCGCCCCAAGTGCTTTGGAGATGTTAGAAACCATTATGAGGTGGCTGGATTGTTGCTATTTTAGGTTTATTTGATGTGACCCTGAAAGAAATGAAGTTTAAAAATGTATGCTTTACACTTAGCACAAGCATATTTGAAGTGTTTCTTTCTGTCATGTTAAAACCAATAAATCTCTTCAAACTTTTTAGTGGTCTTGCCAAACTGTTAATTATCATCTCCTTTGCCAAATTTCCTCTTCTCTGGAATTCTGTTTTCTTATTTTGCTGAATTCCCATAGGAGTTCTTGGCTGTATAATTCCTTTGGCAACAACTCACATAGTCTTAGGGCATTTCTTCTACCGTTGTCTTGAAACAGTAACATTTTATGAATGTTAACTTTCCATGAGGTTGTGTGCGCATTTCATCTGTTGTCTTGAAAACAGTAACATTTTATGAACGTTAACTTTCCATGAGGTTGTGTGCATGAGACTCCTGGCTCCTCAAGGACAGGATGTTGTCTTGTCATTTTCCTTCCTTCCACTTCTCTCCCCTTCACTTTGCCTCCTCCCCATAGCACTAGCAGAGCACCTGTGAGTTCACTCTATTACTATAACTTGTTAAAAAAGTTCTGAGCGCGTTTAGGGCAAATCAGAGAACATGGCCTCCTCTGTGAGTTTGGTAGTCCTGCTGTACTGCTGATTTCAGGAATATCTCTGCAGAAAAAGCAAGTCTAGTATGATTTGCACGTTGTTTTGGTCAACAAGTAGTTAGATGTCCTTTCTGAGGCAGTTGTTATGGATTCATATAATGTACTGGCACACATAGCCTCAGACTCACCCTCATCTCTGTTTGAACTTAGGCGGCTGCTGCTGCTGCTAAGTCACTTCAGTCGTGTCCGACTCTGTGTGACCCCATAGACGGAAGCCCACCAGGCTCCCCCGTCCCTGGGATTCTCCAGGCAAGAACACTGGAGTGGGTTGCCATTTCCTTCTCCAATGTGTGAAAGTGAAAAGTGAAAGTGAAGTCACTCAGTCGTGTCCGACCCTTAGCGACCCCATGGACTGCAGCCTACCAGGCTCCTCCATCCATGGGATT
Source organism: Moschus berezovskii (assembly GCF_049115385.1). Classification (NCBI taxonomy): domain Eukaryota; kingdom Metazoa; phylum Chordata; class Mammalia; order Artiodactyla; family Moschidae; genus Moschus; species Moschus berezovskii. The sequence goes on along the minus strand of NC_142469.1, from coordinate 76,296,738 downwards.
TTTAGGCAAGAGTACTGGAGTGGCTTGCCATTGCCTTAGGCTAGAAGAAACTATAAAACAGCTGATGGGTGGGCTACTGCAGGGCTGTCTGAAAAACAGGTGATGGAGAATCCTCAGTTTTTGTTTTTCTTGGAAAAATTCCTCCACAGGAAGTCTTCAGCATATTTTAAATTCTGCATCTTGAAGAACTTAAGATTTTGTACATTTGTGAACTTTCTGTATCTTGAGGGAAGCAATGGAAGATGGGGTGAGGGGTGTGAAGAAATGTAGTGTTGAAATCTCAGGAGTAGGAAGTGGAGAAGAAAGGGAATAATGACTGGGATCCATTTGTAGGTGGAGGAAGAAGGCAAGAGTAAGAATGGAAAGAGATCGAGCCAACTATTAGGGTGGGGACAAAAGTCTGAATGTCATTTGGCAAAGATGCTTATAGTTTTGGTTTCTTCCCAAAAGTTTTTCAAATGATTGTAGTGGGTGGGGAAACTCCACTAGAGATGACAGCTTAAGTGTTGGATGAGGAATTGACAGAAATAGCTTGAGTGACTGAAGTAGGAAGAAACAGAATTAAGAAACTTCTTTTTTTTTTTTTTGTTTTCTGGCAGTGCTCTGCATTTCTGTGCTTAATTTATTCCAAAAAGTTTTTCAGTATTGTGTAAAGAGTCTCGTTTTTAATCAACTCCTTTTTTTTCCTGTGGGGTTGCTTGCCTTAGAATAGGTGTCGAGCTCTCTCCCTCTTTCAGCTTGTTTACTGTGGAAAACTGTCAGGACAGAAGATACGCTGCAAAAGGAGACTGATTCCACGCGTTGACCGCAGGACAGCAGCCACATCATTCTAGGGACCCAGTACACGTGTGTGATGTTCATGTGAGCACACGTGTTCATTTCCCTTAAAGAAGTCTCGTGATGCTAGAATGTGATCTTATTTCTTTTGAAGTCTTTTTCTTTCTTTATTATTTTTAAGTAATAATGGCTCTGCATACTCTCCAGGCTATTGTGAATTGTTTTTCCATATGTTTCTGTTTGGGTCAGTGAAAAGAGGAAAATAATTTAGGAATGAATTTTCTGATTGGAAAAGGAACACTGCCTCCTAAAAGATATTTATGTTTACCATTGGGTTCTAGTATCAGTCGCATTATTTCCTGACCCGGGGCTGGGCTGCGCCTGACATAAGCGTTAGGAACTGAATTGTGTCAGCACTGCTTCTTAAGGCGTTTATCTTAATCCAGGCGTCCTTGGATTGTGCCCATGAGCACAGTGGTGGCAGTGATCGCAGAGCTGGGCTGCTGGTGTGAGCTCCGAGGAGCTCAGTGATTACCCGGTGAATCCAGTCCTGGTGAATGTGAGTTGGTATTTTTCTTTAGATGCTCTATTTTTGATCTCATGAGGGGTTGTGGTATTTAAGTTACTTCTGTGTCTTTCTGCTGGGATGGACTGAATAGCCCTGAATTCTCTCACAGGGCCCTGTTATGCAGCTAAAGTAAGTAGAGGATGATGGCCAGTGAGGTACCAGCCGCGGAGCTGGTTGTGGTACAGTCCAGATTTGGGTATTTGGGTTGGCCAGCTTTCCTGGAAGATAAGCTTATATTGTATTTACATAGATACATCCTAAAAGTTCTGTATAATTATACAGTTGTATTTGAGTGTTCCAGAAGAATAAAATAGTACATCTCCTGTCTGTGGCTTTGGCTCTGAGAGCTTTCTGCTGCTTTCCTGCACGTTCCCCTGCATTTTTCCCTTGTTCCTGCTTTCTCCTGTGATCCTCTGTGTTACCCTGAGTGGAGAAAGGAGCAATATCTTCCATACTTGTCTCTGGTGAATGCTCTGCATGAAGGAGAGATTATAGAAATGCCGTGATTAAAAAAAAAAAAAAAACCACTAGTCTGCATTTTCTTACTGTTTTTACACCTGTGGGGAATTGGAAGTTTTGAAGTGTGAGGTACACTGGGGAAAGAAAAACCAAGAGGAAAACATGTCTTGGAAAAACAAACCTGGCTGGGAAGTTAGGTTTCTGCCTTTTCTTACAATATTCACTTAGCTCTGAATTTCTTAGATTCTCTCGTGTCTGTGATGCAAAGGATTAGCTACATTATTTTTTCAGGCCCCTCCCAGACTCATGATTCAGGAGGACTGTATATCCCCAAACGTATTGTTGTAGGACTTATTTCAGAGCCATTTCTGTTTTCTTCTTGCTTCTCTTAGAATTCAATACCTTTTTGAAGGTGATGATCCTTTAGGTCAGTCTTAACCTACGAGAACCAATCATACAGGTGAAGATAGTTGTTTCACACTACTCACATTTTCCTTGTATGAATCTTAAAAGATGGCATGACATTTCTTGTCATAAATGTGCCAAAATAGTGTTTATTCCATTGGGGGGCCATTTAATTTAATATTAGGCTTACTTTATTGAATCGTTAAGATGATTATCTTGGATAATAGAAAAATAAGATGACAGTGCCAGGAATTGTCTGAAAAAACAGGTGCACAGTTTGTTTTTTAAAAAGTGTTTTCTTATAATCTCATCTCTTTCTCCTCAGATGTACTAAGCATAACTTTGTGCAAAGTAGTGTGTGTTTTGCTTTGGGGGATCCAGAGATAAGACAGGCTTGTTAAGTCTGGTGGCTCAGATGTGCTCATAGGGTCAGTACTACAGAAAGTGCAGAGCTCTGGAAGGGGGTAAGGGAGTGTTGTGGGCACTTGGAGGAGAAAGGGATGGCAGTCTTTGGACCAGGGCATAGCCAGTGGCTGGATTTTGCCTGATGGTGGTGGTTGTGATGGGCATGCTTCTTGGCTTGCTCACTTCTGAGAAGAAGCTGAAGGAATAAACCTGGAGACTCTTGGCTTTTTCTTCACTCAAGACTAGAAATCATCATGCATCCTACTGAGCAGGAAAGTTAGAAAGGAGGGTGTGGCCAGAGACTAGAAGACTGCATTTCAGGTGGAAGAATTTGGGTTTTCTTTCTGCAGTTACTGAGGTTTTCCAAACAGGTGAATGATGTGATCAGTACTGGAGTGTAGGAAATGAGGTGGATAGAGAGTCACAGTAGGGCTAACAAATTTACAAGAAAATGTTAGTTATGAGAAAAATTTACCTGTCGGTAACTTATTTACTGGTTTTACTGACTTGAATCAGAGTCTACTGCTTGTTTTTTTCCTACAGTACAAAAGTCATCAAATTGTATTTTTAGATAACTGAAGATAACTAAGTATACACCCTTCAGATAAAAGTGAGGGACAATCGGTTTGTCTTGTGATATTTTTGCGTTAAATATACTCAGCTATTTACTGTATTTTGTAATTAACCTTGACTCTTGGCATTCTCTCACAGCCTTTTTTTTCCCCCTGAAGGCATTTCTTAAGTCCTTTTCATATCAGTGTTTTAAAGACATTTTACATGATTGAGTGGGTATATCAAAACTTCACCTCCACCTCCATTTAATAAGTGTTTAGTTCCATTTTAGTATGCTATCTTAGGAATTTTCTTGTCCTATTTTTGACAATAGTTTGTCTTTAATCCTTGTGAACATTATTTGGTGTTGATAGTCTCGCAAGTCAAGTATCTTGGAAAGAAAGTCAAAGTCTTGTAGCTAATAAGTGAAAGAGTTACAGTTGAAATTCCGATCTGCTTGTTACTGAATCATTTTGTATCTGCAAGCCTCAGTTTCCTTATCTATAAAACAGAGACATCGATAGTACATTTCTAATAGAGTGGTCATGGGAAATGAAGAGAAATGATCCATGTGCTGGCATAGGTTGTTTGTAAGCCATCTTCTAAACAACACAGATGCATGGAGTTTGTGAATCTAAAACACTCAATTGATTCAACTGATAAGTAATTTTACATTTTGAATTTTAAAGTTAATTTTCCTTTCAAATTTAATGAAATCACCCAACTTTTAAAACCTCAAGCCCTCTTTTAATTTTGTGTACTATAACACATGAAACTTGTATTCTCAATAGTTTCTTGTAATTCTTCCCCACAGACTGTCATTCTACACCTGCAGCTCTGTTTTGTGTTAATTTTTACTGCCTCTCCCCCCTGAAATGCAATAGTCCTGTAGTGTCCTAGTGGAAACATTGTTCTCTTTGTTTGGGCTAAAGAAGTGCCTTTGTCATGCCTTTGAGACATTCTGCAGATGCCATTTTGCAGTTCTGAAAAATATGTTGCTGTCCTCCCTGTGCTGTGTTATGCTGTGTGTGTATGGCTTGGTCTTTTAATGAAGTTGTAGTGAAAACTTGACAGTGATAACTTGCCACGTGATGATAAAACAGAGAAAGGCTCTTTCTTGACTGTAGATGTGTGGTCCCCATCTCTCCCTAGTGTTGTGTGGTCGGAAAGTAGATTCCTCCTTTATTCAGATATTTGATACTTTTTGAGTAACTTCATAGAAAACTGTTAAAACAGCTTCTTTGAACATGTACTGCTTTTTAATGATCTCTTAATTTATATGTTCTTAATAGCATTTTAAGTGGCAAGTATACCCTCTACTTTGCTCAGTGGCTTTAATCCTTGCGCTATGAAGTGGGGGCAAAAATCTTTTGGGAAATTGCCCTGATAAAATCCAGGAAATTCCTTTCATTCTTTTAAATCCAGTTAAAATCTAACTTTTAAAAAAGGCCTCTGATGAAACAGTGTCTGCAAGCATGTGCTTCTTAGAGTCCAGTAATTTCTTGTAGATAGTGCCAAGCTCAAAGAGGAGTAGCGTGAATGTATCCCTGTGTTTCAGGTAAATCTATACTCCATGGCACACGACCAGTTTATTATAGCTTTGCTGGGACTTAGCCATCTTGTTTTATACTGCTTTTAAAACTGCTAAAGTAGGGGTACAGAAATGAAGGGGGAAACCTCGTATTTCTTTGTTTTAGTGGATTTTAGTTTATTAAAACGTTTCTTAATTACTGTGTGTTTAGTGGGAAAAGCTTGTTAATATAGAAAAGTACAAATAAAGCAAAATTTCCCATTGTTCACGTTCAGGAACAGCAATTGTTACCATTACGACTGAGCATTTCCAGTGTTTTATCTGTGAATTGACATATGAGGCAGAAAAACAGCATTATCCTTTTAAACATGCTTGTTTGCCCTTGGTGAATGTATATCTAAATTCTTCTTCTTTAAATTGAGGTATAGTTGACTTACAGTATTGTTAGTTTCTGGAGAAGGACATGGCAGATTCCATGGACGGAAGAGCCTGGTGGGCTACAGTCCATGGGGTCACAAAGAGTCAGCCATGATTGAGCACATCAGCAGCACATTGTTAGTTTCAGGTGTATAGCAAAGTAATTCGATTATATGTATATTATTTTTCAATTAGAGTTTATTACAGGATATTGAATATAATTCTCTGCATATATATAATTTTATATAGTAAAACCTTGTTGTTTTTCTCTTTGATATATGGTAGTGTGCGTCTGTTGGTCCCATACTGCCAATTTATTCCTCCTTCCCTTTCCTTTTGGTGACTGTGAGTTTATTTTCTGTATCTGCAAATTCTTAAGATAGTAGTGCTTAATTTTAGAAATGTTACTCCATAGGGCACTCATTCATTAGATGGACTCACTTGAAAGTTCTCAATTAGTAGAAAGTGTGTACATTTATTGCCTAAAGATATATGAGTCAGAAAAGGGTAGGCTAATCATTTTGGATGTTTTCCAGGATCACAAAAGCATAATAGGTCATATTAGAACTGTTAAGAAGCCTTTAAAACAAGTAAAGATCCTATCACATAAGCCCTACCTCGTCTTGGACAGCTGGATCATTGATTTCCAACAAGAGCTGATTCTGTGGTAGCTCGACTCCTGTCATCTGCGGCAGAGGTACCCAGGGATTATGGTGTTTGTATATGTCTAGCCATCAGCTGGGCTGGTTTTAGACAATGATACCAAGCCCTGTGTCATGCCATCTCATCTGTTTCTTTTTAAGATAAATATACAGTTGGTATGGGACAGATCCTGTTACACTAAACTCCATGGCAGAAATGAACTTCCCAGGTGGCTCAGTGGTAAAGAATCTGCCTGACAGTGCAGTAGACACAGAAAACTCCAGTTCGATCCCTGAGTCGGTAAGATGCCCTGGAGGAGGAAATGGTAACACATGCATGCCTGTATTCTTGCCTGGAGAATCCTGTGGACAGAGGAGCCTGGTGGGCTGCAGTCCATGGGGTCACAAGGAGTTAGACACGACTGATTGACTAAACAACAACAGCAACATTAAAGGTTGAGGTGAGAGGAAATCCTCTCCAGGGGATTGGTAGATACTTCGACCAGTTTTCTTCCAGAAGAGAAAAGCATCTCAAGCCTGGCTCTTATTATTCTAGGATCCAACGGGAAGAATATTTACTTTCGATATATCTATGATAAGCCAGCAGGAGCAAGTTTCTATATCTTGTTGTATCTGTGCTGTTCTGTTGTTTCATTCAGCATTTATTGAGTTAGATGTTCTGGTATGGTTAACATGGAATTATAGGTGATAATGGGAGGAGATAAAAAAGGGATTGAGGAAGATATGAGATGCTCGGATTATGGCTGAACCCAAATGGCTTGAATAGATCCAGGCAAATTCTTTGGTGGGAAGAAAATATCAGGGGGATAGTGACAGAGGGGGAAGTTAGATGTGGCTGCTAAATAGATTATTAGGAGTGCTCCACCATTTGTCTGATATATATATGTATATACACAGTTCCATACATTTATGTATAATGTATAATTGTGTTTAGTTCAGCTTACACAGGTCAACTGCAGGTACAGTCCTTCCCTCTTCCAAGGACAGACCATGTAAGGTTCTGTTGGCCTGCTGCATCTAGAGGCAGAGTATTGTCTCATAGAACACGGTGTACCGGTTATGTCCATCCCTTTGGCTTCAGTTCCTTCCAGATCAGATGTCAGCGATCAGCTGCATTGTTGAGATTTCCCCCGGACAGTGCTCTGCCCTGCCCTGTCCTGTCGCGTAGCCGTAAATTACCCTCTTGGATCACCAAGTTGTGTGGTTCGTGGGGTGTATGATTAGGTAGGTTAAGAGCAGTGGTTGCTCTGGGGATAGCTTGTCCTTGAAATGTAATTCCTGATCAGATCTTACTGCCCCTGGTTCTGTCCATTTTGAGGATCGCCTTCACTCACTATGTATATCTCAGGGCTGTCTCCGAGAAGGGGCTGTGTTACTCTCCATTTAAGTCTGACTTTGCCATTCTTGGCATCCTGCTTCCTTTGCCAGTGGGTCCTACTAGAGTGGTAGACACTCCCTGCTGGGTTAGTTTACTAGACTTCCCTTTGAGAGCCTTGTGATTTGTGAGAGTCTTTTTGCACCATAAACTCACAAATAACTTGATTGCATCCCCCGCCCCCATGTTTTATTCTGTTTTCTAAAAGTCAGTAACAGAGCTATTGTTGGGTTTGGTCACAAACTGCTTGTTTTTAACCTTATACCTGGAAGCTGGGGTTAGACTTTTTTCCCCTCAAGTGTAGACAGGGGAAGTGGACAGTCTAGACAAAGGAGAGTCAGCATTAATGAGGACGCGGAAGTGTTTCTCGTTGAGGCTGGTGTGGCTGGAGCTCGGGATGTGTGAGAGAGCATGAGAAGCAGATGAGCCTCGTATCTGGACTGGAGTCAGTCAGTGCAGAACCCAGGAGATTATACTGAGCAGTTTGGTCTCCATACTCCCTGCAGATCCTACTGGAAGCCTTTCAGAAGTTTTCATTGCTATTATTTCTTTGAAGGAAGAGGCATAGTTGCAAATATCTGTATTGCAGAAATACTACATGCCAGGTTTCATGGGGAATTACAGGATTTCCCTGGGTACCTATGCCAGTGAATTTTACCCTCAGTTAAAGGCATCTACCCAAGGAAGCCTCCTTTTGTATTTCTTTTATTTATGGCTTCTCAGTGAAATTTCCAACTCCAGTAACACTTTTGTATTTCTGTGCAATAAAATCTGGTGCTGAGGTTTTTGGGTGGTATTTATTGTACCGGTAACTAGGATCAAATATTTACTTAACCTAATTTTAATAGTAAATCTCACTGTTACCAGTTAAGTAACTTTGTTTTTACTACAGAGTAGTAACCTGAAGCTTGGCAGTACTGATTTAAGTGGGTGTCTTTGGTATTTGTTGCTCTTTATTATAAGACAAATTTGTGCTCAGTCTTACTGTGAGCGAGGCTGGGCATTCAAAGATGAGGACGAAAACTGAGCTGCAGATAACTTCACAGTGAGGAAGACTGATGCCAAGAATTCAAAAACGGTCATTTCAGCAGTAGAACTACCTATAGAGAAAAAGAACAACACTGTGAGCCTGGATGAAGAGTGAGGAAAGGGTCAGGAGTGACAACTGTCCTGGATTTATTTATTTTTTACTGGGATTTTTGTTTGTACTACTAATTGAGTATGACCCATCAGTCCCTTCATCCAAACATTCCTTTGGCTTCCTTTACTGTATGACAGGTGTTATATTGGGTGGTGGGGGATATAGATGTAACACTGCAGTCTTTGCCCCTGGGAATCTATTGTTCACTTGGAGAGACAGCCAGTCAATAGCAAAGAGAGGCATTTTGGGAACTGGGAATTGCCCCTGAAAACTGGATAAATAAAACATTTTTTAACTGTTTTGCTTAATAATTAATAAAATCATACCATGTATCAAGTAAATGAGAATCTTTTTGTAAATTACCTTCTTAATAGTTGTTGAATGAATGAATGTATCTTTTGTGTCAGAACAGGTTTTTACAAATTGGTATTAACACAAAAGAACATTTGCATTATTTGCTACTGGCGATCCCTTCATGGATAGGATACTTTTTCTTTCCCATTGAAATTTCCAGGAAGTATCACTGTCCTAGGGTTTCTGGCCAAGCACTTTTCTGAAGCCAATGGGTGGGTGTATGTTTAGATCCAAGAGAAACAAATTATAACCATGGATGTGAACTTTTCACAGTCTTCTCAAAGTAAAAGCTTGAAAAAATATGCTTCCCTCTTGCAAATACTAATACCCTTTTCTAAAGAGGAATAAAGCAAAGATAACATGTTAAGTATACTTGGTATTCATATTGTTCCCATCCTTCCTTGTAATTAGCACAACACCTCAAAATGTTCATTGAGAATTTTTGGCTGTAATTTTGAATCTTAGAACTTGATAGAAAGAAGTATATATGTTCAGTTCAGTTCAGTCACTCAGTCGTTTCCGACTCTTTACGACCCTATGGACTGCAGCATGCCAGGCCTCCCTGTCCATCACCAACTCCTGGAGTTAACCCAAACTCATGTCCATCGAGTCAGTGATGCCTTCCAACTATCTCATTCTCTGTCATCCCCTTCTCCTCCTGCCTTCAGTCTTTCCCAGCATCAGGTTCTGATTCTTCTGAGTCTTCAGTCAGTTTTTCGCATGAGGTGGCCAAAGTATTGGAGTTTCAGCTTTAGCATCAGTCCTTCCAATGAACACCCAGGATTGATCTCCTTTAGAATGGACTGGTTGGATCTCCTTGCAATCCAGGGGTATCTCAAGTGTCTTTTCCAGCACCACAGTTCAAAAGCATCAATTCCTTGGTGCTCAGCTTTCCTTATAGTCCCAACTCTCACATCCATACATGACTCCTGGAAAAACCATAGCCTTGACTAGATGGACCTTTGTTGGCAAAGTAATGTCTCTGCTTTTTAATATGCTGCCTAAGTTGGTCAAAGCTTTCCTTCCAAGGAGTAGGCATCTTTTAATTTCATGGCTGCAGTCTGTATATATGGTGAAGTTCAAATAACATTGGACATTGCTGTTTTAAATAATGTAGGTGTTTTGGGAGTCAAAGAATAAAAATGCTACTATAGCATTAGATTTATGAAGCCTAGTAAAATAGAATGTGGGTATGCAATAATAAGAGCTTTTTATTATACAAAATATAAATTAGATGCATCAGAAGCCTCTTAGCTTAAATTTAAATAAGAGTGTAATTGGGAAGTGCTAAAGGCTTTGTAAACTGTAAAGCCCCTGTAAATGCATACTTGGTGTCAGTCAGTCAGTTCAGTTGCTGAGTTACGTCCAAATCTTTGTGACACCATGGACTGCAGCACACCAGGCTTCCCTGTCCATCACCAACTCCCGGAGCTTGCTCAAACTCCTGTCCATTGAGTCAGTGATGCCATCCAATCATCTTGTCCTCTGTCATCCCCTTCTTCTTCTGCCTTCAATCTTTCCCAACATCAGGGTCTTTTCAAATGAGTCAGTTCTTCGCATCAGGTGGCCAAAGTATTGGAGTTTCAGCTTCAACATCATTCTTTCCAATGAATACCCAGGACTGATCTCTTTAGGATTGACTGGTTTGATCTCCTTGCAGTCCAGGGGACTCTCAAGAGTCTTCTCCAGTGCCGTGTTCAGAAACATAAATTCTTTGGCGCTCAGCTTTCTTTATGGTCCAACTCTTACATCCATACGTGACTACTGGAAAAATCATAGCTTTGACTATACCGTCCTTTGTCGGCACAGTAATGTCTCTGCATTTTAATGTGCTGTGTAGGTTTGGCATTTGGTGACAATACTTGGTATCGTACACAGATTTCTTAAACTGCAACCACCCCCCCCCCCCCCACCCAATATGACTGTCTTCATGGTTTGTGTTGGTGTGGGAGAAGACACAGCCATGGTGGTGCGCATTTTACTAGGTTAGCTAATAAGAGAAAGTGAAAATAATAGTAGTAAAGAAGTATCACAGGCTTAAAATTGATATATTTCAGTTTCAAAGCCTCTGGTGGTTTCATGTCATGGACTTTGAACCAAGATTATACAGGTTCTGTTCTGTTCTGTTCAGTCGCTCAGTCGTGTCCGACTCTTTGCGACCTCGTGGTCTGTAGCCTACCAGGCTTCTCCGTCCATGGGATTCTCCAGGCAAGAGTACTGGAGTGGGTTACCATTTCCTTCTCCAGGGGATCTTCCCGACCCAGGGATCGAACCCGGGTCTCCCGCATTGGAGGCAGACGCTTTAACCTCTGAGCCACCAGGGAAGCCCATTATACAGGTTAGTAACAAAAATTTGCTTATATAATTAGATTTTAAGCACCTTCAGGACACTTCCTTATACCCTAACATAGTATAGGGGCCACAGTTATTTATAATATTATGAATTCTTTTTCTAGACCTTTCCCCACCTCTATCTTATAGTAAATAAAACACCTCATTTCTGCTGTCTAGGGCCATCTCTTTGATTTGCCATCACGATTGATTCCGTAAAGCACAGTTTGCTTCTTCATGCCATTTCTTGTGCCCATTCCTAATATTTAAAGTAGATTTTTTTTTTGTACACAACTTACTTAGAAATGGATCATTTACCTATTCTGACAATCCTGTCTTTTAGTTGGTACATTTAGGCCATTTACATTTAATTAATTGTTGCTGGGCACCATTTTGTTCTTTGTTTTCTGTTTGTTCTATCTGTTCTTTCTTTTTCTGGCTTTGTCTGGATTGAGTTATTTTTCTTTGAGTCCATTCTATTTTTACTATTGGCTTATTCATCTATACCTCTTTTTTTTTTCATTTTGGTTTTATATTTTTTATGTACCTCTTTGTTGCCTAATTTAACTTATTAAATTTGTCTCCAAATCCTCTGTTCATCCTCTTATGACTATTTCAGTGACTGACTTCGCTGCCCAATTAATTGGTCTTTATCTTTCTCGCTTAACTCCGATGTGTTGCCAAATTCTTATTATTCTACCAATTGAATATTACTTGAATTTATCCATTCCTTCCACTGATACCTTCTCTAGTCAGATACTATAACCTGCACAAAGCTGAGCTCTTTTGGGGAACAGTTTTAACTTTGGTAGTCAAAGAAATACAGGTCTTAACATTGACAGAGAATTGACAAACCACTTATGTTTTTACTCTGGTCTCTTGAAAAACCAGAATGTGGTTTTATAATAATTGCAAAACTTAAAGTTTCTCTGTATCACTTTATGAATTTTTCTTATTCTTCCTCATCACAGTTTCACAACAGCTCTCATACTCTTTCCTTTCAACCAGTCTCCTCCCAAAGAATGAACACCAACTCTCTCAGTTTCAGTTTTGAGTCTCTCCTGTGTTCTTTATGGATCTGTTCTCAGCCCATTCCACAATGAATCAGTCAAGTTGCTTTCAAAATTGAAATTACAATGGCAAAATTCTCTTTGGAGGTGAGGAAGCAGAGACTGGCTACCTATTTGCTAATATTTTATTTTTTAAACTTTAATGCAGCTATCATTTCTTAGATGGAGAAGGAAATGATAACCCACTCCAGTACTCTTGCCTGGGAAATCCCACGGACAGAGGAGCCTGGTAGGCTGCAGTCCATGGGGTCGTGAAGAGTCAGACATGACTGACTTCACTTTCACTTTTCACTTTCATGCATTGGAGAAGGAAATGGCAACCCACTCCAATATTCTTGCCTGGAGAATCCCAGGGACAGAGGAGCCTGGTGGGCTGCTGTCTATGGGTTTGCACAGAGTCGGACACGACTGAAGCGACTTTGCAGCAGCAGCAGCATTTCTTAGACATATAATATCTATGTCTGGGAAAGGTTGGGGGCGGGAGGAGAAGGGGACGACAGAGAATGAGATGGCTGGATGGCATCACCAACTCTGTGGACATGAGTTTGAGTGAACTCCGGGAGTTGGTGATGGACAGGGAGGCCTGGCGTGCTGTGATTCATGGGGTCGTGGAGAGTCGGACACGACTGAGCGACTGAACTGAATAGATATGTAATGTTCTGTCTGGTTTTCCTGTCACCCCTCCCCCCACAGTTTAAAAAGTTTTGTTCTTCATGTTGTAGTCCGAATTGTAGTTTTAAAGTCTTTTAGTTTTAAACTTAAAATCCTTTCATGGTACCACTTTACTTTTCAGAAGAGCCTCAAACTTTGTAACATCACTTTTATCCTTGCTGTTTTGGATTTCAACTTACTTTTGAGTTTCAGATGTCAGGTTGCCTCTCTGAATTTAGCTCATATATCAGGTTTTCTGTCATGTCTAGACTTTTGTACCTGTTGCTAGCAATATTCTTCTCTCAGGTCTCAATTTAGATATAACTTCCTCAGGATATCTTTTCTTCTGTGTTCTTCCTTTCACTGGGCCTTTTCCTCCCTGTTAGATATCCCTCACTCCAACTGATTCTTTACCTGTCTTTTTTTTTTTTAATTGTTTTTAATTGAAGGATAATTGCTTTACAGAACTTTGTTGGTTTCTGTGAAAGGTCAGCATGAATCAGTCATAGAGGTATACGTATGTCCCCTCCCTTGAGCCTCCCTTCCATTTCCCTCTCCCTCCCACCCCTCTAGGTTGATACAGAGCCCCTGTTTGAGTTCTCTGAGTCATACAGCAAATTCCCATGGGCTGTCTATTTTATATATGGTCATGTAAGTTTCCATGATCCTCTCTCCATGGCTCTCACCCTCTCCTTCCTTCCCCCACCCCTGTGTCTGTACGTCTGTTCTCTGTGTCTGTGTTATTATGTTTGTGTTATCACGTCTGTTGTCACAGTTGTTTGACAGTTGTTAATGGGCTCTTAACAATACTAAGTATTTGAATCCATAAACATGGATTTACTTAAGTCTTTGATTTTTTTTGAATAGTGTTACATACTTTTCAGGGTACAAGCCTTATACTTCCTTGTCTAAATTTACCCTATGTATTTTACTCTTTTTGATGCTAAGTGACATATTATATTTGGATTGTTTATTGTTTATGTATAGAAATACAACTCAGTTTGCATATTCATTTTATATCCTGCAACTTTCCTGAACCCCGTCTATTAGCTTTTTAAATGTATTTTTAAGGATTTTTATTTATTACAATTATGTCATATGCAAATAGAGATAGTTTACTTCTCCCTTTCTTATTTGTGTGCTTTTTTATTTTTCTTGCCTAATTGCCCTGGCTTCAACTTAAGCACAACATTGAATAGAATGATAAGAGGTTGTCAGAAGGGGCATCCTGTCTTGTTCCTGATCTTAGGGGGAAAGTTTGCAGTCTTCGCCATTTAGTATGATGTTAGCTGTGGGTTTTTGTTGATGCTCTTTGCATGTTGAGGAAGTTTCCTTCTATTTTTATTATTTTTAGTTTATTTTTTTAGTTTATCTTGAAAAGATGTTGGATTTTGTAAAATTCTTTTTCTCTCTATTGAGATGATCGTGTATTTTTCTTCTAGTAATACAATTATATTGATTGAATTTCACTTTTTGAATTATCCTTATGTTCCTAGAGTAAATTACACTTGATCATGGTATAAGATCTTTTTAATACCTTGCTGGATTTGGTTTGCTAATATTTTATTGAGGACTTTTGCCTCAATTAGGGGTGTTGGTTATAGTTTTCTTTTTTGTGACATCTTTGTTTGGCTTTGGTGTCAGACCTCGTAGAATGAGTTGGGATGTTTGGGATTTATTTTTGAGTTGATGAAATGTTCTAAAATTGTTGTGATGGTTGCACAACTGACTACCCTAAAAAACGTTGAATTTTATGGTTAAATGGGTAGCTTGTATGGTATTTTTAAAAAACAAACAAACAAAAACTTACTAGCCCCTTACTCTGCAGGAAAAAAACCCACCAAAATAAAACTTTAGGCAAGGTGACCTATCTTTTTTGGCCCAGAGGCCTTTTCCTTGTCTTCAAAGCTCTTAACAGCCTTTCCAGCTATCATATTTCAGCATTACTTCTGACTTATCTTTGTATGTGACCGATCCAGTGATAGTGGTCAGCCCACTGTCCTGCTCACTGCTTCCTGCTTTGCCAGATGTCCAGACCATCTTGTGCATTTTGCTGCTTCATTCTGCCCAAGGACTGTTCCTGCTTGTCTTGAATATCACTGTCCGTCTTTCCCACCAATGACAATATATCCTTTCTTGCAAAGTTCTGTTCAAATTTCTTCTGTTTACTACTCTAGCCTGCAATTATCTTAGTCCCAAATGCCTACATCAGATGATTGTTGTCTCACTTAAAAAATTGTAATGTGTGATCTGGAATTACGTGTAAGTTTGCTTATGCAAAGAGTAGGATGGAATGTTTGAAATCGAAACTATTTTGGGAAATCTTGTATATATGTTTGTAGTGTCAATAGGTATACACTTTATTTTATGCATTTATAGTTAACTTACAAGTTTATAGGACTTTCCTGGTGGCTCAGACAGTAAAGCGTCTGCCTACAATGTGGGAGACTTGGGTTCTATCCCTAGGTCGGGAAGATCCTCTGGAGAAGGAGATGACAACCCACTCCAGTACTCTTGCCTGGAAAATCTCGTGAATGGAGGAGCCTGGTAGTCAACAGTCCATGGGGTCACAAAGAGCTGGACACTACTGAGCAACTAAACTTTCACCTTTCACAAGCTTATAGGGATGGCTTTTTATTTGCACTTCTCTGGTCTTCTCAAATGGTTCCTAGTGCTTTGAAGAAAGGCACGATGTGGTATTTTTGTTGTTGTTTAGTCACTAAGTTATTTCCAACACTTTTGTGACCCCATGGACTGTAGCCCACCAGTCTTCTCTGTTCCATGGAATTTCCCAGGCAAGAATACTGGAGTGGGTTGCCATTTCCTCCTCCAGGGGGTCTTTCCAACCCAGGGTTCAAACTCATGTCTCCTGCTTTGCAGGCAGATTGTTTACTACTGAGCCACCTGGGAAGCCCATGATGTGGTATACCTAGTCATTAACATTTTGTGCTGGGTAAGGATCTGTTGAACTATATGTATATGTTTGGAAATTAGAAAGATCAAGACTTTTCACTTGTTCTTTGAAGTTTTCCTTATATATTTCTAAAAAAATATTTTTTAAGAACATGTATTAGAGTGAAGTAAAAGTCGCTCAGTTGTGTCTGACTCTTTGCGACCCCATGGACTGTACAGTCCATGGAATTCTCCAGGGGATTGTCCCACCCAGGGATCGAACCCCAAGTCTCCTGCATTGCAGGCGGATTCTTTACCAGCTGAGCCACCCGGGAAGCCCAAAGAATCTCCTTCCCCACACCAGGAGTCCAACCTGGGCCACCTGGGTGAAAACCAGGAATCCTAAACGCTAGACACGTATTAGAATAGAACGTGTATTTACAGTAAGTCCTAATGTCTGAAGTCCATGTGCAAATGGGAGGCATAGGTAGTGAGACTGTTTATGTCACGACTGCATTTTGGCATGTGGTGACGTATAGCTGGGAGTTTGCATAAGCATAGTGGTATAATGTAAAGAACATGTTTCAAATAAAATAGAATTAGGTTCAAACTTCAGACATCTGTCTCATACATAGTTGTCAGAGGTTAAGCCTGAATCCAGGTTCAGGTTTGTCTGATTCCAAGACTGACAGTTAACCACTTTAGTATTTTGCATTCCATGCTTTTTAAGGCAAGTTAATTCATTTCTCTGAGCCTTAGTTTATTTACTTATTAAATGAACTTGATAATACTTACTGTGCAGAGATGTTTTGAGACACAAATAGGGATGTTTGTAAAGAATAAGGCAGAGAGCTTGCTCACAAAATAGGCAGGCCTATTAATCCTAGTAAAATATTTTGTTTTTTCAAAACAATTCCAACAGAAGAAATTTTGAAAGTATATCTGACACAGAGAAATTTGCTTATCTCTTGGCTTTAGAATATTGAACTCTTTGCTATACATCTTGGCACAGATTTTTGGTGTTTTATTTCTCTAGAATTTAGATAATTTTCCAAGTAAGTCATTTGTTAGCAATTTCTTCCGTTCTCATCTTTGTTGTTGTTCGTAATGAGTTATTGTCAAAGAAATAACAAAATTGTCATTAACCTCCCTTCTGAAGAATTTGAGGATATTTGGCGTTTGTGGTTAACTGCAACTGTTATTTATTTAAAACCTTAGGTTTTGAAGTTTCTGGAGTGAAGTTTAGGAAGGCTGATTTTTTTTTTCTTTTTTGGTTGGAAGCCATAGTAAGAATAAACTAGAGAAGTGGTTACTGGTTTTCATCTTGGTTGCGGAAGTATGTGTATGAGTATTTTGTTGATGTTGCTATAGAAACATAGTGAAAATCCAGCTTGGAAAACATCACAAATAAAGTATTGATTTGGCTACTTGAATTGTTTTTCATATGTTGGAATTATATCTAATTGATTTCAAAATGTCTTTGACTTGTTTTTCCTTTTCAGTCACAAATATCTAGGTATCAAAAGTTCAAGTCAGTATTGAGGATATTAACACTGATAATCATCTAAATATTTTTGGTTAGTACTATTCCTTAGAGGTTTGGGGAAATTTTTCTATTAAGATATTTGGGGAAAAATTTCTATTAAGGCAAATCCAAATTTCCTGTTTGTGATGGTGATGGACTGTAATTTAAAAAATGTGTATATCCATGTATTATAGTTTGTTTAGTTGGGGATTTTTCTTAATGAAAAACATATATATATATATATTTTTTTTTTTCACGTTTCGTGTATGTTTTCTTTTACACATTTATTATGGAGTTGTACTGGTCATGCTGACTGTTTTAGCTTTTTAATAAAGCTGCAGTTTGGGTCCGGAGAAAGTGATTCCACTCAGCAGTTTGTAGGGGAAAATAGCTCTGCTTCTGGTTTTTATAGACTCTCTTGCTCAAAGGAAGGACTTCCATTGAGTCAGTTACAACTTCAGTGGAAGATGTCTCGCAGCTGTGCCTTTTTGGTTTTGTTCCAGAGATAGTATTTGTGTGTACTGTCAGAATGTCTTAAAGGCCCACCCTGGAAAGGATTCAACTCTATAAAAGGAGTTTTGTTTTATAACCTTTCACATATTCTTATGGGGTTCTGGTGGTGACCGTGGTCTTTATTGTCTTGTCTTTTAAACTGGCATTTTATTGAGACACAGGCTTCGCAGTTTGAGAACAGGAATTACAGTTACGGTTATTGTATCTTGTAAATATATTTAACCAAGCCCTTGGCACACGCTGTGATTAAAGCAGAACAAAATACCCTTCTCCAAACCTTGCAATTTCAGTGACTTATTTTTTAGCTTATTTTTCTGGGCATCTGTAGTGATATGAAGATGGCACTCATTTTATGATATTCTTGATAATTTAATAGGTACTGATTTACAAATCAGTTAAGGTAGAAGATTCTGCGGGGCATCCCCAATTTTGAAAAACTTAAAATACCAATAACTTGCCATATTGAAAATTGTTAAGTTTAACTGATTTTGAATCCTGTGTTAACATGAATGCTAAGAGGATTATCATTGACTATATTCTAGGAGATTGGCCATATTTCCTCTTTGGTTTCATTTTCCTTGCACCTCTTCCTCTCCTAGTCCATGTATGTTTCCAGTTCCCTTCTCTTTGGCCTCTGGGCTAGAGATGTCCCTTATGCCATCCCAGATTAAATTTGTCTCTCTCTTCCGAACTTCCTGGCATTCATTTTCCTTTCTCTCCTTTGTATCTTGAACCTCTCCCTACTTTGTCTTTCCCACCAAAAGCCTGCACCAGATAAAATAACCAAAACATCTCCTGGATAGGCAGATTGTCTCGCAGCCGTACTTCTTCTTGTTATTGCTGTCGTTTCTTCCAGCCTCTTCTCTGGCACTACATTTCAGGGATTAGTTTACCCCATTTTCATAAGTATTTTTCCTTTAGCCAATTGTCCTTTTCTGCTCCTGTCCACTGGACTTGCTCTTTGAGGTTATCAGCAGTCTTTCATGATACCTTCAAAGCCTTATTTGGTACCCTTCGCCTGTTGTCCATGGCTCCCAGCCCAGCTCTTCTCTTGGGGCAATATTTGCTTGGTTTGATGTCTTTATCTTATTCTGGTCCTTCCCACCCTCCTTCGTAGGTTCTTTGCTCCCTGCCTGGTTATTTACTACGAGCACTTTTTTTTTTTTTTTAACCTCTGTCTTGCCTTGGGTTTCGTCTCTTCTATAGCTTCAAATTACACTGATTGACCAAGTAGTTCCAAATCTTAGCATGGAAACCTAGGCTCTGTGGTTCAGACACATATCTCCAGCTGGCCTGATTTTCCATCCAGATGTCACACAGTCACTTAGTTCAAATGTGTTAAAAGTGGAAGCTTGGGCTTCTTCCATCCGTCTTTCTTCCATCCATATTCTTTTTGGAAATCTATCTCTAGGTTCATGTACATGCTGTGTCTGACTTTTGAGTGCCAGGAACCTGGGACCTTTGTTCTCCCTGACTCCCACTGCTCAATTCTTTTATCAAATCCTGTCCATTTTAACTACTAAATATTTACTGACGTCATCTCTTCATTTGCTTCCCTGTTGCCTCTGTGTCAGTTTAGATGCTATTTTCTGGAACACCGGAGCCTCTGCTTAACCAGTGTTCTTTTACTGTGGCATTTGTTATCACATGAGTGCCGAAGCCATCCTCCCGAAATGTAAAATGAATCTTATTTTTCATTGCCTACGGGACAGAGTTGAAACATCTGAGCTTAGTGTACTCAGCACTCATTATTTGGCTGCTACCTCCCTTGTCCCATTTCCTCCATTCCCCACCCCGTATTCTGGGCAGATGAGGTGTGGACTTGCTGTTCTCAGCAATGCTTTTATCTCTGGTGATTCTGTGCCTTCACTGTCTGTTCCCACGGTGGGGAGTGTGCTTTAACCCGCTTACAATCAGCCCTCCTTCTCCTTCAAGGTCAGCGCCGGCGTCACCTTGGGAAGCATTCTTCCCTCATCAGGTCAGTTACTGTTGAAATGTTTACGCCTATATTTTAGCTCTGTTCTCTTTGTAGTGTAATTATTTATTTAAATACTCTTCTCTTGCACTGCGGGAGCCAAGTTTTATACAGGTGTGTATCCTGAACAGCTGTCAGTAGGCAAAGGATAATCCTCATTGAATGAACGGATCTTAGCAAAACCTAAAATTACAGAATTCAGGATCTCATAGGTACAGATAATGGTGAGTCCTCTAGCTTTTGAAAGTCGCTCAGTCGTGTCCGACTCTTTGCAACCCCATGGGCTATATAGTCCATGGAATTCTCCAGGCCAGAATACCACGAGTGGGTAGACTTTCCCTTTTCCAGGGGATCTTCCCAACCCAGGGAAAGAACCCAGGTCTCCCGGGTTGCGAATGGATTCTTTATCAGCTGAGCCACAAGGGAAGCCCAAGAATACTGGCGTGGGTAGCCTATCCCTTCTTCCATGTATCTTCCTGATCCAGGAATTGAACTGGGGTCTCCTGCATTGCAGGCAGATTCTTTACCAACTGAGCTATCAGGGAAGCCCCCACTCTAGCTTAATGTTGGATATTTATTGTTTTAGGTGGGGAGGGGCTGTGCATTGAGAGTGTATTAGCACTTGTGCTTAGGGTTTTCTTTCATAATTCAGATTTGGAGAGGTAAGTTTCTGTAGAAATGAAAGAAAGAAGTGAGTGGAGCGACAGTTTCAAAATATGGAGGTAATAAAGATGTGGAGGGTTGGAAGTACCCTGGATCTTCAAACAAGTGCCCAAACTTATGCAGATGGCAGGCTGGAGGAAGATAGTGACACAAGCGAAGTGAGGCGAGGACCCCAGATGGGGTTGTGTGTCCCTAGAGCCTGACAAATAGCTGGGCACTGTACATTGCATGCACCTTAACATTTCTGTGGCTTGTCTGCTGTGCTGAACTTTCTACAACATGTTTTTTGATAAGAGCCTTATGTTGGCAGGTTTCCTGTTTATGTGGTTCTAGTAGGGGTCTTGGAAATAGTAGTGGTTGTTTTAAAGGGAAAGAAAGAAAAGAAGGGAAACTATGGAGGGTAGCTTTAGGGTCGGGGAGCAGTTTTCTTTCTACAAGTTGAGGAAAAAATAAATGATGGCAGATTACTGTAGGTTAATGTTTGACTTAATAAGTGTAATGGCATATTCAATCATTTTGAGGAGAAAGCCTAGGTGAATTTTTTGATGATTGAAATTGTGTGTTTAATAGTCATTTGCATTCATGTAACATTTTGCTTTGGACTAGTAACTCTTGTGTAGGTTCTCCTGTGATGCTCTCAAGAATCCCATAATATAGGTAGTTTATCTGCTGGTACCTTCATTTTATAGACTTAGTTAAGTGACAACATGGAGTAATGTCCAGACTGTTCACACGTGAATTTAATGTTATTGCAGATTGGGGAGATTAGATAATTTCTTGACAATGACTTCTTTATTTTGGAAATATACTTTTTTGGGGAGCAGGAAGGTGTAGGGTTTTTCTTGGATCCAGAGGATAGGGCAGAGTTGGGGAGCTTTTGGGGGGTCGGCTGGATGCCTAGCATCAGGGATCTTTGTTTCTTCTGGCCCTTGGACAGCCATAAAAGCTCTCTGTTTCTGGGTATCTTCTCAAGAGTGTCTTGGCCCTTACCCTCACATCCAGGCAGTACAGTCTGCAGTGCGGAAATGCAAATAGAGGTATTAGGCAGAATCTGATATCCAGCCTGGGTTCGGCTCCTGATTTACTGTGTAACTTGGACAAGTGACCTAACTTCTGGGTTTCAGGTTCCCCGTCTATGAAAGGCAAGTACAGGAGGTGCATAGGAGCTGAGATCTCTTTTGGTTCTATATTTGTTTTATAAGAATCCCATTTTGCTTGGTCATGTGGATAGTATTGCCCTGGTGCTAGCAAGATCTTTGTTTCTGCTTTGTATGTGTTGGGCTTTGTGATAATTATTTTTTTAATCTGTAAGTCAAGGAGAGTCATTACCACACTATTAGCAGAATCATTTGTTCATCTCAAATGAGAGATGAATGAGCCTAAACATTGTAAGCCTATAATGCCTTCCTTGTCCTCCCCAAGGAACTTGTCCACTTTGCTGTGTCCTGACTATACCTCTGTTACAATCCTTATCCCATGTGGTATAATTATTTGTTTATGTATCTGTCTTCCCTGCTAGACTGTGAAATCCCTGAGGACTGGTGTGGGGATGAACTTTCCAGTCCTGAGGGCTTAGACCAGTGTCTGGGGCAAAGGGGGAACTCAGCAAAGTTTTCTCAGATGTAAGTGAAATGAAAATAACACATTTTAAAGTAAATGCTGAATTTCTGTACTGGTCTGAATGTGTAATTCTGATAGTGATGCTTTTGACTTTTGAAGTTTAAAAATAAAAGGGGGGATGGGTGGGCATTTGTTCCTGCTTTGTCCTAACACTTCTTAGATGGTTTCAGAACATTAACTTGTTGTTTAGAGAGTCCTAACTGCCATCCCTTTGTTCTTTTGCTTCCCTCCTGTACCTGCTCCTGCTGTCTCTCTCCAAACCCCCTGTAAAAAGCTGGGGTCATAGGAAATTTTTCTTGCCCAGAGTCTCATAAATCTGTAGTACTTTCTAATGTTACATTTTACAAAGTATGGTAGGAAAGAAACTTTGTGAGTGACTTATGTGCAGTTGTGCAAATTATTATGGATTTAGCACCTGAGAGAAGTTAAACTGTGGTGTGTGGTCAAAAGATAACCAGAGGCTGTGGAACTAGTGTAGCAGTTGTTTTGGTTTTTTTGTTTGGTTGTTTTTTTCTTTTTGTTGACATCAATGGCAATGATCCTATGAAATGTGGACTGTTAGAAAATTTTATAGACAAGTTGAAATTCATCCAGCTTGAGAGAATCATAAAACTTTTCTCCACGTTTTGTTTAGGAAGGATAGTCTTGCATGATGATTGGTATATAGCAAAGTTGGATTCTCTGTGAAATCAGTATAGAGTTCAAAAACAGGGGGGTTATTTTTTATTTTTTGGAGTACTCTTTAGGTTATTTTAGGGTTATGCTATAAAATTGTACTTTTTTTCTGGTTTGGTAGTGATATATGCTTCTCCAAAAGAGGCTAGATGAATAATGGGGAGAAAGGAGACTGAAGGAACCCTTCTGCTCACTGTCTTTCTGTGACACTGAGAACTTTATTTTCTGCACAGAGTTGGTGTCCTCTATGGTCTTGGAGCTTTGAGTCACCAGCAGGTTATTGCATCCTTGCATCCTACTCAGTTACATTCCTTTTCCTCAAAGTCAGGGAAATAGGACATTTTGTACAAGTCAAGAAATCATTTTACTGGGTTTAATTTTATTTATACATCAACTTAACTATGCAAATATAGGAAAAAATAATCCCCACCTACACCCAACCAGCTCCCTTGAATACTGAAGTAGTATTCTGAGGATAAACTTCTAATTTCCCCTTTTCATGAAACAATAAAACATTGCCAAAGCAAGGCTATTTAGGATCTTCCTAAGACAGATGCAATAGATACATATTTATATGAGCAATTTTTTATATTTAAGACCTTACAGCATATGTGTTTTATGTATTTTAATGTGTTTAAAGCCTTACTGGAAATAATTTAAATGATACTGGTCCTAGTTTGTAAATTCTCTGCCAGGAACCCACAGAGTAACTTTATTTATAAGTTATTTCACTTCTTTGGGTTTAGTTTACTCATCTGGTAAACAAGGGTGTTGAAATTGAGGTAATGCAGCATTGGTCGGAGAAGGAAATGGCAACCAACTCCAGCGTTCTTGCCTGGAGAATCCCAGGGACGACGGAGCCTGGTGGGCTGCCGTCCATGGGCTCGCACAGAGTCGGACACGACTGAAGCGACTTAGCAGCAGCAGCAGCAGCATTGGTGGAAAAGTGTGTTGTCTTTGAAGAAAACTGCTCTCCACTGTACCTTCAATGCCACTAGTGTTGGTTTTGAAGCAGACTAAACTGGTGTAATCTCTACCTCTACCATTTATTGAGTATATGAGTTTTGGAAACTCATTTAAATTCTCTGGGTTCTCCTTTTATCCACTCTGTTAATGACTTGTTCTTCTTTCAAATCAGCTGCTCAGTCATGTCTGACTCTTTGTGACCCCATGGACTGTGGCCTGCCAGGCTCCTCTGTCCACAGGTACTCACCAGGCAAGAATACTTGAGTGGGTTGCCATGCCCTCCTCCAGGGGGTTTTCCCAACCCAGGGATCGAACTCAGGTCTCCAGCATTGTAGGTGGATTCTTTACTGTCTGATCTACCAGGAAGCCCTATGGAGCAATACATTTTAGAAAAAGGTTTATAGCCAGTATTTTTTTAAGTCAGTATACTGAAGTAAATCTGCCATCCTACTGCTGTTTCTATTGCCGTTTCTATGTTTTAAAATATACGTTTAACAAATGTGGGAAAAACACAATCTGAATAAAAGATGGATTAAACAAATTTTGCTCTATTAAGTTCAGTTCAGTCACTCAGTCGTGTCCGACTCTTTGCAACCCCATGAGCTGCAGCATGCCAGGCCTTCCTGTCCAACACCAACTCCTGGAGCCCACCCAAACTCATGTCCATTGAGTCAGTGATGCCATCTGACCATCTCATCCTCTGTCGTCCCCTTCTCCTCCTGCCCTCAATCTTTCCCAGCATCAGGGTCTTTTCAAAGGAGTCAGCTCTTTGCATGAGGTGGCCCAAGTGTTGGAGTTTCAGCTTCAACATTAGTCATTCCAATGAACACCCAGAACTGATCTCCTTTAGGATGAACTGGTTGGATCTCCTTGCAGCCCAAGGACTCTCAAGAGTCTTCTCCAACACCACAGTTCAAAAGCATCAATTCATCGGCACTTAGCTTTCTTTATAGTCCAACTCTCACATCCATACATGACCACTGGAAAAACCATAGCCTTGACTAGACAGACCTTTGTTGGCAAAGTAATATCTCTGCTTTTTAATATGCTGTCTAGGTTGGTCAGAACTTTTCTTCCAAGGAGTAAGCGTCTTTTAATTTCATGGCTGCAGTCACCATCTGCAGTGATTTTCGAGCCCCAAAAAATAAAGTCAGCCACTGTTTCCACTGTTTACCCATCTATTTGCCATGAAGTGATGGGGCCAGATGCCGTGATCTTAGTTTTCTGAATGTTGCGCTTTAAGCCAACTTTTTCACTCTCCTCTTTCACTTTCATCAAGAGGCTTTTTAGTTCCTCTTCACTTTCTGCCGTAAGGGTGGTGTCATCTGCATATCTGAGGTTATTGATATTTCTCCTAGCAATCTTGATTCCAGCTGGTGCTTCCTCCAGCCCAATGTTTCTCATGATGTACTCTGCATATAAGTTAAATAAGGTGACAACATACAGCCTTGACGTACTCCTTTTCCTATTTGGAACCAGTCTGTTGTTTCATGTCCAGTTCTAACTGTTGCTTCCTGACCTGCATACGGGTTTTTCAAGAGGCAGGTCAGGTGGTCTGGTATTCCCATCTCTTTCAGAATTTTCCACAGTTTATTGTGATCCACACAGTCAAAAGCTTTGGCATAGTCAATCAAGCCCTAGTAAAAAACTCACCAAATTGCCCTTTTGTGAACCAGTGAAAGCTTTGTGGGTGGATAGTGAAGTTTAGTTCCATTATATAGAATGATTTTTTTTTTTAAGTTTGTGTTTGTTCATTTTGACAGAGATTAATCTCTTCAGAGCCACTACTGAAACATATTTTCATTAAGTTCCTTTAAAGGAAAACTTACTTTTTCTCTCCTAGTTGGTATGAGTGATATCGTGTTCATTTAATTATCTAATGTTTTATTTGTAATAATTCTTTTTTTAAAAAGTGCTGTAGGTGAATGTGAACATATAATACTCATTGACTTAAGAACTGTTTGATAGGAGAGCAGTGTGGTGTGGTAACAGGGTCAAGATGTAAATTTGTATACCTAGATGCAGAGTCTATCTTGGTCCTTATTGGTTAATGTAAATATCTATACTGGGGGAAAAAACCAATCAGAATTTAATGTGGAAATGTAAGGGAGAAGGGGGATGGTAATGTAGAATTAAGGAAGGTTGGTTTTTTTCAAAGCTCTCTGAGCTGAATCTTAGAATAATTGCATTTCCCTTTAGTGACCATAAATTTACTTTGCTTCCATATGTATTTGTATTCATATGACAGATGGATGTAGGATTTCACCTTTTGTATCCATCATTGCTCAATTTGGGATGACAATATAATAATAAGATAAGAATTTATCAGCTTTGTAACTATATGAGGGTACCTATAAATCTAGATTGAAACGGGCCTTCCTTTAAATACAGTGTGAATGAATTAGCAAATTTTCTTACAAATTAATCAAAATAGTTCAGTTTTTAATATATAGAAATGAAATGTATATGTATTTGAATGGTTTTTCTATATCAAAATATATATACCAGTTTTATCAAGAAAGATGAGTAGACTGTACGTTATGTGCATATGCTTTTGGTGTCTGTTTATAGGGTGGATTAAAATAGCAAGAAATAAAAACAGAGTTGAGGGGTGCAAACTCAAAGCAATGTAAAAACGATACAAAAAACGAGGGAAAAATTCCCTAGCAGTAGTAGAATTGTGAAGAGTTATAATCATAGGATTACAGTTGTGCCATTAAAACTATTCTTTATGTAAAGTGTTCTTCACTTAGTGGGTAGAAGAGACAGCAAGAGGATGACTTTTTCTTTGACCTATGTGGGTTTTCTAGCTGAGGCATGAAGTAACTTGGAACCACGCTGGGCTTTTCTACTGAGCATGCCCTTCTCCAGCGGGGTCTGGCCTGGGTGGGGCCGGTCTTGCTCATTAAGCAGTTGGAAGCTGGATTTCCATCCTCTTTCCACAGGCTTCTAATGACAGGGAACAGCAGGCAGCGGGCTTGATGTACTCCTGTAAAACTGCGTATGTATTTTGAGTCGGGGAGTGTTAGGAAATTTCTATTGTAGCAGTTAGGTTTGGGGGTATATATTCATTTTTGCTTTTGAAAAAAGTTTGCCTTTCGGACTGTCAGTATCTAGGAGACTGAAAATTTGGACAGTACTCATGTACAGAGTACAGAGTAGATGGAATCTGATTATGTGCACTATCTGGCAAGGGAATATGTTCAGTTATATTTGAACCAAGCCCTGTGAAAAATGTGTATGTAATTTTAGACTATTTGTTTGCATTTTCTAAGGCAAATGTTGAGTTTTGTCAAGTTATCTTTACTGTAATTGCCTTTTTAGGTTTGACCTATAAGTATAGTGGAGCCAGCTGGTTTTAGATATTTGTTCTACTGTTTCACAATTGATTTATTCAGTGGTACTATATACTGTGCAAAAATGAGTCACTCCTAAAGCACAATGAGGACTGTGTAAGGTTAATAGCATACAGTTATTTTTTTAGCATGTTAAAAGATGATAGGTTTCAATTAGCATGAAAATGAAACATTTTTTAAATTAACTCCTTTGATTAAAAAACATTACGGCTAGCAGAGATTTGAATTTGCTTTTTACTTTTAACACCTACAGATTAATGGTCATTAAGAGCTATCAAGAATTATATATTGTTTTAATGCTGTCACGGCCTAAGTAAATATTAATTGAATAATAGGTATCAACTTCTTTTACTGAATATTTAATCTGTTTTCACATTGAAGAAATGTGAAAAACCTACCATGTTGCCCAGATTCAAACATCCAGATTTAGAAAAAGTCTTCTTCATGCTTCTTCTTGATATAATTTACCTGCCTAACAACTTTGCTTCTGAAAGAAACTTGTTATGTTGCTGTTGCTGCTGCTGCTAAGTCACATCAGTCGTGTCCGACTCTGTGTGACCCCATAGACAGCAGCCCACCAGGCTCCCCTCCCTGGGATTCTCCATGTTGCTACTTTCTATCAAAATGAAAAGCAGTACCATTGTGATGACTGGATTACATCTGTAAGTTCCTTCTTTACTGTTGACATTGCCCGGAATGTTAGACCATTGAGGAAATTACTGAGTGTTTTGTGGGGGAGGTGCATATATACTTGTGAAGTTTAAGCTTTCTGTTTTTAGGTTTAACAGAGTTGTCTCTTCAAACTATTGACACCTCAGGTGAGGGAATAAATGTCTATGGAATTGATGCTGATGACCTGGACAGTCATTCGTAGGACCCCCACCTTCCCTATGAACTGTCTCTCTGGGAGTGTTCCAGTACATGTTGTATGATATATTGATGACCTATCGTTTAACATCATAGCTGGATCACAAAGAAAGTTGGAAAGGGAAATTTTAAACTTTGAAATTTTGTTGGCTTGAAATTTTTGGTGGGTTCCAAGGGTTGGAATACCTAGCATATTCTCCAGTAGATTCCTCTACCAAATCACGTTTACAGATGTTGCATTTTGAGAATCTTACCTCCAAAGAAACAAATATATTTAACCAAAGTGAAAGCTTGTCCCTAGCCAGCATGACCTAAAAAGTAGTTGTTTAAAACTTTGACTAAGTAGTTTTGAATGTACTAATGCTCAGAGTAGAACTACTTGGGGAAAAGAAAAAGTTTTTAAGCATTCCAGATGGCATGTCTGTAATTCCATTGTAATTACAGCTTTTCCCGCCTGGGGAAAGTTGCTTTTATCACGCTTGGAGGGTCCATATGCTAACGGTCTATGGCACCTTCAGCTGACCAACTGGAGGACTGGCTGGCCTTCACATTGGGATCTGCTTACCTAAGCTAGAAAGATCGTTCCGTTTATAGTCTCATATTTTAAGAATACATGCTATGCATTGACGTAACTCTTTGGCAGTGCTGTAAATATTGTAAAATGATAGAGGAGCTAACGACCAAAACTGAAAAATTGAATTCCATTTTTTGACAAGGTTTAGGTATTTATGCTTGTCAACTGCAGTGTTCCAAAGCTTATGGAGAAGAGGATTTGAAAGTGTGAGATCAGTGTAGGCTCCAGCCTGGTGGCCTTGTCATAGCGTGGGGAGTTGATTGAGTTTGACAGGCTTTTGTCTTATGACCTATTAAAATGCAGCGTCTGCAGCCTGTGCATTTATCCTGTGCAGTTAACCTTGGTGGATTTGTTGTTAGCTTATTTGAGAAAAGCCTCCTGAACCACTGTTATTTTTTAGTGAAAGAATTTAGAGTTTACTTCACACAGAAATAATATTAGACTGGTTGTAGATGACTGCTTGGTACCTGGTGAGTTTTACGTTGGGGCTGGGTGAGGATCCCTCGCAGAAGGTGGTTGTGGGATGACTCAGAATTGTACTCCCTGGTATCTCTTATGACAAAGTGAGAATATTGGTGGTGTTTTTGCTGCTGGGAGCCTAGTTATGACATCAGTGGAAGAAACTGCAAGTAGGTATGTTTTTCTTCTCCATTGAACATTCTGTTTAATGATGATGGTCCAAAGCAATGTTCCCCTAACACTAGGAACATCACGAAAGACGGTTATCGAGAAGCTACCGGCTGCCTACCAGTGCACTGGGAACATGCAGTTACTTATTTGCACAACAGTACACCCTTCATGGAAGCACAGGAGCAGATGCGGGGTGGGGAAGCGGTGTGCACAGGAAACACGACATCCTCATGCTGCTTAAGCCAATTTTATTCCTGCCTTTCCCTCTAAATGAAGAAGAAGCTGCAGACCAAGATTGGAGATGTTTGTGTGTGACCAGCTTAGGAATTTAATAAGAATCTTCCCATGCTGTTTTACTCTCCTTTGAAAACATTTCCTCAACTTTCAGAGAAATTACTTCCAAGTTCTCTGTTCCAACTCCTCCAGCAGAGAATAAGGAATACTAATTTTTTTTTTTTTTTTGTCTACTTGTGTAGGCACCAATATTTTTGTTAGCAAAAGACAGGTTTTTGTTTTAGCTTCTTCTGAGAAGGATAAAAAACTGGCAAGGTTTCCTAAGGAACTCTCGGGGCTATTATTATTTTTATGAAATGAATACTTGATGTACTTCTTAAAATATGTCTGTCTGGCTGCTCTAAAAGCTTAGGTGTTTGAGCTTTTCCTGCTTTCAAGAACAGGCTTTGCAGGGTAAGGTGTGGGTTCGTAAAGTATGCTGAATCGGAGGCTAGGAAAAATCATTCTTTTGAGAATGTAGAGATAATCTTAAAGGTCATATGCTAAGAAATAAATTTTATTTTAGGCTGTCTTAATGCTACTGCTGAGCTGGAATAGATTGGAAGGCTTTTGCACCCAGACTGTTCATTTGTGAGGTCAGAGCTATGTGACAGGTCAAGGTGACATCGTCACTTGTGGCAGTGTGACATTCAAGTTGTCTCCAAGAAAGCCGACCAATTTGCTGAGTTCACTTAATGCATAAAATATTTTAATGCATAAGTATTGTCCTCCTCATAAAGTATTTAAGTCTTCAGTTTGCAAACGTCCACTCTGATTTCTTTGTCTCCATCTCTGCATCTCATCGACTCGGTCGTCATCCAGTCCCCATAATCACTGCTGTTTTCATTATGCTTATACAGGCAGATATGTGCATGTGGATTCACATACTTAACCTGCCACACACATTACTTTCAGCCCACAAGGTGCAGCATGTCTAATGTGCTATCTGAGTCTTACTTTTTAGACTTGTGTAACTGGGAGATATTTCTGTAATAGGTGGAAACCTTCCTCTTCTTCTTTATAGCTGCATAGTATTCTGCTGTATTAAGGTTGCATAGTGTCACCTATAGATGGACATTGGTCTGTTACTGTTACAAGCAGTGTTACAGGGAATCATCAGTGCATAAGTGTTGTACATATTCAGATGTATCTGGAGGATACATCCCCACAAGCAGAGTAACTGGTTTATGTACGCATTTGGAACTTTGATAGCTGTTGGCAAACCGACTCCCATTGGATCTGTCCCAATTTACTCTTTTACTGGCAGTTATCTGAGAATGGCCTCTGTTCCCATAATCTTGCTCAGTGATTACATGATTAAGCTTTTGGATTTTTCCATGCTAAATTTTTAGCTTGTATTTATTTCACTATGAGTGTGGTAAGCGTCTTTTCATGGGTTCATACATTTCATGGGTCCTTTGTATTTCTTTTTTTTCCTCTTAACTCTTTACTCATCCTTCAATCGCTATTTTCCCTTTTGGACGGTTGGTCAGCCTAGCTGACAATTTATTTTGGAAGTTTTTTCTTTAACTTTTTATTTTGTATTGGGGTATAGGCTGTTAACAATGTTGTGATAGATTCAGATGAACAGCGAAGGGACTCAGCCATACATATACCTGTGTCCATTCTCGTCCCTTAAACTCCCTGTTTTGGAGTTTTGATGTTGAAGAAATTTATAACCAGGGCTATTTTATTCGTCTTTTTATTCAAATTACTTAAATTTTGCTAGAGAGAAAATATATTTCTAGCAAATACAATTGAGAATGAGAATTAAGTGCTCTTTAAAAAGCGTGATACCTGTTTGTGTTTTATGAGTCTTTAACCAAGATTTCCCATGTGTGACTTCCTGAAGAGCTGACAACGGTGGTTGTAAAGAAAACCATCGTCAGCTTTTCAAACTGGTTGTGATTTCTGAATTTAAATCACCAAAGTTCCGAGTTAATGGCGAGTGGTTTAAATATGTATTGCTGCTCATATTGCTGCTTCTGTGCCCCACTAGGCTGAGAGTAGGCTTCTTTCTTCTATGTTACTGATGTCTGGTACATAGGTTATGACAGTCCTCAGAAAACATTTGTTTGAAAGAAGGGGCTAAGATGCTGATATAACCCACATCCTGAAAGAGGGTAAAACTTATCAGGGGCTCTATTAAATCATGTTGCTTTGGGTTGTAGACCACCAAGTGGTGGTAATAGTTTATGGATTTTTGTTTTTCAGCAAATAATAAACTTTAAGGAATTGTGCTAGATGCTGGTTATACGACAGTGAAGTTGTTTGAGATTGCTGGCAGGATTGCCCAAAGTCTTTGGAGCCAGATGTCCTGGGTTTGGATCCTGGCTCTTCCATTTACTTACTGGTTGTGGGGCTCCGCTCATGCCGTTGATCCTCATTTACCTTCTTGATCCTCATTTACCTTCATCGTGTGCAGCATGGAAGTAATTTTAGTTTCTCCCACAAAGGTTGTGAGTATTAAAGGAATTGCTTCATGTAAAATCTCTAGAAGAGTGTTCAGCCAATAGCTGATATTATCATTTATTGTTATTTCTGTTCTATTAATATCCTTAGTGAAGATACATATATTGTCCCTTCTTTTTTAGAATCCCTATTTGATGACTGTGACCCAGCATTTATTATGAATTTATTTTGTGCCAGGCACTTTATGTATAGCATCTAATTTAACCCTTAGAGACACCCAGTGGGTATGTATAAATATCTCTGTTTTGCTGATGAGGAAACTGAGACTCAGTGAGTCTCAATAGCTTGTCCGTGGTTTCGTGGCAAGTATGAGACAAGAACTGGAATCCTAACCCTGTTCTCTTCAGTTCCTAGACTTGATCTTCAAACCATCATGTTATTTTATCCAAAGATTATAGTTGGTTTTGCACACAAAGAATGTAGCTCCAACTCTGGCCTTTACAAAAATTCAGGGCCCCATCTGAGAGAAGGAATTTGAGCAAACACAGTTCATCGATAATTCTGACCCCACAAGTCAGTGTGTGTAATTGATTAACGAGGAGCCAACAGAATCTGAATGTCTATTGCCTTGATGAGGGTGTGAGGCTGGAGCGCCCCAAATGACAAGGTTTATGTGCATTTTGATTATGAGAATGATGGTATGTAGCTTTGGGATCCTTAATGATTTATGCACAGCCTCTGGTATGCTGAGCTTCAGGAAAGGGCAGCAGTTCCTAGGATGACCCAAGTTGCCTGTGGAAAAGACTTTGCCTTGCTTAGATTTCTTTCTTGACTTGATTCTTAATGAGAACAGCAGAGACTTGCTTTTAACAAATCAGATTGTTAGTACTTACCTTAGGTATTTTGGGGCTTGGATGTTGTGGAGAATAATGCCTTGATTTTCACTTACCCTCCTGTCCAGTGTATGAATAAGGGGAATCATACTTTGAACTCTAAGATAGTTTGTTTCATTTTTATTTAGAGTTGATAGAATGACAAATTAATGGCTTATCTCTCGAATATTAACTCCAGTGTCCTGTGCTTTGCTTAGTCGCTCAGTCGTGTCTGACTTTTTATGACCCTTGGACTGTAACTTGCCAGGCTTCTCTGTCCATGGGGATTCTCCAGGCAAGAATACTGGAGTGGATTGCCATGTCCTCCTCCAGGGGATCTTCCCAACCCAGGGATCAAATCCAGGTCTCCTGCATTGCAGGCAGATTCTTTACCATCTGACCCACCAGGGAAGCCCAAGAATACTGGAGTGGGTAGCCTATCCCATCTCCAGGCGGTCTGCCTGACCTAGGAATCGAACTGGGGTCTCCTGCATTGCAGGCAGATTCTTTACCAGCTGAACTACCAGGGAAGACCATTAACTCTAATACTAGGTTTAAAAAAATTGAACATCTGGAAAAAGTGGAGCATTTGGACAACCATGGCTTTTAGGCATGAGGGTTTTAAATAATTGTAAAGAATGAGATGGCTGGATGGCATCACCGACTCTGTGGACATGAGTTTGAGTGAACTCCGGGAGTTGGTGATGGACAGGGAGGCCTGGCATGCTGTGATTCATGGGGTCGCGGAGAGTCGGACACGACTGAGCGACTGAACTGAACTGAACTGAATAATTGTCTGAGCTGGTTCTATATGTATTCCTAGTTTCTTAGGGCTTAGTTTCTAATGCTTGCCTCAGAATATGCAGAGACTAATAGTGACTGCAAGTAACTGTACCCCCTGCTTTAATTGTTTAAACCATAGGGGGAAGTATGTTATCTCACATTATGGGAAGCGCAAATATGGGACCTGGTCACTGGTAGCATGCACAGTAGACTGGTCCTCTTCTCTATAACTTTTGCAGTGCCTTCTGCTATATGTCACTTTGTCTCCAGGCCTTCCCCCCTCATGGATTATTCAAGATGGTAACAGCATTTCTGGGAATCACATACACAGTGTTTAGAGGCAGGAGAGTGGCCTTCTCTTCTTGTGGCTCTTTCTAGAAAGAGGTGTCCTTCCCCAGGAGCCCACCAACAGACTTTTACATGTTTTCCTGGCAAAGGGATGGGGAACTACCATGATTACCCTACACCAGCACATCATTACCTTGTGGCCTGACCTGGAGGCAGCCTTTACAGGCACGTATGTGGCAAAGAGAGAAAAGCTGAACAAAATATGAGTTCTGTTAAAAAGTAGTGGAAAGGCTGGAGGAAATTCATGCTCTGAATGTAATCCGATCCTGCCTAGACTTGAATTAGCAAAGGGCTACAGTTCATATCTTTTGTATATGTGGGTTTAATTTAAACCAGATGTTTACTTATATCTTTATAGAAATAGTTCTGTCTCTCTTATAGGCCCTTTATCCCTTTAAAAGAAACCAAACAAGCGATGTAATATGTTATTAAGGTAACTAGGGTGGGCAGCATTGAATTATTTAAAAAATAACTCTTGTTTACCCTCACCGTACAGATAATTTAAACTAACAAATAGTCCCTTTGAAATGTAGTTGTGTGTATTTGGATATGGAATATAGCATTTTCTAGACCTTTTGACACTGAAGAAAAATAAACCTACAAAGTAGAGGAATTACTTTCAGTCGGCTCTCAGCCTGCCTGTTTTTGTTATTCCTTCTCCCTCTCCAGATATTTTTCTTCTTTCCTCCCTTTCTTCCTCCTCATCTTCCCTCCTCCCCTTAAAAAAAGAAATGTTGACAATTATTTGAGAAGCATCGCTCTTATTACTTCCTAAGTAGAGTTAGGTGACTGCTTAGTCATTCCTTTTTTGGGGTTGCTGTTTTGTCTTTCTCACATTCAGTGCATTAAAGGAAGGTAGTAGGTGTATTCGGAGAAGGCAAAGGCACCCCACTCCAGTACTCTTGCCTGGAAAATCCCATGGATGGAGGGGCCTGGTAGACTGCAGTCCATGGGGTCGCTAAGAGTCGGACACGACTGAGCGACTTCACTTTCACTTTTCACTTTTATGCACTGGATAAGGAAATGGCAACCCACTCCAGTGTTCTTGCCTGGAGAATCCCAGGGACAGGGAGCCTGGTGGGCTGCCATCTACGGGGTCACACACAGTCGGACACGACTGACGCGACTTAGCAGCAGCAGCAGTAGCAGCAGTAGGTGTATTAAAAGGTCTTTTCTTGGGATCCAGGCTGTTTGGGGAGATGAACATAAGAAAGCGATTGTGTGTATCAGAAAGTGGCTCTCCATATGCTCTGCCCAGTCACAGGGATGGATTAAAAACAGGATTTGTCATACTGGAAAGTGACCAAATTGGAACTGTGTACACATTGCCAATATTTTTAAAGTTTAATTGTCTTTCTTGCACAGTTTTATACCTGTCTCAAAGGAAGGCCTCTTTCCATACCTGTGCCCCCATTTTTCAAGTTTAGAAATGCATGTTCCCCATTCTGTAAATCTTGAATTCCCTAACAAATGGGATCACGATAGAAATCAAAGACCTCCTGTTGCTTGTGATCTCAGCAGAGGATGGGAGCTACTCAGTGGGCAGCAGCTCCTGCCCTCTTCCTCCTGGACAGGGATTTTATTAACAGCGAGGGCTCTTAGAGTAGCGCTGGTTCTCTCAAGGTTTTAAGGAAACATCTGGACCCAATAATGAACATGAACTTCTGCTTGAAGTTCTTTGTAGGAGTGTCTCGATTGTGTATCTTCTTGCTTGGCTTTGCTTACTGTTGTCCTCTGTTTAAGGGCTGGTGTTTTGCTAATGGTGTTAGCATAATATTACAGGGTAGTTTAGGCTAGTGGTAGTGACAGCACCTTGGAGCCTGCCTCCTTTTTTAAACATCAGAAAAAAAGAGTAGTTTCACTTAACACAGCTCTTTACCTAACCTGTGCTGCTCCTCTGTTGATGATAAGTTTTCTGCTTGGTTCTCTGTTAAATGATGTGTGCTTTTTCTCATGGAGCTATTACAATAATGAATGCTTTTGTCAACCCAGATGGAGCTTGCCAACATGGTAATTGTGTCAAAAGCTCATGCCTGTCTAATGGGCTGACTGTTCACAGCAGTGTTCTTTTTGGTTGCTGATAAGTAGGGTGGTCTTTACTTAGTATGTTATGTAACTATATTAATGATGGATTTTAGGTATTTGTAATTAAAGCTTAGTGGAATGAGCATTGCTTGAGTTTGAGCGCTTTCTGGTTTTCGCTTTACCCACCTGGCTTTGTAATCTCAGGCAAATCTCCTAGTCTTGCTGAACCTCAGTTTCCTTGTTAATAAGATAAAATGAAGGTATTAGTCAAGACAACACTCATTCAGTAAATGTTTATCTGATGTCCCTTATGTGCCAGCCTAGATGTTGGGAACGTAGCAGTGAAATAAAAGAAAGATCCCGAGATCCCAATCCTGAAGGGGCTTTCATTTTAGTGGAGGGCTTGTGTTCCATTGCAAGAGTTTCCATTTTAGTGGGCAGTGGTATTTAAAGGCTTATGCACATTTGGAACTCTGAGCAGTACAGGCATGATAATTATGGTGAATGGATGTGCTATAATCATGTTTTCTTGATGGTGGTAATTTGTTCAAGAAACTGTTTTATCAACAAAGAAGGTAGTGTTTAGGTTTGATCTAAACACGAGCTCTTGAAACTATTTTAAGAATGTACTTATTTACA
Organism: Moschus berezovskii; assembly: GCF_049115385.1. Lineage (NCBI taxonomy): Eukaryota > Metazoa > Chordata > Mammalia > Artiodactyla > Moschidae > Moschus > Moschus berezovskii. The sequence continues at coordinate 76,260,432 of NC_142469.1, read as the reverse complement.
TAAATTATATCCACCCTTATTGTTGAATATTTACAATCCAATTAGCCATTTCCATTGTAATTTATCTTGTAATTTCCCTTTGATGGGCAACACTGCTCGGCTTTGAAATTCTTAAAACAGGTCTTGTGAGTGCATTGTGCTTGAAGAGGACTGCTTTGTGGGGCTTGGTGGTGCAGTGTGGCTTATCTGTGCTCTTTGTGTCTGTATAGCGCCTGGTCTCTGGTTTTGATCCATCAGCTCCACTGTGGTTGCCTGGCCAGGTAGTAGCCTTCAGATATGGTTTTCTTTGCGGTGAGAATGCCTTTGTACCTTTCTTATTTGGGGGAGGGGAGGGCTTCCCATGTGGTGTAGTGGTAAAGAACCTGAATCCACCTACCGACACAGGAGATGCAGGTTCAGTTCCTTGGTTGGGAAGATCCCCTGGAGAAAGAAATGGCAATCCACTCCAGTGTTCTTGCCTGGAAAAACCGATGGACAGAGGAGCCTGGTGGGCTACATTCCATGGGGTCGCAAAGAGACAGACACAACTGAGCACACACACATATGCACGCTGGGCTAATTATAGCAAATCGCAGAATCAGTTCAGTCACTCGGTCGTGTCCGACTCTCTGCGACCCCATGAATCACAGCACGCCAGGCCTCCCTGTCCATCACCAACTCCCGGAGTTCACTCAGACTAGATTCATGTTATTCTGTAGTCATTTTGATAGACTGATGTGAATCTTCTTTTGAGGACTAAGCCATTGGCTCTGATTGATTCAGTCTTTGATATAAAATGGACCTGTGACTGCATTACAAAATATAGGTGTACACAGCTGTGTTATCCTCCTTCATTGGCTTTAGACAAGTCACTTAACAAGTCACTCTTCCATTTATTACTGTACAATGGGACTAATACCTACCCTGTGGGATCTTGTGAGAAGCAGAAATCATATTCGTGATGTCTGACCCGATAAGCAGTGAGTGATAGATTTTATGATTAAAATGCAAATAGTAATAGTTTAAATATAAAGAAAATATAAAGAAAGCTGAGTGCCAAAGAATTGATGCTTTTGAACTGTGGTGTTGGAGAAGACTCTTGAGAGTCCCTTGGACTGCAAGGAGATCCAACCAGTCAATCCTAAAGGAAATCAGTCCTGAATACTCATTGGAAGGACTGATGTTGAAGCTGAAACTCCAATACTTTGGCCACCTGATGTGAAGAACTGACTCATTTGGAAAGACCCTGATGCTGGGAAAGATTGAGGGCAGGAAGAGAAGGGGACGACAGAGGGTGAGATGGTTAGATGGCATCACTGACTTGATGGACATGAGTTTGAGCAAGGCTTGGGAGTTAGTGTTCGACAGGGAAGCCTAGAGTACTGCAGTCCATGGGGTTGCAAAGAGTCGGACACGACACAGTGACTGAACTGAACTGAATACTTTTAACACAGTAATGGAAACTTTAGTTTTATATTTCATTGCTTCTGAAATATTTTGACCCCAAATCAGCTTTAGTTGATCAGTCTCCAGATTGTTTCTCACAGCTAAAGTAGTTAGAGAACTGCCAATTATCTTGGTTGGCTTAGAAAAGTATGAGGCATTTTTGTTTTAATTTTTACCAGGACATTGATTTGGCCCTTCAAATGTAATTAGAGAGTATTGCCAAAAGTCAGCCTTGCTTATTTCATGATCAATGTAAATAGTATTTTCCACTTAATTGGTACCAGGAAAATGGTACCTTAAAGAAGAAAAAAGATTTTCTATGCAATATGGAGCTAGTTCAAGTACTCATATAAGAGTCTTACTGGAAGACATGATTTTGAACTTCATGCACGTAAAAATAAGATGTAAGACTGGACATGTATTTAATATAGCTACCTAACTATTCCCTCTTCGGTAGCATTGCCCTCAAGGACATTACTGTGCTCTAATCTCCTTATTTTACTGTGTCTCTTCTCACCTTTGTTCCTCTGCCTGTCCCTTAAATGTCGGTGGTTAGAAAGGTTCTCTTCAGAGCCCTCGAAGCTCAAACTACACTTTTTTTCCCTCGGTGATATCATTGTCACTTGTGCTTTCATTTATCTCTCATGGGATGACAGCTCCCAAATCTGCATCTAGTGCGTCTGTGGTCTCCCTGTAAGACTTGTGTGTCAGGTGGCCAGCTGAACACCTCCACAGACTCCTCAGTCACAATAAACTAAAAATCAAGTTTGTGTAAACCAGACCTTCTTTTCCTTGTGTTCCCTATTTCCATGAATGGTTCTAACATCATCTCAGTCTCTCATGACCTAGGACTTTTCCTGGACTCTTTCTTCTCATTGACTTGCTGATTTCAGATAGATGCCACGTCATGTTCAATCTTTGTGTTGACCATCAGATTCATTTCTTATCCTATATGCAATTGCTTCTGCCATAGTGTAAACCATTATCTTCTCATGCTTATAGTTTCAGCCTCCTAGATACCTTTCTGTTTCATTCTTTTCTCTCATCCTGTACTTATAACAAGGTTCAGTTCAGTTCAGTCGCTCAGTCATGTCCGACTCTTTGCGATCCCATGAATCACAGCATGCCAGGCCTCCCTGTCCATCACCAACTCCCGGAGTTCACTCAAACTCATGTCCATCGAGTCGGTGATGCCATCCAGCCATCTCATTCTCTGTCGTCCTCTTCTCCTCCCGCCCCCAACCTTTCCCATCATCAGAGTCTTTTCCAGTGAGTCAACTCGTCGCATGAGGTGGCCAAAGTATTGGAGTTTTAGCTTTAGTTGGGCTATCCCAAATATGAATTTGATTACTTTACTCCTCTACTTGAAGTTCTTATATGACTTCTCATTGCTTTTAAGTCAACCTCCAGACCTTTCTTAGCATGACATGCAGAACCTTTTGTGTTCTGGCTTCAGCCTGTTTCTCCTACTTCATCATCACCAGTTCACCTTCCTCCTTCCACTCACAACCCCCCACTTCACTTGTACAGTGTGTTATTGTTCAGCTCTTTTGAGTTTCCTGTGGGAGGAGTATTCTAATGTTTCTACACACTTGCCTGTGTCTGGCACATGTTTCCCATTTTGACCCAAATGTTGACTTTTGCAGAAATACTTGTCTGATAACTCTCTCTAAAAATGCCGGAGAAGGCAATGGCAAGCCACTCCAGTACTCTTGCCTAAAAATCCCATGGATGGAGGAGCCTGGTAGGCTGCAGTCCATGGGGTCGCTATGGGTCGGACACGACTGAGTGACTTCACTTTCACTTTTCACTTTCACACATTGGAGAAGGAAATGGCAACCCACTCCAGTGTTCTTGCCTGGAGAATCCCAGGGATGGGGGAGCCTGGTGGGCTTCCGTCTATGGGGTCACACAGAGTCGGACACGAGTGAAGTGACTTAGCAGCAGCAGCAATCCTGGTTAAGTGTTCATCCTGTGCTATTTGAGCGGCGTTCTTTTATCTGTAACCCACTGTCCTTGAAGGTAGTCTTTATTCATGTGCTTAGCACTCGACACATTCTGGTGGTGGTTGGTGGCTTAGTCACTATATTGTGTCTGACTCTTGCAACACTGTGGGCTGTAGCCTGCCAGGCTCCTCTGCCCATGGGATTTTCCAGACAAGAATACTAGAGTTGGTTGCCATTTCCTTCTCCAGGAGATCTTCCCCTCCCAGGGACTGAACCTGCATCTCCTGCATTGTAGGTGGTCTCCTGCATAGCAGGCAGATTCTTTGCACCAGGGAAGCCCTATGCCCATGAAATATAGGCTGACTAAGTGAATGTTTTTACGCTTGCCTATTAGAAGTATATAACAATTTAAAAGTTATTTTTTAATTGAGATATCACCCCTTTAAAGTTTACAATTCAGTGGTTTTGAGTATATTCACAAGGTTGTTCAACTATCACGTCGAATTCCAAAATATTTTCATTACCCCGAAAAGAAACCCTGTACCTGTTAACAGTTGCTCCCCATTCTCTACTCCCTTTAGCCCTTTGCAACCCCTAGTTTACGCCTCGTTTCTGAGTATTTGTCATTCTGGAAATTTTATACAAATGGCTTTTCGTTTCTGGCTTCTTTTACTTAGCGTGATGTTTTTTCAAGGTTCATACGGAAGCATGTATCAATACTTCATTCCTTTTCAAAACTGCTTAATATTCTGTTATATAGACGCACCACATTTTGTTTATCCATCCATTAGTTGGTAGGCATTTGGGTTGCTTCCATTTTTTGACTGTTATGAGTTTATTATGCTGTTAGAAAACTTCATTTACAAGTTTTGGGGTAAACATATTTTGGGTGTATACACAGGAGTGGGATCGCTGAGTCATACAGTAGCTTCATGTTTCGTTTTTTGAGGAATTGCCAAACTGATTTCCAAGTGGCTGTACCATTTTACATTCTTTCCATCTATGTTGAGGGTTCCAATTTTCCAACAACCTCACCAGTATGTGTTATTGTCTTTGATTATAGCCATCCTAGTGGATGTGAAGTGGTATTTCATAGTGGTTTTGATTTGCATTTCCCTAATGATCATCAGTCCTGGGTGTTCATTGGAAGGAATGATGCTAAAGCTGAAACTCCAATACTTTGGCCACCTCATGCAAAGAGTTGACTCACTGGAAAAGACTCTGATGCTGGGAGGGATTGGGGCAGGAGGAGAAAGGGACGACAGAGAATGAGATGGCTGGATGGCATCACTGACTCGATGGACATGAATTTGAGTGAATTCCGGGAGTTGGTGATGGACAGGGAGGCCTGGCGTGCTGTGATTCATGGGGTCGCAAAGAGCCGGACATGACTGAGTGACTAAACTGAACGGAACTGAATGACTAATAATGTTCAGAATCATTTCAAGTACTTATTGGTCATTTTTTCTTTGGAGGAATTCTACTCAAAGCTTTTGCCCATTAAAAAAATAATTCTTTTTTGTTCTTCACTGTTGAGTTGTTAGGGTTCTTTGTTCAGTTCAGTTCTGTTCAGTCGCTCAGTCATGTCCGACTCTTTGTGACCCCATGAACCGTAGCACACCAGGCCTCCCTGTCCATCACCAACTCCTGGAGTTTACCCAAACCCATGTCCGTTGAGTCAGAGATGCCATCCAACCATCTTATCCTCTGTCGTCTCCTTCTCCTCCTGCCCTCAATCTTTCCCAGCATTAGCGTCTTTTCCAATGAGTCATATCTTCACATCAGGTGGCCAAAGTATTGGAGTTTCAGCTTCAGCATCAGTCCTTCCAGTGGACACTCAGGACTGATCTCCTTTAGGATGGACTGGCTGGATCTCCTTGCAGGCCAAGGACTCTCAAGAGTCTTCTCCAACACCATAGTTCAAAAGCATCAATTCTTTGGTGATCAGCTTTCTTTATAGTCCAACTCTCACATCCATACATGACCCCTGGAAAAACCATAGCCTTGACTAGACGGACCTTTGTTGGCAAAGTAATGTCTCTGCTTTTTAATATTCTATCTAGGTTGGTCATAACTTTCCTTCCAAGGAGTAAGCGTATTTTCATTTCATGGCTGCAGTTACCATCTGCAGTGATTTTGGAGCCCAAGAAAATAAAGTCTGTCACTGTTTCCACTGTTTCCCCATCGATTTACCATGAAGTGATGGGACCAGATGCCATGATCTTACTTTTCTGAATGTTGAGCTTTAAGCCAACTTTTTCACTCTCCTCTTTCACTTTCATCAAGGGGCTCTTTAATTCCTCTTCCCTTTCTGCTCTAAGGGTGGTGTCATCTGCATATCTGAGGTTATTGATATTTCTCCCAGCAATCTTGATTCCAGCTTGTGCTTCATCCAGCCCAACGTTTCTTATGATGTACTCTGCATATAAGTTAAATAAGCAGGGTGACAGTATACAGTCTTGACGTACTCCTTTTCCTGTTTGTATATTTTGTATAAAAAAAAAAGAGTTCTTTGTTTATTTTGGATTGGACTCCTCAGATATATGATTTGCAAAAGAGGTGAATAATTAAAGAAACACGGGTAGTACTGATAGGTACTACAACATGGATGAACCTTAAAAACATTATGCTAAGCGAAAATGCAACATATTGCATTATTCCATTTATTTGAAATGTCAAATAGGCAAATCTATACAAAGTGAAAGTAGTTCAGTGATCTCAGTGGGCTGCAGGAAGGGGAGGTTGGAGAGTAACTATTAATGACACAGGGCTTCTTTTTGGGATGATGAAAATGTTCTAGGATTAGAGAGTGGTGATAGTTGTACAACGTTTTGAATATACTTAGAATCATTAACTGTATAGTTTAAAAGGGTGAATTTTATGGTATGTCAATTGTACTTCAATAAATCTTAAAAAAATAAGAATCCAGTGTACTTTGTTGTTTGAACTTTTCAAGTTTGTACCACTTTTAAAGACAGCTGTGAAATTTTCCATTGGTCAAGGCACCAGGCCTTTGAGTACTTTCATCATTGGCAAGAAAGGAGAGTGTGCTGTGTCTGCTGTCCTTGCCTAATTTTTTTTATTTAAAAAATGTTTTATTGAAGTATAGTTGATGTACAGTATTATGTAAGTTATAGGTGTCCAACATAGTGATTCACTATTTTTAAAGTCTATACTCCATTAACAGTTATTATAAAATACTGGCTATATTCCCACTGTTGTATAATATATCCTTGTAGCTTATTTATTTTGTCCTCTGTAGTTTGTATTTCTTAATCCCTTACCCCTATTCTGCCCACCCCCGTCTTCACATTCACCACTGGTAACCACTGATTTGTCCTCTGTATCTGTGCATCTGTTTCTATTTTGTTATATTCACTAATCTGTTTTTTTAGATTCTGCTTGTAAGTGATATCATACATTATTTATCTTTCTCTGTGTGACTTATTTCATTTAGCTTAGTACCCCCCGGGTGCAAATGGAAAAACTTCATTATTTTTTGTGACTGAGTTTTCCGTTGTCTATATACACAGCATCTTTATCCATTCTTCTATTGATGGGTATGGAGGTTGCTTCCGTGACTTGGTAATTGTAAATAATGCTGCTGTGAACATTGGGGTGTGTATAGCTTTTCAAATTAGTGTGTTTGTTTGTTTGTTTCTGATATATACCCAGAAGTGAAATTGCTGGATCACACAGTAGTTCTTTCAGAGTTTTGAGAAACCTCTGTACTGTTTTCCACAGTGGTTGCACCAATTTCCATTCCTAGCATCAGTGTTTGAGAGTTCCTTTTTCTCAGCATCCATGTCAACATTGGTTATTTGTGTTCTTTTTGAGGATAGCCCTTCTGACAGGTGTAAAGTGATGTCTCATTGTGCTTTTAGTTTGCATTTCTTTGATTAATGATGTTGAGCATCTTTTCATGTGCCTGCCTGTTTTTTTTTTTTCAATGTCAGTGGTGCTATGATACTTTGAAAGTCCGTCTTTCTTTATGTAAATTTTAGACAACCAGTTACTTTTAGATTTAATTTCAGTTTTGTTTTCATTAGTTGTGATAGGATTGAATATTAGATGCATTTCCTTCACTCCTATGATGTCTTCATTTGGTTTAGATTGGGACCCCTAGATATTTTTCTATAATCACATATACTAAGAAAATTGTGTATGAGGTTGGGTGGTATGGAGTTTTGGAGTTTTGATTATAGTTTTAGTGCCTTTCTTAAAGACTAACTTACATTGGAATAGTGATGGTGAATTATGGGGTTTAATATTGGAACAAAAAAAAAGATATTTGTGTTCATTTTAATTTTCTCACAATTAGGTACCCAGTAAAGTTCATTTTTATTATACCTAACATTTCTTTAGATATTGGTTTTAATTTGTGAAATTGCAGTGAAATATGTCTCAGGATTTTCTAGCATTATCAGTAGCTTAATATTGTAGCTTAATATCAGTAGCTTTAATATTGTGAATGAGGAAAACTAAGTATAGAGAAAAGTAATTTTCCCTAAAAATCTGGGGAGTGGATTATTTTTTCATAGCTAGATGAAATTGAACAATAATTACTTTTTCTAGAACTCTTGATGATTTGAAGTTTTCTTTGTACTGTAGAATTAACCACAGTTAATTCTATTGTGACGCTAGTGATGGTTCTTTGATTCTGATAGAGATTTCTATACATCAAGGATAGCAGTCTCCATTTTCTCTTATGCTTCTGAAGCTTCTTTTTACAATGTGTTTTCTTCCTGTCATCTTTCTGCCATTCCCCTCCCCACCCTTCTTTACCCTGCCCTTGCCTCCAAACTAAAATGGGTAGAGTTTGTAAAATAACTATTGGTGGTTTCGTTTTGTTTATAGAATAAGCTGTGACCATGACTACTGAAGTGGGCTCTGCATCTGAAGTGAAGAAGGAATCTGACCAGTTTGGAGCAGATTCAACCAAGGAGAAACCGAAAGAAGTAGCAGAAAATCAGCAGAATCAGACATCTGATCCAGAGGAGGAAAAAGGTTCCCAATCATCTCCTCCAGCTGAAAGCCAAAGTAGCCCACGCCGCCAGAAGAAAGAGAAAGATCCATCTGAGAGCCGGGGGATTTCTCGATTCATACCCCCTTGGCTTAAGAAACAAAAGTCCTATAACTTAGTAGTGGCCAAAGATGGAGGAGATAAAAAAGAGCCTACCCAACCTGTTGTGGAAGAACAGGTTTTAGACAAGGAGGAATCTCTTGCTGAAGAAGAAAGGCAGGCCAAGGGTGATGCTGAAGAAACAGCTCAGAGAAAACAACAGGAGATTAAGGTTGACGTCAAGGAAGAGAAACCTCTGGTGAGTAGTCAGGAGACACAAGTATTTTGAGAAGTGATTGTCTGGAAGTGAAGGCTTTGATGGCATAACCAGGTTAACAGAAAAGATTTGTTTTGAACCATTTCCAGATTTCTTGTATTCAGATACTGCTTTGGCTTACTGTATCTGGAATATGGATCTTGGAGGGTCTACCACAACATTCTCCTGTTATTCCTTTTAAAGCTTTCAAAATAAAGCAAAAAAAAAAAAAAAATCCCCTGTAAAGGCAGATCATGAAAAAGTCATATCTATTCATTTTAGCGTTAGACAAGTACTCTCAGGCAAGGATCATCTCGCTTCTTAAATAATACATGCTTTTGTATCTTTGATTTATTTAAGTGTTTAAGGGGTAGGAAGAGTAGATTTGTATGTGTGTGCATTTTGGTTGCCTATGAAGCCTGAGTTTTGCCATGGTTATGTAATTATAATTAGGAGTTTTATTATTTAACGTGATATTTAAATGTCATTACTGGGACATAGTTTCTTTTACTCATTTAATGCTGACGTTGCCAAAGTGGCAAAATAAGAAAATTGGCAGTGGATTGGGGGAAAGATGTGGTGAAATACCCTTTCTGACAAAGTTTCAAAATCTTTTAAAATCTTAGGCTCACAGTGTTTACCATAGATCACAGTTCTTGCTAAAGATCTTTCTTTTATAGTGTGTGTCATTTTCTGCAAATTGGTCACCTTTTCTATGGACTTAATTTTTTTTTTCCCCCTCAGCAGCTTGTTGAAGAAGTAAGTAAGGAGAGAGAAGAAGAGAAGGTGAAGGAAATACAGGAAGCAGAATTTATGGATGAAGCGGCAAAAAGGGAGACAAAGGAAGTGCAGACCAATGAGCTAAGAGCAGAGAAGGCCTCTCTGAAAGCCCCCAAGAAGACCAAAACTGTCCAGTGTAAAGTGACCCTCCTGGACGGCACTGAGTACAGCTGCGACCTGGAGGTGAGTCAGGGTGCTGGCTGGAGAGCTATCTGGATGTGTGGAATGACAGCAAAAGTATCCTCTGCCTTCATTTGTGGCCTGGCCCTGTGACTAGATTTCTGTGTTCCTATGAACTAGTTTGTCAAAATTTAACGTTAAAAAGCAAAAAAAATGGAGAAAACACAGAAGAGGGTCATTATTTCTATTATAAACAGTAGTTCCTGACCCTTTAAGATAAAACGGACCGATGTTCTGTCAGGCTGTATTGATCATGTGTATTGGCTGGTGTCTATTCTGAAAGGGTATTAAATAGCTTGAAATTACCTGTGGCCATAAGTATTTCACTTGAGGAGAAACATTGCAGTAGGTTGAAATTTCAGAGTAATGAAATTTCAGCAGTTTAACCTCAAGTGTTTTCATCCCGAGACAGGTAATAATTTAAAATCTAGCTCATTTAATTAAAAGACACTCTTGATTTGCAAAACATATAGTTGATTAGCACTGATGCTGACCAAAGTCAGTGTAATTTTTTAAAAGCATTTAATGCCTTATAAGTTTATGATAATCCAAAATTTGTTACTTTTCATAGCTAAATTACTTTATTTACATGATGTGTACTTTGCTATGTTATGCTTAGTTGCTCTGTCGTGTCCAACTCTTTGTGACCTCATGGACTGTAGCCTGCCAGGCTTCTCTGTCCGTGGGGATTCTCCAGGCAAGAGTACTGGAGTAGGTTGCCATATCTTCTCAGGGATCTTCCCGAACCCAGAGATCAAATTCAGGTCTCCTGCATTGTAGGCGAATTCTTTACCGTCTGAGCCACCAGGGAAACCCAAGAACACTGGAGTGGATAGCCATTCTCTTCTCCAAGGGTTCTTCCCAACCCATGAGTCGAACTGGGGTTGCCTGCATTGCAGGCAGATTCTTTACCAGCTGAGCTACCAGGGAAGTCATATATGGCATATACTAACATCTAATGTTTGTTTAGGAATTATGTCAAGAGCTTTAAATGGGTTGTCTCATGTAATACTGACAAAACTCTATATGAGATAGGTATTGTTATGGATATTCCCTATCTTCAGTTCAGTTCAGTTGCTTAGTTGTGTCCAACTCTTTGCCACCCCATGGACTGCAGCCTGCCAGGCCTCCCTGTCCATCGCCAACACCTGGAGTTTAGTTAAAGTCATGCCCACTGAGCCGGTGATGTCCTCCAAGTATATGATCCTCTGTCATTCCCTTCTCTTCCTGCCCTCAGTCTTTCCCAGCATCAGGGTCTTTTCAAATGAGTCCGTTCTTCACATCAGGAATACAAGACTTTAAAGAGGTTAAGTAACTTACCCAAATTTCATAGCTAATTAGTGATTGAGGATTCCAGACCTTGACTGTGAAAGTTTTGGACCTGACCACTGAACCCTTAAGATCAGCGCTTCATAGTCCTTACTTACCTTTGTATTAGTTAGGTAGAACTTATTTTACTCATTTACCTACAATTGTTCTCACATTTTAATAGTTTTGAGAAGAAAAGGAATGGCAACAGATGATTAAAAATCCTTAGAGCTCACACAGAGAGAATAATACAGTATGTCTCAGGAGTAGGGGTAGGGACAATAAGAAACAAAAGAATGGTGTTCTGAACTTGACTCAGTTGCACTATTTGATCACATGTCCCTCGTTTTTCCCACCTATCCTAGAAGTTAGGAAGTCTAGATTTTAAGAATGAACTTGTTGATATCATGTTTTGTCACCTTGAATCGTTTACTCCATCTCTGTGTGTCAAACTGAGGCCCAGAAATTGACTTCATCTTTAGAATATAATGTTACTTAGATAGTCTAAAAGGCCCCTGTCGTCTCTGATGTGCTTTATATCATCAAACCTTGTGATTGATCAGTGTGCTTTGTGGTTTAAATCTATTTTTGTTCTCTGTCTTTTTAAAAAAATACAAAAATATAGTAATAATAGAGTTGTATATTCACCATAAAAGTTTTAAACAGATTCATCATTTAGCCATGTGTTTTAGATATTGTAAAAATAAATAAAACACTGAAGATGTTGCTAAAGTGTCCCATCTCTTTGTTACTATGCATTTGTTTTATCATGTGTAAATCTACTTTATTCATTTCAACTGCTATATAGTGTTCTTTTGAATGACTAACCCAGTTTATCCATTCCCACTGGGGAACTATCTCTTTTATATATTTTTAGCAATCAGTGCTTCGGTGAACATTATTATATATGTTTCCTTGTTTACTTGTGTAAGAGTTTATTAAGGTAGAATGCCTAGGAGTAGAATTGATAAAATGTAGTTTTACTTCTTCAATTTTCCTAGATTTGGCAAAGTGGTTGTGCCAGTTTAACTTCCCACCAGCAACCACTGTTTGATTTTTCCACATTGTCATCTTCACTTTTTATTAATTTCCACCTACCATAATGATATGAAATATCTCAAAATTTTGGTTAGCACTTACTTGATTACTGTCAACTTTTACTAGGTTATACTACAATAACAGCCTCCAGATCTTCTGGATATAAAATGACAATGGTTTATTCCTTGCTCATGTTATATGCCCTTGATGGGTTGGGTGTGGGCTCTACTCCATGTCTTCTTGATTTTTGAATCAAGACTAAAGGTGTATCCTCTATATGGGGAACAATGCTCTCACAATAGAGGGAAAAGAAAACAGTGTAACTACACTGTGGTCCTTGAATCTTCTGCCTGGAAGTAGTATATCTTTATATCTATATATATCTATATATCTTTATAGTATATAGTATAAAGTATAGTATAGTATATAGTATAAAGATATACTACTCATATCTTTATATATATAGATATAAAGATATACTACTCATATCTCATTGGCCAAGCAAGTCCTGTGGTTAATAAGTGAGTGGGCAAGCCTGAGCCCATCACAGGAAGAGCTTGGTAAAGAATTGAAAACGTGGAAATAATCCTACAGTTTACTCAAGAGGCTGAGCATCTTTTTGTAAGTGTAGTTTTCTAGGATTGCTCTAGGATTTAAAAAAAAAAAAGATTCTTTTTCAGATTCAGCATATTTTCTTAGTTTCTAAGATTAAACTAGAAAGTTTCGTGAATAGATGGTAAAAGACATGACTAGGTAGTGAATCTTTTCTAATGTATTTTCTGCATCAACTGAGAGGATCGTGTTTTTTTAATCTGTTAATGTAATTTATATTAATGTTTTCTAATGTGAAGCTATCTTTGAATTCCTAACATAGATACTTGTGATCATTTGACATTGATTTTGTATTTTTAACCTATGGTTTTGCATATATTATTTTTAACTTTCTTTTATCAAATTGTCTTCATCAGATTTTGTTATCTGGATTATGTACTAGCTTTTAGAGTTGCTTGCCTTTAATATTCTCTAAAAAAAAGTTTTGATAAATTAGGGATTTAACCATTCTTTGGAGATCTGGTAGAACTTGCCTTTAAAACTGTCTTGGGCTGGTGACCTTTTTCTGGGAAAAATGGAGTTGGGAGGTTTTTTTGTTTTATTAAATCATTGATTTGATTTTCTAGTAGTCTGTTTCTGGTTTAATCAGTTGTAGTAATTCATATTTTTAGTGGAAACTGCCCATTTCATGTAACTTGACAAACCTATGAAGTTGTTCATAGTGTTCTTATCTTGTATTTTTGATTTTGATTTCTTTCTAATTTCTTGTGTTATTTGCATTTTCTTGATTATTTTTGATATAGAGTTAACTATTTAAATCTTTTCTTTCAAAGAAACAGTTTGGTTTTTTTTCTTTTCTGTTTTGTAAATTTTATTCTTTGTTTTTTCCCTTGGAATTATTCTGTTTTTTTACCCCCAATTTCTTGAATTGAATATTTGAAAAAAAAAAATGTATGTTTTCAGGGCTCTAATATTCCCTTCAGGTATCTCTTGTTGGGTGCACAAGTTTTAAAATACTGTACTTTTAATTGTCATTTAATTCCTAATATTTTCTCATCCCATTATGGGTTAGCTTAATTGATTAGAGAAGTAGGGGAGTCTTTATTTCAATGACTGTATTAATTTACAGATTGTCTTTTCAGTTAATAACTAATTAGTAAATATACCATCATAAGAATGAGTTTTTGAGGACAGTAGATAAATCTGAAAAAGCTTACAGCATATAAATGTTGAGTAAACTTTTGTTTTTTCTGTCAATTACAAAGGAAATGGAATTTGAATAGAATTCAGTGATGTGACCCCCACAGCAGATTTTAGGTACCGACAGTTCACTGGACTCCTGGACAGCAACTTTATATATGATCAGAGGCTGTATAGTTCATCTGTGTCACAGTAGTTGTTGTAATCATGCCGACATTATAAGTGGTATTCCCTCTTTTGATTAATTTCTGTTTTATCTGGTTCTCTTTCCTATCTTGGCTCTTGTGAGTTCTTAGTGTCCTTAGAATGTGCCTGATCCTGAATCACACTGCTGTCACTTCCTCTTCGGGAGCAGAGCCTGGAGGCATCTGTCACGTGCCTTGAGCATGCTCTTGCTCCCTGGTTCCAGCACTGACCTCAGACGGATGGGGTGATGTGCTGATGCTGCTTATCTCTCAGTTCTGTAGCTCTGTACCGGAAATGGGTGTCTGAGGACTGTGTGGGGGGAAGCATGTTGTGGGAAACTGCAACGATTAATGAACTCAAAAGTACCTAAGGAAATGAACACATTGTGGGAAATACGTACTTTTACTTTATTTGCCCAAGGAGATTAGATTTGTTTCCAGTTGTTTACTGTCATTAAAGATGATAATTATGTCTTTTATGGCCTTTTAGATGCCTATAGTTATTGCTTGCTTTTTTCTTTCTTTCTGTATGTACACGTATCTAATTTTCAACTAGAATTTTAGATTATAGCACACCCACTGAAGATGGCCTTAATGTCCTCACTTAGGGTACCTACAGCAGTAGAGGAAAGCATGGCCTGTTCAGGAAGTCTTGAGTTGGAACAGCCTAACTTGGGCTCCAAAATCACTTCGGATGCTGATTGCAGCCATGAAATTAAAAGACGCTTGCTCCTTGGAAGGAAAGTTATGACCAGTCTAGATAGCATATTAAAAAGCAGAGACATTACTTTGCCAACAAAGGTCCGTCCAGTCAAGGCTATGGTTTTTCCCGTGGTCATGTATGGATGTGACAGTTGGACTGTGAAGAAAGCTGATCGCCGAAGAATTGATGCTTTTGAACTGTGGTGCTGGAGAAGACTCTTGAGAGTCCCTTGGACTGCAAGGAAATCCAACCAGTCCATTCTAAAAGAGATCAATCCTGGGTGTTCATTGGAAGGACGTATGCTAAAGCTGAAACTGCAATACTTTGGCCACCTCATGCGATGAGTTGACTCACTGGAAAAGAGTCTGATGCTAGGAAGGATTGGGGGTAGGAGGAGACGGGGACGGCAGAGAATGAGATGGCTGGATGGCATCACCGACTCGATGGACATGAGTTTGAGTGAACTCCGGTGTTGGTGATGGACAGGGAGGCCTGGTGTGCTGTGATTCATGGGGTCGCAAAGAGTCGGACACGACTGAGCGACTGAACTGAACTGAACTGAACTTATAAGGACCTTGTAGAGGAGGATGAGGTTCTACAAGACCACACATGTCAGGATAAGAGGATTTAAACTGATCAGTAGAGTGAAAAGGGGCTGAGAAGAAATGGACCAGAGGTTTACAGTTATTAGTATATAGGACCTAGCAAAATTAAGAATGCTACTTGATTTTAGAATATGACTATAAGAATTTAAGGGAGACTTTTTTATCCACTGCATTGGTTATGGTGTACACCAGTAGTCTTTATAGATACAGTTTAATCAACATGATTAGAGCATTGGGAAGGTTAGACAGTTCCCCGTTTTTGTATCTGTCAGTACCTTTGGTTAATGAAAGCAACACTGTTACATCATTTAATGTCAGTGTTACTGTATTAACTGAATAATTTTCTAAAATCAAGAAATGTAGTTCTTGGGGATATTTTTGTTTGGTGTCTTAATATAATATCTGCTTCAGATTATTTGCTTAAAATAGAGAGATCTCCACATATCCAGGACTTCCCTGGTGGCTCAGACGGTTAATCGTCTGTCTGTAGTGCAGGAGACCCAGGTTTGGTCCATGGGTTGGGTCTCCCCTGGAGACGGAAATGGCAACCCACTCCAATATTCTTGCCTGGAGAATCCCATGGACAGAGGAGCCTGGTAAGCTACGGTCCATGGGGTTGCAAAGAGTCGGACACGACTGAGTGACTTCACTTTCTTTCTTTCCACATATGCATTTTTTTTTACCCCTCCTGCCCCCTCCTTTCTTGGCTCACTGATTCTATATTCTTTTTCCTGTGGGCCATCTGAATGTATTCTTGAACCTCAGGAAAGTGAAGACTACCCAGGGAGCCATGGCAGCATCGTTTTCAACACTGTAATCTTTGAAGTCTGCATTCTTTTGAAGAAAGAGAGTGTGTGTTAATACTAAGTGGAAAAAAAATGCTTCACACACAGTATTTGGAGCATAAGTATTGGATGATGGTGCATTTTTGGAGAATGATTTTACTTAAGTGCAAAACAAAATGGAAATGGCTTGACTTCAATTAATGTTATTTCTGCAACCTAAGCCATGCATTAATTTTGATGCAAGGCTGAGTTTGTGCATTTGTTCAAAATTTTTGTGTGAAGTATTTTTTTTAAAGTTAGTAAAAATTACAATTTACATTTTATACTATTTTATTGTCTTGATAATAAACTATCTCAAATACTTTTTGAAAAAAATCTTTTCATTGAAGTTTATGATTTTTTTCTTGAAGAAAATTTATAATTTATATTCTCTGATATGTCTGTTCTTATCTCACTGAGAAATATAATGCTATGGGAGAAACTCCTTTGTTATCAGAATTTAAATTGTAAGAATTTTGGGGTGTCTTCTATACTCTGCTTGCTGGTTCCAGAGACTCCCCTATAGAAGGACTCTTGTGATATTGCCACTGAAGTCATTTACATACTTGACGTGTTAAAACAGCAGGGCTCTTTCCTCTAAGGAAAAATACAGTAAGATTTAGTTGGAACTATGGGTATAGAATCAGGAGATCTGTGTTTACTTTTCTTTTGGCTCTTTGGATGTCTTGGAGAGGTCACTTCCTCTTTTTTCTTTCATTTTAAGATTGCAGATTAAGAATGAAAATATTTGTTTCCTCTATTTCTAGGATTGAACTGGCTTTACTACAGCTGATAAATGTGTGTGTGTGTGTGTATATATATATATATATATGTATATATATATGAAGTCTGAAAATAAATCTGAAAGTTCCTGTAAGACTTGGGAAGCATGAGTGACTGTGCATTCTGAGTTCGAGTTGCTCACATTTTCCTCTGGCATCTGAAAGTCGTTCCCACGTGTTGATTTTGTCTGAGAATTGAGGGCATTGTTCTTGCCCACATAGGAATGTCAGTGCCATTTTTTCTCAGTGCTGTGAATAAAGCTTTCAGAATGTAGGCGCTCTTCGCCAGTGTTCTGTTGATAAAAACTATTTATCAGGCAGTAGAATGGTGTCAAGGTGTTCTTGCCTTTCCTGTGTAGAGTACTGGCCTCAGAAATGCAATTTGATATCACTGCTTTTGAGTGTTTTATTTATTTACTTGATTATTTATGTCTGCTGTCATCCTCCAAGGCTGTTCTTTCACATTTCTATAATTGACCCTTATTAGGTTTACTAGTTAAATAGTTTTAACTATCTGTATCCTCAGAGAAGGCAATGGCAAGCCACTCCAGTACTCTTGCCTAGAAAATCCCATGGATGGAGGAGCCTGGTAGGCTGCAGTCCATGGGGTCGCTAAGGGTCGGATACGACTGAGCGACTTCACTTTCACTTTTCACTTTCACACATTGGAGAAGGAAATGGCAACCCACTCCAGTGTTCTTGCCTGGAGAATCCCAGAGATGTGGGAGCCTGGTGGGCTTCCGTCTATGGGGTCACACAGAGTCGGACACAACTGAAGTGACTTAGCAGCAGCAGCATCCTTGGAGAGGATCTGGAAATTGTGTCCCTCTCTAAACTCCTATATTTAGGAGTTGTCCCTCCTCTAAACTCCTAAATCGTATTGGATTTAAATACAAATTAAATAGAACCGTGAACAATTTAGTTGGCATATATTGTATGCAATTTGAAATTCCAGTGACATAGGTCCAGATGGAATGTCTCTGGCTAGCTGTCCATTTATCCCTTTAGCTCAGAAAAGGAATTTAAGGCAATGATTCTAATAATTTTTATTTAGTAAATGGGAAAAGGCTTCCATGCTATGAGAGTAGTTTAATGCTTTGGTCCAGGTTGAAGGACACAAGGGGTTCACAGGAGCAGAGCAGGCTCATTAGCTGGGCTTTAGGACACTGTTATGCCCTCAAACTGTCTTTTGATCTGTTACTACAGGATATTCTGTGCTTTCCTCTTCCAGCCAAATTGGTCTTCTAATCAGGCGATGAATTGTCTGTCCTTTCTTCTGGTTTCTGACCCAGATCGTCTCTGCCTTTCTGACTTCCCCATCCACAGGCTTCTTCCTTGTCTTTTAATGTCTAGCTTAAATCCAGCTTTCTGGATGTTTTTTCTTCCCCTGAACTTGTTTGCACCAATAATTGGGCAATTAATCATGTGCTGTCTTGTGAAAGAGGCTCTTGTATTGTTATGTTGAACATCAGTTAAGCTCTTTATGTTACTTTTTGATTTCTTTTCATCGCTGTGTTGTATCTTTACCTGTATTGTTAATTCCTTGAGAAAAAGAACTTTCTTTTCTCTCCCCATAGGGCATTAACACAGGACTTCGCCTCTAGCACTACTCATAAAAAGTTAATTTTTTATTTCTCTCTGCTTTCCTGGACTGTTTAAAGTTTTTATCCTTCTTATCTAAGCTAAATGGTTGTGTTTGCTTGTTCCCACTTCTTCCCTCCATCCTCTACAGTTAGAAAAGAAAGATCACTGTTGTGTGTATGGATAATGCGCCACCCTCTCATATTACTACTTCTATCCACAGCTGCACTGCTTTTTAAGTGCTTAGAAACAGTAGGCTAACTTCTTGTAGAAACACTTCATGGGCTTAAATAAATGAAAATGATTTATCAAATTTCTATAAAGGCTATGAACTGACTGGGCATGAGAGCGATGCCAAAGTGGATAAGGAGTGGTCTTGGCCCTAGAGGGAATGCAGACTCCCAGAGTCTTTCCTGTGAATCTGAACTGCTGTAGGTCAGATGGCTGGCTGGCTGGCCTGACCTTGAAGAGGAGACTAATGTTAACACCTTACTCCCTGCCTCTTTTTCTCTAATACTCCTCTTTTCTCTTGAGCAAACTAAAAAAAAATGTTATGGTTTTAATTTCTCAGTAGTCAAGAATTCAACCACATGCTCTCTCCTTTGTCTTCCCCACTTGTGGTTTCAAAATCAGGGGATTGCCTTTTTTGCCCTTGTGTCAGTGGCTTTTGAAAGCATTAAACTTGACACTTGAAGTTCACCGCTCACGATGAGTAACCATCCTGATGTAATTTTGAGGGCAGCATCCTCTTCTGCCTCCTTTCTCACACATGCTGCCAGGCAAGCTGACTTGCAGGTAATTTACTACTTAATAGGCTCTTCCTTTCACAAATTAAGGGTGGTAGTAGACTGGGCAACAGAGCTTTGAAATTTTTTTGTTTTTCCTGTTTTGGAATGACAGTTATTTGAAGGTTGAATAACATTCAAAATGGTGGGGAAAATCATTTTCAGAATTAGTTTTGTACTTTAAAATCTGTTCAGATACATTTTCTCACTCTCTCAGGTTAAGTAGGTATTAAAAAATATTAACTCCTTTTCAGAGTTCATCAAATGAGGCGTAATTTTATATCTCATTCAACAAAAAACAAAGTATCTTTTGTTAAACCTATTCTGTTCAGAATCCCTCTGTTTTCATTACTCTATTTCCAATCTCTTTTCCAGTGTTTTCCTGAGCAAATTAAAGATATTTCTGACAAAGTTTTTATTTCTCAGCCATTAGGAAATTTTGCCAGATATTCCCCTCCTTGATCCTATCTTCCTATTCCCACTCCCACTAAGATTTCGATGGAGATTGAGTACAGGAGCTTGAATGGGGGAACAGAGATTTGAGAATCTGGCCTTTACCCATGAGCATTTAATTTATTTCACAGAAGCTCGAGCTGAGGCTGTTCTTTCCATCCATCGTTTCCACAGCAGGATCACGACTCGGTGACTGAGGGGAAACATGCACAGAATTTATCATCGCTATTTACAGCACTGTAATATAGTATGCTGGGCTTCCCAGGTGACTCAGTGGTAAGGAATCCATCTGCCAAGATGGAGATGTGGGTTCAATCCCTGGGTCAGGAAGATCCCTTGGGGTAGAAAATGGCAACCCACTCCAATATTCTTGTCTGGAAAATTCCATGGAAAGAGGAGCCTGGTGTGCTACATTCAGAACTGAGTGACTGATTACACAACACACACACAAAATTTAGTATGCTAGCATTTGGATCTTAAAGGGATTGAAGGCAATATAACATAATAAAATGTGGCCTATACAAAGCTTAGTCAGAAAAGCAGTTTCTTCAGGCACGATGGCTAAATGATTAAAGTACTTATAGATGATCTGTCAGATTGCCATTTTTATATTTATTATATTCTGTAGCAGAGTTTTACTTAAACTCTGTTAGAACAGTTATGATTAAGAATATTCTTTTTTTTTTTTTTAACTCTGGAGAGACAGCCTCAAAACTACCAACTGAACTGCTTTTCATAACTGTGTGTTACATTTGCGGGCTCTGGCATTTTAACCTGTTTTGAAGTTGTCTGAGTTTGTGCACCATCTACTTATTAACATAGGAAGGAAACTTAATCTAAATCTTACCAGGATCTGCTTGTTATATCCATTGATCTCTTTTCATATTTCTGTCAGCAACAATTTAAAGTGAGTCAAATAGGAATGCTCTAATAAGCTTTTTTTTCTATAGCACAGAAAGCCTGTCTGAATCAAATGTCAAAATTCATTCTAGGCAAATAGTTTACAGAGAATCTGCTAGCCTATAGAAGTTTGCTGCTTACACGTTTTGAAATAAGTTTGAATGCAAACGGTACTTGGCAGTTTCTTAAAATAATACTTAGAAAAAATGTGGCGTGCTTCTCTGGCCAGCCTCTTTCTATAATCTTCCAGTTTTAATCACTGTTGTTTTTTAAGAGGTTATAGTTTTCACAGATTTATGCTAAGTTACGTATTCAAAGTGAATAATAGGAAAAGCTGGACAAAAAGAATTTAAAGCTTTCACTTTTTAAAGTTATTTTACTGACTGATTACTGACCTCCATTGTGTGTGTTCAGTTGCTTAGTCATGTCTGACTATTTGCGATGCCATGGACCGTAGCCTGCCAGGCTCCTTTCTCCATGGGATTATCCCAGCAAGAATACTGAAGTGGGTTGCCATTTCCTCCTCCAGGGACCCCCATTAGTGATGATATATAATTTCTAAGAAAAATAGAAAGTTAAGGATGTCATATTTCCACAGTGTTTATGAATTTGGTCTCGTAGTAGTCATTTAAATACATATTGTGAGTTTAGAAGTGATTTTTGTCCCCCAATATTGAATTTTTTTTTTTGTCTGGGAAGATGAAAAGTATGAGGTATAATTTGTCCTCTTAAATTGCTTATACGTTTTACTTTCAGAGATAAACTTTTCATGTGAAATAAAAATACATAGTTGATTTAAGTACTGTTTTTGGTTTAGATAAATACAAGAAAAGAAGTGCCAAGTTATTATGTGCTGGAGTTGGTAAGCAAATCTTACATTGAGGAGAAAGACTCTTTAACTTTGAAGAATGAGGTATTGGGTTGGCCAAAAAGTTCTGTTAACTTTTGGGCCAACCCATTATTTAGGGTAGGAAGAGAAGGGGGTGACAGAGAATGAGACTGTTGGATAACATCCCTGATTCAGTGGACATGAGTTTGAGCAAACTCTGAAAGATAGTGAAGGACAGGAAACCTAGTGTGCAATACTCCATGGGGTCGCAAACAGTTGGACATGACTTAGCGACTGAACAACATCATTATTATTTAGGAAGGGCTTCCCTGGTGGCTCAGTGGTAAAGAACCCGCCTGCCAATGCAGAGTTGCAGGTTCAATCCCTGTGTTGGGAAGATCACCTGGAGAAGAAAATGGCATCACACTCCAGTATTCTTGCCTGAGAAATCCCTTGGACAGAGAAGCCTAGTGGGCTACCGTCCGTGGGATCACAGAGGAGTCTGACGTGACTTAGTGACTAAACAACAATAATATTTTGGAAAACTCAACAATACCTAGCCTAATACATTTTTTCACTTGAGAATGATTAAATAATAAAAGTCAAGTAGAAATTTGGGATTATAGGAAAAGTCTTAAATGCCTACTTCCTTCTATGTCAAGAAAACATAATAAAATTAAACTTTGCTAAGGGCAAGCCATGCTTTGCCTGGCCAGTGCTGTCATTTTTGGCCTGGCCTCTCTGTGGATGGGCTTTCACTAGGAGTTCTCTCATCTTGCAGAGCCTGAATACCATTGGTGTTCAAATGGATTAATCTCTTCACTTCTGCCAAATATTAAGAAGAGTTGGGCTTCCACCCATAGGAAAGTTTGCAAAGAAAACATAAAATATAAAAAAAAAAACCACATGGACACTTTTGTTTACCCTTTTCCAGTCTACTTTCCAAAATTTTGTTGGCATTAATCCCATTCTCTTTCTCCTTTCCATTGTCGGGGGAGAGGGGAAGAATATGTGCGTGTGCCCCTATGTGTACACACCACATCATTTTAGAATAGCTTCCATAGGGAGCAGAGCTAAATGTGTATTTCAATGTACTGTCTCTAATTAGAAGTCCATTTTCTGCTTAGGAAAATCTGAACAATGAGCCTGTTTTATCACCAGGATAAAGTGAAGTGAGCTCTTCCCCCTTAGAATAGCACATATCAAAGTTGCCAGGAAGTTTTCTGGATATCTCATTATAAAAAGACTTTGAATTGGTTGTAGCAGCTTTAGTGGCATCTGTTTTGATCCTGTTTGTTGTTTTCGTGCAGGCTTTTTTTTGTTAGTCTTCATTTTTTTGCCTTATTATTTCCTGTAGGTGTCTAGATAGTCCATTTTATTGTGTGTATGTTTGTAATTGGGCAGAGCGGAGGTGGGTCAGAGTAAAAGAATGGAAATGCTATTCCACTTAAAATACATTATTTTTTGGCAATTGATAGGTATGATTTAGTTTTTATTCACTTGGTTTAGGTCATTTGGTACTTACTATATAAAGTTTCCGGAGAAGGCAATGGCAAGCCACTCCAGTACTATTGCCTAGAAAATCCCATGGATGGAGGAGCCTGGTTGGCTGTAGTCCATGGGGTCGCTAAGGGTTGGACATGACTGAGCGACTTCACTTTCACTTTTCACTTTCACACATTGGAGAAGGAAATGGCAACCCACTCCAGTGTTCTTGCCTGGAGAATCCCAGGGACGGGGGAGCCTGGTGGGCTTCTGTCTATGGGGTCGCACAGAGTCGGACACAACTGAAGTGACTTAGCAGCAGCATATAAAGTTTGTGGCTTTGTTCATCAAACATTTCTGAACATCGGTGACAGTGTTGGGTGTGGGGGGCGTCCTTCAACAAGAATGGACTTGAGAGAATTTCACCGTGTAGGATCTGATGCTTGGCAGTAGGATACACTTTAACTCTTCATTCACTGTGCCTGAGACAGGGGGGCAGAGGAAAACTGCCTTTGCTGACCAGTCCTATGAATGTAGACATAAGAATGCCAGGAAATGAATTTACTGTGAGAGATAACTGCTAGGAAGAATAAACATTTAGATTTATTTCCTTCATAATAAGAAAGCCATGCGGTGATTTCAGATGCTACATCTTAAGAGATCTTTATGAGCATGCAGTGCAGAGTAATGAGTATTGTAACAGCAGGCGTCTTCCGCCTCCTGTAGCTTGATCCACCGTGGAGGGTGAATACTTCTGTCCGCAGGCTTTCAGGCCAGATATCCTCCTTCCTAGTGATACTGCTTACTTCTCACTTTTAGTTATCCTGTTCTTCCCGCTTCAGGAAGCCTGATTGGATCTGTAGATTTGCTGGATACACATACGTGCACCAATCCACCTACCCTTTCTTCCACTAACATTTTAGACATTTTATTCCTGAGTCTCCTGCAATTAGATTATTTCATCAATCTCATGTTATTTTTACTTAAGATTTCCCAGGAAATATTAAACTAACTCCAAATTCTCCTGGAAAAGTTATGATGGACTTTAGTATTTACATTTGGATCTGTTACAGACCTCACAGGGGTGGGGATGGGAGGTGAAGATAGGGAATGATTGACTGGAAACCCACTTACCATGTAAAAATATTGTTACTGTTGGAAAAGATTCTGAATTTCAAGCAGATGTCACATGTTACACATTCTGCATTTTAGGGCAGAAGTAAGGTAGGAGGGCTTTGAGTTGACCATCTGAATATGTGAATACATATGCGCAGAGAAGTATTCTAAAGGATATTTCCAGCTTATGAACAGGTTATATATGTACGTCATATTTCAGAAAATTATTTATCTGGAGTGTATGTTTTCCCATAGAAGTAATGTGCAAATGATTAGACTTCTAAGTCGATTTATAAAAGTATACATATAAGTTTCTGAACTGAGTTCTGGGTGCTAAATCTCGGAACAGATGGAAAAGGACCGAATTTCTACCTCATTTTTCTAATTCAGGCCAAAATTTAAAGTCCCTTTTTTTTCCATATTATTTTTCTGTTTCTTAGTGCTTTTTGCCACTTAGACTTTCTTGTTGTTGCTAGTTCCATGATGATATCCCGTTACTTTTTTGTAGTATTATAATACAAAAATGTGCTATGCTACCTGCCTACTGTTTTTCCATTCAGAATCAAAATTCTTCTAATCCCAAATGTTAGCAGATCTCTCAGCTAAGTAACGAGAGAATTAGCAGCCTGAGTGAATGACTCCAGTGTGTGGATGATATTGCCTTCTAGGAGACATTAGCATTTTAACAGAAACCTGTTCATGCTGAAGCTTCATAAGTGGTCGGATTTCACTCATGAAGCCAAGGGAAATGAAAAATGAAAGTGGTTTGTGAGGGAGGTAGAGGGCTGTATTCGAGGTGGCCTTTTGGGGAGGCACGCTCTGACACTCCTGAACTTTCTTGCTGAATCTCCATGTTTCTGATCCCTCACAATTGTTCCTCTTCTGTAGTTGAATTAGTTGATTAGAAATAAAGGATGTGTGGCTATGGACAAAAGATTAAAGTTTGTTTCATTTATTAAAACTAAAAATTAGCATTTATTTGCCATTTTCCATATACCATAAAGGTGAAACATTTTTCTATCTTATTTGCCATCTAAACTTATCTGATTTCTTATGAGATGATTTGTGTGCTCTGTTAAGAATTATGAAACATTTCAAAACCCAACAGATGGGAGTAGAGAAGCCTTCCATGTCAATACTGCATGTAGACTTGGAATCACTGAATCATGAAATAGGGCTTTATAAAATAGGAGAAAGGCAAGCTCCTCTGTTCTAAGTTAATTAAGACATGCATGTGATTTTATTAAAGATGAGCCTCTATGCTGCTTCTAGCTACATTAAAATTTCCTTTAATATTGTTGTAGGATACAGTTACTAGTGTGTTCTGGCCTAGCCTATGCTTTGTTTTGTAGCAGCCTTTTAATTTTTATTTCTAGTTCCTAAAACTACACTGAATGGTGTTTTATGTCATTCACGTCAACAGCACTGCAGAATTTCCCATGTTCAATCACAATTCCTTGAATTCTGTGGAATGGAAAGAAATAGAGATTTTGTAGGATTTTTCACTTTTCTTCCCTCCTCCCTTGGAGGCTGCTCTTGAAGGAATTGTGGGCTTTCCAGGTGGCTCAGTGGTAAAGAATCTGTCTACTAATGCAGGAGACATGGGTTTGATCCCTGGGTTGGGAAGATCCCCTGGAGGAGGAAATGACATCCTACTCCAGCATTCTTGCCTGGAGAACCACATGGACAGAGGAACTTGGCGGGCTGCAGTCCATAGGGTCTCAAAGAGGTGGATGCTACTGAGCATGCACGCACTTGAAGGAATACTGTATAGGGAAAGTGAAAGTCACTCAATTGTGTCTGATTCTTTGCAACCCCATGGACTATACAGTCCATGGAATTCTCCACACCAGAATACTGGAGTGGGTAGCCTTTCCCTTCTCCAAGGGATCTTCCCAACCCAGGGATTGAACACAGGTCTCCCTCATTGCAGGCGGATTCTTTTTTCTTGTTATTCTCTTTGGTGTCTTATAAGGAACCTATCATATGTGAAGGTTTTATAAAAATTTTTATTTTATTATGTATAAAATACATATAATATATACATATTATTTTTTGAGCAGTCAGAAAAACTTTTTTCAAGTTTAATGATAAGGGGAATGAACGGAACTTAAAAATCTTCCTTTATTATAATGATACTTACTCTGGAATTACATTTTTCATACACACACACACAGTTGTTGGATGTGATTTCTTCCTTTTTTCCAGGATTTGAATGAACTTTGGGACTGAGGTGTGTCATTCAGATGGGTAGGAAAAGAATGACCTGATAAAATGATGGCCTGAAACTATTTAAGACACTCCTTTCCCCTTTTGTATGGTTGTCTTTGATTTCCTCCACCCCCATGACAATGTCTCAGTTGTTGCGTTTGCTCTGTGTATACCTTTCTTTCCTTGGCCTTTTATACTTGCACAATGTAGTTTTGAGCTAGCGCAGAATGCATAGCTCAAGGCTGCGATATATGGATTGCATTGTATGCTTCCCAGCACTGTCTCCTGGGTGCACAATAACTGCAGTGTGGAGGGGCCCACACGGAGACAGTGATGGTGTTTTATAAAACGCCAGTGGTGTGTGGCATCAGCTGCAATCTGCCGGGTAAGCAGTTGCGCAAATTCTTCCAAGTCAAGAGGCCTCCAGAAATGTCATGTTTTGGCCTCAATAGCGAATGCCACAAATAACAGCACAGGCACGGGGGAACTCCACGTCTCAGATTCCAGCCTGCCTTTCTTCAGCTGGGCTTGCTATAGATTGCTGAGCCTTCCCAACCCCTCCCAAAGGAAGTTCCCCAAAGCTAGTCTTTTCTAATCCTTGAAGAATATGTATTTTAAACCTACCTAAATTGTCTTGCTTTGTCTCTGTCCTTTGGATGTCTCTCATGGGTTATGTCATCTTTTAAAGAAAAAAAAAATCTGATACCTGGGATGTAGACCAGAGGACTGTTTTAATTTTTTTTTTTTTGGTTTAAATTTTCAAGCCATTGATTTTATACTTCTGTTCAGTAATATTCTTGGAGTTAGGGAGAGGTAGATGGGGGGAAAGTTGATTGTAAAGCTTGCTGGCATTTAACATAGGAAGTAAGATTTCTTTTTTGAACTGTACTTGGCAAGTTGATTAACTGTTGTATGGCTTTAATTGTTTAGTTAACTGGTGCTACATTATCAGAATAGAGATGAACACAGTTTGTACTCTATAAAGATTCTAGTGTAAGAAGAGATATAAAGCAAAAGCATGCTTCAGATAGCAAGAAGAAATAACAGCGACTGATGTCCTAGGGAAGGAATGTGTAAGCTCTGCAAAACCCTACTGTCTCCTTTTGGATAAGGGTGGTACATGTCTGGCTCTTAAGAGAAAGGAGCACATTGGTTTTTCTGCTGACGTTATTCCTTTAGTTCCCAAGAAGTATTTGGAAGTGCTCTAATTACTAAGGAAGAGTCAAGTACAATGTAGAACTGTGAAAGTAAAATGTAGGTCTGTGGCTGTTCTCCTAGAATCTAGTTGGCAGGATGTGTCTAGCTTAGTTCCTTGAATATCTATGGGTTGGTAGTCCATGAGCTCTAGAGCCAGGAGCTTGCATAAGACTGAGAGCCAGAAGACCTGATTCTAGACTCAATTCTGCCAGCATAATTGTCAAGCCATTGCCCCCAAAGTATCTTTTGGCTTACAAGTGAGCTGAGTTACTCAATGAAGCGCTGCTATTGGAGACACTGAAGTGAGTGAGACACACTATTGCTTAAAGAACCCAGTCTTCAGAAGTAATAAGTGTCAAAAGAAGTAGAACTTAAGAGTAAGTGCCACAGATGTGAAATAAAGTACTTGAAGGAGAAAGATAAATATTAGAAGATTGGAATAGGCTCCATGGAGGAGAATTTGGAGCTTTGTCTTAGAGTTAGGGTTTTAACATTTGGAAATTAAGGTAGAAAAGAGGTTTAGAGCTTGCCTTGGCAAGTTAACTGACCTTTTTATGTGGGACTGGCAGCACCTGCTCATAGTTACTACAACTAATGAACCAGCCACATATACTAGTATCTTAATGCACATTGTAAAGCAAAATATCTGTGTATTTCCGCTTGGTTGAAAAATGTGTTTGTAGTCCCTTCATGCACCACAATTCAAGTTGTTTATAGAAAAATCAAAACAATGATAATATGAGAAAATTGCCTTCCTGGATACAAATGTAGAGTACTAATGTTTATGGACATTGCAGATAAGAATCCAGTTCTTTAAAAGAAATTCAGGAAATCAGACTGAAAAGTTAGATCAGTTAAACTCTCTATAACCTCAGTTTTCTCATTGTGAAATGAGATTGAGTGTAGTAACTGAAAGCTCTTTATAATGATACTTAAAATCAGTTATTTTTTTTAGAATAGTTCAGAAAGTTTCTGTGTTTTCAGCTGCCTTTTAATGCATTCACATAATGTGCCAAACATTTTATTAAGTACTTTAGTACATTTAACTTTTTGATCACCAGCATAAGGTGTCTCAAGACACCCCTGAGGTTACACAGCAGTTAAGAGGTGTAGGGCTGGCGTTCAGATCCATGTCCCATTCTGCTCTGGGAGTGCTGCTGTTACTAGCATGTTGTTGAGGTTGGTGATTCACATGAATGGTGGTGCATGCCAAAATCTAGGAGGGGAGAAGGAGCAATCTCACTTTGCATGCCCCGCACACAATTATTTTTTTTGGTTACATATGTGGCATGTGGGATCTTAGTTGCCTGGACCAGGGATCAAACCCTTGCCCCCTGCAATGGAAGCATGGATTCCTAACTGTTCCTGGACCCCCAGGGAATCCCACCCTCAACATGTTTATGTACTTGTATTATGAAGTGTATCTTGATTCCTGTTCTCCAAACGGTGAGGATTATTACTTATGGAGTGAGTTGCAAACAGCATGAAGGCAGAAAAGAAGTGGTGAGCCACTTGGTCGTGTTGCTGTCAGAGCACACTCAGGCAAGTTTGATTATAGATTATTTATGAAATGCAATGACTTGGTATGGATGTGACAGTTGGACTGTGAAGAAAGCTGATCGCCGAAGAATTGATGCTTTTGAACTGTGGTGTTGGAGAAGGCTCTTGAGAGTCCCTTGGACTGCAAGGAGATCCAACCAGTCCATTCTAAAGGAGGCAATCCTGGGTGTTCATTGGAAGAACTGATGCTAAAGCTGAAACTGCAATACTTTGGCCACCTCATGCGACAAGTTGACTCACTGGAAAAGACTCTGATGCTGGGAAGGATTGGGGGCGGGAGGAGAACGGGACGACAGAGAGTGAGATGGCTGGATGGCATCACCGACTCGATGGAGATGAGTTTGAGTGAACTCTGGGAGTTGGTGATGGACAGGGAGGCCTGGCGTGCTGTGATTCATGGGGTTGCAGAGAGTCGGACACGACTGAGCGACTGAACTGAATTGAACTGAATGACTTGGTACAGTAACTATGTATCATTTACTATGGCTCTGATAATTTGGTATGCTTTCTTTATGAGATTAGAAGAATGTGCTAATTTGTTTGCCTTTTTAAATTAGATTCCAAGGCAGATCAGTTTTAGGTGTTTTAAGAGTAACTTCTTGAGTTTTATTACAGTTTTCTTTCTCTACTCCTTATTCCCCAGCTCCTGTTTTTTCCTCTTTTGTCTTGATGACTTCGTAGTATGTTTTTGTTCTAAATACATGTCAAAATCTTTTGAATGTTAATGTGTATAAATAATTAATGGAATAAAGTGATTGTAGGTTAATAGGTTTTATTTTATCTGACAGATGCCATGATCTTCGTTTTCTGAATGTTGAGCTTCAAGCCAAACTTTTCACTCTCCTCTTTCACTTTCATCAAGAGGCCTTTGAGTTCCTCTTCACTTTCTGCCATAAGGGTGGTGTCATCTGCATATCTGAGGTTATTGATATTTCTCCCGGCAATCTTGATTCCAGCTTGTGCTTCTTCCAGCCCAGCGTTCCTCATGATGTACTCTGCATATAAGTTAAATAAGCAGGGTGACAATATACAACCTTGATGTACTCCTTTTCCTATTTGGAACCAGTCTGTTGTTCCATGTCCAGTTCTAACTGTTGCTTCCTGACCTGCATACAGGTTTCTCAAGAGGCAGGTCAGGTGGTCTGGTATTCCCATCTCTCACTGCAGATGCTGATTGCAGCCAGGAAATTAAAAGACGCTTACTCCGTGGAAGGAAAGTTATGACCAACCTAGATAGCATATTAAAAAGCAGAGATATTACTTTGCCAACCAAGGTCCGTCTAGTCAAGGCTATGGTTTTTCCCGTAGTCATGTATGGATATGAGAATTGGACTGTGAAGAAAGCTGATCGCTGAAGAATTGATGCTTTTGCACTGTGGTGCAGGAGAAGACTCTTGAGAGTCCCTTGGACTGCAAGGAGATCCAACCAGTCCATTCTAAGGGAGATCAGTCCTGGGTGTTCATTGGAAGGACTGATGCTGAGGCTGAAACTCGAATACTTTGGCCACCTCATGCGACGAGTTGACTCACTGGAAAAGAGTCAGATGCTAGGAAGGATTGGGGGTGGGAGGAGAAGGGGACGACAGAGAATGAGATGGCTGGATGGCATCACCGACTCGATGGACATGAGTTTGAGTGAGCTCCGGGAGTTGGTAATAGACAGGGATGCCTGGCGTGCTGTGATTCATGGGGTCGCAAAGAGTCGGACACGACTGAGCGACTGAACTGAACTGAGAGATCCATTGGGTTTCCTTAGTTTGAGAGTTTTAGCATTTATCATCCATTACTCTTTTAATACTGCCTCTTTCTTATTTTATTGTCTTCATCTAGAATTCTGGGAAGGTATGTATAGAATAGATCCCCTCTTCTAGCTTACAGGTTAGTCTTTATCTGTCTGCTTCATTTTGGGTAGTTTTTTCAGATCTATCTTCCACCTTTTAACTGTATCAAACCATGTCCATTTGGATTATAATTTAATTAGTTTTATTTCTAAATGTCCTAATTGGTTCTTTTCCGAAGTTCTGCTTTTTGATAGTTATTTTGTCCTTGATATTTTAAAATATTTATTTCTTTAAACATATAAAAATGCTAATTTTGTGTTTTGTACTTGATAATTCTGTTGTCTACTGTCTCTGAATTTCTGACTGATAACACATCTAATGCTCAATAATAGTAGCTGGTTCCCTTATGTGTCTTTAATCTTTTTGATTATACTTGTTGGGATTTTATCTATGAGAATCATTTATTTTCCATTTCCTTAAGAATCATTTCAGATGCCACAACCATGATGAGGTTATGATATCTCTCAGCCGCTTTTCCTCATTCCATTCTTGGTGCTGCTCCCATGCACTTTTGTATATGCATCTTTCAGCACATGCCTCTTGGCTTTATTGCTTTTTTGTCTTCCCAACCAGTTAAGTTCCTTGAGGGTGGAGATGCTGAATGAAAGCTTAAGTAATACTTGTATGCAATTAAGATCTTATCGAACATTTAAACTATCTATTTCCTGGAGAAGGGAAGAAGAGAATCGTGGAGAAGCAATCTGAGTATCCAGAAGATATTTTGGTGTTTGTTGGATGTGGGCTAATGGAAGACAGTAGGGAATAGAATTCAACTGTGATTGAGTGGGGCACTTGGTTTGGCACTTTAATATACACTATCTTCCTGGGTTTATTTGACCCTCACAGTGAGCTGTGAGAGCTGCTATCTCATCTTACAGTTAAGGAGACGAAGTGGTTCATCCATTGTTAGACTTGTCCAATAATAGTAAAGTGCTTACAGAAAGTTGAATGAGGGAGGGACTGGGTCTGACTCCAACCCCCATGTGAATGCCTCCCTGTGCTGCGCAGCGTGCCAGCACCAGACTGCGACAGTGAGCTTTGTGGATACTTTGCTCTTAATCTTTTAGGGGAATTCTGTCCATGAGATCATGTTTCCATTTTTGAAATGGAACGCAGTGAGAAAGTGTGAGTTATTAATAAAAATTGATGGTAAGGCAATGTTGGAGTGTGTTTTTCTCTTTGAACTGAGGTATGTGTTAGTAGATGTCAGTTGTCTTACTATCCTTTTTACCCTAATTTCAAATAACATTCCAACTAAATAAAATAGCACGAATCTCCTTTGAGGCTGTCACATTTCACCATGATTTGTTAGGGGTAATCCGTTTCAGTAGTTAGCTTATTTGAAAGTAGTTGTTATTCTGTCAGAGGTTTCCTAGAAGTAACACCTTTGCTTGGAAACTATATCTGATTAAAGGCTGACTGCCTATATAAGCATCCAGGAGTTCTTAGTGTCTTTCTAAATAAGATAATCTCTTCTTTATAGTAGATGAAATCTGTGACCTATTTTATACCTCCTTATAAGTGCACAGTGTGTGATAAACAAGCAGACAGATGTGAAAAGAGCTGTAACTGTTTTCTCCCTTTGCTATCTTAGATAAGAACATTTCCTAATTACAAAGTAGTCACTGGAATTATCAATACAACTATGGTCAGTCACTGTGAACCTGAGTGGTAGCTGTCACTACATTTAAAATAAGTGTGTCACATAGAGTACGCTGTATTATTGTATTTTCATTTGATTCAACAAGCGTCTATTATGCTGGGCAATCTTCTGCTCTCTAGAGACTGAACAATATTGTTGAAATTAATGGCAGAGAAATGGAATTCTATCTTAGATTATTGATTACCTTTAAAATATTTTTCGCTATTGTTTGCAACCAAATCTCATATCTATTCCAGGCACTTATGAAGAAGAGATAATGGATTTTACTACACATTTAAGAAAGTAACTATCATGATATGAGTCATCTTGAAAGTAACTATCATGATATGAGTCACCTTCTCCTTATAAAGTCAATTAAAATACCTCCAAACTCAGAGTCTTAATTGTATAGATTAATAATTGCTTGCAGATAATGAAATTGAGAAACTTTCATTTTAGAAGCTTAATGCTAAATTTTATGTTCGTGAAATTATTTTTCATGTTTTAAAACTCTCCAGCTTTTAATAAGAGCCAATATTCACTAAGCCCTCACTATCCACACACTGTTCTAAGCTCTCATCATGTGTTATAAGTCATTTAGCCCTTAACCACATCCTGTATGGTAGATTCTATTATCATTTCATAGGTGTACAAATTAGGGCAGAAGTGTATTGTCCCTGATCACATAGATTATAAATAGTGGAAAGGCATTTAGAACTTTGGAATTTGGAGTCTGGAGCCAAGTACTCTCATTTATTACACTATATCTGTGTGTACTTTAAATGTGTGGATGTATAAACACTTATCTGTTTCATGTAAACTTTATCATTGTTTGAATCTGTAGCAAGGTGTACGAGTTGACTCACTGGAAAAGACTCTGATGCTGGGAGTGATTGGGGGTGGGAGGAGACGGGGACAACAGAGAATGAGATGGCTGGATGGCATCACCGACTCGATGGACGTGAGTTTAAGTGAACTCCGGGAGTTGGTGATGGACAGGGGGGCCTGGCGTGCTGTGATTCATGGGGTTGCGAAGAGTCGGACACAACTGAACGACTGAACTGAACTGTACTGTTGAAATCACGTAATCTGTGTGGCTTTTCTCCCTCTTCCCTCTACTATTTAATGTACTTCTTTTCTAAAAAAGAAGTGTTTAACTATAAAAATTTGATAATAAAGGTTGCAGATTCTCCTTCACAAGTGTTTCAGGCATGGATTTCTTACCTCTGCTTCCACAAGCAGAGGAGAGAAACACACACTGGAATCAAGTTTCTGTGAAGACTTTATCTTTTGAAAACCCTTATCAGAGTTGTCCCAATTTGAAATTGAAATGTCTTTTATATCCTACTCCATTTTTAAAGATGCCTGTGTGGAAAGCATTCATTTTCACACTCTGGGTGAACTAACTAGTAGACATTTCGATAATGTGAGGCATTTGTCTCGAGGATGAACATGTCTATCTTCCGGCTTGTTCCTTTCTCACTTGCAGTCCAGGGGTTGTTTATATCCATGCAGGGGAAGGAGTGTGTGTCTGACCCAACTCTGCAGTTGGTGGTTCCCAGGGCTGTGCCTTTTAATTGGAGTCACCACTTTATATTTTGACATTGATTAAATAGTGAAGTTTTCTTCTGAAGCTGTCAGAGGCTTTTACATCTCTGTTGATAGTAGATTAAATCCTTGGAGGCAGCTGATTAACTGTCTCAGTTTCATTCTCTTCTATTTTTAAGATTTGTTCTAAGGCCTGAATGCCATATTAACCTCCATAAAAAGTGTAACTTTGTACTGAAAAACATAATTTCTACTCTACAGATACTTTGGAATAAAAATCACACTTAAGTGGTGATGGGATGATTCGTGTTAGGGTACATGGAGCTTAGTGATTTTCCTGGGGGGAGAGTACATGAGCCACTTTGAGGAACTGAGGGAGGCAGCTTGGACATACTTTTGTACTATTTTAAAAGCAAATAAGTGAACTCTTTAAGCATTTTACTTTTTTTAGTTTTTGAAATTTTAACACGGAGTAGCAGTAAAGCCTAGACCATCTGGCTAATCATGCTTTCATTTTGGAATTTATGTTTTGTGTGGGAGTGGGAAATTTAAAATGAAAAAGTTATGAATCATTTTTGGGTATTGTTAATAGAGGATTGGAAAATAAATATTTCATATTAATTTATGCTAAATAATTTTTATCTGATATGATGTCCATGATTTATAGCACTCATGGACCTTTAGTGCTTGAAAAGTAAAGATGTTATTCTTTTTCCTCAGAAACGTGCGAAGGGGCAAGTGTTATTTGACAAAGTATGTGAACATCTCAATCTCTTGGAGAAGGACTACTTTGGACTTGTGTTTCAGGAGAACCCTGAGCAGAAAGTAAGTGAAATTATCTTAAGTTTGTTTATGTTGTCTTAAAAAAAATTCCGTGTATTTCTCTTAACTGATGTAAAATTTAGTTTTCAATTAGCTTATTTTATGTTTTTATTATGATAGTTTATGTTCATTGTGGTGGTGGTTTACTTGCTAAGTTGTGTCTGACTCTTGTGATCCCGTGGACTGTAGCCTGTCAGGCTCCTCTGTCCACGGGATTCTCCAGGCAAGAATACTGGAATGGGTTGCCACTTCGTTCTCCAGGGGATCTTCCCGACCCAGGAATCGAACCCCAGTCTCCTGCATTGCAGGCAGATGATTTACCAACTGAGCTATGAGGGAAGCCCCAGTGTTCGTTGTAGGAATTTGGAAATGTTGAAAACTTGTGTTTTCATGTATAACTTTTTGCTGTTGTGGGTGTGTATGCTTTTCCACTTTTATTTTAAACAGAGTGGAATGTCTTATCCTACACAAATTATTGGAAACGGAAAGAACTGGTTTTAAAATTTTTATTTAGAATTTTTAGCTCTTGAATTCACCTGTATTCTAGGAGTTAAGCTTGCCTAAAAAACAGGGAAGGAGGCATATTGGAAGAAATATCAGGTGTCCATCGGGATTCTCCAGGCAAGATACTGGAGTGGGTTGCATGTGCTTCTCCAGGGGATCTTCCCAACCCAGGAATTGAATCCAGGTCTCCCGCATTCCAGGCGGATTCTTTACTGTATGAGCGACCAGGGAAGCCCAAAAAGCAGGGAAGGAGGAATATTGGAAGAAATAACAGGAATACCCATCTCTACTTGTCTGGAGGTTTAGGAGAGTGTTTGCCTTGCTGAATAGATTAGTGGTTGTGTCGGGATGAAGGTGTTCCTTACCCTGTTGTGTGGGTTATTGGGGGCAAAACAGAAGGTGGAGTCCAGCTTGACTCAGGTGGTAGAGTGATTGATTGATTAATTGATTTGGCTGTACCAAGGTAGATTTGTGATCAGTTTATTGTCTTCAATTTTGTTGCACTTCTGTTTTTCTAGCATGCTGTTTCTGAACCTTTTTATCACAGGATGATGATATAAACGGGTATATCCTTACTGTTTGCTTAAGTTGTCTATGCTGTTTGATTTAGTAAATGAATTAAACAACCCATAATAGCCTGCTTTTTATATGTACAAACTGCAAGAAAAAAAAATAATACAAACTTTTCCCCAGTTACTCTCATATTTTCCCGTGGAGTCGGAGGAAGATGTTTTAATACACCCTCTTAAGTTGTTTTCTGGAGGTGTGCAAATTAAACTGACAAAAGATGAGTTTTATTCATGTGAGTAGGTGGGAGTTTCGGAGAAGGCAATAGCAAGCCACTCCAGTACTCTTGCCTGGAAAATCCCATGGATGGAGGAGCCTGGTAGGCTGCAGTCCGTGGGGTCACTAAGGGTCGGACACGACTGAGCGACTTCACTTTCACTTTTCACTTTCACACATTGGAGAAGGAAATGGCAACCCACTCCAGTGTTCTTGCCTGGAGAATCCCAGGGATGGGGGAGCCCGGTGGGCTTCCGTCTATGGGGTCACACAGAGTCGGATACGACTGAAGTGACTTAGCAGCAGCAGCAGCAGCAGGTGGGAGTTTACAGAAAACTGTGACTGCAGGAAGTGGTTAGGGCATCTTAACAGGGAAAAGAGGTAGGAAAAGGCACTTATGGAGAATGAGTGACTTTTAGGAAAGATAAGGGCCCTGTAGGAGAACAGGTGGGAGACAGGCTAGTTTTGTGCCAGTGTCTGTTTAGCTGAGAGCTTCTCCTCTCAGTGATAAGAGTCAGTCTTCCCTGGTTGGAAGGAACCTACCAAGGAAGGGAAGAGATTTATGACAACCTGGTTCTTCTACTTCCAGGTGAAAGGAAAGCCTGTTCTTACGTGTCTGCAGCTCAAAGTGGTGTTTATCCACCATGGTGCGTTGTGGACCCTGTCCATGGTGACTTGAATTGGACATAGACGTCCAGTCTGTAAGAATCAAACTGGCAGGTCGGAAGGGAGTGGAGTTTGCCAGAGCCCCCTGTCTTCTGAGTAGAGGTGACTTGGTATATCTGGCGAAGGAAATGGCAACCCACTCCAGTATTCTTGCCTGGGAAATCCCATAGACAAAGGAGCCTGGTGGGCTGCCGTCCATGGGGTTGCAAAAAGTCGGACATAACTGAGGGACTAAACAACAACAACAACAACGTCTTAGTTGTAGCAGTTAGGGATCCTTAATTGCTGCATTTGAACTCCTCATTTGCTGCATGAGTGATCTACTTCTCTGACCAGGGGTCCAACCCAGGTCCTCTCCATTGGGAGTCTTAGCCACTGGACCACTAGGGAAGTCCCCTGAAGTGGTAGATTTGATCAGCCAGGACTCTGTGAAGATCTGCCTGATCCCAGAGTGTACTGAGATGGTTTCTGCTCCAGGACTTTGCTGAGACACCGCTAAGCAGGACCATCAGAGTGCTCTAATGCTTGATGCTAATTCCAGGGACCTTCAGGACTTCTCCCTTTCCCTAAACATATTAAAGAAAGAAATATTCACCAGTTCTGGCAGTTAACCAGACTTAACCTCTAGTGTTCTGTCTTTGTTCGTTTGAGCTTCTCTAACAAAGTGGTATAGACTGAGTGACTTATAAACAATAGACTTGTGTTTCTCATTGTTTGGGAGCCTGAGAAGCCAAGCAAGGTGCCCACTGATTCAGTATGTGGTAAGGGCCCCTTCCTGGCTCATGGACCTCCTCGTGGTATCCTCACATGGTGGAATGAGCAGGAGGGCTCTCCAAAGCCTCTTTTATAATGTCACTAATCGCATTCCTGTGGGCTCCACCTTCATTACCTAATCACCCCAAAGGCCTCAACTCCAAATACTGTCATATAGGGGATTAGGTTTCAGCATATGAATTTTGGGGAAGGACACAAGCCTTCAGTTTCTGTCACTCTCCTCATTGTTAAGGAAGTTCTTTTTCTACTTCACTTTCTGACTATTGGGACTTAACTGTGGTGGAGAAGATACTGATGTAGGGTGAAGAGTGAAGGCTGGGTCCAGGGTTATACCCTAAAGGGAAGCCCTTTGGAATCTGTTAGACAGTGGCTGTGGGCAGACTCACTGTGATGGTTCTGTGGATGCCCAGGACGCCTGGGCACAGTGTGACCTTTGAAGTTACCTCTCAACATCTAATATTTATCTCACAGTCAGTTGGTAGGTGAATATAGACTGTAAGTTATATTTATCCACAGGCTTGGTGATGAAATGCAGGATACAAACAGTGATGATTATATATAAATTGAATTTTCTCAACTTGCTGCATTTTAAATCCTTGATACCTAATTTGTGGTTTAATTCCACATTGAAACCGATGACAATTAAATTGTATGCCTACCCACTGAACAGTGTGTAAGCATTCTTATTAGAACTCTGTTTAGAATACTTTTCTTAGAAGTAATAACATTTTAGACATTCAACTAAATAAACTAGGCGCTCTTTTAGACTTTAAATTATAAGGTAGTCTTGATAATGTTTCCAACCATGTGCCCTTCTGTTGGCCCTCAAAGCTGTAAAAGAGAAAGTGATGGAAATTTGGCTAGGAGCATTTAGTCTTTCTTAAGAAGGAAAACCAACGGTATGTCATAAAATATGTAGAATAACTTATGTTAGAAACATGATATGCTGTATGAAGACATACAGTATTTCTGAAACACTAGAGTTGCATGGTAAACAGTGGTATTTAGATAGTAGGAGTCTCTGTTTTTTATTTTGCTGACTCTTAATATATGTGCCTGATCCATGTCTTTCTCCTGAATCTCAGACTCATATACTTCACTCTCTACTGGACACTACACTCACTTGTCTAAAAGCAAACTAGTCCTCTCCTTCAACTTCTTCTATTCCGTGAAGAGTGGGTCTAGATTGCTTCCACTTTTTATACCTCTTTTCATTGCTTGTTAGCCAATCAGTTCTATCTTCTACCTGCTGACATCCTTCTCCTGGTTCTCTTTGTCCAGTGTTCTTGCTTTGGTTTAGGCCCCTGTCATCTCTTGCTTTGAATAATTTATTAGCCTCCTAACTGGTTTCACTGCCCAGTCCCAGACCTCTGTGATCATTCTTCTCCCTGCTGCTCGATTGAACTTTCAGGAAGGCATAGCTCATCTTGGCACTCCTTGCTTAAAACCATTTAATGGATGCAATCTAACCCTCTTAGTGTGGTTTACAAAGCTCTTGGTCAAGTGACTGTGGTCTGCTTCTTTGTCTTCATTTCTCAGTAACTTCTCACAAAAATTCGTATTCAATTCACACCATATTTTTCTCATAAGGGAAGTTTTGCCAGTCCATAGTATATCTGCTTGAACATACTGTCCCTTGTATTTGGAATATCCTTCTCATTTTTTTTCTTTTTTTGAATTTGAATGTCTATTATTCCTTAAGATCCAGCTTAGGTACCCTACTCTATGAGATTTTCCTTGGTTGTTTTCCACCATCATTCTTCCTGGCCCCTACTCAAGGAGAGTTGATAGTTCTGTCATCTAGACATTTCAGTTCAGTTCAGTGTGTCTGACTCTTTGTGACCCCATGGACTGTAGCATGTCAGGCTTCCCTGTCTATCATCAACTCATCCTCTGTTGTCCCTTTCTCCTTCCGCCTTCAATCTTTCCCAGCATCAGGGTCTTTTCCAATGAGTCAGTTCTTCACATTACGTGGCCAAAGTATTGGAGTTTCAGCTTCAACATCAGTCCCTCCAATGAACACCCAGGACTGATCTCCTTTAGGATGGACTGATTAGATCTCCTTGCAGTCCAAGGGACTCTCAAGAGTGTTCTCCAGCACCACAGTTCAAAAACATCAGTTCTTCGATGCTCAGCTTTCTTTATAGTGCAACTCTCACATCCATACACGACTACCGGGAAAACCATAGCTTTGACTAGACGCACCTTTGTTGGTAAAGTAATATCTCTGTTTTTTAATAAGCTGTCTAGGTTTGTCATTGCTTTTCTTCCAAGGAGCAAGCATCTTTTAATTTCATGGCTGCAGTCACCATTTGCAGTGATTTTGGAGCCCAAAATAATAAAGTCTGACACTGTTTCTACTGATTCCCCATCTATTTCCCATAAAGTGATGGGACC
Source organism: Moschus berezovskii (assembly GCF_049115385.1). NCBI lineage: Eukaryota > Metazoa > Chordata > Mammalia > Artiodactyla > Moschidae > Moschus > Moschus berezovskii. The sequence continues at coordinate 76,220,492 of NC_142469.1, read as the reverse complement.
AGATGCCATGATCTTAGTTTTCTGAATGTTGAGTTTTAAGCGTACGTTTTCACTCTCCTCTTTCACTTTTATCAAGAGGCTCTTCAGTTCTTCTTCGCTTTCTGCCATAAGGGTGGTGTCATCTGTGTATCTGAGGTTATTGATATTTCTGCTGGCAATCTTGATTCCAGGTAGACATCTAGACATTTAGCACAAATGTCCATCTAGATGATTAGCACACACCTTATTTATCAGTTTTTCTCCCTATTGTTCTAGATACTGTGTAGCTTCTGTATGTCTAGACAGTATCAAATATTTTAAAATACTACCTGTGTCCCATCTCACACCCATTAAGATGGCCACTATAAAAAAAACAAAACAGAAAATAGCAAGTGTTGGCAAGGAAGGATGGTGAAAAAATTAGAAAACCTGTACACTGGTGATGGAAAAGTAATATGGTGCAGCTATTAGGGAAATAGTATAGAGGTTAGTCAAAAAATTATAAATAGAATTGCCAAGTGATCTAGTAATCCCACTTGTGGGTATATATCCGGAAGAATCAAAAGTAGGATCTTGAAGAGGTATTTGTACACCCATGTTCATTGCATCACCACTCACAATAGCCAAGATGTAGAAGCAGCCCAAATGTTCCTTGATGGATGAATTAGATAAACAAAATGTGGCATTTTCAGAATATAGTGAATGGAATGTTTTTGAGTATTAAAGAAGGAAGTCTTATTAATCCTGTAACATGGATGAACCTAGAGGATATTACACTGAATGAAATGTTTAGTCACAAAAGACAATTACTGTGTGAGTCCCTTGTATGAGGTACTCCCTAGTCAGGCCCATGGAAAAGCAGAGTAAAATGGTGGTTACCTGGATTAGGGGGAGGAGAGAATGGAAAATTGTTGTTCAATGGGGATAGAGTTTGTTTTGCAAGATGAAAAGGTTCTAGAATCTGTTGCACAACACTGTGATATAGTTAGTTCTGCTAAACTGTACAGTGAACGCTGGTTAAAAGGATGAATTTTATGTTTGTTTTTTTTTTTTTACCACATAAAAATTACTACCTGTGTACAAACTAGTATGCATCTGCAACTCTGGCAGTGAATAATTAAGACATATTCTGCCTTCATGAATGTCCCCACTTAGTTCCAGTTGAGAAGACTGAGTACTTTGGGTTTTTTTCTTTATTTTTTTTACTCTGTTAATAAATTTTGACTACTGATCTATAGGAGAAGAGTTCAGGTTACTAACAGGGAAGACTTCCTAGGAGAGAATGATGGCTGATGAAGAGACCTGAAGTTTGAGTGGGCTTTGGCTGGGCCAAGGGACTTAGAAAGCACACACATAGGGCCCTGAGTAGGATCAGCTGACCCTTTGCAAAATAAAAAGACGTCTCTTGTGGCTAGTGTGGGGAGACTGAGTGTTGATAGGGGTCAGGTTACACAGGGTCATCTAGGCTGTATATTTATTTATTAAAGGCTTTGGAGTCTCCTTTATGCTTAGAAAAATGATGGCATTGATAAGCTGATGCAGTGGTACGAGACAACCAGTCTTGCCTTTAAAAAGTTCTGAGAGAGTGTGAGCAGGACTGTTCACCCGAAGCACAAAAGGAGCCTCAGTTGAGGTTATGGTAGTGAAAGTAGACAAGCAAATGATTTAAAAAAGATATGGATTGCTTGCTGTTGACAGTCCAGCTGAGATCATAAAATTGTGATGGCAGCAGAATACATTGTACTTCTCTAACTGCTGTCTGCAACCTGGGCATAATAGTGGAGAAATAGGGCATTATGTTCACAGTGGTTGTGGTGACAGGGCAAAAGGTTGAGAAAGCTAGAGATTCTGATGCATAGGTAATATAGCTGATTGATTCATAAGATCACTGGAAGGAACAAAAGCTGAAAGCCCATGAAGCCGATATGGGCTGATAGGCTGGGAGAAAACGGCTGGGACCAAGGGATGAAAGTTCTAAGTTGAAGGGCAGGTACAGTGAAAATAAATGGGGAGAAGACTTAGGAGAAGAAACGATTGCATCTGAGAATGGAATGATGACTTCTAATGAGGTGGAGAACTCTGTGTGGTGACAAGACTGAGTGTTCAGCCATGATAAGGTTTGGCTGAAATCAAAGAGAAGTTAAGGTCATTAAGGCAGGATTTAAGGTAAGGTTAAGTTTGGAGGGGTTCTCCATAGGGTTCTCATGGACAAGAAAAGCTGTTAAACCAAGAACTCATCATCTCGTACTTTTAACTCTATAGTTTCTCTTCCAAAATGTGGGATGAAAATGCCCACAAAATTAGGCACACACTTTGTTATCGAGACATTAACTATAGAACAGTGGGAGAATAAAGAGTGTGGTGTCCTTTCTGAAATACTTTTCAGAAAATGAATGCACATATGTAATTGACATTGCCAATATTTAATTATTTCATATATAATCTGATTTTCCTATGTAACTTTTGTGTTGTATAATTTTTTTATTCCTTCTTGCTTATATAGATCAAATTCAGTTCTTAAGACATCTGGGCAAAAGAACCTTTATTTTTCCTAATGTAGATTTATATCATGTTCTCTTTTTCCCCACAGAAGCTTATTACTGTTGCACTAACTCAGCTCATGCAGTTTCAACAATGAGATGCTACAGGAAATAGGAATTTAAACTACTTTTTAAATGCTGAATATCACATGTGTTTATAGATGTTTCGGTCACTTATCATTGTAACATATAATGAGAAGGTGAGGTAAAGCTGTGGTTATTTGTATGAACACTTTGCAAGGAGAGGAAAGTCTAATCTATGTTTTAGTGTAGTGCTGTGTCTCTTATGGTTGGAAGCCTTTCACTTCACTCTTGAGTATGAAAATCTATCGTTATTAATGTTAGAACTTTTTAACGTCTGCAGAAAACCCATATAAACTTTATTGTGGAAAATTTGTTAAAAATATGTGAAATCAAGCAATGTGTTATTCTTTTATACACAGAATTCCAAGTCTGTATAGTTCTTGTATTCATATCTCTATGGAACCATCAGTAAGAGTTTTGGATTGTCTTTAAAGGGAAAATACTGTCTTGAGTTTTTGATGTTAATAGAATTTGGCATCTGACCCAGGGATTTTAATGTCATTTTGCTTCCAGCTATATTTAAGGGGAGCTTGTTTGAAGTGTAGCTGATATCCACAGCTAAATTTATGAAAATTGATTAATGCATTTCTCTGATAGACCATTTCCTCCCCCCACCAAAACTAGAACTAAAAACTCTAGTATTAAGCTATGTATCATATATAAACTGTTCTTTAATAAAATTCTATGTTCAATCCGGATACACCTTATAATACCACAGATAGGAGTTGGAGTCACATTTTCCCAGATGCATCGTGAATATTTCACTGTAGCTTAGAAGGCCTGTGACGTTTCTGCTAACACCAGCATGATGGCAGTGTACTATTAAACTTAATTTAGACAGAAGTATGTACAGTAAAGTAGATCTGCTTCAGTGCTATAAATTCTTACAGGAAAAGGCAGATTTCAGACAAAATTACTCTTTACCAGTCTGGTGATATGGTGTGTGTTGGGTTAAGTTTAATCTCTCTCACTGGCAGAATTGACAAGCACCAGTTTTTAAGGCATGACTAGCCATTTTGAAACACTTCTAACTCTGGGATCTTAGCTTCTAGCCTGAATGGGAATTAGGTGAGAGAGAGATTTTCGGGAGGGAAGACACAAGAAGATAGATTTTGTGACTCTATCTTGAGTTGTTTTCTGGATCGGATGTGGTCAGAGGCCAGCATCAGGCAGGCTGACTGCACATTCAGGCCGCCGCAGACCAATGGGCCTGGGCGCCATTTTCTGTGCCAGGTGAAAACAGTTAGTGCTTCCACAGAATAAAAAGGCTGTGGGTCTTGACGCTGATACAGCTGTATAGTGTGCTGGGGAAGAACGCAAAGAAATACCGAGATGTGGGACTGTGGAAACAGTCACCTTCTAGGGCTTTCTGCAGGAGGCCGTCATCCATTAGAATACTGAACCAGTGAAGGCTGGTGGTCTTACTGACCAGCCAGTTTAAGGACTTGAAAAATGTCTCTCTACATTTGACTTTCATTAAAGACAGAAATTTCTACACAAAAACAAATCTCTGATTCTGCTACTCAAAGTGTGGTCCAGGGCCCGGAGGCATTGACACCCCCCAGAAGCTTGTTAGCAATGAGAGGGTTTCCAGATCCTCACCCAGGCTTACTCTCTGGTAATCTACATTTGGACTGGATCTTCAGGTCATTCACATATAGGTTTAGGCTTGAGAAGCACCGATCTAGGGCATAAATGCTCTTTTGAAGTGGCAGAGAGAATTATTGGAGTTTGGAGTGTCATGAAAGCCAAGAAAGTAGGGGGCACTAATAACCCCAAGTGGCTCAGTGTTGAGGTGCTCACAGCCTCTTGGTGGGGAGTGAGGCCCTTCACAGTTCACATGGATATCTGGGCCATACAGTTTCTGAGGTTTTTTCTAACACCAACGTCCGATGAATGTAAATATGGTGATTTATAATCAAGCTTTTATATTTTTCTAGGTGTTTCTGTTAGAAAATAAATGAGAATCACTTTATTTAACACTTTTTCTGAGACTCAGTATTGAAAATGTCACAGGGAAATGACAGACGACTTGGTATTAACCAAAACTGTTCTACAGCCTCAGATTTGTAGTAGATAAGAGAGTAGTAAGGAAAGATTGAAGGCAAAAGGAGAAAGGGATGTCAGAGGATGAGATGGTTGGATAGTATCACCCGACTCAGTGGTCATGAATTTGAGCAAACTCTGGGAGGCAGTGAAGGACAGGGAAGCCTGGTGTGCTGCAGTCCATGAGGTTGAAAAGAGTCAGACACAACTTAGCAACAGCAACAAGGATTAAGGAGCTTCTCCTAATTAAGTGGCAGAAGGACTTAAGTGTGAAAGAAAAAATATGTGTATAGCTATTTGCTGCTTAGTTTAAAAAATTTTCTTTTTTCTATAACCTTCCAAGGCACATTTTGTTCTAACATTTTTGTGTGTGGTAGATTCCTGTGATAGTGTGGTGAATTCTATGTACTGCTTCTTTTTTCTTTTTGTATTCAAGAAGTAGTTTTATTCAGTGGGCTAATTTCAAAATATTTGGTATTCATTACTCGTAATTCAGCGTGTTTCACACTTTAAGTTTTAAACACTGAACGAGAGATGAACATTGACAGATAACTAGGATTTCTTCCAGTCCACTGCCTCTTTCAACCTTAAGACTTGTGACTTAAGCTATTAATAATTTTACGTAAAATAGTATATGGGCTGCTTCTCAGAGCAGTGTTTGAAATGTATGATTATAATAAAGTACACAGGCCTATGAAGGAAACCAGTAAATAACATTCTAACATATCAATTTAAAATTGAGATGAAGTCATCATCAATATTTAACCCCTACTGTGATTTCAAAATATCGATGAGCATAAGTGATGTTTTAAGATCTGAAACTATTCTAATGTGCTATGGAAAAAGTTTGGATTCCTCTGAGTGACAAAGCTAAGAACACTGCTGATATTAGCCAGAATTTTCCCCCTCTACATTCATAACTGATTGTAAGGTCAAATTTCAGCTAAAGGTTAATGAAGATAGAGATGTAACACTTTTCCCCGATTCATAGACTTTTGATTTCATTAAGGTAATTTTAATAGTACAGACATTCTAGGACCACATTTTAATTTACTTTTGTTGGAAGCCTGTGATAGGATTCTCTAAGGAGGGAGGGGTCTGATTTTTTATCTCATCTGGCCCATGACTGCAGAGACTATATTTTTTTAATCCAGAGTGTGATTTACTAACTTTTTGTGGGTAGACATAATCACATAAATTTTAACTTCTTTAGTATATACATTACATCACCTTTGGAAATAAAAAATTACGTGAAAAGGTATATACACAGAAAGGTGATAGGCCAATTTGATTTTATCATTGCCAGAAAATATCTACTGTTAAAAGCATTGGATAAAGTCTTTGCATGTGTCCTTACTCTTCAGAAAACATTTGAATGAATGTTTGAAAAGAAGAACCCCAAGAGGTAGATGATGTGATCTTCATCTTAAACTTTAGAAAATTGAAGCTTAAAGAAGAAGACTAATGAGCCCAAGATCACAGAGTTGCTGGGAGGCCAGAATTTTGCTCTGCATATTTCTGATTCGAATATCTATGTATGTGGCAGCCACATCTTTAAAAAATGCAAACGATACACCATAGTCTGTCATGGTGTGTGCATGTGTGTGCATTCATGTCTTTCTTTGACGTTCCCATCTTTTTGCATCAGCTTCTTGATCTACCCAGCACTTCTCAAGTATCAAAACCAAGAATTTATTATTTCTTTGTTAAAGAGTTTTCTGTCTGTTATTTACTTGTAATTGATAATGCAGAAAATAGACTTGGTATTGTTTTTAAAAGTCATGTTAAGGCATTTTTGGGTTTTTTATTTGGTTTTTACTTTGGTTTTTTATGAACTCATGACTGTAGGCAGTAAAATTATATCCCAGTCTCATGTTTGAAGGACTCATTGGAGCTAATTATTCAAATAAAAATAAACCTAAGAAAAATAATCTGTAGGCTTTTAAGATGACCACAGCTTGAGGAAGGAGGCGGCCAACAAAGGCCAGGTACTCACCTACAGGTATTAGCTCATTAGTGACTGGCGGATTTTTACAGAAACTTAACACTGGTGGCTAGCAATTTGTTGTGTAAGTAACCATTGAACCATTTCCAGTGAGTAACATTCGGGTAACAGAAGACGTGTTAATACGTCTCTGGTCAATAATGTGTTAATTTAGTTCTTAAACTGGTTGCCTGGAGCTTCCAAGTCCTGTGAAGGATACAGGAAATGGGGGGGAGGGTCTCTCCTGGCCTTGCAGAGACCTCCTTACTCCTTGTGGGAGTGGAGTTCACAGTGTGGAAGTGGTCATGGTTAATTGATGGTGAGCTCGATGGAGGTGAGTTTGAGTGAACTCCGGGAGTTGGTGATGGACAGGGAGGCCTGGCGTGCTGTGATTCACGGGGTTGCAAAGAGTCGGACACGACTGAGCAACTGAACTGAATGGGCAAACCAGGTTGGTGGATGCAAGGAGTCCGCTCTGCTGCCCCTGTTTGATCACATGAGGACCACTCTGCCCACTTAGTCTCTGAATGGGCTCTGAAATAAAGAGAAGCCACTTTGACCTTGATGTTGTGCCTGACAGTGTGGTGAAAAGTGGCCCAAGAGTGAGTCGGTCTGACGGTGGCTGGCTGGTGCACTGAAACTTGTCAGCCATCCTCCTGGGTCTATGGAGCTGTTATTGACTGTCTCCATGCTATACAGAAACTGTCAGGTTACTTCTCCCTGGCTTTGGTGCTTCAGGTGGGAATGGATGGTGCCAGATGGCTGGGGCACAGGGTTACTCCTGGGGGTCCCAGAAGATGGTATTGCCTCCCCCATTTTCCTCTGAGAACAGAGGTGGTTTTTTTTTTTTTTCCTGTTCCATGGTGGCATCTCTACCAACTGTCCCACCATGAAGCTGGGGTTGGAAGGGTCTGGTTAGACCTGGGAGACCAGTCGTTTTTCCTCCCCCTTCTCTTCTTTCTCTGCGCTCATGTTCCGAGGGACTTTTCCTTTTCAGTTTGGCACCAGTTTTCTCTGATTCAGTTTTTCTCGCTCTGGTGGTTACTTCCTTGGATGAAATGCCACAACACTTTGCAGCCTCCTTCCCTCTTCTCCCTCAGCCGCTCCCCAGGCTGGGCTGGAGACTAAATGATGTGTTTTCTCATTCTTATGCCTCATGAGAGCCCACCATTTGTGAGCCAGCTGTTGAGTGGACAGCAGCTGCAGGGCCGGGAAGCTGAATGCCAGGCTGTCTTCTCGGGGGAGAATGAGAGCTGCTCCCTGACACAGCACTGGAGGTACCATGAGGGGGTCCCGCAGGCCCTTCACTTCAGCGGGCCACACAGCTGGGCCACCAGTCCTGTGAAACTTAGCCCAAGCTCTGGTAGCTCTTTGTTGAGAGGGTTGAATATAACCAGTGTTTGAACAGAGCCATGCACACCTTGGATCCTTGCTGCCCTAAGTGTAAACCCTGAATGGCATAGTAAGACCCATGCTTTTGCTTTCAAAGCATCCTGTTATTACTACTACTTAATAGTGTGTAAGATGATGTTCTGTTGTACCCATTCAGTGTATTGTTAAGATTGTAGGTTATCATTTTCTTTATAACGATAAATGTTTTAACTGTTTGCTTTATATATGTGAATAAAATTCTATTAATATTTAAAACACGAATGTTATAGTACATTATTTGAGATGCTTTTAGAATGCATGCAACATTTTTTTGTAAAGCCAATTGTTTGAATCATTTTAATATATCTCATGTAATTGTTCTATTAGTGAGGATAAAGTAAACTTTAATAATGACTTGAGGATAAGATAGGAGGCATATAAAAAACATATAGCATATATAAACATATGTGTGTGTATATATATATGTATATATATATATGTATATATAATTCTTTTTGGAGACGCCTTTCACCTGTGGCTTTGAAAGACAAATATTTAATGTCCTTAAATGATTTGAGCCTACTAGTTCAAATTTGGTCTTTTTGCCTTTAAGCTATTACAATGTTTTCCTGGAATCTTTTAAAATTTTCTTCTAGTGTAGAAATAAAGGAGAAGTAGAAAGAAGTTCCTTATGATTGTGACTCTTAACTTGGAATGAAGATTTACAAAGATATTACATGAAGACTAGAAAGGAAATACCAGTTCCACTCTGGCAGTGCTTCTCCATGGCCTTGTACAGTGGCAGGGAAGAGCAAAAGTCTAAGGAGGAGTTGGCTCTAGGAGTTGAGATGACTGTGTTTGATTGGGGTGTATGTGCTTTCAATCAGTGGTTTCCAATTCACCTTTTATCCTTCATGAATAAGAGCTCATCATTGTCCTTGACTGGGCTATCATTTCAGTGTCTGCAGGGGCTGTTTGCTCACTGTTTGCTGTTTGTTCTTCTGCAAAATAAAGACTGTATGTAGATATATTATGTCTCCTCATTTGGGGAGGTTTTGATTTCACATCCTAGAAAATGAAGCCCAAGAGATCCACCTTAAATTGTTTCAGTATTTTATTTATAACACACCCTTACACTTTCAAAAGCAAATCAGTATTAAACCTGCTGCTGCTGCTGCTAAGTCACTTCAGTCGTGTCCGACTCTGTGTGACCCCATAGACGGAAGCCCACCAGGCTCCCCCGTCCCTGGGATTCTCCAGGCAAGAACACTGGAGTGGGTTGCCATTTCCTTCTCCAATGTGTGAAAGTGAAAAGTGAAAGTGAAGTCGCTCAGTCGTGTCCGACCTTTAGCGACCCCACGGACTGCAGCCTACCAGGCTCCTCCATCCATGGGATTTTCTAGGCAAGAGTACTGGAGTGGCTTGCCATTGCCTTCTCCGGTATTAAACCTAGTGGAATGCTAATAGCATAGGACTTTGTTAAAATACGTTTATGCTTAAATAAGTACATGAACTGTCGACTGTTTCATTTTGGACTTTGGAGACTGTTTCTTATGGGTTAAGTAACCTTTTTTTCTCCCCTTGCAGAACTGGCTAGATCCTGCAAAAGAAATAAAGAGACAGCTGCGAAGTGAGTATTAGATCATGATACTTTTGAAGTTATTAAGTTAATATTTATGTCTATTTTTATCTTTAGTAAAATTCATAGGGATGTAAGCTAGAGTAAGATAGTGATAGAATGATAGAATCTAGTTTGCTTTCATATCATATAGCAAGTTGAAACTCATACTATTTTGTAGAATTATGACTGTTTATTTTGGTGATGGTTTAGGGACTCCTCTACTGGTCAAGAGGTTCTAGACCCCTAGTCTTAAATATTTCCTCATGATGACTACCACTGTGAAGCAGCACCTGATCTTTATCTCTGGGGAAAACAACAGAAAGCCACTCTTCTGTAACTTGCCCTTCTTTTAGAAAATGTGCCTAAGGGAGCCCTGTTACCCTTGCTTGTCTACTTGATTTTGGTAGTGTGTCCAGTTAGTTTCGAAGAAGGAAATGGCAACCCACTCCAGTATTTTGCCTGGAGAATCCCATGGGCAGAGGAACCTGGTGGGCTGCCATCTATGGGGTCTGGGGTCGCACAGAGTAGGACACGACTGAAGTGACTTAGCAGCAGCTAGTTAGTTTAATTGATAAGCCGACCTCTGGCCCCAGAGGCATGTGGATACACTGTTCCTAGATGTCCTGGAGTGAGGGTTTGAGGGGTGAAGATCATATAGAACCATCCTGCTAGCCCTCTGAGGTGTCTGCCTTCTCTCCTCCTTGGACCACTTGTTGTGTGCTGAGTCTGGGTTTGTTCTTGGTCCTGCCTGTCCCCGTCTTCCATTTTCCCATTTGTTCTGCCGTTTCCCTAAGTGACTGATGCGTCCCTCTCTAACCAGCTTCAGCCCCCTCCTGTGACTGGTTTCGTGATACCTGCGTCAGGAATCATTAGCACCACAATGACTCTCTGATAGAGGATCTGGCTACTTCATTTTCTTCAGGGCCTGTGAAGGACTGAAGCAGAAAAGGCAGGGAGCCACAGACAGCTGGAATGTTTAGACACGACAACAGATTTCTTCCTAGCCCTTTGGATGGTGGGCCCCAGAGTTGTCCAGGGGGAAGCTGCTTTCCTGGGCGCTGTCTGCAGGGTGCCCTCGGTACTGTTGGGTTCCTTTCCCTTCTTGCTATTCCCTACGTATTTCTTCCCAGCTTTAAAACACTGAAACGCATCTCTGCTTTTCCCTTCTATTTCTTTCCATCTGCTTTCTGTCTCACTTTTGATTCTCCACATTTGTTTTCTTCATTTCTTTCTCTCTCTCTCTCTCTCAAATTATTGATCATTTGGGTGGTTTTCCCTGTCATTTCTTTCCTTTTGTACTCTCCTTTTCCACTCCGAGTGTATAATTTATTTTTTCCCATTTCCTCTCCTTGTATACTCATCTTTCTTTTCATGTTTTAAAAATATCTTTGATTAGAGTAATTTTCCTGATTTGCCCAGGACTGAGGGCCTGATGGGTTTCTCAGGCTGTGGGACTTTTAGTGTCATCTGGGGTCACCCCGTCTTTTGACTATCACCCCTGGCTTTCCATCCATTTCTCTGTCCTGCACTTATCAGCTTGATGTTTTATCCAATTATGTTTGGTCCATAATAGAAAAGGGAGAGAATAAAGAAAAGTAGTAATTAGACATAGATACATTATACTTACATTGTGTAAGAAACTGTACGAGAAAGCTTTGGAGCTTTTTCTAGTCCTTTCTGCAGTTGAAAAAACTTGGCAAAGTTCATGAATTCACAAAAGATACAGATGCTTGGTTCTTTGACTTCTCTGAAGCCAGACCTGCTAAGTGACCCAGACCATGGACAGAACAGAATAACCTCTGAAACATGATTGATGTTTTACTGAGTTTGTTTCCTATGGTTTGTTCTGGCTTTTGTTGGACTATTTTTATGTGCTTCTCATTTCAGAGTCATGGAGCTATCCTAACTTTTAGAGGCCTAGACTTTCTTGCTGATTATGAATCGCAGTCTTGCATTTTAATTATTTGTGAAGGTTTTACTCTTTTCTTTTTTCTTTTAAAGAGTTATTTCAGAACTTGCCCATGTGGTTTAGCAAGAGGAATAACAGTAACACATAGGATTTGGCTTTTCCAAACTATTGAAGCTGGTTTCCTGAATGAAATTCTGTACCGTCCTGAGCATGAAGTAGGCTGAGGAAATGAACTTTTACCTCTTTCTTTCTGCTTGTGTTAAAATGGACAAAATAACTGTTTATTTTGTCTTAGGCCAGTCTCTGCTATGAGTTTTTATTCAGTTAAGAGACAACTAGCAGAGGTTAAACATTAATCTTTTTTGAGTTCAGTTCAGTCGCTCGGTTGTGTACGATTATTTGCGACCCCATGGACTGTAGCACACCAGGCCTCCCTGTCTATCACCAACTTCTGTAGTTTATTCAACTCTGTCCATTGAGTCGGTGATGCCATCCAACCATCTCATCCTCTGTCATCCCCTTCTCCTCCCACCTTCAGTCTTTACCAGCATCAGGGACTTTTCAAATGAGTCAGTTCTTTGGTGGCCAAAGTATTGGAGTTTCAGCGTCAGTCCTTCCAATGAATATTCAGGACTGCTCTCCTTTAGGATGGACTGGTTGGATCTCCTTGAAGTCCAAGGGACTCTCAAGAGTCTTCTCCAACACCACAGTTCAAAAGCATCAATTCTTTGGCGCTTAGCTTTCTTTATAGTCCAACTGTCACATCCATACATGACTGCTGGAAAAACCATAGCTTTGCTGGCACAGCAATGTCTCTGCTTTTTAATATGCTCTCTAGGTTGGTCATAGCTTTTCTTTCAAGGAGCAAGGGTCTTTTAATTTCATGGCTGCAGTCACCATCTGCAGTGATTTTTGGAGCCCAAGAAAATAAAGTCTGTCACTGTTTCCACTGTTTCCCCATCGATTTACCATGAAGTGATGGGACCAGATGCCATGATCTTACTTTTCTGAATGTTGAGCTTTAAGCCAACTTTTTCACTCTCCTCTTTCACTTTCATCAAGAGGCTTTTTAGTTCCTCTTCACTTTCTGCCATAAGGGTGGTGTCATCTGCGTATCTGAGGTTATAGATATTTCTCCTGGCAGTCTTGATTCCAGCTTGTGCTTCATCCAGCCCATTGTTTCTCATGATGTACTCTGCATATAAGTTAAACAAGCAGGGTGACAATATACAGCCTTGACGTACTCCTTTTCCTATTTGGAACCAGTCTGTTGTTCCATGTACTGTTCTGACTGTTGCTTCCTGACCTGCATACAGATTTCTCAAGAGGCAGGTCAGGTGGTCTGGTAGTCCCATCTCTTGAATTTTCCAGAGTTTATTGTGGTCAAAGGCTTTGGCATAGTCAATAAAGCAGAAATATGTTTTTCTGGAACTCTCTTGCTTTTTTGGTGATCCAGCAGATGTTGGGAATTTGATCTCTGGTTCCTCTGCCTTTTCTAAATCCAGCTTGAACTTCTAAAAGTTCACGGTTCAAGAACTGTTGAAGCCTGGCATGGAGAATTTTGAGCATGACTTTACTATCGTGCGAGATGAGTGCAATTGTTCAGTAGTTTGAGCATTCTTTGGCATTGCCTTTCTTTGGGTTACATGATGGTGAAGAATCAGCCTGCCATGCGGGAGTCCTGAGTTTGATCTCTGTGTCGGGAAGATCCCCAGGAGAAGGAAATGGCAACCCACTCCATTATTCTTGCCTGGAGAAGGACAGAGGAGCCTGGGGGCTACAGCCTATGGGGTCACAAAGAGTTGAACATGACTGAGCAACTACCTACCAACAACCTATCAGTTCCTGTGTAAAAACTGCCTTAAAATCTTTATTTTCTCAAATGTACACAAATAAGACTATATAGATACATAAGACTGTGTATATGTATCTTCAGTTCAGTTCAGTTGCTCAGTCGTGTCCGACTCTTTGCGACCCCATGAATCACAGCACGCCAGGCCTCCCTGTCCATCACTAACTCCCGGAGTTCCCTCAAACTCATGTCCATCGAGTCCGCAATGCCATCCAGCTTCTCCTCCTGTCCCCAATCCCTCCCAGCATCAGAGACTTTTCCAGTGAGTCAATTCGTTGCATGAGGTGGCCAAAGTATTGGAGTTTCAGCTTTAGCATTAGTCCTTCCAATGAACCTATATTAATATGTAAACAATCCATAGCTAGGCATACAATTTTTATAGCTAGGTATTAATGATAATATCAATAGTATGTAACTTAATAAAAAACTTAGCATTGTTGGTGCATTTTATCAACTTTAAAATTGAAAATAGATCCTGAAATATGTGTTCTATTAGAAACTTATTCCTGTTGTCTGTCCAGGTTAGCATGTGCTAGTGTTAATACCTAGAAGACAAGTAAATAGGATCCATTAAAAAATGATATGATAATCCTGTGATAACTTTGCTTAATTATGGGTTAGGAATGACCTCAAACAAGTACATATGTATCATGGCCAACCTGGTGCTGCTGGCCAAAAAATGGCATGTTTCTTAATACTCAAAAAAGTTCCATATCTGTTTTTATGATGTTTTAAATGTGCAGAGGGCAGCAAAATCTGTTCCTTAAATTCAGCAGGACTGACTTTATTAGTAGAATAATGATGTATTCAGCCCAAACTCAGCAAGGGTGCTATGTGGTGCTGTGTGTTCAGTAGACATTCCATAACTATTCATTGACTTGTTTTAAAATTTATTTTTAATTGGAGGATAATTGCTTTGCAATGTTGTGTTGGTTTCTGCTGTACATCAACATGAATCAGCCATAGGTATACACATGTCCCCTCCCTCGTGCACCTCCCTCCCAACCCATCCTACCCCTCTAGGTTGTCACAGAGGCACCAGGCTGAGCCCTCTGTGCTATCCAGCAATTTCCCATTAGCTACCTGTTATACATGTGATAATGTATGTATTTCAGTGCTGTTTTTTTCAGTTTGTCCCACCCTCTCATTTTCCCTGTGTCCATAATTCTGTTCTCTGAGTCTCTGTTCCTGCCCTGCAAATAGGTTCATTGACTTTTGAGTGGGAGAAAAATCAGTGTGTCTATGGTGAAAAAAGAACAAAATGACCCCTGGAGCCAGAGAATAGGATTCAATAAATTTTTCTTCAAGACCAAAGTTAAAGCAACTGTAAAGCTTTCAAATAGTGTATGAAATAACACACATTCACACACCTATTTTTGGTTTTTATTTGGAAATACCGTGAACTTTGAGTATAACTCTAAATTCAGGCCACTGGAATTATTTTGATCCCTTTTGGAAAATAATACCTGCCCTGTCCCCAGACTTGTGTGTGTCTGTTTGTTGTTGTTGCTTTGTTTTTAAAGCCATCTGAAGCATGATAAATCAAACATTAGTTAAGTGGTAATATAGATAGCAGTGTTTTAACTTTTGTTAGTCATTATGACATGGTTGCTTACTATTTTATTCTTTAGGCACACTGCAGCAAAGTATATGTTATTTATGCATGTTTTTAAGCCTACTTTATAGAACCTGGGAAATACTTTTATTATCCTTAAGTATTATGATGTTTTATCACTCTCTCAAATAGTCCGTTAATCATTTCATGAATGGTTACATTGATCATTTGAAACCCCAACAATGTAGAAATCCTATATTTCTTTTTGTTTTTAAGTGTGGAGGTTTGGCATCTAGAAATCCTGTGGTTAAAACAGATCTTAAACTATTATGTGGAGAAGGCAATGGCAAGCCACTCCAGTGCTCTGGCCTGGAAAATCCCATGGATGGGGGAGCCTGGTGGGCTGCAGTCCATGGGGTCGCTAGGGGTCGGACATGACTGAGCGACTTCACTTTCACTTTTCACTTTCACACATTGGAGAGGGAAATGGCAACCCACTCCAGTGATCTTGCCTGGAGAATCCCAGGGACGGGAGAGCCTGGTGGGCTTCCGTCTGTGGGGTCACACGGAGTCGGACACGACTGAAGTGACTTAGCAGCAGCAGCAAACTATTATGTGAATGATATATTAAAATTTTTGCATTCTAGCTCACTATGTAAAGGAACCTTACATATGAGGGTACCAGTGAACATTTATAAAAAAAGAACCTTATTATTCTTTAATGATGGGTTATTTATGGAAATGATTTTTATTTTTTACTTCAGTTTTGCTTTGTCAATGACATTTTCTTTAAATTAAAAACCAAAATTCTCCAAACTGATTTATGTTGGGACTGATCTATACTATATGAATGCCAATTGACCTTTAAGTTTTATCTGTAAATTGTCATTGTGTTGGTAAGATAAATAATCATAATCTTTAATAATCACAGATCTTCCTTGGCTATTCAGCTTTAATGTGAAGTTTTATCCTCCTGATCCTTCTCAGTTGACTGAAGATATCACCAGGTACTTTATATTAAAAATGATTCTTTACTTATAGCTCTCGTTTCTGTGCCCTGGGAGAATGGTAGTAATTTCAGCATTAAGACAAAAATATTCATTTTTGAGTAGAGTTTTAGAAGTTTCCTGGGAAGTGAATATTCCAAAATACTTTGAAATGTTTCTAGTTTCAAAAATTTTGTTCACTTTTCTTTAATTCCCCACTTATATTCAAGTAATGGATTTTTTTTTTTTTATTGCAGCAGTTTTGTTTCCTATGTTATACTGTCAAAAATTACTGGTACTTAATATTTCAAATTGTAATACTAAGATGGTTTTTATTGTGTAACCCATGTGTGTCTGTGTAATGATCTTACATTACAAAGGTGATGCAAAGGTAGAAAAATGAAAAAATTTTTTAAATTTATTTTTGGAAGTCTGTTGAACTATGATTTTTTTTTTACCCCACCCCCACCCCGCCCTCCTCTCTGGACAGCCCAGTTCCCCCCTCTACCCTGTGCTGAACCCCATGCCGACCGTGATAGTGAGCTGACTTTCATCCTTAAGAAAATTATGGAGCACTTGTCATTCCTAGAAAATTAAGGAGCACAAGTACTTTCTTTACTATGGGATTATTATAATGATAAATAGAGTCCTTGCCCTGCCTGACAGGAGATTAGGGTGTAATACAGGTATAACTGAATTGGGGAATGGCTGATTCCATGTACTGGGCCATGTTCTCCGACTTAACAAGAATCCTGGACCAGAAGCTGCTTGTCTGTTTGAATGCATTGGGTAGAGGCAAGAGGAAGGCAGGGCCGTGACACTCATGCCAGGCAAAAGAATCCACAGGAAGAAGCCAGCAGCCCTTAAGGATGGCAGTCTCTCAACTATCTTCAAGAAGGAGGGAGGATCCTGCCATTTTGTTGGGTGGGGTTGATGATAACCTTAGCAAGTAGTTAAATTTAACAGTAGAAATTGGGTTTTAAAATGTTACCACAGGAGCTGATAGGGAGACCCCCCCACCCCCCAGATCCTCACAGAGTATAAATAGTGTGTTTCTGCGTGTTATTTGGTAAAAGCCAGTGTTTTTTATAACTGTATAATAATCCACTTGGAACCTTGAGTGATATTATGATTATGGCTACTAGTTGCTGATTCCCAGGTACCATGTCATGTGTTTTATTTATATTATCCAACTTTTTGCCCTTACCTTCAAGGGGAAATAGAGTTCTTCCCATTTTACAGACCAGAAGTTAGACTTAGGCATGTAAATTAATAGTCAGCTCTGCCTGACTCTCAAACCCATGCCTTTTCTACTGTAAACTGAATTAGCTGCCTCTTTGGATGGGGTAAATGGGCAGGTGAGGGCTTCCACGTATAGACTAATTTGCAATTATTATTAAAGGATCTCAGGAAAAGAAACTAGTATGAAAAGGGTAGAGAGGATAAAGTGTGGGTCACCTTAGCTTTTCTTGCAAATGCTTAAAAACTGCAGCTATTTCTTAAATTTTTTAAGCTCTACAACTTTGAAGGGCATGCTAATTTTTATTAGTTTTAAATCCAAGGAGACTAAGTGATTAAAATTTCACCTGCAGCCACAGAACTCTATTGTAGTAGTAAAAATACACTGTTGCCAGAATAGCAGTTCAGAATTTCCATCTGTTACTTTGTCCTCCTGATTTAGTTTCTATAAATAAGTCACAAAATTGGGAATCCATGGAGGACAACCGGCTTCTTGTTACAGAAGACTTTTTGCTCTGGATTTGAAGAGTGCCATATTGTGTATTTTTTTTTCAAAGGAATGTCAGACTTTTGAGTGTTACGATCTTGACTAATTGCTCTCTCTACTCTTCCTTCCCTGTTCTTCACAGATACTTCTTGTGCCTTCAGCTCCGGCAGGACATTGCCTCAGGTCGCCTGCCCTGCTCTTTTGTGACTCACGCCCTCCTGGGATCTTACACACTGCAGGCTGAGCTGGGAGACTATGACCCAGAAGAGCATGCCAGTCATGACCTCAGCGACTTCCAGTTTGCCCCTACACAGACAAAAGAGCTGGAAGAGAAGGTGGCAGAGCTGCATAAGACCCACAGGTCTGTAGACTTGCTTACTGGGGAGCCAGTGGCCGTGGTGGGTTCAGATGGCTCCCCTTAGCACTGGCTAGACATTTGAGTATAGCTGACAGCATTGATCAGTTTGCCTTTGTGAAGCTTCACCTAGGACAGGTCAAGACAGCTTGGAGTCATTGAGATATCCATTCATTGTCTTGATGACTATAATATGAGGAACTGTGCTCACAGGTCTAACTGTTTTCATTTATTAGAAAAATTTACATTTCCCTATGACATCTCCTTGCCCTATCCCAGTCCTTTCCCTTCATACACACGTGTGCGAGCACACACACACACACCCTTGACACAAATATACGTACTTGCTTGGCATTTATTATGCATTTCTTCTGCCTTTTAATTGTTTTTATCACCATATTTGTGAAAGCCAAGGAGATAGTGAAGCATCAGGATTTGAATCAGAAATGTGAGTGGCAGTGGACACAAAGGGAATGAATCTACAGTTGGTTTCTCTGTCCACAGAAGATGACTTTGGTTTAGCTGAGGATTATTAATTACTTAAATACCATGTTACAGTTTGAGAACTTTTACATCTGTATGAAAACAAATGGCTTTCTTAAGCACAAGTTTTTACAACTCCCAGTGACCAAGTTCTAACTTGTCCCATATTGCAAAATTGAATTTTTCAAAAATTTTGATTGAAATGACTTGAAAGGAAATTTCAGAGATAAGAGGTTTTTAACAGACCACCTTCACTGACTTGTCTTTAAAAAAATAAACGCAATATTTGACTTTAAACATTTTCTTATTAGAGCTTCCCTGGTGGCTCAGATGGTAAAGCATCTGCCTACAAAGCGGGAGACCTGGGTTTGATCCCTGGGTTGGGAAGATCTCCTGGAGAAGGAAATGGCAACCCACTCCAGTACTCTTGCCTGGAGAATCCCACAGATGTAGGAGCCTGGTAGGCTACAGTCCATGGGGTCGCAAAGAGTTGGACACGACTGAGCGACTTAAGCTAAGCTAAGCTATTTTCTTATTAACTTTATTCCAATTTTGTTCAGTGGACATGTATCATATAATTTGAAATTGAAATATCAGGTGCTGAAATGCCATGGGAAATATGAAGATTAACGGAAACCTGCTTTCTGGGAGCTTAAGATTTGTTTAGTTGGGGTATGTCAGCTGTAAAATCAAGTACAGGTACTTCTGATCTTTAGTATGATCAGTCCTAGTGAAATTAAATTTAGGAGAGAATTTGTCCATTTAGAAAGACACGATGATTTTATATTCTTTTATTTTTAAAGTTAATTTATATTGTACCCATTATTGCTGGGTTTTTTCCCCTAGTAGAAAAAAAAATGAAAGCAACTTTCTAAGATAAAAAGGGTGAGGGTGGAGGGGCACCTCTTTGCAATGAGTAGGTTCCTATTGAGAATGAGAAAAGCTGACCTATTAGAACAGACCCTGATGCTGGGAAAGATTGAGGGCAGGAGGAGAAGGGGGTGACAGAAGATGAGGTGGTTGGATGGCTTCACCAATGCAATGGACATGAACTTGGGCAAACTCCAGGATATGGTGAGGGGCAAGGAGGCCTGGCATACTGCAGTCCATGGGGTCTTGAAGAGTTGGACATGACATGGCAACTGAACAACAACAGGAAAAAAATGCTGGAGGTTGAGGGTTGAGCCTTCTTACCTGTTTCCTCCTTGTCTGCACATTTAGCTGGGCCAATCCCTCCATCCTAAACTCTGAGCTTATGCATGCCTTTCCCCATTTTGGCTATGTTTGCTTTGCATCCACCAATAAGATAATGTTGTTTCTTTTGATCCTTAGGGGCTTATCTCCAGCACAAGCTGATTCTCAGTTCTTAGAAAATGCCAAGAGGCTTTCCATGTACGGCGTTGACCTGCACCATGCCAAGGTACCAGGATTGTGACCGGGAGGTGCCTCTTCCTGGTCTGTTGACTAAAGTTTTTAGAGGGCTTCGGTTTTAAGTGAACCTACTTCACTAGGACTTCCCTGGTGGCTCAGACGGTAAAGCGTCTGTCTTCAATGTGGGAGACCCAGGTTCGAGCCCTGGGTTGGGAAGATCCCCTGGAGAAGGAAATGGCAATCCACTCCAGTATTATTGCCTGGAAAATTCCATGGACAGAGGAGCCTGGTAGGGTACAGTGTATGGAGTCGCAAAGAGTTGGACTCGACTGAGCGACTTCACTTTCACTTTTCACTTTCACTTCACTTTTAGCAAAGCCTCCTCCCCTTCACCCGAGGGGCTCTATAATAGTTCCCTGGGGTTTCTGGTTGTGGGGCGGGACAATTGATTCTCCCCCATATTCTTCCTTCTTTCCTCAATCTTAAGTATATATCTTTTCATATATACTTACTATAAGACTCATCTGATTAGCCTTCTTTAGTGCTCATCCTGTCTTTATTCTGTGTCCCAGCTTTTGCTCTGCCAAGTGCTGCCTCGTGTCTAAAAAACATCTCCTACTTAATGATCCTAGTTTTCATGATCAGGTAGTAGGGAGAGTTGGGATGGAGAGTGGGGTTGGGGGTACAAAAGATAAGGTGAAAGATGTATTTGGTTTTGAACAGTATATCCAGAGTCAGCTCAACATGAGACGGGAACCTATTGTTGCCTGCTTTTAAAACACCCTGCCAAACCTTCTGTATTAGGAAGTGCAGGTTATAAGAATTACAGGATTTGAGAAATCTCTAGGAAAGTCCCTCACTCAAAGATATCCTCTCTCTCTTAGCCTCAGATTATTAATTTTTGCTTTTGCGTTAATAGTACTTCATATTTGCAAAGAATTGCCTTTTCCTCTGTGTTTCCTTCATTCTTTAAATGTTTTTGGTCATTACAAGAGAAATACACATTCATCATAGAAAATAGAGGTGAACAGAATATAAAAAGACTGAAATCGGTTTATGCAGAAACAAGCACTGTTAATATTTTTTTAAATTTTGTTTTATTAAAATCTGAGCAATGTCACATTTTTTAAATGGGATTATACTATGAGTATTATTTTGTAATTTTTTTAACTTGCTCTTAGAAAACACTGTTCCATGTTAGTAAATAGTCTCTGACAGCAACATTTTTAACTGCTAAATGCTGTATACTCTTAATTTTTAAAAGCACTTCCACATATACTATCTTATTTACGGTTTGGATGTTTTTATTTGTATAAAAACTACATAAGACAAATGCAGATAGCTTGTTACACTAACTGGCTTGTTGCCTCCAGCCACATAGTGTAAAGTAGTCCCATCTGTGGGATGTCTGCTGATAAATCCTGCTAGGAGGTGAAACAGATCTTTTCCACACTTCGGTGTCCTGTAGCTCATTTCTCTATATGATGGAGACAGGTGGACTCAGCAGACACACAGAACTAAGGGAGAGAGGAAAGAGCAGATTTGGTATCCTAAAGGCCCCCAGAACCCGTGTCTCCTCTAAACCCTGTTATTCTTGCCACACCTGAATCTTCCATCTGCTGCTTCTGTTGATCATTAGTGAGAAACCAGTTTTTAGGTGGTAATCCTTGAAGGTTTCGGGATTCTTGTTTTTGAAGTTATGGAGAAGGGGATGTCAGAGGATGAGATGGCTGGATGGCATCACCAAGTTGATGAACATGAGTTTGAGCACCCACTGGGAGTCGGTGTTGGACAAGGGAAGCCTGGCATGCTGCAGTCCATGGGGTCGCAAAGAGTAGGACATGACTGAGCAACTGAACTGAACTGGAACTGATGTTAGAAAAGTTAAAAAGTTTCTGGTTTTGTTATAATTTCAGTTCTTACTGTGTGGTTAGGAGTAGATCACTTTAAAAAAGTCAGAATAACGTGCAGTTATTCAATATATCATCTGGTGGACTTGTTAGATAATACCAGATGAGCAAGATATTTGTAGCTCATTGAAAAAAAAATCTGTAGCAATTTAAAAACACTTTTCATGTAAAGTTTTGTGTGTTTATACATTTTTCATTGCCTTGAGGTCATGTTTAAAAGTTTTTAATTGATATTTTATTGTCAAAAGAGTTTTTAATGGCACACTTAGGTCAGGACAAGGTGAGGATGTTGAATAAAAGGGCTCTTGACAAAGACAGATGGAAATCACGAGTAGAATGATACCTGTGAGCTGTTAACAGCAACTCTCCTAACCCTCTGGGTGTGGACTGGTTAGGCAGAGAGTAGCTGTCAGAACTCAGGGGAGAGATCTGTGTGGAGGGGGCTTGACAGGAGCTGCGATTGTCAAGGACAGAGCCACCCTGATGCGACTACACAGGGAGGGAGTCTGGGTGTTAAAACCCCTGACCTTAACAACTTCTTCCTCTCTGATCTTATCTGAGAACTTCCCATTGGCTGAACCCATTGGAAGTCAGTGGGCGTGGGATCCTGTTGATGTCCCGCTTGGGGGAGCTTCCTGAGGCAGTGAGCGTGGCGGATGGAAGGAAGGAAGGAAAGTGCTCCTTTTTTATTAGTTTATTTTATTGACTTTGTTGCTGAGTGGCAGAAGTCAACCGTGGAGAACTAGGGCTTTTTTTAAAACCTTTAGCTTCTTTATCTGTAATTTCTATTCATATAGATACTGATAATTCTAAAACAATATGTAGAGCAATCGAAAATCATCTGATTAACTTGGATCCAGATTGTGTTTATTTTTAAGTCAGATAAAATAGCTTCAATGTCCTGTTGAAAGATTACCTCACACTAGTGATGGCTTTGTTAAATGTTTCAAATGAAGGTTGCCTCCCTCTTCGTGCAGAGAACATGCTGTCTTGGGCAATCTTCCGGCCCGCTCCCTGTGGCCTTGGTTATTGATATTTTGAGCAAATGCATCTTTTGTGTCTGGTGCCACGTTGCTTGGGTTCCTGTGACTGGTTCACTCCAGCTTTCACTATGTTCCTAGAGAGAACTGTGACTGTCTGGATATCGGTGAATAAAAGCACCTGATAGATGAGATTTTTAAACCTGTTCAGATGGTTTAATGTGATATTATTTATATATATGAATTATTCACATATCATAGTGGTGAATACAGTTGGCATCAGTTACCTTGCACTGTGGACTTCCCTGGTGGCTCGGACAGTAAAGAATCTGCTTGCAAGGTGATTCAATCCCTAGGTCGGGAAGATCCCCTGGAGGAGGGAATGGCTACCCACTCCAGTATTCTTACCTGGAGAATTCCGTGGACAGAGGAACCTGGCAGGTTACAGTCCATGGGGTCACAAAGAGTCGGACATGACTGAGCGACTCACACACACACACCTAGTACTGTTCTTCTGTTTTTAAAAAACAGATAAAAATTGCATTTAATTGTTCTCAGTAGCAAGACAGTTGAAA
The DNA here is from genome assembly GCF_049115385.1 of Moschus berezovskii. Classification (NCBI taxonomy): domain Eukaryota; kingdom Metazoa; phylum Chordata; class Mammalia; order Artiodactyla; family Moschidae; genus Moschus; species Moschus berezovskii. The sequence continues at coordinate 76,197,165 of NC_142469.1, read as the reverse complement.
TGTTACACATTTATTGACTTGAACCTAGACTGTATGAGGTTTGTTTTAGCATGTTTTGTGAGAACTTTTCGATGTTATTAATGATTTCTGAATATGTGAATATCTCTGAATGATTTTTCAAATCTTGAGTGAGATCTAGTTCTCTTAAAGATCCTTGAGTATTATATATATTAGATCTTCCAACACTACTTAAAATGTAAGGAGACAATCTTTTTTTTTTTTTAACTTTTGTCTGTAAATTTATTTGATTTTTAAAAATGTCTTTCAGGCTGATGATTATTCTAGATGGTTATCTTTTTCAAATTAAAACACTGAGGAAAGAAAACAGTATTAAAAAGTTTAAGAATAGTCTGCCATCCTTTGAAATATGCCAGCTGAAGGAATGCTGTAATGAGAACTAGATGTCAGCACTTAAGAGTTATTGGAAAACTGCTTGAAAGAATTCAAAGATTTCAACACTGTCAGCCTAGAATAGAAACTGTCTGAGAGGTTAATGTTTTGCAGAATATAGGCGTTATTTAACAGCCATTAGCTGTCACAGTCCATCTGAGATAAATTTTCCTACAGTAAGATGGCTGACTGCACCTTAGGGCCAGCTGACACACTGTCCTCAGGAGCTGAAATAGCCTCTCACAAAACAAGTTTTATCTCCCTAGCTTCAGGATGTCTAAACTGAGGTCTGTTTCCTCCCTTTTGGGTTTTGCAGCCAAGCTCAAGAACATATGAGTTAGGCCTTTTGAAGAATACTACATCCTGTAGTCATGTTGCTATACCTAAAATCTGGCCCCTCAAGTTGAGTATTTAGATTTAAGATGTGTCATGTGTCTTACTGCTTCTATTAACACGTTTTCTGTTGCTGAAATTGAAATACAGACCCGTTAAATTGGCATTCTTGAACATGGCTTGAGGGAGATTGTTGGTTTTCCAACCTGTATAACTTTCACAGCTTTAATCATGGTCAAATGGCTTTCTCTTGGCAGGACTCAGAAGGTGTGGATATCAAACTGGGTGTATGTGCTAATGGACTCCTCATCTACAAAGACAGGCTGAGAATCAATCGTTTCGCTTGGCCGAAAATCCTGAAAATCTCCTATAAGCGCAGTAACTTCTACATTAAAGTTAGGCCAGCAGAGGTAAGCAAAGTCACATAGCCCTGGGCATATCTAATTGGGCTTTGTCAGTGTTCTCCTTTATGGCCGTGAGCTAGCAGAATTCTTTTCCATTGAGTTTTAAGAAAATGAACTATTATTTATTCCTCTGTGGTTAAAAAAAAGTCAAGTCAGAGTTTTGATGATAAACTTGCATATATATTCCTGTTGGTAAGAAAACAAGTACCAGCCACAATTTCACAGAAAAGAGAAAGTACTATGCGCCTGCCACACCATGGAAGTTCATTTTTCTTTTGAATCAGCTAAGTGGTCTAGATCCATGGATGGGCAGGTGGTAAGATGAATTTTAGTGGACATTAAAGGGTAGCTGGTTTATGTCAGTGGTTGATATTTGCCTTTTTTTCAAAAGGAACAATTAGTTTTTAGTGAGATATCTGAGCCCATGATTTTCTGTAACTTCTAATCAGCTCTTAAGGAGACATGCTGATTTGTCTTATGGATTTATTCTAGCTGGAACAGTTCGAGAGCACCATTGGCTTTAAGCTGCCAAACCATCGGGCAGCAAAAAGGCTATGGAAGGTGTGTGTGGAACATCATACTTTCTACAGGTAATTTTGAGAAAACAGCTTGGGATTCATGTGAGCAGCTCTGGGTACCCTCAAGATCCGAGATGGTGGCAGTGGATAGAGTGGCAGACACAGCCACACCTTTATGGTTCTGCGGGCTCCCCATTTGTGTGTCTGTTCCTGTCACCTGGCCAAGCTCCTCATGGCTTAGAACTGATCTTCTGCCATGGTCTAAAACTCCAGTTGCCCCTCCTTCTCCCCTCCCACCTTGGCTATTCCTCCGCTGTCACTCACCTTGCTGCTGCTGCTGCTAAGTCACTTCAGTCGTGTCCGACTCTGTGTGACCCCATAGACGGAAGCCCACCAGGCTCCCCCGTCCCTGGGATTCTCCAGGCAAGAACACTGGAGTGGGTTGCCATTTCCTTCTCCAATGTGTGAAAGTGAAAAGTGAAAGTGAAGTCGCTCAGCCACGTCAGACTCGTAGCGACCCCATGGACTGCAACCCACCAGGCTCCCCCGTCCATGGGATTCTCTAGGCAAGAGTACTGGAGTGGCTTGCCATTGCCTTCTCCGGTCACTCACCTTAGGTTTCACCTAATTGCTCTTACCAGCTCCCTCTGCTTTCACTTCTTTCCCAACGAAACCAGCTCTGGACCTGCCCCTTTGCTAGTTTGTCAGCAGTATTCTAACCCCCTTAACCCCGGTCATTGTTGCACATCAGCCTCTAGTCTCCTGGCTCTGGATTAATCCTGTGTCCTGATCTCATCATTTCTATACCTGTGCTGCCACACAGTACTTTCAATAGCATAACTGTTCTCCTAGACACACTCACACAGCCCTGTGGATCGATGCTATTGCAGAGCGATCATTTCCTACATTGGCTGCATCCTCAGGGCCACCATCGCAAATGTGCATGGTCTTCTTGAGCCCCTGGCCCCACTGCTCAGATGCCCTCCATCATGGGGTATGCTGATAGGAGACACTGTGGGTCTTGAGTGTTCTTGGTTTCATGCATCTTCTCTTTTTGTGTATAACTAAGCATCATTTCCCTCTCTTTCATTCATTCTTCTTCTCTTGTCTCAAGGAAGAAGAGTCGTTCCTCTGCCTTGATCCCATGCCTCATGTAGGATTGCATTCTGTAAATCATGCCCTTCAGTGGGTGCCTTTGACATCTTTTTTGGACAATAAATAGGTGCATGTCTTGTTCCCTTAAAAACAAAACAAAGAAACAAGCAAACAGGAAAAACACCAGAAGATCTCCTTAGACTTAGCAGCCTCCTGTGGCTTTCATCCTGTCTTCTGTCATACTTTTATTCATGGGCATGATTTTCAACATCAGTTTTCTTAGCAGAGTGTGCTGGTCTTTTCTCCCTCGCCTCAGCTTCCTGTCTCTGCAGCCTGGACAGCTGTGTACTTGACCCTTCATCTTTAAAGTTTCTGCTCTGTACTCTTAAGGTCTAATGCTGTCCCTCCACATCCTAGATGTGTGACTGTGGGTAAGTTACTCACCCTTTGTGAGCCTCCATTTCATCATTCATGTGGTGGTAGTAATAATAGTACCTGCATTATAGGGTTGCTTTGAAAAGTGAACGGTATAGCCCTCATGAAACAAACTTAGACCCATTTCTGGTATGTGATAATGTTTGTCACTCATCATTATTCTTGGTTTGGTAGCATAGGGTGCTGTTTATCTACTTTCAAGACTGCTCTAATACACTCATTTCAGAGGAGTCACGTTACCACTGACTTAAGTCACCAAAAAATTCTTTTGGAGAAAACTCATAAATACTTGTGTTCAACCCTTTTTTGTTTTGTTTTGATGTCTGTTTCTGTTTAATTGTAGCTTAATTGCTTAAAGATTTCTTTGTGATCAGGAAATTAATTTGTAAGCTAATACTTTGCGTATGTGGTCCCCATTGTCAGTCATTTGGGCAGGAAAGCCCTTTTATCTCAATGTGACATAAAATAAAAATCGTCTGGTTAATGACTTTCCCCCTTTTGCATTATGACTTATATCTTGTATTTCTTAGATTTAAAGTATTTTTCTTGTATTTCTTGGATTTATATTTTTTGCAAACTGGACATAAGAGAAAATGCGCAAATGGAGCTGCTCATTCTGGGAAGATGTGGCCTGTGGTTGAGTTACAGTCAGCAGAGGAGAACCTGCAGAGGCTGCCAGATAGTCCAGTCTCACCCTCCTCTTTGCCTCTAGTCTTTTTTTCTCCTTTTAAAATAATTTTATTTTATAGTGGCAGGGTCACTTAACACATTTTAAGTATTATTACTGACTGTAGGTACAATGGGGCTTCCCTCGTAACTCAGCTGTTAAAAGAATTTGCCTGCAATGCAGGAGACCCTGGTTCGATTCCTGGGTCGGGAAGATCCACTGGAGAAGGATAGGCTACCCACTCTAGTATTCTGGCCTGGAGAATTCCATGGACTGTATAGTTCATGGGGTCGCAAAGAGTTGGACATGACTGAGCAAATCTTATCCTGTTTAGTTGAAAGTTTTTCCCTAGTGATTAGCAACTCCCCATTGCCCCCTCTCGCACCCCCTGAGAACCACCATTCAAATCTTTGAGTCTGTGAATTTGACTGTTTTGAATACCCCATATCGACAGAATTATGTAGTACTTGTCTTCTGTGTCTGGCTTGTTTCACCTAAGCATAATTTTCTCAGGGTCTGTTGTCACATATTGCAGAATTTCCTTTTTTTTTTTTTTAAAGGATGAATAGTGTTCCATTTTATGTGTATCCTGTATTTCCTTTATCCATTTACTTATCAGTGGATGGTTAGGTTGTTTCCACATCTTAATTATTGTGACCATTGCTATATTAAATATGGAAATGCTCATACCTCTTTGAGATCCTGATTTCAGTTCTTTTAGAAAAATACCCATGTGTGGGATTGATGAATCATGTGATATTTCTATTTTTAATTTTTTAAGGAGCCTCCCAACTGTCTTACACAGTTTCTGCACCATTTTGTACTTCTACCAACAGTATTGCAGGGGTCCCGGCTTTTCCACATTCTCTCCAGCACTGGTTGTCTTTAGTTTAAAAGGTTTTGTGGAGCGGGGTGTATTTCCTTTTGGGTCACCAATACATATTTCTCATTTGAGATAGTTTTTAGAAATGTCTCTTTTTTTATAGGTACTGGTCTCTCAGTACCTACAGAGCATAATTCATGAATAGATGATGAAAATAAATGTGATTTAGTCAACTTGTTTTTCAAGGAGAATGAGCATTTGTTAATTACTGCACCGATGAGCTTGTCAGTGACCCTTTTCTCTATACATAGCTGCTTTCTTCCATAGCATTCTTTGACCATAGTTAGGTGGATTGCATGGTAGGGAAACCTGCCATATTCAGCACATCAGAAAGCAGTGCATGGGAAATGACCACCTTTCTCTCCTTGCCCCTGGTCCTCATGGTTGGTGTAGGCTTTCAGCGCCTCAGTTTCTTCCATGTAGATAAAGAGAATACAGAGCACAGATAAGAGTTCATTTCCTGTCTAAATGTCTTAACATTCTGGCTTTCTAATTTAAGGATATAGAGCTTTTTCCAAAGCATAGTTTCAGGCACCGATGTCGTCAGATTTTACTTTCTCAGCAGTATCATCTGTATCTCCTTTGAAGATCTGTTGGCATAACATGGATGTTCTCAAGAAACACTTCTGCCACTCCCCAGGGCAAGACTCAAGCCAACAATGTATCAGTTCTTTTTTCATCAGTTTCATTCTAACACGTTGTATTTCTGGGTTAATAAGATTGAGAATTCTGAATTGATGGGAAGCCACCTCTTGAATTACTATATGTGGCTTTACCCTAGATTTGAAACTCTCTTCATTGCTTGTTAAGCACAAGATTTCTAAAAATTGAGCAGAAATGCCTGACATACTTGATATGGCAAAGAACCCTTTAAGAAATCATGCTGCTCTGGAAAATGATAAGAAAAATTTTGGTGGAGTTCTCCATATTCTGAAACTGTCAACTGAAGTCTTCTTATTTAATACATTCTCTGAGAGCTCTGGGATTATCTGTTTTACTAAAATGCTTTGCCAGCTTTTGATCAGGCAGTGAAAGCAAGATCATTTCAGTTGTATACTAGACAAGATTGACTCATTTACTAAAAATATGTTTTCACATAAGTCTGGAAGTAGTTGACATCAGTAAAGTTTTACCTCATTTATTACGGGCCCGGGGTTTAAGCAGTAGACTCGCGCTGCCAATAAAGGGTGTTAGTCATCTCTGCAGATCTGCTGTGTGCTTCACGGGAGAGCATCACTTGATGGAACAGATTCTTGAGTTAGATGTTCTTTCCCAGAGAAATAGACATAAATATTAAGAACTGCTAATGGTAATGGATTGCTGCTTGGCACTTAAGGCTAGGAGCAAGAATTCAGGCATATGTGCTTATACAAATGATTTAAGTTAATACAAATAAATAACCTTTGGTACACACAAAGAACAGCTGCGTTTTTGCTCAGGTTGAGGAAAACATACCACTCATGAATACATGAATGAGGATTTATTCATCTTACCATGATCATAAAGCTCTGTATATAGGAGAGTTTATAAACAGTGTTCATTTTTATTAGTTTAAGCAGCATTTTTTGGACCAAATAATCATATTAATGAAGTGAGATATTAAGTATATAGTTTTGAAGTTAAAAAAATCCATGAAGTCTAATTTTGTTCCCCTTCCCCCACCTTCATAGGCTTGTGTCTCCAGAGCAGCCACCAAAGGCCAAGTTCTTGACCTTAGGGTCCAAATTCCGCTACAGTGGCCGTACGCAGGCGCAGACCCGCCAGGCCAGCAGCCTGATTGACCGGCCGGCGCCATACTTCGAACGCACTTCTAGTAAACGGGTCTCCAGGAGTCTAGATGGAGGTAAACATATTTATTGTATTAGGATTCTGGATTCCAGTCATCTTTTTCTCATCCAATGGGATTAGAAAATATTGAACTAGTTATTACCAAGGCCCCTAGAAATACCTAGAGGGATAGCCTCTAGATATTTTATTTTTCTGAGTAAATAAAATACTATTAATTACACTTACATGAAAATCATTTTATAGTGTTTTGAAGTTGTCGTTCTGAACCTAAATTTTCTTGGCACTGTCAAAACATATATGTTAGAGTTTTTGATGAGATGTTGGATAGACTTCTTAATTGTGATGTATTTTATGTGATTTAATTTCTTGAACTTATTAATTAATGGCAAACTTGGGTTTTTGGTGTGGTAGCATATATAGACCCTTTATTCAAGGGACTGAAAAACATTCATTGCATTATCACAGTTTTAGGTTTAAAGACTCTTATTAAAGCTTAACAGACATTCTAACATATAGGAAACCATTCACAGCTTCAAGAATTAGTTTAAGCACAGTGTTCTAACAACAAGAAAGGAAATATTATGTGTTCATCTCTTCTTACACCCCAGGAGAGGCATGTACAAATTTGTATAAATTTTTTCTATTTGAATTCTAAATAGCTATGTATTTGTAGTTTTTAAATAAATTACACATGGAAATAAATCAATGTTGCTTCCCTTCATTTTCATATATATATATCTTATTACCCTAATTTTGGGTTAATGGCAGGTTTTCTATGAAAGAGCTGAGGTTATTTTTTTTTAAGATATTTAAAAAAATTTTTTTCCTTTCTACCTACTACCAAGTAACTGGTGTTGATGCTTTTCTACCAAAAGTAGTTTCCCAAAGTTTTTTGGTTGCTTAATCTCAAAACATAGATGCAAAAAATCCTTTACTGTTGAATTGGATAAGTTCTATTTTACTGTTGTTTATCAGCAAAAATCTTTTTTTGATTGTTATTAATATTGCTGATAATCATTCTGAAATAAAACTTGAACGGCTTATGTTTCATATAATTAGCTAAAGCAGGCTGAATATGCTAATAGATAAAAAATCTTCTCTCATTAGTGAAGGATTGACATTCATTGGCTTAGATCTATTTTTCCTGGAATAAACTTAGGAAACAGATCTGGGCAGACACACAGAGATAGTTAATAATATTTGTTGGCGGGCATTTTGGTGTATATAGTTACTGAATCTTCTGGAGAATCTTTCATATAATTTATGAGGCCACAGAAAAAATGTGCAACGGGATCATAAATTGTGGTTTGAATAAATGTCCACATCCCCAAATGTAGTGATTTACATTTAATAAATTATTGCTGTACGATAGTTGTCAGAGTATCTTTCAACTCATCAACAACTGAGCACTTCTTTCCAAGTAAATCTGAAGAATGTGCCCGCTTGTGTAAATATTTCACAAGCCTTGCCCCTCGCCACAGAGAATTTATACAGTGCTGAATAAATGCGATCAGTGTTGTTTCATGCCTTGAGAGAAATCATTCCTCTTTCTGTAACACTGTCTGTTTCGGCCTTTGTTTTTAAACTACAAGGTTTTTATAACTCATATGTTGTGAGTTTTTAGAGTTTAAAAAGAGCAGTAACGCAGTGCCTTTTCTTGGAGGTGTATAAACTGTGCTCAAGGAAACCCAGCATCTTGTTTGGGCAGTTGGTGCAGCGGGTTATAGTGGGTCTGTATCTGAAAACAATGATTTTCACAAGTAAAAGCGGCAAACATGGCACAGTAATCCATTATTTTTCCTTTTGTGTTTTGGACACTGTAATTCATCAGATGGGCAAGTCATCAAAAGGATTATTGTGTTATTGTGAAAAATAGGAGGCTTTTCATGCCAATACATGACCAGACAGCTAGGGAACTATTTGGTTAGGGCTTATCTTCTTTTTTTTTTTTCCCTTCAGAGCAAAGCTAGGCTGTAACCTGGTACTGAGCTTTATTTTCCCCACCACACCATCAATGTACCTTTTTTGTTATTGTTATTTACATGTATCGTAGTTTCTTTTTTCTGTTTGTAAGCAGACTATTTAGATATATAAATATCCTTCAATTTAAGGCTTGACAAATTAGAATAAATTTACTAGGGATCCAGTACTCTTGCCTAGAAAATCCCATGGATGGAGGAGCCTGGTAGACTGCAGTCCGTGGGGTCGCTAAGGGTCAGACACGACTGAGCGACTTTACTTTCACTTTTCACTTTCACACATTGGAGAAGGAAATGGCAACCCACTCCAGTGTTCTTGCCTGGAGAATCCCAGGGAAGGGGGAGCCTGGTGGGCTTCCGTCTATGGGGTCACACAGAGTCGGACACGACTGAAGTGACTTAGCAGCAGCAGCAGCAGCAGCAGCAACTAGGGATTACACTGATTTTTACTTTCTGTGTGATATCTAAAGATCAAATATCAAATAAAAATCAACCTAGATAGCTGTTTTAGAACAGTGAAATTCCAGGATTGCACAGTGAAACCTGAAGTGAGACAGATCAGCCACTGAGAGTGCTAACACCCAGGGTACATGTGAGAACAGGGAACTCATGATTTCCTGAAAGTGGAAAGTGTAATCAAGGACATTGCAGACTGGGTAAGGCCTGTCTGAGGAAGAACCATTTGGGCTGAGACTTAAAGGACGAGAAAGAGTAGAACAGGAGATAAAGAATCCAGGTAGCAGCAGTAGTAGTAGCAAGTCTGAAGGTCACGTTTGGGGACAGCTTGATACATTCCAGGAACAGAAAGAAGGCAAATGTAGTCAGAGCTGATTAGTGATGGGGAGAGGTAGGCTGGGAACAGATCACACAGGACCTTGGAGGCTATAGTGGGGAATGTGGTTTTTATTCTGGGGAACCACTGAACACTCTGTGTGTTCATAGGTACACATGTGTATACACTTGTGCCAGCACATCAGTGTATAGGTCAGTTCAGTCACTCAGTTGTGTCCAACTCTTTGCGACCCCATGGACTGCAGCATGCCAGGATCCCTGTCCATCACCAACTCCCAGAACTTATTCAAACTCATGTCCATTGAGTCAGTGATGCCATCCAACTGTCTTATCCTCTGTCATCCTCTTCTCCTCCTGCCTTCAATCTTTCCCAGCATCAGGGTCTTTTCCGATGAATGAGTTCTTCACATCAAAAGTATTGGAGTTTCAACTTCATCATCAGTCCTTCCAGTGGGACTAATCTCCTTTAGGATGGACTGGTTGAATCTCCTTGCAGTCCAAAGGACTCCCAAGAGTCTTCTCCAACACTACAGTTCAAAAGCATCAGTTCTTCGGTGCTCAAGTTTCTTCATGGTCCAACTCTCACATCCATACATGACTACTGGAAAAACCATAGCTTTGACTAGAGGGACCTTTGTCAGCAAAGTAACGTCTCTGCTTTTTAATACTGTCTAGGTTGGTCATAGCTTTTCTTCCAAGGAGCAAGCGTCTTTGAATTTCATGGCAGCAGTCCCCATCTGCAGTGATTTTGGAGCCCAAGAAAATAAAAGTCTGTCATTGTTTCCATTGTTTCCCCATCTGTTTGGCATGCCATGAAGTGTACAATGCTGTCTTTTAAAAAACAAGTGACTTGATTAATGCCATGTCTAGAACAATTGGAGAGGATGAGGGAGGAAGCTCAGGCCGACTGGTTAGGCATAGTCCTGGGGAGAGTCACGGTGGTTTTGTCTCAGATGGTAGTAGACCAGTTAGCCATTTAGCACTGTAGGTTCAGCTCCTTGGGCTTATAATCTCAGGGTTCTACAAAGGTGTAAGACCTGACAAAAGTTAATAGCAGCAAACTGAAATCAGTAACTGTTTAATAAAAGTATGCAGTGTCAACATCTTGCCAACTTCATTATGTAACTTTAAATTTGATATTCATCAAAATTCGATATCATTACATTTAAAACCATTTCTAGGTCAGCATTTCTCATTTTGCAGTAAGTTTCTGAGTATGCATAATGAGTGCTTAGGGACCATAATCTTAGGTTAAAGAGTTACTCAAGCCATATGCTTTTCAAGGAAAAATTATTAAAATCTTTTTAAAAGTTCAAAAAAACTCTAGAAAATAATTATACTTAGTGTATGATGTGAATTTGTTTTAATGTTTAATTGGATTTGGTGCAGGCTTTCCAAAGTATGAGTGTTTAAAAGCCATGAAACTCTTAAAAGGTACCTGGATGGTAAAATAGAGATGGAAGGAATTTGCCATGTTTAGAAATACATACAAGGACTCTATTGGACGTACTGGTTGTTGAGGAGTAAAGGAAAAGACTTCTAGGTTTCTGACTTCAGTAATTTGGTGAAAGTGAGACTAGAAAAGAAGGAAGTTTGGACAGGGCATATGAGGGGTATGGATTAAGAGGCTTCTTGTAACACATGAATTAGGGGTCCAGGTGTTGCCCAAGTTCAGTATGGTGGGTCACACACAGTCCTCGCCCTTCAAGAGCTTGCAGCCTAAAGGCCTGTCTTTATTGTGCTTCCCTGGGAGCCTGGAACCAGAGCCAACCATACTGTGTCAGGAAGATGCTTTTAATGCAGGTGAAATGACTGCAGTGGTTGTCCCACTCTTCGGGGGAGAAACTAAAGATAGAGACTTTTGCCAGTTGCTGCTCACTTGGCCTTGTTGAGATCTGAGGCCATCCTGGGTTGCTCTGCCATATGACAGAAATGTCAATACAGTACATGTTCCTCCCCATCTGTATGATAGATGAAAGGACCCAAAAGGCCAGATTTGCTAAAGCAGAAGGTTTCTATGTATTCGGCTTGCTGCAGGTCGAGTCAAGGCATTCAGGAGGGAGGTTAGAAAAATAAAAAACAGTAAACATCAATACAGAAGTTAATTCTCTAAAATCTACCTTTCCTGTCTTATCATAATTTTGACTAGTATTCTAATTAAAGGTTCCTTTATGGAGGAATTATTAAAACTTATTAAAGCAAACCATTTTAATAACTAGGTAGTTATTTGTTGCAATAGATAGATTCAGAAATAAGTGCAGGCAAGATTAAAGAAACCCCAGAGAACTGAAGTACTGCTCACATTGTAATTCTGAGGTACTTCCCTGACTCTGCTGTTTCACCTGGTCTTAGAGCTCCTCCTACTGGCCAATTCCATGATCAGTATCTCTCCTTCAAAAATCTGTGACTTGAGAACTTGGCGTAATTTAATGGGTTAACAATTCAGAGATTTTTCTTTTAAAGAATAATCATGAGTTTATTTGATTTGTTATTTTCATGATCAAAGATCTTCAAGTTTCTATTAACTGTCCGTAAGCTTCCTATTTATCTGGAAAGGGAGGTTTCCATAACGTTTTCTCGTTTAAACATCCTAACGTGATCCCTATGTTCACTCGTCACTAGCTCCGATTGATGCTGTGGACCAAAGTCTTATGAAGGATTTTCCTGGCCCTGCTGGGGAGGTTTCAGCACAAGGCCCTGGAGTTGTGAGCACTGCTGTGGTACAAGATGGTGATGGCAGAAGGGACCTGAGAAGCCCAACTAAAGCCCCGCATATGCCGCTCATTGAAGGAAAGGTATGGTGAATTAGTGGAATATGCAGTTTTAAATGTGTACTTAGATCAGAGGCTGTCTTTTGCATTTGTTTCAGAACTCAAGTATCATTTAAAACCAGTCATTTTATTTTCTCTGTTGATAAAAATTTCCACCTTTCATATGTGTGTAGACTCTTGCTCTTTTGGACTGAGTCTCTAAACTTTTTCTGGTTATTGTTCAAAGCAAAATATTTCAACATAAATTACTTTAATCCAAGTAAGTAGTTTATTGAACTTTTGTCCATCTTTATAATCATGCTATTTCATTAAGCCACCGAATTATAAAAGCTATGATTTGAATTCATATTTGGTTTGTTACAAGTAAATTTTAAGATGTAGCCTATGTCTTGATAATTTTATTATGATATTGACTTGAATATTTTGAAATGAAGAAAAGTGGTCTTTATGGTTTTTCATTAATAATCTGTCACTGAAGAAGAAATTCTTAAGCTAAAAGTAATTGTTTTGTGAATACTGTATGAAAAGATGGTGTGTGGCTTTCGGTCTTATTCGGTGCGCGTGCCATAATGAATGGAGAAGTAACCTATATTGTGCTTTCAGACTTGTTTGGGTTATTTTATATTACCATGGGCAAGTGTAAGTATAGTCATTTAGAAGTTGATCTGAAGTGACTTTGAGTCCTTCAGATCTCTTTTCTATATCCCACAGAGAAACTTTTAAACAGGTAACATTGGAAGTAAACATGAAAAAGAAAATCATCCTGGGGATTTATAATATTTCCAGAAATTTAACTTTGAAAATTATAATGTTTTCAGAATTTTGACATTGAAAATTTTAAAGTTGTGTAACATGAATATATAAAGAACCTGCTAGAAGAGATAACTGCCAGTGTCTCAGGAATTCCTGCAGTGATAGCTCCCAACCCCGGCAGAGAGAAGGGCTCAGGCACCATGGGGGCCCTGCCTTATGCTGCAGGGACAAGTGCTTCAGGTAGAGCAAGCCATTAAATCCTTTTCATTCCTTTTTTAGAAAGTCTTTAACTATCATATTCTACAAAGGATTTGGTTAAATATTAACTAAAAATAAAGGATATCACATCAAACAACATCCATCAATAACTGAATAGTTGTCAGGAGAGTTTATGATTATGCTACCAACTCATTGGAAAAGACCCTGATGCTGGGAGAGATGGAAGGCAGGAGGAGAAGGGGGTGACAGAGGATGAGATGATTGGATGGCATCACCGACTCACTGGACATGAGTTTCAGCAAGCTCCAGGAGATAGTGAAGGGCAGGAAAGCCTGGCGTGCTACAGTCTGTGGGGTCTCAGTGAGTCAGACACGACTTAGTGAGTGAACAACAACACGCCACCAGTGTACCCAGTAGAGTGGCTGCTTCTATCCGAAACAGGAGAGCTCAGCATCACGGGAAGTCTTTATTCCATTCTGCATGGTTAATATGATACAAAAAAAGAGTTCTCTTAAATTCCAAGGGAAATTCTGCCTGTTTTTGGCAACTGACTCAGCGTGCCTTTTCCCAGATACTTTCAGTGTTTGTCAGCAGCCAGGTTTAAAAGTAATAATGCTGTCTAAGTTTCATAGGATCCCTTTGCAGCCAGTCAGGAAATACTAATTGAATCAGGCTATGCCTGTTAAGTTGTATGTGATGCTAGTAGTCCAGTTTTCCTCTTTTAAAAATGGATCATTTAACTAATTTTCTAATGATACGGTTAATACAGTCGTTACCTCTTAGTAAACGTTTTCACTAACTGTCTTCTTTTCTCCTCTTTCATCCTTTTACCTTTGGTTCTCCTTTGATTGTGTCCGCTGTGTAACTTCACATTCAGCCATGGGTTTGCTTTCGGGAACAGCCTGTTTCCTTGTGCCCACCTTCACCGCTCATCCGCTGTGCTTCATCTCTTTCCCCAAACCTGTTGCCCGTCCCTGAATTGGACTTCCTCTCTGACATTTCAGAGGAAGACCCCTTTGGGGAGGCCGATCGTATCACCCTGGACAGCTTAGAGCGCCTTTCCACAAGCGAGACGTCAGAGCAGGGGCCCTGTGATCCTGGCTTGGGTCCTCTTGAAGCCCCTCCTGAGTCTGACTGCCCCCCTGCACCCGAGAAGCCTCTCAAAGAGGCTGACCAAATGGATTCCGAGTGTGGGTCCTTCTCCTTCAGTTTCTGCAGATGCTTTCTGCCTCGCTTCCCCTCGCTCCTCGATGACAAGGGGTGCCTTGCCTTCCCCAGCCTCCCCAAGGTCTGGGTCTCCTTCCTCCCCGCAGATGTCTGGCACTACGTCCCCATCAGCTCCCCTTCGTTCCTTCCCTCTCTCACCCTCATCTTTGGGCTCCTTCTCGCTGCTTCTCAGTCAATGCCTTTTTCTCTCACCTTTTCCCTTCCTCTGGCTCTATCCCTCTGCTATCTGGAGGCGAAAGCTGCCTCCCTGACTGTTCCTTATGACTGTGACTTGAGTGACAAAACAGAGGAAGAGGAAGCAGTTACTGGCTCTCCTCCGTAAGCTTTAAATCTGTGCGGGCAACAAAGCTCCACTTCATCTTATACCCTTCCTAATGTAGAGTGTAAACATGTGCATAAATCTCATCATGGGTTGCCCTCAAAACAGTATGATCTGCACACTTTCACACACACACTTAGCTTTAGTGCATGAGAAATAAGTGTAATTAAGCATTTCCCCTCACTGACATTCATTGCCTAGGTCCACACATTCTACGTTGAGTGCAAAGTTATAGGTTTTTAAAATAAATATCTGAACCATACTAGGCCACAAAAAAAGGAGAGGGGCCCTCCATTGCCCTTAATAGTCTGACTTGGGTCTGTCCACTTTGCACATAAAAGTTAATGCTGTTCCTTTAGGATGGAAATTTTATTTTGGTATAGAACTTCGAATACAGTGGACATAACTGATCGATATGTTTTAGTAGAATTCCTTAATGTTACTATTTCACTGTTAGAAAGCCGAGCTTGTTCTTCACTTAGGAGAATGCACCTGTGAGTTACTTCTGATATGTGTGTAGGTCTAATCTCAGAAACTCTTTGTCTCCCTATTATTGTAGCATTTGGGACCCAGATGAAGTTCATGTAGTTTATTTTCTTTTACTTTTTTTTTTTTTTTTTACTCAAAATCATATCTGAGAGTCACTGTCAGGTATTTTTAAGGAAGATACTCTTCTGTTATCTTTAAAAAATACTTAAGAAAAAATGAACCACAGCATTTTGACTCTGTAGACTCTGTAGCCCTAAGGTTGGGTCAGACCTCTTAGTGACCTTTTATTTAAAATTAAGTATCTGGTTTGAGGATTTCTGCCCCATATAAGGCTACCTCTGCAGTACTAAGCTGTGCTTACATGTACAGTAGGTTTTTTTTTTTTTTTGCTAAATGTGGTCTGGGAACCTAGTGTCCCATATCCTGTAGGTACTGTTTCTACATAGAATAAATCACAAAATTTAGAGCAAACCTAAGGAAAAATGTGAAGATAATTAAGCATAGGAGGAGAATCTGATTCCTAAAGGTTACCCAAGGAATGCCAAAGATTGACATTTTAGAGAAATGTTGACCAAGGAATTAGAAGATTGTTCTTAACAGATTGTTGAGTGTATTCTGTTTTTCCCTTTTGATCAAAAGATACTCTTGAGTTCCCGGTTTACCGCTCAAAAATGCTTTAATGGTTAAAAAAAAAAAAGCACAGTAAAGAAGAAAAATAATGTATATGATCCTTCTCTAAATCAACATGTGAAAGTTAAACTGTTTTCCTTTGGTATCTGAATTAATATTTTCCTTTTACGCTATTCCCTTCCATGAGTCAGTAGTCATCAGTGTTTCTGTTAGTTTTAAATACACAGATTTATTCTTTGGATCATTAGATAACTGAGAATCGTCCAACTATGAATAAATATGCTTGTTTGAAAAATTTTATGAAAGAAAAGTGACTGTAAAACTCAAGAATAGTTTTTACTATCCACGATTTTACATGAAAGTAGCAAAATAAACCAGTTCCTCCCCAAGGAAAGAAATCTATGTAGGGTGAACATTTGTCCCTGATAGAAAGTGAAAGCTAAAATTTTCATCATTACACTTTGCCCTCACAGCCAGTGACTTAAAATTTCAGGTTAGAACAGACTGAATTATGCCATTTTTACACTCTCATATTTTTCATTCCTGAGTCAAAACATATTAAAAAACAACACATATCTGGTGACTGAGAAAGAGTGAAGCTTCCCTTCTCTATTCCACCTTTGCAAAGGACCATTTCCATCATTTGTACAACATTGTAGGTGAAGAAAGACCAAAGTGGCTTAATATTCTGCGTCTTCTGAGGGCCAGACAATAAAGGTTGGTAATGCTGGTTCACCATTTAAGTTCAAATACAGCTTATTTGCACCAGTGATAGCGTTTCCAATAATACTCCCCTTCTCTCTGGCCGCTTGCTGGGTGACTTCAGGCGAAGATGGAAGAGGACGAAACACAGCTGGAGGAGGTGGATATTATTCCCCCAAAGTTAAATTCCTGGTAGTTGCTGCCTGTCATTATGATTGCGCGGGGGTGGGGTGGTGCACATTTAGGATTTATTTGTGACTTTTGCTCATTGTGGCTTTAGGGTCTTATGATTTTTTTATTTTTCTTTTAATGTCTTAGACTGTCCAACTCTGGGTCATTTATGGTGCTTGCTGATTGATACACTTAACGTTTATTTGCCTTCCCCCTCCCTCCCTATGTGTGATTTAATTTCACAGAAAAATTCCTTGAGAGTAGAAGGAGATAATATTTATGTCAGACATAGCAATTTAATGTTGGAGGTTTGTATAATTTAAGAAAACAACTCTGTCCGAATGGCTGCCCAGGCTGCTGTGGACGGGGGGTCACGCACAGGCTAGCTGGCTGGCAGCTTTCAGGCACAGTGCACGAAATGCATGGGGAAAATTCAACGTGGGATTGCATGTTAGCATTCTGACTTTGTTCTGTTAAAGTGGCTTAGGTAGGAATATGTCTATGAGAAGTTCTCAAAGTGACAACTGGGAAAAAAGAGAAGATTCTGTGTAATCAAATGAATAAAGTTTTTATTCATGAATCGTGAAGTTCTGCAAGTAAACCTATTTTCTCTTAATGGACATGATCCCATCCTTAATATATATTAACTGCAAAAAATATTTGTCAATCTGGCATTAATTCATTTGGCCCCAGATATGTGTCCACAATTTATTTATTTATTTATTTTGGTAAAGTGAAGTAATACCAAAATCCATGCAATTAGGAATGTGGTCCACTTAAAATCTTCCTTTTGAGAAGATGCTAATTAATGGGATTGTTTTGATTAAAAAGAGAGAAGCAGTGTAATAAAGTGAGAAAGAAAAGAGGAAAAAGAAGCCTAGCCGTCCAATTAGGAAGGTAAAATGTATTCCCCATGTCACACGAGAATGGTTTTTTGTTTCTTTTTCGCCCTTCTTTTAGGATAGGATATAGCAATGTATTCAGTGGAAAACTCCAGTCCTCAGTAATTTGACTAATACATTGGGTTGCTTTGGCCAGCTTTAATAACTGTTGGAAGTGTATTTTTGCATAACTTACTAAAATGCTCTAAAGAGTAATACATAACAGCGCTTTGAACAAATGCAAGAAATGTGCCTGATCTCAAGCCACAGTCATTTTTCCATGCCATGCAAAGATTTTTAGATTTTCCTGAGTTTTTGCAAATGGCAATAGAAGCTCCTAGATGAGCTATTCGTACTATGCTTGTGCATGCATATGGAATATTTCATTTACTCAGATGCATGACCTATTTCTCAGGGAGTAGTGTAATTGAAAGCTATAATCCACAGGTGGCCCCATGATTTTTGAAATGTAAGAAAGCACTTAAAGTTCAGTTAAAACTTTTTTGAATACTACCTTTTAGTCCTACAAATACCATTTATCAGGACCAATCTAAAAAAAAAATCCCACAAGTAACATTTGTCAGGGCCTATTTCAATGAAAATTGACCTGGTAGTTTTTCTCACATCCTCTTTTAAGGACCATTTGATATGTGGGTGGCTGGGTCCCACATTTATGCTTGGCAAGAATGTGAAACCAAGATGACGTTCATTTATTTCAGAGAAAGACCAAACAGAAGCAGCTTCTGACAGCTGTTATGTTTATTCCATAAGGATTAAAAACCATTGCTGGAATTTCCTGAAAAAAGTCAACCGTTGTTTCCCCACCATCATTCCCTGCTTTTTTTGTATGATCCTGGACCGAATTTCCCGTCAGGCCCAATATGCTCTGAGTCCACCTTTCTCTAATTTTACTTTCTTCATTATATTCACAGAATGCAAGTCTATTAGTAGCCCAAATCTGAAAGGTGAATTTGCAGGAACAAAGTGCCTTTCAAATCTAACTATGAGAAAGAAGGTTTATTGACCATGTTGAATTCCATGGCCTCCTCCTTATTTCCTAAACAACTCCGAACAAAGAAACCAGAACCCTTTAAGGCGTGAATCATAAAAAAAAAAAAAATTACACATTGGCTTTAATTTTCAAATTTGGACAAACTCATATTTGTAGGTGGTGATATGGCTTTTGAGACTTGGCATTTTTCTTGCTTTATTATGTTTTTTTAATCATAAGTTTGCTTTGTCTTATTTTTGGTTTCATTTTTTATTTTTATCCTATTGGGTTTTTTTTTTTTTCCTTTTGGATTTTCCCCCTTTTATTACGTTACATATTGCTAGGACCTGGATAAGGCCCAGGAGGAAATACTGAAACACCAGGCTAGCATTAGTGAACTCAAGCGCAATTTTATGGAATCCACACCTGAACCACGCCCTAATGAATGGGAAAAACGACGTATCACACCTCTGTCCCTACAGACACAAGGGGTATGTGACTAGCTATTTGTTGGCTGTATGTCTCCCTCCAGCTGTTCATAAAACTTAGGTTGTTAATCTGTTATGTTGATTCTTATGAGAAGTTAGAAAATATTCCCATTTTTTAAATGTAACTGCTAACAATTTTTTAAATACTAAATATTTATTAACAGCGTGTAATACTTATTGACATAGTTCTTGGGTAAATTGTATGAGTTTCAAAATACTTTTCAAATACTTTCAGAATAATTTCACTATTTTACTCGAGTAAATTGGTAGTAATGAGATGTTACATCAAGTGACTTAAAAATCAGTGTATATTGTATTTAATAAGTTTTTAAATTATTGACGTCTGAAGTAAGAGTTGTTTAATAATTAAAGAATTAGTAATTAAAGGGATATAGTAATATAGACCATATTTAGAATGAAGGTTATTACTGTGAGGATAAAGAGTTAAATTTAGCTTTGAAGACTGCTGAGCTCTGTTGAAAACTGGCAAAATGTTAATTATATAACTTATATTGAAACTTCTTAGTGATGGAATCCAGATTAATGTTTTAAAAATATGTTCACTTGTCTTTCCAAACTCATCCTTTTTCTTTCCATGGTTTATTTCTCTCCGCCACCAACATAAGCATTGCCTTTAAAATATATTCTTAAACTATTTCATCATCTGCGTCTGCCTGTGATCTTTTCTGATGCTCCAAAGTCTCTCCTTTTGTCAACCAAGAACTTCATTAGCTCATTTATTTTGCTTGAGGAAATAGTGATCACCCTATGTTTAATACACAGTTTTAAAAGTGTGTTCAGGTGTTACCCTACAGTTTCTCTTTTTCCTTTTCCTTTCACCCCTCTCTTCTCCTTAAATTCATCATCTAGTCTGACTTGAATGTTGCCAAATTGTAGGCATTTGAATTCGCTATTCTCATGCTTTTTTATTCACCCTTTTCTTAAAAAGCAAAGCTGTTATTTGCTTTAAATTTCTGTGTGACAGTGGAAGGGACAAATATCTTTAAAGCAGATGACCAAAAGAAAAATCGGTAAACTTCCTTATGCAAAGACTTTTTACAATATTAAGATTTAAAACACCATAGCAGCATCTTCTGAAGTTGTATACTACTTTGAAGTTCTTATTTTCAGCTTTTCTGAAGATATTAATGTCCATATTCCAGACTCAACCCTAGAGTGTTGTGTTTTCTGGGGAAACTGATGATGTGCTGGGATTGGGGCGCCCTTTTATGTGCTGCTTCGTCTGGTTTGTTTCGCTGACCCACACAGTCGTTTTATGTTTGTGTTGCTGTGGGTGTAATGTGTTTGTCTTATTTGTTGATTTATGTCTATTGTTTAAAACAATAGAGCAAAGGAGACCATCTTTTCAAGGATATTTTATCCACGAAGGAGAAGCATCAGATGGTGGCAGCACAGACAGCTGAAGAAAAGACCCAGGAGGCAGACAAGGTGTTCACCTTGCATCCTTGGATCTACTCTTGCTTTTTTCCTCTTTTCCTTGATTTCTGTCCGCAGCCATGAGATCCGCCTTTTCCCTTGTGTATCAACCTGAATTTTTAAAAATAATTTTTGAGTGCTTGAAAAGGTAACTCCATGTAGGATTAGAAACATGGGATTATTAGATGAGAATCACCATATTGCAGAAGGATTTAATTTGAAACTCCACAACTTGAAATGCAGACATCTCAACCGATTTAGGTGATAAGTGACCCCTAATTTCAATGAATGTGGCTGGCAGTTGGGAAACCATGATTTCATGTGAAAACGCACTGTTTGCACAACGCACACTGTGGTGGTGTTGAAATAACAAACTATGTGTGATTTAGATTACTGTTTTACTAATTACATTTGGAATCCTTTTGAATTTTTATTTTTAAGATTTTTTAAAAAATTTTTAATTGAAGGAAAATTGCTTTACAGAGTTTTGTGGTTTTCTGTTATACATCGACCAGAATCAGCCATAGGTACACCCATTTTTAATGAGACACAAGATTATGGTGCACACAAGCAGCCCCTCAGATCTCTCTGTACTCCTGCATATGTGAAGTATCTGGCATTTCTAGGGAAGTTAGTTTTCTGTTGCTTTTCTGTTCTTATTTCTCTGTTTCTACTGAGTTTGCTTAGCCAGCTGATCAATCTGCTATTTGTTGGGACTAGAATGCCTAGAGTCTAGTGTGGGAGACAGCAGACATGCAAATTAGTGACTGGAAAATTTGGGGTACAAAGAAGTATTAAGGAGATGAAATACTTATTGTACATTATAGGGGCATTGAGAAGGCATGAGAAGAGATAACATTTGAGTTGAGGCCTTAATGATGAGAAAGAAGGTGCACATGTGAAGTTTCTTCCATCTGTAAGGAAGGGCAAATGCAACAGCCCAAGACAGGAATTTCTTTAAAGGATTGAAAGGCCAAGTGACAAGGTCTTAGAAGAGTCATAGAGGTCAGACCCCAGATCTTGGCAGGATCTTTAAGATCATAGTAACAATTTGAAATTGTTACTAGGAGTTGTTGGAATTGTTATAGGAGTGAGTGAGGGGAAGCCATTGGAGAGCTTTAAGCTGAGTAGTGATATAATCCCACGTGTCTAATGAAAATCCCTCTGGTGCTGAATGAGGAATGGATTATAGGGGATGTGAATGAGAGCACAGATTGGAATAAGGAGAAAGAGTTTCCCTCCCACCTCGTCTGATTTTGTTAATCAGTGGAGAGTATTACTCATCAGAATGCACACTGGGCTGGTGGAGGAGGCAGAATAAGTGGAAGATGAAGCTTTGCGCTAAAAGGATTTGAGGTCTAGGTGAGATGAAATATTTTTGGAACACTGCAGATGCAAAAGATAACATCATAAAGTTAAACCAAGTAGCATCTTTATATACCTGAAAGGTTAGTTTGAAATCTAAGGCAAATCAGACTCTGTATCAAATGATTATTTTAATATCATATGCTTTGAAATATTATATAGTTTTGAAAATTTATCCTCCTGAGAAGTGAGTCAGATGACATCATTTGATCAATTTAAAGTGATGTCCTTACAGTAGGAAACTTTGGGATTTTGGTGAAGATGTTTAAAATGATCATGTTTTCTGGATGTCATCACTTAGGAGTGTAGGAGTGTACAATATAAACCGTGTACAGTGAAAACTATCCATTCATTATTGTAGAAGTTAACATTAAAATGATGTCATGTGAAATTTAAATCTGGAATTCATCCACTCTTAAGCTCCTAAATGGTTTATCTGCAACTGAAGTTATTGCTTTTTTCTTATTCTTCTCCTCTGTAGCACATGCTAGAAAATACGTACTTACTTGACACATGTATGGGTTGTTGTAACTGCAATCATCCATTCACCCAATAAACATTTTTTGACCTCTTACAATGTACTTCCTCTCCCACTCCTCAATACATCACTACTATTAGTTGAAAGTTAAGTAAGTCTACTGGAGTATTTTGACTTTTAACAGAGTATCTTTTAAATTGCTGTCTTTCCTCCAACTTCATTTTGCTACTTAATTTTTCAGAGTTTCTTGATTTTCTTTAAATTGCAGTCCTTAATAAAATGCAAAATAAAAATTATACACATGTATAATTTCTCCAGATTTCCAAATGTGTATAATAATGGGTTTTATAGATTTAAAAAAATAATTGTTTCTTGTTTAGAAATCGATACATTAAACTTTCAAAATGACTTCAGTATATTATGAATGATTTTGAGAATAGGGCAGAAAATTTGAAATCAAATTACGTAGTCTTTAGTAGGCAAATTAGGGCTTCTCTGGCGGCTCAGATGGTAAAGAATCTGCCTACAATGCAGTTAGACCCAGGTTCAATCCCTGGGTCAGGAAGATCCCCTGGAGAAGGGAATGACAGCCCACTCCAGTCTTCTTGCCTGAAGAATTCCATGGACAGAGGAGTCTAGTGGGCTGCAGTCCATGGGGTTACAAAGAGTGGACATGACTGAGCAATGGGTGTACATACATATAGGCTAATTATTATTTTTAAATATTATTAATTTTTTGGTATCAATATATCCTCATATTGAGAATTATACTTAAACTTATACAGGGCTTCCCTGGTGGCTCAGACAGTAAAGAGCCTGCCTGCAGTGCAGGAGACCCAGGTTCGATCCCTGGGTCGGGAAGATCCCCTGGAGAAGGAAATGGTAACCCACTCCAGTATTTTTGCCTGGAAAATCCCATGGATGGAGGAGCCTGGCGGGCTATACAGTCCATGGGGTTGCAAAGAGTCAGAAATGACTGAATGACTTCATTTTCTTTCTTTCTTTGAACTTGTATAAAATTTCTCTCAAGAGTCTAGTAGAAATTGCATAGACTGTAGTTTTAAGGTACTTTTGGGGATATTTTGTTGAATACTTAGATGCATGGTACTTATTTAAATTCCCCAGTGATCTTTTACCTAGTAGGACACCATCTCCACCTACCTGACCCTAGAGATGATGTAATTATGGAGACTCTTAATTCAGCTGAAATTCAGCTTTTTTTTCTCTCCTGACTATTGTAATTGCTTATGCACCTTGCTCTCCTCATCTCTGAAGCAACTTAGCATGCTCCGCATCTCCTTGTAGCTCCCACTCATCCCGGTTAGGGCGCTGTCCCACGAGGCACCCCAGAATGCCGTTCATTCATTCATTCATTCGTCTCTGATCTCTGAGCTGTGGGGTTTGTTAGGACATATTATTGCACACATCTAACGTGAGAGGAAGCTACATGATAATCCCTTACCATTGGTATTCTAGGTATAATATCTGAGATAGTCCCCAGCTTCCCTGTTGTACCCTCAGGCAGATTAGGGACCATCATTTAAGGGCTAGAAAGGCGAAGATTAAATTCATCTTAGTAGCTTTTCAGAGACAGATGATTTTCACATTGCTTAGCGTTTACCCTCTGAAGTTTGTCTTCCTGTTTAGAATATTTTCCTTTACCCATTTCTTACTGAAAGAAAGAGACACTATTTCTTTATTCCATGGCATATCTAGCATGTCTGAGGGAGCTTCAGTGGGTTACTGTCACAGTGCTTGTTGTATGGACAGAGTGGTATAGGGAAGGGAGACATCATAGGAGCTGAAATAGTGAAGGCCATACGCAGAATGTGGAGTGGACCTCAGAGTGATGACGGAATTGGCATTGCCCAGAGTGCCTAGTTAAGAGCGTTGGAGGCGGAGGGTTAGGGACATAAGGTCTAACACTGAAATAAGTGTAGCAAGTGGAGGGGCCCCGGAAGAGGCTGTTGTATGCACAAAGGCCCATGCCCAGAAGCTCCCTCAAGATTATACGAAGTAGCGTTTGATGGGCAGGTGGGTCAGTCGTGCTCAGTTTGTGATAAAGTTTCAGTGAGAAACCAGTGTAGTGCATTTGTGAAGGTTAGAGCTGTCAACAGCCCTCAAACCGGTGGAAAACCAGCATTCAGGCAAACGGCCACAGATGCCTGCTGCAGCATCTTTAGAATCCTCGCCTTTTTCCAGTGTATGCTGCTCTGTGATTCTTTCTTGCGTAACCTTCCCTTTCTTTCATTAGGTCACCGCTGTCCGTTCTGACTCATTGCTAATTTTTGCTCTTCCTTTTCTGACCTCTCCAGAGCCTAGAAGAGGAGATAACATCCATTTTGTTTAGTGAAAAGGGCTTTTCTGATAGCACGAAAGCCTCCTTCAGCTCAGCCACCACTTGGACAGCAGAGGGCACTGTTGTGAACTCTAATGCACCTTCTGAAAAGCTTTCCTCGCTCTTCTCACAGTTGCCTGAGGTGCATTTTGCTTTGTTTCCCATTTTTTAAAAGTCACATTTAAGAGTGATTTTTATTTTTTGAGTATTAAGGAACCCTTTCCTCCAGTGCTTTCATTGGTGAAATTAACTCTTCCCGGGAGAAACATTCAAGAAATAATGAGTGAATCTGAACATGAGGAAAAGATACTGATTGGATGTTTCTCTTGCTTTCTATTCTCCCCTCTCCAGTCTGCCTAAATTGAGAGAATCATTTAAACCAGTCACAAAGAGTCTGGGTGTTATGTGGAGGGAAACCTTCAACCATGTAGAAGCTAAAGCATTTGTTGCAAAAATTTTCAAAGCCAAAATGTCTTTTAAACATCTTCAAATAGCTTATTATTTAAAAAATTCTGCTCATAGGGAAAAAATTGAAGTGCTCACCATAGTCAATTTTAATTTTGGGGGGAATGACCCCTAAGGGATTCCCTGAACTTGGGCAGAATCCATCTGGCCATTTGAGGTTCAATAATAAAAGTAATAATAATAAAATATCTCCTTTAGAAGTGTTATGATCACTGAATATCTTTATTTATAAAGAAGTTTGTAAGGAGTTACAGTTGAATGTTGCCTAATTAGCAAAGTCAATTTAGAGGTTTCCAGTTTAACGTGCAAAACCTCAGCTTTCAATAACATTGGAAAGATGGCTCTCTTGTTCTGTCAGTGACATGACTTACATGGTATTAATGTTGAGCATTGAAAATGTTCCCTTACCATACATTTAAGAATAACAGTGCAGGTCAAAGATGGTTTGTGACTATATGTCGATAAGTGTCCTTTTAGACCTTTTGCTCAGGGTTTTCCATGTTGCTGGAGCAGATTAACATGAGCTTGTGTTATTTACTGTAGGAAGCAGCTCCAGTCCAGTTAGTGTCTTGGCAGCTTCACAGTGCGGTTTGTTTTCGCCCAGAGGGTTCAGAGGTGCAGTGCTCTTCATTCAGCATCGAGATACCTTCCTAAATAAGTAGGGCTACTGTCTCTAGCTGAATTTGTAAAGTCAGAGCACAAGGCATTAGTGCTACTGGAATGCCAAAAACTTGGCTAGGAGTTATTTGTATCAGTATAAATCAGCCTTTTCAAAAAATATGGAAAAATTTAATCTTTAAAAACAGAGTCCTTTTTAAGAAAGTTTCTACCCTGATTATCAATGCTGTAGTATAGTGATATTGCTAATGTATTTGGTCTTCAAGCATTTATTTGAACATTTTGGGATGCTAATAACCATTTCTGAAATGTTAACACTTTTGTGTTAATAACTATCCGAGACCAACTATAATTTTGCCAATTAAAACTGATTTTTAAACAAGCCAGCAAAATATATGGAGAAGGCACTGGCAAGCCACTCCAGTACTCTTGCCTAGAAAGTCGCATGGACAGAGGAGCCTGGTGGGCTGCAGTCCATGGGGTCGCTACTAGTCAGACAAGACTGAGCGACTTCACTTTCACTTTTCTCTTTCACAAATTGGAGAAGGAAATGGCAACCCACTCCAGTGTTCTTGCCTGGAGAATCCCAGGGACGGCGAGCCTGGTCGGCTGCCGTCTATGGGGTCGCACAGAGTCGGACACGACTGAAGCGACTTAGCAGCAGCAGCAGCAAAATATAAAAATATCTTCTTATTGATAATTCATTTAGGAATCGTGTTCAGGCCATGCTGTGTTTTTTTTTCCTCAAGTGTGATTAAAACCAAGCTGTCAATAGATTTTAAAAGTCTTAACATATAAAGTTTAAAATGATGAGTAAGCTTTGGTATAATTCCATTCCCTACCCCCACCCCTCCCCCACGCCTTTTCAACAAGAAGGAGCTTATAGATCTCTTTGGGTGGATGCTGGCTATTTTTGTGTTTTTGTTTCCTTCCCTAAGCTGCTCGCATTTGTCTGGATTGTCCTTCTCGTGACCTTGAGCAAAAGGTTTTTATAGCTGGTGACTCTTGCTGCTCTGCTTTGCAGTGTCAGATGTTTGTTTTGGTGGGTGTCGAGGTAAACCTTTATTGATTTTGTGTCCTCGGTTGCTTTTTGTTCCGCAGAAACGCGCTCCTGAGTCCGAAGGGCCTTGCGCCGGAGCCACTGATGCTGTTAAGGTTCTCCCCTTTCCCGTGTTAACACCATTGCCCGACGTTTCCGATCCTGCTCACGTTTCCCCCCGCTTCCCTTTCAGTCCGCCATCATCATCATCATCATCTTTGCTTTTCTCCATGACATGAAACCTGCCATCGGTTCATTTGGGTTGCCGTCGTTTTGATTTATTCATCTATTTTTGTTTCCCCTCGTCCATTTTTGTTTCCGTGCAGAGTTCACTTGAGACTCTGAATGTAGTGGAGGAGAAGAAGCAGGCAGAGGTTGGGAAAGACGAAAGAGTAACCCCCGAAGAAATGAACGGTAAAGAGCGGCCCCCTGGGCGTGGTCCTGGGGAGATGCGGCAGGTGGAGCCAGGGATGCAGAGAGACTCCACCTCCCTGTCTTCTGAGAGCAGCGGCGGCGGCAGCGAGAGCGAGGCGGAGGAGGATGTGGGGGAGTACCGGCCCCACCGCCGGGTGACTGAGGGCGCCATCAGGGAGGAGCAGGAGGAGGACGGAGAAGAGGTGGAGCGGGCACCCGGCCAAGCCGCCAAGGTAGTAGACAGGGAGGACCCCGCGCCAGCAGCCAGCCCGGTCACGCACGCAGGGGCCAGTGTCGGCCCGGTAGAAACGGTGACCCAGGAACAGGTAGTGGCCCCCCAGATCCCCGCCGAGAAGAGTGCAGACGAAGGCTCTGTTAAGCAAGACGCCAGCGAAGAAACAGAGGACGAGCCGCACAAGGTTAACGGAGAGGTGGCTCATGTTGACACTGATGTTTTGCCACAGATTATTTGTTGTTCAGAGGTAAATGGGAGCTCAACTCGAGAGCTGTTCCTCAGGTGGAGAACACCTGCCTCTCCTCCTCTTCTGCCCTCCCCGTTCTCCTTCAGCTTTTCCAACAAGATTCTGAATTTGATCTCTCCCGGGAGGAAAGGGGATGGCCCTGCTCTGTCGATTTTTTTCTGCCCTCTGGGGTCACAGTTTCTGGCAACTTTACTGCAACTGGATCTCCTGATAGAGTAAACTTTCCAACAGTAGCAGCCACTTCGTGTTTTTTTTTTTTTTTCCCCTTCTCATTTCACACTGAAATTTTTCTTAGCACGTTTTCAGATTTTTTTCAAGGCTTATCTTTTAAGTTGCACTGCCTCCTCATACTGAATGCCTGAATTCTGTTCATTAGGAAATTGTGTGTGTATTGTTGAAAAATGGTCAGTGTGAGTGTTGCTGGTGTCATGACTGGGTTTGACCTTCTGGCTCATTCTCTCTTCAATATACGATTTTCAGGAATGGCAGCAGGCTCCTATTACCGTGGTGCTCAGAATTCAGCATCTAGCAATGATGAAAACATTTTTTCTTGAATACCACTGGCATTTCAGGTTTTAGCTTCCAGGGATTGTACAGTCTGATCAAGGGACTTAGCTTTCCTTCTGGGCA
This sequence comes from Moschus berezovskii, assembly GCF_049115385.1. Classification (NCBI taxonomy): domain Eukaryota; kingdom Metazoa; phylum Chordata; class Mammalia; order Artiodactyla; family Moschidae; genus Moschus; species Moschus berezovskii. The sequence continues at coordinate 76,168,974 of NC_142469.1, read as the reverse complement.
GCGAGAAGCTAAGCATACCCTTGTCTTTGCATTCTGTCCTCTAGTCAACTCTGGATTATTGGCAAGTTTGGGTATATGTTTTGTGACTTGTCTCGATCAAGCATGAGTCTTTCCCTTTTTCTCTTCGAGAAACAGAACTTTCCACACTCCTCTGAGATGAAGTCTTGGTCATTTAAGTGCAGGGTCCCTGATTTGGGAGTTAAAGTTATGCTGAGGAAAGATCTATGTGAATGTTTCTTGAATCTAAAGTTAAATGCCGAAAGTAGAAGGTCTTCCATGTTTGCTCTCATTCATGGGGTGGAAAATCTTGAACTGACTTTATCTTGAAATAGTTAACTGGATTTATGTTACTTTTAAATTTCTGATTTCACTTCAGCAGATGACGTTTTGAAAGTCTTTGAATGCTTTGAACTATTGCTTTCTGCAGAAATTTCCTCTTTAAATTATTACACTTGGGAATTTTCTCTCAAGGAAAGCACTGTAGTGTTTTGGTAGGAGTATAGTCTGTATTAAGCATACATGCTCGGCAGACTCCAGTGTTAACAGCCTGTGACCCTCTGTTTGGATGTTTTAAATAGTTCAGAGCATTAATAGATATATCACATTTTAACTTATGTAATACAGAAGAAACACTGTAAGATTTAGATTAGTATAACTGAAAACAATGCTGCTTGAAAATATTGTTTCTGAAAATGGGATCTCCGTATCAGCAGGTCAGCAAGGGCTTTTTGGAGAAAGAGTGCAGCTTAGCCTACCGACCAGGTGTGCCAATTAAAGACCATGCGCCTTCACACAGACCATGTGGTTCTTTAAACTGTAATAAAAATGGAGGCAGGTCACTTCTCATCATTAATTCTGTTTTGTTTTTTCAATTTGATCACTACTTGCTTAAAGCTAAAATTTCTGTATCACTGTACGCCAGACTTGACACGTAAGTAATTTGGGACCGTCGTAATTTGAAACCTACCACAATTTCAGGAGCCATTATGCTAGCTTATTCTTCATATATATATCTATACACATATATATGATTTTGAAGGAAAGTGTTTTTCTTTTGTGTCTTTCTTATTATTTCCTTTTGCTCTTTTCATTTGTGTATGAGTGTGTGTTTGGATATATTTCAGTTATTTTTGAAGGCTCCATTAAGCACATTTATTTTATTATCTCTAGAATTTATGTTTCCCTTCCTTTTCACTTCAGCCACCAGTGGTAAAAACAGAGATGGTAACAATTTCTGATGCCTCACAAAGGACAGAAATCTCCACCAAGGAAGTCCCTATTGTCCAAACTGAGACCAAAACCATCACATATGAGTCTCCACAGGTACAAAAGCTCTAGACTTGGACAGTTTGAGTTCTTTTTTACTTAGTTTGTTTCTGTTTTCATTCTGTCTTCTCCTAGTTTACATTTCTGACTTTGACATAGCTTTTTATATTTTCATTTTGTAACTGTACTTATGGCAACCCACTCCAGTGTTCTTGCCTGGAGAATCCCAGGGACGGGGGAGCCTGGTGGGCTTCTGTCTGTGGGATCGCACAGAGTCGGACACGACTGAAGTGACTTAGCAGCAGCAGCAACTGTACTTTAGCCACGTAACATGCTGCAGTTGAATTGCTGACCCAGTAATTATGGGGGAAGCATATATGTGATTATTTTAGGACAGACTGTACCAGTGTTGTTCTTAGTATTCTTATAAACCATTTCTGGCTTGATATATCCAGGACTGTTTATGTATACTTGGGGAACACATCATCTTACAAAGTTTATTGGATCTGATGTAATTTGTGGATTCATCGAATTAGGCTTTTATCCCTGCCACCCTCCCATCCCCGACTCCATGAAGACAGAGCCAATCAACTCACTTTTGTTTGCATATTCACATACACACCTGTGCTTCTCCTCACAGTTGATTATTTTCTGAAAACATATGTCGCCATTCTTATGTAAATATGATACTATGCGTCTAAATAATTATCTCATTCGTGTGTTTGATTTTTGGTATTCACACATTGATTCTGTAGATTTGAAGTAAGAATTAAGATATTTAACCTTAAGAGTAACAAAAAGGGGGAAATAGTCATCATTTGAAAATGGAACCATTTAGAAACCTAGACAACTCTTTTCTCAACTGAGAAATTTAGTGTTCTAGAAGGTACCGTGGTGGAGGATTGCAGATTATTGTCCTCTCAAAATATTTTTTTTCAATTTGTAATGCATTTCACACGAAACCGTCTTAAAAAAAAATTTTTTTTTTAAGATATGCTCTCTGTAAATGTGCATAGATTCCCCCACAAGCACAACTAGGTTCCTTATGAATGGGTGTGGTGGGAGAGTCTGTATTCATGTGTTTCTATTGTGGTAAGTGCCCTTGTAAAGAAATACAGGAGCATGACCTGAGCTCGAAAGATTTCCTCCTAACTTATAGTAAGAAAGATTCTAGGGAGGTGAGAGGGGGGTTCAGGAGGGGGAACTTATGTAAACCCGGGGCGAATTCATGTCAATGCATGGCAAAACCAACCAATATAATATTGTAAAATAATTTGCCTCCAATAAAAAATAAATTAATTACCAAAAATAAAAAAAATAAAAAAGATTCTGAACCTTCTAGTTATTTCCTGTGTCATTGTCAGGAAACTGGAGACAAATATGTTTGGTGGTCTTAGCATAAACTTGTAGGCCATTAATGTGCTTCATTATTTCCCCTGGTAAACTCTAGAACTTTCTAGTATCAAAGCAAAGAAGTTAAACCGTATCTGGACACATGTCTAGATATAAGATTTATGTGTGAGAGATATATGCACACACATACAGAGAGAGTGCATGCACAGGTGTGCATATGTGCCGTATGCATTGTAGCTGTGTGTATGCACAAACTGTTACAGGAACAGTGTCATTTAAAAAAGAGACCTAGAGATAAACAACTAACCAAATCACTTAAGCTTAGTCTATCCTAGTCAGGCTCTGTTGCTTAGTAACATGAGAAAACATTTATTTTTACCCACCTGTGCTTAAAAAACAACAAACCCAGTACTTCTGGTCACTGTGGAAACTTCTCCGCTTGGTTCTCTGGTTTCTTCTTCTAGATTCTGCAAATGGCCCTCAGTCAGATTTTCTCATGACTCCCGTGTAGATCTCAGTCCCATCTTCAACTTCCATTCTTCTTTTTTTTCTTTCTCTGCTCATGCACGTGCATTTAATCCTTGCCTTTACTTTGATCAGTAAATCACCATTACAAACATGCAGGGGATTGGCAGCTAGCATCTTCTGCCAACTGCATAGATCTTAAAAGATGCTTGTTTGACGGGGAGGGGTCTTCTCTGACAACAGAACGGAAGTTAAGCATTACTTTGTATTTTCCCCCTAAATCTCCAAAGATTGATGGCGGGGCTGGTGGTGACTCGGGCACGTTACTGACCGCACAGACCATCACATCTGAGTCCGTGTCGACAACAACAACCACACACATCACCAAGGTAAAGCAATCCAGAGGAATGTACATTGCCAACAAAATCTTTTCTGAATTGTTTCTTTGTTCCTATTCACCCTTCAGATTTTTACACACAGTGCCCTGGAATAAACATGCATAGATTTAAAGTATGCAAGAAATTGGGCTCCACCGACATTTGTATTTAAACCAAATTGCACATTTGTAAAGTACAAGGGGTAAAAATATGTTCAAAATAGCTATACCTGAGAGAGCGATAAGAGCAGAGGGAACTTAATAAAACAGAAGCATAGGTTTGGTGAGTACCAGGTAGCTCTCCTGATTGAAGCAAATGAGTGGAGACCGCCACTGGAAATTTTCAACGAGTTTTTCAAATAATGTAAATTTCCCCCATTGATTTATGGTTCTAGTATGTGGATTCGGGGCTTTGTTTCCACATCATTCTCTTAAGTGTTTAACATCTGATGACCAGTGATTCTTAAAATGTTGTCTCTGCACTGGCAGCAAGCAACGGTCTCATCCAGGGGCTTGCTAGCGGTGTGAGTCCTGTGGCCCCGGTCCAGGTCTTCTGAAACCCCAGGAGTGTCTAGGAAGCCCTCCAGGTGACTCCAGTGTATGCTGCGGTCATCACGTTTCTAACCCAGCATTATTTTCCAGCAATGCCTGCTACTTCTACTAGAGACTGAAGGTCCCAAATGTTTCCCTTTTGACCTCTGCACTCAATATTTCAACAACAAAAAAAACTTTGTAAATTAAAAAAGTCCCCCAAATGCATGATGGTATTGGTGTTCATGTTAAAGTGTATCTATTAAAACCTGATGATCTCTGTGGTCGGCCCTGTGTCTTATACTTAGGTGTAATCACCCACGACTCTGTAAATTTATCAGTGTTGTAGAGGTTGGGTCTGTGCTTTCTCAGGGCTGTGGTGTTTACTCATGGTTTAGAGTGTCAGAGCGTATGATCTCTCAGCCTGCATCACGCCTGAGGCTCTGTCACCTTGCTCCAAGCCAGTGACTCTGTTCGGCAGTTTACCCAGAAGCTCCTGCTCCCAGGTCCCCTCCAGCCTTTGTTCAGCCACGTTCTGTGTTCATGTCACAACCACATGTGGAATCAAATCAAACATTGGATGGAAGTCTTTCTATCACCCTCACCCATCTTACGTATCTTAAAGCAAATCCAAGTTCTTTTTCTGTTATTGCACTAAACTAAATGAACAAAATTGCCAAATGGATTTGTATGAAGCCAGTAGAACAATCAGAGCTATAACATCAAGCAGTTTTCCAAACCTAACTAAACCAGATGTCTAAATGATTAGGAGTCCCTGTAAATTCTCCATAAACCAAACAACTATTTCTTCCCTGCTTGCTTCTTTTCAAAATAATGGAAATGAAGAAAGTCAGGAAATTGTAATGAAATGTTCCAGTGGAACTGTTTGGATTAAATGACATCTATAGCATCTTGATCTCACCTGAATTATGATAAGAGAGTTTTTAAGGTTGCTTTCAAATTGGATGGTAGAATTGTACATTGAGCTTTTAAATAAAGAAATTTCTAGAGCATCAGTGTTCTCCACCACTCAGTGCCAATTGCCTAATGATTATCAGAAGGTCTAGGTGTGCTCCATTTGTATTTTCTCTGATTATGTGTAAACATGTTTTAGTGATTGCTAACCTCCCTCCCTTTTCCTTTATGACCTCTAGACTGTAAAAGGTGGAATATCTGAAACAAGAATTGAGAAACGCATCGTGATCACAGGAGATGCAGATATTGATCATGACCAGGTAAAGATCAGAATATCTGCTTCTGAAATTGACCATGCTTATTTTCTCAGTTTCTGTTACGTCACATTCCTGTGTCACATCCCTTCTCCCAGTACCTCCTGGTTGAATCCACCTCCTAAGCTTGGCATAAGGACACCTCACAGCCTAGACACAGCCTGTCCTTTCAGCCTTCCTAACACTGAATTGCATAAAACATGGGTTGCTTTTTCATTTCCCACTAGCTTTATACGCACCTTTGCGTCTAAATAATAAAAAATTTTGGCAACCATCAGTCATTCATGTGGGCCTGATTTAACAGTAAGTCATCAGTTACTAGAAAATAAATGGCATTTTCATGACCTTGGCTTCAAAAAATAAGAAAAACTTCTAAGTTTGACTTATGCCTTTCTTTAGGAACTTATCAAGTATTTTTTAATAGCATTAGAAAAGTTGGGCTATTTACCTCTAGGCGTTTTCCTCCAGTCATTACCATTATTGAGGAGAAGGTAATACAAGGTCTCTTACAAAGTAAAAATTTACATGTATTCAGAAAAGATTTTTTTAAAGAATAATAGTGCTTCCGTTCTATTGTGGAGCAGAATGCATGCCTTTAGAAAGCAGGCAATGAGTGAAACCACTGTGACTTGGAGAGTTGTTTTAATTTTAGACTGCAGTGCCAAGTGGTGATGAGAATTCTTTGTCTTGTTATATTCTGAGTGATTTTTATCTCAACTTTAAAGGAGACCAAGCTTTTTTCCTTTTACAATAATTTGAGGAAAAGGAAATGTTCAATTGGCCATCTCAACTGAGAAGTAGGAACAAATGATAGTTTCCCAGCTTTGAACACTATTGGACTTGGGAAAGAGAATTTTGGAGAACAAAATTTCTCGTTTAAGAAGGACTCACTGTATGTGGCCAAAGAGGAATAGATTTTCTTCTATGCCTAGAAAGAAAATTATTCTTTTTTTTAAATTACTGTCTACATAATTTTACTTACATATTTCATAATGTATTTTTTAAAATTCCATGAGAGTTTTTAGAGGTATAAAGGGTTGCCCTGACTCTATTTTGACTTAGTAGTGGGGATTCCTAGTATATGACTGTACATGCGTCTCTTCACTCCTAGGAAGTGAGTCACCTGTGTGGAGATCAAGCTCTGGTTTCCCATATAGAGGACTTATTCTACTTCTCTTCACTAGGACAGTGTTGAATTGCTCTGACCTTAAGTTTGAATAAACCCTATTCTTAGTCTGTTTCCCTCTGGGACTCCCACTCAGCCTTTGCTGAATGTGTGCTGGGCAGGAGCCTGCACTCTTTGGCATGATGGAAGGTGGGAATCGGCGCCTTCCCTGAGCCTTTGTCTCTTCTGCACTCTCTCTCCACTGAACTAGGCCTTTCAGACTTTAAAATGCCACTTTTTCTCTTGAGGGATTACTCTCAGGTTTTATTTTATGTGTGTTTCTTTGTCCTGTTTTAACGCAAAAACTAAAATCTAGATGATACTGCTTCTGAACAGCAGATATTAAAAACACAGCCTGAAATGTTGGTTCCGAAAGAACTCTTCCGTTATAAAAGAGTCATGATGATGCATCACAGCTTTAGCTGTTGCTGTGAGGACACACACCTTGTGTGTATGATGTTCTGTTTTAGCACATTTTAAAACTGAGGAGGGAGGGGGAAGGATAAATTAGGTTGGGATTAACACACACACACACAACTCTATATAAAGAGATGAACAGCAAGGATCTACTATTTAGCACAGGGAACTATATTGTATCTTGTAATAACCAATAATGGAAAAGAATCTGAAAAAGAATGGATATATATCACTTTCTGTACAGCTGAAACTAACACAACATTGTAAACCAGCTGTATACTCCAGTTTAAAAAATAAAAACCCTAAAAATGAGGTCAGATATCCAAATGAAGAGAAATTTAATAATTTTCATAACTTTTAATGAAAAAGTTAAAAGTTTTAACCTTTTCTGAGTAAATATAATTGTGGCTTCTGTTGTGCTTGTTATCCAAAGCTCATGGTGTATTTGCTTTCCCCTTAAAACCTGTGAATTAGACTATGAAACTATTTAAAAGTAAAGGAGGAAAATCACTTCCCTGGCAAAAACTGAGGTTGATCATGCAGTGACTTTCATGTCATTGGCACCTTTTTCAGTTCCTTGCCCACATTAGAAGAATTTTAATAGTGGAAGGAAATCCTTCATCTGAGCAAGATAGGAAAAAAAGGAATCTTTTTTTGTGTTGGCAAATGAAAGAGGCGTGCTTTGCAGTTTCTACACCTGATGTCTCTCAGCTCCGAACCAGGGAGGGAGAAACAAGATGGCAGAGTGTTTCCTTTCTAATAAAATAACTTCTCAACTTGGCAGTGTGATGTGATAGCTTTCTCACAGTCTTGATTGTTGCTATAACACATTAACATTTTACAGTATTTTATTATATGTACTGATGTTATGGAAGGAAAGGAACTAAAGGAAGTCTGATTTCAAATGCATTTGAAGATAATAATAGCAGCTTTCCATTTTCCCTACTTTTCAGCTAATTAAAGTGTGTTTTGTGTATTCCACTTTCTCTTGGGTATCATGTATATTTCCTCTTTAACAAGTGCACGTGTTTAATGCAGGCAGATCTTTGTGAAAGAAAGTGAAAGTGTTGGTTGCTCAGTTGCATCCGATTCTTTGCAACCCCGTGGACTGAGGCCCTCCAGGCTTCTCTGCCCATGAAATTCTCCTGGCAAGAATACTGGAGTGGGTTGCCATTTCCCACCCAGGGGTCAAACTTGGGTTTCCTGCATCTCAGGCAGATTCTTTGCCGTCTGAGCCACCAGGGAAGCCCAGGCAGACCTTTGTAATGAACATAAATTCAAAGTGTCTGAGAAGTTGGTTGTAGCCACGTTGGCCCCCATCAGAGTTGGCCTTTCTCAGATGGGATTCCTCAGACCAGCCGGGAGTAAGTAGATCAAGTGGTGATTGTTGAGTCTCCCCCTTCCCTATGCACAGGCACACAGACTTAAAGGCCCCCTGCTGTACTGGGTCTCCTTCCCCATTCACATTGCAGTCGGTACATGGCAGGACTTTCTGTCCTACTCTGAGACCAGGTCTCCACTCCACTCCCACCCTCCTGGCTGCCTGCTCTCCCCATGTGACAAGCAATTGTGCTGTGGCTCAAATGGAAGCCTGATCCCCTAAGTTCTCTCTTGTCCCAACACAGCTGAGTCACCAGAATTTGTTCCCCAGTAGGAACTGAAGCACCTTCAAGTGCCTTCCAAGCTGAGTAAAAAACTTGTGTCGTAAAAAATAATCTTTTGTTAGGAGCAGGAAATGGCAACCCACTCCAGTGTTCTTGCCTGGAGAATCCCAGGGATGGGGGAGCCTGGTGGGCTTCCATCTATGGGGTCACACAGAGTCAGACACGACTGAAGTGACTTAGCAGCAGCAGCAGCAGCTTTATCTTTCTTTGTGGAAAGAGGCTCAGAGTGTTGCTCCATAACCTTCCAGCTGACAGAAACAATGTTGCAAACAAGAAGTGCAGTTGTCCTTGAAGGCAGGTGACAGAGTCACAAGAAAATTCTGCTGCTTTTTTCAAAGGCCTGTTTTCCTGATGAGGTACAACTCTCTCTCCTAGTAGGACTTTTTTTATTTTCCAGTTCTGTGCTAAAAGAGTACTGTTCTGTGTGGGTTTTCTTTTACTTTCTCCCCAAGACCTCTTTAAACACCTTTCCCTCTGAAAAATAGGATCTTTCCACTTTGTATATAATCTGTATATACAGTTTACTTTCTGATCAAGCACAGAGAAACATTGTCTGCTTTCTCATAGCCGGGTCTAGGAAAGATCCCATGAACCAATGGAGTGGTGGCTCAGGTCCTTCTCCGGCCCTGCAGCCCCCCTGGAGGATGGCCCTGAGAGAACCCATTAACCTTTGCACCTTTGCTCTTTCCATGTAAAAGAGGGAGCCGTATTTTATTATCTAAAGATTAGTCTCTCTCCTCTTTAGCATTTAACTGATTGTCATCATTGTTGCTTGCAGTTTTAATCCTTCTGTGTCCTGGAAGTTGATAGATATTTTTCCTGCAACATTCCTCAAGCAATTACTGAGAGCCTAAGAGGGAAAAGATGAGCTGAGCCTGGTCCTGTGCTGGGGGGTGTGTGTGGGGGGGTGGGGGAGTGTGTGGGGGGGGTGGGGGGTGTGTGTGGGGGGGTGGGGGGGTGAGGCAACTAGATAACTACAAGTATCACTAGAGTGTGGAGGGCAGACAGCATGCTGGAGGCTTTACGTCATTCCTTCAGTCCATACAGCAGGCCTTAACATGATCTTTACAATCTCAGCATCAGTGTCAGGTAGTGGATGAAAATTCTGAGGTCAGAGAAGATCTGTTTTCTCCATGTGTCATGCTATCAATGCCAGGTTGGGTGGAATTCAGGGCCAGAGTGTTTCTCCTCCATGAATTGTTATCTGGAAATGGATGGGAGAAATGGGAAATCTGGGGAAATGAGATGGACTCTCCAAAATGAACAAGGAGGCCATTTCAGATCTTCTTGCTTCCTCAGATAAAGCAGTGAAAGCATTGCTTTCTGCTGGAGGCGGGCTCGCAGGTGATGAGCGTGCTCGTGCATTGCCACCCCGAAAAAGAACCTCCTTCTCTGCTCACCACGCTCTCTCCTGACCCCACAGGCGCTGGCCCAGGCCATCAGGGAAGCCAGGGAGCAGCACCCCGACATGTCGGTCACGAGGGTGGTGGTGCACAAAGAAACCGAGCTGGAGGAGGGGGAAGAGTAAGGTAAGCGCCCGTCAGCTGTGCTGTGTCCCTGAACCTGCTGAGGAACGGAAAGGCATGTCTGAACCACGGTGCCTGTCTCCTACAGTCCATCCAGGCTTTCAGTCTAAATTGTCCCCAAGGTCACCTGCTCAGGTGACCTGCATTCAGTTAATTATAAACTCTGGGGATCAATGGGCATCATGTGGTGTTGATAACTACCATGTGTTGAGAGCTGCTGATACTCAACACTTATATGTTACTGTCCTATTTTGTATCAGTTACCTTTATAACTTATAATTTATATTTATTTTTATATTTTATAATTTATAACATTAGTATAAGTTACCTGAGTGGTCACTGTGAGAAAGATGCTATTGCCATTGCTTAGATGAGGGACTTTTATTGTAGGGGCCCAAGGGCAAGAGGAGTTAAGTCTTTTAAATGTGGACATTAAGAATAATTGTGTATCAGAGAAGGAACCGTAAAGGGAAAGATTGCTTTGACTATAGAAATATTTACAATTTGAGCCAAACCAACAAAAACAAAAGTAAAGAGTAAGTGATAAAGTTCAGTATGCTTGGCAGAGAAAGGAATATATTGTCATTTATGTGTCATCAAAAAATGTAAAAAAGTGAAAAAACAAAAAGGCCTTCCCTTGTGGCTCAGCTGGTAAAAATCTGCGTGCAATGCGGGAGACCTGGGTTCTATCCCTGGGTTGGGAAGATCCCCTGGAGAAGGGAACGGCTATCCATGCCAGTATTCTGGCCTGGAGAATTCCATGGATTGTATAATCCATGAGGTCGCAAAGAGTTGGACACGACTGAGCGAATTTCACTTCACTCACTTAAGTAAAAAAAAAAAAAGCAGAGGATTAAGGATTAAGCAAGTAAACCATGTAGAAACTTAAGCAAAAAGTGTTTAGCCTCAGTTCAGTTCAGTTCAGTTCAGTCGCTCAGTCGTGTCTGACTCTCCGCGACCCCATGAATCACAGCATGTCAGGCCTCCCTATCCATCACCAACTCCCGGAGTACACTCAAACTCATGTCCACAGAGTTGGTGATGCCATCCAGCCATCTCATTCTCTGTCGTCCCCTTTTCCTCCCGCCCCCAACCTTTCCCAGCATCAGAGTCTTTTCCAGTGAGTCACCTCTTTGCATGAGGTGGCCAAAGTATTGGAGTTTCAGCTTTAGCATCAGTCCTTCCAATGAACCCCCAGGATTGATCTCCTTTAGAATGGACTGGTTGGATCTCCTTGCAGTTATCACCTAAATCAGTACAAATGAAAAATTCACTTCTAAATGTGGCAAAGTTTATATTAGCGAGAGTTAGGGAGGTTGTGGGAGGGAAACTATACTTACGCTGGTTAGTAATTAGTAATATTTCCTGGAGGGCAATTTGACAAAACCTTATATTAAACCTGCTTACCACTTAAACTACTGTGAGGAGTTTCTTAAATAATCAGAGATATATACAAATACTTATCTTCAGTACTGTCACATTTTTATATATGCCAGCAAGAAATTTGAAGCAATCTAAATGGCCAGCAATAGGGAGTGGCTATACATTGTGCTGCTTCCATGTGATGACAGAAATACATATTGCCGTTAAAAGCTGCGTTAAAGAATTCTTAAAAAAGGAGTAAGTGTTCCTAATTGTGTATGTATTAGGATTTTGAAAAGCAGGTTTTACTATACAGCACATATGACTAAGATTGCATTTTTGTTTTTAAAGTGATCCATACATTGATCAATTGAGAGAGAGGTCCTCACTGGAAGGGCGTGTCACAGACCACGTCTTCCTCATCGTTGGAAGGCCAAGTGCTCTCACATCGCAGGAAGTGAGGGGTCCTACCAGAGCACAACCTCCCTTCTGACTTACTCATTTTTGCCAGTGTGATAGATAGATATGAAATGAAGTACAACTTATGACATATAATGACATATAACTTAATGCCGTATAACTTTCTTGGTTTTACTGCTTCTTGATAGATTATGAATACTAATCTGTCAATTTTATGTGTTGCAAGAATCTTCAGGTTTGTGGTTTATCTTTTATTATTAATAGAGGTCAATATGTTAATATACTGAATGTAGCATTTAATATGTTAATGTAGTTGAGCCATCAAACTTTCCTTTATGGCGTATGGTTTTTCCATACCCTGAGGTGTTAAAGATATTTTCATTTCAGAAATTTCAATGTTGCCTTTCATGAGTCAATCCTTAATCTATCTGAAATTTTTTCTGTGTGATTAGAAAACAGTGATTTGTTTGTAGCCAGTGTTCCAGCCCTCTATTGAAGAGCTGACCCTTGCCCCATGTAGTCTGCAGGTCAGAGAGCAAGTTTCTTACAAGCATGGGTGTGTTTCTGAGCACACTCATCTCCATCAGTCTGTGCCTACCCCTACTCCAGTGCTATATAGCTTTAAAATTAGAATTTATATATGATAGGCTAAGGAAACGGTAACCCACTCAAGTATTCTTGCCTGGAGAATCCCATGGATGGAGAAGCCTGGTAGGCTACAGTCCACGGTGTCTCAAAGAGTCGGACACGACTGAGCGACGGAACGGAACGGAACACCCCCCCAGTTCTTTTTCTTCAAGAATGTCTTGGCTGTTCTGGATTATTCTTGGCACCTTGTATTCACTTGTGCAGTGAACACACATACACACACACAGCCTTTGAAGTAAGCCTGTCTCAGGGGTCATCTTTTATAAGCATCCTCATTAAACAGATTTAGCAGTTAAAGTGTAAATTCACATGTCAGGTGGGCAAGCTAGACAAATTTAGGAAGATTCATTCTGTCATCAAAAGATATTTAACAAGTGCCAAAAGGTGCTAGGGGAGCTTAGGCAGTGAGGGTTTGGATTGTCAAATTGGTAGACAACAGTCATGGTTCCCTTCCTTCGGAAGAATTCACTCCAGGAGGGGAGGTGTCAATATTAACAAATATACAAAGTGTCATTGCATATCTCACAGATGCTCTGAAGGAAATAATATGAGGGAACAGAGTGGAGGGTTTGAACTGTTACCAGATTAGGCAGTTACTTGAGAAGCTCAGTTTTGAGTTGAAATCTGAAGGACAAATGCGAGCTACCTCAGTGTGTCTCAGTCATTTTTGCATCTCCATTCCCCACTGGCCACACCATTTGTTCCTGAACAATTTCCTTTGCTGATGACTGTCAGGGCTAGGAAGAATGTGTTTCCACTGCTTCAGCTACCCTCTGGCTGCCCTGCCAGAATCCCACAGAGGCAGCAGGTCAGTGGAGCCAAAGAGCAGGATCAAGACAGTATTTCAGCATCAGAGAAGAAGAAAGTATTGTTTGTGATATATTGGCCCCGTCTCCCTTTTCAGGTGTGAAAAGCTCTCCTCCTGGTTTAACCTGACCTCTTCCTTTGGAGTAGTCTGACCTCTTGATCAAGCATTGAAAGTGGGGTGTGGAGGATGGAAAGACGGTCAAAGAACAACATGCCTGCAGAACTCCTAGTCTGCCTCCCCTAGTCGGACGTTTGAAGCTAAATGCAGCTCCATGAACAAGAAAATACTTTAGAGAAACACTTCCCTAAATCTTTGCATTGTTTTATGCCCTCTTCAGGACTACTCTCCCTTACTATTTTATCCTAAATGCATATTTATGAGGTTTCGGATGGATACACAATGTTACTGACCTTGTCTCCACTAGAATGGTATCCGACACTGATCCTAATGAGGAGGGAGAAGAGCCCAGACTTGGTGGGGTGATCTGTGTGGACTCAGAAAGAATGAGCCCCAGGAGGGGGAGCTCCCAACCCTGCTTCAGCTGGCACCATCAGCTCTGTGAACTCAGACTTCAAATGAGCCTCTCCGATTCCTTGAGTAATCATTGATGTAGGATGAAAAAGTGAATGACGCCTCCCTTCTGCTGACAGCAGTGGATGGCCAAAGGATGAAATGAAGGAGGAGCGGTCTCTCATGTGTTCACTCGTCTTCTCTCTGTTGTTGTTCATTGTACAGATATGCTGGCAGGCTCATTAGTGTTAACTGCTGTTTTACCACGGAGATTTCAAATCAAACAAGGTCTACACTCACAGCAGAATAGAGTCTCAAGTTTTCTGATAGGTTCTGGACTGGATTTGTTGGGAACAGAGACGAGATCTCAGAATCAGGATGGGGCATCAGAGATGGCTTCTCTTGAATGTCACGGTGAATCAGAATTGGCCCAATGAAGAAAGGAGTGGAAGGGGGCCATCCACGAACCAGCGTGATCCGATTCTGTGAACCCAGCACTCCAGGAATTGTGCAAAGTGCTGTGCAGCTGCCTTGCAGGGCACTTGTAGGAGAGTCATGGGAGATGAGCAGGGCAGAGAGGCAGAGGCCTGATCATAAACAGTCATAGGAGCCAATCCGAAGAGGCTGAAGTTTATCCTGAAAAGCTATGGGGTATTCCTATGTATTTGAGAAGGAGTAAGGAGATCAAGTTTGTGGCTTGTTGACTGTTTTTTTTGAGGATATGGAAGTTAATGAGTTGGGAGGATGCAGGAGCTGGGGAGAATCCCAGATAACGCCCAGGTTTCTGTCTTGGGCAAATGGGTGGTTGGTGGTACCTGTAATTTTAATCATAGAACACATGAGTTTTATTTTTCATTTGTCATGTGCAGTATGGCCAGTTCTCTCAGTGTAGTTGTCTTAAAGTAAAAGCGTGTGTTGTTGTCATTGTCTGGTACTCTAGGAGAGGCCAACTGTCATGGGAATTATAGTGGAATCTTGGAAGTGAACGTATAAGGCTCTGACTTATGCATACACACAGAGAATATGCTTAATTGGAAATTTACCAGATAGTCTGAGTGTCAAGAGAAAGTGTAACAGCAGTTTTGCAGGGTTCAAATCCAATTCATAGTTGTGTGATGTGGGCAGCTTATTTTATTTCACTGTGTCTCAGTTCTGTCATCTGTAAACTGGGGGAGACAATAGAAGTTACAGAGAATTTGTTAATAAGGCACATTGTAAGAACTTTGTGTAACGTAGAAGGCCAACCATGAACCCTTTTGTTCTTAAAAAGTCAAATAAAAATTTAGAATTTTCAACCCCAGAGATGCTGAGTTTGAGATGCATGTGGACTGTCTCCATGGAGAGGTCCAGGAAGTAGCCAAGAGCTTTCACAGAGAGAGACCACTGCAGGCTTCAAAACAAGAGGTGGGCACATCTGAATGTGTGGTCCACTGATGAAGCCTTTGGTTTGAGTGTCGCTACCCAGGACCAGGTCAGAGAGTTGGGGCCTGGGGACCAGAGGAGCTCTAGGAGGAGGAGTCAGATGGCAAGAATATAGAAACAAGGAGGGGAGGGTGCCACAGAAGCTGCAAGAGAAGCTAACTCCGAGAAGGGGAGAGTAACCAAGCATTAAATATGGCAAAGAAACCAGGTACACGTTCCTTTGGAATTGGTGGTCCAGAGTCAGCCTGAGGGCTTTGTCAGAGCTACTTCAGTCACATAGTGGAGATGGAGCCGATAACAGGTTGAGGAAACAGGATTTACACAGGGTGATTTCAGGAAGCGGGAAAGCTCAGTAATTGGGCCTTTTGCTTTTCCATCCACCTTGCCTGCCTTCATCTGAGAAGACAGAGAGTGTCGGTCTGACAGAGCCACCAAAGTTAGTGCTGCTGCTGCTGCTGCTGCTAAGTCGCGTCAATCGTGTCCGACTCTGTGCGACCCCATAGATGGCAGACCACCAGGACCCCCTGTCCCTGGGATTCTCCAGGCAAGAACCTTGGAGTGGGTTACCATTTCCTTCTCCAGTGCATGAAAGTGAAAAGTGAAAGTGAAGTCGCTCAGTCGTGTCCGACTCTTAGTGACCCCATGGACTGCAGCCTACCAGTGCTCACTAAAAACCTGGTACATGCCTCATTCCTTTGAGCCTGTCCTGTGGCCCCTGAGTTCCAGGCCTCGACTGTCCCACAATAAATAACTCTGAGCGGTGTTGCTCTCTGGGTTAGCATGCATCCATGAACACCAGTTTCTAAGCAAGATGATATTGTGTTCCAACCAGCATTTCAGAGTCAGGGTGATGTTCACGGTTTCAAAGTGAACTTGAAATTAGCATCAAGTGTCTAACTACCTTAACAAGAGAGTGACAGTGTTGGCTGAACAGATCTCCAGCGGATCACAAGCTACTCATTTACTTGCTGTCCTTGAAAGAGAAACACCAGCCTGTTAGCTTCCAGATGACTCTCTTCAGTTCAAGAGCCAGGGATGTTTCAGGCATATCAGTTCCCATTGTATTTATTGCATTCTTATTTTATTCTGTTTACCTAGTTGTACTAGTCTTATACCCCCAAATTAGCGTTTTATTACAGCTTAGTTTTCAATGCAAGTTAAACCTAAAATGAAGACTTCTACATAGAAATGAAAAGTCAGTTTGGATTTAGTGAGTTTCAGGCACTGCCAACCTCATGCGATGAGTTGACTCACTGGAAAAGACTCTGATGCTGGGAAAGATTGGGGGCGGGAGGAGAAGGGGATGACAGAGAGTGAGATGGCTGGATGGCATCACCGACTCTGTGGACATGAGTTTGAGTGAACTCCGGGAGTTGGTGATGGACAGGGAGGCCTGGCGTGCTGTGATTCATGGGGTTGCGGAGAGTCGGACACGACTGAGCGACTGAACTGAACTGAACTGAGGCACTGCCATTTTTCACTGTGGAATGCTATGGAATGTTCCATTTAACATTTGTGAATCTGGCAGGTGCTACCAATGAGTTACTTCCAGTATATTTGAACTTCCCCACAGAGGAGGCAGTGGATGCCTCTGCCATTGTGCATACATTAGCACCTGGGAGTCTGATTCCCCAGAGTTTGCTCTAGGACAGAATCATCATTGACTGTTGGTTTTGCAAATGAAACTCTGTTTTTTTCTGGTAATAAAAAAGGAGAGGCAATCATAATTTTTTGAAAGGGAAAGATGGTAGAAAATGTAAGTGACCCATAATCACTCTGCTCCTAGAGATAGATAATCCCTTTCCACAGTGTATATGTGTGTGAACACACTTTGATACACTCGCACATGTGTTTTCATGTCTCTATTCATTTAGGTCAATCCTGTTGATTCTGTCTATCTATTCTGTCTATCTGCCATTTTTCTCCATGGTACACAGTGTCTTCACAGTACATTATAGGTAACTTTGCCCATCGTTATCTGATCCATTTCCAACAGCCATAGAATGGACACAGGATGGCTTCCTTGACCCTTGTTAATGACTGTTTAGACTAATTGCTCAGTTTTCACGAGTAAATGCACAGCTGCAAAGATTGTAGTTGTATGTACATTTTGAGGCCATTAATTTCATTGTTTCTCTAGGACAAATTTTTAGAAATAAGAGTTGGTGTGCTACCAGACACCAAGTTTCTTCTTGACTTATTTCCCACCTGTCTTCCTTAGAGGTTCTACAGAGTTAGACACCCACTAGCAGCTTGAGAGTCTCCCGGTTTCCCCGCGCACTCACCAACACTAAAGATTGTTTGACATTTTTTTTTTATTGGAGGCTAATTATTTTACAATATTATATTGGTTGGTTTTGCCATACATTGACATGACATTTAAAAAGGCTTTGCCAACCTGGTGAGGAAAGAGCCTTTGTCCCCTCCCTTTTTTAAATTGTGAGGACAGAGTATTTTTAAATCACTATTGTTCTTTGCTCGGGAATACACGTATTCGCACATATATATGTATACATATGTGCACATGAACACAGTTTGCATTTCTTTGAATTGCCATTTTCTGTCCCTTGTCCAGCCCTTTGGGACCCCATGAACTGTAGCCCACCAGGCTCCTCTATCCATGGAATTCTCCAGGCAAGAATACTGGAGTGGATAGGCATTCCCTTCTATTCAAGTGTTTATCATCTTTGATCTCTTACAGAATTGTTAAGAATCAGTTCAGTTCAGTTCAGTCGCTCAGGCGTGTCCGACTCTCTGCAACCCCATGAATTACAGCACGCCAGGCCTCCCTGTCCACCACCAACTCCCGGAGTACACTCAAACTCATGTCCACAGAGTCGGTGATGCCATCCAGCCATCTCATTCTCCGTCGTCCCCTTCTCCTCCCGCCCCCAACCTTTCCCAGCATCAGAGTCTTTTCCAGTGAGTCAACTCGTCGCATGAGGTGGCCAAAGTATTGCAGTTTCAGCTTTAGCATCAGTCCCTCCAATGAACATCCAGGATTGATCTCCTTTAGAATGGACTGGTTGGATCTCCTTGCAGTATAAGGGACTCTCAAGAGTTCTCCAACACCACAGTTCAAAGGCATCGATTCTTCGGCGATCAGCTTTCTTCACAGTCCAACTCTCACATCCATACATGACCACGGGAAAAACCATTGCCTTGACTAGACGGACCTTGGTTGGCAAAGTAATGTCTCTGCTTTTTAATATACTATCAAGGTTGGTCATAACTTTCCTTCCAAGGAGCAAGCGTCTTTTAATTTCATGGCTGCAATCAGCATCTGCAGTGATTTTGGAGCCCAAAAAAATAAAGTCTGACACTGTTTCCACTGTTTTTCCATCCATTTCCCATGAAGTGATGGGACCAGATGCCATGATCTTTGTTTTCTGAATCTTGAGCTTCAAGCCAACCTTTTCACTCTCCTCTTTCACTTTGATCAAGACGCTTTTGAGTTCCTCTTCACTTTCTGCCATAAGAGTAGTGTCATCTGCATATCTGAGGTTATTGATATTTCTCCCAGCAATCTTGATTCCAGCTTGTGCTTCTTCCAGCCCAGCGTTCCTCATGATGTACTCTGCATATAAGTTAAATAAACAAGGTGACAATATATTAATCCCTTAGTCACAAATGCTGCATGTTTTCTCCAGTTTTTCATTATAATTGAGAATTTTAAATGGCGCTGCAAAGAGAGGGTGAGGACAAAATTAACAAATTGGAGACACACAGACCATACCCAGAGTTTCAGTTTGTTTTTCAGCCCAAACAAACTTGAATGTTTAGCATGTTATAGAACTTGAATTATTGATGCTTAAAATGGGAAGATACCCAGTGATTCTAAAAACGTCAGAGCCTGCTTTCTCTCAAGGCCATACTGGCTCAGTAGGTGTTGCCACTTTAGAGGGAGAACAGGCTTTCCAAATCTCCTTCCCATCTCTTCATTTTGGGGTCCTGGTACCTGTCTCACTACTTATATGTTACCCCCCACCCAGCCTCTGAGGAATATGGAGGTGGTAACTTTATTATACCCTAGTGCAGGGGTGTATTGTAGAGGATGGAAATTAAAAGAATGTTTAATACTTCACATAGAGCATCTTCTTTGCCCCCACAATCCTAGAGATTGAAGTAATTTGTCATAGGTCAGTTCTAGGCAAGAATCATAAAAGACCATCATGTGTAGAGCTGAGTATAGTTTCATTTGTTTCAAGAACTTATCTAATGTTAGACATCCCAGATACTAGTTTTTAAATAGTAATTTTAAATTTTAATGTAATTTTGTGGGTGGATTAGGAAGAAATTTTGCTGGGGGGATAAAGTAATAAGTCTCTGTATGTTCTTCAGATATTCCTGTGTTCATGAGGATTATATTCCCAGGACATATTGGTCTACATTTATTTTACTGTCATACATCAAAATACTTTAGTTAGCATTAGAGCACAGTGAGAATCTGGTCTTGTTCTGTCCAGTAGGGCACATGTGGCTCTTGAGCATTTGAAACGTGGCTATTCCCAATTGAGCTGTCCTGTAAGTGTAAAATTTCAGACTGAATGCTGAAAAGGTAAGAAAAAAGAATGTTAATAAATGAGGGAGTTGAGTCTAGAGATGAATTCTTTTGATTCCCATTAACATTCCTATTTAAGGAAAAAACAAAACAAATACTAAGTGAGTTTTAGTCATATATATTTCAAAACTGTTTTTATAAACGATAAAAGAGTTTTGTTACTTTTTTTTTAAGTGCAACTTTTATTTTGTTTGATTTGATTAGAGAAGTTTTTCCTCATCCCCACTTGTAAACCTAAGATTGACAATATTGAATGTAACCTTACCATAGTACACTTGTAAAAGAAGCTGTAAGATTTTGTGGAATGCTTTCAAATCAAGTTCTTACAAGATTTGAAGTCGACAGAGTGAACCAAAAGACCTGCCTCTCGCTTTAGGGCCAAATACTAACTACTCAGAAATCCTTGTCAAAGCTTCAGAGAGTCAGGAAAACTAGTTTTTTAAAGAACTAAGAGTCCTGCTGGGATATCTCAGAAGTAGGTATTCAACAAAAGAGAGCAGGAAAATGAGCCTGAAAATTTTCCACTTAAATCAGCAGATGAAACTAATGGTGAGGACAAGCCAGTGATGCTTTGTTCCTAGAGATATAATACAATTCTGTGTTTTCCCTCCCAAGCTCTTGCCTTTCAGCTTTGCCTTGTGGGTTAGTCCCTGTTACTTCATTCATGGATTCATTAATGTATATTGGGAGCATACCACATTCAAGGGACTGTGATAGTTTGTGAGAAAAGTAAATAAGTGTTTTAAGAGAAGCATTGAGAAAGGGCTGTGAAAGTTGACAGGAGAAACTGTTTCTGATTGGCAGGTCAGGGAAGACCTCCCCATGAAGGCAGCAGGAAATTTCCTGTGTGCTGAGTGTGGGGAGGATTGGCACACATATTGGGCAGAGAGGAAAGAGCACGTAGGAAAACCATGGGCCAGACATCAGCAGAAGCAGATCCTACATTGTGGCCGGGGGTTGAGTTCCCAGCAGGGGCTGGACAGATTGTCAAAGGCAAATGACAAGGGTATTCCATGTGAGTATCTTAGTTTAGACTTTGCTCTGTTGGTCATTTGCAAAGAAGAAGAGCATTTTTAGCACCATCCTTTATCAGTGGTGTGCAGGATTAGATTGAACGAATGTTTCACTGAATGAAGTACTCTGTAAAGAAATCATTATATTGGTTCAGGCAATTATTAATGGAAAAACAGAACTGGACATCTGTCTTTAAGAGTAGAATTGAATTGAGTTTGGAAGTAAACCCAGGAGTAAGGTATATGTGAAAATCCATAGTAATATTATTAGCTCACATTTACTGAGTGCCTACTCTATGCTGAGCTTTGTTGAAGGACTTTACCATGTATTATTTCAGTTAGTTCTTACAGTCACTTAGGATGTAGATGACAACACTGAGGCCTGAAGAGGTAGTCCCTCACCCAGTCGTACCGTTGGTGCCTGGCAAAGCCAGAGCTGATCTCAGTCAGTTTGACTCCACCCTGCATATTGCTTTGCTCTGAGGGATTCATGATGGGACTCTTTCAAATATAGACTCCCACCAGTGGATTGCATTGACCAAAAAATTTGTTCGAGTTTTTCCATAAGATATAGGAAAACCCGTGAATGAACTTTTGGCCAATTCACTAAGTGAAGCACACCTCATTTTAGAAAAATGTATTTTGGACAGAACGTCTTTGAGGCTGCAGCTACAATATGTAGGCTAAGTGAACAAGTAAGACTTTTATAGATTTTATAGAATAATTATGTTTAAAAATGAGGTAGAATTGATGTTGCTTTCATTTGACAGGATATTCCAAAATTGCCACATGTAGTAATTCTTTAGGGAGAGTGACTGGAATGTGCATAAAGGCTCTAACAGAAAGATTACTGTTAGCTTTGAAGAAAACCCTCATGTGAGCCTCATGAGAAAAGTGGCCTCCACACAGCATTCATGTATTCAGGCAAACCAAAAGATGCAAATTGTTTGTGGAAGAGGTATTTTGTGCCATTTGACTGAAAAGGAAAAGACACTAGATTTCATTTTTCCTTCTCTGTTCAGCAGTCACACAAATATCTGAGAGAGCAGGAAGCAGCAGTAGGTCAGGAAGCAGATTCCGTAGATGTAGTTCTCAAGCAAAGGTCTCAGAACACACAAAAATTATTGAAGTAGTCCAAAGAGTGTTTTATGTGAATTTTATTGATTAAAATTTGCCATTTACAAATCAAATAGTTTTCAAAATATTAAGTTAAAAATAATCACGTAGTGAAAGAAGCCTGTCTGAGAAGGTACCATGTATACTGTATGATTCTAACTATATGCCATCCTGGAAAAGGCAAAATGATTAAGACAGTAAAAAGATCTGTGGTTGCTGCTGATCTCATTAGAAGAGTCTTTAATATAGAGAAGCTATCAAGCTCAAGGGGCCCAAAATACAGTTTTCCAAAACTGTCATTTTCACATGAAAACTTGAATTTTATCATTGGTATCAAGTTCTGTCAACTGTTTTCCTTGAAGTGACAGGCTCATCTCATTTTCAAGAAAACGTGTGCCAGAAATCCAATGCCAGAGTGGTTTCCGCTCACAATTCATGCATTCATATGAATTCAGTTTCCTTCTCGACATCCACTGCACGTTTGTATGCAGAGGGAATGTATTATGCGTACTTCCCATTTCATCACACAGAATATTAAAAAGATGTACTCTGGGGTGGAGATGTAAGAAAAAGTGATATTTTTTTCCATTTCACTGAGGACATCCTTGAGAGAAACTGACTGGCTTGCTTTTTATTTCACTGTGAGTGCTTGGTGGTAAAGAACGCAGTGACTTTGGGTACAGTTTGGTGTTACTCCCTTGACCTGTGTTAAGATGTCAGCAGGTTTATTCACCGTTGTTTCTGCATCATCAGTGAAAGTGTTCACACCGTGAAAGGGGCAAATGGTGTCTTAGGATGATTAGGAAATAGCTTTGACTTTATAACCCTCTGAAAGAATCATGGTGACCCCCAAGGTCTACAGACCACACTTTGAGAACTGGTAGGTCTGAATTATAGTAGTAATACAAGCATTGTAAGAATTGACTATTTCTTGGTCTAACCAAATAGATTATTTATCATACTTGTGTTTTTTGGCTCTAGGGTTTTATAGTCTTACAATGAAAATTCTGTTTTAAAATTAAAAAATGCAAATTGAGAGCCAATGAAGACTAAAATGAAACTTTAGAAATAACTGAAATTCATAAACTATCATATTTAAAACTTTTTCACACTTGAGTATATGCACCTCATTTTTATTGAAATAGTTGCATGTACCTTACAGAAATAATTCACTCATGTTTTTAAAATCTCAGCTGTATTCCTGCCCTATGGTATAATAAATGAATCATCATTATCCTGAAAGGTTTTATATTTTCTTGCATTATTTTGTGTTAGATAAAAGCCACAGTTTTGTATTTTTATTGAGACTCCTCTCTGGATGAGTGCTTTACCACTTGTCATTTAGGATGATCTTTTTAAAGTGCATATTTGCTATGTACTGAATCCATTTCTGGAGTGGAGCACACTCAAGACTGAGGCCATGTGAATCCCCATCTCTGGAAATTCTGAAGTTTGTGCTTTTCAGGTAATTTTGTAGCACCATGCTCGACTGATTGCCCACACTCATCAGGTACATTGAGAAAGATAAATTTAAGAATTCTCTGGACCCTACATAAAGACTTAAGGTAAAGTAAGCAACCAGAGTGTATGCTTGAAAAATTGAGATGCAGAATTAGACCTGTAATCAGAAGAAAAGGCTGCATTGGTCTATTCTCTCACTGACTGATAGAGGGGGACACAGGCTAGGGAATGTGACTTAGTTAGACATGTTCACTGACATTGTATAGTCCAGGAGTGGGAAACTAAAGCAAGGAAATAGCAGTTTGGTTTTTTGCTTTTACTTGACCAAAATTCAAATACATGAAGTATAACTTGTACTTAACTGTTAGAACCATATCCAAACTCAAGGTGAATGTTAATGACACTGTCAAAAAGTGAAAGCAGGTTGAATTAATGCTATAATTAATGTGTGTCAATTTGCATTGACAATCCAGATTTCTATGTCTGTGAGGTAGAGTTGAAACTTAAGAAAGCTTTTAAAACTTGCACAGGTTTTCATGAAGAACCATGCCTAGTTTCAGATTGATTGTGCTATGGAATAAATTATTTAGACCCAAAATGTGGTTTGTTTAAAATGGCCAAATAATAAGGTTGTTTTTTTTTTACCCCCTGCTAAAAAGAAAAAATTTAAATGTCGGATGCTTGTGTATTATTGGCGTTGGTGATTCCCACTTTTTCTCCTTCCCAGCTCAAAAGCTGGATGTTTAGTACTTGGGAACGTATTTCTCTATGTGTTTAAATGCAAAACACAATAAAAAAAAGATAAACGAGGGCTTCCCTGATTGGCTCAGTGGTAAAGAAGTCGCCTGCCAGTGCAAGAGACACGGATTTGATCCCTGATCTGGGAAGATCCCACATGCCAGGGAGCAGCTAATCTGCTGTGCACCACAGCATTGAACTGATGCTCTAGAGCTCAGGAGCCACAGGTGCTGAAGCCCAAGAGCCCACACTCCACAATAAGAGGAGCCACTGCAATGAGAAGCCTGGGCAGCAACAAAGACCCAGCAAAAATGAATAAATAAATAAAATTATAAAAAAGATAGGTGAATGTGTAAATAAAATCTTTCATACTATAAATTACTTCTTGTTCATCCAGAACAGTAAAGAACTGGGATGTTCTGACACATTGAATATCTAATTAACTCAGAGCTACTCAATTTATAGTTTTTTAAAGAATGAGAAAAAAATATAGTGAACATTAAAATTACAATAAAAATAATTTTCTTTGATTCTGAAAGTTGTTGGGAATCCTAAGAGTACATTAAAGCTGTCATTTGTAATACTTATTAACCAGAAAAAAATGGATTTATTTTACTTTCTAATGGTTTGATTGTGAATAAATGAAAGCACATGATATTTGGATTTACATGGGTAACTGATTTTCTCTACATATATTTCAAGAAATGTTGAAGATCTTTGAAACCAAGATCTCTTTGATGCAGTTTCTGCGTATTCCTAGATTCTTATTTGTCTGCTAGTGACTGAAACAGACTTAATTTTAGCTTTCTTTTACAAATTAAAATTTTAATCTTGAAATAAAGTGTCCTGGAAATGTGTGAAGGAAGTGGAGAATATAATACCGCTTCTCATTCTTTATGAAGATTTCCAGGTAGTGTCAAGTCAGGGTTTCATTTCCTGTAACATAAGCTAGGCAGAGTGGAAGTTGTGTTCAACAAATGATACACGTTCATTAAGCAAAACAGAGTTACAAGCTCTTAAAAAAAAAAGGAAAATAGGAATAGACAAACAGCACAATTAAAGGTCATATTACGCTCTAATAAGTTTGATTGGTAGTTTTAGCTGACCCCTTTACCGCCTCCCACATTTCTGTTCATGATTGCTAACCTAAAAAAAAGAAGACTGTTTTCTCTATTGATTCTATTTTTCCCCTGCCTAGAATCAAGCAGAAGTTCTATTGAGTAATGAAATAGCCTAGAGCAGACAGCAAGGGTGGGAAACAGTGAATTCGATTAGGCAGTCTGTCCTGAATAATCAAGAAGCTATACTAATATCTGTGATAAATCTAATTGGTGGGGAATTTTTTCATTAAAACAAGGCAATTTTATCTAATCAAAAGAATGTACAATCTAACTGACTTTGGGACCAATGCCTCTTGGAAAGGACATTAATTACTGCTCTCCACTGCCCTCTCTAATCACCTACCATTTGCCAAAAATTTCAACCAAGCTGAAATAGAAAGTGAAACTATTGCCTTCTTAAAACTCCTTTCTCTTGCAGAGACAATTCACCATGCTTACATTTTGTCTGCCTCCCTGTCCATTTTATTTTAGTCCACTCTCCTACCTACCTACCTTTGATAGTTGGCTTCCTCAAGACATACTCACGTGAGACTAGTTCCGTCTGTTGGTCTCATGTGTCCATTGGTGCCAACTTGCCGATCTACATCCCTAATCCTATGACCTCACCCAGGCTCTAGGCCTCTCATTCTCCTATTTTTGAGAATAGGTTCCCAGATTCCACACCTGTTGGTCTCCCCTGGTGTCTCCAGTCAGATCCAAACTCCTCCTCTTCTGGGTTTGTCATGCCTTGTGTCAACTGGGCCACCCCTGGTTCCCTGACTCATACTGAAGTCATTGCAGTAGATGGACAGTTGACTGTTTTTTATTTTTTGTCTGAATGCTGTTTCTGAATTCATTATTTTTGTGTTTTATTGTGTTGGCCGCAAAGTACCTTTCTGGAAAAACCTGAACTAACTTTGCCACCAGCCCAGTAAATCAAGCTCATACTTCTCAGTCTGTTATTAAAAAGTAGAGCTCGTGTTTTTTTCTTGCCTTTGGTTACTCACCATACCAATGCTTAGCCTCCATCACTTCCATTTCTCCATTGTCCTATCTCCCCCCCACCCCCCCGCCTCATTCATTCCTTTTCTTCACCCCATAATCTGTATACTCAACTGTTATGTTGGTGCAAAAGTAATATGTGGTTTCGGACCCTGAATTTTAAATTGTTATAACTAGGCTGAAACCTTAATCAAAATAGGAACCATTATAATCAACACATTTTTGCCAATGATAAATAAGGTTGTTTATTCCTATAGCATAAAAATTCATGCCTTGGGATTCTACAAACTCTTGGAAATCATTTTCTGTATCCTAGTTGTGGAAGTATTTTCCCTGCAAAAAGTTGTCAAGATACTTGAAAAAGTGGTAGTCACTTGGCAAGTCAGGTGAAAATGGCAGATGAGGCAGAACCTGGTAGTCCAATTCGTTCAACTTTTGAAGCATTGGTTGTGCAATGTATGGCCGGGCATTGTTGTAGAGAAAAATTGGGCCTATTCTGTTGACCAGTGCTGGCTGCAGGCGTTGCCTTTTTTGGTTCTTCTCATCAATTTACTGAGCGTGTTTCTCAGATGTAGTGGTTTCACTAGGATTCAAAAAGCTGTAGTGGATCAGCCTGGCAGCAGACCACTAAACAATGACCATGACCTTTTTTGGGGGTGCAAGTTTGGCTTTGGGAAGTGCTTTGCAGCTTCTTCTCTGTCCAGCCACTGAGGTGGTAGTTCCTCGTAGTGGTATACAATCCCACTTTTCATGTTATGTCACAACTGGATCGAGACATGGGTCATTGCAGTTGCACAGAATTAAGACAACACTTCAAAATGATGATTTTGTTGATTTTTGATCAGCTCATGAGGCACCCATTTATGGAGCTTTTTCACCTTTCCAATTCACTTCAAATGCCAAACAACCATAGAATGGTCAACGTTGAGTTCTTGGGCAACTTCTCATGTAGTTGTAAGAGGATCAGCTTTAGTGATCCTCTCCATTGATCATTGTCAACTTCAGATGGCTGGCCACTATGCTTCTCGTCTTCAAGGCTCTCGTCTCCTTTGCAAAACTTCTTGAACCACCACTGCACTGTATGTTCATTAGCAGTTCCTGGGCCAAATGTATTGTTGATATTGTGAGTTGTCTCTGCTCTTTTATGACCTATTTTGAACTTGAATAAAAAATTCGCTTGAATTTGCGTTTTGTCTAGCATCATTTCTATAGTCTAAAATAAATATAAACAGCAAGTAATAAGTCATTAGCAAAACACATAAAGCAAGAAATGCACATTAAAATGGTGTATAACATAACCACACTTATTTAAGGATATATTCCAGTGTCAAATGGCAAATTTCAACAATGCAAAACTGCAATTAGGCACCAAACTAATACCATATACTTTCTCCCTTTCTTACGTCTTTACTCCTTCTATTCTCCCAGCCTGAGGCACCTTTTATTCATTTCAGTGAAGTCAAAATTATTTTTCCTTCTTTCTTGAAGCTAACTTTGAAACCTACATTGGCTTTAAAAATCTATTTTTTAAGTTTTTACTGTATGAATTACTTCTGTTTTATAGTTAAATTTTTGGTCAGATTCTTACTTACCACTTTTTTCCAGTGTGCTCGTCAATCCTCCAGATATTTTAAGACCCTCAAGAGCCAATCAGATTCTCATGCTTGTCTTCTGGTAAAGTACTATTTACTATAGAACCAGGCAGATAGGAATTGTCTATTACTTCATTTGGAATTTAATGAATCTTACATTTTTTTTCCCCAAGCCTCTGTCTTTGTAATGTTTAAGCCTTCTCTCTCTCTCTTATTTTCCTCCCAGAAATTCATCTTATAGACAACATTCAACTTTGTGAACCTGAAGAATTTTGACCATTCCAAGTCTTAATGCCACACCACTGCTCCAGCAAATTTATACTACGACTGGTTACAATGGCCAGAAGCCTGAAGAATTAAAATGCCAACACCAAACCTTACCTTAACAGCTCTGGTCTATACCATTCCCTCGCATTTTAATATATTGTTTTGTTTTATAACCACTTCTAAATATTATTTCTTTTCTTTCCTTTTTTTTTTTTTTCAGTTAGAGAGTTGTTTTTTGTTTCCTGTTTACTTTGTGTACAACTACCTGCTTTTTTGTGACTCATTTGATCAAATGATAGTGAACAAAGCCAGCCACAGCTGGTACGGTGCTGTTCACTGGAACAGGTGCTGTTGTGCGGAAAGGTGACTCTGTGACTAATTTTGATAGTGGCTTTCCTTCTTCCGGATGCTTCCCACTGGGTTCTTAGAAGTCAATATTTACAGAGTTTCCAGTTTGCAGTAAATACACTGTATGAGAAAATGTTAATGCAGATTTAAAAGTGTTTCTTACATGATGAAAATTTTCTAATGTTTTGAAAATTTCACTGGGGCTATTTTTTGATAATGAACCCTTTTGACTTTCCAGTCCTGTGACTTTTTACTTTGGAGCAGAAAGTCCAGGAATCTGCAGACTGGAGAACTATGATGAAGTTCACTGACCACGCACTGTGTTCAGAGACCCTGTCGCACCACAGTGCCGATCCTTCTCAGACATGGGCTCTTCGGCAGCATTCCAGAAACAGGAGGGGAGAGACAGCGATTTCTTCCTTCCTACTAAAATATTCAGGCAGCTTAAAAACCTTAGTGCTTTCTTCCTTAACATGTCCATATTTTCGTACTTTCCATTATTTGAACACTTGTGTAGAACACTTGGCTTTGTATTAAACCCCCTTGTCTCCATGTAAAAACTGACCTTTTGTTTATCAAGCAGGCATATCTCTTTCAGATAGCGTGATGATTCACAGGTGTGAGGATCCTGGGATGGAGGAGTAGGGCCATGGTGGGGTTTTTTTTGACAGTTGTAAGAAAGTTACACCAGTAAAGCTGATGCCAGAGACCTGATAGGGACGTATTAACTGTATTGAACATTCTTTCCTTTGCTTTGCCCCCATGTATAGTTATGATGCCAGATTAGATTTCCAGCAGCTTCAAGTTGTATTAAATGATATTTTGCTTTCTGTAATACTGTTATAAAATAAAGTTTGTTTATTCTCTAAACTTACCACTTCTTTTTTTATGAAGGTTTTAAAAAATAAGCTCGAGTCCTCCTATCAGTCACAGGTTCTAGTATTTTGTGGGATATAGCATTTTTTAAATCTGTTATTCAGATATTTTATAATTTCATGCTGCTGCCAGCTTCACCAATTTCAAATGGCTAAAACAATGTCAAATGTTTGTAAATCTGCTCTTCAGAATGCCAGTTCCTTCTGCCTGGTTACATAATCCACCCCCAGCTTGTACAAGTTCTCCAAGGCATATTTTTGCTTGTTTTCTTTGTGAATTTTTTGTTTTGTTTCAGGAAATATTTTAGTTGCACCATCTAAAATCTGGTCCTCTGCTTCAGTTTTGCTTAACAGTCCACTGACCCTTAATGCATCAGGCAGAATGGGCTCTGCCGAGGGCTGCACCCATGTCCAAGCAAGATGGTTCACTGTGAAGCTTTTGCCCAGACTCATTTTCTTTCAAATGTTAAAAGCATTATACAACAAATGACCAACAGGGTATGGTATATTTCATTTAAAATATTCTGAAGAATGTCTTTCCCTAGTTATTTAAAGTGAACATGTTAAATATAATTTGCATGTCTGTCTTCTTTGGGATCAGTTCCCACAAAATTCTCTCTCACCTTGTGAAACATCTTTCTTGCTTTCTCTAGAACTGTTACATAAACAACTCCTCCTCTCTGGGGAAACCTATCTCAGCAAGCCAAGCCATAGAGATATAATGGAACCAAATACTACTCTGTAAATATAATTTGCATCAGAAAGTGTGTATATGTAGCATTTTTATTTAAAGCAGAGGTTGATCTTGCCAGAGTCTTTTGAGAACCATATCCTTCTAAATTTCTGATGATAGCTACAGTGATAGACTAAGTATGTCTCTGGCAGCTCCAGAAATACTATGTTCAGTCAGGGCTCAGTTTTAGCAGCTGAAATGGCAAGGACAGAGTTTGGGGTCCCAGAGATACTCAGAATATCTGTGAGGGCTTGGTACCCAAGAAGCATCTGGGAATCATGTTGATCATGCCACCTGTGATGATGGCAGCAAGACCTTCTATTTTAGTATTTTGTGTTTCTTGCAAAATAATTCTCAGAATGTTAAAATTTCATCGTGTGAACTGAGCTTTCAAAATCCTAAGAGGTAGAATAAGAATGTAGGTCAACAGGGTTCACTGCTATGAGCCATCCAGGTGCTAATTGTTTATCTTAAGTCAAAAAGCAATATAATTTGAGGGTGACAAGCAATAATTCCTTTTAGTTATATAGGGTTTTTATGACTCTATCACATAAACCTTCCAGTGATCTTGTGTGGAACACAGGAAACAGATTAATGCATATTCCACAGGCCACAGCAGGATGAAAAATGATATTGTTAAAAAAACGCATAGAGTTGGTGAATTTTTGGCATTTTACTGTTGTGAGTAGTTTCTGTTTCTCATTGTGATTGTGATGCACACAACATTCCTCACTGCATAGACCACAGTTCATGGAGCGATCATCACCAGGACCCCAGTCATAAAGCAAACTAGCATAACTACTGCCCAGCATGGACTTTTAAGTTTTCCCCTTATGGATAAAATTGTATGATGTCTGTGAAACATCATATAATTATCTGAAAATTCAAAATAATAGGGAGGAGTGAGTTGTGCTTTAGGTGAAACGAGATTGGCTGTGACTTGATAATTGGTAAAGCCAGGAGATGGTAAGTAGGGGTTGGTTATTTCATTCTGTTAAAATATTCCATGATGAAAGACTAAGAAATCCCGTAAAAGCCCCATAATTTAAAAC
Organism: Moschus berezovskii; assembly: GCF_049115385.1. Lineage (NCBI taxonomy): Eukaryota > Metazoa > Chordata > Mammalia > Artiodactyla > Moschidae > Moschus > Moschus berezovskii. The sequence goes on along the minus strand of NC_142469.1, from coordinate 76,137,954 downwards.
AAAGTCCAGTTACGAGAACATTGCTCTTCTGAGTATGGTGCTCTGGTGAGTTTCCAGTAGAGTCTTACACACTTGCACAGGACATGTGGATGTCACTGCTGACACAATAGCTTAACTATATTTACAGAAGTCCACATGGGCTTGCGTATGGATCATCACATGCACCTGTTCATGTATCTGCTGGGATCAGGCCACAGCGGGGAGCTGACTCCAAAAGAACACAGTTGGCTGGCAAATCTGAGGTGTCCAACTCCTGATCCTTTGCCAGGGCCCAAAACACTGACCCTCTGAATAGTCATGCTGCCACATTGGGTTTATAGTAGCTTCAAGTTGTAGAAAATGTTTTGCTTCAGAAACACAGGCTTTAGACTCCTACAGCTGGACATTGCAATGCCTTATGCTGAGTAACTAAACCATGTGACTTCAATGAAGGTACTTATCTATGAAGTGAGGGTAGTAATACATCCCACACCAGACATATTCTCATGGTTAGATGAAGTAAAAATGTGTAATGTGCCTAGTGGAGCTCCTGGCACAGTAAAGCCCTCCAAAAAGTTTATCACTGTATTAACAGCACTGCGTGAATTAATCCACCAAAGGTAAGTAATGGGAGATTCTGCCAGTCTGAGCTGTGTTCTTGTGAGAACTTTGCAGAACAGAATTCTGTACCATTATGAATTAAGTTACTTGGGAAGCTGTAGGGAAAGTTTTGACTTTGAATTGTATAGACCCAACTTTCCTGTGAGCCATGCAATGTCAAGAACCCGATATGGTCTACTCATCCATCGTAAGTAAGGTGGCCAGTGTAAGAGGCCACACAGTTTTTTCCTAAGATTCTTGACTACAGGCTTCCTTACCACAGACTCCTTGATGGACTTCAAGGGTCTAGGCTTTCTCCCAATATATGCACATTTACAGGTATACTCAGCGCCTGCCTCCAATGCGGGAGACCCGGGTTCGATCCCTGGGTCGGGAAGATCCCCTGGAGAAGGAAACGGTAACCCACTCCAGTATTCCTGCCTGGAGAATCCCATGGATGGAGAAGCCTGGTAGGCTACAGTCCAGGGGATCGCAAAGAGTCGGACACGACTGAGCGATGGAACGGAACAGGTATACTCATTTTTCCTAGAGATTAAAAAAAAATTATTCCTGGCTCTCATTAAATTCTCAAAAGGCTCTTTATTACCTCAATAAAGGTTTGGAATCTCTGCTTTTAGTAATCTGGGTTTTGGAATATAGATTTGAATTTTCTTAACAGGAAGAATTTCAATCTGGTGGCGGTGGTGGTTTTGTTCAGTCGCTAAGTCGTGTCAGACTCTTCGCAGCCCCACGAACTGCAGCACATCAGTCTTCCCCGTCCTTCAGTATTTCTCTGAGTTTGCTCGAACTCATGTCCATTGAGTCAGTGATGCCATCCAACCATCTCATTCTCTGTCGTCCCCTTTTCCTCTTGGCCTCAACCTTTCCCAGCATCAGGGTCTTTTCCAATGTCAGATCTTTGCATCAGGTGGCCAAAGTATTGGAGCTTCAGCTTAGCACCAGTCCTTCCAATGAATATTCAGGGTTGATGTCCTTTAGGATAATCTGGTTTGGTCTCCTAATTATAAATAACAATTTTTAGATATGTACTTCCTGTTTATGTTTTGTCACTCATTTGCCAGGGTGAATGCCTTTGCATAAATGCTGATAAACTGGGAGGCTGCTTCTGATGAGCACACTAATTATAAATTCAGAAAGCAAGACTCAGGAACATTTGTTTGGGAAAAAATCTAACTGTTAAAAACAAGTCAGAAAATTGATTTACAAAATATGTTTAACAGTTATGACTGATTTCTGAGCTATAGTTTTGCCAAAGAACTTAGATTTCAAAGAAAAACTTGCTGATATGTGAAAGTGTATATCTGTTCTTGATTTTCCAGTTGCTACTATAATATATCTAGAAAATACTGGAGGTTGTTGCCTGGTCAATCTACTTACAAATAAGTTTTTTCTTTAAAGGATTGTGAATAACACTGTAGAGAACATGATGTGTGCCCTTCCCTGCCCCATTTTCTGTTTTATCAACATGTCTAAACTTAGAATGTGAAGAAATAGTCATGGACTTGTAGTGTCCCAATGCCACATTTGCAAATTACCAACACAGTTAACAAGATGGATGATATTAACAGCTTTAGGTTCGCTCTGTAAAATAAATTTTGTTGTTGTTGTTGAATAGATGGCAGTGTAACAGCACTTACCACACCCATTGTTTTATTGAAAGTCTCATGTCGGGGAAACAGAATTGAGAGTTCATTCAGATACTAGAACATTAGAAATAAGGTTAGTAACTTTTGAAGGGAGACCACTTAGGAACATGTTCGGCCCCTAATGAGATGCTTTGGTGCATAGGAAGAAACAATACAGGATGAAATATTAAGGAGACCACCAGCCTTCTCTCGGTGACAGCAGCCATGAGCAGGAAGCTGCTAGACTCTTAGCAGGTGGAGAGCAAAGATGTGACTGGGTAGCTGCTTGGCTGCAGTCTGTGAGGGACTCATCAAATCCAGTAGAGTGCCTTCAAGCAGATGGTAGTAAAACCCTTGGACTTGGTCTCTCCATGAGAAAACTAATGTTTCTATTTCTCTCTGCATATAAAAACATTCATGACTCTACTCATGATTTCAGTAGAAATTCCTTGTATTCTCATCTTACCCAACAGCAACAAAGAAATCAGGTCCTGCATTGCACAACTGAGTTATCCTAAAAATATGTATGTTTAGAGCTCCTCTGTTACCATAGTAGTTGAGATGCTTTTTCTCTGCTAGGGCAAAGGTGGTGGAATGCATCCACCAGAGTCATCAGTCAGGCTTCGGGAGTGCCTGTTTCCAAGAGAAGCTGGAGCAAACCTTGGTGGCCGAAACTTCTACACCTTCTGTCAAAGAAAGCATTTTTACATAAGCTGATTTCCGCCAGAGGCTATAACGAGATCCCTCCCAGAATTGAAAGAATATTGTTACTCCTTCCATATGGTATGCACACTTATGCTAAATTACCTCAGTCTGGAAGCCCCAGCAGACGTTTTCCTTGTAATCAAATTCAATAAAACCCAGAAATGAGTGTCTCCAGTTGAACAGTGAATTTCATATTATGCAATAAGTGCAAGTGGAGACCAGTAACTCATTGGATGCATATGAAGAACTGGAGAGTGAGGGAGGAGAGGGGAGAGAAGCAGAGAATAGCATTCTTGTTTGGGGTCAGCCGCAGGATCCTTTGCCTGTTTCTATGTCACTACATAAATGTATTTCTTTCAGGTGAACAAACTCATTGTTTTATAATCAGTCCAATAGCCTGTTGGATTCATATGCAAACATTGGAATATAACCAGACTTACACTTAGGACATGTTAAGTGTCTTTTGCTAACATTAACTAGGAAACTGTGATGAGCAAGGTAGTAATTTTAACTACTACTTTGAATTAAATGTTTCTTCTCAATTACCTAGTTTGGCTCTTTGGGGCTCTCACTGAAAGAATCCTGCTAGTGAAATTTTTATTTTTTGCCTGCCTCCCACTCCACCCCACCCCTATTCCACCTCTCTAGATCATCACAGAGAGTAGTGTTGACATTTATACACTACCATGTGTAAAATAGCTAGCTAGTGAGAAGCTGCTATAGCCCAGGGGCTCAGCTTGGTGGTTGCTGCTAGTGAAATGTTGACTTCTTTCCATATGTAGAAATGCTCCCTGATGTTTGGTTTTCGAGGCAAGGTCTTGAGTTATTCTCCGTATGAGTTCCATGAACACTGTGTTCTTTACTTTTCTCACCAAATGGCCAGTATTTCCAAGTGGTGTCATCCTGAAAACTACCTTCATGATGATCCATACCCAGTGAAGAGAGGCTCTTGTGGGTTCTCACAATGATGATGTGATTTGTGAGAGCAACTGGGACAGGGGGAGAAGCAAACCAAGGGCCAGAAATAATGCCTGAAACAGTGACATTTCTGCCTTGCTGTATATCAAGAAGAGGAAGTGGGAACTCACAGTGGGAATCCACAGGCACTCATCTTTTGCTATTCATTTTGTCTCCAGAGTTTCTTCACCTCCAAAGTCAGAATAATGCCAGCTTCCTTGAAATTATGTAATAATGATGCTGAAGAATTTTAATTTGAAAATAATGCCCTTCAGAGTAGACATGGTTCTATAAAAGTTTGTTACAAAAGTTTTTAAGTATCCAGTCCATAGACCATCCAACAAAATCTTGGGACTCTGAAGAACTGCTGGTTAAGCTGAATCTCATAGCTGTCCTCTCGGACAATAGCTGCCACTTTTCAATATAGTTCGGACCAAGCGTCTTTATGTTCTTTCTATCTCACTGTGGATCTGGTTTATTAACCTACTTTATTGCTTAGCCATTGACTGTTACTCTCTGACCAGCGGAAATCCACTGTGCTTTGGCCACTGATCAGTTCCTGACAGTCACGTCTGCTTCTTTCTCTGGTAGGGGGAAGAGCCATCGTTGAGACTGTGCTGGTGATCAGGAGCCTGTGACAGTTCTTCATTAACTGAAAGGAAAAATACTAGTTAATACTTCAGAGGCAGCTGAGTGCTGCTGGTCATTTACAGCTCCTAAGGTATAATTGGCCAGCACTTCTCTCCTGGTGGTTACAGAAGTCATGGCCGTCAGAGCAACCACTACTGCAGGATCTCTCCTTTGCTTCTCAACCTCTCCCCAAAGAAATGTAAATACTTATTTCTAAAGAATGGTCATGGTTAGACTGGGCAAATTACCACTGTAATAAAAATCATTACATCTTAAGTATATTTTATATTCAGTAGATTAAGTTTTGATTAAATGTATTAAGACTTCCACATTCAATAAACATTTATTAAGCCTGTCTAATGTAAGGCCTAGGGATGTGGAAATGAGTAAGAGAGGGTTTCTGTCTTGCTCCTCCCCGCTAAAAATGTGTTTCAGCATTTAATCTTTAGACAAGTCATATTTGTCTCCTCTTTACCTTTTGGTACCTTTGACTGAAAACTGAGATTCCAATTTTCACTTACTCCTTAATCCCTTAAAATATAACTTCACTTAAAGCTACTGAAATATTAAAACTTATCAGTGACATCATAATTACTAATTGGTATCATTTTCTAATCCCCAGTTTCTTCCCTCTGTAGCATTTGACATGAGCTCCCTTCCCGTGACCCCCACCCCAATTGTGCTCCTCCCCTCAGCTTTTATTATGTAGCATTTTCTCCTTATCTGCTCTGGTACTTTCATCTGTTACTTCTCTCACAATAATAAATTTGATCTTTAGCCCTGAAATCCTGACAGTTATCTTTTGAGATCTTCCTGATACATTAAAAAAAAAAAAATACAGACTTCTTTCTGACTACCACCAACACGCATAACAGAAACTATTGTTACTCTTAAAAGTTTATTTTCAGAATTATAATTAATCATCAAAGCCAGAGACAAGGAGTTTATAATCTCATAGGAGATAATGCATGTTTAGAGAACTGAACCTGAAAATATTCTTTTTGGCTCACACGTCAAATCCTAGCAATTTATTCCTTGCCAGGCACTTTATATGCCATGTACCCCAGGACATGAGCACTCTCTCTGACTTTCTGTGATTCCACATTGCTTGTCATCTTAGTCGAGAGAGGATACATTTGCATTGGAAGCTATCAGGTCTTAGGTTACACAAGCCTCAAGTTTTAACAGCTAATGTTTGTTGATCACTTTGGTGCCAAACATTGTGAAAATCCCTTTGTGGGTCTTATTTAATTCTTATGTTGTAGTCACTTACTCTTAATTTACAGATGAACAAATGGAGGTGTAGAGAAATCAAAATGAGGCAGTTTGCCCAGGATCATAGAAACTGATGGATTTAGGATTTGATCCCAGGCAGTCTTGACTCCAGAGCCCATACTCTCAGCCACTCGGTTTCACTGCCTTTCCACATAGATTATTGCTGGTTCAAAGGTATTGCTTCAAATAGCCCATGCCTTAGGTTATAGACTCATTGCAATATGAGTAATTTCTTCCCTCATTCTTCATTACCAAAGATGCTTTGCATGAGGAGCCAGGATACAAACTAGAAGTGAGAATGGGTGATCTGAATAATGACACTGAAAGAAGAGAACTAGAAGTGTGGAAAACTAGGGCGGAGAGACCAAAAGGAAACCCATCATTCCTCAATGAGCTATCGATCCTGTAAACCAAGTGTCTGTGCCAGGCTCAATGCAGAGAGCAAGAGAAATGGCTTGTAGTACTGAAAGAGCTTGTAATTTGGCCATTATTTCATTTTAATGGAACTTTTAGGAGATCATAGACAGGTGAGAATAGGCAAGTGGCCATTAGAACATCAGAGTTTGTAACTGAAGAATATTCTGCAGGCAATGACTGTCTCTGTTGGGCCACAGGTGAAGAAATGTAATCGCCTTGATTCAGAGATAAATCTTCATGCTGAGGAATCACCATCATGAATAATTACCCTGTTAAAGAGATTGATCCATCCCCTCAAATTTTTTGTAAAATTCTTATCTTCTTTAAATCCTCCCACCATTGGCTCTCGTGTTGGGATGGGCTTTTTTGCCTGGGCTGAAGGTATTCCTCCATTCAGCAGATACATACTGAACACCTACTCTGTGTTCAGTATTCCAGGGGTAGTGTTTTAGCTGAGAGGGCTATTTCTGGAGCCAGATAGCCTGTCTCTACCATTTTTTAAGTGAGTGACCTTGGGCAATTTACTTAATTTTAAGTACAATTTTTAGAATTTATTTTATTTTTAAGTAAAGGTAATTTTGTCTTGAAGTTTAATATGGCTACTGGCTTCCCAGGTGGCGCTGGTGGTAAAGACCCCGCCTGCCAACGCAGGAGATGTGTGAGACATAGGTTCGATCGCTGGGTCAGGAAGATCCCCTGGGGGAGGATATGACAGTCCACTCCAGTATTTTTAGCACACACATGTATATTTTAATGATAGTTATTATAATGACACAAACACTGTCTTCTTAGAATTCATATTATTAAATCAGTAGAGGTCATAATGACTGAATGTTGTTCAGAAAAGGCACTGTTAAAAACCTTACATGTATTACCTCACTTAATCCCCACACCAACCCTACAGCTATATCCTGCTATAAATTCTATTTTACAAGTGAAGAAACTGAAGCTTCAAGAGGTTAGGTAGTATGCCACTTAATTGGACATGCATCCTAAGTCACGTTAGTTGTGTCCAACTCTGCACGGCCGACCAGGCTCCTCTGTCCAAGGAATTCTCCAGGCAATAATATTGGAGTGGGTTCCCATGACTTCCTCCAGGGGATCTTCTCAACCCAGGGATTGAACCGGTTTCTCTTATGTCTCCTACATTGGCAGGTGGGTTCTTTACCAATAGCACCATGGGACAGTAAATGTAAGTGGATTATTTTATGGAAAGGTAATGCCAAAGAATGCTCAAACTACCGCACAATTGCACTCATCTCACATGCTAGTAAAGTCATGCTCAAAATTCTCCAAGCCAGGCTTCAGCAATACGTGAACTGTGAATTTCCAGATGTTCAAGCTGGTTTTAGAAAAGGCAGAGGAACCAGAGATCAAATTGCCAACATCCGCTGGATTATGGAAAAAGCAAGAGAGTTCCAGAAAAACATCTATTTCTGCCTTATTGACTATGCCAAAGCCTTTGACTGTGTGGATCACAATAAACTGTGGAAAATTCTGAAAGAGATCAGAATACCAGACCACCTGACCTGCCTCTTGAGGAACCTGTATGCAGGTCAGGAAGCAACAGTTAGAACTGGACATGGAACAACACACTGGTTCCAAATAGGAAAAGGAGTATGTCAAGGCTGTATATTATCACCTTGCTTATTTAACTTATATGCAGAGTACATCATGAGGAACGCTGGGCTAGAAGAAGCACAAGCTGGAATCAAGATTGCTAGGAGAAATATCAATAACCTCAGATATGCAGATGACACCACCCTTATGGTAGAAAGTGAAGAAGAACTAAAGAGCTTATTGATGAAAGTGAAAGAAGAGAGTGAAAAAGTTGGCTTAAAGCTCAACATTCAGAAAACAAAGATCATGGCATCTGGTCCCATCACTTCATGGGAAATAGAGGGGGAAACAGTGGAAACAGTGTCAGACTTTATTTTTGGGGGCTCCAAAATCACTACAGATGGTGACTGCAGCCATGAAACTAAAAGATGCTTACTCCTTGCAAGGAAAGTTATGACCATCCTAGACAGCATATTAAAAAGCAGAGACATTACTTTGTCAACAATGGTCTGTCTAGTCAAGGCTATGGTTTTTTCAGTGGTCATGTATGGATGTGAGAGTTGGACTATAAAGAAAGTTGAGCACAGAAGAATTGATACTTTTGAACTGTGGTGTTGGAGAAGACTCTTGAGAGTCCCTTGGACTGCAAGGAGATCCAACCAGTCCATTCTAAAGGAGATCAGTCGTGGGTGTTCATTGGAAGGACTGATGTTGAAGCTGAAACTCCAATATTTTGGCCACCCAGTGTGAAGGGCCGACTCATTTGAAGAGACCCTGATGTTGGGAAAGATTAAAGGTGGGATTAGAAGGGGACGACGGAGTATGAGATGGTTAGATGGCATCACCGACTCAATGGACATGAGTTTGGGTAAACTCCAGGAGTTGGTGATGGACAGGGAGGCCTGGCGTGCTGCGGTTCATGGGGTCACAAAGAGTCGGACACAACTGAGCAACTGAACTGACTGACTGAGGACTTTAATCACTTTCTGTGAAGATTGTTGATATGTTAAGAGAGATTTTACACAGTTGATTTATTCATGTTTTGACAGACCAGTCAATAATCATCGCTCCCTCAATGGAATCTTTTGACAAATGCATATGTAATGATCTATTGCAGATTAGAGTACATACTTAACAATTTTCCTTTAAAGCCCTCAATTTTAGCTATGTTTTTCTTCAACTGTTTCCAAATATGTTTTATTTTTAAATGCCCAACCTGTAAGACAAATTGCATATGTTAAAAAAACAAACAAGAAAGGTTAGGTAGTATGACCATTGTTACAGAGCTGAAATTCAAACTCCCATTTGTTTTGACCCTTTCAGCTGAGATCTTAACAATTTCACCCTGTTAACCCTTAACTTACTCTGATTTCTCTAAATCTTTTCTTTTTTTTCTATTGCTAACCACCAAAGCGTGTGTATATGTGTGTGTATATATATATATATATAGAGAGAGAGAGAGTTCAGAGAGAGATGCCTAGCCACACTGTACGTTTTCAGTACTTCAGTTGCCTGTTTGAGTATGTCAGTTGCTGAACGTCAGAACCTGATCACTTTTCCTGACCTTATTTTACATCTAACTCCATACAAAAAGTTCAGGCTTTCGAGAGACACACTTTGTTTTTCATAGTGACTGTTTTTGGCAATGTTGGTTATTTTAGCAAGCAATTTGTTCATAATCAGGGTGATGGTATTTTGAGTGGCACTGAACATAGCGGTTTAGAAATCTCAGAACTTGGGAAGGTAAGATCATCAAAACTTCCACCCACGGAGAGGTGACACATCCCTGGCAGAGGCTGATGAAGGGTTTGGTGATGAAAAGTTCAAGAATCGGACCTCCGCCTCAAGAGTTTGCTCAAGGCAATGGAAATAGATTGAGGAGTGCAGGGTGTTAGGGAATTTCCTTTCTTCCTGTGCAAAAAAATTGATGTTCTCTACATACTAATTAAATTTTCATGCACCATTACCTCCTAAGGCTTGAAATGTGGCATTAATGATTACGATACCTCCACATGCTTTCCATCACATCTTAAAATGCATCTCTTGCCTGATGGACTAGGATCTATGAGGCAGGCAGGCAAGACAAGTTTCTGTTTCAGAATGCAAGACTCTGGGGTTCTGTGAACACACTAGTTAATCTGTCAATGTCCCTTTGTTTACAGGACAAAATAGGAATGATTACACTTGCCATAACCCTGGTTGCAAGATTGATGACATGACATTTGACCATCTGTTTACAGTTTTTAAGTGAGAGCTGCTAAATAGAGATTCAAACTGGTGATATTTTATTTTGGGCCAAGTGATCTCTTTTGCCCTCAAACTGGAGAGGATATATAACTGCTTGCCCTTAGGAAAACAGTTTCAGAAAGAACTATGATTTTAAAAGCTATATGTTCTCAGAGGTGTTTTTTTTTTTTTAATAAGAAAGGGAAATTTGGAATTAGAGGGATTGGATCCACATAAAAATGAAGGCATGCCTAGTCTAAGGTTGTCTGCTCACACTGGAAAATGTAATCAGGAATGACTCCAAAAAAGGATATGCAGATCCTAGATGGGAGCAGAGAGAAGCAAAGGAGGGTGGGAAGACGGACTTCAAATTTGTTTTTGGATTAACACGATATCAGCCAACTTAAGGAATATTACTGGGTTTTGCTGATATTACTAAAATAGCTATTAACCTCTCATATTAGTCTGACATTTGCTGGGTACATTATTAACGCTTAGTCAAACTACAATGCAGTTTCATTCTTTTCAGTTACAGCAGAATAAATAGTCTCAATCCAGGACCCAGCAACCTGTGGCCCAACCACTTTAAGCTTCCTGAGGTTTCTTTTTTTTTCTACCTTAAGACCACAGTTTCATAGTAAACTCACACCAAGCCATCAGATATCTATTAGAGCTTGACATTTACCAAACACTCTGATAGCACAATGATAGCATGTTTCCTTAATAGAAGTTTAATGGATGAGAAAGAATTGTATGTGCACACACTCACAGGAACTTACTCACACATGCACCCCTGTCAGACAGACACAGCAGACAATGTAACATCGTGTAATGTCTGTGAATCCATTGACCTGAGAGAGACAAGCAGTCATGTGTCCAAACTGCTGATTCACAGTTCATCTGTCTTTGGGGGGCTGCAGTGAAGGATCCCTGCTTCAGGTCGTCAGAGCCTAGTGTGCCATCCACACTGCTGATGAGATCAAACTTGCCATGTTCCCCTGTGAAGTTATCTTAAGAGGGCATTTATTGAGGAGTCCCTGCACACTCAAAATATGTGTGATTCCAGGCCTTCCAGAAAGACGGAGAGTCCATAGACTTGTTTCAGATGTGTGCCATGGGAAAGGACCTCTAACCCCTGCCCTGGGTGGCTTCTCACTTACCCTCCATCAGCTTGATCCTGAAGTAGGCAATGAGAAGGAGCAGTAGCAAAGTCACAGGCAGGAAGATGCCAGAGAACAGGAACCAGCCTGGAAGCTCTCTCAGGAGCTCTGACAGCACAGGGCTCATTGCCAGTCACACAGATCCCCTACCCTGGGCCAGTGGGGTTTACACTCCGGGTGAGGTAAGCTTCGCTCAGAGGCTACACTTGTTTTCTTCTGGGGCTCCGGCCTTTGCTCAGCACATCTCGGTGGAACTTTTTGTGGACTTTGCTCTATTTAAACAACCCCATGAATTCTGATAGGATTGCTGCAGGTTACTCTGTAACTCGGTTACAAAGTATAGTGGAATTGAGAGTTGATTCTCCCAGGCCATTCCAGAGATGAGTGTTTATTTGGTGAGGTTGGGAATGACACTAGGAGGCCTAAATTTCTTTGTATTCAGTTTATTTGATTTGAAAAGTACCTGACTTCAAGCAAATCTGTTTGTTATATATACGTGTGTATATATGTGTGTGTGTGTGTATATATGTTTATGTGTGTGTGTTAGTTGTTCAGTCATGTCCAACTTTTGCAACCCCCTACACTGCAGGGGCTCTTCTGTCCATGGAATTCTCCAGGCAAGAATGCTGGAGTGGGTTGCCATTTCCTTATACTACCAATATATTCCCTGATATAGAAAAGAACTTGTCCTACATTTTCTAAATTTCAAAGAAAAAAATCACCATGTTAACGTACCTGTGTCTAGAAAACCTGAAATTTCTTTCATCTGGAGTTCCATTTGTCAAAACTCTTCCTAGTATTTCCTGCTCTGAATGCTTTTCCAAGCAGTACTCTGGTTTATTCAGTTATTTGACAAATACTTAATTCTTCTATAACCCAACCTCTTGACTAGATGCTGGATGTATAAGAAAAAACCATGGTACCTGCCCTCTGAGAGTGGAGATGGACACAGAAGGAGAGAATGGCCACAAGACATGATGATGAAATGGATGGTAATATGGTCCCTGGTCCTTCTCCCCTTGGTGCATCAGCTTGTGCTTGCTGCTTTAGCAGTTGGCATCCTCAGCTGTCTTTTGCTGGCACATTCCTGTGGCCCTCTATTGGCAGTAGAAGGTGCCCCCTGAATGAGAGTGATGTGGCTTATGTGGTAATGACCAAGTTTCTGAGAAAAGACTAGAAGGGCAAGGGTAGGAGACTGTGTTGACACTGGCTCATAAACTGAGTTGAGTTGCCATCCACTTCAGCTTCAGTGAAAAAAAAGAATTGAAGACACCGATCTACTAAACTAAAGGCAACTAAAAAGTCACTCCTATAATGAAAATTCTCCTAGAGAATGTGGAAAATTTGGGGACGAGATTGGTAGCCACTCCTTGGGTTGATTTCTCTTTTCATGTTCTAACCTTCATGGCCACTTGGTGCCTGCCTTAGTGAGTGGCTGGCAGACTCTACCAAGGACATGCTGTTGTCACTGCCTCCAGAATTATCTCATCAAGGGTTTCATATGGCTATGCAGAGTCTTTGTCACAGCTGTAAAGTTTTCACCCTAATCTATAAAACAGTAGAATAAGGAGGGTCTCTGGGATACTTAGTTGGCTTCCTAAGCAGTAAATAGTAAATGGACTTCTGTCAGACATATCCCTGAGTATTTCATATTTTATTATAAAGGACATTGCTTTTAAAATTTTGATTCCTGATTGTGGCTGGTATTAAAAGTTGTCTTCATTTATGAAAAATATCATGTCACTGGGAACTTTTAGAAGATTAGGTATTAGGATTTATTAAACATCATTTAGAGCTTAAGAACTTTTTTCAATAAAGGCTATTTTCCAAATTCACTCTGGTTGTTTGGGTTATGCTGAGTAGGTCTAGCAGATAGAAGGATGGAGATTGAAATGCTGGTAATCAGACTATTTGATTGACCAGAATCTGGGGTGGGGTTCAGTAGAGTGTGCAATTTACTACCATAATGAGAGCAAATTCTTTACCTAAATTTCAATTCAAAAGAATTGAAAATTCTTTTCAACATGTGGTGGGAATAATCATTAATGTCATTGGAAGATGTATATCTGTGAAAATAGAGGGACATGTTACATTAGGGGTTAAATTCTCCTGTTATTTCCTTAGTAATAAATGAGCCCATTGTTGATTTCCATGACAATTTAAGGCACAAGTGATTGCAGATATTGATATAAAATTTCTATAGAATGACTTTTACACCCTATTATGTCCTTAGTGACAGATGGACAAAGCCTTTTTTAGATAGTTCTGACCTATTGAAGGTGATACCAAACCCACCAGGCCTCTGACTTGAATTCTGCATTCATCTGAATAAGTCATAAAGGATGACTCATTTCAACAGCATGCCATAGTGCAGTGAACGTTCTGAAGTTCATCAATGGAGGATGCCAAAGTGCCATTGCTGATATCTAGAGAATCAAATTACATAAAGCAGCAAAACCAATACAAAAAATTAAATACAAATGAAACGGACACACTTTAAATGAAGTGCTCTGATTTGATTATGTGGGTGATGTTTTGCTGATGAAGAATCGCTCACTGTAAATGTAGTCACGACTGCTTCAGTGTGAGTCTTTTGGGTTGGAAAACCTATAGCCTCTGCCCCTTATTAACTGCCCTTCTGAACTTGGCTCATTAGTGAATGTCAATTAAAGTAGTGTCACTTGGCACCAGTACAACGGTCAACACAAAATAAGGACTCTGAAATCAGGTGGTAGTAGTAGGTTATAAGGTGTTCATTCAGCAAAAAAGATAGACATGGAAGTGACAATAAAGAATTGAAATTCTTTGTGAACTTTGAGACAAGGTCCATGGGACTTCATTTATTTATATTTCATGTAACAAATATTTATTGAGGGCTTAACATGTGCCTTGGCGGCACCGTGAACATAACCATGGGTAAGACAAACTCCCTGTCCTTTAAATTCCAGTGGGGTAGACAGACCATAAGCAATAGTAGGTAACAATTATTGAACGTGTGCATTGTTCCAGAGAATAGTAGTTCCATGTTCTATCTCCTTTTTTTTACTTTTGTCTTTTTTTTTTTTTTTTTTTGGCTGCACTGCACGGCTTGTGGGATCTTAGTTTCCAGACTAGAGGTTGAACCCAGGCCCCCTGCGGTGGAAGCCTGGAGTCCATTAGGACCACCAGGGAATTCCCTCCCATGTTCTATCTCGTAAGACTGTAAAGTCTTGTAATAATGCCTCTGAAGCTAGTATCAATTCTGTAAAGCTCATGAAACTTTCATAACTCATCGATGATCACATCACTATGAAGTGGTAGGGCTGAAATTTGAACCCAGACCCCAAACACTTATCCACTATACTCTACTGCCTCTCAACCTCCTAGAGATACAGTGTCAAGTCATGATAAGTGCTCTGCAGGTTAAAAAAAAAAGGAAAAGGCAGGACAAGGAGAGAAGAGAGTAACTGGAAATTTTACTTTTAGGTGGGTGGTCAGGGAAGGAGTATTAGCCTTCTAGAGCTGCTGTAACAAAATCCTGCAGAATGGGTGACTTAAACAACAGAAATTAATCTTTTCAGTTCTGAAGACTGGACATCCAAAACTGAGGCGCCAGCAGGGCTGGTTTCTCTTGAGATCTCTCTGATTGGCTTGTACATGGCTGGCTGTCTTCTTTCTGTGGCCTCACATGGCCTCTTCTTGAGCTCAGGCAACCTATGTGTCTCTTCCTCTCCTTATAAGGATTAGATTAGGGTCTCACCCTTACAATCTCATTTAACCTTGCTGCTGCTGCTGCTAAGTCACTTCAGTCGTGTCCGACTCTGTGCGACCCCATAGACGGCCTCCTACCAGGCTCCCCCGTCCCTGGGATTCTCCAGGCGAGAACACTGGAGTGGGTTGCCATTTCCTTCTCCAAGGCATAAAAGTGAACAGTGAAAGTGAAGTCGCTCAGTCGTGTCCGACTCTTAGCGACCTCATGGACTGCAGCCTACCAGGCTCCTCCATCCATGGGATTTTCCAGGCAAGAATACTTTCAAAGGTAATGGGGTGCCATTGCCTTCTCCTCATTTAACCTTAGTTACCTCCCTAAAAGGCCCTATCTTCAAATAAACTTACTGGGGGCTATGGCTTCAACATATGAATTTAGGTGGGGTACTCAGTTCAGTCCATTATAGAAGATCTCTCTGAAATGCAGAGGCTTTGAGCAGAGGCTTGAATGAAATGAAAGATGGAGCACATGTGCATACATAGAAGCATGGAGTTCTAGGCAGAGGGAGCATCAAGTACAAAATCCCCGAGTTAGGACTGTTTTCAGCTTGAAAGGAGGTGCAGAAGTAGACCTGTTGTGGCTGGGGTACACTGAGAAAGGGGGAAATTGGTAGAGGATACATTTTTGGGGTTTCCCTCATAGCTCAGCTGGTAAAGAATCTGCCTGCAGTGCAGGAGATCCAGGTTCAATTCCTGGGTTGGGAAGATCCCCTGGAGAAGGAAATGGCAATCCACTCCAGTATTCTTGCCTGAAAAATCCCATGGACAGAGGAGCCTGGCAGGCTACAGTCCATGGGGTCGCAAGAGTCGGACATGACTTAGCGACTAAACCACCACCACCACACTTTAGAGAAACTCTGGTCTGGAAATGGGACAACACTGACGGCAGCTCAAGAAAATGTGCCCACAGGATGGTCTGTGAAACTCTCATTCTACCGCATTTTATTAGACATTGCTTAGAAATGGATAAATGTAGAGAATACCGGGGTAAGTAGATTACTGCAAGGTTTCTTAGAGACTTTAATTCAATAGAGTGCATTGTGAATCTCCAAGAGGGATACAGCATGAGTCTTTTCAGACTTACTGGACCATTGATTTTTTTTGCCAGAAGAATCTCAGGAGATTATGGTTTGCAGGACATGCTTCTGGGTATTGGCCACCAGGTAAGGAGATTTTTCCAGGCTCTCTGAACATAAAGACTTCTCCTAAGTATCATTTGTGCATGTTTTCTAAGTTGCTTCAGTAGTATCCAACTCATTGTGACCCTATGGACTGTAGCCTGCCAGGCTCCTCTGTCCACGGAATTCTCCAGGCAAGATACTGGAGTGGGTTGTCATGGCCTCCTCCAGTGAACCCTTTCCAATTCAGGGAATGAACCAGTGTCTCTTGCATTTCCTGCATTGCAGGCAGATTCTTTACTGCTGAGCCACTAGGAAAGCCCAAGTATCATCACACAGGATTGGTATTCTTAGGTATAGAACAACAGATAGGAATCAAATTATTCTGAAAAAAATATGTTGGGTTTTTCTTTTTTTGCTTTTGTTTTTGTGATTGTACTAGTACAGATTGACCCCAGCAGTTCAAGAAGCATCAGCAATGTCTCATTCATTGAATTCTCCAAGTATCAGCCCAGCCCACCCCACTTTACAGTTACTTTGTTGATAGGAAAATGTTCTTGTCTTATTTATGAACTGCTTTCAAGGTTAATTTGTTCATAGGAAAATGGTCCTTGGAACAGACCCACTTGAAACAGATTCCCTATAATCCCATCATATCTGGGATGGTGATAACAATTCGATGTTTCTGGTCACTAACAGGCTATGACAGGAGTGGGTGGCTCTCTGGGAATAGTTTAAGGGTGAATGTTTGCACCCCAGGGTCTCCAGGGAGAAGAGGGCACTTTGACACCCCAAATTACTTGTTGCTTGAATAAATTTGGGGCATAAGAGATGGAAGTTCTGATCAATGCAGCTTTTCTTTCCCTTCATCCATTATGCTTTGGTCAATCAACACATTTATAAAATAAGCGATAAGAATTGAGACTGATTTATGCTAATTTGAGAGCTAGTGTCGTTTACATTTCAGCACCCCTTATTTTCATGGATCCTTCCAAGACCCAAGGAGGGACACTGAAAATATGTACACGTGGTCACATGTTTTGTCGTTTGCAAAGGAAAGATATATTAACTGTAATTTGTATCTTTCCACTTCAAATTCCTGTCTGTCACACTGTGTGTCAGGAAATGTCAGAGCAGTCATGGAAATTTTGGGGGCAGCTCTAGGGAAAAGATGAGTTAGGGACATTTAATTTTGATTTAGGGGAATATTTGTGTGTTTTGCAGCCATTTCTGTATGTAGTTAAGTTGTAGCTAGTTGTCTTAGTGCAGCAATGACTTTCAGGGATACTCATACCACTGCCTGTACTATAATTCACAGTGTGACCCAGATTTTCAGGGGCAAAAGGTTGTATCACAATTTAAATGTGTCTTATGCACTCAACTTCATCAGTGTGTGGGAAGTGGGAGAGAAATCAGATTTGAAATGTTAGGAGCCAGATTCTGTTGTGGAAAATTCTTCTAGACCTCATGCATGTAGAATTATAAGTGCAAGATTGAATTTCACTCCTGTTCTGTCAAAATGAAAAATTTCTCCTGTGATGTATTCAGCTACATTTTGGTGTTAATTGAGTAGAACAGAATTTGCCAGAGCTCCTGTGTTTACAGTAGTACTACAAACAGTAAGTGTATCTTTGTGTGATATTGTACATTTTAAAGATCCCAAAGCATTGGGTTACATTTTAGGGTGTATGATAGACTTTATCTTGACAAAGTGTGGCAGTTTGGGTCAAAGAGAGCACTGAATTGGGATCTAAGGAAACCTGCATTGCAATAACAAAAATATATATTCATGAAAGTTCAAAGTATATAATATAAGGAAATTTGATTATATGATTATATAGCACAAATAATGGCAATTTAAAAGCACATTTAATTCCTCATGGAAAGCCTTATTTTCAGATTATTTTTGAGTGTTTCAAAATGATGGATTATACTAAAATTCAAATATGATGAAAACTTCCCAGTGAAGGCCAAAAAAAAAAAAGAAGTATTAACAGAAGCTCCAGAATATTAAAAAAAAAAACCCAAAGTTTGTTAGTTTTTTAAAATCTGTAATTTATTTCATTTCATCCAGTATTTTGTATTTGCAATTTTGTATTCTTTTCTCTGGGGACTTTCAAAACTTATATGCTACAGACCTGCATTATCTGGGTCTGCTGCTGGTGAGAAGAGAAATGTTCCTGAAGAATAAATCTTGAGACAAGTACTGAGGGACCTTGCTCTAAATTCTCTAGTTTATGCTTCTTTCCATCATTTCAGGATACTGACCCCTTCTCATTGGTCTCTCTGGCTATTTGGAGCCTTGTAAGTTAGAGGGAGGTTGTGAAAGTGATGCTGCAGACTATGTCAGAGATGAGCTTTACCCAATCAAGAATGAAGTTTAACACAGATATCTTCAATCAATCTTATGTGTTTTTTAAACTTGAATCATTCTTTCCCTGCAATATAGTATTATACTTAAAGAAACATTCCAGAGAAGATAATCCAACATAATGCTATTCCACAGATTTTATAGCTAACTTTTAATATATAAATCTAAATTTTCTTTTTAAAAAACACAATTTTATTTCTGATTCCCTTTAGAAGAAAATTCCTTGTGACTTCGGCAATATACAAGCAGTAAATCCAGTGTTCATTAAATTCCGGGAGTTTGCAGTTGACTGACAAATCTATTATTTTGCATGAGCCCGGCTTTCTGTTGGAGAAGCTGCAGTTTAGAGATTCACTGTTACAACATAGGTGAAGCTCTTTCCTTAGCAGCTGAGTCGTTATAATGTACAAGTCTGTATTAATCACTAAGGCTAAACTAGCAGGCCATTAGTAGAACTCTGGGCCAAGGTGGTACAGGAAAATAACAGCTGTTTGTATAAAGAAACTAGGAGCTCATTTGCACAGCTACTGGAGGCAATAGGGAGATTAATGCATGTTGTCATTTCTACAGGTTTAATTTGACTTGCGCTAAAATAGCATCAGTACACATCGCCCCTTTGCCATTCATTCCTCCTGAATGCTGATTAATTTACGCTCATTTCCTCCGGCCTGCGGCCAGGCAGTAATGAGTTGTAGCCATCTGGCAGGCCTATTTTATATTGCCCACTGCCCCTAAAAAAAAGCAGAGATGGGGACAGTCTTTCATGGGCATCCATCCAGCTGCTCAGAGTTCCCAGCCCTCCTCTTGGGGAATGCAGGGCAGATATCCATCCAGACAGTGGATTCCTGAATTGGCATGCTATAGAGCTGGTGATCCAAAGCCTCCTAATTTCAGAATTGGGAGGGACTTGTAAGAGAGCCTGTATGTCAGAGTTAGCATTATGTCATGCAGAAAGAGATTTGTAAAGTACACCTACTGCTATAAAGTGGTATTTTATAGATGCATAATAATACAATGTACACAGAGATAAGGCTCTTTACAGATATACAAAGCAATACTGTTAATAATGTCTAATTCCTGAAAGAGCAGGAAGCCATCTGGTCTCAGTAATTGCTTCCAAATATAATTTTTTTTTCTTTTCATGATGTCTTCAGAAAAATCAGACCAATTACCTCATTATGGGTAAAAGAATAATAAGTAAGACTGACATAAATTTGATTCTATTTCAAGGACTCTGTTTTTTAAAAATCCAGTTTATTGAGGTATAGTTCACACAATAAATGCTATATTAAGAATATAAGAATTTAAGGGACTTCCCTGGTGGTCTAGTGCTTAAGACTTCTCTTTCCAGTGCAGGGGATGTGGGTTCGATCCCTGTTCAGGGAGCTTAGACCCCACATGCAAGGCCAAAAATATTGAAAATATAAAACAGAAGTAGTATTGTAACAAATTCAATAAAGACTAAACATGATCCACATAAAAATCTTTCTAAAGAAAGACTATAAGAAGTTAAGTCTATATTTCAATGTATTTTGACACATTCACATATTCATATGATCACCACCACTATCAAGATACAGAATATTTCTATCAGCCTTCAAAACTGCCCTTGTGGTCCTTCCTGTCAACCTACCCCAACACCTAATAACCTGTGATCATCTGTCAGTGTGAAGTAAATTGACCTCTTCTACAGTTTCTAGACAGAGAAGGCAATGGCAAGCCACTCCAGTACTCTTGCCTAGAAAATCCCATGGATGGAGGAGCCTGGTGGGCTGCAGTCCATGGGGTCACTAAGGGTCGGATACGACTGAGCGACTTCACTTTCACCCATTGGAGAAGGAAATGACAACCCACTCCGGTGTTCTTGCCTGGAGAATCCCAGGGACGGGGGAGCCTGGTGGGCTTCCGTCTATGGGGTCACACAGAGTCGAACACGACTGAAGTGACTTAGCAGCAGCAGCAGCAGCAGAGTTTCTAGACATGGAATAGTATGTCTGCTTTCGCTTAGCATAACTCACCCATAGTATTTTCACTTTTTAGTGATTGATTCTTCCTTATTGCTAATTAGTAGTTCACTCCATATCCATTCCATATCACTATGGATTTGCCATAATTTGTTTATATAGCCACCTGTTGATGGACATTTGATTTCTAAGTTTTACTATTATGAATAAATTTGTGTATATGTCTTTGTGTAGATATATCTTTTCATTTCTTTTGAGTAAGTTCAGAATTAAGAACAGAATTTCTGGGTCTAATGGTAAATGTAACTTTAACTCTATAAGGTACTATCAAACAGCTTCCCGAAATGATTATGCTATTTCACAATCTCACTAGCAATGAGTGAGGAGGATTCTAATTTTTCCACGTTCTCATCAACTCTAGGTATTGTCATCTTAAAGCATTTTTATCTGTGCTAGTGAAAATAGAATGTTATTTCATTATGCATTTAATTTGCACTTCTCTGTATTTTAATATACAGACTTTATTATTTGTCAGGTATAGTAAGGTCAACAGATCAGGAAATGATTGCCATTAGAATCAGCAAGGACCTAAAATATTAAAACAAAAAATATAGAATAAATCCATGATTAATATACCTGCAGACTAATGATGTTGAGCAATTTTTCACATGTGTATTAACCACTCATACAGCTGCTTTTGTAAACTGTTCAAATTTTTTGACTGTATAGTTTTATTGTGTTGCCCTCTTAATGAGTTCTAACTAAATACTTTATAAATTCTACACACAAGTCCTTTGCCAGACATTTGTATTGCAAGTATTTTCTCCCTATCTGGGATATATCTTTTAATTTAATGATGTCTTTCAAGGGATTTAACTTTGAAATTTTGATCAATTTGTTCTTTCCTGCTTTTCGTGTTTTAAAGACGAAATCTTTGCCTACCCTGAGATAATGATTTTTCTCCTATGTTTTTTCTAGAAGTTTAGTTGTTCTAAACACTGCATTTAGGTCTGTGATCCATTTTGACTTAAATTTTTATATTGTCTGAGGTAGTGTTTACCCTCCCCATCCTGTGGTCTAGAGATTGTCTTTCAGCAGAAAACTTGGATAATGGTAGGGCTCACCTTATTTTTTACCCTACTCCTAAAGATTACAGTCATCCACTGTCCAGTGTTTGAAAATATTTTTTTCTGTGTTTTATCAATTTTTCTAGTTGTTTACAACAGGAGGGTAATATTTGATCCTGTCACTCCTTTGTGGCCAGAAACAGAAGTAGATTCTATTTAATTCTAATTATCTACCAGTTTTTAATTATTATTATTAATTTACTTAAACTTAGCTAGTTTTGTTCTGTTAAGAGAGGGAAGTTTTGACCAGTGGTTTTCAACCTGTCTCGCATTAGCTTTATTTGAGAGTTCCTTAAACATTCCAATGTTCAGGCTGTTCCTTAAGAGGTTCTGACTTAAATGGCATCATTTTCTTTAAAACTCTCAAGTGATTATAATGTGTCACAGAAAGTTGAGAACTACCAATTTACTTTTGAAACTTGACAGAACTTGCCAACGACGTGTTCCTCAGTATCCTGGTGTGACCAAAATGGCTTACAGGTGTACCGAGTCACAGATCTCTTCATCCCTGGGGACAGAGCCCTTGCCCAGCAGGAATCTGCATCCTCAGTCTACCCTGGCATGCCACACAAATGCTGTCATTCCCCTGTGTTTGTGAATGCAGAACATTGGTGCTTTAGAAGTCAATCTTCCTGCAGTCTCTCATCTTTAGGTCCCAGCTCAAATGTCACAAAACCTTTCTTTGACCCCTCAGGGACCATCCTTTCTCCTTCTCACCCATTCCCTTCGTGACACACAAATGCCTCTATGACAGCAATATTAAGGTTTTAAAATCTTAGTGAAGATTTTAGTCCCTGGAAGGTAGGGGATTCTTTAATATCTTTTTGTCCTTCCTATTACCAAGTAGAGTGTTTTGCATTTAATATTTATTATATTTGGGTAGGCCATTTTGGAGTTTAATGTTTGAAAATGTTTTATGGGCAAAAATATTTCCTGTCTCATTAAAATTATATTCTGTCAAAATATGTTTTTCAGATTATCCATAAGTCAGCTGGGTGAGAGAAGAATGAAAACTTTGTATTATATTATTTTTACTGGCACTTGCACTGGGTTCAGGTCTTTAATCTTTTTTCATGATTAATTTTGTCCTTAAGGAGGAGAATTTGATAGTGCCTTTCTATCTTTAGGCATTCACACTTCAGAAAGTAAAACAGATTTTGATGAATTTTGCTCTTTATACATTTCAGTGTTTTAAGTCCAGAAATTTTTTATTAGATGAGGTTATTTTTTCAAATTAACACACAAATAAGTTGGATGGAAAATGAATTTCCATAGGGATAATTTGGAAGAAAATGGGGACATTCATTGATATTATGATTGGAATAATCTATTTGGCTACATAACACCCAACTTCATATGTTTACTCAATTCTTTTTTTTTTACATTAATATTGACATGTCCAGAATCACTCTGTTCAATAGGGTATCTATTCATAAATTAGGGGAAATCTCCTCTGCGCACTGCTTGGCAAACAGAGCAAAGGCTAGATTGTAACCCAGTCACCTGGGTCAGAAATCCTTGTATAGGGCAAAATTTGTACAACCTGACGTGGTGACTCTTTGATGACCTCTTTACTTTTAGGACAGTTTATTTCTATATAATTTGGCATAGTTCCAGGAGATAAACACAACCTTAATATCCTCCACTGAGTATAAGACACGCAAATACTAATTGTGACATTACATTGGAGGGAGAAATTTAGGACATCTTGACTAGAAATCTCAGTTGCATGGTTGTTCCTGTGGGAAAAAGCCCAAATGAGATCAAAGATAGGAAATAAGGTAAATATTTACCACATATAAACTCAACAGTGGCCACAGGACTGGAAAAGGTCAGTCTTCATTCCAATCCCAAAGAAAGGCAATGCCAAAGAATGCTCAAACTACTGCACAATTGCACTCATCTCACACGCTAGTAAAGTCATGCTCAAAATTCTCCAAGCCAGGCTTCAGCAATATGTGAACCGCGAACTCCCAGATGTTCAAGCAGCTTTTAGAAAAGGCAGAGGCACCAGAGATCAAACTGCGAACATCCGCTGGATCATGGAGAAAGCAAGAGAGTTTCAGAAAAACATCTATTTCTGCTTCATTGACTATGCCAAAGCCTTCGACTGTGTGGATCACAATAAACTGTGGAACATTCTGAAAGAGATGGGAATCCCAGACCACCTGACCTGCCTCTTGAGAAAACTGTATGCAGGTCAGGAAGCAACAGTCAGAACTGTACATGGAACAACAGACTGGTTCCAAATAGGAAAAGGAGTACGTCAAGGCTGTATATTGTCACCTTGCTTATTTATCTTGTATGCAGAGTGAATCATGAGGAACACTGGGCTGGAAGAAGCACAAGCTGTAATCAAGATTGCTGGGAGAAATATCAGTAACCTCAGATATGCAGATGACACTACCCTTATGGCAGAAAGTGAAGAGGAACTCAAAAGCCTCTTGATGAAAGTGAAAGAGGAGAGTGAAAAGTTTGGCTTGAATCTCAACATTCAGAAAACAAAGATCATGGCATCTGGTCCCATCACTTCATGGGAAATAGATGGGAAAACAGTGGAAACAGTGTCAGACTTTATTTTTGGGGGCTCCAAAATCACTGCAGATGCTGATTGCAGCCATGAAATTAAAAGACGCTTGCTCCTTGGAAGGAAAGTTATGACCAACCTTGATAGTATATTAAAAAGCAGAGACATTACTTTGCCAACAAAGGTCCATCTAGTCAAGGCTATGGTTTTACCCGTGGTCATGTATGGATGTGAGAGTTGGACTGTGAAGAAAGCTGATCGCTGAAGAATTGATGCTTTTGAACTGTGGTGTTGGAGAAGACTCTTGAGAGTCCCTTGTACTGCAAGGAGATCCAACCAGTCCATTCTAAAGGCGATCAATCCTGGGTGTTCATTGGAAGGACTGATGCTAAAGCTGAAACTGCAATACTTTGGCCACCTCATGCGACGAGTTGACTCACTGGAAAAGACTCTGATGCTAGGAAAGGTTGGGGGCGGGAGGAGAAGGGGACGACAGAGAATGAGATGTCTGGATGGCATCACCGACTCTGTGGACATGAGTTTGAGTGTACTCCGGGAGTTGGTGATGGACAGGGAGGCCTGGCGTGCTGTGATTCATGGGGTCGTGGAGAGTCGGACACGACTGAGCGACTGAACTGAACTGAACTGAACTGAACTGAAGGCAGGGGTGAGGGGACCTGTGGGAGCCAGGACACTTTGGCTGATGTGTTCCACTAATGGCATGTTTTGGTTGGCTAAGACACAAAGGAAACAGTACACTTGCCAAGCGGATGAACATGCACTCGCTTAGCTTCTGGCCACTAAGAGAAATGTCGTGCTGTCAGCTGTCAGGGAGGAAGAGCCAAGGACAATGCCAGTAAGTGCCAGAGTAACAGTAGGAAAGGACCACACAGAGAGTCCCTTTGTGACCTAATGACTCTGAAGTCTTGAACTTCTCACCAACCATGAAATTTAATTTTGAAGGGATGAGTGATACACTTACCACCAACCATGGACGTGATGCCTTGCCTTGGAGCTGCTTCTCAGATTGCTCGCAGGGACAGGAATGGAACAGGAACACTTATTGAATAGCCCCATTTTATCTCCAGAGCATCAGATGCTTTTACATACATTGTCTCACTTTAAACAAATGTTAAATTGTTACACTATACCTAACAAGAAGATATTTTCATTGGCAGGAAGGACTAGTTGAATATTTCTGTTACAGGTTTTACTTGAAGGAAGTAATGAATTTCACTTAGGCTTGACTACATTTTTCTAGTTGCAAATCACAGTGAGTATTGCTCTTAAACAAATGACCTCATTCATTAATGCAAAGGTTCCTTTCTTTTCCCACCTGCTGGTCCTGATTCTGTCTTCTTTCCCCCTGCTGATATCTATTTTACCTTTTCTCTCCTTGTCTATGATTAACATCATGTATTGGTAGCCCACTTGTGTCCTCAAGCCCACAGACCTCATTTGTTGTTAAGTGCTCTCTTCCAATCAGGGCCCCATCTGGGGCTCTCTGGGGGTTTTATTTAATAGGCTTCAATTAAGGGACTTATTATGCAATTTTTTTTGCCTATTTTTCCTTTTGTTTCTTAAAGTAGAAATATCACCACAGCAAAAGAGGAATCTCTGTCTCATCCTCTCTCCTGTTTTATCACAACATTCTCGTTAAAACTGAGTCTGGGCTAATGGATATCCATATGGGGGGTTAAGTGAACAATTTAAGGAAAGCATTTTTTGTTGGCTATTGTAATTGCTTTCATTTGTATTAAAGAAATAGAATAAATATAAGGTACCACTCAGACATGAGTTTGAGTGTACTCCGGGGGTTGGTGATGGACAGGGAGGCCTGGCGTGCCTGGGGTCGTGGAGAGTCGGACACGACTGAGCAACTGAACTGAACTGAACTGAACTGAACCACTCAGCTTATACAGGTGATGGAGGGCCTGATCCATAGGCCTATAGAAGTCATATCTCAAGGAGGGCTTATGGGTCTTGGGACTCTGCAGGTGCTGTCTGCCAATGGCTGACTGCAGAGACCTCATATACAAATATTCCCAGTGCAAAATCATCACCTTAAAGGTTGTGATTTGAAAACTCTGGCCAGTTCAGCATGAGGAGACTATTTAAAATATTCATCTCTGTTTTGTTTTTGTGGGTTTTTTGCCAAGAACAATCTGCCTTCACATTTTTGCTGGTTTACATTTAGATCTTTGTGTATTCAAACTCCAAAAGTGAGACCTCTGTTCTTGAAGAGCAAGCAATTTAAATAATAAAATGTTATAAAGGTACTACACAAACTAAAATAGCGCAGGGATTATTAATCATACCTTTTTATTTTCTTAAATTTTAATGCTTTCACCTCTTGGAGCCTGGTGATGCTGAAAAGTCTGCTCTTCTCTGAGTGGCCACTTCCTAGAGAGAGGATACAGCCTCACTACCAGAGAACATGCCTTCTGTGTGCAAACTCACCAATCCAGAGACCACACAGCCCTCCACCTCTGCTATTGGGTGTTCATACTAAGGGCCAATATTCCTCTTCCCTGATGACTCCAGGGCCAGGTACTAGATAACTAGAGACAGCTCCTGTATCGCAGAGCCTGCTGAAATTGTTCAAAAATAACCAAACCTATGCAAAGAAATAGAGGAAAACAATAGAATGGGAAAAACTAGAGATCTCTTCAAGAAAATTAGAGATATCAAGGGAACATTTCATGCAAAGATGGGCTCGATAAAGGACATAAATGGTATGGACCTAACAGAAGCAGAAGATATTAAGAAGAGGTGGCAAGAATACACAGATGAACTGTACAAAAAAGATCTTCAGGACCCAGATAATCATGATTGTATGATCACTCACCTAGAGCCAGACATCCTGGAATGTGAAGTCAAGTGGGTCTTAGAAAGCATCACTATGAACAAAGCTAGTGAGGGTGATGGAATTCCGGTTGAGCTCTTTCAAATCCTGAAAGATGGTGCTGTGAAAGTGCTACACTCAGTATGCCAGCAAATTTGGAAAACTCAGCAGTGGCCACAGGACTGGAAAAGGTCAATCTTCATTCCAATCCCAAAGAAAGGCAATGCCAAAGAATGCTCAAACTACCACACAATTGCACTCATCTCACATGCTAGAAAAGTTATGCTCAAAATTCTCCAAGCCAGGTTTCAGCAATACGTGAACCGTGAACTTCCAGAAGTTCAAGCTGGTTTTAGAAAAGGCAGAGGCACCAGAGATCAAATTGTCAACATCCTCTGGATCATGGAAAAAGCAAGGGAGTTCCAGAAAAACATCTACTTCTGCTTTATTGACTATGCCAAAGCCTTTGACTGTGTGGATCACAATATACTGTGGAAAATTCTTCAAGAGATGGAAATACCAGACCACCTGACCTGCCTCTTGAGAAACCTATGTGCAGGTCAGGAAGGAACAGTTAGAAGTGGACATAGAACAACAGACTGGTTCCAAATAGGAAAAGGAGTGCGTCAAAGCTGTATATTGTCACCCTGCTTATTTACTTTATATGCAGAGTACATCATGAGGAACGCTGGGCTGGAAGAAGAAGAAGCTGGAATCAAGATTGCTGGGAGAAATATCAATAACCTGAGATGTGCAGATGATACCACCCTTATGGCAGAAAGTGAAGAGGAACTAAAAAGTCTCTTGATGAAAGTGAAAGAGGAAAGTGAAAAAGTTGGCTTAAAGCTCAACATTCAGAAAACTAAGATCATGGCATCTGGTCCCATCACTTCATGGGAAATAGATGGGGAAACAGTGAAAACAGACTTTATTTTGGGGGGGGGCTCCAAAATCAGTGTATATGGTGATTGCAGCCATGAAATTAAAAGACGCTTACTCCTTAGAAGGAAATTTATGACCAACCTAGACAGTATATTAAAAAGCAGAGACATTACTTTGCCAACCAAGGTCCATCTAGTCAAGGCTATGGTTTTTCCAGTGGTCATGTATGGATGTGAGAGTTGGACTGTGAAGAAAGCTGAGTGCCAAAGAATTGATGTTTTTGAACTGTGGTGCTGGAGAAGACTCTTGAGAGTCCCTTGGACTGCAAGGAGATCCAGCCAGTCCATCCTAAAGGAGACCAGTCCTGGGTGTTCATTGGAAGGACTGATGTTGAAGGTGAAACTCCAATATTTTGACACCTGATGCAAAGAGCTAACTCATTGGAAAAGACCCTGATGCTGGGAGGGATTGGGGGCAGGAGGAGAAGGGGATGCCAGAGGATGAGATGGCTGGATGGCATCACCGACTCGACGCACATGAGTTTGGGTGAAGTGCAGGAGTTGGTGATGGACAGGGAGGCCTGGCGTGCTGCGATTCATGGAGTTGCAGAGTCAGACACGACTGAGTGACTGAACTGAACTGAACCAACCCTAAGCCTGCTTACCTTGCCTTGTCTTGCCTTTCCTGCAGAAACCACAATAAAAGCTCTTGCCAACATTTTCCCCTCATTTCACTGACCCTGGTGCTTCCCCAGGTGGCCTGCTGTGACATGGTCTGCCTCCTTCTCTTGGGAACTGTTGAATAACAAACCATCTTTTCAATAGCAATCATCTCCTGATTTGCTTCGCCTTACTTGAATAATACTAAAACCTACAGTTTAAAACAAGGGGCTGCTCTGTCCTATAAGCTTGGAAACAGTGACCCCAAAGAACTCTAGGGTTTGAAAGGACCTTGAGTGTCAGGTGACTCTGATATTACCATGGAGATATAGGAGTCAGGGAAGGAGGGAATCCAGAAAGTAGAAACTGCCCACACGAAAGCAAAGGTGTGGTGGGTTTGGGGAACGATGAATATACAGGGTGGCAAAAGGGTGGGACAAGGGGAGAGGTGGCAAAGAAGATGCGAAGATTGGTAGCGTTAGAGGGCCTTTTTAGCCCCACTAAGAGGCTGGATTTTATCCTATCTGTCTGAGACGGTAGCAGATGTTTTAATCATGAGTACATACATGTGACAGAAAGATGACTCTGGCAGCTGCATGAAGGGTGATTGTGAGCAGAGAACAGATTGGAGCAGCGGAGGCTAGTTCAACGTGTCTCAGAAGTTTAATGATGTGAAAACTTCAGCAAAAGGTGAAGATCAGGCCCCTGGGAAGAGAATCAGGGGAGGAAGAATGTTCAGTCGCTCAAACATGTCCAACTCTTTGCAACCCCTTGGACTGTAGCCCACCAGGCTCCTCTGTCCTTGGAATTTCCCAGGCAAGAATACTAGAATGGGTTGCCATTTCTCTCTCCGGGGGATCTTCCCGACCCAGTGACTGAACCCACATCTCCTACATTGACAGGCGAATTCTTTACCACTGAGCCACCTGGGAAGCCCAAGACAATCAAGAATAGCATTTAAATCTCTCCCTCTTTCATTACCTGATGGTACAGTAAACTTTCTGGTTTCAAACAAGCCTTCTCCAAAAAAAGCAGGTGAGTAAAAGTACTTCTAAGGTGACTACACATTACTTGAGTGCCTTCTGGTTTTTATTTGTTTCCAGTTGAATTTGGAAATTTAAAGTGAATTAGAAAGGCTGATGTGTTAAAATCCAGGAGAAAGAAGTGTTTTACATCCAGATTATTTTAATGCTTATGTAAAACACTATATTCTTCCTTCTTTCCCTTCTATTTCTCATTCTCCTTTTTTCTCCTCCCTCCTCCCCCTGAAAGTATTATAACATTCCCTTAATATCTTAGCTGCATATTTTTGATGTGTTCAATAATGCCTTCTTGAAAGCCAAAAGCATTTAATAGTCAACAGGAAAGAGTTCTGAGTGTTTGCATGACAGATATTTAGAACTCTGTACTTTTATAAGTGTAGCGTCAATGCCATGACTAGAAAAAGAAAGTTCAATGAATAATGATCATGGTTTGCCAAGAGGAGGGGAGCGTAAACAACAAAATAATTTAATTCTTCTCACTATGAACTTGTCTTATTCAAAGGTTTCTCGGCTAAAGAAGGGCTTATTGGGTTCTCTGTTACTGTGCAGATAAAATGACATCCTGGATTATTCACACCAGTGCTGAAAATTGATTTTATTTCTCCAGCTTGCTGAATTCCAAACTAATGAGACATGACTGTTATACAACTGTAACTGTTGTCATGTAGCTTTACAATTACCAGAACTTGACTCTTTTATGAAAAACCAGATGGTAGACTGTTCTTTAATATCAATATTTGACACTTTTTCATTCTCTGATCACTTTTATTTAAACTTCCTCCAATTACATTCTCTTTCTTCATCAATGGTATACCAAATAAATAGCAAGAATTTTTCCCTGTAAGAAAAATTTTTTAAAAGGAAGGCATTAAATATTGACATTAAAAATGTGATAGTACAAATATTTTCTTCTGAAAGAGTCATAAGGATTAGTCAGTTTCTGTTTCAGATTCAATTAAGGGAATTTATCACAAGCTCCTTATGCTATTTTATGGAGTCTCTGAATGTCCCATGTAAGTATAAAAATTCATAACTCATGGAATTGTGACTGACAGGGTGTGGACATTTGGGATGTGCTAAATTCATTCCAATCCCAAAGAAAGGCAATGCCAAAGAATGCTCAAACTACCACACAATTGCACTCATCTCACACACTAGTAAAGTCATGCTCAAAGTTCTCCAAGCCAGGCTTCAGCAATATGTGAACCGTGAACTTCCAGATGTTCAAGCAGCTTTTAGAAAAGGCAGAGGAACCAGAGATCAAATTGCCAACATCCGCTGGATCATGGAGAAAGCAAGAGAGTTCCAGAAAAACATCTATTTCTGCTTCATTGACTATGCCAAAGCCTTTGACTGTGTGGATCACAATACACTGTGGACAATTCTGAAAGAGATGGGAATACCAGACCACCTGACCTGCCTCTTGAGAAACCTGTATGCAGGTCAGGAAGCAACAGTTAGAACTGGACATGGAACAACAGACTGGTTCCAAATAGGAAAAGGAGTCTGTCAAGGTTGTATATTGTCACCCTGCTTATTTAACTTGTATGCAGAGTACATCATGAGGAACGCTGGGCTGGAAGAAGCACAAGCTGGAATCAAGATCGCTGGGAGAAATATCAATAACCTCAGATATGCAGATGACACCACCCTTATGGCAGAAAGTGAAGAGGAACTCAAAAGCCTCTTGATGAAAGTGAAAGAGGAGAGTGAAAAGTTTGGCTTGAATCTCAACATTCAGAAAACAAAGATCATGGCATCTGGTCCCATCACTTCATGGGAAATAGATGGGGAAACAGTGGAAACAGACTATATTTTGGGGGGGCTCCAAAATCACTGCAGATGCTGATTACAGCCAGGAAATTAAAAGACGTTTACTCCTTGGAAGGCAAGTTATGACCAACCTAGATAGCATATTAAAAAGCAGAAACATTACTTTGTCAACCAAGGTCCGTCTGGTCAAGGCTATGGTTTTTCCCGTAGTCATGTATGGATGTGAGAGTTGGACTGTGAAGAAAGCTGATCGCCAAAGAATTGATGTTTTTGAA
The DNA here is from genome assembly GCF_049115385.1 of Moschus berezovskii. Taxonomy (NCBI): domain Eukaryota; kingdom Metazoa; phylum Chordata; class Mammalia; order Artiodactyla; family Moschidae; genus Moschus; species Moschus berezovskii. The sequence goes on along the minus strand of NC_142469.1, from coordinate 76,106,468 downwards.
CTGTGGTGCTGGAGAAGACTCTTGAGAGTCCCTTGTACTGCAAGGAGATCCAGCCAGTCCATCCTAAAGGAGACCAGTCCTGGGTGTTCATTGGAAGGACTGATGCTAAAGCTGAAACTGCAATACTTTGGCCACCTCATGTGACGAGTTGACTCACTGGAAAAGAGTCTGATGCTGGGAGGGATTGGCGGCAGGAGGAGAAGGGGACGACAGAGAATGAGATGGCTGGATGGCATCATCGACTCAATGGACATGAGTTTGTGTGAACTCCGGGAGTTGGTGATGGACAGGGAGGCCTGGCGTGCTGTGATTCATGGGGTCACGGAGAGTCGGACACGACTGAGTGACTCTACTGAACTGAACTGAAGCAAGAATTGGTGTTGGAGAAGACTCTTGAGAGTCCCTTGGACTGCAAGAAGATCCAACCAGTCCATCCTAAAGGAAATCAGTCCTGACTATTCATTAGAAGGACTGATGTTGAAACTGAAAGTCCAATATTTTGGCCACCTGATGCAAAGAACTGACTCTTTGGAAAAGACCCTGGTGCTGGGAAAGATTGAAAGCGAGAGGAGAAGGGGATGACAGAGGGTGAGATGGTTGAATGGCATCACCAACTCAACAGACATGAGTTTGAGTAAGTTCTGGGAGTTGGTGATGGACAGGGAGGCCTGGCGTGCTGCAGGTCCATGGGGTTGCAAAGAGCTGGACATGACTGAGTGACTGAACTGAACTGAACTAAACAAGAAATTCCTTGAGGCAGGTTGATCTTTTGTTAATTGCAGAATCAACTCTCTAGCTCATTTGCAAATTTCTCTTCTGTCTTGTTCCGACTTGTTCTTTTTTTTTTGTATTTTTGGCTATACCATGTGGCATGCAAGATCTTAGTCCCTCCACCAGGTATTATCTATGCCCCCTGCTTTGGGAGCTCAGAGTCTTAACCACTCCGGAAGTGATGTCCCCCAGCTTGATCTTGATAGCCATTGTGTGTCTTCTCTTTGCAGAGCAAAGCTGTGTGAATACTTTACCTTTGTCATGTTGTGTGGTTTGCTTTCAGCAGATCTGAGCTTTGACTAAACAAAGAATTCTTTACAGTGTAATAAAATCCTTAAAGGTCAGGCTGTGTTTTGATATTCTTTTGGGCACACATACCCTGTCTGATACAACATCCATATAATGTGTAGGGAAGACAGGCATTGCTGTTGGTAACCTGGTTAGATTAGGGGACACTGCAGGGAGCCTATGTTCCCCTGTGACTTGGACTGTTAGCCTATTAAGTCTTATGAGGCTGCTTCAAGGTAATTATATATTTGACAAAAAGAACTTTAAAGCTTAGTCTCTCAGACTATCCAGATGTTTATTTATATGCAGGAAATTAGTTTTTATAACTTGCATATATAATACAAACCAAATACAGGCTGTGGATTAAGGGGACAGTGCTTTGTGCAATGCCTGACACACAATCAGTCCTAAAGAAAAATTTGCCGAATGGAAATAGACTTGAAGCAGAGTATATATGAGAATGGGATAGGACCTGTCTTTTGAGTCAGACAATGCCATCTCCACTGGTTGAAGTTGCCATGAATCTGTATCTGTTGAACAAGATTAACTCTTTGGAAGAAACTCACTTACAGTGTGGTGGAAATTCAATTTACCAATGAAAGAGCTGTAATTGTCTAGATGCTATTAGGAAGCAATCTACCTTAAATGTTCCCAATGAAAAATCATTTGTAAATAGAGGTATACAGGTCATATAGGAAATAAACATAGGTTAGAATTTTCTGAAAGTAAGTTGAAAGAATAAAGGGACATCAAAATTACAAATATAAATAAAAGGTAGATGGTTAACATAGAAAGTGAGTCCAGGGCCACAAAACTTCAGAGCGCTTTCGAGATAATCACTGAAATGGAGCAGGACCCTATATTCCCTCCCCTCATCCTCCACCTCCTCTGTCTGTTTTATGTCTGTGGAAGAAAACTTATTCTTTAACCAAAGGATAGGTTTGATTAGACAGGTGAGGAAATGCAGAAGCAAAGGAAAGCAGTCCAACAAGACTAATGACAGTTCAGTCATTAAGCATAGTCCAATGTCTTTAGTTCCTTTTCAGGGGCTACACATAATATTCTGAGCCATATCCTTTGAGCTGTCTTGCAGAGACTGAAACCCCCACCAGATGGAAGAAATTAACTACATCATAACCAGATTAGCCAAGACATAAGCTGTCACAGTTCTGAGAATTGACCTCAAAGAAATGGGAACAAACACCCCGGAACTGAAGATTAACTGTACCTGGAACAATCAAGATGACGGTGGTCTAACCACCGAATGACCAACTTTAAGACACCCAAAAAAGATGTCCTTTTCATCATAGGGGACTGGAATGCAAAAGTAGGAAGTCAAGAGATACCTGGAGTAACAGGCAAATTTGGCCGTGAAGTACAAAATGAAGCAGGGCAAAGCCTAGCAAAGATTTAAGCCAAGAGAACGCACTGGTCAGAGCAAACACCCTCTTCCAACAACACAAGAGAAGACTCTACGCATGAACATCACCAGATGGTCAATGTCAAAATCAGATTAATTATATTTTTTTGCAGCCAGAGATGGAGAAGCTCTATACAGTCAGCAAAAATAAGACCAGGAGCTGACTGTGGCTCAGATCATGAACTCCGTATTGCCAAATTCAGACTTAAATTGAAGAAAGTAGGGAAAACCACTAGACCATTTCGGTATGACCTAAATAAAATCCCTTATGATTATACAGTGGAAGTGACAAATAGATTCAAGGGATTAGATCTGATAGACAGAGTGCCTGAAGAACTATGGATGGAGGTTTGTGACATTGTATAGGAGGCAGTGATCAAGACCATCCCCAAGAAAAAGAAATGCAAAAAGGCAAAATGGTTGTCTGAGGAGGCCTTAAAAATAGCTGAGAAAAGAAGAGAAGCTAAAGGCAAAGGAGAAAAGGAAAGATATACCCATTTGAACGTATAGTTCCAAAGAATAGCAAGGAGAGATAAGAAAGTCTTCCTCACTGATCCATGCAAAGAAATAGAGGAAGACAATAGAATGGGAAAGACTAGAGATCGCTTAAAGAAAATTAGAGATACTAAGGAAACATTTTATGCAAAGATGGGCAAAATGAAGGACAGAAATGGTATAGACCTAACAGAAGATATTAAGATATTAATAAGATAATAAGATATTAAGACATTGTATATGAAGAGGTAGCAGGAATACACAGAAGAACTATACAAAAAAGATCTTCATGACCCAGATAACCATGATGGTATGATCATTCACCTAGAGACAGACACCCTGGAATGCGAAGTCAAGTGGGCCTTAGGAAGCATCACTACAAACAAAGCTAGTGCAGGTGATGAAATTCCAGTTTAGCTATTTCAAATCCTAAAAGATGATGCTGTGAAAATGCTGCACTCACTTTACCAACAAATTTGGAAAACTCAGCAGTGGCCGCAGGACTGGGAAAGGTCAGTTTTATTTCAATCCCAAAGAAAGGCATTGCCAAAGAATGTTCAAACTACCACATAATTGCACTCATTTCACACACTAGCGAAGTAATGCCCCAAATTCTCCAAGCAAGGCTTCAACAGTACATGAACACTGAACTTCCAGATGGTCAAGCTGGATTTAGAAAATGCAGAGGAAACAGAGATCAAATTGCCAACATCCACTGGATCATCGAAAAAGCAAGAGAGTTCCAGAAAACAATCTACTTTTGCTTTATTGACTGCACCAAAGCCTTTGACTGGGTGGATCACAACAAACTGTGGAAAATTCTTCAAGAGATGGGAATACCAGACCACTTGACCTGCCTCTTCAGAAATCTGTATCAGGTCAAGAAGCAACAGTTAGAACTGGACATGGAACAACAGACTGGTTCCAAATCGGGAAAGGAGTACATCAAGGCTGTATATTGTCACCCTGCTTATTTAACTTATATGCAGAGTACATCATGAGAAATGCTGAGTTGGAAGAAGCACAAGCTGGAATCAAGATTGCCAGGAGAAATATCAATAACCTCAGATATTCAGATGACACCACCCTTATGGTAGAAAGTGAAGAAGAACTAAAGACATTTGAATCAGTTCTAATGAGATGGATGAAACTGGAGCCTATTATACAGAGTGAAGTAAGCCAGAAAGAAAAATATCAATACACTATTCTAATGCATATATATGGAATTTAGAAATATGGTAACGATAACCCTGTATACAAGACAGCAAAAGAGACACAGATGTATAGAACAGTCTTCTGGACTCTGTGGCAGAGGGTGAGGGTGGGATGATTTGGGAGAATGGCATTGAAACATGTATATTATCATATGTGAAACGAGTCACCAGTCCAGGTTCGATGCATGATACAGGATGCTTGTGGCTGGTGCATTGGGATGAACCAGAAGGATGGTATGGGGAGTGGGGTGGGAGGGGGGTTCAAGATGGGGAACACATGTACAGCCAGGGCAGATTCATGTCTATGTATGCAAAACCAATACAATATTGAAAAGTAATTAGCCTCCAATTAAAATAAATAAATTTAAAAAAGAACTAAAGAGCCTCTTGATGAAAGTGAAAAGAGGAGAGTGAAAAAGTTGGCTTAAAGCTCAGCATTCAGAAAACTAAGATCATGGCATCCAGTTCCATCACTTCATGGCAAATAGATGGAGAACAGTGGAAACAGTGAGAGACTTTATTTTCTTGGTCTCCAAAATCACTGCAGATGGTGACTGCAACCATGAAATTAAAAGTCCCTTGCTCCTTGGAAGAAAACTATAACAAACCTAGACAGCGTATTAAAAAAGCAGAGACATTCCTTTGCTGACAAAGGTCTGTCTAGCCAAAGCTATGGTTTTTTTTCCAGTAGTCATGTATGGATGTGAGAGTTGGACTATAAAGAAAACTGAGTGCTGAAGAATTGATGCTTTTGAACTGTGGTGTTGGAGAAGATTCTTGAGAGTCCCTTGGACTGTGAGGAGATCCGACCAGTCCATCCTAAAGGAAATCAGTCCTGAATGTTCATTGGAAGGACTGATCCTAAAGCTGAAACTCCAATACTTTGGCCACCTGATGCAAAGAACTGACTCATTGGAAAAGACCCTGGTGCTGGTAAAGATTGAATGCAGGAGGAGAAGGGGATGACAGAAGATGAAATGGTTGGATGGCATCACTGACTCAATGGACTTGAGTTTGAGTAGGTTCCGGGAGTTGGTGATTGACACGGAAGTCTGGTGTGCTGCAGTTCATGGGGTAGCAAACAGTCAGACATGACTGACTGACTGAACTGAACAGAGTGGATTGTGTCATTTCTACATATTTCTCCCTCCCTCTGCCTATGAAAATTCTTGTCCCCTGATTGTGGTGGGTAGGGGGAGTCAGGCTTTGGACAGGAGTTCATCTTTCCACCCCAGTTGCCAGCATCCAACAGAAAGCAAGCTTTTCTTTCCACAAATCTTGCCTCTTTATTGGCTTTTGAGTGATGAGCAGCCTAACCTCACTGTAGTTACATTAGTTCAACCCATCATGTAAAGATAAAGATACTGAAAAACATTGTGATCATCGCTTTGTCGGTGTTACTTGGGAAGGTAATTCAATTGTTTTTAATTTTAACCTTTTTTCCTTTTCCATCACTTCATTTATTCCACAAATGTATTTTGAATGCCTTCTTTATGCCAATCATTGCCTAATATATTAAAGAAATAAAGAAGATAGATAATTTTTCTATCATACCAAGCATCTAGAAAAGGGAACGGGAGAGAAAAATTCAATTATTATATTCATATATGATTTTAAAGTTTTCCAAGTAATTTTGGATAGCTTATTCTAGTTAACTGTGACAAACTAGTTTCAGTTATAGACACAAAACTTTCAGTATTTCTTCCGACTTGACTCAGAGAGCCTTCTTTCCTATTCAGCAAGCATCCTTCTATGTGAGAATGATTCAATAACTATTGTCAACCTGGCTCTCTGAGCAGCATTTGAAACCATGCAAAACCAATGGAATTTAATACATGCTTCTTTTCTGGTAACAACCAGACTTGTACAAATTAGGGCGGCATAAACTATTGCTCCCTGAATCAGTTGACCATTGATGATCAACATACTATAACTGTCTCTAACAGTGTTCTTTCAGTCTCCAAGGCAGTTATCACACTGAAAATCACCCAGACAGGTGAGAAATGGCTGACCACACCTATAATAAGGCCAAATTTACCCCTTGGGTACTTTAAATAATTGGCTTACTCACTGCCCAAAATGGATTCTCTGACTGGCCATGGAATTTCAAGGTGAAACATTTCAGGGTATCAGGGAATGATTCAGAATATGTAACTCATTTCCCCCAGGAAATGATCAGATGATGTAATTATAACCTACTTGGGGACGTTCCATGGTAGTGACTGCAGCCAATGGTGAATGCTATCTAAGGACTAACTCCTCTCTTTCTTTGGTACATGAAACTTGACCAGGAGCAGGATACAAAGACACAATGTATTGGCTAATCAGTGTGACTTCGGTAACTATGATTTGAAGGAGCGTATAATTTAGTGGGAGAAAGAAGAAATTTTAGTGCTTGGCATACTTTTGCTTAAAGGAGGGTCAGTTCTCATAGCCAGTGGATTGAAGATGCCTGAGAAGATTTCCAATGGGTGAGATCTGATCTTAGTCCTGAAAGATGCATGAGAGTTGGCCGAGTGATGAATGAGTGGGAGGGTGTTCTAAACAAAGGAAACAATATAAGCAAAGTTTAGAGGCAGAAAACAGAAAGGTAGTTATAGGGAACTACAGTTTGGTGTTAATAAAATAGGAAAAGCAAAGCAGGAAGTGCTTGGAGATGAGGCTAGGGAGGTAACTATGGATCATGTTGAAGAACCTATAGTAATAGACCTCGCTAAGGGCAGCCTGAATGGGGATGTTGGAAGTAGGAAAAGAAGAAGAGATCATTTCTGCCTGTGGAGACCATGATCTCCTATTCACCATGATTGTCAACTATTCACCTAGAAAAAGAAGGGAATCAGAATGTGTCACCCTCAAACATGTCACATTGATCTAAAGGTTATTTTGAGCTGAAGACAACTGAGAAACAGCAGATTTCAAAAACCTCTCCTCTCATTTACCGGAAAGCGGGACATAAATTTCCACTTGTAGAAGTGTCTCACTCTCTCATACCAGGAAGAGGAGGACCACCTTAGGTTCTTAGTCATGGAAGACAACTCTAGACTCCTATCAGGCCAGAGAAGAAGCCAGAGGAAACTTCATAACGAACCTTAGTAAAATAACCCTCATCTCCCATCAGTTCCCCCATATTCTTACCTTCCCATCGTTTCTGCCCCCCAAAAGCTAAACCCCTTTTCTCTATCTTGTCACTTCTCTACAAATGCCTTTTTCTTTAAGGTGTTGTATAAGCCCCCAATTCTAAAACCCCTTTGAGTTACTTGTCAGTTTTTCCTGAGTATATGTGTGCTGCACATATAATAAACTATCTTTCTCTTATTAATCTGTCTTTTGTCAGTTTAATTTCCAGGGCCCCAGGCAGAGAATCTAGAAAGGTAGAGGAAGGGTTTTTTTCCTCCCCTGCAGAGATAATGTCTTCTGAATAACTCTTATTTTGCTTTAGTCAAACTTTGCACTTAACCAACTTCTGAAACAGTTTGAAGTAAAAGCAGTTTATTTTAAAGTCTATACTGAACGTCAGTGCATCTTTTTACCTAACCCAAGACTAATCCCTAAGGAAATTTCTGGGAAGGACCACTGAGTAGCTCTGCCGAGACTCTGCACTGCAGAATTCCAGGAGGAGCTATGCTGTTGGCTACAGGATGAATGATACCTCCTGGAGTTCTGGAGTACAATTGCCCGTTTGGAACTGAATTCACTTTAACACAAGGAGAAACAAATTAAGCAGAGTTTCTAGCCCTTTAGACTTCTTCAAAATTCACCTCTTAAAAACACCAGCCGGTTGACAGAGACATGGAACTCTTTTATATACTCTGTCTAGTGAGCTTGGTTTCCTCAATGAAATGATAGTACTGTCTAAGATAATCTCCAGGACTTTTGTTTAGAAAAATCTGTATTTTGGGGGATTTTTTTTTTATTGTTAACAGCTATAGGAGTTATAGTTCAGATAAAAGCAAAACACAAACACAGTACCTCTCTCCACTGCCCTACCCCCCAAAAGTTAAGAATTTATAGGGAGTTTTGCTAAAAATATCTTTTTAAAAAATTTAGATATAACTAATATATAACATTATGTTGGTTTCAGGTGTATAATAATTTAATATTTATATGTGTTGTGAAATGATCACCACAAAATTTAACTAACATATATGACCACACATAGGCACACATTTTTTTTGCATGATCAGAATTTTTAAGATTTACTGTTTTAGCAACTTTCAGACATACAGTACAGTGTTAGTAACTAAAGTCATCATGCTGTACATTATAACCCCAGGACTTATTTATTTATAACTGGAAGCAAAAGAGTGTCTTAAGATAATTAAGCCTGCTTTGAGAATGTAGTGTAGGCTAGGCAGCCGATATTGGGTCACGATACCTGGGTGTAAAAGGCTACTCACCTGAGGTGTACTTCTGTATTTCCAGTTCCTATCAGGTGTTTTCCTGGTTTTCAGTAATGTCATTATAGAGAGTATCGATCATTATTTTATTTGAAGAAGAAAATTGCATCATGAATTTCTGGTTCAAGGTGTGTACTTTGAATGGAGACTAGAACTTGTATACAATTCTTTTCATTCAGTCAGTTCAGTTCAGTTGCTCCGTCATGTCCAAATCTTTGTGACCCCATGGACTGCAGCGCGCCAGGTTTCCCTGCCTATCACCAACTCCTAGAGCTTACCCAAACTCATATCCATTGAGTCAGTGATGCTATCTAACCATCTCATCCTCTGTCGTCCCTTTCTCCTCCTGGCTTCAATCTTTCCCAGCATCAGAGTCTTTTCCAAGGAGTCAGTTCTTCGCATCAGGTGGCCAAAGTATTGAAGTTTCAACTTCAGCATCAGTCCCTCCAGTGAATATTCAGGACTGATTTCCTTTAGGATTGACTGGTTTGATCGCCTTGCTTATCTAATGGCTCTCCTCTAGGCAAGTACAGCAGTCCTTTATCTCTCAGAACTTTCAACTGAAGAACCGCATCAAAGGCTGATTGTCTTGTGGGTCCCTGTGTTTTCTTGTTGCACCATGCTTTTGACTGGTGGCTCAATGATAAAGAAGCCCCCTGCAATGCATTAGACACAGGTTCTATCCCTGTGTTGGTCAGGAAGATTCTCTGGAGAATGAAATGACAACCCACTCCAGGATTCTTCCTGGGAAATCTCATGGGCAGAGAAGCCTGATGGGCTACTATCCATGGGGTCACAAAAGAGTCAGACATGACTTAGCAACTAAACAACATGCTATTGAATGGCTTTCCAAACAAGGAGAAATTCTCTTTTCTTCATATTTAAGTTTACATTTTCCTCATAGTCCTGTTCAAAGTGAAAAATGTTCCCTTAGCCCAGTTTTACCTTATATACTTGACAGGATGAAAAACACTGGGCTATGTGACTTGGTGCTCAGATGTCCCCCCACCTGCTTGTCAATTGGAAGACTGTTCATCTTCACTCCCACTCCTTCCCAGAATGATGGTGGGCTAGGTGACATTTTCAAATTAGCTCCCTTTGATTTATGAATGGGCTTTACACCTGGAATAAATGCATTAATGCCATTTTCCTGTCAGAGTTCTGGCAAGCTCTTCTATTCATTGGGATTCAATTTTGCTAGATATTATGTGGGTAGCACCAGGAGAAAGGAGAAGAATCTGTGTGGTTGTTAGGTGGAAATAATTATAAACTTTCTGTAGGCAACAGCAATATCTCTGATAATCAAGTTAGGAGTCACATTCAAGTTGAAGCGTGAAGTCACTGAGACCATATGAAGATAAAGAAATAGCACTTCTTATGGTGGCACTCCATCCATTCGGAGAGAGGTAAGTGTCATGATAGCTTCAGTTCAGTTCAGTCACTCAGTCGTGTCCGACTCTTTGCAACCCCATGAATCACAGCACGCCAGGCCTCCCTGTCCATCACCAACTCCCGGAGTTCACTCAAACTCATGTCCATCGAGTTGGTGATGCCATCCAGCCATCTCATTGTTGTCCCCTTCTCCTCCTGTCCCCAATCTCTCCCAGAATCAGAGTCTTTTCCAATGAGTCAACCCTTCGTATCAGGTGGCCAAAGTATTGGAGTTTCAGCCTCAACATCAGTCCTTCCAATGAACACCCAGGATTGATCTCCTCTAGAATGGACTGGTTGGATCTCCTTGAAGTCCAAGGCACTCTCATGAGTCTTCAATACCACAGTTCAAAAGCATCAATTCTTCGGCAATCAGCTTTCTTCACAGTCCAACTCTCACATCCATACATGACCACGGGAAAAACTCTAGCCTTGACTAGACGGACCTTTGTTGGCATGATAGCTTACAAGGTCCTATTTAGGATCTGATCTCATGTTACATCTCTGATCATGCCTCCTACTCCTCTTACCTCATTCCCTCCATTTCAACCACACTGGTCTCCTTGGTGTCTCTTGGACAAGCCTGGTACACTCTGCTGTTGGGCCTTTGTATTGGCTGGAATTTTCTTTGCTCACATGTATGCTGGGCTAATTTCATCATTTCCTTCAAATCTTTGCTCAAATGTTACCTTCTCAACAATACTCTCCCTGACCTTCCTATATAAATGGGAAGCTTGTCTCCTACCTCTCACCTCTGAATATTACTTACCCTTCTCAACATCTTTCTTTTCCCATGGCACTTACCTATCATAAAATACTAACATTCATTTGCTTGGGTCTGTTATGGCCTGTCTCTCCTGCTAGGTGGATCCATATGAGAACAGGGATCTTGGTCTGCTTTATTCATTGATTTTTTTCCCCAAGTGACTAAAACAGTGCCTGGCATGTAGTGAGCCCTTAAAAAATATCTGACAAATAAAGGAAATATATGAGCCAGGGAGAACTTTACTGTCTGCATCTCCATATGATCCCTACCTCAGATTCTTTACCATTTGAGCCACCAAAGAATCTGCCTGCAATGTAGGAGACTTAGGTTCGATCCCTGGGACAGGAAGATCCCCCAGAGAAGGGAATGGCTACACACTCCAGTATTCTTGCCTGGAAAATTCTATGGACTACAGTCCATGTGGTCACAAAGAGTTGGACACAATTAAGTGACTAACACTTTTTACTTGAAATTACTTATTTAATGTCAGTATTTCCCCATAGATGGTAGAAGCCATTAGTGCAAGGTCATGTCTATCATATTTTTTGTACCCAGAACATTTGCATAATACCATGAAAACAATAGGTACTCAATTGCTTATTGTATGAAGAAATATAATTTAATTGTGATGACATTTGTTCTCTATTTCCTTAATAACTGTTTTGTTTCAGTCTTAAGCTAGATGCTAGAGTAATCTGTACTGTCCATTCCACATCACTAGCTATGTGTTAATGACACTCTAGGCTAGATACCTGGAAAAGCTAACATCTCACTTATACCTTAAAAGGACCAGAAGAAAACACTCTTTAAAAAGGCACATGGAAAAATTACTTAACAAATAATTAATTTGGACCTCATAATTTTTTTTCCAAATATTCTTTCCCAGGAAGTACTGCTGCTGCTGCTGCTGCTGCTAAGTTGCTTCAGTCGTGTCCGACTCTGTGCGACCCCACAGACAGCAGCCGACCAGGCAAAAACACTGGAGTGGCTTGCCATTTCCTTCTCCACCAGGAAGTACTAGGAGAGATTAAATAGTCTTCTTCACTCTCTAATCTTAGGTGGCTCTGGATGGCATCTTTCACTTTGCCTGTTTTGTTTTCTTTAGGGGCTTACCTTTCCCTAGACTGCACTCTTCTGGTGGTTTGTTTTGTCTCTTCACTACAATGATAAGTGCCGTGTGAGGATGCATTCGTTGTCTAGGGCTGCTAAAACGAATGATTACAGACTTGTTGGCTTAAAACAACAGAGATATATTCTCTTATGGTTCTGGCAGCCAGAAATCTAAACTCAGCCAGAAATGTTGTCAGTGCTGGGTTCCCTCTGAAATCTCTCAGGGAGAATCCTTCCTTGCCTCCCCTGGCTTCTGGTGACTATCCTGGCATTGCATGCATACATAACTCAAACCTCTGCCTTCCTCTTCTCGTGACCTGCTCCCCTGTGCTTCTCCTCTGTGTCTGTCTCTGTTTCCCCTTCTCTTCTAAAGACTTATTATAGGATTTTTGACCCATCCTAACTTGGAATGAGTTGGACAAGACTGTGGTCCGTGTGATTAGATTGACTAGTTTTCTGTGATTATGATTTCAGTGTGTCTGCCCTCTGATGCCCTCTCGCAACACCTACTGTCTCACTTGGGTTTCTTTTACATTGGACGTGTGGTATCTCTTCACGGCTGTTCCAGCAAAGCACAGCCACTGCTCCTTACCTTGGACAAAGTCATCCCTCCTGACCTTGAACGTGGAGTAGCTCCTCTTGACCCTCCTGCACCTGAGCAGCCACTGCTCCTTGGACGTGGGGTCACTCCTCTTGGCCACTGCCCCTGACTTCAGACGTGGGATACCGCCTCTCGGCCACCACCCCTAAGCCATGCCATGTGGGGCCACCCAAGATGGATGGGTCATGGTGCACAGGTCTGACAGAAGGTGGTCCACTGGAGAAGGGAATGGCAAACCACTTCAGTATTCTTGCCTTGAACAGTATGAAAAGGAAAAATGATAGGATACTGAAAGAGGAACTCCCCAGGTCGGTAGGTGCCCAGTAAGCTACAGGAGATCAGTGGAGAAATAACTCCAGAAAGAATGAAGGGGGAAGGAGCCAAAGCAAAAACAACACTCAGTTGTAGATGTGACTAGTGATGGAAGCAACGTCCAATGCTGTAAAGAGCAATATTGCATAGGAACCTGGAATGTCAGGTCCATGAATCAAGGCAAGTTGGAAGTGGTCAAACGGGATGGCAAGAGTGAACATCGACTTTCTAGGAGTCAGCGAACTAAAATGGACTGGAATGTGTGACTTTAACTCAGATGACCATTATATTTACTACTGTGGGCAGGAATCCCTTAGAAGAAATGGAGTAGCCATCATGGTCAACTAAAGAGTCCGAAATGCAGTACTTGGATGCAATCTCAAAAATGACAGAATGATCTCTGTTTGTTTCCAAGGCAAACCATTCAATATCACGGTGATCCAAGCCTATGTCCCAACCAGTAACTCTGAAGAAGCTGAAATTGAATGGTTCAATGAAGACCTACAAGACCTTTTGGAACTAACACCCAAAAAAGATGTCCTTTTCATTATAGGGGACTGGAATGCAAAAGTAGGAAGTCAAGAAACACTTGGAGTAACAGGCAAATTTGGCCTTGGAATACGGAATGAAGCAGGGCAAAGGCTAACAGAGTTTTCCAAGAGAATGTGCTGATCATAGCAAACACCCTCTTCCAACAACACAAGAGAAGACCCTACACATGGATATCACCAGATGGTCAACACCGAAATCAGATTGATTATATTCTTTGCAGCCAAAGATGGAGAAGCTCTATACAGTTAGCAAAAACAAGACCAGGAGCTGACTGTGGCTCAGATCGTGAACTCCTTATTGTCAAATTCAAACTTAAATTGAAGAAAGTAGGGAAAACCACTAGACCATTCAGGTATGACCTAAATAAAATCCCTTATGATTATACACTGGAAGTGAGAAATAGATTTAAGGGACTAGATCTGATAGAAACAGTGTCAGGCTTTAATTTTTTGGGCTCCAAATTCACTGCAGATGGTGATTGCAGCCGTGAAATTAAGACCCTTACTCCTTGGAAGGAAAGTTATGACCAACCTAGATAGCATATTAAAAAGCAGAGATATTACTTTGCCAATAAAGGTCCATCTAGTTAAGGCTATGGTTTTTCCAGTGGTCATGTATGGATGTGAGAGTTGGACTGTGAAGAAAGCTGAGTGTTGAAGAATTGATGCTTTTGAACTGTGGTGCTGGAGAAGACTCTTGAGAGTCCCATGGGCTGCAAGGAGATCCAACCAGTTCATCCTAAAGGACACCAGTCCTGGGTGTTCATTGGAAGGACTGATGTTGAGGCTGAAACTCCAATACTTTGGCCACCTCTTGTGAAGAGTTTACTCATTGGAAAAGACCCTGATGCTGGGAGGGATTGGGGGCAGGAGGAGAAGGGAACGACAGAGAATGAGATGGCTGATGGCATCACTGACTCGATGCACATGAGTTTGGGTGAACTCCAGGAGTTGGTGATGGACAGGGAGGCCTGGCATGCTGTGATTCATGGGGTTGCAGAGTTGGACATGACTGAGTGACTGAACTGAACTGAACTCAGAATGATCTTATCTCAAAAACCTTCACTGAATTACGTTGCAAAGATTCCTTCTCCAAATAAGATTGAATGTATAGGTTCCAGGTGGACTTATCTTTTGGAGGGCCACTATTCATCCCACTACAGGGGCTTGATTATGTGAATCAGCGCTATATCCCTAGTATGGAGGGTGATTCCTTGTAGATGTTGTAGAGGTGGCTCAATCAATATTTGTGGAATGATATAAAGGAAAAGGCTGGTGGCTCAGAGGTTAAAGCGTCTGCCTCCAGTGCGGGAGACCCGGGTTCGATCCCTGGGTTGGGAAGATCCCCTGGAGAAGGAAACGGTAACCCACTCCAGGATTCATGCCTGGAGAATCCCATGGACGGGGAAGCCTGGTAGGCTACAGTCCACGGGGTGGCATATAGTTGGACACGACTGAGCGACGGAACGGAACAGATAAAGGAAAAAGCTTCTCAGGGGGCACTAGTGGTAAAGAACCTGCCTGCCAATTCAGGAAACATAATGAGAGAGGTGTTTGATCCGGGTTGGGAAGATCCCCTGAAGGAGAGCATGGCAACCCACTCTAGTATTCTTGCCTGGAGAAGCCCATGGACAGAGGAGCCTGGTGGGTTACAGTCCATAAGGTCACAAAGAGTCGAACTCGACTGAAGCGACTTAGCACACACATACACATAAAGGGAAAAAGGACACAGAATACAATGGGTCCCTGTTGACTGCCTCGCAAATACCAAATACAATGGCAGTGAAACTGTTAGAATCCCAGAGCCTGAGCCAGAAGATCCTTCAGAGGGAGTCAAAGGGCAAAGTACTTTAGAGCAAAGCCAAATCAGTCTTTGAGATTTAAGCCTCTAAACTCACCTCTCTCTTTCCCTTATGTTTTGGTTCTCAAGGAGGAGAACCACCAAGAAAATCAAAAGCTGGGCAAGTACCAATTATAGAATGTTACTAGCAGAGTTAATAATTGCGTGCAAAGAGAGAAGGAGAAAAAGGTGCATGCAGAAACCCTGGGTTCTCGCTATAGTTGCCACCACCTGCGCTCAGTTTTGCCTCAGGCACAGTTAAGTCATCAGAACATGGGATGTGGTTTCCATACCAGGTGACCTCTCTTTTAGTAAAAGACCAACACATGTAAAAGAACTTCAAAAGCTATTAGTCTGTGCATAGGCTTTGTTGCGTGGCAGGCCCAGTTGCAGGAGAATTTAAAGAAAAGATTATAATGAGGGCAGAAGCTGTTGAAAATACAGTTTTTTAGCTGGTTATGAGAGGGTGGTTAAGATACAGCTACGTGAGACTTTCCCAAGGAGGAAGATGTTGAGGAAAGGCACAAAGGCAGGGATGTACACGGCATAGGGAAGATTTTCACAGCATGGGTCTGAGAGGAAACAGGTTAATTTGGAGAAGATAGCAAGTTCGAGTGCATCAGGGGAAGTCAGGTTAGACGTGAGTTGAACAGAAAGGATAGTGAATTCATTTTTCAAAATTGGCTTTCTTTCTAGTTGAAAATGATCAGAACTCACTTTTTGGTCTCATCTCATCTCTTCATCTCTTAATATATTCTCTCTGACAGTGGGCAGCTGTGTAAAAAAGAAATGTCTTCACTTGCCCTAACCAGATGAATCCTGCTATTTTGCTTTTTGTTATCTTAAAGCCATGGCCACTGAGTAATCTTCATCTGTTAGCTTTTCAGCACTTTGCCTTCTAAATAGCATCATAGGTCACATTCTGCTTTTTATTTTACAATTTTTTCCAGTCCTCCTGTGATTTTTTTTCCTCTCTCAAATGTTCATTTTTTTCTAAATGTTGTCATATAGCAATTCTTGTTTCTTGTTATATCAGATTTAGTTCCTTAAAAGTATTTGACTGCAACCAGAATTCCAGTTCTGGAAAATTGTAATGGATTTTCACTCTAGTTTGTTTTCCCTACTCATAACATCATATTTGAAATGAATGAAAGTTATTGTATTCTTAGATCTTAGCATCGGCATTAGCTTAATGGTAATTCTTTTCATAAAGTGCTTTGGAAACTAAGTTTTTCAACTCTATATTAATTATTTAAGCACTGGAGCTGAAGAACAATTCAAAGGAACTCTGAACTAGTGCTAATCTTTGGGTTGGCTACCCCAACCTTTTTAAACCTTCAAAAGACTCTGAAGAGCAAATTCCCGAAGAATTTTAAATGAGCAAAAGTACAAGAACCAATTAAGAAAATAATTGGTGATGATTGTATTGGAAATTTAGACTAAGATTTGTGTTGAAATGAAGTGCGAAATGGTAAGCCAAAGCAAAATACAAAAAAATAAAAAGGTATAGCTCTTATATGATAAAACGGAAAACAAACTGGAATCTTTAATCAGAAGTGATGGATTTTTTTTTATGGCACTAATTTATTATCTAAGTCAAGGAATATGAACACTTTGAATGATGTATTAATAATTTCTTAAAAGATGCAGAACTATGCTTTGTTTGCCCATTTAGTATGCCACTGGTCAATAAAAATTAAGTATATGATATTAAATTCCATGTTGAATGTTTTTATATTGGAAGAGAAGGGGACGAATAATTAATAAAATTTGTTACATACAGTAATTATCAAATGTCAGTTCTTCCTTTTTTTGTAAAAGAACTCAGGGCAATGTGCCCAGCTTAAAAAATAGATTTTCCAGTTTACTTTGCAGTTAAGTAGAGGGGGCTCTGTGACTAATTTCTGATCAAAGAAGGGTAAATGAAAGTTACACCTGAACAGGCTTCCAAAAGGGAGAGTTGAATTCTTCCTCCATTGTGCTCAGCAGCCCTCTTGACTATGTGGTGACTTCAAGGATTGAAAATAGGAGGTATCTGGGCCCCTAAAGATTTCTGGTTGTCAACTTAAGGTTGTAACACCAGCCTTATACTGCCTACCCCCTGGGCATCTTTTCTGTAGAATAAATCTTTGTGTGTTTAATCTGCTGGAGTTGGATCTCTCTTGCCAGCAGCCAACTTAAACTACTAACTTATACACATGCCCATGTAGTGTCAGTTGCTTCTCAAATACTATGTCTAAATTGTCTCAACCTCACTTTGCTTCACATATTACTGATTTAAAGCATCTGAGGACCTGACTAAGGTCATAAAAATATTTACGTGAGTTAGGATTTGAACTTAACTCAGATCATATGCATCCAAGGGCTAAAGTTTCCTACACAGTTGTGATCTCACCCGAAGGCTTATTTCAGGGATTGAGCTTAGACCTGGTGTCTCTCTTAAGATTTCCATTTTGAAGCTTTAAATTTTTTTTTTAAATTTTATTTCTTTCTTTATTTTTGGCTGTACTTGGTTTTCGTAGCTGTGTGGGCTTTCTCTAGTTGGGCTGTGTGGGCTTCTCATTGAGGTGGTTTCTCTTGTCGAGGAGTATGGGCTCTGGGCATGTGGGCCCAGTTGCACACAGGATTTGTTGTCCCCACAGCATACGGGATCTTCCTGGATCATGGGTTGAACCCATGTTTCCTGCATTGGCAGGTGGATTCTTAACTACTGTGCCACCAGGGAAGTCCAAGATTTCAGTTTTGAATTTCCAGCATGATAGCATTTCTTGGCACTGCTAAGAGGAAGTATGGGAAGGGCTTTGTCCAGTATAATCAGACTCCACATCCTTTGGACCTGTGTATTGGGAACATTAGAATCAAAAGAAAAACTCTCCAAAGGAAGACGAAATTGAGGACAACAGTTCATGCATCAGCATCCTTTCTTGAGCTCCATAATAACCATGGAGTTTATTTAGAGTTATTTAGCTAAGTGGCAGAGAAGGCAATGGCACCCCACTCCAGTACTCTTGCCTGGAAAATCCCATGGATGGAGGAGCCTGGTAGGCTGTAGTTCATGGGGTCGCGAAGAGTCGGACGTGACTGAGCAATTTGACTTTCACTTTCATGCATTGGAGAAGGAAATGGCAACCCACTCCAGTGTTCTTTCCTGGAGAATCCCAGGGATGGGGGAGCCTGGTGGGCAGCCATCTATGGGGTTGCACAGAGTCAGACATGACTGAAGCGACTTAGCAGCAGCAGCAGCAGCAGCAAAGTGGGGTTGATTGTATACAACTTTCTCCTAAAGTCCATGACTCTAATAGAGGAATAATGATCAGTAACCCTTCTTCCGAAGAACTGATGCTTCTGAACTTTGGTGTTGGAGAAGACTCTTGAGAGTCCCTTGGACTGCAAGGAGATCCAACCAGTCCATTCTAAAGGAGATCAGTCCTGGGTGTTCACTGGAAGGACTGATGCTAAAGCTGAAACTGCAATATTTTGGCCACCTCATGCGACGAGTTGATTCGCTGGAAAAGACTCTGATGCTGGGAGGGATTGGGGGCAGGAGGAGAAGGGGACGACAGAGAATGAGATGGCTGGATGGCATCACCGGCTGGATGGACATGAGTTTGAGTGAACTCCGGGAGTTGGTGATGGACAGGGAGGCCTGGCGTGCTGTGATTCATGGGGTCGCAAAGAGTCGGACACGACTGAGCGACTGAACTGAACTGAACTGAACCCTTCTTCCCAGGCTTCCTCTGGTGGCTCATTGGTAAAGAATCCTCCTGCCAATGCAGGAGAAGTGGGTTCAGTCCTTGGGTTGGGAAGATACCCTGGAGGAGAAGATGGCAACCCACTCCAGTATTCTTGCCTGGAAAATTCCATGGGCAGAGGAGCCTGGTGGCTACAGTTCATGGGGTGGCAGAAGAGTGGGATATGACTTAACGACTGAACAACCCTTCTTCCTACACCATTCTTGTTCCCCAGTGGTTTCCAGGGCAAATCCTCAGCAGTGCTTGTCCACCTTATTGCAAGACCTCTAGCTGGTCTCCCTCTGCTGGTCTCTGGCTCACTCCAGGTGGCTGTATGTACCTGCCCTCGAGTCCCCTTTTCCAACACAAACAGGAATCTGTTATTCCCCTTCCTTATAAATTTCCAGTGAATCCCATTACCTTCAGCGTGGAGCCCAAACTCTTTGACCTGTCATTGTATCTCTTAACTCTACAGTTTATCCCCTATAGCTTCATCCCTTCATGTGAATGCTCATCTTTCCATAGGTCACACTGAGCTTCCCTTTCTGCAACATTCTCTTTTACACCCAGCCCACTTCAGGCTAACCAGTTCTGACAACATACCATTAGAAACAGGCTATTTTTGAATTTAACTTACATTGCTCATTTATGATGCCTAGGTCCCACTTCCCAAAGGTCTTACCTTTGCTATGAAGGTACCAGTGTTATCTTTATTTTTCTCTTTCCTCCTATTCTCTCAAGTGATTTTAACAGAGGGCTGATTTTAACAGCGTGAACTTATTTCTCCTGACATTGGGTAATACTTGCAATTTAAGTGTGTCACTGAACAACCTTGAGGCATTGCCTCCTATCCATTTTTTCCCAGCTGAATTGGCAATATTACTTTTTTATTCTCTAAAGAATTTGTTTTCTCAGTTTGTAGATAACATACATTTTCTTCTTGGTTCAGCATCTCAGCTTCATTATTTATTACCCTTTAAAAAAAAAATGTTCATGACCTCTTTAGTCCTAGTAATGAAGCGACAAACGACTGTTCTAAATTTAGCCTATTTGTTGGGCTGAGAGGAAGGTGTCATTTTGAGGGCATTCAAGTGCCCTATTGTTTCCCCATGCCCTCTAATTTAGCAGAGCCTGATCTTCTTTTAGGATTTCACAGCTCTCTGGGGTTATTTTAAATGTTCATTGAAGGAGAATGAGCTCAGAGCATTCATCTCTCCTCGTTGCTTCTCTAACGCTTCTTTATGCAGATAATTCCCAAATCCATCTCTAATATCAGTAGCAAGTTCCAGATGCCTGTCTCAGCACTGGTTGGGCATTTCCACCAAGATAGTCTACCAGGACTTAAAATTTAATGTCTAAAAATGAACTCTCAACATCCCATACAACAAACGATCTCTCCTCCCAAAAGATGTAGATATATTAACGGTGCTATCTTGGTCAAAACCATCCAGATAATTTCATCAGTTTCTTTCCTGTTCAAAAATTACAGGAAATTAAACTCATAAACCTGATGTTCAAAGAGTTCTACAGACTGACCCTGATGTCTCTCTAGCTTCCTGCTTCACTATTTCCCACCAATCCTTCTCTATGATCAGGCATGTATTCACTGCTACAAAGAATATATTTTCACCATATTTAAGTAATATTCCTGCAAGAATGTCCTACTTTCTCTAGTTAGAAAGTTGCAATGAAGGGGCTTCCCTGGAAGTCCAGTGATTAAGACTTTGCCTTCCAATGCACAGGGTGCATATTTAATCTCTGGTCAAGGAGTTAAGGTCCCACATGCCTTGTGGCCAAAAAACCAGAACAAAAAACAGAAGTATTACTGTAACAAATTCAGTAAAAGAATTTTAAAAACGTAAAAAAAAAAAAAAGAAAGAAAGAAAGTTGTAATGAAGTTGCTGAAGGCTTGGATTCTTTGGTGAAAAATATTCTGATTCTCTGGAATATAAAGGTTACTTTAGTAGACTTTGAGTATGTGCCACTCCCTTGGTAGACATTAAACAGAATTATAGAGGATTTAACGTGACTTGTAAAAGTTAGTACAAAATTAATGATGAAAACTAGAACTATTTATAAAGAGCAGGAAGAAATGTTAACAGATAATCTGAGGTGAAATATTTGCTATAATGGGTCACAACGTGGCTGACTTTCCAAGCAGCTGAGTCAAATCACGAGGTCATTGGGTCATATCATCCTCATTTAATGGCTTAATTTTTCAAAACAGGAAATATGTGAAAAAGCTCTGCAGAAAGCAATATTTTTCTGGAACAAAATCTCACAACACATTTACAGTGTGAGTCTCTTTTCATAGGTAAATCTAGTTCACAGTAAAAAAGGGACAAAGGCACTTCTTGCCTGAAATCTTCCAATATTAACTCCTTATAAAGAATATAGTATGAAATGAAGAGCTGAGAGAGTGTGATTCTGGATCGCACTTTCTACTGATCTAACAATACTAAGGCAGAGCTTGGGGAAAAAAATCGGTGCTGTGCTTGCCTATTCAACTCTGTCCTGTTGGATATATTAGATATAAGAGTTTTAGATGCAGTCAATTTCTCTGACAAGCGCTTGTTCTGCATGAAGTCTATGTTGCTGATAAAAGTGAGAACCACATGCTTAGAGAAAAGGTGAAAAGAAGGCAGAGTTCTCATTCCGTTGTGAATGTTTAAAAGCCAGAGTTGTGTTCCACCCAGACAGTCTAGTCTATTTCATCTCAGATGACCAGAAATGGAACCAACTTTCTCCTCCCCTCAAAAAGCCCCCAATGTTAAGTTATGAGATTGTATCTATAAAACTATGATTACAATATTACCTATAAGTGTGTCTATGTAAAAAGACTGGAAATGGAAATTGAAACAAGTTAAATTTTTTATTGAATTAAATTTTATTAAAAGGATAGAATTATGGGGTAAATGATTTCTGGTCTTAAAATTTGCTTGCCAGTTAAGATAATGTTTGTTGTCTAGTCACTAAGTTGTGTCTGACTCTGTGACCCCATGAACAGTAGCCCACCAGGCTCCTCTGTGCATGGAATTTCCCAGGCAAGAATACTGGAGTGGGTTGCCATTTGCTACTCCAGAGGATCTTCCCAACCCAGAGATAGAATCCACCTCTTCTGGATTGTCAAGCGAGTTCTTTCCCACTGTGCCACCAGGGAAGCCCTAAGATAATGCTTAACAACAACTAAATATAGTAAAAGAGCTTTTCATCTTCTTCAGCTAATTTAGTTGTGTAAGACTCAAAGTAAGCTATAATGTCTTCAACAAAAATATTTGACACTCAGTTCTCTTTTCCAGTGAAAAGACTGACCCAGGAGAAAGAGGGAGTGACTACTTTTTCCCTCTACCCCTCTTGTTCTCTAAATAACACCCTTTCCTGAGTTAAATCCCTAATTCTCTTTTTTTTTTCCTTAGGTTGGAAATTTTCTATTTTTTTTTCAGAATTCTTTTTAAAAATTGATTTATTTTTAATGGAGGATAATTGCTTCACAAGATTGTTGGTTTCTTCTGTACATCAACATGCACCCCAATGTTCTTATGGGATCTGATGCTGTTCCCTAGAGGATGGTTTCTCTCTCATCTCCATTTTAACTTCTATCCTAGGGCTCAAAGGGTCATATATTCTGTTTTGGCATTCTTCTGATGTAATTTAATCATCAATACCACTGTTCATTCCCTAACACCATTATCTGGTGTCCATAGAATAAATTTCTATGCTTTCTTTGTTATTTGTACTTCTGGAAATATTACTATGTTGGTCATGACATGACAAGATGGAAAAAACAAAAGTGATATAGCATGTCTTACAATTCTTTGTAAAGTTGGTAAATATCCATTACTAAGAAACTAGCACAAAGTCATCCTGGGACTATGCTTTCTGGTGACATAACAATTCTAAAATAGGTCTAGGGGAACACAAAATGTTGGGCAGTTAAAGATTTTGTTCATCGTACTCCTAATGATTTTGGTCATAGCCTTGGTTTCTCTTGGGTCTTAACTCCAGAGTAGGGAGGAGATCTTGTTGACCTCACATTTCTCTCCCTTTCTCTGGCCATTCTGACTTTATCTGTCCTTGAGATAGGCCAGCCATTTCCTTGTCCTTTGATTTCCTAGTCCTAGAATGTTTTATCCCTGGGGACACATGTGTCTGTTTTTTCTTTCAGCTTCCAAGTGTCAGATATAATGTCACCTCAGAGACACTTTCTATAAGCATCTAATATAAAATACCTTTTGCCTTGTATGCCCTATCCAATAATCCTATTTTATTTTTGCCATGTATAAGAACATGCATTTATTGCTTACTTCCTGACCATCTATTTCCAAAACCTGAATAGAATAGGCTATTTTCTGTCTTGTTCACTGCTGATTTCTAGTTCTTATAATAATCCATGGCAGATCGAAGTTGCTCTGTTGAACAATGAGTTCCGTGTAAATATAAGAGTCTCATCCAGATGTGGGCAGCTTTCTGATCAGGGGAAGTCTAGGACCGGGCAGACAATAGAACAGTTGTATTTTCCAAATACAATTAGTAAGTCAGTTAGTCGTTCCGTTGTGTCCAACTCTTTGCGACCCCATGGACTGTAGCACACCAGGCTTCCCTGTCCATTACCAACTCCCAGAGCTTGCTCAAACTCATGTGCATCAAGTCAGTGATGCCATCCAACCATTTCATCCTCGGTCATCCCTTCTCCTACTGCATTCAATCTTTCCAAGCTTCAGGGTCTTTTCCAATGAGTCAGTTCTTCACATCAGGTGGCCAAAGCATTGGAGTTTCAACTTCAGCATCAGTCCTTCCAACAAATATTCAGGACTGATTTCCTTTAGGATGGACTGGTTGGGTCTCCTTGCATTCTAAGGGACTCTCAAGAGTCTTCTCCAGCACCACAGTTCAAAAGCATCAATTCTTTGGCCCTCAGCTTTCTTTATAGTCCAACTCTCACATCCATACATGACTACTGGAAAAACCATAGCTTTGACTGGACGGAACTTTGTTGGCAAAGTAATGTCTCTGCTTTTGAATATGCTGCTTAGTTTGGTCATAACTTTCCTTCCAAGGAGTAAGCATATTTTAATTTCATGGATGCAGTCACCATCTGCAGTGATTTTGGAGCCCAGAAAAATAAATTCAGCCACTGTTTCCACTGTTCCCCATCGATTTGCCATGAAGTGATGGGACCAGATGCCATGATCTTAGTTTTCTGAATGTTGAGCTTTAAGCCAACTTTTTCACTCTCCTCTTTCACTTTCATCAAGAGGCTCTTTAGTTCTTCTTCACTTTCTGCCATAAGGGTGGTGTCATCTGCATATCTGAGGTTATTGATGTTTCTCCCGGCAGTCTGTGCTTCATCCAGCCCAACGTTTCTCATGATGTTCTCTTCATATAAGTTAAATAAGCAGGGTGACAATATACAGCCTTGATGTACTCCTTTCCCGATTTGGAACCAGTCTGTTGTTCCATGTCCAGTTCTAACTGTTGCTTTTTGATCTGCGTACAATCTCTCAGGAGGCAGGTCAGGTGGTCTGGTATTCCCATCTCTTGAACAATTTTCCACAGTTTGCTGTGGCCCACACAGTCAAAGGCTTTGGCATAGTCAATAAAGCAGAAGTAGATGTTTTTCTGGAACTCTCTGGTTTTTTGATGATCCAATCAATGTTGGCAATTTGATCTCTTGTTCCTCTGCCTTTCCTAAATCCAGCTTGAACATCTGGAATTTCATAGTTCACGTACTGTTGAAGCCTGGCTTGGAAGATTTTGAGCATTACTTTGCTAGTGTGTGAAATGAGTGCAATTGTGTGGTAGTTTGAGCATTCTTAGACATTGCCTTTCTTTGGGATTGGAATGAAAACTGACCTTTTCCAGTCCTGTGGCCACTGCTGAGTTTCCCAAATTTGGTGGCATATTGAGTGCAGAACTTTCACAGCATCATCTTTTAGGATTTGAAATAGCTCAACTGGAATTCCATCACCTCTACTAGCTTTGTTCATTGTGAGGTTTCCTAAAGCCCACTTGACTTTGCATTC
The DNA here is from genome assembly GCF_049115385.1 of Moschus berezovskii. Classification (NCBI taxonomy): domain Eukaryota; kingdom Metazoa; phylum Chordata; class Mammalia; order Artiodactyla; family Moschidae; genus Moschus; species Moschus berezovskii. Next base: position 76,081,518 of record NC_142469.1, on the reverse strand, counting down.
CAGGATGTCTGGCTCTAGGTGAGTGATCACTCCATTGTGATTATCTGGGTCCTGAAGATCTTTTTTTGTACAGTTCTTCTGTGTATTCTTGCCACCTCCTCTTAATATCTTCTGCTTCTGTAAGATCCATACCATTTCTGTCCTTTATTGTGCCCATCTTTGCATGAAATATTCCCTTGATATCTCTAATTGTCTTGAAAAGATCTCTAGTCTTTCCCATTCTATTGTTTTCCTCTATTTTTTTCAATGATCACCGAGGAAGGCTTTCTTGTCTCTCCTTGCTATTCTTTGGAACTCTGCATTCAAATGGGTATGTCTTTCCTTTTCTCGTTTGCCTTTACTTCTCTTCTTCTCTCAGCTATTTGTAAGGCCTCCTCAGGCAACCATTTTGCCTCTTTGCATTTCTTTTTCTTGGGAATGGTCTTGATCACTGTTGCCTGTACAATGTCATGAACCTCCATCCATAGTTCTTCCAGCACTCTGTCTATAAGATCTAATCTCCTGCACCAGGAGACCCCACAGAGATTGAGCCAGACCTGCCTTTGAGTGTTTGAATATCTCCTGTGGGGGTATGGGTCAGCAGTGGCCTGCCACAGGGGCAGGGGCTCTGGGTGCAGCAGACCTGGTGTGGCCAAAGCCCTCTTCTAGGATGTCATTAACCCTGCCATAGAGCCACCAAGCAAATGACCCACACACTGTAGAACAGTTATACCAAATGAATTCTGGCATTGTTAAGAAAGTTCTAGGATGAACAGCAGATTTCCCAATTTGGGAATCTGGCAAAGGGAATTTGACTTTGGAGGCCAGTGGGATTTGATTACAGAAGTTACACAGGCCTGGGGAACAGACTCATCAAGGACACAAATAAAACCTTGTGCTCACCTAGACCCAGAAGAAAGGAGCAGTGACCCCGCCAGAGACTGACCCAGACTTGCCTGTGACATCCAGGAGTCTGGTGGAGGTGTGGGTCGGCGGTGGCCTGCTGCAGAGTTGGGGGCACTGAGTGCAGTAGTGCACATACAGGACCTTTTGAAGGAGGTCGTCACTGTGTTCATTACCTCCACCATAGTTTGATCTCAGGTCAAGCAACAGGGAGAGAACACAGCCCCACCATCAACACAAAATTGGATTAAAGATTTACTGAGAATAGCCCTGCCCATCAGAACAAGACCCAGTTTTCTCCACAGTCAGTTGCTCCCATCAGGAAGCTTCCCTAAGCCTCTTATCCTTATCCTTCAGAGGGCAGACAGAATGAAAACCACAATCACAGAAAACTAACCAAACTGATCACATGGACCACAGCCTTATCTAACTCAATGATACTATGAGCCATGCCGTGTAGGGCCACCCAAGACAGATGGGTCATGGTGGAGAGTTCTGACAAAATCTGGTCCACTGGAGAAGAGAATGGCAAACCACATCAGCATTCTTGCCTTCAGAACCCCATGGCAGTAAGAAAAGGCAAAAAGATATGGAAGATGAACTCCCCAGGTCGGTAGGTGCCCAATATGCTACTGAAGAAGAGTGGAGAAATAGCTCAAGAAAGAATGACAAGACGGAACAAAAGTGAAAACAACACCCAGTTGTGGATGTGAGTGGTGATGGAAGTAAAATCTGATGCTGTAAAGAACAATATTGCATAGGAACCTGGAATGTTTGGTCCATGAATCACAGTAAATTGGAAGTGGTCAAACAGGAGATGGAAAGAGTGAACATTGATATTTCAGGAATCAGTGAACTAAAATGAACTGAAATGGGTGAATTTAATTCAGATGACCATTATATCTACTACTGTGGGCAAGAATCTCTTAGAAGAAATGGAGTAGCCATCATAGTCAACAAAAGAGTCCAAAATGCAGTACTTGGATGCAGTCTCAAAAACAACAGAATGATCTTTCTTTGTTTTCAAGACAAACCATTCAGCATCACAGTAATCCAAGTCTATGACCCAAACACTAATGTTGAAGAAGCTGAAATTGAATGGTTCTATGAAGACCTACTTTTGGTTCCAAATAGGAAAGGGAGTACATCAAGGTTGTATATTGTCACCCTGCTTATTTAACTTATATGCAGAGTACATCATGAGGAACGCTGGGCTGGAAGAAGCACAAGCTGGAATCAAGATTGCCGGGAGAAATATCAATCACCTCAGATATGCAGATGACACCACCCTTATGGCAGAAAGTGAAGAGGAACTCAAAGTCCTTTTGATGAAAGTGAAAGAGGAGAGTGAAAAGGTTGGCTTGAAGCTCAACATTCAGAAATGGGCATCTGGTCCCATCACTTCATGGCAAATAGATGGGGAAACAGTGGAAACAGTGTCAGACTTTATTTTTTAGGGCTCCAAAATCACTGCAGATGCTGATTGCAGCCATGAAATTAAAATATGCTTGCTCCTTGGAAGGAAAGTTATGACCAGCCTAGAATATTAAAAAGCAGAGACATTACTTTGCCAACCAAGGTCTGTCTAGTCAAGGCTATGATTTTTCCTGTGGTCATGTATGGATGTGAGAGTTGGACTGTGAAGAAAGCTGATCGCTGAAGAATTGATGCTTTTGAACTGTGGTGTTGGAGAAGACTCTTGAGAGTCCCTTGGACTGCAAGGAGATCCAACCAGTCCATTCTAAAGGAGATCAATCCTGGGTGTTCATTGGAAGGACTGATGCTAAAGCTGAAACTCCAGTACTTTGGCCCCCTCATGCAACTAGTTGACTCACTGGAAAAGACTCTGATGCTAGGAGGGATTGGGGGTAGGAGGAGACAGGGATGGCAGAGAATGAGATGGCTGGATGGCATCACCGACTCGATGGACATGAGTTTGAGTGAACTCCGGGAGTTGGTGATGGACAGGGAGGCCTGGCGTGCTGTGGTTCATGGGGTCGCAAAGAGTCGGACACGACTGAGCGACTGAACTGAACTGAACTGAACTGAGGAAGACCTACAAGACCTTCTAGAACTAACACCCCCAAAAGATATCCTTTTCATCGTAGGGAACTGGAATGCAAAAGTAGGAAGTCAAGAGATACCTGGAGTAACAGGCAAATTTGGCCTTGGAGTACAAAATGAAGCAGGGCAAAGGCTAACAGAGTTTTGCCAAGAGAATGCACTTGTCATAGCAAACACCCTCTTCCAACAACACAAGAGAAAACTCTACACATGGACATCCCCAGATGGTCCATGCTGGAATCAAATTGATTATATTCTTTGCAGCCAAAGATGGAGAATCTCTATACAGTCAGCAAAAACACCTGGTGTGGCCAAAGCCCTCTTCTAGGATGCCATTAACCCTGCCATAGAGCCACCAAGCAAATGACCCACACACTGTAGAACAGTTATACCAAATGAATTCTGGCATTGTTAAGAAAGTTCTAGGATGAACAACAGATTTCCCAATCTGTGACTCAAATCATGAACTCCTTATTGCAAAATTCAGACTTAAATTGAAGAAAGTGGGGAAAACCACTAGACCATTCAGGTATGATCTAAATCAAATCCCTTATAATTATACAAATACAATACTAATTCACAAATACGCTACTAGTACTGTCGACAAGGAGATAGAGAATAAAGGTGTAACTGGAGTGGGATGCAGGAGATCCTGAAAGGTGCCCCTGAACATATGAAAGATGCAGAGCAGGAGAAAGATAGTTTCATTTAGAGTGTGAAATATCTTTATTTGGAGTGTAAAACAACTAGAATAGAAGCTAGAGTATCAACCAACCTGGGCCAATGGAAGTCTTTAAAAATTTTATCTTCTAAAAATGATGAATGAAAAAGGAAATGAGAATACCTCTCTGCACTGGTATGGATGAACCTCCAAATTACATTGTAAAATTTAGAAAATAAGAGAATATGAGAATTTTCTCTTAATCTTGTCCAGACCTTTCAATAAACAATTCTTGAATGAATAAATTAACAAAATATTTGTAAGAGGCACAAAATATAGTCAGGCAGGCCTGACCTCAACCACAGTCATGGAGTTTGTCTTTATCAGTGAGTCTACTCAGAGTTTTCACGGCAGTGTACAACTTTGGCCAACCCTTCCAGCCCCAGTCCCAGTTCTTTTCCGATTCTTCTTTTAACACTTCCCTCCATTTAACAGCTTAATAGCTGCTTCAGTCAGTATGGAATCTATTTTGAGGGAGGGGAGATGTGTAATTGTTAGCACTTCTTCAATAGTACTGTCAAGAACTGTGAGTGGTCTAAGATTTTATCCTATTTGCAAGCTAACAAGTCAGCTTTTTTCTGGCTCACGGCTACCTTCTCAAAAGGCAGAGGACGTGAGATTCCTGGGTCAGAGATAAATTTTTTTTTTATTAGAGTAAAGTGTTACCTACAGCTTCATGTCCCAGAGGTGCACAAGGGAGTGACACACATGGTCCTGGGTGGATGCTTGTACATGCAGTGTGTTGCATTATAGGAGAGGAACACTGAACTTGAGGAATCTGCCACTTTCATAGTAAGTGGAAGGAAGCCTAGTTTTTGTCTTAGGGGAGATGTAACCTCATCTCATTGTGCAGAAGGTGATGGCACCCCACTCCAGTACTCTTGCCTGGAGAATCCCATGGACGGAGGAGCCTGGTAGGCTGCAGTCCATGGGGTCGCGAAGAGTTGGACACGACTGAGTGACTTCACTTTCACACATTGGAGAAGGAAATGGCAACCCACTCCAGTGTTCTTGCCTGGAGAATCCCAGGGACGGGGGAGCCTGGTGGGCTGCCGTCTATGTGGTCACACAGAGTCAGACACGACTGAAGCAACTTAGCAGCAGCAACCTCATTTCATTGAGGTTTCAAACTCAACCCTGAGATGTAGCTTTTGTATAGAGCGGCCAGAGCCTTGCATTCTTGATGTGGCCAGAAAGATAATGCAGGGAAGCCCAAAGTCAAGAGATGATGACTTCTCTCAATATGGACCACAGTAGGTGTGAAGAGAGCTGGGTTTTGGTAGACACACAGAACAAACTTAAGATGTAATATTGGATAATAACATAGCTGCTGCTGCTGCTGCTGCTAAGTCGCTTCAGTCGTGTCTGATTCTATGAGACCCCATAGACGGCAGCCCACCAGGCTCCCCCATCCCTGGGGTTCTCCAGGCAAGAACACTGAGTGGTTGCCATTTCCTTCTCCAAGGCATGAAAGTGAAAAGTGAAAGCAAAGATGCTCAGTCAAGTCTGACACTCAGCAACCCCATGGACTGCAGCCTTCCAGGCTCCTCCATCCATGGGATTTTCCAGGCAAGAATACTGGAGTGGGTTGCCATTGCCTTCTCCAATAACATAGCAAAGGCTGACAAATGTTTAAAATTCTTTTCTAACATCAAGTAGAAATATTTGAGCATTTAGAATCTAGTAATTCTAAATGGTGTTTTCTATATTCAGATTCACAGTGAGAAAAATTTTATTTAGCAGGATTTCAAAAAATTGAATTTCTGAATACCCTAAATTCAGATCATAGCATTTTTTTCAAATTGCTCAACTTATATTTTTGTCGTTGTTCCTGCTTATGGATCTACTAAAGTAGTAGAATAAATACATTCCCTTCTTTTAGTACTTGGGATACAATATTAGGATCTCAACATTATATTATCAAAGGTACTTCACAGTTGGCCCCATGAAGAGTAGCTTCAACCCTTCTGAAGAGCTGAGAGAACTTCAATAAAAGAAAGAGATGAGATTGCTCAAGCCCAGGTTAGTAGTAGATGTGATGGTCATTTTATGTGTCAGCTTTGCTGGACCATGGTGCCTACATGTGTGGTCAAACATTCTGGATGTTTCTGTGGAGATATTTTGGTACACATTATGCAAATATATAATGACATATATCCATAGTGTAGTATTATAAATAACTGTCTTACTGCCCTAAAAATCTGTGCTCTGTCTATTCATCCTTCCTTCCCTTCTAATCCCTGACAACCATTAATCATTTTTTGTCTTCGTAGTTTTGCCTTTTCCAGATGTCATCATATAATTGGAATCATACAGTATGAAGTCTTTTCAGCTTGCCTTTTTCTCTTTAATAATATGCATTTGCATTTCCTCTATGTCTTTTCATGGTTTCGTAGCTCATTTCTTTTAGGCACAGAATAATATTCCATTGTCAGTATGGGCCACCATTTCTTTCTCCATTCACCTACTGAAAGGCATTTTGGTTGCTTCCAAGTTTTGGCAATTATGAATAAAGCTGTTATGAACACTCATTTTTGTGTGGATATATGTTTTCAATTAATTTGGGAAAATGCCAAGGAGCGTGATTGCTGGATTGAACAGTGAGAGAACATTAATTACATAAGAAATTACCAAAGTATCTTCCAGAGTGACTATACCGTTCTGTACACCCAACAGCAATGAATGAGAGGTCCTGTTGCTCCATATCCTTGCTGCCACTTGGTGTTGTTAGCGTTCCAGAGTTTGGACGTTCTAATAGGTATATAGTGGTTTTTATTGTTTTAAAAATATGCATTTCCCTGGTGAAATTTGATATGGAGCATCTTTTCATATGCTTATTTGCAATCTGTGTAGTTTCTTTGGCGAGGTGTCTATTCAGCCTTTTTGTCCATTTTTTAATTGGATTTTTTTATTGTTGAGTTTTCAAAGTTCTTTGCATATTTTGGATAACAGTCTTTTATCAGACATTAAGGCTTTTTATACAAAAATATTTGCTTTACTATTAATTTTTTTCTCTGGGTTGTGTATCCCAGTAAGTGATTATGATTGAGCTACCACAGATTTAACAGTCAGCTGCGATGTAAAAGGGAGGTGAAGCTGAGTTTACTAGTTTTAAAAATGTTTTGCATAAGACAGCGTGGGTGTGATGAAAAGTAGTGTGAAACAAGGAAGATGAAACAACTTAGCTTTTTAAAAAATGTCATGTTAAAATAAAATTGCCTCTCTAATGAAGAAAATGACAAACTTTTTTGGTATGTAATGTTGGAAAACCAATTTTATGACCTGATTTATATAGGGACCTTTTAACTTCTTCCTAAGGTAGTCCCAAGACACTTTAGCAAGGGCATTTTTGCAAAGCAATTTTTTGATCAACTTGCAAGATTAGTTTTGCCTGAGTTTAACTAGGTCATGCTTTCTTTTCTATCTCAGCAGAATCATACTTTAACAAAGCCCAAAACAGAGCAAATGTGGGATACACTTTTAGAAAATGTGGGTTTGAGATATTAACAAATTAGTTTGATAATTTTAAGTATTAGTTAGGGCTCTCTAGAGAAATGGAACTAATAAGATTTATATACGTACAAATAGAGATTTAGTTTTGAGGAATTGGCTCATAGAATTGTAGGAATTAGCAAGTCTGAAATCCATAGGGCAGACTGAGTGGCTGGAGATTCAGGTAAGAGTACAATTACTTAAAATGTGGAAATTATACATGTGGCTCATGTTATATTTTTACTGGTCCATGATGCTTTCACGCTTGTGAGAGAGAGGAAGAGGGATTAGGTAGGACGACTTGATCATGCAGCTCTAATAAAGTTTGGGCCAGGTTGATAAGAGGGGTCCTTGAGCAAAGGCTGGCCTTTGAAGGAGTCCCATGCTGGGCAGGAGGGAGTTGGCACTAGTATCCTAGCCTCACTCAGCTGTTGGCTGTAATTGTACTCCCAACTTCTGCATTGCTCAATGAAGCTCCATTTGTGTGGAGAACCCAGAACTGAGCACTGGATGAGGGCCATCCTCAGGACCTCTGAAACTTCCCTCAAGTTTGCGAGCTTTCTAAGCCTCGGGGGTAGGTTGAGATATTTGGGTTTGAAGACTTCTCCCTCGTCACTTCAATTAGCTACTGTTCTGGAGCCCTTACTCAGCCAAAATTGAGGCTGTAAGTCTTTGAAGTTCTGTTTTGGTTCACAGTCTGTGAAAAACACCATTGAGCAGAGAACATTGCAGAACTCCAACAACTGCCATTGTCTTTATTTCAGAGGTGATTCTCATAAAATGTGTGCAGCCTTTACAGCTGATCAGCCAATCTTGTACTGTTAGTTAAGGTCTAATGAGAAATGATTCTGTTCTCAAAGAGATTACAATCAGGTCTATGGGCTAATGCAATGGAAGTAGTTTTCTTTGAGTTTGAATGTTCTGTGAAGGAGCTGATTGCAAAGAAGAGAGAAGAGATTAAGATGCCAGGGTTTTGATGAAGTGATCAGTCCTTTTATGGAGGTGTTGCCAAAAAAATTTTTTTAAAGATACTTTAGAATGTAACCTTCACCATCCAAAGAAATGTCATTCTTTCTGTGTGTGTTGATACTAAATCTCCAAAGAAGGAAAAAAATAAGTTAATGCCACAGATAAAAAGCCTCAGTAGGAGAATCCCCCTCAGCGAAGTCAGGGATTATTCTGAAAGGTTACAGATGCTTTTCTAGTCATTAAATATTTTACATAATAATGAATATGATGAGTTATACATATTATTAGGTGCAAAATATCCTTGTGTATATTTTGTACAAATTTTATACCTGTTAACACGTATTTTACTCTCTAAGTAAGACAGTACAGTTTAGTGAATAATTAAGACTGTAGACCTTGAAAATCCATCAGGTTCCCCCTGGCAGCATGGACTTGAGTAATTATTTAGCTTTTCTGAGCCTCATTTTTTAAACTGTAAGCTGAAATGTTTATAGTACTCAGCCCATATTATTCACTGTGGGAATTAATTTAGGTGATGCATGTAAATACTTAGCATTGGGCCTAACACATAGTAAATGTTCAAGCAATAGTTAATATTATTTGAAGAGACAGAAACTGCTACACATTATCAGCTATTCAAGAAATGTCACATTTCTTGTTTTGCTAACTCGACTGAAAGTTTCCACCTGCCAAGGTTAGCAAAAAATGTCCAACATGAACCAAATGTCAGGCTCCTCTCCTCCCTCTGTATTGTAGAAGAACCTCTAGAGGTTATGCAATGCAGGAAAATGGGAATTGTCTCTGCTTATACATGATGGGGTGGCCATTGCGTTACTTCATTTGAAAACAGACAGCTCTAATAGAAGCTTGCTCTGTCAGTGAAGGAAGACAGCCTTCCAAGATGTGGGGGGCCAACTTGCCTTGGTTTACCTAGAACTCTCCTGGTTTTACAATGATAGTCCTGAATCATGGGAACTCCTGGAGCAAACTGGGGCAGCTGGTCACCCTTGAGCACTATCAGCCTTTTGAGAGTGACTGAATTGGAAATGGGAATGATCGTGTGAACTTTTCAGATCTGGGTCCCAGCACCTACCTTGGAAACCAGCAACATCACTGTGACTGGGGCCATGTCCCTATTGCATCCATTTCCTCCCTTTCTGATGGTCTTGTTTAATGCTTGGTAGACCTAGGATATAAAAACAACAGTTGATTTAAGAATTGCCCTCCTGGCAGAATACCCCTCTTGACAAGTCTCCATTTTATCAGAAAGGTTATGAATAAAACACAAAGGGCTATTAAGATCGCACCCACGTCAAAGACTCCAAGGACAGATCACATTCTAAAGTGTGGGTATGTGTCATATATGTGGAAATGAGAAAAATGGTGTAGATGAGTTTATTTGCACAGCAGAAATAGAGGCATAGACACAGAGAACAAATGTATAGATACCAAGATGGGGAGGGAGGAGGTGAGATGGATTGGGAGATTAGGATTGACACATATAACACTGCTATGTATAAAATAGATTACTAAAGATAACTGACGTATAGCACAGGGACCTCTACTCAGTGCTCTGTGGTGACCTAAATGGGAAGGAAATCTAAGAAAGAGGCATATATAAAGCTGATTCACTTTGTTGTACAGCAGAAACTAACACAACATTGTAAAGCAACCATCAATCAGTTCAGTTCAATCACTCAGTTGTGTTAGACTCTTTGCGACCCCATGGACTGCCACACACCAGGCTTCCCTGTCCATCACCAACTCCTGGAACTTGCTCATGTCCATTGAGTCGGTGTCGCCATCCAACCATCTCATCCTCTGTCGTCCCCTAAAACTATACTCCAATAAAATAAAATTTAAAAATAGATTAAAAGATAAAAATAAATAAATAAAATGTGGGCATGTGGGAATGGGAACCAACAATTCCACAGGTGAAAAAAGAGAGATAATTTATCGATAGGCTGTTTGGTCACACTGACTTCTTAACTTTTTACCACCAGCACCACTACCATTGTTAGACCATCACCACCACTGCTGTTATCTAAATTGGCCTTGCTAAGATATATCAATTAGCTCATTAATCCAAATCTCACCTAATAATTTTTGTTGGCTTCCATTGCTCTCCGATGTGATAACAAAAACCCTAGTTTTGTTTGCTGCAAATACCCAAAGTTTTTTCCTAAATGACCTCCCATCAAACCCAAGAAGGAAGCAAGAAGGAATGGCCTAGTGCACTCCTAACTTGCTCTCTTGCCTCTGGCTCTTCCTTCTCTAACCCATGCTGCAGAAATATCAGCTTAGGCTTCAAGTTTTAAAATGCTGCTGTCACCAAGGCTGTGAGTCTGCCCCCATTTTAAAAAAAGTTTTCAGGTTAAATTTCAATCAGTTTGGCAACTAAGGGACTCCACACACCAGCCTTAACATTTTATTCAAACTCTCCCTCTCATTATCCTCACGATGAAACTTCCAGAGAGACAGACAAGTCCTGCTGGCCCAGCCTTGCTCTTCCTCATCTTGGTGGCTAGACTGGCCTTATCTTTTCCTCCTTCTTCAAAATGACCCATCCCTCAAAGATGAGCTAAGTCACTCTTCCCTGAGGCATCTCTTCCTCTGCTGGAGCTGTCTTTCCTTCTTCTGGAACTTCTGGGAGAAGAAGCATGAGTTTCTCACCTGGGAAGCAACCAGGAGAGGAGGAGACAATGTCAGACAGGGCTGAACAAGTTGCTGCCACATTTTGTCTCTTTGGGGATATATCTTGGTAAGGATAGTGTTAGCTGACACCTCAAATATTCTGAAAAGCTGAAAGCCTCCTTTCCTTGGCACTTAAATTGCAGAGTGGAATGAGAGGAAACTTCACGTTGGTCAATGTTGTCATACTCATGTATCACTGATCATTTGCATTTTGTGACACTAAGACTACCAAATGAATTCAATGTTTATTATCCTTTGGCTTTTTGAAATTTAACTCCTTTTTTTAATCTATTTTTGAAATTTAGCTCCAAGGAGTGCCCAAACTAACATTTGGAGAAATGCCCATTATGCCGTCTTGGTGGCAGTTCATGTCCAGGAGCAGATGACACAGGCTTAGTGAAATGAATGCTTTCTCCTGGAACTTTAGTCTTTACAGAAGTGCGTGGAGTTGGCTGGAGTCTGTCATTTAGAATAGCAGTGGGCGTGTGGGCCAGACATCCTGCTGCCCCCATCTGTGCTGTGACTATGGCATCCCAGCCCTTAGCCCTCTCCTGCCCTTTCATATTTCCCAACCCTGGGCCTCCCATCTCCTATTAATTCTGTGACACCAGATAGTCCAATAATTTCTCTGTTTGGCTTAAGCTGTCCAGATGTGGTTTCTTTCACTTATGGACAAGAATTTTGGCCAATAATAGAGTAGTAATATTAATTATCATTTTTTATAATGGCAAGCTAACAATAATTGAGCACATTCTAAGTGTTCACATGTATTAACATCCCATCCTCACTGAGATAGGCACTATTATCCTGATTTCCAGATGAGGAAAATTGAATTGCAGGAAGGTTGCTTGAGTCTGGATTGGCTAATAAATAAATAACAGAGCTAGGATTTGAATCTACACAGTCTCTTAACTGAACTGTTCATAAATTTATATCCAGAATTGGAGTTCTAGATAACAGATCTTCAAGGCTACATGGAGAACTAGAGACAAGTTTTCAATCTAGATAGCATGGAGAGCATTAAATGTTCTGTTATTTTTCTGGGTTAGTAATCTAGCAGTCCTTGGCCTTCAGTAAAAAGATAGTGAAAGAAATGATTGCTTCCGGACATCTGTAATCAGGGATTCATTGAAGAGAGGGTTCTGGCAGACCACATGGTCACCACCATCAATGAAGTATGAAAAATATGAAATATTGATGGATGGCTGCTTCTGGTAACACTGAATGGCTTAAAGCCAGAGAGCGATGAACTTAAATCTCTAAATTCTCAGTTTCAGTCATGGAATGAAATTCAGGGACCTTCTATAACCATGATGAAAGAATTTATTATTTTGCCCTGACAGACTGCAATAGCCAAAACTCAGAAGCAGATTTTGATCGTAAAGGGTTCCAAACTATGTCATTGGAACAGGGAGTGGGATGGGGTCCAGGAGAGGACCTGTGTCTGAGTAACCCAAATCCCCACCCTTTGTGGAGCTTCTTTTCACAAGGGCACAGTCTCCCCTTCTTTTCTGATGAGGTTGTTCTCTTGCTTCAAGGTTCTTTTATTTTTTTGCCTGAGGAGAAAGGCCTTCTTGAAAGAAGACACCTATGCTCTAAATTTCTCACTTGCCTTACACTTGGCTTTGCTTAGAGAAATGGTTGTTGTTCAGTTGCTAAGTAGTGTCCAACTCTTTGAGACCCCATGAACTGCAACACACCAGATTTCCCTGTCTACCATCTCCCAGAATTTGTTCAAACTCATGTCCATTAAGTTGGTGTTAGTCACTCAGCCATGTCTGACTCTTTGAAACCCCATGGACTGTAGACCACCAAGCTCCTCTGTCCACAGAATTCTCCAGGCAAAAATACTGGAATGGGTTGCTATTTCCTTCTCCAAGAAATCTTCCCGACCCAGGGATTGAACTCAGGTCTCCCACATTGCAGGCAGATTCTTTACCATCTAAGCCACCAGGGAAGCCCATTAAGTCAGTGATGCTATCCAATCATCTCAACCTCTGTCACCCCCTTCTCCTCTTGCCCTCAATCTTTCCCAGCATCAGAGTCTTTTTCAGTGAGTTGGCTCTTCATATTAGGTGGCCAAAGTTTGGAGCTTCAGCTTCAGCATCAGTTAGTTCTTCCAATGAACATTCAAGGTTGATTTCTTTTAGGACTGACTGTTTGCTTAAAACTATTCAGTTCAGTTCAGTCTCTATTACTAGAGTTAAATTTCCGGAGAAGGCAATGGCAAGCCACTCCAGTACTATTGCCTAGAAAATCCCATGGATGGAGGAGCCTGGTAGGCTGCAGTCCGTGGGGTTGCTAAGGGTCGAACACGGCTGAGTGACTTCACTTTCACTTTTCACTTTCACACATTGGAGAAGGAAATGGCAACCCACTCCAGTGTTCTTGCCTGGAGAATCCCAGGGATGGGGGAGCCTGGTGAGCTGTTGTCTATGGGGTCACACAGAGTTGGACATGACTGAAGTGACTTAGCAGCAGCAGCAGCAGAGTTAAATTTCACCATGACTTGAGTGCAAATCACAAAGTCACTCCTTGGATGAGAAGGTTTACATACCATAAGAATTCGAGGGCTTTGCTAATTTTATGGGAAAATATCTGTGGAGTATGTGTGGGAATGACTGGTGGTGCTTGATAAATAGGGAGGAATACCATTTTTCTAGTAGAATTTGAATACAGATATATTCAACAGATATTTTGCATTTAGAAAAAACCTGAGTAGCTATATGGAGTTCCAATAATTTGTTAGGTTGATTAACCCCAAACCGATTTCAACTATAGCCCACAAAATATTGGGTCAGATGAAAACACTTTTTGGTGTAGAATAAATGAATATATTATTTTATACAAGGGAAATATGGAGTGATCCCTCATAAGCATCCTGTCCAGCTACGTTCTAAATTATCTTACAATCTACTCCCTTCAGCTAGGTCTTCAGACAGACAAATGGTAAGGGAAACACTGTTTATGGAATGGGCAATTTTCTGAAGACTGAGGATTCTAGTAGGAGACCACACAGTAGAAATGAACTACATGATTTCAGTGTTGACTGGAGGATTCCAAGGTGGTAGAGGCCAAGTAGCCCCACTTAATTTTTAGAGACAAAAGGAGCATTATTTCCATAATTGTTAGGAGGGTCAGCATGATAATATAAATGATCTAACCCAAAGAGACTGTTAATAGTGACTACTGATATTAGGGTCTGTGAACTAAAGGATAATTACACCTAATAACCTACTTGCAATTTTCTTTGTTTCACTTCTCATTCTGCATGCTGGGTGTGACTGGTCTAAATACCTTAACTCCAGGGTAAAAATGCTTCCAATTTGGATACAACAATGATGTTAGTAACTTGGGTACCACATTGCCATATGGCCATTTTGAGCTCATCAGGTCCTTGGTTTATTAGGATAAAAGGCAATTATTGTGTCGTAGAATTGAGAAAGAGGATTTGGCTATCACTGATCTCCATGGTGGCTAGGAGCCTGGAGCCCATGTGCCTTCTGGGAGCCTCCTCATTTCTCTATCTCCCTCATTAATTCAACCTCCTGCACACAGCACCTCCAGGGGCTCAGCAGTGAAGTTCAATACATTGCGGGTTACTCGACAAAGCAGGGAACTCCAACCACTGGTGCTGACCAAAGCAAGGGGAACATGGAATCTGTCACAGAGAAGACAAGTTAAAAAAATGGACGAGTGTCTGCTTCTGTTAACAATGAACACTGACTAGCAGCAATAGTTTTGTGACTATGTGTAGAAATAAGGACTGTAACCTCAACTATATTTGACTTCCTACTCTGTCAAGTGTACATAAATATTTTAACTGATAAATCTTCTTTCTCCTTTCTCTTTGATCTACTTTATAGGGTGAGTTATTTATGATTATATCTATAGTTTGACCACAGGTTACAGATATGGGGAAAAGTGTATACCAACTAGAGATACAAGACTAAGAGTTGGGTGGCAGTAGACTCTTAATTTGGGAATTTCCCTTTGAGTGGGAACTGAGAATGTTCTCAGTTCCTTGAGGGGTTTGTTGGTCTTTGTTAGGCAGGAAAAAATTTGCGGATCCAAAGTGTAGACTGTAGTGGACTTTTGTAATTTTTTTCACTGTTAAGTATTTAATACTCTTCACTGTTTGCTCTTCAGTCTATATTTTGGAAAGCCCTCAATTATATGTAGTCTAGATAGAAGTTACCTTCCCCATTGGGATCTAAAGCAGTCTGAGTTTTTCTTTTCCTGCATCTCATTGCTAGGGAATTGCATGTGACTTAGTCTGGCCAGTTAGGCACTCTCTCTGGAAATTTCAGCCTTGAAAATATGACCCAAGAATCTGGAGATGGAATTGATTCATTCAGCTCCATAATGGTGGTAGTGGCTTGTAACTGGGACTCCAATTGCTCCCCGCAGCAGCCCTGTGTAACTTTTTTGTTTTCCAGATCCAATTTTCCAGCTTTATTATAATTCTGTGAGCCCTCAATCTTTCCATTAAATTGCACTTTTGTTTAAGATAGTCAGATTTAGGTAGGTTCTGCTGCTTTAAACAAATTAAAATGATAATTTTAGTTCTTAAGCTTAAAAACATTTTCGTGGTTCCTTTCAAGTATCTTTTTTACCTGTGAAATGTTTTCCCTCTTTCCTCCCAATTTTAAGGATAAATTTTTCTTCCTAGCTTTATACTGAATTATCTTTGAAAAGAAACAACAGGGAATTTTACAACATTCCAAACTATGGGTCTCAATTTTTTCCTGAATGACTTTCTGTGTTCAGTCAGAAACATATGGACAAATAATGCCCGTTGTATGTTTGTTTATTTTTGCTTGTTTTCACCCAAACTCCTATTTCCTCCTTCTCCTTTTTTGGGGGACTGTGCCCTACAGCACAAAATGGGCAGGTGTGGGTAAAGCTGAGCCCGGAGCATCGCATACAAATACGCAGAATCGAGAACTGCATAAGGGCAGGGGCATGCACGCACAGAGCTCAGTGCCCAGAACCAGGCCTGGAAAGATGTTGGCCTGGTGGGCTATAGTGAAGAATCTGAGACAAGGAGATGGGGAAACGATGGCTGGGGAGACCACAGTAAGAAACGAGAACAGAGACTCCTGATGAGAATGAGTGGGTAGGGTGGGACACAGGCTGGACCAGAAGGGCCAATGATCCCATTTGATCCAATATTGGAGCAGGGAGGCACTGTCATTCTCTCTGAGATTGAAACTCCCAAACTGAGAAGATGGAGAGGTGGACGCAATGGTCAGGCTTGTTGCCCAAAATGATACCCTGTCACTTCTTTCCTCAAAATCTTTAATCCACCTGCGCCTATAGAATGAAATCCTAGTTACTTGGGCTGGTTTGGGGGTCTTAGTAACCCAGGTCCCCTGACCTCACCCTCTCTGCTGCTGCTGCTAAGTTGCTTCAGTCGTGTCCAACTCTGTGTGACCCCATAGACAGAAGCCCACCAGGCTCCCCCGTCCCTGGGATTCTCCAGGCAAGAACACTGGAGTGGGTTGCCATTTCCTTCTCCAATGCATGAAAGTGAAAAGTGAAAGTGAAGTCACTCAGCCATGTCCGACTCTTCACGACCCCATGGACTGCAACCTACTAGGCTCTTCCGCCCATGGGATTTTCCAGGCAAGAGTACTGGAGTGGGGTGCCATTGCCTTCTCTGCTGACCCTCTCTACCACGCTCCGAATCACTGACATTCCAGTCACCCTGTTTGCTTGTGCTGTTCCCACAGCCTGACAAGCCTTTCCAGTTCTCCATTTTGAGAAGATCTTACTCATCAGAAAAGAGCCTGCTCCAATATTGTCTGTCCCACAATGCTTCCTTCTGATCCTTGAAGGCAGAACCTTGGCTTCCTCCCCCAAGGTTGACGCCATGCATCGTGCAATCACTTTAGGGGAGGCCTGGCCCACAGTCTTGACCACTCTCTTCTTGTCTTATGAATGTGACTTGCTCTCCCTTCAGCCTCAACCTTGTCCTACTGTCTCAGACACATCCTAACCGGAATTATGGGGGATTCAGCTCGGAATATCTAAGACTGGCATTGACTTTGACCCCTAATTCTGTTAGTTGGCTTGATGGGTAGGTCCTAATACAGATTTTCAAATTTATAGGCCAGTTTTGGGAATTGGCTTTCGGGCCTTTGCTCTGTGCCCCCAAAGCTGTTGTTTACCTGACTAGACTCTGAGAGTATGTACAATGTGGGACTTCAAAGGTCTCATTGTATAGCCATCTGCTGCCCACTTTATACACATGTCTTGCCCCTGACCCGGAGCCTAGGAAGGACTTTTCTGAATGACGGCAGAATGTAGGTGTCCTTCCAGTCTACTTCTTTGCTTGTTATCTGTGATTATCAGCTGTCCTGGTTTCCCCTATTTCCGCTCTGTCCAAAGGTAGGGTAATACATAGTGTTTCTGAATGTTGGGTCCCCTCATGGTAAGATGACTTGGGCTGGATTTCTTCCTCAAATTGGTGGCTGTGCTTTCTGGACTCCATGTCCTGCTTGCCAAGCTGAACTTCCTCTTTCATCTGAAGTGGAGTCTGTCCTTTCATTACCTTTCCATTCTAGTAGACATGTCTATTCCCAAATTCCAGCTGCTCCCAGTCTGCCCTGCTCAGCTGCAACTGGCCAGGTAATACTAGACTATGTCCTGAAAGGTGGAAAAACTACGTAGCATCTACTTTGTTCTAGCGTATATTTTGGTGTACTGTGTGGGTTTTGATTTGCTCTTTGATAGCCAGATGCCACTCATTGGTATGTACTACCCAGTGCCTAATGCAGAACTGCAACCCTGCAGGAATTCAGTATACAATATTAGGTTTAAGAGTCCCTTGACAGGCTCTTTTTAGGAATTAGCTCTGACTTCTGTTCCAGTGTCATTTTGTTTAATCTTTGGCATGCTGTGATCCTCCAGATAAGCAGGACGTGTTTATGGGACTCTGGTTGTAGTCTCTCTTGCCTCTAGCCCATCAACCATATTCACCTTTCCCAGGAATATAGTTTGATTAAGCAAGACCCTCTAGCATGTGGAAAATGACTTCCTAGAAACTACAGAATGAGGGTCTAAATTCTTGGGGGTGACATACATGTCCTTTCAGAGAATGCCTGAATTTGTCTGTCCAGGTCATTACTGACAGCTCCTTTATTAGTCCTTGTGATAGAGATGATCTGAATTTTGGATTGTCCCTCCACACTCTCCATAGTTTCCCACTTTCGTGCCTCTGTCAATATTGTTTCAGCTCACCACGCTTCACTAAGAAAATCTTCTTCATCCTTCAAGATCCATTGCAAAAGCTCCAAAGATTTTCTTAATCTCTGCAACTAAAGATGATTTCACTCTCTTTGAAACTTGATAATTTTCTGTTGGATTTTTTTGCATTCTATCTTATAGTTGTTTGTGTACTTTTTATCATTTTTTATTATTTTAGATGAGGAGGTCCTTGACAGTCAGTTCAGTTCAGTTCAGTTCAGTCGCTCAGTCGTGTCCGACTCTTTGCGACCCCATGAATCACAGCACGCCAGGCCTCCCTGTCCATCACCAACCCCGGAGTTCACTCAAACTCATGTCCATTGAGTCGGTGATGCCATCCAGCCATCTCATTCTCTGTCGTCCCCTTCTCCTCTCGCCCTCAACCTTTCCTAGCATCAGTCTTTTCCAGTGAATCAACTCGTCGCATGAGGTGGCCAAAGTATTGGAGTTTCAGCTTTAGCATCAGTCCCTCCAATGAACACCCAGGATTGATCTCCTTTAGAATGGACTGGTTGGATCTCCTCGCAGTCCAATTGACAGTCAGAGTGGTCATCAACTCTGTACTTAGCTCTTATTGAAAGGCTAGACATTCAATAATTATTTTTTGTTTTTATTATTATAAAACTATAAAATATTACCAATTATTAAGGGTAGTTTCTCCATGAAGAATTTTGCTCTCTAGCTCAAACTTGCATACTGCATTTTAAAACAGTAATATTTTAAATTTATTCTGTATTGTAAAGCTAGAAATGGGGAAATATAAAATTATAATAAAATTTGAAAGCATGTGGTATTTTTGCCTAAATCTTTCAATCAAATACATCACCCTGATTTATTATGAATCTTCTCTGAGTCATAAGAGAGAGAATGACTTAGAAAATATTTGACTCCTTAGAGAAAAATCTTATTTGTCTATTTAAAATGTTTAATTTATTATAATCTTTAAATACAATATTTAACCTATTGTAATTTTATATTTTCAATAGACAAATAAGATTTTTCTCTAAGGAATCAAATATCTTCTAGTGTTTTCCAACAAGTTGTATGATTTTTAAGTAACCTACACATGATGGTTCTTAAGTAATTTTAATGGAAAATTATTAAACTTATGTAGTAATTAATCCATGATAAAGAATTCATTTGAGATAATATGCATCCTTAACTATCACATTCTAATTTGAATTAGTATACCACTTTTCATATAATGTAAGAACTCACAAGAGTGTAATTGCACTCTTTCTCCCAACTTTTGTATTATTTTCATATTTTTAACCTCTAGACATGAAATAAATCACAATATATTGTTGTCATTTTTGCTTTAAATAGTTAATTGACATTTGTAGAATGTAAGAAAGAAAAACAGTGTATTCAGATATTTACCATTTCCATTACTTTTCTTCCTTAACTATAGATCCAAATTGTATCTAGCATCATTTTTCTTCTGCTTGAGGAAATTTATCATTTCCTGTAGCAAAGATCTCCTGGCACCATATTTTAACAGCTTTTTATTTGAAGATAGGTTTATTTCATCTCCATTTTTGAAAGATGTTTTTTGCTAGATATAAAATGTTTCATTGATAAGGTTTACTTTTTCCCTTTCAGTATTTAAAAGCTGTGGTTCCATTGTCTTCTGGATTCTATTCTTTCTGGTAAAAGCCACAGTAATTGTTGTTGTTCCCTTTATGAGGTGAGTCTTTTTAAACTGTGGTTACCTTTAAGAATTTTCTTTTCATCTTTTATTTTTAGAAGTTTCCTTTGCTATTACCAGGTGTGGTTTTCTTTTTAATGTTGCTTAGATTTTACTGAGCTGCCTGGATCTGTGGGTTGAGATCAAATTTCAAAAAAATTTGGTCTTTATTTCTTTAGCTTTAATTTTCTGCCCAATTCTTTTTCTCCTTTCTTTCTGGGACTCCAATAACATGTGTCTTAGAGTGCTTGATACTATTCCATAGATATTTCATATTCTATTTTAAAGAATATTTTCTTTTTCTATGCTTCTGTGTGGATGACTTTCACTGAGCTGTTTTCAAGTTCACCAATTATTTTCTCTGCTATGGTTAAACTTCTTTTAGAGCTAGCCAATGAATTTGTTTCAAATATTATATTTTTCAGTTCTAGTATTTCCATTTGGTTCTTTTCTTTCTCAAATTTTCTAAAAATTCTACATAGCTCCTAAAATTTCCTATCTTCTCATCTATCCTACTAATCTTTTCCTGTAGATACCTTAAATATTTTTAGCCATTTCAAAGTCTCTTTCCAACATCTGGACCATCTACTGGCTTGTTTTTATTAACTAATTTTTCTCTTGACTGTAGGGCACATTTTTCTACTTTTCTGATGTGTCGTGGGTCTTAATTGCAAGCTTGATACTGTAGTGATAAATTATGGGCAATCTGAATTCTGTTATCTTCTTCTGAAGAGTACATAATTTTGTTCTAACAGGAATTGTATTGCTGGAAGGTCACCTTGATCCTGGGAAAACTTGGTTTTGGCCTTTCTCAAAGTAGATTTGTTTTAGTTTTGTCTCTATTTCTAAAGCACATCTCTTATTCTGGGGATAAGGTCTTTCTTTTTCTTTCAGGATCTTGTTAATAGCTATTTGAAATACCATTTACATATCATAAAATTCACCCATTATAAGTGTATAATTCAATGATTTTTGGTAAATTTATAGAATTGGGCAAATATAGCCACAATAAAATGTTTTTAGATTATAAAATACACATAAAATAAATTTACCATCTTACTCATTTTTGAATGTATAGTTCATTGGCATTAGGTGATTCATATTATTGGGCAACTGTTACTAGCATCTCCATAACTCCTTTATATCTTACTAAGCTGAAAATCTATGCCTGTTAAACAGTAATTATCCATTCTGCTTTTTTCCCAGCCACAGAAAACTACCATTCTATTTTCTGCCTCTGTGAATTTGACTACTATATGTACCTCATATAAGTGGAATCATACAGTATTTTCCCTTTTGTGACTGGCTTAGTTCACTTACTATTAGTCCTCTCTGTTTTTTTTTATGTTATAGCATGTGTCAGAGTTTCCTTTTTTAAGGCTGAATAATATTCCATTGTGTACATATACCACATTTTGTTTATTCACAATTCAGTTTTAGAACATTTCCATCACTCCAAAAATCTCCCTTGTGCCCACTTGCAATTAATCCTCATTCTCAGCTCTAGCCCTAGGCAACTACTGATCTGCTTTCTGTCTCTATAAATTTACTTTCTTTAATCACTCATATAAACAGAATCATAAAGTACATAGTCTTTTGCATCTGGTTTCTTTCATTTTAGAGACTGAGAAGAGCTCTTTGCTCCTGAGGCATGGCCCTTCTGAAGTTATCAGTTCAGTTCAGTCCCTCAGTCTTGTCTGACTCTTTGCAACCCCATGAACTGCAGCACACCAGGCTTCCCTGTCCTTCACCAATACTCAGAGTCTGCTCACACGCATACCCATCGAGTCAGTGATGCCATCCAACAATCTCATCCTCTGTCATCCCCTTCTCCACCTGCATTCAATCTTTTCTAGCATCAGGGTCTTTTCCAATGAGTCAGTTCTTCACATCAGGTGGCCAAAGTATTGGAGTTTCAGCTTCAACATCAGTCCTTCCAATGAATATTCAGGACTGATTTCCTTTAGGATGGACTGGTTGGATCTCCTTGCAGTCCAAGGGACTCTGAAGAGTCTTCTCCAACACCACAGTTCAAAATCATCAATTCTTCGGCCCTCAGTTTTCTTTATAGTCCAACTTTCACATCCATACATGACTACTGGAAAAACCATAGCTTTGACTAGATGGACCTTTGTCAGCAAAGTAATGTCTCTGCTTTATAACATGCTGTCTAGGTTTGTCATAGCTTTTCTTCCAAGGAGCAAGTGTCTTTTAATTTCACGGCTGCAGCCACCAATCGTAGTGATTTTGGAGCCCAAGAAAATAAAGTCAGTCCCCGTTTCCATTGTTTCCCCATCTATTTCCATGAAATGATGGGACCGGATGCCATGATCTTAGTTTTTTTAATGTTCTAATGGAAGATAAACATTTAACAAATCCTTCTAATTTGATGGGTCTTGAATTCCACACTGTATCTCCTAGTGACCACTGGGATCTAAGCACAGGTCTTTCAGCTTTCCAGCTATCACTTTCCTCTTGAGTCCTTAGAATCTTAACCTGTACAAGTGTGATTCAAAGGTTAAGGGAGAACTTGCGGGTATTTAACACGCAAATTTTGGGGTAGTTAATGCACTACTCTGACTCCTTTCTGAAACGTTGTTCAATTTCCAGCTACTGTTGTAGTCCACAGAGAATCGGGCTAATAAGATTAGGGCTCTCTACTGGAGATTAAATGGATTTCCCTGGTGGCTCAGTGTGTAAAGAATCCATCTGTCAATGCAGGAGATGCAAGTTCCCTGCGATCACTGGGTCGGGAAGATCCCCTGGTGAAGGAAATGGCAAGTCACTCCAGTATTCTTGCCTGGAGAATTCCGTGGACTGGAGAGCCTGGTGGGCTACAGCCAATGGGGTCGCAAAGAGTCAGACACAACTTAGCAACTAAACAACTGGAAGTTACGCTGTATCCTCAGGATTGGACTGTGTCCCCCAAAAGAAGCTGAATAAATGTCTTGCTCACTTTAGATGCCTCTTTTAAGAGTTGCATGCCTTACCAATTCTGCCTCCTTTAGGTCGCTCTCCAGTGAAAATGCAGTGGTTGCTTTTTATATTTTGTCTGTTATATACAACTGTAGTTTGTAGGAGGGTTAGTCCAAAAGAAGATACTTCCATTACCAGAGTCAGAAGATTTTCATGATGAGAAGATTATGAGTGCGAAAGATAAGCATTAAGAAGGAGGTTCAGAATCAATAAAGAAACTATCACTTCAGAATTTGCGATAATTCAGACAGAACACTAGCCATTATTTCTTTAAGGAAGTGAATATTATCCATAGGATTATAAGAATAGTTCTTAAACTATCTAGGGAGGAAAATCCTGATTTGTCTTGTCATTTTTATTTTTTATTTTGCTTTAAAAACTTTCAGTTCTTTGTAATCAGTTCAGTTCAGTTCAGTTCAGTCGCTCAGTCGTGTCCGACTCTCCGCGACCCCATGAATCACAGCACGCCAGGCCTCGCTGTCCATCACCAACTCCCGGAATTCACTCAAACTCATGTCCATCGAGTTGGTGATGCCATCCAGCCATCTCATTCTCTGTCATCCCCGTCTCCTCCCGCCCCCAATCCCTCCCAGCATCACAGTCTTTTCCAGTGAATCAACTCGTCACATGAGGTGGCCAAAGTATTGGAGTTTCGATACTTCTAAACATGTGACTACCATGATGATAGCTGTTGGATAAATAGTGAGAAGAGTTACCATTGCTTGAGCACTTCTTATACGCTGGAACGATAATCAAAGCTTTAAACTACAAGCTCTTTTGATATTAACAGAGAGAAGTTCATCGAATTAGGAGCAGTTTCATTACCTTGAACCCAGGGACCCATCTGCAGAGCTTGTTCATTTCGTTATCAGAGATGCTGTGCATTAGCATGAGATGCCATGTGAAAGGGGAAGTCGTGAACTCTGTCTGCTAATTGGCCCCGACCTGAAATGGTCTAGTTATACCCACCTTAGGTGCTTCTGAAGAAGCAAGTTCCCTTCTGAGAAGGGTCTGGGTGAATGTGGTGTCACCCACCCCTAAGCTGGAGGGAAGCACTCACATGTTTTCCCTGCAATGAGTTGTACAGTTTGTCAAAACATCTAGCCAGGAATGGGTGACCTTAAATTCTATGAGAAAACTAATGGTTCAGTTTCTGATGGAGCTCTTTCATGGGCAGACTAATAGGTCTGCTGGAGTTCTTTGTATGTGGGGAGAGGAGGCTGGAGCTCTCATTAAGCCTCAGACCTTAGATGTACCAGGATTCTGTTGCCTCCTCTTTTGTCTCCCCAGATGGACAAATTCTCACATGTATCATCTAGTTCAGTCTTCACAGCCCAAGCGGCAGCTGCAGGCAGCTTTTCTAATTATCTCCTGCTGAAGACAACCAATTGACCGTGGACAGTTGTCCGTTAGGCAGGACTTGGTCTTTTAATGGGAAGGCATGGCTAACTGCTGCTCTGATTATCCCATTGAAGCATCTTCATTATACTCTAAACAGCCATCTAATTTTGATGTGACAGAAGAGAGAATTAAATGAATAGAATATCTTGATGGGTTAAAATGATTCCAACGTACAGACCCAAGAATTAGTTCACAAAATGAGCATTTTCTTATTAGAAACAAATGTACCAATATAGTAACAGAAGTTACTTCTTGGTAGTTGGTCTATGGATGTTTTTTATTTCTTATTTGTGTTTTTCTGTACTTTCTGTGTTCTAGAAGCAACATATATTACTTTTGGACTCAGATTTAAAAAAAATGAGAGCTACGGTAGCCTAACCCTTAGGGTTCTACTTTCAGTACGAATGAGGCACAGAATCCTGCTTCAGAAAACTATAAATCATCCCTAAAGCGGAGAAGGCAATGGCGCCCCACTCCAGTACTGTTGCCTAGAAAATCCCATGGATGGAGGAGCCTGGTAGGCTGCAGTCCATGGGGTCGCTACAAGTCAGACACGACTGAGCAACTTCACTTTCACTTTTCACTTTCACACATTGGAGAAGAAAATGGCAACCCACTCCAGTGTTCTTGCCTGGAGAATCCCAGGGACAGGGGGAGCCTGGTGGGCTTCCGTCTATGGGTTTACACAGAGTCGGACACGACTGAAGTGACTTAGCAGCAAAGTCCAAGACCTTAAAAAAATTCAAACAATTCCGGAACTGTAATTTTCCTCTGAAAACTTTCCAACTGCTCAGTTTCTTGTAAATATCATGGACAGGATATATAATTTTCTATTTAAATCCAACATGTGGTAGACATCTAATTAACATATAATGAATACATGCAAGAAAGAATCAGTAACATTCATGAATAACATACTTGGCCAGAAGTCTTTTAATTACAAGTTTCTGAAAACCGAACATAATGGGCCATTAGTAATTATGGTACCTGGAAGGAAAAGAGTCAAATTGGACTAAGGTATATTTTTCCTTTGCTTAGCTGCCCCTGAATAACTTCAGTTTCTCTCTGGCTCCTTTATAGGTATGTCACAAGAATATGACCCTAGACAGCTTTGTAGTTACATTCTTAGAACTTTTAATTCAAAATGAAAGAAGAACTTGGCTTCAGCTGCTGTTTGGGGATCCCATGTAAGCCTTTAACTGGATCACCATGAGTCATAGCCCACCCCTGTAGCCAGCAATGTGACTGACAGGCCCTCCAAACCCAGGGAACTGGGAAGAACCCCTCAGAAGAGGGGCGTGGGAGGGCCAGATACCAGGAGAAGCAAAGAGGGGGGTACAGTGAGCAGACAAATTTAACACATCATCTAGAGAAAAGTATTATTAATAATGAAAATGACATTGATAATAACTGAGGTTTATTACATGCAGGTATGATCTAAGTAAGCCCTTCACACCCATTATCTCAAAACTGTTTCACAACCCTACAGGTGCTAAAGATCAGAGCCATTAAGTGACTAAGCCAAGGGCAAAGAAAATAATGCACAGTGAGGAGGTTAGCCCTTAATGGGGTCTAATGGAAAGGGGACAAATGCATTGAGATGCTTTAAGCTTATACAAGCCTGCCAATGACATGCTTGACCTAGTTTTCTCAAAAAGAGGAAAGAAAGTCATCCACAAACAAAATTTAAGGCTATATTGCTGTCATACATTTCAATGGATAAATTTATGCCTTTCATTGGACTCTGGCAATGAAACATTTAACGTTTTATGTGATATGATTCATTTCAAGTTAAAATGATTCATTTCAAGTAAAGGTGATTCAATCATGTAACTGAACAACTTAGTTTTTATGTCTTTTAAAAATATAAAGGGATTTCCCTGTTGACCCAGTGCTCAAGACTCTGCACTTCCATTGTAGGGGGTGTGGGTTCCATCCCACATGCTGGGGTGCATGGCCATGGCCTAAAAAGAAAAATAAAGTATTAAATATATACATATATGTATATTATGTATGTATATATATATACATACATAAAATTATTATCAAGCAGATCCAGAAATAAAAAAATCACTTAACCAGGTATGTGTTTTCATTTGGGGTTTGGGAAACATTGACAGTACATGACTTTTCACTTAAAAAAATATTTGTGTAAAGCAAGTCATGAAAATGTTTTGTACTCAGAGGTTCAGAGCATAGGGTCTGGGCCAGAGCTGGATTGGAATCCAGGTTCCTGGTGCTACATTTTTAGCTGTGTGACTTTGGACAGATGCTCTAACTGTTCAGTGCCTTGCACTCATTTGTGTAATGGAGATGAGAAGAGATCGTCTCTTAGAAGGTTGACGTGTGGATTACAGTGCATCCATTCGACCCATCAAAGAGATTAGAGCAATGACAGCTTAATAAATAGAAACTCTTGATTTTATTATAGCTCTGCATTTGTGTAGGGGCTTTTTTTGTTTTGTTTTGTTTTTACCTCCAAATAGTCCTTGTTTTGTTTCTGTTTTTGTTTTTATATCATAGATCTATACAGATCTATGGGCTTCCCTGGTGGCTCAGATGGTAAAGAATCCACCTGCAATGTAGGAGACCTGTGTTCAATCCCTGGGTTGGGAAGATCCCATGGAGAAGGGAATGGCTACCTACTGAAGGTAGCCATTCTTAAAATTCTTAAAGAGATAGGAATACCAGACCACCTGACCTGCCTTTTGAGAAATCTGTACGCAGGTCAAGAAGCAACAGTTAGAACTAGACATGGAACAATAGACTGGTTCCAAATAGGAAAAGAAGCATGTCAAGGTTGTACATTGTCACCCTGCTTATTTACTTATATGCAGAGTACATCATGAGGAACTCTGAAGAAGCACAAGCTGGAATCAAGATTGTTGGGAGAAATCTCAATAACCTCAGATATGCAGATGACACCACCCTTATGGCAGAAAGCGAAGAGGAACTAAAAAGCCTCTTGATGAAAGTGAAAGAGGAGAGTGAAAAAGTTGGCTTAAAACTCAACACTCAGAAAACTAAGATCATGGAATCTGGTCCTATCACTTCATGGCAAATAGATGGGAAAACAATGGAAACAGGGACAGACTTTCTTTTCTTGGGCTCCCAAATCATTGCAGATGTTGACTGCAGCCATGATATTAAAAGACATTTGCTCCTTGAAAGAAAAGTCATGGGGAGGAACAAGATGGTGGAGGAATAGGACGGCGAGACCACTCTCTCCTCCACAAATTCATCAAAAGAACATTTGAACGCGGAGTAAAGTCCACAAAACAACTTCTGAATGCTGGCAGAGGACGTCAGGCACCCAGAAAAGCAGCCCATTGTCTTCGAAAGGAGGTAGGAAAAAACATAAAAGATAAAAAGCGAGACAAAAGAAGTAAGGACGGAGCTCCGTCCCAGGAAGGGAGGCTTTAAAAAGAGAGAAGTTTCCAAACGCCAGGAAACACTCTCACTGGCGAATCTGTGGCAAGCCTTGGAAGATCAGAGGGCCACATAACCCTCTTTTTTTTAAGATTTTTTTAAAACCCACAGACTACCCGCCAAATGGTAACTCCCAGCGGAGAAGCAGCGCAGACGCCTGCATACGCCATTAGCAAGCGGGGGCTGGGCAGGGAGGAGCCGGCTGAACTGCTTAGAGAGAGGACTGGGCTTGAATGCCGCGAGAACAATTTGAGAGAACTGGGGAGAGCAAAGCAGACTGTGAGATAGCTTCCCCACGAAAAGGCGGAAAGCTCTAACCTAAGACTCGGCCAGCCCCGCTCACAGAATAAAGGACTGAGCAGAGCGAGCCGGCTGCGGTCAGTCCATCCCCAATCCCCCATCCCCCGCCGAGACAGGCAGGGAGCGCAGCAGAGCCGGAGCGGGCAACCGCGGCCCCAGAAAGGCATCTGATACAAACTGCAGACAGGCTTGTTGCTAATCAGGACTTCTTGGGCTCAGGCCGGTCGATATCCCCCTGAGAAGGTGCGCCAGTTGTATACCCAGAAAACTGAGTGGCGGGGACTGGGGAGGCAATAAGTCGCAGAGACCGTGCTCGCCAAACACCTGGTCCCCTGAACTGCTCGGACCAGGGAAGGCACAAAACGCAGGCCCAACCAAGTCTGCGCCTTTGTGGATACCTGAGAACCTGAACTTGAGCCGCTCAGACCTGGGAAGTGCATACAACCTGGCGCCGGCCTCGGACAGTTCCCGGCAGAGCAACCTAGAGCCTGTGCAGTGTAGACTGGGACAGCACATGCGCTGTGAGCGGGGGCAAACCCAGTGTGGCCGAGACGCAGCGAGCACTCCCCACAGATGCCAGAGATATTCGTCTGCAGTGTTCCTCCCTTCCCAGAACAGGACTGAACAACTGAGCCTTAAAAAGTGTCCACCCACCCCCTAGTATCAGGGTGGAAATTAGACACTGAAGAGACCAGCAAACAGAAGCTAAAACAGAGGGATCCACCTTGGAAATGACAGATAGAGACGTCTAGAGGCTACTCCAAGAATAAGACCAAAAACCAGAGGCAAGAGGCTTAAGCCCGAATCCTGAGAACACCAGAGAACTCCTGACTCCAGGGAACATTAATCGATAGGAGCTCATCATACGTCTCCATACCTACACTAAAACCAAGCACCACCCAAGGGTCAACAAGTTCCAGAGCAAGACATACCACGCAAATTCTCCAGTAACACAGGAAACTAGCCCTGAGCTTCAATATACAGGCTGCCCAAAGTCACTCCAAACCCACTGACATCTCATAACTCATTACTGGACACTTCATTGCACTCCAGAGAGAACAAATCCAGCTCCACCCACCAGAACACCGACACAAGCTTCCGTAACCAGGGAACCTTGACAAGTCACCTGTCCAACCCCACACACAACGAGGAAACTACATAATAAAGAGAACTCCACAAACGGCCAGAAGAGGGAAAGGCCACCCCAAGCAAAGCATTATAAGCAAGATGAAGAGGCAGAGAAATACCCAGCAAGTAAAGGAACAAGATAAATGCCCATCAACACAAACAAAAGAGGAAGATATAGGGAATCTACCTGATAAAGAATTTCGAATTTTGATGGTGAAAATGATTCAAAATCTTGAAAGCAAAATGGAGTTACAAATAAATAACCTGGAGAAAAAGATTGAGAAGATGGAAGAAAGGTTTAATGAGGACTTAGAGGAAATAAAAAAGAGTCAATATACAATGAATAATGCAATAGATGAGATGAGAAACACTCTGGAAGGAACAAACAGTAGAATAACAGAGGCAGAAGACAGGATAAGCGAGTTAGAAGATAGAATTGTAGAAATAAATGAAACAGAGAGGAAAAAAGAAAAACAAATTAAAAGAAATGAGAACAATATTAGAGACCTCTGGGACAATGTTAAACGCTCCAACATTCGAATCATAGGAATCCCAGAAGAAGAAGACAAAAAGAAAAAACATGAAATAATACTTGAGGAGATAATAGTTGAAAACTTCCCTAAAATAGGGAAAGAAATAATCACCCAAGTCCAAGAAACCCAGAGAGTCCCCAACAGGATAAACCCAAGGCGAAATACTCCTAGACACATATTAATCAAATTAACAAAGATCAAACACAAAGAACAAATATTAAAAGCAGCAAGGGAAAAACAGCAAATAACACACAAGGGGATTCCCATAAGGATAACAGCTGATCTTTCAACAGAAACTCTTCAGGCCAGGAGGGAATGGCAAGACATACTTAAAGTGATGAAAGAAAATAACCTACAGCCCAGACTACTGTACCCAGCAAGGATCTCATTCAAATATGAAGGAGAAATCAAAAGCTTTACAGACAAGCAAAAGCTGAGAGAATTCAGCATCACCAAACCAGCTCTCCAACAAATGCTAAAGGATCTTTTCTAGGCAGGAAACATAGAAAGGGTGTATAAACTCAAACCCAAAGCAATAAAGAAAATGGCTACGGGATCGTACTTATCAATAATTACCTTAAACGTAAATGGGTTGAATGCCCCAACCAAAAGACAAAGGCTGGCTGAATGGATACAAAAACAAGACCCCCATATATGTTGTCTGCAAGAGACCCACCTCAAAACGAGGGACACATACAGACTGAAAGTGAAGGGCTGGAAAAAGATATTCCATGCAAATAGAGACCAAAAGAAAGCAGGAGTAGCAATACTCATATCAGATAAAATAGACTTTAAAACAAAGGCTGTGAAAAGAGACAAAGAAGGAAACTACATAATGATCAAAGGATCAATCCAAGATGAAGATATAACAATTATAAATATTTATGCACCCAACATAGGAGCACCGCAATATGTAAGACAATTACTAACAAGTATGAAAGGGGAAATTAACAATAATGCAATAATAGTGGGAGATTTTAATACCCCACTTACATCTATGGATAGATCAACTAAACAGAAAATTAACAAGGAAACACAAACTTTAAATGATACAATAGACCAGTTAGACCTAATAGATATCTATAGGACATTTCACCCCAAAACAATGAATTTCACATTTTTCTCAAGCGCACACGGAACCTTTTCCAGGATAGACCACATCCTGGACCATAAATCTAGCCTTGGTAAATTCAAAAAAGTTGAAATCATTCCATGCATTTTTTCTGACCACAATGCAGTAAGATTAGATCTCAATTACAAGAGAAAAACTATTAAAAATGCCAACATATGGAAGCTGAACAACACGCTGCTGAATAATGAACAAATCATAGAAGAAATCAAAAGAGAAATCAAAATATGCATAGAAATGAATGAAAATGAAAACACAACAACCCAAAACCTCTGGGACACTGTAAAAGCAGTGCTAAGGGGGAAGTTCATAGCAATACAGGCACACATCAAGAAACAAGAAAAAAGTCAACTCAATAACCTAACTCTACATCTAAAGCAACTAGAAAAGGAAGAAAGGAAGAACCCCAGGGTCAGTAGAAGGCAAGAAATTGTAAAAATTAGGGCAGAGATAAATGCAAAAGAAACAATAGAGACCATAGCAAAAATCAACAAAGCCAAAAGCTGGTTCTTTGAGAAGGTAAATAAAATTGACAAACCGCTAGCCAGACTTATCAAGAAACAAAGGGAGAAGAACCAAATCAATAAAATTAGAAATGAAAATGGAGAGATCACAACCAACAACACAGAAATACAAAGGATTATTAGAGAATACTATCAGCAATTATATGGCAATAAAATGAATAATCTGGAAGAAATGGACAAATTCCTAGAAAAGTACAACTTTCCAAAACTGAACCAGGAAGAAATAGAAAATCTGAACAGACCCATCACAAGCACGGAACTAGAGGCTGTAATCCGGAATCTTCCAGCAAACAAAAGCCCAGGTCCAGACGGCTTCACAGCCGAATTCTACCAAAAATTTAGAGAAGAGCTAACACCTATTCTACTCAAACTCTTCCAGAAAATTGCTGAGGAAGGGAAACTTCCAAACTCATTCTATGAGGACACCATCACCCTAATCCCAAAATTTGGTAAAGATCCCACAAAAAAAGAAAACTACAGGCCAATATCACTGATGAACATAGATGCAAAAATCCTTAACAAAATTCTAGCAATCAGAATCCAACAACACATTAAGAAGATCATACATCATGACCAAGTGGGCTTTATCCCAGGAATGCAAGGATTCTTCAATATCCGCAAATCAATCAACGTAATACACCACATTAACAAACTGAAAAATAAAAATCATATGATTATCTCAATAGATGCAGAGAAAGCCTTCGACAAAATTCAACATCCATTTATGATAAAAACCCTCCAGAAAGTGGGAATAGAAGGGACATACCTCAACATAATAAAAGCTATATATGACAAACCCACAGCAAACTTTATCCTCAATGGTGAAAAACTGAAAGCATTTCCCCTAAAGTCAGGAACAAGACAAGGGTGCCCACTCTCACCACTACTATTCAACATAGTTCTGGAAGTTTTGGCTACAGCAATCAGAGCAGAAAAAGACATAAAAGGAATCCAAATTGGAAAAGAAGAAGTAAAACTTTCACTGTTCGCTGATGACATGATCCTCTACACAGAAAACCCTAGAGACTCTACCAGAAAACTACTAGAGCTAATCAATGATTACAGTAATGTTGCAGGATATAAAATCAACACACAGAAATCCCTTGCATTCCTATACACTAATAATGAGAAAATAGAAAGAGAAATTAAGGAAACTATTCCATTCACTGTTGCAACGAAAAGAATAAAATACTTAGGAATATATCTACTTAAGGAAACAAAAGACTTGTACATAGAAAACTATAAAACACTACTGAAAGCAATCAAAGAGGACACTAATAGATGGAGAAATATACCATGCTCATGGATTGGAAGAATAAATATTGTAAAAATGAGTATACTACGCAAAGTAATTTATACATTCAATGCAATCCCTATCAAGCTACCAACGATATTTTTCACAGAACTAGAACAAATAATCTCACAATTTGTATGGAAATACAAAAAACCTTGAATAGCCAAAGCAATCTTGAGGAAGAAGAATGGAACTGGGGGAATTAACCTGCCGGATTTCAGGCTCTACTACAAAGCCACAGTCATCAAGACAGTATGGTACTGGCATAAAGACAGAAATATAGATCAATGGAACAAAATAGAAAGCCCAGAGATAAATCCACACACCTATGGACACCTCATCTTTGACAAAGGAGGCAAGAATATAAAATGGAGAAAAGACAGTCTCTTTAACAAGTGGTGCTGGGAAAACTGGTCAGCCACTTGTAAAAGAATGAAACTAGAAAGCTTCCTAACACCATACACAAAAATAAACTCAAAATGGATTAGAGAGCTAAATGTAAGACCAGAAACTATAAAACTCCTAGAGGAGAACGTAGGCAAAACACTCTCCGACATAAATCACAGCAGGATCCTCCATGACCCACCTCTCAGAATATTGGAAATAAAAGCAAAAATAAACAAATGGGACCTAATTAAAATCAAAATCTTCATAGCAAAGGAAACTCTAAGCAAGGTGAAAAGACAGCCTTCAGAATGGGAGAAAATAATAGCAAATGAAGCAACTGATAAAGGATTAATCTCCAAAATGTACAAGCAGCTCCTGCAGCTCAATTCCAGAAAAATAAATGACCCAATCAAAAAATGGGCCAAAGAACTAAACAGACATTTCTCCAAAGAAGACATACAGATGGCTAACAAACACATGAAAAAATGCTCAACATCCCTCATAATCAGAGAGATGCAAATCAAAACCACAATGAGATACCATTTCACACGTGTCAGAATGGCTGCTATCCGAAAGTCTACATGCAATAAATGCTGGAGAGGGTGTGGAGAGAAAGGAACCCTCTTACACTGTTGGTGGGAATGCAAACTAGTACAGCCACTATGGAGAACAGTGTGGAGATTCCTCAAAAAACTGGAAATAGAACTGCCATATGATCCAGCAATCGCACTCCTGGGCATACACACCAAGGAAACCAGAATTGAAAGAGACACATGTACTCCAATGTTCATTGCAGCACTGTTTATAATAGCCAGGACATGGAAGCAACCTAGATGTCCAATTGCAGACGAATGGATAAGAAAGCTTTGGTACATATACACAATGGAGTATTACTCAGCCATTAAAAAGAATACATTTGAATCAGTTCTAATGAGGTGGATGAAACTAGAGCCTATTATACACAGTGAAGTAAGCCAGAAAGAAAAACACCAATACAGCATACTAACGCATATATATGGAATTTAGAAAGATGCAAATGATAACCCTGTATACGAGACAGCAAAAGAGACACAGATGTATAGATCAGTCTTTGGGACTCTGTGGGAGAGGGTGAGGGTGGGATGATTTGGGAGAATGTCATTGAAACACGTATGTTGTCATATGTGAAATGAATCACTAGTTCAGGGTCAATGCATGTTATAGGATGCTCGGGGCTGGCATGCGGGGATGACCCAGAGGGAGGATAAAGGGAGGAGGGAGGTGGGAGGGGGGTTCAGGAGGGGGAATTTATGTAAACCCGGGGCGAATTCATTTCAATGTATGGCAAAACCAACCAATATAATATTGTAAAATAATTTGCCTCCAATAAAAATAAATTAATTACAAAAAAAATTAAAAATAAAAACATGAGGGAAAAAAAAATAAAGTTAGGTTTGAATTCAGCTAGTGAAGTTAAGCTTATATATATGAATCTGTTTCTCATCTTGAATAATTTTCTGTGTATTTCTAGCCAATAACATTTCATGTTATTGAGCTTTTATTTTCATTTTTATCAAATTATCTCTTAAATTTTTTTCTGCATTAGTTTCACCAAAGGATTGTGGTTGGGAGTCCTCATACAATGTATTTAACTATAAAGCAAAATAAAAATCCTATGTTATGTACTGAAAAAAAAATAAAATAAAAATAAAAAAAAAAAAAGAAAGAAAAGTCATGACCAAACTAGGCAGCATATTCAAAAGCAGAGACATTACTTTGCCAACAAACGTCCATCCAGTCAAAGCTATGGTTTTTCTAGTAGTCATGTATGGATGTGAGAGTTAGACTATAAAGAAAGCTGAGGGCTGAAGAATTGATGCTTTTGAACTATGGTGTTGGATAAGACTCTTGAGAGTCCCTTAGACTGCAAGGAGATCCAGCCTGTCCATCCTAAAGGAATCAGTCCTGAATATTCACTGGAAGGACTGAAGCTGAAGCTGAAACTCCAATACTTTGGCCACCTGATGCGAAGAGCTGACTCACTGGAAAAGACCCTGATGCTGGAAAAGATTGAATGTAGGAGGAGAGAGGACGACAGATGATGAGATTGTTGGATGGCATCACCGACTCGATGGACATGAGTTTGAGTAAGCTCCAGGAGTTGGTGATGGACAGGGAGGCCTGACGTGCTGCGGTTCATGGGGTCGCAAAGAGTTGGACATGACTGAGCGACTGAACTGAACCTACTCTAGTGTTCTTGCTTGGAGAATCCCAAGGACAGAGGATCCTGGTGGGCTCCAGGTCACAGGGTCGTGAAGAGTCAGACACGACTGAATGACTAAGCACAAGCACAGCACATACAGATCTATACATCACAACGTACATCCAAGAGGAAATATCATTGCCATCCCCATTACAGAGGCTGCGTTCATCCCTCCATCTGCAGCTGCCGGGGGATATTGGGGAAATCATTTCACAGATCGGCGTTCCTGAAGCATTGAGTGGCCACAAAAATCTCAACTAATTGACTCTTCCATATTACACAGTTTTGAACTCTGCAGTTGAGACTGATGTTCAGTGAGAAGATGAAAAGATGCCTGATGGCAAGGACATTGCAAGTCTCAGGAGTTAGAGAAAACAGGACTGAGTCTTCAGACCAGGGCATTTACTACATCAAAGAAATGAGGTGGCAATTGATTAACTGCTTCTGTTAAATCAAGGACACCAAATACCAAGGTAAAATAAAATCAAGTAAAAGACATGTTTCAACCTACAACAAATTTCAGAGCTGGCTTATGGAAGTTAAGCTTTACATTTTTGATCAAGTGAGAATATTGAGGCTTAAACAATGAATATGTACTATTTAATTGCATCTATCTTTGTTTCTCAGTTACTTATTAAGAAGCTAAAGGTCAGTACTTTCTTCAGCTTTATCTTTCTGGGTTAGATGAAAGTCCACTGAGATCAGAGACTCAGAAGAGGAAATGAACAGAAGTAATGAACCAATCCATATTTCTTCCCTAAGTCAATCTTCGATTTTGAATAATGTACAGCATATGCAGACAGTTCACTACATCAAGAGGTCCCTAGAAATCAGAGAGAGTGATGATCAAATTGAAAACACTCTCATTAGAGAGCTAATATCTTGTTCCAACATATATTTAGGTACCAAGCTAATTCTTCCACTGATTTTAGGTTTAATGGGTTGATTTTCTTCTGATCCAAAAACTTAGAGGTTGAAATCGGATCGTTCTAAATTTACTGCCTACTTTTGTCATCATATGAACTTGTGCTTTATTGATTTTTAAGGAAAGAATCAAGTACTGACCATCCATGGACATAAAAGCCAGGAAAAAGATAAAATTTGCATTTTGAAAAAGGAAAAGATCTAAAATGACTATTGCTTTGAAATTTTTCCTCTTGAGAGGAATACACATGCTTTATAAATATTAACCCAAGTCTCTTTTGATATTTGGCCTGTGTGAAGGAGATTCTAAGACAAAGCCTGGAAGCCTTAAATCTCTTCTTTGAATGAGAAGGCTTCACTGTTCTCAAAGTCACATTTGAAACTTTTCGTAACTTTATTTTACTTTAACTTGGCCTGGGCTCCACCTCTGCCCCACTGAGAATTAGAATTCATTTAGCATTCCAGATGTTCATGGCATCGAACTTAGGGCTTGGATGGAGGTAAAAATGAGGAAAGGGAAAATTTCTGTTTGTGTCATTTAAGTTCTAAAATTGAAAAAACATAGATTTTTAAAGAAAGTGCATTGCTCAAGACATTAGTCAAAAAGAATTTTGGCACATTTTTGGGAGGGGTCAGTATAACTTAGCATTTATCCTATACTTCTATGAAATTATTCCAATGATAAAATTTTAGATAAAAGAAGTTATAAGTGTTGGACCATGTTTGAATTTTTCAAGCTTGTAACTGATTTCTTTTTTCCTGTACCATTTCTTTCAAATGTTAAAAATCACGACTTAACTTCTGATGGGTTAAAAATATATTCTGAGTAATGTTCAGCCCTGAATTCCACCACATGCTCTTGTATGAATAATGCCACCTCACCCCAAATCGAAGCATGGAAAATTTGCAATTCCCTCAAAGGATTGTAAATGAGCCCCTTGTCAAGCTGCCAAAGCAAATTAACAGGATTTAAATTCTGCCATAATATCTATCAGAAATTCAAATGACTAGTAATTAAAGCAGTGCTTGCTCTCCTGTGACACATGCAGTGTGACAAAACAGTACTGATATATCACCTCTCTGCTTCTGCCTATTTGATTACAGCTCGTTGGGCACCAGGTGGCTTATCTGTAGAGTGTCTTGCAGTCTATTAAATTCTGAGTGTGAAGTAGAAGTAAAGCACAATAAATATTTTATGCTATGGGTGTATACATGTTCCTCAAAGATGTTCTGTACTCTTGAGTTTTTATAAGGATAGCCCTTTCTATTAAAAAAATTATCATTATAGAAAAAATACTTAAAAATAAGGAAAGACTACCCTAATCCATCACCTAGAGATAGTAGCTTTTAAGATTATTTTCGTGTTTTGGGGCCCAGTTAATCCTAAAGGAAATCAGTCCTGAATATTCATTAGAAGGACTGATGCTGAAGCTGAAGTTCCAATACTTAGGCCACCTGATAGGAAGAGCCAACTCATTGGAAAAGACCTGATGCTGAGAGAGATTGAAGGCAGAAAGAGAAGGGGACAACAGAGGATGAAATTGTTGGGTGGCATCACCAATTTAATGGAAAGAGTGCACAAACTCAGGGAGATAGTGAAGGACAGGGACGCCTGGCACGCTGCAGTACATGGGGACTGAATGAGTCAGACACGGCTTAGCGACTGAACAACAACAGTTTGCTTATATTCAGAAAGAAAAGATCATATGACACACAAATTGATTTTAAAACATCTCTTTCTGATTATGAAAGTAATTAGTAACATTACTGAACATTTGAAAAATAAAAGAAGATAAAAATGATATTGAATCCCACCCTGGCTTAACCATTGTCAATAGTTTACTTATAATTATATATATTTTTTGCATATTTGAGTATATTTAAGAGTACACAATAGTAATGAATAATGAGTTGTTACATAAATCATGGGTGAGGCTAATGTTAATAAAGGTACAGGTAACTGAAAAAATACAAAGACACAATAAATAGTCATTTTTATGGCATAATGAGAGGAGGAATATCACACAACTTTGGTTGAAGATGCTGTGCAGTGGGGCTAGTGACAGATGATATGTTTATCTTTCATAGCAAAAGTTAATCATTCAGGTCATTAAAAATGAATTAAAATATTGAGAATAAGTTTTCAGGTTACTTGGCAATTAAATGGTTCCCGCTTATTTCCAGGAAATTCTGATTGTGTATGTTGAGGGGTAAGGAGACAGAGTTTGGAGAAAAGAAACTTCCCTTTCAGGTCTCTCCCAGTCCATGTCATAACTGCAGTAAATCATTTAGCCACTGTCAGCAATGCCGGACCCCAACTTTGCAAGTAATTTTTTTTTTTTTTTGCCACACCTGGTGGCATGCAGGATCCCTGGTTCCCCAACAAGGGATCAAACCTGTGCCCCCTGCAGTGAAAGCCTAGAGTCTTAACCACTGGACCACCAGGGAGATCACCTGCCAAGTAGTCTTTTAAATGACTGTTAGATAGGTGGCCTTGGGGCTTCCCAGGTGTTGCGATGATAAAGAATCTGCCTGCCAATGCAGGGGATGCAAGAGACATGGGTTCAATCCCTGGGTTGGGAAGATCCCCTGGGGTAGAAAATGGCAACCCGCTCCAGTATTCTTGCCTGAAAAATCCCATGGACAGAGGAGCCTGGTGGGCTACAGTCCATGGGGTCTCAAAGAGTCGGACATGACTGAGGTGACTGAGGCCATCACGCAGGTGAGATGAAGTTTATGAATCATTTTTCTGGACAATGATGACCTCCGTGGATTAGTCTTAATGACTGCATTGATTAAAGAAAGGAATTCTGTAGTGACACCCTGGTGAGCCAGAATAGTGATGCCAGTGACTCCAGCGATGGCTTGGAATCTACCACTGTCCAAGATGAAGGCCTGAACACTAGAGTAAAGCAACAGCAGAATGCAGGTGGCAAATACGGAGGATCACAATCTAGTCTAATTACAAGGCAGTAATTGAAAGTTTTACTCAGGATGGAAGACTATCATTGAGTTGATTGAGTTTGTGTCTCAGTAAATTCCTTTAATCTTCACATTCAGTGTTTTATCAATTTCAAAAGAAATTCCTTCATTGTGCCTTTGCTCTTTTCATACATTTGTTATTTTCTCTTCAGAAGCACAAACATAATCCTTAAGAAACAATTAAATTTCCAGTTTTGGGCACATTCTTCTAGTTCCAGGGTGCTGATATGGGAATTTTTTCCCTGGAATTATTTTTCCTTTCAATTTGGTACTATGAGCAAATAAAATAGAGAAAAATGTGAGTATACTAATACCAAACTTTCTGTTTCTATCTTTAGTTCAGCACTGCAGGAACTATCCATCCCAGGTGTCACCCTGTCTCCCCTACTTTCTTCTTTATTTCTTTCTTTCTTTTAAGTTGCTCAGTCGTGTCTGACTCTTTGCGACCCCGCGGACTGTAGCCCACCAGGCTCCTCCATCCATGGGATTCTCCAGGCAGGAATACTGGAGTGGGTTGCCATTTCCTTCTCCTGGGGATCTTCCCGACCCAGCTCAGGCATATGCTTTAACCTCTGAGCCACCAGGGAAGCCCCCTGCTTTATATTCTATTAAATGGAGAAGCTTCAGCTTCCGAGTGGATGGAGAAGGGCAGGGGCAGCCCACCCACTCTGGCTGCCTCCCGCTGGCTGTAGGCCTCCCTCTGATGAGACTGCTGCCTGGGGCTGTTGCTTATTTCAGAACTAATGGCTTCATGCAAGTCCTGGACCTCTTTCCCTATCCATTCAGACGTTTGTTCCAGTGGTCTTTCTAATACAAAAAGTTTGAGCATTTACAACGTTAAAAATAGATAAATGCCTAAATGAAATCCAATTTATAGTTGTTTTTTTTGGCTACTGAATCTCTGAGTGATTTTATTATTCCTATGCTATGTCTTTTGGGTGATAATACAGTGAAAAGGAAATTAGTAATAATTATTCAAAGATTTGAAACAAGATTCATTACTGATATGTTCCTGCTACATTTCCAGACATTACAAAATGGTGTAAATTTTCCTTTGCTAAGGTCCTGCCTTGTTGCTAAAGATCACAGTATAAAATCCTTTAACACCATGGAAATGAGTTTGTAAAGGATGTGGACATGAATAAGATAAGGAAAATCTTATGGATGTTGCACAGGGATTTCTTATTGTGTCCTTGACCCAATATTTGACTCCAATATCTCAGAGGTGCTTAGAAGATAAAGACAAAAAGATGACATGTTAAGTGTATATTTTTCTGATTCCATTGATCCTCGTATTACATGTGATGTGGTTTTAGTTTAATTGTATAATGGCTGTGACAATAACTCTAATAGTTAACAGTCAAATATAATGCGCATTCAAGCCAGTTTTCAGTTCTTCTGAAAAATTAATCTTGTAATTTAATGTATTTATATTTTTTATTCCAGAAAGAATTTTAAAAATTTTCTTTAAGTTGTTTTAAACACATTCAAATACATTTTCTATGTTTTTAAAAGAAAGATCTAAAACTGTTCTGAGGTCAAAACAGACTCACATGTTTAAATTAGTAATTAAGAGAAACTGATCTGCATTAACCTTGGGAGCCGTCAGCATATTTAAATGGAAATCTGTAATAGTTGCATATCTTTTTTGCATATTTTCCATCATAAATGCATGGTTTTACTGTTTGGTATTCAGTTTTGCATGTATAACTTGTATGTGGGGTAGAAAGAATTAGATGGTAATCTTCCATGGCCACCATCTCTGCCATCCTGGGCTGAACGGTGTGTGGATTCTTGTTTCCCAGTGCCTGCTTGCCTCTTCAGGGACCTGGGGAATAATGGATTTTCAGAATGGTCCTAGATGGACAAATAGCCTGAGAAGCTGGTTTCTGATTATGCCTGTAATTGTATGCTTATGAATTGACAGCCACACACTTTTGTCCTCTACTTAAATCACTCTTAAGTCTTTTTATCTCTGAGCCCTATGGTCTGTGCAATGTTTCTGAATTCCTCATTATATACTGCTTTGTATTATTATTTAACTGCTTAATGTATTACAATTTTGCCTTTTCAACTAAACTTTTAGTTCCTTGAGGGCAAGGGCAGCATCTTATAAACTCTTTTCTTATTATCACTCACATGCCAGGCATCCCATAAATATTTGATCAGTGAGACAGGACTGAATGCCATTGAATGCTCTCAGAATCAGTATTCAAAATCATTTGAGTTTCTGACTAAATGAGTATAAGTCAAGAAATCATTTTGTTTCAGGCCTCATTAACTTTCCTGATTTAGTAATATATATCTGAAGAGTTCTTAATGAAGGGAGACAACTTATGCTTTGATGTTAATCAGGATACAAAATTGAATATATCATTTCAACTAGAATAGGAAAAATGTAGAAGTATTTACCTCTGGATGATTGCATGACTTTTCCTCTTTTTTTAAAAAAAATTAATGAAATTTAAACCTTTTTAAAATTGAAACATTTGCTTTTGTAGTTAAAAGGAAACAAGAGAAAAAAATCTTTGCAATCCTTGTATGTGTATATATGTGGGTATGGAGGTAGTTGTGTGTGTGTGAGGAATAAGACTGAGGATTATCCCTTTAAAGTAAAGTAAAGCAATAACAATACATATCTTTAAATAGCATTGAGTCATGATTAATTGCTATTTTACTGAAACATGCATAACAGCTTGTTAGAATAAAAGTCATTTTGTTTAACACTTATTAATCAGAACTCTAGCTGTATGTTTAACATGTGCATATCCCCCTTCTATATTTGTAACATCTCTTTCCAATCTCTATTTTTAATATACAGCAAGCTCTAACTTATAGGATAAGTCAAAACAGGTGTTCTGGTGAATCAATAGAGTTAAAAAAGAGAATAGCAATTTCTAGTTGGTAAAACGCTAGAAAATAGTATTTTTTATATTTGTTTCTTTTAATGGGCTATCACTGAGAAAAATTAAACCTCTGTACATAATGTATATTTAGCTTCCTTTCCCACACACCTCCCCCCCTTTCAAAAGCAGAGTAGAACATCTGAGGAATTATAAAGCGATAATTCTGGAAACAAATGGCAATAAAACTGTTTCGAGGCCCAGACTGTGACTCCGCTGGTCACCGAGGGGACCTAAGCAGATTGGTGAGCCAGTTCCTGTTTCCAGAAGCCACATGAGTCCCTAGAGGCAACGAGGGGTCAACCAGCTACCTAATGAATGGCAGAAAGAGAAAAGAGAAGATACAAGAGAAAAGCAAAACCAAACCAAAGTCTTAAAGTATTACTGAGCCATAGTAGATTTGTAAAAGTATTAGAAGAGCAATACTAGTTAACATTTACATAACTCTGATGTGGTGGTTTTAAATGTATGTGCATAAATTCTTTGATGCTCCTCTTTTCAAGAAGTAGAACTTAATTTTCCTCCTTTTGAATACTTTCTCTTTCCTTTGGATCACTTGCTCTGGGGGAAGCCTGCTTCTGTATTGTGAGCTGTTGTCTGGAGGAACCCACAGGAAAGGAACTGAGGTCTGTCAGGAATGATGGGAACAATCTCAGATGCAGGTCGTCTGGCCCATTTGAGCCATGAGATGACTGCAACCCTGTTTGTCTGCAATCTCACAGGAGACCACTCAATTACATACGTATATAGAATAAATTAATAGGTGACCATTTAAGTACTATGAGATTTTAATGGATGAAATTGATAGCAGAAAATAAGTTACATCCATCTCAGTTGTATCAAAGAAACCATTTCTGTGGCAACACACTGAAAAATCACAGTATGACAGTAAGTTGAAATAAGGGAAGACCAGTATGAATGGTTTTACTACTATGGTTTCACTATATGGTTTTAAACCTATGAAATGAGATGCTTGCATTACTTTGCTCAGAACCAACAGCAGTGTTGGTTCACTAAAACTGAATCTGTGTCTGTATTGTTGTCATCCTGGTCTAGAGTTAGTAACTTTGCTTTTCTCTTTACTCTGATGTTTATCATCTGAAACATAATTGCCTTAACTTTGAGGCAATTCAAACAATATTTTGTTAGAAAAATTACCCTTAAAATTGTGATTTACAGAGGAGTCCGCTGGTGTCAGCAGCCACAGTTATCTCTGTTGTCATAGTAACTTGCAGTTTGAGCCTAACCCAGGGTATTAAAGTAATGGAGCACTAGAGAAATGTTGGCAATATTGGAATACGGAAAGACACACACACTACCACTGACCTACAGACATTTAGGCATGAAATTGTCATCAACATTTTAAATCACAAAAGGCATTTTGTTTTGAAAAAGCAGCACTTTCACTTGAACCAAAAATTACTGAGAATTTATATGTGATCTTTTATATGACAAAAAAAGTTTGGTTTCTTCTTTTTCTAGAAGTAAGGCATGGGTGAGAAATTCTGAAGGTTATGTTTGATGCCTACCCTAATGATTTCATTTCTCTCTCTGCATCAGGAATATTCTTAAGCAAATAAATCTGGAATCATAGTTCCATCAAAGATCATGAAAAAGAGAAATGAGATCCTGCCTTTTACAAATAAATATTCTGCACTCCTGTTCTCTAAAGTTTCATCACAATTTATGCCACATGCCTATGTGGTTATATACACACATAACCTTGAAACCTTAACAGAGTAAGTTTAGATGATTTTATGTGCTTTCTGTAGTTCAGATTGTATTAGTAGAGGAGCCTTGTAGAAGCTCCCATAGGCCTTAAAATAACCACTCAATGTAAAAGTTTTTGACAATCTTACTGCTCTCTTCATGTGGGACGTGGAGTAGGAACTGGGTGAGCCAAAATCAGGTAGTTAAGTTTGAAAGTTTTAATACTGTCCTGCTCACACGTTGTAATTTGAAGAGGGTCAGAATATGCCACCCCCAAATAAACCACTTTGGCATAAGTGTTACTTTGAGCTAAAGACAGTTGAGATTCAACAGATGCAGAAATAAGCCTTCCTGAAACTTCCCTTATCTGACTAAAAGTAGAAACTCCTGAGGAATAAGAACTGCCATATATCCCCTCTCCCAGGGAAGTTTTATGTCCATGAAGAAGAGGGAAAGTTGGCACCAAGATGGACCTACACAAATAATCTTTGCTCATAGTGTTACCAAACCAGGTTCACTTTGCCCATTGCACAGCAAGCCAGAATGTTGAGTTGCCAAGGCCTGTAGTGAAGAGAAGTTTTATTCACAAGGCGGCCAAGAGAGGAGATGGGAAAAC
Organism: Moschus berezovskii; assembly: GCF_049115385.1. Lineage (NCBI taxonomy): Eukaryota > Metazoa > Chordata > Mammalia > Artiodactyla > Moschidae > Moschus > Moschus berezovskii. The sequence goes on along the minus strand of NC_142469.1, from coordinate 76,037,280 downwards.
AAATCTCAGATCTACCTCTCTGAAGGCCAGGGGTTCCAGGTATTTATGGGATAAAAAATAAAGAAGCAGGGTGGTCTGAGGCCTCAGGAGCACATGGGGAGCATGGGGAATGGTGACTGGAAAAACGGGTGGTAACTGTCCTTCCGCACAGGCATAACTAAGCTGCAAGCATTGGCACATTCAAAAATAGAGCACTTAGTGCCCTCTGATGTCAAAAGGGCACCAAGCAGACACTTTTACATGCCCGGTTGGAGGTTCTGTAGTCTTTTGTAGTACTAACCAGCTCAGCCTGGACTAAACACAGCTCACTTTAAGTTCCTAGAAAAGAACTTGGACAAACATCTTTCTTGTTTACGTTATATGCCTCTTGGAGGACATGGAAGTCTTTTGTAGCAAAAGTTAAAATGACCCTGATTAATGAAGACAGGTGAAATGGATTTGACTAATGATTACCCATGGTTTCATAAGCCCTCATCTTCCTTTCATTTCCCCCATATATTTATTTTTCCATGGTGAAGTCCCTTGAAACCTAAAATCCCCGACCCAGAGGGAGGATAAAGGGAGGAGGGAGGTGAGAGGGGGTTTCAGGAGGGGGAACTTATGTACACCTGTGGCGAATTCATGTCAATGTATGGCAAAACCAACCAATATAATATTGTAAAATAAAAAAAATAAATCAAAATTACATGAAAAAAAAATTAACACACACACACAAAAAAGAAACAAACAAACAAAAAAGTCTTAATATACAAGCTCTCAGCCCTATCCACTTTGGGTTTTCACTTCTTTTCTAGGAAGACCCCCACATCATGTAAAAATTAATATCAAACAAAATTTGTTTCCCTTTTATTAATTTGTCATATGTCATCTAATTTGCAGGGCCCTAGACAATGAACCTAAGAGTGTGGAGGAAACAGTTTTATTCCTCCCCTACATAATTGAAAGCCACACCTCAAAATATTCTTTCTGGGGCATTCAATACTCAGGACCAGGATAAAGAGAAGTCAATTTTGAGTTCAAAAGTCTGGGGATGGGAGTACAGGGAGGAGAGAGATTTCTGAGTGAAACAAGGAAATGGAAAACCAGAAAAAAAGGGAAGAGACTGGGAAAAACAGAGGCCCAGGCTGCTTCTGCATCCACTCCTCACACTAGTATCGTGTTGGGCTTAACTCTAGAAGAATGTGGAAGAGTCAAGTTCTGAGAGGTGTTCATTAGGAAAAGATCTGTCTTGTTTTTCCTCTTTCAGGCCTTTCAATTTCTGAGATAACATGAAGAAATTTGTGGTTGTGAAGAGATTCAACAGGCAGCTCCCACCTGATCCTGAATCCCTGATCAATCTCCCCAGACCATGGGAGTGTGGTCTCTTCGAAGGGCAAACCTAGAAGGAGGTCAGAGTTGGTATTTCCTAGGTTCTCAGCCCTCACCGTCTTTTCACGAAGGACCTTAGGACACATGGATCTTCCCATTTATTTCTAATTCAAATGAAATCTGTCCTTTAAATCCAATCATGTATAAAACAGAAGTTTCCTGACTGCCCTCTCCAGTATCATCTTTTCATCAACATCAGCAGCAGCAAGAAGAGTGACAGCCACACTGGTCATCACTACTGTCATTTAAGGAAAGTCGATTAAGTGACAAGTACTGCCCTGGGCATTTTAGAGACATTTATCTGACATAATTCTCTCAGTGATCCCTGGAATAGGCATTATTACCCTTATTGATTAGGTGAGATATCTAGGTCTGATGAAACTAAGCAAGCATCAATACAGCTTTTCTGTTTTCTGAATTTATTTTATAAATTGAATCTCTTATCATCAATATAGAATTTAAAGGCCTTGGAGGGCTTAAGTCAGTTATGAATTGTATTGATGAAATAAAAATTCATATTCTAAGGCAAATCAAAAGAAATTTAAACAGAAAACATTTTCTCTGTCCTTTGGCTTCCTCTCTGCCCTCTACTCTGCATTATGTATTTGCTTGATGCATGGAACACACCTCACCATCGGCAGAAATACCTGCTCAACTCTGAAAAGCAACATTCTTCCAGCACCAACCAGACAACTCCTCAGGCGATAACCTTCCTTCTTTATCTTGTGAAGGATCATGATGATCCATGACTCATTACTTGCTCTGCTTGCATAGATCTGGATTGTGAAATTGTCAATAATACGTCATTTAAAGTACAGCCCTCCATCTCAAAACCTTATATAACTGTGCTTTGACCTCTAATGAGTGGAACAGTTCTCAGAGCGTTCTGAAAGGCTGTTCCTGGGTTATAATACTCAATCTGACTCAAGTAAAAATTTCCATTTCTTTCTTAGAAATTTTTTTTCTTTGCCAGCATTTAATATTGAATGGCCTCACAGCACTGAGAGCAGTATTTTGTTCACAGATACTCAGCTGTTTGCTGATTGATTGATTGCTCTGGTTTGTACATGGGCATAGTTTACCTAGCCTTATTATTTCTGTAGCTGATATGCCTATCTCAAAATTTCCTCTTGACCTATTTTATGTTGTAATAGTTATTACTGGTTAGAGAGCTTTGAAAGGGAGGGGTGGGAGGATCTTTAAAAATATTTTTGAGTCTATTTATTCCTAGCGGTAGTAGATTTTATAACCTTAATCCATTTTCTATTTTGATAGCAAAATCTTGATATTATATTATAATTTATAGATGCGTAATCTACATTTACAAAAGGACACTGTTAAGAGAGAGTATACTTAGATGGAAGACCCAATGCAACGCGAGTGCTTGGACTTTCCTACATTTCACAGTAAATGATTCCATTTGTTTAGATGGTGAATTAAGAGTTCAGATTCTGAAGTTCAGAATGTTTGCATTATCAAGATGCTGCAAAGGAAAAAGAAGCTAGAAACCTCATCACCTGGCCTTGATGATTTGGGGGTTCTGTTGCAATTATGCGGGTATTCCCATTATTCTTGAGATTATTGAAGTGTCAGAAATTACTCCAGTTGTTTCTCTTCTGGAATTTGACAGCCTGTTACTCAGGCAATGCTGCTTGATCAAAAGTTCAGAGTCAAAATCCACAACCAGAATATTTATTTTATCATATCTTAGGATAACATTTCCTCTCCAAGTTTACCAAAATAACCTGTGAACTTTTTACTTTGACTAAAGACATATTTTTTCTGTTAGAGTCATTTTCTATTTAAAGGTACAAGGAGGTCATTATAAAAAGCAACAAAAAGGTCAATACCTTATTTTGCTTAATATGATATGGAAATTCTTGTTTTCAGCTGACTGAATAGCTCACTGCTATTTTAGTAGAATCTGGAAGCTCATGAGTAAATGAAAATATGCATGAATGTGATCTAAATGGTATTGTCTAAAATACAAAGATAGCTATATTTAGCATCATCACAATTGCATTTTCTTAGCCTCTTTGTTCAGATTTTTCAGATAATCAGTTTGTTGACAGATAGTGGCAAGTACTAATACAAACATTTAAACATAAACATAACACTTGCTCTTAACCAGCACACCTTTTCTTTTTCCTATTTTGTTCTTGGAAAAGCACTTCTTTTCTGACCATTTTGGAATGTTACTACTGCTGCTGTATAGATTATTCTCTAAAAGAGGAGATATTACATTCTTAATTGGGCGTAAGCCAATATCACCTTGAAATAAAAAATAGTGATGGATAATCAATACATCATGAGACTGAGAAAATGTGAAAGGGGTTTAGTACTGTAATCAAATACAACTAATAGACAATGCATCGTGTTCATAGTCATGACTGAGTTGCAAGTAACTTCCACATCAGTGGAAACGTATTTGTGGAAATGACTAAATTTTTTCTTTTTATAGTACCAACCTGGATATATGTGGGGGCTGCAGAATAAAAAGAAAGGGGACCTGAGGCAATGCTGAATGTGCTCTGGGGCCATAATCAAGAGTCCCAGGTACTGTGGCTTGTATGCATTTTGATTAGAGGTGATGCTTTTTCTCCCAGTGATTGGTAGCTGGTCTAGGACGGAACCTAATACACTATAAGGTAGAGTGGTACACATCCTCCTATAATGAAAATTGTCTCCTTTCAATTGAGGGGCAAAAGCATTGCACTTGAGACTATGATGGACTGCACTATGGGTATCAGACTATAGAATAGCTGATTACACCTAACTAGTTCCTCCAGTAGAGAACCAATTTGCCAGTGATCGATTTTATACATAATGCACTGTCTAGGTCCTGCTGAGGACACAAAAATGAGAATGATCCAGTTACTGTGGTACAAAAAATTCCTTTAAATCAGCTACCTAGGCCATCTTACTCCTATCATTGACTCTAGGTCTGTCTCTCAGTTAAAGTAGCAAAGTGGTAATTGGCTTAAGGGGAATTTTTTGTGCTATTCTGTGCTCAGTCAATCAGTCATGTCCAATTCTTTGTGACCCCATGGACTGTAGCTTGCCAGGCTTCTCTGTCCATGGGATTCTCTAGGCAAGAATACTGGAGCAGGTTGCCACTTCCTACTCCAGGGGATCTTCCCAACCCAGGGATCGAAACTGTGTCTCTTGCGTCTCCTGCATTGGCAGGCAGATTCTTTATGAAACTCTGATCCCTCTGTTGGGGAAGGAAATTGGTTTATCAACACTTTCCCTCCATCCTCCCTGGATTTTTATAGATACAATGAGAGTAGCCTAAAGGGTAGGATTTAGGTAAATTTCGCTTTTCACCATCAGCCCCTCTCTCCTTTTTCTATAACCTGCATACAACACAGTTTAACATTTTACCAACTGAAAATCATTTGAGTTGGCAACACTTGGAAATTGAATAACTCCATATATCTCCTTAGGTAGCTTGCAAATATCACTTACACTCATTTTCCTGTGTCATTAAACCATTCAATATCTGACATATGTGAAAGAAATGCAGGTTGAATGAGATCTCAGTCATGAGATAGTCTAGAAATGCAAGCTGAATGATAAATGAAGGATGTGGGTCAATATAATTAAACTTCTTCTCTTCTACCGTCTATCTAAGATTCAGGGGATGTAATCTGGAGTTTTCAATGGTGGGGAGTATAGAAAGAATGGCACTTTAATACAATGGGCAGGAGGAACAGAGGGCAGCCAGAGGCAGTGTAACTTTCACTGGGCTCCAAGGGATGGGGAGGGCTTTGCTCTAGAAGGGAAAAAGGAGTGGGAAAAAGGGAGGTAAGGGGCTGGTAAAGTTTTCCTACAGGTAGCTTGGTCTCATCCCAGTTAAATGTTGTACTTTCTGTGCATCTCCTCAAAGCCAGAGCAGTTTTCCTTCAGAATACCGGAGAGGTGAGAACAGAAGAGGGAAGAAGGGAGCCTGATGTATTGGAGGAGCAGAATACATACTGAGGGAAGGGGGCAGACTGGGCTAGAGGTTAGCTGGGAAGATTATTTACTGTGTGAAATACAAGTTTTATCAGGTGCATCTATGGGCACTCTTTAACACACTTGTTCGATCATGTACCCAACTCATCTGCAGTTTCAGTCTTATGAAGTCTTCAAACAGAACGCACTGTCTGAGGATTCTTACCAGCTTTGGATGACTTATTGGAAAAAAGGGAGGATTCTTCATTAGTAATCATGCAGATACCTTAAATCCAAGGGCTAATCTCCACAGTTGGCAATGGGAGGGATCTCACAGGAGATTTTTGTAGATAGGTCTTGAGAGGAGAGAAGTCTGAAACCCCCTTATTTGGTAAACTTGGAAAATGAGATCCTACCTGCATTTAGGAATGCTACAGATTTTATTACTTAAAACGTTTGAAAATGAAAGCCACAGTGGATTGATTTCTAGAATGAGGATGAAAATAACAATGCCCTCAATTTACTTTGTTCCTTTAGTGTTTTCTATTGGGCAAGTTCATTTAACCCCATGCATATCCATTTCTTCATTTTAAAATATTTATAATTCTATATATTAAAGTTCCATGACAGATTAATAACATAGTCAAGACTAGAAACTAAAAGTCTTACTAACTCCAGTCTTTCCCTGGCCTATAGTTCAAGGACACAGGAAGAAAGGAGACAGCAATAGTAATACTATTACTACTACTACTACTACTAATCTTAAAAAGGGCAATAGAGAAAGGGGTACTATTGAATCATCATAGTAAGTGTAAAGATGGAAGAAAATTACAATTACAAAGCAAAGTCTGTTATTCAAATCAGAATTTCTAACATTTAATATAAAGAAGAGTGTGAAATTAGTAAGGAAGTTTGATAAAGGCAGGTGATGGTTGATGGGTGGCTTTAACAGTAGGCCATTGTCCATAGACTCAAACCTAAAGCTTCAGAAGACTCCTCAGGAATCAGAGGCATTAAATCTACAGTTTTTATTATATCTTAAAATAGAAGGAATTACTTATGTCCATTTTAAGGACAGATGAATTAAGGGAAGAATACTAAAAGCACTCATCGGAACCAAAAACTAAATTGTAAAGAAAGATCAATCCCAGTTATTATCACTAGTTAGTTTACCTGCCTTCTATTTTCTGAGAAGCATAGTAATGGTTTGTGACAAAATTCTAAAGGTTAAAATAGCATATGGAATTATACACTGGTTTTTGAATTGCTGGTTTAATACAATGGAATTTTCCCTGGGAAATGATTGTGACTTTCTGCTAAACGTCTTTATCTCCTTGTTAATCTGCATATTAGAGAAATCTGTGAAGTTAACAAATGTTCACCTGGGAAAGTTATAGACATAAAATGCTGCATAAAGACATTCAGTTCACTTCAATTGCTCAGTCACGTCCGACTCTGCAACCCCATGAACCGCAGCATGCCAGGCCTCCCTGTCCATCACCAACTCCCAGAGTTTACCCAAAGTCATGTCCATTGACGTGGTGATTCCATTCAACAATCTCATCCTCTGTCGTCCCCTTCTCCTCCTGCATTCAATCTTTCCCAACATGACGGCCTTTTCAAATGAGTCAGCTCTTTACATCAGGTGGCCAAAATATTGGAGTTTCAGCTTCAACATCAGTCCTTCCAATGAACACCCAGGACTGATTTCCTTTAGGATAGACTGGTTGAATCTCCTTGCAGTCCAAGGGACTCTCAAGAGTCTTCTCCAACACCACAGTTCAAAAGCATCCTTATTCCGTCTTTCATTGTTGAGTTCAGCGAGCCTGCATTGAGCACAGGGCTGATTACATAATTTGCAGGCCCAGCACAGTATGGAAATGTGGGAGCCAGGGTTGGAGCTGCCCAGCGGGAAGTCACCTGCATGTAGATATCATTGAAAGATGTTGATCTCTAGTGACATCAGCCTGGAAGAGATGGAGATGAGCAGAGAAGGAGGCAGAATCGCTCAGCCATGTTAACATGTTGAGTGTGAGCCTTGCCAAGAGGAAAAGCCAGCAAAGATTGTAAGAAGGAGAAGCTAGTGAAGTAGGAGTAAAGGAATCATTAAAGCTAAGAGAAAAAAGTGCCTTAGAGGAAGGTGTTGTCCCAAGTACTACTCCTGTTAAGAAACTTGGTCAGATGGTCATGGACAAGTGACTCTGAGACTCTCAGTGACCTTGACAAGAGTGGTTTCAGTGGAGTAAAGGCACTGGAGAAGGAAATGGCAACCCACTCCAGTGTTCTTGCCTGGAGAATCCCAGGGACGGGGGAGCCTGGTGGGCTTCTGTCTATGGGGTCACACAGAGTCGGATACAACTGAAGTGACTTAGCAGCAGCAGCAGCAAAGGCACTGAAGCCTGACTGGAGTGGAATGAAGAGTGAAAGAGAGCAGGGAAATGGGACGGAACCTGAGAGATTCCGCAAAACAGCTCAAGGGAGCTGTTCTTTCTTTTTTTTTTTAATTTAAGATGGGAGGAACCAGAGCAGACAAAACTGTTATTGAGTATCAGAGTCTGTGGACTTTGGTTGGAAGACTCTGTAGAAGTTTCCATGGGCATGCCCGATAAATATTTCATTAGTCCAAACTTTATTTAGTATTTGCTTCTCCCATAGCTTATTTGAAATCTGACCCAAAGATTTTCAGAATAAGTGTGTACCGTGTATGCAGTTTGACTCTTTTAGGTCTGTAGATAAGATTTGATTGAGAGCCCAACTTTGCACCAATATTAACATCTATTTCCTGTGGTTCTCATTTTCTACTTTTTGCAGTGCCATAAAAGCTTTTCTTTCTAGTAAACAAAAGAAGAAAAATAAATGTAGAAGTCATACCTGTCATCTCAAGTAGAGATTAGGTTGCCCTTCACAGTTCAAGTAGTGAAAAGCATGAAGTAACCGATTTGTTATGAGCAGTTTATTGCTTTTCACTGTCTCAAGGATTTAATTAATTTAGCAGCCAAACAAAATACAGGCAGGCATTGGTTTCCTACTTAAAAACTAGCAGCTTGACACAAATATGAATAGTTTCCTTATACTTTACAGGAAAAAGAAATAAAAATTAAGTACTGATATATCTTTGTAAAAATTTTTAAAATAAAAATTTCAGAGCAGTTTGCAAATATATGGTACTACTTTCTGGAAAGATTATTTAATGTGTGAAATACAAGTTTTATCTGTGCAGATTCAGAGAGTACAATATATGAGTTTTATAAGTGCCTTTGGTGATGGTTAATAAGGAATTTCAGGCTGAAAGTGAATATACACGAATATATGTGTCAGGTGAGTATGGGATGGGGGTGTCCTATAATCTGGGGTGGGGCATTACCAAGTTCCAGAGAAATGGTGAAGTAGGTGGTGGTACTTGCCCTGGGACTCCTTTTCCTGAATCCTTTCCCCCTGCCATTTCCCATTTCTAACCCTATCAATTCCTTCTTCTGTTTAAGCATCTGGTACCCTCATGATTGCTTCCATACACCTTTCTTAAAGCCAGTGCTATGCTGATAATAAATGTTTAACAGCCATTTATTTTTAAGAAAAGAAAGAAAAAGATCTGGTTTGTAGCTTTGGTCATTTTCTATGGTGTAAATATTCCCATCATGGTGGATTTAAAGTCACCAACATGTCCACGGAGCACAGTGAATGCAGAGATGGAAAGAGTCACCACCATTGACTGTGAACCGATTGCAATATGCTGCTGTCAAAACCCATGCCCTGAAAGTGAAGGATAAACTGGCTACATCAAGAGTCAGATGGAGAGACCTGAAAAGAGATCCTTAGACTTAAGTTACTTGGTATTTTGGAGCTGGGGTACAGAGTGGGTTATAATTTAAGATCTCTAGTAACCAAAAGTCCAGGCACACATCTACCATTTCCCAGCTCATCTTTGATCTTATTGTCAAAATAGAGATATAATTGCAGTTTCTATTTATAAGATCTGGGAAGTAAAAGTAATTTCACTCTGTGCCATTATAACTGCCACATTCTGACCCTCTCCCCTGTAGAGATTCGATGACATGTGAATGATGGTTTTCCATTTTTAATGCCCTAGTTGAAATCAGGTCCAGGGGGAAGGTGTCACTCTCACACCATCACTCACCCAGCAGTGTGAGCCATAAGCCCTAGAAAAGGATTGCGAGTCTACAGAATGGTGACAGACCTGCTAGGGTGCATGAGCTCAGGTGAAGGTGGCAGGTGTGTGGCTGTCTCAATTCATACTTTGGCAGATGCAAGATGGCTTCTTTTAAAATGTAAAAGCAAAACAAAGCTGAAAATCGTATATGAATCTGTAGCAATGGCAAATTGTATAATGAGGTTTATGTAAGTCTCTAGTTTCCATGGATTTGAGAAAATGTCTCTTTACATTTTGCTCCTTTTCCAGGACTGTCCAGGCCTTTATGTTTTCTGACAACCTGCTGCCTATGAAGTGGGCTGCTAACCTGCTTCTACAATGAGCTGAGGGCAAGGGTTAGTGTGGGATGGACTGTTGTTGTTTTTTTCCTGTACTGATTTATCATTAAGATACCAGAAGTTTGATGCATGACTATTTCTATCTTATAAAAATGATGACAACATAATTCACCAAGCTTTTAATCCTGTGCTAGGCATTGTGCTATGTCCTTTGAATATATTATCTTATTTCATTAATCTTATAAGGAGGTGACAAGGGGAGAAGAAATGTACATCCTCCAAAAGGGGATCTAATATATTTGGGGACAGAATTCTTCTTTTGGTAAAAGTAATTGGTGATATTGAGTGGGGCATTTAGAGTCCTGAGATGCAATGAAGGCAATCTCCATCAATCCTATACCTTCAAAGACTCGTGTACTGCATTTATTTTCCTGTTGTTTCCTGCATGCTTGTTATCTCATTTTTCTTTGATGATGAGAAGACGTGTGCTCTGAATGGTCTCCTATAACAAGCCCCTGAGATGTACCTGAGCTACAGAGGCATGATTATTTATCTGAAAGTTTATGGACTAGGCACCTGACAAGGTTGTTCTAATTCAAAAGAAATCAAGGAAACTGGATCGGGAGCTCGCCCACACATTCAGTGTGTCAGGCACAGTGCCAAATCTACAGTAAAGGGAGATGCATTCCTAAAATCCCAGCAAGAAAAATATTGTCACTCCTGGTGGTGATGTGCTGTGGAAGAGTAAGTAGAAGTTGGGAGACCAACCTGGAAAACCCAATCGCAAAGTATAAATTCTTTTAGAGAAGATGGTACCAGAATCTAAAACTTCAGATGTTTTTGGAAAATAGGATATTTTCAGATATGGGATTTCCAGAGTAGATATTTTGTCACTCAGCTATTACAGTGTAACAAGCTACTCCAAAACCACAAAGGTGAGAACAATGAGCATTTGATTACCCTTGAGTATGGTTAGTGTGACCTTAGCTTGGCTGGACTCTGTCATGTATCTGTGAAAAGCTAGGAGTTCAGTTGGGAGCTGGCTAGTCCAGGATGGATTCATTGACATGTTCGTTACTCAGTTATAGTTGAAAGGGTGGGGTAGGGAGTACGGAGTCATGGGTCTCATTTCCCAGCAGAGTGGGCTGAGCTTGTTTTCCTGGAAGTAGTGGGTTTCCAAGAAACAGTGGAATCAAATGGACCTCTTAAGATCCAGGTACGATGCTACTTCTGCTATTTTTTTTTTTTATTTTGGCCAAAACAAACCACAGGACAGCTCAGATTCAAGCAGTGGAGAAAGAGACCCAACCTGCAGTATAGAAACAGACCCAACCTGGAGTTGTAGAATCACCACGTAAAAGCATGATCCAGAGCGGCCATTCATTGGGCCATCAATACAGTCAGTCTTCCATGGATATAAAATTAGTAATTCCCCAGGAGTATAAGACCAGCTCCAAGCTAGAAAAGTGGTTGAAATTCATCTTTGCTCTCCTGTCATTTCCCATGTCGGTGATTTCTCCCTTTGGCCTTCAACAAGGTAACTAGTTTATACATCGTTTAGGAAAGTCTAACTCTCTGAGATCTGTTAAAATAATCACTAGCTAAAGTTTTGCTCTTTACAGGTATATTAAATCAAAACTGACTAACAAGTTTAGTCTTATGAGTAATTAAGGTAATTTGAAAATTGTAGGGTGTATTCACTACCTTCTAAATTTATCTTACCACCAAATAGAGTGTCTGAAGATTCCATTTTTCTAAAATCCCTAGTGATGGAATCTTCAGACACTCTATTTGGTGGTAAGATAAATTTAGAAGGTAGTGAATACACCCTACAATTTTCAAATTACCTTAATTACTCATAAGACTAACCTTGTTAGTCAGTTTTGATTTAATTAGTTAATTTATACATTAATTCATTCTGTTTTCCATTCTGTTATTTACTCCTCTGGGATGCTGGAGTTCTTATCAAGTGTCATTGTGTAGTAGCTACATCTCTTTGGTTTCTTGTGTAGATAAAAGAAACACAAATCAATAATTTAAGTTTGGAAGGGCACATTTTGTCAGAATGTTCACCAGAAGTCAAAGACAGAAATAAGATCTGGCCTCAGGAAGGACTAAAACGGGGACTGGGGCTTTGAGGGATACGAGACTTGGATTCTTCATCTCTCCCCTGAATCTCTCTGTTTAGATCAGGCTCACGTGTCTTGCTGCGTAAAGCTGAGTCCAAGGGCTAGAAATACAGCAGTAAACCAAGTAGACCTTGTCTTTACTTTCCTGGGGGCTACACTCTTATGAGGGAGGTCAGAGGAACAAAAACAAGAAAGAAGTACATAAATAAAACAATGTCAGGTAGAAATCAGGGTTACAAAGAAAAATGACATGAACAATGTATCTAGAGTCATGAGAAGAATTCTAGACAGGATATTGGGGAATGTGTCCATGAGGTGATGACTTTTGGGCAGAAACTTGACTGAGATATAAGCGTTGGAAAGACCATTTATTTCATATTATTCCCCTAACTCCCAGAGTAGGAACCTTGTTGTCCAGCTTAGATTTGTGCCCAGCATTGGAAGAGCCTGGGGGTGAGGCTGGGGAGAGCAGAGTCTTGAGGTTTCAGCACAGCCACCCAGAATCTGAAACCATACAGATTGGTGGGAAGCCAGTCTAGAGAAAGAAAATATAAGTTTCTTAGAGCTTCTGTAACAAATCGCCACCAACTTGGTGTTTTAACACAACAGAAATGTGTTCCCTTACAGTCCTGGAGACCAGAAGTCCAGAATCAAAGTGTTTTCAGGGTCACACTCCCTCTGAAGGCTCTGGGGAGAATCCTTACCCTCCTCCCAGCTTCTGGTGGCTCCTGGTGTTCCTTGGCTTGTGGCCGCATCACTCCAGAATCTGCCTGTCTTAATGGGGTCTTCTTTCCCATGTGTCCCTCTGTTCGTCCTTTTCTGTCTCTTATATAGGCACACTGTTGGATTCAGGGCCCACCCTACCCCAATAATGTCCCATCTCACACCATACATTAAGTACATCTTCAAAGACCCTAAAGAACCCACTTGCCAATACAGAAGACATAAGAGACGTGGGTTCAGTCCCTGGGTTGGAAAGATCCGCTGGAGGAGGGCATGGCAACCCACTCCAGTGTTCTTGCCTGGAGAATCCCATGGACAGAGTAACCTGGCGGGCTACAGTGCATAGAGTTGCAGAGTTGGACCCGACTGAAGTGACTTACGACTCATCACACAAAGACCCTAATTCCAAGTAAGGTCACATTCTGAGGTTGTGGGGAGACACTGGTTAAGCCCATACAAGAGGAGAGAGTGGTTGTTGGTCCTTGGGGCTTGGAGAACGTCTGAGGATGTGCCCACTACCTGTACACTGTCCTGGGTAATGAAGATACAGGTGCTGGCCCCAAGGAGCTCACTGTTTAAAAGTGAAGACAAGTTCATCTAGGCTGACAGAGCAGTGAGAATGATAGGAGACTCTCCAGGGCTATGGGAACCTAGATGGAAGTAGAGTGAAACTTCCCTGGGGTGTCAGAGACAGCGTCCCAAGGAGGGCGTGTTGAATTGTCTTCTAAGAAGAGTAGAGGAGCTTCCAGTGAATTCTGGGTTTAGGATGTGAAGCAATCATTAAGGAAAGAAAGGGGACCACGTGCTACGAAGTTACTATCCCTCTTTTAAAGGGGGAGAAAAGACTAGCAACTTGAGTACATAATCCAGAATTAACATTGATTTGAAGCTCTGATATGGTAGGTGAGTTTCTGGCAGAGATACGTGAGTCCCGCCACAGACTCACAGCTGTTTTCATGATGTTCCCACTCAGCCTGGTGTCCCCAGCTCCGTCCCCATTGGCCCACTTCATTTAGTGCAGCTGCCATTACCCAGCAAGGGCTTTCGCAAAAGACAGGGCATCTCACCAAAGCGGACACAGTTTCACTTTAGGAAGGTGAAAAATTCGGGAGGTGGATGATGGTGAGAGTTGCACAACAGTGGGATGGTACTTAGTGCCACTGAGCTCTACAGTAAAATATGGTTAAAAGAGTATGTTTTATATAATGTGAATGTCATCACAATAAAAAAAGAGAAATACAGTAATATTCTTAAGTGTTGTACTGAGAGGCTTTTAGCTCTGTGGTTGCAGTCATATCTTAGATATATCAGAATCATATCTCCTAACAGGATAGAAAACGTTTTTGCTTTCTGCCAGATGTTTCACATGGAGGGTAATTAATTCAAGAATGCCAACCCAGATGTGTTTTGCAGTTTTGCAGAGTGCAATCCCTTTGCCCACACTTGCAAAGGGGTGACATTTTAAGAGACATCAGAGACCCGTTCTGCATCTGAATCCTTGAGCTGCTTGCTTGAAACATTTCCTGATCCTCAGTTCTATTTACTAGTAGAGGGAATAAGCTACTTAATATTAACATGAGTGTCTGTGGACACAGGACTTGTATTTAGCCATTGCTAGGCAACTAGACTTTTAGTCTCATCCCAGAATAGGTTTTCCTCCATTCTTTCCTTGGCTTTGTCTCTCATGATATTTGTGTGAAGAAATCTTGTTATTTGAGATATATAATGAGTCAATAGGACTCCACTACAGAATCAGAATATCTAAGAGGGAATTTGTTCCAAGAGTCTGTGAGATTGGTTGTCTGAGCTGAGAGAAAAAGGGAAGTTAGAATAGATACATTTAAGATAATTCATGTAATTACAAAGTACTTTTAATATGGAATTTAAACAGCAATTTTGTTGCTATGCTGGATGTGTGTGTGTGTGTGTGTGTGTGTGTGTGTGTGTGCTTAGCCACTCAGTCATGTCCGACTCTTTGCCACCCCATGGACTGTAGCCTGCCAGGCTCCTCTGTCCACTGGGATTCTCTAGTCAACCCACTGGAGTGTGTTGATGTAAACAAGGCCAATGAAGAGAGAGTGCTGATTACGAGATAGCTCATTCCTTTTTGGTCTTTATTGTATTTAGTGTTGTTTTATTTATATTTGAAAGCAAACTAATGCATTATATAATATCTCTGTTGTTCCACATAAAGTAGGTCTTTATGCTAAACACTGAGGTCTGGAGAGAGATTCCTGGGACTCACCGTTTTCTCGAGGCAAAGCTCTGGATGAATCCTCAGTGTCTGACACTGTCCCTCAGCGGGGAGCCAACAGTGCATAAGTCAGACATTAGCATAGTAGGGAAAAACCATCATGTGGATTTTCAAAGGCTAGGAAGTCTTTAGCATCCCTCCAAATTTCCCCCAACTGGTCTGAAATTAGCATTTTAGTGATCACATCCCGTGAAGGGAGAGGCTCATGAAGTGGTTACTAGTGATGCATCTTCTTACGTGATGCAAGGATCATGGAACAGTCTGCAGGATCATGCAAAGTGGGGTACCAGATGATGCTAGCATCTGAGGAAACTTTAGGAAACACACACAAGGGCCCTTTGGCAGTGAGTGAGGGCTTTGGGGTGGCAGACTGGGGCTTACATCCTGGCTTGAGTCCTTCTGTAAGTCATCTCTCTCCTCTAACTCTGGCTCCCCTGCTTTCTTTTTCTTTTATTTTAATTTATTTATTTTAATTGGAGGCTAATTACTTTTCATTATTGTATTGGTTTTGCCATACATTGACATGAATCTACCCCGGGTATACATATGTTCCCCATCTTGAACCCCCCTCCCACCTCCCTCCCCATCCCATCCCTCTGGTTCATCCTAGTACACCAGCCCTGAGCATCCTGTATCATGCATCGAACTTGGACTGGCGATTCGTTTCACATATGATAATATACATGTTTCAATGCCATTCTCCCAAATCATCCCACCCTCACCCTCTCCCACAGAGTCCAAAAGACTGTTCTATACATCTGTGTCTCTTTTGCTTTCTCGTATACAGGGTTATCATTTGCATCTTTCTAAATTCCACATATATGTGTTAGTATACTGTATTGATGTTTTTCTTTCTGGTATACTTCACTCTGTATAATAGGCTCCAGTTTCATCCACCTCATTAGAACTGATTCAAATGTATTCTTTTTAATTGCTGAGTATGGCATCTGGTCCCATCACTTCATGGGAAATAGATGGAAAAACAGTGGAAACAGTGTCAGACTTTATTATTTTGGGCTCCAAAATCACTGCAGATGCTGATTGCAGCCATGAAATTAAAAGACGCTTGCTCCTTGGAAGGAAAGTTATGACCAACCTTGATAGTATATTAAAAAGCAGAGACATTACTTTGCCAACCAAGGTCTGTCTAGTCAAGGCTATGGTTTTTCCCGTGGTCATGTATGGATGTGAGAGCTGGACTGTGAAGAAAGCTGATCACCGAAGAATCGATGCTTTTGAACTGTGGTGTTGGAGAAGGCTCTTGAGAGTCCCTTGTAGTGCAAGGAGATCCAACTAGTCCATTCTAAAGGAGATCAATCCTGGGTGTTCATGGAGGGACTGATGCTAAAGCTGAAACTGCAATACTTTGGCCACCTCATGCGACGAGTTGACTCACTGGAAAAGACTCTGATGCTGGGAAAGGTTGGGGGTGGGAGGAGAAGGGGACGACGGAGAATGAGATGGCTGGATGGCATCACTGACTCTGTGGACATGAGTTTGAGTGAACTCCGGGAGTTGGTGATGGACAGGGAGGCCTGGTGTGCTGTGATTCATGGGGTCGCGGAGAGTCGGACACGACTGAGCGACTGAACTGAACTGAACTGAATACTCCATTGTGTAAATGTACCACAGCTTTCTTATCCATTCACCTCTCCTGCTTTCAAGAGGAGTTACACTACCACTCATTTCACCCTCACTGTGAAGGCAGTGTCAGAACTCCAGCTTACAGGAGACACTAAATGATAGATAGTCTCCGCTGTTTCTTAGTTTCCTATAGAGGCAGCTCTTTTCACTCTATGTTCTTTTCACTAAGCCAATTTTGCACCTTGCCATCATCTAATGGTTTTCTTTGTTTTATTTATTGTGCATGTCACAAGTGAAGATCACTTCATTTTTTCCCATCCGTGTGAGCGAGATATCCTGTCCCCTCCATTACTTCTGTGCTGCCCAACCACCAAGCCTTGTTCTGAGTTGGGCTTTCTCCTGGCTTCGGGTGTTACACTTCCAGGGGCTTGCTGGCATTGCCACTTGGATGCTCTGCCATCTCATTGAATCCATCATCTGTTTATCTCACATTGAATTTACCGCTTCATCCCCAGAGCTGACTTTCTGTTCTAGTTTTTGTGCCATTTTCATCACCCTTTTGGCCATCCTTAAGTGCTGTGATTCATGGGGTCGCGGAGAGCCGGACACGACTGAGCAACTGAAATGAACTGAACTGAACTGAACTGAAGGGAACTAAGAAGGATCTCTGACGTCTCCTTCAATTTTTTTGTATTAGACTTTGAATGCCCTTGATTTCCCACTTCCCCCACCCCAATGATCTTTGTTCCTATTATTTCCTTTTTTCCTCTTCTTTCATTCATCATTTACTCATTGAACATAATTGTGGAGCACCTCGTCTGTGCCATTGCAGTAAGCCTAATTAAATGCTTGTCATCTCATTCTTACACTCTTGTAATGATCTTGTAACTGATTACAGAAGTCTGACTCTGGAAACCAGATATCCTGGATTCAGATCCTTACTCTGAAGATTTCAGCGCAGGACTTTGAGCTAGTTAGCCACAGTTTTCTCATTTATAAAGTGGCAATCATGACAGCATTTATCTCGTAGGGTGACAGGAGGAGTAAGTGAGTTAACATCTCTGAAGCACTTAGAATAGTGTCTGACTCAGAATAAACATGATATAGGTGACAAATATTAAGTAGGTCCCCTCTCCCTCTGTTTCCTCTATCTGTGAGGATTTTTGAATACTCATCTGATTTTTTTGAATTTGCTTTTTAAAACATTTATTTTTAATTGGAGAATAGTTATTTTACAATGTTGTGTTAGTTTCTGCTGTACAAGCATATGAATCAGCTATAAATATACATATATCCCCTCCCTCTAGAGCCTCCCTTCCAACCTCCCTCCTTGAATTTGTTTTTAATAAAGCTTCCATCAGATCAGTTTTCAGTTTAGTGGGTCCTTATTCCTTACAGAATAAAACCAGTTCCTTTGTTTGACTTTAAGGAGCCTGTATAATTTTGGCTTCATCTCCTACTTTTCACAAGTTCTCTCCTCCTGCCATTGTGAACTTATGCTTCAGGTGGGAGCATTCCTTCCAGTACACATGGTCTTGTCCAGTGTCCATTGTTTTCCCAGGTGTCAGGGTACTGGCTGGCTTCTCTTTACCATCCTCTGCTTGCTCTCCACGCCTTATCTATCATGCCTTTTCCCTCCCACCCCAAAATTGTGTATCTTTTCAGTCTCACTTCTGCTAGGGACTTTTCTCAGAACACTCACATCCTTGGTGGTACACAGGAATTCTTAACAGCTTTTGTTTAGTCATTTATCTTTACTGAAGCATGTTGTACTCATTTCTGTGCTTTGCAATCTTCCTTACTAGATTTTGGTTCCGCATCATCTGGGGTAAGAATTGACAAACTTTTCCTGGGGAGGGCCAGATGGAAAATGTTTTTTAGGCTTTTGGGCCATCCTGTCTTTGTCACTCCTGTCCACTACTCAGCTGCCACTAGGACGTGAAAACAGCCACAGACAATAAACAAACAAATGAGTGGCTGTCTCCAATGCAACTTGAGTTCTAAACACAAATGGCAGGCTGGATTTGGCCTCTGGCTCTAGTTGGCAACCCGTAACCTAGGGAAGGGTCTCTCATATACTGAGATGTTAAATAAAATGTTATTGATGGAATGATTTTGAATGTGAGAAGATTTTGATGGAATTTTAATGGCTCTGTGACCATCTCCACAGGTGAGGAGGGAAGATTCACCCACTGCTTAGAGACCTACAGTAGCTGCACTTGGAAAAACCACAGAATTCTTGCTGCATAACCATCCTGATTCTTTGTAGAAATCCTGTGTAAACTCCTGATGGTGGAGAAAGATGGGAGGTAGGGGAGGGATAGTTGCTAGGAGGAAAGTCTTATCACCATGGAAACAGTTTCTGCATTCCCTCATTGGTCTGTGAAAACCAGGGTGGTTCACAAACAACCAAGAAGCATCTGAACTTAACAGTGTGAAGAGATAATGACTTTCAACAATACTAAAAACTGCATGCCTTAGTCACTGGCCCATGGGTTTCTGAATAGTTTTTGTGAGTACCTAACCACCATTGTTTGCTGAATAGCCTTGGAGAACTTTTTTAAAAAACTGATTAAACACAGAAAACAACAGTGATTGAAGTTTTGGATATTCTTTCTCTCCTTTTAGACTGTAGACTGATATTAGACAAGCATGGCTAATCAGATTTACCATTTCTTTACGCTTTATTACTTCAACAAATGAGACAGGAAAATTTCCTAATACTCGGTGCTCCTCAAGATTTCATGAAACTTTTTAAAAGATTTATTTTTTTTCTCCCTAGAGTTTCTTGCTCAATTTTAAATAGTGACCATTTTAATACTCACTTCCAATAGAAGATTGCTCTTTTTAAAATCGAGCTTGCCTCTTTTTGCCATGTATTCAGTTGCAGATCAGGCTTTCTGAGGGGTGGCATGTAATAATTACTTTCTATAATTAATTTAAATCTCAGAGTCAAAGGTCTTTGTTTCCCTGTGGGGAGGGATACCTGAAGACTGAAGAAATGAGAGGCTAAAGCCAGGAACTGGGAAGTAGTCCCCAGATCAATGGAAGTCCCATCATAGTACAAGGATGGTGGATTTTAGCTTGAGATAACAGAATTAGGTTCCAGTTAAAGACACTGATGACTTGAATAGGGCTGCGTTCTCAGAGAAATGCTGCCCAAGTGTGTGGTCTATAAGCCAGCCTAAGCCCCAGAAACTGCATGTGATGTCCTTATAATAAGATCGAGATATGGACACAGACACATGGAGAGGAGAAGATTATATGAAGATGGAGACAGAGTTTGGAGTGATGCATCTACAAACCAAGGATGCTGGTATCCGTCAGAAGCTGGCAGAGGCAAGGAGGGCTCTTCCTTTAGAGCCCAGGAAAACATCGCAGCCCTGCTGACACCTTGATTAAGCCACCCAATTTGTAGTACTTTGTTACAGCATCCCTTGGAAACTACTACAACTTATATTATTATTTAAGTAATATAGTTGATCAAAAATTGATTCTTTTTGACAAATACAGATTCATTTAAAAAGTCAATTTTATAGCAGTGCTGAGCATGGAGAAGTAATGCCTTTTCCCACATATAAAGATACAACAGCAGAAATATGAAAAGACAGTACTGATGATCCTATATGCAGGGAAGCAAAGGCGACGCAGATGTAAAGAACAGACTTTGGGACTTAGCGGGAGAGCATGAGGGTGGGATGATTTAAGAGAATGGCATTGAAACATGTACACTGCCATAGGTAAAATAGATGAACAGTATCAGTTCGATGAATGAAGCAGGGCACCCAAACCTGGTGCTCTGGGACAACCTAGAGGGATAGGGTGGGGAAGGGGTGGGAGAGGGGTTTAGGATGGGGGAAACACGTGTATACCTGTGGCTGACTCATGTTCATGTATGGCAAAAAAAAAAAAAAAAATCACAATTTTTTAACTATCCTCCAATTAAAATAAATTAAAATAAAAAAATTTAACAACAAAAAATAAATTATGGCCCTAAAACCTGTTTGTCAGTGAACTACCCAAGGGCTTGCTTCAGCTGACCTTTGGATCACAGCTCAGGCTGAGCAGCTGGGTGCCCTTTGTACCGGCTTAACCCTGTCTTATCCAGTTGTTGGGTTGCTCAGTCGTGTCCGACTTTGAGGCAAAGAAGTTCCCGCTGAAATCTTTGAATTTCTACGTGGTTGGTGCATCAGGAAACTTTTTTTTTGCCACTTCATTTATTTATTTTTAATTGAAGGATAACTGATTTACAGAATTTGGTGGTTTTCTGCACGAGGACACTTTTGATAGAAACTAAGGCACTTCAATCTGAACTGTCTTGGACAATAAAAAAACATACTATCTCAAGTAACAGGAAGACTAGAGATGATGTAAGCCTCAGAGACAGTATGATCATGGCTCTGGATCAACTTCTCTGCTCTTTTCTCCACTCAATCTTTCTCCATAGGTTTATAAGTGATCTTCTCTCAAAGGTAAAAGACATAGTTCTTAACTGAAAAAATATGGTGGATTGAAGGAGGAGTAGGTGGGTGGTTAGAAAGGAGAATGAACCTATCCCCCATGGGTTATACAGACTTTCTCTTCACTTCACTGGGTCCACTTAGGACAGTTGCCTATCCCTGGATCAATGGCAGCACTTGCCAGGGGAAATGCTATGCTCTGGGTTCATGAACCATCCATTGATAAGCTTGATGTGCATTCAGTGAGACTGGTTCAAATATTCTCGCTGTTGCTGTGCTGTGCTCAGTCATGTCCGACTCTTGCAACCCCTGGATGGAGCCCACCAGGCTCCCCCTCTCTATGGGATTTTCCAGGCAAGAATGCTGCAGTGGGTTGCCATTCCCTACTCCAGGGGATTTTCCTGACCCAGGTATCGAATCCTCGTCTCTTGTCTCCTGCATTGGTAGGCAGATTCTTTACCACTGCATCAACTGGGAAACCCCAAATATGCTTGGGCTGAACTAAAAATCTGGAGTCAATTAGAACTCTATTAGGAAATGTCATGGAGGGAATAGAGGCCAAGCAGACAAATAACAATGACCTCCACACTCCTTTGAGTACATAACACCCAACAACACCCTTCTTCACGTGAGGGTACCCCCTACCTCCACTCAGCCAGCACCACATTTGGGAGTCTACTGCCTGCCGTACCCCACTGTCCATCACCAATTTCTGAATCAGTCTGAGTTGGCAGTCAACAGAAATGGACTCTGTTTATTTTAAGCAAAATAGCAGTTTATTGAAAGAGTACTAGGTACCCTCACAGAATTGTTGAGAAGGTTGGAGCATGAGGTTTGGAAAACAGCCTCCATCAAGGAGGCTGCACATCAGAGCCACAGCGAAGTCTTGTCACAGTTTCACTCTGGCAAGGACAAGTGAAGCCAATGCTGCTGGACACTGGTCACCGGAGCTTGAAGTGACAACACTGCTGCACCTGGAAAATGGATGCTGATGCTTCTTCCATGCCCCCTCAGCTAGATTTCCTGTTCCGGTTTTATTACATCACTATCTCCAGATGCATTTGATTGGCTTCCAGGAACTCTGTGAACACACCTTTCTAGTGTTTTCAGCTTCCATAAAAAGAGACAGGACCTACTTTATCTGGGACTCTTAAGGTGTAGAATTCTCTATACAGAGGAAGGAGGTGACACTGGGTCATTAAAAAGAAATGATGTTCATTTCAGCTGAGTATACGCCTGTTAGTTGTATTTGCTCTGAATTCACAATTATGTTTTAATTTATAGCATTTTTCAAAGTTCGGTGTGTGCCTCGGTAATATCAAATACCTTTTATAAAAGGAACATAAAATGCATCAAGTGCTATTTATAGCTAACTTCTAATTTCATAACTCTCAAAGCAGATATTATGATCCTAATATTAATGATGGTGAGCACTGGCTCAGATGGTAAACAATCTGTCTGCAATGAGGGAGACCTGGGTTCGATACCCGGTTGGGAAGATCCCCTGTAGGGGGGCATGGCAACCCACTCCAGTATTCTTGCCTGGAGAATCCCCATGGACAGAGGAATCTGGTGGGCTACAGCCTGTGGGGTCGCAAAGAGTTGAACGTGACTCAGTAACTAAGCACAGCACACAGAGGATTTATGCATACTATAGGACAGGCCCCATGCTAAGTGTTTCATCTGTAGAGACTTATTCAATCTTCTCCTTTTATTGTTCCTGTTTTATTCACGAGGAAACTGAGATCTGAGAGTTTGTGTAATTAGTCCAAGGTCAGCTCCATTCCTGACACTTTTTCCTGGAGCACACTCTAAGACTATGAAAAATAACAGTTGCACTAAAGCTGAGTCTTGGGCTTGGATTTGGCCCAAGTTTATAACTTTGCTTTGACTTTGACCTTTGGAAAGCTAAGTAGCTAAATCTTCCTTTCAGTGTCATTTGCAGCATCCTTGAACTTTTGATCAGCAAATTGTCATCACATAGTTTTCAGTGTATCTAATTAATATGTCAGCGTCACTAGTGTGAACAAATTTTGTCATTTGGATTCACTGTCAATATCTAAATATTCACTTTTCACACAAAGTAAGCATTCCCAATGTAAGCTGAAGTGAAAGTTTCCTCATCA
Organism: Moschus berezovskii; assembly: GCF_049115385.1. Taxonomy (NCBI): domain Eukaryota; kingdom Metazoa; phylum Chordata; class Mammalia; order Artiodactyla; family Moschidae; genus Moschus; species Moschus berezovskii. The sequence goes on along the minus strand of NC_142469.1, from coordinate 76,014,254 downwards.
ATCATATGTTTAAATTCTATCAGTTGATTGAAATATTATTACAAGACTAAAATTCTTTAAATTAATGGTGATTGCTAGAGTTGTTTGCTTTATGTAAAAAAATGGTTATTAGGGACTTTAAAAGGGTTAAATAAATAGGGAACTAGATAGTTGATATGTATTAACTGGATTCATTAGCTAAATAACTTTTAAAAGGTTATTATTTACCTTCTGAATAAAACACCACTTGTAGAATTTTCAATAATAATCCAGGATGGAATAAAGAATTTAGATTATATCATGATTCTACTCTTCAATCCTTTGTTTCTTATGCGGCAATTTTTATTTTTAAAGTATAATCTTTAGATAATATATGGAATTTTTAGTCATTTAATTCTATTGAGGCCTGCATCTTTTAAGAAAAACAATCCTCTTGGGAAGTTTTCATTCTGAGAGGAAGAATTTTGAAAAGGAGAATGTCCATATTGTCACCTCAAAATTTTGCAAGGAGGAACAAATACTCCAAAATTATGTACAACAACATCTAGGATGACTCATCCTGACAGAGTAAACTTAAAGAGCGTGAAGAAAAGGAGAAAGTACTAGGAGAGCCTGTGTACGTAACTAAAGCATATACTATGCTCATGAATCAAACCTTAAAATATAGACTTTACCAAAAAAATGCTTGAAGAAAACAATTTCTAACACTTTTCATTCTACAAAGTATAGAAATTGAAACAAAAAGTCGGTGAATTGATTTCTGTGGAGTTTAAACTGCCAATCGTTTTTAGTAATTGACATTGAAGGATTTTTTTTTGTTTTTTTAGGTTTTCCAGGTCTATGAATCCAAAGGTTAAAAGTCCCTTATAGAGAATATGCTTCTGAAAATAATTTTCCTGTATTACATTCTGCTGTTTATTAAAAGGTTAAAAATATTAGATAAGCCAAAGTGATTGTTCACTGCTGCTGCTGCTGCTGCTAAGTCACTTCAGTCGTGTCCGGCTCTGTGTGACCCCATAGACGGAAGCCCACCAGGCTCCCCTGTCCCTGGGATTCTCCAGGCAAGAACACTGGAGTGGGTTGCAACTATAGTGCAGATAGCTGACAAATAGCAATATTAAAAAATAGTGTTCCTGTGTTTTAAAAATTTGACTCCTAAAAATGTTAGCAATAATATCGCAATTTGGGGGCTAAATTTCATATTTATTCTCTAAAAAAAGAGTTCTTTCTTTGAGAGCTATATCTAGCTTTTGTCTTAATTTCCAGTCAAGTACTGTTAGTAGCAACTTGACCATTCGACATTAACACGAAAGTGTGTATCATGTGCTTGGCTATCATAAAAATGGTTCCAGCATGCCTAGAAGGCTGGACATGCATTTCTTGAAACTTAGAAATTACAAAATGCTTTGAAGGCACCAAAAGAGTGGCTGAAGCTCACCTGCTCCAATCCTCTTTCTTCACTAGTGGTTTTCTTTTTCTCCAGTGTTCTGTGGAACTGCTGGGGCTTCCCTGGTGGCTCAGCAGTAAAGAACCCGTCTGCCAATGCATGAAATGTGAATTCTATCCCCCGGTCAGGAAGATTCCCTTGGAAAAGGAAATGGCAACCCACTCGAGTATTCTTGCCTAGGAAATCACCTGGATAATGGAGCCAGATGGGCTGCACTCCACGGGGTCGCAAGAGTTGGATACGACTTTGCGACTGAACAGCAATGACAGTGGAGCCACTGGTAACTTTTGCTTCTTTGCTCAACCCAGAGCACTAGTTGTTAATTTGATAAAAATTGAAAAACTGCTGAAGACTAAACTAGACCTCAGTTCAGTTCAGTTCAGTCGCTCAGTCATGTCCGACTCTCCGCGACCCCATGAATCACAGCACGCCAGGCCTCCCTGTCCATCACCAACTCCCGGAGTTCACTCAAACTCATGTCCACAGAGTCAGTGATGCCATCCAGCCATCTCATTCTCCGTCGTCCCCTTCTCCTCCCGCCCCCAACCTTTCCCAGCATCAGAGTCTTTTCCAGTGAGTCAACTCGTCGCATAAGGTGGCCAAAGTATTGCAGTTTCAGCTTTAGCATCAGTCCTTCCAATGAACACCCAGGTTTGATCACCTCTAGAATGGACTGGTTGAATCTCCTTGCAGTCCAAGGGACTCTCAAGAGTCTTCTCCAGCACCACAGTTCAAAAGCGTCAATTCTTCGGCAATCAGCTTTCTTCACAGTCCAACTCTCACAGCCCTACATGACCACGGGAAAAACCATAGCCTTGACTAGACGGACCTTGATTGGCAAAGTAATGTCTCTGCTTTTTAATATGCTATCTAGGCTGGTCATAACTTTCCTTCCAAGGAGTTAAACGTCTTTTAATTTCATGGCTGCAATCAGCATCTGCAGTGATTTTGGAGCCCAAAAAAATAAAGTCTGACACTGTTTCCACTGTTTTTCCATCTATTTCCCATGAAGTGATGGGACCAGATGCCATGATCTTTGTTTTCTGAATGTTGAACTTCAAGCCACCTTTTCACTCTCCTCTTTCACTTTCATCAAGAGGCTTTTGAGTTCCTCTTCACTTTCTGCCATAAGGGTGGTGTCATCTGCATATCTGAGGTTATTGATATTTCTCCCGGCAATCTTGATTCCAGCTTGTGCTTCTTCCAGCCCAGCGTTCCTCATGATATACTCTGCGTATAAGTTAAATAAGCAAGGTGACAATGTACAGCCTTGATGTACTCCTTTTCCTATTTGGAACCAGTTTGTTGTTCCATGTCCAGTTCTGACTGTTGCTTCCTGACCTGCATACAGGTTTCTCAAGAGGCAGGTCAGGTGGTCTGGGATTCCCATCTCTTTCAGAATGTTGCACAGTTTATTGTGATCGACACAGTCAAAGGCTTTGGCATAGTCAGTGAAGCAGAAATAGATATTTTTCTGGAACTCTCTTGCTTTCTCCATGATCCAGCGGATGTTGGCAATTTGATCTCTGGTGCCTCTGCCTTTTCTAAAACCTGCTTGAACATCTGGGAGTTCACGGTTCACATATTGCTGAAGCCTGGCTTGGAGGATTTTGAGCATGACTTTACTAGCGTGTGAGATGAGTGCAATTGTGCAGTAGTTTGAGCATTAAACTAGACCTCACCTTCTACTAAATTGGGGGTGACAGGGAAGCGTCACTGCACCATCAAACTGGGCCACTAGGTGGCACCAAAAAGTAAGCGCCAGCACCGCAGGGAACGCCGATGAGGAGGTAACCTGTGTTAACGCTTTACAAAGAGAAAGCAAAAGATAGATAATTATTTCTTGAGAAAAATGGACTTTGCATTAACCTGTTCATTTTCTTGCTTTGTAAAATTATGGGAATCAGTGATGGAGGAGCCAGGTTTGGACTAGAGACAAGATCCCTTCAACTCCTTTAACCTTGACCTTCTAGGATCCTCCTGGGGTCAGTAAGCTCTTAGTTAATTAGACAAAAATGATGGTAACTGGCAGTATTTATTGTGTGCTTAGGATGTGCCAGGGCGCTGAACTCTGTGAATTGTATGGATTAGTTTATAAGTTTATTTTTCTTTCTTATTTCACATGAGAATTTTATAAATACCAACACTGTAACTAAAATCATTATTGTGATAGTTTTACACCAAAGGAACTTGACATTGTAGAGGCTGAATGACTTGTACAAAGTCACATCTCAGGTAAGTGGTGTAGCTGGGATTTGAACCCTCTACTCAGCCTCTGGAACCCGGGGCTTCATTGCAACACCATATACTACTTTTGAGCTCCTCTTCCCAGCTATGAGAAGTAAGTTTACTTCCATGGGGCTCTTTGTTAAAGAAAAGCCTTTCCTGCATAAAGCATATAATCTGTTTAAGAAATTGTTCTTCTTGCTATGGGGCTTCCCAGGTGGCTCAGCGGTAAAGAATATGCCTGCTAATGCAGGAGACACAGGAGATGAGGATTCGATCCCCAGCTGGGGAAGATCCCCTGGAGGAGCAAGTGGCAACCCACTCCAGTATTCTTGCCTGAAAAAGCCCATGGACCGAGGAGCCTTGTGGGCTACAGTCCACAGGGTTGCAAAGAGTCGGACATACTGAGCAAGCATGCTGTTACCACATTGTTACCACATTACTTCTTACCACATTGTTCACTGGGGAAACAACGATAAAGCTCACTACACTTATCACCAAATTTTAAGGTGAAACCATGTCTTTAAAGATTCAGAAGCACAAGAGTTTTGACCAGAAACTCCCACTGGAGTCTAACAGAGTCAGGGCAATTGCTTTTTTAGCCCACAGTCCCTGGACAGCAATCTCAGGAGCTATTCTTTGTTTCATATGCCTGTTGTATTCTTGTTTTTACTGTCAGACAAGACAAGGAACCCTTGATTGGATCTTCCCTCTCCTCTATGAGACCATGCGTGACTAACCTCCAAGTCAGCAAGCTGGCCTGCCTCAGCATGAAGTGTTCCTATCGTCCCTTTCGTCACATCATTCTTAGGACAGATCAGCGCGTTTTGCCTGTCATATTTCCCTCCTTTTAATCCCTTGGTTGCTATAGTTTTTTTTGCCTTTATCCTAATCTCCACCTATGCCCAGAATTCACTCTCTCTCCAATTTCTTAAACTTTTAATTAATTTCTCTGAGCTGAACTTTCTCTGTTCCTGTCAGTCTCTCTGGTGTTTCTGGTTGAATCAGCCCTGGGGTTGGGCTGAGGGCTGGTTGAGTTGACCCATGGAGCAGCTGGGACCTCTGAGGCTCAGGAATGACATGGCACCAGGTGGGGATAACCTATGCAAGCCTAGTGTTGTTGGTAGATGTTCATTGGGTCCACTCTCTGTTAGTAATTGTGTTGGCATCATACAACACCAGGGGCTTTCCAGGTGACGCTAATAGTGGTAAAGAACCCTCCTGTCAATGCAGGAGACATAAGAGGTGCAGGTTCGATCCCTGGGTCAGGAAGATCCCCTGGAGGAGGAAACAACAGCCCACTCCAATATTTTTGCCTGGAGAATCCCACGGACAGAGGAGCCTAGCGGGCTACAGTTCATAGGGTCACAAAGAGTAGGACACGACTGAAGTGACTTAGCATGCATGCATACAACACCAAGGGTGGTTATCTGGTCCCAGTGCGGAGTATCTGTATGTTTACAGCCTGGGCCTGGGATAGGACGGTGGGGGTAGTTAGGCTTCCAAAGATCTGACATGACCCTCAGTCCCTTGGTCATCTGCACTGTGATCAGTTCGCAGAATGCTGCTGGTTTTGCTGTGTGTGCTGACTGTACGGGTTTCTCCTGTAAGGTTTTATGAGAATCAGCCTGTGACTGGTGTTTCTCTCAGCTCTGAGCCATTGCTGACAGTCAGTGTTGTGCATTTCCATAGCTAAGGCCTGGTGCTTGAGGAATGCAGTTTTAGGGTAGCCAGACAGGTTTCTTGGGGATATTTTCTTCCTGGGACATCTTAGCATAGATGGTCAGTTTCCATGATGCTGGGCTACTATTGCTTCCAGTGGCAGCCAACTCTGAGGTGATGTTGAAGAGGCCTGATATGTACTCTGAGGGAAAAACTGAGAGTTAAGTCTGGATTTTTGAGGAGTTTAAATGTCAGACTATGCTTGTTAGTGTTTATTCTGTGTGCTGTAGTTTAAAAATAATGCCAATTGTTTGTTCTGATTAGAAAATTCATGTGTGATCTTTGTAGCCTATGTACAGAGAATAATAAGAAAAAAATTGACATTGTCAAGGTGACTTGGTCTCGAGTACGGCAAAGTTGGGGTGACAAGAAGAACTCAGATTTGAGGTGGATTTTGAGGATAGAGGCTTCAGCACTTATTCAAGGCTTTTTCAATGAATATTATGACAGAAATGTTTTTCTCCAAATTTACAAAACTATTTCTGTATCTTTAGCATTGCAGTTTTTAAGGACTGGGATGATACGATGTGATATGGAGACATAAAGGGGGCAAGATGAATGAGAATTGGTTAGAAAGCTGTGGAAATCAGCAGAGAGGGTTAATAAGGGCTCAGACTAAACTGGCAGCTGTGACTGGAGAGATGAATGATGAGCCAAACACAGAAGAATAAAGAAGTCTGATGACTGACATGCAGACAAGGGCCCAGGGAATAACTCATTATCTCCATGCTGGAGATGACTGGGACAGCACTGAGCGTGATTCTGTGTTACCAGAACAAGTGGTTGGGGCAAATAATAACTTTAGAGCTAATAAGTAGGACCTGTCAGTCTTGGTAATCATCCTCCGGAAGCAAAAACAAAACAGAAACTGGCCAAAGCAAATTTTCTCTTAGAGAAATGGCCCATTTGCAGCTATTAAAAGCACAGATTACTCAAGGTTCCTTTCAAGTTTTGTTACGGCTGTCTGCTCATTACAGGCAATGTATTAGTGGAATTGTTGGGCGCCATTTTGGAGGCTGGCAACCACAAGTGGCCTCCTGCCTTCTCAGCTGGTGAGCAGTTTGTACAACGAGCAATAAAGCACAGCAGGGAAGTCCAGTGAAGAGATCCAAGTCAGCTTAGGATACCCAGTGCTATAATGGCTGGGCTGAAATACAGAGACAGTGCCCCTTTCTCAAGAACAGCTTTATGGTTCCTTCTCATTTGTCCATACTCAAGAATCCCACAGATTTGCCTAGTAAGTACCTACCTGGAAAACCGAATTAGTGGTGGGTGAATGACGGGAGAAATAGAAAGCTGGAGGGTTTGTTGGAAGAGTAAAAATGAGCTGACATTGCCATGAAGTGGGCTTCCCTGGTGGCTCAGAGGTTAAAGCATCTGCCTGCAATGTGGAAGACCAGGATTCGATCCCTGGGTCGGGAAGATCCCCTGGAGAAGGAAATGGCAACCCACTCCAGTATTCTTGCCTGGAGAATCCCATGGATGGAGGAGCCTGGTGGGCTACAGTCCATGGGGTCGCAAAGAGTCGGACACGACTGAGCGGCTTCACTCACGCACTCACTCACTCAGCTCTGCAGTTTGGTGTTTTGCCGGGCTGCTTTGACCAAGGATTTGGAGGCAATGAGGTAGTAACCACTGGCTAAGATTGGGGTTGGGATTATCCGTGAATTTTTGTTATCCACTGACTCCCTGTCCTCCGTTACCAATAATAATGGAGATTTGGCTATGGCATCAGAAGATGTAGGTGCCACAATACCTGTTGTAACCAGCTTCCAGGCTTAGGGTAGGACAGTGACTTCTGGACGTGAGAACATAAATTGCCTTGGGTCTCTTTCCAGGCTCTCTGCATCAACTGCGGCTTCTCCCCAGTTTAAACAGAAGATCCTTGAGCTGAAAGTGGCAGCTTATTGCTGCTCTCAGAAAAGCAAGCAGGCAAATGATCGAAGAGAGAGTCAGGGGCACTGTCTGCAGGGAGAGAGGACAGGTGAGCAGGCGAGAGCCTCCCCTAGAGGCAGGACTTTTGGTCCTGATCTGGTCATAGGGTTGGTGTGGAGCTAGGGGGATGTGACTCCAACCTGACTTCTGATCAGGGATTTGGATGGAATCTGTAAAGATGTAGTATTGCTAGTCATGGATGCTAACTAGAGTAGCCTTAACTACTACGGATCCTAGGTAACTGTTTCATTACATTGTCAGGAGAATAATTAATAATCACTTTGCCAATAGCTGTGATTTGATGCTTTATTTTGTTCACATGAGATGTTAAACAAAGACAGATTTTAATCCCTGTGACGTCCCTAACCCATTATTATATTCCCAGGTGAATCCCTATGTTGCCAAAACGTGGGGTCAGTTCAGTGAAAGTTAGTTAAATGTGTTGTTTGGTTCGTTTCTTAAGTCCTTCATTCAGCAAATATTTATTGAAGTCTACTGTGTTTGGGGCTCATTGCTAGGAAGGGACTGACAACTAGGCTGAGCCTCTTAGCTCAGAAACCTTTCTGGGTGAGATTAATTGTAGACACATGTAATATGAACAAGCCATGGAGTGGCTCTAATGTTTCACTGTTCAATGGGATATTTGAGAATTAACATTTTTCAGAGACTTCAGCTTCATGCTTCTTAACTTATTCTGTCCTTCCTGCTTATTCTTCTCTATATTTCTCCTTGACTGGGCCTCCTTTCTCTTTTTCCAATTTATTGAATCATAGTTGAATGTCTTTTTGCTCTGGAAAGTTCTGTTCTAATGAGGCAGACAAAGTATATTCATGTTTCACCTTCAGTATTGAGAAGCTGCAGGCAGATTAAATTGTTCTAAACTGAAGCATTTTAAATATAATAGAAGAGCTCATCCTTTACAGGAATGTTCTTGCAATGAATCCTTTGGTAAATAGAAGAATCCTTTTGTGATGTAAATAACCATCCTTTATCTTATCTGTTGACACGATCTAAATTTAAAATAAGCTGAAACAGTTTTATAACCTTAGAATGAGATTGGAAAACTCATCACTTTAAAAAATGACTTGGTGGTAATAAGAGTTCTATGTAAACACAATTGTCAACTGATTTTCAGGTTAATGATGAGTGTGGCAAATGGCCAGTCAGCATTGGGATTACATTATGTGTTACAAAAAGGCTCTGAAAGAATGTTTCCATCTTTTAGAAAAGTTATTCCAGGAAAGCGATGATGAAGTATGAATATGAATTTTGTACCTGAAAATGAGAATGAACCCTAATCTTTCTTTTAAAGTAGATTACCAGTTTATTATAAAAGGAGGTAACTCACGAATGGCCTGATGCATAGGGAAAGTCATGGAGAAAAGCCAGGCATTGTCCATATCTCTCTGAACAAACCACCGTCTCTACAGCTGTGTGTGTTCACCAACCTAGAAACTCTCCCAACCTCATCTTTCTGAGTTTTACTTTTTATTCTGTTTTGTTTTGATTGAGGTATATTGATGTACAATATTATATAAGTTCCAGGTGTGCAACACAGTGATTCACAAGTTGGAAAGGTTATTGTTCACGTATAGTTATTATAGAGTATTGGATGTAAGCCCTGTGTTGTGCAGTATATCTTTGTAGCTTATTTTTATACATGAGTTTGTGTTTCTTAATTCACTACCCCTATCTTGCCCTTCCCCTTTCCCCACTCTCCACTGGTAAGCGCTAGCTTGTTCTCTGTATCTGTGAGTCTGTTTCTGTTTTGTTATATTCACTATTTTTATTTTTTAGATTCCACATGTAAGTAATATCACACAGTATTTGTCTCTCTCAGTCTGAGTTATTTCACTTAGCGTAACACCCTCCAAGTTGTTGGAGATGACAAACTTTCATTCTTTTTTATGACTGAGTACTATTCCATTGTGTATATGTACCATATCTTCTTTAGCCAGTCATCTGTTGATAAACACTTAGGTTGCTTCCAGATGTGCCCTAAGCTTAGTACATATTTTTAGTGGATCAATATCTGTCTCTTTAATATCTTTGTTACAGTTTTCAGGTTTTCTGGCGGTGAATGCAATTATTGACACTCAGCAGTGAGCGGCTAGATCAGAGCATTGGGGAAGTTTAAGTGAAAAATGCATGTAGAGGTCTAGAGTGATTCAGAAGCAGATCGCTTCTTCTTAGAAATTCAAGTTCCCCCAAAGCTGTCAGTTTTCAGCTCTTCTTTGTAATTGTTCTATGAAGTAAAAGTTATCATTTCTTTGTATGTCTGAGAAAAGCAAACCCTAAAAAAGGTTAAAAATACTCTAAGTCCTTCCTTTGAAAAAAATGTGCATTAATTAGGAGTTGAATTGTTTCATTTTTTATCTCAGCAGAAAACCAATGTAATATCTAAAAGTTAACTAGTATTATTCTATCTTTGTGGTCGAATGTATATGGGCTAGGATATAGGTTATTTTTGCCCAAAACATCTTAACGTTTTCATATCTAAGTTCAGAATGTTGTGTTTAGTTGTTAACTTGTGTCTGAATTTTTTGCGACCCTATGGATGGACTGTAGCCCTCCAGGCTCCTTTGTTGAAGGGATCCTCCAGGCAAGAATACTGGAGTGGGTTGTTATTTCCTTCTCCAGGAGATCTTCCCCATCCAGGGATTGAACCGTGTCTCCTGCATTGCAGGTGGATCTTTAACCACTGAGCCACCTGGGAAACTCAACTTCAGGATAGTTGAGGATATAAATAGAATTAGTAAGCTAAAAATTATTTGATGGGTCGTTACACTACTTTACTATGACTTGCTATTAGTGGGCTAATTAGAAATAATTTTGGGATAATTATAGAACAACAGACTGGTTCCAAATAGGAAAAGGAGTACGTCAAGGCTGTATATTGTCACCTTGCTTATTTAACTTATATGCAGAGTACATCATGAGGAACGCTGGGCTGGAAGAAGCACAAGCTGGAATCAAGATTGCTGGGAGAAATATCAATAACCTCAGATATGCAGATGACACTACCCTTATGGCAGAAAGTGAAGAGGAACTCAAAAGCCTCTTGATGAAGGTGAAAGAGGAGAGTGAAAAGGTTGGCTTGAAGCTCAACATTCAGAAGACAAAGATCATGGCATCTGGTCCCATCACTTCATGGGAAATAGATGGAAAAACAGTGGAAACAGTGTCAGACTTTATTTTTTGAGGCTCCGAAATCACTGCAGATGCTGATTGCAACCATGAAATTAAAAGACACTTACTCCTTGGAAGGAAAGCTATGACCAACCTAGATAGCATATTATAAAGCAGAGACATTACTTTGCCAACAAAGGTCCGTCTAGTCAAGGCTATGATTTTTCCCGTGGTCATGTATGGATGTGAGAGTTGGACTGTGAAGAAAACTGATCGCCGAAGAATTGATGCTTTTGAGTTGTAGTGCTGGAAAAGACTCTTGAGAGTCCCTTGGACTGCAAGGAGATCCAGCCAGTCCATTCTAAAGGAGATCAATCCTGGGTGTTCATTGGAAGGACTGATGCTAAAGCTGAAACTGCAATACTTTGGCCACCTCATGTGACAAGTTGACTCACTGGGAAAGACTCTGATGCTGGGAACGGTTGGGGGCGGGAGGAGAAGGGGACGACGGAGAATGAGATGGCTGGATGGCATCACTGAGTCTGTGGACATGAGTTTGGGTGAACTACGGGAGTTGGTGGTGGACAGGGAGACCTGGCGTGCAGTGATTCATGGGGTCGCGGAGAGTCGGACACGACTGAGCGACTGAACTGAAATGAACTGAATAAAGGTTGAGTTGGCTCTCTATTTGGCAGCACTGATCATTGTTTCTTTTTGCTGGAGAGAACTTAGAAAAATTGCCTGACATGCCATCCAGAGAGAATCGCTGTTTGTATGTTGATATATTTACGTTCAGTTTTTTTATATTCATGTATATATATAATTGGGGCTTCCCTGATGGCTCAGATGAAGAAGAATCTGCCTGCAATGCAGGAGACCCTGGCTTGATCCCCGGGTCAGGAAGATCCCCTGGAGAAGGGAATGACTACCCACTGCAGTGTTTTTGCCAGAGAAATCCCATGGACAGGGGAGCTTGGTGGGCTACAGTCTATGGGTCATAAAGAATCAGACACAACTGAAGCGACTGAGCAAGCACATCAAATTTTACCAATACTCATGTCTAGTTAATCATTTGCTTTTGTTTGTAAAATTTTTTGATGTATGGAAATGTTAATTTTATATCATCAAATATAAATGGTCTTTTTCTTTGTGATTTTTTTTGTTCTATCAGAAATCCTTCATAGAAATATTCTATAACTACATTTTTCTAGGTCTTAAAAACATTCTTTAAAAAATTTTTTTCTTTATTTAAATTATTTTTTTGGCTGTCCTGGGTCTTAGTTCCAGCATGTGGGATCTTTGATCTTCACTGCAGCATGTGGGATCTTTAGCTGTGGCATGTGGGATCTAGTTCCCTGATCAGGGATTGAACCGGGCTCCCCTGAGTTAAGAGCATGGAGTCTTATCCACTGGACCACCAGGGAAATCTCTAATTTTTTTCCATTTAACACTTTGATTCAGACTATTTCCAGTTTTGTCTTTGATGACATTGGTTCTCTGGAGTTACAATAGGTGAGAGGCACAAGCTTTTTATGGTCAAAAGTTTGGAAACACAAGGTTATACATTATGCTGATTAAAAAAAAATTCAGGACTCCTCAGAACATTTAAATGCTAACGTACATTATTTCATTTACAGAAGTCAAGCAGAGAAAGGATGTAACTAGACTTGTTTCATCAACAGATCTTTTTTGTTTTCCTGAGTACTTATTGAGATGAAATTCCTCAGAGCACACTTTGGGTAACATGGCACCGATCCACATCCATCCATCCACACAGCCAAACGTCGTTAAAGTTATGGGACAAGGTGAGCCTCCAGTTTAACTTTTCCCTGAATTCATTAATCATTTGTTTAAGCCTCAGACCATACTTTATTCGATAATCATTGATTTACTTATTAATTTGTGAATTTGAATATTCTTCCTTTTAATCTAAGTTGAGACAGATTGGAAAAGAATAAAAATTAAAATGTAGAGAAGCAACAGGCTTGCATCCCTACAAACAGAACCTGAAGGCAATTACATTTCCAAGTATTATGTTAATAACACAAACTGTGTTTAATAGTCAGACACAGGGAAATAGCAGACGGGCTTTAATTAAAGCTTCACATCGGTTTTCTAAATAGCCTTCTGGTCACATGAACAGCTGCTTCATAGCACCCACAAAAGAAAAATGTTTCCATTTGAAAACTTCCTGGCACAAAATGTAAAATTTCATCCCATAGTGGTTCTCAAAATTGGCTTTCTCTGAGTGGCTTGTAACTGCTGGATGGGGTATTCAGTTCAGTTCAGTTCAGTTCAGTTGCTCAGTCGTGTCCAACTCTTTGCGACCCCATGAATCACAGCACGCCAGGCCTCCCTGTCCATCACCAACTCCTGGAGTTCACTCAAACTCACGTCCATCGAGTTGGTGATGCTATCCAGCCATCTCATTCTCCGTCGTCCCCTTCTCCTCCCACCCCCAATTCTTCCCAGCATCAGCGTCTTTTCCAGTGAGTCCACTCTTCACACGAGGTGGCCAAAGTATTGGAGTTTCAGCTTTAGCATCAGTCCTTCCAATGAACACCCAGGATTGATTTCCCCCAGAATGGACTGGTTGGATCTCCTTGCAGTCCAAGGGACTCTCAAGAGTCTTCTCCAGCACCACAGCTCAAAAGCATCAATTCTTCGGCGATCAGCCTTCTTCACAGTCCAACTCTCACATCCATACATGACCACAGGAAAAACCATAGCCTTGACTAGACGGACCTTTGTTGGCAAAGTAATGTCTCTGCTTTTTAATATACTATCTAGGTTGGTCATAACTTTCCTTCCAAGGAGTAAGCGTCTTTTAATTTCATGGCTGCAATCAGCATCTGCAGTGATTTTGGAGCCCAAAAATTACATTTTGCTTATTTTGGAAGTTCTTGAGTATTTTATTGGTATCTATGTCTGACTGAGTGCCTTACATCCATCAGACTGAAAACATATATATCATTGTGTGTAAAATGCTAAGATTAAAGAAAAAATGCTAAAGAAAAAGGTGGTGACTTTAGATTAAAGAACTTTAAAGGAAAAAAAGGCATCAAGTGATGAGAACAAATATTAGGGAATTTGAGAGTTTACATGCTGTCAGTTATTCTGTACAGTTAACATGAGTCTGAAGCAGTCACTTGCTTAAACAGCCTGGCTACCGGGAATCATTCGTTGAAGCTGCCAGGTGTCTAAGGAGGACATATCATTTACATTGATAATGCTTCCGAGGCAAATTATAAGATATTTTACCTGTTGATGAATTCTTGGGAAAGCAAGATGTAATGGGTTAAGTGAAACAAAGTCACTTTTTCTTTGACATTCATTTGTCGCATCTGATACTGTTAGGCAGCAGGATTCAGGGATTCTTGCTCCATTAACTACGTCAAAGCAATTTATAACTGTGATGCGTCCTCTACATTTAAATTTAAAGATCAAAACAAAACACTGTAATATTATTTAAATCTGAGAGTCCCAAACTGTTAATTTATTTCTTAATTAGGAGTTTGGAATTAATATATACATGCTGTTGTATATAAAATAGATAATAAACAAGGACCTACTGTAATGCAGAAGGAACTCTGTTCAATAGTCTGTAATAACCTATAAGGGAAAAGAATCTAGAAAAGAGTCAATATATGTATAACTGAATCACTTTGTTGTATACTTGAAACTAACACAACATTGTAAATCAACTATACTCCGATACATACAATACATAAAAATAAAAAGACTAAAAGACATAAATTTAAGAATCAAATGCTTTCAAGGTTAAATGGAAGTTCAGAAGTCATATAGACCAGAGTAACTTACAGCAGGAAAAAAAAGCTGTAAAAGTTATATTCATCTTCCTTAGGACACTGAGTTAATTTTTTTGTTGTCAGGTGTGGGACAATAACAGGCACTAAAATAACTCAAGTGCAGAGTCCTCATTATCAGCACCCCAGTGAGCAGAGTCTTTAAGCTTTCTCGGCCCTGACCAGTGTCGCCCACTGGTTTGATGCTCACAGGCAGGTGTCGCATACACTATGGCTTTTAGCTAGAGGAGCTTAGGTCAGGGCGGCCACTCCAGGCTGGAACTATAGCCGCAGGTGTGGAGGGACATTCAGAGGTTGCACCCACACCCCCAGCATCCCATCTGATACATCGAGATTCTGGACTCTGCCCATGCATAGATCACTTGCAAGGTGGGGTTTTTTTGGTATGTTTTTTTGTTTGCTGGTTTTAAATGTGTAGTCAGTTCAATATATTCATCTCTATATGTGAATATTTTTGGAGCTTTAACTTACATCCTATCTACTTCCAAACTATATTTGAAGTTAAGAGTCCCATGTGCTACCAAATGAACTGACTGGGCAAATAAGATACATTTGAAATTGCTTCCCTTATACAGAGTAGAACCTAGAATAACGTATGCTTCCCCTACAGCCTAAAACATGGTATTCTAGTCATTGGTGAAGAAGTCCATACAAATATTAGCGATATTTGCATCATTCATTCACTGTTTCATTCATCAATTATTAGGTACCTATCCTATTTTGGAGGCTTGGTTGGGTGTTGGGAATGCAGAGATGGATATTGTTTTTCCATCAGATAACTCAGAATCAGGTCTGAGGCACAGACTTACCAAGAAAGAAATCAGCATTTCAAGATAAGGGCCCTCCCTTATCTTGAAGGAATGGCAATAAGGAGTTCATGATCTGAGCCATAGTCAGCTCACAGTCTTGTTTTCGCTGACTGTATAGAGCTTCTCCATATTTGGCTGCAAAGAATATAATCAATCTGATTTCGGTGTTGACCATCTGGTGTGTCCATGTGTAGAACCTTCTCTTGTGTTGTTGAAAGAGGGTGCTTGCTATGACCAGTGTGTTCTCTTGGCAGAACTCTATTAGCCTTTGCCCTGCTTCATTCTGTACTCCAAGGCCACATTTGCCTGTTACTCCAGGTGTTTCTTGAATTCCTGCTTTTGTATTCCAGTCCCCTATAATGAAAAGGGCATCTTTTTAGGGTGTTAGTTCTAGAAGGTCTTGTAGGTGTTCATAGAACTGTTCAACTTCAGCTTCTTCAGTGTTACTGCTTGGGGCATAGGCTTGGATCACTGTGGTATTGAATGGTTTGCCTTGGAAATGGACAGAGATCATTCTGTCATTTTTGAGATTGCATCCAAGTACTGCATTTTGGACTCTTTTGTTGACTATGATGGCTACTCTGTTTCTTCTAAGGGATTCCTGCCCACAGTAGTATATATAATGGTCATCCAAGTTAAATTCCCCCATTCCAGTCCATCTTAGTTCACTGATTCCTAGAATGTTGACGCTCACTCTTGCCATCTCCTGTTTGTCCACGTCCAATTTGCCTTGATTCATGGACCTAACATTCCAGGTTCCTATGCAATATTGCTCTTTACAGCATCGGACCTTGCTTCTATCACCAGTCACATCCACAACTGGGTATTGGTTTTGCTTTGGCTCCATCCCTTCATTCTTTCTGGAGTTATTTCTCCACTGATCTCCAGTAGCATACTGGGCACCTACTGACCTGGGGAGTTCATCTTTCAGTGTCCTATCTTTTTGTCTTTTCATATTGTTCATGGGGTTCTCAAGGCAAGAATACTGAAGTGGTTTGCCATTCCCTTCTCCAGTGGACCATATTCTGTCAGACCTCTCCACCATGACCCGTCCATCTTGGGTGGCCCCACACTGCATGGCTTAGTTTCATTGAGTTAGACAAGGCTGTGGTTTATTTTTCTGGGCTCCAAAATCACTGCAGATGGTGACTGCAGCCATGAAATTAAAAGACACTTACTCCTTGGAAGGAAAGTTCTGACCAACCTATACAGCATATTGAAAAGCAGAGACATTACTTTGTCAACAAAGGTCTGTCTAGTCAAGACTATGGTTTTTCCAGTAGTCATGTATGGATGTGAGAGTTGGACTATAAAGAAAACTGAGCACCAAAGAATTGATGCTTTTGAACTGTGGTGTTGGAGAAGACTCTTGAGAGTCCCTTGGACTGCAAGGAGATTCAACCAGTCCATCCTAAAGGAAATCAGTCCTGAATATTCATTGGAAGGACTGATGTTGAAGCTGAAACTCCAATACTTTGGCCACCTGATGCGAAGAGCTGACTCATTGGAAAAGACCCTGATGCTGCGAAAGACTAAGGGCAGGAGGAGAAGGGGACAACAGATGATGAGATGGTTGGATGGCATCACCGACTCAGTGGACATGGGTTTATGTGAACTCTGGGAGTTGGTGATGGACAGGGAGGCCTGGCGTGCTGTGGTTCATGGGGTCACAAAGAGTCGGACACGACTGAACGACTGAACTGGAACTGGAGGAGGAATGACCAGGCTGCAGGAGCCCACGTGGAGGCTCCACTGGTGGAACTGGGAGAGACTGCCCAGAAAAGGAGATTTTTTTAAAGGGTCCTGAAAGATGAGAAGGAACTGGCCAGGCAAGCTTGGAGAAGATATTTACCCCAGGAAAACAGCAAGCAAAATAAGTGTAGACAATTGTGAAAGACCAAAATTCAGTGTGCCATGCTGAGTGAAAGACTAGGGGTGAGGATAAACAGGGCATCTGGGCCAGTTTAGCAAGGGTCTCCATTGTGTACCAAGGTGAGAAGTATCCTTACAGTGTCATGATCAGGATAACAGCTTAGAGCCCGCTTTGCAGCTCTCTACCTGTGTGTCCTCAGGCAAGTTACTTTACTTCTTTGTATCTTTTTAACATGGAAATAACAATAGAATTTAAAATTTAGCATAAATACTTATGGGTAAATATCTCTCTGTGTGTGTGTGTACATATATAGGTATATGCTGTGCTGAGCTTAGTCTCTCAGTCATATCTGACTCTTTGTAACCCCATGGACTGTAGCCCACCAGGCTCCTCTGTTCATGGGGATTCTCCAGGCAAGAATACTGGAGTCGGTTGCCACGTCCTCCTCCAGGGGATCTTCCCAACCCAGGGATTGAACCCAAGTCCCCTGCATTGCAAGAGGATTCTTTACCATCTGAGACACCAGGGAAGTCCAAGAATACTGGAGTGGGTAGTCTATCCCTTCTGCATGGGATCTTTTTGACCCAGGAATCAAAGGAGGGTCTCCTGCATTGCAGGTGGATTCTTTACCAGGTTAGCTACCAGGAAATCCCTATATAGGTATATATATGCATATGTATATATTATATATAAAATATATATAGGTATATATATGTGTGTGAGTTTGTGTATGTGTAAGGTACACTTTAAAAATGTACCTTAATTAGAGATGATCATCTGAACGTTGTAGATTACTATCAAGTCCAAAGGCTGGCACATAATAAGCACCATATAAGTGTTCATTATTATTTCGGGAGGTGGAAGTTTTCCATATGGTAATCCAAGTGCTCCCTCCTACTTGCCCACATAGTTTGCACACAATTAAAACATGTGCTTTGTCTCCTGCAGCCAGCTTTGCTCCCTGTTTTACAGTTCCTTCTATATAGACCCTGTCTCATCGCCTTCCTAACTCCAAACAACTTTGCAATCGATTCAAGTATAATAGGGCACGCTTTGCAACTTTCCCACCTCCATGTGTTTTGATCTTTTCCCATGACTATATTTGTTGGCTTGAATCTCCTGATTGGTATGAATAAACAGCTTCTGGTGATATAAACAAAAATAACATGCACAGACTGAGGGCACAATCCAGTTCTTAATTTCCTTGAAAATTCATGAAGTGTTTGAATGCTTAACAAGACTGATGAGCCAGTTGTATTCTCTGTGCATCCACTAGAGCCTTTGATCTCTTCTGCTGATGGATAAAGTGAGACTCAGTGTAACACTTCGTCAAAGGCTTTCTGGCTGTTTGTTAAATGCCGTGTTTCTTAGCAGATGGTGGAAACACCAATTAGGAGTTCTCGGGAGAGCAGTGGGCCTGACCAAGGGGTGCAGAGTAAGGGCTGAATAGAAGCTGAGCTGAGCAGTCCGTGAGGTGCAGAGGAGGAGAACTGGCCTGAGGGGCAGGCGACCACGCTCCAGACCCTGAAGCTCTGAACTCTGAACCCTCTCACTTAACTTTTCCATATTGCTTTCTGGCTCTAAACTCCATGATTCTGTCTCAGTGACTCAGATGTGCCTCTCATGGGGATTACTGTTAATTTCTCATGGATAATTTGTGCAAGATGGCTGCAGGACACAATCCCCTGGTGTTTCCTTCAGAAATCCCGGGAAGGAGGAACAGGTCGTCTGTCCCGTGACTCTCTCGAGAGACAGGGCACTTTTCTTAGGAGCTTCCTCGTAAACCTCTCATTTCTCACCAACTGAAAGTTCCGTTTGCATTCTGGATGCAAGGGGAATGGGATTACCCATAGGCCATCCAGAACCAACCCTGGAGTTGACATGAGGCACCTGCTGTGGGAAGAAGGGGCGGGTACCTGAGTGTAACTACTATTTAGTCAAGAAGAGGGGCATTGGATGTCTATGTCCATAATTTCATGCACGATATGGTTACCAAGGAGGCAAGGGGCTATGGGATGAAATGGGAGATTGGGGTTGCCATATATACACTATTGATGCATGAATGCATGCTCAGTTGCTCAGTTGTGTCCACCTGTTCGTGACCCCATGGACTATGGCCCTCCAGGCTCCTCTGTCCATGGGATTTTCCAGGCAAGAATACTGGAGTGGGTTGCATTTCCTTCTCCAGGGGATCTTCCTGACTCAGGGATCAAACCCATTATCTCCTGCATTTGCAGGTGGATTCTTTACTGCTGAGCTACCAGGAAAACCACACACTATTGATACCATGTACAAAATAGGTAAGTAATGAGAACCTATTGTATAGCACACGAAATTCTACTCAGTGGTCTGTGGTGACCTAGGTGAGAAGGGAATGTAAAAAAGAGGGTTTGTATGTTTATGTATAACTGATTCACTTTGCTGTACACCTGAAACACAATATTGTAAAGCAAATATACTTCAATATTATTTTTTTAAAAAAAGGAAAAAATGCTGACAGCATAAGGTCAGAAACATGCCTTAGGGTTTTCCACAAATTATCCCCTTTTACAGAATGGAACAGTAATACATTTTTTTCTGTGTATCTTTACTTGCCTTTGCTTTACTTTTATTTTTAAGATGGAAGTTAAATGTGTCAGTTTCAGGTGTACAGCAAAGTGACTATCTATATATATATATAATTTAGGTATATATATTCTTTTTCAGATTCCTTTCCATTATAGGTTGTTACAAGATACCGAATATAATTCCTTGTGTTGTCCTCAGCCCATCATTTGAATCAGGATATCTGGGTAGGGCAGGAGTGCGCTGCAGAATGGGCATCTGTAGTTTTAAAAGCTCCCCCAGGTGATCTGAGGCGCAGGCAGTTTGGAACCACTGATCCAAGGCAGTCTCTGACCAAGAGTATCTGTTTATTTGTCCCTTTTAGTCTGGACACCTATTTTGCATTGATCCTGAGTATAGATACAGCACAGGCTCTGTGTCTTTTTTTTTTTTTTTTTTATTGATCTTCATGGGCAAAATCCTGTGATTTAAAAGAGGAAGGAAGAATTTTGATCCAAGTAATTTCAAGAAAGCAAGACATTTGCTTTTGTTCTCACTGATAGCATTTCTTGCCATGTCAATAGGTTACCAAGCTGAAGGCATTTTAAATTACACAATGGAATTAGTTCTGTAATTACTTTTGCCACACAAGCCTACACTCCTTGGGGCTATGAATTTCAATAATACTTTCAAAACATATTTGTTCATGTGGTTGCTGGAAGAGGTCAAAACATTGACTTATTTCAGCAGGCTTGAACGTTCTCCTTGGGCCATGGCTGTTGTGTGGTTCATGCACACACACACACACAGACACAGACACACACAGAACCTTGATGTCAGGGTTCCTGAATCCTAGAGAAATAACCATAGTTTCATTCTTCATTAGAAAAACAGAGGAGAGGGTCATGTGTATGCATCTCATCTCTTTCATTCTGATTAAACCTGGATCGCTTTTGCTCCACATTCTTTCACCCTATTCTTTACAAGTTAGATCCATTACCGTGTAAAGCATTCCTGTCATGAAAGTTCCCCTCCTGTGGGCTGGGACCACATCCGGCTCCCCACCCATGCTTCTTCTCTGAAGATGTGCTTATGAAAAGGCAGCATCATAGTATGAAGAGCCCAAGTATCGAATTTCTCCCTTCTCTACTTTTCCCTTGGTTTGTCTGACACTTACAAGGTCCCAGCCAGAAAAAGAGGATAGTGAATTTGCCTCCACTTTTCCCATGAAGAAGGAAGGGTCTACCTCCATGAAGACCCTAGGTGGATTCTGGATCCAAGGGAGAAACCTACTGCAATTCCAAATCTCCTCATCAGCTACAGAGAATGAGTAAAAAGAAAACCTGCTCCACCCAGGAGTGAGATGCATCCACTCACTACCCAGACCTTTTTCTTTGGCACTTGTTGGGCCAGTTCTTTACCCACATGTAGAAAATAGACAGGAGCACTTTTTGTTCTTGTTCTGCCAAGAAGAAGCCTTTTTGTTCATAAGGCTTCATAATTTCATAAGGTTTTCAGGCGTTAGAAGATGCTCTGAAGTCCGTGCTCATTTAATGGGGATGGAGGTGCCAAAATTGTGGTATTTTTCCTCTTCCTTCCACCCTGGTCTACTTGCACCCCTCCCCCACCCCATGGTTTTATCCCCCTGTCGCCCAGGTATGTGTCAGGACAGCTAGTTTAGTCTGTTGTTGGGTTGGGTGGTCAGTTGGAAAATCCAGCCTCAGTGAGCTTCTGCTTATGGGGTGGGAAAGAGGGCACAAGATGGTAACTTGTGCCATGGGAATGGTTCTCATACTGGGGCCTTTTTTGTTCCTTCTGCACAGCCAACCTTGGATCATGTGTATGTGTGTGAGTGTGTGTATGTATGGTGTGTGTAAGGGGAAAGAGCATAGAAAATATCATCCCCTATATTCTAATTCCCACATGCTGATATGGCTTCACACTCCCTTTCTTCATGCTCTCTTTTCAGAGACTGACACATCTGAGGTCAGCCCTATACCTTAGTCTCAAAGTCAAGGCTACATCACTTTCTCAAGGGTGTATTTTGACAGGTTTTAAGGACACTTGAATGTTGGCTCTTCTCTTGGGCTTCCTTGATTGTAGAAACTTGTATTTGGTTCCTCCATTGTCTAACATGTCAACTGCTTTAGCTAATGCTTTTCCAAGGAAATGGAATGGAGGAATTATGAGCCAGAACTTTTTTGCTTCGATATTTAGGAAATTCTAGAGGCTAAGACATTTTCTGGTTATTGGTTTGAGTAGAGCATAGAAAAGTTAACTTGCTTGTTGAAATTCTTTTTTATTTCTCTTAAACAAGATGGTGGTGACAATGAATCAGTTTGTTAACACAGATGAATCAATTTGTTAACACAAGGCTTTGAAATCACAATGCTTTTTACCCATCCATGTGTCTGTATTATCTCCCAAAGGCAAAGAAACTGAGAGTTGACTGTACAACTGTTCAAATGATGCTGTTCCATTTCCATTCCAGAAGCGTACTTCTAGTGGCATGCTGTTCATTACTTGATAGATGTTCTTATGGTAAATTACTGTAAAATGAAGAAAGGTGGGGGAGAGAGAATCTGGTAAATTGAAAAGAATTCTACAATGTTACCTCATTCTATCCAACATATGATTCAGAATTTGAATGAAGACATGTGCTGGTTTATTAATCATGATGAAATGGACAAGTTGCCAGACCTTAACATTAGAAATCTTTGATTTGGGCATTATTTCATGATTTTGACAAGGCTGAGGATACAAACTGCTTTATAGGATTACCTTATTTCTATGTGTTATGGTGTAACCTGTTCCTGTCATTCGGTCAAACATGTTGAGTGTGAATTGATGGGATAAATACTGAATTTACTATCTCATAAAAAATCCATTTAAAACATATTATTATTTAAGAACCAATGCATTCTTTTATAGCTATCAGCTACTAATGGGTGAACACTAAGTTTTTAAAAGTGTGACTGAACATTTTGAACATTCACTAACATCAAGTGTTTACAAACAGCTGACCTGATTTGTATACATATTTATCAACTAGAAGTCAGGTAAAAATAAGTTCTATTTGTATTATTTTTTTGTTCTTGTTTTTAGTCTCTCTTGGAGTGGGATTATCCACTGATGTGAAAAGGCTTTTTGTGGTATACTAACATTTTTTTTTTTCTTAGGAAAAAACTCAATTGTGGAAATGAAAAAAGACCATTAAAGTGGAAAATGTAATTATAATCATAGCAACAAGAACAATAATTGTATTTGGCTTTGAAATAACTTTTAAACTTATCTTATTTAGTCCTATAATAACTATAGGCTGTCAATAGGAGAAGTGTTGTTGTCTTTGTTTACAATAAATATAGCTAAGCTTATATTAGATTTAAATGCATACCAAAGTATTTCAACTGCCTGGAAAAATAGGGATGAATTTCAGTACTTTTGACTTGATGCCTTTATGTGTTTCTGTTATTGTGATTATTTTATTACAGGGCTATTTTTATCCTAGTGTGGGGCCACCTAGGGAAGTATTTCCTCAAGGTTTTTGATACCTCAAATAATCTCAGACTACTTGAGTGATGTTTCATTGTCAGAGCTCCCTAAAATTCCTAAAAGTTCTATTTTGATTTTTCTAACCAGAATGGAAAATGGCTAGTGTTTCTCCATAACCATGAATGGAGACACCTTCAGTTTTAGGCTGGACTGGTATCCTGAAGGATTTAAGATCTACACTTGATATCTCTTCCATTTTGTGCACTAAGCACTGGAAATTTCAGATAAAATTTCTATAATTAAATGGCAGTTTTTGCCTTAATAAAATGTCAGAATGTTCTAACCATTTGGAGTGTCATAACTGTTTGTCTTGTGCTAACATAATACAAATGAAGTTTCTTTTTCAGCCTATGTCAGAAATTGTTAGCAGTGATTTCAATCTTTAAGGAGAGGTCAGGGAGATTATTTTTTCTTTTCAGTACTATTTTAAAAATATACATGTATTACTTAAAAAGATAAGTTAAAAAATGTACACCACTCATGTAAAGGAGTGAAACAAGAGAAGTGTAAACTCATTTTTAGAAGGCACAACAGCACAGTGTGGTGAGGAGTC
This sequence comes from Moschus berezovskii, assembly GCF_049115385.1. Taxonomy (NCBI): domain Eukaryota; kingdom Metazoa; phylum Chordata; class Mammalia; order Artiodactyla; family Moschidae; genus Moschus; species Moschus berezovskii. The sequence continues at coordinate 75,990,658 of NC_142469.1, read as the reverse complement.
TCCAAACCAGGGCAGTGTTCTCTGTCAGTGGGTCAGACTAGTCTGAGAATTATGGTAGAGCTGCAAGTGTATACCACCAGCAAGGAACCAGTATTCTGAATGAAGAACTCGATGATAAAGTTAAAATGACGGGGTGGACATGCCGAAAGTCATGAGGGAAATTAATACTTCTATATTAAAAAGAATATGTGTTAGGTATTCTGCAAGTTAGAATTGCTGCTAACAAAAATACCAATTCAATTTCTTTTCAAATGTATGTCTCCTTCTCCTTTCAGATGTACAGTTTACCTCTGTTTATTCTTACTGCCCTAGTTTTCAAAATGTATATTTGAATCACTGTTCAAACATACATGAGATGTATATTTTTAAGGATCCATACATGGGTCTTCCTCCCTTTTAGGTCCACAAACAATCTCTAAATGGACTTCTCTGCGTGGAGGGGGTGGAAGGGTGAGGATCTCAAGCTGGTGTTAAAACGAGGTGTGAAAAACTCAAGTACAGAAATCTGGCTAGTGAATTCTTCATGTATGCAGATCTCTTAGTAGTGGCAAAAATCGTGTTTCAAAATTTTCCAAATCTGTGGTCTTATTTTCACAACAGTGGTCAGGGTAAGTGTTATAACTCCTGAGAACTGAAGAAACCCTTGAATCTCCAGTGTCTGGGAGAAAAGGTGGTGCAAAGGTGAGAAAATGCAAAGGTGTGATAGGGCACTTTAAGTTTTCTCCTTTTTCCTGGATCACTTCTGTTTCCTCCAGTGTCACTTTTTGTTTATTCTTTTTCTTTCATGCTGCTGATTCAGTGTCTGTTGACCTTTGGGTATCAAATTGTTTTAAGTCAGAAAAACTGACAATGTTTGAGTTTCCTCTGTTATTGGTTAAGATTTTCTACAACAAATTCTCTCTTATTAATATGAATTCTGGCTAGAAACTGTGGTACAGGACTGGAACTGTGGACTAACAGTTTAAAAGTTGTATTAAACAGTGCATGGGTTCATAGGTAAGAAGCATTTAGACTACAGACTCTTATGTGTGAGAAGCTTTAATTCTGGGTCACCAATATCACAAAGCGAGAAGGCTTAGTCCCCCAGTGTTTTGTTCAACTTTTAGGGACAGATGTCTTTGCGTTGGGTGCAGAGGTGAGGGAAGACAATAAAAACAACACTTTCCACTTTCATCCTTCAAGGATCAGATAAGCAGATTCCTTCTTATTTTGACTGCTGCTTCCTCATAATTGTGCTTGGTCTATGGCCCTCTCTCTTTCTTCCATCTTGATTAGCTTTTTCTAAAAAAAGTTTTCATGTGTTTTTAATTAACAGTTATTTAAAATTGAAGTATGGGTGTTTGCAATGTTATGTTAGTTTCAGGTATACAGTGAAGTGATTCAGTTATACATATATATTCTTTTTCATTATCAGTTATTATAAGATATTGAATGTAGTTCCCTGTGCTGTATGTTATTAGGCCCTTGTTGCTCTTCTGTCTTATACACAGTAGTAAGTATATGCTAATCCCAAACTCCTAATTTATCTCCAAGCTTTTAATAAATTTTAGTCTTCCAGAAATGTGTTAAATTCTGTTTTCCATTGTAATAGCCCTTCCTGTTGTCTTGGTTCTTCTTTTTGCACAGCTGTTTCAGTGGCTGTGTTCATTTGCTAGGGCTGCCATAGCAGAATGTCACAGATTGGGTGGTTTAAACACCAGAAGTTAACTTTCTCACAGTTATGGAGCCTGGGAATCTATGATCAAATGCCAGCAGAGTAGGTTTCTAGTGAGGCCTCTCCCCTTGGCTTACAGACAGCTGCCTTCTGTGTCCTCACATGGCCCCATCTCTATGCACACCCACTCCTGGTGTCGCTGCTCCTTCTTCTATGGATACAAGTCCCAGAATTAAGGCCCCGTGCTTATGACCTCACTGAAGCATAATTACCTCTGTACAGGCCCTAACTCCAAAGGCAATCACATTTTGGTTTAGAGTTTCAAATTGTGTATTTGGCGGGGGGCAGGGAGATCCAATTCCATCTATAACAATGGGCATCTCAGGAGTCCACCAGCTCCAACCAAGTCCCCTATTTAAGAGCACTGTCTTATGCTGTTGGCCTGTTTTGAGGCCTGACATTCAGTGGACAAGTACCAGAATCCTTAACAGAGTAGAGCTATTTAAAAAAATAACAAAGACACATGAGCAGCAAACAAGTAGGTCTGAAGATTTTCTGTGGCAGTCAACACACCAGGGAGAGCTGCTTTCTTACTTCAACCTGGGACAATCTAAACAGAGCTGACCAGATCAAACAGAGAGACTGAGAGGGAAGCATTTTAAGTGGGACCTCTTAATATGACCTCCCTGGGAGACAGTGAGGGCAGCAGGGCAGTCCCAGGATTCTCTGGGTGTAGGTGGGGGAACAGGGAGCCAGGAACCAGCAGCTGGGAGAGGCAGCAGGTGCAGGGTGGCCTAGGTATTTTCTCTGCATCAGAAGGGTGGGGATTTGAGGTGTTGCATTCCAGAAAGCCAGCTGGTGGAGCCAAATTGCCATTCTCTTGTTTCTGAGTGTGACCCCCCTGTAGCTCTTGGCCGGTGGCCTGGGAAACACCTGTTGGAGTTCTTGGGGCCCATGTGCTGGTTCAGGCTGCTGAGCTTAGGGACCAGATAGTTATTACTGGTAAAAATAACCTCTTGGCCAGCAAAAGGCTCCTTTAGCTGTCATCTTTTAGCAAAACTCTCTACCCACTACAGAAGACTTTTCGGTTCAGGTACAGATCCCAGTTGCACCTCTAATGTGAAATAATGTCTTTTAAAGCCATCACAAAAATGAACGAAAACACATTAAGGGGGTAAAATGCTTTCAACTATAAAAATAGATGATTGGTTTCACTTATCTCCTAGCAACACTCTTGTGTGTGTGTGTTTTCCATTTTAAGCTCAGGATTTACAGGTAACTTCAAATTATGGTCTGTTTTCTCCTTTATATTGATGTATTTATACACAACAGAATTTTATTGTTAATTTTATTATGATTGTATATTTCTAATATTCCAGAATGCTTTTCAAGGTGGTTGAGTTTTGTTCCTCATAATTCAAAATCACAGATAAGTACAGGAACCATTCAAGACCATCCAAATTCTTTTAATTAACTGGAACTTTGTTGTATATTGGGCTTCCTTGATAGCTCAGTTGGTAAAGAATCTGCCTGCAATTCAGCAGACCTGGGTTCAAACCCTGGGTTGGGAAGATCCAAGAGAAAGGCTACCCACTCCGGTATTCTGGCCTGGAGAAGTCAATGGACTATAGTCGTCGAAAAGAGTCGGAAGCAACTGAGCAACTTTCACTTTGTTGTAAATATTTCTTGATATGTTTGAGTGACCTCTTAGAATTTTCAGATGTGCTCATTTTATGGAGTTTGTTAAATATAAAAGAATTTGGGGTACTTTATCTTCACAAATTTCTAAATGTTTTTGCTTCTGTCCTTATAACTCATCGGGCACTTTAATAAAGGTAGAATATACAATTTTCATATTTTAGAGTGCATTGCCCAACTGTCCAATGATACTTTTAGTTCTTTGGGGAAGAGATTGTACTGCACTGACCTTGAAGCTTGATAGCAAATATTTCTTAAGCACCTTTGTTGTCTAGTCACTCAGTTGTGTCTGACTCCTTTGCAACCCCATGGACTGTAGCCCGCCAGGCTGCTCTGTTCATGGGATTTCCCAGACAAGAATACTGGAGTGGGTTGCCTTTTCCTCCTCCAGGGGATCTTCCCAATCCAGAGATCAAATCTGAATCTCTTGCATTGGCAGGTGGATTTTTTTTACTGCTGAGTGACCAGGGAAGCCCCTTCTTAAGCATTTGTTGCTGCTGCTGCTGCTAAGTCATTTCTGTCGTGTCTGACTCTATGTGACCCCATAGACAGCAGCCCACCAGGCTCCCCTGTCCCTGGGATTCTCCAGGCAAGAATACTGGAGTGGGTTGCCATTTCCTTCTCCAGGGCATGAAAGTGAAAGTGAAGTCGCTCAGTCATGTCCGACTTCTAGCGACCCCATGGACTGCAGCCTACCAGGCTCCCCTGTCCATGGGATTTTCCAGGCAAGAATACTGGAGTGGGTTGCCATTTCCTTCTACTATATCTTAAATCATGTAGCTGGTGTCTGAGATACAATGACACATCAATTGTCATAGTAACCATCAGATGTGCACACTCCAAATAGATGTGACAAGCAGAAGAATAATCTCACTGTAATATAGATCCCAAACTGGACATAGAGGGCTGCAGTTCTCAAAACTTTTGGTCTCAGAAATATATTTACACTCTTAAAAATAAATGAGAACTTCACAGCTTTGATTTCTTTTTTTTATATAATTAAATTACTTTTTATTTTATTTATTTAAAAAAATTTTTTAATTTTTATTGGAGGCTAATTATTTTACAATATTATATTGGTTGGTTTTGCCATACATTGACATGAATCGGCCCTGGGTGTACATGAGTTCCCCCTCCCGAACTCCTCTCCCACCTCCCTCCTCCCCTTATCCTCCCTCTGGGTCATCCCTGCATACCAGCCCCGAGCATCCTGTAACATGCATCGACCCTGAACTGGTGATTCATTTCACATATGATAATATACATGTTTCAATGCCATTCTCCCAGACCATCCCACCCTCACCCTTTCCCATAGAGTCCCAAAGACTGTTCTATACATCTGTGTCTCTTTTGTTGTCTCATATACAGGGTTATCATTTGCATCTTTCTAAATTCCATATATATGTGTTAGTATATTGTATTGGTGTTTTTCTTTCTGGCTTACTTCACTCTGTATAATAGGCTCTAGTTTCATCCACCTCATTAGAACTGGTTCAAATGCATTCTTTTTAATGGCTGAATAATACTCCATTGTGTATATGTACCAAAGCTTTCTTATCCATTCGTCTGCAGGTGGACATCTAGGTTGCTTCCATGTCCTGGCTATTATAAACAGTGCTGCAATGAACATTGGAGTACACGTGTCTCTTTCAATTCTGGTTTCCTCGGTGTGTATGCCCAGGAGTGCGATTGCTGGATCATATGGCAGTTCTATTTCCAGTTTTTTGAGGAATCTCCACACTGTTCTCTATAATGGCTGTACTAGTTTGCATTCCCACCAACAGTGTAAGAGGGTTCCCTTTTCTCCACACCCTCTCCAGAATTTATTGCATGTAGACTTTTGGATAGCAGCCATTCTGACTGTTGTGAAATGGTATCTCATTGTGGTTTTGATTTGCATTTCTCAGATTATGAGGGATGTTGAGCATTTTTTCATGTGTTTGTTAGCCATCTTTATGTCTTCTTTGGAGAAATGTCTGTTTAGTTCTTTGGCCCATTTTTTGATTGGGTCATTTATTTTTCTGGAATTGAGCTGCAGGAGCTGCTTGTACATTTTGGAGATTAATCCTTTATCAGTTGCTTCATTTGCTATTATTTTCTCCCATTCTGAAGGCTGTCTTTTCACCTTACTTATAGTTTCCTTTGCTGTGCAGAAGCTTTTGATTTTAATTAGGTCCCATTTGTTTATTTTTGCTTTTATTTCCAATATTCTGAGAGGTGGGTCTTGGAGGATCCTGCTGTGATTTATGTCAGAGAGTGTTTTGCCTACGTTCTCCTCTAGGAGTTTTATAGTTTCTGGTCTTACATTTAGCTCTCTAATCCATTTTGAGTTTATTTTGGTGTATGGTGTTAGGAAGTGTTCTAGTTTCATTCTTTTACAAGTGGCTGACCAGTTTTCCCAGCACCACTTGTTAAAGAGACTGTCTTTTCTCCATTTTATATTCTTGCCTCCTTTGTCAAAGATGAGGTGTCCATAGGTGCGTGGATTTATCTCTGGGCTTTCTATTTTGTTCCATTGATCTATATTTCTGTCTTTATGCCAGTACCATACTGTCTTGATGACTGTGGCTTTGTAGTAGAGCCTGAAGTCCGGCAGGTTAATTCCCCCAGTTCCATTCTTCTTCCTCAAGATTGCTTTGGCTATTCGAGGTTTTTTGTATTTCCATACAAATTGTGAGATTATTTGTTCTAGTTCTGTGAAAAATATCATTTGTAGCTTGATAGGGATTGCATTGAATGTATAAATTACTTTGGGTAGTATACTCATTTTTTTACAATATTTATTCTTCCAATCCACGAACACGGTATATTTCTCCATCTATGAATGTCCTCTTTGATTGCTTTCAGTAGTGTTTTATAGTTTTCTATGTACAAGTCTTTTGTTTCCTTAGGTATATATATTCCTAAGTATTTAATTCTTTTCGTTGCAACAGTGAATGGAATAGTTTCCTTAATTTCTCTTTCTATTTTCTCATTATTAGTGTATAGGAATGCAAGTGATTTCTGTGTGTTGATTTTATATCCTGCAACTTTACTGTATTCATTGATTAGCTCTAGTAGTTTTCTGGTAGAGTCTTTAGGGTTTTCTGTGTAGAGGATCATGTCATCAGCGAACAGTGAAAGTTTTACTTCTTCTTTTCCAATGTGGATTCCTTTTATGTCTTTTTCTGCTCTGATTGCTGTGGCCAAAACTTCCAGAACTATGTTGAATAGTAGTGGTGAGAGTGGGTACCCTTGTCTTGTTCCTGACTTTAGGGGAAATGCTTTCAGTTTTTCACCATTGAGGATAAAGTTTGCTGTGGGTTTGTCATATATAGCTTTTATTATGTTGAGGTATGTCCCTTCTATTCCCACTTTCTGGAGGGTTTTTATCATAAATGGATGTTGAATTTTGTCTAAGGCTTTCTCTGCATCTATTGAGATAATCATATGATTTTTATTTTTCAGTTTGTTAATGTGGTGTATCACGTTGATTGATTTGTAGATATTGAAGAATCCTTACATTCCTGGGATAAAGCCCACTTGGTCATGATGTATGATCTTCTTAATGTGTTGTTGGATTCTGATTGCTAGAATTTTGTTAAGGATTTTTGCATCTGTGTTCATCAGTGATATTGGCCTGTAGTTTTCTTTTTTTGTGGGATCTTTACCAGGCTTTGGGATTAGTGTGATGAGTTTGCCTCATAGAATGAGTTTGGAAGTTTCCCTTCCTCAGCAATTTTCTGAAAGAGTTTGAGTAGAGTAGGTGTTAGCTCTTCTCTAAATTTTTGGTAGAATTCAGCTGTGAAGCCGTCTGGCACAGCTTTGATTTCTATGAGTTATATCTATCAATCTATATCAGTTATATATTAAAACAGAAAAATTTAAATATGTGTATTGGTTAATTAACTAAAAATAATAAACCTATTGTATGTTAATGTTAGAAATATATTTTATGAAAAATCTCTGTATTTCCCAAAACAACAAAAAAAGTAGTGTTAAAAGAGGTACTATTTTATGTTTTTGGAAAGAACGTTAACATCTGGATTAATAGAATATGGTTGGATTCCTGTATCCATGTCTGCATTCAGTATATTGTTGTGCCGTATTTTGCTTGAAGTATATGAAGAAAATCTGGCTTCTTGCAGATATGAGAGAGAAAAAGGAGGAGTAGAAGAGTATTTTAAAAGTCTTTTCAGATGATTGTGTATATTCTTCTTTGAATGTACATTAAAATTTAACAAATAGTAGTTTCTTAAAGGTTAGTTGCAATGTGGAATCTGAAAATTATTTGTGAGCATTTGTACTGTTTTGCATTGAACTCCATTGGTCTACTTTGCATTTTGAATTCATCTTTTTTTCATGTATGATTCTGTGACACAGAGCATTGGTTGTTTAGAAAATACTGTTTCACTGGGGTGTGCAGAATTTTCAAATGTGTATACATTTTATTACACAGTAATTAAAATAAATCATTAATATTATCACTGATCTAATCTAATCACTGATTAGAAATATCTTTAACAATTGGGAAAGCGTTAGATTCACAGTGGTATAATGTGTTTAACAAAATACTAGTTTTCACTTAAAAGTTTAAACTTATCTCTGGCAACATATACTGCAGGTGTTTTCCGTGTAGTGACAGTCTGTTTTGGTTCATTTTGAGAAAATGTTTGCCAAGTATCCAAGTCTGAATAACCATAGTCTGTCAGTTATCCTTTCAAATAAAAATGGTGTTCCATGAAAAAGCCAGTTGGTTCAGCGTGCAACTGACATCATGCAAGTCTTTAGAACAACTTTTAAACTTCAATATGCAGGACGAGTGTGTTTTTAAATATTTTTAATTGAAGGATCATTGCTTTACAGTATTGTGCTGGTTTCTTCCAAACATCAGCATGAATCAGCCATAGGTTTGCCCATGTCCCCTTCCACTTGAACATCCCTCCCTCCCACCTACCTCTCCCTCTCACCCATCTCGGTTGTCACCGAGCCCCAGTTTGAGTGCCCTGAGTCATACCACAAATTCCTGTTTTACATGTGGTAATGTATGTCTGATGCTAAAGCTGAAACTGCAATACTTTGGCCACCTCACGCTACGAGTTGACTCACTGGAAAAGACTCTGATGCTGGGAAAGGTTGGGGGCGGGAGGAGAAGGGGACGACCGAGAATGAGATGGCTGGATGGCATCACCGACTCTGTGGACATGAGTTTGAGTGAACTCCAGGAGTTGGTGATGGACAGGGAGGCCTGGCGTGCTGTGATTCATGGGGTCGCGGAGAGTTGGACACGACTGAGCGACTGAACTGAACTGAATAATGTATGTTTGGGTTTCTCTTACCTTGGGCGTGGGATATCTTTTCACAGCTGCTCCAGCAAAGCACAGCCGCTGCACCTTACCATGGAGGAAGGGTATCTCCTCAAGGCCGTCCCTCCTGACCTTGAACGTGGAGTAGCTCCTCTCGGCCCTCCTGCTCCCGCGCAGCCACCGCCTATTGGACGTTGGGTAGTTCCTCTCGGCCGCCGGCCCTGGCCTCAACATTCAGAAAACAAAGATCATGGCATCTGGTCCCATCACTTCATGGGAAATAGATGGAAAAATAGTGGAAACAGTGGCAGACTTTATTTTTTTGGGCTCCAAAATCACTGCGGATGCTGATTGCAGCCATGAAATTAAAAGACGCTTACTCCTTGGAAGGAAAGTTATGACCAACCTAGATAGCATATTAAAAAGCAGAGACATTACTTTGCCAACCAAGGTCCGTCTAGTCAAGGCTATGGTTTTTCCAGTGGTCATGTTTGGATGTGAGAGTTCGACTGTGAAGAAGGCTGATCACCGAAGAATTGATGCTTTTGAACTGTGGTGCTGGAGAAGACTCTTGAGAGTCCCTTGGACTGCAAGGAGATCCACCCAGTCCATTCTAGAGGAGATCAATCCTGGGTGTTCATTGGAAGGACTGATGCTAAAGCTGAAACTGCAATACTTTGGCCACCTCATGCGACGAGTTGACTCACTGGAAAAGACTCTGATGCTGGGAAGAATTGGGGGCGGGAGGAGAAGGGGACGACAGAGAATGAGATGGCGGATGGTATCACCGACTCGATGGACTTGAGTTTGAATGAACTCCAGGAGTTGGTGATGGACAGGGAGGCCTGGCATGCTGTGATTCGTGGGGTCGCAGAGAGTCGGACACGACTGAGCGACTGAACTGAACTGAATGTATGTTTCCATGTTCTAGCAGGAGTGCTTTTTGTGTGTATACCATTTTGTCACCCAGAATTTAGAAGATTGTACTTGAGACCTGAAGTTTAATTAAATTAATGTTTTCCATTGTGAGTACACAGTCGTGAAGACTATAGTGACTATTAGGACACTTTGGTGTCACTGTTTTAATTCATGCTGATTTCTAGCGGTTTTACTCACCAGTGCTTTGGATTGTGGGTGCCAATGTCCATACAGTGTAAAAAGCAATATTACCAGAGCATTAATATGAAAATATTTTTGTCTTTGTGGACCGCAATAAAATTTTCTTGGGGACTCTGAGAACCATTGCTTTAGAAGAAAGCAGAGGCACCTTACCTGGCCTGATTGGAGAAGGGTTGGGGGTGATGGGAGGAGAAGGGTGAGAATCAGCTCGTGGATGAGATGACTCCCAACAGAGTCCGCAGATGAATAGGTGTTATTCAGTGAAAGAACGTAGGAGATGGTGTGCAGAAAGTGCCTTACTTTCATATTTGTTGTTGTTAGTTGCTAAGTCGTGTTCCAGTCTTTGCAACCTCCTAGACTGTAGACCACGAGACTTTCTGTCCATGAGATTTCCCAAGCAAGAATACTGGAATGGGTTTCCATCACCTTCTCCAGGGGATCTTTCTGACCGGGGGATTGAACCCAAGTCTCTTGCTTGGCAGGCTAATTCTTTACCACTGAGTCACCAGGGAAGCCATTTTTATATTCAATTCAGTCGCTCAGTCATGTCCAACTCTTTGTGACCCCATGAATCTCAGCACGCCAGGCTTCCCTGTCCATCACCAACTCCCGGAGTCTACCCAAACTAATGTCCATCGAGTCGGTGTGTATAATAAATTATTGCAAACTGAAAGGTTTAAAGAAACACCTCTTTATTATGTCACAGTGCTGTAGGTCAGAAGCTCAGGCCTGGCATGGTGAGGTTCTCTGCTTAGGGGCTCACTAGCTGAAATCAAGGTGTTAACCTGATGTGTTCTTATCTGAGGCTGAGGTCTTCTTCCAAGTTGAGGTGGTTGCTGGCAGAATAAGTTGTGGTTATGGGATTAAGGTCTCTCTTTTCTTGCCGGCTGTCAACCAGGAGCTATTTTCAGCTGTTAGAGGTGACCTGAAATTTCTGCTATGTGACCCTGTGCAAAACGTGGCAGTTTGTTTCTTCAAAACTGGCAGACAAATTCTTTACCTTCCAATCTCCTGCTTCAGAAACAGCCCAATCCCTTTCCAGGGTTCATCAATAGGTCAGGCCTACCTAGGATAATCTCCTTGTCCATTAACTCAAGGTCAGCTTTCTTTGACCTTCAGTTTTTTTCTCCTACGTAATGAAATGTGATCATAAAAGTTAAATTCATTCTATTTGCAACCCCACCCACATTTAAGGGGTCATAAAGGGTGTGTACTTTGGGGGCTGGAATCTTTGCAGAGCATCTCAGAATTCTGTTTACCATAGAAGGATACAAGGACAGTTCAGGCAGAGATACACAAGTGAAGGGGATCAAAGCTTTCATATTTGAGGATATGTGTTCTGTAGGAGAAATGATGGGAGGAGAGAGGAAAATTATTCACGTCACAATTGTCCTTCTGGCTGTTCCCTGGGCTGTCACTCTACACCTGCTTCAGTCGTGTCCAACTCTGTGACCCTACGGATTGTAGTCCACCAGGCTCCTCTGTCCATGGGATTCTCTAGGCAAGAATACTGGGGTGTGTTGCCATGCCCTCCTCCAGGGGATCTTCCCAACCCAGGGATCGAACCCACATCTCTTATGTCTCCTGCATTGGCAGGTGGGTTCTTTACCCCTAATGCCACCTGGGAAGTCTGCCATGCTACACTGTCCTCTCAGATCCTTCGCCTTCTCCATCTGCTGCTTTGTGGCCTCCTATGAACTGAACTGAAGCATGGCTCTACAGGAGAGATGAGCTATCTTCCAAATTTCATGAGGAAACTTTCTGGAACTGTTTGCAAAAAGTCTCAGCTGTCACAGTTGACCTAATTTGGAAAAGAGAAAGGTTTCCCTTGCCTCAGGCAACAAACCGCGATTCAACACAAAATCAATGCATTAAAAGGATTCTTCCAGATTTAATCATTCAGAGGTGAGGTCTCTGTCTGGAGAGCCTGATTATCTGTGTTCAGCTCCTCCCCAGCCTCCCCAGCTCCAGAGATCTTTCCACACCGTCACCAAAGGCATCATCAAAGCTTGGTTTTCGATTAAGCCACTTGTCTTCTCAGATGGAGTAGGAAATGGTAACCCACTGCAGCATTGCTGCATGGAGAATTCTATGGACAGAGGAGCCTGGCGGGCTACAGTTCATGGGGTTGCAAAAGAGTCGGACATGACTGAGTGAAGTCTGAGGAGATTCCTCGAAGTCTCTCAGGTAAAACCTAGAATTTCTGAGTGTGGATTGTGAGGCTTCTGACTAGAGGGGCCTTTGTTCCCAGCCCTTCTCCCTCATTTTTCAGGCATTGTTCTGTTGATCATAAAGCACCAGGCGACACTTTAGTGCTGCACCAGGCAACACTTTAGTGCTGTACTAGGCACATCATTTGGGGAAGAGAAGGTGGAAACGGAGCCACATTCAACCCAGATATCCCAAGGAACAGCACCAGTTGGGCCCTTTGAGTCGGAGAGAAATGAGAGAAACAGTTCTCTCCTCTCATCTGTGGAGCCAAAGGGCTCTCCTGCTTCACAACACTTCTTGTGTAGTACTTTAGCTGGATTTTCCAGAATGGGTTAATTTGGCCCAAGTTGTTGGTACACATTAGGAAGGAATGCAGAATGCCAGCAAGAAACAAGTGACTGATTGAATAAACAAAAACAAAACAGGGAATAAAAAAAATAAAAAAATTTTTTTGAATTTCCATCTTTGATCATTAATAGTCCTAGAACCACCTTCAAATATTCCTCCATTTTTTTTAAAGATTTTTTTTTTTTTACGTGTGTGGACCATTTTTAAAATCTGTATTGAATTTATTATAATATTATTTCTGCTTTATGTTATTTGGCCATGAGGCATGTGAAATCTTAGCTCCCCAACCAGAAATTGAACCTGCACCCCCAGCATTTGAAAGCAGTCTTAACCAGTGGATGGCCAGGGAAGTCCCAAATATTCCTCTCTATTGAGTTAAATTCATTTCTCTCTAGTTTTTCAATATCTTCTTTTCTCTCTCCCTGACTCCTTCTTCTCTTCCTCCTTTCTCTTCTTTCCAATGTGTTCTAATGGTTCTTGGCACTGGGGCTATGGAAATCAATATGACAGGGTCTGTCTCGTTAAGAAGGGTAATTTCTAGGGAGGAGGGAAGACATGTAAAGAAATGTCATAATTCAGTGTGATGCAAAGGAGAAAATGATCACTTCTTCCTCATAGGTGCAATGGTCAGTGAAGTTTCCAAAGAGGGTTCAGCCTCTCAGCTGAAGCAGAAGCAATGAGTAATTTTCATGGAAGGGCTTTTTAGGAAAAAGAACAGTACATGCAGAGAACAAAACTTTGGAACAGTGGCAAGTAATGATCTGTACAGCTTTAATTGGTTGTATTCCATTACCCAGATGGGTGGGGTCATTTAGACCCCACCATACTCTAGATAGAATTTCAGGTCATTTATAAAATACATGCACTACCATACAATTAACCAAAATAAAAGAAAAGTGGGTGAGAAAAACAGGACAGAGAAAATGAGAGGGAGAAAAAGATGAATTTGATACACAAAGCACATGGTATATGATTCTGTCCACTTGCCAGAGGAAAGTCATAAATTTGGATCTAAGCCTTTTGGTGCCAACCCAGAAAGAGAGAGATGCAATCAATTATAACACTTAGTGTCCACAGGATTAGAAGGACCAGTTGTTCAGAAGAAGCACAACTACTCCTGGTGTTGAAAAGAAAAAGGGATTTCTCCCTTGAGTCTGCACAAAGAGGACATTTAGTAATTCTGGGAATGATGTTCCCAGCAGCATCTTTATAGCAGTACAGGGCCAAGGCTCTGAAAGCTATTTCTTACAATGTCTTCAGCATAAGCTAATGACACATCTCTAAGGTGGCAGTGAATTTAAGCATTTTTACGTTGCTCAGGGTTAAATATTCTGTCAGCCTTTTGAGTCTTTCTTTCCTCTTTCTGTCTCTCTCTCCCTCTCTCTCTAATTAAGCCAAGATAGGGGCTGAGCTACCTGTAATTAAGATTTTTCTCCAGGCTACAGTTCTTGCAGTGATGCTATGTGGTGTATGTTCTATTACATATTGATCTGGGCGCTAGTTGGCTTTATATCTTTTCATTGGGTTCTTTAATTTATGATTATAATGATCTCACAATTTACTTATCAGTTTTTTTCACAATTATTTCCCCCGTTTCCTCCATTAGATGATGAAATTCTTGCAATAGATGAAGGAAAATCCTCAATAGCACACTGTTCTGGGGTTCAGCTTGCAGTGGGTCTGATGTAGCTGACTTACTGCGTTTGGGTGATATTATCTGACATTGGTTGTTCTTTTCCCTTCATTTAACAAAGTAATATCTAATTCTTTCAATATTTCCTGATCTTACTGTCCTCAAAAACATTTCCTAGTACATTACTTCTTTGATTCAGAAACTCTTGCAACTTTTATTTTAATATCCTCTCAATGCAACACATATAAGAGGTATCCAAAAATAAAAATAAGAAATATTCCAGATTCCAAGGAGAAGACAATAATAACCTTGGCCATTTTCAAATGTGACACATTTATTCAAGTGTAAATCTAAAGGGCTTTAACTGTAAGATAAAAGGGTCTGTTAATTTCAGTATTTAAGTTGAATTCTGCAACATTAACAGACCATATTAGATTTACATTGTAATTTCCTTCTACCTGTACAAGTACATCACTTTTTTAAGTCTAGAATGATTTTCAAAATAAATATTATATGCTAACCTAAATAATACTTATATCTAAGTATGTCAACTCCAAGTTAATCCATATGTAGGACTATTCATAAGAGAGCCAAACAAAATATTTTAGAAATGCAATGCATCAGAACAAAATAAAACAATAGGAAGCTCTGTCAAAAGGTTTCACTGGATAGAAGTTCTAAGCTATAATCTTGGTTGTACAAAGGGCTGAAGGGTAGGCTATTTATAAAATGATTGCAAAATGATACACAACATTTCTCCGTGGGAGTGCAGCTGCAGGGAAATGTTTTTCTTCTTTGATGACCTGAGCATTCTACCCAAGGATCTTACAGAAAATAGATGATGGTTCTTAATTTAAGATCTAGTCTAACCCACTTAATGAACCAGTGTAAAATTCAAACCTTTCAGAAATAAATCATAATACAAAGAAGAAAGTCATTAATGATATAACAATAATCAAAAGTGTGGATTGAGGTATGAAAATAAATGAAGACCAACCAATGGGAAAAACAAAGCCTGTTTATTCAGAGCTTGCTATAGCATGGGGCCAACTATTATCCTTTGCCTTTTGGCAGAGCCTCCAAGGCAGGCAGAGGAGTAGGAAGTTTTCCAGAGGGAGGAAGCAGGGACTTCAAGTGTGTCCTGACTGGATGCTATTGGCCTAAGGAAGCTGTAGGTAGGCTAACTGGAAGTAGAACATCTGATGTCATTGGTTAGGCATGCATCCTTGACTTTCTCTGGTTGATCCTAAACTGGAAACAGGGGTAAAAATTAGGGAAGCTGTCAGTGATTAATCAAGTTTGGTAATTTCGGGACAATTGTTACAGAAGTGAATCTTTAGCTTCCTGGATTGTTCAGTTCAGTTCAGTTCAGTCGCTCAGTTGTGTCCGACTCTCCGCGACCCCATGAATCACAGCACGCCAGGCCTCCCTGTCCATCACCAACTCCCGGAGTACACTCAAACTCATGTCCACAGAGTCGGTGATGCCATCCAGCCATCTCATTCTCCGTCGTCCCCTTCTCCTCCCGCCCCCAACCTTTCCCAGCATCAGAGTCTTTTCCAGTGAGTCAACTCATTGCATGAGGTGTCCAAAGTATTGCAGTTTCAGCTTTAGCATCAGTCCCTCCCTGGATTGTACCCATGTAAATAATCTGATTTCTGCAAATCTGACTTCTAGCAGACTGGGTTCCTGCACTGATCACCATAGACATGGGACTGGTTTCCTGAGAAGGATCTTGTAGGTTAGAGTGCTATTTTTACATATGATCTGCCCATTGTCCATTTGTATATTCAGTCTCTTTGGGGATAGGAAGGTCTTCACGTTTACCGCTGGCTCTCTGAACTTCCAGAGATGGCCTCCTAGCTCTGCAGAGATGAGTAGATCCTAGAAACAAAAAATGGTTCACACAATGAAATTAAAACAAAAATCACTTTTATTCATTAATTTAATATGGAAATTGTCTTTTCCTAGGAGAAATGCAAGTTTATGGACTAGAATAAGAACTGGAACTTATTTTGCTCTCAAATGATGGTGAAGATGATGGAAAAGGGATGGATGCCAGAATCATTTTAGTTTGATCTCTTTCCTACTCTCCTTGCAGAATAGCTCAGCTCCTCAGTGGTTTGTAGAGTTTTAAGCGGCTTCTTAGATGATTATTGAATATGCTCTGGGCTCTTGGTTTCCTCCACTCCCAAACCATTATGTCCCTGACCCTGGGACAGGGCAGGAACTCTGTCTGCGTGGTGATGGATACCCTCACCCTCAATTTCTCCTGAAGAAATGTTGCCACTCTTACTTTACTGCATGTTTACAGGGTAACATTTAGAAAATGAATGAAGTGCTTCCATGTGCTTCTACCTAGGATAGAGGGAGAGGAAGATGAGGGAGAGTCACATTTTTTCAGTGGGAATAAGAGAAAAAGAGATACTATTGGGTTCTTAGAATTTTGCAGCAAAGCAGTAGACTTGCGAGGCAGTGTGGTCAAGAGAGATGGGATCATTCGAGTTCTTCTAGATCCATACTTAGTACACCCACAACCAAGCCTGCAGTCCCATGCTCACAGTGTTCCCTCTGCACCTTCACCCCAACCACCTTAGGGCAAAGCATGAGGCAAAGGGGGACAGTGCTGGGGTGTTTTCATCCAAGAAAGACTAAAACCAACCAAACATACTCTCTAAATATCTGTGTTTTCAATTCTTTCTGTGATTTCACAGTAGGAAATGGATTTTGCACATACCACATACACACACATATACCCAGAGGCTCACTTGTGTGCATGTCACACAGAGTACAGTACATTTCATCAAATAATGCTGACTCTTTATTCTGTCCTTTTCTATTTTATTCTGTTCTTTTTTGTTTTTAATGTACCGTAGTGATAAGAAAATGGCAACCCACTCCAGTGTTCTTTCCTGAAGAATCCCAGGGACGGGGGAGCCTGGTGGGCTGCCGTCTATGGGGTCGCACAGAGTTGGACACGACTGAAGCGACTTAGCAGAAGCAGCAGCAGCAGCAGCAGTGATAACTTACTAAAAATCATGACCAATAAATGGATCACATCCCTGAGTTTGAAAACAGGTTAAGTTTGGTCTTCCTCTAAATATAATTCACATTTTATATTTAACTCATTTTTTTCCCTGCGAGCTATCAGGTGGAGAGGAAATATCCAAATAAGTATAGGGAAAAGAAAGAACAAGAAAACAAAATTGACATTTATACCACACCTAACTTGTAGTGTGAGTGAAGTTTCATGACCCCATCTCTCAAGCTCAACCCAACCTGATGAAGTTTCTCCCTCTTCAGAAGAATTTGTGGAACTTACATACTTCATCTCATATTACGGCTCCCTCTCAAGTTAGGTCTGGTCAATAATCTATTGCAGTCAGAGAGGTTTTGCATTTATTTTTAATCCCTTGTACTCCTTGGCTTATTCAGTTCAGTTCAGTTCAGTTCAGTTGCTCAGTTGTGTCTGACTCTTTGTGACCTCATGGACTGCAGCATACCAGGCTTGCCTGTCCATCACCAACTTCTGGAGCTTACTCAAACTCATGTCCATTAAGTCGGTGATGCCCTCCAACCATCTCACCCTCTGTTGTCCCCTTGTCCTCCTGCCTTCAGTCTTTCCCAGCATCAGGGTCTTTTCCAATGAGTCAGTTCTTCACACCAGGTGGCCAAAGTAATGGAGTTTCGGCTTCAGCATCAGTCCTCCCAGTGAACATTCAGGACAGATTTTCTTTAGGATGGACTGGTTGGATCTCCTTGCTGTCCAAGGGACTCTCAAGAGTCTTCTCCAACACCACAGTTCAAAAGCATCAATTCTTCAGTGCTCAGCTTTCTATATAGTTCAACTGTCACATCCATATGACTACTGGAAAAACCTGATGCAAAGAACTGACTCATTTGAAAAGACTGATGCTGGGAAAGATTGAAGGTGGGAGGAGAGGGGATGACAGAGGATGAAATGGTTGGACGGCATCACTGACTCAATGGGCATGAGTTTGAGTGAACTCTGGGAGTTGGTGATGGACAGGGAGGCCTGACGTGCTGCAGTCATGTGGTCGCAAAGAGTCTGACACGACTGAACAACTGAACTGAACTGAGTGGAAACACCATAGCCTTGACTAGATGGACCTTTGTTGGCAAAGTAACATCTCTGCTTTTTAATATGCTGTCTAGGTTGGTTTTAACTTTCCTTCCAAGGAGTAAACATCTTTTAATTTCATGGCTGCAGTCACCATCTGAAGTGATTTTCTAGCCCCCCAAAATAAAGTCTGCCACTGTTTCCCCATCTATTTGCCATGAAGTGATGGGACTGGAAGCCATGATCTTAGTTTTCTGAATGTTGAGCTTTAAGCCAACTTTTTCACTCTCCTCTTTCACTTTCATCAAGAAGCTCTTTAGTTCTTCTTCAGTTTCTGCCATAATGGTGATGTCATCTGCATATCTGAGGTTATTGATATTCCCTGCAATCTTGATTCCAGCTTGTGCTTCATCCATCCCAGCATTTCTCATGATGTACTCTGCATATAAGTTAAATAAGCAAGGTGACAATATACAGCCTTGATGTACCCCTTTTCCTATTTGGAAACAGTCTGTTGTTCCATGTCCAGTTCTGACTGTTGCTTCTTGACCTGCATACAGGTTTCTCAAGAGGCAGGTCAGGTGGTATGGTATTCCGATTTCTTTCAGAATTTTCAAGTTTATTGTGATCCACACAGTCAAGGCTTTAGCTAGGTCAATAAAGCAGAAATAGATGTTTTTCTGGAACTCTCTTGCTTTTTCAATGATCCAGTGAATGTTGGCAATTTGATATCTGTTTCCTCTGCTTGAACATCTGGAAGTTCACAGTTCACATATTGCTGAAGCCTGGCTTGGAGAATTTTGAGCATTACTTTGCTAGCATGTGAGATGAGTGCAATTGTGCAGTAGTTGGAGCATTCTTTGGCATTGCCTTTCTTTGGGATTGGAATGAAAACTGACCTTTTCCAGTCCTGTGGCTACTGCTGAGTTTTCCAAATTTGCTGGCATATTGAATGTAGCACTTTCACAGCATCATCTTTCATGATTTGAAATAGCTCAACTGGAATTCCATCATCTCCACTAGCTTTGTTTGTAGTGATGCTTTCTAAGGTCCACTTGACTTCACGTTCCAGAATGTCTGGCTCTAGGTGAGTGATCACACCATCGTGATTATCTGGGTCATGAAGATCGTTTTTGTACAGTTCTTCTGTGTATTCCTGCCACCTCTTCTTAATATCTTCTGCTTCTGTTAGTTCCCTACCATTTCTGTCCTTTATTGAGCCCATCTTTGCATGAAATGTTCCCGTGGTATCTCTAATTTTCTTAAAGAGATCTCTAGTCTTTCCCATTCTATTGTTTTCTTCTATTTCTTTGCATTGATCACTGAGAAGACTTTCTTATCTCTCCTTGTTATTCTTTGGAACTCTGCATTCAACTAGCAGCATATAAAAGCAGAGACATTACTTTGCCAACAAAGGTCTGTCTAGTCAAGGCTATGGTTTTTCCAGTAGTCATGTATGGATGTGAGAGTTGGACTATAAAGAAAGCTGAGTGCTAAAGAATGGATGCTTTTGAACGTGGTTTTGGAGAAGACTCTTGAGAATCTCTTGGACTGCAAGGAGATCCAACCAGTCCATCCTAAAGGAAATCAGTCCTGAATATTCATTGGAAGGACTGACTTTGAAGCTGAAACTCCAATACTTGGGCCACCTGATGCGAAGAGCTGACTCATTTGGAAAGATCCTGAGGTGGAAGGATTTAAGGTGGGAGGAGAAGGGAACAGAGGATGAGATGGTTGGATGGCATCACTGACTCAAAGGACATGAGTTTGAGTAGATCTGGGAGTTGGTGATGGACAGGGAAGCTTGGTGTGCTGCAGTCCATGGGGTCGCAGAGTGGACATGACCGAGTGACTGAACTGAACTGAACTAAGTAAAAGATGGTTGAATTCATTTACACATAGATGTGCTTAGTGACTTCAGTTGTGTCCAACTCTTTACAACCCTATGGACTATAACCTGCCAGGTTCCTATGTCCATGGGATCCTCCAGAAAAGAATACTGGAGTGGGTTGCCATTTCCTCCCCCAGGGAGAATATTCCCGACTCAGGGATTGAATCTTTGTCTCTTAATGTCTCCTGCATTGGTGGGCAAGTTCTTTATCACTATCACCACCTGGGAAGCCCCCTACACATAGATAGTAACACATAAAAAGATTTAATTAACAAAATAATCAAATGTTAGGTTTGGCTAGTTAGGGTTTTTGAAACACTAGTACAGGGTTAAAAAGGAATAAGCAAAGAAAATACAAAAGATCTTTTCTTCAAAGATGTAATAAACCATGTAAGTACCATGAGTGTAGGATATCCACAAAGCTGATGCTCATCAGAAGATTAAGAAAAAATGCTGCTGTCAAGGGTCTGATTAGGTGAGGAAGGTTTAAAAGGCAATGAGAGAGAAGACACTGTGAGACTGACTCAAAGGATGCCCTTGGCTGCAGTAGGAAAACCAGTATCCGAAGACTGACAAAAATGGATGTCAGATTATATGAAACATAGAAATGAATCAGAGGAAAATTACACCAGAATAGAAGAAGCATGCTGTGTGTTCGGGAACATGAAGCAGAAATAAGAGATGGGGTAAAAATATGATCAAAACCAGCTATATGGGTGTATAGAACCATGTGAGAGAGTTTGAAAGTTCTATTTATGGTCCCCCAACTTTAGCAGTTGAGATTAAAATAAAATTGGTAAGAAACTGTCATCCTTGTAAGAGCACTTCCTATATACAGAATATTTTTATGATATTCTTTTCTTAGGAGAGATAAGCAAACATAATTACATACTTAACTTTCACAGAATTCATATCTTTTGACTTAAGAAGTACTTGGAACTTAAGATATGTTTGCAAGGCAGTGAGAATCTAGCCAGAGAAATGTTTTGTTCACTCATGTATATGTCAGCGTAGGTCCCATATCTATCAAGACTTACACGAGATCAGTTCAAACCCTCATCCATTCTGTCCCCTGTGTTAGTCCTGACCATCTACTTGCAGTCACATCCCTTTCTGAACTCAAGATTCTGCAGGAAGAGCTCAGTTTCTATGAAGCTGTGTAACACATCTCAGGCAACAGGTGAAATGCTTAGACTTTTCACAATTCCCACAATAAACAACCAAAACAAATCCTTTGCTCCCTCGAAGGTTTTTAGTGGGCAACAGATTTTGCTGATATTTTAAGAACATAAAGAGACCAATTATACTTCAGCTATATCAACAACTTCAGATTGAACTAGAAACATCCCTTTTTGAAGTCTCAATACTGTCATCTGTGAATATTTATCCAACTTTCCAAAATAGTGACTGAAAATAAAGAAAAGGCATATGAAAATTCATGGGAGAAGCTGAAGAGCTACTGCTCCTCTACGTGTTCCATTAGCAATCTTAATGTAAGTTAAATGCTGGTGACTTTTAGGCATTTAACAGAAGTCAGTATCTGACACAATTCAAATACATCACCAATTTTAAACATATGCAATCAAATTATAAATGTAAAGAAACAAAGCTACATATAATTCTATGTCATTTTACAAGTTGAAAAAGAAATGGAAAATTGAGAGAGAATGGTAAGGCAATGAGAGAACTTTGTTAAACTGCCAAAATTTAGGAGTCAGAAGAAAGGGTTGGGCTTTTTCCTCTTTCCTCTCAGTCATCAAGAAAACATTTCCCAGTGCTTGCTCTCTGGTCAATCCCCAAACACTCAAGTTGCCAGATGTAGCAAAAAGTAACCCTCTGTCTGTTTCAGAATATTTTCAGAGACTGTTTCATATAATGCATGGTGGTGGTGGGTTAGTCACTAAGTTGTATCCTGTTCTTTGCAACCCCATGGATATAGTGCATACTGATCTTTAAAAATATTTCTTAAAAAGGTTTTGTTTACTTATCTGTTAGAAACATTAAGAATATGATTTTGAGATATTGTTTTAATTGAGTTTGAAATATAATTTTAAAATTCCCGGGACTTCCCTGGTGGTCCAGCAGTTAAGATTCTGTGCTTCCAGTGTAGGGGGCATGGGTTTGATTTCTAATCAGGGAGCTAGGATCCCACAAGCTGTGTGGTGTGGCCTAAAAATAAATAAATATAATAAAAAGGAAACAAAAATTAAAAGAGAAAGAAGAAGTAAAAACAATTCCCAAGAGTTTCAAAATAGAGTACAAAATAAGCAAAATAGAAATGTATTGGGAATTCTAAAGAGGAAAGATACATTTTTCTTTACCAACCATTTCTCATTATCTTAGTAAGTTCCTCTATGCTGTGTGAGCTCAACTGTGTCTGACATTTTGCAATCCATGGACTGTAGCCCATCAGACTCGTCTGTCCATAGAATTTTCCAGGCAGGAATACTGGAGTGGGTTGCCATTTCCTTCTCCAGAGAATCTTCCTGACCCAGGTATCAAACCCACATTTTTTTTGTCTCCTGCATTGGAAGGTTGGTTCTTTACCACTGTGCCACTTAGGAAGACATGTTCCTCTAAATGAACCTTATTTTCTAGATGTTAAACAAGATCACTAAACTTATTGTACTAACCATTTTATGATATATGTGACTCAAGTTACTATGCTATATACTGTAAATTTGTACAGTGCTCTATGCCAATTATATCTCAAGAACAAAAAGAAAAAATTCATCAAAACATGTAAGAGGATGTAAAAAATGAGCAAAGATTGAGGATGAACTTCTTTCTCTTCTCACAATGACATATAGAGGAATGAAAAGGAGGTATGTCCTGCCCTCCTCTTTGAGGTGAGCCAGTGAGGAGACAGTTTTAAAGGGTCAAGACAATTTGCAAGCGCCTTCAGAGTCATAATAGAGACTTTGGACCATGGGTATAACCTCTAAAGGTCACCATATGTTTAGGTATTAAAATTATGGCAATTAAAATATTTTAATCATTATTCTTTAGTCACTTTTTGATATACACAGGAATCTCGAAGGTTTACATTAAGAATTTGCTTGCAAAGCAGATTAATCATCAAATACACATTTGGAGAATATACTCCTCTCATCCTCCCCTAACTCATCAGAAAATGCCAGAATTGTTGAATAAAAAATGAGTATGGCGCACAGGAAGCTATTTATGGGTATGTTTTTGAAATAAATCATGAACCCAGTACTTCTTTTCAAAGTTAACAAATCTACATATTCCAATGAGAAAAATATAGACAGTTTACAGTTAAGTGAGCAGAGATGCAGTAAAGGTCATAATAAGCATAAACCTGCTCTTGGGCACCACTGAACTTTAAAGTTGGGGTGAAAAGAAATCTTGCAAGTTGTTTAGTCTAATTTTCTCCTTTTATGGACACTCAGGAGGCCTAAGACATTTAACCAAGTTTGGATGGCCATTTGGTGACAGGACTGATAATGCATTACTCCTGGTTTCCGCACTTTCCTCTTCTTCACACCTCTAGGTTTTCTCCTGCTTGTAAATCTCCTACATTAAATCTGCCAGGAAGTCCTCTTGATTCTCCCTTGGACTTTTCTCTTAGATTTATTCTTTCTTCATTCCCTGTTACGTTTTCCTCATTTCACACCTTAATTGCTACAACTGCCCTCTAATTACTTTCTCTTAGCCCAAGTCATCTTATACCCTACCACCCGGCTGATCTGCCCTACACACCATGTTCATCATTTCACGTTAGGACTTCCAGAAATTTCTACAGATGACACTCAAACTCTTCACCCTGGCCTTCAATCCCCACATCATCTGGTCTTCTTTCTCTTTCCAGTTTTACCTCCTAATTCCTTAACATGAGCTCTTTGTTCCAGCCAGGATGGTCTATTTACACATTCTGCCTCTCATTTCTGCTCTCCTACACTGTCATTTTTATCGCCTGAGATGTCCTTTTTTCCTGTACTACTTGCAAAAGTCAATTAGTTTCTTAAGCCCATTTTAACACTTTATTGCTTACCTTGGTTCTTTCTAATAACTCCAACCACAGAGTACTCCTCTGAGTACTTTCAGTAAATGCTTTCCATGAATTTTGTTCTAGTACCTGAGTACATTTCTAATGGCAGAAAGTGAAGAGGAGCTATAGAACTTATTGATGAGGGTGAAAGAGGAGAGTGAAAAAGCTGGCTTAAATTTCAACATTCAAAAATCTAAGGTCATGGCATCTGGTCCTATCACTTCATGGCAAATAGATGGGGAAACAATGGAAACAGTGACACACTTTATCTTCTTGGGCTCCAAAATCACTGGGGACGGTGACTGCAGCCATGAAATTAAGATGCTTGCTCCTTGGAAGAAAAGCTATGACAAACCTAGACTGGATATTAAAAAGCAGAGACATCACTTTGCCAACAAAGTTTCATACAGTCAAAGCTATGGCTTTTCCAGTAGTCATGTATGGATGTGAGAACTGATCCATAAAGAAGGCCAAGCGCTGAAGAATTGATGCTTTCGAATTTTGGTAATGAAGAAGATTCTTGAGAGTCCCTTGAACTGCAAGGAGATCAAACCAGTCAATCTTACAGGAAATCAACCCTGAATATTTCTTGGAAGGACTGATACTGAAGCTGAAGCTTCAATACTTTGGCCACCTGGTGCAAAGAACTGACTCACTGGAAAAGACCCCAATGCTGGGAAATATTGAGGGCAGGAAGAGAAGGGGTTGACAGAGGATGAGATAGTTGGATGGCATCACCAACTTAATGGATATGAATTTGAGCAGACTTTGGGAGATAGTGAAGGACAGGGAGGCCTGGGGTTGCAAAGAGTTGGACACGACTTAGCGACTGAACAGCAACAACAACATCCAGTTTAGTTCTTTGTACGTGGGCTGTTTGTACATAAAGGATAGATCCATTTCACAACAGAGATGTTAGGTCTTAGAGTTGGTTTGTGAGTCATCAGTGAATCAGTAGTGGTTGATTTCCTGGGATTGAATAATGTCCCTTAGGGAAAGCATACATAGAAACTATGAGAAGACTGATGATGGAAGACTGATGATGGAACCCTGTCAAGGGAGAAAAGAAGACTAGGGGCCAAAATGAGATGATGAAAAAAGGTCAGAGACAGTCAGTGAAAGCAGAATTAGAGAGACAGTGTCATGGAATGGCACATTTAAGGCAAAATGTTTCGTGGACTACTACATATATTTTGGATTTAAATTTGATTTCTTCAGAAATCAAGCTGTATATGAAAACTCTCATGGCAGAAAAATAAAATAAACATGAAACGACAATCCAAACAATTCTTATTTTTAAAAAACTCTTGAAAATATAGCTTTTTAATTGAAGTATATTTGCTATACAATATTATATAAATTATAGGTATATAATATGAGAAAGTGAGCAAAAGTCACTAAGTCGTGTCTGACTCTTTGTGACCCCATGGACTATACAGTCCATGGAATTCTCCAGTCCAGAATACTGGAGTGGGTAGCTGTTCCCTTCTCCAGGGGATCTTCCCAACCCAGGGATCAAACCCAGGTTTCTCTCACTGCCGGCAGATTCTTTACCAGTTGAGCCACAAGGGAAGCCCAAGAATACTGGGGTGGGTAGCCGATCCCTTCTCCAGGGGATCTTCCTGATTCAGGAATCAAACCAGGGTCTCCTGCATTGCAGGTGGATTCTTTGTCAACTGAGCTAGCAGGGAAGCCCAGGGATAATATAGTGATTCACAATTTTTAAAGATTATGTACTCCATTTATAGTTATTATAAAATATTTGCTATATTCCAGTGTTGTACAATATATCCTTGTAATTTATTATATACCTAATAGTTTGAGTAAACTCTGGGAGTTGGTGATGAACAGGGAGGCCTGGCATGCTGCGATTCATGGGGTCATAAAGAGTCAGACAAGACTGAGCGACTGAACTGAACTGAATAGATTGTACCTCATTCATCCGTCATACACACCTAATACATACCTCTCTTATACATAGTAATACATACAAACCTTGCTTGTAAATACCTCCCTCATACATCCCTTCCTCATACATACATAATACATGCATCCCTCATACAAACCTAATAGTTTGTACCTCATACATCCTCTACTCTTTTATTGCCCCTTGCATCCACCCCCTCGCTGGTAACCTTAGTTTGTTCTCTACATTTGTAGACAAATACTGTATGATATCACATATGCCATGCCATGCTTATGCTCAGTTGTGTCTGACTCGTTGCGACCCCATGGACTGTAGTCCACCAGGCTCCTCTGTCCATGGAGTTTTTCATGTGAGAATACTGGAGTGGATTGCCATTTCCTCCTCCAGAGGATCTTCTCTACCCAGGGATTGAAACTGAGACGCCTATGTCTCCTTAATTGCAGGCAGATTCTCTACCATGGAGCTACCAGGGAAGCCCAATATCACATATACGTGGAATTTTAAAAAAATACAACAAACTGATGAATATAGAAAAGAAGACAGAGTATTGGTTGATGTTTCAAGTATGTAACTAAAGTAAATGAGATAAAAAGACAAATTTCTTTGAATCAAAAAGCTGATTTAAGAACCAAAAAAAGAAAAAGAGAAAAGAAAAGAGAGAGAAAATAATTTAGGCTGCAAAAAATGGAGGATAACAGCTAAGCTGTTTATTGTAACTACACTGCAGGTCGTTGCCAAATTACTTCTCCCACCATGAAACAATTTAGTCTGGCCAGACTATCCCTTCAGGGAGACAAGCTGCTAATTGCACACACCTTGGCAGTGACCTTAAAAAAGTGCTGTGGCATTGAGAACAACCAAATTACTTGTGTTTGATTTATTATGCCAGCTAATTAAATGAGCCTTTGACTCAATGGTAGTCTAGTTTAATTGAGTAAGTAGACCACCTACAGAATCAACCAAGTCACCTGCCATTATAGGTATGTGAAGAGTCTAAAGGTATTCATTAGAAAACCAAATCAAGCAATACACAATCACACCCTCACTACTGGGAGACAAAAATTAGAGCCATGAATCATTATAGAGCTGAATGTGGATGCCCCAGATGTATTCCATCGTATATTTAGCCGGTGCAGCATTTATTCTCAATAGAACCAGCTGTTTCAACCGAAGAACGTTAGGTGACCACTGAACCCAGGATTTTGCTAGAAACCAAAAGACCAACCACAAAATTGCACTCATCTCACATGCTAGTAAAGTGATGCTCAAAATTCTCCAAGCCAGGCTTCAACAGTAAGTGAACCATGAACTTCCAGATGTTCAAGCTGGTTTTAGAAAAGGCAGAGGAACCAAAGATCAAATTGCTAACATCCACTGGATCATCGAAAAAGCAAGAAAGTTCTAGAAAAAACATCTAGTTCTGCGTTATTGACTATGCCAAAGCCTTTGACTGTGTGGATCACAATAAACTGTGGAAAATTCTGAAAGAGAAGGGAATACCAGACCACCTGACCTGCCTCTTGAGAAACCTGTATTCAGGTCAAGAAACAACAGTTAGAATGGGCCATGGAACAACAGACTGATTCCAAATAGGAAAGGGGTACGTCCAGGCTGTATATTGTCATCCTGCTTATTTAACTTATATGCACAGTACATCATGAGAAATGCTGGGCTAGATGAAACACAAGCGGGAATCAAGATTGATGGGAGAGAATGAGGGCAGAAGAGCAGAGTTTGAAACCTCAGATCCAGCTTTCCAACTACGAGCCTTTCAAGAGTCTTCGACATCTGGGAAATGTAGCCTGACCCCCAAGACGGACTCTGCCCTGTCTCCTGTTCTGGAGATGCAGGAGCTGCAGCTCCCTGTGAGGAATGACATAGGTGGGACCTTTAAAACGGGGCTGGAGCAGCCATCCTGGGGGACTGCCTCATGTCCTGTTTTCTGACCTGGTGAACTGGGCTGAACTGCCATTTAAAAAAAAAAAAGATTAATGGGAGAAATATCAATAACCTCAGATATGCAGATGACATCACCCTTATGACAGAAAGGGAAGAAGAACTAAAGAGCCACTTGATTAAAGTGAAAGAGGAGAGTGAAAAGTTGGCTCCAAAATCACTGCAGATGGTGATTGCAGCCATGAAATTAAAAGATGCTTGCTCCTTGGAAGGAAAGTTATGACCAAACTAGACAGAATATTAAAAAGCGGAGACATTACTTTGCCAACAAAGGTCTGTCTAGTCAAGGCCATGGTTTTCCAGAAGTCATGTATGGATGTGAAAGTTGGACAAAGAGAAAACTGAGCGCTGAAGAATTGATGCTTTTGGACTGTGGTGTTGGAGAAGACTCTTGAGAGTCTCTTGGACTGCAAGGAGATCCAACGAGTCCATCCTAAAGGAGATCAGTCCTGAGTGTTCATTGGAAGGACTGACGTTGAATTGAAACTCCAATATGGCTACCTGATGCGAAGAGCTGACTCATTTGAAAAGACCCTGATGCGGGGAAAGATTGAAGGCTGGAGGAGAAGAGGATGACAGAGGATGAGATGGTTGGATGGAATCACTGACTCAATGGACATGAGTTTGAATAAACTCTGGAGGTTGACGATGGAGAGGGAAGCCTGTCTTGCTACAGTCCATGAGGTCACGAAGAGTTGGACAGTGCTGAGCGACTGAACTAACTGAAAAGACCAACATTACTATCTCCATATTTGCATACAGAGCTACTTTCTATTTTTTATCTCAAGAACAACTGATAGTTCAAAAGGCTCCATGTTATACTCTCCTATAAGATGAAGCATATGTTTATGTTCTTAGTTTCCAATATAAAATTCAGATCAGAACCCCTCCTTTTGTTGTCTGTGGTAAACAAAGGATGTTGTTGTTGTGTTGTTGTTGTTCAGTCACTAAGTTGTGTCTCTTTTGTGACCCTGTGAATATCCTGCCAGGCTCCTCTGTCCATGAGATTTCCCAGGCAGAATACTGGAGTGGGTTGTCATGCCCTTCCCCAGGGGATCTTTCTGACTCAGGGATTGACTCCACGTCTTCTGCATTGACAGGTGGATTCTTTACTGTTTTTTTTTTTTTTAAACCACTGAGCCATCAAGAAGCCTGTAGCAAACAAAGGAGAGCTACTATCAACACTTTTAGTGGGGGAAAAGCACGTACAGTGTCCCTCTATAGTGTAATGTTCCCTTGGGACCTCAGAATGTGACTCTGGACATAGGATCTTTGCAGATCTAATTAGTTAAGTTAGAATGAGGTCAAACTGAATTAGAGTGAGTTTCAAATCCAATATCTGGTGTCCGTATAAGAAATGAGAGAATGCAGAGACATATACAGGGAAGAAGACTGCATTTTGACTTTATCTTTTATTTTTTTAGAGTTTCTGGGAAGTCTTTTCACTGAAATGCCATCTCAGCATGGCTCCAGCTCTCCAAATTGCTCCCTGTGTGGGCTCAGCTGGCATCTCCTTTGAGCATCGCCATGTGTGTGCAATGGCCCAGGGAATCTGATTTCTATTCTGTGACATTCCCACCCCTTAAAGGTCATGTAACAGTCTCGTGCTGAAGAAATGAGCCTACTGGAAGCCTGAGTTACTGCACAATGGGACCCAAGAGCCATTGAAGATTTTCTTTAGATAAAAAGCCTTTACTTTTTATTGCTCTTAGAAGCTGTATTTATTAAAGCCTGACCTCTAAGCTTACTGTGTTAGTAGTCTTTCAAGAGTCTTAGATGTCTGGTCTCCATTTAGGATCTCTGTGTCTGGAGGCAGGTCTCTGGGTTTGGAAATCATTGATTTGATAGGGCAAATGATTGCTACTCTTTTCCATGCCGTGCAGTATTATGTGATGGTTCCAGGGACAGCTTGAAAGGCCAAGAAGGCATGTGTTAAAATCTTGCTTGTTTGCCTTCTGCCCTTTAGTATGTTACTTAACACCTAACACCCCAGTTTCTCTCTACCTTATAGAGTTATTGTAAATTTTAAATGACTTAAAATATATACAGAGCTTAGAACAGTGCCAGCACTTTGTAAACACCAGATACATGTGACCTCTTATTATTAATCATGTGCATTATATCTTGGATTGAGATGCTCATTATACTTGGCCAATAATGAATAGGTACATTTCAAAGCCAGAGAGTGGTATTCAAGTTTCTTGTGATTTTTTTTCTCTATTTTCAGAAAGATGCTTTTGAGGTAGGGATGGTGACATTATGCTGGGAAAAAAGTGAGAACCAACATCTCAAAACTTTTCAGGAAATACTATTTATCCAGTCTGATCAAAAAACAAAATATCTAGTTCCTTTTGTTAGTAGCGAATTGACATTGAAATAGCACATGTAAATTGTTAAAAAAATTCTTGTAGATAAGATAAAGTAGTTTCTTGTTAGCACCTGACAAAATTTATGCATAAAGAGGTTTGTACAAAGAGGTAATTTGTTCTGAAAATAAAAGACTTTGAAGTACAGAGCAAAACACAACTTTGCTCCTGGCTTCTAAAGAGGGAGAAAGTCATGAGGAGGGTCAGAGTATTCATTTACTATGGATTCATTCAACAGTTTGTTCATTCACCCACTCAGCTATCCAATGAAATAGTTAGTCCCAACTGTGGGTCATGTGTGGTTCTACATCATAAATTCAAAGATGACTGAGATTCCCAGGCTTCAAGGAGCTAATTCAGAAACAAAATGAATAGGCAGTGAAATAGGGCCCAGCATATGCCTTAATCAGGGCTTCCCTAGTAGCTCAACTGGTAAAGAATCCACCTGCAATGTGGGAGACCTGGGTTTGATTTCTGGGTTGGGAAGACCCCCTGGAGGTGGGCATGGCAACCCACTCTAGTATTCTTGCCTGGAGAAATCAATGGACAGAGGAGCCTGGCAGGCTACAGTCCTTGGCGTTGCAGAGTTGGACATGACTGAGTGACTAAGCACAGCACAGCACATATGCCTTAGCCAATACATCTTCCTTCATGAAGTCCAAGACTGGTTTCCCAGTTTAATAGAGTGCACTGTAACTATCTGTGGAAAACTGTTTTCATAGAGGAACGTCTGTGCTGTGCTTTGTGCCATACTTGAAGCCTGGTGCTTCTAAAGGGGAACAGAGCCGATCAAAAAAGGAAAATCCCTCTCTCTTCCATCCAGTGGCTTCCTACACCTTTTTAGTTTATACATATAGAGTCCATGACGCCAGTCAAAACCCCCAACCTGCAGAGCAGGGCTGACCAACAGGTCTTAGCTCCTCAACAGTTACTGAAGTAGAAATAGTGGGAACTCAAGGTGTTAATGAGAAAGCCGGATAGGAAGCAAAATACTTTCAGTAGCAAAGAAGATGGGGTAAAGGAGGGGATGCAACTAGAATTGGACTGTTTGTTTTAAATTTTATTTATTTTTTGGCCAAGTGGGCATGTGGGATTTTAGTTCCCCAAATAGGGATTGAACCTGTGCCCCCTGTGGTGGGAGGGTGGACTTTTAACCACTGGACCGCCAGGGAAATCACTTATTACTGGATTGAATTGAATGTCTTGGTCTCTTCCAAGCAAAACTCATATGTTCTTGAATTAGCTAATTCTGGTTCCTAAGGATTTAAAGATGTTGAATAGCAAAACCCTTCATTTT
This sequence comes from Moschus berezovskii, assembly GCF_049115385.1. Lineage (NCBI taxonomy): Eukaryota > Metazoa > Chordata > Mammalia > Artiodactyla > Moschidae > Moschus > Moschus berezovskii. The sequence continues at coordinate 75,959,180 of NC_142469.1, read as the reverse complement.
GTTACTCATTTCTACCTCATCATGTTCGTTTTCTATGGATTTTGATGTGAGATTATAGAACAAAGTTGAGTAGCTGGTGTGTTGATCAGGGTCCCAGAAAGAAGCCAACAGCACATCCAGATGAAGATAATTTGAGGTGAATTTAATAAACAAAATACAAAGCTGTGGCTGGGTCTAGGGAACCAAGAGATGGTGAAGTTACCTGGGACTGGGACAGTGGATGAGGGGGCAAAAGTGTTATGAAAAACCCAAGAAGAGGGAGTCATATAGAGTAGGTACTCTTGAGGGGACCTTTCAGCCAAGGATCCAACTAACCCAAGGTGATTGTATAAGGAAGGAGTCAGAGTAACAAGTACCTTGGCCTCATTTTCTTCCCATTCTCCTATTTCCTGACAATGTTTCCAGCTGTTGAACACAGAAGCCAGAAAGTGTGGAAATCTGCTGATGTAGTTCACACTACATACATTATTTATAGTGAAGAGCTCAGAGAAGAGAAGGAAGAGTAGATCTGAAGAGGCTGATGAAAGCTACAACAGCTGGTTTTTGTAAACTTTAGTTACACAGTGTTTTCTATGCACAGCAGCTGGACTAGCAAGTTTAAAACCTATAAATCCGTGATCCACAAAGGTCAACGCCAGAATGATGTCATAGGCGGAAAAGCGCAGTCCATGCAATCAACAATCATTTCAAAGCAATTTGTCTTTCACTTGATTTTCTCGGACACTGTGAAGGGATAAGAAGACCAAAAATATTTCTTAAAAATGTTTTTCAGTCATAGTTTCATCTGTTTTTCTCTTCAATATCTGTCCTTTCAGCTCCTGAAATCTCCTCCAGCAATTCATTCCACGTTTAGCCCTTGTTCACCCTCTTTCCCCACATTCACCTCCCATTCTTCCACCACGAAACCCCTAAATCCTTTGATCTTCTAAGGTAGGGAAGAGCCTTGTTAGAGGGTGAAAGACAGAAAAGGCTTCAGGGCTAACACACGGGGTAGGGTTCCAGTGGGCTGGGGAGATGAAAGCTGTGATATAGTCAAATATTTTTATCCCATTTTACAAACATAGGAGATACCCAGAGAGACTCAGTAACCAAACTCTGATTAATTGTGCCAAAGAATTTTCTGGGCTAAATGGCCTAAATTCAGCCTTAATATGGAGGATTCCACCTGCCTGATGACTCTGAGATAAGATGATAAATAAATGAGACCGTCTTTTCAAAAGACCCACTGAAATTGATGCGCTTTAGGGAAAAGCATGTGATCATTTCAATGGCTAACCTTAGGATTATCCACACATGAATCTAAAGTTCAGTTTCCTGAAGCAGGAGTTGGCTGCAGCTGTAACAGCCTTTTTCTCTCCTTCTGGATCCAGAGGTGGAGTCAACAAGGCTCAGAAAGAAAGTGGCTGTCAAAATCCTTAATGGAAACATAGATTCCATTGGGATGAAATCCCAGAACAAGGCAAAATCAATGATAGATTAATGATAGTCGTGGTCATGATCTCTAGGAACTGACATAATGGATTGTTATTTTTTAAATGACTCTAACCGTGATGGGTATGCGTTGGGATCTGTATTAACTCTTCTGGTTCAACTAATGTTTACCAAAAATTTTAACACATTAGAAACTGACTTCAGAAAAACTACCTGTCCTTGTTGAGATTTTACCATATAGTGGTCATCAAGATGCCTTTTCTAGTTCAGATCAGCTGGCTTGTGTAGTGGGTGTACAAATCCCCATTCTACGGACCTAGAGATGTTCTACCAACTGCCCACACCTGCACATGTAGTAAATGGCAGAATTAAGATATAGAACCATGTGGTCAGTTCAAAATCTGCATTATTTCTATCTTATGGGTGTTTTGCTTCTAGAAGCATAATCTGTGTTCATCAATTAGATCAGTCTCAATATTGGGTGATTAGAAAGAAATTAAATGTATTAAAATCTGAATTAGATATGAGAAAAAGGTATTCCTTTTGCATTCTGATACAATGATTTATCTTCACATCTTTCTTTTGCCTTGTGTTTCGCAGTGATTTGAGTATATTGTACTTCAGGAATGGAGTAGACTTTGGGGTTAGAAAAACTGCTTCTTGGGCTTCCCTTGTGGCTCAGCTGGTAGAGAATCTGCCTGCAATGTAATCAACCTGAGTTCGATCCCTGGGTTGGGAAGATCCCCTGGAGAAGGGAAAGGCTACCCACTCCAGTATTCTGGCCTGGAGAATTCCATGGACTGTATAGTCTGTGGGGTTGCAAAGAGTCGGACACGACTGAGTGACTTTCACTTTAAACTGCTTCTGGAACTTGTGTGCTAAGTCACTTCAGTCATGTCTGACTGTTTGACCCCATGGACTGTAGCCCATCCAGGTGCCTCTGTTCATGGGATTCTCCAGGCAAGAATACTGGAGTGGGTTGCCATGCCCCTGTCCAGGGGAGCTTCCAGACCCAGGGATCGAACCCACATCTCTTAAATCTACTGCACTGGCAAGCAGCTCTTTACCACTAGGACCACACTAGGCCAATAGTGAAACATCAGATTGTTTTTTTATATTTAAAAGAGAGGTAACTTAAAGCTCAACATTCAGAAAACTACGATCATGGCATCCGGTCCCATCACTTCATGGCAAATAGATGGGGAAACAATGGAAACAGTGGCTGACTTTATTTTTCTGGGCTCCAAAATCACTGCAGATGGTGATTGCAGCCATGAAATTAAAAGACGTGTACTCCTTGGAAGGAAAGTTATGACCAACTTCAGTTCAGTTCAGTTCAGTCCAGTCGCTCAGTCATGTCCGACTCTTTGAGACCCCATGAATCACAGCATGCCAGACCTCCCTGTCCATCACCAACTCCCTGAGTTCACTCAGACTCATGTCCATTGAGTCAGTGATGCCATCTAGCCATCTCATTCTCTATTGTCCCCTTCTCCTCCTGCCCCCAATCCTTCCCAGCATCAGAGTCTTTCCCAGTGAGTCAACTCGTCGCATGAGGTGGCCAAAATATTCGAATTTCAGTTTTAGCATTAGTCCTTCCAATGAACACCCAGGACTGATCTCTAGAATGGACTGGTTGGATCTCCTTGCAGTCCAAGGGACTCTCAAGAGTGTTCTCCAGCACCACAGTTCAAAAGCATCCATTCTTCGGCGATCAGCCTTCTTCATAGTCCAACTCTTACATCCATACATGACCACTGGAAAAGCCATAGCTTGACTAGACGGACTTTGCTTGGCAAAATAATGTCTCTGCTTTTTAATATACTATCTAGGTTGGTCATAACTTTCCTTCCAAGGAGTAAGCGTCTTTTAATTTCATGGCTGCAATCAGCATCCGCAGTGATTTTGGAGCCCAAAACAATAAAGTCTGACACTGTTTCCACTGTTTTCCCATCTATTTCCCATGAAGTGATGGGACCAGATGCCATGATCTTTGTTTTCTGAATGTTGAGCTTCAGAACTTTTTCACTCTCCTCTTTCACTTTCATCAAGAGGCTTTTGAGTTCCTCTTCACTTTCTGCCATAAGGGTGGTGTCATCTGCATATCTGAGGTTATTGATAATTCTCCCAGCAATCTTGATTCCAGCTTGTGCTTCTTCCAGCCCAGCGTTCCTCATGATGACCAACTTAGACAACATTTTAAAAAGCAGAGACATTACTTTGCCAACAAAGATCCATCTAGTCAAGGCTATGGTTTTGCCAGTGGTCATGTATGGATGAGAGAATTGGACTGTGAAGAAAGCCAAGCGCCGAAGAATTGATGCTTTTGAATGTGGTGTTGGAGAAGACTTTTGAGAGTCCCTTGAACTGCAAGGAGATCCAACCAGTCCATCTTAAAGGAGATCAGTCCTGAGTGTTCATTGTAAAGACTGATGCTGAAGCTGAAACTCCAATACTTTGGCCACCTCATGTGAAGAGCTGACTCATTGGAAAAGACTTTGATACTGGGAAAGATTGAGGGCAGGAGGAGAAGGGGACGACAGAGGATGAGATGGTTGGATGGTATCACTGACTCAATGGACATGGGTTTGGGTGGATTCCAGGAGTTGGTGATGGACAGGGAGGCCTGGCATGCTGCAGTTCATGGGGTCGCAGAGTCGGACACAACTGAGTGACTGAACTGAACTTTTCACATTTTATATAAGGATTAGAAATAATAGATGTAAAGTATCTGGCACCATTTGGATCACTCAAAAATGGTAGCTATTATTCTGGCTTACGAAATCATTCTGGTAAAGAGACTCGAGTCTGCTGACATTTTATTTGCCTTGGAGTTCTAAGTTTATGTGTGAGTTTTGCAATAATCTATATGGAAGGTTTAAAGAACAAAGAGTTTATTTGGGCAACTTAGGAATTGCAATTTGGGAGGCACAGATTTGGGTAAAAATGAGAGTATTTGGGGGAAGAGAATGTTTCAGGGGCTTGTACAGGCAAAAGTCACAAGTTTGTCAAAATTGTCAGGCAAGAATTTTGAGTGACTCCGATGCAGCAAAGAGAAAGTTTGTCCTTTAAGGGTAGGGTAGGGGTCCAATGGGAATCCTCAGTTTCTGAAACATTATACAGATGATATGGATGCCTGCATTAAGACAACAAGTGGTCCTGCTATATTTAAAATGGATAACCAGCAAGGACCTACTGTATAGCACATAGAACTGCTCATTGTATGTGGCAGCCTGGATGGGAGAGGGGTTGGAGGAGAATGGATACATTTACATATATGGCTGAATCCCTTAGCTGTTCACCTGAATATATCACAACATTGTTAATTGGCTAAACCCCAATACAAAATAAAAAGTTTTAAAAAAAAGACAGCAAGTGGTCAAAAGGTCAGATTCCATCAGTTTGAGATACCCATAAGTCACACTCCCTCAGTGGCTTCCCAGCTCTATTTTAGAGAGCTCTCTTAACAATACCAACTACATTTTGATTTTCCTTTCATAGCACAGAAGTATACTGACTCCTGTAAGAAGGGGTAAGTAAGCCAGCTCCAGAGTTGCCTGTGCTCTAGGCCTGTACATACACCCCATCTAATGTCACTGCAAGGCACAAAGATGATATATGTTTTTAGAGTTCTAAAATAAAGATGCTGTTGTACTGAACAGCTTATTATATATCTGTGGACTCAGGCTGAGCAGCAAATTAAAATAAGGATTTTTATTGAAAGACACTGATAAAGGAGATAGAATGATCCATAGATCGAACGTGTGTTGTCATACTTATCAAATAGGATTAAACAATTAGGGGCTTTTAGTTCAAAGACTGGAAGACTTCAAATCTTGTTAATAATATAAATTGCAAGCTAGATACCTATGTCATTTGGAAAAAATTACATGCAATAGATTTTTATATTACCAAATTGTTACATAGTCAGTAATATTTCCTATATATGCACACAAGCACATATATACCAATACAAAATAAATATCAGCAGACTCTTCAGACTATTTAGTGATAGAGATTACAATTCCAATATGACTTAGTGGCACGATTTCATGGCCCACACTCAAATTTGCAAAATGTTTTCTCTTCACAGTTTTTCATTTGAGCATGTCTATCTCATTTTCTCTTTCTTCTTGGTATTGCCTTAGTCGAAAATTAAGTGGGTTCTTATAAATGAATCATACTTTTCAATGTAACATAGAATAATTTGGGGAGCATTAAATTAAACCAACTGATCAAAAGATATTATGCTTTGACTTCTAGAGATAAAAGCATTCCAAAAGAGGCTGGAAATGCTGAAGAAGAAAAGAAAAATTTTAAATTTAAAAAGGCAATTACCTTAAGGCTATTATTCTCCAAATTAATCACAACAGAACACAGAGCTAGAAGCAAGAGAGGAAGGAAATATACCTCCAAAATCCTTCCCTGAATTTATTTGCAAGATTAAAACAATGAAATATAAATAATATAAGATGGAGTAAATGAACTGAGAAATTTTAAAGGTCAAGTAGGTGAAATTAAAAGATTATTTCAGACCTTTTACAATGAGTTCTCTCTACTTATTCTTCTTTCTGCTTCTTTTATGTTGAACACAATAAAACGTCTGTAATCTTCTACTCTTCTAAGGGCAAATATTACTCAAATCATACCTCTACCTGAGAGAGTTCTATACAAATTTTACCCTAGATTCAATACACAATACTTCAATACATAATAGCTTCTATTCTCATCGGTCAGCAGTGGTGTTGGTCATATGGTACACTGTAAGATAGACACAAGATTTCCAAATGTCATGAGGTATTTTAGATGCATGAATTTTGTAAAGTAAAAAAAGTCACGTCAGAACCCTGTTGCTCAGCAAGTCCAACCCAGCTGTGCTCAGAGTTCCTGACAACAGGAAATTTCATTCACTGCCCTACAGTGAACATACACGATACTTAGTAGGAGCAGAGCCTATCACATAAAATGCCAGGCATACAGAGTTCTGTACAAATGCTCTAGAAATGTATATAAGGAAATTTGGGGATGGGCACATATGCAAATTCCCTTGCTTTTTTAAACCTAAACTTCCCCATTCCTAGTTCAAAGCAATGAATTCGTAGCATGGAATGCCAATAGCCAATAGCTTTGGAGACAACTGTGGTTATTTGTGCTATCATAGAGATAAAAGAGAGGAAACAAATACAGGTGACATTGTAGAGGAGTGGAGAATAAATCGTGCTGGGAGAAATTTATGCCAACATGAGAAAAAGAGAAATTTGACTCTATTTCAAGTCACACACACAAATCACTTTTATGTATATTGTAGATCTAAACATGAAAAGCAAGCTATAAATCTTCTAAAGGATAAGATGAGGCCAACTCGTCATTATTTATGGGTCAGAATAAAATTTTTAAACCATACACACACACACACACACACACACACACGAACACTAACCATAAAGAAGATGATTGATCAAACTTTACTACAAAAAGTTAAGCACTTTCCTGGTGGTACAGTGGACAAGAATCTGCCTGCCAATGCAAGAGACATGAGTTTGATCCCTGGTCCAGGAAGATTTCACAAGTGGTAGAGCAACTAATTCCATGTGCCATAACTACTGAGCCCACATTCTAGAGCCCACAAGAAATAACTAATGAAGTCCATGAGCCTAGAGCCCGTGCTCCACAGTGAGAGAAGCCACTGCAATGAAAAGCCTGTGTACCACAACTAAGCATAGCCCCCACTCACCACAACTAGAGAAAGCCTGGGAACAGCAAAGAAAACTTAGTGCAACCAAAAATAAATTAATTAATTAAAAAATTAAGATCTTTGGTTTCTCAAATGCACTATTAAGTGAGTAAAAATAGCATCCATAAGTTGGGTAATGATTACTGGCAACACATATAAATAACAAAGCACTGTAATCCAGAACACCTCCCCCCCCGATTTACTGAGATATGATTAACATTTTACATGTAATGTTGTACAGCATGAGTTGATACATGTATGTACTGTGAAGTGATTACCACAACTTTCACTTTGCATAATTATAAATTATTTTTCCCTTGTGATGAGGACTTTTAACATCTACTTTTTCGACAACTCTTGAATGTGTGGTATGGTATTGTTAATTATAGTCACCATGCTGTACATTACATCCCCAGATCTTATAATTGGAAGTTAGTACCTTTTGATCAACCTCAGAACGCTTTAGGAACTCCTGCAAATATGAGAATATCAACTGTGATGTGAGGATGTCGAGGTGTGGGGGCGCCCATACACTGTTCTTGGGGGTATAAATTGGAAAATTGGAACAGCCACTTTGGAAGACACTTTGGAAGAATTATGGTTGAAGATAGACATACCCTGGAACCAACAATTCCACTTCTAGAAATGTGTGCTTATGTATAGCAAGATACATCTATAAGAACAGTCCTAGGAATGTAGTTTATAAAGTTCTTCAGCAGTTAAATGGAAAGATAGATCGTGATACAATCATAGGACAAAAATACTAAAAATCAATGAGATTAAGAGATCTACAGCTAAATGCATTTGTATGGAAATGTTGAACAAAAGAATCAGATGCAAAAGGAGACATATTGTATAATTTCACTAACAGGAAGCTCAAAAACAGGGAAAACTGAACTAATGTTCAGGGGTTTTTGCTTAAGTAGTAAAATCATACTTTGAAAAGGAAGCGAATAGTTAAGTTAAATATCAAGTTAGTGGTTACTTTTGAGGGGAAGGAAAAGAAGGAACAGTGAATAAGAGGGATTACGCATGGGCTCTGAATGACATGTAATATTCTGTTTCTTCACCAGATTATTAGAGTGCTTCCTTTGTGATAAATCAAAGCTGCTGTTTTGCATTTTTTGGCAGAGGTGTTTTATTTCCCAATAAAAAATTAACCCAAAAAAGGCCAGGCATATACAGAAGATAGAAATTCTGACTTCATTCTTAATATGCTTCAATGACTAGGATTAGGTCAGAGAATATAACTTACTTTTTCTGCTTCAGTGTTTCCATCGATTCCTTTTAATTATCACCATGGCAAGCACAGTTATAGAGAGAAGCAGTGTTTGGGCTTTCCAATCAATTTCACCAGTATGTTTCCCAACAGAATAAGACGACAATTTGAAAATACAACTCATGCTAAGAAAAATGCATGTGGTGCTGTTTTCCAAATCAATCACAATTTCCAGTGGAACCATCAAAATAATATCATGGCTGTGAAAAAATTGCCACCAATTTGGTCGACATGACTTCACACAGTTTGGGCTTATATTTTCTCATTTCACCCATTCTGTGATCAGAGACCCACTGTGCAGTTGGAGAAAGTCTTAACATTCCCCTTTACCGTGACCACATAGGTCACAGAATTTATAAGATTGCTAGTCCAATTTCTGGATGTTCTATCACTGGGAAATACCTTGCTAACTAATTTGACATTTATTCCAGAGAGTTCTAATTAACCCTCATAAATTACTTGGGCTCTTTTTTCCTGTATATCTCTACTAAAGATCAAGCACACTATTGCACCTGAGACAAAGAAATCGAGTATATGGGTAACTTATTCTTTTGATTTCAGTGTATTTCCTAAGCTGTTTCTTTCTCCAGTTTAAAGGAAGAACTTCTGGTTTTATTCAGGCCACTTGCACATGAGGATTTGCTTAGCCTGTTTTGGTAATCTGTGTGTGCTAAATTGCTTCAGTCGTGTCCCACTCTTTGCGACCCCATGGACTGTAGCCCACCAGGCTCCTCTGTCCATGGACTTCTCCAGGCAAGAATACTGGAGTGGGTAGCCCTTCCCTTCTCCAAGGGATCTTCCTGACCCAGGGCCTGAACCCATGTCTCCAGTGTCTCCTGAACTGGCAGGAGTTTACAATATATGCAAGTATATAGTACATACTTGTACAATATATATAAATATATACAAGTATGTTTACTTGTATCTATTTTTACTTGTGTGTATAAACTCATGCAATTATTTTGATTAAAGAAATAATTTGTTGTTTAATAATAAATGCAGTTATTTATTAATTATCTGAATACAGCTTACTTCTAATTGCCATTTCAGGTGATCAGCCTTGGAACAGAACACTCAAAAGACTGAAGGGCAAGTGCAGAGGGCAAGGACCCACTTTATGATTACACCGAAACTCTCCAATCATAAATCATGCTGTTTTGGTGAATAACCTAACACGGTTTTATAGGGAAGTCTCCGGAATTGAATCACATTCTTGAAAGAAATTGTTTTAATTTGGGAACTTAAAATAGGAAAGCCAGTAAAAGCCCTAGTGAAATGTGTGGTAACAAGACATGATTTTAAAAAGAATCAGGCAGGACTGAGCGACTAAACACAGCACAAAAGTAAGTTTGTCGTGAATATAAATGTACAGCCTGCAGATCAACTGTCTTCGGTCAGCAGGACAGCTTTGTCAAGCTGTTGTGAGAGCATGGTGAATTCTGGACATTTTATGACAATATTACTGTACATCACATTTGCATAATGTTTGGTATAACCAGTTTGAACATTTGATCTTTACACCGCCTGTGCCATATGTAGCTATGAAGAGACTTAAGTCAGGAATGATTATCCTCTTTTTACCTATATCTGAGTGGTGGCAGGCTCTTCATGTTTTGAAAGTTGCAGCTGGCTACCCAGTGAGGGGCAGTTAGGAAGGTGAACAGTACAGAGTCTCATGGCCAGGGAAATTTGACTGAGTGAAGGAGAAAAACAAACAACTTTCATCTATCTTTGTAGGTTCTTGTGGCTGGTTTAAGAATTAAACTGATAGTTTAACAGGAGAAAATCAAACCTACTAACATACATATAAAGAATCTGAACATGAGAGATAGCAAAGACAAAGTGAGGTTCTAGTGTCATTCTAGACTGGGGTCTGGGACTTTAACGTGAAGGAAGGCAATTCACAGGAAGATGAATAGAGAGCAAATATTTGGTAAACATTTTCTGGGGCATGCAGAATCAAGGGGACCCAGAGAAGAATTGTGACAAACAGACTTTGCTAGGTTCCTCTCTGTCTAATGATACCTACTTCATATTATACTATAGATATCTTTAGTGATAGTTCTCTTTCCTGGAACAGGTCCTCAATCTAAATTCGATTAGATAGTTAAGGGGGAGATAAAAAGAAAACATCCTGCGTTCTTCTGCATCTTTTTTCATGCCAAAGAGATGCATTGGAGGATGGCAAATTTTGCTTCCTTACTGGATATGACTTCCCTGATGGCTCAGCACTGAAAAATCTGCCTGGAATGCAGAAGACGTGGGTTCAATCCCTGGGCTGGGAAGATCTCCTGGAGAAGAAAACGGCAACCCAATTCAGTATTCTTGCTTGGGAAATCCCATGGACAGAGGAGCCTTGCAGGTTACAGTCCATGGAGTCACAAAGATTCAGACTAACTAAACAGCAACAGTTTCAACAAGTCCATAAGTTCTTCCTCAAATGCCCCAAACTGCTAGTAGATTTACACCTTAAATTCATGCAGCCAATTTACTACTTTAACCATTATAGGAACACATTATTTGCTGATGACTTACCACCAATTTTAAGAAACCACAATAAAGCTTCAATTAGATATTTTTCCTAAATACTATGTGTGTGTAAATGTGTGTATGATGTCATATACAGACAAAAGGTAGCTAGTGGCTAACAGGACTTAGAAGAGGAAAGGATAAAAAAGGAGAAAGAATCTAAACATGTAACTTTCAGAGTCAGAAAGTATTTTTTTTAATTGCATTCACTTGTAATAGAGAAGGACAATCTGATCCTGAGTTTGGTTCACCTCAATCAACACCAGCAATTTTTTGTTGTATCTGGCCTACAAAGACAAGACAGCGGTAATCTTTCTTATTTCTCTTCCTTCAGGAAGGGTGATACATAGGGATTTTTTTATGAAAAAAGAATCAATATTTAGAGTGTACCTTCACTTTAGAAAGGTAGGAATGATCCTAAATCAAATGTATCTGACATGCAACTCTTTTTCTCCTGGGACACATGACGGTTGCAAATGAAATACATTTACCCTCCTTGAAATAAACAATCTTTACTTGTGGGAAAACTATACAAGGTGAAAACAGAATATGTGTGGCTTCATGAAATGTTACAATTTTACAGCTGATGTGAAAAATTTCATTTGGGATATTTGGTCCAATTCAGCATCAAAATTCAATCATCATCCACTTGCAGACAATACAAGCGTAAATACATCTGTTGCTTACTTATCGAGTCTAAATGTAAAATGAGAAAACACAGAAGGTTTGCTCTGATAATTCTCTGAGGCAAAAAATCTATTTTTGAAGTCTTTCTTGAAGGTCATAGCCTGTTCTTTAGCTCATTTAAACTCCTGGAAAATGATTTTTCCCCTCTGAAATCATCCTCTTCCCTTTACCCCTTACCTTAGAAAATGCTTCTCTTTTCTCTTTTGATTTGCACACTCATTCACCAGCTCCATGTCCCACACCAGCCTTTTCTTGAATGAAAGAGAGGTTGAATGACAGGTGTGTCCCAGGCTCCCTGGCTTCTGATATCGTATTATAAATAGAGCTTATCAACTTCCTGACACACAGTTTGTTTCCTGAACACTTTTATTTCAAGCTCTTCCTTTTTGAAATAATTTTATTTTGGATTATTCTCTTGCTCTCTTTTGATATTGTAACTTTTGTATAACTTAGTGATTGCATAATCATGTTAATTTCTACAGAGTTGTAGATTAGCAATACTCTCCCATACTTTTACATGCATGTATGCTAAGTCGCTTGAGTCATGTCCAACTCTTTTTTATTGCGTTCACTTGTAATAGAGAATGCATGGACTGTAGCCCACCAGGTTCCTCTGTCCATGGGATTCTCTAGGCAAGAATAATGTAGTGGATCATCCAAGGGATCTTCTCCACCCATTGATCGAACCCACATCTCTTATGTCTCCTGCTTTGCAGGAGGATTCTTTACCCTCTGAGCCACCTGGGAAGCCCAAGGAACTGCCCCCTTGTTCAAACTAGGACCTTCAGAGAATGAGACTGATGCATTGCTTACTGCACTAAGGAGGCAGAATTCCTATACTTTTAATTATATTTTAAACTATAGAAGTAAAGACAAATTTATGGCTTTTTAAAAAGCTAAGTGGTACCGAAGTATATAAAGTAAAATAAAAAATTTCATACACCTGCTCTGAAATCCCATTGATCAGAGGTAGCTATAGTAAATGACACAGTATCAAAATGTTTAAACAAATAATTTGACCTGAACTTTTAAAAGCAAGTTTTTTCTTAATTTTCCCAGGTTGTCATCACAAAGCACCATAGACTTGGTAGCCTAAACAGCCAAAATGTATTTTTATTGGTTCTTGAGGTTGGAAGCGTGAGACCAGAGTGCCAGCATGGTGGGGTGCTAGTGAGCCCTCTTTTCCTGGCCTGCTGATTGCTACCATCTTGCTGTGGCCTTGAATGGTAGAGAGAGAAAGAAAAAGCTCCAGTTTCTTTCTCTTCTTATAAAGACAATCTCATCATGGGGCACCATCCTCAGAACCTCATCTAAACCTAATTGCCTCCTTAAGGCCCCATCTTCAAATGCTATCAGAGGGTTAGAACTTTAACATGTGAATTGTGGGGGGGACACAAACATTGGGCTTCCCAGGTGGCTCTAGTGGTAAAGAACCTGCCTGCCAACGCAGGAGATGTAAGAGACTCGAGTTTGATCCCTGGGTCTGGAAGATCCCCTAGAGAAGAGAATGGCAATTCTCTCCAGGATTCTTGCCTGGAGAATCCCATAGACAGAGGAGCCTGGTGTGCTCTGGTCAAGAGCATTGCGAAGAGTTAGAAATGAATGAAGGGACTTAGCATTCAAACACATTCAGTCCGTAACAGTTTCCTTATCAGACTATCTTCAAGCACAATAAAGGCCTTATTTTAGTCCTCCAAATTCCATTTAATATACATTGTATTCCAGTCAAGATGCTCCAAAAATGAATGGGCCATATCCCTCTGACAAGTAGCTCATAATCTTTGGGGAAACTAAGGTATAAATCAGCAATGACAACACAACATGTTAACAACTTACAACAGAGGTGTGCATTCATTCACAAAGTCACTGTGGAGAGACCCTGGGAAACTTTGTTCTGTGAAGGCCCCCTAGGGCAGTGAGCCTTCACTGAGCCTTGGTAATCTGTAGGGTGACCTTTCCAATGTACAGAATCCCCAGCAAAATAACCTGAGCAGACTACAAAATTTATACTCTGCTTTTGCCCTGATTTACGATACTTCTAACCAGTGAATAAATGTCACAAGTAAACACTCCAGAAGATAGGAAGAATGTTATAAAATCTACAGAGTTTACAAACTCTTTTGCAGCAAAGATATTCATTAGATGTGAATTAAAAAATAAAGCTACAGGGACATTTCAGCTTCCCCTTGGGAACTTATTATTACTCCTTTTCAAAGGTTTCTTCATTAAAAAAATTTTCTAGGAATAAGCAATGAATAATTAAGGAACAACAAATTTCTGTCCTACAAGATATGATAGGGACCAATTCTGTCTGAGAAACTAGTAAGTCATATAAATATTGTATCTGGGTCAACAAACGCTTGTTCAAAAATATCTGTGCTATTTGCTGTTTACCCTGATTGTCTTGGATAATAGTCACTAGGCAACAGGCTGGTTTGCTCCATTGGGCATGGTGGCTGTTAGTTAAGTGGTTATATAACACGTCAAGGCCTGCTCTCCATTACAGAGACCAACTAAAATGAATGCTGTCAGCCAAGAAAGCCAGAATCAAGTGAAAGCAGTGTCTGGATGAAAGCACTTTGCATTTTCCAAAACTTTATGCAAATATATTGGTAACATTGCTTGTTTACTTTGATTAAATTAATTTATGGCAGATTATACAAAATTTCCCTTTAATCTGCCACAAATTAATTTAATCAAAGTAAATATAAATATATAAAAAGTATACACACACACATATATACAGTTGATCCTTGAATAAAATGAGTTTGAATTGTGCAGGTCAACTTTCAGCAATTTTTTTTTCAAAAATTAAAAATCTGTGATCTGTGGTTGGTTGAATTCCAGATGCACAACAGGGATATAGGCCTGTTGTAGTTATATGTGATTGGGGTGTTAATCCCTGAAATTATTCAAGGGTCAACTGCACATACTGTGTGGGTTAGTTGCTCAGTCATGTCTGACTCTTTGTTACCCCATGGACTGTAGCCCACCAGGGTCCTTTGTCCATGGGATTCTCCAGGCAAGAATACTAGATTGGGTTGCCATTCCCTTCTCCAGGGGATATTTCCAACCCAGGGATTGAACCTGAGTTTCCTGCATTGCAGGCAGATTCTTTACCATCTGAGCCACCAGGGAAGCTCATATATTATGTATTCTTTTAAATAAATTATGCATCTCACCTATCTCGCCAAATGTCTGGTGAAAGTAACCTACTAAAGACCAGGAAACCATCTTCTTCTGTGATATCTGTGAAGCTGATAACCAGGAAAATCCTGGCAGAACACTAGTTTTTTTTTTTTTTTTCAACTTTTCATTGAAGAATAAGCTTAAAACCTACACCAATCAAGTATATAGCTTGATGAATTTAACAAACTGACTAATCTTTCTAATTGGTGCCCAGTTTAAGAAATAAGCTGGATTAAAACTCAACATTCAAAAAACTAAGATCATGGCATCTGGTCCCATCACTTCATGGCAAATAGATGGGGAAACAGTGAGAGACTTCACTTTTTTGGGTTCCAAAATCACTGCAGATGGTGACTGAAGCCATGAAATTAAAAGACGCTTGCTCTTTGGAAGAAAAGCTATGACCAGCCTAGGCAGCATATTAAAAAGCAGAGCCATTAGTTTGCAACAAAGGTCAATCTAGTCAAGGCTATGGTTTTTCCAGTGATCATGTATGGATGTGAGAGTTGGACTATAAAGAAAGCTGAGTGCTGAAGAACTGATGTTTTTAAACTGCAGTGTTGGAGAAGACTCTTGAGAGTCCATTGGACTGCAAGGAGATCAAACCAGCCCATCCTAAAGGAAATCAGTCCTGGGTGTTCATTGGAAGGACTGATGCTGAAGCTGAAGTTCCAATACTTTGACTACCTGATGCGAGGAACAGACTCATTGGAAAAGACCCTGATGCTGGGAAAGATTGAAGGCAGAAGGAGAAGGGGACAATAGAGGATGAGATGGTTGGATGGCATCAAGGACTCTATGGACATGAGTTTGAGCAAGCCCCGGGAGTTGGTGATGGACAGGGAGGCCTGGCGTGCTGCAGTCCATGGGGTCGCAAAGAGCTGGACATGACTGGGAGACTGAACTGAACTGAAGGGGACAGTGACTGGATGAGAGCACTTACTCACAAGATAGGCTTGAGGGGGAGGATAGAGTGGGTATATTTGATGATGGGGCAGAGGAATCAGAGATGAAATTAAGAATTCTGCCATAAGGTGATTCTTCCTATCTTCCCTCCTTAAAGACAGAGATGCTCACAATATTCTTAAAGAAGTGCAGAGAGCCAGTTGAAGTGTGTCTGGTGTTCTTAGAAAAAACACATTTGCAGAATTGGAAGGGTGTTTCGTTTTGAGCGTTTGGGTGGACACTGCTCAGCAAACACCTACCACTGATGAATATGTCTGATGAAGACCACAATTTGACCATTTTGAAGCAGACTGAGAACATTTTTCACTTAATAGTATGATAAATGACAACTTGGGAAATAATCGATCCAGTATGAATGCTAACTCATGTGTGTAGACTGGAGAGGAAGATCAGGAATGCAGTAGGAGGAGAATGGCAAAAAAAAAAAAAAAAAAAGGAAAGAGATGAGGATGTATTTTAGAAGGTTCTAGAAAGACAGAATTGCTAGTTAATGAAAACCACACCATCATCCTCACTTTTTTACCTGTCATTTGTATACATACTTTTGTGTGTGGTATTCTAACATTGGTCATATTATAATGTGAGTTCTGTGTTTTTCAAATTGTCATCTTGTGTTGCTTTTTAAAATCCTAATTAAAAACACTACTTCTGATGTTGCTTGTGAGTGGTATTGAGCCAGATAGCCCTATCCAACAGACAACTGCAGTGAAAAGTGGATAAATAAATGTGGATAAATAAAATAATCACTGTGCAAGTAATTAAAAAGACTGTTCTTTTGGGACACATGGATTTTTTTTTAATGTAACAAAGTTTCATGCCAGCCTTATTAGGCTAAATCTACTTTTATTTTTTGTCTCAATATGACAATATGTTGTTTTAGTGTATTAAGCCGGAGAAGGCAATGGCAACCCACTCCAGTACTCTTGCCTGGAAAATCCCATGGACGGAGGAGCCTGGTAGGCTGCAGTCCGTGGGGTCACTAAGAGTTGGACACGACTGAGCAACTTCACTTTCACTTTTCACGTTCTTGCATTGGAGAACGAAATGGCAACCCACTCCAGTGTTCTTGCCTGGAGAATCCCAGGGACAGGGGGAGCCTGGTGGGCTGCCGTCTAAGGGATCGCACAGAGTCGGACACGACTGAAGCAACTTAGCAGCAGCAGCAGCAACAGCAGTATATTAAGCAAAGACATCAGATATAAGAGCCATGCTGATAGAAGACATGAAACTTCTGTAACAGAAAGAACACTGGGTCAGACAAACAGTGCATGAAGGAAAATGTATTCCTCGTGCATTTAAAATCTTTTTCTCATGGTACCAGACCAAACTTGGGTCTACTTGAATTCTACACTCAGAGCAGCCAGTCTACTGACACCAAGTTGTGGTGGATGAAATCAAGGCACTTATTGCAGGGCCAAGTAAGGAAAATGGCCAGCTAATGCTCATATGCCCCAACCCCCCCAATAGATTTTGGGGAAAAATTTTTAAAGATAGCGTGAGGGAAAAAGTGCAGGGTGACTGATCAGCTCATAGACTTTCTGATCAGTCCATGATGAGATAATAGTGTGGTATTTGGGCATATCAATGATCAATTTTCTGCCTCCAATCAGTCTGGGGTCTGTGTGTCGGTGATCAGCATACAGTTAGCGTCTTCCACCTGGTGGGAGTTTTAATGTCGGAAAAGCAGCTCAAGGATATGGCTATAGCCCTTGAGGAGGAACTGAAGGTCCTTGACTTTGCTTTATGACATCTATTTTTATTCTTTTGTCTTTGACTGTTTTTCTTTATTTTTTCACTTCTCTGATTAAATTTGGTCTTTGGAACTTGAGGAAGTTCTAAGAGGCTAAGGCTTTTTGAGGTGAGGGACATGGAAGGGGGGTTTCTGTCACCAGAAAGGCCCCACATAGTCCTGCTTGGTTTCATGAATACAAAACAAGAAATATGTGTATGATTTAACCATGACAATATTAAGTTAAAAATGCTATTCCACAATTTTTAGCATGTTAAGCTATTAAAAATCAGCTTGTGTTTGGTTATATTAAGAATTTATTACTATCATTTATGAACATAATTATACTTTAAAGATAGAGATTTTACTATAAGTTAGAGTAGAAGCCTTAATTATCTATACTAAGAAAACATGACTAAATTATATGTTAAAGGAATAATTATAGTGCTAAGGGATCTAGTACCCAATACTTTTTAGAATTTTAATTCATAATGTTAATTAAAATAACTACATTTAAGACATTTCTGTAAAAAGTAACTTCTTGGATAACAAGGATTTTTATAGTGAGTTGACTGGGGCCAAAGCAATATATTTAAAATTGCAATATTAATAAATAGACACACACTTTTATAAATCAAGTATAATTTACAAAATACCAATTTGACTCACTGGAGTAAATTCAAATGTTTATAAATTTGTACAAGTTGCTGAGACATCAGGGGGAATAAATGCCTAAGAGTGTCAGACTCAAAACCATCCATTTCAGCTTAAGACTTCAGCTTTATTTGGGGATTGTTTGACCATGGTTTCATTTCCTTCTTTGTTTTTTTTTTTTCTTCCTTTCTTTATTTCTTAGGAGAAGGGGAAGATTCTTATACAATAGTATTTCCAGCATCCTTTGGTTCCAAGGAAAGATTAAGCATGCATCTATCACTTAATATCTCAATCTCACAGATCAGGATGTATGAACAAGACTTTAGTCCACTCACAACTTGAGTAAAAGAGGTTTCAAAACCAAGTCTTCCAAGTCCTAGATTATGGTAGTTCAGCTGAGGGGTTTATAGCTATTTCAGTTTCTCAGAAAGCACAAACAAAATGAAATTTCCCAGAAGACCACTCTTGTTTAAGATGCTAATCAATTCTCCTTGCCCTTAAGTATTTGCTGTTGTTTAGCCACTAAGCCATGTCTGACTCTTTTGCAACCCCATGGACTGCAGCCTGCCAGGCTCCTCTGTCCTACAGATGTGATGAAATCTTAACTACAGTGTGTGATCAGGGAAATTTCCACATGATGGGAAGATTTCCTTTGATTAAAGTATATTGAAAAGGTAACAGAAGAGTGTTCTTTAAACCATTTTTAAGAGACTAATTTTATTCAGATGGACTAAGAATTTTCACACAGAAGATGGTTGAGGACATAAGCTAGAACAAACTACGAATAGGAATACTACTATCAAATCAAAGTCAACAGTCAAATAAAGCATTACAGTTGAACCTTGATCATTATGGGCTATTATCCCTCAGAGCTGGATTCACATTTCATGTTCTTCTCCATCAAAATCAGTCCCTCCAACAGACTGTTTTCCTTTCAGGCACTGTTACAATCTGCCTTATGTTAATATGTTATTTTATTTCTGAGTCACCTAGTATCTGAATGGCAGGAAAGGAGAGATAGTAAATATGAGCTTAGCATGTCAGGGCTGCCGGAGTGGGGAGTAACCCTGCATGTACTGGGTGCTGACTCACAGGGGGTAGGCCAGCCCACCAAAAAAAAATTTGGAAAAAGTTTTCCAGAGATGTTTGCCTTCAAACCCCTTCAATACTTTGGCTACCTGATGCAAAGAGTCGACTCATTGGAAAAGACTCTGTGCTGGGAAAGATTGAAGGCAGGAGAGAAGAGGGCAGCAGAGGATGAGATGGTTGGATGCCTTCACCGATTCAATGGACATGAGTCTGAACAAGCTCCAGGAGTTGGTGATGGACAGGGAAACCTGGTGTGCTGCAGTCCACAGGGTCACAAAGAGTCGGACATGATTTAGCTACTGAACAACAACAATAAAACCCTTTCACAGGAGTTTTGCTAATTTAAAGCTGTGTACCTTATATTTTCTTGTAAAAATATTTTCTCGGTAATATTTTTTGACTGTAGTCCAAGTAAGAGTAATTAAAATGTATGCATGTCTGACCTTGTCTTTTGATAATTTTGAGATGGTTTATTAAAAGATTGAACTTGAAGCAAGATCACAGAAGTCATATACTTATTGACCAACTGGAGTGTGTCAGTATAGTTTTCAATTGCTCCCTGCACTCATGGTTTCCAGGATGAAGACTTCATGGATATTCTCAACGTCTTCCTCCCATCTCACAGGAGGGCTTAGTGCAGTCTTGAAATGGGAGCAAGTGATGGAGTTACCAAGGAAAGTAGGGTAGGTCAGTTCTTTTTATTTTTCATCTGCCACATACACCTTTTAATGATTACCAATTACAGAGTGGCCACCAAGTCTGAAAACAGAGGGATACACAGTAAGTAAGCTATTGATATTACAATACATGATGTGATAATAGATCCATATTTCCAGATGTTGTCACCTTCTACTATGGTTAATTCAGGCACAATAAACATATACTGCTCCAACTGTTCTTAAATTCAACTATAGTTTTTTAAGACATATATTTATTTTCTGCCATTCCTTTTGCAAATGTCATAGGTGTAATAGTGATTTTTCAAATTAAAGTGAGCATTTAAGATGTGCATATTAAAATAAGGTTTAAAGTAATGCATGCATATTAACTTGAAAAATATAAGAATGTACAAAGACAGGGAAAAGTCTCCCATAATGCAGCCCTGAGTAGTAACCATCACTTGTGTGTAGATTATTTTCAGTATTTTTCTATGCATACATTTTTACATACTTGAGATTTTATTTTATATAAACTTTTATGTTTTTATTGGATACTGTGTCATAAATATTTTCTTTTTATATTTAAAATCCTTTGCAAGTACTTCTTTATGCTTCCATATGTGTACATTATATGTTATACTTTGTGTTTTCCAATCAATTGAAGTATTTCTCTATTATTGAACATTTAGGGTGTTTCATATATTCCACTCATATAAATGACAAAACAGTGAAGGCATTTCTATGTAAAATTTTCTAGTTAAAAGCATGTGCATATTTTTAAGTCTCTTAATAAAATATACTGAAGAATCTTCCAGGAAGACTGTACTAATTTATAGCTATATGTATACTAACATTAATAATACTATATTTTTTAAAAGTTTGTTAATTTGTTAAGTAAAAGTCTTAGCTTAATTTGGTAAGTTGAACACATTTTCCTTAAATGTTTTTGCTACTTAATTTTCCTCATATTGAATTGTTTATGTCTTTTTGCCTGTATGCAGGTCAGGAAGCAACAGTTAGAACTGGACATGGAACAACAGACTGGTTCCAAATAGGAAAAGGTGTACGTCAAGGTTGTATATTGTCACCTTGCTTATTTAACTTATATGCAGAGTACATCATGAGGAACGCTGGGCTGGAAGAAGCACAAGCTGGAATCAAGATTGCTGGGAGAAATATCAGTAACCTCAGATATGCAGATGACACTACCCTTATGGCAGAAAGTGAAGAGGAACTCAAAAGCCTCTTGATGAAAGTGAAAGAGGAGAGTGAAAAGGTTGGCTTGAAGCTCAACATTCAGAAAACAAAGATCATGGCATCTGGTCCCATCACTTCATGGGAAATAGATGGCAAAACAGTGGAAAAAGTGTCAGACTTTGTTTTTTTGGGCTCCAAAATCACTGCAGATGCTGATTGCAGCCATGAAATTAAAAGACGCTTGCTCCTTGGAAGGAAAGTTATGACCAACCTTGATAGTATATTAAAAAGCAGAGACATTACTTTGCCAACCAAGGTCCGTCTAGTCAAGGCTATGGTTTTTCCTGTGGTCATGTATGGATGTGAGAGTTGGACTGTGAAGAAGGCTGATCGCTGAAGAATCGATGCTTTTGAACTGTGGTGTTGGAGAAGACTCTTGAGAGTCCCTTATACTGCAAGGAGATCCAACCAGTCCATTCTAAAGGAGATCAATCCTGGATGTTCATTGGAGGGACTGATGCTAAAGCTGAAACTGCAATACTTTGGCTACCTCATGCGACGAGTTGACTCACTGGAAAAGACTCTGATGCTGGGAAAGGTTGGGGGCGGGAGGAGAAGGGGACGACGGAAAATGAGATGGCTGGATGGCATCACTGACTCTGTGGACATGAGTTTGAGTGTACTCCGGGAGTTGGTGATGGACAGGGAGGCCTGGCGTGCTGTGATTCATGGGGTCGTGGAGAGTCGGACACGACTGAGCGACTGAACTGAACTGAACTGATGTCTTTTTGCATAATGATATTTGGAGAGTCATTTACCAGTTTAATTAAAAGGTAACATTTTATGATATTTTTGAAAATATTTCCCTAGCTTTTGTTTCTTAATTTTTTCTATTGATACCTTTTCAGTTCAGTTCAGTCGCTCAGTCTTGTCTGACTCTCTGCGACCCCATGGACTGCAGTATGCCAGGCCTCACTGTCCATCACCAACTCCCGTAGTTTACTCACTCATGTAAATTGAGTCGGTGATGCCGTCCACCTATCTCATCCTTTGTTGTCTCCTTGTTCTTCCGCCTTCAATCTTTCCCAGCACCAGGGTCTTTTCCAGTGAGTCAACTCTTCACATCAGGTGGCCAAAGTATTGGAGTTTCAGCTTCAGCATCAGTCCTTCCAATGAACACCCAGGACTGATCTTTAGAATGGACTGGTTGGATCTCCTTGCAGTCCAAGGGACTCTCAAGAGCCTTCTCCAACACCACAGTTCAAAAGCATCAATTCTTTTGTGCTCAGCTTTCTTTACAGTCCAACTCTCATATCCATACATGACTACTGGAAAAACACAGCCTTGACTAGATGGACCTTTGTTGGCAAAGTAATGTCTCTGCTTTTTAATATGCTGTGTATGCCAGTCATAACTTTCCTTCCAAGGAGTAAGTGTTTTTTAATTTCATGGCTGCAGTCACCATCTGCAGTGATTTTGGAGCCCCCCAAAATAAAATCTCTCACTGTTTCCACTGTTTCCCCATCTATTTGCCATGAAGGGATGGGACCAGATGCCATGATCTTAGTTTTCTGAATGTTGAGGTTTAAGCCAACTGTTTCTCTCTCTTTCACTTTCATCAAGAGACTCTTTAGTTCTTCTTCCCTTTCTTCCATAATGGTGGTGTCATCTGCATATCTGAGGTTATTGATATTTCTCCTGGCAATCTTGATTCCAGCTTGTGTTTCATCCACATTTTCATACAATTAGGTACATTTTTAAAAATTTACATTTAGATACATTTATTTACATTTATTTTTACTTTCTATAACACCAAATCTATTTTTATATTTTCCTCTGTGATACCTTCCTATGCTTTTAAGTATAGAGCTCTTCCTATTCAGAGTTCAGATATTCATCTCTTTTTAAATTAAATTAAATTGAAAATTTACATATAACTTTGACATCCTATGACTTAGTTTGAGATGTAGCCTTTTAATTAAAATATGTAGCTGGTCTACAATATTATATTAGTTTCAGTTGTACGATACACTAATTTAATGTTTTTGTAGATTATTCTCCATTTAAAGTTATTATAAAATATTTCCTGTGCTGTATAATATATATTTGTATCTTATGCATAATGATTTAAATGGTTGATCCACTGACTTTGCTATATATTTGCCTTTACCAGTGAGATTTTTCTCCTTAATATATTTTTCTCATTTATTTTTATGGCCTTTTCTTTTTTGCTCAAAGAAGACTCTTTGACATTTCTTGTAAGGCTGGTTAAGTGGTGAGTTTTTGCTTGTCTGGGAAAACTTTTATCTCTCTTTCAATTCTGAATGATAATCTTGCTGGATAAAATATTCTTGATCATGGGTTTCTTCCTTTCAGCACTTTAAATATATATCACGACTCTCTCCCTTTTGGCCTGCAAAGTTTCTGCTGAAAAAATCAGCAGATGGGTTTAGGGAAATCACTTCCTTAGCCCCATGGTCTGGAGCTGCAGCCTTGTGTGGGCTAAGGGATGCACTGGGCTGTCTTGGCCGACTGGTCAGAGTACTAGGTACTTTGCTGCCACTGTGCTGGAACTGGAAGTGATCCAGTCTGTGTGCACAGCTATTAAGAGTGGAGTCTCTGTTTCCTAAAACCCTCTGATAAGCCACACTGGTTTTCAATACCAGGCAAGGGGACTCATCTTCCTAAGATTGGAGCCCAGGACTGGGATGTACAATGTGGGTTTGAGCTCTCTACTTCTCTACTTCTCCTCTAGGTCAGCTGCTTGGGGTGTGGGTCAGTTGCTGGGGGTGTGGGTCATCTGCTGGGGGTGTGGCTCCTTAGCAGAATACTTCTCTACCCTATTAACAGTCTTGGTGTATTTTTTCTTTATATCCTTGACTAGTGTTTAGGTTGTTCTCAGAAAGAATTGTTCTATATATAGTTGTAGCTCTGGTGTGTTCTTGGGAGGAGGTGAGCCCAAGGTCTTCCTACTCTGCTATCTCCACTGCTTCTGTAAAGCTAAATTTCTGATAGTGCTTGATAATTCTAACCAAACATCCAAATAATCTAGCCAGGTTGATATTTCCTATTTTAAACTCATGTCCATATTCATAACAGATTTTTGGAGGTGCCGTGATCTTTGAAGAATAATAATTGTGAGAATATTTATAAAGTGATCTACTCAAGTCCTTTTTCTTAGCTTGTTTTGCAGTTCTTATACTTGATTTAGAGTGAGGCATTCTGTTTATTATTGGGTGGGCTGAACCAACTCAGAGGTTGGTCAATGGTCATTGTATTTGCTGACATGGAATGAAGCTTAATTTTGTAAAGAAGCCACTATCAGTGATATAAAATGGCATTCAGTGACATTTCCTCTTCAGAAATTAGAGCTGCTTCCTGTTTTTTGAAATTTAATTTGAGACCCAGTGGGCTGGTGCTACAACAGGGGTTAAGAATAATGAATCATCCAGGATGCCAATATCTGTTTCAAGTTCAAAACTGATTCACTGTTTTTTAAGAGGGACTTCTGGCTTTCCACAAATGAATAATTCGTGTCTCACTGTTGTATGGACTAGGAAAAAATTTGTTTCTTTTTCTGTTGTGTTCTTGAGAGTACATGTAGTGAAATTCTGAAAATTATCTTGAATTTTGTAGGAAGAACATTAGCTAATTTACATTCTGAGTCTTTTTCCCCTGAAGGTGAAATCAGATGAACAGGAATTTTACAGATCTAGGCAGATTTTCGATGAACATCACTAAAGATAATGTTTTTATGTGATGATATTTATGACTCCATGACTCAGACCAAGAAGTGTTTCTTTTGTTCGTAAGACTAAGTCTCCACCTCAGTGACGGCAAAGCCAAGATTACAGAATGAGAGCCATACAAATGGGGGTAGAGTGGGAGTCATCCTAGGCAGGTGATAGCAGTGCCATTTTGTGGTAAACTTTCTGTCACATTTTTTTCCTCAGGTGTTGACAGTAAACATGACATACTAATGAACAAAGCAAACCTCAGGCATAGAAAGATTCCAAGTATTTGGGAAAAAAGGGAAATATGTATTAATTATCCAGCACACTTAAATAGTTAGATGTGAGATATCATGCAGACAAAATGTTTGAGTCAATCTGTTTTCACATGGCTATTATCTGAACATGGAAAATATTAATATTTTTATTAATGCTGCTGTTGACAGTTTCATATCTGTCTTCCTATCTATATATGTATATATCATGAAAATCCCAAACTACTGAGAATATCAAATAGTGAGTTCTTTTTATAACCTTCAGTGTTCCCCATCATTCACTCCATTGGTTCTGGCTTAAAATCTTAAAAATATTCTCTAAAAGTCCAGTTTCTAAAACAACAACAACTCTAGCTAAAGCTTCAAAATAATTAGGAAATTTTCTATTTAAATTTCAATTACTTTGAAATCTCTTTATTTATGAGTAGTGGGAAAACTCACTCTGAATTGTTCTAAACAAAGAATTTGAATGCTAGCAGTTGCAAACTGATGAAGCTTCAGGATCTAGAACTCACTTAAAGATGTACTGTGTATGCATGTGTTTTCACACTGATATTTTTTTTCTCCTTACTGTTGTGTACCATGCAGAGATGTTAAATCTCTTAAGGACCTTCCAAAGAAGTTTCCATTATTCTTCCCACAGTCAGGGATCTGCTCCCTGAGTTCTAGTTTCTTTCTTTTAGTTTTACTTTCAGCTTGTTCCACCAGCAGGAAAGTATTTTTTTGTTCTTATTCTAGCAATTGACTCATCAGTTTCGCCTCAGCAACTTGTTGGGCATGAAAAATTAATTGGATGAAAGTAGTCACTTGCTTTGGGTGTGTTTATTACCTTAAAAACAATAACAATAAACCAGAGAATTCTGATTATGTGCCCTGTAATGTAAAAGCTGAAAAGAAGACCATTTTTTTTTTTTTTTAAGGTTGAGAGGAATATGGGAGTTGAGCATCTTAATACTTTCATTTTTCCTGGCTCAAGACTGAATTTTAGTTGTCTTAGGAAGTGAAATTGATCCTTCCTTTGGATGCACACAAAAATGCTATTTATCTTTTTCAAAGGTCACCTGGAAGAAGAATTTGAAAAGGCAGCAATTTATAGATTTTCTGTAGTTAGTGGTCATATCTGTTGTTAATGTAAACATCTCTGGGTGATTTGTAGTGGTCAACATCAAGTCAAGAAGTGCTTCCTTCTGACTTGGAGTCCTAAATAGTAAAAGAAAAGTTATCCGCCCTTCATGAAGCCAAGGTGGAACAGACTAACAGCTGCATATGCCTCCTCTTAGGTAGGGGAAGAGGGGGAGACTCCTGGTCATTTCACTGCAATTGTGAAAAATCTCTGTACAGATGTCTTAGGACCCTCTACCATGATGGCAAATGTTTCTGATTAGGCTTAGGTGGCTCAGACGGAAAAGTCTATAGTGAGGGAGATCCGGGTTCAATCCCTGGTCAGGAAGATACCCTGGAGAAGGAAATGGCAACCCTATTGCCTGGAAAATCCCATGGACAGAGGAGCCTGAGAGACTACAGTCCATGGGTCACAAAGAGTCGGACCCGACTGAGCGACTTCACTCCCTCCCTCCCATTCAGTACTAGGATGGGCTCCTTTTCCACGTTTCTCTACAGTCTTGGAAATTCTTCCTTGAAAAAAAGTTCTCTTTGGCCACATTTCAAGTGACCGTAATGAATACCTCTTCTTTGGAAAGGAGGGGTAATGTAGCTTTTGTAGTTTGTTTTCCTGTGAAGGTTAGGAACTGAACATTGCTTTAACTTTTAAATGACCACAGACTGGTGACTTCTTTGGCAGTGACTTTCTTTCAAAAAAATATACTTATATTTTATTCCAATCAGCTCCATGAAAACACACAATTCTTCTCTAGACATGTGTATTAGATTTCCTTTTTTTTTTTTTTTTTTTGCTGTTTTCCTGCTTTTATACGTGTCTCCTTACCCACTCTCACTTTCTTTCCTTAAATACAGGTAACTTGAACCTGTCATACACAAGGGAGCACCACATCTTCAGATTTTTTTCTTAAGCCGTTTGTGCTAAGTGCTTAATGCTTAGCCAACTGTTTGGGACCTCGTGGACTGTAGCCTGCCAGGCTCCTCTTTCCATGGAGTTTTCCAGGCAAGAATACTGGAGTGGGTTGCCGTTTCCTCCTCCAGGGGATCTTCCTGACTCAGGGATCGAACCCACGTTGCCTGCATTGGCGGACAGATTCTTTACCACAGAGTCACCTAGGAAGCCCCTCTTAACCCATTTTGTCCAAGTCAAAAGATTTAGTGAATATCATCTTAATCTGAACAACAACTCAATCTATTCAGAGATGTTTAACTTTGATTTTATTTTTGACACAAAATTGGATCTAAACTGACCTTTCAGCTCGAAACATTTCCCAATTTCATTTTTTACTGCATGAAGCTAGGACATATTCAGTTCTTCCAATCCTACAAATCCCTCAGTTCAGTTTAGTTCAGTCAAATCTGACTCTTTGCAACACCATGGACTACAGCATGCCAGGCTTCCCTGTCCATCACCAACTCCCAGAGCTTGCTCAAACTCATGTCCATTGAGTCAGTGACGCCATCCAACCATCTTATCCCTTGTCATCCCCTTTTCCTCCTGCCTTCAATCTTTCCCAGCATCAGGGTCTTTTACAATGAGTCAATTCTTTGCATCAGTTGGCCAAAGTATGGGAGTTTCAGCATCAGTCCTTCCAATGAATATTCAGGGCTGATTTCCTTTAGGATTGACTGGTTTGATCACCATGCAGTCCAAGGGTCTCTAAAGAGTCTTCTCCAACACCACAGTTCAAAAGCATCAACTTTTTGGTGCTCAGCTTTCTTTAAAGTCCAACTCTCACATCCATACATGACTACTGGAAAAACCATAGCTTTGACTGGACAGACCTTAGTTGGCAAAGTAATGTCTCTGCTTTTTAATATGCTATC
Organism: Moschus berezovskii; assembly: GCF_049115385.1. NCBI lineage: Eukaryota > Metazoa > Chordata > Mammalia > Artiodactyla > Moschidae > Moschus > Moschus berezovskii. Next base: position 75,931,085 of record NC_142469.1, on the reverse strand, counting down.
TAGGTTTGTCATACTTTTCTTTCAAAGAGCAAGCATCTTTTAATTTCATGGCTGCAGTCACCATCTGCAGTGATTTTGGAGCCCAAGAAAATAAAGTCTATCACTGTTTCCATTGTTTCCCCACCTATTTGCCATGAAGTGATGGGACCGAATGCCACGATCTTTGTTTATTTTAATATTAAGTTTTAAACAAATCCCTATATTTACTGAATTTTTCAAAATTTTATTTATGCTTCTAAACTGACCAGTTCTGTTCTGAGCTCTTCTCTTTCTTGTAATACTTTTTCAAATGCAGTCCAAAGCAACACTAAGACGTAGGCTTCCCCTTGGGATGCAAGATCATTTGGTTGGTTTGGTTCAGTCTCTCAGTCATGACCGACTCTTTGCAACCCCATGAATCACAGCACGCCAGTCAGACATGACTGAAGCGATCTAGCATGCACAACCAGCAATATCAGAAGCTTAGTGACTTAATGCAACAAAAGTTATTCCTTCCTTACTCTACCTGTCCTTCACAGATTAGCTGTACACTTACTTACCTGGTCTGACTGAGCAGCTACCATTTCAAACATTGCTAGATATCAAGGCAAAGGAAATGAGCTTATTTCTCTTGCTGACAATTAAATGCTTGGAAATTTTACAGTTTTTTACAGTTCACAACTCATTAAACAGAACTAGTCATGTGACCATACCCAACTAGGAATTCAGGGTGCTCAATACTACAGAAGACAATGAATAGGAAATATCTGGTAAACACACAGTGGATTGGGGGCGGGAGGAGACGGGGAAGACAAAGAATGAAATGGCTGGATGGCATCACCAGCTCGATGGACATGAGTGAGTGAACTCCGGGAATTGGTGATGGACAGGGAGGCCTGGCGTGCTGTGATTCATGGGGTCGCAAAGAGTCGGACACCACTGAGCGACTGAATTGAACTAAACAGAACAGTGACTACCATATACATTGTTGCATTGTTTTGTAACAATCATCTGTGTACAACTTTGTTTCTTTTATTTACTTAATTTTTTACAACTTTCAGTTCAGTTCAGTCGCTCAATCCTGTCCGACTCTTTGCGACCCCATGAATCACAGCACACCAGGCCTCCCTGTCCATCACCAACTCCCAGAGTTCACTCAAACTCATGTCCATCGAGTCGGTGATGCCATCCAGCCATCTCATCCTCTGTCGTCCCCGTCTCCTCCTGTCCCCAATCCCTCCTAGCATCAAGGTCTTTTCCAATGAGTCAGCTTTTCGCATGAGGTGGCCAAAGTATTGGAGTTTCAGCTTTAGCATCAGTCCTTCCAATGAACACCCAGGACTGATCTCCTTTAGAATGGACTGGTTTGATCTCCTTGCAGTCCAAGGGACTCTCAAGAGTCTTCTCCAACACCACAGTTCAAAAGCATCAATTTCACATATCATAAAATTCACCTGTTTAACGTGTATAGTTCAATGAGTTTTAGTATATCCATAGAGTTTTGCAACCATGCTCACAATCTAAGTCTAGAGTATTTTTGTTGCTTCAAAAAGTAACTTCATACCCATTGGTGGTCACTCTCAATTCCTTCTTCCCCCTAGCTTCTAACAACTACCGATCTACTTCCTGTCTGTATGGATTTGCCTGTGCTGGACATTTCACATAACGTTTTCACATGATATGTGATCCTTTAAACTGGCTTTTTTTCTCCCTTTTCATTAAACATAGTGTTTTCAAGGTTCATCCATGATGTATGTACAAGTACTTCTATTTCAAATTGCCAAAAAATATTCCATTGAGAAGATTATACCACATTTTTTTTATCCAGTTCCCTCCCAGGTAGTGCTAGTTGTAAAGAACCTGCCTGCCAATGCAGGAGACATATGAGACAAGGATTCGATTCCTGGGTCAGGAAGATCCCCTGGAGCAGGGCCCAGAAATCTGCTCCAGTATTCTTGCCTGGAAAATGCCATGGACAGAGGTACCTGGCAGGTTACAGTCCATGGGGTTGCAAAGAGTTGGACACGACTGAAGTGACTCAGCACCTGCATATCCATTCATCAGTTGGTGGCCATTTAGGCTGATTTCATTCACTTTTCCACTATTGTGAATAATGCTGCTGTGAACATTCACGTAACAAGTTTTTGTGTGGATGTGTCTTCATTTCTCTTGGGTGTGTACTGTACATAGAAGTGAAGCTACTGGGTCATACAGTAACTCTGGGTTTAGCATTTTGAAGAACTGCCAATCTGTTTTTCTGAAGTGACTCTACCATTTTATATTCTCACCAGCAATGTTTGAAAGTTCCAGTTCCTCTATATCCTTGCCAAAACTTGTTATTATGTTTTTAAATTTTAGTCATCGTGCTAAATGTGAAGTGGTATGTCATTAAGGTTTTGATTTACATTTTCCAGATGACTAATGATGTTGAGCATCTTTTCTTGTGTGTGTTGGCCATTTGCATGTCTTAGTAAAAATGTCTGTTCAAATCCTTCACTCCAGAAAGAATAGGTTATTTGTCTTCTCATTGTGGAGATTTAAGGTTTCTTTACATATTTTGGATACAAGTCCCTTGTCAGATATATATATGTATATATATGATTTGTAAATATTTTCTCCCATTCTGTGGGTTGCCTTTTCACTTTCTTGATGGTATCCTTTAATGCACAAAAGTTTTACATTTTGATAAGATCAAATTTGTCTATTTTTTTCCTTTGCCTTTTATGTTTTTGATGTCATATCTAAGAACCATTATCTAACCCAAGGTCACAAGGATTTACTCCTGTGTTTTATTCTAAGAAACTGATAGCTTTTGCTTATGCATTTAGGTCTGTGACCCATTTTAAGCTATTTTTTAACGGTGTGGAATAGAGTCTAAATTTATTCTTTTGCATGTAAGTATCTAGTTGTCCCAAACATCATTTATTGAAGAAAAGGAAAATGTCAGAGAAAATAAGTGATTTGCTCAAGGTCAGATACATCAGAAAGATTCAAACGTTAAGTTTTTTCATAATTTAAAAGCCTATACTCTTTTTCCAACACAATGACTCTCAGTTATTAAAAGAAGGCATATTTTCTATATCAGCTGTGAAATAAGACCTGGAAACACACCTGCATCAGATGTTGGTTATCAGACTACATATTTTGTTGACTTGTTAAAAATCTGATACATTATTATTAATATTGATTAGTATTAAACAGAAACATCTCAAACCATATATAAATATCTCTGACATAGACATTTAAACAAATAAAAGATGTTCAAACTGTACCATCTGGAATGGGGAAGTAAAGCATCTTCAAGGAATGGAATGACTCAGTACACCAGAAGCTCAGAATGTGGTACTCAGACTGCTTGCCAGAAAAACTGGCAATCATTCAAAAATAGATGTTCCAATGGACTTATTTTAAAGGAGTTACTCCTATCTTAATATGAAGAATAAAATCATTTAATGCAGATATTCATAGTTCCAATCTTGTCCTCTTTCCAGCTCTCTGTAGGATTAAGTGCATGCCTCATGGTTTTTGCACTGAATTCTACATTGTATAATTCTTTATGTCATGTGAGTGTGACTTGTCTTCCTGATTAGATTATAGTCTTTCAAAGAGCAGGGAATTGTGTGCTTTCTTTGAATTTCAGTGACCCTAGCACAGTGTTGGGTATGTGGTCTGTACTTAATATTTTGGAAAGAATTAAACCTGATCTTCATCTCAGTAAGTACTTTCCAGGTGGTGCTAGTGGTGAAGAGCCTGCCTGTCAATACGGGAGACTTAAGAGATGCAGATTCGCTCCCTGCACTGGAAAGATCCCCTGGAGGAGGGCACGGCAATCCACTCCAGTGTTCTTGCCTGGAGAATCTCCATGGACAGAAGAGTTTGGTGGACTATAGCCCATAGAGTGAAAAAGAGTCGGACACAACTGCAGAAACTTGGCAGGCAGGCAGGCAGTCATCTTGTTAAGGTGCATTGCATTACGATTTCTTCTTTTTATGGACATATCCCCTAATGATTCAAATTTTGAAACCAAATCTCAATTTCACAGCATTTTTTGTGGAACTTTCTTCTTATAACCTTCCAAAAAACATGGTAGTCCTGATTTGAATTTACTTTGAGCATATGATAATGAAGATTTTCCTTCTAGGATGCTTCATCTTAAAACAAGGAAGCCTCAATAATCATCCATGATCTAAGTATTTTTAAAAATTTGGTGCTATCGTGCAGAGGAGAATTGCTGCCAATTCTAAAACGAATCTTGTGCATATATATAGTATTTAACTGCAGTCTGTTATAGATAGGAAGATTAAATTTGATTTCTCTTTTTCTTGGAAGTTTGTTCCAAGCTTCCAGGTAGGTCTTGGAGATTCAGTAACACAAAGAAGCAAAATAAAAGTGGTGCTTTATACTTAGCTCCTGAATTATTTAGATATTTTCCAATATAAAATTCTTTCTGCATTTCTCTTTCTGAATACCCTGACAGTAATAGCTTTCTCCAAAACTTTGAAGTGTTCTTTGAAAATAGCCAAATGATTCCCTCTAGATTTTATAAATCCATGCACCTGGAGGAAAGAATATCCTTGTCCAGTTCAGACACTAGGTCAGTGGAAAGCGGTAGCACCCATCATTTCTCGACTCCCCTCTCTGTTCCAGCTGTCAAACAACTTTTACAGTTTTATTGCTGTTCATCAACAGGCACCAGACTTTTAAAACTGCTTGTTTTCAGGGCAGAGGAAATGAGAGAGAAAACATTAATCCTAATATGACAGCTATACATTAATTGCTAAACATTTTTAAATTACATTTTGTAGAAATAAAAAATATCTGTTTAAGAAGGGATCTAAAATCAACACGTATTGTATTGAACTTCAAATTTTATAGAAACTTGGTCATTTAAAAAATATTTTCTTCACTTTATTGAGGAAAGTGTTTCTTTTTAATAGTGGCTTTTCCATGCAGATTTGAATAACTGCTTGTAGTATGGATTTTAGTCCAGAGCCTAAAACAGAAAGAACCTCTTAATCCATGTTGAAGGAGTCTGGAATCTAAAAAGTAGCCCTCCTTTTGTCCCAGCCCCTATCAATCCCGTCCTCTCCCCAAATGTAACAGTTTTGTGAAATTGCACTTACTATTGTTCTGTATGCAATAGCATTCATATATGTACACACAGACTAAGATAAGATTTTCATATCTTTGAATCATACTGAATATATCACTCCACAAGATTTTTCAATTTAAGAGTACATCTTGAATATATTTTCATGCCAGATTAAATAGATCTATTTCTCGCTTTACTGATTCTTTCTTTCATCTGCTGCCTTCTTCCCTCCCACCTTCCCCCCTTCCTTTCATCTTTCTTTCCCTCCTTTCTTTCTCCTGCTTATGGCAACATGCAGCAAAAGTCTTGTGTGAGGGAGTAGTCAGCTTCAAGAAAGAAAAGGAAGATTAAGGTCATATCAGAACTTTTGGCTAAACAGTTTGGACATTATCCTAATGTATTTGGGGAGCACTTTGGGAAAAAAAAATTATTTGGCGACCATCAGAATGGACTTGTAATAGAAGTGAAAATGTGTTATAATCACATATCAGTCTATTAAATTTTTTTTCTTCAGTTAAAATCTAACTCATACTTTAAGTGCTTACATACCTTAGCAATCTATCACTGATTAAAGACTTCTCGGTTGAGAAAGGAAGGGCAGCATCCTATTTGTGTTCTGAAAGGGCTTCTCTGGCTTCTGTATGGAGGACAAGAAGGATAGAAGTGGAAGCAGGGAGGCAGCTTAGGAAACCAAGCATTATGGTGGCTCGGTCCCGGGACTCTGTGGCGAGGTAGTAGCATGAGGTGAGAGTTGTACCTGCTGGGAGGAAGAGAAGCATGGTGTCCAGGGTGGCTCCAATGACTTGGGGCTGAAAACCCAGGAAAGCTGAGGACTGGAGATGGGCAGAGAGGCAGTGCCAGAGGAAGGCATGTGAACTTTATGAATAAAAGTAGCATTTAGCCTTAACAGTTTAGTTATTTCTCAAAAACAAGATTTTTGAAAACTTGGCTTTATTGATCGTTATTAGCAGCTAGAGGAAAAGCTTTTCTAATAGACTCCAAAATTCAGGCCTTAAGGAGAGAAGTTTATTTCTCCCTCAGGCATCATCTAAAACCAGCATTCCAGACTGTGGGCAGTTCTATCCCACAGAGAATATTGAAACTCTTGTTCCTTTCATATCAAGGCTCTACCCTTTCCTCGGAGACATCAGCAAATTGTTAGTTGTCAGAATTGGCTCACTGGACTCTAGCCAGTTGGAAGGAGGTGCTTTAGGGGCTTTAGGGGTGTATGGTCACTCTCTGGCCCTGAAGAGGCCCAGATCATCTCACCTACATTCCACTGGTGGAAACTCAGTCACATGGCCACACTCTCTGCAAGGAAATGTAGTTTAGCCATGTCTGAATAGACTTCCTTTACTGTGAATGATTGTAGAGAATAGATCATGGACACCTAGAAATTTCTGTTTTATAAACTCATCATCTTATTGAGGACCTATTTTGTGTTGATGTCTGGCTGCATTCAGGAGATTTTTTTGTGCATATAACTGTCAGACATGATATGTGTTATGGCATTAAAATTTTGAGAACTGATGCTAGAAGATCTTAGAGTTGCTTTTTTCCTGACCTCATCATCTTTAAGGCTCCAATAATAACTGGTTACGATTCATGGCTAAAATTGCCTCTCTGGGGAATTGTGCAGTGCAGAGGACAAGGCTGTCATCATTTAATAAGATGACTCCTCATGGTTGAGTGACACATCAGCAACCTGATTTACGACCCAGCCTCCTGTGAATTCTAGTGAGAACTCATTCACTCCTGAGCCAAAGTGACAATGGAGCATCAGGACAGGAAATGCCGTGAGTCAGACTCTAGGTGACCACAGGTGACATTCTGAATGCTTGCCAGCTTGCCTCATGATTCTTATTTATTTATTTATTTTTGGCTGTGCTGGGTCTTCGTTACCAGATGGGCTTCTTCTCTAGTTGGGGCACACGAAGTTTCTCTTTGCTGCAGTTCACAGGCTTCTTATTGTAGTGGCTTCTCTTATGGCAGGCCCTAGGCACTCAGGCTTCAGTAATTGTGGCTATCAATAGTTGTGGCGCTCAGCCCTAGTTGCTCTGTGGCATGTGGGATCTTCCCAGACCAGGGATTGAACCTGCATCTCCTGCCTTGTCAGGCGGATTGTGGATTCTTTGAGTCACCAGGAAGCCCTACCCCTTGTTTCTTTTCCCCTCTCAGCTTCTAGTAGCCCATGCTTATAAACACTGACATCATTCTTTTATTTCCTGCTGAGTTCAGAGCAACTCTTCACAGGCCATTCAAGTGTAAAGGAATTTATATATGAGACCCTGTTTTTGGCTCTGCCCTTAGAAACTACAGAGATCATCTACCTTGTCATGACTACACAGTGGATCTATTATTCACTTAACATTCCTGACATATATCTTCTCTTTCTTCACTGTCTCTTACTTTTTCCAAAGCCATGAGGTTTTAATATGGAAATATAGATCCAGCAAGAAGAGTCTTTTCTGAGCTCTGCATGACTGGCCAGAGCATATAAAATTTCAGACATTGTGTAGTGGGACCCTGTTCCCTGTTGAGTGCAGCTGTCAGGTGATGTGTTTTATGATGGCAGGTTGCATTTAGACAAAGTGTTTAAAATACACAAATATGTGACTTCCTTCCTTTTTTAAAGGTTCACTATCATACCTGTGTGCTTTTCTCCCTCTCCCTCTCTTAAGGCTGCATAGGTTTATATCAAATTTGCTTTTGCTCTCTTACTCTCCCATTACATTTATATAAATATCCATGCTTCATTATTGTGCATGCTACTGTTTTCAGAAGTCAAATCACAGTTTCTCAGGTGTGTCTCAGGGTGGTCCCAGGAGACTTTTCTTCTCCAAGAAACCTTTTCAAATGCCCATCTTTGATATCTACTATTGTTTAATGCATTAGCAGGTGGGGCTTTGCCTTCTTCATTCTCACACTCTCACAGAGACCAAACCTGATGCCAGAAGATAGAAAGAAAACACAGATAGCAATACCCACCCATGTCACACAGATTAAGTGAGCTCTCTGCTAATGTGAGCACAAAAACTTAAGTCACAAAGTAAGGTGGGAAGTCATCTGTTTAGGCTCGTGAAGAAGACACTTTAGAAGCTGAATCCATCCATCCATACTAAGCTTCTTAACTTGGTGTTCACACTGGTGTGTTGTGAATCCCATCCATCCTTTCAGCCTCATTGCTATTTCACGTCCTGCCTGCTCCGTGCCCCTCCCCCATCCTGTCTCCTACACTCTGTGCCTGGCACACATTGCGGTCACTCAGTAAATATTTGTTGAATGGATGAATTAATTTGTGCTCCTTCTCTTTGTGCCTTTCCTCAAGCTGGCATGCCCCTCTCTCCCTGCCCCTCTTCATCTGGTTGACTATTCCTTGTGAAGCCGTTACTTGGGCTGTGTTCCTGATGACTTTTCCCCTTACTTGGGAGGGGCTGTGAGTCAGTGTCCCTTTTCACTGCACCTATCATTTTACCTGGTTTGCATTTATCACATCATTCCGTAACTATTCATTCACATACTTGATTTCTTCACCAGCTTGTGAGCTCCTCAAGGGCAAAAATGGAATTAGAATACCATTGGATATCCAGTGCCAAGTGCAATGCCTGGATTTTGCCAACAACTGAATTTAACACCCACAATAAAACATAACTGTGGAAGAGACCAGAATATTCTTCTTTGTAGTTAGTAAGCTCAACCTTTTTCCAGTAGATAAATTTACTTGGAAAATTTAATGGTCATCAATGATTTCTTGGTGGGTATGAATCATACCCAAGGGAGCTCAATAGCCTTCATGGATATTTTCATTACATTTGATGAGTCACCCTTCTCTTTCTTGAATAAAACATTGAACCTGTCAAGCAGAACTAAATACTCATGTCCATCAGCACAACTTTTCCCTGAAGAGTGCTAGACACATACAGATGGATTCTTAACTTTCCAAAACACCTTTGCCTAATAAGAATAGACATTTATAATTTGTGACTGCCCCCAATCTTATACTTTGGGAATCTCTCACTTTATGAGTTTTGACTGCTAAAGATTATAAAAATAAAAAGCCATAAGAAACTCCCAAACCTAGACTCCTTTGCAGCTTGGTACAGGCATGGGAGTTAAGCTCCACTAATCCGACCACACTCATCAAAGCTGGGATTTGGAAGTCAGCAGTGTGAAAAGGCTTTCCCATGCAGGAAACATGTCTGGTTAGTGTGGTGTGGAAGGCGTGGGGTTCACCTGGTACCCAGTCCCAAGCATTGTCTGTGCGTCAAGAGGGAGCTAGTTCATGCTTGCTTCTGCAAGCGTCATTGGGTATCCGGATGCTTGGCCCTTTAGCCCACCTGGGCTTTCTGTGAGTGACTTAATATCATTTAATTATGTCCTGCTTAAATTAGCCAGGATAAATTTTGTTGTTTGCGAATAACCTTCCTATCTAACAATCTAATAATATTTCTGTTATTTTAATAGCTATCAAATGGCTATTTAATAGCCAGAGAAATGTTACTTTCCTATAAAGGCTTCTGTTCATCCATTAAGTGACATGGAGAATATTCCTTTTATGACCTTGCTTATTTCTCTTAGCTTCTGTTGCTTTTCTCATTGGCCATTCATTAAAGAACCAAAAACCAAAAAATAAAGCAAAATAAAGGAGACCAAAAAAAAAAAAAAAAAAAGACCCATTTAACCGGAATAGAATAGTAGAAGGAATGGGATCTACAGACACAAAGAACTAAATTTAGGTCCTGGTTCTGCTACTGCCTTGTGGTCTCAGACATTTTCTTAACCTTCCCCAGACTTCTGCAGAAAATGTGTAAACTACATGTATCCTGCAGAGTTGCTGCTGAAATAAAATGAGGCAGTGTACAGACAACTCCTGGTACATTAACAGCCACTAAATAGGAACTCTTCCAAGAGTGCTCTTGAAGTTTTCTTGAAGGCATTCAGGAAGAGTGGCTCAGATGGTAAAGAATCAGCCTGAAACGTGGGAAACCTGGGTTTGATCCCTGGGTTGGGAAGATCCCCTGAAGAAGGGCATGGCAACCCACTTCAGTATTCTTGCCTGGAGAATCCCCAAGGACAGAGGAGCCTGATGAGTTATAGTCCATGGGGTTGCAGAGAGTTGGACATGACTGAACGACAAAGCACAGCGCAGCACAAGCTTATTTCTCTATTAGGCCAATTTCCCTGAATTTATGTCTCTTCCCTAGTAAAGCTACGGAATTAATTCTCAAATTCTTACCTTGGAATTCAAAATCTTCTTTTGCCTGGTCCTGTCTTGCCCCTGTAGCTTATTCCATACAATCTGTTTGCAGGAGTCTTTGGCGTTCATCAGCCCAGTTCATCCTCTCTACCACCCTGTGTGCATTCCCACTCGTACCCTCACTTTGTAATCCCTTCTCAGGCTTCCCCCCTTTCTTGAACTTGCCCTTTCCTTCCTCTTTGCCAAGTCCAACCCCTCTGGTATAGACTAACTCAAGTCCTTCCCTGAACAGACACTCTGATTTCTCCCCATATTGATTAGTTTTATACTGACCGGTTATATTAGGTGTTTTGACTGTTAAAAAATAATGTATTTTTAAGTGATCATTTAAACGGTCCTTCTTATTACCAGATACAGCTTGGCATGAACTATCTCGTGTAATCCTGACAATAAGCCCACATGGTAGGCCCTAGCAATTTACAGATAAGGAAACAGGCGCAGAGAAGTTAGTGGTTGAATGCACTTAATTTGACCTGAAGTCACAGAACTGGTTAATGGAAAATTCAAGATTTTAACCCAGACAATCTCATGTCAGAGACCAATCTGTTAACTGCATTGTAATCTTGAAAGAAGGAACACTTTCAGATATCTCTTTATATTAATTCCCTCGTGTCTGGTACAGAAAAAAATCCAAAGGGAAAGAAACCAATGGTTCTATAGAGCGTGGTGAACACAGGGGAGTGGCATGCAGTGAGGTCAGAGGTCTTATCAAGCAGTTTTGGAGGTCTGATCTTCATGGCACCATGGCCATCTCTACCTCTACCAGCAACCATGTGAGAAGAAGCAAGGATGACGAAACAGCAGCAGCAGCTTACAGGATATGCTGCAGCCACGGTGAGTTCTCAACCTGCATATGAAGGACATCGTTGCTACTCTGAAGGGCAGATTACTCCATTTCTGTAAAAAGGTAATTGCTAAAAGGACTTTCTACTCATAGGTTGGAATGTGATTCCTTGGAAACTTACTATGATTTAGAGACTCAGGATACAAGTTTGAGTTCCAGCTCTTACAATTTTTAGCTGTCAGGCTTGGGCAAGCCTGATTCCTTATCTATACAGTGATACTACTATTGTCAGTAATGTAGTTGTGAAGGCCACATGTTTATTTTTTTTTCAAGTGATGGTGTGATTATCACAAGCACAAAAATTATTTCAAGTTCGTAATCTTTTTGTGATAGCCTATCATTTCTTGGACAGTAAAATTACCTCCTCTTATGAATAAATTTGCATTCTACCTTATGAAAGCAGAACATAAATTTACACCAAGAGTTACTGCCAGTAGTAAGTGGAGATTTTCACTGGCAAATATGACATAGAGTATATGGAATAGGTAACAGCTTTCAAAGGAAGTTTCAGATGAAAAACTGAATTGCAGACTGTTTGTGAAGCTTGATAACATATATGACACATCATTCTGGGTGATTTACACTTAGAAGGAGCCTCCTTCAGATGGATGATTTTCAATTTCCAAATGGTAATTATAAACTTTGACGATCTGAGTCATATAATTATTTCATATTCTTCCAAGAAGGGTTTTTGCACTTTTGCATCAAACGTTTGTTTTATTTAAGGTGATTTTCTTAAGGAATCTTTTCCATTGAGATACCAAGCCAATAGGCAAATTGATTCAAGAGAAAGTTTGTTTTACAATCAGAATTTTCAAGGTTGAAAAAGAAATCCTACACCTACACTATTGTTCTTATTTCAGTTCCAGTATGGAAATGAATAGCTCTCCTTAGGAAATCAAATGAAATGGGTTTTACTTTTACATTACAATTTAAAATAAAAATCTGAATTAGTTAGTAGGCAATGCAATTTATATCAACCTTCCCCTCACAATGATCAGATGCCTAGTGAAGTCTTTATTAAGCATCAGTAATGTTAACTAGTTTCAGGTGGTATAACTCATATATATGATTTATTCAAGAAATTGGTTGCAAATGAGGATCCCCGAGGGGAAAGGTTCCAGCCTGGCTTCTTCCTTTTTAATAATATTAGCTTCTGTTTCTATGGAAACTGAACATCCTGTTTTGCTGTTTGGATAAGATGTCTTTAGATTTATTAAAGTAGATTCGAATAGTTAAAAATAATAGTAGCATTCTGCTCTGAATATAATATCACATAGACATTTTCACAGATGAGTTAATAAATCAAACTTTATTATGGAAGACTATTCTGTTATAAAGTGCCAATTACAAGTAGGGATTGTGTTTTTGAATTTCCGTACATTTCTAAGATAGTAACTCTGTAGTTCAGAGAGGGAAACAATTATTTTAAAATCATTTGAATACAGTATATCAATAGAAAAGTGGGCCATGGATAAAAACCATTATGTGTAAGTGTGAGTATACATACACACACACGCACACACACTACATACACATATAGCTAATAAACATAAAGTATATACATCTATAAATAATAAATATTGCATATACATGGTTAATAAACATCAAAATATATTCAACCATGCCAGTAATTAAGATATGCAACTTAAAACAATAAAATATCAATATTTACCTCCTTGATTCCCTGGTGGCTCAGGTGCTAAAGATTCTGCCTGCAATGCAGGACACCCATGTTCAATCCCTTGATTGGAAAGGTCTCCTGGAAAAGGAAATGGCAACTCACTCCAGTATTTTTGCCTGGGAAATCCCAAGGACAGAGAAACCTGGGGGCTACAGTCCATGAGGTCGTGAAGAGTTGGACATAACTGAGTGACTAATACTTTCAGGTTCACTTGTTACTTTCTTGATTAGTCAAACTGAAAAAGTGATAAAACCCAGTGGTGGAAGAGTTGTAGGAAAATAGGCACATGATGAGACTGTTGATAGGAACATAAACTGGTGCTAGTTTCTGAAGGGTACATTGACAATGTGTATCAAAACCTCAAATATGTATAAGCTCCTTGACCCAGACATTACACTTCTAGGAACTTATAAAGAGATAATCTAACAAAGATATTTATTATTGTATTGATTATGATAGAAAAAAGAGAGCAAATATGAAAATAAGCAAAATGTTTGTCACTGGGGAACTGTTTAAACTGATCAGACTATGTGAGAGAGTTACACTCCATGCTCTTCTGCTTACCAGCAGTTCCCTAGTTCCTAGTAGAAGGTCTAGACGCTCAATACAGTTTTTGAATGAGTTAAGATGATGGCATAGAACTGCAGTTAATTATCTGGAAAAATGTCCATAGTATGCTAAATAAAAAAAAAAAGTGACAGGAGAGACTATAAAATGTGATTACTTAAACAAAATCATCACCATATCTGTATATGCATTGATAAACTTTGAAATACTGCACACCATAACATCTGAATGAAACAGTGATTCAGAAGAAATGGACTGCAAATGTGAAATAGTTTTAAAAAATCTTAGCTAGTGTATTTTTCTCATATTTTCCTTCTATGTATATGCAAAGAGTGACAAAAAACTGATACCTGAAAATCTGTAAAGCAGTTCTTGCAAGAAATGTAAAGTGAAAATTCTACCCAAGAAAATATTCCATCATAGTTCAAAGGCAGTTTTGTCTTTTCCTTCAGTTCAGTTCAGTTCAGTTCAGTCGCTCAGTTGTGTCCGACTCTTTGAGGCACATAAATATGATGTGTCTAACAACTGATATTGTTGTGGGTGGGATGAAATATTGCACCTCTATATTGGACTATTGCAGCAATACTTTAATTGATTTCTATATTGCTTTCCAATTTATTCACCTATCCACAGCAGATTTAACTTCTAAAGCATCAATCTATTAATTGTATTTGCCTTTTCAGAAAATGTCAGTTCTCTTTGAGTACAAGGTAAGATCTGTTATTTACTGAATGTTTCCATCCCCCTCCCCCCAAACTTACAACCCCTAATGTGATGGTATTTGGAGGTGGGGACTTTGGGAAGTAAAATGATTTAGAGGAGATGGTGAGGTTGGGGCCTTTGTCATGGGATTAGTGCCCTTTTAAAAAGAGGCAGAAATATAAAAATATTCTCTCTCTCTTTCTCTACAAAATAAGGGCAAAGCAAGAAGCTGGCCATCTGCATGGCATCACTGACTCAAAGGGCATGAGTTTGGGTAGACTCCAGGATTTGGTGGTGGACAGGGGGGCCTGGTGTGCTGCGGTCCATTGGGTCGTAAAGGGTTGGACACAACTGAGCAACTGAACTGAACTGAACTGAACTGAAACCAGCAATAAGGCTCTCATCAGGGAATTGAGTTGATCAGCACTTGATCTTGGATTTCCCATCATCCTATGGGAAATAAATTCCTGTTGTTTAGTTCATTCAGTTCAGTTCAGTTCAGTCGCTCAGTCGTGTCCGACTCTCCGCGACCCCATGAATCACAGCACGCCAGGCCTCCCTGTCCATCACCAACTCCCAGAGTACACTCAAACTCATGTCCACAGAGTCGGTGATGCCATCCAGCCATCTCATTCTCTGTCGTCCCCTTCTCCTCCCACCCCCAACCTTTCCCAGCATCAGAGTCTTTTCCAGTGAGTCAACTCGTCGCATGAGGTGGCCAAAGTATTGCAGTTTCAGCTTTAGCATCAGTCCCTCCAATGAACATCCAGGATTGATCTCCTTTAGGATGGACTGGGTGGATCTCCTTGCAGTCCAAGGGACTCTCAAGAGTCTTCTCCAACACCACAGTTCAAAAGCATCGATTCTTCGGCGATCAGCCTTCTTCACAGTCCAACTCTCACATCCATACATGACCACGGGAAAAGCCATTGCCTTGACTAGACGGACCTTGGTTGGCAAAGTAATGTCTCTGCTTTTTAATATACTATCAAGGTTGGTCATAACTTTCCTTCCAAGGAGCAAGCGTCTTTTAATTTCATGGCTGCAGTTCATTAGGTCTGTGTTATTTTGTCGAGGTGGTCTGAGCTGAATAAGATAAGAACTCTTTAACAGGGCATACAAGGGGACTCCATGTTGGAGGCTTCATGAGTTCCTGTCAGTCGCCATCTACCCAGCACATTCACCATTCTACACCCAATTCCTTCAGCATCCTCTGCCACTTTCCACCTCTGATTCTTTGTTTATATTCTTCTGTCTACCCAGCTTGATCTTCTAGACTCGCAATCCCAGTCTCTGCTTGAGGAAATCCCTTGCTTGTTTCAAAATCACTCCACGATGCTTCCCAGACTGTCTGATTCATCAATGAATTGCCCCTTTACTAGGATAATATTATTGGAAATTGATTATAACACTTATCAAAGTCAGCCATGTTTAATTGTTGAATTTGAACACATCTGTGTCTAAATCCTATTTGGCTTTCTCTTTTCTACCCCTTCACATGCCCAGATACTGGGCCCAACACCAAACAAGGGCTTGATATTTATTGGGTAAATGTTGGATTCATTAAACTCTCTAATCAGAGTTCAGACCTAATATTAAAATATATTTAAATATATTTTAAAATATCCGTCTCTCCACAAAGCTAAAACAATATGAGACTTCACACTTTATTCCAGCATGAGGATTTCTGTACTTGGTTGACTACAGGTTATTAAAAACACGGTAGTAATCATAACACTTACTATGTACCAGGCACTGACCTGAATATTTTATAGGCATCATGACATTTAACTCAATAAGAATTCTATTGTGTGGATACTATTATACCTTCTCATTTTACTGAGAAAAGAACTTTTTGAGAGGTCAGGTAATTTCCTTAAGGTCACCCAGAGAGAAGCAATAGAACCAAGTTTCAAACCCAAGTCTGTCTGAATTTAGTTGGTGCTCTTAGCATCCAAAGTATACTGCTTCTTAATTCATGTTTTTATTTAGCATTTTATTCTGCCTTTGTGAAAAGTAAAAATAATAAAAAATTGACTGCTATTTGGAGTTTACAAATTAGAGCAGTATAATCTTCACTATATCTATTTGATTAGACTTGGTACCTCTCAGATTCTGAGTTTCTCTGTAGCATGGGATACCTTTGCTGCAGTGTTCTGATAGTCTCAGATTAAATACAACAGCATAGATTGGATTTCCTGATGATTTAAGATACTTCGCATAGGGATATTTAACATAGGTAATTCTGAAATTTGGGGGGGACAAATTAAGACTTAAACCTTAGACTTGGGTGATAGTGCCTTAAAGAGATGAAAAGACTAAAAAAAGTCCATGTACCATTAAACTAAATCAGATGAAAGTTAAACAAGTGAATAACACATTCTGCAATAGAGAAGAAAACATATGCTGTTCATGTAAAGTCATACGCAGTGAAGCAGGATGTTGCTCAAAGCTTTGCAAATTACATCACCTGTATAGTTGCTTCTTTCCCAGCACCTCTGCCCAAATTCTCAGGTCTCACCTTGTACCCTTGTACAAGGGTTATCTCACCTTGTACACCAGTCTGCTTCTGCTCCTTTTCTTCCCCCTTCATGTAGACAATGTTTATTGGCAGGTGTTAAGAGTGGAAAATAGTAACAAATCCAGATGTTGGGAAGGGAAGTAGGGTTATGGCTCTCCTCCCCCATGTGAGGATCTTGTAACCAGGCCAGTGGGATGGAAGCACTTTATTGTGGCCATTTTGGGCCAAGCATCCCCGGAGAACAAGCTCCCAGGTAGCAGGTCCCCTCACAAGGCAGTGAGAGGGAGCAGCCACCCAGCAGGGGCATAGTTTATGTTCCACCCCAGGCAGCTTAGTTCTTGCCCACCGAACACCTCAACAGCTTGGGGCGGGGGTTTTAGGGGATTGCACTAAACCAGGCGACTGTTCGTCACCAGGTCTTTTGTGTGGTCTTGAAAATTGCTGTTTACAGTGCCCTATTCATCATATTTCTTGACTTTCTGTCATTTATCATTTCTCTTCTGAGAGATATAAATCCACCGGTCAGAGAAGACTTGATTCATCACGGTTGTGCCGCAAATGCTTACTCCATTTTGAATTATTGGGTTAACTCTAAGAGTAAAGGCATGGAAATAAATATGTGTATTGCAAGTTAAATATTTAATACAGGCTGTTTGACTATTCTTATATAGCCCTCTACGTATTACTTCTACATCACTGGGAGCTTTCACTGGCTTCCAAAGACCCCCAGGAATATGTCTTTAGTTAAACAAAGTGGAGTTTATTGACTCATTGCAACAAGGGCAAACACATACCACAGGGAGCTGTGTGGCCACTCAGTAAAGGGATTTAAAACAGGCCTAATGTTATTATCTTTATGAAATCTCATCTAGTAACAGGAGGAATGAAGCCAAGCTTAAGCTATAATTAGTAAAGCAGCAGCTCTCCTGTCAGCCAGGATAGGGAATGTTCGTGATTTTGGTGACAGTGTTTGGACAATGTTCTTGTTTATGTCAGTGTTCAGAGATCGTTTGGAGGTAGTCTTGACTGTGTCATGATCCATCAGAGTCACAGAGTGTTGTGACTGATGTGGCTTTCATTACCTTGTTTACATCCAGCGGGAGAACCTTGCCCCTTGGCCCTGAGTGCCAGGCGAGTGTCTAGCAGTACTAAGGCTTAAATGGCAATGCCAGGCCTGCCTCTGACTGCCAGGGTCTGCTTTGCTTTTGCTCAGAGCCAGTAACCAAAGTTTAGAAACACTCTGTGTCCCCTGACCCCCACAACTGTGGCCTTGGGTAACTTGCTTATGAATGTGCTCAGTTGGTTGGGATGGATTTCTCCTTTGTCTCCAACCACCTTGATCCCAGTGTGGCTTTCAGCTAAATAATCAGATAATCTTTTTAAAAAGAATCTAATTTTCAATCTGCTTGGGAAATAAAAAAAAATTAGTAAAATATGTTCTCTTGGTTCCAAATATATTGCTTTTTAGCTTAGTTGTCTTAATTAGCATAATTTACCAACACTAAAAATAATTTCTAGAACAAAAACCTCTGAATATAGCAGTAAAGAGAGCTTATGTCCTCTTTAATTTGGAAATCAATTTTCCACTCACTATTTCACTGTAAAATCTTCAAAAGATCATGACAAAATACTGACTCTGATTCAAATCCTAAACTCTTGGGTTATTATTGTCCATTAACCATTTGAAATTCCTACCGTGAAGCATGGTGCTGGAGGTGGGGTAGAGGAAACACTTCCCTCTTGGTTTCAACTTCAGCTGTTTTCTAAGATTAGCTTCAGACATAATGGATTAAGAAAACAATCTGCAGGGCTCTCCTGGTGGTCCAGTGGTTAAGAATCTGCCTGCCAATTCAGGGTACACAGGTTCAATCCCTGGTCTGGGAAGATCCTGCACGCTGTGGAGCAACTAAGCCTGTGCACCAGCCTGTGCTCTGCAGCCTGGGAGCTACAACCATGAGCACTGCAGTTACTGAGGCCCACACGCCTAGAGCCCGTGCTGTACAATGAGAGCAGTCACTGCAGTGAGAAGCCTGAGGATGGCAGCTAGAGAGCCCCTGCTCTCTGCAACTAGAGAAAAGCCCGCATGCACCAACAAAAACCCAGCATAAGAACAAGAAAAAGCCCAAGGTAACCTTGAGAGAAACAATGATCACAGTTGATCACATGGTTGTCCTTCAGATAAAAAAACTCTGATGGCAGAGGACATTCATTCACCAAATCATTAATTAATTTAATGTATGTTTGATGAATTCCAAATCTGAGCCAAATTCAGCGCTCTGTCCTGGAACAGCAATGGTGAGCAAGAACAAGAAGCGCCGCTACTCACATGAGTTTTCTGTTAGGTAGGTGAGACATGAATCAAGCATGCAAAGTAGAGCCCATATAATTGTAGACAAAAGTCCTCTGATTTTTTTAAAAAATTTATTTTATTGAAGTATAATTAACTTTTAATGTGTTAACTTCTGCTATACAGCAAAGAGATTTAATTATACATATACATATATATTCTTTTTCATATTCTTTTCCATTGTGGTTTATCCAGGACATTGAATATAGTTCCCTGTGCTAAATAGTAGGACCTTGTTGTTTATCCATCCTATATATAATAGTTTGCATCTGCTAATCCCAAACTCTCAATCCATCCTTACCCCGTCTGCCTCCACGGCAGAAGTCTGTCCTCTGTCTGTTTCTGTTTCATAGATAAATTCATTTGTGTCATATTTTAGATCCCATGTATCATAAATACCAATCATAAATACCAATTCCATGGCATTTATCTGTCTCTTTCTTTCTTAAAGCAGTCCTCTGATAGAAGAGAAATAGTTTCCATGCAAGCATGTTAACAGCGGGACGAATTAGATGGGCGTTCAGGAAAGGCATTCCTGAGGAAATGATCCCAGAGCTAAGAAACAGTTGTAGGTAAGACACTCAGAGTTAGAAGGAGGGAGGATGGCTAAAGAACATTCCAGACAGAGGAAAGAGCAGTGACAGTCTTCTGGGAAGGCATGAATGGCACCTGTGTCTTGAATTGGGTTCCATGGGAAGAGACACTGAGATGGAGATCTACGATCAGCTGTTTACTGGACTCACACTTATAAGGAGGTGAGACAGGCTCTGGAGCTGGGGTGCCCCTTCAGAGCTGCCTCGCATTACACCCCTGTACCCCCTCGTGGACTTCTGTCCACAAAGTGGATGGGTCCTCAGGCGAGTTTGCAGAGGGCAATACCCAGGGTGGGACTGAGGCATGGATGTTAGCAAGCCACACTCCTGGGAGCTGGAAAATGAGTGTAGTGTCTAGGGCCTGGAAGAAAAGCCAGGCGGGATTCCAGGCCTCCACTGCTGTTGGACCTACGAGACTCTGTGGCTGGAGGGAGAGTGAGGGGCAGGACAGAGGTTGAAAGTTTGGGCATGGACCAGATTACAGAGGGCCTTGGAAGCTGCCTTAGGGATTTCAGACACTATATATATTTGTGTGTGTGTGTGTGTGATGAAGACCATTTTTTAAAGTCTTTATTGAATTTGTCACAATTTAGCTTCTGTTTTATGTTCTGTTTTTTTGGCCAAGAGGCATGTGGCATATTAGATCCATGACCAGGGATCAAACCTGCACCCTCCACATTGGAAGGTGAAGTCGTAACCACTGGACCATGAGGGAAGTCCCCAGACTTTATCTTAAGAGCCACTGAAGGGAATCAGAATGACAAGGGGTCAACACAGCTTGCAGCTCCCAGACAAGGTGATCCCCATAAATTACAGTGTAGCTGTCCCGGATGTTTCTGCCTCCTTTCAAACTGGCTCAGTTATCTGTATTAACTACACTCAAGGACATCCATTCCAGCCCTCCTGGGTGTTCTCTTTCAACTTTCCCGACTCTGAAGCCAGGTAGGAATAGAAAAGAAAAAAGTGAGTTGGGTGATGAAGAAATGAGAAATATTTGTGACTGTGGGCTGAAATATTCTTGCTCCATATAAATGTATTCAACTTCAAATGTTTAAAAAATACTATGTAAGACATGTTTTATTCTACTGACTACTTCCCCATTATTAAATAGCTCTCAAATATAATATGTAATATAAGAACACCATTTCCTTAATAACACATAAAGCATGTTACTGTGTGAGACTGTTGTTGTTGTTGAAAGTCGCTCAGTCTTGTCCAACTCTTTGTGACCCCATGGACTGTAGCCTACCAGGATCCTTGGTCCATGGGATTTTCCAGGCAAGAGTACTGGAGTGGGTTGCCATTTCCTTCTCCAGGGGATCTTTCTGACCCAGGGATCGAACCCAGGTCTCCCGCATTGTAGGCAGACGCTTTACCGTCTGAATTTTTGGTGTCAATTGACAGTGTTTCGTTAGAAAGATTTTGTTTCACATATAGCTATATTCTGTATCTCTGTAATCCCTAAACCTACATGAAAAGGACATTAATAATACAAACAGAAAAATTAATTTGATTTAGTAAAACCACATCACAGACTTGATAATGCTATATCAAAAATGCACCTTTTTTGTGTAGATGTCCAATCAAATCTTGATGCTATTATTATGAATCATTCTTTATGTTCTAATGCTCTAGTATGTGATGGATCCTGCAAGAACTCCTGAGAAGCAGCAGAAATGATTCTTGCTAGGATCCTTCCACTGGAAAGATGAATCATGGTAATTCATAAAAACCATGGTGAGCTCCTGCCTGACAGTTTAATAGCTTTCCTTTTAGTCAGTTGCTGTAAGAATCTAATTTTGAGCCTATTCATTTGTGGAAAAGGTCAGTGTAATTTCCTGATAACTCCTGTGGCCTCCCCCAGAAGGAGTTGTCTTCCAAATATAACAATGATGCGGGTGCCATGTTGTGTAAAGGTAATGTTCTGAGGTGTTTTTCCACTGAGTGATGCTACCTAAGGCCAGATTCGCAGATACAAACCTCCCCGTGGATGTCATGCTAGGCCTCCTTCTCTCTTCCTTCACAATCAATCATTTAGTCAATCAGCAAGTCTGGCAAGTTCTGTCCCTTAAATGACTCTCTTCTCTCCATCTCTCTGCCATTACCATTGACAAGTCTACCACCATCACCCCCTTGCTGAACTCCCATACCTCCCTTATAACTCATTCTCTAATCTCCCATACCCCTCCATTTCAGGTGAATAGTCTGCAATTAATTACCCCTGAGTTTATGTCCCAAAATACAAATATGATCAGGTACTCCCCTTGATAAAACCCTTTAGGAGCTTCTATCACCCTATTCAGGAGCTTCCCTGGTGGCTCAGTGGTAAAGAATCCATCTGCCAAGCAAGAGACTTGGGTTTGATCCCTGGGTTGGGAAGATGCCCTGGAGAAGGAAATGGCAACCCAGTCCAATATTCTTGCCTGGGAAATTCCATGGACAGAGGAACATCAGTTCAGTTCAGTCGCTCAGTCGTGTCCGACTCTTTGCGACCCAGTGAATCACAGCACGCCAGGCCTCCCTGTCCATCACCAACTCCCGGAGTTCACTCAAACTCATGTCCACAGAGTCGGTGATGCCATCCAGCCATCTCATTCTCTGTCATCCCCGTCTCCTCCCACCCCCAATCCCGCCCAGTATCAGACTCTTTTCCAGTGAGTCAACTCATTGCATGAGGTGGCCAAAGTATTGGAGCTTCAACTTTAGCATCAGTCCTGCCAATGAACACCCAGGATTGATCTCCTTTAGAATGGACTGGCTGGATCTCCTTGCAGTCCAAGGGACTCTCAAGAGTCTTCTCCAGCACCACAGTTCAAAAGCATCAATTCTTCGGCGATTAGCTTTTTTCACCGTCCAACTCTCACATCCATACATGACCATAGGAAATAGCAGGCTACAATCCATGGGGTCATAAAGAGTTGGACACAACTTAACAACTAAACAACAACACCCATCACCGTATTTAGCCTGTTCATAAGCCATTTACCACTGCTGTCTCCACAGGTGACTCTAGGTTCTGTGTTGCTTAGAAGGACACTCTTCCATTGATCCTTAGGAAAAGTCTTTCAAAAGTAGCCTAGACATGACAAGCAGTTTTTCCAGTTGGAATCTGGTAGGAATGATTACTCTTCAGCAGAATAGTCATGATTATTTCAAATTCATACTTAATATATCCCCTTTGCATTGTTAAAATTAGAGTGAATCAATTCCTGTATGTGAGGGCCTGTTGAAATTTTATGCTATAATTCAACAGACCCTGATGGTGCATTTTATTGATAATTACAAGGATGACTAAAATAAAACCCTTAACCCTGGGGAGATTAAAATCTATTTTTGAGATCAAGACTCTGAAAAAACTAACTAGAATTCTGTGTTGGCTGTACAATAGAAGTAGTAAGTGATGAACACAATTCATTTTGCTGAAGGTACCAGAAAAGATAGCATTTGGTTTGAGTTTTGGAGTAGAAGGAACAGCAAATGAGCTCTTCCAGGATTAGAAACTTAGGAATGATATGCAAAATGGCAAAAAAAGGTAAATAGGGCAGGGGTAGGTGGACTGCAAAGGAGACAGCGTGGAAGATATTAACTGTATAAGTGATGAGTCGACTATAGCTGTATATGACAGTGAGAGTGAAAGAGTTGAAAATATTCTGATATTTCTTGCAGGTGTGGCAGCCAGTCTTCAAGATGACTCCCTATGGTCCACACCTCCTGGCATTACTCCCTTTTGTAGTCCCATCTCAGATTGCACCAGGGCTGGTCTTTTTGGCCAATACAATATGCGAAAAGTGATGGTGTGTGATTTTTAGTATTAGGTTATAAAGTAACTGTGGCTTCTGTCTTCATTGCTCATTCTCAGATATTTGCTCTGAGAAAGCAGCTGACTTCTAATGAGTAGCCCTACGTATAAGTCCACATGCCGAGAAACTGAAGCCTTTTGACAATGGCTGTGTGAATGAGCTCAGAAGTCAATTCTCCAACCCAAATTAGCCATCATATGACTATGGTCCCAGCTTGACTACCACCTCATGAGAGATCCTGAGCCTGAACCATGAACTTAATCCATTCTCAGAATCCTGACCCTCAGAAATGGTGTTGAATAATAAGTGTTTATTGTCTCAAGTTGCTAAAGTTGGGGAATATGTTACACAGCAATAGATGACAAATAAACTGAGTTACAGGGCAGATCTGATTAGCTAAGGTAGAAAATGCAAAAAAGGGGAACCAGTATGCCAAAGAGATGAATGACTTGATTTTTGACATGTTTTGGTTGTGCTATCTCTCTAAGTCTCCTCTCATCTGGTATTTGGGAACAGATGTAGATTTGTAACCTGGTATAGAATGGTAGTTCTCAAGTTTAAATTTCCATCAAATCACCTGAAGGGCCTGGTAGACAGATTACTTAGCCCTGCTTCCAGAATTTTTGGTTATAGATCTGGGTGCATGAACATTAAGTTGCTTCAGTCGTGTCCAACTCTTTGTGACTCATAGACTATAGCCTGCCAGGCACCTCTGTCCATGGGATTCTCCAGGCAAGCATACCGGAGTGGGTTGCCATGCCCTCCTCCAGGGGATCTTCCTGACCCAGGGATCGAACTCACATCTCTTACATCTTCTGGATTGGGAGGCAGATTCTTTACCACTAGTGCCACCTCCCAAATTTGTATTTCTAAGAGATTCATAGGTAATGCTGATGTTTCTGGTCCAGAGGCCAAAGTTCAAGAACCAGTGGCAAAGAGTGAAATTGAGAAGATAACCCAAAGTGATAGCATTTATTAGAACCAACATTTCTCTCTCTGGCACTATATGTGCACCATAGATCATTTCCTTGCTCTGTAAGGTACTTACATACTCAACACCTCTGCTCTAGATTTATAATGAATTTCTTTCTATTTATTGTACTATTGATTTTTCTCTTAGTTTTGTATTTATAGCTGTAAATGGTTTCAGATGGAAATAGACACATTTAGAAAAAATCCAGAGAGAATTTTTTATAAAATATTCAACTGTGTCCTATAGGATTCACATCTCTTCTTAGATTGCTGGAATAAATCTCTGGAGATTTTGCTTTGACAACCAGGAGGACTGATTACATAGACCTGAGATCAAAATTGTGTGGTGTTGAGCTCTGCACGTCAGCAGATAATGCATGGCAACCAATTAGAAGTGAGGCCATTTTCATAATGAATAGTTGCTACTTAGAGATAAAGGGTTGTGTTTCTGAACTCTTTTGCAAGTTTACAATATGTACCAATTAAACATTTCATTCATGTAATTAGCTAAACAAGGAGAGCTAATAAATTGATTTTTGTCTTCTTAATGAATTTTTATTTTTTTTAAATGGAGGCCCTTATGGGTTTCTTTTTCGTGTCAAGCATTTTGGTTTACACATCTTCTTCCTTGGCCAACATAATCTCTGTTGTTCCATTGGAGAAAGTTGATCCCTCTCTGACTTAGGTACACTGGTTTCCTAGTAACCGATCTCTTTTGTTGTTACTTTGAGATAGAATTCCAACCTGGCTGCCTAGTGGCTGTGTTTGTCTGGATTCCCTGCCAACAAGTGCTGGATTTTTCATGCTGGGATTCCAATGCCAACCACCTTCCTTGCAACACCTTCATCTATTGCCTCCACCTTAAGAACCAATAGATTACACATCTTGCCCATGTGTAAAATCTCCCTTACCTCCTGAACATTTCCTATAGCTGGAGTTTGGGGCTTATCTGCACATTCAGGTACCTATCAACTTATCCTCCGAATTACCAACTACCCTTTGCTTGATCATTTGTGTCTCACTAGACTTCAAGCTCCAGCCTTCTCCAGTCTTGTTCACTTCATCACTAGATAAACCACAGTATGTCCTGGGGAAGACAGAAAAAAGAACAAGGCGGGTGTGTGTATAGATTACAGAGAATCAAGGACAACTTCCTCTTGGAATGATACTGTTGGTTCACCCTGAGAGCTGAAACCTAAAACCACCCTTGCGTCACCATATTTGTTCTGTCATATTCATTTGTGTATAAAGAAAAGGACAAACTTCCGGTTATCATCCAAGCTCAATGACCAATTAAAATATCTTGTTTTAGCAGACAATTTCCACTAATCACTTTTACCTGTTCTCAACCACTTCTCCGTACAGAAAAGCTGGTCAAACTCTCAATCAGAAGGTTCGTATTCATGTGAGCTGACAGGGGGAATAACTTCCTTGGCAAAGTGCTATATCAGGATATCCAGAGCATTCTTGGCATAGAACTTAGAGCATAATCAGCTCCCAAAGGCAGGACAAGGAAGGTAGCTGTTTCACAGCCACCCATTAGAGTAATAAATAAATGCATCCCCAAAAAGTTCCTGGAAATCCAGGACTGGAAGGAAGCAGAACCTAACAACACTCAGATTCTGATCCTATGTTCAGAGGCTGTGTGGTTTTTTGATACAATAAGGATGAAATGTTACCAGCTAAAACTGATGTATCAAACATAGGTTTGTTTTACTCAAGTGTGCTACACAAAGAGGTGAAAAGGTGAGTTTTATCTCCCAAATTTGGCTAACAGCTTACCAAAAATTTGCGTGTTGAAAAAGCCTCCCACTTATTTATGCTATTGCTGATACCGGTTCTGTAGGATTTTGGTCACAGGTAGCATAAATGCCCATGTGATGGGGTGGAGGTAAGGATGTGTGTGTGTGCACGTGTGTGCACATGTGTGCATGTACTTTACTTCCCAAATTGTCACACAGTACTGGGGTCTTGATGACCTATGAATGACAGTTTTATGTAAATCTCTTCTCTTTTTAAAAAAATGTTAAATTTTTATACATTTCTATTTACAGTTATTACAAAACATGGGCTCTGTTCTCTGTGTTGTATGATATATCCTTGAGCTTCTCTTATAACTCTCTTCCCTTAGAAACTTTCCTTTTAATGAACCTACTTCCCCTGCTCCTGCAAATAGTCAGCATGTGTTTAGTTAATTATTTTCTGTGACGAATAGTATTTTTTTTTAAATTTTGTCTATTTTGGCATATCTCAACACAATCTGAGTGACTGACTATGCCAGGTTGTCCAGGACTGAGGGGTTTCCTGGCATGTAGGATTCCTTTTGCTAAAACCAGATGTGTCTTTGGCAAACTGAGACAACTAGTCACCTTAACACTCCGACACCACTTCACATTGGTGGTTCTTAAAGACAGATCTGAAAATATTCAGATTTTTGACAGAGAATATCTATTCAGCAAATCTTTCCTGAGATGCTCTCTGAAAGATAGGCCATTAGGTATTATTTGAAATAGAGTAGTGTTTTTAGATGAAATTAATCATGAAAATACAGATGAAAAACTTCTCTCAGTGTTTTATGAAATTAGCTTTCTATTTTTATTGCCTTCCTCAAAAATCTCTTTTTTCGTGTTGACAGAATGGAATGTATATAGCTCAGCATAAGCTTAACCACCAATGAAGGAAGAATTGAAAATATAATGGACATATTTCCTTAGAAAAACTGCAAATATTATTGATTCTGTTTTGATTGCTCACAAATTCTAAGGCATTTTTATGGATCTCCCACCTTGGAAGGGTACCCTGAAAGTTAGTACCGTTTTACTAACCTTTTCTTTTTCCCCTTGCACTAGCCTCTGACAACCATTCTTTCCTCTGTTTCTGTAAGTTTCATATTTGTTTGTTTTTTAAAATAGATTTCATATATAAATGATACCATGTACTATTTATCTTTGTCTCTCTGGCTTATTTCATTTAGCATAATGGCATTAAGGTCCATCTTCTGTTCAGTTCAGTTCAGTCACTCAGTTGTGTCTGATTCTTCACGACCCCATGAACCGTAGCACGCCAGGCTTCCCTGTCCATCATCAACTCCCGGAGTTCACCCAAACCCATGTCCATCGAGTCGGTGATGCCATCCAACCATCTCATCCTCTGTCGTCCCCTTCTCCTCCTGCCCTCAATCTTTCCCAGCATCAGGGTCTTTTCCAGTTAGTCAGCTCTTTGCATGAGGAGGCTAAAGTATTGGAGTTCCATCTATGTTGTCACAAACGACAAGGTTTCTTTCTCTCTCATGGGCAAAGGTTTCTTTCTTTCCCATGGGTAAATATGACATTGTAAACATATACCACATCTGTATCCGTTCATCCACTCATGGATGCTTATGTTGTTTCCATATCTTGGCAATTATGAAGAATGGTACAATGAACAGGAAAGCACATATATCTCTCTGATATTCTGTTTTCAATTTTTTTTTTGGATATATACTCAGAAGTGGGATTCCTAGATCTTATGGTAGTTCTATTTCTAACAGTTTTCTTTTTTTGGCTGCATCATGTGGTTTATGGGATCTTAGTTCCCTGGCCAGGGATTGAACTCAGGTCCACACAGTAAAACTGCCAAGTTCTAACCACTGGACTGCCAGGGAATTCCTATATTTCTAATTTTTTGAGGAACCTCCATATTGTCTTTCACGGTGGGAATTTACATTCCCACACAAAAAGAATAGTCCTCTTTCTCCACATCCTTACCAACACCTATCTCATGTCTTTTTGATGATAAGGTCTGAGGATCTAATGTAAAACATGGTGAATATAGTTGACAACTGTGTAGTATAATCAAAATTTTCAAAAAGAGTGGAACTTAAATGTTCTCATCTGTATGTTTGTGCGTGTGTGTATATAAAAAATGTAAGGTGATGGATCTATTAATTAACTAGATAAAAGGACTTCTTTCACAATGTAGTTGTATATCAAACCACCACCACGCATGCTTCAAATATTTTACAGTTTTATTTGTCTAGTATACCTCAATAATGCTGTTTTTGTTTTTTTAAAATCTAAAGAACCCACCTGCTGTTTCAGGAGGCATAAGAGACATGGGTTGGATCTCTGGGTTGGGAAGATCCTCTGGAGGAGGGCATGGCAACACACTCCAGTATTCTTGCCTGGAGAAGCCCCGATGGACAGAAGAGCCTGGGGGTCTACAGTCCACAGTGTTGCAGAGTCAGACACGACTGAAGCGACTTAGCATGCATGCACATATGCACTCTAACCTGGTGGGGACCCTTGACTCAGAGCATTTCATTCTCTTTGAAGAAGTAATCGTGAATGAAAAAAACAATTGTGCCAGTTTCTAGCAAATGAAAAAACATTGATATAGGGTTCTCATCATCCTTGAATGAGCTGGCATCTTCAGAAAATTTCTTCCTTTTATGCATGTGACTGAGGAGGCTGTGTTTATGTGCATGCCAAAGAATCCAGTTTTTAACACCTGCAAAATTTATTCACTTATTTATAGCTATGTCTTACATTTGTACAGATCAAACCTTGATGTCTCAGATGTCTTGATGCACAGGGAAAAATCAGGGCTTAAAACAGTTCCAGGGACTTTAAACAGACTTATAGGAAAAGAGATCAGATTTGTGGTTACCAGAGTGGGGAGGGATGGGAGGGAATAGGATGAAGGCGGTCAAAAGGTACAAACTTCCAGTTACAAAGTAAATAAGTACTAGAGATGTAATGTACAATATGACAAACATAATTAACATTGCTGGCTGTTATACATGAAAGTTAAAAGAATAAATCCTGAATGTTCTCATCAAAAGAAAAAAAAATCTAATTTTTAAACATTGTATCTACATGAGATAACATATTCACTAAACTTATGGTGGTAATCATTTCATGGTATATAGAATTCAGATCATTATTCTGTATATCAGTGCTATATGTTAATTATATCTCAGTAAAACTGGAAGGAAAACAAAAAACAAAGAACAACAACAAAAACCTGTTCCTAGAACTTCACATAGAATGTTTTATGTTCTTTCTGCCTGAGATGCTCTTACCCACTTTCTCTGGAAATAAACAAACAAACAAGGGAAAGAAAGCCAAACCAAACACGTACTCATCCTTATATGTGAGCCTAATGTCACTTTTCCTTGGACTGCAAGGAGATTCAACCAGTCCATCCTAAAGGAGATCTGTCCTGGCTGTTCATTGGAAGGACTGATGCTAAAGCTGAAACTCCATTACTTTGGCCACCTCATGCGAAGAGTTGACTCATTGGAAAAGACCCTGATGCTGGGAGGGATTGGGGGGCGGGAGGGATTGGGGGCAGGAGGAGAAGGGGATGACAGAGAATGAGATGGCTGGATGGCATCACTGACTCGATGGACGTGAGTTTGGGTGAACTCCGGGAGTTGGTGATGGACAGGGAGGCCTGGCGTGCTGTGATTCATGGGGTTGCAAAGAGTCAGACACGACTGAGCGACTGAACTGAACTGAACTGAATGTCACTTTTCTGACTTTTCAAACTAAATTAGGCATCACCTTGCTCCAGTTTCACTTTTCACAATGCCTTGCTCAGCATCCATCTTAGTCTGTAAAGCAGCACTGTTTGTGTGTTAACTTAATAATGTCCATCTCTCCATCGAGTGTACACCCTGTGGGGGCAGAAATCTTGTGGGTTTCGTTGCTTGCTCTCTCCCTAGGACCCAGCACATGCCTCCCCAGTGCATGGAGGCACTCACTGCACATTTGCTGAATGAATACAGGAGTGAAAATGATCTGAGATATGGGCTCCTAGAGAAACATGTAAGCTTCCACAGAATTTACCATAGCACTTCCCATTACACATCATGATGCTTTCCTGGAAAAATGGTGCTCAACTCAAAAGGCATTAACATTTAAACTCTAAGCTATATTTTTACAAAAGGTCATAAAGTATTTAATGAGAAGCACATTGAGAAAAAAAAATTAATGCCTGTGCACTGTATTTTAATGACAGGTTAAGTGACAGTACAGGGTACCAATGAAAAGGGCAAGATTAGGCTTTAGCCCTTTGGAAGCAAGTTTTTGATGGCCTAGCTGACCACTTAGTGTCATGATGAGAATGCTATTAAAAGCCAGCTTGGCTGTGGCATTTCGGAAAAGATGACAACTAGGTCGTTGGGCAGATGACAATCAGCTCTCTCAAGAAGATCATCTGAATGTTCCTTTGCAGGAGAATCAGTGAATGCAGTGTCACATTTGACAGGACAAAGGGCAGAGAGTACTGCTGTGTTAACAGAAACTCAGATCATAGCTGGTAACAGTCTTGCTGTATTCAACATCGACAAGGGGACAGTTGAAAAGTTGCTTTTAATGATTTAATTGGCTGCACTACTCTTTTAAGTGGAAATTCATAAACTAGAATTCACCCACAGGCGAACAACCTGGATGATGGGAAGGGTTGACAGACTGGAAAAACTAAAGACACACAATGTTATGTTTACACATGGTGCCAAAAGGCTAAGCCTTAACCCTATCAGAGCAGAGCATGTTTGTGTCGTGTTACTTGTTGTTCAGTTTCCAAGGCGTGTTCAACTCTTTGCCACCCCACGGACGGCCGCACGCCAGGCTTCCCTGTCCCTCACCATCTCCCAGAGTTTGCTCAGGTTCATGTCCATTATATCAGTCGTGCCATTTTAACAAGGTACTTTTGAAGTGACAGAGGTGTGTAGTAATGCAACCAGAGCCTTTATGAAGTAGTGAGTTCCCTATCACTGGAAGTGTCCAAGCAGAGTCTGGATGATCTTCTAAAGTGGCCTTTATAGAAAGGATGCTCATATTGGGCAAGATTTCAATTTACCTTTAAGGTTCAATTCTAGAATTATTCTAAAACTCTAAAATCTACATGAATATCAGGTATACAGGTTAAAAAAATAAAGGTGCTTCTAATCATCTGAAACTTCTTTCATGTGAAAAGAAAGCAAATTTTCAGATGTCCCATTTTCTGCTTCCTTCCCTTCACACCTATTAATAAATCACTTACAATAATTGACCACATTTACTACTACTCCCACCATTTTACCTCTCCACCCACCACATCTCAATCTGCTGAAATCCAGCTTTCCTCTCCTAGGTTTTGTCTGCAATGTGTCTTGTTAAGGTCACCAATCACCTCCTTATTAATAAATGCACTTGAAAATTCTGAGTCATGATAACATTTTCTGGAGCATTTACCTCCTGGGCCACTCCCATCTTCTTTAAATACTGTTGCCTCTGGGTTTCTGCAGCCTATGCTTGTGTGTTTGTTCTCCTATTTCTTTGACTACTCTGTCACCTTGAGGCTTTCTCTTCCTCTGTCTCTACAGTGTAGCATTCCTGAGAGTTCCATACCTGTTTACCATCATGCCGCTGGCTACACATATATTATCCTGATGTAACTTAAAGACACAACCGTAATATCTTTTTTTGTTTTCCTCCTGGAAAACCAAAATCCTCTATTTCTTATATTCCCTGCCTTACCCTGACTACAAAAGTATATATGTATGTATTGACATATACTTTTATAATATTAAAATATATAAAAATATTATATGTGTAATCATATGTGTATATAGACACATATATTGTTTACTTTTGTTGCTTTCCCTCAGACTACTCTTCCCAAACACCACTGGTTTAGAATTAAAAAACAGCTCTGTGTCTTCAAGATAGAATGCTAAGGAATAAATTTAGGTTGCTGCATAAATTAGGTACCCTTTAGTATGTGTACTATTTTATCTTCTGAAATATCTGTTCCTTCTCATTTTTAAAAAAGGAAGGAATTAGTTTGTGCTACAATTGATGCTACAATGCAAGTATTTTTGACTAAATAGGATTACTTTTGCATATCTGGAGGCATCTTGCATACTTTTTTTCCTTCCCAAATTATATTCTCTCCATTCTATAGTTCAAGTTTAGCTAAGCATATTTGCATGCAAATCTGTTCCTAGACAATGAAGCTGAAAAGAAATGTTCCTAAGCAATTCATATATTTGTAAAAATCTTACTTCTTGCTTATTATGAAACTTTGTTAAAAACTGCCAAAAATGAAAATTGAAAGTAGACCAAATTTAAATTGGGACACATTTAGAAACTGCTTTTAACAACTTCTACCACGTATTATGAAGATTTTATGAAGAGTTGGTATCTCTATATTTAGTAATGATAATCCATAAATATAATGGAAGGTTTATATAGACTGAATTTTTTAATTAATTCTTTGTAGGAAACAGTAGGGATGATCAAGATATTTCTGAAAATTAAAAATGTTTTGAAATGTCATTTTGAACAAAAATAAAATTAATCCTTTCTAAAGTTATGAAAAGGGAATTAAATGGAAGGGAATAAATTACAGTCATGTTGTTTTATCACATAGGATTATATCCTCAAATACTCCTTACCTTTTCCACCTTCTTTTTGATGATTCAAAGTGATTGCACACTTTTCCCACAGGGATTTATTTTTTCTAAATTTTTTATTTGTGTAAGATCTAGTTAAAGTCACTCAAAAATGTATAAACATTTATTGTTAGTTCATATGTACAAGTAGTAGTTGTCACTCCTCTGGAAAATGTCCAGTAGATAGCACTACCCTGTAAATGTAATTATTTGAAATTGCTTATTGTACTGGATCATGACTTATCACTCCAGAATAGATCTATTCTTGGTCTAGGAAGATGATGGATTGACTTCTGCTTTGATGTCATGTGTTTTTCCTTTACCAAATTATTCCATTCAACATTATGAGTTTTTGACAAATGAGATAATGATAGCCCTGGGGAAGTGACATACTCTGGAAGGAATTCTGTTATTAGTAAAAGAGGTAACAAGAGGAAAATTATTTGAAGAATGAAAGCTGTGAGGCTTTATAGATTGTTTTTAGAGCAATGAGTGCACTTCAAATAACTAAAGGAAATTAATTAGGTAATCTTTGGGATGGCTAGACTTATTCTTCAAATCTAATGAAATGAAAAAAAATCTTTGAATGAAAAAAAGAGTAAAACTTTCTTGGAATATTCAAGTGTCAAAAAAGCTGCCTTGTTTTAAAACTAACATAAAGAAGTCAGTAAAGCTAACATACCTGTGTTATTACTTTGTGGATTGATAAATATCCTTAGGGCAGGTTTATGTATAAATATACAGTAACTTTGTAGGTTTATTTAGCTTCATCTCATACAGATACAATCTTGGCTTTCTTCAGATATGTTTTAATAATACAGTGATATACAGCACTGTAAAATCCTTTTATTCAATTCTGGGTTTTAGTTGTTTAGAGCAAAAGTTTTATAGGACCAAGATCTGTATAGTCTATGGCATAAAAATATCTGTTTACATTTTTCATAGGAAAAAATAAGGATGTAATATTGAACTGTCTACAAAAATTCAGAGTAAATTTTTATCTAAAGGGTACATTTCACTTTTATTGTTTAGCTACCAAATCAGTGTAAGAAATGATTGATGTTGTGCCTGTCAAAGTCCCCATGCATTGTGCAAGCACTCATTTTTGACACTCAAAAGAGAGAAACAATGTGAATAGATATTAAAAGGAAATCACTGTTAAAAGAGATTGACAAAGAATATGGGATTAAAGAATTTATTAATGAAGTGATGATTTTTAGAGTGTCTTCTTCATTTCTAACTATATAATAAAAAGAAAAAAACCTTCAAAGTGTGAATGATATACTATTTTCAATACAAATGCCCCTTTGTAGTTGGTAGCTTAGTAGCTTTTAGCTAGGATACAAGATCTGGCTGACACTATTACTGGTTTATCTGTCAGATAATGAGTGTACTCCATTGTATCACACTATGTCTAACACAGAACAGACACTCAAGAAATGTTTCTTAAATGAATAGACAAATAAATCCTTTTCTTCCCTTCCTGCTATCTCCCTCCAGCTCCACAACCCTCCACCCTGACTCTGTCTAGGTAGCTTTATCATAACAGTCATATTGATTGCTTCCCGAATCTCAGACACATTATACTTCACGTGTGTCATTTTATTTATGCCACAAATTAAATAGGTTCTCTTCCTCTCCACTCTGCAGATGTGGAAACTGAGGCTCAGAGGGATTAATTAACTTCCCCAAGGCCACACTTGTGCCTCCGTCTCCAACGTGATGCTCTCCAAGCAACTCTTTTTGCTGCTGCTCGATTATCTGTTCTAAAATTCAAAGTTCAACCATGTCATCCATTGAATAAAATTTTTCAGTAGTCTTACAAATTTTAGTTAAAATTTAAACTCATAAACAGAAAGAACATATTTTTAAAAAAATCATTTGACCTTTACCTTATCCCTCTGTCCTTCTTTCTCATGAGTCTTATGATACTCCATCATTCATTTCAAACTTCTTTTAGCTTCCTATTAATGGCAAGCTGTTGAACGTCTGTTTACCTCTGCATCTATTGTTTCTTCTGGCTGAAATTCCCCTCTACCCTTTTATATTTGGCCAGTGCTTGTACATGAATATCTCTATCAGAACAATATAAAAATTTCCTAAATATTATTGTTATTTTAAAAGTGGGAATCATGAATTTCTTTTCTTCCAAAAAGTATTGTTTTAAAATGAATTACTAGCAAGGGGCTTCCCCAGTGGCACAGCAGTAAAGAATCTGTCTGCAATGGGAGAGAATCAGGTTCTATCCCTGGGTCAAGAAGATCCCCTGGCGAAGGAAATGGCAACCCAGTCCAGTAATCTTACCTGGGAAATCCCATGGACAGAGGAACACGGAAGCTACTTAAGTCCATGGTGTTGCAAACAGTTGGGCATGACTTAGTGACAAAACAATAAAAAAAAAATGGTTATAAGCATGTTCTAGTTCCAAGAGCTATAAACTCTTCTCACCCCTTTCAAGATAATGTAATTGGGATAATAATAAGCCTGCCCATCTTTAAGTAGGGCTCAGGGATAAGGAAACAATACCAGATAAGCCTCTACATTGTCATTCAGTCTCCCAGTCATGTCCGATTATTTAGAGAGCAAGGGCCTTGGAGAAGAAGGCCATACTTCTCCCAGTCAGGTCCAGTGGAGAGGTTGGGACAAAGCCCCAAATACAGGTGGGATTTTGGCAGCTGCTGCGTCCTCTGGCAAGACAGTCTTAACTGATGAAGGACTAGGGGCTAGAGGAGCCCTTTCACTTGCGGGAAGCTTGACTGCAAATCACAGTCTACAATCACGAAGGGTTAGGAACCTCTCTTTTTAGATCCACTCAGTCCTCCTGAATTGAACGTCTTTAAGCCAAGGATTAGATAAAAAGATAGTCACATCAATCTTTTGAAATCTGGGAGGACGAACATGGCTTGATTTGATTAATTTATTTTTTTAATTTAAATTCAAGCTACTGTCAACTAAGCACCCCCTGTGTCTAGGTTTTGTTCCAGCTATTGTGAATAAAGGGTCTCCTGAGTCAATGAGTGAGTAGCTTCTTTTCATAAGAACAAAGGGTACTGAAACAAAGGAGACTTCAGCATCTTTGAAATTAAGCAGAGTCTCCAGAGAGGAAAAACACATTGCATCTTGAGGAGCAAAGCAGATGCACTTATGATGAGTGAGTTCATCAGCTTGAAATACTATATATTCTTGAAATATTCGTATACCCAAGACTTTCACCCTGATTATTTTTGGACATTTAAAAAAACGTGCAGGCCGGTTTAATGAACTGAAGTATTAAAGGGTAGGAAATTTACTCCTATATATCTAATGCTATTTGGGATTAAAAAATATTAAGAAATTTGTACCTGAAAGATAGAACTCATAAAAATCATTGAATGATAACAAATTCCCATGGTGTTCATTAGCAGACCATGTGTATGTTTGAGAATGCCAGCAGGCAGCCAGCAAATGACCAGAAAACTCAGCCCAATGCCTTGAGCCCTTTGCTTAAAGTGCTGAGATTTTCTTAAAGATTTTTTTTTAAAATTTATTTTATTGGAGGCAAATTACCTTACATTAATATATTGGTTGGTTTTGCCATACATTGACATGAATCCGCCCCGGGTGTACATGTGTTCCCTTTCTTGAACCCCCCTCCCACCTCCCTCTTCCCCATTCTTAAAGATTTTTAAACCAGGTGAGTTCCAGGAATTTATAATAAGCTATGGTGGTTTTCTGCAACCACTGGGTGTTCAGTAGAGCAAAGCGGTCCTGAAGCCTCCGGATCACGTCTACTCAACAACTGTGGGTAATCTACAGCCACTACTGCCTTTGAGTTCTTCTCCAAAGTTTTATTTTCTACCTTTGTTTACCACTCTTCGTGTCATCCTCTGACTGTACCATCGTCTCCCACAGGATGCCGTGCCAGACAGAGGTGTTTGCAATGGAGGTTCATTGCATTTGAGTGAAAAGGCTACAACACAACCTCTCGGATTCAAGTGAATACTTATCTCTCCTTCCCTTTTCCAGCTGGCCAAAGCACATTGCTAAAGTAGGAGGAAAAATTCACCAAATTCTTAGCCTAAGTAAGAGGCTGAACAGAGTAGGAACTTAACCTGTACTCTTCCTGTGTGAGCTATGGTTGCCTTGTGCGATGTGTTCTCTGTGGAGAATGCAGCTATTTTGTAGTCTTTGCCTCTGTCTTACCCATCTCAATGCTTTTGATGCCAGGTTCTAGTCACTGAGTTTCTTCACACACTCTTTCACCAGGCTCTCCAATCCTCGCAACACTTTCATTGCTTTTATCAATAAAGTTCTCATCCTGTTGAAACATGGGTCCCTAAAGAGATCACCATTTAATATAAGACCATCAACCATCTGAGGATATTTATTTAGCACTTAAAATGTGCAGAGTAATATGTAAAATAGCCAGTGGGAACTTGCTGTAGGATGCAAGGAGTTCAGCCTGGTGCTCTGTGACAACCCAGAAGGATGGGATGGGGTGAGAAGTGGAAGGGAGGTTCAAGATGGAAGGGAACACATGTCTACCTATGACTGATTCAGGTTGATTCATGACAGAAACCAACGCAACATTGTGAAGCAATTCTCTTCCAAATAAAAATAAATAAATTCAAAAATAAAATGTGCAGGGTGTAATATGAGGTATGGTGGGGTAGATCCTAGTCCTCAGAAATCTTGCAGTCTAAGAGGAGGGATCCAACATCCGTTGGATCATCAAAAAACAAGAGAGGTCCAGAAAAACATCTACTTCTGCTTCATTGATTATGCCAAAGCCTTTGACTGTGTGGATCACAACTAACTGTGGAAAATACTTCGATAGATGGGAATACCAGACCACCTTACCTGCCTCCTGAGAAATTTGTATGCAGGTCAAGAAGCAACAGTTAGAACTGGACATGGAACAACAGACTGGTTCCAAATCAGGAAAGGAGTACATCAAGGCTGTATATTGTCACCCTGCTTATTTGACTTATATGTTCATGCGAAATGCCAGCTGGATGAAGCATGAGCTGAAATCAAGATTAACAGGAGAAATATCAATAACCTCAGATATGCAGATGACACCTCACAAAAAGTGAAGAACTAAAGAGCCTCTTGATGAAAGTAAAAGAGGAGAGTGAAAAAGTTGGCTCAAAACTCAACATTCAGAAAACTAAGATCATGACATCCGGTCCCATCACTTCAGGGCAAATAGATGGGGAAACAATGGAAACAGTGAGAGACTATTTTCTTGGGCTCCAAAATGACTGCAGATGCTGATTGCAGCCATAAAATGGAAAGACTCTTGCTCTTTGAAAGAAAAGCTATGACCAATCTAGACCGCATATTAAAAAGCAGAGACATTACTCTGCCAGCAAAGGTCATCTAGTCAAAGCTATGATTTTTCCAGTGGTGATGTATGGATGTGAGAGTTGGACTATAAAGAAAGCTGAGTGCCAAAGAACTGATGCTTTTGAACTATGGTGTTGAAGAAGACTCTTGAGAGTCCACTGGACTGCAGGGAGATCAAATCAGTCAATCCTAAAGAACTCAATCCTGAATATTCATTGGAAGGACTGATGCTGAAGCTGAAACTCCAATACTTTGGCCACCTGATGCAAAGCACTGACTCATTGGAAAAGACCCTGATGCTGGGAAAGATTGAAGGCCAGAGGAGAACGGGACGACAGAGAATGAAATGGTTGGTTGGTATCACCGACTCGATGGACATGAGTTTGAGCAAGCTCCTGGAGCTGGTGATGGACAGGGAAGCCTGGTGTGCTGCAGTCCATGGGGTCTCAAAGAGTCAGACATGACTTAGCGACTGAATTGAACTGAGCTGAAGAATCAATGCAAGTAAAAACCCAGTAGATGGTCTCTCTGTTTTCCTCCTGCTTCAAATATTGTCTCTGCCTTTCTTATCTTCTAGAACTGTTTTTTTTTTTTAAAAGAAAATTATTTACTCTTTTCCTTGTTTCATCACCAAACTCATTTAAGGAGAGAAATAATATCAGTGTAATATACACAATATAATATCAGGCTTGAGAGTACAGATGTGGAATTTAGGCAGAATTAGGTTGGATCATGTGCAATCATAAACTGTCCTTTGTATTTCAAAGATCTGCACCATACCAAGACTTAACAATCTATGGATCACTTAGTGGAGAGAGGATGGGATCAGATCTTTTGTATTCAAAGAATTAAAAAGAGATTCTGAAGAACCTGAGGGGAAAATGGGGGTGCTTGGTTAAAATTCTCTGCTCCTTCAGACTTTTGGGTGAGGGTTTGTGTAGCGTGGAGAATGGAGCTGGTGTGGTAGGCATCCTGAGCTAGGGCCAGAGCAGAGAGGATTCACTGTGGCTCCATCTGCCTCTGTGTCTCCATTGCCTACTTTCATAGTCCAGGGACTTAATGCTATCCTAACCACTCCGTGCAATCGACTCTTGCTATGAGCTCTGTTCCTGTCCTAAGCTGAAATGTGAGTGCTCCTCATAGTTTGGTCTTACCATATTATCATCTTTAGAAACTGCATGTACTTTCAGGTAGTGGGGCCAAACTTATAATGTTCTATGAATGACTGACCCAAAGTGAAACCTCCCAAATTTTCTTTAGTTAAGAAGAATGATAAACTAAGCCACAAAGGGTAAAGTCGACATCAGACAATGATTCTCAAGCAGCAGTGTGTATCAGAATTACCCAGGGCAGTTTTTTCTAAATACACAGGCCATCTCGTGATCAGACTCCACAGGAGAGTGATCTAGGTATATGTATTTTTCTCAAAGCTTCCCAAGAAACTCAGAACCATACTTCTGGTTAAAACTGTTGGCCTACGAGAATTTAAGCCCCTATTTAATCTACTTTTCCCCTTGATTTTAAGTACTCTGAATTAAATTTTATGACCAGTGAACTAAAGAAATACTTTCAGATGACCAATTAGGATTGTAAAGTGTCTGAAACAAAGAGTAAGCGAACCTTAGCTGAAAAGGTTTAGCATGTGGAAGAAAAAGATTAGAAAGACAAAGCATTGTTTTTGTCACAAAAATCAGACTGCCTGATTTGTGTAGGAGGAATCCAAAGGTTTACAAGAAGTGTAAACATACCGTCAACCCAACATCAGTGTCAAGTGAACTTGAGTCTTAACAACAGTGTCAAATGAACTAAAGTCTTACAGGGGTATACTTTAAGGGTCAATGTTTCATATAAACATTCCAACTTTTACAGCCAGATGTTGGTTTTGAATTTTTTGTCAGGAACAGACTGCTTGCATTTTAGGTCACTGTGCACTTACTCATCATGGAATCTTTCTGTATAGATTTTTTTTTTTTTTGTGCCAGATGTCATCTTCATATGAATAAAATAGAAAGCAGCTAGAAAAGTATGTCTTCAAATGCTTGCAGTCTGCATGGTATGTGGAAGACTCCTTAGACTGTCCGGTAGGATAAGTAAGTGGTTATTACAAGATGATTTCTCAACATGACTAGGAGTCAGAGCTGTCCAAGCCGAGAATGAAGTTCTGCCCAAGGTTTTCAGTTGGGTGGCACTGAGGGCATCAAAGATGAAGTTGCAGGAAGACTCACAGGGGTGAGTAAGACGAATGTTGCATTACTTGCAACATGATGTGACTCCAACATGATGTGGCTCCAACGTGATGTGACTGGGGGCCTGGGCTGTGGGTTGGAGTGGGAGGAATGAGTAGATGTGGTTGCTCTACCCGAGTGCCTTCTTTCAGAACATCTCTTTTTACAGATTTCAAGAGGCCAAAGCTCTTTTCTATAAGTGTTCTGATGGTAAAATCAGTCTATGTCCTGAACTCCAACGGACCTTACATTTGTGACAACCTACAATTCTTAGGTTTCTACAACTCCTCTCTCTGTCTTCCTCTCTTATTTCCAACTGCCCAAGTCTGTGTGTGCATGCAAGGTTGCTTCAATCTTGTCCAACGGTTTGCAAACCCATGGACTGTAGCCTTCCAAGCTCCTCTGTCCATGGGATTCTCCACCCCACTTGAGTGAGTTGCCATGCCCTCCTCTAGGGGATCTTCCCAACCCAGGGATCAAAATTGTGTCTCCTGCTTGGCAGGTGGATTCTTAAGCACCGAGCCACTTGGGAATTTCCCTCTATTCGTACACCTCAGAAACAGGCTTGCACTTCAAATGACATACATAAATTTTGACTTTGCTTTTATTCACCAGCATAAGATCAAAGGCTTGCTTTCCCATAAGTGTGTAAATCTAGGGAAAGAAAAGCCTTTGCCAATATCAGGAAAGATTATTTATTGTTTCTTTTCAATCTACAAGGCCTCTGAGTCTGTCCGAGCTAGAGATTAACCCATCAGCTAGGAATTACTGTTAGCAAAGCTGTCTTACTTGTCACACAAATCCTTGATCTCTGTGGGGCTCGGTAATTTATTTTGGAGTTGATAGGCATGTTTTCTGGTGGAGGTTGATCTCTCTTTACAGTTAAATATATTTCTGATGACCAAGGTATAAAACAAAAATCTATAAGTACTCAGTATTTTCCTTCTCACTGTCAAAGAACTATTTACCCACAAGAAATCAAAGTACCCAATGTGTAGAGAAATTCACTTTTAAGGCTCCAAGTGTCACCTCAAAAAGCATTCCATCCTTGCCAATGCTCATTACATTTATTTATGTATTTATTTTAGTGTTTTTTAATTTTTTAAAAAATTTTATTGGACTATAGTTTATTTACAATGTTGTATTAATTTCTGCTACATTTAATTCTCCATGAAGTCTGAATTCAAGTCAAGTAGACAAAACACATGAAAATCAGGTACACAGAGTTAAATCTTAGCTTACCTTCTTTAAAAAAAAAAAATTCCTTGACTTTAATTAACTGCTCAGCTTCTTCATCTTAAACACTTGCTCGGTAGTGTTGCTATGAGGATAAAATGAGATAAAATACGTAAAGTCCTTAGATAGGTGTCTGGTAGTTGAGAAATTTTACCTGCTTTTCCTTGTCCCTCCTTAATTAAATGGTCAACTCCATGATTGGTCATTATTTCAGGTATTGAAGTTTGAAGAATCACATAGACATAATTTCCGGATGATGTAGGCAAGGTTAGTAGTATCTGCTTCACACGGGATACAGAGCCCTTCAAACAGAATTCACTGCACTGTGGTTTGGAGACACTGCTGGCTGATAATATCCCAGGACCGCAAAGCTGATTAAAGTGAAGAAACTACACAGACATACGTGGTGCTCCCCAGACTAACAGGGGCATTCTGTGGCTACAAGGAGATCAAACCAGTTAATC
This sequence comes from Moschus berezovskii, assembly GCF_049115385.1. Lineage (NCBI taxonomy): Eukaryota > Metazoa > Chordata > Mammalia > Artiodactyla > Moschidae > Moschus > Moschus berezovskii. Next base: position 75,889,052 of record NC_142469.1, on the reverse strand, counting down.
CTAAAGGAAATCAACCCTGAATATTCATTGGAAGGTCTGATGCTGAAGCTGAAGTTCTAGTACTTTGACCACCTGATGTGAAGAGCTGACTCATGGGAAAAGACCCTGGTGCTGGGAAAGATTGAAGACAAAAGGAGCAGAGGGTAGCAGAGGATGAGATGGTTAGATAGCATCACCAACTCAGTAGAGGAGCAAACTCCAGAAGATAGTGAAGGACAGAGGAGCCTGGCACGTTGTAATCCATGGGATTGCATAGTGTAGGACATGACTTGGTGACTGACAATGATACTTTTTCAGATTCTTTTCCCATATAGATTATTACAGAGTGCTGAGTAAAATTCTCTATATGTTATATATATATAATATATATAAAATTCTCTATATGTTATATATATATATATAACCTCTTGTGTTGTGCAACAGGTCCTTGTTGTCTTCCTATTTTGTATATAGTATATATGTTAATCACAGCCTCCTTAATTTATCTTCCCTCTACCTTTCCCTTTTGGTAACCATAGTTCATTTTCTAAGTTTGTGAATCTGTTTCTGTTTTGTAAATAAGTTCATTCATATAATTTTTTAGATTCCACATATAAATAATATCATATGATATTTATCTTTGTCTGACTTACTTCACTTAGTAGGAGAATCTTTAGGTCCCTTCATGTTGCTGCAAATGGCATTATTTCATTCTTTTTATATGGCTGAATAACAGCCCATTGTATATATTTACATACCACTTTTTTATGCATTCATCTGTAGATGGACATTTAGGTTGCTTCCATTTCTTGGCTATTGTACATAGTGCTGCAGTGAATATTGGTGTGTGTGAATCTTTTAGAATTATGGTTTTCTTTGGATATATGCCCAGGAGTGGGATTGCTGGGTCATATGGTGGCTCTACTTTTAGTTTTTTAAGTAACCTCCATACTGTCCTTCATAGTAGGTGTACCAATTTACAGTCCCACCAACAGTGTTGGAGAGTTCCCTTTTCTCCACACACTCTTCAACATTTATTGTTTGTAGACTTTTTAATGATGGCCATTTTGACAGGTGTGGGGTGATACCTCATTGTAGTTTTGATTTGCATTTCTCTAATAATTAGCAATGTTGAGCATTTTTTCATGTGCTTTTTGGCCATCTGTATAGAGTTAATTTCTTTTTAAAAATGTCTTTTCAGTTTCACTGTAATGTAAGATAAACAATTTATTCACAGTGCTGCTACTGCTAAGTCACTTCAGTCGTGTCCGACTCTGTGTGACACCATAGACAGAAGCCCACCAGGCTCCCCCGTCCCTGGGATTCTCCAGGCAAGAACACTGGAGTGGGTTGACATTTCCTTCTCCAATGTGTGAAAGTGAAAAGTGAAAGTGAAGTAGCTCGCTTACTTATTCACAGTAAGACAAACTATATTTGAAGTAAGACTTCATCTCTTACATCTCAAGACCCAGTTTCCCCCATAGTCAGTCTCTCCCATCAGGAACCTTCCATAAGCCTCTTACCCTTATCCCACACAGGGCAGACAGAATGAAAACCACAATCACAGAAAACTAATCAAACTGATCAGAGCCTTGTCTAACTCAATGAGACTATGAGCCATGCGTGTAGGGCCACCTAAGACGGACGGATCATGGTGGAGAGTTCTGACAAAACATGGTGCACTGGACAAGGGAATGGCAAACCACAACGGCATTCGTGTATACTGTTCATGTACGAAAAGGCAAAAAGATATGACACTGAAAGATGAACTCCCCAGGTATGTAGGTGCCCAATATGCTACTGGGGAACAGTGGAGAAATAACTCCAGAATGAATGAAGAGATGGAGCCAAAATGAACACAGGACCCAGTTGTGGATGTGACTGTTGATGAAACTAAAGTCTGATGCTGTAAAGAACAATATGGCATAGGAACCTGGAATGTTAGTTCCATGAATCTAGGTAAATTGGAAGTGGTCACACAGGAGATGGCAAGAGTGAACATCAACATTTTAGGAATCAGTGAACTAAAATGAACTGAAGTGGACGAATTTAACTCAGTGACCATTATATCTACTACTGTGGGAAAGAATCCCTTAGAAGAAATGGAGTAGCCCTCAGAGTCAAAAGAGTATGAAATGCAGTACTTGGGTGCAATCTCAAAAATGACAGAATGATCTCTGTTCGTTTCCAAGGCAAACCATTCAATATCACAATAATACAAGTCTATGTCTCAACCAATAATGCTGAAGAACCTGAAGTTGAACAGTTTGATGAAGACCTACAAGACCTTCTAGAACTAAAACCCCCAAAAGATGTCCTTTTCTTCATAGGGGACTGGAATGCAAAAGTAGGAAGTCAAGAGATACCTGGGGTAATAGGCAAATTTGGCCTTGAAATACAAAATGAAGCAAGGCAAAGGCTAACAGAGTTTTGCCAAGAGAACTCACTGGTCATAGCAAACACCCTCTTCCAACAAAACAAGAGAAGACTCTACACAAGGATATCACCAGATGCTCAATACCAAAATCAGATTGATTATATTCTTCGTAGCTGAAGATGAAGAAACTCTATACAGTGAGCAAAAACAAGACCTGGAGCTGACTGTAGCTCAGATCATGAACTCCTCATTGCCAAATTCAGACTTAAGTTGAAGAAAGTAGGGAAAACCTCTAGACCATTCAGGTATGACCTAAATCAAATCCCTTATGATTATACAGTGGAAGTGACAAATAGATTCAGGGGATTAGATCTGAAAGACAGTGTGCCTGAAGAACTATAGACAGAGGTTTGTGACATTGTATGGGAGGCAGTGATCAAGACCACCTCCAAGAAAAAGAAATTCAAAAAGGCAAAATGATTATCCGAAGAGGCCTTACAAATAGCTGAGAAAGGAAGAGAAGCTAAAGGCAAAGGAGAAAAAGAAAGATATATTCATTTGAATACAGAGTTCAAAGGATAACAAGGAGAGATAAGAAAGCCTTTCTCAGTGATCAGTGTGAAGATATAGAGGAAAACAATAGAATGAGAAAGACTAGAGACCTCTTCAAGAAAATTAGAGATACCAAGGGAACATTTCATGCAAAGATGGGCATAATGAAGGACAGAAATGGTATGAACCTAACAGAAGCAGAAGATATTAAGAAGAGGTGGCAAGAATACACAGAAGAACTGTGCAAAAAAGATCTTCATGACCCAGAAAACCATGATGGTGTGATCACTCACCTAGAGCCAGACATCCTGGAATGTGAAGTCAAGTGGGCCATAGGAAGCATCACTACGAACAAAGCTAGTGGAGGTGATGCTATAGCTCCAGTTGAGATATTTCAAATCCTAAAAGATGATGCTGCGAAAGTGCTGCATTCAATATGCCAGCAAAGCTGGAAAATTCAGCAGTGGCCACAGGACTGGAAAAGGTCAGTTTTCATTCCAATCCCTAAGAAAGGCAAGGCCAAAGAATGCTCAAACTACCGCACAATTGCACTCATCTCACATGCTAGCAAAGTAATGCTCAAAACTCCCCAACCCAGGCTTTCAATGGTATGTGAACCATGAACTTCCAGATGTTCAAGCTGGATTTAGAAAAGGCAGAGGAACCAGAGATCAAATTGCCAGCATCCACTGGATCATAGAAAAAGCAAGAAAGTTACAGAAAAGCATCTACTTCTGCTTTATTGAATATGCCAAAGCCTTTGACTATGTGGATCACAATAAACTGTGGAAAATCCTTAAAGAGATGGGAATACCAAACCACCTGACCTGCCTCTTCAGAAACCTGTATACAGGTCAAGAAGCAACAGTTAGAACTGGACATGGAACAACAGACTGGTTTCAAATTGGGAAAAGAGTACATCAAGGCTGTATATTGTCACCCTGTTTATTTAATTTATATGCAGAATCATATAAATTATGCAAAATACCGGGCTGGATGATAAATCATGCAAAATACCGGGCTGGATGATGCATAAGCTGGAATCAAGATTGCTGGGAGAAATATCAATAACCTCAGATATGCAGATGACACCACCCTTATGGCAAATAGTGAAAATGAACTAAAGAGCTTCTTGATTTGAAAGTGAAAGAGGAGAGAGAAAGGTTGGCTTAAAACTCAACATTCAGAAAACTAAGATCATGGCATCCGATCCCATCACTTCATGGCAAATAGAGGGGGAAACAATGGGAACAGTGAGACTTTTGTTGGGGGGAGCTCCAAAATCACTGCAGATGGTGACTACAGCCATGAAATTAAAAGACCCTCCTCCTTGGAAGAAAAGTTATGACCAACGTGCAGATTAAAAAGCAGAGATATTACTCTGCCAACAAAGGTCCGTCTAGTCAAGGCTATTGTTTTTCCAGTAGTCATGTATGGATATGAGAGTTGGTCTGTAAGGAAAGCTGAGCACTGAAGAATTGATGCTTTCAAACTTGTGGTGATGGAGACTCTTGAGAGTCCCTTGGACTGCAAAGATATCAAACAAGTCAATCCTAAAGGAAATCATTCCTGAATATTCATTGCAAGTACTAATGCTGAAGCTGAAACTCCAATAATTTGGCCACAAAATGCGAAGAACTGACTCATTGGAAAAAACCCTGATGTGGGAAAATTGAAGGTGGTATGAGAAGGCAATGACAGATGATGAGTTGGTTGGATGGATGACATCACCAACTTGATGAACATGAGTTTGAACAAGATCCGGAAGTTGGTGATGGACAGGGAAGCCTGGCATGCTTCAATTCATGGGGTCGCAGAGTCAGACATGACTGAGTGACTTAACTGAGCTTACATCTATTATATACTTTTTCTTGAATTGCAATGTTTTGAAGATTTAATTATGCATAATTCTACTGGAGAATTATGGAATAGTTTCATCATTAGGTTGGGATGGTTATATTTTCAAATATAGAACTATATATAGTTTGTAATAGACATATTTTTAAAAACCAGTGTTTCTGAATACTTTTATTCATAACTACTCTCTTGGCTGATAAAAATCTTAATTCTATTTTTAAAGTGCATCTTTAGTCATCTAAGTATAACCAGAAAGCTCCTAAAATTTTGTAAATCATGAAAAGAATTTTATTTCTCAATTAAGAATTTCTACCAAAAAATTTATATTTATATTTGATATTGGGCTTAATAGTTCTTAAAATAGAGAAAATTGTATTAATGTATTCATTCTGTGCTTTGCTCTCTCTATATTCTCCTCCAAACTCACATAAACACAGTAGAGATGCCTAAGTTCAATTCTTGTATGATCTCGCTCAGCCCACACTAGCAGATAATCACTTATTTTAGTCATAATGGCATTGGTATGTATTTTGTTCCTGGAATTGAACTAGAAAATCCAATCTGTTTTTGTTGATGGGTTCTAAAGCCAATAACTATTTCATTATCATGTCACGCAAGTTGTTTGTCTAGTTTTTGCTGGGAGACTGTACAAAAAAGAATGAGCAAAGCAAACATAATCAAATCGAAATTCTACTTGTGTTCCCTTTAAGGGTTTGCTTTGGAGCGCACATGTTTTACAAAAATGTTGATTACTTTAGCTGCAAAACTGTTTTATCTTTTAGTGGTAACTTAATGATAACAAATCTCTGCTTCCTGATAAAGAATCAATCACACTGGTTAATTACTCTGTGCAGAGCACTTTCCTGGTTCCAGTAGTTTCTCTAAACTCAAAAATCTTTAAATGTAAGGAAAACTAACTATAGACACCAACATAATTGGAAAAGAACTTGGGAAGCATAATAGTAGGGATTTTGCTACTTTCAGAAGAAGAATGCTTATCCAAAGGACAAGAGATGAATCTTGGATGTAGTTTTTTAATGAAAAGAAGGCAAAAGAGGTAGTAGATGAAGAAGGCATTCTCAGAGGGTTGCTTGAGCAGATCCTGTTTTGGGAGTTGGTTTAGCTGAAGATAAGAGTCATTAAATGAACGCATTAAACAATTGTCCCCAGTCACTATTTTGGGGGAATGAGTTAATGAATGACTCATGCATCTGAGATATAAGTTGAGGTCTCCGTAAGGTTGATTATTTGATTGGTAATTATTAGGAGTAATGGGATCCAAGCTAGTAATTTTTTCCTGATTTTTTCCACTTTATTATTGGTGGTGATTTAGTCACTAAGTGATGTCCGGCTCTTGTGACCCCATGGACTGAAGCCTGCCGGGCTCCTTTGTCCATGGGATTCTCCAGGCAAGAATACTGGAGTGGGTTGCCATTCCTTCCCCACTGAGGGATCGAACCCAGGTCTCCTGCATTGCAGGCAGATTCTTTACCAACTGAGCTACAAGGGAAGCCCCTCTTTATAATTAAACATAATGTATAAACACATAAAACAGACAATAGGGATCCTCTTGGGCCTCAAAAAATAGCAGGGAAAGATGGGGTCCAGGGAAACATTTTTTAAGTGTAAGACACATTAGTGTCTTGACCAAGGGTGTAGGCCAGGGCCAGCAGAGCTGAACTCAAGACTCCTTTTCTCTCCCTAGAGCCAGGCCAACCCTAGGGAGTGCTCAACAAGCAGCTAGTCCACACTGGCAGAGCACCACCCAAGTGGAAAATCTCCCTCCTTCCATCCTTGTTCCCTTTGTGGCTGCAACTGAGGAAAAGGAAAGCTGTGTCCTGTCCTTCCCAGATGCCCTGGGCCCAGATACCCCCATACTTGGCATTTACCAAGCTTGGTAATTTGATTATTAGGAGTCTTGGGATCCAGGCTAGTTTTGAAAGGACTCTTACCCTGTGACTGGCTGAGAAAGGCCCTGAAGTTTGGGAGGCTGACCACAGACTCCCTGAGGGCTATGGGAGAGTCAATGCCAAGGGTCAAGGGGACAGAGGGGCCCTGGGATAAAACCACTTTCTCCTCTACTCACAGAACACTTCTGCTCTCTTTAATACTTTGCTTCTAGCCACCAAATGTTTGGGTTTTCCACACCAAGCAATTCTGAGACTAACTGCTTGGAGTTAGCACAGACTCCCTAGGTTAAGGGTTCAGTGCCACAAGACTGCCCCCCCAACTCAGATGCCAGTCATAAGTGGTGAGTCCCCAGATTACTCACAATTTTGCGTGACTTAGCCAGAGGTTCTCAAAACTCCTTCTGGTTCAGCTCACAGAATTCAGGCAAATACATTTACTGGTTTACTACCTAATAAAGAATATGATAAAGGATACAGAGGAACAGCCAGATGAGAAGGTCTGGAAGGGTCCTGAGCACGGGAGCATCTGTCTCTGTGGAGCTGGGGTGCACCATCCTCCAGGCACACAGAAGATTTCACCAAACCAGAAGCTTCCCCAATCCCATATTTTTTGGATTTTTATGCAGGCTTTATCACATATATAATCAATTAATTCCATTTCCAGTCATTTCCCTCTCTGGGTCAGGTTGAAAGTTCCAAGCTTCTAATCATGCATTGGTCTTTCTGACGACCAACCCCATCCGGGAGCCCACCAAGAATCACCTCATTAGAACAAAAGATGCTTCTGTCACCTATGAAATTCCAAGGGACTTAGGAGCTCTGTGTCAGACACTCCTATAACTCAGGAAATTCTAAGGACTTTAGAAACTCTGAATCAGGAAGTGGGGTCAAAGATCAAGTACTAACAGGAACTGGTGGCAGAGAACAATTCATATTTCTTTTTATTGCACAGATGGCTTATGGACATAAATGCAATGCTTGTAAGAAGTCAGCAGTGTGCTACTGCAATATTTTATAACTGTTAGCTAATAAGAAAATGAACCATTTAATATTTTTTGATGACAGAAATTAAAGCCTCATTCAAGAGACTAGTCCTGACTTTTACTTGTTTTGAAGTTCACCATTTTGCATTTTTAAAAAGTGACACATGGATTATACATAAATGCCGCTTCCTGGACTAACAGAACCTTGTCAATTTGATCAATGCTTTCTGAATAATACATATTAACAGCATGAAACAAAGTATGCAGTGCTCTGCTTTCATTGGCAACAAAAACAGAAAAATGTCTTTGAGTTGTTAAAACCATTGTTTAGGAGTAGAAAAACATATTGATAAATTATTTCCAGAAGCAGACCAATCCATAAGTGTATAGCGGAGAAACAGCAGGAAGATGTTTGTTCCATAGCTTCAAATTTTCAGATGAAGAAAAATATTAGCTATTGAAATGTGATAGAATATTATCTAAGGCAAATTGTAGTCAGAAAAATTGGAATCTAAGTCATCAGTTCAGTTCAGTTCAGTCGCTTAGTCGTGTCCGACTCTTTGTGACCCCATGAACCACAGCATGCCAGGCTTCCCTGTCCATCACCAACTCCCGGAGTTCACTCAAACTCATGTCCATCGAGTCGGTGATGCCATCCAGCCATCTCATTCTCTGTCGTCCCCGTCTCCTCCTACCCCCAATCCCTCCTAGCATCAGACCCTTTTCCAGTGAGTCAACTCGTCGCATGAGGTGGCCAAAGTATTGCAGTTTCAGCTTTAGCATCAGTCCTTCCAATGAACACCCAGGATTGATCTCCTTTAGAATGGACTGGTTGGATCTCCTTGCAGTCCAAGGGACTCTCAAGAGTCTTCTCCAGCACCACAGTTCAAAAGCATCAATTCTTCGGCGATCAGCTTTCTTTACAGTCCAACTCTCACAACCATACATGACCACGGGAAAAACCATAGCCTTGACTAGGCGGACCTTGGTTGGCAAAGTAATGTCTCTGCTCTTTAATATGCTATCTAGGTTGGTCATAACTTTCCTTCCAAGGAGTAAGTGTCTTTTAATTTCATGGGCAGGGTCACTTCTCATTAACTTAGGAAATAAAACTCACTCTTACAAAAACAAAGTAGTCTGTGACTTCATCTATGACCTTGCAAATATTTAGACAATTCTGTTGATTAAGATAGCTGCTAACTAGATCAGAGTTTAGTTAGTAAATATTAGATAATTTCACACTTATGCATGCAGTCGGAGAAGGCAATGGCAAGCCACTCCAGTACTCTTGCCTAGAAAATCCCATGGATGGAGGAGCCTGGTAGGCTGCAGTCCGTGGGGTCACTAAGCGTCGGACACGACTGAGCGACTTCACTTTCACTTTTCACTTTCACACATTGGAGAAGGAAATGGCAACCCACCTAGTGTTCTTGCCTGGAGAATCCCAGGGACGGGGGAGCCTGGGGGGCTTCCGTCTATGGGGTCACACAGAGTCAGACATGATTGAAGTGACTTAGCAGCAGCAGCAGCAGGCATACAGTACCTCTTTTTTCTTTTTTTTCTTTTTACTTCTGAAATGAGATGGAAAGCATACAAAGAGATCAGAGATACTTATTAACTTCTGAGTCTTTGAGAATGTTACTCCCTTATGTAAAATTACAAAGCTCACTTGAACGTTTTTGACAGCCAATGGCAAAGCAAACTGAACAGAGAAATACTCACCTTGTTCCTATCATTCAAACCAATTGCATTAATAATAAGGCCCAGATTTTAATTCTTGAAAAGTTTATGATAAAGATAGCATATTAGAAATACGCACAGGAGAATTTTCAGAAAGCAGACTTTCTTAGTTATAAGAAAGACAAGGAAAGAGTAAGTTTATATGCAAGGTATTTTCATTTTCTTTCCCTGTCAAGCTTGGTGGCAAAGTGATGAGATTCACAGCCAGCTTCACACATCATAGATTTCCTGAGGGTTGCGGTACTTCCGATTAAACAAATAAACAACCCCATCCTCTTGGAGAAGTGCCAGATGTAGAAGAGAAAAATTGGAAAGATGGTTGATGGGTTTGGGGAGCAGGGACAGGAAGACAAAGATGGGAGAAAATGCTAACATGCTTGTCACCTTTCCCCTAATCACGGAAAATATTAACCTATGGCTTCCAATTCATTTTTTCATGCTCTAACAGGGGCAAAGTGAAGCCATATGTATACAACTTTGATACAGTGTACTACAAAACCTTATGGAGACAGGAAGCTATACAACTTTGATACAGTGTACTACAAAGCCTTATGGAGACAGGAAGCAGGGAAAACGTTTCATCCTGGCTGCTGTAGTCATGTGGGAAAAACTCACAGGTGTGGGAAGACAGTTATGGCTGAAAGGGTTTCCCAGTAAACACGATAAAACTTCGAGGTAACACCTAAGCTTTAAGACAAGAGAGTCTTCAAAGTGTTTCACTTCAACAGTGAAAAATTTCCTAAAATCACTGGTAGATACACTCACGATGCATGTTATAAGTTTGTAGAATAGGAATGAAAATAGCTCAAAGTCAAAAAAATGTGGCTGAAAATGTCCATATAGTCATTACAGAAATCCTGAAATTTAAAGACTTTAATTTGTGATTGCAGTTGGAGAGATTGAGAATACTTTGACATTAGCTTATCAGATGCAGCTAGACTAGATTAGGCCAGGAGACTGTGCTTTGTGTGGGTTTACCCTGGCCCTTCATTGTCTAACTGTTGCTCACCTCCCCAGCTTCACCAGTCTCCTTGGATTCCTAAATTGTAAGCTTATTTGGTTTTTCCAATAGTCATGTATGGATGTGAGAAATGGACCATAAAGAAGGCTGAACGTGAAAGTGAAGGTGCTCAGTCACGTCCAGCTTTTTGCAATCCCATGGACTATATATAGCCCGCCAGGCTCCTCCAGCCATGGGGTTTTCCAGGCAAGAATACTGGAGTGGGTTGCTATTTCCTTCTCCAGGGGATCACCAAGATGTGAGAGACGGACCATAAAGAAGGTTGAGTGCTGAAGAAATAATGCTTTCAAATTGTGGTGCTGGAAAAGACTCTTGAGAGTCTCTTGGACAGCAAGATCGAACCAATCAATCCTAAAGGAGATCAACCCTGAACACTCAATGGAAGGACTGATTCTGAAGCTGAAGCTCCAATAATTTGGCCACCTGATGTGAAGAGCTGACTCGTTGGAAAAGACTCTGATGTTGGGAAAGACAGAGGACAAAAGGAGAAGAGGGAGACAGAGGATGAGATGGTTGGATGGTATCACTGACTCAATGGACATGAGTTTGAGCAAACTGCAGGAGATAGTGAAGGACAGGGGAGCCTGGCATGCTGCAGTCCATGAAATCTCAAAGAGTTAGACACAATTTAGCTACTGAACAACAACTCAAAACAAAACTGCAGACAGTTCTCTGCCACAAGCTATTTCCTCTGTTTGGAAAGTCACCCCTGTCTTTACTAGTGCCACATACTTCAGATTGAAGACAATCTTCTCCAGGAAGCACTATACAGTTTTGCTAAGTAAGATTTTGTTCTCTTTTAATCATCTATTTACTTGTTAATTTCTCCAACTAGACTATAAGTTCTTGTTCATCCATTCATTGGACAAAGATTTAGCTTTCTATACATTTCAGTAGATGGAAATTGTACCTGCACTTACAGTTTTCCAGTCTAGGGAGAGGTTCCAGAATCTTTGATCTCCGCACTTCTGCCGAATCTTGAGAGTTGTCAGATGTATCCTGCTGCTGCTGCTGCTGCTGCTCTAGTCACTTCAGTCGTGTCCGACTCTGTGTGACCCCATAGACGGAAGCCCACCAGGCTCCCCCATCCCTGGGATTCTCCAGGCAAGAACACTGGAGTGGGTTGCCATTTCCTTCTCCAATGTGTGAAAATGAAAAGTGAAAGTGAAGTTGCTCAGTCGTGTCTGACCCCTAGCGACCCCACGGACTGCAGCCTACCAGATTCAAAACGACTAAGTTCTGTGTATGGGGTCTTCTACTCTGGTAATATAAAAAGCCATATCTAATACTTGTCAGGCAATGTTCAGGTTGTAAATTAGAGATAGATTTGGCTGCTTGAAACTGTAAACCCATTTTACAAATAAGGGTTTAGTGCTTTTCCCATACCAAGAAATGTGTAGGTAGGCAGACCATCATCTCCATGAGGCCATCAGAGATTTGGACTTTACTTTCAGGCACCCCTAACATGTGGTTTTCATTTTCAAGTTTGTTGCCTCATGGCAAAACTGAAAAAAAAGGGGGCTTTCCTGGTGGCTCAGTCATAAAGAATCTGTTTGCTAATGCAGGAGATGTAAGAGACGCAGGTTCAATCCCTGGAGCAGGAAGATCCCCTGGAGAAGGAAATGGCAACCCACTCCAGGCAGTATTCTTGCCTGGAGAATCCCATGGACAGAGGAGCCTGGCTGGTTACAATCATCCCACCTTCAGCATCATGCTGCATTTCAGGCAGAAGAAGGAAAAGGGTAGAGGGCAAAATGTGCAGGCTAAGTGTATCTGCCCCCTTTCGGGAGATTTCCCTGAAGTCACACCTAGCAAGTTCCACTTACATCTCATTGGCCATAAAGTGTGTCGCAAGACCATAGCATAGCTATAAGGCAGGCTTAGAAAAACTCTATTTTAAACTCATTGTCTCCATGAACAAAATTGATGTTCTGTTTATTAAAGGGGAGAAAATAGATGTTGAGTAGATAGCTGGTAATGTCTAAGTCTTTTTATATTTTTGTCTGCACATTACACCAGCAATTCCTAATTCTAGACTGGATGAAGTTCTAACAGTGTTAATTCCTATATTCATTGTTTATAACTGATTGTATTTACTTGTGGTGGAATTATACATGGGTTTGGAGAAGCTCTCTTATCCCCAGTGTGTTCCAACCAATACAGGTTAGGATCAGGGTCATGTTGCATGGAGGTAAATGCTTAAAGTACTGGAGGATTTTTAACTCTCCTGATAGCTGTGGGATACCTTATCCTGTTTGTCAGGGAAAACTGACAAAACTTCATATAACAGCTAAATGTCTCAAAAGGTCAGTCAGTCAGTCATTCAGTTCAGTCGCTCAGTCGTGTCCGACTCTCCGCGACCCCATGAATCACAGCAGGCCAGGCCTCCCTGTCCATCACCAACTCCCGGAGTTCACTCAAACTCATGTCCATCGAGTCAGTGATGCCATCCAACCATCTCATTCTCTGTTGTCCCCTTCTCCTCCCGCCCTCAACCTTTCCTAGCATCAGAGTCTTTTCTAGTGAATCAACTCATCACATGAGGTGGCCAAAGTATTGGAGTTTCAGCTTTAGCATCAGTCCTTCCAATGAACAACCAGGATTGATCTCCTTTAGAATGGACTGGTTGGATCTCCTTGCAGTACAAGGGACTCTCAAGAGTCTTCTCCAACACCACAGTTCAAAAGCATCAGTTCTTCGGCGAAGGAGTGGAATTAACACTATGGACTTAATTCTAACCAACAAGTAAGAATTAGACAAATGGTGCAGTGTAAAGAGTCTTGATTTTAAAATAAGATGGCCCAAGTTTGAATTCCTGGCTTTCATCCTTATTGACTATTCAATTTGGGGCTGTTTACTCAGTCTTTCCAAACCTCAATTTTCTCGTCTAGGAACTGGTATAATAAGAACTGCTTTATGGGGTTATTAGAACAGTTAAATGAAAGAATAATGTGTGTTAAAAATCTAATACACGGACAGAATTAATTTTTTTTTACTATGGAAAGCATATTTGTATACTGAAGTTGAAGCAGTTGGAATACTTAGGGATAAATGATCCTTTTAGTGTTAACAAACCTTAAAAGGGAATTCTAAATATAGATGGCTTAAAAAAATACAAATTTGCAACATAGGTATAAAATGATGGCATTTCTGCATTTTTAATATATATCTTAAAGTTTTCTAAGACAAAATAGATATGAATTTACAGCCAGAGATTTCAAAAGGAAAGCTGATCTGAGGAGGTAAGTAGTCAATAATAAATAACACTCAAACCATGTCATTACTGTGATGAGAAAGAAATAACATTTGGAGCTCATCTCAATCAATAGCCATGACTTTTGAAAATATACACAGATTGGGAGGCCCTAAGTAAAGATGCCCACCTGTCCAGTCAGTCAGAGCTTCTGTGAATTTTTCTATACCTCTCCCAGTCCTGTACTTCAGAAAGTTTTGTTTGCTTGTTATTTGTTTGTTTCCCCATACTTCAGAAAGTTTTGTTTGTTTATTTTGTTTTTTAGCAAATCAGAACAAGTCAGGTGGCCATTCAGGATGGTCAGAAATTTGGAACACTTACCTACCAAATGTTCAGTGAAGGTGGTAACATTTTGAGCTTGAAGAAAAGATATCCCTGGAGACAGTGTCTGTCTTCAGTGGCTCAGAGGCTAACATGTGGTCTAGGATTCAGACTTTAGGTAACAAGACAGTGGTCTACAGAGGTATGATGTTTGTCCAAGTCATTGTTTGCCCAAATAAAAATTTTAAATGCTTAAATTAGTATCCAACTATTAAAATCATATAATTTTACTTAAAAAATCTTGATTTCTGACTTCTCTTGAAGGATTAGAACGTCTATCTCCTTTATCGCAGTCAACAGCTGGAGACAAGTAAATGTTGCCCATTTTGTTGGGCATGTGTATTCCATTTCACCAATCTCTGTTATTCTCAGTTTCTCCCTTACAAACTAAGGTGTATTTATAGCCATCATTAACCATTTTTGGCTATTCTTTTTCTAAAAAGATAATCGTATCTTTTCACATATCTCTATCAATTGTTTTTCTTACTCCCCCAAAGCATCACTCTCTTTCATTCAAGATTGTAAACAAAGGTTTAGATTTATTTTGTATTGTGCTGGGTGAAGAACTGAAGTTTATGAGAAGATTTTAGCTCAGTTTAAGTGTTTTCTAGTAGAGTTGTATGAAGAGGAATGAACAATGCTTTCAGAATGTGGCCATTGATGGTAAGTTCCCTATAACTATAAATATTTCAGGGAAGTCTGAAAGCCAAAAGGGGAAATAACCTAAATGTCTATGTATGGATGAATAAAGAAAATATCAGTTCAGTTCAGTTCAGTCGCTCAGTTATGACCTACTCTTTGCGACCCCATGAATCACAGCACGCCAGGCCTCCCTGTCCATCACCAACTCACGGAGTTCACTCAAACTCATGTCCATTGAGTCGGTGATGCCATCCAACCATCTCATTCTCTGTTGTCCCCATCTCCTCCCATCCCCAATCCTTCCCAGCATCAGACTCTTTTCCAGTGAGTCAACTCTTCGCATGAGGTGGCCAAAGTATTGGAGTTTCAGCTTTAGCATCAGACCTTCCAATGAACACCCAGGATCGATCTCCTTTAGAATGGACTGGTTGGATATCCTCGCAGTCTATACATATTCCACCCCCAAAAAACAGAAGGAAATCCATCCATGGGAGGACATTATGGCAAGTGAAATAAGCCAAGCACAGAATGACAAACACTTCATGATTCCATGTAGAGGACGTATCTAACATAATCAGACAGGTAGAAACAGAGAGTAGAATGGTGGTTGCCAAGAGCTAGGGGTGGTAGGGAGTTGCTATTCAAAGGGTATAAAGTTTCAGTTATGCAAGATGAATATGTTCCAGAGCCGTGATGTACAACATTATGACTATACTTAGCAATACTATATGGAACACCTAAATTTTTGTTAAGAGGGTAGATCTCTTGTGAAGTGTTCTTACAATTGTTTTTTGTTTTAAAAGGAAAAGTCCGAATGTTAACCATCATTGATGTTGTGTCAGACATCCTTATATGTCATAGGATTGTTCATCTTCTTTGGACTGCAGCTCAGAGATATAACTATGACCCCCACCCATCTGCCACTACATTTTGACCAATGAAGAAATAGATCACTTAAAAAAACTGCTGCTGAGGATGAATTCTGTACTGTAGTCAGAATGTTGGGCTGAACCAGTGAGAAGATAGATGATAGTGGTAGAGGGAGGTTCATCCTGCCGCAAGGACAAGATAAGAAGCAAAAAGATATATTCAGTTCAGTTCAGTTCAGTTCAGTAGCTCAGTTGTGTCCGACTCTTTGTGACCCCATGAATCACAGCATGCCAGGCCTCCCTGTCCATCACCAACTCCCGAAGTTCACCCAAACACATGTCCATCGAGTCAAAAATGTTTAAAAATTGCATGTTTCCAGGGAAATAAAAAAAACCTCACCTGTGAGTCTCTAAGAAGGTATGGTCAGGGCAGTAAACAGTTTTACTCAAATGGAAATATAGTGCTGAAGGGCAACTGAACATAAGCAAGGATCTTATGAAGTCCTGTTATATAAGACAGTGATTGCATTGCAATTATTGCTAATTTGTTTTGTACTCTTTTAATCTCTTTAAGATCACTGCCACAAGGTTCAGAATTTGGAAGTATGCTGTGAACACAGAACAGATGAAGTTTAGACTAGAAGACTGAACTGGACAGCCTGCGCTTCAGTCCCACTCTGAGATAGTAACAGCCTGTTTGTGGAGATTCCAGACAAAAGAGAGTCTACTGTGAACTCATCTCATTTTGCAAAAACAATAAAAAATGTAGAGACACAGGACCCGCTTCTTTGATGTTCAAAGATATGAGACTCACTTGATGTGTTTTTGCACATTCAATGCATTTTGGGCATAGCTAAATATGATTGCAATCTAGTCACATCTGTTAAAGTTGCTGCACACCATTTGTTGATTTGATCAAGGAAATAGAAGATGACTTTCTGCCTATTTATATATAATGTACTGTAGTGTTGACTCCAAAATAGGTACTCTTCTATTATGTGGGCCTCTACCCAATAACTTACAGTACCTCTCTTAAATCAATAAGGATGAAGTCTGAAGATTAAGAAAAAACTTGAAAATAAATACAAATAATGGGCAAAGTTCAAATTTGAAAAGTCAGTGGCAATAATCTCAACAGAAGGGCAAACTGTCTTTTCTTTCTTCCTGCTGTTTAATTTAAGGGAACTCTCTTTTTTTCCTTTTTGGACAATAAAAGAGCATTTCAAACAATTTTGTTGGGGATTTATGAGAATTTTTCCTCCCTGGGGCAAGTCATTCCTCCCTTTGAAGACACTTGCTCATTTGTGCATTAAGAAAAGAGTATAAAATTGGTGGTGAAAATTAGATAACTATTCTCAAATTTTGGGTCCACAGTAGGCCATTATCTCAAAGTGTTCATTGAAAACTTGAGAATACCCTGTCCCTTTTTTCTCCAAATGCCAAAAGTTTATTCCATGTCTAGGACAGAAAACATCAGTTTATCCTTGTTATCATTATTTGATAAACTGATACAAGTTAATGGAATTCAGGGGTTTCCCAGGTGGTGCTAGTGGTAAAGAATCACTTGTCAATGCAGGAGACATAAGAGACTCATGTTAGATCCCTGGGGCAGGAAGATCCCCTGGAGGAGAGGATGGTAACCCACTCCAGTATTCTTGCCTGGAGAATCCCAAGGACAGGGGAGCCTGACAGGCTACACTCCGTAGGGTCACAAAGAGTCAGACACAACTAAAGCAACTTAGCATGCACACAAGCAATGGAATACAACAAATTTTTTTAAGCACAGATGTTTTGCAATACGTTTGAACTGTGGTGTTGGAGAAGACTCTTGAGAGTCCCTTGCACTGCAAGGAGATCCAACCAATTCATTCTAAAGGCGATCAATCCTGGGTGTTCATTGGAGGGACTGATGCTAAAGCTGAAACTCCAATACTTTGGCCACCTCATGCAACGAGTTGACTCACTGGAAAAGACTCTGATGCTAGGAAAGGTTGGGGGCGGGAGGAGAAGGGGACGACAGAGAATGAGATGGCTGGATGGTATCACCGACTCGATGGACATGAGTTTGAGTGAACTCCGGGAGTTGGTGATGGACAGGGAGGCCTGGCATGCTGTGATTCATGGGGTCGCAAAGAGTCGGACATGACTGAGCGACTGAACTGAACTGAACAACATAATAAAATTATAAAATGTAATTTACATTCTTTTTTTCTAACTGACATTTTTATTTAGCTAGTTGTGGAATCACATGCAATTTTAAGGAATTATACAGAAAGACTCTTGTACACGTTGCCCAATTTCCTCCAATGCAATGGAAATATTTACCAAAAATATAAAACCACAACAGTGATATTGACATTGATAAAATCCACCTCTATGGTTCAGGTTTCTCCTAACATACTTGCAATCATGTGTATGTGTGTGTGTGTGTTAAGTCTGGCAGAATTTTTTCCACCTGTGTAGGTCTGGGTACTGAAGAGTTCCAATGCTACACTACAAGGATTTCTCCTGTTGTCTTAATATAGCCACAAGTATCTACCACCCACTCATTCTCCACTCTACTACCTGTGCTTCGTCCCATCTTTTGGGGGCAGTATTTAGGTTGTTTGCATTTAAAGTAATGAATGATATGTTAGCACTCAAGTATGCCAATTTATTATTTATTTTTCTGTCTGTTTCCTCTGGTCTTTGCTCCTTTGTTTTATTTTTCTTGCCTCCTATAGGTTATCTGAACATGTTTTAGAATTTGATCTTGATTAACTCAGTAATTTTGAGTGTGTCTCTTTGTATAATTTTCATAGTGGTTGCTCTGAAGATTATAATATAAATGTGGGACTTATCATAGCCTCTTTAATTCAACATTTACTGCTTTAAATGAAGTGTGGAAATATTTCCATTTAAGTTCCTTTATCCCCACCCCTATCTTAAATATCATTGCCTTGGGTATCAGATGGTGTTAGAATTTTTGTTTTAACCATTAAAACTTATAAGGGGCTCCCCAGTTGGCTCAGTGGTAAAGAATCTGTCTGCCAATGCAGGAGATGTAGGTTCAATCTCTGAGCTGGGAAGATTCCCTGGAGAAAGTGAAAGTGAAGTGGAAGTGCAAATCTCTCAGTCGTGTCTGCGACCCTGGAATTTTCAAGGCTAGAGTACTGAAGTGGGTAGCCTTTCCCTTCTCTAGAATATCTTCCCAACCCAGGGATCAAACCCAGGTCCCCACATTGCAGGTGAATTCTTTACCAGCTGAGCCACGAGGGAAGCCCACCCCTGGAGAAGGAAATGTCAACTCACTCCAGTATTATTGCCTAGGAAATCCCATGGACAGAAGGGCCTGGCAGGCTACAGTCCATGAGGGTGGCAAGAGTCAGACACAACTTAGCTTCCCTGGTGGCTCAGATAGTAAAGAATCTGCCTGCAATTTAGGAGACTCAAGTTCAATCCCTGGATCGGGAAGATCTTCTGGAGAAGGAAATGGCAACCCACTCCAGTATTCTTGCCTGGAAAATTCTATGAATAGACAAGACTGGCAGGCTATAGTTCATGGGGGTCACAAAGAGTCAGACACGACTGAGTGACTAACTCTTTCACTTAGCGACTAAACAATAAACAACACTTGCAAAACTTGTGAGAAATGGATAGTTTACTGTATTATGTACCTGTATTTCTTTCCTCTCTGTACTTTCTTTCTTTCTGATGCTCTGAAATTTCTTTTCTTTTATTTTAAATTAAATCATTTTCTGTCTGTTTGAAGAATTCCCTTCATCAAATCTTTAAGGGTGTGTCTGTTAGAAACAAATTCTCTTAGATTTTCTCAGAAAATGTTTTTATTTTCTCTCATTCTTGAAGGACATTTTTTGCCAGATACAGACTTCATGGTTGCCAGTTCTTTACTTTTAGCAGTTGATTAATGTTGTGTCACTTTTTTTCTGGTTTTCATGGTTTTTGACAAGGTATCTTTTATCGTTTGAACTGGTATTTCTCTGAGGGCAATGAATTGTTTCTCTCTGTATTTTTATCTCATATTTTTATTTGTCATTTTAAAAAGTTTAATTATCATGTGCTTAGTATGAATTTCTTTGTGTTTATCCTGTTTGGGTTTTACTCATCTTCTTGGCTATGTGTGTGTTAGTTGCTCAATTGTGTCTAACTATTTGCAGCCGCATGAACCGTAGCCTGCCAGGCTCCTCTGTCCATGAAATTCTCCAGGCAAGAGTACTGGAGTGAGTTCGATCCCTGGGTCGGGAAGATCCCTTGGAGGAGGGCAAAGCAACCCACTCCAGTATTCCTGCCTGGAGAATAAGGGTTAAAAGATGGGTTAAAACGGTTAAAAGAGGTTAAAAGATTAAGGTCAGATGGTAGGGGGGTTCAGAATGGGGAACACATGTAAACCCATGGCTGATTCATGTCAATATATGGCAAAACCCACTACAGCATTGTAAAGTAATTAGCCTCCAATTAAAATAGATTAATTTTAAAAAAGTAAATGCTACATTATTAGCATAATTATACTGATGATTACTAAATAAAAACTATTTGAATAAAAAAAAAGATTAAGATCACACATTATGTTTAGTTGCTTAGTCGTGTTTGACTCTGCAACCCCATGGACTATAGCCCTCCAGGCTCCTCTGTCCATAGGGAGTCTTCAGGCAAGAATACTGGAGTGAGTTGCCATGCCTTCTTCTAGGGGTTCTTCCCAACCCAGAGATTGAACCCGATTCTCCCACACTGCAACTGGATTCTTTACTGTCTGAGCTACCAGGAAAGCCCAAGAATACTGGAGTGGGTTAGTCTATCCCTTCTTACCAACCCAGGAATTGAACCAGGGTCTCCTGCATTGCAGGTGGATTCTTTACCAGCTGAGCTACCCAGGAAGCACACATTAAGTCAGTAAAAAAGCAAAAATGGGAACAAGCATTTTCTGAGTCACAGACAGTCAATGACAGACTCACTACTGAGGCACAAACTCACATTAACTTACAAAATAACCATGGAGACATTTCTCCTGAAACAAGGCCGTGTACTCAGTGCATTCCCTAGTACATCTGCAAATTAATTGTTGCAGTGGGAGGCCCTGGTATTTTCAACTCTGGTGTACTAGTAATAAAACAAACAGACACACATTAATTTATAAGTGTTTGTCACAACAAAATATTGATTTTTTATGAATCAACTCTATAAAATTTGATTCTTTGTAAGCCACATGAAAAATGAGACGTCACAAAAAAACTAAAGAAAAGAAAAAATGCCAAGTGCTTGTTGTTGTTGTTTAGTTGCTAAGTTGTGTCAGACTGTCTGTGACCCCCTGTCACAAAGCACCAGGTTTCCCTGTTCTTTACTATCTCCTGGAGTTTGCTCAAACTCATGTTCATTGAGTCCGTGATGCCATCCAACCATCCATCCTCTGTTGCTCCTTTCTCCTCCTGCCCTCAATCTTTTCCAGCATCAGGGTCTTCTCCAAAGAATCAGCTCTTCTCATCACCTGACCAAAGTACTGGAGCTTCAGCTTCAGCGACAGTACTTTCAATGAATATTCAGGTTTGATTTCCTTTAGGATTGACTGGTTTGATCTCACTGTAGTCCAAGTGACTCTCAAGAGTCTTCTCTAGCATCACAATTCAAAAGTATCAATTAAGAAAAGAAAATCTGCCAAGTGGTATGTTAAAATAAGCTTGCTGGTTACTGTGATAACTGTACCACATATTATTATTTCTCATGATATTGAATTCATGGGGCTTTACTACTGAAATGCTGCAGTTTGAATTTCTGTCCAACTGAACACGTCATTCACAAGAGTTACATAATGGAAATGGTGAAATTATCTCAGGCATCTAGTTGGAAAACAAAGAATGTCAAAATATGAAAGGACTTACATGTACCTCAATTCAACCAGGTTTTCTGAGCCCTGAAATTTTTCAGTTTAGGGTCAAAGAGGTGAATTAACTTGATTAAATTCACATAACTAGTGTCATGAATAGAACCTATGTATCTTGGCTCCCAATTCAAAATTGGCTACTCTTTACTGTATGAGCGAATTAAGTAAGTGTCTTCCCTTTCCAAGGATATGCATTTTGTTTATTATAGAGAGCTGAACTGTAATGTAAAAACTGTCACTTGATGGTTAAGAGTGTGGATTGGGTATCAGGCTGGGTTCAGATTCTCATGGTACAAGTTAATGTGAGAAATTTGTGTGTTTGTGCGTGTGCGCACTCAGTTCCATCTGACTCTTTGCAATCCCCTGACTCTAGCCCACCAGGCTCCTCTGTCCGTGGAATCTTTTAGGCAAGAATACTGGTTGGATTTCCATTTCCTACTCCTGAGGATCTTCCCAACTCAGGGATGGAACTCACATCTTCTGTATTGGCAGGCAGATTCTTTACCACTGTGCCATCTGGGAAAGTATTTAATTGATATAGCCTCTTCATTTCCCCATCCGTAAGCAGATAATAATAATCAACCTATAGTGTTTGTGGAAAGGATAAAAATTATATAATCCACATAAGAGCACTATTTAAGCAGGCAATAAATGAAAGCGAAGGGTATAGAAAAATTTCTCCTGGAGTATTTTTACATAAGTCCAGTTGGATTCCAGAAACATTTCTTATGTCTATACACATTCTGAATAACTGAGCTTTAATTTTTTATCTTTTAAAAAATTATTCATCTTTAATTTTTTTATTAAATTGGAGTATAGTTGATTTACAACATTGTGTTAGTTTCAGGTATACAGAAAATTGATTGTTTTATATATATATATACATATATATTCTTTTTCATATTCTTTTCCCATATAGATTATTACAGAGTATTGAACATAGTTCCCTCTACTATTCAGTAGATCTTTGTTGATTATCTACTTTTTATATAGTAGTGTGTATCTGTTAATCTCAGTCTCCTAATTTATTCACCCATCACCTTTCCCCTTTGGCAACGGTAAGTTTGTTTTCTAAGTCTGTGAATCTGTTTCTGTTTTGTAAATAAATTCATTTGTACCATATTTTTTTTAGATTTCACATATAAGTGATATCATACGGTACTCGTCTAAAGCCCTGTCTGACTTACTTCACTTAATATGATAATCTGAGCTTTAGATATTTTCTCAAGAATAAGATTCAATGAACTGGAAGAAATGACTGAGAAAATGTGTGAAAAGTTCCTTGAATGTTTATTTGAAATAGATAACTGATTCTGAAGTCAAGCCTAGAGCAAATCTCAAATATGCAAAGGAATACAATAAACCTCAGTTTGGAAGAGAAAAGGAGAAAAGCCAAGGAGGACAGGCTTTCAGTGAGCATTCCCTTTATTATTTTCCCTTTCAAAACGTCTAAGGACTACGCTCCTCTCCCAAGTTTCACACTTGGCCCAGAATACAGAGGTATGGCAAGACATATGAATCCAGCCACCTGGCAGTTCAAGTAAAAAGCAATGATGGGTTTTGCATTTTCCCACTTTTATCCCTTGTCTGAGTTCAGTAGATAGCTCTGTGTAATTTGAGCCAACTCTAGATTACAGAATAGAATCCCAGAAGCTACTCCAGGAAGAGAATGTCTTCACTCTACATCTCACTTCTCCAATTGTGTTTTCATTTCCTCTGCCAGGCACAAATGATTCAGTCTCTCTGGCCCTCATTCTCTCTGCCTCTCTGCAGGCTGCCTGTGCCCATATTCAAGTCTAATTGCAGTGTCAGTAATGAAATCTCAGGCCACAGTCTTTCCTTGTTATCAC
Source organism: Moschus berezovskii (assembly GCF_049115385.1). Classification (NCBI taxonomy): domain Eukaryota; kingdom Metazoa; phylum Chordata; class Mammalia; order Artiodactyla; family Moschidae; genus Moschus; species Moschus berezovskii. Next base: position 75,865,823 of record NC_142469.1, on the reverse strand, counting down.
TTGTAATTTCTTTTCACCTTGACCATTACAAATCCTCTATATGACTTTCATATAGAATATGAGCACATGTTGGCTAAGGAAATTCACAAGTTAATTACACCAGTGGTTCTTTCTATTGCCTGAACTTTATATACAAGTAAGCATATGGCCATCTAAATTGCTCCCTACACATTTTCCTCTATTATAAACCTTGAAAACTGTAATAAGGTTAAGCTTCAATTTTAAAAAATTCATTTATTACTCATTTAGAGAACCAAACAGGAACCAGCACAAAGTACCAGGATTTTATGTAATCACTTCGCTTTGAAAGAAAATAAATAGCTGTCTTGATAATACATTTTTGTAGTGTATTTCTCCAAGAAATTAAATGATGGATTTGCCCAGTGAATCAGAGCAGAAGCTGGATGGTGACCTACTGTATTTATGACTATGGTGCTAAGCGCTTTACGTGCCTGCTTTGTTTCTCTTGGCATTGCCCTTTAATACAGAACCCCATTGGCATTCTTGACAAAGGCCCAGACTTCTAAGGCATACACTTTGTATACCAACTCTACTCTCTATCTTTTATTCTATTATTCTACTTTCATTTTTTCCTCCCACTTTCTGCATGTATCTTTCCTGTTTCATATTTTTAAAGATCTCTTGGGACTTTCCTGCTGATCCAGTAGTTAAGACTTCATTTTCAAATGCAGGGAGTTTGGTTCCAATCCCTGGTCAGGGAGATGAGACCCCACATGCCTCGGGGCCAAAAAGCCAAAACATAAAACAGAAGCAATTTTGTAACATGCTCAGTAAAGACTTTAAAAATGGTCCACATTAAAAAAATCTTAAAAAAAGACTTCTTAAATACTTTCCAGAATGAAGTATGTGTGAGCGAGTGATAAATGATAAATGACACGTCTATATATGATCTGTATGTTTGTCTTGCTCTTACACTTTAGTTTTAAAATTAACCAAAAAGCTCAGCATTTTTCTTGCTAATACCATAGTTCCTAGGATAATCAAGTCTAGATTAATTTATATGTTTGATTGTTTTGTACAAGGTTCTATGGTATGTGCTGATGCAGTGGTATGTAAACAGATGTGGTTCCTGACCTCATGGAACATACATTCTATATAGATACAGTTTTCTACTAATTAATTGCTAAAATGTCTGCATCAGCATTTTCTTTTTGGTATATTTAACTTTAATATACCTTGCAATACTCTCAATATACTAATGTGCATTTTGTATGTATTTGTAAAATATGCATCCATTTATATTGAACTTATCTAGCATGCCACAAAATATTCTGGTCTTCTGTTGAGCATTGTTAGGATTGTCAATATAAGAATTATTGATTAGGATTCTGTCTTCATACAGCTCTCTAACAAAACTTAGTCTCTGTTCATATAATGGTTTACAGGATAAAATGTATTTTTTTTTGCTCTTTGTAGAAGGAATTTCCCCTGAGAGTCATAGAGAGCCGCTAATACCTTATAAATTAAAGTTGAACATTCAGCTGATAAACTAAATCAAAAACTGTGGTACCGTGGGTATATTTGTGTGTGTGTGTGTGAGTGTGTGTGCATGCACGTATGATTATGTGTGTACGTGCTCAGTTGTTAAGTCGTGCCCAACTCTTAACTGTAGCCCACCACCCTTCTCCATCAACAGGATTTCCCAGGCAAGAATATTGGAGTGAGTTGCCATTTCCCTCTCCAGGGAATCTTCCTGACCCTGGGATCAAACCCATGTCTCCTGTTTGGCAGGCAGGTTCTTTACCACTGAGCCACCAGGGAAGGCCATGAATATGATTACACATTTATAAATATGCAGCAAGTAGTTAAATCCTAATTCTCTTAAGCACAAACTTTTATCTTCTCTTTCCTTTCCTCCTCATTAAAGCATTTAGTTATCTTCTTGTTTATGGGCTAAGTGGTTTGAACAGGCATGACACCTGCCCTCTAGCATTATTGTCAAATAATTTTGTGAAGCACATCACTGCACTAGACACAGGATAGTTGCTGCACCAAAAGACCTGCACACTTGGAGTTTCCAGGGTTTTCTTTTTCTTGTCAGAGATTCTTGTGCAGCTTGATTTTCATATTCATGGAATTAAAATGCAGATTTTTTATTTTGTGTTGTGGAAGATTGATGTAATGTGCACCAATTCAGGTATACTTCCACAACCATAGTCACATGGAAGTAGCTATTTTCTTTTTCTGGTTCTTTTATTTCCATATTATCTTAACTCCTCTCTTCTCTGTCCCAGACTCTGTCTTTCTCGTGTAAGAAACCATTACATAGCTAGTGGAAGTGGCTGTATAATATAGGGAGCTCAACCAGGTGCTCTATCTAAGAACATCAAACAATAACCATTGTGTCCCCATCAAATCTCTTTGCCCTTTAATGCCTAGTTCTGTGAATTATCCAAATCTGCCTGTAATGCAGGAGATGCAGATTTGATCCCTGGGCCAGGAAGATCCCTTGGAGGAGGAAAAGTATTCTTGCCTGGTAAATCCCATGGACAGAGGAGACTGGTGGACTACAGTCCAAAGGGTAGCAAAAGAGTCGGACACAACTTAGTGACTAAACAACAACAACAGACCCTGCTGAATGGTCCGAGCACACTAGCATCTTCTTGAGTTTTCCCAATTCATTCTCATACCATTCAATTCAGTTCAGTTCAGTCGCTCAGTTGTGTCTGACTCTTTGCAACCCCATGAATCGCAGCACACCAGGCCTCCCTGTCCATTACCAACTCCCAGAGTTCACTCAATCTCATGTCCATTGAGTCGGTGATGCCATCCAGCCATCTCATCCTCTGTCGTCCCCTTCTCCTCCTGCCCCCAATCCCTCCCAGCCTAAGGGTCTTTTCCAATGAGTCAACTCTTCACATCAGGTGGCCAAAGTATTGGAGTTTCAGCTTTAGCATCAGTCCTTCCAGTGAACAGCCAGGACTGATCTCCTTTAGGATGGACTGGTTGGATCTCCTTGCAGTATAAGGGACTCTCAAGAGTCTTCAACACCACAATTCAAAAGCATCAATTCTTCGGCACTCAGCTTTCTTCACAGTCCAACTCTCACATCCATACATGACCACTAGAAAAACCATAGCCTTGACTAGATGGACCTTTGTTGGCAAAGTAATATCTCTGCTTCTTAATATGCTGTCTAGGTTGGTCATAACTTTCCTTCCAAGGAGTAAGCATCTTTTAATTTCATGGCTGCAATCAGCATCTGCAGTGATTTTGGAGCCCCCCAAAATAAAGTCTGATGCTGTTTCCACTGTTTCTCCATCTATTTCCTATGAAGTGATGGGACCAGATGCCATGATCTTAGTTTTCTGAATGTTGAGCTTTAAGCCAACTTTTTCACTTTCCTTTTTCACTTTCATCAAGAGGCTTTTTAGTTCCTCTTCACTTTCTGCCATAAGGGTGGTTTCATCTGCCTATCTGAGGTTGTTGATATTTCTCCCGCAATCTTGATTCCAGCTTGTGCTTCCTCCAGCACAGCGTTTCTCATGATGTACTCTGCATATAAGTTAAATAAGCAGGGTGACAATATACAGCCTTGATGTACTCTTTTTCCTATTTGGAACCAGTCTGTTGTCCCATGTCCAGTTCTAACTGTTTCTTCCTGACCTGCATATAGGTTTCTCAAGAGGCAGGTCAGGTGGTCTGGTATTCTCGTCTCTTTCAGAATTTTCCACAGTTTATTGTGATCCACACAGTCAAAGGCTTTGGCATAGTCTTATACCATTACCTTCATACAAACCAGCAGGGTCTGGTGAACAAGTGAATGCTGGGGCTGGGAAAGAAGATTTAAGGATAAGCTGAGGTCCCTGTATTGGATAACTGGGTACAAATTTGAAGCTGAAGTCATGATAAGAAGTTGCCCCACATATGTTATGCTTTCTCTTTCCTTCTGATCTGTGCAGAGGCTCCTCAGTTAAAATGCCATTTTTCTAGGTTTCAGGTCTCAAAAATATAAATCAAGCCTTTCCCATCTGCCCAAAGAAAACATGGTAGAGCTCTTTGCTTACCCAAATCTTAGAATTTTTCACTACAGTTAAAATTATTCATTCATCTCCTCTGGTAGTCTTGTTCTAGACATGCTCTTTCGTGATTCTTTCATGCCTATGGTACCTCTTAACTCATTTATGTATACATTTATTGACAAATGTTTATTGAACACCTACTATGTGCCATACATTATTATAGATATTTGGCTATAGGAGTAAATCAAACTGATAATTTCATTGCCATAATGGAGTTTAACCTGTAGCAGAGAAGGCAGTCAAAAAACAAAGAAGATATATGATAAAAAGAGATCAAGGAGATAATGATGCGATGAAGGTTCATAAATTAGATAAAGCGCCAAAGACTTCTCTGAAAAAAAAGCCCTGAAAAGGGAACATGCTAGGGAAAGAGAATATTGAGTGAAAATGTCTTGAGAGGAGAGAGGGCTTGGTGTTCTGAGGAACACTAGGTGGCTGGTGTGGCTGAAGCAAGGTGGAGAATGGGGAAGAGTAGTGAGAGATAAGACTTGGTATGTAGCTCAGGAAGAGATGTGGGATCTTCCAGACCTAGAAGTTATATTTGATTCATAATGGAGTATTTTCAACGGCAAATGACATTGTTTGAGCTGTTTTAAATGTATTTTACCGGTTTCTATGTGGAGAAGGCAACGGCAAGCCACTCCAGTACTCTTGCCTAGAAAATCCCATGGATGGAGGAGCCTGGTAGGCTGCAGTCCATGGGGTCGCGGAGTCGAACGTGACTGAGCGATTCACTTTCACTTTTCACTTTCACACATTGGAGAAGGAAATGGCAACCCACTCCAGTGTTCTTGCCTGGAGAATCCCAGGGACGGGGGAGCCTGGTGGGCTGCCATCTATGGGGTCGCACAGAGTCGGACACGACTGAAGTGACTTAGCAGCAGCAGCAGCAGCAGCATGTGAGGAAAGGGCCATGGTGAGAGGGGAGGGAAAGGAGATATCTGTCATGGTGGCCTGGGGTGTGGCGACTGTCACGGTTGGACCAGGACATAGGGCATGGCCATTTAAAGAGATATCACCACACTCACTTTTTTTTTGTCAATGATAGTAGTCCTGGATTTCTGCTCAAACACTTCTCTTTCCACTGGTTAACCTCAGCCCCAGCTCGTGGACTCACTGTTGGTGTTCCATTCCAGGGCAACTTGTCCATAAACTCTCCACTGACCTGTAAAAACGCCTGAAATGAAAAGCAGTGTCAAGATATGAATGGATCATTTGGTAAGCAGAAAAAAGAACTGAGAAGAACCACAGAAAAGGAGACAGGAATGGGTAGGTGGGTTGCAGGAGTGGCAGAGAGTATAGTAGGATCTATGCGTGGAAGCTGGCAGAAACAAGTTAGCAAGGTCTCTAGTGAAGTCATGGGCGCTAAGTGGACTCTGGGTTCCACCTCTATGGGTCCACAGTGTGTCTCCTGGTACCAGAAGTCCTGATTTTTCCTGTTACCTTCTCTTATTACCAAATGTTGTTTTTTAGTCGCTAAGTCTTGTCTGACTCTTTGCAACCCCATGGACTGTAGCTCCTCTGTGCATGGGATTTCGCTGGCAAGAATATTGGGGTATGTTGCCATTTCCTTCTCCAGGGTATCCTCCTGACCCAGGGATCAAACCCATGTCTCCTACTTGATGGGTGAATTGTTTACCACTGAGCCACCTGGGAAGCGCATTACCATATGCAGCCCTACTATAAATGTTTATTAATAGAAAGTTACTTGAAAGAACTTAAGCTCCCTGCATCCAGACCATCAAGACTTTGGGTTGTCCCAACAACCTCACAGGGAATGTAGGATGTATGACATTTGGTTGTGTTCTTAGAACAAGTGGAAAGCTCTAAGACTTCAGCTTAAATCCCATCGTGAATGCCAAGAGCCCATGGTCTGCCATGGCAAGTGAAGCTTTGGCCTATAATTTCAAACATGCCTCAAATATGTCCCCTTGGAAGGCAGCACTTTGCATGACTCAGCTGCTACTGTGTTTGAGAAATGTCAAAAAGGTGAAATGTAACCATAAAGGAATTGAATGGTTGTTTCTCCTGGCTTTAGGTGCTTTCAAAAACAAATTTATAAGCTCTGACCTGGGTTGCTCGGCTTATGGCAGATAAGGAAACAACACATAGTTTTGTAATCATTACAAGATGAATTTTCTGCCTGCATCCATATCCATGGCTAGGGGTTTGCTGAATATTATGTTCAGAAAATGGTTTTCTACATTGAAGAAATGAAGCATTAAACACGTTTCTTTTTCTTGATTGTGAGCTAAGAAATAACTGCTTCATTGGTAATGGGAATGGAAGCTGAAAGATGTACAGGGTAGGCCTTGCTGAGATAAATTTTTGAGAGGAAAGAAACCATGAGCAATGAGAATCAAAGAGCTAGAGACAAGGAGGGTGGGCATTTACAGGTGAGAAGTGGCAGGTATGGTAGAAACGAGGTGGACAAATTCCCCAAATTATCACCGTGGAGGAGCAATGAAAACATTTTTGTTGAGGGACAAAGAAACATTGGAGTCTAGAAGCAATACTGGATTCTTCCAGTTCCCAGACAACACTCCCATCACGTTCAAAGCTTTGGGTGCCCAGGTGGTTCCAACCTGCTCTGATATTGGAGAAACATATACTTTCTGAATTCCTCTGGAAGCTAATAAAGAGGTAAATATACGGCAACTTTAACAGGCATTTAGAAAGTGACTTCACATGTGTTTTTCAACTGATGCAAGAATCCTAATAAACTTAAGATTAAGAGAGGGAGTTAAGAGAGGGAGTGTCTTCATTTGAAATGTTCACATGAATTTTCTTCAAGGAGGTTACATAGCTTGTGGGTAGTATGACCTCTCCAAGTCCCATGTTCTGGACACAATTTCAAGGAACCACTCAGCTTTCCAGTGAGCAATAGAGACTTATTAGGTTCCATATTGAGTCTGTGGGTCTTTTATATTGTAACTCCCATACGTTAGGATTAAATTATCTGAGTTCAAAATCTTAACTTCTGAATGATTAATGATAGACATTGTTTTTCCTTTGAATGACAAGTTCTATTCACAGGGTCAGAGGTCTTGTGGTTGCCCCTGGGAATGTACAATAAAGCACAGGGTTATTTGATGCTCTAGGTTTCTGTATGCTGAGTATTGCTTGTATTCACAGACTCTTAACAGATATGATAGCACCAATGGTCATAAGAAAATGATTTTGATATTTTAGGAGGACAACGAAACATAATTTCCATAAAAAGTGCTTCCACTCCACACACAGAGGAACAGCAAAAATGACAAAAACGGGTTTTTAATATGCTGATTTTTATTTCTTTAATACTCAATGCCAAATCATCTTATAACTTTTTCTATAAATAACAAGGCATAAACAAAGAAAAATCCTATCACATACAAACACCTTTTCCTCTTAGCTGGTATTATCACTGAATCAGTAAAAGGATGTCCTATTTGTGAGATTTATGTTAATAAACATAATAAACAAACAATACTCCACTATGATAAAAATTGAAAGGTGATGTGTCTAAAATTTCCTTGCACTGGAGAAGTCCTTTGTGGGTGATCGCTGTAATGTTACCACAAGTTCTTTGTATCCAGGCTTCATGACCTCAATAGAGACAAGGACTCAGCTCTGTAGTGTCTAACAGTCTGATAAAGACTAACATAAAGTCATGCTGAAAAAAAGAATTGGTGCATATAGAGCAGGAATCTAGGATACATTTTTGTAAATGTATTTACATTTTGGTAAATCCTTAGTAAATTTAGATGGACCAGTGTGAAGCTGCACTAGTAATTTAGCAAGACTGAAGGAGAGATTCAATAAAAAGAATTGACATCTTGTGCAATGAAAGTCCAGAAAATTCTTCTTGTCAGGATATTCTAATAATCTTCTTTGAGGCAGTCCTAATCAACTCCACCAGCCTTTCAGATACAGGAATTTAATGACACACAGAGATGTTCTCCTAATCCTTCTAGACAGCTGAAGTTATTGCAGGAATAACAGTGTCAAGGAATCCACAGTTGCGTGCAACGGCCATGGAGCTGTGATTGTTTCAATAAAGGGTTTAGGAAGAAAAGAAGTGAAGATTAGTGCTCACATCTGCCTGATCCTAAAATCCATATAAAATCCACAGTACTATTCTTTCTCTCAGTCAACGTAAAGCATATATTCAAAACAATATGTTACCAACTTTTGGGAAAAGCATGGAAGTATTTCTATCAAATATATTTTCCAATAAGGGGGTAACATATATTGACAACATGTGAACAACTTGAAATTCAGGTCTGCCAGGTGGGAAATCAAAGATAATGGGGTAAAGCAAATGATGATCATTTCCATGCACAGTGTTTAGCAAATTATAAACTATTTTTATGTAAACTTTTCTACCTGACCCTCACAACAACACGACAGAGGTTCAGAGATATAGAACAACTTATTTAAGGTCACAGAAGTAATAAATGGAGTCAGTGAGTCCCAAACATAAAGATCCTCAGATAGCTTTTAAACTGGTTAACCTCCACTCCCATATTTAGATTAAGACAGAAGCCATTTTGAGATAAGTCACATTTGATATTGCTCTTACTATTCATTCAATTAAGTTTTTAAAATTTAAGACATCAGGTTCAAGTTTAGGAAAAGTGCCCAGTGGACAAATATAAGATGTTCTTTTTTTCTTTTTTTGGTAATTAATTTATTTTTTATTGGAGGCAAATTATTTTACAATATTATATTGGTTGGTTTTGCCATACATTGACATGAATTCGCCCCGGGTTTACATAAGTTCCCCCTCCTGAACCCCCCTCCCACCTCCCTCCTCCCTTTATCCTCCCTCTGGGTCATCCCTACATGCCAGCCCCGAGCATCCTATAACATGCATTGACCCTGAACTAGTGATTCGTTTCACATATGACAACATACGTGTTTCAATGCCATTCTCCCAAATCCTCCCACCCTCACCCTCTCCCATAGAGTCCAAAGACTGTTCTATACATCTGTGTCTCTTTTGCTGTCTCGTATACAGGGTTATCATTTGCATCTTTCTAAATTCCATATATATGTGTTAGTATACTGTATTGGTGTTTTTCTTTCTGGCTTACTTCACTCTGTATAATAGGCTCCAGTTTCATCCACCTCATTAGAACTGATTCAAATTATTCTTTTTAATGGCTGAATAATACTCCACGGTGTATATGTACCAAAGCTTTCTTATCCATTCGTCTGCAGATGGACATCTAGGTTGCTTCCATGTCCTGGCTATTATAAACAGTGCTGCAATGAACATTGGAGTACACGTGTCTCTTTCAATTCTGGTTTCCTCGGTGTGTATGCCCAGGAGTACGATTGCTGGATCATATGGCAGTTCTATTTCCAGTTTTTTGAGGAATCTCCACACTGTTCTCCATAGTGGCTGTACTAGTTTGCATTCCCACCAACAGTGTAAGAGGGTTCCTTTCTCTCCGCACCCTCTCCAGCATTTATTGCATGTAGACTTTTGGATAGCAGCCATTCTGACTGGTGTGAAATGGTATCTCATTGTGGTTTTGATTTGCATCTCTCTGATTATGAGGGATGTTGAACATTTATTCATGTGTTTGTTAGCCATCTTTATGTCTTCTTTGGAGAAATAACTGTTTAGTTCTTTGGCCCATTTTTTGATTGGGTCATTTATTTTTCTGGAATTGAGCTGCAGGAGCTGCTTGTATATTTTGGAGATTAATCCTTTATCCGTTGCTTCATTTGCTATTATTTTCTCCCATTCTGAAGGCTGTCTTTTCACCTTGCTTATAGTTTCCTTTGCTGTGCAGAAGCTTTTGATTTTAATCAGGTCCCATTTGTTTATTTTTGCTTTTATTTCCAATATTCTGGGAGGTGGGTCATGGAGGATCTTGCTGTGATTTATGTCAGAGAGTGTTTTGCCTACGTTCTCCTCTAGGAGTTTTATAGTTTCTGGTCTTACATTTAGCTCTCTAATCCATTTTGAATTTATTTTTGTGTATGGTGTTAGGAAGTCTTCTAGTTTCATTCTTTTACAGGTGGCTGACCAGTTTTCCCAGCACCACTTGTTAAAGAGACTGTTTTTTCTCTATTTTATATTCTTGCCTCCTTTGTCAAAGATGAGGTGTCCATAGGTGCATGGATTTATCTCTGGGCTTTCTATTTTGTTCCATTGATCTATATTTCTGTCTTTATGCCAGTACCATACTGTCTTGATGATTGTGGCTTTGTAGTAGAGACTGAAGTCCAGCAGGTTAATTCTCCCAGTTCCATTTTTCTTCCTCAAGATTGCTTTGGCTATTCGAGGTTTTTTGTATTTCCAAACAAATTGTGAGATTATTTGTTCTAGTTCTGTGAAAAATATCGTTGGTAGCTTGATAGGGATTGCATTGAATGTATAAATTACTTTGGGTAGTATACTCATTTTTACAATGTTTATTCTTCCAATCCATGAACATGGTATATTTCTCCCTCTATTAGTGTCCTCTTTGCTTTCAGTAGTGTTTTATAGTTTTCTATGTACAAGTCTTTTGTTTCCTTAGGTAGATATATTCCTAAGTATTTAATTCTTTTCGTTGCAACAGTGAATGGAATAGTTTCCTTAATTTCTCTTTCTATTTTCTCATTATTAGTGTATAGGAATGCAACGGATTTCTGTGTGTTGATTTTATATCCTGCAACGTTACTGTAATCATTGATTAGCTCTAGTAGTTTTCTGGTAGAGTCTCTAGGGTTTTCTGTGTAGAGGATCATGTCGTCAGCGAACAGTGAAAGTTTTACTTCTTCTTTTCCAATTTGGATTCCTTTTATGTCTTTTTCTGCTCTGATTGCTGTGGCCAAAACTTCCAGAACTATGTTGAATAGTAGTGGTGAGAGCGGACACCCTTGTCTTGTTCCTGACTTTAGGGGAAATGCTTTCAGTTTTTCACCGTTGAGGATAATGTTTGCTGTGGGTTTGTCATATATAACTTTTATTATGTTGAGGTATGTCCCTTCTATTCCCACTTTCTGGAGGGTTTTTATCATAAATGGATGTTGAATTTTGTCGAAGGCTTTCTCTGCATCTATTGAGATAATCATATGATTTTTATTTTTCAGTTTGTTAATGTGGTGTAAGACATTGATTGATTTGCGGATATTGAAGAATCCTTGCATTCCTGGGATAAATCCCATTTTGTCATGATGTATGATCTTCTTAATATGTTGTTAGATTCTGATTGGTAGAATTTTGTTCAGGATTTTTGCATCTATGTTCATCAGTGATATTGGCCTGTAGTTTTCTTTTTTTGTGGTGTCTTTACCAGGTTTTGGGATTAGGGTGATGGTGGCCTCATAGAATGAGTTTGGAAGTTTCCCTTCCTCAGCAATTTTCTGGAAGAGTTTGAGTAGAATAGGTGTTAGCTCTTCTCTAAATTTTTGGTAGAATTCGGCTGTATAAGATGTTCTGATTTCAAAATAGCAGGCTAAGCATGCAATGAACTCTGTCATCTTACAGCGAACTCTAGAAATGAAAGTGTGTTTATGTGTGTGTGTATGTGTTTATAAATATATATACATACATATATATGTATATAAAATCACACTCACCCTAATAAAAGAAAGAAGCTTTTAAAAAATTGTGATGAATCTCTGAATTACTTAAAATAAAGGAAATCAGATTTTTAAGAGGTAAATAGCAGCACATGTAAATAGATGGGGAAACAGTGGAAACAGTGGCTGATTTTAATGTTTTGGGCTCCAAAATCACTGCAGATGGTGACTGCAGCCATGAAATTAAAAGACACTTGTTCCTTGGAAGGAAAGTTATGACCAACCTAGATAGCATATTAAGAAGCAGAGATATTACTTTGCCTACAAAGGTCTGTCTAGTCAAAGCTATGGTTTTTCCAGTATGTATGGATGTGAGAGTTGGACTATAAAGAAAGCTGAGTGCTGAAGAATTGATGCTTTTGAACTGTGGTGTTGGAGAGGACTCTTGAGAGTTCCTTGGACTGCAAGGAAATCCAACCAGTCCATCCTAAAGAAAATCAATCCTGTATATTCATTGGAAGGACTGACGCTGAAGCTGAAACTCCAATACTTTGGCCACCTGATGGGAAGAATTGACTCATTTGAAAAGACCTTGATGTTGGGAAAGATTGAAGGCAGGAGAAGAAGGGGACAGCAGAGGATGAGATAGTTGGATGGCATCACTGACTCAATGGACATGAGTTTGAGTAAATTCTGGGAGTTGGTGATGGACAGGGAGGCTTGGCACGTCAGGGAGGCTGTCCATGGGGTCGCAAAGAGTCAGACATGACTGAGTGACTGAACTGAACTGAGCAGCACCAAGCATGTGTAGAAGTCCAAAGGAGTGTCACATTAGAAAAAGGAATAGCAACACCAAATGTGGTTCATGCTAAGAAGTGGTGAAACCAGAAGCTGGAGGAGGCCAAGGGACAATCAGAAGATGCTTGATTGGGTTATTGTCTTCAAAAGTACTTGGCCTATGACCCCTTAGAAACACATACACAGATACTCACACATGTGCACACACTACATTTTAGGGCAGTATTCTGTGACAAGAGAAGCAACAAGTATCTGTTTCCAAGAGAAGCAGTACTTAAGAGAGAGGGATAGGAAACGTTAAGCTCAGACCAGGTGCCAAGATGTCCTACCAGGGCATCCTGCCCTTTCCCACATTTGCTTAAAGACTTATGGAGCCCAATCTTCATATTAGCTTTTCTTTTCCCTGAAGATAGGTGGCACAGTGGTAAATAACTCGCCTGCCAATGCAGGAGAGACAAGAGACACAGGTTTGATCCCTGGATCAAGAAGATCCTCTGGAGAAGGAAATGGCAACCCACTCCAGTATTCTTGCCTGGAAAATTCCATGGACAGAAGAGCCTGGTGGGCTACAGTCCAAGGGGTCACAAAGAGTTGGACACAACTGAAGTGACTGAGCATACACTTTGTCTATGTACATACTTTGTATAAAAAAAAATCTTTGTATATAGAGACAGCTGACCGTCCACAGAAAAAACTCCAAGTTAAGAATGAGAGACCAAGGAAATCCACTCAAAACGTAGAACTTGGTCTGATAAAATAGGGCTAATGAAGCATTAAGACCAGGATATATATAAAATGAATCTAATGCTATCACTAGAAAAAGTAAAGAAAGTATTCCACCTGGGAAACAAATTACAAGCAGGTAAAAGAAAGAGCTATAGAAATTCAAAATTCAGTGACCATTCAGGATTAAAACACACACACACAACTAATATCTAACTGGATATAAAAGAAAATTTTCTCAGTCTGATGGAAGTTGTTTAGTGGAAATATCTAGTAAAGGTTACACTTAACAGTGAAACATTCACAGAATTGCAAGTAAAACCAGGAATAAAACAAGAACACTGGCTGTCATTGGGTAATATTCCAGTTGTACTAGAGTAAGGAAACAAGTCAAAAATAAGAAGTGAAAGGTATAATGATTATAGCCTCCAATTAAAATTTTAAAAATTTAAAAATAAAACAAAAAATAAAAATCAGCATCTACAAAAAAAAGATATAATGATTAGAAAAATACAATTATATACAGATAATATAGCTACTTACCTGAAAAACACATATTAATGAAAGGTAAACTATTGGAAGTACATGAGCTAGTCTGAAAGTAAGTCTGATATCTTATCAACAAACCAAAACCAATGGCTCTCATATACATGCGCCATTACCATTTTAAAAATGCCAATTATGACAGCAATAAAGATAACGAAGTAACAAGAAAGAAATATAACAAAGAATAGAATACGTTTATATGGAAAATTAAGAAATGTTATTGAAGGATATAAAATAAGATGCCAGTAAATGGTGAGATATCGTGGTCATTGAAAGGAGGCACATTATTACAAAGATGTTGCTGTTTCTCAAATTATATGTAAAGGAAGCGCAGTGCCAATCAATACCCCCACCACTCTTCAGAGAAGCTGACAAACTGAATGTAAAATTCATGGAATACTAAATGTGCAAACATACTCAAAACAATTCTGAAAAAGAACTCCAATGAGCTGGGCGTGCCCTATCAGACCTCAAAGTTTATTAAAAAAACAGAGTAAATAACATGGTTGTGGTGCAGGAATAAACAAATAGATTAATGGACCAAACAGAGAGCCCACAAATGTATTCAAAGGTACAGGGACTTGGCAAATGAGGGTGGGAGGGAAGAAAGGATGAACTACTCAATAGTTTCATGACAACTGGTTTAGTATGTAGAAAAATACTAATTAAGGCGGGAGGTGGGAGGGAGGTTCAAGAGGGAAGGGACATATGTATACCTACGGCTGATTCAAGTTGATGTATGGCAGAAACCAACACAACATTGTGAAGCAGTTATCCTCCAATTAAAAATAGATAAAAAGAAAAAAATTACATCTCTACAAAAAGCGAATACAACTGTATTATAGATCTAAAGAAAAGCATCTTTAAAGAAAAGATCTTTAAAGCTACTTAAAGAATATTTAGAATGTGGTAAGTAAATATTTATAATTGGCAAGTAAAAAAGTATTTAAGACACAGAAAGTAAAAACAGTTTAGAAACATTTGCAGATATACCTACCTTTGATTATAAAATATATCACACAAAGACTTTATTAAGAAGTTAAGAAATAAGTGACAGACTAGAAGAATATATTTACAGCTTAGATAACAAAGGGTTCATATCTAGAACATAGAGAAAGGTTAAAAATCACATATTTCATTAACTAGTCTGGCAAAATTTAAACATTAGATAATATTAAATTTAGTGAAAGCTTGGCAATGAGTTTTTGAATTTGAAATCAAAGGCAAAGGCATGAAAGAAAAAAATAAACAAGAACTACATTAAATTAAAAAGCGTCTGCATAGCAAAGAAATAATCAAAATGAAAACCTCATAGGTTGTCAAGGACTTGAAAACAGGAGCACTTATACACTGTAGGTGTGAATATAAATTGGTGCAAGAAATTTTCCAATAGCCAGTAAAATTTAAAATATTTATACATTGGAGTTCTCATTCTGGCATATACCCTTGACAAAATGTTACACCTGTGCTAGGTTTGTTCATAACATCTTTTCTTAATAGTGAAAAATCGGAAGCAATCTCAAAGTGTATGAATCAGAAATGGATAAGTAAAATGTGGTGTGTTCACAAATTGGAGTGCCCCCATACAAGAGTTAGAAAGAATGTATACTAGATTTAAGTATAACAAAGTGTCTTGATCTGGAACAAATGCTGAGTGGAAAACACTTCTAGGATGGCACATGCAATATCATAGCATTTGATGATTGATATACAATTTTAAAACCTTATATACTTTTCACACATTTATGTTTAAATATCAAAATCTCATGATGTAATACTTAAAACAAGCTAGCAAATATTACAAGAAAGCAGACTCACAGACATAGAGAACAAACTCATGGTTACCAGTGGGGAAAAGGAAGGGGGAAGAACAGGATAGGGGTAGAGGATTAAGAGACACAAACCTAATAGGTTTCTACCTAATGGGTTTCTACCTAATAGGTAGAAAATAAGCTACGAGGGTATATTGTACAACCATGGACAATATAGCCAACATTTTATAATAATTGTAAATTAAGTATAACCTTTAAAAATTATGAATTGGTATATTATGTGCCTATAATTTATATAGTATTATACATCAGCTATACGTCAATAATATATTTAAAAAATTCTTTTAAAAATCTTATGTTACTGATTGCTTCTTAGGAGGAAAGGAGGATAACAGAATTAATAGGGGCTACTAGAGAGTGATAAAAGTGATGATTTAATATGCAGCAGTTTGGTTTTTTAAAAAGAGAAAGTATTTTATTAACTTGTGTAGTTGAGATTAATTTTTCAAACTCCCTATGAAGGTATAATGTTTTAACTGCACACATATACATATAGTTATTCACTTAGTGTAACTGTTCTCATGATCTATGGTTTATTCTTAAAATAAAAATAATAGACACTGTTTATTGGTCACTCTCCAGATGCTAGGAACTGTACCAAGTTCAGATTTATACACATCTCATTAATCCTACTATTCTTCCTAGGAGTTAAGTATTATTAAAGTATCAAAGGCAGAAAAAACTGATCCTCAGAGGGGTCAAGCACCTGGCTTCAAGTAGGGCAGGGAATAAGTTTGTAAAAGCAGGACCTAAATTCATTTCTGTAAGACTCTAGTGAAGTCGCTCAGTCGTGTCCGACTCTTTTCAATCCCATGGACTGTAACCTAACAAGTTCCTCAGACCATGGAATTTTCCAGGCAAGAGTATTGGAGTGGGTTGCCATTTCCTTCTCCAGTGGATCTTCCTGACCCAGGGATTGAACCTGGGTTTCCCACGTTGCAGGCAGACAGTTTATCATATGAGCCACCAGGGAAGCCTCTAAAACCCATACAATTTCCACTGCCCAAGGCTTACCTTCTGTCACAGACTGACTAAAGCTGATCACTTTCATTGGCTAATAAGAAGAGAAGGAGTATAGCATCATTTCAACATGAAGCCTTCCCCAAAATTGTCTTCCTCTGGGACTTTATATTTTACGGCCAGTGTGAGAAAAAATGGCCCCATTTGCTCTTTGTATCTCCTGTTAGTTTATGCTCCTAGATTTTCAGCTTTCAGAATAAACTCAGCTAGATTAAAGGCTTTGTTAGTGACATCACCCAATCTGCAGCACTAAAAATGTTCCCAGGCCAGGATGTACCAGCCTGGGGAGAGGGAGGGTGATGAATGTGGCTTTTGTTTATGCCTGAGCAACCTGTGAGTTGTGCATTACATAACACTGAGATGGATAAGGTGTACCTGGCTTGGATGTGATGGTCTCCGGAATGTATC
Organism: Moschus berezovskii; assembly: GCF_049115385.1. NCBI lineage: Eukaryota > Metazoa > Chordata > Mammalia > Artiodactyla > Moschidae > Moschus > Moschus berezovskii. The sequence goes on along the minus strand of NC_142469.1, from coordinate 75,848,947 downwards.
TTGATAGCCTGTGGCTAGAAACATGCCAGACTGATACATGTAAAACTGGGACTAGAGAGGGACAGTGATGCTTCTAGAAAGTCACTCTTAAAAACATTATCATCTGTAACCTTGAAAGCCCATCCCAGGGGTGAGTCCAGAGACTGTATCTGTTCAGGATAATGCAGTTCTCTCTGTCCAACAGGGTGCCAAGTTGCAGAAGGTCCTAGTCACAGAGCATCACTGTGGTGACTCTAGAGTTGGGCAGTGCACAGCCTGGGCAGACATCCATGGTGGTCCTGCCACTGTGTCTTGTTTATTCTTACTTCTTCAGTGGTCTCTGTTAAGTAAGCCCTATTTGATTAGTCCAAGTAGTGCCTACATCTGCTTTTTTTTTTTTTCATAAATCTGCACCATCCTTTGACATAGGCTAATACAGTGGCTTATTATGGGCATTGGCCTTTGTTTTTACAGATGCTCTGGTTATTAATTGTGCAAGCAAATTTTTCAACTCCTTGTGTTTTCAAAGTAACCACTTGGATAACCTATGTGATGGTTGTAAAAACTTTTAGCATCTTATTATTACAAGCCATCTGTGGGGATCCTTCGGATTTATAGTAAATAATCCATTTGCTTATACAAAAAATAAAACTTTCTTTATTCTCTTTTATTTGCTCCAAATACCTTTTATCTCACACTTCTATCACACTCATGTAAACAAATGCTTAACCCACATGCTCAGTTCAACGTATAAAAGAACCAGTCAAAGAATTATGGTGAGAAAGGGGTTTGAGGAGAGATTTTTCTTGATCCCTGGATAAAGAGCAAACACTTCTTAGTTTGGGTGTAGTTCCATTTTGCAGATGGCATTTTTCTTGTGCTGTTGCCAAGTTTTATCTTGACTCCACTAGACAAACCTTTGCTGAGCACTATTCTAAATTGAACATTTAGATACCGTAAATTGAAGTGTAAACAATAGGAAACAGGAGCTTATGAGGAAAGCATGTAATCATGACAATCCAGCCCAGACTTGAAAATCAGGAAATATTTGATATTCTAAATATTGTCCTCAGGACAGTAATTTCAAGGCCGTAGAATTTCCTTTCCAATGTGAGCTGTAAACAATCAAAAAGGTTGCCTTTAAAATATTAACAAAATACAGCAAGCCTGGGACTTCCCAGGTGGTACTAGTGGTAAAGAACCCACCTGCCAATACAGGAGAGACATAAGAGATCCAGATTTGATCCCTGGATCAGGAAGATCCCCTGGAGAAGGGCACGGCAACCCACTCCGGTATTCTTGCCTGGAGAATCCCCAGAGACAGAAGAACCTGGAGGGCTCCAGCCCTTAGGGTCACAAAGAGTCAGACAGTACTGAAGTGACTTAGCAAACAAGCACTTAGCAAGCCTGGCAGATGCTGATAGCCTTAAGAAGAATAAACTGCTTTAGTTTAAGGATGTCTTCATCAAGAATAACATGAAGCTTGTCTTGACTGGAGTTATCTTACGGAGGGATGGTTGTGTGCTGTGCCTAAAAGTTATGGATGAGACAGCAAAAATGGTGGCACGATCGAGTTTACATATCCCCTGAGTGTGATGTGGAGAAAATACAAACTGCTTACTGAAGCCTTTCTATGACTCTATCTTCCTAATATACTAGGAGAATATAACAATAGGGTACCACACCTGGAATCCTAGAGAGACAATGGTTTTGCAGCTTTTAAGAATTTCACACCCATAGAAATTATAAAAGAAAAGCATTTTAGACAGAATGTTTCTGGGTGAGAGACAATAGACTAAATGCAGGAACTACATATGAATAGATGTTAGAAAGCTTCAGAAATGTTGTTTGTAAAGACCCTTCCCCAGCTGTAAGGATTTAATTGACTGTTCGTTCTCAAAAAGGGCACAGAGAAAGATTCTTGTTCCCAGTTCTCTTCCCCTTATTTCCTTATTAGGTCTTCATGTCAGCTGAATCAATCTGAGGATATTGGTCTGGTCAGATGCTGAAATTCTTTGTGCAAAAGGATATTAATTGAACTCAAGTACATTATTGACAGGTGTGCTGATGTAGGACATCTTTGACTCCTTTTTAGCTCCTGGGTTCCTAGGTGAAACATAGATGAAGGTAAATGTTGCTTTGCTGAGTAGCTTCCACCCTAATCCCAGTGAATATTAAAACTACAGGAATTTAGACTCACAAATGTTAATATTGAATCACAGAGTTATTTTGCAATACGAATACTTTGGAACACACAGCAGATCATAATTAAAATTGTTCAACCCTTTCAGTTCTTTTATTTCGTTTAATCCTATCATCTTATGATAAACTAATTAGTAATTAGTATAAACTAACTTCATTTTACAAATGAGAATGTAAAGTTCAAAAAATTTATGTGTCTTACCCCCAAATCACATAGCTTGTAAATGATGAGTTTGTAATACACACCTGAAATTTCTGACTGCAAAATCTGTGCTTGATCTTCTTGAATATTACTGCTCAACATTCAAGTAATTTTTCAAACTATGTTTTGAATCATCTTTCTTGAACAGATTAGTTAATACTTTACTATCATAGTAATACAAAGTAATAAGATCTTTTTACTACTGTGTTTTTTAAAAACATTATTTAAAATTAGAAAACCAGGTATGCTAAAATTTGGCTTTTTATTTTATTATTGTTATTATTTTTAAATTATAATTTCTTTTTTTTTTCTTTTTTTATTGGAGGCTAATTACTTTACAATATTATATTGGTTGGTTTTGCCATACATTGACATGAATCTGCCCCAGGTGTACAAGCGTTCCCCTTCTTGAATCCCCCTCCCACCTCCCTCCTCCCCTTATCCTCCCTCTGGGTCATCCCCGTGCACCAGCCACGAGCATCCTATATCATGTGTTGAACCTGGACTGGTGATTCGTTTCACATATGATAATATACATGCTTCAATGCCATTCTCCCAAATCATCCCACCCTCGCCCTCTCCCACAGAGTCCCAAAGACTGTTCTATACACCTGTGTCTCTTTTGCTGTCTTGTATACAGGGTTATCATTACCATCTTTCTAAATTCCATATATATGAGTTCGTATACTGTATTGGTGTTTTTCTTTCTGGCTTACTTCACTCTGTATAATAGGCTCCAGTTTTAACCACGTCATTAGAACTGATTCAAATGTATTCTTTTTAATGGCTGAGTAATACTCCATGGTGTATATGTACCAAAACTTTCTTATCCATTCGTCTGCAGATGAACATCTAGGTTTTTTCCATGTCCTCGCTATTATAAACAATGCTGCAATGAACATTGGAGTACATTTGTCTCTTTCAATTCTGGTATCCTTGGTGTGTATGCCCAGGAGTGCAATTGCTGGATCATACGGCAGTTCAATTTCCAGTTTTTTAAGGAATCTCCACACTGTTCTCCATAGTGACTGTACTAGTTTGCATTCCCACCAACAGTGTAAGAGGGTTCCCTTCTCTCCACACCCTCTCCAGCATTTATTGCATGGAGACTTTTGGATAGCAGCCATTCTGACTGGTGTGAAATGGTATCTCATTGTGGTTTTGATTTGCATCTCTCTGATTATGAGGGATATTGAGCATTTATTCATGTATTTGTTAGCCATCTGTATGTCTTCTTTGGAGAAATGTCTGTTTAGTTCTTTGGCCCATTTTTTGATTGGGTCATTTATTTTTCTGGAATTGAGCTGCAGGAGCTGCTTGTATATTTTGGAGATTAATTCTTTGTCAGTTGTTTCATTTGCTATTAATTTCTCCCATTCTGAAGGCTATCTTTTCACCTTGCTTATAGTTTCCTTTTCTGTGCAGAAGCTTTTAATTTTAATTAGGTCCCATTTATTTATTTTTGCTTTTATTTCCAATATTCTGGGAGGTGGGTCATGGAGGATCCTGCTATGATTTATGTCAGAGAGTGTTTTGCCTATGTTCTCCTCTAGGAGTTTTAGAATTTCTGGTCTTACATTTAGCTCTCTAATCCATTTTGAGTTTATTTTTGTGTATGGTGTTAGGAAGTGTTCTAGTTTCATTCTTTTACAAGTGACTGACCAGTTTTCCCAGCACCATTTGTTAAAGAGACTGTCTTTTCTCCATTTTATATTCTTGCCTCCTTTGTCAAAGATAAGGTGTCCATAGGTGTATGGATTTATCTCTGGGCTTTCTATTTTGTTCCATTGATCTATATTTCTGTCTTTATGCCAGTACCATACTGTCTTGATGACTGTGGCTTTGTAGTAGAGCCTGAAGTCTGGCAGGTTAATTCCCCCAGTTCCATTTTTCTTCCTCAAGACTGCTTTGGCTATTCGAGGTTTTTTGTATTTCCAAACAAATTGTGAGATTATTTGTTCTAGTTCTGTGAAAAATATCGTTGGTAGCTCGATAGAGATTGCATTGAATGTATAAATTACTTTGGGTAGTATACTCATTTTCACAATATTTATTCTTCCAATCCACGAACACGGTATATTTCTCCATCTATTAGTGTCCTCTTTGATTACTTTCACCAGTGTTTTATAGTTTCCTATGTACAGGTCTTTTGTTTCTTTAAGTAGATATATTCCTAAGTATTTTATTCTTTTCGTTGCAACAGTGAATGGAATAGTTTCCTTAATTTCTCTTTCTATTTTCTCATTACCAGTGTATAGGAATGGAAGTGATTTCTGTGTGTTGATTTTATATCCTACAACTTTACTGTATTCATTGATTAGCTCTAGTAGTTTTCTGGTAGAGTCTTTAGGGTTTTCTGTGTAGAGGATCATGTCATCAGCGAACAGTGAAAATTTTACTTCTTTTCCAATTTGGATTCCTTTTATGTCTTTTTCTGCTCTGATTGCTGTGGCCAAAACTTCCAGAACTATGTTGAATAGTAGTGGTGAGAGTGGGCACCCTTGTCTTGTTCCTGACTTTAGGGGAAATGCTTTCAGTTTTTCACCATTGAGGATAATGTTTGCTGTGGGTTTGTCATATATAGCTTTTATTATGTTGAGATATGTCCCTCTATTCCCACTTTCTGGAGGGTTTTTATCATAAATGGATGTTTAATTTTGTCGAAGGCTTACTCTGCATCTATTGAGATAATCATATGATTTTTATTTTTCAGTTTGTTAATGTGGTGTATTACATTGATTGATTTGCAGATATTGAAGAATCCTTGCATTCCTGGGATAAAGCCCACTTGGTCATAATGTATGATCTTAATGTGTTGTTGGATTCTGATTGCTAGAATTTTGTTAAGGATTTTTGCATCTATGTTCATCAGTGATACTGTCCTATAGTTTTCTTTTTTTGTGGGGTCTTTACCAGGTTTTGGGATTAGGGTGATGGTGGCCTCATAGAATGAGTTTGGAAGTTTCCCTTCCTCAGCAATTTTCTGGAAGAGTTTGAGTAAATAGGTGTTAGCTCTTCTCTAAATTTTTGGTAGAATTCAGCTGTGAAGCCGTCTGGACCTGGGCTTTTGTTTGCTGGAAGATTTCTGATTACAGCTTCTATTTCCATGCTTGTGATGGGTCTATTAAGATTTTCCATTTCTTCCTGGTTCAGTTTTGGAAAGTTGTACTGTTCTAAGAATTTGTCCATTTCTTCCAAATTGTCCATTTTATTGCCATATAATTGCTGATAGTATTCTCTAATGATCCTTTGTATTTCTGTGTTGTCGGTTGTGATCTCTCCATTTTCATTTCTAATTTTATTGATTTGGTTCTTCTCCCTTTGTTTCTTGATGAGTCTGGCTAGTGGTTTGTCAATTTCATTTACCCTCTCAAAGAACCAGCTTTTGGCTTTGTTGATTTTTGCTATGGTCTCTTTTGTTTCTTTTGCATTTATTTCTGCCCTAATTTTTAAGATTTCTTTCCTTCTACTACCCCTGGGGTTCTTCATTTCTTCCTTTTCTAGTTTCTTTAGTTGTAGAGTTAGGTTATTTAGTTGACTTTTTTCTTGTTTCTTGAGGTGTGCCTGTATTGCTATGAACCTTCCCCTTAGCACTGCTTTTACAGTGTCCCAGAGGTTTTGGGTTGTTGTGTTTTCATTTTCATTCATTTTTATGCATATTTTGATTTCGCTTTTGATTTCTTCTATGATTTGTTTGTTATTCAGCAGCGTGTTGTTCAGCCTCCATATGTTGACATTTTTAATAGTTTTTCTCCAGTAATTGAGATCTAGTCTCACTGCATTGTGGTCAGAAAGGATGCTTGGAATGATTTCAATTTTTTTGAATTTACCAAGGCTAGATTTATGGCCCAGGATGTGATCTATCCTTTAAAAGGTTCCGTGTGTGCTTGAGAAAAAGGTGAAATTCATTGTTTTGGGGTGAAATGTCCTATAGAGATTTTTAGGTCTAACTGGTCTATTGTATCATTTAAAATTTGTGTTTCCTTGTTAATTTTCTGTTTAGTTGATCTATCCATAGGTCTGAGTAGGGTATTAAAGTCTCCCACTATTATTTTGTTGTTGTTAATTTCCCCTTTCATACTTGTTAGTAATTATCTTACATATTGGGGTGTTCCTGTGTTGGGTGCATAAATATTTATATTTATAATTGTTCTATCTTCTTCTTGGATTGATCCTTTGATCATTATGTAGTTTCCTTCTTTGTCTCTTTTCACAGCCTTTGTTTTAAAGTCTATTTTATCTGATATGAGTATTGCTACTCCTGCTTTCTTTTGGTCTCTATTTGCATGAAATATCTTTTTCCAGCCCTTCACTTTCAGTCTGTATGTGTCCCTCATTTTGAGGTGGGTCTCTTGTAGACAACATATATGGGGGTCTTGTTTTTGTATCCATTCAGCCAGCCTTTGTCTTTTGGTTGGGGCATTCAACCCATTTACGTTTAAGGTAATTATTGATAAGTATGATCCCTTTGCCATTTTCTTTATTGTTTTGGGTTCGAGTTTATACACCCTTTCTGTGTTTCCAGTCTAGAGAAGATCCTTTAGCATTTGTTGGAGAGCTGGTTTGGTGGTGCTGAATTCTCTCAGCTTTTGCTTGTCTGTAAAGCTTTTGATTTCTCCTTCATATTTGAACAAGAATCTTGCTGGGTACAGTAATCTGGGCTGTAGGTTATTTTCTTTCATCACTTTAAGTATGTCTTGCCATTCCCTCCTGGCCTGAAGAGTTTCTGTTGAAAGATCGGCTGTTATCCTTATGGGAATCCCCTTGTGTGTTATTTGTTGCTTTTCCCTTGCTGCTTTTAATATTTGTTCTTTGTGTTTGATCTTTGTTAATTTGATTAATATGTGTCTTGGAATATTTCCCCTTGGGTTTATCCTGTTGGGGACTCTCTGGGTTTCTTGGACTTGGGTGATTATTTCTTTCCCCATTTTAGGGAAGTTTTCAACTATTATCTCCTCAAGTATTCTCTCATGGTTTTTCTTTTTGTCTTCTTCTCCTGGGAGTCCTATGATTCGAATGTGGGGGCATTTAACATTGTCCCAGAGGTCTCTAATATTGTCCTCATTTCTTTAATTCGTTTTTCTTTTTTCCTCTCTGTTTCATTTATTTCTACAATTCTATCTTCTAACTCTCTTATCCTGTCTTCTGCCTCCATTATTCTACTGTTTGTTCCCTCCAGAGTGTTTCTGATCTCATCTATTGCATTATTCATTGTATATTGACTCTTTTTTATTTCCTCTAAATCCTTATTAAACCTTTCTTGCATCTCCTCAATCCTTTTCTCCAGGTTATTTATCTGTAACTCCATTTTGCTTTCAAGATTTTGAATCATTTTCACCATCAAAATTCGAAATTCTTTATCAGGTAGATTCCCTATATCTTCCTCTTTTGTTTGTGTTGGTGGCATTTAATCTGTTCCTTTACATGCTGGATATTTCTCTGCCTCTTCATCTTACTTATATTGCTTTGCTTGGGATGGCCTTTCCCTCTTCTGGCCGTTTGTGGAGTTCTCTTTATTATGTAGTTTCCTCACTGTGTGTGGGGTTGGACGGGTGGCTTGTCAAGGTTCCCTGGTTAGGGAAGCTTGTGTCGGTGTTCTGGTGGGTGGAGCTGGATTTGTTCTCTCTGGAGTGCAATGAAGTGTCCAGTAATGAGTTTGAGATGTCAGTGGGTTTGGAGTGGCTTTGGGCAGCCTGTATATTGAAGTTCAGGGCTATTCTCCTGTGTTTGCTGGTCTCTTCAGTGTCTAATTCCCGTCCTGACACAAGGGGGCAGTGGTGGATGCTTTTATAGGCTCATCTGTTCAGACGTGCTGTGGGGAGGGAGGGACGCTGCTAGCAAATATCACTGGCGTCTGTGGGGAGTGCTCGCAATGTCTCGGCCACACTGGGATTGACCCTGCTCATGGCATGTGTGCTTTCCCTGTTTATGCTGCTCAGGCTCTAGGTTGCTCTGCCGGGAACTGTCTGAGGCCGGCGCTGGGTTGTATGCACTTCCCAGGTCTGAGTGGCTCAAGTTCAGGTACTCGGGTACTCCACAAAGGCAGAGACTTGGTTGTGCCTGCCTTTTGTGCCTTCCCCGGTCTGAGCAGCTCAGGAGACCAGGTGTTTGGCGAGCGTGGTTGCTGTGACTTATCGCCTCCCCAGTCCCTGCACTCGGTTTTCTGGGTGTACAACCAGCGCACCTTCTCAGGCAGATATCGACCAGCCCGAACCCAAGAAGTCTTGGTTAGCAACAACGCCTGCCTGCAGCTTGGTATCGGAAGCCTCTCTGGGGCTGCGGTTTCCCCCTTCTGGCTCTGGCTGCCCTCCCCTGCCTGTCCTGGCAGGGGATGGGAGGTGGGCCGCCTGTAGCCTGCTAGCTCTGCTCAGTCCTTTGTTCTGTGAGTGCGGCTGGAGGTGTCTTAGGTTGGGTCTTTTCACCTTTTCGCAGCGTTGCTACCTCACAGTCTGCTTAGCTGTCTTAAGTTAGTGCCCTCAGATTGCCCTCGGGGTGTTTAGGCCCGGTCCTCACTCTAAGCGCTGCCTCTGTGCCTCCCTGCCCAGCCCCCACGTGCTAGTGGGGGGGTGCAGGCGTCTGCACTGCTTCTCCACTGAAAGTTTCCTCTGGGCACTTAGTCTGTGGGTTTTAATTATTTATTTCTTTTTTCTCCCAGTTATGTTGCCCTCTGAGGTTCCAAGGCTCACCACAGACTCCAGTGAGTGTTTCCAGGTGTTTGGAAAGTTCTCTTTTTTTAAGCCTCCCTTCCCGGGATGGATCTCTGTCCCTCCCTCTTTTGTCTCTTTTTATCTTTTATACTATTTCCTACCTCCTTTCGAAGACAATGGGCTGCTTTTCTGGGTGCCTGATGTCCTCTGCCAACATTCAGAAGTTGTTTTGTGGGATTTACTCAGTGTTCAAATGTTCTTTTGCTGAATTTGTGGGGGAGAAAGTGGTCGCCCCGTCCTATTCCTCCACCATCTTCCTGTCTCTCCCAAATTTGGCTTTTTAAAATTGAAGTTGGAATCAAATGAGAGATCTTGTTTTAAACTTTCTACAACTCAATCCACTGTTCAGTTCAGTTCAGTTCAGTTGCTCAGTCGTGTCTGACTCTCCATGACCCCATGAATCACAGCACGCCAGGCCTCCCTGTCCATCAACAACTCCCGGAGCTCACTTAAACTCATGACCACAGAGTTGGTGATGCCATCCAGCCATCTCATTCTCTGTCGTCCCTGTCTCCTCCCACCCCCAACCTTTCCCAGCATCAGAGTCTTTTCCAGTGAGTCAACTCGTCGCATGAGGTGGCCAAAGTATTGCAGTTTCAGCTTCAGCATCAGTCCTTCCAATGAACACCCAGGATTGATCTCCTTTAGAATGGACTGGTTGGATCTCCTTGCAGTATAAGGGACTCTCAAGAGTCTTCTCCAACACCACAGTTCAAAAGCATCAATTCTTCGGCGATCAGCTTTCTTCACAGTCCAACTCTCACATCCATACATGACCACGGGAAAAACCATAGCCTTGACTAGACGGACCTTTGTTGGCAAAGTAATGGGATGCGCTAAACTTTCCGTCGAGATTACTCATCTTTAAATAATAAAGAGTGAAGTAAAGAGATAAGATAATATGAAGATCTATTCAGTTGTCAAGTGTCTACTGTATGCCACAAACCATGGATGACAGTTATGTATCTTATTGCTAACCTTTATAAGAATCCTGCAAGATACATTTTATCAACCCATTTTACAGGTGATAAAAACTCAAGTTCCCAAGAGTTAAAAAAAGAAAAACAGGGGCCCAAATATCTTTTTTGCACTGCAACTAGTGTGAATTAAATGTAAAAATAATCTAGTACTCATCAACCAATGGGCTTCGCAGATGGTGCTAGTAGTAAAGAACCCACTGCCAATGCAGGAGATGTAAGAGATGCAGGTTCCATCTCTGGGTCAAAAAGATCCTTGGAGAAGGGCATGGCAACCTACTCCAGTATTCTTGCCTGGAGAACCCCCATGGACAGAGGAGTGTGGGGGTCTACAGTCCATAGTGTTGCATAGAGTCAGACATGACTAAAGCAACATAGCATGCGTGTATCAACCAGTACTACCAACAAAACTGTAGTCTTCTGGATCATTTTGCTTTACTGAGAGATCAGAAAGAGTGACTCTGGACTTCAGAAACCAACAAAATATGAGTCCACATTTTAGGAAATCTCCTTTCTAGTGATTAAGCAGTGATTGACAGCTGCTCTTTCTGATGACAGAACACGTTACTGGAGAACTGAGTCCCAATTCTGTTGCAGTAGTATGGTGCACATCCTGCTTATCAGATAGAACCTAACAAATAACTTCCACTTGAACAAGTATATAAAATTAGGAGCCAGGAGCAGCCAGCAAGGGAAAAGTACCTTTATCCAATCCCATGGTAGATATAGAAAAAAGACAAAGAACATCCAACATGCACATATTGGGCATCTTTAAAGAAAATAGAACAAAATAATGGGATACAATAAATATTCAAAGATAAAATTCAATAATTTTCTGGAAATGAAAGATAAAAAACTGTAGATTGAAATGATATACCATGTTCCAGAGAAAGCTGGCCCAGATTGGTCAACACAAAAACTTTTCTTAGTAAAGTAACTGGATTTCAAACAAGCAAACAAAAAGTCTTGGTTGACCAAATGTAAATTGACCAAGTCTTTTCTCAAGAGGAAAAAGAAAATCAGCTAGCCACAGGTTTCTCCACAGGTACACTTACTGCTGGGCCCCATGGAGCCAGTCCTACAAAGTGTAGAAATTCTATCTTTGGAGTCGACCCAAGGACTCTATCTTTGGGCAAGCTGTGCTTCAAGTATAAAGGCTACAGTCATTTATGTTACTTTTAATTGACTAGGATATACCATATTACCCCAAAGAAGAGAAGGACATCATAGGGCTCATGATTTAGCCAAAAGAATGTTGATGGATCTGTTCTTTTTATGTTTGAATCACACTTAAAACCCTAAAGCTCATGGGTCATCAGGTGAAGAGATATTGCCTCAAGAGCCCAGGGGCAGGCAGAGGCAAGAGTAGATCTCAGGTCAGGAAACTCTGCAGTAGGAAACCCTATCAACAGCCATGTAAGGATAAAGATGACACTGTCCTTTTTGTCCACCTCAAACCTAGAGGAGCTAAAAGCAGAAGTAGGGGAGCAGACCACACGCTCTCCCAACTCCAGGTCCTCAGGTGGAGGCCTGGCTGACCTTGGGGTGCAGAGGTGCTGAGCATTAAACTGGATTGAAGTTTTTAATTGACTGAACTAGACCAAGCTTTTTATAACTGAAGTCAGGAGAGCTATGGTTTCTTCATGAAATTTCTTTAAGGGGCAAGAAAGGAGCCTACCCCATAGCTCCTTTGTGAGCTATACTCAGAAAAATAAAGCAATTTGTTGTTGTACTCTCCTGAGTTTGAGCTGTTCCATGAAGCTTCTAACTGAAATAAAACTGGAGGCAGGTTATTGTGAATTTGGACACCTACACCTCTTGTTTTTAGAAACTATTAGATTTAATCTGGTGGCTTATAGCTTAGCATGAACTCTTCTGTGTTTGCAAGAAAATTAAACGTGAATAAGTAGACTGATCTGAAATACGCCTCTTTAGGATATTCTTTTGCCTTGAAGTGGGTGGAATTCACAACCAGTAAATCCTGTTTGAACTGATTGACACATGTCCTTCACCTGTATTTTGGAATGTTTTTAGATGCACATATGCTGGTAATACAGTTGAATATCTGACCATATTTCTTACTAACAAGCTTTTGTCTTTTCTTTCCAGTATAGAATGCACGTGCTTAGTCACTCATTTGTGTCTGAGTCACTCACTTGTGTCTGACTCTTTGCGACCCCATGGACTCTAGGTCGCCAGGCTCCTCTATCCATGCAGAACCTCCAGGCAAGAATACTACAGTGGGTTGCCAAGCCCTCCTCCAGGGGATCTTCCCAACCCAGGGATCAAACCCAGGTCTCCCGCATTGCAGGCAGATTCTTTACCATCTGAGCCACCAGGAAAACCCAAGAATACCAGAGTGGGTAGCCTATCCCTTCTCCAAGGGGTCTTCCTGACCCAGAAATAGAACCAGGGTCTCCTGCATTGCAGGTGGATTCTTTACCAACTGAGTTACCAGGGAAGCCCTGTCTTCAAAAAACAAACTTAGAGGAAAAGAAAAAAAAAAAAGGAGTCCTGGTGATTTGTTACTATAGGAAAAGTTGCACACCTACTGGATTATACAGATGTGTTCCACCGTGGGGATCATTTCATTGGCCAGATGGGTGGTATCCAGAAATGTGTACTCATGACTGATAACCAGAGCTCCCCACCTTTGTCTGGGCAACCTCTGCCATTCCCATAAGTGTAATCACTGCTTCCCTGTGAAGCAGAAGCTTCTGGTCTCTCAGCAGACTGACAAGGCAGTGAGCAGTACCCTCCCCTTCTTTCCTTGCTACTCTACTTCAGAAGAACAGAAACAGAAGCTGTGTTTTACTTGCTAGAGCTAAAAATAACTTGTTCGTAAGCTTTCCTACCATAAGTTAATCTTTCAAAGGTAAAATAAAATCCTACTTCCTGAGGGTAAAATTATATAGATGGGGGCAGACAGGTGTGGAGAACCATCTTTCTCTAAGCTGCCGTGCAGTTCTTCTGATTGACTACAATGTGATGATAAGAGGACAGCCTTTGGTAAAAGCATCACCTTTGCCTCTCTCTAGCTGGGTAACTGTATCAGACAGACTATTTCCCCTGGGGTATGAAAAGCAAAGAAAAGAAAGGAAATACCAGTATAAATACCTGTTCTAACCAGGAAAACAAGAACCATTTCTTACAATAGAGGAATTTAGTGTTCTAATTTAGTATTAGACCAGACAAAAGAACTCAAGAGGGCTAAGAGGAAATTGCCCCTCCCGGACACATGTTAGTTACTGCTGTATGTGATAGCATGGGGTTTTTGACATAGCAGGTGCTTGATTAAATAATTGCTGTGTGAACTGACATCATGAGAACGTTTGGAACGCAGTGAATTTGGTGCTGGATTTGAAGTCAGAAGAACTTGGCTCCTGCCTTGCCTCTGCTACTCACCCGCTCCTTGTCTTTTGAATTGCTGTTGCTATTTACTCCCTAAGTCGTGTCCAACTCTTCCGACCGCATGGACTGTAGCCTGTCAGGCTCCTCTGTCAATGGGATTCTCCAGGCTAGAACACTGGAGCGGGCTGCCATTTCCTTCTCCAGGGGAATCTTCCCAGCCCAAGGATCGAACTTGCCTCTCCTGCATTAGCAGGAGGGTTGATGAGACATTTAAATAATCTGACCCTCAGAGATCCAGGGTTATTGCTTCTTTTGTCTGCAAAATGTAAGTTATCTTCTTTGGAGAACTCAGTTTTTGTCTTTTGATACCGATTCCGAGCTTTTGTTAGAGTTCTGTTTTGAAATGGGATCATTATAGAAGCACTGATAAAACACACTGCCCAACCTGGCAGATCATTAAAATCACAGGTAGAACTTTGATACTAAGTAGATTCCGGGGCCCACTGCCTTGAACTTTGCTGTGCAGGCTCTGGGTGAGGCTTGGAACCTACTTTTTTTTTTTTTTTTGACTGCACTGGGTCTTCTTGCTGCAGGCGGGCTTTCTCTAGTTAAGGGAGCAGGGGCTATTCTTTAGTTGTGGGGCTCGGGCTTCTCATCGTGGTGGCTTCTCTTGTTCTAGAGCAGGGCTCTAGGGCACAAGGACTTCAGTAGCTGCAGCCCGTGGACTCTAGAGCAGGGGCTCAGTAGTTGTGATGCACTGTTGCTTTGAGGTATGTGGGATCTTAACTCCAAGACTAGGGATCAAAACCAAGTGCTCTGCATTGACAGGAGGATTCTTTACCACTGTACCATCAGGGAAGTCTCCTTACATTTTTTAAATAGTTCCTCAGATGATACTGGGCTTTCCTTGTGACTCAGCTGGTAAAGAATCCGCCTGCAATTCGGGAGACCTGGGTTCGATCCCTAGGTTGGGAAGATCCCCTGGAGAAGAGAAAGGGTACCCACTCCAGTATTCTGGCCTGGAGAATTCCATGGGGTAGCAAAGAGTCGGACACAACTGACTGACGTTCACTTTCACTTTTTTCATATGATACTGGTCACCCAGGCTTGGGAACCAGTGCACAAAGAGGCTTGATAATTGCATGGTGAGTCTGAAGTCAGTTATAGCATCTTAAATTAAAACTATTAATTTAAAGATAAGTATTTTAGATAAAATGCTTTATGCATGCATACTAATAGAATATTAGCACTGGAATGAGGCAGAGATGATTGAGTTTGATCCATTAACTCACAAGTCATGTATTTTCCAAATCTCTTGAGGTTTCTGGATTTTGGAGATTAGCTTCAGGCCATATATTTTGTACAAGAGCTAGAATTAGAAACAAGGTACTGACTCCCCTTCGCTTTTCCATGTACTGTCATCCTAACAGGACATTCATACAAGGCATGCTCTGCTTCAAGAAATAAAAAGGCAAGATTTAAAGTCCACTTTTGGAACATTATTCTCAGTTCTCTTGTTTCAGCAAATGGCAGAGAGGGGTATTGCCTTCTCGCTCTGCTGTATTCTTTTCTAAACTCAAGGATGAGTTGCTAGAATGGGAAGGCAAGAAGGCTGAGATTTACTTAAGGCTGATTCTGTGAACTAATTTGTGACCACCCAGGGTTACAAAGAACAGTGAGATATTGACCCTATCAGGTAGATTGCACTAGAACAACCTTCCTGTAGCATAGAGGGCCTTCTGTGAATATTATTTAGCCTGCTATTTCTGCTACCAGACTTCAGAAACGTCCACCTGCCATGTCCCATTTAATTTTCACACATATTTGACTCTTTCCTGGGAGCAGAGAATGGATGAATAATCTCTCTTTTAAAGTGGTGTGCAAAACAAATTCTGCAACTCCAGTCCTATTAATTTAAATAATAAATGTGTTTTCTTAATAAAACTTGCACTTATTTGAAAAATAGCCTTGTAAGCTATTTTTGTAATGTACACACACTGTATTTGTACTCATCAATAATAAATCTTTTAATGAGCTTGTATTTAAAAATCATCATCAAACAAACCTATTAATACTAAAAGTTTACTGATATTTCATACAAGTTGTCTGAAAAATGAAACCATTTGGATATAATTTATTTCATCTGTGTCTCTACATTTGTTTTAGTTGTAATTACTAAAGCTACATCTAATTCTATATATTGTTTCTGTTTCTATAATGAAGAAATCTATTTAAGTAGAAGAATGGTAAAGATTTTTTTTATAGTAGTTAATAACCCCTGCAGGAAACATTAATCAGCATAATGCAAACATGAATCTGAATGAAATATTTTAATAATGTTCAAGGATAAGTTGGGTTTATGAAAGGAATCTGAGAATATTATATACCCACAGGGCATTTTGTCTTGCACAAATAACAAAGTATTAAATGTAATGCTTTTAATATCACTTTTTATGCCAACCTTTTCTTGAAACAGTAGAATTACAAAAGAAAATTAGAATCAGAAGGGCAAAGTTAATGTCCACTTGTAACCAGCTGTGCTTTCTAAAGCAGATTAACCTCTTTGGAATACAGTTTCTTCATTATTTTAAAGGGAAAAATAATCATGCATATTTTAATGCCAATATGAAGATTAAATGGTATGATTTATGTGAAAGTGCTCTGTTAAACTCTTTACAAATGTCAAAAATTATAATCACTCTGTGAAGTTTCACAAGTCATTTTGGTTTTTGGGAAGAAAAGGATTTTGTTTTTTTAACCTTACTGCAGGAATCATTATTATCCTAATAATGACCTGATCCAATGTGCTTTTTGTAGTCTCAAAGTTGGGTCAAATATATCATTGATTTTATCCTCAGTTTGCTCGTCTCTGACAGGGTGAATTTTATTTTCCTTATTTTATAAAAGAAGAGACAAAAAGGAACCTTTAGTTTAGTAGTGGTTTTATGGTCTCAATTAGAGTCCAAGCCACAACATGGACACTGGACCTCCCTCCTGGCAGTCCTGTGCTTTGTTCTGGAATCATCTGTCTGAGGGAGCTAGTGGGTCTTTACCAGCATCCTTCTCCAGAGGATTTCCTCAGTGCAGAATGAATAAAACGAGAGAGTGGGGACATGATTGTTTGCTTTTTTGTGTGCAGAAATGTCTTTTCTAGAACACAGGGTAGCCAAAGGCAGAAAGACAGGTTGGTGCTCCTCAGCACTGGCTGTCCCCAGTCCCCTGCTCCTTGGTGAATCTAAGGCATCACTAGGGAGACCAGACTCAGGAGAGTCAGAAGTCTGTCCTGTATAGAGTGATCGTGCATGCTTTTTGGAATATTAGTACAAGAGAAATAAAAAGGAATGTGCAATAACATACAATGTCATTTATCCTGACAAGACACTCCCGGTATCACAGCATCACCAGCAGCACACACTCAACAGTGACCTTGAGGGGCCTCCAGAAACTGAGAGTTCACAAGTGGCTTTCACCCCTGCTCCAGCATAGGACCAAAGAAGATCCGTCAACTTGGACCCCGGTCTAGGAGTAAGTTCATTGGAGGGACTGATGCTAAAGCTGAAACTGCAATACTTTGGCCACCTCATGCGACGAGTTGACCCACTGGAAAAGACTCTGATGCTGGGAAAGGTTGGAGGCGGGAGAAGAAGGGGACGACGGAGAATGAGATGGCGGGATGGCATCACCGACTCTGTGGACATGAGTTTGAGTGTACTCCGGGAGTTGGTGATGGACAGGGAGGCCTGGCGTGCTGTGATTCATGGGGTCGCGGACAGTCGGACATGACTGAGCGACCGAACTGAACTGAACTGAGTGATGATGCAGCAAAATTACAAAAGGCAGAGGTTAAGGGCAATGTCATTAGTCTTGCTGAAGTGGTGATCTAGGTCAGCACTGAGTGTAGAATGAGGGCAAAATTCTCAATATTTTCAAGAGGTAGGTTTTATATTAGAGTTTGCTAGAGAAACAGAACTAATAAGATATATGGATAGAATTTATTATGGACATTGGCTTACTTGATTATGGAGGCAGAGATAAGCCATGATCTGTTCTCTGAAAGCTGGAGAACCAGGAGAGCTAGTGCTATAATTCTTTGCCAGTTGGAAAGCCCAAGAACCAGAGGCTCTGATGTCCAAGGACAGGAGGAGATGAATATCCCAGTTCAAGGGAGAGAATTCTCCATTCCTCCTTTTGTTCTATTTGGGTCCTCAATGAATTGAATGATGCCCGCTCACATTGGTGAGGGTGGATCTTCTTTACTCAATCTACTGATTAAAATATCTTCTGGGATATCCTTATAGACATGCCCAGAAATGGTGGACTTATCAGCTCTCTGGGCATCCATTTGCCCTTCAAATTGACACATGAAATTAACCACCACTGGTTTCATAAGTGGAGGTGTGGGAGGAGGTCATCCAGGTAAGTTGGGAGAGACAATAAAAGTAACAAGCTAGTGGTATCATCATCTCAGGACGATGAGTGTTACAGGGTACAGAGGGGTTTGCAGTCATCAGATCGAAGACTTCTGTCTCAGATGAAGGTAATGACTTCATCTCTTGCTCATTGCATCAGAGCATGAGAATCAGTAACATTTCCTTACAGTTCCTTTGAAACCATTACTGGCCATGTCTTGTTACTCAGGTTAAGAGAATTTTTGTGTGCGTGTGCTCAGTCATGTCTGGATCTTTGCAACCTCATGGACTACAGCTTGCCAGGCTCCTCTGTTCATAGAATTTTCAAAGCAAGTATACCGAAGTGCGTTGCCATTTCCTTCTCCAGGGAATCTTACTGACCCAGGGATCAGACCTGTGTCTTTTTTATCTCCTGCATTGGCAGGCAGATTCTTTACCACTGGTGCCACCTTAAGAGAAGAGAGCCCTCCCAAACAAAGCCATCCTGCCTATTGGCACCCTCATGACCACATTCTCTAGTGGAACAGGCTGGATGTCCTAGGTCTCCCAGATGATGGTGTGTCATGGTGCTTGTTGCCAATGAACTAAATATGTCACGAATACCTGGCATAGCCTCATTTCTATTTCTACTGCAAATGTTTCTTTTCCTTAACCTTCAAATGGACAAACTCATTTGTCTTATTTTAGCTTGCAAGGGGATAGTGGCTTAACAAATTGCCTCATTTGTGCTTCTATAATGGAGCACTTCCTAGTGTTGCCTGCTCCATCCAGGTGCTAAGACAGCAAAGTTGGCACTGCAGTGATGTGGATCAGCTACCAACAATGGCATCTCTTGTTTCTATGAGAGATGAAACAGAAATGAAACGTTCCTCTTGGTGTCTCCAGTAACTGAAGATGTCTGGAATTTTTCAGTCAATAGGCAGGTTCTCTTTTTTTCCCTATTTACATTCATCAATTTAAGTTATTCACAGTGAAAAGAATACTGCATGTAGATTCTGGACACAAGGGGTACTGTACGTACTTTACCATATATTGAATGTAGGTATTTGGCAACTTTACTGATTTCTGCCTCAGTTTTACTATTGGTAAAATGAATAATTCTAGAAGAATTTATTTCTTTTTATATTTATCTATTTATTTGGCTGCATTGGGTCTTAGTTGTGGCAGCCAGGATCTTCGTTACATCATGCACCATCTTTCTTTATGGCGCATGGACTCTTCAGTTATGGCAAGTGGGCTTAGTTGCTCAACAGCATGAGGGATCCTAGTTCCCGGCCCAGGGGTTGAGCCAGCGTCCCCTGCATTGCAAGGTGGATTCTTAATGACTGGACCACCAGGGAAATCACCTAAAAATCTCAAGTGGAGCTGCCCTTCATTTGCCCTTTCAGCAAACATTTGTTCAGTACCTAAGTGTATCAGCCATGGTGCTAATCTCTGGGGATACCAAGATGAGAAAATGACGGTCTTTGTCCTTGAAATTCCTAATATGTGGTAAGAGAGTAGAAAAGAAACCCACAACTCTTATGCACTATATTTAGCGATATAATGGGATAAAACTCGGGTCACTACGGGACTGTGAAATTAAGGCACCAAAACACTGGGGTGACTGCCCTGCTGCAGGAAGACACTGATAGGTGAGTGTGAATTCAGACTTCTAGCCTGGATTCTCTATCAGAATGCTGCTTTGAAACCCTATGCCGATGTCATGATGTAAAAACAAGGATGGTGGGTATATTAAAGGAATAAGAGAAAGGCTCCCTAGGCTTTCATTCTATCTCTGCCTTATTAACTCATTTACTTAGGCAAGTTCTTTTTCTGCACCTTATCCATACCCGTAAAATGGAGAAAACAATTGGCTTATCTCCAAGGATTGCTGGAAGTATAAAATTAGTCAGTGAAGACTCGACGTTTTTATAGGCAATTTATAGACTCTATTTCATTAATAACATTCCAACACCTTGTTCCAGGCTCTCAAAGAAGGACAAGCATGGCTTTCAGTTTTAATTTCAGTTGCCTTTAGAACACATTGCTGGTTAAATCCTAGAGTTCTATCTCATTTCTCTCTACTCACTATTAGGAACCCTGAGGAGATATAGAGCTGGCTGTTAAAGTGGTGATATTAACAATATTGTCATTGGTCTTGGGTCTGTAATCCTAAGACATTTGTGTCCTTAAGCAAATAGCACAGCCAAGAGCGCTATATGGGGTAAAATTTGTCCTGGAAGCTTTAAGCAGGAGATCACATTTGCTGTTAATAATCCCATCTGCCACATCATACATGCAAAATGCCTCCCTTCCCTGGGTGGTCTGTGTAAGTTGCCTTCTCTTTATTTTCTTTTAAAGGTCCTCCAGTCTGCTGGACCCTTATATGACATATAGTCTTTCAGTTGGGGAAGGGACATGGCTAATTTTCCAGGGAAAGGAAATCTCAAGGACCAATTACATAAACATAAGAAGGTATAGATATTTATATCCAACTGAATATGCCTCAGAATCATAAGGTTTTTACAGCTGTACTCTGTCTCATATCAAAGCTAAGTAGCTCACTCTGTGGTCCAGCCACGGGAGACATTCTGGCTGGCTTCGTAAGCTGCAGATGAGACACCTAAACTCTGGTAGAAAAGTGCTTCTCTGCAGATGCTTTGAACACAGTCTGCCAAGTCTATCTTTTCCAGAGGCTGATCCAGCCCCTTTTCAGCTACCTACACGCAGGTGCTCCCGCAGATTATTTCCTTTTACTGTAAACAGCTTCTCTTTTCCACTATCCTAGCTGCCCACCTTATTTCAATAAAGCGATTTTTACTAACCAATGATAGACGTATCTTAAAGATGAGAAAACTGGATCCCAGAGAGTTTGTGAATACTGCCCCATATCCCATTATCTGTGGCTCAGTGTTCAGTGACTTCTCCAGCAACCACACTGACTGTAGCAATATGCCAGTCTTTCACAATGTCTGACACCTTTCTGAAAGTTTTGCTTGTGTTAATCATTTTTTCCTGAAAAGAGTAAAAAGTCAAAATTCACAGTAAAATCATAGGTAGAGGGAGACTAGCTCTACTAAATATCAAGACAGTAATTACATAGTTATAGAAATCATGACAGCATGGCATTAGTTCAGTGACAAACAGAGAAATGGAATTGGCAGTGATAAAGCAGTGGTGAAAGGATTCAAGGAATAGTCCTGGGAAAACTGAATAATCTGAACAGAATGTAAACTTGGATTTCTATTTCAAGCAATGCATACAAATGAATTTGAAGAGGATTAAAGATCTAAATGTGAAAAGTCAAAATTGTAAATTTATAGCTGTTGATAAATATCTCCATTACTTTATGTTGGAGAAAGAGTGCTTAAAAATATCCAAACATAAAGACTAATACAAATATTACAATTAAAAACTTCTTTACAAGAGAGACACCTTAGACAGAGTTCAAAAACAAATTATACACTAACAGAGGATGTTTTCACAGATAAACCCCACAAATTATTATTATTAGGTTGTGACAAATAATAGAAAAATGAGCAAACCTAATAGAAAATTGAGCAAACAACCTAATAGAAAAATGAGCAAAACATGTGAATGATCAATTCATTAAAAAAGAGAATATAATTGACCAATAAGCTTATGAAGAGATTATCAACCTCTTTGTTAACTAAGGAAGTGAAAATTCAAACCACAATGTGCTATAACCTCACACAATTCAGGCTGCTAAAAATTTAAGTCCAATGGCACCAAGAGCTGGCAAGCATGTGGAGCAAGAAGAACAAGTAGGTCTGAATTGGCAGACCAACTTTAGACCGCAGTTTGACACATCTACCTAATGCGAAGAGTTGACTCACTGGAAAAGACCCTGATGTTGGGAGGGATTGGGGGCAGGAGGAGAAGGGGACGACAGAGAATGAGATGGCTGGATGGCATCACCGACTCTATGGACATGAGTTTGAGTGAACTCCGGGAGTTGGTGATGGACAGGGAGGCCTGGCCGTGCTGCAATTCATGGGGTCGCAAAGAGTCAGACACGACTGAGCGACTGAACTGAACTGAGTCAAGGTAAGGATGCATACAGCTTCAACTCAACAACAATTACATTCCTAAATCTACACCCTAGAGAAATTCTTGAATATAAACACAAGAGAATATACTCCAACGTGTATAGCAGGAGTAGTCGTGTGGCAGAAAATTGGAAGCATCCTATAAAAAACTCAATAGACGATCGGTTCATTATATTGTGATGTCTTCACAGACCAGAATATCATGCAGCAATGAAAATGAATAAATAAGCTAGACGTAATTAAATCCACATCAACAAATCACCTAGACATAATGTTAAATAAAGAAAAAGACATTTTGCAAAATACATGGGCTTCCCTGATGGCTCAGATGGTGAAGAATCTGCCTTCAATGCAGGAGAACTGGGTCAATCCCTGAGTCAGGAATATATCCTGTAAAAGGGAATGGCTACCCACTCCAGTATTCTTGCCTGGAGGATTCCATTGACAGAGGAGCCTGGTGGGCTACAGTCCATGGGGTTACAAAATACATATGACATTATAGCATGTAAATAGTCTAAAATATGTAAAATAGTAAAATATAATGCTCTTTGTATGTACATATGTAATCATAAAGAAATGATAAAATAATAAAGAAATATACTGAAATAATAAATCTCCAAATTAAACTTAATTTGGTGGAGAATGGGATTGGATCTAGAGTGTTTCATAAAGGGCTGTTTCTACAGTGTTGGTAGCACTTTATTGTGAATATATCTGAAATATTTCATAATAACTTTCTTATTTTATTTTATTTTAATAATTGCTTTATTTTTTAAATGTTATTTTAAATTAATAAATGGTACAAAGCACAATGCCAAAAACATTAACAGCTAAAATTTCACCAAATGAAAAAATACTATAGAATACACAGTTGTAAAAAGCTACATTAAGTTATTTTACAACTGCCTCAAGCTGCAAAAAGAAAAAAAACCCAATACCATACCTAAGTTATCCCTCTCTCAGAATAATGCCATTTATGTTATAAACCATGAGCACCCCATCAAAAGATGGGAACTGCTTTTGTTAATTCATATATACGTATATATATACATATGACTGTATCACTTTGCTATACACCTGAAACAAACACAACACTGTAAATAAAATATAGTACAATATAAAATAAAAATAGGTAACAGACCTTTGGGGCTTTACACCGAGTTAGGGTTCCTATCAGAGGGATAACAGCACCACAGGCGCACTGAATCCTCATGAAGGAGGCACACGAATGACTGGATTACAAGAGTTACAGAAATGAGAGCTGCTCACTTCCCAGAAACTACAGCTCACAGAAAGCCAACAAAGGCACGAGATACAATAACTTTCTTAATCAAAGGGAAAACACATGAGTATAAATACCTTTACCTAGTTACATCACAGGTAGTAGGAAATGTGTTGTCTGTTTTTACATGTATTGTTTCATTCAGTTCTCACAGCGTTTCTCATTATCTCAGGAATCACATTCTACTTGCATTCTGAAATACATTCCACTTTTCCAGCATTAGAATAACATATCAATGTACTAGGCAATCACAGGCAAGGCATGGTTTCCAGTTCCGCCCTTGACACTGACAAGCTCTGGGCCTTCAAGTCATTTAACCTCTCTGGGCCTCTGCTTCATGAATAGAAGGCTGAGCTAAGTGTGTACTGATTCCCCTTCCATGATTGTTTTGTGAATTAGGCTCTTGATAGTAATAAAAGGTAACATCTCCCAGAGATACTTTATTAAAACAGTTAAACCCAAGAGGAAATGATTTCTAGGAAACTTTCAGATAAGAATAGTAACTTGCAGGTATCAAATAACTTGCATGAGTATTACAATGAGTGTATAATTTGACAAAATATGCCTGTTGTAAAAATATGTTAAAAAAGGACTCTTATATTTAGAGTGGAAAGTGTATTTCTAGATGAACTGACTCAGATTCTAAGTAGGCAGATTTTGTAGTGTCAGATTCTTTTTATTGCACTCTTATTGTATAGTAAAGCTGAATTAATTATCTCTATAATTTAAGAATTGGTCACTATGGTTATCCTATTTATTTTAAATAGAAATAGAATTGCAAAGGACTGTATTCACATGATCCCATCACCACAAAATGAGAAATCTCTATACAACGTCCTTAAAAACCAGCCAACTAGTCTATTCTTCAAGTTTTTCCTTGTTGTATTTTTCCATTTTCTTTTCCTTTTTTAAATATGCAATTTTGTGATACGGTTGTGGGGTATTTGCAAGTGTAGCTCTATAGAAATATACATGAGGGATATTTCTACAGAATCTTACTGTCTGGAAACAAAACAAAAACATCAATATCCTGAATAAAAGAGAAAAGCACCCACAAATTCTTGCTCAACAGCTCTCCTTCTTTTAGACATGTACTCCATGGTACAGCATACCCTCAAATGGACTGGTTGCAACACAGTTTAGTAGGTTATATTTTCCTTATAATATTTCAGTCCTGAAAATACAGCTTTACCCTTGCTGGAACTCTGAGAAAGGAAACAAAGAAGTAACATGGGAGATCATTGTAACTTTCACTGAATGCTGATTTCCTTTGCAAAATCAAAGGTACTTTTATATTCTATTGTATGTCACAGGTCATTAAACTATCTCAACAACACAGTCAGGGAAGTAATCTCAGAAGTCATTTAAAGCCAAAAATTAATATGTAAAATAACAAGGAATATCTTTAAAAAGATAGGTATTTGCAAGAAAATCAGGCATATGAAAACAAAACAAAACAAAAACAGGAAAAGTGGTAATATTAATATCAATTAAAGTATCATTTACAACCTTAAGACTTAAATTGGTTAGCAGTATACTATATCATGATGAAACATTCAATGCATAAAGAAGCTCTAATAGATATGCAAATCTATACACCAAATAATAAAACTGTGAAACATGTAATGCCAAACTCTTAGAATGTCAAAATTTTGATAAAATCAAGATAATAGTAGAGAAATTAATAATCTCTTACAGAATTTGACAGATCATGTAGCCAAAAACATGGATGGTTATGGAGAGTTTGAATAAATATACTAAAATAAACATAATTACTATAAAATGTATTTATAGAATTTTATATCCTACAAACAAAAATAAACATTATTCCTTTATGATTATGAAATGTTCACAGAAGTCAATTACATGCTGCTGCTGCTAAGTCACTTCAGTCGTGTCCGACTCTGTGTGACCCCATAGACGGAAGCCCACCAGGCTCCCCCTTCCCTGGGATTCTCCAGGCAAGAACACTGGAGTGGGTTGCCATTTCCATCTCCAATGTGTGAAAGTGAAAAGTGAAAGTGAAGTCGCTCAGTCGTGTCCGACCCTTAGTGACCCCAGCCCACCAGGCTCCTCCATCCATGGGATTTTCTAGGCAAGAGTACTGGAGTGGCTAGCCCAGAAAAAAAACTTTAGTGCATTCCTTAAGGTAGAGATTTTACAAGGACATTATCTGATAAAACATAATAAAACTATAAATTGATAACAAAACTATAAACATAAAAATTAAAAATATGTTTAAAACTTAACTTCTGGGAGAAAAAAATAAATAAAAAACAAAGTAACAGTTTCTTTAAGGTCAACTGAAATTGGAAGGACTGATGCTGAAGCGCCAATACTTTGGCCACCTCATGCGATGAGTTGACTCACTGGAAAAGAGTCTGATGCTAGGAAGGATTGGGGGCGGGAGGAGAAGGGGACGACAGAGAATGAGATGGCTGGGTGGCATCACCGACTCGATGGACATGAGTTTGAGTGAACTCCGGGAGTTGGTGATGGACAGGGAGGCCTGGCATGCTGTGATTCATGGGGTCGCAAAGAGTCGGACACGACTGAGCGACTGAACTGAACTGAAAGGATAAAACTTGTAAAAATCAATGCCAAGGAGTAAAAAAGCAAATACTTTCAGGGACCAAGTAAAGATATAAAGGTGTGAAAGATTTTGTTATAAGAGAGTGGAGAGGAAGGAGAGTGAGGAGAACAGGGAAATAGATGCCAGGATCAGGGAACTCAGGGAATTCAAAATATAAAAGAAAAATAAACTAAGAAATAATAAAAAGGGAAGAAACAGACAGAGAGAAAGGAAAATAATAGAAAGGAAAAGTAAAGGTGAACAAACCAGAAATATTTATGGTTAGTCCATTTATAAAACCTATTCTATTAAATATAAATGGGGAATAAAAATAAGCCAAAGGACAGTAAGGTGATAAACTCAATACATATTGTTGGTATAATCTGGAAGAAAATAAATCTAGAGCTCAACCTCACACCCCAAGTAAAGGAGTTTCTCTGTGAGTTAGAAACTAAATGTAGAATAAATGTATACCAGTATTGAAAAAAATACAGGAGACTATTTAATATTTCAGGTTGGACATAGCTTTTATAAGGAAGAGAAGAAGAAGCACACTGACCAAAAGGGAAATAAATGGATAGATTTTTTTCTGTGTAAAAATTTTCAGTTTTCAGATAGGCTGAGAAAAAGCATTTTTTTTTAAAAGAGAAAATCCCTAAGGTTTAAGCCCTTTCTAGAAATTAATGAAAAGATAGTGAGATATAAAATTGTTAAAGAATATAAATAAGACAATTCACAGAAAAAGAATCACAAATAAACAATAAATATACAAACTAGAAATCAGTGAAGTGTAAAATTCTTTATCATTTATAATTCCTCAAATTAGCAAAAATTTAAAATATTGATAGCATCTAGTACTGGCAAGGATATTGGGAAATGGATATTCTCATATGTGCTTGCTGAGATCATTAATTTATGCATAGTAGCAGTTTTGGAAAGTAAGTCATATAGTTTATAATAACTGAAGTGTGCATAATTTCTAACCCATTTCTAGCAATATTTATGATAGAAATAAAAACTGTCTGATGAAATAATATATGTATAAGAATGTTTTTTGATTCATTGCTTGCCATGTTTAAAAAATGGAAACTAAATAGCCACCCATAGGTCATAGGTTAAATAAATTACGACATATCCATATTCTGAGATACTCTGCTGCCAAGTGAAATAAATCTGAAGGAGTCCACAAGTCAAAGAATAATATGTGGAGTATGGTTCCATTTTTATTTTTTCCTCTCTGTACATTCACATACGGTTGGGCATTGAAAGAAAACATATTAATAGGTTAGTGCAAGCTACCTCAGAAGAATGGAATTGTAATACGGAGAAACTTCAATTTTTAACTCTTTCACATTGTTTAAACTGTTACAACAAGCATGCAATCTATATTACTTTCATATTTTGAAAAGTCATTATAAAATGCTAATCTGTATCTTGTGATTATGATTAAGTGTGCCTTCAGGAGTAATCTCTGCCTGTGTTCATTTGCTGGGGCTGCCAGAGCATCTCAAAGTTTCCTGCATTTAGATATCAGTGGGGACGCTGGGAAGAGTTCATATCCCATCCACCATGCCATACATGGTGTGGGACAAATACTACATCCAGACTTCAAATCGCAACCATCTTTGTCACTCAAATGACTGGATAATCTCTCCTCCCTCATTTTCCACTTTGCCTCCTCAGGATTGAGGCACGTGGGACAGTTTGAGCGTTATTTTGTAAAGGACTTTTGAGACAGGGTGTGAAGGAAATGTGGTCCCTGAGACTTCTTGACTTGTGTCAAGATGAAGTGAAGACAGGCTGCGAAAGGTGCAGAATGAGTTAGAGGAAACAGAGGAAGAAAGGGGGCATTTTTAAAGCCCACCTCAAGCAGAGAAGGACTTCACTCAGTGAGGGCAGACTAAGAGCTGGGCGGGTGCCTGTTCAGAGGGCAGAGGCCATGGGTCGGGCAATGAAATAGCACATGTGGTATGATGGGACCTGCTGAGACCTGAAAGTGTAGTGGTGGGGTGACCAGGCTCTCCAAAGATGCCCTCATAGAAACCGTAGCACAGTTGCAGCAGATCAAAACCCACAGAAAAGTGATGTGTTGTATGCAACCCTTGGTGCCACTCAGCGTGCGACTGTCCAAAACTTACACACTTACCAGGTTGAGGAAGCAGTGACTCATGTCCTGCCAGCAGGAAATATGGGGCCTCAGTGTCAAAAATGCAGTTGATTTATGGAAAATGGACGAAGTAATATTTCCTGTATCCCTGAGCTCAAGATTTATGACTGTGTCCTCTCAAGCTGATTGGGAGTGCTTAAGAGAAATTCTTTCCTTTTTGGATATTGAGAGACAAGTATTTCCTCTTCTCTCTACAGATTAAGCTTCAGGACTGGATGTGGAATTCAGCCAGTGAATGTCTTTTGTCTCTCTCGTTTTTGGAAAAGAATTAAGAGCTTTCAATCTGCTTCTAAGAGAAACTTCCTTTAGTGGAAAAAATTCAAACGGGGAAAAAAAGCATTTGGCTCTGAGGTTAACCATGATTTTATAATGTGAAACTGTAGAGAATAAATGAGATCTCGATTCCAGTGTTTTTAAAGCTATTTCAAAGGTAGAGGAAACCTAATCATGTTTTCACTCCAAGGAAAATTCATCTGAGCATTGCAATCAGGAGATCAAAGAGCAGGTCCAGTGTAAGGAACATCATTCCTTCCAAAATACCGAAGGCTAACTGAGAACACAGCCACGCTGAGCCAAGCCTCTCTCACCCTATCCTTCTTGGTTAATTTTTCTAAAGCTAAGTGAAGAGTCTGACAGGTAATTCTCCTGAATTCCATGCAGTTGATTTAAATATATTCATCCAACACACTTTTACTGAGCACTATTCCAGCTACTAGCAATAAAGCAAGCATTTTGAGAGTCAGGCAATTTTGTTTTAAAAAAGTTTTATAGCTGAGTCTGTATTAGGAGCCTGTAAAAGGGAGATTATACTAATTTCTTGAGAGCGTTTGCTCTGAGAATTAAATGATATTCATCGAAACCACCACAGTCTCCAAAATATAGTAAATGCTGAATAAATATCCATTACTGTTTTATTCCTTTGTATTTTGCTAGACTCCTTTTAGTAAAATACAAAACAATTAAAATAGCAATGAATGTCTGTTGTTCAGTTGCTAAGTTGTGTCCTACTCTGTGACCCTATGGATTACAGCATGGCAGGCTCCCCTGTCCTTCACTATCTCCCAGAATTTGTTCAGAATATTTATTCAGCATAGACTATGTTTTTTATACTGTTATGGTTTAGATAATGTCATTTAATTGTCACCTTGCTCATTTAAATTATATGCAGAGTAAATTATGCAAAATGCAGGACTGGATGAAGCTCAAGTTGGAATCAAGATTACTGGGAGAAAGAAATATCAATAACCTCAGATATGCAGATAACACCACCCTTATGGCAGAAAGCAAAGAAGAACTAAGGAGGCTGTTGGTGAAGGTGAAAGAAGAGAGTAAAAATGCTGGTCTAAAACTCAACATTCAAAAGACTAAGATCATGGCATCCAATCCTATCACTTTGTGGCAAATAGATGGGGAAACAATGGAAACAGTGACAGACTTTATTTTCTTGGGCTCCAAGATCACTGCAGACAGTGACTGCAGCCATGAAATTAAAAGATGTTTGCTTCTTGGAAGAAAACCTATGACAAACCTAGACAGCATATTAAAAAGCAGAGACATCACTTTGCTGACAAAGGTCCATATAGTCAAAGCTATGGTTTTTCCAGCAGTCATGTACAGATGTGAGTGAGTGAAAGTAGCTCAGTCATATCTGACTCTGTGGCCCCATGAGCTATACAGTCCATGGAATTCTCCAGGCCAGAATACGGTAGTGGGCAGCCTTTCCCTTCTCCAAGGGATCTTCCCAACCCAGGGTTCAAACGATTCCTTCCCAACTGAGACACAAAGGAAGCCCTTGTGAAAAGAGATGTGAGAGTTAGATATAAAGAAGGCTGAGTGCCAAAGAATTGTTTTCAAACTGTGGTGTTAGAGAAGGCTCTTCAGAGTCCCTTAAATAGCAAGAAGATTAAACCAGTCAATTCTAAAGGAAATTGGTCCTGAATATTCATTGGAAGGACTGATGCTGAAGCTGAAGCTGTAATACTTTGGCCACCTGATGCAAAGAACCAACTCACTGGAAAAGATCCTGATGCTGGGAACAATTGAGGGCCAGAGGAGAAGAGGACAACAGAGGATGAGATGGTTGGATGGCATCACTGACTCAAAGGACATGAATTTGAGCAAACTCTGGGATAGGGTGAAGGGCAGGGAAGCCTGTCTTGCCACAGTCCATGGGGTTGCAAAGAGTCAGATGTGACTGAGCAACTAAACAACAACAATTTGGTATGAGTAGAACTTCCCAGTTGGCTCAGTGGTGAAGAATGCATCTACCACACAGGTTCAATTCCTGGGCTGGGAAGATCCCCTGGAGAAGGAAATGGCAACCCACTCCAATATTCTTGCCTGGGAAATCCCATGGACAGAGGAGCTAGGTGGGCTACAGTCCATAGGGTCAAAAAGAGTTGGACATGACTTAGCAACTAAACAACAACAATGGTATGAGTAAGAATCTAATTTGTTATTTCCTTCCAAATAGCATTTTCCCCAGGCTGTTTATTGACTGATACAACTGTACCTAATTGATTTACAATGCTTCCTTTACTTTACTCTTTCTGTGTTATTTTATTTCATCGATTTGAGATGTTTTTATATTTTGATTCTGTCACAGAGCCTTGAAGCTAGTTTTCCCACTATTGCTTCACAACCTTTTTAGCTAAACATATCTTCTGTCATCATTCAAGGAAAATGTCTAATAAGGTGAAACCATGTGGCATGAATATCAGAGACCTCTCTTCAGTTTGATGGGAATTCATTTATCAATCCTTTTTGGACAAGACGCTTTAATCAGCTAAAATTCCTTTGCCTTATGTGCTTCTCTGATTTTAATAGACTTTATTAAGTATTCATTACTGTACAAGTATTTCTTGAACCCGATATTGAGCCAAAATGAAAGCACTCTGTAAATAATGCTGCTGCTGCTGCTAAGTTGCTTTAGTCGTGACCAACTCTGTGCGGCCCCACAGAATTTCTCTAAAATACCAATCCAAAAATTCTTACACAAATGCAAGTATTTGGGATAATTAGTCCATGGGGTCGCTAAGAGTCGGACACGACTGAGCAACTTCCACTTTCACTTTTCACTTGCATGCATTGGAGAAAGAAATGGCAACCTACTCTAGTGTTCTTGCCTGGAGAATCCCAGTGACGGGGGACCCTGGTGGGCTGCCATCTATGGGGTTGCACAGAGTTGGACGCGACTGAAGCGACTTAGCAGCAGCAGCACCATGCATAATATTATGACTTCTCTTTTAAGAGTGTACTTTCTGATTATAAATGAATGTGAACACTTAATACTTATTGTAATTTATAATCACGTGCAGAATATATGGCAATGTGAAATTAATAGTGTAGCCATACTCTCAGTTCATAGAGGGGGCAAACTACTGGTAGTATTTTGATGTATTTTCAGACCTTACACACATGTTATATACATTTAAATATAATGCTTATTTTTCTCTGATTATGATAGTAAGGCCTTTCTTTCTAGAAAATAATATAAAGCATGAAGATAAAATCATTCTGAATTTCATAATGCATACAATTTTATTACTGCTTTTACTTATTAAGTTGACAGTCTAGCATAAGTATTTTTCTACATCAAGAAAAAAATTATTTGTAATTATCACAATGGCATATACTGCAATGTCTCTGTTGCTAAAGCTTTCAGTTCAGTTCAGTTCAGTCACTCAGTTGTGTCCGACTCTCTGCGACCCCATGAATCACAGCACGTCAGGCCTCCCTGTCCATCACCAACTCCCGGAGTTCACTCAAACTCATGTCCATCAAGTCGGTGATGCCACCCAGCCATCTCATTCTCTGTTGTCCCCTTCTCCTCCTGCCCCCAATCCCTCCCAGCATCAGAGTCTTTTCCAGTGAGTCAACTCGTCGCATGAGGTGGCCAAAGTATTGGTATTGCTAAACCTTTAGGGTTTTCTAATTTTTCAAAATTAAAAAAAAAGTGCAATGAATCCCTTTGAACAGAGTTTTTTTAAGTTCATTTTTCAATCATATTATTTCCTTGGAATAGCTTCCTAGAAATGGATAGCTGATGTATCCTAAATAAAACACATCCTTTGCCAAATTGCTTTTCAGAAAGGTCATGTACATTTTTCTCTATAAGTTCATAAAATATTACTGTTCTGTATTTTTTGGAAGGTTTTTTTTTTTGGTAGATAGGGATATTTGCTGATTTCTAGGCTTCTCTACTTATTCTCAAAAGAATTTACAATGTTTAAGCAATCACAGCTTCATCAGTGTCTGAAGATTTAAATTGTTTAGACTAGTGCTTCTAAAAATATGAATTACCTTGGGACCTTGTTAAAATGCAGATCCTAACTCAAGAGGTCCAGGGTGGAGCTGGAGAGTTTGTGTTTCTGAAATGCTTCCAAGGGTTGTGACTGTATGGCAGGTCTCCAGGTCATAGCAGAGTATTCAGACACCTTATTACTGTTTTATCAATCTTGGTATTCACTTCCTTCCTATGTTATTTTATGTTAAAATTTGAAAATTATTCTTCTTGATGGAGAAGATCTAAGCAAAAAAGAAAGTTGAGAATGCTGTATTCCGACTGTTATGTTAAAATTATGCCACATGACCCAAGATGCAACCTGCTTCTTCCCGTGTTTTGCTTTTAGTACATTTTTATCCTTAGTATTATAGCAAATCTCAGGTCACATCAGGGTTGAACCACTAATTGTCATTTGTCTCCCGTTTGTTCTCATCTTTGCCTTTGTTTCTTCTTCCATTTCTCAGTGTGTGTAGCACTGTGAGCAGCCCCACTGGCGTTTTAGCAGTCCTCATACACTCTTCCTCACTGTGTATTTGTATCATTAATAGTTAGCACTGTGGAATCCCCTCAGACTGCCAGAGCCACCTCTCTTTTTACTATATCTGCGTCCTCTCACCTTGCAGTCCACTCTGAGATTCTGGAAACCTACTTTTACGAACTCTGACATATGTTACAAAACATATGACTTTATACCCAGACTTCCCCTTCTTTGGCCATTGTGACCCCTAGGATGGTATAGTCACCACTTCCCACGATTTCCATCACTTGTGTCGTTCTTCACTGTTGAGACTGGACAAAATTGAGAAGACATATTGTGATTATGTATGTGAAGGAACTTGCTTTGCAAAATATAAAGCCCTCAATGTGTTACATCCCACTGGAGAATGAATCATTCTTCTCGTTTCTTCCTTAGTCTTGAAATTCTCAGCCAAGCGGGTAAAAATGTGTCAGTCTGCTTTTAACAAGATGAGGCTCTCAGATGCCAAATGGTTGAAATCCTGCCCTGTGTTACATCTTGACTCTTTATCAGTACATCTGTGGTCTCTGTTGAGAAAGCATGCATTTTTGCTGTGCTGTGCTGCTTAGTCTCACAGTAACGTCCGACTCTTTTCGACCCCATGGACTGTGACCCGCCAGGCTCTTCTGTCCATGGAATTCTCCAGGCAAGAATACTAGAAGGGGTTGCCATGCCCTCCTCCAGGGGATCTTCGATCCCAGGGATCGAACCCAGGTCTTGGCATTGCAGGCAAATTCTTTACCGTCTGAGCCACCAGGGAAGTCCATGCAATTTTGCTGCATCATATCTATTTTTCCTCTTTTACTTTCTTCGAAATAATTACTCTTTGATTTTTAAATTTTAGTTACAATTTTATATCCACATATCAAATGGTCTTACCATGTTTTAATACTTGCATTGTGTTATATCAAGTAAATTATGTTCCAAAATTTACATAAGCATTTCCCTGCTGTAGGAAACCTGGTTTGTCTCAGATTTCTTTTTTTTTGTAAACATTGATGATTTATATTATCATTCATATAGTTTTTCTTTTTCTTTTGACTTTCACTTTCAATATTGTACCTATTCTTTTTTTATATTAAATTTATTTATTTATTTTACCTTACAATATTGTATTGGTTTTGCCATACATTGACTTGAATCCGCCATTGGTGTACATGTGTTCCCCACCCTGAAGCCCCCTCCCACTTCCCTCCCTATCCCATCCCTCTGGGTCATCCCAGTGCACCAGCCCCAAATACCCTATATCATGCATTGAACCTGGACTGGCGATTCGTTTCACATATGATAATTTACATGTGTATCTTCAATTTTGTTTCCTTAATATAGATTTCTAGAAGAAGTTCCTCATAAATAAATTGCTACAATATTTTAAAGATTAAGATAAAAATCTTTGACTTGGAAAGCCTAATTTTAGGAACATAACCTATAAGATAAATTTTAGTGATGTAAATTAGAACAAACTAAATGCCTGTTTAAAAACTGGATAATTACTATAAATTGTTCTCTAAACAATTCGCAATCTGTTTACCAAAAGAAATAATGATGACTTAACAATGTATGCAAGTTAGAGAGAAGCTGCCATCATTATTTGACACTAAAAGTCTAAAATATTCTTTCCAACTTAGTAGACACAATACAAAAATGGCTCCTTGGTTTAGTTTTCATATATTTGATTGCCTGTTAGGTTGTTTATCTTTTGAAATTTGTTTATTAATTGTATTTCTTAATTTGTGAAGTATCTTTTTCTCTTCTCTGCCTACTTGTTTTTTAAAATATCAAATTCTAGGGAAATAATTAAAAAATAGACATAGTAAGCAACAATGACTATCCATGGGCTTTCCTAGTAGCTTAGATGGCAAAACCTCTGCTTAGATGGTAAAGATGCAAGAGACCCAGATTCAATCCCTGGGTCAGAAAGATCCCTTGGAGAAAGGAGTGGCTACCACTCCAGTATTCTTGCCTGAAGAATCCCATGGACAAAGGAGCCTGGCAGGCTACAGTCCATGGGGTCATGAAGAGTCGGACATGACTGAGCAACTAAGCATGGGCACAGTAGCTACTTATATATTTGTTATAATCTGTTGTTGTTCAGCTGCTAAATTGTGTCTGACTTTTTGCAATCCCATGAACTGCAGCACATCAAGCTTCCCTGTCTTTCACTGTCTCTCGGAGTTTGCTCGAATTCATGTCTATTGAGTTGGTGATGCTATCTAACCATCTCATTCTCTGCTGCTCCCTCTCCTTTTGCCTTCAATCTTCCCATTTCCAACCTCATGGTTATATGTTTCTACATTTGGAAAAAAGATGTGAATTATCTTTTCACATACAGTGCTAAATGTTTATCCTTTTCAACAATATTGTTTATTTAGGGAGTCTTATAAAACTGTCATCATATTCATGAAATGGACACTATCCACAGGATATGAATTTACATTTAACTCTTCATGGTAGTGTTTCTAGTTCACTCTTTTATCCGCGCCTAATTGGTGTTTAGAGACTGCACTCTTGGGTTATTCTTACTCATTTCAGAAAATTACTTCAAAACAGTGAGTCAAGAGCTGCAGAATCATTGGAGGACATTGATGTGTAAATTACATTGTCAAATATCAGGATTTGGCGGCGGGGGTGGTGGTGGTGAGCCTTAAAATGGTATATAAGAACTGCATTTATATTTACTTGAAAGCTATAGTAATTAATATTCTTTTGGAAACTAAGTCCATCTCTTTAAAAAGGGTCAAGAAAAACATTGTGAGCTTGAATCACTCCTTTCAGATCTAAAACATCTGGGTAATGTTAGTATGTAAAGAATTGTAGAGTTTTGTATGAATCATTCATGCGTCAGCTTACTAGGAATATTGAGATTTACTAGGAACATTGAGATTTTACATGGATTAGGAGGCTCTTGACAGGTAAACATCTTAAGTAAACTGGCTACAAAATTCATATTATTTTTATTTCAAATATACTATGAATGAAGTTCTAAGTCATTGAAGAGATTGAGGTGTCAATCTGAATTTGGTTTTTGGCTCTCCACAGATAGCTTTAAAGCCTGTTTCAGTTCAGTTGATCAGTTGAGTCCAACTCTGCAATCCCATGGACTGCAGCACATCAGGCTTCCTTGTCCATCACCAACTCCCAGAGCCTACTCAAACTCATGTCCATCAAATTGGTAATGCCATCCAACTATCTCATCCTCTGTCATCCCCTTCTCCTCCTGCCTTCAATCTTTCCCAGCATCAAGGTTTTTCCATTGAGTCGGTTCTTTGCATCAGGTGGCCAAAGTATTGGAGTTTCAGCCTCAGCATCAATCCTTCCAATGAATATTCAGGACTGTTTTCCTTTCAGATTGACTGTTTTGATCTCCTTGCAGTCCAAGGGACTCTCAAGAGTCTTCTCTTCCAAGGAGCAAGTGTCTTTTAATTTCATGGTTGCAGTGACTATCTGCAGTTATTCTAGAGCTCAAGAAAATAAAGTCTCTCACTGTTTCTATTGCTTCCCCATCTATTTGCCATGAAGTGATGGGACTGAATGCCATGATCTTAGTTTTCTGAATGTTGAATTTTAAGCCAACTTTTTCACTCTCCTCTTTCACTTTCATCAAGAGGCTCTTGGCTTTCTGCCATAAGGGTGGTGTCATCTGCATATCTAGCAGCTATAACCGATAAACCTATAGGAATGATGAAACAGAAAAGCCAAAAATATATCTTCAGGCTCAAAAACAAGAGGAACATGTGCATGAAGCAGGAACTTCCCAGAAATGAATGAATAAGTGGGACTGAAGCCATTGGTATTCTGGGAACTGGTTCCAGAAGCCAGCAATGTTGTCCAGGAGTCCCAATGCTGCCAGGCAGCACGGCCAGAGTCTTCACACGATGAAGCACTGGAGAGAGGTTTGCTGGATGAGGTTGTGTGCTCGTATACAGCTCTCTGACCCATGAAATGAGAATAAATACAAGCTGCCGCATCCTGGTTTTTCAGCTTTCTGGAAAACTGAGGACCTAAGGAAATGGTTGGAGCAAGCCAAACTTCATGACCATGAACTAAAACCATCTGCTGGTCCAATGCTTGCTTTTTCAATGTCCCCAATATCCCTGGGGGCTTCCCAGGTGGCGCAGTTGTAAAGAATTCACCTGCCAATGCAGGAGATGTAAGAGACGTGGGTTCAATCCCTGAATTGCCGAGATCCCCTGGAGTAGGAAATGGCAACCCACTCCAGTATCCATGCTGGAAAAATGCCATGGACAGAGCAGCCTGGCAGGCTATGGTCCATGGGGCTGCAAAGGGTCAGACACGACTGAGTGCGCGTGCGCACACACACAGTATTGTCACAGCGTAGGAATCCCAAAACACCACTGAGTTCCTTGTTTTGGATTATGAGTGAACTCTGGGAGTTGGTGGTGGACAGGGAGGCCTGGCGTGCTGTGGTTCATGGGGTCGCGGAGAGTCGGACACGACTGAGAGACTGAACTGAACTGAACTGAATTCCTTGTTTGCTTTCCAAACTTCTGAGTGGAAGTGATTAAAAAAAAACAAAACTTCTAGGCAGGGATGAATAAGGTCAGATTTGTATATGTTGTACAGCTGTCAGGAGAAGAGAGGAGAGGCAGAGGGAGGGAGAAAGAGAGATGGGAAAGACGAAAGAGGGAGAGGCAGAGGGAGGGGAGATGGAGAAGGAGGTGGGAAAGTCACAAAATTTTCACATAAACCTATGAAACAAAAGTCCAAATGCACGGAAAAATAAAATGATGAGGAATACTAACAACTAAATGTGGATTCCCTACATGCAGTATTACATTTTCTCAGGATGCTTAAAGAGATAAAGAATATGTAGCTTTTCGTTTTGAATTAAAATTTCGTTTTGAGATGACTGTAGATTCACATTCAGTTGTTAGGAAATGATACAGAGAAAACCCACATACTCTTTACCCAGTGTCCCCCAGTGTTGACATCTTGCAAAAACAATCATACAATGCTTGATGCAGTCTGACACAATATTCCCACCCATCAGGACCCCTCTGGTTTCCCATTTTTATAACAACATCCAGTCCCCTCCAGAGCAATCACTAACCTGTTCTACATTCTATAATTTTGTCATTTCAATAATGTTATATAAATAGAATCATATAGTATGTAGCTTTTGGGATTGGCTTTTATCAATAGGCATAGTTCTCCAGAGAGTCATCCATGTTGCTGCATTTATGAATAGCCTGTTTTTCTTTATTGCTGAATAGAATTTCACTGTATGGATGCACCACAATTTAACCATTCCCCTGTTGAAGGACATCTGGGGGGGGGGTTGGTTTATAGTTATTACAGATAAAGTTACTGTGGAAAAGATTTTCATTTTCCTTAAAAAAAAAAAATGCCCAGGTATACAATTCCTGAAGCATAACGTTGTTGCATGTTTAATTTTTAAGAAATTACCAAAGAACTTTGCAGAGTGGTTGTAACATTTTACATTCCCACCAGCAATATACGTTGTTGTTCAGTCACTTAAGTCATGTCTGACTCTTTGTAGCCCCATGGACTGCAGCACACCAAGCAGCGTGTAGTGTGATCTCATTTCCCTGCGTATTCATCAGTATTTGGTGTTGCCACCATTTTATAACTATTTTGATAGCTATGTAGTGACATCTCATTGTAGTTTTAATGTTCACTTCTTTAATGGTATTATCTGTACATCCCGTGCACTGAAATGTCTGTCCATACCCCTTGCCCATTTTCTAATGTTATTGATTGCTTGTCTGCTGTTGTGTTCTGAGTCCTCTATTTATTCTACAGATGCTAACTGTTTGTTGGAAATGTGGCTTGCAAAATGTTCCCCCAGTCTTTAACTTGACTTTACATCCTCTTCACGTGGTTTTTAACAGATCAAAAATGTTTAATTTTGATGGAGTCCGCAATTTGTCAATTTCCTCTTTTATGAATCTTGCTTTTCGTGGTTAAATCAGGAAAGAGTTTGTAGCCTCATTGTTGCTGAATGGTGGTGAAGGTTCTGAGTCTCCACTGGTCCTGCTTCAGTATCACCCCAGTGGGAAGGGAAAGGGCACCTCCTTATTCTTGGGAGCGGGCCGGGAGAGTTAAAATCCAGGCTTCCCACATGATCTCCACTGATCCTACAGGGACAGATGTCATTACCACCCTGTGAGATGAACCCTGCTTCTCTGACACCTTCTTAGCCCAGAGGATGGGGCACCTCATGACAGCCTGGCAGGGTTGAAATGAAGGATCCACACTTGGCCTTTGTTGGTGTGAATCAGGTATAGGCAGCTTTTTCTATGATGTTTGGCTGGAAGAAAGCAATTATTGCCTAAAAGCATTCTGTCTTGCCAGACTTCAACTTCCTGTTTTCTGGTCCTTCCACTAGAGAAACCAAGCTTTTCTTGGGACTTTATTGTCTATACCTGATAGTATCTGGACTGCCAGCTGCTTCAGGTCAAAATCTGATATATTTGAGGGAAAAAGAAATCCCAGGGAACTCAGTACTCTGTTGTTCCTTGTATGTCAAGGTCTTTGGCCAATCTGCCTTTTTCCTTCACCTTTTTAGAGTTGTGCTACATTTGTTTTATGTATAGTGTCCAGGGATTTTAGTTGTGCTTAGTAGCTAGAACAGGGGAAATTATGTCAGCTCCATCTTCCTGAAAAAGAGAAATCTGTGCCTTCTATTTTAATGTAAGAAAGTTTGAGTCAAACTCATCAGAAATAAAACAAGTTCTGCTGGATATGAAGAAATAATATAAGTGTTAGGAATCAAAAGGCAGTTATTACCACTTTTAGTTTCTGCTTAGGATGAGAGAGCTGAAAGAGGCATTGCTCTCACCCTTGTATGTTACAGTCACACCACCCCCAACACTAACCTGAGCAAACTGATAGTTTATGACTTTTCTTGAGCTATCACAGAGCTGGGGTCTCAGGATGACCAAGCAGCTCAGGATTTAAGGAGAGAAAGGACCAGCAGGGAGAGGTGGAGACTTGTTCAATTGTAGCAGAAGTTGAGTTTGTCAAATGCTTCTTCTGCCATCTATGGAGGTGATCATATGGTGGTACTTTTGTCTGTTAATATGGTGAATTATGTTGATTTTTCAAACTATGAAACCGGTCTTTCATTCCCAGGGTGTGAATGGTTGTGAAGTATTACTCTTGGTTAAGTGACAAACTAAGTGTAAGACTTTCTCTATACTAATGGGTTTGCTTTGCTAAAATTTTGTGGAAGACTTTTGTGATTTGGTCTCTTGTGTTCTTCTTTACAACATGTTTGTCTGGGTTTGCCATCATGATAATTCTGGCATCTTAAAATTAGTTGGGAAATGTTCCCTTTTCTACTATTGGATAGAATTGATACTAATTTGGCTCTTAAATGTTTGATAAAATATATCAGTGATCTATTAGAAAAGCAAGATTTAGCAATATGTTGTATTCAAGGAACATAATTCAAGCAAATGCATAAAATTTGAAAATTAAAGAATAGAAGATGAGATACCAGATAAAAAGAAACTGTAGTAGATGTGTGGCCTGATGTAACAGGATTTGAGGCCAAAAAAATATTATGAGTACAATGTACAGTTTTATACTGCTAAAAATGAAAAAGAATAAGAATAATAGAGTAAGGAGGCATTATTATTATGAATGCATATGCACTTAATAATATAACCAGACATATAGGAAAGTAATAACTGACAAAATAGCAAGGAGAAATAGAATCATCACCAATTTTAGTTAGAATTTTTTATGTATTCCCACCCCCTGTCAAAAAGACACAGAGATCTGAATATATAAATATTTGAATATATAAATAATTCAATTCTTAACAAGCTGAAACCAGCTATATATTAGGATGCTAGAAATGTGCTAAGGTATTATATCCAATAAATAGGCAAATAGAATGACAAACTCTTTGTGAACACACAGAAAATTTGTAGACTCTCTCCATGTACTAGAGAGCAGAGGAAACAACAATAAATTCCAAAAATAATACAGACTATACTCTCTGGCAATAATTTAAATAAAATTAGGAAATAAGTGGATTGTTTAGAAAACCCTCAATTATAGCACTTATAAAGTATACTACTCTATAGCTCTACTGTAAAAGGAATTCATAAAGGCTATTGCAAAATAGAACTGGATGAGAATGAAAACACGTTTATAATGAATCGTGTGGCACAGATGAAACAATATAAGAGAAATTTATTACTTTATGCATATTTATCAGGAAACAAAAGCTATTTTTAAAATGAGCTAAACATTCAACTAATTCAATCAGAAAAAAGCAGTAGAGCAAAGTCAAAGAAGAAGTAAAGGACAGAAATAAGTGAAATAAAAAATCATGTAGAATAACAATAATAGTTTTTTGAAAGGATTGATTAAATACAAGGCAAGACTTTAAGAAAAAGCTTAAAATACACAAATTACAGAATAAATAAATTGAGACAACCACAGATTTAAAAGTTTTTAAATGTTTTTTAAAGTATATAACTGTATGCTAATAAAATGGAAATTCATCATAAAACAAACATTTCTGAAGAAAAATAAAATACCAGTAATGAACAGAAAATGAAATATAAAGCTTG
This sequence comes from Moschus berezovskii, assembly GCF_049115385.1. Taxonomy (NCBI): domain Eukaryota; kingdom Metazoa; phylum Chordata; class Mammalia; order Artiodactyla; family Moschidae; genus Moschus; species Moschus berezovskii. The sequence continues at coordinate 75,807,675 of NC_142469.1, read as the reverse complement.
AATAGACAAATGAGCGTAAAGAAAAATAAACTGTTTGATTTTTAAAAAATTAATCCCCCAAAACCACAAGCCAAGACAGTTTTATTTAGGGGATTCTACCAGAAGGAAATGGTAACCCACTCCAGTATTCTTGCCTGGAGAATCCCACGGATGGAGAAGCCTGGTAGGCTACAGTCCACGGGGTCGCAAAGAGTCGGACACGACTGAGCGACGGAACGGACGGATGGACCAGTTTAAAGGAATAGTTAAATGGTGACTTATATATAAAATTTTCTAGTAAAAAGAAAAAAGACACTTCCGAGGTTATTTCATGAGCATGATGTGACTTGATTTCCAAACCAGAGACGGGCAACACAAGAAAAGAAACCACAGGCTTATTTCACTGATAAACAGGGATGAAAAATTTCTAAGTAAAACATCAGCTTACTGAGACAAATAGCATATTTTTAAAAATCCCATAACACAAGCAATGGGTTTTATCACAGAAACGGAAGAATGGTTAAACATCAGAAAATAAATGAATGTAACTTTCATTAATAGACTAGAGAAAATTTAACTGGTTTTCTTACTGAAAGTGGCCAAATTATGAGCTCCAGTTCAACATCTATAATTGGTGTTGTTGTTTAGTCACTAAGTTGTGTCCAACTCTTTAGCAACCCCATGGACTAGCCTATCAAGCTCTTCTGTCCATGGGGTTCTCCAGGCAGGATTACTGGAGTGGGTTGCTATACCCTCCTCCAGGGGATCTTCCCAACCCAGGGATTAAACCTGCGTCTCTGACATCTCTTGCATGGCTGTCTGAGGAGGCCTTACAAATAGCTGTGAAAAGAAGAGAAGCGAAAAGCAAAGGAGAAAAGGAAAGATACAAGCATCTGAATGCAGAGTTCCAAAGAATAGCAAGGAGAGATAAGAAAGCCTTCCTCAGTGATCAATGCAAAGAAATAGAGGAAAACAACAGAATGGGAAAAACAAGAGATCTCTCCAAGAAAATTAGAGATTCCAAGGGAACATTTCATGCAAAGATGGGCTCGATAAAGGACAGAAATGGTATGGACCTAACAGAAGGAGAAGATATTAAGGAGAGGTGGCAAGAATACACAGAAGAACTGTACAAAAAAGATCTTCACAACCAAGATAGTCATGATAACATGATCACTGACCTAGAGCCAGACATCTTGGAATGTGAAGTCAAGTGGGCCTTAGAAAGCATCACTACGAACAAAACTAGTGGAGGTGATGGAATTCCAGTTGAGCTATTTCAAATCTTGGAAGATGATGCTGTGAAAGTGCTGCACTCAATATGCCAGCAAATTTGGAAAACTCAGCAGTGGCCACAGGACTGGAAGAGGTCAGTCTTCATTCCAATCCCAAAGAAAGGCAAAGCCAAAGAATGCTCAAACTACCGCACAATTGCACTCATCTCACACACTAGTAAAGTCATGCTCAAAATTCTCCAAGCGAGGCCTCAGCAATATGTGAACCGTGAACTCCCAGATGTTCAAGCAGGTTTTAGAAAAGGCAGAGGCACCAGAGATCAAATTGCCAACATCTGCTGGATCATGGAGAAAGCAAGAGAGTTCCAGGAAAACACCTATTTCTGCTTCATTGACTATGCCAAAGCCTTTGACTGTGTGGATCACAATAAACTGTGGAACATTCTGAAAGAGATGGGAATACCAGACCACCTAACCTGCCTCTTGAGAAACCTGTATGCAGGTCAGGAAGCAACAGTCAGAACTGGACATGGAACAACAGACTGGTTCCAAATAGGAAAAGGAGTACGTCAAGGCTGTATATTGTCACCTTACTTATTTAATTTATATGCAGAGTACATCATGAGGAACGCTGGGCTGGAAGAAGCACAAGCTGGAATCAAGATTGCCAGAAGAAATATTAATAACCTCAGACATGCAGATGACACCACCCTTATGGCAGAAAGTGAAGAGGAACTCAAAAGCCTCTTGATGAAAGTGAAAGAGGAGAGTGAAAAGGTTGGCTTGAAGCTCAACATTCAGAAAACAAAGATCATGGCATCTGGTCCCATCACTTCATGGGAAATAGATGGGAAAACAGTGGAGACAGTGTCAGACTTTATATTTTTGGGCTCCAAAATCACTGCAGATGCTGATTGCAGCCATGAAATTAAAAGACTCTTACTCCTTGGAAGGAATGTTATGACCAACCTAGATAGTATATTAAAAAGCAGAGACATTACTTTGCCAACCAAGGTCCGTCTAGTCAAGGCTATGGTTTTTCCCGTGGTCATGTATGGATGTAAGAGTTGGACTATGAAGAAGGCTGATCGCCAAAGAATTGATGCTTTTGAACTGTGGTGCTGGAGAAGACTCTTGAGAGTCCCTTGGACTGCAAGGAGATCCAACCAGTCCATTCTGAAGGAGATCAATCCTGGGTGTTCATTGGAAGGACTGATGCTAAAGCTGAAACTGCAATACTTTGGCCACCTCATGCGAAGAGTTGACTCACTGGAAAAAACTCCCATGCTGGGAAAGGTTGAGGGCGGGAGGAGAAGGGGACAACAGAGAATGAGATGGCTGGATGGCATCACCGACTCTATGGATATGAGTTTGGGTGAACTCTGGGAGTTGGAGATGGACAGGGAGGCCTGACGTGCTGTGATTCATGGGGTCGCAGAGAGTCGGACACGACTGAGCTACTGAACTGAACTGAATGACTCAAATATATATCACAACAAACATTCATCAAACGTCATAGAATCCAAGTCAGTTATCGATTGTATGACCTGGCCCTATCTTATATTCCACTAACAGAAGATTATACAGTGTCTGTGTCTGCTTTGTCTCTTCATGGCACAGTTGTGTAATTGCAATAGAGATCCTATAAGGCTCACAGTGCCTAAAATATATATACTAAAATATATACTTCTAAACAAAAGTGGGCTGACTCCTGATCTAGACCATAAAGGAACCTCAACAAATTAACAAAACTAAGTCTAAGGCCTAACTAGTAAAACAGGCATCTGACATGTCACACAATAGGTAAATTACAAAAAAGCAAACCAAACCACTACAAATTGTAGAGATACTCCAACCTTCTAGTGATTAGAGAAAATATTTCCAAACCAAAAAAGATATTACATTTGTCAGCTTGACAAAATTTAATTTAAAGCTATTATTAAAAACAATTTGGAGAAAATTAGTTATAATATTAATCTGACTCAGATACTAACTTATTTGGCTTATTTTTACTTTAACATGGGAAAAGAAAAGAAGGAGATAAGCTTAGTTGCAATTATTATTTTCAGAATGAAGAAAACCCCACATATAACAAATTCTAAGCACATTTCCTTATCGGATTAATATAACCCCTAGTGATCTGTAAATCTGTCAGAACTGATTTTGCAAACCTAAATAGCTAAATGAAACTTGAAACGATTTCTATCTGAATTCATGTCAACAAGATATCAGATAAATGCTTTGGTAAAGAATCAGCTTGTATATATTTTCAGAGATGATAGTGTATTAAGTATGTGCTTAATCCACCTGCTAAAACTTGTTATAAGAATATTCTGACCCACTTCTATCTAGCCTCATCCTTCATCACCCATTCCACCATATTGCTCTATGCTAGCCTAGGAAGGGAAGTTTTGATTCAATAAGAATATAATGATGCTGCTGTTGCCTTTATCTGTGTTCTTCTATTTGTCATATTTATAAACAATAAATAATAGTGCAAGGACAAAACCCTCTACTATTAGATTATTCACTCATTTATTCATATCACGTACATTTATTTTGTGCCAGTATCCTCAATTTGGATCATACAAAAGTTAAGAGAATTTCAGAAAAACATCTACTTCTGCTTCATTGACTATGCTAAAGACTTTGACTGTGTTGGTCACAACAAACTATGGAAGATTCTTAAAGAGATGAGGATACCAAACCATCTTACCTGCCTCCTGAAAAATCTGTGTGCAGGTCAAGAAACAACAGTTAGACTGGACATGGAAAAATGGACTGGTTCCAAATTGGGAAAGGAGTACGTCAAGGCCATATGTTGTCACCCTGCTTATTTAACTTATATGCAGAGAACATCACGTGAAATGCCAGGCTCAAGGAAGCCCAAGCTGGAATCAAGATTCCTGGGAGAAATATCAATAACTTCAGATATGCAGATGACACCATCCTTATGGCAGAAAGTGAAGAGGAACGAAAGAGCCTCTTGATGAAAGTGAAAGAGGAGAGTGAAAATGTTGGCTTAAAACTCAACATTCAAAAAACAAAGATCATGGCATCCTGTCCCATCAGTTCATGGCAGATAGATGGGGAAACAGTGGAAACAGTGAGAGACTTTATTTTCTTGGGCTCCAAAATGACTGCAGATGATGATTGCAGCCATGAAATTAGAAGACCCTCGTTCATTGGAAGAACAGCTATGAAAAACCTAGAGAGCATATTAAAAAACAGAGACATTGCTGATAAAGGTCTGTCTAGTCAAAACTATGGTTTTTCCAGTAGTCATGTATGGATGTGAGAGTTGGACTACAAAGAAAGCTGAGCGCCAAAGAATTGATTCTTTTGAACTGTAGTGTTGGAAGACTCTTGAGAGTCCCGTAGACTGCAATGAGATTCAACCAGTCAATCCTAAATGAAATCAGTCCTGAATATTCACTGGAAGGACCGATGCTGAGGCTGAAGCTCTAATACTTTGACCACCTGATGCGAAGAACTGACTCACTGGAAAAGACCCTGATGCTAGGAAAGATTGAAGGCAGGAGGACAAGGGGACGACAGAAGATGAGATTGTTGGATGTCATCCCTGACTCAATGGACATGAGTTTGAGCAAGGTTCGGAAGTTGGTAATGGACAGGGAAGCCCGGCGTGCTGCAGTCCATGGGGTCACAAAGAGTCAGACACAAATAAGCTACTGAACTGAATTGACCCCCAACTTTTAAAAATACTCCTTGACCACAAAGAAATGTGTGATCTTATTAACCAGTAAATACAGTATAGCCTGTACTCAGAGAGGAGTATTAAAAAAAAATGCTACTGAAGCATAGAAAAAAGACATCTAGTCCAGCCAGGTGTTGAAAAGGGAGAATATCAAAGAAAATTCCTAAAAAAGTGGTACCTGAGGTAAGAGCTGAAACATGTGGAATTGTCTCTGATTCAAGCATCCAGGAAGTAAAGAGGTGAGTCAATGGTGGCAAGAGATAAATAGATGCATTCAATTAAAAAGTTAAATGTCTATATCACTTATGCTAACAGCTCATTGACCAGAGGCGTATTAATACATATTTTGTTATGTGAATATTATTGACTGGAGATGTTTCAACATGCACTTACATAATAACTCACCAGCCATAGGTATTAGGGTCTGCAAAAAAAATCCCCAGTCAATTAGGTGTTAAGGTGGTAGGGGGAAGAAGGAGAGAGTGGGATATATGGAGAAAGTAACATGGAAACTTACATTCAGTTCAGTTCAGTTCAGTTCAGTTCAGTCGCTCAGTCGTGTCCGACTCTTAGCGACCCCATGAACCACAGCACGCCAGACCTCCCTGTCCATCACCAACTCCCGGAGTTCACTCAAACTCATGTCCACAGAGTCAGTGATGCCATCCAGCCATCTCATTCTCGGTCGTCCCCTTCTCCTAACGCCCCCAACCTTTCCCAGCATCAGAGTCTTTTCCAGTGAGTCAACTCGTCGCATGAGGTGGCCAAAGTATTACAGTTTCAGCTTTAGCATCAGTCCTTCCAATGAACACCCAGGCTTGATCTCCTTTAGAATGGACTGGTTGGAGCTCCTTGCAGTCCAAGGGACTCTCAAGAGTCTTCTCCAACACCACAGTTCAAAAGCATCGATTCTTCGGCGATCAGCTTTCTTCACAGTCCAACTCTCACATCCATACATGCCCACGGGAAAAACCATAGCCTTGACTAGACGGACCTTGGTTGGCAAAGTAATGTCTTTGCTTTTTAATATACTATCAAGGTTGGTCATAACTTTCCTTCCAAGGAGTAAGCGTCTTTTAATTTCATGGCTGCAATCAGCATCTGCAGTGATTTTGGAGCCCCAAAAAATAAAGTCTGACACTGTTTCTACTGTTTTTCCATCTATTTCCCATGAAGTGATGGGACCAGATGCCATGATCTTTGTTTTCTGAATGTTGAGCTTCAAGCCAACCTTTTCACTCTCCTCTTTCACTTTCATCAAGAGGCTTTTGAGTTCCTCTTCACTTTCTGCCATAAGGGTGGTGTCATCTGCATGTCTGAGGTTATTAATATTTCTTCTGGCAATCTTGATTCCAGCTTGTGCTTCTTCTAGCCCAGCGTTCCTCATGATGTACTCTGAATATAAGTTAAATAAGCAAGGTGACAATATACAGCCTTGACGTACTCCTTTTCCTATTTGGAACCAGTCTGTTGTTCCATGTACAGTTCTGACTGTTGCTTCCTGACCTGCATACAGGTTTCTCAAGAGGCAGGTTAGGTGGTCTGGTATTCCCATCTCTTTCAGAATGTTCCACAGTTTATTGTGATCCACAGAATCAAAGACTTTGGAATAGTCAATGAAGCAGAAATAGATGTTTTCCTGGAACTCTCTTGCTTTCTCCATGATCCAGCAGATGTTGGCAATTTGATCTCTGGTGCCTCTGCCTTTTCTAAAACCTGCTTGAACATCTGGGAGTTCACGGTTCACATATTGCTGAGGCCTCGCTTGGAGAATTTTGAGCATGACTTTACTAGCGTGTGAGATGAGTGCAATTGTGTGGTAGTTTGAGCATTCTTTGGCTTTGCCTTTCTTTGGGATTGGAATGAAGACTGACCTCTTCCAGTCCTGTGGCCACTGCTGAGTTTTCCAAATTTGCTGGCATATTGAGTGCAGCACTTTCACAGCATCATCTTTCAAGATTTGAAATAGCTCAACTGGAATTCCATCACCTCCACTAGTTTTGTTCGTAGTGATGCTTTCTAAGGCCCACTTGACTTCACATTCCAAGATGTCTGGCTCTAGGTCAGTGATCATGTTATCATGACTATCTTGGTTGTGAAGATCTTTTTTGTACAGTTCTTCTGTGTATTCTTGCCACCTCTCCTTAATATCTTCTCCTTCTGTTAGGTCCATACCATTTCTGTCCTTTATCGAGCCCATCTTTGCATGAAATGTTCCCTTGGAATCTCTAATTTTCTTGGAGAGATCTCTTGTTTTTCCTATTCTGTTGTTTTCCTCTATTTCTTTGCATTGATCACTGAGGAAGGCTTTCTTATCTCTCCTTGCTATTCTTTGGAACTCTGCGTTCAGATGCTTGTATCTTTCCTTTTCTCCTTTGCTTTTCGCTTCTCATCTTTTCACAGCTATTGGTAAGGCCTCCTCAGACAGCCATTTTGCTTTTTTGCATTTCTTTTCCACGGGGATGTTCTTGATCCCTGTCTCCTGTACAATGTCACGAACCTCCGTCCAGAGTTCATCAGGCACTCTATCTATCAGATCTAGTCCCTTAAATCTATTTCTCACTTCCACTGTATAATCATAAGGGATTTGATTCAGATCATATCTGAATGGTCTAGTGGTTTTCCCTACTTTCTTCAATTTCAGTCTGACATTGGCAATAAGGAGTTCATGATCTGAGCCACAGTCAGCTCCTGGTCTTGTTTTTGCTAACTGTATACAGCTTCTCCATCTTTGGTTGCAAAGAATATAATCAATCTGATTTCGGTGTTGACCATCTGGTGATGTCCATGTGTAGAGTCTTCTCTTGTGTTGTTGGAAGAGGATGTTTGCTATGACCAGTGCATTCTCTTGACAAAACTCTATTAGCCTTTGCCCTGCTTCATTCCATGCTCCAAGGCCAAATTTGCCTGTTACTTCAGGTGTTTCTTGACTTCCTACTTTTGCATTCCAGTCCCCTTAATGAAAGGGACATCTTTTTTGGGTGTTAGTTCTAAAAGGTCTTGTAGGTCTTCATAGAACTGTTCAACTTTGGCTTCTTCAGCGTTACTGGTTGGGGCATAGGCCTGGATTACTGTAATATTGAATGGTTTGCCTTGGAAACGAACAGAGATCATTCTGTCATTTTTAAGATTGCATCCAAGTACTGCATTTCAGACTCTTCTGTTGACCATGATGGCTACTCCGTTTCTTCTAAGGGATTCCTGCCCACAGTAGTAGATATAATGGTCGTCTGAGTTAAATTCACCCATTCCAGTCCATTTTAATTCACTGATTCCTAGAATGTCTATGTTGACTCTTGCCATCTCCTGTTTGACCACTTCCAATTTTTTCTATCTTCATGGACTTAACAGTCCAGGTTCCTATGCAATATTGCTCTTTATAGCACCAGACCTTGCTTCTATCACCGGTGACATCCACAACTGGGTAATGGTTTTGCTTTTACTCCATCCCTTTATTCCTTCTAGAGTTATTTCTCCACTGATCTCCAGTAGCATACTGGGCACCTACTGACCTGGGGAATTCCTCATTCAGTATCCTATCATTTTGTTCTTTGATACTGTTCATGGGGTTCTCAAGGCAAGTATACTGAAGTGGTTTGCCATTCCCATCTCCAATGGACCACATTTGGCTGTGTTCCATGTGATCAGATCGACTAGTTTCCTGTGATTATGACTTCAGTGTGTCTGGCCTCTGATGCCCCCTAGCAATACCTACTGTCTTATTTGGGTTTATCTTACCTTGGGCGTGGGATATCTCTTCACAGCTGCTCCAAGAAAGCACAGCTGCTGTACCTTACCTTGGATGAGGGGTATCTCCTCAAGGCTGCCCCTCCTGACCTTGAAGGTGGAGTAGCTCCTCTGGGCCCTCCTGCACCCACGCAGCCACCGCCTATTGGTAGCTCCTCTCGGCCAGCAGCCCTGGCCTCAGGCTGGGTAGCTACATTACCATATGTAAAATAGGTAGCCAATGGAAATTTGTTGTATAACTCAGGGAACTCAAACAGGGACTCTGCCACAACCTAGAGGGGTGGGAGGGGGAGAGAGATGGGAAGGAGTTTCAAGAGGGAGGGGACATATGTTACCTATAGCTGATTCATGTTGATGTTTGGCAGAAACCAACAAAATTCTGTAAAGCAATTATCCTTCAATTAAAAAGTAAATAAATTTTTTAAAATAATAATAATGTGTTAAAATTTCTACACAAGTCGGGTACAGCTAGTATAGATCATTATCATATAAAAATGGTAGTGTATTCCATATATCTGGGAGGAGAAATGCCTACTGTCTCTTCTCTGTTGATGGTAGAAGGCACACAATCATTGCACAGATGGAAACCTCTTTAAGGAGGCTCTTTCCAATCTTTCTCAAGTGGCTTAAACCTTTGTTACTCAGGATGCCTTTTCTCATACCAAAGCTGATAAACAAAGGAAAATATGAAGGACTTTAGCAACAGCAACAAAATGTCTAAGACTTTTATGATATTTTGAGAGTCAGTTTTAACCTATTCAGATACACTTTGGAGAATTATGAAGTACTTGGGTATAGGTCATGTAATGTGAAAAATAACTATAGTTTTGGTCATATGAAGATTAGAATTTCAGGTAGAATTAGAAACATTGGTTGCATTTGTTGGTTTTCTCTTTGCAATGTCTCTCTAATAAATACAAATCGCTAAGGGTCAGACACGACTGAGAGACTTCACTTTCACTTTTCACTTTCCACTTTCACACATTGGAGAAGGAAATGGCAACCCACTCCAGTGTTCTTGCCTGGAGAATCCCAGGGACAGGGGAGCCTGGTGGGCTTCCGTCTATGGGGTCACACAGAGTCGGACACGACTGAAGTGACTTAGCAGCAGCAGCAGCAGCAGCAGCAGCAGTCATATTGAAAGTGAAAGTGAAGTCTCTAAGCCATGTCCATCTCTTTGCGACCCTATGGACTGTAACCTGCAAGTCTCCTCCGTCCATGGGATTCTCCAGGCAAGAATATTGGAGTGGGTTGTCATTTCCTTCTCCAGGGGCTCTTCCAACCCAGAGACTGAACCAGGTCTCCTGCACCGCAGGCAGACTCTTTACCTTCTGAGCCACCAGGGAATATCCAAGTCATATTGGTAGCTATAAACAAAGTAGGGAAACAAGGATGATTTTGTATTTCAGTTGATGATATTAATTCTGTTTTGAATAAATCTGAAAAACTGAAATGTGAGCAATTCATCCCTTCCTTCCTATTTTTCCTCCATTTCAGTAGATGGCCCTCTTTCCACCTACTTGTTCAATCTAAAAACCTGGAAGTGATACCTGTTTCTTTCCTTTTCTTCCCCTCCTTTCCCTATGCCCTCATTCCCTGTCTCTCACCCCCCCAAATGGCAGTGTACATTACACATACAGCTATAATTACTTCTTTATCTGCACTGTCACCTCTCCCGTGGACTGTTATCAAAACTGCCTCTCTGCTTTACTCTGACTTTCCTTTCCTCCCAATCCAGTTTCCATACTGTAGTTTGTATCTTTTAAATACATAAATTATCTCATATCACTTCTTGGCTGAACTCTTTCTGAGGCTTTCTATTGCATGGATAATAAAATCCAGTCATTCAAAAAGTCCTAGATAATCTGGTACCTGCATACTTTTCCAATTACTTTCTCACTTGCCCACTGTAGTCAGTTCATGTGCCTGCTTTCAGCAACTTGAAATTGCAAGTTTTTCTAGTCTTAATATATGTAGTTTCCTTTGCCTAGGAAGTTCGTCCATCTCTCCATGACTGACTTTTATTCTTTATGTCTAAGCTTCCATGTCACCTCTTGAGTCCTTGCTGACAACTCTATCTCCTGGCTCCTGTTCATCTCTATCACAAAGGCTTTTGTTTCTTTCATAACTTGTCACATTTTGTAACTACTCATTTCATGTTGATATGTTATCTATTCAGCTCTGACTTGGTACTATAAGATCTATGAGGGCAGAGACTATATTTGTTTAATTCATCATTGCATACTATGATAATGGATTTGGTACAGTCTTGCTGAGTGAGTAAGTGGATGAATCAATTGATGAATGGACCTGTGTCCTGTGATAATAGAAACTATGGAATAAAATGTCTATTAAGTTAATCTATCATCCATGCCTGTATGGATAAGAGAGTTTGAATAGCAGCAAATGTCTTGAATAAAGGGAAGTAGCATAACACTTTTAGTGCTAATCCCTAGGAGGTTTGCATATTATTTTTAGCATGGGGATTTTAAGTAAAAAAAATAAAAGCATAAAGGATAGAACAAAAGAGAAATAAAATGCCATCCTCTTCTTTCAATTATATAAACCAAATACTTTAATTTGGAACAAACTAACAACTGAGATAGAGTTGGCAGAGATGTTCCAGATAGTTTAGGCACCAAATGAATTGTTCAGAAATGGTGACATAGATCTTTTAATTTTAGTTGTCATGTTTACTGCCTTCCACCCTGAAAAATAAGTACCTCAAGATGCCTATCCTTTAGGGGGATAGAGAAGAGTTGTAACACAAGGAAACTAAAGAAGATATCATGTATTTAGAGCTTCTGAAATGAAAAGCCTATGTAGCTAAATAAAAATAGTGGACCAAGCTACAAATTTTCAGAAGTTGGCGTGACTAAGAATGAAACATCTATGCAGAACAATCACCCCTTCTTGGACAACTGAACTTCTTAAAGAAATGAAAGTGATGCCCTCAGAAAAAATTGTCACAATGCTAAAGCTTATAAACCTAGAAACTCATTTATGTTTCTGAAGAATATACAGACAAGATAAAAAATATGTGCTCAACACCAAACAGCTTTTAGTGCATCATGTTTGAAGTAAAACTAGTCTAGTTTTGAAGAATTTATGTCTAGTTAGTTTAAATAATTGATCTCACCTTGAGTCTTTTCAAATTTTCCAATCTTTGCTGAATTTCTCTTTAACACTATAACATATTTAAGATTTTTCCAAAATGTGGGTTCTAATTAACAATCTAGAAGGCAATGGAGAATCCTGACTAACACAGGCATGCAGGACCTTAAGGTCTACCAAAGGCTTAAGGCAAGAGATTATTTCTAGATCCACCTACTGTTAGGAATGGAACAAGTTGAAAGAAGCCAGGAAAGGCTGATGGCAGGTGAAGAGGGGCTCTTCCATTCAGGTAGATCTCATCCTACCTGAATGAGATCAAACAGGGGCTGACACATGAAGTCATGCAAAGTCTGCTGTGTCACTGAGGACAATTTGCAAAGCACAGAGTGGCAACATCATCTGGAATACTTGCAGGTTTTTCTGGTGACGTACGTGCAAGTAGCATCATTTTGAAGTCAGCGAGTACTAGTCTGTCTAGTTTTTCTCAGCTGAAAGAATAAAAAAGAACATATATTGTACTTGCTGTAGGCCATCTGGGCTTCCCCAGTGGCCCAGTGATAAAGAATCCACCTGTAACACAGGAGACATGGGTTAGATTCCTAGGTCATGTTCAACTCATAACACATGGAGTCAGACACGACTGAAGCGACCGAGCACAGCACAGCACATAGGCCGTCTATAGGTGCTTTGTTTCTATTTCATCTTATCCCTACTCATTGTTCATGTTTTCATAACAAGAAATCATGAAACGCAAGCTCAGAAAAATTGTCATTTACAGCTCACAGGCTTAGTCATCAGAGTTAAGAATTAAACTTGGGTCTTTTTCCAACAATGGTGTTCTTTCTACAATTCTGCAAGGCTAGGGGCAGTTTTTCTGAGTACATCAAAAATTGATTAAAACTTTAAGGACAGATTCATAGTAATAAAATTCATGGGAGACTGATTTACTTAAAGGGTTCTAATTGATAAATATACAATGCGGTATAAAACTGACGAGAAAGATTAGAGTGCTTGAATCAAAAATTCAGTGCATTCTCTCACGGAATTAAAAGCAAATTTATATTTGCTGGAAAGCAAAATTAAATTCAAAATATTGCTGGGACAGTATAAGTAAGAAATAAAGGACTGGAATGTTCATCTTTGGTATGAAATGCCTCTTTAAGAGAGGTGGAGACAGTGAGACAGTCCTCCTCCCTAGTTTAAAACTGGGATTGCTATCAGTGATGTCTCTTGGTCATTACTCACTATCCAATGGGCATTGCTGAGAACAGACTACCACTGCCATATTACATACTATACACATCCACATGAAAATGTTTGTTTCAGAATCTTTTACATTCATTCATTCAATATATATTGTGCATCTCTAATGGTCAGACTGTTTTAAGCACTCCAAATTCAATAGTATAGAAATAAAAAGTTAAAATCCTTGCCTTTGATGGAAGGAGTATTAAAGTAGTTCTCAGGCAGTTTTTATCTTGTAACATTCACGAGTATTTCTATAGCTCTTCTTTACTCATTGGCCACTGCATTTTTGAAGAGTTACTAAATCTCTGAAGAGGCCTTGTAAAGCCAGAGGCACAGTCGCATTTATTGTACTCATATACCAAATGTCATCCATTTTGTGTGCCATCTATTCCTGGGAGATCACTAGCTTGGTTCTCAACTACCTTTAATGCTTAGACCTTTCAGAGACACTGTCTCTACAGTGATTAATATCAACAAAAATGCTTCTATAAATTCACACCATGTCATCTGGGGATTTCATATGGCATTATTATCCTCATCACTAAGAGGACTCCATGCCCTTGATTCTGTCTTATTTACTTTTTATTCTAGGACTGAGTTACATAAAATACCAGAAGAAATAAGTGGGCTGGTGGCTAAAAATGGAAACTCTTATGATTATACAAGAATTTTGATTCAAATGCTGCTTGTAAAAGAATTTATTCTAAGTATGAAAACAGCCTTTTTTCTCTGCTCCCTAACCCCTGCCAAAGTAAAATCTACAAAACCAATCTGTGACATAATAGAAAGTTTTTGCTTCTACTAGTGATGAGGTAGATTTCATGCTGCTGCTGCTAAGTCACGTCAGTTGTGTCCGACTCTGTGCGACCCCATAGACGGCAGCCCACCATAGGTTTAAATCGAACAGCTTTCACCTTGAAGCAGTTTTCACTCAAGGCTGAATGGTGTGCAGCAATGCCTCAGTCTTGTCCTGGAGAATGGGTTACATCCTGCCTCTCTAATTAACTACCTATGCAAAAGCTCTGTTATGACAGAGGAGCACAGGGATTGAGTATGTGGCATCCTCAGGCAGCCTGAAGGTTTTACACCCCAGCATGGCAGTTACGGGGCTTTCCAAGTGGCTCAGACAGTAAAGAATCCATCTGTAATACAGAAGACCTATGTTTGATCCCAGGGTCAGGAAGATCCCCTGGAGAAGGGAATGGCTACCCACTCCCATATACTTGCCTGGAGAATTCCATGGATAGAGGAGCCTGGCAGGCTACAGTCCATGGGGTCACAAAAAGTCAAACGTGACTGAGCGACTAACATGGCAGTTACTAGCTGGCTGATCACCAGTAAGTTATTTAACCCCTCCATGTCTCAGTTGCCTTGTTTATATAAAATAAGGGGTCTTCATCCATTCAGGCTGCTATGAGAGGAAACTATAGAGTGGATAACTTCAATAACAAAGACTTATTTCTCACAGTTCTGGAAGCTAGAAAGTCTAAGATCAAGGTGCCAACAGATTCTGTACTTGGTGAGAGCCTGTTTCTTGGCTCATGGAGAGCTGTCTTCTTGTTGTGTCCTCATTTGGAGGAACCTCTCTTGGAGGAGCTCTCTTGCTCTCTGATTTAGGGTGCTTATCACAGTCATGACCTAATCACCTTCCAGTTCTCACCTCCAAATACCATCCCACTGGGGATTAGTTCTCAACATATGAGTAGGGGGCATTGTGTATTTTGCATTAGTACGTATTGTGCATTGGTGTATTGCAATAGAATAATAATAACACATATCTAATGGGATTTTTGCAAGGGTGAAGGGAGTTATTATCCCTAAAATCCTTAGTACCTGGCAAAGAAGATGCTCTCAATAAATGTCAGGTTGCTACACAGCGGTGACTGACTCAGTAACATATTCAATAGTTCTCGTCTCTCTTCTTTCTAACTTTTCTTTCCCTCCCTCTTGCTTCCCTGTGATGAAACCTTACACGTGCACCATGGCCTGTGGCTTGCTTTCCGGATGCTGTGCAGGATGACCTCTAAAATTCCTTAACAATATAAAGATCACCTGTAGTGATGCAAAGAGTGGACTCGCAAGCAGAGGACCTAGTTTTCTGTCCTGGTTTTAACCATGATATCTGTGTGACCTTGGGTTAGCCATTTAACCTCCTCAAATGATGGTTTTCTTTTTAATAAATGGGGATAAAATGTACTTGATTCTGTGAATAACAGTTTCCTTACCCAAATGATTGCAAGGGTTGACTGGAATGTTTATTTGAAAACAGTTCAAGACTGTGGCACTATATAAATCTACTGTTGGGGTCCGTTCTTATCCATCTGCCTTACATTTGCCTAACCAAGGACTTCTGTCCCAACCTACAAGGGGTGAGTATCGGGGGGACCTCTTTGAACCCCTATTCTTCCTCCCTGTAGGAAGCAGAATGGCCCAGGTTTTCAGTGAGTAGAGGATACAGTTCCTGACTTCTAGGTGCCTCCAGGGAATTAGAGGAGGTTCATGCTCATTTATTCTAGTCCTCCTCTTAATTTCCTGTTACCCTGTTGCCATAAGCATATCTATCCTTCCACATGTATAGGTTTATTATTTGTTATTCTCTCCCTGTTCTACCAGTGACAGGTACGATGGAGCCATCCTGCTAAATTTTTTACAGCAGGTCTGTGGTGCTGGAGAAGACTCTTGAGAGTCTCTTGGACTGCAAGGAGATCCAACCAGTCCATTCTAAAGGAGATCAATCCTGGGTGTTCATTGGAAGGACTGATGCTGAAGCTAAAATACTTTGGCCACCTCATGCGAAGAGTTGACTCACTGGAAAAGAGTCTGATGCTAGGAGGGATTGGAGGTGGGAGGAGACGGGGACGACAGAGAATGAGATGGCTGGATGGCATCACCGACTCGATGGACATGAGTTTGAGTGAACTCTGGGAGTTGGTGATGGACAGGGAGGCCTGGCATGCTGTGATTCATGGGGTCGCAAAGAGTCGGACACGACTGAGCGACTGAAATGAACTGAACTGAACTGAACTGAAGAATACACAATGGTACTTGATATCTTCCCTACAAGTTCAGCTGTCCTCACAGCCAGTCTAAATATGGGGAGTAAGGTCTTATTAGTTTAAGCTACATACACCACCACAGTCTATAGAAGCCATAAAGTCTGGGGCTACAGTCCATGGGGTAGCAAAAAGTCAGGTACGACTAAGCACAGCACCCAACCAGTAATGGAGCTGAGAGTTTGTGAACTTATTCTCTGATTGCAATTTGGAAAAGGAGAGGGATGTTTCTTCATGGCTCCAGTATTCACTCAACTTCCAGCAATATCTCTAACATGGGATCAACCCTGTCTTCAAATATTCACCACTCGTATCTTTTTATTGATGCTAAATCTTCACAAAGGAAGAGTAAATAGAGGAAGGTAAGTTTACAATCACTTTCCCTTTGAAAATAAAACAAGAGAGAAAAAAAATCTGTTGAGAGAGCTAGATGTAAAAACCTTTACCAAGAAACAGATCCTATCAGCATAGGACTATATTTAGATGGAAAGCCAACTGGCCACAGTCCAACTGCATTTCCATGTTCTGTACAAAACTCAGCATACTCTGTTCCACAAAATATACCACAAGCCATAGACACTGGTTTTTAATATATTTTGACTGCTTGTAACAACAGTTTTAAAAATAATCAGGATGATCAGTGTACCTCAATGACTATTTGTAGAAGAAGTGCTTAAAATAGGACAGGAAACAGTGAAACCGGCATACCACTGCTATCTCAAAGTTCAGAAAGATTGCTGTATTGTTTCCTGGGGTCAGGTTTAGTTCACAGTGTTACCTAGAATGATTACATATTTTGATGAATTTATATTATTCCAAAAATGGAGCTGTATCTCCCAAATCTCCTGCCTTGAATAGTTCCATGTTAGCATCAGTTCAGTTCAGTCGCTCAGTCGTGTCTGAATTTTGCGACCCCATGAATCGCAGCACGACAGGCCTCCCTGTCCATCACCAACTCCCGGAGTTCACTCAGACTCATGTGCATCAAGTCGGTGATGCCATCCAGCTATCTCATCCTCTGTTGTTCCCTTATCCTCCTGCCCCCAATCTCTCCCAGCATCAGGGTCTTTTCCAATGAGTCAACTCTTTGCATGAGGTGGCCAAAGTATTGGAGTTTCAGCTTTAGCATCAGTCCTTCTAATGAACACCCAGGACTGATCTCCTTTAAAATGGACTGGTTGGATCTCCTTGTAGTCCAAGGGACTTTCAAGAGTCTTCTACAAAACTACATCCAAAAGCATCAATTCTTCGGCACTCAGCTTTCTTCACATTCCAACTCTCACATCTATACATGACCACTGGAAAAACCATAGCCTTGACTAGATGGACCTTGGTTGGCAAAATAATGTCTCTGCTTTTTAATATGCTATCTAGGTTGGTCATAACTTGCCTTCCAAGGAGTAAGCGTCTTTTAATTTCATGGCTGCAATCAGTATCCGCAGTGATTTTGGAGCCCAAAAAAATAAAGTCTGATACTGTTTCCACTGTTTCCCCATCTATCTGCCATGAAGTGATGGGACTGGATGCCTCACTTTCTGCCATAAGGGTGGTGTCATCTGCATATCTGAGGCTATTGATATTTCTCCCAGCAATCTTGATTCCAGCTTGTGCTTCTTCCAGCCCAGTGTTGCTCAAGATGTACTCTGCATATAAGTTAAATAAGCAGGGTGACAATATACAGCCTTGACGTACTCCTTTTCCTATTTGGAACCAGTCTGTTGTTCCATGTTTAGTTCTAACTGTTGCTTCCTGACCTGCACATAGGTTTCTCAAGAGGCAGGTTAGGTGGTCTGGGATTCCCATCTCTTTCAGAGTTTTCCAGTTTATTGTGATCCACACAGTCAAAGGTTTTGGCATAGTCAATAAAGCAGAAATAGATGTTTTTCTGGAACTCTCTTGCTTTCTCCATGATCCAGCGGATGTTGACAATTTGATCTCTGGTTCCTCTGCCTTTTCTAAATCCAGCTTGAACATCTGGAAGTTCACATAGTGCTGAAGCCTGGCTTGGAGAATTTTAAACATTACTTTACTAGCGTGTGAGATGAGTGCTATTGTGCAGTAGTTCTAGCATTTTTTGGCATTGCCTTTCTTTGGGATTGGAATGAGAACTGACCTTTTCCAGTCCTGTGACCACTGCTGAGTGTTCCAAATTTGCTGGCATATTGAGTACAGCACTTTCACAGCATCATCTTTCAGGATTTGAAATAGCTCAACTGGAATTTGACCTTACACAACTATTTAACAAGGTCCCAGAAATATGTAAGGTTAAATGGCTTTAATAAATTCCAGTGCTGTTTCTCTGATTGAAACTAGACTGATATAGATGTTGGTACTAGAAGTGCTTCCGTAGGAACAGAACCTTATGTGTAGTTTCTCTGAATTGGTTTTGCATTATCTGGGACTGATTCTCTGATTTGATTTGATGTGAAGTCTTTGGGCCTCCTTGATAGTTCACTTGGTAAAGAATCTTCCTGCAATGCAGGAGACCTGGGTTCAATTCCTGGGTTGGGAAGATCCACTGAAGAAGGGATAGGCTATCCACTCCAGTATTCTTGGTCTTCCCTTGTGGCTCAGCTGGTAAAGAATCTGCCTGCAATGCAGGAGACCTAGGTTCAATCCCTGGGTTGGGAAGATCCCCTGGAGTAGGAAACGGCAACCCACTCCGGTATTCTTACCTGGAGAATCCCAAGCACTGAGGAGCCTGGTGAGCTATAGTCCATAGGGTCACAAAGAGTCAGACATGACTGAGTAATAAAGAAAGAGGGCCACTTGCATTCACCTCAATTTCCAGACTTTTTTTTTCTTTACTGACATCCAGCCTGTTACATATAAAGAAAAACAGAAACTTTGCAGGGAGAGTTAAAGACAAACTGCACAGCATGAACCACTGGTGGGAGAATTTAAAAATTAAAAAGCAGCTGTAAAATCCTGCTGCCATTACCCATCAGAGGTCTCCTCCAAACTCAGAATTTCATAGCAATGATCAAATTCAACCTTTTCCAAACCAGAGGCTATCAACATTGATAATTGAGTCTATAAAGCGCAATGTGTTTAATATGATTTTAGGAATTAAAATAGAAAGTGAGAGTTAATTAAAAACATAACTGCAATATGAATTAATCGTATTGCAGGTACTAGACTTCTCCATGGTTGCAGACATGCACAGAAGCTTCAATTTCCTTGCTCTGTGCATTTCAGTAACTCAAAATCAATTGTGCTATCTCAACAAAGGGACACTAGTAACAATTGTCTCCTCTTAGCTATATATTTTGGAAGTTAAATATAGCACAATTCTCTCTGATCTACAGCCCACACAGATCATACACACGGACTGTATAAAAGGCTTTTGTGCCCCCAGCATCACTTACACTTGGACTTGTCACATGACCCATTCTCTTAATCGTCAAAGAAATGAACTGAAAATGTCTCTGTATTTTTTGATAATAAATCTTATTGTTTTATGACTCAGAAAAATTTCAATGACTTCTATTAAAAGTAAGAAACAAGGAAGAGCTTCACCCAGGACTGAAAACAGGAAGTGATCTGCTGAATTAAACATAAAATCATGCGGTGTTTTCACAGCTTGTGAGAACGTTCCATGTCATTTACCCATGAATGGAAGGACTAATGATGGGCAGGGAGCAGGGTCTTCAGCCACAGGCAGGCTCGCTCTCCCCCAGCTCCTCATTATCGCTGCCACCACTCTGGCCCAGGTCCTTATGACCTCTTACCTAGACTGCAGGAAGAGCCCTTTAACTGGTTTCCTCCAGGTTTCTCCTTCTGGACCTGTGCCTTCAAAGATTTATTTTCCTTAAGCACTTAGCTGACCATGTCACCACTGTTCTGACCATGTCACCTCTCTGCTCAGTAGCCCCACTACTTATCAGATTAAACCTCAGCCCCCCCCCATCTAAGTACCTTCCTCTTCTAGAATCCTCTCTCACTCCTCACTTAACTCTCCCCCAAATTTCCACCAGACTCAATCTTCTTCCCATTCATTGAACAACCACCATCCCTTTCTTGCCTCTGTAACTCAATTTCTTCCATATGAATCATTTCCCCTTTTTGATTTGTGCCAATTTTATGCCATTTTTGTAAGAAAAAAAAAAAAATCCCACTGGCCATGGAAAATCTGTCTCAACAGAAACCTCTTTCATTAAGTTTTTTTTTCTGACCACTACCTTCCCCTTTTTCAATTGCACTCATCTCACACGTTAGTAAAGTCATGCTCAAAATTCTCCAAGCCAGGCTTCAGCAATATGTGAACCGTGAACTCCCAGATGTTCAAGCAGGTTTTAGAAAAGGCAGAGGCACCAGAGATCAAATTGCCAACATCCGCTGGATCATGGAGAAAGCAAGAGAGTTCCAGAACAACATCGATTTCTGCTTCATTGACTATGCCAAAGCCTTTGACTGTGTGGATCACAATTAACTGTGGAAAATTCTGAAAGAGATGGGAATCCCAGACCACCTGACTTGCCTCTTGAGAAACCTGTATGCAGGTCAGGAAGCAACAGTCAGAACTTTACATGGAACAACAGACTGGTTCCAAATAGGAAAAGGAGTACGTCAAGGTTGTATATTGTCACCCTGCTTATTTAACTTATATGCAGAGTACATCATGAGGAATGCTGGGCTGGAAGAAGCACGAGCTGGAATCAAGATTGCTGGGAGAAATATCAATAACCTCAGATATGCAGATGACACTACCCTTATGGCAGAAAGTGAAGAGGAACTCAAAAACCTCTTGATGAAAGTAAAAGAGGAGAGTGAAAAGGTTGGCTTGAAGCTCAACATTCAGAAAACAAAGATCATGGCATCTGGTCCCATCACTTCATGGGAAATAGATGGAGAAACAGTGGAAACAGTGTCAGACTTTATGTTTTTGGGCTCCAAAATCACTGCAGATGATTGCAGCCATGAAATTAAAAGACGCTTACTCCTTGGAAGGAAAGTTATGATCAACCTTGATAATATATTAAAAAGCAGAGACATTACTTTGCCAACCAAGGTCCGTCTAGTCAAGGCTATGGTTTTTCCCGTGGGCATGTATGGATGTGAGAGTTGGACTGTGAAGAAAGCTGATCACCGAAGAATCGATGCTTTTGAACTGTGGTGTTGGAGAAGACTCTTGAGAGTCCCTTGTATCTCAAGGAGATCCAACCAGTCCATTCTAAGGGAGATTGATCCTGGGTGTTCATTGGAAGGACTGATGCTAAAGCTGAAACTGCAATACTTTGGCCGCCTCATGCGACGAGTTGACTCACTGGAAAAGACTCTGATGCTGGGAAGGGTTGGGGGTGGGAGGAGAAGGGGGCGACCGAGAATGAGATGGCTGGATGGCATCACCGACTCTGTGGACATGAGTTTGAGTGAACTCCGGGAGTTGGTGATGGACAGGGAGGCCTGGCGTGCTGTGATTCATGGGGTCGCGGAGAGTCGGACACGACTGAGCGACTGAACTGAACTGAACCTTCCCCTTTTGAGCTGGAAGAGATCTTCTGTTCATGCATTCTTCATGACATTTATTTTATTCTGTTTTGTATTATAGTCATTTGTTCCTTCAGAACAATCTTGTCCCAGTTTCTTTATTCCATGCTCCCCTAGGGAAAAAAAATTCCCAAGTTAATGTTTTGGGGATTTCACAAGTTATGAGTTATCATGACTGAAGTACACATTTACAAAACAAATAAGTGAGGGAGTGTCCCTTAATCCAAGCTTGAGATATTGTGTGAACTTACAAACAGCAGAAATTTACAAAGATGCCTTTTTCCTAAAGCTGAGAATTAAAAGATATCAATAAACCTTATTTTTAAACAAAAACAAAAGAAATTATCATGATTAATAAAGAAAAAGTAATTATAGTATTAATTATGCTTAATAAAATTCTAATAGCCCTGACAGAATCTCTCACTAGTTGATAATCATAGCCCTAGTGGATTATGCTGGAAATACATGTAAAAGCTAAGCATAGTACCTGTCACATGACAGGTGTACAATAAAGGTTGGCTGTCTTATAATTATGATTAGCTCCTTGTGAGCAGGACTGTCAACTCTTGCAATATTCATAACAAGTGGGTACTTTAAATAATACAATTTTTACTTCCCAGCAAATTTAAGATTATGTCTTCTCAGTAATGATAATGGCAACAATCACTTCACATTTTCTATGACACAACTTATGGGCTTGAAGAATAAATGAAATGGTGGCCCAGAGAAGACAATGTATGTCAGTGCCGAGTGAGGAAGTGGTAAGTTGACAGCACGTTTCAGGGCATCACTGTGGGTTCAGGATTGTATTGTTTTCACGTTGAAAGAGATACACAAGATACTTTGATCAATAGCTCAGCAAGTCAGGTGAATAACCACTTCAGAACTTTAAATTGTTCAACTGTAATCCCCAATGTGTCATCTTATAGGAAACATGTCATATAATTCAAATGACTTGTTGAGTTCACACAAGAGAAAAGACTTCAATGTTTCTAACTCAGTGACATTAAATGGGGGTTATGTAACAAAATGACTAATTAATGATGTCAAACACCCACTTTAAATTAGTGAAAAATCATCTATGGTAAATTATTTATGAACCTTGAATCACCAAAAATGAGACTTTTCTGAAGTTTTTCAGTTATAATTATTAGGAAATGAGGCTCAGAAATTGAGTCAACATCCAAAGATAAAGACTAAATTCAATCGCCATGTTTAGAAAACATTACAAGCACTTCCTTGTCACATGCCTTAGAAGGATACAGCCAAGAAAACATTGTCACATCATATAATGTCATTAAAGACTGATGAAGGTATCATCAAATAGTGCAGAAA
The DNA here is from genome assembly GCF_049115385.1 of Moschus berezovskii. NCBI lineage: Eukaryota > Metazoa > Chordata > Mammalia > Artiodactyla > Moschidae > Moschus > Moschus berezovskii. The sequence continues at coordinate 75,784,756 of NC_142469.1, read as the reverse complement.
ACATTGCACTGTTCCTTAAAATTAATCTTATTGTCTGTTATTAACAAAAGCAAACTGCATTCTACAAAAAATGAGGCAGCCCATCCATGAATATTTTTTAAATTAATGCAGGTATTGAGATGGCTATAGCGCTGGATAAAGAACCAAGGAATTCATTGCAACACATTAACTTGGTTTTGAATCTTACAAAAAAAAAAAGAAAGAATGAGGCCTTGACATAATTTTTCACTCTCTTATCTTTAAATTGCAACATATTTTTCATTAACTTAAGACTTTTAAGCTAATTCCCAAGCAGTTTCCCAGGCATTTACCAGTGTCATCTATATTTATGCTTGGCCCACATAACTACAGATGGTGGGTGATGTCTTTATGACAACAGGCTGAGGTTGAAATAAAGAGTCCCCATCCTATCTGCTAATGGAGGAGACAGTCTAAAGGTATCCACATGATCTTCAGTTAGAAAGACCTAGCCTGAGATCTGCAAGATCAAGGAATGCTTCCAAGGGGAGCAGACCCATGAGCTGATGCCTCAGTGATGTGGAGGTACTGGGGGAGGGGAAGCAGTGAAGAATACTTCTTATAATCAGGGGGACTAGAAGCAGGAGGACCTGAAGGAAGGCTATCTGAGAGGCTGTGTGAGCTAGTCACTCAGTCGTGTCTGTGTCTGATTCTTTGCAACCCATGGGGTTTTGCCCACCAGGCTCGGTCCATGTGATTTTCCAGGCAGCAATACTGGAGTGGATTGCCGTTTCCTTCTTCAGGGGATCTTCCTGACCCAGGAAACAAACCTGGGTCTCCTACATTGCAGGCAAACTCTTAACCATCTGACTACCAGGGAAGCCTTGTTGGAGAGGCTAGGGAATGACAGTGGCCTCTCCTTGACAAAGCTTTAGCCTGTCTCCACTGAGCCCTTATCTTGAAAAGGCCTTGACCTTGCCCCTGGTCCCACCCTCTCCAGTCCTATCTTTGTCCTGTCTACCCAGTTTTAAAAAGAATCCTGTTAAATGAGATTAGCAAGAATCCCCCTACCCTGATACTCCCTCTTAGTAATTTTCCATCCATGCATCTCCTCACTCTTCTCCTTGTCTAAAAATTCTTGAACACAAATTCCTTGTATTCAGAGTTGAGTTGGCTCTCTCTCCCTATCGTGATAGTCTTAACACTAATCGCAATAGTCCGGAATAAAGTCTTTCTTACCATTTTAACAAGTGTTATGTTTTCTTTTCTCTTTAATAGGAGGAAGAGCAAGCGACTGGGGAAAGATGAGTGAGGGGGGTGTTGAAATAAATTTTTAAGCCCGAGATGGAGCTGTTTCTGCCCAGGGTGCTATGCCAGCAAATCAAACTTTCGGTAACCTCTGTGTCCCTGTAAATATTCTGCTTGACAAATAACACAGTCTGTTCAGCCAATCCCCAAACTCCAAGCCAGTTCTGGGCTCTATATGTATTTGCTTGTTCCTGAGTCATTTTCTATTTTTCTTTTCCTTCTTCCTCACTCTTTATCGTGTAAAAGCCTCTTGCCTTCTGCCCCATTTTGTAGTTCTCTGAATGCTTGGCAACAGAGACTCCCTGCTTCGTGAAGTACTAAGTACAGTTTGCTTGTATCATCTAAATTATCTTCTTGAATTTTTAAGAGTAGGAAGCAGAGGGAAAGAATTTGGGGGAGGTGGACAGGCCAGATCAGGCAGAGGCTCTTAGGCCAAAATAAAAATTTTGGTCTCTAATTAGGAGAGACCAGGAAGACTTTGAAAAGTTTTAAGACACATAGTGACACGATCAAATCTGCATTTTTAAAAAGAACATTCCAGCCTTTATAAAGAGCAACAAAACTAGTTTAAAGGTTCTTTACAAAATGTAAAGGAGCATGGAAGAAAAACTAGCATATATATATGCAAATTAGCTCCACAGAGGCTGCCTCCCAGTAAGAATGGGGAATCTTTGTCAACCTACAGCTATTAGAACTCCACAAGTCCCTGTTCCCCTACTTCAGTCCTCCTGGAGCTAAAAGATGTTGCCATGATTGGCCATGACCAGCTACAGAATTCTCCCTTGCATTGTAGGGATATTTGCAGTCACTCCAGCAGCCCCACCTGAGACTGGTGTGGAGCTCCCAGAGGAGAGGAGGTACGACAGTTCTTGCTCACAGGACAATTGCTATTCCCAGGTTCTATTTTAAGATATGATAACATTAATGTATTAGTTTGAGAAAGCTCCTTTCTAACTGCAAGTCTAAAACCTGGTGGTTGCAGAGCGTAGCAGACAACACGGTGTACCCACATAGGAAAACCATGGAGGACCACGAACACTTTAGGCAGAATAGGTTCATTGGGGTTAGAAGAACAGCATTTGTCAAGAAAAAAGAAATGAACAAAAGAGATAAGTTTTGGGTAAAGAAATGTCCAAGATGTTCCATAGTGTGAAACCATAAATAGACAGGAAATGAGAGCCTGCAGATGTGTGAAGTGAGAGTTGGGTCCCCTGACAACAGACTCCAGAGAGGAGAGGAAACAAGAGTCTGCAAGAACCAGGTAAAAAGTGGGGCATGCATCTGTTAACTGAATCACAGGACGTCATGCCCCCATGAGATTGATTTCAGTGTCTTAAAGAAGCCTCGGAATTATCTCACTCCCTTCTAACACATTACTTTATCTTTGTTTGCAGGACAAATAAACCCACTTATATGGCTTCCCTTCTGCTTTTCAGAAGAACACTTGCCAGTAAATTTTCTTTGATGTTTGCAATTTGCCTCCAAAACATAAGTACGCCTTCTCACTACTAGACTTAACTCACCAATAACTTTTTTTCTGATTTAAAAAAAACAGTGGTTCCTTACGTTATACTCTGTAAGATTTTCCCAGCCTCTGTTGAGTTGTGAGATATTGCTTTGCCATTAAGCATCAGCTAATTGGCAGAGCAGGTACAATTTCTAGCATGAAACTTAGGTAAGCCTCTGGAGGGAAGAGTTTTGCTTTATGATTTGGCTGCCAGCTCCCTTGAGATCTTTTTTTCTGATTTTGGTTATTATGTTATCTTGATCCATAAGTGTTTGAAACAGGATTGAAATTTGACAGGTGGGAAGATGAATCGTGTCTGACAATGTCTTTCCAATGAGCACTGGAGGCATTTTAAGAAAATTGAGCTAGATGCTCTTACGTACTCTCTCTCTGTGACTAACCATGATAATGACAACAAACAAAAGGACTCGCTGTCCTGTAGGTACAAGCCGATGTTATAACAGCTAAAAAGCACAATTCCTTCTGTTATATAAAAACGGGCTATAATCAAGGCCTCCTGCTGTAGTCATCACACAGACACAGGTATTTTTAAAAGCTGAAAAACTAGGCAGGAGTAACCAACATCACATGGATTTTTTCCCTCCCACTACTTTTTCTGTGGGTGGCAATCAGCAGTGGATATTATGTGGCAATTGACCTTTATATAAACGAATGAGCATTAGGCTAAAGTATCGATTGGTAAGAATTTTGCTTTCATTAAGCAGTAGGAATCATCCCTTAGCTATTTGGATTAGAAGAGCTTGACGCAATTAGAGTTTTAATTAGAAACATGCTAGTCTTAATTACCTGTTTGTCACCCTTATTTGATGTCAGTGGGAATGGTCTTACTTTTGATTCATAGTCTCTCATTCCACCTCCAACCTACCCCCTATGACCAGTTAAATTGGTTAGACTAAAACCTAGAAAATGTGAAAAATCACCCTAACAGTAGAGAAAGGCCATTGGAGGCTAAAAACAAAGGTAATTATGCTGTGGACTTATGAACACCACCTCCTTTTGTGGGAGCATCTGTGGTGTCCTTTGTGGTCCCAGGGTGAAGTGAAGTGAAGTCACTCAGTCATGTCTGACTCTTTGTAATCCCATGAACTGCAACCTACCAAGCTCCTCCATCCATGGGATTTTCTAGGCAAGAGTACTAGAATGGGTTGCCATTTCCTTCTCCAGGGAATCTTCCCAAGCCAGGAATTGAACCCAGGTCTCCCACATTGCAGGCAGACACTGTACCATCTGAGCCACCAGGGGAGCCCTGGTCCCATGGTAGGTATATGATAAAACTGATTTGCACAAAGCAGACCCAGTTCTGTTCCTGCCAGCGAGTTCCCAAATGTAGTAGGTTGCTTCCCAACTGCCTCAATGCAGCCTGAATGATCATCTTCCCTCACCTGAATAAGAGAGATGTTCTTATTCATCTGTGCTTCCTCACCACACACTCACACAGACACACACAAAAACACTTACAGGGCTTACTACATCAGAAGGAAAATTAAAGATGCCTAATGAGAGTCCCTTCGACTGCAAGGAAATCCAACCAGTCCATTCTAAAGGAGATCAAGCCTGGGTGTTCATTGGAAGGACTGACGCTAAAGCTGAAACTCCAATACTTTGGCCACCTCATGCGACGAGTTGTCTCACTGGAAAAGAGTCTGATGCTAGGGAGGATTGGGGGTAGGAGGAGAAGGGGACGACAGAGAATGAGATGGCTGGATGGCATCACCGACTCGAGGGACATGAGTTTGGGTGAACTCCGGCAGTTGGTGATGGACAGGGAGGCCTGGTGTGCTGTGGTTCATGGGATCGCAGAGAGTCGGACACGACTGAGCGACTGAACTGAACTGAACTGAACTGAATGCATAGTTATGGATTGTCCAGTTGATGCGATGGGCCACAGAACACCTTCCTGAGCCCGAACATCACCCAAACTAATGTGTTGTAACGAGGGAAGTTTTGTAATAAAAAATGAAATGATTCGTGTTAAGGTGTTATTCTTGAAAAAGCACCCTTTTTAAACTCCAAATGACTTTGAATGAAATAACCCCAAGTCATCAACATTCATTGCTAATGTTTACTGAGAGTTACTATGTGCCCTAAATACTTCACAAATATTCAAACCTCCACCCTATCCCTGTAAGGTATTTGTTCTTATAACTGTTTCATAAATGAAGAAAACTCCTATGTTGCACAAGCCCGCATGCTAGTAAATCTTAGCAGTCAAATTTCCAAGCTGGGATTCCTCACCTTACCTTATATCAGAGAATTCATTTATGACCTTGGTGTACAAGAGGAAGCTAAATTTTCTGAGGAAATGGAGCAGAGAACACACATTAAGAGGGAAAAAGGAGAAACCTGGGACACGGAGAGTAGGAGAGAAAGGCCAGGGACACCTGGGGTACCTGTGGAGAGAGAGGGTAGAACGTAGGTAAAGGAAGACTTCTGAAACAAGCCCACCTGCCTTGTACTTTAAAACTTTCTGATTATTCACAGCAACCACAGTGTGGAAGCAACCTAAGTGTCCATCCTTTTCTTTATCCATCCATTTTCATACACTGGAATATTATTCAACCAAAAAGTAGGAAACTCTGTCTTCTGTGACAACATGGATGAGCCTTGAGGTACTATGCTAATTGAAATATGTCAGACAAAGATGAATACCATATTTTCTCACATCTCTCTAGAATCTAATAAAAGTTGAATGGATAGAGAAGATGGTTGCAGAGGCTGGTGGGGTGGGAGACATGGGGTGATGTTGGTCAAACTGTTCAAAATCCCAGCTATAAGATAAATAGAATCTGAGGATCCAATGCATAGTATGATGATTCTAATCAATAATACTGTATTATATTCTTGAGAGTTGTTAAGAGAATAGATCTTCAGTGTTATCACCCAAATTATAATTATGTGAAGAGATCGTGGTGTTAACAAACTTTATTGTGATAATCATTGTGTAATATATGCATATATCCAATAATCACAATATACATCTTAAACTTCTGTATGTCATATGTCAATTATATCTCAAAAGTGGGAAAACAAAACAAAAATGCAAATTTTATCTCAAGTATTTCTCAATCCTCCCCCAAGAAAACCTGTCTGAGCTTCACCATGGACATCTTATTGCCAGCTTGCAATGGTCAAGTAGACTCTTCTGAGGTGCAAAAGTCCTGTATATTATTAGTTTCCTACTACTACTATAACAAATGCCTACAAATTTAATGGCTTGAAACAGTACAGATTTACCATCTTATAGTTCTGGAGGTCACAGGACTAAAATCGAGGTGTTGGCAGGGCTTGATTCTTCTTGTTTCTTCTTCCATTAGTTTGCCTGTTCTAGCTTGGTAAGGATGCTTACATTCCTTGGCTTATGGCCTCATCCTTCATCTTCAAAACCAGCAACACAGCATCACCCACTCTCTGCTTATGTCATAACACGGACTTTTTATGACTCTAAACCTTTTGTCTCTCTCTTATAAGGACCCTTGTGATTACATTGAGCTTATGCAGATAACCTAGATAGGAAGTAACCCATCTTAAGTTCCTTCTTCCAAGATCCTGAACTTGGTCATATCTGTAAAGTTCATTTTACTAGGGAACATTTACTAGGTTCTGGTGTTGGAGAAGACTCTTGAGAATACCTTGAGTTTGGGTGAACTCTGGGAGTTGGTGATGGACAGGGAGGCCTGGCATGCTGTGATTCATGGGGTCGCAAAGAGTCGGACACAACTGAGCGACTGAACTGAACTGAACTGAAGGGTTAGAATGTGAATATCTTTGAGGCTTATCATAGTGAGTAAAAATCCAAGGTGCTTGTTAGAAAAAAAAAAAACCACAATGATTGGAAATCATCTGTATTGTTGAGAATGTGGAGATATGAGAATTATTCTACACAACCCATAAGTAGTGATGGATAGAGAGGAAATATTATGATCGAAGTTTTAAAAACTTGTATTCCCTTTCAACCAACGATTTAAAAACACATTCCTCTGACTGTTCTGCCATTTTAGGTGCAGTCCCCATGGAAGGGAAGGAAGAGCAAGACTATTTTCCTCACTTCTCTCAGGAGGCACCTCATCATTGTTTTCCTTCACTTGTGGCTTTGTGGCTTTGCTCTTCGTCTTCTCTAAAAAGCAGTGGCATTCTCTGCAGTTCTGTTTGTGACTGTTCTTGCTCTCACCATGTATACCTGAAAATATGTCGTTTTGGATAATGGCACTGGTGTGTAGTGGTCCAGATTTAATTGTCCCTTTTCTCCACTTTAAGCCATACAAGTTAGAGCCCTGTTTTAACACTGTCCACAGAGTCCACGTGTACTAGTTAGACTGTGTTTGGCTACAAGCAATAGGACACTGAAAGCCTCAACCAATCAGGATTTTATTACCCCCAACAAGGAATCTGGGGTAGATTAATTTGGATAATAGCTCAGAGATACCATCTGGCCCAGATTCCTGTTGGCTGTTCCTCCTTTCTCAGCATGTGGCCTTAACCTTATGGTGGCTGGAGGACTACTGCACTTCTCAGTTTCTGCGTCCAGGTCTCAGGTGGGAGGCACATGAGCCAAAGGACAGAAGAGAGAACCAGCTTGCCTGTCTCTTCTGTAATGTGTTCCCAAAGCTCTTCTCAGTGATTTCTGCCTGATTTTCACTGGCCAAAACTGGATCATATTGTCAGTTCGGATAGAAGAAAGCCTGGGTAGGTGGGTGTTTGGCTTTCTGGGTTCTCATGTGGTGGTTAGTCGCTAAGTCATGTCCCTTGGTAACCATAAGTTTGTTTACTATGTCTGTGAATCTCTTTCTATTTTATAAATAAGTTTATTTGTATTGTTTTTAAAGATTCAACATACAAGTGATAACATATGATGTTTGTCTTTCTCTCTGTCTTATTTCACTTAGTATGATAATCTTTCAGTTCAGTTCAGTCGCTCAGTCGTGTCCGACTCTCCGCGACCCCATGAATCACAGCACGCCAGGCCTCCCTGTCCATCACCAACTCCTGGAGTTCACTCAAACTCATGTCCATAGAGTCAGTGATGCCATCCGGCCATCTCATTCTCTGTCGTCCCCTTCTCCTCCCACCCCCAACCTTTCCCAGCATCAGAGTCTTTTCCAGGGAGTCAACTAGTCGCATGAGGTGGCCAAAGTATTGGAGTTTCAGCTTTAGCATCAGTCCTTCCAACAAACACCCAGGATTGATCTCCTTTAGAATGGACTGGTTGGATCTCCTTGTAGTCCAAGGGACTCTCAAGAGTCTTCTCCAGCACCACAATTCAAAAGGTCCATCCATATTACTGCAAATGGCATTATTTCATTCTGAAAACGTATTATTATTCTTTTATTTTATATTATTGTTAGGGCTATTGTACTGGTATACTCCTCTAATTTATGTAATTATAATTCTGACAAATTTCTAGATATTTTGGCAATCATCATCAAAAACTGATTTTTTTTTCTAGGCATCTATGACGGAGGCAGGATGATCATCAGAGCAACCTTTGGTCTAAGATAAATTTAGCTCCATTTCAGAAAAAGTTCTGAAGCATGCTGATGCAGATGCTATGATTTGGCTACCCATAGCCATTCACAGGCCCCTGCCCTTTCCTTTTTACCCTCTATCATGAGAATCCAGGAGACCCGGGTTCAATTCCTGGGTCAGCAAGATCCCCTGGAGAAGGAAATGGCAACCCACTCCAGTATGCTTGCCTGGAATAACCATGGACAGAGGAGCCTGGCAGGCTATAGTACATGGGGTTGGCAAAAGAACTGGGCATGGCTTAGTGACTGAACAACAATAAGATAAGGAAAAAGAATCTGATGTCTATGTATATATATATATACACACACACATATATATATACGTATATATATACATATATATACATTTATATATGAGAGAGAGAGAGGACTGACTCACAGTGATGTATACCTGAAACTAACACAACATTATAAGCTATAAGTTTTAAAAATTCATTTATACCATTATGCTATGTCTTGGCACAACACAAAAATGAGATTTAAGGAGAGAAAGGTGTTTCAGAGATTATCCAGATGTACTCTCTTCTTTTGCAGATGAGGAAACAGATTAGAATTTGGAGGGGGGACATGTTTTTCCCAGGGTCACCTCAGGGCAGGTAGCCAGAGCCCCTTCTCCAAGTCATGAGTCGCCTGAGAATAAGCCCCACACATCAGTGTGAAGGACGCTGGACTCCACATCTTATCCGGAAGTTGTACAAACAATGTGCTGCATGAACTCTGTCTTTTCTTTCATACCCGGAAAATAATTTCATGAAACTACTGCCATTTCAATCAAGACATATCCTATTTATATTTTCATCAATGCAAATTTTGTTTTAAGGGGGAAATTTCGAAGCTAGAAGTGAGGAAATTCCACTGTTAGTGACTCTCTTAATGACAGCTAAAATATACTCCATAGACTGCATATCCACTTGCTAAAAATATAAATAGGAACATCTTGAGACTGTTTATTTTTAAATATTGAAGATGCTAATGTCTTCAGTGAACCACAAAGTTAATACATATAATTTTTCTAACCAATGTTCCCATAGTTACTTTAGATTCAGGATCAACTTTGATGTTCTCATATGCTCAGAAATTTTTTCACTCAAATAACTTTTATTATTGTTTTTTTAAATCAGATTCAGCACCTGTATGATATGCCATCTAGCTTCCTGTCAGTTATTAAACAGAATAATCATAATAGTTCTCTGTTTTCTAAAAGAATGATCCAAGCAGTGTCAAAGTACTAATTTCTGCTTTGACACATCCTTTTTTCTTTTTTTTTTAAGCAAACTGATTCAATAGTCATTCATTTAAAATATGGCTATAGTCACCGTTAAGAAAAAGAAACTGTGTAAATCAGTAATCTGGGTTCCATTCCCACGTCTGCCACTGTAGCTGTGACCCTGATGGATGATGGTTGTAACTTCAAATCATTGGGTTTCAGTGTTTCATCAGTAAATGAGATTAGCGGATAGATTGACTCAATTGTGCCCACAATCAGTGTTTCAAGAGAATGTCTGATTTGTGTCATCTTTTGATCTTGAACACTGTTCTCACGGTGTCAATCCCAGAAGCTGAACCTCTTAAGAGTTAAGGGACAGTAGATTGATTATCGGAATTAGACCTTTCACGGGGATCCCCAGGCAGCGCTAGTGGTAAAGAATCTGCCTGCTAATGCAGGTGATGTGAGAGATGCAGGTTGGATCCCTGGTCAGGAAGATTCCCCTGGAGAAGGGAATGACAACCCATTCCAGTATTCTTGCCTATAAAATCCCACAGACAGAGGAGTCTGGCGGCATATAGTCCACGGGGTTGCAAAGAATCAGACATGACCCAATGACTGAGCGCACAGACCTTTCACAATTGTGGAGAAGAAGAGGGCTCCAGGTAATTGATGGTCTCAAAGGGAGGCAAAAGTCGACAGAATGCCTGACCTGTTTATTTGAGAAGCCAAACACAGGCAGGCGCAGAAGAAGCCAGCAGAGTGGGAGCTGTTGGAGGAGTCTATGGGAGAAGTCAATGGGGCAACAGCAAGTGTCTGGAGATAGACTTGGGCTGCAGGGTGAAAGGTTGGTCAACAGGGTGAAAAGTCAGGAAGGACAGTTGAAGAAGAAGCAGAAAACAGTGAGCTGAAACTGGAAGCAGCTGCCACCTCTGATCACAAAACATCCAGAGAGGGAGGCTGCTGCTAAAGCCTACCCCTCATACTTTATTCCCAGTTCTCTTAAGGCCAATTCTAACCTGGAACCATCAAACAATGGGAAATCTAGGAAATACAGCTGCAGTTTAATTAAGCTGATAACAGAATGATTTAATACAAACCCAGCCCAACAAAGTGATGGGATCTTTGTTCTGATTCTCTCAACTATTTATTCAGTCTTGCTATAGTCTACATGTTTTTATAATTAATCTCAAATTCTTGGTGCAAAAAGTTAGGTAACGAACACTTTAAAGAAGTATGGCTATGAAAACATCTGAGGATTTGGGGACCATGTGGACAATCTCAAAGTGAAGCTTTTGGTCTAGAATTAACCTGACTGCCTGCTCACACCAGCCCCTCCCTCCTCACAGATGCCCAGGCTGTGGGAGGAAAGAGTAGGAGGTTCTGCAGAAATGGGACACAGAGCCAGACGGGGAGAGGAGGCAGTGGGAGGAAGTGGCAGGTGGGGATACAAGATTGAGAACGACGGAGAGGGAGTTCAGGAGCAGGGAACAGGAGGGAGAGGAACAGGAAGCAGAGAAGAACGACGAACGTCGGAGAAACAGCACTGAATGTACATCTGGCTGATTGTAAGATTTACCTTGGGAACTTCTGTTTTTCATTACAATGAAATAGTTTATATATCCCAAGGAATATGAGTCACAAATATTTTAAAAAATGATGCACTAAACTACACTAAATGTCCACCACCCAGCTTAAAAAAAAGAATATTGCCCACAGCTGAAGCTCCATGGATACCCTCTTCAGGCTGCCTTTCTTGACCTGGAAAAGAAGCTTCCATCCTGAACCTAGAGTCCCAAAATATGAAACTTTCAAAAACTCCAAAGGAGAGTAAACGATGTGACTGAAAGGGGAATGGGTGGGGTTTCATTGAATGCTTCTTTCTCAAAAATTGTCATGGAGTTTTTGTATAGTCTGACCATAGCCCACTGGGTGGGCTGGCAGGAGTCATTCTTCTCACTCTGACTCCAGTATGTTACACTTCAAAGTCTTTTGCAATTTTCCCTCAGCAAAACTCAAGCCCTCCTAAGCAAGCAGGGTAACCTCATTTGCAAATAGAAACTGTCTAGAAATTAAAGGCATTTGCTGAGATAGTTCTTGTATATAGACACTCAGTATTTAATAGCCCCATTGAAGGCTGTTTCTTTGTTAATGATAAATTACCAGAACCGTCCTATAAAGAAGGATATTATTCTGTTGCCCTTTCTGGACTTCTAGATTAGTCTCTTTGGGTCTTTTTTAGCTTCTTAGGTCTTAAGCAGCCAATAAATAGAAGTCAGTCATAAGGAAGGGCTTTTCAGGTGTTTGAGGGGGAAGGTAAACCGCAGAGAGAAGAAAGGCAGAGGGAGCTGAGGCTGTGACTACTTGAGGAAGGAACAATATTTATGCAATTTTCAATCCTTCCCTGTGTCTTACACTTTGCCTGGCATAGAACCCTTTGTTGAATTGTTGAGCTGAAATGAGACAGACTTAATTGGTCAGCAAAGCCTCCACAGCTTTCTTGTTTAACCATGCTTTTCGATCATCCACTTTGATTCCACACTATTTCCGAACTGCAAGTGGAGTTGAAATCTACAGAGAAATCTTTCCAGCATCACTGTGTCTGCCAACGCAGTGATGACTCAGGAGTGGCTGTGGAGAGGGCCCATTGTCCTTCAAGTCTCTGAAGATAATTGCCTCCAAACGGTCAGAGATGAGCCAGCATTTTCCACCCTATATCTCTGTACCCAGGTTGTGAGAATGCTCTGTAGTAAACCCCTAAGACTAAGTGGACACGGAAGAGAGTGGAGTGAGTGATGAGCAACCACCAACACCAGCTTGACTTGTAGGGAAACCACAAACTAAAAGCAGAATGTTCTGAGTTTGGGCCCCAAGTCTGCCAAAGTCAGTGTGGTATAGAGCAGCACCAGTACCATTTTGAATTGTAACTCTTTGTTGTGGGGAACAGGTCTGTGCATTGTAGCATGCATAGCAGCATCCTTGACTTGTACCCAGTAGATGCCAGGAATGCTGCTCCCCACCCCCACCTCACCAAGTTGTAACAATCAAAAATACCGGGGCATGTGTGAATGCTAAGTTGCTTCAGTCGTGTCCGACTCTTTGCGTCCCTATGGACTGTAGCCTGCCAGGCTCCTCTGTCCATGGGATTCTCCAGGCAAGAATACTGGGCTGGGTTCCCATGCCCTCCTCCAGGGGATCTTCCTGACCCAGAGATAGAACCCATGTCTCTTATGTCTCCTGCATTGGCGGGCAGGTTCTTTACCACTAACCCCACCTGGCAAGTCCAAAATAGCTCTGCTGCTAAGTCATTTCAGTCATGTCCGACTCTGTGTGACCCCATAGACGGCAGCCCACCAGGCTCCTCCGTCCATGGGATTTTCCAGGCAAGAGTACTGGAGTGGCTTGCCATTGCCTTCTCCACAAAATAGCTCTAGACTTTGTCAAATGTTCCCTGAGGGAAAATTCACCTCCAATTGAGAATGGCTGAGAATAGAATGTGTCTACAGCAGTTTTTCTCAAAACATTTTTCTACCCTATTTGTCTCAGAAACACCTGGTATGCTCATTAGAATACAGAGTCCCACAGACCATTCCAGAATCACTGAGACAGTAGCATCTGTATGTTTGATGAGTGTTCTAAGAAATTCTTATACACATGAAATTTGTACTCTATGGTTTTCACTAATATTTGAAATAGGGATTTGTTTTGATAAGTCAATAATATATGGCCTGTAAGTAAAACTATCTTAATGAATTTCCTTTAATACAGGATTTTGGTTAAGAAGACATTTCCATGTCTCAAGGTCAGGGTTTGTTGATATCCTAGCTAATCCTTGCACAGTCCGTTAACATACTTTCTAAAATAAAATGCAGTTGTCTATCTGGCTCTAACATTCTTTACTGCACTAGTCAACATCTCTCCTAGTTGGCCATCATAGCCTGCAAATCCCCTACCACTGGACACATGTATGTAAATTTGGGCAAGGAAATACCTTGTTATTATGAAAGAAACTCTGTAAAACTTAGTCCCACTTAGTTTTAAGGTTAGTGTTAGCCTAGTGCATGGAAGGATATAAAAACAGATCTTTAAATCTAGATGAGATGTTTTATGAGTTTTGAACAAAACTTAAACTTTGGAGACTAGACAATCTCTGAAGATACTTCTGTGGAGACCACTTCAGTCTGAACATTCTTTGATTCATAGAGGCCAGGTGCTGTGTAACTGATTAACTCGGGGAGAGAGCTTATGTTATGAGGCTTGGATGTAGCAGTTACTGGGAATGTAGTATACAGACATTCTTCTGGACATTGGAGGTGGAAAGCTGCCCCCTAAGGTGTGGGAGAACTGAAAGTAGAACAAAAAGGCTCTAAAAGTTAACAGAGCCTGCCTTCCTTTTTTGCTTAAGGCTGACTCTGCCAATAACAACAGGTAACATTTGTGATGTGTTTACTACATGTTTAATGTGTATCATCTCATTTAATCTTCTCAACAGCCCTAGGAGGCAAGCACTCTTCTTATTTCCTATGACAGATGAGAAAACTCCAATTTAGAGGTGGAACCATGACCTGGATGCAGACCTCTCTATCCAAACAGTCCTCTCACTAGACGCCAAAGAATTCGACTTGAAAAACACCCTGGAGCGAAGAGAGGTTCATAGGCTTCTGTGGATCCAGCAGTCAGTCTAGTATACGAGAATGGCTTTTGATTTGGTTCACAATTTGGGCTTCTATTGTATCTGCATCATATCTGCCTGCCAAGATTGCCATGGGTGGTGGGATAAAAGAGCAGAGCAGTCCCAGGGCTGAGGTGGGGACTGGAGGAATGTGGATGGGGTCAGCTGGACCATCCCCCAGGGATGGTCAGCAAGGCAGGCACCCCAGGGCCTGTGGATCAGGAGGCAGTTCTCCCAGAGGCTGCAATCATGGGTTGGAGCTCTTCACACAATTCAGAGTCCTCCAGTTGCTTTCTGTGTGCTCTGCCTTTCTGCTGGAGCCTTCATTTTGTGCCTTCTTTTCCCCTCTAAGACACCCTTTTTCGTTTGAATTCACTCACTTAAAAATGGAAAGGAAATGAGGAGGATGATTCCAACTGATTTTTCTAGCTCTCTGTCCCCACAGGGAAAGCTGTGTCTCTGGTTCTATGGAGACCCTAGAGGAGTCTGTGAGCTGCCAGTCACCACTGGGGAAAACATAGGTGAGGGCTGAAAGGAGTCAGCTGTCAGAGCCAAGTGTCTGAACAGAAGTGTCCGCAGGCTTGGCTGTATTTAAAATCGGAGCCAGAGAGAGAACATGTGATGTTCTTATGAGACCACAGAATCTTAAACTCCATCAAGTGGATTAACATTAGAATTTATTTGCATTGGTATACTCTGTGCCTCCATGATTCGGTTATCTTTTATGTCCTTTGAGTTAGTTCTCCCTTCTCACCTGGTCTGAGAAACTGGTCTGGAAAGCTGGTACCTCCAGAGGCAGGAACTTAAGACCTTGACAGTGGGACTTTTCCAGTTACCAGCACAGTTTCCTGGTTATCCTGCTGGCAGTCCCCCAAGTCCCATCTCCTCAAGTCGTGTAGGGAATGTCAGTCAGAACATAGAATTGAGATATATCTGTCTTCAGAACCTATTGTGCCCCTAAAGTAGGACATAGGGCTTTCTGGGAGGCTCAGTGGTAAAGAATTTGCCTGCCAGTGCAGGTGACGCAGGACATGTGGATTTGATTCTTGGGTCAGGAAGATCCCCTTGTGGAGGAAATGACAACCCACTCCAATATTCTTGCCTAGGAAATCCCATGGACAGGGCTATAGTCTATGGGGTCACTAAGGAGTCAGATGGGACTTAGTGACTAACCAACAAGACAAAAGTAAGACACGCCCCAAAGAGAGCAGCACTGGCCAGAGGTCACAGACAGACCTGCCAAGGAGGAGGGCCACCCAAAGTCTCCTTTTCTTTCTTCATCCTGTAAGCCACCTGCAAAATCCAAAATGCTGCGAGTGAAGGCTTTTCTAGCACTTACTTCAGGGTCTCTTGACACTTCAGGCTGGTGCACTTATGTTTATTGTGGGGGAGGATTTAGCTCAAAATAAACCACTAATACCTGTTTTCCTTTGCAAAGTGCCAATTGGTGGGAAGGGTGAGCTTTCATTCCAAGGCTCTTGTGTCCTGAGCTGCATGAGCTCTTTACTCCAGCGTCAAGTATATTCGTGCTTCCATGTTTGGGATGCAGACATGTCCATTACACAAGGAGAAAAATGCTTAAAGTCGAAGAGAAATGTAGGAGGCAAAACCTGGCTTCCACACAGGAAGTGACTTGTTTTCTGCGCGTGCACGCACACACACACACAAATATGCAAATGGAAACCTTAGTTTCCATTCATCCAGGAGAGAGCAGCCACCACCAGGAACCCAGACACTGGAGCTTTGTGTTCATAAAACAACATGCTTTTAAAGAATCATATCAATCTTCTTTATTGCAAAGGCTTTGCTCAGGGAGTGTCCACTCTGAATAGCCATTTCAAAGATAAAGTGCTCCCTCTAAGAGAACTGAGCTAATTACATGCATGTCTAATTTAAATGATTTCTTTTATCATGATGACAGAAGACTTTGAAATCAGTTTGAGATTCTATGGGTATTTTCCATAACGTGCGCACAAAAACATCACAGAGAAGCAGACCTAATTACTGTACCCCAACACTGGCAGTGTTTTAGTGTTTTAGTGTCCTCCCCATGCCTCCTTATACTGGAAGCACTGAAAGGCAAAATAGAGTCTCTTAATTGTTGAGCTTCCAATTTTGGAGGAAGGAGCAGGGATTCAGTATGGAATTCATTTTGTATGGCCCTATCCAATACTTTGGCCACCTCACGAGAAGAGTTGATTCACTGGAAAAGACTCTGATGCTGGGAGGGATTGGGGGCAGGAGGAGAAGGGGACAACAGAGGATGAGATGGCTGGATGGCATCACCGACTCAATGGACATGAGTTTGAGTGAACTCCGGGAGTTGGTTATAGACAGGGAGGCGTGGCATGCTGCGATTCATGGGGTTGCAAAGAGTCGGACACGACTGAGCGACTGAACTGAACTGAACTGGTTTGCATATTTGGAGGTATCCACTGTATCTGAATTATGGAATACAGTAGAAAAATTAAAAAGTTTGACTATATGCCATCTAGGAGATCGCTCTTTCTTTTGTTTTTTGTTTTCAGCTTTTTTTTTTTCTTGTTGCTGTTGCTGCTATGTTTTAGCTAGTTCTTTGGGATCACTTTTCTCTTTTAAAAATTTTTATTGTAGTTGATTTACAGTGTTGTTAGTTTCAGATGTACAACAAAGATAATCAGTTATATGTACACATATATCCTCTATTTTTAGATTCTTTCTCCTTGTAGTCCATTACAGGGTACTGAGCAGAGTTCCCTGTGCTATACAGTAGGTTCTTATTAGTTATCTATTGTATATATAGTAGTGTGTATATGTCAATCCCAATCTTCCAGTTTAAGAGCTCTCTGTTTAAAACTGTGTCGTTCGGCTGGACTAAAGTTTTCCTTTGATTTTATTGTAGAGTGTCCTCTGAGCACTTGGTGTGTGAAGACTGTCTTCTGAATGCTCGGCTTCACTAAACTTTGTCTCCTCAGCCAGCAGGCATGAGGTATGGACACTTCTGAACTTGGTGGAGGTACTGCTCGTTGGAGGACAGTCTAGGCGTCCTGGTGCACAGCAGTGAGACCCCACAAAGTGACTTGGTGTTAATGGTTCACTCTCTGTCCTCATCCTTTCGCCTCTCTGCCCCCGCCCTCTGCAGCTTTCCCTACCTCCTATCTCAGAGATGATACAAACAGGTTTCTAGGAGGGCAGTGCATCATTCTGTGGTACCATGGACATCCTTTGGGCAAAGAAAAAGATGGGGCCAATTTTGCGTGTGATCAGGATGGAAGATGCTTCCATGGCATGATTTTTTTTTAAGCCTAAGAGAACTTTAAACTTTATCATTTTAAAATTTATTAGTCTAATGGGTTAATCGTATATTTTAGAAGACATGCAGGATGAAAAGAACTTGAAGAAAGGCGACAGGGATACTGACACCATTAATTCAAGGGACCAAGAATCTATAATTTTGCTCCAGGCCATCTTTCAGAAAAGACTTTCTTCCACCTTTGAATCCCCTTAGGTGTAAGACAGTCTGCTTGATTTCATTGTTCTGGAAACTCTTTTTAGGAAAATCCTGATAACTGATACAATATTTATGACTTCCGATGAAGGCAGGAAAGATCAGAGACTTTTTCTCATGGACAATTCACTCTTGATTCTTTTTAATTTTAACAAAATTCAGAAACTTTAATTCACTGTCTGTTGGGCTTAATTGATATCTCTGTTTTAAAGAGTATATAAAGTTATACTTAATATCTATTTTCTTTTCCTTTTAGGGAGCTATACTCAGTTCAGTTCAGTTCAGTCACTCAGTCGTGACCGACCTACTCAATCTATTTCCGTATAAATGCGAGAGTGATATATTATGTATGTTTACAGTTATCATGAAAATATGGATGCAAATACCAGGAACTTATTTAGTCAGCAAAAACCCATTGGACAGAAAAGCCTGGTAACATGGAAAAAAAGGACAGAGTTGTCTCAGAACACTTTTGTTTGAATTCACTTATCTGAATACAGATCAGTTATAATACTTGGAAGTGGTGAACTGGTTTTCTAATAGCAGCAATGAGAAATTTATGACTGAGACTTAATGTTTCAGGATTACCCAGCCTTTCCAACCATTGGAGACCAGCCAGCTACAGTGAAAACATAAATATTACAGTTGCCATGGAAACTGAGATCACCTAGGAGATGATTAATACCCATAGGGCTAACAGTGGAAGCTGCAATCACATCATTTCTGGCCAAATTAATCATGATCAAACAAAGAGCAACAAACACTTTTATAAAGGCACATAAGCCCAAATCCTCTTTTCCAGACCACTTAAGCATTATTGAAACGGAGCAAGACCCTATGGTCCTTGTCCCCTGTGTCCCCTGCTCGCCTTTTGTCTGTGGAAAAACTTTAGCCAAAGAATAAGTTTAATCAGAGAAGTGAGAAAATGCAGAAACAAAGAAAAACAGTCCAACAGACTAATCATTAAGCATGGTCAAGGACCTTCAGTTCCTTCTCAAGGGCTTTAGATAATATTCTGAGCTAATCCTGTGAGCCGTGTTATATATACTGAAACCTCTATCCGGTAGAAGTTAACTATGTGATGACCAGACTGTAGCTCTGACATAAGCTGCCACAATTCCAGGATTTGACCTCAAGAACAGGGGAACAAACTGACCCTAGAACTAAAGAGTAACTATACATAAAACAATCAGGATGATGCTGATCAGACCACCGAAGAACAACTTCAAGATGACTGTCAGAGTTAACTGTTCTGTTTCTTGACATAGTCCCCCCACCCCCGCAAACAACTGCCTATAAAAGCTCTTGCCCCCTGATTTCTGGGGCGGCATAGAAGGTTGATCTTTAGACAGGCGTCTGTCCTCTCTCCCCAACCCTCAGCTGCCCGCATCCAAAATAAAGCAAACTTCCCTTTCCACCAACCTTAAGTGGCAAGCAGCTGGACCCCACTTTTGGTTACATTATCAAGTTTTCTTCTCTGTAAGTAAAGAAATCTCCTGGTAAACAATTGTATTTCTCCAGTACCACAGTTCAAAAGCTGAACAACTTTTTTCTAGTTCAAATGGAGAGGGTATTGAATGGTGCAGAAAAGGAAGTCCACCTCATAAAGGAAAACTCTCAAGCTTATTTTTCCTATTATTGTTTTCCTTTTGCTATGAAACCTAATTTTTTGAGAATCAGGTGAATTTAAATTATTATGATCCTTGAGGTTTTAAAATTTTCCGACTTTTCCAGAGGTTGCCCTACTTGAGAGAACTTTATCAGAACCATCAAATACATGATGATGTTATCAAGAAAGTTTATTATTGAAATTATTATTGTGTAATAGTAATGCTAAAAATTCTCCAAGTCTGGTTTCAGCAATACGTGAACCGTGAACTTCCAGATGTTCAAGCTAGATTTAGAAAAGGCAGAGGAACCAGAGATCAAATTACCAGTACCCACTGGATCATCGAAAAAGCAAGAGTTCCAGAAAAACATCTATTTCTGCTTTACTGACTATGCCAAAGCCTCTGACTGTGTGGATCACAACAAACTGTGGAAAATTCTGAAAGAGATGGGAATACCAGACCACCTGACCTGCCTCTTGAGAAATCTGTGTGCAGGTCAGGAAGCAACAGTTAGAGCTGGAACTGGTTCCAAATAGGAAAAGGAGTGCATGAAGGCTATATATTGTCACCCTGCTTATTTAACGTATATGCAGAGTACATCATGAGGAACGCTGTGCTGGATGAAGCACAAGCTGGAATGAAGATAGCCAGGAGAAGTATCAATAACCTCAGATATGCAGAAGACACCACCCTTATGGCAGAAAGGGAAGAAGAACTAAAGAGCCTTGTGATGAAGGTGAAAGAGGAGAGTGGAAAAAGTTGGCTTAAAGCTCAACATTCAGAAAACTAAGATCATGGCATCCGGTCCCATCACTTCATGGCAGATAGACGGGGTATCAGTTGAAACAGTGTCAGACTTTATTTTTCTGGGCTCCAAAATCACTGCAGATGGTCACTGCAGCCATGAAATTAAAAGACACTTATTCTTTGGAAGGAAAGTTTTGACCAACCTAGACAGCATATTAAAAAGCAGACACATTACTTTGCCAACAAAGGCCCATCTAGTCAAAGCTATGGTTTTTCCAGTAGTCATGTATGGATGTACGAGTTGGACTGTAAAGAAAGCTGAGTGGCTAAGAATTGATGCTTTTGAACTGTGGTGTTGGAGAAGACTCTTGAGAGTCCCTTGGACTGCAAGGAGGTCCAACCAGTCCATCCTAAAGGAAATCAGTCCTGTATATTCATTGGAAGGACTGATGCTAAAGTCAAAACTTCAATACTTTGGCCACCTGATGGGAAGAACTGACTCATTGGAAAAGACCCTGATGCTGGGAAAGATTGAAGGTGTGAGGAGAAGGGCACAACAGATGGACATGAGTTTGAGTAAACTCTGGGAGTTGGTGATGGACAGGGAGGCCTGGTGTGCTGCAGTCCATGGGGTCACAAAAAGTCGAACATGATCGAGTGACTGAACTGAACTAAACTGAAATAAAAAATTTCTTAACAGGATGTTGAGACAACCAAAAATGTCTTTGTCACTGGCCATCATTGGTTGAAGATTAGAATGTCCTAACTTTAGAAGACAATAAAATCATTATCAATACTGTTTCAGTCACATATTCCTCTCAGAAATTTAAATATCAGAAGGAGAAATAATAACAGAAATAGTTGTGCTTTTCAGGTAAAGAAGGCTACATTAGTAAAATAGTATTAAAATTGATAATGTCAAAGATGATTAGTGAGATGCCTGTAATTTACTTTATAGTACTTTCTCCTAGACAAAGTGATATTACTATAGGTATATTAATAGTGGTAAGTAACATGGCTTCTGTAGAAGATAATCTGATCAATCACAGGGTTTAATTCAATGTAGATTTTTTCTCAGTCCCTACACAATCCAATTTTAACAATTCACTTCATCTTAATGTCACTGTTTTGGGTAAAACTCATTTTTTCCCCTGTCTATGTAAGGAAAAACTGAGTTCTTCCCTACAGTGTTTCTCTCCCCTGTGAGTTGACATTTATGAATTAACAAAACGCTTTACTCCTGATCACCAAATATGTGGAGGTTTTCCCCACACCAATAATTCTCTGCAACAACAGCCAAGTGTACTACATGTAACATAATTCTGAGCCTATCTACCTGGAGATGGTATCAGATGCCACAGGTAATGTCTCAGTCTTACAAGACCTCCCTCACCTCCCCCATACACACTTTGGATGCCTGTGTTTCTGACCAACCAGCTGTAGGTCAGAGGTTTCAAAGACCCTGCCGGGACCCGACTATTTTGCTAGAGAAGCTCGCGGAACTCAGGGAAGCACTCAAGCTTACCAGTTTTTGTAAAGAAATGATAAAAGACACAGATGAACAGCTGGATGAAATGATACATAGGAAGAAGTCTGGGAAGGTCCTGAGTGCAGGAGTTTCTGTCTTCCTGGAGTCAGGGTGTGTCCTCTTGGTGCGGATGTGTTCAACCAACCTGGAAGCTCTGAATGCCCTACTATGGGAATTTTATAGAGGCTTCCTCATGCAGCCCTGATCAATTATTACCTCCATTTTCACCTCCTTCTTTCCCCTCTGGAAAATGAGGATTGGGGTTGAAAATTCCAACCTTCTGATCATGACTTGGTCTTTCTGGTGACCAGTCCCCACCCAGGAGTCACCCAGGAACCCACCCAGAGTTGAATCATTAGAACAAAAGATGCTCCTAGTGTTCTTATCACTTAGGAAATCATAATGGCACCCCACTCCAGTACTCTTGCCTAGAAAATTCCATGGATGGAGGAGCCTGGTGGGCTGCAGTCCATGGGGTCGCTGAGTTGGACACGACTGAGCGACTTCACTTTCACTTTTCACTTTCACGCATTGGAGAAGGAAATGGCAACCCACTCCAGTGTTCTTGCCTGGAGAATCCCAGGGACGGGGGAGCCTGGTGGGCTGCCGTCTATGGGGTCGCATAGAGTCGGACACGACTGAAGTGACTTAGCAGCAGTAGCAGTGTCAGGAATGAGGTCAATTCAAAGACAAACATTAGACTAAGAGATGCTCCTAGTGCTCTTATCACTTAGGAAATGATAAGGGTTTCAGGAACTTGCTGCCAGGAACTGGGACTAGAGATCATTACCTATATTTCTTGTTATTGCAGTTCACGAAAAAGCTTCCATGCATTCATGTGCCTCCTTAAGAGGATCCAAAAAAACCTCACTCCTGACAACCCATACACAGGACATATGGGGCAGAGAAACTTGTCAAATAACGCCAGAGGGATGTAGTCTGCTAAGTTCAGAATGTGGAAAACAATATGGGACAAATGGTTTATTTCCTTCAACAAAGAAATTGCAAAAGGGGAAAAAAGGAGAAATCTAAAGATGAAAGGAAACTTAAAAGACACTACTCACTTGTAAGGTGTGGATCTTGTTTGGATCCTGATATGAGGAAATTTACAGGAAAAAAAAAAAAAACTATGAAACAACTGGAGAAATTTTAATATCAAGTGAGCATTTGATAAGACATTCCTGTTACACTTTTGGGTATGATAATGATGTTATCAGATTAAGATGAAAGAAGACTCCTTTAGGGGTAAATGCTGAAACATTTACAGAAGAACTGGTGTATCTGGGATTCCCTCTAAGGTAGTGTAGAGGTAGGGGTAGTTGCGGTGAGACCTTTGCCTTTTTATTTTTTCAGTCTCTAGCAACAACAGAGACTTTGCTAATTAGTATTATGATATTAGAAAGGAGCTTCCATTGTTAAAATCAGTGGCTTTCTAAAAGCAAAATGGCTGTGAGAGATGAGCTCCTATTTACGAAATCTGCGATATTCAAGACAAGGAGATTGGCTGAAACATTTTGGAGTTTCTCCCACATTTTTATGAACAGGTTCTAAAGATTTGAGATACCTTTTATCTCATTCTTCATCTTTTACTCATAAGGATGGTGCCTGAGAATTTTATTTTTAAACATCCAAGATATTGATTCAGAAGATTCTAGCTGCATCTGGTCTTTTACTGAATTGTAGCCGCAGATGAGTGATTCTGAAAGTACAGTTCATGGGCTTCCCTGGTGTTCCAGTAGTTAAGAGTTCACCTTGCAATGCAGGGGACGCACGTGTTCGATCCCTGGTCGGGAAAGATCCTACAAGCCAGGTAGCAAATAAGCCTGTGAGCCACAACGTCTGAGCCCTTGCATTGCAACTGCTGAAGCCAGAGCAATGTGGAGCCTATGCTCTGCAATAAGAGACGCCACTGTAATGAGAAGCCTGTGCACACGACGATGAAGAGTAGCCCCTTCTCGCTGCAACTGTGAAGACTCACCACAGCCAAAAAAGAAAAATACATAAATAATAAATACATGTACCTTCTTTTAGGAAAAAAATAAAGTACAGTTTGGGGACTTCTGGGAGCTCTAGAGACTGGAAAGAGGTCCCTGAGGTCAAAATTATTTCCCTGATAATAAGGTTCTACTTGCTTTTCTCATTCTCATTCTTTGATGAGTATGCAGTGGAGTTTTCCAGAGACTCCGTATGTGAAAGAATCACTGCTCTGACAACTAGAGGGAGATGTCTTTATATTTACTTAAGTTCTCAGTTTTATTTTCCAGTGCAACAAATAACCATAGATATAAGACACATAAACAAAATTTCTTTGAAGTCTTCAATAAATTTAGAGAATGTAAAGGATTCTTGAACCCCAAAAGTTAGGGAACCCCTTCTTTAGATAACCATGTCTGCCTTGAGTAAAATTGTCATGGAGGATATTGAGGGGGTTCAGGACTTGCTACCCCAAAATATGGCACCTTGGTGTTTTAAATATCTTAAGATGGAGAAATTTGAGAAAATGGCAGAAACAGGAAGGTCACTGTGATATTCCCCACTTATATTATTTTCCCTGAAAGCAAGAGATAAATGCCCCATGTGAAACACATCCTCCTTGTTTCTGGAGGAAGGGGGAAGGGTAGGGAATGCTAAGCTGAGAAAGCCGAATAAACAAACTTGTTACTTTACCATTTACTCAGTTCAGTTCAGTTCAGTTGCTCAGTCGTGTCCGACTCTCTGCGACCCCATGAATCACAGCATGCCAGGCCTACCTGTCCATCACCAACTCCCGGAGTTCACTCAAACTCATGTCCATCGAGTCGGTGATGCCACCCAGCCATCTCATTCTCTGTCATCCCCGTCTCCTCCCGCCCCCAACCTTTCCCAGCATCAGAGTCTTTTCCAGTGAGTCAACTCGTCACATGAGGTGGCCAAAGTATTGGAGTTTCAGCTTTAGCATCAGTCCCTCCAATGAACACCCAGGATTGATCTCCTTTAGAATGGACTGGTTGGATCTCCTTGCAGTCCAAGGGACTCTCAAGAGTCTTCTCCAGGACCTTTGTCGTGTCAATTTTTCACACACTCGTTGTTTCTTTGTCTGATAGGCTATGAAGTCTTTCTGCTCTGATTAGTTCTTCAAGTGTCTTCATTTTCTGGTGAAGGTTCCCATGCATATATAAAAATGTATTAAAATGTCTGTGCTTTTCTCCTGCTTGTCTGCCTTTGTCAGTTTAATTTCAGACCCAACCAAGGACTCTCAGAAGGTGCAGGGACACTTTTTCTCTGCTCAATGGCAAGCCACTCCAGTACTCTTGCCTAGAAAATCCCATGGACCGAGGAGCCTGGTAGGCTGCAGTCGGTGGGGTCGCTGAGAGTTGGACACGACTGAACGACTTCACTTTCACTTTTCACTTTCACACATTGGAGAAGGAAATGGCAACCCACTCCAGTGTTGTTGCCTGGAGAATCGCAGGGACGGGGGAGCCTGATGGGCTTCTGTCTATGGGGTCACACAGAGTCGGACACAACTGAAGTGACTTAGCAGCAGCAGCAGCAGCAGCATGGTGTAATAGGAGCATATACATTTTGTAAAAAAAATTGAGCTTTATCCAACTTTCAGAACAGTTTTTCCTCTTATTTGCTAATTAATGTCTATCTTGTCACACAACTCAGTAAGAGACTTGCCTTCATTATAACCTGGTAGCAAGAAAGAGACTAGTTACTCTGATCTGTAGCTGTTGGTGAGAATTTCATGGTTATTTGTGCCCATACTGGCTTAGATCAGCTATGTAGCAATAATGAAAACCATAAAGCTAATGCTCAGGAGACTTGGAATAGAGACTTAGGAAGCTGGAGGAGAAAATAAGGCGAAAGGATGAGAAGACAGAACGGAGTCCAAACTCATGAAAAGAGGAGGAGGAATTGGGGGAGGGGCAGTTCTAGGTCCTAGAAATAGCACATATTCTGGGACTTCAGCTCTTTCATTCCCAGGAATTCCTGGAAAAATTCTCTGGTAGCTAGCCAGCCTGGCTTTTCCTTCTTGAGAAAGAAGTTTCCAGAAGAAGAATAGAGCCTGCCAAAGTATTATTTTCCCCTGCCCCAACTTCTTGCAAAGACTGGGATAATTCAACAGTAGAACCAAGACATTCATCCTACATTTAGAGATAAAAAGGCTAAAAATCAAAGTGTCATCAATTATTAATAGTTAAATAGCATGAATTGTCATTTTAGATCTTCTCCTCTTAGAAGCTCAGAGGCTGGAGGAAGTTGTTCCAAAGAGCCATGTGTAGAGATAGGCAGAGGAGAGTCACAAAGGCTGAATTGCAAACAGACATATACTACAAATTTCCTAGGATCCTCTTGGGTTGGGTCAAGTACCCCTCCTTGGCTGGCTTCTTCTTCAAGTGTAATTAAGACAATGTGTTCTCCTGCTTCTCAAGTTTTGAGAATATTTTGCTTTAGATTAAGGGACTTTTTAAAAAAATAATTTTAAATGTTCTGAGACGATCTGTCACTGAGAAAGAAAGAAACAGAGTATACTCAAATCCATTCAAGCATAGGTGACATGACAATAATTTTTCAGTTTCTGGATCATCTCAGAAACAGTCTTTTCAAAACTGTTTGCATTTGGTCTTCCTGGTCTCATCCAGCCTCTTCACTCTGGATCCATTGTTTCCACCTCCTCAGCCTTCATGCTGTCTGCAGGGGGTTCTGTGCATCTGCAGGGGCAGAGCAGGCATCCAGAGTGGATGGTTAGTGTCCAGATCATGAGCTAAAGGTCATAGCGCATTGGCTATTCCTGTGCAGCGGCTATTCCTGTGCAGCAAAGAGGTACTTGGTTATTTGAGCTTGTAAACTACTTGAAGGTCAGGTCGTGTCTGATCTTTCTTTGTTTCCATAGTACTTATCACAATGCCTGGTGCCCAATGGGTTCTCTAAAAGTGATTTTTGCTGTGGCTATCTGAGGATAGGATCAGGGGAGATATTTCACTTTCTAAGTTATACAGTTTCTTCTTTTGGGGATATGTGTGTTTTTTTACAATAATGACTGCAGATTAGTTCCAAACCAGTAATGTCATGCAAATAATTTTAGATGTATGAATAATAATTGAAGAAAGTCTTGAAAGCAAAGGTGAAGCAGTAGCTTGGGGTGCTCAAAGCTAAGGGAAAACCCTAGACTCTGTTGAGAGATTAAATAGACAGAAACTTATAAGTGGCAGGAAGAGTAAGAGAGGGAGATGTGGAAGACAGAGCTCTGGTCGGAATCAGCATCCGTTGTCCAAATGAGTCTGAGAGGTAAATTCAAGCTACGCCTTGCAGGGCAGGAAAGGAAAAGAGCATGAGAAAAGAGTAAACCATAAATACTTATGTCAGGCTCTGAAATGAAGAAGTGGCTCAACGGTTCCCCAGGCGTGCCATTTGATGTTGGGCAGGGACAGGTGTCTGAAGGAACAGCATTCTAGAAAAAAAGGCACACACTGCGGAAAACCTTGAAACAGGCGAATGCCTGTTGTGTTCAATGATCAGGAAGGAAAATGAATGGGTATAGCTGAGCAAGGCAGGTAGTAATAGATGAAGATTGGAGGCATTTAACAAAGGGCAGGCTATGTAGGTCCTTCCAGGGTTGAAAAGCCACTGTAGGGCATGAGGAGACAGGTGACAAGATTCATTCAGCTGCCACGTTGAGAGTAGACTACATTGAAGGATGGAAGTAGGAAGGCTAGTTATGTGAGTATTTCAGATTTCCAGGTGAGATATTATGATGAATTGAAGCAGTGGAGGTGGGTATGAAACGTCAGGATCATAGATATATTTTGAAGGCAGAGCCAATAGCATTTTCTGTAACATTGGATGTGGGGAAACCAGAGTCAGTGAAGGTGGTAAGGTTGTGAGTCCAAGCAATTGGAATGATAGAGTCACCAACAACTGAGAAGGGGAAGACTACAGATAGATCAGGTTTAGAGAAAAACAGGAGTTCAGTTCTGATATGTTAAATTTAATTTAATTTGTCTAGTAGGTATCCAAGTGAAAAAGGGAGAGTTTAAGAGTCATGGACATGAGATGGTTTAAAAAGCTATCTGATCACTAAGTAAGTGAGGATAGATCCAGAAGAGAGAAGAACCAGGGACTGAGCCCTAGGGCACTCCAGTGTTAGTGAAGAAAGGGAAAGACCAGCCATGGAGATTGAAAAGAAGGAGCAAATGAAGCAGGAAAAAAAAAAAAATCAAGGTATAGTGTCCAACGAACCAAAGATGAGGGAGAGAAAAACAGACAAATAAGCTGGCAAATTAATAATACAATGACTGAGAATAGATACTTCCCCATTTTCCTTGCTATTACCTTGATCTAGATCCCCAGTTCTTTCTCTCCTTGCTTCCAATATTTCCCAAACCTCTCTGCATATCACCACTAAGCATATATTCCTAGGAAACCTTCCTCAGTGTATCTCTCTTATTCTTAGGAGGTTTTATCATGAGTCTAGAAACCAGTCCCTTGGCCTGCTTTTGAAGTTACTGTGAATGTGAACTCTGTTCCTTTGCAACTTATCTTCTGTTTTCTTCAGTTTAAACTCTATTTCAGACAGGCCATGTGTCTTGCAGGCTTTACTTCTTCCTGGTTCTACGTATTAACCGTGGCTGCTATTTTCCTCTAAGTGATTTTTCTTGAGATAGTTCCTTGTTTTATACAAATCTTCAAAGTTTACCTCAAGTTGTTTCTTCCAGAGAACATTACCTTCTCTTTGATTTTCTTTCAGTATGTTAAGGATAGTGCAGTTCTCATAATTGGTTCCCAAGGCCATCAACAGCATCTCAAGAATGCCGTATAAAATACTTGCATGCATACATGCTAAGTCACTTCAGTAGTGTCCAACTGTTTGCAAAACTATGGACTGTAGCCCACCAGGCTCCAGGGAATTCTTCAGGCAAGAAAACTGGAGTGGTTTGCCATGCCCTCCTCCAGAGGATATTCCCAACCCAGGGATCAAACCCGTATCTCTTTACATTACCTGCATTGGCAGGCAGGTTCTTTACCACTAGCGCCACCTGGGAAGCCCATGAGACAATTGAGGTTTTTTTTTTAAAGTCAATTTCCTTACCTTTTTAATAAAATGAGTAACATCAGGATTTTTTCTCACATAACTTGGAAGAAGGATATTTGTATCTTAAATTTCGATTTTCCCATGCTTCTGGTATTTGCTGTTAGCTCACAGGTATGAAATGTCATTAAGAGCAGGTTTCTATTTCAGGTTTATATCTATGAAATGAAGATAATTTGCATGTTGAGGTAATGCTGGAATTCCTGGGAGACTGGAGAATGAGGAGGATGTGCCATACCAATCACAAGACCTCAGTGAATGGATTGTAACCTGTGGCTCTCTAGAAACACTAACTGCAAATGATCATTTTGACATATAAATTCATGAAATTGAATTATTATGTACACAGGGGAACTGCTCTGTTGATCAAATGGAAATATTTGCTTTATTTCAAATAGAGCTTGGGCATTAAAATTAAAAAGCAAGTATATGGCAGACAGATAATACAAAGTTAATTTTCAAAAAGGCCATTGACCAGCTCTGCAGGTACTGAATTGCTTTTGCATTTCTAAAATAGCTTTTCTATGTTCTTTGTTTCTGGAAAGATAACCTAGCTTTTGAAATTACTTTCCTTATTCATCCTAGTATTAAAGGACCAAGAGTTCCACTGGACTAATTCCTTCTTCACTTCTAGCAACTGGTTTAAAGGCCAGTTCATGCTTTATTTTCTAGTAGATATTGAAACTTAAAATTTAATTTAAAGTTAAATTAAAAGTTAACATTTTATAATCACCCACGTATGTTCTCCCTTTCTTATCATAGTGTCTTTTGGGAACTGACCCTTAAGTGTAAGACATTGAAATATAACCTTTATTTTTCACCCATGAAAAAAAAATTTTAATTGATTCTATTAGTGTCCACTGGGAGTCTAATAAGTACCAACACTGTGCAAGACTCTGAGGCACCTTGATGAATAAAGTCTGAAGTCTAGAAAAATAGAAATATTGAGAAAAGAGTCTACAAAGAATATGTTAAAATCATTTCCAGAATTTCCCAAACTTTCCCATACATAAATAATTCAATGACATACTTGAATTGACAATAACTTCTATTCTGACCAAGAGTCAACTCTTGGTAGACTGTGGCAACAAGCGTGAAAGAACAAAAATAACAAATAAAATATGTATTTTGAGATACCCCAAATTTTTCAGATATTCTCTCTTTGCTTCTACTGTGAACCCATGGCAGTGTTACTACTCTGTTGCAGAATGGTTAGTTTTCAATGTTACCTCTCCTTTAACCTGTAGTCCAAAGAGAGCATAACCATAACATTATGTTAACAAAAGTAAATAATAAAATATGCAGATATGTTTTAAAAGTTGAAACAGAAGAATGTGAATAATCCACAGATTAAACACTAAATAAATACTGGAGAGTAGGCTATGCTTGTTGATGGCATCACTGACTTGATGGACATGAGTTTGAGCAAGCTCTGGGAGCTGGTAATGGACAGGGGAGCCGGCACGCTGCAGGCCATGGGGTTGCAAAGAGTCAGACACGGCTGAGCAACTGAATGATTGAGGCTATACTTGTAGGACTAGGCCCTCTGGTATAATTTTATAAACACATAATAATTTTGTGTCAGAATTTCTTAGTGCATATCATTGCCAGACCTCTAGAGTAAGAAAAGAATGGTTTATATGAAGTTTATTTTGGAAACTGCTGCATATTTTGTTAGCCAATATAAAATACAAGGTAGTATTCACATGCCAAAGTGAATATATTTCACTTAGATTAGTTCATAATTTTTTTCATATCTGTCAAATGATAATGAGCTTGCTACAATGTACAGGATAATTATTTATAGCCTATACTGAATATGATCCAGGTTCTACATGTTCTCCATATTTTTTGCTCATATATATTTTATTTGACCCTCTTAATGCCCTGAAACAGTAAGAAACCATAATAGTGAACTCATAAAATGTAAGCGCCTTTGAAAGATATTCCCCTAACTCTTCAACTAACTGGCTGGAAAGTCAATATGACATCTCAGGACATTACATTATAACTGATAACAGAAGGTAACATATTTGAAGTTTGGAAATGCTTTAAGGAAAAATATATACTTAAGGACCACAGAAAATATCTGAGTGCAGAAAAAAGTGATTTCATTTTTAGAATAATAATCTCTGAACATCTTCTAGTTATTGATGACTCATTAGTTGACAACCTCAGATTAATGATTAATTCACAAGCCCTGAGGGTGATTGATTCAAATGAGCTGTATAACAAATATTATTAATGTATACTAAAATGTATTTAAAATCAACTAAACTGAAACTCCAATACTTTGGCCACCTCATGCGAAGAGTTGACTCACTGGAAAAGACTCTGATGCTGGGAAGGATTGGGGGTGGGAGGAGACGGGGACGACAGAGAATGAGATGGCTGGATGGCATCACCGACTCGATGGACATGAGTTAGAGTGAACTCCGGGAGTTGGTGATGGACAGGGAGGCCTGGCGTGCTGATTCATGGGGTCTCAAAGAGTCGGACACGACTGAGCGACTGAACTGAACTGAACTGAAGAATATTTCCTTACTGCTTCAGTGATTAAAAATTATAAGCTTACTTTTATTCCAAAATAAAGTATAAATGGAATGCCTTTTGCTGGGCATGGGTTTTTAATAAGCAGAAAAAACATATGGCATTTTCTCCTCTCCCCCAAGTCCCATACTTCTTCCTGCCCTCCTCCTTATCTTCCTGTCTTTCCTCTAGTACATGTGGTTTATTGAATATGGATGCAAATGACTCATTTTAGTTTCATAGATCTTGTTCAAAGATAATATAATGGCTCAGAAGGGCTTAATGGCATAATTTTCATGGCAGAGTTACAAAGTTAATAAATCAAACATAAGAAGTCAAATTATAAAATAGGTACTGAAAATTCTCATTCCAAACACTGTGCTTTCCCTAATGTTGCTGCTACTGCTGCTGCTAAGTCACTTCAGTCGTGTCCGACTCTGTGTGACCCCATAGACAGAAGCCCACCAGGCTCCCCCTTCCCTGGGATTCTCCAGGCAAGAACACTGGAGTGGGTTGCCATTTCCTTCTCCAATGTGTGAAAGTGAAAAGTGAAAGTAAAGTCGCTCAGTCATGTCTGACCCTTAGCGACCCCATGGACTGCAGGCTTCCAGGCTCCTCCATCCATGGGATTTTCTAGGCAAGAGTACTGGAGTGGCTTGCCATTGCCTTCTCTAATGTTAGTCTCTAGTATATCACCACACCCCCAACGACCCCCCCACACACTTCTAAGATGTAATGAAAAGTTCAAACTATAGATTCTGGCAGAAATTTTAACCAGTCCTAATAAATGCAAAGTCTATTCATCAGAATTTGAATGTATGTTTTTTAAAAAATCTTTATTTTTAATTGGAGGATAATCACTTTACAGTTTTGTGTTGGTTTCTGTCATACAAAAACTTGAGTCAGCTACAAGTATATATATATCCCCTCCCTCTTGAGCCTCTTTTCCATCCCATCATCCCACCCCTCTGCTGCTGCTGCTGCTAAGTCACTTCAGTCGTGTCCAACTCTGTGTGACCCCATAGACGGCAGCCCACCAGGCTCCCCCATCCCTGGGATTCTCCAGGGAAGAACACTGGAGTGGGTTGCCATTTCCTTCTCCAATGCATGAAAGTGAAAAATGAAAGTGAAGTCGCTCAGTCATGTCCAACTCTTAGCTATCCAATGGACTGCAGCCTACCAGGATCCTCCGTCCATGGGATTTTCCAGGCAAGAGTACTGGAGTGGGTTGCCATTGCCTTCTCCATCCACCCTTCTGCTGCTGCTGCTGCTCCTAAGTCAATTCAGTCATGTCCGACTCTGTGTGACCCCATAGACAGAAGCCCACCAAGCTCCCCCGTCCCTGCGATTCTCCAGGCAAGAACACTGAAGTGGGTTGCCATGTCATCAAAAAGTACCAGGCTGAGCTCCCTGTGTTATACAGCAACTTCCCCCAGCTATCTACTTTACACCTGGTAATGTGTATATTTCCGGAGAAGGCAATGGCACCCCACTCCAGTACTCTTGCCTAGAAAATCCCATGGATGGAGGAGCCTGGTAGGCTGCAGTCCATGGGGTCGCTAAGGGTCGGACACGACTGACCGACTTCACTTTCACTTTTCACTTTCACACATTGGAGAAGGAAATGGCAACCCACTCCAGTGTTCTTGCCTGGAGAATCCCATGGACGGGGGTGCCTGGTGGGCTTCCGTCTATGGGGTCACACAGAGTCGGACACAACTGAAGTGACTTAGCAGCAGTAGCAGTAGCAGCAATGTGTATATTTCAAAGCTACTTTCTCAATTCATCCCACTTTCTCTTTCTCCTGCTGTGTCTACAAGTCCATTCTCTACATCTGCATCTCTATTCGGGCCCTGCACACAGGTTCATCAGTATCATTTTTCTAGATTCCATATATGTGCATTAATATATGATATTTGTTTTTTTTCTTTCTGACTTACTTTACTCTGTGTGACAGGCTCTAGGTTTCCGTGTGTGTGTGTGTGTGTGTGTGTGTGTGTGTGTGTTACTCAGTTGTGTCTGACTCTTTGTAACCCCATGGACTGTAGCTCCCCAGGCTCCTCTGTCCATGGAATTCTCTAGGCAAGACTACTAGAATGGGTTGCCATTCCATTCTCCAGGAGACCTTCCCACCCCAGGGATTGAACCTGGGTCTCCTGCATTACAGGCATTACAGGCGTATTCTTTACCAACTGAACCACCAGAGAAGCCCTATATATGTTCGTTAATATACTCATCAATATGATATTTGGTTTTCTCTTTCTGACTTACTTCATTCCATGTAACAGGCTCTAGGTTTGCCTACCTCAGTTCAACTAATTTTTTTAAAAAGCTGGATTTGATTTTAATTGATGTTGATACTGGCAATCAGTAGTCCTGGATTCAAGTCTTGATGCTGCCATGAACTTGTGTGTTCCATTGTGCATTAATGCTTATGTTTTTATTGCTTCTTGATTTTAGATTTGTATGTTTCTATTAGCAAGTATTTTATCTTTTGTACCACAAATACTGTGACCTTGTCTAGATTATAAACTATTACACTGCTAACAAAATATCTACATTTAATTTATAGAGAATACATGCTCCTGGAGAGTCTACAGCGAAGTGAAAATCACTCAGTCATGTCTGACTCTTTGAGACCCCAAGGACTATAGAGTCCATGAAATTCTCTAGGCCAGAATACTGGAGTGGGTAGCCTTTCCCTTCTCCAGGGGAATCTTCCCAGCCCAGGGATCCAATCAAGGTCTCCTGCATTGCAGGCAGATTCTTTACCAGCTGAGCCACAAGGGAAGCCCGAGAACTGGAGTGGGTAGCCTCTCCCTTCTTCAGTGGATCTTCCCGACCCAGGAATTGAACCGGGGTCTCCTGCATTGCAGGCAGATTCTTTACCAACTGAGCTATCAGGGGAGCCCTTGGAGAATCTATATTACTTGGTAATGAGAAAGAAATAAAAAATTAATACAAAGTCTCAAACTACTAAATGGTGAATTAATAGGGGAAGAGACAAAAATAAAAATAATTTTCTCAAGCATTTGTGGTATAAAACAATTGCTGAGTCAATCAGTAGTAGAGGGAAACAAAAAAAAAGAGAATAAATGAATTTTAAGATTATGGATAAAGCCAACCTGAGGTAAGAATGACAAGATACTATGTACAGAGGTTTCCTGTATCTCCTTTATGGCTTATTTTCTCTTTTCTTACACATATGTGTGTATATATATATATACACACACACATATATATATATAGTTTACATACAGGTTTACTAAATTTGTGTTTCAAGAATATGAACTGACCTATTAACACAGAAAGGTTGAGTGACCAAATTCTGTCATGTTAATGAGCCCTATTCTTGGGCAGGTTTGAATTTTATTACTAAAAAAACAAATTTTAAATTGAAATACAGTTCATTGAAAAAGCTGGCTTAAAACTCAACATTCAGAAAACTAAGATCATGGCATTCAGCCCCATCACTTCAGGGCAAATAGATGGGGAAACAATGGAAACAGTGAGAGACTTTCTTTTGGGGGGCTCCAAAATCACTGCAAATGGTGACTGCAGCCATGAAATTAAAAGACACTTGCTCCTTGGAAGAAAAGCTATGACCAACCTTGACAGCATATTAAAAAGCAGAGACATTACTTTACCAACAAAGGTCCATCTAGTCAAAGCTATGGTTTTTCCTGTAGTCATGTATGTGAGAGTTGGACTATAAAGAAAGCTGAGCACTGAAGAATTGATGCTTTTGAACTGTGGTGTTGGAGAAGACTCCTGAGAGTCCTCTGGACTGCAAGGAGATCCAACCAGTCCATCTTAAAGGAGATCAGTCCTGAGTTTTCATTGGAAGGACTGATGTTGAACCTGAAACTCCAATACTCTGGCCACCTGATGTGAAGACCTGACTCATTGGAAAAGACCCTGAAGCTGGGAAAGATTGAAGGCAGGAGGAGAAGGGGACCACAGAGGATGAGATGGCTGGAGGGCATCACTGATTCAATGGACATGAGTTTGAGCAAGCTCCAGGAGTTGGTGATGGACAGGGAAGCCTGGAGTGCTGCAGTGCATGGGGTCTCAAAGAGTCGGACATGACTGAGTACTGAACGGAACTGAACTGAGCAGTTCATTTACAATATTGTGATAGTTTCAGGTATACAGCAAAATGACTCAAATATATGTATGTGTGTATATATATATATATTTCAGATTCTTTTCCATTATAGGTTATTATAAGATACTGAAGATAGTTCCCAGTGTTATACAGTAGGTCCTTGTTGTTTATTTTATATATAGCAGTGTGTATCTTTGGAGAAGACTCTTGAGAGTCCCTTGGACTGCAAGGAGCTCCAACCAGTCCATTCTAAAGGAGATCAATCCTGGGTGTTCGTTGGAAGGACTGATGCTAAAGCTGAAACTGCAATACTTTGGCCACCTCACACGACGAGTTGACTCACTGGAAAAGACTCTGATGCTGGGAAAGGTTGGGGGCGGGAGGAGAAGGGGACGACCGAGAATGAGATGGCTGGATGGCATCACCGACTCTGTGGACATGAGTTTGAGTGAACTCCGGGAGTTGGTGATGGACAGGGAGGCCTGGCATGCTGTGATTCATGGGGTCGCGGAGAGTCGGACACGACTGAGCGACTGAACTGAACTGAACTGACTGAGTGTGTATCTTTTAATCCTAAACTCCTAGTCTATCCCCTCTTCACCTTTGGTAACCATAAATTTGCTTTCTATGTCTCTGAGTCTGTTTCTCTTTTGTAAATAAATTCATTTAATAGATTTCACAAATAAGTGATATCATATAACATTTGTCTTTCTCTGTCTGACTTACTTCATTTAGTATGATATTCTCTAGATACATCCATGTTGCCATAAATGGCAATATTTCATTTTTTGATTTTTAAATTATTAAATCAAGATGACATCAACTTTTTGATAAAAGGCACTTTAAATAAGTGGGCCTTTACGCCTGTGCCATCATCCTGGGAGAAAGAGCATACAGAGAGAAACCAACTGAATTATTTCAGTTTGAATTCAGATCACAAATGACTAGAATCATCAAATGGGGATCTAATATCAAGTTTATAATTGATACAATGTCTTAAACAGAATTACATGTAAGGTGGGTGAAGGGGAACAGAGCAATTCATTGAAAGTATGAGAGAGAGTAACCTATGTATGGCTTTTATGGCTCCTATTTAGAGAACTAGTGATTAAGACCTTTGAACAAGTTAAATACCATAGAAGTTGAATATAGTCCACTGGGCAGGTCAATGTTTTAATATTTAAAACACTATAAAATTTTGGCAAACTGGTGGATCTTTTTAAGAATCTATTTTACTGTTTTTTTCATTTTTCATAGTGTGTTCCCATAAGGATTAAAAAGGATTGCATTTGTACTGCTAAAACAAGTAGCTAAAAACTCATCTTCATATAGCAAATTGTTAAATTCTGGCATAATATTCATTCTAAACAAAGTTTCAGTAAAATGTTTTTCTTTTTACTGATTTCTACTGAATACCACTGTTTTTTCTAAAATTATGTAGATGGAAACGCTAATTTGAGTCTGAAAGCTTTTATAAGTGACGGTTGCTCCTAAGCAACTATTCAATTTTTTGTTATGTATCAAAATCAGTAATTTCTGCTTCAAAAAAGCTCTACCACTTTTGTTTAAATGATTACACTTACATCATCAATGTTGATGTAAACCTAAAATTGATCATACACTGATCACATATGCTTAGGGCCACCTGTCATCACCTGGTCTGAGTTTGCTTATGACCCTGCTTATGAATCTGCTGGAAGAAGAAAATTGCAGTGCACTCCAGTATCTTTGCCTGGGAAATCCTATGGACAGAGGACACTGGCAGGTTACAATTTATAAGGTTGCAAAGAATTAGACAGAGCTTAGTGACTGAGCACACACACGAGTCTGCTGACTACTGGCTCATCTGCTAATTATCTAGTCCACACAAAATCAGTGGGTTAAAAGAACATGTATGTACTCTTTTACAATTCCTGAGGCCAGAAGTCCAAAGTCATTTTCACTGGGCTAAAGTCAAGACCAACCAGCAGGGCTGGTTCCTAGAGAGGCGCTGAAGGCAGAATCCATTTCCTTGCATTTTGCAGCTTCTAGAGTTTCTTTCCTTGCATTTTTTGGCACGTGGCTCCTCCCTCCACCTTTAAAGCCCAATCTTAGCATCTTCTGTCCTCTGGCTGCTTTGGTCACCTCAGCTTCTCCTCTGCCTCCTCCTTACAAAGACCTTTTCATTACACTGCTGCTGCTGCTAAGTCGCTTCAGTCGTGTCCGACTCTTAGCGACCCCATGGATTGCAGCCTACCAGGCTCCTCCATCCATGGGATTTTCCAGGCAAGAGTACTGGAGTGGGGTGCCATTGCCTTCTCTGTTTCATTACACTAGTCGCACCTGAATAATCCAGGATAACTTCCCCTGCTTTAAGATCCTTAATTTAGAGTTTAAGTCCATTTTGGTATATGGGACATGGACACGTTTAATGGCCTTTTATTCACCCTACCACAGGGGCATAGGGTGGGGGGAGCATGAAGGTTGAAAAGCTCTTAGGTGATACTTTCAGGCAATAATAGTTTATATATGTTGAATGTTCACTATGGGCCCATTCAAGCACCATCCTGGATTCTCTATGAGCATTGAACCATTTAATATATAACAATGGATCTTTATCCCATGGCACCAAAAACCCTGGATGTTTAGAGTTAGAAAGTACTTTATAGTTTATGTTCTTACTCATCTCCACTACCCATTTGATGAACGAAGTCTTGGAATTAAGAAATTAGTTGAAATTGTATTTATCAAGATGGAGTGATTAAGTGACTTATTCAAAGCTACACAGCAGGGGTGACAAAGCCATTGGGGGCATACTGTGTTCTTGTCACCTACTCCAGGCTAAGAACACTCAGCTTTCCTGCTTCTTAAGGGCACACCTCAGTTGATGGGCACACCCCCAAATTCATATGTTTAGTCCTAACCCCCGTACATCATAATGTAACCGTATTTGGACACAGGGCCTTTTAAAATGTAACGAAGGTGAAATAAGGTCTTGAGTGTAGGGCCTGAATCCAACATGACTGGCATGGTCATAAGAAGACAGACACACTAGAGACGCATAGTGAAAGGGTGGCCTTCGTAAGCCAAGGAGACAGGCCAAACACCTTGATCTTAGACCTCAGACTTGTGAGAAAATAAAGTTCTAATTTTTAAGCCACTCAATCTGTGGTATTTTGTATGGCAGCCTGAGCAAACTAATATAACCCAGATAGGCCACAGACCTTAGAAACTTTTTAGGCTGGAGGCAGCTAGTTCATGGTCCAGATTTACTAGAAGAAGACATGGTTTACTAGAAGAAGACATGGAGTTTATGAGTAATCTGCAGTATTTGTAAAAGACTAAAGGAAATGTTCAAAATATAGTCTAACTAAAATTCCAGTTTCATTGCTTTGGGGTGGAATGACACCAAGTCAATATGGCAACATCAACTACTTCACATTTATCGAAAGCTTTACTTGGCAATATGCATTTTTGATTAATTTAAAATAAAATTATTTGTTGTTTAATAAATTGATTTGTTTGAAAGTAAAATCTCAGGTTTTTTGATGGAGAGGAGATTGAACCGAAATCACTGCTTGAGCTCCCAATTCCTTTTTTTAAGTCTTCCAAGACCCATGCTGTTTAATCCTCTTCAAATTGCCAGAGCTCTTTCAGGGGTTAGCTGAGCAAATTATATTGCTTTAGTCATTTGTCACATTAGGGGTGTTGTGAGCCATTGTTTTCAAATCTAGGAGTATCACTGATGTAGCTAGATGCTATGTATCTAGCTATTTTCCTGAAAGTCAGAGAAATTTTAAGTGAAAATGATCTTCAGTGTATTAGTCAGGGTTCTCCAGAGAAACCAAACCAATAGGAGATTAGATAGATATTAACACATATATACTTTTAGACATATATACATATATTTACTATGAAGGATTACCTCTAGAGCCAAGAAGTCCCACTATCTGCCAGCTGCCTGCAAGCTAAAGAGGCCCAGGAAAGCAGGTGGTAGTTCTAGCCCAACCCAAAGGCCTAAAAACCAAGGAGCCTTTGGTTGAAGCCAATAGTATAAGTCCCAGTCTGAGTTCCCAGGAGCACTGATTTCTTAGGGCAGGAGAAAATGATGGCCCAGCTCAAGTAGAGAGAGGGAATTCATCCTTCCTCTGCCTTTTTGTCCTATTCAGGCCTTCAGTGGATTAGATCATATCCATCTGCATCGGTAAGGGCAATTCACTTGGTCTACCAATTGAAATGGTAGTCTGTTTGGGAGACACCTTAATAGACTGCACCCAGAAATCTGAACATCCTTTAGGTAGCTAACTTGACACATAAAATTAAGTATCACATCCAAATAACAATATATCAAAATAGCTTAATTCAATAGGTAGATGGACCTAGCTCATTAATCTAAATAAAATAAAAATTAAAAAAATGAAAATAAAGAAGCCATGGCACCCAGTGCAGATGTTAGGGTATCAAGCACCTTCAGTAGAATATATATGAAGTTTGAAAAACAGTACTTTAAGCAGAAATGTATTTCATTCAAAAAATAATAGCAAATATATGAAGAGCACACACTTATATTAAGACTGGAGGTTTATTAAATGCTTTATCATAAAATATTAAGCCCACACTATTACAATACACAGGCTTGATGTTCTAACAAGTAACACTGTGCCTCAACCCAGGGAAGTTCATGATGCCAATACAAGGTGGAATTGTGGGGAATTACAAATACAGAGATATCTTCCTTTTCCTCTTCTACAACTGCAATACTGACGTTCAGAAATGTTTACACATTGAGAAAAACTTGTGAAATTTCCTGAGTGTTCCATTAAACAATTTTTTTAAATTAGGTTACCCTAATGGAAAACATGAAAATTTCCTGGTGGAAAATCTATTTTAATATTTATTACCTTCAATAACTGAGAACCATAATCCTAAATATTTATTATACCATAAGAAAGTCTTTGGAATTATCATAAGGCTTTCTAGAACAAGATAAATTTCAAGGCAATGTACCAAGGACTAAATTTTATCCAACCACCAACTTAGTGATATGCAAAGATAAAAGAAATGTCAAGGTTAGCTGATTTTCTTCCAAATAACAGGAACTAAGAAATATTAGGGGAAAACAAGGATGTAGGAATGAGTGGATATGAGATGAGGAGAGAGACGGCTAGGGAAAGGTACTGAGACTAGTTAGCATTTACTAGCATATGTTTTCATTCATTAGTCAACATTTTCTTCATATATATAAATTATTTCAAGATAGCACTTCTAAACACTAAATTGGTTCATTCATTTTTCAAGTCAGTTGCAAAGAAATTTCAATCCAGAATATATAAAGTTAAAGCTAAGAGCATTTTGATACTTACCCCTAAGAACATCTGGCATTCTCAGCCATAGCTCTTGAATACATGGTTTCTTAATAAAATATCACTAAAATAGAACTGATGTTGAAAAAAATACAACCTACCTAGAGCTCAGGGTACTTGTCACAACCAACTTTACCAATTCATATCAGTTACTCACACAGAACTAAACAAGTTAAACCAATTCAATTATTTACCTTGAACAGAAGCCAGATATTTTGTCTTTTAAATAACGTAATCAATCCTAAAGCAGTTTTTCAGAAAATGACACCTAAGATTTGCATTGAATTTATACTTCCAGTCCACACTTTGGTACCCTGGCTTTTCTAAATTGGACACTTTGCTCTATGTGTGATCATCGATGAAAGAACTTTAAAGTAAAGAAAAGGAACTTTAATTTGGATGGAAGTATTTTGTATTCATATTAATAAAAGAAACCATGCTTTTGGAAAAAATAAAATCACACGTAGTATACAGAGTATTGCAATCATAAGTAATCCAAACATATAACCATCTCCATTACACAGTTAAGCAGCCAGGTCTAATATACTACAAACCATTTGATTAAAAAGGCTTGTAACCAAAATTTTAACAAGGAAACACCAATGAAAATAGGTTTAAAATATATATATATCCTTGTAAAATAAGATATGTTTTTGACATTAAAACCTTGTTTCAGAAGTTCCCCGCTTCAAGTTGTTACTCAAAAACTCATCATGTTCAAAACTCAAATTATTGTGAGATCTTGAGATCATAAGAAGCTTCTCCTTATTAGTAAAGTCTTTCTTGATTGCAGCTTGGGGCACAAGCAGCCTCTCCATTGGGTCCTCTTTGTTCTCTAGTTTCATATATCCTTTGCTGTTGCTTCGATCCAACCGAGGCCAGCTGGGATGTTTTCGTTGTTCTGCCTGAACGGTTAATGTGGAGTGACCCCGCTCTAAGTCTAAGGATTTTGAGTGTGATGAGAGCAAATGCAAGGATGTGTTGGAACCAAACTGTCTTCTAGCAGCCCCAGGAGACAAAAGCTGTCCAGTTCCAGGTCCAAGGGCCACAGAGGACTTGTACTGACTTGACAATGACTCCCCAATGGAATTATTCCTTGGGAGCATCAGACTAACTGGCTGGAAGGGCTGACTAGGATTGGGCAAAGGGACCATAAGGGAGTCCATTGACAAATTCCTTGACCTACTTTTGAGGTTATCAGCATCCTCAGTGATGTTATCTATGCTGGGCTCATCAATCACACAATTATTAAGTTTGATCACAGGTAATGTAAAAGCGCTGATGGACGATGACACAATTGACTTGGTTTCACATTTCTTAGGGCCACTGCTTTTATCATCAGTTATCTTGGAAGGAGGTGGATAGAGGCCACAAACAGAGGCAGAGCTGTCAGAGAGCAAAGGTGGTACAAGATGCCCAAAACTCTTACTTTCATTCACCACAAGCTCATCCTCCTCGACAGAGCTGTCCATCCGAAAACTGCTTCTGAATCCTGAAAAAGAAGCAATGGTATTTGCTGCCAGTCTTGAAGCACAGGAGTTCCCATTCTGCTTTACTTCTGTTTCTCCCATTAAACCAGTGTAGATGCCATTCAGGTGTTTTTGCTCCTTGATTCTCAGAGTGTGGATGTCGATGACTGTGGAATAGATGTCCCTCATGTGTATGATTTTGGTTTCTTTGTCACGGTTCTCGTGAAGAATGGCATTAGCACAGATGAAAATGAAAATGCCAATCCCCATTGTGAAAGGGCCAAGCATTTTCATTTTATCAGAATGCAAATGTTGTTCAAAGAAGCGAACCACAACACCGCCTTGGTTCCGGATGACCTGAGTTTCATTTGTTGACAATGTCGTCTCAGCATCAATAAAATGTTCTTTATGAGGCCAATATCCAAGGACTGCCATTGCAATTCCTACTATGGAGATAAGGACTCCTAAAATGAGGAAAAAACCAGATGGGGAATAAAGCCGGATTTTGCCTCGAACAACCACAACATCGGCCCTAGGTCGACGCTTGACTGGTTTCTTCTCCTGGGCAGCAGGCGACGGGCTAAGGTTGACATGATGCTGTGATCTGGCAGAGTCTTGCCTTTTCAAGGCGGCCAGGCCAGTAATCACTCCACCAGTTGCTATCATAGCAACTTTTATTCTGGAAAGAAGAGAAAAAGATGTTAAATCTATGTTCTGAGGTACACTCATCATTTCAGCAAGTGTTTCTATATTTTTGTTGTTGCTGTTTCATGTAATGCGATGGGGCAGAAGAATGTCTTTTTAATCAACATAATTTGGGTAGAAGTTTCATTTATTGGCTAATATAAAATTCTATAGATTTCCTTTTTTGGCTGAATTAGTGTTTCTATTATTAAGGAAATGTGAGCTCAAGGTACATTTTCCTTAAGTAATTTTATGAGTTAAAATTATATTTTATTGCTTAAAATTATACTTTATTGCTTAAAATTATAAAACCGTTTTCTGGTCACAAGATACACATATTCTCTTTTTTTCTCTCTCTCTCTCTTACACACACATACACACACACACACCATCCTTCATTATCTATTATTTTAAAGAAATGAAAACATCCAAAACACCAATAGGCCCCAAACAAACCTTAGGTTTACAAATAGAATACATTCCATCAGCTCACAGTTCTAAGATTACTCTTGCAAAAGTCACCTATGAACTCTCAACTATCAAATTTAATTTCTCCTGCTCAATTCTCATCTTCCTGACTTCTCTGTTTCCATATTACCCTACCCCTCCTTTCTTGAAACTCGTTCTTGTCCAGCTTTTTTATGATACTATGTCTTCATGGCTCTTTCCTGACCTCACTGACTATTTTGATTTTGACTTATTTTTCCTCACCTAGAAGTAGACAAGTTTCCCCCAAGTGTCCTGTCCATGGCCATCTTCTCCCAAGTGTCCTGTCCATGGCCATCTTCTCCCAAGTGTCCTGTCCATGGCCATCTTCTCC
Source organism: Moschus berezovskii (assembly GCF_049115385.1). Lineage (NCBI taxonomy): Eukaryota > Metazoa > Chordata > Mammalia > Artiodactyla > Moschidae > Moschus > Moschus berezovskii. Next base: position 75,741,162 of record NC_142469.1, on the reverse strand, counting down.
CAAGTGTCCTGTCCATGGCCATCTTCTCCCAAGTGTCCTGTCCATGGCCATCTTCTCCCAAGTGTCCTGTCCATGGCCATCTTCTCTTCATGCTCTCCCTTGGCATTCATATTCCCTCCTACACCTTCCACTGTTTCCTTAATGCTAATGAGTCCCAAGTCTGTATTTTGAACTGCAGCCTGAGTTTTAGTTTCACATTTCCAGCTCCTCATTGGGGGACCTATTTAGGTACAATCATGCTTCTCCAGCAAAGTTGAGCTCCCCCTCCATCCCATATCACACAGGGGTGGACTCACCTTCTACCCTACCACTTGACTTGTCTGACTTTTTCAATGGCCTCAGTTCTTGTGCTTGACTCTTCATAGTTATCTTTAAGTCCTCCTTTTCTTCTGTCTCTTATCTTCTAATCAGGTTCTAAATCCTAAAAATTTTCACTATAGAACGTCTCTCAATTCTACTCCTTCATTCCAATCCTGCTCTTCCCAGCTTAGTGCTGTTCTTATTAACACTTACTAGACTATTATAATAACCTCCCAACTGGTCTTCCAAACTCCATTTCTCTTCCTCCGCAATCAAGCTTAGATTAATTATCTAAAAATATGGTTCTGAAGTTGTTTAAAGAGTAGAAGAATAGATAAAATATTTCTCACTACTCACCAAAGTTTTAATCTGGGTTTTCAGACCCATGGAATTTAGCTTCATCTCCAACTGCTCTCTTTCAGTTACATAAAATTAAAACCGAACCATACTGCCTATCCTCCATACAATGTTTCTGAGACTTCATTAATAATGTTCATCTGTCTAGATCCTCCTTTACCTCTTTCACATATTTCACATATTATCCTCTGGCTAATCTATACAGCTAATATTTCATTTCTTTATAAAGCCTTCTCTGGCTAAGCAAATCCCACATGAGTTCATGCCTCAGAGCATTTTAGCAAATTTTCTATGGCACTCACCATCTTACAGTGTCTTAGTTCTTCCACTACTTGTGGTCAAACATCAAGTTTAACTCTCAGTTTTGTTACCAGAAATATTTGATATAATACCTTACACATAGTTAGTGTCAAGAAATATTTGCTAAAATGCTCAGTATGGGAATAATACCTCTCCTGAGATTTCTGTATGACCACAGGATTATTATACTAACTTTCCTAGTTTAAAATTTGAACAAATGTAATGCCAAAACAAAAAGCAACATTTTGTGAGTTGGTAAAATATTTGTCATTACTTGTAATGAATACTTCTCAAGCTGCCAAATCTGGCTAGTAGAAAACAGAGAATATTTTAAGATCCGCAAGGTCTCTGGCAAATTTCTAAAAGAGTTTTTTCATGGTATCAAATTCTGTCTTGTGAAATCAAGCTCTCCTTTTGGATTTCTATTTATGATTTCTGAATTGTGTTTAAATAACATGGTGGTGGATGGTACCTACAGTTTTAGTTAGCTGAACAAGCTGGTGAATAAATCCAGCCTTCATTGGAATTATAGCTTGGATTAAAATAGCTGAATGTTGGAAGAACAAACCACAATCTAACCCACAGCTCTAGCCTATGAAGTTTATCAAAGTATGCACGCTACAATTGAGGACATCCACTAAACCTTGGGTAAAACAAAGCTGTGTCCATTTATGTTTTCTTGAACCAAATACCAGTTCGAGTGTTTGAAAAAAAATGCTTAGATTTGATAGCAGCCATCTAACTCAGTTATTTCCATTTAGAAGGATGAGGATTTAGTCTGAAATCTTTCTGAATAGAATGAAAACAAGGGCAAAAGGCTTGCATCTGGTTTAAAAGCAACCACGGTGAATTCCCACTCCATATGCATTCCGAGTCCTCCCCAACTTGTTAAAACATTTTCTCCTTATGATGCCATTTTCTATTCTTAAAGTTGATAAAGGAAAAGGGGATGGAAGAGAAAAAAATTTTTTTGAGAAATACAGATGAGGAGAGGAAGGTAGAAAAGAGCAGAGAGGGACTGGGTTCTTTTAGGAAGAAGCAAAGCTGGTTAGACAGGACAGGAAGAAAAAGCACAGGCCGGATAACAGTGTGACTGAGAGGAGGAAAGACACCCGGGGGAGTACAGAAATTAAGTCTAGAACGAGGGGGAAATAAAAGCTCACAGAGTTTCTTCAGCCTGACCACCCTGACCAGCCAGACAGGCACCAAGACGCCCAAGGATTAGCAAGTTCAGGTTGGATGTCAATGTCCTCCCTCAATTCCGTACAAAACAATTCAACACTAAAGGAGCTTCTTTCAGGACTCAGAGCCCCAAACTGACCCTAAAGGAAAAGCAAAAATGCGCACACTCAGTCACTGCTTCAAAGAGCTTAAAAGCTAATGATGGGGCTGGTATATCTACATAGAACAGAATGTGGCAACCCCTAGAATAAAAGTTTCAATCAGGCAGGACTTTTACAGCAGGCTTCATGCAGATGAGAGCATTCTAACATTCATCAGCGTGAAAAAAGCAAGTGAATGGCATTTCAGATAAGGTCAAGAAAGAAAGAAAGACCGGGGAACAGAGCTCTGGCCGGCCTTAGCACACAGCACCAAAGGAGGGAACCAGGCTGGTCTAGAGAGAGACGGAGGGCAGGTCTTGAAAGGTAGCAAGTCATTCCCAAATGCTTGAATGCTAGACTCATGCTCAGTGGAGTTAGAGGAAGATGCAAAGTACATTTGCTGTCATCTTGGGAAAATTAATCTCAACTTGTACATGAGGGGCTGATATTGGAAAATCACTGTTCAGTTCAGTCCCTCCGTCGTGTCTGACTCTGCGACCCCATAGACTGCAACATGCCAGGCCTCCCTGTCCATCACCAACTCCCGGAGTTTACTCAAACTCATGTCCATTGAGTCGGTGATGCCATCTAGCCATCTCATCCTCTGTTGTCCCCTTCTCCTCCTGCCTTACTTCTTTTCCATCATCAGGGTCTTTTCAAATGAGTCAGCTTTTCGCATCAGGTGGCCAAAGTATTGGAGTTTCAGCTTCAGTATCAGTCCTTTCAATGAATATTCAGGACTGATTTCCTGTAGAATGGACTGGTTTGATCTCCTTGCAATCCAAGAGACTCTCAAGAGTCTTCTCCAACACCACAGTTCAAAAGCATTAATTCTTCGGCACTCAGCTTTTCTTATAGTCCAACTCTCACATCCATACATGACTACTGGAAAAACCATAGAAACCTAGTGAAACTGTAAAATCTAGAAGGAGTGAATACACAAGCCTCAGCAGCGTCAAACTGCACCGTCAACTTGATCCAAAGTATTCAGTATACACAAAATAGCCTGAGTCTGCCTATTTATTTATTCTGCAAAGCCACATCTCCTCCATTCTACATTTTACCACCTTTTTTTTTTTTTTTTGGCTGGAGGTAAAGGGAAGGGAGAATAGGGATCCTGTAAACTACAGTTTTCTTACCATAACAAATCATAGCATCCTTCTAGGTTTTAATAATAGTAATAATAGCTAATACACTGGTCACAGTCAGGCATCATTCTAAGTGTTTTGGTATAAGAACATACTTATTATCACAGCAGTTCTGGAAATGGACACAATCATTATGATCTCTATTTTGCAGATGAGAAAACTAAGGCTCAGGGAGTCTAGGTAAGTTGCCTAAGGTCGCACAGCTCAGAGGTGGCTACAAAGCCTGTGCTCTTACAGAATTTGAGATGACATGGGCCTCCACATTTGCTTTCACTTGAGGTCTTCTTTACCTGCCCATTTTTCTTATTTTGATTCCTGTTTCTGTCAGAACGCCAGACCCTAAAGAATGCTTTGTACCTTTAGAACAGTGACTGCACGCTCAGTTGCTCAGTTGTGTCCTTCTTTTGCAATCCTATGGATAACCCTCCAGGCTCCTCTGTCCATGGAATTTTCCAGGCAAGAATACTGGAATGGGTTGCCTACTCCAGGGGATCTCCCCAACCAAGGGATGGAACTGCATCTCCTGTATTGGCAGGATTCTTTACCACTATGCCACCTAGGAAGCCCCCTTTAGAATGGTGACTATGAACCAACTGTCTTCCATTTCCATTTTTATTGGGAATAGATGAGAGTGAAGGTGTGTCCTTGGGTGAGCATTGACCTCTCACATCTGTCTAGTTCCCTTTCAGCCGATGAAGGAACAGACTCAGAACAAACCAATAACCACCCCAACTCTCCTCCTTTCTCTACCATCCTGGGTGGGGTGGGCCTTTTCTCAAAGATCCAAGTGAAGAAGTTTTATACGCTGAATTTCACTTTGTTAACCTGGGCACAGAGTGTCTTTTTAATCCATCTTTCTGGACCCAAGCCTTCATCCAAACTTCTGAAAATTGAATTACATACTGTAGTATTCCATTGGAGACCTCCTCCTAGGTGGGCATTTTTAATTTATATAGATATTCATTCAGTTCAGTTCAGTCGCTCAGTCGTGTCTGACTCTCCGCGACCCCATGAATCACAGCACGCCAGGCCTCCCTGTCCATCACTAACTCCCGGAGTTCACTCAAACTCATGTCCACAGAGTCGGTGATGCCATCCAGCCATCTCATTCTCTGTCGTCCCCGTCTCCTCCTACCCTCAATCCCCCCTAGCATCAGACTCTTTTCCAGTGAGTCAACTCGTCGCATGAGGTGGCCAAAGTATTGCAGTTTCAGCTTTAGCATCAGTCCTTCCAATGAACACCCAGGATGGATCTCCTTTAGAATGGACTGGTTGGATCTCCTTGCAGTATAAGGGACTCTCAAGAGTCTTCTCCAACACCACAGTTCAAAAGCAAGTAACTAGTAAAAACTGGTATCTGGTACTATAGTAGATATAGGCTTCAAAATATGCATCCTGGCCTGAAGAACATAATGATAAGCAGCTATTTTTTAGGCGGTCATTCAACTAGTTATAAATAAGTCTAACAAGAGAGTCAGCTACACTTGGTGCTTCCATATTCTCCCAAGAGATATGATTTTGTGAAATGACAAGCTGACAGATAGTCTTCTGTAAATAACCCAAAACAACAACAAAAAATTAGTTCGGGTTAACTTTTAGCTATATATCAATTATCCTATTTTTCATTCTCAGTGTTCATAAATCAGTTACAGTTTTGCTAACAAAACTGCTAGCTATTAGGATCAGCAGCTTCAGCTTAACACAACATGCTTGCTTCTTCACTGTGCAAACCAGGATGCTATTGGGCCATCTCCAGGCCTTTGTGTACCCATTCATTGTAAATCTCAGAAAGCATCAGTAGGAATTCAATCTTATTGGCTACCTTTCTTGCTAGAGATGCAGATTCTTGCATTATTTCAGGGACTCCATTACCATCTACTCATCACTTTGAGCTCATATCCCCTCCGGACCATTTTTATTCTACACATCTCAGCCAAAAGCTCTTTCTCCTTGACAAAGAAGATTTCTGCCTGTGTGTTACATATCAACACTACACCATCTCATCTAACCATCAGATTTATCCTCTCCTATTCTTGCTGGGAGGGATTGGGGGTGGGAGGAGACGGGGACGACAGAGAATGAGATGGCTGGATGGCATCACCGACTCGATGTACATGAGTTTGAGTGAACTCTGGGAGTTGGTGATGGACAGGGAGGCCTGGCATGCTGTGATTCATGGGGTCGCAAAGAGTCGGACATGACTGAGCGACTGAACTGAACTGATTCTTGCTCTGATTGTAATTCTAAAAACCTTATTTTTGTTGTCCTTTACTCTTTTTTTTTTTTTTACAAGTTTAAGCACATCCTAGAATTCACTTTTCATAGCCCTAAATCCGGTTTTTAATATTTATGCCCTCATGGAAGTTTATTCCTGTACACTTAAGTCTTCTGTTGACCATACTGACCTACTATTTTGACCACACGTGAGCCTACTATCCACCAGGTGTGATTCTAGATGCATTCACATGCTTATATCTGAGATAATGGTAAGTAACTAGATTTGGAGAGTTAAAAGCTTTAGAAGACTCTGAATCCGGACATTCCTTAACTAAGAACCAAGAATGTTGTCTAAGATCCAACAATGAAGTAGCAGAAAATAAGACTGGAATTCAAGTTTTCTGACTCCAAGTCCAATGTTCATTCTTGGTTAGATGTCCTTTTTTCTATTATTTTTCATGCTATCTTCCAAGGCCTCACACAGTACCTAGAATGTGCTCAGTAAGTTTATCTGTTGACTGTGAACTGCCTTGATGAAAGCTTAAATACAACTGAAATATGCTAGGTACTAGGGACACAAAGATAATAACACTCATTCCCTGATTTCAAACACTATGGAGTCCAGTGGGAATGCAAAGTATACATTTAAAATTGAATGAATGAACAGCTCTGATGGAGTTATAAGAGAATACTCTTCCATACTATTTGGAGGAATCAGAGAGGCTTCCAAGAAGCAACTGCAGGTCATGGACACCTGGTGCATCAGTAGGAGTTTGCCACACAGATTCAAAGTCATCATTATTTCTCACTGTTTCACAAGGGTCCTTGCTCCATGGTTTTTCTTCATCTTCTCAGCTGAAGTCTGCCTATTATTTTAAATATACTTGATATCGCCTTACTTTTTTGTTTGAATTTTTATTCTTATCTCAAGGTTTAACAAGTTGCCAGACGGTGAGGCTATCTGCCAAAGGGAAGTAAAAATTAATCTATGCCTTCAGGACCAAACAAAAGCATTATATAAAAATCCCATGTGGTATCCACAAATGTGACAGATGGAAATACTTTCTGTTCAAGCTAGAACAGTTTTAGGACTTTCTTCCCTGTAGAGACATTTGAAACTTTTTTAGAAGAGCATTTCTCATCTACGTACTTTCCAGAGTTGAAAGAGAAAATGCCTATGGGTGACTGATAGCTCAATCATATTAAAGTTTAAAAAATAAGAATAGAATAGAAATCATTTTTTAATGTGTAGCATAATGGTTTTGCACATGGGCCTTGAAATCAGAAAGACAAGAGTTCATATCCTTGCTTCATCACTTGATAGCCATGCAACTTTGGACATGTTGTTTTAAACTTTTGTTACATTGGTTCCTCCATGTGTAAAATGACAAAACCCGTCCTGAATAGAGATACAGTACACTGGTGGCAGAAGACCTGAGGGAACTTGAATCCCTACATATCGCTTAACAACTATCCTTGAAAAACTGGTTCATCTTCTTGGAGCCTCAGTTTCCTTGCCTGTAAGATGAGGATAATACCAATAGGTTTGTTAATAGGCAGAGGAAATAATACAGCTCAGTGTCTGGGGGCTAAGGTCTACATCAGTGACAGCATCTGTGTCTGATTTTAAGATCTTCTTAGGGATAAAGCTAAGTTTTATACACACACACACACACACACACACACACACACACACACACATACACACACACTTATGCATGCATAGGCTTCCCTGGTGGCTCAGATGGTAAAAAATCTGTCTGTAATGCAGGAGACCAGGGTTCGATCCCTGGGTTGGGAAGATCCCCTGGAGGAGGGCATGGCAACCCACTCCAGTATTCTTGCCTGGAGAATTCCCATGGACAGAGGAGCCTGGCAGGCTACAGTTCATAGGGTTGCAAAGAGTTGGACACAACTGAGCAACTAAGCACAGCATATATATATTATAATATATATATTTATACATATTTATATATATACATATTTTTATATATATATAAACTGTCCACTATAGTGTTGGTTAAAATAACCTCTCAATAAACAGTAGCTATTATTATTAATTCATTGTTCAATATTATTAACCCTTTCATTGCCCAGGTAGGCAAATTAAAAACACATTTTAATATGTTGAGTTAAATAATTAGTAATGGGTCACTGTACATGGGAAGGAAATTATGGCTGCAAGTTTTTCTGGGATTTACAGTCAAAAACTATCTGAGTGGAGTCTGTGTATTTTAGTGGCAGAAGCATTAATAATTTGGTAGTTGCAAGAAGAGTTGACTGTATATAAGAGAGAGACAGGTGGGAAATATATTACCGAAAGAATAAAGCATGATTTTCTTTTTCAATCCATTCTATTTGTTGAGATTTAGAGAAACGTCTGTGTCAAAAAATATTAGCAATAATAAAAACAAAGTAGATAAACCCAAACCAGTTCATCTGATATTTTTATTTTAATGATGCAATTAAATCAAATGCTTGAGTAATCTGATCAATTCTGCAAGCACCATTCTGTTCCCACTGGGACACCTGAACATAAAACAGATCGAAAATGAAGAGTATGGGTTAGGAATATGAGAAGTAGGGAAGATATTGATAGAGAGTGAAAATTTAAGAAATGTGAATTTTGTGACAAGAAGTTTAAGCTATGATTTTATGTATATTCGGAAGACCTTTGCTAGTCTGCCCTGGAGAGAATGGTTTCTTTATACTTAGTTTGGTTCAACTTCCACATGAATGCTGGAACTAAGGGGATATACAGAATTTTTTATAATTATCAACACGATACCCAGATAAAATGTTACTTTATGGCCCAGTACCTTCTAAACATACAGAAAATGCTAAGAATGTAGAGTGTACTTGGAAATCTATATATATTGTTACTGATGCTTCTATAACCTGCCAGCCTGACAAACTATAAAATATGGGCTTAAACCAATTATGAGCTGTGTAACAATGACATGGAACAAATTTCTCCAAGGTCTACAAGCCAGGAAGCCCACAAAACACAAAAATCTTCAGGAGGCCAAATAACAGCCCCATAATGAGCTGTTAGGTAAAACCCTGCGGAGAGCCAGTGGGAGACATTTTCTGCAGAAACAGAGATATCAGAACTTATTTTCCCCAAAGTAGAAATACACTTCTCACCCTGGACCCCAGTTCTTCAAATCTGAGTAAGTTTTTATAAGAACTGTAATGACCCATGTTCACTGCATTTCCTGGCAGGATGTGGACTTGGAATTGGTTTAAAGAAGCTATTGCTAAAGAAATCACAAACTTACTAAAGTGCAGGAAATTAGCTGAGATACTTCTGGAAAAAGAGCTGAAGTATCTAAATCACAAACTGGACCATTTATATGGATTCCTCCTCTGCAGGAGAACATATCTGGTAACTTCACTTACAGGTAGCATGACCATGTTTTTGAAGAGTTTTGGAAAGTGAGACTCTAAGTACTAGTAACGTCCTTTCCAGTGATTTTAAATGCCTGGAAAATCCAAACACAGGCTGATATTCCTATAAGATGAGAGGGAAAGCTAGAGTGCACTCAGTTCAGTTCAGTTCAGTTCAGTCGCTCAGTCGTGTCAGACTCTTTGCAACCCCATGAATCACAGCACACCAGGCCACTGTCCATCAGCAACTCCCAGAGTTCACTCAAACGCATGTCCATCGAGTCGGTGATGCCATCCAGCCATCTCATTCTCTGTCGTCCCCACCTCCTCCCACCCCCAATCCCTCCTAGCATCAGAGTCTTTTCCAGTGAGTTAACTCGTCTCGGGTGGCCAAAGTATTGCAGTTTCAGCTTTAGCATCAGTCCTTCCAATGAACACCCAGGATTGATCTCCTCTAGAATGGACTGCTTGGATCTCCTTGCAGTCCAAGGGACTCTCAAGAGTCTTCTCCAACACCACAGTTCAAAAGCATTAATTCTTGGGTGATCAACTTTCTTCACAGTCCAACTCTCACATCCATACATGACCATTGGAAAAACCATAGCCTTGACTAGATGGACCTTGGCTGGCAAAGCAATGTCTCTGCTTTTTAATATGCTATCTGGGTTGGTCATAACTTTCCTTCCAAGGAGTAAGCGTCTTTTCATTTCATGGCTGCAATCAGCATCCACAGTGATTTTGAAGCCCAAAAAAATAAAGTATGACACTGTTTCACTGTTTCCCCATCTATTTCCCATGAAGTGATGGGACCAGATGCCATGATCTTCGTTTTCTGAATGTTGAGCTTCAAGCCAAACTTTTCACTCTCCTCTTTCACTTTCATCAAGAAGCTTTTGAGTTCCTCTTCACTTTCTGCCATAAGGGTGGTGTCATCTGCATATCTGAGGTTATTGATATTTCTCCCAGCAATCTTGATTCCAGCTGGTGCTTCTTCCAGCCTAGCGTTCCTCATGATGTACTCTGCATATAAGCTAAATAAGCAGGGTGACAATATGCAAACTTGATGTACTCCTTTTCCTATTTGGAACCAGTCTGTTGTTCCATGATCAGTTATAACTGTTGCTTCCTGACCTGCATACAGGTTTCTCAAGAGGCAGGTCAGGTGGTCTGGTATTCCCTTGTCTTTCAGAATGTTCCACAGTTTATTGTGATCCACACAGTCAAAGGCTTTGGCATAGTCAACGAAGCAGAAATAGATGTTTTTCTGGAACTCTCTTGCTTTCTCCATGATCCAGCGGATGTTGGCAATTTGATCTCTGGTGCCTCTGCCTTTTCTAAAACCTGCTTGAACATCTGGAAGTTCACGGTTCACATATTGCTGAAGCCTGGCTTGGAGAATTTTGAACAAGACTTTACTAGCGTGTGAGATGAGTGCAATTGTGTGGTAGTTTGAGCATTCTTTGGCATTGCCTTTCTTTGGGATTGGAATGAAGACTGACCTTTTCCAGCCCTGTGGCCACTGCTGAGTCTTCCAAATTTTCTGGCATATTGAGTGCAGCACTTTCATAGCATCATCTTTCAGGATTTGAAATAGCTCAATTGGAATTCCATCACCTCCACTAGCTTTGTTCGTAGTGATGCTGTCTAAGGACCACTTGGCTTCACATTCCAAGATGTCTGGCTCCAGGTGAGTGATCACGCCATTGTGATTATCTTCATCGTGAAGATCTTTTTTGTACAGTTCTTCTGTGTATTCTTGCCACCTCTTCTGAATATCTTCTGCTTCAGTTAGGTCCATACCATTTCTGTCCTTTATCGAGCTCATCTTTGCATGAAATGTTCCCTTGATATCTCTAATTTTCTTGAAGAGGTCTCTTGTTTTTCCTATTCTGTTGTTTTCTTCTATTTCTTTGCATTGATCGCTGAGGAAGGCTTTCTTATCTCTCCTTGCTATTCTTTGGAACTCTGCATTCAGATGCTTATATCTTTCCTTTTCTCCTTTGCTTTTCGCCTCTCTTCTTTTCACAGCTATTTGTAAGGCCTCCTCAGACAGCCATTTTGCTTTTTTGCATTTCTTTTCCATGGGGATAGTCTTGGTCCCTGTCTCCTGTACAATGTCATGAACCTCCATTCAGAGTTCATCAGGCACTCTATCTATCAGATCTAGTCCCTTAAATCTATTTCTCACTTCCACTGTATAGTTATAAGGGTTTTGATTTAGGTCATATCTGAAAGCTCTAGTGGTTTTCCCTACTTTCTTCAATTTAAGTCTGAATTTGGCAATAAGGAGTTCATGATGTGAGCCACAGTCAGCTTCTGGTCTTGTTTTTGCTGACTGTATACAGCTTCTCCATCTTTGGCTGCAAAGAATATAATCAATCTGATTTTGGTGTTGACCATCTGGTGATGTCCATGTGTAGAGTCTTCTCTTGTTGGAAGAGGGTGTTTGCTATGACCAGTGCGTTCTCTTGACAAAACTCTATTAGCCTTTGCCCTGCTTCATTCCGTGCTCCAAGACCAAATTTGCCTGTTACTCTAGGTGTTTCTTGACTTCCTACTTTTGAATTCCAGTCCCCTATAATGAAAAGGACATCTTTTTTGGGTGTTAGTTCTAAAAGGTCTTGTAGGTATTCATAGAACCGTTCAACTTCGGCTTCTTCAGCATTACTGGTTGGGGCATAGGCTTGGATTACTGTAATATTGAATGGTTTTCCTTGGAAATGAACAGAGATCATTCTGTTGTTTTTAAGATTGCATCCAAGTACTGCATTTCAGACTTTTTGTTGACCATGATGGCTACTCCATTTCTTTTAAGGGATTCCTGCCCACAGTAGTAGTTATAATGGTCATCTGATTTAAATTCACCCATTCCAGTCCATTTTAGTTCACTGATTCCTAGAATGTCGACGTTCACTCTTATCATCTCCTGTTTGGCGCGAGAGGTGCCGGCTCCGGCGGCGAAGACGCGAGAGGCGCCCACTCTGCGCAACCGACCACACGCAGAAGCGTGGCCGAGAGGAGCAACCCCACGCCCAAGGTCAGGGCGGTGGCCGAGAGGAGCTGTCCCACATCCAAGAGGTGGTGGCTGCGGGGGCACAGGTGGGCCGAGAGGAGCTACTCCACGTTCAAGGTCAGGAGGGGCAGCCTTGAGGAGATACACCTCGTCCAAGGTAAGGTACAGCGGCTGCACTTTGCTGGAGCAGCTGTGAAGAGATTTTCCATGACCAAGGTAAGAGAAACCCAAATAAGACGGTAGGTTTCGCGAGGGGGCATCAGAGGGCGGACACACTGAAATCATAATCACAGAAAACTAGTTGATCTGATCATATGGACCACAGCCCTGTCTAACTCAATGAAACTAAGCCATGCCGTGTGGGGCCACCCAAGATGGACAGGTCATGGTGGAGAGGTCTGACAGAATGTGGTCCTCTGGAGAAGGGAATGGCAAACCACTTCAGTATACTTGCCTTGAGAACCCTATGAACAGTATCAAAAGGCAAAATGATAGGATACTGAATGAGGAATTCCCCAGGTCGGTAGGTGCCCAGTATGCTACTGGAGATCAGTGGAGAATTAACTCCAGAAAGAATGAAGGGATGGAGCCAAAGCGAAACAAATACCCAGTTGTGGATGTGACTGGTGATAGAAGTAAGGTCTGATGCTTTAAAGAGCAATATTGCATAGAAACCTGGAATGTTAGGTCCATGAATCAAGGCCAATTGAAAGTGGTCAAACAGGAGAGTGCACTGCTGCTGCTGCTGCTGCTGAGTCACTTCAGTCGTGTCCGACTCTGTGCGACCCCATAGACAGAAGCCCACCAGGCTCCCCCGTCCCTGGGATTCTCCAGGCAAGAACACTGGAGTGGGTTGCCATTTCCTTCTCCAATGTGTGAAAGTGAAAAGTGAAAGTGAAGTCGCTCAGTCGTGTCCGACCCTTGGCGACCCCACGGACTGCAGCCTACCAGGCTCCTCCATCCATGGGATTTTCCAGGCAAGAGTCCTGGAGTGGCTTGCCATTGAATTTCAATTCCAGTTGCTCCACTTTGAAGCCAGTATCTTGTATACATCTATCAGCTTTGCATGTGACACAGCTGTGCCAATACCATTAATAAGGCAAAAGGTATTAGCTTCTTCTCTATTGTAAAGAAGGTACATATCTCACTAGAGCAAAAACACCATTTAAATTAGAGGTGAGCCATGTCATCTTTCGGGCTTCCAAAGTGGCGCTAGTGGTAAAGATTCCACCTGCCAATGCAGGAGACAAAAGAGATGCGGGTTTGACCCCTGGGTTGGGAAGATCCCCTGGAGGAGGGCACAAAAACCCACTTCAGTATTCTTGCCTGGAGAATCCCATAGACAGTGGAGCCTGGAAAACTGCAGTGTATGGGGTTACAGAGTTAGACACATACATGTGATCTTTTTAATCCTCAGTAACATGGGGTCGCGGAGAGTCGGACACGACTGAGCGACTGAACTGAACTGAACTGAACTGAACAAGATAGTACATCAAATTTCAGTAGCTCTAAGCTACGTAGCATTTTTAAAATCCTAGAAAAACACTAGGACATAGTTCAATGTCCATCATTCCCTCTAGAGAACTTATTTTTCCCATGAGTAAAATCTGAGCAGGAATGCCTTTCTGGCAAGATAGAAGTGGTATGAAGAGAAGCCTTGTGAGGGATGGCAAGATCAAACTCCTCCTGACTCACACACATACACAAAGCAATCTATTAAGCCTGGAAATACAAAAGTCCTTCATACTGAATCTGCTTCTGTGACTTGATCCCTAGTCTAGCCACTTTTGTTATTGTAGGCATACATCATGGCGTGCCTCAGGGAGATAGCCTGACCCTGCCCACTAGTGAAGGATTGTATGGAAGTGACACTAACATCCCCCTGCCTGAGGTTTGCTGCTCTACAAGTTATCTGCAAGAATTAAATTTTCTTTTGTTTGTTTCCTCACCTCCCGCCTCCTCTCTGATCCCTAAAAGAACCATCCAGGCCTCAACCAAATGGCTATTTTGAAGCTCTAGCCTGCCATCTTCTCTGTCAGCCAGCTCCCAAATAAAGTTCCTTTGTCTCAATACCTCGTTTCAGATTTATTGGCCTATCCTGCGGTGAGTAGAGCAAGACACTTTCCATAGGTCCTTTACAGAAAAGCTGCTAATGGTGTGTGAGTGTCAGTTGCTCAGTCGTGTCTGACTCTTTGCGACCCCATGGACTGTGTAGCCTGCCAGGCTCTTCTGTGCATGGGATTCTCCAGGCAGGAATACTGCAGTGGATTGCCATTCCCTTCTCCTGGGGATCTTCCCAATCCAGGGATCAAACCCAGGTCTCCCACATTGTGGGCAGATTCTTTACCATCTGAGCCACCAGGGAAGCCTCTGCTAATCGTAAATGTATTTAAAGAAAAAAAAAAACCCAGAAGGCAGTCAGGATGCATGTAACTATTTCTATTTTCGTTTTCTTCCCCCTCTTCTCCTACTTGTTCAGGTTGGTGGCAGGCAGCAAAGGGAATTGGGGAAAGCAGATTTTGAAGCTTCCAGCTTTAAAAAGTACTCAGTGCCCAATCTGTCTTTCTCTCATCTTCTTTATTTGGGAACTACTTGTGCTCAAGGTATTATAAAAACCCCACAGTACAAAGTAAAGAGGAAATCTCTCCCACTCCTGCTTTCTCTAGTTCCCCTTCCCAGACGTAAGTCCAGTGTTGGATTTCTCATACAACTTTCCATAGAAGGGGGAGAATTTTTTCTCATTTGGTTTTTTAGAGTTTATTTATACAAGCTGTTTATATACCAAAGAAATCAGCTCTCTCCTAGTGATACGCTGGCAACCATAGTTAATTTACGTGTTTTACTTTTTTTGATTGTTCAGTTCAGTTCAGTCGCTCAATCGTGTCCGACTCTCCACGACCCCATGAATCACAGCACGCCAGGCCTCCCTGTCCATCACCAATTCCCGGAGTTCACTCAAACTCATGTCCATAGAGTCGGTGATGCCATCCAGCCATCTCATTCTCCGTCGTCCCCTTCTCCTCCCGCCCCCAACCTTTCCCAGCATCAGAGTCTTTTCCAGTGAGTCAACTCGTCGCATGAGGTGGCCAAAGTATTGGAGTTTCAGCTTTAGCATCAGTCCTTCCAATGAACACCCAGGATTGATTGCCTTTAGAATGGACTGGTTGGATCTCCTTGCAGTCCAAGGGACTCTCAAGAGTCTTCTCCAGCACCACAGTTCAAAAGCATCAATTCTTCGGCGATCAGCTTTCTTCACAGTCCAACTCTCACATCCATACATGACCACGGGAAAAACCATAGCCTTGACTAGACAGACCTTGATTGGCAAAGTAATGTCTCTGCTTTTTAATATACTATCAAGGTTGGTCATAACTTTCCTTCCAAGGAGCAAGCGTCTTTTAATTTCATGGCTGCAATCAGCATCTGCAGTGAGATTGTATCTTTAAGCAAATAGAAAATATCAGTATGTTGACTGATGGCCTTGAGGCAGTTGGTAGATGCGTCCCCCCACCGCAGGGTAAAGCAATTGGAGATTCATTCCCTGTGGAGGAAACTCCAAGGTGAGAATAGGAGGATAATTAAGGGGGGCAGCTGGACTTTGCTCAGACCATGTATTTCTCATTCTCAAATCAGAAGACCTCCCTGACCACACTTGCAGAGAGGCTCCTTGTTGGTCAAATGGGTGTGATGTCAAGAGACGCATGCATACACAAGGGAGGATCCTGAGGTATACCAAATACGGACAGAGCTGTGCTGTGCTCAGTCACTCAGTGGTGTCTGACTCTGTGACCCCATGGACTGCAGCCCGCCAGGCTCCTCTGCCCTTGGGGATCCTCCAAGCAAGAATACTGGAGTGGGTTGCCATGCCCTCCTCCAGAGGATCTTCTCAACCCAGGGATTGAACCCAGGTCTCCCGCATTGCAGGTGGATTCTTTATCAACTGAGCCACCAAGGAAGCCTAGATATAGGCTATGAACCAGGCAAACCAAAGTTCAGTTCAGTTCAGTTCAGTCGTTCAGTCGTGTCCGACTCTTTGCTACCCCATGAATCATAGCACACCAGGCCTCCCTGTCCATCACCAACTCCCAGAGCTCACTCAAACTCATGTCCATCGAGTCAGTGATGCCATCCAGCCATCTCATTCTCTGTCGTCCCTGTCTCCTCCCACCCCCAATCCCTCCCAGCATCAGATTCTTTTCCAGTGAGTCAACTTGTTGCATGAGGTGGCCAAAGTGTTGGAGTTTCAGCTTTAGCATCAGTCCTTCCAATGAACACCCAGGACTGATCTCCTTTAGGATGGACTGGTTGGATCTCCTTGCAGTCCAAGGGACTCTCAAGAGTCTTCTCCAACACCACAGTTCAAAAGCATCAATTCTTCGGTGATCAGCTTTCTTCACAGTCCAACTCTCACATCCATACATGACCATGGGAAAAACTACAGCCTTGACTAGACAGACCTTGGTTGGCAAAGTAATGTCTCTGCTTTTTAATATACTGTCAAGGTTGGTCATAACTTTCCTTCCAAGGAGTAACCGTCTTTTAATTTACTGGCTGCAATCAGCATCTGCAGTGATTTTGGAGCCCCAAAAAATAAAGTCTGACACTGTTTCCACTGTTTCCCCATCCAAAGAAAAGTCAGAAGAAATGTCCCATGTAAGTGATTTAAACTACCACAGGGGCACGCCTCTCCCTCTCTCTGGGTGTGAGTTCACCTGTGTCCTGTGTGTCTATCCACATGTACTATCCTCTCTTTTCTTCCTAATAAATACTTGCTTCACTACTTTCCTCCCTTGTGGAAATTCTTTCCTGAAGTGCCAGGACCCTTGTCACTGACCACAGTTTAGTGGGTAGGATCTGGTGCTCTCTCCAAGACGACCCAGTCTTAATCTCTGCCTGGAAAGCTAAGCTCCACTTTGAGCCGTGGCAGGTCAAGGCCACCCGAGATCAGCCTCATAATCATTAGAAAGATCTTCAAGATTAGATTATATTTTAAAAATTTCCCATGTTTTCTTTCAATAATTTTATGTTTCAACTCTCTTCCATTTTAATTTTCTAATGTATCTGGAATTTCTTTTTGTGTAAGAACTGAGATAAAGATCTACTTTGTTGAACAGGTAAACAATCTCTCCTTCCTTGGTTTAAAATGCTACTTCATCACATATTAATTTCATATATTTATCAGTTCAGTTCAGTTCAGTCGCTCAGTCGTGTCCGACTCTCCGCGACCCCATGAATCACAGCACGGCAGGCCTCCCTGTCCATCACCAACTCCCAGAGTTCTATACCAAATCTCATGTGCATATGGGTCAATATTAAGACTTACCATTTTGTTCCATTATTTGGTCTATTAATTTGCCAGAACGAAACTGATTTAATTAGCATTTGTATTAAAGTATATACAGTTAGCGAAAACAAGACCAGGAGCTGACTGTGGCTCAGATCATGAACTCCTTATTGCGAAGTTCAGACTTAAATTGAAGAAAGTAGGGAAAACCACTAGACCATTCAGATATGACCTCAATCAAATCCCTTATGATTATACAGTGGAAGTGAGAAATAGATTTAAGGGACTAGATCTGATTGATAGAGTGCCTGATGAACTATGGACAGAGGTTCGTGACATTGTACAGGAGACAGGGACCAAGACCATCCCCATGGAAAAGAAATGCAAAAGAGCGAAATGGCTGTCTGAGGAGGCCTTACAAATAGCTGTGAAAAGAAGAGAGGCGAAAAGCAAAGGAGAAAAGGAAAGATATAAGCATCTGAATGCAGAGTTCCAAAGAATAGCAAGGAGAGATAAGAAAGATTTCCTCAGTGATCAATGCAAAGAAATAGAGGAAAACAACAGAATAGGAAAAACAAGAGACCTCTTCAAGAAAATTAGAGAATCCAAGGGAACATTTCATGCAAAGATGGGCTCGATAAAGGACAGAAAAGGTATGGACCTAACAGAAGCAGAAGATATTAAGAGGTGGCAGGAATACACAGAAGAACTGTACAAAAAAGATCTTCATGACCAAGATAGTCATGATAACATGATCACTGACCTAGAGCCAGACATCTTGGAATGTGAAGTCAAGTGGGCCTTAGAAAGCATCACTACGAACAAAGCTGGTGGAGGTGATGGAATTCCAGTTGAGCTATTTCAAGTCTTGAAAGATGATGCTGTGAAAGTGCTGCACTCAATATGCCAGTAGATTTGGAAAACTCAGCGCTGGCCACAGGACTGGAAGAGGTCAGTCTTCATTCCAATCCCAAAGAAAGGCAATGCCAAAGAATGCTCAAACTACCGCACAATTGCACTCATCTCACACGCTAGTAAAGTCATGCTCAAAATTCTCCAAGCCAGGTTTCAGCAGTATGTAAACCGTGAACTCCCAGATGTTCAAGCAGGTTTTAGAAAAGGCAGAGGCACCAGAGATCAAATTGCCAACATCCGCTGGATCATGGAATAAGCAAGAGAGTTCCAGAAAAACATCTATTTCTGCTTCATTGACTATGCCAAAGCCTTTGACTGTGTCGATCACAATAAACTGTGGAACATTCTGAAAGAGAAGCGAATCCCAGACAACCTGACCTGCCTCTTGAGAAACCTGGATGCAGGTCAGGAAGCAACAGTTAGAACTTGACATGGAAAAACAGACTGGTTCCAAATAGGAAAAGGTGTACGTCAAGGTTGTATATTGTCACCTTGCTTATTTAACTTCTATGCAGAGTACATCATGAGGAACGCTGGGCTGGAAGAAGCACAAGCTGGAATCAAGATTGCTGGGAGAAATATCAATAACCTCAGATATGCAGATGACACTACCCTTATGGCAGAAAGTGAAGAGGAACTCAAAAGCCTCTTGATGAAAGTGAAAGAGGAGAGTGAAAAGGTTGGCTTGAAGCTCAACATTCAGAAAACAAAGATCATGGCATCTGGTCCCATCACTTCATGGGAAATAGATGGAAAAACAGTGGAAACAGTGTCAGACTTTGTTTTTTTGGGCTCCAAAATCACTGCAGATGCTGATTGCAGCCATGAAATTAAAAGATGCTTGCTCCTTGGAAGGAAAGTTATGATCAACCTTGATAGTATATTAAAAAGCAGAGACATTACTTTGCCAACCAAGGTCTGTCTAGTCAAGGCAATGGTTTTTCCCGTGGTCATGTATGGATGTGAGAGTTGGACTGTGAAGAAAGCTGATCGCTGAAGAATCGATGCTTTTGAACTGTGCTGTTGGAGAAGACTCTTGAGAGTCCCTTATACTGCAAGGAGATCCAACCAGTCCATTTTAAAGGAGATCAATCCTGGATGTTCATTGGAGGGACTGATGCTAAAGCTGAAACTGCAATACTTTGGCCACCTCATGTGACGAGTTGACTCACTGGAAAAGACTCTGATGCTGGGAAAGGTTGGGGGCAGGAGGAGACGGGGACGACGGAGAATGAGATGGCTGGATGGCATCACCGACTCTGTGGACATGAGTTTGAGTGTACTCCGGGAGTTGGTGACGGACAGGGAGGCCTGGCGTGCTGTGATTCATAGGGTCGTGGAGAGTGGGACACGACTGAGCGACTGAAATGAACTGAATTGAACTGAACTGATATATTTGAATATCTGATAAGATTAGCCGATTCTCATTCTGCTTAGCCAAAAGTTTCTTGTCTATTTTTAACATATTTTATGTTGCCTATGAATTTATGAATTTGATTTTTAAAAATCTGGTTAGTATTTTTATGGGATGCCAAAGACTCTGATTCTGGGAGGGATTGGAGGCAGGAGGAGAAGGGGACGACAGAGAATGAGATGGCTGGATGGCATCACTGACTCAATGGACATGAGTCTGAGTGAACTCCGGGAGTTGGTGATGGACAGGGAGGCCTGGTGTGCTGTGATTCATGGGGTTGCAAAGAGTCGGACACGACTGAGCGACTGAACTGAACTGAACTGAAAGGAAACTTGGCATTGTTATACCACTGAAGCATTTTATCTAAAAAGTTTTATGCCATAGTTTTTTTAAACATAGATCTTTCTTATTTTTGTTATTTTTTATTTCTTGGATATTTTGTCACTGGATTTCTGTTGCACATTGGTATGTTCTCTGTCAGTATCATTTCTATCTTCAGGTAGCTGTTTGGATGTAGGAAGCCTACTGATTTTTGTACATTAATTTTGAACTAAGCTACTTCTACTGAAATTTCTCACTTAGTAATAAAAAAGAAAAAACTTCCCAGTTGATTCCCTTAGGTGTTCTAGAAATATAATTATATCATCCAGTTATATTTTAGTTTCCCTTTTCCCAAGTTTAAATCTTCACTCAGTCATGTCTAACTCTATGCAACCCCATGGACTGTAGCCCACCAGGCTCCTCTGTCCATAGAATTCTCTAGGCAAGAATACTGGAGGGTGTAACCATTCCCTTCTCCAAGGGTCTTCCCAACCCAGGGATCAAACCCAGGTCTCCTGCACTGCAGGTGGGCTCTTTACCATCTGAATCACCAGGGAAGCCCAAGTTTAAACTTCAGTTCAGTCGCTCAGTCGTGTCCGACTCTCTGCGACCCCATGAATCACAGCACATCAGGCCTCCCTGTCCATCACCAACTCCCAGAGTTCACTCAAACTCATGTCCATCGAGTCAGTGATGCCATCCAGCCATCTCATCCTCTGTCGTCCCCTTCTCCTCCTGCCCCCAATCCCTCCTAGCATCAAGGTCTTTTCTAGCGAGTCAACTTGTCGCATGAGGTGGCCAAAGTATTGGAGTTTCAGCTTTAGCATCAGTCCCTCCAATGAACACACAGGACTGATCTCCTTTAGGATGGACTGGTTGGATCTCCTTGCAGTCCAAGGGACTCTCAAGAGTCTTCTCCAACACCACAGTTCAAAAGCATCAATTCTTTGGCAATCAGCTTTCTTCACAGTCCAACTGTCACATCCATACATGACCACTGGAAAAACCATAGCCTTGACTAGATGGACCTTTGTTGGTAAAGTAATGTCTCTGCTCTTTAATATGCTGTCTAAGTTGCTCATAGCTTTCCTTCCAAGGAGTAAGTATCTTTTAATTTCATGGCTGCAATCAGCATCCGCAGCGATTTTGGAGCCTCAAAACATAAATTCTGCCACTGTTTCCACAGTTTCTCCATCTATTTCCCATGAAGTGATGGGACCGGATGCTATGATCTTAGTTACAATTGCTATTACCTATCTATATCCCCTACCACCCAGAGAGCAAAGGCAAACAAGTAAACAACAGGATAAGTGGACATCCTTGCCTCTCTCTGGTCTACTGAATGGGAACAACCACTGTTTCACCATTGAAGAATTACCAATAGATACCTATTTTACTGAGAGTTTCTACCTAGAATTCCAGGAGACAAAATTAATGGATTCGGAGCTGCTGCTGGAGAAGAGAGTCAGAGAAAATGAGAAAAAGGCAGAAAAGAAGGAAGAGGGAAATGTGGGAAAAGTGGTGGCGGAGAAATGTACTGGGGGAGCAAACTATGGATTATTATTGCAAACATTAACTATCTGAAGGCATAAAAAACTCCTGTATATTTCCTCAAAGCCCTTACTTCTTTTCATCTCTTTTAAAAAAACATTCATATAAGGACTAGACTTGTCCTCTGAGGGTTACTGGGATGACTGAATCTTCCACAAATCCTGGCTCTAAACAGATTAGCTAAAAAGAGAAAACTGAGAAGAATGATAGACTACATGAAATGTCAGGAATATGAAAAAGACTGGAAAGAATGCTTAGCAGTTAAAATGATTCAAGAGAGACCTAACCTAAAATCAACGGGGCATTACATGGTGTTTCTAAAAACATTATACATGTGTATTATGATTTTCTACAGGGGCAGGGCATTTTGGTATCATGCCTGAAATATTTTTAGTTTCAACTATCTGTTATACTTTAGAATGGTTTGCTTCATTGGTAGTTTCCTGTGGGAGACAGCAATCCAAGAGAAAAATGGACAAAAGACATTCATAGGCAATTTACAGAAGAAAAAGTTCAAATGTCCAGTTAACAACTGAAAAGGTCAGTAGGACGGAGGAACTGGGAGAGAAGGATTGAGATGTATATTACACTACCACACGTGTCAAATAGCAAGCAGAAAGTGGCCATATAGCACAGGAAGCTCAGCTCAGTGCCCTGTGATGACCTAGAGGGATGGGACACTGGGGACGGGAGGGAGGCTCAAGAGGGAGCAGATATATGTTTACACTGATTCACTTTGTTGTACAGCAGAAACTAACACAACACTGTAAAGCAATTATACTCCAATAAAAAGAGGGAGGGGCAACTCAGTAGTAAGCAAAGAAATGCAAACAAAAGCTACTTCAGAAGTAGCTAATTGATAAACATGGGGTGGGGGAAAGAGGGATTAATTATGCTCCTTACTGGTGAGGTGCAAGAAAACAAGCTCTTAACAAGCTGGCCGGAGAGGACAAATTGGTATTTTTTTGAGGTTAATATGGGAATGACTTTCTAAAGTTTAAATGTTCATTTTCTTTGTGATGCCCCCCATTTCACTTCTAAGAAGACATCCTTTAGAAAGACTTGCAGAAGTACATAGAAAATCATGCATTCAGTGCTACAATAATAGAAAATGCTTGGAAACAAGGCTCATCAACAGAAGACTGTGCTGCATCTGTAGAATAGAATATTATTCAGATATTCAAAATGATTAATATGGGCCAATAAGGAAAAATATTCACATCATATTTTTGAGATTTTATAACAACTTTTAGAGTAAGGTCCTATTTACATCAAACATACGGATATGTGTTTGGATATGCACTGAAGTGATGTGGGAAGCAGCATCACCGCTAACAAGGCTTATGCTTTAAGAGTGGGGTTGTGGAGAATATGAAACAGAACACTCACTTTCTGCATATCTAATTATTCACCTCTGCATGAAGCATGCATTACTTTTATTTCATTTCCATTGTGGGACTCTAATTAAATATAGACCAACAACAATAAAAATGATCCTGAAACTTGGAAAATAGAGTAAAAGGTAGACCTGCTAGATCTTTGGATAATTCAGTGGACTTGCTAATTTAAAAACAGGTGTAATACAACCTTTGAGGCAAAAATGCAAAGCTTGAAAAAGTAGAAAATGGCTAAAATCACTAACCCGACTAAACCAGAAGCTCAGGAACAAAAGGTTTACTTACAGTACATCACAATCTTGAAACACAGAAAACAATTCTACCTTCTCTGGCAACACCTGCATTTACTGGATACAAGGCAATATAAAGGATGAATTAAGAACTGGTATCTGTCTTGAAGAAATTTATAATCTAGAATATTCTCAAGGATAATGCTGTGTATTGTAAAGCAAATCTTTTATCAGGATTGATCAGCTATCTCTGTGCCTGGGTTATCCTAACTTATTCACACAACTCCCTTCTGGCTTTCGGAAGTAGTGTGGTTTGCTTCCTTTGCCCAAATCTCAGTCCTTGCTCACAGCCTTCAGTAAATCTGACCTCTAGTTTTGATTCAGTTATGCAGATGAGCTTCTTACGGAGAAGTACTCTGAAACTTCAGAATTATTATTCTCATAAAGCATGCAGCCACCAAGGCTGGATGGAGATCTTTAGCTTCATTATGAGAGGGAAACTGGGTTGGGGCTCCAGAAAGGGGTCTTCCACTTAACCTGAGTAACATTCATCTTCTCCTAAAGATGATGGAGCAAGACTAAACTTTATTTAATTTTCAAACTCTGTAATGAACTCTGTCTTCTGCCTCTTCCATTTACCCTGTTTCATCCTTCATGTGCAGCACAGCTAATGTCTACAGAGACCCATGAATTATCCCGGTGCGTGGGTCTGACTTGGCAGGTCCTTATGGCAGAAGCTGCATGGAAACCATTCATGCACTCAAGGGTTACCTCATACGTGCCTTTTCCATGCTTAATCTAATGACTCAGATGGTAAAGAATCTGCCTGCAATGCAAGAGACCCGAGTTCCATACCTGGATCGGTGGAGGAGACTGGTGGGCTACAGTCCACAGGATCTCAAAGATTCAGACATGACTGAGTAACTAGTTTATTAATATTTACATTTAACTTTTCTTCAAGGCATTAATATACCTGGGGCTTATTTCAGATGAGTTTATGCCAAGGTTGGGCTTTCTAATCAGTTCATTTGACTTCAATCTGAGTTTTAAAATACCTTCAAGGGAGGGAGGCTCCAGAGGGAGGGGACCTACATATATAATTATGACTGATTCGCCTTGTAAAGGAATTTTCCTCCAGATAAATGAATAAATGCTTTCCATCTTGATTTTTTTCATCAAAATCAAATACTAGTAGGGTTATAGTGGTAAATTTTCATTTTTGTACTGAGTGTTATATATATATATATATTTTTTTTTTTTTTTCCTGTAGTTACATGCTTATACCACAGATTTTATTTATAGCCTCTTGGAGTTTAACCAAACATGTGTGTTAGCCGCTTAGTCGTGTCCAGCTCTTTGCGACCCCATGGACTGTAGCCCACCAGGCTTCTCTGTCCATGGAATTCTCCAGCCAAGAATACTGGAGTGGATTGCCATTCCCTTCTCCAGAGGAACTTCCCAACCCAGGAACTGAACCCTGGTCTCCTGCATGGCAGGCAGATTCTTTACTGTTTGAGCTACAGGGAATTCTTAACGAAACATAGGTTGGCTTATTCTTGTATTGCCTCATTAAATTCTCAGTAACTGTGAAAAGCTGTTATCAACATTCCCATTATACCAATGAAAAGAGTCCAAGAACACATGTAATTTATATATAAGTTTTGATCCCTGGGTTGGGAAGATGGAAATAGCAACCGATTCCAATATTCTTGCCTAGGAAATATGGACAGAGGAGCCTGGAGGGCTAGCGTCCATGGAGTCACAAAGAACTGGACACAATTTAGCAACTAAACAACAACAATGAATATTTTGTAGGATCTCCAACTCCAGTTCTGACTATATAACTTCTATAGCATGACATCACTTCCTGAAGAATTGGTTGTATCTTTAAAACAAAAACAGTGTAGAGAATTGATCACCCAGCTTATTCAGGATTCAGTATCCTTTGCTTTAAACCATTTATTTATAGGGTGTCTGGATTTTTTTTTTTTTTTTTTACTTTTTGAATGATGAAGAGGACTCTTCATCATTTCTTATTAAAATCTGTGTAAGATAATGAAATCAAGTAATTAAGTAAATCAAATAACATTCCTAATTCTTCCAATTGAACACAGACTCTGTCCAGAGCTTCAAAGTAAATCTGACATCCTGTGTGTTCTTATCAGGCTGAGCGCCTAGAGCAAGAGGACAAGCAAGTACTGAAAAATGCTCTTGGCACGATGACACAAGTCTTCAAGGGGTATGGAGAAGGTCAAAAGAAGATAATGACCTTGGGGTGGGAGAGGAGAAGGAATGAGTAGGAGAGATTTCATAAAGAAGATGACCCTCAAGCTGTCTTAAAAGAAGGGAGGAGCAAAAGCAGACAGGCAGAGGAATTCCCAGCAGAGGAAACAGAAGGAAGATAAGCCACAAGTGGACTCGCATGAATTCAGACTGGCTGGAAGTTTAGACCCAAGAAGTATCACTTTCTGTCAGCAATTCCCAAGCAGAACACAGAATTCAGTGGTAACATACTTAAGCCTTGCTTGTTGGAGACACTAGTCACCATCATAGCTCCCTGCTTGACCTGTGATCTCAGATAGTAATTCCTTCTTATAAAAGACTTGAGGACTGTGTCCTGCTTAAAAAGTCATTTTAGGATTCATTCAGACTTAAATGGAATAAAGTTGACTAAACTAAACTCTATGGATTTACTGAGATCAAAGTAAATGTTAGTTAAATCGTGACTTTTTAATACTGATGAATCCCAGAAAGAAGGGGAAAAGGTTTATCCTGAATCTTTTCCAAGAGAACTGCCAAGAAGTTCAAATGAGTCATCTGGAGACTCTGGGGGAAAGGTGCAACTTGAGAAGAAAGAATAAAAAAATTAAGATGAGAAAGGTATTAGTGTTTACTGAGTTTTTTTAGGAACTGAATACATATCATCACATTTAATCTTCAGAAAAAGTCTGTGAGGGAGGAAAAACTGTACCATTTCACTGAGGCTCAGAGAGGGTAATTTGCTCAACACCACACAGTGAAGAAGTAGAAAAGCAAGATTTCAAGTCCAGAGCTGTTTAGCTTGAAATCATGTGATTCCTCCTTCAAATGTACTGCTTGTTAACAGAAATAGAATTAGGGGAAGGAGGTCTAACTGGAAAGGCTGAGAGAAAACAAGGAGCTAAAGGGGAGAAAGAAGAGTTTATGATCATGAATTTAGAACTTACTATGGAAAAATATATTATTTAAAGAAAGAACAAAGTTTACCATTTAAAGAAAGAATATGTTAAAGAATGAAATCATATGCATCTCTGAATTGAATGGCACAGTGGCATGTCCTCAATAACTTCCAAGTGTTGTGAAAATGAGTTCAGCTTCTAACCTTTATAGGAATTAGATAAAAGTTATCAAGATGGTATGTGAGAAGTAATCAAGCTCCTCAAAACAAAAACAAATACCATATCACCCAATGCACAGATAAAATAAAGATCAAATATTCCCCAAAGAAAGTAACAGATGGTAACAATCTATTTAGTTTCTTATGAATCAAGATTGCCAGGAGAAATATCAATAACCTCAGATATGCAGATGACACTACCCTTATGGCAGAAACTGAAGAGGAACTCAAAAGCCTCTTGATGAAAGTGAAAGAGGAGAGTGAAAAGGTTGGCTTGAAGCTCAACATTCAGAAAACAAAGATCATGGCATCTGGTCCCATCACTTCATGGGAAATAGATGGAAAAACAGTGGAAACAGTGTCAGACTTTATTTTTTTGGGCTCCAAAATCACTGCAGATGCTGATTGCAGCCATGAAATTAAAAGACGCTTGCTCCTTGGAAGGAAAGTTATGACCAACCTTGATAATATATTAAAAAGCAGAGACATTACTTTGCCAACCAAGGTCCGTCTAGTCAAGGCTATGGTTTTTCCCGTGGTCATGTATGGATGTGAGAGTTGGACTGTGAAGAAAGCTGATCGCCGAAGAATCGATGCTTTTGAGCTGTGGTGTTGGAGAAGACTCTTGAGAGTCCCTTATACTGCAAGGAGATCCAACCAGTCCATTCTAAAGGAGCTCAATCCTGGGTGTTCATTGGAAGGACTGATGCTAAAGCTGAAACTGCAATACTTTGGCCACCTCATGCGACGAGTTGACTCACTGGAAAAGACTCTGATGCTGGGAAAGGTTGGGGGCGGGAGGAGAAGGGGACAACAGAGAATGAGATGGCTGGATGGCATCACCGACTCTGTGGACATGAGTTTGAGTAAACTCCGGGAGTTGGTGATGGACAGGGAGGCCTGGAGTGCTGTGATTCATGGGGTCACGGAGAGTCGGACACGACTGAGCGACTGAACTGAACTGAACTGAAATGAACTGATGTATCTCATTACTTTGGGGCATAATTTTTGGTATTTCATCTTTTTATTGCTACAGATTGGACTATTTCCCAAACTGAAAAGAATATAAAAAATTGACTCCTATTTACCCTAAACTCATAGATAATATTTTAACACCCAATCAATATAAAGATTTCACTTTTTACCTAAAGTATAAGAAGTATAAACTAAAAAAATATGAGCAAAAAGTTTTTTGCTAGTAATGTTTATACAAAACTTTTTTCTTTCTTTCCAGAGGGTAATTTGGCAACATGGTTTTCTTTTTTCTTTTGACTATATTAGCACAATGATTTGATCTACTAATTAGGATACATTCACATATAGGGATATTATGTAGTCAGTTTTAAAAATGTAGAATATCATTTAATGACAGGAAGAAATGTTCAATAAGTGTGTTAATTAATATAAAAATAAAAATGTAGTAAGCTCTCATTTATTCAAAAAATATATTTTATATACCACACACACACACTCCACTGGAGAACGGACACCAAAATGTACACTGCTGTTCATAATCTACCAATTGAGGTACACAAATGCCCCACTTTTAACTAGAGATATACACAGAGAAAAGATATACATGAAGAAAATACCCAGATAAGCCATCTGGAAAAAGCTGATTTTATGGTCTAATTAAATGTAAGTTCTAGCTTACTCATTTATTAACAAACATTTCAAACAGAAGATCACTCAAAATCTAGACTTTTTTTTTTGAGAATTTTATTTATGTATTTTTAACTGTGCTGGGTCTTCACTGCTGCACAGGTTTTTCTCTAGTTGAGGTGAGCAGGGCTACTCTCAGGCTGCAATGTGAGGGCTTCTCACTGCAGCGGCTTCTCTTGTTGCAGGGCTCTAGGGTGTGCAAGCTTCAGTAGCTACAGCACCTGGGTTCAGTAGCTGCGGCTCCTGGGCTCTAGAAAACAGTCTCAATAGTCATGGCACATGGGCACATCATGTGCCATCTTCCTGGATCAGGGATCGAACCCATGTGTCCTGCATTGGCAGGTGAATTCTTTACCACTGAGCCACCAGGGAAGCCCCTGGACTTTCATTTCTTTAGGCTCACATGTGTCTTTATTCTGAAAAGTCAAATTACTCTGTTGTTATGTCAGGATCAACTTAAGAGCTACAACCACGAATTTAAAGCTTGAAGCAGTCAACTAAATGACAACACTCCTTGTGCAAAACTGCAGACACATTAATTTTATCTTTCACCAATATACTGAAGTAATTCTTTTTTTAATGATTTCTAAAAGGCCGACCAGCTAATAAGCTAGATACCTGGAGTATAACAACAACAACAAAAATCATACATTTCTTAAATAATTAGTTAAAGGGCCCAAGTTTGCTATAAGGAAACCATCCCTTTACTGACCAAATACAGCCTTCATATGAGCTGGGCAGGCAACTCCCTCAGATTTCTCTCTCTAGAAAGTCTTCTGGGATAAGACAGTTCACAAGAGTAAAAATTCATAATCCATGACGATCAAAACAACATTTGGGTAGACACATAAACTATCAGAAAGAGAGAGAATCGGGAACACTCCAATAGTTCAAAAGCAATATGAAAAAGCAAAGCCAGTACCTGGAGAAAAACTAGCACTGGGAAAACTGGGGGCGGGATGGGGAAGGAGCCCTGGAAGAGTTCAAATGGAGTAGTGCGTTAAAGTGGGGCAGCATTGCTATAACTCATGAGCTTGTTAGAAATGCAAATTAATGGGCCGACTGCTACCTGCTGCATCAGAAACCCTGGGGATGGGCCCAGCAATCTGTCTTCACAAGCCCTCTAGGTGATGCGGATGCTATTGAAGTTTGAGAGCCACTGAGATGAAGGGGTTTTCTTAACAGACCCAGACTTTACGCTGATCAAACATTGGCAGAGGACTCCTGACTATTTATTTCTTCTAAAACAGATGCTTTTTCAGGGGTGGAAGGAAGCGGGGAAGGGAATGTTGTTATTAGAGAAATATGGCTTGAGGCAACAGTGTCCAGCAGTGCTGGAGGATCAAGAGACCCCGTTTTTGTTTCCCTAATGGTTGCCACCAGCCATGCAGAAAAAGAAATGAGAAGGGAGAAAGACAATTAGCAGAGGATTTCAGGGGCCCTGCACTAAGAAAGTGCCCCTTTGTTCTCTCTTGATGCCCAGAATAGCTTTAATTGCGAACTGTACCTTTGTTGCACAGTCATTCTATTCTTCACTCTCAGTTAATGAAGACCAAGTTTCAGATGCTTCTGGGCACTGGGGACCCAAGCCCAAGGGTGACAGAGGCTTCACTGTAGAGAAGCTCACAGGCCAGAATAACACATTTAACACTAAAGAGCCAACACACACAGTATTTGTGCCAAAATGTAGCCAATCAACCATCCATCACAATGACCCAAAGACTGATTTTCCTGTTTAACGTGAATGACTGAAAAAATAGGCAAGAGAAAGGTCCCCTCCCAAGATGAAAGAGAAATGAAGGAGGACTCTAAAACCTAAGAAGACCTATTTTTGCCTAAATGAATTTGACTATGATCTGACCTGCCTATCTTCAACTTGGAAGAAGCCTTGAACAATAAGCAAGGCTTTGCAGCTTTACATTCAGCTTTATATATCCAAAATTTTCATACACATTACCTTTACAAGGAATGTGCAGAAACAGGGTTGTACACTCAAAAATGATGAAATTGGCTCCATAACATGAAATGCATAATTTCAAATTTGTTATTTCAGTTCAGTTCAGTCACTCAGTCATGTCCGACTCTCTGCGACCCCGTGAATCACAGCACGCCAAGCCTCCCTGTCCATCACCAACTCTCAGAGTTCACTCAAATTCATGTCCATCGAGTCGGTGATGCCATCCAGCCACCTCATTCTGTCGTCCCCTTCTCCTCCCACCCCCAATCCCTCCCAGCATCAGAGTCTTTTCCAGTGAGTCTACCCGTCGCATGAGGTGGCCAAAGTATTGGAGTTTCAGCTTTAGCATCAGTCCTTCCAATGAACACCCAGGACGGATCTCCTTTAAATGGACTGATTGGATCTCCTTGTAGTCCAAGGGACTCTCAAGAGTCTTCTCCAGCACCACAGTTCAAAAGCATCAATTCTTCAGCGCTCAGCTTTCTTCAGAGTCTAACTCTCACATCCATACATGACCACGGGAAAAAGCATAGCCTTGACTAGACAGACCTTGGTTGGCAAAGTAATGTCTCTGCTTTTTAATATACTATCTGGGTTGGTCATAACTTTCCTTCCAAGGAGTAAGCGTCTTTTAATTTCATGGCTGCAATCAGCATCTGCAGTGATTTTGGAGACCAAAAAAATAAAGCCTGATACTCTTTCCCTATCTATTTCCCATGAAGTGATGGGACCAGATGCCATAATCTTTGTTTTCTGAGTGTTGAGCTTCAAGCCAACCTTTTCACTCTCCTCTTTCACTTTCATCAAGAGGCTTTTGAGTTCCTCTTCACTTTCTGCCATAAGGGTGGTGTCATCTGCATATATGAGGTTATTGATATTTCTTCCGGAAATCTTGATTCCAACTTGTGCTTCTTCCAGCCCAGCATTCCTCATGATGTACTCTGCATATAAGTTAAATAAGCAGGGTGACAATATACAATCTTGACGTACTCCTTTTCCTATTTGTAACCAGTCTGTTGTTCCGTGTCCAGTTCTAACTGTTGCTTCCTGACCTGCATACACGTTTCTCAAGAGGCAGGTCAGGTGGTCTGGGATTCCCATCTCTTTCAGAATTTTCCACAGTTTATTGTGATCCACACAGTCGAAGGCTTTGGCATAGTCAATGAAGCAGAAATCGATGTTGTTCTGGAACTCTCTTGCTTTCTCCATGATCCAGCGGATGTTGGCAGTTTGATCTCTGGTGCCTCTGCCTTTTCTAACCTGCTTGAACATCTGGAAGTTCACGGTTCACATATTGCTGAAGCCTGGCTTGGAGAATTTTGAGTATGACTTTACTAGCGTGTGAGATGAGTGTAATTGTGTGGTAGTTTGAGCATTATTTGGCATTGCCTTTCTTTGGGATTGGAATGAAGACTGACCTTTTCCAGTCCTGTGGCCATTGCTAAGTTTTCCAAATTTGCTGGCATATTGAGTACAACACTTTCACAGCATCATCTTTCAGGATTTGAAATAGCTCAATTGGAATTCCATCACCTCCACTAGCTCTGTTCGTAGTGATGCTTTCTAAGTCCCACTTGACTTCACATTCCAAGACGTCTGGCTCCAGGTGAGTGATCACTCCATCGTGACTATCTTCATCGTGAAGATCTTTTTTGTACAGTTCTTCTGTGTATTCTTGCCACCTCTTCTGAATATCTTCTGCTTCAGTTAGGTCCATACCATTTCTGTCCTTTATTGAGCCCATCTTTGCATGAAATGTTCCCTTGATATCTCTAATTTTCTTGAAGAGATCTCTTGTTTTTCTTATTCTGCTGTTTTCCTCTATTTCTTTGCATTGATCGCTGAGGAAGGCTTTCTTATCTCTCCTTGCTATTCTTTGGAACTCTGCATTCAGATGCTTATATCTTTCCTTTTCTCCTTTGCTTTTTGCTTCTCTTCTTTTCACAGCTATTTGTAAGGCCTCCCCACACATCCATTTTGCTTTTTTGCATTTCTTTTCCATGGGGATGGTCATGGTCCCTGTCTCCTGTACAATGTCACAAACCTCTGTCCATAGTTCATCAGGCACTCTATCTATCAGATCTAGTCCCTTAAATCTATTTCTCACTTCCACTGTATAATCATAAGGGATTTGATTTAGGTCATATCTGAAAGGTCTAGTGGTTTTCCCTACTTTCTTCAATTTAAGTCTGAATTTGTCAATAAGGAGTACATGATGTGAGCCACAGTCAGCTCCTGGTCTTGTTTTTGCTAACTGTATAGAGCTTCTCAATCTTTGGCTGCAAAGAATATAATCAGTCTGATTTTGGTGTTGACCATTTGGTGATGTCCATGTGTAGAGTCTTCTCTTGTGTTGTTGGAAGAGGGTGTTTGCTATGACCAGTGTGTTCTCTCGGCAAAACTATATTAGCCTTAGTTACTTAGCAGTTTATAAACAACAAATTTCCCAACAGGACAGAAAGAATAACTGACTACTGTAACATCTAAGTCATCCAAGGCCGGATACTGAGTCTGTCCAGCACACTGAGGCATTTCCTTCATGCCAGGTTATGAAGGAATGCATAATGCTTCCTTATAGAACTGAACTGAACTGATAGCTCTATTTTTTCCCAGACACAGGGTTTATTTAAAAATTTTTATTTCAGTTCAGTTCAGTCACTCAGTCATGTCCGACTCTTTGTGACCCCAAGAACCGCAGCACACCAGGCCTCCCTGTCTATCACCAACTCCTGGAGTCCACCCATACCCA
The DNA here is from genome assembly GCF_049115385.1 of Moschus berezovskii. NCBI lineage: Eukaryota > Metazoa > Chordata > Mammalia > Artiodactyla > Moschidae > Moschus > Moschus berezovskii. Next base: position 75,708,259 of record NC_142469.1, on the reverse strand, counting down.
TATCCATTGTGTCAGTGATGCAATCTAACAATCTCATCCTCTGTCGTCCCCATCTCCTCCTGCCCTCAGTCTTCCCCAGCATCAGGGTCTTTTCCAATGAGTCAGCTCTTCACATCAGGTGGCCAAGTATTGGAGTTTCAGCTTCAACATCAGTCCTTCCAATGAACACCCAGGACTGATCTCCTTTAGGATGGACTGGTTGGATCTCCTTGCAGTCCAAGGGACCCTCAAGAGTCTTCTCCACATCACAGTTCAAAACCATCAATTCTTCGATGCTCAGCTTTCTTTATAGTCCAAGTCTCACATCCATACATGACCACTGGAAAAACCATAGCCTTGACTAGACGGACCTTTGTTGACAAAGTGATGTCTCTGCTTTTTAATATGCTGTCTAGGTTGGTCATAACTTTCCTTCCAAGGAGTAAGCATCTTTTAATTTCATGGCTGCAATCAGCATCCACAGTGATTTTGGAGCCCAGAATAATTAAGTCTGACACTGTTTCCACTGTTTCCCCATCTATTTGCCATGAAGAGATGGTACTGGATGCCATGATCTTAGTTTTCTGAATGTTGAGCTTTAAGCCAACTTTTTCACCCTCCTCTTTCACTTTCATCAAGAGGCTCTTTAGTTCTTCTTCACTTTCTGCCATAAGGGTGGTGTCATCTGCGTATCTGAGGTTATTGATATTTCTCCCAGCAATGTTGATTCCAGCTTGTGCTTCTTCCAGCCCAGTGTTTCTCATGATGTACTCTCCATGTAAGTTAAATAAGCAGAATGACAATATACAGCCTTGACGTACTCCTTTTCCTACTTGGAACCCGTCTGATTCCATGTCCAGATCTAACTGTTGCTTCCTGACCTGCATACAGGTTTTTCAATAGGCAGGTCAGGTGGTCTGGTATTCCCATCTCTTTCAGAATTTTCCACAGTTTATTGTGATCCACACAGTCAAAGGCTTTGGCATAGTCAATAAAGCTGAAATAGATGTTTTTCTGGAACTCTCTTGCTTTGTCGATGATCCAGCGGATGTTGGCAATTTGATCTATGGTTCCTCAGACTTATCCAAGTCTACGCTCCGACCAGTAACACTGAAGAAGCTGTTGCACAGTTCTATGAGACCTACAAGACGTTTTAGAACTAACACCCAAAAAAGATGTCCTTTTCATTATAGGGGACTGGAATGCAAAAATAGGAAGTCAAGAAACACCTGGAGTAACAGGCAAATTTGGTCTTGGAGTACAGAATGAAGCAGGCAAAGGCTAATGGAGTTCTGCCAAGACAACGCACTGGTCATAGCAAACACCCTCTTCCAACAACACAAGAGAAGACTCTACACATGGACATCACCAGATGGTTTACACTGAAATCAGATTATTTTCTTTGCAGCCAAAGATGGAGAAGCTCTATACAGTCAGCAAAAACAAGATTGGGAGCTGACTGTGGCTCAGATCATGAACTCCTTATTGCAAAATTCTGACTTAAATTGAAGAAAGTGGAGAAAACCACTAGACCATTCAAGTATGACCTAAATCAAATCCCTTATAACTATACAGTGGAAGTGAGAAATAGATTTAAGGGACTAGGTCTGACAGACAGAGTGCTTGATGAACTATGGATAGAGGTTCATGACATTGTACAGGAGACAGGAATCAAGACCATCCCCAAGAAAAAGAAATGCAAAAAAAAGCAAAATGGCTGTCTGAGGAGGCTTTACAAATAGCTGTGAAAAGAAGGGAAGCAAAAAGCAAAGGAGAAAAGGAAAGATATAAGCATCTGAATGCAGAGTTCCAAAGAATAGCAAGGAGAGATAAGAAAGCCTTCCTCAGCGATCAATGCAAAGAAATAGAGGAAAACAATAGAATGGGAAAGACTAGAGATCTCTTCAAGAAAATTAGAGATACCAAGGGAACATTTCATGCAAAGATGGGCTCAATAAAGGACAGAAATGATAGGGACCTAACAGAAGCAGAAGATATTAAGAAGAGATGGTAAGAATACACAGAAGAAATGTTCAAAAAAGACCTTCATGATCCAGATAATCACAATGGTGTGATCACTCACCTAGAGCCAGACATCTTGGAATGTGAAGTCAAGTGTGCCTTAGAAAGCATCACTACGAACAAAGCTAGTGGAGGTGATAGAATTCCAGTTTAGCTATTTCAAATCCTGAAAGATGATGCTGTGAAAGTGTTGCACTTAATATGCCAGCAAATTTGGAAAACTCAGCAGTGGACACAGGACTGGAAAATGTCAGTTTTCATTCCAATCCCAAAGAATGCTCAAAATTTTTTTTATTTAAGGGACAGTAAATTAAGTTCAAATCATCATTATGAATAAAGTTTGTAATCAATGTAGGTCATAACAGTTCCTAACATTTACTTAGTTCTTGTAAGGTACCAGGAATGAGCCCAAGTATTTTACATTCACTAAATGAACCCTCCTGACAATCCTAATAAATCCAGGTGGTGATCATTAGGGCTGTTCACCAATAGTTCAGTTCTCTTTCCAGATCTATTGGCCCATTGTTGGATTTCATTGTCCCAACTCTATAACGTTAGGCAAGAGAGATGAATTGCCATGGTCTGTCAAATGTAAGTGGAGAGATATATGTCTTTTTCTGGCAAAAAACCGTTAAGATTCAGTGTGTGATTTGCTATGATCTATTCCCTTTGGCCATGATAATTGACAACCTCCTAGGTAAAAAAGTCAATCACTCTAGGTTCTCATATATGGATGATGTGAAAGAGCTACTGGTCAACCCACAACTGACATGAGTGAATGAGAAATACATTTTGTTATTTTAAATCATTGAGATTTGGGGACTGTTTTTTATTGTACATGATCTATTCTGACTGATACAGATAGGTACTACTGTTATTCCAGTGTTATACCCAGAGAAACTGAGGGTCAGATGGACTAAAAAATAACTTACTAAAACACACAGGGTTGGTGTCATTGGGAAATGTCTTTTTATTTAATACCTGATCCTTGGGCTTCCCTGGTGTTTCAGACAGTAAAGAATTGGCCTACAATGCAGGAAACTCAGGTTCGATTCCTGGGATGGGAAGATCCCCTGGAGAAGGAAATGGCAAACCACTCTGGTATTCTTGCCCAGAGAATACCGTGGACAGAAGAGCCTGGTGGGCCACAATCCATGAGGTCACAAAGAGTCAGACACAACTGAGTAACTAATACACACACACACACTGGTTTCAAAACCCAAAGGAAATTCATTAGCTGATTTCTCAAAGATTTCCCCTTCTGGCTCCAGTTCATACTTTGCCAAACTGATAAGTGATATATCACATGACTAATGGTTGCTGTTCTCCAGCACCACAATTCAAAAGCATCAATTCTTCAGCACTCAGCCTTCCTTATAGTCCAACGCTCACATCCTTACATGACTACTGGAAAAACCATAGCTTTGACGATATGGATCTTTGTTGGCAAAGTGATGTCTCTGCTTTTTAATACACTACCTAGGCTTGTCATAGCTTCAGAGTCCCTTAGACTGCAAGAAGATCAAACCAGTCAATCCTAAAGGAAATCAATCCTTAAAATTCATTGGAAGGACTCATGCTGAAGCTGAAGCTCCAGTACTTTGGCTACCTGAGCTCTTAGCAGAGCTGACTCACTGGAAAAGACCTTGATGCTAGGCAAGACTGAGGACAGGAGGAGAAGGGGAAGATAGAGGATGAGATGGTTAGATGGCGTCACCACAACTCATGACTCAATGGACATGAGTTTCAGCAAACTCCAGAAGATAGTGAATGACAGAGAAGCCTGGCACGCTGCAGTCCATGGGCTTGCAAAGAGTGGGACATGACTTAGCAACTAAGTAACAAAAACAACAAACAGTAGTTGCTCAATTCTCTCTCACCTAAAGAGATTAAGCACATTGCCCACTGTGGCTCAGTTGGTATTGATCAAAGGAAAGACACAAACCAGGATGTTTCTGACTAAAGCTTGTGATTTTACCACAATGCTACATTGTTTTTATGTCTAAGTGTATCCAGAAAGACTAAACGTTTCTGGTTTTTAATAGCTGTGATCTTGAGATAATAATTTAAGTTACAGCTTCAGGTTTTTACTTGTATGAACACTTACCTCTCTTCTTCATAGGTTGCTATCAGCTAGGTTGTTTAAAGGGTTTGTGAACTAAGCATCATTAGAATTAAAAGTAGTAAATAATAAAACTTTAGCTCTGAGACACTCCATGGTTTATGAATGCCTCTAAAAAAATGGAAGCAATAACTTTATATTCAGCTCTTTTAGAAGCTTTTTATTTCCATTATTAGAGATGAAAACATTTCTAAAATATAGTATTTCTTTGCAGGCTCCTCAAACAATATTGAACATAATTTAATTTTCTCTTGATGACTCAGAGTTGTTTTGCTTTGCTTTGATTATGAATATCAACTATGACATGGCTTTGTGTGATTCTCTGAGAGCCTTGTGAAAAGTCAAGGTTTTTCCTTACAAGCTTATGATCAAGAATGGAAAATGACTTTCTAAAAGCATAATCATGCCACTAGGTGAATATGGTTAGTGCCGCCATGCAGTTCAATTTCCACAAAAGCCTGGAGGAGGGTAAGACAACTCTGCTGTCTGCTAACCCTGCCATTGGGAACAGTGGATTCCTACAACTTCTTTCCCTCTTCAGTTCCTGTTTAGGGCTTTGGTTTTAGAAATGAAAAAGCCAAGCAATAGGTGTATTGATACTATGTGCAAAATAAGAGCAATCAAAGTTGGAATAAAGACTTTGAGGATATATATGCTTTGGGCTTTATGACATCTATTTGACATGCTTTTTGACTTTTGGGGTGTGTACCTATTTCTTCTTTTGCTGAATTCTTGATACAGCTGCAAATTTCCAGTGACTCTAAAGTTATTATGTAATCATCCTTCATATGTTTGAGAGTTGTTTAGATGACTAAACAGCTATAAGAAAATGCCTATGGGAAAATAAATCTCTTCAAGATTTTACATTCCATGTGTATTCTCAAAAGGAATCCTTTTCACTTGTTCAGGGCTTACTAATATATTTAAGTGTCTTCCCCTGAAAGAGTCTTTCTATATGTACCCATACATTGCTAAGAACCTTAGTAGACATGACTGGTGGTGATACTTTCAAACAAACTTTGAAAAAGCACCACTCACCTGGGCTCAAATGTTCATTATTTGATTTTTTTGAACTTCAGTTGTCACAATTTGACATCAAAAGTAAATATCTGAGTGATGTTCATATGTGTCTTCCATTCACTCATTTTCATTCACTCAACAAATGCTTACTGTGCATTCACTGTGTGTCAGGCACTCAGCTGGGGTAAGGAATAAAACGATGAACAACTCAGACTTGATCTTCACCTCCTCAGATTTATCTGTTGAGTGGAAAAGCTAGACTTTGAATAAATAATTATGTATTACATGTGTTAAGAAGGGAAAATGCAGGATGGCATGGAAGTGAATGTCAAGGTGGCCTTAGTCTGAGAAGTATAAGGATCTGACTTCACATTGAGACAGTGTACAGAAGAGAGGGAAAAACAGCACGTTCTAAGATGCTGAAAGGGTCAAGTACCTGGTTCTCAAAGAAATGAACATAAGCAGTGGCACTCTGGCAAAGGGATGAGTGAAAAGGTAGTAGGGCCAAGATCACATAAAGTTTCATAGATCATAAAGCTTTGAACTTTACCTTAGGAGACAGAGTGAATGGGCTTCGTGCTGAGACAGACTAGGATCATGCATGCTCAGTTGTGTTTGACAGTTTGCAACCCCATGAACTGTGACCCACCAGGCTCCTCTGTCTATGGGATTTTTCAGGCAAGGATACTGGAGTGGGAATACTGGAATGGGTTGCCAATTCCTCCTCCAGAGGATCTTCCCAACCTAGGGATCAAACCTGAGTCTCTTACATCTTCTGCACTGGTAGGCGGATTCTTTACCACTAAGCCACCTGGGAAGCCCAAACTAGGATCAGATCTGCATTATTATAAGATTCCTGCTGCTATATGGAAAGAAGGCAAAAACAGTCTAGGAAGAACAGTCAAGAAGCCCGACAGCAATCCAGGTAAGAGATGATCATAACTTGAACCAAGGCGGCAGCTATGGGATCAATGAGTGGAAAAACTAAGAAGGCAGTTTAGAAGGTAGAATAAACAGATCTTGGCATTAAAGTAGATGTGGAAAGTAAAGGAGACAAAATTGTCAAGACAATGCCCAGTGGCTGGCTTGAGCAATTAGATGTGGATGATGGCAACTTTTAGAGAAATAAGGAACAAATAAAACGAAGCTGTTGAAGAGTAAATTTAAGTTTTGAACATATTATTGGATCTTACATTCCTAAAGACTTATTGTTACTTGACAATGCATATACACACAGACAAATACACATGATAATCAAAAGCTAAAAATTCAATCCATAAAATAAGCATGAGGCTTAATGACTATGAATCATAATAATGTTGTTTTCCTTAGTGAAATAGAAACTTGGTGTTTTTACACTAGTCAAATACTAGATGATGAATGTGATTTTGGAACTAGTTTCTGTTCCCTTACAGTATTATTTATTTCATAACTTGAAAGAGAATCTCAGTAGCAATTAGTATGGAATAATTGCTAAGCTTAATTTACTATTAAGAAAACAACAATCCAAAAAAGCTTGATTCCAAAATAAATGTCTTAATAAAAATCATTGTAATTATGACATTTAAAATGCAAAAAGAAAAAAGACTGAAATTCTATAAAATATTCAGTATATGAAATACTTTGAAGCCTTGGAAGGAAAGGGAATTCAGTGTATTATTGTTAACCAAATTATTTCCAGTTAATTTTCAAATGATTTGTTTCAATAAAGATGATAAATTTTCATTTCCTTACACACACACAGCACAGTAACTCATTGACACATCAGATTGCAGCTGTCAATTTTAAGGGCACAATCTCAGACACTCCAAGAACTGTCTTGTGGGCAGTGGAAAGGAGATATCTAATGACACCTCAGTTCAGTTCAGTTCAGTTCAGTCGCTCAGTCGTGTCCGACTCTCTGCGACCCCATGAATAGATCTCATGAGCAGGAAAGGGGGCACATTTATTATAATTATTTAGTAAACTACAAAAACGGGGTTCCAAGGAGTACCAATGTCCTTTCAAAAGTTAAGGATCTATTATGTTATGGCAACTTTGGTTCTCTTTTTTGCTAACTACTGACGTGTAGTTTTCTTTAAATTATAAAGAGCTGACTTCTTCACCAAGTAATGGTGCAATTCATTAATAATGAAGCTTTCTGTTGGTAAGTCAAGCATACAGAATTGAGAAGCACATACTAAATGGTTCATCCCTTCAGTTTCCAGTTTTATCCTGTCCTCTCTACAGGGTGCACAATATTTGTTGTTCAGTCACTCAGTCATGTCCAAGTCTTCAATCCCGTGGACTGCAGCACACCAGATTTCTCTGTCCTTCATCATCTCCTGCAGTTTGCTCAAACTCATGTCCATTGAGTCAGCGATGCCATCCAACCATCTCATCCTCTGTCGTCCCCTTCTCCTCCTGCTTTAGCCTTTCCCAGCATCACAGCTTTTACCAGTGAGTCAGTTCTTCACATCAGGTGGCCAAAGTATTGGAGCTTCAGCTTCAGCATCAGTCCTTCCAATGAATATTCAGGATTTATTTCCTTTAGGATTGACTGGTTGGATCTCCTTGCTGTCCAAGAGACTCTCAAAAGTCTTCTCCAGCACCACAGTTTGTAGGTATAAATTTTTTGCTGCTCAGTCTTTTTTATTGACCAGCTCTCATATCCACCCATAACTACTGAAAAACCCATAGCTTTGACTATATGGACCTTTGTAGGCAAAGTAGCACAATATACTTCCAGATAATATTTCTCGAATGAAGATGAAGTCTAAAGAACTGGACTTGGTCAAGTGATGCTACAAGTCATTTCTCTGTGCTCATGAGTCAGAATTTAAGAAAAACAATGCATGCACACACTAGATTGTGCAATGTACACATAAGGAATTATTTTATGGTATTTATGAAACCATTAATAAAAATTCACACTGAAATGAGTCTTATGAAAATTAAACTAGCAATAATTTGGTAACAATAATACATTGAATTCTTTTTCCTTCCAAAGTTTCAAAGTGTTTCATATACTGAATATTTTATAGACACGGTTCCTTATTTCTTTTTTAAATTTTAAATGTCATAATTACATTGACTTTTATTAAGATTTTTATTTTGGAAGCAGTTGGAAGCAACTTTAATGTTATTTTCTTAATAGTAAATTAAGTTTAATGATTATCTCATACTGTCACTGAAATTCTCCTTTGAGTACAAAATAAGTAATATGTAAGAGAACAGAAATTGGTCCCCAAATCATACTCATCAGTAAGCATTTGGCTCTAGTATAAAGATACAAAGGTTCTATTTGACACAAGGAAGTTAATGATATTTTAGGGAGATGATATTCAAAAGTTCTAAGGTAGCAAAATACTTGATATGTTCCAGGAACAGAAAGAAGGCCAAGTGCTTGGGAATGAAGAACACAAGATGAAGCTAGAGAGATGAGCAGGGGGCTGGTCACGCAGGTGTATATAAGAATTGTGGAATTTGTTAAGTGTGTTTAAGAAGGCTAGAAAGATGATCCAATATACAGACATCACTTTGACAGCTGTGAGGATAATGAATCACAAAGTGGCAAGAATAGAGTAAGAAGCATACCACGTGAGAGATGTTGGTGGGTTGGACTAGGCTTGAGGCAGGAAAAATCAGAACAGACCACAGCATACACCGATCTATTCTCCATAAAAGAAAAGAAAAACCAAGAACATTTGCAGATTTCTGGCCAGGGTTGGGTGGGGGTGGTTCTGCCATTACTGAGATTGGAAAGAAGATTTGTGCTCAGAGGACAGTATCAAGAGTCAAAAGTTCGGATGTGGACATGTTGAGTTAGCCATTCCCTTCTCCAAGGGATCGTCCCAACCCAGGGATTGAACCTGAGTCTCCTGCACTGCATGCAGATTCTTTATCTCAGAGTCACCAGGAAGCCCATGAGACGCCCACGACACATCAAAAGGGAGATGTCACGTAGGCACTGGCTATAGGAGCATGAAGCACAGGGGATGCCTACTTGACATCTGCATTTTATGTCACAGGCATCTCAGTGCACAACTGAAACTAAAGGGCAGTCGAAAACAGAGGGAGTTTGAAGGTGGTTCAAGGGTCAGGATGTGGGCTGGAAATAGAAATGTCCTAAGTTTTTCCCGTGGTCATGTATGGATGTGAGAGGTGGACTGTGAAGAAAGCTGCGTGCCGAAGAATTGATGCTTTTGAACTGTGGTGCTGGAGAAGACTCTTGAGAGTCCCTTGGACTGCAAGGAGATCCAACCAGTCCATTCTAAAGGAGATCAGTCTTGGGTGTTCATTGGAAGGACTGATGCTAAAGCTGAAACTCCAATACTTTGGCCACCTCATGTGAAGAGTTGACTCACTGGAAAAGACTCTGATGCTGGGAAGGATTGCGGGCAGGAAGAGAAAGGGACCACAGAGAATGAGATGGCTGGATGGCATCACTGACTCGATGGACATGAGTTTGAGTGAACTCAGGGAGTTGGTGGTGGACAGGGAGGCCTGGCGTGCTGTGATTCATGGGGTCACAAAGAGTCGGACACGACTGAGCAACTGAACTGAACTGAAGTATACATTCCATGTGTAAAACAGAAAGTAACTTAAACCTTTTTGTCTAATTTAAAAGACCACAGATCTGATGGAATGTAAATGAGGAACTCGCTGCTACTTGGGATTCTGAAATTTTCATCATGGGTTTTGGACACAAAATTCTCTGAAGACAACTTATTTCTAAGTAGTTGATGCACATGTACATTTTGGAGAAGATAAGCTGTAAATGTGTCTGTTTATCATTGATTGTAGACGCAATTAAACATCAGAGCTTTGCCTTATTAAAATATGTACTTTCACATTAAAAATAAATCTTTAAAAAATTGACACACGGAGACTCATGCAATAATTTCTTTTCAATTATATGTTCCAGAATCTTGGTTAAAATATATGACTGCAGATCTTCCAAGTTTGGTAAATTATTAGGTAACTTCTAAATCTACACTTTAAAATGTAATTGAGCTCCATTCCCCTTCATGAGCAATTCATTTCTGAAGTCATCTGGTGGAGCTGAGCAAGGCAGAAATCCACACAGAAGTAGAGGAACCGTGATGACTGAGAGTGGAGTACTGGATCCTGGTTAGGATGAGGACAATGTGCTTTCAGAGGGGTGGCAGCTCCAACCAAGGTGTCAAACTTTGAGTGGAGGAAAGAAGGCATCCCCATAGGAGGCAGGAGGGGCAGGTGTCCAGTTACAGAGTTTCAGAGCCCAAGTGAAGCAAAGAGTATTTCTACCTGGGGCTGTGACCCAGCACATGGTATCAGAGCCTGAGCAACATGATGTAGGACTCCCTGTGGGAGGGGGCAAGATGGTCTGATGTGGGTGTTGAGACCTGGGCCACATGAGGAAGGAGTGTTATTGCACAGTAGCCCAATGAAGAGAATCAGAGCACTGATAATGAAGAGGGTGTCCCCAAGAGATAGAGTGGGAGCAGCAGTGATGAGAGATTATATACATACTAAGAGGGTCTGTGAGCAGCAGCCAACACCCTGATAGCAATGAGCACACCTGTCATCCAAATCTTGGTTTCTAAGAATCAGGGCTTCTGGGAAAATGGCTAACTTCAGAACTAAGGCAAGGAAAGTATAAGATGATCTCAAAACAACATGTGCTTTCCAAAAAAGCAAGGAAATGCTCAAAGAATAATGGGGGTGTGTCAACAGAAAAGTCAGTTTGAATAAGCTACCACTAGCCACAGCAGCAGCCAAATATGGGATAACTGAGCATCAAAATAAATGATAGTAGAGATTATAGGCGGAGAAGGCAATGGCAAGCCACTCCAGTACTCTTGCCTAGAAAATCCCATGGATGGAGGAGCCTGGTAGGCGGCAGTCCGTGGGGTCGCTAAGGGTCGGACACGACTGAGCGACTTCACTTTCACTTTTCACTTTCACACACTGGAGAAGGAAATGGCAACCCACTCCAGTGTTCTTGCCTGGAGAATCCCAGGGACGGGGGAGCCTGGTGGGCTTCCGTCTATGGGATCACACAGAGTCGGACACGACTGAAGTGACTTAGCAGCAGCAGCAGCAGCAGCAGAGATTATAGGGCTTCCCTGGTAGCCCAGCAGGTAAAGAATCAGCCTGCAATACTGGAGACCCTGGTTCAATTCCTGGGTCGGGAAGATCCACTGAAGAAGAGACAGGCTACCCACCCCAGTATTCTTGGGCTTCCCTGGTGGCTCAGATGGTAAAGAATCTTTCTGCAATGAGGGAAATCTGGGTTCAATCCCTGGGTTGGGAAGATCCCTTGGAGAAAGTCAAGGCAACCCACTTCACTATTCTTTCCTGGAGAATCCCCATGGACAGAGGAGCCTTGCGGGCTACATATAGTCCATGGGGTCACAAAGAGTCGGACATGACTAAGCACAGCACAGCACAGCAGATTATAACCTATTAAACCAGGTGACCATAATAACAAAAACTCACATATTTGTAAATTTAAAGATATTTGCATAAATTCAAAGCATTCCTCACAAACTACTTATCAACTAAAAATGAAAAACAATGTGAAACTTTACAATGGCAGATACCCCTTTATCAAAGGACCAAAGTGAACATCATTATCATGAGATGAACTGAAATTGTACACTAAATGACACAATGAGAATACAGTGCCAGGAAGGGATCCAGAATAAGTCACTGTGGCATAAAAATGATTTTAAGTTAAAGCCATTTGAGTTCCTAAAGTCCCTTATCTGTCTAAAAGCAGAGCCTCTCAAAAGAACCAAAAAATTCAATTGTCATAAATCCCATCCCTGGGAACAACTCCAATCTTCTTTTTCAGAAGAAGTAGTTAGTATTACAACCAAACAGTCACAAAACTATTATATATTCCATCTATTCTCCTAAGGTCCACTTATCTTTCAAAAAGTCATTTTTTCCTTAAGTGCTCTTTCTTTCTACTCCCCTTCTAGGAAGTTATTTGTTCTCCCAGAATTGTCCCTCTGGCCCTTCCCATTCCCTATTAAGATGGTATAAAAGCCCCAAATCCTAACTGCCTCTTTGAGTCATATTTCTTTCTGAACTCCTGTACATACGTGCATTAACTTCATTTTTCTTTCCTCTTCTAATCTGTCTTTTGTCAGTTTATTTCAAAGGTCTCCAAACACTGAACTAAAGATGGTAAAGAAGTTATTTTCCACCCCCAAAACTGGTTCTTTGATATTCACACCAAACACAAATCTAACAAAGAAGCATCAGACAAACCCACACTAAAAGACATCCTACAATAACTGGCCTTTCAAGATCATGAAAGTCTGGGAAAGACTAAAGAAGCATTCCAGACTGAAGAAGACTAAAGAGACATGACTACTGAATCCAACACACGATTCTGGACTGGATCCTTTACTGAGATAACTGGCAAAACTTGGGTAAAGCCTGAAAATTAGATGGTGGTAATGTACCAATGTGAAAGTTTTGAATTCAGTGGTTATAGTGTAAGTTATGTAGAAAATGTCTTTGTTTGTAAGAAATGCACACTAGAGTCCTTGAAGGTGAGGATATCATGCCAACAAGTTATTGAATATTTTCAAGTGATTTAGGAAAAAATGTTCTTTGTACTATACTTGCAAAAATTCTGTAAGCATAAGATTAAAAAATAAATAAATAAACACTTCCAAAAATGGCACTGGTTTGCTTTATTGCCTTATCCACTTATCCCAACATGGTCAACTGCTGGTTTAAAACAAATCTCTAGTGTCAATGGGAGGTGCCATTTTGACTTTTCCAAAACTTCCACTTGACAAATGCAGCCTCCCAACAGTAGCCAAGTCTACAATCCACTGTGGTTTCTCTAGAGCAACACTGATAACTGATTCTTAACTGAATAAGAAGGTCACGCCCGCCCCCCCAAATTCAATCTTATCAGAATTAAGGCATGAGTTCATTAGCATTTCAGTTGGGCTTTTGAAATAATCACTCTTGTCATGTTCATTGATTATAATTTTGCTTTGTTTAAACAAGGAATATGTCACATGAACAGGAGCAATATCTCAATTGTGCATGGGTCTTAATACTATAAAATTACATCAAATGAAATCCTTCTACCAGATAGACTTCCTAGTACTATTAAATTCAAAGAAATATGAAATCTTTTGTCACATGGTTCTTTTCACATTTAAGCAACTACTATGTATTCTCTTTAAATGAAAACTTACTAGAAAATGCCCACAATTACAGTTATATCATTCCGTTCCGTTCCGTTCCGTCGCTCAGTCGTGTCCGACTCTTTGCGACCCTGTGGACTGTAGCCTACCAGGCTTCTCTGTCCATGGGATTCTCCAGGCAAGAATACTGGAGTGGGTTACCGTTTCCTTCTCCAGGGGATCTTCCCGACCCAGGGATCGAACCCGGGTCTCCCGCATTGGAGGCAGATGCTTTAACCTCTTAATAGATATATATCTTTAACGTAGAAGTTAATGTTAAAGATATTTAACATTTTATCATTTCACATATTCTGAATCCATTTGAATTTCCCTCAGCCTTTTAGTTGTCACTTACTGAAGAGATCCTAATGTATAAAATGAGAGCAAAGCAGTACACCCAAAACCATGAGGTTGGTGTTCCGTCCCTCCCTAAATCCTAGACCACACCGGGAATCCCCATTCACAGAGAATTCACAGAAGAGCTCTGATCACAAGGACACTTGAAAGTCTGCCCACAAGATTAAAAAACACTCAATTCTACAATTTAAATAAATTCACTTTAGTTTCAAAAATCTTGACACTCGGCCTAGCATTTTATTTTAAATAAATATAGTGCACAGTTTTGTTGTTAGTCATATTATATAAACTGCAATATGACAGACCTTCTAAAAACAAAAAGGTTAACTTACATGCTTTTCTCATGTTTGAAGATCACAACCTACTTCAAGAACATGATTCACTGTTTTAACTTAAAGTGACTTTTTATTAAAGAAACAGAGAGGAATTGCTCTTCATCCATAAGGCATAATATTCCAGAGAGAAACACTGCTGCAAAAATCACATGGTGATTTGCTGTAATTAATCCTGTCTTCCCAAATGCTAGGTCACAGGTTTTTAAGATGTTAAATTATCTTCCTTCTTTATCTAACCACCTGCTATTCATGAGATATCAAAATACTTTATAAGAATGACAGTCAAGAAAAAGAAAAAATCCCCTCTGTCTGAAGCATTTCCTGTCCATCAACTCATTGAACTTGAGCCAATCCTGCCATAATGGGATGTGGGAAATACATTATTAAGTAGAACTAAGTAAGGCTGGCAGTTCTGCTCTAGTCCCCCAGAAGCCTGTCAGATCCCAAGTAGTTGTAATGATAAACTTGTGCAGAGAAGCTTGGCATGCCCGGGGGTCCAAACTGTCCTGAGATAATTTATTTAAGATTACCTCTGACTTCATAAAACAGTGTATTTCAAATAAAGAAAGCATGCTAGTTCAGAGGGTAAAAATGTAAACAACCACTTAAAGGTACATACTAAAATTTAAAAACAGGCTTTGAGGCATCATATGTCAGTTCATACTCTACGAAAGGCCAGTGTCAAGACAGAATTAGAACTAAAAGAGATTATTGGGAGAAACACCTGTGACAGATAAAGAGGGAGGGTTCAGGAAGAAAGAGAGGAACCCACAGACCACCATAAACCCTTGGCAATCATGAAAAGAAAGAAGGATTGAATAGGAGACTCGTGTTCAGCTCTGAGAAAGTCTGCCAGCTTCGCCTCAAGTGTACTGCTCACTAGAATGAGTCCCCTCTGGGCAGAACTGCCTTGGCTCCAGTCCCTTGCCATGCTCAGTCATCACCCCTGAAACCCACCAGAAGATATGGCACCTGCAGGCTGCTGGCCAACTATTAATACTCCCACAGAAGCGGTTCAGAACAGCAACCTCATCAATGGCTTCAATGCAGAAACAATAAAACTAGCTAAAGAGTACACATATACTTACCACACAAGCCTTTCATGTCATTCTGCTGCTTGGAAAGACTTCCAGGGTTTTCTCATTTTGAATATGATAATGTCCAAACTCCTTGGCAAAGCACATACGTTGCTTTGGGTTCTGGACCCTGCTTTCTCTGGTCAACTCCATTCCCACCTCTTCTCCATAAGCATCCCACCTATGCTCTAGGCAGGTATATTCACTCCTGCTCCCCACGTGCCACACACCCATTTTGCTTCCCTGACTCTTCTCAGGCTCCTTTCTTTCCTGATGTGTCTGGTTCCCCAGCCTTATCCAAACCGACAACACCTGACAAATGCATACTGGGCCATTCAGAGCCTAGAGTCAGAATTCAGGGAAAGTAGATTAAAAAAAAAATAGGAGGCTGGGATCAGAGGATGGAGAGTGGAGACTACAGCAATGCTAGAACAAATCACAGGGTCTCAGAAGAGGTCTGTCATACACTTTTGCCAGTCCCATGCATAGTTGGAGAAAAATCCTTGAAAAATATCCACCTGGGCAGAAAACCTGGAGCACTCTTTTTAGTGTGTCACTCTGCTAAGTTTCCACTCATCCTTCAAGAGTCCCACTGGGTCTGGAAGCCGTGCAATCTGCTTTATCTAATCAGTCAGAGCTCCTGCCTGCCTCTCTCCATCAGACCACTACAGTACTGTACACATTGGAGCACTTTTTATATTGTACTGAGAATACTGTTTCTTTTTTTTTAATTCTATTGAAGCATAGTTGATCTACAATGTTGTGTTTCACTTCTGCTGTACACAAAAGTGACTCAGTTATACATATATATATATATAAATTCTTTTTCATATTCTCTTTTAGTATGCTTTATGCTGTGCTGTGCTAAGTTGCTTCAGTCGTGTGTGATGCTTTGCCGCCCCATGAACTGTAGCTCACCAGGCTGCTCTGTCCATGGGGATTCTCTAGGCAAGAATACTGGAGTGGGTTGCCATGTCCTCCTCCAGGGGAACTTCCCAACCCAGGGATCAAATCCAGGTCTCCCACATTACAGGTGAATTCTTTACCAGCTGAGCTTCCAGGGAAGCCCATTGCTATGGCTTTTCACAGGATATTGAATTTAGCTCCCTGTGCTATACAGTAGGACCTTGTTGCTTATTCATCCTACATATAATATCTGTTAATCTCAAATTTCTAATGTTTCCTTCCCTCACCCCATGGTCCATATCTACTTCCTTACTACCCTAAACTTCTCAACTACATCTTAGCAAGCTTTGTGTGCCTGCTCTTTGCAGTGGAAGATAGTTTAGTAACAACACAAGTTTGATGAATGAAATAAATTTATCATGTGTTAGAATACAGATGATATGCAAACAATCCATCAATACAGTTGCTATATAAAAATAAAATGAATTTCATAAATCAGGCTTGAGATGTAGTCTCTTAAAATCTGCTCCAAAAGAAAATCGTCATCCAGTTTGTGAGAGTCAAGTTTCCTTTTCACATGAATCTTTATATACCTTTTCTGTTCTGTAAATGCCATTTGTAGGCTGATCTGCAATATAAATTATTTCTCTACTTTGATTTTTTTTTTCTCCTCTCAGTTGGCAACAACTTGAGGGCTATCTCTTCTATTCATCACTTGCTTGCAGCCCCATGGTGGGTGGTGGTTCAGTCGCTAAGTCTTGTCTGACTTCTACAGCCCCATGGACTGTAGCCTGCCAGGCTCCTCTGTCCATGGGATTTCCCAAGCAAGAATACTGGAGTGGGTTGCCATTTCCTTCTCCATGCAGCCCCATGATATTGACCAAATTGAGTATCTTCATGTACATAGGTGTAAAGGTATAATCGATGTTAAATTATTGAGATAATTATTTGACTAGAGATATTAGTAATTTAGGTAACAAAGTTCCTGGGTTTGAATTACTTAGATCATTATTTTAATAATCTTTGCTAAACTTTGCAAATGCAGACAAAATATATGTCTTAAGCACAATAATCCTACTAGTAATCTCCTGGTCTAAATGAGGAGAAGCTATTAATCCTGCTGCTAAACATCTGTGATATTTCAGAGTCTTGATAACTGTCAAATTCCAAAGTGAGCTGAATCCCTAGATAAAAGAAAATATTCCATTAGAATTTTTTCCAATTTTACTTCTATCACTATTATTCAGAAGGTACCTAAAATATGTTTAAGCACTTTCTGATGCAAAGTTGTTTCTCCTCCTTCTCTTACCACCTCACCCACACTGTCTTAATATGAGACTTTAAGAGCATTATTATAATTGCAGGAGCCTTTTACATTATGTAAGGGAGTCTTTACGCCATCAATATGAAAATAAAAGGAATGCTTATTAAAATCAGGTACAGTGCACTCAAACCAAGAAAATCTGATTATACACTCGTGGAGGCTTACATTCAACATCAAGTAGAAAAAGGGGGGAAAAAAGAGCCTGTCATGAGCTTTGTCATGAAGATTAAAGAAAAATAAAAATGTGGAGAAGCCAACTATCAAGAGGTCAAACAAAGCCTGGCTGGGAGGCCAAGACATAGAGACAATCAATGTGAACTACTCTAAGATTTTAGTCTTGAAAGAAAAGAGAAAGGAAAGCAGTGAGAAATAGAGACACAATTAAGCAGAGGATATCAGTTCAGTTCAGCTCAGTTCAGTTGCTTAGTCATGTCGGACTCTTTGCGACACAGCATGCCAGGCCTCCCTGTCCATCACCAACTCCCGGAGTTCACTCAAACTCATGTCTATTCAGTCGGTGATGCCATCCAGCCATTTCATCCTCTGTCGTCCCCTTCTCCACCTGTCCCCAATCCCTCCCAGCATCAGAGTCTTTTCCAATGAGTCAACTCTTCGCATGAGGTGGCCAAAGTATTGGAGTTTCAGGTTTAGCATCAGTCCTTCCAGTGAACACCCAGGACTTATCTCCTTTAGGATGGACTGGTTGGATCTCCTTGCAGTCCAAGGGACTCTCAAAAGTCCAACACCACAGGTCAAAAGCATCAATTCTTCGGCACTCAGCATTCCTCACAGTCCAACTCTCACATCCATACATGACCACGGGAAAAAACATAGCCTTGACTAAACGGACCTTTGTTAGCAAAGTAATGTCTCTGCTTTTTAATATGCTATCTAGGTTGGTCATAACTTCCCTTCCAAAGAGTAAGCATCTTTTAATTTCATAGCTGCAATCACCATCTGCAGTGATTTTGGAGCCCCCCAAAATAAAGTCTGACACTGTTTCCACTATTTCCCCATCTATTTGCCATGAAGTGATGGGACCAGATGCCATGATCTTAGTTTTCTGAATGTTGAGCTTTAAGCCAACTTTTTCACTCTCCTCTTTCACTTTCATCAAGAGGCTTTTTAGTTCCTCTTCACTTTCTGCCATAAGGGTGGTGTCATCTGCATATCTGAAGTTATTGATATTTCTCCCGGCAATCTTGATTCCAGCTTGTGCCTCTTCCAGTCCGGCGTTTCTCATGATGTACTCTGCATATAAGTTAAATAAGCAGGGTGACAATATAGTTTTCTGTTTAAGACAGAAGAGTTTTCTTTCTGTCAACAAAACTGACAAAGTGAAACAAAATAAGCTAAAGTCAGGGAATAAAAAGTGAGAAGTTACTTTGTTTGGAATTCAGGACATGCATCAGGTATAGCTCTGCTGGTAGTCATGTACGGATGTGAGAGTTGGACAATAATGAAGGCAGAGGGCTGAAGAATTGATGCTTTCGAACTGTGTTGCTGGAGAAGACTCTTGAGGGTCCCTTGGAAAGCAAGTAGATAAAACAAGTGAATCCTAAAAGAAATCAACCCTGAATACTCTTTGGAAGGACTGATGCTAAAGCTAAAGCTCCAATATTTTGGTCACCTGATGTGAACAGTTGACTCATTGAAAAAGTCACCGATGTTGGGAAAGACTGAAGGCAGAAGGAAAGGGTGACAGAGGATGGGATGGTTGGATGGCATCATCGATTCATCAGACATGAACTTGGGCAAACTCCGGAGGATGGTGAGGGACAGAGAAGCCTGGCATGCTGCAGTCCATGGGGTCACGAAGAGTCAGACACAACTTGATGACTGAAAAACAACGATCAGGTATATAGAGTCTCCAATAGCACACCGGGAAAATGGAAATCAGATGAGAGAAAACTACGCATTAATGTAGATTAATCTCACAAATGTGAGTGAAAAGCCTGGTTTCAGAAGATATTATCATTGCATTTATATTTTTGAAAGGCTCTATATTTTATCTAAGGACTTCTTATAGAATATACTTGTTGTTGTTTAGTCTCTAAGTCATGTCTGACTCTTTTGCAACCCCATGGAATGTAGCCCACTAGGCTCCTCTGTCCATGGGGATTTCCCAGACAAGAATACTGGAGTGGGTTGCCATTTTCCTTCTCCAGTAGCATTTATATTAAATAGCATGTGAGATTATTACAAAAGATTTTTAAAGAGACATACATACGTGATTAAACTATAAAGAAAAAGGGGAAAATAATATAAAATTTAGGATATTGTTTGGAGGAGACAAGGAAGAGTGATCAGAGCACATAACTGTTCAGAAGTATCAGAAAGGATCTAGTTTTAAGCTAAACTAATTGTTTGTTATAGAGTTATTCTTTACACTGCACATACATTTTATACTTCTTGTTTATACATGTGGAATGTTGTCTGCACTTTATAAAATCAAATATAGACAGAAATTCCTTGGTTATGTTATATGTTAATGAAAGGAGCCAAGGTGAATGTTAGAAAAGGATAACCAATAGAGGTGGACGTGGATCTCAGAAGAGAAATAGTTTATGAGTTCCTGAGATGGATGAATGAACCTTTCAGGGGAGGGTCAACTATTCCCAGAGGTCAGGGAACGGTAGAAGGATGAAAACATGAAAACAAGCATGTGGTGGCTTGAAGCAGATGTGACTGCTGATTTTGCAAATCAAAACCACTCAAACATTGACAATTTCATATGTCTGTTCAATATGTAGAAAGGCTGTGGTACAGTGAGGTGGTAAGCATTGCAGGTTTGTCATCCGGACCAGGAAACAAGAGGTGAGGACACCTGAGGAGGATGGTGTGAGCCAGCACATGGAGAGCACAAGAGACTCCCAAGAGGACCTCCAGCAGTGCTGAAAGCAAGCTCCAGGCTGCAAACCACAACTGTGTAAGGGCCGTGATTTGCAAAGTGGCGGTGTTGCTTCCAGCAGCCCTGAGCAATCCAGTTGTCAGAGGTGAGTGACTGTTCACATGAATGTGAGTGCACATCCTTTCTCCCCCTTAGAATGACTCTCCTACCATGAGACAAAATCAGCTAATGGAAAGTAAATGGTATGAAGAGATCAAAACAAATTGCTTCCATAGTGGATTTAAGTGAGTAGAGCAAGTCTTCAAAGTTTCTTGTATAAGAACGATTCACTGAAAAACCATAAAATGATCCAAGCTTTTGCAGTTCAAATATGAGCTATCAAAGACTATACATTTTTCTTTCAAAATTCTGTAATATTAAACATACATTTGCTTCTTCCGATAACACTAATCACACAAGTGACCACCAGTGTAAATTAGCAGGAAAAAAAAGTCTTCAAATTAAAAAAAAAAGAGAGAGAACTATGTCTGGACACCTTTTATCAAAATAATAACAGTAATGAAGAAGATTCCACTATTCAACATAATCTAGAATTTGCTTGGTATGAAAGTGATACCTTTTTTTGGTGGTACATTCTGTCTGAACAAGGAGAAAGGAATCTGTTATCTACTGTCACCAAAAACTAATTACTGTGAATGTTCTGTTACATTTATCAACAGAATTCAAATAAGTAATTAGTGATCACTAATGCAGTCACATGTCAGATAACCTCTCATCATCAGTGTGAGGAATTCGACAGATGTTCCATCCATGTGTTTTTCCCAAATGATTTTACCTGGTGCAACTGCACCTAGAGATAGAAAAAGAGATGCAAGGCAAGGCTGCCAGTGACAGAAACAATACGAAATTAAGCCATGGCAGATTTGGAAGATGAAGTGTGCACTGATGGGTATTTATTTCTTTATACTTTCCTAAATTATATGATTTTGTAAAGAGAAAAGATTGCTGGGAGAAATATCAATAACCTTAGATATGCAGATGACACCACCCTTACGGCAGAAAGGAAAGAAAACTAAAGAACCTCTTGATGAAAGTGAAAGAGGAGAGTAAAAATGTTGACTTAAAATTCAACATTCAGAAAACTAAGATCATGGCATCTGGTCCCATCACTTCATAGCAAATAGATGGGGAAACAATGGAAACAGTGAGAGACTTTATTTGGTGGGGGGGCTACAAAATCACTGCAGATAGTGACTTCAGCCATGAAATTAAAAGATGCTTGCTCCTTGGAAGAAAAGCTATGACCAACCTGGACAGCATATTAAAAAGCAGAGACATTACTTTACCAACAAAGGTCCATCTAGTGAAAGCTATGGCTTTTCCAGTAGTCATGTATGGATGTGAGAGCTGGACTATAAAGAAAGCTGAGCACTGGGAAGAATTGATGCTTTTGAACTGTGGTGTTGGAGAAGACTCTTGAGAGTCCCTTGGACTGCAAGGACATCCATCCTGTCAATTCTAAAGGAAATCAGTCCTGAATGTTCATTGGAAGGACTGATGCTGAAGCCGAAACTCTAATACTTTGGCCACCTGATGCAAAGAACTGACTCATTGGAAAAGACCCTGATGCTGGGAAAGATTGAAGGCAGGAGGAGAAGGGGACAACAGAGGATGAGATAGTTGGATGGTGTCAGGAAGCTTAACAGGAGGCTTCCTGTGTGCTGTTTTGGATCTGTCAGGAATTCTCTGTTTCTTATTAAATTAAGAGGAGAGGCAAGCCTCTCCCCGGGGCTGAGGAATCCAGGTATTTCCTTCTTTAGTTTTTCCATATGATGATAAGTACCCTCTTCCTTTTTATGAACTATATGGTAAAAGTGACTATTTACAACTCTCTCTCTTTCATATGGATGACCTCATGTTTCCTTGATAACTTGTAAGTTTTGATTTTATCTCTGCTGAAAATAGCTATCTTGTAAGACAGTATAAATACCTACACAAAGTTGAATAAAACACCTTTGCTCCATCAGAGCTTTGGTCCCCGTGTCTTGCTTTCTCTCTCTCTCTCTCCCTGTTTCTCTTTTTCAGGCTAATTCCTGGAGTGTAGAGGCTCTCTGTGTTCACTTTCCTGCCCGGGCTTCTAAGACCCTCTTGAGAAGGCGCTCTGTGCCTTCACCCCATCGAGAGGGCGCCTGAGGCCTTCGTGAACAGAGCAAGCCCCGTGCAGGGGCTTTACTGGCTTTCTGTGTAAACCAAGGAAGATCAGCCTCTTTCTCTCTCCTTTACTTTCTCATCGGTTGACTCCGGACCACCAGGTTCTGGTCCATTAAAGGACCAACAGGATGGCATCACCAACGCGATGGACATGAGTTTGAGTAGGCTCCAAGTTGGTGAAGGACAGGGAAGCCTGGCATGCTGAAGTTCATGGTGTCGCAAAGAGTCAGACATGACTGAGTAACAGAACTGAACTGAACTTTCCTAAATTATACGGTTTTTTAAAGAGAAAAGGTGAGTATTATTTTCACAAAACCACCACCAACAACCACCACAAAAACAGCCCCCTCGTTTCCTCTCAGGAAATTTGAATTTTTGTAACTTTTATCACATCAATTTAGGATATTATTAATTTAAAAGAACTGGTACATTAGCAGATGAATGGATAAGAAAGCTGTGGTACATATACACAATGGAATATTACTCAGCCATTAAAAAGAATACATTTGAATCAGTTCTATTGAGGTGGATGAAACTGGAGCCTATTATACAGAGTGAAGTAAGCCAGAAAGAAAAGCACCAATACAGTATATTAACACATATATATGGAATTTAGAAAGATGGTAACAATAACCCTGTATAAAAGACAGCAAAAGAGACACAGATGTATAGAACAGTCTTTTGGACCCTGTGGGAGAAGGCGAGGGTGGGATGATACAGGAGAATGGCACTGAAACATGTAAAATATCATATGTGAAATGAATTGCCAGTCCAGGTTCGATGCATGATACTGGGTGTTCAGGGCTGATGCACTGGGATGATCCAGAGGGATGGGATGGGGAGGGAGGTGGGAGGGGCGTTCAGGATGGGGAACACATGTACACTCATGGTGGATTCAAGTCAATGTATGGCAAAACCAATACAATATTGTAAATTAAATTAAATTAATTAATTAAAAAAGAAGCAAATAGTGCTGTTTCCTCAATAAAATATTAATAGGACTCAGTAAAAGAACTGGTAAAAATCCAAAATGTCTGAGGATTTTCTCAAAATTCCAATAAAATTCTAAGCAAACAAAAAATATATAAATAATGCAGCTAAGACATGGAAACAAATGTCCATCAAGAGATAAATGGTTAAAGAAGACGTGGTACATGCCTATAATAGAAAACTACTCAGCCATAAAATATAAAAAATAATGACATCTGCAGCAACATTTTTGGACCTAGAGGCTTATCATACTAAATGAAGTAAGTCAGAAAGAAAAGACAAATACCATGTGATATCGCATATATGTGGAATCTAAACTTCGACACAAAGGAGCTTATTTACAAAATAGAAACAGACTCATAGACCTAGAAAACAGGTTTGTGGTTTCCAACGGGGGACAGGAGAATGATGGAGTGGGAGTATGGGAGTAGCAGATGAAAATAATTATATATAGAATGGATAAACAACAAGGTCCTACTGTTTAGTACAAGGAAGTTAAATTCAATATCCTATTATAAATCATAATGGAAAATATGAAAAAGAATATATATGTATATGCAAAACTGAATCACTTTGCTGTACAACTGAAACTAATACAACATTGTAAATCAACTATACTTCAAAAAACAAATTTTTAAAATACATAAATAAAAACGATATAAAAATTTTTCTTAAAATTGTTCATCTTCTATACTATGACCTGCCAATATCTGCAGAGCACCCACTGTGTGTAAGAAACTGTCAGTCCCATGTCCATAAATGTCAGAAATATTAATAAATATAAAGTCTGAGAGTAGAGAACATTTTTAAAAGCTTTAGTTGTTTTCTTAAGCCACCCCCAAAATGTAAACTGTGCTAATTTTGCACACAAGTTCATAGTGTATGTCTGATACTTAATAATAATAATTTGAAAATGACTCCAAAATCAAATGTCCTTTATCACCATTTTCATACTTAAATATTAAAGTGTTAAGTTTTAGCCACTGAGGACACCATCACAAGTTTGATATCCCTGCCCTTTTTGTAACTGCTGTCAAAAACAAGACCACATTGTTATGGGCTCTGGATTTTAACTACCATTAAGTGTAGTATTTCCTTTAAATTCAATCACAGGACTTCCCTGGGCATCCAGTGGTTAATACTCCAGGTTTCCAATGCAGGGGGTTCGAATTTTAGGTCTGGTCAGAAAAATAAGACCCCACATGTTGTGCAGCACAGCCAAAACAAATAAAATAAATAAAATAATGAGCTGTGAGGTAAAGGGCATTAAAATTCAAGTCAGAAGATCAGTGCTTAAAAAAAGAAAAAATTCAATCAGACTCTGATCCAGCTAGTAACCTTCTGGAATATATAACACAATCCAGTCAAGGAGTGTGGGATGAGTTTCTTCTAACATCATTACCAGCAAAACCTTCCCCATCTGACCAGTGAATTTAAAAGCAATTGTTCTGAACAGATATCATGTTCATTAACTTTTTATTTAAAAAAAATCACTTCCTAATGTCAGGTTTCATAAGAGATTTGTAAAGATTACTTAATTAAGCATATAGGAGTCTCAGCCAGAACCTGAAATATTTCCTGAACCACTTTCACTCAAACTAGTTGTTTATTATAATCACTCCCTCTGAAGAAACAATTTGTGAGCTCTGTTCTTCCTGAGTATGCCTTCACAAATGCACTATTAATGTTTCAGATAGTATAATAGAACAGACTGTCCAGGGAAGGCAACGGGAACTGCTTTTCCACAGCCTCCAAAATTGCAGATTGATTTTGACATGTTTCAGCTGGCTGGCATTTCCACAAAGGGTTTCAACCACTTGGGAGAGGGGAAAACTGCTGACATGACCCTTTTTCCAGGCAACTCAATCCAGTTGCAAGAATTATAGCCAATCCATCGAGAATGGCTATACAGCTAGTCAGAATTATTTTGGTGGGAAAAGGGGTGAGGTTTTTCTCTTTTTTTCCCCTTCCTACACAGAAGGAACTATGAAGATAAATTTGCTGTACCTAATACAGTGTACTAAGTGACCAGTACTTTCAAAGCATTGAAATATAGTGAAAATAATGCAAGACAAGGAGAGAAGACTGGTGTTCTGGCATAGGTTCTAGCACTGGCCAGCTGGGTGGCCTTGGGTGAGTCACTTACGTGTTTTGGGACTTTAACTTCCTCAGCAGGGAAATGAAGGCAATGGGGAGCATGAATTTTCAAATCCTGACCCACTTACAAGTTTAGGATTCTGTGATTCACTCTTCACTAAAGGGTCATGAGACTTTTGCAAGAAGACAAGTAAATCACACACGATACCCTATATTTGGACTTCCCTGGTGGTTCAGATGGTAAAGAATCTGCCTACAATGTGGGAGACCTTGGTTCGATCCCTGGGTGGGGAAGATCTCCTGGAGAAGGGAATGGCTACCCACGTACTCCAGTGTTTTTGTCTGGAGAATTCCAAGGACAGAGGAGCCTGGTGGGCTACAGTCCATGGGATCACAAAGAGACCCAACTGAATGACTTTGAACACCCTCTATTTACCCAGGACTATAACTTCTATTCTAAAGAGAACTTCCAAAATCCCATACCTACTGCAAGCTCCAGGATGTAAACTCAGCCTTCACTCCAAAGCTCTGCGCGTACCATTTGACATCTTAACAAATGCATAGAAAAATGCCAAAAAAATAAATTAGCAAGGGCACAGTCAGCCAGACATGAAGTGAAAAGGATAATCTGTGCCAAAAAATGTCCTCCCACGTGTAAAGAAACTGGTAATTGGAAGTAAGAGGAATCCCCCACCTCCAGGAACAGACTGTGCAGAGGCGGGGCGCCCCTGCCAATATCCAAACCTTTGCCAGAAGCAGAAGCAGTGTGGGGAGAGAAGAAAGCTCTTCCACCCCCGCTACTCCGAGTATTTACAGGGAAGCATTCTAACTTCTGGCAGGAAGCTGCTGGCAGAAGTAAGTATTCCCCTCTGTAGGAGCGGAAGGGAATTCAGTGAGACCATTGTGCAACAGCAAAATCAGATCAAGTCTTGATAAAGGGTCTTTCTTGCACACCAGTTCAGCATTTCCCTTGAAACAGTCCCAGGCTTTACAGACTCTAGACTGGGTAGAGGGCAAGGGTGGTGGCTCCTTCCACACAAAGCAGTCAAGAGCCAAATCTTCTGGGGTTGATAAAGGTTTCTGAGAAATGGACAAATATTGACTTCAAACGCTAACAACTGGCTTGAAAATAAGTTTATTGAATCCCGAAACACAGCCAGGGATGTGACTCACTGCTATTTCACCTCAACGATGAAGTGGTGTACACATAACAGGAGTGGAAACTATTTGATTACCCTGATTGAAGGGCAGCCTGTGACACTCAGTTTGTCAAACAAATCCTTCCTGAGAAGATGAGCTGACAATTCAAAAGATAAAACATGATTAGAAATTCTTCCCAATATAATTTATAAAAGCACATATTTGAACAACAAAGAAATGCATTCCTTGACCCAACCATAACAACACGGTTGCTTCAAGAAAATCATGGATTAAAATGGTTTATCGGTGCTGTTTAGTCTCTCAGTTGTGTCTGACACTTTTGTGATCCCATCGAGTACAGACCTCTAGTTTCCTCTGTCCATGGGATTTCCTAGGCAAGAATACTGGAGTGAGTTGCCGTTTCTCCGAGGATCTTCCCAATTAGTGATACTAAATGATGTTTTGGCCATCTCCTTAGTGTTGAGAAAGCTGTATCCTATGCTTCCCC
Source organism: Moschus berezovskii (assembly GCF_049115385.1). Lineage (NCBI taxonomy): Eukaryota > Metazoa > Chordata > Mammalia > Artiodactyla > Moschidae > Moschus > Moschus berezovskii. The sequence goes on along the minus strand of NC_142469.1, from coordinate 75,681,141 downwards.
AATGAAAAATAATCTTCCTGAAAAAAAGGATGTACTTTTATGCACGAACACAGAGGATGTGCTGAACATTCATACCTTTGATGCTGTTGCAATTATTAAAATCAAATCAGAAGAGTCCCCTTCCTCCCTGCAACTGGGACCCTGTCAGATCAGGGATATTGCAGCTGCACCGAAGACTGCATGGGCTTCCTTCCTTCTTCCCCCCGGAGCCTGAGACAGAACTCTAGCTCATCCCTGGCTATCTGGTGATTTGAGTGGGCTGGCAGGGTTGCAGGGGGTGGGGCTGCCCATGGAGGCTCACAAAGGAGGCACTGTTCCCTTGCTCTGCCTAAATTCCCAGCTGCCTGGGCAAACACTGCCTGGTCCTGTCCTCAGCCAGCATTTCAAGTAGAGAGGCTGAGGGTTTCCAAAGAACCAGGGCTGCTTCTGAACAAAAGATGGAGAGGGCTCATAAGCCCAGGACAGGTGCTCTTGCAGTCCAGGGGGTGTTCTCAGGGTTCTACCATGCCGCCCTCCGGACTCGGGGACCATATGTGTCCCGCAGAGTGGCCATTTCCAGGCACGTGCTGTGCTCTGACCCAACCCTCCTGGCTAGTCCGAGGATTTGAGAGCCTCGGGCTGCATTGTGGGCAAAGACTGTTAGGAGGTAACATAAGTTAAGAGTAATCTTTTAGCAGAACAGTTTGAGTTAAAATAAAGGGACTGAAAAAGAGAAAGGAAAAAAAAAGGACATGCTTTTAGCTGCAAACTAGTCAAAAAAACACTTAGGTAGAAAATGACGAAACACTGGCATCTTTTGTGGCTCAGGCCATGTGATCCCAAGGCAGTCTGGTCTGCTGAATGCAATCTTTGATCAGGCTCTTTATATGAAGCTGTTATTGGCACGGGAGGCTTGGAAATGATGTAAAACATCTGCCCACTGCACATGTGCCTTTGATGTTTGAGCTGGTCATTTCTGGCCCCCAGGCAATGGCGTGACCCGATTTGTTGAAAAATTACTTCATCGCTGTTGCCATAACACTAGGTGCGTACCTTTTTAAATAGTACTCTATTGCAAGAAATGATTCACTTTTTTCTCTGGTGTTTCTCCCTCATGAGATCAAACTCCTTGAAAGCAGGGACAGTAAAAGAAGGTAGCATGTCTTAACCCCCAGGCCCCTAGGTATTCCTCCCTCTATTATCTATTACAGATGAGCTTTTTTCGTCAAGACTTCTAACTTGATCTCAGCTTTAAGATTCTATATCTACTGACAACTTTATTCTATCCATTAGAGATACCTACATGTTTTCTTCACTCTTTAATTTTGCTGCTTAATTCTGTCAATTTATTCCGATTCAGTTTTACTCCTGCAATTCTATAAGGATGCACTGGCTGACTCAGTCTTATGGAACTGTAGCTTTACTAAACTATAAATGGTTATTAAATCCTACTGTGTGCCAAGAGATGAGCTACTCACTACAGAAACTGAAATGAATGAGAAATCAAAATGAGTACAATGTCAAAAATTCACAGTTTAGGGAATTATGGGGCTTTGACTTAAAGATGAATAGATGTTAGCTTAGCAAAGAAAAGAGAGAAAACAAGGAGGAGGGAACAGTTGGCAGAAAGGTATGAAAGTATGAGTGAATCTGGCATGTTGGAGTTTGAGTGCTAAAGCGTGTTGGGATACCACCCATAATAGTGAGTGTAAAAGATAAGCAGGTCACCAAGGACCATCTACATCATGCTAGAGAGGCTAACCTTCATTATAAAGGCAATGAAAGACACTAGGAAGCAAGACAATGGACAAGCTGGATATGAAATTGGAAGCAAAACGGCTGGTTTTAAGGACAGCTGTAATAATCTAAGCAAGAAAGGATCAAAACCTTCATGGAGGCCATTGCACTTGAAATGGATAAGAATGGACCATACCGAATAAAATGATAGGTGGGATTAACAAAAGGGATTCATAGGGATTTGCTGGGTAGAAACAGGGAAATGGTGAGGGGAGGAGTAAGAGATGAGAATCATTCTGATTTTTCATTCATTTTGGTTTCTATAGTGAGTAGCTCATCTCTTGGCACATAATAGGATTTAATAACCACTTACAGTTGAGTAATGTAAACATAAGGAAACATGGAAGGCATGTTTATTAGCATTTATTAAGCAGTTCAGGATATATTTTCCAAGTGATTGACTTGCATTACCTAATTTGATCTTCTCGAGAACCCTGGAAGACAAGTATCCATTTATCAGACGAGGACAATGGTGCAACAAAAGGAGAGATCATCTGCACAAGGTCACTGAGTTACCAAGGAACAAAGGAAGACTCTGAGTCCAGAGCCCTGCTCCAGTCCCTGGAATAAAGAATTCAGAAGGAAGTTGGAAACAGACAAGGAAATAAGATCATGAGTTCAACTGTACAAACATGGGGTTTTTGTTTCAGGAGTTTGTGAAATATGTAAGAGAAGATACCTTAGTAGGGCTAGCATTCATGATTCTGGAATTCATCAGGAGGTTCTAAGCTAGGAATTTAGGCGTCTTTAGGATATATGTGGCATTTGGAACCTGGGGGTGGAAGGTGTTATGAAGTTTTAAAAAAGAGGTGGAGAGAAAGAGAGAAAGAGGCACCTTTGATCTCTGCCTGGACCTTGAAGCCTAAAGTCTCAAGTACCCAATGCCACTTTGAGTGAACACATTGAATAATTCTGTCAGCAATCAGGGCAGGGAAAAGGAAGCTTGAGAAAATGGTGGTGGCACTAATGGTTTCGGAAACGAGACTTGAGGTTTTGGTGAGTCCTTGCCCTTTGGGTCCAGAAGAAAACAAAAAAATCCATATAATGAACCAACACAGTTACTATAACTGAGTAGGTCTTTAAGTGTCTTTTCCTTTTCGTTCCCTATTCAGTGTACTTCTGCCTGATGTGGGACCTGTGTTCAGAGAAAGACACAGTGCTGTCCCCTAGGGGTTGGCAGTCTGGTGGGGAGCAGGCACAGGCAAGCTATTAATAATGATTACATACACATTGGGCTTCCCTGGTGACTCAGCTGATAAAGAATTCATCTGCAATGCAGGAGATCTGGCTTTGACCTGGGTTGGGAAGATGCCCTGGAGAAGGAAATGGCTACCCACTCCAGTATTTTGGCCTGGAGAATTCCATGGACTGTATAGTCCATGGGGTCACAGAGTTAGACACGACTGAGCGACTTTCACTTTCACACATTTGGGGCTGTTGTATGATTATTGTATACAGTGATTTTTCAACTGTGGGTAATTTTGTCCTCAGAGGACAAAAGGCAATGTCTGGAGATATTTTTTTATTGTTCAACTTGGTCTGCTTTTAAGGCTGAAGTTACTGGCAAGAGGTGACTCAGTGGTAAAGAATCCATCTGCCAAGAAGGACATGTAGAAGATGGCAGTTCAATCCTTGGGTCGGGAAGATCCCCTGGAGGAAGGAAATGGTAACCCACTCCAGTATTTTTGATTGGAAAATCCCACGGACAAGAGGAGCCTTGGGGGCTACAGTCCATGGGGTTGCAAAGAGTCAGACACAACTGAGCACAGCACAGAAAGAGAAGTAGCGACTACAGACGTGACTAAACATCCTACAATGCACAGGACAATCTGCCACAACAAAGGATTGTCTGATTCAAACTATCAATAGTGAGAAGGCTGAGAAATCCTGCTGTAATGAGGGGGAGCAGACAAAGTCCAAGGCAGAGGGATGAAAACTCAAGGCTGCCTTGGAGGATTGAGCAACCTCAACATTGGGGCAGATTTCAAGAGAAAAAATTTCCCAGGAAATGAGTGGATATCTGATCTTAGTGCACCCATGTTCCTTGTTGAGCAGTATTCTTTTTTTTTTTAATTAATTTATTTTTTATTGGAGGCAAATTATTTTACAATATTATATTGGTTGGTTTTGCCATACATTGACATGAATTTTTTTTACAGTCCCAATCCATTATCGGCATTTATTAAGCACTTACTATATGCATGGACAGAGGAGGCGAGTGAGCTACAGTCCATGGAGTTGCAAAGAGTTGGAAACGACTGAGAGACTAACACGTATGCAATGCAATCCCCCCATGATATAGGGGAGAAATATTCATAAGAAAGATGGGTTCACACCCTTAAGAGTATAAAGAATACTAACTTTTAGCAAGCTTTTTCACATCCTTCATCATTTAAATCTCAGAGTAATTCCTGTGAAGCAGGTAGGACTTGCTGCACTTTGTAAATTCAGAAATGGCTCACTGAGATTAAATGACATACTTCAGACCACACAGAAAGTGGTGGTGCTACTCCAAACACTGACACCTCCTGCTCCTTCTGCTCCTTCTGCTCTCTGCATGACAGCACCCTGCAGAATGTGGGTCACACTCACCTGGCATGACAAAAGACACCTGTTATTTCACCAAAATGGGACACAGAAAGTTTGCTCTATAGCTACAGTGAAGAACTTCAGAGTCCTTCCTGGTTAAAACTAGATGACTGCAGGGGTAGGGGGAAGGATAAGTTAGGAGTTTGGAATTAACAAATACATACTACTATACACAAAATGGGCTTTCCTGGTAGCTCAATTGGTAAAGAATCTGCCTGCAATGCAGGAAACCCCAGTTTGATTCCTGGGTCAGGAAGATCTGCTGGAGAAGAGAAGGGCTACCCACTCTAGTATTCTTGGGCTTCTCTGGTGGCTCAGTTGGTAAAGAATCCACCTGCAATGTGGGAGACCTGAGTTCAATCCCTGGGTTGGGAAGATGCCCTGGAGAAGAGAAAGGCTACCCACTCCAGTATTCTGGCCTGGAGAACTCCAAGGACTGTATAGTCCTCGGGGTCTCAAAGAGTCAGATATGACTGAGTGACTTTCACTTTCACACATAAAACAGATAAACAACAAGGACCTGCTGTATGGCACAGGGAATTATACTCAATACCCTGTAATAAGCTATAATGAAAAGGAATCTGAAAAAGAATATATATATATATATATGCATGTATGTGTTACTGAATCACTTTACTGTACACCTGAAACTATAACAACATTGTAAATCAACTATGAAAGAAAGTGAAAGTGAAAGCCACTTGGTCGTGTCTGATTCTTTTCGACCCCATGGAATTTCTCCAGGCCAGAATACTGGTGTGGGTAGCCTTTCCCTTCTCCAGAGGATCTTCCCAACCCAGGGATCAAACCCAGGTCTCCTGCATTGCAGGCAGATTCTTTACCAGCTGAGCCACCAGGGAAGCCCTTAAATCAACTATACTATGATGTAAATCAACTATATGTTAATGAAAATAAAATAAAATCTTAAAAAAGAACACACTAGATAACTGAGAGGTATAATAAGATCTCGTTTCTCCAAGATCCAAACAACTGAGATAAAATAAGTAAAATTATATGACTTATAATCATGTCTATCAGGCCTGAAATCTTATAATCAAAGAAAATTAAATTATAGTCAAAAATAGTCTGAAGGCTGTTGGGCATTTAATGTTTTACACTTTTTTGGAAACCGATAAAGCATTCATTACATTACTTGATGAACAACCAAGAACAAGTTCCTTCACTTGAATAGAATATTCTTAGGTGGAGAATTGTTACTTCACATGGTCCAGTGAGAATCAAGGGAGAAGGTATGAACAAAGTACCTAGCAAGGTACACAGAGTACATACTAAAAAATGTTAGATATTTTCCTTCACAAAAAGATGAAGTTCAAGTTCTAAAGTGATAATTATCTCATACAGCCCTTGATATTTGGAAAGGCCACCTTTCACAGGGGTCATTACAGTGAAGCTGGCTTGGTGAAATACAGTTCCTGCTCAAGTGTGCATCCTAAGTTGCTTTAGTCGTGTCCTACTCTTTGTGATCCTATGGGCTGTACAGCCCACCAGAATCCTCTGTCCATGGGGTTCTCCAGGCAAGAATTCTGGAGTGGGTTGCCATACCCTCTTCCAGGGGATCTTCCTAACTCAGCAATCGAACGCGCATTTCTGGTCTCCTGCACTGGTAGGCAGGTTCTTTACCACTAGCACCACCTGGGAAGCCCAGTTCCTGCTCCTAGCTTTCCTTAATCCTGTTCTGCGAGCTCACACCTCGCTCTTCCCCTAACGGTTCAAACACTGACATATCTATTTCCCTCATCTTTATTCCCAGCACAGGCCTTCACTGCCCTTTTCAAAATCTACACTTAGCATTCTGGACAGCGCACTTCAGTAGAACATGCCCTGGGCTCGGAACCAGAAGACCCTTTCCCCACTTCTCAGTCTGCTTCCTGCTTTCACTAATATTCCACTAATATCTTGCTATATGACCAAGTCCTAATTCTAATTCTTTGTTCTCTGATATGTAAAAATTAGATGACTTTATTAGAAGATTTTCTATAATCTATGCTAGACTATAGTAGTATTTTCATATTTTATTTTATTTTTATAGTCAATATAAAATATTAGATGAATGATGAAATTTTCTTATAAGCATTTTTGTCTTCTTAAATATAATGATCAGTGTTAAAATTATTGCCATTCAGTGATATACTGAATGACATGTGTCATATGGTTTTGTAAGCATATATACCTTTAATGGTTGATGTAATTTACCTAAACTGAATACAATTTATGCTTTCTGTAAGGATACTGAAATGCTTCCTTTTTTTAGTCTCAGTAATTTTAGTGTTTATAATTGAGTGATGCAAGTATTTTTTAGGTACTGGAATTATTTTAAAAATCAAATATGTAAGCACATATTTGATTTTTTTATAATTTTTGATAATTTCTATTTCAAGAAATAAATATTTTATTCATTTTTATTTTATTATTAATTATTAATTGTTATTATTATCATTATTATGAATATAAAACATCATTATTAGATATTTTAAACATAAAATTTAATTGTCTTTGTTTCTGGTAACAAGATTGAGAAAGCATGATTACTTAAGCATGCCTCTTACAAAAAAAATCATTAGTAGGAAAAATAGAAAAACTATATGAACTTAGATTATGGAGTGAAAACACACATAATCAAAAATGCACATCACATCTACAGACTCTGTGCTCATCTAGGCAATGAGTTGTCACACTCTGAAGATGGGTCCCATTTTCCCTGAGTATATATATAATACCTCTCTTGAGAATGCATTCTGGGTATTATTTAATTTAGGAAGTATCCAGGTAGCTAATTTCCTAATACCATTATTTAAATTCATTTCCTTTTTAATTTTTTTTTCTTAAGGAGGAGATATCTGATCCTTATATTTGAAGGCTATTAATATAAACTTTCTCTTCTCCAGAATAACTCTAGTTCCTTTCACATTTTGCAACATCTTAATCAGGCCTTATGGCTCACTTAAACTTTGATTTCCCTCACATCCCTCTTCATTTGGACACCACTGAAGTGGACACAGTAATCTCCATGGACCATCCACGAGGGTACAGTAGAAGGTCGTTCAGTTCAGTTCAGTTCAGTTCAGTTCAGTCGCTCAGTCGTGTCCGACTCTCCGCGACCCCATGAATCACAACACGCCAGGCCTCCCTGGACATTTAAAGTTTCACTCTCATCTTTCCAGAGGGGAGTGTGCCTTTCTCCCTTCCATTCCCATACTACTCACCGTGAAAACATCCACCTGTAAGAAAAAACTATTCTGAGAAGCAGAAACTAAATTTTCAGTTCTCTAAGATACTGGCATACCTACTCCTCACATCTCTGTACCCTTTCCTACTTTCACAAAGGCAAACAGGATTTTTGAAACTTCCAAAGAGAAAACCCCCAGCAACTGGACAGGGCTCTGAGCTGCTCTAGTCAGAAAGTTTAAACTTGAATATTCCCAGGGCTTCCCAGATGGCACTAGCAGTAAAGAACCTGCCTGCCATTGCAGGAGATGTGGGTTTGACCCCTGAGTAGGGAAGATCTCCTGGAGTAGGAAGTGGCAACCCACTTCAGTATTTATGCCTGGAGAATCCCCATGGACAGAGGAGCCTGGCGGGTTACAGTCCACTGAGTCACAAAGAGTTGGACATGACTGACAAAACTTAGCATAACACATTCCCAAGTCTGGCTTCCAAAGAGCCTCACATAACTGTTCCAGGAAAACATAGTTAAGGGTATGGAAACTGTGTTATGATTTTGATCTAGAATTCCCTCTACAGATTTGAGTCCGCTTGGCTCAACCACTTGTAAACAAACTTGAAAAGTCACATGGTTGACACACAGGGTCACCTACCCTTTTAAACCCCTTTGCAAACAAACATCCCTTCTGATACAAAGGAATTATGAGCTTTTAATGTATTTTTATTATAAACGCAATAGGTCTAGGGGACAGTTACAGATAGGCAGCCCTTCCTTCTTTCTTTTCATGCATTTCAAATTCTTGCACCCAACTTCACCAAAGACATACTATCACAAGATAATAGAAGAGGATCATAAGGGTCAGATCTTCTTATAATTGATAATTAAAGGGCCCTCTTCTACCCACTCATTTTAACAGCATTAAAGGATTACTGATGAATGAGCTGTGTTGTGTGACTGCCTTCATCAGAAAATAAAGGTTTCCGGTTTAGAAACAGGTCCTCCAGAAGGGAGTGCTTGGGAATCCTTCAGAGGAATCTGTAAAAGGACTTGGCTTTCAACTGCTGCTGATGGAGAAATAGAAATGCTGACTTTTGAGCATGGTTTTAAATTAACAAGGAAAAATCTGCAAAGCAAATTTATTATAATATGTTCCAAGGTCATATCTGCTGAGATTACATTTTTACTAGTTTTTTTTTTCTTTCTTTTTTGAATGGGGGGGAGGGGCAGTGAAAAAGTATTTCAATGCCAATGACCTAGTTCAGTTCAGTTCAGTCGCTCAGTCGTGTCCGACTCTCCGCGACCCCATGAATCACAGCACGCCAGGCCTCCCTGTCCATCACCAACTCCCAGAGTTCACTCAAACTCATGTCCACAGAGTCGGTGATGCCATCCAGCCATTTCATTCTCTGTTGTCCCCTTCTCCTCCCGCCCCCAACCTTTCCCAGCATCAGAGTCTTTTCCAGTGAGTCAACTCGTCGCATGAGGTGGCCAAAGTATTGCAGTTTCAGCCTCAGCATTAGTCCTTCCAATGAACACCCAGGATCCATCTCCTTTAGAATGGACTGGTTGGATCTCCCTGCAGTACAAGGGACTCTCAAGAGTCTCCAATGACCTAGAGTAGCTTTTAAAAACCTGTGGTTTCCTTTCTGCCCTAAAATGTTGATGTTCAGAAGGGACAGAGATTGGGCACTGCTACATCTATAGTGGGGGCAGTAGTATCGGAATTCTCTAGGCCAGAATACTGGGGTGGGCAGCCATTTCCTTCTCCAGGGGATCTTCCCATCCCAGGGATCGAACCCAGATCTCCCACATTGCAGGTGAATTCTTTACCAGCTGAGCTACCAGGGAAGCTTGATGAGGCTAGAAGGCTTTTCTAATCACTTTCCCAGATTCTCTCTGCTGCTGCTGCTGCTAAGTCACTTTAGTTGTGTCCGACTCTGTGCAACCCCATAGACGGCAGCCCACTAGGCTCCCTCATCCCTGGAATACTCCAGGCAAGAACACTGTAGTGGGTTGCCATTTCCTTCTCCAATGCATGAAAGTGAAAAGTGAAAGTGAAGTCGCTCAGTCGTGTCTGACCCTCAGCGACCTCGTGGACTGCACCCTTCCAGGGTCCTCCGTCCGTGGGATTTTCCAGGCAAGAGTACTGGAGTGGGGTGCCATTGCCTTCTGCGAGATTCTCTCTACTGGTCTGAAAAGATCATCAGTTCCCACATGCCAGTGTTTATGGCTGACAATACAAGATTTCCTTCAGTGGCTATAAAAAGCAGACTGTAAATGTACACTACTGGGCCATCATAGCTTGCTCTGACACACAGAATCTGGGTCCAGTGCAACTTTCAGCTCCACCAAAACTTAGCCACTACCCTTTCAGCACAGAAGATTTCAAAACACCCAAGTGCCATGCATATCACACACCTTTCCTCTGAGCTTTGGTGAACAGGACAGGGTGGAACTCCTGTTTTACTTTATTAGAGATCATTTCAGGGATGGGAACCAAATCCCACAGAAACCCCCAAATCTCTTTTAATAATTAGATACTGAAATACTTTTCCATACTTTATAGATATTTTTTCCCAATGACTATACAGTCACTGTATAAATCCAGATACAAACACGAGTGAAATAAAAAAAGATAGGAGAATTCTAGATAATGTAAATTTAAAAGCCCTATGCTCACAAATATATTACAGTTCTCCTTAGCATAGCAATAGGATTTCAGAAAAAGCAGAATTTCTTCCTCAACTGAAGGATAATTTTCTCAACTGTTTATTTTGCATTTCAAAGCATGACCAAAGGGCAACAGGTCACCTTTAAAAATTCATCTGAAAATTCTTCTTGCAGTTTATTTATAATAATGTGAGATTACATAGTGTTATGAGTGAGTTGATGCTCAGACTCTTAAAAGGTTTTCAAAAGGAAAAGGACAGGCAAGATCAGTGGTTGCAAGGTTATAAACCTCTTTTAATCTCAAGCAGAACATAATGTAATTTTAAAATTACAGAATTGCAAAGAAATTAATTTTTCCTTTCAACAATGAGCTTCTAATTAAGGGCATTTTCTTTTTGGGAGGAATGAGGAGCAATCCTGCTAAAAAAGCCTCCTGAACAAAACAATCTGTAAACTTGTTTATAGGGTAAGTATTTTCCCAGAGTAGTGGTCTATCTTTATTGTGTGTTAAAAGTATTTATTGGAGAAACTTTGATTTGGCAAAATAAGACAACTATTTTATACAATAAGGTTAACAAAAGAAACGGCCTGCCAAATCCCTGACAATAAGCTGTTAGGAATTTAAAGGAACTCTGTTAGATCCTTGAAGAATAAACAGGTTGTAACAGTAATCATAAAAAGCCACCTTCAGGGTGACAATAGTCCATCGAGGCCCTGACTTCAGCCCACACTGCCGCTCACTCACCTCCAGGCACATGGTCCCAGCAGGGAGCCCTGGTCCCCACCAAACCAGGCTGTGGCGTAAGGCTAATGGAAATTAAAAGTTTTATCATGAGGTCTCTGTAACTGATAATTCCCTCAGAATGCATGCATGGAGCATAATGTTAACAAAGAAAATCCCATTTCTAGATAAAGACATTTTTCCTCCATATTTATATTCAAAAGATTGTATTAAACCTGATTGATAGTCTTCCTGTGTTTCTACCACTGGATGAGATGGTAAGAAAGATACATCCTTTTACAAAAAAGATAATAAATGTACTTCAAATGTTAACTGTTGTAATATTAAAAGAAAAGCAAAAATAATGCCAAAGTGTCTGACACGGTGAAGCTTCTAAGAAGAGAAAAAAATTCCATCAGAACACTTTAGGGAACAGCTATCTGCCTTCTGACAAGTTAACAATCACGATCTGATCATCACTTTAAAGGTTAAGCTTCATTTAAAAAATACCAAAGTGTCCAATGATACAGCTGAAAAACGCTTTTCTTTCCCAAGACTGGAAAGAAATTGCAAAGTTTTAAACATCAGAAGAATCAATATTTCCTTTTTAATTAATTAAAAACTATAATTTAGAAATGCTGGTAACAGACCATCATGTGGTCTTTAGAAAGGTATGTTTATCAAAACCTAAGTAACAAGACAGATATCTATAACAAACCAAAATTTTTCATAAATAATAAACTTATTGTATATAGGTACTCATAAAAACAACTTGTAATATTGAGAAAGTAATTAAGAAATGATTTCTTCTTTTTTCACATATTTGAATAAATTATTCCTATCAAAGTCTTTGAGTCCATTGGCCCTCAAAATTTTAATATTTGTCAGAATTATTTAAAAAATTTAAATACATTAATAATCCTTTGTACTTATAATGAAGACACTATTCAAACTTTGGATATTCATTTTTATCTCTATGCCAACAAAATGTGATTTACTGAAACACTAAAAATTAAAACTGAAGACATTTATTGGGTTTTGAACCTGACAGCTCATAATTTATTGATCAGTGTTTTCAGAGAGATCCAGGAAGTAATATCTAGATACACAGCTGAGTTATGAACTATGTTTGGGAAGCAGATTATCTGTCACTGCCAGGCATTCCAAGTGTTCAACTTTCAATTTTACTAAGATAGCTTCATGGATATTTCAAAACATCAAAATGAAAAAGGCCAAGAAAAGGACTGGTTATCTATTATCATTTAATACTCTCCATCTGGCTATGAGTTGGAACGCCAGGATGCCCAGACTTGCTGCCTCATGCTGTTTCATTCCACTCAGGATGCCACTGCTGACTTCTCAGCTATCAGGAAAAGTCAGCCTCTAAGTCTAGGGTTGCTCTTCCTCTGAACTAGTTAATACCTTTGACTTGATAAGACCTGCCCATCAATCAAAGTGACATTATCCCACCTGATGCGACAGGCACCCCTGAACCCCTCAGAGCTTCTGTCTTAATTCAACTGAATTATACCATCCAAAGACTAGAGAGTAGTCTTAAACACAATAGATAGAATACCACACCTAGCCTTAAGGAGCTCACACCATTCATCAGGTAAGAGGATGCACTTCCAGTCTGGAGTCCCTACCGGGCCAGAGCAGGTGCCGGGAGCCTGGCCACAAGAGAAACTCAATAGCAGTACCTTAGCAAAATTAGGAGAGAAACTTCCCTGCCCAGTGTATCTACTTTGCCCCTGCCCCCAGAAGAGAGAGAGAGAAGCTTCTTGGGGATGGGAAGGAGGTACTTCTACTGCTTTTTTTTTTTTTTTTCTGAAGTATAGTTCACTTTTCTAAAGGAAATTAACCCTGAATATTCATTGGAAGAACTGATGCTGAAGCTGAAGCTCCAATACTTTAGCCACCAAATGCAAAGAGCCAACTCATTGGAAAAGACCCTGAGGCTGGGAAAGATGGAAGGCAAAAGGAGAAGAGGGTGGCAGAGGACGAGATGATTGGATAGCATCACCAATTCAGCGGACATGAACTTGAGCAAATTCCAGGAGATAGTGAAGGACAGGGAAGCTTGGCATGCTGTAGTCCACTGGGCCACAAAGAGTCAGACACGATTTAGCAACTAAACACAATAGCTGATTTACAATGTTGTTTTAGTTTCAGAATTTCAGGTGTACAGTACAGTAAAACAGTATTTTTATAGATTATGTTCCATTATAATTTATTACAAGATAATGGCTATAATTCCTTGTGCTATAGTCAGGAAATTAAAAGACGCTTACTCCTTGGAAGGAAAGTTATGACCAACCTAAGTGACTTAGCAGCAGCAGCAGCAGATAGTATATTAAAAAGCAGAGACATTACTTTGCCAACCAAGGTCCGTCTAGTCAAGGCTATGGTTTTTCCCGTGGTCATGTATGGATGTTAGAGCTGGACTGTGAAGAAAGCTGATCGCCGAAGAATTGATGCTTTTGAACTGTGGTGCTGGAGAAGACTCTTGAGAGTCCCTTGGACTGCAAGGAGATCCAACCAGTCCTTTCTAAAGGAGATCAGTCCTGGGTGTTCATTGGAAGGACTGATGCTAAAGCTGAAACTCCAATACTTTGGCCACCTCATGCAAAGAGTTGACTCACTGGAAAAGAGTCTGATGCTAGGAGGGATTGGGGGTGGGAGGAGACGGGGATGACAGAGAATGAGATGGCTGGATGGCATCACCGACTCGATGGACATGAGTTTGAGTGAGCTCTGGGAGTTGGTGATGGACAGGGAGGCCTGGTGTGCTGTGATTCATGGGGTCGCAAAGAATCGGTCATGACTGAGCGACTGAACTGAACTGAACTGAACTGAACTGATACAGTATATCCTGGTGGCTATTCTATGTTATACACAGTAGTTCATTTGTATCTTTTCATCGCATACCCCAACTTATTTCAGGGCTGCAGCCCTGCTTGAGAGTCCTGTCTACTGGTCTCCAAAATGCAAGTGCTCAAGCCAGTATCCTTAGAGCTGAAATGGTTCCTTTTTTTTAAATTTTTTTGGTAACATTGCTGGTGACAATACCACCAATGGAAGAAAATAATTCCCCTTTCACTCTCCATTCAACTATTTTTGTTGTCCTGAGGGAGACATTAGGTCCACTTTTACTACTTATGCTCTTAGATCTACAACAGAGACAGTAGAGAAGTCACTCTTTGTGTATCAGTTTTAACTGCTGGCATGAGCAAAGCAACTCAAAGGTGCTGGAAAGTACAACTCTTCTCCCTGGAAAGGCAGGGGAAGACTCTACAGAAGAGGTGCAGTTGAAGTGGGTCTAGAATGAAAAATGCTTCTTCCCCCACCCCAAGAAAGAATTTCAGCTTAAGTAGCAGGCAGAGAAAATAGCTGTTTCACACAGAACATATGCACAAACTGGGGCATGGTGGTGGGAGCCAGTGGAGAAAAAGGACAAGTAAAGGACTGGATTATCTATTGTCATTGAATACTCCCCCTCTTACGGGCTTCCCAGGTGGCCCAGTGGTAAAGAATCTGCCTGCCTATGCAGGAGATGCAAGGGACATGGGTTTGATGTCTGGGTCAGGAAGATCCCCTGGAGTAGGAAATGGTAAACCACTCTAGTATTCTTGCCTGGAGAATCCCAAGGACACAGGAGCCTGACAGGAGACAGTCCACAGGGTCACAATGGGTTGGATACAACTGAGCATGAGTTGATAAGACAGCATTCCCCCTCTGGCCTCAAACAAAATCTCATTTAAATCAACAACCCAGATAATCAATGGTTGACTATATATTTTAAAATATCTTTGAACTGAACTGAACTTGAAGGGGAGCCACCTCAGTCACATAGCCAAGTGGTAAGGATTCTGGAATGAATGGAAGAGAGAGTACAGATACGAGAGGGCATCCCACTCAGATATGGGAACCAGACTATCAAAGGTTAACCTTTAATTGGCAATTCCTCAAATCTCACTGGTTAAGCTATAAATATAAAGGATGTGTTCAGTTCAGTTCAGTTCAGTCCCTCAGTCGTGTCCGACTCTTTGCGACCCCACGGACTGCAGCATGCCAGGCTTCCCTGTTCATCACCAACTCACAGAGCTTACGCAAACTCATGTCCATCGAGTTGGTGATGCCATCTAACCATCTCATCCTCTGCTATCCCCTTCTCCTCCTGACTTCAATCTTTCCCAGCATCAGGGTCTTTTCGAACGAGTAAGTTCTTCGCATCAGGTGGCCAGAGTATTGGAGTTTCAGCTTCAGGATCAGTCCTTCCAATGAATATTCAGGACTGATTTCCTTTAGGATGGACTGGTTAGACCTCCTTGTTGTCCAAGAGACTCTCAAGAGTCTTCTCCAACACCACAGTTCAAAACCATCAATTCTTCAGTGCTCAGCTTTCTTTATAGTCCAGCTCTCACATCCATACATGATGACTGGAAAAACCATAGCTTTCACTAGATGGACCTTTGTTGGCAAAGGATGCATAAGTGTGTGCTAAGTTGCTTCAGTCGTGTCTGACTCTTTGCAAACCTATGGACCATAGCCCACCAGGCTCCTCGGTCCATGGGATTCTCCAGGCAAGAATACTGGAGTGGGTTGCCATGCCCTCCTCCAGGGGATCTTCCCCACCCAGGGATCAAACCCTAGTCTCTTATGTCTCCTGCATTGGGAGGCAGTTTCTTTACCACCAGCACCACCTGGGAAGCCCAGAAATAAAAGATAAGAACCAAATAAACCTTTCTGGTACTTACATTTAAATTTTAAAATGGCATTCTCTTTTCACAAACTGCTTTTTAAATGTGTACCTCAACAGAAAAAAAAAAGTCTGTCTCCCACTTTTCAGGAATAATATCCTATAATGTGTGTCTAACATAGCACAAGACAGCTTAGGGACTGTCACTCAATTTACTGCAGTCATACAGAAAAAAGTGGCTGACATTCTAAAAGCACTGCACTTGCAGGAAAGCTACTGGAGTCCCCAGCACAGTATCCCATGGGTTGAGAGTTATTTTTCACTCAACTTCTGCACCAGATATAGTTATCCAAGGGGAGTCAACTTCCACAAATACTTACAGAAGTCCTCTCTGAAGCTGAAAGCAGCCCACTTCCCTCCTCAAAGATTATCTTCAGCAATGGTTCACCCAAAGGCACAGATTTGGGGGGAAATTCTTTTTTTTTTTTTGTTAAAAGTAAGCAAGAAGATGGATCATCAAATATAGCCAGCAACTATCTAGTACTACTCCTTAGGACACACTGTTGTGAAGGTCTCATATAACTGACAGACACTTATACCAAGACACCTAAAACCATTGGTAGGCTCACCTTCTAAGCATTCAGATAAGAAGAGAAAGGTGCCTGAGAAGGTCTGAAGGATTCTCACTGATCCAGGGGATCCTGAGCAAACTCCCAAAACACTCAAAGTCCAGGAGAGCTTTTTATTATATATTTTTCAATCATAGGTTAAGAAAGTACTATGGACATAATATGGGCTTCCCTGGTGGCTCAGTAGTGAAGAATCCGCTTGCCAATGCAGGAAACATGAGTTCAATACCTCTCAGTCAAAAGGATCCCCTGGAGAAGGAACTGGCAACCCACTGTAATATTCTTGCCTAGGAAATCCCATGGACAGAAGAGCCTGGTGGGCTACAGTCCACAGGGGCGCAAAAGAATCAGACACAATTTAGCAACTAAAACAAGGGACATAAAGAGCACTACTAAGTGCTTTTATAACCTCCTCTTATAAATAAGGTTATTCCTAAATCTTAAGCAGTCTTTTAATATGATGAAACATATTTAAAAAATGAAAAGACTACATTAGAAGATTAGAGAAAATGTAAATGTAGTCAATCCCTTCTAATCTGAAAATGCATACACAGGATGGTTTTCGATTTTTGTACATTAGTTTCATGTACTACTAGTGACTTTCTACTGTGTCTTTTCCTGTAGGAAAATACAGGAACAAAGATATGATTCTCCCTCAGGGTCCGCTGTCACATCCAGGATGGGCTAAGCTCCCAAGGGGAGAGGCGAAAGGCAACCTCAATTAACAGGTGTCTTTTCTCTTTAGTTTTAATGAGCTAAAGTGCATTTTAATAAGAGCCGGGTAATCCTCTGAGTCTTTTGCTAGTTATCCAAGCAACTTGCTTTTACATGAAAAGCAACTTGCTTTTTCCTTATATTGTCCTGGAAAAGAAAATAGTTTAAACTTCTATTTGTGGTTTTAAAAATGCCTATCACACAGATAAATTAAATATGATGTAGTAATGGTTTAAAATAAAGTTAGAAAATAAATGTCCTAGGGAAAGTAATGTACAGCATGGTGACTTATAGTTAATAACATTATACTGGATATTTGAAAGTTGCTGAAAGTAGTTCTTAAAAATTCCCATCACAAGAAAAAAAGTTGTAACTATGTGTTGTGATAGATGTTAATTTAGGAAGACTTATTGGGGTAAGCATCTCACAATACATACATATATTAAATCACTGTGTTGTATACCCAAAACCAATGTACCACACATCAATTATATTTTAATTTGTTAATAATATATATTCAAATACTTTACAAAGTTCAAAAACCTACTAAACTGGAAGGCAGCCATGGAACTGATAGCAGAAATAGATGAGTAATGAACATGATAATGATGAAACTGACCTTCAGATATGCTATTCTATCATCATTTTATTGTGAAGGTATGATTTGAGCATTTATTCTATTCTAATGTAGTATCGACAACTATGCCCATGGAATAAAAAAAAATTTTTTTTCAGTAACTTCTAATCTCATCTCACCCAAAACTTACAGGCTACACTATGGTTGCACTGGTAGGTTAAGTTGGAGAAAGAGACTGAACCCAAATCTTCAGAAAGGGCTCAGTAAGGAGCATGTGCAAACAAACCTTTCACTAATATCATGTGACTTTCATCAATGACATCACCCCCCTGGCTTTTCTCCTACTTCCAGGGCTGCTATTAATACTCTTCTGTATGTTTCTCTGACCACCCTTTAAGGTGGAAATCCCAAAGCTTGCTCCTCAGTCACCTTCTTTGTTCAGTCTCTATTCTCTGCATGACTTTATTACCAACTGCAGGCTAAAGACTATCAAATTTATGTGCCCTTTCTAAAGTTATCATCTAAGCTCCACACCCATCTGTCTAAACGCCTACTTGCCCTTTCCTCTGAGATATCTCACCTATAACTCAAATGTTATGTGTCCAAAACTGAACTCATGAACGGAACTCGGGAAAAGTCTTCCTCACCTCTGTGAATGTTACCACCGGCCCTGCTAAAATCTTGGAGCATCCTGGACTACAATCTCCCATGTGCTATCAGTTACCAAGCTCCACTGGTTCTGCCTTCAAAACCTCCCTTTTCTCTCTCCACTTCTCTCATCTCTGCCACCACCCAACCCAAGGCCCTGTTATCTCCTTTACGCATTCTTGCTTCCTCCAGCCGCTTCTCCAGGAAACTCCTAGAATGATACTCAAATGCCATTCATTTGTCAGTCCTCTTTTTCTCAAAGCTGGCTCTTTGGATTTCCATTTCCCTCAGGACAATACATGATGGCGCTGGCCCAGCTTACAACTTTTCCTTCCACCCTCTCTCCTAGGCTCACTTTGATCCAATAACACAACTTGCTCCTTGTTCCTCAAAAACAACCCAACTCCTTCCTTTCTCAACCTTCCTGCCTGGGCTTTTCTCGCTGGCAAGGATCTTCTCCAGACAAGCTCCTCTGGTCTCTGGTCCTATCTTAACAAGACATTTCTCAGGGGAACCTTCATTTCCCCTCTGACTCATGACCCTCTCTCCTAGCAGCCTGTGTGTCTTTGTGTTATGAACCACACTTACTACTTATGACTTATTATTATTATTATTTGCCTCCATTACTATAGTACAAGCTTCCTATTCACCCTGTGAACACAGCTCCCTGTTCCCCCAGCATCACACGTAGTCATACTGAGAACACAGTAGTTGCTCCACAGGCATCTATTGACCAAATGAATGCTGATGTTTAAGGAGACTTTCTGGGCATGCTCCAAGTCACTAACCCTGACAGTTCTGTCTTATTAGGTAGCTAATCTCAGGCCAGTTTTCACATTGTTTCTCTTCCTTAACCCATGTGCGTCACCCCTTTCCTCAAGAGTCAAGATCAAGAGGAGAAAGGCCTGGATTTTAATCTTGTATCTGCATCTAATACTTAGTAAGTGAACTTGAGCAAAAGTGGACGGGTTCTCCAGTCTTCAGATTTCTCACTGTAAGAAAAAGTCTCCTCAGGACTCTGAATCTGTGAATGCATACTGTTTTCTATCCACAACAAATTTTTGCTCACACCCAAAGTAAAACATCCCCTTTGAAATTCCCTGGGTTATCCTTGCTTCAAAGTGTTTGTCAATGTCACTCTCATCTGATCACATCACTTTCAAGAATCTTGAGTTGGAGTTCAGGTCCATCAGGCAGATGAATAGGCCTCCACTCTATGCATATTCCTTCTGAAAACAAGTTAATTCTATGAGGATTGGGCCTAGCAAAGCTTCGAGGGTAGGTTAGGATCCTGGCAGGTGCTTCCTATGCTTCTCAGAGTAAAGTCCAAAGTTCCCTCAATGTCCCAAGGCCCTCTATAAGCCCTTGCATTGTTTTAATCACACCAGCCTCTTTGCTATTCAAACATTTCAAACCTACTCCCACCTCTCCTGCTGCCTCCTCTGGCCTTTGCACTTCCTGCTGTCAGCCTGGAGCTCTCCTCCCACCTAGACATTCTAATGACTCCTTCCCTCCCTTTCAATCAGGTCTTTGCTCAAATTTCAGACCTGATCCCTGAGGCTTTCTGTGTCTCGGCTCTACTACCCGGCCCCTACCCCCATCCCAGCGCTCTCAGTTCCTGAGCTGGGCTTCATTCTTCTTAATGTTTGTCTTTGCAACTCTATACACATTGGCTGTCTCCCCACTGGAACGCAGGGATCATAAGGAGAGGAACTTGGCTTTGTTTTCTGTTATAAAGCCAGTGTTTAAATGAGTAGATACTCAGAAAAATAGTTATTGAAAGAATGAATGAGTGAATGAATAAAGCAATGAATAAGTGACTTTAGCAACCAAGAAGGCAGCAGAATCAAGAATCTGCCAATCTAAAGCTGCAAAAATGTGTGGGCACTTCCCCTAGTGGTCCAGTGTTTAAGACTCTGTACTTCCAATGCAGGGGTATGGTTCAATCCCTGGTCAGGGAACTAAGATGCCATGTGCTGCACAATGCAGTCAAAAAAATAAAATAAAGCTGCAGGAGTATGTAAGGGTAAGGAGGAGTGGAGGCCATGAGGTAGATCCCAAGGCTTGTGAGCCAAGGGGGCGGGTTTCATGGGGCCTGGTGTTGAAGCGAGGAGGATGCTGCCAGTCAGTGCCAAATGAACAGAGTCACTGACAGCCGGGGGAATCCCCAGGGTAATATCAACAGAAATGAGAATCAGGACGCAGGTGGCCTTGTTACCTAAAGATGGAAGGCACATGCTGCCTTTTTCATCTTTGTCTTCTTTTTGTAATCTGTCTTTAAAAAAAATAACCAAATTCTACATTGAAGGCTTCTGTGAAATAATACACAGCTTCACTCACTACTCTCTCCTTTCCCCAAGCTTAGACTCAGGGACACCACCCAAAGATCATCTTCCAGAACTCTCCTCTTTGCTCTAAGTACTGACCAGATTGCCCTCTGGACTGTGAGTTCCTTGTAAGAAGCCTGTTAACTCCCAGAACTGACCACAATGGACGGCACTTGGCACTCTCTCCATAAATGTCTGATGACTCAGAGTATATTTTGAACTCAGTCTCCTGGAAGACACTGAGTTAAACATTCATTAACAAGCATCACTAATTATATGCTATCACCATCTATGTTCCATTCTGTGGGTGCTGGCAGAAGAGTTCTGAACAGAGGTTGGTTCAACAACTGGGAGATTCATAAAATAAATAAGGAATTTTCACATGCGCTAAATAGAGTGTGAAAAAACCAACTGATGCTATCAAAACCTTTATCTAATGTGTGGACTTTGCAAAGATTTCCACCTATACTGTGTGGTGAGAAGTATTTAACGAAGATAATTATAGCTGTGTATCAGATATTTATATTCAATATTTCAACTGTTAATTTGACTCTAATTGAAAATCATTAATATTCATAGTACAGTTAACATTTTATCTAATTTTTTTCCAAAGATATTATTTGGTCTTTTCATAAAACTACTGTGACTTCAATGTGATTCTATATCCTAGGATGGTATTTTACTGATAGAATAGAAGATTCAGTATAACTGATTCAGCAAACATTTACTGAATGCATACCATACACAAGTCACTATGCTGTGCTGTGCTTAGTTGCTCAGTCGTGTCCGACTCTTTGTGACCCATGGACTGTAGCTCGCTAGGCTCCCCTGTCGATGTGAATTCTCCAGGCAAGAATACTGGAGTGGGTTGCCATGCCATCCTCCAGGGGATCTTCCCAACCCAGGGACTGAACCCAGGTCTCCCTCATTGCAGGCGGATTCTTTACCATCTGAGCCACCAGGGAAGCCCTAAAATACTGGAGTGGGAAACCTATCCCTTCTCCAGGGTATCTTCCCAACCCAGGAATAGAACCAGGGTCTCCTGTATTGCGGGTAGCTTCTTTACCAGCTGAGCTACCAAGGAAGCCCCACTAAGGTAGGAATGGTTTTTTTTAAAAAAATGCTTTCCATAAGAACTTCGTGGCAGACTCATTAAGCTGTTTATATTCTATGTATAAATAAATATTTGTATTTATATTTAAAACTTTTTGAAGGGACTCATTTGAAAAGACTCTGATGCTGGGAAAGATTGAGGGCAGGAGGAGAAGGGGACGACAGAGGATGAGATGGTTGGATGGCATCACTGACTCGATGGACATGGGTTTGGGTAGACTCTGGGAGCTGGTGATGGACAGGGAGGCCTGGCATGCTGCGGTTCATGGGGTCGCAAAGAGTTGGACACGGCTGAGCAACTGAACTGAATACTGTTTATGGAGGGTGATATACTGTTAAAAGTAGATATACTGTTTATGGAGGTGGTGCTAGTGATAGAGAACCAGCCTGCCAATGAGGGGACATAAGAGACATGGGTTCAATCCCAGGGTCTAGAAGATTCCCTGGAGGAGGGCACAGCAATCTACTCCAGTATTCTCACCTGGAGAATTCCATGGACAGAGGAACCTGGCAGGCTATGGTCCATAGGGTCACAGTCAGACACTACTGAAGTGACTTAGCATGCACACACACATATGTATACTGTTTACGGAATGTTTTCAGCCACATAATGATATAAGGCACACCTTGAACAGAGCAACCCAAAAAGTTTCTAAGTGCGAATGCCAATTTTGTTCCTGCTTCCAATACCATCGTCACAGTGAGGAACTGCTTAACATTCTTAATTTCAACCCCTGTGATTATGTTTTTAATTTTTGGCTGCACCCTGTGGTGTGTGGTACCTTCGTCCCCCAACGAGGGATCAAATATGCGTCCCCTACATTGAAAGGCAAAATCTTAACCACTTAGCCAGGAAACTCCCTCAACCCTATTTTTAATAAATGACCTCAAACATCATGCTCCAAAAGGAAAACTTCCTAATGGTTTCCCAGTGCCCTGAGAATAAAGCCTACTTCCCCTCCCCAATGTGCTTCCTCGGTGGCTCAGTGGTAAAGAATTCGCCTGAAATGCAGGAGCTGCAGGAGACGTGGGTTCAGTCCCTGAGTTGGGAAGATCTTTTGGAGAAGGGCATGGCAGCCCACTCCAGTATTCTTGTCTGGGGAATACCATTGACAGAGGAACCTGGTGGGCTACAGTTCATAAGGTCGCAAATGGTTGGACACAACTGAACATGATTGAAGTGACTTAGCATGCATGCACACACGCCTCCCCAGTCTGCAAGACTGGTCTTAGTTCAAATGTCTCACACACAGAGGTCTTTCCTACCCTTCAGTCTACAAAAACCCAGGCACTCAATTCGTTAGACTCCTTACTTTCCTCACAAGCACTTTCTACTCTCTGAAGCAGACCTGTCTTTCCCACTTAGAGGTACACTTCACCACAACCTTTGTTTTGATGGCTACCATATCGCCAGTTACCAGCATGTAACATTTATTGAATCAATTATTAATTAATGAACTTCCTACAGAGCTTGGGTACTTTGGGTACTACTTTATGCAAGCTATGAGAACTTTTATAGGTCTCATCAGAAAGCAACCAATAAATGTTTAGGTCATGATTTCCTCCCTGTTTTTCTACATTACCATGTATAAGTTGACCTCACATTTGACAAAATGGGTCATAAATATGATTCGACAGAAACTACTAAGTGAATCTCACTAAATAATGATTTGGTGAACGAATGAATGAAAACAATTTTGCTCAAAATTGTTGACTGAGATCCACAAAAGAAAATGGAATCATAACACTATAATAATTTTCTCCTCCAACTTTTAGAAGAAAACCAGAAGTATTTTTATTGTAGCTGTAAATTATTTCTGCAGCAAAATAGCAGTTGTAGAAAAAACTGAAATTGGAACTCAAAGATCGCCTCAAATTGACTGCGGTGGTAAGTCCAATAGTTCCCTTGTAGTCTGAAGCAATGTTTTGGGCAACAAAACACCCCATGGAGGTTTGAGTAGGCTCCAAGCTCCTCCTTCTTGTGGAATAAAGCAAGGTTTCTCCCTCTGAAAATGAGACACTTTGATATGGCTGGCCAGTCTTTGGCAAAGGGAGTAAACCCAGAAGGTTCAAAATTCAGGATCTTTGCTTGACTTGTTTGGGGGGAGGGGATCAGTGACTAAGAGGGCAGAGGGCTTTGGGGAGGGGGTATCTCTCAGGTGTCCATATCCTAAATTAGGCCACAGCTGACCTCACGTTGTACCCACCAGCACAACCTGCTCCTGGGTCACCTGCTCAGAGAACAGTGTAAACAAAATAGATACAGACCCATGCTCCCTGGGTGACAGCCCCTTCCAACAGTGTAGGGACCACAAGCACAATGATCCCAAATGTTCCAGGAGTCCAGGAGGCCAAGCACCCAACCGCTAAGCTACAGAGACAGAGTTGGCAGAGGATTTTGGCCCGAAAAGTGGGGCCTCTGTCCAGCATCATCTTCACAAAAAGGTGCTCCACACAAAGGTCTGCAGAGTGCCCTTACAAGATGTGCCTGCCTGTCACTGGCTTTAAGAAATCATTCACAAACTAATGTTCTCTCTGTCATGGGCCCCTATCTGGATATTCAGGACCACTCTGTGAATAATTTTTTTAATGTAGTGATTCATCGCAGCATCTGACCAATTACCATTCTAAAAGAGAGGTCTTGGTAACAAAGGAATAAAATCAGCAATTGGTAAAACTGCTATTCGCTTAAGAAAAAAATAAATAACCCCTCATGCAAACAGGGGAGAAGGGATTTCTGTGCACGGGCAATCACAAGTTCACCTACTCTGAAAATCGGTTTGGCAGTAAGTACCAAAGGTCTTAAAGTATTCTTACTCTTTGACCCCGGAATTACCCTTCCATGGATCTTCCTTTAAGAAGTAATCTGAAGTATGAACAAAGATTTCATCAAAATGCCAGTTATAATACCAGATATTTGGAAACAGCCTAAAGGTCCAATTTTAAGGGAATAGTTAATAAATTATGGTAAATCATGCAATCAAATATTATACAACATTAATAAAGCTTTCCGAGAAGCTGGAAAGTATTTAGGACATAAGGTTAAGCAAACAGAGCACATTTAACTATGGAAAAACTTCATTAAAAATAAAGAGGAAGAAAACTGCCAAAATGTTATGGGTAGTTTTGGGTCATGGGATTATAGGCAAACTTTCTCCCTGATTTTTTAAAAATACATCATGTATTTTCCAAAGTTTTCACTGGAAGCATGTATACTTTTATGATGAGAAATAATAACATCCTTCAGAAATGCTAAGTAACCCTGCTGTATCACAAATGCTTGTACATGTATGTTCTCATTCTTGCACTGAGCTGATCTGATACTTGGTTTGCCAAGTGAGCCAAAAATGTGTGCCTCTTCTATGTCAAGATCAGCTTAGAGAGAGGATGGAGAATCTTTGAATTCATACTGCATTTCAGGCCAAAGATGCTGATTCTCAAAACTGCAAACATACCTCAGCAGTTGCCAACCTATTCAGCACCTCTGTGATTAGCTCACTGTTTGCAGAAGAGCCTGCTTTTTCTCAGCATCGCTTTCATCCCCAAAGCCCCTGCTATTCTTTACCTGTTCTCATATCTCTACTAGCTTTATTTCAATGCATCATAATCACTGATTCACAGGTGGTTTTCTCATTAGATTATGAGATTCTTGAGATCCTTGTTATCTTGGCATCCCTGGAATCTTACAGGGTACCTAGTAAACAGTGAGAACTTAATAAACACTGTTAATATTAAATACAATTTTACAGAATAGGAAGAAAATCACCTCAGTAATCCCCAAAAGAAGCATTCACTAACAGGCTCCTATTGTAAATGGGAATCTTGGTCAGTGCATAAAATCAGATACACTGTGGAACGTAATTTCCAGTTTATGAAAGAGCACAAAAGTAGCCCAGACATCTGGGAGCTGGCCCTGCGGCTCTCTTGTTGGATGGAAATGATTTCACAGAGCATCAACACCAGATAAGGCCACTCTGTGACCGTGATAGATCAGGACAAACACAAGACCACTATGGAATCCTATATGAACACAAAAACACAAATATTATCCAAATGACCAGTAGTCTCCTAATCTGGCTAATGAGTGTTTGCTGCGTCTTTGCCAATTATAGTGTTAGCCTCTCTAGTCTTGCTCCTTCAAGATAAGACTTATTAAGATACAAACTCATAAGATTATTTCTGCTTCAATACAGAGCAAAGACCTATTTCTTTAAACCCTCTTCCAAACCACTTACAAGACCAAATCCAATAATCATTCATTTCTAACATTTACTGCAACTCTCCATGTTTTCCTGTAGTGTACATTTTCCCTCACTGTAACAAGTAACAAACACAACCTGTTCAACTACAAGTCATTTCCCAGTGGTCTCTGGCTGCAGGATATTGATA
Source organism: Moschus berezovskii (assembly GCF_049115385.1). Lineage (NCBI taxonomy): Eukaryota > Metazoa > Chordata > Mammalia > Artiodactyla > Moschidae > Moschus > Moschus berezovskii. The sequence goes on along the minus strand of NC_142469.1, from coordinate 75,655,105 downwards.
AGTTCCTGGTCATGCTACCTTGGGTTTCCCCGGTGGCTCAGTGGTAAAGAATCCACCTGCCAAACAGGAGACATGCGTTCAATCCCTGGGTCAGAAAGATCCTCTGGAGAAGGAAATGACAACTTGCTCCAATATTCTTATCTGGGGAGTCCCATAGACAGAAGAACCTGGTGGGCTACAGTCCGTGGGGGTCGCAAAAGAGTCAGATATGACTTAGCGACTAAACAGCAGCAGCAGCATGCTACCTGGAAACCCCTCTGTCTTCTCTCTGCCCATACATACTCATCAGAACATGCCTCCTCTAGGAAGCCTCCCCTGATCTGTCTTCCAGGCTCGGACACTTCCATTCTTTTTAGTTTCTATAACATTTATGTTCAACTGCTCCTAATAAGTTTGTCTTTCATAGTACTGGCTAGCACTGTGATCTTGATCACTGTCTGAAAGATCCCGTCAACTCTAAAATCATACTATTCTATTGTGCTGCTTTAACATTTTAAACATGATTGTCTTACCTCTCCAAATGAACTATGGAGCCTCGAAAATATGTCTCAAATACTTCTTCCATGTACTTTCTCATTGCCCTTCTTCTTACCATAGGTATACAGAGTTCACTGCACACAGCAAACGCCTACATCCAGTCAAATTTACACAGTGACCAATTAGACCTTGCATTTGTTGGGAAATGATATATCACTCATTTCATCAGTAAATAACTCTAAATACTTCATCATTTATAGCATCTTCAAGTATGGACATTTATAGCTGGAGTGTATTCTACATTTCTGCAACATTGAGTATGTGCTAAAGCTCTTCCTCTCTCTATGTATCTATTTCTTATTTATCATATTTCTGGGAAAAGTACCTGCATGTATAAAGGTAAATTCAGGCCATGGCAGCTGGCAGAGGTCCTTTCTCTTCAACTGAAATCAGTGACTAAAATTAAGCCCTCCAAACATCTGACTTGCTGACGTTATCTATCCTGCGTAATGATAGAGATCCTGCACTGAGTGGGAAAATCTACTAGGTTATTGAGTTTTCTGCTAAAGCCAGATACAGTCCTGCTGGACAACTCTGTTCAGATGACCTGCTCTCAGCTCCCATTCAAATGTCTAAACGTTCAACTCACAATCTCCCTTTCCAATCATATGCCTCTGCTGACTTCCCCAAGTCTATGGCCCAGACTTGAAATTGACCTTGCCCTGCCGGAACCAGGATGACTCCCTGAAGACTCAGGATGAGGTTGAGATACAGATAGATTTCGGTTTCCATGACAGCTCCTTCAACTTCCAGTCTGGCTCCAGGAGCTCAGGCAAGTAATTTAACCTCTCTAAGCCTTCATTTCCTGGCTCAACAACCAAAAGAAAAAAAAAGCCACAGTACATCTCCTCCCAGGACTCTAATGAAGATTTGGTGAGATTATGTATAGAAAACATATGGCAGATGCTCTTTAGCTCTTTTTTCCCCAATAGTGCCTGACAACTAATAGAACTTCGTCTCCCTCTAAGGAGCTGCCCATGCCGTATTTGTATTGACTTACATCACGAAGGATATTTAAGGCGAGGCAGATGGCAGAGTTCCTGGCCTCAGATCAACAATCAAGCTCTAGTTGTTCTATTGATCTGCCCACCTGTTCAACTTCCTGAGCTGTTCCTACCCACGTTCCTCGCTGCACCCGAACCCCAAGCCAAGAATCTATGCCTGTGCCTTTCTTACTGAGGCACCAAGTTTGCTACTGAATCCCAATACTCTACCTCTTCACCCCAATAGCCTCCATTCCAACCCCTCTGTCTGACCTGTATTCCTGGCAACCTGGATGCCCATTGGATGGTCCAGTTTGGCACTCATCCTTCAGTTTGGCCTCATGTACTGGATTTTTATCTTGACTTTGAGAGACAGTGTTGCATAGTTTAAGCACAGGATTTTGTTTCAGATTGCCAGGATTTGAATCCACTTAATGACCATATAACCCTAAGCAAGACATTTACCTCCCTTACTTTCTGTTTTCTCACCTTAGAGGGCTTTTATGAGTAATGGATGTAAAGCATGTAACGTGGGACCTGGCACACCAGGTAGGCCTTTGATAAATGTCAGTGCTACACATATAAAGGCTTTGCCCCTAGGATGTGTGGTGGCTACAGGATGCCTCTCGATATAGCCCATTTGCTATCAACAAATGTACAACACACAGCCACTTCACCTACTGACCTAGCCTACCTTCTGGTCTTGTCCCTCCTGATTTGTTTTATCCTTCCAATGCTTCTGCCAACACAAAGGCTCCTTAGTTCTCATCAGACCTTCATAAAGTTGCTCACACAAGCCAATATTTTAGCTTGGGACCAATCATCTTAGGCTTCCTAAGTGATAACCCTAATCTCTGTCCACTGCCTCTTCTCTGCCCAGTTCCCACAATCTCAACAAACCTGTTTAAATACTAGTCTATGTTCATCACTTTACTTCTTTGTTCAAACTGTCACTGTGTCACTAGATCTTGTAATGCCCAAAGTAGGGAGTCTCCAATCTCATGATCCCAGGATGACCAAGGCTTTTGAAAATAAAATCCCTAGGCTGAAAATAGGGCACAAGGGTGTTTCCTAAAAGCACATGGACATGGATAAATGGTGGGTTCCTCATTCCATAATCCTCTGGATATTACCAAAGTCTAGACATGGAGGGAATTATTTCATCTCCTGACGTTGCCTTGGCTGGGAGGAAGGTCCCAATCCTGGAATTTGCACGGCCTTGGGCATCTGAGTTGCCTCTACACATAAACTTCACATCATTGTCCAGGAGGCTATCCCCAAAAAGGAGGCAGCAATTCTCCCCAGTAATAAACATGCTGATTTTGACTGGCAGCCTCATAAGTTTGGGGGATCTAGATGATCTTGACAGACCTGTCAGTGGTGATGCCCCTCCCAGTCCTTTGCCCCACCCCACCACCAACACCACATACAAACAGGGTTGGGCACTCCATCCAAGACTATTACAGCAGCACTCTTGGTTGGACACGGAGACTGAGACAGTGACCACCAAGCACAGCCAATCAGAGACCTTTTAGAAGACTTCCATAAATGGGACCTGGAAGAGACAAGTCTTCTCTTCTGATGGATCAAAGCCCAGGAATGCAGGTTTGGAACTACTAATGCTCACCTTTCTCAGCATGTGAAACACATGGAAAGGGATCTCAGAATGAAGCTGATTCAGAAAGAAGAGAAACTGGGAAATGGGGAGAGAGAGAGGGTGAAAGGGGCTCTGTGTTCCAGCCACGACTAAAGCAAAGTCCACCTTTGGACTTTCCAGTCACATGAGCCAATAAATATACTCTTTTTTTTTTTTTTGGTTAACACAGTTAAATGTAGGTTCCTCGTGTGCATAATCAGGTGAATCCTGATAACTCTCTTCTGCAGGAACACAGGGTAACGGGGAGGGGACTTGACCCCCGTTAGTGTACTTAGTGTCTGGAGCAGAGTGACAAGGACACAGTAGAAAGGAACTTACATAGCCACATCTTCACACTTCGCTCACACTCCCATGAATTTTGTGTAATTTCACCTCTGGTGACAAAATTTCCAAAGAATAACTTGCTACTGGAACATATTCCATCGATTAATAGTACAATGGCCCAAGAATGCCCACCTTTATATGAGAATTTTCTTTTTCCAATTGCACTCAAAGTTTTTGGAAGAGTCTTATCCATGACTATAATAACTCAGATCACCAGAATTTCTGCTGGGGATGGGGAGGGGAATGAGATGAGGAGGAAGCCCTGAACAGGAGTAATCAAACTAAAGGTTAACAATCAGAATTTCAGATGTTTCAGGTCTTAATAGCACAATTGGAGATTCTTAGCTTCCAGTATGGGCTTCCCCAGTGGCTCAACAGTAAAGAATCTACTTGCAGTGCAGGAGATGCAAGAGATATGGATTCGATCCCTGGGCAGGGTAAATACCCTGGAGCAACCCACTCCACTATTCTTGCCTGGAGAATCTCATGGCCAGAGGAGCTTGGCGGGCTACAGTTCATGGGATCACAAAGAGTCAGATACAACTGAAGCAACTTAGCACGCACACATCTTTCAGAATATAACCTAACCTTTTCCTCAGACATTTGAAACTCCACTAAAATCTGATGTCACCCTTATCTCTGTCTCCTATTCACACAAGGTTTCCAAACTGTGTTCTAGCTTCTCTTGTCCCTACAGATCCTGCAAAAAGGCAATGGAGCATACTGGCACAAGCATGCTCTGCGAAATTAGTCCTGGTTTCATAACCTGGTTTGAATAACCTCTTGGAACTGTAAAGAAAATCAACTGCCCTTATTTGTGAAAATTCATTGAAAAACCATCAAGGATTAAGTGAATGTTGCTAGCTCATTATTTTGTCATGTATTTTGAACTTGTAGAATCAGTGATGGGCCAGATGTCCGGTCTCCTTGACCTCCTACTATCATGGTCGTTACTCTTTCCCAGTGTCCAATGCAGTCTCCAGCCTGTCTTCCCCCAAACCAAACTCTGCTCACCACACCATCCCCACTACATCCTGCTTTCTCTTCATCATGCAGCATTCTACAAAGAGAATGAAAAGATCAGAGTCCAAAGTCCTTGGTCTGCCAACGAGAGCAGAGAGACTCTGAAAAGCCTAGAAAGGTATCCAAGGCCACATAACCAGTGTCTCAGCCAGAATAACAACTTGGGTTTTCCAGCTCCCCACCCAATGCCCTTGGAAATTCAGTGTGGACCAGATCCCTGATGCTCAAAGACCATTGCAGATGCTCAGTGATCTGACACATTTCCCAGTCCCCTCCCTGCCAGCCTGCAAACTCCCAGAGGAGAGGCTAGTTTGCCACCAATCAGCAAACCTAGCATGGCAACCCACTCCAGTGTTCTTGCTTGGAGAATCCCAGGGACAGGGGAGCCTGGTGGGCTTCCATCTATGGGGTCACACAGAGTCGGACACGACTGAAGTGACTTAGCAGCAGCAGCAGCACCATGACAAGGGTTCATGGATGTTTTCTGAATGGTTGGACACATATCAGATCTTAGCAGACAAAGCATATCTAAAATCCTGAAACAAATACCCTTGACAAAACTGCAAATCATATATCCCTTAATAAAATGAAAGGTCCATCTTACTGCAGACACATTTTTTTCCATCTCTACACAAGTTCTTTTCCCAAACATGCTTTGTTTGACTGAACTCCTCATGCTGTCTCTCATTTAGCGAAAGTAACACGAAATGAAATTTATTTTAAAATTGCCTCCTCTTTTACACTCTACATTCTACATGATAAGTAATAGGTATTACCATGAAGACTTAATTTTATCGTCTACTGATTTTGTTGAAGAAACATAAAAAAGTGACATCTGTTCTTATCTGTGTTCTTATCTATTTTCTTAAATTTCTGTTCCTTTATGCTGAGCTTTATCATGGGAATAAGAAAATTTAAATAAACGGTGTGAATCCTCTTCCCCTATATGCTAGTATTTATCTTTGTCCAATGAGCTGTTGTCAAATGCTGAAGCTACAAAAGTTCAAGTATAGCAATCTAACTCGTGGAATTCTCGAAAGTTTCACTAGTAATTCCTCTAAATTGGAATAAAAAGAGCAGCCATCACACTTTACAGTGACCTTTCCTGAAGAATCCCTTCCAGAAAGCCTTTGGATATTACATGTATTTCCCTGAACCTGACTCAGAAGCAACAGGTTAAATCTCTCTGTGCCAGTTGCCTGCAAACCACATACAGATGCTCCCCACACAACTCTTTCACTGAAAGCTTCCCCAGCCTAGGATACAAAGCTAATTATAACCAAGGTTACAAATTACAGTTAAATCATCTCACAATATGAGTTCTATAGTAAGACTTCATTAGAGAAAAATCATTCCTAACACTTCACAAGATATATTTTAAGAGTAAAAAAAAATCTCAAACATTAATTTACTTAAGAGAAGCATTATCTTCTGTTAAGAACAACTCCTTCACTTAAGCTGTCTGAGAAGCATGAAACTAAAGTGGATGCTTCTGCACAGGGAAAAAGTAGTGGAAAAATAAAGTAAGGTTTGAGAAGTTTTGAAGCTCAGCCTACTTTTCACAAAATGGTGATATATTCTGGTATTGGTGGTCAAATAACAAACTGAAGGTCATTTTATGTGTTTCTGTAAAGCAAGACATGACAAGATAGCAAAGTTAATAGCTTTCACAGAGCTGTTAACATTTGTTCATGATTTTGTAGTTCTTCATAAAGAAGAACTTGGTTTGACAGCTAAACCTAAAGAGTTCAATATTCATACTGACAAATAAGAACAGTTGTCGATTCTTGAAATGCTTTCTGTTGTCCACAAGTACTTTTGAAGGTCTTTAGAAAAAAAAAAAAGGTAATAAACACTTCGGTCCAACATACATAATCCAATACCAGGCTAAGGTGTACTTGATCTGACTTCAGTGAGTAAATTACATACATAGGAAGCATCTGATTTTCTGGCATTGCCTATGCCTGGAACTGAATAATGAATTATTCTGATTATATATACCATTCACAGACAGAGACACATACTTATCAGCGGAAAACTAGTGTCAGTAAATACCCACAGAGAGCCTGTACCTACAAAATGTGAGATGCTGGCTTGGGCAATTAATTAGAGCAAAAGAATGATTAATGGAGCAAATCTTGCAAACGCCCAGCCCTTTCTCTTAAGGACAGATTATATAGGGAGAAGAATAGCGCTGGATTTGGCAAATAATTGCTTCACCTCTCCATTTTGTCTATGAAGAACCTACTACATACAGATCTTGCTTTAGGAAACCCTGACCACACTTCGCTCTTGCCAAGGACTACTATAAATTAACACTGTGGACATCTTTACAGAGAATGCCGACTCTGGAACGGAGACAAAGGAGGGTGTAGCTTGGAGAAACCCAGCCAGGCTCTCCAAGGCTCCGGTGTCCTGGGAGGCTGCCCTACACCGCTCCTCTTGCGCTCCGGGAACGGGGGAGTCCAGAACTGATGGCGGGTTTGGTTTATTCCCCAAACTTCAGGAGACAGTGTTTGGGGGCTGGGAGGAAGAGGGTGGGGAAGCAGCGCCCCGTTTCAACTGCACCGATTGCCCACCCACCTTCCCACCCCTGACAGCATTCTTTCCTTCCCGCCTCACCTGTCCCGAGCGCGGGGCCTCGGGGGTCCAGTCGCCTCTCACGGCTCTCACTCCCGGAGCGGGTGGGACGTCGGGCGCCTCCGGAGCAGAGCGCAGGAGGCAGCGGGGTTGGGGGCGTCAGCAGAAACCTCCGCAGCCCTGGGCAGCCGCGGCCTCCCTCCCCATCCCGGCTGGGCTCGGGCAGCGGACGCGGCGCGGCCACCGCGGGCTGATGAGTCAGGCGAGGGGGCGGGCGGCGCGGGCTGCCGGAGGGCCGACGTGGGTGGGGGCGGCGGCCTCGGGGCTGGGGGCGCGCCGCGGGCTGTGCCCGCCGCGGGTCGCCGGGCGGCCGGCCGCAGCCATAGGGCGCACGGAGTCAGAGCGCTCCTGCCCTCGGTGGTCACCCGGCGCGCGCGGTGCGCCGGGGAGCGGACAGGGACTCTCAGCCGCACAAGACAAAAGACTCACGGGGGCTGAGAGGAGAAAAGTTTTCAGCAGTGCTCAGATCCCCACTGAGCAGATCCCCACCGAACCTCACGCTCCAGTCGCAGAAAGAGGAGTCTAGGGGCGGCGCGTGGGGTGCCGGGCGGGCTTCCAGGAGCGTGGCCACGCGATCGCGACCCGGGTGCGCGCGAGTCTCCCTCTGCCCACGACCGGTAGGAACTCCCCAGGCCCTGCCTCCCCTACTCTCGCCGCTAGCCTCCTCCTTGAGGATGCAGACAAAATCCAATCCCCTTCCCCCGGACTCCCAGCCTCCAGGAGGCGTACCCTGGCCTCAAAGTTGCACTTGCAGTGCAGGGATCACCGCAGACAAAACCTATCGTTGGGAACAAAATACCCGCTTTCTGGGGCTCTTCCTGTTGGAAGCCCAGAGAGGGGGAAAGGACACACCCACCAGCCGGGCCCGCCTCTCACTGGAACCCCGGGATTCGGAGCCGGGGGTCCCACCAGCCCCTGGACCAGTGGGGAAGCCCCGGCTGATTCCGGGTTTTCCTGGAGCCGACGCTGCAGGACTCTCGCTCCACGCCCCTCGGACTCTCTCTTATCAGACGCTGCCTGGGCTGGTCGGGGTCCCCCTGGCGGGCTGCGCGGGTGCTGCGCGAGCGGAACCAGACCCGGTATCCACTATCAACACGGCCCTGGAGCGCCCACCCGATCTAGCACCGAAAAGAGCTCCGCGAGAGTGGCCCGATGTGAGGGTCATGGGCAGGGCGGACGAGGGCGTACCGGATCTTGGAGAGCTTCGGTGAGCAGTGCTTAGGTTCAACTCTAAACGTCACAGCCAAGGAGGAGTATGGGTTAATCCTCCTTACCCTCAAACATCCAGTAAGTGAGGACTGTCCCCTATTCACAGAGAAGATTATCTGACCTGTGTGTGTGTGTGTGTGTGTGTGTGTGTGTGTGTGTACGCGCGCGCTCAGTCGTCCAACTCTTTGCGACCCCTGTGGACTGTAGCCCGCCAGGCTCGGTGGAATTTTCCAGGCAAGAATACTGACTTGGGTTGCCATTTCCTCCTCCAGAGGATCTTTCTGATCCAGGGATCAAACCTCCGTCTCCGTGTCGCCTGCATTGGCAGGCGGATTCTTTACCACTCTGCCATCTGGGAAGCTGCTAAAGGTTATGCTAGGTAGGTACCTCCCATTTGGCAGAGACCGAACTGGTGATTGTATATATACAAGTCAATTCAGTAAATAAAGTTTTATGTAAAACTCGGGATTACCAGATAGTCCACCCACGACCCTGCCATGTACAGAGCATACAATCTCCCAGCGCTGGGTGTAGGGTGTATCTGTTGTGTCTCCTGAATATATTTAAGCTGATGACTGGAAGACAAGTATGGCATTCTAGTGCAGTGAATTTGTGTCTTTCAATGTGCAGTCTGCTGATTTCATTTTCAACAAAAATTTGTTTCTGAATGTGGGAAATATACAAGAAAGAGAAGAGAATCCCATGCAAAACTTAAACACTGAAAAAGAATCTTGGATATCAGATTTGGCAATGAGGAGAGACTGCTATAGAAATGGATTTATTTGGTACACTCTTCCTGTCTTGACTAGAAGAATTGGGAGACTTGACACTTTTAGTAAAAATTTCACAATCAAAATGTTAAAAACAAAACTAAACACTGAAGGGGTTGGAAGCTGGAAGGGGTGGAGAAATGAGTCACCCCTGTAAACCATCTGTAAGTTTTATTTTTGCCTCACCTGTCTCTGTACTCTTTATCCATCAGCCACCTGCTCAACTTGCTTAGGTGTTCTCACACAGTTGTACAGGCATCCCTTTAAAGGGCTGTGATTCCATGGGGCCTTCCTTTTAGTTGTAACCTCTTCAATTCATAACAAAGTGTCTTGAAACCATATTTTTCTGTAGAGCTCCTGAGAGATATTTCCTAATTATGTTTCCTAGTGGCTTCCTAGGAAATGAAGAATGGGCACAAGTGATCAAGATCATCAAACATGACATCCTAAGACAAGCAGTGGCACATTTAAAATGGTCATCTAACCATTTTACACTCTGAAAGACTGAGCCTGCCTCAAAGACGAAGGCCTTGAAAAAGGCATAAGCGCATTCTTTTGGTCATAAATACTGATGATTCGTTTTTGAGCTTAGATTTCAGTGATTCAACTTAAAATAAACTATGTAAGATCACTAAAGAATTATTTACACTTCCATTTAAAAGAATTACTGTAAGTCCCAGAAAAAGCAAGGATAAAATATTCTATAGAGGTTTGTTTGTAATTCAGTAGACCAAGCAACTTCCAAGATAAATTCTTGGCATTCTCATAAATTCTTCCTTGGCATTGAGTGCCCAAGATAAACTCAGGTAAATTATTTAATCTCTGCTAATGGGCAGTATCTCTCCATGTGGAAAAAGAGCAGTAAAAATACCATGCCTGTAATGGGTTTTGAATTTAGCTTCATATCCTCCTTTGAGGTAATGGATGGCACCTCTCACCATTAAGCTGCACTGCACTTCACACATAATATTTTTTGCAGTGTCCTTCTAAGATGCATCAATTTCCACTAGAACAAGCCCATCTTACAAGAGTGCTTAGTGGGAGCAAAATGTTCACTATAATTCAAATTCAACTAAATACTAATGGAGGGAAATGAACCCTCATTTCTCCCAACCCTTAAGTAGGAACAAACCTATTTCAAAGTATTTTGTTTCCAAAGTATTTTTGCAAATTAAATGAAATAATACATGTAAGATTCTTTTAACCTGTGACACAGATCCTCATCACATTTTTGGTTACACACACACGCACATACTCACCAAGCTTATCTTAATGCTATTAATAGAGTAAGATGCTTCCTCTGGAATTGAGAATTAGCTTGAGAAAAATGTTGAAATATGCAAATCAACATTTTTGTTCTTGGTACACTACAGACGTAAGCCCAATGGATGGCAACACATTTTGAACGAATTGATTTTGAAAATACACATTGGAATGGAAAAGAACAAGTATTCTTAAGTAGATCATGTAACAAGGCTAAGGGAAGACTGGTGAAGTTTATGTGGGATGGTACTCATTTGCTTTTGCCATAATTGTAGCCCATAACATCTCTAGATCTGAGCAAAAAATTCCTCAACCAGAAAATAAAAATATCTTCAATGGCAAACAAATGGAATTGTTTGCCAGATTCTTATCTGAATTACTCTGCTCCAGCTGTGAAATAGATTGATAGTCGTAAAGCCCCTGAGGAAGCTTTGCTGTCACCCAGAGTTGCCAGCAAAATAAGGGGTAAAGGACAAAGTCAAAGAAAATTGTCTATTTGAGTTTATCCTTAAAATATGGAATTAGGTGGAAAGAATCCAGAAGAAAGTAAAAATAGCAGAAATACATTTAAAAGTAAAAATTTTAAGTCATTTCAATTTCACTCTTATTTTGAGTAGCTTTTTTCTGTATTTTATATTTTTCTCTCTCATATGTATTGGCTAATAGTTGAGTAGATTTAGTGGCAGAAAGATGCTGCTGATTTCTGTTCATCAAATGTGCAAGTTAGATATCTCAAATAGATACTTTATAATATTGAAGCTAATACTATTGCTTAAATATTTTATGAATTCCCTATTTGTCCTGATTAGATTATTTCTACCTGAGGAGCAGTAGCAGCATCCATTTTTAAATTGCAGAAGCAGACACCGTCTCTCCTGTCTAAAGCCCCAGTTCTTTCCTCTGGATAGATTTGTGCATACTTATATAAAGGGATTGCAGCCATGAAATTAAAAGATGCTTACTCCTTGGAAGGAAAGTTATGACCAACCTAGACAGCATATTAAAAAGCAGAGACATTACTTTGCCAACAAAGGTCCGTCTAGTCAAGGCTATGGTTTTTCCCGTGGTCATGTATGGATGTGAGAGTTGGACTGTGAAGAAAGTTGATCACTGAAGAATTGATGCTTTTGAACTGTGGTGCTGGAGAAGACTCTTGAGAGTCCCTTGGACTGCAAGGAGATCCAACCAGTCCATTCTAAAGGAGATCCGTCCTGGGTGTTCATTGGAAGGACTGATGCTAAAGCTGAAACTCCAATACTTTGGCCACCTCATGCGAAGAGTTGACTCACTGGAAAAGAGTCTGATGCTAGGAAGGATTGGGGGTGGGAGGAGATGGGGACGACAAAGAATGAGATGGCTGGATGGCATCACCGACTCGATGGACATGAGTTTGAGTGAACTCTGGGAATTGGTGATGGACAGGGAGGTCTGGTGTGCTGCGATTCATGGGGTAGCAAAGAGTCAGACACGACTGAGCGACTGAACTGAACTGAACTGAACTGATATAAAGGGAAGGGTCACCAGATAGCTGATAACAATCCAAGAAGCAGTTTTTTTTAAAAAAAAAAAAAAAGTCTGTCTGTGCATTTTGTTACAAGACTCTACCCACAGAAGATATTAGAGATTTGAGAGAAAAGGCAGAGGTGGGAGTGTTGGCACACCGGGTCTACTGTCCATGGTACTGAAACAGTCAAGCTGCATTAGCACCTGGCTACTCAAAGTGTGGTTGGAGGCTGGGCAACACTGACATCACTGATGAGTTGTTACTTTGGTAGGATCTCAGCCCCAACCCAAACCTCTTGAATGATATTCTTTAATTAACACCATCTTCAAGTGATTAGTCTACTTGTTTAAGTTTGAGAAGTGTTGCCCTGGGACACGATTTCCATCACCTTGTGACTTCCCTGGTGCTTTGCTTATATCACCCCTCATTTCAGTTCTTTCCAGAGACACACCCCAAATGTTGCTCTTTTAGCTACATTTTTTGGTTATGGTGGGGTGATGTTACCCAGAGAGCACAGGCCTTGAATCAAACAACTAGGTTAAAATCTCAATTTGTACTGACCATTCTAAGCTTCACGGCTCTCATTCATAGTGTCAATAATTATAGTATGTCCTTATAATGCTGTTTTAAGAATTCAATGATGATAAAATAGTATTTGTAAAGTACTTAGCCTGATACATAGCAGATGTTCAACATGTCTCTCAACCACTTTGTGAAGGATGCCCTCTCAGCATAACACTCTTAGGCACAGAGAAAATTTATTTTAAAACAGTTTAATCTCCAATTTCTGCTCAATCAAATCAACAGCATGTCACATATATATTTAATTGATAATATTTGATAAAATAAAAATTTTAAATGTACCAAATCTTTCAGTTTAGAGTTTTTACAACCATAATTTATGATCTGGAGTAAAGAAAGATAATGTCTTTCTTGACAATTATATTAGATATGTTTTTTATTAAATTAGAATGAGATAACTTGGCATTTTGATATCAAACATGTTTACAAATATCTGGATGTCTTAATTATACTACCAACAGAAATGTGCACATCACGGAGCTGACTTTGTAAACAGTAATCATTTACACTTATGTATAGATCTTAATTAAGTTACAATGCTGGTAAAACAGAATGCAATTTAAATTGTGATATTTAGAAGCCCTGAGGATACCCTTTCACAGTTTTATTTTATTTTGCATTCTTTTTTAAATATTATTTTCTATTATGGTTTATCACAGGATATTGAATATACACTAGGACCTTCTTGTTTATCCATTCTAAATGTAATAGCTTGCATCTACCAACCCCCAAACTCCCAGTCCATTCCCTCTCTTCCCCCTTTGAAAGGGGGAAGTCAATTCTCTATGTCTAGAGTCCTTTTCTGTTTTGTAGATAGGCACATTTCACACATTTATTTTAGAACACGAGGAAATGTTGAAAAATTCATTTTTCGAAAGAAATGTTAAATTTGATCATCTATTTTATTATAATAGTCATCTGATGAATTTGACACTTAGGATCATTGCTCATTGTGCCACTAATGATCTGAAAACACCTTTTTCTATAAACAAATGAACTATAATGAACTTGAGCAGGTCAAATTGTCTCTTAGGCACTACATTCAGTTTTAAAAGTTGCTAGAAAACAACCTTTAAAATACATTAGTTGTCATTCCTTTCAGCTCCCTCATGTTTAAATTTATGAATACAAGATATGTAACTGCCTCGGGATCATATAACCAGAGAGTGGTGCAACCATGACCAGAACCCAAGTCTTCCTATTCTTATTTGGTGTTTATTCAACACTTGTAAAACTTGATAATTATACACAGTTTTAAAGTGCCAAGGGGGTTGAGAGATGTCAGCATATCCCTGAAAGTATATACATTTCCCTAGTCTTACCATACCTCCACAGCAAAGGAAACAGCCTTGTGATAAAATAAGCCAAACTTCAGTTTTAGATTGTTCATTCCTTCATTCAGAAAATATTCACACAATGTATTGGATATTATATTCAGCTGCTGCTGCTACTGCTGCTAAGTCACTTCAGTCATGTCAGACTCTATGTGACCCCATAGACGGAAGCCCACCAGGCTCCCCTGTCCCTGGGATTCTCCAGACAAGAACACTGGAGTGGGTTGCCATTTCCTTCTCCAGTGTGTGAAAATGAAAAGTGAAAGTGAAGTCACTCAGTTGTGTCCAACCCTTAGCAACCTCATGGACTGCAGCCTACCAGGCTCCTCCATCCATGGGATTTTCTAGGCAAGAGTACTGGAGTGGCTTGCCATTGCCTTCTCCGTATATTCAGCTAGGCTTCAATAAAAATGAAAGAGTTAGAGCTCTTTTCTTCCTGTTTGTGACCTAGAATGTTTGGCCTTTTCATAAACATATAATTGCAGTATGAAAAGTGCCCTAACCAGGGTATAAAATGGTAATATGAAGTAAGGGTCATCAGAAATCATTCAGAAGCTATAGTTCAAAGACATTGACATGCAAGATCTTGGTCTTAAAAGAAGGCTTCAAAAGGTTGATGAAGGGGGAACAGAATTCAGAGAAGGAAAACTGTGCGTGCAATTTCCAGAGGAGGAAACAGTTTGGGACATCCTGAGATGTGTCAGTAAAGCCAGTGTGACTAGCGTGTGGCAGTAAGCCAGAGCTATAAAAGGGAGTTTGGAGAGATAGGCACAGACTAGCTCACAAAGGGCCTTGCCATCGAGGTTAAAGACTTTAAGTTTTAACCCAGAAAAATTAAGGAACATTCAAATATTCCTATGGAAGCAGTGGTAAAGGGTGTTTGGAAGGGTTGGGGGACTCAGAAGCAGGCAGATGAAGATGTTAACAGCTTGGATAAGGGAAGATGACAAACTGAACTAGGATATTGAAACAGGGATAAATTGGAGGAATTCGGATAATAAATGTCTTTATTTACAGTCTCTAGCTCTGCTAGTGCATGATCACAGCAATGTGTTGCCTTTTCTCTTCGTACTACTTTTGCTAAATGAGAAATGAAGACTAAGAGTTCATTTACTGTTTTCACCACAGTCTAATTCTGTGTCCTTAAAAACATATGATTAGACTTCTCTATTGGCACAGTGGATAAGAATCTGAACTTATCAAGAAATACATGCCAATACCAGGCATGCAGTTTCAATTACTGGCCCGGGAAGATTCCTCATGCCACAGAGCAACTTAGCCCAAGGACCACAGCTACTGAGTCCCCCAGCCTAGAGCCTGTGCTCTGCAACAAGAGGAACTATGCAATGAAAACCTTGCATGCTGCAACTAGAGAGTAGTTCCCCACTCACCACAACTAGAGAAAGCCCATGCAAAGCAATGAAGACCTGGTACAGTCAAAAATAAAATATAAATAAATGAATAAAAGTTTATGATCTGTTTGAGTTGAAATTCAGATATATATATGTATATATATATGAAAGCAATGGATTGCAGTATTGTCCCTAGTAACAAAAATATCACAGTGAACCTTCATGTAGTATTTACTATGAGAAAGGCACTATTTAAGCATTTCATATTTATTAATTCTTCGCAACAAGTTTCCAGATTAAATGCTAGTCTTTACGCATTTACAAATGAAATAACTGAGAATTAAGAAGGTTGAGTAATTTACATAAGTTAGTAAGTGGAGGAACGGGGTTCATGAGCCCATGCAGTCTGTTGCCGGAGTCTGGGCTCTCAAGAACTGCATTAGCTTTCTCTCAGGGGAAAGCAGAAATCATTCCATGCTCATCACTGGTTAAATTATGATGTATTCATATAATGTTTAATATCATGTAGCATTAAACAGAAAAGGTCTATATCCAGCAATATGGATAGATGTCAAGGAGACACTGGTAAGTGAGGAAAGAAGTTGTAGAACATCTCAAAAAGAGTGATCTCATCTTTGTTTAAAAACTGTGTGTGTGTGTGTGGTGTAAGGCATGGAAGGATGCCTTACTCTAAAATATTAGCAGAGGCTACAAGTGGGGAATAAAATCAAAGAGTGAAAAGAAGAAAGTGAAAGTCACTCTGTTGTCTCCGACACTTTGTGACCACATGGACTATACAGTCCATGGAATTCTCCAGGCCAGAGTACCAGAACGAGTAGCCTTTCTCTTCTCCAGGGGATCTTCCCAACCCAGAGATAGAACCCAGGTCTCCCGCATTGCAGGCAGATTCTTTACCAGCTGAACCACAAAGGAAACCCTAAAGATTGAAAGGATTCTTCTAATTCTTATTTTACACAATTTTGATCTTTTAAATTGTTTTATAGTGACCTTACATCACTTTTATAATAAACATTTAAAAAATGATAATAAAAACCATTGAGAACTTTCACTGCTCTATAACTGTGGACCTAGCAGCAGAATGGATCTTACTTATAAATGATAGATTTAGGAAGTTCACCTTCATATTTTCGGAGCTTTTCTCCAAACCTGGCATATACAAGCAGCCACAAATTTAAGAACCAGATTTCGCTTTACAATTCATCAACTGAAATACAAAATTTCCAGAATCCTTTCTGAGATCTGCAAGCTGGACTGAAAGCTTCCTGAGCTTGCATTCTATCTAAAAGGAAGTCCCAAGGAATCGTCTGCAAATGCAATCAAGCTGCAGCTTCATTGTATTTCCTTCTTGTATATGTGCTAAAGAATAATTTACTTCAAATTGTGGAAAAAGGCAAAGTATTAGTTGCCCAATTTTCTGTTATCTTGCTAGCAAGTGCATTATTTTCTGGTCCTATGGGAGAACAAAACTTTTTGCTATAGTATATTTGAATAACAACCTTCATATGATTTTTTTAAAAAAAGACAGAAAGTGATATGCTATTGCTTTTAGAGAAATAAATCCTATTAACTAGCTTTATGCCTAATTTAGCATTTCTTTTCCTATTAACAAGATAAACCCCCATTCTTCAAGTATTTGTCAAATCAGCTCTTTTGTCTTCCTGTAAGCTTTCTCATTAATTAAGCAAAAGTTGACAGGTGCCAAGAAAAAATTGAGAACAGAGCTTTCACAAAGTTTACCAAATACAGTCATGAACAATGCTCTTTTACAGTGTTTTATAAAGTGTATAGTGTGACAGAAGGTTTTCCTTCACAGATTGATTAATTACCCAATAGAGAATTTGAAATTACTTTTTTAACCTTGAGAGAAGACACATATTAGAATCTTGGAGCTCAAAGAGTTTAACTAGCCCAGATTCTGACATCTAATAAATGTGAGGCCTAGAACAAGAATACACTTTTCCTGTCCATCAGAGAGACCCCAGAGAGAGTCAAGAGGTAAGAAGTAGATACTTCAACAACCTTACTAGGCTTCTACCCAGAGAAACATGAGGAAAATGGAAAATTAACATTTTAACCACCTCCAACAGTACAGTTTTTCAACAATCACAAACCCAAGATATGTAAAGTGTTAGTCCCTCAGTCATGTCCGACTCTTAGGAACCCCATGGACTATACTGTAACCTGCCAGGCTCCTCTGTCCATGGAATTCTCCAGGCAAGAATACTGGAGTAGATAGCCAGTCCCTTCTTCAGGGGATCTTCCAGACTCAGGGACTGAACCCTGGTCTTCTGCATTGTAGGGAGATTCTTTACCATCTGGGCCACCAGGGAAGTCCTAAATATATAAGCTAGATCACAATTGATCCTTTTGGCTGAGGCCCATTAATATGAAAACTCTAAGAATCTCAGAATGAAGACATGCTGATATAGGTACATCTCGCATTCTTTGCTGCTCACAGAAACCATGAATTCCATGCAAAATAAAAGGTCTACTCTTCAAGATGTTTAATTTCTAACTCAGTGAGCATGAAGATCCCAGACATCTTGCAATGATAAATTCTGAGAAGAGATTTTCGTTTTCTTCAATGACCTTTAAGTATAGCTGTATCGCCTTATCCCTGACTTCATAGTAGCATTGGTGTTGAAAGAACAGGCACTTGGGGCCCTTCTCACTGGAAATAATTTGTTATCATAAACATGAGAATTGGTGGTTACCTGTGGCAGGGGTGGGGGTTCTATGTATAATAAGAAAAGTCATAAAATAAGAGCTTTCAATTCAAAACTCCTTAAGCTGTGAGTCACACTTGGGTTTTAAAATATGATAAGGAAAACTGTGCTGAAATAATTTTAATGGACTTTTACTCATAAAGACTTAATATCTTTATTCATTAACATAGCACCTTGACTGGAGTTGATCCCCGCTTTTCTTTCCCAAAATGACCATATTAATTTTTAATCAGGTCATTTTCTTGTCTAAAACCTTCTGTGGTTGCCAATTACAACAAGATAAAGTACAAAATAGTCAGCTTGTCATAACAACCTAGTGTGTTTTTGACCTTTCTAGACTTCTCTGTTACCCAGGGCACTAATAGAACTGCCTTACTTGTTGTCCTAATATTCAACTTGGAACAGGGCATGATCTGTTACCCAGGACTGATACTGAGAATTTTCTAGTCCCTGTTATGATCGTCTATTCTCTGTCCTTTTTATTTTTGAGCTCCCTGTGTTCATATGTGAAGTCAAGCAGCCCAGCTTCTTTTTTGTCATTTGGGGACAACTGATGAATTCTCACATCATTGCTGGGAGGGAGCCTAAAGCTCAGTTTCTGTGTTTACTCTTTCAAGGAACATGTGCCAAGAGCCTGCCATGAGCCAGGTTCAAGGACTCGAAAGCACTCTGAATGTTGCTGTCTCCGAGGGGGTTGCTGGAAACTTGGATTCGTTGCCTAGCCCCACCTCTTCAAAACCACTCATGATTCTGCCTAAGGTTTGCCTCAGGCTAAGGGGTCCTTGGAAGGAAAGCTATGACCCACCAAGATAGCATATTAAAAAGCAGAGACATTACTTTGCCAACAAAGGTCCGTCTAGTCAAGGCTATGGTTTTTCCCGTGGTAATGTATGGATGTGAGAGTTGGACTGAAGAAAGCTGATCACCAAAGAATTGATGCTTTTCAACTGTGGTGCTGGAGAAGACTCTTGAGAGTCCCTTGGACTGCAAGGAGATCCAACCAGTCTCCTAAAGGAGATCAATCCTGGGTGTTCATTGGAAGGACTGATGCTAAAGCTGAAGCTCATGTGATGAGTTGACTCACTGAAAAGACTCTGATGCTGGGAGGGATTGGGGGCAGGAGGAGAAGGGGATGACAGAGAATGAGATGGCTGGATGGCATCACTGACTCGATGGACATGAGTTTGAGTGAACTCCGGGAGTTGGTGATGGACAGGGAGGCCTGGCGTGCTGTGATTCATGGGGTCGCAGAGAGTCATACACGACTGAGCGACTGAACTGAACTGAAGGGGTTCTTATTCACCAAGGTGAATACAGTTGATCAACCTAACACAGTTCTTCCTGTTTTGTCCCAAGCACTGCTTTCAAGATGAGGACACACTCCCAGGTTGGAGAAGCTGTTTCCATGACTGTCAGACAGGAAATGGCTCAGTGGATGGCAGCATGTACTCATTTTCGATTGATGGAAAAAAATGGTGAGTATTTGAAATTTTATCTTTTTCACCCTGAGGCCCCTTTTCACAACACCTCTCTCCCTGGAGGGGGGCCCCTACTGCCTCCATAATGCCTTCCTGTTCCCTTCAGGCTTCTTCCATCTTTCCCGGCCCTCTCCCCACCCAAAGAATTCACCTTAGCTCAGCACTCATTCATTCAGTTCAGTTCAGTTCAGTTCAGTCGCTCAGTCGTGTCCGACTCTCCACGACCCCATGAATCACAGCACGCCAGGCCTCCCTGTCCATCACCAACTCCCGGAGTTCACTCAAACTCATGTCCACAGAGTCGATGATGCCATCCAGCCATCTCATTCTTTGTCATCCCCTTCTCCTCCCGCCCCCAGAGATCAATCCTGGGTGTTCATTGGAAGGACTGATGCTAAAGCTGAAACTGCAATACTTTGGCCACCTCATGCGACGAGTTGACTCACTGGAACAGACTCATTCATTAAGTGCTTACTAACTCTTGGGCCACTTGATCATGGCCTAACTTTCAGTTCAGTTCAGTCGCTTAGTCGTGTCCGACTCTCCGCGACCCCATGAATCACAGCACGCCAGGACTCCCTGTCCATCACCAACTCCCGGAGTTCACTCAAACTCATGTCCACAGAGTCGGTGATGCCATCCAGCCATTTCATCCTCTGTCGTCCACTTCTCCTCCCGCCCCCAACCTTTCCTAGCATCAAAGTCTTTTCCAGTGAGTCAACTCGTTGCATGAGGTAGCCAAAGTATTGGAGTTTCAGTTTTAGCATCAGTCCTTCCAATGAACACCCAGGATTGATCTCCTTTAGAATGGACTGGTTGGATCTCCTTGCAGTACAAGGGACTCTCAAGAGTCTTCTCCAATATCACAGTTCAAAAGCATCGATTCTTCGGCGATCAGCTTTCTTCACAGTCCAACTCTCACATCCATACATGACCACGGGAAAAACCATAGCCTTGACTAGATGGACCTTGGTTGGCAAAGTAATGTCTCTGCTTTTTAATATACTATATAGGTTGGTCATAACTTTCCTTCCAAGGAGTAAACGTCTTTTAATTTCATGGCTGCAGTCAGCATCCGCAGTGATTTTGGAGCCCAAAAATAAAGTCTGACACTGTTTCCACTGTTTTTCCATCTATTTCCCATGAAATGATGGGACCAGATGCCATGATCTTTGTTCTCTGAATGTTGAGCTTCAAGCCAACCTTTTCACTCTCCTCTTTCACGTTCATCAAGAGGCTTTTGAGTTCCTCTTCACTCTCTGCCATAAGGGTAGTGTCATCTGCATATCTGAGGTTATTGATATTTCTCCCGGCAATCTTGATTCCAGCTTGTGCTTCTTCCAGCCCAGCGTTCCTCATGATGTACTCTGTATATAAGTTAAATAAGCAAGGTGACAATATACAGCCTTGACGTACTCCTTTTCCTATCTGGAACCAGTCTGTTGTTCCATGTCCAGTTCTAACTGTTGCTTCCAGACCTGCATATAGGTTTCTCAAGAGGCAGGTCAGGTGGTCTGGGATTCCCATCTCTTTCAGAATGTTCCACAGTTTATTGTGATTCACACAGTCAAAAGCTTTGGCATAGTCAATGAAGCAGAAATAGATGTTGTTCTGGAACTCTCTTGCTTTCTCCATGATCCAGCGGATGTTGGCAATTTGATCTCTGGTGCCTCTGCCTTTTCTAAAACCTGCTTGAACATCTGGGAGTTCACGGTTCACATACTGGTGAAGCCTGGCTTGGAGAATTTTGAGCATGACTTTACTAGCGTGTGAGATAAGTGCACTTGTGCCGTAGTTTGAGCATTCTTTGGCATTGCCTTTCTTTGGGATTGGAATGAACACTGACCTCTTCCAGTCCTGTGGCCACTGCTGAGTTTTCCAAATCTGCTGGCATATTGAGTGCAGCACTTTCACAGCATCTTCTTTCAAGATTTGAAATAGCTCAACTGGAATTCCATCACCTCCACTAGCCTTGTTCGTAGTGATGCTTTCTAAGGCCCACTTGACTTCACATTCCAAGATGTCTGGCTCTAGGTCAGTGATCACGTTATCGTGACTATCTTGGTCATTAAGATCTTTTTTGTACAGTTCTTCTGTGTATTCTTGCCACCTCTTCTTAATATCTTCTGCTTCTGTTAGGTCCCTACCATTTCTGTCCTTTATCGAGCCCATCTTTGCATGAAATTTTCCCTTGGAATCTCTAATTTTCTTGAAGAGGTCTCTTGTTTTTCCTATTCTGTTGTTTTCCTCTATTTCTTTGCATTGATCACTGAGGAAGGCTTTCCTATCTCTCCTTGCCATTCTTTAGAACTCTGCATTCGGATGCTTATATCTTTCCTTTTCTCCTCTGCTTTTCACTTCTCTTCTTTTGACATCTATTTGTAAGGCCTCCTCAGACAGCCATTTTGCTTTTTTGCATTTCTTTTCCATGGGGATGGTCTTGGTCCCTGTCTCCTGTACAATGTCACGAACCTCCGTCCAGAGTTCATCAGGCACTCTATCTATCAGATCTAGTCCCTTAAATCTATTTCTCTAACTTTAAGGGATTTTAAAGAAATTGATTAATTAGACAGAAATGTATTCACAGCACAATTTTAGGTCAATAAAGAGTCCCCTTGTCTTCATTTGTGTACTAGTCTGTGTTTGGGCTCAAAGAAAGTGTGCAGAAATATTGACAGAGGAAATGGAAGGGGTGAGCTGGGCATAGTGGGGGCAGGTGTCCTGAAATGGCAGAAGGAAAATTTCCTAGGCCAAAGTAAAGCTGACACCGTCTCTCTCTCTTTCTTTTCCCCTGTTCCTTTCTCCCTTCCTACCTTCCTACCTTCCTTCCTTCATCCCCTCCCTCCCTACCTCCTTGCTTTCTCCCTTCCTTCCAAATATGTATGTATTCAGAGTGAAGTGTCAGTAGGGAGGGACTATCTATCAGAACCAGAGAAAGTCAGAAGCGAGTGTCTCTGGAGAAATATTGACACATAATACATTAAAAGAATAAAATCAGATTACCAATTAGATTTCGGGATTTCATCAGTGTTCCAGCCTACAGACGGATAGCAATAGATAGGTAACAAACCTCTGGGAGCAAAAATAATAAAATGTCAGTAGTTTTTCTTACCGGTTAGGGGTAAATTTGGGGAAGGCAATGACAAGCCACTCCAGTACACTTGCCTAGAAAATCCCCTGGATGGAGGAGCCTGGTGGGCTGCAGTCCGTGGGGTCGCTAAGGGTCGGACACGACCGAGCGACTTCACTTTCACACATTGGAGAAGGATTTTCTAGGCAACAGTACTGGAGTGGCTTGCCATTGCCTTCTCCGTTATATATGTATATATAACCAAATTTTCTGCAATGAACATTTGTTCCTCTATAGTAAGAAAAGTAAATCTTTAATAAGACAAGGAAAACAAAACCCAGAAATAGTTTCCTCCCTGAGTGTTACCTGCTGGCATGGGAAGTCCAACAAGCCCCTCTCTCAGGGGATTTACTGGGGCAAATAGGTGCCATGGCTCTTTATTGGTGATTTCTTCTCGGGCTGGCATTTTGTCTCCTGCCTTTTCCCACAGAACTCCTAGCCTCTAACTTGCTTGGCTCCTACTGAGCCACCTGTCCTTTGCCCTAGATACTGAACTCTTCTCATAGTGAATCAGCATTCATCCCCTGACCCTTGGAGAAGAATACGTGGACACACTTTGAACCTAACAGTACCGGAGAATTATGGCTATAGGATACATTTGGCTTTGTGGCGATACTGCTGAGATGAGCCCTTTATGAATTATTTCTCCACCCGTACATTACCGTGTTATTTTGGGGCTGGTCAGAAGTTTCCAACAAAGTCCTCTGTGACTAGAAAGCATCTCTTCATCTCTCAGTCATGACTTATAATACAGGTAATTCACTTAAGACTCCACATTGTGGAGATCTGGGGCTGACTCAAGGGGTGTCTAGGAGAACGAATGTTCAGTGCAATGGAATCTTTTCTAAGTTAAAAAGGCTATTTGGCAAAATTCTGAGAGCTGCTGATAACTCATTGAAATTACTTTTTATGTCAGAATCAATATAAAATTTCACCAAAAAAACCCCAAAGTGCATAAAATCAATAATAATCCCAAAATAATTAAATTCCATCATCATTTCCAAAAAGTTAAGTCTTCTTCCAAAAGTTTTCTAAACTTGCTTATTTGATTTTACTCTAGAAGAGTCAGGTTTTGTTCCTAGTAGTTTTGAATCAAGACCCTCTCTCAACATGGTCTGAATTTTCTAGATTCACCAGCTACACTGCTTACCAAGGCATGGTCAATATTTACTTTTTTTTATACTCTAGAGATGAAGATTTCTGTAACTTTATAAAATTTTAATAATTTTGTTATTGCTACCTTGCAAGAAAGCTAATTAGCTTCTTAGAGTAAGTCAAGAAGAGTTCAAAATTAACTAAAATATTGAGTTACATGTGAAACTTACTATATAATTAAGAATCGGGTTAAATAATTTTCTTTTTTTATTTTTTAACAGTAGAGTCTAAGATTTTAAGCTAACATTAAAGAAAAAGATCTATACATTTGCTGCGTTATGGGACTCTGTCAAGATGATATGGCATTTCATATCTTTAAAAAGAAAGAAATTCTTGCAAAAATCAAAACATGGTATGGTTTGCAGAGCCTCTAAAATGAGTTTTAAAGAGATTAACTTTAATTAACCATGAATGTGATTGTAAGATATTAAAATTAATAGCCCAATTCTTAGCTAAAATTAATTGAAAATGATGCTTAATGCACAGGTTGCTTAGCAATTACATTTGTATGTTTTCATATTAATTTTCCAAAGTGACTGCTCAGTTTATGCATGATAGCCAAAAACAGCTCATTAGATTCCAAACCAAATTTTTTCTGAGTTTGTAAGCAACATCTTGTTACAGAAAAGGTTCTAAATCTCTGGTTCTTAGCATTTTATTTTCTTCATTATTACCTATTAGACACAGAATCAAATAAAAGCTATGACTTCTCATTCCAGAAAAATACACATGCAATCATATCAGCAATTTTTTCCTATGCTTAGAGAGAATTCACTGTCAGCCTGATAACCTTCAGGACCATTCAATTATCCATAAATCTTGGAGGTTAAGAATCTTGTCCAAGAGTCAGGTCAAGGTTTTATGTAAGATCAAAAGGCATGTCTGTCTTTGCTTTGTAAGAACTACTTCCATGCCAAGTTTAATCCATTGGTAGAATAACAGGAACAGTTTATGAATATTTAATATTTATTGAGCTACATTTCTGAAGGTGTTTGTTGTGGAAAGCACATAATTACATATTTTAATATTTCAGCCAGTCAGAAGGTTAGAGAAAGTAGAGATGACATAGTGAAATGCCATCTTTTCGCCATTTATATCCTGAAAAGATTCCAAAAGATCATGCTTCAATGAGTTTAATAACATGCTATGATACTAACCTAGATGGCACAGTGGTAAAGAATCATCCTGCCAATGCAGGGGACACAAGAGATGCAGGTTCGACCCCTGGGTAGGGAATATCCTCTGGAGAAGAAAATGGTAACTGGTTCCAGTATTCTTGCCTGGAGAATCTGATAAACAAAGGAAACTGGTGGGCTACAGTCCAAGGGGTCACAAAGAACCAGAGATGACTGAGTGTACACAGTAGCAACAATGATACCAACAACTTTCCACTCACACATGCTTCCATCAACACCAGGTGAAGTGTACCAATTCCAAGACCAATCCAGGTCCTTGCTCACAGAAAGATGAAAGTCACTCCATATGACACAAAGCTCTGACTGCAAACACACCCCATCCTAGTCTGTGCCATGGAATCAATCTACAGCCTTAGAATATCTTTGCTCACTCGTATTTATAATCTAAATGTCTTTGGACTTTGTGAGCCAGAGTGGGCTTCAACTAACTAGAGTGAGCTTCAGTAATTTAACAAAAAGTTGTGAGAAAGTTAGATTTGTTTTGGTTCATTTGGTTTTCTTTCATTTCTTATCCAACAAATCTAAGTAGGTTCTTCAGTGAGAGAAAAAATACAAGCAAATAAAACTAAACTCTGAATTGAAAGCAAGAACTCAGCATATCTACTACATCTTTATTCTAAGTCATTAATGTTTGACCATTTTGCATTGTCCATAGAATAGTCCAAGTTGTTAATCAACTGATGAATGCTGATGTCATGGGTTGTGTTGAAGGAAGAGTGATAGACCACATTAGTTATTACTACTTAGCTTTCCTTTCTTTCTTGAAAACTGTCAAACAGTACACAAACAAATCTTAACTGGGAGTTTGTGGTATCTAAGGTCAGTAAGGCTCAGTCATTAGAGGCACCTAAACCTTTGTTTGGTACAAATGCATTGGAAACCTTTCAATGCTTCTGGCATTAGCTTTTGCTTCCAGACAGATTCCACTCAAAGATGACACACCTTGTCTGTCTGGAGGCTTGACTTCATTAGGGAAATTAAACATCCTCAGGAAAAAAAGAGAAGATTTAAGAAGCAATTGAACACAACTTGAAGCAACATAACCCTGAGCTTAATCATAAAGGATGCCAGATGGCTGGCTACAACAGCAAGAAACTAAGGTGTTTGTGAAAAAAAGTCAAAATGATGTAAATATGTAATAAATATGATCAGAACACCAAATTTAATTGTATATATGTTTTCTTCTGTTTTTTAAGAGATCCTGGGAATTTTTGTAGAATTACAAGATGAGGTTTGGAGAATCTATCCTGATTTCACCTTAAATCTTTCTACTAAAATGATTAGTTTATGCTTAGCAGAGTAATGGCTCCTTAAAATATCTGTGCCCCAATGCCCTAGAAACTGTGAATATATTATATAGCAATGAAGAATTAAGGTTGTGGTGGAGTTAAGCTTACTAATTACCTCGCCTTGATAGGAGGAGTTTATCCTGCCTTATCCAGGTAACCCAATGTAATCACAGAGTCCTTGTAGGTCAAGGAGGATAGGAGAGTCAGAGTTAGAGAGAAATCTGAAGATGCTAAGGCTCTGGCTATCAAGATGAAAGGGGCTACAAACCAAGAAATGTTGGAAAAGGGAAGGACATTGATTTTCCTCTACAATTTCCAGAAGGAAGCAGCCCTATTAACACGTTAGCCCAGACAGATTCATTTTGGACTTCCGGTCTCCAAAACTGTAATAAATTTATGTTGTTTAAATCACGAAGTGTGTGGTGATTTGTTACAGCAACAATTGAGGGTGTAAGACCACGATTCATACCTCAGTATGTACCCAATCTTTAATGCTGCTGCTGCTGCTGCTGCTGCTAAGTCACTTCAGTCGTGTCTGACTCTGTGTGACCCCATAGACGGAAGCCCATCAGAGCTGGTCAAACAATAAGTGTTCAATAATACAGATTATAATAATTGCCCATGTAAGACCACTACTTTGCAGCATGTAGGAGAAAACAGCGAATTTTTCCTCTGAACATTTTTTAGCAGAAATCATTATGAGATACCTGTTTTACTTATGGAAAATGCACAAATACAGAATCAGCTATGAAAAATGTTACTTCAACTCAGTTGGTATATCCTCTATAATTGTAATTAGTATTCTTCCTCTCTTTTGAAGAATGAAAATTTCCCAGAGATAGTCCCATGTACTGAGCTGTAGCCCTTGAAGGCCGTATGATTCAGTGATTAAATACAGACAAATCAAGATTCCAATCCTGGCTCTTACCATTTTGTGTGACCCTAGCAATCTGAACCTCACTTTCATTCTCTGTGAAGCAGGAATGCTATAAAATATTTCAAAGGTTTTTTTTTAATTATTAAAGAGATAATTCATGTAAAGTCCTCAATAAATTATATTAAAAAAAAAGTTAGCGTTCAGTTTCATAGCCAAAGCATAGATATCTACTAACATGGGGTATTTGTTGATAATGTTGGTTACAAAGTCCCAGGTTTGATAATGTCTGAGTGAATAAAAGAATTCATGATTGTTTTATCTGGTTTACTTAAGCCTATAACATGGGGACCCAAAGAGTCGGACATGACTGAAGTGACTAAGCACGCATGCATGCATAACATGTAGCAAGTACACTGTTCTTCTCTGAGCAGAATGTAGGTGAGGGTCCTCTCTCAGGAAGTTTCACTAATGGGCTTGTCTCCCTGGGCATGATGGACGTGGCTGAGCCATCCCCTCCCCAGGTGTTTGTCCTGGTGACAGGTCATACACATCAGAGAGTTGCTCAGTCAGGTTCAGGGATGGACTCATCATTGCTCAGTATTATTAATCTTGCTCAGCACATTGTTTTCCCTGTCTGGAATATACCTGCCCATGAGTGGAGAGAACTCACAGCCTTGACCTCATTTCCATCCCTGACTCCCTGCCCCTGGAACATGACTGCTGCTGCTGCTGCTAAGTCACTTCAGTCGTGTCCGACTCTGTGTGACCCCATAGACAGAAGCCCACCAGGCTCCCCCGTCCCTGGGATTCTCCAGGCAAGAACACTGGAGTGGGTTGCCATTTCCTTCTCCAATGTGTGAAAGTGGAAAGTGAAAAGGGAAAGTGAAGTAGCTCAGTCGTGTCTGACCCTTAGCAACCCCGCGGACTGCAGCCTACTAGGCTCCTCCATCCATGGGATTTTCTAGGCAATAGTACTGGAGTGGCGTGCCATTGCCTTCTCCGTGGAACATGACAAATGCTGCTAATTAGCTGCCAGCTGACCATTTGGCTTGCCTGTGAGAATAGGAAAACCAGCTTGAGAAAAACAGCAGCTGGGGGTCTGACCCTTTGCTACTGTCGGGCCTAGGCTTATCCCCTACCACCCAGAGACAAAGGTGATTGGTGATTCCACGTGTTTTGGAAAAGGTTCTACATCTTTTAAGTAAAAAGTGTTAATTGATAAGCGACATGTCCTTTTTACAACTGAGCATGCATACTGTGTGTCTGCTGGTAAGAGATTTGTCTACTGTTAATACAGCGTGGTTGTCAATAAGTTGCTGTGTGTCTCCAGTGGCCACCCTGATGTGCAGTATGCTCTGGGAGAAGCGGAAGCTAGGCTCTCATTCTGGGTCTGTCACACATTGCAGATATGGCTTTGAGTAAAGGGGGAGAAGCTAGCATTGTTGAATGTCTTCTGTGTGCCGGTTTCTGGGTAAAATGCCACGTGGGCATGTAAATACTTTAAATCTTCCAACAACTCTGTTAGATTGGTATAATCATTGCCATTTTGTGGATGAAGAAGTTGAAGCTCAGAGAGTCTGTGTAACTTGCCCAAGACCCTTGAAAATTAATAAGCAACAGAATTAGAAAGCCAACTTAATTCTGCTCATTGTAAAGCCTCTGCAGTTTCTTCCATACCACGTGGCCTCTGGAACTTAAGTCATCTCATCCATAAAGTAGAAGATATGGACTAGATGGGGCATCTGCATTTTCTCAGTAGAGAACCACAAGATATCAAAATCCAATGCTAAGAGGGCCATCAGTTCAGTTCAGTTCAGTTCAGTTCATTTGCTCAGTCGTGTCCGACTCTCCGCGACCCCATGAATCACAGCACGCCAGGCCTCCCTGTCCATCACCAACTCCCGGAGTTCACTCAAACTCATGTCCACAGAGTCGGTGATGCCATCCAGCCATCTCATTCTCCCTCGTCCCCTTCTCCTCCCGCCCCCAACCTTTCCCAGCATCAGAGTCTTTTCCAGTGAGTCAACTCGTCACATGAGGTGGCCAAAGTATTGCAGTTTCAGCTTTAGCATCAGTCCCTCCAATGAACATCCAGGATTGATCTCCTTTAGAATGGACTGGTTGGATCTCCTTGCAGTATAAGGGACTCTCAAGAGTCTTCTCCAACACCACAGTTCAAAAGCATCAATTCTTCGGCGATCAGCTTTCTTCACAGTCCAACTCTCACATCCATACATGACCACGGGAAAAACCATTGCCTTGACTAGATGGACCTTGGTTGGCAAAGTAATGTCTCTGCTTTTTAATATACTATATAGGTTGGTCATAACTTTCCTTCCAAGGAGCAAGCGTCTTTTAATTTCATGGCTGCAATCAGCATCTGCAGTGATTTTGGAGCCCAAAAAAACAAAGTCTGACACTGTTTCCACTGTTTTTCCATCTATTTCCCATGAAGTGATGGGACCAGATGCCATGATCTTTGTTTTCTGAATGTTGAGCTTCAAACCAACCTTTTCACTCTCCTCTTTCACTTTCATCAAGAGGCTTTTGAGTTCCTCTTCACTTTCTGCCATAAGGGTAGTGTCATCTGCATATCTGAGGTTATTGATATTTCTCCCAGCAATCTTGATTCCAGCTTGTGCTTCTTCCAGCCCAGCGTTCCTCATGATGTACTCTGCATATAAGTTAAATAAGCAAGGTGACAATATATAACCTTGACGTAAACCTTTTCCTATTTGGAACCAGTCTGTTATTCCATGTCCAGTTCTAACTGTTGCTTCCTGACCTGCATACAGGTTTCTCAAGAGGCAGGTCAGGTGGTCTGGTATTCCCATCTCTTTCAGAATGTTCCACAGTTTATTGTGATCCACACAGTCAAAGGCTTTGGCATAATCAATGAAGCAGAAATAGATGTTTTTCTGAAACTCTCTTGCTTTCTCCATGATCCAGCGGATGTTGGCAATTTGATCTCTGGTGCCTCTGCCTTTTCTAAAACCTGCTTGAAAATCTGGGAGTTCACGGTTTACATATTGCTGAAGCCTGGCTTGGAGAATTTTGAGCATGACTTTGCTAGCGTGTGAGATGAGGGCAATTGTCCGGTAGTTTGAGCATTCTTTGGCATTGCCTTTCTTTGGGATTGGAATGAAGACTGACTTCTTCCAGTCCTGTGGCCACTGCTGAGTTTTCCAAATCTGCTGGCATATTGAGTGCAGCACTTTCACAGCATCATCTTTCAAGACTTGAAATAGCTCAACTGGAATTCCATCATCTCCACTAGCTTTGTTAGTAGTGATGTTTTCTAAGGCCCACTTGACTTCACATTCCAAGATGTCTGGCTCTAGGTCAGTGATCACGTTATCGTGACTATCTTGGTCGGGAAGATCTTTTTTGTACAGTTCTTCTGTGTATTCTTGCTGGAGCGGCTGTGAAGAGATTTTCCACGACCAAGGTAAGAGAAACCCAAATAAGACGGTAGGTATTGCTAGGGGGCACCAGAGGGCAGACAAACTGAAATCATAATCACAGGAAACTAGCCGATCTGATCACATGGACCACAGCCGAATGTGGTCCACTGGAGAAGGGAATGGCAAACCACTTCAGTATACTTGCCTTGAGAACCCCATGAACAGTGACAAAGGGCAAAATGATAGGATACTGAATGAGGAATTCCCCAGGTCGGTAGGTGCCCAGTATGCTACTGGAGCTCAGTGGAGAAATAACTATAGAAGGAATAAAGGGATGGAGCAAAAGCAAAACCAATACCCAGTTGTGGATGTGACCAGTGATAGAAGCAAGGTCCGGTGCTGTAAAGAGCAATATTGCATAGGAACCTGGAATGTTAGGTCCATGAATCAAGGCAAATTGGAAGTGGTCAAACAGGAGATGGCAAGAGTGAACGTCGACATTCTAGGAATCAGTGAATTAAAATGGACTGGAATGGGTGAATTTAACTCAGATGACCATTATATCTACTACTGTGGGCAGGAATCCCTTAGAAGAAACGGAGTAGCCATCATGGTCAACAAAAGAGTCCGAAATGCAGTACTTGGATGCAATCTTAAAAATGACAGGATGATTTCTGTTCGTTTCCAAGGCAAACCATTCAATATTACAGTAATCCAGGCCTATGCCCCAGCCAGTAATGCTGAAGAAGCTGAAGTTAATCGGTTCTATGAAGACCTACAAGACCTTTTAGAACTAACACCCAAAAAAGATGTCCTTTTCATTATCGGGGACTGGAATGCAAAAGTAGGAAGTCAAGAAACACCTGGAGTAACTGGCAAATTTGGCCTTGGAGCACGGAATGAAGCAGGGCAAAGGCTAATAGAGTTTTGTCAAGAGAATTCACTGGTCATAGCAAACACCCTCTTCCAACAACACAAGAGAAGACTCTACACATGGACATCACCAGATGGTCAACACCGAAATCAGATTGATTATATTCTTTGCAGCCAAAGATGGAGAAGCTGTATACAGTTAGCAAAAACAAGACCAGGAGCTGACTGTGGCTCAGATCATGAACTCCTTATTGCGAAGTTCAGACTTAAATTGAAGAAAGTAGGGAAAACCAATAGACCATTCAGATATGACCTCAATCAAATTCCTTATGATTATACAGTGGAAGTGAGAAATAGATTTAAGGGACTAGATCTGATAGATAGAGTGCCTGATGAACTCTGGACGGAGGTTCGTGACATTGTACAGGAGACAGGGACCAAGACCATCCCCATGGAAAAGAAATGCAAAAGAGCGAAATGGCTGTCTGAGGAGGCCTTACAAATAGCTGTGAAAAGAAGAGAAGCGAAAAGCAAAGGAGAAAAGGAAAGATATAAGCATCTGAATGCAGAGTTCCAAAGAATAGCAAGGAGAGATAAGAAAGCCTTCCTCAGTGATCAATGCAAAGAAATAGAGGAAAACAACAGAATAGGAAAAACAAGAGATCTCTTCAAGAAAATTAGAGATTCCAAGGGAACATTTCATGCAAAGATGGGCTCGATAAAGGACAGAAATGGTATGGACCTAACAGAAGCAGAAGATATTAAGAAGAGGTGGCAAGAGGGCCATAGTCTTTCTTATTTTTCTTTCTCTTCATTTTCTTTTGAAAACATTTTCTTTAATGACATGCCCACGCCTTATGTAGAAGTGCTGCAGGATTATACACTGAGACAGTAATTTGTTTAAATGTGTTTCCCTTCCCCCTTCTTCTCCTACTGCCTGTTTCAAGCAGTGGGCAGGGCTATGCTCTTTCCACTCAGAAGATATGTGTGGCAGGTTGGAAAGCAGAAACCCCTTGAAATCAGAAGTTTTCCTAGTTTTTGTAGATGCCTAAACTTCTTATGAAAAGTGCTCCAAGGATAGATGAAAGAGAAAGGAGTACCTTTGAGGTTAACAGAGGGAGGTGGAAAGATTTCAACAGAAACGGAAAAGAATGGAGATCGGTATGCTGGAACCTGAGCAGATCTCCAGGGCAGAGCCCCATGACAGCTCCGTGGAGGGGTCTGGATGTCCTCCGGTCCCACTGTGTCTAGGTCCCAAACATTGACTTTGTAGCCTAAAAACAGACCACATGGGAGAAAAGCCTGAAGATAAGATGACCACGGTGAACTGGGATGAAACAGTTTTCTCTCAATTTGTCATTACCACATACACTTCCTTGAATCTTAGTGACTAAGACTGAATTTCTCCCTTGTCTGTATGGGAGCTTAGAATAGATTTTATATGAATTTAAAATAATAAATAAGGTGATATTTCCTGCCACCAGAGTTTATAGGCTGAATCACACCTGCTCTGCAATATTGGATGTGACTCAAACATGAGTCAAGTGCATATGGAAGCTTTATTCAAACTTATTTTCCTGTTGTTTATAATCTGTCATAAGGTGTCCCTTTCATAGTGTAATTTTAAAAGAATTAAATATGAGCTACTCAAAATTCTATACTAAATTCTATTGAGCTTCCATTAGAATTGCTAATAGATCTATTTAACAATATAAGTGCTAATAGTCACTAATGAAACTATCAGGCTGGAAGGGGTCAAGATGCAGCACTAGTTCATACTTAGGTTACGACACACATTTCAGAATCGTGGCTATTTCTGGAGACAAAGCAGACCAATGGGATCAGGGAAGAACACATAGGCATGTGAGTAGCTGAGATCAACTAAAGTCTAGATCTCAAGTGGGTGGTAAGAGCACACGTTTTTCCTTTATTATGTATATTTTATAACTTGCAAGTGCATAATAAATACTTTTTTGCATGTATCAAATATACATTAAAATATTTTTAATGCTGAAAACCTCTACCAAGATCCAGGGATTGACATCTCCATTTGAATATGTAATAATCTCTCAAACTTAACTAGTCCAAATGTAAATCTTGCTTTCCCCCCCCAAACTCTTCTTTACTCAGTCTTTTTCTTCTCAGTAAGTAGCACCACCTTCTACAAAATTGGTCACTCTAAACAAAAACAGAATTAGGACCCATATTTCACTGTCCTCTCCTTCCCCTTCCATATCTGAATTCTCACATTCTGTCAATAAAGTGAAAGTGAAGTCGCTCAGTCATGTCCAACTCTTTGCGACCCCATGGACTATAGCCTACCAGGTTCCTCCATCCATGGAATTTTCCAGGCAAGAGTACTGGAGTGGATTGTCATTTCCTTCTCCAGGGGATCTTCCTGACCCAGGGATCGATCCTGCATTGCAGGCAGACTATTTACCATCTGATCCACCAGGGAAGACCCTGTCTGTCAATTATACCTCCTAAATCATTAACTTTGCTCCATTTCTACCACTACCATCTTAATCCGATCAACATCATATTTTATCTGGGCTACTGCAGCAGTCTCCTAACTGGTTTCTTGTTTCCACTTTGACATCCCCATAAACCACCCTCCATATAACAGTCAAAGATACTTTTAAAAATAAGTCATACCACAAGGAGATCACATCAAGCTTCTGTGATCTACTCTTGACCAACACTTGTTACATAGCCCTCGATATGGTGGTTACTATAAATATTTAGTATCTATGGTTTTTCATGTACAGATGTGAGAGTCAGATTATAAATAAGGCTGAGACTCAAAGAACTGAGGTCTTCAAATTGTGGCTCTGGAGAACACTCTCCAGAGTCCCTTGAACTGCAAGGAGATCAAGCCAGTCAGTCCTAAAGGAAATCAACCTTGAATGTTCATTGGAAGGATTGATACTGAATCTCCAATACTTTGGCCAACTGATGGGAAGAGCTGACTCATTGGAAAAGACCCTGGTGCTGGGAAAGACTGAAGGCAGGAAGAGAAAAGGGCAATAGAGGATGATATGGTTGGATGACATCATTGACACAATGGACATGAGTCTGAGCAAATTCTGGGAGATAGTGAAGGATAGGAAAGCCTGGCATGCTGCAGTCCACAGGGTTGCAAAGAGTCAGACACAGCTTAGCAACTGAACAACAACTATTTCATACAGATGTAAACACCAACTAATTTAATAGATCTGTACTAAGTCTTAGCTCAAGTTGACAATTTATTCAGCCTTTGTTTTGAGTCTTCTTTGATGAACAAGTTTAATGGCTATTTTTATTAAAGTCATTTTCTTGAAACAGTTATCTGGTTTATTGTTCATTATAATTTATAATTTGCTAGCTACTAAATATGGAGCTTCATGTTTCACACTCCTAAATTCTCTGAATTAAGCTTTTATATTTCCTAGAGAAAATTTACGTCTTTCTTAAAGCCATAAATTTGAAATTAAATGATAAATTGAATTATTAATTCTAGTTCTAGAATCTAGAAGAAGGTAGTATCTTTTTACCAGCAGCTTTTTTAGAATCAACTCTTTATTTTCTGATTATAAAAAAAATGTTCTAATTTTGACTGATTTGTTTGATGGAAATAACTACTTTACAAGCCAATGTTTATTTTTCATAGTGAACTCAATTAGCTTATATCTATGCCTTTATACAAACTGTATGCTCCAGGGGTTGCAAATTCAATCAAGGAAATGAGACTATGATCCAGGAAAGAAAGGTAAAACATTTCACAATTTATGGAGTACAGACTGGGAGGAAAATATATCATGCTAAGACAAATGTTTTCCCATAAAAAGCAACCGTATCAGATAAATTGTCACTGAATTATTTGTTTAGTGAGCATAGATCTGAGTTTTAAAAACCAAAAGTAAATTATTTTTTAACTTGTAAATGAATGAATAATTTTTTTTTTCTAACTTTAAACTTCTTATTTTGTATTGGGGTATAGCTAATTAACAATGTAGTGATAGTTTCAGGTGAACAGCAAAGGAATTCAGACATACATATACGTGTATCCTTTCTCCCCTGAAACTTCCTTCCATCCATGCTGGCAGGTAACACTGAAGAGAGTTCCATGTGCTATGCAATAGCAAAGTAAATTTAAAATATAATGGTCTCTTAGTTCATTATGTTGCTACATTGTTTCCTCTGTCTCCACCAAAGCTCTGCCTGTAGTTGGATAACTTGTATAATTTACAAGCCAAGGGGTAGAGTAGACATTCACATTGCAATCTATAGCACAAGTACCCATTCCTTGAACTGTGCAGTACACAATGCATACAACTGTATCCATTGGCCTGGACTATAGCCTCTAGGCTCCTCTGTCCATGGAATTTTCTGGGTAAGAATGCTGGAGTGGGTGGCCATTTCTTACTCCAGGAAATCTTCCCAACCCAGGGATCAAACCCACATCTCTTGCATCTCCTACATTGGAGGCATATTCTTTACCACTGCACCACCTGGGAAGCCCTTGGATATGGTTCAGTTCATTTCAGTTCAGTCGCTCAGTTGTGTCCGACTCTCTGCGACCCCATGAATCACAGCACACCAGGCCTCCCTGTCCATCACCAACTTCCGGAGTTCACTCAGACTCATGTCCATCGAGTCGATGATGTCATCCAGACATCTCATTCTCTGTCGTCCCCTTCTCCTCCCGCCCCCAACCTTTCCCAGCAACAGAGTCTTCTCCAGTGAGTCAGCTCTTCACATGAGGTGGTCAAAGTATTAGAGTTTCAGCTTTAGCATCAATCCTTCCAATGAACACCCGGGATTGATCTCCTTTAGAATGGACTGGTTGGATCTCCGTGCAGTCCAAGGGACTCTCGAGAGTCTTCTCCAACACCACAGTCCAAAAGCATCAATTCTTCGGCGCTCAGCTTTCTTCACAGTCCAACTCTCACATCTATACATGACCACGGGAAAAACCATAGCCTTGACTAGACCGACCTTGGTTGGCAAAGTAATGTCTTTGCTTTTTAATATGCTATCTAGGTTGGTCATAACTTTCCTTCCAAGGAGTAAGTGTCTTTTAATTTCATGGTTGCAATCAGCATCCGCAGTGATTTTGGAGCCCAAGAAAATAAAGTCTGACACTGTTAGATATGGTACTCATTTAAAATTAGTAGCAATATTAAATTCCTGTTTATTCATTCCACAGAACGAAAAATACCTACATTTCAAGTTAACGAATTTTTGTGTACCATTGAACTTATTATAATGCCAAAGAAAGAATTCCTACCCAAAAGAAGCATAGAAGAAAAGCCAGACAGATAAACTGAAAAATAAACAATAGTACAGGCACTCTGTTAGGGAAATGCAAAGTGCAAAGGGACGAAAGAAAAGAGGCATTTAATATAACCTGGGACTGCAGAAAATAATACCAAGATATTTGTCAGATGGACTGAGCAACGTGTATACCAAGTTTGCAAAAATAAAATAACCAGACATTTCTAAAAAGAGAAACATCTTGAGTAAAGTCATGAAGGCAAGAAGTATAAGGGTAGTATAGGTGCTATAACCAGCTCAGTGCTATTTATGTTAAATATATATATATATGATCAGGAGTGAAGAAAGATGAGGCTAGACTTAAGGCAGATGCAATGAGATGTGAATAAAGTCAAAGAGTCCAAATTAAGATTGTCACAATGACCCAGATAAGACTATGGTGAATTGTTGGAACTAGAATCAACATGGCAGAACTGGAGAAGAGGAAATAGATTAATGTAGATTAGATAAATGTGGGTCATTCATTCCTTCCTCAAATATGTATTGAGCATCAGGGACTGTGATAGCCTCTCTGAGTTCATAGACCAAGCCCCTCCCTGCTCACATGGCAGCTGCAGTGACCCAGGGGAGACAAATGTGAGGTTCAGGTGTCTGAGATATGTCAGATATGTGGGAAGGAGTAAATAAAAGTGATGCAGCCCAGCTTCTGGATTTCTGGATGGACAACTAGATTGATTTCAGGTGCGTTCCCTGAAGTCAGTAATGTGGAAAAGGACAATGACAAGTTCCGTAAAGGACACATTGAATTTGAGGCACTTCAACCATGACATTTAAAGAATAATCTCAGTATGAAATACGCAGAGAATACAAAGAAATATGTAAATTCTAAATGAACAGCCTCAAGATTTCTGCTAAACTAAAAACCTGCTTTGTATAGCTTTTGTTTGCAAGTGGATACAATTCTCCAAGGCCAAATTGCACCTGCAGAATTTCATTTAAGGCTCACTGATATTTATGGCAATAAAAAGATACTTAACTTAAAAATGTCAAGATTATAATTTTAAATGGTAAAAAAAAAAAATTCAAAAAACCCTCAAGACATCCTAACTGCTTGGCAAGCTGGCCTGATTGTGTCCTAGTGTGAGACACAAGGAAAGGACTAGTTTTTGTGTGAAGGCTGCACCCAGACCAGATTAGGTGCTGGCATCTGGGCAAGTTTTATGCATGAATTAACATTTTTCTGTTCCAAGAAATTTTCTCCGGAATGTAACTTTTGTTATCTTAGTTCTGGTTATTTTCAAGAATAATGTTCAAATCTTTTGAATTTAGGAATTTACTTGATATATTCAAAAGATCATTTGTCTTCCTCTGAACCTAATTTTCTTGATAAGCAGAGTTTTTAACCTAGTTTCCTTAAGGGAAAGATAAATAGTTTCAAGGAAGAGAAAAGCACATAGTAAATTGATAACATCCAGAAAGTGTTTCATAATTTGAAACAGTCTAAGACAGATCTAAGAATAAAATTTTATTTTTTTATGATAAAGAAAACATTTCCAAAATTGTTTTGATACACCATAAACTGATAAAACCACACAAAAACATACGATGCTGAGAGCATTCCTCACATATATTTATTAACAATAAAATAAATCACACTTACATTCATCATACTAATATAATGGCTTTTGCCAAACTGGGGCAGCAATATGGCTTAAAAAGAAAAAAAGGCCTGATTTTGAATCTGAAAATAAGAGTTAATCTAATTATCTCAAGATTAATTTCTAACTAAAAATGTTTGCTAAATCAATATTTTGAGAGTCAACTAATCTTTCTATTATCCTACTGTTTAAAACATTTGATCTATCTAAAATGAAAAAGAAAATTGAAGTCTTCCTTATACTTAAAATATTCTAACTTTTAATCATGCAAGAATAATATATTCATTAAAAGGTTCTGAATGTTAAATGCCAGACATTACTTATTAAGTCTTCCCTTGTGTATCTCACATGCACCATCATATTTTAGCCATTCATTTACTCATTCATTGATTTAAGTATTTATTGAGCATACTCTGCTTAGCTAGCACTTAGAAGACACTATTAAAAGAGAACAAGAATGCAGTATTTTTTTTTTTTTCTTTTTCCCTTACATTTTGGTTGTGAAACTGAGCAGAACCCTGCAAGGCTTGTGATCAGCTAGTGGACATTCTTCTGACTGGCTGGTGGTGAGGTAACAAGGTGATATTTCTGGAGTCAGTATCATCAACCCTCTGGTTCCAACCAGTCTGGGGCCTATGTGCTAGTGGTAAGCATGCAGTTAACTTCTTCCACCTGGTGGAGGTTTCAGTATCTGCAAAACAATGAAAGGATATGGCTCAGTATATTATCTATAGCCTCTGAGGCGGAACTCCCTCATTCTGCCTTTAAAAACCCTTCCCTGAAAACTATCAGTGAGTTCAGGTGTTCTGAAAAATGAGCTCTCCATTCTCCTTGCTTAGCCATGCAGCGTACACTGTACTTTCCTTCAACACAACCTGGTGTCAGTAGATTGTCTTTACTGTACTGTACATCAGGCAAGCAGACCCAAGTTTGGTTTGATAACAGTTGGGGAGCAGACTATTATGTGGTGTTCCCCGTGTGACTCACTAGTTAAGCACTTTTCTATTAACTCATGTGAGCCCTGCAGTAACCCTATGAGGTTAGTACTATTATTATCCTATTTTACAGATAAAGAAAATGAAGCACAGAGGGATTAAGTAACTTGTCCAAGGTTACACAGCTAGCTAGTAACTGATGGTCCCAGAAAAAGAAAGGAACAGGGAAATTTTACTGTGCAAAATGTCAGTGTGTCTTTGTA
This sequence comes from Moschus berezovskii, assembly GCF_049115385.1. Taxonomy (NCBI): domain Eukaryota; kingdom Metazoa; phylum Chordata; class Mammalia; order Artiodactyla; family Moschidae; genus Moschus; species Moschus berezovskii. The sequence goes on along the minus strand of NC_142469.1, from coordinate 75,615,666 downwards.
TATACTTTTGGAGAAATACAAATGGAGAGAATGAAGTAAGATAGTCAGATGAAGTGAGTTGTCCGGGATTTGTCTCCAATAGCATCTCAAAAGGAAACAGGGAAAGAGGATTTAAAGAGGAAGTGTGACCTGGGGACAGAGAATCCTTGAAGCCTGCTATGCACAGCTAGGCAGCTTGGCTTTTGTAAGAGCTGGCAAAGAGATACCCATCATGCTATTCTCTCACCTGTCTATATTTTAGATACGTCTAACATTCGTCTTGACTCACTGGAAAAGACTCTGATGCTAGGAAAGGTTGGGGGTGGGAGGAGAGGTGGACGACCGAGAATGAGATGGCTGGATGGCATCACTGACTCTGTGGACATGAGTTTAGGTGAACTCCGGGAGTTGGTGATGGACAGGGAGGCCTGGCGTGCTGTGATTCATGGGGTCGCGGAGAGTCGGGCACGACTGAGCGACTGAACTGAACTGAACATTCGTCTATCAGAAGAATCACTAGAGAACATAGTGAGCAACATTCTTCACTGTTTTGACTTTTATAAAATGCTCCATTGTTAACTACTTGTAAAACAGTTTTGTTTCATGTGTCAATGGCTGTTGGCAAGACAGTCATTGTTTGACTTTCCGTCTATTATTCCAGGAACATTCTCTATTGCAAACTTCCAAATGTCAGAAAGAACTAGTAGCTTGAGTTTCAACTCTAGTTACTCCGTTTTCTGTTTACCAGCAAATCACGACCACACTGCCACCTAGTGGGTCTTAGCGACAGCCTCTGTGATTGACGAATAGCAATTTAAGTATCTCAAGCCCACAACTATTTATCATTTCTGTTTATACATTGGTTGCTCGGAAACCAAAATTCATTTGAATATAGAAATGATATCACGCGTGGTCATTAGATTTCCAGCTTGTTCACAAAATCATTCATCCCATAGTGTACTTCGAATGAACACTATCCAGTTGACCCATGCAGTTGCAGGTTCACAGCATCTTATGTCATGACCCCTGTTCCTTCTGCTTTTACTGCTGTGATAGTCCATGAGAAAGTACCTGACCCCCAGCCTTCCACTCCAGCCGTGTTGTTGTCACCTGTCCTTGGGCAGAAAACGACCCTCACTGGGTGGTGAGGGCGTGGGGACAGGCAGGTAGGGCAAACTTTTTCTCTCATGCTGCTGCTGGTCCCTGGGGCTGTGGCTCACCAGGCTGGCCCAGCCTCTGTCCCTTGCCCCCCAACTCAGGGCCAGCCTGCTGTGACTCCCCTCCACATCTAGCCTTGCCCACTCCACCCTGCCCAGCCTTGCCTTACTGATGGCTCCGTTGAATCTCCCTGATGAGTGCCTGACAGTGACCCCCACCTTGCCTTTTTCACTCCTCTTGACTAAAGGAGTAGTTTTCTTTCCTATTTATTCCTCTTACCCAAATATTTTTACGCATAATGAATTAACACCTTGGTTGCCTTATCCTACAGGGAAATGAACACAGTTGCTTAAGATATTTCTCGTTCTCCTGATTTCCTGTGAAAGCCTCTCCCTTTGGATTGTGATCTGTGTATATATATCTATGGGACCATCAGCTGAGACACTGCCTTACAATCTGGACTTTTGTTTGAATTCGATGTTATGAAAGTGTTTTCTAATTACTTGATTACTTATGTATCGCTCTATTAGAGACCTGTATGTACTTTATTGCCTCACAGTAATATCTAGCACATAGAAGGTCTTTAAGAAACACTTGCATGAATGTTCAGTAAGTTCCAATTCTTCTTGGGAAGATTCTTCCTCTCGGAAATTGGCCTGGCCACCAATTCATCTAAATCTGGAGCACCGCTTTCCTATCGACATTTGAAGATTCTAGGAAGAGGCTGGACTCTGCCGCTGTCTCCTTTTCTCCCACTCCCTTGTCATCTCGTTGCTTACCGTTGCTAGGGAAAATGACAACCCGTAGAAACAGTAGGAACAGTAAGGCAGATAGCAGCTGTGAGGTAAAACCAAATCGTGTCTCTTCTGATTTCTCATTAGTCCACTTGCATTGAATTCTTACATAATTATAGACCAGGAGTCAGTGATACCAGGTTATGTCACCTGATGGCTGTGCAAACCAAGGCAATTAACTAACTCCCTGAAACCATTTTCTCATTTATTAAATAAGAATGATAATAATACAGATTACAATCCCTCATTTGCAGTTCCAAAATTTTTAAAGCTATGAAAAACAAATGCTTTTTCAGGGTTCAATTGGTATCAAAATTCAACCTGTATGGAATGAACTAATCTGAGGCTCTTTGGAACTTTTATTTATACTCTTCATGTCTAATTTATACTCTTTGTTTATGGATGGTAAAGGCATCAACATCTTTCTAAAAACTCAAAAATTATGAATTCCAAAATCTAGCTCCAATGTACATACTTAACATAGCAGACACTTGAACTCAAGCATTTCCTAAAAAGCAACTGTGGATTTTTGCATATCTCATGGGAATGTTGCAAGATGTAATAGTAGCATGAACGAAAGCTTTTATTACAGTACCTGGATATATTAAGCCCTCCATAAATGCAAGATATTATTATTTTAAAATTTTCATTCCTTTTAAATAAAAGACATTTTCTCAGTCCTGGATGACCACAACCAACCAATAGCACTTTTCCCAGCAATGTGCTCACGTTTTCTATTCCCTTTCTCTTCCTCTTTTTCTTGTATTTTCTTCTTCTTTCTTCCTCCTTTTTTTCATCTCTTTCAGAATGTGATAAAAGATATGGCTCTTCTTCCCAGGAAATCACCTCTCAGCATGTGTGCGCGCGCACACACACACACATATACCCACTTTCACATGTGTGTGGAAAGCCACAGAATTCCCCAAGGTCTATCAAGGGATCCTACTTTGGGAACTCATCTTTATGAAAGTAATATGTGTGTAAGAAAAATCCTATTCACCTGATGGATTATTTTTTTTTTAATAATGTAAAATTATTTTTGATACTATTTCATACTAATAGACAAAGTTGTTACATGTTTGGAGAAATTTGAAATATCAAAACAAAAGGAATATACAGATATGTTCATTTCCTGAATGACTTAGGCAGATGAAGAAACCAAACTACCTCTTATGAATACTAGCAGTTCTGCTTTTCTCTGTGATTCTGTTCTTACCAAGAATGTACATTCATACAATGTGTATAATTTATAAAGTGATTTCACATCTACTGTCTCAATCCTTCCGTTCCGTCGCTCAGTCGTGTCCGACTCTATGCGACCACGTGGACTGTAGCCTACCAGGCTTCTCCGTCCATGGGATTCTCCAGGCAAGAATACTGGAGTGGATTACCGTTTCCTTCTCCAGGGGATCTTCCCGACCCAGGGATCAAACCCGGGTCTCCAGCATTGGAGGCAGACGCTTTAACCTCTGAGCCACCAGGGAAGCCCACTGTCTCAATAGAACCTCACAAATCTCTTGAGATCCAGGAAAGACAAATATTTTATATTATCTTCATTTTACAGATGAAAAAATGAAATTTCAGAGAAACCAGATGACTTACATCTGAGGTCACATAATGGATCATCAAATGTCCAATCCAGTGACTATACCATCTATCAGTGGCTCTTATGACAATTATCCCAATATTTTTCTTCTCCATTCCAAGTTTTCATTCCAAACTATTTCTGCATTTGACTTCTTTCTGATATGCATATAATTATGCTTGTTTGTATTTATTTATATAGGTATATATATAGAGAGAATGCATAAATGTTCCATATGTATTTCTGACATCCTATAGGATGACTGTGACCTCTCTCCTACACTTTCTATTGACTTTCCATCCTAGTGCATTTAAGTTATACAACATGTAGTAAGTCAACAGATGCTGTGAAAATCAAAGACAAGAACACCATATTATTTCTCAAAGCTTGTTGGCTTGAAAGCATGATATACTATATGCATTATTTATTCATTTATTATGGTTTTCTGGCTATTTCAAGCAGCTGGTGGGGTCTTAGTTTCCCTATCAGGGATGGAAACTGGTAGTGAAAGCACAGAGTCCTAACCACCAGACCACCAGGTAATTCCCAATTCCCACAATATACGATATAATTTTAACAGAGCTCTCTGGTCTGTCCATATATTGGGATTCAAATAAGTCATAATTTCCTGGAAGTATTCGTTCATATCTAATGACTGTGTGCTAACAAAATTTTTTTAAAGTGCAGGTATTCAAAAAGCACTGACCATTCCTAGAATTAGCTGGAGGGCATTTTGTCACTTATAGCTCTACCTGTAGAAAGCTCAAAAGACGTTAAATGCCAGGTCCAAGTTTTAGTCATGAGACATTTAGTCTATTTCAGCCCTGATGTTTTTATAATTCCCTTCCTGAGAGGCTTATTCCTGAGGGATCCAGTAATTTTCCCAGAGCTAGGTACGTATATATAAAGAATTTCCACTTGTCATTTTGTTAATTATTGCATTTAAATTCAATATCTTCTTTGGTTCATTACGGCTAAATCCCACCTGATCCACAAAAGTCACGAGCTGGGCTTTCTCAACAATAGGAGGAGTTACACATGAGCAAGTACAACTAATACGTACATAACATGTTCAGCTTGTGTTCGGTTTTCAGATTGTTAATATCTGGGGGGAAGCAGCCAAGTGGTTCCACTGACTAGAATAGTAGTAAAAACAATAAATTTTAAAAATCTCTAAATTCTTCAGGGGTTTTCAAATTCACTTTTAAGCTACTTGGGTTACTGCCAGTGTTATTTTCAAAGTAGAGAACAAATCTACTGTAAGAATATATGCTTTGATTTTATGGGTAAAATTAAGACCTGCAATCTTTATATTCTTAAATGAGGAATTAGAACATAGGCGTATATTTGAAATTTGTGAAAGGTTTCACTATTGTCTTGCTCAAAGATATCATCTTTTTGGTTTCTATGATTTTAGAATCTCATAAAGCTGATATTTTCCACTTCAGATGCTATTTTTATTGAACATATAATAACAAAGTATGCAGTCCGTGGGGTCGCTAGGGGTCGGACACGACTGAGTGACTTCACTTTCACTTTTCACTTTCACACATTGGAGAAGGAAATGGCAACCCACTCCGGTGTTCTTTCCTGGAGAATCCCAGGGACGGGGGAGCCTGGTGGGCTTCCCTCTATGGGGTCACACAGAGTCGGACACGACTGAAGTGACTTAGCAGCATAACAATAAGGCTTTAGGTAAAAAAATGTGAAAAGAATGTATTTTGTACCTTTAATTTTTTTCTTCATCTTTAATCAAAATCATTAATAATACTTCCTTAACTCACATATTTTTATACCCTTTCCACCCTCCCTTTCACGAAAACCTAATATCAAAAAAGTAGCTGGGAATTCTGGTTAAACAGAATGAATTAAACACATGTTTACTGTGATTCTTTATGATACTGCAAAATGAAAATAAGCACATAAAAGGGCATGAATCTATGAAAACAAAGAGAATAAGAGAACAGATAACAGCAGACGAAAGATGTCAACAAAACTTCGGACCAGGAAAGCAGATGGATGAATCATAATTGATTTAGCAGATCGGAGAAAATGAAACAGTGAGCTTGCAGGAAAGAAAGTTGCTCAGCTCTGCTGAACCTGAGAAAGACTCAAATTCTAGAGATGGTGGAGATTTCAGAAAGCTGAACCTGAGAATAAAACTGCAAACTGGATGATAAGTTGAAAGTTTGTGTGAGGGTCAGTTAGAATGCAGGTTCCCTCACCAAGAGTCTGACCCGTTTCCACCTCTTGAAGAGATTTCTCTTTGGAGAGACTTACAGTTGAAAATGGAGAGTGCAGTAGTACTGATGAAAGGCAAAAACAAAACTGAGGGAATTAAACAGAATGTCCTGACTGAATGCCAAGACCCTCAAGGCCCTCATCTCCCAGATTGCTTATCACTGGGCTTTTCTTTTCCAAGCAGGGGACAGAAGAACATAAGGGAGCCAGTGGCTCTCAGTCCATGGTGGCGTGCCCCTTCAGGGACTTTAGGCAATGTCTGGAGAAGTATTTGTTACTGGCATCTCAGTTGTCAAGGGTAGGGATGCTGCTAAGCATCTTAAAAATTCACATGCTGGCCCCACACAACAAAGAATTATGTGGCATAAAATGTCCACAGTGCTGAGTTTGAGAAACTGCACCAAGGCAATGACTTTCAAAGTGTGGTCCCCAGATCAACAGCATCTTCATCAACTGGGAACTTGATAGAAATGCAAATTCTCCCAGACATCTCTATGGATCTACTGAATCATAAACCTTGGGGGGAGTGTGGTGAGCAGTGGCAGCGGAATGGGTGAAAGAGGTGAAGCTCAGCCTTCTGTTTTAACAGACCCTCAAAGTAATTCTGATACAACTATAGTTTGACAACTACTGTGCTTTAAGGAAATGGCAACCCAAGAAAAATCCAAAAGACTGAGAGCTGGTGATCCTCCAAGCAAAATTCTGTCACTGCCTCTAGATTCTTATCGCATGCAAAACCCATTCCTACCCTGTGGGAACCACCGGGTTGTTCGTGCTTTACTCTTTAAAAGAACAAACCATCCCGATAAATCACAAGATTATTGAGAACATCAAGGACCAAAACAAACAAAAGGTATACTTGTGGGTGTATATCGTATTATTCAAGGGTCGACTGTGTAAACACACACAGTGAAATCCTACACAGACATACCTCAGAATATTTAGTTTGGTTTGGTTCTTGACCACAACAATAAAGCAAATATCACAGAAAAGTGAGTCACATGACTTTTTGGCTTCCCAGTGCATATAAAAGTTAGGCTTACACTACACTATCTATGGAGTGTGCAATAGCGTTCTGGCTAAAAAAACAATGTGCATACCTTAATTAAAAAATACTTTTTTGCTAAAACATGCTAACCATCATCCAAGCCCTCAGCAAGTCATAATAGTAGCACCAATGATCACTGATCACAAATCATGATGAAAACAATGAAAACATTTGAAATGCTGTAAAAATTACCAAAGTGTGACATGGAGACATGAAGTGAATGATAGTGCTGATAGGCTTCCTTGATGCAGGGTTGCCATAAACTTTCAATTTGTAAAAAATCACAGTATTTGTGAAGGGCAGAAACATGAGGTATGACTGTAAATTAATATATGAATTTCAATAAAATCAAGTGAGATTCAAAAACAAGGCACATAATCAAAACAAAGGGTCTCAAAATTTGGGCTCAAACTGTAACAAGAAAAACTTGATGCTGAAACCCAGAGTGAACAGAATAAAATGGCTTTACTGCCTTCTAAGGATGGAATTGGTTTCAAACACATAGGTGATTCAAATGATGAGACTCTAGCTCTGGCTGGGGGCAGTGCTGCAACTTAAAGACCAGAAAAGAGCCCTTCATACATGTACCTAGAATACATATGACTCGGGAATCAACGCACTACTTTATTTTTTGTTTCCCACTGGTTTTCAAATGATTTCAGTAGTCTTCTCCTGTTCTTGAATAAAACATCTGGCAGTTTCTTGACTTCTCACTCTCAAACTAACAAAACTTTCTATCATCACTTAGAGTCACAAAACACAGTCTCAGTTTATGCCTGAGAAATATCCAGCCCAGTATATCAGTCATCACTTTCATATTTATTTGTTCTAAACTTATTTTCCTCCTTCTCTTTCAGCTACAAGCCACAAAGGCAAGAAGCTGTTCATTAGGAAGAGGTGCTTGTTAGCAGTGACTTTCTCTCTCTTGCTCTGATTCTACCAGTGTTGTTAACAGTGGTTTAGCACCTTGGGTCTGGGAAGTGAGGAGGAAGAGGGAAAGAAACACTCTGGGTTTGATGGAGGTTTCAGACAGGCTTGTTCCTTACCTGATACTTTGTTGAGTTCATCAGAGGTCACTCTCCTGATGGGAGATAGAATCCACTCCTCTAGGGACCTCTCCAAACCTGGTTCCTGGTCCTCTGGTGGTCCAGTCAAATAGAGACAGGAGTTCCTCTAGGGCAGGACTTTTTCAAAACATTTTATTTTTAATTGGAGGATACTTACTTTACAATATCATAATGGTTTCTGCCATTCAGCATGAATCAGCCAAAGGTATACATATGTCCTCTCCCTCTCAAACCTCCCTCCCTCTTCCCTCCCCATCTCTCCCACCCCAGGTTGTCACAGAACACTGACTTGGGTTCCCTGCATCATACAGCAAATTCCCACTGGCTCTCTCCTCTATATACGGTGATGTATACGTTTCAACACTACTCTCCCAAATCATCCCACCTTCTCGGTCCCACACTGTGTCCAAAAGTTTGCTCTCTATGTATGCATCTCCTTTCCTTCCTGTAAATAGTTTAATCAGTGCTATCTTTCTAAAATCCAAATATATGTGTTGATACATGATATTCATCTTTCTTTCTAATTTACTTCAGTTTGTATAATAGGCTCTAGGTTCATCCACCTCACTAGAACTGACTCAAATGAGTTCCTTTTAGTGACTGAGTAATATTTCACTGTGTATACATACCACAGCTGCTTTATCTATTCATCTGTTGACAGACATCTAGGTTGCTTCCATGTCCTAGCTATTGTACATAGTGCTGCAATGAACACTGGAGTACATGTGTCTATTTCAGTTATGGTTTCCTGAGAGTATATGCCCAGTAGCAGGATTTCTGGGTCACATGGTATTTCACTCCTAGTTGTTTTTTTTTTTTTTTTATATAAAGAATCTCCATACTGTTCTCCATAGTGGCTATATCAATTTGTATACCTACCAACTGTGCAAGAGGGTTTAGGGTAGAACTTAAAGCTGCTCCAGACCAGCTCCCTTTGGCTTTTCATCCTCCTCTCTTCAACATGGCTGAGATCAGCAACAGAAAGCCCTTCTATAGCCTTAGTAATCTCGTGCATGCAGAACTAATCAATGCGGCCACCTCCAGTCTGCTTAAACTTTGCCAGCTTGATTCAGGCACCAAACCAAGCTCTCTGAGCAGTCCCCTCTCTAAGTGTGGATTTGGAGGTCAATGACTCCCACTGTGGTTGGGTGGTGGGGGTGGGGGCGGCGGGATGAAGAGACTCAGAGTATAACAACTCTCTCTCTAAGAACTTCTCATAGATGCCCGTCCTTCTTCCTGCGCTCAACCCTTTTACATTTCAAGTTGGCAAAGAGGTCAAAAAATATGGAATCAGTTCTCAAATATTTTCCTCACAAGTTCTGTGTGTGAGAATTTGCCTAAGTCATTTTATATCTGACACCTACTATACTGATGCCTCAGTTGAAAATGAGACAGACCGAATCCTCCTCTTACACAGGGAGGGAAGTGAGACAGTCCATAAGGAAATGTGTGGTAAGTCATACCCCACAAAATAAATAAAATAATACCCTCCTCCAACTCTGGGTTGTAACTACTCACACTATCCTTGGCTAAACGTTAAGTAGTCTGTTATTTTAAAACTCAGTCATGGTCAGGGGAGAAAACGAAGCTAGGACTGGAAGCCCCATAAACTGGGTCAGGCCACCACTGTGTGACTGAACCCAGATCTTAGGATAGGAAATTCACATTCTGCAAAGTATTTCCTTTTATGTATGTTTGATTCTTCTCAATGGGATGTTTCCAGACTAGAACCTGGGAGATGAATCAGGAAAAAGCCTAAAAGAAAGCAGCAGTCCCTCAGATGTCTTCACGAATTTTATTTTTAACACTTCAGGTGTTCCCCCTGCTTTAAGTTTCAGCTGATTTGTTAAAAGTATAGAATGACTGGTCCCCATGAAGATAATTCTCTCCTTTTTCGGAAAATTCAGAATACTGCTGTGTGGGCACCCACTAACATGAGAGCAGCTGCACCCAAGTCCAGGGTGGGACAGTAGCTGGGATGGAGGGCTTGCCCTTGCCTCTGGCCTTTGGCTGGGCACATAGCTTCTCTAAGCCCCAATTCCCTCCTGTCTTAAGAAAAGTGAAAGTATTAGTCAGTCAGCCATGTCTGACTTTTTGCAACCCCATGGATTGTAGCCCACCAGTTTCTTTTGTCCATGGAATTCTTCAGGCAGAAATACTGAAGTGGGTAGTCACTCCCTTCTCCAGGGGATCTTACCAACCCAGGGATCAAACCTGGGTCTCCTGAATTGCAGGCAGATTCTTTACCATCTGTGCCTTCAGGGAAGCCCCTAAATGCATCTTTAATAAAATGTAAATGATTTCTAAATAACCTTTCAGCCCTAATATGTTATGATTTTGACCATAAAATAAAATACTACTTTAGTAGCTGGATGAATAAAATAAGTACTCACAGTAGAAAAAAATTCAATTATAAGAAAATATTTGATTCAAATAATTTAACATTGCTTCTGAAAGTATGAAAAATGGAAAAATGGAAAAATGGTAGGAGGTTGATTCTGTTTTCTTGCTTTATTGGTTTTCATTTTTCAATATAGTTCCTCCTCAATGTAGCTGTGTGATTTGGCAGGGGAGGTGAGATGGAATACAGAGTGTGTGGTTCTTTGTCAGGGCTCCCTAGCTCTGCTTCAGCTTTTAATTCATACCCAAGCACTGCTCAGTGTGGGATCATATATCTCAGGTACTCCTGGCTCGTACCTACAGACTTTCTCTTCTCAACCCCTAGGAGAAGAGTATTAGTTATGATTTTTGTTTGTGTTTTAAAGATCTAACCCTGCTAAATCCAACATACTGTCTTGGCTTTTGAATGCCTCATGCTCAGATCTAGACAAAACAGTGGAAAAGCTTAGTTGCCTGTGTTAACAATAATCCATTTGCAATCAGTCTTCAGCTCATTATTTTTAAAACAGAATTCAGATCCTTAATCCTTTGAGATATGCAATCTACAACTGTAGGGCTTGGGAATTTATAGGTATTACATTATCTGCACAGAGCACATTTATTGCAATTTTGAATTCAATAGAAGTACATTTTTTATTGCCAAGAAAAATTATAGTACTAAAATAGAATCGAAAAGCTCTAACATTCAAAGAAATTTTGTCCTCTAGCTTATAACCAGAACTTTGTATATGTACAATGTACAGAAACTTTGTTACAAAATAGTATATTGTGCCTTGATTTTTAAACAAAAAGAATTTAAATATTTTTATTAACTGGTAAATATTTTTGGAGGACAAAGATAATTAACCTTGTAAAACAAATCATTCTTTTAGCTGATAATGAAATACAATATATGAAATATTTCTATTAATACAAATTCTACCCATGAAGGATTGTAAAGTGCATTACACATGAAATGAAGCCTTCTCAAAGGGCAATATAGGTTTTACTAAGATTGCATTCTTATTATAGTCATTGCAATATTTTTAAAAATGGAGAGGTAATTATGGTATTTTAGATTCTTGGAAACAATTGAAACACATTGAAACTGATTCTGTGACTCAAATGGAGAGACCTGCCAGAAAACTCTGGGAGAATATTATTTCCTAATATAAGAAGAGAGAAACCATGGGTACGCTACTCTCTCATTTTTTGCATGTCTGCAGCCTATTTAGGGTTTCAGTTTGGGACAGGAGGTTAAGCTCAGAAACAGTATTATCTTAATTGAATAACAGAGTTACCTGCAATTTTATACATTGCAGAAAGGTTTTTTTCTCCTTCATGTGATATTATTAGGTGATTGCTTTCTGAGCTGGAAGGAGAAAACTGGGCAGACTGAAGCATACAATTAAAAAAGAGTCTGGTATGAAGTTTTTACTTCCCAAAGATACAGGAGCTTAGAAGAGGACATCGACCAAGGACATTGTTAACACACTCAATGGCCATGACAATGGTATGGATTCTGACTTCCTATCCAGCACGATAATGCATAATCCCTCAAGGCTCCTCCTTCCTCTGGCAGGATGCCAGGAAGCTCATACCTCCTGGGGACTTTTGGACTTGTTGCTGTTCTGTTTCAATTCCACTGCTTGGAGGCTATGTGAGCTCTGGCTTACCCACTTCGGAGGACTTCACCTGTGCCTCTCAGTCAGATTTATTGATTGTAGCTTCTGTTGTCAATGATCCTAAAGCCGCTGACACTGACTTTGTGGCTATAATATTAAAAGCAACAACAGGAAGACATTCAATAACAGTAGTTACTTCTTGAGCATTTGCGTGTGTGTGTGTGCCAGGCAGAGTGCTAACACCAGCGCCAACTTATCGGGTGATCACAACAGCCCTACAAAGCAGGGAGTGTTACTGTCCCTATTTTGCAAGTAAGAGAAGTGAAACTTTCTGATAGTCACACAGCTTACAAACCCGGAGTTTAGAATCTCACACTCTCATCCCTTACATTCTAGTTTCCCGTATCATAAGAAATAAAATTTTTTGATGGTTTACAAAATGCCAGGCAGGATATCATAACAGTCCACCTGATCGTCCCATTTGTGACCACAGTGCTTAAAATACTCTGACCCTCCTTCAGTGAACTTGGAGAAGACTCTCTTCCCACTGAGGTCAAAATTATAATAAAAGACTGTGGAAGTAGTTGTCAAGTTTTACTCCCAGAGATTAGAATATGAGTCTTGATTTTGCCACTTACTAATTTTTGTAAAGTCATTTAAACTCTCTAAGACTATGATTCTTCATCATTAAAAAAAAGGGAACCGTTATATCTGCTTCATGAGTTACTAAGAGAATTAAGAACTATAACGTGTAAAGAGGGGGTACTCATTTTAATTTCTCAATGAACGTTGACTATTCTAATATTAACATTGGTATTTTTCGCCTGAAACATGGCCTCACAAATTTCTTTTCCAAGTACATTGAAAGTAAAAGTGTAGTCTCTCAGTTGTGTCTGATGCTGTGACCCCATGGACTATAGCCCACCAGGCTCCTCTGTCCATGGAATTCTTTAGGCAAGCATACTGGAGTGGGTTGCCATTCTCTTCTCCAGGAGATCTTCTTGACCCAGGGATTGAACCAGGTTTCCTGCATTACCAGGAGATTCTTTACTGTCTGAGCCACTTTGATGGAGCCCCTCCAAGTACATTGGGACATCTTTATTTGGAGCTATGTCAAATCGCCATTGAATCAGTATCTAGGAAGAATTTTCAGCTCCTTGAGTAGCTTCTACATCAGAGTAACTCTGCTTCTTTGAAAAGAAACTTTTGCCTTTATTTGAAGCAGACACTGTCATCCCTTTGTCCAGAGCCATTTTTTGTTTTTTTGGCTGTGCTTAGTCTTCATTGCTGTCTTTCTCTAGTTGTGAGGAGGACTACTCCCTAATTGTGATGCGCAGGCTCTCGTTGAAGTGGCTTTTCTTGTTGCAGAGCACAGGCTCCAGGCTCTTGGGCTCAGTAATTGTAGCACATGGGCTTCGTTACCCTCAGGCATGTGGAATCTTCCTGGACCAGTGATTGAACCCATGTCCTCTACATTGGCAGGCAGATTTTTACCACTGGACCACCAGGGAAGTCCCAGAGTCTTAATCTAGTTATTTAGACATCAGAAATTTATTCAACCTATATCTTTTACAAGGTATGATGTGGCACCATCAAAATTGGGATCTTGGAATCTTCTTAGGTCCGTTTACAGATGAAATTTCTCTCTCAAGACCTTGCCTACTATATAAATAGATAGATAGATATTAGCATGAATCCTTGAAACTGCCAAATCCAGGAGGTTGAGATGACAAAAAGGCCTCTTGACCCTCTCCAGAATTTATGTTGTTGTTGCTGTTCAGTCACTCAGTCATGTATGACTCTTTGTAACCCTATGGACTGAAGCACAGCAGGCTTCCTGTCCTGCAGCACAGCAGGCTTCCTGTCCTTCACTATCTCCCGGAGTTCACTCAAACTCACTTCCACTGAGTCAGTGGTGCCACCCAACTACCTAGTCCTCTATTGCCCTCTTCTCCTCCTGCTTTCAATCTTTTCCAACATCAAGGTCTTTTCTAATGAGTCGGCTTTTCACATCAGGTGGCCAAAGTATTGGAACTTCAGCATCAGTCCTTCCAATGGATGTTCAGAATTTATAGACATCTCAAAGTCTTCTGGGACTTTATTTTCACTTTCTGAGAGAGACTTTTCCAGGAATTTGTTGGTCATGCACTTCAGTTCTTGTTTGGATCAAGACTAACACAGAGCTAAACCAAGCAAACCCAAACAAATAAAGTTAAAACCAGACAAAATCTTGTTTGACTGGAGAGTACTAAGGTGGTGCAGAATTTGAGAGAAGACTCCTAGGAATTTATTACATGTAACTCAACAAATTCTTTATGTTCCCTACAAATTTAAATGTAAAATATTGGATTGGTAGTCTTTGGCCCCCGATGAGTTAGAACTCATCTCCCTCATGGTCAGCCACCTATGTCAGTGTTCAAAGACATGAAAGTACAGGTCTCAATCGGAAATGTGGAAATGGATTTTTTACAAATTCTCAGTTCTGAAAAACTGGCTAATATTTAATAGATACAATAACCTCAGATATGCAGATGACACCACCCTTATGGCAGAAAATGAAGAGGAACTCAAAAGCCTCTTGATGAAAGTGAAAGAGGAGAGTGAAAAGGTTGGCTTGAAGCTCAACATTCAGAAAACAAAGATCATGGCATCTGGTCCCATCACTTCATGGGAAATAGAGGGAAAAACAGTGGAAACAGTGTCAGACTTTATTGTTTTGGGCTCCAAAATCACTGTAGATGCTGATTGCAGCCATGAAATTAAAAGATGCTTACTCCTTGGAAGGAAAGTTATGACCAACCTAGACAGTATGTTAAAAAGCAGAGACATTATTTTGCCAACAAAGGTCCGTCTAGTCAAGGCTATGGTTTTTCCCGTGGTCATGTATGGATGTGAGAGCTGGACTGTGAAGAAAGCTAATCGCCAAAGAATTGATGCTTTTGAACTGTGGTGTTGGAGAAGACGCTTGAGAGTCCCTTGGACTGCAAGGAGATCCAACCAGTCCATTCTAAAGGAGATCAATCCTGGGTGTTCATTGGAAGGACTGATACTAAAGATGAAACTGCAATACTTTGGTCACCTCATGAGACGAGTTGACTCACTGGAAAAGACTCTGATGCCGGGAGGGATTGGGGGTGGAAGGAGAAGGGGACGACAGAGAATGAGATGGCTGGATGGCATCACCGACTCTGTGGACATGAGTTTGAGTGAACTCCGGGAGTTGGTGATGGACAGGGAGGCCTGGCGTGCTGTGATTCATGGGGTCGTGGAGAGTCAGACATGACTGAGCAACTGAACTGAACTGAACTGAAGACACGCCGGCTCCAGCGGCGCAGATGCGAGACTGCAAGGTAAGGTGCAGCGGCTGCGCTTTGCTGGAACAGCCATGAAGAGAGATACCCCACGGCCAAGGTAAGAGAAACCCAAATAAGATGGTAGGTATTGCGAGGGGGCATCAGAGGGCAGACACACTGAAATCAGAATGACAGAAAACTAGTAGATTTAATCACATGGACCCACAGCATGTCTAACTCAAAGAAACTAAGTCATGCCGTGTGGGGCCACCCAAGACGGGTGGGTCATGGTGGAGAGGTCTGACAGAATGTGGTCCACTGGAGAAAGGAATGGCAAACCACTTCAGTATACTTGCCTTGAGAACCCCATGAACAGTATCAAAAGGCAAAATGATAGTACACTGAATGAGGAATTCCCCAGGTCGGTAGGTGCCCAGTATGCTACTGGAGATCAGTGGAGAAATAACTCCAGAAAGAATGAAGGGATGGATCCAAAGCAAAACCAATACCCAGTTGTGGATGTGACTGGTGATAGAAGCAAGGTCTGATGCTGTAAAGAGCAATATTGCATAGAAACCTGGAATGTTAGGTCCATGAATCAAGGCAAACTGGACATGGTCAAACAGGAGATGGCAAGAGTGAACATAGACATTCTAGGAATCAGTGAATTAAAATAGACTGGAATGGGTGAATTTAACTCAGATGACCATTATATCTACTACTGTGGGCAGGAATCCCTTAGAAGAAATGGAGTAGCCATCATGGTCAACAAAAGAGTCTGAAATGCAGTACTTGGATGCAATCTTAAAAATGACAGGATGATTTCTGTTCATTTCCAAGGCAAACCATTCAATATTACAGTAATCCAAGCCTATGACCAAACCAGTAACGCTGAAGAAGCCAAAGTTGAACAGTTCTATGAAGACCTACAAGACCTTTTAGAACTAACACCCAAAAAAGATATCCTTTTCATTATAGGGGATTGGAATGCAAAAGTAAGAAGTCAAGAAACACCTGGAGTAACAGGCAAATTTGGCCTTGGAGCACGGAATGAAGCAGGGCAAAGACTAATAGAGTTTTGCCAAGAGAACGCACTGGTCATAGCAAACAACCTCTTCCAACAACAAAAGAGAAGACTCTACACATGGACATCCTCCTCAGACAGCCATTTTGCTTTTTTGCATTTCTTCTCCATGGGGATGGTCTTGGTCCCTGTCTCCTGTACAATGTCACAAACCTCTGTCCATAGTTCATCAGGCACTCTATCTATCAGATCTAGTCCATGGACATCATCAGATGGTCAAAACCGAAATCAGATTGATTATATTCTTTGCAGCCAAAGATGGAGAAGCTCTATACAGTTAGCAAAAACAAGACCAGGAGCTGACTGTGGCTCACATCATGAACTCCTTATTGCCAAATTCAGAAGAAATTGAAGAAAGTAGGGAAAACCACTAGACCATTCAGATATGATCTGAATCAAATCCCTTATGATTATACAGTGGAAGTGAGAAGTAGATTTAAGGGACTAGATCTGATAGAGTGCGTGATGAACTATGGACGGAGGTTTGTGACACTGTACAGGAGACAGGGACCATGACCATCCCCATGGAAAAGAAATGCAAAAAAGCAAAATGGCTGTCTGAGGAGGCCTCACAAATAGCTGTGAAAAGAAGAGAAGCGAAAAGCAGAGGAGAAAAGGAAAGATATAAGCATCTGAATGGAGAGTTCCAAAGAATAGCAAGGAGAGATAAGAAAGCCTTCCTCAGTGATCAGTGCAAAGAAATAGAGGAAAACAACAGAATGGGAAAGACTAGAGATCTCTTCAAGAAAATTAGAGATACCAAGGAACCATTTCATGCAAAGATGGGCTCGATAAAGGACAGAAAAGGTATGGACCTAAAAGAAGCAGAAGATATTAAGAAGAGGTGGCAAGAATACACAGAAGAACTGTACAAAAAAGGTCTTCAAGACCAAGGTAATCATGATGGCGTGATCACTCACCTGGAGCCAGACATCTTGGAATGTGAAGTCAAGTGGGCCTTAGAAAGCATCACTAAGAACAAAGCTAGTAGAGGTGATGGAATTCCAATTGAGCTATTTCAAATCCTGAAAGATGATGCTGTGAAAGTGCTTCACTCAATATGCCAGCAAATTTGGAAAATTCAGCAGTGGCCACAGGACTGGAAAAGGTCAGTCTTCATTCCAATCCCAAAGAAAGGCAGTGCCAAAGAATGCTCAAACTGCCGCACAGTTGCACTCATCTCACACGCTATTAAATCATGCTGAAAATTCTCCAAGCCAGGCTTCAGCAATATGTGAACTGTGAACTCCCAGATGTTCAAGCAGGTTTTAGAAAAGGCAGAGGAACCAGAGATCAAATTGCCAACATCCGCTGGATCATGGAGAAAGCAAGAGAGTTCCAGAAAAACATCGATTTCTGCTTCATTGACTATGCCAAAGAGTTTGACTGTGTGGATCACAATAAACTGTGGAAAATTCTGAAAGAGATGGGAATACCAGACCACCTGACCTGCCTCTTGAGAAACCTGTATGCAGGTCAGGAAGCCACAGTTAGAACTGGACATGGAACAACGGACTGGTTCCAAATAGGAAAAGGAGTACATCAAGGTTGTATATTGTCACCTTGCTTATTTAACATCTATGCAGAGTACATCATGAGGAACGCTGGGCTGGAAGAAGCACAAGCTGGAATCAAGATTGCTGGGAGAAATATCAATAACCTCAGATATGCAGATGACACCACCCTTATGGCAGAAAATGAAGAGGAACTCAAAAGCCTCTTGATGAAAGTGAAAGAGGAGAGTGAAAAGGTTGGCTTGAAGCTCAACATTCAGAAAACAAAGAACGTGGCATCTGGTCCCATCACTTCATGGGAAATAGATGGAAAAACAGTGGAAACAGTGTCAGACTTTATTTTGGGGGGCTCCAAAATCACTGTAGATGCTGATTGCAGCCATGAAATTAAAAGATGCTTACTGCTTGGAAGGAAAGTTATGACCAACGACCAACCTAGACAGTATATTAAAAAGCAGAGACGTTACTTTGCCAACAAAGGTCTGTCTAGACAAGATTATGGTTTTTCCAGTGGTCATGTATGGATGTGAGAGTTGGACTATAAAGAAAGCTAATCGCCGAAGAATTGATGCTTTTGAACTGTGGTGTTGGAGAAGACTCTTAAGAGTCTCTTGGACTGCAAGGAGATACAACCAGTCCATTCTAAAGGAGATCAATCCTGGGTGTTCATTGGAAGGACTGATGCTGAGGCTGAAACTCCAATACTTTGGCCACCTCATGTGACGAGTTGACTCACTGGAAAAGACTCTGATGCTGGGAGGGATTGGGGGTGGGAGGAGAAGGGGACGACCGAGAATGAGGTGGCTGGATGGCATCACCGGCTCGATGGACATGAGTTTGAGTGAACTCCGGTAGTTGGTGATGGACAGGGAGGCCTGGCATGCTGTGATACATGGGGTCGCAAAGAGTCAGACACGACTGAGCGACTGAACTGAACTGAAGCCCTTTCAAAACGTTGGGCTGGAAGAAGCACAAGCTGGAATCAAGATTTCTGGGAGAAATATCAATAACCTCAGATATGCAGAAGACACCACCCTTATGGCAGAAAGTGAAGAGAACTAAAAAGCCTCTTGATGAACGTGAAAGAAGAGACTGAAAAAGTTGGCTTAAAGCTCAACATTCAGAAAACTAAGATCATGGAATTGGTTCCAACACTTCATGGGAAGTAGATTGGGAAATAGTGGAAACTGTCAGAGTTCATTCTGGAGGGGCACCAAAATCACTACAGATAGTGATTGCAGCCATGAAATTAAAAGATGCTTACTCCTTGGAAGGAAAGTTATGACTAACCTAGATAGCATATTAAAAAGCAGAGACATTACTTTGCCAACAAAGGTCCGTCTAGTCAAGGCTATAATTTTTCCAGTGGTCATGTATGGATGTGAGAATTGGACTGTGAAGAAAGCTAATTGCCAAAGAATTGATGCTTTTGAACTGTGGTGCTGGAGAAGACTCTCGAGAGTCCCTTGGACTGCAAGGAGATCCAACCAGTCCATTCTAATGGAGACCAGTCCTGGGTGTTCATTGGAAGGACTGATGCTGAGGCTGAAACTCCAATACTTTGGCCACCTCATGCAAAGTGTTGACTCATTAGAAAAACTCTGATGCTGGGAAGGATTGGGGGCAGGAGGAGAAGGGGACGACAGAGGATGAGATGGCTGGATGGCATCACCGACTTGATGCATATGAGTTTGGCTGAACTCCGGGAGTTGGTGATGGACAGGGAGGCCTGGCATGCTGCGATTCATGGGATCGCAAAGAGTCAGACACGACTGAACGACTGAACTGAACTGAAGCCCTTTCAGGCCCTGTCTACTCATATTTTCAAAACACTGATTAGAGTGATCAAATTAAATAAAGTTTCGACCTACTTCATTTTATAACCAAAGCTATTTGAAACTTATTCTAACTTGTGGACTAATCATTAAAAGTCAATTGACCTAAATTAACTCTATAATAAAATCTTACAAAATGCATTGAAGATCACAGCTATTCAATTTTAAAAGTAAATTCTCTGTTTATCCCACTATTTGTGAAACAAGTCAACTAAATATTAAGTCATTTCCCCCTTATTAAATTGTAGACCTGGGTTTCTTAAATTAATACTCTAATTCCTCCCTTAAAGAACATTTGAGTAATATTTTTAATAAGGCCTTAAAAGAATACTTATTTTCAAGGTTAATGAATACTTTTTAAGAATTACCTAAAATAAGCAAAGCTTAACTTCAAACCTAGTCTCCAATAATCATCACAGGACCAGCTGTGCAATTTGCAAGGCCCAGTGCAAAATGAAAATGCGGGGTCCCATCTTGAAAAAGTAAGAATTTCAAGACAGTGACATCAAAATTTTCTCTCCCTACTGCAACCTCTGGATAGAATTCTAAGTTCAGCATGATTTTTTGTATATGTGGAACTTGGCAAGGTGATTCTATGAACTAAAGATCAAAGAGTCCTGAGAAGAGCCAAGATTCTTCTGAGGCAAAAGAATAAATTGGAGAGATTTGTTTTAACTGCAGTAAAAAGATATAAAAGTCTATTAATTAAGATTCAAAACTGATACTAGCACAGAGACAGAGAATTTGGCTGAGGAAATAAAAAGAGAGCCCCCCACTACTAATCTATGCATTAGTGGAAATTTTATTTATAAACAAATTTTTCATTTCAGATCAGAGAGGCAATGAGGAATTATTCAATAGTGTTTTCAGAGCAATTATCTAATCACATGAGAAGAAAGAAAATTTATATGTAGTACCTCACATGATACACAAAAATCCATCCCAGAAGGTTTAAACACTTAAATTTGAAAGGGAAAACATTAAAATGTTCAGCAGAAAATATGGCCAAAAATATACTAAGATGCTCGTTTGAATTTATTAAAAGGAAAGACAGAGATGACAAACTTTAAAGAAAAGACTGATATATTCGACCATTTTAA
This sequence comes from Moschus berezovskii, assembly GCF_049115385.1. Lineage (NCBI taxonomy): Eukaryota > Metazoa > Chordata > Mammalia > Artiodactyla > Moschidae > Moschus > Moschus berezovskii. The sequence continues at coordinate 75,594,964 of NC_142469.1, read as the reverse complement.
AATTAAAACTTTATGTTAATCAAAACATTTTTATAAATTGAAAAACACGTATAAAAGGTAACAAAATCTAGAGTTGCTCGGTCGTATCTGACTCTGTGACCCCATGGACTGGAGCCCACCAGAGTCCTCTGTACATGGGATTCTCCAGGCAAGAATACTGCTGTGGGTTGGCATTTCCTTCTCCAGAGGATCTTCCCGACCCAGGGGTCGAACCTGGGCCTGCTACACTGAAGCAGATTCTTTATCATCTGAGCTACCTGACAGGATTTTATAAACAGTTTTCAAAGCTCACTAGGCCATCGTTTGTTCAATTAATTGTATAGGTGCAAAAGTGAAAACCAGACAGTTAAGAGGCAAGTTAGGTGAATAATGATGGGATTTTAGACTGGGATAGTAGCTGTGAAGAAAAGAGAAGTAGACAGTTTCAAGATATATTTTTGCCTACATGGCCAATAGGGCTTGATGACAAATTGTATGTGTGTTTGGAAGGAAAGGGCTTCCCTTGTGGCTCAGTTGGTAAAGAATCCACCTGCAGTGTGGGAGACCTGGGTTTGATCCCTGGGTTGGGAAGATCTCCTGGAAAGGGAAAGGTTACTGATTCCAGTATTCTGGGTGGAGAATTCCATGAACCATATAGTCCATGGGGTCCCAAAGAGTCAGACATGACTGAGCAATTTTCACTTTGGAAGGAAAAGGAAAAAGCTGATATGATTCTAATTTGATTTTGGGCTTGATCAACTGGATAAATGAGGTTCTATAAATAAGAATATTTCTTTCTATTTATGGAGATGTCTGAGGGAGGAAAAGTGTAGGGTTGAGGAGGAATCAAGAGTTCTCTTTCGGTCATGTTAAGTTTGAGTTACCCATTAGATATCTAAATGGAGATAATGACTCCATGAAAGTAGACATTGGTGGCTTTAGATCAGAACTCAACGGAGAGATCAAACCTAAAATATTATTTTAGAGGTCAACAGCCATATTCAAAGTAAGTGTACCTTTTTTGCTCCCTCATGATTGTGATCTGGAAGAGAGAAAGTTGTGATGTATTAAAATTATAACTTAGTAAGTGGAAACCAGTGAAAAAGCCCAGAACATTTGTCCATACCTGCGTGCTATGGAATAATTGACTACTCAATATTCATTTTCTATCTGAGGCATGGCCTGGGCGAGGAAGCAAGACTCATTGATTCATATGGGTCAATTACATTTATTTCATCTTCTCTGCTGGCGGTTATTGGTGGAAGTGCCTGAGTCAGTTTACACCAGTGAGAAGTGAAGAGAGTTGTTTTGTTTTGTTTTTAATAGGCTTCTAGGAAAGAAGTGTCTTGCCTTTTAAGAGAAAGCTATAAAAGCCAACCTTCTTCTTCCTAGAGTTGAAAATGAAACTCTATATTTTCAACTCTTACTGACCTGCATCCTGTGACCCGAGAAAAATTTAGTATGAAATTGATTTAGAGGTTGTAGTAGGGAAAGACAGCAAGAACACAGTCCTCCTCATCAGACCATCAGCTCTGAGGCATGCCTTACTCCTGGAGATTTAATGATATAAGTAAATATATCCCTTACCTTTTTTAGACCAGTTTGGGTTGGATTTCATGCTGGATGAAACTAAAACATGTTAACTGAAATTAATGTTAGAACGGGCTTCCCTGGTGGCTCAGTGGTAAAGAATTCATCTGCCAATGCAAGAGATATGAGTTTTATCTCCAGTCCAGGAAGACGCCCTGGAGAAGGAAATGGCGATCCATTCCAATATTCTTGCCTGGAAATCTCCATGGACAGTGGAGTCTGATATGCAGTGGTCTATGGGATTGCAAAGAATCGGACACAATTTAGCCTCTGAACAATGATATCAAATATTACAACACAATAATCAGAGGGATTCATGGGAAAATTAAACACTCCTAGAGTTCAAAAATATGAAACCAAGAAAATCCAATAACAAGAGATGAACTGCCTGCCAAAAAATCTAGATGAATGATTGGACTGAGGTTGTTAGATATTGAAAAGAAAATTGACCTATGAGATGAAGGATTTGGGGATGTTTGGGGCATCTAGGATACTCCAAAATGTACAATTTTCTGAAGAATCAAAAATCAGGGAGTTATGAAATTTTGAGACCATCCTCACAGTCATATTGAAAAATAAGTCAATGGGAAAGTAAAAATAAATTGGAAGTAGAGACATTAGTAGATATGTTACAATAATGATTTAAATGTTATTAGTAAATGAAATACACAAATAAAAAAAGAATAATAACATTTTACCTTGGTACTTAATTATTAATCATTTTTTCCAAAGAGTCTAAAGAGCTTCATAAATAAGATAAACGTTAATAACCAGAGACTGAATAGAATTCCTTCTAAAATAAATACACATAAAGAACTGTTCAGGCAAAGATTTTCTTAGATTAGTCTGAAATACCCTGAAGACAAGTCTACTCACAACTCTCTGAAGTAATTTTCAGAGTCATGCAGTATGTGTAAAGCCTTTTGAAGTCTAGTGTATATATTATATGACAACTTTAGACTAATCCCAACTGAAATACAGAAAAGGTATTCTCTTATCAGTTTCTTTAAAAATATATGAAACTACATTTTTAAAATGAATAACTTGCCCTTACTCACCAGCTCTTCAAATCCATATCCCTTAATGTCTGCTCACCTACCCCAAATATATATATATATATATATATATCTTAGGTGTGAAGCCTGTGTTCCTTACAGAATATGAAAGATCCTTTAAATTAAGGCAACCCAAGAGGTTGTCTGCCTTCTCTTGGTCAGTCTTGAAGCCAACCCATCCTCAGTCAAACTCAAAGCCAAGGCTATGAGCTTCTCTCCTTGCCCAGATAGCCTAAAACTTTGGGAAAACAAATTCACTCTTTATCCAGGAAAGTTGGGAGACTTAAGAGACAAACTGTGAAGTCTTTTTAGCATGAAACACTGAAAACACATCAGCATAAGGTGGCGTGGAGTATCCTTAAACCCAAAGACAGAGAAAACTCACTTCTGATGCTAGTCAGTCCTCATTGAATTAATAACATGTCTACATCATATATTAATCTTTAAAGAATATGATTTTTAAAGTGTTGCTTATGGAGACCAGAGAAGCACCATAATTCTGGCTATTTTTACGACCATAATATGACTAAAGAAAATCGTATCTTACTCAAAGATACTGTCACCTGAAAAATACAATCAGATGGCTTTCTGTGAAAAAGAGAGCTTAGTCTGAATATCAGATATATATATATATATATTTATATTTGCCTAAGGGAAATGGAACCAGTCTGTTGTTCCGTGTCCAGTTCTAACTGCTGCTTCTTGATCTGCATATATGTTTCTCAAGAGGCGGGTCAGGTGGTCTGGTAGTCCCATCTCTTGAAGAATTTTCCACAGTTTGTTGTGATCCATACTGTCAAAGGCTTTGGCATAGTCAGTGAAGCAGAAATAGATGTTTTTCTGGAACTCTCTTGCTTTTTTGATGATCCAATGGACGTTGGCAATTTGATCTCTGGTTCCTCTGCCTTTTCTAAATCTAGCCAGAACATCTGGAAGTTCACAGTTCATGTACTGTTGAAGCCTAGCTTGGAGAATTTTGAGTATCACTATGCTAGTGTATGAGATGAGTGAAATTGTGCAGTAGTTTGAGTATTCTTTGGCATTGTCTTTCTTTGGGATTGGAATGAAAACTGACCTTTTCCAGTCCTGTGGCCCCTGCTGAGTTTTCCAAATTTGCTGCCATATTGAGTGCAGCACTTTCACAGCATCATCTTTTAGGATTTGAAATAGTTCAACTTTATTTTTTTGGGCTCCAAAATCACTGCAGATGGTGACTGCAGCCATGAAATTAAAAGATGCTTGCTCCTTGGAATAAAAGTTATGACCAACCTAGACCACATATTAAAAAGCAGAGACATTATTTTGGCAACAAAGGTCCATCTAGCCAAAGCTATGATTTTTCCAGTAGTCATGTATGGACGTGTGAGTTGGACTATAAAGAAAGTTGAGCACCAAAGAATTAATGCTTTTGAATTGTGGTGTCGGAGAAGACTCTTGAGAGCCCCTTGGAGAGCAAGGAGATCCAACCCATCAATCCTAAAGGAAATTAGTCCTGAATAGTCATTGGATGCACTCATGCTGAAGCTGAAGCTCCAACACCCTGGACACCTGATGCAAAGAGCCGACTCATTTGAAAAGACCCTGATGTTGGGAAAGATTGAAGGCGGGAGGAGAAGGGGATGACAGAGGATGAGATGGTTAGATGGCATCACCAACTCAATGGACATGAGTTTGAGCAAGCTCCAGGACTTGGTGATGGACAGGGAGGCCTGGTGTGCTGCAGTCCATGGGGTAGCAGAGTCGGTCACGACTGAGCAAATGAACTGAACTGAAGGGAAACGGTGATGTATCTAGAAGACTTCACAGGTGGCGCTAATGGAAAAGAACCCATCTGCCAGTGAAGGAAACATAAGAGACGCAAGTTTGATCCCTGGGTTGGGAAATTCCCCTGGAGAAGGAAATGGCAGCCCACTCCAGTTTTCTTGCCTGGAGAATCCCGTGTACAGAGGAGCCTGGTGGCCTGAAGTCCATCGGGTCACAAAGAGTCAGACACAATTGAAACGACTTAACACAAGCATATCTGGAAGACATCAACATTCTAAATGAGTAGAGTGAGGCGTTATATTATGGATACAGGACAGTGGTAAGCCTTTATTCAATAGCATAGGTCAAAAGTGACAGATACATGGCATGCTCGGCTCACACAAGAAATCTTGGGCAGATGTGAGGTGCTGTCATTCAGGCATACATAGCATTCTTTTTTCACTGGCATCAAATATACATCTCAAGATCCTTTTCAACCCAGCACTCCAAGGAAATAAAGATGGGACATAATGTAAAACTAAATTGCTCCTCTAGCCTTTTCTGCGACTGTACACGTCCTTTTACCCTAACTGTGGATTCTCTAAACACAACTTTAAATGTTGATTCAAGTTTTCAGGGACTTTGATACCAGGAGGGGATTAATCTAGGGGCAGTAGCCTAGATTAATCTTTGGATTGAAATAGCCTCTAGTGTAATAGATAAACTAACATTGTAAATTATGTAAAAAAAATTATTTATGAGCTTGATTTTTCAGAGTTGTTCCTGAGATCAAGTTGACTGAGGATCTAGTGAAATTGAGGTTCTAAATGTGAAAATCCAGGATCCAGGCCCTGGGTGAGAGTGGACCTGAGAACTCACTGTCAACCTGTGAAAGCCTTCCTTGGTGAAGAATTTTTTATCTCAACTCTGTAAGTATAACAAAAATGACTTCCTGTTCATTCACAGTTTAGTAAATCCATGTTAACATTTTGTCTTAAAAACAAGTAAGTATTAGATTAGTTCGAATAATATAGCTCATTTAACTGATCTTTTAGAATTTTGAATTTCTTTTTTAATTTCTATTTTCTTTTCCTAAACTAATTTATTTTTCTCCTACAGAACCAGCTCAGTGACACATTAAGACTCCATAGATAGGCCCACATACAGTTACTCTAATGGAATAAGACACTTATTAAATATACACTATGCGACAGAAGGGAAGCTCACAGTTAATTAAGTAACTCTGAAAAACAAATAAGAGTTGGAAATGGTAAATTCACATGAGTATTAGCAAATAAAATCACATACCAACAAATTGTTTTAGATGATGCTGATGTGTTCAGATGCAGAGAAATAAATAAACTATAACCTTCTGAGATTATGACAAAAATTAATGAATAGCTTTGCATGAAATTAAGAATCCATTACCAAGATACTGCCTACAAGGTGGTAAGGCTTCTTAGCTGGCAGATGTCTAACTAATTTGCTGCTTCTCTGTAAAACTATAGAATAAACTATGAATCTGAGTAACCAGGCTTAACTACTATCTTGTAAAGGTCAATTATTTTTTATACTTATGGCATAAATATTTTATAACACATTTATATATGTGTTAGCAGCAGTGTGATATTTTATAGCATAAATATTTTATTCTGATGTTTATTCAAATATCAGAATTAAAGTTCTGAAAAGTAGACTGTGCTGAAGAAGTTATTGTGGTAGTGGTTTAGTTGTAGGTCATGTCTGACTCTTACAACCCCATGGACTGTAGCCTGCCAGGCTCCTCTGTCCACAGGATTTTCCAGGCAAGCATGCTGGAGTTGGTTGCCATTTCCTTAGGGCAGAATATTGAAATTGTGATTGTTACAATAAATCAAGAATGAGTAGTTACTATTTTTTATCAGAACCCCAGTCGGGGGAGGGGGGGCGGGGAGCAACAACAGGATTAATAAGCACAAAAATTTATTTTCCCTTTCAGAGTTTTGTACTGGTATATTTCAAGATAATAGTGATATATATTTAATAATAATAACCATAATTTCCTGCACATTTACTCTGTGCTACCCTATTCTGAACGTATCATCTAATCTCAAAACAACTCTATAAGATGCTTTCATAGAAAGGAGAGTGAATTACAGAGAGAGTACAATATCTTCTCAAGGGAACTTAGCCCCCAAAAGGTGATGCTAGAATTAAATCTAAGTGACTCAACTCAAGAATCAAGTATTAATTATAATGCTCTTTTGTGATGATGAGTGTCAACGTGGCTGGGCTATTGTACACAGTCATTTGTTCAGTCTAGATGTTGTTGTGAAGGTATTTTTTTGGATGGAGCCAACATTAAAGCAGTACACTTTAAGTAAAGCAGATTATCACCCATAACATTGGTGGGCCTCGTCTAATCAGTTGAAGGTCTGAAGAGCAAAGACAGAAGTTTCCTGAAGAAAAAGGAATTCTGCCTTGAGACTGCAATGTAGACACCATGTGTGAGTTTCCAATTTGAAGTTATGAGACTCAGGATTGCAACATCAACTCCAAGTTTCCATGCTGCCAGGCTGATCTCCAGATTGCAGACTTGCCAGTATTTATTAAGGAGATGGTACTGCACATAAGATTCTGATTAGCAGCCCTTAGTTCTACTCGGAGAAGGCAATGGCAAGCCACTCCAATACACTTGCCTAGAAAATCGCATGGACAGAGGAGCCTGGTGGGCTGCAGTCCATGGGGTCGCTACTAGTCAGACACGACTGAGCGACTTCACTTTCACTTTTTACTTTCACACATTGGAGAAGGAAATGGCAACCCACTCCATTGTTCTTGCCTGGAGAATCCCAGGGATGGCGGAGCCTGGTCGGCTGCCGTCTATGGGGTCGCACAGAGTCGGACACGACTGAAGCGACTTAGCAGCAGTAGCAGCAGCAGCAGTTCTACTCAGCAATCTGACTGTTTAACTTACAACTCAGTCTCCTACTCTAGTCACTGAATTTTTGCAAAAATGATTTACTCTTGTCAAATCTTGAATCCCTTCCTCCAGTCCCAGAAGATCTGTCTTCTTCATAGAGAGCCAGAAGCTATTTCACAGGAGCTCCCTAATGTCCCCACATCAGTACCCATCCTCGTTTCCCATTTGCATTGAAGGAACTGACCCTTCTCCTACCCAGAGGAACACTTCCCCTGGGTCCTTGGCTTCCATCCTGTGATAGTGAACTTCGTATATCTTGGCAAGGCTATGGTACCCAGTTTTTGGTCAAACATCAGTCTTTATGTTGCTATAAAAGCACGTTTTAGAAGTGATTAGCATTTAAATTAGTAGACGGTGAGTAAAAATAGATTACCTTCCATGTTACAGTGAGCCTTATATGACTGAAGCTAAAGGCCTTAAAAGACTGAGGTTCCCAAACAAGGAAGAAATTCTGCCTCCAGACTCAAGACTAGATCATTATCTCTTGCCAGAATTTCCAGCCTGCAAGCCTGCCCTGCCAATTCCAAACGTGTCAACCCACGTAATCCCATGAGATGACTGATGCCTTAAAACCTACCCACTCATCCTTCCTATTAGTTTTGTTTCTCTGGAGAACTCCAATACAGGCCCCCATCTACCATCTCTGAATGGCTTACATAAAAACAAGAATGCAAATATTTGTATAACATGATGGCTCTTCATTGGCTGGAAGCTCCTGCCACCTGAAGCTGCAGGTACCATGACTTTTTAGCTGTACTAAAAAACTGAACATCTGTAATTCTTATCTGTACACCCATTGAGGGAGACCTGCCTACTCTTTGCTTACTTCTCTCCTTTGTCTGTTGTACTTCTCTTTGGCTTTTATTGTGTAAGCAACAAGCTTTAAAAAATAGAACATGAATTTCCACAGCATTTTCAAATTGCCACCTCATTTCTCTTCTCTTCTTCATGATTTTTGTAGCTGTTTATTCAGTTTTTCTCCATTTTGTGCCTCCTATTGATATTTCTCCCGGCAATCTTGATTCCAGCTTGTGCTTCTTCCAGCCCAGCGTTCCTCATGATGTACTCTGCATATAAGTTAATTAAGCAAGGTGACAATATACAACCTTGACGCACTCCTTTTCCTATTTGGAACCAGCCTGTTTTTCCATGTACAGTTCTGACTGTTGCTTCCTGACCTGCATACAGGTTTCTCAAGAGGCAGGTCAGGTGGTCTGGTATTCCCATCTCTTTCAGAATTTTCCATAGTTTATTGTGATCCACACAGTCAAAGGCTTTGGCATAGTCAATGAAGCAGAAATAGATGCTCTTCTGGAGTGCGTCAAGGTTGTATATTGTCACCTTGCTTATTTAACTTCTATGCAGAGTACATCATGAGGAACGCTGGGCTGGAAGAAGCACAAGCTGGAATCAAGATTGCCGGGAGAAATATCAATAACCTCAGATATGCAGATGACACTACCCTTATGACAGAAAATGAAGAGGAACTCAAAAGCCTCTTGATGAAAGTGAAAGAGGAGAGTGAAAAGGTTGGCTTGAAGCTCAACATTCAGAAAACAAAGATCATGGCATCTGGTCCCATCACTTCATGGGAAATAAATGGAAAAACAGTGGAAACAGTGTCAGACTTTATTTTTTTGGGGGGGGCTCTAAAATCACTTCGGATGCTGATTGCAGCCATGAAATTAAAAGACGCTTACTCCTTGGAAGGAAAGTTATGACCAACCTTGATAATATATTAAAAAGCAGAGACATTACTTTGCCAACAAAGGTCCGTCTAGTCAAGGCTATGGTTTTTCCCGTGGTCATGTATGGATGTGAGAGTTGGACTGTGAAGAAAGCTGATCGCCGAAGAATTGATACTTTTAAACTGTGGTGTTGGAGAAGTCTCTTGGGAGTCCCTTGTACCGCAAGGAGATCCAACCGGTCCATTCTGAGGGAGATCGGTCCTGGATGTTCATTGGAAGGACTGATGCTAAAGCTGAAACTACAGTACTTTGGCCACCTCATGTGACGGGTTGACTCACTGGAAAAGACTCTGATGCTGGGAAAGGTTGGGGGTGGGAGGAGAAGGGGACGACCGAGAATGAGATGGCTGGATGGCATCACTGACTCTGTGGACATGAGTTTGAGTGAACTCCGGGAGTTGGTGATGGTCAGGGAGGCCTGGTGTGCTGTGATTCATGGGGTCGCGGAGAGTCGGACATGACTGAGCAACTGAACTGAACTGAACTGAACTGAACTCACATACTTGTTCAATGACTGAATGGAGAGTCTTCTAGATGCAAAATGTGAGGCACTGTGAAGGTTACTGAAAATATATAAAAAATTACTCCTTAAACAAGACATATCATCTTATTTAAGGAGTAATAAATAAATACATACATATATAAAGCCATATGATAGTTATAGGTGATACGGTATAGAGATGGGACATCAAAAGGTTAAAATTGTTCAGAAGATATCCAGGAGGAGACAAAACATAGATAAAGACTGTTAGAGTAAAGGACATATTCCAGGAGTTCATTCAGAGGACAACAGAGAAAAATTGGAGTCAAGTAAGAAGATAGATACAAGGCAACCCCCAATAATTCTGGAAGAAGAGAAAAGGTGGAGGATAGAGGCATTTTAAAAGAAACAATGAGTTTCTCTAAGGATAACCTCAGTTTCGTGGAGAGATCTATGAAGAACACTTAAAGAAAGTGAAGAGGTACTGAGAAAAATAGAATTAAAAATGTTTGTATCTATCTTCAATTTTTAGGCAAATCGTAAATATATATAGAAGACTTTCCCTAAAAGTAGTTGCAGCAGAAGCTAGTCTCATGTGTTAAGAAATGTGTGAAAAAACAGAAGCAATGAATACTAGATCTTCTTTCAAGGAGGAAAGGAGCTGAGCAGGATCTCTGAGGTCCCTAGGGTGCCTCATTCCCTCCATCCCACCTCTCTCTGTCACTAAGTCTCGTTACTCCTCCTGCAGATGTCATCCGTCTTGATCCTTCCTTCCTTTCCCTTCCCATACCTGCCTCTGTTCTGCTTTGATCTGTCGCCCTGACTCCCATTTCTCCTCCCTCCAGGCATCCTGTGTGGATGATAAAATGAGGAAGATAAAGGCAGCAGATGCCACAAGATGAACATTGTCACATGAAAGAAGCCAGATAAGAACATGGCCTCTGGAGGTGAAGATGACAGGCTTTAATCTTATTGTTATCTCATCTTGAACCAATTACTTAAATTCCATGGCCCTCAGTTTCTTCATCCCTCAAACACAGATAAGACTTCTTTCTTGGTTTGTTATAAGGCGCGAATGAAATAGAATCTGTAATATAGTCATCTGTACTAGGTGCTCAACCATAAGAATCTGCCTGGGGAGACCCAGGTTCGATGCCTGGGTTGGGAAGATCCCCTGGAGAAGGAAGTGGCAATCCACTCCAGTATTCTTACCTAGAGAATTTCATGGACAGAGGAGCCTGGTGGGCTACAGTCCATGAGGTCGATAAGAGTCGGACACGACTAAGCTACTTTCTCTTCTTCTCTATGCATACTAGGTAAGCAACCATTTTTATTATGATACTAACCTACTGGTCCTAGAACACTGCCTTTATTATTCTACATTCGTGACCAAAAGCCTTCAAGGCCCTACTATTTCTTGCTAGTTTCAATGTAAATTTCTCTCTCCTATGTTAGGTCTCTCCTGGACCAGGGACCTGACTTAGTCATCTTTGTAATCCTAGTGAGTAGCTTTAATATATTTATTCAACAATATCTAAGAAATAGATATTGTTCCATTGCCACTAGGAGAGAATAAGATGCTTTTGGCCTCAAGTCACAGAAAATATAACCAGCAGAGACTTTACAAAATAGATGCTTATCTCATATAACAAAATTCTAGAGGTGGTAAGTGTCCAGATGAGTCAAGTGACTCTAATTGTCAAATTCTTTCTCTCCTAAACCACCATCCTTAGCATTCTGACTTTTCATCCTCAGGCTTTTCTCCTGCACAATTCTAAATAGCTACTGTGGCTTTGGGCATGCTAGGGCCTTACAGAACCACTTTCAAAGCAGGAAGCCGTGAGGACAAGCAATAAGAGAGCTTTCCTTATTTGTTTCTCTCTACATTTCAAGAGAGGCTGCTTTTCTGGATTTCATTTGCTGGAGTCTCGTCCTGTCAATTTGCTCTGTGAAAGTTGGGAAGCCTGGCTCTAGGGAACTTCTCTACTTGACTCTCCTTGGCAACTTTACGCTTTCTTGTACTTTAAAGAGATAAATGCAGACAATTGCCAACTTTATATTCCAATCCAAATCTCATCTCCAAGCTCCACTGTGTACATAACCAATTCAAAACTCCACTTGGTATCATACTGCATGTGATATTTTTCAAGTTTCTTTTGTCATCTTGCATCCAGTTTTAGAGTATTATCTACATGTTATCCATGAGATCTAGTCCATTTTCAACCACTGAATGCTTATCTAATGTAGAAATAAACCACAAGTTAGCTATCTGTCTTCTTGACTTGGGACAGCTATTCCTACATTTTTGTTGCTGCTGCTGCTGCTGCTAAGTCGCTTCAGTTGTGTCCGACTCTGTGCGACCCCATAGATGGAAGCCCACTAGGCTCCCCCATCCCTGGGATTCTCCAGGCATTTTTGTTACAGAGTTGCAAATAAGAATTTTCATATGTCTACTTGGTCTGCTATTACAGAAAAAGAAGCATTTACGTCTCAATATAATTGTAGGTTTGCGATTTTTCCTTCTAATTATGTAAAATGTTTCCTATACATGCTGTGGAGGCAGGTATTACACTTTGAAATACTGTTACTTACTGTGACTTGAAACACACCAAAGGATAGTAACCATCTTTACCCCTCATAATACTTTCCCCCTCAGAGTGCCTTTTTTATATTAATGTAACAGTACTAACTTATTTGTGATTATTATTTACCTGGTCTCCTTTTCTTCATCCTTTTACATTGAATTATTATGAATCAATATATTTATGTTCCCTTATAAAGAGAACTTTCTTGTGTATTTAAAACCCAATTTACAGTATCTGTCTTTTACCTGGAGAATTTTGACATTTCTTGTAATTAATAAAATTTTGGATGGGTTATCTCTATCTTCTCATTTTTTTCTTTCTCTTTAAAATGCTTTTATCTTTCTCTGCCTTCAATAATATTGACCAAGCTATCTTTACTCCTTTTTATCCTCTAAGTATTTAGTACAATCGATTTTTACTTAATTATGTTGAAATTGTTAACATATATACTTGATTAAACAGGGACTAATACTAATAATTCCATAGCACAGAAAACTATATTTAATATCTTGTAATAATGTATAATGGAAAAGAATCAGAAAAAAGAATATATATATATTCTTAAAATGGTATTCTAAAGTATTATTATTTTTGCTTTTATTTTTGCTCTTGAAAGTTTGTGCCAGAATAATTTTTGTTTCTTTTTAAAAACAAAACCTGTGTGTATGTGTGTCTATAAATAAAACCAAATCACTTTTCTGTAAAAATAACACAATATTGTAAATCAAATATACTTCAATAAAAATTTTAAAAAGAAAGAATTCTCACCTTCTTCTAGACAATTACCCACTTTCCTTATTAAATGTCGTAGATGTTTGGAGTTATATTAGATCTCAGTGGGTTTTTTCCCTTCCAGTTTTATTGAGATATAATTTATATATAGCTCTGTATAAGGTTAAAGTGTACCGCATAATGATTTAACTTACATATATCAAGAAAAGATTGCCGCGATAAGTTTAGCGAATATTTATCATCTCATAGTGAAAGTCGCTCAGTCGTGTCCAACTCTTTGTGACCCCATGGACTATACAGTGCAAGGAATTCTCCAAGCCAGAATACTGGAGTGGGTAGCCTTTCCCTTCTCCAGGGGATCTTTCCAACCCAGAAATCAAACCTAGGTCTCCTGCACTGCAGGCAGATTCTTAATCAGATGAGCCACAAGGGAAGCCCAAGAATACTAGAATGGGTAGCCTATCCCTTCTCCAGTGGATCATCCCGAGCCAGGAAGTATTATCTCATATCAGTTCAGTTCAGTTCAGTTCAGTTCAGTTGCTCAGTCATGTCAGACTCTTTGCGACCCCATGAACCTCAGCACACCATAGATACAAAATAAAAAAGAAAGAAAAAATACTTTTTCCTTGTGATAAGAGCTCTTAGGTTTTATTCTCTTATTTTTTTAAATTACCCAAATTAATAACCACTGTGGCAATATTACTATTATTCTACATAAGAAATGCTTCTTTTAACCTACATGTTTATTAATTTCTTTGCTTATCACACTACTTAAAATCTATTGTTTTTTCTGGATTTTTCCTTAACTTACTTCTTTCGTAAGATTTTTATTCACAATGAATCTGAAAGTGGCCATTCCTCTGAATTTTGTCTAAAATGTATTTTTTAGTGCTTGTTTCCAAATGACTGTTGACTTAATTTATTCTATATTGACAGTTACTTTCTCTTAGGATTTTGAAGAGAAACAATAAAAATACCTGTCTTTTAGCTTTTATTCTCCTCTTGAAAGTTTGTGTCAGAATAATTTTTGTTTCCTTTTAGATAACATGTCCTTTCTCTGTGACTGCTTCAGGATCCTCTCTTCCTCTTTGACTTTCTAGTTTTACAATTAGCTTTTAGGTGTGATTTGCATTTATTTAACCTGCTCATGACTCATAGTGTTTCTTTAATCTAAGGATTCATATCTTTCACCAGTTCTGGAAAACTAGCAATTACCTCAACACATACAGCTCTTCTCTTTCTCTTCATTACCTGTTAGAACTTCTACCATCTGATGTTATCATCCCAACCTTTGTATTTCCTAATTTTTTCCTTTCAATTTTTTTCGGTACTGTATATTCTGTGTAATGATCTCCAATCTAACTCTCTGTTAAACTCATTCTCTTTTCTTTTTATTTTTTTTGAATTTTTATTGGAGGCTAATAATTTTACAATATTATATTGGTTGGTTTTGCCATACTTTGACATGAATCTGCCCCAGGTGTACATGAGTTCCCCCTCCCAAACCCCCTTCCCACTTCCCTCCTCCCCTTATCCTCCTGCTGGGTCATCCCATATACCAGCCCCGAGGATTCTGTAACATGCATCAACCCTGGACTGGTGATTCGTTTCACATATGATAATATACATGTTTCAATGACATTCTCCCAAACCATCCCACCCTCACCTTCTCCCACAGAGTCCCAAAGACTGTTCTATACATCTGTGTCTCTTTTGCTGTCTCGTATACAGGGTTATCACTTGCATCTTTCTAAATTGCATATGCCCAGTATGCTACTGGAGCTCAGTGGAGAAATAACTATAGAAGGAATAAAGGGATGGAGCAAAAGCAAAACCAATACCCAGTTCTGGATGTGACCAGTAATAGAAGCAAGGTCCGGTGCTGTAAAGAGCAGTATTGCATAGGAACCTGGAATGTTAGGTCCATGAATCAAGGCAAATTGGAAGTGGTCAAACAGGAGATGGCAAGAGTGAACGTTGACATTCTAGGAATCAGTGAATTAAAATGGACTGGAATGGGTGAATTTAACTCAGACGACCATTATATCTACTACTGTGGGCAGGAATCCCTTAGAAGAAATGGAGTAGCCATCATGGTCAACAAAAGAGTCCGAAATGCAGTACTTGGATGCAATCTTAAAAATGACAGGATGATTTCTGTTCGTTTCCAAGGCAAACCATTCAATATTACTGTAATCCAGGCCTGTGCCCCAACGAGTAGTGCTGAAGAAGCTGAAGTTAATCGGTTCTATGAAGACCTACAAGATCTTTTAGAACTAACACCCAAAAAAGATGTCGTTTTCATTATAGGGGACTGGAATGCAAAAGTAGGAAGTCAAGAAACACCTGGAGTAACAGGCAAATTTGGCCTTGGAGCACGGAATGAAGCAGGGCAAATGCTAATAGAGTTTTGTCAAGAGAACGCACTGGTCATAGCAAACACCCTCTTCCAACAACACAAGAGAAGACTCTACACATGGACATCACCAGATGGTCAACACCGAAATCAGATTGATTATATTCTTTGCAGCCAAAGATGGAGAAGCTGTATACAGTTAGCGAAAACAAGACCAGGAGCTGACTGTGGCTCAGATCACGAACTCCTTATTGCGAAGTTCAGACTTAAATTGAAGAAAGTAGGGAAAACCACTAGACCATTCAGATATGACCTCAATCAAATCCCTTATGATTATACAGTGGAAGTGAGAAATAGATTTAAGGGACTAGATCTGATTGATAGAGTGCCTGATGAACTCTGGACGGAGGTTCGTGACATTGTACAGGAGACAGGGACCAAGACCATCCCCATGGAAAAGAAATGCAAAAGAGCGAAATGGCTGTCTGAGGAGGCCTTACAAATAGCTGTAAAAAGAAGAGAGGCGAAAAGCAAAGGAGAAAAGGAAAGATACAAGCATCTAAATGCAGAGTTCCAAAGAATAGCAAGGAGAGATAAGAAAGCCTTCCTCAGTGATCAATGCAAAGAAATAGAGGAAAACAACAGAATAGGAAAAACAAGAGAGCTCTTCAAGAAAATTAGAGATTCTAAGGGAACATTTCATGCAAAGATGGGCTCGATAAAGGACAGAAATGGTATGGACCTAATTAAAAAGAGGTGGCAGGAATACACAGAAGAACTGTACAAAAAAGATCTTCATGACCAAGATAGTCACGATAACGTGATCACTGACCTAGAGCCAGACATCTTGGAATGTGAAGTCAAGTGGGCCTTAGAAAGCATCACTACGAACAAAGCTAGTGGAGGTGATGGAATTCCAGTTGAGCTATTTCAAGTCTTGAAAGATGATGCTGTGAAAGTGTTGCACTCAGTATGCCAGCAGATTTGGAAAACTCAGCAGTGGCCACAGGACTGGAAAAGGTCAGTCTTCATTACAATCCCAAAGAAAGGCAATGCCAAAGAATGCTCAAACTACCGCACAATTGCACTCATCTCATACGCTAGTAAAGTCATGCTCAAAATTCTCCAAGCCAGGCTTCAGCAGTATGTAAACCGTGACCTCCCAGATGTTCAAGAAGGTTTAGAAAAGGCAGAGGCACCAGAGATCAAATTGCCAACATCTGCTGGATCATGGAGAAAGCAAGAGAGTTCCAGAAAAACATCTCTTTCTGCTTCATTGACTATGCCAAAGCCTTTGACTGTGTGGATCACAATAAACTGTGGAACATTCTGAAAGAGATGGGAATCCCAGACCACCTGACCTGCCTCTTGAGAAACCTGTATGCAGGTCAGGAAGCAACAGTTAGAACTGTACATGGAACAACAGACTGATTCCAAATAGGAAAAGGGGTACGTCAAGGTTGTATATTGTCACCTTTGTTTCCTTAGGTAGATATATTCCTAAGTATTTAATTATTTTCGTTGCAACAGTGAATGGAATAGTTTCCTTAATTTCTCTTTCTATTTTCTCATTATTAGTGTATAGGAATGCAAGGGATTTCTGTGTGTTGATTTTATATCCTGCAACGTTACTGTAATCATTGATTAGCTCTAGTAGTTTTCTGGTAGAGTCTCTAGGGTTTTCTGTGTAGAGGATCATGTCATCAGCAAACAGTGAAAGTTTTACTTCTTCTTTTCCAATTTGGATTCCTTTTATGTCTTTTTCTGCTCTGATTTCTGTGGCCAAAACTTCCAGAACTATATTGAATAGTAGTGGTGAGAGTGGGTACCCTTGTCTTGTTCCTGACTTTAGGGGAAATGCTTTGGTTTTTCACCGTTGAGGATAATGTTTGCTGTGGGTTTGTCATAGATAGCTTTTATTATGTTGAGGAATGTTCCTTCTATTCCCACTTTCTGGAGGGTTTTTATCATAAATGGATGTTGAATTTTGTCAAAGGCTTTCTCTACATCTATTGAGATAACCATATGATTTTTATTTTTCAGTTTGTTAATGTGGTGTATTACGTTGATTGATTTGCAGATATTGAAGAATCCTTACATTCCTGGGATAAAGCCCACTTGGTCATGATCTTCTTAATATGTTGTTGGATTCTGATTGCTAGAATTTTGTTCAGGATTTTTGCATCTATGTTCATCAGTGATATTGGCCTATAGTTTTCTTTTTTTGTGGAATCTTTACCAGGTTTTGAGATTAGTGTGATCATGGCCTCATAGAATGAGTTTGGAAGTTTCCCCTCCTCAGCAATTTTCTGGAAGAGTTTGAGTAGAATAGGTGTTAGCTCTTCTCTACATTTTTGGTAGAATTCAGCTGTGAAGCCGTCTGGACCTGGGTTTTTGTTTGTTGGAAGATTTCTGATTACAGGCTTGTGATGGGTCTGTTCAAATTTTCTATTTCTTCCTGGTTCAGTTTTGGAAAGTTGTACTTTTCTAGGAATTTGTCCATTTCTTCCAGGTTATTCATTTTATTGCCATATAATTGCTGATAGTATTCTCTAATAATCCTTTGTATTTCTGTGTTGTCGGTTGTGATCTCTCCATAAACTCATCCTCTTTTCAAAAAGTGAAAGTATTAGTTGCTCAGTTGTGTCCAGCTTTTGTGATCCCATGGACTATAGCCACCCAGGCTCCTCTGTCCATGGAATTCTCCAGGCAAGAATACTGAAGAGAGTTGTCATTGCCTCCTCCAGGGGATCATCCTGACCCAGATACTGAACCCGGGTCTCCTGTGTTGCAGGAGAGTTGCATTTTATTTTCTATCTTGTGTACCTATTGACTTCTAATTTCTAGAAATTTTATTTCTTCTTTTTCAAACATTCAGTCTTTTTCATGCTGTCTGGTTGTTTTCTTGTGATTTATATTCCAAAGGTTTTGCTTTATTCTTTTCTAACAAACTTTTTTTTATAAGTTCTACTTGAGTGTTCCAGGAGCTGAAATTCTTAGGATTTCAATGCTCATTGTTGTGGTATCTGCTGTCTTTTGCTCATGAGTTGTTTCTCTACAGCATGGGTTGATGACTATCTCTGGAGCAGTTCTGCATTTGCTTCTTTCTTCCAGGTGCCCCAAGGGTACCACCCTGCTGGCTCTTTTATTCAAACTTCTTTCCTGTGAGAGTTCTCTGGCTTTGTCAGAAATATTATTTTGAACCTTAACCTTGCATGAAATACAAATTTAGGGTTTGAAGTCACAGAAAATTCTTTGTTGTTTCAGCTTCTTATCTTCCTTCTATACCAATGGGTGGATCTCTTTTAAAAAGAATACTCTTTCTCTGAGCATTTTTCTGAGATTTAGTAATACTTTGAGGGTCCTGTATTTATTCAAAGGTCTCGGTTGCAACCCCCTTCATCTTTTTAATGCTGCTGCTGCTGCTAAGTCACATCAGTCGTGTCTGACTCTGTGTGACCCCATAGACAGCAGCCTACCAGGCTCCCCTGTCCCTGGGATTCTCCAGGCAAGAACACTGGAGTGGGTTGCCATTTCCTTCTCCAATTCATCTTTTGAATAGAAAGCTTCAATTACTGTCCCTCTGAGGGATATTAAACTCTGAGACTCTGCATTATGGAGACCAAGAATATGCAGGGCAGTCCCAGTAGCTTGTGGTCTCAGACACTTCACCTTGCAACCAGGGTAGTCTGTTCTTGTAAGCTCAGCGATGCATTTAAAACTTTTTCTTTATAATATATATCCAGCATTTAATAAGTATTGATAATAGGAGAATTTCTTCTTTTCTTTGTTCTCCATTTGCCATAGCTATTTACAACAGCTGTAATCTCTGTAAGGCTATAAAAGAAGGCCATTTTCCCAGGTATACAAGCCAACACTAGGGCACACCAAGGTCAACCCTGTGCATGTGTGTGCATGCATGTGTGTAGAAGTAGATACAAGCATGGTTGTGTAAATGCAATAGGTGTGTGAAAAGAAGCCTGCACCAGGGAAGACTTTTTCTAAGGAACTGGATGAAGAAAAATTTGCCAAAGAGGCACAGGAAGCCTGTTCCAGGCAGTGGGCAGAGCATTTGTAAGTCCTCAAAGGCTTAAGGGAACACGGATTATTTGGCAATCTGTAAATAGGTCCATTCAACAGAAGCATAAGCCTAACTTGGGGAAATGGTCAAAGCCTAGGACTGCATGCCATAAACCCACTTTAATTCCATGCTAAGAAGCTTAGATTTTTGTCCTAAAGACAGCGGAATGCCCTTGAAGGATTTCAAGCAGAAGAGTGACATGATTAGATTTCCTCTGTAGAGAGCCAACATGAAGAACAGATGCAGAATGGCAGGAGACTCTGGCACTAATCCACACGTTTTTCTCCATGCTATAAAGGGTCATTTGGCAGCAGATATATTGAAGGTGGGAGAAATGCAGAGAAAGAGTGCCAGGGACAGGTATCTGACAATGAGGACTAAAAAGCCAAAAGAAGTATCAGGTAGAAAGCTGAGCAGAGGTCTGAAGTCCGGGAGAGCCAGAAGAAGAATCAAGACATTGCCAAAACTGGATCAGGGCCACTTTTGGTTAAAGTGCCAAGAAATTTAGGTCAGAAAGATGCAGGCCAAGCTAAAGAAATAGTGACACCAGGAATAAAAGTTTGGTGATATGAGTTATGATATATTGTGGTTAATAATGTTAATTCATTTAGATATGTCTATTTTCACTCATTCACATGACAGATGCTTGTGGCCCCCTATTTCCTGCTACTACCTTTCCAATGGGGTCCCTGATCCATCACCATCACTAAAATTCATCCTCAAAATCAACAACAAAAAGGATGAACAAACATAATGCTGTGTAATTAATGCTTTTCCGTATTTTGACTAGAAAGAAATAATTCTTTCATTCATTTATTTATTTTAAGCCATGCTGTGTGGCATGTAGGATCTTAGGACTTTAGTTTCCCAACCAGGGATAGAACCCATGCTCCCTGCATTGTGAGTGTGGAGTCTTAACCTCTGGACCAACCATCAGGGAAGTCCCCAATAATTATTTAATGTAGTTACAGCTGAATCTCAATGGGTACAGTGATAGAAATATCATAGGGAGCAAGGTGGAAGCTTTCCTGCCAGAAGAAGCAATCTGGGCTCTCTCAATTTCCCATTTTCTTTGTAAAGAGGAACCTGGCAAACATTTTGAATCTGGCAGGTGTTTATCACTCAATTCCTACTCCAACAGGAGAGAAACAGCATGACAATGTGATTTTCCAAATTTAAAACAAAACCCACTTTATACCAGATGATGAGCTCTAACTGGTGATGCTCCAGGGACATGGCTGCTGTTGTCTAGCTTTTATCTTCTTTTGGGAAATGCAAGCTGTGTCTTCTCCATCTTGGCAGCAGTGTACCTCTAACCCTAATTAAATAGTATCCACTGTGGTGCATGTCTGATAGCCCTGAAATTTAAATAAAGGGGAAATAATAACTTTATACTGTAAAATCAATAAACAAGAGACTTTCCATTTTCTATCATTTTGTACTGTGATGATTCCTCCTGTGCTCAGTTATGTTAGACCCCATTTTTAGTGTGAAATTAAATCCCAGTATTTTATTGTACACATTATCAAATAGATGCTTGATGGTCATAGAGATGAGTAGATGCATTACTTTGCCAGCAAAGGTCTATCTAGTCAAAGCCATGGTTTATCCAGTAGTAATGTATGTATGTGAGAGTTGGACCATAAAGAAAGCTGAGTGCCAAAGAACTGATGCCTTTGAACTGTGGTAGAGAAGACTCTTGAGTCCCTTGGACAGCAAGGAGATCAAACCAGTCAATCCTATATGAAATCAGTTCTGAATATTCATTGGAAGGACTGATGCTGAAGCTGAAACTCCAATACTTTGGCCACTTGATGCAAAGAACTGACTCATTGGAAAAGACCCTGATGCTGGGAAAGATTGAAGGCAAGAGGAGAAGGGGATGACAGAGGATGAGTTGGTTGGATGGCATCATCGACTCGATAGACATGAGTTAGGGTAGGCTCCAGGAGTTAGTGATGGACAGGGAAACCTGACCTGTTGCAGTCTGTGGGGTTGCAAAGAGTTGGACATGACTGAGAGAGTGAACTGAACTGAACTGATCTATATATACAAGCAGCTCATGCAGCTCAATACCAGAAAAAAGAGAAACTCAACTTAAAAAATGGGCAGAAGGCCTAAACAGACATTTCTCCAATAAAGATATACAGATGGTCAACAAACACATGAAAAGATGCTCAACATCACTCATTATTAGAGAAATACAAATCAAAACTATAGTGAGGTATCACATCACACCGGTCAGAATGGCCATCATTTAAAAATTTACAAATAATAAATGCTGGAGAGGATACACAAAAAAGGGAACCCTCTTGCACTGTTGGTGGGGATGTAAATTGATACAACCCCTATGGCAAACAATAAACAGATTCCTTTAAAAGCTAGGAATAGGACTACCATATCACCCAGCAATCCTACTACTAAGCATACCCTGATAGAATGGTAACTGAAAGAGATGCACATACCCCAAAGTTCATTGCAGCACTTTTTACAATAGCTAGGACACACAAGCAGCCTAAATGTCCATCAACAGATGGATGGATACAGAAATTGTGGTACATATATACAATGGAATAGTACTCAGCTTTAAAAAAACAACGCATTTGAGTCAGTCCTAACGAGTTGGTGAACCTAGAGCCTATTGTACTGAGTGAAGTAAGTCAAAAAGAGAAAGACAAATCTTGTACATTGAGCACGTGTATAGAATCTAAAAAGATGGTCCTGATGAATCTCTTTGCAGGGCAGCAATGGAGATGCAGACATAGAGAACAGACTGGACACAGTGTGGGAGGCAGAAGGTGGGATGAATTGAGAATCCAATTTAGGTCACACTCAATTTGAGATACAGGAACAAAATTCACATGACAATTTGACTAGGCAATCGGCAAGCTGCAGCAGAGCTCAGAAAAGAGGCTGGGGTTGAAGACTAGATTTGAAGGTTGCCTATCTAGAGGCAATATTTTGAAGTTTTGAGAGAGAATCTGAATACCGAAGAAGTATGTGTGAAAGAGAAGAAAAGAATCAAAAGGAAGAGGAATCAAGTCAGAAAAGGCAATTTGGGAATGCTGAGAAGGGAAAGAGGAGTGAGACTGTGGACCATTCTCAAGGTAAAGAGAATGAAAAGTCAAGCCAGGGGAAAGACCTGCACTGTGGGACACTTGTGAAGTTTAATAACTTAATCATAATGAGGCTGGTTATATTCTTCAAGAGAACGGCTTCAGTAAACAGGAAGAGAGAAGGAAAATTGTGATGAATTGACTCAGGATCAAATGGGAATCTAGAAAAGTAGAAGCAGCTATGAAAAACAGTACCCCCAAAACAGAACACTTGGAGAATTTGGTGATAAATGGGTAATGTAAAAAATAGCCTAATGGGATGGGGAGTTTGAGGCCAAGGCTTTTGAATTTGTTTGGACTGATTTGGTTTGACTTTTAATTTAGGAAACATAATTATGGTTTGCCACTGAAAATGAGTCATAAAAGTAAGAGAAAGAGACATTTGAGAAGTAAAGGGAGAATTACATACAGTCTTTGCAGGATGGCCGTGAAAAACTCAAGATAATAACCAAGGCTATTTCTTCATTTATGGGCTTCCCAGGTGGCAGTAGTGGTAAAGAACACAATCTGCCAATGCAAGAGACATAAGCTACATGTGTTTGATCTCTGGGACAGGAAGATCCCCTGGAGGAGGGCATGGCAACCCACTCCAGTAATCTTGACTGGAGAATTCCATGGACAGAAGAACCTGGTGGGCTAAAGTCCATGGAGTTGCAAAGTATCAGACACAACTAAAGTGACTTAGCACGAAAGCACACACATTTCTTCATTTAGTGCTTACTGCATGGCAAGTAGAATGCTAAGAATTTTACATCCATTAAAGCCTTTGACACAATAAACTGTGTTTATTTGGATCACAATAAACTGTGGAGAATCCTGAAATAGACGGGAATACCAGACCACCTGACCTGACTCTTGAGAAATCAGTATGCAGGTCAGGAAGCAACAGTTAGAACTGAACATGGAAAAGACTGGTTCCAAATAGGAAAAGGAGTACGTCAAGGTTGTATATTGTCACCCTGCTTATTTAACGTCTATGCAGAGTACATCATGAGAAACGCTGGGCTGCATGAAGCACAAGTTGGAATCAAGATTGCCGGGAGAAATATCAATAACCTCAGATATGCAGATGACACCACCCTTATGGCAGAAAGTGAAGAAGAACTAAAGAGCCTCTTGATGAAAGTGAAAGAGGAGAGTGAAAAAGTTGCTTAAGGCTCAACATTCAGAAAACTAAGATCATGGTCCCATCACTTCATGGCAAATAGATGAGCAAATAGTGGAAACAGTGGCTGACTTTATTTTTCTGGGATCCAAAATCACTGCAGATGCTGATTGCAGCCATGAAATTAAAAGACGCTTGCTCCTTGGAAGGAAAGTTATGACAAACCTAGACAGCATATTAAAAAGCAGAGACATTACTCTGCCAACAAAGGTCCATCTAGTCAAGGTTATGGTTTTTCCAGTGGCCATGTATGGATGTGAGAGTTAGACTATAAAGAAAGCTGAGCATCAAAGAATTGATGCTTTTGAACTGTGGTGTTGGAGAAGACCCTTGAGAGTCCCTTGGACTGCAAGGAGATCCAACCAGTCCATCCTAATGGAGATCAATCCTGGGTGTTCATTGGAGGGACTGATGTTGAAGCTGAAACTCCAATACTTTGGCCACCTCATGTGAAGAGCTGACTCATTGGAAAAGACCTTGATGCTGGGAAAGATTGAGGGAAGGAGGGCAAGGGGACAACAGAGGATGAGATGGTTGGATGGCATCACTGACTCGATGGACATGGGTTTGGGTGAACTCTGGGAGTTGGTGATGGACAGAGAGGCCTGGTGTGCTGCAATTCATGGGGTTGCAAAGAATCAGACACGGCTGAGCGACTGAACTGAACTGAACTGAAATAATATGATCTTTGCAACAACACTAATAGATAATTATCATTAAACTCTTTTTATAATTTAGGAAACTGAGACTCAGAATGATGAAGTAACTTGCCAAGGCCATATAGCAAGTTCAGCGGTGGGCGTGCTTACATGCTTAGCCGCTCAGTCGTGTCTGACTCTTTGGAACCCTATGGACTATAGTTTTTCAGGCTTCTTTGTCCATGGGATTTTCCAGGCAAGATTACTGGAGTGTGTTGCCATTTCTTCCTCCAGGGGCTTTTCCCGACCTGGGGATCAAACTCACATCACCTGTGGTGGTGGGGCTTGGATTTAAATTCAGATCTAATTTGACTCCTAGTCTCATTCTCCAACTCCTATACTGAATTGAGCCTGACAAAGGAGAATTGCAAAGAATGTGATACTATCTGTGTTTTCCTGCCTTCTGCCTAATCCCTGTAGTAAATGATAAGCCCGTGCCAGGCTCAGCCTGTGTCGCAGGCATTACTGCAGGTCACCACTAACCAGTTCACCTTCCTTTCCGGGCACATGCAGGAGTGTATGTCACAGCCCTTAGCTGGGTAAAAAGTTCAAGGGGTTGAAATGTGAGCAAAAGTCACATGCCATTAGGGGGCTGAAGCAATAAAAAGCCTGATTCCTCCAGCTCCTCCTTCCTCCTTAAGTTGTGGAGGAAGATCTTGGATGAGGGTAGCAGGGCCAAAGGAGTAAGGCAAACTAGATCACTCACTCACCATAAAAAGAATGCAGCTCTGCAGAGATGGCCAGGACCTTCAGCAGACTTGTATGAGCAAGAAATATCCTTGCATTGTGTAAAGCCACTAATATTTGGGGATTTGTTGTTACCAAGGCTAAACTACAGCAGAACTGAGGAGGCATATCCAGTAAATGATTCTTGGAAGAGGTAACAACTGAGTTATTCCCAAGGATGAACTGAAGTTGCTGCTACTGCTAATGCTGCTAAGTCACTTCAGTCGTGTCCGACTCTGTGTGACCCCATAGACGGCAGCCCACCAGGCTCCCCCGTCCCTGGGATTCTCCAGGCAACAACACTGGAGTGGGTTGCCATTTCCTTCTCCAATGTGTGAAAGTGAAAAGTGAAAGTGAAGTCGCTCAGTCGTGTCTGACCCTTAGCTACCCCACGGACTGCAGCCTACCAGGCTCCTCCATCCATGGGATTTTCCAGGCAAGAGTACTGGAGTGGCTTGCCATTGCCTTCTCCAGAACTGAAGTTAGATAGGCAAAAATAAGAACAAGTTGAAACAGCAGAGGGTTCACCCTGTATGAATGTTTAGAGAAGGACAAGATGGTGTACTCAAAGAGGAACGAGACAGGTCATTTAGTGTCAGTGAACAGTGCCTTTATCGCAGCGTATGTGTGTACACTCACATAGGTTCTCATTTGCTGTTATTGATTTTATTTCCTTGATACGTGTGTCCAGATTTTATTTAAATTACACCGTTCTTTCATTATCATAGCTTTATGGTACATTTCATATCTGTTATGAGATATTCTCTCATTATTCCATTCACTCTTTATTTAGTTAGACTGAGAAACTTTAGAAGCTAAAATAAATTTTTGTTTTGTATAAAAAAAAAAAAAAGCCTTGTATTTGTTTTCTATTACTGCTCTAACAAATTACCAAGAAGTTAGTGACTTTAAACAACATGAGGAGTTCCCTGATGGTACAGTGGATGGGAATCTGCCTGGCAATCCTGGGGACCACAGGTTCAATCCCTTGTCCAGGAAGATCCTACATGCCATGGAGCAACTAAGCCCATGCACCACAGCTGCTGAGCCCGTGAGTTCTGGA
Organism: Moschus berezovskii; assembly: GCF_049115385.1. Lineage (NCBI taxonomy): Eukaryota > Metazoa > Chordata > Mammalia > Artiodactyla > Moschidae > Moschus > Moschus berezovskii. The sequence goes on along the minus strand of NC_142469.1, from coordinate 75,568,884 downwards.
GCCCTCTAGCTACAACTACTGAGTCCATGTGCTCCAACTACTGAAGCCCACATACCTAGAGCCTGTGCTCCGCAGCAAGGGAAGCCACTGCAATGAGAAGCCCATACACCACAACTAGAGAGTAGACTTCCCCTCCCCACAACTAGAGAAAAGCCCACTCAGCAACAAAGATACAGCACAACCATAAATACATAAATGAACAGATGAATAAAATTATTTTGAAAAAACCCTGAATTTGTTATTTCACCATTCTGAAAATTAGAAATTTATAATCAGTCTCACTGAGCTAAAATCAAGGAGGCGTTTTAATTCATTCTAAAGGCCTGAATTCATTCTAAAGTCTCCAAGGAAAAACTCGGTTTTCTCATCTTTTCCATTATCTAGAGGCCACCTACAGTCTTGCCTTGTGGGCCCCTCTTCCCTCTTTAGAGCACACTGGTACAGCCCCTGTTCCTGTCTTCTCTAATCCATATCTTCCTGCTTTCTTCTTAGAACCCTTGTGATTCCATGGAGCCCACCCAGATAATCCAGCTTTGACTCTCCTTTTTTTTTTTGTCATTAATTTTTTTTAATTTTTTATTGGAGGCTAATTATTTTACAATATTATATTGGTTGGTTTTGCCATACATTGACATGTATCCACCCGGGGTGTACTTGAGTTCCCCTTCATGAACCCCCCTCCCACGCGTCCAATCTCGTCTGACTCTCCATTTTTAAAATCCTTAATGTAATCTCATTTGCAAAGTCTCTTTTACCAACTAAGGTAACATTGTCACAGGTGTTGGGGATTAAGATCGTACATCTAGAAGGAACATTATTCAGGCTACCACTTAAAGGAATTATGAGCAAGATCATTAGCAGACATGAAGGGGGGAGCAAGGAATCCTAAAATAAGACCAATTCTTTGGCACTAAGACTTCTTTACGGTCTGATTCTCACATCGATACATGACTACTGGAAAAACCATAGCTTTGACTCGATGGACCTCTGTTGGCAAAGTAATGTCTCTGCTTTTTAATACACTCTCTATGTTTGTCGTAGCTTTTCTGCCAAGGAGCAAGCATCTTTTAATTTCATGGGTGCAGTCACCACCTGCAGTGATTTTGGAGTCCAAGAAAATAAAGTCTGTCACTGTTTCCATTGTTTCCCCACCTATTTACCATGAAGTGACAGGAAACAGATGCCATGATCTTTGTTTTTTGAATGCTGAGTTTTAAGGCAGCTCTTTCACTCTCCTCTTTCACTTTCATCAAGAGTCTCTTTAGTTCCTCTTTGCTTTCTGCCATAAATGAAAGTGAAAGCCTAAGGGTGGTATTATCTGTCTATCTGAAGTTATTGATATTTCTCCCAGCAGTCTTGATTCCAGCTTGTGCTTCAGTCCAGCCCAACATTCCCCATGATGTACTCTGCATATATGTTAACCACCAGGGTAACAATGTACAGCCTTAATGCACTCCTTTACCAATTTTGAACCAGTCTGTTGTTCCATGTTTGGTTCTAACTGTTGCTTCTTAATCTGCATACAGCCTTCTCAGGAGGCAGGTAAGGTGGTCTGGTATTCCCATCTCTTTAAGAATTTTCTACAGTTATGATCCACACAGTTAAAGACTATAGCATAGTCAATGAAGCAGAAGTAGATGTTTTTCTGGAATTCTCTTGCTTTTTCTATGATCCAACGGATGTTGGCAATTTGATCTCTGGTTCCTCTGCCTTTTCTAAATCTAGTTTGTACATGTGAAAGTTCTAAGTTCAGGGACTGTTGAAACCTAGCTTGGAGGATTTCACTTAGATGTGAAATAATTTTAAATAAGAGTAGATAAATAAGGAAATAATTTTGAAAAATGACTATTCCAATCTGACCATTGGCACTAATAGAATCCGAGAAAATGGATTGATTTTAGCCATCCTCAAATTAATCCATTAAATAAAAGTTTTATTAATAGACATGGGTAAAGGTATATGATTAAGAAAGTATTTAAAAATAGAGGAAAGATGGATTATTTAATAAACAGAAATGAGATAATGGTCAGCCATTTGGAAAATAAATATAACTGGACTTTTCTCTCCCTGAAGAAAATGAGAGAAAACAAAAACAAAATTACAGGGATGAAAGTTTTAAAATGTATCCACATAAGAGAATTACTTATTATCTAGGAAAGGATAAGACCTTTTAAGGCCAAATGCAAAAATTCAATAAAGCACAAAGAAAAAGATGAATAAATTTGTCTGTGTAAAATTTTTAAATTCTGTTTGAGGGGAAACATAAACAAAGTCAAACATAAATGAAAAACCTCAAAGAATATTTGTAATACCTATGACTATGATAGCTCAGTTGATAAAGAATCCACCTGCAATGCAGGAGACACTGGTTCAATTCCTGGATTGGAAAGATCTGCCGGAGAAGGGATAGGCTACCCACTCCAATATTCTTGGCCTTCCCTTGTGGCTCAGCTGGTAAAAAATCTGCCTGCAATGTGGGAGACCAGGGTTTGATCCCTGGATTGGGAAGATCCCCTGGAGAAAGGAAAGGCTCCAGTATTTTGGTCTAGAGAATTCCCTGGACTATACCATGTGGCCGCAAAGAGTCAGACACGACTGAGAGACTTTCACTTTCATGACAGGCTAAAAGTTATTTTCTAAATATATAAAAACATTTACAAACCAAATAGTAGAAAACAAATAATTCAATAGAAAATGAAGGGGGAAATAACCATTAAAAAGTCCTAAAAACATAAGATGCTCATTCATGAACTTTAAAATCCTAATTAAAATGACAAAAGGGAAACATTTTTACCCAATCAAATTTGTAAGCATCACAAATTTGTCTTTGACAGTATAAGTGTTGGTGAGGTTGACAGGAAACAGGAATTCTCGTAGACCATTGACAAGCATGAGTACAAATACTTTGGAAGAAAATTTGGCAGTATTTCACAATACTTAAAATACTTATATCCTTTGACCCAGGAATTCTACTTCTAGGAACTTTTGATAAATTTTTTCATATTCCAAGGAATATGTACATGAATATGTCCTACAGTATTATTTATAATAACAAAACCCTGAGAATATTTTTCTGAAACTTGAGCCTATTATACAGAGTGAAGTAAGCCAGAAAGAAAAACACCAATACAGTATACTAATGCATATATATGGAATTTAGAAAGATGGTAACGATAACCCTGTATACGAGACAGAAACAGAGACACAGATGTATAGAACAGTCTTTTGGACTCTGTGGGAGAGGGCGAGGGTGGGATGATTTGGGAGAATGGCACTGAAACATGTATATTATCATATGTGAAATGAATCACCAGTCCAGGTTTGATGCATGATACAGGATGCTCGGGGTTGGTGCACTGGGATGAACCAGAGGAATGGGATGGGAAGGGAGGTGGGAGGGGGGTTCAAGATGGGGAACGCATGTACACCTGGGGTGGATTCATGTCAATGTATGGCAAAACCAATACAATATTGTAAAGTAATTAGCTTCCAATTAAAATAAATAAATTAAAAAAAATAAAATCCCTATCTTCCAAAAATAAAATAAAATAAGTTTATTGAAATATAATTATTTACAATGATATATTAATTTCAGTTGTACAATATAGTGGTTCAGTATTTTTATAGATTATTTTTCATTTAAAGTCATTATAAAATTTTGGCTGTATTCCTACACCTGAGAATATCTTAAAACCTATTTTAAAATGCCAAATAAATTACCTATTCATACAAAGAAACATTATATAACTATTAAAATGAATGTCTATGTATTAAAGTATCTGCAATATTAGATGAGAACCACATGGAATTATTTTGAAGAGGGAATTTCTGAAACAGTGATCATTTAGACTATCCATGGTTTACATTTATAAATGATCACATCTTGATTTAACTGTAACTACATAGGCAAATTCTCACTTGTTTAATCCTTTTACCTAAAATCCCTGGGAGGGATGTTGAAGTTGAAACAGAAAGAAGAGATTGCTTCAGGCCAAAAAAGCCCCAGAAAACATCATGAGATCAGGAACTAACCTCTGTTTGAGTCATAATTTCGTGGGAACTATTAGGATATCCAGCTGAACCTCCAGGCTTTACAGTCATGGAACTGGAGGGCCAAGAATATTTATAGAACCAGTAATAATTGATGCTTATTTGCATAATAGATAGAGTCTTAACAAATTTTCGAAGATATATATTTTAAAGCAATTTTAATTTGACCTGGAAGTCAGTACCACATGTATAATTCATGGAATGATTTGCATTTTGCCCTGAAATGATATTAATACTCTGAATAAGAGCTGTTTAAATGATCGGAGACTTGTTACTTATAATTGCATGTTATTCTGAACAAGCAAGGCTTCCCTGGTGGCTCAGAGGTTGAACTGTCTGCCTGCAATGCAGGAGACCTGGGTCCGATCCCTGGGTCAGGAAAATCCCCTGGAGAAGGAAATGGCAACCCATTCCAGTATTCTTGCCTGGAGAATCCCATGGACGGAGAAGCCTGGTGGGCTACAGTCCACGGGGTCGCAAAGAGTAGGAAATGACTGAATGACTTCACTTTTCTGAACAAAAGGACAATGTTTTTTGTACACTGACCAAGTTGCTATGGTAGTTAAAGAAATTTCTTTTATGCATACTAGTGATAAAGTGGATTCTCAAGATCACCAAGATATCTATAAATATAGAAACCTATGCTTTCAAGGCACTTATAGAAGTCATTCATTCTAGTCTGACCATCTGTTGCCATGTATGACTACAAATAAACCTTCGAAACCACAAGGTAGATCATTTGTTCCTTAAGACTGAAAACTTTCCTTACAGAGTTTAATGCATAGCCTTGTACCTAAAAGTTGCTCAGGAAATATTAGAATTAATTATTGGAAGAGAACAATTGGTCCAAGAACATGGTCTTCAGAATGAGACAGACTGGATACTCACTGGCTGTGGTGACTTAGAGCAAGTCAATGTTCTCATCAAGGGAAAAACTATATCCCCACCCACCAGGCTTTGCCAACATTTTCAGGGCCATTGTGGGTGCACTTGAAGTCTCATTAATAAGAAGCATGCAAGTTGTACAGGCTCATTTTCCCCACATACAAGTTTCATAAGCTCAGCTTCCTGCACACCTCTGCCTAAGTGTTTCCCGTTTGGTTCTTCTGGGCACAGCCTTGCTCCATGGGCACTGCACTTCTCCACTGTGCCCTGGGGCTCCCCTGGGTGCCAGTCCTGCTTCTGTCTGCAGTGGGTGCCTCAGCAACGCTGCTACTCCACATGGGACAGCAAGTCCCTGGTGCTAACTCTACCTGCCGCCACTCGACCTCTAGCCCTGGCGGCAACCTCTGCTCCTCCTCTAGGTGTCATCCCAAACAACAGCTCTCAGGGGCTCAAAGTTCCTTAGTGATTTGTAGAGAAGAAGTGCCCCTCCTCTGGCCAGTACTTTCTGTTACAGTTTCCAAAAACATGGTGCTTTTGTGTGCCAGTGACAGACCTCTTTCATTTTCTTCTTCTTTCTTTTCTTCCTTTTTCTTCTCTTTCTCCATCCTCTCCTCCCTCTACCCCTGTCTGAATCTCATTCTCTCTTTTTCTTATTTCTTTCCTCCCCTTAATTTATAGATCACTTGTTTCCTATAGAACTAAGGCTTCAGTAAAGGCTGTTCTAGAAGTTAGTGGCAAGTAATGAATCTCATATTCTTTCAGAATTCCTTTTCTTCTTCTATTTATTACTGTTCTCCTCAATAGGCTTAGCTCTTCTTATGCTTGTTAATAAATTGTTTTTCCCAGAACACACTTCAGCCTCCATGAAAATAGAATTGTGTTGACTCATATAACCAGTCTGCTTTATAGTCCAACATGACTGCAGACAGCCTATGCTTAAAGCGAAATCCCCAATAGACACAGAATAAATATAGTGATGCCCAAATTACAAGGCTTGTGATATCTCACAACATTCCAATAATGTTGCTGGAATTTTAAAACAGTTATTTACATGGAAAGCATTCAGTAAATGTTAGCTATTAGTAATAATAGTAGTAGTATAAGGTACTTTTTATTGTATTAGTATGATTTACTTAAGATGATTGTTATTTAGTATCCTAGATTCAATATAAGTTTTTTGATATATTTTTAAATGTATCAATGTATGTATATTTTTTAATATTTAGTTTCTTACTGCATTCTTTTGTATCCTGGGGAAAATCTGCTCATCTACATTCAAGTTAAGGATTTTGAGGGAGTTACTTTCTAATTCAAATTTTTAGCAAAAAATTAAGTAAATTCTTGGCTATGAAAAAAACTTAAAATTAAGCTGTTTGAAAAAAATGAAAAAACTAGCACGGAGATTTAATTAGTTAAATATACCAACATATTGGCTCAGTGATAAAGGATTAGCCTGCTAATTCAAGAGATGCCAGTTTGATCCCTGGGTCAGGAAGATCCTCTGGAGAAGGAAATGGCAACCCACTCCAATATTCTTGCCTGCATAATTCCATGGATAGAGGAGCCTGGTGGGCTACAGTCCATGAGGTCGCAAGAGCACAACTTAGTGACTGAACCACCACCACCACCAATTTACCAAGTATTGTCTGCCCAGCACTAAACTCAGTATGATAGGAGAAACAGAAGAGTTAAAACACTTCAGGCCAGTCCTTCTAAAAAGTATAGGACAGATAAGATTAAATTTTAAAATAGTAATAAGAGCTAACCCACATGGTAATGGAAAGTCCACAATAGGATATCAGGGGGAAAGTATAGTAAGAAAGGCTGGATTAGTTTCACACACCCTTTAATGGAAAAAGTGCCAAGAAGTCAATGAATGAACTTAACTAGGAAGAAGAGGAAGCATGGGATTGTAGAAAATGGCTAAAGATTCAGAAGAGTTGCATTCTGGTTCTGATTACAACTTTATTCAGTTAGTGAGACTTTCAGAAAAGCACTTGAATCTCATTTTTAAAGCCATTATTTTCTCTTATTTTAGTTATAAAAATGGGTTACCTCAATTTTAGAATAAGGGGCTGCACAAAATTATTTTGAAGTATTTTCTTGACCTTAAAAATTTTGTAATTATGATTTCAAAGGGCTGATTCATACCGCAATGAAATTAAAATAAAACTTGGTAACAGAAAGATACGCATAAAATATTTTATGGTGAAGCAACACACTTGCAAATAGTCCACTGATAAAGAAGAAATCACGATGGAAATTTTAAAATGTGTAGGGTGCAGGTGAAACAAAACCAAGAGGGAAGCTTACAGAATTAATTGCTTATATTAGGATGGAAGAAATGTCTCAAACAATGAGAGTTCTTACCTCAATAAAGAAAAAGAGCAAAATAAACCCAAAGCAAACAAAAGGAAGTCTATGCTAAAGTTAAGAGTAGAAGTTATTTAAATTGAAAACAGGACAATAGAGAAAATTAAACAAATATGCTGGTTCTTTGGGAGAAAAAAAATCAATGACTTGATAAAACTCTATCTAGCAAGATGACAAAATAAAAAGAAAGAAGACATAAATCATCAACATCAGGACTGGAACCAGGGTTATAACTACAGTCCTCTGCCACCTAAAGGATAGTAAGGCAATACTAAAATCAACTTCATTTTAAACAACTGGCTGCCGTCTACGGGGTCGCACAGAGTCGGACACAACTGAAGCAACTTAGCAGCAGCAGGGGAAATGGACCAAGTCCTTAAAGATCACAAACTACTCAAACTCAACCAAGATGAAATAGATAATCTGAAAAGTTCTATAACAATAAAAGAAATCAAAGTCATATTTTTTAAAAGCTCTTGGGAAAGGAATTTCCATATCCAGATGGAGAATTCTACCAAACATTTGAAGAGTTAGCACCAATTTTACATAATCTCTTCCAGGAAATGGAAGAAGAGGAACATTTCCAAACTCATTTTATGAGGCAAATATTACCCTGCTATCAAAACTATACAAAGATAGTATAATAAAACTACAGACCAATATTTTTCATAAACTTAGATGTAAAAATTATCAATAAAACATTAGCATATTTAATCCATAATTAATAAAAACAATAATATGGCGTTACCAAGAGGGGATTATTCCAAGTATGCAAGGCTGGTTCAACATTTGAAAATAAATCAACGTGATCCACTATATCAACAGGCTAGAGAAGAAAAATCACATAATCATATTAATTGACACAGAAAAAATATTTGTTAATATAAAACATCCATTTACAATAAATCTCTTAATGAGTAAGGAGTAGAGGGAAACTTCAAATATTTAGGGAGATAGATGAAAGGGAAGGGGATGGGAAAAAATATACCATGAAAACAATGAAAATAAGGCAGCTGGCACTACTGTATTAGTATCAGACACAGTAGACCAAATGAAATACTCAAGAATGTTCAAAACAGCTGTATCATAATACATAATAGGAATCATAATAGGAAAAATTATTTTTTCCTATTTTTTCCAATCATAATAGGAAAAAAACTAGAAAGCCCACATGACCATTAACGGCAGCATGAAAAGAATTAATTGCATTAAATAGAATACTAACATGTTCATCAATAGAATACTAACAATAATAAAAGAGAATAAGCTACTGCAATGCAAAAATACATATTGTATGAACATGAGCAAGCAATAACATGCATTGTTACTGACAATAACATACATTATATGATTCCATTTATGTGACATTCAAGAAGAGGCAAAACTATGATAATACAAGTCAGAATAATGCTTACCTCAAGGATATCAGCAGGAAGAACCACACAGGGGTCTCCCTGATAACTGGAAATGTTCTATATCTTGATCTTGTTCTATATGTTCTATATCTATATCTTGTTCTATAACTTGCTGGTTTAGATACTTATGTTAAAAATCGTCAAGGTATACACTTAAAATGCATAAATCTTGCTATGTATAAGTTATTACTTTAATGAAAATATTTTAGAAGTGATTTGCATTTTATAAATTAAAAAGTCAATGATGCTATATAACCTTTTGAGTAAATTAGATACAAATCATTGCTAGAAAGTTAGATTCTCCTTGAGGGGAGAGTTGAAGAAAGGTGGTTGAAACAGTGGTTAAGGCAGTGGAACCCAACCTTTTCTGGCACCAGGGACCTGTTTTGTGGAAGACAATTTTTACATGGACTTGGAAGGGGAAAATGGTTTCAGGATGATTCAAGCATATTATCTTTATTGTGCTATTTATTTCTAATCTAATGCCACTGCTAATCCGACAGGAGGTACTAGTCCACAGCCTGGAGGTTGAAGATACCTGGGTTAAGGGATAGCAAATCAATGACAATTGACTCACTGGTTTCCTTAATCTATCAGCAGTTAAATTATTTTTTTAATTTATTGAAAAATACATTAAATGAATTACAACTACTTTATTAACTCAATTTTCCAGTTATTTTTAAAATACTTTCAGTTCAGTTCAGTTCAGTTCAGTCGCTCAGTCGTGTCCGATTCTTTGCGACCCCATGAATCACAGCACGCCAGGGCTCCCTGTCCACCACCAACTCCCGGAGTTCACTCAAACTCATGTCCATCGAGTCAGTGATGCCATCCAGCCATCTCATTCTCTGTCATCCCCTTCTCCTCCCGCCCCCAATCCTTCCCAGCATCAGAGTCTTTTCCAGTGAGTCAACTCTTCGCATGAGGTGGCCAAAGTATTGGAGTTTCAGCTTTAGCATCAGTCCTTCCAATGAACACCCAGGATCGATCTCCCTTAAACTGGACTGGTTGGATCTCCTTGCAGTACAAGGGACTCTCAAGAGTCTTCTCCAGCACCACAGTTCAAAAGTATCAATTCTTCAGCAATCAGCTTTCTTCACAGTCCAACTCTCACATCCGTACATGACCATGGGAAAAACCATAGCCTTGACTAGACGGACCTTGGTTGGCAAAGTAATGTCTCTGCTTTTTAATATACTATCTAGGTTGGTCATAACTTTCCTTCCAAGGAGTAAGCGTCTTTTAATTTCATGGCTGCAATCATCATCCGCAGTGATTTTGGAGCCCCCAAAAATAAAGTCTGACACTGTTTCCACTGTTTTCCCATCTATTTCCCATGAAGTGATGGGACCAGATGCCATGATCTTTGTTTTCTGAATGTTGAATTTCAAGCCAACCTTTTCACTCTCCTCTTTCACTTTCCTCAAGAGGCTTTTTAGTTCCTCTTCACTTTCTGCCATAATACTTTAGATTATGTCAATGCAATGTTGAGGCCAAAAGACTTGCACACCAGGAGAAAAAAAATTTTGTTTAGAGAATTATTAGCAGAGCAGCTATTTCCAGGACATGAGCTAGCTAAATAATGATTTTTGCATGCTTATAAAATACCTTTGTTTCATGTTATTTCATAAAGCCGAATTATTGGCGTCTCAAGAGTAATAGAAAAATGAACTCATCCACTTAATGACTTCTGGATAAGCTGGAACATCTGGGTTGGATGTTTAAAATAAATTTGAAACCAAAAAATGTTTTATTTTTTGTTCCAATCCTATTTCATTTGTTATATTGGGGAAAGAGCTTAGGCAACAACAGCTGTTTTCATGACTGGAGAAGAGGGCATATAGACAAAACATATAATCATAAACAGACAAGTCAGGGGACAAAGATTTTTCTGCTTCAAAAAAGGAATGATGTGAGGCATTAAAAACTAGAGGGATCTCTGAGCAAGAAGATTCGCTCTCAGGAAGGATCATAGCAGGCAAGGGAATACTCTACAGAGAGTGGTAATAGTGTACAGTAGATCTCCAGAACTGATTCATCTCGCATTTGTCTCCTTTGACTGATGCCTCTAAATTTTCTCATCCTCCCAGTCCTAGGAACCTCTATCCTACTCTCTGGTTTTGCACAATTGACTATTCTAAATTTTTCATAAAAGTAGGATTATGCAATAAGCAATAATGCACTGCATACTTAAAATTTACTAAGAGGATTTATGTCATGTTAAATGCTCTTACAGCAAAAAAATTCAGTTCAGTAGCTCAGTAGTGTCTGACTCTTTGGAACCCCATGAACTGGAGCACACCAGGCTTCTTGTCCATCACGAACTCCCTGAGCTTTCTCAAACTCATGTCCATCGGTGGGTGATGCCATCCAACCATCTCATCCTCTGTCATCCCCTTCTTCTCCCACCTTCAATCTTTCCCAGTATCAGGATCTTTACCAATGAGTCAGCTCTTCCCATCAGGTGGCCAAAGTATTGGAGCTTCAGCCTCAGCATCAGTCCTTCCAATGAATATTCTGGACTGATTTCCTTTAGGATTGACTGGTTTGATCTTCTTGCTGTCCAAAGGACTCTCAAGAGTCTTCTCCAACACCACAGTTCAAAAGCTCAATTCTTCGGTGCTCAGCTTTCTTTATTGTCCAAAACCCACATCCATATGTGACTACTGGAAAATTAAAATGTTATAAACAAAAGGGGAAAAAAGAAAACTTTTGGAGGTGATCAGTTTAAGGCCTTGATTACGGCGATGATCTTAAAGGTGTATGCTTCTCTCTAAACTCATCATCAAGTTGTATACATTATGTATTGCCATTTTCATGTCGATCATACCTCAATAAAACAGTTTTAAAAAGCACTGAAGGGGTTCCCTGGTGTCTAGTTCAGTTCAGTTACTCAGTCGTGTCTGACTCTTTGCGACCCTATGGATTGCAGCATGCCAGGCCTTTCTGTCCCACACCAACACTTGGAGTTTACTCAAAATTTTGTCCATTGAGTCGGTAACACCATCCAACCATCTCAACCTCTGTCATCCCCTTCTCCTCCTGCTTTCAATCTTTCCCAGCATCAGGATCTTTTCCAATGAGTCAATTCTTTGTATCAGGTGGCCAAAGTGTTGGAGTTTCAGCTTCAGCATCAGTCCTTCCAATGAATAGTCAGAACTGGTTTCCTTTAGGATGAACAGGTTGGATTTCCTTGCAGTCCAAGGGACTCTCAAGAGTCTTCTCCAACACCACAGTTCAAAAGCATCAATTCTTCGGTGCTCAGCTTTCTTTATAGTCCAACTCTCACATCCATACATGATGGCTGGATAAACAATAGCCTTGACTAGACAAACCTTTGTTGGCAAGTCCCTAGTGTTCCAGGGGTCCAAGAATCTGCCTTACAATGTAGAGGAAATGGGTTTGATCCCTGTTCTAGGAAGATCCAACATGCTGTGGAGCAACTAAGCCTGTGTGCCCCAACTATTGAGTTTGTGCTGTGGAACCACTGAGCTGCAACTACTGAGCCAGCATGGCACAGCTACTGAAGTCCACTCACCCCAGAGCCCTGCTCTGCAACAGGAGAAGCCATGGCAGTGAGAAGCCTACACACTGTAACTCACAAGTGGCCCCCACTTGCCACAATTAGAGAAAAGCCAGTACAGTAAAGAAGACCCACACACCAAAAATATAAATAAATATTTAAAAAATAACGGGATGCTAAAGCTGAAACTGCAATACTTTGGCCACCTCATGCGAAGAGTTGACTCACTGGAAAAGACTCTGATGCTGGGAACGGTTGGGGGTGGGAGGAGAAGGGGACGACAGAGAATGAGATGGCTGGATGGCATCACCGACTCGATGGACATGAGTTTGAGTGAACTCCGGGAGTTGGTGATGGACAGGGAGGCCTGGCGTGCTGTGATTCATGGGGTCACAAAGAGTCGGACATGACTGAGTGACTGAACTGAACTGATGCCTAAGAAAAAAAGTTCATTTTTAAAAAATTTTTGTGATGTACACACTGCTATATTTATATATTTATTTTTGACTGTGCTTTCTCTAGTTGGCTTTCTCTAGTTTTGGAGAGCAGGGGTTACTCCCTAGTTTGTGTTGCAAAGGCACCATTAAAAAGAGTGAAATAATGCCTTTAGCAGCAACATGGGTGGACCTAGAGATTGTGAGACTGAGTATAGTAAGACTGAGAAAAAGAAATACCATGTGATACTCCTAGTATGTGGAATATAAAGAGAAATAATATAAATGAACTTATTTACAAAACAAAAACAGACTCAGACTTAGAGAACAAACTTATGGTTGCGGACAGAGCGGGGAAGAACAGGGGGAAGGGATAATCAGTGAGTTTGGGATCAACATGTACACACTGCTATATTTAAAATCAATAACCAGCAAGGTCCTACCGTATAGCACAGGGAACTCTACTCAGTGTTATGTGGCAGCCTGGATGGAATCAGTTCAGTTCAGTTCAGTCGCTCAGTCGTTTCCGACTCTTTGCGACCCCATGAATCACAGCACGCCAAGCCTCCCTGTCCGTCAACAACTTCTGGGGTTTACTCAAACTCATGTCCATTGAGTTGGTGATGCCATCCAACCATATCATCCTCTGTCATCCCCTTCTCCTGCCCTCAATCTTTCCCAGCATCAGGGTCTTTTCAAATGAATCAGTTCTTTGTATCAGGTGGCCAAAGTATTGGAGTTTCAACTTCAACATCAGTCCTTCCAAAGAATGGCCAGGACTGATCTTTAGGATGGACTGGTTGGATCTCCTTGCAGTCCAAGGGACTCTCAAGAGTCTTCTCCAACACCACAGTTCAAAAGCATCAATTCTTCGGCGCTCAGCTTTCTTTATAGTCCAACTCTCACATCCATACATGACCACTGGGGGAGAATAGACACATGTATATGTATGGCTGAGTTGCTTTGTTGTGCACCTGTAGCTATTAGAACACTGTTAATCAGCTATGCTCTGATATGAAAAAAAAATTCAGACACAGAAGGCCATGTGCTATATGATTCTATTTATATGAAATGTCCAGAATTGGCAAATGCAAAGAGATAACAGTCAGATTAGTGCTTGTCTCCAGCTGGAGCAGCAGGGAAGGAGGAATTGGGGAATGACAGCTAATATGTGTGCAATTTCTTCTTGCAGTGAAGTAAATATTCGAAGATTAAATTGTGATGTTTGTACGCCTCTGTGAATATACCCCAAACAACTGTGTTATACATTTAAATGGGTAAATTTCATGTTCTGTGAGGTCTGTCTCAATAAAGATGCAATTGGTGGGAGGTTTTTATTTAGTAAAGGCTAAATAAAGGCTGCTTCTTCAACCTTTCCTTACTCCCTCTCTTCCAACTTCTTTTGTGCTGGACCAAAGGTAAGGGCACTCGGTAGACCTCTTGACAGCTTAGAGCAGGAAGGGGAAAACTTTGGAAGGTATCAAAAGTATTATGTAGCTATGTCCAAAAATGATGTTATTTCTGTGACTGTCTTGAATACAGTTGACCATTGAACAACACAGTTCTGAACTGCAAGGATTCACTTATACATGGATTTTTTTTCAGTAGATACAAATACATAGTGTAAATATATTCTTTCTTTGTTATGATTTTCTCAATAACATTTTCTTTTTTCAAGCTTACTCTATTGTAACAGTACAGTATGGTGGCTCAGATGGTAAATAATCTTCCTGCAATGCAGGAGACCCAGGTTCGATCCCTGGGTCAGAAAAATCTTCTGGAGAATCCCATGGACAGAGACGCCTGGCAAGCTACAGTCCTTTTGGTCGCATAGAGTTGGAAATGACTGAGGCAACAAACGCACACACAAATTGTATTACCAAGTTTTTCAGGAAAGGAAAAGGAAGTCTGGAAATGTACGCATCAGAACAATTAGCTCATTGATACATTTTCTTTCGTTTGTCTTTTCAGAAGTCCTCTGTACAGTCTTATTTTAAAAACCTGGTATTGAGCCCTATATCAGATGCTCTGTGAGACAGACATGATGATATTTTTGCCCTTGAGATATGGTTTTAATCAAGTTTTATCCTGATAGCCATCTAATATTAATTTCAAATGTCCCAATGCCCCAAGAATAAGAGCAGGATTCATCATTAAGATTTCTAGAAGGTATCTTAGCCAAGCTGCTGATAAATGAAACCCAGATCCTTTGTCTAAAGCCTTCTCTTTCTACCCCTCAGCCCTCAAGGAGAGGCTGGCTTATTACTGAGAAGTTCTGTCCCTTGACTGAATTAGCATTAATTTCTTCAGTGTGGAATACTGCCAAGTTTGTAGTATCTTCCTTGCTGCTTCTTCTGTGTTGAGTCCCTACCGGGACCAAGGGAATGGACAGGCTGAGCATGTGGCAGCCAGCTGCAATGGGTAGACCAGCAGCCCTGGGTGACAAGCAGTGCTTTTCCTGTTTGCTCATCTGACATCTAACATTTCCCCTTGTTAACAACGTGGGCCCCCAACTCCTCCACTGTGATTTTTGTTCCTGAACATTTTCTATCAGGCATATTAGATAAAAGAAGAGATGAAGATGCTTAGGAGGCAGACTGGAGAGGACCCAGCTCCCTGCAGTACGGCTTTGATCCTGACCCTAGGTGGTCCTTCACTGACTGCAGTATTTGAATACATTTTGAAATGCTATGATGTGACGTTACGTTAATAAAGGCAAAGGGGCACACAAATCAAAATTTTCAGATTGGAGCACTAAAGACCCCTGAAACAAAATGATTCACAGCAGTTCAAAATAACAGGGGGGAACAAAAGTATACTGGATGAATATTAACACAGAAAGGTTATCTGTGACTCTTAATATCAGCAAGGTGAAAATATGGCACAAAATATTTAACAAAATGAAGGAAAGTTTATAATGCTACAGGATGTACTTCACACTAAATGTTTTATAAATATTTATGAGCCAACAATCATAAAGGAAACAAGATACAAACAGAAATACCCAGAAACACTAGCAATAGATAATTGCAACGCACCTCACTCAGGCTATGATAGATCGACGGTTGAAAAACGAGTAGAGAGCTAGAAATGCTAAATAACCTAGTAGTTTCTTCTTGTTTGATCCAAATGCTTTTATAACACGGGACTTCTCATTAACTGTGTGCTTATCCTGAGATACATGTCATACCAGAAAGACGGGAGAGACTCCTGACTTCATTGCTGTTCTCTGATTTACCAGCTTGCAAAATAATGAGTTGTTCATCAGCATCTTCCAGAGGTGACTGACCCCATGATTTTGTTTTATTCTATTATGAATTCATGGCTTAAATATACTTGATGTATTTCATATTCAATCCAGTAAATGTATTATTCACACTGATGCTCTAATTGCCCCATCTTTGTTCACTGGGAGTATTTTTCAAGCTGATTCCTGAGTCCTTTCAACATGACAAGAATCTTTATTCTCTCTTTCAATTTCTGATATGACAAGGGGACTTGGGCTTATTTAATTATCTCTCACCCTAGACTGGGACTTAGTCATTTCACCAAGGAGAACTGATTCCTTTGGAAATAGATTTTAGAGATAAAATCTGCCTTCTAGGGATGATGAATATTTCTAGGCCTTTCTAGTGGTCAAAATTACATCTAAATATGACATATATGTAAATATGACATATAAATATATAAAAGATTCCCTGATGCCTCAGACGGTAAAGAACCCGCCTGTGATGCAGGAGACCTGGTTTCAATCCCTGGGTTGGGAAGATACCCTGGAAGAGGGCATGAAAACTCACTGCAGTATTCTTGCCTGGAGAGTACCCATAGACAGAGCAGCCAGGTGGGCTACAGTCCATGGGGAGTCACAAAGAGTCAGACACAACTGAGTGACTAAGCACACACAATATAATCATATGTACTTAAAATAAATCATGAGGTCAAATTGGAATTTCAAGTTTGAATTTACAGATAGAAGGACTTTACTTAGCTTTTTCAGTCTCATATTTTATCTGCTTTTCCCTGCACCCAAATTTCTATTTTTTAGAATCAACATAATTATCCATTTACTATACACATAGCAGTCTCAATACCAACAGTACCAATACTACCGCAAAGATATGATCACTGAAAATTGTTTACATTTTTTCTGGTTCTGTTTGTCCTTACAGTATTTTAGAGACATTTGAAATAACTTCTCTTCTGTGTAGTTTGCCAACTTGATATACTGTTGTGTTCCTTCATTTCATTTTGCTTTGTTTTTGGTTTGTAGTAATGGCTTTTTAAATTTTTATTTTTTATATAATTGCATGTATAACATACATATGTAACATATAATATAGCATACATATATAAAAACCTATAACATATTTACATAGTTTCAAAATTGAATATACAAAATGTGGTATACATATATATTAAATTTTTAGGGTGTCATGATTTCTTATATATTTTCTAGAAGCTTACTTTTTTCTTTTCTTTATTTTACTTTTGGCTGCACTGGGTCTTCATTGTTCTGTGTGGGCTTTTTCTAGTTGCAGTGAGCAGGCCTTGCAGTGGCTCCTCTTGTTGCAGAGGACAGGCTCTGAGGTGCATGGACTCGGTCACTGTGGCACACGGGCCTGGTGCCCCACAGCATGTGGAATTTTTCCAGACCAGGGATTAAACCTGTGCCCCCTGCATCAGTAGGTGGATTCTTAACCACTGGACCACCAGTGGTCCAGCTTGGTTTTGATCTTGGTTTTCCAGGATTCTCAGTGGTTGTGTGGGCTACTGAATGTCTTTTTAATAATTTTTTTTTTTTTAATTTGCTTAGTCTACTAAGATTGGCTTCAGTTGCTTGCAACTAAGAACCTTACCTGATATGGCAGAAAGAGCTGTTGGATGGGCCACCAACTCCATTTACAGATTGATCTACACTTCCCTGAGACTAGCTTTGCATGAACAAAATCTCAATGTGTCAATCTGAAAGTTATTAAGCTGTCTATTATACTTTCACCACTCTCCTACTTTGTCTTTACACTCATGTAACTAAGGGACACCACTTAAGTGATTTGCCACAAGATACAAAAAACATTTCAGGGCAACATTTGAACTCCACTTCTAGACACTGAAGAATCTGGTATAAATCTTAGATACCCACCTCAGTTGGCACTTGTATCATTTCTGCCTTACTCTGTTCTGTAGTTTTACACACATTTCCAGAAGTTTGTTATTCTCTGAGGCCCATTCCTGACTCCGCTCCAAAGGAGACTGAGAGGGTTATAGTCTCAAGTCTCCATGTACTGTATTGGCACCTCCAATGTGCTCTTGATTCCCTTTAGTATATTATGAGACACACAGTGCAGCGACGCCCATCCTCCTTGCAGAATGCAGTGACCTCTGACCTAAATGGAGTATCTCTTCCTCTCTTTGAGTTCAGAGTAAGTCAGTCTGAATTGAGATGTTATCACAAAGAATTTGAGAGAGCGAGCATTTCCTCTCAACTACACTTTAGCACACACAGTTCCCTGAAGAAAGTGAAGGATTTGAACTCTATGAATTGGATCTGGTGGTGAAATATAAAGATGTCATATCAAAATACCATCACTTGCTCCTTTTCCATTCTAAGAGTCCTAAACTTTTCTAGACATTTCTGGTCATGTTGTGTAAATTTCCTTCTTGTTCTTTGGCAGCAGAAACACCACTTAATGTCTTTTGAAATTAGACTAGCACATTCCACACAATCTTGGTTTTTTATAGAAGATGACATGCCTCAGGTTGTAATTTTCCAGTGTTCGGTGGAACATTTTCCTGGGGGCATTCATAGGCATGTACCAAAAATAATCACAATTCAAGTGAATTTGGGAACTTCTACAGAGAGTTCAGCCTGTAGAGGAATTCATGTAACCCTGTTAGGATGTCAGAGCATTTCAATCACAGTGCTGCTCACCAAGCATGGGTGCTGCTGCTGCTGCTGCTAAGTCGCTTCAGTCATGTCTGACTCTGTGCGACCCCATAGATGGCAGCCCACTAGGCTCCCCCGTCCGTGCGATTCTCCAGGCAAGAACACTGGAGTGGGTTGCCATTTCCTTCTCCAAGCATGGGTGCTTGTACTCTTCATATCTGTGTTCCGCTTGAACTTGGCTTGGAAGTAAAAACTGAATATTTCCTGAAGGCACAGTTCCATAGTTTAGTTCTACACAGTCCTGTAGCATCATTCAGTTAATAACAGAGTCCTATAGAGTTGATGTGCCTCTGTGCTATTTTACGGGTGAAAAGAATCGAGGCACAGAGATATTAAATATTTATGCAAGAGTACTCAGCTAAACATACGTTATACAGTAAGTGAAGGAGCCAGGAATCAAACCTAGACATTCTGACTTTTAAGTCTATTCTGAACTGAACTACTATACTTGCTTCCTTCTAATGAAAATTTCTACCCAAGTATCTCAGTCATACATATGTTTTTAATGATACATTTCAACAGGTTAGTGAGGCTTCAAATTGTCCAGCATATAGAAATTTTATTCTTTGTCCAAGGCATGAAATATCAATATTATCCTCTAGATAAAATTATTCAATAAAACTAAATTTGCAACTCAATTAAAATATACTTTCATTTTACTAGGAACAAATTTAACAGTCTTACTTCTGGTCTTATCACTTCATGGCAAATAGATGGGGAAAAAGTGGAAACAGTGACAGACTTTATTTTCTTGGGTTCCAAAATGACTGCGGATGGTGATAGCAGCCATGAAATTAAAAGATGTTTGCTCTTTGAAAGAAAAACTGTGACAAACCTAGACAGTGATTAAAAAGCAGAGATATCACTTTGCCAAAAAAGATCCATAGAGTCATCTATGGTTTTTCCAGTAGTTATGTATGGATGGGAGAGTTGGACCATAAAGAAGGCTGAGCGCTGAAGAATTAGATGTTTCTGAACCGTGGTGTTGGAGAAGACTCTTAAGAGTCCCTTGGACTGCAAGGAGATCAAATCGGTCCATCCTAAAGGAAATCAGTCCCGAATATTCATTGGAAGGACTGATGCTGAAGCTGAAGCTCCAATAATTTGGCCACCTGATGCAAAGAGCCAACTCATTGCAAAAGATCCTGATGATGGGAAAGACTGAGGGTTGAGGGCAAGAGGAGAAGAGGAAAACAGAGAATGAGATGGTTAGATAGCATCACTGACTCAATGGATACGAGTTTGAGCAAACTCCGGGAGACAGTGAAGTACAGGGAAGCCTTTGCTGAAGTCCATGGAGTTGCAAAGTCAGACACAACTTGACTGAACAGCAACAAAAATTTGTGTAGAAAAAGAACCATTGTTTGAAATCTACCTTCTATTTTGTATTTGCAAGCTGATTTGACTAGTATTTGCAAAATTTGACTAGTCATTTATCTGATGAGAATTTAGTGGTTACCTACTCTTTTTACTTAGGGACATAAAGAATACATAATCAAGTTGCAGACAATATATATTCATGAGGAAAAAACAATATACAAGTAGCAGTAGATGAATTTTTAAAAATTTTATTGTACAGTTAATGATGTGTATGTGTGTGTGTGTGTGTGTAACACAGAGAGGAGACACCTTTTTCCCCAACTATTGGCCTTGGGGAAAATTATTAAGCTTCATTAAGCCTCAAGGTTTTTAAAAGAACAAAGTGGGATTATAAACATATAATGTCTAGCACACAGTGCCTATTATCCATGGTTGAGGAGCCCAGAATTTAGTATGAACTTGGTTCAAATTTTGGTTCTGTTCTTAATAGTTACGTGACTTTGTGCAAGTTATTAAACCTTGCTGATTCTAAGATTCTTAACCTGAAAAAATTAGAATACTATCTATCTTGTAAGGAGGTCATTAAAATTAAGTGAAATAATGGATGCAAAATCCACAGCATCTAGCACTACAAATGTCAGTTCCAACTCTTTCTTCCCCTTTGTCTTGTTTTCTCCCCTCTCTTAGAAGGGGTTGCTGAGACATGACAGGTACAGTTTGGAAGTAGAGGGGCCTCCTGCTTAGGGGAAAGCTTTGTCTTAGAAAGATTCAGCCACACCTGGTGGTTCCCAAGAAAGGGAAGAAGAGAGGAGAATATGCAGATTCTAAATTTTCAGGAAGAGAAGTGAAGAGCAACTTAAAATTTCTTTCCGCATATCCAATCCAGCTCACAAGGACAGAAAGTAGTAGGGATTTAAGTGGAGATCTAAGGAGCAGGCATTTGACCCTTTTTAGTTATATGCCCTTTCACATGTAGGGGCTCTGTGCAAAGATGAGGTCCCTGGAATTGTGGGGAAGGAGTAACCAGGGAGGAGACAGTCATTCTTTACTTCTGTGACATGAGACTAACAGACCGGCTTCCTGCTGCAGAATCCCGGAAGACCCCAGGCAATTGGGGAGAAGAGCTGGTGCCATCCTGACAGTCTTGTTGACCTCAGACTTGCCCCCACCCTCACTGGTGTCCGACTGCAGCTACTAAAGAGGTATGAGCTTAGCACCAGAGCTAACCATACCTCCTAAGGTGAAGGCATGCCATTCTAACCACGTTTCCTCATATTTTACTCCTCACAGAGCTGTCCTTAGGATGTCTCAACTTCCTGATTTGGGCAGAGGAAGTACTTCTTTAGTTGGTTCAGCATCATTCTACAAGTCATGCCTGGAAACTCAGTTTGGAGCCTCCTCTTCCCAAAGCTTTCTTCAGCTACCTCCTTCTTGCTATTCAGAGAGACCTTTCCTGAAAACCTAGATGAATTGTAGCCTACATTTTCCTATCATTGTCTGTCTGTCATCTTGCCTGTTTGATTTCCTTTATAGCACTTATTGCTATTCAAAATATCTTATTTTACTTGTTTTCTTCTTTATGAGTGTTCTTTCCCTCCCTGGAGAGCTAGCTCTAGGAGAACAGAGACTTTGCCTGTTTATATGAAAAAAGTTTTATTGGAACACAACTACACATACACACACACTGACATATCTTCTACGGGAGATCTGTGGTACTACAGTGGAGCTGAGTGGCTGAGACATAGCTCTCTGATCCACAAAGCTTAAAACATTTATTATCTGGCCCTTTATAGAAAAAGTTTGCAGACTTGTGGTCTAATTCATTGTTCTAGCAGAAGAACAGTACTTGGTACGTGATTAGCTTTAAATAATATTTGATGAATAAATAAATAAGCACTAGAGAGAGAAATGAGAACCCCTGCTCCAGGAAAAAGTTTCTTCCTTCGTAGGCTTTAGATTCTTGAGTGTCGCTTAAAAAGCAAGGAGATCAAACCAGTCAATCTTAAAGGAAATTAAGCCTGAATACTCTTTGAAAGGACTGATGCTGCAGCTGAAATTCCAGTATTTTGGCCACCTGATGCCAAAAACTGATTCATTGGAAAAGATCCTGATGCTGGGAAAGATTGAGGGCAGGAGGAGAAGGGGATGACAAAGGATGAGATGGTTGGATGGCATCACCGATTCAATGGACATGAACTTGGGCAAACTCTGGGAGATGGTGAGGGACAGGGAAGCCTGGCATGCTGCAGTCCATGGGGTCATGAAGAGTTGGACATGACTTGGCGACTGAACAGTGACATTCTTTAGATGCTGCTGCCCTGAAAGTTTATATTACCATGAGTAGCTGAAGAATCATAAGGCATAATATTGACATTTATTTTTAGGTCTTCTTTCACTGTTTTTTGTAGTTGTTGGCTGTGGTGGGATATTTGATAAGAATCAAGACTAGAGTTCCTTTCATATTTTCAGAGTTATATTAAAGTAACTGGATATAATCCAGGAATATAATAGGTTTCTAAATTATTATAATTATTTTCCTCTAATTAAAATTATTTTACAATATAATGTTCATTATTGAGAACGTAGGAGAGAAAAAAGCAACCTCCACCGCATTTCTCAGGGACAGACGACAAGAACATCAATTCTCCCCTTCTCAATCTTTATTCCAAACACAGAAGTTTTCTAAAGTTGTTTTATATTAATATGGAAAATTTTCTACTTTGATTTTTAATTTAACATAAAAAATATTACTGTGTGCATTAGTAAGTGCTCCTTGGTTACACGCTAGAGAAACAGGGAAACACGGGCTATTAAGTGAAAAAGGAAATGTATTAGAAAGATTTGGGGTGCAAGTAGAATCAAAGGGGATATTAAGTAGCAGAACAGATTCTTCAAGGAGTCAACAGAATAGCCTTGCTTCTAACTTTGTGTAACTCTCATCAGTACTCAAATTTCAAGTAAAAAGAATCTAACTGGCCCAGAAGGAATCCTCTGGCCTTCCCCCAACGAGAGAGTGCTAGAGAAGCTTGATAGACAACTCATCAAGGATGAATGCAATAAGAGAAAGGAAATATGCTCCAAAACACAGAGGTGATGCTAGGTTCAAATGTTTTTTTTACTGTTTGGGAGTCTAAAAGTATATAGTTTTAGCTGTATGTTTTGCAAATCTCAAGATATGGTCCAGGTAGAAAATCTTCTTTTCAATTTTTTTGACTACTGATATTTTGTCTTCAACCTAACAGTGAGTGTGTTCTTAAAAATCTAGATTTACAATCATTGCATAGAAATTTAAGAGAAAAATTACATCATTAAGGAAACCATTATTAAATTCAAAACTTACCATAATGTTCAAGCTCAACAGGAAACCAAATTATTGTTTTCAAACTCAGTGCAAACACTTGAAATTGGTTTGTAATTTTTCATACTTGTAAAAATAGCAACTCTGATATTAGAGTTGAATAATAAGAGTTCTACATGCAGTATGATTTAGTTTTGCCAGGGAACAATATGATTATTGCTTTCATAAAAATTGCATTTCATGATATCAAATACATTGTTGCTAGATATGTATAGATACACTTTTCCCCTCAGTTCAGTAGTTTATTTAACTCATTAGAGAAAAACATAGTTACATAGATGCTTCCATCTTTATTATAATAAAGTAAAAATATAAATTCAACTTATTAACTTGTAGAACTATAACTTATAGAATTATAATTTGTAATGTCTAGAAACATTGAATCACTATGTTGTGTACCAGGAACTAATACAGAATTAGAGGTCAATTGTAATTCAAAAGTAAACATACTCCTAGAAAAAAAGATCAGAGAGGTGGGGTGAAGGGAAAGGAAATTAGAAGAAGGTGGTCAAAAGTACAATCTTCCAGCTACAAGATACATATTAGGGGTGTAATGTACAATATGAGAAATACAATTAACACTGCTATAAGTTACATATAAAAGTTGTCAAGGGAGTAAATCCTAAGAATTCTCATTACAAGGAAAGATTCCTTTCCTTTTTGTAAAACTCTGTATCTCTATAAGATAATAAATGTAACTACATATCATGGTAATCATTTTATGTTGTATGTACGTTAAATCATTAGGCTGTACACCTTAAATTTACACCCTGTTGTATGTCAATTATATCTCAAAACTGGGGGGAAAAGATTGATAATTTCTCCATTTCCTTTTAAATCTCAATAACATTTAAAACTATTTAGAAAATATATAAGGACAACAAGCTTTTAATTTCAAGCATGACGAATGGATATGGGGCTCAGACCACCCATTTCCATCTAAAGTGTAGAAGAAGCAATGGTAGGGTAGACTCCAAACAGTGTTCTCCTGTATGTTCAAGGACAGATAATTCACTTCTGAGGTCAAGCTTGTTATGCAGATTTGGTCAGATATGAAACTCTGGGGTGATGGAAATGCTTGTTATCTTGATTGTAGTGATGGTTTCATAGGTATGTATATATGATTGATGTATATTCATACCCATATTGTTGCATACACTGGTGGATATATATGTGTGTTTGTGTGTGTAAGAAGATTTATCAGACTGTGCCCTTTAAATATGTACAGCATATCAATTAAACTTTCAAATACAGCAATTAATTTAATAAATGATAAATTACTCGTTACAGTTACTTTTTAAAAAATGTCTTTGACATCTGGAATAAATAGTCAAACAACTAATAAAAATATATGAATTTCCCATAAAAAATATAGATAGGTCTTGAACAGAAGAAATGATTACGCTTAAGAGAAATAAAAACCTAACCTCAACTCACTACATAAAAATGGCAGAAACGCTATAGTTTGGCAACTCACAATGGCAAAGAAAGGAGTGAGGAACACTCTCCCACATTGCTAATAGGAATGAAAAAAAATGATAAAATCCTATGAAGGGCACTTGGCAGTTTCTACCAAAATGACAAGTGCATTTAATTTTGATCCAACAAGCATTCTCTGGGGAATGCAGTCAACAGATTGCTGTACTCACAGTAAGTGGCATACACCAATGTGCACCATTCTTTCTATTCACAGGAGTTTGGAGACAACCCAGATGAACCACTAAAACCCTGGCTGATGAAGCAATGCTGTATCCACACAGTGCACTGCACAGCTGCTCTGATAAGAAAATGCTTCTGAAACTATAGAGAAACATAAGATATATTTTCATTATCTTATATTTACACATAGAAATAATAAAAAGGAATAGAATAGAATAAACAAGATTATTTGTAAGGAAGAGGAATTTGGTAGATGGAACCAGAAAAGGGAAAATAGATTTATTTATATTTATTATAAAATTTATTTTTAAAATAAGTAAGCATATATACCCTGGAGTCGGAAATGGCAACACACCCCAGTATTTTTTGCCTGGAAAAATTCTATGGACAGTGGAGCCTGGTAGGCTACAGTTCATTAGGTTGCAAAGAATCAGACACAATTGAGTGACTAAGCATGCACACAAACATATTTCTATATCAAAAATATTGTTATATTTTATATGTATTATAAACAAAAAAGGGTCATTTTATGTCAAGTGCTTATTATATAGATTTGTTAGTAATCAGGGAACATTATTTGATTAACTGTGATTCAGAATTCATGTAATTATAAGCCTTAAAGAAAGATTTCTTTCCCAAAATGACCCTAAGAATTTAGGTATTTTGAGGAGCATACCAGTGTGTATATCTGAATGGAATTAAACAACAAAACTTTGTTCCAAAAACCTATAGAATTATCCTAGAATGACAATATGAAAGGGTTTGTAGTCGTTATAGAAATGCATGAAAAATTTACTTGCAAATACCACTTTTTATTTTTTTGAATTGTTAACATTTTATTTTATTTATTTTAGTATAAATTTATTTATTTTAATTGGAGGCTAATTACTTTACAATATTGTATTGGTTTTGCCATACATTGACATGAATCCGCCCCAGGTGCACATGTGTTCCCCATCCTGAACCCCCCTCCCACCTCCCTCCTCACCCCATCCCTCTGGGTCATCCCAGTGCACCAGCCCCGAGCATCCTGTATCATGCATCGAGCCTGGACTGGAGATTCATTTCACATATGATAATATACATGTTTCAATGCCATTCTCCAAAATCATGCCACCCTCACCCTCTCCCACTTTTTAAAAGGAATTAATTTGATCTAAGGGCTTCCCTCATAGCTCAGTTGATAAAGAATCTGCCTAGAATGCAGGAGACCCTGGTTTGATCCCTGGGTTGGGAAGATCCGCTGGAGAAGGGATAGGTACCCACTCCAGTACTCTTGGGCTTCCCTTGGGCTCAGCTGGTAAAGAATCCGTCTGCAATGTGGGAGACCTGGGTTTGATTTCTGGGTTGGGAAGATCTTCTGAAGAAGGGAGAGGCTACCCACTCCAGTATTCTGGCCTGGAGAATTCCATGGACTGTATAGTTCACGGGGTTGCAAAGAGTTGGTCGAGACTTTCATTTTCACTTCACTTTTTCACTTCAATTTGGTCTCAATTGCAAAAGTAACTAGCATATATTAGAGAGTAATGTTCTATAAAATTAATTTTTAAAGTAAAGTTGGGGAATTTCATGGTGGTCCAGTGGCTAAGACTGTGCTCACAATACAGGGGACTTGGGTTCGATCCCTGGTCAGGGAACTATAACAGGTCTCACAAACCACAGCTTAGAGTTCATATGTTGCAACTAAAGATCCTATGTGCCACAACTAAGATCCAGCACAGCCAAAAAATGAATAAATTTTTAAAATAAAGTAAAGTTGATTTTTACTTTTCAAGCACTAGAATAATCTTCAGCAAGTCAGCTTTCATTGTAATAGAAATCAAGCGATTTTACTTCAGGGTTTTGATTAAAAAGGAAAAGCTTCATCCAAGGCCAAATGTCACCTTCAGTCAATCCTGCTTTTTAAAGTGATTTGATCCAAAGAAATCACTGTTGAATAGAAACTCAAGCAAATATTTGACTTTTATTTTTCCATTCAACTTAGAATCCTTGATGACCTCATTTGCTCTTCATTCACATCGTTAAATGACTGGGAGGACAGTGTGAGGCTTTCGTTAATCCGAAAATTAAATCAAATCCTTCCCATTTTGAGCTTTAAATTTACAGTGTGAGTGATCATTAACAAATCAGAGAGTTAAGGTTGTTGAATAACAAGGGACTTCATACAAGATGGCAAATCCATTTGGTGACAGTTTCTTTTTCCTACCAGTTTTCACTGTGCAGGTCCAAACTCCTAACCAGCCTGGGCCATCCCCATGCTGGGCCAAAACTGACTAAGAATAATTTGTGTGCTGACATGGCTCCTGGCCTCAAACAGGAAGGGTGATCCCTAGGAGACATATGGAGGTAAATCGCCCCAAGAACTCAGCTAATTCCTCCAATTGAGTTTGGAAATCAATGGAGTTTGGTTGCTGGTGTTTTTGATAGTGTTTGTTTCTTTGAAAGAAGTCAGAGGAAAGGAAAGGTGTCTATTTTGCCTCCTGTCTCTTCTGTTCCTCACTTGCCTGTTTTCTTACTTGGATTCAGGGACCTTCAAGGGCAAGTTAGGTTGTAGAATATAAAGAAGGTTCTCAACATCTCCCCAGTCCTGTGTCTGGGTCAGCTCAGCCATGCAATGTGGCAAGCTTAGATTGTTTTCAGAAGTTTACGAACGGTCTCGTCGCTGTGGTCCTCTGTGAACTGTGATAGAGTTCTCCTGTTATTTCCACTTTAGTTTTTGAAACCAAAGGCTTTCAGAGTGAAAAGGGAAGTGGGCCCTGGGTCCACACATTATGCTCTGTCTCCCAGTGATTATGGACCCCCTGGACTCACTGAACGTCAGTCGAATTATTGTCAGTGTCGTAAAGGACTTGGCTGGCTTTGTCCCTGAAAGTTAATTTCTAACCCTTGGAATTTGCCAAGTGATAGGAGGGTCTTTGTTGGGACTCAATCAAGCTTGCCTATATAATGAACCCTCAACAAACCTCAGGACAACAAAGATCCAGTGAACTTCCCTGGTCACGAACGCTCTGAGTATTGTCACACTTCAATACTGAGTAGGGACCAGGTTCTAAGGATGATGGAAGCTGTGCATCTGGAACTCTCCCAAACTGTGCCTTGGCTTCCTAGGTGCCTCAGTGGTAAAGAATCTGCCTGCCAATGCAAGAGATGCAAAACACCCGGGTTTGAACCCTGAATCGGGAAGATTCTCTGGAGAAGGAAATGGCACTCCAATACAGGCACCACTCCAGTATGCTTGCCAGGAGAATCCCATGTTCAGGGGAGCTTGGCAGGCTACGGTCCATGGGGTTGCAAAGAGTTGGACACAACTGAGCGGCTGAGCACACACACACAGACTCTGCCCTATGTGTCTCTTCTTTGGGCTGCTTCTAATGTGAATCCCTTTGCCTTAACAAAACTGTAGTCATATATGGAACACTTTCAGTGAGTTCTGTGAATCTTTCTAGTGAATTATGGAACCTAAAGTGGTTGTGGAAACTTAAAAATTTGTAGCTGGTTGGTCAAAAGTAGGGGTGGTCCTGGGAACCCCTGAACTTATAGCTGGTTCTTAAGTGAGATCAGTCTTATGAAGGACCTTGTGGTCTGACAAACTCATTGGACTGTTCTGAACCTTCAGTCAGGCCTGTCTTCGCTTATCAGAAACAGCACAAGTTCAGCTCATATCACATTGAATGACCCAAGACCAGTGCCACCCTGGTGGAAATGCTCTATCTCCCCACTGGCTGATTTTCCTGTTAAATAGCTTGGAAGATATCCCAGTTTTTCCTACACAAAGTTGGCCCACTTAGCAAATAGCTACTCCACACCACTATCAAAATCACAGGTAATGCTATGTGGGTTTTCCTTAATTGATTTGTTAGTTTTACGCATTATAAAATGTTACTATTAGCCACCACAAGAAGTTGTTAAATACTCCTGTGTGTACATCGTTGTTGTTCAGTTGCTAAGTCATGTCTGACTGTTTGCAACTTCATGGACTGTAGAACGCTAGGCTTCCCTGTCCTTCACCATCTCCCTGAGTTTGCTCAAACTCATACCATTGAGTCGGTGATGTCATCCAACCATCTCATCCTCTGTCATCCCTTCTCCTCTGGCCTTCAGTCTTTCCCAGCATCAGGGTCTTTTCCAATGAGTTGGCTCTTCGCATCAGGTGGCCAAAGTATTGGAGCTTCAGCTTCAGCATCAGCACTTCCAATGAATATTCAGGACTGATTTCCTTTTTTTTTTTTAGAATAGCTTATATATTTTATTTTTTTTTTATTTTTATTTTTTTTAGATCTACTTATTTTATTTTTTTTAATTTTTATTCTATTTATTTTTTCTTTTTTTTATTGGAGGCTAAGTATTTTACAATATTATATTGGTTGGTTTTGCCATACATTGACATGAATCTGCCCCGGGTGTACATGAGTTCCCCCTCCCTGACCCCCCTCCCACCTCCCTCCTCCCCTTATCCTCCCTCTGGGTCATCCCCGCATACCAGTCCTGAGCATCCTGTAACATGCATCAACCCTGAACTGGCGATTCATTCCACATATGATAATATACATGTTTCAATGCCATTCTCCCAAACCATCCCACCCTCACCCTCTCCCACAGAGTCCCAAAGACTGTTCCATACAGCTGTGTCTCTTTTGTTGTCTCATATACAGGGTTATCATTTGCATCTTTCTAAAATCCATATATATGCGTTAGTATATTGTATTGGTGTTTTTCTTTCTGGCTTACTTCACTCTGTATAATAGGCTCCAGTTTCATTCACTTCATTAGAACTGATTCAAATGCATTCTTTTTAATGGCTGAGTAATACTCCATTGTGTAATGTACCAAAGCTTTCTTATCCATTCGTCTGCAGATGGACATCTAGGTTGCTTCCATGTCCTGGCTATTATAAACAGTGCTGCAATGAACATTGGAGCACATGTGTCTCTTTCAATTCTGGTTTCCTCGGTGTGTATGCCCAGGAGTGCGATTGCTGGATCATATGGCAGTTCTATTTCCAGTTTTTTGAGGAATCTCCACACTGTTCTCCATAGTGGCTGTACTAGTTTGCATTCCCACCAACAGTGTAAGAGGGTTCCCTTCTCTCCACACCCTCTCCAGCATTTATTGCATGTAGACTTTTGGATAGCAGCCATTCTGACTGGTGTGAAATGGTATCTCATTGTGGTTTTGATTTGCATTTCTCTGATTATGAGGGATGTTGAGCATTTTTTCATGTGTTTGTTAGCCATCTCTATGTCTTCTTTGGAGAAATGTCTGTTTAGTTCTTTGGCCCATTTTTTGATTGGGTCATTTATTTTTCTGGAATTGAGCTGCAGGAGCTACTTGTATATTTTGGAGATTAATCCTTTATCAGTTGCTTCATTTGCCATTATTTTCTCCCATTCTGAAGGCTGTCTTTTCACTTGCTTATAGTTTCCTTTGCTGTGCAGAAGCTTTTGATTTTAATTAGGTCCCATTTGTTTATTTTTGCTTTTATTTCCAATATTCTGGGAGGTGGGTCTTAGAGGATCCTGCTGTGATTTATGTCAAAGAGTGTTTTGCCTATACATTCAATGCAATCCCTATCAAGCTACAAATGATATTTTTCACAGAACTAGAACAAATAATCTCACAATTTGTATGGAAATACAAAAAACCTCGAATAGCCAAAGCAATCTTGAGGAAGAAAAATGGAACTGGGGGAATTAACCTGCCGGACTTCAGGCTCTACTACAAAGCCACAGTCATCAAGACAGTATGGTACTGGCATAAAGACAGAAATATAGATCAATGGAACAAAATAGAAAGCCCAGAGATAAATCCATGCACCTATGGACACCTTGTCTTTGACAAAGGAGGCAAGAATATAAAATGGAGAAAAAACAGTCTCTTTAACAAGTGGTGCTGGGAAAACTGGTCAGCCACTTGTAAAAGAATGAAACTAGAACACTTCCTAACACCCTACACCAAAATAAACTCAAAATGGATTAGAGAGCTAGATGTAAGACCAGAAACTATAAAACTCCTAGAGGAGAACGTAGGATTGATTTCCTTTAGGACTGACTGTTTTGATCTCCTTGCTGTCCAAGGGACTCTCAAAAGTCTTCTCAAACACCACAGTTCAAAAGCATCAATTCTTCAGTACTCAGCCTTCTTTATGGTCCAGCTCTCATATCTGTACATGACTACTGGAAAAACATAGCCTTGACTATATGAGCCTTTGTCAGCAAAGTGATGTCTCTGCTTTTTAATACACTGTCTAGGTTTATCATAGCTTTTCTTCCAAGAACAAGCATCTTTTAATTTCATGGCTGCAGTCACTATCTGCAGTGATTTAGGAGCCCAAGAAAATAGTCTACCCAAAAAAATAAAGTGTGACACTGTTTCCACTGTTTCCTCATCTATTTGCCATGAAGTGATGGGGCCAGATGCTATGACCTTAGTTTTGAATGTTGAGTTTTAAGCCGGCTTTTTCACTCTCCTCTTTCACCTTCATCTAGAGGTTCTTTAGTTGCTCTTCGCTTTCTGCCATTAAGGTGGTATATTATGAGGTTATTAATACTTGTCTCAGCAATCTTGATTCCAGCTTGTGAATCATCCAGCTTGACATTTCTCATGATGTACTGTTTTGCCATGTGATTTATTTCTTTTGTAGTTGGAAGTTTGTACCTCTTAATCCCCTTTACATATTTTGTCTGTCCCCTGCCCCATTTCTTCCAGCAACCATCAGTTTGTTCTCTGTATCTATAAACTGTTTGTTTTGTTTGCTAATTTGCTTTGTTTTTAAAATTCCATGCATAAGGGAAGACACACAGTATTTGTTTTTCTCTTTCTGACTTATTTCACCTAGTATAATGTCCTTCAGGTCCAACTATGTTGCTGTTAATGACAAGATTTCCTTCCTTTTTTTGACTGAGCAATATTCTATTGTGTGTGTATTTATGTAGATGGACTTTCCTGGTGGCTCAGACGGTAAAGAATCTGCCTGCGATTCAGAAGACCCGGGTTCTATCCCTGGGTGAGGAAGATCCCCTGGAGAAGGGCATGGCAACCCACTCCAGCATTCTTGCCTGGAGAATCCCATAGACAGTGGAGCCTGATGGGCTGCAGTCCATACACACACACACACACACACACACACACACACCACTTCTTGTTTATATCCTTTCATCTATCGATGGACACTTAGGTAACTTCCATATCTTGGCTATTGTAAATAATACTGTGTTGAACATAAAGGTATATCTATCTCTTAGAATTAGTGCTTTCCTTTTCTTTGGATAAATACCCAGAATTGGAATTCTTGGCTTGTATGGTAGTTCTAGTTTTAGTTTTCTGAGGAAACTCCATACTGTTTTCCACAGTTCAGTTCAGTTCAGTTCAGTCGTTCAGTCATGTCCTGCTCTTTGCACCCCCATGGACTGCAGTACTCCTGTCCATTACCAACTCCCAGAGTCTACTCAAACTTAGGTCCTTTGAGTTGGTGATGCCATCCAACTGGCTCATCCTCTGTCATCCCCTTCTCCCACCTTCAGTCTTTCCCAGCATCAGGGTCTTTTCAAATGACAATTTACATTTCCACCAACAGTGTCCTTTTATCCATATCCTTACCGGCACTTGTTATTTGTTTTGTTTTTGATAACAACCATCCTGACTGGTGTGATGTGGTATCTCATTATAGTTTTGACTTGCATTTCTCTGATGATTAGTGATACTAAGCCTGTCTTCATGTGTCTGTTGGTCATCTGCGTGTTTTATTTGGGAAAAAGTTTATTCAGGCTTTCTGCCCATTTATTCATGCTATATTGAGTTGTATGAGTTCTCTATATATTTTGGATATCAATCCCTTATCAGATATATGATTTATAAATATCTTCTCCCACTCAGTAGTAGATTACCTTTTCATTTTGTTGGTGGCTGCCTTTTGTGTGCAAAGGCTTTCTAATTTGATGTAGTCCCATTTATTTTTGCTGCTGTTTCCCTAGCCCATAGAGACATAAGCGAAAAATATTTCTGAAATCAATGTTAAAGAGATTACTGTCTATTTTTTCTTCTATTATAATTGAATAATGTGCAAAAACTTTTTAATATCAGGAGAAATAAAAATAATAAAAACTGTGTACTATAGTCTTTACTACATTAAAACATATATATAATAGTATAATTATATACATTATACTATATTAAAACATATACATATATTATACTGTATCCCTTTATAATGATAATGTTATCTTTATAGTCATAAATAAAAAAAGGTACACATAAACACACAATTGTCAAGGTCTTCAAAATCTTTGTTTTCTTTTCTAAAGCACTGATAATGCTCTTAAATAGAATGTGACTACAGGCTGAACTGAGGCAACAGACACTGAAGATCTTCCCCCCAGGTTTGATTTTGCCTTATCAGAATTTTTCAGATATGATTATTCTCACATTTAAAAAATTTCTTACTATTTTGGCACCCAACCCATATTTCCATATTTTGATCACAAGATGTTACTAAGACTTCTTTAACCAGAACTGGGCTTCCCAGGTGGCACTAGTGGTAAAGAACCTGGCTGCCAATGTGGGAGATGTAAGAGATGAGGGTTTGATCCCTGGGTCAGGAAGATCCCCTGGAGGAAGGCACAGCAACTCACTCCAGTGGGTTCTTGCCTGGAGAATCCCATGGACAGAGGAGCCTGGCTGGTACATAGTTGGACACGACTGATGGGACTTAACATGCAGGCAATCAGGACCAAATTTGTTTGTTCATTCAACTTATTCAACCAACATTTGTTGAGGAGCCATCCTCCAGCTGAACAGGTAGTGTTCCAGGGTTGTGCATATGAGAGGTGAATAAACCTCTACCATAGCCATGAGCATAGCAGACCCCTGATCCTGGGTGAACTGGAATAGCTCAGACGGTCTTCTGTCCTCCTGTTCCTGCCTGGCCCCAGCCTGCCCAAACTTCCCACCAAAAAGTCCTTTGGGTTTGACATTAATGCTCTATGTGCAAAAAGTTCCACTATTTTACTATTCTTTTAACAAGCTGAAAGGAATAGCTTCAGGGTTTAGGTTCTTAGGAACTCTTTAGGGAACTTGGTTGAAAGAAATCTGCTCTATTCAGTAATTTAATCAACACTATTCTGTATCACAGCTTTGACTACATGAACAAGATATAATAAAATGGAGTCATTATTTTAAACTTTAGTTCCTAAACAGATCACAACTTATTATCAAACATTTGATAACATCTGTATGAATAGATACTTGTCTTATGAATTACAACTAGAGAAAAATAATTTCTCCAGCCATGAAATGTGCCTATATCAGAGTCTGCAGTTAAATCTGTTTAATAATCATTAAAATTGACATTATAGGGGTGTTTTCTGACTCTTTTTCTTTGAGAATCTCCTGTACTAGCTATGTAGGTCATTGACTCACAGGGATCTCTGCATTTTACTAGCTCTGTCTTTTACTAGCTACTCACTTTGCTAGCTATATATTTGCTCACAAGGAGCAATGCAATTTATTACTCATCATTATTCGATGGCTTGCTCTGTGCCAGGCATAGTCCTAAGGGCCAGAACTACAAAGCTGGAGAAGACACAGTCCTTATCATCAAAAAAACACACAATGGGGAAAATCTAGGTCCATTGTTGTTGTTCAGTGTCTAAGATATGTGCGATTCTTTGTGACCTCATGGACCATTATCAAACAATAATATTTCTATGTGATGAGTGTCGTAATAGCACCAAAAAGCATAATAAGACAATATCAGTTCATTTCAGTTCAGTCATTCAGTCATGTCCGACACTTTGTGACCCCATGGACTGCAGCATGTCAGGCCTCCCTGTCTATCACCAGCTCTCAGAGCTTACTCAAACTCATGTTCATCCAGTCGGTGATGCCATCCACCCATCTCATCCTCTGTCATCCCCTTCTCCTTCCACCTTGGGTCCTTTCCAATGAGTCAGTTCTTCGTATCAGGTAGCCAAAGTATTGGAGTTTCAGCTTCAACATCAGTCTTTCCAATGAATATTCAGGACTGATTTCCTTTAGGATGGACTGGTTGAATCTCCTTGCAATCCAAGGGACTCTGAAGAGTCTTCTCCAACACCACAGTTCAAATGCATCAATTCTTCAGCACTCAGCTTTCTTTATAGTCCAACTCTCACATACATCCATGACTACTGGAAAAACCATAGCTTTGACTAGACAGACCTTTGTCAGCAAAGTAATGTCTCTGCTTTTTAATAAGCTGTCTTGGTTGGTCATAGCTTTTATTCCAAGGAGTAAGTGTCTTTTAATTTCATGACTGCTGTCACAATCTGCAGTGATTTTGGAGCCCCAGAAATAAAGTCTCTCACTGTTTCCACTATTTCCCCATCCATTTGCTGTGAAGTGATGAAACCAGATGCCATGATCTTAGTTTACTGAATGTTGAGTTTTAAGCCAACTTTTTCACTCTCCTCTTTCACTCTCATCAATAGGCTCTTTAGTTCTTCTTCACTTTCTGCCAAAAGGGTGGTGTCATCTGCATATCTGAGATAATTAATGTTTCTCTTGGCAATCTTGATTCCAACTTGTACTACATCCAGCCCAGAATTTTGCATGATGTACTCTGCATATAAGTTAAATAAGTAGGTTGACAATATACAGGCTTGAGTTGATGGCTGCAATTCAAGAGGAGGCTCAACAAGAGTGTTTCCATGACTTACCTGGTGGTCCAGTGGTTGAGACTCTATGCTACCAATGTGGGCCGGGGGATGCGGGGGTTTGTGAGGGGTTGGGAGTGTATGAAGAGGGGCAGGTTCAATCCCTGGTCAGGGAACTAAGATCCCATATGCCATACAACATGGCCAAAAAAAAAAGAAGAGCTAGAGAAGTGTTTCCATGGCAAAGTATTTTTTTGTTTCTGGAAGTTTATTCCCTCTGCTTCACTCTACATCATCAGTTCTTAGCTCTGATGCACATGGGAATCTCTTGGAAAAGCTTTAAAAAATGCTACTGCCTATGATCCTTGCTCCAGAAATTCTCATTTAATTGGACTGGTATAGAAAAGGGGCATAGCCCCCCTGGAGATTAACATGTAGTCAAAGGTAATGATAGAAACACTGCTATATCCATCTCCTCCTGTTTCTTCCAAGCTCCATATGGCTAGCCTGACTCTGCTTTTCAAACTTTTCCATATCATGGCATATGGAGAAAAAAAATTTTTTTTAGTGAGCAAAGGGATAAATGCATGAAAATATCTGAAATCTCTGTACACCTGGAAGAAGTCCTATCTATGGCAAAGAGAGATCAGTTCTAACCACCTGTCAACAGATTGGAGGCAACCAGTGTGTTCAGACTGGGTTAAAATAGGCATCTGCCCTGTATTTACAAACTGTATGTCTTCCTTCAAAGCATATTTACACAGTGATTATTAGTGTATCTATGCATTTTTCTTGAAAAGCTATGAGGTCTTACAATGTATTATTAGTGATCAGCACAGGGAATACAAAAATGAAGATAGTTGTCACCATACATGGACTTCCTATCTTTATTAGAATGAAAGTGACTTACAGGTTGGTCTCATTAAATAGAATTCATTTTATTTGCCTTGCTGAACTTGATAAAAAATGCATCCTCATTCAAACAGCTGTGCATCCTTGGGCAAGTCACCTAGCATTTCTGAAACCCCTTTTTCCCCATCTAGGATATGAGAGGGATTTTGCCAGATCTAGAAGATCCATGTAAAGCCTCCACGTCTGCTAGTGGTGTAGCCAGAAGTCAAGGTATGTTGAATAATTATAACCATGAAAATCAGGTTACTGAAACAGGGACTTGAACAATATTTGCACAACCATGTTCAAATCAGCATTATACACAAAATGCTGTAAAATGAGGGGAAACAACCCAAACATTGATCAATAGATGAAAGGATGAATAGATTGTGACATAGACCATGAAATATTATCTAGCCTTAAAAAGGAAGGCTACTACAACATGGAAAGCATTATACTAAGTGAAATAAGACAGATACGTGAGAAAGAATATTCTGATTCCACATATATGAGGTACAAGTGTCAGATTCATAGAGACAGAATGTAGAACAGCGGTTATCAGGGTGACGGATAAGAGTTATTATTTAACGTAGAGAGTTTCAGTTTCAGATGGTAAAACAGTTCACAGTGATGGTTCCATTCAATCTGAACTTACTAACTGCTACTGAATTGCACACAAAAAGGGTTAAGATGGTAAATTTTATGCTACATACGTATATTTAACCACAATAAAAATGTTGAAAAAAATCAGGTTACCACATTTATTTTACATTCTTAAGTTTTATGAAAAATCCTTTCCAGTACAATAGTACTATGTTAATTCCAGTGATATTTACCTGATTATTTTAATAAATTGCTAAAAAGTTTCCCAACAGTATAATTTATGCCTAATGACATGTTGTTGTTGTTTAGCTGCTAAGTCATGTCCAACACTTTTGTGACCCAGTGGACCTTACCCCACCAGGCTCCTCTGTCCGTGGGATTTTCCAAGCAAAAATACTGGAGTGGGTTGCCATTTCCTTCTCCAGGGGATCTTCCCAACCCAGTGATCAAACCCGTGTCTCCTATATAAACAAAGTTTATAAACTTTGACTTAATGGGTCTGTATAAATTGGAAATAAATCTTGATGAATATTTCAATTGTTTCTCAAACTTGGCTAATCAGAAGAACCACTGGAAGTAATTCAAAATATTTATTTCAGGGACTCACCCCAAGCCACCTGAACCAGAATCTTTTGGGAAAAGTTGGGGAATCAATATCTTCATGTAGTACCCCTGGTTGACTCTTATACTGGATAAGTTGGGAAATACACTTCTTGAGTTAAATTCTGAATTCTGAGTTCAATTGAGAGAGAGGTAGGGAATCAGCAGCAGTCAGACACCCCTCAGCGACACCTCTTACCCCTCTCTACCCCGATCTACCTGTTAGGCCCCACCAAGTGACAGCTTCACTAATACCCTTTCCCTGAAAAGCTGATGCTGTGCTGAATTACTGCAGATAGGTTTGCAGCAATGGAAGGAAAATTGTACCAGAAAGAGAACAACCTGAAGTGGATAACTCAACAGGGGATTTGGGCAATTGGATTAAAAGGGTAATATGATCAGTAGTCAATGAAGCTAGGATTAAGCCAATAGCAGACTGTTGACTTAATTCACTTAGGCATCTCTCCTTACAGTTTCATGAGGAATGAGTGCCCAGGCAAGCATTTTTTAAGCTGTATACTAAGTGCCAAGGAATTTGAAATGACCAATTAGTTTTAGGCCTGGTTTCAGGAATACCAACTGTTTTTTCATATTTTAATCTCTTGGAGAAGACCTAATTTCTGAATCCAATTTATTTTTCTTCCTCTTCTTCCAAACTACTCTCACCTTTACCCTGGTGTGCCACATTTGTTCTCAAATGCAATCAAAGAATGGTAGAGCTACCTAGGATAAGAGTTAAGACTGAAATGTACAGAGTTTTACAAATTTACCATGAAACAAATTTTTAAAATTTGTTTAACTCTGCCTAACATGAATGCTTTATTATGTTCCTACAGTCTTTATTTCCAGTATTGGAACAATTATCTTATTGTTACCAAGGAGGATCCTTTGGGACCTTCCTGGTACAAACTCCTCCCCCCACAGCCTCTGCCCTAGCTCATCTCTGAAGTACTTCCATATTAGTATCTGATGCACATTTCCCAAGTTGTTTTAGGGATGTGAAAACCCAAATGAAAGTTGTTAACTATTTGATGATAATGAGCATGTAGTCTCCAGGCTTCCTGGAGCCTAAGGATTGACAATGTTAACCCCTGTTACACAGCCTTGCTACCGCACCATCAGCCAATCAGAGAATGTGCATGAGCTGAGTATACATCCTGGGACACCCCTCTCTCACTTGGCCTTTGAAAAAGTGCTATCTTGGGGAGTGCAGGCTTTTTTAGTATTAAGTATCTACCCTGAACTCCTTGTGTGGTGCCCAGTGTCAGAAGACACTGTGAGTGAGCCAGTGGACCTAAGCTTGGTTTGGTAACAACATTTATTAGTTATCATTCACAATAATCTGAATATTCATTGAAAGGACTGATGCTGAAGCTGAAGCTCCAATACTTTGGCCACCTGATGTGAAGAGCCAAATCACTAGAAAAGACCCTGATGCTGGGAAGGATTGAAGGCAGGAGAAGGGGATGATAGAGGATGAGATGGTTGGATGTCATCATAGACTTAATGGACATGAGTTTGAGCAAACTCAGGGAGATAATGAAGGACAGGGAAGCCTGGGGTGCTGCAGTCCATGGGGTTGCAAAGAGTCAGACACGACTTAGGAGCTGAACAACAAATGATAAACTGATAATCTTTTCTTTTCCTCCTTACTCTAGGCTGGCTAGCTTCCTTGCTTAGTCTTGCTTTCATTCTCTTTCTCTCTCTCATACACACACACACATACAATCTCAAGTACACACACTCAGATTAGCCAGTCAACCATAGATTACCACTTGGTACCACGTTTACTTTTTAGGAAGAGTAGCTTGGTATTAACAAAAAGTTTGAACATTAGAGCCTGTCTTTGGAAAAACCCAGACCTGGCATAAGCATGACCACTGGTCACTCAACCTATAGAAATCTCGTAGGAGAACTAGAGTCCTGTGCCTATTTTGTCCCCACATCTCCCTCCTGTGGTTTCAGTGACACCACATTAAGAAGATCCTCCAAAAAGGGACCCATAAAATCAGACCAACACTTAGTATAACAGATCAAAAGAGCCCAGCTTGGCTCTACCAGCTAAGACTCCTAGGAGGCTTCAGAAATCAACTGTTATGTGCTCTAACAGATGAGTGGTTTTGAAGAAACAGTTTAATAACTGTAATGTTTTAATAGCACCAGCTCTTGCCACCAGTCAGAGCTATAAAACAAACAATTCTCACTTGTACTATTGCACACACATTGAGGTGAGAAAGGTAATAAGAATTGAACTAAGCCAGTGTCTATGATCGGTAAATGTGCCTTTTACTTCATGAGAGTGTGTGTGCTAAGTCACTTCAGTTCAGTTCAGTTCAGTTCAGTCGCTCAGTCGTGTCCGACTCTCCGCGACCCCATGAATCACAGCACGCCAGGCCTCCCTGTCCATCACCAACTCCCGGAGTACACTCAAACTCATGTCCACAAAGTCGGTGATGCCATCCAGCCATCTCATTCTCCGTCGTCCCCTTCTCCTCCCGCTCCCAACTTTTCCCAGCATCAGAGTCTTTTCCAGTGAGTCAACTCGTCGCATGAGGTGGCCAAAGTATTGGAGTTTCAGCTTTAGCATCAGTCCCTCCATGAACACCCAGGATTGATCTCCTTTAGAATGGACTGGTTGGATCTCCTTGCAGTATAAGGGACTCTCAAGAGTCTTCTCCAACACCACAGTTCAAAAGCATCGATTCTTCGGCGATCAGCTTTCTTCACAGTCCAACTCTCACATCCATACATGACCACGGGAAAAACCATAGCCTTGACTAGACGGACCTTGGTTGGCAAAGTAATGTCTGTGCTTTTTAATATACTATCAAGGTTGGTCATAACTTTCCTTCCAAGGAGCAAGCGTCTTTTAATTTCATAGCTGCAATCAGCATCTGCAGTGATTTTGGAGCCCAAAAAAACAAACACGTCCAATTCTTTGTGACCTCATGGAATGTAGCCTGCCAGAATCCTCTGAACATGGGATTCTCCAGGCAAGAATACTGGAATGGGTTGCCATTTCCTCCTCCAGGGGCTCTTCCCAACCCAAGGACTGGACCCACATTTCCTGTGGCTCCTGCATTGCAGGCAGATTCTTTTACTGCTGAGCCATCAGGAAAATGAAAGCCCCAAAACACTAGGGCTTTCTGACTCACAAAGCTTTGAGTCCTTGACTTTGATTTAAGACCTAAATTCTAATATATGTATTATCATATCTGCCTTAAGCATTGGCAGATGGTTTTCTGGTAGATATTATTTCTTTAAGGACATAGCAAAAAGTTAAGAGGTAAGTGTATTCAAAGATAATTATTGTACACACACATATATATGTATATACATGTATGCCATGCTCAATTGCTTCTGTGTGTCCAACTCTTTGTGACCCCATGGTTTATAGCCCACCAGGCACTTTTGTCCACGGGATATTTCAAGCAAGAATACTGCAGTGGGTTGCCAGGCCCTCCTCCAGGGGATCTTTTCTACTCAGAGGTGGAATCCCTGTCTCCTGCATCTCTTTACCACTGAGCCATGGGGGATGCCCATATACATATACATGTATACATAAATATTTATCACTCTTCTCAAAATCTTCTTCTTTCAAGAGTTAACAGACATTAGCTATCCAAGATCCAGCTTGTTTCAAACTTGCTCTATGCTTCCTATACTCTACAATACATCTCAGACTGTTTTACTTTTCTTTCAAGGGAGCAGCATCGACCTGAATAGTTACTGTTCAGAAATATGAATTCAGTGTTGCAAGAACTCCCAATTTTTCAAGAGAAACCAAGATTCCAGATTTATAGGTGAAATCATTCATTTTTAAAATAAAGGAACTAAAACTACTTCAGTAGGCTGGATCTGGTCCAGTGCTCTCTCTTTTAATTTTCTGGTGTGAAAACAGATGGACTGAGTCCACTCTAGCAATGATCTATAAATAACCACTTTTTTCCTTTTATTTTTAAAACCCTAACTTTCCTGAAAATAACAATAACATTCTTCAGTGGAAACAATTTTGAGAGTAGCAAATCAAAAAATAAAACGCACTGATTCCACCAAACTGAGAGAATCACTTTTACCTTCAGGTATGTTCTCCCAGTCTTTATGTTACCTTTGAGTGTTGTTCCAATTTTATTTTCTTTGTACAAATTCAATCATACTATTTTAAACCTATTTTCACAACTATTTCTCTAAAAGACAGTGGTTAATCACTACATAGAATTTTGTTTTAAACTTTAAAGACCACAATTCACTGGTCAATTCCTATTGTTGAAATTTAGCTTGCCTGATTTCCTTACAATTCTAGCTTTTGCTTTGTAAACATCTTTGTGCACATTCTGTGAATATCCTTAGGGTAAATTCTTAGAAATGTTATTTTGGGGCCAAAGTATAAGGATATTTTGATGTATATTAGTAACATTTATCTGTATTTAAGCTGTATTTATCTTTGCATTGTTTTAAAGAATTATTATATTACTTAAAACTACATATAACATATATGTATGTCTACATCTTTTAATTTTTGTGCTCAAATAGATCATTCTAAAGGAAATCAGTCCTGGGTGTTCATTGGAAGGACGGATGTTGAAGCTGAAACTCCAGTACTTTGGCCACCTGATGCGAAGAGCTGACTCATTTTAAAAGACCCTGATGCCGGGAAAGATTGAGGGCAGGAGGAGAAGGGGACGACAGAGGGTGAGATGTTTGGATGCATCACTGACTCAATGGACATGGGTTTGGGTGGACTCCGGGAGTTGGTGATGGACAGGGAGGCCTGGCGTGCTGCAGTTCATGGGGTCACAAAGAGTTGGACACGACTGAGCAACTGAACTAAACTATCATTCTTTATCTTTATTGTACACTCTTACTTTAAATTCATTTAATTCTTTAATTAAGTTTTCTATTAACTTAAAATTAATTTTTTTCTTTTTTCTTATTTTTAAGAATGTATTTATTTATTTTAATTGGAGGCTAATTACTTTACCATACTGTGGTGGTTTTTGCCGTACACTCACATGAATCAGCCACAGGTGTGCATGTGTCCTCTCATCCTGAACTCCCCTCCCAACTCTCTCCCCACCCCATCCCTCTGGGTTGTCCCAGAGCACAGCTTTGGGTGCCCTGCTACATGCATCGAACTTGAACTGGTCATCTATTTTACATATGGTAATATACATGTTTCAATGCTATTTTCTCAAATCATTCCACCCTCTCCTTCTTCCACAGAGTCCAAAAGTCTCTCCTGTACATCTGAGTTTCTTTTGCTATCTTGCATATAGGGTCATCATTACCATCTTTCTAAATTCCATATATATGCTTTAATATACTGTATTGGTGTTTCTCTTTCTGACTTACTCCACTCTGTATAATAGGTTCCAGTTTCATCCATCTCATTAGAACTGACTCAAATGTGTTCTTTTTATAGCTGAGTAATATTCCATTGTGTATGTGTACCACAACTTTCTTATCCATTTGTCTACCGATGGACATATAGGTTGCTTCCACATCCTAGCTATTGTGAAACAATGCTGCAGTGAACACTGGGGTACATGAATCTCTTTCAATTCTGGTTTCCTTGGTGTGTATGCCCAGCAGTGGGCTTGCTGGGTCGTGTGGCAGTTCTATTTCCAAATTTTTAAGAACACTTCACACTGTTCTCCATAATGGCTGTACTACTTTGCCTTTCCACCAACAGTGTAAGAAGGTTCCCTTTTCTCCACAGAATCTCCAGCATTTGATGCTTATAGAATTTTTGATGGCAGCTATTCGGAGAAGGCAATGACAAGCCACTACAGTACTCTTGCCTAGAAAATCCCATGGATGGAGCAGCCTGGTAGGCTGCAGTCCGTGGGGTTGCTAAGGGTTGGACATGACTGAGCGACTTCACTTTCACTTTTCACTTTCACACATTGGAGAAGGAAATGGCAACCTACTCCAGTGTTCTTGCCTGGAGAATCCCAGGGGTGGGCTTCCATCTATGGGGTCACAGAGTCGGACACGACTGAAGTGACTTAGCAGCAGCATTCTTAACAGAGTGAAATAGTTTCTCATTGTGGTTTTGATTTGCATTTCTCTGATAATGAGTGATGTTGAGCATATTTTCATGTTTGTTAGCCATCTATATGTCTTCTTTGGAGAAATGTCTGTTTAGTTATTTGACCTACTTTTTGATTGGGTCATTTATTTTCCTGGTGTTGAGCTTCATGAGCTGCTTGTATATTTTGGAGATTAATTCTTTTTCAATTGTTTCATTTGCTATTATTTTCTCCCATTCTGAAGGCTACCTTTTCACCTTGCTGATAGTTTCCTTTTAATTTTAATTAGGTCCCATTTGTTTATTTTTGCTTTTATTTCCATTACTCTGGAAAGTGGGTCATAGAGGATCTTGCTGTGATTTATGTCAGTGTTCTGCTTATGTTTTCCTCTAAGAGTTTTATAGTTTCTGGTATTACATTTAGGTCTTTAATCCATTTTGAGTTTATTTTTGTGTATGGTGTTACAAAGTGTTCTAGTTTCATTCTTTTACAAGTGGTTGACCAGTTTTCCCAGCACCACTTATTGTCTTTTCTCCATTGTATATTTTTGCCTCCTTTGTCAAAGATAAAGTGTGTAGATTTATCTCTGGGCTTTCTATTTTGTTCCATTGATCTATATGTCTGTCTTTGTGCCAGTACCATACTGTATTGAGGACCGTAGATTTGTAGTATGGTCTGAAGTCAAGCAGGTTGATTCCTTCAGTTCCATTCTTCTTCTCAAGATTGTATTGGCTATTAGAGGTTTTTGTGTTTCCATACAAATTGTGAAATTATTTGTTCTAGAATACCATTGGTTGCTTGATAGGGATTGCTTTGAATCTATAGATTGCTTTGGGTAGTATACTCATTTTCACTATATTGATTCTTCCAATCCACAAAAATGGTATATTTCTCCATCTATTTGTGTCATCTTTGATGTCTTTCATCAGTATTTTATATATAGGTTTTAATTTCTTTAGGTAAATTT
This sequence comes from Moschus berezovskii, assembly GCF_049115385.1. Taxonomy (NCBI): domain Eukaryota; kingdom Metazoa; phylum Chordata; class Mammalia; order Artiodactyla; family Moschidae; genus Moschus; species Moschus berezovskii. Next base: position 75,524,202 of record NC_142469.1, on the reverse strand, counting down.
ATTCCTAAATATTTTATTCTTTTCATTGCAATAGTGAATGGGACTTTTCCTTAATTTATCTTTCTGTTTTCTCAGTATTACTGTATGGTAATGAAAGGGATTTCTGTGTATTAATTGTATATCCTGCAATTTTACTATATTCATTGATTGCTAAGTCAGCTGCTAAGTCACTTCAGTCGTGTCCGACTCTGTGTGACCCCACAGATGGAAGCCCACCAGGCTTCCCTGTCCCTGGGATTCTCCAGGCAAGAACACTGGAGTGGGTTGCCATTTCCTTCTCCAATGTGTGAAAGTGAAAAGGGAAAGTGAAGTCGCTCAGTCGTGTCGACCCTTAGCGACCCCATGGACTGCAGCCTACCAGGCTCCTCCATCCATGGGATTTTCTAGGCAAGAGTACTGGAGTGGCTTGCCATTGCCTTCTCCAATATTCATTGATTAGCTCTAGTAATTTTCTGGTGGCGTCTTTACAGTTTTCTATGTACAGGATCATGTCATCTGCAAGCAATGAGAATTTTACTTCTCCTTTCCCAACCTAGATCCCTTTTATTTCTTGTTCTTCTCTGACTGCTGTGGCTAGGACTTCCAAAACTATGTTAAATAGTAGTGGTGAGAGTGGGCACCCTTGTCTTGTTCTTGATTTTAGAGGACATGCTTTCAATTTTTCGCCATTGAGGAAAATGTTTGCTGTGGGTTTGATGTAGATGGCTTTTATTATGTTGAGGTATGTTCCTTCTATGCTTGCTTTCTGGAGAGTTTTTATCACAAATGGGTGTTGAATTTTGTCAAAGGCTTTCTCTGCATCTATTGAGATAATCATATGGCTTTTATCTTTCAATCTGTTAATATGGTGTATCACATAGATTTATTTGTAAATATTGAAGAATCCTTGCATCCCTGGGATAAAGCCCATTTGGTCATGATGTATGATCTTTTTAATATGCTGTTGGATTGTGTTCACTAGAATTTTGTTGAGGATATTTGCTTCTATGTTCATCAGTGATATTGGCTTGTAGTTTTCTTTTCTTGTGGCATCTTTGGTTTTGGTATTAGGGTGATGGTGGCCTCATAGGATCAGTTTGGTAGTTTACCTTCCTCTGCAACTTTTTTGAAGAGATTGAATAGGATAAGTGTTAGCTCTTCTCTAAATTTTTGGTAGAATTCACCTGTGAAGCCATCTGGACCTGGGTTTTTGTTTGTTGGAAGATTTTTTATTACAGCTTCAATTTCCATGCTTATGATGGGTCTGTTAAAATTTTTTATTTCTTCCTGGTTCAGTTTTGGAAGGTTATGCTTTTCTAAGAATTTGTCCATTTCTTCCAAGTTGTCCATTTTATTGGCATATAATTGCTCATAGTAGTCTCTTATGATCTTTTGTATTTCTGTGTTGTCTGTTGTGATTTCTCCATTTTCATTTCTAATTTTATTGATTTGATTATTCTTCTTTTTTTTCTTGATGAGTCTGGCTAACGGTTTGTCTCTTTTATTTATCTTCTCAAAGAACCAGCTTTTAATTTTGTTGTTTTTTGCTATAGTCCCCTTCATTTATTTTTGATTTATTTTTGCTCTTATTTTTATGATGTCTTTCCTTCTACTAACTTTGGGGTTCTTTTTTTTTTTTCTTTTTCTAGATGCTTTAGGTATAAAGTTAGGTTGTTTATTTGATGTTTCTCTTGTTTCTAGAGGTAAGCTTGTATTGCTATGAACCTCCCTCTTAGCACTGCTTTTACTGAATCCCATAGATTTTGGGTTGTCTTGTTTTCATTTTCATTTGTTTCTATGCATATCTTGATTTCCTTTATGATTTCTTCTGTAATCTGTTGGTTATTCAGAAGCATGTTGTTTAGCCCCCATATGTTTGTATTTTTAATAGTTTTTTTTAAAAACTATAAAACTATTAGATGGTTGACATCTAATCTTACTACATTGTGGTCAGAAAATATGCTTGAAATAATTATTTATCTCATCTGAGGAATTTATTTTGTAGGTGATACGAGGTAGTGTCCTAACAATATCTGTGGAATGGTCACTTCTCTCACCACCAATTTGAAAAAACCATCTTTTTAATACTTCCATATATTTCTGTTTCCATGTTTCTATTCTGTTTCAGTGATCTGTCCTCTTTTTCTTCAATACCATGCTTTTATACTTATTATAATTTAAAACTACTTCTGAGCATCTGGGAGTACAAGTCCTTTTGCCAAGCATTTCTAGCTCTTTTGTGTATTTATCCAATACCAGAACCATAGTAAGTAAAAAACACAAACACATTTAAATATTAATTGGAATTTATAGATTAATTCTGGATAGTTAACATCTATCAAATCTTCTCAGTTACAAATTCAGATTTTGATAGAATTTGACAATGCATCTCACAGCTACTATCTCTGGCAAGAATCCAGAGAATGTAGTTCATGTTGCTGATCCATCAGCTTTGACAGTCAGCTAACCAGAGGCAAGGATGCCCCAGAAGTCTGACTCAAAAGCCGAAAGACTGGGTGTTTGCCACCCAGACATCCCCAAAGACCTCTAACTCTGGCTCATTGCTATTTTTGTTCATTAATTTAATTAAACCTCCCAGATAGACTGCTGTTTAATTTCTTTATAAGTGTAAAAATAAAAAATTAAAGTGACTATTATTGTGCTCACCACTTCTCTCCCTCAGAGTTCAGAGGTGGTATGAATCACAGAGACCTCTGATAAGTATTGCTGAAGAAAAGGAATCAACCAACACTTACTAATAGTTTTCACAAAATCAAGATTCAACCTATAAGTTCCACTATAAGGAATTATTGATCTTAGATTCTTGTATGTACAAAAATGACATTTTGGGGACTTCCCTGGTTGTCCAGTGGCTAAGATTCCATGCTCCCAGTGCTGTGGTCCTGGGTTTGATCCCTGGAAAGGGAATTAGATTGCACATGCTGCAACTAAACGTCCCACATGCTTCAACTAGACCTGGTGCAACCAAATAAATAAATATATATTTTTGAAATGGCAATTTCATCTGGCTTAGCTTAACTTTGGGATTCTCAAGGCAAGAATATTGGAGTGGTTTTCTATTCTCTTCTCCAGTGGATCATGTTTTCTCCATCATGACCCCCTCCACCTTGAGTGGCCCTGTATGGCATTGCTCATAACTTCATTGAGTTATGCAAGCCCCTTTGCATGACAAGGCTGTAATCCATGTCATCATTTTGGTTAGCTTACTGTGATTGTGGTTTTCATTCTGGAGGCTGTGGGATTGTAGTTCTTGATTCTTCTGTTTGCCCTGTGATGGATGAGAATAAGAGTCTGTGCAAGCTTCCTGATGGGAGGGACTTCAGTTCAGTTCAGTTCAGTCGCTCAGTCATGCCCGACTCTTTGCGACCCCATGAACTGCAGCATGCCAGGCCTCCCTGTCCATCACCAACTCTTGGAGTCCACCCAAACCCTTGTCCGTTGAGTCGGTGATGCCATCCAAACATGTCATCTTCTGTCATCCCCTTCTCCTCCTGCCCTCAATCTTTCCCAGCATCAGGGTCTTTTCAAATGAGTCAGCTCTTCACATCAGGTGGCCAAAGTATTGGAGTTTCAGCTTAAACATCATTCCTTCCAATAAACACCCAGGACTGATCTCTTTTAGGATGGACTGGTTGGATCTCCTTGCAATCCAAGGGACTCTCAAGAGTCTTCTCCAACACCACAGTTCAAAAGCATCAATTGATGGGAGGGACTGGATGTGGGAAAAACTGGTTCTTGCTCTGGTGGACAGGGCCATACTCAGTAAATCTTTAATCCAGTTGTCTTCTGATGGGTGCAGTTGTGCTTCCTCCTTGTTCATTGTTTGACCTAAGGTGATGCAGTTCCAGATTCTATAGGCAATAGCTTAATGTATACTGACAGTTCCTATTGGTGTGTTTCACTTGCTTGGTATTGGCTAGCTTTGTACATCTCACTCCTCTTTTGCTCAAGACGTATGAAAAAAAGTTTTATTTCCATAATTTTTGGAAAGATAAATATAAACATAAATATCTATCTTTCTAAAATGAAGAAAAATTAGTCCATGGGGATTCTCCAGGCAAGAATACTGGAGCGAGTTGTCATGCCCTCCTCCAGGAGATCTTCCCAACCAGGGATCAAACCAAGGTCCCTACATTGCAGGCGGATTCTTTATCTGAGCCACCAGGGACGCCTTTATGAATGTTTAGTAAAAGTTAAAGCATTCATTCTCATATGCAGTTTACTTCAAGAACACCTTTTCCTATAATTCATCTGGCTCAGCTATGTAAACAATCTTTCTAAAACACAATGACTTTTTCCCCAAAGCTTATATCTATAAACTCGGAATTCAGTGTTCTAATTCTCCAGTGATTTTCCGACTCTCTCCGTTGTTACTCCCTACACTATATTCACCATTCTAGGAAGAGTGGTCACTTTCAGGTCCCAAAACATAACTTGTTTATGTCTGCCTTGTTACTTTTATTTCATTCGATTGATCTCATTTCTTCAGGCTTCTTTACTATCTAAAGTGTATCTTTCATTCAGATTCTAAATCAAGATGCATTCCTTTCCAGGGAAATGGGAAAATTCAGGCCCTAGTGCTATTTATACCATGCGAATGTGCTCAGGCAAATCCAACTCTATGTGACCCCATGGACTGTAGCCCTCTAGGGTCCTCAGTACATGGAATTTTCCAGGCAAGAATATTGGAATGGGTTGCCATTTCCTTCTCCAGGCAATCTTCCTGACCCAGGGATTGAACCTGCATCTCCTGCATTAGCAGGTGGATTCTTTACCACTGAGTCTCCTGGGAAGCCCTCTATTTATTGCATCCATCATAACTGACTCTATGTTCTGGTTATGTACAGGTCTTATCTTCTTGGTAGGGCACCTAATTTCTTTGGTCTATCTTTAGTTACTTAGCTCTGAGCTATCTAAGCAGTAAATATTTTAATTACTAAGGTATGAAAGGTTTTCTAGTTGACTATTCCAGTTTTTATTCCTCCTGGTCTGGTGATGGTTGGAATAGATGGCAGTCCAAAGCAGATGAGATATTATGCTCCAAAGGAGTGATATTATTGCTTGTGTCAAAGCAAGGCTGCTGCCCAACAGAACTGCCTGGACATTGCTCCATATGACAGCCACATCCCTATTTTTGTCTCTTGGTTTTCCTTCTTTTTCACTATCAGGACCCAATTTTTGCTAAATGGTTGGTTCTTTCAAGTCTAACTATGGCAGGAGATGTCTTTTCCCAGAGCAGGATGATGCTTTGATTCAAGAGAGGGCAGATGCTGCTATCAAAGATTTTAACAATCTGTTTGTTTTCTCAGTTTTTTAACTCTGGGAATGTTAGGAGCCCTAACATCTGAGTAGCCATGATAGGCCTGAGACCTTGCTTAGGCCTAAGTTTCGATTTCCTGGAAACAGGGTGGAGGCTAGGTTCACAGGAACCCCTCCCTAAGAAAATCCCGGCGGCGCCAAAAATAAGAAACTCCTCCCTAGAAAAGTCCCGCTGGCGCCAAAAATCAGGCCAATCAGAGGAAAAATGGAAATCCCCCAGAAAAACCCCACGCGTGCATGAACTGGCCAACGAGCTTCTGCGTGCACATGAACTGGCCAATGAGTTTCTGCCAGCTTGATCTTTTGAACAAAAATAGGTGCTTATGTAATCTGAGACTATAAAAACCGCTGTGACCTGGGCTCGGGGCTCTTGTCCACACTCCACTGCGCTGGAGGAGGCATGAGCCCTAGCTCGAGCTAGAAATAAACCCCATTCTTGCTTTTGCGTTGCTGCGAGTGTCTTATTCTACCAGTATGGGGGGACCAGACTCAGGGCATAACAGGAAAATAAAAGTAAAAATGCAAACAGAAGGGAAAGAGACAAATGTTTTTTCATTTTCTTAAAAAGTGTTTATTTGTGGCTGATATTGTTATATGTTACATTGTTCTTGAAGATTATAAACCACATCCATGGTTTGCAGTATTATTTTCCTCTGGAGTTTTAACAAGTTTATTAAATAACACTTGCCCACATTTAGGTTGCTTTAGCTAAAGTCTTACTTCTTCCTCGCTTCAGTTAGATGAGATTCTTTAATATTTAATATCAATTTATTTAATTGAAATATAATGTAATCAAATAATGAGAATTATTTGGCTGGAGTATCCCAACAGAATACTATTATTAATTTTTTTTTTACTATTGTGTCTTATAATAATTAATGATCATACTTGCACTCACATTTTAAGATATTCAGATGTTTCTGACAATACTGGACATGCAATAAAGCTGCTGGATATGCCTTTTCTCCTTGATATATCTTTTATTCCTTTATGGTGCATAAGATCATAAATAATATATCCATTATTTATGTGAGAGGAACTTGTAATGTTTGTACTTAAAGATGTTACATTGTCTAGGCAGTGATAGTATATTTTATGAAACATTCAAAAAACAGAGAAAACAGAGACATTACTTTGCCAACAAAGGTCCGTCTAGTCAAGGTTATGGTTTTTCCAGTGGTCATGTATGGATGTGAGAGTTGGACTGTGAAGAAGGCTGATTGCCAAAGAATTGATGCTTTTGAACTGTGGTGCTGGAGAAGACTCTTGAGAGTCCCTTGGACTGCAAGGAGATCCAACCAGTCTATTCTAAAGGAGATCAATCCTGGGTGTTCATTGGAAGGACTGATGCTAAAGCTGAAACTGCAATACTTTGGCCACCTCATGCGACGAACTGACTCACTGGAAAAGTGTCTGATGCTGGGAAGGATTGGGGGCAGGAGGAGAAAGGGAAGACAGAGAATGAGATGGCTGGATGGCATCACCGACTCGATGGACATGAGTTTGAGTGAACTCCGGGATTTGGTGATGGACAGGGAGGCCTGGCGTGCTGTGATTCATGGGGTCGCAAAGAGTCGGACACGACTGAGCGACTGAACTGAACTGAACTGAATTTTAAACTTATTATTAACTATTCTGTTTTCCCAGAAATAGATTTTGCAGAATCTAGGAATTAAAAAATATGAGGGGATTTTCAAGGATTCATTCTATTTTCAAATTTCCTTTTATCCATTGATGGCTGCAGGGCAGTATCTTCTGCTCTGCATACCTTTTAATCTTGAAGTTTATAGAATTGTCTTGTTTCTTTCTTTTCTATTTTTTTTTCTAAGCCCTACTCTTCACAAGGAAGCCAGAAGTGTGACAGGAAGGTGTGATTTTTAATTTACACCAGAGTCTCGCAAATAATGACTTTTCACACCCTGCTATTGCTGCTTAGCCTAGGGGAGGAGTTCTGTGGCTACTGTTGTCGTAGCAAATTAAATCCACTGCTGTAATTTGGAAAGATGTTCTTCTACATTTAACCCTTGTTTTCAATTTTCTAACTCGGTATTCATGAATACTTATGGGAATGTGGTTTATTCCTTTGAAGTGTTCTTGTTTTTTAGAAAATTATTTTTGAAGTCTGTTATCTTTTCAGATTGTCAAGAATGAAAGGGAATCAGGTTCTTCCTTGCCACCATTCTAACTGCTGGAAATTGTAACTTATTCAAATACACAAAAATGAAAAAATACAATAATATTTATTTGGAGAACTTCTAGCAATAAAATTTAAATACATGATTTTATGACTCTTTTTATCTTTCCTTGGGATTCCATTTTGGTAAGATTAGCTTTTCCCTCTGTTTTTATAGGAGAGTCAATGTCTTACTGTACAAAGAAATCTGTATCGTCTGGTTGAAAGATGAAATCAACTGGTCTATTGTATAGAACAGTCTTGGGGACTCTATGGGAGAGGGTGAGGGTGGGATGATTTGGGAGAATGGCAGTGAAACATGTATGTTGTCATATGTGAAACGAATCACCAGTTCAGGGTCGATGCATGTTACAGGATGCTCGGGGCTGGTGTGTGGGGATGACCCAGAGGGAGGATAAAGGGAAGAGGGAGGTGGGAGCGGGGTTCAGGAGGGGGAACTCATGTACACCCGGGGCGGATTCATGTCAATGTACGGCAAAACCAACCAATATAATATTGTAAAATAATTAGCCTCCAATAAAAAAAAATCAAATATACTCCAATAAATTTTTTAAAACTAAAAAAAAAAAAAAGATGAAATCAAAAGTAATTTTAAAATGATTTAAATGTTTTAAGTTTTTTCAGTTTCTCTCCAGTCCATTAAGTCATTTGGATTGAACTATTAAAAAACAAAAACAAAAAACAGGAAGGTCTGCCTAAGGGAAATTAGAAAAATTATTGCAATAGGCATACTTGTTTTAAGTTTTCAAATGGTTAGAAAAGAATAGTGACCATATAATTGAATAGTTAAAGAATATATCTTGCAAACAATATATCTCTTTCAGTTAGAATTAGTGACATATTGAATCATTTTCCCATTTTGAATCTACCAACTAATTTTTTTTAGGTTTTCAATGTGCTAGCTTGTACTAGTTATTTTATGAATCATAATGGTCTTCAATAAAGTTCTAGAACTGAGTGGAATATGTAAGAATATTGAAAGGAAGGAAACATTCAGACTCTCTTGAGAATTTGGCTCCTACTTGGTCCTCTTGCGAAAATGAAGCAATTAGAAGCAGTTGTAAGCTCTCTCTCCTGGATTGGGAGCTGCAAGGGGTTAATCAGTCTGGCTTTACTAAGTGTCTCTGTCAGGCTTTTATCTGATCCTTCCATCCTTCCTCCCTTCCTCCCCTGCCCACCCCTTTTGTAAATGTCAACCACTTCCTGATAAGCCTAGTAGTGGTGAATTTCACACCTTTCTTTTCTTTGTGAAGAAACCTGGGTGTTAATGGTACAGGATTGAGTACCATTGTATGTCTCTAGCTGTCTGTTAGTAAACCTGAGGGATGCCTGTGGAAAAAAAGTAGGAGAAGGTGAAGAAATTTGAGAAATGAGACTAAAAAATAGGTTCAAACTGGTCTCATTTTCAAAACGGGTATTTGTTTTATTAGCAACTTTTAGATGTGTATTCGAAAAACAATAATTTTAAGGAAGCTTAGTATTGAGAGTCTCAAAGAATCTGCAAAGGAAAGGCTTAGACTGCTGATTGCTAAAATTAAACAGAAGAACAGTCAGAAAGAAAAACTGAAGACTCCTCTTTTTATTCTACAGGTGTATTTACAGGATACAGTCATGGAAACTTGGTCAGTTGATCAGGTCTGCAGTTGGCTGGTGGAGAAAAACTTAGGAGAGCTAGTACATAGGTTTCAAGGTGAGTTGTTTATACTTTCAAAAATGTTAATTGAGCAGTTGAGATATTGAGTGTCCTCTGTCATTGATTTCTTTTTTCCTAATGCATGTGAACGTTGATGTGGAGTTGCTACAGTAGGAAACTTTCATTTCTTTACCGGCTGTAGCAGAGTTTGCCTTTGACCTAGTATCCATGAGAAAATTATTTCAAAAAGAACTCAAAATAAATCTTGAGTTACTTAAATTACGTATTTGATATATACATTTAATATTGCTTTTGTCCAGGATGTGCCTTTTTAATCAGCTCTGTATAGTGTTGGATTTACAAGTATTGATTACTGCCTGGGAGGTACATTAAGAAAACTTTTCCAAAAAGATTTTTTTTCCTTGTGAAAACAATGTTAGAATCAGAAGAGGGGAGGCATTAATGTGGATGTAAAAAATTTTATTGTGACTCCATGTTGCAGTACTTTCTTAGGAGCAGACATGCATTTGGAATTACGCAATATTAGTGTTCTATTTTTGCAAAAACACAGATAATTTTATAACTGCAGAGCACAAGTTTAGATGCTCTTTTTAACATGAGAGATAATTCTGCCTGGTCAGGGTGCCATGTTTTACGGTATTTTACCCAGTAGACAGGTAGAGATTTTTTCTCTTTTTCCCAGAGGAAGAAGTAAGTGGGGCTGCTCTCCTAGCACTTAATGATCGGATGGTTCAGCAACTGGTAAAGAAAATTGGGCACCAGGCTGTTCTAATGGATTTAATTAAAAAATATAAGCAGAAGAGTCAAGAGCTGAAGTCCCCTGGAGAAACAGCCCTGATCACACAAGCAGAGTAAGTGTTCATGAATGCCCTTATTTTTGATTCTGTGCTTTCCCTAAGATGACTGTAGCATGGTGTATGGAGTTTAAACTTTGTTGAAAATTGTGACCATTTTCAGCTTGTGTGTACAGTAACAGTTTTTGCAAAGTTTTATGAATCAAGATATTTTTTCTTTTAAGGCACCAGGTTTTTAAACTCTTAACTCCAGTTGTTAGGGAAGACCTATAAGCCTGAGGTTCTTGTGTAGAAATCTCTGTAACAAGCAGTTAAAATATAACACAAGCAGAAATGAACTCCTGAGTTTAGGTCTTAAAGTTAAGACTTGAGGAAGGCATCTTTTTCTGCTTCTTTGCTTTCCCCAAAGCTATTTATGTATGTATTTACTTATTTGTCCAGCATTCCTTATAGTAACTAATTTATATTCTTTTCTAGAGGCCTTCATAATATAATTTGCTAAAGATTTTTGCTGCACTGGCTTTCAAGAGTGTTCTTGGAGCCACTGAATGCCATGGTAACATCCCACAGAAGTCTTGTAGAAAAATTTGTGATAGTTTTGAGGTTTTAATTTTTTTTTTTAATCATTGACTTCTGCCATAAAAAGGAATGATAACAAAAATTATAAAATTAAAAAATTCACTTTATAATCTATGCCCCAGTATCATTTCAGGCCTTATGATTTGGCTTTTCAATATTTGAAAAATTTGCCAGATTTCTACATTTAAATAACTACTGCATTCTGATTATTCACTAATTTTAAAAATAAGGTTATGATGTTTGATGAAATCCATTCCATGTTTTTACTTTAGTTTTTTTTTCAGTATATCTGTAAAACTCTATGTTTCTGTCTTGCTTTTTTGTAAGCAATGCAATGTTAGAGAGCTCTAACTTAGGTAATTTGATTTCTAGAGAATTTGGATATTTGGGACAAGGAGGGGGATTAGGTCAGCTTGAAGGACTAGCCCACATTTGGTCTGGAGAGTCTACCATTTGATTTATTCAAGGAATTTCTTCTAAATGTTGTTTTGACACGTCTGTGTAAAAGATATGTGACTTTTGATGCAGTTCCCATTGTATGCCTTTACTCCTCTGCACCATAGGGAGGGAGTAAACCTCATATAGAGCTCAAAGTAATTTCCCAGCATTCTTGGATGAATTGGACTCTTGAGCTGGAAGTTCCCCTCAGTTGACTGGAATCTTGATGTTGCCTTAGACACAGCTTGGAAGAAAACTGACAGCCTTTTTTCCCACTGCAAAGCAGTTTATAATGTTCTCTAGTAAATGAGAACTAACTGGACTGCCAGGAAGTCTGGGCATCATTCCTGGTCCTACCACTGACTTGGATTGATTGAATTAAATGTTGACACTCCTTTTGCTTCATCTGCAGGTTGTGAAAAATAATACATGCTTAATTCCATGTTAATCACACTGATGTTCAGAGTATCATAATCTCTGAGAAAATAGCTCCTCCTTCTCCCACACTAAAATATAGTCTTTTGTTAAATATTAAGCATTATTAATGTGGTTTATAAAGCCATTTTGAAATGTAACCATGACTTAGAACATTGGTTTTCCAGGGGCTGAGTGGGGATTCTTCATTCTACCCAGTAAATAGTTGATTCTAAGGTTTGTGTTGTTTTACATTCAAATTCAATTATTCTGGTGCAAAATCACAATTTCAAGTAGGTTTATAGGTTATAGTTAGTTAAAATATTTATCGGCTATATTTGCTTCTTGACAAATATGTAGGCACTTGACAAATATATTGTCATGTGGGAGTCATAGTAATAGAAAAAAATGTATAAGAATATGCTATTTTTTTAGTTAAATAATTTTAATAAGTTCTTAATAAAGATGGGAAATTTTATGTAGTAAACAGAACCCAGAAACTAGGTATTAAACCTGGATTACAGATCTCTGTTCTGATACTAGCTACTCATCTAACCTTGGAGATTTGCTTGACTTTTCTTACTTTCAACTGTAAAATGAAGTGGGTAGAATAAATGATGCTTAAGACTCCCTCTGAAGAGTTTATAAAGTGGCAGCCTAGATCAGAGTTTACAGATGGGTTCTAACTTTAGTGTTTCATTTAACGGCTAACAGTTGCATGGTATGTTACTTTGAAAAAAATTTGCAGGCCACATATGGACAGGATACTTGGCATCAGACTCAGACTTAGGCAAATGACAGGAATATATAACAGGAAGGAGTATATCCAGTTGCTTTTTGTATTGCTCTTGTTGAAGCCGGTAGAAAAATCACTGGACAGGAAGTTGGAAAGTTGGAAAACTGAGGTAATGGGTGCTGTTACTGAGTAGCTTGTGGTGGTAAGCAAGTTGCCTTTCTTTCAGTTGTATCACTTAGAAGATGAGGGAGTTAGTGAAGAGTGATTCAAAGATCATGAAATTCCACAAATAATAAAAGGTGCCCCTAGATGGCAGGGAAGAGAGAAAGGATCTGATATAGAGTTCATTTTTTTTTTTTTTTTTGCCAAATAATAATGTTAATCAACAAAGGTATATTCTGTTATTACCATTGTTTCTTAAAGGAAAGGATTATCAATAACACCATTTTTAAATGTGATGGATGAGTGAACTGGCATCATCCACCTCCTGGCATGTATAAACTGGTAGTGAGTGAGATGGCCCCAGAGGGTTTTTCTTTCAATGCTCTTAGTCATTACTCTAATGTGGAGCTTGGAATGGACACAGAACATAGTGTTTACTCTGAGCTGATTTATACCTTCAGAGTCATTATGACAGCAACAGTTGAATACCCTAGACCCACCTTTTCTATTTTGGTGACAGGGATGAAGAGTCCTCCAGTCCAGCCAGTGGTGGGAAACAGATGCCATCTTTCTATCCCGCTGACAACCTTGATAATGGATTAATTGATCACAGAGTACTGAAACAGAGGTGGGATGGACAACTTCTAAACATCTTTAAGCCAACTGATAATATTTGTCTTTATTTTTATGAGGTTTCATGTTTAAATGTACTTATAAGTGGAAACTGTTTTTCTGGAAGGGATTTTTGTAAATCAAGTGATGAAGATATTTGGTAAGAGATGAAGGTCAATTTTTTTAATCTTTGCATTGAACAAGTTAAGTTTTCAGATGATATTATGTGTCTTTCAAGGACATGTTGTTAAGGAAAAAGATGATTTTTATGTCATAAACTGTCCAGAGTGATTGGCAGTAGCCACAAATATGGAATTTGTTCTGCAAATAGTGTCTTAGTCTTATAGAATTAGCTTTTTGCGGAGTCTTTTTTTTTTAATTTGAATTAACAGTTTTGACCACTCCTCACAGAGGCACTGCTTTGTTAAACATTTCCTTATATCCCTACACTGGGTTTTATGAGCTTTAGTCAAGGCAATGGCAAGCCACTCCAGTACTCTTGCCTAGAAAATCCCATGGATGGAGGAGCCTGGTAGGCTGCAGTCCGTGGGGTCGCTAAGGGTCGGACAGAACTGAGCGACTTCACTTTCACTTTTCACTTTCACACATTGGAGAAGGAAATGGCAACCCACTCCAGTGTTCTTGCTTGGAGAATCCCAGGGACGGGGGAGCCTGGTGGGCTTCCATCTATGGGGTCACACAGAGTCTACGACTGAAGTGACTTAGCAGCAGCAGCAGCAGTAGCAGCAGTCTTTCAACATATGGGCTACACTGGAACAGAGGGAAACTATATATCTGGAGAGACGACCCGGGAATGTGGCACTAAAAGCCCTGAGGGGGCCTGTAGGTAAGATACGGTCCAAGAGTCATGGTCGCCAATCTAGCATTTCCCGGCCACCTGCCCTGTGCAGTTCGGGCATCACCCTGATACCTGTTCTTTTCTGCAGTGGCTGAGCAAATGCTTTTCTTTAAGTGTGCTGTCATGGAAAGGAGAGATGTCAGCTGGCACCATGTGATCAGGCGATAGTCAAGCCAGAGTGTCATCCTTCATAGTTTCACTTTCCATTAGCATCTCATTTAGTCCACACAGCAGCCCTGTCAGGTCGGTATTATTCTCTCTTTCTTGTGAATGAGTTAAACTGAGATTTAGAGAAGTCAAGGGGCTTCTATCTAGTTTCCCAAATGGGCTGTTCTCACCTCAGCACTGGATATACTGCCATCGGCACGGGAGTTCAGGGGACCAAAGGCAGCAGCCTTAGCCCCTGGCCGCCCAGCCCCAGCAGCCCCGTGAGTGAGTGCAGGGAAGCTTGGCACCTTTGACCAGGAGCTCTTGCAAATGGGCTTCGTCTCTGGGCGTCCTCTCTGCCCTCTTTCTCTCTCCATCACCTGCAACCTTGCACTCTCATCCCTGGGCTCAAAGGCTCCAGCTCTTCAAGTGGTAGAATCCATCTTCTTTCACACTATTGGCTCCCACTTGCAGGTGATGAATGAGGAGGTAGAGACAATATCCTAGGTAGGGCTTGGTCCCCAGTGTCTTCCTGGTCTGAACTGTGGTTCAGAAGATGTAAATATGTTTTAATGGTGGCTTCATTCACCTTTCTGTCCAGGGGTGCTTGTTGATTCCCAGTGCCATCTTTTGATGTGGTTCCAGGTGTGTGGAGTCAGTCGGGGGTCTTCAACTACCCCTTCATGAAGCTGCCAAAAGTTGCCAGTCCCTTCTCTGACTGTTCAGTAGAGACAGGAAGAGCAACGATTAGCCCCAGTGGTCCAACACTGACACCACTGTGAATCAGTATTCAAACCAAATCATGGGAATAATAACCACAAATATGTCTGTCACAGGGCTCCTGTGAACCATTATCTAAAGATAGATAACACCTGCTCAGGGCTAAGCACAGGAAGCCCTGGAAAGCACTCAGAGAACCACGGTCTACTTAGCATGGCTCCAGGTAGGAAGCTCACTTTGCTGAGGACCTCTTTCCTCTCCCTTCTTGCTGCCAGTAGATGAGGATGCCCCTTTCTACAGGTTCTCTGGGTCCTTTCTTTTTCCTAAGCTCTCTGATGATATTCCATTCTTATATAGTCCTGCAGTGCTGGCTGAGTCAGATTATTATGCCTGTTTTTTCACATGGCTGATCAAAAGCACAACCAGTGCTTCAGGGTATTTTTCATTCTTTGTAATGTCTGGCATGGAGGAGGAAAGAAAAACAGAACTGTGTTAGAAATGGAGAAAAATAGGAGAGTTTGGAAACCGGAGTCTCATATCTTTCTTCTAATCATAAAATATCTTCTATGTGCCTGTTGGCTGCTCATCACAAGCACCACAGTTAAGCATGTCCGAAAACTGAACTCATGTTTCTTGCTTTAGTGTATATTTAAGTGTAAGAAATACAAATTCGCTAGAACCCAGTGACAGGGATAGAGACACAGGTGCTGGAAAGCCAGGGGTCAAGCTGTCCCTCACTCTCACGGAGCCGCGTGATGGCCATCTCCATCTGTCTTTTGCTTCCCTCATCTGCTTCATGCCCTTGCTTATTCCTTTGAGGATGGATTTATCCTACTATTCATGTACACTCTGTCCCATTCAGACTGGCTGGCCTATGGCAGGCTCACCACAGCACTGCCTCCAGGAAATTCTCCATGAAAAGAGCTCAGATCATCCCAGGTAACAGACTCAGTCTTTCAGTATCTGGGGAAGAGGAATTGGTGGGGGGGGGTTCCAGTGCAGGTCAGATGTCCCCTGCTGGGCAGTCAGCAATGTGTGGGCAGATGAGGACAAGGCAGACGTACCTGTTTTAGATAGTTTTGCTCTGATTCTGCCATTTATTCAGGGCTATGGAATGGGGAGGGATAGAAGATTTTTTCCCCTCGCACATCCTATCTCAGAGACAGGCTCCATCATCCAGCCATGTGAGTTAAAATCCGATTCCTGGTTGGGGAACTGGATTCCACATGCTGCAACAGAGTTCATATGCCACAACAACAAAAAGAAATCCTCATGTAGCAACAAGTATCAAGGATCCTGCATGCCACAGTTAAGAACTAAGACCTGGCACAGCCAGGTAAACAAATATTTTCTAAAAATCACCTATCTCCTGCCCTTCTGCCCAGGGTGCTATTCATTCAACAGGTGTTGATTTAAGAGCCTATTGCACAGTTCCTGGGTCAGGCTGTATTCTTCCCTTCCCTTCTCTACCTGTTCATCATTGAAGATTCTGCTCAAAAATTCCTCTTTCTGAAGGAAATGCCCCCCGGCCCCGCCACTGATAGTCCAACTCAGGCAAGGAGCCCTTTTTCTACTGTGTAGCATCCTCTACCAGAGAAGGCAATGGCACTCCACTCTAGTACTCTTGCTTGGAAAATCCCATGGGTGGAGGAGCCTGGTGGGCTGCAGTCCATGGGGTCGCGAAGAGTCGGACATGACTGAGCGACTTCACTTTCACTTTTCACTTTCATGCATTGGAGAAGGAAATGGCAACCCACTCCAGTGTTCTTGCCTGGAGAATCCCAGGGACGGGGGAGCCTAGTGGGCTGCCGTCTATGGGATCACACAGAGTTGGACACGACTGAAGCGACTTAGCAGCAGCAGCAACAGCAGCATCCTCTACACACCCCTTTCTTTACTTATAAGACTAGATAATGGAACTGATCACTTTAAAATCTGTATTCCCTCCATAGTTCAAAAGCATCAATTCTTCGGCGATCAGCTTTCTTCACAGTCCAACTCTCACATCCATACATGACCACAGGAAAAACCATAGCCTTGACTAGATGGACCTTGGTTGGCAAAAGTAATGTCTCTGCTTTTTAATATGCTATCTAGGTTGGTCATAACTTTCCTTCCAAGGAGTAAGCGTCTTTTAATTTCATGGCTGCAATCAGCATCTGCAGTGATTTTGGAGCCCCAAAAAATAAAGTCTGACACTGTTTCCACTGTTTCCCCATCTATTTCCCATGAAGTGATGGGACCAGATGCCATGATCTTTGTTTTCTGAATGTCGAGCTTCAAGCAAACCTTTTCACTCTCCTGAGTCGGACACGACTGAGCGACTGAACTGAACTGATTCCCTCCATAGAAGTGATACCTGGGCAAAAACCATACCCTTTTTCCCTTGTGAGCAGAGCATTTGGCATAGTACCTGGCAAACAGAGGCTAAATAGGAGTTTTTTATTTGAAATGAGGATGTATGGTCCAATGAAAGACTGAACACACCTTTACAAGACAGCATAAGTATTTGAATAGCATCAATTTCTCTTTAGATATTTTTGATACAATTCCTGCTAAATATGCTCATTTTTTGAACAAAATTAAACCCCAGGAGTTTTTGGGCCACTCATACATAGCAGGCTAGCAAGCTGATGTTTAGCTACAAGGGTTTCACGAAGCCATGTGCTTTAATGAGGTGAGAAAGGATGGTGGATCGAGTGCCAGGTTTGGGATCTCACACACCTGGGGTGGGAATCCAGACTGTTACTTGTTGTCCAGTGGGTCTCCGCACATTGTGTGATGGGAACCCCCACCTGCAGGTGCGTAACAGTGAAGGTACCTGGCAGCTGTTATAATCCCACACAAGGTGGCCGTCATTATTCTTGTGATAATTTCTCCTATGTTCCCCAAAAGGAACATGTGTTTTCCATCCAGATCATTTGCAGACAAGAAGTAAAAGAAGGCTCTAGAGGCAAGACATTCACATGACTTTGACTCTTGAAACAATGTGGGTGTCCCAGTGGATGAATTTCAAGTTCCAAGGAAACACATGCTGCTGTGACACAAAGCAGCTTTCTTTGGTGATAGGTGATCCCATGCTCTTTGCTGAATTGCTTAAATGCCCTTTCTTGATGGAAAACTTATAAGGTCCTGTCCTCAGCATGTGTTGGCGATCCTTTAGAAAGATATTTTTTCTTTTACAATGCCATTCTTCATTTTTCCTCTACACTGTTTGAAACTGTTTGTTTGCCTTTTGGTACCTAAGAAGGCATGAAATCAGGTAAACAGGTAGAGGTTTCCTAAATGCCACTTTAAAAACACTTGGCCTGAACTTTAAATATATGTGTGTGCAGATGTTTTGCTTCAGCCTTTGGGTGTAATTATAAATTAGTCACAATTTCATACATGTTTTTAAATTATTTTAACGATGACTTTTTTTTCTAGGCCTGGTTGCTATTACAAAATACTGTAGATTGATCTTACCCACCTGCTTATGCTCAAGAGGGCAAATATCAGTAGGTCCACACTTGACATATTGTTTGTAGGCAATGCCACATACACAGCTGAAATAAGGAGCAGCACCCTTGTGTGTGTGTTTTATCCATCACATAATAAGGGGAGGTTCAAAGTACAGCAAGACCACCCAAGTGATACATTGTCACATTTAGATGCTGAATCCCAGGTCAGTGAAACAAGAGTGCAGTGCTACATCCCTCATCTCCTACCCTACAGATTCTGTCTGGCCCAGAATTCTTTGTGTAACATCTATTAACAGGACCCACCTTAGGGACTGCTGACTTAATGGTTTCTTACCTGAGTCAGGGTCCATTCATTCATTCCATAGTAAACATTTAGCTAGTGCTTACTGGATGCCAGGCCCTGGGAGGCACAGAGGATACAGTGGGGAGCAGGGCAGGCCAAGCCTCCCACCTCACAGAGTTCTCATTCTAATAGTGAGGAAATAATAAATACCTATGATATTACATTGTAAATATATTTAAGTGCTATGAACGCTGATAAGGTGAAAAAAAAGGGAGAAATAGAGGAAATGGTGTGTGTAAGTGCATGTGTATGTTAGCTTCAGGAGGGTTTTCAGGGCAGTCTTTTGACTTTGACTAGATGTTGCTTGAGCAGAGACCCAAATGAGATGAAATGAGGAACATTGGCTTATCAAGTTAGAGCAGAAATTTGCTTCAGTGGAGGATATCTGGACGCAGCCAAACAGGAATTGCAGGGAAAACTAGGCTGTTGTGACTGATATAAATAAGTCTCTGACTCCTGCTCATTCTTATTAACTAATAGGAAGTCTTCAGAGAGATCAAAGTAAACTTGATTTCTAGTCTCTTCTTCTCTTTCGTTCAGTCCAAAAGTTACTGAAAATACACCATGAACTAGATATTATATAGACAGTGGGTTAAGTGGGGGCAATTTTGTCCTGGCCTAGGGGAACTCAGATTCTGACAAGAAAGATACAGAAGTTAATAACTGCAATATTGAGAAGGAGACAGAAATAGAAATGCACGGGGTATAGAAATAGCACAGAAAGAAAGATAAATGAGACTTTTAGGGAAGTAAGTATGGAGAAGGCCCCTGGGGGAGGTCTTCTCAAAACTGAAGGCGGCAGGGGTGGGTGGGTGGTGGATTTGAAACATAATTTGAATTTCATCTGAAGAAAAATGGAGCAAGAGAAGAAAAGAACATTCCCAGAAAAGCAAACAGCACGCGCAAAGGCACAGGCACCTGAAATGGAGCAGGACATTCTATTCGGAATACGTGCTTTTGGAATGTGAGAGACCGAGGCAGAGAAAATGGACTTGCTGGAAATGAAGAGGGGCGGTGTTTAAGAGGCAAGAAGGCCCTGTGCTGTGCCAATGGACAGGACAGTGCTCTGTAACTGTGACTGAACATTAGAATTTCCTGGAGAACTTAAATATATCAGGGCCCTATACCAGTGCTTGTCAAACTCCAATATAATTAAAAATCATCCAGGAATCTTATTACAATGCACGTTCTAATTTAGTAAGTCAGGAGTGGGACCTGAGATCCAGCATTTCTAACAGGTGCCCTAAGTGATGCTAGTGTTGTCTCACGACTATCCTTTGCAGTAGCAGCAAGGCATTTCTGGGTGTAAAATAGATTAAATGCTTGTGCCTCTCCTAAATTCATATGTTGAGACCCTAATCCCAATATGATCGTATTTGGAGGGAGGGGCTTTGGGGAAGTAATTAGACCCTGAGGATGGACTCCTCATGGGTGGAATTAGTGTCCTTATAAGAGGCGAAGAGGCCAACAGGACTTCCCTGGTGGTGCAGTGGTTAGGACTGCATGCTTCCATTGCAAGGGGGTGTAGATTCGATCCCTGGTCAGGGAACTAAGATCATACTTGCTGTGGGTCATGGCCAAAAAAATAGTACTTTTTTTTTTATAAAAAGGAAAGAGACCAGAGAGCCAGCTCTCTCTCTTTCTGGCATGTAAGGACACAGTAGGAAGACAGTCTTCTGTAAACCAGGAAGAGCACATTTGCCAAGAACCCAGCTTTGCTGGCACCCTGATCTGGAACATCCAGACTCTGTAACCATGAGAAATTAATGTTTGTTCTTGAAGCCACCCGTGTGTGTATGTGTAGTTGCTCAGTCAGATCAACTACATATCTGATACGTATCTGACTCTTTGTGACCCCTTGAACTGTAGCCTGTCCATGAAAGTTTCCTGAACATTTTCCTGAAATTTTCCATGGACAGTCTCCTCTGTCCATGAAATTTTCCAGGCAAGATTACTGGAGTGGGTTGCAATTTTCTACTCCAGGGCATCTTCTCAAACCAGGGATCGAAACTATATCTCCCACGTCTCCTGCATTGGCAGGCAGATTCTTTACCACTATGCCACCTGGGAAGCCCCTTAAGCCACCGGTTTAGTGGTACTTTGGTATAAATCAAGTTGCTTCAATCTTTAGAAATAGGAAACTTTTATTTGTATGAAGCTACATGGTTGAGGAACTGGCAAGTCACAGCCTAGATGGCACACAGTTGGGACAAGACTACTCAGTCTCTTTTTTTGGCCCCAAAAGTCACAAAAAACCAGCACTGTGGGCCAGATTTGAAAAGTGAGTTTTTCCAGGCTCATCCCTATTTAGCAGATGCTCTGAGGATGTAAACTGTTCACATGAGGTCAGGGTTCAAAAACCTAGTAGTATACAGGCGGATTAATAAGAAACTGTCCTGAACCACCTGATTTGGGTAATTATGAACTACAAAATTGTAGTGCTGAACATTTTGCAACAACTGCATAGGTAATGTCTCATTACTTTTTCTTTTTTATGAATGAGAAATAAAAAAGAAAAAGAGGGACTCAGATATGATAGCTCTATGAGACCTGTTTTTGTGACTGTCGTGCTAAAAATTGTAAATATTGAGGGTAAGGTCACATTTCTGGATCTTTGTCCATCTGTCAATACCAAGAAGAATTGGGGAACAGGGAGAAATAAAAGATGTATTTATTTTATGCTTCTTTTCTTGATTAGTCAATACCCCCAAAATTCCTGGCTCCTTGAATCTCTCACTGGCAACCAAGGACAGGGAGGGTTTGAGAGATGTCTGTCTGTATTATAGCACAGTGCTTGATGCCAGCCACATCTCTACCTCTGCTTTCTGCTTGATTACATGTTCACACATGTCTTTCAGAAACTAAATTCCTCTGGAAATTTCATAGATTAAATGGCAACTGTGATAGCCCAGAGCTATAAAACATAAATTAAAAGCACACATCAAATGATGAGAATGTGGAGCAAACATTTTCTGAATTACTGGTGGTTGCAGCAACAAAACAGCATTTCTTTCATAGTCCATGCATGTCTTGCTGTGACATCGTTCTATATTTTCAGAGATGGCATCTCACCTAGCTCATTGACATGTATATCTCTACTGGGTTTTTCAAAAACTTCTTGTTTACTTTGTTTTCTTAGCAGTGGAAAGTCTTGCCTAGGTAAAGTAAAGCAGGTGATTCACAGAGTACCGGTCTAATAACACAGAAGCAACATTTCTGTTGAACTTTGTAGTTTGGTGAACTTCGATCCCTGTTTTGAAGATGTGTATTATAAGGTCCTTTTATGTCCTACAGTTAGATGACAGCAAGTTCTTTAAACAGATGTCTATACCTTCTCTTACTTGACTCCATTCTCTTCTTCTGTGTTCCCAAAACACTGAAGCTTTTAGATGTGGTTACATGGCATTTTGTTTTAGACTTGATAATAGAAAACTGGACACCCTGATATATACCATTTTCAGTGTATAGAGTCTGCAAGTTTCTGTGTGGAAAAGAATAAAATGAATGTAGGCTTGTGGAACACAGTCTTTCTATTAAATCCCTGGAGAGCACAGTATTTGTCACTGATTTGTCTTTCGATGCTGAGAATGCTACCACTGATAGAGGTGGTTCTTTACATGTGAAGACCAAGCCTGCTAGTGAGAATGGCTGTTCTTCACAGGAAAGACTTCCACTTGTCTCCTGCTCTTCTTCCTTAAGGACCGGAAAGCAATACCATTTTATAGGACTAGAAAAGCATCACAGTCCCTCAAGGTAACAGGTTATCTCCAAGCTGGGGACCCCTAGAGAAAGGTGTCATTTGTGGCCCAAATTTTAGGAAAGTAGACCTGATTCGTGACTATGACGCCAAAAGTCAACCAGAATTCAGTTGAGTGTGACATGAACTCTGTCCTTGGTTCTATAAAGAACCCACATGGGATGTAGCTAAAGCCTGGTGAGAAAACTTCGGGAGGGTTTTCTCAGTGGTGGTTGATTTTTATGAAGTTTGCATAGCCAAGGTCTAATTCTTAGGTATCTTTTGTGTATACAGAGGGCTGTACTCCAATCCCTAGATCTGCCTCTCTTGCATTGGGGTCCCACACATTTTCATATCTCAAACTTGAGGACTTAGTGATGTCACACTTCTCTCCGCTAGCACGTCAGCTTGATGCCTTCCTGTTCAATGGTTCCTTTATCATGGGTGGGTTGTTTTTAATATAACAGAACTCCCCTTTTCAAAAGATGTCAATTTCATGTGTGAAAACACAAGTTTAGGCAACTTATGACTGTCTTTGTTTATCTGTCATAGAATATTATATTTAACATTTTTACATCTCTCTCAAATGTTCCTGAAGCTTTCTATAACATGTTGTTATAGAACTGTTACTAAATAACTATAACTATATAGCAGTTATAGTTCTAGAACTGTTAAAGAACTGTTATAGAACTGTAGAACAACTGTTTTCATTCAACAATGGCATTAGGGAAATCAAAACAGGTAAGAAAGCAAGACATAGTTGATGAGTACCCATGGAGCCAGTGCTGGACCAGGCCATGTGGGGGATTTAGACAAGGAAGACCACCAGAGAGCCAGGAGAGAGGGGAAGACATCTACCTGGGGAGAAGACCTAAAATGAACCTAGAAGAATGAAGGAAGCTTTGGGCATTCAGGGTGAGGGAAACAACTGTTGGCACATGCATAGTGTGTCCTGGAGATTTAGAAGGCTTGAATCTTGGCTGGATCTGAGAAAAAACACTGGATGCTAGCTGATAATAAAATGGCACACAAAATTGGACTATATAATGAGCTGTCCTAATTGTTGAATAAGTTATATACACTGGTGGTAAAACAAGTAATCCTTGCCCACATGTATGTCTCTCCTGCTCCCTACCAAGGCTCCACTTCTGTTTCTGTATGTTGAGATTTTTCCTTAACAGACTGGAACTCCATTGGCCCTTTTCTGCATAGGGCCATCTCCCTTATTCTAGGTGAGGCCCATATTGTCTGTTTCTTGGGAGTAAAAATAATTAGATGATTTTTCATTCTTAATAAAGTGTTACAGTCAGTGAGCTTCTTCCTGAGAACCTCTATCTCATAATTTTAAAAAAACACTTATTTATTTATTTGGCTGCATCAGGTCTTAGTTGAGGTACGCAGATCTTTGATCTCCCTTCCGTCATGTGGATCTTTTTTGTTTGCAGCATGAGAACTCTTGATTGAGGCATGTGGAATCTAGTTTCTTGTCTGGGGATCGAACCTGACCCCCGTACCCTGGGAGCACAGAGTCTTAGCCACTGGACCAACAGGAAAGTCCCTCATAATTTTTTAAATTGGCACATATTGCAATAATAATATTGATAATTATCAAATGTGTCCGCTTAAGTTTATTGTTGGTTTCATTTTATTACAAATATAAAGTCTACATAGACACTGAGTGTTTAGTGCAGTAGACTGATTCAGTTAGACTGGGAATCATTCCTAGCCGTTAACATGTTTTAAAAGCTTTATTGTACTGTGAACCCAGCGTTGTGACCCATTGAATTAAAGACCTTTGTTTTCTGATATTATCTTGTTAAGGGGCACTGACTCTGAAGTGGAAACAGAAATATCAGCATCCTCTTAGTTTGGGATTATTTCTGCTCCATGTTCTTACTTTGAGCTGACTTCCACAGTGTTCTGCTCAACTCTACCTCAATAATGATATGAATAATCATAACCTCAGAGTAAGGATTTTTAAAATGCAATGCAGATATAGAATTTTAATATTTTTATGAATGGGTGGTGATTATGCCTGCAGTTATCTGCACTCAATTAGAGTGTGTTTTTAATTTCTGATTCTATTATTCTGTATAATATTAGTTTTGACTTGTGTTAGTTAGCATACTTTGCATTCTGTTCACTTCCAAAATATCTTGTTGTTTTAATGTAAAGAAAAGGAAAATTTGTTGCCTCTGATTTTGTCTAATTAGGAGCAAGATGGACTGTCTGGCTTTGATTGAGCCTATATGTGTCTAGTCACATTCTAGGCATTTGACAGAAATAAGAACATGCTATATATACAGTTCTTACCCTGATGTTGAAGAGAAAAGACATATATAGAGAAAGAAGATAAAAATTGACTCAAGACCTATTTTATAGCATTGGAATGTAGAAGTTATTCATTGATGAGATACTATATAAGACTAGCAACCTCAACAGTCTAAAGGGGTCATGCAAGCTACCCCGCGCCCAGGGTTAGGGCGGTGGCCGAGAGGAGCTGTACCGCGTTCAGGAGGCGGTGGCTGCTTGGGCACCGGAGGGCCAAGAGGAGCTGATCTACATTCAAAGCAGGAGGCGCGGCCTTGAGGAGATACCCCTCGTCCAAAGTAAGGTACAGCGGCTGCGCCTTGCTGGAGCAGCTGGGAAGAGATACTCCACGACCAAGTGGAATATAAGAATCCAGTGTTCTGGGGAGGAAGAAACAAGATGGCGGAGGGATAAGATGGCAAGACCACTTTCTCCCCCACAAATTCATCAAAAGAACATTTGAACGCGGAGTAAAGTCCACAAAACAACTTCTGAATACTGGCAGAGGACATCAGGCTCCCAGAAAAGCAGCCCATTGTCTTCTAAAGGAGAGAGAAGAAATTCAGCTCCACCCACCAGAACACCGACACATGCTTCCCTAACCAGAGAACCCGGACAAGTCACCCGTCCAACCCCACACGCAGCGAAGAAACTACGTAATAAAGAGAACTCCACAAACTGCAAGAAGAGGGAAAGGCCACCCCAAGCAAAGCAATATAAGCAAGATGAAGAGGCAGAGAAATACCCAGCAAGTAAAGGAACAAAATAATTGCCCACCAACACAAACAAAAGAAGAAGATATAGGGAATTTACCTGATAAAGAATTTCAAATTTTGATGGTGAAAATGATTCAAAATCTTGAAAGCAAAATGGAGTTACAGATAAATAACCTGGAGAAAAGGATTGAGAAGATGGAAGAAAGATTTAATAAGGACTTAGAAGAAATAAAAAAGAGTCAATATACAATGAATAATGCAATAGATGAGATCAGAAACACTCTGGAGGGAACAAACAGTAGAATAACAGAGGCAGAAGACAGGATAAGCGAACTAGAAGATAGAATTGTAGAAATAAATGAAACAGAGAGGAAAAAAGAAAAACTAATTAAAAGAAATGAGGACAATATTAGAGACCTCTGGGACAATGTTAAACGCTCCAACATTCGAATCATAGGAGTCCCAGAAAAAGAAGACAAAAAGAAAGACCATGAGACAATACTTGAGGAGATAATAGTTGAAAATTTCCCTAAAATGGGGAAAGAAATAATCACCCAAGTCCAAGAAACCCAGAGAGTCCCCAACAGGATAAACCCAAGGCGAAATACTCCAAGACACATAGTAATCAAATTAACAAAGATCAAACACAAAGAACAAATATTAAAAGCAGCAAGGGAAAAGCAGCAAATAACACATAAGGGGATTCCCATAAGGAGAACAGCTGATCTTTCAACAGAAACTCTTCAGGCCAGAAGGGAGTGGCAAGACATACTTAAAGTGATGAAAGAAAATACCCTACAGCCCAGATTACTATACCCAGCAAGGATCTCATTCAAATATGAAGGAGAAATCAAAAGCTTTACAGACAAGCAAAAGCTGAGAGAATTCAGCATCACCAAACCAGCTCTCCAACAAATGCTAAAGGATCTTCTATAGACAGGATACACAGAAAGAGTGTATAAACTTGAACCCAAAGCAATAAAGAAAATGGCTACGGGATCGTATTTATCAATAATTACCTTAAACGTAAATGGGTTGAAATTTTCAAAAAGGCTAGGAAACAATTCTCATAGCCATCAATAGTTCAGTGTTGAGTTCATGAATAGTTTTTAAAGTTTGGGACAAACTGTAGTATTTGCTATTTGAAGTACTATTTGTAATTGGCATATTACGATGTAACGTTGGTCTTCATTTCCATCTTAAAACGCCTAAAAATGCCTAACAGGTTTTTAGATTTGTGAATTTTACTTGAAATGTATGTTACGATGTTACTAAACCTGCAGAAATATTGAAATATTTCAGAGAACTTATTCACTGTACATTTAATTTATTTTATTTATAAAAGTTATGAACTGTAGAAAGTTTTACTTGTTGGGTCAAATGCTTGTTGCTTCAAATGCTTGTTGCATTTGAAGTGCTAGTTACAAGAAAATCAAATACCTTCAATGTATAAATGCTATTAAGTTTTTAAAGGACTCTGGAGTATAAGTAAGTTTGTTTAAAGAAATTTAGTCTGTTCAACTTGAAAAAAATAAATAAAATTGGAAAAAAAAAATAAAATAAAAATAAAGGGGTCATGCAGTTAAATAGACTTGAAATTCATAGGGAAAGGAGATAGATGTTAAAATGTTGTACTGAAACCAAACTTAATGCCTGCACAGTTACAGCACCTTTCAAAATCTTGGGAAGGCACAAAATACAGCCAATGAAACTTGCCATTACTTTAGAATCTTGGTCTAAGTCGATAAAGGAGAGATCACGCGAGAAAGAAATAAGAGAATAAGAAAGGAAATAGGGGTTGTAGACGAGTAATTGCCCCCTAGTACCTTCCCAATAAACATTGCTTGAATGAATGAATGAAATAAGAGGGGAACATATTGGAAAATAGTTTGGTCTGAGGCACAAATTTCTTCTGGGAATTGCCTGTTGCTGTATTGAATCAAGTGTTGAATTATCAGTGTGCTTGTTTTAGCCGGGACGTGTTTTCACCACCAATATAGTTATTGCCAAAGGGGAAGAAAGGAGAAAGATCTTATCACGAAAACAGAGCAGAATTCTTTCTCCAATTTCCTTTATTCCTCATGTTTTGTTATATGTCTTGCATTCTTACAACATATGACCTAAAATTCTAAAGGAAGCTGGTCTTTCAAAGCTCATCTGAATTTTGTTTGGGCTACTAAGTAGTCCATGCTTGTGCCAGAAGATTAACCTACTTAGGTTAATTTAGAAAATCTTTCTTTGTCTTCAGCTTGATTTACTTCTATTACTTCACTTCCTTTCCAATCAATCCTATTAGTGAAATGGACTGAACGCTACCTCTTGCCTCTGGTAACTTGCTTGAAAATTTTAGGTTTTACACACTGGATCAATCACTGATTTTAAGGTTTTAAAGTGGTTCTGATATTTAATTTTATAAACAAACTTACTGAGATTTAACTTTCATAACATAAAATTCACCTATTTAAAGTATACAGCTCAGTTAATTTTAGCAAATTTATGCCAGTGTGCAGCCATTGTCGCAATCTGTTTTGAAACGCTTTCATCACCCTAAAAAATTCCCTGGTGTCCTTTTTTCAATCAGTCTCCTCTCCCACCCCAAGCCCCAGGCAACCACTGATCTGCCTTCTGTAGCTATCATTTTCTGTAGCCTTTTGTAGAAACTTCATTTGAGAGATCAGAATATCTAATACTTATTTTAAATTTAGAGACCAAGTTTACCTTATTAAAATAGCCAAGAACAACTAAAGTGACTCATTAAGTGACTCGTGTACTTCACTACAATATTATTTATTGTAGTGAAATAAGTAATAATACATTAATTGAATTAATAAATTAATTTTATTTTCAGCCAAATAAATTAATTAGAAGAATTTTCTGAATCAGATGCAAAGTAAGACTTTATCACATGCCTAATTTGCTTTGAATTGCAATTTACTCTCTTTTAGTTAGATATCTTGTTCAGTTTTAAGCTATGCATTCCCTATTGCCTCCTCAAGATACATGGATCAGCATTCTTCCCAACTTCAGACTGTCTTCTATAGCCTATGTTGTTATGATATTTTTTCCAGAATGACAAGTATTTGTGTGTGTGCAAAGGGAAAGAAAACAAGAGATACTCGATGAACCTTTAAACATTTGTACAAAGATGACTGGATGGAAGATGGGTTGACAATGTCCATATATTTAGGTCTCAAGAATGTGGTTTCTATCATCAGTTCTCAGGGTATCAGTTCAGTTCAGTTCAGCTGTTCAGTTGTGTCCGACTCTTTGCTACCCCATGGACTGCAGCACACCAGGCCTCTCTGTTCATCACCAACTCCTGGAGTTTACTCAAACTCATGTCCATTAAGTCGGTGATGCCTTCCAGCCATTCTCTCAGGGTATAGAGAATTAATAAGTTGCATATATTTGAAATAGAATTTCATTCTTTGTGTTTTTTATTTCACAGAAGGAATGTGAGACACATTCTAGCAAGGAATAAAGCCTTACAATGGACTAAGTCCTACGTCTTACCAGAGTTTCCTTATGATGTCAAGTGCATGCTAGCAGAACAGAAGTGTCCTGATCACAGCATGAGGATAAGGATCATTGAGTTCCTCCAGGCGGACATGACCAAGTATCTGGAAGGCTCACTGTGAGTAATAACAGGGCAGACTTGCTGCCTTGGGAGAGGGCATGTTTTCAGAATAGACTTGAAGTCATTTGGAACCCATTCTCTTCAGATTTTGCATGACAAATTGGTAACAAGTCCAACATTGCCCAATATTTGAATGTGTGTGCTATGTTCAGTCATGTCTGACTCTTCTGTTACCCCATGGACCCTCCAGGCTCCTCTGTCTGTGGGATTCTCCAGGTGAGAATCCTGGAGTGGGTTGCCATTTCCTCCTCCAGGGGATCTTCCCAACCCAGGGACCGAACCCATGTCTCCTGTATCTCCTGCAATACACTGAGCCATCAGGAAAGCCCTTATTCGAGTGTCTACATTATCACATAGAAATATTTGAAGAAAAGTGAATGTAATTTGGACTCATAGGGAGGAACACGGGCTTCTTGAACTGAAAAATGTCCTCTCTGTTACTCTGAACAGGTACCCCACTACCCAGCAGTATAACAACGTGGTCAATGCCCTACTGCAGGCCCACCCTTTCCTGGATGAGGACGGCTGTGGCTTTGTAAGTGACCACATGGCACCATTCGGTTACTCTCAACCCTCCTTAAAATAAGAGCCTTGTGCTGTCCACTAATTTCAGGCCTCATTCCCTTTCCCTCAGTCTCTCTCCCTGTTTATCTAGGTCTGTCTGTTTCTCTTTCTCTGTCATTTTCTGTCTGGTCTCTCTCTAACTCCATTCCCTTGACCATCTCTTCTGTCTCTTGCTCTCAGTCCCCATCTTGTTCTTAGTTTTGGTCTTTCTCTCTCTGATCTGTATTTTTTTTTTTTTATGATTCCTATGTCTTCTTTTAAAAAAAAAACAAAACATTTTTTTTTAGAGCAGTTTTAAGTTCACAGCAAAATTGAGAGAAAGATACAGAGATTTCCCAAATAGCCCTTGCCCCTACACATCCCTAACATCTAACATCCCTCGTTATCAATGTCCACCACAGAGAGGTAATTCATTACAACTGATGAACCTACACTGACGCATCATAATCAGCCAAAGTCTATAGGTTACATTAAGGCTCGTTCTTGGCATTGTGCAGTCTGTGTGTGTTTAGACAGATGTATCCATGATTATTGTATCATATATAGTATTTTCACTGTGCTAAAAATCCTCTGTGCTCCACCTGTTCATCCCTCCCCATCTTCCTCCGTCCTCCGTGGTCTTCTTTCTCTCTGTTATCCTCTAGAAAGATGATCAGAATCTCTCTCTCAAAGCTATCTGGAAGCTCATGTTTAACCGTGAGTCTCTAGGAAGGATCTTCAAGAGATGCCATACTAGAAAGAGAAGCTGTGACTGCACCTACATCCATGCTTTCATCACTAGAATGGTTCTTGCCTTTCTTTAGACCCATGCAGCAGTTGTATAGTTTTGAGGTCTTGACCTGCAGCCTCACTTGATTCTTTCATGGCTCTGCTGTTCTGACAAAAAAAGATCCTCATGGTGTTCTGGGGCAGCAGTTCTCAACTCTGGCTGCACATCAGGATCCCCAGAGATGCTGATTTAGTTGATCTGAAGAAGAAACCTTTGCATCTTTAAAAGTACCCCAGATGATTCTAATGTGCAACCAGAGTTGAGAAATACTGTTCTAGAGGTTTCAGTATAAGCTTTGCTCTCTGGATCTGAAGTCCCTTGGCTTTAAAAGCTGGGGATCTCCATTGCCCAACAGTGTAAACATACTTAACTCTACTGAACTGTACACTTAAAAAAGTCAAGGTGGTTAAAAAATTTTGAGTGCATTGTGACACTGGAACTGTATGATTTAAGGGACAATTGTGGAGAATTATAGCTCTTATACCTAAAGCTATAATGTCTATTAGTTCTTATATCTCTAGGTGACATACATACATTGGCAATTGTATCTAAATAAGATGAATGTCCTTTGTACTTTATTTTCACAGACATCTGTGAGAAAAATGTTTTGCTGTACTTTCTTGGAGATGTGGAATATAAGAAATTAGTTCCAATCTAACATTTAAGGTCTCTGTTTGCTTTCTTCCCTCCCTTGCTTTGCTTTTTTTCTTTCTTTCTCTCTTTCTTTCTTGGAAAAAGTTCATTATATACCGATAGAATCATAGAATTTTCTGAGTGGGAGAGGGCCTTCAAGATTATTTTTCACCACCCAGCCTCAGAAAAGACATATCTAGAACCAGTAACTTTGAAGTCAGACTGGTATTCAGCTACCCTTGCTTCTAGTATGATATCCTTTCAAAAAATATTCTGTTGTATACAAAAGCATACTATAAAGTAAACCAAAATTTCTCAAAAAAAAAAAAAAAGTACAAACAAACCTGGGGTCCTAGTATTGATAATTACCTGACATGACATGAATTCCTTCTACACTTAAGATATAATATTTGCCAAAAATTAGTGTTACTGTTTATAGAGTTAGTTGTGTTTTAAAGAAATAATCTAAATTTGTTGTTTCAATAAGTTATACTTTCGTGGGGTTCAAAAGCTATAAAAGGATATAAATGGAAACGTCTCCCTCCCACCTCTATCCTCCAGTCATCCAATTTTCCTTCCCAGAAGTAACCAGTATTATTAAAGATTCCTCCCAGAGAATCTTTGCCTATATGTAAGCAAATACATATCTATCTAATTACATTTTGACCTTTAGTTTCGTGGTTATCAAATGAGACAAACAGAAAGTTATGAATAATGCTTACTTTGATCTTGTGTGCTTTTTGCCCAAACCTTTTCCCAGTGATGTTCACTAAAGATGGCTCACTGTTAAGAGACCTGCAAAGCTGCTTAACACATTATGGTCCAGGTTTGTACACATGCAGTGAAAGGGGAACCTTTGGGGCATGGTAGGTGTTTGCTCAAACTCTCCCCACAAGTGTATGTGAGGCTGTGTATCTAATGTAACAGTGGAAGATGTAGAAAATTGTTTAGAATATTAATGTGAGAGAGAGAGCACACAAGCGAGGAAGCATTTGGTTGTTTTTAGGACTAATTTTATTCTTAACTTTTAAAAATTTAAGTATAATTGATTTATAATACTGTATTAGTTTTAGGTGTACAGCAAAATGATTTGATTATATATGTATGTATATATAAATATACAACTTTTCAGATTATTTTCTATTATAGATTGTTACAAGATTTTGATAGTCACAATTTTTTATTTCAAAAAATTTCAAATCTAAAACAGAAGTTGAAAGACTGTTACAGCGGACACCCATACACCTTATAACTAGATCAAGGTTTCTCAGTCTGGCCAGTATTTGTGATGAGAAGATATTTTCAGACCCAAAGGTGATAGACAACAATTTTATTGTTTCTATAGGCTTATTCAAACCTCTTTGAAGCTTAACTGCCCTGTTTTATAATTTTACACAGTTTTTATGGAAACGAGCCCTCAAAGATCGCTTTAAGTATGTTCGAAGACCCATAGAAGATGATGAACAAGTGATGAGAAATAAGTGTAAATTTGGACACCGAAGAGGCCAGACAAGGAAATCTCTTGCTGATATAAAATTCAATGAAATTAAAATTGTCCAGATAAAAGTAAGATTGAATATTTAATTGTTCTGACAACTTATTGGTTGACTGATTAAGGAGTAACAAATACTAAAATAATTAAAGCAAAACAAAATATCCTTTTGAAAATTTAACATGTGGGTCAGAAACCAAGAAAATCTGTTTTGCTTTTGTGAATGAGAGTATTTCCAGAAGAGGGTCTCCAAAAACCTGAGCAGAGGGTTTATTGAACATCTCAAGTTTATTCTTTCACAGTCTTCAAAAGACCTGGAGAAACTCTTAAGTTCTGGATCTTTGAATAATTTCTTTACCTCTTATCCTAAAATGTGTTTTACGTTCTTGCTGTTCTTATTACTGCTGCTGCTGCTAAGTCACTTCAGTCGTGTCCGACTCTGTGTGACCCCACAGATGGAAGCCCACCAGGCTCCCCTGTCCCTGGGATTCTCCAGGCAAGAACACTGGAGTGGGTTGCCATTTACAGAAAGTTTTTAATCCTCATATTGTAGGGGTCAAGTAGCCTCTGGTTTCAAGGTTTGGGAAGGAAGATAATCCACACACATGGGTACGAAACTCCGCAGTGTTCTTGCTTTGTACAGAGACAGCCCTGAGGAGCTTTGGGCCAAGGGCCCCTGGCAGCGTCTGGAGATTCCCTGCTCTACAGTGGGTTTGCTGTACTGTAATGTTGATGTGGGTCCTAATTATCTGAGGTTCTATAGATATTATCTACTTCATGGCCCCCAGATGTTCTCAGAAACAAAAATGTCCCTTGCTAATAAAATAGACTGAGCACCTTAGGAAGAATGTCCTAACTATCAAGTTCAAGAAGCTAAATCTCATGTCCCCCGAAATACTATTTTTCCCTCAATCCAGTATGAATGAGTGGGCTTCCCTGGTGGCTCAGTGGTAAAGAATCCACCTACAGTGCAGGAGCTGCAAGAGCCTCAGGTTTGATCCGTGGGTCGGGCAGATCTCTTGGGGGAGAGCATGGCAACCCACTCCAGTATTCTTCCCTGGAGAATCCCATGGACAGAGAAGCCTGGCAGGCTACAGTCAGTCTACAGGGTCGCAAAGAGTCGGACATGACTGAAGCAACCTAGCACTCACGCAGCACAACATGAATATGTAAATCTAACTTTTCACTATAAGCACATTTATGCTAGTGAATGTACTCGGTGTAAATATTCTGTTTTCTTTTTCAGCTGGTATAATTATTTAATATTAATAGAGTAGCCTATCAGATTATCTCAATTTTATTGTCACTACTTATAAGTCCCAGGGGACGGGAGTATTTTTTAAACATATTTTGTAAACTATTCATTCTAGCATTATACATAAGAAAGATTTTAGATCAAGATGTATTTTAAAATATCTTCTTATGTAACTTTCAAAGTGTTTTCAAAATGACAGTCCAGTTAAGGTAATACAATTTTATATCTGCTTTTTGATGAAAAGACAAGACAGATGAAAGGTACACAGATTAAGATGTGATTTTATAGAAACTTTAACTGCAATATTCCAATTGTAAACTAAGATCATAAGATAGAATTAGATTTGTTTAAAAATATATTTTATATTCTTAAAGAGCCACTTTGTAAAGGAACATAATTACATTATGCATAAGTATTCTCAAAATATGTGATTTTCCTCATAATACAAACGGAGTTCCTTTATAAATGAATTAATATTTTACAAATTCAGTTTTATTTCTTTCCCTCTGATGCATGTTCCACCAAAATTCACTGGAGTAGGATGAAAGGTAAAATTGGAAAAGCAGTCATTGTCCCCAGCAAGGGTAAGCCCTCGGGGTCCGAGGTCACCCTGACAGACACAGGCTAAATGGCAGCTCCTCTCTTGTGTTGCAGAGAAGGCAATGGCAAGCCACTCCAGTACTCTTGCCTAGAAAATCCCATGGTCGGAGGATCCTGGTAGGCTGCAGTCTATGGGGTCTCTAACAGTCGAACATGACTGAGTGACTTAACTTTCACTTTTCACTTTCACACACTGGAGAAGGAAATGGCAACCCACTCCAGTGTTCTTGCCTGGAGAATCCCAGGGACAGGGGAGCCTGGTGGGCTGCCGTCTATGGGGTCGCACAGAGTCGGACACGACTGAAGTGACTTAGCAGCAGCAGCAGCAGCTCTTGTGTTGAGCCATCATTGACCCAGTCTGTACAGTCATCTTTCCATTCTTTCTCAGAACCACCTCAGTTCATCTTGTAACTGTGCCCTTTGTGGTTCCTATCTTGGAGTCTCCTAGACATGCCTGCATCTTAGATTGAATCCTACTGGAAGGACTGATGCTAAAGCTGAAGCTCCAATACTTTGACTACCTCATGCAAAGAGCTGACTCACTGGAAAAGACTCTGATGCTGGGAGGGATTGGGGGCAGGAGGAGAAGGGGACAAAAGAGAATGAGATGGCTGGATGGCATCACCAACTCGATGGACATGAGCTTGAGTGAACTCTGGGAGTTGGTGATGGACAGGGAGGCCTGGCATGCTGTGATTCATGGGGTCACAGAGTCGGACATGACTGAGCAACTGAACTGACTGACTGACTGAACGGCCATGCCGGCGTCTTTGCTACAAAAAGAAGAGGGATTGAATGTATCAGGGCCCAAGATGAGTTAAGTTGCAACAAATTTTGATTTTGACCTTCCTGCCACCTGGGGCAAAAAGAGGTCATTGTTAGCACCTAAAGAGACAACGTTTTTCCTGCCAAGCAAATCTAATTGCTAAGAATTTACTTTTCTCCCTCTTACAAATGGAGCTACACATTGCTGGCTCTTTAAACACCATAATGTCTCTGTTTGTGGCCTAATGTTCTGTAAAGCCAAGTGCTTCAAAGGACGGGAAACATTTTACACTAGAATATTACAGAAACAATATATTTCTGTATTTTGTACCCTCCATAGTGACTAAGCAAATGGAAAAACACTACGAAGAGTGGAGGGACAAGTTCAGTGAATACACCACTTATCTCATGGGATTTTAGACTTCAGATGAGTTGCCTAAATTATTTCCAGTCTGCATTTTGAATTTCTTATAGCTCTTTTTAAATGTCTTTATGATTTCTGAAATTAAAGATAGTTGGATTAAGATATATTTTGGCAACTTTCCCTTCTTTTAAAATTTCTTGACTGGGCACAGCATTTCCATAATATAGAAAAAAAGTTATTCCTTTTGCTAGAGAGATGGAAAATGCTGATGTAGGCAACAAGCCAGGAGGCAGGCCATCCCCTCAAAGGCAGGGAAGTGGGTTTCGCTAAACTGGAGAAAAGTTTTGGGGCTAAGTAAGGAAGGAGAAGAATTTTTCACTTGTTTTGTTTCTGTTGGTGGTTAGAAGGAATTTACCAAAATATTGATGGTAGATGCCTCAGTGAAGGACAGTGCATTTCTTACTCCTGTCATGTGGGCTTCTGAAGATGACCAAGCAGCTGCAGAATTTGTGTGAGTCTGAGGTCACAGATCTTTTGTCCGCAACCCTCCTCCTTCCTTAATCTCTGAGGTCAGCGTGAAAGTGAAAGTGAATTCGCTCAGTCGTGTCCGACTCTTTGCAACTCCACGAACTGTAGCTTGCCAGGCTCCTCTGTCCATGGGATTCTCCAGACAAGAATACTGAAGTGGGTTTCCAGTTCCTCCTCTAGGGGATCTCCCAACCCACAGATCCAACACATCTCTTGCATCTCCTGCATTGGCAGGCAGATTCTTTACCAGATGAGCCACTGGGGAAGCTCCTATAAAACCCAAAGTTTCAGCAGCATCAAGCATCCACCTATGAGTCTTAAAAAATGCCTGGGTTCCTTACATTCTGCTACTAAAAGGAATTATAACCATGGTACGCAGAGTTATACTTGTCAGAATCTCAAGCTATGTTTCTAGATCAATCCTCCAAAAATACTGGATTTAAATGTGATGTTTAAAAATCCTTTGCCAACCTCATGACCCCATGTCACTGCTGGTTGTACATTCACTCAAATGCAGCATAAGCAACACTGCTTCTTAGGCATCTGAGTTTTAGCTTTAGGTCCAAGCAACTTGTAGCCCTGTGAATTGATCAATCTGTTTCACTTGCTTAATTGCCTTTTGTTATACTTCTTAGAGTACTTACAAACAGAGACACAAGTAGATTCTCAAAACAGTAGAATTAACTGAGCCATATATTTTTTTATTGAAGTATAGTTGATTTAGGGCTTCCTTGATAGCTCAGTTGGTAGAGAATCCACCTGCAATGCAGGAGACCCCGGTTTGATTCCTGGGTCAGGAAGATCCGCTGAAGAAGGGATCTGCCTGCAATACAGGAGACTTGGGTTCAATCCCTGGGTTAGGAAGATACCCTGGAGAAGGGAAAGGCTACTCACTCCAGTATTCTGGCCTGACAAAGAGTCGGACACAACTAAGTGACTTTCACTTTCATAGTTGATTTACAATGTTTCAGGTTTTAGCAGTGATTCAGTTATACATATACACACATACATATATGTATATATCTCATTTTTCAGATTCTTTTCCATTATAGGTTGTTACAAGCTATTGAATATTTTTCCCTGTGTGTATAGTAGGTCCTTAGTTGTGCATTTTATATACAGTAGTATGTATATGTTAATCTTAAACTCCCCATTTATCCCTCCTTCACCCCTTTGCCCCTTTCATAACCTTGAGTTTGTTTTCTATGTTTTTGAGTCTATTTCTGTGTTTTAACTGAGTAATTACTTAAGTTGCTGACAATATTATCCTGTTTAAATGATGAAGACACATTGGTCTTAAAAGCTTATAGGAATTGTATGTATGCAGTGTAGTGGAATTAACTTTGTACTGTATTATTTTCTTGTGAAAAACCTGAGGTGTTAAAGTTGAGTGACTCAAACTCTCACCTTGTGGCACATTATCATCATTGTTCTGTGCCAGGCCTCTGTCTAGTTCTATTCATTTCTTTTTGTGCTCATTTTTTTTTAAGTATGAGAGTCCTTTTATTTTTAATTTTTATTTTATTTTTTGTTATGCTACGTGGCTTGTGGGATCTTAGTTCCCCAACCAGTGATTGAACCTGGGCCCTCAGCAGTGAGCACACGGAGTCCTAACTACTGGACCACCGAGGAATTCCCATGTGCTCATTCTTCTGTGCCCTTTTCCCCACCTCTGCTCTTGGGCAGCCCTTCTCATGTGTTTCATCTGTATCTTTTTGTTTGTGAGGTGTTCCAAAATGTCTACTATAATTTTGGGCTTGTAGATATTTGACTCAATGTGAATGACATTCTGGGCTTCATGAGTGGTGCAGTGGTAAAGAATTTGCCTGCCAATACAGGAGATATAAGAGGTGGGGATTCAATCCCTGGATGGGGAAAATCCCCTGGAGGAGGAAATGGCAATCCACTCCAGTATTCTTGCCTGAAAAATTCCATGGACAGAGGAGCCTGATGGGCTATAGTCCATGGGGTCGCAGAGAATCAGACATGATTGAGCACACACACAAATGCCGTTCTATACCTTATTTGTATCTCACATTTTCACTGACACTTTTTAAGTCTCATTTATGTTACCATGTGTATTTCTACCCCATGTTTGTAGCAGTTTTTACAAGTCCTTGCTTCAAGCCCCTTCCCACATGAATGGTACTACAGAGAACACCATTATACCTGGCTGGTTATGGATGCAACTGTATGTTATTTCTTTGGTTTGTCCACCCAGAAGTGGAACTGATGGGACCGGCATACGTGTACTTAATTTGATTAATTGCTTTCTAGAATGATTTTGTTAGTCTCAGTCCCATAGTACTGCATATCTTTATTTTCCTGCAAGTGCTTGGCGTCAGCCAGCCTTGTGAGTTTTGCCAAGACTAATAGGTATAAACTAATATCAGTCTTGTGATTTGCACTTCCCTGGATAACTAGTGAATCTGAGCATCTCTCCATGTGTTTGTTCAGTTCAGTTCAGTTCAGTCACTCAGTCGTGTCCGACTCTTTGCGACCCCATGAATCACAGCACGCCAGGCCTCCCTGTCCATCACCAACTCCTGGAGTTCACTCAAACTCATGTCCATCGAGTCGGTGATGCCATCCAGCCATCTCATTCTCTGTCGTCCCCGTCTCCTCCCACCCCCAATCCCTCCCAGCATCAGAGTCTTTTCCAGTGAGTCAACTCGTTGCATGAGGTGGCCAAAGTATTGGAGTTTCAGCTTTAGCATCAGTCCTTCCAATGAACACCCAGGATTGATCTCCTTTAGAATGGACTGGTTGGATCTCCTTGCAGTCCAAGGGAC
Organism: Moschus berezovskii; assembly: GCF_049115385.1. Taxonomy (NCBI): domain Eukaryota; kingdom Metazoa; phylum Chordata; class Mammalia; order Artiodactyla; family Moschidae; genus Moschus; species Moschus berezovskii. Next base: position 75,485,609 of record NC_142469.1, on the reverse strand, counting down.
TCTCAAGAGTCTTCTCCAGCACCACAGTTCAAAAGCATCAATTCTTCGGCGATCAGCTTTCTTCACAGTCCAACTCTCACATCCATACATGACCATGGGAAAAACCATAGCCTTGACTAGACAGACCTTGGTTGGCAAAGTAATGTCTCTGCTTTTTAATATGCTATCTAGGTTGGTCATAACTTTCCTTCCAAGGAGTAAGCGTCTTTTAATTTCATGGCTGCAATCAGCACCTGCAGTGATTTTGGAGCCCGAAAAAATAAAGCCTGACACTGTTTCCACTGTTTCCCCATCTATTTCCCATGAAGTGATGGGACCAGATGCCATGATCTTTGTTTTCTGAATGTTGAGCTTCAAGCCAACCTTTTCGTGTTTGTTAGAGTTTTTAATTCCTTCTTTTAGAAAATTACCTCTTTAGTTCCATTGCCCCGTTTTTAATGGGTTGGCATCTTTTTCTTCTTAATTTGTAGGAAGCAGTCCTTCCCATATTCTAAGTCACAAAGATATTCTCCTGCTCTTTCTTTTAAGTTTACAGTTTGCACTTTCATGATTAGATCTTTAAGTCATCTGGAGTCTATTTTTGTATATGCCATTAGGTAAGGATCTCCATAGAATTATTGCTCTTACAACCAATTATTTTTTTCATTGGCTTATGGTGGCAATTTAATTGTATGTTAAACTTCCCCCTAAAAGACTTGAGTGTGGTCTGGGCACTCACTCTTACTCCATTGGTCTATCAGTCTATTCTTAATGCCATTGCCATAATTCATTTGATTACTTAATGTTTATTACTTAGTATCACTTAGCACTTAGTGTATAGATATTTCTGGGGCAGGTCACCCTCATTTTCTGGAATATGGAGAAGGACAGTGGGTCCTTTTCTCAAGAACTTGTCCCTGGGACTCCTTTGTGGCACTTGACTTCTTACAGAGAACTAGAGCCTGGACTAGGGGTACAGAGGTGGGAGGGCAAGTGGTTGTAGGACCAAAGGAAGGTTTTGAGCATCTGCCAGAGCAAGGAGCACAAGAATAAGTTCTGTCTTGCTCTCACGAAGAGCCTGCTGTGACAAGCTGAAGATGGTGTATGGAGGAATCCTGCATTTCACACTGACACAGCCTCATGCACATCCTTTCCTGGGAATCTCTTCATCCAGAGGATTCGTTGGTGATCCTCTTGGGTTTCTGCCAAGTGCCTCATTTGAAACATCAGGATCTAAATATACTTTTGAAATGCTTTTTTGGCTAAAGTACACATTTTCTTTTCTTAAATTATTGAGATTTCTTTCAGCCAGTAAAGCCTTCAGCTTATTACCATAAACTTGTTACTCATGGAATATAAGCTGACTTTGATAATAGTCATTGCTTCCATCAAGTTTTTCTGAAAAAACTTGGCTTGAATCTTTCATGTGTCCAGTTCTTCATATCTGCACCTGATATTTTCATCCACTTTGAAAAGATTCTCCTCTGTCTTTATGGAGTAAATGAACTCTGAATTGCATATTTGGTGAAACTTTATTTTGGTTTCTTGAAGCAGTACAGGACTTTGAATTTCCCACAAAGGCTTTGCTTTTCTATTTGTTTTCCTAGTTGCAATGACCTTCTCTCCGTTTGGAGGCTATTAATGTGATCTTTAAATGCACAGATTATTTTATCTTTATCAGCTAATTTAATCCATACTTTTATCATTTTAGGTAACTTAATCTTATCTGTTTCTTCAGAAGTCCTTTTGATGACATTCTGTTGGAGGTTTTTCATTTTATGCATGATTTCTGTTCATGCTAAGTCATTTCAGTCATGTTCAACTCTGTGTGACCCTATGGACTGTAGCCTGCCAGGCTCCTCTGTCCTTTGGATTTTAGAGGCAAGAGTACTGGAGTGCGTTGCGATTCCCTCCTCCAGGGGATCTTCTGACCCAGGGACTGAACCTGCATCTCTTATGTCTCCTGCATTGTCAGGCAGATTCTTTACCATTATTGCCACCCAAGAAGCCCTTAGTTTAGTCACTCAATCGTGCCTGACTCTATGTGACCCCATGGACTACAGCCCACCAGGCTCCTCTGTCCATGAGATTTTCCAGGCAAGGATACTGGAGTGGGTTGCCATTTCCTTCTCCAGGGAATCTTCCCAAACTTGTAGCTCAGTCGGTAAAGAAGCCCTTATCCAGCTCCAAATTCCTACAATCCCTGTTGTCTTCTCTAGGAATAGCAGTCACTCTAGTCTTCTAACTGGTTGTTTATCATATGTTTAGTGATTCTATTCATTATTGAAAGTGACATTAAAATCTCCAACTACTGTTATTGTCTCTTGCTTCCTTCTGTCAGTTTTTGCCATGTGACATTTGGGCTGTTGTTAAGTGTGTGTAAGTTGATAATTGTTATATCTTCTTAACGATTGGCCCTCTTCCCATCATAAAATATCTTTCTTTGTCTCTAGGAACAATTATTGTGTTGTTTATATTGTCTCATATTAGTATAGCTATTCTCTCTCTCTTTTGATTACTGCAATGGCAAGCCACTCCAGTACTCTTGCCCGGAAAAATCCCATGGATGGAGGAGCCTGGTGGGCTGCAGTCCGTGGGGTCGCTAAGGGTCGGACATGACTGAGCGACTTCACTTTCACTTTTCACTTTCACACATTGGAGAAGGAAATGGAACCCACTCCAGTGTTGTTGCCTAGAAAATCCCAGGGACGGGGAAGCCTGGTGGGCTTCCATCTATGGGGTCACACAGAGTCGGACACGACTGAAGTGACTTAGCAGCAGCAGCAGCAGCATAATATATCTTTTCCCATCTTTTTACCTTCAACCTACTTATGACTTTGAATCTAAAGTATGTCTCTAGTAGACAGTATATAGTTGGATATGTTTTTTTATAGATCCATTCTGTCAATTACCTAATATGATTACTGATAAGGTAGGAATTATGTCTACTATTTGTTTCCTATTGATATATGTCATCTCTTCTTACTTTTTACCTTATCCCTCAATTACTGCCTTCTGTTGTGTTAAAGTAGATATTTTCTAGTATATTAATGTAATTCCCCTTTTTGTTTCTCTTAGTAAATAAGCATTTTTAGTTATTTCCTTAGTGGTTGCCCTGGAAATTACAACTAATACCTTGATTTATAATAATCTAGTTTGGATTCATACCCTTTTAATTGTAATAGCATATAAATCTTTGCCCCTGTATAACAATACTCTTCTTCCCTTTTGTCTTGTTAGTTAAATTTTATACAGTGTATGTCCCTCAACACAGAATTTATAACTATTGTTTCATGCAAATGGTTTTTAAACAAGATGGGAGAGTTAACAACCAGAAAATTGATTTAAACTGTCTTTTATATTTACCTATGTCATGACCTTTACCAGTGCTCTATTTTTTCATGTTGATTTGAGTTATAGTCCATGTTCTTTCATTTTAGCTTGAAAGACCACCTTTAGAATTTCTGGTAGGGCAGATCTGCTAGTGACCAATTCTCTCACTTTTTATCTGAGAATGTCTTAAATCTGTCCTTCATATCTGAAGGATGTTTTGCTGGATATAGAATTTATATAGGGGATTTTTTTTTTCTGGTTTGAGATTTGGGTGTTCTAGCATTCAGTTATCATGGTTTTGGCCATAGATAACAGACAATACCGGAGAAGGCAATGGCAACCCACTCCAGTACTCTTGCCTAGAAAATCCCATGGACAGAGGAGCCTGGTAGGCTGCAGTCCATGGGGTCGCTACAAGTCAGACATGACTGAGCAACTTCACTTTCACTTTTCACTTTCACACTTTGGAGAAGGAAATGGCAACCCACTCCAGTGTTCTTGCCTGGAGAATCTCAGGGACGGGGGAGCCTGGTGGGCTGCCATCTATGGGGTTGCACAGAGTCGGACACGACTAAAGTGACTTAGCAACAACAACAGACAACACTGCCTGAAATTGGCTAAAATGATAAGGAGAGCTATGGTGTCACATAATAAGAAACACAGAGGAAGATGAGCGTGGGTATGATTTCTGCTCACCAAGTTACTCAGCTTGGCTCCTCCAGGCAACCAGCAGGACTGCACTTCTCCACTCCCTTGAAGAGAGATGTGGCCGGCTGTGAGACTGACTCTGACCAATGAAATGTGAGGAGTGTCAAGGGCGTTGAAGATCCAGTATGCCGTGCTCCATCTTCTCCCTTTCTTTGGCAGTGGTGACTGATTTTCTAGATGGTAAAGCCAGTTTTTTCGGATGAGGAGGATGAGAGATGGGTCTGTCCCATGAGAGATAAACTGCTGTTGCTCTAACATCTGGGGGTTGTTAGGTAGAGCAGCAGCATCTTGCCTACCCTGAATAATGCCAGCAGCTCCAAGCTCAGCATGTCAGGCTTTGGATCCACATCTCAGTGATTCTTCTGCTCCTGGCAAGCTTCATCAAGTGATGGAGTTCTAAGGACTTTTCTCAGAGTATGAAAAATACAAAACTAATATTTTGCCCAATTCTGATTTGCAATATCAAAATATACTGGGAATGTCACAGAAGTTTCCATAGAGAGGTTAATTTATGCTTCTTAAAAAAACTTATGCTGTATCTAGGACAGCAGCATGAGGATTTAATAAATGATTGTGGGGTGCCCTTGCATACAAAGTCCTCCAAACATTAGTCAAATAGATAAAGAAGTGAGCTAGCTAACTAACTAACTGCCAGGTGTTAAATTACTAGCACTATACTTATACAGTTTCATTGTCTGAGTTGTCTGAGATTTCGCTTACCCGTGGTGGACTGTGTTCTGAAAATATTAATGGAAAATTCTAGAAATAAACAATTCATAAGTTTTAAATTGAGAGAGAAAGACCACATTCACGTAAATTTTATTACGGTATATCATTATAATTTTTCTACTTTATTTTTAGTTATTGTTGTTAATTACTAACTGTGCCTAATTTATAAATTAAATTTTATCATAGGTCTATGTGAAGGGAAAACCAGTCTGTCCGTAGGGTTCAATACCATCTGTAGTTTCAGGCTTCCTGTGGGGTTCTTTGAATATATCCCCTGCAGATAAGGAGGGGGCTACTGTAATTCATTTCTCTTAAAACATTTTATTTTTCTATATATTTGGGAATATATGTACCCCATGACTTTGAAAGTCATGTAGTAGTTCTCTGTGTTAGCTTTCTTTGGCTTAGAAATCAAATGGATTTGAAAGCCATGGAAAAACTGCTTGGATAGTCAAATGCTAAGGACATCTACTAGGTTCCTTTGAATCTCTTTTAGGGCATTTACTGTTTGCTTCTTACTGCACCTGACACATGATAATTTATTGCATAATATTCTAATCATTTTTCTAGCCTTTTCCACAGTTGTTTCTCTCACGGTGCAAGACGGAACAAGATAGCAAAAGTTGAAGAAAAACGTTGACAGTTAATTGCATTCTGGATATAATGCAATTACTGCCATCAGCAGGTGGCACATTTGCTAATACTGTGAAGGTTTAAAGTCAGCTGTGCACTTGGGAACATGGGGCAAAGTCAAAGCCCTTTCCCTGCTGACTAAGACACATGACTGTACGTTAAGGGAAAAAACTGCTCCACAAGGAAGCATCGTCTTCAAAGTCACTTTGATGACAATAGAAGTAAAAACAGGGATGATTGGAATTTGGTATGAAGAAAACCCTATCATCTAACATAGCACTCTCCAATAGAAATATAATATGCACCAAAGATATAATGTAACATTTTCTAGTAGTCACATTCAAGAAAAGTGAAACAAAGCAAGTGGAATTATAATATTAAAACTATATTTTACTTAACCCAATATTATCATTTCAGCATGTAATCATTATGAAAATTTGTTAATGAGATGTTTTACTTTCTTTTTTTGCATACTAAGTCTTTGAAATCCAGTGTTTCCAGCACATGTATTAATTTGGTCTAGCCACAATTCAAGCACCCTATAGCCACATGTGGCCAGTGACTTCTAGAGTGGATGACTACCTTAGAGGAATTAGAGGGTTAAACGACACTCTCCAGTATACACCATAGTTAGCAGGAAGCATGACCAGTTACTAATGTCAAACCCTTTTTGCATTTCTAGGGTAAATCCAAGTTAGTTTTTCCTTGTGCAACTTTGTCCAGGAATGAGATTGACCTATAATTATCTTCTCTAATACAGTTCTTTCAGGTTTAGGATTCAATGTCATAGACAGAGGCTTCATAGAGGCCTTTGTAGAATGGACTGGAATACTTCATAGGATTCTTTTTTTTTTTTCTTTGACTCCTTGAAAGAATTTATGTAAATTTGGTACACACTCCGTTTTGAAAATTGAGCAAAATTTAACTGTGAAACCATCAGGTCTTGGTATTTTCTTTGTGGAAAGACTTTTATTTATGTAAGGTTGTAGGAATTTCTTTTTGGTCTGCTGGTATGTTACATTTTTTCCTAGAAATTTGTTCACTTGTTCCATGTCTTGGTAATCATCTTATGTTCACAGATAGTGGATCTACCTGACACTTTCTTAATATCCTTGTAGAAGTCCTAATTTTTCCCATCTTTTATAGGTAACATCTGTTCATATTTTGGTCAGATGACAGTATGTCAACTTGTTGATTCAAGTGTAGTTCAGCCAAGTGTCCTGTCAACTAATTTTTCGAGAAAAAGTTTTTTTGTTATCTCCTCAAAGCCTATTGATTGCCTTAGGGATTTTTGTTTGTTTTTCTGGCTGAACTTTAAGGCTTGCAGGATCATATTTCCCCAATCAGAGATTAAACTTTGGGCCGCAACATGAAAGAGTCCTCATCACTGGACTACCAGGGAATTCCCTGATTGCCTTAGATTTTTGTTGTTGTTGTTATTTATTTTTTAATTAAAGGATAATTGCTTTACAGAATTTTGTTGTTTTCTGTCAAATCTCAACATGAATGAGCCATAGGTATACATATATCCCCCCCACTTTTGAACCTCCCTCCCATCTCCCTCCCCATCCCACCCCTCTAGGTTTATGCAGAGCCCCAGTTTGAGTTTCTAGAACCGTACAGCAAATTCCCGTTGGCTATCTGTTTTACATATGGTAATATAAGTTTCCATGTTACTCTTTCCATACATCTCACCCTCTCCTCCCCTCTCCCCATGTCTATAAGTCTATTCTTTTTATCTGTTTCTCCATTACTGCCCTGTAAATAAATTCTTCAGTCCCATTTTTCTTGATTCCGTATGTATGTGTTAGAATACGATATTTCTCTTTCTCTTTCTGACTCACTTCACTCTGTATAATAGGTTCTAGTTTCATCCACCTCATTTGAACTGACTCAGATGCATTCCTTTTTATGACTGTGTAAGATTCCATTTTGTGTGTGTACCACAACTTCTTGATCCATTCATCTGTAAATGGACATCTAGGTTGCTTCCATGTTCTAGCTACTGTAAATAGTGCTGCAGTGAACAATGGGATACATGTGTCTTTTTCAATTTTGGTTTCCTCAGGGTATGTGTCTAGGAGGGGGATTGCTGGATCATATGGTGGTTTTATTCCTAACTTTTTAAGCAATCTCCATACCATCTTCCATAGTGGTTGTATCAATTTACATTCCCATCAGCATTGCAACAGTGTTCCCTTTTCTCCACATCCTCTCCAGCAATTATTGTTTGTGGACTTTATGATGATGGCCATTCTGACAAGTGTGAGGTGATATTGTGATTTTGATTTTTCTAATAATCAGCAATGTTGAGCATCTTTTCATATGTTTGTTACCTACCTGTATGTCTTCTTTGGATAAATGCCTGTTTAGATACTTTTCCCACTTTTTGATTGGGTTGTTTGTTTTTCTGGTGTTGAGTTGTATGAGCTGCTTGTATATTTTGGAGATTAATTCTTTGTCAGTTGTTTCATTTGGTATTATTTTCTCCCATTCTGAGGGTTGTCTTTTCACTTTGCTTATTGTTTCCTTTGCTGTGCAGAAGCTTTTAAGTTGAATCAGGTGCCACTTGTTTCAGTTCAGTTCAGTTCAGTTCACTTCAGTCGCTCAGTCGTGTCCAACTCTCTGCGACCCCATGAATCACAGCACGCCAGGCCTCCCTGTCCATCACCAACTCCCGGAGTTCACTCAAACTCACGTCCACAGAGTCGGTGATGCCATCCAGTCATCTCATTCTCGGTCGTCCCCTTCTCCTCCTGCTTTGTTTCTATTTCCATTACTCTAGGAGGTGGGTCACAGAGGATCTTTTGATTTATGTCATCCAGTGTTCTGCCTCTGTTTTCCTCTAAGAATTTTATAGTTTCTGGTCTTACATTTAGGGTTTTATCCATTTTGAGTTTATCTTTATGTATGGTGTTAGGAAGTGTTCTAATTTCATTCTTTTACATGTAGCTGTCCAGTTTTCCTAGCATCATTTACTGAAGAGGCAGTTTTTGCCCCATTGTATATCCTTGCCTCCTTTGTCAAAAATAAGGTACCCATAGGTGCATGGGTTTATTTCTGGGCTTTCTATCTTGTTCCATTGAACTATATTTCTGTTTTTGTGCCAGTGCCATACTATCTTGATGACTGTAAAATAAGCAAAATCAAAACAGTCCAATAAAGTACAGTAGATTGACCCAGCAAACAAAGGAAATAAAAAATTATATCTACCAGTTAAGAACAACACTAACTAAAACACAAACTGGAAAACAAAACTAAAGCAAGGTGCCAAGTGGGGAATAAAGCAATGAAGACAAAACTAACAAATATGTTGGGAAGAAAGGAAAGAAAGAATAGATATGCAAAGTTAAATAAAGATAGATGAAGAAGATTTATATAGATTAAAGATTAATTGCAAAGGGGAAAAGAACAGTAGGAAAAGCAAAGGAATAAATGTAGAAAAAATAATAATAGGCTTAAAAAGTTTAAAATTAAAATTAAAAAAAGAGAGAGAGAAAAAGGAAAACTCCATAGAACTGCAAAAGCCCAATATAGTGGCAGAGGTATATAGCAACAATAAAAAACGTGACTGAGAAAAGAAAAAAAAAAAAACCTCAAGAGCTTAATTAGATTACATAGTGCCAATAAAATCGACAACTACAACAGAGCAGGGGGCAAAGGGGGAAAAAAGAAAAAAGTAAAAAAAATCGAAAAGAGTCTACAGAACAGGTGAAAACATAGGGATAATAAATGTTTGTCTTGAGTCACTGCTGTCAGAGTGCTTTCCCTCACTGGGAGTCACAGTTCTCCTTACCTCCCTAGGATGCCTTCCAACTCTGTGCTGGTTTCTGGACCTGCTGTGGGGGCAGCTCAGATTCTGATTTGTCCTACTCTTGTGTGTCCTTACCGCCAGTGTCCACAGCTATTAGAACTAGTGTGTTTTCTTTTGTGGGAGCTCTCAACATCCTTTTATGTATTCCATAGACACGGAGTCTGCCTAGTTGATCGTGTGGATTTAATCTGCAACTTGTACAGCTAGTGGGAAGGTTTTGGGTCTTCTTCCTTAGCCACACTGCCCCTGGGTTTCAATTGTGGTTTTCTTTCTACCTCTGCATGTGGGTCATCCACTGGGGTTTGCTCCTGAGGCTGCCCTGGAGGACTTGGGTCTGCCCCAGTGAGGGCCAGGTGTGGAAGTGGTTCTGCTGCTTGGGTCGCATGGGTTCTGGCAGCACCAGGTACTCAGGGGAGATGGCGGTTAGGGAAGCAGGAAATATATTGCTCTTAAAGGATATGGTAACCAGTATTGGCCAATACACTCCAGTATTTTTACCTGGAGAACCCCCCTGACAGAGAAGTCTGGCAGGGCACAGTCCACAGGGTTGGAAAGAGTTGGACACGACCGAAGTAACCCTGTGTGCATAACACAAAACACTTTTGCCTGTGGCAGCTCTGACCCAGTGAGGGTTGAGGGTGAAGGTGGTGCAGGTGCTTGGCTTGTGGGGATCCTGGCGGCGCCAAGTGTGCAGGGACATGGACTGTCTCCATCGCAGGAGTTATGGCTCTATCAGAGTCTTTTATCATGCCTCTTGTAGCTGGTGATCAGAAGGCCTCTTTGGCCAGTTTTTTTTCCTGTAGCTCCTCTTATTCAGGTACTTAGAGGGCTCCATTGCTTGGGGTCCTTCTCTGTTGTGCCACGCATCAGGTACATAGAAGGGTCCCCCTGGCTTTGGTAGATCGGCGCACCAGGCACTTACAGGGGCACCCTGGGTGGGGTCCTACTCTGTTGTTCAGTGCATCAGGCGTTTGATGGGCCAGCCTCTCTATTGTTCAGCTGCCAGATGTTGGTGTGTGGGGAGAGGGAGGCTATGGTGATGGCTCCACCCCTACACGTGACTCAGCAGTCTCGCCTTGCTTCCATGGCTGCCTCGCTTTCCTCCACAGGCATTTCCCACCACAATCTCCTCCCTCCCCTTCCCTCGATCTGTCTCTCCACAGTCAACAGCAGCCCTCACCCTGTGATTGCTCCACAGTCCCTAAACTCCTGCTCCCAGCTGCTGCACCTTCTAGGGAACCTGCCTTCCGGTCTGGGGTATGTATGGCTGCAGCAAGGACTGTCTGATTCTCATTCCATTTAGGCTGCCACAGGTCAGCTGTTTCACTCTCAGCCTTAAATGTTTCTCCTCTGACTCAGACAATTGCCCGGATATGGGGACTGGACGCCTGCTTCAGTTCCCCCACCCACCAAGGGCAGGTCCATCCTAGAAACATTCCTGTTTCTCCCCCTAGTTCCTTTGTCCTCCCAAGTTTTGCGATATTCTACATATTCTTTTCACTGGTCAGGTACTCCTGTCTGCTCTTAGCTGGTGTTCTACTTCTGTGTCTGAAGTTCTATTCCTGACGTATCCGTGGAGAGAGATGTACTCCACGTCCATCTACTCCTCTGCCATCTTGTTCCACCTGCCTTAGATTTTTTTTTTCACTTTAGATTTTTAATGAGAATATGTGGGGTACCTTTTAGCCACCCCACGTGATCCAAGGTATCCAAATGTATAGGGAATATAATTGACAACTTCATGATTTAGTATCACAATATACCCACTGTATTTATTTTGAATTTGGATTATATGGCATAGTACTACAACTCCAAATAGGCATTTAAAAAGGAAGAATGCAAACAATAACAAAACTTTATTAAAAACCTTTTTATCTCTTTTTAATATTTTGCCTTCTAAAATTTAATTGCACAGGAATAAATGACATTCTTATTACATGTTAAACTTCTGGATAATCTAGATATCCATGTAAAAGTGTGTGTAGGAAATGAATAGCTCTTAAATCTGTCAAGAGAACAGATTATAACTCCAAAGTTGGTAATTAACTATTTGATTTGTTCACAGCATCAAAGATTTGTTCACAGCATTTGTTAGTCAAGGTCAAGCATAATGTTACATATGAGGGCATTACTGAGTATGTAACAACAGCTCATAATTCAAGTCTTCATGGAGTGTTAAACTGCCACCTGAAACATGGAACACATGATATTTTGAAAATATTTTGCAGGAGGAAGCTGTTTGTTTAGATTCTGAGGTAAATGAACATCTTACCTGGTTCCAGCAAGAATATGTGAAAACAGAAAAGGACTGGAGTGAAATTGAAAAGAGGATGAGCCAGACTTTGGAAATAAGAAGAAAGTTGATTGGCGGCAGAACACCTCTGAAGGACATTCTTAAAATGTTTCCTTTCCTGCAGTGCCCTTATCAGGTATCTTTATTTACCTATAGTACTCTGATTAGTGTGTTCCAATGGACTTTTCTCTCTTTCCTCTTGGAGCAGTAACAGGACTGTGTAGAAAGATGATGGGTGTGAATCTCAGTAGAATGTGTGGGGTCCAAGGGGCTACAATGAGGAGCATTTGATAAGAGTTTCTGGAATCATTCTGATAACATGCACTGGCTGTCATCAGATTTGAAGAGTCGCCAGTGGTGCCCCAAGGCACCACCCCCCTGCTTTGGCAGACTTTGACAGTGGGAAACGTTTTCGCTTTGCATGCGTTTAGACAATCAAGATAGGTTATTAGGGTGCTGTTAGCCTGCAGCATTACTCACAATCTATTTCCTTTATCATCCCAAATTATTCCATAAAGTGAAAGTGAAAGTCATTCAGTTGTGTCTGACTTTTTGCGATCCCATGGACTGTAGCCTGCCAGGTTCCTCTGTCCATGGAATTCTCCAGGCAAGAATACTGGAGTGTGTAGCCATTCCCTTCTCCAGGGGATCTTCCCAATCCTGGGATTGAACCCAGTTCTCCCACATTGCAGATAGATTCTTTAAGTGGTCTTAAAATATATGAAGTTTTTATGGGTAAATCAAACATCCTTCCGTTTAGTTTATTTAAGATGGCTATTAAAGGTCCTATTATAATTTTACTGTAATTTTGGCTATAGTATATAATGAAAGATTCATCACAGTTTTATCTGAGAATGCATTTCATGAAGGAATGCTATGGGTGCAAGAAACCAAATGAAATGAAAAGTTTTACAGACTTTTTTTCTCTTCCCCCCCCAAAAAAAAACTGAAATAAGAATTTGTCTGCTTTTTTTTATTTTAATAATAATGTCTATAGAGAACATCTGAATGTTTATTACATAGCAGGCATGTTCTTAGTGCTTCACATGGATTATTTTAGTTAATTCATTTTCAGCAACCCTGCCTTATTTATTGCTTCAATTCTCTCTCAGTTGCTAGGAACATTAAGATCTGGTAGCCTCTAACTGTTAGAAGAGTATGACAGATTGACATATGCATAAAATATACTTTTAAAGCAAAACTTGTTAAACCAATAGTCTAAAGTGTTAGAAAGTGAAAAATTGAAAGTGAAAGTCACTCAGTCATGTCTGACTCTTTGTGACCTCATGGACTATACAGACCATGGAAATCTCCAGGCCAGAATACTGGCGAGGGTAGCTTTTCCCTTCTCCAAGGGGATTTTCCCAACCCAGGGATTGAACCCAGGTGTCCCAGGTCTCCTGCACTGCAGACAGATTCTTTACCAGCTGAGCAAGAAAAGGAAGCCCAAGAATGGGTAGCCTATCCTTTCTCTGGAGGATCTTCCTGGCCCAGGAATAGAACCGGGATCTCCTGCATTGCAGGTGGATTCTTTACCAACTGAGCTAAGCATGTTCTAAACATTGTGGTGGTTCCCAAAGTACCTAGCAGAGTACTGTGTATGAAATACAAGTGAAATACTGATCATTTTAAATACTAAATGAGTCAGTAGATGGTTGATTCAGGCAAGAATCATTCAGTTTAGTTCAGTTCAGTCGCTTAGTCGTGTCCGACTCTTTGCGACTCCATGAACCACAGCACGCCAGGCCTCCCTGTCCATCACCAACTCCCGGAGTTCACTCAAACTCATGTCCATCGAGTCGGTGATGCCATCACTGACTGGTTGGATTTCCTTGCAGTCCAAGGGACTCTCAAGAGTCTTCTCCAGCACCACAGTTCAAAAGCATCAATTCTTCAGCGCTCAGCTTTCTTCACAGTCCAACTCTCACATCCATACATGACCATGGGAAAAACCATAACCTTGACTAGACGGACCTTGGTTGGCAAAGTAATGTCTCTGCTTTTTAATATGCTATCTAGGCTGGTCATAATTGGTGAATGCTAAATCTTGCAGATGAAAATTATAGTAGGAACAAGATATTTACATTAGCTCAAGGGATCACCCTGTAAAATTCATACAGTTCAGTTCAGTCGCTCAGTTGTGTCCGACTCTTTGTGACTCCATGAATCGCAGCATGCCAGGCCTCCCTGTCCATCACCAACTCCCAGAGTTTACCCAAACTCATGTCCATCGAGTTGGTGATGCCATCCAGCCATCTCATCCTCTGTCGTCCCCTTCTTCTCCTGCCCCCAATCCCTCCCAGCATCAGGGTCCTTTCCAATGAGTCGACTTGTCTCATGAGGTGGCCAAAGTATTGGAGTTTCAGCTTCAGCATCAGTCCTTCCAATGAACACCCAGGACTGATCTCCTTTAGAATGGACTGGTTGGATCTCCTTGCAGTCCAAGGGACTCTCAAGAGTCTTCTCCAGCACCACAGTTCAAAAGCATCAATTCTTTGGCAATCAGCCTTCCTCACAGTCCAACTCTCACATCCATACATGACCACTGGAAAAACCATAGCCTTGACTAGATGGACCTTTGTTGGCAAAGTAATGTCTCTGCTTTTTAATATGTTATCTAGGTTGGTCATAACTTTCCTTCCAAGGAGTAAGCGTCTTTTTAATTTCATGGCTTCAAGCGCTATCTGCAGTGATTTTGGAGCCCAAAAAATAAAGTCTGACACTGTTTCCACTGTTTCTCCATCTATTTCCCATGAAGTGATGGGACTAGATGCCATGATCTTAGTTTTCTGAATGTTGAGCTTTAGGCCAACTTTTTCACTCTCCTCTTTCACTTTCATCAAGAGGCTTGGTTGCAACTATATTTTAATCAATGATTATTATATATATATATATATGAATTAACCTGGAAGATTCCATTTTAACCGAGCGATCAGTTACTATCTTCAATATTGGGACCAATGACCATCCTCCTCATGGAGAAGTGCCAGCGTTCTTGCTAAAAAATATGTAAATCATGAAGAAACATCATAAGAACCTGGAATGAGGGGGTGTTCTCCCAAGTAATTGGCTTCTACTTTTCAAATATGTTAAGGAATTTAAGGAAAACCGAGATGCTGTTTCAGACTGAGAGACCAAAGAAACATATCTAAATCTCATGTGTTCCTATATTAAATCTAAGATTTATAAAGAGCATGATTGCAACAATTGGAAAGTTTAAACATTAGATTTTCCTGATTTTGATGGTTATGCTGTGCTTGTGTAAGATAGTGTCCTTGTAATTCTTAAGTACAAGGAATAATAATATGCACTGAAGAATTAAGGGTTAAGAGGGCATCCTGTCTACAGCTTATTTTGAAGTCAATCAGAAATGTTAGCCTTGGGCGAAGTTGCATTAAGGCCATTTGTGACCTCTGTTTACTCTTTCTGCAACTTTAATGTCAACCTGAAATTCTTTTTTTTTTTCAAATGTTAAAGAAATTCCTAGGTTCTACACCCAAGAAAGTGGACTCTCTACCTTGTGTTTCACTTCACATCTCCCTGCTCTCTGAGAGAGTTTCTTTTTAGGGTAGTAGTACAGATTAGTGCCCACTGAGGGTTGCCTGATAAAAGAACTGCTATGCCTTTATGAGGATGTGCATTCCAGTTTTCTGATAACTTTCAGACCTAATCTTTGGGCAATTTATGATCCACCAAAACATTCGAGAAGCAATGAGACCCAGTGGGTAGTATATAACTTTTTTTATAGAGTTTTAGGGAAAGTGATGACTACATAATTCCTTTTAGTGTGGGTGATGAAGAGTTTTATAATGTCACTCTGTCAAAAAAAAATTGGGGAGGGAGTGGTGGTGGAATTCTCCCAAGAGAAGAATTTAGGTGGTAGTAGGAAAAAGTGATTCTGAGTAAAGGGGTTTCCATACAGGTTAACTGGTTTTGCTTTCATCTCATAGTTGAATCTCGTACATTTAGATTGTTTTTCATCCTTTATTTCTGTCTGATGTTATAGTGTCTCTAAAGCTCTTTTCCCTTTAGGATAATAGGGTTAGGGATTTTTTCAAGGTTTGCTTCCTAAAATCGGATAGATTTCTTCTTGTGCCTCTTCCTGGAGAGTGCCAAAATAACACTGTAGCAATTAAAAGACGCTTACTCCTTGGAAGGACAGTTATGACCAATCTAGATAGCATATTATCGGTGAAGGAAATGGCAACCCACTCCGGTGTTCTTGCCTGGAGAATACCAGGGACGGGGGAGCCTGGTGTGCTGCCGTCTATGGGGTCGCACAGAGTCGGACACGACTGAAGCGACTTAGCAGCAGCAGCAGATAGCATATTAAAAAGCAGAGACATTACTTTGCCAACAAAGGTCCGTCTAGTCAAGGCTATGGTTTTTCCAGTGGTCATGTATGGATGTGAGATTTGGACTAAAAAGAAAACTGATTGCCGAAGAATTGATGCTTTTGAACTGTGGTGTTGGAGAAGACTCTTGAGAGTCCCTTGGACTGCAAGGAGATCCAACCAGTCCATTCTTAAGGAGATCAATCCTGGGTGTTCATTGGAAGGACTGATGCTAAAGCTGAAACTCCAATACTTTGGCCACCTCATGCGACGAGTTGACTCATTGAAAAAGACCCTCATGCTGGGAGGGATTGGGGGCAGGAGGAGAAGGGGATGACAGAGAATGAGATGGCTGGATGGCATCACCGACTCGATGGACATGAGTTTGAGTGAACTCCGGGAGTTGGTGATGGACAGGGAGGCCTGGCGTGCTGTGATTCATGGAGTCGCAGAGTCGGACACAACTGAGTGACTGAACTGAACTAAACTGAAAGAAGTGTAAGATTCTAGAATCTCGGCTGGGTAACACAGACAGCCAAAATATTCATTGTATTCATTGTGGAGGGATTTCTTTTTTGTTTGCTCTTTCCCCCAGTTACTTTGTTACCCTCATTTGCTTGAGTCTGTATCCAGATTTAGTTCTGCAGGCTTAGCTGTTTCTCATGTCCACTATTTATCTTTTTCTGTTCACTTCAGGCTTCTCCTCTTTTCTCCTCCTCTGTCTTAAGTTTACTTCTCCACTAAAACTGATCAAATATCTAGTATATAAATTAGCATTCAAAGCTTAATGTAATTCTACAGAGTAATTTAATTCCTTGTAGTCCATAGGTTAGCATCTTTTGTGATCTTTTTCTTTTTTCAGCTCTTCAGAGAATTCCAACTTCTTACAAGAACAGATATTTATAAGAAAACAAGGCACGTTTTGGAATCCTATTCAGAAAATATACTGGCTTCTCTTTCTTTGGTGGACAACCCAATCAATATTGCATTGCAAGAAAAGATGAAACAGCATACAGATGAAGACATGTTGAAACGTTAGTAAACCTGGGGGATAGGGTGATCTGGTCTCAGTTACCTGTATAATTCAGGGGAATTAGGAAAACTATATTTTTTAGAATTTAGTGAAAAAATATGAGGAAGCAAAAATAATTTCTCAAGTAGGAGCTTAAGAATAGATTTTAAAAGTACACGTGATATTATATTTAGGAAACTAGTAACCTGTTAATTTCATATAGAAGGTAATTTACAGGCCACAGATTAAGTATAATGAAATCATTCTGGCAGGTGAATAGAGAGTACAGAATTCTTACCTCTTCTTGGCTGTGACATGGAGGGCAGAACAGGAGATCTTCAATGTTTACTACAAGGAGATGTTTAAAAAATAATGCTAAGGAAACTAAGATCTAAGAAAGCTAATTTGTTCTTTAGAAGGTAACAGCAACAAAAAAAAAATCCACACATTTTAATACTGGCTTTACTTACAACATTTACTTGGACTGTAAGTATGTTTGCTTTGACAGATATGAAGATGACAGCCACTTGTTTACTCCTACCGGATGTTTTTGGGGAGGATTCCAGCCTTTTTGTCATTGTGAATGACAAGGTATGCAGTATGTCAATGATCATTGGTTTGATATTTAATACAATAAATTGAAGCAGGATGGTGGCCTATTTTAAAGTTATGTTTTGTCATATTTGCAAATATGCTAAATTGCAACAAGTGCGTTTATTGTAATATCATGGTTAAATTAAGGCACATTGTACTATTGAGCTATTTTACATACCACAGGGTGGTGACTCTAATATTTTTTATTCAGGTTCAAGTGTCCACGCCTGTGTTAGAAGTTAAGAACCCTTTCAACATGGATGTCTGTGAATTTTCTTTGTATTTAGAAAAAGAGAGGCTCACAAAGGTGAATGACTGTATTACAGCCTTGGCTGCTCTCATAGCTTCCTTCCATGTGTTTGGGATTGAGTGTCCAAGAAGACTGTCTCAAACCCTCAACTTCCTAGAGACACTGATTTTTGATGTGCACAGTCCATATTCTCCTTCTATGAAAAAAAAGGAAAAGGAAGTAGGATTTCAACATCCAGTTACTTAAGAGCATGCCAAATTTTTTAAGCAGAATGGATCTCTGGTGGCTGAAACTATTAACCATTGTTTTGATTTAGTAGAGGTAGGTATTAGAAAAATCTTCTTGTCACTGAGATTCAAATGAATATTAATGCCTTCTACCTTTACACTTTGACGCAAATTCTTTATTGAAATTCTGTAATAAAATATGACTTAAAGAGCTGTTTATTTCATGTTTTAAGAAATTCCAATCGAAGTTAACACTTTCAAGGGGGCATTAGTTTAATAAAAGACACTATGCTTCAGATTTTCTTAAAATCCTTCAAATTAGGGTATGACTTGCACTTAAGGCAATATGTCCACTTTTGAAATGACTTAATGCCTAGGAGTGCCAAAGAATTGATGCTTTTGAACTGTGGGGCTGGAGAAGACTCTTGAGAGTCCCTTGGACTGCAAGGAGATCCAACCAGTTAATCCTAAAGGAGATCAGTCCTTAATATTCATTGGAAGTGCTGATGCTGAAGCTCCAACACTTAAGCCACCTGACACAAAGAGCCAACTCGTTGGAAAAGACCCTGATGCTGGGAAAGACTGAAGGCCAGAGGAGAAGGGGATGACAGAGGATGAGATGGTTGGATCGCATCACTGACTCAATGGACATGAGTTTGAGTAAGCTCTGGGAGTTGGTGATGGACAGGGAAGCCTGGCATGCTGCCGTCCATGGGGTTGCAAAAAGTCAGACACAACTGAGCGGCTGAACTGAACTGAATGCCCAGGAGCTGCACATCTGTGGCCTGTGGTTCTGTGTCTTTGGTTTGAGCATGGTTTGGAAACATTTTGAGCTTGAACATTTTAAGATGTACAGGTGGTGCTAGTGGTAAACCCCACCCCAACCTGCCAATGCAGGAGACATAGCTAAGAGACAAAGGTTCAATTCCTGGGTCAGGAAGATCCCCTGGAGAAGGGAATGGCAACCCACTCCAGTATTCTTGCTTGGAGAATCCCCATGGACAGAGGAGCCTAGTGGGCTACGGTCCACAGGGTCGCAAAGAGTCGGATACTACTGAACTGACTTAGCATGGCACACAACTCCCCAGTTCCTCTTTTCGCCTGCTGAGCTGCCCTTGCAGGGTGTTTAGGTTTCATTCCATCCTATCTGTTGAGAACTGTGGCTGTTCCTGAGATCTCCTCCCTGCTGGATAGTCTCGCTGGCACAGGTTTTGATCATCAGTGATCCATATTCCTCTTCCTCTGCTTCCCTCCCTTGAGATACAGTGATATGGCTGGTTCTTGTCTCCCCACAAAGTTTCTGGTTTTTCCCTTGTTTTGACCTCCAGTGTTCTCATATGCCTTGGTTGCCCCATGGGCTAGTTTGGATCTGTAATAAGAAACTGGCTTTTCACTACCAGGGCCCCAGCTTATGGTTTCCAAGTTAGGCCCTTCCTAGATCAGCTCTCCAGTCTCTCTCAGGAGCCCTAGGCCTGTGCCTCATCCAGCTCAGAGTCCTACATTGTAATTTATTGAACATTATGGTTTTAAGGTGCCCCTTGGTGGTCATGTATGGATGTGAGAGTTGGACTGTGAAGAAAGCTGATCGCCAAAGAATTGATGCTTTTGAACTGTGGTGTTGGAGAAGACTCTTGAGAGTCCCTTGGACTGCAAGGAGATCCAACCAGTCCATTCTAAAGGAGATCAATCCTGGTGTTCATTGGAAGGACTGATACTAAAGCTGAAACTCCAGTACTTTGGCCACCTCATGCAAAGAGTTGACTCACTGGAAAAGACTCTGATGCTGGGAGGGATTGGGGGCAGGAAGAGAAGGGGATGACAGAGAATGAGATGGCTGGATGGCATCACCGACTCTGTGGACATGAGTTTGAGTGAACTCCAGGAGTTGGTGATGGATAGGGAGGCCTGGCGTGCTGTGATTCATGGGTTCGCAAAGTCGGACACGACTGAGCGACTGAACTGAACTGAACTTGCTGTTATCATCACAGTCTTGACATTACTTAGTTTTGAAAGAATTAATTGGTTTAAAAGACTAAAGAATTTAAGTGTGCTAATACAGCATCACAGTGCAATGGACATTTTCTGGGTTATTGCATCCAATTATTTTAAGAAGGGTTCATATTATTGAAAAATTTTTACATCTCTAGAAATACTGCAAAAGTCTAATATCTTTATCTGACTGTTCATTAAAATGCTTAAGTCAGTGGGAAAAAAGAAAATTTGACATCAGCTGCCCACCTCTGCAATGATTATTCACTGCTTATATGATAATGGACAGGCAAGAACAATTTGGTACATTTCTGCATAACTAGTCCCTATTTTGCAGTTTCCATTTCTTCCCTTTCACTACAATGTGCTTTTAGCTCCTTATAAAGTTTATTTCTCCCAATTATTCCCTCCCCACTCCCATTTTTTAAGATTTACAATCTTATTCCTCTTCTCCAGAATGAATTTACCAAGTTCTAAAAGAGTCCTTTCCCTTGTAGGTCCACAATCTCTATGGCTGGCCATTTTTATCTTTTCTTCTTTTACTTTGGATTGGAGTATAGTTGATTAATAATGTTTTAGTTTCAGGTGTACAGCCAAGTGATTCAGTTATACATACACACGTATCTATTCGTTTTCAAATTATTTTCCCACTTAGGTTATTATAGAATATTGAGCAGAGTTTCCTGTGCTATACAGTAGGACCTTGTTGGTTAACTATTTTAAATATAGCACTGTGTACACATCAGTTCTGAACTCCCAATTTATCTCTCCCCTCACCTTTCTCCTTTGGTAACCATAAATTTGCTTTCTAAGTCTATGAGTCTTTGTTTTGTAAATATGTTTTATTTGTATTACCTTTTTTTTTGGTAAATTATTTATTTTAATTGGAGGCTAATTACTTTACAATATTGTAGTGGTTTTTGCCATACATTCACATGAATCAGCCATGGGCGTACATGTGTTCCCCATCCTGAACCCCCTCTCACCTCCCTCCCCATCCCATCCCTCAGGGTCATCCCAGTGCACCAGCCCTGAGCACCCTGTTTCATGCATCAAACCTGGACTGGTGATCTATTTCATATATGGTAATCATTTTCCAATGCTATTCTCTCAAATCATCCCACCCTCGCCCTCTCCCACAGAGTCCAAAAGTCTGTTCTTTACATCTGTGTCTCTTTTGCTGTCTCGCATATAGGGTCATCATTACCATCTTTCTAAATTCCATTTATATGTGTTAATATACTGTATTGGTGTTTTTCTTTCTGATATTTACTTTATAATAGGCTCCAGTTTTATCCACCTCATTAGAACTGATTCAAATGGATTCTTTTTAACAGTTGAGTAATATTCCATTGTGTATATGTGCCACAGCTTTCTTATTCATCCGTCTGCAGATGGACATCTAGGTTGCTTCCATGTCCTGGCTATTATAAACAGTGCTGTGATAAACACTGGAGTACACGTGTCTCTTTCAATTCTGTGTATTACCTTTTTTTTTTTTTTTTTTAAAAGAGTTAGCCTTGAATGAAAGCTTCTCTTTGCTCCTTTGGGCTGAGGGTGGAGAGGGAGAGGTGGAGCTAGCTGCAGGTAAACTGCAGTGAAGTTTGGCTTTGAATGTGACAGACATGAGCTGACCATGAGGGGAGAGTCCCATAAAATTCATTCTTTCAGTGGTGTATCTATTTCCAATGTCATGCCACTTGGCAAATATTCAATTTTGCTTGACCAACCTAACCTTATTTTTTTGGAGGCTGAATCCACTGAACACAAAAGTTGCAAAATGGCAGCCTGGGATAATATGTTAACCTCCAGGCAGGACTCCTTTGGCTCATAGAGTAAGTTTTTTAAAATGGCTTTTGATGGGAAGATCCTGTCAAGTTCCACATTTCTCATCTCTCCCTTTTGTCTCACCTCAAACCTGCTTCTCTCATTTCAGGGATCTCCCTGTCACCATGGGCTCCCTATTTCCTCTGTTAAAACTCAGTCCATTCTTAGCACATATCCCAGGGATGGAATGGTGAAAGCTTTCCACTTCTTTTGGTAAACTGTTCCACCCTAATAGGGATGCTTAATATCTTGCCTCGAACACAAACAACATGCTTCTCAGAATGAGTGGATGTTTTCAGTAAGATTTAAAGGCTCTTTTTTTCTTTTTTTTTACAACACATGCTTTAAAAAAGAAGTCTTCAATGTGTGTGAACCTACTTGACCTAACAATAACATTTTAAACTTTTTTTCTTCCTTTTTGTCACTCTTCACATCATCTGGGACATAGCTTGACAAATAGCTCTGAACCCTACAGCTACATTACACAGCTATCTAATGTCATATGTTTGATATTACTCCTGCTCTCATTCACCCCTTCTATTTTTAAGAATCATACATATGTAAAAAAGGTATCTGCAATTAAGATTTTATTTTATTCATGTCAGGTATAACAAGTGCAACTTGAATGTACAAACTCTGAACAAAACATAAAGAAAATAAAAACTAACAATGAAAAACTTTTTTTAAGCAGACTCATGCAAAGAAATGAAGGGGCCATGGCAGATGTCATGGGCCCTGTTTTACCTTGAATTACGACAAAAGCAAAGGACCACTACAAGACTTCCAACAGGGTGTGGGGCAGGGCAGATATCAAGGGAATCCTACATGAGAAAAAATGAGAGCAACTACAGAGAAAGGTGAATCTTTCCCCAGAATTCGGACAACATGCTACAAACTTACTTTCTACTTTTAAAATAGTCCTTGGATAAATATCCAATCCTGGAAATAGAAGTTACATACATAGGCTGATAAAATAATTTACCTTTTGCGTTGGAAATGCATTCTTGCAAAAGAAACACTACCAGCTCTCAGTTTATAGGGAATCAAGGGCTTTCAATTAAAGTGCATCTGTACGCTTCTATACTGAGGCAAGCACTTCTATGGAGAAAAGGGTCTCTCCAAAATGGAGCTTTAGGAAGTCACTTCCCTGATCCGTGAGCATTTAGAATGTTTGCCTCAACTGGGGTTGCTTCCTCAAATCTTGCCTCTTCAGTAAAATCTATACACTCTCTCTTTAGCCAACATTGAAGAAAACCTTTGGGTTTGGAGGACACTGCAAGGTCGAAGACAGAGCTCTTTTGGGATTAGTGTTTACATTAACAGAACGATCCCTTCACCTCTGCAAAGCACCAGTTATTTCAATGTCAATTAGAGAAAAGCTCAATATAATCTCATAAATAGTTCAAGATTATACAAACAGCGCCCCCTTCAAATATAACTGTATATTCCTTTGATATCACTGAAGTCCTGTAAACACACAGGGCACCACAATGTATGAGACTGATGCCATTCAAATATATCACCTTATTTATGTTTATATATTTTATTTTTTAATTCCATTATTTATATACACGTTTTTGGTAATTATAGTCAAGATGCTGGTGAAAGTAATTTGTTTAACATTTCATAATTGCGTGCAAAAGTAAAAACACTGATTTAAAGGAAGATAATTTTTACAACTATTCAGCCTCAATGAATCAGGACAAGCAGTTAGGCAATATCATGACTTGCAAAGTTATACTTAGCATAATGTTGCAATTCAAAATATGGCACAGAATTAACAATACAGATAACAGTCCCACTGGCTAAACTTAGCCAGGTTTTGACTAATTTGGTTTAAGTTGAAGTTTGATTATATAAAAAAGGTTCCTGAAAGTATTGAAAAAGAAACAGTGTACATGAAAGAGAATTCAACAATGTTTACAAAATGCCAAAAGTTCTTACTCTGCCCCCCCACTTTTTCCATAAATAATTAATGAAGTCCCCCTTCCCCCCACCCCCCAGCCTCAAAAAGATTTACAAAGATAAATTTAGCTCAGTGAACAGAACCGAAAGATGACTGTTGTTAGACAGTACCTGGTTAAAAGCTCAAGCACTTTTGTAAGAATTCATATATATTGTCTCTTGAGGAATATAAATAATCTGATAGCATTGCTCTTTAGATTTTTGGAGATTTCTCATTTAGAAGTTACAACTGTCTTTGTGCTTTGAGTAAAATATGAGCTTTAAAGCAGAAAGCTGATGGTATTCAAAATTCACCACCTTCAAAGTTCATTGTGAGAGTTCTTCTCTGCGGCTTTGAACATCAAGATAGAATTGAAAATTTTGAGCGCTGGGCCCAACTTAATGCTCATAATTTTCACAATGTCTGTTTGGGTCATAAGCAGAAACGCCTCTCCATCAATTTGCTAAAAGGGGAGGAAAAAAGACAAAAGATTGTGAGTTGACTGGACACAGGTCGTGGGACATATTCAAGGTTAAATCATCAGCTGTCTTCTCCATGTAACACTAGAACAGCACAGACAGGCAGTTCAGGTGTACAAACATTTTCTGATAAGCAGAGCTTTCTTATATGCAATAACACCCCCAAATAGGGACTGTGAGCAAAGTCAAACTTACGCATCTGAAAAATCAACCCACAGGAAAATGGGTTTCTCACAAGCTGCTTTGATGTGTAGCCATAAGGATAACCTCAGTTGGAAAGAAGTAAATTAAGAAACGACTTTCTAAAAACAGTAATTACTGCGATATATTGCTGGGTTTCTTTTTTGTTTATGCTTTCATAACACAGATAAACTGGTCTAACTCCAGAGATTGCTGAAGGCCCAAAACTCTGAAGGAAAATTTGGAACTTGGGGCTGTTGCCTCCCTTCATTGCTCTCTTCACTGTGCACTCATGGTTCTCTTCCAATGTTTTAACTCCACGAATTACAGCGATCAGCTCTTTGAATGTCTTTCTCAGGGCAAAAATGGATGAATATACTCATTCAACAAAAACTGATTAAGTACCCATTATATTTTAAATGGGCTTCCTAGGTGGTGCTAGGTAAAGAACCTGCCTGCCAATTCAGCAGCTGCAAGAGACCTGGGTTTGACCCCCGGGTCGGGAAGATCCTGGAGGAAGAAATGGCAAACCACTCCAGGATTCTTGCCTGGAGAATCCCCATGGACAGAGGAGCCTGGCAGGCTACAGTCTCTGTGGTCACAAATAGTCGGACACGACCGAGCACATATTCTAAATATTATTCTTGGGCCTGAGCATATAGCAGAGACTAAAACAGATAAAAACAAAACTAAACAAACAGAAACTCCTTGTACAGTTTACATTTTAGGAGTAGGAAAAACCCTAACAAGCAAATTAATTAGAATTACTAATTCTAAAAGGTGATTAGTGCTATGAGAAAACTGCTGGTTGAGGATATAAGTGGGCAGTGGAGTCCGGGGTGGACAGTCTAAAGGAGGACAGTTAGGATGGGACACTGAGAAGTGGAGTGAGCCTTGTGAACATCCAGAGGAAGAGCATGCCAGACAGACAGGAAAGCCGGAGTGTGTCTGGATAATGCGAGGAACGGCAAGGAGATCTGTGTGTGGAACAGTATCAGCAGGGAGCAGAGGACAAAGAGGTCAGGTGGTGAGAGAGGCGACGGAGCGTCACACTTTAGCCCCGGTGAGGATCTTGCTTTTACTCTGATTTAACTACTGGAAGGATCTGAACTGAGGAGAGATGTGTTCTGACTTAATGCTCCAGCAGAATCAGCCCAGCTATCCTGGAAATAAATTACAGAAGGGCAGAAGTAGAAGCAAGGCAGCTGGCTAGAAGTTACTGCTTTAATCCAACTGGCAGATGACGGTGACTCTGACCATAGAGGTCGTGGTGGAGAGAGAGCTGGAATCCTCATGCTTTTAAAATACACCCAATAGGGTTTTTCAACTGATTACATGTGGAGAGTATAAGAGAAACAGAAGTCAAGGATGGTTTCAGATAATAGCCCACATCTGCACTTTTTTGCCTTTCAGAAATGAAATACAAGACTTTAGATTTGCTTTCTGGTTTTTGTCTAGGACTCGAACCCCATGCCTGCAGACCTGGTGAGACATTTGAGAGCAAGGATCGTGTCCTATTACTTCTGAATTAACCCTCTCACCAGAGCATCACATGTAGTAACACACACATGGGAGGCATTTAACAAGAGTTCACAGGACGGAGAGTGGAATGAACGTTATGAATGACACGTGGACAGAGGACATTCACTGCATCATTCTTCAACAGAAGGCTCTGCCTCTGAGGCTATCTAGTTGGTGCCTGAGGAGTGTCTCCAAAGATAACATGAAGAAAGAAGTTATTCAAAGAAATAACAGATCATGTGAATTTGAATCTCACTTTACCTAAATAACAGAGCAATCTATATGGACTGTCTAGATATCAACAGAACCAAAAGTAGTGTTTATAAAATATATGTACTAGAAATTTATTTTTAAAACTGTTGCATCATTTTCAAAGGTTCTTTCAAAGAAAGAACAATGGCTCCCTGCAGGTATATAAGTCTGCTTAGGGATGGAAAATCGAATGAGAGTAACACAAAGACACTTAGGACTTGGGCCTTAAGAAGCTCAAAATCTGCGTAACTGCAAATTAAAGATCCACTGGAAAGAAAACAGAACATTTCTGAAATAACATAAGTCAGAAAAAGGCTGATGGAAATCAGATCCTTGTGCATTTTCACAGGCATCCACATAAAGCATAAATGATAGCTAACAGTATATTGACACTGGCGACTGGTGGCTGAGTTCTTGGCAGGCCCGACACTCTGTTGCAATGTTCTTAACAGAAAATGTGCCACTTTGAACAGTGGAGGCTAAACACAGGCCCAGACAAGATAACGTATTATTGCAGACAGCAGGGACAAAGACTTCTGAGATGACCCAGTCCTCACTGCACCTTCTGGGAGCCAAGAGCACGCGATAACGGACTGGTCTGCTTGGAGGAGCTGACAGGCAAGTGGTTTATTTTTAAAGGTCTTTAGTGAAAAGAGTTTCTGGCTTCTAGTGTAGTTAGAGGTCGAATTTCTTTTTGTCCTAATGCTCACTAGAGGTGGTATCATTATTAATCATCCCTTACATTGAAGTTTTGGACAGATGAAAAAAACTAATAAAATAATCTTCCAACGGCAGATGGTAATAAATGTAATGCATGTCAGTTAGTATAAACAACACAAGAAATGTGTAAGATCTAAGGGATTGTTTTAGCAATAATGGTAATATTAACTATAAGCATCAAATGAAGTTAATCTTGGTGTTAAAATGACACTTGAAAATTAAATAACGGGAGCTAGTTTTACTTTTAAAAAAATGAAACGTTGCGTATTTCTTGCTTTGGTTTCTTTCTGTGCTATATACTATATAAATATATATATGCTAGTATATATATAGTATATATATATTTATTTAGTATATATATATTTATTTATATTATATTTATTTATATTTATTATATATATATTTATTTAGTATATATATATTTATTTATATTATATTTATTTATATTTATTATAGTATATATATAGTATATATATATTTATTAGTATGCTAGTAAGTTTTGTGTTTGGTTTTTTAAATAATGAGTTTGTGCTACTGCTGTGGGGCATCATAAAATGGTACAAACATTTCCTTTACTCCTCATCTTACATGTTTTTATACAACTGATTAACGCTGCTTGTTAGACAACTCAGTATCACTTTGTCAATTTCAACATAACTCCTCTCTTTCCTCCTCTGCCAGTTTAGAATATTTCACTATTCACTGCATTTCAGTGCTGTGTCCACCATTAAGAAACATACTGCAATTCAGTTAAACACTTACTTCATCTTTAAATACCTTTCCATGCTCTTCACAACCAGGTAAGCTCTGTATGAATTCTGACACCTGTTAAAAAATAAAATCAAAATTCCATTTCTGAAACAGAAGCCAGACTCTAACTGGCACAGGTTCCAAATATCCAACCTATGTTTTCATTGTTTCTCTCAGAATAATTTCTTCTCTTTAAGAAAAAAAGACTAAGCCCCATATGCATTCATGTTGCGCACTCCTTAAGCTGGTACTCCTACATCAGGTCCCTGGAAGACAAGGAAAGTAAAACCTACCTCATCCGTACTCCATTTAGAAACTTTACTGGCAGGAATGCCGGCCACCGTGGGGAGAAGTTTGCTCTGCTGCTCCCAGCGCAGGGGCAGACATGGAATTGGGGACTTAAAGGACAGAAAGACGGCTGACCGACGCTGCGCCTGCTGTACGCTGCTTTCTTCCCGGGCACCTGGTTGACAGAAACAATGTGAACTCACTCTCTGAAAAGTAGCCAAAAAAAAAAGAAAAAAATCTCCAAATGCTACATGTGACCCCCAAACCACAAGTGGCAGGAATACCAGGTAAAAGCATTGGTTCAACATTACATTCACTGAGTAAATTACACTCTTCATTTTTACCGAAGGTCATCATAAGAAACCACCTAAAACTCAACTGACACATTTGTCATATTGTCATTACTGAAGACACGCGCCATTACATCATTCAGTGTTGCCTTTTTAATGCTTCAGGGAAGAAATCTGCACCCGAGCTTTAGTGACAAAGAAAATAACTCTCAACCTAGGAAATTATAGTTGGTACTCTTTTGCCTCTGGATGTCCTGGAAGTAAGAGGAAAGTATGCTCAAGTCCATCTACTGAGATTACCCTGCAGACACCATACCTGTTCTCTCCTTGTATCTCATCTCTGCTTTGTTCTTCCAGTTTCTATTTAGTAATTACACTGACTTTTTAAATAGCCATCTTATCTTTTTTGAAAATGGATGTGAAATTATTGCAATAAAAGTAAAACAGCAGAAATGCAAATGCTTTTATCCAAACCTAGTTTTCTCCTATTCTTCTAAAACAGCCTTTTTAATACATGATTATTTGTCCTTGGGACTCTTGACAGAGTTTGTTAATCACTATGTCCTAAGATCCTTTAGAAAAGAAATCTTTCCTGAAAACTACTTAACTCAAAGCCCTTCAGAAGAAAGGCACCTCCCTCACACTTAGTTCTCCCCTCTACCCACCAGCTCAGCTAGAAGCAGAAGCGGCAGCACACCCAGAATCCCCTGCAGTCATACCCCATGCCACAAAGAAACCACTTCCCCAACTTCTAACACCACTGCTTTTTGCCCTGGTTCTGAACTGCAGTTTGATGAAAATTCCACTTGGTATCTGGCTTTTTTTCTCTCAACCGTGTGTGCAATTCATCCACATTGCTGTATGTAGTTGTAGCTGACCTGCTCTTTGCTGTATGGCTTTTCATTGTTATGACTATTTCACAATTAATTTGGAGCTGATGAACATTTGAGTTGTCTCTAAGTTTTGGCCATGACTAACAGTGCTGCTGTGAACACTCTTGTATGTATCTTTTTTTGAATATATAAGGTATACCTTTCTGTTGCATATATACTGAAGAGTGGGGCTTTGTGGATATAGCATTTGTGTACTTTAAGCCTCAGCAAATTCTGCCAGTTTTCCAAAACAGCTGTAGAGTACACATCTACGAACAGTGTAAAAGTGTTCCACACGTTCCATACCCTCATCAACATGCAGTACTGTCTTTCTTGTTGTATTCATTTTAGTGAGTGTGTTGTGTTACACTTGTGGTTACAACTGTAATTGTCTGATAACAAAGTTGACAATATTTAAGTTATTATAAAGTGAGTTTATATATTAAAATTTTTTTTAACCTATACATGTATCCATTCTTCCCCCAACTCCCCTCCCATCCAAGCTGCCACATGACATTGAGTAGAGTTCCCTGAGCTACACAGTAGGTTCACCTCTTATCCATTTTAAATACAGCAGTGTGTACATGTTGATTCCAAGCCCCCTAACTATCCTTTCCTTTCCTCCTTTCCCGCTGATTAACATAAGGCTGTTCTCTAAGTCTGTTTTATTTTTTAAGTAAGTCCATTTGTATCATTTCTTTTTAGATTACGCATATAAGGGGTGTCCTATGGTATTTTTCTTTCCTGATTTCCTTCACACAGTTATCTCTAGGCCCATCCATGTTGCTGCAAATGGCATTATTGTGTATGGTAAAGATCAATATTCATGGTTTTCTTCCAGATGGATTTCTAATTGCCCAACCATGACTGAATGAAAAGAAATCCTTTCCCTGTTGTACTACAGTTCCAACTTAAAAATACATATAAATGTGCTACTAAAGATTTCTGATTCTGCTCCACTGGTGTCTTTATACCAATCCACGGATTTTAATAACCCCCATTTTATAAGTGTACTGATATCTGTGATCTAGATCTTCTTCAAGATTGCCTTGACTATCCTTACCCCTTTGCATTGCCAATTTTAGGATGGGCTTGTTAAAAAGAAATGCTAGGATTTAGACTACATCAATTTGGTGAGAGACAACATCTTCACAATATCAAGTCTTCCAACCCAAGAACAAAGTATCTCTCTTCATTTCTCTGGATCTTCTTTAATATCCTTCTTCAATGTTCTATCATTGTCATGTAGAGGTCTTGCATCTCTTTTGTTATTTTCATGTATCTGAGGCTTTCTGTTGCTATTATAAGTGGTACAATTTAAAATTTTATTTTTATTTGTCTATTTTTTTTGTCTGTGCTGGGTCTTCTTTGCTGCATGGGCTTGTTCTAGTTGCGGTATACAAGGCTGCTCTGCAATTGCAGTGCACTCATGGGATTCTCCAGGCAAGAATACTGGAGTGGGCTGCCATTCCCTTCTCCAGGGGATCTTCCCAACCCAGGCATCAAACCAGGGTGTCCTGCATTGCAGGCAGATTCTTTACCATCTGAGCCACTGAACCTGCCTAAAAATTTTATTTTTATTTATCTTATTTTTTCTGGCAGCACTGGGTTTTCTTTGCTGCATGGGCTTTTCTCTAGTTGCAGTAATCAGTGCTACTCTGCAGGTGCAGTGTGCGGGCTTCACTGCAGTGGTTTCTCTTGTTTCAGATTATGGTCTCTACAGCATGCGAGCTTCAGTAGTTGTGGCTCAGGAGATCCAGAGCAGAGGCTCAATAGTTGTGGCACACAGGCTTAGCTGCTCCACAGCATGTGGGATCTTCCTGGATCAGGGATCAAACCCATGTCTCCTGAATTGGCAGGCGGATTCTTTACCACTGACCCACCAGGGAAGCCTAGTGGTACAGTTTTTTTTAACCTATTTCCTACTGTTCTACTGTTGATCTTGAATAACTTTTCTCTTAAACTAGCCTAATCTAAATTTGAATTGCTCTGAATGTTAGAAAAGTCACTATGCTGAATTTGAAAAAACAAAAAAATCTGTCTTACTGGAGCTAACATGCACTAGCCCTGGTTCTACCTCAGTGAGCTCATATAGAAAACTGTTTCCTTGTGAAACATTTCAATTCTTCAAATATTTTATAAAAACCCTTCATGGTCCCTCTTTCCACATTTCATCCAGCAAATCTCACATAACTGGCAATTCTTTAAATATTTCATAAAAAACCCTTCATGGTCCCTCTTTCCACATTTCATCCAGCAAATCTCACATAACTGGCTTTAAGGTTTTAGGTCCTCATCCTGTTCTACTGAAAACATATTATGAGCCAAATCCCTTGCAATGCACAGAAACATGACTCCAGATTTTTATTTTAACATGTGATATACACTCAAATAAACGTGCACAGACTTTGGCTCACGTAGCTGGCTCAGTGGGAACAGTAGGGAAGAGTAGATCTGAATGTGTACAATGTGCTTCACAGAACAAAGCCTTTCATTCTGGAAGACATTTCTGCCACCATCATTTTATAAGGTCAGATTTCTTATCACCTTCCTCTCAAACTATTTACCTGCATGAAAAATAATACTTTCTAAGGAGTCTTCTGTATTTCGTGACATTTCCCGAGATGAAAATTTACTAAAGGTATATGGTCAACCTTTTTCTCCGCACTCTCTCACCCTAACCCTCCTTCCTTCCAGGGAAGAACACTAATTGAGTAACCAGCCCTCTAGAACACCTCTGACCAAGATAAGACTTTGGGAACAGACATTCTGCAAAGCAGAGCAACAAGATAGGTGGAACCTGATTTCTTGATCCTATTGAGCACCATTAAATCCTAGAGCACCTACCTTTGAACTTCCTCCATGTGAGAGAGAAATAAGCTGCTGTGTAAGCCATCTGTATGTATTTTATATCACACACACACATACATACCCCTAATCCTAATCACGACTAAGGTTTACTGCTATAGCATTTATAATAGTGAGAGACAGGGAATAACTAGCATAGATATACATCAGAGATTGGTTCATTAAATAATGCTTCATCAATCCACAGAGGCAATATTTGATATTATTTTATAATTAGAATAAATATTTATGTGAAAATGGCTGTAATGTTACATAGTTAAAACGCTGCAGGCTACAAAATAGCTAGTACAATATTTCAGATATTAAAAAATCCAAAATGCTGCCTGAAATTTAGAAAATGATGTGTTAGAAGATAAAATCACAGGTAATTTTGATTTTCTGCTATTTGATTTCTTGTATTTTCTAATTATTCTACAATAAATGTTATCTTGAAAATAATTATATAAAACCAAGGACTAATACTGAATAAACTATTTATTATTATTAAAAAATCATACCAAAAAAAATGAAAATCTTACTTTCATGACCTGGAAAGCAATTTAATGCATTTTTGGAAATATAGTATTAAAACATAAATTGCTGGGCTTCCTTAATATTAGAAGCAAGAAAATATTAGATGGGAATAGTGTCAGAGAAATAACTTTGTGGATCTTTGTATGGTTTTACCACTATTCATCTCTCTAGACAATCAAATGAGGACTATTTTCTTTTGTTGATACTTCATGAATGGATAGTAAAGGCCTGCTTCTATCATTTACAACTACTTACGTGGAAATCATTCACAGAGCAACAATTTACTCAGCACTTACAATGCAATTTGGAAACCTACATTAATACAGCATATCCTTGTAGACTTCCTTGAAATGAAGTTTAATAGATAAATAATGTGGTTATCCAAAGTAGAAATTTGCAAATACAAATGTCTGTCAATATAGGTATTAAAATTCTTGATTTGACTTTAGGGTAGGAAAAAGTGAAGTAGAAGATTAACTCTTGTGAGAAGAGAGATCTGATAAAGGTGATCCTGAAAGAAATATATCCTCCAACGTTTCACGTAGAATCAAGACAATAAATCTTCAGAATAGAGACTACCATGTAAACCAAAGATGAAATCTCCTAGTAGAAAGAGATGTCCTCATTATCACAGAACATGAGAACCTGCATCCTACAGGACTGTCCCCCTCAGGGGCCTGGAGAACCCCAGCAGAACCACAGGCAGCCCGAGTCCCAAAGAAAAGGATAAGTACTCTTCACACTCTCCGCTGGTTTCAGACTCAGATTCCACTCTGCTTCCTATTTCCAAGCCTCAACCATGACATGCCACTTGTCCCGACTCATTTTCATCCCTGTAAGCCAGTGACAGAAGTGAGACCAGAATCTTCAAATGCTTTGTTCCATTTTATTTTCAAAACATCACTGCTGCTGCTAAGTCGCTTCAGTCGTGTCCGACTCTGTGCGACCCCACAGACAGCAGCCCACCAGGCTCCGCCGTCCCTGGGATTCTCCAGGCAAGAACACTGGAGTGGGTTGCCATTGCCTTCTCCAATGCATGAAAGTGAAAAGTGAAAGTGAAGTCACTCAGTCGTGTCCGACTCTCCGCAACCCCATGGACTGCAGCCCACCAGGCTCCTCCGTCCTTGGGATTTTCCAGGCAAGAGTACTGGAGTGGGGTGCCATTGCCTTCTCCATCAAAATAGCACAAGGAGGTAGCTATCCTAGTCCTTTCTGTCCCAAAGACAAGAAAAACACATTGTCAGGGCAAAGCCCAAAGCCTCCCTGTGGTCATGGTCAAGGGGGTGAGTTTAAGAGTCTGATAAAACTGGCTTCCCAGGTGGCACTAGTGGTAAAGAACTCACCTGTCAATGCAGGAGACATGTGATACAGGTTTGATCCCTGGGTGGGGAAGATCCCATGGTGGAAGGCATGGCAACCCACTCCAGTATTCTTACCTGGAGAATTCCATGGACAGAGGAGCCTAGTGGGTTACAGTCCGTGGGGTTGCAAACAGTTGGACATGACTGAAGCAACTTAGCATGCACCCAAACCTGGATTTAAATCCCTGTTCTGTCACTAATCAGCTCTAAATTTTGGCTATCAGTGTAACTGAACTGTTGCAAGGATTACATGATATTTTTAAAAATGCTTATTCCACTATTTGACATGTAGTAAAGGCTCAGCAAAAGGGAGAAATTATTCCTATCTTGAAAGAAAGGCATATAACAGAGTATATTGAATATAAAAAGGCAAAAATGAAAAGGAGTCAATGGCCCTTCGAAGTTAATATTCCATGAGTCTATGAAAAAATGCTCTTAATGTGAAAGGGAAAAAGCCAGAAGAAATGGGATACATCTGTCAACCAATCTTTTTAATGGAGTTACACGCTGGTGACTAAATATAAGAAGGATGAACAATAACAGTGATTGGGCAGAATAAATGGATCACAACATCGAGGAATGTGGATAAACTTAGCTCCAAGATCATACACTAAAGCATTAAAAATATTTGAGGATCATTTCAAGGTTAACAACCAAAATAAAAACCAACTGCTATGAAAGCAAAAAGCAAGCCTGATTTTTCAAGTAAGAATCTAGAACGTTACAAAATAAAATTCAACTCTCTCTGCCCATCAGCATCCATGAGAAAGAACGTTTGCAGAAGGGAAAGAAAATTACACCTTTCCCAGGAATACAAGAGTTTAAATTTGAAGGTCAGTTTATAGGATCCTTTGTTAATGGGCCTTCCTACAATGGAAAAAAAGGAGTTATTTTATCTTTCAGGTAAAGGAAATAGAAGTCAGCTAATAGAGAAAGAAGAAAAATGTAATGAATTGTACTTAGTAAAGGTCTCCAAAGGCCCCATTCAGTAACGCAGTGGGAATCATCAAAAAGTTGAAAAGGTTCATAATCACACATATTGTATGGAATTAAACTGAAATAACAGAAGAAACAAGGTAGGAAGCTTTTTCTTAGGGGGAAGTGGTTTTAAAAATCAATTTGCTCTAAGACTCCAAACAAAATAGCTCTCATGGGCTTCAGTTCAGTTCAGTTCAGTCCAGTCGCTCAGTCATGTCTGACTCTTTGCTTACTGTGTCTTAAATCCTACTGGCTATAAGGAATATAGGGTGACTTGTTTTCAGTCTTGATGTTGTTTAGTCGCTAAATCGTATCCGACTCTTTGTGACTCTATGGGCTGCAGCATGCCAGGCTTCCCTGTCCTTCACTATCTCAGAGTTTCCTCAAACTCATGTTATTGAGTCAGTAATGCCATCCAACCATTTCATCCTTTGTCACCCTCTTCTTCTGCCTTCAGTCTTTCCCAGCATCAGGGTCTTTTCCAATGAGTCAGCTCATCACATCAGGGGGACAAAATATTGGAGCTTCATCTTCAGCATCAGTCCTTCCAAAGAATATTCAGAGTTGATTTCCTTTAGGATTGACTGGTTTGAATTCTTTGTTGTCTAAGGGACTCTCAAAAGTCTCCTCCAGCACCACAAGTGGAAAGCATCAGTTCTTTGGCCCTCAGCCTTCTTTACGGTCCAACTCTCACATCCGTACATGACTACTGGAGACACCACAGCTGTGACAAACTGCAAGAGGATTTCTCTCCTGTCTCCTATGCTACCCCCTAACCAAGCTAGATCTGGGAAGGGCTGCTTCCACCCTGGGGAAGGGCACTGTGAATGAACACTAGGGAGCACATACTAAGCTCAGCATACCTACCTGACCCTCAAGCTCAAGTGTGAAAGAGGAATTCTACCATTGCCAATGGGAGCATTGAGAGGTAATTTTCTTCACAAAAAACGTGGGGAAACTTCTCTGCACTCAAAAATGATTAAAAGAAAATCACTATGAGGCCTTTGATAAAAAGTTACACAAAACATCGGGAAAGGAGCATTAAATTATCGACAGAAGAGTTTCATGATTTTTAGGAAGGCACAAGGGAACATGACCTCTACAAGACAAAAACAGGTTATGAAAAGAAAAAAAAAAAACCAAAAAACAAGCTAGTGTAGGAAATTAAAGGAAAAAAAACCACTATTAAAATTCATGTTAAAGGCAGTAAATAGCAGACTTGACAAAGCAAGAGTAAGATATTCCAACTTGAGATATATGTTTAGAATATTAAAAAAAGTGTAAGTTGTTGAAATACTATAATGCTTCCAAGTTGGATGGTAATAGGCCCCTCCACCCTCAGAAGTCAGGCACTTGAGGGACTTCCCTAAGACGCTGCAACTAAGTACACCATGGAGCCTCCAAACTGCTACAGCACTAAAGCTGGTGTTTGTTTTAACTGTCCGGTGCAAATTTGGTTGTCAAGTTCAGTTCAGTTCAGTTCAGTTCAGTTGCTCAGTCGTGTCCGACTCTCTGCGACCCCATGAATCACAGCACGCCAGGCCTCCCTGTCCATCACCAACTCCTGGAGCTCACTCAAACTCATGTCCACAGAATCGGTGATGCCATCCAGCCATCTCATTCTTTGTTGTCCCCTTCTTCTCCCGCCCCCAACCTTTCCCAGCATCAGAGTCTTTTCCAGTGAGTCAACTCGTGGCATGAAGTGGCCGAAGTATTGCAGCTTCAGCTTCAGCATCAGTCCCTCCAATGAACACCCAGGATCGATCTCCCTTAGAATGGACTGGTTGGATCTCCTTGCGGTACAAGGGACTCTCAAGAGTCTTCTCCAACACCACAGTTCAAAAGCATCGATTCTTCGGCGATCAGCTTTCTTCACAGTCCAACTCTCACATCCATACATGACCACGGAAAAAACCATAGCCTTGACTAGACGGACCTTTGTTGGCAAAGTAATGTCTCTGCTTTTTAATATATTATCAAGGTTGGTCATAACTTTCCTTCCAAGGAGTAAGTGTCTTTTAATTTCATGGCTGCAATCAGCATCTGCAGTGATTTTGGAGCCCAAAAAAATAAAGTCTGACACTGTTTCCACTGTTTTTCCATCTATTTCCCATGAAGTGATGGGACCAGATGCCATGATCTTTGTTTTCTGAATGTTGAGCTTCAAGCCAACCTTTTCACTCTCCTCTTTCACTTTCATCAAGAGGCTTTTGAGTTCCTCCTCACTTTCTGCCATAAGGGTAGTGTCATCTGCATATCTGAGGTTATTGATATTTCTCCCAGCAATCTTGATTCTAGCTTGTACTCTTCCAGCCCAGCGTTCCTCATGATGTACTCTGCATAGAAGTTAAATAAGCAAGGTGACAATATACAGCCTTGACGCACTCCTTTTCCTATTTGGAACCAGTCTGTTGTTCCATGTACAGTTCTGACTGTTGCTTCCTGACCTGAATACAGGTTTCTCAAGAGGCAAGTCAGGTGGTCTGGTATTCCCATCTCTTTCAGAATGTTCCACTGTTTATTGTGATCCACACAGTCAAAGGCTTTGGCATAGTCAATGAAGCAGAAATAGATGTTTTTCTGGAACTCTCTTGCTTTCTCCATGATCCAGCAGATGTTGGCAATTTGATCTCTGGTGCCTCTGCCTTTTCTAAAACCTGCTTGAACATCTGGGAGTTCACGGTTCACATATTGCTGAAGCCTGGCTTGGAGAATTTTGAGCATGACTTTACTAGAGTGTGAGATGAGTGCAATTGTGCGGTAGTTTGAGCATTCTTTGGCATTCCCTTTCTTTGGGATTGGAATGAAGACTGACCTTTTCCAGTCCTGTGGCCACTGCTGAGTTTTCCAAATTTGCTGGCATATTGAGTGAAGCACTTTCACAGCATCATCTTTCAAGATTTGAAATAGCTCATTTGGAATTCCATCACCTCCACTAGCTTTGTTCGTAGTGATGCTTTCTAAGGCCCACTTGACTTCACATTCCAAGATGTCTGGCTCTAGCTCAGTGATCACGTTATCGTGACTATATTGGTCGTGAAGATCTTTTTTGTACAGTTCTTCTCTGTATTCTTGCCACCTCTTCTTAATATCTTCTGCTTCTGTTAGGTCCATACCATTTCTGTCCTTTATCGAGCCCATCTTTGCATGAAATGTTCCCTTGGTATCTCTAATTTTCTTGAAGAGATCTCTTGTTTTTCCCATTCTGTTGTTTTCCTCTATTTCTTTGCATTGATCACTGAGGAAGGCTTTCTTATCTCTCCTTCTTTGGAACTCTGCATTCAGATGCTTATATCTTTCCTTTTCTCCTTTGCTTTTCGCTTCTCTTCTTTTCACAGCTATTTGTAAGGCCTCCTCAGACAGCCATTTCGCTCTTTTGCATTTCTTTTCCATGGGGATGGTCTTGGTCCCTGTCTCCTGTACAATGTCACGAACCTCCGTCCAGAGTTCATCAGGCACTCTATCAGATCTAGTCCCTTAAATCTATTCCTCATTTCCACTGTACAATCATATGGGATTTGATTTAGGTCATATCTGAATGGTCTAGTGGTTTTCCCTACTTTCTTCAATTTAAGTCTGAATTTGGCAATAAGGAGTTCATGATCTGAGCCACAGTCAGCTCCTGGTCTTGTTTTTGCTAACTGTATACAGCTTCTCCATCTTTGGCTGCAAAGAATATAATCAATCTGATTTCGGTGTTGACCATCCGGCCCCGGCGGCCCTGGCGGCCGCGGCGCAACCAACCACGCCCAGAGGCGCGGCCGAGAGGAGCTACCCCACGCCTGAGGCCAGGGCCAGCGGCCGAGGCGAGCTGCCCCACGTCCAACAGGCAGTGGCTGCACGGGCACAGGAGGGCCGAGAGGAGCTACTCCACCTTCAAGGTCAGGAGGGGCGGCCTTGAGGAGATACTCCTCGTCCAAGGTAAGGTACAGCGGCTGCACTTTGTTGGAGCAGCTGTGAAGAGATTTTCCACGACCAAGGTAAGAGAAACGCAAATAAGACGGTAGGTATTGCGAGGGGGCATCAGAGGGCAGACACACTGAAATCATAATCACAGGAAACTAGTTGATCTGATCACATGGTTGTCAAACTGACTGTTAAATATTTTGAATATCATCCTTTGGATCTAACCCAATAAAGGTATTACCAGTCAAAAAGCAGAGCCATCACTTTGCCAAACAAGGTCCATTTGGTCAAAGCTATGCTTTCTGAGGTAGTCGTGTATGGATATGAGAATTGGACCATAAAGAAGGCTAAGCACCACAGAATTAATGCTTTCAAATTGTGATGCTGCAAAGACTCTTGAGAGTCCCTTGAACTGCAAGGAGATCAAACTGGTCAATCCTAAAGGAAATCATCCCTGAATATTCGTTGGAAGGACTGATGCTAAAGCTGAAGCTCCAATACTCTGCCACCTGATGCAAAGAGCCAACTCATTGGGAAACACCCTGATGCAGGGAAAGATTGAAGACAAAAGGAGAAGGGGGTGGCAAAGGATGAGATGGTTTGAGAGCATCATTGACTCAATGGACATGAATATGAGCAAACTCCGGGAGAGAGTGAAGGACAGGGGAGCCTGGCATACTGCAGTTTGTGAGGTTGCAAAGAGCCTGACATGACTTGGTGACGGAACAGCAACAATACCAACTAAGAAAAATGATAACGGAAGGAAGTTTTCTGGATTAAAAAAAAAAAAGCAAGCTCATGACATCTCAGGCAAAATAATGAAAGAAGACTGAATTTAGGAGTCAGATTCATTGTTCAAAACCAAAAGATTAGATTTAATTTGGCTGGCCTAATCCCACATATGTGAAAGGATACTCTGTTTTTCATTGTTTGATTTTTCTTACAGGAAAGTCAGAGACCAAGTGGAGCAGACGTGTTGTATGAGCCAGGTGCAGCAGACACTGCGGTGTGCCACCCAAATCCCCCTTCAGAACTGGGACATTTCATTTTCCTACTTTCTGACTGCTGATGCATCACAGCTACCTCCCTCTCCAGAAACTGCCCTAAGCCAAAGGGAGGTTCCTTGCTCAAAGGGAGCTTCCTGCCCCTCTCAGCCAATACCCAAGGAGTGGTCAATGCAAAAATACAAAGGTTGGATTCTCCTGCCTAAATTTGGGATAATTCTGAAGATTCATCCAGAATTCCTTATGGGATCAACTGAGGCTCTGCTGTAACTGCATCACAACTCAACTTCTCATTCTGCGCACTGTTGCTTCTCTCCCTCTCCCATTGGTATTGCTCCCGAGTACCCACTAACAAAACTCCTGCACGCAACACTCTCAATGTCTGCTAACAGAGAGCCCCATCTGAGACACTAGGTCACGGCTCTATACCTGAGAGGCAGAAGGACAGAAAGAACTAAACACATCCACACACTGACTAGGATCTGAGATAGCCCCAACATCACCAAGATACAGGAGTTCTCAAATACCATAAGAGCTCATTTTGTACTGAAGGTTCATGGGGTCCCGGGAAAGACAACCAACAAACTCTTATATGGTAAGGTCAGCAGGTGAAATTCAAATCTTTTCCATACAGAATGAATCTGGAAAAAATTTCAAAAAAATTATAATCCAAAGCTAAGAAAGCCGTTAAATAAAAGCTAACAGTGATAACATGATTTTACTACAGAAAAAATTAATTTTATGAAAGTTTGACATAAAATGTTTCAAAAATCTGGAAATGAAGGGAAGTTATCAAACTCATTTTAGGAGGCTAAAACTGGATGAGATATTAATAGGCGATCTCACTTAGGAACATATGTGCAAAAATTCTCAAAGCAGCTTGTCTTTATGAGACTCCCTTTCACTAATGAAAAATAAGACAGCATAATATGCATACTAAACTACAGGTTTTGTAGGTGAGAAAACCACTAAAGGGTTATATATGAATCTTAGCAATGTTTGGAAAGAATAATAAAACAGAAAAAGATAATTCAAATCAAGAAAAACAGGATAAAAATATACAAAGTTTGAATACACAAAACCACCATGAAAAAGGAAGAACACCATGCATATCACATTAACAAACCAAAAATTCTCTATTACACAGACTATTTCGAGGTGGGTGGGGGGGAAGGATCAAAATCAGCTCAGCAAATCAAGTGAAAAGTGAATTACATCACCAAGTTAGGAAGAAACGGAAAAGGCTGAGAATCACTACTCCCTCAAAAAGTTCAGCGCCCAGAAGATTTTACTATGATGCTATCTAAACTTCCAGTGATCAGATAGCTGCACACAATAGACACTTACTTCACAATGCTACCACCCCTGCTACTACCACTGCTGGTACAGCTAACGCTGCTGCCACTGACGCATTCATTTCTCGTAATAATCCAGTGATGTGGGCACTGCTGAGAAGCTGAGATACAGAGATGTCAAATGCTTTCCCTGGAGCCAGCCACACAGCTGGTACTGGTGGAGCTGAGACAAGAATGAAGGCTGTGCTCCTAACCACCATTCACAAAGAAAGGCTGACGCGTTGGATTAAGAACCCAAGTGGCGCTAGTGGTACAGAATTCACCTGCCAATGTAGGAGACATGAATTCAATCCCTAGGTCAGGAAAATCCCCTGGAGTAGGAAATGGCAACTAACTCCAGGCTTCTTGCCCAGAAAATGCCACGGACAGAGGAGCTTGGCAGGCTATAATCCATGGGGTCACAAAGAGTCAGACACAGCTGAGCACAACAGCACAATACCTTGATGACAAAACCTTCGTAAATTAAGTGTTTTTCTTTTCCTTTCTAAGTGACTGGAAACATTTTAAATAATCAAATACTTGCATAGCACTTATTATGTACCAGGCGCTGTTCTAAGCAAGTTACAAATGTCACTGTGCTCAATCCCCATAACAACTGTGGGAGGGACTACCTCCATCAACCTTTTGGGCAGATAAGGAAACAAGCACTGAAAAGTACTCAGTGAAATGTCTAAGGTTACACAGTGAACAGGTGGGAGATCACAGATGAAACCCTGGCCATCTGGAGGGGTTTGTATATGGTGTAAGATTAAACACTATAAAATACGCTGAGGACAGCAGAGGATACAGCTTTTAAATTAACCATAAATTACTGCTTTATGAAAATCAGATACAGAAATCAAGGCACCACTTACAGAATAGGTCATTACAGGCAAACAGTCCTCAGGTGTCATTCTATAATCTTACAAATAATCTAAACCCAAAAAAGCACATGACAAGCAAAGTCCCCAGAGGCAATCATTAAAATCATAATCCAGCTAACACGTTTTATAAAAATAAATAGTAATTATAAAGCCATGTGTAAATTATAAATACAAGTTATACTATGAACAACAGTCATTACAACTTCATTGCTCAATTAAACTACTGTAATATCTATTCAGCAAAGATATAAGACAAGTTACTTTCTCCAGTACAACTTAAAACATTTGCTCAAGTGATTTTCTTTTCATTTTGTGGTATTAGATTAAGACCATATTACTTCTATTTGTATGTCAACATGGTCTGAGATGAGTCTGAAACATATGAAGCAAATGACATCAACAATGTTAAAAAATAAAAAACATGGAGCAAATAGAAGGCCTTAATCAAACTCTATACACAATATTCTACACATATGTGAAAGAGACTATAAATACAGGTCACAGATGGATCCGTATCACTATGAATTGTATACCAAAATTATCCTGAACAATAAACTTTTATTGCCTGCACTAACAGAACCAACCAAATGAAGTTTGTATTTAATATAAAAGGGACTGCTACATTCCAGTTTTGATTGCTGAGTATTAATCGTAATACCTATCAATAATATGAGAATATTATGGGTACCTCTGGCTTCATGTGGTGTCCTCAACTCA
This sequence comes from Moschus berezovskii, assembly GCF_049115385.1. Lineage (NCBI taxonomy): Eukaryota > Metazoa > Chordata > Mammalia > Artiodactyla > Moschidae > Moschus > Moschus berezovskii. The sequence continues at coordinate 75,443,025 of NC_142469.1, read as the reverse complement.
CTCTCCGTTCTCTCTTCAAAGTCTTCTTTGACATCCTCAGCACGCTGGTCTCTGAGAAAAATAGAAATGTTTAAAGAAATGGTTCAACACAGCACCTCAGAAGCTGTTTTTTAAAATTTAAAAACCAATGATATCATTAAAATGTTAGGATTTTTAGTTTTATTAATAAGCAGTTAATACTAATAACACCAATAAATGTTCATTTCCTTCATTATCAATTTTCATTCACTGTTCAGAAAGCTAAGAATGTTTTATTAAGGCTAACTATTCTGAAAAATGTGGCTACTGAATAGGTCAACTTCAAACTGGGACACATGTTCATAAGGAATATTATGTGCACTGTTTGGTAAGACTACAATTTTCAGGAAGAAGAGGGTTTTAAAGTCCACATCATTTAATCAAGTCACCATATACTACTCAGCTCTGGGATTTGAGACTGAGATTGCTCAGGAGAATCAACTCAATTCTAGGAAGCTTTTCCTGGCTTAATTAGGTTAAATGCATAGGCTGAACTGATTCCATCTCTTTCTGACCAGGAATGACCTAACACTAATCGAACCATGCCGTGAATGCTCTAAAATGGAATGGACCCATTACAATCCTAATTCAGAGCTTTACCCTGAAGTCAGGGACAAAAATGGCTTTAAAGGAAACCAGAGCCAGGCTATGTATATTTTCTTTAAAACTAAATTTCAGGGATTTAAAAATTTTAACCTAATCTATTACATACTCAGGGTTCAAAATGAATACTTCATAGTATTTTATAATCCTCTGTACTGATGTTCTGTTGTTTCATATGCTATTACCTTTACAAATATATCCTTAGTTTCTTGAAGACTCAGACCACACTTTTGTTCAATGTTAAGAAAAGGGAAAACACCTTTGAAGCCAAATACCCCAACAAAATATAAAAAGAGTTTTATAATCTTAATTACTGAGGCACTTATTTATTTCCTGTTTATAACAACAGTAATTTGACATAACGATGCCAACACAGTAAGCACGTGATAAATAAAATATTCACTACTTCTTTTCTTAGAAAGATCACTTCCAGAGATATGTGAAATTTCATTGTAATCTGAGCTCCCTGGCTTAATTTATACTAAAAACAATCTTTACAACTGCTGAAGGATACTTGCTTATTTGAGAATGGAAAGAATCACTTTTATCATGCAATAAAATTTTTTTCGAAGAAAAATCAATGAATGACTATGGAGGCTCATACTCCATGGAAAGAGGGGAGATAGAGGTATAGTGAAAACAAGTAGGAAAATTAATGATAACTGGGAAAAGGACATTAAGTGATAATAGAAAACTGTCTTCTATGTAAAAAGAATTGATAATTATATGTTAAAATCACATTATGCTAAAAATAGCTTATGTGATCTTCTGCACTTGTTTCATATTAAACTGCAAATAATAGTTTTTGAGTCCACAAATTTATCCCAGTTATTGTGGCCACTGAAAAAAGTGGTCTGTGGGTAGCTAATCTTAATGCTTGTTATAAACAATCACACATTAGAGTGATGGATCTTAAAACTGGCATTTTTCTAAGTCAAAGGAAATAAATTCCCAATTAATTAGCATAATTACCTAAAAGCTTTAATGAATGGTTAAAAAACCCCAAATAAAATACCCCAAAAAGAAAACAAAAACCAAAGCCCAAACTGAGTCCAAAGGCTAAAATTAATTCCTAGATTTTTCTGTATATTTCATTTTTTATGATTTAAATTGTCCACTGATAATTAATGCTTATTTTTGTGGTTTCAGTAAAGTATATTATATATTCCTTTAAAGTAAACTTTATTAAAATAAAGCTATAAGACCAAAGTATGAGGAAAGTTCTTTTGTATTCTTATGCCCAAATACGATACGGATGATTTATGAAATGTAGGAAAAGAATCGTTTTCTAGGAGGAAACAGAAATAGAAAAGGAAAATAATATGTTTGACCCCAAAAGTTTCTTTGCGCCTGAATCTTCCATAATCTATCCCCAAAGAGATGCAAAAAAGAAACTTTCTGTTCTTATTCACATTGCTTAATTACAGAAGCATGTTCATTACTTTAAACTTATGATATTTCATTAAATTTAACCCATATAGACTTGGGAATATATAAATATGGATATTTATTTGCACCAAAACAGAACACAAGAAAGGTTTACTGAATGTTTTATTTCCAATTAATATATTGAGCCTGTTAACTCCTTAAACTTAAAAGTGATTAAGTCCCCTAGGGTTCTTATGTTTCCTTTAGTGAGATGGTTGGTTGGTGGTGTGAGGTCTATCTGAATAGTCTATTAGAACAGGTATTATGAAATAGATGGATGAACAGAGCCCCTGAAGGAAGCAGACTGCTGATCAAGCACATACAGAAATGTGGAAATAGTATTAATGATAAGTAATAAGAAAAGTTAATATACTTAAGAACACACTATGCACCAAGATTGGCTGAGTTCTTTACATGTCTGATATTTCATAACAATCACTGGAAGAAGGTTCTGTTGTTACATTCACTGAAACTTCGAGGTTAATCCCAAATTTTCAGAACCAGTACAGAACCAGGTCTTAACACACCAAGATCTATACTTAGAAACAATTATTATTTGTTTTTTACCCTTGTGTTTCTCCAGAATACAGTATACATCCCTATTATATACACTTAAAGGAAACTTGCCTTCTTGTATCAGAATCTTATTAAAATTTTCAACTGTCTTTTACTGATAAGGTTAGGAATGAAGAATCTGACTCATTAATATCCTTTCTTATTTTATATTTTACTTAAAAATCACTTTCTGAATTGGACAACCAGTATTTCTCTCACCCGTAAGTTTAGAAATTTCATTGCTAATTCTGATTCAATAGGTACTGTTATGAATTTCTTTCTCTATGCAAAAATGAAATTCTTTATTGAGGATATTAACTTTCCAAGTAAAAAGTTATTCCAGCTATACCGTCTTCCAATTATAAACAAAACATGTTTATATCAGAATGTCAAAACTCTGTGATAATATTATTACACACTCTGGAACATAATACAAGATATGCTTATTGAAGATTTTTTTTAAATGACAACCCAAAATATTTTTATGTTGTACTTTAATAGTATGATTTTGCTCTACTTTAAAATTCTTATCTTCTCCTCTGGATCACCATTTTTCATTACCAACAATTTCTATTAGGAAGGGAGCACAAGCTGATTAGGCCCAGAGTGTGTATTATAACGTAGAGAAAGCAGCCCAGCAATGGTCTTTGAAGGTGAATAGACCTGGTTCAACTTTCAGCTCTGCTACTTACTAGTCCTATATGACCTTCAGCAAGTTACTGAGCTTCCCTAACCCTCAGTTGCATCTTCTGTAAAACAAGGATAATAAATCCTTTAACTCACAGGCATTTTGGAGGACTCAACATAAATAATGTATAAGAAGTGCTTAACACACAGCCAGACACAGAAGCAGGAGCATGATAAATGTTTCCCTTGGGATTTGAGAATTTTTAAGAACCAATTTATTTCAACATTTCTTTAGCCTGAATTAAAATATAATCATATCATATTTAGCTATAGAAGCATATATATTTAGCTGATTATATTTCAATTCAGGCTAAACAAATGTTGAAATAAATTGGTTCTTAAAAATGCTCAAATCCCAAGGGAGACTACTGTACTCCAGGCACTTTCCTAAGTGCTTTTACCTGTGTTAGATCATTTAATTCTCATAATGTCTATGTGAGGCAGATGCTGTTCTTACATTCCCATTCTAGAGACAAACCCCTCTTGGTAACACGTTTACACAGCTAGGATGCAGCAGCCAAGGAAGTCTGACTCTAGTCTGGTTCATAACCATTTCTCTAAAGGTTGTTTTAAAACCTGAGAAAAACAGGTTACATAAAGAAAACAGATGTCAGTAAACAATTTTATCCTAAAATATAAGTAATTCTTAAATATTAAGTTACCATTTATCATGCTCCTACTTATATCTTACTCAAGGGCTTCCCCAGTGGCTCAGTAAAGAATCCACCTGCAATGCAGGAGACCTGGGTTCAATCCCTGGATCGGGAAGATCCCCTGGAGGAGGGCATGGCAACCCACTTCCATATGCTTGCCAGGAGAATACCCATGGGCAGAGGAACCTGGCGGGCTCTTGTCTCTGGGGGTTGCAAAGAGTCGGACACGACTGAGTGACTGAACTGAACTGAGCAACCAAGCACAAAATCTTAGTCTGTAGGCTTTTAATTAAGACAGTGGAATCCACTCAAATGGAAAATGTTTTCTTTCTGAATCAGCATCCTTTTTTTTTTTCCCCTCTATAATTATGTGTCATGCTTTAGATGTCTTACTATCTTACTCAAATTAGACTTTGTGGTAAATATTAGTGAAACAAACATTAGAAGAGTAAATACATAGCAACAGGATAGCATTTGAATGCAAACAGCTGGATTTCTTCAAGCTTATTTTTCATTTAAAAACAATCCCTAGCCAGTTATGTTTCAATTAGTCATCAGTCTGTTAAAAATAATACTGAAAAAATATGAAACAATTATTCTGTTTCAATTCAGGGATTTCAGCCAGCTAACTCCAGCATGAATTTGTCTTGGCTCATGCCTCAAAACCATTCCATCCTTCTCCTTCCAGAACAGCTTACTCTAGTCTCACTGGGGCTTTGTTAGAACTGTAAATTACCTGTACTTCCAGGAACAAGTGGGGATACAGTGAATGTTGTGAGAGCTGTAAAACATGTAGTTTATTAATTTGAATATTAAAAGGATGTCTCTTTGCATACCCCCAGCACTTTGAAAAAAAATTTTCCGGGCTGAGGTCACTAACACGTAAAAAAATCAAATGGAAATCTTAGAGTAATATGTTAGAGGAACTTTAAAATTAGAGAACCTGAAATCATCTCCAAAGTCCTCCTACAAATGAAGAGAAGATTGTGCTGATTGTGCCTAAACAAGGGGGTTGCCACATTCAAAGGGATTTGAAAAAAATGACAAGTAAAACTTTCATGTCTACAGTTAACATTTGAATAAAGATATTTAAAAATTAAATTCCTTTTGAGACAATACACGAACAATAGTTTTAACAGCATTTTTCCTAAACACAGCTCAGGAAAGGTCAACACAGTTTACTATTTACCTAATAACTACAAATAAAAATTTTTGATTAATAAGGCTGCGTGCACGCTAAGTCACTTCAGTTGTGTCCAACTCTTTGCAACCCTATGGACTGTAGCCTGCCAGGTTACTCTGTCCAAGTAATTCTCCAGGAAAGAATACTGGATTGGGTTGCCATGCCCTCTTCCAAGGGATCTGCCCAACCCAGGGCTTGAATCCACGCTTCTTGCCTCTCCTGCACTGGCAGTCGGGTGTTTACCACTAGCGCCACCTGGGAAGCCCTAATTAATAAGGCTCAGTCAGTCAGTCAGTTCAGTCGCTCAGTTGTGTCCGACTCTCTGCAACCCCATGGATCACAGCACACCAGGCCTCCCTGTCCATCACCAACTCCCAGAGTTCACTCAAACTCATGTCCATAGAGTCGGTGATGCCCTCCAGCCATCTCATCCTCTGTCGTCCCCTTCTCCTCCCGCCCCCAACCTTTCCCAGCATCAGAGTCTTTTCCAGTGAGTCAACTCGCCGCATGAGGTGGCCACAGTATTGGAGTTTCAGCTTCAGCATCAGTCCTTCCAATGAACACCCAGGATTGATCTCTTTTAGAATGGACTGGTTGGATCTCCTTGCAGTCCAAGGGACTCTCAAGAGTCTTCTCCAGCACCACAGTTCAAAAGCATCAATTCTTCGGCGATCAGCTTTCTTCACAGTCCAACTCTCACATCCATACATGACCACAGGAAAAACCATAACCTTGACTAGACGGACCTTTGTTGGCAAAATAATATCTCTGCTTTTTAATATACTATCAAGGTTGGTCATAACTTTCCTTCCAAGGAGTAAGAGTCTTTTAATTTCATGGCTGCAATCAGCATCTGCAGTGATTTTGGAGCCCCAAAAAATAAAGTCTGACACTGTTTCCACTGTTTTTCCATCTATTTCCCATGAAGTGATGGGACCAGATGCCATGATCTTTGTTTTCTGAATGTTGAGCTTCAAGCCAACCTTTTCACTCTCCTCTTTCACTTTCATCAAGAGGCTTTTGAGTTCCTCTTCACTTTCTGCCATAAGGGTGGTGTCATCTGCATATCTGAGGTTATTGATATTTCTCCCAGCAATCTTAATTCCAGCTTGTGCTTCTTCCAGCCCAGCGTTCCTCATGATGTACTCTGCATAGAAGTTAAATAAGCAAGGTGACAATATACAACCTTGACGTACTCCTTTTCCTATTTGGAACCAGTCTGTTGTTTCATATACAGTTCTGACTGTTGTTTCCTGACCTGCATACAGGTTTCTCAAGAGGCAGGTCAGGTGGTCTGGTATTCCCATCTCTTTCAGAATGTTCCACAGTTTCTTGTGATCCACACAGTCAAAGGCTTTGGCATAGTTAATGAAGCAGAAATAGATGTTTTTCTGGAACTCTCTTGCTTTCTCCATGATCCAGCAGATGTTGGCAATTTGATCTCTGGTGCCTCTGCCTTTTCTAAAACCTGCTTGAACATCTGGGAGTTCTCGGTTCACATATTGCTGAAGCCTGGCTTGGAGAATTAATAAGGCTACTAAGTTATAATTATCATAAGGAACATGTTAGTGAAGAAAGGAATATAATGAGTAAGTAAATATAGTGGATGTTATCAAGATGCCAAGGAAACTCCCCATTAAAATGAATTCCTCAATTAATTTATCAATTTTTGTATAAAATATAAAGCCCTAACCCATAACGTGAGATTTGGGAAATAAAGATCATGTCGTAAGAAGAGCAGGACTGCACTGCTCTCACGCTGCTGCCATAGAAAAGGAGAACAGATGTCATTTTCTAGTGTATATAAAAGCAGCTCCTGAGACAAAAATAAATGCTATTCGAGGAGATAAAATAAGACCCTGTTACAATATTGTTCTAACAACTTCCCATGCATCAACAATAACACAGTCATCTTTTCCTTACACTCTGAATGGGTGCCCTGATGTCACAGTAGTTGGCATCTGGATTGCAAGTGTTTTAATAACCCAGTTCCTCCCTAGTGCACACAAACAACTGCACAGATTTGATGCAGATTCCCAAGAACTGGAATATTTGAAAAGTTTCACAGTTCCTAATCCGTATCTGGCAGCATATCAACTAAAGGTTGGGGCGGGGGAGAGGCTTTACAATAGGCAGGGGATGCCCACAGATTAAAGGGACTTTCTGAGTCATCAATACCAGGTCCTCATGACCAGAGTACCTTACGAAGCAAAACAAAGCTTCTAAAGATTTCTAATTAACTTTTGCCATCTTTTAGAACTTTTGGCTCTAATTTTACTCTACTTGATTTTACAGTTTTGCAAAGTAAAGAGATGTATATATGCTTACAGTTTCATATTTTATGTTAGTTTGTATTCCCATCTGTTTCATAAAGCCCTTCTTTTGGGTACAGATGGGCAAATCTGATTCATCCTAACTATGTAAATCAGATTGAAGCTGCAACTCCTGTAACTGCTCCACATAATTCTCAGAGTAGAAACACTGGATCTACAACTTGAAAAGCTGTTTTAATGGCCCATATAAGACTGATTTGAATTTTTTCTTTGGATATAGGTTAGTAATGGGCATTTGCCTTGCAAGTTAATATAAGCATTTGCAGGTATTTTTAAAAAGCTTTATTATGTTTCTGTGGTTATCTCTAAGCAGGCTTAAACAACATGGGACCTTAAAACATTATGTGATTTTAAAGAGATAGCACCTAATTTAGAAACACAATGACAAGCAGCTATAGAATATATTCATGAGAATAAGACTATGTTGGACAGATGCTGATGTTCTTTGTTTGGTAACACATCATGAACTATTACTCCAGAGAAGGGTCTTTATATTCAGTAATGATTCTCAAGGTCTGGGTTATAGATCACTTGCTTCCATCATCTGGGGGCGCCTGTTAAAAATGAACTGAGTCAATATCTCTGGAGATGGTACCTTAAGGGTTCCATTTTAACAAGCATCTGATATTTCTGATGCAAAACAAAGTTTAAAACTTTGAAAGGTTTTATTCAGATATATAGAGAAACACATTCTCTTACTCAGCTGCAGACATATAGAGATGTAAGGTTATTGGTCCCCAGAAACCTCCACTGACTGGCAGAGCCCACCAGCCTTACCATCTGCTGCCAGAAGGGCAGTGAGGACAGAGAAGAGCTGCTGATCTCCCAAGGAAAACATCTCACTGAAAGCTCCAGACACAATACTGACACTCCTTATCCATGTGATGAATGAATGGATAACTGGGAAAGGATTACAATCTCATATTTCTATCTACACACACACTGGCAACTCATTCATTAGCTGACCAGTCATTTGACAAGTCTCTGTAAAGACAACAGACCCAAACATTCAGTACACTTACAAAAGTACTCAAGGTAGAGCCCTCTTAACGTGGAGCAGAGCTTCTGTGTTCTGAGATATTGTTGCTGGTGGTCCTGTCAGTAAACAGGGCCCCTGTCTAGTCACCCAGAGGCAGTCCCAACCACTTTCTCATTGCATCATACAAATGTTGTCATTCGTATGGCATGGTTTTCTATGTAGGGAAGTAGGCAAACAACAGTTTGGGAAACATTGCTCTAATGTATAAAAGCACAGGTATGTGTTTGAGGGCTTTATCTCATCATTTAATAATCACCTACTAGATATCTGATGTGGGGATTGTACAAATTTGAAAAAGTAAGAAGTTTCGTTGGAATAAAAAAAAAAAAGGCTACCCAGAGGTGGCCTCTTAGGTGACACAACTGGTAGGTCTCCTCTGAAGGCTAGTGGATGACTCATGGTGGCCTTCCAGCCTCACCAAGTGTCGGGTAGTGTACTTGGCACTGAGGGTGTCTAAAAGAATCAGAGAAGATGTGGCCTCTGCCCTTGTGGAGCTTACCAATGAGACAAGCACACAGACTCAGAGGAAGTATTTACAGAGAACCATCAACAGTTTCGGGATGTGTAACATGAAACAAGTAATGAGGAACCTGACCCAGGGTCTGCAGGAAAGGATGAAGGTTCCCTGGGGAAATGGGAGTTATCCTGAAGCCCATGAGGTGAGACTCCCTAGGACAGGGTAGAGATGGGGGTTCAAGGCAGAGAAAAGGTTTGAGGACCAAGGCAGCTGAAGCATTAAGTTTAAAAAAGACCTGATAGGAAAAAAGCTGGAGAGTTCAGCAGATGCCAGATAACACTGGTTTTGCAGGCTACGTTCAGAATTAGGCCTTTAATTCCAAGAGTAAAGAGATGTCACCGAAAATTTTAAGCAGGGAGATATATTCCCAAATGAACTTTTAAAATGTAGGCTCCTGGGCTCCAGACTGAAAGGTTCTGGCTGGCTGGGCCCCTAATCTGAATATTAGAGATGTCAGGCTTGGGAAACATAGATAAGGAATACCAGTCGTCCATGGGTCTATTCTGAGTAGGTAGCCTATGAACTGGCCCTTACTTATGTAAACCCGGGGCAAATTCATATCAATGTATGGCAAAACCAACCAATATAATATTGTAAAATAATTTGCCTCCAATAAAAAAATAAATTAATTACAAAAAAAAAAAATACCTTTTCTGGTACGAAAAAGACATAGGTATTCCTCAAATTGTTCATTTATCTGGCCTTATTATTTCTGCTTCTGGATCAAAAGCAATGCCAGCATACTTCATTCTGGTGCCCAGTTGGCACTTGAAATGGGTGACTAAGCTGGTGCAGCAGACACTGTCAGCCGTGCCTAGACCGTGTCCCCTGGCCACCCACTGTGCCCACCTGTCTCACTCGCTCTGCCTTCCCAAGGATTACCCAGGTTCTCGCAGCTCTGCCTGCTGCGTGGCAGGGGATGTGCTGGGCATTCGCTCATCCTTCCACCCTGGCAGCCTCGCTCTGTGACCGCAGGGAACTCTGGTGTTTGTTTTTGTTTTTCCCACTTTATTTATTTATTTTTAATTGAAGGATAATTCCTTTACGAGTGTTTAAATCAGCTGAGCGCCTTCATCCCTGTGGTGGGCAAACCTGAGATGTGTGTTTTACACAGTCTCCCAGAGAGGCCCCAGCAGGACTGTGCTCCCACTGTCCACAGAGGTAGCTGGTGTGACAATGAAGCTTTTACCAGCTGTCTTCCCTTCGTGGCCTCGCCTCCTCACTCCCCCACTGGCGCTTTCCTCACCTCTTAAATAAACCACCTGCAATCAAATCTTTGTCTCAAGGTCGGCTTCTGGGGGTGCTAGCTGTCTCTTGCTGTGCCAAATGCCTTAAAAAAAATACAGTCTGGTGGACCAGTGTTTTGAAAATTATTATGAAGGACGCAAATAAAATGTATTAAAACCTGACTTAGAAACTCCATCCATGTGAGTAATGATTATGGGAAAACAGGAGAGAACATTATCCGACATCATGAGAATCATCTTGTTTGAGTGCTCTATACGAAGTTTAACCTAGATATATATATATATTTTAAAATGTGCCGGCCTTACTTTGCTTCTCTAGAATAAAAGAAACAAGCAAACTATTCCTCTTCCAACAAAACTAATAAAAACTAACATTTATTGAGGACTGATTACTTATTACTCACTGTTCTCAGAGCTTTGTACACCTTACCATTCTTAAGATCAGGTAAAAGAATCAGTGATCAAAAAATTCCATGTTTGCTATACACACTACTATGTATAAAACAAATAACTAATAAGGATCTACTGTATAACACGGGGAACCCTACTCAGGACTCTGTAATGGCCGATATGAGAAAAGAACCTAAAAAAGAATGGACATATGTATAACTGATTCACTTTCCTGCACACACCTGAAACTAACACAGCATTTTAAATCAACTATACGCTAATAAAAATCTTCTAAAAATTAAGTTTTTTAAAAATATTAAATACGTTCATACAGATTCACTTATAGCAAAGAAGCCAGCTAACTTCAACTCTGTTAATTCTACCTTAAAGCAACCATTCTCAAGCCATAAGATTAGACTTTACTAACAACCTTTCATTTGTTAACATTTTCCTTTTTGCTGTGAGGAAACTGAGCCCAGGTATCCAGCCCAGGGCCCAGAAAGTTAGTGAAAAGCCTGTAAAGTCAAACTGCCAGTACTTCAGAATATCCTTTTAAAATTTTACACAATACCTCGGCTTTTGAAATTGAAACTTTAGGGATCCTTACCTCCTTGTAAGGTAATATGCCAGCAAATTTGGAAAACTCAGCAGTGGCCACAGGACTGGAAAAGGTCAGTCTTCATCCCAATCCCAAAGAAAGGCAATGCCAAAGAATGCTCAAACTACCGCACAATTGCACTCATCTCACACGCTAGTAAAGTCATGCTCAAAATTCTCCAAGCCACGCTTCAGCAATATGTGAACCGTGAATTCCCAGATGTTCAAGCAGCTTTTAGAAAAGGCAGAGGCACCAAAGATCAAATTGCCAACATCCGCTGGATCATGGAGAAAGCAAGAGAGTTCCAGAAAAACATCTATTTCTGCTTCATTAACTATGCCAAAGCCTTTGACTGTGTGGATCACAAGAAACTGTGGAACATTCTGAAAGAGATGGGAATCCCAGACCACCTGACCTGCCTCTTGAGAAACCTGTATGCAGGTCAGGAAGCAACAGTCAGAACTGTACATGGGACAATCGACTGGTTCCAAATAGGAAAAGGAGTGTGTCAAGGCTGTATATTGTCACCTTGCTTGTTTAACTTATATGCAGAGTACATCATGAGGAACGCTGGGCTGGAAGAAGCACAAGCTGGAATCAAGATTGCTGGGAGAAATATCAATAATCTCAGATATGCAGATGACACTACCCTTATGGTAGAAAGTGAAGAGGAACTCAAAAGCCTCTTGATGAAAGTGAAAAAGGAGAGTGAAAAGGTTGGCTTGAAGCTCAACATTCAGAAAACAAAGATCATGGCATCTGGTCCCATCATTTCATGGGAAATAGATGGAAAAACAGTGGAAACAGTGTCAGACTTTATTTTTTGGGGCTCCAAAATCACTGCGGATGCTGATTGCAGCCATGAAATTAAAAGACTCTTACTCCTTGGAAGGAAAGTTATGACCAACCTTGATAATATATTAAAAAGCAGAGACATTACTTTGCCAACAAAGGTCCGTCTAGTCAAGGCTATGGTTTTTCCCGTGGTCATGTATGGATGTGAGAGTTGGACTGTGAAGAAAGCTGATCGCCGAAGAATTGATGCTTTTGAACTGTGGTGTTGGAGAAGACTCTTGAGAGTCCCTTGTACTGCAAGGAGATCCAACCAGTCCATTCTAAGGGAGATCGATCCTGGGTGTTCATTGGAAGGACTGATGCTAAAGCTGAAACTCCAATACTTTGGCCATCTCATGCGACGAGTTGACTCACTGGAAAAGACTCTGATGCTGGGAAAGGTTGGGGGCGGGAGGAGAAGGGGACGACAGAGAATGAGATGGCTGGATGGCATCACCGACTCTGTGGACATGAGTTTGAGTGAACTCCGGGAGTTGGTGATGGACAGGGAGGCCTGGCGTGCTGTGATTCATGGGGTCGCGGAGAGTCGGACACGACTGAGCGACTGAACTGAACTGAACCTCCTTGTGAGTCAATGAACTCTGTTGCTATAATCACTACTCTGTGAATCAGTACTTCATTTGTCTTAAAGTAAATTTCCTCAAGTGATATGCCCTCATTATAGGGTTCTGAGTTAGGTGAATGAGCTTAGGTTACATTAGTCATGGTTTTAAGGATTAAGAATAAATCATCACTGTTGTTTCTAATTAACGAGGTTACAACTCTCCTTCATCCATAGGGCAAAACTGCTTTTCTATGAGGATACTGATACTTTAAATGCCATTGCTTCAACAACACTGCTGTGAACTAAGAATCAGACTAATTATTTCAAATGTTCATTTGGTACATTCGTGAGAATAGAAGCTACCAAATATTAAAATAATCAAAGAACTACATTGCCTTAGATTTCAAAAACTCTCCAGAAAAGAAAAGTCCCCAAACGTAAGTGTGAAGGATCATCTATTACTCTGTTTTCTTTTTGTAGTATTTTCAGTCAATGCAAGGACAGAGGCCATTTACTTAAAGATACATCAAACAAAACTTGGTTCTTTACTGAATAATCCACAGAGGTTAAAACATTCCAGCTTAACTCTACAAGTGAAATCAAAACCAAATGACTGAGCATATTGTACAATGAATACCCTAATAATTAAATGAAATAACGTAGATACAAGCACGTGGTATATAATGAGCCCTAAAAAGAAAGTCCTTCACAGGGTATCTATCATCTTCTTTGAAGAGGATGATCTTATATAAATATGGATCAGTTCAATGAGAAATATGAATTAGCAGGAAATAAAATGACTGGGATTTCCAAACTTCTAATATCAAGCAAGTTCAGCTAAAAGATGAACAAGAGAAATCTTGCCTGATATGCATATACTTTTATAAAAAATTTGCCTAAATTTTTTTAAATCCAAGTATTGACCCCCACCATTATTTCACACGAAGTCAGGGGCATCTTCAATAATGTGCTAGAAGACATCACCATAGAACATAAAACACCTAAGGAAAAAAATGTCTTTCAACCACAGTACCTCTGAATAACACTAACATTACCACTTTAATTACCTGGTTTCAGGAGATGAAGAGATTTCATTTGTGTCTGCCCTTTTACTTCTTGGAAATGATGGACTAGCTGGAGGCATTTCACCACTTAAACGATCTGGGAAAATTCGGTCTTTATTCAAATTGATTTCTGAATAGGGACAGTTGGCAGCACTAAAACGTTACAAATCAAAAAAAGAAAGAAGAGAAGATTCCTATTAGACCATAATTACTTCTTCCAATTAAGATGACAAGATACAAAATGCAAAATGCAAAAATTTAACTCAATATATAGTTAAATAGATTAAACACATAGCATAAAATATTTTACTTTTAAAACATAATTTAAGTATATTCTGATAGAAAATATGTCTTTGCCCTAAATTTTTAAATACAATCTCCTGCAATCTCTGGACGTGAGTAATGGTCAACAAAGGATTCCTTCTTGTATTGTCCAAGGGCAGGGTCTGTGTGTAACTCTGTGAACAATCAGCCCAAGAGAGAAATGCTTAACATAGGAGGGTTGGTGACAGAGGTGGGACAGAGACAGATGATTGGACAAGACAGAGCAGAACTGCTTGCTAAAACGATCTCCAAGCCCTGGGTCATCACAGACTGTTTAATTTCCTTTGTAACATCTGCTGCCCTCGAAAGGAAGGAGGTTCCAGGCCCATATGCATTCCTGATTGCCCAGAAAAATACATCATCCTGTAGCTAATCCTGTTCCTGACATGAAAAAGGACAAGAAGATAACTTGGATAATGACCCATCTAGCTCCCTTCCCTTCCACTGGCAACCACTAGGTTGGTCTCTCAGATTCCATCTGGGGATCATTCCTGTCATCCAAGCAAAGGGAATCTGGGTCAACTACCTGTTCAGTCAGCCTGAAGTCAGCACACTCCTGTGCCTTCCGACTCCAGAACAACTGGCAGATTCTGTATCTTGATACAGAATCAACGATTCGGACTAACTCCCTATCTTGGCCCTTGGTGTTTAGGAAACCTCCTGAGATCTGGAAATGATGTGGAGTTAGGTAAATTATATTAGTGTCCTGCATATTCTTTTCCTCAAATTAGGTAATATTGGGGGAAATTTTTAAACACTGCCTTTCTGCCCTCTACCAAGAGAATCTGACAAATCCTCTTAGGAGGAGAGAAGAGTGTGCAAAGGCTCCCAAAGTAATTCTGATAATGGTCTACAAAATTTATCACAGATAACTTGTAAGCAAAAGTACATCTTTATTTTCTTTGCTGACATGCTACTTTATACTGCTATGTCTTATAATAAACATGGTTAAAACCAAATTCATCTTTAATGAACTCCCTTCCCCTGAAAACAAAAAGGATAAAAAACACAACTATCTCTTCCTGCTCTTCATTTTTTCTTTCTGATAAAGAAAATATATTAACCAACTCTCAGATCACAGTCAAGTTTGATTTTGTTCTTTCTTCCTCATATTGTGTATGCACCCTATTGCAAATTATCTACTTGATGGCTCAGATGGTAAAGGATTTGCCTGCCATGCAGGCAACCTGGGTTCGATCCCTGGGTTGGGAAGATCCCTGGAGAAGTAAATGGCTGCCCACTCCAGTACTCTTGCCTGGAGAATCTCATGGACAGAGGAGCCTGATGGGCTACAGGCCATGGGTCGCAAAGAGTCGAACACAATTGAGTGACTATCACTCAGGAAAAAAGTGGCAGAAAAAAAATACAAATATAATTTTTTTTATTAATTTCTTTTGATACATAATATGTTGTTCTTCCTAGAATATCACAACCATCAAATGTTTGACTCACTATTAAACACCTGGCTTTACAATTATTGAATAACTGTCTGTATCTTCTTTTTGAAATTCATCAGATATGAAGAAAGAAAAGGAAATGAGGGTGCTGATTTTAACCCCACTCTATCACAGGAAAGTTTCCCAGATTTTTAGATGGGCTGGGTCCCCACCTACCCACTACAGTGAATAGTTGTGGTTTAGAAGATTATAAGCTCCCCAAGGGCAGCCCCTTCCTCTGTTTGTTGATTAAATGATGGAAGAGGATGTCTCTCTAGACCACCATATGTAACCATGGGTAGCTCAGAGAGGCAAGACTGCAGAATGAGACTTGGCACCTAAATATCCCCCTTACCTCGGTTGCTAGGGCCAGAGGGAAATTTCAAACTCTCATTTTGAAGCAGGGAAACAAGCACAGCCTTCTGAGCAAAGATATACTATTGGGCCAGGATGATCAACCAACACAACCCTGCGCTGATTGGCTATACATACTGTGCTAAGCCTTCTCTTCTTCTGAACCCTGAGAAAAATCAAATGGGTTTAAACATCTCCAGTTCTTACAACTACTCCGGGACAGAAAGGGAAACCAGCTGGTTCCCATAATGGGAGGTGATTTAAAAAATAAAAAGGCACAGAATGCAAATAAAGTGTGCACAGAGGGATGGGCGATGCCCCAGACGGAAATCAAGAGCCTGGCTCTCAATGTGCTCTGCAGCTCTGTCCACAATGAGCAAACACAACTTGGAAGACTTTGCTTTACAAGACACTTGTAAAATGAAGAGAATGACAACAAACATTACACAGATGGAGTGTGTTACCCAGGGTACGCTGCTTTACTTGCATGATGTCATCTAACTCCCACAAACCTGGAACATCATTCCTATTCTAATGCTCATTTAATAGATGCAGAGACTGAGGCTTTAAAAAGGGGAATTTGCTTAGTATCATCCCACTAGCGTGTGAACTCCAGCTCTCTCCTACAGGAGCAAAAAGTACCTTGCAATATTAAATTATTTCTTTATCCGTAATCCATGACAATTAAACCTGAAAGTACCACCTCTTAGCAAGATGAGGCTGCCATATAGCTATGAACTGTGTGTGTGTTAGTTGCTCAGTCATGCCAACTCTTTGGGACTCCACCAGGTTCCTCTGTCCATGGGATTTCCCAGGCAAGAATATTGGAATGGGTTGCCATTTCCTCCTTCAAGGGATCTTCCAGACCCAGGGATCGAACCTGCCTCTCTTGCATCTCCTGCAATGGCAGCCAGATTCTTTACTACTGCACTGCCAAGGAAGCTCAGAAAGGTTAAATACTAACGAAGGCAGTACTTAACCTTTCTGGGCCAGTTTCCTCATTTTTAAGTTTATAAAATTCATATGCAAAATGACTTTATAAACACAGACGTGCTGATCAAACTTCTCTGGGAAAAGTGGGTTTCACTAGGCTTATAATCATTTTCATTTTTCTCATCTATTGAGTTTTTAATAACGAAACATAAGTAAGGCTTGGCCCATGGCACAACAGGTACACTTACAAACAGTCATGGGCACATGCAATTATACATGTACCCACAACTCTGCTTACACAGTTCCCCAGACATTAGAGGAGCAGATTCACACAGGATCACACAGCTCTTTACTATGAGGACTTTATTAGGGTGCACTCTGTTCTATTAGCAAATCATTCCATACCTGCTATATATATATAAATTCTTGTTCCACTGGCCCCTGTAAGGAGGTAGTTTTTCCTTGGAATGACTATCCAGTGTATTAGGAAAGGTGGAAAAGCGACCTTGTTCACTGCCTCCCACTGCCACCTTTACAACCTTTTTAATTATAAATACATTTATTTAAACAACTGGACGATGTCTTCCGTTTCCTAAGTGGTCACATGCTCATTCTCACTCTCTTCCAAGACAGGAATCTATAAAATACAAGTTCTATCCAGCTACTGTGGTTTGCATGAGAGTATAGCGGTTAGTGCCTTAAGAGCCTAAGCTGAATCCTGGGTCTGCCACTCTCTGATCTTGGGTACTTTTCTCAAGCATTCTAAATCTCTGTTCCCACTTCTGTGAAACAGAGATTAGAGTAGTGCCAGCTTTATAAAGCTGCTGAGAGAATAAAACGAGATAACAGATCTAAGTCCTAAAACAGAGCCTGGCACCTAGGAAGTCACACACAAAAAAAGCCTGCCTAGGATTATCATTTTAAAAGGAGAAGAAGAGGAACACTTAACCCCTACTGGGTAAAAGGCCATCAGCAAAAAGAAACAACAGCATTAAAAACTCCATAACACACCTTGCTTATGGAGGCTCACTGCTTCCCTCAGGAAAAGGTGATGATTCTAAGCGCTACACATTCATGCGCCTCCAAATTCCTGTTTATACCATGCTGGCTTCCTTAGAAGTGAAGCCTTCTCCTCTGTACAGCCCATCACCTAGCCCAGTATCTGCACACAGCAGGCACTCAATAAATGTTTGTTCCACGAGTGGACTGAATCTTGAATTAAAATGATGACTGTGGTTTGAAGGTGTATGTCCAGAGTTATTAATTTTTAAAAACTCTCCATGGACTTTATAAATATCCTTCAGATGTTGTGAGAAGTACTCTCTACTTTTTTTTTTCTTTTCCTGATTAATTTTACTGAGATAAAATCTTACATAGGGGAGATTTACTTCACTTCTGAAGAC
This sequence comes from Moschus berezovskii, assembly GCF_049115385.1. Classification (NCBI taxonomy): domain Eukaryota; kingdom Metazoa; phylum Chordata; class Mammalia; order Artiodactyla; family Moschidae; genus Moschus; species Moschus berezovskii. Next base: position 75,424,861 of record NC_142469.1, on the reverse strand, counting down.
ATTAGATATGCAAAACATTCAGTTTTATATAACTTTAGTTTTCTTTTAATCTCTCATTATGACCTCTCAGTAAGTCAAATGAGTGAATCAAGAAAGGGACACACCATGACACAGCTAATATTAATACTGCCTTGCTAGAGACAGAATTGTCATCTGGCTTCTGAGCATCTCTAGAAATGGGAACACTGTATCCACATCCAACTTGCTCACTGATCTTTTATGTCTCCACATTTAAAAACAGTACATTCTTAATTTCATTGTTGAGAACACATTTGTATTTCCAACACTTCTTAGATCAAATTCAACGATTGTAATTTTTGGAGACGCTAACAACACATCCTAGTCAAAACATAGGCTTGTGCTTACATGTTCACAAAATTGATAACTCTTGCCAAAACAGCAACTTTTTTTGTTATCTAAGCAAAGAACGCATGTTTTGATTTATGCAATTTCTCACACTAATCCAAAGAGAATTTTCTCATTACGTTTTCCTAAACACAGCATTCTTGGCAAGGACGAAGATAAACGCCAGTGAAATGAACCTGTCAAAGAACATTCGTGATGCAGCAGCTCTTCCACAAGTCTAGTAAGGAAATGGTAAACACACTGTGGCTGCTAAGGGTTAATGTTCCGCCAGATAAAGAGCATTAAGTGCTATGAAGAGAACAGCATATTCAGGAAGAAAAGCCAATGGAGTAGGCTGAGAAAATGGGAAGCCACGACACAGGCAGGAGTTGACACTGTCTGTGGGTCCTCTGGATTGCATTCCTGCCCCAAACTATGCACAGATCTGCGGGCTATGTCTGATAAGTGACAAGGAAATGAACACTTCTGTTTCAATGCGTGTCTTATAAGCCACGATGTCTACTCCTTCCTCATTCATTCCTCAAAACAATATGTCATTGTCTACTACGGCTTCAATTATACGGAAAGATTTTTTTTTTAACCACATTTCTCCATCACATCTTATATGATTCTCCTCATAATTTCTCCCTTAACTTAGGAAATACAACACTACATCTTTGAAAAAACACTGCAGAGACAATCACTGAAACTCTGTGAAATGGGGGTAGACCACCTCTGAGGTCCACAACCCATCTGGGGAAAGGTGGTCTTAATGAGTGGCTGGTGCCATCAAGCAGGGGACAAGACTGTTGGCACAGACCTTGCTGTGACAGGCAAACCTCTCTGCTCAGACCTACAGCACTCCTACAGAGATTACAGACATTGCTATAAGGTGGATTTTCTTCCCAGAAGACCAAAAAGAAAAATTCTTTGTAAATTTTTCATTGCACCACACATCATAATGTCAGTATTCACCCATTTTTAAGATTTCTTTGATCTTTTCCTTCATAATTTGAGCAAACTGCCTTTGGTTCAATGAACACATTAGTGTTGTAAAGCAGAAAGGTACACATGTCAAAGTTTCAATATTAGTTATTACTTCGTATCTCATATTAAATCAGTTTTTGTATCTCAATTAAATTGAGTTTTTATAGTTTCATTAGTCCCTGAGTTCTTTGAAGGCTAGATTTGTGACTTATTTGGAAAGCCATGCCCTGATTCTCAGTGACAGGGGACTGGTCAAGGGCACAGTTAGACTGGGAGATATTCCTGGCTACCTCCTCACCAGCTGTCAATTAGGCAAGTTAGAGACACCTCTACAGTGTCATGGTGGCTTCACCAAAAAAACGAAGAAAATAATAGTCCAATATTATAGGGTCATTTGAAGGTTATCCAATACATGCTATTAGGAAAAAAAAAACTGCTGCTCAAAAATATTTACTGAATGAAAGAATTTATGGATATATAAAGAAGTCTGGCATACTAATGAGTTATTTGGATTTATATACCATAGTCACTCCTCCTCCATGGTTTCGCTTTCTATGGTTTCACTTATCTGAGGTCAATCTAAGTAGGAAAATGTCAAATGAAAGATTCCAGAAATAAACAATAAATTTTAAACTGTGCACCATTCTGAGCAGCACGATGAAATCTCACAGTGTCCCGCTCTGGCCCTGTGAGAAGCAAATCACCCCTCAGTCCAGGGCATCCAGCCCGTTAGTGACCTAGCAGCCTCCTCGGTTACCAGATCCACTGGCAAGGTATCACAGTGCTTGTGTTAAGTCATCTTTGCTGTACTTAATAACAGCCCCAAAGCACAACAGTAGTGATGCTGGCACTTCAGGTATCCATAAGGCGCTTCCTTTAGGTGAACAGGTGACAACTCTCGACTTCATGGGGAAATAATCTCTACAGTAAAAATGAATCTTCTATCTGTCAAATTATGAGGAAAAAGAAATTTGTCCTAGTTCTCCTGTCATACCTCAAACTGCAAAAGTGAGGGCCACAGTGTGTAACAGATGCATAGTTAAAATAGAAAAGGTATTCAATGGGTACACTACGACTTTAGACAGACAACGTTCACATAACTTGTATTACAGAACATTATTTATAACTGCTCTATTTTAATATTATTGTTGCCAATCTCTTACTGTGCGTGATTTATAAGTCAAACTTTATCATAGGTATGTATGAATAGGAAAAAACATAATATATATAAGGTTCAGTACTATCCCAGGTTTCAGGCATCCACTGGGGATCTTGGAACATACCCACACAGGGACAGGGAGGGTAGGAGAGATACTACTGTAATGCCTGAAAGTAATCCAGCTGGCTTCACTGGCCAATACTGAATCACTCCTAGGATACAGTGTTTTTATCTCCCCTTAATCTTACTGCTTTTGGCTTGGAGTCATACAAGCCACGAAAAGGATTTTTAAATGGATATTTGCAAATGGAATCATGATCTTGTCTACATGCAGATTTTTACTCTGGAACACACTGAACCCCATAAAACAAACTTGGCAGCAGTGTTGCAAAGGGCTGTGAGGTTACAGAAATTTATGGAAGAAGAAACATATATGAAGATAAAACCACCATGTCAATTTTACAATTCCTATTAATTCTTGGAGAAACAGGCAGGGAAATCTTCAGATGTTTTAAGGACTAAGATTCACAACCTGTATAAACTAGATAGACAAGGAATCATTTTTCTTACTGGGCAATCCAATTAACATGCAGTTAGAACACTTTACGCTGACAAGTTATTATTTTAATATATACAAGAATAGATGATGCCTCTGTTCTCTAAAAATCCCAGTTAATATCACAGAAATTTCTTACTATTCCAGTAATATTTGAATATGTCTACAAATAACCCAAATTGCCCAAGTAACACATCAAATTTCAAATGTATGATTTTGGTTTCTCTTTTAAGTTATTTAGAAGTAAGAGAAAAATATTGAAACCACTCACTTTTGACCAATGTACTCTGAAATGTGTCTATTTATATTTGTGCTTTTTGTGATCTTTGCTGCTAATCTACAATAATCTCACCTCTCACCATTCAAATTGTTGAGTCATCCAATCAGAATATTTTACCAAACAAATACTTTCAACAAGGCCCGCCCTCTTCTCACTATTAATGGTCAACCCAAAATGACTTTAAGATGTAAAGTACCTATAAAACTAGTCAGGTTGCAAGAAGCTACCGTAAATCTATTTTAATTCACGAATGCATTCTCTCCCAGGAATATTTAACTACACATCCACTCTTCATTTTTATATGGTCACCATAGCAACCACAGTTCATATGGATCTGAATGCAGAATTAGTTCATATCTATTAAGTATACATGGAAATCATTATTGTCCACCTACAAGGGAGAGGCACCCTCTATCTGACCACAGAAGGAATCTCCATGTAAGTGGAAGCACCAAATACCTGTGAGGGCCCAGGTGTCTCGCTCTCTTAAAATGTCCAATCCCTTTACATCCTGGGGTTGTGCAGCCACCATGTTCTGAGGCTTCCATCAGTTCTAAGGGGCCTATTAAAAAGCAAAAAGAAAAAAGCAAAAAGTTAAGGCTGTAAGAGGCAAATGCCTTGGAGCAGAATAAGAAAACAAAAACAACAACAATTTTTCAATCAACACTCATACACAGAAAAACAAGGCCCTACAAAATTAAAACTATGTTTAGTCTCTACTTCTAAAGGTTTTCCCTAGTACTTTGTTCACAGTCTTTCTTTTAATAGTGAAACAGTACACTTTGACCCAACCCTCTTTCAAAATGTCACAAATTCCAGAGATACCTAAATCTGAAATAATGAGACGATTCTAAACAGCTTGATCAAGTAAATAACATAATTAATATACGAACACTCGCACGCTGGGAAAACTTCAAACAACACACCAGGATACAGAAGAACAGTTACACATCCCCTTTAAGCGACTCTCTTCACATTTCATACCCTCCTTAGTCCTGACTAACCATGTTAACATGACCTTCCTAGATGTTCCAAGCATTCCCAAATGTACCTACATTTGCATACGTACATGTATCAAATCTTTGGTTTACTCCTGCCACATAAACTAGGGACAACGTGGGTATATGCTATTCTGAAGCAGTCTTCTTTGGTCTTTAGCTTCAACTCAACAGTAATATTTTTATGATTTGCACAGCAGTTGTAATGAGTGTACCAAAATTTATTTAAGCAATATTTGTTCCCAAGGGTTATTATTTTAAATATACTATGACCAATATCATGCAGTGCATTCTGTTGGCCTTTTGCAGTTTCTAGGTGACATCCAGGAATGAAGCCACTAGTTGGGAAGGGCATGCTAAATCTTTAAGAAACCCCATAATAATGTATTTGTCACATTTTTCTTTCTACAATGTATTTATTTTCCTCCACAATTGAAATCCAGTATGTTAAGCTCAAGGCTCCCCAGTGGCTTAGCGGTAAAGAATCCACCTGCAATGCAGGAGCCAAAGGAGATACGTGTTCAAACCCTGGGTGGGGAAGATTCCCTAAAGGAGGGCATGGCGACCCACTCCAGTATTCTCGCCTAGAGGATCCCATGGACAGAGCAGCCTGGTGGGCTACAGTCCATAGGGTCGCACAGAGTCAGACATGACTGAAGTGAAGCACACACGTGTTAAGCTCTTGGTGTACCTTTTTCAAAAAACTGAATTTAACTAAAATTTTTATTGAAGTGACGGTAGATTCACATGCAACTGTGAGTAATAACACAGAGGCCGATCCCTTGTACACTTTGCCCAGTTTCTCCTGATGGTACTACTTTGCAAAACTATCGTATCAAGTCACTATTAGGATATTGACATTGATACATTAAATTTTGATAGTCTGACAAATTGTCTTCCAAAATTTAGTACTAGTTTTAAAAGATGACAATACTGCTAAATAAAAGAAAGTCTAGGCACAGACTACTTTTTCAGATATTAAATTTTTTCTTTTATGTACTTTTGACTATCAGGTTAACTAAAAATGCAGTAAGAGGAAAAACGATTATATAGAGAAAAAATGTACAGGAGAGAAGGAGAATGAGAAGGAAAAGAGAATATTAAGCACATTACGCAATAGTGGAAACATTTCTTTAAGTAATCTTTAAGAGTGTATCTTACTCAAAGGAGGTTGAAGAGGATGCCCAGTTTTTGAACACCAACCGACAGGGTGAATGTCAGGAGAATCTGCATCTATCCAGTAATCATAGCAACTATTCCAGCCATCAAAGTGAACCTGGATAACAAAAAGATATCAACAGTTTAATTCAGGTCACAAATATCCCTACAGTAAAAACTCTGCCAGTGGTAACCATCTTCACTCTCACTTATAAACAGTACACTGAATATACAAATAAATTAAAACACAATAGATGTCAGATGGATGAAAATTCAAATATTGAAAACTGAATAATAAAAGTTCTAGAAGAAAGCATGAATTAATGTATTTATCTTAAGAGTTTGAAGCCTTCGTAAGCAAGATGCCAAACTCAAAAGCCATAAATGAAAGATGGATCAATTCAACTACACTAAAGTTCAAATCTTCACAATGGCAAATACTACTGCTAGCAAGATGAAAAACCCAAAAGAAACCTGAAAAACATATTTGTTAGCGTGTGACAATGTACTTTGTTTCTCAATTCATAAAAAAATCATATATCAGTATAAAAAGATGAAAAATCTAATAGAAAAGGTGGAAAAGCAACGAACAGCTCATTAACAGAAAAATAAAAATAAATGGTAAACATCTGAAACGACAATTTCACTTATAACTAAAAAGCTACAAATTAAAATCACAAGATGCAATTCTTTTCCTTTCAATCTGCCAGAATGTTCCATTTCGGTGATTCCTAAAGCTAGTGAACACGAGATTAATGGACGCTCTCATAAACCACTGACAGGAGCCTTGACTAGTGAGATCTTTCTGGAGAGGTATTTGCAACAATGATTAACACTTAAAATATATCATCTTTGACTTGGTAATCTGAATAACTCAATTCATTGTTGTGCCAGCAAAAAACCAGAATGCCTACTATCTACAAGACTGGTTGTATAACTTATGGTATATTTATGTAATGGAGAAGTACAGAGTTACTAAAGCATGTATATATGGATTCAACATAATGTCCTTTGCAATGGATCTGCTTTCTCAAGTTTAGAAATCAATTAATCCTAGAATTAAGTCCCATAGAATTCCACATCTGGAGGAAATCATGGATAAAATTTTAAAATGGAAAAAAAACCCACAAAGTTAGTCAGGAGGAGTAACCGGCTTAAGATTCATGGATCCAAAATAAACTTGCTCATCGTCACATACATTGCATATAAAAGCAACACTTAACGCTGTTTAATTTGAAATAACCCTTTTCTTTCTTCTGATCAAAAGTAATGTTCAAATAACACTGAAAATTAAGAATATCAGCTTATGCTGTCAGTACTACCAATACATAAGAAGTTATACATAATTCATAGCATAAAGTAAGTTTTAAACATTCTAATTCTCAACTAATCATTAAGTGATAGTGCTCTATTTTACCAGATTCATGAAACTCTGTTTTCTTTTATTTCTATTCCCAAATTCTATTTCTTCTACACTGGAAACAATGTTCATGTAACTCATGTGACATTTGTTACATTTTACAAAATTTAGCTATCTTCCTATAGCAAACAAACTCAATCCTAATAAGTAAAGGGTTCTCCAACCTGGATACACACTAGAATTACTTGTGATTATTGAAAATAAGAAGAAAAAAAAAAAATGGCTGAGCCCACCAAGGAGGTTCTAAACTTAGAGGTATAACTTGGGTTCTGTGCACCTAACATGTCATTTACTTAACTTCTAAGTAACTCTACTGTATACTGTGAATTTCCAATGATACTAAAAAGGACACTATTGTACTACAATATAGACTCCAAAAATCTTGGTATCATCATAAATAAAAGGGTTCTTTTAATAATTTCCCCCCCAAATACCTTTAAGAATATGTTGAAGATAACATATCTAATGATACCATAAACCCCTTCCTGCTGCTGCTGCTGCTGCTGCTGCTAAGTCACTTCAGTCGTGTCCGACTCTGTGCGACCCCCTAGACGGCAGCCGACCAGGCTCCGCCATCCCTGGGATTCTCCAGGCAAGAACACTGGAGTGGGTTGCCATTTCCTTCTCCAATGTGTGAAAGTGAAAAGTGAAAGTGAAATTGCTCAGTCGTGTCCGACTAGTAGCGACCCCATGGACTGCAGCCCACCAGGCTCCTCTGTCCATGCGATTTTCTAGGCAAGAGTACTGGAGTGGCTTGCCATTGCCTTCTCCGAAACCCCTTTCTAGTTTTCATTAAAACTGATATCCCAGTTTGGCAATGAAAAGTCATCTATCAAAGATGACAGATATATTGACAATATATGACAATATGCAACAAAAAGAAGACAAAACTTTAGTTACTATAAATAAGCTGAATCTCTTCTACAAACTAGGCTGGCTGGCAACTAGGAGAATTTTAGCAGGTTAAGGTTAAATTTCAGAGTTATGAACAGAGGAACAATATAATTCTCTGATAAGGAGCAAATGCACTTAAAAACCTCTATTTAATCACTTATATGTGGAATCTAAAAAATCATACAAGTGAATGTATATGCAAAACAGAAAGATTCACGATATAGAAAGCAAACTAGTGGTTATCAAAGGGGAGAGAGAGGGGAGAAAGAACAAATTAGCAGTACAGGATTAATAGATACAAACTACTGTGAATAAAACAAATCAGCAACAAGGATATACTGTACAGCAAAGGGAATTATAGCCATTATCTTGTAATAACTTTTAATAGAGTATAACCTGCAAAGATACTGAATCACACTGTATATTCAAAACTAATAAAATATTATAAGTATACTTTAATTAAAAATTGCTATCAGAAATACGTGTGCGTTAGTCGCTCAGTCATGTCCAACTCTTGAAGACCCCATGGACTGCAGCTTGCCAGGCTCCTCTGTCCATGGAATTCTCCAGGCAAGAATACTGGAGTGGGTTGCCATTCCATTCTCCAGGGGATCTTCCCAACCTAGGAATTGAACCCGGGTCTTCTGCATTGCAGGCAGATTCTTTACCATCTTAGCCACCAATACTTCAATTAAAGATTGCTATCAGAAATTATACAAACATAATATAAAAAAAAAATTAAACCTAATTAATACTCTTACTATGGAAGCCCAGAAGAAATAAATTTACTATAGTTTGTACAGTTTCATTTCATATTTACTACTTGAGTCACTGGCACATTAAGAGGTTTTCATGAACAAAACAATCAGACTTTCTCGTAATGCTAAGTAATAGTTGTTCTCTTGCTGGGTCCTATTTCAAAATGAAATAAAATTACCTAACAAAGAGTAAGAGAGAAAGATACATAAACATATAACATGAAATATTTAAGCACTGTACAAAACACATGTGAAAGTGAAAGTCATTCAGTCATATCCAACTCTGCAATCCCAGGGACTACACAGTCCATGGAATTCTCCAGGACAGAATACTGAAGTAGGTAGCCTTTCCCTTCTCCAGGGGATGTTCCCAACCCAGGGATTGAACCCAGTTCTCCCATATTGCAGGCAGATTCTTTACCAGTTGAGCCATAAGGGAAGCCTAAGAGACATCCAAAAATATTTATAATAGAAATGTTCCACTATAAAGACAATTAAAAGCAACTAAGCAATGAGGCCGAATGAAAATTCTAAAAACAGGCTGCTGCTGCTGCGTCACTTCAGTCGTGTCCGACTCTGTGCGACCCCATAGACGGCAGCCCATCAGGCTCCCCCGTCCCTGGGATTCTCCAGGCAAGAACACTGGAGTGGGTTGCCATTTCCTTCTCCAATGTGTGAAAGTGAAAAGTGAAAGTGAAGTCGCTCAGTCGTGTCTGACCCTTAGCGACCCCACAGACTGCAGCCTACCAGGCTCCTCCATCCACGGGATTTTCTAGGCAAGAGTACTGGAGTGGCTTGCCATTGCCTTCACTACTAGATATCAAAGCATAGTACAGATAATTTAACATATTTTAAATTACAGTTTAGGAAATTAGATACATTTTTTACCTAAAAATGTAATTTGGACCCTTTGTAAAAACTGAATATTCATTATTGACAATTTCAAGATTAAGACAGATAATAGTTTTTAAGAGCACATTATTTCATTCCTTTTTTTTTTAAACTGATTTGGTTGGATTTTCTGTTCAGGCGAAAGGCAACTCAATAAATCACATTTTAGACCCAGGTGCTTATTTCCACTCTCTTCTGAAATGAAAGCTATGTTTGACAATGTATAAACCCAGAAGAACAAACGGAGAAGGAAAATAGCTGATAAACGTGGCAATGATGAGTGTGGAGGGCACAAGCAGGTGAGGGAGAGCTGGCCCACTGGAAGAGAATGGGTGAGTCGCAGCCCAGACGCCGAGAGAGGGAGAGCAGGGCCAGGGTGAACGAGCTCACCGGGTAGAATCCAGAAGGACTCAATTTGGAGGGAGCAGGTATGTCAGGAGGTCTGGAAAATGACAGGGCTGGCTCAAAGTCTGAATATGGAGATTTATGCAAGATAATGAAAAAAAACCCTCATACGACAGTATGTTATCACAAAAGATCAAAATATTAGGGCCAAAGATAATCTTGAGAGTTTCCAGAGAGAAATTGTCAGAGAGAAGGAACCCATTGGCCTTGGACGTCTCAAAAACCAACATCCCATAAAATAAATTGAATAATAAAAAAAAAATATATATATATATATACTATTGGAAAATGAAGTATCTCTGTATCCACTTTTTCTTCCAAATACATATTTTAAATATTAAAATATGTATTACCTTATACTCTGTATCCACTTTTTCTTCCAAATACATATTTTAAATATTAAAAGTCAGTCAAAGGAGAAAACTTACATAGATTACAGTAAGTAAAGTAGAAAAAAACTTACTTACAAAGATACATAATCACTTAAGTTGCATATTCCTATGGTTTTACTGGGAGAAGGAAATGGCAACCCACTCCAGTATTCTTGCCGGGAGAATCCCAGGGACAGAGGAGCCTGGTGGGCTACCGTCTATGGGGTCACATGGTTTTACTAATGTAATTTTAGGACTTCATTAAATGTCTGCTGAAGTTTTCATCCAAGATGTCTTGTTAAAAAAAAAAGAAAAACAAAACCACAACAGAGAATACTTACTTTTATTCGGTGATCATCTGTGTCTGCAACTGTTGCTACTCTAATAAACACGGGATTTCTTTTGTCTATGACCTCAAGCTTCATTTTTTTCTGGAATCCATGTGGCGGCTTCTGCAGTAATAGAAAATTTTATATAGTGAGATTCAGAGGAAGGGAAGGTGAGCTCTATGTCGCAAAGATAGAATTTATTTTTTTCTTTAATTGAACTATTATAAAAGAACCAGACTCGCAAATTCAAGTTCCTAGAATGGCTTTGGACTTCATTCTCCTTACCAAAAAAGAAAAATCCCAAATCACACAGCCAAGCCTGCAGGCGACAGCAAGAGCCTGAGCAACTAGCCACAGGAGCAAACAGGAAGCCAAAGATCTTAAGCTGAAATTCAGAATATTGTGGTTTTTTTGATTAGTCATAGGGAAGACAAGAATTTTTTCTCATTACTTGGAGCTGTCTTGGCAAAAGTCAACAAACATAAAAGTTATTTTTAAAAGAAAGGGAAGAACATTCAAGTTGTAGAGAGGAGATACAGAAATTAGCATGACACACAAAAATAACAGAAGTCTTTCTAAGAAGAAAATTAGCAATCAAGACACACAAGGTGGAACTGCTCTACTAAGAACGGGAATGGGGCTACCTACATCTCAAAACTCAGCAGAAACCCACCAGCCTCTGAAAAATTTATGGGCAGAAGGAAGGGTGATGGCTAACAGGTGTAATAAAAGTCTAGCTGTGAAAATCAAGTGTGAAAATTATGCAAAGGATACAGAACAATTAATGCAAGGCACCTAAAGGCCTTCTGATTTTCTCTCTGCTATCACTGTGACACTAGATATGCAGACAGAGTTTGACATGCTTTTATCCACTTCAAAGCAAAACTGCAAAGCAGATCTTTTCTGTATGAGGCTAAGTTAGAGGGTCAGATAAAAATCCATAAAATTTCATGACTCTAAACATTACTCATGTATAATCCTGAATTTATGGCTTTTCTTCATGCAACAATTTTTCTCTCAAAAATTTTGATGTTATTTTCTGATATATTTGGATCTATACCTACTAATTAATTTTATCATTAAAAATCCTATAAATTTACATACAAAAGGATCTATTTAAAATGTTGCTTATAATACTGTCACTTTTTTAAAAAATCAAGTATCTAATACATCTTTCTTTTCTTTTTAAAATACAAATTATAAACAAGTTGTTGGAGATTTTAAAAAATTTTAAATACATTTCATTTCTATATTCTTCCCTTGCACACAAATGAGGTTAACTTTGAATCTTAATATGCAAGAAGCAATTACCTGGGTTAGAAAGACACTATAATCAAAACAGATGACCTTGTATTGCGGTAGTCAAACATGCTGATTTATAGCAATAACATTAAACACACACACACACACATCTCAGCTTGCAATAAACAAATCCAAAGGAATGAAGAAATAAAATTTTCATTATAAAACTATAGATATCTTGTGCTGTTTGGTCTTTCAGAATATCTATCTGGAAAAACAGAAATCTGCTGTACAATCAACTCATTGCAAACCAATTCAAACATAATTATTTTCCAAGGAGACTTTAAAGTCCAAAATGGAAGTATTCTTTAGCTGGCAACAATAGACTCCCCCTCCCCATCCCAGTAATCATTTTCCCTTTCAAAACTGTAAAAATTCAATGACTGAACACTATTACCAACATATATGAATCAAATATTGTAAAGTATAATATCTCACCACTTTGAAAGCTCTTGCAGGAGCAGGTAAAGAATTGGTTTCTTCTAAGTATTTATCCCAAGAAAAATGTTTCACATTTGGATAACCTAAGAATGAAAACAGTAAATCCTATCAGGTTTAACCAAAATGACAGTGACAACCACAGGCAGGCCTATAAAATTATGAGATATTGTTATCATTATAATGAAGAAAAGCATGCTCATATTACACAAAACAACTTTAAACTGATTACACATTTGGAAACACATGTAATAATGAAGCAGTTTTCATCTAGATCATGATTTCTCTATTAACTTTTAAATGAGAATATATATAATTTGCATTCTCAAGTTAGGACAGTCTTACAACACAATATATACACAAATACACAAATATAAATACCCTTTAATCTAGAAATTTTACTTCTATTAATCTAGGAAGAATCTTATATGTGTGTACAAAGAAAATGCATCAATTATAAATGTGAAAATGTAAAAATCAGTTAAATGACCATCAATATAGAAATATAGAAATCAATATAGAAATATGCATATATATATATATACACATACACATAAATATCATAAATAGAAAACAGAAAGCATTTATTAAAAAGAATGAGGCAGGTTTATATATACACCAATATGTGAAATATTCCAGACAATCATATTATTAGGCCAAACAAATAAGTTAAAATAAATCATGGAACAGTATTAACAGAATGTATAAAAACAACATCCTTCCTCCGTCCCACTCTCCCTCTGTTTCCTCAGGAGTCCAAAGCCCCTTAGGTAGACCTGAGTAGGAAATGGTGTTGGCCCAGTAGGGGAGGAAACTGGCTACTTTATGTAGTCCTCTTTATGGCTGCTTTATGTAGTCCTTACTTACTGAAAAAATAAGTAAATATACTGGAGAAAATAGAAGCCAGATTTCTCACAGACTAGAAATCTGAAAAGTGAAAAACTAGAATGAATTTGGTGGTGTCAGATATGAACTGCAGCTAATGGTATACATTCATGGTTTTTAATATCTATAAATCGATATAGAAATAAACAAATTTTTATATATTTACTTAATCATATATCCCCTGAAAGGCCAACAGCAGCATTAGTTCAGTAGCAGTGAGCACATCGAGTGTCCGGATCTTAGTGTCTATAAATCGTTCTCTACAAAAATAAACCACAGAGTCTGGGAGAAATGAGTGACGTCAAGGTTGGGTCAGGGAAAAAGCACACGATAAGCCCAGCTATGCCAGAAAATAGGAAATATCTCCAAAAAATAATAAAAACATGTCAAAAGGACACAGAAATCAGCCTAGAGAGTCTCCCACTGGCCAAATGTGAGAAAATCTGAACATGAAAATAAATAATGTTAGTAATGGAATATAAGCCACTGATAATAGTAATTTTGGGGATCCGTGTTGATATAAATAAATTTACTGAATGCATAAATAGGAAGACGAGAAAGCTATTTTTTGCAGAAGAGTGTCATCTAATTATGTACAACAAAAGACTAAATAAGAAAAATTACCATTCAGCAACTATCAGAATATTAATTCACACTAGAAATATCAACAGATGCTAAAACTAGGAAGTGACATGGGACTGAAGTGCAGGATATTTATTTAATTTCAAAGTGTCTTCTCAAAATACTTAATAATTACAGTCAAAAAACCCCCTACATCCATGAATAAGCCTGGTAACTATCATCTTGATCAATCACTGGTAAAAAATCAACCAATAGTGAGATAAACGGACATCAAGTGGCACAGGAGATGCTCCAATGAGAACACAGCACTGTTTCTGTAATATTCCTCCCAAAATGGACACCGTGGATCTAATTACTAGAAAGTACCCATCATGTTCAAATGAATATTCTACAAAATGACCAATTTGTAATTCTTAAACACAGGAGTTATCAAAGTCAAGGACAGCATATTGAAGGAGATCAGAGAAATATGACAACTGAGTAATATGCCATTATTTTGCCATGACATCCTTGACACAACTGACAAACTTGGATGGGTCTCTGATTCAAGGTTATATAAATGAGCTATTTACTGTTCTTACAACTTCTCTGTACATTTGAAAATGTTACAAAATAAAAGTCTGAAAGAGTAAATATGCATACATTTCCAAGTAGTCAACATTTTAGAGCGCATTTTTAAGGTATATACCTTGCAGAATTTAAATTAAAGCTGACTGTGCATGCATGCACATATTTGTGCGCTCATTCCCTCAGTCGTGTCCAACTCTTTGTGACCCCATGGACTGTAACCCACCACCAGGCTCCTTTGTCCATGGGATTTCCCAGGCAAGAATACTGGAGTGGATTGCCATTTCCTCCTCCAGAGGATCTTCCTGACCCAGAGGTCAAACCTGCTGTCTCTTGCATTTCCTGCATTGACAGGTGGGTACTTTACCACTGCGCCACTTGGGAAACCCTGCATGTGTGTGTATACAGAGGCAAAAAAGGTTTCTCTGCAAAGATATAATAACCACCTATTAAGCCATTAAGAGAGAATAGTGGTTATCTCTAGTTTCACTCTAAATTCTTAAAAATAAGCACATCTAAATGGATAATTTGGTAAATCAAAAATAAAAATCATTTTAAAACACATGAAGACTTTAATTTTGGAAAAAGAACAGTAGGTATACAAAGGTTAAAAAAGAACATGAATATGGAGTTGCTGGCAGGGCTGCTCATGAGACTGATCTATGAAGCAGAAGAACAACTGCCTAGGGAGACAGGTGATTATCAACCTTTCTTTTCATAAAGAAGCTGTGAGATGCAAGCCAGGAATCTGCCCTTAGAGAAAAGGGTCCAGAGAAAGGGCATCTTGTTTGCCATGGATCCAAAGAGCAGAATAACATCAGCACAGGCCTTGCATACCAGTCTTTTTATTTGGCATGTTTTTACTTTCGTTTTTTCAACTTTTTAAATTAGTGTGATAAAAAATGTATCACAAAATTTACAAGTTTAACCATCTTCACATGTTACAGTTAGTGGCATCAATTATATTCACACTGCTGTGTATTTGGTACTTTTTCACATGCAATTTTGTATTTTTTAATTTTGCCAAAAAGCTATATACTTTCTCTGCTACTGAATTATAAAAGTCCATGAAAAGAGACAGAAGACTTGGTAATTTGCCGCACATCAGAAGTCAGTAATGATACCTCACACACCCCCTCCCAGGCTGTGAAGACATGGCCAGGAACCTGCTGTTCACTGGTCCTGTTAATTTAACAGATCCCTGCGTGCATGCTGAGTCACTTTAGTCTTGTCCGACTCTTTGCGACCCCATAGACTGTGGCCCACCAGGCTCCTCTGTCCAAGGAATTCTCCAGGCAAGAATATTGGAGTGGGTTGCCAATGATGACCAAAAGGATGGTAAGGAAAAAAAATAAAAAGATCACTATCAAATTGCAAAGTCCAAAAGAATCTGCATAATATAATATAATTCAGATGGTGACAGTGCCAGTCACTATTCACTGGTTCCTAATATTATGTAAGTCTCAGAACCTAGGAGGGCTGAGCGGGGTCTTCCAGGCAGCAGCACATTTGAGCTACCAAACCATTTAATATCTTACTTTAACACTACATGGTTTATGCAAATATTCTTTCACCTTCAAAACAGCTCTGTAAATCAGTAAAGAATAGGAGCTTTCATCCCTGAACATAGAAGAAAATGCAGGAGGTAGAAGGGACTTGCCTTGCCCATCATAGGAACGGTTGGTCCCGAGTGAGTAAATGATCAGGCGCTAACTGAGAAGCAGTATCAAAGAACTAGGGTCAAGCCAAAAAATAACACTAGCTGGCAGAATAGAATGAGACAAGTATTTGAAGCTCCAAGCTGAGTCTTTGTTGCTTACATGCTGTGGGCAACATCCACACAACAGCTCCTAAGAAACCAAGGAGGCATCCTTTCCCTATGACAATGACAGTTTTCATTACTCACAGGAGTATCCACAAGAAGCCACATACACCACAGTGATGTTCTGTGTGAGCTGACCACTCTATCATTTCATACCAGCAGTAGTCATGGCACGTTAAATAGTGACATGCTCAAAAATTCATTGTCTTATGATGCAGTCACAGAATCTGTTTTTTAGCACATGAAAATAAACTCAAATTGACATAAACAACAAACAGCAGATACACAATCAACACAAACCTGGAGGAGTAATGAGGGTTCTTCGATGTTCTTTACACCAACCAACTGGATGAATGTGTGGACTAGAGGCTTCACACCTATAAGTTATATAAATTAAAAAATGGTAATTAGGAAAAATTCTCAAATACCAGTAAAAGTTAAAAAAAAAGAGTTAGTGATTGTGAACATTTTACACCAAGTTCTACCTTTTCACAACCTATCTTATTTGGGAAAAAATGGCTAAACTAAAGAATTTTTCACTCTTCCAACATATTAGTACCAAGGAGATTTCTATCAGATACATAACATACACAACTGACACCACGCAAATAGTTTTTGTTCCCACACAAGTGGTGTTATATTCCACAACTGCAAAAATAGCAAATGTAAAGATAATGTCATTAAAATATGGAATTTCCATTTAGGAAAATCATTTGGAAAAATAAACATGTATATAAATAGCATATACACAGGCGAGCTAAAATTATTTCAGTATTTCTAAGGACAAATATACAAAAGCAGGAAGCCCAATCACCCTCAAAAAGCAAACACGCCCTCTCTATTGCCCATTAGAATGGCAGAGACCAGGTATTAAGATGGTGTTTCTCTTCTTCACCTCTTCTCTTCTTCTCTTTCCTTAGTCAAGTATATGCTTTGCCAAGGCCTCTTTACCAGTATGCACATCTGATTCCTTGCTTCTAATCAGACTTGTTCCATATAGTACTCGTCCCAACATGCAACACTCTTCATTCCTTCACCCACCCATCCACTGAAAGGCTGAGTGTCTATCATGCGCCAGACGCTGGGATAGGCACTGAGGATACAGTAGCAAATAAAATATAAACCAACTTTCAGCCTCTTGGAGCTTACAGTATAGTGGAAAAAGAGGAAATTAATTAACATACAAAAATGTATATTCTGGGGGCAAAATGCTATGCAAAGAATTGGGATAAAAAAGTAGTGCGTAACAGTGGTAAGATATTCCTTCAAAACACATAGTCAAGATGACTTCTTCAATAAGATGACATCTGAAAAGAGTGAAGAGTGAGCCACTCAAATATATAAAGGAGGCGAGACTGGCTACATCTTAGTGGGAAGCAAAACTCCTACAATTAAGAAATTTAAGACGCAGGAGACACCCGGCTCCGGCGGCGCAGACGCGGGAGACACCCGGCTCCGGCGCAACCGACCACGTGCAGAATCGTGGCTGAGATGAGCTATCCCCGCGCCCAGGGTTAGGGCGGTGGCCGAGAGGAGCTGTACCACGTTCAGGAGCCGGTGGCTGCTTGGGCACCGGAGGGCTGAGAGGAGCTGATCTACATTCAAAGCAGGAGGCGCTGCCTTGAGGAGATACCCCTCGTCCAAGGTAAGGTACAGCGGCTGCGCCTTGCTGGAGCAGCTGGGAAGAGATACTCCACGACCAAGTGGAATATAAGAATCCAGTGTTCTGGGGAGGAAGGAACAAGATGGCGGAGGGATAAGACGGCGAGACCACTTTCTCCCCCACAAATTCATCAAAAGAACATTTGAACGCGGAGTAAAGTCCACAAAACAACTTCTGAATACTGGCAGAGGACATCAGGCTCCCAGAAAAGCAGCCCATTGTCTTCTAAAGGAGAGAGAAGAAATCCAGCTCCACCCACCAGAACACTGACACATGCTTCCCTAACCAGGGAACCCGGACAAGTCACCCATCCAACCCCACACACAGCGAAGAAACTACATAATAAAGAGAACTCCACAAACTGCAAGAAGAGGGAAAGGCCACCCCAAGCAAAGCAATATAAGCAAGATGAAGAGGCAGAGAAATACCCAGCAAGTAAAGGAACAAGATAATTGCCCACCAACACAAACAAAAGAAGAAGATATAGGGAATTCACCTGATAAAGAATTTCAAATTTTGATGGTGAAAATGATTCAAAATCTTGAAAGCAAAATGGAGTTACAGATAAATAACCTGGAGAAAAGGATTGAGAAGATGGAAGAAAGATTTAATAAGGACTTAGAAGAAATAAAAAAGAGTCAATATACAATGAATAATGCAATAGATGAGATCAGAAACACTCTGGAGGGAACAAACAGTAGAATAACAGAGGCAGAAAACAGGATAAGCGAACTAGAAGATAGAATTGTAGAAATAAATGAAACAGAGAGGAAAAAAGAAAAACGAATTAAAAGAAATGAGGACAATATTAGAGACCTCTGGGACAATGTTAAACGCTCCAACATTCGAATCATAGGAGTCCCAGAAGAAGAAGACAAAAAGAAAGACCATGAGAGAATACTTGAGGAGATAATAGTTGAAAACTTCCCTAAAATGGGGAAAGAAATAATCACCCAAGTCCAAGAAACCCAGAGAGTCCCCAACAGGATAAACACAAGGCGAAATACTCCAAGACACATATTAATCAAATTAACAAAGATCAAACACAAAGAACAAATATTAAAAGCAGCAAGGGAAAAGCAGCAAATAACGCATAAGGGGATTCCCATAAGGATAACAGCTGATCTTTCAACAGAAACTCTTCAGGCCAGAAGGGAGTGGCAAGACATACTTAAAGTGATGAAAGGAAATAACCTACAGCCCAGATTACTATACCCAGCAAGGATCTCATTCAAATATGAAGGAGAAATCAAAAGCTTTACAGACAAGCAAAAGCTGAGGGAATTCAGCATCACCAAACCAGCTCTCCAACAAATGCTAAAGGATCTTCTATAGACAGGAAACACAGAAAGAGTGTATAAACTTGAACCCAAAGCAATAAAGAAAATGGCTACGGGATCGTACTTATCAATAATTACCTTAAACGTAAATGGGTTGAAATTTTCAAAAAGGCTAGGAAACAATTCTCATAGCCATCAATAGTTCAGTGTTGAGTTCATGAATAGTTTTTAAAGTTTGGGACAAACTGTAGTATTTGCTATTTGAAGTACTATTTGTAATTGGCATATTACGATGTAACATTGGTCTTCATTTCCATCTTAAAACGCCTAAAAATGCCTAACAGGTTTTTAGATTTGTGAATTTTAGTTGAAATGTATTTTACGATGTTACTAAACCTGCAGAAATATTGAAATATTTCAGAGAACTTATTCACTGTACATTTAATTTATTTTATTTATAAAAGTTATGAACTGTAGAAAGTTTTACTTGTTGGGTCAAATGCTTGTTGCTTCAAATGCTTGTTGCATTTGAAGTGCTAGTTACAAGAAAATCAAATACCTTCAATGTATAAATGCTATTAAGTTTTTAAAGGACTCTGGAGTATAAGTAAGTTTGTTTAAAGAAATTTAGTCTGTTCAACTTGAAAAAAATAAATAAATAAAATTGGAAAAAAAAAAAAAAAAGAAATTTATACTTGCTTTTGAAAGACAATTTGGAAAATAATTCCAAATAAAAAGACAAAACTCAAATATATAAAGGAAAGCTTTCCATGCTGAGGGGACAGCAAGTACAGATGCCATGTTAAGAGGAGATATCAAGCAGAACTGTGTTAGGAATGGACTGAGAGAAGCAGAGAACAGGAAATATCAAGAGGGGCCGTTAGGGCACGGTCAGGTCTTGGGAGTACAATGATGTTTACTAGAACATTTTGTGAAAGGTTTTAGGCAGAAGAGTGGCATAATCTGATTTATGTTTTAAAGTAATTATTCTGACTGCTTTGCAGATAATAAACCACGTCTGGGAAGGAGACAAAAGGCTGCCGGAAGGTTTTTGCCAGAGTTGGTGAGGGTAACCTGAACCAGAGTGCTTGTGGTGAAGATAATAGTAAGTGACTGAATGCATATTTAGGTCAGTGTTCTAAAGGAAGAATCCACGGGATAAGCTGATAGATTTGACGCAGAGTGGGAGTGAAGGAAGGGACATTCCAAGGCTTTGGGCATGTCCACTAGAAGATGGATGTTACCATTTTTTGACATAGGAAGTCTGCAAGCACAGCCTGACATCCAAACACTGAATGACGAGATCTGATATTAACATGTTTAACAAGCAGGTAAAGAAGTAGATCATGAGCACAAAAATTCAGAATCTAAGCGCAAGATCAAGGCTAAAAACACACATTTAGGAGTCATCAGCAAATAGGATGGTTTTAAAGCCATGAGCAGAGATGTGACCATCCAGGAAATGAGTACAGAGGACCAAAAAGAGAAAAGGCGAAGTCCAAGAAACGACGACTGGGAGAGTAAGAGAGAGAGAAAGACGAAATCAATTGGGTCAAATGCTGCTGCTCGGTCAAAGAAGAGAAAAAGCAAGAACTGCTCACTGGATTTACCAACGTAAGGGTCACTGGTATACTTGACAAGAGCTGCTGTGGTGGAGCTGGGTATGGGAAAGGGCAAAAGCCTGAACAGAATGGGTTTAGGAGAAAATGTCAGGAAATGAGCATAGCTAGCTCAGAAAACACATTCAAGGAGTTCTGTTTTCAAAGAAGCAGAGAAATGAGACATTAGATAGAAAAAAGAAAGCTTTTTTTTTTTAAAGCTGGGAAATATTTAGGGGAAGCTAGGTGGGAGTTGGTGATGGACAGGGATGCCTGGCCTGCTGTGATTCATGGGGTCGCGGAGAGCCAGACACGACTGAGCGACTGAACTGAACTGAACTGAACTGAGGTGAGGCATATGTGGAAATCTCAGCACACTTTAACGCCCAGTCCCTTCAGATGCATGGTTTTAAACTGTATAAGCAAAACTATGGATCTTGATTTTCCAGTTATACTATTCTTTCCTGGAAAATCATTTGGCAATGGATTATTAGTAATGATGCAGCCTTTATTTTAGGGAAATTTTTATATTATTCTAGGGAAAACTCTTAATGACTCCTTAAAAATGAAAAAATAACAAGTATGTAATACTTAATTTTTTTCAATTTAAGACAACTATCAAGTACTTCTAATTATGTCAGATTCATGATGATTAAAGTAAAAGTATTAGACACAATCCTGTTTACTGGATTTCTCTATATATTACAAGTGAAGAAAACACTTCAGCATATTTTGGCCACTTGTTCCTGTACAGCCAGAATCTTGTATAAGGTTTTAATATTATTTAAATATCGATCAAAGTCACCATTTAAAATAAACGAAGAAGCTGTCTCAATTACAAAAATAAAAATAGCCTCATTTTTATCTAGCTGACTTACAGCCCCTCTATAAACAAACAGTACTTCCTTCATAACTGGGAAGGCTGTGAAATTATGTTACTATTGAAACACAACTCATCTCTTAGTCCCATCTAGTGTTCAAAAGCAGAAATGTAACCAAGAAGAAATACAATGAAGAACTAATCGTGAAATGTTTGGCAAACTGTTGCTCCTGTGCCTTGCCTTTCTTTCTTCGGGGTTTTTATGTGTATTGTTAAGAAAGTCCATTTCGATTTTTAAGTCCATTTCACAAGTAAGTACAAATTATTTACGAAAGCTGCTAAGACCCAAATCAGACGTAGACTGATAGATAATAATAGAAATAAGAATTCATGAAGAACCCACACTTGTCATATAAAGTTGAGCAAACATTAAGACCCTCATTTTATGGGAACACTGAGAGGTTAAGTGATTTCAGGTTGAAAGTAAAGGGCCCTAGTTTCATCAGCCATAGGCAAAAGCTAAACAAAACTAATATGCACACATTGGGCTCCCCAGATCTCGACAGAGAGTCAAATAAGAACATTTCAAGATGCTCACTTAAGGAACACATCAAAGTCTTCATTTCAAGCAATAATGGTTTAGATTCTTTGAAGAAATACAGCACACTTGGTCTCTCCCACTCCCTAAATTCAGAGCATGATGACTGTCAATTTCTTTCCTGGTGCCTACTTTCCTGGCTCCCACTCTGTGCTAACTCTTCAGGGCTTCCATCACTCTGTTTTACTAAGCCCCATCCCTCATCCCACCGAGTCATCTCATCCTCCTTTTCATCCTTAATTCATTTCCCAGCCCATTCCCTACAGAGGCTGTTTTCAATATTCATAATTTGCTTCAAGCATAAAACCTGATTTTCACTAAGACGGTGACTACCAGGAAGAGACAAAGGAGGTGCCATCTCATCACCCTGACATCAATGTTCCTTTCATGTCTGCATTTTCTCCACACTGAGAGAGAAGAAAGCTCGTTTCTCCCAAGGCTAGCCCTTCTCCTACGGGACTGGGGTTCTCAATTATCCAGTCTCAGATGTCTCCACTCTCCCTCAACAGCGGCTTCTTTCCTTCAGCCTAAAACCAAGCTCAGCACCTGAGGGGCTTACTCCCTCTGAGTCAGGAATCCACTTTCACCTTCAGGGCTAAACTTCTCTGCCCGACGTGCCTTATGGACATCTCTTTCAGTCAGTTCAGTTCAGTCGCTCAGTCGTGTCCGACTCTTTTTTGCAACCCCATGGACTGCAGCACCCTAGGCTTCCCTGTCCATCACCAACTCCCGGAGTCTGCTCAAACTCACGTCTGTCAAGTTGGTGATGCCATCCAACCATCTCCTCCTGCCTTCAATTTTCCCAGCATCAGGGTCTTTTCCAAAGAGTCAGTTCTTCGCATAACGGCCAACTCTTTAACATTTTGCAAACTGGATTCTGTTTCTGAAATTCTTACTTTAATCCTCACAACATCTTGTTAGATAGGGACTATTAACCCATTTTGCAAAGGGGGCACCTAAAGCTTAGAAGGATTCAGTCACTTACTGAATACCAAGGCTGCCGCACCCCAAACATATCCCTGTTTGCCCCATGGACTTAAACTTAAGTAAGTGCTTTCCTTGGCCAGGAATATTTCATCCCAACTTCTAAGGACTAACTTCTATCATTCTTTATGATCCAGTTCAAATTCCATGTCCCCAGGAAGATCTTTCTGAGAAACGTCCAGTGAGTCAGTCAGTCCTTCCTTCCACATGCCACCACAGACAGCAGGCAGTTGGTTCTAATAATTAAGCACTAACCACCATGGACTCTGCAGCCAAGACAGAGGTGTTGTGTTTCTCTCTGTTCCCAGACACTGAGCCTCTCAAGACTGAAGTGCAGAGATCCCTAGGTCCCTGTAATCTCTGTAATTCACCACCACCAGGGGTGTTTCTCGAATATAATGGCTGATGACACACATACTGCTCTGAGAAACCGACAACACCATGCAAACTTTTCAACATTATTTGGAGAGACACATAAAATTACTATGTATACATGTAAAAGAGCCCAACTACTAGTTACAAAAATGTAGAGAAAACCCAGAGGTAAACCAATTTTTATTCTAATACATGTATACTATTTGCTCTCATTAAAAACTACTACAACCCTACATAAATTTAAATCCCACACAGCACTTCTCTTTGAAAGGAAGAAACGTTTTACTGCAATTAAACATGCAGTACCACAAATGTGTGTGTGTGAGTGCGTGCATGCACATGCGCATTCAAGCACACTTTCAAATTCCCACTAAGGTAAAAAGAGATAAGATCACTGCCCAATTCAAAGAAAAAAAATCTCATTTTCAAACTATTTTAAATTGGGAAAGCAATCCAATGTGTAACCTCAATTACATACCTAAGTAACTAATTTATGCAGATAAAAACCATTCCAAAATTCAAAGATCGAAGAACATAATATTTAATAAGGCTGGAGAAATTTCAATGCACTTAAGTAATTTTCAATATGCCTTAATTGCATATCGAGGAAGAGGACACAGTTATTCTTTTTCAATTAACAAAATATAACTTCAATAGTTAGAAGTATAAGTCTATCCTCAAAGTACATTCCATAATAAAAATAATTTGGTTGTGCTCATAAAAGTACAAAATCATTGCTGAAAGAGATCAATTTTTTCCCCTGCTCTTTCTAATAAGAAACCAGGATGCTTCTTATTCCCTAGGCATTTGGCATCAAAGAAAAATGTGATACATTCTGCTAGACTTTCTCATTACTTTTTTTTTTTCCCAGAAGAATGAATGCTTTTAAAGGAAATACATGGTATGTCAAATAAGGAATCTACACTTTTAAAACCCTATAATACTTATAGGACCACAAAAATAACTAAAACATTCACCCACTGTGTTTAAATCAGGCAAAAGCTGTTTTTAAAAAATTCTCCCTGAAGCAATCAGAACTTTAAAAGCAAAAAGCTCTCATTTCAACAGATTCTAATAAATAAAGTATCATTTATTAATAAAAGGACTGGATCCCAATTGTCATGTTGGTACTGCCATCAACACAGCACATCAAACACAGGAGGTAGAGAAATATGTGCCACCCAGGACAGATTCCAGTATTTCTAAATTCATCGTTTTTCTCATCTACTCACTCATTCAAGACAGGTATGGATAATTTAAAATGAAACAAAAACCACCAGTTTGTGGAAAATATGAGAAAGAGAAGAACACAGTAAGCAATACAATGAGGATTCAATCAGCAAATCCAGTCTGTGGGAGAGTCAACAGGACAAACAACCTGGTTTCTTAACTAAAAGTTACAGGGGGAAGAAAACGATGAAGGAATAGGAAGCTATAAATTAAAACAGATCAAGAGAAATATCAAAGCAATCATAAAATGCACACCCTATTTGGACCAAAAGCTAATAAACCAAGACAGTTGGGGGATAATGTTTTAGTATGTTAGTGACATGATGCTATTTATAAGTTTAAATATTTGAAAAAAGAAAAAGAAGTTCTATCTTTAGAAGATACACATCCAGACATGAAATGCTATGGAATCTGGAATCTGCTTCAAAACAGTCCTGGAGTTGGGATTTTAGAGCAGGAAAACACCGGAAACAAGACTGGTATATATTGATAATTGCCGGTAGTAGGTAATTATCTCTGTAGGAGATCACTCTACTGTTCTAACTTTTGTATACACCTGAAATGGTTTGTATTTCAGTAACAAATTTGATTGCAAACTGAATAAAAAAGATATCCTATAAGGAAAATTGTGCTTTGCAGAAAAAAGCTGGGTAAAACTTACTATAATATCCAAAAATACTTGATTCTATGTGATGTGATCATGGAACTACTTTAAAAAATTCTGTGAAAACCATACATAAAATATAATTCAGATTTTTATAATTCATCTTTTAAAAGTTTAAACAGAAAATGGCTTTAAATGTCTCTCCTTTTTTAAAACAATGCAAATAAAACTGATGACTGTGTAAGAATCCAATCCGAGAAGTAATGGAAATTATTAATGGCTCTACTGAATATTTAACTATACATACACTTAAAAGGTCAGGAAACAAGTTTTCCTAAAACTGAGCTACATTTATATAAATTAACATCCATTTACTACTGCAACATTAGCCATATTTTATAAAGATATCTGTCACTTCTCAATGCAAGTATTGTCCAGAAGGAACTAAACCATGCACAAATGCCTTTCACCAGCAAACTATAGTTTCATTAGTGAACATGAATTAGGTATGAAAAATCATTATTTCAACTGCCTTATCAAAATCTATGGCTTTACTATAATCCCTTCATGATTATGTAATTTTATAATTATGTTGCTGCTGCCACTTTATGTAATATAGCGAAAACTCTTGAGTTAGAAACAATATTCCTCAATTAATAATTTGTATTGTCATTATAAATAGTAAAATTAGCTACTGAGCATGAAAATATGAAAGGAAGATTAAAATATTTTCTTAAGAAATGAGAGACGACACCTCAGATGAGGGGGGAAGTGTGAATCTGTGTGTGCACTCACGTGTGGGTGTCTCTTGGGAGTGTGGTACGAACTGTGCTTCCATAGGAGGTAGTCTACTAAAATACAAAGTAGAACTAAAGGATGTTATTTAGAAACATGTGCCATATGGAACAGGTAAAAAGTTCAAAATCTGAAGTGAGAAAGATCAGGACAGAATACTGTCATTTGTGTTCTCGGCTTTGCATTATTACTGGTTTTAAATAAGTACTTGAACAAACACCAATTAGAAAATGCACAGATCAATGAAAAATGTCTCACCAATAGTCATAGCTCTCATCCCAGTTGTCAAAATGTACGAGGAAACGATTGTCCACCATATCTGTTACCGTAGCAACACAGATGAATGCTGGGTTCTTTTTGTCTACAGCTTCAAGCTTCATCCCAACTCGAAAGCCTGATGGGATCACTGTCTATGAAATATACAGATTTAATTAGAGATAAGCACACACTTAACAACAAGGACCTGTTGCATCCTCTCTGCACCCCTGCTTGAAAGCCTGGCATCCGTCAGCTTTATTTACATAATTTAAAAATCATGGACCAGTTTTGTAGCAGAGTTGCTTTCCAAGAATCAGCAATAAGAAAAATGCCCTGTTGCTACACCCAATTAATTATCTGGACCTTTAAAGCGAACACACCCACAACCTTGAAAAGTTTACTTAATCTTAACATGTGTCTTGGTACTTTAGATGACTATCCTAGTTAGGCAAGTTTTATGTACTGTATAGTTTACTTTCAGTTTCTCTCTTCCTTTATTATAGACTTAACAGTGAAAATTATTTCATACAAAATATGCACATCATCAAGTTAAAAATGTGTGTAAGTCAGTACAAATTCACTCCCACTTCTGAAAAATCTTTCAAAAGGGTACTCTACTAAAAGTAGGCCATCTTCCTATATGCAAGGCTAGAAATTATTACAACTTTGATTCAACAATCCAGATGTTATTCACAATAGCACCCAAAGAGCTGGCTGTTAATACATAGAGCCATTCAAAATAGCTTGTAATATAAGGAAATCCACAGATTATTGGCCATCTGGGACATGAAACGAAAACAATAAAAATTCAGTCAGACTCAGTACTTGAAATGCTATGGATGTAAACATTCCTCAAAATATTTCATGAAGAAAAATATCCTAATCTCAGAGAAGTACTTGGATATCAGTAGTATCAATCACAACACACTACAAGTCATTTCTGCCCATCAGAAAAAATCTTTCTGTCTAGACTGAAGCATTCAGACACTTTTCTCATTACTTTAAGCAAAATATCTCTTTTTACTATAATTATAGAGTTATCATCACAAAAATGCGGACAGGCATGTATCTGAATATGTTAGAGTGAAGTCCTGTCTGAGTTGAAAAATCAGGCACTAACGCTACACAGATACTTTTACTATATATTTAAGCCCTGGACTTCTGTATCAGACCATAAATATTTGAGTATTCTGAGGTAGAGAAATCTAGAAATACAAAAATTAATTACATACCAAACACATGGCCCAAGATTAAGTTTTGTGCTAGCAATGCACAGAATTTAAGATGATGGTCAGTGACTCAAATACCTGACTGAACTCATCATCAGAGAACCAGACAGGATTAGGAAACTTGGAGCCGAGACAGCAAGCCGGTTGCTGAGTTTTCCACCTGACTGGCCTCCCTCATCTTGAAGGAGAATGCCGACTGACTGTGCAGCATGTACATCTCAGCAATTAAGCTATCTTCTCAATTAAGATATTTAACAATAATAATCTGGCTCATTATCTCTATTAATTACCTAAATGCATGTATGTGCGTGCACACACACCCCCTCCAGTTCTCTAACTCAAGCTGGCCTATGTTCAATTTGATTAGAGAATGTTTCAGCCATTAGACTTGTTGCCCTCAAAACACCTGGATAATGTCATTTCCCAAGAGGCGAGTATGTGGGGTAGGTGAGAAGGTTTTTCTCATTCCTGATATCTGGAGGGAATCGCTAGTGAAATATGACAGCCTCTCTCCACACTCTCACTGTCGCCTAACTGGTGAAGGAAGAAGTGGTCACACCGTTAAGCTGGCCTACAGGGCATATAGTTTCCACTCTGCTCCTCTAGGAGCAAGCTCTGTCCTGAAAGATGGTAGTCTGCCCTGGTCCAGTGCTCATGGGCTAGAGTGGTGAGGTTGGAAGGGCCAGTAAATCTCTTACTCCAGGGCTCAGAATCAAGAGACTCATTTGTCAGCAGATATAGGCCACGCATGTACTCCAACAGCTCTCATCAACTGTAAAGGTGAGATTCTGGCTTTCCACCTGCTTGTCCTCTATTCTTTCCAATTAGATCAGAACTTGATCAGGGTAGAACATTGTAACATATCAGGCCTCCTCAGAGATGCCCATAGCTTAAGTAGAAAATACAAACACATCTGGACTTTGCCTCTGTTAACACTGCAAAACAGAGCTAGAAGCTGGAGAAAAGATTTAAATGATAGTCTCTAGCATGCAAATTCAAATAGGGTTACATTCACCTCACTATGGGAATCCTATCTGAACAGCACTCCTAAAATCAAGTGATCATAACCATAAAATGTCCCAGTCAATTTAATTTGCTTAGGCACCTTAATTGTAAAGTATACCTAGGTTTTATACTATGTTGCCTTTTACTATTTAATTTTAAAAAAAGACAGCCACGATATGGTTAAAAACAGATATTTATTCATGATAACTTTTAGTTACTTTTAAAGCTTAAGATCACCTTATTTACCAAAGCAATAACATTTATTATAGTTTCTTGTTATCACTTGTAATTTATCCAAAGTGAAAGTGAAGTGAAGTCGCTCAGTCATGTCCGACTCTTTGCGACCCCATGGACTGTAGCCCACTAGGCTCCTCTTTCCATGGGATTCTCCAAGAAAGAGTACTGGAGTGGGTTGCCATTTCCTTCTCTAGGGGATCTTCCCGACCCAGGCATCAAACCCGGGTCTCCCGCATTCCTGGTAGATGCTTTAACCTCTGAGCCACCTGAGAAGCCAATTTATCCAAGGAAACACTCAAAAGCCACTCCCTGTGAAAGAAAAAGTATCTTGGAGGTACTTACTATATTCTGATTTTCAAATAATGACTTGGGAGCAGCCTGAGCTTTGCATGTCTTGAGATAGGTCTGCCAATTAAATTCTTCTTCTTTATATCCTAGGATCCATACATATAAAGAGACAGTAAAATACCAAAATATTTCATATTTAGCTTTCCATTCTTACTTTTATCTCTAAGTCCAACATGCCAAAATCAATATACACAGGGTATTTATTTCCAACAAACTGTATTATTTTTTCCATTCTGAATGAATGGTAATGGATGAAAGGAAAAGGGATGAGGAAGCAAATACACAATGTCCTCAGATGGACTTCTTTTCATTATCAGACCATTTCTATCAGTATTTAGGTAGAATTCATTAGCAGTGAGCTGCAGTAGTTGAGTTCTCTGTTTCTCCCTCACTCATTCTATTTTGGGAGACTAACTTGTAGGAACAGTGGGAAGCTGGAAAAAATGGTACTACAAGAGATAAAATCTTTCTAGTCTGTCACCACAAGAATGACAATTCAAGATTCACAAAGTGAGCATGTTGGAAAAGTCCTTTCCTTAGTTCTCACAATTTCATGTTCAACACTGGTGAAGCCAGCATTTCCTTTAAAAAGGAAACTGGGCATTTAGTTTTATCTACTCAGGTTCTCTTTTCCACTTCCATCAAAGTCCAGAAGGTAGTGTGAAAAGAAAAACAATTCACCACATATTAGGCCAATTTATATAAGGGCTTACAGATTTTCTTTTTCATCCTTCTCTTTTCTAGGTGTTTTTGTTCAATCCTTCAGTTATCTGAAAATACCATTCTGCCATTAATTTTTCACTTAAAACCATAAGATGCTTTGGTTTGTCCATTAAAACCCAATAAGCCACCTCGCCTCCCCCCCAGAAACTCAATAATTCTGATGTAGTAGCCAGTGAAGTTGCTCAGTCATGTCCAACTCTGTGCGATCCCACAGACTGTAGCCTGCCAGGCTACTCCATCCATGGAATTTTCCAGGCAAGAGTATCGGAGTGGGTTGCCATTTCCATCTCCAGGGGATCTTCCCGACCCAGGGATCAAATCCAGGTCTCCCGTATTGCAGGCAGAACGCTTTACCGTCTAAGCTACCAGGGAAGCCCCAAAAATTCTGAGATAGACCAAAAATATCAGACTGGTAACCTGGTTCTTTCACATCAAGCAAACAATACTGGATGCAACATGAAAAGAAAGGAAGTAAGCTATTATTTAATACCCTAGGGATGAACTGAAAAAGATATAATCTGTTATTCTTGGATCTTTTATAAACATGAAATAGGCAAAGTCATTGGCAGACTGTAATATAAAAATTTAGTAATAAAAGAGTAATCACTACTAGTTCAACCCTCACCCAAACTGCTTTTTGGTGTTATAGTCTCCTTTCCAATCTCTTAAATATTAAGAAAATGCATAATTTCTCAAGGTTTTTTATTTACTGAAATGTCAGTAAACACAGTTATGTAAATAGGTTGGAAATAATTTTGCAGTCAGTTATTTCAAGAAGGTATGTGTGTATGTGTTGTGTGCGTGTATGTGGTGTGTGTGTGTGTTTATGTATGAGATAGAAATTTGCAGCTAAAATCTATAGTCAAAGTATCAAACAAATGTTATGTAACATGCAAACAAGTACATGGACATAATTTATTCTCTTAGGTAGGGTTCTATATTTTTTAATTTCTTTCACTTTAAAAAACATCTTTCATCATGAACAATAAGCTTAAATTTGGGCCCACCTGATTAGTAAACATTTCTCATCATAAACAATAAGCTTAAACTTGGGCTCACCTGAAAAACCACAAAGTCTGAATTTTCAAAAATCTAAATTACAATATAAGAAATTAAGTGTTTTCAGAATATAAAATATGAAAGTTAAAACTGACAATACCTTTTGGAGGATGGAGTTTATGGCCAGTTTTCTCACACCACCCAACTGGGTGGATATCCAGAGCATCGGCATTTACCCAGAAGTCATAACAATCAGAGTATCCATCAAAGTGCAGCTTTATCCGGTATCCACAAACCTGTAATATGTGAAAAACAGAATATTTGTGCACATGTACAAAAAAAATTAACATGGATCTCAAGTATGATATGGATTATGTTAGAGCACCATTGTTAACAGCCACAAAAACAAGTGAACAAGTAAAATCTAAAGGCAAACGTTACTTCGTTGGGAAAAGCTGAGCTAGGGGTTCCGGCCTCATCTCTAGTTCCGATAGAAGCACATGGATCTGGGTGAAGAATAATTCTCCCATGTAGACAAGTCTCCCTCTTTATTCTGGGCGCTGTACAAGCCTGGGGTGCACAGCACCTGCAGGGGCCCAGCGCGGGTGCCCTATCATGCACTGGCTCAGTGCTGGCTCTCTGTCCTTCACAAAGCTCCACACACAGCGATACCTGGCCAGACCAAGGCTGGTGCAGACACGGGGAGAAGTCAACAGTCTCCTTTCCACCAGTAGCAGAGTTGGGAGAAAGAAGAGCCTCCCCAGTTCATGCTTAGATGAAACAGGATCCCTGGAATGTGGTGAGAACTCACTCTATGTAACCCATGCCCAACACTGAGGTCACACATCTGCTTAAATTAGGGAGGCACTTGGGGGAGTTCTAAGTTAAACAGTCACATGGGCTTATGGAGCCTCTGCCAGGTCATGCCTGGCACTACGCTTGCAAAAGTTCAGCCTCTCAATCTTCTTCCCATTAGCACAGCAGATGGGTTCTATGTTCTGTAGGAGCCAAACTTCTTACAAGACCACTAAGTCACTGAAGAAAAATTATAAGCAAAACTAATACACAAGATCATCTGATTCTTTGAGGAAAATTTTAAAAGATACCTCCCCCAAGTCAAGTAAGAGAACAAGAAGTCAAGCACATAAAGGGAAAAAAAAGTTCTAAAGAATTCTCAATACACATAATTGACTTGGACATTTTTCCCTGAAAAACTTCAGAGATACCCTGAAATACTAAAAATAATACAAATATCTGTTGGTCTGTCTCTTATGTTAAGGAACATGGTATGGCAAAGGCTATGATGTCAAACGGACCAAGGTCAGATCGTGGTTCTACTACTTTGAAGCTTTGTGACCTTGTATAACTCACTTAACCTCTCTGAGCCTCAGTTCCTTCATCTATAGAACAGGATGAAAAAGCGTTCTTGCAAAGATTAAATGAGGTAATGTTTACAAAACACTAAGTACTGTGCCTGGCATAAAGGAAGTGTTCAACGAATGGCATCTTTTCCCATTATGAAAACCCTATAACCACTATTTTATTTTAAAGATAAAGATGAGGCAAAGCTTACCTCAGCCACAGTGAGGACGCAATACACAGACTGATGTTCAGGGTCCACGCCTTCTAGTTTCATGCCAACTTTAAACCCGTTTTTGTTATACGGAAAAGATTGATACTAAAATGTAAAATGACAGCAGTTTTAGTGAGTGATAATCATTCCTAAGTAAAGACTATATAACCAAATCACAAACAGCTCTTAAAAATGCAGAAAAAAAAGGATCACCGAATCATCTCATGTTTAAATGGACAATGCCAAGAGGTAACAGAAAAGGAAACTCAAATGTTTACATATTTGAAAAGATGATCAACCTCCCCCATAAGAGTCATACAAAGTAAAATTACAGTAAAATAGATTCCACCTATCAGACTGATAAAGATCAAGAAGTTTAGGGAAAGAGATGTATAAATACATTGCTAATAGGGATATAAATTTGTACAACTTCTAGCAATCTCCTAAGATCTATAAAAAAGAACATTCTCTTTGACTCAGCAGTTTTAACCCTAGGAAATTATCCAACAGAGGTAGCCACATATGTGCAAAATGAGCAATGTATGAGGCTATTCACTAAAGCATTTACTCAGCAAAAGATTCATGTATATATATTATATATTCCACATGGTGGAGAAGCAAATGACAACCCACTCCAATATTTTTGCCTGGAAAATTCCATGGACAGAGTGCCTGGCAGGCTACAGTCTATGGGACTGCAAAGAGTCGGACACAACTGAGCACGCTCGCAGTCCACATATACATATAGTATTTCATTTCATGTCTGTCCCATAATAACTTAAGCTGACACATGTATGTGTGTAACACTCATGTGATACATACATGACATATATATATATGACATTTATGTCCACCACAGTATGGACCAGTTTATATTATTATGGAACAAACATAAGATGAAATACTATGTATGAGTATAAAAGACTGATGAAGTGGGTAAATGAACTGAGATGGAATAATCGCCAAACTGAGTTAGACAAAAAAGCAAAGTTCGTGACATATGTCATCATGTGGTTTAAGGTAGGGGGAAGATTTGCCTATATATTGCTTATATGTACATGTAATTTTCTTATAGCACTTTATATTTTGAATCATATGAATGTACTGCTGATTCAAATAATTAACTGTATTTAAACTGTTTAAAGTGTAAAAAAGTCTATTATGCAAAGGACAAAAGCTGCGAAAAATAATTATATGGAACAAGTCATATGCAATTGCTGAGAGTCCCTTGGACTGCAAGGAGATCCAACCAGTCCATTCTAAAGGAGATCAATCCTGGGTGTTCATTGGAAGGACTGATGCTAAAGCTGAAACTCCAATACTTTGGCCACCTCATGCGAAGAGTTGACTTACTAGAAAAGATTCTAATGCTGGGAAAGATTGGGGGTGGGAGGAGAAGGGGACGACAGAGAGTGAGATGGCTGGATGGCATCACCGACTCAATGGTTATGAGTTTGAGTGAACTCCGGGAGTTGGCGATGGACAGGGAGGCCTGGCGTGCTGTGATTCATGAGGTCGCAAAGAGTCGGACACGCCTGGACGACTGAACTGAACTGAATGTAAATGCAATCATCCCAACATTTACTATTCACCACTTTTCAAAAAAAATTGTTATTGAATATTCACCACTTCTTAAAAATAGTGTGCTAATATATATGTAACAAAGTATTGATGGCAGATTTACTACATACCATGTGACATATAATTAAATCATTTAAATCAAGGGTCAGTGAACTACGATCTATGGGACACAACCAGCCGACCACTGTTTTTGTGAATTAAATTTTACTGGAATATTAGCCATGTTCATTCATTTACACATTGCCTATGGCTGCTTTCATTACAAGAACAGAGTTAAGCTATTACAAATGAGACCATATACTCCATAAAGCCTACAAGATTTTCTATTGCCCTTTATGGAAAAAGTTTGCTGATCCCTGGTTTACCCCAGTGACAGCAGTTCCTACTCAGAACTACTTTTACTGATTTTAACTCACTTCTGATAAAAAGATTTTTAAGATTTTTACTATAGTTAATATAACAATCTGTTTTTTGATGTTCTGTTATATTATGCAGATCTTAGTAGCTCCTTTTTATTCTCTCAAAGCCATTACATTTTATGCTAGTTTTTCTTTATCTACTAGTTTTTCAGTAGTAATAGAAACATCCTTCTTCAAATCAATGCATGAAAGCCTAACAAATGTTGACAGAAAACAGCGTCTGTCTGTATGAGTGTATTTGTATGTGTGTTGTGTGCCCATGCATGTGGCCCTAGGGAAGGTGTGCATATATGATGATAGTTACCCTCCGAGTTCCCCCTCCACATATGAAAAACAGTATGTTTGAAAAAGTATCCCAAGTCACATTTCCTAGACAGACAGTAGAAACGGCAATACTAATTCCAGACCAGCATTCCAGCTCCTCTGCCCTCATACATCTAGAAGGGTCGGTACCTCCTTGAACAGTTTTGCTGGCACGGCCACAGCTTTCTCCTCTTCCAGGTAGGACGCCCAGCACCAAGCTTTCTTTCCTTTAGGAGGCAAACCTGAAAGGCAAGTGAGACTAAATTGATAGAATTTCCAAATCTAGGAAATCAGAGCAGTATACTTACTGTGAGTGAACTCTCATTTCCCTAACTACCCCCAGGCCTGGCTCTTCTCTTATTTCCATGCCTGATATTTCTCAATTTCTTTTCCCGACTCCTCATCTGAAGAAATGAGAGCTAAAAAGTAAGCTGTGTGTATATCCAGGAATGAGTGTAGAAGAAAAGTGTAGAAGAAGTGTAGAAGAGAAGAACTTAAAGTACTTTACTTAAAGTACATTTACTTTAAGAACTTAAGAACTTTAAGAACTTAAAGTAAATGAAAGAGACGCTGTAGGAAGCCAAAATAGACCAGAATCATGGAAGCTCAGCAAGTGAGTGTCTAGAAGCAGGATGCTCCAAAGTTTTTTCCTAATGAATCAAGAAGCTGACTAGGAAAAGGTCAGTGCACTAACTTAGGAACTGGCTGCTAACTTGGAGAAAGGGGCAAGGGGGAAGGGGGAAAAAAAAACCAGTGCATCCAAGGCCAAATTTTAAGTTGCAAAAGAACACATAAATGATAAAGATACGGAGTCTACAGCAATTTTATCTGGGGTTAATTTAACAAAAGATGAAAATGAAGAAAGGATATATAATGTTAGGCTTGATGGGTTTTAAAATTGAGGGAAAGATATTTGCAGATGAGCTTAGAAGAGGCAATGATAAAGCGCATGAAGAGGAAGAAAATGGAAGACCTAAGAGAGGGAAATGATTGAAGCAACAAGGCCACTGAAGGGTCAGAGCCCTGAGAGTAGAAATGAAGGGGAAGGGACAGAAAGGACAAAGACATTTTTGAGGCAGAGTGCAGAGTAACTGCAAATTTACTCCCTTTAATGTCAGTGATGAAATACAGAAGGCCATCCAAATGTAAAAGTTAGGCTGTGTGCTTGATGCAAGTAGAAACATTTCAAAGAGATTTTAAGACACGAACAAGGGAAGAATGTGGTTAAGCCCTGAAGAGAAGCACTGGGTTCAGGCCCTGATTCACCGGGACAATGTGATTGGCAGGTCAGGATGGGACTGTGCAAAGTACAGTGACCTAACATGAAAGTCCGGCCAGGCAGATGTGGCAGGTCCTTTGACACAGCCTAGTGGGGCACACAGAAGCTTCTGGGGAGACAACCCAAGGTCCAGGATGAATAAGGCAGCGAGTTAACCCACCAAGTATTGAAGGGCAGGGCCTAAGCTCTAGATCCCTCAGAGAATAAAGTGTTCCTTGAGAAATAAAGAAAGGAAAAAAGGGTACCATGTCAGGAAGTTATGGTTGAGAGAAAACATTAAAAAAAAAAAAATCTAAAATTTTATGAAATGAGTAAGACCAGAGGTTTTAGTCAAAGTGCAGAAGTAAAAGAAACGTACCTGATGGAAAAATAAATAACAGAAAATGATCTCAAGTTTTCCCTGACACTGCTTGAAACTTGCTAATTTCCACTTTCCCCTTGCCCTTTTCTACTTCTAAACTCCAACTTTTATTGACACAATTTAATCAAAGAAAATCCCCAAACGATCCTTTAACTGCCACAGTGTGCGTTACAATTAAGACTAAAATGTCTGCCTGTGTGAAATATTTTCAACTTCATAAAATTACAAGTAAAACCTTCCTTTCATCAACTCACCCTGCTTTAATACAGCCGAATCACCTCGTCTTTTCCTTCGGGCTCTCTGCGAACCCCTCAGGATTCTCCCATCTTGTTTGTTTTCCTACAATAAGGCAGAAAATTTATGATTTTTACAAGTTCATGAAATTGGCATCAATGAAAAGTTAGAGAGCTGTCAGAAAGCATTTTTTTGCACTGTTCTTCAGTTTCACTTCATAACTTCGAAAGAAAGTAAGAATATAGGTCACTTGAGAACTCTGTTGCTCTTGGCCTGAGGTCCTTACAAAATAAGAATATTTCCAAGAATTACACTCTGTTATAGCACAGATACTGTTCCCACCTCCTTGAGACACTTTCTTCTTTCAGCTCCTTGACCACTCCGGTCTGGTTCCCCTGGTACCTCACTGCCCCTCTTTCTTGGTCCCTTTGCTGATATCTCCTGCCATCTAATCCCCTTCTCTTCTTTATCCGATCACTCTCCTTAGGTCTGAAAGATCATCTGTCTGCTAAATATCCCCTGTTTATATCTCGAGCTCTGACTCCATACTCATATTTCCAGATGCCTACCTGGGATTTTCGCTTGGACATCTAATAAGCATCTCAAATGCATGATGGCCAAAGTACTCTAAGTTCTATACTCCACTCTGGCCTTCCCATTCTCAAGAAACGGTATGATTACCCAGTCAACAGTTCAAGCCAAAAAGCTAGGAGTTATCTCTCATTCTCCTCTCTCCCTCATATACCCTGCCAACTCTGCCTTTAGCATCTATCTCAAAACCACTGCCTTCTCTCTTAAAGAGCCCTCTTATTTCAGTTCAGTTCAGTTCAGTTCAGTTCAGTCGCTCAGTCGTGTCCGACTCTCCGTGACCTCATGAATCACAGCACGCCAGGCCTCCCTGTCCATCACCAACTCCCGGAGTTCACTCAAACTCATGTCCACAGAGTCGGTGATGCCATCCAGCCATCTCATTCTCTGTCGTCCCCTTCTCCTCCCACCCCCAACCTTTCCCAGCATCAGAGTCTTTTCCAGTGAGTCAACTCGTCGCATGAGGTGGCCAAAGTATTGCAGTTTCTTAGTCTACTACAATAAGCTTCCAGCTGGTTTCCCTGCTTCTACTCTGTTCTCATATGTCAAAGCTAGAGTGATCATTTTTAAAACACCATATCAAAGTATTCCCCTTGCCCTCTACTTTCCAATGGCTTCCCAGCACACTCAGATGAAAGTGACAACCCATGACTCTGGTTTACCATAAAGCCCTGGACTGCACAGAACTCTTAAGTCTCATCTTACTCCACTCTTCTCTAGCCTTCAAGGCTCGGCAACCTTGTCTTCTTTATTTCCTTAAACAAAGCATGTTTTTACCTTATGGTCTTTTCCCCAAACAACTCCATTGCCCTGCAGAGCTCCTTACTCCCAACTTTACATCAGCCTCCTTATTCAGATCATACAGTCCAAGCCATCCTCCCTGGGAGGCCTCCTGATAACCTAGCTTAAAACAGTCAGATTATCTCAATGCTCTATTGTATTTCTCATCATAGTGCTTATCACAGGCTGATATTTCCCCTCAGTTCAGTTCAGTTCAGTCGCTCAGTCGTGTCCGACTCTCCGCGACCCCATGAATCACAGCACGCCAGGCCTCCCTGTCCATCACCAACTCCCGGAGTACACTCAAACTCATGTCCACAGAGTCGGTGATGCCATCCAGCCATCTCATTCTCCGTCGTCCCCTTCTCCTCCCGCCCCCAACCTTTCCCAGCATCAGAGTCCTTTCCAGTGAGTCAACTCGTCTCATGAGGTGGCCAAAGTATTGGAGTTTCAGCTTTAGCATCAGTCCCTCCAATGAACATCCAGGATTGATCTCCTTTAGAATGGACTGGTTGGATCTCCTTGCAGTATAAGGGACTCTCAAGAGTCTTCTCCAACACCACAGTTCCCCTAGTGGTTTACTAAATGTTCCTGAGAAAAAAGATCCTGTCCTTCTGCTATCTTATTCATCTCTGCATTCCCAGCTCCTAAAACAGTGACTAACCAATAATCATTGCTCAATATTGATCTTAAGGAAAATGCTTTGAGACTTCAAAGTTGTCTTTTCATATAGAGTTTCTAACAAATACTTTAGAGGTAAGATGTTTATGTTTTAATTAGCATATTTTGAATTAGTTTTCCCTAAATATATCTGACATTTATCTGCCATTTTCTACCTACTCACATAGTATTATAAGATCTGTCTGCAATTTACCAAAATGAGATTGACATTTTGCTGTCAAGAAGAATTTTAAATTAGTTTGCAGAACTGAAGGTTCTGCCATTGACTCTCTCACTCCAGAAATCAATTTCAGAACTTCCTACTTCTTCACTCTGAGGGATGGGTACTATACTATTTATTATTCTCATCTTGAGATGAGGACAGGATAGGTGGGCACTCTGCTGATGGTAAAACAAGGTCACAGAAGCAGCCCTGAAACCCTGGTGCTATGTGCAGAAGAAGTAGCCCTGTGGGTACTGACCATCTCATCATCTCGCTCTTCTTCCTCCTTGGAGTCAGCTTTCAGAGATAACTTTGGCTTTTTCTTCCTACTACACTTAGAATCTTCTTCCTCGTTGTCTTCTCCCATGTCCCTTTCTTCCTTCTGATCTCTGCTGAATTCATAAACCAAAAGAGTGACTAGGAAACAATACCCATCAAATATCTGCATGTTGATTAGCAATGCAAAAACCTTTTAAAAATATTTAACCAGGAGGAG
This sequence comes from Moschus berezovskii, assembly GCF_049115385.1. Classification (NCBI taxonomy): domain Eukaryota; kingdom Metazoa; phylum Chordata; class Mammalia; order Artiodactyla; family Moschidae; genus Moschus; species Moschus berezovskii. Next base: position 75,385,471 of record NC_142469.1, on the reverse strand, counting down.
AAATGATAGATATCATAGATAAGAGACACTTCAGACCAAAATCATGAATGACACTGTCAAGATAGAAAGTGGAAATTAGCTTATATATTAATTTATATAATTATTTATTATAATTATGTAATTAATGATAAAATTTTAAAAGGACACAAGCCCTACAGGTGAAACAGGTTCTAACAAGTTTAAAATTATTGGTTTTTCACAGTTACCATCCATACTAATAAAAGAATCGATTATCTGGAGCTATCCCGGTCTTTGGTGGCGATTTTAAAGCAATAATCTAGCAATTATTGAGAATGCCAAGTTCAATCAAAAAAGGCCAAATATAATTTGGTAAAATACCAGATGGCCAACAAAAACAGACAATTCCCCAGCCTGTGCTGATTAAAATACATGAGAAACTCCACTAGAACATAAACATCAAGTCATTTATTTGCAGTACATAAGTACATGAAGGAAATACACCTTGTCAGTGATAAGTTGACCTCATCAGAGTCCCGCAAGGCAATCATACCACCATCAGTCACAGCTGATGGCCGTGTCTCAGAGTCCTCAGTCTGTCCTGAGAACCACAGAGACACAAGACTCCTCACTATGGCCATTCAGCGGATGCTCAGTCAGGGGAAGCTGTACTTCATTCATGGGGTTTTAGCTGAATTACCTAAGAACTCCCAAAATTTAAACCCAAGAACATTTTCACAAGCATCAGTATCACTAAAGTGTGCATGGAGCCAAAAGAGATCTAAATACTCTCGGCTGGGGAGCAAATTAATGTAAACAAAAGACTAAAGAAAGAGCCCAAGATTGTATTGCAGGTTGGACATGAGCAGTGTAACTGAACTCAGACTGAAGCCACCTGGTCCAGTCGTGGGATTAGGGTCCAAGTGCCTCCAAAGGGAAAGTCTGGAGGGGTGGGGTGGAGTTGAGGGGAAGGCATTTGGATGACAGACATCAGAGAACACTAAACCTCTCTATTCCCAAGCACCAGGTCCTTGAACTCTAAAACTCATTTTATAAATGGAATGTGGTCAAAAACCTACTTGTCTTTGATATGTCGAGCACAGTTCTGGCTGCAGTAGTTTCCTCCAGAAAGACACTCATCTACGTTGCCATACTGACAACAGTTCTCACAGAATTGAAGCCCTTCTACTTTCACTGGATCCTTCAGCCTGAAAGGCATTCCAGTCTTCTCAGAAAAGACTAGAAGATGAAAAGAAGAAAAAAAAAAAACACGATAGAAATCGTGGCAAAATACATTTAAACTTTTTCTTCTAATAATTTTGTTAGCAACACAATAAAAAGGATAATGTTTGTTGAATGAATGAATGAACATGGATCATTCCTTTGGGAGGGAGAGGAGGATGGGCTTGACTGGAATCACTCAAATCATTTACATAACAAAAACATCTGTAGAAAAGACAAGCAAAAGCTTGTCTAATGCCTTTTCTACAGGGATCAAAGTAAAATGAAGAAAATTTCATTAGTCACTAAATTCAGAAGATGAAATTGTCCATCCATCCATAGAATCCTTTACAGCTGTTATCTTTTTGACAAAATTTAAAAAGAGTTATCTATGTTATATAATGTTTTTGATGACTGACTCTTTAATGGGCTGAATCAACATCTTTCTATTTTACTTTTAACGTAGCAGATCTCCTGAATCATAATTATCCATATTGTCTAGGAGTCTACATTTCCTTTCGTCTGAATCATTAGGCTAATCATTCATTCAACAAACACTTATTAGGCACCCATTTATGCTAGACACTGATAATGACAGTATAGACCTTGCCCAAGAGAGCTCACAGTCTAGAAGAGAAGACAGGCAAGAAAACCAATATTTATAATAAAATGTGATACATGCAATAATTGAAGCATGAACAAGTTCCAGAAGCAGTGCAGAGGAAGAAGTGACTCATCCAGCCTGGGGTGGGAGGGGGGTGCAGGGGGGGAGCAGTGGGTAGTTCGAGAAAAGATTTTCTGATAGAAAGCCTCAATATGGTTCTGAAGGCCAAAGAGGAATTTACCAACTGGACAAAGAGAGAAACAGCATCCTGGCCAGAAGAAACAGTGTGAGTAAAGGCAAGGAAGCATGAAACCACATAGTCCTGGGAGAATTCTATGTAATTCAGTGCTGCTGGCCCTGCCAGAACACAGCGTACAAAGAACAGAACAGAGAGCAAAGAGACAAAAGCAAGCAGGTGGGTGCGGGTCACCAAGATCTTTGTAGTTTTGCTAAAGAGACAATAAGAAGTTGGTGAAGTGTCAGATAAGCAATCTACATCAGTTCCTCTGACTTCAGTGTGCTGGATAAATTGGGGGAGATCAGAAGCAGAGGGATTCTTTAGCAGATGTCTGCAGCGGTTCAGGTGAGAGGTGATAAGGGCCTAAATTAAGACAGCGGCAGTGATAATAAGTAGAAAAGGCCAGATCTGAGACATATTTAGGAAACGAAAACCAAGAGGATTCAGTAACAGGCTATGGGGCTGGGAGAGACCAAATTCAGGATGACTCCTAGATTTCTTGCTTGTCCACTGGATGGATGGTGCTACCATCAACTGATATTACGGGCTACAGAAGAAAAAGCAGGTTGGGGGAGGGGAGAAAGAAATAGAAAATGAATCGCATTTTAGACATGTGGAGTTTGAGGTACCTGTGGGACATCCAGGTGGAGATGTCCAGTAGGCAGGTGGAAATACGGGCCTGGAGCTCGGGGGAGAGGTCGGGGCTGGAGATATAGATTTAGGAGTCATCAGCATATAGGTGTTAGTTACAATCATCGGAGCAGATGAGAAAAAAGTGGCAGGCTTTTGGCTAAATCACCTGGGTAGGCTATTACAACATGAGTTTACTTGGTAATTTTCAATTAGCCTTGTGCTATGACAGATCTGGCTTGAGGAAAGAAGACACTTTACAGTTATTCCAAAAATATTAAAGCTGGTTCCATATCGTTTCATTGTAGAAATTTACCTAAGAATATGTGACATGAAGATCACCCAGGATTTTCAAAGTTCCAGCCTATTATAAAACCTTAGATAGTCTTACATTAAAAACTCTCCGAAAAAAAAAAAAAAGAGAAAAGACAATGCAGATGACCCGTTCTTACCTTCTTGAGCAGTTGGTACCATCCAAGTTGTAGTTGCTGTTGCTTTTTTAACATTTTCCATCTCACTCTCATCTGTAATAACTTCCAGGGCTCCAAACTCATTTACACGGAACTAGCAGCAACAGAAGAAAGAGGTAAAATTTATAAAAGTGCTCAGAACTGTCACCATTTAAAGGTTGGTCTACAAATGTAGAGTCTACATTTTAAGAGTTAATTTCAACAATTATATTCAGATAAGCCCCAATTATATCCAGATAAACTCACTACCACTATGAAAACCTTTGCATTTAACAAATCTGGGATTTCGGGAAGAGGGAACAGAACAATGCAGCAAAGCACATCTTAATGACACAAACCACCACCTTTGTACTGTCCCGTGGAGTTGCCAGTTCATTTATATGGCTCACAATTTCAAATACTATTTTTTTTTGCTAAGGCTTTTTTTCACATTTCATATTCAGTTCAGTTCAGTCGCTCAGTCGTGTCCGACTCTCCGTGACCCCATGAATCACAGCACGCCAGGCCTCCCTGTCCATCACCAACTCCCGGAGTTCATATTACTGTTTATTTAATAATTAAAGTTAGTAAAAGCAGAATTACTGTCTTCCCAGGAATCAACTTGTCTCACCCAAGCTCACCTAGTTCAAAGAGCAGGAAAAATTACCATTTTAGAAATTCTGACTTGTACATCCAATCTCCATATTCCAAGATGTGAAGAAGGCAGGCTGAAGCATGAGTCATGGGACCACCACCCCCCTGCCCCCAAGGCTCTATATTTCCTCTTTCTTTCACTGCTCTTTAGAATTCTCCATTATAGTCATTCATTTCTAGTCCTCCCAAACAACCGGTAATATCTGAGAGATCTGAACAAGTCTACTAGCCTCAGGCCAAATTCACCACTAAAAAGTAAGGGCATTTTGATTTCATGGGTATTCTGGACCCCAAATATTGACAATTTCCTCTCACCTCACCTCATGGTAAGCCTCAAACCAAATATTCTTCTGCAATCTCCTGGGCATACTATGTTGAATCATACTGGGCATAATGTGTTGAAGGCTTTTAACCACTACATGTGTGCAGGGGTCCCATCCTCTTTGAAATAGCTAGGTTGACTCTCACATTCATGAGAGTCAAAGTTATTCTGTATTCCTTCTGTTTTCCCATAAAACAGAAGACATAAGAGACTCACTAATTTTACCAGGGGACACAGAGCTAGAAAGCTCAAAATTCAAAAGGATCATAAAATGTTGGCTTAAAGTTTTTAGATCACTCCCAGAAATATATGTGAACATGCAAATATGCAGTATTTAAAATGAGGCCTTCTATTTCCCAATCTAAAAATCTATTTGGTCAATATGCCAACAGAATGATTAATTTTACCTAACTAGATTCAGGCTACAAGTCAGAAAAATCTTCAGCCAAATTTACAACTAATTATTCTTTCCACCAGGTGAAAATAGCACCTTAAACAATTTTCTGCACATGGTCCACAATTACTAAAAGCTTTCTAGACAGAACAAGTGACATAATTATGGAAAGTGAAAATGTTTTCTCCTTATTATGTATTTCAGATACAAGTGCCCAGGTAGCATGCATATACTAGACCTGTGGATTCACCTAAAAATGTCAGTTTAAGAGGAGGTAAAAAGTCAATTGGGAAGGAAAGAGCTAAAAATAACTTCACTTGTTGGGGAAAAATAAAGTTTTAAATGATCAACACTGAAACCAGAATATTTGAAAATAAAGCTGATAGTACCATCTACTGGGCAAGAGTAGAAAAGTCAAGCCATCATGATTATTAATTAATTACATTAAAAATGATAGTGGAAAATCAATTCTGAATGGAATTTTTTAAAAACTGGCATTAGCCCAGGTAAGTAAGTTTACTTTTATTACACACTGATGTTAATTTAAGCTTTTTGACAAATATTAATACAAAATGTGGGAAACAGTACAAAACATTTACATTGCACAGAAAGTCTTCTGTGGTTCAAATTTCTAGACTGCTGCTAAACTCCACCCTGGCATTTCAAACACTGAAAAGAGAGTGCAGCTGAATGGAATCTTCAAATCAAAATTCAGACCTGTGAAACCTGGGAGTTTTAGGCTCACTTTTAAAGTTAAAAGATAATATTCCCACAGAACAACGTTTAATTCCAGTTATTTTTTCCTTCTCCTAATAGTCACTGCCAGTAACCGACCTACAGTCTAAGCACAAAGTAAAGATGCAATGCACTTAGGAACACAGATAACTCCTGTAAGCCGGGGACCCATGGATGGACTTCAGGGGTTGATAAATCGCATGAAATAAATGCAAAATTATGGTTAAGGGCAGACATTGATTTATCTGTGGATAGGGTTCATTAAGTTTAAAGGTATCCTATAACGCTGAAAAAAAAACAACAACAGAACTCCTAAAGAAAAACAGGCAGAACACTGTCTGACATAAATTATAGGAATATTTTTTGGGGATCTATCTCCTAACACAAAGGAAATAAGAGCCCAAAGTGGGGTATCCATTTAAATGTAAAAGCTTTGCACAGCAAAAGTAATCATCAACAAAAGGAAAAGATAACCTACTGAATGGGAGAAAATATCTGCAAATGATATGACCAATAGGGGTTAACATCCATGTATCTAAACAGCTCATACAACTCAACACCAAAAAACAAACAGCCCAATTAGAAAATGAGCAAAAGAACATATAAGAAGACATTTTCCCAAAAAAGACAAATGAATGGCCAACAGACACATAAAAAGATGCTCAACATCGCTAATCATCAGGGAAATGCAAATCAAAACCATTGTCACTGTACGTATCATCACCTCACAACTCTCAGAATGGCCATCATGAAACTGGACACAAATAACAAATGTTGGCGAGGATGTGGAGAAAAGGAAATCCTTCTATACTTTGGTGCGACTGTAACTTGGTGTACTCATTGTGGAGAACACTATGGAAGTTTCTCAAAGACCTAAAAACAGAACTACCATAAAAGCCAACAATTTCATTCCTAAGAATATACCAAAAAACCCAAAACACTGATTTTAAAACATATATGCACCCCAATGATTACAGCAGCATTGTTTACAAATGCCAATATATGGATGCAACCTAAGTGTCCATCAACAGATGAATGGATAAAGAAAATGTGATACACACACACACACACACACACACACACATGCACAACGGAATACTATGCAGCCACAAAAGAATGAAATTTTGCCATATGCAGCAACATGGATAGACTTCAAGGACATTATGATAAGTGATACAAGTCAGACAGAGAAACACAAATATTTCATGGTATCACTCATATATGGAATCTAAAAACAACAATAAACTAGTGAATATAACTAAAAGAAACATACAGATACAGAGAACAAACTTGGTTACCAGTGGGGAGAGGGAAAGGGGACAAGGCAACATGGGGGTAGGGCATTAAGAGTTATAAACTATTAGGTACAATATAAGCTAAAAGGATATATTGTACAACATGGGGAAATATAACCAATATTAATAATTATACATAGACTACAATCTTTTAAAATTGCAAATCACTAAATTGTATACCTGTAACTTATGATGCTGGGAGGGATTGGGGGCAGGAGGAGAAGGGGATGACAGAGGATGAGATGGTTGGATGGCATCACCGACTCGATGGACGTGAGTTTGAGTGAACTCCGGGAGTTGGTGATGGACAGGGAGGCCTGGCATGCTGCGATTCATGGGGTCGCAGAGAGTCAGACACGGCTGAGCGACTGAACTTATAATAAAACATAAACTTCAAAGTGTTTTTAAAGTATCCTATGATATGCTCAAAGTCTGAAATTAGTAACATTTTATGAATGGTGCTGGAACCATAGAAACTTGATAAAATCACTTTTTTTCAGGTTATTGGTTCTTTTAACCCAGACACTTTAAAAGCAGTATAAAAAAATTAGCAACTGACTCCATTCTACAATCAAGAATGTAAAAATTACAAACTTTATAAAAGGGTTTTATAAAGCAAATCAAGCATATCAGTTGAGACTTTTTCTGTTAGTGGATACATATAGGTCAATCAGAAAACAATTACGCCTGAAATATATAAGGGGTTGAAAAGGTTTTACTTGTTTGTCTTGGCTTAAGCTACCTTTGATTCATTCTCTTCTTTATTTTTGCTTATAGAGACAAAGGATCTTTAGCCTATTTGTGCCTGTCTTTAATAATAGATCATTAAAGACACTACTGAGATTACTGTTTTTATTACTTACAACGTTGAAATAAATGTGAATTCTACTTACCAATCTGTTTTAAAGTCAAAGATATTTAGTAACTAAACTGTTCTGAATGCCTATCAAGACAAGGCAAAACCCTGCACAAAGAGTGCAGTGAATTTTCCATTTGGGTTTCTGCATTACTGCTGCTGGGTCTTGCTCGCGGTTAAGTGGCAACTATTCTTTCGAGATAAGATGCTATCACTGTTGGGAGTGTACTAACATTTTACTGAGGGATGCTGGAAGGCTAAATCCTTATGACACAGAGGAATAATTCTCTGTGGATCAATTTCGGAAATCGTATAAGAAGTTTAGGTAGAGAACTGCTTAGGGACAGCAAGCCCTACCGTGCGTCTTTCCACTAGCCTCACCACTTAAGTCGCCTGCCTGCTCTTACAGCTGGCCCTGAGATATTAATCTACAAACAATGATGTGCATTTTAAAGGAACACATTAGACAACAGTAAAGTTTCCAAAGCTTGTTTAAGTGAAAATGTCTTGTTAATGACTACAAGAGGACCAGCGGACACTTCCTGGTCTCCCCTAACACTGGACTTGCTGATGCTGACCCCCTTTCTGAATGTCCCTCTCTCTCCCTTCTCCCATCCTGTCCCCAAAAGTCCTCACAGACTCCTACCTATTTTCAGGCACCTGAAAGCTCACATAACATCTGTTTCCAAAACCCTCCTGATCCCTCCAGCTAACATAATACTGCCTCTAAACTGCTATTAACATTTTCATCTCTTTTAATATGAAAACATTTCTCTTGTTAGACTGTAGAATAGCAGTGTAAGAGAATCTATTTTAAAATCAGAAAAGCCTGGTTTTAAGACCCAGTTCTACCAATAACTAACTGTTTGACCTTGAGCAAGTGACATTAACCACCCCAGGCCTCTGTCTACCTCATCTGTAAACTAACAGCAGTGACAGAAACTGCCTCAAATGGGTTAAATAAGTGACTTAGAGTAAAAGGCGTAGGGCCAATCCCTGATGGCTCAGTGGGTAAAGAATCCACCTGCAATTCAGGAAACACAGGAGACAAAGGTTCGATCTCTGGGTCGGGAAGATCCTCTGGAGAAAGAAAAGGCAACCCACTCCAGTATTCTTGCCTGGAAAATCCCATGGACAGAGGAGCCCAGCAGGCTACAAAGCCATTGGGGTCGCAAAGAGTCAGACACAACTGAGCAACTACGCACAAGAAACAAAGAGCTCACGAGAACAAGTTCTCTGTTCTTTCTGCTGCTGCACCCAAAAAAGGAGCTTTTGCACTCTTGCTTCCTATAAGGGTTGGTGAGCCCAGTGGGAAGCAGGGAATGGGGACTCCAGCAACAGGGACCAGAAAAAAGAGACCAAGGTGTGAACGAGTTGACTGGGCTGGAAAGGAAATAGGGTGGCATGGAGATGTGAAACAAGATGCAGCTGGAGAGAAAAGTAATGGTCAGACCACCAAAAACCTTTTGTGGTGAACTTAAGGGGTTTGAACTTTATCACGAAAGATACAGGAAACTGCTAAGGATTTTAAGCAGAAGAATGATGTAACTTGATTGGCCAGCAATCATGAGGCTTTTACAGAGAAAAGTTCTTTCAAAACGGCAATAAACTGAAGCATATAAAAACCTGTTCCCATGAAAAGAAACTGACTTCTATGTATTTCCTGAATTAACTTCAGCTGGTTGTCTTTGAAATTGCACATTAGGAAAGCCACATGCCTTCGTCCATTAAAAAAAAAGAGAAGCTTCTAGGGTCAAATAGGCAAAGTATGATGTGGGAGAGTAAATTTCATGATTTATTTAAAGTTCTTTCCAATAACTTAATTGTGAAAAATAAATTTCTCAGTCAGATCTCCTCAGCAACTCCAATTTTAATATGAAGAGCAAGTGAGTCCTAAGCAATATAATCAACTGGTGAGTCTTTGGCTCTCTTTGGATAAAAGGAGTTTTAAAGTAGAAAATGTTTTTTAAATTATTTTTTTAAGTGGGGTATCAAACTGTCAACAGCACATAAAGTAAACTGGGTACATGGCAATTACCCAGGTAATTAGATGAGTCTAAAAGTCAAATCAAATAACCTAGTTTATAATACCCACTAAGTGGCTTAATTACCTGATTACCTTTATAAAAGTAATAGGTTAATTCCTAAAATCCATTGCTTAAAAGACCTTCAGGCAATCTAAATTTCTCAGGGATGGAGATGTCATTCTATTATCAAAATCTAACTGAAAAAAAATTATAAATTTCATCATCCACCTGACACACACACACAAAAAGCCATTCAGAAGGATAAAAATGTAAAAGAAAAATAAGACTCTGAAACAATAAAAATGTAGTTTACATAATACACCATAAAGCAAGAAAAGATATCATTTGTTAATTTTTTTACACGTTTTTTTTTTAAAATCCTTATAAGCAGCTTATGACATAGATCCTATATCCCCATTTTACAGATAAAGATTCTGAAGTTCAATTTAAACAAAACTCATTTAGCTAATATGTGGTTGACACTATCAGAATCTCAAACAGTTGTTCTTTCTCAAAAATTTCAGCACTCTATTTCCATCATATCTAATCCAGATGAACATTTGGAGAATGTTAGAGCAGATAAAATCCTTGGTATTCATTTAATTCCTTATTTTACCAAAGAGGAAATTGGCCCCAAAGAGATTAACTGACTTGTTCAAGGTCACAGAAAACTAACACTAAAAACCAGATCTTCTTTCCAGATTTCACTAAACCTCACTGCAATATTTTTGTTAAACTAAATTCAGATAGATATGTTGGCACACAGCACTTAATTAAACCAAAACCAACTAAAATCTAAGTATTTTTCCAACAACAAGCAGACTGTCCAAATCTCACCACTGAGGATCAACTAGAAAAGTTTTGGCTCAGGTACTTGTCAAGTAGCCACTAAAAGGGAGCAGATTCCAAGAAGTCAATATTAGGGTGAGTGAATTTCTAGTCAAGACAGGCAAGAAAGACAAGCATTAGCGAGCCAAGCCAAGAGACAGTCAGGGAGATCAGAAGTTCAAACACCTAAGTGACCGAGTACAAACACGAAGTCTAAAGGGCCACAGGCAGGTTCAAGGTCCCAGAGATGGGATCAGAGCAAAAGCAAATTAGAAATGAGAGGTGGGTGCTTGCACAATCCTGTTCCATGGGGCAGCAGCTGTGGTCCGGGAGTGGCTCAGGCAGGGGCAGGGGTGCTGGGGAAAGCGGGCAGGGTGAGCACCTAGAAAAGGAGCAGACTGAGCACTGCTCTCTGAAGAGAGTTCTCATTTTCACAAAAACTGTCTCATTTACAGGAAGCACCAGCTTCCGAACAAGTGATTATACAAAAATCCATATTCACAGTTTACAGTATAAATAATTTAAGGGAGGTGAACAGTCCTGTTTATTCAGTATTTTAGCTTTATCCAGTTTTTACATATAAAAACTAGGACACGGGGAGTGTAGCTTTTCACTTCAGTTACAAAGTCCATCTCTACAAAACATATACAAAGCTAGGCCTTCTAAGTCTACCACTCTTAAAATTTATTAGCCATAGAAATCCTAAAATGATGTTCCTTGAAACCATACATTAATTTCTACAAAATGAGTACAGATTGCAGAAGGATTTCTTAGTCCCCCACCCCAAATGACAAAGGCGTTTGCCAATCCACCAGCAGTGTATTATTTTAAGTGGCAGAGGAACAAGTATCATATAAAACTATAGCCACTGTGCTTCAGTAAAGAATTCGCTTGCAATGCAGGAGACACCAGAGACGCAGATTCAATCCCTGGGTCAGGAAGATCCCCTGGAGGAAGGCATGGCAACACACTTCAGTAATCTTGCTGGGAAAATCCCATGGACAGAGGAGTCTAGCAGGCTATAGCCCATAGGGTCGCAAAGAGTCAGGAATGACTGAAGCAACTGAGCACACCTACATACACCTATGCTTACCACTTTTAACCCTTATGTCACATATCTGCTCAAATTCATTTTAATAATAAACACAGATGTACACACATATACAATTGTATGCAATACAGACAGCTTACCTTTAAGTCACTTCCTGGTAATGTACCTACTCCATCCTTCCAATCCATAACACTGAATACATCAAATTCTTGACCACTTGTGCTAGAGGCAGATTCAGTCATGATTTATTTTTTAACCTGGAAAAGGAAAAAAGGACATAGTATCACACAGTCTACATACAAATCAGTTTTTATTTCAGTGGTCATTCCTTCAGTTTCCCTTAACTACATAATTTTCTTGGTCACAATGTCCCACATTCAGAGATCTAGAAATAACTGCTTCAGAAACATTTTTTCGAGTGTAATCTAAAGTATATTACAGGAGAAAATAAGTTCTAGTTGAAACAAAAAGTACCATGGTAAACCTTTGCCATTGTTAGAAAAGGAATTCACCGTTTCATAGCATACTCACTTAAAACAAAAAGTCTTGATCACATATGGATAGAATTCTTCACTCTCTAAGTTTTTTCTTCCCCCTCTAAGACTTTGAAAAGAGAGTAGATGTGCATAAAGGAGAGTACCCAATATAAAATGTTGAAAAAGAAGAGAGGCCATTTAGATCAAAAAAATGAAGACAAAAAGAACAAGAAAATTCAGTCCATTATCAAATGCCATCTACACTAAATTTGTCAATTAAGTCTGTTCTATCAACACAACGAATACACAGTATGATTGATTCAATAAACTTATTTAATTTAGTTGAAACAGCTGCCAAACTGATGTTCTTAGAAATAGAAAAACAGTCTCAAAATGTAAAGCAAACATAATAGTGTTATGTTAAGATAACCAGTTTGGGTAGCTACACTGCGATAATACTTTTATTTTTTAAAAAAAATTCCAAAAACAAACTTTTTCATAATCATATACCCACTGGTGGTTAGCACTGATACTGTTATTCTGAGGCTGCTGTGTGGTATGGGATAAAACAAGTAAGGAATTATATTGGTGTCACTGACAAGTGGTCAAAGATCAATGGGTCCTAAATCTGAATGGAAGTATCATTATGATTTCATGAGCACTTTGTTTTAGAAATATGCATACTTTCTAGCTTTGCCCAGACAAACTCTGGAAACAACCACCAGTCAAAATTAACCGCCTAGTGTTCAGACTGTAGTCTCTAAATGCCATTTCTCCCAGGTCTTCCCAGAGAAGGAGCTAACCGGCAGCAGGAAATGTGCAAGATGAATCAGGAACATCTTATCAAATTAAAAAGCAAGGAAGCTATTAAAGACAGCAGAGTTCATACCAAAAGGACTCAGAAACCAATCTGAAAATGCTTCTGTTGGCCAAAGTGAGGATATTAGCTGCAGTGACTTGAAGCATATCAAGTAAGTTTAAATTATTATGAGTTCACAATGATATTCAAAACCAACCAATCAAGAACACCCCATTGATCTCCTTTTGCGAATACAAGGGAACCACTAATTCATTATTGGGAAAAAGAAACAAGAATTTTTCCTGACTATATCACATGAGATCAATAAAAACTATATCTCAGGGAAACCAAATCATTGGTGAAAGGAAGCTTCCTTTTAGAAAAAAATTCTTGGTAATAAGGAATGATAAAACTGAAACATAACCATTTGCAACTTTTAAAATAATGGCTCTAGACAATGACCATCAATGCCTTCTAAGAATACCTACCAAGCCAACACCATCTATGAAGCAGTCTTGCCAGGAAAAATTACATCAAATCTGATGTGATCAAGTCTATTCACGGGAAATACCATAGACAAAAGAAAATGTGAAATCACACCAAAAAGATCTAAGAAGCAAGATACGAGTTGTTCTAGGAACTCCAAGAGGTCCAAGAAGTCAAAATTATTTTCATAAAAATACTAGCACATTATTTGCCTTTTTCACTATGCTGATATTACGCTGATGGGCCAAAGTAACAGTGAATAAACCTGCTGAGGCAGAAGCACCCAGCTACAGTAGGAGTCATTTCATTCTTCACTACCACACACTCACAGTCAACAAATGACAGATTCACTAAAGACCATCTCTGATGAAGTAAAATAATAAACGGTATTAAGTCTTGATACTTGAATATATATCTTTTTAATATTCTGTCTGATCAAAGAGAAGTACGCACACAGAGCTCAGGCATGCCAAAGTACCATGGCTGTCTACAGGCGAAGTACTTGTGAACTGTTTGAGAGGCAAGCTGAATGAGCGGTTTTTGTTTTTTTTCCTTTGGAATCCCACTTTGACTTTAAAAATTACGTTTATTCAAGTTTGGATATCTGGAAAATACATTGTCAAAAATAAATGAAAAGAGTCTGTCATGTGAAGGAAAACACTGACAGCATGTTACTAATGATACAACTTGAACATTTTGGAAAACCTGTATGTACCACGATGAACGTGATGGCTTCCCAATAGCTATAGACTTTTCCAAGGGGATGGATGGTGATATTCATGAATATGACCTTTAAAGATACTTAATAATAAAATAAGTCATAACTCAGGCAGTATTTTCCAAACAACCAATGCTTAAAGTTACAAAATTATGCATGGTTAAAGGGTCCATTCAGAATGTAGGACAGGCCAATGTGATTTTAATGTAACAGAGTACAGAAAACTCATTGATAAGATTTCAAATCGCACACTGCAACTAACCTTTAAGAAATTACCACATGTCAAGTTTTGGTATAATATTAAAGAATATCCATCATTTAATGAAAAACTTAAAAGTATTCCTCCCTTTTCCAACTCCATACCAGTGTGAAGGAGACTTTCTTCACATGCTTCAATCAAAACAATATATTGCAACTGACTGAACGCAGAAACTGATGGGAGAATTCAGCTGTCTTCTATTAAGCAGACATTACAGAGATTTGCAAAAATGTAATACAGTGCTACTTTTCTCACCTTTTCTTTTAAATTTTGGAAACTATCATTATACTTCATAAAAAGTGTGCTTGTATACACTTAGGTAATCAATTTACCATTGTTATAAGTAATAAATAACCAATATATTTTAATTTCTAATGCGGTAAATATTGATAAGGGTAACACATACAAACAATAGGTCTTTGGCTTTTTCATTTTTTAGAGCATAAAGGAGACTTGAGACCCAAAAGTCTGAAAGCCATTGCTAGACAAAATTAAAAAGTTGTTTTCTGCACATACACCAAAAAAAATTTTTAAGGAATAATAAGCAAATGAAAGAAGAAATTTGAAATTTATATTGAGACATATTAACAAATCATATTCTGCATTTCAAAGATCTTGTTTCAACCCTGATCTAAATTATTTTTTTAAAAAAAGATTATTAGGTAGGAGGGGAAATATGAATACCAATTATTTGATGATATTAGGGAAATACAGTTGCTTTTTTTTACAGAGATGATGATACATACTTTTAAGAGAGGAGGTCGTCCATGTATTTTTAGAGATACAAATCAAAATTGTGAAATGAAATGCTACAAGGTGAGGAAGTTGCTACAAATTAATTAAGTGGTAAAGTAGTGAAACAAGACTGGCAACACCCTGGAAAACTGCAAAGAGGAGTGAAGGGTCCAGAGTAGTTATTATACTACATTCTATACATCTTAAACACTCAATAGAAAAAAAAAAAAAAAACCTGTATTTCTCTGAGTTATAATGTGAGCTATAAAGACTTAGCATTCACGTACGCAAGTTGTAAAGGCCTGAGAAGAATCCATCTAAAAAGCAGTAAAAATAAGAAATAAATTCAGACTTATACTGATGTTCTCTATGACTTCTACCTCACTAAATAAACAAAAGCAAGGAACCTGACTTCCCTATTAAATAATGTAGGAGTGGCAACTTTTTCCTGATAGAGTGATAGTATAATTTTCCCCCTGGTGGATAAACAAGGTAAAACCTGAGTGATCTTTCAAAAAGAAACATTTTAAATTTATTAATTCTATCTCACCTTCTTCCAAAAAAGGATTCAAAGCATTAGATAATTTACAAAAATTAATTCATTTCTTTCTTTCTCACAGAAAGATGGATTCTATTATCCCTCTAGTTGATGTTGTAGAAAGTCAGCTGCAGAGTTCAGTAATTCACCCAGAATCATATTTGGTGATACAGTCAGGATTGAACCCATATCAGCCTGATTCCGACCCTGATGTTTTTCTTCAACCACTGTCTTTTCCTGTCTCAAAGTCTTACCCCCTCTGAGAATCTGGCTAAGGCTATTTTTCCTTATTTTACTTTCTGGAACAAGAAAATCCAGAAACCAACGTACTAGGTCCGAAGTTCTTGATGTATATAGATTAGTACAACATGTATCCTTTTAATAAAATGCCATCAAACATAGGCTTATTAACAAAATGTCACTGAGACACATATCCAACACATAGATTTCTGGTCTTTTCCTACATAAAAACCATAAATGTATGAAATTTACAACAGCAAAATCCTGTCTGTGACTAGGAGGAGGAATAGAAAAATAAGAGAAATCTAAAAGCTATCACTGTACAAAGGCTGCAGTAAATGTTTATTATATATTTTAGAAAATAATTCGCATATAAAACACTGGTAATGTTACACAGTATATTCTGCCTATAAGCACATATCTAACATTTATAAAAATTGTTTTCATCCATTATCTCCTTCTAAGGTTTATGGACATTTTGTGTAAAATATTACAGCATAAAAACATTCACTACCTTCCTTTCCTTTATCTAATTTTGAAGTCACTGGCTACTTTCACTATCACATTAGGCATTTTTTCCACCATCTCCTAATCAGGTAGAACAACCAGAAGCCAATATTATTTTAACAGAAGCTGTTTTTATGACACCTTTTTCCTCTTTTTCTGTCTTCTGCAAGTGTATGATCTTGTATACAAACATACACAGTCTTTTCACGCCAATAAATTATGCTTCTAAGAGTTAAGCAAGTATTTTTAGTACTTAGAAATGCTATCCTTTATATTTTCTTTAATTATCATCTGGCACTATCCCATCATCTCATGTGTAACCTGTATTCCACAGACCTAAAAACCAGGTAGGTTAAGTCACTCACCATATAAGTCACAAGGAGTATTTCTCATTGTGCAGAAAAGTACACTCCAAATCTCTTGTTAAGTCTGCTGAGATTTCCTAAGGCAGTACCTTAAATGTGTACCATGATGGGTCCTCTGTCTTATTAGCCAAGATCTACCATTTTTCTCCAGCGCATGCATGTTAAGTCGCTTCAGTCATGTCCTACTGTTTGCAATCCCGTAGCCCGCCAGACCCCTCTGTCCACAGGATTCCCCAGACAAGGATACTGGAGTGGATTGCCATGCCCTCCTCCAGGGGATCTTCCCAACTCGGGGATTAAACCTATGTCTCTTGCATTTCCCACGTTGCCAGGGGGGTTCTTTACCAGTCCAGCCATTGCTGATATCAAAAGGGACAGCTTTGGAGATCAGATATTCAGGAAATGCACCAATGCAGCTTCTGATTTCCACTCACCTATATTATACCTGACAATGGCTAATATCAAGGGTACTGACACCTAGTGTGTTCTCTCCAATGCCTACAGTGGATGTCTCATCAATACTGTAGGTGGAGACCATTACTGCTGGCACCAATGTAAATGTATGATACTCTCAAAGTCCCTCCTGTGTGAAACAGTTCACTTTAGTTTTTACTTTTTATTATAATTTCCTTGCGTAACAATCTACAAAAGCGCTGGCTGACAGACTAAATGACATTTAACACAGAATTACCTCCTCTGAACAGCACTGAAACATGTATATTACCATATGTAAAATAGAAGACCAGTGCAAGTTCGATGCATGAAGCACAGCACTCAAGGCCTCAAAGCCAGGGCTCTGGGACAACCCAGAGGAATGGGGTGGGGAGGGAGGTGGGAGTGGGTTTCATAATAGGGGGACACATGTGCACCCATGGGTGATTCATGTCGATGTATGGCAAAAACCACCACAATACTGCAAAGAAATTATCCTCCAATTAAAATAAATAATTTTTTAAAAAATTACCTCCTCTTTCTCTTCTGTTCCACCCCCTGCCTCTAAACCAAAGCTGTGCAACTAGACTCTCCCTTGGAATCATGTATCAAATGGATACACTTCCCCAATCTCTCATGCAAAGAAATTCTTGGAAGCCCAGGCTTACCATGTACTACCAGAAATCTAGAAACAATAGGTGGTAATGAAATTAATTAATTATCTTGTATTTTAAAAAATCCTATAAGAATATGGAGATGCAGGCCCTCTCATACACTATGGTGGCATTATTGATTCAAACAACCTCCACTCTATGGAAACTAATTTTCAAGAACATATCCTCCAATTCAGCCCTTCTACCTCTAGAAATTTATCCCATAGATACTTGCACATGTGTATAAAAAATGTAAAAGGTGATTGATGGACTATGGCACTGCTTGTAATGTCAAAAAATTAGAAACAACCCGACTATCCATCATTAAAGGAAAACTGTGGTACATCCATACAATAGTATAAAATACCACTACAGAAAACCATGAGGAAACTCTTTACATTCTGATACAGACAAAGCTCCAAGATACAATCAATACTACTGATTTTATATAAGTTATAAAAACAGTGTGATACAATTTGTATAAAACAAATGGGGCATATATCAGTATGAGTACTGCTTATATATACATAGACTATCTTTACAAGGATTTGTTAAAAGCTGGTTAACACTGCCTGCCTCCAGGAAGGGGCAATGGTTGGCTGAAAGACAGCTAAAGGATGGGAACCTACTCTCTGTGGCCACTTTAGCATCTGTTGAATATTTAAATCTGTATTTTTTTTAAGAAAAAAATTACATAAAAATATATTTTAAAATTCTATTTCATATTTGTTTAAAATACACTATGTTATGAAAGGTGCTTCTCCTCACAAAAATATTTAGCTTCTTATTGATGTCAACAATTGAAGCCATAGCCTGGAAGGCATTAAGGAAAACTGACTTCCCCAAAGCTCTTGAGTAATTTAACTAGTAGGTATTTAACTACATACACAAATGTATCAGCTCCACAGATGGATGGAAAGAGACAAAGGGTTGATTGAGGGTTCACTTCTCCACAACTCAGCTATCACAAACAAACAGTAGATCCCTGCCATTCGCAGACTGTCTTGATCTCTACCATTCCTGAGTGACAGCTGAAGCTCCCATGACATTTAGTAATTTGCCATTTTGCAGAGACAAGTCTGAATCACATACACCATAAACTAAGGGGCCCGGCCAACGTCCAGGTGTGCTCTGAGTCACAGTGCTTTATCTGAGTGCTACAGCCACTGTAAATAAAGTGATAACAACTTTGCTTCTAGTGAAGAAATGAAACAAACAAAATGAACTGCTAGTTGATTCTAGCGTTGATGAGAGAACAAGAACATGGAAATGTTTATGAAAGTGATAGGTCCCAGCCACAAAACAGAAGTTTCAGATAAATTAAAGGCTGAAATGTCAAATGCAATGATGACTCAGACACCTTGTGTGAACCAAACTACCGAACGCTCCGAAAGGAAATAAGTAGAAAAGATGTGTGAATTTGTTTCAATAAGTGCTCTAGACAGTACAAAAATTGCTCATCAAGTAAGATAAGTAGTTAAGGTCTAGAGAGATCATTTACATTACTCAGTTATACTTTAGCAATCTGAAGGGAGGAATTAGGTGCTACAACGATTTTTTTTCAGGTTGTGGACTGGCGATGGTCATGGGCTATATCCATCATAAATGTCAAGAATCTCCTGTATCTTATTTTGACTGGAGATAAAGAGTCCTTCATAATCCTCTCTTTATATGTATGATTCCTTTGCTCACATCTGCCAGGAGAGGATAAAATGGCGGCTCAGAGTTGGGGGCAGACACTCCCCAGGCCTGCACTTGTACAGCACATTCAAGGTGAAGAGGCTGCCTAGGGCTGAGATGAAGAGAAGATAACAGTCCCTTGGAAGATAAGCAACCCAATCAGGTAGCTGCAACACAAAGGGACAGAGTGGGCCTTGCCTAGAAACCAAAAGTCTGGATCTGCAGATAAGGTCAGTATTAAAGATTACTAAGAAAGGGTACTAACTGCAGCCTGGCCATTCCTGCTCAAACCATTGTTTTCAAAATAGTAGAGTATTTACAAGAACAGCTAAGGTTCACTAACGCCAGTTAAACAGTTTTAATATTTTTAAATAAAATTGTTTTTTTTAGAATTCCATTTTATAGCTTTACCATTAACAGGTACAGTTTTCAAAAGTAAGCTACAGAGATAACAAGGTCAAGAGCTGGGGGTAGTTGTAAAATGGGGGTAGGCGTTACCCCAGAAGCAGCATCGGAGAATCAGATTTAATTCTATCACTCAGAGAGAGAATGGGACTGAGTGAGATCTGTGTCTGGTGTCAATGAACTAAACACACCAGTTTTTGGTTCAAGAGGGCAATGTATCTTTTGTGAAGAGTAAGTCAGGAATCCTAACCCTTAAATCAAGACCATGAAAGAAACAAAAATGACAGCTCTGCAGAAGAGTGAGACAATAATAAGAAAAGTCAACATCCACGGTGGGGATTCAATGCTCTGTTGCTATGATGCTCACACGAATACCATCACTTTGTAGAAATCATCACAGACCAAAAGCTGTCTCTGGCACATTGTGACATTCTCAAAAAATAAGTCTTAAGCATCACCTTCAGTAATATCATCGAAAGGGCCTCTGCCCACTGCTAAACCCATATTAAAATGGTGTATAAAGCCTCCCTCTCCCCACCCACCCTGCTCCTTGTCATCCTTTCACAGACGCAAATCAAACACTTCATGCATCATCCTCAAAACTTGCCACACCCTCTCAAGTTCCTCTCTCCATCCCCTGCCCTTTCCTAAAGGAGCCATAACCTTCCTTTCCTCCTCTTCAATTCACTTTCCAAGGCTCGGCAATGCCCTGTTCCGTGACTGCAGGAAGCCGTGAAGCCTCAATTTCCTCATCTATAAAATGTGGACGGTGACAGAACTTTTCTTCATTGCACATGGTGAGGACTGAATGAAATGAGTCAGGTAACAGTTCAACACAGTGCCTCCTCCAAAGTTAAGCAGTCAATAAAATCTTAACTATTATAGTTACCTGCTTTAACAATTATTTGAGATCATGAGAATTGCTCAGTGACCTTAAAAAATGGGTCACTGGCTTTTTTTTCCCCCTTTCCCTTCATTTTATTTCAGTGGTGTCTCTTATGGTAAGCCACCTGTGTTCAAAGCTCCATTAGGAGATGTCAACATTACAACACAGAAGTAGATGTTGTGTTAATAACAATAATCCCTCATATTTACATGGCTCTCGAAATGACTAGCTTTCTTCAAGGAACAATTCCTCTGAAGTAATGAAGAAGGATTTGCCATGTAGGGAGGGAGTAGGACCCGAGGGCAGGGCTCTCTTCACCATCACGCTGGGCTGGCAGCACACTGTGGGCTAAAGCAGGTTAGCAAGACTGAGATGAAAGGCTAGGGCAAACTGTCCCCAAGTCTGCTCCTCAGAACTTATAGGAGACCATGTCTGTGTGTCCTGTGACACAAGTTTTGTGGTGATGGAGAAAGGTAACCTCTGGGTCTTCGGGAGATGGATGGCACACATCAACAGCAATGCAGCCATCTGTGAAGCACTGAATCCAAGTTTCCCACAGTCACTTAGCCCTATAGCTCTGTTATCACAATCTAGCAAGTCCCATGGAACCCCTTTTCAGAAAATGCTGAGCTATGGAAAATAAATTTAAGAAATAACATAAGAAGAGGCAGTATTTTACAAGATAGAATTCATTCATCTCCAGGTTAGAAAATCAACTACAGAGATGCTACGTTCTGGCTGAGCTCCCAGTCTGCATCCATGTGTTGAAATCTGTAGTATCTAACACTGGGGGAAAGTCCTGGGGACTGAGAGTCCAGGCCCAAGAAAGTGATCCTGGGAAAGACACGGCCCCGCCTCTTAAGGTCTATCTACGGTTTTCTGATTTATTCTCTGATGCCTTCCTGTGCACTTTCATGACACCTGAGAGGTACACAGGCTGTCATGGGAAACTCACATATTTACAAATACACGGCCACATAAGGGGAGTCAGACAAAGTCAGTAAGTCTCACCCACTCCAGAGATACAGACATAGTGGAACTGGAGGGCTTCTTCTACACTTTGTCATTTTAAAGGATGTTACCAATACTAGCCTATTTGACCCTAACAGCTAACTTTTAAGTTGGCCAAGAATTGTTAGCCTCATTTTACAGATAAGAAAAGATCACCAAACCAATAAACAGACTTTCACTTCCCAAAACAGTGACCCTCAGACGATACCACAGTGCCCAACACAATGTATTTTAGTCAATAAAGAAGCCAATCTAATGTAAAGCTGAAAAGTGCCTGGGTTGAATCCAGGCTTCACAACTTATTAGCTGAATAATTTTGGGCATGGTACCCAACCTCTCTTAAGCCTTAGCTCCTTCATCTAAAAAATGAATAGGGATATCTACTTCATAGGAATTTAAACTTTTAAAAATTATGCATGTTAAAGTGCTTTGTACTCTGTGAGACACTCAGTCCACAACAGCTACAGTTATTCTGAAGAAAAGAAACAAGTTGTTCTCCAGTGTCCACATTCCCTTCAAGCATGAGTTTACCAGATGTCCGAATATCTCAGGGCAGAGGAATGGTAACTGTACAAAAGCTAATACCTCTGCGCCACAAAGTCCTATTAGATTTCTCCAGAGTCCAGAGGTGAAGGTGCAGAAAAGTGGGAGTTAAGAACTATGGTAGGACTCTGGGATTTCATAAACAAGTAAAATTTCAAAATGAATTTAGGAAACTGATGAAAAGTCAGTAAGTATTGGTTTTTCCAAGCTCTTATAAAGAAAAGAACATCCTAACAATGAGAAAAGTATGAAGGACATAATCTCTGAACAACGACCTAAGACTAAGCCATCGGCAACCTTACTGTGACATTTTTGCTGAGAAGGCATAAAAGCATCCTCACGTATCAACTCTGGTTCCAGGACCTGCTTTCAAGAAAACCAACACAGAGGCAAACAGAAAGCACCATTGAGAAATCACAGTAAGAGGCCTATAGAGAAAGGAGAGATGAAAGCTATGGATCCTCTCCAAAGGGGACTCAAATGACTACAGTGAGTCTTTCTCTGTACAAGTACTGGAACATGGGTGTGTAAGATGCCAGAAGAACAGGGACTGAAGGGAGACTCTGTACCCCAATAATAGTACTTACTACATCATATCATGATCCTTCTTTACAGGAGGTTTTGGAGGAAAGAGACTTTGACTTATTCATTTCATTACCCTCATGTGAACATCCACAGTAGGCATCAATAAAAATTTATCACATGAATGAACAAAAGAGAACGGGAAAATGTAACAGACTAGTTGTGGGCAAGGACCGGGGAGAGGGAAAATCAGAAACAGATCTTCATTTGTGCATCTATCTCAGATTCTCCAGTGAAATTCTAACAAGGAGGTTGCTAAGTATTTATTTACCTCTTTGGCAAGAGGATAACTCTCCAGCTCCAAGAAACCCTCCTTATTTAAGTGTCAGTGAAGAACACATCAAAAGAAGTTAAATTCAAGCCTCTTAAACAGGCTTATTCAATAAGGATAAGAGAAAAATCTAAACTCACCCTTGAAGCGTCTCTCAACAAATATTTTGCTACAAAGAAAAATTTTCTTTTTAAATCAAGCATGACAGATACCAGCTTTGATATTCCAGTAACCCTGACTGATAAGAACTCTGAATCGCACATATACTGGAATTGAGATCTGTTGTGGAGAGATGTGAATTCTGCCCTGAGGGCCCAAGTTCATAGATTTTTTTTTTTTAGGCAGGTAGAACTGTAGATGACTTCAATGTGAAAAATGAAATCTCAATAGAATCAAGAACAAATTCTTGAGAATCTGGGTTTTCTGTCCCTATCTATGTTCATATAATAGATGCCTGAGTGGCAGCTAACCTAGGTTTCCTTTATATATGAAATCGATTATTAGGACGGTTCCTTCTTGTTGATATTTTGTCAAGAAACACCTCCCGCTCCTGTATCTATCTACTACTAGTCATGTTTTAATGAAAATGACTCTATTTATAACATATCGATGGCTTATCTGATTTCCTACCTTTTCTACTATGAAGATTACATGCAAAGGGGTAGTCACCAAAGGCAACCTTTACAAAATCTCAACTTCCTGCCCTTCCGTTTGTTACTGTAAGAGGGATGAATTGTTTGAGAGTCTGTGGCCTTAACCTACTTACTTCCTCTGAAGGAGGAACAGAAAATGAAAAATGCCTTTCGAGAAAAAAAAAATGTATATAGAAAATGAAATCACAAACTGACATTAACAGTCTTGTGGCATATTTAACACACTCTCTTCGAATGCTTTTATTTGAAGTTCATTTTCAATGTACAAACTATGAGATACTCAATTTGAGGCAGAAATATCCTGAAAAGTGCTATAATGTCATCCATACACTACACTAGTAGGGTAATAATAGAAATTTTACACCCATTAGAGGGATTCAAGGGCATAAAAAGAGCAAGAACCTGTCTCACAGAGATATTTCCATGCTTATGCAAAATATGCACGAGTTTAAATTTTAAAAGAAAACTAAAAGTAGTATCTTGTTCTTTTTTCTTACTTCACTTCATAATTTTTAAATGCTAAAAGTAGTACATTCTTTTTTCTTATTCTGCTTCATATTTTTTATAGAACACAGAGCTAAAATTAAAAGATTTACACTTGATTTCTTTTGCCTATAATAAATTAGATTTGTCCAGATTTTATTTCTGTCACAGAAGTCATGTCTACAGGCTTATCTTGATAACCCTTTGCAGCTAAACTCCTTATCAACAAATTGAATAGCTAGGCCTCAAATCTTCCAAATAAGACCACAAAGCAATGGGGTGAAATTATTTAGATCATTTAACAACCAGACCAGGGACTTCAATTCACAGTTCAGTGTTCAGTCAGTTTAACAGATGGGGGGAAAGTAATCAACCGATTTTGGTGCCTCAACCATCCTACTCAAAGTGTTCCAGTAACTGAACTAGTTTAATTCTATAAAAGCACACGTAACATAAAGCCATGGTCCAATCTTGAAAGACTCCAACATACAGCAGGTGCTTAAAAAAATTTGTTGGACGATAGAGCTTCAACAAAGGAGAAACAGTCCATCACCCTATAACCAATGCCTGCAACAGCATCCGTTGAAGTTAAGACTAAAGTTCTGCTTGATGGACCATGACTCAGATAACAGAAATGTCATATGACTCCCACTATAAACCAGAACCACCTAATGAATCAAAGACTCTTCACTTTATTTTGTAAATGGGCCTACTCTTCTGGTTAGAGCATAATATCAGTAATTATCACATTTTGGTGAATATATTCTTAGTCATAATCCTTTGTATCTTTTTTTTAAACTTTGATTCTCACACTCTACATTCTTCCCTGTCTCCAGCGTCTCACCATTATTATCTCTATCCCTCATTTTAGTTTTCTTTTCTTATAATCAATAAATTCCATCATGTATGAGTTCACAAAATGGTAAATTTAGGTCCCACTCTTTTGATTGATGATTAATTGATTTAAACTTAATTTATCAATTAATTTAAGTTAACTGAAAACAAACCCTACTGCCTTATCAGGTCTCTTCCTACAAGAACAGATGAAACCTTTTAATAAATAAGCCCAGTAACTCCAGGAGTTGGTGATGGACAGGGAGGCCTGGCGTGCTGTGATTCACGGGGTCACAAAGAGTCAGACACGACTGAGCGACTGAACTGAGCTGAACTGAACTGAATTACCAAACCTAATCTCAGTAATGTTTTGTTAATAGCTAATGATCATTGAGGCCATGAACTAGATAGACCAAGGTGTTCTTTTCAGCACAACTAAGTCTTTTCCCAACTTTTAAAAAGGGAGGAAGAAAGAGGAAAGTGAAGAAATAGTGTTTTCTTCCCATCATTTTTTTCTTACACCTGTATGCTATTGCTCATCTTAGTGAACCAATGTATAAAAGCAAGTTTATTTCTCAAAATCTGGAAATGTGTTTTCTTGGAAATATTGTAAGAATTACTATTTTGAAAATTAGAAAGTTAAAGACATAACAAAACAAAAGCCAGTGTCATTTTCCTTTGCCCCAGCCCTTCCAAACTGCACGATATGAACTTACACAAGTTACTAAGTATCTCTGAGCACCAGTTTCCTCTAAAAGAGAATTAATAATACCAAACACTCAAGGTTACTGAAAGTATTAGGGATAATACTGCTAAAACAGTACCTGGGCACACAGAATGCACTCAGTAGGTTTCTGTTATGTGAACGAGTGAAGGAATGAATGTGAAATATCCGGCTCAACGCTTGACATTCAGAAGGCACTGAACATACGATCACACTGACTATGTTAACACTTCACAGTATTTCGCAAAGGGCGCCCCATGTTCCCGGTCCCTATGTGAGGGACACACATCGCCACGGCCAGCAGTGCCACCACAGTGCCCACTGCATTTACCTCTGCCTTTCACTACTAGCAGTGAGCCACAGCTTTGTTCCGGTAATTATCCTTGTATGTGTATGGGTTATCTCCTCAACAGACTATGAGCATACTGAGGCCAGAGATTGTTGGTTTCTTCGCAGCCCCAACAAAGTCCTTTATTTCATCCTATTCTGTGCATTAATTACGTAAAGCACTTTCCAACAGAGTTACAAAGATACCCAATACATATCAACTGACTGACATAAAACACTGACTTGCAGAAAGAATAGTAAACAATAATAACAAAGCTTTATTATTGGGTTGGCCAAAAAGCTCATTCAGATTTATCCGTAAGATGGTACAGAAAAACCCTAATGAACTTTTTGGCCAACTCAATCTAATACACATGTAATTCTTTCAATCACTACCCAAGTCATTAATTATAAGTACACTTCCAAGGAAGAAACTGGAGGTGCATCCAGAACCAGTCAACTTTACACAAGTGCCTCTCAAAAGTCCTTCTTCTTTCCTGCAAACCACCCTGTCTCGTAAAAAAGGACTTAAAAGGCTTTTCAGTTTGACTTCATTAATCAAACTCCCAGGGGAAGGGTATAGGGAACTCCTCAATAGCAAAGACCTAGTCTTTCAGTGTTCAGCACTGTAAGAGTTCAATAAAAATCGGTTAACTAGTAGAAATACCACTAGAGGGATCATTCAGGTTACCCAACTTTGGGACACCAAGGGTACCCTTGTCCACACTACCTAAAATATTGGGTTGGCCAAAAAGTTCATTCGGGCTTTTCTGTACCAGCCTATGGAAAAATCCGAATGAACTTTTTGGCCAACCCAATAATTTCTTTTGTAAATTTCCTGTCCTAACTGCATCTATTATAAATAGCCTTGGTTGATATATGTATTTCTTAGAAATAAACTATCAAACAAAACAAAACAGTGGAATTATTCAAGAACCAACCTTCGATTACACAGGGACTAATTAAACAGGCCCTGTATTTCTTCTTACCTCCACTACGAGGTTTCTAGGTTCTTAGAATATTGACTGGATAATTTACAAGATAAGAGAGACAGGCTAAAACTTGTCAGAGTTTGGCAAATTCAGTACTATCAAACTGAAAGCAATGACTGGTGATTTTCTTTTTTCTATCTAGATAACATATAGTTGATTAGGATTAGAATAAAGCAGCCAAGAGTTCTAGAAAACATTGGGAGGAAAAAGCCCTACAGGGAGCACCCCCGAAATTCAGAGTCATTTGCAGGACCCAGTTTCTGGTCCCCATAGTTTAAATTCTTACTACTCCAGTTACCTATTCTGTCATCTTCATTTCCCAACAGACCATGCAACTAAAATATTAATTACAGTACATAAATTCCCCTCACACCAACCCCTCTCTTTCACCACCCTACCATTTCCACAATTTGGTATTATTTTATATTAAAGTATTTATTTCACCAACTCCTACCTATTAAATGACTACCTTGAGATAAACAAAACATGATTTGTATTCAGCACCATTTTAAAACATGGTCTCTTCCCTCACGAAAGCCATAAAAGAGAAACTACTATTTTCCTAAAGAAATGAAATATCCCCTGAAAGCATTGTGGCAAGTCCATATAATATGTACACCAAAAACTAACCAATTATTTTAGCCAAGAATTAAATCACTGTGTTCAGCATTTAAAAATCTACCTTCTGTTCTGCCCTTTTCACAAAACCTGGCTAAGGTAAAATGATAATATGACTACCAAACATTTGAATAATTGTTCATCGTTCTCAAAACGTTATTTGATCCCTTCAACAAAGAGACCAAGGCAAGCACTGTCACTCCCATTTTCCAGAAGGGGAAATCTAGGCTAAAAGAGTTAAAGTGATTTACACAAAGTGGTCTACTTAGTGGCTTAACTGTCCTCTGATTCCTATTCTAGCACTCTACCTACAATCACAGTGATTCCCCAAATGAAGAAAAATAACCACTGTCTTCCACTCAGCATATCTAAACATGAAACTAACCATACTAGGAAACACACTTCACTCTGTCTGAACTCTACCTCCATCTGTGTGATCTTCTTGTCAGCCGTTCTTGTCCCCTTGTTTCTGCTGCATCACCTACATGGACATCTATTTATTTTGCTATTTATACTTCTCAAGGTGATCCACGAGCAGAAAATGACAATAAATTCCTTTTTGACAATCATTTTTACAGTGGTATTTATTCAGTTTTGACATCTAGGCCACACCTACCATGGTTATAATGTGGCTCAACAAGGACTGTTAGTCCTCACAGACTTAACAGAACAAACTTATGTTACCAGTAGGGAACAGTGGTGGGAAATGATAGTTAAGGAGTTTGGGATGGACATGTACACACTGCTATATTTAAAATGGATAACCAACAAGGACCTACTATATAGCACAGGGAATTCTGCTCGATACTATGTGGCAGCCTGGATGGGAGGGGACACTGGGAGAGAACGGATACATGTATATGTATGGCTGAGTTGCTTTACTGTGAAACTGAACCTGTTCACAACATTGTTAATCGACTACACTCCCATATAAAATTCAAATTTTTTTAAAAAAGGATTATTAGTCCTGCTAGTTTTTGTTTTCTTTTGTTTTGCCAAACAAAAATTAGCAACTCCTTTAATACCTGAGACAGAG
The DNA here is from genome assembly GCF_049115385.1 of Moschus berezovskii. Taxonomy (NCBI): domain Eukaryota; kingdom Metazoa; phylum Chordata; class Mammalia; order Artiodactyla; family Moschidae; genus Moschus; species Moschus berezovskii. The sequence goes on along the minus strand of NC_142469.1, from coordinate 75,356,956 downwards.
AAGGAAAATGAAAAGAAGCAGAAAAAGAAAGGCAACGATTAAAAAAAAAAAAATCAGTTCTAAAAAAGTAGAAGAGGCTTCCTTCCCTAGTGGCTCAGTGGTAAAGAATTCTCCTGCCAATGCAGGTGACTCGGGTTCCATCCCTGGGTTGGGAACATCCCCTGGAGGAGGAAATGGCAACCTATTCCAATATTCTTGCCTGGGAAATCCCAGGGACAGAGGAACCTGGTGGGCTACAGTCCATGGGGTCGCAAGAGAGTCAGACATGACATCAACTAAACATCATCATCATCAATAGTAGAAAAGCACTAGAGTCATACAAATGTACTTTCATGTTCTACCCAGACAGGGTTCCCTTTTGCCTGAGAATGACCTTCGTTCTGTTCTGAGTGTAGGCCCTGGATTACTGGAGACTAACCAGCCCCCTCCAAAATTACCAAAGAGATCTTTATTGGACAGCAGCTGTATTGCTTGTGGTGATATACTTAAAGGTTGACAAGTTTATGCTAACACACTGGAAATTCACTACAACACTATGACGTGATATTTGGCACACGTCAGCCCACCATAGGATTTGAGCCACAGAAGATAAGTTACTTAAACGTGCCCAAACATCTTATTGGAAATACCACCTACAAAATTTTACCAAGTTCCAGAACTTTCCACATCACAGCGTACTTCTACAACAGCTATATTAATTCACAATTGCTTTGTTCTAGATTTCCCACTTCCTCAATTCCAAAGAATAAAACTATTTACTTTCAGTAAAGAACAGGTACAGTTGAAGTGTGAATTAAGAATCCAGTAAAAAGCCAGTCCAAAGAATATCCACAACAATCTCTTAATTTTTCATAACGCTTTAATTGGAGCTTCAGTCACACTCAGGGTCAAGACTTTCATGAATTCAAAGCACCCCTTTCAAAATGATGTTTTTCTGCCAACTCTGTTCCACACTCTCCTTCCTTACTCCCAAATGCAGCCTTTAATATGTGCAAGTATATCAAGCAATTTGTTTCAACACACAACTCTTACCTAGTGGCAGTGAAGAAGTAATTATCTGATGGTCTTTAAGACTGTGGTTCACCCTCAAGACTTCTCCTGGAGGTCTATCATCGATTTAAAGAGAAGAGAAATAAAATCAAAGTATTGTCATTTTAAAAATAGAAGCCTTGAAACTCATAGATAATACGTTCAAATTCTGAATTACTGACATTGCATAATTTTGTACACTACCACTTAATATGTTACAACACACACAAATAAACTAGCTTTGGATGAGGTGAAATTGATGTTACATTTATATCACTGCCCTACCCTAAATTCCCGTTAAAGTCTCTTCCATTGTATGACAAGCAAATGAAAGTTCCCAGGATCATTTGATTCAATTTTAATTTCTCTCACCGCTTCTCTTATTTAAAGTTACCCTGCAGAACACACACCAGCAGAAGAATAGATACTATGTAAGCAAGTTTCGTCCATATATTTAAGTGTTTAAATCCCAACTTATACAAAGTATTCAGAAATAAATCTTAACCAGTGAAACAAAATTACACTCTTAGAGCTAAATGGGGTCATTTATTTTATAACTATATATGTGTTTAAGAAACGAAATAAGGCCTTAAATTATATTTACTAGAGAATAAAATGATTAGCTCATATAAAATGATTTTATATGAGCCTTTTCAAACACAAGTATTTTTCATTTTTTCAAAGTTTTAAACATGTATTGCACTTCGTATTTTTATTAACATTCAAATGAAATTATCCAGTCACTCCTGATTAAAGGTTGATCAAATGTATAGACAATAACAAATATTTAAAAAAAAAAAATCAAACATCTGCGTCTAATCCAGAGACTGACCGATCTCAAATCCCAGAATAAAAGCAAAATGTTTTTCCCATAGAAGTCATGAAGTTCCGAAGGTTCTACTTTCCCATAGAAGTACCCCAATTGGAAGGCTGGGTCCTTAGATTTCATTTGCTCTCCCATTTACTAAACTTTCTATTTCTGATCAGCATCCTCTCCTACAACATCTGGCCCCTGGCTCAGGTCGTCTAATCACTTCCACGTCTGAACGGACTACGTAGCTAAAAAGTAAAGGCCAAAGTTTGCTCTCGGCCTTCCGAACTTAAAGACGCGTCTAACCACTAGAGGTCTCCCCTTGGCCAGTTTTGCACGTTCGCTATTTTGCTGCACTTGAAACTTTCCGGAGAAATGCTCTACTCGAGTCAGTGTTTTTCTAAAAACTTGCGCAAAAATCCACGCGACCGAGCTAGGCAGTACGGAGACTCTCGGGCTCCCCACAGCAATAAAGCTATCACAAACAACATTCTAGGAAAATTAAAATTCGACGCACTCGCTCCAGCCGCTCCCCACCCCCCCACCCCGCTTCTTATTTCTCATCTCAGTTTCCCTTAACTTAAACTTGGAACAATCAAAAATCTATTTTTGTTTCGGTGCACTGTGAATGATCTCTAACGCATTTTTTTTTCTGGCGGTGGACCCGAGGTGGTCAAGGAGCCGGCCGAGGGATGCAGGGAGGGGGGCAGGGCCGTGCTCACAGCGTCCGAGGAAGTTGCATAAGGAAAGAGACTCCGTTTTTTGGGTCCCCTCAAAAAATCGGCGGGGAGGGGGAGGAAAAGGAAGCGGGGGGGCAGGGGGGAGGAGGTAGGAGGGAAACTGAAGCGACGTTTACCTTCGTCTCCCCGTGGAAGGGTGGGGTGAGAGCCGCGATCTTCGCGACCCCGGAGGGCGGCTCGTCACCCCCAGGTCTCTCCGAGCGCAGACGGACAAACAGATCCCCCTACCCCTCGGCGGGGAAGGCGGGGAGCAAAGTGCCCGCTTTTAAACTTTCTCTCACGGTCGCGCTGGGGCCGGGCTTCGTCCAGAGAGGGTGGGGGAGAGCGGAGGGCCTTTTTCTTTCAAGGTAATTAAAGTTTTACCACCAGCACGAAAGTTGCGCCCTCCCCCTGCCCGTGCCACCGTGCCCCCCTCCCCCGCCTCCAGGGCTCCCAAGTTTTCCTCCCTCTCCCCCCCCTCGCCCCCGCCACCAGCTCGCGGGGCGCGCGGCGGATGCCTCGGCTCCTGCGCTTCCCCGATCTCCACCCCCGCCGGCCTCTACTTCCCCCCGCCGGGCCGCCGCGGCGGGAGGACGGCCGGCCGGGCCCAGGACGCTAGTGTGCAAAACCCATTATTCCGGAATGGCACACGCACGCCGCGCGAGGCGGGCGGCGGCCCCGCCTCGGACCCCTCTCTGCCTCCCCAATATAAGGACGGCGTAAACAAGTTGCAGGAAAAGCAGCTCCACGCCGCCCCCCCCAACCCCCCCACCCGCGCCCGCCGCCCCGGCGCGGCCGCGGCCGCCGCCTCCCGACACACGCCCGCGCCCGCACCCGGCCCGGCGCGGCGCGGCACGGCGCGGGGCGAACGCCGCGACGGCGCGGGCTCCCGGCCCGGCCCGCGCCCTGCGCCCTCCCCCGCGCGGACGGCCGCCGCGGGCCCGCGCCGCCTCGCTTCCCGAAGCACTTTCCTGCCTCGGGCAGAAATAAACCGGAGGGTTTATTTTTGTGCAACTTTCCCAAAATGGCGGAAATTGGAGCTGATCTATATGAAATTCTCACACAGTCGGTCGGGAAGTGGGAGGCGGCGAGGAAGAAAACGCAAACTCTCGGCCGCCGAGCCCGCCGCGGGTCCGTGAGTGTGTGCGTGCGTGTGAGTGTGCGTGTGCGCGGTGGGAGTCGGGGAGGCCTTTCCGCCGCGCACACACACACAGCACACGCCGGGGAGACGCGCCTGCACATTCAACCAGTCCATTCTCCGCAGCCCGAACGGGGAGAAAGTGGCCCGGCCTCTTTTCCCACTGCCTCGGTCTCCCGTACTTGTACTTCTCGCGCTCGCTCGCTCGCTCTCCGGTGCGCGCCCGGCACAAAGGCCACACGGGCGGAGGGGGCCGCAGGGGCGGCGCGCGGGGCTTGCGCCTTCCGCCGCACCGATCCGCGGCCCCGGCCACCCCCGCGCGGCCCCCCCACCGCCGCCGCCGGCGCCCCCCGCCTCGGCCGCCGCGCTCGCTGCCCGGGCTGCGGCTCCGCGGCGCCCACTCGGGCACGCACCCCGGCGGAGCCCGGCGCCGCCGCGCTCCCCACCCCGCGCCCGGTGTCATGAAAGCGACCAAAGTGACAAGCTCGGGGGGCGCGGGGGAGGGGGCCCACACGCATCCCGCCGCCTGCGCGCGGGCGAGAGCCCGACGCGGCCGCCTCGCCCCGGCTCCCTTCCGCACGGCCCCACACACCCTTCCCCGTGTGCGCGCAAAGAAAAAAATACAAGTCTCTCCTCCCCCCATTTTTTCCTTTCTCTTTTCTCTCTTTTGTTCCTCTTTCACACTCGCACTCACTACTTCAGAGTGAGATGCCCAGAGACTCCCCCTCCAGCCGTTTCCGAGTCACTTGCCCACTTTTTTCCCCAGGATTAAGTTTTCTTCTCTTTCCCAGAGGCGCAGAGAAGTGGGGGAGAAACCCCTTCTGTCCTTTCCCCTCCCCTGATCTGTTTCACAAGACGAGGGTGCGCTTCCTTCTCTGTAGAGGTCTCTTAACTTTCATCCTCACCTAGGAAAATAAATGAATGGGCTTTGGCACGGACAAATCTTCAGATTAATTAGAGATTAGATCCGATCAACCGCTTCTTACCCCCAAATTTTCTCTTTTTTTTTTTCTCCGTCTCACGAGTAGTCCTGACAAATGGTCCAGGGCTGCGGGCGCAGTGCGCATGTGCGCGTAGAGTCAGGGCTGGGGAGAGGGGAAACTGCGCTGGTGCCGGTGCCGCCGTGCCGCCGCCGCTGCCGGGGAGGCTCGCGCTGGCTTCCCTGTTAATGCTGCTGCGCCTTCGCCGCTGGAAAGCAGCGTTAAAGCCGGTTGGCAAATGCAGCAGCCCGCAGATCCTGTTTCAGGTGCATCTTTTCAATACCCTTGTCACCAGCTCAGAGCTGGTTCCAGAACAATCAAAACAAATATGAAAGACTGCTAAGGTGATAGATTTCTTTGTCTATTTTCCACTTTACTTTTTTAAAAAAGGCATTTCTCAGAGCAGCTGATCCACCATGTACTGTTAAACGTATGCTTTCAGCCATTAAAGAGTGGGCCTTGGTCTTACAAAAACACAGCCTAAAGGCTAAACACATGCTACAGGTCAGGAAAAATGAGAAATAAAGTTTTAAGCTCCCCCACCCCCGCCCAAAAAGACACACAACCTGTCTTAGAGAACTGAAAGAATGCATTATAAAGTGTGCATGTAAAGTGTCCGCGTGCCTTGCGTTTCTTAAGTGTTGGTCTTTATTGACAGCTTAAATGTGTTAGGCCTCTGTTGTGAAATCTGTTGGGATACATATGTCAACTCAGAAATCAGTGTTAAAGTCCTCTGGCAGTAAGCAGGTCGAGGACTACCTTCTGAATGTATTCAGTCAAGATGGCTGAGCGGTCCTAAACAGCAAAACCTGTCTTTGTTAGGGCATCAAAACGAGATCAAGAGAGAGTATTGTTTTTGGGTATTGACAGCTTTCCACTGATTGACTGTAGGCCTCCTTTTGGGCAGCTTACCATTCTCCTTTTCTGCTAGATACAAGTACTTAGAAAATAATTTAAGAAATTGAAGTTGTGATCAACACTTTTAGGTCAATAACAGAGTTCATCGTGCAAGGGGAAAAAAAAGGAGCGGTGGTAATTTCAGAAATAGTGGAAGCAAATCTTCACATTTTGCTGGAGTGGAGAGAGAAAGTAAGGCCCCCTACCCCTCAGAGTGGACTCGTTTGCATCTAATAAACCGTAAAGGAGACCCTTTTCTGAAATTGCTGCCTGAGGCCTAGAATTTAAATATATCACAGATGGAAATTCTGTATTAAAAATCTTTCTCTAAAATGTAAGTAATAATATTCCCGATTGAATTTTTTCATTTCGGGAATGTTCCTTGAACTGGTTTCAGAAAAATAAACTGCTAAATTCTTTCCTTAGGACCATGAAAATTACCCTAGAGAGGCAGACTACTACACAGGGTCTTCTGGTGTAGTGACCGAATTCTCCAAACCAAAACCCAGGACATACAGCTTGACCTGTACTCAAGACAAGGGAACAAACCTTTTGAAGCTAGAAAGAGTTTATAAAATATGCTTCCTGTGTCCGGCAACCATTGGTTTAGGAGTGTGAAATGAGGAAGGCTGGGTTAGAGAGGGCTATAGATAATATTGATTTCACCCACAATATCCAGCCTTTTTCTGAGCTGTTCCCAAACAGCCTAATTAACTGATCTGAATTTCAGCTTCTCTCCTTTTCTCCTTAGCCCTTGAATAATAAGCAGTGAAATGGCCAAAGGCAGACTACAAGAGGAGAAGGGAAGCAAGGCCAGGAGCTATGTGCAAAACTAAGGCCTTATGCCCAAGGAAACTAATAAAATTAATTTTAGATTCTTCTTTCTAAAAATTCATTCTAGACTTGTTCTCTCTAGATAATTTCTCTTTCACAAGCTTTTTCAGAGATTTCCATAGTCTTTAAACTTATATTAAAGATCTGTCTTGTGCTAATCACATTACAAGTTGTTGGGGATAAACAAATGATCAAAACTAGGCCCCAAGGAATTCAGTGCTTTACAGTGTGAAAGATGTTGTACTAGGGGTTTGCAGACCAGTTATAATTGAGGAGCTACTGTGGCGATAGGGAAAGGCTTTCTAGAAAAGGTGATAACTGTTTCTTGAAGGACAAGTGTCCAGGGTATGTGGGAAGATGATCCAATTAGAGAAAGCCTGAGTAAAGGTCCAAGGGTCAGGAAAGCATGGCTTGCATGGGACCTGTGCACATACTGAGGTACAGTAAGAAAAATAAGGATGAGTTGAGGCTGTCTCCAATACGTGGTCAATCTCCTTCAGAGGTCATCAGTAAAAGCTCAAAGACTTAATGTAAGTTAAGTCCACATCCCAAGATGTGGTTCCAGATGGGAAATATTTCGAAGGTACTCACGTCTAAAGATATTGCTACAAAGAATCCACTGGTGTGACCACCTGAGACAGAGGCAGTATATGATATTAGAATCTAAATAACACTGGACCTTTATGTAAATTGGTAGTGTTTACAGTACCTTTCTCCATCTGTTCCCTAAATGGTAATATACTAGTAGAAGCTTTTTGTTGTTCCTTCACCCTTCCACTGTTCAGTCACTGGTTAATAATCCATGATGAATCCCTTCTTTCCAGCATCCCTTCATGGCATCAGTCTCCATCACTCCCCCTGGTTCCCATTCCACCCCACTCTACCCTATCACACCTACATACCTAACCCATCCTCAGACCAGATCTGTAACTTCTCTGACCTCCCAAGTGAAATTATTAGCCACTACTTTACTTTTCTGTATATTTATTCATTTATACCTAAACTTGTGCCCCTAGCCCCATGACCTCAGGTTACTCCATTCCTAAATATCCTGAGGTGTATGTGTGCTCAGTTGTGTCTGACTCTTTGCGACGCCATGGACTGAAGCTAGAGCCATTTTACATGGAAAATGTTTTCCATCACTGTACTCACTCTCTGGAGACTTTCTGAGGCTTCTGATCCCCTCCCAGATGAAGGTCATTCAAAACCTTTCTCACTGTATTCCATCCTGTAACCTCCATTCAGTATGAATTCAATTTAGAAACCTACACTCCCTTTTCCTAGCACTAAGTTTGTTCTGCGTTGAAAGGACATACTCCCCCTTCCTTGAACAATTCAAGGACAACCTGCTCCACCAGCCAGCCCCTCACAAATTGAAAGTGACCAGGAGTGAAGTCCAAGAGATTTTTATTGTAATACAGTTCTGCCACCACCCACTGGGAACCCATTAGGCAGGTCACCTCATCTTTCAGGGTTTGAATTCTCTCACTAGTTACACAAAGAAAGTAATAATTGATTTCTGAGATCTCGTTGAAAGCCATGTCCCCTTCCATTCTTCCATGTAACAACAGCATTGTCACATTTTAGTAACATAATATGGAACCAAGAAATTAATTTTAAGTAAAGAGTGAAAAATCCATCCATCTGCTAGGTATCAGAATGTTATCAGTTTATAGCTCATTCAGTTGGTTTAAGCCTGTTACTAATGAGATGAAGGTCATGAGTTCCATTCCCTAATGGCTAGTTAGTTTTGATCTGTTTCATAGCCACAAACTGCTTTCCTAAACCGTTTCCCATGTTGTAATGTGTGCTATGGTTGTAAGTCTTCAGGTAAAATTGAATCTTTCCATAGAAATTTTCTAAAGTGAAGAATACTTGAAATCATTCTTTCAATGAGTCAAGTTATTGATTTTTTTGGTCTATATAATTGTGTGCTCCATGTTTTTCAAAGTATAAAAATGACATTTATATTGATTTGGCCAAGATTCTTAGTATTGATAATTATTTATACAAGCTGAGTTTGATTTTCTTGTTAGCGTCTAGATAACACTGAAATGTTCATGTAGTACTCTAATTTAAGTCCTGCTTATTTTTCTTGTGACACATCTGTATACATTCTTAGCACAGAGCTTGTGATGGTGAAATGTAATTGACTTGCTATGGATGAGAGAAAAAGTATCTGTTAGTATTACTCGTTAGGTAAGGAAAGGATTATGATGTAAATCTTAAATTCTCAACATCTTAAGGAAATTAATATAAAAGAACATCTTATTTATTATAATCTTATTTAGATGCAAAAGTGAAGATAGAAATATGACAGACATATTTAAAACAGTGGACTAATATAGAACTATAAAGTGACTTATAAATTTAAAAAGTGAATAATTTTCCAGAACACATTTACTTGTTTAAAGCCTAAATCCAAAAGCCTTATAACTAAACAGTAAATTAGAGGAACAAGCCAGACTTCACAACATATCTGTGATTGTAGCCCCTGATAACTTTAGAACCTGGTTGTAGAATGTTCTTTCCATATTACATGGCCTCCTGGCCACAGCTGATTGGTCCAGGAGTGGGCATTTAATCCAAGGACTAAATCAAGTAAGGGGGTAGCCTATGAGTCAGCAGGGAGTGCTTCCCCATATGAATAAAAGTGATGAAATGTACTCATCTATACTTAAGCTTCGCCATATGAACTGGAAGTACTGGAGATAAAATTAGTTGATAGGCATTACACAAACTAAACAATTCAGAGAGAGAAGCAAGTAGTTAGTCGTTAGGCATTGGAAACTATGTATAAGTATTAACAGAAGTCATAAGGTACAGCAGAGCAGAAGTTAACCAGAGCTGCCCAGGGTGCCGCCTGACTCCCCAAATATCATTCTAGTCTTAGAGAGGCCTGGCCACTCTGGGACCTCATGAAAACCACCTGCATGGCTAGAATTTCTATCTTCACTAGTATCACCGTGAGGGCGCCCCATCCCTTATGGAAAATTGAGTCATTTTTTGAATTGAGTAGATAAGCAAAAGACCCCTAACATCAACAATCTGTATGGCCTGTACTTTCTAGCTTTATAGATTTAAAGGGGACCAACTCTGAAAGTCAGTTGCGTGGCCCAACACCCAATAAGCCTGTTACTGGATGGAACATGTGGGCCCGATGGTGAGGAGCAAATCCCAAGTTCACCACTTGGGCAAGCTGCTGAACCTCTCTGACCTCAGATTCTACATCTGTAAAATGGGAATATTTACAGTACCTAGCTCACGGGGCTGCTATGAGGATTTTTTTTTTTTTTTAGGTATTAATTTATTTACTTGGCTGTGCCAGGTTTTAGTTACGGCACACAGATCTTCAATCTTTAGTTGCAGCACATCGGATCTCATTCCCTTAACAGGGGTCAAACGTTGGCCCCCTGCATTGGGAACCCAGAGCCTTAGCCACAGATCCACCAGGGAAGTCCCCTCTATGAGGATTTAATGGAGTAATGCAAGACTAACCCTTGGTGTGTAGTTACTAATCAATAAATGTTAGCTTATGAGTCAGGATTTTTGCTTGAGTTGCTCCCGGCAGTATTCTTAGCACCCAGACTTGTACCTGCACACAATTAAAAATGCAATAAATATTTATTGAATGACTTAAGAAAATACTATTATGTGAATTATTATGGCCACTCTTTTATTTGCCTCTTTCCTTGCTGGTGACCAGGCCAGAGGTGTCACGTCACAGGCATGCCCATGGACAACATCCTCCAAAAAGTTCCTAAAAGCATGTAAACAGAGAGTGCTAATGGAATTCATAGGCCCTATTTCAAAGGAGCCTGCTGTTCAGAATATATTATCTTTATTTAGCATTTATATTACACTTTTACATTTTCAAAGCCCTTTTCAGTTTTTTAACTAAATATTTGTTATAACATTCCTATGTTATCTTTCATAAGGGAGGTAACTGAGGCATGGTTCCAATCATTAATACCTATAACTGGAAGAAAATTCATCACATAAATACAGTAAGTGTAACTGTATATTAAAAAAATCTGGAACATTACTTTGTTCGTGTAAAATGCCGAATGGAATGTCAGTGTTCAAGAAGAAGACAATCTGTTACTTTAAATTATACTAGCTCTGCCTTTCACTCGGTTCTATTTCAGGAACTAGAATCAATAGAAAGGGTTTTAAACTGGGGTTTCTCAATGGGTTTGAAGACTTTAAGGAATAAAATTTTGAAATTCAGTATTGAAATATTTCACCATATCTTAGTAATTTCCCAATTTTTTCTATGAAAACCTCTCCAAGAAAGTAGTTCTTGCCTCCTGTCACTGTTTAGAGGTTTTCTGTATGTATGCCCTTAGAATCTGTAGACAGTGAAGAATGAAAGGGTAAAAATCAGTACACCGTTGATGAAATCAGTCAAGGGTAATCTAGTTTAAGGAGACTTGGGAAATCCCAAATCCAATCAGGTGTCTCTGTAGAGTTTCAGGAAAGTCTGCAAATGTATTGGACTGAAAAGAGAGACTGAGTTTTGGTCACTATTCTGGCTGATTGGCTTCACTAAAGATTAAAATAATCCTAACTCAGAGGAGCCCTCAGTAAAGCTAGATGATCTATTTCTTTGACTCTGGTTGACTTCCTCTTCTACATAACCCAACCAGCTGTGTACCGACTGTAAGGTCCAATTCCACCCCAGTTTTCTCCAGTCCCAATGTAAGCTCCTTCTTCCCTTTGACTTCCAAATCTCTCTCTTTTTCTCTCCCATCCCTGGGGAGAAATATTCCTACTTCTTCACCAGGCTGTCTCTCTAAATGTGTTCTTGATCACTCACACCCTCTCACTATTCCTCCATAAATTTTCGTTATTCTCCTGATATTTACAGTTTGCTATTCTTCACTGGCTGTTTTTACAGCCCCCAAATATGCTCATATCTTCCCAGTCCTAGAAAAGAAAACCTTTTTTGTCAGTTCTACATCCCTTCAAATACTGTGCCATAATTTCTCCTTTGTTGCCAAACTTCTTGAACAAGTAGTTTGCACTCAGCATTCTTTGTTTCCATACATCTGATTCATCCTTCAGTCCATGGACTTACTGAATATGCTCTCTTCTTTTAAAGTCTCCAGTGACTTCCTAAATGTCAAATCTAGTGGCTACAGTCCACTTCCTATTTAAGATTCTAGAAGCGTTTGATGGTGTTGACTAGTCCCTTCTTCGAAACTGTCTTCTCACATAATGTCTTTGTCAATTTACTTTCTTGGTTGTTCTCTTGTGGCTCAGACCTAGTCCCTCTTTCTCCTCCCACCTGATAAATATGATTGCTTCTGGAGTTAAGTTCTGGTCTTATGTTTTTATATTCTCCCTTGAGTGAGCTCATGTACTCCCTCAGTATCATTTTAATTCATCTTCCATGAGCATTCTGCAGAGCTTCAGACTTACGTTTCCAATTTCTTGAGCTATAAATCAACGTGGATATTCTATGTGTTAGAAGACTGTGAATAATGTGATGGTTTAAAAGAAACAAAAAACTTTAGGGGTTAAACCTGTGTTGGAGTCCCATTTCCACTACTTAACTAGGTATTAGTAACTGATTCTACCTAAACTGAATTTCCTCCAGTGTCTAATAATATCTCCTGTACTGGCCATTATCAAGATTAAAGGAGATAATTCATGTAAGTTGCCTAACATATAAGAGTTTAATGAATAGTAACTATTGTTTCTGTCTGCTCCTTCTTCCTTCTGCATTCTCCATCTCAGTTTATAATGTCCCAGGGCTTTCAGTCACTTTTAACTATAGCTTCCTCTTGCTGCTTCCCACATCAAGATCCTATTGCTGGTTCCTCTGTGATATCTATCTTCTAATCCCTCCCTCCATTTTACTATTTCCTCTGCCACTCAACAGCCTGGTCTCCTGCCAGGCTTATTACCCTTCATTTCTAACTACATCTTTGCCATTACATTCACTCTTTCAGAGTGTAGAGCTGGTATTGTTACTCCCCTGCTCCAAATCCCTAAATAGTTCCTCAAAGCTTTAGAAAAAAATGTATCTTCTTTGTCTAGTATTTAGTGTCTTTCAAACACTGAAACAAATTGACCTTTCTATCTTCAGCCAGTACACACCGAGAAACCAAGGAGTAAGCCTTGCCAAGTAAACCCAGTGCATCGCCACCTGTCTGTGCTTTTGTTCTTGCCATTTCCTAAGCTTGAAATACTCATTCTCTGCCCCCATTGACCTATCAAAATTTCTGTCCCTCTCAAAGTTATTTGTACACCCATGTGTATAGCTGTATATTCACAGTAGCCAAAAGGTGGAAACAGCACAAATGGCCATCAGCAGATGAGTAAATAAACAAAATGTGGTATATACATACAATGGAATATTATTTAGCCTTATAAAAGGAAGGAAATTCTGACTCATGCTTTAAGTGAACCTTGAAAACATTATGCTAAGTGAAGGTAGCCAGTCACGAAAGGACAAGTCTTCTAGGATTACACTTATCTGGGGTGGGAGGGTGGAATTGGGAGTCATCATTTAATGGGTACAGAGTTTCAGTTTTGTAAGATGGAAAAGTTTTGGAGTTGGACAGTGGTGATAGTTTTGGGGCAACTGTGCAAACGTACTTAATGCCACATAAGCAGACATTTTAAAAATGGTTGAAATAGGCAGTTTTATGTATGTATGGTGGTGGTTTAGTCATTAAGTCATGTTCGACTCTTGCAACCCCGTGGACTTTAGCTCACCAGGTTCCTCTGCCCATGGGATTCCCCAGGCAAGAGTACTGGAGTGGGTTGCCATTTCCTTCTCCAAGGCATCTTAGAGCCCTCCAGTATATTCCTGCTCTGACCTTTATATCAGTACATTTTAATGGGAAGCTAAAATTTTATCCTAATCCTGATTTGGGGCCTAAAAGTTTGTGCATCCACATAATAAATTCCAACAGATTGTCTAACCGCAAGACCACCACTAATGACTAGATCCAAAGACAAAATCTAGATGCAAAAAAAATCCTTTCGTAGGTTACGTGTCTTTTACTCTTTCATTCACCCATTCACTTGGTCCCACTGTGTATGTATATTTTACTGTAATTAATTTTTTTTCCTAATTCAAGTTACATGTATTAAATCCCAGGGACTGTGCTAGACCCTGGAAATTCAATGAACAAACAAGCTGATGAATAAAAGTGCTACCTGTCCCAGAGCGCTGAATAATTGAGAAGGCCTCAAACTCCACCTCTACCATGAAAAACTCCAGGTCATTACACTTGAAATTGAAAGCTTTCTTCTGTCTCTGCAGCTGTTTCGTGCTGGTCACATCCTGCTCTCTGTTGTATCTGGTCCCTGTAAACGTTTGTCTCTCTTCTGAGATAATAAACTACCCCGAGGTCAGGAGCTCTATCTTACCTATTCATTTTTTTAATCTATCATAGCACTTACTACAGTTCATTGCACATAATGGGGGGCTCAATAAATACTTGTGGAGTAGAACAGAACATAATGGAAGTTAAATTCAGCCATCAGTGATGTTTCAGGCCAAAAATGACACCACCTCATAGACAGGCCTTCCTCAGGAGGGGCGTACTGGCCAGTAACATACTCTAACCCAAAGATCAAAGGAGAGCCTGCCTCTATAACACAACAGCATCACTCAATACTGGGTACTTATAGCTGTTCTAGATTCCATTTATGATCCTCAGTAAGTGGGCTGTCATCTCACATCTGAATGAATTTTCTAAAATTTCAAATGTAAAGCCATGATTCAAACATAGATGGATGGGCTTAGGCACTATCTGGTATGTTTACTGTCAGAAATGTGAGCCAACCATTAAGAGTTTTGTGAGAAAATGTATAGCCATTAACTGTTGGTTTCCCTTCCTGACCCACTGGAGTTTGGTGGGGTCCAAGTGACTGCTGGTTTCTTTTTCAGCACATGGCAGGCGGTAATTACCGCAAAGAGCACTGAGGAACCTACAGTGTTCTATCTTCCAATAAGCTTTTAATTATAAGTCATCCAGGTAGCATCGGACACTGAAGGCTATTTTCTTGAATGCTAGGAAAATCTTTCTTTCATCAAGATGGGATTTCTTTTTTCATCTTCATGGGCAGAATTCTCTCTTTTGCTTTCTGGATGAGACTTAGGCCCCCTGGTGCTTAATGATTATGCCTAATAGTTTACAACTGATTACAGAGTGCCAAGAAATGTGCAAGGCACTTTCCTTATATTATCTCATGTCTTCTTGACAACTCTATGAAACAGCAAGGTGGATTTTTGTGTGTGTGCGTGACTACCCTAGATTCTTTTCCTCTTCTTTCACTGATAGCACCAATTTTCCCTTTAGGGAGCTTGCAGACTCATTCCATGTGGCCTTAGGGGCTTGTCAAGTCCAGTTTCCTAACATCAAGGAATGGGTGGGTGATGAAAGTGAGGCCATTTTGACTCTATCAGGAGTATTGACTGATTCACGGGCTGAGTGACAAGAGTAGCTGGCTATAGATAGATTATTTCAGAGTGCACTCCCCAAATTTCTAAATGATATCTTCAGAGTAGCCCTGGTGTCTGTTACCCCAAGACCTAGTCACTTAGCTTTTCCTTCAGCTTTTTGACATACTAAATTTTGTTCCAATAACTTCTGCTTTAAAAAAAAATCTAATTTTAGCCAGAATCAGTTGTTTGTAACCTGCAAATCTTCCCTATAAGGTAGTATATTTGTTTCTATTGCGGTGTAACAAATTACCACACATGTAGCTGCTGAAAATCACACACATTTATGATCTCACATTGTCTAGAGATCAGGGCTCCAGGCCCAGCCAAACTGGGTCCCTGGCTCAGGGACTTACAGACTGAGTCAAGGTGTCAACCAGCACCAATGTTTGATCTGTGGTTTGGAGATCTCTTCTGAGTGCATGCATTGTGAGCAGAGTTCTGCTCCCTGTGGTCATAGGATTTCAGTTCAGTTCAGTTGCTCAGTCGTGTCCGACTCTCCGCGACCCCATGAATCACAGCACGCCAGGCCTCCCTGTCCATCACCAAATCCCAGAGTTCACTCAAACTCATGTCCATCAAGTCGGTGATGCCATCCAGCCATCTCATTCTCTGTCATCCCCTTCTCCTCCTGACCCCAATCCTTCCCAGTATCAGTCTTTTCCAGTGAGTCTGCTCTTTGCATGAGGTGGCCAAAGTATTGCAGTTTCAGCTTCAGCATCAGTCCTTCCAATGAACACCCAGGATTGATCTCCTTTAGAACGGACTGGTTGGATCTCCTTGCAGTCCAAGGAAGTCTCAAGAGTCTTCTCCAACACCACAGTTCAAAAGCATCAATTCTTCAGCGCTCAGCTTTCTTCACAGTCCAACTCTCACATCCATACATGACCACTGGAAAAACCATAGCCTTGACTAGATGGACCTTTGTTGGCTAAGTAATGTCTCTGCTTTTTAATAGACTATCTAGGTTGGTCATAGGATTGAAGTCCCTTTTTCTTGCAGGTTGTCTGCCAGGTGGCAGCTCCTACAGGGCCCTACAGTTCTTGCCACATCTTTGGGCCTCTCACAGAATGACAATTTGCTTCTTCATTCCTGGCAGAAAAATCTCTCTCACTTGAAACATCTCCTTTAGGGAGGCCCTCGACCCACCTTTAAAAGGTTTACCTGATTAACTCAGGTCGACCCAGGATAATCACCCTTTTGATTAACTCAAAGTCAGATGATTAAAACCTTAATTACATCTAAAAAAATCCCTTCTCTATTGTCACATAACATAATCTAATCAGTACAGTAGAATCCCATCATATTCATCCCACAGTCAAGAGGAGATGATTAAATAGAGAGTACACACCAGCTGGGAGGAACCTTGGAGACCAGCTAACACAGGTAGCTACTCTATCCCCATTTGAGAGATGAATAAACTATAGTTTAGAGAGGTAAGTCATTGTTCAAGATGACACAATTCTAAATGTTAATATCAAGATTTGAACTAGGCCTATGGCCAGTGTTCTCTTGATGAAAGTGAAAGAGGAGAGTGAAAAACTTGGCTTAAAGCTCCACATTCAGAAAAATAAGATCATGGCATCTGGTCCCATCATTTCATGGGAAATAGATGGAGAAACAGTGGAAACATTGTCAGACTTTATTTTGGGGGGCTCCAAAATCACTGCAGATGCTGATTGCAGCCATGAAATTAAAAGACTCTTACTCCTTGGAAGGAAAGTTATGACCAACCTAGATAGCATATTAAAAAGCTGAGACATGACTTTGCCAACAAAGGTCCGTCTAGTCGAAGCTATGGTTTTTCCCGTGGTCATGTATGGATGTGAGAGTTGGACTGTGAAGAAAGCTGATCGCCGAAGAATTGATGCTTTTGAACTGTGGTGCTGGAGAAGACTCTTCAGACTTCCTTGGACTGCAAGGAGATCCAACCAATCCATTCTAAAGGAGATCAGTGCTGCGTGTTCATTGGAAGGACTGATGCTAAAGCTGAAACTCCAATACTTTGGCCACCTCATGCAAAGAGCTGACTCACTGGAAAAGACTCTGATGCTGAGAGGGATTGGGGGCAGGAGGAGAAGGGGACGACAGAGAATGAGATGGCTGAATGGCATCACCGACTCAATGGACATGAGTTTGAGTGAACTCCGGGATTTGGTGATGGACAGGGAGGCCTGGTGTGCTGTGATTCATGGGGTCGCAAAGAGTAGAACACGACTGAGCAACTGAACTGAACTGAACTGATGGCCAGTGTTTAAGCTAAGTCACGGTATTCTTGAAATGATTTTTTATTTCCTTCATCTAAATATTCTTATACTTGCAGAAACTTTTCTGTATTTGTAAGAGTTAGTCTAGTTTCTTTTGTCCACCTTTTCTGAATACTCCTATTCTCTACATCACATGTCTGTATAGACAAGAGGGGAAAGTCACTGCAGAGATACTAAGGCATTTGACATCTTTAGAGCATCATCATATGTGAATCATCATGAAGATGACATGAGACAACTCAAGGTGGACCCCCAAGAAACCCGTTTCCTATCAGAAGATACACAAGATCAGTCAAAAATGTATGTATATATGTGGGAAGATAGTAAAGGAGTGTATGGAAGAGGGAGTAATAACTTCTAACTGGAATGAAAGGGTTAGAGAAGTTTTCTCAAGGAAAATGAACGGGACCTTGCCTTCCAGGAAAGTGAGGAGGTGGCAGGAACATGGGGGATGAAGCTTCCTGGAGCTCCAACCTCTCATGTATTCCTCCTCCCTTGATCCTTCCTCTTGGAAGTTAACACCCAAGAAGCCTTTTCAGAATTAAAAGATGCTGATGTTACCCCACCTCTTGAGATTCTGCTTCCTTTGGTTGACCTATGGTAGTTTAAAAACCAAGGGAAATCAATTTTGATCAAAATATAGAAAAATAATTTCATTTTAACATCATCTAAAGCATGCTTTTACTGGCCTATTGATGTGTGTATTATACCAGAGTACTGTCTGTACTTTTCTTACATGATTTATCCTGTTATTTCTTGGAAAATTCATTTTTTTCCTCTTAGGCCCAATGTGTCATTGATGGCCCAAGGTGTCCTTGATGGTCAATACGGCAAATAGCACTGATATCACTAGGGAAGGCAGAAAACAGCAGAGGAAATATCATTCTAAACTATATCAAACCACTAGTATATCTATACCAGAAATACTTATGTATATTTATTTGTCTTGCTAGAAATTTTATGTGAAACAGTAAAACAAATGATGTGAAAATAGGGCTGTTTAAAATAGTTGCTAGGACCCTGTGGACTTTTCAATTAAAATTTCCAGATACTGAGAGCCCATATTTCAGCTAAATTTGTCCTTCTATTTTTTCAACAAATATTATTGAGTATCTACTACATACTAGGCAATATACTAGCTTATATATGTGTCTGAGAATATAACACACTAAATAAAATACATATCATCACTTTCCTTAAGATGTAAAATATAGTGGAGATGTTATCAGTAAATGGGCAATTATAATATTACATCATGATATATACTAGAAAAATATTGGTGGTAAAAGTGTAAAAATAAATATGGTAGAAAATGTACAAAATGCTATGGGAATAGGAAGGAAAATAACTTGGTTGAGTTTAAGGGAAATTTGTGAGGCTTTCTGGAAAAGAAGGCATTTAAGTTGATATGTGAAGATAAAATGGGAGATATGGGACACCATATAATGAGCAAAATTTGATCAATAAGTATGAAAAACATTGTGAAGCTTATTTGGAGACAGGGAGGAGGTAACTAAGAACTTTACTGTCTTTAAATTTACTTGAGACTGTTAAGATTAAAATAAAAAAAAAATCCTGCTCTGTGAAAACCTACAGGGGTGGGATGGGGTGGGAGATAGGAAGGAGGTTCAAGGAGGGGACACGTGTATACCTCTGATTGATTCACATTGACGTATGGCAGAAATCAATATCACATTGTAAAGCAATTATCCTCCAATTAAAAATTTAAAAAAGAAAAAGAAAAAAATTAAAAATATTTTTCAAAATACCATCTTCCTACACAAAGATACTTCATCATATCACTTACCAGCCCACATCTATGAGCCCACATTATATTTACCTGCAATGGCTAGTGAAGAACTCAACAACTAATCTTGCTTCTCTGAAACAGTCTTTGCTTGGAATTCATCTCCGCTAGGCTCGGAAATCATGCTTCTGCAAAGACAAGCACTATCTCCTTCACTGGCCACTAGGAACTTGGAATTTACAAATGCTGGGACCTTGTGTTCATTGGTGCAGTCATTGCCAGCTGCTTCAGGGCCTCCAGCAAAAGAACTTATCATTTCAACTACAGACCAAATGGCAAAACTTGCAACGTCTCCAAAATTACATCCACGATACAGAACATTTATGGATAATTACAATATTTACCTTATATATCATAACAGATTTTACATCTTTCTTAATATTTATGTTTTAAAGTCAATTTGCTCTCAAACATGTAATTTACATATATGTATGTATATGACTCACTGGAAAAGAGTCTGATGCTGGGAGGGATTGGGGGTGGGAGGAGACAGGGACGACAGAGAATGAGATGGCTGGATGGCATCACCGACTCGATGGACATGAGTTTGAGTGAACTCCGGGAGTTGGTGATGGACAGGGAGGCCTGGCGTGCTGTGATTCATGGGGTCACACAGAGTCGGACACGACTGAGCGACTGAACTGAATTGAACTGATGTATATATATACTATCCAACTCTGTTATACTCACCTGACCACAACTTACAAATAAAATTGAGAGGACAGTTACTAATAACTCCAGAAAGAATGAAGAAGCTGGGCCAAAGCAGAAACAATGCTCAGTTGTGGATGAGTCTGGTGGTGAAAGTAAAGTCTGATACTGTAAATAACAATATTGCATAGAAACCTGGAATGTGAGGTCCATTAATCAAGGCAAATTGGATGTCGTCAAGCAGGAGATGGCAAGATTGAACGTCAACATCTTAGGACTCAGTGAACTAAAATGTATGAGAATGGGCAAATTTAATTCAGATGACCATTATATCAACTACCGAAGGCAAGAATCCCTTAGAAGAAATGGAATAGCCCTCATAGTCAACAAAAGAGTCCAAAATGCAGTACTTGGGTACAACCTCAAAAATGAAAGAATGATCTTGGTTCATTTCCAAGGCAAACCATTCATCACAGTAATCCAAGTCTATGCCCCAACAACTGATGCTGAAGAAGCTGAAGTTGACCAGTTCTATGGAGATGTCCTTTTCATCGTAGGGAATTGGAATGCAAAGTAGGAAGTCAAGAGATACTTGGAATAACAGGAAAGTTTAGCTCTGGAGTACAAAATGAAGCAGGGTAATGGCTAACAGAGTTTTTTCAAGAGAACATGCTGGTCATACCAAATATCCTTTTTCCACAACCCAAGAGATGACTCTACACATGGATATCACCAGATAGTCAATACTGAAATCAGATTGATTATATTTTTTGAAGCCAAAGATGGGGAAACTATCAGTTCAGTTCAGTTCAGTTCAGTCGCTGTCGTGTCCGACTCTCTGCGACCCCATGAATCACAGCACACCAGGCCTCCCTGTCCATCACCAACTCCCGGAGTTCACTCAAACTCATGTCCACAGAGTCGGTGATGCCATCCAGCCATCTCATTCTCTGTCGTCCCCTTCTCCTCCAGCCCCCAACCTTTCCTAGCATCAGAGTCTTTTCCAGTGAGTCAACTCGTTGCATGAGGTGGCCAAAGCATCAGTCCTTCCAGTGAACACCCAGGACTGATCTCCTTTAGAATGGACTGGTTGGATCTCCTTGCAGTATAAGGGACTCTCAAGAGTCTTCTCCAACACCACAGTTCAAAAGCATCAATTCTTCGGCGATCAGCTTTCTTCACAGTCCAACTCTCACATCCATACATGACCACGGGAAAAACCATAGCCTTGACTAGACGGACCTTGGTTGGCAAAGTAATGTCTCTGCTTTTTAATATACTATCTAGGTTGGTCATAACTTTCCTTCTAAGGAGTAAGCATCTTTTAATTTCATGGCTGCAATCAGCATCTGCAGTGATTTTGGAGCCCAGAAAAATAAAGTCTGACACTGTTTCCACTGTTTTTCCATCTATTTCCCATGAAGTGATGGGACCAGATGCCATGATCTTTGTTTTACATTGTATAGGAAGCAGTAAAACCATCCCCAAGAAAAAGAAATGCAAGAAGGCAAAGTGGTTGTCTGAGTAGGGTTTACAAATAGCTGAGGAAAGGAGAGAGGCAAAAGGCCAGGGAAAAAGATATGCCCAACTGAATACGGAGTTCCGGAGAACAGCAGAGAAATAAGAAGGCCTTCTTAAATGAACAGTGCAAAGAAATAGAGGAAAACAATGGAATGGGAAAGACTAGAGATCTCTTGAGAAAATTGGAGCTATCAAGGGAATATTTCATGCAAGGATGGGCATGATAAAGGACAGAAAGGGTAATGACCTAACAGAAGTAGAAGAGATTAAGAAGAGGTAGGAAGAATACACAGAAGAACTATACAAAAAAGAAAACCACAATGATGTGATCATTCACCTAGAGGCAGACATCCTGGAATGTGAAGTCAAATAGGCCTTAGGAAGCATTATTAGGAACAAAGTTAGTGGAGGAGATGGAATTCCAGCTGAGCTATTTAAAATCCTTAAAAATGATGCTGTTAAAGCGCTGCACTCAATATGTCATCAGCTTTGGAAAACTCAGCAGTGGCCACAGGACTGGAAAAGGTCAGTTTTCACTCTAATCCCAAAGAAGGACAATGCCAAAGAATGCTCAGACTACTGTACTATTGTGCTCATTTCCCATGCTAGCAAGATTATGCTCAAAATCCTTCAAGCTAGGCTTCAGCAGTAAATGAACTGAGAACTTTCCGATGTACAAGCTGGATTTAGAAAAGTCAGAGGAACCAGAGATAAAATTGCCAACATTCGTTGAATCATAGAGAAAGCAAGGAAATTCCAGAAAAGCATCTATTTCTGCTTCATTGACTATGTGAAAGCCTTTGTGTGGATCACAACAAATTGTGGAAAATTCTTAGAGATAGGAATACCAGACCACCTTACCTGTGTCCTGAGAATCCTGTGTGCGGGTCAAGAAGCAGCAGCTTGAAACTTAACATTAAAACTAAGATCATGGCATCCAGTCCCATCACTTCATGCCAAATAGATGGGGAAAAAGTGGAGTCAGTGACAGATTTTATTTTCTTGGGCTCCAAATCACTGTGGACAGTGACTGCAGCCATGAAATTAAAAAACTCTTGGTCCTTTGAAGGGAGGAAAGCTATGACAAACCTAGACAGCATATTAAAAAGCAGAGACATCATTTTGCTGTCAAAGGTCTGTCTAGTCAAAGCTCCATATGGTTTTTCCAGTAGTCTTGTATGCATGTGAGAGTTGGACCATAAAGAAGCCTGAGCACCGAAGAATTGATGCTTTCAAATTGTGGTGCTGGAGAAGACTCCTGAGAGTCCCTTGGACAGCAAGGAGATCAAAACAGGCAGTCCTAAAGGAAATTAACCTGAATATTCATTGGGTGGGCTGATGCTGAATCTAAAGTTCCAATATTTTGGCCACGTGATGCAAAAGGCTAACTCATTGGAAAAGACCCTGATGCTGGGAAAGACTAAGACCCCAATGCTGGGAAAGGCTAAGACACTGATGCTTGGAAACACTGAAGGCAACAGGAGAAGAGGGCAACAGAGTGTGAAATGGTTAGATAGCATCACCGACTCAATGGACATGAATTTGAGCGAACTCTGGGAGACAGTGAAGGACAGAGGAGCCAGGCATGCCGCAGTCCATGGGGTCACAAAGAGTCAGACACGACTTAGTGACTGAACAGCAATTTTCATAAAGCAGTAATTTGATTACTTAGTTTTTTAAAAAGTATGAGTTTCTATGTTTTGGAACATATATCAAAATTACGTATACACTTGAATACTTGTTCTACTTCTTTCCTACACACCTTCTCACTCGTGTGTGACATGAGATCGGTATCAGGTTATTGTGGCATGTCTCTAAGAACAAAAATAACTAAAATTTCATCAATAAAAGACTAGTTTTTAAAATATAAAAATTCTTACAAGGAGATAACATGTAGCCATAAAAAGAATATCTGTATGTCCTGATAATGGAATAACCCTTGAGAACATGTTAAGTTCGGAAAGCAAGGTGCAGGATCAGTGAGTGTAGGATGTTTTATATAAGAAAAGAACACATAAAGAACATATATATGTATTTATATTTAACGTATGTGGCTATCAACAGCATGTTTTTGTCACTCTAAATATATACATTTTGATATCTAGTCCCCAGTTTGATGGCATTAGGAGATGGGGTCTTAGGAAAGTGATGAGTGCCCTTATAAATGATACTCTGGGAGCTCCCTTGCCCCTTCCACTATGTGAGAATACAGAAATAATGAACCAATTACATGTTACCATAAATAACATATTGATAATAGCTGGGTTTTTCAAAATAAAAATTGAGTGGCATATATTAGCAAATCTCTTAAATATCTGGCTTGATAGAAGACATCTGGATTCTCATATCTGCTACCATATTCAATCTATTGTTATACATTGTTCTGAATGAATTATAAGGAAAGAAACTTGATTTCATTCAGATAAGAGGCTGGAAAACAGAGAAGTACTTTAAAATACTTTTCATATGATTTCTAGCTATTCTTCTTTGATATTACACCAAAACTCGACAACTAATAGTTTCTTAAAGGTTAATGTAGTATCTGAAACTATCAAAGAACTATTCATACCCAGTTACATTAAAATCCACTGGTCTGCTTTGCTCTTTGAATAGTTCTTTTACCCATGCATGATTTTTAGGATCATGTGTTTGTCATTTGGGAAATATTGGTCCACTGAGTTATACATATCTTCTAAAGGTTAACACATCTTATTTCACAACATCAAAAAACTGCATTTGCTGTATCACCACCAATTTCATCAGAAAAGTTCTTAGATACTGTGATGATATTGAATTCACACTGGTGGACACAAGTTTTTCCAAAATTCTAATTTTTATTTGAAAGTTCAAATTTTATAATTTGCAGCTCATACCGTCATTTGTTTTTCTTGAATCAACAGGCACATTTTGTTCATTTTTAAGAAAATGTTTCCCAAAGACTTGTATGAGTAACCTTAGTTTGTCTATCATTTTCTCAAATAAAAATAGTGTTCCATGAAAAATGCATCTGGGTTTGCAACTCAAACAACCATGCAAGAGCATTCCCTTGAGATAACCTGGTAATTTGGTATACAGCAAAAGTGCTTCATGTGTACTTCATTTTGCATCAAATAGAATATTAAAAAGACATACTAGAGTCAAGATTTAACAAAATTATTAGTTTTTCCTACTTCATCGAGGACATTCTTAAGTGAAAGTTGAATGCTTTTCACTGTGAATACGTGGTAGGGAAAAATACAATGATGACTCCGAGTATAGTTTAGTGCCACTGTCTTGACTCATGTCAAGGTACTAGTGGTTTTATCTACCACTGCTTTTGCATCACCAGGGAAAATGTCAACAGCAAACATGGCAAACATGTCTTATTATCATAAAAAAAATAGTTCTGCCCTCACAGACCTCCTCAATGCAGCTTGGAAACACACAGGTGTCCCGTGGATCACAGTTTGAAAAAATATTCAGTTCAGTTCAGTTCATTTCAGTCGCTCAGTTGTGTCTGACTCTTTGCGACCCCATGAATCACAGCAGGCCAGGCCTCCCTGTCCACCACCAACTCCCGGAGTTCACTCAAACTCATGTCCATCGAGTCGGTGATGCCATCCAGCCATCTCATTCTCTGTCGTCCCCGTCTCCTCCCGCCCCCAATCCTTCCTAGCATCAGAGTCTTTTCCAGTGAGTCAACTCGTCGCATGAGGTGGCCAAAGTATTGGAGTTTCAGTTTTAGCAGCAGTCCTTCCAGTGAACACCCAGGATGGATCTCCTCTAGAATGGACTGGTTGGATCTCCTTGAAGTCCAAGGGACTCTCAAGAGTCTTCTCCAGCAATACAGTTCAAAAACATCAATTCTTCAGCGATCAGCCTTCTTCACAGTCCAACTCTCACATCCATACATGACCACAGGAAAAATCATAGCCTTGACTAGCATAAAACAATTTCTGGAGTAATAAATTAGAAGTTGGTAACATTATTTTCCCTCGATGTGGAGCACTGGATAATTGGGGGACAGGTGTGGGTGGAAGATGTTTCACTGTAAACCCTTTTTACTTTCTGAATTTATACCAAGGGAATGTATTAGTCATTCTAAGATAAATGTAAAAATGATTTTAAAGAGCATAAGAAACCTAATAGCTGGACAAAGGAAAGTAAGGTGACAGCTTGTATTTATACAAAGATAATATTCTGCATGGCTGCATAGTTGCAAAGTGGCTGGCTGGTATAAAACTCAGATGGCTCACAAGGAGGCTTAGCTGAAATTCATTGGTTAGGTTCACACACAAACTACTAATTGGCCCAGTAGTTCAGGCATGGAGAGAAACAGTGGATTTGCAATAAATTACATTATAATTTTATAGTAACACTCAGGGAGAAGTCAGAAAGCTATATGTTACTGCAAAAAATTGAGGATATTAAATCATCCCTGATTACAGATGATTTTTCTTTCTTTGGTTTTTAAGTCTTTATTAAATTTGTTACAATAATGCTTCTCTTTTATTCAGCTTTTTGGTTGCAATTCATCTGGAATCTTAGCTCCCTGACCAGGAATTGAACCTGCACACCTGCATTGGAAGGTGAAGTCTTAATCACTGGACTGCCAGGGAAGTCCCACCATTGACTTTTCTTTCCCCCAGCAGTCCCTTTCCTACTGCTAAACAATAAGTCTCCATGACAAAGCTAAGTACTGGTCACATGGAATGGGCTGCCCTGTTCTATAAATCATGTTTGCGTGTATCCTAATCTCGGCCTACCTGACCAACCTTACCCTTCTATCATCTAGAGCAACAGTCATAAACTCAGATGCTCAGAGGTTACCAGCAGGTAATGAGTAAAGCAGACCAAGAAGAAGAAATCTATTGCCCTCTGTCTTACATAGTTCCACTTATGGTAGGATATTTGTCATGTTCCTCTTGATTCTACCACAAGGAAAACAAAAGTTCAGGTGTAACAATAAATGGGAACTGACAGCTGGACTCGCTGTCAGGAGGATAATAACTGGTGGGACCTTGGGGAGGTGGTGAGCACAGGTTAATGCCAGGAGGATGCCTACCCCTCAGCTCTTCTTGGAGGCTTTGGATTTGGTGTTGCCAGCAGACATGTGCTCCGGTGTGATTATAATATCTCTCATTTTACAAGAAGAGAGAGAAATCTGGATTTTTTTAGACGGGACATTTTCTAAGTTTTGAAAATAGGCAACTAATTGAAAGAAAAATCCTTTAATGACTGTGTGCAGGCAAAGAGCATCTTGGCCAAAGAAAAAGTGCCTGTGGGCTGATTTCATAATATAGGTTTATAGTTTGATATCTCTGATCTAAATTAACTTTCTAATATCTTTGTGAATGCCATTTGGGGCCCAAAGAGGATTCCATTGCAGCTGACCCGTTTCCCTTCTTCAGGGCAGCCCATTCTAGCCAAGGGTAACTCCCCAGTGTGGGGGAGTGGGGGGGGTGAACAAAAAACTACTGACAAAGACAGTTTGGCAGTACACTAAACACCCTGATAGGTTCACATCTCACTTGACAGCTGTGAGTAGCACACTGATCTTGAGAACTCTACTTGTATCAGAGAAGGAGAGCTCCATTTTGCTATCTGTATCGCTAACAAGGGGCTTCCCAGCTGGTGCAGTGGTAAAGAATTCACCTGCCAATGCGGGAGATGGAAGAGAAGCGGGTTCAATTCCTGGGTTGGGAAGATTTACTGGAGGAGGGAATGGCAACCCACTCCAGTATTCTTGCCTGAGAAGTCCCATGGACAGAGGAGCCTGGCAAGCTACAGTCCATGGGGTCACAAAGAGTTGGATGCGACTGAACACACACATACATACACATCACTAACGAGAGACAGGAGCTCAAACAACTACATGTATACATGGCTCTACAGGCACCATACCAGCCCATCACAAGGAATATTCCTGTATAAAAACTCTGTGATCTTTCAGCCTTACTCAGAGTTAAGGAAAGCAATCCAAGAGAAGCCAACCAATGCCTAGAGGTCTAGCGCTTGGTCAGTATCCAGAGCTCCCAGTAGTGTGGTTCAGTGATAGGAGATAGACTTCTTAACCAAACCAATTAGATATATGTCTTGGCATGAAATGTATAACCACAAATTCTGTGCTTCTGCATCTGGGGTCAGTGAGACCCATTAAAAACATTTAAAATTATCCTTTGGAATTTCTGATAACTCTGTCTTTGGCATGTGCTGTGCTGTGCTTAGTCGCTCAGTTGTGTCCGATTCTTTGTGACCCCATGGACTGTAGCCCGCTAGGCTCCTCTGTCCATGGGATTCTTCAGGCAAGAATACTAGAGTGGGTTGCCATGCTGTCCTCCAGGGGATCTTCCTAGCCCAGGGATCAAACCCAGGTCTCCGGCATTGCAGGCAGATTCTTTACTGTCTGAGCCACCAAGGAAGCCTGGTCTTTGGCATATTGACATCTAAAATACAAACAGCTATGTCACATACATATAGGCAGGATAGATTTAATGATCCAGAATAATGTTTCTAGTTCTCTGATCCTTCCCCACCCAGGCACCTCTGGGATAATATTACCATGTGTTTTATCATTGGCTGCTCCCCTTTTCCTTACTAAGGCACAAAATTATCTTGGTGGAAGTACACACCCTCACCAAAATGACATGCATTTTCTTTGTATGAGAGGACAGTACAGAAGTATTTTAGCTTGGTGGATGTCAACTACTTCATCTACCTATTCCAGAAAGAGAATTATATTCAGAGCCTTCCATCCATTTGTATCTATCTATCTATAGCCAATCATAGACCATTTGCCAGGCAGAAGGAATCTTATAAAATTCATCTTCCTAACAGTATATCTGGTCTACCTACCACACTTCGTATAAGCAGAATTCATTACAACTCTCCAGCAAGAACACTCTCAATAATTTCTACTTCTATTACTTCTTTACCTTACTACCTTTCCAGCAAGTGCTGAGTTTCTGAAATTACTCCAAGCTACCCAAGAAAATCTATAGGACTCGCCTGAACACGAAAAGGAACAAAAACCAAAGGCAATGGACCTAGAAGACAAAATGAGAATCAGAGATACCATCTGGGATTTTTCTTGATGCATTCATACTCCCTGGCTCTACAGACTTACTAGAAGACTGTTTCCCAGGACTGCCAAAGATAGGAGAGTGATAATCACACCTCAAATTCTGATGAGAATAATTAGATAAGAAAGTCTCAGCCCCAGGAAACTTCCAATTCACTTGTTGGGCTTGAAATATTTTCAAAGGCAAAAGACCAAATCATGTACAAAAGAAAAAAAGAGAAAGGTTGGTATCACACTCTTCCCCACAGCAGTACTCAGTGCCAGAGAACTGATGAAGAAATGTGAAACAGAGTTCTGAAGTAAAGAAAGTAGGACCAAAGAATATTTTCCCAGGCATGGTGTCATGTAAGTAAAAACAAACATACTTTAAAAAGAAAGACCTCAGGGAATATAACACACTGAGATTTTCTTGTAAAATATATTTGATGAAAAAACTCAGCTGATTAAGAAATGGATCAAAAGTAAAAACTGGGAAATGGGTAAATGGTGGCAAAAAAGAAAATGTGAGCAGTTAATCCATTTACAAATAGAATACTGGAAAATACAGAATACTACTGTAATAAATCTTGACAGTATAAAAAAGCAACTCACAAACATGGCAAAATCGTGAAGGGTATGAGACAACAAGCTTAAGAGTGCTGCAGTTCTCATCTTTCATAGCAAGCAGTGAGCCAACTGACACTCTAAAACTAAAGCATTTAACTGAAACAAACCAAAAAACCAATTTCAACCTCTTATTTTTAACAAATTCACTTTTAACATTTTATAAAAAGGAAATAATGTATTTTGTGATTACAAAAAAATTGAAGGCCACCAATTCCTTTAATTTTTTTCTCTCAATGAAAATTAAAACTGCTACTTTTATTTTTAAAATGAGATCATTTAACAAAAGTTCATCCATCCATCCAATCGACTGTCCTTATCACATACATTCTGGATGAATGATGACCACTTGGGTGGTGCAATGTGGCAGTCCAGATGCTTTTATCTGTATACATGTGTATATATTTTCTGCACATCTACCAAGTGTGGAATGATGGTTGGAATGATGTTGCCTAGTGTTATTGGTTATTTCTTGGGGGTTGGATATGAAGTGATTGTTTCAGCATTTTCCTTTGCATTTTTCAATATTGCTGAAAAATTTTAAAACATCTAATCTTTTTACAAAGAACATTTTTCTTTAAATAAAAAAAAAAGAAATACAATTTGAAGTGAACCACTAACCTTGAATACTTCCCCTTACATAGGCAATCATCAAGAACCTATGTTTGTTTTCACACTCTTGCTTCAATTTGATCTCCCCAACTACTCGATCTTTGATCTCCCCAAACTCGACCTTGCAGTCCCAATTTTGAGTTCATCCCTTAGCCTCTCTGTCTTTCTTATTTGGAACCTAACTTTCACCTCTGGATCCATGCTCCAAGTATCCTAGAGGAAGTAGGTTGCAGTTTTTTCTCCCTAAAGATTTCTGTAAGTCTGATATCACAATACATAGTGAATGTTATTTTACTCAGAAATTAAGGCACCCCTAGGATTTTAATTAATTTTACCATTTTGTAACACTACATAAAATTGGAAACTTTTAAGTTGGCTATCCAGGACCTGAACTCCTGCCTTTATTTGAGAAGTTCTCCAAGCTATGAACCTCTGCTCCATGGGACGTGGATGCTGAGAATTCCAGAAGCTTGCTCTCACAGAAACTCCATCTCACACACACCCAGGTGTACACTTGTCCAGTCATTTGAACCAGTCTCAGATTTCAGTGGGCTTCCCTGATTGCTCAGTTGGCAAAGAATCCACCTGCAATGCAGGAGACCCAGGTTTGATCCCTGGTTGGGGAAGATCCCTTGGCCAAGGAAATGACAACCCACTCCAGTATTCCTGCCTGGAAAATCACATGGACAGAGGAGCCTGGCAGGCTATACAGTCCATGGGGTCACAGAGACAGACATGACTGAGCATCTGAGCGTAGCATAGCATAGCAATTCCAATGGGGTGAATAAGGCAATGAAGTAGTCAGTGGAGAAATCATTTTAGCAACAGCAGCCACAGCAACTTCACTAGAAGCAGCACCAACCGCAGCATCGTGCCCCGTGCTGGTGGAGACAGGTGGGTGAGCTGCAGCCTCCATTGTTTAGCTGTGGCCGTGATTCTAGCTGCTCAGCCGTCCTTTGTTCCTGCCTGTTTTCAAAGCCTGGCATTTTAGTCTTCCTGGAAATTCTGTGGGCTTTCCAACAACCTTTCAATAAATTCCTTCTCTATTCCAATCAGCCTGCATCCATGTCTATCACCTGCATTAAAAACTTTGATGTATGTTGTACTTACACTATGATTCTACATACTTATATTTTAAATTATTGGTATAGGACCTTCAGACTTAAATTCAAATCCAGATACTTGTCTGTATTGCTAATCCTGCCCAGGCTTTTGCCAACCTTGTTTACTTAACAATGGACTCCTCCGCTTTCATCTTCTAGTAATTCATTCAATGATCATTCATTATGTTCAACATTGTGCTGAAATCTGGGGATTAAAAAAAAAAAAGAAAAGCAAGACAGCATGTTTACCATCAAGGAATTCAAAATCTAATGGGGAAGCTAGATAAGAAAATAATGAGGTGGTAAACAGTGGAATGGGGCTTCCCAGGTGGTGCTAGTGGTAAAGAACCCACCTGCCAATACAGGAGACAAGAGACATGGGTTCAACCCCTGGGTGAGGAAGATCCCCTGGAGGAGGGCATGGCAACCCACTCCAGTATTCTTGCCTGGAGAATCCTATGGACAGAGGAGCCTAGCAAGCTACAGTCCATAGGGTCACAAAGGGTCAGACACGACTGAGGGGAGTTAGCATGCACGCACACAAATAGTGGAATAGGGAAGAGCACAGGATGTTACAGAAACACTAAAGAGAAGTCCAGGAGAGCAGTACTGAAAGTCAGGAAACTCCATCTCATGAGGAGACCTTGAGGGAATAAGTAGAAGGGAGCCAGGGGGAAGGGCACAAGCAAATGACAGTAAAGATGTGACACAGTATAGAATATTCCAGAAGCTTCACGCAAGTTGGCTTTCTGAATTGTCATGTGTGTATGTGTGTGCTCTGCTTTTCAGTCTTGCCTGATCAGCAGAACCACTGATGGCTTGTTAAATATTAGATATCTAGTCTCTTCCTCCCAGGAATCTGATTCAGTAGGTCTGGAATGGGGCCCAGGTGACTCACATAAAAGGGAAACTTTGTCCCAAGGAATGAGACTAGAGGCAAAACTCATGAGACTTTGTAAGCTTGAAAGTTTGAATTGTATCCTAATGGCAAGCGAGAACCATTAGAAGATTTTAAGCAGAGTGATGATAAGATCAGATTTGCACTTTAGAAAGTTCATTCAAGTAGCAGTAAAGAATTGGAGAAGAAAATGGCAACCCATTCCAGTATTCTTGTCTGGAAAATCCCATGAATAGAGGAGCCTGGTGGGCTACAGTCCCTGGGGTGGCAGAGTCAGACATGACTGAGCGACTCACACACAAAGAACTGGAATAAAGCTGAGATTAGCAGTCAGGAAATTAGTGGCAGGAAGACCAGTTAGGTTATTAAAAAGTACTCTGGTAGAGAGATAATACGGATCTGAACTAAGGCTGTCATCTGCAAAACAGAATCAACAAGGTAGAATTTAGTGTAGCTGCTGCTGCTGCTGCTAAGTCGCTTCAGTCGTGTCCGACTGTGTGACCCCATAGACAGCAGCCCACCAGGCTCCACCATCCCTGGGATTCTCCAGGCAAGAACACTGGAATGGGTTTCATTTCCTTCTCCAATGCATGAAAGTGAAAAGCGAAAGTGAAGTCGCTCAGCCATGTCCGACTCTTCAAGACCCCATGGACTGCAGCCTACCAGGCTCCTCCGTCCATGGGATTTTCCAGGCAAGAGTGCTGGAGTGGGTTGCCACTGCCTTCTCCGTTAGTGTAGCTGACTTAGTTGCTACTGGCTATGGATAAGGGACAAACATGGTGACTAGGCTTGGGACATGTACACTGGTACTGGTAGGGGTAAAGTTCACCTGGATGAGACAAAAAATTAAAATTGATGAGTTCAGTTTTGGCCATGTTGAGTTTGAAGTGCATGTGGCATGACAGCCAAGTATCTTTGGGATCTTACACACACAAGTCAGGCTCACAGAATGTGGACAGGAAGGAAAGCTACAGACTGGCTTCCCTTCAGTTACAGATGGAAGTTAGATCATGGAGGCATTAAAAAAAAAAACAACCTGGAATGAAGGCAGTGGTAATCTGGCCATAAAGTCCCACTTCAAGTTGCACACATGACGGAATCAATCTCAACATTCCATTCAAATGGAGACATAAAAAGTAGATTCCTAGGTTCCCACAGCTGAGGTCTAAGGTAGAACCCCCAAATCTGTATTTTTTAAAAGAAGCTCCCCAAGTGATTCCCACAAGCAACTGGGTGTGAGAACTACCACATAGGCTGTAGTTTCCAAGGTTACTGCACATTTGAACAATGTGGTGAGCTTTTTAAAATCCCTCCCTCATACCAATTAAATCAGCATGTTTGGGGCAGGAAACAGGTGTCAAGATTTTTTAAGATCCCTAGGTGATTTGTTGTGCTGTAAAATCTGGGAACCACTGATGTAGATTACTGATAACTAAACAACTGATAACAAGTAAAGTGTCTGTACATAGTAGCTGGAAGCAGGGCAGTCATAGGTGTAGCATGAATGTAGTCAAGGAGCTGAGTCCAGGTCAGAGCTAAATCAGGACCAATCATCGAGGCTGCTGAAAAGAGGAGATAAGTAAAGTTGACCCACGTGATCTTCTCAGAAATGAGTTAGAGTCCGAGTTATAAGCATGAGGTTCTCTGAATAAAAGCAGTGAAACAAAGAGGTCCGAGACCTCTGCTTTCCATGAACTGACAGTTGAAAGATTCTAAGTAAATTTATTTGAGATTTTAGGTAGCAACAGAAGGAGAAAACCTTGAGCAAACTTTGAGGAACATGGTCCTTTAACAGGCAAAGGAGCAGATAGTACTATTTAAGGGAAATGGGAAGGCAAGTTAGAGAAGTAGGAGAAAAATCAGTAGGAGTAATAATGCAGAAGTTAATGGCAGAGAAGACTTCAAGGAGGGGGTAATCAACAGTGTCCAATACTACAGAAAGAAGTGTTAGGATAAGAGGAAAATGGCAATTGGACATATCTCTTCATTCATCTTAGCAACTACTGGAAGGAAGGATGTCTTTTCTCTTGCAACCTGATTAATAACCACCATCCTAACCTCATGATTGCTGTCTTCTTGAGCGAGGGAGGGAGAAGTACTATTCCAATCACAAAGCTCATTAGCATCATCCTTTCTCAAGCCCACATTGCACAAGATGGATCTCAGTTCTAACAGAAGCATCTCGAAACAGGCCTCTAAAATAATCAAGCCTGTGAGCATTGACTAAAAGGAGTAAAACGCTTAGTTTATAGAGGTGAAGGCTGAGAGGGCTGTGATTGAGGCATCCGATTAGTCATCAGTCTTTTCTGTTCTACCTCTGCTCTGTATCTCATTTCCATGAACTTAACTCCCTCACTCCCATTGGCCTTATCCAGTCTCCAGCGAATGGCTCCTTTACTGGTCATTGTGCTTCCAGAGTATGGCTGAGCCAATCCATCCCTCACAAAAATCATGCCCCTTCCTCACCCTATTCCCTCCCACAACAAATCAGTGATGGACTTGGGCTCTAAGATTGCCTTGGTTTGTGTCCTTGCTCTGACACTTACCTGTCACTGTGACCTTAAGCAAATAGCTTAAGCCCTCTGTGCCTTATTTTTATCACCTGTGATAGGGGTAATAATAGTTCTTATTTCATAGGAACATTATGAGGATGGAATGAAATGAGCTGTACAGGGAAGGTGTATGGTAACAGCTGAGTGACGTTAAGTGATTAATTTTGCTCAGATTCTGATTTGTTACCTGTAAAATGCCTGTGAAGATCTTACCTACCTCATATTGTTACGGAGATTAAATTAGAAAGTGCATTTAAGATAAATCAGCATAGTGCCTGGTACCATCAACAAATGGACGCTGTTATGGTTTCTAACAATGACCATGTAAATTGTACCTGTACTGTGAAGGTGTCTATAATCCCAGTGGAAATAAATCATTTCTTCCTCCATGCTCTGTTATCTGTTTTTGGTATGGCTATTATTTCTCTCTCTTTGCACCCTTTCTCTTTTCTATTCTCTTCTGTATTGTTGTTACTTATAGCATCTTACTTGTTGTAAAGAAAGATGTAAACAACATCTGTATTGTTGTTACTTACTTACATCTTTCTCTTCCCCTCCCCCCTAGATTATTAGATTGAGGACAGAGATTAAGAACTATGTTTTACTAATCCCTGTAATTGTTGTATAATATCATGTCATAATTTTCAAATTCACATAGTAAGCTCTCATTCACGGGTAGCTGAATGACTTTACTGACATTTTTATACTGGGCTTTTTTTACCTTTTAAATATATATTGTAAATTTTAATGATACTTAGTACAGATACAATGAATGGGAAAACTGTATAAATTGGAGCAATCTTTTGGAAGAAAGTATGGCAACCAGAGTTTCCACAAATAGGATACTAGATAGAGTATACTGATACAGTGAAATAACGTGAAGTATTATTAAAGCTATATTAATGGGTATCCATACATATACATATTTGCTGCTATTGAAAGATCTCTAAAATGTATCATAAACATTAAAAAGGTATAAAACTATGTAAATTGTATGCTCTCTTTTGTGTAAAATTAAAATAAAGAGAGATGTGAATTTATGTAGATTTATGCTTTTTAAAATTAGGAAGTATAATAAGCAATTGTTCACTTGGAGAGGATGTAGGGGAAAGACAGAAATGAGGCCTTTTGCTTTTCGTTTTGGAACTTTCAGCATTGTTTAAATGTTATAACCTCATACAAGCATTATTCCTTATTAAAGTGTTGATGAGAAGGGAGGTTTGGTTGGTTTTTTTTTTTTTGTACTTCAGTGTATGTTAAAAAATGTATTGCAAAAATTTCCCCCATATTAAGTGCTTGTCACACTCTATTCTATAGTTGAATGACTGTCCATCACACGATATTTATTATGATTTTTATCCCTTTTAGTTGAATATTTAAGCTGTTTATGCTTTGGTGGTTATTTGGTTATTCTTAGCTCCGGACATGGAATAGCTGAAGCAGTAGTAAAATTTTGTCATTGATGACCCTTCTAGGAACACAGTTGTTCTTACGATACTCTCCAGGATGTTCTGAAGGGCTTACTGTGCAATTTTGGAATTAGAAATTTGGAAGAGCTGAAGTGCTCTGCACAATAGAGAAGAATTTTGAATCCCCAGCGGCAATGGCAGGACGCAGATAGGGTGGAGGGGTTGGGGGTGGGGACAGAGAATATGAGAGAGAAATAAAATATAAGACTGTGGACTCCAGGACATGACCCCCTCCCTCCGTGTGTATTTCTTTCAAGACTTGTGAAGAAGCCAAATTGTTGGAAAGTGAAACAAAGACAGCATACAAACACGGTAGCCCGAGGCCAATTACACGCAGAGCATAATCCTGGGAATTAACAGGAGCCACAGGGAAGACTCGGAGTTTCACCAGTCAGGGGACTGGGGATGGAGTCAAATGTAAGTAGCTGGCTTTCTCAGTGGCAGGGCTTTCCACCCTCTCTGTACAGCACACACCCCTCCTCTGAGGACCTCTGTGTTATTGGCATAATAAAATCTTGTGATTCATAGAACCGAATTGCCTCCTGAAGGGGACGTACACGTTATGCTTTCACCAGATGTGGAGATGTAGGCCTGATTCACCCCACCCTCATGCACAGTGGGTATTACAGTTTTTACATCATTAGCAATTTAACAGCAAAAAGGTGCGCTCATTGTTTACATGATTCTGCATTCTGGAAAGGTTAACAGCTTTTTCATCTTCATCCCATTTCTTGGATAAAGTAAAAACCATCACAAACGACCTTCTTTATCATCTCACAATAACATAAACATAGCATCACCAACTCAAGGGACATGAGTTTGAGCAAACTCTGGGAGATGGTGAAGGGCAGGGAAGCCTGGCATGCTTTAGTCCATGGGGTCACAGAGTTGGACACACTGACCAACTGGACAACAGCAACCACCCATATAGCACTTGGTAGGTGCCAGATATTTTTAAATGCTCTTATAAAATGGTACCTCATTTAAAAATTCACAAACCTATGTTATAGGTAACACTTTGCTTCCATGTCACTGATGAAATTGAAGTTCAGAGAGCAGCATTTAATCAAACTTAGCAAGTGGAAGAAGGTGGATTTGAGCCTGTCTTCATAGTCTGGCTCCTAAACATTCCACCACACTGCCTCTTTTCCCTTCATCCTTCTACAAACCATTCTCCTTCTTCATCCTTCCACTGCTTTCAGTCTGTGAAAATTGTTGAAGACCACCTCTCCCATTCTCTTTTGGATCACATCACTCTTCACCATCCAAGAAGTCTCATTCATTAGTTCTCTTCTGTCTTTTGCATCTTCAGCCTCCCTTCAGTCCTGGTATTACTCATTCTAAAAAGTAAAAATAAAACAGTCACACTAAGGAGCAAGCAAACAATAATAACTGGCATGCCTGTATTTCCTTCCAACTACTAGAGTTTTTTCTCTTTTAATCTTGTCCAGGGTTGACTTTGCACCCTCAGTTACTTCTCAGCACATTCCAATCTTGCTTCAGCCAGCCCCCTGAAACTATGTACGCCAAGTATAACAGTAACATTAGTTTTTCCAAATCGAATGGATCTTTCTTTCACTTAATTTATTTGATACAGTTAACAATCCCCTCTTTGGGATATGCTAAAGATCATGGCATCTGGTCCCATCACTTCGTAGGAAATAGATGGGGAAACAGTGGAAACAGTGTCAGACTTTATTTTTGGGGGCTCCAAAATCACTGTGGATGCTGATTGCAGCCATGAAATTAAAAGACGCTTACTCCTTGGAAGGAAAGTTATGACCAACCTAGATAGTCTATTAAAAAGCAGAGACATTACTTTGCCAACAAAGGTCCTTCTAGTCAAGGCTATGGTTTTTCCCATGGTCATGTATGGATGTGACACTTGGACTGTGAAGAAAGCTGATCGCCGAAGAATTGATGCTTTTGAACTGTGGTGCTGGAGAAGACTCTTGAGAGTCCCTTGGACTGCAAGCAGATCCAACCAGTCCATTCTAAAGGAGATCAGTCCTGGGTGTTCATTGGAAGGACTGATGCTAAAGCTGAAACTCCAATACTTTGGCCACCTCATGCGGCGAGTTGACTCACTGGAAAAGACTCTGATGCTGGGAAGGATTGGGGGCAGGAGGAGACGGGGATGACAGAGAATGAGATGGCTGCATGGCATCACCGACTCGATGGACATGAGTTTGAGTGAACTCTGGGAGTTGGTGTTGGACAGGGAGGCCTGGCGTGCTGTGATTCATGGGGTCGCAAAGAGTCGGACACGACTGAGCGACTGAACTGAACTGAACTGATACTCTGGCTTTCATTCTAACTCTTCCATCTCTTTTTCGTCTTCTTTGTTAGCAACTCTTCCTATGCCTAATCTCTAAAATTAACTTTCCTGACAATGTAAACCTGTGATTTCTTTTCTTCTCAGTATACACACTGTCTCAAGTTAATTACATTCAGTCTTGTGGTTTTAAATATTATCTCCCTGGTAATATCTCCCTAATTTGTCTTACCTGCCAGCTCCACTGGGACGTATATCATCCTAACTTAACCTCTAAGTTAACCTATCAAAATT
This sequence comes from Moschus berezovskii, assembly GCF_049115385.1. Classification (NCBI taxonomy): domain Eukaryota; kingdom Metazoa; phylum Chordata; class Mammalia; order Artiodactyla; family Moschidae; genus Moschus; species Moschus berezovskii. Next base: position 75,318,972 of record NC_142469.1, on the reverse strand, counting down.
GAATTTATTTTCTTCCCAAATCAGAGAACTTCTTCCTTATCCTCTACACCTATTTTGTCCTATGAGGTTAGAGACCAAGATCATTTTGATCATTACTTGATACTGAGAATCTGACATGGCTATTTATGCATAGAGGGTGTTCAGAAGATACTTAATGAGGGAATGAATGAATATTTTGTTTTGTTTTAAGATAATTCAGAAACCAAACTTCTTTATCTGTAGACCTATAACTGATTAATAATGTACACCCAGAATGAGTGGAAAAAACAATATATAAATGAATGATTTTGAAAATCAGAAAAAAAAACTTCAGATATTTTTCTATACATGTGTATTAGAGTTGAAAGGAAACATAGTTCAAATCTCTTGTTCTACAGATGAGGAAATTAATGAGTTGCTTGCCCAGTATGACATCAGTTTTGACAGAATTGAACCAGAATCTTACAGTCTTGTCACCTGTGGGATACTCCAAGATGTTTCAAAATTTGTACAAGTTCACTATATTACAGTTGGGTGTGGTATGTATAAACACTCATACAATAAGTGTATGTATATGTGCACATATATAGGTTTCCCAGGTGGTGCCAGTGGTAAAGAATTCACCTGGCAGGGTAGGAGACAAAAGAGACACGGCTTTGATCCCTGGGTGGGGAAGATCCCCTGTAGTAGGAAATGGCAACCAAATCCAATATTCGTGCCTGGAAAATTCCATGGACAGAGGAGCCTGGCGAGCTACAGTACAGGGGCCGCAAAGAGTCAGATATGACTGAGCACTGAGCACGCGCATGCACACACACACACACACACACACACACACACACACACACCCCATTGAGCACGCGCATGCACACACACACACACACACACACCACTCCCTCCAACAGTAACCCCATAGGCTAAAAAAGTGCCTGATAGATTGTTGACTAAGTCTTTTATTTTTAGCGATGACTGAAGTAAACTCTGTCTTTTTTTGCTTCTAAAATATAGTCATCTATTTTTTTTAAACAAACACTCCAGAGTGCATAGTATGAAAAGTATACATGAGATTATAAATGCAATGAAACATTTGGAATTAGGCTTGTTTTTAAAAATCTAGAACCTGTAGTTCTTCTATAAAAGGGGGCAACCATTTCTTTCAGGTTTCCTATCTGGACCAGGTACTTTACACACCCTCTCTTGTTTACTTCTGGCAGCCCAGCAGGACCACTTTACATGTCAGGGGAGAGTAACTCCACAAGAACAAGGGATTTATCTCAACTCATCTAATAAATATCAGATGGGAATTAAATCCAAATCTGAAGCCATGGCATAAGTTTTCCCCCCTCAGATGAGCTATGTTTTCCAAACAGTGAGAAGTATTATTTTCCCAAGGACTAGACTACTGAGTTCAAAATAATTTTGTGTAGCACAAAGCAGAAGGGGGAGTAGAATTAAACTAATTTGTTTCTTCTGAAATTAAAATATACATAAAAATATACATATAAAAAACTTAAAGGGTTGTAACTAAATTCTAACTTATGTTTTAATGTTTTGATTCAACTTTATTGAAGATAATTTATATAAAATAAAATTCATCATCTTAAGTTTACAGTTTTAATGAGTCTGACAAATGCATATGCCTTTTACTCATCACCCAAATCAAAAAAATACATTTCTATCACACATAAAAGTTTCACCACCTCTTAGTTCCTGGTCCCAGGCAACCACTGACATGCTCTCTGTCCTTTTAGTTTTGCCTAGTATAAAATTTTATATAAACGACATATAATCATATGTGTTTGGCTTTTATCACTCAGCAAAATGCTTTTATATATTTTATATCTGTATATATACATATATATTGCAGTAATCAGTAGTTCACTTCTTAAAGGTAGGATATAATTTTTTTTGTCCAGTCTGACAATGTCTTTTAATTGGGAATGTTTAGGGTCCAGTTAACATTTAATACAATTGTTGATAGAGATGGATTTAGTATGCCAGCTTATTGTTTTCTGTTGTTGTTTTTTTTTTCCCTCACTGTTATTTTCTCTCACTCTTCCCCCATTCCTGCCTGATTTTGGATTATTTCACTATTTTTTTCAGTATTCCATTTTGTCTACTGGTTTTTAAGATGTCTTCTTGCATTTTTTAAATAAATTGATCTTGGAATCTCTCTATATACCTATCACCTTTCAAAGTCTATCTAAAACTAATATTATACTAACAATTTCAGCAAAATATAAAAGCCTTTAAACAATATAGACTGCTTACTCTCCCCTTGCCATCCTTATGTTATAGATAATCATTATATTGATATGGGTTTCCCTGGTGGCTCAGATTGGAGAAGGCAATGGCAAGCCACTCCAGTACTCTTGCCTAGAAAATCCCATGGATGGAGGAGCCTGGTAGGCTGCAGTCCATGGGGTCACTAAGAGTCAGACACGACTGAGCAACTTTACTTTCACTTTTCACTTTCACACATTGGAGAAGGAAATGGCAACCCACTCCAGTGTTCTTGCCTGGAGAATCCCAGGGACAGGGAGCCTGGTGGGCTTCCATCTATGGGGTCACACAGAGTCAGACACGACTGAAGTGACTTAGCAGCAGCAGCAGCAGGTGGCTCAGATAGTAAAGAATCTGCCTGCCAATGCAGGAGACCCAGGTTTGATCCCTGTGTCAGAAAGATCCCCTGGAGAAGTGACTAGCAATCCACTCCAATATTCTTGCCTGAAGAATTATATGGACAGAGGAGCCTGGTGGACTACAATCCATGGGGTCACAGAGTTGGACACAACTGAGTGACTAACACATACACGCTATGTTGATATACATTGAAAGTAATGCAGGAGAACATCATAATTTTGCTTTAAAAAGTCATATGTATTTTACAACACTCAGAGGGAGAAAATAGACCCATATTTATTCAGATATTTATCATTTCTGATGTTTGACATTTGATCTGAAATAAAAATTTCCTTCTATCACCATTTGCTTCAGCCTTGAGGGCTTCTTTTAGCATTTTTTTTTTTTATTGCAGGGCTGTTGGCAACAAATTATTTTAGTTTTCCCTTCAGTTCAGTTCAGTCACTCAGTATGTCCAACTCTCCGCGACCCCAAGAATCACAGCACGCCAGGCCTCCCTGTCTATCACCAACTCCCAGAGTTCACTCAAACTCATGTCCATCAAGTCGGTGATGCCATCCAGCCATCTTACTCTCTGTCGTCCCCGTCTCCTCCTGCCCCCAATCCCTCCCAGCATCAGAGTCTTTTCCAGTGAGTCAGCTCGTCGCATGAGGTGGCCAAAGTATTGGAGTTTCAGCTTTAGCATCAGTCCTTCCAATGAACACCCAGGACTGATCTCCTTTAGAATGGACTGGTTGGATCTGCTTGCAGTCCAAGGGACTCTCAAGAGTCTTCTCCAGCACCACAGTTCAAAAGCATCAATTCTTCAGCATCAACTTTCTTCTCAGTTCAACTCTCACATCCATACATGACCACGGGAAAAACCATAGCCTTGACTAGAAGGACCTTTGTTGGCAAAGTAATGTCTCTGCTTTTTAATAGACTATCTAGGTTGGTCATAACTTTCCTTCCAAGGAGTAAGCGTCTTTTAATTTCATGGCTGCAATCAGCATCCACAGTGATTTTGGAGCCCCCAAAAATAAAGTCTGACACTGTTTCCACTGTTCTCCCATTACCTTGCCTTAATTCTGAGGAATATTTTGGCAGATATAAAGCTCTGAGTTGATAAATTTTTCCTTTCAGAACTTTAAAGATGTTGTTTTGCCTCAGTGTCAGGGAAAGGTTTGGGATGTGGTCCTTTTTGTTTCTTGAATAAATTTGTCTTCAATTATATTATTTTTTTGTGAATGTTTGACAGAATTTACCAGTGAAGCTATCTGAGCCAGAGTTTTTGTTGAAAATTTTAAAATTATTGTTTAATATCTTTAACAAATATAGAGCTATTTAAAATTTCTATTGCATCTTGAATTAGATTTGGTATTTTGTATCTTTCATGGAGTTCATTCATTGTATCTGATTATCAAATTTATTCTCCTAAGATTGTTCATAATATTCCCTTATGATTTTTAAACTATCTATAGGATCTGTACTGATTGTTTCTCTTTTATTTCTGATTTTGTTAATTTTAATTTATCTTGTGATTTCTCTTATTTTCTCACTCAAAGTAATTGCTTATAAATTTTATTGGTCTTTTTAAAGCACTAGCTTTTGTTTCATTAATTTTATTGTTTGAACCTTTTATTTCTTCACTGATATCGGCTGTTATTACTATTTCTTTCCTACTAATTTACTCTTGACTTAATTGACTCTAATTTCTTAGGATAAAAGCTTAGATGATCAATAATAAAACTTTTTTCTTTTCTGGCATGAACTTTTAAAGTTACTTCTCTCTTTCTAAGCATTGCTTTAGTTGCACCATTTAAATCTTGTCTGTTTTATTTATATTTTAAAATTTTAGTTTAAATATATTTTAATTTCACTTGTGGTTTATCTTTGATCCTGAGTTATTTGTGTGTTATTTCCAAAAATTTGGAATTTTCAAGACATTTCTGTTATGAGTTTCTAATTTAATCTCATTACTGTTAGAGAACATATTGTGTATGCTTTTAAAAACTTTTTTATTGAGATGTAAATTGACTTATAACACTGTGTAAGCTTAAGGTGTGCAACATGTTAATGAGATAAACATATTGTAAAGCAATTACCACTATAGTGTTAGCTAACATAGTATGCATGTTTTCAGTCTACTTAAACATACAGACACTTCTATTATGCATTTATATACTAAAATTTTTTAGCATACCATGTATCTTAATGAGCATTTCTTGTATACTGGAAAAGAAGGTATATTCTGCCTTTGGTTGATATAGTGTTTCTAAATACCAATTAGGTTAAGTTGTTTGATAGTGATGTTCAGCTCAACTATATTCCTACTAGTTTTATCTCTGTTTAATCGATTACTGAGATAGCAGTATTAACATTTTCGACTTTCATGTGTTTTTATCTATTTATCTTTCTATATCTGTCAGTTTGGGCTTTATATATTTATATATATAATATATATAATATATTAATATATATAATATATTATATATTTATATATATATATAATATATTATATATTTATATATAATATATATAATATACTATATATTTATATATATAATATATATAATATACTATATATTTATATATATAATATATATAATATACTATATATTTATATATATAATATATATATAATATATTATATATTTTAAGCTTATTACTCTGTACATACACGTCTGAGATATGAACATGTGTTTGATAACTTGTTCCTTTGATCATTCTGAAATATCCCTCTAGCTTTGCTAATATTCTTTGTTCTGTGATGTATTTTTCTAATATTAGTACTGCTTCTCCATCCTTCTCATGATTAGTGTCTGCATGTTGTTGTTGTTGTTTTTTAATCTATCTGTATCTTTACATATAAGTGTTTTCTTTTACAGGCAGTATGTAATTGGCTCTTGCTTTCTATCCAGTATGACATTTTCTGCCTTTTAATTGCAGTGCTTAGATCATTTACACTTAATGTGGTCAACAGAATGATATTATTTTACTTTTTTTGTTTTATCTGTTCTTTGTCGTTTTTACTCTTTTCCTGTCTTCTTTTGCATTTTCACTGTTCTGTTTTATCCATACCTTTGGCTTATTATCTCTGCCTCTTCATTTTATTTTGAAGTGGTTATTTATGAATTACTACATGTATCTTTATCTTTTTCATTATTCTTTCAAATAATGTTATACCACTTCACTTTTCACATAAGAAACTGAAAACAGTACACTTCCATTTTCCCTTCTGTCTGTTTATTATTTTCATACATTTAATTTTGCCTATTAGAAATGGCATAATACATTGTTACTATTTTTGCTTTGACTTTATAATTTAAGAGCACTGAAAATGAGGTCTTTTATATTTACTGGCATATTTGCAATTTCTATTTTTCTTCTTTCCTTTATATATAAGTTTCTTTTGGTGTTAAATGTTTTTTCTTCTTATGACCTAAGGAAACTTTGTGTGCCACCAAATCACAAAGATATTGTCATATGTATTCCTCTGAAAGCATTATGGTTTTGATTTTTATAATCCATCTTGAGTTAATTTTTATATATGGTGTGATTTAGGTGCCTATTCAGTTTTAATTCTGCTTATATTTTTAAATTATAGAAATTCTACATGGTTCTTTTTTTAATCTGAAATATCATTTATTATAACTTTATCTTCTTTATTGATGTTTTCAAGACTTTTCAAAATTTCTTTAAGCATAGCGAACATTGTTATTTTATTTTGCATCTGATAATTCTAGTATCTGAAGTCTTTGTGCATCTATTTCTGTTGTTTGTTTTTTCTGTTGGTTCTCAGTCACAGAACTTCATTTCCTTATTTTCCTCTTTATTAGTTATCATGTGTTGGACATTATACTTGTAAAATCTTTGTGGAAATAACCTGAGACCTGTGATAAATCCTTCTTCCAGAGGATTTACATTTGCTTCTATCAGACACTTGGGGGCACTGCCAGACTAGGGCTGTATTCAACCACTTTGAGTAATTTGAATTTGAGCTTTAAGTCTGCTTTAGTTTTGTTTAATTTCTGGCTCACCATTACCTTGATGGTGTAGCCCTTTGGAGTGCCAGTTTATTGTAGGGAGAACGCTTTTCTTGGATGAGTTACAGGTTTTGATTTCCTTTTCCCTCACCCTATGAGTTGTCAAAACTAAGCTTCTACTTTTCAAGAATCAGAAAATGCTCTGAAGCTCTGAAGGCCTAGGTACTTCTGAGTCAATGGGATTAATCTTGGTTCTTATTTTCTTTCAGTTTGAGTCTAGAAATTTTTTTACTCTCTCATCATGTCTTCTATGCTTTTAGGAATTTTTTTTTACATTTTATCCAGGCTCTTTAGTTATTTCCATCAGGGGTTGATCCAGGTTCATTTGAACAGCACATTCTGTGATTGCTATCTGGCAAAAATTTTTCTCCCAACGATTAACCACTTAGTCAATGACATTTGTTGAAAATGTATCCTTTCCACAGATTTCAAACTTATCACATTTATGTTTTACTAAAAAAACATGTTGGTCTGTTTCTGACGCTTTTCTCTGTCCATTCATTTCTCATTATTCCCAGTGGAGACCATAAGAAGGTGTCTTCCTATCCCAACTTCCTTTATTGGCCTTCTTTAACTAATAGGCTACATTTTTCAGGTGATAGAAAAGCATCTGCCTCAAAAATTGGCCTAAGACACTCTCATGAATTCCTCATGGGAATGCAAAATAGTACAAAACAAAAAAAAAAACCTTACACATTTCTGCTCTGATGCAGAAATACCACTTCTTGGAGCTTACCCCAAAGTTATATCTCAAAAAAATCAAAAATTTATATGTACAGTATTACATTTTGCAATATTGTCTATAATTGCAAAGTATTAAAATGACCTAAATGATCACATAGGGAAAGTGGTTGAATAAACTATCATACATCCCACAATGGAGAACTGTGAAGCTATAAAGAAGAGTGAGGAAGATCCCTATGAAGCTATGTAAATTTCTGTGAAACATAGTTACATGAAAAATGCAAAGTAAAAAAGAGTTTGTATAGTATATTACCTTTTGTATAAGAAGAGAAATAAAAACATATACATATATATGTTTATTTTTGTGAAGAGAAACACTGAAAGAATAAACCATAAACTTATAAAACTGGTTTTCTTTAGAGGTTGATGGAAATAAACTATTTAATATTTTAAATATTCAAAACATAAAATTAAAAGGACAAAAATGTAAATCACTAACTAGTATGTAAACAGAAGTGAATAAACCTAAATATAAGTCAAAATAATAAAAAAACACAGAAAAAAAACATAATTCAAGTAACTCTGAACTCAGTACTACTCTGTGCATCTTCAATAAGACATAGTCTGTCCAAAAAAAGGGCTGTAAAGAATTTTTGAATTTTACTCAGTAACTAGTTTGTTGCTGTTAGTGGCATCAGTGTGGTGATTATAAAACTACATTGCATGTATTTATAAGATAAAGCAAATGAGTGGAACACTAGGGTTCTCACTGTGGGAGGAGGGACTATAAAAATTTACATTGGGGAAGGGGAGAAACAGGATAAGTACAGAGGCCCAGAGTATTTCCCCATAGATTACTTATTAATTATAAAGTAGAGGAATAATAACTTTATATGGAGAAACTGATAGATACCACTTAAAGTCTCCATCACCAATATTGGGAGAAACTGATACCACGTGCCTTGTGATATAAAGCAGTGGAAAGAACATAATTTCTGTGATATTTCAATCAAGAATGCCTAACCTTCATCTAATAGTAAGGAAACATCAGACATACTCACACTGAGGAACAATGTATAAAACAACTACTGTGTATTCAAAAATATCAATGTTGTAAAATATAAAAGAGACAGAAAGCCTGCTCCAGATTAAAGACTAAAGAGACATGATAATTAAATGCCATTCATGAGCCTATATCAGATCCTAGGTAAGGGAAAAAATCTGGACTATTTAAATATTGACTGTATATTACAGTCACCAAATGTATTCCTTTTAAATTTTTCCTATTTTATAAATGAACTGTACCCATGACCATAGAAGTTATTTTTCCTGTTTATAAATTATGCAAATTTTAATATTTTGGGAGAAAGGGATATGACATCTGCATCTTACTCTCAAATGGTTTCAAACATAATAATAAACATAATATATGTGCATATTCATATAATGTGAAAACAATATATGTGTATATTCATATAATTCATACACGTATCTACAAAAGTAGATGTGAGAAAATGTTAACAATGGAAAGCTGAGATTTTTAAAACGTAGCCATAGGAATCTGAGGGTTTGGTATGGCAATCAGATTTAGGCTTTGAATTTTTAGTTTATGAAGAAAATGCCTTGCTGCTTCAATGTACTTTGTTAGCATACCATCTAGGGGATGATCATGAAGAACCCAGAGGAGGCACACCTCTGGCTGGTATACAAAAACATGGTGCAGAAACTACTTAGAGAGACTGGTGAAGGGGCTTATGATTGGGAAAAAAACACATTCAATCTTCAAGCAGATAGAATTTCAAAACTCGTCAAATGCACAATTATTAAAAATCTTCCAATTCAAAGGGTTTAGGAAATAAAAACTCATAAAATGGTGAATTGGTATAATCATTTTGGAAATTAAATTGGTTATTGTAATATTATCCAGAGTCCAAACAGGATACAGAAACCACACAGTTATTTGAACAGTGGAAGTTTAATATAAAGAATTGTTACTCCAATCCTGTTAGAATGAAAATGGGATTGGTAGTAAGAAGTAACTCTAAAGAACACTGAGGTAGAGCAGATGTAAGAAGCAGTCACTATCTTTGGGGTTTAAACAGATACCCAAGGAAGAGCTCTCATCCCTCAAAGCTGAGATCTGACGGTGTTGGAGCAGGCTGACTCCGAAGAGAATTCATGTGATGCCACACCAGTGGAGGGGCTTCCCTGGTGGCTCAGCAGTAAAGAATCAGCCTGCAATGCAGGAGCTGCAGGAGAGGTGGCTTTGATCTCTGGGTGGGGAAGATGCCCTGGAGAAGGGCATAGCAACCCACTCAGTATTCTTGTCTGGAGAATGCCATAGACAGAGGAGCCTGGTGGGCTACAGTCCATAGGGGCCCAAAGAGTCAGACAGAACTGAAGTGGCTGAGTATGCACACACACACACCAGAGGAACCTGCTGGAAACTCGCCCTTTGGAATTTGACAGAAATCCACCCTTGGGCATGCTGAGAAGAGCTGCTCACAAGAAAGTGTCTCACCAGAGGCAGTCTGCAGCAAAACCACCTGAGGGGTTTTCCAGGGGCAGCTGCTGGCCACTACATGCTTCTGGCTGCAGTGTATTGGAAGAGTCTGGTGCTGAGCAGCTCTGCATACTGTAGAAGGCATGTGCTGTGGAAGTTGTCCACGCTTTAGGAACCGGTCCCCACAGTTGCAGCTGGCTAATCTGGTCCACTAAAATCAAGAAACAAAACTCTTTTCTCCTGCAGTGCCTCTCCATCCTCCTCCTCTGGTGTAACTTAACACTGTACCAATTAGAATAGGAAAGGTTCAGTTCAGTTCAGTTTAGTCGCTCAGTCATGTCCGACTCTTTGCGACCCCATGAATCACAGCACGCCAGGCCTCCCTGTCCTTCACCAACTGCCAAGTCTACCCAAACCCAGGTCCATTGAGTCGGTGATGCCATCCAACCATCTCATCCTTTGTCATCCCTTTCTCCTCCTGCCCTCAATCTTTCCCAGCATCAGGGTCTTTTCAAATGAGTCAGCTCTTCGCATCAGGTGGCCAACGTACTGGAGTTTCAGCTTCAACATCAGTCCTTCCAATGAACACCCAGGACCGATCTCCTTTAGGATGGACTGGTTGGATCTCCTTGCAGTCCAAAGGACTCTCAAGAGTCCTCCAATACCACAGTTCGAAAGCATCAATTCTTCGGCACTCAGCTTTCTTTATAGTCCAACTCTCACATCCAAACATGACTACTGGAAAAACCATAGCCTTGACTAGACGGACCTTTGTTGACAAAGTGATGTCTCTCTTTTTTAATATGTTGTCTAGTTTGGTCATAACTTTCCTATCAATATTTAAAGAGCCTGGTTCTATTTGGATGGAGCTGGCAAAAAAAGATGAATTTGGAGTTACATGTACAAAAAAGATCTTCACGAGCAAGATAGTCACGATAACGTGATCACTGACCTAGAGCCAGACATCTTGGAATGTGAAGTCAAGTGGGCCTTAGAAAGCATCACTACTAACAAAGCTAGTGGAGGTGATGGAATTCCAGTTGAGCTATTTCAAGTCTTGAAAGATGATGCTGTGAAAGTGCTGCACTCAATATGCCAGCAGATTTGGAAAACTCAGCAGTGGCCACAGGACTGAAAGAGGTCAGTCTTCATTCCAATCCCAAAGAAAGGCAATGCCAAAGAATGCTCAAACTACTGGACAATTGCCCTCATCTCACACGCTAGCAAAGTCATGCTCAAAATTCTCCAAGCCAGGCTTCAGCAATATGTGAACCGTGAAATCCCAGATGTTCAAGCAGGTTTTAGAAAAGGCAGAGGCATCAGAGATCAAATTGCCAACATCCGCTGGATCATGGAGAAAGCAAGAGAGTTCCAGAAAAACATCTATTTCTGCTTCATTGACTATGCCAAAGCCTTTGACTGTGTGGATCACAATAAACTGTGGAACATTCTGAAAGAGATGGGAATCCCAGACCACCTGACCTGCCTCTTGAGAAACCTGTATGCAGGTCAGGAAGCAACAGTTAGAACTGGACATGGAACAACAGACTGGTTCCAAATAGGAAAAGGTGTACGTCAAGGTTGTATATTGTCACCTTGCTTATTTAACTTATATGCAGAGTACATCATGAGGAACGCTGGGCTGGAAGAAGCACAAGCTGGAATCAAGATTGCTGGGAGAAATATCAATAACCTCAGATATGCAGATGACACTACCCTTATGGCAGAAAGTGAAGAGGAACTCAAAAGCCTCTTGATGAAATTGAAAGAGGAGAGTGAAAAGGTTGGTTTGAAGCTCAACATTCAGAAAACAAAGATCATGGCATCTGGTCCCATCACTTCATGGGAAGTAGATGGAAAAACAGTGGAAACAGTGTCAGACTTTGTTTTTTTGGGCTCCAAAATCACTGCAGATGCTGATTGCAGCCATGAAATTAAAAGACGCTTGCTCCTTGGAAGGAAAGTTATGACCAACCTTGATAGTATATTAAAAAGCAGAGACATTACTTTGCCAACAAAGGTCCGTCTAGTCAAGGCAATGGTTTTTCCCGTGGTCATGTATGGATGTGAGAGTTGGACTGTGAAAAAGGCTGATCGCCGAAGAATTGATGCTTTTGAACTGTGGTGTTGGAGAAGACTCTTGAGAGTCCCTTATACTGCAAGGAGATCCAACCAGTCCATTCTAAAGGAGATCAATCCTGGATGTTCATTGGAGGGACTGATGCTAAAACTGAAGCTGCAATACTTTGGCCACCTCATGCGACGAGTTGACTCACTGGAAAAGACTCTGATGCTGGGAAAGGTTGGGGGCGGGAGGAGAAGGGAACGATGGAGAATGAGATGGCTGGATGGCATCACCGACTCTGTGGACATGAGTTTGAGTGTACTCCGGGAGTTGGTGATGGACAGGGAGGCCTGGCGTGCTGTGATTCATGGGGTCGCGGAGAGTCGGACACGACTGAGCGACTGAACTGAACTGAACTGAACTGAACTGATAATAAATTAACTGACAAGGCTGTACTTAGAAACGTTTCATATGTGTATATCATACTATTAAGAAACAATTCTGCAGCAAGGAATGATCTCATCTGCTTCCTGGGTCTCATTAGCAGGAGCTAGAGACAGTCTATTCAGAGCCCCACTGTAGGAGAAACTAGCATGATAAGTTCTTTAGATCACTTCACCCAAGAGCTAAATTCCTGGGAGAGAATAGCCTAGCTCGGGTCAGGTGCCTCCTCTTTGGTCAGGGTATCATGATATTCATGGTGCCACTAAAATTGGAATAGATGGGCCAAGAGCAAGTTGTCCCCAACTATGGGGGGAATTCTGGGTAGTGTTTCTGGGTAGTGAAAACAGCCCCTTCTAGAGCAGAGGCTGGCAAACTCTAGCCTATGTGCCATATCTGGTTTGTCCCATATTTTTGTATGGTCTGTGAGCTAAGAATTGTTTCCATATTTTTAAATGGCTGGAAAGAAACCCAGATGAATGACAGTATTTCGTGACATATGAAAATTATAAACATTCAAATTTTAGTGTCCATTAGTCCAAGCATACTTCATTTTACTTAGTTCTATTTTATTATTGCATTTCACAGATACTGTATTTTTTTTTAATGAAGGTTTGTAGCAACCCTGCATTATAAGATGACGCTTAACACTTTTTAGCAATAAAGCATTTTTTAATTAAGGTGTTAGGATTTTTTTTTTAAACACAGTACTATCGCTCACTTAATAGACTACGGTATAGTGTAAATGTAACTTTTATACATACTGGGAGACCAAAAATTTTGTGACTCGCTTTATTGAGATATTTGCTTTATGGCAGTGGTCTGGGTAGTCTGGAACCAAGCCTGCAAGATCTCTGAGATATACCTGTTAAGTTTTATTGGAACATAGGTGCATTTCTTTAAGTATTGTGTGTGACTTTGTGCTTTCACGCTACAACGGCAGAGTTGTGTAGCTATCACAGCCACTGTATGGCCCCCCAGGCCTTAAATATTTAAAAGTTGGGTGTTTATAGAATTTCCACACCTTACTCTAGAGTCTCGCTGGTCAAAGTATGATATGAAAACTAGTGTGCATACTATCAGGCCTCACTCCAGACCTACTGAGTCAAAATCCACACTCTTACAGGATCCCTAGGTGATACAAAGACATGCTAAAGTTAGAGAAGCACTGCCTTGGAGAAGATAAATTTGATCTTGGGGTAAGACCTGTTTTGTTACTGTGCTTGCTTATCATTAACCAGTATGTTTGAGGCATTGTGATTCATAGTCATTTTAAAAATTTTATTTATATTTAATTGTAGGATAACTGCTTTACAGTATTGTGTTGGTTTCTGCCATGCGTCAACATGAATCAGCAATAAGTATGCATATGTACCCTCTCTCTTAAACTTCTCTCACACCTCCCACCCCATCCCATCCCTCTAGGTTGTCACAGAGCACAGGGTTTGAGTTCCTTGTGTCATACAGCAAACTCCCACTGGCTGCCTATTTTACATATGGTAATGTATGTGTTTTAATGCTGCTCTCTCAATTCTCTCACCCTTTCCTTCCCCCACTGTATCCACTAGTCTGTTCTTTTTATCTGTGTCTTCATTGCTGCCCTGCAAACATTTCTCCAAAGAAGACATGCAGATGGCTAATAAACACATGAAAAGATGCTCAACATAGCTCATTATTAGAGAAATGCAAATGAAAACTACAAGGAGGTATCATTTCACATCAATCAAAATAGCCATCATCAAGAATCTACAAACAACTAATGCTGAAGAAAAGGGAACCCTCTTGCACTGTTGTGAATGTCAATTGATACAGCCACTATAGAGAACAGTATGGAGATACCTTAAAAAACTAGGATTAGAACTACTGCAGTCACTGTTAATTAGGTTCTTTTCTATTTTCAAATGCCACAAATATGTTAAATCTACCTTAGATAATGGAGAAGACAATGGCAAGCCACTCCAGTACTCTTGCCTGGAAAATCCCATGGATGGAGGAGCCTGGTAGGCTGCAGTTCATGGGGTCGCTACGAGTCGGACACAACTGAGCGACTTCACTTTCTCTTTTCACTTTCACACATTGGAGAAGGAAATGGCAACCCACTCCAGTGTTCTTGCCTAGAGAATCTCAGGGACGGGGGAGCCTGGTGGGCTTCCATCTATGGGGTCGCACAGAGTCGATCACGACTGAAGTGACTTAGCAGCAACCTTAGATAATAGAGGTTTATTGTAAGAATACCCAGGAAGGAACGAAGAGCAAAATAATAGTCCACCTAGCCTCAGGGAGATCTGTGGGAGGCAGTTGCTAGAGTAAAAGTTCCAGTGGTCACCCTTGTGATCACCAGAAGCTCTGATGATCGAAAAGCTGTCGCAGATTGCCATTGTGCTTAAGCCTCGGCCACTCCATCTCTCTCTTGACCTCTGGGTTTCTGCTTACTCAGAATTTCTACAATCTCTTTCTTTTGGCCATCTGTAAGGATCCTAAAAGATGATTCTGTGAAAGTGCTGCGCTCAGTATGCCAGCAAATTTGGAAAACTCAGCAGTGGCCACAGGACTGGGAAAGGTCAGTTTTCATTCCAGTCCCAAAGAAGGGCAATGACAAAGAATGTTCAAACTACTACACAACTGCACTCATTTAATATGCTAGCAAAGTAATGCTCAAAATTTTCCAAGCCAGGCTTCAATAGTACATGAACCAAGAACTTCCAGATTTTCAAGCTGGATTTAGAAAAGGCAGAGGAACCAGAGAGCAAACTGCCAACATCGTTGGATCATAGAAAAAGCAAGAGAATTCCAGAAAAACATGTACTTTTGCTTCATTGATTATGCTAAAGCCTTTGATCACAACAAACTGTGGAAAATTCTTAAAGATATAGGAATACCGGACCACCTTACCTGCTTTCTATGAAACCTGTATTCAGGTCAAGAAGCAATAGTTAGAACCGTACATGAAACAAAGGACTGGTTCAAAATTGAGAACGAAGTACGTCAAGGCTGAATGTTGTCACCCTGCTTATGTAACTTAAATGCAGAGTACATCATGAGAAATGCTGGGCTGGATGAATCACAAGCTGGAATCAAGATTTCAGGGAGAAATATCAATAACCTCAGATATGTAGATGACACCACCCTTATGGCAGAAAGTGAAGAAGAACTAAAAAGCCTCTAAATGAAAGTGAAAGAGTAGGGTGAAAAAGCTGGCTTAAAACTTCACATTCAAAAACTGAAGATCATGGAATCTGGTCCCACCACATCATGGCAAATAGATGGGGAAACAATGGAAACAGTGAGAGACTTTATTTTCTTGGGCTCCAAAATCACTGCAGATGATAACTGCAGTCATGAAATTAAAAGATGCTTGCTCCTTGGAAGAATGGCTATAACCAACCTAGATAGCATATTAAAAAGCAGAGACATTACTTTGCTAACAAAGGTCCATCTATGGTTTTTCCGGTAGTCATGTATGGATGTGAGAACTGGACCATAAAGAAAGCTGAGTGCCGAAGAATTGATGCTTTTGAACCGTGGTGTTGGAAGAGACTCTTGAGAGTCCCTTGGACTGTAAGGAGATCAAACCAGTCAATCCTTAAGGCAATCAGTCCTGAATATTCATTGGAAGGACTGATGCTGAAGCTGAAGCTCCAATACTTTGGCCACCTGATGCGAAGAACTGACTCATTAGAAAAGATCCTGATGCTGGGAAAGATTGAAGGCGGGAAGGGACAGGGACTATAGAGGATGAGATGGTTGGATGGCATTGCTGACTCAATGGACATGAGTTTGAGCAAGCTCTGGAAGATGGGGAGGGACAGGGAAGAACTGGCGTGCTGCAATTCATGGGATCACAAAGAGAAGGACACAACTGAGTGACTGAACAAAGAAAAATCCTAGAGGAGCCCTGGTATTTTCAGTAAGAGAATAGAATTGGATAGAAAACAGTGTGTATTATAAAATAAAAAGAATAAAATAAGGACTCAGTTCAGTTCAGTCACTCAGTGAAATTAAAAAATGAAATTTTACCCCTCAATACTGATAGTATGAAAGAAAGTGAAACTGTTAATAGCTCAGTCTTGTCTGACTCTTTGTGACCCCATGGGTTGTAGCCCACCAGGCTCCTCTATCCATAGAATCCTATAGGCAAGAATACTGGAGTGGGTTGCTGTGCTCTTCTCCAGATCTGCCTGACTCAGGAAGGTCTCCTGCATTGCAGGAAGATTCTTTACCATCTGAGCCACCAGGGGAGCCACTCATAATATGTTATCAGTTAAATATTCTATGACTTTGAACTCTTCTCTGAACCTTCTTTCTCTCACTATAGCCTGACTCCCTCTTGAGGACTCAGCTTACCCTGAAATCCTGACAAGTGATGATTGCTTCTTTTCCTGTATTACATAAACTGCTTGGCCTTGAGGTAGAATGAAAGTCCACATCCTTGCTTCCCATTGCCATTTCTGGGGGGAAAAACCCACTTCTTAGCAAAAATACCCCCAAAAGTCTATTTTGGAGGAGACATATGCTATCTGATTCAGGGTTATAATACACTGTTGTGTAGCCAGAACCTGTGCAAGGTAGGAGGATGATGGCCGTGGCCAAAGGAAGGGCTCCATTTTTAATTTGCAGAGACAGACCATTTGCTAAGCCAAGTTTAGGCAAAGCTGCATTTATCAACAGGGTGATTTCCTGATTTCTGTGAAGGCACCCACCGTATGGACTAGCAGCCACTTCATCTCATTATTGTAGTCATCGACAGTTTTTCCTTCATTCACTCTAAGTTTTATCCCTGAGTTATTACTTATATCTCTACCACTACCTTAGTCATCATCATCTTCCTATATCAATACCCATACAGGAACAAATTACCCATAATGTAACTGCTTCCAAAATTTCAATGTCAGGTATCTTGTTGTTAAACCACTCCCTGATACCCTTCCAGATCACACCCCACAGCATGTCTATTTCAACAATTCTTCAAGCCCACCAAAAATCTCCCTTTAGCATCCACACCTTGGATAAAACCTATATCGACTGATGGCACTTTATATTATATCTCAAAATATTCAAATATTATCCCAATATAATTTTGCAATGTTATTCCATCTCTTTAATCTCTTTACTCCCTAAGGTGTCTACTTCATGCCTTCTCTTCTGTTTCTTAAACTCCAAAATATCTTCCCCATTCTCATTCTTAGCCTATGACGTTTCTTTATATTTTATCAAGCAAGGATGTCCTCATTATCCTTTCACTAACCTATATTTCAAGGAGAGTTGATGATCTGAGATTTTACCCTACTTGTAAGCTAACAACTTAGCTTACCACAGAGCCATGAATGCCAGCAGGAGACACATGACCCCTGGGTAGGAGACAAAGACTGCATCATTCATAGCATGGCAGACAACACATGCGTCAGGATATTTACTGTCAGTTCCCTTTGTCCCATGCCCCTCACAGGTGAGCCCAGATGGATGTTTATGCATGCTATCGGTTGTGTTGTAGGAAAGGAATCCTCAGACTATGGACCCATATCTTTTATAATAGGTAGCAAGGTAGCCTACCTTTTTCTCCAGAGAGAGACAAAATCACGGTTTTCCAAGACAGTTCATTATACCAACATTCTTGAAAAGATATTTGGAAGCAAAAGAGTCAGTGCCTCCATTTTCAAAATGTGCAAAACCATGAGAAACTCATGAATTGTCTCTCAATATTACTTGGTTCTGGACCACAGTCATTTATCTATCTAAGGCTCCTATACAAACTCTCCTTGTATAGAGGGAATCCCATCTCTTTTGCCTACTCTTTGATATCTCTCTTTCAATTTCTTTTCTCTACTAGATCATTCATATCATCAACCATAACTAAACACTGTAATAATTCCCATAATTTTTAAAAGGAGCAGAAAGAAAACCTTCTTGACCTCATGTCTTCCTCCAACATCTCACGTTTCGTTTTTCTCCCTCAAAAATTCACATGCGCTATCTTTCCTCAGTCTCATTTTCTTCACCTTCCACTCTCATTTTGTGTTGAGTCTATCCTAGTCAAGTTCTATGCCCAACTTTCCACTGAAACTGTTTTTGTCAAAGTTGTTAATTAGTGTCATCTTCTTGAAACACTTTCTTCACCTGACTTCTGCTGCTGCTAAGTCACTTCAGTCGTGTCCGACTCTGTGTGACCCCATAGACGGCAGCCCACCAGGCTCCCCCGTCCCTGGGATTCTCCAGGCAAGAACACTGGAGTGGGTTGCCATTTCCTTCTCCAATGTGTGAAAGTGAAAAGTGAAAGTGAAGTTGCTCAGTCATGCATGTCCGACTCATAGCGATCCCATGGACTGCAGCCTACCAGGCTCCTCCATCCATGGGATTTTCTAGGCAAGAGTACTGGAGTGGCTTGCACCTGACTTCTAAATCCTCCTAATTTACTCCCTGTATCACTGCCTATGTGCCTCTCTTCAGTCTTCTTTATTCACGTCCATCATGATCTCATCTGTGTGATGACTTTAAATACCATCCATACTCTGATGACTCCTGAATGTATTTCTACTGCCTTAGCCTCCCCCAAACAAAGATTCTTATATATGACTGTGTACTTAACTTTTTCTCTTAGATGCTTAAATTCAACAAGTCCAAAACAAAGTCTTAATCTACTAACATCCTCATAAATAATCATCAGTAAATCCTGTGGATTTTACCTACTAAATGTATTCAAAAGCCACCATCTCCACAAACATTCCATTACAAGCTGCCATCATGTCTTCCATGGTTTACTGTAACAATCTTCTAACTTGCCCCCTGTTCTATTCCCTGTGCAGCATTCTGAGTGTTAAAAATCCTCATTGACTTGCCATCACACTTAGAATAAAATCTTAGTTCCTTGCTATGGTCTACAAGGACTTACATAATGTATATGAAATCCCAGGTCTTTGCCGTGGTCTACAAGGACTCCCGTAATGTACAAGCTCCACCACCTCTCTGACTTCACTTTCCCACTTCCCCACTATGCTCCAAACACAGAAAACTCTTCCTGATTCCTCAAACACTCCACACATGCTCTTCCCACAGAACCTTTGCTTTTGAAGTTCCTCCATGTGGAAAAGCCCTCCCCTAGATAACTGCATGACTCATTTTCTCACTTCTTTCAGATTTCTGCTCAAATGTTTCTTTAGTAGAAAGAACTTACTTGAACACCACATCCCAAAATAGCATAATCTGTCCATTACTCTCTATCCTCTTATCTACTTTATTTCTCTTGTGGCACTTAGCACTGACATTATATAGCTAGTGAATTTCACTGACTCTAAGATGTTATCAGTTGAAACATGTGCCATTATTTTATATACCCATGGAGAAAGAGAAACTCTGACAAATAAAATCATGTCATCTTTCTTATCGCTTAGAATTTTTATTTTATATTCATTGGAATTGGTCTTTTAGGCTTATTTAGACTTTTTTTAAAAAATAATATATCCTTCACACACAAAAAAGGAAACTATAAGCAAAATAAATCAATTAAATTATATCCAAGACATCTTTACAATCGGAATTCAATATTCTGATATATTCTTCATCTCATACTCAATGTCACTGTTTTTCCACACACTATCTCACTAATAAAATGCAACACAGCTTCATCTACTTGTGAGTGGGTTTCTTTTCTAAGACTCATAAAGCAAGAAATATGGAATTGTGGTCATTCTTCAAATAATATTACTTGCTTCTCTAATATCAAATTTATGTCTCATTGCTCTATTTTTGAGCCTGGATGTCTACCAATAACTTTTCTTTTTCAGCTATATCAGAATATCACATTTTGAAGATATTTTAAACAGCATTTAAAGTCCACATATTCAGTACCAACAATGCATGTAATTCAATTGTGTTTATAGGTACAAACAGATAACTAAGTTCACACAGGAAAATGACTCTGACTGCTCTCTGTCCAACTGTGGTTATAAGAGGCCAATGTCTGTAAAATGCATTCCATTTTTTCCAGAAATTTTAAATGTGAAAAAAAATGCATGTCTTCAAATCAATTAAATATAATAATGTTTGTCTCAACCACTAGAATATGAGTACTGGGAGTGCAGGAAATTGTTTTATTTTGTTCACTGATGATATTCTCATCATCTAGCAGTATATTTGAAAAATAGTAGAAGTTCAAGAAGTGACTATTGAATAAATGAATAGGTAAACTTCTACTTTTACTACTAATAATTAACTCTAGTATTTCACACTTAAAATCCCTAAGATGAAAAGTTCAATTGACTTAATTACCATTCAGTATAAGCTACACCTGCTGGGGAGACAACTAGTTGTAGGCAGATCTCTCTAGATCTCTGACAAGCCGTCTAGTCATTCACACATGTAACCGGCCATCTTTGACATTGTCACCCACCTTAGAACTTTGCTTATAGTAACCATGGCTTCCATTGGGAAACCTAGAAAAAGAAAATTCAGCTCTCAGAAACCTGTGAGGTTTTGTACAACTCATCATGGTGGAGAAGGGAATGGCAAACCACTTCAGTATACTTGCCTTGAGAACCCCATGAACGGTATCAAAGGGCAAAATGATAGGATATTGAATGAGGAATGGGAGTTGGTGATGGACAGGGAGGCCTGGCGTGCTGTGATTCACGGGGTTGCGGAGAGTCAGACACGACTGAGCAACTGAACTGAACTGAACTGATCATGGTGGAAGGACAGGCTTCTTTGGCTAAGCTAGAAACCCATGCCTAGATTCCTCCTGCTGATGTATTCCAAGCCGTCACCCTTCTTCAGACCTTCACCACCCGTGAGAAACTGCCAGGGACCCTTGGCTCCTTTCTC
Organism: Moschus berezovskii; assembly: GCF_049115385.1. NCBI lineage: Eukaryota > Metazoa > Chordata > Mammalia > Artiodactyla > Moschidae > Moschus > Moschus berezovskii. The sequence continues at coordinate 75,297,818 of NC_142469.1, read as the reverse complement.
ATTCCCAGTCTACAGAACTTTCTCTTCTTCTTGTCAGTCTCTTAGAATCACTCTTCCTCATTGTCTCTATAGCCACATTGCAAAAGCCCTTCAATGGGCATTACCCAAAAAATGCTGACCTCAGGTATCTTTCCCCAAAATTGTTGATCAAGGAACTTAAGTCTGGCTACTTGCATGAAATAGTGTAATGGAATGCAGGAGAATATAAGAGAATACAGGAGAACACCTGTATATTGGCTTTATGTTGTTAATATATATGACTGGCAGTATAAAATTCTGCTAGTCTTCTCATCCTGTTGTCTCCCAAGACAGGACCCAGGTTTCAGTTGGGTTCTCCATATTGTCATGTACAAAGCGGTACCTGGCTTGAGACTAAACACTTGATTTTAGTCCTAGCTGCTCAGGAATGATGCCTGCCCTATCCTGCTGCTTTACTTTCCTGTGTAAAGTAAAGGTACTTTACTTTACATTATAGGTACCTCTAGACTCAGATAATGTCAAAAGAGGAAGGCCAGAGGTACGATGATTATCTGATATTTCCTATAATTCTCAACCATTAAATTATGTTACTATAAGCTATATAAAGGTGGCAATGACATGTATTTTAATTTCATTTCATTCATATACAATAGTTCTAGCCTTTTCCACAGGGCATATATCCTAATTCCCGAAGTGGATGCCCTGCTAAAAACTTTATATAGGCTATGTTTTTTTCCTTTACATACATACCTATGATAAAATTTAATTTATAATTAGTCACATTTAAGAGACTGAGCTTACCAGGTGGCACTAGAAGTAAAGAACTCCAATGCGGGAGTCATAAGAGACACGGGTTTGATCCCTGAGTCAGGAAGATCCTCTGGAGGAAAGCATGGCAACCCACTCCAGTATTCTTGTCTGGCCCATGGACAGAGTTGTCTGATGGGCTACAGTCCATAGGGTTGCAAAGAGTCAGACACTACTGAAGCAACTCAGCATGAATGCACAGTAAGAGATTAACAACCATAACTCAAAATAGAACAATATAGCAATATAATGTGATGAAAGGTATGTGAATGTTGTGTGGTCTCTCTCTGGAAGCATCTCATTGTACAGATTTAATGTCTTTTCCATCCAAAATAAGCACTCATCACTCACCGTGGCCATTTCTTTTGCTGTTTGAGGTGTAACAGCAAAACTAGCAAAAATTTCTTTTACCGTCTTCACCATTTCATAGATAGAAGATTCATTCTTACTGTAAGATTTAGCAATCTCAGCAAAAGAGTGTTTATCTTTCCTTATGAAGTCCAGAACTTCACCTTTTCACTTAAAGGAAATGCTGCTGCTGCTGCTAAGTCGCTTCAGTCGTGTCCGGCTCTGTGTGACCCCATAGACGGAAGCCCACCAGGCTCCCCCGTCCCTGGAATTCTCCAGGCAAGAACACTGGAGTGGGTTGCCATTTCCTTCTCCAATGCATGAAAGTGAAGATTGGAAGTGAAGTCGCTCAGTCACGTCCAACTCTTAGCGACCCTATGGACTGTAGCCTACCAGGCTCCTCCGTCCATGGGATTTTCCAGGCAAGAGTACTGGAGTGGGGTGCCATTGCCTTCTCCGAAAGGAAATACTTAGGCAAATCTAAATTGCCAGCATCAGGACTCTTGTGCTTCGAGGCCATTAAATACAATAAGAGTAACTTGAACACAAGCACTGTGATACTAAGACGATGGATCTGATAATGGAGATGGCTGCTAAATGACTAATGTGGGAATGTCCTGAACCAAAGTGTGACTCACCTCCTGGGTGGGACATAGAAAGACCGTGCGAGATTTCATCACTCTACTCAGAATGGCACACAGTTTAAAACTCACGAATTGTTCCTTTCTGTGATTTTCCGGTTAATATTTTCAGATCGCAGTTGTCCGTGGGTAAATGAAATCGTGGAAAGCAAATCAGCAGACGAGGAGGGACTTGCCTATCGTCTGATTCCATGAAGAATTAAGGCAGCAGAGGAATATAAGGAAGCTATTTAATGATGAACGTTGAAACAAAAAGGGGTTGCTGTTTAACCTGGAAATTCAATTTAGCAGAGTGGTTCATTCAAAATGTTCCAGTTAAGTAAGATTTAATTATGTTTTATATTTGTATTTACCAATATAACATTTGTTCTTACTCATGCAGTGGAGAGAGTTCTTGAACGGCTTGTCAAACTAGAGAGGAAAAAGGTTCTGTTTTTGTTTTACAACAAGGTAATTAGTATTTCCCTGCTACTTTTCTAAATTTTTAGACATTTCTAAGGCACCAAAAGTGTGAGGGGAGAAGGGAGGCAGGTAATGGAAGTAACATGTTTTAAAATATATTACCTGGGCCAATCATTTTAAAAACAGTATAAACTAAAACACTCTACTTCATATGGAGATAATTCATCTGAGTTTTTGGCTGAGGTAACAAAGACCAACAACAAAACAGTGGTTTCTAAAATCTTTGATATTCTAAGGGGAGGTACTGCTGCTGCTGCTGCTAAGTCACGTCAGTCGTGTCCGACTCTGTGTGACCCCATAGTCGGAAGCCCACCAGGCTCCCCCATCCCTGGGATTCTCCAGGCAAGAACACTGGAGTGGGTTGCCATTTCCTTCTCCAATGTGTGAAAGTGAAAAGTGAAAGTGAAGTCGCTCAGTCGTGTCTGACCCTTAGCGACCCCACGGACTGCAGCCTACCAGGCTCCTCCATCCATGGGATTTTCTAGGCAAGATTACTGGAGTGGCTTGCCATTGCCTTCTCCGAAGGGGAGGTACTAGACTGCCCCTATTAAAACTGGTTACTTAAATCCCTATTTCATTATTCACCTGAAGGCACCTTTTTGAAGTTAAAGATGTAAAAAGAGAGAAAGAGAATTTCTTTGGAGAAGGTTGTTGCAAACTTTGGGGTTTCCCTGATTACACTTTGTTCAGAGGGGAAAATGGTGTCTTGTCATTCCCTCTTTACCTTAAGCCAAGCTGGAGAGGGGCCTGTATGTGAACCTCTCAGAGAAGTTAACCTATGCTTCCAGAAGGTGAGGAGCATGAAGGCTGGTGGAGAAGCTGTACCTGGAGCAGCCCAAGATGGCTGAGCAAGAGGGGGAAAGAGATGTACTGGGGATTTCCTGCTTTTTTAGCAATAGCGGACACGGACTCATATGTAGCTCTGGGGGACTACAGTTAGGCTATGTGGGCCTAGCTTAGATATTTGTTGAATCAGGTTCAATAGCACTTCCTGGAAGGAAGTTCTGGTGATGCTCTGGGACTAATGGATGAAGCCTATATAGCCTGCAGGATTAGAGGCATTGCCTAAATGTGGGCGACTACAGCGGGAGGCCTTCCATAAGAAGCGCCTTCGAGAAATCTATCCATTAAAGGAAGTTATGGTTTGCATGTTTGTATCCCCCTGCCTCAAAATTTATATTCTGAAATCCTTATTCCCAATAGAGTGATATTAAAAGGTGGGACATTTGGGAGATGCTCAGTCATGAGGGTGGAGTGTTCATGAGTGGAATTAATGCCCTTGTGAAAGAAACCTCCTCAGTGCTCCCTAGTCAGGTTCATCCACGTTGTTGCATATGGCAGAATTACTCCTTTTTTTAAGGGGGCCAAATAATATTCCATCATACTTATCACATTTCCTGTATCTTTTCGTCTGTCAATGGACACTTGTGGTGTTTCCATAAATTGCTTATAGTGAATAGTGCTGAGGTGAATATGAAATTGCAGATATCTCTTTGAGATCCTGATTTCAGTTCTTTTGGATAGATGCCCAGGCATAAGATTGTTGAATCATATGGTACAGTAGTACTATTTTTAATTTTAGGAGGAATCTCTATACTGTTGTGGTATTGGCTGTACCTGTTTATATTTCCCCCAACAGTGTAAGAGGGTTCTAATTTCCCCACATTCTCACCAACAATATTTTTGGTTTTTAAAATAGCCATCCTAATATTTTGATAAGTGAAATAAGCCATATCTATCTATCTATATATGTATATATAAAATGACAAATATTGCATGATCCCATTTGTATGAGGTACCTAAAATAGTCAAATTCACAGAAGCAGAGAGTAGAAAGATGGTTCCCAGGGCTGCGGGTGGGGTAAATGGGGAGTTGATGTTCAATGGGTATAAGATTTCAGTTATGCAAAATGAATGCCTTCTAGAGATGCTCTTACCTGTATTACCTGTAGCTAACAGTACTGGACTGTGCACTAAAAATTAGTGCTAAGTAGATAGATCTCATGCTAAGTGTTTTTACCAAACACACACACACACACACACAAAGGGCGGGAAGGGATGAGAAAATGTTTTCAGATGATGAATATCTTTATTACCTTTACTGTGGTGTATGTATGTGTCCAAACATACCAAGTTGTATATATTAAATATGTGCAGGGTTTTGTATATTAATTATACCTCAATAAAGCTTTTTTTTTTTTAAAGAGGCATATTTAGTGTGAACTCTTCAGGCTAATAGGTCACATTCTAATCCCGCTCACCCTGTCATTCATACCAGGGATTTGACATTATCTTCTGGAAAAAATGTCAAATAGCCTTGAATGACAATGTAACCGTATAATTACCTTCCTTTGTTCTTTTTCCCAGTTAACTCTTTTAGGAGGCTTAGGTCTTTTCCTACACGTATTTCTGTCTTTTGTAGTACTTATCCGCATACGCTTTGCCACCACAAGCTAAAATTTACATAAACTGTGTTTTAAAAAAATACTTTATTTTTTAAGAGCAGTTTTAGGGTCAGTAAAATTGAATAAAGTTATTGTAACTCTTTGAGAATTATACATATATAATTTTGTTTTATATATATAATGTCTATTATATATATATAATTTTGTTACATATATATTACCACTATATTTGTTTTTGTTGTGGTAAAGTATACATAACAAACGTTATCATCTTAAGCATTTCAGGCGTACAGTTCAGTGACATTAAGTATATTCACACTGTCGCGCAACCATCACCATCATTCATCTCCAGAATTTGTCATCATCGTAAACTGAAACTTTGCCCATTAAATAGGAATTCCCCATCAGTTTCGGAAAACATTATTCTACTTTCTGTCCTATCAATTTGACTACTCTAAGTAATTTATTGAAGTGGAATCATAATATTTGCTCTTTTGAATCTGGCTTTTTCACTTACTATAAAGTTTTCAAGATTCATCTGTGTTGTAGCATGTGTCAGAATTTCCTTTTTAAGGCTGAATAATACACCGTTGTGTCTATGTATCACATTTTATTTATCCATTCATCTGATGGGTTATTTCCAACTGAAGGCTCTACACATGGACATCACCAGATGGTCAATACCGAAATCAGATTGATTATATTCTTTGCAACCAAAGATAGAGAAGCTTTATACAGTCAGCAAAAACAAGACTGGGAGCTGACTGTGGCTCAGATCATGAACTCCTTACTGCAAAATTCAGACTTAAATTGAAGAAAGTAGGGAAAACCACTACACCATTCAGGTATGCTGCTGCTCTTAAGTCGCTTCAGTCGTGTCTGACCCTCTGAGATCCCATAGACAGCAGCCTACCAGGCTCCTCTGTCCCTGGGATTCTCCAGGCAAGAATACTGGAGTGGGTTAAGGTACAACCCTTACAATTATACAGTGGAAGTGACAAATAGATTCAAGGGATTAGATTTGATAGACAGAGTGCCTGAAGAACTATGGACAGAGGTTCATGACACTGTATAGGAGGCAGGGATCAAGACCATCCCAAAGAAAAATAAATGCAAAAAGGTCAAATGGTTGTCTGAGGAGGCTTTACAAATAGCTGTGAAAAGAAGAGAAGTGAAAGGCAAAGGGAAAAAGGAAAGATATACCTATTTGAATGCAGAGTTCCCAAGAATAGCAAGGAGAGATAAGAAAGCCTTCCTCAGTGATCAAGACAAAGAAATAGAGGAAACAATAGAATGGGAAAGACTAGAGATCTCTTCAAGAAAATTAGAGATACCAAGGGAACATTTCATGCAAAGATGGGCACAAAAAGGACAGAAATGGTATGGACCTAACAGAAGCAGAAGATATTAAGAAGAGGTGGCAAGAATACATAGAAGAACTATATAAAAAGATCTTCACGATCACACCCTAGGTGTGATTACTCACATAGACCGAGGTATCCTGGAATGTGAAGTAAAGTGGGCCTTAGGAAGCACCACTACAAAGAAAGTTAGTGGAGGTGACGGGATTCCAGTTGAGCTTTTTCAAATTCTAAAAGATGATGCTGTGAAAGTGCTGCACTCAATATGCCAGCAAATTTGAAAACCTCAGCAGTGGCCACAGGACTGAAAAAGGTCAGTTTTCATTCCAATATCAAAGAAAGGCAATGCCAAAGAATGCTCAAACTACTGCACAATTGCACTCATCTCACAGACTAGTAAAGTAATGTTCAAAATTCTCCAAACCAAGCTTCAACAATACGTGAACTGTGAACCTCCAGATGTTCAAACTGGATTTAGAAAAGGCAGAGGAACCAGAGATCAAACTGCTCACATACACTGGATCATCGAAAAAGCAAGAGAGGTCCAGAAAAACATCTATTTTTGCTTTATTGACTATGCCAAAGCCTTTGGGTGTGTGGATCACAACAAACTGTGGAAAATTCTTCAAGAGATGGGAATACCAGACCACCTTAGCTGCCTCCTGAGAAATCTGTATGCAGGTCAGGAAGCAACAGTTAGAACTGGACATGGAAAAACAGACTGTTTCTAAATAGGGAAAGGAACATGTCAAGGCTATATATTGTCACCCTGCTTATTTAACTTATATGCAGAGTACATCATGAGAAATGCTGTGCTGGGTGAAGCACAAGCTAGAATCAAGATTTCCAGGAGAAATATCAATAACCTCAGATATTCAGATGACACCACCCTTATGGCAGAAAGTGAAGAACTAAAGAGCCTCTTGATGAAAGTGAAAGAGGAGAGTGAAAAAAATGGCTTAAAACTCAACATTCAGAAAACTAAGATCATGGCATCTGGTCCCATCATTTCATGGCAAACAGTTGGGTAAACCGTGGAAACAGTGACAGACTTTATTTTGGGGGTGCTCCACAATCACTGCATATGGTGACTGCAGCCATGAAATTAAAAGATGCTTGCTCCTTGGAAGGAAAGTTATGACCAACCTAGATAGTATATTACAAAGCAGCGCCATTACCTTGCCGACAAAGGTCATGTAGTCAAGGCTATAGTTTTTCCAGTAGTCATGTATGGATGTGAGAGTTGGACTGTAAAGAAAGCTGAGCACTGAAGAATTGATGCTTTTGAACTGTGGTGTTGGAGAAGACTCTTGAGAGTCTCTTGGACTGCAAGGAGATCCAACCAGTCCATCCTAAAGGAGATCAGTCCTGAGTGTTCACTGGAAGGATGGATGTTGAAGCTGAAACTCCAATTCTTTGGCCACCTGATGTGAAGAACTGACTCATTGGAAAAGACCCTGATGCTCAGAAAGATTGAAGGCAGGAGGAGAAGGGGACGACAAAGGATGAGATGGTTGGATGGCATCACTGACTCAATGGACATGAGTTTGAGTAAACTCCGGGAGTTGGTGATATTCAGGGAGGCCTGATGTGCTGCAGTGCATGGGGTTGCAAAGAGTCGGACACAGTTGAGCAACGAACTGAACTGGATTATAGGCCTCCAGGCTCCTCTGTCTATGGGATTCTCAGTGCAAGAATACTCTGCCTATGACTGGGCTAGCTCTGGGCTTACTTTGGAATACATATCACCACGTGACACTTGCTAGTTCTTTATTCAGAATCTTTCAATATTTTCTTAGCCTACCCAGAGTAAGAAATCCAAAGTTTTACTTCTCTCCCAAGACTGTCCATCATGGGATTTCAGAAAAAAGTCAATGCATCCACAATGATAGCCATCCAAATTTCCTTTTTTTCCTCATTGTGTGGAAAGGAGTTGTTTGCTACTTTTTAATGACAGAAAGATTCTGCTCTGTCTCATACCCTTCAGTTGTTTCTTCTGTTCCTTAGACCCCACAGCTTGACCCAGATGAAGTGCTGAGGAAACCCAAAACCACAGGCAGGCAAACAACTTACTGTAGGGTATGTTTACTGTTGAGAAGCAAATTAGTAGTGCAGAAAATCTACTGGGAAAAACATAACAGAACACAGAGCAAAATACAGAGGTGGAATCAATGACGGAAAGGAAAATAATAGGACAGATTCAGGAAACCCAACAAGGGATTAATTCAACATCTGGGACTTCTGGAACTCAGAAGGAGGCAAATTGGAAGTATAAATTAAATTATGAGATGAAATTTCCCTGAGTAGCAAGAGACTGGAGGTATGAATTAACGAGGTTAACCAAATTTTAGGAAAGATTACTGTAATAATAGAAACACACTTTCACTTCTAACCATGTTGGATTTAGAGGAACTAGGTTTACCCTCCAGAGAAGGCAATGGCACCCCACTCGAGTACTCTTGCCTGGAAAATCCAGGAAAATGGATGGAGGAGCCTGGTGGGCTGCAGTCCATGGGGTCGCTAAGAGTCTGACATGACTGAGTGACTTCACTTTCACTTTTCACTTTCATGCATTGGAGAAGGAAATGGCAACCCACTCCAGTGTTCTTGCCTGGAGAATCCCAGGGACGGCGGAGCCTGTTGGGCTGCTGTCTGTGGGGTTGCACAGAGTCAGACACGACTGAAGTGACTTAGCAGCAGCAGCAGGTTTACCCTCTCACATTTCATAATGAGAAAACCAGACAATTATATGCAATAACCATGATCAATGAGAAAAAAGGAAACAAATGACACGAACTCTACAAATGTCCTCATTTATACAGTTTGATTATCATGTTGAAATTCCTGAAATTTGAGAATAAACAAGAACAGAACATGTGGGAGACTGAGGAAACAAAAATATTCTAATACTCAAGTATGGGAAAAAGAGAAATAAAAAAAAAACAAAATATATAGGATTAAATAGAGCTTTCATATTCTCATAATAGGTAAATATAGCTATAGGTTTAATGTTGAAGCTGATACTCCAATATTGTGGCCACCTGATGCGAAGAGCTGACTCATTTGAAAAGCACCTATTTTTATGCAGGCACGCTTCCTGAATTATTTATGCGTATTCATTGAAAGGACTGATGTTGAAGCTGAAACGCCAATACTTTGGCCACCTGATATGAAGAACTGACTCATTGGAAAAGACCCTGATGCTGGGAAAGATTGAAGGCAGGAGGAGAAGGGGACGACAGAGGATGAGATGGTTGGATGGCATCACTGACTCAATGAACATGAGTTTGGGTAAACTCCGGCAGTTGGTGATGGACCAGGAGGCCTGGCATGCTGTGGTTCATGGGGTCACCAAGAGTTGGACACGACTGACTGAACTGAACTAAACTGATAGGCTTAATCACAAGCAGAATTTAAATATGAGAAGAAATTCTAAATTATCAAGTTTTAAAAAGCCATAAAGAAAAATTTGACATTGACAGATTAGGTAATGAAGAGAGGAAATAATGACAACAAGGTAAAATATCCAGAAAACATACAACATAATGGAAAGAATAAAATTAAGAATATCAACACTAACTAAATTTTTTATCATGGCCATTATTGAAAATAATTTAAATATGAAATTCATCTGAAACCAAGTTGCAAAGAAACATTGAAAATGAAGACATGGGCAAAGATATAGCAGGTAAATACAAATAGGATGCAAATGTGAAAATATCAATAAACAAGACCAAAAACATTAAACAGACACATTATTTAATGGCAAGAGATACAATCCACCTAGATTCAGAAAAGTTTTGTCCCATAATTTATGCACAAAATAGCATATCCATCAATACATAAAAAGGTTTATAAGTATAGTTAGGTCTTTAAAGAAATATAGTGGAAGAATTTAATGTAACTTTTCTGGAATTTGATAGCTCAAGTAAACAAATAATAAGGAAAGATATAGATTATTTTAATAATACAATAAACAAGCTATAAAAAAACTATGTCTTACATCAGAGAACATATATTCTCTGCTTAAATCCATAGAACATGTATAAAAATTAATCATGTTCTTGGCCACAAAGAAAACAATAATTCTATAAAGCAGAGATTTTATAGGCTTACATTCTCTGATAATAATTCAACACAGAGAGAAAAAAATAAATTATCATCAAAAAAACTTAACTCCTTGGAAATGAAAATGTGCTATTAAAAAAAATCCTAAATCAAAATAGAAATCTTAACCGAAGGAAAGAAAATCAGCTAAAAAGAAAGGAAAATGAGAAGTCATGATACCAAAACCTATAGAACACAGTTAAGAAAAAAGAAATTTTATAGCCTTAGAGGTTTTTATTAAAAATAAAAAGAAAGATTAAAGATAAATGAGAAAAGCATGCAACTTATGCTATGAGGACAACAAAATAAACTGAAAGAAGCTGGAGGAGTCCAAGTTCCTCCTGAGCAGGAACTTTCTTTTACCTATTGTCACAAAATGTTCACTTACTTAGAATAGCACTCAATAATTATTTATGATATCAATGGAAAGATAAGTAAGAGTAAAAGCTTGTGTTTTGTAAAGGCCAATCAAATAGCAGATAAGCATAATTTAAGACGAAAGGGATAAAATAAAACGCACAAAATTAAGAATGACAAAACAGATATAATTAGAGACAGGGATACAATTTAAATGATTATACAAGAACATTATGTGCAATTCTGTGGTAATGAACTTGAAAATCAAGAGAAACTAGATGATTTCCTGGAAAAATAAAACTACTAGGGCAGAAAGATGCTATTTTACTTCCTATATTTTCTTCATGGACACTGAGACTTTCTGCTATTAGGTCGAGACCATGAGACTGAGATCCCATCAAATGAGTGAGAATACAAGTAATATAAGCCATTTTCAGGGTCTGGCACCTAAAAATATCCTGCTTGTTCCACTAGTCCTTTCATCTGATGATTTTAGAAGACACATACTCCAGATAGCATAGCTACTAGCTGTGTAGAGAGTCAGAGATGGCTTTCTGACCCATCTCAAATTATGATGTGAGCCAGAATAAACTCTTACCATGTTAAGTTTCAAATATTTAGTGTTTGGTTACTGCAGTGTAGCATAACCTGTTCTGACTAATACATTTACCACATTTGACCAGGAAGAATAGAAAAGTGAACAGAAAAAAAAATCCTCGTAAGCATTTGGAAAGATGACCATTTGGAAAAGCATTGGATCTATTTTGATTTTCAACTAATATTTGAAAAACAAATATTATTTGATCTTAATACTAATTACTCATTTTGGTATTAATAATGTTTAATATTTATGATTGTTTAGTTGCTCAGTTGTGTCCAACTGTTTGCGATCCCATGGACTGTAGCCAAACAAGCTCCGCTGTCCATGGAATTTCTTGGGCAAGAATACTGGAGTGGGTTGCCATTTCCTTCTCCAGGGGATCTTCCCGACGCAGGGATCGAACCCATGTCTCCTGCATTGACCTTGAGGTAGGGCGAAGGCTCAGTTTCTCTGTAAACAATAGATATTCTAAAAGTTAAAAATCTCAACCAGTAGAGATTTTTAATGTGGTACTCCCTAAAACAAAGACTGTGTGTACTTTATATATGCTAAATGTATTACCTTGATACCTTTTGAACATATATAATTTGTATCCTCTTTAAATTGCCTTTTTCAAATTTCCTTTTTATAAGGTCCACCTTCTCTGCCCCTTGGGAACTTTAGGCATTTATCATATGTTATCACATATGAGTCAGACTTTATCCCTTAACATATGCAAAAGCATTATTTTCATGTCCCAGCTTAATTGAGAAATACAAAGCAGCTTAGTATATTAATAGCTAAAGTACACAGCCTCTATTACATATGCAAAGGATTCAGAAGACTAGTGAACTGAAGTGTAAATAAAAACGCAATTTAAGCAACTTCTCATTATTTTTCATTGCTTTAGACATTTTAGTTGTTGGATCTCTCATAAGAATTAAACTAATGGTCTCCATAACTATTTTTGTGAATTCCACAGAAGACAAATGGAATTTTACAAGTAAAACACATGTGCAACAGAAGTTATTTATTATACTTTCATTTTCCTTGTTTAGTAAAAATATTTAATCATGGGCCTACACGTGTTTTCACAGAATTGTAAAATCATAGAGTATTTGACCTTGAAGAGAATGGAGATATATCCAATATTTTTCTGATAACAGAAATGTAAAGAAAATATACTCTCTTTTTCTTAAGAGTCAAATTCTTTAGAGGGATCCTCAGGCCTTCCCTGCAGAGAAGGCAATGGCAAGCCACTCCAGTACTCTTGCCTAGAAAATCCCATGGATGGAGGAGCCTGGTAGGCTGCAGTCCGTGGGGTTGCTAAGGGTCTGACAGACTGAGCGACTTCACTTTCACTTTTCACTTTCACACACTGGAGAAGGAAATGGCAACCCACTCCAGTGTTCTTGCCTGGAGAATCCCAGGGACGGGAGAGCGTGGTGGGCTTCCGTCTATGGGTCACACAGAGTCGGACATGACTGAAGTGACTTAGCAGCAGCAGCAGGCCTTCCCTGAGCTAGAAACATGGAAGTTTCACTGCATTCATTATAATGTTCTTTGGGCATGCTCAGTCATATCTAAACCTCAGTGAAAGAAACATTTAATCTGACACTGACACTATCACAATCTACACACAAAAGAAAAAAAAATTGAGATCAGGTATAATAATAAACACCAATAATATCTGGGTTTATTTTCTTGGGATACGCACACACACACACACACACACACACACACACTCACACACACATCCAACCACCCCAGTAGGGAGTTAAATATAGTGTCACTTCAGCAGTACTGTTTTGCTGTGAACTGCAGACTTCATCCCCTTGGAAAATCTTGCCCTGCCCCCAGCATGTTTCTGTGATTTCCAGAGATTGCATACAGGTGCCCAGGTGCCAGCCCAGGCAACACCCACATGGCAGGTCCCAGGCCCCAGTGCTGTTTCCGCAGAGCTTTTGACTATCAAGACACACTGAATGAAGCCTTCAAAACTCCAAGTTGGGTGCAGGCCAACAGAAAAGCAGCAAAGAAAGCTCTCTTCCTATTTATCTTACATTTGTTGTGGGCACACTGAAAGTGTCATGGGTGCTCCCCAGGCTGTGCAGTCTTTACTTGAGCGGATCCTCCCACTTTGCATACTGTCCTCTGTTTCCCAAGTCCCAAGTTCATGGAGATGGAGCCAGGACAGATGCAGAACGACACTCTCCGGCTCAGAACTACTGCAGCCTCTCACCCTAAGGTTTTGTCTTACAGTCAAATTTGTTTCTCACAACTCCCTTTGCCCGTAGAATGAATTATTTTCTAGGAGGTTCCTTCATCCCCCCAAGCAAACTTAAAGAAGCCCAGAAGGCCACCCGCCAGTCCCTTAAGCCTGCCCAGACTTGCTTACATCTCAGGAGGCGACACACAGTCCCAGAGACAGCTCTCCCCCCACATTCACACTCAGAGTCCACTTGTCGCTTATGAACGTGGGATCGTGTTCGTATGCACAGTCTTTACCATGTTTTTTAAAACATACTCTGTCACCCATGTTTTCTATGTCATTAAAAAACATGATGCTTCAGTCCTATACAGATTTCTATTTTATGAACACGCCATCATACATTTAACTAAATTCCAATTACAAGACATAGATGTTTCTAACTTTCCTGTAAAATATAATTGCAGTGAACATTCTTTAATAAAAACTCGATATTTCCCCATGGTTACTTTCAAACAATAAATAGCAACAAATGGAAATATTTTGTCTTGATCTGTACACCAAGTTGTCTTCCAGAAAGTTTGAAATAATCTTTATTTCCAGCAGTGTATGAGAGACTAATTCATTATGCTTTAGCCAGTACTGATTGCTATAATTTTTAATTTTTTTCAATGGGCTAGAAAAAAGTATCTTATCTAAATTTATATTTCTTTTAGTAAAAACAAGTTTCAACATTTTTCCCCTGTAGTTATTGCTCAGTTTTATTTTTTCTTTTGTTAAAAAACATCTTTTCATATTTTAAAAAAACCTTGTATCCAACATCTCCAATGTTATCCACAACAGTTAAAAAAATTCTTTAAATATAAAAGAAAAAAAAGGTTCACATAATTTAAAAAAAATATTTTAATCACTACTTTATGCTTCATCTGGTTTAAAAAATGAAAAATTAACAGTACAGTTATGTCCCCATGGACCCCTCTTGATCATACTCCTCTCCTTCTCAACCTCTCCCCCCAACCCAGAAGTAAGGTTTACACATAAACACATACACACACATGTGCATGCATGCCCCCCAATCATACATTTATGTATCTACATGAACATATTTTAAATATCATTTTCATAAATAGTATTATACCTTTTATACTCTTGTTATTGAAAAATCAAATATCATATAAAGGTTGTTAGAATAAGGAACCCATTATGCATCTTTAACAATGATCAAGTAATGAGCAATCTTACTTCATTTATACCCTCAAGCCACACACCCCACCCCTGTATTATTTTGAAGCAAATTCAGACATCTGCAAATGTCTCAGAATGTATCTTTAAAAGGTAAAGACTCTTTCCAAAGCACACACACAATATCGTTGTCATACTTGAAAATATGAACAATAATATTTTTATCAGAAAATATAAAGTATTCCAATTTCCAGTTTCCTTATATTTTTTTGTTAAGTTTCTTTATCAGAATCAAAATCAAATCCACACATTGTGATTGGTTTCATATTTTTTATTCATTTTTATATTGATGTTTTCATCTTTTTCACTGATTTTTAAGAATTACTCATATAGTATGCATATTTCCCTGTTACATGGTTAATACTACTGTGATGTTTGCCTTTATAGTTCCTTGAGTTTTTGATTTGTAGAAGTTATTTTAAAAATTTTGGTGATCAACTCAACTTCTTCCTTTTTCAGGTGTTTCTTAGGAAGATCCTTTTCACCCCAGGATCAGATTTTCATCTATGTTTTATGCTGATTAATTTTAATATTTCTGTTTTTATATTTAACTCTTTTATATATATACAACTTAAAATTATATTTATTATATTATGAATTAGTGCTTTAACAGTACTATCTCCAAAACAGCTTCTTTGTAGGGACATCCTGTTTTCAGATGAGGATATTGACTCTCGCAGATATTTTTTTACACAACCAAATAAAGCCTAGAATTTAAACCTCCCCTATCTTAAGCTAAGTCCATTACTCTTATCTCTTCTTATTTTTCTTTCTAAACCATAAAGAAATGGGTGGGGGTCTGAATGATCTGAAGAATTGCTCGGCTATAGGGATTTCAAGAGCAACTTGCTTGAGATGAACCAACTAACAAACCAACCCAGAAGAAATCATTATTTTCCAGAACAGGAATATAGTTTTCCATCCAGAAAACTGAAGGAATATTACAGTGTTCTAGATCAGGGTTTGTAATAGAGTCAAATATAAAAAACATACCTTCTATTCCAGTGTTTGGTAAAACTGTACGAAAGTCTCTCAGAAATCTAGCCCCCTAGTTAATAACACTAACCCTAAATCACTGTTTACAATGTGCCAACTACTATTCTGAGGGCTTTCAGTTCAGTTCAGTTCAGTTCAGTCGCTCAGTCGTGTCCGACTCTTTGCCACCCATGAATCACAGCACGCCAGGCCTCCCTGTCCATCACCAACTCCCGGAGTTCACTCAAACTCATGTCCACAGAGTCGGTGATGCCATCCAGCCATCTCATTCTCTGTCGCCCCCTTCTCCTCCCACCCCCAACCTTTCCCAGCATCAGAGTCTTTTCCAGTGAGTCAACTCGTCCCATGAGGTGGCCAAAGTATTGCAGTTTCAGCTTTAGCATCAGTCCTTCCAATGCACACTCAGGATTGATCTCCTTTAGAATGGACTGGTTGGATCTCCTTGCAGTCCAAGGGACTCTCAAGAGTCTTCTCCAGCACCACAGTTCAAAAGCATCAATTCTTTGGCGCTCAGCTTTCTTCACAGTCCAACTTTCACATCCATACATGACCACTGGAAAAACAATAGCCTTGACTAGACGGACCTTGGTTGGCAAAGTAATGTCTCTGCTTTTTAATAGACTATCTAGGTTGGTCATAACTTTCCTTCCAAGGAGTAAGCGTCTTTTAATTTCATGGCTTTACATGCACTGATTTACCAAAACCTCACAGTATCTCTGTGATGTTTGTCCTTTCTTTGAAATCCCCAATTTACAGGTAGGGAATTGAAGCATGGAGAAAATAAGTAACTTATACAAGTTTTATAAAGAGATAAGAAGCAGTAAAGCTAGGATTTGAACTTTGGCAGCCTGGTTTTAGAATCTGCACAACCTGCTTCTTACAGTAATTGTAATGTGTGGTCCCAAGGCAGTGGTCACAGGTGCTAATCTGGCATAAATAGGCTTTGGAGCAATCTTGAGCTCTCCACACCTGGCAGATGTATTTAGTGGTATCATACCAGGAAGACATATTCTGATATCCTGATTCCAAACAATGCTATGTATTCCAACTGCCTAACAGTCTACACCCACACTCTTTTCTTTTAGAATTGTTCAGTTGCTCAGTCGTGTCTGACTCTTTGTGACCCCAGGGACTGAAGCATGGCAGGCTTCCCTGTCCTTCACTGTCTCCCAGAATTTGCTCAAACTCATGTCCATTGAGTCAATGATGCCGTCCAATCATCTCATCCTCTGTCGCCCCCTTCTCCTCCTGCCCTCAATCTTTCTCAGCATCAGTGTTCAACTCCTTGTGACTCCAGGGGCTGTAGCCTGCCAGGCTCCTCTGTCCATGGGATTTTCCAGGCAAGAATACTGGGTGGATTGCCATTTCTTCTTCCAGGGGATCTTCCCAACATAGGAATGGAACCCAAGTCTCTTGCATCTTCTGCATTGACAGTGGATTCTTTACCACTGTCACCTGGGAAGCCCATATACATACATACATACACATATATATGTATGCATAAATTCAAGGACACCTTTGATCGTATCTACAGAAAGCAGGTCTCTAAAGAGAAACAATCAGAAACATAGAGACCTTTAGTGACAAAAGTAGTTAAATAATGAGATTAAGAGTGAGTGAGAAAGAGAAGAGAGAGTGACACATAAGGCTGACAGTTTTATTGTGACCCCTAAGGCACAAGGCTTATTATAGACAATGAACTATATTTGTTTGAAGTTTCAATTTTATTTTGATCAAAAGCAGCTATTATCTCAACAAACTCCAGCCACAGCCTTTTTGGTTGAAAGACCAAATGGCTGGCTGCTCAGGTACTGTTGAATGTCTGAGTATGTTTGGACAACTGAATGCAACAGGAAAAAAGTCACAAGTCAGCCATTTTTGCTCCTGTGTGAGTAGAAGAAATAAGCCTATATAATGAGCCCTTGAGATCAATAGGAAGAGCCTATTATAACACTGCAGCCCAAAGCTGCATTTTTACTGTCTTTTCAGGAGCTGCTAAACTTAAAAAAAAAAAAAAAGCAGAGAGAAAGCAGTTACACTTGGTACAACGTTCTAACCACGGATGCCAGGTAGTGCCCACTGAATTTCAAGCTTGACTAAATCACACATTTCAGTAAAGACCCTCTTCCCTCCAAAGCCTGTGGCTGAATTATCTGAAGGAAGCTACAGCTGCCAAAACCCACAAAGACTGTAATACATTTAAGCATCAAATTCCAACCTGCCATTTCATATCAAGGTAGCAAAGTAGTGTCAACACCGGGGCTTCCATAAATTTGTGCGCAAGTCTGTGGCAGATTATGGCCAGATATAAGGTGAAGGTAGTGGGGAGGGATATGGCATCCAATAGCAGCTTCTCCAGAGAAGGCAATGGCAACCCACTCCAGTTCTCTTGCCTGGAAAATCCCATGGACGGAGGAGCCTGGTGGGCTGCAGTCCATGGGGTTGCTACAAGTCGGACACGACTGAGCGACTTCACTTTCACTTTTCACTTTCATGCATTGGAGAAGGAAATGGCAACCCACTCCAGTGTTCTTGCCTGGAGAATCCCAGGGACAGGGGAGCCTGGTGAGCTGCCATCTATGGGGTTGCACAGAGTTGGACACGACTGAAGCGACTTAGCAGCAGCAGCAGCTGCTTCTCCTTTGTATAAGAATGTTCTGGAAAACTTGAGGAAACCACTTAATTTCTCTGGGTCTTGACTCCTTACCCACAAAGCAGGATAGTTTAATGAGACATTAATTTATGTCTATTCTCACTTCAAAGGAATAAATGGGTAATTTCTGAGCAGTTAATGCCAACATTTTGTATTCTGAGTTTGTTGCCCAAGGAGAAATAAATAGCTTTTCTGTGTCTGAGCAGTCTTCTTAAATGTATCTGCACTTGGATCTTTGGTGGGAGGGAGTTGGTTCTGCCCAAGGTATGGGAGTTGTGGTGGGTGGGAAAGGATGGGTTCTACACTTGGACAAGAGAGTGATGGACGGTTGAGGGAAAGACTCAGCCCTGGGGCAGAGTTGAATTCCCAGTGGTTGAGAAGATAGAGGAGTAGTGAGACTTCAATGTCATGAAGATAAGAATCCTGTCACTACCCAACCCAGGATGTAGCAAGGCCAACATGTGGATTCTTAGGACTGAACAATCAGGGCTATGCCTTCAGGACCAAAGCAAGGATCATAGTGGTTAGGGGCAACATGGAGAGAGAGGATGTTGAGCTGTGTTGAGTGGAGTTCAGTTGCTCAGTCATGTCCGACTCTTTGTGACCCCATGAACTGCAGCACACCAGGCCTCCTTGTCCATCACCAACTCCCGGAGTTTACTCAAACTCATGTCCATTGAGTCAGTGATGCCAACCAACCATCTCATACTTTGTCGTCCCCTTCTTCCACCTTCAATCTTTCCCAGAATCAGGGTCTTTTCAAATGAGTCATTTCTTCACATAAGGTGGCCAAAGTATTGGAGTCTCAGCTTCACAATCAGTCCTTCCAGTGAATATTCAGGACTGATTTCCTTTAGGATTGACTGGTTGGATCTCCTTGCAGTCCAAGGGACTCTCAAGAGTCTTCTCCAACACCACAGTTCAAAAGCATCAATTCTTCAGCACTCAGCTTTCTTTATAGTCCAACTCTCACATCCATACATGACTAATGGAAAAACCATAGCTTTGACTAGACAGACCTTTGTTGGCAAAGTAATGTCTCTGTTTTTTAATATGCTGTCTAGTTTGGTCATAGCTTTTCTTCCAAGGAGCAAGTGTCTTTTAATTTCATGGCTGCAGTCACCATCTGCAGTTGATTTTGGATAAAGTGTGTCACTGTTTTCATTGCTTCCCCATCTATTTGCCATGAACTGATGGGACCAGATGCCATGATCTTAATTTTTCTGAATGTTGAGTTTTTTAAGTCAACTTTTTCACTCTTCTCTTTCACTCTCATCAAGAGGCTCTTTAGTTCTTCTTATATATCTGCCATAAGGGTGGTGTCTTCTGCATATCTGAGGTTACTGATGTTTCTCCAAGAAATCTTGACTCCATCTTGTGCTTCATCCAGCCCAGCGTTTCTCATGATGTACTCTGCATGTAAGTTAAATAAGCAGGGTGACAAAATACAGCCTTGACGTACTCCTTTCCTTATTTGGAACCAGTCTGTTGTTCAATGCCCAGTTCTAACTGTTGCTTTCTGACCTGCATAGAGGTTTCTCAAGAGGCATTTAAGGTGGTCTGGTATTCCCATCTCTTTAGGAATTTTCCACAGTTTGTTATGATCCACACAGTCAAAGACTTTGACATAGTCAATAAAGCAGATGTTTTTATGGAACTCTCTTGCTTTTTTGATGATCCAGCAGATGTTGGCAATTTGATCTCTGGTTCCTCTGCCTTTGCTAAATCCAGCTTGAATATCTGGAAGTTCACAGTTCATGTATGGTTGAAGCCTGGTTTGGAGAATTTTGAGCATTACTAGCGTGTGAGATGAGTACAATTGTGCGGTAATTTGAGCATTCTTTGGCATTGCCTTTATTTGGGATTGGAATGAAAACTGACCTTTTCCAGTCCTGTGGCCACTGCTAAGTTTTCCAAATTTGCTGGCATATTGAGTGCAGCACTTGCACAGCATCTTCTTTTAGGATTTGAAAAATCTCAATGGGAATTCCATCACCTCCACTAGCTTTGTTCATAGTGATGCTTGCTAAGGCCCAGTTGACTTTGCATTCCAGGATGCCTGGCTCTAGATGAGTGATCACACCATCATGGTTATCTGGGTCATGAAGATCTTTTTTGTATAGTTCTGTGTATTCTTGCCACCTCTTCTTAATATCTTCTGCTTCTGTTAGGTCCATACCATTTCTGTCTTTTATTATGCCCATCTTTGCATGAAATGTTCCCTTGGTATCTCTAATTTTCTTGAAGAGATCTCCATTCTTTCCTATTCTATTGTTTTCCTCTATGTCTTTGGATTGATCACTGAGGAAGGCTTTCTTATCTCTCCTTGCTATTCTTTGGAACTCTGCATTCAAATGGGTATATCTCTCCTTTTCTCCATTGCCTTTCACTTCTTTTCTTTTCACAGCTATTTGTAAAGCCTCCTCTGACAACCATTTGACTTTTTTGCATTTATTTTTCTTGGGGAGGTTCTTGATCCCTGCCTCTTGTACAAAGTCATGAACCTCTGTCCATAGTTCTTCAGGCACTCTGTCTGTCAGATCTAATCCCTTGAATCTATTTCTCACTTCCACTGTATAATCATAAGGGCGGATGTGGAGAGCAGCAAAATGGTTCGACTTTGATACAACACTTTGTCGGTGAATATCTTACAGGGTTACTGCATTGGGTGCTCAGTTGCTCAGTTGTGTCCGACTCTTACGATGCTATGGACTGTAGCCTGCCAAGATCCTCTGTCCATGGGATTTTCCAGGCAGGAATACTGGAGTGGGTTGTAATTCCTTTCTCCAGAGGATCTTTTTGACCCAGGGATCCTACCTATGTCTCCTGCATGTCCTGCATTTGCAGGCCGATTCTTTACCACTAGCGCCACCTGGGAAGCCCTAAAGGATTATTCCTTTCCTTTCCGTCGCTCAGTCGTGTCCGACTCTTTGCGACCCCGTGGACTGTAGCCTACCAGGCTTCCCCGTCCATGGAATTCTCCAGGCAAGAATACTGGAGTGGGTTACCGTTTCCTTCTCCAGGGGATCTTCCCGACCCAGGGAACGAACCTGGGTCTCCCGCACTGGGGACAGATGCTTTAACCTCTGAGCCACCAGGGAAGCCCAAAAGGATTATTAATCAGTTCTTAATCAGATTTCTCCAGAGCGGAGGGCTTCCCTGGTGGCTTAGATGGTAAAGAATCTGCCTGCAATGCAGGAGACCTGAGTTTGATCCCTAAGTTGGGAAGATCCCCTGGAGAAGGGAATAGCTACTCACTCCAGTATTCCTTCCTGGAGAATTCCATGAGCAGAGGAGCAACACACACCACACAACATACTCATGTGAATGTAACGGCTAGAAAGTTTGAAATTTGTAGAGCAAACCAACAACCTGGAAATTCAGGAAAGAGTTGGTGCTACAGTCTCGAGTTAGGAATCTTCAGATTGGAAACAGACAGGATTCCTACATTGTAGTCTTTATAGGCATAATTTTTGCTTCTTCGGGAAACCTCAGTTTTTGTTCACCTGATTGAATGAAGCCACCAACATTTTGGAAAGTAATCTGCTTTACTCAAAGTCTACTGTTTTGTATATTAATCACATCTAAAAGAAAAACCCTTTGCAGCAACATCTATACTGTGTGTGTGTGAGTTGCTCAGTTGTGTCAAACCCTTTTGCGATCCCACACACTGAAGCTCACCAGGCTCCTCTGTCCATGGGATTCTGCAGCCAAGAATACTGGAGTGAGTTGCCATTCCCTTCTCCAGGGGATCTACCCGACCCAGGGTTCAAACCCAGTCTCTGTATTGCAGGCAGATTCTTTACCATCTGAGCCACCAGGGAAGCCCAACATTCTATACTGGGGCATGATAAAACAGCTGGGCATCATAGTTTAGCAAAACTGGTAAATTAACCATCATGTGTGGATGAAGCTGATGGAAAGCTAGAAGTCCTCCCCCAGTGTTTCCTGGTCTGTGTACAACCCTAAATCAAGGAAGAGGCTAGCACTCCAAATAATAAAGAATATATTTTCAACAATCCTATAGGTTGAAGGCCTAGAAAGATTTGACTTGTAAAAATTAAGACATTTTATCTTTTCTTATATTCAACGGTCATGGAGCAAATCCATAATACATATTATATATGTATATATCTTCAAGGTAACTTTCATCTATAAACAACCCATGATTTCATGATGTTATATTGCTATGACAAGTCTGAGATATTGTGTTAGATTGTTCTGTTTTCTATAGTAGTATTTTCCAGTTAAGTTGGAATTACATATCCTATTTTTAAGAAAATAGTTGTTCATTTTTTCTAGGTACAACTATTCTATGTATGGACTGGTGAAAGCCAATTCTGAAAATAATTTAAAATGTTATTGGCAGCTTTTTACTTAACATGAAGTAGATATATTCAATTCTGTTAGAACCTGCAACCTGAAAACATGCCAGATTTCTCATAATAGTAAAAGGAAATTACTATACATATCAACTAAAATTTTATTTGTAAGGTAATTAACCTTTTCATGAACAATCTCAGTAGGTCTGGTCTATATCATGTGATATGGTAATAATCTATTAATTACCATTCTGCAGTAATAATCACCTTCCATGATCCATAATACATATTATGGATCTCCAAAAAAGAAAGAGTTAGGCACATACCCCTAACTCACAACATTTATATGTACTGTTTATGTTATAAAAAAGTAACAAAACATAAATTACAACAAAAGCGAACAAAAATAGTTTTACTAAATCCAGATTATCATCCACATTAGGCATATAATTGGCATAAACCCTGACAAGACAAATAACATCCATTTACCTATGGCAAGATGTTGGTGAATAAATGGATTCAGCTATTAGGTTCAAAGACCTATGGTTATTATGTTGCTGGAACAAAACAGAAAAGGGCCATTTTACCCTTCTCTGGAAAGAAACAATCTTATTCTAGGAAACCAGTGGCTCACCAATTCACAGTTCTCCTTAACTCTGAGCTTAAGCTTTAAAACAACAAACACAAAAGCCTTCCACACTTACCCACTCACCGATCCACACACCCACACACAGAGTCTAATCAACATCTTTTTCCTCTGGAAAAGCACTAAAGGCCAGAAATGCTAATAACGTTTACAAGATAATCGCACCTAAGCTTCAGTTGATTACTCTAATATGGGACATGAGAGCAAAGGAAGGATGATGAAGCTATTCAAGCTGGTGATCTGAAGTGGTAACGTAAGAAGTGATGCTCGTGAGAGGCAGGGTGACAGTTGCTGCTGTTGTCAACTAAAATGAGAGCATTCCAAGAGAAATCATCCTGGTTCCTAGTCTCAGACTTGTCTGTATCCAGCTGCGTCTAATCCTCCAGAGGTCTTGTTCTTGAATTTCTCTATTTTTGGTTTGTATGTAGAATAATGTATTCAGGTCTCTATTTAACTGGATTCCAGAATGTTTACTGTGATGGAGGCAATGCTGTGAACTAAGGAACGAGCAGCACAGGGAGGGACACCATCATTTTCCTCACAGTGACAAACAGCAGCACAGGTTTCACTACTAAAACAATAGAGAAAATGCAGAGTGGCACAAGAGCCTAATCATTCCTTATTTTGTTCAAGTTACTTACTTATGAGACTATCCCCTTTAGTTCAGTGTAAACAAATTTAAAAACAGAGACAGGCGAAAAACATGGTGGAAGAGCACCCACGTATACATTCTTCCCGACTCCCGATCCCTGAAGGAAATGACAGAAAAGATTTCATTTGCTTGTTTCTCAAGAATAAATCTGTTTCAGCACTGGAAAATGAGAGAGGATGTCCAGAAAATTAAAGTTTCTAGGACGATAAATAGAAACAAAACGGAATCAGGTTGATGAAGAAACAAGGTTAGAGAAAACCTCAGGCTAAAACACGGGGAAGAGAACATTTTATGGTGTTGAAAGAATTTCAGTGATTTTTCCATACTCAGAGTCAACACATTCTTGAAATAGCTAGGCCAGTTGGGCACCTTCATTTTCTCTCCCTTCCCACTTATTCTGAGTGGCAGGGATTAGCAGTGTTTGTCCCTGGATAAAATCAGAAAAACCCTCTCTGGAGGGTGGATAATCTGCCACAGGAGGACGCAGGTTCCTCAGAGAACTGCCTGCCTTGGAGAAGCCGAGTAGAGATTGGGGGGCTCCTCTGGAACTCTACCACACACAAAGGGAAGAAAGAAAAAGGAAACATGTGTCTAATGACACTCATGGGACCCACCCCAAATCAAAGCTTTCTTAATTTTGGTAATAGGAGAACAGAGCTCATCAACCTCCCTAGCTTCTTCCTGCCTAGAATGAAACATGGCCTTTGGAATGCCCTGCCAAACACAAGTGTCACTCTTGGAGAAGCTAGTTGGGGAAACAAAGTAACACAATTCAGAAGAGATCTTAGCCAGCTGCCTCAGTTCAGTTCAGTTCAGTCGCTAAGTCATGTCCGACTCTTTGTGACCCCATGAATCACAGCATGCCAGGCCTCCCTGGTTATCACCAACTCCCGGAGTTCACTCAAACTCATGTCCATCAAGTCGGTGATGCCATCCAGCCATCTCATTCTTTGTCGTCCCCTTCTCCTCCTACCCCCAATCCCTCCCAGCATCATAGTCTTTTCCAGTGAGTCAACTCTTCACGTGAGGTGGCCAAAGTATTAGAGTATTAGAGTTTCAGCTTTAGCATCAGTCCTTCCAATGAACACCCAGGATTGATCTCCTTTAGGATGGACTGGTTGGATCTCCTTGCAGTCCAAGGGACTCTCAAGGGTCTTCTCCAGCACCACAGTTCAAAAGCTTCAATTCTTCGGCACTCAGCTTTCTTCACAGTCCAACTCTCACATGACCACTGGATAAACCATAGCCTCGACTAGATGGACCTTTGTGGGCAAAGTAATGTCTCTGCTTTTTAATATGCTATGTAGGTTAGTCATAACTTTCCTTTCAAGGAGTAAGGGTCTTTTAATTTAATGGCTGCAATCAGCATCTGCAGTGATTTTGGAGCCCAAAAATTAAAGTCTGACACTGTTTTCACTGTTTCCCCATCTATTTCCCATGAAGTGATGGGACCAGATGCCATGATCTTCGTTTTCTGAATGTTGAACTTCAAGCCAACTTTTTCACTC
The DNA here is from genome assembly GCF_049115385.1 of Moschus berezovskii. Lineage (NCBI taxonomy): Eukaryota > Metazoa > Chordata > Mammalia > Artiodactyla > Moschidae > Moschus > Moschus berezovskii. The sequence goes on along the minus strand of NC_142469.1, from coordinate 75,272,543 downwards.
TCCTCTTTCACTTTCATCAAGAGGCTTTTTAGTTCCTCTTCACTTTCTGCCATAACGGTGGTGTCATCTGCATATCTGAGGTTATTGATATTTATCCCGGCAATCTTGATTCCAGCTTGTGCTAGTCAACAGGTCTTTGTCATGTCTGATTAAGACAAAAGTGAGAAGACAGAATCACCTATATAAGAAATGTATATAAGTAAATTTGAAAATCTTGGTGAAAGGGAAGGTTTTCTAGAAAATACAAATGATTATGTTTGACTGGAAAGGAAGTAGAAGACCAGGATAGACCAATAAGCATAGAAGAGATTGGAACAAGTCAAAGATCAGTCTTAGAAAGGCACCAGTCTGAGACAGGTTTACAGGTGAGTTTTTCCAATCCTATGGGCATTTTTTTTTTCACATTTGCCTCTACATTTATCACAATTCCAATAAAAAGTCCTACAGAAGGTTGGAAGAAAATTAAGAAAACATCCGATAAGACTCTTCATGTAACTTAATTGGAAGTTATTTAAGTTTATCTGTAAGAGAAAATTTGAAAAAGGAAAAGCTGAGAAAGAAAAATCATGTATCAAAGTATAATATAAAATTATGTTTGGTGAAATTGGTATAGCACTATGAAAATAATAGAAAGCGGTGAGTAGAAAACAAGATCTCAAAACAGAACAATTATATATAAGAATTCAACTTATAGGAAAAGTAGATTTTCAAATCAGTGAGTGGTTATTAATCAACTATATAACCAATAAAACAATAACTTATTCATAACAGAGTTAGCTCTCAATGTACAACACAGACATACTCAAATAATTCTAGATTGTTCTAAAAGTTAAATCTTTAAAAATATATCAATGCATTTATAACCAGAGAATGTTTTTATAGTCTTGGTGTGGTAAAGAACTTCCAAGTCAATGCCCAATATCTGGAATCCATAAAGGAAAAGACTAATGGTGTTGACTGCTTAAAAAAATTAAAACTTTACATGATAAAGATACCATGAATAAAGTTAAATCTGGAAGTTATTTGCAAAACACAAAATGACAGATGAATAAGCTGTTCCAACAAATTGATTTTTAAAATTGGGTGAAAACTCCAAGAGAAAAAAAAGAAATATAAAGGACCAGTGAACAAATACAGATGCCCAGGCTCACTAATGAGGAGGAAACACAAATTATAACAAGAAAAGAATTTTTTTTTTACTATTCACATTGGCAAAAATTAAAAAGGATTGTTGCTCTCCAGGGTTGGCAAGGTTGTATGGAAATGAACATTGCATGTGGAATGGAGTTAAATTATTGCAGCTTTTCCTGAAGGACTCTTTTGTAATATTTATGTTTATTTAATATAGAAAAATATTCTCACATGAGCATGGAGAAATATATTCATCATAATGTTTAACAGAGAAAAATTGAAAACAAAAATTTACCAGTAGAGGAATAGTTCAGCACATTCCTAATATGGAATGCTAGGCAGAACTTAGTAAGTCTGTGTGTACTGATGGTGAGGGACAGGAAGGCCTGGCGTGCTGCAGTCCATGAGGTCACAAAGAGTCAGACGGGACTGGGTGGCTGAAGAACAACAACAGTGTACTGACGTGGAACTACCTGTAAAATACATCTGCAAACTGAAAAGAGTAAAGCTCTGTTTAGGGCTTATACTTTGATCCCAACTATATTAAAAGAAAAAATCCCAACCTATACATTTTTGTATGAATGTTTTATAAAAACAAGAAAGACATTATTAATGGTAATTTTGAGAAAGCAAGGTGGATTGTGGTAGCAGGAGGGTGCTGAAAAAGTATTCTATTTTTTGCACTGTGCACATATATTTTAAAATAATGTTTCATTAAGTAATGTATTTTTAAAATAATGAATATATATTTATGCATTAATTCAAGTTGCAAAGCAATGTATATAACCATGATAGTAGTAAAATTAAAAAAATAATAATTCAGGAGTTGTGTGAAACAGAACTTTGACTTCTTCATCCATATGATATGCATTACTAGAACTTTTTTACAATAAAGATGAATTCAAGTATTACTTGTATACCTTCAAAAATTAATTCATTAAAATATATAAGTTTAACACCCAAGACATATTGTTAAGTGACAAAACAAAAACAAATTGTAGAACAAAATTTACAGTAATATTTCTCCAAGGGAAAAGGTCTGGAAGTCTATGGACCAGAAACAAGGAAAATGTATTTGTGTACTATTAACATAATTCTCAAAAAAGAAAAAAAATAGTAAAAAGAAACTCATACTTTGTACAAATTCAGAAACTATTGCTTAGATACCTGGCTGCAGTGGGCAAAACTATAAGCATCATTTGGCCCCTGCTGCAGTAATCAGAGGGGATTCAGAGGTCATTCCAAGTTGACTCTGGACCCTGGTCATAGCTGATGGGCACAGGATTAGGCACGTGAGTCAAGCTGAGACAACTACCTGTTGATTTATTCAGTTTTGCCTGTTATAAAAAAATAATATAGTCTGGGCACTTTAAACAATAATTTCTTTCCCTCAGTTTTGGAGGCTGAGAAGTCCAAAATCCAGATGCCAGCAGATTCTGTGTCTGGTGCGAGTCCACTTCTTGGTTTGCAGATAGCCATCTGCTCATTGTATCCTCTCAAAGCTGAGAGCAGACAGAGAACAACTGCCTAGTGCTTCTTATAAGGGCACTAATCCCGTATGAGGGCTCCACCCTCATGACCTAATTACTTCTCAAAGGCTGCATTTCTAAATACTATCACACTGGGGATTAGAGTTTGGACTTAGAAATTTTGCAGGGACACAAACATCCAGTTTCTAACACCTGAAGGATAGGACTGAGAGAAAATCCATTTCTCCATGTAGCTGTACCTGTATGTAACTTCCGGCAAGTCTTGGAGCTGCAGGTATCATCCATCATTTCTCAACCTGTGCCTGAGGAGCAGAGGAGGCTGCTCGGCAGAGAAAGAAGCACTAATCAAGTGGCACAGATATGCTGAAATGAGATTTCTGGGAAAGAAGAGGACTTCCGAGATTTTCCCACATCTTGGTTTCCAAAGTTCTTGGTCTTCCACTACATTTCTCCTCTTGGGTTGAGGTCTTCTCTAACTTGAAAATTTCTCTTTCTGCTGCTCTTTGCAACCAGAGGAAGGCAATATCATCATTTCCCTGTCTGATCATTTATATTCCAGTAAATTGGGTCTGTTAGATTTTATGGTCCTTATGTTGTATCTATCCTATATAGATGAAATCTGCTATTTGATATTATTTCAAAGTTAAAATAATGGAAACAGATATATTTAAAGTGAAAATGTCCAAGTGGAGGGCATTTTCTGACTATCATTTTTTCTTTGTGTACCAAAGTAGTAAACCATTCTTAAAATTTTATACTATGGCCTTTCTGGGAGATTACTAGAAATGCTGAAATATAAGGCAGTGCCTCCCCTAAGTTCTCCTTCAGAAGTTAGTTGTTTTATGATTGAGTTCCTAGAAGTGCTCTCAATTACTCTATTTTAGACATATACAAAACGTGTTTGGTAAGGATGGGTAAGTCTGAAACACTGTCAATCAATTTTGGATGCTTATAGAAATCACCTGATAAAATAAGTAAAAAAGGACATAAAGAAATTAACTATTTAGTCATTATTTTTTGAGGGGGCAGAGTATGGCTTCATAACTGCTAGTATTAATTGTGGCTAAGACTTCAAAAAAAATCCCTTAAACAGGAAATACATGATTACATTGTGGAGGACGTCACAAATTTGTTACTTCTCAAAAAAAATGTAAAAGCTAATTCAAAACATAGGAAGAAGTTAAAAATAAAAGATACAAAACTACATTTATAATTTGATATAATATTTTAAAAACATTTATAAATAAAACAACATATAAGAAAGACTGCAAACAGTCTGCAAACAAATATTAATCTGAGATTAATTCTCCTTTTGATTTTTTCATTTTTTTACAGAAAGCATGTCTTACTTTTGTAATCAGAAATTAATTATAAAGTCAACACAAAATTTTCTAAAATATGGTTCCAAAGATTTCTGTATACATGATAGATTGGATTAATGTGTAACTTTCATACAACTACAAATATGGATTTATTTCTGAATTTGAATTAAATATTGAGAGTTATCTACTTTGTATTCTGTTAGATATCTTTTGTTACCATGGGAATATTCAGGTTCATAGCAATGTTACAGAAAACTTAATCCACATGTTAAGATTCATTTTTTAAGAAGATTGACATATAGTATTCAAAATATTTCAGCATACTTTGCTATTCTATAGAATACAAACTATCATTATTAAGATTGAGTAATTACTGATGCTTTTAAAAGTTATGGCATACTAAGTCAATGCTTAATAACTTAATTGGTCAGCAATTTGTTTGTATTTGTATTTCTAATGTAATTGTATTTTTCAAAATAAACCAAGTAGTTTATCTGTATTTCATTCAGATTAAGGTGATTTAAAAAATAAGTAGAAAAAATAATGTCTTCTGAATTGTTTAATTCATATTAAAGTGGTTTAAAAATTAAGTAGAACATATTTGAGGGGAAACCATATATGGTTGAAATAAAATTGTTTTTTTGAAATCAGTTTAGGGATCAAGTATATTTTGCTGTTGTCTTTGAGAAGAGGGAAAAAAGACTGAACCATGTGCTAGGTCAACCATGCATCATGTCCTCTCTAAAATGATGGGGACAGTGTAGTGAAGCACACAGTGGTGCTCAATAAAGGATGGATGGTGAGCAATCTGAAATGCCTACAGGTTGCGGTGACCGTCCATTCAGTTTCTTATACCTGTGTCTTTGTTCACTGTGTCCCTTCAGCCTGGAATACCTTCTCCTTCCCCCTTGTCCCTCCTCCCAGTTACCCCCATTTCTCCAGTCCCCTAGATCACTTCTTTATCCTCCAGGAAATCTCCTTTTCAAGGTTCCCTCCTCTAAAACACTGAGGTTATTTTTTCCCTGACACTCAGGCCATGTGATACTTTTAATACAGAGGTTTTAAAGCCCCAAGGGACTGTGGGCATGGGGAACACACTATAAGATCTTGGTCCCATTATGCCTGGAAGTGTCAAGAGAGTATCTCCCATGGGCTCTAGGTACCTGACCTTTCGATGAGGCTGTTCTTGATTTTGAGGCGGTCACTCAGATGCAGCTGTTTTGACTTAAGAGTCTTTGAAAGAGTCCCTCGGGTGCAACATGTTCCAAAGCAGGGGCATTTTGATGAGATGTTTGGACGAAACCTTATCTCAGTTTTTCCTGTTTAACAGTTTGTATTACTAGGTGATGATAAAAATAAACCACTTCACCATATCCTTGGGAAAACTCATCCAATTGTTCTCCTGTACGACAGGGGGTAGTCTATGATGGAGGGAGGCCAGAGATGAAAGGAGAACGGGCCTGGAACCCCTGGCAGAAACACGGTCACACAGTCTTGTTTCCTGTACTCGCTCATCTCAGGGAAGACCATCAATCATTCTAAGCACTGCATCTGCTCATCTCTGAGAATTCCCTTGCATCTTGAATGAGCTACATAAAATGTTCACATCTCTCCCTTAAAGACAGCAGGGAGGAGACTGTTTGGTCCACGTATTTGATCCTCATTCTCGGCACTGGATGGCACAATAATGCTCAATTAAATTTCTGACATTTCTCTCAGTAATACTAATAAAGCATGATTGCAATTGTAAAAATTTATTGTGAATAATAAATTTGTACTATAATTTCTTTAGAAGTTAACCCAATTCTATCAAATTATAGGAAAATTTTTTTCATTTATACAAGTAATACAAATCCATAAACATTCAAATTATATTTAATGAAGTGGAAAACGTAAATCTCTTATAATCTCGGTGAGCCTCAGAGCAGAGTACAGTTTAGGGATATTATACACACTGCCTGGGAAAAAAACAACAAACAGCAAAACCATGATTTCACAGCCCTCATGGGGTCAGCCAAAATGTGCACCACATCAAAGCAACTTAAGCTGTATCAATATATCCAGCTTCACAAACAGTCCCCTTGAAGATTCTGGGCTCTTCTCTTGCTTCACTCTGCCCACTCCCCTATTCCTCTACCCTCTGTCATTGTCCTTGGCTTCTGAAGTTAACAGAAGATGTTTCACCTCAGGGTGGCTGGTGTCCCAGGTGAGAACAATGGTGTCCATGTTGAGATGCTAGCTTTCAGGTCTTCCGACTCCATCAGTCTCAAGAGGCAGTGCTGAGTTCCCTCTCCCAGACTCTAGGCCACCGTTGGCCACTCAAAGGAAGCGCTGTGTGTGTTCCCCACTCCTTCCCCCTTCACCACTCTTACTTGACTCATGGAGCCCTTTAGAAAAACAGCTTTTTTAGCTTCTGATTGTTGTTGCTTTTTCCTTAAGACTTCAGAAAGTGTGCAGATAATCATTACGGTGAGAGATTGGCTCCTGACTTTGACACTGGGAGCTGCATGGTCTTATTTAACTGCATTAAACTCTCAGCACTTCTGGTTCCTCATCTGCAAAATGGAAATAGGAGTTACCATGCCTATTCCAGACCACAGAGTCATCGCAGTAAGCTAATTGTTGGGATGGGCTCTTGTGAAAAATGAACCAATTAAGACCACACAGAGTACCTAGAACAGTGTTCAGACATGGGCTAACACTTAGTAAATGTGACTTAGTATTTAAAAAGGAAAATAAAAAAAAGCTAATGGCCAGGGACAAGACTCCAGGCCACCCTAGTTCTCTCTATCCATTATTGTGCAGTTACACACAACACATGGTCCTTAAAGGCCACCTTATGTAATGAGACAATAGGCCAGATCCAGGTTTTATGTTTTCCACTGCTCAGCCAGAACCATCCTGTCCTGCTACATTATTCAGTTTCTTTTAATACCTCCCCTGCTAATCACCGAAAGCACAATTTATCTTTCCCATCCATGTTTCCCCAGCACCACAACAGCAATGGACACACAGCAGTATTGATAAGTGGATGAATGAATAGACGGACGTATAGTGGTGCTAATGTTTATACTGAAGACACAAGTGCTGCCTTAAATACTTTCATCCAAGACTACTCAGTTCCTCAAGTATATTTAAATGAATTTCATTTTATGAAGATTATACTGAATCTAGAGTAGAATTAAAATGAAACATACATGAGAACCTTCTTTCAAATGGGAAACTGGAAGTAAAAATATAAGGGAGATAAAGTATAAAAATGCACATGTTATCCCCAGAAAGACTGAGCACCAAATGAATACTTTTTCTGCCATAGGGTTTTGTTTCAGCATCATTATCCCACCATTTAGAGGATATGATGACTTATGGTCTTAAAATGAAACAGTATATCATTCAAGCCTTATTTTCATGAAGATATTTTCTTCTAATTAAATTCAATACCATCCAGTAGAAGAAGAGCTTATTCAACACGATACATCGAAATGCTTTTCCATGTAATAGAGAGCTCAAATAAAGGGTTCATGTTTTACTGTGATTCAAGGGAAAACACACTCTGGTTTATAGGCTTTCTATGGGCAAGCATTTTCTCTTAAATGAACAGTTTGAGCCTTATTTCATCACTGGAAAAGAAGCCTAAAACTGATTAATTTACCATGGCTCATAATGAAACATAATCTGAGAGATGAAAACAGTTTTCCTTGAAAAATATAGTGACCACCATTCTTTTAATTAGTGGCATTGAAGCCCACAAAACAAAGCAGGCCATTAAAAAAACCACAAAAATAAAAACAAAAAACCCTTAGACACACTTAAATTATTGATGGTAGGCCTCACCATGTTCTAGGAGTCTCTGTAATTTATTCAGCCAACGTTTAGGAAACCCCTGGATTGTGTCAAGTACAAGCTAAGCCCTGGAAACACAAAGATGAGGGAGAGAACACACAGGTGCTACTTTTAAGCAAATCACAGGCTAATAATTTTGGCACTTTTCTTCCCAAAATGTGATCCAATAAGAAGCCTAAAGGGAAACACCTGTATGCACATATACATACAGTTCTGTTTATTCACTACGGAAACATATTTGTTGGCTGTTGATTTAGTCAAAAGTAACGTAGCGAGAAAAACTGCATACATAATTTACAATTTTTCTCCAGAAAGCTTCTATCCTGAACTCATATCTGTGAGTGACAAACTCTACAAATAGTGATGGAGTAGTGGTGACAGTAGAAATCATCCAAAACAACAGTTAGCCAGAGTGAAACAAATCTTATTAACCAAAATCATCCTTAAGTGTTCAAAGCTTTTAAAAATTCATCTCAGTTTTAAGATGATTAAGACATGGAGAGGGAACTATATACGTAAAAACAGACAGAAGAAAGATTCAAAGTTAACAAAAATCACATCTTGTGCCCAGATCTTAGTTTCTAATAACATTCTCCAATAAAAAGAACCAGAGCTCTTTGGAGAGATGGCTGATTCTAACACTGGGGCTGGAAACACACAAGAAGAGCTTGGAGCAGACTGCAGTGACAGAAAGTAAGGAAGTGTTCCAAAAACAAAATGATGGGACATGTCAAAGGGACACAGAGGCTAACTCGAAGGCACTGGCAATGGCCAAAACCGAAACAACTTGAGCATCAGAATAGATAGCAACGTCCTGGACTATAACTCAAAGTACAAAGTAAATACCCACAAGTCCCTATGAAATAAGTAAATAAATGGAGGAAAAGAGACAAACATCTCATATAGAAGAATTTCAAATAATTTGTGTGCATACTTCCCACTTAAATGACCTAAGTGTAACTCCTTACCTTGTCAAGTGTGGGCTTTGCATGGCGACTTCCTTCCAAAGGATACTGTATGGAAAGAGGGGGAAAATATAACTTTACAGTGGAGAAATCTGGCAAACACCGCTTTGGTCAGGAATCTGGCAAATACTATCCTTGTGATGCAGATCCATGTCGACAGTGATAAGCCACGTGAACAGCATGTACCCTTGTTCTGAAGTTATGAGGATGGTACTTTCCCTTTGTGGTCTTCCTCACAAAAAAACCATAACCTCATTTTAATCATGAGAAAAACATCAGACAAACCCGAATTGAGGAACAGTTAACAAAACACCTGACCAGTATTCTTCAAAACCATCAACGTCTTCAAAAACAAGGGAGATCTGAGAAGCTGTCGCAGCCGAGAGGAGCACAGAAGGACACGATGCCTCAGTGTAACACGGAAAGCTGTGTGGGGTCCTGGAGCAGCAAAAGGACATTAGGTGAAAACTAAGGAAATCTGAACAGAGTAAGGACTTCAAGTAATAATAAGGTTCCAAAGTTTGCTTTCTTCAGTATAATTGTTCTGCAGTTTGTGCGCCTCCTGCTTGGTGGTTCTATAGTGGGCCTATTGAGTTACTAAATGATTATTCATTAGAAGGACTGATGCTGAAGCTGAAGCTCCAATACTTTGGCCAACTAATGCGAAGAGCTGACTCATTAGAAATGACCCTGATGCGGGGAAAGATTTAGGCAGGGGGAGAGAGGGACAACAGAGGACGAGATTGTTGGATGGCAATCAAAGACTCAACGGACATGAGTTTGAGCAAGCTCTGGGAGATGGTGATGGGCAGGGGTGATGGAGATGGCGATAGACAAGCCTGGGGTGCTGCAGTCCATGGGGTCACAAAAAGTCAGACATGACTGAGTGATTGAAAAACAACAAACATTTACTTTCAAGTTCTGACAAATGTACCAGAGTGAGTAAAGGGTACATGGGAACTCTGTCTTATCTTCGAAGCTTTGAAGCTACTCTAAAATTTCATATTTACTTTAAAATACACAAAAATCAAATACATAATGTCAGTAAAGAGTTGACACAATGATTTTCAATAAACAGTAATAGATCCATAAGTGTTAGAACAAATAATAAAAACTGACATTATCCTTTATTTACCATCTCATTCCTGGATTCTGTAATGTGCTTCAAATTAGCATATATCTCAAATACTTGGAAAACTAAGTGATAATACAGAATTTTAATACAGTGACTTGTATCTTTATATCTAAGTCTGCCCCCAATTTTTCTGGTTCCCCTTACTTCTCGATTTAAGGGACTTCAGACATTTTGATAAGTTTTTTAGCCATATAACTGCTAAAGCTATTGAATATTTTTATCTAAAGTTCACTTTTATAGTATGAATAATTTTCTCTGATTATTATATTTTTCCCCTGTTTTCTCATGTGATTAACTACTACACTGTGGTGTTGAAAGAACGTTAGAGGTCAAAACTGCTCAGACTATCAAGTGTGGAAGGAAATCTGGAAGGAATGGGCATTTGTATATGTATGGCTGATTCATTTTGCTGTACAGTAGAAACCAATACAGCATTGTAAAACAACTATATTCCAATAAAAATTAATTTTCAAAAAGTGTGGCCACATTTTATAAAAACCTGAAATAGTGAAAAATAAGCATGTTAAGGAGGTCCCAATTCGTGTATAAAGCTTCAAATGATGCCAATTCCTCAAATTAGAAATTGATGAAGAATAATTGGAAAGTTGATGAATCAAATGCATTTTAAATTGTGTTCACACTACTACCACATGGTGGCGCCACATCAGCTGGTGTAAAGACGGCAAACCCTGAATTTGCCTTGAATCGACTTTCTCATAATATGACTACCTCAGGAACACAGCCTATAATCTAATTCTGTCCTTCACTTTATAAATGAGATAACTGGAGTCCAGAAAGGTAAATTATTCCCCCTAGTTCACACAGCCATCTACTACTGAGTTGGGAACAGAATAGAATGTACTTCGCATTCCTTGGTTCTGTGCCATGTATACATATATTCACCTGTAGATTAATTTCTACAGTGACAAAATTTTGTGGGCAAAATGTACTTCTTAGTGTGACTATAAAGTTCATGCATATAAATACATGTCCAAAATATATTTACTAAAATCTTGACTAAGTATCATTATCCTTCTTTAGCTTTCTGGAGGTTTCTATACTCTGGCTTTTTCTTAGCAAAGATTTTGTAATGCAAGACAATTTAGGAGCCACTAAAAGAATGAATTAAAACTATACAAACTGACTTGGAGTGATTTTAAAAACTATTATCAAGTGAAAATATAGAAAAATTTAAAAATCATATCAGCTTAGTGTTAGCTGCTCAGTTGTGTGCGACTCTTGTGCAACCCCATGGACTGTAACTTGGTCAGGCTCCTCTGTCCATGGAATTCCCCAGGCAAGAATACTGGAGTGGGTTGCCATTCCTTTCTCCAGGGATCTTCCCGACCCAGGGATCGAATCCTACTTTTATAAACCAAATAATGATAAAATTAAAATACCTCATATGGTATGTATATAAATGTACATGTCTGTAAATTATGTCATATAGAATTATCTGAATATAGTGAAAAACATGGATGTTACAGAAAGTCTTTAATGTGAACTATCTTTTCAGTGAAAGGAGATTCATGTGAGGAGAAAGTAGAAGAAGATGGAAAGACAAACAAAAACAGGAAAAAATTATGCACAAAATTCCTCCATATGGTCACATTTATGCATTTATATAAAGTTTTAGTTATATATGTATAAATGTATACATTCAAATATTTTGCTTTAGAATAAAGGTTACTTTAAATAAGGACAAAAGAAAAATGAAAATCTAGAAAAACTATTTGTGATAAAAATGACAGCTAAGATAGTTAATATCCTAAAAATAACATTAAAAATCCTCCTAGAAAGCAATGAAAAATAAAACAACAATGGCCTAATAGTAAAGTTAATAACTTAATAGCTAAGACCACAAGAAGGCTATTTACATAAAAGAAAAATACAAATGCTTTTACATAAATATGCTTATTCCCATTTGTAATCGGGGAAATGCAAATAAAAACCACAATGAAATTCTGTTTCAAATTCATCATATTGGCAAAAAATTAATACATCCTAATGCCACATTCTAGCAAGGATGAAAAACAATGGGAACTCTTCTACCCTGCTGATGGGAGTATAAATTGGGGCAATTATTTCCAGAGCAATTTGGCAATGTGCAGTAAAGTTGAAGATGCCAAATCCCATGGCAGATCCACTCCCAGGCCTGAGTATTCCATTACAGAAACCTTTATAAGATGCAGAGACATTTACAAGAATGGTCATAGCAGCACTGTCTGAAAGAGCAACTGGAGAAAAAACTAAATGAACATCAACAGTAAAATAAATAAATTGTGGTGTATTTATTCAACGGAATATTGAGCACTAAGATGAATGAATGAATTTGAGCTATATAGATATCATGAATGCATTCTTATGAAATAATGTTGAGGATTAAAAACCACCCCTGAAGAATACATGCAGATAACACTGTATGAAATTTAAAAACATGCAAACTAATTATATACACATACATGTAGTTAGGCAGCACATATGTGTTATAAGGCATTAAAAAAAGTACTAAATTCAGGGCAGCAAATGCTTCTAAAAAGAAGAAATGAGGAAATTCAACTACAGAAAGGCACACAGTATTCTTCATCTGACTGATGATGTTTCAAAGCCCAATGGGATGTGCTTATTTTTTATTGTTATTATTATATTTGCATTTCTTATGTGTCTAAGTATTTTTTAGTAATAATTTTCCTATTACTTATTAATATTATCTTAGAAGAAGATACTCAACTCCCTCATAAGAACAGTACTTATTATGATAACAATGAGAAACTATTTTTCACTTATCACAATAGTAAAGAAAAGCATTTTGATAATAAATTGGTCTGGGAAGGATACAAGGGCACTAGTACTTTCAGGAGTTGTTGGGAGAATACATTTGTAGAACTTCTATCTATGAGACAATTTCGTGATATTTAGCAAAATTAAGTGCATACAAGGAGATCAAACCAGTCAATCCTAAAGAAAATCAACCATGAATATTCATTGGAAGGACTGATGCTGAAGTTGAAGCTCCAATACTTTGGCTACCTGATGTGAAGCGCCAACTCATTAGAAAAGACCTTGATGCTGGGAAAGACAGAAGGTAAAAGGAGAAGACGGTGGCAAAGGATGAGATGGGTAGATAGAATTACCAACTCAATGGATATGAACTTATGCAAACTCCAGGAGATAGTGGACAGGATAGCCTGGCATGCTGCAGTCCATGGGGTTGCAGGGAGTTAGACAACATACCATTTGAGCTAGCTTATCCATTTTAGAAATGTACTCTTTACTTACTCTTGGAAGAGTACACAAGGAGAAGCACATTTGCCTCACTGTGATAGCAAATGCCTAGGAACAAGCCAAACCACGTTCAGAAGAGGCTGGTTAGGAAACAAAATGATTCATTTAAACAAAGGATGTTACACAGAAGATGAAAAGAACGAGGAACAGCTGTATACATTGATACAGAATAGTGCCTCGGATAAGTTATGGGGGTTGGGGGTGGGTAAAGAACACCTCTCTGGTAATCAACATTTTGGTAACACTAGTGTCTTTACTACTTAGAACTGAGGCTTGGAGACAGGAGAGATGGATTTTTTTTTTCAATATTTCCATTTGTGTTTTGAATCTTGAATCTTACCTGTGTATTACCATCAAAGAAACTTCAAAAGGTTCAGAAGCACAGAATTTTTTAAAAAAGATTAAACATGAAAATAAAAACAAGAGGCACCACTCATCCGCTTCATTTCAAAGGCAGCACTGGAACTCAACATTTAATACTATAATGAAGCTGCATCAGATGTTTTACATCCAAGACCTAAGGCTTCAGTTAATTTAGAGTAAATGAGTAAGCAAAGGAGGAAAGTTTCCTTAAAAAATGGTACTGGTTGGCAAGCCCCAGGCCCAAGGGAGGAATCCCTAAGTAAAACTACAGACTTTCAACTTGCTCTCAGAAGGGGGCAGGGACTATAATGATTTAAACATAAACTTTAGCAATTTGAGTGAGATCCTGCTCTCAGAATTTTGCTGTTGTTGTTCAGTCCAAGTTGTGACTGACTCTCTGTGACTCCGTGAACTGCAGCACACCAGGCTTCCCTGTCCTCCACTATCTCTCAAAGTTTGCTCAAGCTCATGCCCATTGGGTCGGTGATGTCATCTAACCATCTCATCCTCTGTCACCCCCTTCTCCTCCTGCCCTCAGGTCTTTCCCAGCATCAGGATCTTTTTCAGCGAATCTGCTCTTTGTATCAGGTGAACAAAGTATTGGAGCTTCAGCTTCAGCATCAGAATTTTAAAGCCAATTGCTGCTGCTGCTGCTAAGTCACTTCAGTCGTGTCTGACTCTGTGTGACCCCATAGACAGCAGCCCACCAGGCTCCCCCGTCCCTGGGATTCTCCAGGCAAGAACACTGGAGTGGGTTGCCATTTCCTTCTCCAATGTGTGAAAGTGAAAAGTGAAAGTGAAGTCGCTCAGTCGTGTCCAACTCGTAGCGACCCCATGGACTGCAGCCTACCAGGCTCCTCCATCCATGGGATTTTCTTTTTTTTTTTAGGTAATTAATTTATTTTTTATTGGAGGCAAATTATTTTACAATATTATATTGGTTGGTTTTGCCATACATTAATATGAATTTGCCCCGGGTTTACATAAGTTCCCCCTCCTGAACCCCCCTCCCACCTCCCTCCTCCCTTTATCCTCCCTCTAGGTCATCCCCGCATGCCAGCCCCGAGCATCCTATAACATGCATTGACCCTGAACTAGTGATTCGTTTCACATATGACAACATATGTGTTTCAATGCCATTCTCCCAAATCATCCCACCCTCACCCTCTCCCATAGAGTCCCAAAGACTGTTCTATACATCTGTGTCTCTTTTGCTGACTCGTATACAGGGTTATCATTTGCATCTTTCTAAATTCCATATATATGTGTTAGTATACTGTATTGGTGTTTTTCTTTCTGGCTTACTTCACTCTGTATAATAGGCTCCAGTTTCATCCACCTCCTTAGAACTGATTCAAATGTATTCTTTTTAATGGCTGAATAATACTCCATTGTGTATATGTACCAAAGCTTTCTTATCCATTCATCTGCAGATGGACATGTAGGTTGCTTCCATGTCCTGGCTATTATAAACAGTGATGCAATGAACATTGGAGTACACGTGTCTCTTTCAATTCTGGTTTCCTCGGTGTGTATGCCCAGGAGTGCGATTGCTGGATGCTATCCAAAAGTCTACATGCAATAAATGCTGGAGAGGATGTGGAGAGAAAGTAACCCTCTTACACTGTTGGTGGGAATGCAAACTAGTACAGCCACTATGGAGAACAGTATGGAGATTCCTCAAAAAATTGGAAATAGAACTGCCATATGATCCATGGGATTTTCTAGGCAAGAATACTGGAGTGGCTTGCCATTGCCTTCTCCGTTAAAGCCAATTAATTAAGCTAAATACCTGCTTGTTATAAAAAGATGGAAAATCAACTTTCAAATAAGCAAAACTATACCATGATTCAATGAATTAAAAAGAAGTAAAAAATGAGGAATATATTCAGGTATTTTTTTAATTTTTAATATTCATTTTTATACAATTTTAAAGATTACTTTTCCATTTATGTGAAAGTCCATGTGAAAGTGAAAATTGCTCAATTGTGTCTGACTCTTGGGACCCCATGGACTATACAGTTGATGGAATTCTCCAGGTCAGAATATTGGAGTGGGTAGCCTTTCCCTTCTCCAGGGGATCTTCCCAAACCAGGGACTGAACCCAGGTCTACCACATTGCAGGCAGATTCTTTACCAGCTGAGCCATATTAAAAAATATCGGTATCTTCCCCGTATTGTACAATATGTCCCTGAGCCTATCTTACACCCAACACTTTGTACCTCCCACTCCCCTACCCTTATATTTTCCCTGCAACCACTGGGAAACACTAACTTGCTGTCTGTGAGTCTGCTTCTTTTATATTATATTCACTACTTTGTTGCATTTTTTAGATTCCACACATACATGATATCACATAGCATCTGTCTTTTTCTATCTGACATATTTCACTCAGCATAATGCCCTCCAAGTCCATCCATGTTGCTACCAATGGCAAAATTTCTTTCCTTTTTATGCTTGAGTAGTATTCCACTATATATATTTCCTTTATTCATTCACTTGTTGATGGACAATTAGGTTGCTTCCATGTCTTGGAAACTGTAAATAATGCTGCAATGAACACTGTGGTGTATGTATCTTTTTTAATTAGTTTTTTTTAGTATTTTCAGATATATACTCAGGACCGGAATTGCCAGGTTATATGGTAGTTCTATTTTTATTATTTTTTATTTCTTCTTTTAGTTCTTGTTAATTTTTAAAGATGATTCTTCCCTAGAATATTTTTCACTTTAAACGAATCATAGCTTTAAGATAAAAAGTTTTAGAAATACATGCATTGGGAAATAGAAAAAAATAATAGAAATATTGAATAAATCTAAAAATTGATTACTTGGAAACAAGAAAACAGATTTAGCTGATGCAACTAAGATAAGGGGAGAAATACACCATTAGGAAAGAAAATGGGAAACTAACTCAATTATAAGGAGTTATTTTGCTCAGCTGTGTGAAAAATAACTTGAAAATCTCTGATAGAGCAATTTATAGGAAAATATAAATTATCAAAACTAACCACAGAAGAGGTAGAAAATGTAAATAAAACCAGAAAAAAAATCACAAAAAGAGTCATCTTTTTCTCACTCTCCTCCTCCCAAAATGTACAAGGTCCAGCTATTTCATCAGAGTATTTTTCTGAAACTTTAAATAACAGAGGAACTCCAATCTAACTAAACTGCTCCAAAATATAGACAAATTGGGAAAACTTCCAAATTCTTTACGAGAAGCTACAATAATATTATGACCAAAATTTGACAGATACAAACAGAAAGCAACAGATCCATTTCACTTATGAGAAGTGATTTTTTTAATTCTACAAATTAATAGTCAGAAAAATTGATCATTTTTAAAAACAGTAATAGATTTTGACTAAATAAGAGTCATTTCAGAAACATAAGAATGCCTCAGTACTCCAGTTCAGTTCAGTTCAGTTCAGTCGCTCAGTCGTGTCCGACTCTCCGCGACCCCATGAATCACAGCACGCCAGGCCTCCCTGTCCATCACCAACTCCCGGAGTTCACTCAAACTCATGTCCACAGAGTCGGTGATGCCATCCAGCCATCTCATTCTCCGTCGTCCCCTTCTCCTCCCGCCCCCAACCTTTCCCAGCATCAGAGTCTTTTCCAGTGAGTCAACTCCTCGCATGAGGTAGCCAAAGTATTGCAGTTTCAGCTTCAGCATCAGTCCCTCCAACGAACATCCAGGATTGATCTTCTCTAGAATGGACTGGTTGGATCTCCTTGCAGTATAAGGGACTCTCAAGAGTCTTCTCCAACACCACAGTTCAAAAGCATCGATTCTTCGGCGATCAGCTTTCTTCACAGTCCAACTCTCATCTAATAATATATTTCACTATATTGACAAATGAGAAATATAATATACTCATCTTCACAGATGCTGAAAAAATGCTAAAATGTTAACATTTATTTAAACAATAACAAGATACATTAAAATTTTACTTGATAATATGATAATTCAGCAAAGTCCCTGGGACATATCCTTTCTATATACAAACAACAATTAGTTTAAAAATGTAAAAGATAAAATGAAATAACAACAAAAAGAATACTTGAGAATAGACGATAAAAAATGTGTAAAATTCTGTAAGTTCAGTTCAGTTCAGTTCAGTCGCTCAGTCGTGTCCGACTCTTTGCGACCCCATGAATCACAGCACGCCAGGCCTCCCTGTCCATCACCAACTCCTGGAGTTCACTCAAACTCATGTCCATCGAGTCAGTGATGCCAATCCAGCCATCTCATTCTCTGTCGTCCCCATCTCCTCCCACACCCAATCCCTCCCAGCATCAGACTCTTTTCCAGTGAGTCAACTCGTCACATTAGGTGGCCAAAGTACTGGAGTTTCAGCTTTAGCATCAGTCCTTCTAATAAAGCCAAGTTTAAAATTCTACTAAGGGACCAAAAAGAAAGATGTACAAGGTATACCCTAGTCTTACAGAGAAAGGAACATTTTATCTATTGTGTCTAAAGTAATGTATCATTTTTTTCATGATCTCAATAATATACAGCTAGCCAGTACTCTTGCCTAGAAAATCCCATGGATGGAGTCTGGTGGGCTGCAGTCCATGGGGTTGCTAAGGGTCGGACACGAGTGAGCGACTTCACTTTCACTTTTCCCTTTCCACTTTCACACATTGGAGAAGGAAATGGCAACCCACTCCAGTGTTCTTGCCTGGAGAATCCCAGGGACGGGGGAGCCTGGTGGGCTTCCGTCTATGGGGTCACACAGAGTCGGACACGACTGAAGTGACTTAGCAGCAGCAGCAGACCTTCTTAACTAAACAAGCTTGTAAACATCATATGTGAAGATAAGTATATGAGAATAGTTAGGAAAATTCTGTGAAAAAGAAATTCAGCCATGGGGCAAGATTACTCACCAATGATAGTAATTGAAATAGTGTTTTACTGCTACATGTACACACAAATGGACCAATGAAATAGAAGGGTGGATCTATTAATAGAATCTCCAAACAAGATTTAGTAAGTGATAGAGGTCAGATTTCACATCATTAGGGAAAATTAGAATGTTCAATAAATAATTCTGGGATAACTGATGTTTGAAAAAAAGAAGCTGAATTTTTACCCTACCTCTTACCTCAAAATAAATTGCAGATGGGTCAAATATTCATAACTTAAAATGGTAACATTATTATAAGAAAATGGGAAACCTTTAATGTAAACTCAGAAAAGAGAAAAATCTGCATCTCAAAATTTCTCTAGCCAAAATACATACAAAATACTGTGTCATGTTACAGACAAAATGTTAATAGCTTCGCATTTTAAAAGTTCCTACAAACGAGTCTTTTAAAGACTGTTAAACAGTCAGACTTTATTTTTTTGGGCTCCAAAATCACTGCAGATGCTGATTGCAGCCATGAAATTAAAAGACGCTTGCTCCTTGGAAGGAAAGTTATGACCAACCTTGATAGTATATTAAAAAGCAGAGACATTACTTTGCCGACCAAGGTCTGTCTAGTCAAGGCAATGGTTTTTCCTGTGGTCATGTATGGATGTGAGAGTTGGACTGTGAAGAAGGCTGATCGCCGAAGAATCGATGCTTTTGAACTGTGGTGTTGGAGAAGACTCTTGAGAGTCCCTTATACTGCAAGGAGATCCAACCAGTCCATTCTAGAGGAGATCAATCCTGGATGTTCATTGGAGGGACTGATGCTAAAGCTGAAACTGCAATACTTTGGCCACCTCATGCGAGGAGTTGACTCACTGGAAAAGACTCTGATGCTGGGAAAGGTTGGGGGCGGGAGGAGAAGGGGACGACAGAGAATGAGATGGCTGGATGGCATCACCGACTCTGTGGACATGAGTTTGAGTGTACTCCGGGAGTTGGTGATGGACAGGGAGGCCTGGCGTGCTGTGGTTCATGGGGTCGCAGGGAGTCGGACACGACTGAGCGACTGATCTGATCTGATCTGAAACACACTAGAAAACAGAAACAGTCCAAAAATGAAAAATGTGCTGTGTGCTAAGTCACTTCAATCATGTCTGATTCTGTGTGACCCCATGGACTGTAGCCTGCCAGGCTCCTCTGTCCATAGGATTCTCCAGGAAAGAATACTGAAGTTGGTTGTCATTTCCTTCTCCAGGGGATCTTCCCAACCAAGGGATTGAACCTGCATCTCTTACATCTTCTGCATTGGCAGGCAGGTTCTTTACCACTAACGCCACCTGGGAAACCCAATGAAAAATACAACTATTAAAATTTGAAAAGAAGTTCAATATCACTATAGGAAACTTGCCAGTTGAAATGAAAGTCAGATGCAGTTCACCATATTTCACCCTTTGTCTGTGCAAGATCAACAAATTTGATAACACACAGTTGTGACAAGGGTGTGGAGAAGCCCATACACTTGCACAGACTCTCTGGATGCCATCAGTTCAGTTCAGTTCAGTTCAGTTCAGTCACTCAGTCGTGTCTGACTCTTTGCGACCCCGTGAATCGCAGAACGCCAGGCCTCCCTGTCCATCACCAACTCCTGGAGTTCACTCAAACTCATGTCCATCGAGTTGGTGATGCCATCCAGCCATCTCATCCTCTGTCATCCCCTTCTCGTCCTGCCCCCAATCCCTCCCAGCATCAGGGTCTTTTCCAATGAGTCAACTCTTCGCATGAGGTGGCCAAAGTATTGGAGTTTCAGCCTCAGCATCAGTCCTACCAATGAACACCCAGGACTGGTCTCCTTTAGAATGGACTGGTTGGATCTCCTTGCAGTCCAAGGGACTCTCAAGAGTCTTCAACACCACAGTTCAAAAGCATCAATTCTTCAGTGCTCAGCCTTCTTCACAGTCTAACTCTCACATCCATACACGACCATGGGAAAAACCATAGCCTTGACTAGATGGACCTTTGTTGGCAAAGTAATATCTCTGTTTTTTAATATGCTATGTAGGTTGGTCATAACTTTCCTTCCAAGGAGTAAGCGTCTTTTAATTTCATGGATGCAATCAGCATCCGCAGTGATTTTGGAGCCCAGAAAAATAAAGTCTGACACTGTTTCCACTGTTTCCCCATCTATTTCCCATGAAGTGATGGCTATGGTTTTTCCAGTAGTTATGTATGGATGTGAGAGTTGGACTATAAAGAAAGTTGAGCACTGAAGAACTGATGCTTTTGAACTGTGATGTTGGAGAAGACTCTTGAGAGTCCCTTGGACTGCAAGCAGATCCAACCAGTCCATTCTAAAGGAGATCAGTCCTGGGTGTTCATTGGAAGGACTGATGTTGAAGCTAAAACTCCAGTACTTTGGCCACCTGATGCGAATAGCTGATTCATTTGAAAAGAACCTGATGCTGGGGAAGATTGAGGGCAGGAGAAGAAGGGGACGACAGAGGGTGAGATGGTTTGATGGTATCACCGACTCAATGGACATGGGTTTGGGTAGACTCCAGCAGTTGGTGATGGACAGGGAGGGCTGGCGTGCTGCGGTTCATGGGGTTGCAAAGAGTCAGACATGACTGAGCGACTGAATTGAACTGAATATGTAGGGCTTCCCGGGTGGCTCAGATGGCAAAGAATCTCCCTGAAATGCAGGAGACCCAGGTTCAATCCCTGGGTCAGGATGATCCCCTGGAGAAGGGAATGGCAAACCACTCCAGTGTTCTTGCCTAGAGAATTCCATGGACAGAGGAGCCTGGTAAGCTATAGTCACAAGGTCAGAAAGAGTCAGACATTGAGCAACTAACCCTTTATTTTGTAACTTTAAAAAATAAAACCTGTTCCCATGTTTTCTGAACTCTTGAGTTACTTGATACCAAGCTACTGTGTTTGTAAGTGCTAATTGAATTTCACTCCTCAGAACACATTAAGAAATCAGTAAAGCCAGTCATCAGTAGATTCAGAAGGTTAAGAAGTTGGTGGGGCATCTAAAACTCATGTCAAATGAGAAATGATTGAAGAAAATGACTTTTTTTTTTTCCTGTACAGCTTCAGAGGAAAGAACTGGGATCAGTGAGAGTAGTTATAGGAAGCAGAATTTGACTTACTGTAAGAAAGACATTTCCAGTGATGAGAACATTTTGAAAACTTACTGGGCTCTTTTATTGTTACTTGAGTGTTCCCTCTCTAGAAATGCTCAATCAAACGGCATTATAGCAAGAAATCCAATGCACTTTATCAGTGTCATCAGTCTACAATACAACTGTGTCTTTGAGTGAGCCTTTTAAAGAAGTCCACTCCCTGCCTGGTGTTTTTTATTCTATTCCCTCATCTTCCAAGTTAAGGTATCCAGAATTATGACAGTTCAGCAATGAAGCAAATGCTTATCTCTTGTAAATTTTAAATTACTCCTCTGACCTAAAAAATGCCTGGATAATGCTATTATTGACACCCTAGAAGTTCAAAGGTGTGGTCAGCACTATTTGTCATTTTTGTGCTGTGACCAAACTTCCTGAGGTTAATGGGCTTAGAAGACAGGGCATCATTTACCTAGTTATTAGCAATAAATTTTTTTTTAAATTTATTCCCATTTGAAAATTGTCTGATAACCTTTTCATTCACTGTTTAGCTACACTAACAAAGGAAGAATGTCCTGAAAATCCACATTTATAATTTAATCATGCTTCAGGAATGATCTCTACCCATTTATAAGAAAATCCAGACAGAATATCTTCACATTATTCTCTAAAGATCAATAACCAGACTCATCATCTCATAAAACTGGCTCTCCCATGTACTTTCCTTATTTTGGCTAATGATACCACTTTTTCCCCCAGATGTCCAGCCTTTAACTCTGAATTTCTACATAGTCAGTTGTCAAGCTGACAATAAATCACAATTGATAAGATATATTTTGAGGCTTCTGACTCCCCCCGCCCCAACCTATCATGTCTACCATGATCCATTTCCTGTACCTGATACTGATTGCTGATTCCACTCTAGCACTGATCTCAGCTATTAAAAGAGATGTGGTCCACCCTTACCAAGGACAGCCCATCCATAGAATGACCAGTGATCTGGGGAGAAAAGACCATCTGGGTCAATTAGCTGTCACTTGCAGGAACTTCAGAAAGACAACGAACTATTGCCAATTAGCTAGAGAAGTGGCAGCTGAGGGCTCACATGGCAACATCTGGGCTATAAAATTCTGAGGCACACATTAAAATTCTGAGTCAAGTTTAAGTTATGAACCAGAAAATTCTGGGCAAGTACAAGAAGATGATCAAATGGACTGGAGAAGGAGGCAGACCCACAAGGAGTTGCAGAAGCAAGCAATGAGGCATCTCTTCAGACAGTGCAGCCTTGGGACAAGGTTGGGTTTCCATCTCCAATTTCCTAATAGACTTGTCTTAATTAATTACAATTTTTTTCTTGAATACTCACCAAAGATTCATATGCCTTCAAATACTCCCACCCACCTTTATTTTGGCTAGCTTAAATGGCTCTCTTCTTGCAATCGAAAGAAAGTTTCTTTCACAGCCATCCCAACACTTCCTAGAATGGCCATCGCTCTAGTTTAAGCCATCATGATCTTTCATTTCACAGAAGTATTACAAAACTTCTTGCATTCATTTTCCTGTTTCCAACCCACTAGGTTGATCTTCAAAAAAACCCATCACTCTCTTGGTCAGAAACCATCTACAACTCCCCACTGTCTAGCTAATGAAGGATAAAATACTGTTGTTGCTATTTCATCTGCAGTTTTGTCTTCCACTATTTGTTAATACTCTCTCCTGACCTCACCTGATTATTTGCGTTAAGTGTCCGGACAAGTGTCCCAGTACACTACTGTGGGTCTGGTCCACTTCATTGTGTTCCATGGCCTACAGAAGTTCCTCATATGATCCTCTGTTTTTCAAGAGAACAGTGATGCATTTCATGATTTCAAATTGCATAAAAATATTTATAGATCTTTTGTCTAAGATGTTGCTCTTAAAGAGAAGTGCCTAAAATCTTTGTGTAATACTACATTAGAAAATAACATGAGTTTTTATAGATTAGCTATTGGAAAGTTATCTGTCAGTAAAATCCATCCTAAAATCTGCCTTTTCTCTGATTTTCCTGATTCATGAAATTAGCTTGTATTTCTCTATTTCCCAATGTTTCTTCATCTCCTATATTTTTTATTCCTCCTCACCATATGCTTATTTTCACACTCATTCTAGCTCTCTTCTTAGACTGTAATCTGTTTGAAGACAGGCCTTTTGTTTAACTCATACATTGATGGTCCCTGAAGTACCTAACATAGTTTTTTATCCAAAATAGTAGCTCAATAAATGATTTAACTTTTTAAAACTCACATTGATCAAATAAATATGAGTCTGAGGGATATATTGTTAACAAAGCTGACTTATCTACATCTCTAGGGATTAAAATCTACTACTTAACAGAACAAATGCACAAACTAATGTCAGTTATAGCACAGTGCTAAGTATAGACAAGACTTCAAATAGTACAGAGAAAAATTATATGGCTTTATAATTTAAAATTATAATTTTAATTTAATCATAATAATTTTAATTTAACCACTGAAATTTAATCATATTCTTCAAAGCATGTGTAACAGTTGGATAATAAGAATATAGTAAATTTCAAAGAATAAGATCTGATCAGCAGAGCTAAAGATTAATTCTATATCTCTTCTCAAACCTTTGCAGAAAATGCTCTCTTTCACTGACTCCAGAATATCTGCATTTTGCATGACAACAGACCCCTTTCTTTTGTGCCCACCAATCATAATATTGACTTCTTGGCCACAGAAATATATGTAAATTTGCAACATTAAAAAAAAATTTATTACCTAGCAACTGTTTACAAAGCTTTGGGTTAGATCCTCTGCAGAATACAAAACATTCACGGTATCTGCTGTGTGCTGAAGAAATGTGGAGTCTAATTGGGGAAACCAAATATAGGTACCTGAAAAGACTGCATTATAGCATAGCTGTATGATTGTTCCACTTATCTATTACTGCATAATAAGCCACCTGTCATATGAATAAGCCAAAGATGACCCTTGTATGTTGACCCCATGCTGTTTACATCTTCACAGTCGGCTGACTGTTAGCACGAAGCCTGCTGGCACTAAACTCAAATTTTACACATCCACTTTTAAAAATATATAGCCCAAAAGAGCATATTTTTAGCCATTGAGAGCCTGCCTGCTTGGTATAAAATCCATAAACTGTACCCAATATCTGATAGCCACATATTAAGACAAGGCAAGGGGCTATAAAAGACCTCAAGCTGTCACTGCCCTATTGAGCAGCTCACATCACCTAACGTGTAAGCTTGCTCTCTGATTTCCGTGTCCCGTGGAATTTCCTGTGTCCTCTTCCCTTTCTAAGTGGTGGCTTCATACCAGCTGCCACTGGAGGGTCTCCTGCCCTGAGGGACTTACACCTAAGTTTGTCAAAGCACTTCTTCACCAATAAGCTACTGCCACCACATGGTCTTGTTTTTTTCTTGATGAGCCCTGAGATCCTTGAACTAACTATACTACCCCAAAATGCAATGGTTTAAAAGAACAACATTTATTTGACTCAATTTGCAATTTGGATAGAGTGTAGTACGGGTGGCTTATCACTGATACACTTGGCATCAACTGGAGACTGAAACCATAGGTCCCCTTTCAAGATGGATTCTTAATTCATATGATTCTGTTCCTCTCTTTCTCTCCAGATGTAGTTAACCTCTAGGGCTTTGCCACATGGATTGGGCTGCTGCTGCTGCTGCTGCTGCTAAGTCACTTCAGTTGTGTCCGACTCTGTGTGACCCCATAGATGGAAGCCCACCAGGCTCCCCTGTCCCTGTGATTCTCCAGGCAAGAACACTGGAATGGGTATGGATTGGGCTACTTTGTGTTTATGCTCAGTCGCTCAGTCATGTTTGACTCTTTGTGACCCCACGGACTGTAACCCACCAGGCTCCTCTGTCCGTGGAATTTTACAGGCAAGAATACTGGGGCAGGTTGCCACTTCCTCCTCCAGGGGATCTTCCTGACCCAGGGACTGAACCCAAAGAGTCCACCTGCCAGTGCAGGAGATGCAAGAGACGCGGGTTCGATTCCTGGGTTGGGAAGATTCCCTGGAGGAAGAAATGGCAGCCCACTCCGGTACTCTTGTCTAGGAAATCCCAAGAACAGAGGCGCCTGGTGGGCTACAGTTAATGGGGTCTCAAAGAGTTGAACAGAACTGAGTGACTGAGCTATTTGTTTGTTATATGGTGGTTGGCTTCCTTAAAACAAGCATTCCAAGAGGCCCAGGAGGAAGCTACAAGGCTTCTTATGACCTAACCTCGGGATTTCCAGAATGACACTTAAGCTCATTGTTTGTCAAACAAGTCATTAAGGACAATTTCAATTCAAGGGAAGGAAAATTAGACTACTTCTCGAAGGAAGAAGTAGCAAAGAATTTTACATCATCTTTAATCCACCACAGTGATTATTTATGTATTAACGTACACTCAGTAATACAAATGAGAACTGCTTATATTCCTATATAGGGTTGGACAAACTACAGCCTGTGGGCCAAATCTGGCCCACTGCTTATTTTTATAAATAAAGTTTTATTGGAACACAGTCACACTCACTTGTTTCCATATTAGCCAGGGCTGTATTTGTGCTACAACCACAGAGTTGAGTAGTCAAAATCAAGACCCTGAAACTTGCACAATCAGAGATATTTACTATCTGGGCCTTCATAGGATAAATATGCTAACTGCTAATGTGTGATTTGAATTGCGTTTTTTGTTTGTTTTTTTTTTCAGGCAGCACTGTGCAGCATGAGGGATCTTAGTTCCCTAACCAGGAATCAAACCCATGCCTCCTGCACTGGGAGCATGGACTCTTAACCACTGGATTGCCAGGAAGTCCTGAATTGTTTTTTAAAATGTACTTGTTAACTGCAAAACTGCTTAGGAAAGGCCAGCTGACAAGCTTGCAACTTTCACACTGCCAGAGGTACACATACAGTGACTATCTGGAGCAGTAATGAGTCAGTTTTTTCTGTCACCAACAGATGGGGTCAACCATTGTGCTGTTTCCTTCAATCTTGACTACTATCCTTGGGAGGTTACTGTGTGTTTGCCAAATGTGTGTTTAAAGTGTTTTCAATCAGCATTTACCCAATCATGAGCAATGAGTGCAAAAAACAATTAAGTGTGCTAAAAGTGTTAGTAACAAAAGTGACATGTTTATGACAAAAAATAAAAGTAATTTTAAAAGGAAAAGTGATATGAGAATGCATTTGCTATTGTGCATATGGGACAAATCATTAGAAGGATGTCTTCCGAAGAATTAAGAATAAATATTGTGACACATGAAAAGTGCTTTGCTCTGTGATTGGAAGTAATCAACAGACAAATGTAAACATGGCACAATGAGAATACACAGGTGAGACTACAGGGCAATCTCAAAGCCTTCTATATAACATGTATTCTGGAGATGATGTTCAGAGTTTGCAAATTTGAAGGCCAACTATCCACAGTAAAAGGTCTTAAAACTTTTGATGAAAGATATATTTCCATAGGTGTAAATTTCTACTGAAATATGCACAATATCAAAATGACAAAAGATGTGAACGTCACAAAAACAATTCCCCATATTTGCAGAGATCAACTATTTCCCACTTAAGCAGACTTCCAAGGTATTCAAGACTGATTTTTTCTTTTTCTTCTTTATTAAGCTCTCTGGTAGCAGGCCTGGGGTAAAGAAGGAAAAAAGAATGCTACTTTCAGACTGCAAAGAACAAACTGGTTCTAATTTGTTGAAAATCCTTCCATGAACTGAGATGCCTTTTAGAACAAATCTGATATTAAATATTTTTAAAATGGAATTTCTGAATTTCAAATTCTATAGTTGAAAGCCACAAGGAAACAGACAAGCAAAACAGTATATACACTGAAACGTGTGATATCACATTTTGATCCAGTAACTTCTAAACATAATAACTTTCACTGTAAAGCTTGGAGCAAATTTTTGACATAATTGGTGATTCATTGTTATTAAAAAGGCTTTTATTAACAGCATCTACACATTTTAAATAAACTGAAAATTTTCTTGGATCAATGAAGCCAAAATAAAATTCAGGAACATTTTGAAAGCTGAAGACTTTCAGGGTCAACCATAACACTTAGCCTTTCTTTTTGTGCCCATCAAAATAGTCTCATGGTTTTTATTGAATGACTTTATTATAAGTTCTCATAAAATACTATCTTCATCTTTTTTAAACATGGAGATTCCACATAAGGTTACCTTTGGGAAAAAAGTGTTTTACCATTTAAAGACTTGAAAATCATGACTATAAATTACAGAAACTGTTGAGGATTTTTGAACAGGAAAGTTGCATAATAAAAGTGGTATTTTCGGAATATATTAATCTGGTTCTATGTCAGATGGATTGCCCAGAGACCAGTTAAAAAGATACTATGAACAGCGTCCTGTGAAAATAACCATTATAATACAATAGAAAATGGAACTAAGACCTATTATACCTCTTGGAAATCATGAGAGGAATAAAACAAAGTGGCTGAAATACTATGTTTATGTGCCAAATAGCTATGCTGAAAGGCTTTTTCACCTTCAAGCTCTATGACTTTCTTTATTTTTACTTCAAATAAAAAATGTAAAACAAAGGAAGAATTATACTTCAGAAAGTGTTCAGATAGACCCCTAATAAAGGGAAAAAGCACTTAGCAATTGTTATCCAACTTCATCCAAAATGCTTCCAGTTAGTTTAAGGGCATTGACCAGATATGAAAGCTTTCTGAACTTTTAACAATGAGATTCTCACCTGCATCCATTTTTTAACCTCAGAATCATTTTTCCTTGACGTTATAAAATTATTTTCAAAGATAACAAATATTCATATGTTTGATGTAGAAAAATTATAGAAATATATAGAAGCAAGCAAAAAATAAAACTACTTGTAACTTTACAGCCTAGATAGAATGGGTTTGGAAGTCTATATGCTTCTTACCGTATAGTCTTGTCAATATCATTCTATATAAATATATACAAATAAGCAAACAAGGTTCAAATAAAATAGGATTATACTCTACATTCAAGTAGATGTTTCAGAAGTGAGTCTCTTATGTATTATTAGTTAAATATTTGATGCTTTTGAACTGTGGTGTTGAAGAAGACTCTTGAGAGTCCCTTGGACTGCAAGGAGGTCAAACCAGTCAATCCTAAAGGAAATTAGTCCTCAATATTCATTGGAAAGACTAATGCTGAAGGTGAAGCTCCAATACTTTGGCTACCTGATGTAAAGAGCTGACTCCTTAGAAAAGACCCTGGGAAAGACTAATGGCAGGAGGAGAAGGGGATGCCAGAGGATGACATGGTTAAATGGCATCACTGACTCAATGGACATGAATTTGAGCAAGTTCCAGGAGTTGGTGATGGACAGAGAAGCCTGGAGTGCTGCAGTCCATGGGGTTGCAAAGAGTTGGACATGACTAAGCGACTGAACAACATTTGGCAACCAGGAAATAAATTCAACTTATATGCAGAGTACATCATGAGAAATGCTGGGCTGGATGAAGCACAAGCTGGAATCAAGATTGCTGGGAGAAATATCAATAACTTCAGATATGCAGATGACACCACCCTTATGGCAGAAAGCGAAGAACTAAAGAGCCTCTTGATCAAAGTGAAAGAGGAGAGTGAAAAAGTTGGCTTAAAACTCAACATTCAGAAAACTAAGATCATGGCATCTAGTCCCATCACTTCATGGCAAATAGATAGGAAACAATAGAAACAGTGACAGACTTTATTTTGAGGGGCTCCAAAATCACTGCAGATGGTGATTGCAACCATGAAATTAAAAGACGCTTACTCCTTGGAAGAAAAGTTACGACCAACCTAGACAGCATATTAAAAAGCAGAGACATTACTTTGCCAACAAAGGTCCATCTAGCCAAAGCTATGGTTTTTCCAGTGGTCATGTATAGATGTGAGAGTTGGGGTATAAAGAAAGCTGAGCACTGAAGAATTGATGCTCTTGAACCGTGGTGTTGGAGAAGACTCTTGAGAGTCCCTTGGACTGAAAGGAGATCCAACCAGTCCATCCCAAAGGAAATCAGCCCTGAATATTCATTGGAAGGACTGATGCTGAAGCTGAAGCTCCAATACTTTGGCCACCTGATGTGAAGAACTGACTCATTGGAAAAGACCTGACACTGGGAAAGATTGAGGGCAGGAGGAGAAGGGGATGACAGAGGATGAGACGGTTGGATGGCATCACCGACTCAATGGACATGAGGTTTAGTAAACTCTGAGAGTTGGCGATTGACAGGGATGCCTGGCTTGCTGCAGTCCATGGGGTCAGAAAGAGTCGGACATAACTGAGCAACTGAACTGAACTGAAGAATCAATGCCCAGAAATCTAGCATGTAATTTTAAGCAGACTATTTTGGAATTGAAATTTAAATCAAAGTATTGTCATAAGATGTACATAATCTCCAAAATAAAATAAATTTCATTTGCAGCTAATCATAGGTTGCAAAGTTAAGTGTTTATAAACACCAGTCCCTTTTAAACTTCAACACTGGTTTGGTCTCAGTGTAACCAGAATTTGGTATCACAGGGTCCATAGGAGCATCTCGCCATAGTGGAACTGAAATGGAGTTCCAATAGAGTATGTCTGTTCCTCCTCCAGAGCATCACTTGTCTGTGTTTTCAATTGATGGTTTCAGCCAGGCATGTTTCTGCTGTCTCAAATCGGTGTCTTCTCCAACAGTGCCAGCCATAGTCATCAGAACTTTGTTTCTCTCCTTCCCATTCTTCTGCTTACTGATACTCCCATCACCTGAGGCTACTGAACCCCTAGTGATTCACTGACTGTATCAAAGCACATGATCTGTTCCTGGAAGATCCAGGGACTGACTCCGTGTTCTGCATCTTTCTCCTGGCTTATGTTCAAGGGCTCTTGTTACCACAGCAATACCTTTATATACTATGGAGCTAACAATATAAATCCTGGAAGCCCTCATTAACACAGTTCCTCTTACAGCACTGATTGTGTGACATGAAACCTGACAACTGTGTGCGGCAAAGACATAGATTACATTAAAAACCACCAAAGCCCTTTTGTGTGCTTCACAATAGTACATTATCTCTGTGAATTAAAACCAGAGTATGCTAACCAACATCATTTTTTCATTATAAGCTTGGCAATAGTCAAAAAGTTGACTATTTCATCAGGTGTTGACTATATAGTCAGGTGTATAGCAAAGTGATATAGTCATATATATATATATATATATATATATACATGAATTAACAAAAGCAGTTCCCGTCTTTTGATGGGGTGCTCATGGTTTATAATATAAATGGCATTATTTTGAGAGAGGGATAAATTAGGTATGGCATTGGGTTTTTTTCTTTTTGCAGCCTGAGGCAGTTGTAAAATAACTTAATGTAGCTTTTTACAACTGTGTATTCTATAGTATTTTTTCTTTTGGTGAAATTTTAACTGTTAATGTTTTTGGCATTGTGCTTTGTACCATTTATTAAATAAAAATTTTAGAAAAAAAAAGTTGAACAACATTCTGCTTCTAAGGCTATGGGGTAATAGGTACTCTCATACATTGCTAGCTGAAGGACACAAAATACAACCACCATAAAGGACATTTTGGCAATATTTTTAATAGTTACAAATGTATTTACTCTTTGACCCAGCAATCTTACTTCTGGGAATATATCTTACCGACATATCTGCACACATCAAAATGATTTATGCCCAAGGTTATTCAATATTGCTTTGTTTGTAAAAGCAAAAGATTGGAAACAACCCAAGTTATCTATCAGCAGGGGAGTGGTTAATTAAACTATGGTACATAACCATAATGGAATATTAGGCATCTGCAAAAAATAGTGACGAAGCATGAGATGCACTGGTAGAGAAGGATCTCAAGGAGATATTATTAATGGTAAAAGTCAAGGTGAAGAAGAGGGCCACATTTTATATAGGAAATGGAAGAATCAATACCAGCAATTAAGTTAACTATGAGGGGTATGGGCTTTAGGAAGTAGAGTATGAAGCAGATGATTAGAAAGTGGTAAAAAAAATCTCAATGTATACTTTGTTAAATGCTTCTTAGTTTTTAAAAGCTCATTTGAATGTATTACCTATTAAAAACAAAAAATAAATAAATTTTTTGATTCCTTGTTTTAGTTCACTACAAGATCACAAGAGTCTTCTAATTCTTTTTTCTGGTTTAATCACTTTGAATAAGAACACTGAGACATCTTCTTAGATGAGCTTTCCTGGTATAAGGAAAAAGGTTAAAAAAGTATTAAATCAATGTACTGATAAATTACTATGAATATCATTTATTAGTTTTCCACTTTGTAGCATTAAGAATCTAAGAAAATCCTAAGCAACTCTGACTTTTCCAATTTTCTGACTCAGTCTTTTCTGAAAAGAGTGATAGGTCATCCGAAACTCCCTACTCCAAATACATCTATGTGGTCTTAAAAAGAGATGGAAAAATTATTTAAGCTTTGATATGGATAATTGTTATTTTATAAGTGCCACAAAATAAGCAGGAAACTGTAACGTGATTAAGCTAAGAGGCAGAGAATTGTCAAATATATAAGAATTTGTTTTTTAAAGCTTATTTATGCATCAAAGTATTAGCAATTTGAATACAATGGATGGCTTAATTGGATAAAACAGACATAATTCATTAACTTGACAGGATAATTTCAAATTGTCATTTACATGTGACCACACTGACATGTTTAGCTCTCATGGTAAGATCTTTCTAATAGAATTATGAGTCCTGATTCAAAGCAAGATTTCTATAATAAAATTGAAGCAAGACATGAGAACTAGAGACAGTATTAATTTTATGCTTTCAGAAGTATATACTATTATCATGTTATTATTATTTTAAAAAATGAAATGGAGTGACCTATATGGCAAGAATACACAGAAGATCTGTACAAAAAAGATCTTCACGACCAAGATAATTACGATGGTGTGATCACTCACCTAGAGCCAGACATCTTAATTGTGAAGTCAAGTGGGCCTTAGAAAGCATCACTACAAACAAAGCTAGTGGAGGTGATGGAATTCCAGTTGAGCTATTTCAAATCCTGAAAGATGATGCTGTGAAAGTGCTGCACTCAACATGCCAGCAAATTTGGAAAACTCAGCAGTGGCCACAGGACTGGAAAAGGTCAGTCTTCATTCCAATCCCAAAGAAAGGCAATGCCAAAGAATGCTCAAACTACCGCACAATTGCACTCATCACACACACTAGTAAAGTCATGCTAAAAATTCTCCAAGCCAGGCTTTAGCAATACGTGAACTATGAACTTCCAGATGTTCAAGCTGGTTTTAGAAATGGCAGAGGCACCAGAGATCAAATTACCAACATCCGCTGGATCATGGAAAAAGCAAGAGAGTTCCAGAAAAATCATCTATTTCTGCTTTATTGACTGTGCCAAAGCCTTTACTGTGTGGATCACAACAAACTGTGGAAAATTCTGAAAGAGATAGGAATATCAGACCACCTGATCTGCCTCTTGAGAAACCTGTATGCAGGTCAGGAAGCAACAGTTAGAACTGGACATGGAACAACGAACTGGTTCCAAATAGAAACAGGAGTACGTCAAGGTTGTATCTTGTCACACTGCTTATTTAACTTATATGCAGAGTACATCATGAGGAACGCTGGGCTGGAAGAAGCACAGGCTGGAATCAAGATTGCTGGGAGAAATACCAATAACCTCAGATATGCAGATGACATCACCCTTATGGCAGAAAGTGAAGAGGAACTAAAAAGCCTCTTGATGAGGGTGAAAGAGGAGAGTGAAAAAGTTGGCTTAAAGCTCAACATTCAGGAAACTAAGATCATGGCATCTGGTCCCATCACTTTATGGGAGATCGATGGGGAAACAGTGGAAACAGTGTCAGACTTTATTTTCGTGGGCTCCAAAATCACTGCAGATGCTGATTGCAGCCATGAAATTAAAAGACGCTTACTCCTTGGAAGGAAAGTTATGACCAACCTGCTGCTGCTACTGCTAAGTCACTTCAGTCGTGTCCGACTCTGTGTGACCCCATAGACGGAAGCCCACCAGGCTCCCCCGTCCCTGGGACTCTCCAGGCAAGAACACCGGAGTGGGTTGCCATTTCCTTCTCCAATGTGTGAAAGTGAAGTCACCCAGTCGAGTCCGACCCCTAGCGACCCCACGGACTGCAGCCTACCAGGCTCCTCCATCCATGGGATTTTCCAGGCAAGAGTACTGGAGTGGCTTGCCATTGCCTTCTCCGTATGACCAACCTAGATGCATATTAAAAAGCAGAGACATTACTTTGCCAACCAAGGTCCATCTAGTCAAGGCTATGGTTTTTCCCGTGGTCAGGTATGGATGTGAGAGTTGGACTGTGAAGAAAGCTGAGCGCCGAAGAATTGAAGCTTTTGAACTGTGATGTTGGAGGAGACTCTTGAGAGTCCCTTGGACTGCAAGGAGATCCAACCAGTCCATTCTAGAGGAGATCAGTCCTGGGTGTTCATTGAAAGGACTGATGTTGAAGCTGAAACTCCAATACTTTGGCCACCTCATACAAAGAGTGACTCACTGGAAAAGACTCTGATGCTTGAGGGATTGGAGGCAGGAGGAGAAGGGGACGACAGAGGATGAGATGGCTGGATGGCATCACCGACTCGATGGACATGAGTTTGGGTGAACTCCGGGAGTTGGTGATGGACAGGGAGGCCTGGCATGCTGTGATTCATAGGGTTGCAAAGAGTCGGACACGACTGAGTGACTGAACTGAACTGATATGGGAAAAGAATCTTAAAAAGAGGATATAGATATATGTATAAATGATTCACTTTGCTGTACAGCAGAAAGTAACACAATATTGTAAATCAACTATATTCCAATTTAAAAAAGAAATGATCACTAGCTGTGTGATTTCACAAAGGTGACTTAACCATTTCTTCTCCTTTTATTTTTATTTTTTTTACATCAGAATTTCCTTTTTCTTTTTTTAATTTTACAATATTTTATTGGTTGGTTTTGCCATACATTGACATGAATTTGCCCCAGGTGTACATGAGTTCCCCCTCCTGAACCCCCCTCTCACCTCCCTCCTCCCTTTATCCTCCGTGGGAATGACTTAACCATTTCTGAGCCTCAGTTTCCTCATTTGTTCACAAGATGATAGTAATCCCTTTTCATAGGGTTGTTGTAAGGAATAAATGAAACAATGCATTTGAAGTTGTGCTCAAACCATGTCTGGCATACAGTAAGTGCTCACTAAGTGGTGGCTATTATTTTGATCTTATTTGAATGTCAACAGTCTTATAACATGGTATGTATTGGTTTTTACTATTTAGTCACATATATGCATAACTAAGAGGGGCTTCCCTAGTGGCTCAGACGGTAAAGAATCTGCCTGCAATGCAGGAGAACCAGGTTCTAACCCTGGGTTGGGAAGATCCCCTGGAGAAAGAAATGGCTACCCACTCCAGTATAACTAAACATATATGTATATATAATTTATGACATGACATTACTGCTCTTATCACAGAAAATGCTTATGATTTGCTAATGGTAAAATTGGAATAGGAAATTTAATGAATGCTATGATTTAAAAGTGCGTGCATGGGACTTTTTGAAGGAGGTTGCCATTATCTCCATTACCTCCACCACAGTTTGATCTCTGGTCAAACAACAGGAAGGGAACACAGCCCTTCCCATCAACAGAAAATTGGACTAAAGATTTACTGAGCATGGCCCTGCCCATCAGAACAAGACCCAGTTTCTCCCTCAGTCTCTCCAATCAGGAAGCTTCCATAAGTCTCTTATCCTTATCCATCAGCGGGCGGAAG
Organism: Moschus berezovskii; assembly: GCF_049115385.1. Lineage (NCBI taxonomy): Eukaryota > Metazoa > Chordata > Mammalia > Artiodactyla > Moschidae > Moschus > Moschus berezovskii. Next base: position 75,237,194 of record NC_142469.1, on the reverse strand, counting down.
TAATGAAAACCACAATCACAGAAAACTAACCAAACTGATCAAATGAACCACAGCCTTGTCTAACTCAATGAAAATATGAGCCATGCCCTGTAGGGCCACCCAAATCAGAAGGGTCATGGTGGAGAGTTCTGACAAAATGTGGTTCACTGGAGAAAGGAATGGCAAACTACTTTAGTATTCTTGTCATGAGAATCCCATGAACAGTATGAAAAGGCAAAAAGATAGGACACTGAAAGATGAACACCCTAGGTCGGTCAGTGGGTGCACAATATGCTACTGGAGAAAAGTGGAGAAATAACTCCAGAAAGAATGAAGACGGAGCCAAAGCAAAAACAACACCCAGTTGTGGATGTGACTGGTGATTGAAGTGAAGTCCGATGCTGTAAAGAGCAATACTGCATAGGAACTTGGAACGTTAGGTCCATGAATCAAGGCAAATTGGAAGTGGTCAAACAGGAGATGGCAAGAGTGAACATAGACATTCTAGGAATCAGCGAACTAAGATGGACTGGAATGGGTGAATTTAACTCAGATGACCATTATAGCTACTACTATGGGCAGGAATCCCTTAGAAGAAATGGAGTAGCCATGATATACAACAGAAGAGTCCAAAATGCAGTACTTGTATGTAATCTCAAAAACGACAGAATGAGCTCTGTTCATTTCCAAGGCAAACCATTCAATATCACAGTAATCCAAGTCTATGTCCCAACCAATAATGCTGAAGAAGCTAAAGGTGAATGGTTCTATGAAGACCCACAAGACCTTTGAGAACTAACATCCAAAAAAGATGTCCTTTTCATTATAGAGAACTGGAATGCAAAACTGGGAAGGCAAGAATACCTGGAGTAAGAGGGAAATTTGGCCTTAGAGTACAAAATGAAGCAGGGCAAAGACTAACAGAGTTTTGCCAAGAGAACACACTGATCATAGCAAACACCCTCTTTCAACAACACAAGAGATGACTCTACACGTGGACATCACCAGATGGTCAACACCGAAATCAGATTGATTATATTCTTTGCAGCCAAAGATGGAAGAGCTCTATACAATCAGCAAAAACAAGACTGGGAGCTGACTGTGGCTCAGATCATGAACTCGTCATTGCAAAATTCAGACTTAAATGGAAGAAAGTAGAGAAAACTACTTGACCATTCAAGTATGATCTAAATCAAACCCCTTATGATTATACAGTGGAAGTGACAAATAGATTCAAGGGATTAGATTTGATAGAGTGCCTAAAGAACTATAGATGGAGGTTCGTGACATTGTACAGGAGACAGGGATCAAGACTATCCCCAAGAAAAATAAAGGCAAAAAGGCCAATTTGTCTGAGGAGGCCTTAAAATTGCTGAGAAAAGAGAAGCCAAAGGCAAAGGAGAAAAGGGCAGATATACCCATTTAAATGCAGTGTTCCAAAGAATAGCAAGGAGAGATAAGAAAGCCTTCCTCAGTGATCAATGCAAAGAAATAGAGGAAAACAATAGAATGGGAAAGACTAGAGCTCTCTTCAAGAAAATTAACGATACCAAGGGAACATTTCATGAAAAGATGGGCACAGTAAAGGACAGAAATGACATGAACCTAACAGAAGTATAAGATATTAAGAAGAGGTGGCAACAATACACAGAAGAACTATACAAAAAAGATCTTAATGACCCAGATAATCATGATGGTGTGATCACTCACCTAGAGCCAGACATCCTGGAATGCAAAGTCAAGTGGGTCTTAGGAAGCATCACTACAAACAAAGCTAGCGGAGGTGATGGAATTCTAGTTGAACTATTTCAAGTCCTAAAAAATGATGCTGTGAGTGTTACACTCAGTATGCCAGCAAATTTGGAAAACTCAGCAGTGGACACAGGACTGGAAAAGGTCAGTTTTCATTTCAATCCCAAAGAAGGGCAATGCCAAAGAATGTTCAAATTATCGCACAATTGCACTCATCTCACATGCTAGCAAAGGAATGCTCAAAATTCTCCAAGCCAGGCTTCAACAGTATGTGAACCATGAACTTCCAGATGTTCAAGCTGGATTTAGAAAAGGCAGAAGAATCAGAGATCAAATTGCCAACATCTGTTGGATCATCAAAAAAGCAAGAAAGTTCCAGAAAAACATCTACTTCTGCTTTATTGACTATGCCAAAGCCTTTGACTGTGAAAAATTCCTAAAGAGATGGGAATACCAGACCACTTTACCTGCCTCCTGAGAAATCTGTATGCAGGTCAAGAAGCAACAGTTAGAACCAGACATGGAACCACAGGCTGGCTCTAAATTGGGAAAGGAGTATGTCAAAGCTGTATATTGTCACCCTGCTTATTTAGCTTATATGCAGAGTACATCATGTGAAGTGCTGGGCAGGGTGAAGCACAATCTGGAATCAAGACTATTGGGAGAAATATCTAACCTCAGATATGCAGATGATACCACATTTATGGCAGAAAGTGAAGAGCCTCTTATTGAAGGTGAAGATGAGAGTGAAAAAGCTGGCTTAAAACTCAACACTGAGAAAACAAAGATCATGGCATCCAGTCCCATCACTTCATGGCAAATAGATGGGGAAACAGTGGAAACAGTAGCAGACTTTATTTTCTTGGGCTCCAAGATCACTGCAGATGGTGACTACAGCCATGAAATTAAAAGATGATTGCTCCTTGGAAGAATATGTATGACCAAACTAGACAGTATTTAAAAAGCAGAGACAATTTTGCCAACAAAGGTCCATCTAGTTAAAGCTATGGTTTTTCCAGTAGTCATGTATGGATGTGAGAGTTGGATATAAAGAAAGCTGAGCATGGAAGAATTGATGCTTTTGAACTGTGGTGTTGGAGAAGACTCTTGAGAGTCTCTTGGATTGCAAGGAGATCCAACCAGTCCATCCTAAAGGCAATCAGTTCTGAATATTCATTGGAAGGACTGATGCTGAACTGAAACTCCAATACTTTGGTCACCTGATGTGAAGAACTGACTTATTTGAAAAGACCCTGATGTTGGCAAAGATTGAAAGCAGGAGGAGAAGGGGACGACAGAGGACGAGATAGCTGGATGGCATCACCGCCTTGACAGACATGAGTTTGAGTAAGCTCCAGGAGTGGACAGGGAGGCCTGGCATGCTGCAATCCATGGGGTCGCAGAGTCGGACACAACTTAGAGACTGAACTGAAATGAACTGATGATTTAAAATATCTCTAGTAAAATAATAGCAAGATATATGTATAAGTATATTAATAGTTATAAGTATAGGGGTAGTAAAATTATAAACAATTACCCTTTTATTTTCTCTATTTCCTAAATGTTCTTTTTTAATATTTTTGTAACTCTCTAATGACAATAAACATAAGAAACTTGGTGGGAGCAGAAACAAATAAAATAAATTGTCAGAAAAGACATACTATTGGCCAAAAAGTTCAGTTGGGAAAACCTGAATTGGCCAATTCAATACCTTAACTTAGGTAATATTAATAATTGAGTGTCCATCCCCACCCCATCTGTCAAACAAGTATCCTGCATATACTACTGCAACTGAGAGTAAACTCTCTAGGCTTTGGTAATAAAACATACTCCTAGGGGGAAAGAGTGACTGTATCAGAAGACGCAAAGGAATATATAGTAGGAAGAAAGAAGAGAAAAAAAAATTACTATGTGTCAGATATCGCCAGTTGCCTCACTAACCTCTTTTCTTCTTTAGTGATAAAACCCCAAGTTTGTCACAATGGCAATGTACTCTGTTAAAAAAAGTTTTTTCCTGGATCCCCTTGTAGCACTGGGTGACCATGGGATCCACCTTATACAATGAAGTGTAATCAGGAATCACTGGAGAGACTTAGTGGGTCTGCTCTTGTGGTTTTCGTCCCTTCCTCCTTCTTCCTGCTAGCTACACAGATGTGTTGCCTGGTCACAGCCATCATTTTGCCATTGTGCTTATTAAAGTTACAAAAGGACCAAAAGTTTTAAGTTTGGCTCCCAGCCAGGCTCATCAAGTAGTTGTTCCTTCCTGGACAAGTCTTCTCGTTAGGAGAGAAAACTGAGTTCCTGAATGTGAAAGCTACCGTGAAAATATCATGCTTTTTGTAGCAAACAAATCCTATTACACATGAACTTTCAACCATGCCTAAAGCAGATCAGAGAGAAAGACACTCTCTTTTGAACTATGGCTTACAACAGGCAGAGTCAGAATTTAGAACTTAAAAGAGACTTGAAACAGGCAACACTGACATATTTTTTTTCACCATGCAGTCTTTCAGATATGTGTGGGCTGTGTTTCTGCAATGTCATCTAGAACCCATGATATTTGTGACCTTTTTTTAATGTAGAAAAGTATACATTAGACATGCCTATATGTTGACACTCTTCAACACCCTGAGTCTTGTTCTCTTGCAGCCCTTGGATTGTGTGTATGAATGCTAATAAGGCACAACTTGGGTTGCTTCAGGCAAAAAATGGTGTTCCACAGAATCAGTGATTTCCGCCAGCAGGAGAACACACTTTCAAGGAATATTCCACCTGGAAGCTGTCTTGCGTGCATGCGTGTGTGCTTAGTCACTTCAGTCATGTATGACTCTTTGCGATCCTATGGACTGTAGCCCACCAGGTGCCTCAGTCCATGGGATTCTCCAGGCAAGAATACTGCAGTGGGTTGCCATGCCCTTCTCCAGGGTATCTTCCCAACGCAGGGGTAGAATCCGCATTTCCTGCACTGCAGGCATTTTCTTTACCAACTGAGCCACCAGGGAAGCCAGGAAGCTGTCTCCTTCCCCCTACAAATTCAGACTGGTCTATAAAACTCCTCCCCTCACTATAACAGAAGAGAGACAGGACAAGAAAATCCCCAAAGAAAGGAGTCATTCCTGAGTATAAAAAAACTGTGACCCATCTGTCACAGAGGGCCGTCCTTCTGTTTCAGCAGAGTTTGCATTAGTGTGAGTGTGAGGTTGTTGTGAGCAATTGCATGGTGAGTCAGAACTCACTCCCAGGTGTATCTGACTCTCATGCTGTCACCACTACACACCATGGCTTCAGCCTCAACTGCTGACTAGGCTAAGGGTGAATCTTAAGAAGTTGCAGATAAGAGATGAAGGACTGTCAGCACAGCAATAGGAACTGGCCATTCAATACACACCTGAGATCCAGAATACCCTCCCTTCAGCACAGCAGAGAAGACAGAGCATCAAGGGGTCACACAGAGTGGTTAGTAAAGGACCAGAACCTGCATTAGGAGAAATCTCACAGGGCAGAGCTGCCCCATCCCCCTTCATCCCACAGGTATGTCTTCTCTGAGTTTGATCAGGTCATGATTATTTAGTGAGAGAGCAAAGAATGAGAATAGCAAGCACAATCTGTTGCACGGAAATAAATTAACCTGCACAGACAGCTCAACTGGAGAGGTACCATCTGATGTAATGGGGAAGCCTCGGGTCATCTGGGGTCCCATGGACTGTAGCCCACCAGGCTCTTCTGTCCATGGCATTGTCCAGACAAGAATACTGGAGTGGGCCACCATTCTCCTCCAGGGGATCTTCCCAACCAAGGGACTGAATCTTCATCTCTTGCGTCTTCTGCGTTGGCAGACGGGTTCTTTACCACTAGCACCACCATGTTGTTTACCAGTCAGGGTCCCCTGGCATGTAACAGCTGGCAAAATCAAACTGAGTAATTCACAGAGAGCTTAATAAAGGGACTGCAGACGACACCACCCTTATGGCAGAAAGTGAAGAACTAAGAGCCTCTTGATGAAAGTGAAAGAAGAGAGTGAAAAAGTTGGCTTAAAGATCAACATTCAGAAAACTAAGATCATGGCATCCAGTCCCATCACTTCATGGCAAATAGACGGGGAAACAGTGGTAACAGTTGCTGACTACTTTTCTGGGCTCCAAAATCACTGCGGATGCTGATTGCAGCCATGAAATTAAAAGATGCTTGCTCCTTGGAAGGAATGTTATGACCAACCTAGATAGCATATTAAAAAGCAGAGACATTACTTTGTCAACAAAGGTCCATCTAGTCAAGGCTATGGTTTTTCCAGTGGTCATGTATGGATGTGAGAGTTGGACTGTGAAGAAAGCTGAGCACCAAACAATTGATGCTTTTGAACTGTGGTGTTGGAGAAGACTCTTGAGAGTCCCTTGGACTGCAAGGAGATTCAACCAGTCTATCCTAAAGGAGATCAGTCGTGGGTGTTCATTGAAAGGAGTGATGTTGAAGCTGAAACTCCAATACTTTGGCCACCTGATGTGAAGAGCTGACTCATTTGAAAAGACCCTGATGCTGGGAAAGATTGAGGGCAGGAGGAGAAGGGGACGACAAAGGATCAGTTGGTTGGATGGCATCACCGACTCAATGGACATGGGTTTGGGTGGACTCCAGGAGTTGGTGATGGACAGGGAGGTCTGGTGTGCTGCAGTTCATGGGGTTGCAAAGAGTCGGACACGACTGAGCGACTGAACTGAACTGAGGCAAAAATGTGGATAAGGTTTAGAGAAAACAGGAAGGGGCATAACAACATGCTGCAACCTGTAGAAATCAGGAGGCTTCTACAGTCCGGTCTAAAAGGACAAGGGGAGCGAGTACTCTGGATGTAAAGGTGAAGCTCCTCACAGGACCTAAGTCCTCTGGGGGAAGAATAGCACTTCTGTGAGAAAACCTGGTAGCTAGAGACAGGGAATAAATACCATGATTTCCCTTGTCTCCTACCCTTGAGTTCCTGATGTTATTTGCAGGTTTCTGGGAAACAAGACAGGTGGAGAGTTGATCTCAAAGGACAAGCAGAAGATAACTAGCATATTTCATATGGTTCTAATGAAAAAACCCTTAACGAGACAACTTACAGAGACTTCAGCAACATTAAGAGACATAAGAGAGATGTTAGAGCACCCAGAAACTAGCAACAATGCCACCCCTAGAAGTGAAGGGAGTGCTTCCATAGTCACATAAACACAACACTCCCATTTCCCTGGGCTTCACACCTCTCTCCAGAAATGGCTGTCTCTTTCTGCCCCTTCCCATCAAACTTCCGAAAAACATGTTTTTTATCCACAGTTTCCATTTCCTTTGCCACCACTCATTCCTTACTGCTTCCACCCATAAAACTGGTCAGTACTGTTCTTGCTAACATCTTTGTGTCATAAATGCCAAGGATGCCCATTCATCTTAGGGTTTGGGGTTATAGTTTGACAGTGGTGTTTGCTCCCAACCATCAAGGATTGTTTTACTACACCACAGTTGTAAGAAAGAATAGGTCTAGAATGCAGGAGATCCTCTAGGGGTGACTCTTAGTGCTCCCGTATCCTGCGATTAAGTCAATGGAAAGCTACACTGACCCAAAACAGGCTACTGTTGGCCTAGACCCTTTAGGAATGAAGGTTTGAGTCATCCCACCAGGCAAGGAACCATGCCCATCTGAGGTTTTCCCTGGGGACAAAAGGAAGAGAGTATATCTGAAGAAGACAGTTAAACATAACTGCTATGACCATGAGATCAGTTGCAGAACAAGGACTGTAGTAGCTTTAAGTTTTCCTTACTTTTTCTTTCCCTCCAGCATTCCCCTATCATCTAAAATAAAATGTGTTGATAGTAATTAACCTTACATCTCAGTATTAAATTATAGAATTTTGACAGGAGATTGTGGCTCAGCTAGAAGAGGTGTGAACATCACTGAGAGGGAGAAAGGGATTTACATCAACTTTTGGGAGAAAGCACCCACGTGTCTTTTTGTTGCATGGAGAATATTTGCATCAAGTTAGGCAGAAGCGTGGAGAAGGCAATGGCAAACCACTCCAGTACTCTTGCCTAGAAAATCCCATGGATGGAGGAGCCTGGTGGGCTGCAGTCCGTGGGGTCGCTAAGGGTCGGATACGACTGAGAGACTTCACTTTCACACATTGGAGAAGGAAATGGCAACCCACTCCAGTGTTCTTGCCTGGAGAATCCCAGGGACGGGGGAGCCTGGTGGGCTGCCGTCAGTGGGGTCACACAGAGTCGGACACGACTGAAGTGACTTAGCAGCAGCAGCAGCAGCAGGCAGAAGCGTGGTTTGTTATTGTCTTTTTTGTAAAATGAAAGTGAAAAGTGAAACTTAGTCACTCAGTCGTGTCCTACTCTTCATGACCCCCATGGACTGTAGCCTGCCAGGCTCCTCTTGTCGGTTGAATTTCCCAGACAAGAATATTCGAGTGGGTTGCCATCCCCTTCTCCAGAGGATCTTCCCAGCCCAGGGAGTGAACCCAGGTCTCCTGCATTGTAGGCAGATTCTTTACTGTCTGAGCCACCAGGGAAGCCCTGTTTGTAAGATAAGTATGATCAAACGAGGTAGCTACAGATGCTACTTTGGCAGAGACATTACTTTGCCAACAAAGGTCCGTCTAGTCAAGGCTATGGTTTTGCCCGTGGTCATGTATGGATGTGAGAGTTGGACTGTGAAGAAAGCTGATCGCCGAAGAATTGATGCTTTTGCACTGTGGTGTTGGAGAAGACTCTTGAGAGTCCCTTGTACTGCAAGGAGATCCAACCAGTCCATTCTAGAGGAGATCAATCCTGAGTGTTCATTGGAAGGACTCATGCTAAAGTTGAAACTGCAATACTTTGGCCACCTCATGCGACGAGTTGACTCACTGGAAAAGACTCTGATGCTGGGAAAGGTTGGGGGCGGGAGGAGAAAGGGATGACAGAGAATGAGATGGCTGGATGGCATCACCGACTCTGTGGACATGAGTTTGAGTGAACTCCGGGAGTTGGTGATGGACAGGGAGGCCTGGCGTGCTGTGATTCATGGGGTCGCGGAGAGTCGGACACAACTGAGTGACTGAACTGAACTGAAACTGTGGTAGCTTTGTACAATTTTTAACTGTTTCTCAGATTTTCTTTTTCTGTCTGGTTCTGATTTAGCATTGGCCATAAGAGAAGCTTGCATGAGATATGGAAGGAAGATGTGAAGTTGCAGCTATATGTAATGTCAGTGAGGCTGGGTACCAGATTTTGTGGCAGTTCACATATCTTGTCACTGCTCTGTTAGCTCACCTTGTTGGTATGTGACAACATTTGGGCTGGATGCTCTTTCATCTCCTGCTAGCTCTCCTTCTTCATCATCTCCAAGTCCTAGCCAAATGCATGTACAGCTTCATGGTGGAAGGGCTAGCTTCTATTGCTGGTATCCCATCATACTGAGATTGGAGGTAGTAAGAAACAGACTCAGCTTTTGGCTTGCTACCAGACATATCTTTCTTTCCTGATTGCTGGACTAGCTAACCTAAAGCCATTTGGGGGTTTAATACTAGAACCAGAGGCAATGGCCAGCATAGACTGCTCCACTAGCTTCCATAATTGCATAAGATCTAATTGCTATAACAAATCATTCAAAGTGGCCCCACTTCGCTGATCAAGCCTAGAAACAAATATCTATACACTTGGAAATTTAAAAAAAAATTCAGAAACAATCATTCAAAGTATTTCATTGACATGTATCTCTAGTCCCATTTGTCTAAAGTAGCAGTCCTCCAGCTCTCTGTGTGTGTGTGTGGGGGGGTGTCTTTCATGACATTGACATTTTTAAAGAACCTGGGCCAGTTGTTTCGTAAATCTTTAACCTGGATAGATTATTCTTTCCTCATGATTAGATTTTGCTTAAAGATTTTGGCAGATGCACTGGATGAGAAGCAGTATTCTCTGCTCCGTGCTCACCTCAGAACACACTTGATCTGATGTCTCATTATTACTGATCTTGTTTGATCTCTTCACAAAACTGACCTCTGCCAGATTTCACCTTTTTTCCTTTGAAACGTACTTTTTTCCTTTGAAATTAATACATAACCTAGCAAATGAGATTATAATTTTGGATGCACCTCTGGTTCCCTAATAATCTTTCATCTAATCATTTTAGCATCCATTGATGATCAGTTATTACTATGAAGGTTACAAAATGGTGATTTGAAATTTCGTCATTCATTTTTTATCAGGTGGCACCCTTTTGTGAAGAAGACCCTTCCATTCTTCCACCTTCCCTTTTAATGTTTTTGCTATCAGCATGAACTCATGGATTCTTTTTTTTTAATGCCACCCATTGTAGTCCATTATGTCATTTTTCATTTTGTGCTCAAATTATAAAAAATTTAACCAGTTAATTGTTCCTTTAAGTAAGCAATGATGTTCAATAATGTTCTATAAGTTTCTTGGAGAAAGTATATACACCTTTTAATATATTTAATTCTAAATACTTCCATTTTTGTATTATGAGCGACTTCACTTTCACTTTTCGCTTTCACACATTGGAGAAGGAAATGGCAACCTACTCCAGTGTTCTTGCCTGGAGAATCCCAGGGACGGGGGAGCCTGGTGGGCTTCCTTCTATGGGGTCACACAGAGTCGGACACGACTGAAGTGACTTAGCAGCAGCAGCAGCATCTTTTAATTTCACTTCAGTATGGTTATTGCAAAAGTGAAATTAAATTTTCACTTCAGTATGGTTATTGCAGGCTTCCCTGATAGTTCAGCTGGTAAAGAATCCGCCTGCAACTCAGGAGACCCCTGTTGGATTCCTGGGTTGGGAAGATCTCCTGGAGAAGCAAAAAGCTACACACTCCAGTATTCTGGCCTGGAGAATTCCATGGACTGTTTAGTCCATTGGTTTGCAAACAGTCGAACACAACAGAACAACTTTCTCTTTCATGGTAATTGCAGATATGTTATATAGTACACAATTTTGTATATATATTCATCAATAATTCTACACTCAACTATTAATTTTAATAATTTCCATTTAAGATTCTTTTAAGAGAATTTTACTTTATTTTATTATTTTGGCTGCGGTGGGTCTTTGTGGCTATATGCGGGCTTTCTCTGGTTGCCATGAGCAGGGACTACTCTTCATTGTGATTTGTGGGTTTATCATCAGTTCAGTTCAGTTCAGTTCAGTCGCTCAGTCGTGTCCGACTCACTGCGACCCCATGAATCACAGCACGCCAGGCCTCCCTGTCCATCACCAACTCCCGGAGTTCACTCAAACTCAGGTCCATCAAGTCAGTGATGCCATCCAGCCATCTCATTCTCTGTCGTCCCCTTCTCTTCCTTCCCCCAACCTTTCCCAGCATCAGAGTCTTTTCCAGTGAGTCAACTCGTCGCATGAGGTGACCAAAGTATTGCAGTTTCAGCTTTAGCATGAGTCCTTCCAGTGAACACCCAGGATTGATCTCCTCTAGAATGGACTGGTTGGATCTCCTTGCAGTACAAGGGATTCTCAAGAGTCTTCTCCAGCACCACAGTGCAAAAGCATCAATTCTTCGGCGATCAGCTTTCTTCACAGTCCAACTCTCACATCCATACATGACCACGGGAAAAACCATAGCCTTGACTAGATGGACCTTTGTTGGCAAAGTAATGTCTCTGCTTTTTAATATACTATCTAGGTTGGTCATAACTTTCCCTCCAAAGAGTAAGTGTCTTTTAATTTCATGGCTGCAATCAGCATCTGCAGTGATTTTGGAGCCCACAAAAATAAAGTCTGACACGGTCTCCACTGTTTTTCCATCTATTTGCCATGAAGTGATGGGACCAGATGCCATGATCTTTGTTTCCTGAATGTTGAGCTTCAAGCCAAACTTTTCACTCTCCTCTTTCACTTTCATCAAGAGGCTTTAAGTTCCTCTTCACTTTCTGCCATAAGGGTGGTGTCATCTGCATATCTGAGGTTATTGATATTTCTCCCGGCAATCTTGATTCCAGCTTGTGCTTCTTCCAACCCAGGGTTCCTCATGATGTACTCTGCATATAAGTTAAATAAGCAAGGTGACAATATACAGCCTTGACGTACTCCTTTTCCTATTTGGAACCAGTCTGTTGTTCCATGTCCAATTCTGACTGTTGCTTCCTGACGTGCATACAGGTTTCTCAAGAGGCAGGTCAGGTGGTCTGGTATTCCCATCTCTTTCAGAATTTTCCACAATTTATTGTGATCCACACACTCAAAGGCTTTGGCATAGATAATGAAGCAGAAATAGACGTTTTTCTGGAACTCTCTTGCTTTCTCCATGATCCAGCGGATGTTGGCAATTTGATCTCTGATGCCTCTGCCTTTTCTAAAACCTGCTTGAACATCTGGGAGTTCATGGTTCACATATTGCTGAAGCCTGGCTTGGAGAATTTTGAGGATGACTTTACTAGCGTGTGAGATGAGTGCAATTGTGCGGTAGTTTGAGCATTCTTTGGCATTGCCTTTCTTTGGAATTGAAATGAAGACTGCCCTTTTCCAGTCCTGTGGCCACTGCTGAGTTTTCCAAATTTATTGGCATATTGAGTGCAGCACTTTCACAGCATCATCTTTCAAGATTTGAAAGAGCTCAACTGGAATTCCATCACCTCCACTAGCTTTGTTCGTCGTGATGCTTTCTAAGGCCCACTTGACTTCACATTTCAAGATGTCTGGCTCTAGGTCAGTGATCACATTATCATGACTATTTTGGTCATGAAGATCTTTTTTGTACAGTTCTTCTGTGTATTCTTGCCACCTCTTCTTAATATCTTCTGCTTCTGTTAGGTCCATACCATTTCTGTCCTTTATCGAGCCCATCTTTGCATGAAATATTCCCTTGGAATCTCTAATTTTCTTGAAGAGATCTCTTGTTCTTCCTATTCTGTTGTTTTCCTCTATTTCTTTGCATTGATCACTGAGAAAGGCTTTCTTATCTCTCCTTGCTATTCTTTGGAACTCTGCATTCAGATGCTTATATCTTTCCTTTTCTCCTCTGCTTTTCGCTTCTCTTCTTTTCACAGCTATTTGTAAGGCCTCCTCAGACAGCCATTTTGCTTTTTTGCATTTCTTTTCCATGGGGATGGTCTTGGTCCCTGTCTCCTGTACAATGTCACGAACCTCCGTCTAGAGTTCATCAGGCACTCTATCTATCAGATCTAGTCCCTTAAATCTATTTCTCACTTCTACTGTATAATCATAAGGGATTTTATTTAGGTCATATCTGAATGGTCTAGTGGTTTTCCCTTCTTTCTTCAATTTAAGTCTGAATTTGGCAATAAAGAGTTCATGATCTGAGCCACAGTCAGCTGTTGGTCTTGTTTTTGCTAACTGTATACAGCTTCTCTATCTTTGGCTGCAAAGAATATAATCAATCTGATTTTGGTGTTGACCATCTGGTGATGTCCATGTGTAGATTCTTCTCTTGTGTTGTTGAAAGAGGGTGTTTGCTATGATCAGTGCATTCTCTTGACAAAACTCTATTAGCCTTTGCCCTGCTTCATTCCATGCTCCAAGGCCAAATTTGCCTGTTACTCTAGGTGTTTCTTGACTTCCTACTTTTGCATTCCAGTCCCCTATAATGAAAAGGACATCTTTTCTGGGTGTTAGTTCTAAAAGGTCTTGTAGGTCTTCATAGAACCGTTCAACTTTGGCTTCTTCAGTGTTACTGGTTGGGGCATAGGCCTGGATTACTGTAATGTTGAATGGTTTGCCTTGGAAATGAACAGAAATCATTCTGTCATTTTTAAGATTGCATACAAGTACTGCATTTTGGACTCTTTTGTTGACCATGATGGCTACTCCATTTCTTCTAAGGGATTCCTGCCCACAGTAGTAGATATAATGGTCATCTGAGTTAAATTCACCCATTCCAGTCCATTTTAGTTCACTGATTCCTAGAATGTCTATGTTCACTCTTGCCATCTCCTGTTTGACCACTTCCAATTTGCCTTGATTCATGGACCTAACACTCCAGGTAAAGAGGCGCTGCTGAGAGGAGCTACCCCACACCTGAGGCCAGGGCCGGCGGCCGAGAGGAGCTACCCCATGTCCAATAGGCGGTGGCTGCGTGGGCGCAGGAGGGCCTAGAGGAACTACTCCACGTTCAAGGTCAGGAGGGGTGGCCTTGAGGAGATACCCCTCGTCCAAGGTAAGGTGCAGCAGCTGTGCTTTCTTGGAGCAGCTGTGAAGAGATATCCCACACCCAAGGTAAGAGAAACCCACATAAGACAGTAGGTACTGCGAGGGGGCATCAGAGGGCGGACACACTGAAATCATAATCACAGGAAATTAGTCGATCTGATCACATGGACCACAGCCGAATGTGGTCCACTGGAGAAGGGAATGGCAAACCACTTCAGTATACTTGCCTTGAGAACCCCATGAACAGTATCAAAGGGCAAAATGATAGGATACTGAATGAGGAATTCCCCAGGTCGGTAGGTGCCCCGTATGCTACTGGAGATCAGTGGAGAAATAACTCTAGAAGCAATGAAGGGATGGAGCAAAAGCAAAACCAATACCCAGTTGTGGATGTGACTGGTGATAGAAGCAAGGTCCGGTGCTATAAAGAGCAATATTCCATAGGGTTTCTCATCACAGTGGCTTTTCCTGTTGCAGAACACAGGCTCTAGGCCCATGGGCTTCAGCAGATGCAGTACGTAGGCTCAGTAGTTGTGGCACATGAGCTTAGCTGCACTGTGGCATGTGGGATCTTCCCAGACCAAGGATTGAACCAGTGTTCCTTGCATTACAAGGCAGATTCTTAACCATTGGACCACCAGGGAAACCTCTGCATCCAGATTTTGGACTTTCTGTTTTCCCAACCATAGTGTCTGAAAATGACAATAGTGTTGAAAGTTAAAATCTCTCAGTTATGTCCAGCTCTTTGTGACCACAATGACGGTAGCCTGGCAGGCTCCCTTGTCCATGGAATTCTCCAGGCAAGAATACTGGTGTAGGTTGCCATACCCTCCTCCAGGGGATCTTCCCAACCCAGGGATCAAACCCACCTGTCCTGCATTGCAGGCAGATTCTTTACCATCTGAACCACAGGGAAGCCCAAGAAAACTGGAGTGGGTAGCCTATCCCTTCTCCAGGGGATCTTCCTGACCCGAGGATTGAACAGGGGTCTCCTGCATTGCAGATGGATTAGGGAAGACCTTAACTTGTACTTTAGTTAAGATCTCTAACAAAATGTTGAAGAGAAGTGCTACCAGGCATTCTCATCAAATTCTCAATATTAAAGAGAAAGATGTTAATCCTCCATGATTAGGAATTTTTGCTGTAGGATTTGGTAGATACCCTCTATTGGATTAGTGATTTTCACTTTTATCATTAGTTTTTCAGGACATTTTAAAAAAATGTATATATATATATATGTATATATATAAAGGATGCTGAAATCCTAGCTTATATTTTAAAGATTTTGTAATTGAGTGGGATTGACCTTTAATTTTCCTTTCTGATAGTAAGCTGGTCTGGTTTTACTATGAAGGTTATGTTAGCTTACTGAAATGATTTGAGGAATCTTCTTTTTTTTTTTGTAATTAATTTATTTTTTATTGGAGGCAAATTATTTTACAATATTATATTGGTTGGTTTTGCCATACATTGAAATGAATTCGCCCCGGGTTTACATAATTTCCCCCTCCTGAAACCCCCTCCCACCTCCCTCCTCCCTTTATCCTCCCTCTGGGTCATCCCCGCATGCCAGCCCCGAGC
This sequence comes from Moschus berezovskii, assembly GCF_049115385.1. NCBI lineage: Eukaryota > Metazoa > Chordata > Mammalia > Artiodactyla > Moschidae > Moschus > Moschus berezovskii. The sequence continues at coordinate 75,221,737 of NC_142469.1, read as the reverse complement.
ATCCTATAACATGCATTGACCCTGAACTAGTGAATCTTCTTTTAGGTAAAATTAAGTCTAAGAAGATAGAGACATCTTCAAATATTTGACAGAATTCACATTTGAAGACATACGAATTCAGGGATTTTCTTGTATGGAAGGTTTTAGTGATTCAAATTCATTAGAAGAACTATACAAGAGAACTATTTTAGTTTTCTGCTTCTCTAGTGAATTTAATAAGATGCGTTTTTTGCTTTGAATTGGTCAAAAATTTCAAATTTGTCAGCACAACATTGTTCATATTTTCTCATTAACTTCTTAATGCATCTAATAATATCTCCCTCTTCATTCCTAACAGTAATAGTTTAGTTTCCTCTCTCTCTTTTTCTTATACACACACCACTCACATTCAGTAATAACAGAATTTTGACAGTTCAAACTTTCTGAAAACCACACTTCTGGCAGAGTTTGTTCTCTTTATTCTGTTTTCTATTTAACAAATTTCTGATCTTATCTTTATTATTTTCTTCTACTGCTTTTAAATTTATTTTTCTGAATTTTGTCTATCTTTTTGTAATAGATTCTTAACCCATTAAATTTCAGCTCCTGTTTTTCTAGTATACACATTTAATGCTGTACATTTTCTTCTAGGAACTATTTCATATTCTGTAACAATTAATTAGAAGTGACCCATGGGTTTGTTTGAAGCATATTTCTTAATTTATAGGCATGGGAATATTTCAGATACTTTAAAAAAATTACTCTTAGTTTAATTGTATGTGATTAGAAAATGTACTTTCAATTATTTCATTTCTTTGAAATGCACTGGAATTCATTTATGGCCAATATATATGGCCAATTTTTAAAATATTTCATTTGTTCTTGAAAAGAATGTATTAAACAATGGTAGAATTTGTTCCCTAGGTCAGTTTTTTGATTGAAAATAAGACCTTAGGGCTTATTTTCCAAATCTTATATAATCATGTTTGCATTTTTTATCAGTTGCTGAGAGAAATGTGTTAAAATCATGGGGTATAATTGTTGATTTCTCTTTTTGTTTCATTTAATTATTGTTTTTGAATAGTAGAATTTGAAACACTATTATTAGTGAAGACAAATATAAAATTATTATACCATCCTGGTAAGTGAAACCTCTTAATAAATATGAAATAATGATCTTTTCTCTAATATATATTTTGCTTTAAAATGTATATTATAAGTGTACTTCCATGGTATTTCTTTTTGCATCCATTCATTTTTAATCTTTTGTATACATATATTTGAGTTATTTCTTTTTCACAAACATCAAACAGTTGCATTTTTTATTCTTTCTGACAATCTCTGTCATTTAAACAGTCCATTTAGTCTACTTACATTTAATATAATTACTGTAGACATACATGGTGCAAATTTAGCAGCTTATTTTATACTTTCTATTTGTCTTACATATTCTGTTCACTTTGCTTTTTCTTGAAATTGATTGTGTGCGAGTATGTATTTAAATCACTTTGTACTCATTTTGTAGCTTGAGATTTATTCACTCTTTTCCTGGTGGCTCAGTTGGTAAAGAATCCACCTGCAATGCAGGAGACCTGGGTTTGATCCCTGGGTTGGGAAGATCCCCTGGAGAAGGGAAGGCTCTACCCACTCCAGTATTCTTGCCTGGAGAATTCCATGGACTGTATAGTCCATGGGGTTGCAAAGAGTGGGACACGACTGAGTGACTTTCACTTCACTTTCCTTTTGTTCAGTGCTTACCCCAGAAAGTTTAACTGTAGCCATGAAATTAAAAGATGCTTGCTCCTGGAGGAAAAGCTATGACCAACCTAGACAGCATATTAAAAAGCAGAGATATTATTTGCCAACAAAGGTCCATATAGTCAAAGCTATGATTTTTCCAGTAGTTATGAATGGATGTGAGAGTTGGACTATAAAGAAGGCTGACCACTGAAGAATTGATGCTTTTGAACTGCAGTGTTGGAGAAGACTCTTGAGAGTCCATTGGACTACAAGGAGATCCAACCAGCCCATCCTAAATGCAATCAGTCCTGAATATTCACTGGAAGGACTGATGCTGAAGCTGAAGCTCCAATCCTTTGGCCACCTGGTGCAAAGAGCTGACTCACTGGAAAAAACCCTGATGCTGGGAAAGACTGAGGGCAGAAGAAGGGGACAATAGAGGATGAGATGGTTGGATGGCATCACCGAGTCACTGGACATGAGTTTGAGCAAGCTCCGGGAGATGGTGAAGGACAGCGAAACCTGGTGTGATGCAGTCCATGGGGTTGCAAAGAGTCAGACACAACGGAGTGACTGAACAACCACAAAAATCAGCAAAAAAGTAATCACTACTTTTACCTTCCTTATGGAAAATATAAGATTTCTAAAACATTTGAACTCAGTTTACACCATCTTGATTCACATATTTTTAGTTGTAATTTTCTTTACATTTACCTTGAAAAAATTCCACTACTATTATCATTACAAGCTATATTTTCAATGCTCCTGTATGTTTACTCACATACTTACCATTATCTATATTCTTCATTTTTTTCAGTACCTAGACCTACTATCCTTATGCTGAAGTATACCTTTTAGCTGAAAACTAGTGAAATTATATTTTTAATATAATGAAAGAAAATGACTTCCAACTTAAGTCCAGTGAAAATAGATTTTAAGGGCAAAGGTAAAATAAATTCTTTAGGATTTTCTTTAACAAATTTCTACTTGTAGCAAGCTTGCACTGCATCTGTCTGAAAACAAATTTACTCTGTCTTTGCTCTTAAAATCTATTCTCACTGGATTTAACTTGGAAGTCACTTTCAGCATATTAAAAATCAGATCAGTTCAGTCACTCAGTCATGTCTGACTCTTTGAGACCCCATGGACTGCAGCATGCCAGGCTTCCCTGTCCATCACAAGCTCCCAGAGCTTGCTCAAACTCATATGCATCGAATCGGTGATGCCATCCAGCCATCTCATCCTCTATCGTACCCTTTTCCTCCTGCCTTCAATCTTTCCCGGGATCAGGCTCTTTTTAAATTAGTCAGTTCTTCACATCAGGTGGCCAAAGTATTGGAGTTTCAGCTTCAGCATCAATCCTTCCAATGAATATTCAGGACTGAATGCCTTTAGGATGGACTGATTGGATCTCCTTGCAGTCCAAGGGACTCTCAAGAGTCTTCTCCAATAAGTTAAATAAGCAGGGTGACAATATACAGTCTTGACGCACTCCTGTCCCGATTTGGAACCAGTCTGTTGTTCCATGTCCAGTTCTAACTGTTGCTTCCTGACCTGCACACAGATTTCTCAGGAGGCAGGTCAGGTGATCTGGTATTCCCATCTCTTTAAGAATTTTCCGGCTTGTTGTTATCCACACAGTGAAAGGCTTTGGTGTAGTCAATAAAGCAGAATTAGTAAATATATTTAACATTTCTTAAATATTAAAAATAAAAATACTAAAATATCATTTCACTATTTTTTAGCTTCTGTTAATAATATTGAAAATAGTCTACTATTCTCTTTTTAAAATAACCTAACCCTATTGTGGTGAATGGTGTTTCTTTAAGGTTGATGTTCATCCAGAACCTCAGAATGTGACCTTACATTGAAAGATGGTCTTTGTAGCACTAATAAGTTTAGAATCTCAAAAACAAAATCATCCTGTATTTGGTGTGGGCCCTAGATCTAATGACTTTTGCCCTGAGAAGAAGAGGAGAGGACACACAGAGACAGAGAGGCAAATGCCATGTGAAACAACTTATAAAGATAAAGACTGGAGTGGAGCAGCGACAAGCCAAGGAATGCCACAGATTGTTAGCTACCTGCAGGAGCTAGGAGAGAGGCACAAAACAGATTCTCACTTGGTACTTCAAAAAAGAATCAACCCTACCAACACCTTGATTTCAGATTCTGGTCTCCAGAACTTTTGGAACTATGATGGAATAAATTTTTGTTGCTTTAACCCACCCAGTTTGTGGCAATACATCATGGCTGCCCCAAGAAAACAAATACTATTTTTATGATTGCTTTAAGAATTTTTTTTCTTTGTCGTTGGTGTCCTGCAGCTTCACTGTGCTATATCTAACTGTGGGCCCTTTTTGATTTCTCCTACTTGGAATTTATTGAATGACTTCTCAGGGTTCCAATTTTTCTAATTTGATTTTGGTCTGGAAATTTCTGATTCAGTTATTGTCCTTTCAGTGTGTTATAGAGATCTTAAAAGATATTCTTTTCTAGATGTTTTGACTGTTTTTAGTGGGAGAGTTGGTGTAATTATGGAAGAGAAGTCTGTCAGAGTGATCTTTTAATAACCAAACCAGATCATGTCACTATTCTGCTTAATAATCTCTGATGGCTACTCACGAGGTTTACGATCAAACCCCAAATCCCACAGCAGACCCTGGTGATGATGGAGGGATCAAGCTCTTCCCTTGTCTTCCTGGAACATCCTCTCCCTGGCAAGCTCTGCTCTGGGCTGTGCTCCTGTATTGTCTGCAGTGAGACTGCAGAGGCTGATCCCATGGTAGGGAACAATTTCTGTTCTCGCTAGTCTTATTTTTACAGCTAAATTTTAATCATGTTTCATTTTTTTAATATTAGGCTTCTAGGACAAGCAAAAGCTTTTATCAAAGGAATTAAGAATAATTGGTAGAGCTAATGTTTTACATCAGAAAAGTTTCTCTATCTCTCACATCATACCATGCAAATATAATTGTTTCTCCCTCATTCAGGACAGTTCATTTTGATACATATTTATTGAGCAACTCTACATAACAAGTATCATGCAGGAAACAGGGTGTTTAAAGATGAATACAAAATTATTCTTTCACTTCCAGGACTTCAAAGTTTGTTGGGAAAGACAGATGATAAAAAAATAATTTTAGTACCTTTCTGTTCGATAAAGTTTTACAGATATGGATGACCAGGGGAGGGGAAATCAGCCAAGCTTGGGGTTTCAGAGAAGACTTTCTCAATATCTTTCCACCAGGTCTGGTGCAGTTCAATATCCCTGGAGTTTGTTCTGACTACATTGGACAGCAGGAAAGGTAATTTTAGAACTAAAGATGGTTTTGTCCTTTGGCAAGAACATAATCATTTATATTACTTAATTTAGCCAAGAGCTTTCTTTTTACACACAATAACTAATGAGTTGTCCATCCTGTCTCAATAGAGCAACTTGTAAAATAATGATATTATTAGGTCTATTGACTGGAGAGTGGACTTTGATAAACTTGTAAAGCAAAGTCTGCTCTATCTATCTCAAAAAAGAATTACTCTGCTAACAATAGAGGACTGATCTTCAAATTAGAGTTTGTGCACACCTGGGAGTATCTGGAAGCTTTCCAAGGCTCAGGAATAGAATTGTGATTTTAAGGATATCAGTTTCTAGATCTTCAACTTCCACATGTATGCTGTCCCAAAACTCTATTAAAACTGACTTTTGTACTTTCCTATTTTCCATTTTTCCTTTTATAATTCCCCTTCTCACACTCTATGAAAGAAAAGTAAAGGATTCCACCTTTCCTGAATTGAATCTTGCTCTATTGTATTTTTCTTGATTGAAAAATTTCACCAGCAGAAAAGGAGAGGACAATTTCAAATAGTGGTGAAAAAGTGAATAACTCAGGTGATTGGTTAACAAATCCTTCTAAGTAGGAGTTTCCTTAAAATTTTTTTCATCAACATTAAATGAGAATCTAACAAGTTCTTAAACAATAGATCACTAAAAAGCAATTTTTGTAATAGATCACTATGGATATAGTATTTGTTATATAACTCAGGAGTTCAAAGAATTGAGTAACAGGGCTATAACAAATTCCCTCCCAGTTCTGCCTACTTATTTAGCTGCACTGTGTTTCTTAGTGCTTACATCTACAAAAATGAAGCCAAAATATGTTTTCCATTTTAATAATAAGTAATATTCATATGTCGGGCTTCCCTGGTGGCTCAGATGGTAAAGAATCTGCCTGCAATGTGGGAGACCCGGGTTCAATCCCTAGGTCAGGAAGATCCCCTGGAGAAGTGAATGGTGACCCACTCCAGTATTCTTGCCTGGAGAATCCCATGGACAGAGGAGCCTGGCAAGCTACAGTCCATGGGGTCACAAAGAGTTGGACATGACTGAGCAACTAACACTTTCACTTTTTTTTCAATATTCATGTTTAGATATAACCTCATTTATCTCATTAAAAAGATGTATTTCTGTGTTTAATGGACACAGATGTAGTGTTTAATGGACATTTATCAATATTTATAATAAATAAATACTGTTTTGATCATTTGAACATTAATAATCAGAAAGATAACTCAATCCAGATGGAATTTTTAATGCTTAGAGTCTCTGTTCACTAAATTTTTAAATCCAAATGATACACATAAAGTGTTATAAGCTAATAAAAGGATCTTAAGTATAAATATGCATCATAAATATATATATATTACAGTTCTCATGAGGAAATTACAAATATGTTTTAGAAGATAAAAAGGAAAAAAATTAGATCTCTTACATTTAAGGAACAATTTGTTTATATATTTAAAATGTATATGGGTAGATAAAACTGCTTTGCGAAAAAATATTCCAATTAAAAGAGCAACATAGCTTTTAGTTTAAAAGGGCAGTGTTCCCAATGTTCTGTTTTATTTTAAAAGGAAAATGTTCTCTTATCTTCTGAACTTTTACAAAACTTTTGATGTTCAATATAATACAATAATTTAAAAATATTTGAAAAGATAAGGTACAGCATGGTGATTATAGTTAATAATACTGTCTTGTATATTTGAAAGTAGCTAAGAAGCTACTTGTATATTTGAAAGTAGGTCAGGAAGCAACAGTTAGAACTGGACATGGAACAACAGACTGGTTCCAAATAGGAAAAGGAGTACGTCAAGGTTGTATATTGTCACCCTGCTTATTTAACTTCTATGCAGAGTACATCATGAGGAACGCTGGGCTGGAAGAAGCACAAGCTGGAATCAAGATTGCTGGGAGAAATATCAATAACCTCAGATATGCAGATGACACCACCCTTATGACAGAAAGTGAAGAGGAACTCAAAAGCCTCTTGATGAAAGTGAAAGAGGAGAGTGAAAAGGTTGGCTTGAAGCTCAACATTCAGAAAACAAAGATCATGGCATCTGGTCCCATCATTTCATGGGAAATAGATGGGGAAACAGTGGAAATAGGACATGAGTTTGAGTGAACTCCGGACAGAGAGGCCTGGTGTGCTGTGATTCACGGGGTCGCAAAGAGTTGGACACGACTGAGCAACTGAACTGAACTGAACTAAAGATAGTAAGTAGATCTCAAAAGTTCTTGTCACAAGAAAAAAAATTATAACAATGTATGTTAATGGATATTAACTAGACTTACTGTGATGATCATTTCACCATATATGAAAATATTGAATCATTATGTTGTACACCCAAAACTATAATGCTGGATGTCATTTTTATCTCAACAAAAAAATGAAAATAAAAATAAAGCAGAAGAAAAATTGAAAAAAAAGAGAAGCAGGAGAAAATGTTTTTTGTGATGGAAACATTCACTCTTCTGATACTGTTTATGGTTTTTTAGCAGGATATGCACATGGGGAAACTTATAAAAAAGGATAATTTGAGCACAAGCGGTTTACTGTATTCAATTGTATCTCCATAAAAGATGCTTAAAAGAAAACTAAATAAAAACTTACTGACTAAATAAATACATATATTTGAGAGGATAAAAATATTTTCAAAATTGGATAAGAAAGTCCATGAGCAAAAACTGAATTTCCTGGACTAAAGGATGCCTCCTGACATGGTCCCTGCTTCACCTGGAGTAAGTTAAGCTTTCCAGGTACTGAAACTAGATGCTATATACAGTTCTCACCTTTTTAACATCTGAAAACTCTTTCATGAATAAGATAAAGTGTTTCTGCTTGTCTTTATACTGAGTATCAGCTCCTGGAGGAAACAGGAAGGTCAAGGGAACTGTTTTTTCAAGAAAGTTGAACTCAAATACAGCTTACAGTATGTGTTTATTTCTGTGACTCAGAAACAAAAATACGGTCAATACATTCTTTAAATCTACTCCATTATTCTAGGCTGAAAACATTTAATGCTACAAATATATCCGCACTTTAAATTACTCTTAGTGGTAATGAAGATAAGACCTCACACATATCAGTATTTAAGGGAAATGGAAATTAAAAATATACTGAAGGCCTAATGTAGAAATGTCTATTTATGTCTTCTGCCCATTTTAGATTGGGTTGTTTGGGTTTTTGTTACTGAATATAATAACTCATTTTTATTGTATTTCCTCAAAGTATTAGCCCATGACTTTTCAGGGGGAATAAAAAGATCCTTAGCCACACATGATTTGAGAATCATTGAAGTAGGAGATTTTTCTGAGTCTCAGTCTCCTCTGTATCAAATAAGAACCTCAATGCTTTAGAAATTTATTGTATGACTAAATAAAATCATAAGTAAAGTCATCTAGACTATAGTAGTCATTCAATAGATGAAAGCTCTTTTTGTACACACGTATAGAGTATTTTAACAATGATATCTAACCAATGTGATACAATATACTGTTCTATATTCTTTATGTTAATTTATCCCCCAAGCCCTATGAGAAGGGTAAAATTATCAGCTTCATTTTATAGGTAAAGAGACTGAGGTCCAAGGTTATTGTAATTATCAGTTTTCACTAGGTATTGTTGTAATAACAAATAACCTTAAATTTTCAGTAGGTTAAATAGTACATACTTGTTTCTCACTGAAGTTATATTCTGGTAGCTGCCTGCCATTTTCCTCAGCTCTTTTTTTTTTTCTCAGCTCTTTTTGTGAGTCTTCTCAATGCAGACCTCAGACTGAAAGAGTAGCCAGTTCTAAATGAGGACACATCATTTTCTTGGTAGAGGGAAAGAACAAGAGAAATGGTGGAAACATACAACAGCTCTTAATGCTGCTTGCTAGATACAGTATGCATCATGTTTCCTCACAAACCACTGGCTAGGGCACATATATGATCAAGCCCAAGACAAGTAGTGTGAGCAATGTATTATCCTCTTACAAGAAGGGGAAATTATTATTTGGGGAGAACAATGCAGTCTATCACAATTATACAACTTGTAGGTAACTCAGTTAATATCCAAATCTGGCAGTTGAGCACCAGTCTGCATTCTTCAGCATAACACCATATTTCTTATTTCCAGAGGGATGAATCAAATGAAGAAATAAAATCCCAGCAGCACTTTTCTCCTATATTCAACATACTATAAAAATTGATAATCATATAGAATACATAAAGCCAGACAAGAAGCCCTAGGACAATTCAAGGTCACTCAGGGCTACAGTATTTTATTATCAATGTACCTCCAATCATAGAGAAATACCTTACTTGGAAAGCACAGATGAGGTCGAACATAACAATATATGTCCATATTCCAGTTCCACGGTAATGACAAATGTTTGATTTTAAGGCCAAATATCTGCTATAGTCGATCTGATCACATGGACCACAGCCGAATGTGGTCCACTGGAGAAGGGAATGGCAAACCACTTCAGTATACTTGCCTTGAGAACCCCATGAACAGTATCAAAGGGCAAAATGATAGGATACTGAATGAGGAATTCCCCAGGTCGGTAGGTGCCCAGTATGCTACTGGAGATATGGCTGGATGGCATCACCAACTCTGTGGACATGAGTTTGAGTGAACTCCGGGAGTTGGTGATGGACAGGGAGGCCTGGCGTGCTGTGATTCATGGGGTCGCGGAGAGTCGGACACGACTGAGCGACTGAACTGAACTGAACTGAACTGATCTGCTATCCTCATCGTTTAAAAAAAAAAAAAAAAAGATTTCATTTAAGACAAAATAAAACTCAGTTTCTCACCAAGTCCATTTGTCACTCTTTGTACCATTAGGCGTATTCCTTAATACACAGATAATATTGTATTAACCAGATATTTTGCACTGTCATATATGCATATATGGTATAGTATACTTATAATTTTCTCTTTTGTATAATTCTATGTGTAGATTGTTTGCCACCTAGTGGCAGTTGTTTTCAATTCAAACATTAATATTCATGACCAATTTTAATTAGTTTTTTTAAGGAAAGATCCCAAAGTCATAAAACGTTTAAAAGTGTTGACAATGACATTATTCTGCTCTAGCAATCTTTAAAAAAAATACCGTGCAAATTTGGTTTATATTTAATGCTTGACAATGACAGATGAGGCAGTGTATTCAGAAGTCATTTCCTGTTGCAAGAAGAATGTAGAGAATGATAAAACGAACATTCTAATTTTTAGTAAATAATACTAAGATGTTCTTTGGATGTGGTGGTTTTCTGTTTTGCTTTCAATATTGCCTAGCAAAATACACATACAGAGTTGCAAAACTCACTGATTTATCACGAGCACTTTTTGGCCGATGTGACTGGGAGGATTTAGGCACTGTTCCTGGTGGTCATGTTTATACTTTTAATATCTTTTTAAAAGTTATTATGGAGTCAAAGTATAAAATACTAGGCAGCAAGGTTAGAAGAAAATTCTAAAATATTGCAAATAAAAATAAGATAGTAATTCACATCAATCAAACTAGCAAAAATTAGAATCTGGCTAGTGAAAAATTTGTGCAATGCTGGTAGAAATATAGGTCAGTGCTGCCATGCAAGCCAGCAATATGACAACACTTAAGTATATGCTTATTCTAGCTTTTGCACAACAAAGGAAATTATAAACAAAATTAAAAGAAAACCTACAAACTGGGAGAAAATATTTGTAAATGATGTGACTGACAAGGGATTTCCAAAATATACAAACAACTTATACAACTCAATAACAAAGAGAAAACAACTCACTCAAACTATGGCAGAAGACCCAAATAGACATTTCTCCAAAGAAGACATAGAGATGGCCAATAAGCACTTAAAAAGATGCTCAACAGTACTAATTATTTAGTTCAGTTCAGTCGCTCAGTTGTGTCTGACTCTTTGCGACCCCATAAACCGCAGCCCTTATACTGCAAGGAGATCCAACCAGTCCATTCTAAAGGAGATCAGTCCTGGATGTTCATTGGAGGGACTGATGCTAAAGCTGAAACTGCAATACTTTGGCCACCTCATGCGAGGAGTTGACTCACTGGAAAAGACTCTGATGCTGGGAAAGGTTGGGGGCGGGAGGAGAAGGGGACGACAGAGAATGAGATGGCTGGATGGCATCACCGACTCTGTGGACATGAGTTTGAGTGTACCCCGGGAGTTGGTGATGGACAGGGAGGCCTGGCGTGCTGTGATTCATGGGGTCGTGAAGAGTCGGACACGACTGAGCGACTGAACTGAACTGAACTGAACTGAAACCGCAGCACGCCAGGCCTCCCTGGCCATCACCGACTTCCCGAGTCTACCCAAACCCATATCCATTGAATCGGTGATGCCGTCCAACCGTCTCACCCTCTGTCGTCCCCTTCTCCTCCTGCCCTCAATCTTTCCCAGCATCAGGGTCTTTTCAAATGAGTCAGCTCTTCGCATCAGATGGCCAAAGTATTGGAGTTTCAGCTTCAACATCAGCCCTTCCAATGAACACCCAGGACTGATCTCCTTTAGGATGGACTGGTTGGATCTCCTTGCAGCCCAAGGGACTCTCAAGAGTCTTCTCCAACACCACAGTTCAAAAGTATCAATTCTTTGGCGCTCAGCTTTCTTTATAGTCCAACTCTCACATCCATACATGACCACTGGAAAAACCATAGCCTTGACTAGATGGACCTTTTGTCTGTGCTTTTTAATATGTTGTCTAGGTTGGTCATAACTTTCCTTCCAAGGAGTAAGCGTCTTTTAATTTTATGACTGCAATCACCATCTGCAGTGATTTTGGAGCCCAGAAAAACAAAGTCAGCCACTGTTTCCACTGTTTCCCCATCTATTTCCCATGAAGTGATGGGACCAAATGCCATGATCTTAGTTTTCAAAATGTTGAGCTTTAAGTCAACTTTTCACTCTCTTCTTTCACTTTCATCAAGAGGCTCTTTAGTTCTTCTTCACTTTCTGCCATAAGGGTGGTGCCATAAGGGTGGTGTCATCTGCATATCTGAGGTTATTGATATTTCTCCCAGCAATCTTGATTCCAGCTTGTGCTTCATCCAGCCCAGCGTTCCTCATGATGTACTCTGCATATAAGCTAAATAAGCAGGGTGACAATATACAGCCTTGACGTACTCCTTTTCCTATTTGGAACCAGTCTGTTGTTCCATGTCTAGTTCTGACTGTTGCTTCCTGACCTGCATACAGGTTTCTCAAGAGGCAGGTCAGGTGGTCTGGTATTCCCACCTCTTTCAGAATTTTCCACAGTCTGTTGTGATCCACACAGCCAAAGGCTTTGGCATAGTCAATAAAGCAGAAATAGATGTTTTTTCTGGAATTCTCCTGCTTTTTCGATGATCCAGCAGATGTTGGCAATTTGATCTCTGGTTCCTCTGCCTTTTCTAAAACCAGCTTGAACATCTGGAAGTTCACAGTTCACATATTGCTGAAGCCTGGCTTGGAGAATTTTGAGCATGAGTTTACTAGCATGTGAGATGAGTGCAACTGGCGGTAGTTTGAGCATTTTTTGGCATTGCCTTTCTTTAGCACTGGAATGAAAAGTGACCTTTTCCATTCCTGTGGCCACTGCTAATTATTAGAGAAATGCAAATCAGAATGACAATGAAGTATCACCTCATACTGGTCAAAACGGCCATTATTAAAAAGTTTACAAGCAATAAATGGTGGACAGTATGTGGATAAAAGGGAACCCTCCTACACTATTGGTGGACATGTAAATTGATGCAGCCACTGTGAAAAAAAGGGCTTCCCAAGTGGTGGTAGTGGTAAAGAACCCTCAGGGCAATGCAGGAGTCATGGAGACAAGGGTTCAATCTCTGGGTCAGAAAGATCCCTTGGGAGAGGGCATGGCAATCCACTCCTATATTCTTGCCTGGAGAACCCCATGGTCAGAGAAGCATGGTGGGCTATAGTCTATAGGGTCACACAGACTCAGACAGGACTGAAAGGACTTAGCACGCATGATGAAAAAAAGTATGGAGGTTCCTTGTGCTGTGTATGTGTGTGTGCTCAGTAGCTTCAGTCGTGTTCAACTCGTTGTGACCCTGTGGACTGTAACCTGCCAGGCTCCTCTGTCCATGTGATTTTTCCAGCAAGAATACTGGAATGGGTTGCTATGTCCTCCTCCAGGGGATCTTCGCAACCCAGGAATCAAACCAGCATCTCCTGCGTCTCCTACATTGCTGGTGGAATTCTTTACCATTGAGCCACCTTGGAGGTTCCTTAAAAACCTAAAAATAGAGTTACCATGTGATCCAGCAATAGCACTTCTGGGCATATATCTGGAGAAAACTCTAATTCAAAATGATACATACGCTCCAGTGTTCATAGCAGCACTATTTACAATAGTCAAGATATGCTGCTGCTGCTGCTGCTAAGTCTCTACGGTCGTGTCTGACTCTGTGTGACCCCATAGACGGCAGCCCACCAGGCTCCCCCATCCCTGGGATTCTCCAGGCAAGAACACTGGAGTGGGTTGCCATTTCCTTCTTCAATGCATGAAAGTGAAAAGTGAAAGTGAAGCCACTCAGTCGTGTCCAACTCTTAGCGATGCCATGGATGGCAGCCTATCAGACTCCTCCATCCATGGGATTTTCCAGGCAAGAGTACTGGAGTGGGGTGCCATTGCCTTCTCCGAGTCAAGATATGGAAGCAACCTAAATGTCCACTGACAAATAAATGAATAAAGAAGATGTAGCATATATATACAATGAAGTACTACTTAGCAATAAAAAAAGAATGAAATAATGTTATTTGCAGCAACATGGATGAACCTAGAGATTATCATACTAAGTAAAGTCAGCCAGATTGAAAAAGACAAATAAATACCGTATAATACCACTTAAATGTGGAATCTAGAATATGATACAAATGAACTTATTTGCAAAACAGAAACAGACTCACAGACATGGAAAACAAATTTATAATTACCAAAGGGGAAACGGGGTGGAGGAGGAATAAATTAGGAGTTTGGGATTAGTAGATACAGATGACTGGAGATGGCAACCCACTCCAATGTTCTTGCCTGGAGAATCCCAGGGACGGGGGAGCCTGGTGGGCTGCCGTCTATGGGGTCACACAGAGTCGGACACGACTGAAGTGACTTAGCAGCAGCAGCAGCAGCAGATACAGGTGACTATATATAAAATAGACAAACAAGATCTTACTGTATAGCACATACTTATTCTAATCTATTTAATTCTAATAATTTAAGCAGATTAGAAGAACTTGGAAAAGGACATGGAGTTGGGAAATGGATGTAAAAAGAAACGAGTGAAGGGATGAATAACTCAGCTAATATGAAAGGACCTCACAGGGGTCCATGGTGATAATGGGCCTTAAACTGAGAACCAGTGATGATGAAGATCAACTCAGTCTCTGAACATGAGGTCAAAATAATGATGGTTGTGTCAAATTTAAGGTCAAATTAAAAAGCAGCTGTTTTAAAAACAAAATTTTCTTTCCTAAGCAAAGGAAATTTTCTTTCAAATAGAAGAGACAATTTTTTTAGCCGGATGATTTTTGTTTGGGGTTAATTGTAGAAATTATTTCTATGTTAGCTAAGTGGTCATTGAGATTTTTTTTTTTGTTTTATTTTATTATTTATTTTGCTTACTGCATTCTTACAGAGAAAAAAATGTAAGCCAAGTAAACATCTAGTAACAGAGAAATAGTTCAGCCAATTGGAATCACTTGTAGGGATGTTATGTGAGATTTTTTTTATAGTTATTAAATGGACTAAGTTTTGAGCTTAAAGGTAACAGTCTGATACAAACACTTGGTGGAATATAGATGGGAAGTGAATAAAAGGGAACAAGATAAAAGTAGAGATATTTAAGGGGAGAAATAGTTGTGGTCAGCATTTCTCAAAATCTGAGAGTCCTGCCTCAAGTGGGAAAACAATGCTGGGCTTGTGTGCTGTGTGCTAAGTTGCTTCAGTCATGTCCAAATCTGCGTGACCATAGGAACCACAGTCTTCCAGGCTCCTCTGCCCATGGAATTCTCCAGGCAGGAGTACTGGAGTGGGTTGCCATACCCTCGTCCAGGGGATCTTCCCAACCCAGGAATCAACCCACATCTCTTATGTCTTCTGCATTGGCAGGCAAGTTCTTAACCACTAGCACCACCTGGGAAGCAATGCTGCACTTGCTGCATAGAGAATGATGGTGTTGTCAGAGCACCTTTTACTCCACTTTTCAGACTCACAGGGAACAGGAGCACCTTAAAGCTATAGAGATAACCTGTGTTAAGCAAATGCACCTGTTGACTTCACCTAACTTGGTGCTTCTCAGACTTACTTGATTAAGCCACCTCTGTTTCTACAAAGAAAGCCATTAATATCTGCCAAACACGCCTTTCGCAGCCACTTGGGAAAACACTAGCTTTAGTGAACTGCCTACCGTCATCCCTTCATTTTAACCTATTTTTTCCATTTTACCTGTCTTTGCAATGCCTATGACTTATACCAGTTTCCTTAAAAATATACACTCACAAAATGGTAAAAGTACATGCTTCTTGAAAAATTTTAAACAATAAGAGAAGTAGATTTTGTCTCAAAAATGAGATCATACCATCCATCCAGAGCTATATTTCCCTTTTTCATTAGCAGATCTTTTTCAGTATAGTCACATCACATATATTGTGCTTTTTTAACAACCACAGAATATTCCAGAATAGGAATATAAATGACCAAGGGCAAGTTTTAGTACCAGGATGGAGGAAGGGGACAAACCCAAAGGACACAGCCAGTCCTTTAAGGGAGGGACCCAGTGAAGGCTGCATGAGGACAAGGAACATTGGCTCTGGACAGCATGAGGGAGTCAAGAGGCAATTTTAAACAGGAGGCAGTGGAGGGGGGATAATGCTGTAAAAAAAAAAGGCTATAAAATGAGAAACCATGGATATTAAGATTAGACTAGGGAGGAAAATGATATATGTATAGAATCAAAACAACATTAAATATAGTTTAAAATATTTGCAATATACCAGGTACTAGGTTAGGTGCTTTAGATATATTTTTTTCTTCAATCTTCAGCATTCCTCCCTCAACATTTTGTGAGTCAGGTTTTAATACCTCCATTATACCTGTAAGGAAATCGAGAATTGAAAAATTCAAGCAAGCTGGTGAAGGTCGCAATGCTACTAAATGACAGGCTGAGTTGACTCCCCGTCTGTCCGACTTGAATAAGGCAGGACCCCAGTCATCACCTCACAAGTCAGCATGTACTAGGGGAGAAAGGCTGTGACTGTTCTTACTTGGTGAGGGTGTGTGTTGGGGGGGTTGTTGGCGCCATGGCTCAGGACCAGCCATTTATGCTTGGTGACTTTTTTGATGACACAGGTGATGGGGGCGGGGGTGTCAATATCAAGGTGGGAAAAAAAATGCCCCAGGGCTTCTTTTCCTGAATATAAGGGTTGTTTTCTCATTTCTTTTCTTTCAAAATCAGCTGAAGAGTGTTATAAAACCATGTGGCTTGAAACTTTTTAAGCATACATCCTTCTGGGGTCTTCTCTACACTTCCTGACCAGCTTTCTCACACTTTCTCAAAAAATAGTCACTGGCCCTCTACCTTCAGGAGGGGACTTCCCTTCTTCAGCTTCCCATCTCACGGAGCTCTCTCAGCTGCACCCTCAGCATGGCCCCAGCGTGTCTTCATGTCATTAAACCGAGAGTTTCTGGAGAGAAGAGTAGCCTACATGACCTACAGGCACATGAGTTTAGTGCTTCACCCTGCTTGGCCTGGCACAGCAAGGGGCACAGAGGCAGGGACTCAGAAATGATTGTTGAATGGATGGGAAGACAACCGGCCACATTCAACAGGGAAGAGGAGACAGGCGTATAAGATGCACTTCCTTGGTTTCCATGGGAATGACATGAGTGGGAAAGGCAAAATGATATGAATGGACATAATGCTAAGATGATTCTCTGGGAAAGGAGCTGGAACATGCGCAGCTCACTTTACAAAGAGGAAGAAAAATAATTAAAATTTTCTATTTTCAAATGTTTTACTCAATGTTAACTATCAATAGATCAGGTATAAAGTAAAAGTGCAACCATATACCATATATATATATATACACACACACATATACATATATGTGGGCTTCCCTGGTGGTTCAAATGGTAAAGAATCTACCTGCAATGCAGGAGATCCAGGTTCGATCCCTGGGTCCAGAAGATCCCCTGGAAAAGGGAATGGCAATCCACTCCAGTATTCTTGCCTGGAGAATTCCATGGACAGAGGAGCCTGACGGGCTACAGTCCATAGGGTCACACAAGAGTTAGACATGACTTAGCAACTAAACAACAACAGACATATTGTACATGTCTACACGTACAAAATACATATGTAATTTTATCTTACAAATGTAATAACTATATATAAATATCTGTATGTAAATATCTATATCAAATATACTTTATAGGCCCTTAAGAAGCTTAGTCATCTGTATAGAAAAATCCAGTTCTTGCTGGTATATACAGTTATAGTCACTGACATATCATGGTTTTATTTTATGAAACACTTCATCATAAATTAGTCCCTTCCATGTTGAGGGAAGATTTCCCGAACAGAAAGTTCTCACAATAGAGATGTTGGTGAGTCACTCTCATTTTGGTGACTCATGCTACTTTGGTTTTATAACCTTTTGAGTAATATGATAATAGTAATGCTTAATTTGTATGTGCCTCTACAGACCTCTGAAAATCACCTAGGCAGTGTGGAGCCGCAAATAGAGGTTTTCAAGTTTTAATTCCAGCTATACTCCTTCTGAAGTATGTGCATTTGGGTAAGTGCTAAGCTTTCATCTCTCTCTTTGTAAAGAATCTACCTTAAAACAGCCACTTTGAGAATTAAAGGAGGTAATCAAACAAGAAAAACATATTTTGCTCCCAAATGTTAGAAGTATTTCTATTCTCCTGCTTCTCCTCTCAGTAACATTAAAAGTGTAAGGGAGTGGGTGACTTCCCTGGTGGTCAAGACATTAACACTCTGCACTTCCAATGCAGGGGGCACAGGTTTGATCCCTGGTTGGGGAACTAAGATCACACATGTCTTGTGGCATGGCCAAAATAAATAAATGAATAAAAATTTTAGAAAAGGGTGATTCCAAGTTTTAAAAAGTGTCAGGAATTAGTCACTGACATTCAATTAAGTTAAACCATGAATTTACATACTGATTACCAAAATGAGGCTAAGATCAGTTGCCCACTTAGATGGTCTGTGTTGAATTCATATTCATCGTCAAGGGTTTTCTGTGTTGTCTACTCTGACATTCAGCCTTCCCTGCGAGGAAAGCCTGAAATCAAGAAGTGCGTTGAGCCTTGATGTCTCACAGTATCTCTGAGGGTAGATCATATTGTGTAGATGATAAAAGCGAGCACAGAGAAATCAAGTAATCTTGCCCAAGGTTATAACAAAGCTAGAAAGCATGAGTGGACAAAATTGGAAAGCTGGTGCTTGATATTCCAGAACTCTCTGTGACTTCCTGTTATTGTCGTGACTCGTTTACTTCCTATGGTTTGTATGCTGCAGCGATCTGCAGCAATCCGAGGAAGATAAATTGAAGGCCTATCTGTGCCAACCTCCAAATGTTTCAATTCAACCAGCATTTCCTGAGCCTAAATGGCAAATGTTAACTCTCATTGTTTCGTCCATTCTACTCAATGCTCCCTTACTCTTCTTCCCGATAACTGGAAATCTACCACTGGAAATTATACTTTATATGAATAGTTAGCTCTCCGTTAAAATACAGACATTTTTTTCCAAATCAGTATCTATTTTTCCTCCCACCATATCAATAATCTGTGCCTTAAAGTGAATTAACTTGGCTACATTTTTACAATGACGAGCAAGGAATGTCACAGGCCAGTAAAAAATGAAAAGGGAGGCTGTGGAAACACTGTGCAGGGTTTCTTCACACAACACCCTGACTTGATACTCTGTTCAACTAGGGCTGTTTTGTTCCATAAAATAGTAAAGGAAAGGTTGTGGAATGCGTACATGGTAGAATATCATGCAGTCGTTAAAATGATATTTTCAAAGAAAATTTAATCAAACGGTAGAACACTCCTAAAGAATCATTAACTGAAAAAACAGTGACAAAAATCTGTGTTTACCACTTGACTGTAATTTTGTACCATATGTGTATATGTCTGCATATATGTGAGTATGCATGTGAGTGTATGTAAATGTGTGTGTGTGTGTTAGTACTGATATTTTGGCTGAGTCAGAGATGAGATTATGTGAGCTTGGCCTGCGGCGTTCAATCCACCACAACCTGGCAGAAGTTCTCTGTGAGTTTGGGGCAAACCAGTCTTCTGCCTGTCATAAAATCTGTCAAAACCAGGAGCTCTTGCTGATGAAAGAGAAACAAAAGAACTCCAAACTCTAAGAAGGGTAAAGATGAAAGGACTCTGAGATCATCTACCTCCTTTCCATATCCCAGGGGTAAATGCGACATTTCTTGTGGTGGCTTCCAGAAATGTATTCTCATGCAAGTATGGATCTCACCCTTATCTTTTTTTTTTTTTTAGATACATGGAATTATAGTCTTCGGCATCATTTTTCTTCATACTCCATGTACTTTAACTTTTCATATCAGTATTTGTTTTATTTCATAAAATTTTATGTAATGCTTTCTATGTGTCAAGCCATCATCTAGCACTTTGTAAACACTGAATCCTTTAATCCTCATAAAAACCTATGAGATGGGTATTGGTCTTGTGTGCACTTAACACACAAGCAACATGAGGCACACCGGGATTATAATACATGCTTTAGTGGTGGGGCCAGGTTTTGAATGAAGGTATGGCTGCAGAGTCTGCACTGAGTTTTCAAATCTACTTTTAATCATTAAGCTGAGCCTCTGTTTGGTATGTACAGACAGTATATACAAATCTTAGTATATACATGGGATTCCCTGGTAGCTCAGTCAGTAAAGAATCTGCCTGCAGTGCAGGAGACCCAGGTTTGATCCCTGGGTCAGGAAGATCCCCCGGAGAAGGAAATGGCAACCCACTCCAGTATTCTTGCCTAGAAAATCCTATGGACGTAAAAGCCTGGCAGGCTGCAGTCCACGGGGTCGTTAAGAGTTGGACACAACTTAGCAGTCAACTAAACCACCACCTGTATATACATACACATCATCTTTCTTAATAACTGAATGATATTTCATTTCATGAATAACCATGATCCAATAAATCTATAAATCTAATCTATTTATAAGTACTTTGGTTGCTTTCAGTTTTATATTATAAAAAAGTTACAAAAAATTTCATTTATCATCTATCTCTGTATAAACATGCAAGATAGCCTCAGAATAAATGCTTGGCAGTGATGTTGCAAAATCAAAAGGCCAATTCTTTAAACATTTGATAAATAATGCCAAATTATCTCAGAAAAATTTGCTGTCAACCTTTCTCTTATTAACAGTTTATGAGAATGCTTATTTTCTTCACACCCAAATGTTCTGGCTTGCCAATTTATCAACAGGGAAGGGAGGAAGCTGAGACTGGTTTCTATCTGTACTTGCATTTTAAAAATTAAAAATGAGGTTGGGCACATTTTTATACGTTTATTGAACAGATTTTTCCCTTCCATGAACTGCCTTTTATGCATTTTATCCTTTGCAGTTTCTCCAGTGAGCTTTTTTTCTTATTGATTATCAAGGGCTTTTTGTTTTTGAAGGCTATTAGCTTTTTTCTGTCATATGTAACACATGTGTATTTCCCCAGGTTGGAGGAAATCAGTGTTAGCCAAGTGAACATTGTGGAATCAGTAGTCTGGACACTTCCAGCAACACGGTATCAAGATGTGCAATAGTGAATGACACAATGAATAAGTCATGGTGTCCCTTAGCATGTGAAAGTGCAGAGTCGAAGGCAGGGGCTCTGAATATGTGCAGCAAGGCATCATGCCCAACCCTCCCAGAAGTTTCCAGAAGGGTAGTGTCACAAGATTCATCTCAGGAAAAGACTGAGCTTCCAATTAATCAGGTACATTGAAAGAGGTTTAAGTACATTGAACTTAGAAGGATTTTCAATAAATGTAATACTTGTTCTCAATGGTAGCTCAGGGCAAGGCATATACTTTCCAGTCAGTCTGCCTAGACTGAAGAGTGAAGTTGCTCAGTTATGTCCAACTCTTTGCGGCCCCATGGACTGTAGCGTACCATGCTCCTCCGTTCATGGGAGTTTCCAGGCAAGAGTACTGGAGTGGGTTGCCTTTTCCTTCTCCAGAGGATCTTCCTGACCCAGGGATCGAACCCGGGTCTCCCACACTGTGGGCAGACACTTTAGCGTCTGAGCCACCAGGGAAGTCCTGACTGAAACCAGAGTTTAAATATTATTAGCTCTAGGCCAATTACATAGTCTCTTTGTGTCTCAGTTTCCTCACTCATGGTTGGTGGGCAGAGGGTAGTACTCCTCGCCCAGGTGTGAGAATGATATGATAGTGTATGGGAACTGCCCAGGGCAGGGCCTGTACCTCAGGAGTGTTGAGTAAAGGACGGCTCTGAAGATGGCCACAGGGGAGGCCAAGAAGTCTGTCTGATGCATATTCTCCATGGAGACAAGATATTAAGGAGAATGACACCAAAAAATTAACAGCAGATATCTCTGGCTGGTAAAAAATGAAAGTGTTAGTCACTCAGTTGTGTCTGACTCTTTGCAACCCTATGGACTGTAGCCCACCAGGCTCCTCTGTCCGTGGAATTTCCCAGGCAAGAATACTGGAGTGGGTTGCCATTTCCTCCTCCAGGGGACCTTCCCAACCCAGGGATCCAACCTGGGTCCCCCTCATTGCAGCAGATTCTTTACCATCTGATCCACCTAGCTGGTAGGATTGTGGAAATTCTATATTTTTCTCATTTGTCTGCATTTTCACTAGTGAACAAACATACACTTTTACCATTGACATAAAATATTACTTTTAATAACCTGTTCTCTCCCAGTAGACTTTGTTTGTTAACCTCAACTAACTCTGATTCATACCAGTAGACTTTGTTCATTAACCTCAACTAACTCTGATTCCTACCATGTTCCTCATATCTATCAATCATATCTAGCTAGCTAGCTAGCTCTCCAGCCATGACCTTTCTACAAAGAATTCATTACATTCTAAAGTGAAAACAGGTTCAGGGGAGGAAAAAAGAGAACACAATGGAAAATACATGTAAGTAGGTCCTAAGATCCAACAGAGCTGTTACATTTTGAGAACAACTTTGGCTCTGAGCTTCCAGGAAGACAAAGCAAAAAAAGGAAGGGGAAAAAAAAAGATCTCATTTCCTTTAGAGAAGAAAAAAGTTCCCCAGGGAACTTTTCTCGTTGAAGAGGCAGTAGGAGATAAAGAAGGCAACATTTTCAGAAATGTCAGCTCATACTAGTATTTCTTGAAACAATAAAACTCAGTTAAGACAATTTGCGAACTTATCCGATGGCTCAGCAGTAAAGAATCTGCCTCCAATGCAGGAGATGTGGGTTTGATCCTTGCGTCAGGAACATCCCCTGGAGGAGAAAATGGCAACCCACTCTGGCAATCTTGCCTGGGAAATTCCATGGACAGAGGAGTCTGGCGGACTACAGTCCATGGGGTGCAAAAGAATCAGACATGACTTAGGGGCTGAACAAGACAATTTTGCAAGTCAGGAAAATAGCATGGTCCCAAAACATGGTTTTTGGAAAGTCAGAAATATTTAGAATTAGACTATATAGTGACATGGAGACACTGCTTGTCCTTCAAAGAAACCCACGTAATGAGCATTTTGCAATGCCTTCACCATAATGTGTGCATCTTTCTACTGTTGAGATATTGGCTTGAACCATAGAATTTACACATGTATGAATTATCTTGAGAACTAAATTATGTTTTCTACTTTTGTTTTGCTACACCACACCTAATACACTTGGCATTTATAACTCACTAACTGCTTTGATCCAGTGTCATATATACATTCCTTTTCATCTTTAGCTGTTGATATATGAATTTCAAACACAATTTATTTTTAAATTTACTTTGGATAAAACCAATTTGGTGGTTTGAATCACATAAAGTTTTATGAGAAAATGTTACAAGTGAGGTCCTTTTATTGCATGAAATTCAGAAATGCTTTGCTATCAAAAATTGGGACTGAGGAAGGCATCAGCGACCACAGCGGTAGAAGCAGCAATTTATCTATGTACAGCCCCAAACTGAGAGGAAGATGCTAATTAAAGTGAAGACACTGACCAGAAAGGGGACTGAGATTGACACTGAACCCACAGACAAGGTGGAACAAATCAAGGAGCGAGTGGAGGAGAAAGAGGGAATTCCCCCAGAGCAGCAGAGGTTCACCTACAGTGGTAGACAGATGAACTTTGAGAAGACATCAGCTGATTACAAGATATTAAGTGATTCAGTCCTCCATCTGGTATTGGCTCTGAGAGGAGGGGCTGGTCTTCTCCATTTTACCTCCTTGCCTGTCGCTCATAATGAGGCATCATATATCCTCTCAGTCTGTGGGACACCAGAGCCACTGCCTCCTCCCCTGTATGCCCAATCTGTGTGTCTGTTGGTGGGAGACTGTGAGGACCCCAGGAAGCAGTGTTCCTGGCCCAAAGGGCCCTTGCTGGCTACTGGGTTTCAGTTTGCAGTCCTGTGTGCTTCCCTCTCTTATGGCTGTGTCCCTGATTCTCAATATTTCTTAGCCAAAAAAAAAAAAAAAAAATTGGGATTGAAAGGCTCCATTAACTTATATCTTTTAATCACTTTGCATATTTAGAAAACACTTCAAATTGATGAGATGCTGTCCTCATCAGAATGCTTGATGTTCAAATTTAGTTATTGCTCTGATTTCCCCACATTGTGTGTTTTAAATATGAAATTTAAAATAATCCCCAAGTTTACTTAGGTATGATAGAGAGATAAAAATACACAAAATAACCCCTTTTTACATGCAGGTTGAGGCAAATAATCATAAATTACAACTACTTCAGTAACTCACTTCAAAAATGTATTATGAAGAAAAATCTATTCTTAACTAAACAAGTGGGGGTAAGAAGGATTGATTCTTTTTTTCCAGAAATGGGTTTGTTTCTTTACCTTGTTGATATAAATCCAAGAAAAACTAAAAGATCACAAATATGGGAGAGTGACAGATTTATCTTTTTAATTGCTAGTATAATTAAATAGATAATGATAGAAGATAGAAGGAAAGAAAGAAAGAAAACAGATGTATTTTGTGTCTATTTTATTAGTTGCCACTCTTTCATCAACTCAAATAATGGAGTTTTTTAATGGCTTACACTATGGTTTTCTTTTTTCCCAATTCGTCTTTAATCTGTTTCTAAGATTTAGAAAGAAAGTTACAGCAATGTACTATACCTAGTAAACTCTTATTAGCTTCATTAGTGACTTGAATTGTTTTAACATATTTCCTCTTGACATAGAAGACTATTCTTACTCTCAAAATACTAAAACCTTTGCAGGGCCCTATCTGAATTTATGTTGGCAGTTTATTATTTAATTTGAATTTTATCATATGAAAACTGAAGCAATGTAAGATATGGCATTAACTTTTGGATACTAATACATATTCTCTTTACATTTGTGAAAAGCCTTGCTTCTTAGTCTAAGTGCCCTCTGAGAACAATTGAAGGACCCTTTTGGGGTAAATCATGCTATAATGAGGCTTCTCTTCTGATAACTAATCTCAGAGGCTGACCCAAAGGTAGTCACATAAAGATAAATTTCACTGTAGTAGAGTGTGCAGTCTAAACTATTATTAACAAAATAATATGAATCAAAGTAATTTTTCAAAACTAAGTTACAAATTTTAGGCTCTCATGAAATTTGAAGCTTATTTTAAAAGCTAATTGAATAGTTATATTGTAAATATAAGCAATTTTTTCAGTGTTTTTCTGAAAGCAACTTTGAAACAAGAAGACAAAGATAAAATGATGCTCTAAGTAAAAAAGGTTATTCAGAAAATGAAGCAAATTTAACGACATAAATCATTACTGCTAGTAAAGATACCAAGCTAGACTAAATAGTGCTCAAATAAATGCAATAAAAACATTAGTCCAAATAACTTCTACACTAGATGAATTAAAGGGTCTTATGTAATAAACTTCTACCACATTATGATGAGTGCGTATACACTATTGACAGCTAACGGTTAGTGGGTGCTTTTCAGATGACACACTAGAACAATATCATTGAATTCTCACATGAACTCTTAGAGGTAGATTCTATTATAATTGTGTTTTATAAGTGAGGAGACTGACATACAGAGAGGTTAAGCAAATTTTCCAAAGTTACATGGTTATTAAGTAGTATACAACCAGGATTTGAACCTATAATTAGGCATCATTATCAAACATCTTAATCACCATATAGGCTAACCTGGCTCCTATCTATATTAATTAGTGGTATTTGCTTGTTATAAACATAAGTTACTACATGACAAGCTAAGTAACAGTGGACTAGAAAGGTTAAGGAAATCATCCCAAGTCTTTGGGTTAGTTAGTAGCAAAGCCAAGAATCTTGGTTTCCCTGTTCAGTGTGTTTCTCAAAAGTGTGCTGCCTCCCAGTTACATAATATGTGAAGAAAGCCAGAAAGTAAGATGACCACAGAATAATTAAACGTCATCAAAGTCATTCAATTGTTTCAATTTACAGAGCCTGTCTAGGTGCTTCCTCCCACCCCCACCCCCACCCTCCAGTTTTCTATTCATCAGGGCATTTTAAAAAGTCACAAGATATTGATCTGACTGAATTTCCTAGACATGTGAAATTCTGCCACAAGTCCTGAGTTAAGGCCGTGAAGAAGACACAGTTCTAGTTCACTCGTGCATTATTTTATTAGAAGCTTACTATTGTTTGGATCACAAATTAAGAAGGTAGGAGTCTTCTGAGCTGCTCACCTAACATCTTTTATTAATTTTAAATTAACCTAGAAATTAAAGGGAAAGAGATGGGAATACCAGACCACCTGACCTGCCTCTTGAGAAACCTGGATGCAGGTCAGGAAGCAACAGTTAGAACTGGACATGGAACAACAGACTGGTTCCAAATAGGAAAAGGCGTACGTCAAGGTTGTATATTGTCACCCTGCTTATTTAACTTATATGCAGAGTACATCATGAGGAACACTGGGCTGGAAGAAGCACAAGCTGGAATCAAGATTGCTGGGAGAAATATCAATAACCTCAGATAGGCAGATGACACCACCCTCATGGCAGAAAGTGAAGAGGAACTCAAAGGCCTCTTGATGAAAGTGAAAGAGGAGAGTGAAAAGGTTGGCTTGAAGCTCAACATTCAGAAAACTAAGATCATGGCATCTGGTCCCATCACTTCTTGGGAAATAGATGGGGAAACAGTGGAAACAGTGTCAGACTTTATTTTTTTGGGCTCCAAAATCACTGCGGATGCTGATTGCAGCCATGAAATTAAAAGACTCTTACTCCTTGGAAGGAAAGTTATGACCAGCCTAGATAGCATATTAAAAAGCAGAGACATTACTTTGCCAACAAAGGTCCGTCTAGTCAAGGCTATGGTTTTTCCCGTGGTCACGTATGGATGTGAGAGTTGGACTGTGAAGAAAGCTGATCGCCGAAGCATTGATGCTTTTGAACTGTGGTGCTGGAGAAGACTCTTGAGAGTCCCTTGGACTGCAAGGAGATCCAACCAGTCCATTCTAGAGGAGATCAATCCTGGGTGTTCATTGGAAGGACTTATGCTAAAGCTGAAACTCCAATACTTTGGCCACCTCATGCAACGAGTTGACTCACTGGAAAAGAGTCTGATGCTGGGAGCGATTGGGGGTAGGAGGAGACGGGGAAGACAGAGAATGAGATGGCTGGATGGCATCACCGACTCTGTGGACATGAGTTTGAGTGAACTCCGGGAGTTGGTGATGGACAGGGAGGCCTGCCGTGCTGTGGTTCATGAGGTCGCTAAGAGTCGGACACGACTGAGCGACTGAACTGAACTGACTTTTATTAGAAAGAAAAATTGGTTTGGTAATTATCTGAATAGTCACCAGCTTGTGTTTTATTCTCAGGTCAAGACTTGAGTTGCTTACATAACCTTCAGAAACGCAATAAATTTCTCTCAGTCTTAAGATAAAAATTATGAAGTTTAATTTCATCCTGCTTTCTGCCACTTAACACTGTCCAGTAGTTCTCCTATCTATAAAGTGTTCCCCTTATCAGATGATATGGGATAAGCAGAGAAATCTAAGGAGGTGCGATTGCACTGAAGGCTGGCTGGATTTTCCCCTTTTTTCCCCAAATGCTAAGCCTTGAGTACTATCCCTGTAAGAACCACTGAGGCACAGTTACAAGGAATGGGGCTGAGGCCTTGGAAAGAGACCCACATGACTACACTGGTGGTTATCAGTCATGTAATCTTCCTGGGAGAACACTTTCAATCCTCTACAGATGACCGAAAAATAATGTGCAAACCCACAAGCGTAGCAACTTCACTTTCAGCAACTCATCTGGGTGTCTCAGTGGTAAAGAATCCAGAGGAGACATAGGTTCGATCCAGGTCAGGAAGATCCCCTGAAGAAGGAAATGGAGACCTACTCCAATATTCTTGCCTGGGAAATCCCATAGACAGAGGAGCTTGGTGGGCTACAGTCCATGGGGCTGCAAAAGAGTTGGACATGACTTAGTGACTAAACAACAGTAACAACACAACAATTTACCATATACAAAGATTTATTCACAATCGTAAAAGAATTCAAATCACAGCATCACTTAAAATAGTGAAAAAGCAACAATTCCAAATTACATACAGTACAACCAAGTCAGTATATGGTAAAAGTCTAGCAATAAAAGATTTGTTAAGTAAAATACTTAAATGCCATGAAATATTTTATAGCCATTCTGAACACAGAATAACTGTTGGTACATGAAAATGGCAATAAAGAGTTCACAAAATATGATCTCTACTTTTTAAAATGTTATATTAATACTCTGAAATTTAATAAAGATTATAGTTGAGAGATGCGATTACTGATAGATTTTACTTTCTCCTTTGTGAATTTTCATATTCCCTTAATTTTCCTAAATGAATTTGACATATTCTCCCAGTCTAATCTCTAAGTATTAACTCTTGAGTTACCACTAAATTTGATTCATTTCTTGTCTAGATTCCCATCCTGGCCAGGTGCTGTTGCCATGACATCTGTCATAGGTAATGGTGACCCATCACTATTTCCTGGTTTCAGTTTGGCCTGTTTTTTGGGGTTTGGTTTTGGTTGCCATTGTTTTGTCAATGTTCTCTTGGTAAGGTCAAGGGGAAGGCCTGATAGGAGAAAACCTTTTTCCTTTCAGTCATTCTTGAGCATCTTACTCACTGCTGTGAGTTAAATGATTAATAATTTATTCAAAGCAAAACTCTGGTATAACAGAAAAGAGAAATCTTTCTCAAATCAATTTTACTAATGTTATGTATGTCAGAGTACATTATGTCACAAGAATGATCAGGCCTGTGAATGAATATTTATATAAACACTGACAAACAGAATGGTGTGTATAATATGATGACTTTCTCCAAATTCTTTTTCTTACATAATAAATGTGTCTCCAAAGTAAGCAGACATAAAGAAAAAATTGTGACCTTGTAGTTGAAAGGGGAAGAAACAAAAATCTTCTTATAAGACAAATATTCTATTTGTAAAGTTTCTGACTGAAAAGTTTGTCTCACATTTGTACTAAACGTTCAGTGTCTATAGAAGGGTATAGGAGAGTTTTCCTGGAGGAAACTGTTTATCTGAACAGCTTAAGTTTTGCGTGGGTTCAGTTTCATGCAATCAGGTTTCACTTTCTGCAATAGATTGCTATTTTTTTTAACCCATGATGAAGCAGCTATGTCAGTTTATATCATAGCAATTTGTTCAAGCTAGCCAACTTTAATTAATAATTGGGTTAAAAATAACTTCAGATCATCCAGGAACAACATTGCTATGTGCAAACATAAATATCTTGTGTAGGCACAAAACTTTCAGTGTAAGTTTGTATATATTTAACTGTGCTCAAAAACCATTCTGACTGAATTTCACAAGAACACCAGGCTGGAAATGCAAATATGGACTTATTTATGGAACACCTGTCTGCAATGTGGCAGTCTCCAATGCTATTATTGAATGGTTCTTTTCATAAATTTTGAAAATGCTCAATTCTGTAACATAGTATCTATTATAAATCCAGCAGTAGTTTGGGCTCGTTTATTTCCAGGTAGCTTTTTTCAGTGATTGAATGAACTGAATTGAATGCATTTTTTTAAATTGGGGGCTAATTATTTTACAATATTATATTGGTTGGTTTTGCCATACATTGTGCTTCCAGCTTGGTAAAATTCAAAAGAACTTCACCAAACACCCCCTTACTCTCACCCATCTGGAGCTATTCATACCTTGAAGGGTAATGAAGTCCTTCTACAGATACTTGTTAAGATTTTAAGCGAGTTATCAGAGTGTTGCTTTATCTGCACTGCTTAAGTTCTGAGAAGCTGCAGAAGTTATTTCTCAAACTGCTGCTGCTGTTTCTCCTCCTATTCTTCTTTCAAATGATTGGAAAGATGATCTCCCTGGTGTTAGGCAAAGCAAAATTTGGAGAGATCTGGAAACTTTGGTTTATTCCAAACAGATTCCATGAAGTTTCAGAGTGGGTCTACATTTGCTCAAACCTGTTCTCTCCTTCCTGCAGTCTGCTTGGTTCACAGTCATCTGGACTTGATTTTCAGAGAGGAACCTGGAGATCAAAATGCAGCTGCACAACTTTTGTCAACCCGACGCTTTATAAGTTGTGTGTATGCATGTGGGGCATGTGTGTGCATGCATGTTTGTATGTATATGCTAGTATGTGTCTTCAGATCAAAATTACACTATACATTAAAACTAGTGATTATTCAAATCAAGTTTTAAGGCTCCTACCCCTCCTCCCTAACTGTGGGTTTGCACTGGAAGGAACAGTGGAAAACTGTCAGGGAATAGATCTAAATGTTCCAAAACTTTTTTGGAACTAATTTTTTTTAAGGCAGCAATCTATGCAGAGTCATTCCTTTCTGTAATTTCTTGGTCAAAGCGCCAATACATTTATTGGCCTAAGTTCTTTTAGAAAAGAGGATGATAAAAATCATTTTTTTACAGCTGCTTTCACAGGACTATGTATAGAGCAGTTATTCAAGAAATTTTAGTAAAATGAATTTTTGGCTAAATGAATTAAAGATGCTATCTAAAAGATCTGGAATTTTTATGATTAGTACAATTTTGTATTCTTTTGTATAATTATGAACTTTCATTTTAAAAATAAGATTTTATTTAAAAAATATAAAAATACATAAAAATTTTTTTTAAATTACAATACTGATGGCTACAAGTGATTCATTTTCCTTAACTTTAGTTACAGAAAAATTCTTTTATGGTCCCTGGGCATCCTCTAAGCATATTATCTACCCCAAAAGCAAATATTTAATGAAATTTGCATTATCAAGCCTCCAAAATGGCCCCCAATGATCCACATCCCCCGTTATCCTCATCCTTGTGTCATTTTCTCTTATGAAGTCAGACTGGCTGTGTGTCACCAACAGAGTATAGGAGCAGCAGTGTATGACTCTCAAGGGTGTCTGATCTCTTGAATCACTCACTCTGGGGGAAGCTGGCACATATTATGAGGACCAAAGCCATACTTTGAAGAGGCCCGTATGGAGAGAACTGAAGAACCTGATCAACTTGTCACACCTGTGAGGGAGCCACTTTGGAAGTAGGTCCTCAAGCCACAGTCAAACTTTCAGATGAATGTCACCCTAATCTGACTCCCATTACAAAAGAGTCCTAACTGAGAACTAACCAACTGTGCCCTTCCTGAATTACCGACCTAGAATTTGTGAGCATAATAACTCATTATTTTATGCCATTAAATTTTGTGGTTATCTGTTATACCGTTGTAGTAACTGGAATAATATTTAAATACGCAGCAAATTTACAGATTTAGTTCTCACTTTTAAGAGTATAGAAAATCAATAGAAATTTTAAGATCAAGCACATACTTAAATCTTTCAATAATCTTCTATCAAATTTCTCATCTTAGAAAACTTTGTCTATTAAGTATATTCAATTCTGGACCACTGCAATTCTGGGCTGACTTTTCTGGCCTTTAACTGCTTGTTGGATTTACATCTTATTCCTCTTTGAAGACCTGCCCCTTTTACTATCAATATCTACTGGTGCTCCTGGGTTTGGTGGCTGACATCTACTGAATGACTGTATAAAGCTATTAGTGAATAATGTGTGATAAATATGCAAACCTATGAGCAGATTTTGGTTCCTAACATGTGTCAGGCACTGTGTTAAATGTTTCACATATTATGGTCCATGTTTCCACTCTCAATACCCCTTTGTATATGTGCAGTCCTTTTTATAGTATTTCATACACACTTTACCTTTCTATCTTTCTAATAATCCAATGTATTTGGGGGTGGGGGAGATAATCATGAACAAAGGGAGTTTGTCAGCATTTAGAATCTCCTTGACATGATTTTCTTTTTAAGGATGTAATCAGTTTTTGCTTTGTGGAAAGAAAATCTGAGAACTGCCCATTAACCAATGGCTTCCACTTCCCCAAGAGACACAGACAGGTTCCTGCTCTCAAAGAGCTTCATGCTTATGAGAAACTTGACAATCAACAACCAAAAGGAAAATTAAGAACAGAACAATGACTTCCACTCGAGATGCAAAATAAGAGAGATGGCTGCTTTAGAGGACAGATAGCTTGAGATCTGAAAAAAAAAAAAAGGAGGGGGGAGTGAAGAGGAAAGGAAAACATTACAGCATTAAGGTATCCCCTTGGCATTTTGGGGACAAAATGAAGACCAGTGGGCAGGAGAAGGTACACAAGGATGGTGCAGGATGATGTCAGAGAGGCAGACTGGCCCCATCAGTGAGGCCTTTGTGCAACAGAGTAAGAAATCAGTCTTATTTCTAAAAAACAATGAAAAGCCAATGAGGATTTTAAGCCAATGACATATTTCTAAAGGATCCTTCTGGCCGCTCTGTGGTATACAGGATACTCTGCTGCTGCTGCTGCTAAGTCACTTCAGTCGTGTCCGACTCTGTGTGACCCTACAGACGATAGCCCACCAGGCTCCCCTGTCCCTGGGATTCTCCAGGCAAGAACACTGGAGTGGGTTGCCATTTCCTTCTCCAATGTGTGAAAGTGAAAAGTGAAAGTGAAGTCACTCAGTCATGTCTGACTCGTAGCGACCCCATGGACTGCAGCCTACCAGGCTCCTCCGTCCATGGGATTTTCTAGGCAAGAGTACTGGAGTGGCTTGCCATTGCCTTCTCCGACAGGATACTCTATGGGGGCTGAACTCAAAGCAAGGGTTGTTAGGAGACTAATACAGCAGGATAGGGAGGGGTAATGGTGCCTTGACTATGGAGGCTGTAACAGGGTGGAAAAGAAGTGGATATATACAAGGCATGCTTTGGAAGATTGCAAGGAACTTGCTGATGGATTGCATGTGGGGGTCTCCTGCAGCCTGCCAAACCTCAGCTGTTCTGGCACAGTCACCTTTCTGGCCCATACAGCACCATTTGTACAATCATTTAAATCTTCACTAACCTTTACCTTATTATCTTATAAAGTAAAAATTGGAGAAAATGGAAAATGTTGGTGTTAGTGATAAAAAGCATGGATCTCTTTAATGTGACATCTTGAGACAGAGATGGATATCATTTGGCATGCTGAAAGCAACAAGTTTTAGCCTCAGTGGTTTCTCAATGAACTCTAAAGCAGTCAGTGGTGTATTCAACACTGAGGAAAACAAGAAAATTAAAGATTGAAGAAAATGGATTAATGTATTGTTGAATATTGTTTCTAAAAGAAAAGGTACACAGCTTCCCAGCTGGCTCGGTGGTAAAGAATCCAGCTGCAGAAGATGCCAGATACACAGGTTTGATCTCTGGGTTGGGAAGACCCCCTGGAGAAGGAAATGGCAACCCACTCTAGTATTCTTGCCTAGAGAATCCCATGGATGGAGGAGCCTGGTAGGTTATGTCCATGGGGTCGCAAAGAGTCAGAAATGACGGAGCAACTTCACCTCACTTTGATACCAGTCATGTTTTCATACTTTTAAATGTATACAGCCTTTTAATAAATATCACATCTTATTTACTATCACATTATATATACTGTCACCCAGATACATTTATTCAAATATTAAAACATACTGAGTTTCTGCCTTGTTCCAGACACCTTTCTATATGCTTCAGTTACAGAAATGAATAAACTAGGTCAAATATAGTACTTGCCTTCAAGAAGCTTACAATCTATATGATATAAACATAAGTAAACAGACAATCTCAATGGAAAGTGACAAGAGCTGTGATGGGCAATGTTCAGGTTGCCACAGGAACACACAGGTATAAGCACAAACTAATAAGAAGGTGGGCAACTTGGGGTGGGAGATAGTATTGGAAAATCCCACTAGAGGAGGTGACTTCCAGGCTGAAACCCCAGTTTGAGTTGCATATGCTATGAAACTTATTGGTAAGAACCGGTCAGTTTCCTGAGAATGAGTCAGTCATTCATTCAGCAGTCACACCTCAATGTAGCATCTTTTCTTCTCCTAATGTGGAACATGCCAGAAATGTTCTAACATGATAAAGAGACAAAAATTGTATTCATTTTTAAAAACAGGCCCTGAAAAGAAAATCAATTAAGGCCAAAGATGGAGGTGCAGATGAAGCAAACTGGTATAAAAAATCCAAGGCTTTCAGCCAAGACATAGAAATCTCTGATGTATGGAAAAGTGGCATGTTGGGGTTTACAAAGGCTCTACTCCATAAAGCAGCTGAGCTCCCCTGTTGAGTTCTACATGGAAAAACATAAAAGCTGACTGCAAAACAGACTCAGCAAGTACCAGAAATAGTAAAATGTACTTATTAGGTGAGAGAGATAAATCACTGCGTGTCTGAAGAGGTACACTGATGTCCATTTGTGGTTTTGCTTTTGTTTTGTGAGAAAATATGAACAGTATATGATGATGAACTTTGCATATTTTCACATTCATGAAGGGCTCGGGCCTTCCTCTTTGGAAACAAAAGAGCTTTATCCCCTTCAGCTGGATACAATATTTTCTCTAAAGAAAGACTTACAGAAACCCAGAATTTGTATCTTGGGTTTCTGTTACCGTCTTCTGAGCTAACTTTTGCATTGTGTATTATTTCTAAGTTCCCCTTCCCTACATATGATATGATATTACTGGAGTTAAAAAGCCAGAGGGACTAAGTTTCAAGTATTTCAAATGTTATTTATACAACTAATTTAGTCTGCCTAAGTAATAATGTACACACCTAGCAGGATCTGCTCTGTAAATGACTCCCCAGTTCACCTTAGTTTCCACTTAAAAACTGCCCTTATTACTAGTTTATTAGTCAGAAAGTGAAGTGCTTATGATAGATCTTATTATGCTCACAGGAGCCTTTCTTCTGAGGAGCTAGCACCTATCTGCAAGGTAAGAAAAGTGAGTTTACTTACCTGGGGTCAAGAGCAAGTCTGAAGAAAGTCAAGGTTTCTAATGTCCTTGCTTGTTTCTATAGAGTAAGTTCAAATTTTAAGTCCATGGATTAAACACTACATCCTTTCGGATCTCCATATCCATAAATGCTTCCCCTTCTTTACCTCTCTTTACAACCAAACAGTGAATATTTAGAAAATGTATGTCTTCATATAGTAGATACTTTCTAAGCTATTACACAAATGTAGTTATTGAATAGGATCTCATGTGAGTCCTGTATGAATGGGAGGTTAGTATTTGATCCCTCCGGAAAAAGGCATGGGAAAAAATGTTACATGAAGAACTTTTCTGAGGCTGAAAAAATACTTAGCACAATGAAAACCATAAAACTGAGATTTTTAATGTATTTTCCTCATAAACATTTTATTAATGACTTTGTAAATGCTTATAAAGTAATTCAAAGCTTGTTTTGACTAGTTAAAGTGCCAATGTCTGTACAGATCTGGCTCTGTCTTACCTGATACTAACTAGAAACACCAGAAGCACTTACAGTAGTCTCAGCCCCAGACTTTGATCTTACTGACAAAACAAACAAACAAAAAGCTAGTAATATAATATAAATAGGCACCACTATGTGTTCTTCTTAAAATTATATTTTATTGTTGTTGTTGATCTTAATTTCCTTTAGGTGAGGAAGAAAAATGGCCAGCAAATAAAATGTTCCCTCCCAGCCTCAGCTTGTGTTCAGAATGTATCTGTAGGCCTACAGCATTTGTAGCTTGCAAAACTATTGTTCCTGCTTGATTGAGATTTGTTCTCAAACACCCAAGAGTTGGACACTACTTAGCGACTAAACCACCACCACCCATATCCTGATCTCTTAAAAACCTGGTGCCTATCTGCAGACTTGCTAGCTGCTGTACAAGCAGTATTTCATGTCTTCGTTAAATTACAATTAGGTCATTTTCTTTTTCATTTTTATTGTAGTGCA
The DNA here is from genome assembly GCF_049115385.1 of Moschus berezovskii. Lineage (NCBI taxonomy): Eukaryota > Metazoa > Chordata > Mammalia > Artiodactyla > Moschidae > Moschus > Moschus berezovskii. The sequence continues at coordinate 75,186,168 of NC_142469.1, read as the reverse complement.
GTTTATAAAAGTGAAAGAATTTGGCACTGTTTTGTGTCCACCAAAGCACCTCAGATTATTTCTCAAATGTTTTTGGTTGGATAAAATCTCAAAGGTATCTTGCCAAGTGCCCTTTTCTCCATGACTTCCAAATCCATGTAAATTTCTGGGAAAATTTAATCCGTATGTTTCTGATTCATTCACTCTTAACTCATCATAATGTTGTTTTCAAAAAACAATTTTATGTCCAAGAAACCCTAGGGGCATTTTTTAATATATATATATAATCTGTTTTTGGTCAAATTTTTCCCCTGTTGGAGCATGGAAGTTGTGCATTTTCAAGTATTAAGCATTGAACTTGAACTTCCCCCCACCCCTAGTTAAATTCAAATTATTCTTATACGAGGTAAGTTCCAATCAGAATACAGAGAATGTGAAATGAGTGCACATTTCTGCCAGCAGCTGCCTTGCCAGAACCGAGGCTGACTCAATCAGCCAGAGCCTGCTGAACAAAGCCAAGTTCACCCCTTAAGTCTCAGGCGAACTTCCCTCTGCTGAGTCACCCCTCAAAGAGCTGCACTTGTGGGTCTGAACCTGCCATTTTGTAAAAAGTGTGAGTTTAGGCAGATCTGGACCCTTTGGGAACAATGGAACATCACACGTGGTAACCATTCTCTCTGGAAGTGGAAAAGGAAAAAGTCTTTCTGTGAATCATGAGCTGTGTGTCTTCCACAGTGCCGTTTGTTTACTTCTTTACACGCCACTGTAGGGGCATCAAGTCACACTATAGAGGACTTCAGGTTTCATGTGAAAAACATCAAAATATGTCAAGATGCCGAACACATTAACAAGTAAATAACAAACACATGTTTATGCATTGGCTTCTAGTTGAAGCAATCTGGTTGGCATTTTCTCAAGAGAGTTATTTAAATTTTAAATGGAACAACATCTCATTTAGATTTCTGCAAATATGCAAGGGCACAGAAGTAATTTATATGTACATGAAACTCTTTTCTGAAGCACCTGGGTACTTGACAATAATTAAAATACAAAGTAGACTTATTAAGTTTTCCTTTTAACTTTCTACCTTTTGCTTCTTCACAGAGAGTGAACGGAAGCTTCTAGGGTAGACTGCCAAGTACCTAGAGGTCCTTTATTCCTACTACCACGTGCAACTTGTTCCTACATCTCTTTCTGCTGCATCCATCGAAAGCTATACCCATCTATTTTCAGAATCAGTGTTTTTACTTCTTAAAGTATCAGTCCCTTTTCCCCAGTTGCCAGAGACTGAACATTTATTTCACTTTAATGTCAGCAATATAATTAAGGAAACAGATGATAGAGAGTATAAAAATGATGGAAAGTGCTATAAATCAGAAATTTCCACAACACAATTTCAACCATGACCTAGGTATGGATAATTCCCACACTTATGTTGTTGGCCTCATCATCGTTAATTGTCATTGAGGGACATGACTTAGGTAAATGGTTCTCAAAGGTTGGTACCCAGAAACCCCTGGGCTCATCCACAACCTGTGGAATCAGAAACTCTGGGAGTAGGTCCCAGCAATCTGTGTTCTGTTAGCAAGACTGCCAGAAGATTCTGATGCTCACTGAAGTTCGAACTGGCCCTGAAACTTCATGTGTTAAACCCAACAGTTTGCTTCTCATTGCCTGTTTTCTTAACCTCACCATTTTTACTAATAGCATCACAATCACCTTCATTTGCTGCCATCAACATCTTGGAAGTCATTTTTACTTTTTCATTTTGCCTTCTTTTTCAGTCCTTTATCGTGAAAACAGCCCATTTTGTACCCAAGATATTTTAAAAAATCTATTTCTTCTCACTTATTCTAGGCCCACAAAAATCAAATCCCAAGCCTTCTCTAACAAGCCAACCGATACCCTCTCTGGGGTCTTTTATTCTATTTTGCTCTTAAAATGATTTTCCTGACATGATGATTTCATCTGTTAAACCACTACTCAAGAACAATGTTATTTTATTTTGAACCAAAAATAATTATCTGTCTTTTCAGGCATCCACCAATAAGCGGCCTTCCACTGCCTTAGTTTCATTCATCAGTTTCTAGCAAAGCAGATCTCACTGGCTTGTTCTCACTGGCTTGTATTTTACATTTCTCTTATCTGGAATGCCCTTCCTCTCTTTCCACTCTGTGTTCTCTTCTTATTGGAAATCCAATTTGCATTCTTTGAATCAGGACTCTAACTTAATCTTTCAATATTTATTTTCACCCTGTGATCATTGTATTAAATTTGCCCTAACTTGTACATTTCTTTTCCAGGCATTATTTCAAGCTGATACAATGGATATACTCTCCATTCTTTCCTATAACCTCTTCAAGTTCTTCTACTGTGTAAGGCCTATTTCAGCCCCAGAACTGTAGTCAACTGACTTACAAGTAGGTAAGTAAAGCAAAAGTTTTAGTTGCTCAGTCATGTCCAACTCTTTGTGACCCCAGGGACTATAGCCCATGAAGCTCCTCTGTCTATGGAATTCTCCAGGCAAGAATACTAGAGTGGGTAGTCATTCCTTTCTCCAGAGGATCTTCCCAACCCAGGAATCAAACCTGGGTCTTCCCACACTACAGGAAGATTCTTTACAATCTGAGCCACCAGGGAGGACTAAAGTGATATACTAAAACTCAAGTGTCCATATTTGCAGTTATTAGTAGCCCTGGCTTAAGCTCATGGGAAGGAATAAGAAAGTTGCCATCTAATAAGGGTTTAAATATACATAACTACTCACTTAGGCCAACTGTTTCTGATTCTGTGCCATTAATGTTTAGACATACTGTCCCTTATTGTGATTTTATCTTTCAAGACACAATTTATTACTTCATAAATCTGAAACAATGAAATCAGTGTGTACTTATAAGTGTAGACATATATCTTCTCTTTAATGTGGACTCAAACCTAAAGAAAACTCCATTAAGGCCATAAACAGAAAAAAAATTTCACCTCAATTTTGATTGGTATTTCCATGGCTCCCTGAAATAAAATAGAGCCTGCTTGTTCTTAATATATTTTATGGTTTAGTGATATCCTGTAGAGTACTTTATTTTCATTTCAAAAAGGCAGTGAACAACAGATGTGGTAGAAGGCCATGAAAAGGAGAAATGGGTTTAAAAAATCAGTTAAAACTAAAAATATACAGCATTGAGCTCCCAAAGCAAAGCCAACTGTAAAAGAGGAATAGAAAGCACTTGTGGGAACTGGTTTCATTCAGTCCTGGCACAGAAGGCAGAATTTTACTTTATTACTTCTTACAGATAATTTGACTTTGTAAAAGAAACATCTTTATCTTCATCACATCATTTTAAATTTTATTCTGAGTACTATTATCAATACCAATCTTCAGATTCTTATGATTACATTTGTACATGTCAACACTTTGTTAGCTGTGCGTCCCAAAATTGAAAATGTTCTGAAGCTTAATTATTTTTCTAACTCTTACGTGTGTGTTAGTTGCTCAGTCCAGCTCTTTGTGACCCCATGGACTGTAGCCCGCCAAGTTCCTCTGTCCATGGAATTTTCCAGGCAAAATTATTGTAGTGGATTGTCATTTCCTTCTCCAAGAGATCTTCCCAACTCAGGGATTGAGCCCAGATCTCCTGAATTGCAGGCAGACACTTTACTGCCTGAGCCACCTGACCTAAATTAATTTGGTGGCAAAACCTTACCTGAACTGACATAAAATTATTTACCATTTTTATGTATCTTCCTTGCAGTGAATATTCATACATTTTGCTGCTCAAACAATGCATCTGAATACAGAATGAAGTTCCAGTTCTCTTGGGAGTGTGATGTAATATATTATATGGATCCTATTATCTGTCTAAAATTCAAATTTTCTAAATTTGGAAACAATCTGGCTCCAGAGATTTAGGATTGGTGATTGTGGACCTGAACTCATTTTCTCTTCTGATTTTCTCTTCTGGTTTTCTCAGGAAGAGATTGGAAATTATTTACTATTACCTTGAGAATATCTCTTTAATACCTTAATGTCTCCACTATAAAGGAAGTAGCTAAATTAGGTTTTTACAAAGAAGAACTTTGGACTCAAGTTATTAACAGGACTAAGAACATTTTAAAATATGATTGCAAGGAAAGTTCAAGAGGGAGGAGACACATGTATACCTATGGCTGATTCATGTTGATGTTTGGCAGAAAACAGCAAAATTCTGTAAAGCAATTATCTTCCAATTAAAAATAAATAAATTTTAAAAATACGATTGCATGTCATCTAAAATTCTAAAATTTTAGAATCCAAGAGTGTGAGGTTTTTCATATTTTATGTCTTAACTTCCATATGTGGGTGGTGAATAAAAAAGGGAAATAAATACATATGTACATGTACATATATACACGGGGCTTCCCAGGTGGCTCAGTGCTAAAAATTCTGCCTGCAATGCAGGAGATGTGGGTTCAATCCCTGATTTGGGAAGAGTCCCTGGAGAAGGAAATGGCAACCCACTCTAGTATTCTTGACTGGGAAATCCCATGGACAGAGGAGTCTGGCAGGCTATAGTCCATGAGGTTGCAAAAGAATCAGACATGACTTAGCAACTAAACAACAATGACAATACACACACACACACACATATAGTAGGTACACATGCATATATTTTATCAATCTAATGGTAAACTTGAAAAACAGAATTAGAGTTATTGAATGCATATATAACGTTAAATTCTTACAACAGATCATATTAGTAGTTCAAATAAAAGATACTTATTGTTGCAAATGCAACCAACCACACACACATCCACACATTCCATTCAATGTACTCTACGGGCCACTTAATTTTTCTAGTATAATTGTACAAACTTAGTACTTTTCAATGTTTTGTCCAGTGGGATGGTTGTAATAGAATTAGTATTGGCTCCCAATGTATAGTGCCAACTTCCTGAGGATGTGGGGTAGATACTACTGAACTAAATAATTCCAGTGGAGTCTGAGTTGTACACAAAAGACTGAATGTGTTGGGAGCAGAGCACGTGAGCACTGCTCTGCACTGGGCTATGACTTCCTGCCCTCTTTAGGGAGAAAGGCTGGCCAGTTTGCTATTACAAACAAGGCAAAGCTCAGGATTCAAACAGTGAATCAACATTTACTGAAGGTCCACCACATGTCAAAATCTGAAGCAGACACAGGGAGCTGTGGCAAAATTACCAGCCAGCAAAAGAGCCTTTTCCAGAAGAACTCACAATGCAATTAGAGATGCAGGGCAACCACATATTAAAGGAATTATCTAAGGCATATTAATAAAAGAGCATTGATAGTGTCATTAAAACCCATTATGAAAATCAAGCTTAAAATATTTTGAGAAGAAAAATATCAAGTGCTGGGATTCCTAAGGACACTCTTTCCACCTTTACTAGAGACATACTTTGTGGCTCAGCTGGTAAAGAATCTGCCCGCAATGCAGGAGACCTGGGTTTGATCCCTGGGTTGGGAAGATTCCCTGGAGAAGGGAAAGGCTTCCCACTCCAGTATTCTGGCCTGGAGAATTCCATGGACTATATACAGTCCATGGGGTCACAAAGAGTCAGACACGACTGAGCGACTTTCACTTCACTCACTAGAGACATACTTTAATGTATGGGATTATATATATATATATATACATCTTAGTTGCAGGATCTTCAGTTGCAGCATTTGGGATCTAATTCCCTGATGAGGGATTGAACTTGGGTCCCCTCTTTTGGGAGCTTGAAATCTTAGCCACTGGACCACTAGGGAAGTCCCAGGGATATGTATTGCATAATGTGATCTATATAGAGGCTGAGAAGATGTAATGGGAAAAGAATTACAGAACACAGTTGAATTCCCATCTACAAGTGAGCGCCAATCAAAAGATGGGGGGAAGAAATGTGATAAATGCAGCATTGGTTCTAGAGAGACACAGAGTTCCCATCCTGACGGCATCTTGGCAGTTCTTAAAAACACTTCGTTGACTGTATAAAAGCCATTATTTTAGGACATGAGACTCCTTCCACTCCAAACAGAAAGTCAGAATTTTTACACTGCTTTGTTATGATGTGAAAGGGACTAATGATTTCTTTCTCCATTTGTCTCTGATCTCTGCAAATGAAACAGAGAGGAGGTCATGCTTTAACATGAATGGCAGCAGCCTCCTTTAGAGACAACCTCAGGACTTCCTAACTGAAAAGCCAAGTCTCTAATTTAAGTAGGAGACAGTAATTACTCTTCCAGCCAGGGAGAATGTTAAGTCCCTGCCTATTTGTAGCCCTGTCTAAAAACAATCGGCTCATCTTCCAAACTTGACCAAACTACAAATGGTATGAGAACTCGGTCGCCTAATAAGGATGTTCATTTTGGCACTCAGCAGCTTATACATGGCTCACAGATGGCTTCTGTCTCGTTCTGTGTAATCCAATCATCCTGCACTACTGCGTCTCACAGTCTTCAGGAGTAATTTGCAAAGCTTGCCGTGACAATTGTCTCCTCTTCCAGATGTCAAGGATGTAAGGAGGGTGGCTTTCAACACTGCTTTGCCATAGGATGTGTACATGGCTCTCCAGGTCAGAGTGGCACCCAGCAAGGTAAAGAGAAATGACTTCTTTGCATTGCCTCTGAGCTACTGCCTAGCCTGGGGATAAGCAAATATGTTCTATAAATGGCCTCTCTGTCTGTAGGCAACTTGTTTCACTTTTGGCTGGGTACCATGCAGAAAACATTCTGCAGTACTCCTTGCATTGTGTGCTAATGGTGGCAATATAGAGGCACCACAGCTCAAGAAAAGATTCAAAAAAAACTCTAAATAGTGGTTGTTTCAGAGGGATCATTTCACTCACAGGCAGACTTTCTAGTATTAACACCTGCACTTCTGCTATCATCTTCTGAAATCATGACAGTTTGTCCTCAGTCTTTTTTTGGCCGGGGGTGGTTTTTATTTTTCCAACTTCTAAAGGATGTACAAGATTTTAAAGGCAAAGTACTGAAACATTTTTAAGCTGTAGGTTTGTTAGTTTCTTTTTCCCTTGAGGCTGGTGTTAATAGCTGTGTTTTATTTCAGTATAAAAATACCCCTTTTTAAAAAATCAAAGTACCTAAAACAAGGAAATATGCAAAGCCTCAAAACAGCTGTGTAAATTCACGTAGGCTTCAGGGCTATAAACATTCAGCCTTAAGGGAATGACACTCTGGAAAGTCTGATTTTTATTTAAAATTTAAATTATGATTATGAATTTGTGCTACATTCATTTTAGTAAAATATCAGTGCTGTATGTACTTCCTTAAGTTTTTTCTGCTTACTGCCATCATCACAACATAGATCATCAGTAAGAAATGTTAAGCACAGCAACTAAGAAAAATTTTCTAGGTCAGTAAAAATCGTATTTTAGGCGAAATATTTTTTTAAGATATTTTTAAGAAGATTTTAAACTGTTCATAATTTGTGTATAGTTTTGGGTTTGAACTAGCAGTTATAACTTCACTTGAGAAACGAAAATTAAAAGACAATATCCTTCCCTTAAGTAGCTTAAAGAATGAAGACTCTATATTTAGTCTGGTCTTACACACACACACACACACACACACACTCTTTCCAGTGGAAATATCTAGGTAACTCCTGCCAGGAGGAGGAGCTTTATAGAATACCAGAGCTTTATATGTAGAATACCGTCTTAAAACATTAAACCAGTAGTGAATATGTTCAAGGGAGAGTTGTTGAAAATCTGAATTCTCATGATACATTCCTATAAATTACGAGTTAACTTTTCTTAAGTCCTTGTTCAGTGTCAATATTATCAGCACAGAAATTACTGATATGCTCATAAATTAATAGTAATAGCAAAAGTGACCTTCGTCGAAAGAGAATTCCAAAACTCAACAGACATTTATGGAGTGCATGTAATGTGCCAGGCATTGGGCTAATTAAATCCCCCCTATCTCTACACTTTAAATGAGAGAAAAGCTGACTCAAGGGAAAGAGTTATGGCCAAAGGCCATTTAATTAATTTGCTGTCTGGGGAAACAGCACAGGAACTGGGAAGAAAGCCCAGGTATGAGAACTGCTAAGTTGTTGTTCAGGATACAGTGCATTGTTTTTCAGAACTCCAGTGGAAGACTCATTTCAAAACTATATTCAACTAATGTAAAATTACCATTCTAAAACAAATACTGCATGTAAAAATCTCAGAGGCACAACACATGCCTGCATTTCTTTATGGCTGTTGACCTCAATTGGAGAATTTCATCCCTACAGACATTTTCAGAGGGAACTACCATCAGCAGGGTCTGGTTCCTTCGTTATAATACCACAGACAAGAGAGAAATTTTGTGACTTTTCTAGGAATTTTCCAAAGAACCAAACAACAGGCGTTCACATGGGAACAGCATGTTACCTTGTGAGCATATAGAGTACCTAATGCTAGGAATCTTACTTGTGTTCTGAATACAAACCCCCATAAGATTTCACCGATCTTTTACATATGAGTAGAACAAAACACCGGAGAAGGCAATGGCACCCCACTCCAGTACTCTTGCCTGGAAAATCCCATGGATGGAGGAGCCTGGTAGGCTGCCGACCATGGGGTCTCACAGCGTCAGACACGACTGAAGCAATTTAGCAGCAGCAGAAGCAGAACAAAACACAGAGAACAACTTGCCAAGGTTACGTACTTGCCAGTAAGAAACCAGAAAAGAACCCTGGTATATTTGATCCTAGAGTCCACATTTTTAATAAACAGAGACTTCCCACTGAAGTGGGCATTCATTGGTGTTTTTTTCTTCCCTTCTCTTCATTCATTATTATTCAAAATATATTTCTTGAACACTTACCAAGGGCTAAGCAATATTTTGTGGCTGAAGAATCAAATGTGGTTAAATTAGCGTCTCTGTCTTTGAGAGTCTAGAGAAAACCATCACCTCCGTAAATAAGTATGCTACAACACATGTGATCAAATCTGTAAGACATATGCATAATGCTGCATGTAAAGAAATAAGGAGGGATTGATTCTGTCCTTGAGCGGAGGGTGGAGTGTGAATATAATACATGAAGCAAGTAAAGTCGCTCAGTCATGTCCGACTCTTTGCGACCCCATGGACTGTAGCCTACCAGGCTCCTCCCATGGGATTTTCCAGGCAAGAGTACTGGAGTGGGTTGCCATTTCCTTCTCCAGAGGATCTTCCCCAACCAGGGATTGAACCCAGGTCTCCCGCATTGAGGGCAGACGCTTTACCGTCTAAGAACATATAGATACTCACCCTGAAAAGCTGTTAGTTGCTTGGCATATTTCACTTTTTAGAATCATATAATTATGTCTTCCAGTTTCCATAGAATAAATGGAGAAGGTTATTATAAAAGGACTAGGCCCAGTTTTCACAAAGGAACCCTCCTAAATCTGTAGAGATAATATACTCTCAATTTACTTAAATTATTTCTGAGTATAGAAAAAGATGAAAAGCCACAAGATATTTTTATGAAACAAGAATAATATTGTCATCTAAACCATATAAAGAAAGTGAAAGTGAAGTTGCTCAGTCGTGTCCAACTCTTTAAGACCCCATGCACAGTCCTACAAAGCTCCTCTGACCATGGAATTTTCCAGTGGGTTGCCATTTTCTTCTCCAGGGGATCTTCCCGACCCAGGGATTGAACCCTGTCTCGCGCATTGCAGGCAGACACTTTACCATCTGAGCCACTGGGAAGTTCAAACCTTATAAAGATAGCAAAAAATAAACTATAGATCAATCTCACTTATAAATATTAAAGTAAAAATCTAAATAACATACAAGCAAACAGAATCCAAGAATTCATCATAAAAGTGAAACAGCTTTATTCCCAAAATCTAAGAGAAAATCATAAATCATAGATCATCTTCACAGATGTTAAAGCGGCCTTTGACAAAAATTAACAAACATTTCTAATTATCAAAACACTGAATAAAACAGGAACTGAACTAATTCTTCTTTGATGTTAATATATGATTATTACTAGACATACACACATGCAAAATGCAGACCCAGTAAATTAGGAGAATACTAGAGGCATTCATATTAAGGTCAAGGACAAGACACGGATACCCACCAACTTCACTATTATTTAAAAATATATTAAAGGTGTCTGAGGAAGGGGGAATGCGGGGCAGGGGGAGGCGAGGGCTGGGGGATCAGTGCACTGCGTTGCTAGTGACCCCTCAGCCCTGGGCGGGGACTGCTTTCCAGGCGTCTCCTAGGGTTCAGGCAAGGAAGCAGGTAGAAGAAAATAGGACCTACGTCTGCGCCTTTAAGCAAGCAGCGACCCTCGCTTGACTGCCAGCTCTTTCTGCTCAGCACCAACCCTCCTTCCTCCGGGTGCCTGGAGGCGGCGCCCTGAACCTTTCTTACACCCGGGAACCTGAGTCTCGGAGTGCGGGTCAGCTGAGGTCACGCCTGAAAGATGGGGGAGTAAAAGCTTGAAGGCCCCGCCCTGGTCCCGCCCAATTTTCAGGGTCAGCGGGCTGTAGGGAGCTGGACACCAGTGGTTGGGTGGGCTTCAGGCAGCCAGCCACTGGGACTGCAGTCTAATTAGCCTCAGGGCTGGGTCGCCCTAGGGCTTTCATCCTCTTGCTCTCTGTGCCCTAGAGCTCGGGGTGCCCAGAGGTGAACCATTCTTGGAACATCGTCTGTCATCCAGACCAGGGATTATTTGGAGCACTTCTAATTTCTGGAACCCAGTAGGGTGAGGTAAGGAAGGGTTTCCAGGTTCAAGAACTAGCACGTACACATGCTTGGATGTGGCAATGAACTAGGGAAGTTATGTTTTGTATTAATAATTGAAATATTGTTGCTTTACAATGCTTTGTTTTTGCTGTACAACAACATGAGTCAACCGTTCAGTTCAGTTCAGTTCAGTCGCTCAGTCGTATCTGACTCTCCGCGACCCCATGAATCACAGCACGCCAGGCCTCCCTGTCCATCACCAACTCCGGGAGTACACTCAAACTCATGTCCACAGAGTCGGTGATGCCATCCAGCCATCTCATTCTCCGTCGTCCCCTTCTCCTCCCACCCCCAACCTTTCCCAGCATCAGAGTCTTTTCCAGTGAGTCAACTCGTCGCATGAGGTGGCCAAAGTATTCAGCTTTAGCATCAGTCCCTCCAATGAACACCCAGGATTGATCTCCTTTAGAATGGACTGGTTGGATCTCCTTGCGCATATATCCCCTCCCTCATGAGTCTCTCTCCCTTTCCCCCATTTCACCCCTCTAGGTCATCACGGAGCACTGAGCTGGCTTCCCTGTGTTATACTGTAGCTTTCCGCTAACTATCTATTTTTCATACCTGCGTGCTAAGTCGCTTCAGTCCTGTCCACTCTTTGTAACCCTATGGTCTGTAGCCTGCCAGGCTTCTCTGTCCACAGGATTCTCCAGGCAAGAATACTGGAGTGGATTGCCATTTCCTACTCCAGGGGACCTTCCGGACCCAGGAATCAAACCCCCCTGTCTCTTATCTCTCCTGCACTGACAGGTGTATTCTTTACTACTAGCACCAGCTGGGAAACCTCAGTATTTCCTGGGGGCTCAGATGGTAAGAATCTGAGTGCAATGCAGGAAACTCAGGTTTGATCCCTGGATTGGGATGATTCCCTGAAAAAGGAAATGGTAACCCACTCCAGTATCCTTGCCTGGAGAATCCCATGGACAGAGGGGCCTGGTGGGCTGCAGTCCATGGGTTTGCAAAGAGTCTGGCACAACTGAGCAACTAACACACCCACTCCAGTATAATTACTATTTTTTGTACTTATTAAAATTTTCTATCAGTAAATGAATAATAATAAATAAAAACATAGTGGAGATACCAGTCAATGCAGAATAAACAACAGAGCTCCAAGAATTGGAATAGAAGTGAAACTATCTCTGTTTACAGGTGGTATTACAGTATATTTGTAAAATCCAAGACAGCGAATGAAAACACTGATATAATTTTTAAAATTCAGTAAAGTAATAGAATATTAAGCTGAAAACAAATCATAAGCCTTTTTATACACAAACAATAGCTCATGACATGACTTAACAGAAGATAAAATTTCAGTTACATTAATAGCAAAAAACGAATTCATTTAAAAATACCTAAATAGGAAATGTGTAAAATCAATGAGGAAAAATTAAAGACTTTTGAAAGGAAAGTCTGAATTAATTTGGAAATTTTTCTTGTTTTTAAATAGTATGAGTGAACATTATAAAACTATCATTTATTCCCATTTTATTAATAAATTTAGCATGATCATAATAATAAAAGTTTACTTTATGGAGTTGTTCAAGTAGATTTCTGAAGTTTATATGGAAAAAGAAACATTAAAATAGCCATAAAACTTCTAAAAAATGAACAATGAAGGACGACTTTTAAACCATACTGTAGTTCAGTTCAGTTGCTCAGTCAGGTCTGACAATTTGCGACCCCATGAATCGCAGCCCACCAGACCGCCCTGTCCATCACTAACTCCCGGAGTTTATCAAACTCATGTCCATCCAGTCGATGATGCCATCCAGTTATCTCATTCTCTGTCGTCCCCTTCTCCTCCTGCCCCTAGTCCCTCCAAGCAACAGAGTCTTTTCCAATGAGTCAACTCTTCACATGAGGTGGCCAAAGTGTTGGAGTTTCAGCTTCAGCATCAGTCCTTTCAATGAACACCCAGGACTGATCTCCTTTAGGATGGACTGGTTGGATCTCCTTACAGTCCAAGGGACTCTCAAGAGTCTTCTCCAACACCACAGTTCAAAAGCATCAATTCTTCGGCGATCAGCTTTCTTCACAGTCCAACTCTAACATCCATACATGACCACTGGAAAAACCATAGCCTTGACTAGACGGACCTGGGTTGGCAAAGTAATGTCTCTGCTTTTTAATATGCTATCTAGGTTGGTCCTAACTTTCCTTCCAAGGAGTAAGCGTCTTTTAATTTTATGACTGCAATCATCATCTGCAGTGAGTTTGGAGCCCCCAAAAATAAAGCCTGTCACTGTTTCCACTGTTTTCCCATCTATTTGCCATGAAGTGATGGGACCAGATGCCATGATCTTAGTTTTCTGAATGTTGAGCTTTAAGCCAACTTTTTCACTCTCCTCTTTCATTTTCATCAAGAGGCTTTTGAGTTCCTCTTCACTTTCTGCCATAAGGGTGGTGTCATCTGCATATCTGAGGTTATTGATATTTCTCCCGGCAATCTTGATTCCAGCTTGTGCTTCTTCCAGTCCAGCATTCCTCATGATGTACTCTGCATAGAAGTTAAATAAGCAGGGTGACAATATACAGCCTTGAGGTACTCCTTATCCTATTTGGAACCAGTCTGTTGTTCCGTGTTCAGTTCTTACTGTTGCTTCCTGACCTGCATACAGGTTTCTCAAGAGGCAGGTCAGTGGTCTGGTAGTCCCATCTCTTTCAGAATGTTCCACAGTTTATTGTGATCCACACAGTCAAAGGCTTTGGCATAGTCAATAAAGCAGAAATAGATGTTTTTCTGGAACTCTCTTGCTTTTTCCATGATCCAGCGGATGTTGGCAATTTGATCTCTGGTTCCTCTGCTTTTCTGAAACCAGCTTAAACATCTGGAAATTCACAGTTCATGTATTGCTGAAGCCTGGCTTGGAGAATTTTGAGCATGACTTTACTAGCATGTGAGGTGAGTGCAACTGTGTGGTAGTTTGAGCATTCTTTGGCATTGCCTTTCTTTGGGATTGGAATGAAAACTGCCCTTTTCCAGTACTGTGGCCACTGCTAAGTTTTCCAAATTTGCTGGCAGATTGAGTGCAGCACTTTCACAGCATCATCTTTCAGGATTTGAAATAACTCCACTGGAATTCCATCACCTCCAGTAGCTTTGTTCATAGTGATGCTTTATAAGGCCCCCTTGACTTTGTATTCCAGGATGTCTGGCTCTAGGTGAGTGATCACAACATCATGATTATCTGGGTCATGAAGATCTTTTTTGTACAGTTCTTCTGTGTATTCTTGCCACCTTTTCTTAATATCTTCTGCTGCTGTTAGGTCCATACCATTTCTGTCCTTTATCGAGCCCATCTTTGCATGAAATGTTCCCTTGGTATCTCTAATTTTTTTAAAGTGATCTCTAGTCTTTCCCAATCTGTTGTTTTCTTCTATTTCTTTGCATTGATCACTAAGGAAGGCTTTATATCTCCTTGCTATTCTTTGGAACTCTGCATTCGGATGCTTATATCTTTCCTTTTCATTTCTCTTCTTTTCACAGCTATTTGTAAGGCCTCCCCAGACAGCCACTTTGCTTTTTTGCATTTCATTTCCATGGGGATGATCTTGATCCCTGTCTCCTGTACAATGTCATGAACCTCCGTCCATAGTTCATCAGGCACTCTATCTATCAGATCTAGTCCCTTAAATCTATTTCTCACTTCCACTGTATAATCATAAGGGGTTTGATTTAGGTCATACCTGAATGGTCTAGTGGTTTTCCCCACTTTATTCAATTTCAGTCTGAATTTGGCAATAAGGCATTCATAATCTGAGCCACAGTCAGCTCCCAGTCTTGTTTTTGCTGACTATATAGAGCTTCTCCATCTTTGGCTGCAAAGAATATAATCAGTTTGATTTCAGTGTTGACCATCTGGTGATGTCCATGTGTAGAGTCTTCTCCTGTGTTGTTGGAAGAGGGTGTTTGCTATGACCAGTGCGTTCTCTTGGCAAAACTCTATTAGCCCTTGTCTTGCTTCATTCCGTGCTCCCAGGCCAAATTTGCGTGTTACTCCAGGTGTTTCTTGACTGCCTACTTTTGCATTCCAGCCCCCTATAATGAAAGGGACATCTTTTTTGGGTATTAGTTCTAAAAGGTCTTGCAGGTCTTCATAGAACCTTTCAACTGCAGCTTCTTCAGTGTTACTGGTTGGGGCATAGGCTTGTGTGATATTGAATGGTTTGCCTTGGAAACAAACAGAGATCATTCTGTTGTTTTTGAGATTGCATCCAAGTACAGCATTTTGACTCTTTTGTTGACCATGATGGCTAGTCCATTTCTTCTAAGGGATTCCTGCCCACAGTAGTAGATATAATGGTCATCTGAGTCAAATTCACCCATTCCAGTCCATTTTAGTTCGCTGATTCCTAGAATGTCGAAGTTCACTCTTGCCATCTCCTGTTTGACCACTTCCAACTTGCCTTGATTTTGCCTTGATTCCAGGTTCCTATGCAATATTGCTCTTTACAGCAAAGGACCTTGCTTCTATCACCAGTCCCATCCACAACTGGGTATTGTTTCTGCTTTGGCTCCATCCCTTCATTCTTTCTGGAGTTATTTCTCCAATGATCTCCAGTAGCATATAGGGCATCTACCGACCCGGGGAGTTCATCTTTCAGTATCCTATCATTTTGCCTTTTCATACTGTTCATGGGGTTCTCAAGGTAAGAATACTGAAGTGGTTTGCCAGTCCCTTCTCCAGTGGCCCACATTCTGTCAGACCTCTCCACCATGACCCACCTGTCTTGGGTGGCCCCACACGGCATGGCTTCGTTTCATTGAGTTAGACAAGGCTGTGGTCCATGTGATCAGATTGGCTAGTTTTAAGTGATTGTGGTTTCAGTGTGTCTGTCCTCTGATGCCCTCTCTCAACACCTACTGTCTTACTTGGTTTCTCTTACCTTGGACGTGGGGTATCTCTTCATGGCTGTTCCAGCAAAGTGCAGCTGCTGCTCCTTACCTTGGTCGAGGTCGCCCCTCCTGACCTTGAACGTGGAGTAGCTCCTCTCAGCCCTCCTGCACTGGCACAGCCTGGCGCTCTTGGTCACTGCCCCTGACCTTGGGCGTGGGGTAGCTCCTCTCAGCTGCGCTTGTGCGTGGTCGGTCACAGCCATCGACCTTCTGTAAGACATCTGTAATTAAAACAGTGTGATATTGATTCTTGAATAGATAGAAAGACAGAGAAAGTAGTGGGAGAGAATAGAAAGTTCACAAGTAGATGAAAAATCATATGGAAATATAGTAATGAAAAAGATAATATCTCATTGGAATGTCAGATTGTGAAGGAAAGCAAAAGAAGTACAAAGAAAATGATGGGGATATATAAGATGAACATAGGAGATATCTTGTAGGTGCTCATATTTGGGACAATTTTAGCATCAACAAAAAGTCATGGTATTAATGTATTTTAGCATATTGAATATAAAAAAAGCATGTTATCAACAATGGACAAATAAATAATATATACAGAAGTTCAGTGGTAAGAAGAGAAACCTCTTTATAGATGAGCATATACTAATATGTAGAAGAAAAAATAAGACGAGAAAATCACCATTTTGTAACACCAGTGTCAATAATTGATTCAGACAAGGTGTATCAGTGGTTGTGAAAAGCTAGTTGGTAAAAAGTTTTGAGGAAACAGGACATTCACATAATCTTAAATACCACCTCACAGATTACTTATCAACTCCAAAAGATAATGCAGTTAAAACAAGGAGATCTGGTAGACATTACCTTTATCAAGTGATCAAACTGACCACCACTAATAATGAAACAAGATGATAATATGTATCTCCTCATGAGATCCTTGGGGAAATGCACAATGTCACCTGCATGGAATTCTTTCCCCCAAACTCTAATCATGAGGAAACTATCAGGCAAATTTAGAATATGATGCTAAAGAGATATGATAACCAAATGTAATGTATAAATTTAATTGATTCTAGTTTCTTTAGATTTTAAGGACAATTTGAGAAGTTTCAGTGTGGACTCTGTATGAATACTTTATATCTGTGTAAAATTTCTTGTGTATGATAATAGTTTTGTGTTTATATATTATTAGAAAGTGTCCTTGCTCTTGTGAGAGTTTGGAGAAAAAACACTTAAATTCTTTGAAAATGTTATTTCCACTTTCTTCCATTGAGAAATAAATGTTACGATTTCATTTTCCCTGCATATTAAGCCTAGTCATTTTTTTTGCAAAGTTTTTTGTAGTTAAGTTTTAAGCCATTTAAAGAGGGAAAATGTGAATATTAATGTAAAAAAGATTTATTTTGAAAATATGTTTTGTGTGAAACACATATGTTTGGTAGAAACACTACTCTACCACGCAGTCGATGTTGTTTAGCATGTGAAATATCCCTATGAGGAATCCTCACTTGAAGAGGTTGTCATGCAGCTCAAAAATTGCTATTGAAACCAATACCAAAGACTTTGTTAATGAATATAAGTACAAGATATTTTTTCTACTGATGAGTGTTGTCAAAATATGCAAGATTGAGCAGGCCTCAAAATCCTTGCCTTATCAGAATCCAGGAAGCTCAGTAACCTGGATAATACCATCAGAGACACACCCAAGATCTAGAACTGCATGTTCTTGTGTTGTACCCCCACTTCCTGGAGGAATTTGTCAATTAATCTGGCTGGGGTGGGGTGGTAATCTAGCTTCAGGGTGTCACTGTGACTGCCTCAGAGTCAACATGACAAACTCAAAGTTTTGGTTGAAAGTGCTAGGACAGAGTGGAACTTCCCCAAGTTTTCAAACAGGTTGTATAAATATTTTTTTGTTTGCTAATAAATATCAGTATATTTGGCACAGTAGGACTTGCTATTATTATTGAGTAGGACTTGCTATTATTGTAACATACAGAAATCTGGCCTTTTTCCTTCATTAGAAATTTATGAAATACAGAAAAAGGAGAACAGAATACCCATGATTTCCACATCTATAAACAAACACCGTTAAGACATTTATGTTTTCTATCAGATTTATAATTTATAGTTATTGAATTGAGGATATGGTATAGAGACCTAAAGCCCCCACTGATTTCCAATCTCTGGAAGCTACAGATGTTGACTGAAGGAATTGATAGCAATTAAATTGTTGTTCAATAGCAGTTGGACTTAGATTTACCTGTTTGATTCATGAATTATGGGTGATTTTCATTTTTTTGCTTCATGTTTTTGTTTTCCAAGGTTTCCACAATGACTATTAGGTTGGCAGTCAGATTTGTTTATATTTTTATCTTTTGTACTAAGTACTTTGGGGACTGAATTAATGAATGTATATTATTTAAATCTCTAGAATTTAGAAAATCAAAGAGGCAAGTGGGGCCTCTTTAGCACATTAGAACTTTTTGAACTTTAGAAGCTAGGAAAGAAATTGAGAAGACCTGAACTGACTGAAAACTACTCACCAGTACAGGAAAACTAGAGAATTTAATTTGTCTTCCCCTACGCCCCCGGAACTACCTCAATCTAATAACCAACACTATCATATAGTTTTTCTAAAGTCTATATAGAGCTCTGTTTTCCAGATGTTTGTCTTAATAATAGTTTAACAGCAAACCTTCTATTAAGTACAGGTCTGCTATTTGCTATTAAATACAAATACAAATCTGTATTTGCTGTTAAATACAAGTACACAGACCTGCTAGTTACTCTGCCACTTTCTGGGAAGGATTCTAGGAACTGTCCCTATTCAGCTTAGTTCAGTTCGTTCACTCAGTTGTATCTGACTCTTCGTGATCCCATGGACTGCAGCACGCCAGGCCTCCCTGTCCATCACCAACTCCCGGAGTTAACCCAAACTCATCCCCATTAAGTTGGTGATTCCATCCAACCATCTCATCCACTGTCGTCCCCTTCTCCTCCTGCCTTCAATCTTTCCCAGCATCAGGGTCTTTTCAAATGAGTCAGCTCTTCACATCAGATGGCCAAAGTATTGGAGTTTCAGCTTCAACATCCATCCTTCCAGTGAACACTTAGGACTGATCTCCTTTAGGATGGACTAGTTGGATCTCCTTGCAGTCCAAGGGACTCTCAAGAGTCTTCTCCAACACCACAGTTCAGAAGCATCAATTCTCCGGCGCTCAGCTTTCTTCATTGTCCAACTTTCACATCCATACATGACTACTGGAAAAACCATAGCCTTGACTAGACGGACCTGGGTTGGCAAAATAATGTCTCTGCTTTTTAATATGCTGTCTAGGTTGGTCAAAACTTTCTTTCCAAGGAGTGTCTTTTAATGTCATGGCTGCAGTGACCATCTGCAGTGATTTTGGAGCCCAGAAAAATAAAGTCTCTCGCTGTTTCCCCATCTATTTGTCATGACATGACGGGACCAGATGCCATGATCTTAGTTTTCTGAATGTTGAGCTTCAAGCCAATTTTTTCACTCTCCTCTTTCACTTTCATCAAGAGGCTTTTGAGTTCCTCTTCACTTTCTGCCATAAGTGTGCTGTCATCTGCATATCTGAGGTTATTGATATTTCTCCCGGCAATCTTGATTCCAGCTTGTGCTTCTTCCAGCCCAGCTT
Source organism: Moschus berezovskii (assembly GCF_049115385.1). Classification (NCBI taxonomy): domain Eukaryota; kingdom Metazoa; phylum Chordata; class Mammalia; order Artiodactyla; family Moschidae; genus Moschus; species Moschus berezovskii. Next base: position 75,166,919 of record NC_142469.1, on the reverse strand, counting down.
TCCTCATGATGTACTCTGCATAGAAGTTAAATAAGCAGGGTGACAATATACAGCCTTGATATACTCCTTTTCCTATTTGGAACCAGTCTGTTGTTCCATGTCCAATTCTGACTGTTGCTTCCTGACCTGCATACAGGTTTCTCAAGAGGCAGGTCAGGTGGTCTGGGATTCCCATCTCTTTAAGAATGTTCCACAGTTTATTGTGATCCACACAGTCAAAGGCTTTGGCACAGTCAATAAAGCAGAAATAGATGTTTTTCTGGAACTCTCTTGCTTTCTTCATGATCCAGCGGATGTTGGCAATTTGATCTCTGGTGCCTCTGCCTTTTCTAAAACCTGCTTGAACATCTGGAAGTTCACAGTTCACATATTGCTGAAGCCTGGCTTGGAGAATTTTGAGCATGACTTTACTAGTGTGTGAGGTGAGTGCAACTGTGTGGTAGTTTGAGCATTCTTTGGCATTGCCTTTCTTTGGGATTGGAATGAAAACTGCCCTTTTCCAGTCCTGTGGCCACTGCTGAGTTTTCCAAATTTGCTGGCAGATTGAGTGCAGCACTTTCACAGCATCATCTTTCAGGATTTGAAATAGTTCCACTGGAGTTCCATCACCTCCACTAGCTTCGTTCGTAGTGATGCTTTCTAACGCCCACTTGACTTCACATTTCAAGATGTCTGGCTCTAGGTGAGTGATCACACCATCGTGATTATCTTGGCTGTGAAGATCTTTTTTGTACAGTTCTTCTGTGTATCTTGCCACCTCTGCTTAATATCTTCTGCTTCTGTTAGGTCCACACCATTTCTGTCCTTTATCGAGCCCATCTTTGCATGAAATGTTCCCTTGGTATCTCTAATTTTCTTGAAGAGATCTCTTGTCTTTCCTATTCTGTTGTTTTCCTCTATTTCTTTGCATTGATCGCTGAGGAAGGCTTTCTTATCTCTCCTTGCTATTCTTTGGAACTCTGCATTCGGATGCTTATATCTTTCCTTTTTTCCTTTGCTTTTCACTTACATAGGTTACCATGCTTCATGTGAGGTGAACTCTATACTGGACACCCCTATTTGATTTAGAGAAGTTCATTTTCTGCAAAGACAGCCGTTCACAGCCCAGCCAGCTATTCATCAGCACCTTCTGATAACACTCTATCCAACCAGAGTGCCACATACCAGATAGTGATTAGCTCTCTAGTCAGATTCTCACTTTCACTCTGTCTCTCTCTGTCTCTTTTTTTTGTTTTGCATGAGAGGGAGTTAATTAGTTGAGAGAAGAGTTAAAAGAAGAAACAGAGAGAAACAGAGACCAGAAGAGTTTAGTCCTAACCATATAGTGGCTTTGCAGTGTCATTGTTTGCTTATCTTCTTAGTTGCTGCTGGTCCTAAATGGTGACAAAGTATACTTGAGCAACTACGATGGTCTTTTTGATTCTGAAATTTTTTCAGTCATCACCATGATAGTTCTGTTCCCTACAACTAGAAAAAGAGCCTAATGAACATATTGAAATTTGAAATGTAATTTAAAATACTGGTCCTACAAATAATATTTATACTGCTTGTAGTATCTGCCATAGTTGTTGACAAGATGAGTAGGTCCATGTTTTCTTTTTAGGTCTTCTAGTGGGGATGGAGATAATCACTTATCTACAGAATTTTAAATGCTCTTAAATGGCACCAGTATAATTGTTGTCGTTCAGTCTCTTAAGTCGTGTTGACTCTTTTCGATCCCATGGACTGCAGCACGCTGGGCTTTCCTGTCTATCACCACTCCCGGAGCTTGCTCAGATTCACGTCTGTTGAGTCTCTGATGCCCTCCAACCATCTCATCCTCTGTCTCCCCCTTCTCCTCCTGCCCTCAATCTTTCCCAGCATCAGTCTTTTCCAGTAAATCAGCTCTTTGCACCAGGTGGCCAAAGTACTGGAGCCTCAGACCTTCCAGTGAATATTGGATTTCCTTTAGGATTGATTTCCTTTAGGTTTGACTGGTAGAGTTGGAATTATCCTTCAAGATTAGGAATTCTTGATCTGGGATCCACAGTGGGCTTCTGAGATTCTGGACAATACTGAATTTGCACACATTTTTTGGTGTGTGTATACTTGAGCATATCTATTTTTCCACATAGGTGATAGTTTACATTAGCTATTCCACAAGACAGTTAAGTACAAAAGTGTTAAAAACCTCACTGCCTAATTTTACAGATAAAAATATCACTGAGTAATTTACCCACAGTCTAGCAATCTGTAACTGCTAGAGACTAGGTTTCTTTCATTCTTTCATTAAAAATTTATAAAATACAGTAAAAAAGAAAAAGAAAAAATGCTTTTAACATGTAAGGACAAACACCATTAAGAATTTTCTATTTCTTACCAGTAGTACACGTTTGGGTTCAGAATAACACCTTTGAAAATACATATTGATATATTGCTTTCTAATAGACTTGCACTAAGTTCCACTCGCATCAGCAATCTAGAATAGTGAATATTTTATCACCAGAGCAAGTTATTCTTTTTTAAAAAAAAGAAAATATTTTGGATAACTTGGTAAGAGTTCAATAGTGTCTCGTAGTGTGTGTTTATTATTAGTGAAGTAAAAGATTTTATTTATTTTTTTATTTCTGTTGGAAATATGTCACTTGTCTGTCTTATCCATTTACATTAAGAACCCAGTTTTCTTAGCTGTCCATCCAATCCTGTTAAGTAATCCTACCTCAGGAGAAAACTGTAGGAGAAAGCAAACCTTCTGTTTATCTCCTGGATTTGTTCTTGCATTCTCAGTAGATCTTTGCTTTGCAATCATCTGAGAGATTTGTTAAAATGTAAATACCTGGATCCTACCCACTGTCTACAGAATCCAAATATCTAGGTATGGGGTGTGAAAAATTTGTGCTTTTAACATGCAAACACTTCTTATTTCTTAAGAATAATAAAATTTGAAGACTACTTAAAGGACAAGTAGGCTGATATTAAATATAAAGTGTGTGTACCATTATACTTCTTACAAAAAGTCTCTATGAAACCCAGGTTATCTTTCTTCTGTGAGGTAATTTTGCCTTTATAAAGTTTAATTTCTGCTTCATGGTTAATAAACTTGGTATAAAATTACAGATCTATCAGTGACCAGCTTTGTAAATATCCTTAATTTCTATGAACTTCTCTTTGTCTATAAAGAGGCAATTATAATCCTAGCTCATGTGTTTATTTTGAAGGGTGAGCTAATCTACACAAGTATACTGTAAACGGTCATATAAATGTTGGATATATTTTCTTGTTCTAATTGTTTATCGTATGGTAGTTTTGGCTGCCTCACTTCCTTTGTAATGCCAGGAAGTCTGAAACAGCTTTGGGCACAGTATCAACACTCAATAATTATCCACTGATTGATTACCGTCTTGAGGTACATCAAAGACTGCCTTAATATGAGGTGGTGTTCATTGTGGTCTGGGTTCTGACTAATCATAATGGATACTCCTTAAACAATTCCTGTGCAGACTGAAAGTCAGCCATGCTTCTATTAACCCTAAGACTGTAATGAGTCATTCAGTTCATTTCATTGAGTACCTACTATGTGCCAGGAACCACAGCAGACACTAAAAGTACATTAGTGAGCACAATGGACAAATCCCTTCCCTCCCAGCCCTTTCTAGATGAAATGGGTATCATAGAGCAATTACGCATGGTATCTTTTAGCAGTTCCTTGAAGAAATTTCATACATGTGGAAGACATCCTGTCAGACTGTTATCAGACGATAAGAGAAATTCAACAGACAAAAAGAGTGAAATGTAGCTATCAATTCCAGAAGGATGGAATTAGTAAGAGCTTTTCCTTTTTGAATTATGCCCAGTCAAACCAGGATATGATCTGGCAAGACAGTAGAGCGAGTTATACAGTTGAAGTTCTCAAGCTGCACTGAAGTTCTGAGTCCTTAGGGAGCCACCTGCACAAACTCATACTCTATGTTAGTCCCAGTCTAGTCTTTATGAAGGAAATGGTCCTGGTTTCGTCAGATTCTGAAACCTCAAATGAATAGAACTTTCCTCTATTCTTTTATAGTGAGTACAGTTCTTCCTTAGTTTCAACTCATTAAAAAAGTGTTTTATTGTTTAGGACAGAGGAAGGAAGTCTGGCATCCAAATATCTTAATCATTAAAGATGCTAAAGACTAGTTGTAGCAGACAGGTTTTTTGTTTTGAAAAAAACCCCATATTTATCATATACTATATTTGCACACTTTAAAGACTTGTGAACTTATATTCTACTCTCAAAATAATTTTGCAGTTTTTCACAAACACAAAATGAGAGATGTTTTTTAATGTAGAAATTGCATTATTAATCTGTGTGTGAACGTGATAAATCTCCAGTTACAATCAATTACTACCCACATTCACACTAATGAGGGTTATGTTAGGGACAAAGGAGAGTGTTAGAGAGCACCCAACAAAGGATAATAAGCCAGGGAAAACTTCTTGGAGGAAGTGAGGTCTCAGATGCGACCAGAAAAAATAAGTGAGAGTTAGCTTTCCAAAGAGAGAAGGAGTTAATTTTATATTAGGGGATATCATTTGGAAAACTCAGCAGTGGCCACAGGACTGGAAAAGGGCAGTTTTCATTCCAATCCCAAAGAAAGGCAATGCCAAAGAATGCTCAAACTACCACACAATTGCACTCATCTCACACGCTAGTAAATTCATGCTCAAAATTCTCCTAGCCAGGCTTCAGCAATACGTGAACCATGGACTTCCAGATGTTCAAGCTGGTTTTAGAAAAGGCAGAGGCACCAGAGATCAAATTGCCAACATCTGCTGGATCATGGAGAAAGCAAGAGAGTTCCAGAAAAACATCTATTTCTGCTTTATTGCTGAAACTCCAATACTTTGGCCACCTCATGCAACGAGTTGACTCACTGGAAAAGACTCTGATGCTGGAAGGGATTGGGGGCGGGAGGAGAAGGGGACGAAAGAGAATAAGATGGCTGGATGGCATCACCGACTCGATGGACACAACTTTGAGTGAACTCCGGGAGTTGGTGATGGACAGGGAGGCCTGTTGTGCTGTGATTCATGGGGTCGCAAAGAGTCAGACACGACTGAGCGAATGAACTGAACTGAATTGAACTGACGTGAACTGCTTCATTGACTATGCCAAAGCCTTTGACTGCGTGGATCACAACAAACTATGGAAAATTATGAAAGAGATGGGAATACCAGACCACCTGACTTGCCTCTTGAGAAACCTGTATGCAGGTCAGGAAGCATCAGTTAGAACTGGACATGGAACAACAGACTGGTTCCAAATAGGAAAAGGAGTACATCAAGGCTGTATATTGTCACCCTGCTTATTTAACTTATATGGAGAGTACATCATGAGAAATGCTGGGCTGGATGAAGCACAAACTGGAATCAAAATTTCTGGGAGAAATATCAATAAACTCAGATACGCAGACAACACCACACTTATGGCAGAAAGCGAAGAAGAACTAGAGTCTCTTGATGAAAGTGAAAGAGGAGAGTGAAAAAGTTGGCTTGAAACTCGACATTCAGAAAACTAAGATCATGGCATCTGGTCCCATCCCTTCATGGCAAATAGATGGGGAACCAGTGGCTGACTTTATTTTTCTGGGCTCCAAAATCACTGCAGATGCTGATTGCAGCCATGAAATTAAAAGATGCTTACTCCTTGGAAGGAAAGTTATGACCAACCTAGACAGCATATTAAAAAGCAGAGACATTACTTTGCCAACAAAGTTCCATCTAGTCAAGGCTATGGTTTTTCCAGTAGTCATGTATGGATGAGAGTTGGACTATAAAAAAGCTGAGCACCGAGCAATTGATGCTTTTGAACTGTGATGTTTGAAAAGACTCTTTAGATTCCCTTGGACTGCAAGGTGATCCAGCCTGTCCATCTTAAATGAGATCAGTCCTGGGTGTTCATTGGAAAGACTGATGTTGAAGCTGAAACTCCAATACTTTGGTCACCTGATGCTAAGAGCTGCCTCATTTGAAAAGACCCTGATGCTGGGAAAGATTGAGGGCAGGAGGAGAAGGGGATGACAGAGGATGAGATGGTTGGATGGCATCACCAACTCAATGGACATGGGTTTGGATAGACTCTGGCAGTTGGTGTAGGACAGGGAAGCCTGGCAAGCTGCGGTTCATGGGGTCACAATGAGTCAGACACAACTGAGCGACTGTACTGAACTGAAAATATGGATAAGACATCATATTGGGCAGTGTTGTTGTGAGGATTAAAGAAAATGAGGTCTTTGCAAAGTAGCTAGCTCAGCCCTGGTAGATGTATATATTAAACAAAGGTGACCCACCTACCCTACCTCTAGGAAACAGGGATATTCCTCAAATTTCTATTAAAAAAATTTATATTTTTACAGTTTATAAAGATGTTCACCAGTTGCATAAACTTATTGAGAACTTTTTACAAAATTATTATGGAAAAATAAGCATATAGTAATGCAAACAGAAAAATAGAATGAATTTCATTTATCCATGACCTAACTTTGCAATTATCAACTCGGTTCAATCTTGTTACATCTACATAGCCACCTATTCTCCAGTTTTTACTTTGAGGCTAACTCAGAAATCTTATTATTTCATCTGCAAGTATTTCCATATATATCTTTAAAAATAGGTACTCAAAAAATAGTCATCATACAACCATAATACCTTAAAATATTAACAAGAATTCTCTAGCATTATCAAATATCCAGTCAAGTTCAAATAGCTAAAACTCTCATAAATATCTTATATTTCATGGTGTGGTTCAGGATTCAAATATATATTCTAAAAGAATAAATTAACATTTTGGTGCTAGCTATGTACTGAGACTGCTACAAATTCTGACTGTTATATATTGAATTTTTCTAAAGTACAGTAATAATATTTGTATCAGATGAAATTTTGTGTTCAGTCATTTGGGCAGCATTTTTAAGTGCCTTTCCTTTGGTAATTCAATACTATTTTTTTTTTCTAACCTCTGCCACTAAATAAAGGTTTGACCTTGGGCCATTCACTCAACCTATCCAAATCTCTGTTTCTATAATTTTAAAAAGAAACTGTTGAACTAGGATTGATTATTCAGCATGGTTTTCTTCCAAACCTACCAGGTGGAAGGCAGGACAGCCCAGGGTGAAGAGAGTTCAGACATCCAGCAGATCTGGACTGGAGCCCTGCCACGTACAGGCCGTGTGAGCTGGGATAAGTTTACCCTCTCTCTGCCTCAGTTTCTAAATCTGTGAAGTACAGTTGATAGTTACCCAGATTCATGATGGAGTGGTATGGGGAGGGTGGATAAAATGAGAATATATGGGTACAGTGCTTGGCACATAGTAATCCCACAATAAATAGTAAGTGTAGTGACTCTCAAGAGTTTGGGGCAGGATTAAGAGGATGAGGCTGGAAGGAAAGGGAGTGGTTAGAGCTGTATTGTCTAATACAGTACCCGCTGGCTACACAAGGCTATGAGCACTTGAAATGTGAGTAGGCCAAGTTGAGATGTGTTATTAATAAAATTCACCCTGGGATTCTAAGATGTACTGTGAACAAGCAAGAAATACCACAATAATAGCTTCTAATATTTACTATATGTTGAAATTTTATGTTGGATATATTGGCTTAAATAAAATATTATCAAAATTAGTTTTTCTTTCTTTACTTTTATGAAAGTGATTCATAGAGAAATTTAGATGACATAACATGTGGCTTGCATTATAAATATCTATTTATAGACTATATGTTACTTATTTATGGAAATTTATTGGACAGAATGGGTTAGATCAAATGACCCTCTCCCTTAAGCCCCCACAACTTGTTGATTCTGTTTCTTCACTGGCCCTTACGTTTGTGTTCTCCATCTCCACTGCTGGTCAAGTGTATTAAAAACCCTTTTATTTTATTCTTTGGATTCTTAATCAAGATATAATTGGCCTATAACACTGTGTTAGTTTAAGGTGCACAGAAAGTTGATTTGATATATTTATATACTGCAGTATGATTACCACTAGTGCATTAGCTAATACCTCTATCATGTCACAAAGTTAGCATTTCTTTCAATGCCTTTCTTGCTTAATAGTCCCTCTCCAGTCTACACTGTGCTCAGTTGCTAAGTCATGTCTGACTCTTTGTGACACCATGGACTGTGTAACCCACCAGGCACCTCTGTCCATGGGATTTCCCAGGCAAGAATACTGGAGTGGGTTGCCATTTCCAGTCTACTATTCTTAAATCTTTCACAGTCTTCCCTTCAGAGACATTGGAAATTTTATCAAAGCATAAAGTTCCCTTCATGATCCTTTTTCTAAAATTTATTTATTTTAATTGGAGGCTAATTACTTTACAATATTATAGTGGTTTTTGGCCATACATTGACATGAATCAGCCATGGGTGTACATGTGTTCCCCATCCTCTTTAAACTCTCTTACCACCTCTGCCCCCCACCACCCAGCACATCTTTGCAGGTACTTCTTTTGCCTTGAGCAGAATCCTGACCTCCACCCCAGCGTAATGGTTAAGAGTTAGCAGAATTTGAATCACAGCTCTGCAATTTACTGACAAGATTTGAAAAACTAACTAGACCTCTTTGAGCCTCATTGCTCTTTTCTCTAAAAATAATAATAATAATAGACTTGGACTAAATGAATAGGCTTATCTTTCAGACTTTTTCTGAGGATTAAATGAGATAATGCAAGCATGAGATAATGCATGTGTGCTACTCAGTTGCTTCGGTCATGTCCAACTCTTTGCGACCGGATGGACTGTAGCCCACCTCTGTCCGTGGGATTCTCCAGGCAAGAATACTAGACTGGGTTGCCATTCCCTCCTCCAGGGAATCTTCCCAACCCAGGAATCAAACCCCCTGTCTCTGGCATCTCCTGCACTGGCAGATGGGTTCTTTACCACTAGCGCAACCTGGGAAGCCTGAGATAATGCATAGACAGTGCCAAGTACACAGTTTTTCTGTTTTTTTTAAAGTCCCTTAGTTGTGTCCAACTCTTTGCGACCCCATGGATTGTACAGTCTATGGAATTCTCCAGGCCAAAATACTGGAGTGGGTAGCCTTTCCCTTTTCCAAGGGATCTTCCCAAACCAGGGATCGAACCCAGGTCTCCCACATTGCTGGCGGATTCTTTACCAGCTGAGTCACAAGGGAAGCCCGAGAATACTGGAGTGGGAAGCCTATCCCTTCTCCAGGGTATCTTCCCCACCCAGGAATCAAACCAGGATCTCCTGCATTACAGGTCGATTTTTTACCAACCGAGCTATGAGGGAAGTACACAGTTAACCTACAATGAATGTTAGTGTTGAATGTTTCCCCCTGGAAAAGTGTTCCTTGTCACCCCACCCTCCACAAACCCCTGTCTCTCCCTCAGGTTTCCATAGCACTCTGTGTGTGTATGCTTGCTAAGTCACTTCAGTTGTGTCGGACTCTTTGCAACACTGTAGACTGTAGCCTGTCAGCTGCTTCTGTCCATGGGATTCTCTAGGCAAGAATTCTGGAATGAGTTGCCATGCCCTCCTCCAGGGGATCCTCCTGACCCAGGGATTGAACTCAGATTTCCGGCATTCAGGTGGTTTCTTTACCGCTGAGCCACCAGGGAAGCCCCATAGCACTCTGTACACTCCTCAATCCCAGCTTTTCTGTCTGTATTATAGCCATCCACCAGTCTTGCCTCTAGATCAGTAGTCTTCAAAGCTTGGTTTTAGAAGCAGCAGTGCTAGCATCCCCTGGAAACTTGTTAGAAATGCAAATTCCTGGAGCCCACCCTAGAACTACTGAATAAAAAACTCTGGGGCTAGGGCTCGGAAATCTGTTTTAACAGGGCCTCAATGTGAGTTCTGATATTCATACATTTGATGAACACTGCTACACTGGGTATTTATGCCTGGGACCACATCCAATTCATCTTGCAATGCCACCCAGCCCAGTGACTATTTGTCAAATGAAAAAAATGGATGAATGAATCCTGATGACAGTGTGGGGCCGTTGAAGGATAGCCAGTAGGGGAATGTCATGGTCTGATTGCCTTTTAGAAAGTTACTTTTGTAGACTGTATAGAGAAAAGATTACAGGCAGAAATTACTAGAGGCAACTGAATTTGCTTATAGGAAAATTATGATTTGAAAATCTAGATTTATTATGCAGGCAGGAAAAACAGTTATTTACAAAAAGAGTGCCTTGTTTTTCAATATATTCCATTGAAAACAGTTTTAAAATGTGTATTATACCATTCTATTGATAAGTATTGTTTTATAAACTTGTTGGGGAAAGTAGGTATACCTATATGTTATAAATTTGTCAATAAATGTGTCCTCTCACAAATTATGATTTCATTAAAAAGTAGTTCCAGATATCTTACACATTTTTAGCATTTGTGGGTTTTCAAAGTGTGAAGCACAATCCTCTGTTTGGATTATGAAAGCAAAATTGTATAGCAAATAAGTATATTTAAAAATTAAAATGTTACTTAAATTTCAGTATTAACATAGAAATAAGAGAAGTTTCATGTTTGACTACATATTAGTATAGAGACTACATATTGTTTATCTTCTTTGGATGGAAATTGAATAAACAATCATCTAGAAATATTTCAAGTAGAGGTTCAGTTCAGTTCAGTTCAGTCACTCAGTCGTGTCCGACTCTTTGCGACCCCATGAATCACAGCACGCCAGGCCTCCCTGTCCATCACCAACTCCCAGAGTTCACTCAAACTCATGTCCATCGAGTCGGTAATGCCATCCAACCATCTCATTCTCTGTCGTCCCTTTCCCTTCCCGCCCCCAAACCCTCCCAGCATCAGAGTCTTTTCCAGTGAGTCAACTCGTCACATGAGGTGGCCAAAGTATTGGAGTTTCAGCTTTAGCGTCAGTCCTTCCAATGAACACCCAGGATTGATCTCCTTTAGAATCAATTGGATCTCCTTGCAGTCCAAGGGACTCTCAAGAGTCTTCTCCAGCACCACAGTTCAAAAGCATCAATTCTTCGGCAATCAGCTTTCTTCACAGTCCAACTCTCACATCCATACATGACCACGGGAAAAACCATAGCCTTGACTGCTGCTGCTGCTGCTAAGTCACTTCAGTCGTGTCCGACTCTGTGTGACCCCATCGATGGAAGCCCACCAGGCTCCCCCGTCCCTGGGATTCTCCAGGCAAGAACACTGGAGTGGGTTGCCATTTCCTTCTCCAATGTGTGAAAGTGAAAAGTGAAAGTAAAGTCGCTCAGTCGTGTCCGACCCTTAGCGACCCCACGGACTGCAGCCTACCAGGCTCCTCCGTCCATGGGATTTTCTAAGCAATAGTACTGGAGTGGCTTGCCATTACTAGATGGACCTTTGTTGGCAAAGTAATATCTCTGCTTTTTAATATGCTATCTAGGTTGGTCATAACTTTCCTTCCAAGGAGTTCTTAATACCCAAATTAAAAGTAAAGCAAATTTATATTAATGTATAGAATAAAGAGTAAAACAAATCGAAAGACATATGACCTTCCAGAAAATTGTAAGACTGCAGAAGCCCTAAAGTTGCTCCCTATCGTAATACTCATATTCCATCAGCAGATTCTCATACCAACAACTGGGCAGGAATTGATCCAACTTAAATGTGGGAACAGTATCTGGACCTTCAACTCAGATGAAGCTTTCATATTTTCTCTTGACCTCTAAGTCATCTTCTCTACAAATGAGAAAAAGTAGAAACATCTATCACTTTGCCAACAAGGGTCCATATAGTCAGAGATATGGTTTTTCCATTAGTCATGTACCAATGTGAGAGCTAGACCATAAAGAAGGCTGAGCACCAAAGAATTGATGCTTTTGAACAGTTTTGCTGAAGAATACTCTTCAGAGTTCCTTGGTCTGCAAGAAGATCAAGCCAGTCAATCCTAAAGGAAATCAACCCTGAATATTCACTGGAAGGACTGATGCTGAAGCTCCAATACTTTAGCCACCTGATGCAAAAAGCTCACTCATTAGAAGAGACCCATTAGAAAAGATGCTGGGAAAGACTGAGGGCAGGAAGAGAAGGCAGCAACAGAGGATGAGATGGTTGGATGGCATCACTGACTCAATGGACATGAGTTTGAACAAACTCACGGAGAAAGTGAAGGACAGGGAAGCCTGGCTTGCTGCAGTCCATGGAGTCACAAAGTGTCAGACATGACTTAGTGAATGAGTACACACAAAAGAAGGGTCATGAAGGAAGAAAGAACAGGAGACAAAGAATGGGAAATATTGAAGAGCAAAGGGAGGTTGAGAACAATGGGCAGAAAGAGAAGGGATTTGATGAGCAAAGGGAAATCTACAGGCAATGGGTATGAGAGGCCAAGAGTGACATGGGGTAGGGAGAGAGAAAGGTAGGGTTCTGAAGGTCTCAAAACCCTGGAGTCTGGGTTTCATATGGCATTCTTAGGCCCAAGAGGTCACCTAGTTTTAGTAGTTGAAAGAAGTGAGTTGTTAGTAAATCTATAAATTTAATCCATTCAACTAGTTGGTTGTGATGGGATCTGTGCTACTGTCTTCTCTTCTTGCGTCTACGGAAGGAGAGCTCCTTCTGTACCCAGCCAATTAAAAGACTTGGTCAAGTTGGTGGATCAGTTATTCAGAGAAAAGAGCTGTCCTAAAGTGTTAAAGTGTTGAGTGAACAAGATGACTTCTTAAAAGATTCCAAAGGAAAAGAACAAACCAAAAAAATCCCATATGAAATGCTAACATTTTTACTATATTCACAAGAATATATTTTAAAAGATCAATAATGAGGTCTTCTAAACATTTTCAATTGCTCATTGGCTTTTCAAATGCTTATTCATATGAGCTGCCTATTTATATACCTTGTCCCTTTTTCATTGGTTTGTCTGTCTCTTTTATATTCAAATATGTTTAGATATTGCAGATATCAATCCTTCGCCTGTGATATATGTGGCAAATGTTTTCTCCTGTTCTAGTTCTTGACATTTAAACCTTAAATCCATCTGAAGTTTATTTTGGTGTTTCATACAAGACTGCAATCTAATGAGATTTTTTTTTTTAATCTAGAAGTTAGACAATTTTCACAACACTATTTGTTGAATAATCCATCTGTTTGTCATTTATCTGCAGTGCTTCCTTCTTAAGTCTCACAGGTGGTAAAATCCTTCTCAGGACCATCTATTATGTTTTAGCCAATTGCTCTGTAAATTCTAGCACAGGAATTTAACTATTGTTGTATAATTTTTTTGTTTATACTTTTCAAAATTTCTTAGCCTTTCTCATATTTTCCTATCATGGCAGCTGAGATTTAGAATAATTCCATCAGGTAAAAACAAAAATATTGACACAACATTGTAAAACATAAATTTTGTAAAATTTATGTAATTATGTAAAAACATAAATATTGTTGTGGTAGATGATGGATAGGTAGTGTGGATTTATGTACTGCATTAATCCTTGCTGCAGACATGTACTATGCCAGCTTCTCTAGTCGGCAACACTTTTATTGTGTACTTTGAAGTCCTTCCCACCCCATAGGTCTCCAGGCAAAACAAGGCTAGCCATCGTGATCTAGCAGTCATTCATTGTCTTTTGTTTGTCAGACTCCTTACCAACAACCATGTGAAAAAGCCCAGGCTTTTGGAGCTCACCCCTGTGTTCTCTGCAGGTTGTTTGGCAGAACCTTCTCATATGTGTCATCCTTTTCTACACTGTGTACTACGTGGTTCTGGGCATGTGCTGTGTGATACTCAAGTAAGTATAACATCACCTTCAAACAATTCAAAAGTTCAGATCCAACACGAAAGAAGTTCACATAGAATACTCAACGTGTCTTTATAGAATAAAGGGTGCAGATTTTTTCCCATGGTATATTTTCTTCGTTTTTTTTTAAGTGAAAATAAGCAAATGTGTCACCTTAAATGATACAAGTAGCGATCATGAAATGAATAGAACCAGGCAGGATTGCTCCTCTTATGAGGATGATCATAGAAAGAAAGTCAAGCTATTACTCCCTGGGCTGGTGTTGCATCAGAGATCAGAGGGCATTTGAACTAGAAGGGAATTTAGATATAATCTATATCCAATTTAAATATTTTCTGTTACATACTGGAAATAGCTTTAGACAGAATCAGGAGATCTGCATTCCAGCTCAGGTTCTTACTAACTTCCTGAATCATCCTGACTAAGCCAGAGAGCTTCTCTTACTTCAATTATCTTCATTTGTCAAGTGAAGGTAATAATCCAAAAAAGAGTTATCATGAGGACCAAGTTATACATGTATTTTTAAAGATATTTTTAAGTGTGAGGCATTTTTTTTTAGGTAATTTTTCTTTATCTTGCTAGGGTTGAATTTTATCCTTACAGATTTGCTTGCCAATACATTGATTTCCTCGAAATACATTATGTATAGCTACAAAGAATTTTCTAGGAATTGATTGTTTATACAATTGGATTTTATTGTGTAAGCAGGGAATTGGGACTTTTCCATTTCAGTGTGCAAATCAATGCCCAGAAATGATTATATTGACTTTTGCAGTGGGAATGATGCTATAAAGCTTGCTTGCAGGCAAGCCCACTGAGGAGGAGTCTGATATGTTCACACATAGTTTCAGCTATTGCCTGGGACTGGAGATGGTGAGGCAGTGCCTAGAGCAGTGAAGGTCTTAGAATAGTTAGAGTTCTCTGAGCATGGGATTCCAAGAGTTTGTAGTTAATGTGAAGCAGAGGTGAGGAATTTGAAGTAACTTAAATCCCCAGGAGGCAGATAACTGATTGACCAGCTGCATGCAACTACAAACTTGTACATGGTAGGAGATGCAGAGTTTATACTCTGATTTAATTTTCATTTTTTTTCATTTTACTTTTGTATTGATATATAGTTGGTTTACAATGTTGTGTTAGTTTCTGGTGTATAACAAAGTGATTCAGATTTTTTTCCCATATAGATAATTACAAGATATTGAATATAGTTCCCTGTGCTATACAGTGGGTTCTTGTTGTTTATTTTATATGTAGCAGCATGCATCTGTTAATTCCAAGCTTCTAATTTATCCCTCTCCAACCCTTTCCCCTTTGGTAACTATAACTTTGTTTTCTATGTCTATTATGAAAATGTAGACTCATGTCTAATGTGAGTATAAACTCAGATTTTAGAACAGGAAGGGACCTCAGAGATTAATTGCTTCAATGTACAGGTAAGAAATGAAAGTTCAGAGAGGTTAAGCAACTGCCCAAGTTCACAGTTAACAGCATCATCAGAATTAGAGCTGGGCTCCGTTGCTTCCCAGTATATGCTCTCATCACAGTATTGGGTTTTGCACCCACATTTGATGGAAGGGACCTCCAAGACTACAGCTGAGGCCTCAAATACAATGAAGTCCACTTGGAGATCAGACTTCATTGGACAAAGACAGTGTGGATAAGGAAGATATTTGGCTTCCATTCAAGTCAACCAGTTTTTAAATGTGCCACAAAGTGATTAAAGCTGACTTGTCCTTGTATGGGAACACTTGAGGTGCAAAATGTTAATGTGCAACCTTATGAACTACCTCCTCCAGAGTAAACTGTTTTCATTTGTAACATCCTCAGGGTGTATGAGTTGGATGTCCTGGCACCATTTGACTTCAAAACAAATCCTTCGTGGCTCAACACAAATTATAAAGGTAACTGGTTTTAGTTTCCAATCTTTGTTAATTAGTGAACTAAATGCCTCCAAAAATCAAAATAGTTTTTGTTTTAGAAAAATTTTAAAAATATCAAGCCTTCTTCTCAGCCATCTGTATCCTATATCTGACTCCAAAAATGTAGAAAAGTGCCATCAAATTTTTTAAAATGACTATTGCTAAAAGATGGAAGAGGATGAAATAAGAGGATAGTTTTCCTAAATGAATTTTTATTTTAGTGATATTATGGATAAATTTTTTGTGCATTAAATATTTTTCAAAGAAAAGGCAGAAAAATGGCTTAATAGAATGATGTAGAAAGATATTTGTGACACATGAAATGGAAAATGAAGACTACAAAATAGTTTGTATAGTATAATTATTCATTTTTGTAGAATAGAGTAAAATGCATCATGTTAGTGGTAAGAAATCTGGAGAATTATGCAACAAACTGTTATCTCCCAGCTGGAATGACAGAGGACTTTCATTTTCTGCTTTGTACATTTCTGCTTTGTTTGACTTTTTTCCTTCCCCAAAATAGTGTAAAAGTTGTTGCAAAGGAAAAATGATAAGAAAGAATATAGTAGGAAAACTTTTTATCTCTTTTAAACTTACTATTTTTGTTGAAGAAATAATTATTCTTAACATTCTGTTAAGTTTCTTCTCACATTTTTAAAAAATGAATTGTGGATTCTTCAAACAGTGCAGTTCTTTAGAAAACCACTGGACATCTTTTTTTGGAACAAATATGCAAATATACAAAAATTGCCTGAAGCCAAATGTGACATGTATAGGAAACTTGGTCAGCTAGAACTACTGAATTTAAACTAAAAGTATCAGAACAGCCTTTCAAATGGGTAACCTTTTTTCGTGCCATTATTGATTCAATTTGGGATAGACAAAGATATCTTAGGACAAGAAATTTTCATTAATGAGAAATTATTTCATTATTGAGATACGAGTTCTAACATTCTATCTTAACTTCCACTTCACACATTTCCCTGTTGAAGATTGAATTAACTTTTTCTTCCAAGCCGATCCACAAATGATAAAGAAATAGTCACAAGAAAGAGTTACATAGGGGTTGTGTGTTTGGGGTAGAGAAAGAGATTTAAAATCCAACTGCCTTTGAGACAGTTAGTGATAGATAGGACAATGACACAGGCTTATTGGAGAAAGCTCTGTTTTGACATAGCAGAGATTAGTGAAAATCCTCAGAATGCCATGCACAGTCAACGTTGTTTGTTCGTCTCTCAAAAAACAACTAACATTTGTACAAAGATATCAATAAACCCTTAGCCTATTAGATCTTTAGTTTGGGGCTTGGAGAGATAAGTGTCATAACTCTTCAAAGTTATTGCTTTGAGAATCCAAACTTGTTTAATCTTGGAGATAAAATGTAAGAGTAATCTCAGAGCCTTGAGCATGTATTGAGGGTCAGGCTCTTGTCTGTTTCAACAGTTTTGTTACCTAGGAGATCAGGCTTAGCAAGGACACTGGAAAGTGTGAGTCCAATTGAGACATTTGACTACTAACATCTTTACCTTGCATCATAGAGATTGGATTATAAACTGTTTTCATTTTAAAATAAAATCCTCTCAACAGTTTTTGAGATAGATATGATAGTAATCCATTTCCCAAATTATCAAGGAATAATTAGACTGACCTAGAGGTTATAATCCTACTCAAGGTCATAGCACTCTTAAGCTATAAAGTGAAACTAGAATACTGGTATCCTGACTTCCAATTTTGTATGACTTCCTTTAAATCATGCTATCTCATATCATAGACAAAGCACAATCCTCCTCTATCAATATATGTAAATACAGTTTGTTCAAGACTGAAATCACTGTCTCTAAGCAGCTGCAAGTTAACTTGTAAAATCTGTAAATACTGATAAAAGTGGCGTCTCTATTTCCTTATAGTAACATGGAGGTTCCATGAGCCACTGGTGAAGGCTGAAATGCAGATGTGATGGGAAGAGCTAATGGCAATACGATACCACCGTATAGCTCCTTCCACAGCCTTGAGTTTAGAGGTCAGGACATGCTATAATTGTAACTCCATACAATAGAAAAGGAGCTAGTAGGAGTTCTCCATTCAATTTTAGAAATCTGTTGAGCTGAATGAAGTAGAATTGAAGAGGAATAAGTGTGAGGTCTTTTAAAAGGCTAGCACCTGAGACTTGCTTACTTATTTCATGTCTTGCTGACCCACTAGGCAATGGCTGGCATGTCTGTTAATAAATTACTTTTGCACAATAACAGATCATGTGACTATTTTACTTTTAGCTTTGAAAGTTAAAAAAAAAAGTAAAATAGCCTGCCTGGACTGATCAATTCGTTAATTATTTATATGAACATACCTATCATTTTCTGTGTTTTAAAAGAAAGGTAACTTTTATGGAAATTGATATCATTATGAAGAAACGTTGGTGGTATGTCACATGTATTTTCATTTTTATTTTTTTTATTAAATAAATTTATTTGTTAAAATAATTTAACTCCAAATACAACTGTTGAATTTGCATTGAGTTATAACTACAATTCATGTTTTAACTGAAAGGTCAAGGTTTAACAACTGACATTGTTACAAAACAATAAACTGTTGTTCAATTTTAAATGGTCAGTTGTATTAGAGCTCAACAATTAACTGTGAACTATATTTATCTCTGGGAAACCCCAAATCAATAAGAATAAGTCTGTTTCCAAAACCCACTGTAGTCATTCTTCAAACACTGATCAAGATTTAAGAGACGCACAATGACACGTTAATTAAAAAAAAAAAAAGACCCCCATAGTCTTTAACATTTGATTGGCTAAGGAGACAATTAAAGCTTACCCAAGCGCTAACACAGGACTATGGAAAAGAACAAAAAACTACAAAACAAACAAAAACCCAACAGCAACAAGCGAAATAAGCAAAGTTTGATGAATCTCATCTTTGGAACCACCACACTCTTAAGATCTGTATCAGGAAAAGAGACAAAGGTTGACTCTTCACATGTTCAAGGCTTTTAGAAGTTTATGGTACTGACCTAGGAATAGCTAGCTCTTTATATATGTTCAGGGAAAGCACTCTGAAAAAGCGTTCTGGATTTAGAAAAGTACCTCCATCCACACAAGTCATTTATGAGATGTTCTTTCATCCATGGTTATCCATTATGTTTCCCAGATGACTATCTGAACATACCCTTTTATTACAAAGACACAAAGGAACTCATTTCCAAGTTAGGTAATAACTGGTACTAAAAAAAA
Organism: Moschus berezovskii; assembly: GCF_049115385.1. Classification (NCBI taxonomy): domain Eukaryota; kingdom Metazoa; phylum Chordata; class Mammalia; order Artiodactyla; family Moschidae; genus Moschus; species Moschus berezovskii. The sequence goes on along the minus strand of NC_142469.1, from coordinate 75,148,037 downwards.
AGAAACATTATTGTTCAATAAACTATTAACATTTTTTTTCTGAAAATCAAGAGCTGAATTTTTCATTAGTTTTTAATATATCTTCAAATGAGATTTGAAATCTAGTTACAGATCAGTTACGTTGTAACTTTTCTTTATTGTATTTTACCTTCTAAAATGCTAAATGTAAAGAATATAAAACAGAAACTATGTACTGTTATTTCTCTATAAGTCCAACAATTGTTAAGAGATGGAATATTTTTAAAGTTCTTATTCAAATTTGAGGAATGTTAAGAGATGGAATGTTAAAAGTTTCTTACAGAAATTTTTTGGCAGAATAAGTTGTGGTTGTCCTGTTGCTAATTGTGTTTTAGAATTATTAATTGCTCTAATTCCCAATAATTCTATTCTTCCTTTTATTTGCAGTTCTTTTAGTCTCAACAGAGGTCACCTACTTTGTTTGTGGATTACTTTTCGTTCTGGTAGTGGAAGAGTGGGTTTGGGATTATGGTATTTCAGTAACTATTCTTCATGTTGCCATCACTTCAACTGGTAAGCAAACTAAAATAAAGGAAACAAAGTATATTCAATCTGGATATTGTACCTAAATCGATACATAAGAGTAAAACTTTGTTGATTGCATAGTGTCCTCTGATGGAGAAATAATAAAAACTGATGATAAAAGTTCTTCATCACCTCCCTCACACCTTCTCCCCCATCAAGTTCCTCTACCATTTCCTCAGAGAGGTTTCGATTAGCTACATTGTCCAATTCAAAACTGTATTGAAATGTAGCGGTTTCTTATTCTCTCCCATTCAACTTTTTATCACTTGCTCCCATTCACTTTGTTATCAGTTGTAAAGGGTTTGCCGCTATTAGAATTCTTTCCCTCCAAATCCTTTCTTGAAGCAGATGTTGTCCAAAGACTGGGAGCTAGGGCCTGAGGAAATCTGTACTTGCAAACTTCCTAATAATTATTTTAACAAAAATATGACTTCCCTTGTGGCTCAATGGTAAAGAATCTGCTTGCCAAGGGTTTTTATTTCTATTTATGAGCTTTGGAGTTTGAATAAAACAGATTCAAATTCCAGTCCTAATTTTCTGTCATGCGTTTGTCTGAGGCAAGCTATAACATCACTTATATTGTTAGACATAATTGCCTCATCTACAAAATGGGTGATATCTTGTGAAGCTTGTGTGAGAGAAGTTGTCTGACATGGTGTTTGGCCTATAATTACTGAGTAAAGGTAATTTTATCCATTCCTTCATCCATTTATTCAAGGTTTACTCTTCCATTGTAAGTTTTTATTTCTTACTGCCTTCCATTATTACAAAGAAACACATTGGTAAAAGCATGAGTGGTAATCAACCACAAGTTATAATTCAATGTTATTATTATTTATTAACTACTTATGTTTAGTTGCTTAGTCATGACTGACTCTTTGTGATCCCATCAACTGTAGTCCACCAGGCTCTTCTTGTCTGTGGAATTTCCCAGGCAAGAATACTGGGGTAGGTTGCTATTTCCTTCTCCAAGTTATCTTCCTGGCCCAGGGATCAAACCCACACATCCTTCATTGAAGGTGGATTATTTACCACTGAGCCACATAAATGATTCCAACTCTAATTACATGAGAATAACCAGTTTTGATGTGAAGTGATCCTCACTGAAATCCCTCAAACTGTTGCCTAAATCCAGAAGAAAAGACGCACTGAAGGAGGCTTGACTCCATGCTCCTGATTCAACAGGGCTTCATATTGAAGGAAAAGAGCACTGGAATTCCCACAGGTCCCAACAGGACTTAGGAGTCAGCTCTTGTTTTCCCTGGAATCCATGGGCTGTCCTCTTGCTCCAGGAGATTCTGTTTAACTACTATGTAACTAAGCTACGAACAAAGCTAGTGGTGGTGATAGAATTCCAGTTGAGCTATTTCAAGTCTTGAAAGATGATACTGTGAAAGTGCTGCACTCAATATGCCAGCAGATTTGGAAAACTCAGCAGTGGCCACAGGACTGGAAGAGGTCAGTCTTCATTCCAATCCCAAAGAAAGGCAATGCCAAAGAATGCTCAAACTACCGCACAATTGCACTCATCTCACACGCTAGTAAAGTCATGCTCAAAATTCTCCAAGCCAGGCTTCAGCAGTATGTAAACCGTGAACTCCCAGATGTTCAAGCAGGTTTTAGAAAAGGCAGAGGCACCAGAGATCAAATTGCCAACATCCGCTGGATCATGGAGAAAGCAAGAGAGTTTCAGAAAAACATCTATTTCTGCTTCATTGACTATGCCAAAGCCTTTGACTGTGTCGATCACAATAAACTGTGGAACATTCTGAAAGAGATGGGAATCCCAGACCACCTGACCTGCCTCTTGAGAAACCTGTATGCAGGTCAGGAAGCAACAGTTAGAACCGGTCATGGAACAACAGACTGGTTCCAAATAGGAAAAGGAGTGCGTCAAGGTTGTATATTGTCACCTTGCTTATTTAACTTATATGCAGAGTACATCATGAGGAACGCTGGGCTGGAAGAAGCACAAGCTGGAATCAAGATTGCTGGGAGAAATATCAATAACCTCAGATATGCAGATGACACTACCCTTATGGCAGAAAGTGAAGAGGAACTCAAAAGCCTCTTGATGAAAGTGAAAGAGGAGAGTGAAAAGGTTGGCTTGAAGCTCAACATTCAGAAAACAAAGATCATGGCATCTGGTCCCATCACTTCATGGGAAATAGATGGAAAAACAGTGGAAACAGTGTCAGACTTTGTTTTTTTGGGCTCCAAAATCACTGCAGATGCTGATTGCAGCCATGAAATTAAAAGACGCTTGCTCCTTGGAAGGAAAGTTATGACCAACCTTGATAGTATATTAAAAAGCAGAGACATTACTTTGCCAACCAAGGTCCGTCTAGTCAAGGCAATGGTTTTTCCCGTGGTCATGTATGGATGTGAGAGTTGGACTGTGAAGAAAGCTGATCGCCGAAGAATCGATGCTTTTGAACTGTGGTGTTGGAGAAGACTCTTGAGAGTCCCTTATACTGCAAGGAGATCCAACCAGTCCATTCTAAAGGAGATCAATCCTGGATGTTCATTGGAGGGACTGATGCTAAAGCTGAAACTCCAATACTTTGGCCACCTCATGAGACGAGTTGACTCACTGGAAAAGACTCTGATGCTGGGAAAGGTTGGGGGCGGGAGGAGAAGGGGACGACGGAGAATGAGATGGCTGGATGGCATCACCGACTCTGTGGACATGAGTTTGAGTGTACTCCGGGAGTTGGTGATGGACAGGGAGGCCTGGCGTGCTGTGATTCATGGGGTCGCGGAGAGTCGGACACGACTGAGCGACTGAACTGAACTGAACTGAACTGAACTATGTAACTACTTAAATATCACTCACATTTTCAGTATTCCGATCTATCAATGGGTATAATCAGAATACACAATTTCAAAATGAATTGCTATGTCTCAGCCTCAGTGCTATTAGAAAATGACAGTACATCAATCTCCTAGCATCAGTTTCCTCAGATACAAACTCTTTTAGTAACTTGGAGGACCAGTGAAGCCCATCTCAAATTCTCTATTTTACTTTGGGGCTTAAGTATTCCTGGAAGACAGTCATAGAATATTTGCAAAAAAGATTTTGGAGCATACGGTGTCTGAGTCTTCAGGGTCTCAGCCTTCAGACAATAGGTTTTTTGGATCCAGAAAAGTTACAAGTTAATCATCCAACACATGGCACATAGAAAACACTTTAAAAATATTGCTCAGTAGATCTTTCAGAGGAAAGTCACCCAGAACTCCAGAGAGCCAGGCACTGAGGATTCAGAACAGTTTTAGGATCATTTCTGCTGCATATTACTTCAAGTCGACTGCGTGAATTTGACCTGAGACTCTGACAGATCATGACGTCATTCCTAGGAGAGGAGTTTCAAATACTTGACTTAACTAATGACCTTTTTAGGCAATGACTTAAGTACCACTTTGGCGTTACTTGATTTCATGAATATAGACAAGATTTCTCTTTGTTATGAAGATATGATTTGACCAAACAAGTATTTCTTCATGAGTAAAACAATAATGTGTATTTCAAAAATGAACAAGGCTTTTTTCTTTTCTATTGCAGTTATGCTGGAATTCCCCTTGACATCACATTGGTGGGCTGCTTTAGGTATATATAGAGAGATTAGATATAGATATATATTATATACATATATATGATACATATATATGATACTTATTAACTATAAACATATATTTATAAATAAACTAGTGGCATAAAAATATTTTATGGAGGTCAGATAATTGGACCAGAAGATTACTCAATGGTTTTATCATTCTAAACTTATAAAGGATAAAACATTGGTTATATATTTGTGACAGACTCTTTTAGTTATCTTTCTCCATGAATGATAATATAGTCATTATATTAGTACAGAAGAAGGGAAACTATTTTATCTCATTAATTTTTTTATCCACCAATTAAACAACTGAATTCATCAGTCACATATGTAGTAAGAAAATTAGCCAAGTAAAAGTAGACTTCTCTAAAGCTTTTTCTTTAGATTAAGCCAGGCACTGGCCTCAAAATATTTTTAGATTTTCTCTTTTCAGTAAGCTTGGCAATAGTTATTATCTAATTATTGTCATGTTTATCAATGAGAAATGGAAATGCAGCACCTTACCACATTCTTTCTCCTAAAATTATCTACTTTTAGTACCAGTATTATTTATATTATTTACTAACCCCCTTCCCTCAAGTTTAATTCTCTACTTACCTTGCATATCCGTAATTCTCTAATATTGTTTAGTGCATACAGAAAACACTTGTAGAAAGTAGATGTTTTATTTTGCATGAACTTTCCCAAGATGTCAATTTTTAATAAATCAGAAAATATGATACTGAAAGAAATACTTTAATGAGCCCAAGTGGAAATCATCTTGTCTCTATGGAAAATAAGAACTTCTCTCTGGGGATTTTATTTACAATACTACAAAATTTATTGAGGCCTAGCCAACTTAGTCACATATCAAATGCAACCCTGATGACAAGGAAAGTCAATTTTAGCATGATGAAAGAACTAATAGAATTTGCTAAAATAATTGGGTAACAATTTGTTTCAATAATCAAGTTTGGATTCCTCAGAGGACAGTTGCCCAATGATGTCCAAGGTAGCCTTCTTTGTTTTTTCTTTGCATTAACAATTTAAAAGTAAGAGAATAGTGGCTAAACATCTTGGAAATTCTATCTTGTGGTCTCACACTGGATGTGCGTCTTTGTGTGGAGAAGTTGTGTGGTCCTGCCAGGCCTCTGATTCACAAAGGGCTCTTACCTCAGGGACTTTTACTTTTCATGGGAGTTATGGAGTTACTGCCTTGCAAGGAACAACAGATTTATGGAAGCCCTGTAAGGCTAGATTAATATTTTAAAACAAACAAGAATTATCAGGCCAATGAAATCAGAGCTAAAGGCATTTTCATAAAACCAAATAGCTCAGGTAGGTGGAATTCTTGTGTTCAAAATCTTTTCTATACTCAAAAATAGTTTCCACATTAGTAAGCACGTTTTTCTTTTACAATTAGAGGGGGAAAAAATACCTTATAAAGAATATTTTAAAATAGCAACAACACAAACAAATTGCAGGTCACATGAGCTAAAAAATTGAGAACTGTAAATTCCTTGGCATGTGCTTTGACTCTGTTGCCTTTGAATTTCTGAGTTCTAAGAGCTCCTTACCATTAATTTGACAGAACCACGCACCTATTCCCTGAAGGAAGTTTTGAATTTCAATAATTTACCAGCGCAGAATACATACCTACTCTCTTTTAGCTGAATCTATAAACTCCTCTATTGCAAATGCTGTGTCAGTTTCAGGAACATTATTTTAGTCATGATGATTGTTCTTATTCATAATCTCACCAATGAATTATTCATTATTAGTAGTTAACCAAAACTTCCCTTTCATTACTTGCAGGATTCGGCTTAATTTCAATGATATGTGGAGGCCAGACTTTAGCATACTGTTTGTTCAAAGATAATTTTATCTATCCAGATCTGGATGATTTCTAACAGAACAGCCAATTCTATGTTATTACATACATGGTATCCAAGCTAGATTGTATTTTTTCTTCATACCTATATTTAAGGTTGAATTTATTCTAGATGCTTTTTAACTGTAAAAAGAAATGAGAAATTAATAGAGAACAAAAGAATCCTAGTAAAGAATTCATGAGCAAAATATGCAAAGTCATAAATACAGTGTTTCCCAAAGTGTATTCCATAGAACCCTAGTTCCAAACAATGTTAATAATGCCTTGTAAAGAAAAGTTGCATGTTTAAGTATTTTAGTAAAACAGACTTATTTATTTTGGACTTCTTAGAATATTTAACATGCTATTGTGAACACAGCATCACTAAGTAGTAGTTGATAACCTCATGGGCGGTTTCTCAAACATATTTGCCCAGAGACACAGTTTAGAAAATGCTGATATGTCACGTGGAAACTATAATATCGAAAAAGGCAGATTTGAAATTACTGCAAATCCCTGTAACCAGAATTAGATTTTTATTATTGTCCCACAGTATCTGTTAAAGCACTTCTTATGAGAATATTGCCTTTTAAAAAATGTTAGTGCCTGCATCTTTCTTTAGATTATGGTGTTTTAACATAGTACTTCTCAAAATTTAATGTGTATTTGAATCACCTGGAGATCTTGTTACAGTGTGGATTTCGGTTTAGAAGGGCTGGAGTGGAGCATGAAATTCTGTATTCCTAACAATTACTGGGAAATGCCTGTGCTGCCGGTCCACGGACCACACTTTAAGAAGTAAGGTCTCAGCAGTTTGAACAATGTATTTTTTAAGGTTGTCTAGCTCTGCACTGTCATCTTATGGTTTTTATATCATGGTTATTCAATAAATGCTTGTTGAATTGTATTAAAACTGAGCTAAGTTAAATTTATATATCTAAAATTTATATGGTTAAGACATATTTATATGTCAAATATTTCCCACTTTTCAGTACAGCTAAAGATGTCCATATACAAAAGAAATGCACAGCATGGTTACAATTAAAATGTAAGCATAGGAAAAATGATAGAAAAGTGACAACTCTCCTTGTCCCCCAACCCCCACCCCCAACACACACTCCCATAAAAGCATTTTGGGAAACAACTAGAAGCTATCTCTAGAATTTTTTCCAAAATGGATCTTTTTATCCTAAAAGTCTATTTATTCCTTAAAGACATGTATTCAACCTCTAAGAAACATCATGCCAATTGTATATTCCAAAAACTACTTTGTGTTGATCAGTTATTTGTTAAATAATTTAAGCTGCTTGTGCACATTTAAGGATGAAAATAATGATTCTGTCTCCCTTTCTTCTGTCTCACATTTACTGACTCACACAAATTTTTGTTTTCCATCCATTAGTCTCATTCTTCCTATTAATTTCCTCCAAAATGTTTGATTATAGAAGCATCAAAATCTGTAACTCATTTGAATCAGTTAAGGGGCTGTAAATTTCATCCTTAAAGGAAGGTAGGATTCGATAGTTAGGAAAGGGTAAGCATTATGATCTTTGATTCCTTGGTTAAAACCCCATTGACAGTACAAAGAAAAGTGTGTTGTCAGTGATACAGAAAACTGAATCTTGCTCTGTGAAAAATGCAAATATCGAACAAACCATAAATACACTGATGAAAAAGACTGCCCCTATATTAACTCACACTTGGAAGGAATTTACAGAAACATTAAAGCTGCCTAAGTAAATTTGATAATTAAAAAAGATTTGGTTGATTAAGTACTTTTTAATATAATGAGAATTGTTACACTAGTAAATTAGAATAAGAACCTCTCTAGACTCCGAGGACCTTAAAATCTTGTCATTCTGCAGTATAGCTTAATTAGCATGTTTATTTCTAGGATTAGGAACCCATCTGCTCAGGTAATTACCATTATGTTAATCTTTCTCTTTTTTTTTCTCCTGATCACAAGTTTCTTCTTTTTTTGGTTTTCTTCTTTTACTCATTAAAATAATTATTAATGTCTATTAAATGCTAGGAAGGATTGAGGGCGGGAGGAGAAGGGGACGACTGAGAATGAGATGGCTGGATGGCATCACTGACTCTGTGGACATGAGTTTGAGTGAACTCTGGGAGTTGGTGAAGGACAGGGAGGCCTGGCGTGCTGTGATTCATGGGGTCGCAAAGAGTCGGACATGACTGAGCGACTGAACTGAACTGATTAGATGACACCACCTAATACACAAAAATTTAAAATACAATTGGGATGCATATTTTAGTTTAAAAATACTGTACATCTGACATGTCAACTATATATTCACTTTGGTTTTTATTGCTATATATATATAATTTAATTTTATATGTATACATTTTCCTCAAAGGTCAAGAGTCATGCCCATTTAATTTACTTTTCCAGTATTCCATATAGAATCATAAGTTGGTAGAATCCTATCCTATATTTCGATGCATATTTTTCAGGCAAGATTGATACTATTTTCATAGTTTAAAGAATGATAATATTTTTGTATTATGTATAACCATTTCCTAAATATGCTTTGAAGTTATTATACCCCACAGTGTTATCTTATAAATTAATTCTCACAGTTTAACATAACGTTTTACTTAAAAGAATTTCCTAAGTGAATGAACCTATCTTGTGTTGATTGTGATCCTAAAATATATATGAGGACTATTTTCACATTTGTAGTCTAAAGATTAAACTTCTACCTAAAATGTTATGGGTTTTGCTCAACTGATTTACCTTACTAGCTGAATTGATAAATTCAAAAGTTGTTTGGTATCCCTCTAAAGCTGCAGAGATCATCCTATAGAAGTGAGAAGATATATACTTTGTGACAGAGGATTTTATAGCAAATCATAAGGAAAAAATAAATGCACTTCCTAAAGTTGTTGCTTTATAAACTTTGTATACCTCAATCGCCAGGCAAAATAATATATAACAAAAGCATACATAGATCCTTTTAGTAAAAATTGTCAGGAAAAGGAGGAAGTGCAACTTGGTTCACATGAAGATAATATGTTATATAGATTTCTACTGCAGAAAAGGTCTCATAAAATATGTAAAAATTTGGGAGTATTCCACATTTTGAATAGAGGACTATAAAGTATTTCCAAGTATTATGCCTCACTTAGCTCGTCCTTTTCAATTTGCCTTTATTCTATCTAAATTTTCCTGATGGTTTAGTAAAATGGTCTCTAACCAAATCATCTTTAAAAACAGAGTTAATTACCATCTGACTTTCTTCTTGGTGAAGAATATTCACCCTGCCGCATATGCTCAATACGTCAAGCAGGAAGGAACCGAAAATATTATCCAATAACTTAAATGACAACTGCACAAAATATCAGCTTATTAATCTAGGCCGTATTCACGAAGCTGGTATCATATTTGATCATCACAGTAATATATTTAACTGTGTTCTTAATGGCTGTATATATCTCTATAATATAAATACAGTACAACTTATTTAGTCATTTCCTTTTTACTGATGCTGAAGTTTTGTATAATTTTTTCTCACATTAAGTAGATAGACATTAGACAGCTCCTCAAATTCTCAGATAAAATGGATCACCAGAAGTGAAATTATTAGACCATATGGCATGAATATCTTTTAATTATTGAAAAATATTTCCAAATTGCTATTTACAATGTTTGAGTCAATGTGTTCACCCAACAAAAGTATGAATACCAATTTTACCATACCCCTCTCACATTAAGAACTGTCATTTTTACACTATTAACATGCATCTAATAAAATGATAATTTTACAATGCATAATAACTCCTAGCACTAGGGATGTTCAAGTATCACATAGGTAAAGCATCATACCTAGTAGTTGTTGATCTTTAACCAGCTTTGTTGGGTAGATGGTAGGGCATTAAAGGAGAACTTTAAGCTATTTGAAGGCAGGGATATGGTTTTGTTCAATGCTATATAAGCAGCTCGTAGAACAGTGTCTGGGTTGTGTCATACATATCAGAGGCACAATTAAATGGGGAGGAAAAGCAAATACATTTTTTTCTTGCTTCAGAGCAGTTGGCTACATCCTTCAAATTAGTTGCACATTGGAAAACTCCCCTGGCACACCTGGGAAGGGATCGCTTGTTTTACTGATCCAGTCAAAAGGAAAAGAGAAGCAGACATTTCTCTCTGAACAAAGAAGGTACCCAGTAACAAGGGATTAAAATGTTAAACTGAATATAAGTGGATACACTGTACCTTATTGTACTAATGTTGAGAGTGGACTCAGAAAAAAAAAAACAAACATTTTTACGTCTTAAAGCACTGTGAGTAATGCATATTTTATACAAGCTTTTTGGAGGAGATGAGAAGAGGGTTGCTTTGCACTCACTTCAGCACACTTACTTGTCTCCTCACTAGACATCCTGGCTTCCTTCTTTGGCTGCTGTCAATGGCCAGGTCTCTCCTCCCTCACTTTGTCTCTATACAACCTCTACAAACACTGTATGTTCCCAGCAAATCAGATTCTGACTGCAGCTAATATATACTAGTAATATAAACAAAATTCTTATCATTGGGACTTCCCTGATGATCCAGTGGTTCAGACTGCCTTCCAATGGAGGGAGTGCATGTTCGATCCCTGGTTGGGGAGCTGAGATTCCACATGCCTCAGGGCCAAAAAAGCAAAATATAAAATAGAACCAGTATTGTAGCAAATTCAATACAGTATTTAAAAGTGGTCCATATAAAAAAATCTTTTAAAAATCTATTAAAAAATAGTTATCATTGCCTGAAGGAAAACCATTCTTTGTTTTCCAATAATGTCACTTCAGTGTATCACCTTAACCTATTTCAAATGACTTTCCAAAATATTTACCCCACCAAAAGAAATCTAATCTCTTCTCAGGGCCAACTTTTGCTACTGAAATGGAAATACTTTTTTTGTGTGTTCTGGAGTATCTCTATCCAATAGAACTTTCTGCAGTGGTGGAAGTGTTCCATTTTTCTGTACTGTCCTGTACAGTAGCCACTAGCTACATATATCTAACTGTACTCTTGAAAGGTAGATACCATGACTGAGGAACTGAATTTTAATTTAATTTTAATTAGTTTAAATTTAAAACGTGTCTACTGTATTAAACAAGATGGGAGCATCTCCTCATTTATGAAGGAAAACAATGGTTTCACCTGCAGGTGTTTTAACTCAACCTATCAGGCTGAGTTTGAGGCTGAGTTACTTAGGGCAAAAAGATCCGTCCTTAAGGAAAGGGAAAAGTGCATAGAAAACCCAGAGATTGTCATGCCAGCTGTGATGCATAAGACTGTGTACATTGTCTAGTAATGTACAATGTGGGGCTTCCCTTGTGGCTCAGCTGGGAAAGAATCCACCTGAAATGCAGGAGACCTGGGTTTGATTCCTAGGTTGGGAAGACCCTTGGAGAAGGGAAAGGCTACCCACTCCAGTATTCTGGCCTGGAGAATTCCATGGACTGTACAGTCCATGGAATTAATTTAAGGGCTTCCCTGATAGCTCAGTTGGTAAAGAATCCGCCTGCAATGCAGGAGACCCTGGTTCAATTCCTGGGTCTGGAAGATTCCCTGGAGAAGGGATAGGCTGCCCACTCCAGTATTCTTGGGTTTTCCTTGTGGCTCAGCTGGTAAAGAATCCACCTGCAATGCAGGAGACCTGGGTTCAATCCCTGGGTTCGGAAGATCCCCTGGAGAAGGGAAAGGCTACCCACTCCAGTATTCTGGCTTGGAGAATTCCATGGACTCTAGAGTCCATGGGGTCACAATGAGTCGAACACAACCGAGTGACTTTCACTTTCACTTGTACAATGTGTTGGTGTCTGGAGAAGGGAATGCAACCCACTCCAATATTCTTGCCTGGGAAATCCCATGGACAGAGGAGACTGGTGTGCTACAGACGGTGGTATCACAAAGAGTTTGACACAACTGAGCAACTAACAAATAACAAATAAGCTAATAGACAAACACTGAGGCAACTAGTGGCATGATAGACTATATTGCAGATACTACATTTTGGGGACTTGTCAAAGGTGCTTTGAGATTAGAAAATTTCCAATTGAAAGTGCATATGACAATACTAAATGTTGTCAAGGATGAAGAGAAAAGAGATTGTTCAAACACTGCTGATAGGAATTAAGAAGGTACAACCTCTTTGGAAGTATCTATGATGTATGCCTATGGAAGATACAGGAGCCCCACATGTCAACTTGCACGTGGCTACCCTAGAGAAACTCCTGCATGAGGACAAAATGTGAACTCTAACATTGTTTATAATAAGGTAAATTGAAGAAACATAAATGTCTATCAATGAGCATTGATTTTTTAAAAGTTATTATTAGGTGAAACTGCAATACTTTGGCCACCTCATGCGACGAATTGACTCACTGGAAAAGACTCTGATGCTGGGAAAGGTTGGGGGCGGGAGGAGAAGGGGACGACAGAGAATGAGATGGCTGGATGGCATCACCGACTCTGTGGACATGAGTTTGAGTGAACTCCGGGAGTTGGTGATGGACAGGGAGGCCTGGCATGCTGTGATTCATGGGGTCGCAGAGAGTCGGACACGACTGAGCGACTGAACTGAACTGAACTGAATTGAACTATGTAGCACTTTCAAGAAACTGATAGAAATTTGATAAGGGAACATGATAGAATTCAGAAATGTTTGTGAAAATAATAGAAGTACCTGTTGATTCTCTTGGGTAGATTTTTAACTTGCATACAAATATTGCTGCATATTATGTATGGGTGCATATATATATGGCAGGAATGGTGCTGTGATTCATATCAAATTCTTGATACCAATTGCCTGGACATATGGTTATAGTGTCTAAAAGTGGAATACAAAGAGAAAGATCAGTTTAAGTGTTCAGCATGTTGATTTTGAGCTAAAGGCAGGATCTTCAAGTGGAAATATCCCTTTGGAAATAGGCTAACATGTTTGTGAACCTAAAGTTAATGACTGATCAAACTATTATAATAAAAAGACAATTTGCAGATGTCTAGCATAATGTGTGGAGAAGGAAATGGCAACCCACTCCACCGTTCTTGTCTGGAGAATCCCAGGGACGGGGGAGCCTGGTGGGCTTCTGTCTATGGGGTCGCACAGAGTTGGACACGACTGAAGCGACTTAGCAGCAGCAGCAGCAGCATAATGTGAAAACTCACAAAAGTTATCAAGTCATTGAAGATTATAATTCTTAGGTTTTTCAGTTCCAAATGTAGAAAATATCATAATATAAATAAGATAAATTATATATAATATAGTTTAAAATAAACATAGCTGAGATTTATTTTCTGAAATGTGATCATCATCACACAATTCTTTATTGCTGTGAAGATTAATGAGCTGTTGACCGATGTACTTTTTTCTATGAATTCAGTCTCAAACACACTTCCAATTTTTATAGGACATTTTTGTATAATAAGGAGTTGTAATAATTTTTAAACTCAGCTGTTTTTCATACTACTTATAAAATCCAAACAATCTGATTTGGTAATTATATGAAAGTTGAACTCACTGTGTTCATTTTTCTTTTTTGTGCTTTTATTTATATAGGGAAAAGGACTGAGAAAGTTCTGCAAAGTTTTGATTTTGTCATTTGGACTGGTAATGTGAATTCATTTCATAGTTATTTTTTTAAAGTTATTTATTTTTAATTGAAGGATAATTGCTTTACAGTATTGTGTTGTTTTCTACCAAACATCAACATGAATCAGCCATAGTTTTACCTTTATTAACTGATGTGTTTCCTACAAATGAGTCCTGCTAGTCACAAGGGAAATGGTCTCTGAGAAATACTGGGCTAACACATAATGTATGCTCAAAAACAATTTTTTGAGTTGAGTGAATGAATGGATGGTCACTTGTAGAAAGCTACTAGAAAAATCCAAGACCATATCAATGGTAATTCAATTCTATAATATTTCTGTATGAATAACTGAGTATTCATTGTAGATGCTCAGTGAGTGCCAAATGAATAAATGAATGGATACACTATGATTATAGTTTTCACAAAAGTTCAGTTAATGATTTTTAGCCTACCTCTTTACCACCAATGAAGTACATCAGATATATAAAGCACTATATAAATTATATCAGTGAAAACCTTTGGTTAAAAATGACAGAAACTGATCTTAAGAATAAAGACATTTACTGATTTATGTGTTTGAAAAATCCAAGATAATGTGACTTCAAGTGACGCATGAAATGACAGCTCAAGATTTTGTTTGTTTCTTTCTATTTTCCAATCTGTCCCTTTGTTTAGGTTCATTCTTGGCAGGTTTCACCTTTGGTGTTTCTTGTTTGATTGCTTATATTCCTTATTAGATCCAGTGGGAAAGAGCAAGGATGTTTCTTTCCCAGAAGGCTCCAATCTTATTGACTCACTCTGGGTCCTGAGCCAGTCACTGTGGCGAGGGCAATGGGATGCACTGATTGGCTTAAGGCAATCTGAGCACTTCCTGTCTAGAGGGTAGGAGGGTGGGAAGACAGTGTCAGCTTCTCTTGAAACTACTTGAAGGAAGCAGAACACAAGAATGAAATTCTGTCAGTAAGAAGTCAAGACTGCAAATGTGTTCTCTACCTATTAAAAGGAGCTACCATTTGTACGGATAAAGAAAACATAAATGAAACAGTGAATGGACAATATGGTATACAAAACAACACTATACATTGGTAATAATTGTTTAATTATATAATACACAAAAATAATAGAAGAACAGTTCAGTTCAGTTCATTTCAGTTCAGTCGCTCAGTCATGTCCAACTCTCCGCGACCCCATGAATCACAGCACGCCAGGCCTCCCTGTCCATCACCAACTCCCGGAGTTCACTCAAACTCATGTCCACAGAGTCAGTGATGCCATCCAGCCATCTCATTCTCGGTCGTCCCCTTCTCCTCCCACCCCCAACCTTTCCCAGCATCAGAGTCTTTTCCAGTGAGTCAACTCGTCGCATGAGGTGGCCAAAGTATTGCAGTTTGAACAGAGAAAGTGCAAAAGAAACAAAAATTTATTGTGGCTTTGTATAATCAGAAAATGCCCCAACTATTTACCAACTGTTCCAGCTCCTATGCTGGACTCTGTCACTTCTTATGGAGTCACTGCCCTCCCTGATCTTAAGATGCATGTAACACCCATCTATATTCCCCCCAAAATCAGAGTAGCAAGTAAAAGTGTCAACTGTGTGTCATGAATGTACATCACAAAATTAGTAAATTTTAAAATAATAAGCTTTAAATCTTAACTTAAGCTCTTTCCTTTATCTGGGATATTTACTTCAGTACATTTTCAGTAAAATCCTATTCCTTATTTGAAACTAAAGGATAATTTCTATGAAACCTTCTTATGCATCTATCCTTTTCCCAATACAGGCTGATTTAGTTACCCATTTTGCCCCACATTTTGTTCTTACCTGCGTGCTGTGCTTAGTCACTCAGTCCTGTCCAAGTCTGTGCGATCCCATGATCTGCAGCCCGCCAGGCTCCTCTGTCCATGGGGTTTCTCCAGGCAAGAATACTGGAGTGGGTTGCCATGCCCTCCTCCAGGGGGTCTTCCCAACCCAGGGATTGAACCCAGGTCTCCCCCATTGCAGGTGGATTCTTTACTGTCCAAGCCACCAGGGAAGCCCATGAATACTGGAGTGGGTCTCCTGCATTGCAAGAGGATTCTTTACCAGCTGAGCTACCAGGGAAGCCCTTGTTCTTATCTAAATTGTAATAATTAGCATATAACTAGTGATGTGCCATTTGTAAAGCATTTTCAAATCCATCAACTCAATTGATTGCACAACTTCCTAGGAAGGACACATTATAACTATTTCATTTTATGCTAGAGAGCTGAAAACCACTATCTAAGCTCCAGATATCCCACATCCCCAGTGCTCCACTGTTAACATGTTACAGAGCACTGAAAATGAAGGAAACTATTGTAATAGTTTATGAAGCAAACATAACAATAGTTAGTCCTGATAAAGACAGTACAAAAAGAGAAAATTGCAACTCAATGTCACTTATGAGTACTGATACAAAGTTGTAAATATTAGCAAAAGCAATCTATTCCACTTTTTATAAAATACAGTATGACTGAGTAGGATTTATTTCCAGAATGCAAGGTTATCTCAAAAATAGAAAAATTCAGCTCCTTCGCCACCCCAGTGACTATAGCTCACCAGGCTCCTCTGCCTATAGGATATTCCAGGCAAGAATACTGGAGTGGGTTGCCATTTCCTACTCTGGGGGATCTTCCTGACCCAGGGATCAAACCCGTGTCTCTTTCATCTCCTGCATTGGCAGGCAGATTCGTTACCACTGTGCTGCCTGGGAAGCCCTCATTACTATATTATGTCATGTTAAAAACTGTAAGAAGAAAAATTGTATCCATGATTATCTCCATAAATGCTGGAAAATGCCCTTGAAAAAGATCAGCACCCCTTCTTAATAAAAACATTTAGGATTATAATAACTGGTACTTTCTTGACAAGACAAAATATCCATTCCTTAGTTCTAAAGCCAATATCTTACTTAATGGCAAGACACTAAAGCAAAGTCAACCATCATTTCCATTACCATCAACATTGTACTGGCAATGTCAACCAAGCAATTAAACAGAAGAAACTAGAGGCATAATCAGTGGGAAAGAATAAATAGAATTATCTCTATATGCAGATGTTATGATCTTATACCTGGAAAACCCTAGAGAATCAACGATAAAATTCAAACAATCAGAGAAGTTACTATTGTAGCAGGCCATAAAACTAACATAGAAATCAATGGCAGTTACTTACAAAATAATAACAGAGAACACAATGGTATAGAAAACCCCACTTGCATTAGCAGCAAAGAAGATAAAGGAGTGACCACGATGGCCGAGTAGGGAGACTCTGAGCTCACCTCCTCCTCCCAGACACACCAAAACTGCAACTATTCACAGAGCAACTATTGATGAGATCAAGCTGAAGACTAGCAGAGAACGTCTTCTACAGCTAAAGATATAAAGAAGGAACTATAATGACATGGGTATGAGGGGCAGAGATGTATATCAAGTCAAGACCCATATCCCCCGATGGCTGACCCAAAATGGAAGGATAATTACAATTGCAGAGTTTCTCCCCAAGGAACAAGAAGTCTTAGCCTCACATCAAGTTCCCCCGCCCCGGGAGTCCTGCACTGGAAAGGTGCACCCCCAGAGCATTTGGCTTTGAAGGCCAGTGGGGCTTACTTTCAGAAGAACCAGAGGTATGTAAGAAATGGCAACTCCACTTTTAAAGGACTCACACAATAATCTCACCCATTCTAAGACCTAGGGCAGATGCGATAATTTAGGAGGAGGCTGGGTTAGACCCACTTGTTGATATCAGAGACCCTCTTGGAGAGGCAAGAGGCAACTGGAGCTCACCCTGGGGATAGAAACAATGGTGGCAGCCATTTGGGGGAGCTTGTTCTGCCACAAGAACACTGATGCTGGTAAGTGTAATTTTGGAATCCTCCTTCTAGCTGATTAGCACCAGGTTCTGGCCCTGCCCACCAGCCAGTCAGCAACGGTTTGGGAATGTGCCAGGCCAAGCAGCCAGCTGGACGGGGACACAGCCCACCTATCAGCAGGCCAGCTGCCCTATTATTTCCTGAGCCCCCAACTATCCCAGGACATGGCCCCACCCACCATAGGGCCCAGGACTCAGTCCCACCTACTTGTGGGCTGGCATTAGTCCCAGGATCCTGCTGCCAGTGTTTGGGATCCAACCCTAGCCACAATCAGGCTGAAGCCAGCTCCTGGAATTCCAGAGCTTACAACCAGAGACGCCAGGACTCAGATCCCCTCACCTGTAGGCTGACACTAGGCTCAAGACCCAGCTTCACCCAACAGTGGGTGGGTACCAGTTCTGGAGCCATAGAGACCCACAACCAGCCATCTTTCTATAAGTCTGATATGTCAAAATAGAGGAAAATTATTTAAAAATAGAGAGAGAGAGATGGAGAATCAGAGGATTTAAGTGACTTTTCCAAAGTCATATGAAAGAGGCAAAGAAGTTGTCTAGGGCTCAAACTCCTGCTGTTTTCACCACACCTCTCTCTCCCCATGACTGCATTTTGCATTGTAGCAGTACATTAGCAGAGGCAATGATTCCTCGAGAATTTGCTTGAATACTTGTATGAGTCATACTGGGATTCTAAGGTAACCAGCACAGGAGCCAGTAGAGTGGCCTGCACTAGAGACACTGTCTTGGCAGCATGCCTTGGCCTCTAAGAACTTGTATAGCTGTCCAAGGTATCATGTCTACTAAGAAGAATGGGCTTTCCTGGTGGCTCAGATGGTAAAGAATCTGCTTACAGTGTAGGAGACCAGGGTTCAATCCCTGGGTCCAGAAGATGTCCTGGAGAAAAGAATAGTTACCCACTGCAGTATTCTTGCCTGGAGAATTCTGTGAACAGAGGAGCGTGGTGGGCTACAGTCCATGGGATTGCAGAGTCAGACATGACTGAGTGACTTACAAGGAACAGTTGGGACTGTCAGACTTCTCTCTAAGAACTCTGATCTGCTAGATATAAGTTCCCACCTCTGATCAGGAGCAACATCCTTTCACGGTCATCATGATGTCTGTGGCTTGATTAAAGAGGAGTCCCAGAAAATGGTTTGGGGTAGAATGACATGGTTCATTTTTAGGTCTAGACAAATAGCAAAGACTGACAGGTTGGCAAGCAGTTCAGGCTAGGCCCCCATGCTATTTGGGAATTGGAATACAAATCAAGAACCCTAGGCTGGGGAAGATGTCTCCCTTCTGTGCTTTCTGTGTAATTTCTTATAACTGTACTTGTCACATTGTATCAGAGGAGGCAGTGAAGATGCTTGTCATGAACACTAGAATCAAGCAACTTACAGGAAGAGTTTGTGTCATTCACTGGACAAAAATTTATTGAGACCTGCACTGTGGCAGGCATTGCTTTAGGTGTGGGAATAATACGTCAGTGAACTGTTTTCAGACAAATATCTACATCCTTATTAAATGTACTTTCAACCTCACCTATTTATCACCTAGACTAGTGCCTGGAACATAGTAAGTGTTTAACAATAAACAGGATGTTCAATTATAATGAACAGTTGTGGTGATTAGCATCACGGGCCTTTAAGGACCTGTGGATCTCAACTCAGACACCCTGGAAACTAGACATAGGTCAAAAGACTAATTCCAGTACCCATTCTGGAGGTGATGCAGTTTCTGGGTCTGATATACTATACTTGTGACTATCTCTGAATCTGGAAGCTGAGTGTCGAGAGGATGAAATTTTTACCACTCCAGTAATTGGGCAGAGTCCAAGAAAAAGGAATTGAGAGACAGTACTCAATACATAACAGGCTTGCTGTGGTTTACAGAATTGAAAGTGAAAAACAGGAGGGGATTTTCAAAAACATGTGGTCAATCCTTTTCTCCTCCATCCCCTCTCTGTTAGTTTTTTTTTACTCTTCCTTGCAATGGTGACTGTGTTCATTTCAATCAAACCCATGACAGGGAACTCACAATTTACTAACAAGAGCATTCCATTCTGGGGAACTGTCATCATTAACACGTTCTTCCCGAAGTCAAGCCAAACGATCTTTCTCTAGTTTCCTCATTGGTCCTGTTTCTGACATTTGAGACAACTCAACATTTCTAATTGCTCTTTCTTATAATTTAGATATCAGAAAATCATTCTCTAATAGCTGAAGATGAGACTAAATTTTCTTTATGAAAACTTAAGTGCACCAATCCTTTCTCCTTTCCTTCTGTTGCAATGGAGCAAGTTTTCTTTCCCACCTCTGCAGTTTATTCTTCCACTTATGCTCTAAGTTTCATTCCTTCTCACTTCCACTCAGTTCGCAGGTACTTTTCAGCCTATTCAGGTCACGCTTCTGCCCCCATCACACTCTTGAAACTATCCTAGAGAAACTTGAGCCCTCCTTCAGTGGAATACTCAAGAGACATTTTTAGCAATGATTTTATTTCAGCCCTCCACAGGGCATGGCCTGGCAGGGACCCTACCAACCACTCCCTTATACTTGGCAGCCTTGCCTGTTCCTTCCCCAGCAGTTCCTCATCATTATGGTGGGAACCTCTTCTGTTATTCCTTGAATAAGTACTGACTTCCTTGTGGTCCTGCCCTAAACGCTCATCCCACTCTACATTCTCTGCCTGGAGGATTTTATTCACACAGCTCACTGCTTTATACGTAAGTATAAGCTAATAACCATGATGGTGTGATCACCCACCTAGAGCCAGCCATCCTGGAATGTGAAGTCAAGTGGGCCTTAGGAAGTATCACTATGTACAAAGCTCATGGAAGTGATGGAATTCCAGTTGAGCTGTTTCAAATCCTAAAAGATGATGCTGTGCAACTGCTGCACTCAATAGGCCAGCAAATTTGGAAAACTCAGCAGTGGCCACAGGACTGGAAAAGGTCAGTTTTCATTGCAATCCCAAAGACAATGCCAAAGAATGTTCAAAGTACAGCACAAATGCACTCACCTCCCATGCTAGGAAAGTAATACTCAAAATTCTCCTAGCCAGGCTTCAACAGTACATGAACTGTGAACTTCCAGATGTTCAAGGTAGATTTTGAAAAGGCAGAGGAACCAGAGATCAAATTGCCAAAATCTGTTGAATCATCAAAAAAGCAAGAGAGTTCCAGAAAAACATCTACTTCTACTTTATTGACTATGCCAAAGCCTTTGGCTGTGTGGATCACAATGAACTGTGGAAAATTCTTAAAGAGATGGGACTACCAGACCACCTTACCTGCCTCCTGAGAAATCTGTATGTAGGTCAAGAAGCAACAGTTAGAACTGGACATGGAACAACAGACTGGTTCCAAGTTGGGAAAGGAGTACGTCAAGGCTGTATATTGTCACCCTGCTTATTTAACTTATATGCAGAGTACATCATGTGAAACGCTGGGCTGGATGAAGCACAAGCTGGAATCAAGATGGCTGGGAGAAATATCAATAACTTCAGATATGCAGATGACCCCACCCTTATGGCAGAAAGGAAAGAAGAACTAAAGAGCCTCTTGATGAAAGTGAAAGAGGAGAGTGAAAAAGTTGACTTAAAGCTCAACATTCAGAAAACTAAGATCATGGCATCTGGTCCCATCACTTCATGGGAAGCAGATGGGGAAACAATGGAAACAGTGGCCGACTTTATTTTTGGGGGCTCCAAAATCACTGCAGATGGTGACTGCAGCCATGCAATTAAAAGATGCTTGCTCCTTGGGAGAAAAGCTATGTCCAACCTAGACAGCATATTAAAAAGCAGAGACATTACTTTGCCAACAAAGGTCCATATAGTCAAAGCTATGGTTTTTTCAGTAGTTATATATGGATGTAACAATTGGACTACAAAGAAAGCTGAGCACTGAAGAATTGATGGTTTTGAACTGTGTTGTTGAAGAAGACTCTTAAGAGTCCCTTGGACTGCAAGGAGATCAAACCAGACAATCCTAAAGGTCAATCCTCAATACTCATTGGAAGGACTGATGCTGAAACTGAAGCTCCAATACTTTGGCCACCTGATGCGAAGGACTGACTCTTTGAAAAAGACCCTGATGCTGGGAGAGATTGAGGGTAGGATGAGAAGGGGGCAACAGAGGATAAGATGGCTGGATGGCATCACCGACTTGATGGACATGAGTTTGAACAAGCTCTGGGAGCTGGTGATGGACAGAGAAGCCTGGTGTGCTGCTTTCCATGGGGTCACAAAGAGTCGGACACGAGTGAGTGACTGAACTGACTGATAAGCTAATAGCTCATAAATCTCTATTTCTATTCCAGATTACTTTCTGGGGCTCCATAACTATTTATGGACCTATTTTTTAGACCTCTCCATGGGCTTCCCAGGTGGCTCACCAATAAAGAATCTGCCTACCTAGCAGGAGATGCAGGACATACAGGTTCAATTCCTGGGTTGGGAAGATCCCCTGAAAGAAGAAATGGCAACCGACTCCAGTATTCTTGCCTGAGAAAATTCCCATGGACAGAGGAGCCTGGCAGGCCACCATCCATGGGATCACAGATTTGGAAACAACTGAGCGACTAAGCACACAAAAGAATGCCCTACAAGTGCTCAAACTCAACACTTGCAGGATGAAACCTCCTGTATCCCTCATCAAGGCAGAAATCCAGGTGTATTCTGGATTCCTCTCTCTTCTTGCCAGCCCCCACTCCACAGATCCACTCATCACCCGCCCTGCCAAGCATGGGACCTAAAGATCTTGTCAGGCCATTCCATACTGTTATGGCTCTAGCTTTGATTTCTGCAGTAGCCTCCAGCCTAACTTCTTCTCACTAGTCCTCCACTTTCTGTACAGAGCAATTGTTCTAAATGTGAGTGGGGCTGCATTCCAGACCTACTAGGGTGTCTCTGCCTGGACAGGAGAATAAAGAGGAAATGCCTTGCAAGAATACCAAGACCCCTTAAGAACTTCAGCCTCATTTCCTTCCATTTTTTCATTGTATTTTGTGCTTTATACATGCTAGTTTCCCAAATGTACCCTCATCTATCTCTACTAGGTCTTTAGAAATCATGGGACTTTCTACCAGAGTGACTCTCAACATGCCACACCTCTTATCTTTACCCCACCCCTTCTTAGGCAGCTGCGCAGGCTCATTCTTACTCTGCTTAATCTCAGCTTGGATGTTCCCTCAGGAAGATTTCTATTATGCCTTTATCAGACCACTGACAGTATCCGTTCTGTGCATCCACACAGCTCCCTAGTCTTTTCCCATCAAAGCATTTGTCACATTCTATTGGAATTGGCTATTTTCCTTACTATACTGTAGCCTGTGAGGGTAGGAATAAGTCTGCCTAGTTTATTGCTGTGTCCTGGAGTCTAGTACAGTAGCGACCTTAAATAGATACCGATAATTACTTACTAATTGAAAAATGAATTTTTAAAAGATCCAATTTATGAACACATTCTCAAATCACAGAGGAAAGCTTATTTAACTTTCTAAAGGAGTAGTTTTCAGTTTACTTCTTGGAACGCTGAAGGTTCCACAAAGATGCTTTCAGGACTATGACAGTGGGAGGAGAGGGTGGATGGACTGGCTAGCTCCGCTTTTTACTGCTTTGTGTACCAAAGGATTTTTGGCTTTCTAAAGCTGTGCTCTCACATATTCCAATACAGCATATCTGCCCGAACAGCTGAATCCTCATTCGGGATATATGGTTGATGTATTATTAGTTTCCTCTTACTGCTGTAACAATGTACCACCATACTTAGTTGTTTAAAACAAGACAAATTCAGTATCTTGGTTCTGAAGGTGAGGTGTCTGAGATGAGTCTCACTGGACATCTTTGGGGGGTGGGCATTGTCCAGTCTATCGTAGGTGGACTTCCTCTAAATGGATACACACACATGCATCTTCTGAATTGTAAATTGTTAGAAATACGAAAGTCTACATCTTTCAAAAATGATCAAGAAAGTCATGGGCCCTGCTATAACATAAGTCACATCTCTAGTTAATTTAATTTAAAAAATCTATATAACAAACAACTTATTTATATATATATGTTTTCAGGACCATATCCAAATGCATCCACACCCCTAAAGTAAATTAGTGTAAACTTTTGGGAGGGTAATTTTGGAAAAATATATCAAAGTAGAAAACACCTGCATGCTTCAATTGGGGAATTCTACTGTTATTCTACTTACTATTACGGACATAATAGTAAGATGAAAAACTGCAAAAGAAGATCAGTTTTATGACTCATAGTACATTTATATGATGAGACATGACACAGTTATTATAAAGACTGAGGGTGATAGATAGGTGTGCATAGAGAAAGACACACAAGATAAATGACGAAAGAGCAAAATGGGGTGCAAAGTCTGATCTGCCTGTGTAGTTTCAGAAAGGACTGTGTATATGCTGGCTCCCAACCTAATTTGGGGGCAGAACACAAGAAAAACCATTAATAGAGGTAGGGGGGTGGGGAATAACAGACACAAGAAAAGAAGGCTCTTCAATTTATGCTTCTGCACCATCTAAATTTTCTACTGGGGGTATGACTTACTTTATTTTATAAAAGAAGGCCCTCTGTGTGCTCAGTCGTGTCTGATTCTTTGGGACCCCACAGACTGTAGCCCACCAGCCTCCCAGCCTATGGGATTCTCCAGGCAAGAGTACTGGGGTGGGTTGCCATTTCCTTCTCCAATAAAAGAAGGTCAGAAGCAGTTATAACAATAAATGAGAATAACAGTAGATCAGTAATAATGTTGACAAACTTGCCTATGTACTTCACACAGTTATAAGCACAGTACATAGATCATTTTATTCTCACACCTCTATGAGATAGAAACTATCATTATACCCACTTGGCAGATGAAGAAACTCAGGCTAATGCAGATTAAGAAAATTCTTCAATGTCACACAGCTAGTAAAGGGAGAGCTCCGACTGAATTGCGGTCTATGCAACCTAAACCACGGCTCTCAACCATTGTCATTATTTTCACTTTCTTGCTTACATTTGTTCGTGTTAAAATAAAAATCCTATGAAGTATTATCATATATGTTTTAATACAAGTAAAAACTTGCTCAAATGTCAAAACTTAAAGTATCCTTTTCTCTAACATGTTGGCCATCTAAACAGAAGTCACTGTATCACAAAGACCCAGATTTTTGAGGCTTAATATGTTCAAAATGTGAAAAATAAGTGAAAATTTTTAATGAGAAGCATTACTCAAAATGACAGCATGGATAAACACTTATAAAGGGGATAATATAAAGAAATAAATGAGGGGAGAAATGTAAACAGGAAGAACAGAAAAAGAATCAGAATAAAATTTAAGATTGTACTAACACCAGTGATTTACAGCTTTAAGGAAATGCTTTATAAGAGTAATCTAGGCTATCATTTCTGACAGCTGTAATTTTTTTCCATTATATGCGCTAAAGAAATAGTCTATTTCCATTACAGATAGAATGAGGCTGAGGTATTTTTCAATGAGAAGATGATGCCGCTAAGTCACATAGAGCATCCTTTATTCAATTGCTTCCATACACTAGCACCATTATCATTTTTTAGGGAAAATAATAACAAAAATAAATAAGCAACTCACCATCACTCTAGATTTTCATATAATCAAAAATAATTTGCCGAAACCTTTTGCAGGTGAAATTTTTAACTATCTCTGCCGGTTCTATAGTTTCATGAAGGTTTCGGTGTGAGCCAGTGACTTAGAGCTCATTCTATTTACATGTCCTTCCTTTCTGATTTCTTCTACCACAGCTGAATCTCTTAGGTTAATTTCGTTGTATTGTTGCTTTCCAAACCATCCCAGTGGGGTTTTCAGGGTGGTTGTCACATAGTTCTCTGGAATCCCTTGGTTAAATTAAGTCTACAGGTGGTTAAGTTAATGCGTTCTGATTTAACAAGTTTTGACCAGTCTCAAGTCCATGGTTAATTACTAAATGGTCTGTGGGAAGAATACAAACAGACCCACATACCACATAAGCCAACATTTAAATAGTAAAATCTATCAAACTGTTAAATAAAATGTTTACCCCCATCTTGACAAAGATATCTTAATAACAATAAAATTTGTACACATTGTGTAAAACAAGCTTTTATGTACCTGAAGAGAACAAGATTTCAAGAAAATGTGATTTTATTATTATTGTACAAGTTCGGGTGATTTGTTGATTGAGGTGATGATGTTTGAGTAAGTAATACAATGGAGATGCTCCATAATTATACATCATTGTATAATTATTCCATACAATTTATTTCTCATGGCTTTATTTCAGGAAGCAAAATGTCAATTAGGTTGTTAAAATCAGGACTTTCTTTCTTTTTTTTTTTATTGGAGGCTAATTACAATAATATATTGGTTGGTTTTGCCATACATTGACATGAATCCGCCCCGGGTGTACATGTGTTCCCCTTCTTGAACCCCCCTCCCACCTCCCTCCTCCCCATATCCTCCCTCCAGGTCATCCCCGTGCACCAGCCCCGAGCATCCTGTATCATGCGTCGAACCTGGACTGGTGATTCGTTTCACATATGATAATATACATGCTTCAATGCCATTCTCCCAAATCATCCCACCTTCACCCTCTCCCACAGAGTCCCAAAGACTGTTCTATACACCTATGTCTCTTTTGCTGTCTCGTATACAGGGTTAAGTTTACCATCTTTCTAAATTCCATATATATGCGTTAGTATACTTTATTTATGTTTTCTTTCTGGTTTACTTCACTCTGTATAATAGGCTCCAGTTTCATCCACCTCATTAGAACTGATTCAAATGCATTCTTTTTGATGGCTGAAAAATACTCCATTGTGTATATGTACCAAAGCTTTCTTATCCATTCGTCTGCAGATGGACATCTAGGTTGCTTCCATGTCCTCGCTATTATAAACAGTGCTGCAATGAACATTGGAGTACATGTGTATCTTTCAATTCTGGTTTCCTTGGTGTGTATGCCCAGGAGTGCGACTGCTGGATCATATGGCAGTTCTGTTTCCAGTTTTTTGAGGAATCTCCACACTGTTCTCCATAGTGGCTGTACTAGTTTGCATTCCCACCAACAATGTAATCTGTGTTCTATTAACAGTAACGTCAAACTGAGTCACTGTAGGTCCTAAACTAAATTAATGTATATTTGGAGAAACTACCCAGTTGAAAAATAGCAAAACAATTAATAAAATTGGCAATACACATACTTGGAAATGAAATAAAAATATTACAAAATGTAAACATTATTAAAGAAAATTTTATGAAATATTTTATTTTCATCATGTTACTTATGCAATAATATTCACCATCTCTTATAGTAATGTTTTCATTAAATCTTAATTTATTGCTGGGATTTGATTTGTTTAAAGTGAATCTACTGAAATAACCATTTCATTTTCAGTGTTTTGGTCAGTAATTAAATCCTTATTTAATAAAGTATTTATAATATCCTGTTTGTAAATTTTATGTGGGTTATGGCCAAAAAAATCTCATTTTATTGTTTGAGTTTTTAAAAACTTAAGCAAGTTGCCTCTTTGAACCTTTCCTATTTCTTGATGCTTTTCACCTTTTTCTCCCTGAGCTCTACTTTTTTATTTTCTATTTCTAGCATACTAGAAATATGAATTCATTCTCACTAACCTAAAGGACTAAGAAATAAAATGTCATTATATTCAAATTAAACTCAGTTTGACCTTTTTCATTAAAAGTGGAAATTAAAATTTTATCTACATGTTTTCAAAAATGTTATGTTCTAAAATATTCAAAATGGTATATAAAGTAAAATACAATAAAAAATAATGATTATTATAATGATTGATATAATTATAATAATATAATTATAATTATTGATTAAAATTTTAACATAAAATTATTTAAATGAGCCTGAAATTATTTATTTGGGGGCAAGTTAATAAAATCTCATTAAATACTTTCACAAAAACTGAACTATTTGCAATTGCAGATTTTAATGTTCATCTAGTCATTTCAAAATTTAGATTCTTTTTTTTTTAAATTTAGATTCTTTACTCATATTCTGTCTAGATTTATGTATATGGAGATTTAGATATGTAAACAAAAAAATATGAGGGTGATACTGACTGTTTAATACTACAAAATACTCCCTGGGTGCCTCATACAATAGTCAATGTAGAAGACGAGGAGAGTAGAACACAGATGCCTGATACCATTGGGAAGAGCAATTTCATTCTGCCAGAGTCTAATGTATAATCTTATTTGAGAGAAAGGATTTGACAATAGGTTAATTTGCTTTTTCTGTTTTCTACCTGCTTCCACACCGAGAATTCCTGCACTCAGAAGCAGTGTCAGCGACACAACCCCCAAACCCTGACAGCATTCAGCGGCGGCCAGCATTTGGCTAGAGGAGACAGGAAGAGAAACGTGCAGCATTCCTCCAAAGATGAAAAGTGTTACTTCCGAGAGCAGATGTTTAGGATCGTGGGTTCTGCCCTGTCAGCACCAAGCACCACACAGATGCCAAGTTGATAGAAGTACCCACATGCTTGTTCACAGAAGTTTGTGATACTCGTGGCCCTCTGAAGTGCCAGGCCCTGGACAGGGGCCTTTCTGGCCCAAGTCGTAGGGGGATGTCTGGCCACTGCCATCACTGCCCCGAGGGCTGCTGTCCCCAGAGATACACCACTCATCACACGGAGTGTTTGGGACCAGAGATGATGACATGTGTAGCTCTTCCATAGTGAGAAGAGCTTGACTGGGTTTTTGTGTGTCTCTGACACACCAGAAATCTTGCTTTTTCTATTACAATAGCAGTCTGTCTCGGAGAAGGCACTGGCAAGCCACTCCAGTACTCTTTTTTTTTTTTATTGTTTTTTTTTTTGTAATTAATTTATTTTTTATTGGAGGCAAATTATTTAACAATATTATATTGGTTGGTTTTGCCATACATTGACATGAATTCGCCCCGGGTTTACATAAGTTCCCCCTCCTGAACCCCCCTCCCACCTCCCTCCTCCCTCCATCCTCCCTCTGGGTCATCCCCGCACTCCAGCCCCAACCATCCTATAACATGCATTGACCCTGAACTAGTGATTCGTTTCATATATGACAACATACGTGTTTCAATGACATTCTCCCAAATCATCCCACCCTCACCCTCTCCCACAGAGTCCCAAAGACTGATCTATACATCTGTGTCTCTTTTGCTGTCTCGTATACAGGGTTATCATTTGCATCTTTCTAAATTCCATATATATGCGTTAGTATGCTGTATTGGTGTTTTTCTTTCTGGCTTACTTCACTCTGTATAACAGGCTCCAGTTTCATCCACCTCATTAGAACTGATTCAAATATATTCTTTTTAATGGCTGAATAATATTCCATTGTGTATATGTACCAAAGCTTTCTTATCCATTCGTCTGCAGATGGACATCTAGGTTGCTTCCATGTCCTGGCTATTATAAACAGTGCTGCAATGAACATTGATAAAGGATTAATCTCCAAAATATACAAGCAGCTCCTGCAGCTCAATTCCAGAAAAATAAATGACCCAATCAAAAAATGGGCCAAAGAACTAAACAGACATTTCTCCAAAGAAGACATACAGATGGCTAACAAACACATGAAAAAATGCTCAACATCCCTCATAATCAGAGAGATGCAAATCAAAACCACAATGAGATACCATTTCACACCAGTCAGAATGGCTGCTATCCAAAAGTCTAAATGCAATAAATGCTGGAGAGGATGTGGAGAGAAAGGAACCCTCTTACACTGTTGGTGGGAATGCAAACTAGTACAGCCACTATGGAGAACAGTGTGGAGATTCCTCAAAAAACTGGAAATAGAACTGCCATATGATCCAGCAATCGCACTCCTGGGCATACACACCGAGGAAACCAGAATTGAAAGAGACACATGTACTCCAATGTTCACTCCAGTACTCTTGCCTAGAAAATCCCATGGATGGAGGAGCCTGGTAAGCTGCAGTCCATGGGGTCGCTAGGGGTCGGACATGACTGAGCGAGTTCACTTCCACTTTTCACTTTCACACATTGGAGAAGGAAATGGCAACCCACTCCAGTGTTCTTGCCTGGAGAATCACAGGGACGGGGGAGCCTGGTGGGCTTCCGTCTATGGGGTCGCACAGAGTCGGACACGACTGAAGTGACTTAGCAGCAGCAGTCTGTCTGCCATTTCCTGCTGGGAGACCTCAGACAAGTTAGTAATCCTCCAAGTCTTGACTTCTTCAGCTATAAAATGGGTTCAGTAAAATTACATCCTAGAGTTTTATGAAGATTAGATTAGTTGATGAATAATCAATTACTCATTGCCTGATTTTTTTGCTGTTGTTCAGTCACTAAGTGGTTTGCGGCCCCATGGACTGTAGCCTACCAGGCTCCTCTGTCCATAGGATTTCCCAGGCAAGAATACTGGAGTTGCCATTTCCTACTCCGGGGATCTTCCCAATCCAGGGATTGAACCCGCATCTCCTGTGTTTCCTGCACTGGCAGGTGGGTTCTTTACCACTGAGCCTACCTGATAAATACCTATTTTTATTATTCCTGATATAAAATGTATCCCTCTACTCTCCACCCCTGTGTTCAATGAATAGACTCCATCAACTTTCCCTGAAACAGGTAAGAAAAACAGATGGGTTATTCTCTAAAGAAAGAAATTTTTTGCCCCCCCCCCCCCCGCCCAAATCATTGTTTCTCCCAAACTCTGTAGGAAACAGTGACTTTAACTGCCATTCTATGTAAATCCTAGACAAACCCAGCTTTCCCTCCCTGCTTGCACCCACTCTGCCCCCTCACTGCTTGACAAACTCCTTCGGTTCTGCAGGTTGTGCCTCTTTCAATTCCTGGACACAACCTGATCTAGGCCCTCAACTCTACCCAACAATCCAGTATTATCTCACGTATTGGCCCAGTGACTATTTCAGGTCTTACCTGCTTCAGTCAAATCTTCCACATCTCCTCATTCTTAGCAGATAACTGTGCTTATTATTTCACAGTGAAAATAAATTCATATGATAGGAATTCTCTCAACCAAGCCTATAAAGTCAATGTCATCTTACCCGTCAACATCACCTTCTTTCTTCCTAAGTTTATCATCCTACTCTGCTCCTGACTACATTTCCCCCAATGTCTTGTAGATTCTCCATGATAAATTATTAGACTTTGCTGCTTCAGTTTCTCTCTTTTCACTAGGTTCTTTTCATCAGTATTTAATTATACTCATCCCTCTCTTTTCTTAGAACAAAAACCTGAAAAAGGAAAAAGAAATGTTCCCTAAACCCGTCCCCTGGTAATTTCTATGTGCTCTCTCTCCTTCAAAAATTCTACTTTCGAATGAGTTGTCACCATTTATTAATTCAATTTCTCCAACTCCCACACATTCCCCCAAGCCATTTCCACAAAATTTCACTTCCCCAAAACTGCTCTCACCAACATCTTCAAGGTCAGCCAGTTTTTCAAGGTGTTGATTGACCTTGGGCAACATTACTATTGTTGACTCCTTTTTGCTTCTGGAAACACTGTCTTATGATTGCCATGGCTTTTCCTTTCCTTTTTTTTCCCCCTCTATCTACTCAACAGTTTCTTCTTTGTCTCTCCTGCCAGCTCCACGTCTACTCGTAGGCTTGTAAGGCTTGTAAGATCCAGATACTTTCTCTATTAACCCTTCACACTCTCACATGACAACCTTATCCATGTCCACTCACAAGACAGGACACTGTCAGGGCAAGCCAGACCATCTTAGGAAGGGAAACTGCTGGCTCACATAAGTGGGGAATTCAGAGAATGAAACTTGGCTCGGTCCAAGAAGGTGACTAATCATAGTAAGAATCTGTCCCTGATTTACACAATGTTGTCTTCATCCACAGCCAGACTCCCTGAATAGACAAGAGAGCCACAGGCAGCTCCAGACTTTCCTGGCTCAGAATTCTAGAAGGAAAGAAATTAATATTCATTAATATCCATTTCCACTTTTTCTAAAAGGGTTCTGATAAACTCTCCTCAGTTTACATGCTCTTCCTGAACCAAAGCACTGTGGCCATAGTGAAAGGCTACTTAGAGGGCCAGTCTGGGCCCCAACTTGCAGTAGGAGTAGAGCCGAGTGAGTGCCAGCCAACACACATGCGTGTCCTCACAAGAACTCTGAGGAGCGGAAAGAGTTATTGGCAAGAAAACAGAACACATATCCATGGCCGTCTTTATCACTTTTTGTCAATTTTTTGTCTATAGTTTCTAACTTAACTATGGGTCTTGCGCTCTAGAAGATCATATAAATAACTTTTCAGCCCTATCTCTTTTGGGGAAATATATAGGGGCTTCCCTGGTGGCTTAGACGGTAAAGAATCCACCTGCAGTGCAGGAGACCTGGGTTTGATCTCTGGGTTGGGAAGATCCCCTGGAGAAAGGAATAGTAACCCACTCCAGGATTCTTGCCTGGAGAATACTTGCAGGCTCCATGGACAGAGGAGCCTCGTGAACTACAGTCCAAAGGGTCAAAAGAGTTGGACATGACTGAGTGACTAAGCATGCACATAAGCAAATTAAATGAAACAGTTCTAAAGGGAACTCAGGACTCCCTTGGCAGTCCAGCAGTTAAGACTTCATGCTTCCAATACAGGGGGCATGCGTTGGACACCCGGTTGGGGAACTAAGATCCCTCATGCCATGTGGCATTACCAATAAATAAATAAAGTGAACTCAGTATTTTCTCCCCTAAAACTTGCTCTGCCCCCTTGATTCTCTCCTTCAGCAAATGGCACCACATCTATCCACTGCTGCTGCTGCTGCTAAGTCACTTCAGTTGTGTCCGACTCTGTGTGACCCCACAGACGGCAGCCCACTAGGCTTCCCCATCCCTGGGATTCTCCAGGCAAGAACACTGGAGTGGGTTGCCATTTCCACTAGCTCGAGCTAAATACCTAGTGGTCATCCTGGATGCCTCATGCTCTCCAACTGGATATCTACATCTAAGTTATTTACTCACAGGATCTAATTGTGACTTCATAGTTTACCTGTTGAAATCATATCAAAGCATCTTTTCTGATCACAATGCCAGAAATCAATTAAATAGTTTCATCTGTCCAGTTCTTTTAATTTCCTCTACCATGATCCTAATTCAAGACATCATCATTTTTGCATAGACTTCAAAAAAGTCTTCTAAATGATATGCCATTGTTGACTCCTTTTTATCTCTTCTTTTTAAATTAAAAAAAATAATAATGTTGAGGTTATACGTGTATATAAAGTAGCAAAAGATTTCACAAAATTTGTTAAGAAAAACAGCACTGGTCTCCTGCTCATCATTTCTTCATCTCCCTAGAGGGAGCAATCATCAGCAATTTTAGCTGTAATTTAGGTGCTTGTGCTCAGACGCTAAGTTGTGTCTGACTCTTTGGAACCCCATGGACTGTAGCCTGTGAGGCTTTCTGTCCATGGGGATTCTCCAATAGTAGAGTGGGTTGCCATTACCTCCTCCAGGGAGTCTTCCTGACCCAGGGATTGAAGCTGCATCACCTGCATTGGCAGGCAGATTCTCTACCACTGAACCACCAGGGAAGCCCAGGTATTTAGCTACTAAATAGTTCAGTTCAGTTCAGTTCAGTCGCTCAGTCGTGTCCGACTCTCCGCGACCCCATGAATCACAGCACGCCAGGCCTCCCTGTCCATCACCAACTCCCGGAGTTCACTCAAACTCATGTCCACAGAGTCGGTGATGCCATCCAGCCATCTCATTCTCCGTCGTCCCCTTCTCCTCCCGCCCCCAACCTTTCCCAGCATCAGAGTCTTTTCCAGTGAGTCAACTCGTCGCATGAGGTGGCCAAAGTATTGCAGTTTCAGCTTTAGCATCAGTCCCTCCAATGAACATCCAGGATTGATCTCCTCCAGAATGGACTGGTTGGATCTCCTTGCAGTATAAGGGACTCTCAAGAGTCTTCTCCAACACCACAGTTCAAAAGCATCGATTCTTCGGCGGTCAGCCTTCTTCACAGTCCAACACTCACATCCATACATGACCACGGGAAAAACCATTGCCTTGACTAGACGGACCTTGGTTGGCAAAGTAATGTCTCTGCTTTTTAATATACTATCAAGGTTGGTCATAACTTTCCTTCCAAGGAGCAAGCGTCTTTTAATTTCATGGCTGCAATCAGCATCTGCAGTGATTTTGGAGCCCAAAAAAATAAAGTCTGACACTGTTTCCACTGTTTTTCCATCTATTTCCCATGAAGTGATGGGACCAGATGCCATGATCTTTGTTTCCTGAATGTTGAGCTTCAAACCAACCTTTTCACTCTCCTCTTTCACTTTCATCAAGAGGCTTTTGAGTTCCTCTTCACTTTCTGCCATAAGGGTAGTGTCATCTGCATATCTGAGGTTATTGATATTTCTCCCAGCAATCTTGATTCCAGCTTGTGCTTCTTCCAGCCCAGCGTTCCTCATGATGTACTCTGCATATAAGTTAAATAAGCAAGGTGACAATATACAACCTTGACGTACACCTTTTCCTATTTGGAACCAGTCTGTTGTTCCATGTCCAGTTCTAACAGTTGCTTCCTGACCTGCATACAGGTTTCTCAAGAGGCAGGTCAGGTGGTCTGGGATTCCCATCTCTTTCAGAATGTTCCACAGTTTATTGTGATCCACACAGTCAAAGGCTTTGGCATAGTCAATAAAGCAGAAATAGAAGTTTTTCTGAAACTCTCTTGCTTTCTCCATGATCCAGCGGATGTTGGCAATTTGATCTCTGGTGCCTCTGCCTTTTCTAAAACCTGCTTGAACATCTGGGAGTTCACGGTTTACATACTGCTGAAGCCTGGCTTGGAGAATTTTGAGCATGACTTTACTAAATAGTAAGCTATATTATTATATTTTTTCAATTTTAAGCATTTTCTATTGACTTTCCACTAGGAAGGGTGAGGACTTAACTCCCTTTCTTTCTCTCTCTCTCTATATGTGTGTGTGTGTGTCAACCACCCTTTTCCCAATAGAGTTGTATCATAATTTTGGCTTGATATGTTGGACTGGCATTCAATGTTATACATTATTAAAACTATATAAAACTATTCACAGTTGAAGATATTAATGATAGACTTTTTTTCTTTCTTCCTATTAAATATATTTCTCTCCTAAGTGGCTTCTTTCTGTTTTTCTTTCTTTCTTTCATTTTCAGGTCTATATCTTTCATATTAGAGGGCCTTCTGAGATGCCTGTTAATATCTACTTGTCTGTGCATCCTGTAGAGGGAGGGGTGATTGGAAGCTCTGGGTCCATGAGTGAGGTGTGTTAACTGTGAGATTCATCACCAGGTGATTTAACTGGGCCACTTAATTGTGGAACCTCTGATGTTGGTATTTCTAGGACTTTCCCTGGGCCTCAGAAATTTCCTAGAGAAAACCATTCCACTTTCTTGCCTTAGGAAGAAAGGAAATTGAGAAAAGAAGTCGAGCCAGAGCTGGGACTGGACCACTACTAAATTCCACGTGGGCCTGGAGGTGCTCCATTTAAGGCTGGGGAGGGTCAGAATCCCTGATCCAGATGACCTGTCTGGGCAAACCCAAGATGGGGCTGGCGTGGCTTACAGGAGTGCTGACCTGGAGGCTGGGAGACTAAGGCTCCATCCAGTTTTGCTTCTGCTGTGAAAAATGAGGATTGGGGTGGGGGTACCTGTTCTTATTCTGTCCTGTTCAAGTGATTGCAAGCTCTACCTTCTAAGGAAAGTTCCCAGGTTTTATAATAAATGATATTCATTGGTTTTGAAAAATGGCTTTCAGAATCCTAGGAATGGAGAATAAAATCTGTAAGCTTCAGTACCCAGTCCAATTCAGTTCAGTTCAGTCGCTCAGTCGTGTCCGACTCTTTGCGACCCCATGAATCACAGCACACCAGGCCTCCCTGTCCATCACTAACTCCCGGAGTTCACTCAAACTCATGTCCATCGAGTCGGTGATGCCATCCAGACATCTCATTCTCTGTCGCCCCCTTCTCCTACTGCCCCCAACCCCTCCCAACATCAGAGTCTTTTCCAGTGAGTCAACTCGTCGCATGAGGTGGCCAAAGAATTGAAGTTTCAGCTTTAGCATCAGTCCTTCCAATGAACACCCAGGATTGATCTCCTTTAGAATGAACTGGTTGGATCTCCTTGCAGTCCAAGGGACTCTCAAGAGTCTTCTCCAGCACCACAGTTCAAAAGCATCAATTCTTCGGCGATCAGCTTTCTTCACAGTCCAACTCTCACATCCATACATGACCACTGGAAAAACCATAGCCTTGACCAGATGGACCTTTGTTGGCAAAGTAATGTCTCTGCTTTTTAATGTGCTATCTAGGTTGGTCATAACTTTCCTTCCAAGGAGTAAGCGTCTTTTAATTTCATGGCTACAATCAGCATCCACAGTGATTTTGGAGCCCAAAACAATAAAGTCTGACACTGTTTCCACTGTTTCCCCATCTATTTCCCATGAAGTGATGGGACCAGGTGCCATGATCTTAGTTTTCTGAATGTTGAGCTTTAAGCCAATTTTTTCACTCTCCTCTTTCACTTTCATCAAGAGGCTTTTTATTTCCTCTTCACTTTCTGCCAGTCTGCTTACCTCTTCTAATTGGCCCATTTTTCAGAGGTCACACCTTCTTCCAGACTTCCATGCCTGGGTATGGGAACAAGCCCACTGTCTTTTCCTGTGTGGGTAAGAAACAGTTGCCCAACTATGTGGAATGTAGCAGTGCATTTGATGGCTTCTTACGTAGATGTCAGACTAGTCCTTTAGTTTACTGAATGAACAAATGCCACCTGTGGTTAGGGAAAGTATAGTAGAGGGCTAGCCTGAACTTGGAGGAGTAACAGTAAGGAGAACATAATAAATCAATACAAGGTTATGACACAAAAATATAAAGGTGTCCAAAGTTCTGAGTCAGGAGAGATGAAACTGATTGAGAAACACAGGGACAAAATTACAGGATGCATGGCAAGTGTTAGATGGGGAGAGAGAATGTGCTGAAACTCGAGATGCAGAATGAGTTAAGTATTTGCATTCTGCTGCAAAAAGGGTCATACATCTAATTTGGAGGGGTGTGTGATAGTTACAGATTGTGTCTATAGCTGGTTTTACATTTTGAGTTTTTAATAAATTGTAGTACTAGATCTATGGGGTCGCACAGAGTCGGACACAACTGAAGTGACCCAGCAGTAGCAGCAGTACTAGATCATTTTCAGTTAAAATGTTACACTATTCATAGCTTTTTTTTTTTTTGCAAATGAGTGTATTTTTATATTACAAACAAGAGGAACACATCTGGAAAGTATTTATGAAGAAAGATATGTGCTCCTGGAAACAGATACTAATAATGCATTTTAGTGAGAACTCAGGGACATCTGTATCTGAAATGACTCATGGGGCTTCCTTTCCTATGTGTTACAGCTCCACTGCAGATTCAAACCCCAGACAGAGAAAGGCTAGTTAGTTTGGATTTCAGTGCACACCTCAATAACTATAACAATAATAATAGTACCTGACCTGCCTCTTGAGGAACCTGTATGCAGGTCAGGAAGCAACAGTCAGAACAGTACATGGAACAACAGACTGGTTCCAAATAGGAAAAGGAGTACGTCAAGGCTGTATATTGTCACCTTGCTTATTTAACTTCTATGCAGAGTACATCATGAGGAACGCTGGGCTGGAGGAAGCACAAGCTGGAATCAAGATTGCTGGGAGAAATATCAATAACCTCAGATATGCAGATGACACTACCCTTATGGCAGAAAGTGAAGAGGAACTCAAAAGCCTCTTGATGAAAGTGAAAGAGGAGAGTGAAAAGGTTGGTTTGAAGCTCAACATTCAGGAAACAAAGATCATGGCATCTGGTCCCATCACTTCATGGGAAATAGATGGAAAAACAGTGGAAACAGTGTCAGACTTTATTTTTTGGGGCTCCAAAATCACTGCAGATGATGATTGTAGCCATGAAATTAAAAGACACTTACTCCTTGGAAGGAAAGTTATGACCAACCTTGATAGTATATTAAAAAGCAGAGACATTACATTGCCAACCAAGGTCCATCTAGTCAAGGCTATGGTTTTTCCAGTAGTCATGTATGGATGTGAGAGTTGGACTGTGAAGAAGGCTGATTGCCGAAGAATCGATGCTTTTGAACTGTGGTGCTGGAGAAGACTCTTGAGAGTCCCTTGGACTGCAAGGAGATCCAACCAGTGCATTCTAAAGAAGATCAATCCTGGGTGTTCATTGGAAGGACTGATGCTAAAGCTGAAACTGCAATACTTTGGCTACCTCATGCGATGAGTTGACTCACTGGAAAAGACTCTGATGCTGGGAAAGGTTGGGGGTGGGAGGAGAAGGGGACGACAGAGAATGAGATGGCTGGATGGCATCACCGACTCTGTGGACATGAGTTTGAGTGAACTCCGGGAGTTGGTGATGGACAGGGAGGCCTGGTGTGCTGTGATTCATGGGGTCGTGGAGAGTCGGACACGACTGAGCGACTGAACTGAACTGAACTGATAGTAGGGCTTTCTAGGTGGCACTAGTGGTAAAGAACTTGCCTGCCAATGCAGGAGAGGTAAGAGACGCGGGTTGGATCCCAGGGTCGGGAAGATCCCCTGGAGGAGGGCATGGCAACCCACTCCAGTATTCTTGCCTGGAGAATCCCATGGACAGAGGAGCCTGGAGGTCTACAGTTCATGGGATTGCACAGAGTTGGACACAACTGAAGCAACTTAGCACGGCACAGCACAAAGTAGTAGTAATAGTGATAGTAATCATGTGTGTGTGTGTGTTCAGTTGTGTTAATAGTAATCGTAATATGTACCCTACTGCTCCATACAAGGATTCACACCTAAAAAGGTAGCATCGATACAATGTGTAAGGGTAAAAGAGTGCTCCAACTGTGTTTTCTTTTGGGTGGTCATTCTCTTAATTACCACTGGAAACTCTGTCATCTCAAGTCAGTGTTTCTGTGCTTTATTTGCAAGTCATAGTCTAGGCAATAGTTCTCAAGGGCCTAAAGGAAATGTGCCCCAAACATCTTTGTGAAATTCATTCTCCTTCCCTGTTGTTACACATGAATTTAGATGGGAAGAAACGGTAACTTGAAGGACACTCTGAGGTGCCAGAAAACTCTCACCTGTAGGTGCAGGGCGATTCTTGACATAAGACCACAGGGCACCTCAGTTTGAGGACAATTTGTCTTTGGCATCATAACAATAAAATGTCAGTTGCTATTATACTCTATTACTTTATTATGACTATCTAATGCCTTGTTTACTGTTTAGCACATGATGCCTTAATAAACATTTATCTCATTTCACCTACTTCAGAGAAGTTTATTTAAATATCTGTTAATGAATAATTAGAGATATGTGCTAATCTTGTAAGTGTTCAATAAATCAGTTATAATACTTAGCATTTCAGCCAAACAAAAATCATAGAAAAGAAATCAGATTACACATTTTTTTTAAGAAAGGGAAAAGGCCAGGTCATGATAATGAGGGCCAGTAAACTATCTCCCTTTTTCACTTCAGCTGCAATTGTTGTCATGTTTTTAAGTTCTACTCATTTAAAAGTTATACCAATTTTATTAACAAATGCCTTTATGACTGATGGTAATATAAATGGGTGCAATTTTTCTAACCATCAAGAAGGTAATATGTAACAAGATCTTAAAAATACATTTATATCATCTGACCAAAGAATCCCACATCTGAATTATGTATCTTTCTTTTATGTTCATAGAAGTGTTCAGTGGTACCTGTGTGTAAAAATCAGCAATGTATAATAAATGCATTAAAAACAAAATTCAGTAGAACCTAATTATTTTTTATTAATAAAATTGATATAATAAGTTTTACTCATTTAAAAATTACATCAATTTTATTAATAAAAATAATTAGGTTCTACTGAATTTTATGTTTTTAATGCATATAAATTTCTGATTTTTACACATAGACACCACTGAACACTTCTAAGAAAATAGGAGAAAGACATATAGTAGGAGTAGCATTCTTTTGTCAGATGATATAAATGTATTTTTAAGATCTTGTTACATATTACCTTCTTGATGGTTAGAAAAATGGCACCCATTTATATTACCATCAGCCATAAAAGCATTTACCCTTTTCCTCACAGCCCTGCCAACATTGAGGTAAATCATTTTTATGTCTCTAAGAACTGATGAACAGCAAACATCCAGAACCATTAATTTGCACACTAGACGTTCAAATTTCTATGCCAGTTATCTTGTTAGAATTAAGATCTCGTAATAAAGGATTTTGCCTGAGAAGAATTCAAGTTATTTATACAATCATATTACTCTGACCATTTCTGTATTCAGTTTTCTTTAAAAGAAACCTGTTGCAAGAATCCTAGATTGCTACATTGTTTATTAACCTAGGGTTTTAGTCTTTTCACATGAACCATTTTTTGGCCATGTTGTATAATTTTGTCCTGATTTGAAGCTATTAAAATATTTTCAAAATTAATACCAAAATATTTTAAAAGAGTTTGTAAAGCTGTGGACAAATTAATGTGGCTTAATATCATCTTAAAAAAGAAAAAGTTTTCTGAAAATAGGACAGTATATGAAAAGCTTTTCAATGCAAAATTATAGAAATTATAAATGAAAAACAGCAAACATCATTTTAACATACACAGCTACACTCACAAGAAAGTGGGGGAAGTCTCCAGAGGACAAAAAGGAAAGAAAGGAAACTGAATGGAAAAAGAATGTCTTTCAAAGAGGAGTTTGTGAGTCCTGATGAACCAGAGGCTTGGAAATTAACTGAGCATAAATCCATGCTGAAATCGCATGTAGGGAATTGAGCCTACAAAAAGATAGGCAGTTAGAAATTATGTACACATATGGAAAAGGTAAACTAAAAGTTATCTGTCCCTAACATAGGAAGGTGACAAGGAAAACTTTTGGTCTCAGCCAAGGCTTTTGTTGAAAAAAGTTTATATTATTATTTGTTGCAAATTTATGATCATAGACCTGATCACACAATTTTGAGGTTTGACTTGACATCATCATTGTAAGTCTGGAAACTACATACCAATAATTAACATAAATATGGACCTAGACTAGTTACAATCCTAGGATACCTTAAATCAAATTACATAGGATTCCGTTCCGTTCCGTCGCTCAGTCGTGTCCGACTCTTTGCGACCCCGTGGACTGTAGCCTACCAGGCTTCTCCATCCATGGGATTCTCCAGGCAAGAATACTGGAGTGGGTTACCGTTTCCTTCTCCAGGGGATCTTCCCGACCCAGGGATCGAACCCGGGTCTCCCGCATTGGAGGCAGACGCTTTAACCTCTGAGCCACCAGGGAAGCCCTACATAGGATTACCACACATAAATCCTGGGAAGATAAGCTCACATTCTAAAGTTCTAAGACATACATGGAAAAAAAATCTACATTGAAAAAGATCAGCAGAGAAAAAAAGGTATGATTGGACCCCACCTCTAAGAACAAGATTATCAGATACAACAATAAAATAAACACGTTAAATAATTAAAGTATACAAACTAAACAAACAAGAACATGAGAAAGATATGTTACTATGAAAATTGCCAAGCAAATTTTAAAAAGAAAAAAGAAATTTGTAGAAAAGAAATATATCCACTAGAATTTAAGTTACTGAATATGGTGGTTGGTGGTTTAGTTGCTAAGTTGTGTCTGACTCTTTGTGACCCCATGGACTGTAGCCCACTAGGCTCTTCTATCCATGGGGATTCTCCAGGCAAGAATACTGGAGTAGGTTGCCATTTCCTTCTCCAAAAGAAATAGTCACTGGAATTTAACAAGTATTGAATATGTTAAGATTATATGAATATAGAAACAGTGTTAGTGAATTGGTAGATTTTACTGAGAAAACTATGGGCAATATGATAAAAAAATAAATAATGTGAAAAAGAAATGAACAGACATGCAGGATAGAATGAGAAGGTTCAGCATATATGTAACTGGTACACCATGAGAAGACATTAGCGAGAATAGAAGAGAGGCAAATTTTGTAGATGATATGAACATAGAGGAGGGCGTCCCAGGTGGCGCTAGTGGTAAAGAACCTGCCTTCCAATGCAAGAGTCACATAAGACGTGGGTTCGACCCCCAGATCAGGAAGATCCCCTGGAGAAGGAAATGGAAACTTCAGTATTCTTGCCTGGAGAATACCATGGACAGAAGATCCTGGTGTGCTACAGTCCATGGGGTTGCAAAGAGTTGGACATGACTGAAGCAACTGAGCACACATGCATAAACATAGAACTCTCCAGAATTTAATAAAGTTAGGAATCTAAGATTCAAAGTTAAAACAAGTAAGTCTGGAGGATAGCAAAGCTACATGCTTAAACTACTGAATCTCAGAAATAAAAAGGAGATATTAAGCAATGAGGCACAAAAAAGTACAGACTGATAAGTAGCATTTGTTGCTGCTGTTCAGTCGCTCAGTTATGTCCGACTCTTTGAGACCCCACGGACTGCAGCACGCCAGGTTTCCCCGTACTTCACCATCTCTGGGAGTTTGTTCAAATTCAGGTCCATTAAGTTGATGATGCCATCCAAGCATCTCATCCTCTGTCGCCGCTTTCTCCTCCTGCCCTCAGTCTCTCCTAGCACTGGGGTCTTTTCCAGTGAGTTTGCTCTTCACATCAGGTGGCCAAAGTATTGGAGCTTCAGTTTCAGCATCAGTCCTTCCAATGAGTATTCAGGGTTGATTTCCTTCAGGATTGATTGGTTTGATCTCCTTGCTGTCCAAGGGACTTTCGAGAGTCTCCTCCATCACCACAGTTCAAAACCATCGATTCTTCAGTGCTCAGCCTTCT
Source organism: Moschus berezovskii (assembly GCF_049115385.1). Lineage (NCBI taxonomy): Eukaryota > Metazoa > Chordata > Mammalia > Artiodactyla > Moschidae > Moschus > Moschus berezovskii. The sequence goes on along the minus strand of NC_142469.1, from coordinate 75,105,703 downwards.
TTATGGTCCAACTCTCACCATAAATAGCATCAATAGCTGCAAGAAGACAATGAAATAACGTAGTTATAATATTCATAAGAAAATAACTGAGACTCTAGATATTATATCCAGATAAGCTATCATTCAAATATGAGACCAGTTTAAAAGGTTATTTGGATAATAATGAGTAAATTTAGTTAAATGTTGCTGAATAAACTATTAAGGGAAGTATCGCTATTTCAGGGAGAAGAGTAATTGCAGAAAGGACGGAGAGGCAAGAAGGAAAAAACCGTTTTACATATTGGCAAATCTTTAAAAAGTTGAATATAAAAAAGAATAAGAAATATGATGACCAATTCATAGCTATAAAACCAAGGTGATATGAAAATACTGGGTAATATTAGCATGTAAGATAGGTGGATTGTTGTAGTTAGATCGTTTTTCAGAAGGAGGAAAGAATAAGTTTTTAGAGTATTTTTAATATTTACTTTAAATTTACACAAGAAGTTCATTCTACTTACTGACAAACACATGGAGTCAAACTGCTGTCAAGGTGGCAGTTTCCATCCTGCCCCTCCTTTTTAGTCAGTCCTTTCCCATACTCCTAACCACTGGCAACCGCTGCTCTGTTCACCATCTCAGTAGTTTTGCCTCTTCCAGACTGCCATGTAAACGGAATCACAGAGAACGTACCCTATTTTATACGTAACATATAAAACTGAGATTCATCCACATCGTTGCATACATCACTACTCCAGTCTTTGATTCCTAAGTAGTAGTTTTGATAATTCCAACATCTGGTTGATTCGGGGTTGGCATCTGTTGATTAGCTTTTCCTCTAAGTTGTGGCCATATTTTTCTGGTAATTTTTTGTAAATTCAAATGTCCCATGGGCATTTTGAATATTATGTTGTGAGACTCTGGATCCTGTTAAAATCCCACGGAGAATGTTGACTGATGTTAGCAATCAGTCAACATTCAGAATGAAAGTTCTATCTTGCAATCTGTGGGCTGTGGTTCCATTGTCAGTTCAGTTTTCAAAGCTTTGCTTTGCTGGGTGTGTCTGCCCTGCACATGCACCCTTTGTGTGCCAGTCTGGGAATTGGGTACTCTTTCATATCATAATTCAGTTCCCAAAACCTCTGCTGTGCTTCTTTTTGTCTGTTCTGTACATGCACAGGTCAGGGGTAAGCTTGATTTGCATCAGGTCACACATACAATTTAGGAGTCCTCTTCTCCAGATCCCTCAGTTCAGGGATTTCTCCCATGTTCTCAGGCTAAGGTCCTCTTCCTTCAGTTCCTTTCACCAGAAAAGAACTGGTTCTACCAGACTCTACCATGACAATCACATGTTTATTTTTTTGTCCTTCAATCCACTCTTGAAACATATTTCCTAATATTGACCTCTGTTAAATTCAACATGTTAATATTTTCTCTAGGATTTTTTAATATTTTCTCTCTCAACATGCACATGAATGGCTATTGATTGAAATTGCACCCCCAAAATTCATACGTTTAAGCACCAACTCTCAATATGATGGTGTTTGAAGATGAGGCCTTTGAAAGTAATTAGGTTTAGATGAGGTCATGAGGGTGGAGCCTTCATGATGAGATTAGTGCCCTTTATAAGACACCAGAGAACTTGCTTCCTTTACGATGTGAGAATACAGTGAGAAGGGGGCTATCTGTAAACTAGGATGAGAGCCCTCACTAAGACCTGATCCTGTTGGCAGCCTGGTCTCTGCCTTCCAGCCTCCTGTTGGTTAGGCTGTTTTGTCTATGATATTTTGGCATGGCAGCTTGAGCTGACTAATGTACACATCCTATTGGTTCTGTTTTTCTGGATACAGATGCCTTCCTTCTTCCCTATCTCTGAAACAATTTAAATTACATTGACATTCTTGGTACTAGGAAAATTTGAAAAAAGTCATCCACAAAACAACTTTTTATTTGAGGTTTCTCTGACTACTTCCTGCGTTTCTTATGAGGTTGCTCATCTGTTTAGGTTTTATATCTCTTCTGGGGTCAATTATTTTTAAATTTCTGTAAGATCATCTATTTTACTCAGTTTTTCAAATTTGTTTGCATAATACTGTAAAACAGACATGCATGCATGCTCAGTTGTGTCCGGCTATTGCCAACACCACGGACTTGTAGCCCACCAGGCTCCTATAGCCACAGAATTTTCCAGGCAACAATACTGGAGTGGGTTGCCATTTCCTCCTCCAGGGAATCTTCCTGATCCAGGGATCGAACCCGTGATATGTACTGTATTATAAAATATTGTCATATAATATCTTACGCTTTCTTTTCAATTGTGGTTATTCCTGTCATTACTTTACTCTTCAGTGAGTGTATCACAGTGTGATTTCAACTTGCATCTCTGCTCCTGCTCTTCATATCTCTGGTTTATCCCAGATGACATTTTCAAACATTAATGATGTTACTGTCCTTCCTCCAAGGCTACTGGTATTCTTTTGGCTGTTGTTTAATAATTTTTGCCTTTTCAATTAAGTTTTGTACCTCTGTTCCTACTCTGTATATTTCTCCAGAAATTTCCTTTACTTCATTTTCCTCTCCCCATTTTTTCATGTGTTTGCTTGTTTCTTGGCACATTAGCTACCAATTTGTTTATTAAAGGTGAATGATCATCTTTCTAGTAGCCTATATATCAATTTAATAAAACAAGGTAACTGAAAATATGAGGGCTGACATTGATCCTCTATCTAAGCACTTAACATATTCAGAATAATTAACAGTATTTCATAGCTAATATTAATCAATGTTATTATTACAGAACATTCAACATATTCCTAAATAAAAGGTATTTAAAACTGAGTAAACATTTTAATTATCTCAGAATAGAGTATCTTAGTGTAGCAGAGACTGCTAACTTTCAGTATCTATCCTTCCTTGTTTTTGAGAGTAAAAACCCCTTCTAGTTAGCAGCTACATTTCCCACTTTACCCTGCAGAAAGTTGTGACTACATGACTATGTTCAATAGGTCTCAGTGCAAGCACAACCTCAACACCATCTCCTTCAGAGGGAATTACCCTCTGCTTCCACTCTCTTCTCTGTGGGCTGGAACTGGGAGGTGCTGCTCAAGGCAAAACTAGCATAGAGTGTCTTTACCAAAATTTTAAAACATGGCTGCTCCAGGAAAATAAAGATGTCCTTGCTTTGCCACTGGATTTGATAAAAAACAGTCACTTTGGACAGATGATTCATATCTTTGGACAAACTCAAGGCCTAAACTGCTGTTTCTTCCTCTTGTCCCTAACCAATGCTACAGGAGAATTTGGGCTAAACTTTTGCCAGTGAGCTGTCTTCTACTGTGGGACAAGATGATATCCCAAGTAATGGCCAACCAACAAGAGAGCAGAAACCTGAGCTCCTTCCCAAAAGACTTTATGAAGCAGAGCCCACCTCACAGATGTAGCATGAGAAAGAAATTGATTTCTTTTTTGGGGTCTCATTGTTGTAGTAGCTAAGTCTATATATTAACCATACTTTGATATTTTTCTGTCCTACACAAAGCATTGACTTGACACTTAATATCGACTAAATAAATTCATCTCTTTATTCAACTCCCAAACTCATTCAGTGCAGATATCTTCAACATGAAATGAAATTCAGTCTTTGTCAGAATGTCACAGAAGTGGATCTTGTTGACGCATACTGAAGCACACAACTTATATATGAGTTGTTCTTATTTTTTCTATTTTACTAAAATCTGTGAAATGGGCATCTTTCAGCTTACTAGTATATTTGCTTTTTTCCCTCAATATATTTCTGAGTAGAATATTCTTCCTCTCAAAAGAAGGGGGATTTTTTTTAAATCCTAGTGATTCATGGAGGATTTTGTCAGTCAACCTCAAGAAAAATTTCAAGGAACTAAAATAAGTTCATTTTTAGAAAATAGTGACTCTACAGATATCCATTGTGTCAACTGCCACTAAGGAAATTTTCTTTCTTTGTGTAAATGATGACACTAACAGAAATAACTCCCTTCATGCCAAATAAACTTGGGCATACCTAAGGCTTGTCAGACCAAGTGAACCTTTCAGTGCAGAATGCAATATTTACGTAATGTAGTACTACATTTTGATAAATGTTTACTAAATATATAACATGTGCTGAAGTCTATGCCATGCATAAATATAAAGATTTTCCTTACCTATGAAACCCTTGCATATCATCTGCTAGTGGAAGAGACAAATGAGTAAAGAGATAATTTTAATATAAAGTAGTGATTTTGACAAAAGCACAGCGCCAGTTATTAATTTATTGATTCTCAACTCCAAATCCTTTGTTCTTTGCCTGCTTGTGATACTGAAATATTTCTTTCCAGATGGCATGATATTAAAGTTGGTCAATAGAGGGCGCTGGAGGGACACTGCAGGAGGTGGGGCTGCCTCATCCTGGTTCCTGTGTGCACTCCAGCCTTCTCTTTCCTGCAATGTTGGGCTAACATGCAGGACATCCAGTGGAGCTCACCTTCAGTGACTTTCAGCAGCACTCCTGTAGAAGTCTTTTCAGTCCCAATAGCATTTCCAGCAGTAACTGCAGCAGTACCTCCCAAAGCAGTTTGTAGGTGAGTTCTGGAGTCATCCTAGCTGAGTTTACTGGCCCCCCATCATCTCCAGGCAGCAACTTCTGGAGTGTTCTATAGTCTCTCCAGCTACCTACACATCTGCAAGTTTATTGGCACATCCTCACGGCTGGATTCAGCTGGGTTCTGTGGGTGCCAGAGTGTTCAATACCTCTTGCTGGTGACTTCCTGGCAATTTTCTGGTAAGTCCAGCCAGTATCCAACTAGCTGCCCAGCCAGTTCAACAGCAGCTTCCCCAGGTAGCCTCCCAGCAGGGTACCCCAGCAGGCAGTGTCCTAAGAGCTAGCCTCAGCCTACTAGCATCACTGCCGAACCCTTCTAGTTCGGGAGTCCCAGTCCCCACTGTTCATGACCTGGGCTTGCTGAGGATGGACCAGTTCTGGCCTGGGCATTCAGGAAACCTCTCCATTATCCATTGGGCAGCAACTGCCTCACAGAGAAATGAGTCACAGTCTTGGGAAGAGTCTCCTTCCTTGGATACTTCTCCAGCCTCGGGGTATTCTTTAGAGCTCTTTTGATCCCTTTTCACTAGTTTTCTCTGAAAACAGTGAATAATTCTTCATATTAAGCTTTACAAATTACTCTGGGGTTTCCATCTCCTTGCCGGGCTCTAACTTATAAACACTATTATTATACCTTACCCATAATTGTTGACTCTAAATTAACGATGATACATAACAATTCTTGCTGATACTGAATAAATGCTATCTTTCCTGAAGAAATATCTGGCAGTCTGTTTGTTTTAGGTCAACACATCTCACCTAAAAATGAATGTTGAAGAAATCATGTATCAAGCAAGACAAAATTATTTTCCCAGTCAAGAATTGAAGTACATTATAAATTTAACTCAAAAGTTTGATAATCCACGGTCGGTGGGGCTTAAGTTTGAGGAAAATGGAGTGTTGAACAGCCAATGCTCAAATTTATTGCCTGACACTGGACTCTGAAGTTATGGAATAGAAATTCTATGTGGAAACACACAGGCCCACAGGAGTGAGACTAAGTTAATTCTTTTTAAAATTATTAAAAATTTAAAAAATGTGAATCACGGAATAGCATTTTACATCTTCCAAAAGCACGTGCTCATGGAATTGAGGAGGGCATTATCCTTATTATTTTATAAGGAGTTTATTGTTGTTTAGTCGCTAAGTCGTGTCTCTTTTGTGACCACATGGACTGTAGCCTATCAGGCTCCTCTGTCCATGGGATTTCCCTGGCAAGAATACTGGAGTGGCTTGCCACTTCCATATCCAGGGGATCTTCCCGACCCCAACGCAGGGATCAGACCCGCATCTCTTGCATTGGCAGGTGGCTTTTTTACCATTAAGACACTGGGGAAGCCTGAGCTACCTGGTTAAGGAGTTACTAACACAAAAGTTTGAGGTTACACATTGTAGAATTCAGCTCAGTAACACGACAAATCTCCACATGGACCCTACAACAGGAAACATACAGTGAAACACAAAGATGAAACCAATTTCTGCCTTTAAGGAGTTTATCATTCAGTAAGAAAGAGACTTTTGTATATGACATGGGCTTCCCTGGTGGCTCAGACAGTAAAGGATCCACCTGCAATTTAGGAGACCTGGGTTCGATCCCTGGGTTGGGAAGATCCCCTGGAGGAGGGCATAGCAACCCACTCCAGTATTTTTCCCTGGAGAATCCCATGGGGTAACAAAGAGTCGGACACAACTGAGCGACTAACCACAGCACAAGTATATGGCAAATACGACTAAGGAGAAAGTGCGGGAGGAAGGCAGAGTAGACTGCGGGACAGCAGGATATGGTCAGAGCTCAGCCAGAATATAAAATGCATGGCTGAGTGTCACAGAAAGTACTCACATGCGATGCTAAGACACTGAATTAATTCTTAATCATTTTAACACTTTGAATAAGAAATTGCAACAAGCTTATTCAGGAGGCTTTTGACCACAAGGAAATCCAATTTAAAATGACTTTAGGGACTTCTCTGGTGTCCAGCTTTTAAGATACGGTACTTCCACTGTAGGAGGAAGGATTCGATTCCTGGTCGGGGAACTAAGATCTCACATGCCACATGTGGCAAAAAAAAATATTGTAGAAAAAAACTAAAACTAATGTTTTTTAATAATCAAAAACAATAAAGTGACTTTAAACACATTTCACTAGCTCACATTCTAATAGGTGAAGTAAAGGTAGGCATTGGGTAACTAGGTCAGTTCAATGATACTCACTAAAGACCCACGTTTTCCATCTGCACTCTTCACTTTGTGCAGTGGTGCCTTCTTTACAGCTCTGAGCTTCTCAAGGTGGAATCTTTCTGCTTCCTTTGGCGCTCCTCTATCTTAGCAAGGCTCAGGGTTCTGAAAGAGTGGTTGCAGTCTCCACTGGTGAAGCTCTGATGAACTCTGACACTTGACAACATGGACTTCAAACCTGGTTCCACCTACAGTTCTATTTCTTGAGCTCTCAAAGCCTTGGTTTCATCATCAGAGATGATAATATTCTATCCATATCCATGACCAATTATTGTTTGTGCCTGTTTACTTTTGTTCCTCAGCAAACATTATTATACACCGTAAGTTCGAAATATAGAATTGTGGTAAGTACTATTAAAAGATGCTTTGTGTGACAATGCAATGTGTTGTAAAGAATTTAGCTGTGCCTGGAAGCGCATAAAGTGCCAAAGAAACGATGGCTATGATTTTGTCACCAAAACAAATTCTTGGCTCAGGTGATTTGGATACTCCAGGAAACCTTTGAGAACCAGTTTTACTGAAATTAATGAATAGCAAAAATTTGTAGGAGATGAATGAGGATGATGGTATAAGGAATCTTTGCTATGAAATAAAAAGAGTGGGTCCAGAGGGCCCATGGTAAGAGAATAATTGCTTCCTCTTCTGTTTCTATCTGGGATCAATAAGCAGGGATTTGTTGTTGTTCAGTCTCTAAGTCGTATCCGACTCTTCGCAACCCCATGGACTGCAGCACACCAGGCTCCCCTGTCCTTCATCATCTCCGGGAGTTTGCTCAAACTCATGTCCACTGAGTCAGTGATGCCACCCAACCATCTCATCCTCTGTTGCCCCCTTCTCCTCCTGCCCTCAATCTTTCCCCGCATCAGGGTCTTTTCCAGTGAGTTGACTCTTTGCATCAGGTGGCCAAAGAAGGGATTAAATAAACAGCCCTACCCTGATTATTTGCATGTATCAGGTCTGCCCAAAAAGTTCTGTGTCTTCCCTCCCAGTTATGAAATATTTGATTTGGTTACACTGAAATTTTAATTTATCGAACTAGAATCACTTCTAGAAAATGTCCCTAAATTAACTCCACCACTTTTCTAATTGGTCACCACAATCGGGACTCCCATCTGTGCCTTAATCTAAACTGAAAACAAGTGAAGACCAGTAATTGTGGAGATGTATACGATTGTCTAGATGGAAACAGCCAGTGTTGTTCCTAATCTTAAGGAATTCACAGCTGGTGGTAGGTAGGGCCTGATTTAGTTAAAGACAATCCAGAAAGTGTGAGATAAAAATGTGCTTTGGAGAGGTGGGAGTGGGGGAAGTCGAGGGTGGGGCATGAGGGGACCGAGTGGGGGGTCAGGGGGTTTGAGGGGTGAGGGAGTTGGAGGTTTGGGGTGAGGGGGTCGGGCTCTAGAGTCCAACAGCACCTGAGTCTTAAAGGGAGTGTAGAAAGTAGTCAGAGAATGGAGGACTAGGAAAAGAGAGGAAGAAAGGAGATGGAGAAGAAGAGAGACAGATTGGGGTGGGGGGCGGAGAAAGAATTTTCCTGACCTAATTTGGCTACCTCATGTGAAGAGTTGATTCACTAGAAAAGACTCTGATGCTGGGAGGGATTGGGGGCAGGAGGAGAAGAGGACGACAGAGAATGAGATGGCTGGATGGCATCACCGACTCGATGGACATGAGTTTGAGTGAACTCCAGGAGTTGGTGATAGACAGGGAGGCCTGGCGTGCTGTGATTCATGGGGTCGCAAAGAATCAGACACGACTGAGCGACTGAACTGAACTGAAGGGATTGGATCAATAGGTCGAGGCTGCACCAAGGATTCAAGAAACATCTGACTCCCAGCTCAGCCCTATTTCCTGTCCAGACTCCCACAGGCCCAGCTTTCAGGTTATGGCTCCACTTCAGCCATGAAATTCTCTTGGATTCACCCTCTACCGGCTAGTCTACTAGCCAGAACTGACCGGCTAGTAATTTTTCAAAATTAAATAATGGTGTGATCTGCAAACATGGAGAGTCAATGTCCCTGATATCAATAGTAGCAGAGACAATATGCTCTGGATTTGACTCCTCTTGGCCTGAGAGAGAGGAAAACAGAACACCCAGAAACACAAAAGGAAAATCCTAGTTAAAAGTCAATTTGCTTATGCACTTGGACACTTATGACAAAAATTAGTGTCATTGGGCTAAAAACGCAAAGCTGAGGTCGAATTAGAATAAAATTGACACCAAATTCAAGAACTTCAGCCTTCCTGAAAGTGCCATTTACAGATTAACTAACAAACCCACAGTTTATTGTCACACACATACATTTATGAGTGTTTGCCATTCACCAAGCCCAGGTAAAAGGATTCACGAATAAGCAACATTCCCTGCTTTCACTGAGCTTGCCATCTGAAAGCCTGAAATTTCAAAATGTTATCATAATACGGGTTAACATTTAAATTTTAAAATTGCACATTTATAAAATGCTTGTTTTTAAAGTAATTATCTGTAGGCAGATTTCACTTGTATAGAGATCAATTAATTCATAGCACAGCTGTCTAGATTTTCAAACATAGGCAATTCCATACCTAATCCTTGAGATAATCAGTGATTTGCTAGGATTAAAACCCCTTCACTCCCTAGACCATGTACTTGACCCCAGAGGCAACCTAATGGTGCAGGAAGAGCTTAAAGACTAAACATCACTGATAACATCCAAACATCTCCATCAACCTACCACTCAAAAATATGTGCAAAGTTCAGTGCAATGTGTCCATCTGCCCACCCCAACCCCCCTCCCTCCTACCTCCCACACCCCCAACCCCCCTCCCTCTACCTCCCACACCCCCAACCTACCTCCCTTCCCCCCACTCCCCCCCTCTGGATTTGGCTCATTTTGGCAAAAAACATCTTAGGAGACCCCCCACTCCCTCCCTCTCTCCCTCCCACCCTTCTTGTGGCTCATCTTGGTAAAGAACATCTTAGGAGGCCTCCCTCCCTTCCTCCTTTCTTTCAAAGGAGGATGGGGAGGAGTTTATCTCCCTATTCGAGAAATCACCTCCACTAAATCTCACCCTTGTCCCACCTCTTAATTCTCAGATCAGGCAAAAAAGTCTCCGCGTGCAAGACCCTCGTCGGAGCCGAGCACGCTCCATACATAGCTGGGGCCGCTCCGCCCTCGCAGCCGGCTTTGGCTCACACGGAGCTCGGAGAGGCGAGGGGCTCGTGCGGCAGCTGATCCTGGTTCCTGGAAAGCTGACCTCCCCTGCCCGGTAACGTGCGGCTGCCCGAGCCTCAGCTGCAGCCGCTCTGCCGGCCCCACAGCGCAGTCTCGTGCTCCTGGTCCTCGCGCCCGCGCTTCAGCCCGGGGCTCCTAGCAGCTGCTGGGTGATCCAGCGGAAATGACAAGCCGCGGTTCCCGGTGAGAGGAGCGCGAGCCGCTGCTCTTCCGAGCCAGAGAGGAGGTGTGCAGGGGAAGCAGCGCCCTGAGAAGGTTTTTGCCGCGGCGGCTCAACCTCGTCGCGGACTCTTCACTTCTTGTCACCCGGGCGTTCCGCGCTCTTGACCTGGGAAAGATGGTTATAATAGTAACAAAGCTGGTGCACTGCTTTCATCTCAGGTAAGCAGAGCGGCTTTGCGTGCTTTTCTCTGTTCTGTGCAAGTGTTAGCTCCGAAACCCACACTGGGAAAGGTCTTTTAACTGCTAAAGTTTGTTTTTTAACGAAGACTGAGAAAAGAAGAGTTTTTGTGTGATTTTAAAAATCCTTTCGGGTTGAGGTTGAAAGTAAGCTTTAGTGTTCTTTCTTGACCTCTCTTATTCTTGACCCTGTCCCTGACCTACTTGGTAAAATTTCAGCCTCTGTTTGCAAGATGAGGTTAAAGGTACTTTTTTTTTCCTTTTTAAAGATTTCTGGGATATTCTAGGGGAGCTACTTTCCATATAGGCAAACGGATATTTTAATTGGTAGTCTTTTCAGGATGGTTATGATTTCAATTACAGCTAAGAGAGGATAATTAATAACATTAAAGTTGAACATCAGCTTTGAGCAGCATTGAACTTAAGTTGCCTAGAAGATATGTGCATACTGTATGCAGTTACCTGGTTATTTGTGAAAACAAAACAAGTGGTCGGGGGTTACTCTTGAGAAATAGGAGCCCACAGATTTAAAGAAAAACAAAAAATTAGCACTCCTTCTGTCCTTTGGGTGTTGATTGAGAGAGTGTCTCCATAGCATTGTCAGTTCAAAACTAAAGAAACACTGTCAAAGTGTACTTTTGTGGTTGCAAATTAACATTGTTGATGAAAACTGTGGAGTCAACATCTTTAGCTGACTCTTCATATAAAGAAAAAAATAGAAGAGGTTTTCAAATATAAACCAAGAGCATTCAAATAACTGTATTTAACTCTGTGCTACCAAAGAAAACCCAACATGCCATGTAATATAACTACAGTTTCAGTTACCATTAATTTGGTTGGAGGTTTTGCAAGAAAGCATCACTTTTCCAAGTAAATCCCAAATTAATAAGTGAGTAGTAGATCTACAAGTATTGCTTAACACTTAGCAATTATAATCAAATGGGATACAAAAAATGTTTTCTTTATAGTCTAATATTAGATTTCTTTGTTTCCTGCCTAATCTTATCCTTTTTAATAATCCTTATTGATAATGGTTCATTTAAAATAGTAACTATGTGCTGTTTCTCTGAGATATCCTTTGATGTCTTTTTCTTATCAAAACTAAAACCCTCAAATTACAAATCTTGTAGTGATTAAGAGGAAAAAACAAGTAAATACTTGATATTGAGTGGTAAGTGCTTGACTGAAAAAAAATAGTCTCTGGATAGATTGTTGCTTATAAAGTCTTTTTTAATATAGTTCAATGTTTGTGATGCATTCTCTTGTGGACCCATTGAACTATGAACAAGTAAACAGACTCTAGGAAGAAATGGTGAGGATTCAAGCTTGTGCAGAGCTAAAATGTTGTTGTGCTCAGTCATGTCTAACTCTTTGCGGCTCCCATGGACTCCCACCAGGCTCCTTTGTCCATGGAATTTTCCAAGCAAGCATACAGGAGTGGGTTGCCACTTCCTACTCCAGATATTCCTGACCCAGGGATCAAACCCTCATCTCTTACGTCTCCTGCTTTGAAAGGCAGATTCATTACCCCAGCTCCACCTGGGAAGCCCTAAATGTTTATTTCTATCTTATTCTGGAGGGATTGGAAGCCAGCTCCATTCACTCAAAAGTCTTGGTTCTACAGAAGGAACAGAGTTCTTTAAAGTCTCATTATTAGTCTGGGAGCTGAGAGCAATCCATTCCTTCCTCCTGTTTTGGTGTAAATATCCCAACGCCATGCATTTTTAGCACCCCAAGTTGTGAGCTCTCAGCTGACCTTTACCAAGACAAAAGCTACCCTGGGAATGCTAATGGTAATAGTCCGATCTCTTATCTTTAGCTATTCATGTCAGCTGAGTTCACAGATCCCCAGCCCAGAAGACCCTCAGTGGAATTAACTTAAGCATCATTTTTATAGCTTCCAAGGACCTATGGTTTTACTGAGGAAAAACTGTGTCCTAAGCCTTGCCTCTGTTTTTGGTCTCTATCAGTGGAATAGTTTCTGGGAGGTTCCCCCAACCCTCCATTATCAGCAATGATCATTCTGGTTCTAGTTAGATACTAAGTTTGTTCTAATGCTAAGAACTCCAATCAGCAGTTGCCTAGAATGATACCGGAATGATCAATTAATCTGAAGAAGAAAACAGGAAAAAAAAGCCATTCCATCATTTGGGTTTTGAGAGATAGACAGTTCTGTTTCTTTCTCTGCTTCTTTTTCCTCTTGTTCAATCAGGTGCAAAGTGAGGACGGTGCTGTGGCCTTTGTTGCTGTCCTGTCCCAGCCTTGCTGGTGTCTCTTCCATGTGAGATAGAAAAAAGAAAATGTAATTTTTGGACTGCCTTACAGTGGTTGAAGACAATGCTTGAAATATAAATTGCATTTTCCCTTTTAACATTGACTAGTACTAGAACTTCAGTCCCAAAGTGTATGTTTTCCTTGTCTTTTCCTTTATTGAGGAAGAACTTATATCTGCCCCTTTATTTCTACCATGAATTTTGAGGTAGACTCAGCCTGGTGGGCTGCCGTCTATGGGGTCGCACAGAGTCGGACACAACTGAAGTGACTTAGCAGCAGCAGCAGCAGCAGCAACTAGTGTTTGGGGCTTCCCAAGTAGCTCAGTGGTAAAGAATCTGCCTGCCAAGCAGGAGACTTGGGATCAGTTCCTGTGTTGGAAAGATCCCCCGGAAAAGGAAATGGCCCCACTCCAGTATACTTGCCTGGAAATCCAATGGACAGAGGAGCCTGGTGGGCTGCAGTCCATATGGTCACAAAATGTCAGACACAACTCCGTGACTAAATAGCAGCAGTAGAAACTACTGTTTAGAATTTGAACAAGGCTCAGCTGTCATTTGTGTTTCCCATGTGGCTCAGTAGTAAAGAATGCTGCCAATGCAGGAGCTGCAAGAGATGGGAGTTTGATCCCTGGGTCGGGAAGATGTACTGGAGGAGGAAATGATAACCCACTCCAGTATTCTCGCCTGGGGAAATCCCATGGACAGAGGACTCTGGCATGCTACAGTCGGTGGAGTCTCAGAGTCAGACACGACTGAGGATGCAGACAGCTGATGTTTTGTTCATTCTTAAAACCTAGATCAGTATATACCCCCAAGTATTTTTCTTTTATAGAGGGACTACATGTAAGAGAGTTCCAGAAAAACATCTATTTCTGCTTCATTAACTATGCCAAAGCCTTTGACTGTGTGGATCACAATAAACTGTGGAACATTCTGAAAGAGATGGGAATACCAGACCACCTGACCTGCCTCTTGAGAAACCTGTGTGCAGGTCAGGAAGCAACAGTTAGAACTGGACATGGAACAACAGACTGGTTCCAAATAGGAAAAGGAGTACATCAAGGTTGTATATTGTCACCCTGCTTATTTAACTTATATGCAGAGTATATCATGAGGAACACTGGGCTGGAAGAAGCACAAGCTGGAATCAAGATTGCCAGGAGAAATATCAATCACCTCAGATATGCAGATGATACCACCCTTATGGCAGAAAGTGAAGAGGAACTCAAAAGCCTCTTGATGAAAGTGAAAGAGGAGAGTGATAAGTTTGGCTTGAAGCTCAGCGTTCAGAAAACGAAGATCATGGCATCTGGTCCCATCATTTCATGGGAAATAGATGGGAAACAGTGGAAACAGTATCAGACTTTATTTTTTTGGGCTCCAAAATCACTGCAGGTGCTGATTGCAGCCATGAAATTAAAAGACGCTTACTCCTTGGAAGGAAAGTTATGACCAACTTAGACAGTCTATTAAAAAGCAGAGACATTACTTTGCCAACCAAGGTCTGTCTAGTCAAGGCTATGGTTTTTCTCGTGGTCATGTATGGATGTGAGAGTTGGACTGTGAAGAAAGCTGATCGCCAAAGAATTGATGCTTTTGCACTGTGGTGTTGGAGAAGACTCTTGAGAGTCCCTTGGACTGCAAGGAGATCCAACCAGTCCATTCTGGAGGAGATCAATCCTGGGTATTCATTGGAAGGACTGATGCTACAGCTGAAACTCCAATACTTTGGCCACCTCATGCGACGAGTTGACTCACTGGAAAAGAGTCTGATGCTAGGAGGGACTAGGGGTGGGAGGAGAAGGGGACGACCGAGAATGAGATGGCTGGATGGCATCACCGACTCGATGGACATGAGTCTGAGTGAACTCCAGGAGTTGGTGATGGACAGGGAGGCCTGGTGTGCTGTGATTCGTGGGGTTGCAAAGAGTCGGAAACGACTGAGCGACTGAACTGAACTGAACATGTATTTTAATAATATAGAACATTGTCATCTATCCCTCATTTTTTTTTTTTTTTTTGGTAGCAGCCTGAAAAGAGCTAATCAACTATCTTGTATAGCCTGAAAGAAGTTCATCCTTGTCCCTGGTTGCTTTTGATAAATGAATTTTCCGTTAATTAGGTTGACTCTTAGCTTTGGTTTTAGCAACTTAAGGAAAGGAACATTGTACCTATATAGAACTAGAAATACTCAAACATTAACTGGAGTCTGGGCAAGAAGCCAGCAATATCAAACTAGTTCTAGGGTTGATATAATTGTGTCCAAAAAACCCAGGGAGTCTTTCATCTTCAAGGGCATAGTTAGTTTTTAGCCCAGCCAGCAATTTTCACATTGTCATCTCTAGAAATTCAACCTGGGAATATAGATACATCCTAAGGCTTTAGGATAGTATTGTTACTCTGTGACATTCTTTTCTGTGGAATAGTTCAGCAATGTGGGTGGAGGAGGTGGAGAGTAGGAAATGGGGAAGTGGAGCTCATGCTGATGTCTTTTTGAAGGTTCAAGCCTAGTTGGCATCTGAATATCTGCGTTTCTTGGAACAGATCATCAATTTTTCATTCCCTCCTTTTACATCTTTTTTAAACAACTTTGAAAACTTTACTTAATTTTGGCTGTGCTGGGTCTTTCTTGCATGCAGGCTTTGTCTAATTGTGCACGGGCTTCTTCTTGCAGTGGCTTTTCTTGCTGTGGCTTTAGGGCATGTGGGCTTCAGTAGTTGTGGTGTGAAGCTTAGGTGCTCTGCATGTGGAATCTTCCCAGACCAGGGACTGAACTGGTGTCCTTTGCATTGCAAGGCAGATTCTTAACCATTGGACCACCAGGGAAACCCACCTCCTTCTACATTTTTAAAGTTGCTTATATTATTGTGTTTGAATATCTTGCTTATATCAATTTTTAAAAGAGTTGTAAGCCATTGCAGAGTTAACCTGATGAATCTCTTAGAAACCTTCAATTCTAAGAAGTCACCTGGTTCAGTTCAGTTCAGTCGCTCAGTCGTGTCCGACTCTCTGCGACCCCACGAATCACAGCACGCCAGGCCTCCCTGTCCCTCACCAACTCCCGGAGTACACTCAAACTCATGTCCACAGAGTCGGTGATGCCATCCAGCCATCTCATTCTCCGTCGTCCCCTTCTCCTCCCACCCCCAACCTTTCCCAGCATCAGAGTCTTTTCCAGTGAGTCAACTCGCCGCATGAGGTGGCCAAAGTATTGCAGTTTCAGCTTTAGCATCAGTCCTTCCAATGAACACCCAGGATCGATCTCCCTTAGAATGGACTGGTTGGATCTCCTTGCAGTCCAAGGGACTCTCAAGAGTCTTCTCCAACACCACAGTTCAAAAGCATCAATTCTTCGGCGATCAGCTTTCTTCACAGTCCAACTCTCGCATCCATACATGACCACGGGAAAAACCATAGTCTTGAATCTCTTAGAAACCTTCAATTCTAAGAAGTCACCTGGTAAAAGCATTCAAAAAGAGTTCAAACTAAATGCCTATTCTCTGCTTCTACTACCATTTATCACACAAATGGGCAGTGATGACGGCAGGGCATGCTGAGAAGAAAATGCACAATCTTAATCACTTCCTCAAGCTCATCATAAACTTATTAAAAAATATTAGTACTTGTTTGCATTGTATTTTTACACTGAGTGTTTTCATGTAGGTTACTCTATTAAATAAACATTTGATACCTGCACTTCCCTATCTTTCCTCAAATGCCTGAAATTCAACATAGGCCCAAGAGACTGAGGTTTATCTTTGTGTTCCAAGCTTGCTTCTCTGGCTGTCACTCCTGATGCTGCTGTTTTAAAGTCTCCCAGGTAGGAAAGGGAAGAATCTCTTTGAGCTCTTTCTTCTCCATCTGATAGGAAATAATGTCTACGCAAGTTTGAAAAAAAGAAAAAAATCGGATCTTTCCCTCCCATCCATTCTGCTGGTTACTATTTTGGTTCAGTCAGCTCCTTCCATCTTTCACCGGCTCTGTTGAGCATTCTGTAGTACTCTGCTCTTAGGTCTTCTGTTTGTGCTACAGCCAGAGTGATCTGTTTGGGCTTTGAAAAAGTTTAGGTGCCTGACCATGATGGTTTCCAGATTACATGATACAATGCCACACATCCAGATCATCTGTGAATTTCTCAGATTATACAAGGTACATCTCAATTTGCCTTCACTTTCTAAATCTATCTCCTTCCTTTTCTGTTTTACCCCATGATCTACCTGTGTTGAGCTTTTGTTTCTTTAATGTATTAATCTTGTGCCTGTATCTCCTGTTTCTTCTACTGTAATATCTTTCTCCATCTTCTCCAAATGGTGTATTTTATTCATTCCTGGAGATCCAGACCTAATTTGTCTGTTTCTCAGCTTCTCCTGAAACAATCTAATTAATATTAAAGCAGTTACTTCCCTGGTGGGCTATAGTCCATGGGGTTGCAAAGAGACACGACTGAGCAACTAACATTTTCAATTTTTCTTTTTTCTGTAGTCATTAAAATCATTGGTACTTTATTCACTTCATGTTAATACTTAATATTGATTGTGTGCCTCTTGCTTGCCAGATACTGCATTTAGTTCCTGAAGATACAGGAATGAAAATATGCGACTTGCTCTCTCCATGAATGTCTAGTGGCAAGACACCTCCAAAGTGAGAGACTCTACAGGGTCAAAGCAGGATGCTGTTTGGGGTCATTATTACTATTGTTATTACAGAATTTGGTCCTTCTTTAGACTAGGCTTCTTTCTTCAGCCCTGTGGGTTCACTTAAGCAACTAGTCTACTTAATCCTGAAACCGTGGGCCTAGGTCTGTGAATTAAAGGGCCAGAGAGTGTGACTTATTGGAATACAACCACCATGATTGGGACAAAAATACAGTATCAGATGTCTAACTGGCATTTTTACTTTTTAAGGTTTCTCAACCAATAGTCCTAACAGATCTCTTTTCTCATTCCCTGCATATATTGTTTTTTATTTGTTTTAGATAGACTTTCTTTTAGAGTAGTGTTAGGTCCACAGCAAAATTGAGATGATGATACAACCATTTATTATATACTTAGCTTTGCCCCTTATCAACAGCTCCCACCAGGATGATAACATTTGTTACAACTAATGAACCTACAGTGATACATCATAATCACCCAGAGTTCATACTTTACAACAAAGTTCACTCTTGGTGCTATACTTTCTATGGGTTTGGATAAATGTATGATAACACACAGGCTTCCCAGGTGGCTCGCTGGTAAAGAATCTGCCTGTCAGTTCAGGAGACATGGTTCGAGAAGCTGAGTTGAGAAGCTCCCCTGGAGAAGGCAATGACAACCCACTGAAGTATTCTTGCCTGGAGAATTCCATGGACAGAGGAGCCTGGTGGGCCACAATCCATGTGGTCAAAGAGTTGGATGTGACTTAACAGCTGAGCACACACAACACATGATGACATGTGTCTATCATTGATACCATACAGAGTATTTTCACTGCCCTAAAAGCACTCTGTGCTCTGCTTATTTGTCCCTTTCTTCCCTTCCCTACCCCCAACCCCTGGGAACCACTGATGTTTTTATTGTTTGCAGAGTTTTGCCTTTTGCAGAATGTCATGTAGTTGGAATCATGCAGTATGTAGTCTATTCAGATTGGCTTCATTTAGTAATATGCATTTATTTTCCCATTGTCTTTTCATGACCTACTAGTTCATTCTTTTTAGTGATGAATAATATTCCATTGTTTGTGGCTATACCACAGTGCATTCTTTATAATTATTTTTGTTTTTTTTTCTGTTGGATTTGGGTCTTCAGGGGGTCAAGGCTTTGTTTGGTTCTAGGCACATTTATACTATGCACCTAATTAATGGTTGTTGTGTGAATAAGTCATAGGTGAATATATGAGATACATAATTTTTATTTTTCGTGTAGTCTGTCCTTCACCTGGAAGCAGCTTCCAGACTGGATAAGTTTGTGCTTATGGGAGAGTATGCATTTTATTTTACTTTTTCTCTATTAGCCTCCTATCACTTCTTAAACCCAGTGGTCAGTAAAGTACAGCTCTTGAGCCAAATCTGCCCTGATACTCATTTTCATAAATAAAGCTTTAATGGTACACAACCATGCCCATTCATTTGTGTAATGTGACTGGCAGACTTGAGTGACTGAGAGAGAGACCATATGACCAATTGTGCTAAATATTCACTTAGCCTTTACAGCAAAGGATTTCTGACCCCTGCTCTAAGTGGGGAAGAAGCTAGAGTCTGAGATCAGGGTGACAGAAGTGATTGCTTTGAGGGGACTTTTCCAAAGTATCAGCTGTTAGATCCTTCAGTTCAGTTCAGTTCAGTCACTCAATCGTGTCCGACTGACTCTTTGCAATCCCATGGACTGCAGCACGCCAGGCCTCCCTGTCCATCACCAGCTCCTGGAGTTTACTCAAACCCATGTCCATTGAATTGGTGATGCCATCCAACCATCTCATCCTCTGTCGTCCCCTTCTCCTCCTGCCCTCAATCTTTCCCAGAATCAGGGTTTTTTCAAATGAGCCAGCTCTTCGCATCAAGTGGCCAAAGTATTGGAGTTTCAGCTTCAACATCAGTCTTTCCAATGAACAGCCAGGACTGATCTCCTTTAGAATGGACTGGTTGGATCTCCTTGCAGTCCAAGGGACTCTCAAGAGTCTTCTCCAGCACCATAGTTCAAAAGCATCAATTCTTCGGCACTCAGCTTTCTTTATGGTCCAACTCTCACATCCATATGTGAGTACTGGAAAAACCATAGCCTTGACTAGATGGACCTTTGTTGGCAAAGTGACATCTTTGCTTTTTAATATGTTGTCTAGGTTGGTCATAACTTTTCTCCCAAGGAGTAAATGTCTTTTAATTTCATAGCTGCAGTCCCCATCTGCAGTGATGGGGGTCCAAAAAAATAAAGTCTGCCACTGTTTCTACTGTTTCTCCATCTATTTGCCATGAAGTGATGGGACCATGTTAGATCCTTATATGGAGCAATATGTTTCTGAGATTTATTTTGATTAGTGTTGCAGGTAGAAACTATAAAAACAAATCTGGTAAAAGATCTGGTAACTTTGTTTTACTAATCACAAGACAGATACTTTTGACCCAAGCCAATTTAAAAACTTTAACACGAATCAGAATCACCTGGAGGGCTTGTTCGACTGCAGAGTGTTTTCCCTCCCCTGAGTGAACTCCTAATTCAGTAGCCTTGGGTGATACTCCAGAAGCTGCGTTGAGACAGGTTCCTGGATGCTGCTGTTACTGCTGAACTAGGGACCACACTTTCAGAACCATTAGTTCAAAGCTGTGATTCTGAACCTCAGTTGCATCTCAGAACCATCTAGAGAGTTTTAAATGTTTTATTTAAAAAATAAAACATACTTGGCCTCACCCCAAACTTACAAATCAATCCCCAGAGTTTGTCTGTGTTTTAAAAAGAGTAATTCTGAAGAATAATGATCTTGATTTAAGAACTGTCATGTGGGCTTTGCTAGCTAGGTGTACATGAGCTGTTTTGATGACTACAAACTTTGTTTACAGTAAGTTCTAAAAAATTACATCCAGATATCATTCCTTTCTTAGTTTTAAGTAAAACTAAACTAGAATATTGTATGTATATTACATTTGTCAGTGGACTGCAGAAAAATTATAGTCTAAAAAGTGCTCTCAATTCAGAAGAGTTCCTTTTTTCTTACTAACTTTGGGAAGTATTTGTAAATTTTGTTTTTTCACTCTGTAAAATTAGTTGTGATTCTATACCTGATAATTTCCCTTAAAGTGAGTGAGGTTAACCAACAAGGACCCACTATATAGCACAGGGAACTATTCTCAATATTTTGTAATAACCTATAAGGGAAAAGAGTCTGAAAGAGTATATCTGTATAGCTACTGTCTGTCTGTCTGTCTGAATCACTTTGCAGTACACCTGGGAGCAATACAACATTGTAAATTAGCTACACTTCAGTACTGGGTGGGGGAGTCATGAACAGCTCACAGTCTGCCATCCTTCCATGGTTTCACTGTAACAGGTTTAAATGTTCAAGTGCCTTCTAAAAATGGCTAGAAATGGCCCAAGAGGTCTTCTTTCCGGCTTTTCCTCCTCTATTTTCAGAGAGAAATCATCCCTTACCATCTGGGTAGGTATTTTTTTTAAACAAAATAAAATCCTGTTGCTCTGCACATGCTCTTGTATAGAGATTTTGTTTCCCCTCTACTGCCATTTCTGCATACTATATCGCTGTATTCATTTTAATTTCGTTGATTGCTATTTGTAATGTTCTGAAGCTGAGTATTATGTCAGAATACAAATAAGGCAAAACAACCATGAAATGGTAAATGTCTAAGAAACAATTCTTTGGCACTTTGGCTGCTAATGTAGTTGCCTCAACAATTGGGAGCCACAAAAAGAACTCCTAAGCCCTGTGTTTAGGAACGGTGAGCATTGCCGTCATGTTTTTGGTCCACAGTTAAAAAATTTTTTCTTTGACCTTGAAAGGGTAAGAATAAATACAAAGATCTGAGTTGATGGATCTCCAAATCCATACAACAAAATAGCCATCGACTTCAACTACATAATCCTGCATATGGAATCATGATGATTACTAACACGAAGTGTCAGAATGTGAGTTTGACAAATAGCTTTATAAAAATCATGTACTAACATATGGAAGAACTCATTTGTTAAAGGAATTTGAATTAATTCAAGTTTGAAATCAGCTTTCTTGAGTGAAAATTCTCACTATTTTTTTGCATTTCATTAGGAGATGAGGAAGTACTTAGGAGCTATTGTGAGTTACATAGAAATGAAGAACTTTTATTCTTTCCTTTTCATGAAGCCATGGAAGTCACTTGCTTACGCCTAAGTCAGCTCTACAAAGGGGGCTTTTATTTGTAAGGACTCATAGTTACAGCTTCTAGAAGGCAGTAGCACCCAGGAAAAACCCAAAGTAATAAAAGATGTCATTACTCTATGTTGTTCTTATTTGAGCACGATCACTGGAAGAGTCAGGGCTAGTTATTCAACTAGAAAAATTGATTGAAATAGAGATTCTTTCTTAACTTTTTGAATTTCATTTCTCAAGTGGGAATGTTCTAGACTTCTCTTTTAAACATAAGCAGGGCCAGTGTTGTGAGCATTGCTGAGGACTCTCCTTGTTTTGAGAGCAAAACAAAGTACTTCTTGTTGCTTTTTGTCTTGCTTATAGGAATGTTGTTTAGGTCAGTGGGTTCCCAAAATGAATATGCTTTGCCCACGCTCAGATGGGCCTTGTGCTGGTTTAATGCTCTGCCGTCACTGTCTTAGAGCGCTTGATAAATATTTTCTGAACAAGGGGCCCCGTGTTTTTATTTTGCACTCAATCCCATAACTAACACAGTCAGTCCTGGCAACAGGAATGGTATCTTATTCATCTTTTGTTTCCTTGCAAATGTTCAGCATTGTACTGGATGCGCCGGTGAGTGAATGAATGACTCAATGTCCCCTTTATTCCGAGAACAAAACAAAGTAGTTTTTGTTGCTTCCTGCATTGCTGGTAGGAATATGGTTTAGACGAATGGGTTCCCAAAGCGAATCTACTACAGACATGGTGAGGTGGGTGGTTGAGTGGTGGGTAGAAGTGGCAGTGAATAAAATTCTTTAAACTTTTAATGAACACAGATTCTCTTCATCTTCCTGGATCAAAATTCCCTGAGAATAAAGGCCAGGAATCTATGCCTTTAAAAAACTCCTCAGGTCCTCTCATACATGGCAAGGACTGTGATCTTCTCTCAGGGAGCTCTGCAGGGCCTGTAGGTCTGGGTCCAACTGTGGATGTGGGATTCTGGCTTGTCCAGGCTGTCAACAAAAAGGCCTGTTTAAAGGACATCAAGTGAATTAGCACAACACTCCCAAGCCCAAGATGATCCTGTGTGATAGCTATGGGGCTACCATTTGTCCCATCACTTCTACACCCATTGGAAGGAGTGTGTAAGTCTAGGAGGTTTATGCTCCCAAAGCATGAGGTGAAGGTTGGCATTGCAAACCATGCTGTAGCATAAAGCACCAGCCTCCTGGAAAGTTGAGATATACTTCTAAGTAGTGGGCGGAGAGGTAGATGAGACAACTAACACTAAGGGATAAAAATTATCCAGAAATAGAACGTAATTTCTCAACTACCTGCGTGATTTATTTTTATTACGTTAGTTCAGTTACTCAGTTGTGTCCGACTTTTTGCAACCCCATGAACTGCAGCACGCCAGGCCTCTCTGTCCATCACCAACTCCCAGAGCCTACCCACACTCATGTCCACTGAGTTGGTGATGCCATCCAACCATCTTACTTTCTGTCATCCCCTTCTCCTCCTGCCCTCAATCTTTCCCAGCATCAGGGTCTTTTCAAATGAGTCAGCTCTTTGCATCAGGTGACCAAAGTATTGGAGTTTCAATTTCAACATCAGTCCTTCCAATGAACAGCCAGGATTGATCTCCTTTAGTATGGACTGGTGGATCTGCTTGCAGTCCAAGGGACTCTTAAGAGTCTTCTCCAACACCACAGTTCAAAAGCATCAATTCTTCAGCACTCAGTTTTCTTTATAATCCAGCTCTCACATCCATACATAACCACTGGAAAAACCATAGCCTTGACTAGACAGATCTTTGTTGGCAAAGTAATGTCTCTGCTTTTTAATATGCTGTCTAGGTTGGTCATAATTTTCCTTCTAAGGAGTTCAGTTCAGTTCAGTCGCTCAGTGATGTCCGACTCTCCGCGACCCCATGAATCACAGCACGCCAGGCCTCCCTGTCCATCACCAACTCCCGGAGTACACTCAAACTCATGTCCACAGAATCGGTGATGCCATCCAGCCATCTCATTCTCGGTCGTCCCCTTCTCCTCCCACCCCCAACCTTTCCCTTCTAAGGAGTAGGCATCTTTTAATTTCATGGCTGTAGTCACCATCTGCAGGGATTTTGGAGCCCAGAAAAATAAAGTCAGCCACTGTTTCCACTGTTTCTCCATCTACTTGCCATGAAGTGATGGGACCGGATGCCATGATCTTAGTTTTCTGAATGTTGAGCGTTAAGTCAACTTTTTCACTCTCCTCTTTCACTTTCATCAAGAGGCTCTTTAGTTCTTTGCTCTCTGCCATAAGGGTGGTGTCATCTGCATATCTGAGGTTACTGATATTTCTCCTGGCCACCTTGATTCCAGCTTGTGCTTCTTCCAGCCCAGCGTTTCTCATGATGTACTCTGCATATAAGTTAAATAAGCAGGGTGACAGTATACAGCCTTGACGTACTCCTTTTCCTATTTGGAACCAGTCTGTTGTTCCATGTCCAGTTCTAACTGTTGCTTCCTGACCTGCATACAGGTTTCTCAAGAGGCAGGTCAGGTGGTCTGGTATTCCCATCTCTTTCAGAATGTTCCACAGTTTATTGTGATCCACACGGTCAAAGGCTTTGGCATAGTCAATAAAGCAGAAATAGATGCTTTTCTGGAACTCTCTTGCTTTTTTGATGATCCAGTGGATGTTGCCAATTTGATCTCTGGTTCCTCTGCCTTTTCTAAAACCAGCTTGAACATCTGGAAGTTCATGGTTCACGTATTGCTGAAGCCTGGCTTGGAGAATTTTGAGCTTGACTTTACTAGTGTGTGAGATGAGTGCAATTGTGCAGTAGCTTGAGCATTCTTTGGCATTGCCTTTCTTTGGGATTGGAATGAAAACTGACCTTTTCCAGTCCTGTGGCCGCTGCTGAGTTTTCCAAATTTGCTGACATACTGAGTGCAGCACTTTTCACAGCATCATCTTTTAGGATGTGAAATAGCTCAACTGGGATTCCATCACCTCCTCTAGCTTTGTTCCTAGTGATGCTTCCTAAGGACCACTTGACTTCACATTCTAGGTGAGTGATCACACCATTGTGATTAACTAGGTCATGAAGATTTTTTTTGTGCTGTTCTTCTGTGTATTCTTGCCACCTCTTCTTAATATCTTCTGCTTCTTTCAGGTCCATGCCATTTTTGTCCTTTATTGAGCCCATCTTTGCATGAAATGTTCCCTTGGTACCTCTAATTTTCTTGAAGAGATCTCTAGTCTTTCCCATTCTATTGTTTTCCTCTATTTCTTTGCATTGATCTTATTACTTAGTAAATATATTTTCCCATTTTCTATTATGTGTCAGATACTATGTCAGGCACTAGGCTACAGAGGTGACAGAAAGGGTTAATTCTTGACGTCATGGAACCTGAATTCTGATGTGGTAAGAGAGACCTTTGCTAAACATGTCAGAGTTATGAGTGCTGAGAATGTAATAGGTGTGTGAAAGGTTATGGACCTGACAGTGGATGAGCAGGGATATGAACTCCTCTTCCTTCCATGACAAATGTGGTTGCTACACTAATGTGTTAACTTGTCAAGAACTCAGTTCCCTTAGCCTTAGGAACCAAGGTGGAATTTGCCTTCTTGGCGAGGCCATTGAACAGTTTGGTTGTACAGGATGATTTTGGAGGGTTTAGACTGACTGTAGTGCTATTATGTCAGACTACAATAGCAAGTAGCTCCTTTTCAGTCGTTGGATGTGTTAATTGAATGCTAACAGTGAGAGGTTAAACTAACGTTATTGTCTTCATTTTCCTAATAAATATGTCTGGCTGGCTTGAGGAAGATAAAAACCAAATACTAAGCAGGTGATGTTTTTTGTCTGCTAATATTTAGGTTGACTTTTGGCAGATTTCCCCCTTATTTTATATTTACTGAAATACAGAAATCAAGACTGGCTAATGAGTAAATGGTTAAAGTGATGACATTTTTAATGTTAAATATTTCATTATAATAAGCTAAGAGAAGAATGTATAGAATTAAACAAGTGAGTTTTATAAAGTATGGAGCATAGGGAAAGAAATCAGGTGAAATTGTTTTTATTGTCTAAATTAAAACAAATACTTCTATGAAAAAGGATCTTTCCAAAAGTTGGCATTTTTAGATATGTATTAGAAACACTTAAAATATAGATGCTTTCCTAGTTCTTTCTGATTAAGAAAATCAACAGTTATATTGTAGCAATCTTTCTTTAAAATTTAGGTTTATTTAAATATCAATTAGTAGTTCTATAAGTGTTATTAGTGGGCTTCCTTGGTGGCTCAGATGGTAAAGCGTCTGCCTGTAATGCGGGAGACCCGGGTTCGATCCCTGGGTCGGGAAGATCCCCTGGAGAAGGAAATGGCACCCCACTCCAGTACTCTTGCTGGGAAAATCCCATGGACAGAGGAGCCTGGTAGGCGACAGTCCATGGGGTCGCAAAGAGTCGGACACAACTGAGTGTTATTAGTACTTAGACCAAATAGATGACTTTTATTTTGCTTTAAACTACAGCTAATACTTAAACAGATAAATTATATAGTATTTGCTATGTGCCAAGTACATATATCAACACATTTAATTCCCATAAAAGAAAAACCCCAGTGAGATAGATATTATCATGATCCCTGTATGACAGATGTTGAAACTTCACCACAGAGAAGTCAAGTGGGAAGTCTGAGGTCCCTGGGCTCTGTGTGGAGAAGCTGGGGTTGGAGCCCCACCTACTGGGACTGGAGTCACTATTCTCACCCTTCAACGAGGTACGTGCATCACAGAGTTGTCAGTAAGTAGAAAGCAAGGGTACTCCAGTTACTGTACAAATCCGTATTTGTTTGGCACAAATAGGTGCTGATCCAGCCAAGAATTGTCGTTCAGTAGCTAAGTTGTGTCTGATTCTGTTTGACCCCATGGACTGCAGCATTCCAGGCTTCTCTGTCCTTCACCATCTCCTGGAGTTTGCTCAAATTCACGTGCATTGAGTCAGTGATGCCATCCAACCATCTCATCCTCTGTTTCCCCCTTTTCCTCCTGCTTTCAATCTTTCCCAGCATCAGGATCTTTTCCAATGATGTGTATGGCTGAGTCCTTTTTTGTCTACCTGAAACTATCGTAACATTGTTGACTGGCTATACTCTAGTACAAAATAAAAAGTTAAAAAAGATGAGAGTGATCAGATCAAGTGGTCTAAAATACTGAAAACTCTAGAACTTAAAACAAATGTTTTCATGAATCTTGTTGGTAAATCTAGGGTAAATCTAGCATCAGGGTCTTTTCCAATGAGTCAGCTCTTTGCATAAGGCAGCCAAAGTATTGGAGCTTCAGTTTCAGCATCAGTCCTTCCAATGAATATTCAGGACTGATTTCCTTTAGGATGGACTGGTTGGATCTCCTTGCAGTCAACCAAGTATTGGCTACTGAGAATTCCATTGTATAGGGATGTTTAGCACAGTATTAAAACTGGCTGGCATTAATTGACTGCTTACAAGGATCATAAACTCTAATAATAGGGACCTTACATATTTCTTTTCTTATTAAAAAAAAAAAACGTAACATCTGTCTGAGAGACAGTGGGGGTGATACATATTATGATGCCCGTTTTATAGATGATGGAACAGAGTCTGAGTGAAGTATGTAGAAAGAAGGAAAGAAGGTGAAGTTGCTCAGTCGTGTCCGACTCTTTGCAGCCCCATGGATTGTAGCCCACCAGGCTCCTCCATCCATGGATTTTTCCAGGCAAAAGTACTCACGTGGATTACCATTTCCTTCTCCAGGGGATCTTCCTGACCCAGGAATCGAACCCAGGTCTCCCGCATTGTGGGCAGATGCTTTTCCATCTGAGCCACCAGGGAAGCCCCAAGTGAAATATGTAACTTTATCCAAATCACAGCTATTTGTCTGACTCCAAAGCCACTGTATACTTAAGTTTCTGTAATGAATATTGTGCATACCTTAGTTCTATGCCCTTAATACTGTTAGTAAATGATGATGATTATGAGCAATAAGGGGCTTCCCTTGTGGTTTAGTTGGTAAAGAATTCGCTTGCAGTGTGGGAGACCTGGGTTCGATCCCTGGGTTGGGAAGATCCCCTGGAGAAGGGAAAGGCCACCCACTCCAGTAATGTGGCCTGGAGAATTTCATGAGCTGTATAGTCCATGGGGTCGCAAACAGTCGGACACGACTGAGCGACTTTCACACACACACACACACACACATGTGAGCAGTAAATAAAATCAACAGGGTGTTATGGAGAATGTCCCCCCCCACTATTTCAGAATAATGTATAATCCCATATATAAGGAAATACATTAATTATCAGTGCTTTACCTGCAGAAAGCAGTGATTCTGCTTCATATGAAAAATGAGGCCAGACCTTTGGACTGGATGATCTCTTTCCAGAGTAAGCCTTTCATCTTTCCAGCCAGGATGCGAATTTAGCTAAATATTCCCTGAAGTAACACTAGATGGCGCATGAGAACAAAAGAGTTGGGAGCCATTTATAGGATTCATGCAACCCTTACTTTGAATTAGAATAAAATTTATTTTCTGAAGTGAATCATTGATTTCAGGCAACCGATACCTAACCTGAGGAACACCGGACTTGATATTCTGCCGATATAAAACTCTACCTTGTCTCTAATTTGGAGTAGAACCAGGATAAATCTAAGCCCAAAGCCAATTCTTTATTTTCAGCAGAACATTAACCAAACAGATGTCCTGGCATCATTTCTATAAAGTAATTCTGGCCCTACCACAGCAAAATTAAACTGAATATCTGAAAGAGATGATACAGTCATGGAATATTCCTAGGAGCTATATAAAATGAATTTCTGTGCTTTCTTGGACATTGCAATATGTGTTATCAGGAATGTGTGTTTGTGACATTATTCAATGCACACAAAAAAATAGCCAAAAAAGGTTCACATTTATTCTCTAGAAGTATTTGTCTTTAGGTCATGAAACCTCCATAGTTTTGGGCTCTATTAACTCTGTTTGTATCTTCAACTATTACTTCAATTTTTTTTTTTTTTCATTTCTTCTTTGATCATCTGTGCTTTGAGGAATTACAGAGCCTAGTGAGACAGAGTAAAGCAAAAGGTAGAAAACAAAGGAAAGAAATTACAAGGGTGGCGATAAAGGATGAAGCATTCAGATGAGAAGCTCTAATGCAACCCAGGGCAATGTAATTTAATATCATTTTCTGAATGTTTCTGAAAAATAAAAAATAATGGTGGGTAGATTAGTTTAAGCCCTGTACTTTCAAATTAAAATCAAAAGTAAAAGGGCCATGCTAGCCTATGTTAATTTTTAAAAACAGCCTTTCAGGAAAGAAGAAAAATAGCATTCTTAAGGAAATGCCTCACGAGTGTCTTTGCTTTTCACAACTATATAAACTATTTGGAGCTAACCAGTTGATGTAAAGATAGGTCACTTGTTTTGAAACAAGTCAAAGAGTTAGTTTATTGTGTGCTTACGGTGTGGTCAGCATTCGCTTGTTTGTTTGTGTTATCTCTTAATTTTCCCAACCATTTTGTCAGGGAAGGGGTTCATTTATTACCCTCATTTTATGGATGAAAAAACTGAGACTTAAGGGAGTAAAGTAATAATCTTAGGGTCTTGTGACTACTGATGGGAGGAGCCTGGTCTAATTCTTTGAACCCTGTCAGTATGGTCTTCCCTTGAGAGAAGTGTGGCATGAAAGCCAGACCTATGCCATATGGTGAATTAATTGAAATATTCTTTAGATATCTTCTCATTGTTTTCTTCCTTCTCAGTCATACTCCAGGATCCTCACCTGCTTGCCGCTCTTCCCTACCTCCCGTCTCTTTCTCAGAGAGGTTGAAGTACCATATCTGCCTGTGTGTGTGCTAAGTCGCTTCAGTCATGTTCAGCTCTTTGCAACCCTATGGGCTGCAGCCCACAGGTTCCTCTGTCCATGGGATTCTCCCAGCAAGAATACTGGAGTGGGTTGCCATGCCCTCATCCAGTGAATCTTTCTGACCTAGGGATTGAACCTGCGTCTCTTATGTCTCCTGCACTGGCCAGCAGGGTCTTCACCACTCGCACCACCTGGTAAGTTACCATGAAAGTGAAGTGAAAGTGTAAGTCACTCAGTGGTGTCTGACTCTTTGCCATCCCATGGACTGTAGCCTGCCAGGCTTCTCTGTCCATGGAATTGTCCAGGCAAGAACAGTGGAATGGGTTGCTAGTCCCCTCTCCAGGGAATCTTCCTGACCCAGGAATTGATCCCAGGTCTCCAGCATTGCAGTCAGATTCTTTACCATCTGAGCCACTAGGGAAGCCATGTTGTTGCTGCTGCTGCTAAGTCACTTCAGTCGTGTCCGACTCTGTGTGACCCCACAGACGGAAGCCCACCAGGCTCCCCCGTCCCTGGGATTTTCCAGGCAAGAACACTGGAGTGGGTTGCATTTCCTTCTCCAATGTGTGAAAAGTGAAAGTGAAGTCGCTCAGTCGAGTCCGACCCTTAGCGACCCCACGGGCTGCAGCCTACCAGGCTCCTCCATCCATGGGTTACTCAAAAAAAAAAAAAGCTGTTTCACCAGTGATTGTGATCCCTTGCAGGTAACATGATGCTTGAATCCAGATTCTACTGTTACTAAGACAGATAGTGTGAAAAACAAAAAAAAAATTTTTTATGTTTAGGGGCTGCTTTCTTAGATTTGAACACAGTTCATTTTATTCAGCTCCACAGTTGTATGCAACTCTCATGTATTGACAATTAACCTAATCTTGATTAATTTTGAGAGGATGACAGAAATATAAAAAAATCTCAGGAAGGAAAATATATTTTGCTTAGGCTCCCAGATCACCCATGATATGGCAGCAGAGGCATGCCCACCAACATGCTAGACTTGTGTCTAAGAAAGTTATGCATAAAAGTTTTTTAGTAATTTTGGGGCTGAATGAGTGGAAGATTATAATGAAATATGTTATTTTGGCACAAGTTCAAAAGAGCCTCGGAGAACAGGATGCGGTTTATTGTATGCTAAATCTGCTTTGTGATGAGCTAGGTGAAATTGAACAAGTCTCTTAACCTCTGTAGTCTCAGAACCTCATCTGTAAGAGGTGTGGTGGGGGGTTTGATGTGCTTAACATCTTGCTAAGCTTTAACTGTCTAGGATTTTTTTTTAGGCTCCACACCTGAAGAGAGTAATCAAAAGTAGGGCATGCAATTTTAATCAAAGCCAAAAATTATTTCAGGACAGTGTTGTTATAATTAATATTCAGAAGTTCTTAGAGATCCTTAGATGAAAGCTCAAAAGGAAAGACGATCATGGCTTAACAAATTCAATGAGTAATTAATTGCAGATGACTAACGCTCTTCTTCGCCCTTCAGGGGCACAGGAATAGGATAAGCAATAAAAGTGACTCAAATTCTTCCTGGCATGCCGAAAAGAGCCAAAGGAAATTTCTGATGTGATTTAGTTTGCGTAGTCTTCTATCCTTGTTAATTATTGTGAAATAGAATCTGCTTAATATCTAACAGTCCTTCTAACCTCATTTGTAATTCCGAAGAGTCTAATAACATCCTTTGTCAACAGTGTCAAATAACCACAAATTTCATTTCACAGAGAATTTGGTAGTACTCCATTTCTCCTACTTCCTCAGTTCTTTATTTATTGCGTCTATATGATCTCACTTTTATGTGGAATCTGAAAAAGATGGAACTCATAGAAACAGACCATATTGGTGGTTGCTAGAGGTGAGGGAAATGGGTGAAGGGGGTCAAAAGGTACAAATTTCCAGGTATAAGATTAAAAAGTCCTAGAGCTGTAGTGTGCAGCCTGATACTTAATACTGTATTGTATATCTTAAAGTTGGCAACAGAGTATATCTTAAAGGTTCTGATCTTAAGAAAAAATTTAAAAGACTATAATGATGTGAGGCAGTGAGTGGATGCTATTGTTAACTAATTGTGGTGATCATTTACTATGTCTACATATATATATATGAAATAATTTTGTTGTGTTTCTCTAATACAACATATGTCAGTTCCATCTCAATACAATTGGGTAAGAATTAGCACAGATGTTTGCTCAGTCTTATAATAATGTGATCTTCTCTCTCGAATGGAATGGTGCTGGACAATGACCAACTTCTTAGTGCCAGTAAAAGTTAAGAGAGACATCGTCATAGACTGGGTCAGTGGGTCCAAAGTGGAAACTAGAATGAAAGGGGTTAGTTAGACTGGAAGAGGTCTTAGAAGTTATTTGTTCATCCTTATTTCTTTTTACACATAAGGAGACTAAAACCAGAGAAGTTAGGCCTTTGTTTATGGTCACATGACAGGTTAGTGTTAGAGCCAGAACAAGAACCTGGGATTCCTGACACACAAGTTGATAAGTCCACTTCCACACCATGGTGTCTGTCTTTGCAGTAACTAGATATAGAGAAGAAAATTGGAAAGCAGATCATTTGCAAACTAGGTGATATCATGTTTCATTACTGCTTTCAAAACCATGAGATGTAAAGATCTGGTTTTGTGCATTATAGTGTATATAGCATCTGAATAATCTGATTGCAGCCATGAAATTAAAAGACGCTTACTCCTTGGAAGGAAAATTATGACCAACCTAGATAGCATATTAAAAAGCAGAGACATTACTTTGCCAACCAAGGTCCGTCTAGTCAAGGCTATGGTTTTTCCAGTGGTCATGTATGGATGTGAGAGTTGGACTGTGAAGAAAGCTAATCGCCGAAGAATTGATGCTTTTGAACTGTGGTGCTGGAGAAGACTCTTGAGAGTTCCTTGGACTGCAAGGAGATCCAACGAATCCATTCTAAAGGAGATCAGTCCTGGGTGTTCACTGGAAGGACTGATGCTAAAGCTGAAACTCATACTTTGGCCACCTCATGTGATGAGTTGACTCACTGGAAAAGACTGTGATGCTGGGAGGGATTTGGGGCAGGAGGAGAAGGGGACAACAGAGAATGAGATTGCTGGATGGCATCACCGACTTGACGGACATGAGTTTGAGTGAACTCCAGGAGTTGGTGATGGACAGGGAGGCCTGGTGTGCTGTGATTCATGGGGTCACAAAGAATCGGACATGACTGAGCAACTGAACTGAACTGAATCTAATTATTGCTTTTAAGGGAAAAGATGTATGAAATTAACCATATTTTCTTCCTCGTGAAAAATAATTGTGTTTTTGTTTGGATTTAGAATACTTGATCTTAACATTAATATTAAACATAGTAACAACTTCTAGAGATGTATCTGTGTGGTGTATGTGTGTTTGTGTATAAGTGAAAGTAAAACCAAGTGAATAATTAAGACAGGATGAGGACAGCCATGAAGTGAGAAAGGCCAGATCAGTGTCTTGTATAAGCCAAAGGCAGCAGCGCTGAAAGGCACTCCTGATTTTAACTCCAGGTGACTTTTAATAAAATGGGAAATGGCTTCATTATACTCTGGTATGAACTATAGGACTTCATGAGGAAGGTTTCTTCTTGGTCACCATTCTTATAATTTGAGTAGATGGAATGAGTTTTTGCAGTAGACCTGTAAGTTGGTATCAGTCTGCAATAGTGTAAGAATGATCTGTTTTTATTTCTCAAATCATCCTGGGGACATTAATAGACAGTTCTAGATCCCAACCAAGGTGATGGAACCACTTCAAGGAACACCTAATTTTATGGAATCTACTCTAAAGGTAGATTTTCATTAACTGAGCTATTAGCAAAAATGTAGGGTTGGAAAATTCATGTCATTGTCTTGGACATGTTGTACCAAGCTCTCACCTGGAATCCAGGGGGCTTTAGATTTGTCTGAATTCCAGTTTTACCACTTAGTTTCCATATAAACACAGACAAGTTCAGTAACTTCTTTAGGCCTGAATTGCTTCTTCCTTGGAGCAGGAACTTGCAATCCACTCCAATATTCTTGCCTGGAGAATTTCATGGACAGAGGAGCCTGGTGGGCTACAGTCCATGGGGTGACAAAGAGTCAGACATGACAGAGCGACTAACACACACACACATTAGTTAGATATTAGGTAAAGTACTTGAGGTACACCATAAATGTAAACCCATCTAATAAATAATTGAATTAGTAGAGAAGAAAGAATAGACTGTGTAGAGGGTGGCTTTTTTTTTTTTTTTTAGCAGTACTGGAATCTAAGGAATGAGATTTATTGGAAAAGGTAAAATGCAAGAAAAAAGTATTCAAGAATATGTGACTATTCACTTCTCAAGATCTTCAGAGAATTTGCTGGAACATAGTAAGAAGCGCTGGGTTCTTCACTTGTTCTTCAGTCTTTCAGTCTTGTCTGACTCTTTGTGACCCCATAGACTGCAGCACACCAGGCTTCTCTGTCCTTCACCATCTCCCAGCGCTTGCTCAAGTACATTGAGTCGGTGATGCCATCCAACCATCTCATCCTCTGTCGTCCCCTCCTCCTCCTGCCCTCAATCTTTCCCAACATCAGGGCCATTCCCCATGAGTCAGCTCTTTGCATCAGGTGTCCAAATTATTGGAGCTCAGCACCAGCTCTTCCAATGAATATTCGGGGTTGATTTCCTTCAGGATGGACTGGTTGGATCTCCTTGGAGTCCAAGGGACTCTCAAGAGTCATCTCCAACACCACAGTTCAAAAGCATGAACTCTTCAGCGCTCAGCTTTCTTTATGGTCCAACTCTCACAGCCATACATGACTACTAGAAAAACCATAGCTTTGACTAAATGCAAAGTAACATCTCTGCTTTTTAATATGCTGTCTAGGTTGGTCATAGCTTTTCTTCCAAAGAACAGGAGTCTTAATTTCATAACTGCAGTCACCATCTGCAGTGATTTTGGAGCCCAAGAAAATAAAGTCTGTCACTGTTTCCATTGTTTCCCCATCTATTTGCCATGAAGTGATTGGACCAGATGCCATGATCTTTGTTTTTTGAATGTTGAGTTTTAAGCCAGTTTTTTTCACTCTCATCTTCACCTTCATCAAGAGGCTCTTCACTTTCTGCTGTAAGGGTGGTGTCATCTGCATATCTGAGGTTATTGGAATTTCTCCCAACAGTCTTGAATCCAGCTTGTGCTTCAATCCAGCCCAGCATTTTGCATGATGTACTCTACATAGAAGTTAAATAAGCAAGTGAAAATATACACTAAAGAAGGAAATGGCAAACCACTTCAGTATTCTTGCCTTGAGAACCCCATGAACAATGTGAAAAGGCAGAAAGTTACAACACTGAAAGATGAACTCCCCAGGTGAGTAGTCCAATATGCTACTGAAGATCAGTAGAGAAATACCTCCAGAAAGAATGAAGAGACAGAGTCAAAGCAACAACAACACTCGGTTGTGGATGTGACTGGTGATGAAAGTAAAATCTGATGCTGTAAAGAGCAATATTGCATAGGAACCTGGAATGTTAGGTCCATGAATCAAGGCAAATTGAAAGTGGTCAAACAGGAGATGGCAAGAGTGAATGTCGACATTTTAGGAATCAGCGAACTAAAATGGAATGGAATGGGAACATTTAACTCAGATGACCATTATGTCTACTACTGTGGGCAAGAATCCCTTAGAAGAAATGGAGTAGTCCTCAGAGTCAGCAAGAGAGTCTGAAATGCAGTACTTGGATGCAGTCTCAAAAATGATAGAATGATCTGTTTGTTTCCAAGGCAAGCCATTCAATATCACAGTAATCCAAGTGTGTGCTCTGACCAGTAATGCTGAAGAAGCTGAAGTTGAATGGTTCTTTGAAGACCTACAAGATGTCCTAACACCCAAAAAAGATGTCCTTTTCATCATAGGGGACTAGAATGCAAAAGTAGGCACTCAAGAAACACCTGGAGTAACAGGCAAATTTGGCCTTGGAGCACAGAATGAAGCAGGGCAAAGGCTAACAGAATTTTGCCAAGTAAACGCACTTGTCATAGCAAAAACCCTCTTCCAACAAAATAAGAGAAGACTCTACACATGGACATCACCAGATGGTCAATACCGAAATCAGATTGATTATATTCTTTGCAGCCAAAGATGGAGAAGCTCTATACAGTCAGCAAAAACAAGACTGGGAGCTGCCTGGCACAGACCATGAACTCCTTATTGCCAAATTCAGACTTAAATTGAAGAAAGTGGGAAAAACCACTAGACCATTCAGGTATGACCTAAATCAAATCCCTCACAATTATACAGTGGAAATGAGAAATAGATTCAAGGAATTAAATCTGATAGAATGCCCGAAAAATTATGGATGGAGGTTCCTGACATTGTAGAGGAAGTAGGGATCAAGACCATCCCCAAGAAAAAGAAATGCAAAAAGGCAAAATGGTTGTCTGAGGAGACCTTACAAATAGCTGTGAAAAGAAAAGTGAAAGGCAAAGGAGAAAAGGAAAGCTATGCCCATTTAAATGCAGAGTTCCAAAGAATAGCAAGTAGAGATAAGAAAGCTTTCCTCAGTGATCATTCCAAAGAAATAGAGGGAAACATTAGAATGGGAAAGACTAGATATCTCTTCAAGAGAATTAGAGATACCAAGGGAACATTTCATGCAAAAATGGGCTCGATAAAGGACAGAAATGGTATGGACCTAACAGAAGCAGAAAATATTAAGAAGAGGTAGCAAGAATACATAGAAAACTATACAAAAATGTTCAGATAATCACAATGGTGTGATCACTTACCTAGAGCCAGACATCCTGGAATGCAAAGTCAAATGGGCCTTAGGAAGCAACACTATGAACAAAGCTAGTGGAGGTGATGGAATTCCAGTTGAGCTATTTCAAATCCTGGAAGATGCTGCTGTGAAAGTGCTGCACTCAATATGCCAACAAATTTGAAAAACTCAGCAGTGGCCACAGGACTGGAAAAGGTCAGTTTTCATTCCAGTTCCAAAAAAGGCAATGCCAAGGAATGTTCAAAGTATAGCACAAATGCACTCACCTCCCACGCTAGCAAAGTAATGCCCCAAATTCTCCAGGCCAGGCTTTAACAGTACATGAACCGTGAAATTCCAGATGTTCAAGCTGGTTTTAGAAAAGGCAGAGGAACCAGAGATCAAATTGCCAACATCTGTTGGATCATCAAAAAAGATTGAGAGTTCCAGAAAAACATCTATTTCTGCTTTATTGACTATGCCAAAACCTTTGTGTGGATCACAACAAACTGTGGAAGATTCTTAAAGAGATGGGAATACCAGACTACCTGACCTGCCTCCTGAGAAATCTGCATGTTCATCAAGAAGCAACAGTTAGAACTGGACATGGAACAACAGACTGGTTCCATATTGGGAAAGCAGTACATCAAGGCTGTATATTGTCACCCTGCTTATTTAACTTATATGCAGAGTACATCATGCGAAATGCTGGGCTGCATGAAGCACAAGCTGGAATCAAGATTGCTGGGAGAAATATCAGTAACCTCAGATACGCAGATAATACCACCCTTATGGCAGAAAGTGAAGAAGAACTAAAGAGCCTCTTGATGAAAGTGAGAGTGAAAAAGTTGGCTTAAAGCTCAGCATTCAGAAAACTAAGATCATGGCATCTGGTCCCATCACTTCATGGCAAATAGATGGGGAAACAGTGGAAGCAGTGACAGACTTTATTTTTTTGGGATTTTGGACTTTATTTTTTGGGGCTCTAAAATCCCTGCGGATGGTGACTGCAGCCATGAAATTAAAAGACACTTGCTCCTTGGAAGAAAAGTTATGAACAACCTAGATAGCATATTAAAAAAGCAGAGACATTACTTGGCCAACAGAAGTCCGTCTTGTCAAAGCTATGGTTTTTCCAGTAGTGATGTGAGAGTTGGACTAAAAAGAAAGTTGAGCACTGAGAATTGATGCTTTTGAATTGTGGTGTTGGAGAAGACTTTTGAGAGTCCCTTGGACTGCAGGGATATCCATCCAGTCCATCCTAAAGGAAATCAGTGCTGTGAATATTCATTGGTGGGACTTATGCTGAAGCTGAAACTCTAATACTTTGGCCACCTGATACAAAGAACTGACTCATTTGAAAAGACCCTGATGCTGGGATAGATTAAAGGTAGGAGAAGGGGACTCAGAGGATAAGATGGTTGGGTGGCAGCACCAACTCGATGGACATGAGTTTGAGTAAACTCCGGGAGTTGGTGATGGACAGGGAGGCCTGACGTGGTGAAGTTCATGGGGTCGCAAAGAGTCGAACACGACTGAGCAACTGAACTGACAATATAAAGCCTTGACATACTCCTTTTCCAATTTGAAACCAGTCCTCTGTTCCATGTCTGGTGTTAACTGTTGTACCTTGACCTGCATACAGGTTTCTCAGGAGGCAGGTAAGGTGGTCTGTTATTCCATCCTTTTGAAGAGTTTTCCACACAGTCAAAGGCTTTAGCATAATCGATGAAGCAAAAGTAGATGTTTCTCTGGTATTCTCTTGCTTTTTTTGTGATCCAGTGTATGTTGGCAGTTTGATCTCTGGTTTCATGCTTAGTCACTCAGTTGTGTCTGACTCTTTGTGACCCCATGGGCTGCAACCTGCGAGGCTCCTCTGTCCATGGGATTCTCCAGGCAAGAATACTGGGGTGGGTTGCCATTTCTTCCTCCAGGGGATCATTCTGACTCAGAGATCAAACCTGAGTCTCCTGTGTCTCCTGCATTGCAGGCATATTCCTTGCCTACTGAGCCATCAGGGAAGTCTCAGGTTCCAGATCTTGTTGAATTATTAGTTTGCAATATAGCAGGGTCATTATTTCTTTTTAAATAATTTGTTCCCCATGAAGTTCTTCCTGTTAAGCAGACTTTAAAAAAAACAATCGAGATTTCCTTAGGATTTTTCCCTTGTACAGTTGAGACTATATCATTGGAATTTAAAGTCTCCTGCTGCTGCTGCTACTAAGTCACTTCAGTCGTGTCCAACTCTGTGCGACCCCATAGACAGCAGCCCACCAAACTCCCCTGTCCCTGGGATTCTCCAGGCGAGAATACTGGAGTGGGTTGCCATTTCCCTCTCCAATGCATGAAAGTGGAAAGTGAAAGTGAAGTTGCTCAGTCGTGTGCGACTCTTAGCGACCCCATGGACTGCAGCCTACCAGGCTCCTCCATCCATGGGATTTTTCCAGGCAAGAGGACTGGAGTGGGTCACCAGTGCCTTCTCCCTAAAGTCTCCTAATCCTTTCAATTAACACCTTCTGATATGATGCTATCTATTGTGAAGCCAAAGGCTAACTCATTGCACATACAAATAAACTATAACCTGTGACAAACACTGCTTGAATGAAGCACTGGCCCAGAGATAAGTATTGGAAGTCCTCCAGTAGGCAGACTGACTTGGAATTATAAGTAGGCCTATGGGGCATTGATATATAAAAAGTAATTCTAACTTTCTGTTAAAATAATGCAAGCAAATATGGAGAAGAAAATGTAGAGTTAAGGTCAAGTATTGCCAACTGAGAGTTTAAGAGGTTTGAAATCAGCAGATCATTTGGCTCCTTGAAGAATGAAACTTTTGATTATAGACATTGGGTGGGACATGGGTGGTTCATTGCAGTCTCTCCTCTCTGGTTAAGATCAGATCATCAAGGATCAGAAGTCATTTGCCTACAATGTTTAGTCATTTATTTTTCCTTAAAATTTGTCCCATGGTCTCTTTTTAATAGTAAAAAAAAAAAATCCAAAATGAAAAAAAAAAGTTGCATTTTTCATGTGGCTATGTAAAATCCTGCTCACTGTAAAATACTCAAATATAAAACAAATGTATGAAAACTAAAATTGCTTCAAAATAACTACCACTGTTTTTTTCAATGAGCAACCTTTCTTGATTCTCTTTATCCATGATGTGATTTGCTGTGTAACTTTTTTTCTCATGTACAGTCATTTCTTCCCTCACCCCTCCCCCAGGCCATAACTGCTTTCGAAACAAAATGATATGAAAACAGGAAACCCGTATTTATAACCTTCTGTGTACCTTTCCATGTCTGTCTTTGTGCTTATATAATCATATAAAAACATATGGGCATAAAATATTTTGAGGCGTATTCTTTTATAAAAGATAAAAATCTTGTAATCCTAGAGCTAGAAACCTCTTTGGAGACGAGCATAAAATGCTAGATTTTTATACATTTCCTACCTGCACCCAGTTCAACAGCATTTATCTTGGAAGGTTGCATTTATAAAATATTCCCAAGTCATTCCATTTAATTTTCATAGACACAATTCTTTTTGAACTCGAATGATATGTAATTAAATTACTTAATGAAGATAATAGGACCAATTAGCCTGAATAGCTTCCTAAATCTTAGTAAACATATATAATTCAAATGGTGAGAGAAGAAGCTCCCGTAGCCCAGACAGAAGGTTTCAAACATTCTGTTTTTACCAGTGGATTATATGCAGGGCTGGGAGAACTATTCTACCAGCAAGTTTGATTTTTGCTGAAATTATGGAAACCATACATGCTGTTGTGTCTCCCTCCGTCACCCTCACCCCTGTGATATTATCCAGAGATTGTTTAAATTTGTGATCATATGAGCAAGGTTTGTTGAGAACAACCAAACACACTTACTTTGCATACTTTAAATAATATACAATGTTCTTTAACATATAACAATCTAATACCAGGATCCAATTTCTCCTCACTTATGTTTTGACGATAAACCTTATTCAGTGGATCATATATTATAGCTCTGTTTAATCTCTTGCATGTTTCATAATTTGCTAACAAGATTCAATCTTTCCTTTGGTGTATGTCACTTTCTGAATCAGAGTTCTTATGCTCTAGTCTGTATCTTTGGATGTGGCAAATGGATCTCTTCTCCTACCTTCCAAATTACCTTGAAGCATTACTGTAGAGTAACTTCATATTTCGGAGAAGGCAATGGCAAGCCACTCCAGTACTATTGCCTAGAAAATCCCATGGATGGAGGAGCCTGGTAGGCTGCAGTCCGTGGGGTCGCTAAGGGTCGGACACGACTGAGCGACTTCACTTTCACTTTTCACTTTCCACTTTCACACATTGGAGAAGGAAATGGCAACCCACTCCAGTGTTCTTGCCTGGAGAATCCCAGGGACGGGGGAGCCTGGTGGGCTTCCGTCTATGGGGTCACACAGAGTCGGACACGACTGAAGTGACTTAGCAGCAGCAGCAGCAGCAGCAACTTCATATTTTGCGGATTATCCAGCCTAGAAATTATAATCAGAGTGGCAGGCGTGGGGTGTCAATGTCAAAATTTAGGTCAGCTAAAAGGTAGACTGGTTGGTATCTAAATCTGGCATGTCAGAAGTCAAGTTTGGAGAAATTGGGCTGGGGATAAGCTGGGACACTGTCAGCTCCAAGAAATCAACAGAGCAATGAGTCAGAAATTCGAGTTTAGTATCCTGTAGAAGGTAGTCACGGAGAAGGCAATGGCAACCCACTCCAGAACTCTTGCCTGGAAATCCCATGGATGGAGGAGCCTGGTGGGCTGCAGTCCATGGGGTCACTACCAGTTGGGCACGACTGAGCGACTTCACTTTCACTTTTCCCTTTCCTGCATTGGAGAAGGAAATGGCAACCCACTCCAGTGTTCTTGCCTGGAGAATCCCAGGGACGGGAGAAGCTGGTGGGCTGCCGTCTGTGGGGTCGCACAAAGTTGGACGTGATTGAAGCAACTTAGCAGCAGCAGCAGAAGGTAGTCATGGGCCCAAGCCGAGAAAACTGCCCAATGAGAAGGCTGGAAGATCATTTTAATGAGTCCATGTGTCAGAATTTAAACACTCAACGTTACTAGTAGATCAGGTTGCACTGAAAGAATGACATTTTGTGCTTTATTCATTTGGGGGAAATTATGCCTTCATAATCAATGACAGGGCATGGCAAGTCATGCAGAATTGTTTAAATAGATTTTACTTTGTACTCCTCTCCTTAGTCATTTAGTTACCAGCAAAATTTATCTATTTGGTTCAAATCTTTAAAGGAGTAGGAAGCAAGAAACGGAAGTGAGAGGTGTATTGATGTTCAGTTAATGTCTGTGCAGCTCAGCTGTTTAGTAATTGCTCAGTGGAGTGAAGAAGCAGCAGCTGATGGCTGCTTGGCTCTACTCACTTACTCTAGATGAACTGGTTTCTTCTAATTTATGATCTTGGATTAACCGTCTACAAAAAGGACAGAAAAAAAAAAAAAGATCCATTGACTTGATGCAGCCTATAACAGATTGTGGTGTAAAGATTAAAAGTACAAAAATTCCTGGCCTTAGTTTCAATAAAAGCAAAATGATAGAAAGTACTAAATTTATTGACTCTTGCCAGTAAATGGATAATAATTTTTTCTTTATATTTTCACATTTTATTAGCAAAAACAGCATCTATAAGATATGAACAGAGAAAAAAATATAGGATAATGTTTTGTGTTTGTTTTAGAAAGTTATTAATGCTGTTTACCTGCTATGCTATAACTGTTTCTAGAAAAGTGTCTTTTCTATTTTAAATGAAAATGTTAGTTGCTCAGTCATGTCCAACTCTTTACAACCCTGAGGACTGTAGCCTGCCAGGCGCCTCTGTCCATAGAATTCTCCAGGCAAGAATACTGGAGTGGGTTGCCATTCCCTTCTCCAGGGGATCGTCTACACCCAGGGCTCAAATCGGGATCTCCCACATTGCAGGCAGATTCTTTAATGTTTGAGTCACCAGGGAAGCCCTTTTCTGTTTTAGATGTCAATATCTTCTTCATTGATTATTTTTCATCCTAGTTACATGTCACTTTACTTATAAAGGAAACCTGGAAAACCTTAGTTAAGTCCATTTAAAAAATGCTTTTTTTTTTTTAAGGGTAACAAAATAAAAGTACCAGAATGTACTGGTCTGTGTATTTGTAAGTCATGTGAATGATGGATCAAGTTTAAATGTAGTTGATTTTTCTGCATATCTTATAAATACTAGAGCTTTTGATTGAGGATCTAGAAAAAAGAAGCAGCTTGCCTATAAAGTTACAACTACAGATTATTCTAAAACAAACCAGAGATGTTGTCCCCTTTGAAGAAAATTTATGGGGAGTAAACGCCTTAGGGATCTGTTATTACAAGCATCTCTCATGGATCAAAGTCCTCCAGGAACCCCTCTACTGGGATATCTTTTGGAATAGGCTTATGAGCCACATAAAAATCTCTCTCACAGACAGTTCTTATGTGGTATTTGAATGTGTTTTATTGTAAAACCAGCTAACTAACTTTATAGTCACTTGTGAGCTGTAAGCTGTCCCTTGCAATTTAAGTGGTAATAATAGGGGTGTCATTTGCAGCAATGCTTCTCTATTTTCTTTAATTAAGGGGCTCTTTGTGTTTTAATTTCATAATTAAAACATGTGTCTTTTATAACTTTTTTCACTTGTTTACTTTTTTTTTTTACCGTCAGTTTTCTTTTCAGTTTCAGCTCAGCACATTTTAAAATTGCTGGTTTATTCAAGGAAATTGGTTAACAAAGATTATAGGTTTATAAGATTATATTATTCTACTATGCCCCCCAACTCCCCAGAAAAGAAAGAAAAAACCTTCTATAAATATTTGTTTCCATTTGCTTTTTTAAATTGTGGCAAAATATACATCAGTTCAGTCGCTTAGTCATGTCCAACTCTTTGGGACCCCATAGAGTGTAAAGTTTATCATTTTAGTCATTTTTAAGTATGCAATTCAGGGACATTAAGTCTGTTTGCTTTTTCACCTGGTAACAAATGGAGAAATCTGGAGTCATTCAGAAATACACTTTTAGTAAGACCACAAATTTGTGGATAAAATAAGAAAATGGGTATCTTTAATTTAATGGCTCTTCTGTTTTGGTTCATCTTCTTGCTGTTTAGTCACTCAATAGCATCCCACTCTTTGTGACCCTGTGAACTGTAGCCCACCAGGCTCCTCTGTCCATGGGATTTCTCAGGTAAGAATAGTGCATAGGGATGCCATTCCCTTCTCCAGGGGATCTTGCTCACCACGGGATTGAACCTAGGTCTCCCGCGTTGCAGGCGGTTTCTTTACCATTGAATCACCTTATTCATTCATTTAATCATTATTTGTTAAGACTCTCCCATCTGCCAGTCTACCTTCGTAAAAGACCCAAAGGAAAAACCCTCTAGAGATCT
This sequence comes from Moschus berezovskii, assembly GCF_049115385.1. Classification (NCBI taxonomy): domain Eukaryota; kingdom Metazoa; phylum Chordata; class Mammalia; order Artiodactyla; family Moschidae; genus Moschus; species Moschus berezovskii. The sequence goes on along the minus strand of NC_142469.1, from coordinate 75,062,113 downwards.
CGCTTAGACCTGTGTGTAGGGAGCCAGAGAAGAAGACAATTATAATATATTGAGGAAATGTCTAGAATGAAGAAGACTGGAATGTAAATGGAAGCCCTGGAGGCAGGTTTCCTAAAGTTTCTCCAGTGGAGCATGTTTTACTCAATGTAAAGTATAAGTAGGCACTGATCACGTAAAGGATAAGTAGGGAGGCCAAAGGACAGTGGTGTATTTATGCTGAGGAGACAGCATATTCTAAGATGTGCAGCATGTGAGCCACCAGGTGTCTGTTGCGGATGGCGGTGCGCTTGCTGTGGTGGCAGACGGGTGTGTCTGTGGAGATCAGCTATCTTCTGGTGTTTCCAAAGACTGCTCTTAGTTTGAGTTTTTCTTAGTTGTTCCTTGAGCAGAGAGTGGGAGGAAAGGGAAATGTTCAGTGAAAAACAAGGTTTTGTGTTTTCTGTGGTAGGACTTCTGAGAGTGTTACTTTACTGTGCAAATTATTGTTTTCCTAGGGTAAGAAGTGGCATGGCCTGTTTCCCGCATTGAGTCAGTGATGCCACCTAACCATCTCATCCTCTGTCATCCCCTTTTCCTCCTGCCCTCAATCTTTCCCAGCATCAGGGTCTTCTCAAATGAGTCAACTCTTCTCATTAGGTGGCCAAAGTATTGGAGTTTCAGCTTCAACATCAGTCCCACCAATGAACACCCAGGACTGATCTTTAGAATGGACTAGTTGGATCTCCTTGCAGTCCAAGGGACTCTCGAGAGTCTTCTCCAACACCACAGTTCAGAAGCATCAATTCTTTGGTGCTCAGTTTTCTTTATAGTCCACCTCTAACATCCATACATGACTACTAGAAAAACCATAGCCTTGACTAGATGGAACTTTGATGGCAAAGTAATGTCTCTGCTTTTTAATATGCTGTCTAAGTTGATCATAACTTTCCTTCCAAGGATTAAGTGTCTTTTAATTTCATGGCTGCCATCACCATCTGCAGTGATTTTGGAGCCCCAAAAAATAAAGTCGGACACTGTTTCCACTGTTTCCCCATCTATTTCCCATGAAGTGATGGGACTGGATGCCATGATCTTAGTTTTCTGACTGATGAGCTTTAAGCCAACTTTTTCGTTCTCCTCTTTCACTTTCATCAAGAGGCTCTTTAGTTCTTCTTAGCTTTCTGCCGTAATGGTGGTGTCATCTGCGTATCTGAGGTTATTGATATTTCTTCCAGCCATCTTGATTCCAGCTTGTGCTTCATGTAGCCCAGCATTTCTCATGATGTACTCTGCATATAAGTTAAATAAGCAGGGTGACAGTATACAGCCTTGATGTACTCCTTTTCCTATTTGGAACCAGTCTGTTGTTCCATGTCCAGTTCTTACTGTTGCTTCCTGACCTGCATACAGGTTTCTCAAGAGGCAGGTCAGGTGGTCTGATATTCCCATCTCTTTCAGAATTTTCCACAGTTTATTGTGATCCACACAGTCAAAGGCTTTGGCATAGTCAATAAAGCAGAAATAGATGTTTTTCTGGAACTCTCTTGCTTTTTCCATGATCCAGCGGATGTTGGCAATTTGATCTCTGGTTCCTCTGCCTTTTCTAAAACCAGCTTGAACATCTGGAAGTTCACGGTTCACGTATTGCTGAAGTCTGGCTTGGAGAATTTTGAGCATGACTTTCCTAGTGTGTGAGACGAGTGCAATTGTGTGGTAGTTTGAGCATTCTTTGGCATTACCTTTCTTTGGGATTGGCATGGAAACTGACCTTTTCCAGTCCTGTGGCCACTGCTGAGTTTTCCAAATTTGCTGGCATATTGAGTGCAGCACTTTCACAGCAGCGTCTTCCAGGAGGTGAAATAGCTCAACTGGGATTCCATCACCTCCACTAGCTTTGTTCATAGTTTCCTACATATACTGATAGAACAGCTGACCTCTCCTGCACCCTTCAGTGTGAGATGTGCTATAATCCTTAGGAACCCATTAGAATACTTTGTTATTTAGACTCAGTCTGTTTCCAGCTCACTTTCTCTGTAAGTCTATGGATCCTTTATGTATGACCATTTCCAAAACCAGACTAAAATCAGGGACTGATGCTGAAGCTTCAGTACTTTGGCCATCTGATATGAAGAGCTGACTCATTGGAAAAAACCCTGATGCTGGGAAAGATTGAGGGCAGGAGAAGAAGGTTGCAACAGAGGATGAGATGGTTGGATGGCATCACTGACTCAGTGGACATGAGTTTGAGCTAACTCCGGGAAATAGTAAAGGACAAAGAAGCCTGGTGTGCTGCAGTTCATGGGGTCACAAAGAGTCGGACAAGATTGAATGAGAAACAATATAAGGGATCCTCCCGGCTAAAGAGCCCCATAAGACTTAGTTATATTTTTTAGTGTGGTTGAAATGTTTGTAATTATTGCATAGATCCATATTCTTTTTATTTCTTGAACCATCAATAAAACTCTCTGTTGAGTTTCTTGTTTTGTTGTTTGTTTTGTTTTTTGAATGAAAGATGAATTGATTAGAATGGAATATTTTCAGTGTTAAAGGGATCCTGGAATTTATGTTTAGAAACTCCCTGTTAAAACTTGGACACAGCTCAATAATAGAACAAATAATTTATTTGGCCAATATAAAAAGAAAATATTCTCTGTGATTGGATTATAGATAATTAATTTTTGTGCTTATTGGAGTTTCTGTCTTCTACAATGAACACTTACTGCATGTGTATTAATAAAGACATCTGCTAAGTCACTTCAGTCGTGTCTGTTGGAACTCGCCAGGTTCTTCTGTCCATGGGATTTCCCAGGCAAGAATACTGGAGTGGGTTGCCATTTCCTACTCCAGTGGATCTTCCTGTCTCAGGGATCAAACCCATATCTCTTAGTCTCCTGCATTGGCAAGTGGGTTCTTTACCACTACCACCACTAGACATGAAACTGGGTAATAAAAACTGAAAGTCAACAAGTAGTGTTTCTGTAAGGTTGCTATTCAAATTATGTCACTTAGCCATTTATTTGACTCTAGTCAAAAGATGCTTGCAATTGCAATATGCTACTCACTTTGCTCTTTTTCTCAGTGTTTTATTTACTGCTTTATCTTCAGGACCTGGCAGTAGACTGTTTAACTAAAATGCTGCTTTTTTCCTTTAACTTTTTGAGGCATAACTGACCTATGGCAAAATGTAAAGTTGTTAAGTTCAGTTTAAGTGTATACTCCTATATACACTTGTGTGCCCATCAATCTGGATTAAGATAGCTTCCCTGGTGGCTCAGAGGGTAAAGCATCTGCCTACAATGTGGGAGACCTGGGTTCAATCCCTGGGCTGGGAAGATCCCCTGGAGAAGGAAGTGGCAACCCACTCCATACTCTTGCCTGGAAAATCCCATGGACTGAGAAGCCTGGTATGCTACAGTCCATGGGGTTGCAGAGAGTCAGACATGACTGAGCGACTTCACTGTCTTTTCACTTTCATATACCCATCATCCCGGAAAGTTCTGTGCTCTCTTTAGATCCTCCTCCCATAGTCCCACTATTCTGACTTCTATCACCATACATTATTTTTGTCTGTTTAAAATGAAATACATGTGTGCCTTTGTGTCTGGCTGGTTTTTTGTATGTGACTTTTTTCATAATGTGTTTCTTTTGAGATCCACCTGTGTTGGTTCATGTATCAAAAGCTAATTTTTCTTTCTTTTTTTTTTTTTTACTGTTGATTATGGAAATACCACACTTTGTCCATTTTTCTGTAAATGGGCATTTAATGGTTTCCAGGTTTTGGCTGATATAAATAAAATGAAGGGTCTCGCCTAGGTTTAGATTATTCAAGACAGAGTAAGGTAATAAAAAGGAAATATCAGAGGCAAAACTTTTTTCATTCACTCTGCTGATTTCTCAAGGACGAATATAATTTTAGAGGATAAAGTTTTTCAGATACAAAGTGAATTATATAATCTCAACAAATATTTTTTGAGAAATTATTTTCATACTGCATGAAAGCTTTATACAAATTTATGTCTAGTAATGTCGATAAGGCTAGTATACCAAACATCCATAATGTAAAAGGCATGATAAATGCTGTAAAAGAAACATATTCCATTAAGGATTTAGAGAAGGAAACAGTCATATTTCTTAACAAAATGATTATATCACTTACTAAGATAGTAAAGTTCGGTGAAAAGCTTGGGAAAGAGCGAGATGATTATTAATTTGTCATGAAATAGAGTGAGAAAGGGGCTTCCTTCATGGCTCAATGGTGAAGAATCTGCCTGCCAATGCAAGAAGTGTTGAATCCCTGGATTGGAAGATTCCATGGAGGAGAAAATGGCAACCCACTCCAGTGTTCTTGCCTGCAAAATCCTATGGACACAAGAGCCTGGTGGGCTACAGTCCGTGGGGTCACAAAGAGTTGGACACAACTTAGTGACTAAACAGTAACAGCAGAATGAAAAAGAGCAAAAGTAACAAGTAGGGGAGAAGAAAACATTAGAAGTAAACAGGACATCGTAAGCTGGAAGTGAGAACAGCATCTGAGCCCTTTCTGAAATTCAGGTTGATCTCTGATTTGACAATCTGAAGCAGAGGTTCTTAGTATATGGTCCAGAAACATGAATACTTTAATGGGTGGAGTTTAGTGTGTCTTTGAACTTGGGCAGAAAAAAATGACAAATTTATTTTCATTAATGTCTCACTGAAATTAAATAATTCTTTTAATTAAGAACATAGACAATAAATTACAGTAGTGTTAGAAGAACCTGTTGCTTTGTCACCAATAGATATGGAAGATATTTTCATATCAGATAACCATTGTTGGAAATACTTTGGAAAGCTCTTTGTGCTTATCATTGCTTTTAAATTATGGAGGTTGTAGGAACCATCGTTAGATATTACTATTGAATGTACTGGTAAAGAAGCAATTGTTAAAACATCACAATTGTTTGTAACATTTTGATAACTATATTTTGAAGAGGTTGATTTCTTTTGTTATTCTGTTTATGTATATTTAAAAATATTATCCTAATACAATGTCCAAAGATTTTGCCAGACTGACAAAGAGGTACAAGGGCACAAAGTTTAAGTCCCAGCCAGCCTTGCACTGTTGGGTATATACTCAATTGAAATGTATACACAAGTGCAACAGGAGACATACAAGAATATTTGTAGGCCTTATTTTTATGGATAAAAATTGAAAACAACCCTCACTTTTATTTATAATAGAGTGGATAAATTATGTTTCTCCATAAAATGGAACACTACCTATCAATGAAAATGAATAAATTACACTTAAGGAAAGAATGCCAGGCAAGTAGAGAATATATGTATTATGTGAATTTATATTCACATAAAATTCAGAAATAAGGTAAAGCTGAGCCACAGTTTTAAGAATGTGTATTTAGGTCATCATATAGATTCAAGCAATGAATTGGTCAAATGAATTGGTCATCATATAGATTCAAGAAGTATGGATCCGTGATTGAGAAGGAAAGGGTGCAAGATTTCTGAGGGCTAGCAGCATCCTGTTTCTTAACTGTTTACTTGAATGTTTGCATTGTGATAAATCATGTGCATGCTAAGTAACTTCAGTCGTGTCTGATTCTTTGTGACCCCATGAACTGTAGACTGCCAGGCTTCTCTGTCCGTGGGATTCCTCAGGCACGAATACTGGAGTGGGTTGCCATTTCCTTCTCCAGGGGATCTTCCTGACCCAGGGATCGAACCTAAGTCCCTTATGTCTCCTGCATTGGCAGGTTGGTTCCTTATCACTAGCGCCACCTGTGCCATGCTTAGTCGCTCAGTCATGCCTGACTCTTTGCAACCCTATGGATTATAGCCCACCAGGCTCTTCTGTCCATGGGGATTCTCCAGGCAAGAACACTGGAGTGGGTTGCCATTCCCTCCTTAAAGGGATCTTCCCAACCCAGGGATCAAACCGGGGTCTCCTGCATTGCAGGCGGATTCTTTACCAGCTGAGTTACCCAGGACCCCGGGAAGCCCTAAATCATAGAGGTATGGAGTTTTGTTTTGTATATTTTTCTTTGTGTGTGTCGTATTTCATTTGTCACAGGAACTGGAGTATTTAGTGCTGCTGCTAAGTCACTTCAGTCGTGTCCAACTCTGTGTGACCCCATAGACAGAAGCCCACCAGGCTCCCCCGTCCCTGGGATTCTCCAGGCAAGAACACTGGAGTGGGTTTCCATTTCCTTCTCCAGTGTGTGAAAGTGAAAAGTGAAAGTGAAGTCGCTCAGTCGTGTCCGACCCTTAGTGACCCCACGGACTGCAGCCTACCAGGCTGCTCCATCCATGGGATTTTCTAGGCAAGAGTACTGGAGTCGCTTGCCATTGCCTTCTCCGATTCATACTCTGTAAAGTCAACTGAAACTGTTTTACTGGCACATTTTTAGGGACCAGTGACACAGAAATAGGAAGTTCTTAAAAGTTTGTCTGATTAACACAGTATCTCCTGGGCAGGCCAACGTGGCAAGCTAAGCCAAAAGACTTGTCATTTGTTGACAAGGGGTGCTGGAAGATGCATTAGGTTTGGGATGTCTCTTGCATGGAAAAGTACTAGCCAACCTCCATGACCCCACATGGTAAGGCTCTTGGCCTCCTGAATATCATTTGGATCGAAATTGCTATTTCCTATGCATCTATCATGGCATCTGGTCCCATCACTTCATGGGAAATAGATGGAAAAACAGTGGAAACAGTGTCAGACTTTATTTTTTTGGGCTCCAAAATCACTGCAGATGCTGATTGCAGCCATGAAATTAAAAGACGCTTGCTCCTTGGAAGGAAAGTTATGACCAACCTTGATAGTATATTAAAAAGCAGAGACATTACTTTGCCAACAAAGGTCCTTCTAGTCAAGGTTATGGTTTTTCCCATGGTCATGTATGGATGTGAGAGTTGGACTGTGAAGAAAGCTGATCGCCGAAGAATCGATGCTTTTGAACTGTGGTGTTGGAGAAGACTCTCAAGAGTCCCTTATACTGCAAGGAGATCCAACCAGTTCATTCTAAAGGAGATCAATCCTGGATGTTCATTGGAGGGACTGATGCTGAAGCTGAAACTGCAATACTTTGGCCACCTCATGCGGCAAGTTGCCTCACTGGAAAAGACTCTGATGCTGGGAAAGGTTGGGGGCGGGAGGAGAAGGGGACGACAGAGAATGAGATGGCTGGATGGCATCACCGACTCGATGGACATGAGTTTGAGTGTACTCCGGGAGTTGATGAGGGACAGGGAGGCCTGGCGTGCTGTGATTCATGGGGTCGCGGAGAGTCGGACACGACTGAGCGACTGAACTGAACTGAACTGAACTGATCTGATGCATCTATCTGCTCCACCTGCTCTGCTCCAGCCTCTCTTCCCTTACTCCTTTGACTCTTTAGATATGTTAATAGGATTATAAACTTGTCCCACTGGCAGGATCCTGCTGTCTTGAGAGCTGATCTGTCCTTTCGGTTCATGTGGATCAGCAGACCGAAGACTGCTTGTTGCTGTCATTTTTAAAAGTCCTTTGAGGCACTTTTCTGTAATCTCCGCAGACTAACAGCATGGGCACATGGAGTTACATTGAAGGAATGCCCAATAAAGATAGATATCCAACAGTCAGCCAGAAATGCAAGACTGGCATATTAAAAATGGAGAGAAACTGAGACTAGAAATCAAGACCATCATCTCTATAGATGTGATGATTTAGTTTTTAGAGTAGAATGGCTGCAACATGGGTTTTCTGTCAATGTCTATAACTTTGTAAAATCACAATCTTAGTTTTGTAGAAAAATAATTAAATTTGCCATCTCAAACTTGTTCTGACAGTTGCCATGAAAATTTTTGTTGGCTGCAGATGTTTCAAAACACTGTTCATTAGCACTGTCAAATTATAGTCTAAACCATTTCACATCACTAAAATTATTTTAGTGTTTAGAGGACTCAGAATTTGACTAGTTTTCTTTTGAAAGACACTGCCCTGAATATAGGTGGGAAAATAACCAAAAGTACACAGAGTATAATTTTAGAACTTTATTATAAAAGTTAAATTCTGAGTCTACTTTTGGCCCTATTCCACCATTAGGATTATATCAAAATACTGCTAAAATGTATATGTATTCAACGTTGAGTGAGTGAGTTTGAGATCTGTATTTTCATTAATATATTCTTTTCCTCTGCAAATCTCCATTTTGTTCTTGATCAATGCCAGAAAAATTCATGTATTATAGACCATAATTTTGAGATCTATATTTTCATTCACATATTCTCTTTTTCTTCAAATCTCCACCTTATTATTGAGCAGTGCCAAAATAATCCATAGACAATCAGTCTCTGAGTAATCACATTCATTCTAGTTCTGTCATCTAAGGCAATGCAAAATTCATTCTCTGTTAAATAAACTTTCAAATATTTGAAATTATGTAATTTGAGCTATAAGCATATTTAGTGGTCCTCCCAACTCTTTATGTACGTGACCGAAGAATGATGCACTGAGATGACATTTTACCTAAAGTCATATTCCCAGGTGGTGGCAGCAGTTGGTATCAGAACCCTAGCCTCTACAGTAGAGGCTGGGCTGCTTGCTGTCTCTTATATGGAGGCCAGTGTAGCAGATTGAGTAAGATGTTAGGCTTTGGATGTAAGTAAGACCTTCAGAATGGTTTTACCTACCCCATTTGTCAACTAATGATCTTCGGGGAGTATTTCCAATCTTTGTTTCTTTGTCTATAAAAGGTATTACTTACCTCATATGGTGGTAGGTAAAGATTAAATGAGATAATGCACATAAATTATTTAGCACAATACCTGGTGTATAATAAAGATTCAGTATATGCCATTATCATTTAATTTTATTAGGGTAAAATTGACATATAGCATTGTGTAAACTTAAGGTTACAGCATAATGACTGCTATTATTATTTCTGAATGTTTTTGTCCTTCTGAGGACAAGCATCCCTATTTCCTTCCATTTTTTTTCTCATATGATATATTTTGGTAGTTTCATACCATCCTGAATCTCTCTAGATGCACATTTTTCTTGAAATGTGATATTAGAGCTTAAAACAAATAGTTTATTTAGCTCAGGGACACAGCATGATGTATCTATCTTTAAGCTACTAGCAATGATTATAAAGTATTTTAGGACAATGAAAATTATAACTCACCTATAAAATTCTCTGTGGATTCACCTACATTTCACAGTATATGCTTTTTCTTTCTCCACTTACATTTTTCTTTTTCTTCTTTTCAGAGCCCTCATAAAGGAAAACAGACACATCATTCTATGGTGAAAAAAAAGAAAAGCATTCAGCTATATAGGCATTAATGTCCTGATAAATGGAATAAAAAGAATCAAAAATTCTGTCATATTTTTAGATCTACTCATGGGTGACTATTAGCCATGGTTTTGTGTCTTTCTCATTCTGGACAGGCTGATTTCCAGGTCTGTTTATCTCATTATTCACACATTACTTAGTGTCAATATTTTGTTTGCTTTGTGGTAAATAGTAGTTGTAGCTTCCAATTATAGCTGTTTTAGATGAATGTGAGATGTGGTTACTAAATAATAATGGTGATTCCTCCTAAAACTTCTAGGTAAAACTTCATCTGGGGATAATGATTTTGTGTCGGTGTTAATTCCACAGGGTGTACAGAGTGGATTCTAATTCTCATTTCTTTCCAATTGGCTACGGAATGTAAAACTGCCCTTTGAATTTGCTTCAGAAACTGATGATCATTCTAACTTGATGAACCATGTGCATCCTATAGATGGAAGTTCACATGGCTCCTCAGGGTATAGAGGCTGAGATGTCGAGTTAGGCACTCTCCTCACCTGTCGAATTGGTGTTTTATGCCAGGCCTCTTTTGGAAGCTGAGCATCCAAGGTAAAAGAGGAGTTAGTTCACAGGTGGATGGGTCTGGAAGTAACTCAGAGCCTCCAAGCAGCCTCACTTGGAATAAGCCTACTCTGTAGTCATCTCTGCTAAAGTGTTCTGTTCCCAATAACCTGAACTTCAACTTCCTTAAGTGATATAGATGAGTATTTTTCATGCTTGTTGTATCATTTTTGTTATTTTCAGAAGCAGCATAATGGTAGTAGTTGAGAACTGGACTGATGGTTAGAGAACAGGTTCCACTTCTGGCTACTTGACTGTGCAACATCTGATAAGTTACCTGAACTTTCTATTCCTCTTCTTTGAACCAGGGCACTCATACTTCTCTTGTTGTTCAGTCACTCAGTCATGTCAGACTCCTTGCATCCCGGTGGACTGCAGCCTGTGAGGCTTTCCTGGCCTTTACTATCTCCTAGAGTTTGCTCCGGAGAAGGCAACGGCAAGCCACTCCAGTACTCTTGCCTAGAAAATCCCACGGATGGAGGAGCCTGGTAGGCTGCAGTCCATGGGATCGCTATGAGTCGGACATGACTGAGCAACTTCACTTTCACTTTTCACTTTCACACATTGGAGAAGGAAATGCAACCCACTCCAGTGTTCTTGCCTGGAGAATCCCAGGGACAGGGGAGCCTGGTAGGCTGCCATCTATGGGGTTGCACAGAGTCGGACACGACTGAAGTGACTTAGCAGCAGCAGCAGAGTTTGCTCATAATCATGTCCATTGAGTCGGTGATGCTTCTTCTCTTACAGGCTGTATAGCCAGGTCTTTATGTATCTGAGCTGTGGAGTCAAGTATGTGGATTTGAACACCACCAGTTTAGTCACTTAAGAGATCAGTGTGGGGAGAAGGCAATGGCAACCCACTCCAGTACTCTTGCCTGGAAAATCCCATGGGTGGAGGAGCCTGGTAGGCTGTAGTCCATGGGGTCGCGAAGAGTCGGATACGACCGAGCAACTTCACTTTCACTTTCATGCATTGGAGAAGGAAGTGGCAACCCACTCCAGTGTTCTTGCCTGGAGAATCCCAGAGACGGCGGAGCCTGGTGGGCTACCATCTATGGGGTCGCACAGAGTCCGACACGACTGAAGTGACTTAGCAGCAACAAATGAGAAAGATGTTGCAGTCAATAGCCTCATGGCACATCCTAACTATCAGTGAATGATATTCCATGAGCACTGGCAGTTCTGGGAATAGAATAAAACGAGCTAAAGTGAAAAAAAAAAAAAAAAAGAGATCAGTGTGGTCTTAGGCAAATTGTTTACCCTTGAAATCGATGCTTTTGAACTGTGGTGCTGGAGAAGACTCTTGAGAGTCCCTTATACTGCAAGGAGATCCAACCAGTCCATTCTAAAGGAGATCAATCCTGGATGTTCATTGGAGGGACTGATGCTAAAGCTGAAACTGCAATACTTTGGCCACCTCATGCGACGAGTTGACTCACTGGAAAAGACTCTGATGCTGGGAAAGGTTGGGGGCGGGAGGAGAAGGGGACGACGGAGAATGAGATGGCTGGATGGCATCACCGACTCTGTGGACATGAGTTTGAGTGTACTCCGGGAGTTGGTGATGGACAGGGAGGCCTGGCATGCTGTGATTCATGGGGTCGCGGAGAGTCGGACACGACTGAACGACTGAACTGAACTGAACTGAATGGATAACAGGGAGACTTAGAGATCCTAGTTATCTCATACCATTATATGAAGATTAAGCACTTTACATATATTAACTAACTTAGAACAGTGTCTGGTACACAATTATAACTCAAACACCAGCCATTGTTCTTTTCAATGGTAGTACCTCTTTAGAGACCAGAGAAAGGAGCTCTGAGTATTGAAGCTTGCTTCTATATTGGTGTCTGGCCAACTAGATTGTGAGTTTATTGATACCAGGATCTGGGCTGTGTCTGTGCCATGTGGGCATGCAGTACACCATGAAGAGATGGTGCGCTGGTGAGTGTTTCCTAGAGGTTTGAAATTCGGTTGTGCTGGATCTTTGTTGTTGCGAGCGGGCTTTCTCTAATTGCTGTGAGCAGGGGCTACTCTTCTTTGTGGTGCATAGGCCTCTCGTGTTGGCTTCTCGTGTTGCAGACCATGGACCCCAGGGAGCATGGGCTTCATTAGTTGTGGCTCTAGAGCACAGGCTCAGTAGTTGTGGTGTACAGGCTTAGTTGCTCTGTGGCGTGTGGGATCTTCCGCGATCAGGGATTGAACCCATGTCTCCTTCATTGGCAGGTGGATTCTTTGCCACTGAGCCACCAGAGAAGCCCTGAAATTTTACTGTAAAATGCATTCTTTTTTTCTGATCACCTGAAATTGCTTTTATTGATGACTCTCACGGTATTCTCATTCTTGCTAATCATTGGTGCCCTTCCTGCCAAATTTATGAAGTATTTATCTGACTTGTCTCTGCTTGACTTGTGAACTGTCACGAAGCTTTGTGACTCCCTGTGGTGAGTTGTAGCTCTGTTCTTAAGCCTCTTCTCTGCAGGGTAAGATTACTTGGAAAGGACTTCCCTGGTAGAACAGTCGATAAGACTCTACCTGTGAATGCAGGGGACACGGGTAATCCCTGGTCAGGGAAGATTCCACATGCTGCAGAGCAACTAAACCTGTGCACAACTACTGAGCCTGTGCTCTGCAATGAGAGAAGCCACCACAGTGAGAAGCCTGGGCTCCACAATGAAGGGTAGCCCCCACTTGCCGCAATTAGAGAAAGCCTGTGTGCAGCAGTGGAGACCCAGAGTAACCAGAAATAAATAAGTAAATAAAGACTGAGAGCTTCCCAGATGCTGTTAGTGGTAAAGAACCCACCTGCCAATGCAGGAGACTTAAGAGAGGGCGCTTGATTCCTGGGTCGGGAAGATCCCCTGGAGAAGGAAATGGCAACTCACTCCAGTATTCTTGTCTGGAGAATCCCATAATGGAGCCTGGTGGGCTACAGTCCATGGGGTTGCAAAGAGTTGGATACGACTGAGATCAACTGAACAGCAACAGAAAGATGAAACAAAACAGGAGAGCCGGTAAATTAAGATACCTATTTTCTAATTTTAATGAGTTGGACACTACTGAAGCAACTTAACAAATAAGATTATTAAGACACGGTTGAGAAGAATCATGGTTAATGAGAAGAGTGTACATTGATGAAGAAAAGCTGATGTCTGGGTGAGAACTGGTTTTGAATTCATGGCTGCTTTTTGGTTGTGGAGCCTGAAGCCACTTAAAATGGTGTTATTCATACTTAGGCCAGTCAATAATTTGGAGCTGATTACATGTAATAGTGTATCAGAAGACCTAACACAGTACCTGGAAAACAATAGAGACATTAAATACTCACTCTCTTCTGGTTTAGAAGATAATCTGATGTCACCAAAACTTGCTTTACTCATAATAGAGAATTCATTTGTTCCCATTTGTCCTGGGTTCCCAGGCTGCCTTTGCTGCAGAGAGAAGATTTTTGTCTTTTTAGCCAGCAGGTGGCAACCAAATTAAAGCTAAAAGTTCACCTCATTTTGACAACTGGTAAGAATATTGCCTCTATGTATTAATGCTTGATGGAAGTGACTTGTGGATGGAAAACATTTGACTCTGGAGTCACTCCTAGTGAAGGCATTTTTAACACAAGGCCCCAGACCTAGAAGAACCATTTTTTTAAGGCTGCTTTTGATTTGAGTACCAAAGGACGATGGTCATCCATCTTCCCAGAGACTTGTCAGAGAAATCATTCAGATTTATGCAATATTGTGTTGAAAATAATGAATCTATTCACTTGATTTGGCAGTTTAAGAAACAGAGTATAAAGCAAAGTCATCAATTATAAAATAGAACAGCTGTAAAAATTCTATTTCATTTTATTTTTAATCTGGTTTTATGTGAATTTTGAAGGATTTGCCCATTGCGAATTTGTGTGATATATATATTTTTAAACAAAGCACAACTTTTGACTAAAAAGACATAAAAAGGTATAAGCAGGATAGAACCATTGGCAAATCATATCTTTGCACCTTAGTTTGTTTTGTTATGTTTTACCTATAAAGCGTCATAAAATTGTCATCACATATTGTTGGGAGAATTAAAGTAGAGGATGTAGGAAAAGCACAGTACCATTTATTATGCCATGCACCCTACTATCAGGAATTCCTTGGCTGTTCAGTGGTTAGGACTTAGGGGCCCCGGTTTGATTCTTGGTCAGGGAACTAAGATCCTGCAAGCCACATGACCAGAAAAAAAATTATAATATGTAGATGATTTGTATCATTATCACAGAATCACTAAAAGTAAGAGATCTGAGGGTCCCTGTGATCTAACTAACGTTCCTTTGGTGGTGGTTGTGGTTTAGTCACTCAGTTGTGTCAGACTCTGTAACCCCGTGGACTGCAGTCCGCCAGGCTCCTCTGTCCATGGAATTTTTCAGGAAAGAATACTGAAGTGGGTTGTCATTTCCTTCTCTAAGGGATCTTCCAGACCTAGGGATTGAACCCTGGTCTCCTGCATTTCTTTAAACGGTGAGGAAACTGAGCTATAGAAAAGGTACTATGCACAAAGGCACAGTTAATTAAGCGTCAGCATCTGTTCTGGAAACCAGATCTCCTGAAGCCATGGTTTTTTCTAACACCGATACTGGGGTGAGTCATTAGCTCGCTCCACCTGGACATGGATGCTGTAGAGCACAGTTGTCCTTGCTAAGGGACAGCTATTTTTTTTCTCAGGACTGTGGGCAGGGTAGTGGGTGTGACAGATGGTCTGAGAACTGTCTTTAAGAGGCAGGTCAAGATCAAAGCACTGTCACGTGATACATGCCTCTGATATCCTTTGAGATAAAGTCTAAACAGTAAGATAAACCCCTACTACCAACTTCCTTTTCCAAAGCAAGTCCCTGCTGTGTCCCCTTTCTCTCAACAGGAAGACCAGACCTACTGGGCATTGTCCTTGATCCATGTTCAGCATCCTGGGATTGTCAGAAATGGCTCAGTGTCACCACCGCCAGCTGTGTTCCAAGAGAAAGACTTCGCAACCCTCATGGCTAAAGCCACTGATCTGTGGCTCCCTTTAATGGTCTTCAGTTTCCTATGAAAGGCCTTTGAAGTGCTAGACAGAGGGGCAAACATCCCCCTCCCTTATCTGGCTTGCTGCTTGCCACTCTTAGCCCTCTAGTATCTCTGGAGGTCAGGGATTTGGGGACACTGGGCCTTGAATCAGGTGAGAGCTGTTAGCATCATATCCATATAACCTGCCATCACACTGTCAGAGACGTTCACAATGTGATGTGCCATAGACAGATCACGTTGCGGCTAGAGGGAGCACAAGTTCCCATGCGCTGTGCAGCCCATCTTTTTACAAATCAGAAAACCCAGCAGAACTTTACTGGGCCTGGCATCCCTCATGACTGCAATGGCTTTCTTTTGTGCCAGTCCTTATACCTGGCAAAGATAATACTTTGGTCATCTTAATTCTACTTGGAAATGTTCAAAGCCCAACCAAAACTTAAATGATGGTGCTTTAAGGCTGGCCGCAAGGGGCTTAAATACTCTGCCACGAGCTAGTATGTAGTCTATGAAAAGTGCAAGTGTTAAGTTACTCAGTTGCATCCAACTCTTTGCGACCCTATGGACTGTAGCCCGCCAGGCTCCCCAGTCCATGGAATTCTCCAGGCAAGAATACTGAAGTGGGTATATGTATATGTATGGCTGAATCCCTTCGCTGTTCGCCTGGAACTATCACAACGTTGTAAATTGGCTATAAGTTAGTCAGTCGCTCAGTCATGCCCAACTCTTTGCAACGCTACGGACTGCAGTCCACCAGGCTCCTCTGTCCATGACATTTTCCAGGCAAGGATACTGGAGTGGGTTGCCATTTCCTTCTCCAGGGGATCTTCCCAACCCAGGCATCGAACCCAGGTCTCGTGCACAGCAGGCAGATTCTTTACCGACTGAGCTACAAGGGAAGCCCAATACAAAAGAAAAAACAAAAGAAGAATACTGGAACAGGTTGCCATTTCCTCCTCCAGGGGATCTTCCCAACCCAAGGATCGAACCTACATTCTCTTATGTCTCCTTCATTGTCAGGCAGGTTCTTTACCACTAGCATCACCTGGATCTTCATGTATCCGATGCTGGACTTATTTATTCCTTTTCAGACACTTTTCCCATTTCAGGACTCTCCCTCACTCAAGTCTTTGTTCAATTGTCCTGAGACTATTCACATCAAAAATCACAACAGGACTACAGGGGAGCAAGTAAAAGAAAATTGGAAACCTGCAGGGATGTTACAGGTGTGAGTAGAAGAGCGATTTGAGGGGTAGCATGCAGCTGCCTTCTCAGAGATGCTCAACTTACAACAGCAAGTGGACTGCTGCCCCTGGTCCTTATAGACTTGAAGAAAGGATCCTGACCATTGGAATGTTTTCAGGCCAGATTCATGAGGCACCAGCGAGTAAAGGTTGTTTCTGGCTCTGGGATAATTTGAAGTAGCTAAGTTAATAACATCTCTAATGTCTAGGCTTTATAAAGCAAAGGTCTTCTAAAATTAGATACTTGTAATTTATAATTAGGCTTAATTATAGTTGTTGATTAGTGATGCCAGTGTTAGTTTAATGCTGTGCTATGGGGAGAATTACAGACTTTGTGCTCTTCTCTTGGTGCATTTTTCCCATGCATATCCTGATGCTCCATAAAATAAAGGCAGGTTGAAAAATTGGTCAATTCTAGTGTGATAGTGATTCTGGTTTCTTTCGGTAAGGGGAGGTAAAAGTATAGAGTGAAAACGATATTTTTCCTTCCTATTTCAGAATGCAGAGTTGGTGTTGCTTTTCAGGTGATACAGGGCTGTATTAACAATGACTGATTCAGTGGAGTAGCTTATTCTTACCACAATGTTTATCTTATCAGCCAAGAAACTATTCTGGCAGGGATTCAAATCTACTGCATTTTTTGTTTATGCTGTTCTTAGGGTGTTCACTGACCTAACCACCCTCATCTGTGGGGAAGGACTCTTGAAGCTTTCGCTTGTGTCCTTGGCCAGACCCAGTGGCTTTAACGTGGATACTTCAGCATATTTAGTCAATAAATATTGAGGAGTAACTGTGTCCAGACATTATATTCAGAGTATAGAGACCTTAAGGACCATACAATCCTACAGAGTCTTCGTGTGTGTGTGTTGGGGGTTGGGGGTTGAGTTATCAGAAATAACTTCAGTATAACAAGTTGAGACGTAGAATAGAGGACCAGGCCTGGGCTTTCCTGATGGCTCAGATGGTAAAGAATACACCTGAGATGTGGAAGACCTGGGTTCGATCCCTGGTTTGGGAAGATCTCCTGAAGAAGGCCATGGCAACCCAATCCAGTATGCTTGCCTGGAGAATCCCCGTGGACAGAGGAGATTGGTGGGCTACAGTGCATGGGGTTGCAGAGTCAGATACAACTGAGCAACTAACACTTTAACTTTTCACTTCTCATACACTATGGGCACATGTTGGTGGTGGAGTGATCACACATTGGTGTGTTGTTCATACTTCAGTAATTCAGCCTTTCTTTAGAATGAATGTCCAAGGGAGATCTAAGTTACCTTAATGCCTGGAATATCATTGTGAGACATAAAGGCTCTCACTCTTTAAAATGCTAGGCAACGTACACTCTTAGCAGTATACTTTTAACTAAAATACCTGGGGCGTGGGGTGGGGGGCAGCCTCAAATGCCTCTTATCATTGGGCAGGATACAGAAGCAGAAGGAAAGTGAGCAAGTATGGCATATGCTTTGCTACACAGCTGACTCTGGTCAAGGGGGATTTACTTGTTGGCACCGAGTATTATCTTGGTGGAAAATTAAGTCACCTTTGGAACGATCCTTTATGAACCTGGAATTTGTTATAATGAGATTCCAGTGAGTGTGTTATAATTTGAACACATACAAGAGCTGAGAAATATTAGTAGCTTACCTTTTCCCTTGAAAGAATAAGACATGCTTACTACAGAAGAAGTGTGCAGAGCATTTGTATGGTTAATTTATGGGAGCATGGTATTTCTCTGTCAAATGAAAATAAATGTGAAATTGTATGTTTAATCATAAAACATAATAGTGTTCAGAGGACTAGAGCTCTGGTACTGTGCTCAGCTGCTAGTAATTTTTGCTCCAAGTTTCCATTAAGGACACAACAGAGCTCAAACTGAACACAAATCTGCTTGAGATTGGAACTTCTAACTGCACCATAGTATTCCTTTTGGCAAATGGCATAAGCAATATGCCTTAGTAAAAAGACTGTATGATTGATTTAAAGTCAGGAGATGTGAGTTCAAATGTGAGCCCTGGTGGTCCTCTTTCTTGTAAATTGCTTACTCTTTCTAACTAATCTTTCAGTTCCCTCATTTGTCAGATAGAGACAAAGAAATGAGGATTGATTGAGAAGTAAAATAGCACAGAGTAGCATGTAATTGGCATCTACTAAATTCACTTATTTTTAATGGGGGGAATCTAAGAATTTGGGCTCAGTAGCTTTTAGTAAGTTCTTTATTTCATTCTTATATATCAATTTATTACCATCAGCTAATATAGTGCCTGGCTCTAGTAAGTGCAAGGCAAAAGTATTTGCCAAATGAATAAATTGATGAATGGCCAAGGAACGTATTCTTATAGAAAAATAAACAACAAACTCACAATTATGCCATGAATGATATTTTCAGGTCAATCTAGTGACCTTCACATTAATTCAGGAAATGAGTAATTAAGAATTCCACAACTATCAAAAGGTATTTAGTTAGATTAAAAAGAAAACAAATCTTGCCATTTGCAACAGCATGGATGGACCTGGAAAGTATTATACTTAGTGAAATAAGTCAGACAGAAAAAGACAAATACTGTGTGTTATCATTTATATGTGAAATCTAAAAAAAAGCTAAATACAGTGAAACAGAAATAGGCTACAGATACACAGAACAAAATAGTGGGGCCAGAGGAGAATAGGGGTGGAGGGAAGGGTGAAATAAGTGAAGAGGATTAAGAGGAAAAAACTGCTGGTTATAAAATAAGCGAATCACAAGACTAATGGACAGCATAAGAAAAATAGCCAATATTTTGTCAGAACTTTGTAATTTATCAAAATGTTGGATCACTATGTTATATACCTGAAACTAATGTTGTAAGTCAGTTAAAAAAAGGTAGCTAGGAATTTTCTTGTATTAATTAATTTAAAGCTTGCTATATCAATTAATAGAACAGGTAATTTGCTTTGAAATTAAGAAAGGAATGACTGTATTTCTACCTGAAATCTATCATTGTTCACTGGTTGGTGCAAAGAACAGAAATCTGAAAGGAAGTAAGCCATGTCCAGGAGTTCACAGGTGGTCCAGTGGTTAGGACTCAGTGCTTTCACTTTGGCGGCCCAGGTTCAATACCTGGTCTGGGAACTAAGATTTGCAAGCTGCATGATGTGGCCAAAAAAAATGAGTAAGCCTATGTCTTTGCCAAGTTACCCAGGGCACATCAGGTGGTTTCTAGGACTTGGTAGGAAGTGTATACTGATGTGTACTCCTAAAGAACATGGAATCTCATTCCAACAGGATTGGCTCATGACAATGCTGGGGTGTGTGGGTCAACCAAGAGATGATTCCAGGAGCCCAGAAACCAAGCCAGGAATGTGATGGGTGACATGTCACCAGGAGGTGACATGCAAAGTCTGGACAACTTGAGGCCAGGTGGGGGCAGGTTCCAGTTAAACTGTGCCCGCTTGTAAGGACTTCTGTGCTATTCTGAAAGGCCACAGCCACCTTTTTAAAGATGAAGGATAAGCAGATAACCAAATGAAGAAATCTAGAATAGGGGTGTTCATCTTAAAGATGGGAGCTTTGCATGTGAAGCCAGACATTTCTGAGAGAGACAGAGATGTAATTATGGGAAGAACTGACTAGTAGTGCTTTGTGGGCCCTCTTTGCAGTCTTCTGTCATGCCCAGAGCACTCACTTGATTGATACTGTTTTTGTTAACTTTGTTGTTTTCTAGTAACATGTTTGGCAACTTGATTCTTGTTTTTTGATAACATGGTCTTGAGGGTTGAGGCAGTGCTAAGTACACAATAGTTAAATGAATGTGTAATTTATTGACTGAATAAATGTATCTGTATCATGTATTGAGGGCTACCCTGGTGGCTCAGTGGTAAAGAATCCACCTGCCACTGCAGGAGACAAGGGTTTGATTCCTGGATCAGGAAGATCCCCTGGAGAAGGAAATGGCAGCCCACTCCAGTATTCTTGCCTGGGAAATCCCATGGGCAGAGGAGCCTGAAGGGCTAGATAGTCCATGGGGGTCACAATGGAGTCGGACACTACTTTTTGATTAAACAGCAATTATGTATTGAAGTTTTGAAATACTTGGCAAGTCTTACAAGAATCAAATTTCTGACTTTTTGGTGAAATTAAAAAATTGGTTCTACTTGGTCATTCTATTTCTGTATTTTCTCTAAGGTGCGTATTTGTTTCATTCACATTTGAATATCACTGAAACTCTGATGCAGCTTACAGTTGGTGCTTTTCATACTATCAGCAGTATTTTTCTTTACTAATGGTTTGCAAATAATGAATGGCAAGTCTAAAATGGGATATGTTTCTTAGATTCGGTAAGCTATAAAAATAATATATAAGCTCACCTTGATAATGCATGTGCTGCCATGTGTATAGGATAGAATAATGGAAAGAGCATGGATTTTATATCAAAAGAATTTTATTGTGAATCCTGGTTCTGCCTTTTTTTGAAAATCTAAGCAAAGAGCTTGCCCTGTCATTAGTGTTTGAGCCACAGTGCTCTTATCTATGATGGGAATAAAGCATTCATAGTAGGGATCTGTGCTAAACAGATAATTTAATGAGCAAAATAAATTATTATTTTATTTATAAAATTAAATTTATTAATAAAAAATTAATTTTGCTCATTTTAAAATTTATAATAATAAATTAATAATTTAATGAGCAAATTCAGTGAATTCCTCCTTTTTTCTCTCAGTTTCCTTCACCAGCTTATGTGTGCTTTAGACCAGCCCTGTCAGGTAGGAACATGTAACTTCCATTTTACTGGTTCAGAGAGACAGGCTTAGCAGCACAGGTGAGTTGAGAGAGAGACCTCCCTGGAATTTTTGATTTTCCCATCCCCCAGCGCTCCATTCGACTTCTCACAGGTAACTGTCGACTTTGATGAGAGCTTAGCTAGTTTGTTGTTGATAAGTTTCCTTAGGCAGCCTGTGTAACAATTTTACACAATATCTTAATAACAATATCACACACTGTATCCTTTCTGGAAAGGATTTTAGCTCTTGCCCTCATCCTGTAAACAAGGATGGGTCTCTATTTAAAGAGGAGGAAAAGGAAGAAGGAAAAGGATATTGTATCACCTGGCCTAGCAATTTCTGAGCCAGATGTTTTCCTCATCTCATTGTTCACCAGAAAATTGGTTCAAGATGGTATAAACCACATGTTCAAAAATACTGTGATTCATAAATCAATTCACACTATTCTTTTATTTGGATAGAGCAAACCTATGAGGTTAGACTAAAATTAAAGATCAGCACTAGGACCTTGGGGCTTAGTGCAAAACCCAAAACAAGTTATCAGGATTCTACTGTGATAGACCAATAGACTAATAGCCAATGGATATTAGACCTTCAGGCCTTAAAGATCCAGGGTAGAATCACTGGTAGATGCTGTGGAAATTGCTTTTATGTTTTCTCAATTTGGCCTGAAAATTTTCAATTATAAGGCTGTTGTTGTTTTTTTTTTTAATTTAGCCTCAGCATTTTTTTCTATTTGGTAATCACATTTTTTAAATTAAGCTGCAAATGAATCAAATAACAAGGAAATTGACTTGGTTTAATAATGAAACTTTACCAAAATTAAATGAAAATGATGTGCTTTTCATTTGAAATGGCAATCAGGTTTCTGAGTGAGCCTAACCCACTTCAGCAAGGGCTAGCTCTATGATTAGAGACAAAGCACTGATGCATGTTAAATCTTTAGTGCCCCTATAGATGGCAGATTAAGAGAAAAAAATATTTGAAAGGGCCTAGCAAGTACCTGGAGAAGGCCATGGCAACCCACTCCAGTACTCTTGCCTGGAAAATCCCATGGATGGAGGAGCCTGGTAGGCTGCAGTCCGTGGGGTCGCTAAGAGTCGGACACGACTGAGCGACTTCACTTTCACTTTCCACTTTCACGCATTGGAGAAGGAAATGGCAACCCACTCCAGTGTTCTTGCCTGGAGAATCCCAGGGACAGGGGAGCCTGGTGGGCTTCCATCTATGGGGTCACACAGAGTCGGACACGACTGAAGCGACTTAGCAGCAGCAGCAGCAAGTACCTGAAACTTGATAGTTGCTCAGAAATTTCACCTTTCTCATCTTTCTTCTTTTTTTTTTAAAGTTAGGCTGCAATGCAAGCAAGAGTCTTCTTTTAAAAAATTCATTTTTTTGCTGCACTGCAGGGCATGTGGGGTCTTAGTTTCCTGACTAGGGATCCAACCTGAGTCTCCCGTATGGGAAGCTGGGAGTCTTAACCCATGGATCACCAAGGAAGTCTTATTCTCTTCCGTTTTAATCCCTCATTCTTGATTGAAAACTTTCATCGTCTGGGGACCTCTCTGGTGGCCCAGTGGATAAGAATCTGCTTGCCAATGCAGGGAACACTGGTTTGATCCCTGTTCCAGGAAGATTCTACTGCCGTGGGGCAAAGCCTGTACACAACTACTGAATCCGCGCACCCAGAGCCCGTACTCCACAGCAAGAGAAGCCACCACAGTGAGAAAGCCCACGCGCAGCAACAAAGACCTGGGACAGCCTAAAGTAAAATAAAGAAAAATGAAAAACTCTCATTGTCTGAAATGGTTTTGAAGTTTAACGGATCTAAGTGGACTCCCAGTGTAGAAATGAAGCATCTTTAAGAAATGGGTAAATGCTCCTCCTCGCCAATGAGGCAGGCACAAGAATAAACCCTTTGGGCGACCAGTTCTCTTGTGGGAGAGCTGGGTTGAGACCCAAAGCTTTTCCTCACCTACTAGCTGTCACCAGGTGCTTCATAACCGTGTGTTGCCTGAGGCCTTCCTGCTGCGGGGAAATGTCAGCTGTCCTCTAAAACAACTTTGTTTTTAACCATTTGTGTCTAAAATCTGATCTCCATTCATCTAGGTTAGAACCCCTTTCTCTTCTATTCCCGTTTCCACATATCTACCGGTTCCTGAAAGAGTCTCCTGCTGCAGTCTGTGCGTAGCCACTGCTGTAGGGGGCGTGGCTTTAGAACGAAGGTGAAGGACAGACAGGTCTGCCCTGTTGTAATACTACTGCCCTCTTCTAACTGATAAGCTCTACTGTAATGACCCACTGGATCTCTTTCCATCTTTTCTCTCATCCATGCTATTTACAGCTATCATAATGTCCTTCCTTCACTGTACAGGTGATTATGTCATTCTTTCAATAACCTTTGATTATTCCCCATTGCCTATGGAATGTGGACTATTTGCAAGGTACTGGAAGTCCCTAAACATCTGGTAGGCATTTATATACTTTTATGTTTAATCTTCCTCTCCTGTCTCCCTTTCCCCGCGTTCTTTGCAGTGATTTGGCTGTGAACACGCCTTGACTTTGTATAAGCAGTCATCCAGAACCTTTGCCTTTGCCTCTTTTGTTCTCTTTCCTTGTAAAAAGCCAGGCTTTGCCCACCCTAATTGGAGCCCTAATGGGCTGTTATGACTTGATGTATGTTAACAGCATTTTCTTTGATTGTAAAATAATCAATGTTTAAGGCAGAAAGCTTGGGGGGAAAGTGCACGTGCACAGTAATGGTGCCTTCTTCCTCGCAACCTTAATAGATCTTGGAATTATTTACCTCCTATGAGTTGTTCTCTTAGCATTTGGGTATGCTTTTGTTTATTTTTTTATTTACTGTACAGTGCTTGATATTGTAAATACATACACATGTGTCCGCCCTACCTAAAAGTGAACTGGAACTGGGTTGTGTCTGACTCCTTTAGCTTATCTATCTGAAGGGAGCCAGTGGCTATGCAATATAACCCTGCATGTGACTTCAGTGGTGAAATCATGGGCTGTTGGAGAACTGTATTTCTTTTAGAGGCAGTCCTGCTAGTCTTCCTCAAAGTGCTCCAGCAGGCCATTGCTGGTGTCTATTAACTGTTCTTGGGACATTTGAGGAGTCTCTGTTGGGCTCGTTTTGTGCTTCTAGCTCACATGGAGGTGGTAGAACATCTGCTCTGGACTGACACCTTTGAAAAAGTCTTTTAACGTGTTTGATGACTCCTCTGTCTGGTTTCTTTTGATTACTTTCTAATATCTGAATGCTTATAATAGACTGTGTGGCGCTCTCTCTCGAAAGAAAAGCCCTCGAGGATTCTGCCCATTTCACTTTGTTTTCTCTAAGTGATGTATTTACTTGTTCATCACGGTTTTATTTGATGATCGTTGCAAGTATTACTTTTGAGAGGGGCAGACTGGCAGGAAGGAGAATTCTGATATATGTCTCAGTTTTGTTATAAAAAATAAACAATGTTATAAATGTTATAAAAAATGTGGCTCTGCTGCCTTGATTTGAATACCTGATAACTACAGTGGTATAAATTTCCCAGAACATCACAGAGTGTGATTTAAATTCAAGATTTGAAGGTTATATTCTCTTTCTGGAAAAAAATTTTTTTAATTAAGAGGAAGAGGCAATGTGATATAAAGTATGTTTGGAAACTGAAAGAATAATCTACCTTTGTCATACTCTCTGCTTTTCTTCTGTCATTCCTGCTTTTCTTTTGTCATGTCACTTTGTTATAAAAGCTGTTCTTTATGCATATATCTAGTTTACAGTGTTTGTGGATATTGGATGTATATGTAAAATGTATTGAGACATGCCTGGAAGGATGATGATTAGAAGAAATTTTATTATATTTATTGTTACTTATTAATCTTTACCTGCAGGAATGTGACATATCTAATATTAAACACATAATTTCATTATTGGGAAAGAAAAAATATATATCTTACAGACTTTTAAAGAAAAATGCAAAACTGAAATATAGTTAGCAGGAAGATAGGTTGATAATGGAAAATACTGTATTTTTTCCTTTATGTAGTGTAATTCAAATTCTTTGACCCTTTGAATTGTAGAGAACCTTATGGATTTTGGGAAGGGTGTGGAGGGGGGAATAGAAATTTTAAAGACATTGTTTAGGAGTGATTCATAAGAACCAGATGTCCGTTCTTATAATTGACATTTTGATTGATCCAGGAACTGTGTGTTGAGGCAATCCTTGAACCTGAGCAGCTTACACTGTAAGGAAGTACATATTCTGGAGGCAGGATGTGGTGTTTTCCTCAACTGTTAAGAGTCCCTACTCTGTAACCATCTGCCTGCCAGCTTTTGTCTAACCTTTTATTTCTTAGTAGCTGCTTCTGTAACAGAAGTAGTTTGGAGTAGGTATAGTTAACCTCTGGCCAACCTCAAAACAGACTCATTTTGAGTCTGCTTTAAAATTTTGGAAAGCCAAAATCCTCATGATTACTGCTATGTTCTTTGAGCCTTTGTAACAAGCCAGCTAGCCAAATTATTAAATAGAATGAAGGCAAATAGCTTTTTAAGATATTTTCAGAGCCATATTTCAGGAGCACAGACAATTTTAGGGCTAGTATATTATGTAAGGAAAACTTCTCAATTAACATTTGGGTGGAAATCCTTTTTAGTAATGTGTAGAGCAATGGTTCTTCATCCTTTTTGGAAGCTTATCGAGAATTCTAAAAGCATGTGGGTGCTGGTTCAAAACAAAATTATTATAAACAATTATGCTAAAATTTTTTAAAATAATTTATTTCATTGGAGATGTATTCTTTCACAGTGAAATAAATTTCCAACGAAATAAGTAAATTATAAGCAATGAAGAAAATTCATAATGTCCAATGAAGTTTGTGTATTATACCATAATTTTGCAAAGACAGAATATTTCAATGATTATAGATTATAGTAAATGTAAAACAAATCAAGTTAGTAATTTTTTTTTTTTTAATAAAAGTATTATCACCATAAAAAAACTTACTTTAAGGTAGCTTTAAAAATGTTAAAATCTGTTTTTTAAAATTGAGGGAATATGGTATAAACTTTTTTTAAATCAAGAACTGCTGCTGCTGCTGCTGCTAAGTCACTTCAGTTGTGTCCGACTCTGTGCGACCCCAAAGACGGCAGTCAACCAGGCTCCGCCGTCCCTGGGATTCTCCAGGCAAGAACACTGGAGTGGGTTGCCATTTCCTTCTCCAAAATCAAGAACTATGACTCATTTATTTGAAAAAAAAAAAAAAAAATTATTTCCTAAAAGCAAAAACAAAATCCCAACTGGTCAAACAAGAAACAAAGCAAATACTTCCCCAAATAAGTTTTAATACAAAGACTGCTTTTCTACCAAGTAATGCACATATATTTTTTATATATAATTCCTTTGATTTTATTTTGATAACAATTCCTGAAAACACTAGTTCTCAAAACCATGTAGTAGAAGTGTAGAAAATTTAAATTCAGATGACTTGCTGTGCTACATACAGGCTTATGGCAAGACTGGCCCATCAAGAATCCTAGGAGACCCTGAGTTGAAGTCCTGTTAGGAAGTCAAGAACTGTTACTCTGTCATTCAAATGAGTAGAAGCAAACTTGAAAAAGAGTTCTCCTGAGATGTTTGCTTGCGGAGAAATTAAGGGGTAGTTGTCTTTCTCTATATTAGCAATCAATTATGGCATTCAGAAATTTGTCTAGTATTTCGGTTTCTGACCTCTGTGAACATGATGACTGCTGGGCCAAAGCAACTCTGCTTGTTCTGCAACTTGAAAAGATTTACTCATTCAACTGACCAGAAATAATTACTTTTAAATGAGCCAAACTCCCTTATTAAATTCCTCTGTGAGATTATCTTGAAGGTTTCCCTTTTCTCTTTAAGAATAGAAAACAAAACAAAACAAAACAAAACGAAGTTCTCCATGAAATAGTCAAAACATAGCTAGACATTCTTTAGAAAATTAGTGAAGTCCTGTATATCAAAGGGAAACTAATATTTTTCTATTATTTATTGACACTGCCCTTTTGAAAAGTTAGTGGTCAGAGTCCATGATCTGATGATGTTGACAGTTTGCATGGTTCTAGAATAGTTTTTGCTGCCAGTGTTTGGATGTTTGGAGAGCGCTGATCCATGATTACATATGAGTCTAATTTCTTCATACCAGAAAGCAAAACCAGAGGTATTGCCCTACTTTCTAGGTGCTCCTTCTATAAGCTGATTATAAGACTTATTTCCCCCAGTAAAATTATTTTATACCATTTTGGAGACATTTCTTTTTTTTTTTTTTTTAACTTTTTATTTTGTACTGTGGTGAGAGTTGGACTGTGAAGAAAGCTGATCGCTGAAGAACTGATGCTTTTGAACTGTGGTGCTGGAGAAGACTCTTGAGAGTCCCTTGGACTGCAAGGAGATCCAACCAGTCCATTCTAAAGGAGATCAGTCCTGGGTGTTCATTGGAAGGACTGATGCTAAAGCTGAAACTCAAATACTTTGGCCTCCTCATGCGTCGAGTTGACTCACTGGAAAAGAGTCTGATGCTGGGAAGGACTGGGGGTGGGAGGAGACGGGGACGATAGAGAATGAGATGGCTGGATGGCATCGCCGACTCGATGGACATGAGTTTGAGTGAACTCCGGGAGTTGGTGATGGACAGGGAGGCCTGGCATGCTGTGATTCATGGGGTTGCAAGGAGTCGGACACAACTGAGCGACTGAACTGAACTGATAGCCAGATAACAATGTTGTTATAGTTTCAGGTGAACATTGAAGGGACTCAGCCATACATATACTTATTCACTATCCCCAAACCCTCCTCCCATCCAGGCTGCCACATAACATGGAGCAGAGTTCCATGTGGTATGCAATATGTCCTTGTTGGTTATCCATTTTAAATATAGCAGTGTATACATGACCATCCCCAATTCCCTAAATGTCCCTTCCCCACTTGGTGAAGTTTCTATGAGTCTCTTTCTATTTTGTAAGTTCATTTGTGCCATTTCTTTTTAGATTCCACATAAAAGGGATGTCATACAATATTTCTCCTTATCTGTCTGATTTACTTCACAGTATGACAATCTGTAGATCCATCCGTGTTACTGCAGATGGCCTTATTTCATTCTTTTGAATGACTGCATACTATTCCATTGTAAAAATATACAGCATCTTCTTTATCCATTCCTCTGTTGATGGACATTTAGATTGTTCCCATGTCTTGGCTACTGTAAACAGTGCTTCAATAAACATTGGGGTGTCTGTATCCTTTTGGATCATGTTTTTCTCCAGATATATGCCCAGGAATGGGATTGCAGGGTCATAGAGCACTGCAGATGCTGATTGCAGCCATGAAATTAAAAGACGCTTGCTCCTTGGAAGGAAAGTTATGACCAACCTTGATAGTATATTAAAAAGCAGAGACATTACTTTGCCAACCAAGGTCCATCTAGTCAAGGCAATGGTTTTTCCCGTGGTCATGTATGGATGTGAGAGTTGGACTGTGAAGAAAGCTGATCGCCGAAGAATTGATGCTTTTGAACTGTGGTGTTGGAGAAGACTCTTGAGAGTCCCTTGGACTGCAAGGAGATCCAACCAGTCCATTCTAAAGGAGATCAGTCCTGGGTGTTCATTGGAAGGACTGATGCTAAAGCTGAAACTCCAATACTTTGGCTACCTCATGCGACGAGTTGACTCACTGGAAAAGACCCTGATGCTGGGAGGGATTGGGGGCAGGAGGAAAAGGGGACAACAGAGGATGAGATGGCTGGATGGCATCGCCGACTCGATGGACATGAGTTTGAGTGAACTCCGGGAGTTGGTGATGGACAGGGAGGCCTGGCGTGCTGTGATTCATGGGGTTGCACAGAGTCAGACACGACTGAGCGACTGAACTGAACTGATGGTAGCTCTATTTTTAGTTTTTTAAGGAACCTCTATACTGTTCTCCATAGTGGTTGTACCAGTTTACATTCCCACCAACACTGCAGGAGGTTCCCTTCTCTTTGGAGACATTTCTAACCTGAGAGATTTCCCAAAGTGCTTATAAAATAGAAATTCTTCTTTGATAGTATCTTCACAGTTTTAGCAAGTATTTTGGTCTGTAAAAATAGTATTACTACTCTCAGTCCAGTTCAGTCGCTCAGTCGTGTCCAACTCTTTGTGACCCCACGAATCTAGGACCTCTCTAAAACTTTGATAAATGAAAACTTAGTTATTTTACTTAAAATAAAAACTAAACTTTAATAGAACTATAGTCCTTTCCTTCAATATTCAGCTTCCCAAATCTTTCCCAATCATCATGACTTATTTTACTTGACAAGGAGAAAAGCATTTTTTGCAGTCTACTTCAGAACGAGGCTTTTGTACTAGGGCAACCCTAAGTACTGCTATACTTTTAGATATTTCAAGTTGAATCTTTGTTCATAAGCAAAATTCTGCCTTTCCAGAATGTACCTACCTCCAAAATATACTTCAGTCTCCCTGACTTAGTGCTTTTAAATGCAAGTGTTTTGCAACACAGGTTCCAATGTATTTAGCAATGAAGAGAAAACCAAAGGAAAGTTTAAGATCAGTGCTTTTACTTATAGCAGGTAATTTCCAATTTAGACTAGTTTTGGCAGGAGGTAGAGTTTGTTTCTTTGTTGCTAAATTGTGTCCAACTCTTTGAACCCCATGGATTGTAGCCTGCCAGGCTCCTCTGTCCATGTAATTTCCCAGGCAAGGATACTAGAGTGGGTTGCCATTTCCTTCTTCAGGGACTCTTCCCAAATCAGGGATCGAACCCACATCTTCTACATTGGTAGGAGGATTCTTTACCATTGAGCCACCTGGGAAGCCCTGGAGGTGGATTTACTATGAAGCTAAATGAAGTTAACCCTCCAGTCTTGTTCTTGCCAAGCCCCTTCCAAAGCCCCATATCTAAGAAATTCTATATGCATTAGAGTCCCTTGGACTACAAGGAGATCCAACCAGTCCATCCTAAAGGAAATCGGTCCTAAGTACTCATTGGAAGGACTCATGCCGAAGCTGAAACTCCAGTACTTTGGCCACCTGATGCGAAGAACTGACTCATTTGAAAAGACCCTGATGCTGGGAAAGATTGAAGGCAGGAGGAGAAGGGGATGACAGAGGATGAGATGGTTGGATGGCATCACCGACTCAATGGACACGAGTTTGAGTAAGCTCCGGGAGTTGGTGATAGACAGGGAGGCCTGGTGTGCTGCAGTCCATTGTGTCGCAAAGAGTTGGACACAACTGAGGAACTGAAGTGAACTTAGGGTCCATAAACCTAGATCTGTCTTTGCCTGGTATTTTAAAAAACTTTTTTTTAATTAAAAGAAAAGGATGTTTATAATCATAATGGCCAGAGGACTTTCCCTTCAGTTCTATGAGCAGAAACAATTTTAGATATGACGACATAATAATGATGACCTTGTACAGTAGGATGTATACTATGCCACACTCCCCTAGTAATTTGAAAAAAAAAAGAAAATTCCAGAAAAAGAAAAACAGGAAACAAAACTAATGTGTTTAAGGCTAACTAAATGTTCCTCTCAAAGCACTTCCTTTACATCAGCGTTCCATTTGGTTTAACACTTTAGATGTGCTACCTTATTAATTATTCACGTAGACTTTTTCATAAACAAAATAGTCAGTTGCAGAACAGCTGTGACCTTTACAATGTTTAAGAGCTCAGGTTTGATGGTTCTGTAAACTCAGTCTTAACATGTCCTGGTTCTGCCACTTACTAATGGAGTGACCTCACATTCTTCCTCTCAAAGTGGGAAGAATTCTAATGTTGATTTCTCAGACTTGTGCCAATTAAATGAGAGACTATGTGTAACATGTCTAGCAAAAAGCAAGTGCTCAAACATGAGGCATTGTTATTTATTGGTAGTAAACTCTTTATCTTCTTGGTCTCCAAAATCACTGGGGATAGTGACTGCAGCTATGAAATTGAAAGACGCTTGCTCATTGGAAGAAAAGCTATGACAAACCTAGACAGTGTATTAAAAAGCGGAGACATCGCTTTGCTAACAAAGGTCTGTATAGTCAAAGCTATGGTTTTTCCAGTAGTCATGAATGGATGTGCGAGTTGGACCATAAAGAAGGCCAAGAGCCAAAGAATTGATGCTTTTCAACTGTGATGCTGTAGAAGACTCTTGAGAGTCCCCTGGACTGCAAGGAGATCAAGCCAGTGAATCCTAAAGGAAATCAACCCTGAATATTCATTGGAAGGACTGATGCAGAAACTCCAATACTCTGACCACCCGATGCGAAGAGCTGACTCATTGGAAAAGACCCTGATGCTAGGAGAGACTGAGGTCAGGAGAAGGAAGAGGCGATAGAGGATGAGATGGCTGGGTGGCATCACCAACTCAGTGGACATGAATTTGAGCAATCTCCGGGAGATGGTGAAGGACAGGGAAGCCTGGCGCACTGCAGTCAGTGGGGTCGCAGAGAGTCAGATATGACTTAGTGACTGAACAACAACATCATTTATTGGTAGTAAGCTTTTAGCTGTAGGATTTTTTTCCAGGTGTTTGTCAGGAAACCTAAAGTAGCCTCTGGCAAAAGCAGTTAGAAATCATCCCAGGCATGACTAGTATTTTTTCCCTGGAGGAATCCTTAAGAAAATACCTTTGAGAATAATGAGAACTTTTTAGAGCTGTCCAGAGAGAAAGAAAAGGCTTTTTCCTTTTTACTCCAGTGACAGAATTAGGAATAATGAAGGCAGTTTTCAAGGGAGTAGATTTCAATTCTGTGTATGGAATAATTTTCAGTCACAGCTCCTAAGTAAGAACTGGCTCACTTGCAAGCTCACAGAATTATTCATACAAAAGCTTGATAAGACATAAGGCGGGAGGTATTCGAACACTCCCTCTTCATTAGTTAATTCTGTTGTAGAAATCTAGGTTTTATCACCTATGTAAAACTTTAACTTCAGTTGATTAACTTATCCAAGTTCTTGTTATATTATTGGAAATTGAGTTTAGCTTTACCTATTGAAAGGTTAATTTTCACATCACCCTGTGTTATTTATTGGTAGTAAACTCTATTTTGGGGGGGTTTCAACATCACTGCAGATGGTGACTGCAGCCATGAAATTAAAAGACGCTTGCTCCTTGGAAGAAGAGCCATGACAAACCTAGACAGTGTATTAAAAAGCAGAGATATCACTTTGCTAACAAAGGTCCGTGTAGTTAAAGCTATGGTTTTTCCGATAATCATGTACGGATATGCGAGTTGGACCATAAAGAAGGCTTCCAATTACCTTATAGTGTTTGTTTGAATATAAACATTCTTCTTAGTTAATTCCATTTAAAATGACAGAAACCAATTAAAGAAAAATTATATAAATATGTTGATCTGTTGCAGTTTTGGTACCCAGCAAATGTAACTCCATATTACTAACGAGGCTCCAAAATCAGAATATGAAAACCTGTTAATAAATTCCTTGATACTACTAGCATTGAAGCTAATAATTTTATTCATTATTTTTGAACATGACTGTCAAATTATCTCAGGCTGCAGTACTATCTCCATCCTATTTTTCACAACCGATTAGGGTACATAAATTACAGCTTCCTTTTTCCTCCCTAAGTTATCTAGTACATCCCATTTGAAGGGAATGAATGAAGTGAATGTTTCAATCATCTTGATGTTGTTAATTACTTTGTGAGATGTTTCATAACAGGAAAAACTTCGGCATGCAGTCAATAACTTGGAATAGTAACATCTTCAAAGATGTTAGGTTCTTAGCATTTATTTAAAAGTGGTTAAAGAAGAGAGTAAAATAATACTTTTATTTATTTATTTTTCCATAAAATATGTCTCTACGAGGAAGAGTATGAGGGACAGACTAATTCTTGGTAGGCTTTTAGGTGTTAAACAAAAAGCCTTTCAAGAGAGCATCTTGGTAGTAAGATTTGCTTCTGTGATGGTCATAAGAAAATTCTGAAAACTGTTCTTCATCTACTTGAGCCTATATTTGAAGTTAAATACACCAGGGCACAAGCTGTCTCTCTGTTACAGGAAACATTCTCAGATCAGTAACAACAGGGCTTATTAGGAGGAAAGGAGGAGAAGTCCAGAAGATTTCCATGTACCTGAAAGTTAACTTAAGAGCATTTAAATTTTATGTACCCAAACTATGTAAATCAATTTGCACTGTGTTTTATTTTATGCCTCACAAAAGTTAAGAAACTTGACTACTGTGAACCCAAATGTTATTTTGGCTTGCTCAGGGGCAAAGAATCTGTCTCCATGCAGGAGATACAGAAGATGAGAGTTCGATCCCTGAGTTGGAAAGATTGCCTGGGTGAGGACATGGCAACCTACTCCAGCATTCTTGCCTGGAAGATCCCATGGACAGAGGAGGCCAGGGGGCTATAGTCCCTGGGGTCACAGAGAGTCAGACTGGACTGGATGACTGAGGACACACATACTCTATGAACCCAAGTATTATTTTGAACTAGTAGTTACGTTTTGATTTGCACATTTGTGATTGGCTTGTTATTAAACAAATGGAGAGCCTATAATTAGGTAAAGATATAACTTAATCATCATTTTGGTTAAAGCCAGACAAAAGGTCCCTTTATCATAAATGGTCTCATGAGAGTTGGTAGTGTTCAGGGCTCTCAATGGGCATGTGTTACACTGACAAGCTGAGGAGACAGTGAAAGAAGAAGGAAAAATAGAAAAATATGTTAAAAAAAAAAGTCCAGAGAAGGAAGGGAAAGAAAGGATGGAGTAATGGAGAGAAAAACAGAGAAGCAAACTTTCAAACTGGTACTGGAGAAGACTCTTGAGAGACCCTTGAACAGCAAGGAATCAAACCAGTCAGTCCTAAAGGAAATCAATGGTGAATATTCATTAGAAGGACTGATGTTGAAGCTCCAATACTCTGGCCACCTACTGGCATGAGCAAACTCATTGGAAGAGACCCTGATGCTGGGAAAGATGGAAGGCGGGAGGAGAAGTGGGTAACAGAAGATGAAATGGTTGGATGTCATCGCTGACTCAATGGACATGAGTTTGAGCAAACTCTGGGAGACAGTGAAGGACAGGCAAGCCTAGTGTGCCTCGGTCCATGTTGGGGTTACAAAGAGTCGAACATGACTGAGAGACCGAACAACAACAAGAATGCATGTGTGCTAAGTCTCTTCAGTCATGTCCAACTCTTTGAG
Organism: Moschus berezovskii; assembly: GCF_049115385.1. NCBI lineage: Eukaryota > Metazoa > Chordata > Mammalia > Artiodactyla > Moschidae > Moschus > Moschus berezovskii. The sequence goes on along the minus strand of NC_142469.1, from coordinate 75,028,003 downwards.
ACCCTATGGACTGTAGTCCACCAGGCTCCTCTGTCCATGGGATTCTCCAGGCAGGAATACTGGAGTGGGTTGCCGTGTCCTCCTCCAGGGGATCTTCTAGACCCAGGGATTGAACCCACATCTCTTATGTCTCCTGCATTGGCAGGAGGGTTCTTTACCACTAGCACCATCTGGGAAGCCCTCTAGAATGTATTTCCTACCAATAATGCAGAAGGTAGGGATTCCTGGATTTTTCTTGCATCTCAGGGCAGCTACATAAGAAAGAAGGGTGGATGTGGAAACGTTACTTATTTTGCCACATAAAGAATTAAAAGGAACTCATACAATCAATTTCCCTTTTGCCTTCCTGTATTTTTCTTGCCTGAACTAGTAAACATCGCATCATAGGTTCATACCACTAAAAGCATGAGGATCGTTTGTCTAATTTACCAATTTTAACAACAACAACAAAAAAAACTAGTGTACTTTCTAAGGACATACTAAATTCATTCAGTTCTTTACCGGTCAGCAGTCACTGAAGACCCACTATGTGGAAGGATTAAGTTAGATATAGAAGGGACCGAAAGGAATGACAGTGGGACCAGAGAGAGTGGTGTCTGGCAGAAGCTGTGGTAAGACTTATGTGAGTAAGGGAGCAAGAACGTACAGTACTCTTCTCAAAAGTTTGGAACTGGTTCTGTTAACAATGGGGAACCAGTGGAAGTTTTTAAGTGTGGAGCAACATCATTAGGGCTTATGCTTGGGTGTGATAATAATGTGCCAGATAATTTCGAGGAGGAAGCAAGACAATAGGTAGAGCCTGATGGAGGCATTTGTGCAAAGATTGACCAACTAGTTATGGAGAGAGGGGAGGGAGGAAGCTATAATAAACTTTTTTTGGAAGTCTTATAAATGGGAGTTCACAGTAGTTACCAAAGATGATTTAAAAACTAATAAATTTTTTTTTTGGTACTTTAAGATGTGTAAGTATGAACAAAGTACTTATTTCTCATGATCATTTTAAATAATAAAAAGTATAAACAGTATTTTTATGGAATGATGAAGCTGACAACTTATTTATAAGAAAGTTTGAATACAAATACTAATAGACATGAAAATGATAAACAAAACCCACCTCAATTCAGGCTACTAGATATATAGAAGAGAATAGAAAATTTTTTTAGAGGAGAAAGGACAAAAAAATCTTACATTTTTCATAACTTTTGCATTTGTTTTCTTATCTACAGGACAAAAAACAGGATAGTGGTTTAAAAGAATGGATTTTAGCCTAGAACTCTGTGCAAATCTAGCTCTGGCATAGAACAATTGTTATCTTAGTTGTATACTCACTCAGTCCTGTCCAACTCTTTGAGGCCCCATGGATCCCAGGCTCCTCTCTGTCCATGGGATTTCCCAGGCAAGAATACTGGGCTGGGTGCCATTTCCTTCTCTGGGGGATCTTCCGGACCCAGTGATTCTACTTATGTCTCCTGCATTGGCAGGCAGATTCTTTACCACTGAGCCACCAGGGAAGCAGGGGCCAACTAGTGGAGAGACAAGGTACTTAATCAGCCCTTCAGCCTCACTTTCCTGCAGATGATACCGGTGTTCAGTTCAGTTCAGTTCAGTCGCTCAGTCGTGTCCGACTCACCGCGACCCCATGAATCACAGCACGCCAGGCCTCCCTGTTCATCACCAACTCCCGGAGTTCACTCAAACTCATGTCCACAGAGTCGGTGATGCCATCCAGCCATCTCATCCTCTGTCGTCCCCTTCTCCTCCTACCCCCAATCCCTCCTAGCATCAGACTCTTTTCCAGTGAGTCAACTGGTCGCATGAGGTGACCAAAGTATTGGAGTTTCAGCTTTAGCATCAGTCCTTCCAATGAACACCCAGGATTGATCTCCTTTAGAATGGACTGGTTGGATCTCCTTGCAGCACAAGGGACTCTCAAGAGTCTGGATACTGGTGTTACAAGATGTATATGTGTGTAAGAGAAAGAGGGGGACGAGGGAGAGAGAGAATTGAACTGAGCTGAATGAGATAGTACATGTACAACACCTGTCACAGACAGAGCCTTGCATATAGTAGGTGCTCAGCAAATAGTATTTTTTTTTTTTTTTAATTCTCAACATTGCCATTTAACACTTTTGGTAGATGCATCTCTTTTTGGTACTGAAGGGTATTTTATTAAAAGCAAAAGGTAAACTTGGCATTGGCTTTTATGTGAAAGACGGTCACATTCCAGTTGTACATCTTTTTAATGAGGACATTTTTAACCGGACACAAGAGGTAGCCTCTCTGGTCTGCTGGGCAGGTTTTGCAATGGTTAATTTTAACGCTGACGTGAAGGGGTTAAGAAAAGCCCTAACTCGTGTTACATGAAGTAGCAGAAATTATCAGATGGAAACAGGAATTAAGAAAGGGAAAAAAAAAAAAAGGCTCTGTGGCAATTCATTGTTTCCTAACCAAGACAACTTGTGCTTACAAGAATGAGAGGCGGCTACAACCTGGCAGTTTAATCAGATCAGAATAACTTGGGGGAGGGGGCAACAAGTAACCCCCGCACCCCCACCCTTTAATTTGCGGCCTCTCGGACTGGGTTGGTCCGGGGCTGGGACCATGGCTCTGACTCACCAGTCTCCCCATTGGAGAGGCGCGGCCGCGCCGAGAGGCCCCGCCCCGCCTGTGTGAATCGCCGGCCTCGGTGGGCGGAGCCGGCGGATGCTAATGAGCCGAGTGGCCCGGCGAGCCAAGAACTTCATTCCCTGCTCTGTGTCAGGATCGGAGAAATTATGCCCCTTCTCTCACCATGAGCTGGCTCTCCAATTCCCAGGCAGTTGTGCTCACTGCCTACCACCCCAGCGGCAAGGACCAGGCCCTGGGGGGGAGCCATGGCAAGGGCGGGGAGGAAGCCGCCTCGAGGTAAGCCTGGGCACTCGAAAGCCAGAGAACAAAACAAAACGCTCTTACCTGCTCCTCCGGGAAGAAAGTGACAGGGAAGTTGGTGTGGGTAGAAAGTAAGCGACAGCCTCAGGTCGCGCCTAACCTCGTGCAGCAGCAGAAATGTTTGGGGCTTTCTTACTTTACGTCTCACCTAGTTCGAGTCCGAAACCACCTCTACGATGACTGGTGAAGATGGATAGGAAGGAACTGCGGCGATGGCTGTCAGGCTCCTCGCTCAGCAGGTGCATTTGCAAATACTGAAAGATCAAATAACTATATTTGAAACACTTCCTGTGAGATGGAATTCTTGAATGGGCCCAAGGCCCAGCCACTGAAACTGCTGCTTGGGAGCAGTGCCAACAAGCAGGAGGGCTGTTCATTGTACAATCTGTTGTTGTTACAGTATGTTTTTTTTCCCCCTCTCTTCTGGCTGAAAGCAAACTTCTTAGGCAGAAAGCCCAAGACACTGGCCTGTGGCAGTATGTTTCACATTCTTTGGTGTATGTAGAGTTGTTGTTGTTATTGGGGGGAGCTTTCAGAAAGGTTTTGTCAGGAAGTAGTACTCTGCTACCAGAGTGACCTGTGGTCCATGTTAACTCACTTTATAGGTAGAGGGGGCGAGTATTCTATAGACCACTGAGGCGCAAAGAGTACCTTTCTCTCTGTGTACTTTGTTCTGTTTTTTCAAGTTTTTTTTCCCCTTTACCTTTCCTTAATGACCTTCTCACTAGCTGAACATTTTTACCTCCGTATTAGATATAAATTGTAAATATTGGCCCAGAAGCTTGCAAACAGCAAATGCTAACCTAATAGGGTAGGACACTAATTATCAGTAAGCACATTTCCTTCTTGATATTTAATGTGATAATAAAACCTTCTTTGTTCTTTTGTGACTTATGCTTAGGCCTTAAGCTGGAATAATGCCTTCTTTCATTTGTTTTAAAATCCCCAGATATGGGGGAGGGGAATAAAAATCAAAGGAATGGCTGTAATACTCTGCCTTAGATTCCCAGGCTGACTAGAATTTTTCCTTACATAGTAACCACCATATATATTCTGTTAAATTAATTCATTGCCAAAGATAAAAGGGATTTGCTGCTTGTGCTTTGGGTATGTAATTTTATTTTCTGTCTTTTTAAGTATTTTGTCTGAGAGCTCATAAGTGTTTTCAACTTTTTTTTTTTTTTTGTAGTGCACTAAGGGGATAGTAACCTTTCAGCAGTAAGCAGACAGCAATGCCAACCCCTTATTGTCTGTAACTTGGACTCCGCTTGACAGTCCAAATTGTCAGAATTGTGCAGACTTAGCACATTCTCCAGAGACTTTACTCTGGAATGGCCTGAGGATGTGAGCTGAATTTTGGATCTTGAGTGAAAAGAACCTTAGGGACATTGAGGCCTGACCTCTCACTTTTACCTTGACTCAAACCCCAGGAATTAGACTTTTTGCAAGGTCTTTTCTAGGGCTTTGCATATTCAGATACGGAGACTTTATCCTGTGTCTGGAGCTTAGCTGCCTGTTGTGGGTGACCTATACTCAAGTGACCTATACTTGAGTGGTTTGAAGGGACAAAAGAGAGGAACGTACGGGTCATTCTCAGCCTTGCTGTCACTCAGTTGTGTCCGAATTCTGAAATCCCATGGACCGTAGTCTGCCAGGCTCCTCTGTCCATGGGATTCTCTAGGTAAGAATACTGGAGTGGGTTGCCGTTTCCTTCTCCAGGGGATCTTTCCGACCCAAGGGTGGAACCTGCAGCTCTTGCTTTGATAGGTGGATTCTTTATCACTCAGCCACCAGGGAACCCCCCATTTTCAGTTGAGGTTAGAGCAAAGTCAAGAGGCTACAGGGTGTGGGCAGCTGCTCAGAGTGAGTGCTCTCCATGGGGTGGCAGCACCAGATCTGTGTTTCAGGTCCCCCACTTCCCCCCACTGCCTGCCATATTGCTTGCCCATACTGACGCCAGTTCCCACCACTGAATCAGAGTCCTCTGTTGGAGAAGATGGGAGCCTTTGTTTTAGGGCTGGGAGAAAAGGAGAGAAAAGGAACAGTCCTTTTTTGCTTTTACCCTTAAGCACATGAACAAATTCATCAGATAAGCTCAGTGTTTCTTTGGGAGGCACCATCTTTAGTTTGGAAGGGTTGAGATATTGCAGTTGGGGTGGGTGGAGGGAGGAGGGATTTGAAGGAGGAATAGCATCAGGAGTGATCCATTAAAGATGATGGTGAGGGAGTACACAGGGCTTTGGCTCTGGCTGGGGTGCTCAGCTTGTACTTTAAGCATTGGCAAGCTGCCCCAAGGTGCAAGGTAGATGTCTATTTTAAAAAGCACTTCAAAAATCAAACCAAACCAAAATAAAACAAAATCTCTGAAAAAGAGACTCTGTGTTCCCATCCACCTATTTAACATTTGTTGAAGGCAGCACAGAAGTCTAATTTGGCTTTTGGTAAGACTTTGTCTCTTCTAAATAATATGCCCGTTGATGAACTACTTATTCCAAAGTTCAATTAGATGAACTCATTATATGCCATTTGATAAGTATAAAGGATTATATATATGATTTAGGATATTTATATAAAGTGAGTTTTGGACCTATGTTACCAAATCCTTTTTTTTTTTTTTTAATTGTTCTTTTGGTCTTTGGGAAAGCTGAGATAGTAGGGAGCTAATTTTGTAAGTTATCTGCTAGTCTAAAATTCCCTCCATTCCATTCCATTATCCCTCTTTATCAGGACATAGTCATTGTTTATTTGATTAAGGAATTCTTGCTACTCTTGTTTTTGCTGTGTGTGTGTGCTCGGTCGTGTCTGACTCTTTGCGACCCCATGGTCTGTAGTCCGCCAGGTTTCTCTGTCCATGGAATTTTCCAGACAAGAATACTGGAGTGGGTTGCCATTTCTTACTCCAGAGGATCTTCCGGACCCAGGGATCAACCCCACATCTCTTGTGTCTCCTGCACTGGCAGGTGATTCTTTACCACTGCGCCTCCTGAGAAGCCCAGTTCTGGTTAGAGTCTTTCAAATAGTTACAGAATCCTGCTTTCAATTTTTTTGGTTATGTTTCTTCTTGAAAACATTAGGATTTGAAGAAATATGCTAAAGCTAGTTCTGACTGAGTTGTACATAGTCAAATGTTTCCAGAGGAAACCACTTTTTATGAGTAGCTATATTTATAAGACTTTATTTACTTGTTAATTTTCAAGTAGGTTTCTTAATGTTTACTTTTGCAAAGCAGTTTTTCAAAAATGACTGTATTTTGGCTATCCTTACTATTCTCCCTTGACTTCCTGTCATTTTAAGAAGAGCTGTTTGTTTTGTTTGCTTCCTATCAGTTTTTGCTGATATTTGATAAATATTAATATCAATAGTATTTTTCTTCTTACTGAACCTCTGACTCTAGTTATCATATGAGATATTTTTATGTCTGCCATGAGTACATGTATGGTGTTCGTCATGAAAGATCTTGTTTTGTTGGAGTCATTTGCCATTGGTGTTGGACAGGCAGAACCAAGACACACTAGGTCACAGTGACATAAACCCTGAAACTCTGGGTGTGGGGGCCAGGCTGCATGGGGTCGAATCCCAATTCTGCCAGTCATTAGCAGCCTGGCCTTAGAAACATTATTTAACTGTCTTGTAAATTGAACTTCATGTTAACACTCACTTCACAGGGATGATTAAGTGGGAAGATCCGTGTAAAGCCCATAGAAGAGGGAAGAGTTTATGGCTAGCCTCTGCTTTTTTTCACAGTAGATGCAGAAAAAGAACTTATTGAGTTTTGTGGTGTACAATATATTCTTTTTCGTTTCAGAAGTATTTTTACAAATATTTTGTCACATGTTAAGAAACATGGTCATGATCCATAGGCTTAATTAAAAATGACATAACCAGCAATTAATGATGTAGAAGTTCAGGGCTTGGAAGTTTAAAAGACCTTGGAGATGTCCTTTTGATCCAAAGCAACATTTACAATTTGAACTAGTGACAGCCACTTATAACAGGCCTGCCTTGGGGCATTGATGGGCCATGCTGAGGTCTGCAAACATTGACTTTTATGGCAGGCTGGAATGTGGGTGGGTCCTCTTTTGGCAGCTGGACTAATTGCTGCCTCCATGCTTCTGTCCTCCTCCTTTAAGAGTTACTGCTTCCGGCGTGCCAAATTAAAGAGGGCTGCCACCTTCTTATGTCTTTCAAGTTGAATTTATAACATTAAAAAAAAAAAGTATGATACCACAGATAGAGTTCTTTCCTTTTGAATTTATGTATTATTTGAAATTATATATTTTTGGTGACAGAAGGAATGGTGAAGAGTTTTTATAATGAAATTATGTAACATGTGGACTATTCTCCTTGATCTTAGCTTAAGGGTGATTTGTCATTCTGATTTTACAGGAGTTAGTGACCAAATGCATTTTTAACCTGTCCATATGGATAATTGTTTTCTAGATCAATCTAGTCCTCATTTCCTGGTGTAAGAGTGCTTTCTAAAAACTGATTTTCTTTACTGTGTCATTTAAAAGCCCTACTAGTAATTTTCTCTTGAGTTGTTAAAAGACACACCCAGTATTCTAACTCGACAGGTCTTACCTTCATTTAGAATTGTATGGTATTTGCCTTCTAACCACCCTCACCTGTGAGATCTCTGATTTTTGTGGGCCTCTTTAAAGTATCTTCATGGAACTTATATTAGGTGTATGTCTTTCAGGTATAAGGATTTATAAATCTCAAGAACCCCACTTTTTTTTTTAAAAAGCAAAATGAAAGGAACCTGCTGAAAACTTTCCTCAACTTCAATGGCACACTTACGTTTTTCACTGTTTACCCTCATCTCTCTTCTGAGTGAGGCTAGTGCTTTTCAAGGTTTATGGTTGCTCTTTTAAGTTCTTAGTATTTGTCATGTTTTTGATAGTGTTGCAGCAAAGTGAACTCACAAAGACTGATGCATTTAATAGTGCTCGTGATGGCTTCCGGATTGCCTGGCAATTAGACCTAAAGAGTTTTTAATAATTGGCCCACCAAAATGAATTACTTTTTTCTTTTGTTTTAAAATTCCTCATTATCTGTACACCTGAGTATGGTTTACAGGTTAGAAAAAGGACCCGGCATCCGAGAGGGCAAAGCTACACTTGTGCCAAGCGGAAGTTCCCTGTGTCCCATGGTTGTGAATCTGTAAGGTCTCACACTCTTCGGCAGCCTCTGCTCTCCTACATCTTGTTTGAATGCTCCCCAGAAGTCCAGAGAAGCCTCTCTACTTGTTACCCAGTGGTGGCCCTGTGAGAAAGCTTGCAACAGCAGAAACTTGAGACCTCCAGGCTGTTGCTTCAGTGGTGGCGCGGTGGAGGGTGGGCATGGGAAGGGTTAGCAGCGTGACCTCCAAGCTTGGTTTGGGGAAGAAGGTGCCCTAGACCAGATGTGATGCCAGTCCCTTCCTGAACTCTCCCCTCTGGGTGATTTCTTTCCTGACCTAAACCTTTCATTTCATACAAATACTCCGAGATAAAATGGCTTGTTGTCAAAGTTTTAGTCAGGACTGATATTTAATGACTTTGTTTTACTTTTGATAAGAGGAGATAGAAAGTAAGAAGTTTTCTTACAGGAGGAGACTAGGCTTTCCCAGTCTATTCAGTGAAGAACCCACCTTCAATGCAGGAGATGCAGGAGACAATAGTTAGATCCCTGGGTGGGGAAGATGCCCTGGAGGAGGAAATGGCAACTCTCTGTCTTCTTGCTTGAAAAATCCCATAAGGAGAAGGCAAATGGCAACCCACTCCAGTACTCTTTCCTGGAAAATCCCTTGGATGGTGGAGGAGCCTGGTAAGCTGCAGTCCATGGGGTCACTAAGAGTCGGGCATGACTGAGCGACTTCACTTTCACTTTTCACTTTCATGCATTGGAGAAGGAAATGGCAACCCATTCCAGTATTCTTGCCTGGAGAATCCCAGGGATGGAGAAGCCTAGTGGGCTGCAGTCTATGGGATCGCACAGAGTCGGACACGACTGAAGCTATTTAGCAGCAGCAGCAGCAGAGGCGCCTAGCAGGCTATGGTCCATAGGGTCACAAGAGAGTCCAAGGTGACTGAGCACCAAGTATAGATAGGGACAAGTCAAGGTGCTCGGAGAAGGCAATGGCAAGCCACTCCAGTACTCTTGCCTAGAAAATCCCATGGATGGAGCAGCCTGGTAGGCTGCAGTCTGTGGGGTCGCTAAGGGTCGGACACGACTGAGCGACTTCACTTTCACTTTTCACTTTAACACATTGGAGAAGGAAATGGCAACCCACTCCAGTGTTCTTGCTTGGAGAATCCCAGGGACGGGGGAGCCTGATGGGCTTCCATCTATGGGGTCACACAGAGTCGGACACGACTGAAGTGACTTAGCAGCAGCAGTAGCAGCAAGGTGCTGGGTAGATTAGGGCAGAGGGAGCAGATGGGATGATGTGTGGATAATTCTGAAGACACATTCTTATGACTTCTGCATTTGTTGCTGGGAACTGGCCAAGTATATCCCCTTTTTTGAAAGAAGTAAACAGAAACCATAGAGATCTGCATGGTCAGTTACTACATCTGGAGTCATTACTCAAGTCCACCAAACATCTGAATTTTTGTGTTGGAAAAAAAATGGTGACACGTCATCCCTTTGACACATGCTCTGTCGGTAGTCGCTTTTGCAAAGAACACTTGTGTCTCTAGGGAAAATGAGGTTTATTGCAGGCATCTGGGTCATAAGGAAAAGACCATGTCTTCTTCCCTCAGGACTGGTCACATGATAAGTTGATCTCTTTTTAGGACTCTATTCTTTTCTGTCCACTGGCTTTATCATCATATTTCAAGCTTTCAAATTTTCGAACAGGGATCAGTTTTGCCCAGTTAATTTTTTTGAGCTGTCCCGGGAAGCCTATGATTTGACCATCTGGGGTCTTTTTAGAGAAGCAGATTCTGTCAATGGGGCATCTTCCCTCCAAAGGTAACTTGGCATCTTTGCTTAGCTGTTTAGAATTTGATTTGATTCCTCATCTATGAAATGAGTGTGATAATGTTCTGCTTCACAAGGTTAATTATGAAAATCAACTGTGTAGCTTTCTAAAGCATTCAAAAAATGTACACATCAGGAATATTATTGCTGAATCATTTTCAATACTCTTAACTTTTCCCAGGACAGTTCACTTAAGAATTGTCATACTGAACTTTTTGCTTTAATTTGCACTTTCCTTTTTTGCTGTGTATTAAATTAAAATGTAAGTTCCTTGATTATAGAGGTCTTGCCTCATTTTGTCTCTTTACTTGGGTTTAGCAAAGGGCTTGACCTACTGTAGGCAGGTAATAAAAATTTGAATGAGTGTAAGAGGGAGTAGGGTGTAGTGATTACCTGCATAGACTTTGAAACTAGACTGTCTCGGTCAGAGTCCTGGTTCTGTCATTTAATAGCTGTGTGATCTTAGGCAAGTTATTTAATGTCATAGAGCCTCAGTTTTTTCTTTTCCTTCTGCAAACTGGGCATCAGTTCAGTTCAGTTCAGTCTCTCAGTCGTGTCTGACTCTCCGCGACCCCATGAATCACAGCACGCCAGGCCTCCCTGTCCATCACCAACTCCCGGAGTTCACTCAAACCCATGTCCACAGAGTCGGTGATGCCATCCAGCCATCTCATTCTCCGTCGTCCCCTTCTCCTCCCGCCCCCAACCTTTCCCAGCATCAGAGTCTTTTCCAGTGAGTCAACCTGTCGCATGAGGTGGCCAAAGTATTGGAGTTTCAGCTTTAGCATCAGTCCCTCCAATGAACATCCAGGATTGATCTCCTTTAGAATGGACTGGTTGGATCTCCTTTCAGTATAAGGGACTCTCAAGAGTCTTCTCCAGCACCACAGTTCAAAAGCATCGATTCTTCGGCGATCAGCCTTCTTCACAGTCCAACTCTGACATCCATACATGACCACGGGAAAAACCATTGCCTTGACTAGACGGACCTTGGTTGGCAAAGTAATGTCTCTGCTTTTTAATATACTATCAAGGTTGGTCATAACTTTCCTTCCAAGGAGCAAGCGTCTTTTAATTTCATGGCTGCAATCAGCATCTGCAGTGAGTTTGGAGCCCAAAAAAATAAAGTCTGACACTGTTTCCACTGTTTTTCCATCTATTTCCCATGAAGTGATGGGACCAGATGCCATGATCTTTGTTTCCTGAATGTTGAGCTTTAAGCCAACCTTTTCACCTTTCTCTTTCACTTTCATCAAGAGGCTTTTGAGTTCCTCTTCACTTTCTGCCATAAGGGTAGTGTCATCTGCATATCTGAGGTTATTGATATTTCTCCCAGCAATGTTGATTCCAGCTTGTGCTTCTTCCAGCCCAGCGTTCCTCATGATGTACTCTGCATGTAAGTTAAATAAGCAAGGTGACAATATACAACCTTGACGTACACCTTTTCCTATTTGGAACCAGTCTGTTGTTCCATGTCCAGTTCTAACTGTTGCATATTAATACATAATTCAAGAGTTATGAGATTGGAATATGTTAGTATATGTAACATTCTTAAGAGTGTTTGTTCTAAAGCACAGTGACTGTCTATGATGATACCGGGGACAGGGGAGACTGGCAGCTACCGTCCATGGGGTCGCAAAGAGTCGGACATGACTGAGGGGCTAACACTTTTACTTTCAGTTGCAGATGGTGAATTAATCTGGAAATACTGCTTGAAAGCATCTTTGAAGCTGAGTTATAAGTGGTTTGGGAAAAGAATGTTTGCTTTAATACATATGCAGTATAATTTCTTAATTTGAGAAATAGCATTTTGGAATAAGTTTAAGATATTTATAAAGATATCTCAAATTCTATTCATTTTAAGAAATACTAAGAATACCTATCTTAAAAAAGGGCTTAAAGGATACTGAACCCTTGTTAGGCCCAGGTGACTGTTTTAAACAACTTTTTGTAGTTTGGGTGGATATAAATTTCTAAATCATTTGTTACTGTTAATAATGTGGGAAATCCTCATGTAGAGCAAGGAACAGTTATTTGCTAATGTTCCTCAAAGACCAAACTGACTTTAGGTTATTTGAATACTTGTAGGTAAAAGCCCCAATATATCACCATAGCTAAAATATTTGAAGACAGGACAATGTTTACATTTTTCCCCCTTAAAATGTACCTGTGTACTTTCTGAACAACTCTTGATCTTATGACCAAGCAGTGATATTTCGTGGAGCAGAGCTAAACTGAGGGTGTGATATCCGCAGCCCAGATCCTCACTCAGTTACCCCTGAGCTGTATCCCGTTTCCCATTCAGTGCACACATTTAAAGACTATCGATTGATTTTTCTCTTCCTCTGTATCATGCATAATACATTACTTTAAATGCTTACTGTGCACTGGGCCTAGCCTAGGAACCTCTGTCCCCTTAGCCAGTTCTTCTCAAATCCCTCTCATACCTGCCTTTCAAGTTGCTATTAACTTGGTAGGTCCTGCTTATGAGTGGCTCACAGAGCAGGGTGTTCTGCTTCCACCTCTAAGAGACTGGGGACTTTAGTGGTGGGATGGGAGAGCCTGGAGGAAGGAAAAGAGAGAGTGAGCTGGAGAGAGCAGGGAGGTGTAATCTACTGAGTTATGCAGAAGCCATTTTCCATAGGCAGAAAAGGAGCATCATAGATGGTAATCAAATCCCATATAGCTCCAGTTGTGCCATTTTCTGGATTAATAGAGTTCTTTTCGCCAGTTGGAAAACTCAAAACACTATATATTTGTGGCATTGTTGCTATGGGAGAATGTGTCCTGAGTTCCCAATAACATGTTTCAAACTTAAGTAAAATCTTCGATTAAGTTGGGGTGATGTTCTTTGCTGCCTTTTAGGATCTCTGTTAGTTGAGATGTGAAAGAGATGTTTTTCTGCTGCCTTTAGTTTTGTTTTTCTCTAGTACCGTGCACCTCTCAGGGTACATGGGAGCGCTGCAGACCTTGATGTGTCTTTCCACAGGTCCTGAACATGTGCCTGTCCTACATTAGGGAGCAGGCACTAGCCGAAATTTGTCATTTCTTTGGAAGATTTAGAAATGTGGAAATTGATATATGTTGTTGTATCTTTAGTTGAATCAGATTAGAACTGTAAAATGTAATTAACTTAAAATGGGAAATGCTTTAATAGCATGCTACTGTAAAAGTGAAGCTGTGTAGAAAATTAATGGAATTCACACTAGCAAAAATTTTTGAAGTTCGGGTAGTTTGGCTGTAGAGATCTGGTTTATCTCTGAATGTTAATGTCTCTCAGATATCATCTATATATTTTGAAAAAATTAGAATTATTGTTGATGAGCAGCATAAAATTGAAATCCTACCTAGAACAAGATTTGGGTAATTCAGAAAGGCATTAAAAATATGTAAATATAGAATGTCTTAAAATTTAAATTATTCAAAACATATTAATATGTATTTTAATAAACAACTGTGAAGATCTTTGCTGAGTATATATGATAAGCCTAGAATAAAATGAAGGTAAGAATTCCTACTCTGAGGGAGCTTGCAATATAGTTCAGATGGATTCTGAAACAACGTTTTCAGTATCATATGTAGGAAACCATCATGTGGTTCTCTTTTTTGAGGTATAAAACTTCACAAAAATTTGTTATTGAGTAATTAAGATTTGGTTTGAGTAGGAAAAGGTGAGTTGGGAACTGAAAGTTGAAAGGAACTTTGTCTATTTATAGGTGGTATAGAACATGTAACTCGATCAACTTATTCTATAATTAATGTTTAGACTAGAGTTACTAAGTGAGTGTCTTTTCATTTCTTTCTGGTTCAAATAATGCTGTCAAAGCTATGGTCCATCATCTGGTAGAAGTTATTTAGGTCAAAGTAGAAGTAAGTTTATATGATGTCTCTTTTTTTAAGTAAATCATTGATTGTTAAAATGGGGATATATATGCTTTAATATCTCCAGGCTAGAATGTTTTTAATTATAGCATTTTTTCATCATTCTGGAATATAGTGTAATTACATAATGTCATCAGACTGGATATATTTAGGTAAATGTATAAGTGTATTAATCCATCATTGTTAGTTGCTGTCATGTCTGACTCTTTGCCACCCCATAGACTGTAGCCTGACAGGCTCCTCTGTCTGTGGAATTTTCCAGGCAGGAGTGGGTAGCCAGCCCCTTATCCAGGGAATCTTCCTGACCCAGGGATTGAACCTGGGTTCCCTGCATTGCAGGCAGATTCTTTACTGTCTGAACCATCAGGGAAGCCCTATTAATCCTTTGCTCCCCATTTTTTAGAAAAAGGTTTATATACTTAAGAATCAATAGTGGCCTGGCAGATTATATAATAAGTGAAGCAGATGATTGGAAAATGCAGGCAGAAAAATGTAGGTTTAATTAGAAAATGTTAGCTAGAATTTTAAAAATACTGAGTAAGCCCCCTCAAAATCTGATCTGCAGTTTGGATCTGACCCAGGTACCACTGTATATGACCCCTATCCTGAAGGTCAAGGCGGTTGTTTCAGTTGTCTGTTGCTGTGGAACAGACATACTACCCAAAGCTTAGAGACATCAGTTTTCTCTCTTGATTCTGGAGGATCACAATCAAGTTCTTTCTTGGGATCCATCAAGCAAGGTAGGCTGAGGCATGGGGGTCATCAGAGGCTTCTTCGTGCATAGCTTTGACGCCTGCGCTGCTGGGTCTTCTTTCTCCTTTTGCAGCTTCTCTGAATGGCTGGCTTGGGCTTCCTCACAGCATGACAGAATCAGTGGAGTCAGACTTCCTACACTCTTGTTGGCTTACCCCAGAATGAGCATTCTGAGACGTCTTAGGTGGAACCTGCCAGGCTTCTTAGGGCCTAGCCTCAGAAGTTACTCAGTGCTGTTTGCCCATATTCTGTGAGCCAATGAATCATAGCCCATCTCGAATTTAAGAGCATGGAGGCTTCACCTCCTCTCAGTGAAGGAGAGGCTTACTCAGCTGGGGAACAAGGTGATCTTTGGCAATAAGGTACTCAGTTATCATTCCAGTCTCTCTGCATCTCCTACTGCCTTTTCTGGCCTTAGGCCAGCTGCTCTTGTAGACAGAAACCTCTGTTCCCTGGAGCTTGACTTTAAAATTTTCCACTAGTACGAACACATCCTATGTACACTTATCGTCCTGCCTTGCTTTATTAGGTAAATTTATGTTGGAAAAATTTTTCTACTCATCAAGAGCTAAATGCCTTAAGCTTAGGCCTAATTTTTCTTTATTCTAAGCCCTAGATTGATTCAGTACCCTGTATATCCTAGGAGTTCAACTGTATTTGTGCATTGATTGATATTTTATATTTTGGAAAGACTGAGTATTATTTATGTTTGCAAAAAATTTAATATAGAGACTTTTCTCCTTTCCAACAAGAAAAAAATTGATTCTCAAAAACATTTTTCACAAAAGGTTCTAAATTTGATTTTAGGCACAAGTGGATTTGACTTTGTAAAGAATAGTCCTAAGAAATGAGATCTTCTTCCTTGTGAAGAACATGTTCCCTCTATTTGATAGCAGCAGAGTTTCCAAAGGCCCTTGTTTGTTTATATCCAGTGATATTTACTCTAAGGGACTATTGGATACAGATGTAGTATTTTGGAGTACATAATATTTTTGAGATCACATAGTACATATGGAAAACATCCCAGAGGCTGTATAAAAATTAATTGCCAGTATTTGAGTTGCTTGCTCTTTCGCCTCCCAGAACATTAGTTAAATTTAGCAGTCGTCCAGTAATTCTTATCACTGCTTGTCAGAATACCTAAACAGCATCACTGTAGAATTTCCTTTCTTTCTTGTTCAGAAACGTTGCTTTCAGTTCACTTCAGTTCAGTCGCTCAGTCGTGTCCGACTCTGCAACCCCATGAATCACAGCACACCAGGCCTCCCTGTCCATCACCAACTCCCAGAGTTCACCCAAACTCATGTCCATCGAGTTGGTGATGCCATCCAGCCATCTCATTCTCTGTCGTCCCCTTCTCCTCCCGCCCCCAATCCTTCCCAGCATCAGAGTCTTTTTCAGTGAGTCAACACTTCGCATGAGGTGGCCAAAGTATTGGAGTTTCAGCTTTAGCATCAGTCCTTCCAATGAACATCCAGGACTGATCTCCTTTAGAATGGACTGGTTGGATCTCCTTGCAGTCCAAGGGACTCTCAAGAGTCTTCTCCAACACCACAGTTCAAAAGCATCAATTCTTCGGCGATCAGCTTTCTTCACAGTCCAACTCTCACGTCCATGCATGACCACTGGAAAAACCATAGCCTTGACTAGACGGACCTTGGTTGGCAAAGTAATGTCTCTGCTTTTTAATATACTATCTAGGTTGGTCATAACTTTCCTTCCAAGGAGTAAGCATCTTTTAATTTCATGGCTGCCATCACCATCTGCAGTGATTTTGGAGCCCCAAAAAATAAAGTCTGACACTGTTTCCACTGTGTCCCCATCTATTTCCCATGAAGTGATGGGACCAGATGCCATGATCTTTGTTTTCTGAATGTTGAGCTTTAAGCCAACTTTTTCACTCTTCTCTTTCACTTTCCTCAAGAGGCTTTTGAGTTCCTCTTCACTTTCTGCCATAAGGGTAGTGTCATCTGCATATCTGAGGTTATTGATATTTCTCCTGGCAATCTTGATTCCAGCTTGTGCTTCTTCTAGCCCAGCGTTTCTCATGATGTTTTTACTATATCAATTATTACACCATATTTGCCTCTCACCACACTTCCTTCAGCGTGTTAGTTGCTCAGTCATGTCCGACTCTACAATCCCACAGACTGTAGCTCTCTAGGCTCCTTTGTCCATGGGATTCTCCAGGCAAGAATACTGGAGTGGGTTGCCACTTCCTTCTCCAAGGTGTCCTTCAAAGCAAAGAGAAAAATAAGTGGCTAGAACACCCTTTGAAATTTGGAGGGCAGAGGGTGTTTTTTCCTCACATAGTGGAAATTTTTTGAAACAGTGCTTGAAGATTAGAATATGTATGAAACTGAACTGAAACATTTACTCAGTCATGTCCGACTCTTTGCAACCCCATGGACTACAGCCACCAGTTTCCTCTGTCCATGAAATTCTCTAGGCAAGAATACTGCAGTGGGATCCTTCTCCAGGGATTGAACCTGAGTTTCCTGCACTGCAGGCAGATTCTTTACCGTCTGAGCCACCAAGGAAGCATTTCGTTAAAAATACTTTGTATCCCCAGCTTAGAGCTTCCACTGTTTTGTGAGAACTTGCTGCATAAATTTTAGTTATTTATCTATAGCAGTGATGGTAATGTTTTATCAGCTCACTTAGTTCCTAAGATTTTAGGGTCATTGGAGAAATACATCATTTTTCCTGTCCTAATATCTGGAGATGGAAATGGCAACCCACTCCATTAATCTTGCCTGGGAAATCCCATAGACAGAGGAGCCTGGCTACAGTCAGGAGTCCTCAGGCTACAGTCGACGGGGTTGCGAAGAATCAGATATGACTTAGTGGCTGAGCATGCTTGCA
This sequence comes from Moschus berezovskii, assembly GCF_049115385.1. NCBI lineage: Eukaryota > Metazoa > Chordata > Mammalia > Artiodactyla > Moschidae > Moschus > Moschus berezovskii. Next base: position 75,010,609 of record NC_142469.1, on the reverse strand, counting down.
TACTATAGATTGGAATCATATCATCTCTGTTTTGCAGGCAAAGAAAAGAGACTAACCCCTTTTGAGCTTAGTTGGTAGCCTGAATCTTGGAAGCCAAGGCCAGGCTATGTGTCCTTAAAATGAAAGGCTTATTTTAATAGGTTTTTTTTACACATTTCAGGAAAAACCAACACTTTGTAAATTTGCTTATAACAAAATTCCTTCAATAAATAAGTCAAAGTGATAGATTTCTTTTCCCCAAATCATGTGCAATATTATCACTAGGTGTTCTGTTAAGAAAGAAGGAAGCATTTTGTGGTCTAATACTTAGGTGTAAGTCAAGTTTATGCAAGATGCCTTATAGCATATATTTTAGTTAGTATTGTGAATTTCTAAAAAAAAAAAACAAACTAGTAGCAAGAGTCATATTCTAAATTTATTGCACCAAGGAGACTTCAAAAAAAAAAAAAAGCCGCTTGTTACCAATGTTCCAGGGAACATGATTTGTAAAATCCTCAAATATTATTGTTTCTTTATATGTGGAAACATGTTGAAAAATTGTATAGTTTAGAGTTAGGAACATATTTTGGCCTTTATTTGTTGTGGTGGCAGTATTGGCATTGGTAGTAGTATAATGGATTTTTAAAAATTACCCTTCTGTGGGCATTGTTTTATCAATAAAAGTATGCCCTTTTAAAGCTCCTCTTGGTGAACATATTTCCACAGTAAGAATGTTTATTGCTCTTTTAATACCCAAGCTTTATAGCATGCACATCTTTTAATACAATATTTTTAGTTCATGTTTTTATAGGGAAAATTTATATGTATGCCTCCAAACCCAATAATGACATTAAACCCAAATGTGGGGGAAATAGCTCAAGTTACATTTTCAGTATGACATGGACATCTTGAAAACCATACTCATTGTCAGCCAAGAGGTCATATGCCATGTCACCAACTAGAAACAGCACTTAGTCTTACTAATGGTTTGGTCTTCAGTAAACAGCATTTTCAGCATTTTACATTCAACATGATAGTCTGTTAGTTACGTATGGGAGTTTTGCTGTGTGTTTTGTTTTCAAAAACGGGTTGAGGGTCTGGGGTAGATGTGTTATGCGTTTTCTCTATTTGAAAGAAGAGGACAATGTCAGTGTTTTTTTTTTTTTAAGGTAAGGATTGCTGCCACTACTTGAGCGAGGTTAACAACCCAAGCATGCGGGTGATATCACTCCTAATTTACACAAGGAGAAATAGAGGCAGGGAGCAACAAAGCTCACTTGAGGGCCTAGAGCTAAGTTTGGCAGGACTAGGATTTGAACCCAAGCAATCTGCTGTCAGGGTCTTCACTGTGCTGTTCATAGAAATGATGAGTTTCCAACTTTTGTAAATCGAGTATAGCTTTTGGAAGTATATACAAAGCAAGTTAAATTACAACAGAATGTTTGGTTGTCTGGTGGTTTGTGTGTTTATAATAAAACTCTTGTTCTCTTTGGTGTTAAGAGAAGCTTATGTGAATCTGAATTCTCAGAAATTCACTTGGTAGTAAAATAGGCACTTTGTAAGATAACCTTCAGTTCAGTTCAGTTCAGTTGCTCAGTCGTGTCTGACTCTCTGTGACCCCATGAATCACAGCACGCCAGGCCTCCCTGTCCATCACCAGCTCCCGGAGTTCACTCAAACTCATGTCCATCGAGTCGGTGATGCCATCCAGCCATCTCATTCTCTGTCGTCCCCTTCTCCTACCGCCCCCAATCCCTCCCAGCATCAGAGTCTTTTCCAGTGAGTCAACTCGTCGCATGAGGTGGCCAAAGTATTGGAGTTTCAGCTTTAGCATCAGTCCTTCCAATGAACACCCAGGATTGATCTCACTTTCAAAACCCTGTGATACCATTTACTGCAATGAAGTAGTAAATAGCTTTAGTAAATTCTACCATTTAAGCAAGTAATTTTGTGTGGCCTTCCTTGAGGTGTCTCCTGGCCTCTTGTGGTCAGCTCTTCACGTAACTAGGGCAAATTGTATCACAGAGGAAAAGAAAAACAAATATTTATTGAGTACACTCTGTGTTCAGAGCCCTTTAAAATGGACTTTATTTAATCTTCATAAAGTGAGAATAACTATACACATCCTAAGACAGAGAAAGTTCACATAAATATATGAAATAACTGGTTTGAGATCGTACACCTTGTATATAGATCAGTTCTGATTGGATGGAACCTTGGTCATTTTCATTCTACTAACCGATGTAGAATAAGGGCCATTATTGTTTTTCTCTCTTCCAAGCACATGTGTCTGAATGACACCGGAGACTCAGTCAATTCAAAGGGCAAGATGTCTTCTGTGGCAGACCCGATCTGGGTCTTTCAGATCAGCGGTCTGAGCGTACCATGCTGTGGTGGGGGCTGTGGGAGCCGTGGTGAAGTAGAGGTTCCTGAAGGTAAAGTAGAGGAGAAAGCCCCAGGCTGGGGCCTCTCTTCTGTCTCCATCAGTAGGTCTTTTTAAACTGGAAACTGTCTTCAAAGGCATTGGAAATCTCCCCTAACCAGCATGATACACTAATACGATATGTATTTAAAAAACTGCCATCATCACCACTGTCCTTGCCATTCAGTTCAGTTCAGTTCAGTCCCTCAGTCGTGTCCAACTCTCCGCGACCCCATGAATCACAGCACGCCAGGCCTCCCTGTCCATCACCAACTCCCGGAGTTCACTCAAACTCATGTCCACAGAGTCGGTGATGCCATCCAGCCATCTCATTCTCGGTCGTCCCCTTCTCCTCCCGCCCCCAACCTTTCCCAGCATCAGAGTCTTTTCCAGTGAGTCAGCTCGTCGCATGAGGTGGCCAAAGTATTGCAGTTTCAGCTTTAGCATCAGTCCTTCCAATAACACCCAGGATCGATCTCCCTTAGAATGGACTGGTTGGATCTCCTTGCGGTACAGGGGACTCAAGAGTCTTCTCCAACACCAGGTTGTATTTTTCAATAAAGCTTTGATAATCAGATTTTCCTTAGTCCTAGAAAATAGGTCAGTAAGACAACTGAAGCTTTATCGTCTCTGTCTTCCCCAGCCATCTAGGTGATCTCAATACCCTTTCTGTTGACTGAGAACTTTCCTCTGAAATCCAAATGAGCTGTTCTCTTCAGCTGTGAAAGTGTGGGCATGTCTCAGTTGGTACTGAGCATCTCCTTTTCACTTGTTAAAGTCATCCAAACACTTCACGGGGATGCAGGACCATTAAAATCTTGGCCTACCACAGACCCAAAAGTCTCAAAATAAAATGGCCTATTTGGTGTATCAAAAGCGCTTTTGATTAAATTACTGAAAATATTTAAGAAGGTGGTGAGTGAAGACGGGCTGACTGAACAGCATATACTTAGAATTATCTTCTAACCATGAAGATTTTTCACAGCAAATATCAATAGAAAATCTTAGTTTATAGTTACTTACCAAGTGATCAACTCCACCACAGCTCTTTCTGGAGCTTCCTCGCTTTTAGGCACAGTAATTTGAAACTGGTCCGAAAGCCAGACATTGGGGATTACCTTATTCTTGGTCCTAAACCTAGACCTGTCTTATAAATAGTTGAATTGCAGGCCAAGCTGTCCCTGTATGACATGTTCCCATAAATGTCCTGCTGCCACAAACTGCTAATCTTGGCCACAGTAGAATGTCTGCCCAGAGCTGTCCTGCTTTCCTAGGATGCCATCCTTGTGCAGCTTTGCCACACAGGAAGGCGTGTAGACATCACCCAGAGAAATCTACTTGTCTCCCAAGATTCTCTGCCTTTTTAAGCTACTTGACTTGATATTCTTTCTCTGGTCCCAGGCACATGGTTTGCATGGAAGGATCTTCCCAAGCAGCCAAGTCTGCAGTCCCAGTGCAGGAAGGACAAGGAGTGGGGAAGGAAAATATGAACCCTGTGCTGCTGGGTTATGGGATGGTCTTGATAAAGGAGGCTGCTCAGGCAGGCTTAGCTCCATGGACAGTCTGCCTCTTTGGGGAGAAGGAAGGATGGGAGGACATGTTTTGCAAAAAATTAAATGTTTCACAATGTAAACGTTTAACAAAGAAGGCCCAGGCTGTCCAATTGTCGTCTTAGGCCGGTGGTTCCAGAGGTCTCAGTCAAGGGAATGATGTGGTCCCTGGGCTTCAGGATCAAGAACAGAAAAATGGGCCTGGGCCTGGAGGAGGAGAGCAATGATGGAAGTAAGGGACAATGGGACGATTGCTCCAGTCACCTTACAGAGGTATTGGCAATGTCAGTACGGAGGCAGCCTGGGGAGGCAAGGTGGCCTGTTGTTGTTCAGTTGCTAAGTCAGGTCTGACTCTATGATCCCATGAACTGCAGCACTCCAGGCTTCCCTGTCCTTCACCGTCTCCCAGAGTTTGCTCAAACTCATGTCTATTGAGTCAGTGATGCCATACAACCATTTCATCCTCTGTCACCCCCTTTTCCTCTTGTCCTCAATTTTCCCCAGCATCGGGGTCTTTTCCAATGAGTCAGGAGCCCAGAAGGTGCTGTGGGCTGACCAGGAGTGGACCATGGTCACTAGAGCTCTTGGACGTGGGGAGGTGTGTATACAGCCTCTTAGCAGCCTTTTGGGAACCAGAGACCATTTCTTTGCACCGTTGTGATGGGGTAGTTCACATCCCCTCAATTATGCTTCCTGGGGAGGTGGCCAGGGAAGCACCTCTTCAGGCATACCTTTTATTTTTTAACTAATAGTACTGAAATTTTAAAATATCTCTAATAAAATTGTGTTCTGTGAAACCTTGGCCAGTGAATTTTAAAGCTTGGGGGAGAATTGGCCTTTAGATTTCCACCTGAAATGCTGATAATCCAAGTATTTTGGAGACATGCTCAAAAGAGTGAATTTCATTAGGAAGAACTAGCTTCCTAAGCAAAATGTGCAAGTGGACAAAATTCATTGCAGGTTAGATCGATCTTTGCATGGAGATGGCTGACTCAGTGTCTTCTCCTCCCTCTCCCCCACCCCATCCTTGTCATCTTGCTCTTTAAGAGCAGATTCTCAGGGTTCTAAGGGCCCCGTGTTGAAAAGGTGTGGTGGAAGACTGTATCATCCTTTACTGAGGACTGAGTTAGGGAAAGTTCTGGTTTCTTTGTGCTGCAGGTGACCATTTCTGGGTGAGTCACTCCTTCCTCCCTGCCTCACAGACCTGTTGCTTCTTCCCCCATCTCTTTGTTATTAATGAACTAAATTAAGAATTGAACAACCTGTTAAATTGCGAGGATTTTGTGCACTGCTATAACATGCCTTATGTTGCTCATCAAAGAACAGCTTAAATTGAGCCCCCATCTGTAAATGACCAAGATATAATGCACTGTGACACTGTGTTTTCCTGTACCACTAGCATCTTTTTTAATCACTCAAGTAGTTTGTATTGCATAAATGATGATCTGTAGATTCCAGAATTATACTTGTGAGTAACATAAACAATCAACTATTTCTTTACTATCTGAATTATCTTATTATATTTAGAACATAAATATTTTTATACTCAGACAATTTTATATGTTGTATGTAATGACAGATGATTTGAGCTGAGGTTAAAATCTACCACTTTTGCTAAATCCATGTCATATAAAGAGTTTTCCATTTTAAGTATAGCATTTATAATAATATATCTGATAAGCATGTATTCAGTTCAGTTGTGATTTTATGCATTTTTACATTGCATGTATAGGAAGGTAATATTAGTACTATATGAATTAGCCATTTGGTTAATTTTTACTTATAATGTCCATATAAATAATTCCATATACACATATGGGTTTACATGGGCAGGAAATTTGTATTGGTTTTGTGATTAATAAAATGTTATTAATTTAACTCTTTAACCAAAGCAATCTGGTATGTTTGCTTGTTATTAGCATTAGAGTAATAATTTAAATCTATGTAATTCTTTTAAAAACAAATTTACTAGCTTCTTTTTAAAACTGAAAGGCAACTTGACTTAAATGGTCAAACCTGTGTAGTTTCAGAATTCAGAATGAAAATTTGAAGGCTGGGATGACAGGAGTGAGGAAGGTAGAGAAATACTTGTTTTTCCAGCGATGCTGTTTTCTCAGGTCCTCATGAAAAACAAATGGAAAAATGTATGCTTTTTCCAAGCGATGAGAAAGAGAAATAGAAAAAGATTTATGTACATTCACACTTGCAATGATTTTTGAAGTTAATCCAAAAGGACATCTTAATGCAAAATCATATGTAAGTGGATTATCATTCCTATATCTTTCATGGAAAGTACTCTGGTGATGTTTTCAAATGCAAAAACAATGTCTGCACCTCTGTCCTTCCTTGGGGGGTAGGGAGGGCCCCGGAGGTGGGATGGGGTGGGGAGTTCCCATCTACATCTGAGAGGAGAATTATTGCCTTTCACTGTCAGGTTTCTCCTAGTCTTTTGTGCTAGAGATTGATAATTTGTTCTTAAACTGCTGATGAGGGCTCAGAGGCCTGGCTGGGGAGCCATCATTAGTGATAACAAACTATTAATTCCTGTAGAAATTTAAAATTAACCCCCTTGGTTGTGTTTGTTCAATAAATCCAGACAAAGAAGAGTAACAGCAAAAACATTTTTGGATGTTGAAGAATTAACTTAGAATCTTCCTCTTCTTGACGTGACATTGAGATCCTTAGGAGACAGGAAGAAAATAGAGATTTTTATATTAGATAGTACTCAGATGGAGCACACTTAGAACCAGTTTACTGAATCTCCAGAAGATGGAATTATTGTCACTAGTAGCAGCTCTGTTTGGTTTCATTACCCAGTGTAGCAGCTGCCAGTGTTGAGACAGCTTTAAAAACAAACACCAAAAAACTGTACTATGTTAACTCTCCTATGAAGTTTGTTGAACAGAAACTGTATTCTCTCCTCTGCTGGGTACACTGTGCTATTCCCAGATAAACCCCTGTAAGGGGTTTTCAAGTTTCTGCTGAGGACACTGAGCTGTGTCACGTGTTGCAATCACTAGAGAAAGTTACAGTCACTTTAAGAGAGGTTAAAACAAATGAACCAATAACCCTGCTGCGAATGTCTGCAGAGGAAGGACGTTCTCTTTTTGACTAAGGATGGGAGAGCACTTAGTCAAAGTGCTGAGTGAGGAGAGCACTCCTTACTCCCTGTGAGGAGCCAAGGGAACTCTGGGTAAGCCTCTGGCACTTGTCAACTTCCCTAACGAGGTTTCATCTTGTTTGAGTGATTGGGTAGGATTCGGCTTTAGAGGAAGAAGGGAGATGCATTTTGAGGAGAGGGAGGTTCAGATGGGGGTTGATTCTATGAGGATTCTCATTTCGTTAGAGGACTTGCCGCTTGAGGAGAGGCAGAAGGAAAGGCAAGAGACAGCATGGTTTCATACACTGGACCCAATGCTTACTAGTTATGTGACCTTAGGCAAGTTACTAAACCTTTCTGTGTTTCAGTGGTGGTATGAGGAATAAATGTGGTAAACCACGTAAAGCACACAGGAGCATTGCAAATAACCGGAAAAAAAAAAAAAGTTTGGTTGCTTCTGAACCTCTTAAGCCATTTTAGACAGTCTCCTCCCCTTTCTGTCCCATTAGGAGCTTAACTCTGACTCTTTGTGACCCCATGCACTGCAGTCTGCCAGGCTCCTCTATCCATGGGATTCTCTAGGCAAGAACACTGGAGTGGGTTGCCATGCCCTCCTCCAGGGGATCTTCCCAACCCAGGGATCGAACCCAGATTGCCCACATTGCAGGCGGATTCTTTCCCATTGGGCCACCAGGGAGGCCCATGAATGAATCCAGAGATAGACAAAGTGCAGTGAAGAGATGGGGAGATGGTCAACAGAGGTAAGGTGTAGGGAAGAAGAAAGTATGGCCTTTTTCGTGAAATACGAGTAATTACCTGTAGGTTTATTTCCTATAGTGAAGTCTGACTTCCTCGAACGAAGGTTCTTGCCCATCTCTTTCCCATATTCAGAAAAGAAAAGGAAAGAAACAGTCTCAGGCTCTAGCTGGTTTGGTAGGCTTTGAGCCTGAGCTTGAGTGTCCCCATAAGTCCTACTTGGTCCCCGAGGAGAGGAAAGAAGTAACAGCTTATCAGCCCCAGGCAGTCAAAAAACACTTTGTGGGATAAAGTTCAACTAATTATCTTCTCCGGTGGCTCAGCGGTAAAGAATTCACCTACAATGCAGGAGACACAGGTTTGATCCTTGGGTCGGAAAGATCTCTTGGAGTTGGAAATGGCTACCCAGTCCAGTGTTCTTGCTTGCGAAATGCCATGGTCAGAGGAACCTGGTGGGCTACAGTCCATGAAGTCACAAAGAGTTGGACATGACTTAACAACAGCAACAAGCTCTGTCAGTAGGTCTTCAGACCCCTAGTATTTTCAGAACTAACATTTGTATTGTCTGTCATTTGCAGTAACTTGGACAGTTGGAAACTGTGATTGTTTACAGTTTCTGAGAGCCATGAGCCAGAATTGCAAGTCCTAAAGATACAATGTGTAGAAGCCAGGCTCTGACAAGAGCAGGGAATACCTGCCCAGCCCCTGCAGCTGATAGTCCTGAAGTGATGAGTCTCTGTGCTTACATAGAATACTTTTTTAGGGAGACAATTTAGTGAAAGTTGACATGGTGACTGCCTTGACTTCTGAGAGAAATGTAAATCTAGAGAAAACCACAAGTCTGTATAAATACTTCTGTGGTTGCAATTCTGAGGATTGTGGAAACTCTCAGCCGGTTTCCAGGTGTTTGGTTTTCTTAATATCCTAGGAAAGAGACTCAGCTTGGAAGACACTTAGCTCCCTGTGAGGAGCCAAGGGAACTCTGGGTAAGCCTTTGGCACTTGTCAACTTACTTAACAGGGAACCTTTGGTCTAGCATCTTATTGGCAGAGAAGCTACTATCATTGGCCAGATTTGGAGATAGGGTGGGCTTTCTAGGGCTCCCTAATAATCATGCATGAAGTGCTCAGAGAGCCTCATGTGAATGACTGAGACGAGATAAGCTCACTAGGACATGAACAGGCCAGGTTGCAGAGGGCAAGTATTAATGACAGAGCCAACCACTAGTAGTGGGGTTGGCTCTAGTGGGAGTTAGTATGTCAGTTTGTGCTTGCACTTGGTACACAAATGGACAGTCCTGCTGGGGAAGATTCATTATCTCGGGAGGTGACTTAAAGAAGTACTGAGTTGCATTCTCGGAGGCTGCATTGCTCCACAGGAGAGTTAGTTATTAGAGCTTTTTGCAAAAATATATTTACTTAATTTTTCTTTAGCACAGACTTTTTTTTCTTTTTAACAGTGACATCAACTTGTTTCTTGATATTGAAAGTTGTTGCCAACACACTGGATTATTGAGTAAAGATGTTTCCTTGGTTTCCTAGGAGAGGGATTGAGCAGGGCAGAGCATGACACAGAAGGAAAGCATCTAGGCTTCTCAATTTTGGGGTGTTATTATTTTTAAGGAACTCTAGTATCCATTCTGTTAATCTTTGAATGTAGGTCAGGAGGGAATGAGAGGAAGTGAGAAGGAAAAAAGCAACTTTGTATTTTTTAATATGGCAGAACGGTATCAAATGATCACCAGTATGATTAGCACAGTTTATAGTTGCATTTAATATGGTGTTTGAGAAGGCTGAGCTTTTTCAACAGTTCAGTTCAGTTCAGTCGCTCAGTCGTGTCCGCCTCTCCGCGACCCCATGAATCACAGCACGCCAGGCCTCCCTATCCATCACCAACTCCCGGAGTTCACTCAAACTCATGTCCACAGAGTCGGTGATGCCATCCAGCCATCTCATTCTCGGTCGTCCCCTTCTCCTCCCGCCCCCAACCTTTCCCAGCATCAGAGTCTTTTCCAGTGAGTCAACTCGTCGCATGAGATGGTCAAAGTATTGCAGTTTCAGCTTTAGCATCAGTCCTTCCAATGAACACCCAAGATGGATCTCCCTTAGAATGGACTGGTTGGATCTCCTTGCAGTACAAGGGTACAGTATTTATTATAAATAAAAAAATAATAGTACTCTGTATTTGCCTAGTGCTGTTCTACTGCTTTACAATATCCTATATGTGAATTTTAACTCCTCTGTACTTCACAATACTGTGAGGATAGGTATAATTTTGTCTCTCTTTTATGATGGAAGAAACTGAGGCTCAGAAACATGCTCAAGATGACACGCTAGGAAGGCACTAGAACAGAGCTGGCTTCAAAATCCTGGCAGCCTGGTTTCCAGAGTTTGTTCTCTTAATGGCTGCCCTATGTCCACTGTCCACAGCCTGAGTTAGAGGCAGGAATGGTGACTGTTCTCTAGTTCCTTGCACATTGGATTTGCCCAGTTTACTTTGAAAGTAGTCATTCCACTTTTCTAAGACAATAAAGTACCTTATTTAATACTAGAAAATCTTCATGCGGATATCCTCTACACTTCTAAGAAATACTTTTTATACACCTTAGTGAAAAATTCCTAGCAATAGTAGTTCCTGGCATTGGGAGGCTTTAGGTTGAATATTGGGCTGACATTGCTTGGCTTTCATGATTAACTTTAGCTGAAGTGAGACCAATCTGTGTGCTTCTGATACATGTTAAATGTGAAAAGTCCCCAGATGGCAGACCAGGACGATTCATGTTGACTTCAGTGGGTATGTGAATCCTAATTTGGAGCTACCCTTGGTGTGCTAAAGTCTCCATAGTTCTTAAAGTAGGTGGGCATGTTTTGTGTGTGTTGCCTGTGGGTTAATGAAGCCTGCAATCTAACACAACATGCTAACATGCTCACTTATGAAATCCCCCAAATTTTACCAACAAAATAGCATTCTCCTTAGAGGAAATTTGGAAAAATAAATTAAGAGTGCAAAGAAAGAAAGAAAGGTCACATCTACTACTCCTCCAGAGCCAGCCACTATTGAAATTTACTTTCCCTCTATTTTTTTTTTTTCCTTACACACACATTCCTAGACATGCTCTCTTACAGCAATAGTCTGGGTCATTAATGTGTTGTTATTCTCTGAGTTAAAATTTAACCAAGGTGTGGAACACAGGATATTTTGCACATGCCTTTTTTGCTGGAGAAACCACAGCTCTGTAGCTATTTATAGTGTTTCTTAGCTATCTCATGCATCATTTCCTCTCTTACTTCCTCAGTGTCACTGGCAATGCTACTGCTGGCCTGTCTGCTCTCCGCTCGTGACATCTGAGTCATCGCTGACATCGCTGTCCCCAGGCTTCCTCACGGAGCCTGTTACTGAGCTTGGTTGTTTTTCTTCTCCTTGAAATTTCTCAGATCTGTACTTTTTCAACTGCTGCACACACACCCTCCCCCACCACCCCCACCCCATCAGCCCATCTCCTGCTGTCCAGTGTCTGTTTCTGGGCCTTGAGCTTCTTCTGTGTTCAATCCACACTTTAAAAAGTAGCTTTCTCTGAAGTGTTTTCTCAGCATCCTAATGTTAGCAGGACTCCCCCCATGATGATACCACCTCTCTATTACTTTCTGGTTATCTCTACATTGGTTTCAGATTCCCCGTGCATCCTCTATCACCTCATCCACTTCATGCCAGGCAAAGACACACCTTGGTCCTTTCTTATTGCATTGTTCAAGGTAAACTGGACTGGCCCTAGTGAAAACTGTGAAGTAAGCAAAGTCTTTGCCATTTCCATCCTCTATCCTCCATTATATTTTTTTAACCACGAGGGTTCTTCTTTCCTCCTATTTGTCGTTTGGAGTTCTTGCTCTATAATTCACACTTCCAGTCAGATGTGACTGGATCTGAAAGGATCGCATATTGTTTTATGTGATCAAAAGTCTTTAATGAAATAAAGTTAGTGCAAGCAGATATAGTTTCTATTTTTTAAAAATTGCTCTTAGTTGGCTAATAAAAAGTTGCAACTTTGTATTGATACTCTCTACCCCAAATTAAAAAAAAATTTTTTTCCCCTAATATGTAAGTCTGGGAATAACTACTTAAAGCCATTGCAGTGAAAAAGACAAGAAGTAGCAGGAGGAGGAGAGATAAAGAATAGGACAGCCAGTAAGAGATAGTAATATTAGCAAGCTGTGTCCTTTGATAAGAGTGCATTATTATGAGTATGTTTTTCTTTGATAAAAACGTGTGCTAATTTAGGGAAAAAATACTTTCTATTTGTGCTTTATTGTGTAGTCCCTTCTTCTTAGCTACAGATGAGAAGAATATTAACCATAATATTCTGTGGTATTGTATCTCTTTTAGAATAATAAACATGAAAGCATTGAGCCTGTTATTTTCTTTATCCTTGAATCGCAACATCTAGTTAGTGCCCAGCATGCTGTGCATAGTCAACAAATGATTCCTGATTATATGACAGTGTTTAGGAACAGGATGGTCTTTTTTATATTTCTAGGGTTTTAGTTTATTTTTACCCAACAGAATGAAGAATTTGACTCTGTGACACCAGTATCAGAAATCCATGTTTCAACAACTGTAGAAAATGGCATCCAGTTGTTCATGAGGATATTTCATTTGCAACCCATGTTGGTGACAGCACGGAGTAGATTCCTCTCGTGCTGATACCTGGCTTTAAAGACCTCTTCTTTTGCTTTGGGGACTGAGCTAAAAAGAGAGCTAACCGGAGACAACATGAAATGTGCTTCAGTGGCCATGTTAGTATTGTGGCCTGGCAAAGAGAACTTGCATGGGTGGTTTTATACTCCAAGGTGTGTGTTAGTCGCTCAGTCATGCCCAACTCATTGTGACCCCATGGACTGTAGCCCGCCAGGCTCCTCTGTCCATTTGATTTCCCAGGCAAGACTAGTGGAGTTGGTTTGCCGTTCGCTTCTCCAGGGTATGTTCACAACCTACAGATCAAACCCGGTCTCCTGCATTGCAGGCAGATTCTTTACCATCTGAGCCACAAGGAAGTTCTTATATTCTAAAGATGGAGCTATCTGTTCTGTGTCCTAGTATGACTTCATACTCATAGACACTAATCTTGTCCTTCCCTTGCTTCAGCCAAAATTGGGGTTGTAGAGAGACTAGAGATCTCTTCAAGAAAATTACAGATACCAACGGAACATTTCATGCCAAGATGGGCACAAGAAAGGACCTAACAGAAGCAGAAGATATTAAGAAGATGTAGCAAGACTACAAAGAAGAACTATACAAAAAAGATCTTCATGACCCAGATAACCGTGGTGGTGTGATCACTCACCTAGAGCCAGACATCCTGGAATACAAAGTCAAGTGGTCCTTAGAAAGCATCACTACGAACAAAGCTAGTGGAGGTGATGGAATTCCAGCTGAGCTATTTCAAATCCAAAAGATGATGCTGTGCAAGTGCTACACTCAATAGGCCAGCAAATTTGGAAAACTCAGCAGTGGCCACAGAACTGGAAAAGGTCAGTTTTCATTACAGTTTCAAAGAAAGGCAATGCCAAAGAATGCTCAAACTACCACACAGTTGCACTCATCTCACACACTAGCATGACCCCCCATTCCGGTACTCTTGCCTGGAAAATCCCATGGACGGAGGAGCCTGGTAGGCTACAGTCCATGGGGTTGCTAGAAGTCAGACATGACTTCACTTTCACTTTCAATTTTCACTTTAATGCATTGGAGAAGGAAATGGCAACCCACTCCAGTGTTCTTGCCTGGAGAATCCCAGGGACGGGGGAGCCTGGTGGGCTGCCGTCTATGGGGTCACACAGAGTTGGATACAGCTGAAGTGACTTAGCAGCAGCAGTACACACTAGCAAAGTAATGCTCAAAATTCTCCAAGCCAGGCTTCAACAGTGCATGAACCATGAACTTCCAGATTTTCAAGCGGGATTTAGAAAAGGCAGAGGAACCAGAGATCAAATCGCCAACATCCACTGGATCACTGATAAAGCAAGAGAGTTCCAGAAAAACATCTACTTCTGTTTTATTGACTATGCCAAAGCCTTTAATTGTGTGGATCACTACATGCTGTGGAAAATTCTTAAAGAGATGGGACTACCAGACCACCTGACCTGCCTCCTGAGAAATCTGTATGTAGATCAAGAAGCAACAGTTAGAACTGGACATGGAACAACAGACTGGTTCCAGATCGGGAAAGGAGTACGTCAAGGCTGTTATATGCAGAGTACATCATGCGAAATGCTGGGCTGCATGAAGCACAAGCTGGAGTCAAGATTGCTGGGAGAAACATCAATAACCTCAGATATGCAGATAACACTACCCTTATGGCAGAAAGCAAAGAAGAACTAAAGAACCTCTTGGTGAAATTTAAAGAGAGTGAAAAAGTTGGCTTAAAACTCAACATTCAGAAAATTAAGATCATGGCATCCGGTTCCATCGCATCCTGGCAAATAGATGGCAAACAATGGAAACAGTGATAGACTATTTTTTAGGGGCTCCAAAATCACTGCAGATGGTGACTGCAGCCATGAAATTAAAAGATGCTTGTTCCTTGGAAGAAAAGTTTTGACCAACCTAGACAGCATATTAAGAAGCAGAGACATTACTTGGCCAACGGAAGTCCATCTAGTCAAAGCTATGGTTTTTCCATTGGTCATGTATGGATGTGAGAGCTGGACTATAAAGAAAGCTGAGTGCTGAAAAATTGATGCTTTTGAACTGTGGTGTTGGAGAAGACTCTTGAGAGTCCTTTGGACTGCAGGGAGATCCAACCAGTTCATCCTAAAGGAAATCAGTCCAGAGTATTCATTGGAAGGACTGATGCTGAAACTGGAAACTCCAATACTCTGGCCACCTGATGCGAAGAACTGACTCATTGGAAAATATCCTGATGCTGGGAAAGATTGAAGGCAGGAGGAGAAGGGAACAACAGAGGATGAGATGGTTGGATGGCATTACCGACTTGATGACATGAGTTTGAGTAGGCTCCTGGAGATGGACAGGGAAGCAAGGTGTGCTGCAGTCCATGGGGTTACAAAGAGTCAGACGTGACTGAGTGAACTGAACTGAGGGAGGGGGTGATAGGACTTTTGTTCAGAAAGTATGATGGGGCTGAGGCAGTGTCTGCTTTCAAATACCAAATCTTTTAAATATTCTATGATTGTATAATTATGATGCAACATTCTATTGGTGAAATTGTCGGATTTTACATTGAATATGTTAAAATCATTTCTACAGGAGAATACAGGTTTTTCACTAAAGTGGAAGGAGATTGAATGGTAAGACAGTGGAGAAGAAACAATAGGTGTATTATGTAGCTGTCTGGAATATTTGCTACCAAAGGCAAGCCATGAATGAGGAAGAGGAGATAATAGATTGCTTTCCTGTAGGCTTGCTTACCATGCTCTTGGAAAACAAGAAGGTGAAATTCAGTGTTTTATGTCTTTGGATTGTGCCACAGTGCTTGCCCTGCATCAGGCAGCCTTTGACTAATATCCTGTAGATTTTAGTTTGTTATTCGTTTGACATTTGCCTTCATGTTGTATTTTAAGCCAATGCAATAATGAAATGAATTGTTTTATTATATATCTATTTATTATATATTATTTATATATTTTTTGAACCCCCCTCCCACCTCCCTCCCCATCCCATCCCTCTGGTTCATCTCAGTGCACCAGCCCCGAGCATCCTGTATCATGCATTGAACCTGGACTGGCGATTCGTTTCACATATGATAATATACATGTTTCAATGCCATTTTCCCAAATCATCCCACCCTCGCCCTCTCCCACAGAGTCCAAAAGACTATTCTATACATCTGTGTCTCTCTTGCTGTCTCGTGTACAGGGTTATCGTTATCATCTTTCTAAATTCCATATATATGCGTTAGTATACTGTATTGGTGTTTTTCTTTCTGGCTTACTTCACTCTGTATAATAGGCTCCAGTTTCATCCACCTCATGAGAACTGATTCAAGTGTATTCTTTTTAATGGCTGAGTAATACTCCATTGTGTATATGTACCACAGTTTTCTTACCCATTCGTCTGCAGATGGACATCTAGGTTGCTTCCATGTCCTGGCTATTATAAACAGTGCTGTGATATATATATTTTTAAATAATTTTGTTTGTATCTGGCTGTGCTGGGTCTTTGTTGGTTTGTGGGCTTTTCTCTAGTTGGGTCGAGTGGGGGCCACTTTTTGTTTGTAGTGTGTGGCGCTTCTCTTTGTGGTGGCTTCTGTTGCAGAGCGTGAGCTCTAGGGGAAGAGGGCTTCAGTAATTACAGCACATCGGCTCCATAATTGTGGCCCCCGGCTCTGGAGCACAGGTTCAGTAGTTGTGGTGCATGGGCTTCGTTGCTCTGTGGCATGCGGGATGTTCTTAAATCAGGGATCAAACCTGTGTCTCCTACATTGGCAGGGGGATTCTTTACCACTGAGCTACTAAGGAAATCCTGAATTGTTTTATTTATTCTGTTTATAAAAGCAAACAATGTTAATAGCTCAGATAAAATGGAAATATGTTTGTAATGGCATCATGGGCTTCCCTGGTGGCTCAGAGGTTAAAGCGTCTGCCTCCAATGCGGGAGACCCGGGTTCGATCCCTGGGTCGGGAAGATCCCCTGGAGAAGGAAATGGTAACCCACTCCAGTATTCTTGCCTGGAGAATCCCATGGATGGAGAAGCCTGGTAGGCTACAGTCCACGGGGTCGCAAAGAGTCGGACACGACTGAGCGACTGAATGGAACGGAATGGCATCATAGCATATGAGATGCTATTTTCATTCTTCCTCAAGAGGCTAAGGATTGTATTTATACACTAGTTTCAGGTCTGGAGTGAGAAGAAAGTAGATGGAGCTTGTATATAAGCAGTTGTTGGTTTATTTACATTTTCTACATTAGGATGTTTTCATTTTTAGAGGATACCCCTATATACTAACAGTATTAAGAAATACATCTGAAGAAAACAACCCAAACAAAACAAAACAGAAAATACATTAAAAAAAAATACTTCCAAGTAAGAATTTCAGCTAAGGATCACTGCTTTGTGGATTATGGAAAAGTAGACATTCTCCATATCAGGGTCACTAGAGAATGAGACAAGTCAGGATTTTGATTCTACTCAAATAGCTTGGTCATGAAAGCAGTGACTTGGGCGAGCCTCAGTTATAGCAATTGCTGAAGCTCAGAAGGCAGAATGGCTCCTCAATGATTTGACTGGAAATCTTTAGTTTCTCTGTACCATCCTTCTTATCCATGCAGTTTTGTTCTTAGATTTCTTATCGTCTCTAATCAAGACTTACTTTTGTAATTAGGGGAAAATGAGTGAGTGGAGTGACCCCAGGGCTTCCCTGGTGGCTCAGTGGTAAAGAATCTGCCTCCCAAGTAGGAGACACGGGTTCATTCTCAGATTGGGAAGATCCCCTGGAGAAGGAAAGGGCAACCCACTGCAGTGTTCTTGCCTGGGAAATCCCATGGACCGAGGAGTCTGGCAGGCTACAGTTCACGGGGTCACAAAGAGTCAAACACAATTGAATGACTGAGCGTGTATGTACTCAGGCACGCAGAGTGACCCCAGGGTAAATGTCATGTTACTTTTCCCGTTCTAATGATCAGAGAGGTTCCAGCTCCGGAGTTCCACCAGACCAGGTTTTAGCTTTGCCCAGGTTTGCCCCTGGTCCTGAAGCCTCCTGAGAACTGGTGCCATGTTGGCCTGGCTTACTGAACTTTTTTGAGCTCTTTGCAGATTCAGTATATTGAGAAGTCAAGTCAGGGTTCCAGAATGGGTAAGTGAAAATCACAGGAGTTGTTTTGTAAGGGTATTCGAAGTTATAGCTGAAGAGAGAGGGAAAAAGCTAATATTACTTTCAATCTGCGTAGTGCTTTCTAATCTCATTTAATTAAATTCTCACAATAAACACATAAATGTAGCTGAGGCGTAAAGCACCTTGCACTTAGGAATCTGTACAGAAGCAGGTCAGTTTGTCAGACAGATGTGTTTGGAGCAGATCTGTAAATACTCTGATTTAGTGAAGTTTTTCCTGTTGTGTGTTGCTACTCTTAGGGTTTCTTGATGGGTGTGGTACTTCGGTGATGGCTTCCAAAGGTTGAAGTCTTACTCGCTGGAATCTGTGAATCTTAATATGTGAATCCTATTTAGAAAAAGAGTCTTTGGAGATGCAGTTAAGTGAAGGATCTTGGGATGGGAGTTTATCCCAGATTATTCATTTGGGCCCCAAATGCAATCATAATGGCCCTTATGAAAGAGGGAGATCACACACCTCCACACACACCCTCACACCCAAGCGAAAATGGAGGCAGAGATTGGAGTCAATGAGGTCATGAGCAAAAGAAACTTGTCCCAAGCTGGAATAGCAGGGAATGGATCCCCCAGAGGCTCTGGTGGGAGTTCGTCTCCATTGACACCTTGACCCCAGCAATCTTGATTTTGAGTGTCTAGTCTGCAGAATTATGAGAGTAAATTGCTGTTACTTTAAGCCACCAAGTTTGTAGTAATTAGCAACCACATGAAAGAGAAATACAAGTAGAAAGCAACTCGGTCAGGAGTATACCATCAGATTTAGTTTTTAGAAAGAATCCCCTTTTATTGTTTATGTATAATATACACTTTGAGTGCAAACCTGGTCCAGTTGGTTTAATCCTTATCATCAGATTCACTTTGCACAAGCAGTGCTCTGCTTGTGTCATGTTTGCTCGTCCATGTTCCCAATGAGACCATCAATTTGGAATTCTGTTTGGCTTGTTTATAATTGTTTCCACATTGCTTGGCACACAGTAGGTTCTTAGTAAATATTTTCCAGATGAGTACATGCTTAAGTATGAGTATCTTTCTAATTAGGGCTCCAGTCTTCTCTTCCACCTATATCCACTGCCCCCCACCCCCGCCCCTCCTACCTTCTCTCTTTCATACTATCTCTCTGTTTGTGTATGTATGTGTATTCTTGTTAGGCAAAAAAAAAACAACCAAAAAACCCAAGTTGGGAAGATACAAATAATGAATAGTAACTATAGTTTCCCTTGTGAATAATAACTGTCCAGATGACAGATGGCGCTGGAATAGACTGTATAATATTAATTGAAATGTTTTGTTACATCTTTAGGAAAGAGAGGCAAATGGGGACAAATCAAGTGTATATCAAGGATTTATTTTTAAAATGTACTTCATGCTTTTAGGATCAGTATAGATAAAACCCCAATGTATCCTATGCCTGCAGCATTCTTTAGAAGCAATGAATATTCAAAACATTGTCAGTGAGGCACTGCTCTTTTAAAGACAGGATGGTTTTAAAACACTGAAACAAAAAGTTTGTAGTAAAATGATCATATCAAGCTGAAATTAAAAATTCACTTGGTGAATTCTGAAACATTGCCCATCATCTGAAAGTAGTTTTCTGCTTGTTAATTGTTGAATTTCATACTTAGGACAACATCCTAAGATAATCAAATGAACTAGATGATTGATTTTGTTTCCTAAGTTTTTATTACAAAAAAAGTTAAGTACTTAGGACTATTTTAAAATGGATAATGGATACACATAAATCTTACATCTGGATTCAAAGTTTTAATTTAAAAAATGTTTAAAATTCCAAAGCTCAGACTATACACCAAACTAATTAAATCTCAATTCCTGGATGGGTCATAGGCATCAGTGTTTTTTTTTGTTTGTTTGTTTTTTTAAGTTCCCAGGTGATTCCAGTGTGCAGACAAGTTTGAAAACCACTGTAATATACTATTATCACACCAAAGATAATTATAGTCTAGTATATGATCCATATTAAGGTTTTCACAGTTTTCCTGGCTACCTTTCATATCTGTTTTGTTTCTAAACTATGTATTTATTTGGTTGTAATGTCTCTGCAAGGACAGGGATTTTTGTCTGTTCTGTTCACTGTATTCCCAGTGTCTAGAAGAGAGAGGCTGGACTGAGTAGGTCATTGAGAAATATTTGTAGGTTGCATGAACTTAATCCATGGCTCCTGTGTTTGATGGGGCCAGGTGTGTTGGATATGACTGACTGACGTCTTTATCTGTATGGCTTTACTTGAACAAAAATGTGTCACCCTGGATTTAGAAAAAGATTAATGGAGAATTGCACCTTCCTAATCAACGGTACATGTAGGTAAATATGTGCAGAGATGTAAAGTAAAAGTTCATTATGTGATTTGTGTATACATTGCTCAGAGACCCAAGGGGTTTACCCGTCTGGGTCCCTGGGCTTCAGTGGGACACAGTTTGAAAAAAATCCCAGTTGAAGGCGGCCCTCAGTGTGAGTTCATACTCATATAGGCACATAATCACCTTTTTTTTTTTTTTTTGTACCAATGGGTTTAATTATACTTTGTGAAAGCCTGAGGCAAACACAGTAAAGAAAACATGGATGGCACTCAATACATAAGTTTCATTTATTTATTAATTTTTAATTTTTTCTCAGAAAAAAGTTTTTAATATTTCACCAGGAAAAATAACGTTTTCTAGATTTTTCTGGTGTGTGTGTGTGTTAGTTGCTCAGTCGTGACCAGCTCTTTGTGACTCTGTGGCCTGTAGCCAACCAGTCTCCCCTGTCCATGGAATTCTCTAGGCAAGAATACTGGAGCGGGTTGCCACTCCTTTCTCTTCTGACCTAGGCATTGAACCTGAGTCTCATGCATTGCAGGCAGATTCTAGGAGCTCATTTCTTGCTGAATATTAAAAAACATTGTGATTGTATACCTAATTGTGTCAAAAGTTTTTGTACAATCTATACAATGGAATATAAAAGAGCTGTAAAAAAGAATGAAATTGTGCCATTTGCATAAGTTATATTTTTGTTGTTTCAGCTGTTCTGTCTTGCATCCCCCTTTACTTTCACATATTAAGGTTACTTAATAGCTTCGATGGTAGTAGTATTACTGTGTGGGAAGTTTAAATTCTGGCTGATGGTAAGAGTGGTAAAATTTGAGAGTCTTGGTTTTTGCAAGAACAAGGGAATCAGTGGTAACAAAATTCTGAGAAATATTTTAATCAGTGTTATTTTATGTCTGCTGTTGAATATTCCCCAAGCATCAACATTCAATTTTAGGACAGCTCCAGGAGTTTAACAGATAGCACACCAAAGTCTCATCTAACCGAGAGGTAGAATCTAACTGGCTTGAATATGTTGCCTTATTTCTTTCAGAGCCAGAATTCTAAGTTTTCATGCTTTGTGAAAGTAAGAGTTCTCAAACTGCTTAAAACTAGCTACTCATAATCATCAGCAAGTATGGTTTTCATGAACAACAATAACAAAAATCTGTGAAGACTATATGTCAACAAAAGTAATTTTTAATTTAAATTTGACCTTTGGCACTAGGTCGCTGACACTTAATTTGCAGTTTTAGATCAGGCCTTGTGATTTACTTACTTAGGTTCAACGATATAAAAATTCAGTCGTGTTATTGTCCCCAAATATCTTTTTTTCCTCTTTTTTTTTTTTAAATGTATAAGCAACTCTTTTTTTTTCTTCAGATTAAATCACTGATTCTTAGGTCACTGTCAAGAATAATACTTTCCCCTTGTAATCACAGATTTTTGTGGTTGAGGAAATCCAAGTGTCATTTGGTTTGACCTCTTTCTTTTACAGTGTGAGGAGATGGAAATCAGGAGAGGTAAACCCACAGCTAGCTGGTGATGGAACCAAGAACAGAGTCAGTGAGGGGTGTTTAGTGGCTGTGGAAGGTTTCTCACATCCAGCTGGAAGTGGGAAGAACAGAGCCTGTAATCCCTGATGAACTTTGTTAAGTGCCTGCTGCAAGAGTATTATTGCAACAATCTAATGTTGAAGTTCTACAAAGTGTAATATTTATATATGACTGAGTAGAATGTTTTCATTCCATCTTCATGAACAAGGATGGAAAAGGGATGTTTTCAGCCTGAGTTCTAACTGTAGCAATGCTAAGGCCATGGAAGTTCATAAACCATGCAGTGTGCATGGCACTCACACCTTTCTTAGACAGTGAGTGGTTGGTTTTGGAGTGTGATGGCTTCAGGTGGCTGTGAAGATTCAGGGATTAATACCTTTAGCTGTATTTAAAGGATTACTGAGTGATGAAGGTGCTAGTGGTGGTATTTGACCTGTTCCCCTCTCTGCAGCTCCTGGGGGGCATTTAACCTTTAGGAGTGGTCAGAACACAAAAGCAGCGGTCCTTACCACTTTCACTTGGAAGAAGACATTGACTGTGTTTGCCATAGATTTATTGCTTTCCCTTTTAATCCGGAACACTGACCAACTGCATCAGATGTGAAGAAGCTTGGCCGCACCTGCTCTCCCCATTCTCTCCCACTTTTCTCACCCATCTGCAGCCTCTTCTAGAAGATAACCAGACAAGAATCAGAGTCGAGCACCTGATGTGCTCGGTCAAGAGCCCAAACCCAGTGACTTTAAGCAGGGTTTTTTCAGTGCATCGGCTTTACACTTTCTGCAGAAATAAGAGCTGGCATTTGAAATGATCCCTGGCCACTTACTAGTCAGTCCTTCCAGAGGACACAGTTGTGCCTTCACTTGTCAGAGTGGGGTGGAGTAGGGTGGGGTGAGGTGGCTCTTGGTTGAAGTTGGAGTGGGTGTTGGTCTGGAATGAGGGTTGTTTGATTGGCAGCACAGGTAGGCAAGGGACAGAGGGAGGAGAATTGATGACACACCTTGTCCAAGGAGCAAGGGGTGGAGAAGAGCAATTAAGCCTCTATTTCTTTTCTTTCTGAAATACCTTCTCATATCTCTTATGGCTGGGAACCAAGGCTATATGCTTGGTCATAGATTCATTTCTGAGAAGTAGGGCAGAAGGCAGGTGGCTATGCTCTAAGAGATGCTCCAGAGAGAAATACCAGTCTTTTTAGATGTCTGTGTAAATACTTATATGGATTTTCTAGATTATAGCACCAGATTGTGAAAGTCCCTCAGTCATGTCCAAATCTTTGTGACCCCATGGAATTCTCCAGGCCAGAATACTGGAGTGGGTAGCCGTTCCCTTCTCTAGGGGATCTTCCCAACCCGGGGATCAAACCCAGGTCTGCCGTACTGTAGGCAGATTCTTTACCAGCTGAGCCACAAGGGAAGCCCTAGCACCAGATATGGGAATGCCAAATCTCATACTCTGAATAGTATTCTCATAGTATTAATAGATATGGAAAGTGAGTTCCAGCGGAATGTATCTGGTTAGTGTTGAACTGAACTAACCTTCATCTTGTCACTCAGCCTCTTATCAAGAGGCAGTAAAGTGAAGGCGTTAACTACCCAATTAAGCCGAAGTTGCCTTGTCCGGCATCCAGATCCAGCTCTCCAACCTGTGATGTAACCTTGTCAGGTTACTTAACCACTCTGTCCCTCTGTTTCTCAACTGACGAATCAGTAGATAAAGTTGTTACGAGGAGTAAATGCAAAAGCACCTGTGCAAGTGTTTTAAATGACTTCCTGACTGATGGTGATGGCTCAGTGAGTACAAGCTGCTGGTATCATTGTGATTGTAATTCTTTCTTGGCTATTTTACTCTCTTACTAGCATTTTGTCAACATTTTAAAAATGAAAGGTAGAAGCAACACCTTATGTAAATAAAACATAAATTACTTATAGATTCAGTTGGCCAAACAATATGTGATAGTGAGCTGATGTTATAAACAAAAGGAATTCATAGTTTAGCTCTTAGTGAAGTGAAGTCACTCAGTCGTGTCTGACTCTTTGCAACCCCATGGACGGTAGCCTACCAGGTTCCTCCGTCCATGGGATTTTCCAGGCAAGAGTACTGGAGTGGGTTGCCATTGGCTCTTAGGCACTGTATATATTGTTGTTGTTCAGTCACTAAGTCGTGTCCGGCTCTTTGCAACCCCACTGACTGCAGCACACCGGGCTCCTCTGTCCTTCACTGTCTTCCAGAGTTTGCTCAGATTCTCGTGCATGGTGTTGATGATGCCATCCAACCATCTCATCTTCTGCTGCCCTCTTCTCTTTTTTTCTTCAATCTCTCCCAGCATCAGGGTCTTTTCAAATGAGTCAACTATTTGCATCAAGTGGTCAAGTATTGGAGCTTCAGCATCAGTTCTTCCAATGAATATTTAGGGTTGATTTCCTTTAGGATTGACTGGTTTGATCTCCTTGTTGTCCAAGGGAACTCTCAAGAGCCTTTTCCAGCACTACAGTTCAAAAGCATCAATTCTTTGGCATTAGGCTTCTTTATGGTCCAACTCTCACATCCATACATGACCACTGGAAAAACCATGGCTTTAGCTATACAGACCTTTGTTGGCAAAGTGATATCTTTGCTTTTTAATACTCTATCTAGGTTTATCATAGCCTTCCCTCCAAGGAGCAGGTGTCTTTTAATTTCATGGCTGAGTCACTGCCTGCAGTGATTTTGGAACCCAAGAAAATAAAATCTGTCACTGCTTCCACTTTTTCCCCTCCACTTGCCATGATGTGATGGGACCGGATGCCATGATCTTTGTTTTTGAATGTTGAGTTTTAAGCCAACTTTTTCACTGTCCTCTTTCACCCTCATCAAGAGGCTCTTTAGTTCCTCTTCACTTTCTGCCATTAGGGTGGTATCTTCTGCATACCTGAGGTTGTTGCTGTTTCTCTGGACTATCTTGATTCCAGCTTGTGCTTCATCTAGCCCGGCATTTCACATGAGGTACTCTGCTTCTAAGTTAAACAGGATAAATACGTATGTTTAAGGAAGCATATTTTCTTCATTTAGTCATGTTATAGAAAGATATCAATATATTTTTTGTAATTTCCTAGGATCATAAACAGTAAAAACTTAAACAGATACTGTGTTTGCAGTCTTTACTCCCTGATTCACATGGAAGAAAGTAGGCCAGAGATAGAAGTGCCCTCTTCAAGATTAGATAGTTAATTATGCAGGCAGGCAGGCGGGCAGCCTCTGTTCCCTCTCTTTTAAGTTACAGACACGTGTTACAGATCTTGTGTGTCAGCTGCCTAGCTAACATCTTACACTTGTTTCCTTCAATGTTGAATGGTTGTATTAATGAGAATTTTACTGAACAGTTTTCATGGAGATAAAAATAGCTAATTGAAATTTTTAGATAGTTTATAAAATACTTAAGGTATATCTCCTTGATGATGAAGGAGAGATTAATAGCTTGAGGCAGAGTTGGGAACTAGCTAAAAACAGATTGGTGACTAACAGCTTTCTCAAAGAGGAAGCTTTGTGTGTGTGTAAGTTACTGTATGAGTCTAGAGAGTAAGAAAATGAAATATGAGCCAGTATTTTTGAAACCTTTCCCAATTTTGTCATTCAGTTGAGTGGCTTTGGGAGAATATCCACTTTTCTTTTCCACGTTTTGATTGTGTTTAAAATAGAGCATAAAATAACTTCAAAGGAGAGAGTTTCTTCAAAGGATAGAAACATCAGATTTTCAAGGCTGGTGAAGTGCATTCAGTACAGTAATATGTACCTGCGGGTGTGAAAAGAGGTGGTTTTTTTGGTATTGACTTTGGTCTCTTCAGATATCATTAAAAAGAGAGAGAGAACATTAAAAAGAGTCAACTGATGGTATATTAATGTAAAAGAAGCCGGTAGTACAAATAAGCTTATGAAAAGAATAGAAATAATCTAATCTGGTGATTTAATACATTAGTCACCTCACAGTGGATTTACCACCTAAATGATTGAGGACTGAGAAATTACAAGAAGACAGCACGAGCTTAAAAAGTGTGTGAATCATTGCTGACTAATTAACAATAGTTGAGGAATGCAAGGCGCTCTTTAGAAGTTTAGGAAATGATTTCAGACTGAATATTGTAATTTTATTTTGTCCTTTTATATAGTCATAAAATAAAAATGAAAACCACTTGTGAAGTAAACCTGGTTTGAAACGGAAATAGGCTATAAAAGTTAAAAAGCTTCATTTGAGATGATTATTTTGTGGCCCCATTTAGGAATTTTTGGCAAGGTTGTGTTGCCTAGAAAGCAAACTGGAGATGGTTATTAACTGAAATAAACCTGAAATGAACAAGCAAAATAGGAACTGAATATTTGCATTAAATTTCCATTTAGTGTGAAAATACATTGCAAATAAAACATTTCCATTTTTGCATACTGAATGAATGACAATATGAAGGATAGTAGACTTATCCTAACAAATATACAGAAGTGTGTTTTTTAAGAGGAGGTTTCTTCGTTTTTTCTTTTCTTTCTTTCTGTTTTTTTTTTTTTTAACAGATTTTTTGGAAACATCTGTAAATATTAGCAAATTAACTCGAACGGCAGGAAGGGGGAGACCTGAGGTGTAGCCTTGTTTGTAACCAGTTATATGCCCAGAGACTATTTCTTTGCTTCTCTGAATCTCAGTTCCTTCATGTGTAAAGTAAAATGATTTGGCTAGGTCATCTAAAAATTACTTTCATTTCTGTTTAATGATTTGAGAATTCAGAGATCAATATGGGCCAGGAGCTTGAAAGCTTTGTTGAGGATTTTAACAGGAGCCAGATTTTGAAGGAAGGATAAAAATTACTTTTTCAAAACGAGGACAGCCTGCTTGGACCTGTAGCATGAACAGAGATGTCATTGGAAGGGGGCATCCTCATAATTTATTGCCCAATCATTATAAAAGCAGAATATGTGGATTGAATCAGGGATTGACTCAGCAGATTTGGAACAGCCACTGAAAGAACTTCTTAAATTGCTGGAAGAAACTACGTTGAATAGAATTATATTGTAGCTGATGAATATGAAATAACACAGGTCTGCTTAGATATGAAATTTAACACACCTACACTTCTGTGCAGCAAGGATTAAGGAAAAAGCTGACAGTGGGGCAGTAAACCAAGATTTAGCAGACTTATGATGGGCAGTGCCAAGGGAGCAGTGTGG
Source organism: Moschus berezovskii (assembly GCF_049115385.1). Lineage (NCBI taxonomy): Eukaryota > Metazoa > Chordata > Mammalia > Artiodactyla > Moschidae > Moschus > Moschus berezovskii. The sequence continues at coordinate 74,983,918 of NC_142469.1, read as the reverse complement.
GAAGCATTCTGGATGCTGAGAGAATGAGGTGTGGGGAGGGAGGGACTGATATAATGGGCTGGTTGGGGACTGGAAGGTCCCCAAGACAGTCAGGATGTTGGTTATGGTTCAAGAAGGGGAACACAAAGCGTGTTTCTTGTGATGGGAGTTAATAAGGCTTGGACTGTGACCGTGCTAATGGGACTTGATGTACAACGGGAACAAGTCAGCAACACGATTAGGGAGGAATACAGGAGGGGGTGGGATCAGCGTGACACAGGTGTTTCCGTTTTAAGGGTGATGATGATTGCAGAGGGCGGGAGTGAAAGATCTGATTCAGGAGTAGGGATGGGGTGTGGGTGCGGATTATAAATCTCATTCTGAAACCAGCTGTGTCATTGTCAGTAGCCTGCTGGGAGTGTAATCATTTCACCTTTCAGGGCCTCTGTTCTCAAAGCCAGAATGAGGGGCACAGTTGAGCCGTGTCAGTACTTCTCAGTGGGGGCAGTATTGCTCTCCAGAGGGCGTTTTGGAAATTCATGGGAGTGTTTTATGTTATTTCATTGTTTGCCAGGTAGGTTCCAGTTGCGTCAGACATCCTGCAGTTTTAGGACAGCCCTGCCAAACAAAGAATTATGTGGTGTCCTTCATGTCTTAGAATGACCCAGTGGGCATTCCTGAAGGATGTCATATAAATGTCTCATCTCTGCTTATCTTAACTCAAGCTTTCAATTCCATGTACCACCTGTCCCTTTGTTCTCTTGTTTTCTGTTTTTCCTATGAGGCATGTGTTCTGATCTTGTTTTTCTCCAAATCTCAAGTCACTCATTAGAAGTAATAAGTAGAAGTAAGCAGTTGACTACTTCCTTGTGTCTTACAGTGTCTGAGCATTAATCCACTTATTGAAATGCATAATTTTGAAAATTATTTTCCTTTGTTCCTCAATATTATGATAAAGGTCATAGGCAGAAACACGTATCTTAAAATGGTGTAGAGATAAATGATCTGAATTTCACTTCAGGATATTTAACGGTGGAGATGATAAAATATTATGTTAAGGGCAAGTCTGTTAAGGTCAAGAACCGCTTCCCTAAATGATTCCCCAGGTTTTTCACTCCTGACATCTCTAAAATACTACAGCTCCTCTTGAAGAGGTAGGTTTTCTGTACTGGGAAGTGTTAAAAACTGACAACATCAGGTTGGGAATCGGTGGAAATCAGCCACTTCTTGTGAATTGCATGAAAGCCTGAGAAGCTGAAATCTCTCTGAGGGAAAGGGCCCATGATGGGTCCTTGCCAGGGAGTGTGTATGCAGGCAGATGGGAGGGAGTGCTGTCCATGCAGGCCACAGAGGAGGGCAGCTGTGAGGAGGGCAGGGGGAATTACCACCATTTTTTTGAAGCTGCATCTGGGTGATCCTCTTTTTGATGGAAAGTAGGTGGTAAAAGATGCTTTTTAAATGATTTGGCTACCCACCAATGTGTCCCTCTCTTCTGGAAGCTTATTTTGTTTTTAAATTATGACGCAGTGCCATCATCCATCATTTGTGTGAAAGTCCTCTCTCAGGGTACAAGACAAAAGTGATCCATGATATGTGACCTTTCTTTTTAATTTCAATAGACGCACTGTTGCCTCTTCAGTTTCTACTTGGAGACCAGTTCTATCTTCTACTTGTTAGCTTATCTAATATATTCAAGCATATTGAAAATATGAAAACTGAAGTGGTTACAGCCACCTGCCGTATGAAAAAGTGTGAATGTCAAAATAATAAGACATCCTTTTAAAATCGAATATGAGATTTGTTAGATGTGGTGGTGGTGGTGGTGGTAGTTTAGTTGGTAAGTCATGTCTGACTCTTTGAGACCCGATGGAATGTAACCTGCCATTCCAAGGCTCCTCTGTCCATGGAATTTCCCAGACAAGAATACGGGAGTGGGTTGCCATTTCCTTCTCCATTTTTAGGCTTACTTCCTGTTTTGTTGTAGTTAAAGTTGGTTTTTAGACCAGAAAAAGTTTGAACATGACCTCCAATATTAATGCTCACTGTGATCATAAGTGAAATTTTGAGGGTATATTTTGGAGTTCAAGGGGACTTGTCATAAAAACTGTCTTTGTTTTAGTCTAGAAAATGGTGCTTCATTGGAGCCATTATTGCTTGAGCTTCCCTGGTGGCTCAGATGGTAAAGAATCTGCCTGCCAATGCAGGAGAACAAGGTTCTATCCCTGGGTCTGGAAAATCCCTTGGAGAAGGGAATGGAAACTCATTCCAGTATTCTTGCCTGGAAAATTCCACTGGCAGAGGAGCCTGGCAGGCTGCAGTTCACGGGGTCGCAAAGAGTCAGACATGACTGAGCGACTTCCACACTTGATTATTGCTTCAGGAGAAAGACAAATTTGAAAGAGGTTAAACCAAGTGAAAATCAAGTTGTTAATATAACTTCTATTTGGAGTTCATAATGGGGCTTGAGACCCTAAAATTTTGATGAGATATTGAATACATTTGGCAAGACTTTTAATAATATCTGTTCCCTTTAGAAAAGGTAGTTAATATCAAAAGGCACACATTAAAAAGCCTCATAAATCTCCTATAAAACCAGTGCCTGAAGATAGTTACGTTAACATTAGGTACATATTATTTCAGTTTTTTTTTCCCCTGTTGCTGTTTGTAAAATGCCCGTTAAACATAAAGATGAGTGGATGGAACACTGAATGTCTGGAGAGGGAAGGACTGGGCCCTGCTCTCCAGGAGCCAACAGCTGATACTACAGCTCTGTGGGTGAGTGCTTTATTTCTCTGGACTTGAGACATTCACAGTGTTGTTCTTATTGCTCTTGATGGACTCATAATCTTCCTTTCTTGAGTATCTATTATGGATTAATAGTATTTTGCCCTTTCTGTAAATTGTTTCCAGTCCTCATAATAGCCCTACAAGGTAGGTGTTGTTATTTCATTTTACAGATATGGAAAGGGATGTTCAAAGAGGTTAGTTGGTTTGGCTAAGGCTCCTCATGCAGTAGGTGGCAGGGTTTAGACTCCAAAGCCTTCCTTTGTCCCTGAAGCTCTGGTCTCTCGGGACAGGGATCCCATCAGAAGCAAGGATTGCATCATTTGGCATTGGGGAGGGTCGGGAGGGTGTAAAGCTGGGGAGGACTATGCAGAAGAGGTTATTGGGGCAGGAAAGGGACCTGGCTTGGAAAGTCATTACTGTTTGCATAGGTTGGGTCCTTGATGACAGAAGTGGGCCTGAAGGAAATGGACTTGAGCCCTGATGGGGAAAGTAGCTGGGGCCAAGCTCCAAGTGTCTTGAACGGCAGACTGAAGGTCCTGGGAAACCTAATGAATCAGGCCACGCTGGTACCGACTGACTTTATGGTTTACAAAGAGATGTAACAGAGAATTTGGAGATGGTGAAAGCTGCTGGATTCACAGAGCATTTTGCATATTTATTGGTGAGTATTTGGATAAACTGATGGTTGGGAACTAACGGTTAAAGATGATGCTACATTTACACTGCACATATGATCTGTGTTGCAGTGATAACCTTCTTCAGCAGAAAAGGTGATTCTGAAATAAATGAGCACTGAAAACAGTGGGCTTGACATCATGTCCTGGCTTGGGAAGCATAATTCTCTCTGTTTCTAGGAAAAGACTTTGAGTGTGGGAAAATGAATAGAAGCAAGACCAAATAAGTTTGTCACATGATGACAATTCCATAAGGAAGGAAGGTAGTGACGAGGGAACTTTAAATATCTGTGGTATCTGCAAGTTGCAGACTTGCTTGAATATGCAGGGTGTGTTTGAAGTACATTGGAGAAACGAGATGGGTGCTATTTTGAGCCTCTTTTCTCATATTTTGTTTTTTACTTTTTTTTGATAGATGTACATGCCCTTCCTTTTTCTTGATGAAAAAGATACCTCCAATGTTCCCTCCTCTGACTTTTCCATTGTTCTGTCGTCTGGCCACACTCCTCTCCCTTGTTTCCAACTCTTCCACACGTGCACTTTTCTGACTGCCTGTTAACCTTCCTCCTCTTGGCCGAGAGCCCAGGTAGCATTAGCAGCTGCCCCGCTTCTCCAGAAGCCTGCTGGGAACCACTGAGGTTCTTGTCAGTTTCTCTTTGCCCTTCACATATGTATTGCCTTCTGGCTTGGCAGTTTCTGACTAGGGGATAATAGCCTGTAGCATAGACACTTTGGATCTCAGTAAATGTTTCCTGAAGGAGTTCATTACTCATTGGGAGAAGAGAACTCTTCATGGGAGAACTTCCTCTTTAGGTATCTAATATATATATTATATGCCTGATAAGTCTCTCAGTCATGTCTGACTCTTTGTGACCCCATGGACTGTAGCCCACAAAGCTCATCTGTCCATGGGATTCTTTGGGCAAGAATACCAGAGTGGGTTGCCATTTCCTTCTCCAGATATATATATGTATATTTTATATATATATATTTCTTTTTCTGTAGATTTGGTATATTCCTGACTCAATATTGTAGGTTTATAGTTATTTTAAATTTACAAGTGCTCTGTATAGAAAACATTTATTAAAGACATATTAAGACTTTTGGCTAATGGGCTGAGTTGTATTTCAAGTCTATCTATCCCTGAGCAGTATTAAGAGATATCACAGTTCTAAAAATGTCACCATGGTTTTTGACAACATTGAGCAGTTGTGCCCTTAAGATGGGGATGTTATTCAAAAGTGGGAAGGGGGGAACTTACGTTTTTTTTTTTGGTAAAATTGGGGCAGTGTGGGATTCCCCAATTTTTGAAGTAGGAGGGTAGTATTTCTTTTTTAATCTGAAAATGAGTAAAAATGATTTTATAAAATAATTAATTTGTACATGTTTCAATATTTTGTGAAATTTGTTGACACTGGTAACTGTCCCCATTTTATATGAGAGTTTGTATTTGTTTTTCTTAAGAAAGGCATATTTGTAGATGAATTAGATATTTGACCCCCAATATAAAAACTATGCATCATCCCAGCTTTAAAGGAAGAGGTATTAAGCATTGGTATAGAACAGGAAACAGGCTTCTAACAGGAGAGAAAAGGATGGTGCTCCCTGTCAAGAAGGAATTATAACCTCATTTGTGGGTTGAGATATACACACATAAAATGATTAGTGAGCCAAGTAGGGTTATTTATAACCATATATGCATTTGTTTTTAATCTCTAGCCTGTGTCTGCTCCAAAGGATTTGTGTCTGTTTGTATATGAGTATGTATAGTTAGGGTGTGTAAATCAATTTGTAATGAGGTGTCTTGTAAGAGAATTAGTGGGGGAAAGGAGGAAGCAGGCTTTGGAGTTGGGGAGAAGGTTTCCCAGGGCAGGGAGCCTCCAGGAGGGAAGAAGCACGAGCAAACTGGTAGATGCTCCAAAGGGTATTTGTACAGGCAACCCTCGAACAACATGGGTTTGAATTGGGTCCAGTGTGGTGCTGGAGAAGACTCTTGAGAGTCTCTTGGACTGCAAGGAGATCCAACCAGTCCATTCTGAAGGAGACCAATCCTGGGTGTTCACTGGAAGGACTGATGCTAAAGCTGAAACTCCAATACTTTGGCCACCTCATGTGATGAGTTGACTCACTGGAAAAGACTCTGATGCTGGGAGGGATTGGGGGCGGGAGGAGAAGGGGACGACAGAGAATGAGATGGCTGGATAGCATCACCGACTCAATGGACATGAGTTTGAGTGAACTCTGGGAGTTGGTGATGGACAGGGAGGCCTGGTGTGCTGTGATTCATGGGGTCGCACAGAGTCAGACACGACTGAGCGACTGAACTGAACTGATACATTTAATTCCACAGTTTACTGTGATCCACACAATCAAAGGCTTTGGCATAGTCAATGAAGCAGAAATAGATGTTTTTCTGGAACTCTCTTGCTTTTTCCATGATCCAGCGGATGTTGGCAATTTGATCTTTGGTTCTTCTGCCTTTTCTAAAACCAGCTTGAACATCTGGAAGTTCATGGTTCATGTATTGCTGAAGCTTGGCTTGGAGAATTTTGAGCATGACTTTACTAGCGTGTGAGATGAGTGCAGTTGTGCGGTAGATTGAGCATTCTCTGGCATTGCCTTTCTTTGGGATTGGAATGAAGACTGACCTTTTCCAGTCCTGTGACCACTGCTGAGTTTTCCAAATTTGCTGGCAGATTGAGTGCAGCACTTTCACAGCATCATCTTTCAGGATTTGAAATAGCTCAACTGGAATTCCATCACCTCCACTAGCTTTCTTTGTAGTGATGCTTTCTAAGGCCTACTTGACTTCACATTCCAAGACATCTGGCTCTAGGTCAGTGATCACACCATTGTGATTATGTGTCGATCACAATAAACTGTGGAACATTCTGAAAGAGATGGGAATACCAGACCACCTGACCTGCCTCTTGAGAAACCTATATGCAGGTCAGGAAGCAACAGTTAGAACTGGACATGGAACAACAGACTGGTTCCAAATAGAAAAAGGAGTATATTGTCACCCTGCTTATTTAACTTATATGCAGAGTACATCATGAGGAACGCTGGGCTGGAAGAAGCACAAGCTGGAATCAAGATTGCCAGGAGAAATATTAATAACCTCAGATATGCAGATGACACCACCCTTATGGCAGAAAGTGAAGAGGAACTCAAAAGCCTCTTGATGAAAGTGAAAGAAGAGAGTGAAAAGGTTGGCTTGAAGCTCAACATTCAGAAAACAAAGATCATGGCATCTGGTCACATCACTTCATGCGAAATAGTTGGGGAAACAATGGAAACAGTGTCAGACTTTATTTTTTTGGGCTCCAGAATCACTGCAGATGCTGATTGCAGCCATGAAATTAAAAGACACTTACTCCTTGGAAGGAAAGTTATGACCAACCTAGATAGCATATTAAAAAGCAGAGACATTACTTTGCCAACCAAGGTCCGTCTAGTCAAGGCTATCGTTTTTCAGTGGTCATGTATGGATGTGAGAGTTGGACGTGAAGAAAGCTGAGCACCAAAGAGCTGATGCTTTTGAACTGTGGTGCTGGAGAAGACTCTTGAGAGTCCCTTGGACTGCAAGGAGATCCAACCAGTCCATTCTAAAGGAGATCAATCCTGGGTGTTCATTGGAAGGACTGATGCTAAAGCTGAAACTCCAATACTTTGGCCACCTCATGTGAAGAGTTGACTCACTGGAAAAGACTCTGATGCTGGGAGGGATTGAGGGCAGGAGGAGAAGGGGACGACAGAGAATGAGATGGCTGGATGGCATTACCAACTCGATGGACATGAGTTTGAGTGAACTCCGGGAGTTGGTGATGGACAGGGAGGCCTGGCGTGCTGTGATTCATGGGGTCACAAAGAGTTGGACATGACTGAGCAACTGAACTGAACTGAACTGAACTGATACATTTAATTCAGTGGTAAATACTGCCTGGTCTGCGGTTGGTTGAATCCGAAGAAACAGAACCATGGATGCGGAGGAACCACAGATATGGAGGGCTGACTATAGATTAGATGCAGACCTTTTTTGCACAGAGGGTCGGAGGCTTGGTACCCCTAACCCCTGCTGTAGTCATAGTGGGGCTGTAGTAAAACACCTGTCACTCTTCTGGCTGCTGGCATCTGAGCTCCTGTCTGGTTTGGGAAACTCTTTACTGTCTGAGATTTCCTGGGGGACACAGCCCTCCTCTCACTGAACAGTAGGGCAGTAGTGCTGCAAGGCTCAGGGCTGTGAGCTGTGTGGTCTGCTCCGGCGCAGTGTCCCTGGGCCACTCCACAGCACGACTTGGGGCATTACACTTGGCTGTCAGACACTTCAGGAGCCACCTACTGGGTGACGTTTAATAACATTCTCTTCTGTGTAGTCAGAGCTGATGTCTTATAATTTGCTATTGGAAGTCCTGATAGAAATACACACATATCATCGGGCACCTTTCTTTGTGTCAAGAGAATTTCAGGTGTTTTATGAACATTCCGGTCTCACACATCTCAGGATGGAGATAATGTTGGTCCCCAATTACAGCTGAAAAACTTGAGATTTCAAGCAGAGACTGCAAACGAATATACCCACAGGGACCAAGATCACACGGGCAGTAAGCAGAGAGCTGGAGTGTGATCCAGGCTTTCCTACACAGAGACTGTGGTCTTAACTTCTGTGCTCTGTCTCCCACCCTCTGAGGAATGCAGATGATTACCATTAACTTCCTGTACAGAAGGTTGGATGGCATCACCGACTCAATGGACATGAGTTGGCGCAAACTTTGGGAGTTAGTGAAGTACAGGGAGGCCTGGTGTGCTGCAGTCCATGGGGTCACAATGAGTCAGACACAACTTAGCGACTGAACAAAAACAACAATATATTTTGGAGTACTTTGTTATGAAAAGATTTTCCTCAGAGCACAGTTGAGGAAGGGTTTGCCTGTCTTAAACCTGTACCCAAAATAGGATTTGACAGATATGGGTTGTCATTGGTTAGAATGCTAGTTAGAGGTAAGATTTTTCTTACCCCTGGTCTGCTTTGCTTTGAGATATTTGGGACTGATATCAAGGCAGACAGGAGATCCTGAAGACCATACACAGGTTTTTTAGGCCTGACATGGTGAGGGAGAGGGTAGGGAGGAAAGCAGCTTATCACAAAGATTCTCTCAGGAGTTCTGCTTGTCACATCATTTAATTTTTCCGACTCCTGGGTATTCTGCCTGGTGCTACCTATACCCAGGTGTCTGCATGGCTAAACCATCCCCATTCCCCCCTTCCTTCAGGTCACTGTTCAAGTGTCTTGTCAGATCTTCTCCTCCTGTCTCTAATCATTTGACCTCTCCTCCCTCATCTCCCTAACCCACTTAATTTATTTTCATATTTCATAGCCCTTCTTATCACCTGACAGATTATAAATTTTTTTTTTCTCTCTCCTCACCATTAGAATGTAGGCTTCATAAGAACAGGGTCTTTGTTTTGCTGTCTCATGGATCTTCAGAATTTAGAAGGTACCTGAGAGTTTAAGTACATAAGAAGTACTCACACTGGCTCTCAGAGTTTTATATAACTGACCTAAAATTTCATGGAAATTGATGGAACCACATATAAATTCTAGTCTATGTGACTCCTAAATCCCCCCTTTGCTGAAGACCTTTGCTAATTTGGGAAGATTCCTGTATTTGTATGTGATTGAGGAAAGAGACAGCTACATGTTTTTTAGTTAGCAAAAAAATCTTAAGTAGCCAGCCAACTTCCCTGTTTTATGAATGAGGAAACGACTGTGATCCATTGAGAATAGGTGACACGATCAAAGCAATTCCACTATTTACTGATAGAGTGAGGACCAGAATCAGGACACCCAATCTCCCAGTTCAGTCCTAGCCCTCTGTACCCTTCTGCATTCACTTTTTTCTTTATAAAGTGAGCCCGATTTTGATGCAGCATTCAGGTATTGCTTCATAGGTGATGGGTGTGAAATAGTGGGTCCTGTTATTTTAATGCCATAATATTAATGTAGTAAAGCAGAGACTGCAAACGAGATACCCACAGGGACCATCAAATAGCATAACAGTCAAGCTGCCGGTCGGAACTCTGGCAAACTGCCTGCCCAGAGAAACATGTTAGAAGAGAAAAGGTAGTAAACCAATCTAAAAATGTTTGAAATACCCTGCTGGCCAAACGAAACATTTCTATCAGCCAGATCTTGCCTGCAGCCTCCCAGTTTGTGACTGCTAAAGTTTTAGTGTTAATAGCTCTTTTCTTTCCAAAGGACTGAGTTTCAGTAAGTGGGGCTATGTAGGAGAATATGCAAAGTGGTGTCACCGTGGTTAATTGTTCTTTAGACTAGCCCAAGGATCAGTGGGTTGGGTTGTCAAAGTTCACAGAGGGAGAATAATTATCAATAAAAGGAGTATTTATTGCCCATCTTTATTACCCTGCTGATAAAGTTGAAGAGTAATGTGTTTTCTCTGTCATAATACCATCTGTCCTTATGCAAAGTACTTGGTTGTGCTGTTTCCTGACTGAGAATCAGGAAATCTTCTTGGCGATTTGGCAGGACTATGTACCTGTAGTTTCTGTACCTCTGTTTCACTGGGCAAATCACCTGGTTTTCTACTCTTCTGTATTCATGTTTGAATAATTAAGGGCTGGATTTTATAAGGCCTAGGGAAACAAAGAATTCTGAGGATTTCATGCAGGACTTAAACCCAGCTCTTATCTTTGTCTCTAAAACAAACCAACAATGATGACAAAAAACCAGTGTTGTCAGAGAGAAGAGAGGCAGAGAAGACTTGGATGGTTTGTGTTTATCACCTATGTCTTTAAGCATGTTGATAATAGCCGGGGATTTGCTGTGGTCCCTCTCACGTGCCAGCTGGGAAGCTGAGGCAGGTTGAGAATGATTTGCTTAATGATCTGTAGGGTCATTTCTGCTCCAGACTCCATCGTAACTTGAATTACTATTTCTGAGGACAGGTTTCAAAGGCTTCTGCCATGTAGAGCATGGTTTCTGGAGCCACATGTCATAGATTGCATGCTGGCTTTCCTTCTCATTTTGATTTATTTCTTCAATCCTCAGTTTCCTTATCCTTAAAACGGGGATAATAATGGCGACTATTTCATAGTCTTGCTGTTGTGATCATTGTTCTGACAAATTATTAAATATTCCTTCTATTCTTTTTTTTTCCTCCTTTTTTTCTTGTCGTGTAGCAACCATGTGACTAATGAAAATCAAATTTTATTAACATTTACATTTGAAACACAGCATGTGAATTTCCCCCCTTTCCCAGCAGATTTAGGGCTTTTAAATTTCTTGGTAGAAACTGAGATGTGTTGGAATTAAGAACTGACAAGTTTATTTGAACCTTGATGTAAGGGACAGTGTGGGTGTGAACTCTCAGTGTTTGATTCGTACCAAATGATTACAGCACAGAGGTAAAGATGGATTAATCTTGTGTGAGATGGGTGTGAGCTCTAAGACCCGATGTTAACAGAAGAGCTAACTTTTGGACATGTGGCTGGGTAGACATGCCTGGAACCCCTTGCACAGTGAAACGAAAAGACCACTTGCACATGTGGGCTTGGTATCCATCTCAAAGATCATCTGATGCTACTTTGCAGTGAAGGGAAGAGTTTATTACAGAAGATGATGTTTTGGTAGCTTTCATGGGCTACTGTGAAGGGCCTCTGCACTGGGAGAACAAAGATGTCTCTCCAGATCCATACTGGAGTCTAATTAAGGCAGGAGGATGACAGTAGACAAATTGCCTCCACTTTAAAAGGAGAGTGTGGGTTCACACTGAGTATTTGTTCAAGGAGCCAAAAAGCAGGCCTCATGCCCTGGTGGCCGCTTCATACTGGGCTGCACTGGCTACTGAAAGAGCATCCAGTCCTTATCTTCTGCACTTTCATCTTCTGCCATATTTGTATTCAGATGCACAGTCCCCCACAAAAGCCCAGCTTGTATTCCCTGCCTTGCTTCTGTGACCTGCAGTAAAACCAAATTTAAAAAGTATATATGGTAAGGCTTTTACATGGAATGGTAATTATGCACACTGATTTTCAATGGCTTGGCATCTAGCAAGACGCCTTCAGAGGGTCTTCTGCCTCAGGGTGCAGCAGTCTGCACGGGGCTTGAGAGGGACTCTCCTGGTTGCATGCCTGGGTGTGCTGATCCTGTCTGTGGCAACAGCGGGCAGCGACGTCAGCGTTGCCTGGGAGACAGAGTACACAGAAGATTCGCTTGGTGAACTTGAAACCAGCTCTAAACAGCTGTTTTATTCCGAACGAAACTTCAGCAAAGTTGTTTGCTGGGTGAGCTGATGGGATGAGGTGGCGGGGATGGGCCAAGGGTGGGAAACAGAACATTCTTCATACTGTTGTCAGGGAGTCTTTGGAGGCGACAAATGAACCTCACCTCTCCCCATATAGCCAGTTGCAGCTGGAAATCTTGGAAGAGAGTATCTTGTTCTCAAGCCCCTGCATTACATAGCTGAGTGTGCGTAGAGGACAGATGCCAGCCTGAGGTGAAGCCAACCTAACCTCCTGGTCTTCTGATTCTGCCCCAGGCTCTCGGTCCTTCTCCAGCGAGCAGTGGCCCCAAAGGTTCCAGTGAATTCTGCCTCCACTCACATCATATTTGTTTTTCAACCAATTTATTGCTCAACAAAAATCCCTGGAAATTAAGGAACATTAATGTGTGTGTATCTTAATCATAAATAGAAGTTCTTTACAGCTTTAAGGCAGATTCACCTTTGTGGTTCTTTCACTGTTTTAAAAGTTTTGTTTCCTTTTTTTCTTCTTCCTCCTCTTCTTGTTCAGTTTTTAATGTGCTTAGCAAGAGAGAACCACTGTGTACCTTCATGCTGATTCTTTAATTAGAAACATACAGCGCAGTCCTCACCACACGGACTTGTCTATCCTGTTTAAAGTTCTTTCTTTTCAGGGAATAAGTTCTCTTGCACTCCTGTAGTTTTAACTCTCATCTATATGCTGATGACTTCTAAAATTATCCTGCCTTCAGTCAGTACCTCTTTCAGGAGCTCCTAATCTAGATTTTCAGATCCTTGCAGCAATTCTTTTCTAATTTGAATGTCTGTAAAAGTCACCTGGGAATCTTGGTAAAATGCACATTGGGATTCACACTGGGGTACGGTTTGAGATTGTGCTTTTCCGACAAACTTGATGCTAGTGCTGCTAGTCCTGGAAACACACTTCATACCGAAAGGGTCATTAATTAAGGCACAGAGGTAAAGACAAATGGATCTTGGATAAGATGGGTATGAGCTGTAGGTATATGATGTCACCCAAGGGTCTCTAGCTCAAATTTCGCAGGTCCAAAGTGAACCCATCACATTCTCTGTCCGACCTGTTCTGAGTTCTACATTCTTGCTCCCAGTTCATGATGTTTTCTGTTTGCCCGGCCAAGAACACTCTGGAATCATTTTGCTTTCTACTGTGTCCTCCATCCTCTTCATCTAACTGGTCACCAAGGTCATTTGAGTCTACCTGAAAAAAGCTTCCTGAATCTGCGCTTTCACTTTTGTTTGTAGCAGTGCCCTCTGGGTTCAGACTCTTATCTCTCAGAAATCCCCTTATTCGAGAGCATCACAGCTCCAGGCTGTCTCACTATTTATTTTTCTTAAAAGTATGTTTCTTAAACATTAATTTGGAGTGACATTTGCTTGTTTAAAGACCTTCCCCTGTCACATTCCAAGTGTCTCAGTATGACAGTCAAGGTTCAGTACAGTTTGGCTGTGGCCGTTTTTTCCCCCCAGTGCCTAACACCATCCCCTTACCTCCCAACTGGTTTCACTTCCCTGGAAGCCAGTATCGTCTGTCTATATCAATCCAGTCACAGTTCCCCAAGCTCACAGTGTGTTTTTGCTTTTATGGTGGCCACTGCCTTGAATGCCTTTCTCATCACGTTCTACCTAGCAGAATATTGCTCAGGCTGCACACTCCAGCTCATATCGCTCTTCTCTGAAATCCTTGACCAGGTCTCTTCCTTAAAGCTTGTGACTTCTTCTGATCTCTGCTCCCATGGCAGTCACCACTTGCACTATTGTTTTGGAGTTCATTGCATGGGTCTTTGTTGCCTACCAAATTCTAGGTTTGCCTTGTCTGAAATATACCTATATCCCATCATTTAGCCTAGTGTGGAATAAAGTAGGTTTTCCCTAAGTGTTTGCTGAGTCACTGAAAAAGCAAATATTCTGTAGTCAGACAGACATGAAATTTTGCGTGTTGGGAGTAGGAGAGAATTATTTCACTTGTATATATTCGGGTGTATGAGGAAAACCTGCACGCTACCTCATCCTTTCTGCAACTGTGCTGGCCATACAATAGCAACCAGCTATCTGGGGTGACTGAGCACTTGAAATGTGGTTGGTCCAAACTGTGCTGGGATACAGGCATAAGTTACAGGATTTTGAAGAGTCAAGATGGAAAAAAAAGCAAAGGATTTTATTAACAATTTTTATGTTAATTACACATTGCAATAATACTTTGGGTATATTGGGCTAAAGTACACCATCAAAATTAATTTTACCTATTCATTTTTGTTTTTTAATTGATCATTAGATAAAAATTACTAATGTGGCTTGCCTTTTATTTCAATTAGACAGCACTACTATAAAATAATAATTTATTGTCACATTCAGAACAACTCAGAAAGGTTTCCTGCCACTCCCTCCCTCTAATTATGCTTTTTAATCTTCTGTCAAGTATTTAATGTTTAGGGTTATGTTTTCAATTATGAGTTGTTGATTTAAAAAAATAAAATCATTTAATGAAAATACTACCACTGAATTCAGTTTTCCAATTTGTAGTGTCTTTTGAGATGATTCTTTCAATTCTCACTGAACTACCAAACCAAATCTCAGTAACTTTAGCATACGTCAGTTCAGTCACTCAGTCGTGTCCGACTCTTTGCGACCCCATGAATCATAGCACTCCAGGCCTCCCTGTCCATCACCAACTCCTGGAGTTCACTCAAACTCATGTCCATCGAGTCGGTGATGCCATCCAGCCATCTCATCCTCTGTCGTCCCCTTCTCCTCCTGCCCCCAATCCCTCCCAGCATCAGTGTCTTTTCCAGTGAGTCAACTCTTCGCATGAGGTGGCCGAAGTATTGGAGCTTCAGCTTTAGCATCAGTCCTTCCAATGAACACCCAGGACTGATCTCCTTTAGAATGGATCTCCTTGCAGTCCAAGGGACTCTCAAGAGTCTTCTCCAACACCACAGTTCAAAAGCATCAATTCTTTGGCGCTCAGCTTTCTTCACAGTCCAACTCTCACATCCATACATGACCACTGGAAAAACCATAGCCTTGACTAAACGGACCTTTGTTGGCAAAGTAATGTCTCTGCTTTTTAATATGCTATCTAGGTTGGTCATAACTTTCTTTACCAAGGGGTAAGCATCTTTTAATTTCATGGCTGCAGTCAGCATCCACAGTGATTTTGGAGCTCAAAAAAATAAACTCTGACACTGTTTCCACTGTTTCCCTATCTATTTCCCATGAAGTGATGGGACCAGATGCCATGATCTTAGTTTTCTGAATGTTGAGCTTTAAGCCAACTTTTTCACTCTCCTCTTTCACTTTCATCAAGAGGCTTTTGAGTTCCTCTTCACTTTCTGCCATAAGGGTGGTGTCATCTGCATATCTGAGGTTATTGATATTTCTCCCGGCAATCTTGATTCCAGCTTGTGCTTCTTCCAGCCCAGCGTTCCTCATGATGTATATCATGTTAAATAAGCTGTATGTTAAATAAACTGTATATAAGTTAAATAAGCAGGGTGACAATATACAACCTTGACGAACCCCTTTTCCTATTTGGAACCAGTCTGTTGTTCCATGTCCAGTTCTAACTGTTACTTCCTGACCTGCATACAGGTTTCTCAAGAGGCAGGTCAGGTGGTCTGGTATTCCCATCTCTTTCAAAATTTTCCAGTTTATTGTGATCCACACAGTCAAAGGCTTTGGCATAGTCAATACAACAGAAATAGATGTTTTTCTGGAACTCTCTTGCTTTTTCCATGATCCAGCAGATGTTGGAAATTTGATCTCTGGTTCCTCTGCCTTTTCTAAAACCAGCTTGAACATCTGGAAGTTCACTGTTCACGTATTGCTGAAGCCTGGCTTGGAAAATTTTGAGCATGACTTTACTAGCATGTGAGATGAGTGCAATTGTCAGCTATCAAGAAAAACTCAGAATGTTTATTTCTTTATTTACCATGATATATGGAGTAGTAAGAAATAGAAAATTAGAAAGTTTACTGTAAAATTTGTGCTGTAAAGTCCACATCTTTAACCCTATTTTGCTGGTTTAAAATCACATACGTTCCTTACCATCGTAAAAATCTTCTGCTTCATTATTCAGTGTTTAAAGCTTAAAGATTCTGTGAAAGTTTTTTCTTT
This sequence comes from Moschus berezovskii, assembly GCF_049115385.1. Lineage (NCBI taxonomy): Eukaryota > Metazoa > Chordata > Mammalia > Artiodactyla > Moschidae > Moschus > Moschus berezovskii. Next base: position 74,968,065 of record NC_142469.1, on the reverse strand, counting down.
TTACCTTGATATGTCTGAAGCACTTGTTTTTCTAGTTTTCTATAGCCATGGGATCCTTTTCCAGTACGTTCTTAAATAGATTGCCAGGTAACTTATTTATTGAAGTTTCTATAGTTGAGGGGGAGGGATAAGTGGGGAACACAGAGAGGTTCATTTCCATCACTTTATTTTCTCCTTCCTTAAAAAATGCAACTCTGGGAGTTCCCTGGTTGCCTAGTGGTTAGGATTTGGTGCTTTCACTTAGGTTCAATCCCTGGTCAGGGAACTGAGATCTCACAAATTGCTTAGTGTGGGTAGATGGGTTTCGGGGTGGAGGGAGCAACTCTAAGGCAAAGTGACTGGTTCAGACTTTATACATGAAAACAACAATGTGAACAGATTAGACTTATATAAATTTTAGGTTTAGAAAAGACTTGAGGTATTCTTTATTTTTCTTTTTTTAAAATTTATTTATTGTTAATTGAAGGCTAGAATTGAGGTATTCTTGTTGTAGGGTGAATTTTATGTCATGCTTGCTTACACAGTGAACGGTAGGGCTGGAGAAAGGCTGATTTCTTCTGACTTCCAGTAGAATCTTTTTTCCCCATACATTTTCCTGTAATAATAGCCTAAAAAATACTCTTTCCTGGGACATTAGTATGGACAAACAATGATGACAGCACTTGAGATGGGAGGATGGGATAGTAAGCTGTTGGAGATAAAGTGAGGACATTTATAACATGACTCATAGACTAGTAGCCCAAAGTGAGGATGGGGTGGCCGCTTAGGAGGCAGTCAGTAAAATGTCAGTCTCTCTTCCCTCTGTACTCACTCCATAGCTTCTTGCAATCCACTGATTAGGGTTGAAAATGGCACAATGAATTATGCAAAAGCTATTTCTGCAGCAGGAGCTGTCTTGCAGCCTAATGCACAGATGGAAAGATCCTCTTTTAATCATTGTTCCCATAACACTTGGAAGCTTTTTGAGGAATAAGCACTCAGAAGTGGAAGTGAATGGCCTTCAACAGTAAATGAGTTCCTTCTGCAGAGAGGAACTGAAATGTATTTATATGCAGATGGTTGCCCTGTGTTTGAATGCTCATCCATGTCATCTGAGATTCAAGCCAAACATCTCTTGAAATGCTTGGGTTTGAGATGGTTCTTCTGGAGGAATTACTTCTGCCCGGGCTGACCCAACATTATTATTTTTCTTCAGAAATGGCGACAAGTGTTTAAATGCCAATTCATGAAGATATGCAAATTACATCTTTTTCTGATCTTTAGTTACTACTGAAGAGACTGAATTAGTTAGCATCCCCTTACTTTTATTAGCATAATATTAATGCAAATCATTAGCAAAGGCTTTTTAGGAAGGAAAGCAGAACCATCCATGGAAAGCAATTCAAAGCAGTGTTTATGTCCTCAGTTAAGAAGGAGAAACATTTATGACTACATTTCTTACTTTGGTATCTGTGCCAAGGACCACCCAACTGGGCCTTTTTTGGTACTTGCTTCTAAAATCAGCAACACCTTGGAGATTTCACTTGCAGATCAAGAATCAATCAGGAAAAGGCCCAAAGGTTATATGTGGGTACAAAGGTTTTATGCTGGTACCTGTATCATGATTCAGATACCACTAAGAATGTGTACTATAGCGTATATTTCTAAGAGATTGCTTTTTAAAATATGGGAGGAAAAGGTAAATGAATGTTATTCATTGGACAATTCAAGGTATAGTAAAAGACTGACTTAAAACTATTCCCAGCAAAGGGGTTAATATAAAGAGGACACTGATTAATTCTTTATTTACTTGGAGGAAATGGGCTTAAATTGGAGGGAAGTAAAGTTGAATCAAATAACAGGAAGACACTGTTGGCTCTGGGGAGAGCTTTATAAAATTAGAATGAGGTAGAGCAAGAGCCTGGAATCTCCCTTCTTATTGCCTCTTGTTGTGATACAAGCATTTTGTATACTTCTGTGCATCTGTGTCTGCCTCTAACTGGACTGAGCTCTGCAGCACCTGCTATCTGCACTGCTCATTTGCATGGAGTCAGTGTTCCCTGGACTATTATTTTCCTATGTGTTTTATCTATTCTGATACCTTGTAAACTCTTAGGGATCAGAGGTGAGGCCCTGTACGGCTTTGGACTTCAACTTGTATGTGTGCATGCCAAATCTCTTCAGTTGTATCCAACTCTTTGTGACCCTATGGACTATAGCCCCCCAGATTCCTCTGTGGAGGAGGGGTTCTTGTGCGGTTCTCCGTGCAAGAATACTGGAATAGGTTGCCATGTCCTCCTCCAGGGGATCTTCCCGACCCAGGAGTTGAGCCCATGTCTCTTATGTCTCCTACATTGGTAGGTGGGTTCTTTTCCACTAGCACCACATGGGAAACCCTCAGCTTGTATAGTACCTTGCAGCTAATGAGGAGCCAGTATTTGTTGAATGAATTTGTGAATCACAAGTTGGTTATTTTTTTATTATCAAGTGAGAACTCAAGTTCTATAGCATCATTCCACCAAAACATTGAAGTGTTGACCTAATTCCAATTCCACTGTTCTTTCCATTGTCCACTTCATTACTTGAATGGAAAATATAGTTAATTATGTAGATTAAGTAGGCTTCTCTGGTGCCACAGTGTTAAAGAACCCACCTGCCAATGCAGGAGACATTAGAGATTCAGGTTCGATCCCTGGGTGGGGAAGATCCCCTGGAGAAGGAAATGGCAACCCACTCCAGTATTCTTGCCTGGAAAATTCCATGGATAGAGGAGCATGGCAGGCTACAATTCATGGGGTTGCACGGAGTTGGACCCAGCTAAAGTAACTTAGTAGGCAGGCAATAGCATAACGAAGACCAAAGATTGAATGTAGGCCATATTCAGTGAAACTTTCTATTCACAAAGCTATTGGATTAAGAAATTTACATTCCTGTATTAGATTGGTTGGCATATGCTTAGAGTTTCACAAGTATTTCTAGTAAGAGCTTTGTATTTACTTTATAGAACCATCTTCAGCAAATAACTAAAGCCCTTTATGAGATGAGGACACTTAATAGTTGGCCCCCAAACATCTAAGTTGAAAAAGAACTAGAAAAATTCTGAGTCTTGGATGTTTACTGTGCAGTGTCTGATGGCCTAGATCTTTCTAACTTACTCTGACAAGATAGTAAAGGAAGTTTATCTTTGATCCCATCATCCTCCCTGACTACCATACCCTTCAGTTCAGTTCAGTTCAGTCGCTCAGTCGTGTCCGACTCTCCGCGACCCCATGAATCACAGCACGCCAGGCCTCCCTGTCCATCACCAACTCCCGGAGTTCACTCAAACTCATGTCCACAGAGTCAGTGATGCCATCCAGCCATCTCATTCTCCGTCGTCCCCTTCTCCTCCCGCCCCCAACCTTTCCCAGCATCAGAGTCTTTTCCAGTGAGTCAACTCGTCGCATGAGGTTGCCAAAGTATTGCAGTTTCAGCTTTAGCATCAGTCCCTCCAATGAACATCCAGGATTGATCTCCTCTAGAATGGATTGGTTGGATCTCCTTGCAGTATAAGGGACTCTCAAGAGACCATACCCTTGGTGCCCTGCATAAATACCACCTTCTGCCTTAGGGGCACTACATCCGTTTGTCTTTTCCTTGTAGAACTTACTCAGATTCTGTTCTGTCTCAAGAGGCTCATTCTCTAGTCAGTGACCCTCTTGCTAATCTCGTCTGCAGTGTTAGCTTCCTGAAACACAGTTCTTTCTTCCACCTCTCTTTCCTGGCAACAGGGGCCATGGGTGGCACCCCTGGCTAGGACGTGAATTCCTGGGAGTCTTGGCCTGTACAGAATATGGGATTCATTAGAGATGGCAACTCAGCAGATGACCTTTCGGAAAGAGATATCACTCAGTCTGGATTGTTTCTTTGTAGGGACTGGGCAGAAAGGAGAATCCATGTATGGGGTAGTAGGGTCAGCGGTAGAGAGCAAGAGGAATGGCAGTGGGAGACTGGAGTCCTTGAGCTGGACCTTGATTTATCATCAGCTTTTTATAGAATACCAACAGCTTTGGCCATAGCTAGGGAGGGAACTCTTGTGAATTTCTTAGCTTGTTTTAAATTCCCACAAGGAATGGCATTTTGGAACCAGATGCCATATTACTTTTGGTGAAGTGGGAATATTGCTGCCCCATGTAAGTGACAGGTTGACAGTAGGCTTGCATAAGCCTGATGATGAGCTGGAGACTCTCAGACTTCCTAAGAGGACTGGGAGAGGAATTCAACCAGGACAGGTGCATAAACTTAAATCCAGCTTGAAGGATTTAATCCCCCCAGAATTTGATGTGGCAGAATTGGATTTGATTTAGTCTTCCCAGAATTTGATTTACCAGAGCTCTGTGTGCCCATAACTGTGCTGGATGATGTGGGAATCCCGTTGGTTAGGTTTTCTTTTTTAAATTTATTCATTTATTTTTGGCTGTGCTGGGTCTTTGTTGCAGCGTGCGGGTTTTCCCTAGTTGCAGTGAGCAGGGGCTGCTCTCTAGTTGTTGCATGGGCCTCTCATGCTGTGGTTTCTCTTGCTGCAGACCCAGGCTCTAGGGCGTGGGCTCAGTAGTTGTGGTACACGGGCTTTGATACCCAGCGCCTTGTGGAATCTCTCTGATCAGGGATCGAATCCATGTCCTCTGCATTGGCAGGTGGATTCCTAACCACTGGACCACCAGGGAAGTCCTAGTTATCTTTTCATATTTATATTTTTTCTTTCCCTTCTGCAGGTTCCCATAATTTTTCCCATAAAGCCCTTGCCCATTCCTCTCTGACTTTTGGACTTTGTTCCTGTCCTCTAAACAGAGCTCAGCGACTTTGACTCAAAACGTGAGATTTTTGTTTTGTTCTGTTTTTTCCTTCAAAAATTAGGATTAAAGCCCCCACCCCCAGGCAGCATTTTACTATTAGAAATTGCCTTTAGTTTCCATGTTTTATTTTATATTTAATGTCTTTTTGAGGCTGCTGCTGCTGCTGCTGAGTCACTTCAGTCACGTCGGACTCTGTGTGACCCCATAAACGGAAGCCCACCAGGCTTCCCTGTCCCTGGGATTCTCCAGGCAAGAACACTGGAGTGGGTTGCCATTTCCTTCTCCAATGTGTGTTCATATCTGTCTTATGTTGAGTCAGCTCAGATTCTGAAGCATACCAAGAAAAAAGTGGTCTCAGATAATCTCATTGAAAAAGGAAAAAAAAATATCCTGTAATATTCAAATAGTCTACTTTGTAACTGACTTCTGAAAACATTTAGTGGAAAATGTTACAGATGAATTATTTCTAAGCTTGGCTAAATTATTTCAAGAGCTGGAAATTATTTCTTCAACACCCCCTTCCATCTCCTTGGTACAGCTGACTTTTAGTACCTGGCTTATGAAATACTTACTGGTAGAGCATTATAGTCTTCAAAGATCATTTGGAACTATCCATAAAATTACACTTTGCAGCCTAAGTGAAGCAGCTTTCTTTTTCCTACCCAGGTATTTGCCACACAGTTACTGCTGTTTTAAATTGTTCTGCTCTTACTACTCACCAGCATTACTTTGAAATGATGTAGAAATATGTGTCTTCTCCCTTTTTATTGTGGAGCATAAACACAGACATCCTTCCACTTCGAGCATTTTTTTCAGTGTTTGTCTATAGTGGTCCTTATGCTGACTGATGGAAGCTTGGTTTTATGCCACTGTGGCCCCACTGAGATAAATGATTTCCCAACCTTATTGTAACAAACAATCACAAAGGACTGAAAAGAGCTTAATAATAGTGCCCCCAGCTTTTCCACAGTATATGCCTGTGCATTTAGCTTCAGTTATTATCAAAAGGTTTTGTTTTAAATCCAATCTTGCCTTGTGTCCATGTTTTTATTGGCATAGGAAAATTGATGTTAATATGTATATAAAGTCTTATAGAAAGGCAAGAGAGTGGCCCATAGAAATAAGTGAAACCATTGTCCAACAGTATTCTAAAATATTAGTGTTCATAGTTTTGTGTTACATCAACAAATATTTTGTTAGTACTTATGTGATGGTGTGGGCTTCCCAGGTGGCTCATGGTAAAGAATCCACCTGCCAGTGAAAAAGATGCAGGTTTGATCCCAGGGTCAGGAAGACCCCCTGGAGAAGAAAATAACAACCCACTCCAGTATTCTTGGAAAATACCATGGGCAGAAGAGCCTGGCAGGCTACAGTTGATGGGGTCACAAAAGAGTCAGACACGACTGGGTGACTGAAACAGCAACAGTGTGTGATGGTAGGCTTTATGAATCAATAGCAGCTTACTTTATGAATTGGAGGGGGATATCAGAAAATTGTAGTTTGTCAGTCTGTAGTCAGTCAATGCCCAGAATGAGTGTCCTGGCCACCAGTTAAACATCTATCCTGGATCCTAGATCTTGAAGTATATTGTTAAGTTTTTTATGTGAGAGAGTTGCACGTTGGTGAAAATTTATCTGTTTGCATTAACGTATTTTTAAGGCATGTGGTTAACTGTAATGTTGAGATTGTAAACTAATGGAGGGCATGATAGGGGACTTTTGAATGAGGAGTTGAAGCATATTAGAGAAGATGGGAAGACTTTTGGTCTTTTACCTCTGAAAACATGTTGAGAACTTGACTCCTCAGAAGGAAAAAAGCACAGCTTTGAAACCCAAAAGGCAAAAAATTCGATTTTTCAAGAGCAATAAAAAATAAATAGGTATAAGCTTGATGACAGTTTTGGGTGTAATAGCTACCTTTGAAGCCTCACAACTTTTGTGAGAAAAGAATTAGGCATTAGACAGTTGTGAGAAAACCAGACTCTGACTCAGGAAAGAGTAGCCTATGGAACCTAGGGACCCGTGTGAGTGGGCTTCAGGCAAATCTAGGAGGACTGTGGCAAGCAGTGCTAGGGAGATGGAGGGGTCCCGGGATGGGCTGTGGAGGTAACCTAAGTTATTGATCTGAATTTGCGGAAATGGTTATTTGGGCAGAGGTTGAAGTGGAGGTGAGTGGATGGTGGCAGTTAGAGAGGAAGTGAAATTCTGAGGAAGGAAAGGTGAACCACAGCAGGGCCTGAAGCGTGTTAGGGGCAATGCTAAAGCAGAGGTCATGACCCAGAGGCCCTTTTTGAGAGTTGTCTGGGCTGCTGGTTTGGTGAGGAACTGGAAAATTCCACCTTTGCCTACTGTCAGTATCATTTCTATTCTCTCTGACAACACAGACTTGAGTAGTTTGGTTGAACAGACATCTCTTATAAGGTGCCCAACACACTGCAGGCATTCAACAAATATTTTATTTGTTTTAGCAATTAAGTTGACAGGATGGAACCAGGGAATGTGTGCTTAAAAAACTGTATGCCGGTGCTTGTTTGTGACTTAATATTAGGTACAGTCTGATAGGAAAATGGCTGTTTTATATGTTTCATATAAGAAAGCCCACTTTCAAATTAAATGCTCAAGAGTTACAGAGGCATAGAACAATTACCTATTAATTACCTTTTAGGGTTTCCTGATGACTAATTTCTTTATTGTCTACTTTTCATGTCCCTGTTTTATTCCTTCATAGTTTTGTGCAATTGAATAAGAAACACCTTAGAAATTAAAAGGAGGATGTTGTTTCAGAGGCAACGATAATTCAGTAATTATTAATCAAACAGTTCCCAAGCATCTGCTATGGTAAATGGATGGCTAAACCCAGGGACACCCAGATGAAAAAACAACAGCAGCAAAAAAAAAACAAAAAAAACAAAACCAGAAAGAACTTTGTAGATACTTGCCCCTTGCCCCAAGGAACACACAGTGTAGTGGTAGAAATACAAGTGTGGGTAACACAGTCTGAGTTGTGGTCAGGGCTGGCGGGAGACTGAAGGAGCAAGGAAATGTCTTTCTTTATTCCAACCCCTGTGGAAAAAGGTGCCGAGATATGGCAGGTGGAAAACCGATCCAACTGGAGAGCTGCCAAATGCCACGTGGCTGCTGATGTTGCACCTCCAGATGTTTCACAACTAAGCAGAACAAGGAAAGGCCAGAATTCTGGATTCGAGCTGTGTCAGGTGCATCCCAGTGTCAGGTAGATACATGTCCTGGTGATGGAGAATTGAGATTGAGTGGAGTGCATATGCAAACTCAGTCCCGTGTGCTTTGAAGCAGTCTTTCAAGATCTTGACATTTCACGTTAAAGTCCCACTTCGGATCTCTCTAGCCTTGTCTTGGAAAATGACTTTGATGTTAAGATCCCTGGCTCCCATTTGGCTACTTGTTGAGGCGTGTCTCCAGTTGAGGAAGGAAAAACTGCCTCTTGAGAGAGATTGGGGGAGCTCAGAACAAAGAGGATCTCACATCTACTGAGAAGAAGCCCTCAAAAATAGGAAAGTCCTATGTCTAGTGGTTGGTGTTATCCCATGATTTCCCTTTTACATAACCTGTGTCTCTACTTAAAAGGGAAGGGAGTTTTTCCAGCTTACTCTGGTTGCCTCATGATGCTTCCACGTGCCTTTCTGTCTCGTACCTTTTCTCCTTCCTTTCTCCTTCCTGGTGGTTGTGACTGCCGCCTGATAGCCTTATTCTGTTAGTGATATTCACATATGGGTTGGTTCTACCATAGTGTTTTTGTAAAAGTGATCCAAGTTTTCAAAGCTTTCTCTCAGCAACCTTACTAATGTGCTGCTCTTCCCAGCTTGACTTGGGCAGTGTTGGGTAAATGCTGCATCATCAGTTCATTTGTTCATCGTTTTGCTTTGTGTCAAAGTTGGGTGGATGCTCTGTGATGACTATAGCAGTGTGCTATGCAGATGTTAAGTGATTTTTATTTTTAAAGAAAAAGCTGAAAGAAATAATGAGTAAATTTTATCTCCACCCCTCCACCCCATGGGCTTCCCTGATGGTTAAAAATCTGCCTGCAATGCGAAAGATTTGGATTCAATACCTGGGTCAGGAAGATCCCCTGGAGAAGGGAATGGCAAGCCACTCTAGTATTCTCGCCTGGAGAACCCCATGGACAGAGTGGGTGCTACAGTCCATGGGGTTGCAAAGAATTGGACTCAACTGAGTGATTAGCACTAGGATTAACACAAGTACTACTGCTTCCCCCACTCCACTCCCCCAAATGAAAGGGTTAAAATGTGCAAAGGATAAAAGTAAGCTTAGCTGGATTGTGAAAACTGGTGTGTTTCTAAAACTGTAGCAGTCGGGTCGGAAAGAAGATGTGAGGAACTTTTCTCCTGGGCTCTGAAGGCTGCCTGGGAGTGGGGAAAGAAAGGCCAGAGAGGGATTGCTTCCTAATCAACTTCTTCCTGCCTTAAGGCATTGTCAGTGTTCTTTCTTCCTGGTGTCAGAGCCACTTCTAATAATTACTGCTTTCAACTAAACAATAGTAGGCATTCAGTTCACAGGGAAAAAGAAATGACATGGGTCATTCATAGGCTGCAGTTCTTCCTAGTCACTCAAATTCAATGTAGTCTGATGGACAAGGCCATTATGGAGTATTAATAGCTTTACCATCTCAGATGGCAGTGATTACTTCTTTAATATCACTGATAAAATGAAAGAGAAAAATCTACATATCAGAAGCACTTTCCCCCCCAGCCTAGAGGTAATGTAGATCCAGAGTGAATGTTTAAAACATTTTAAACATCTTTGAAACAAAGTTTTAAGAAAAAATGTATATTTGAAGTCGTGCCCTGCTGCTGCTGCTAAGTCGCTTTAGTAGTGTCCGACTCTGTGCGACCCCATAGATGGCAGCCCACCAGGCTCCCCTGTCCCTGGGATTCTCCAGGCAAGAACACTGGAGTGGGTTGCCATTCCCTTCTCCAATGCATGAAAGTGAAAAGTGAAAGTAAAGTCGCTCAGTGATGTCCGACTCTTTGCAACCCCATGGACTGCAGCCCACCAGGCTCCTCTGTCCATGGGATTTTCCAGGGAAGAATACTGGAGTGGGTTGCCAGTGCCTTCTCCAAGTCGTGCCCTAGCATGGCACAAATCACATTTTAGAAAATGCATTGGAAAAGGTTTCTCATGCATTTTAAAGAGGTATGATTTGATTGTTAAATGTATTTTTCTCTAGATAAGTGTAGTGATCATTTAAAAACATTAATTATAGGCTGTGTCAACAAGATCACTTTTGGTTTCTCTATGTGTAATACAAACTCACAAAGACTGGAACACTGGATGTGAAAAAAGTAAATTCTACCCTTTCCAGTCTATTTGGTATAATGACTGCAGAAGAAGAAATGAGGACGCCAATTTTGGTTCCACCATCACGTTGCTGAGATTTTGAAGAAGATTTAGCCCTGGCAACTCATTACCTCATCTAGAAAATGATCAGTTCAGTTCAGTTCAGTCGCTCAGTCGTGTCCGACTCTCCGCGACCCCATGAATCACAGCACGCCAGGCCTCCCTGTCCATCACCAACTCCCGGAGTTCACTCAAACTCATGTCCACAGAATCGGTGATGCCATCCAGCCATCTCATTCTCCGTCGTCCCCTTCTCCTCCCGCCCCCAACCTTTCCCAGCATCAGAGTCTTTTCCAGTGAGTCAACTCGTCTCATGAGGTGGCCAAAGTATTGGAGTTTCAGCTTTAGCATCAGTCCCTCCAATGAACATCCAGGATTGATCTCCTTTAGAATGGACTGGTTGGATCTCCTTGCAGTATAAGGGACTCTCAAGAGTCTTCTCCAACACCACAGTTCAAAAGCATCGATTCTTCGGCGATCAGCTTTCTTCACAGTCCAACTCTCACATCCATACATGACCACGGGAAAAACCATTGCCTTGACTAGATGGACCTTGGTCGGCAAAGTAATGTCTCTGCTTTTTAATATACTATCAAGGTTGGTCATAACTTTCCTTCCAAGGAGCAAGCGTCTTTTAATTTCATGGCTGCAATCAGCATCTGCAGTGATTTTGGAGCCCAAAAAAACAAAGTCTGACACTGTTTCCACTGTTTTTCCATCTATTTCCCATGAAGTGATGGGACCAGATGCCATGATCTTTGTTTTCTGAATGTTGAGCTTCAAGCCAACCTTTTCACTCTCCTCTTTCACTTTCATCAAGAGGCTTTTGAGTTCCTCTTCACTTTCTGCCATAAGGGTAGTGTCATCTGCATATCTGAGGTTATTGATATTTCTCCCAGCAATCTTGATTCCAGCTTGTGCTTCTTCCAGCCCAGCGTTCCTCATGATGTACTCTGCATATAAGTTAAATAAGCAAGGTGACAATATACAACCTTGACGTACACCTTTTCCTATTTGGAACCAGTCTGTTGTTCCATGACTGGTTCTAACAGTTGCTTCCTGACCTGCATACAGGTTTCTCAAGAGGCAGGTCAGGTGGTCTGGGATTCCCATCTCTTTCAGAATGTTCCACAGTTTATTGTGATCCACACAGTCAAAGGCTTTGGCATAGTCAATGAAGCAGAAATAGATGTTTTTCTGAAACTCTCTTGCTTTCTCCATGATCCAGCGGATGTTGGCAATTTGATCTCTGGTGCCTCTGCCTTTTCTAAAACCTGCTTGAACATCTGGGAGTTCACGGTTTACATACTGCTGAAGCCTGGCTTGGAGAATTTTGAGCATGACTTTACTAGCGTGTGAGATGAGTGCAATTGTGCGGTAGTTTGAGCATTCTTTGGCATTCCCTTTCTTTGGGATTGGAATGAAGACTGACCTCTTCCAGTCCTGTGGCCACTGCTGAGTTTTCCAAATCTGCTGGCATATTGAGTGCAGCACTTTCACAGCATCATCTTTCAAGACTTGAAATAGCTCAACTGGAATTCCATCACCTCCACTAGCTTTGTTCCTAGTGATGCTTTCTAAGGCCCACTTGACTTCACATTCCAAGATGTCTGGCTCTAGGTCAGTGATCACATTATCGTGACTATCTTGGTCGTGAAGATCTTTTTTGTACAGTTCTTCTGTGTATTCCTGCCACCTCTTCTTAATATCTTCTGCTTCTGTTAGGTCCATACCATTTCTGTCCTTTATCGAGCCCATCTTTGCATGAAAAGTTCCCTTGGAATCTCTAATTTTCTTGAAGAGGTCTCTTGTTTTTCCTATTCTGTTGTTTTCCTCTATTTCTTTGCATTGATCACTGAGGAAGGCTTTCTTATCTCTCCTTGCTATTCTTTGGAACTCTGCATTCAGATGCTTATATCTTTCCTTTTCTCCTTTGCTTTTCGCCTCTCTTCTTTTTACAGCTATTTGTAAGGCCTCCTCAGACAGCCATTTCGCTCTTTTGATGGGATAGGTTTAAATCTCTAAGGTCCAATAACATTCTAAAGCTTACACTTCAATAAATATGGCTTTATGTAAAATATACTTGGTCATTACGGTTGAAAAGTCGTGATCTCAAAAAGAACTTTTTTGGGGGCACCTTAAAAACAGAACAACAACAAAAAAACAAAACAAAAATAGCCTTATCCTCATATCTCTCAACCCAGTCCCTTCTTTCCCTGTGTTGGAGGTTAAAGTAGAATAAGAAGCATGAAAGAGAGTATACTTCTTTTAGAAAGGATCTTGTAAGAATATAAAACCAAATCCTAGCATCAAAGGACTTCAAGAAAGCAGACTTTGAGCCATAAAAATGCTTCTAGAAGGAGCAGGACTGAGAGACTGGATGTGAAGTATGACTGTTGATGGGGTGTTGTGCACAAAGTAGAGATTGGATCATGTAGTTAAATATGAGTTCAAAGAAGTGTCCTAGTTCTAAATAAATGCCTTGAGATGCTTTTAGGAAGAGGTACAGATGGCAAAGGAGCATTAAAGAAAATACCCATTTTCAAATACACTGACCAAAAGGGGAAGCTTAGAATTTCTGCCCATTGTGCATGATGGATAAAAGTGGATGATGGAAGACATTGGTGAGGCAGGGGTTTTTAAATATGCTTTTATTCTTTGTCATTGTAGTATGAATTAAATATGGATATATCATTGGAGTAAGTCCCAGTTTTGATGAAAGGCCGTAAAACTAAACTAAAATAAACAAAGAAGTAGGTCAAGAGTCACTGGGAAAGCATGTCTATTTCTTTCAGTAAGGCTTTCTGGAACATTGCCCACAGAATTGAAAAGTGCTTTCTCAGATCCATTAGGTGTTTTTGAGAAATCCTGGAGCAGCGATTTTCAAAGTGTGGCCATGGAATACCTGAGGCTCTTGAGACCCTTCAAAGAGTCTAGAAGATCAGAACTGTTTTCATAATAACCCAAGCTGTTAACTGGCCTTGTTCATTCTGATGCTCTCCTGAGAATACAGTGGTGTTTCCCAGAAACTACATGACTTAGAATATCTCAAAAGAGTAAACGCAGAGGGAGATGGGAGAATCCATATGTCTTCTATTAAACTAAACATTAAAAACAGTTTCAAAAATGTAAAACAGAGCTACTTATCTATTTTTTTAAAAAAAATATAGGGCTTCTCCCCACCTCTCCCCGCAATGTTATTTATGATGTTTTCTTAAATAACATCTTAAATATAAGATTATTTCTTCTTATTAAATGAATTAGTATTTAAAGTTTTTTTTTTTAAGTTTTAAGATCTAATAGTGTACATATCAATAAATATAATCTATCTCAAAAACTCTTTGGAAGCCCTTGAAAATTAGGAAGTGTGTAAAGGAGCCCTGAGACCAAAGGTTTAAGAATGACCGTCCTTAGAGGATAAGCAGTTTCTCTGAACCTTAGAAGAGGACAAAGGTGACTTTATTAAACTGTGGGAGAGGCAGTTATCTGTAGTTATCAGTTACACAAATGTTAGCAATGATACTAATTTGAGTGTCTTCTCCTTGGTTACCTCTAAGGTCGTTCCTCAGTAGGAATTCTTACTTGATGTTGTTTTCTTTAGTTGCTAGGTCATGTCCAACGCATCTGTGACTCCATGGACTGTAGCCTTCCAGGCTCCTCTGTCCATGGAATTTTCCAGGCAAGAAAACTGGAGTGAGTTGCCATTTCCTTCTCCAGGGGATCTTTCCCACCCAGGAAGCGAATCCACATTGCCTGCATTGGCAGGCAGATTCTTTACTGCTGAGGCACCAGGGAAGCTCTTATTTGATGACTTACAACAAAGCCATCAAGGCTGTTGGCATTCTTTCCATTTTATAGATAGCAGCAAGTTAGAATCAGAGGAGTGATTTCCTCCAGGGATCATGAAAGAAAGTTAAGGAAAGCTGGAATTATTTGGTGCTTAGGATTCCCAGTCCTGTATGTTTCCCCATCATTTCACTGATTGCAGTGGTACTAGGATGAATCATGAGTGTTCTTCTAGCAGACCATAGCGAAGTGCATGGTAAAGTCTGCCTCCTTTTGGAGGACAACTTCTGTCAGATCAGTTTAAGATTTCTACGGCAAAATAAATAACAGGTATCGCTAATACCCTGAATGATGTCAGTACATTTGAAATTCACTCACCGAGTAGAAAAAAAAAGAAATTACAGAAAAATGGGAGAAAATACACCTGGGGAAAATACAAGGAAACAGATCCCCAATTTTTGTCAACACAGCATGAAGACATGCTGCAAGAGAATAACACACCATGAAGGCCCAGGGGACAGTGGGGGCCTGTAAAGTTGAGTATTTGCTGGTATGTTAGTGCCCAGGGAAAAAGAGCCCAAGTGATAATACTGTGAGGTAATGCCTTGTCCAGCAGACTAAGAAGCAGTTTCTTTTAGAGGAGTGTCTAGTTCTGTAGTTCTAGTTGTAAAAAGGTGAGAAGTGGTGGAGTTGGGGAAGAGTGTTCATGGGATATTTTGCACATAGGATTCTGGGTGGGAGTGAGGAAGAATGAAAGGAGAATTAGCGTTGGCAGTGAGTCAGGTGGAGGTAATTCGTAGTTGCTTGTGGTGGGGCAAACTGTGTTTCTCTGATTTGAGCACCATGTGTTGGCTGGGATCTTTTGGAAATACAGAATATCTCTGCTCCATACTTCATTATGTCTAGCAGATGTTGCTTTTATGTGTTTGAGTTCAATTTGCAGAATGAACATGGTGTCGTAAAAGCATACTTCTGAAAACAGAAGAGAGGAAACCAGTTAACTGGCCTGTTACCAGGACAATTTTAAGAAGGGACAGGCGTTTAGTTGTGGCCTGTCTGAACTACAAAAGTGAGAATAATCTAAGAAGAAAACCAGTGACATGACATGTTTATTGATGTACACTGTAAATAAGGAATGTTCAGTCACATTTTTAGAAAAAATGTAAAATATTCAGCAGCTGATTAAGGAGGGGACTCTCACTGGATGGTTGCCTCCTTCCAACACTCCATCCCCTAATATTTAAAAAAGAAATTGTTTTCTTGCAAAATTTGCCAGTGATCCAAAATAAACAAAATAAAATCTTCCCTTTCCATGACTCAATGTCTTCAGGTTATTACAACAAACCTTTTCAGCTTTTGAATCTTAATAGAGTCAAAATATTGAGTCAGTTCATTAGCACTAAATGATTAGATTTTTGCTTTATGCATGTTTTGAAAGCAGGCCTTGATATAGAAGGTTTATTTACGTAATAGTGCTATTGCTCAATGCCCTTGCATTTTTCTGCACATGCTATCTTAATGGAAATTTACTGGAAAATTCTTGCCAGAATAAACACATTCCTTCAGGAGCGAAAGGCTTAATGTACTTTTCGTTCAACGGCACTTCTTTCCTGTGAGCAGATAAAACACATTATTTGGCATTCGTCATTATACTTCACACAGTCCACAGTTCTCATCATGGGGCTAAGGTTGTAGAAAATAGGAATATAGTAGACAACCTTAAAATGAGAGGTAAAACAAAAGCAAGGAAGGGTATCCATATATCTGACATGAAATCAAATGTGAATGTGGCAGATACTCTATAAAATTAGTTTGAGCTAGTCCTGATAAAGCAGGATTAAGGATTATGAACCAGTTGATTATGATCAGTTGAGCTGGTGATCACAGAAATAAAAAATATAGTTTACTTTTCATTTCTAAGAGAAAGAGAGCATTTTCATTTGCATCTTAATTTAAGAATCAGAAGTGTAACCCCTAAGTGGAGGCCACTGATAGTATCATGGCCGCTGGGTGAGAGAAAGGACCAGAGTGGGATATAAGGATGTGAACAGGAGCTGGGGCAGGGAGGGAGACAGTGTCTCTGAATTAAGGGATGGGGAGGCAAACAATGCACAGTGGAGACTAGAGGAAAGAGATTCACACAAATGCGCCTAGACTTCCTCCTGTTGGCCCTCATCTAACACCGACCCCCGCCATCACCACCCCAGGACTGCTACTGGAGCGAGATGATAGGAATTGTTCCATTAATAAAGTATGTAGTCAAGACAGAACCGTTTTTACAGGGATAAAACTGGCCAATTAGCATACTACAGTTAAGTCAGTTATATTGCATTTATTTGCTGCGATAGGTAATTAACTTCTTTGACTTTTTCTGAGAAGTCAGTTGGAATTAAACTACTGGGTAGATTCCACCAGAGTTTAGTGACCTTCTTCCTTATGCCATATTAAATCCTACTATTTTAAATAATTATGGGAAAGGCCAGTTTCAATATGAAAATGTTCTTCTTTAATAAGAATTTGTTTTATTGCATTTCTTTCTATTTTCTCTATTTGCAGTAAGTAAAACCAGTCTAACAAGAGTGTATCACTTTGTAATATCCTCTTGGGAGATTAAAAAAGTGATTTGAAATTAGAATAATAAAATACTCGTTTACCAATTATTCAGTTCGGTTCAGTCGCTCAGTCGTGTCCGACTCTTTGCGACCCTATGAATCACAGCACGCCAGGCCTCCCTGTCCATCACCAACTCCCAGAGTTCACTCAGATTCACGTCCGAGTCGGTGATGCCATCCAGCCATCTCATCCTCTGTCATCCCCTTCTCCTCCCACCCCCAATCCCTCCCAGCATCAGAGTCTTTTCCAGTGAGTCAACTCTTCGCATTAGGTGGCCAAAGTATTGGAGTTTCAGCTTTAGCATCAGTCCTTCCAATGAACACCCAGGACTGATCTCCTTTAGAATGGACTGGTTGGATCTCCTTGAGGTCCAAAGTACTCTCAAGAGTCTTCTCCAACACCACAGTTCAAAAGCATCAATTCTTCGGTGCTCAGCTTTCTTTATAGTCCAACTCTCACATCCATACATGACCACGGGAAAAACCATAGCCTTGACCAGACAAGTTGGCAAAGTAATGTCTCTGCTTTTTAATATGCTATCTAGGTTGGTCATAACTTTCCTTCCAAGGAGTAAGTGTCTTTTAATTTCATGGCGGCAATCAGCATCCACAGTGATTTTGGAGCCCCCCAAAATAAAGTCTGACACTGTTTCCACTGTTTCTCCATTTCCCATGAAGTGATGGAACCAGATGCCATGATCTTAGTTTTCTGAATGTGAGCTTTAAGCCAACCTTTTCACTCTCCTCTTGCACTTTCATCAAAAGGCTTTTGAGTTCCTCTTCCCTTTCTGCCATAAGGGTGGTGTCATCTGCTTATCTGAGGTTATTGATATTTCTCCCGGCAGTCTTGATTCCAGCTTGTGCTTCTTCCAGCCCAGCGTTCCTCATGATGTACTCTGCATAGAAGTTAAATAAGCAGGGTGACAATATACAGCCTTGATGTACTCCTTTTCCTATTTGGAACCAGTCAGTTGTTCCATGTCCAGTTCTAACCATTGCTTCCTGACCTGCATCCAGGTTTCTCAAGAGGCAGGTCAGGTGGTCTGGTATTCCCATCTCTTTCAGAATTTTCCACAGTTTATCTCTACTCAAATTATATTTCTAAAAAATTATTGAAAGGGGGAAAACATAGCTGAAAAATTTCCTCCTTCAACTAATAAGGCTTTTCCTCTATCTGAATATAAACAATCATGAAACAATTAAGTATTTCTCTTCTATATGGGTTTTTATTATTAGGCCTTTTAATTCAATTTTGGTAGTAGGTAGGATATGATTTATAAAGAAAAATATAGTTGAAGTTATTAAAAAAACCCACCCTATTCATGTATCCTTTTTTCATAGATTATATTTATAAGCTAAATGTTTAAGAGGTAATTCTCAACTTTTTCAGAATTGCCAATGAATGCATTTTATCACATTTTAAAATATATGTAAGTAATAGGTACATTTATAAGTGTAAAGGTTAAATGTTGCTTTCTAAAATAGGGTGTAACAGTAAACTTAATATACTATCCTTCTATTTATGTTTTGGTTCCAAAAAAATAAAAGGAAAATTCATTCATTTTTTGCAGATATTTGCTGTGTAAAGGTTGACTGAGTTTGATTCATAATTATCAATGATAAAGATGAAATACTGTATAAAATTCAATCCCAATTTTATTAACCTTTAATCAAGATTTAGCCTGTTGCTTTCCAAGAACAAATTTTCAGGATTAAAGGAGCCTTAAAATAATTTAAGTGAAATGGAAATAGAAAAATATTTATCACATAGCTGTTTGTTCATTGCCAAAGTTTTCTATAGAGGATAAAACTTTTCATTCTACAAGCATGTTATAATCGGTAGCCTCTCAAGGTAAGCAGTTTCAAAACAAGCATCTCTTTGGTTTTGTTAAGGAGAACTTGAGTTTCCAAGTTCTCCAGCTTAGTATGATAATATTGTACAAATAGTACTGCTTCCTCATGTACTAAAATGAACCATGTTTTCTTTTGACTTTACAGTAGAAGATATGGCCAGTATACTATGAACCAGGAAGTCACCAAAGTTACAGAAAGACCTCCATTTGATCGATCAAGTTCCCAGGATTCTTTGGATGAACTATCTATGGAAGATTATTGGACTGAACTAGAAAATATCAAGAAATCTCATGAGAACAGACAAGATGATCAAGAGGTGGTGGTTGTCAAAGAGCCTGATGGTAATGATGAAATTAATAAAACTTTTTCTTAGTTTATTTTTGTATGTATTGATGGGAAATGAATACATAGGAAGAAAGAAATTAAAATGAGGAAAACCAGAAAAAAAAATGGTAGTTGCCTTTCAACTTAAAAAATGACTTAATTGTGGTAGATGGCTCCGAGGTTAAAGCGTCTGCCCGCAATGCGGGAGACCAGTTTTAGATCCCTGGGTCGGGAAGATCTCCTGGAGAAGGAAATGCAACCCACTCCACTATCCTTGCCTGGAGAATCCCATGGACAGAGGAGCCTGGTGGGCCACAGTCCATGGGGTCGCAAAGATTTGGACACGACTTCACTTTCACTTATAGATGCAGCTGCCAAATATAAATGATATAAGTAAATTCACTGAGTTTCGGATATGGTTAGACTCTTATTGGCTAAGCTGTATCATAGACTCTCAGGGCTGGACTTGATCTTTGAAATCATCTAACGTCTCTTTAAATTCCATCTGTGGTATCCTAGCCCCATGGTTGTTTGGCCTCAAGTGAGTATAGATGCTGATGATGTTGATGTTTTTCCATTGTTCAGTCAGCTTGAGCTGTTTTGATGGTCTTTATTTTATTGATTTACAATCTGTTCCACACTACCTTTGACTCACTTGTCAATCTGCTTTCTGGAAGAGCAGAGCAAATCTGCTCTGTTGTTTGCATGACAGATTTTCAAATGATTGAGGATAGTTATCTTGTTACTAGACAAATAACTTTTTTCTAGAAGGAAAAAGATTCACAGAAATCAATCCTTGGTGGTGGATTGCAGACCTATCCTAGTCTTGGTCATATTATCTTTCAAACTGTTGTCTTCTAGATTGGCAACAGTGCCACCGTTTAGCCAGCTAAGCTTAGGGTGGAGATTTCGACAGTGAAAGTGGAAGATGGTATTAGCATTTTTAGCCTCCCTATTTACTTCTCATATGTGGTTCATAATTACTGTCATTTCTATCTGCTTTTCCCACAGTCCCCATTATTGTACTTGATATTCTGGAATAAGCATGGAAAAATTTACTTCCCCCTCCCTCTTAAATTTCATGCTCTTTTTAAAAAAATCAACATTAAATTCAAGTAGACACTAGGTTTCTCATGTCTAACTCTGTATCTATTATATTAGCTTTCTTTCCATGCCTTGTGGTGTACAGGCTGATACAGATTCCAAAAAAGAGCCACTGTCAGTACCTTGGGACCCACAGCTAGCTGTGACCTGTTTTTCAAAAGAAGACTTCTTAATGATGCTAAATGACTTAGCATCAAGTTGTTTAGTGCTAAAGTCTGCATAGGTTTTTCTCCTTTGCTATAACATTGCTTGGGGAAAAAAAAAAAAAAAGCAACCATTAATACTTGAAAGAGGAAAGTTGGAGATTTTCCTTCATTTAACATTGATTTGTAAAAGAAAATGATATCCAGCTCATTCTTTTATTTGGGTTCTCTTTCATTTTACTCTCATTCTTTCTCACTTTACCAATCCAGTTGAGTTTATTTGTAATAATAGTATCTTTCAACCTTTCTGATCAATGTTTCAAGATGGCAGCAGCATACCAGTGGCCTGCTGAGTAAGGAGAAAACATTCTGTGGAAAGAAGCACTCAAGCTTGATACATAGCCGTGTGTCAGCTATGTCATAACTCTCCAAGGCTAAAATGGATTCATAAAATGTTGTTCATGATGTGATTATCAAGAATTGGGAGTGTTTCTACACACCTAGACTTTCTTTGACTTCAAATTGTTTGAATCTTACCTCTACTTTTTAATGGAACAAGCCACTCTATTGTAATCTTGTTTACTTCCCTTATGGCAGTATCAGCTTTTTCTGACCATTTATACTGAGTTCTACTTTAATATCTTTAATAATCATGGTGAGTTTTTATGTCAGTGAACAGTTTCTGTTGCCTGGCAGGCAGAATGCCCTGCACTGCCTTATGTTTCTTGAAGTCAAGGTTATTGATACTTTATTTCTGCCCTCATGGAGTCTAGATCGTAGAGAAGCTATAGACAAGCACACTGGTCAGTGCTCCGTTTTGTGCTGTGGGCTATAATGGAGCTCTGAGAAGTTCTTTCCATGTGACATGCTCTTATTTGGTTATGAGGCAACCAGGGCAGCTGTGCTTTAGTTTACAGATGAGAAAACAGAGTCAGCTTGAGGCTAAGTGACTTGACCCAAGTGACATGGCCATCAAGGTGCGGGAATGGAGTATGGACAGATCTTTTGTGTCCCAAGTCCTTGGTTTTTCGATGTCCTCTATAAATGTGGAGCTTGGAGTAAATCTATTCTAGTTGTCATTCAGTTTTTCTACAATCATCAATAAATTTTTTTTTGGCCATGCCTCACAGCAAGTGGGATCTTAGTTCCCTGACCAGGGACTGAACCCTTGCCCTCTGCAGTTGGATCCTAGACCATTGGGAAAGTCTTGAATTGTCAATAGATCTCACACAATATTTGCTTTACTGTTTACTCCCTTTCAGTGTTTTGAATTGATTCAGTTGTTTAATTAGTTTCCTATAATCTACTTTTTTTTTCCTGAAAATAGTTTGCTTTTTTAAAAAAAATTGTAAAGAAAAACAGGACTCTGGTATGCTGACTAGGGGGTTAAAAAATTAATTTGAAATTGATTAGTTCCTGATGTCCAGATGCATTTTACTTCGTTGCCACACTGTCAGCTACAGAGAGCAGAGAAAATAAGCCTTTCCATCAGTTAGGGTCAGACTCTGGGATAGTGCTGAATGTAAGCCAAGAAACAGGGCTTTAATGGCCATCCCCAGCATCGACTTCCTTCTGTAACTTGATGGAAGTAAGTTATCTTTTCATTGCTTGCTCATCTCTAGAAAGGGAACAGTATTATCTTCCCCTAGTTAATCTGCAGGGAAGTTATAGAGGTTAATCACATGTGAAGTCATTTAAAAATTTTAATTGAGTATATATGAAATGGATCTAAAATTTGATATCTTTATGGCTGGGGTTTATGGCAGTGCTCCAAGTTTCAGATAATGATTCTTAGCACTGTGGTTGGGTTATGGTACAAGAGTTTCAGTAAGAGTTTTTAAAACAGTTTTTAAAAATGTAGAAGTTCTCATATTTTGTGATTTAAATACCATTTTTTCTCTATTGTCTCAGAGGGAGAATTGGAAGAAGAGTGGCTTAAGGAGGCCGGTTTGTCCAATCTCTTTGGAGAGACTGCTGGAGATCCCCAGGAGAGCATGGTGTTTTTATCAACACTGACCCGGACACAGGCAGCAGCTGTTCAGAAACGAGTAGAGACTGTCTCCCAGACCTTGAGGAAAAAAAACAAACAGTACCAGGTTCCTGACGTCAGAGACATATTTGCTCAACAGACAGGGTCAAAAGAAAAGGAGGTAGGTTTTCTTTTTTAGTAACGTAGAGGAATAATGGTTTAGACTCAGTTGAACCCATTCAGTTAAATTCATATTAAAAACTTAATGGGCATGTATATGTAAGGCCACCATAGCTTAGCTGGTAAAGAATTCTCCTGCAATGCAGGAGACCCTGGTTCAATTCCTGGGTCAGGAAGGTCCTCTGGAGGAAGGATAGGATACCCACTCCAGTATTCTTGGGCTTCCCTGGTGACTCAGCTGGTAAAGAATCTGCCTTCAATGCTGGAGACCTGGGTTCGATCCCTGGGTTGGGAAGATCCCCTGGAGAAGGGAAAGGCTACTCACTCCAGTATTCTGGCCCGGAGAATTCCATGGACTATATAGTTGATGGAGGTCACACAGAGTTGGAAACGACTGAGTGGCTTTCACTTTTCATATGTAAGGCACTGAAGCTCCATGCTGGCCGTGATCAAGAGGGATTCAGTCCCTGTCCTTCTAGAAGTTACCTGCTGATGGGGCAGAAAGTGAAACAAGTTAAAATTCTCTGTGACGGTCCCTGCATTCAGTGTCCTTGGAGCTTTGGGAGTGCCCCAACCTCCTGGACAATGTGACTGCTAGTTGTTACTTAGAGAAGAGTCAGAGGTAGGAGGTTCTTTTTTCCGCATTTACTCTTGTAGGAAAATTTGCTTTTTTTTTAAGACTCACGTGGAGATGAATGGAAGTGGAATGCGAGGAAGCTAATTGCAGCTGAATTATAAAACAGGAACCTTGAACATGAAATAACTTCCCCTTTGCGTCTAGTGCCTAGCATGTGGAGGATTGTAATAGATATTTGCCACGATGATGAATTTATTAGTGGAAGCTGTTGGAGTCTGGTGGAAACTCTGGGGCTGATGGCTATCTAAGAAAGCATGGTACCAGTCGGAGACCTGAATAGCCTAGAACAGTGCTACTCAAGATAGCCATTTGGTTGGTTGTTTATGGAGTGTTCATGAGGACCTAAAGAGCTTGCCCAAAATGAAAATTAATATCTGCTCCAGCAAGAAACAGTCATGCTACAAAGAGAAAAAAAGGTCAACTGAACTTAATAGTGTTCTTAGGGTCAAAACTGGTTTACAGATTGAACTGTTCTCAGATGACAGTTAGCATAGCTCTGGTCTAGAAGACCCAGTTGGGTGGATGGAGTGAGAACAAACCAGAAGGGATCTTAACTGAGGATTGTAGTGATTATAATAGAAGTTGTTATAGCAGTAGCCACCACCACTGAACACTTACTGTGCTGACTACTTTCCATGCCTTATTTCATTGCATCCTTAGAGCTGTCCTGTGAGTCAGGTTTCATCATTTCTATTCTACCGCCGAGGCTCATAGACTTTAAGTAACTTGCTCAATGGTCCCATAGATAGTAAACCCAAATTTGTCACACTCTAAATATGTGCTTTTAACCACTATACATCCTACTACATTTGGGTTTACATATATAATTCTGATATTAAGTAATCCCAGTAAATACATGAAATTGTATTTACACTATAAATAAAGGGTAACAAAAGTCTTTTTTAAAAACTTGGGAATAAGAAGACCTAGTTAAGGTATCTTTCTGTCATATAGAGGTTTTTTGGCTTTTTGTTAACATTTCATTCTTCTAAGAAATCCTGCATAGTTGCAGATTGCTACTCTGTATGGTCAATTGTAGATCAAATCCAGTCCATTTTATGGGAGTTTTGGGGTCACAGGATTGCTCCAGATAGATCTGTTGCTGCTGTGAGGCAGTTACACACTTGCGTGCCACCCATTTGTTATTTGTAAGGACTAGACTGCTTTTTTACAGCAGTAAAAAAATGAATAATAAGGAAATCTAGTATTACTGGCATTTCCTTCCCAATTAAAGAGCCCTCCTTGAGGGAGTTAAGAGGAAGCCAAAAGCAGGAGGGGACAGAGAACTGAGCGTCAGCAAACCATATTCTGTGGGATTCCTGCCAGTCTTGAAGAGGATGTTACTTCTCAGTGCTAGAAGCAACATTTTTCAGCGAATCCTTGCTAATGTCTGAATCACATGGTTTGAATTCAAGGTAATTGGTGGATTGTATCAGCTGATGGAGTCAATAAGCGAGAAACAGCACAAGTGAATTAAAATAATGTTAACATACGCTTTCTGCCTTTAATTGAAATATGACCACCCGTTAGAAACATGTCCTCCAACCCTCAAGTAAACAGGGGCCAGCCGTCTTTACTTGCATTCCTTGTATTCTCAAGTAAATGCACTGTGTCCTCCATATCCCTGGCTTCTTCACCTGTGGACAGGGAGGGCTGACTGTGCTCTGCCGTTCTTTAGAAGGTACCGGAGCATCCTCCAGTGTTGGTATTCATGGGGGTGGGGTTGTCCTTTAACCAGTCTCCCACAGATACTGAGTGATGACTGTCCATATTCAGCTCTTCCATGTTAAATGCTTCCTCACGAAGCCCTTCCTGACACTAGGAAATAAAATACAGAAATGAATACCATCTGCACTGTCATCTTCAATTGCTTAGGAAAACAATTTCAACCACATGCTCCAAAATATGTGTTCAGATGTAAGATTAGAGTTACTCACTGTGTTCACTGTGCCATGGAGGGCCAGCCTTCTGCAGGCTCGTGGGTGGAGGGAGGAAGGTGGTATTGCTCTGCCTGAAGGGGATTGAAGTAGTATCTCTTTGTGATTGGTACTCACTGTGCACTATCCTGCATAATCTAAGAGCACCTCTATGAGCGTGCCCTGGTGCTTTTCCTGCTCTTCTTAGACTGCAGGTGGAGAGGGGAGTCCTTCTCTGCTAACACTTGGCCACGATGTGTGGGGAGGGGACTACAGAGACTCCCTTCTTTTGTATTGAAATGAAAATCCACTAGAATGAGTATTTTAAAAACAATTCATTCAGATAGACCTCTGTGTATGATTGACCTAGGCTCCTCTTCCTGATTCCTCCTGGAGCCTTACTTGGAAAGGAGGGAGTACTGCCTGGACACACTTACTGGTGAGAGGAGCCAGCTGCATTTTACTGTGTCCATAAACCCTTGGAGGGCTTCATTTCTCTGGGTGTCACTGTCCCAACCCCTTGAAAGAGGAGTGCCTTTGACTAAGCCCTTATTACCTGCTTGGCAAATTAGTTTTAATTTCTCTCACATTTATTACTAGCTTTTTAAAAAAGAAGTGAAGCATTCTATTTTTTACCTATATGTCAGTTTATAATTTTATTTTATAACCATGTCATTGAGAGAGAATTCACATACCATCCAGTTCACCCATTTAAAGTTTACAATACAGAGGTTTTTAGTGTCATCATATATATGCAACCATCACCACAGTCATTTTAGCACATTTTCATCATCTCCAAAAGAAACCCCATACCCATAGCAGTCATTCCATGTTTTCCCCTCCTTACCCCTAGGCAACCACTAATCTGTCTCTGTGACTTACCTGTTCTGAAGATTTCGTAGAAGTGGAATCACACAGTACGTGGTCCTTGTGACTTTCACTTCATATCATGTCTACAAGGTTCATCCATGTTGTCCCGTGTGTGTGTGCTTTCTTTACTTTGTTTCTTTTTATTGTCAAATAACATTCCATTGTGTGGATAGCTCACATTTATCTACGCATTTGTTAATGGATATTAACTTTTTGAGATGTTGTCTTAATGGTGTTCCTAATGGTAGGGACACTTGATATTGCCTGTATTTCCACAGAGCTTAGTAGTATGTCTTGTATGTTGTGGGTGATCACGTATTTGTTGGCTGGTTGCTTGTTAATTATAACCATAGACCTTTTATTTCTGTGGCATAAGTCTGAATACATTTCTTGTGCTCTACAGGTTAGTAATAGAGTTATTTACAATACCATTTCTCTGGTTGTGAGTGGGAAATGACTAAATGGCCCATTTTCTATCTTTAGCCTCCAGATGGCACAGAATCACAATCAGTCGGAACAGATGAAAACAAATACCAAGGAAAAGATGGTAAGTTGGACCCGTTCTTTTGTATTTTCTCATTTATTAGTATAACAAATAGATAAGACCATTTAAAACATTCGTCTTCAATTCTAGTAAGCAAATTCAATTAAAATACTCATATCAAGTACCCAAGTAGATAATTACATAAGTCTGAGCATATAGTTGGCTTTTGAGTTTTTAAAAATACTTGTCTATATATTGCTATACATAATCAGTTTTCTTGAATGATTACCATGTGCCAGGTGCAATGCAGAGACATTTACCTAATTTAATATACTCAAGAACGCTCTGTAGTAAATATTATTCTTAACCCATTCAACAGATGAGAGAAGTAAGGTTTTGAGATATAAAGTCACTTCCCCAAGGCCATACAGCTAGTAAGGGGAGCCAGTGAATTTGGAACTTCGTTTTCAAATCCTTAAGTTCTTAGCTCATAAATTAGATTGCTTTTAAGAAAGCTTAAAAAGACATTTTAAATTAAGATCTGTGGTTGGGGGGTGCGGAAGTTGATTATACTTCTCCATTTGATTCCTTTTTCTGTATCTGTTATTTCAGAAATGGATTAGAAATTCAAGGCACGGATGAAAATAAATAGTAAGGATTTATTAGTACTTACCAAGAAAGAATTTAAAGCTATTTCACGGATTTACAAAAAGGAAAAATGTTCTAAATTAAGGTCATAAGTTAATCCTTAATGTGTTGCTACTTAAATAATATTACAAAGATCGTCAGTGGCTGCCTGAGCCCGATTGGGACTTTGCTTTTGTTTATGTTCTTAATACCCAGCACCTGGGGTGTTCATGGCATTATTAGTGTCATGTTTGTATTGTAAGTAGTGAAGGAAGAGTGTCAGGTAGATTGCAGAGGCCTGGGAAGTGTTCCCAACCTTTCTATAAAAATCAGAGGTTTGTCCAAAATTACTGTTGCTGTTCATTTGCTAAGTCATGTCCAACTCTTTGTGACCCCATGGACTGCAGCACCCCAGGCTCCTCTGTCCTTCATTATCTCCCAGAGTTAGCTCAAATTTTTGCCCATTAAGTCAGTGATGCTATCTAATCATCTTGTCCTCTGTTGCCTTCTTCTCCTCCTACCTTCAATCTTTCCCAGCATCAGGTTCTTTTCCAACAAGTTGACTCTTTACATCAGGTGGCCAAAGTACTGGAGCTTCAGCATCAATCCTTCCAAAGAATATTCATGTTTGATTTTCTTTAAGATTGACTGGTTTGATCTCCTTGCAGTCCAAGGGACTCTCAAGAGTCTTTTCCAGCACCACAGTTCGAAAGCATCAGTTCTTCGGCATGCAGCCTTCTTTATGATCCAACTCTCACATGTGTACATGACTACCGGAAAAACCATAGCTTTGACTCGATGGACCTTTGTTGGCAAAGTGATGTCTCTACTTTTTAATACACTGTCTAGCTTTGTCATAGCTCTCCTTCCAAAGAGCAAGTGTCTTTTAATTTCATGGCTACAAAGTCACCATTTGCAGTGACTTTGGAGGCCAAGAAAAGAAAATTTGTCACTTTGGGACATTTTGGAGTCTTGGAGAATCTAATACCTTTATCTTTACTTCCATGCTTTTATCTCAGAACTTCTCTCCTGTACCCCTGCCTTCAATAGACACACAATGTGTGTGTGTGTGTGTGTGTATGTGCATATGTATATATGTGTGTGCATGTGTGTGTATAGACACATGAGTCTGTATATTTATATTTGTATTCATAAAAGCACCTGCTTTTTACTATTCTGTGGAAATTTCTTCAGTTACATAAGTATATCAGATTAAAATGACTGGGTGTTTCCCCAGGCCTGTGTGCCTGCTGACACTGGAATGGCAGGCAGATTGGAATAGCCCTTGCTGGCTGGGTAGAAAACTGGGTTGTCAAGAGAGACAGATGAACCTTTTGTGCCAGTATCTTTTGTGCCAGTAACCTTTTGGGCTTTGGAGAAGAGCGACTGGCAATTGCTAAATGAATACTGAGGAAAACATTGTCCTTTCTTGATATTTTCCTCCTTTGCTAGAGATGATGATATAGCCTATATAAACAGAAGTTCTGGAAGACAAGCTCATTGTAGCAGCTTTTTCCAGCCTAGCTTGCAGCAGCCAAGTGGAATGTGGCAAGCTTGCTGCCTGATTTACATCTGCTTTTGCTGGAATACTATGAAGTGGGCAGAGAGCCTCCAGTGAGAATAATAAGATAATGTGTCTGATGCCATCCAAGTCACTGAGGATTTACTACTGCACCTGTTCTGGGCAATACCATGCTTTTGCTAGCCAGTGAATTCCCAAGTGTTATGCAAACGTTGAAAGGTTCTGAATGAAATGCATGGAAAATATTGTCTGGAGTTCAAAAGTGGGGCTCTTTCCACTTGAAATACGAAAGCCTGAGGTACATAGTCTATTTTAAATATTTTCTCTATACTTGAGCTTTTATGCATGTTCTATGAAAGTAACTTATTCTAAATGATAATTATAACATTTTAATGTTGCCAGGGTTGTTGCATTTCAAATTCATTAATCTACTGTTAGGTATCAATCTTCTCACCAAATTGTACAGCATTATGTATTTGAAAGACCAATGTTTAATACATACATTTAAAAGTGTTAATAATGCCCAAATAATTTTTAAAACTTTCGTGTAATATATATTTTCTTTTTTTGAGTTCCATGGAGGAAGCGAAATTATTTTTTTAAATAAAGACATGAATTATTTTGGACAATTGAAAAACTTTGAGTTTTTTTAAAATATTTGTAGCTTGCTGCTATTGTCCACTTTAAAAACCAAAGGAGAAAATAGATTAAAACTGTATTATTTACACTTCAGGGCTTGAAGAGCCAAAAGGTTTATCTCAGCATTCTCTATTAATGTTTCTTCTTGAGAAAGTGAAAGTGAAGTCGCTCAGTCATGTCCGACTCTTTGCAACCCCGTGGACTGTAGCCCTCCGGGCTCCTCCATCCATGGGATTCTCCAGGCAAGAATACTGGAGTGGGTTGCCATCCCCTTCTCCAGGGGAACTTCCTGACCCAGGGATCGAACCCAGGTCTCCCACATTGCAGGAAGATGCTTTACCCTCTGAGCCACCAGGGAGAGTAAATGATTAATTCATAAATACTTTTATTAGCAAATTAACCATCCATTTCTTATATCATCCTGAAACTCTTTTTCCTGATATCTGCCTTAACTGGAGTTATCATTTAATCCTTAATCCTTCTCTATATTGTGCTTTTTGTTTTTGTTAATATTTGGAGGAAATTCATATGTTTTAAATGTATTCTAACTTAATTATAATTTTTCTTCTCAGTTTTGAATTCAGCACAGAACAATTATTTGTGTATGGTGGGGGAAGTAGTGTTTATTGTAGCTCTGATGTGGGGCGGTTAAGAACAGGGAGTCCATTTAACATGCTTGTTCATAAACACTCAGATTTTGGAAAGGTAGCTTCTAATTTAAGAAAATGGCTAATCAGTTTTTTCCTGTCAGAATGGTTTCCTAGGAAACCAACATACATATTCACAGTAAAACATAAAATAGTGTAAACCAGTGGGAAAATAAAACTCAAATTGTGCTTTGATATTTAAGTTAATACTTTAAAAATTAAACAGAGAGAGGTCTAGTTATCCTTAGTTTTAAACAAAATTGACACAGGCTGTTGAAAAAGCATAATGTAGCATAGTTAGGAACACATAAATACAATCAGGGCTCCAAATTTACTCTTATTTTTGGACTTGACATAGGTCAGTTCTTTCTTACTTTCTTAACTGTGAGATGTGACTAGGGCCAGCTATATAATTTGCGAGGCTTAGTGCAAACTGAAAATGTAGAGCTTCTCATTCAAATTTCAAGAAGGCAACAGCAGAGCATTAAACCCAGTGTGGGGTCCGTACCAAGCACTTCGAAAGTCCTACACCCATGAAGCCCACCCTGCTTACTGAGTGGGAGTGAAAAAGGCTAGATTTAGATTTATTCTTATTTTCTTTTGAGTAAAGTAATTTTTGTGTTTGTTTTTTATTTAAATGACTATAAATATAGAAAATAAATAGAAGGTACTACAAATATGTTTTCTGAAGGCATCAGACTTTTAATAGTAAATGTGTATATATAACATATTTATTAAATTTAAAAATTAACTTACCTTTCATCACCTTGTTGTGTTAGTATATAAGCATTTGAATGTAGCGCATAATCTTATGATGTAATCTAGAGCTGCTCACCATGAATTAAAGGTCACAATGAGAAAATGACAGTAATCCTGTCATTGATGCCAGGTGTTTTTCTAGTGTGAGTTGTGTTAAAACCAAAAACTTATCAAATAGACAAATTTAGAAGTGTTTTCTTCCAAGCTTAAACCTCATGTTTTTAGCAAAGTTTTCAAGTGTTAATTCCCGCCTCCCCCCCCGCCCCCAGAGGATTAACAGCAAATAAAGCAAGGAAAAAAAAAGTTAAATTTATTATAAACTGTTGATGTAAATACCTGGAACTCATTTGACTAGATTTATAGTTGTAAGAACTGTTATAATCCCTGTAATAATCTGATTCCTGAACCAGGTACCTCCAAAACTAACTCCCATGGTGAACATTCTTGGTGCTGGAATTTTTGCTATGATTGGTAGATAGCATTCCAGAAAGGACATGCAGGGCATGAAAGAAATCTTATTCAGGAATCTGTTCCATTATGAGGAAATTAAATGGTATATCATAGTTTTAAAAGCCTTTGTTCAGTCATGTCCAACTCTGTGTGACCCTGTGGACTCTACCCTGCCAGGCTCCTCTGTCCATGGGATTCTCCAGGCAAGAATACTGGAGTGGGTTGCCATCTCCTTCTCCAGGGGATCTTCCCAACTCAGGACTTGAACCTAGGTCTCCTGTATTGTCAGGTGGGTTCTTTACCGTCTGAGCCACCAGGGTTTTAGGAGAGTAAAACTAACATCCTCCTCTTCTCATTTCTGAGAAAAACAATGATTAAGTTTACTAAATTTTAACCTCCCAGTATAATATAAAACAACAATTAAGTTTAGTAAGTTGTTATGACAATATGCAACCTTGACGTACTCATTTTCCTATTTGGAAAATGAGTCTGTTGTTCCATGTCCAGTTCTAACTGTTGTTCCATGTCCAGTTCTAACTGTTGCTTCCTGACCTGCATACAGGTTTCTCAAGAGGCCGGTCAGACTGGTTCCAAATAGGAAAAGGAGTATGTCAAGGTTGTATATTGTCACCCTGCTTATTTAACTTCTATGCAGAGTACATCATGAGGAACGCTGGGCTGGAAGAAGCACAAGCTGGAACCAAGATTTCTGGGAGAAATATCAATAACCTCAGATATGCAGATGACACCACCCTTATGGCAGAAAGTGAAGAGGAACTCAAAAGCCTCTTGATGAAAGTGAAAGAGGAGAGTGAAAAGGTTGGCTTGAATCTCAACATTCAGAAAACAAAGATCATGGCATCTGGTCCCATCACTTCATGGGAAATAGATGGGAAAACAGTGGAAACAGTGTCAGACTTTATTTTTTTGGGCTTCAAAATCACTGCAGATGGTGATTGCAGCCAGGAAATTAAAAGACGCTTACTCCTTGGAAGGAAAGTTATGACCAACCTAGATAGCATATTAAAAAGCAGAGACATTACTTTGCCAACTAAGGTCCGTCTAGTCAAGGCTATGGTTTTTCCTGTGGTCATGTATGGATGTGAAAGTTGGACTGTGAAGAAAGCTGAGCACCGAAGAATTGATGCTTTTGAACTGTGGTGCTGGAGAAGACTCTTGAGAGTCCCTTGGACTGCAAGGAGATCCAACTAGTCCATTCTAAAGGAGATCAATCCTGGGTGTTCATTGGAAGGACTGATGCTAAAGCTGAAACTGCAATACTTTGGCCACCTCATGCGACGAGTTGACTCACTGGAAAAGACTGATGCTGGGAAAGGTTGGGGGCGGGAGGAGACGGGGACGACAGAGAATGAGATGGCTGGATGGCATCACCGACTCTATGGAGGCGAGTTTGAATGAACTCCGGGAGTTGGTGATGGACAGGGAGGCCTGGCGTGCTGTGATTCATGGAGTCACAAAGAGTCGGACACGACTGAGCGACTGAACTGAACTGAACTGAACTTGTTATGAGATTTTCATTCAGAGCTTGAGATCATCCAGGAATGTTTTAGAATTGGATTCAATCTAAGAACTGTGACCTCAGAGAAAGATTCCACAATTCAGCTCTGGCTTTCTGGTTACCTCTTTTTCTCCTCCATCCCCCATGTGCCATTGTTAGTATTCCTCGAGTATATGTTTTACTATGAAAAGAAGGGTTAATTATTGCTTACAGTAAGCAGTACTTTTCCTAAAGGTTTATATAGTTGCTGTGTTAGAAGTTTTTTTTTTTTTAAAGAAGTAACCAAAGCACAGGAATAAGTATTTTATTTTGTTCCCAGACCAGGCATCTCACCTAGGTGTTGGTGGAAAGGAGCTGACCCCACTGGTGCCTGAGGAGGCACCAGCCTCTGAAACAGACATCAACCTGGAGGTATCATTTGCTGAGCAAGCTGTCAGTCAGAAAGAGAGCTCCAGAGAGAAGATCCAGAGGAGTAAATGTGACGATGCTGTGTTACTGGTAGGTAGTATACTATTCAGATGTCACTATCAGATTACATTTTTCATCAGCTGTTTATTTTGAAAAATTTAAGTCCCTAGAAAAGTTGAAAGAATAGTATAGAATACACCCCTAGAGCCTACCTGTAGATACCATTCACCAGTTATTATAACATTGTACAGCTTTTACTCTTTCTTGGGCTTCCTGGGTAGCTCAAACGGTAAAGAATCTGCCCGCAGTGCGGGAGATCTGGGTTCTATCCCTGGGTCAGGAAGATCCTCTGGAGAAGGGGATGGTAACCCACTCCAGTATTCTTGCCTGGAGAATTCCATGGACAGAGGAGCCTGGCGGGCTCCGGTCCATGGGGTTGCATAGAGTCACACACAACTCCCACTTTCACTTTTCACTGTTCTCTTTCTGTATGTGTCTATGTACAGGTTGTGCCATATACACTCACTTTTTTTTAAGCCTAACAAGGCCATGCTAAACAAAACAGTTGTAATGCTTAAGAACTAGAACTTTAAAACAATTATATTTTAATATATGACCATATTAAAAATTTCCCAGTTGTCACAATGTTGTCCTAATGGCTTCTCCCTCACTCTACCTGGAATTCAAACAAGGGTTATGTGTTGCGTTTGATGTCATATCTTTTTGGTTTCTTAAATTTAGATTAGATCCTCTGATTTTTCTGTATTTAAAGAGTCAATTAAATTTCTGATTTTGTCTGTTTTTGATGACTGAATTCAAGTTTAACAGTTTTGGCAAACCTAGATGCCTAGATTGTTTATGCCTCCCATCGCATCATCAGAAGAGGTGTGTGATGTCAGACAGCCCTCTTATTGGGAATGGAATATCACCTTCTGTCCTCATTGTAAAACTACTTTTTCCTATTGGTAACTAATGCTAATTTGTGATCCTTGAAACCGAACGAATAGCCGATCTGCCAGTAATAACCTATCATCCAGTGGCTTTACCATGCATTTGTAATCCTTACCTGGAAAAATAGACTAGTGTTAGAGAAATGGTGATTTTTCTCATTTTATTATTCCTTCTATAGTGACTGGCTGGCAGTCTTCTGTGATAGTTGCTTTTCCTCCCCTTTCTCTTTTTATTTTTGAATGACACTGCAGAAGGTTCCATTTTTCATTCAATGTTTTATAAATCATTACTGTTTTTCTTTGACGTTTAAATTTACCTAAGTTTGACAAAAGGCAGCCCTTCAAGCTGGTTCCTATGCCATTTTAACATGTACTCCTCATGTTTTACTCCTTTGTTTTTTGGTACAAGATGTTCTAGGCTCACCTTGTACTTTTCTCCCCCTCAGATTAGGAAGAACCTGTTTCTTCAAGGAACCCCTGTTTTTTCAGAAGCATATTGTATTTAGAAACCAACCTCTGTGTACTGAATGTGTTCATTGATACTGAATGTCTTATATTTTTTTAAAAACACTTACTTATTTTGTAAGATTTCACATACGTAAAAGCTAGTAGGCATAGTATAATGAACCCCCCACCAAACCCCAACATTCACTAACCCATGACTAGTTCTGTCCTATGCATACCCCCAAGCAGTTCCCTACAAGATAAAAGTTTATTTTTTAATTCATATTGCTATTATTGTACCTATTTAAAATGCTAACAATTTTTAATTTCAAATATCTAAATATTAAATTTCATATTGTATTGCAAATTTTATAATTTTTTTTTAAAGCTTGTTTGAATCAGAATCCAAATAAGGTTCATGCATTGCAGTTGGTTGAGTTGGTTGAAAGTGCCTTTCAAGAAGTTTTTAATCCCTCCCTTCCTTCCTCCTCCTGTCAGTGTATTTTCGTCTCTACCTCCCTCTTTCTCCTTATTAAGATCTTTCCCCTATTCTTTTTTGCTTCTTTCCTCCCATTCTCCTTCTCTCAGAATTTGTTTGTTGAAGAAACCTGCTTATTAAGTTTCTAATTCTGTTCCCATGTCCTTCTCTTTTTTGTAGATTGGTTGACTCTAGATTTATTAGATTCATGCTTTTTTTTTTTTTTTTTTGGTCAAGATTACTTCTTGTGATCATGTAGCAAAAGATACAAAATATCTTTCTTGTTTGTGAAATTAGCAGCAGCTGCTGATCAGTACTTATATCCATTTCAGTTCAGTCGCTCAGTCGTGTCCGACTCTCCACGACCCCATGAATCACAGCACACCAGTCCTCCCTGTCCATCACCAACTCCCAGAGTTCACTCAAACTCATGTCCACAGAGTCGGTGATGCCATCCAGCCATCTCATTTTCTGTCATCCCCTTCTCCTCCCGCCCCCAACCTTTCCCAGCATCAGAGTCTTTTCCAGTGAGTCAACTCGTCGCATGAGGTGGCCAAAGTATTGGAGTTTCAGCTTTAGCATCAGTCCTTCCAATGAACACCCAGGATTGATCTCCTTTAGAATGGACTGGTTGAATCTCCTTGCAGTCCAAGGGACTCTCAAGAGTCTTCTCCAACACCACAGTTCAAAGCATCAATTCTTCGGCGATCAGCTTTCTTCACAGTCCAACTCTCACATCCATACATGACCACGGGAAAAACCATAGCCTTGACTAGACGGACCTTTGTTTGCAAATTAATGTCTCTGCTTTTTAATAGACTGTCTAGGTTGGTCATAACTTTCCTTCCAAGGAGTAAGCATCTTTTAATTTCCTGGCTGTAATCAGCATCTGCAGTGATTTTGGAGCCCCCAAAAATAAAGTCTGACACTGTTTCCACTGTTTTTCCCTCTATTTCCCATGAAGTGATGGGACCAGATGCCATGATCTTTGTTTCCTGAATGTTGAGATTCAAGCCAACCTTTTCACTCTCCTCTTTCTCTTTCATCAAGAGGCTTTTGAGTTCCTCTTCACTTTCTGCCATAAGGGTAGTGTCATCTGCATATCTGAGGTTATTGATATTTCTCCCAGCTATCTTGATTCCAGCTTGTGCTCCTTCCAGCCCAGTGTTCCTCATGATGTACTCTGCATATAAGTTAAATAAGCAAGGTGACAATATACAGCCTTGACGTACTCTTTTTCCTATTTGGAACCAGTCTGTTGTTCCATGTCCAGTTCTGACTGTTGCTTCCTGACCTGCATCCAGGTTTCTCAAGAGGCAGGTCAGGTGGTCTGGTATTCCCATCTCTTTCAGAATGTTCCACAGTTTATTGTGATCCACACCGTCAAAGGCTTTGGCGTAGTCAATGAATCCATTTACTAATGGTTATAAAATCGTGTTCTAATTTCTTTTTTCATTTATTAATTTGAATATCTCTCTTAAGAAAACCTTAACTTTCTCAAGGGTTGCTTCTTACTTTCATTTACCAGTTTTCTTTTTTACTTCTTTTCTTAGATTCCCTAGTACCTTTCAACCAACTAGTGTTGTTTTAATTTTCTTGTAAAAATAGTATCTTAACTCATGTATGACATGACCCTAGAGATAGTTTCTCATGTGTTTTAGCATATTTTTGCTCCAGACATGTTGTTGTTCTTGTTGTTCAGTCGCAAAATTGTGTCCAGCTCTTCGTGACCTCATGGACTGTAGCACACCAGCCTCCTCTGTCCCCCACTGTTAGCTGAAATTCAGGTGCACTGAGTCGGTGATACCATCTAACCATCTCCTCCTCTGCCGCCTCTTCTTCTTTCGTCTTCAATCTTTACTGGCATGTCAGGGTCTGTTCCAGTGAGTCAGCTCTTCACATCAGGTGGTCAAAGTATTGAAGCTTCAGCATCAGTCCTTCCAATGAATATTCAGGTTTAATTTCTTTTAAGACTGACTGGTTTGAACTCCAAGGGACTCAGGAATCTTCTCTAGCACCACAGTTTGAAATCACCAACTCTTCAGTGCTCAGCCTTCTTTATAGTCTAGCTCTCACATCTGTACATGACTACTGGAAAAACCATAGCTTTGACTAT
Source organism: Moschus berezovskii (assembly GCF_049115385.1). Lineage (NCBI taxonomy): Eukaryota > Metazoa > Chordata > Mammalia > Artiodactyla > Moschidae > Moschus > Moschus berezovskii. The sequence goes on along the minus strand of NC_142469.1, from coordinate 74,931,420 downwards.
ATGGATCTTTGTTGGCAAAGTGTTATCTCTGCTCTTTAATATGCTGTGTAGGGCTTATGCTACCTTCCTTCCAAGGAGCAAGTGCCTTTTAATTTCATGGCTGCAGTCACTATCCGCAGTGATTTTGGAGCCAAGGAAAGAAAATTTGTTATTGCTTCCACTTTTTCCCCATCTGTTTTGCCATGAAGTGGTGGGACTGGATGCCATGATCTTAGTTTTGTTTTGTTTTTAATGTGCTTGTCTGAGGAGGTTTAACAAATAGCTGAGGAAAGAAGACAAGCAAAAGGCACAGGATAGAGGGAAAGATCTACCCAACTGAATGCCGAGTTCCAGAGAATAGCAAGGAGAAATAAGAAGGCCTTCTTAAATGGACAGTGCAAAGAAATAGAGGAAAACAGTGGAATGCATAAGACTAGAGATCTCTTCAAGAAAACTGGAGATATAAAGGGAACATTTCATGCAAGGATGGGCATGATAAAGAACAGAAATGATAAGAAGAAGAGAAGAATACACAGAGGAACTATATACGAAAGGTCTTAATGCCCTTGACAACCATGATGATGCCATCACTTACCTAGAGCCAGACATCCCAGAGTTGAAGTCAGGTGGGCCTTAGGAAGCATTACTGTGGACAAAATGAGTGGAGGTGACAGAATTCCAGCTGAGCTATTTAAAATTTTTAAAGATGATGCTGTTAAAGCGCTGTACTCAATATGTTAACAAATGTGTCACAAGTGGACACAGTGCTGGAAAAAGGCAGTTTTCATTCCAGTCCCAAAGAAGGGCAATGCCAAAGAATGTTCCGTCCTACAATTGCACTCATTTCACATGCTAGCAAAGTAATGCTCAAATTCCTTCTAACTTGGCTTCAGCAGCATGTTAACTGAGAACTCCCAGATATACAAGCTGGGTTTTGAACAGGCAGAGGAATCAGAGATCAAATTGCCAACATTTATTCGATCCTAGAAAAAGCAAGAAAATTGTAGAAAAGCATCTACTTCTGTTTCATTGACTAAGAGATGGGAATACCAGAACACCTTACCTGTCTCCTGAAAAACCTGTATGCGGGTCAAGAAGCAACAATTAGAATTGAACAAGGAACAACTGACTGGTTCCAAATTGGGAAAAGAGGATAACAAGGTGGTATATTGTCATCCTGCTTATTTAGCATGTATACAGAGTTCAACATGCGAAATGCCAGGTTGGATGAATCAAAAGGTAGCATCAAGTTTGCTGGGAGGAAGATCAGCAACCTCAGATATGCAGGTAACACCACTCTAATGGCAGAAAGTGAAGAGGGACTAATGAGCCTCTTAATGGGGGTGAAGGAGGAGAGAGAAAAAGCTGGCTTGTAACTCAGCATTCAAAAAACTAAGATCATGGCATCTAGTCCCATCACTTCATAGATCCAAACCTAGAATTATCTATTTCCTCAAGAAACACTGATTCTACTTAGTAGAAATATACTATTGTTACTGTGTTCAGGACACTGGGAACATCCCTTCTCTGAGTTGGTTATTGCTTAAAGCCTTTACAGAAGACAGAAGTACATCTGTATCCTCTTTTTTCCATGCTGAGAATAGTGGTTCTGAGGATACAGCAGATAATATAATTAGAATATCGCATAATTACTGTGTGTTTTGTCCTTTATTACTGCACAGCATTCTCAGACTAGAAATACTAACACTGCTATCAACAATGTGATAACCAAAAAATAGTTTAAACTTGTTTTCTGTTTCTCAGTTGGTTGTATCCTTAGGGTTTTATCCCAAAAGGACTGTAATAATCAAATTAGTCTGCTTCAGGTTGTTTAGGATAGTTATTCTCCATATGGTTATGCCACTCATTGCATACCCGGATGGTTAATTTCATTTTATATTGCATGTTTAGGGATTGCTTTGTTGAAACTTAATTGTGTTTGGTAAACGTTTGAATTATCTAAGTGGTCCAAAGGTCATAATTAAAAACAAGGTGTATTAGAAGTCTCACTTCCATTCTTGAACTATCACCCTCTTCTCTCTCTCCCCTTTACAGGTTAATTTACCTTACAGGTCAGTTTCTTTTTATTTTAATTTTATGGTTTATCCTTCCATTTTTAGATAGATACACTCTTGATTATTTACTTACAACTTAGCAGTATGTCCTGGAGATCATGCCATAGTCGTATAGAGAAATATCTTTCATTCTTTTTTATTTATATGTTGTACCATGTTATGAAGCTCTATCACAATTTATTCAACTAGTCATCTGATGATGAGCTTCTAGGTTGATCCCAGGCTTTATCAAAAATTTTTAAGGATCTATTTTCATGCCTAGTGGGAAAAGTAAAGGAGTGTGCATCATGTGGCCTAAAGAGATAAATCAGGCTCCCAGACCATCCTTAGCAAAAGTATCTTTTACAAGTGATAGTCTTCTCCATTGCAGGGTACGTGGGTTTGATCACTGATCTGGGAACTAAGATCCCACATGCCACACTGTGTGACCGATAAGTAAATGACAGTGATGGTCTTCTGTAGCTCAACAGATGGAAGGGAGTTTAAGTGAAAGTAGTCTAATTAAACAAGATGAAGACACTTCACTTTTAAGCTGTTGATTCAAACAGTGGAATATAAAAGGAATTCATTTCTACTTCAGAAACTTAAAGACGAAACTTCCTCTCTCACTTTATTCTCTGCCTAACAAACTGATTTTTGCTCACCTACTTTCTAGATTTTATTCATGTTTTGCCTCAAGCTTAAAGTGACCTTCCCATTTCTACCCCTCTGTTGTTCTGTGTTTATCATCCTTAACCCATCCTTTGGGGTCTAGCTCAATATCTAGCTTTACTGTTAGTGCTTTCCTGTTTTCAAACTTCCATTAATAAAATGTTTAAAATTGTTTTTTAAGCTGTTAAGATGCCATGCTTTTCATAATTATTGTTAATGTATCCATGCATTTATTTATGTATATATGCATCAGTTTATCTATACAACCATTTACTTATTTGTATATCTTCTGGAAAACATGTGCATACTGTAAGCTTTCTACAAGTCATAAACATGGTTGGTGAGGTAAATACCTCACTCTGAGGTGAAAGTCTAAAACAGATAAAACCTTAATTTCCATTTCTACTCCATGGTCTTCTGCTTCTGTGAATAAGCAGTGGGTTTTATGTAATACGTTGTTCTTTGTTGACCTCATTTTGTATTTGCTTCTTTTTTTTTATGGCATTGAGCAGTCTTTGTTAATTCTTTATGATCTCTCAGCAGATTCAAATTTCTCCTCTTAAATTTGGAGATCAGGTTTTATAACTTTAATGTGTGTTAGGATGAAAATTTAGCTGTTACATATTATGTTTTGTGAACCCATAATATCTTAGAAAGTATGCTGTGTAATTACTTTGCTCATTTATCAAATGATCTCTATGAGATAGGTATTATGATTCTTCTTTCATAGTTAGAGAGATCAGGAGGTGCATGGTAAGTCTTGGCTTCACTGCCTAATCTTTTGAAGCTGGAATTTTTTCTGGAAGATCCTGATGACATGTGCCCTAAAGGTACATGTTCATTTAACTTAGACGTGAGTTTCAGTGTCCTTGTTTTGGTGCTACTGACAACTTCAGGATAGCTTGGGAGGTTACATGAATAAGATTCTGGTATGTCAAGTCCATCTATACAGTAGAAATATAATAGCACTCCCTTATCCTATCTTGGTGGAGAAGGCAATGCAAGCTACTCCAGTGCTGTTGCCTGGAAAATCCCATGGACAGAGGAGCCTGGTAGCCTGCAGTCCATGGGTCGCTAAGAGTCAGACGACTGAGCGACTTCACTTTCACTTTTTACTGTCGTGCATTGGAGAAGGAAATGGCAACCCACTCCAGTGTTCTTGCTTAGAGAATCCCAGGGATGGGGGAGCCTGGTGGGCTGCTGTCTCTGGGGTCACACAGAGTCGGACACAACTGAGGTGACTTGGCAGCAGCAGCAGCATCCTATCTTGGCAGACTAAAAACAATAAGAGTTTATTTAGGATTTTTAAGATCATAGTATTGAAATGTAACTATGGTGAAGCCTGTATTAGTTCTTGTCTTTATTCAGTGTATTTTGGATTCTTACTGAATTACGTTTAATTCAAGTAAATTCATGTTTTATGGCGACTTTGCTTGTCTTGTAACAGAGCTCTATGCATACTGAAGGTCATAGGCTTGCGTGGAGGCCCAAGTCGGGAGTTTGCTAGAAAATGAAACGTCTTTGGAGGAAGTAGAAGGACAGTAAAAGAAATGTTAGTTTGGGATAGAGTAAAGAGAATGAGAACCTAAGACAGACACATGTTTGTCCACAAATATGTGAGATAGCTGTAGGATCATGATCCTGAATTGTCAAGAAAAGTTTAAATTATGATTATTCCTTGCCATTAAAAATTCTTTTTAAAAACTGCAAATTTGAAAGTTTCCTAAAATTTCATTTATCTAGAAAAGTTCTAGGTTCTCTAGGTTGACAGTGAGTGAAATACTTTAATAAAATCACATTTTACACATGGAAAGATCTTAGGTAAGAAATGAATTTCCTACCAGGTGATAAGAAGTCATCTGTGGAAATTGACCAAGTAAGAGTAGATTCTTTTGCTTTCTGAGTTGAGGCTAGAATGACTTGATGAGTGAAAAAGTCAAGTATGTCATTACTGGTAAGGTTTCTAACGGGCCCCTCATATTTCAAAGCTTACAGAAGAGGGGTGCACCCAGGGAGAGCTGCCTGATTAATTTATGGTGACACATGGGAGCCAATGACCTTATATGTTTTGAAAAATTTTATTTCACTCCCCTTTTAAAAGCACATTTTTCAAAAGGTAAAGAGCTTTCCTTTTGCTGAAATTGCACTGCCTTCTCTTTGCCAACGAACTGAACCATCCAGTCTATTAACTAAACAAAAATGACATGAAACTTCATAAATATTTAAAACTCCTGCTATGAATTAAACATTGGGATAAAGAACTAACTCCTTTCATTAAGTACATTGTTAAATAAATAAATAAATAAAGCTCATGACATATTGCGTGGTAAATCAAATGTTTGAACGAATAATATTTCAGGTTTCTTTAAACATTTACCTTGGGTAATGCTTTAAATGATTATATTACATGTATTTGGCTTATTAGACCAGATGCAACTGATTTTAATGAAGCATGTAGGACTTTTTTTTTTTTCTTTTTTGAAATAAATGGTTGGTAAATAGTATCGGTTCAGTCCTTCAGAAAACAAAGCAATTAGCAGAACTCTGGACCAGGCAAGAAGAAAATGGGGAGAGTTTTTTGTGATTTGAAAATGAAGCTAAGTACAAATCACAGGAAATTGGGGGAACATCAAGCCAGTGACCCCACCCCTCACTGGGCTTGATTCTGTGCTTTTCTTTCTGTTGGGTGTGTGTCTTCATTCATTGTATACACGGAGACAGAACACCTGCAGTGTGTCAGGGCTGTGGGACATTGGGCATACAGAGGTGATTAAGGCATGGTTCCTGTCCTTGAGGTTTTCCTGTCCTACATCAATACTGATCAACCTAGATTGCTCCCTACCTATTGCAGGGCATGAGGAAAGTGGAGCAGAACAGAATGACTACTGAATTTAGGATTTAAAAGATCTGGATTTGCTTCGTTATGTCACTGGCTATGTGGGCATTGGCTCAGACAGTAAAGAATCTGCCTTCAATGATGGAGACCTGAGTTTCATCCCTGGCTCAGGAAGATCTCCTGGAGAAGGGAACAGCAACCCACTCCAGTATTCTTGCCTGGGAAATCCCATGGACAGAGGAGCCTGGAGGGCTGCAGTCTATGGGGTTTCACAGAGTTGGAACAACTAAGCAACTAACACTCTGAGTTCACTTTAGTCTCTTAATGAGCCTCAGTTTCCCCATGTAGAATATGCTGTAATAATACTTGTCTTATTGGAACTTTTGTAAGATAAAATGAAAAACTATTTATCAGAATGAGTATTACCATTTTTGTCTTACCTTGCAGTAATAGTTAAAAGAAAAACTGTGATATCTGTCTCCATGTTCTCAACTCCTATACACTGTACTATTGACATTGGAAATTATGCTGAAAATTCACTAAGGCTGCATATGAATATTACCTACTGTTCTTTTAATGTTTTTATGGGGAAAATGTATCACAAAAATAGAAGAATTATCTCTTTTCTCCTATAGTGGACTCTCTTGAGAATATAGCAGATTCTAAAGAAGGTTCTGTCAAAGGTTCTACAGTGAACTATAGAAGATTCTCCCTTGGAGTTGAGTTTGCTTGAAAGGAATTAGCTGCTTAATTGCCAAAAGTTGTAGGTTTTAGGAAATGTTCTAGGATGGTAACTCTCAAACATTTTGGTCCTATAACCTCTACAGACTCTTCAAAAAATTATTGAGGACTTCAAAAAGCTTCTGTCTAATCAGTCAGGACAGATGTTGGTGTTGAGGAGAATAACTACACTACCACACCTTGCAGTGCTTTGGTGAAACCTCAGATGCGTGGCCTTCTGGCCAGGAATCTGTGGTTTAGTATTGTTGGAGCATTCACTGTCTCCCTGTAGGTTGCAGCTCTCTGTGCCTGCTCTGGCTGGCCTAAGAAAGAAGGCATAAACAGATTTCTACAGAAGCTATGATTCCTTGGAAGACTCTGAGGAGATGAAGAAGGCTGGTACAAAGTGATTTAGGAATGTAAAGAATTTCTTTGGATTGAGTTCTGTGAAAGTTGGTCACTGACTGTGCTCTTGAGCTCTGAAATATAAATAAGTAGTCTAGGGAATAGTTTCTCTTGATGATTAATTAAAAGTACTGTCTGTGTAGTGGGGAGGAGTGGGGGGTGCTTTTCTTTATGTCAGTTATATTTATGGATATTTGCTGCTGCTAAGTCACTTCAGTCGTGTCCGACTCTGTGTGACCCCATAGACGGCAGCCCATCAGGCTCCCCCGTCCCTAAACTTAATCCATTTAAAATTTATTATTATGGTAAACATAAATAACATTTATGAAAAAGACATATTTTCTAAAACAAACTGCAGTCAGATTGTTTACCATCTGAGCCACCAAGGAAGCCCATATTGTAAATGAAAATTGAAAAAATTTAAACTATTAATCCATTTAAAATATAATATTATGAGGAAGATAAATAATATCTTTATTAAAAATAGTCATTTTTCCAAAACAGATTTTTGTTTGTTTGTTTTAAATTTATTTATTTATTTTAATTGGAGGCTAATTACTTTACAATATTGTAGTGTTTTTTGCCATACATTGACATGAACCAGCCATGGGTGTACATGTGTTCCTCATCCTGAACCCCCCTCCCAACTTCCTCCCCATCCCATCCCTCAGAGTTGTCCCAGTGCACTGGCTTTGAGTGCCCTGTTTCATGCCTTGAACTTGGACAGGTGATCTATTTCACATATGGTAATATACATGTTTCAATGCTGTTCTCTCAAATCATCTCACCCTCGCTTCTCCCACAGAGTCCAAAAGTCTGTTCTTTATATATCTGTGTCACTTTTGCTGTCTCACATATAGGGTCATCGTTAGCATCTTTCTAAATTCCATATATATGCATTAATATACTATATTGGTGTTTTACATTTTAGCAACTCTCTAATATCTGGCTTGAGTTGATGTCGTTTAGATTCTCATGTTTGCTTCTGTGTTCAGTGTGTTGGCAATACTGCATTTCTTGTAAAAACTCTGAAAAACTCCACTGTACACCATAAGAGAATTAGAGGGAAAAAGGCAGATAATGTCTTAGTGTTATTAAAATAGCGTTGACCTCTTCAGTCAGTTCAGTTGCTCAGTCATATCCGACTCTTTGCAACCCCAGGGACTGCAGCACACCAGGCCTTCCTGTCCATCACTAACTCCCAGAGTTTACTCAAACACGTGTTCATTGAGTTGGTGATGCCATCCAACCATCTCATCCTCTGTCATCCCCTTCTCCTCCTGCCTTCAATCTTTCACAGCATCAAGGACTTTTCCAGTGAGTCAGTTCTTCACATCAGGTGGCCAAAGTATTGAAGTTTCAGCTTCACCATCAGTCCTTCCAGTGAACACTCAGGACTGATCTCCTTTAGGATGGACTGGTTGGATCTCCTTGCAGTCCAAGGGACTCTCAAGAGTCTTCTCCAGCACCTCAGTTCAAAAGCATCAATTCTTCTGCACTCAGCTTTCTTTATGGTCCAACTCTCACATCCATACATGACTACTGGAAAAACCATAACTTTGACTCGATGGACCTTTGTTGGCAAAGTAATGTCTCTGCTTTTTAATATGCTGTCTGAGTTGGTCATAGCTTTTCTTCCAAGGAACAAGCGTCTTTTAATTTCATGGCTGCAGTCATCGTCGGTGGTGATTTTGGAGCCCAGAAAAATAAACTCTCTCACTGTTTTCATTGTTTCCCCATCTGTTTGCCATGAAGGGATGGGACTGGATGCCATTTTTTTCCTGAATGTTGAGTTTTAAGTCAACTTTTTCACTCTCCTCTTCCACTTTCATCAAAAGGCTCTTTAGTTCTCCTTTGCTTTTTGCCATAAGGGTGGTGTCATCTACATATCTGAGGTTATTGATATTTCTCCCGGCAATCTTGATTCCAGCTTGTGCTTCAACCAGCCCTGCATTTCCCATGATGTACTCTGCATATAAGTTAAATAAGCAGGGTGACAATATACAGCCCTGACCTACTCCTTTCCCGATTTGGAACCAGTCTGTTGTTCCATGTCTGGTTCTAACTGTTGTTTCTTGACCTGCATACAGATTTCTCAGGAGGCAGATCAGGTGGTCTGGTATTCCCATCTCTTGAAGAATTTGCCACAGTTTGTTGCGATATACAGAGTCAAAGGCTTTGGCCTAATCAATGAAGCAAAAGTAGATGTTTTTCTGATATTCTCTTGCTTTTTCAGTGATCCAGTGGATATTGGTAATTTGATCTCTGGTTCCTCTGCCTTTTCTAAATCCAGCTTGAACATCTGGAATTGGAAGTTGACCTCTTTAGATTCCTTGAAAAGAGTATTGGGTACCTATATGGCTCCCTGGACTGTACTTTGAGAACTGCTACTTTAGGATATGGCTTTTGCATGTCCATTTTACAAAAAGGGGCAGTTAAAGAATTGCCAGAAGTCACGCACAGCAAGTTAGCAGTTAGATGACTGATAGAAGGTGGCTCTAAAGGCTCTGCTTTTGGTTTCCCCTCTGCTCTCCCCTTCTCCCCAGTGCTTTTGTACCTGCTTTATTTGGGTATCATATATCTGAATATATAATATTATATGTATCAATACAATGCCATGCTATATACACATGACAATGAATAATAGTGTAGATAAACGGCACCTGGCACGCACTAGTGGTTACTCCTACTCTTCTCTCACCTCCTGTGTCTTCCTCCTCACAGTCTGTCTTGACTTGTAATTTTTCTTGGTTCTTAAAGGTCAGTTAACTTGTTTGTTTTCTCTTTTTGTTTACTGTCTTTCTTGTCCTCTTGGCCACTGATATTCACACTCCTAGTACATGGTCTGGTTTTGCTGTCTGTCACACTCCACATATTGACTCCCTGCAGGTTTGGGATCATCATTAAGACAGGATTGCTCTTCATTCTGGCTTTAGAAATTCTTCCATGGCTCTCACTGTCACCACTTTGAGAATGAATTCTTTTCATAGTTATAGTTATGTCATCTTTCATTAAAAAGGGGTTCAGTTCAGTCGCTCAGTCGTGTCCGACTCTGCGACCCCATGAATCACAGCACGCCAGGCCTCCCTGTCCATCACCAACTCCCGGAGTTCACTCAAACTCGTGTCCATCGAGTTGGTGATGCCATCCAGCCATCTCATTCTCTGTCGTCCCCATCTCCTCCCACCCCCAATCCCTCCCAGCATCAGAGTCTTTTCCAGTGAGTCAACGTGTCGCATGAGGTGGCCAAAGTATTGGAGTTTCAGCTTTAGCATCAGTCCTTCCAATGAGCACCCAGGATTGATCTCCTTTAGAATGGACTGGTTGGATCTCCTAAACCTTTACTGTATTAACGGTGTTTATTTTAGACTTACAGAGTGCCAAAAGACAAAACAGGCACCACCAGGATTGGTGACCTAGCGCCCCAGGACATGAAGAAAGTTTGCCATTTAGCCCTAATTGAGCTGACTGCCCTCTATGATGTCTTGGGTATTGAACTGAAACAACAGAAAGCTGTAAAAATCAAAACAAAAGGTAATTTTGAAACAAAAACCAATTTGATTTACTCCTGAGCTAGTAAGAATGAGCTTGACTTTTTAGAAGTATCCTTTCTGGAGTGTGGGAAATGCATACATAACAAATTGCCTATAATCTGCACATGGATATATCTAGAGTTAGAATTCTAAAACATTCTCTCCAAAATTTTTGTAATTTGATAAATCTGTCTCCTAGATTATAGAAGATAAAGGCATAATCAAATATTTAATTACCATGGAAAGAAAAGGAAATTCTGATCAAGGATTCTTAAATGCTCTCTCCTTTGAAAACTGTATTTAAAAACAATATTTGGTACATATACTTATTTCTAAGACTGGATCTTGATAACTGACATTAATATGATTAATCCTGATCAGTTATTTTTGCTTTATTTATTTGATAGCAAATGCATAGGCAGTTAGTGCTATGTCCCTTTGTTCATTTACAATCTACTTTTAACTCTTTTGCAAAAAATATTCTTCCCTCTTTGAAGACAGTAATGTGATTTTGGCATATAATAGCCCTAAATTGTACATCTCTTGGGTAGGCATAATTTTTTTTCTTTGTAATCAGCTTGCTTTCCCCATTATATAAACAGACTTTTTTTTTTTTAATAATATGATAGAAAGCAAACACCTTAGTTCTTGTTTTTTTCCAAGATTTTATTCATCTGAAGATCCAGATAATTTTCTGTTGATAAAGCTTTACTATTCAGGAATCTCTGACATCTCATTTAACTTTAAAGATATCTTTTAAAGAAAAACCAAGAATGGGGATTATTGAGTTGCTATGGTAACGTTAGCAAAGACAAGTACTCACGTGATGTAAGTTTTAGAGGCAGTTTCTCTGTAGGACTGAAGTGTACCTTCCCTCAAGTCCTCTCTGCCATGCTGGGCCCCAGAAGACCCCGTTCTGTGTTTAGTTCCTTTAAGTGAGTATTTTAGCTTAAGGCTTGTGATGGTGAATTTCTGAGTCAAACAGTTCTGGTTTTCCACAAGTCCATTATAGATAAAGACTTCAGATGCTTTTTCAAAAGCTCATCACAAAGTCTTCTCCAGATACAAAATAAAAATCTAATTTAAATAATTGTGAAAAAAAAATAGTTGTGACTCAGTGCTTAAGACTTTCAGAGTGACTTAGAGAGGCCTTTTAATTTTATCTCAGAATTGCCTCCTACCAGACAGAGAAATACTAAGCCATTCTCATTAAAAGTACCACTATTAATATAACAGATTTTCTTTCCACCTTTTTTTATTGTATCTTATCTAAGATATTTATGTTATAAACTAGAATTTGACATGCTTAAAGATTATGCTTTTCTTAATTCCTAAACTAAAATTTATTTACTAGATTACTGACGTTCTTCTGAATGTCACAGTTTCCAATGTCTGTTTTCATATCACGGGATAATCCCCCTTTTCTTGTTCACACGTGATTTATGTCTCCCTGATGATGTGTGTTACACTTTTTTGCTGTAACTGTTCACTCAGTGATGGGTGTGGGGTAGGAGGTGCTGGGTAGAAGCTATGCTTACATCAGACTGAAAGCATATAATTTTAATTTAGAAAAATTATAAATTATTACCTGTCATGTCTTCTGGAGTTATTCCCAATACATAAAACAACAAATTTAAATTCACAAAAGCCAAGTATCTACTGTGTTCTCTAAAGAAGAACATTTGTAGAGCAAGCTCATAATCTTGGCTGATTTTCCAAAAAGCAAATATTTATACTTTGCTGTATTATAGAATGTTGAATGTCAGTTAAGTGTGGAACAGATGAGTGATATTTGCTTTAAGCAAGAACTTTTAATTTGATTACATTTAGTAAATTATTTGCATATTTTGCCTATTCCCACAGCACTCTTTTTCTCTTTTGTAATAGTTTATACTTTTCTAATTATTTTGGTGATGATCTATAGTCATTAGTTTAGTTGCCTTTGCTTGCTAGATTGCTCTGTAGGGTGGAACTAGAATATTCCGATTAAGTTGTGTTTACCTAGTAGACAAAATGTCACTCACTTAGATGCTTGATATAGTTGTCTGATTGAATGACAATATCGGGAATCTGGTGCCTTAACATTTTTGCAATAATATTTCATAGGTTGATGAAAGTGAAGAGATTTTGTTGTTGTTTTTGCAGATTCTGGCCTTTTTTGTGTCCCATTGACAGTATTGTTAGAACAAGATCAGAAGAAAGTACCAGGAACTCGAATACCCTTGATATTTCAAAAAGTAAGTAGGCCCAAACGGGTCAGCATAGAGACAGCATACTTGAGATAATGGTGTTTTGTTTTTGTTTTTGCATTCATACTATTATAATATAGTTTTCCAATTGATATGCTCTTTTATGCTTTGGTTTTTCTATTCAGAAAACAGATTTGTTTCAAGGGCTTATAATTTTTATTTCATGGTGATGCTTTCAGTGTTATTTCTTGTAACTGTGATTACCTGGCATCATTTTCCTGTCTTATATTAGCTGGCTTTGTATAATTGAGATTTCAATTCTATAATACATAGGAGTGGGGACTGCTGGTAAATTTCTAGGGAATTGAATCCTCATGAATATTTTATGCCTGTATGTATTTTCCAAGCTTTCCTATTTACAGTGAGGATGTCCAATTTAATTTACTAGTGCCTTCTTCCAAAGTAGGCAAAGAAACTATAAAGTAGAATTAGAAAATGATTGCTAAACTATAAAGTCACTTGTGTAGTCAACACTCAATTATTCATAAGGGGATTATCTATGACAATATAAAAATTTCAGTCTAACCTCTGAGCCATCATTGTTCAGAAACACAGATTACATTGGATAAAAGACAGGGAATACCCCTGAGGAAGGCTAGTCGCATCAGTTGTGGGCTACCCAAGATGCAGATTTTGCAACAGCTCAGGCATCTCAGTTTCTAAAAATTCATGGATAGCAAGAATGGCAGTAGTGATGTTCTCAGTTGTTATTCTCAACAAAGCCATTTAATACTTAAGCTTAATCTATTTGGCACCAATTCTTCCATTATTCTAAGCCAGTCATTTACTATCTTACCTATGAATACTAAGCTCTGATTTCTTCATTCCTCATAATCACCATTACATCCAAGCCTGTGTCTCAGTGTTTCACCTGATGGACTTTGTTGTAGACAGCTTGTTCTACTCACCAGCTTCCTCTGGTCATTGCCTGCAGAACCTGTGTCTGTGTGGATGGTTGTTCATGGTGTCTGTGATAACCAGAGAGATGCTTATAAATGGAGACCATAGATTCAAGTTCTTTTAGTGGCAGTAAATGGTGCGAGTTACTTATGCAGGTGGACAAAGCATGGATCTCAGTAGAACCCTATTCAGAGAAACAGCACCAATAGGAGATTTCTCTTTCTCTCTCTCTCTTGGAGAGAGATGCTCAATAAATATTATTAAGTAAATGAAGGAATGAATGAATGTGTGTTGGGGAGGGGAAGAGAGAAAGAGATACTTGCAGCCACATACACACACACACGTGCTTTCCTTCATTCACTTATTCAATAATATTTATTGAGCATCTGTCTCTCTCTTGGGGTCAGGGGTGGGGAGAGAGAGAGATTACGTTAAAGAATTAGCTTCTGCAATTGTGGGGCTTGTCAAGTCTGAATTATGTACAGCAAGCTGGAAACACAGGCAAGGGCTAACATTTCAGGGTTGAGTCCAAACTCTGCAGGCGGACACTCCTGTGGGGTTTCTGTATTGCAGTCTTGAGGCAGAATTGTGCTGCTTTGGGGAACCTCAGTCTGGGATCTTACAGCCTTCAGCTGACTGGATGAGGCCTACTCACATTATGGAAAGTAGTGCTTTACTCAAAGTCTACAGGTTAAATGTTAATCGCATCTAAAAAGCACCTTCACAGCAACATCTAGACTGGTGTTTGACTAAATAGCTGGGTACTGTAGCCCAGCCCAGTTGACACATCAGATTCACTATCACATCAGCGAAGAGCAAGCGTTGGTCCCAGCAGAAGTCAGTGTTGCCTGCAGGTCAGACTCCGGATTGCATCCAGTCCCCTGTCATTTCCTCTTGACATTGTTTTCGTTATTTAATTACATTTTTGGTCTCTTCAGACTTTTTAGAGACTCAGACTACACACCAGTTTGAAGTCTTTGGATAAGAGCCTTAAAGATTTTGGGTTCATATAAAAAATAAAAGAGAATATAAAGAGCTTTCTATTAGATAACACTTATCTGTTTGTATTCCCTCTGAATGATAAGCAAAAAAAAAATCACTGTGATCTATCCCGAAAAGTATTTTTTTATTTTATCAGCTGACAATTCAATTAGGTATTCCCTTAATTTTACTGAAAGGAAAGAATTGAAAACCACTGATTTGCAATAATATCTATAAATTGTATCTGGTTCCTCATGCCACTCCCCCCAACCCCGTACACACCCCATGCCTTAGAAACACACTGTTTAAACCATATTCCCAAAAGCACTGGAGAAATAGAAATATTCTTAACTTTTATCTATGGCAAAATTCTGGCAAATTTTAAATCATATTTTCATAATAAAGTATTATTTGTATTTTAACAATGACAATAGAATGTAGCTAAACTATGTTATTCTCAAAGTGAGAAATAATGAGAAAAATGACAGTGTATATATACATTCTCTGTTGAATGCTGGTATTCAGCATTAGAGAATAATAAAAAGCATTAAAATATAAAAATGTAATGGCATTGTAGCATGTATATTATCGTATGTGAAATGAATCACCAGTCCAGGTTCGATGCATGATACAGGATGCTTGGGGCTGGTGCACGGGGATGACCTGGAAGGAGGATATAGAGAAGAGGGAGGTGGGAGGGGGGGCTCAAGAAGGGGAACACATGTACACCCGGGGCGGATTCATGTCAATGTATGGCAAAACCAACCAATATATTAATGTAAGGTAATTTGCTTCCAATAAAATAAAAAAAAATAAAAAATTTTAAAAAAATTTAAAAAAAAATAATAAAAAAGTAAAAATTATTCTTGTTCAGTTATTTAGAAATCATCAGTTTTGCCTGTGTATTTAATAAAAGCAAAATTTGTCTTACTGCTAAAAACGAATTTGATCCAGCTACTGGCATGGAATTTTATTTTTTGTTAATAGAATATTTTAAACATTTTATAAGATGAAATAAAACAAATTGCTTGTATGTTGAATAAATGTCACATGGATATTATTTGATATATTTAGTTTTAAATACTTTATTGAATAATGTTCATCTCATCTAAAATAATACATTTAAAGATTTTTTTCCTCATGAGTTTTTATCCAGTGTAACTTGAAAAATGTCTTGAAAATCATTCCAGTTGAATTTTTGAAATTCGGTGCTTCTGTTTTCAGTCAGTAATAAATACTTGGGAGACTACTCTTTGCTTTGTTCTTACCTGACTAACTCAAAATTAGTACAGACTTTGGCCATAATCCAGGTTTACAAGAGGTGGGGTCATGGGGGAACAATTGTCCCCTCTTCCCGTGTCTATGTGCGCCAATAAATCGTATTTCAGAACATCTGGATAAAGTTCAGAAGACTTCATTCATGATGCCATGCTTTGCTCCTAATAGACATTTTTATAAGCATGGGGAAAATAGTAAGCTTTATGTTATTTATAAAGTCTTGGTAAATCATTAAGGAGGTTTCTCTGAAAAAAAGAAATTAAAATTTTATACTGTTTTGGCGCTCTGGAAGATGTTGTGCCTCAGGGTATGCAGAGGGTATTATAGTAAGTTTGGGGCTGAGAGAAAAGTAGGTTTGTCTTTTAGAAGAAGGCTATTGTGAAAGGAGGGAAATGGATGGTAAGGAAAGCCTATATGATGCTAGCAATTGCCTTATATTTAAATTGAGAACAAGGAAATCGATTTCTTTAAAGTAGTGAAAAGTGAAAGTTGCTCAATCATGCAACCCCATGGACTGTAGTCCGCCAGGCTCCTCGGTCCATGGAATTTTCCAGGCAAGAATACTGGCATGGGTAGCCATTCCCTTTTCCGGGAGATCTTTCCAATCCAGGGATCAGGCCCAGATCTCCCACATTGCAGGCGGATTCTTTACCAGCTGAGCTACAAGGTAAGCTAAAATAGTCAAGTACCCCCATAAAGCCTTTGTGTACTGCCCAGGGAATGCATATTCCAATTGAAAGTCTCTGCCAAGAAACTAACCATTTCCTAGGTTCCAGTGTTGTATCATTGAAATTTCTCCATTTTCTTATTCTTGTGGGTTTCTGCCTTATTAAACAAAGCAAAACAAAACAAAAACTTAGAGATCTGTGTGTATTCATCAGGTATGATTTAGAAACCCCGTACCAGAACTGTTTTTTTATTTAAGTTTACCACCGAAAGCTTAAAGCCTAAAAATGAATATTTGCAAGCAGTTTTTTTTTCCTTCGTATCATAAACAATTTTTTCTTTGAACAAACTGAAAAGGAGGTGTAAATATGCAAATACTATAATTTCATAAGATGTATTTGATTGCAGAATGTATGTTTCTGAAAAAGCAGAAGAAATGGATCGTCTTAGTTGCTTTGAAACAGTGAACATGGGTCAGTCTCTATCTGGGATATTGCAGGTGTTGTGTGAAGTTATATACTTTTGTTCCAAAGGATCCAACTTTTTCCAAATTACAGCTAAAGTTTTGGGATATATTGGCTTAAGGATGAGTAGTGATTGTGCCATAGCATTCAAAACTTAGTGAAATCCAGTTAACATGTCACTGTATTCAGTTTTTATTTATTTATGTATGAAGGGGATGTTAAATTTGAGACTGTACCTATTAAGAATGCCAAAATCAGAATGTCCTTCTGTTTATACACAGCTGATTTCTTGCATTGAAGAGGGAGGTTTGGAAACCGAAGGTCTCTTAAGAATCCCTGGAGCTGCTGTTCGAATCAAGGTGATTTCTTGGTTCTACTCATGTAAATAACTTTAAGTAAACTTTTTGCATCTGCAAAGCTCAGTTGTCCTCCCCACTCTTTCTTCCCATTTTAGAAGATGAAAAAACACAAAAACATCTTAACATTCAGTTTATATTAGCTTTTCTACAGTCTGTTCTCATTGTAAATTTTGACTTTTTTCTTTCAAAATCATCCTATTACCAGTAACAATACTGTGATAAATAAAGAGGCAAATGATTTTACTCTCCGACTGTGCAGATATAAAATAGGAACAAAAGTAAACAAGCAGAAGACAAGAGCAGTTCTGTCCTGCTGATGGAAAGAGAACATGATGAGTCAAAATACTAAGAGGGAACTGCTGACAGTCTGCATGAGTAACAGCGCGAGATTTATTTCTTTTTCTTTTTTAAAGGGCAGGATGGTAAACTCCATCAGGTGGGCAGAGTTAGGGGACTTGACATTAGTCTCCGTACATTATCAGTCTTAGTGAGCTGGCAAAATAAGACCATCTTAACCACTCCTGGCTGTCCCAGTTCCGGGCTCACTGGATCCAAGGGTAGCCTGAGTCTGGCTTATGAAAGAGTCAAGGGGATTCCCAGGCTTTCCATTTGGAACCCCCTTTCTCACTCCTCTTCTTTCTTTTTTCTAAAGATGACATTACCTTCCCACTTTCCTAGGATACTGTGTGTCCTCCTTCTTTCTCTGTTCCTGACTCCTGCTCTGGGGAATCCAGTATCCAATGAATGCTTGGTCTAAGTAGAACCCTGCAGATGATGTAGATGGAATGTGCCTCTCCGGGGATTTGCATTTTATGGGGACTTCATACTTGGAATTGTAGCTCTATCTGGAAAACTTATCTAGGGAATATTTTGGTTATCAGTCATTAACAACCTCCTTAACCCTTATCCTCTAAATTCAGCTCTGGCTCTAAAAAGATAACACAGGTCACTGGCCACATCCAATATTTTGTCTTCCTGAATTTGTAAATCCAAGAAAAAATAGGATAAAGGGAAGAGATATTCCCTGTTCATCTCCTAAAGATGTATTCTGTATGAGCTCTTTAGAGCTAGATCGGGAAGAAATGACTCTTGGTGGGTGTACACTCTCCTGGCCAGTCGTAGCCATGGCAGTACCAGGTCTGTGCAAAGATTCCACAGTTTGCATCACTTGTTGATTTTGATAAGCTTCTTCAGTTTAAAGCACTAGTTTTGGCTTACATGGCTCTTACCACATTGTGATCTCAGTTTAATCGGATTTGAGTAACCTGATAAATCATGAGAAATGCTCTGCTGGATGCAGCACAATCTGGAATCAAGATTGCCAGGAGAAATATCAGTAACCTCAGATATGCAGATGACACAAGCCTTATGACAGAAAGTGAAGAGGAACTAAAGAGCCTCTTGATTCAAGTGAAAGAGGAGAGTGAAAAAATTGGCTTAAAGCTCAACATTCAGAAAACTAAGATCATGGCATCTGGTCCCATCACTTCATGGCAAATAGATGGGGAAATGGTGGAAACAATGTCAGACTTTATTTTTTTGGGCTCCAAAATCACTGCCGATGGAGACTGCAGCCATGAAATTAAAAGACACTTACTCCTTGGAAGGAAAGTTATGACCAACCTGGACAGCATATTAAAAAGCAGAAATATTACTTTGCCAACAAAGGTCCATCTAGTCAAGGCTATGGTTTTTCCAGTAGTCATGTATGGATATGAGAGTTGGACTATAAAGAAAGCTGAGCGCTGAAGAATTGATGTTTTTGAACTGTGGTGTTGGAGAAGACTCTTGAGAGTCCCTTGGACTGCAAGGAGATCCAACCAGTCCATCCTAAAGGAAATCAGTCCTGAATATTCATTGGAAATACTGATGTTGAAGCTGAAACTCCAATACTTTGGCCACCTGATGCGGAGAAGTGACTCATTTGAAAAGACCCTGATGCTGGGAAAGATTGAAGGCAGGAGGAGAAGGGGACGACAGAGGATGAGATGGTTGGATGGCATCACCGACTCAATGGGCATGAGTTTGGGTAAACTCCGGGAATTGGTGATGGACAGGAAGGCCTGGCGTGCTGCAGTCCATGGGGTTGCAAAGAGTCGGACACGACCGAGCGACTGAACTGAACTGATATATATATATATATATATACACCCTTCTCACAAATGTCATTCAACTAACATCCCCTGGGTCTGATGTCTGATGCACAGAGGTCCCCAAAAATGTTCAGGTGCTCTTGTAATTTTGATATATGGCTACTGTCTCACTTCATTTGCTGACACCTGCGGCAGTTTCACCACCAGTCAATCGGGGACAGTGTGTATGATTGGGAGATGAATCCTGTTGAGAAATACATTCTCTAACAGAGAAAGAGTCCCTCAGAAGCCAGTTACATGACTCCATTCTACCTATCTTAGCAAGAACACTGGTTCCTACATCACTGTTCATGTCCCGCATTAGCAAAAGGTGATGGCCAGCTCAGGAGAGTCATAAACATGTTTGCTATAGTACACACGGATGGATGTAATGTGGATTTCACCTTTTGACCAGATCGCTGGCAGAGGAGTGAATTCAACTATATGTAACTTCTTAGGAGGTCAATGAAGTAGACTCAACGGACTCAACACAGCCTATTATCACAGACTGGATAATACGGCAGCTGGTCTGTTTTGTACATAATGTAAAGATGACATGCAAAATTAAGGGTTGTCATTCTTCTCCCTTTCCCACCAGATTTCTTGGACTCTCCCTCCCCCTCCATTCTCTTCTCCTCCTCCTTTTCTCTTTCCTCTCTTTTCCCTCTTCTTCGTTCTCTCACCCCCTTTTCCCCTCTTCCGCAGGCCTTCTTTCCTTCCCTCCCTTCCTCCCCATCTCCTTCCCCTCTCCCTTCTTTCATCCCTCTCTCCTTCCACCTTTCTTTCCCCCATTTCTAGGTTTGCTGCTGCTAAGTCACTTCAGTCATGTCCAACTCTGTGTGACCCCATAGACGGCAGCCCACCAGGCTGCCCTGTCCCTGGGATTCTCCAGGCAAGAGCACTGGAGTGGGTTGCCATTTCCTTCTCCAATGTGTGAAAGCGAAAAGTGAAAGTGAAGTCGCTCAGTCGTGTCTGACCCTTAGCGACCCCAGGGACTGCAGCCTACTAGGCCTCCATCCATGGGATTTTCTAGGCAAGAGTACTGGAGTGGCTTGCCATTGCTTTCTCCGATTTCTAGGTTAGCTTTTGTGTATTTCACCGATTGCAGAAAATAATTAGGGTAGAGGATAGAATTGTGTTGGGAAGAGAAAGTGTAATAAATTCACCTCACAGGAAAAACAAAGAACTGTTCTTGGGAGAACAGTTTCAAATATTAGAAGGGAGTGACAGAAACTTGGAAGGGTTTCTAACATAATAGGATTTATGCCACAGTGAAAAAGCATATAGAAAATAGTAATTATGAAACAAAATTGATTTATTATTAATAATTTGTCTGGCAGATTTTGTGGAGTCCTTGAGGTAAATGAATTAGGTACTTCTAATTCCACAAGGACTCCAGCTGTTTTTTGCAGCTGGCAGCAGGATGGCTGGGTCACTGACAGCCTACGCATTTAAGACGGGGTATACTGATCTACTTTTCCTACCTCATTTGCTATGGAATTTGGTTTTCCATTTCCCAGAGGTGACTAATCAGAGGTGGCCTTTTGCTTTAGGTCCATTGATTGATTAAGTATTTTGTTATATAATGTACTTCTAAATAAAGCACAGACTTTTTCTTTAAATAATTTTTTTAAAGTTGGTGAAAAATTATAGTATCTGAGTAAAGCCCCCAAGTGTAAAGCCAGTTTTGACAGTTCTTTTATTTCAGCCTCTACTGCTTAAGGTTTGTTGCCTATCCTGGAAAATGTGTAAAGTTTTGGACCTTAGGTATCATTTTCATTGATGAATTACACTTGGGGTAGGAGAAGGAATATTTTTCTGAGTAACAGAGAAGTGTTGGCCTTTAGTAGTTTCAGATGTCTTTTCAAAAAAGTAACATCTTGGGACTTCCCTGGTGGCCTGGTGGTTAAGAACCAGCCTTGCAATGCAGAGGACACAGGTTGGGGAACTAAGATCCCCCATGTTGTGGGCAACTAAGCTTGCCAACCACAACTAGAGAGCCTACACACTGCAACGAAAGACCTCACGCAACCAAATTAATAAATAAATATTTAAAAAGCAAATAATAAAAAGCCACAAAAGTATAGAATCTCTTCTGAAGTGGGAAGTATATCAGTCTCAGCAAGGAAAAAAAAAATCAACTTACTGGTAGCTTTTTTTTTTTCCCTTTCTTTCTTCTGCCTTTCAGAATCTTTGCCAAGAACTAGAAGCAAAGTTCTATGAAGGGACTTTTAATTGGGAAAGTGTCAAGCAGCATGATGCCGCCAGCCTGCTGAAGCTCTTTATCCGCGAGCTGCCCCAGCCACTGCTCAGTGTAGAATATCTCAAAGCTTTCCAGGCTGTCCAGAGTAAGTGCCACCCCTCTTTGAAGCAATCCTCATGTCAGTGCCATCCATATTAATTGCTTTAATGACATTTTGCTTTGTGAAGAATATAACCAGATATATTTGGGTAGACACACTGAGTCATTGATGTCAGTGAGTAATAAAATGCCACTCGATATTTTCTTTTCCTTTATAAATATACATCTAGGAGTAAGTAGATAACAGATCTATCCATATCTCTTTAGGTGTGGACTAATTACATGCCCTTTAAGCAATACAGTGTATGTATTTTCATATTAAAAGCTGGAAACTTCACATTTCTTTTTCAATAGAATGAATTACATAAGCTCTCTGATACATTTTTCTTGCCAAGTGTTAAAAGCAACACTTACTGGAGAAGCTGTGGATTAACAGTTATCATAAAAGCACAAGAAGATGTGACAGAGTTTGTGATTATTTCCTGAAAAATTAACTTCTGAAATTGTCATGAAGAAACATGGAACAAAGCATTTGACTGCTTCATTGGTTGGGGGGAAACAGATTTCTTAAGTCTTTCCATTTTGTGGTCTTGGACAGGCTCCAAATTAATGTCTTGAATAGTTCTCGATTCCTTTCCAGTGAACAGAGAGATCTGATGAGGTTCATGTACTGGCATAATTATCCCGTTTAGTCATAGAGACCATCAAAAAAGGAAAAATGCTGTCACCACATTCTAGTGACCAAGCCATACTTTAAGTTCCAAATTGGGACACTTTTGAGAGTGAAATAGAAGCACTGTTGATGATTATGCTGAATTGCAGTGTCAACCAGAACTTTTCCAGGCTATTCTTTTTTTAATTGAAGTATATTGACATATAATATTATGGTAGTTTCACAAGTTCAATATTTGTTATTTGCATGCATTGCAAAGTGATCATCGTAATGCCTACTTAATATCTGTAACCATTCATAATTATAGAAAAATGTTTTCTTGTAATGAGAACTTTAAAGATCTACTCTTAGTAACTTTCAAGTATGTAATATAGTAGTATTAACTATAGTTGCCACGCATAGACTGATGCATAGTCACTCAGTTGTGTCTTACTCTTTGCTACGCTATGGACTGTGGTCCGCCAGACTCCTCTGTCCAAGGGATTCTCCAGGCAAAAATACAAGGAGTGGGCTGGCATGCCCTGCTCCAGGGGCTCTTCCTGACCCAGGGAACAAACCTATGTCTCCTGTGGCTCCTGCATTGGCAGGCGAATTCTTTAGCACTGAGCCACCTGGAAAGCCGTAGTTGCCATGCTTGCCTTATTTCCCTGAGACTGACTTATTTTCTAATTGTAAGTTTGTGCCTTTTGTCTGCCTTTAGCCATTTCCCTGCCTGACCCCGATATCTATGGTGGTTCATATTGTTCCACCAATCTGTTCTCTGTATATATGTGAGCTGTTTTGTTTTTGTTTTAGATTCTATATATAAGTGAGATCATAAGATATTTGTCTTTCTCCATCTTATTTCCCTTAGCATAATGCACTCAAGGTTCATCCATGTTGTTGAAAATGGCCAGACTTTTTTTATGACTGAATATTATTCCATTATGTTCCAAGCTATTCTTAAAGCATGTCATATTGAGATGTTTCCCATGGCTTATCTCATATCATATCATTTATTCAGAATTTTTAGGGAAATATGACTGAAATTGTCATTTAAAATATTTTTTTTAATGATTAAGTTGTGCTATTTTGCATATATAGTCCTTAGATATGGATTAAAGGACCAAATTTATCCCTGAGAATTTAAAAGCAAGAATGATTCCAGATATCCACGAGTATTACTTATTGGGATGGGGTACTGAAAATAGGAAATATCAATAATAATAATGTACCTCTTCAAGTCTCTCATTGCTGATTGGTTTTCTTATTCATTCCACAAACATTTTTCGAACACTTATTGTGTTACATATTCCTGTTGGAATTGATAGGCTTTTAACCATGTACACCACATAATTTGTTCACTCACCATGAGAAGAAGTTTCACTGTTAACAGGTGCACTCTGCCACTGTATTATGAAAGGTCCAATCTCCTCTGCCTTTTCGTTGGGGAGTAATTATCATGTGGAAGTTAAAATTATTTCCAAAGCACTGTTATGTGTCTGCAAACATAAGGCCGCCGTCATACGCTCACAGTTGGAAGTGAGCATTCCGAGAGAGAGAAAGCTCTACTTTAACAGCTGCTTCTCCTGATCCCCCCACACTCTCAACAAGGCTTGCTGCTCACTCATTGTGTCTCACATTTTGCAGTGATGTTTATGCCAAATAACTTTTTTCTTGAAAAACAGAAAAAGAAAGTAAAGAGAAGTATTTGGTAAAGACAAGCATTCAGATGTATTTAATCTGTCTGCAGATCTTCCAACCAGGAAGCAACAACTACAGGCTTTGAACCTTCTTGTCATCCTCCTGCCCGATGCAAACAGAGACACACTCAAGGTCAGCTGGTTTCATTTACGTTAAATATCCCTCAGAACTAAGAGTCATTTTTCATTATTTGTGGCAAAACAAAATAATGTTATTGTGGAAATGTTAGTAGTTGTCTATAAAGTGAAGACCTATTTTTAGGGAGAGATGGTGAAAGCCTTTATAATTTATTACCCAGGTTAGTCATGTTAATAGTATTATTAGGTTGTTTTTGTTTTTTATTTTTTGGGTCTTTTTTTCAACTATAACATTTCTTCTATAGGTGATTGAGGTTCATTTGCTAATAAAAACATGAATGTATTTTATTTTTTTCTTTTTTCTATTATTCCTGTATTTTCCAGTTTTATTTAGTGAGCATGTACTAGTAAGGTAAAAATTGAATGTTTACAAAGGAACTCCTAAAGCTCAGCAAATATAGCCCATTGCTGCCTAAAGATGTTACATGTGTTTGTAGTTCCAAGCAGTAGAGTTTGAAATGTCATAATGATGAACTTGAAATGTTTGATTAGCCAAAAGATAAAACAACTCAAATTCTAGTCATTTCTCTAAGGGTTTACCCTGAGTTTCCGATCTATATCATCATTCCACAGTGATTTGGTCTGATAGTCATATGATTAAATACCATTTATTATGTATCATCAGAGGCTTTCATAATAATCAGTGGATTGTTCCACATTGATTAGTTTTCCTTAATGACAAAAAATTTTAGAGTAGTTAAAAAAGGTTTAATTATAAACTCTTAGAAAAAAAAATTTTAAATGTAATTTAGAAAGCACATCTACCTTATGTTTACTGTTACCTTAAAAAGTAACAATTTTTTTATACAAATAAAAGTTTTTTTATACAAGTCAGGGTGCCCATTTACCCCCTATAGTTCCTTATATTTAAAATGAAAAAGAATCACATCAAAAAATTTCCTGTTGAGAAAACAAAACCACCAGTTGGTAAACCTTGGAAATGTTTTTCTGTACCTCATTAAGACTCCTTGAACTGAAACCAGGTGAGCAAATTCCATGCCCTTGGAATAAATGTCAATACTCAACTTTTCTGCCTGAAGCAGTTGATGAAGATTGCTGGAATAAAACATTACATCGCTGCAAGAGAACTTCCAATGAGTTGTTCCCTTTACTAAGTCAGAAAGTAATCTTTCACTTCACTGATTAACTTTGTGAGTAGCTGAGAAGGCTGGTTAGGTTAGGTTTGGTTTGGTTTTGGAGACAGAGGCCAGCTCCAGGAAGGGGGTGGTATTCAAGCATCTTATGACCAGGGCTGCTGTGTATGGGTGGGTAGACTGTGGCTAAAATCGGGACATTGGGTCCAGGACGAAGTGGGGACTGATTTTCAGTCTTTTCTCTGCTTGTCAGCCATGCCCTTGTCACAGTTCATCAACTACCTAGAAAGAGGAATTTAGTCCGTCTTTTTTCTGATTCACATAAAGGTGTCTATCTGTGTGATGGCCCTGTGAATGGCCAATATAAAATGGAAATCGAAAGACACTTGAGTTACTTAAAATATGCCTACTTTCAAAAGAGTTCAACTAGTAGTGGAGGAAACACTTATTCCAATATGGTTACTATTGGGCAAGGTTGGCCCAGAACTCATTCTTGGATTTTGCCTTTAAACCCCAGGCACATTCTTGTAAGACAAAATCTGTTTAAGAGTGTTGTTGTTGTTGTTTAAGTTTTAGAACATAAAGTTACTGGAGCACAATTGTATAAGTAAGTGGAAAATACTTTCTTGGGGTTAAAAATTGGAAATTGCCAAACAATTTTACTAATTTACTTAAGCTTTAGTAGTTTAATTAGCCAGATCTGATAAAGGTTTCAATAACATGTCTAATAACAGAAATGCTGAAACAAGTATAGCATGCATACAAGAGAATAAACCATTTAAATTTAGTTCTCTAAAAGAGAAGGGAAACTTCATCACAAGATGATATCAGGAAGCTTAATGCAAACTTGCTCAATTTTTCCAATTTTGCCACTCTTTCTGTTGCCATCTGGAGGGATAGGATCATGTACATGACTTGTATAGACTATTTCT
The DNA here is from genome assembly GCF_049115385.1 of Moschus berezovskii. Classification (NCBI taxonomy): domain Eukaryota; kingdom Metazoa; phylum Chordata; class Mammalia; order Artiodactyla; family Moschidae; genus Moschus; species Moschus berezovskii. Next base: position 74,905,371 of record NC_142469.1, on the reverse strand, counting down.
ATAGCACATCTAAGGGTTTGGAGGGACCATATTAATTGTCCTAGTTTAAATCTAAGGCAACAGATGTCTTTAGGCAACTTGTTGACCAGGATTTTTTTTTTAAACCTTGGATTATGTACATTTGGACGAGTGATCAAACCTACCTTTGACTTGCAGGAATAACAAAGACTAACGTTAACAGTGGGGAATCCATGTTAATATTATTATTGACAAGCATTTATCTTTTTTGTAGTTTCAGCAAATTCGTTGTATATATTTTGTTGCTTAATCTTGGCAGGCTAGGAAATTAGTATTACTGTTTTATGAATGAGAAGACTTTAAGGAACGGGATGCCAAAAGGTTTACCCTAAGATCGCACAGAACTAATTAGTAACTATCTGTCCTGAGACTTAAACTGAGTTTTCAGAGAGTGGGTCCAGTGACATTTATATAACACCAGACTGGTGATAGGTACTTCTTTTTTTTTTTTTGCTGTACTCTGCCACATGTGGGATTTTAGTTCTCTGACTAGGGATCGAACCTGTACCCCCTGCATTGGACGCGTGGAGTCTTAACCACTGGACCCAGGGAAGTCCTGGTGATAGATACCTTTAAGAAAAGGCAGCTCTTATAGATCAGATGTAAAGACAATACATCCGAAGATGAAATTCTTTCAGCATAGCCTAGGCTAACATTTTATTAGTTTTATATCTACACACATAACATTCTAATATCCTGATAGTAGTATTTTGATTAACATTGCATTATGCACACCACCTTAAAGTGGTTTATTACCTAAACTCTGTAATTTATGCTTGTAAAGAAAGACATTGTTCCCTGAATAATTATTCTGGTCTCTGGAACAAAATTAAATATTTTTTCCAAACCTTACCAATTAATCTTTTGTCCTCACTTGAGACGGTATTGTTTCTACATAGCCTTATTCTTAGATTACAGTTTAACTTTCTGAGCACTGGATCAAAAATTAGATACATGAATCTCATTGTTAGATAGTCAGGCTGTGCCTTTAGTTGTTTCAAATTTTGAGAGTCTATATAACAGCTAAACTGGATTCAAGATCAAGCTTTTAGAGCTTATAGGAATCTTTTTCCCTAAAAATCTTGTGAGAGAAGAGCAGTTTACTGTTGTTGTTTTTCCATTTTGGCATAGTTTATTTGGCCTTTTTTACGTCGGAATTTTAGGCTAAATATGAAAACATGCTTCTTTTAATAGTTAAGAGTTCAGAAACAAAGCCTGGTAGATAGGCAGTTAGGTTACTTCTCCCCCATTCGCTCACTCTACGACATCGGGTAAGTTACATCCATTCTGTTAGTTGCTGTTTTCTCATCTGTATGATGGAAATCGTTACAGCTTCAATTTCCAACCAGGATTAAGTGAAATGATGTCTATGAAGTTCTTAAAACAATGCCTTGCTCATAGATATCATTGACTATCTGTGCAGGTATTGTTGTTAATGGTTTAGACCAAAACTGATTTGCAGAAGAACTGGAAGCTTTCTGTCCTGGCAGAAGGGTGGTCTAAACTGCCTGTTGTTATTGTGGAGGAGGGGCTCGGAGGAGACTTAAGTATTGGCGATAGAGATGGGAAGTGGGTGGCATCAAACTGAGCATAAACTAGCTTGGTCTGGTGAAAAGCTTCTTTTCATTTTTGTTTTTTAATTCTCTTCCTTTTGTCTCTAGCTATTCCCCCTCCTCCCCATCAGAGTCTCCATTCTTTTTGGACTTCATGTCAGTCAGCTACTGAATCCCTTAAAACAAATGTAACTGAGATTGAATGAATCCTTTTAAGGTTTTTCTTTTCTTTTTTTAAAATTTTAATTCCTAGAGATAAAGTACAGCACTTGCTGCAGCAAGTGAATATTTGTTTGATATTTTAACTATTTTTCAGTGCTCCATGGCTTGGTAGGCACGCAGTCTGATGCTTCTCCATTCCTCTCCCCACCGGCAGCTCAGATGTGTGTCTCTTGCATCATTCCCCGGGGCCATAGTCCTTAGCAGACACACAGCACCACCTCAGGGTGTGTTAACCAATGGAGCAGCTTTGAGGACAAGGCCCACTGTGTCCAGCTGACTGTGGTTATGTTCAACTTAGTTATTCTTTTTTAAGTAAATAAAAATCTCATGTGCTACAGTGCTTTAATCTCTTATCTTCATGTACGACACAGATCTCAAAGAGCCATTTCTGTTTCAGGCCCTGCTTGAATTTCTCCAAAGAGTCGTAGACAATAAAGAGAAAAATAAGATGACAGTCATGAATGTAGCAATGGTCATGGCCCCAAATCTCTTCATGTATCACACGTTGGGTTTGAGGTCCGGCGAACAGCGAGAATTTGTAATGGCAGCCGGGATAGCTAATATCATGCACTTACTGATTAAGTATCAAAAACTCCTGTGGACAGTAAGTATATATTTTCAAGCTCTGTTAATGAGTGATAATATCTAGATCTTGAAGTCTTTGTTATTTTTATATTGTTATAGTCTCTGCAAAAAAGTAACCAATATAGGTGATTTCAAATGCAGTTAAAAAAAAAAAAACTAATGTTTTAAATCTCATTTCTTAAAATGCCAACATGATTTTATTGTTTCAATTTGGTAACTTCTAAAATATATTATTTTTGCTAATGGAATTTCTGAGGATTATTTTTTCCTGGATTATCGTTAGGCATCTATCAGCTCTTGTTGAGTTTTTCTTTCTCTTCTAACAGGAGAGTCTAGCTGGTTAGCTTTTAGAAGAGGTCTGTAGGTTAAAGAGGCAAGGTTACAGATAGGTAGACCCTAAAGGGGCCAACCATTGAGGTAGTGACCCCTAATGCCAGTTACCTCAGGCATTCCTTACTCCAGGGGGTCTCCCCAACCCAGAGACCGAACTCCGGTCTCCTGCATTGCAGGTAGATTCTTTACCATCTGAGCCACCAGGGAAGCCCACACAAAGGGGCCAACTGTTGAGGTCAGTTACCTCAAGTGGTCTCCAGTCTTGGCATAGGAAATGGCCACAATGTCCTTGAACTTCACCAAGCCTCTCTTTGAACCTTACACAGTGGGTGGTAACTTGCATCACCTGGAGGCTCTGAACACATGGTGAGTAATATGATCCATTTTTTCCCCATAGATTGAATGAATTGCATAGTCTTATCAAATAGATAAAACCTTTACTTCTCTCCAAATATAAGAAATAAAGATCAGTATTTCAATAGTTGAAAATGTTGCTACTTCTTTCTTCTCCCCAAACTTAATTTCATTTCTCCATAGATTCCCAAGTTTATTGTCAACCAAGTGAGGAAGCAAAACACTGAAAATCATAGAAAAGATAAAAAAGCCATGAAGAAATTGCTGAAGAAAATGGCTTATGATCGAGAAAAATATGAAAAGCAAGATAAGAGTGCAAATGATGTAAGAAAGAATTTGAAGATATATGTATTTATACAGATTGAAGTACTGTTTTTAATATCATATATACAACAAAGAGTTTTAAATGTTTTATAGGATGACTTTCTACTCACTTGCTAAGCTCTAGTACTGTTTATAAGTTAAAGGCATTAATAAGGGTCACTATGCTCATTAGTACTAATAATAAGTAGGGATAATTGCACAGGTCTTGGTGACTCAGCATGTGAGTTTGTTGATAAAGAACAAAGGAAGATAACAAGAAAGGAATGTCTCATCACACACTCACCCTCCCCTACCCACCTGTACACACACAGAGGACACTCTGGAGATAGCTGTAATGTTTAGTGGCTAAAGAGTCCCTTGTGTGAACCACTGATCTTTTCTTCACTTTTCTCATCTGTAAAATGGGGAAAAATAACTAACCTGAAAAACAAATAGGTCAGTATTGGTGTTGTGCCTAAGATCTGCCCTGGACTTCAGTAAGTCTTCATGCGGTCTTAATGGGGTCATAAGAATTTAGAGAGTTATGTTGGAACACAGAAAATTAAAACATTTTTAAAAGGGATGTCTAAATATTAGTAATCATAAACTTCTGTAAGAATATCTCAAGAACTGAGCTAAAATAATGAAATGTACATGAAAACACATTTAGAAGTGAGTTATGAAAGCTCTAACTTAAGAACATGAAATGCAAGGGTTTCTATTGTTCTATTTATGGTGAAGACACCCTTCCACCACCAGCCCCACCATTGAGGTTCCTCAGTTACATGCTGACATCTTGTGGAATAATATGGAAATGCACTTACCAGCCTTTGTCTGATTTTCCTGCTTTGGCCTACTTGGTAGGATCCAGTAATCACACAAAAAAATGTTTTTTTCTCCTTTATTTATTTATAGCTCTCATTCTTAAAAAATAGCATTTTATTGACATTAAACTTTTTGGGGTCAATTTTTAGTATCTTAAAAATGTAAAATTTAATAAATGGGAGTTGTACATAGTGTGGTATTTTTTGAGAAATAATACAGGTTAGAAAGGATTTTTAAGATATCATTCTTATTTAACATAGAATGTTTTGATACTACTAAGGACATCATGAATACGTGAACTTTTTTTTTGTAGTCCTGCTTATTCACATTAATTTAGGTGACTTTATACTCTTGTCTTACTAATATTTAATGAGACAGTTATAATGTCATACTCTGAGGAACAGTTTAAGAAAACAGACTTGGTACTGTACCTTTTTAATAAGTCTTTTAGATAGAAATTAAAATGTTAATTTTTTGGAGATGAAATGTTTAAATGATTTGGTCATTTATGGAAAAATAGCATTAACTTGGATTTCTTTTAGTTGTGTGAAGTGTGAAAGTGTTAGTCACTCAGTCATGTCCAACTCTTTGAGACCCCATGGATTATAGCCTGCCAGGCTCCTCTGTCCATGGAATTCTCCAGGCATGAATACTGGAGTGGGTAACCATTCCTTCTCCAGGAGATCTTCCCAACCCAGGGATCGAACCTGGGTCTCCTGCATTATAGGCGGATTCTCTTCTGGCTGAGCCACCAGGGAACACCTTTGGGTTAAATAGATAAGAGCTGGTCTGGGAATTGTGTCTGTACTAGTTAAAAGCTATACTGTCAGTTTAAGGCGTGGGATTTAAGCCTGGATTTAACTCTCAGTTAAACCATGCATTCTGTTCTGTTCCGTCGCTCAGTTGTGTCCGACTCTACGCGACCCCGTGGACTGTAGCCTACCAGGCTTCTCCGTCCATGGGATTCTCCAGGCAAGAATACTGGAGTGGGTTACCGTTTCCTTCTGCAGGGGATCTTCCTGACCCAGGGATCGAACCCGGGTCTCCCGCATTGGAGGCAGACGCTTTAACCTCTGAGCCACCATTAGCTGTCACTTAATCGTTGAGTTTTGATTTTCTCTTCTGAGAAATTCAGCAATTCTTCTGACAAAATACTAGTAAATGCCTCCTTGGTGCCAAGCCCCCACTCCCTGTTAAGTCTTCAGGGGGAGATGGGGCTGGTGCTGGTGCTCTCCCACAGAGAGCAAAAGAAGGATGCAGGAGGATGGAGCTCAGAGATGCTAGAAGTGTGTGATGGAGCCTGACCAGAGGACCCTGGCCTACAAGCAGGAAGTGGACATCAGAGTGGCAGAGTGGTCATCCATAGGTGATCGTGGCTCACAGTGGAGGTCATTTAGCTTGTCATTTTGGTTGAAACAATTTCATCAATTGCCAGAATTTTTTTTCAAGCTACTATCATTTTATTAAGGAGAAAAAAATATTGGGAAACAATTACAGAACAGCAAAGTACAAGATAATGTCAAGTACTATGGTTATATGGTGAGTCACCAATTAGTCAATTTTCTACCTAAGTCCCATCAGTTGCCAGCATTTTAAAACATTTTAACCTTAAAGTCTGGACATCCATCTTAACTGGACATATTGGAAGTGGGAGTATCCTCGTGTTTCCTTGCCCTATCTGTTTCCTGCAGAGTAGCAATTGCCTGGATCTGAGTAGCAGCTATTCACTTGGGTGGAACATGTGTGTGTTGGTCACTCAGTCATGTCCGACTCTTTACAACCCCATGGACTGTAGCCTTTCAGGCTCCTCTGTCCATGGAATTCTCCAGGCAAGAATACTGGAGTGAGCAGCTATTCTCTTCTCCAGGGGATCTTCCCAACCCAGGGACCTAACCTGGGCCTTATGCATTGCAGGTAGATTCTTTACCATCTGAGACACCAGGAACACAGGCCATCTATGTTTCCGTAAACTATCCCCACTTGCCCACTCCAGATTTTTCATGTTGGTTTGTGTGTCTTTGCTCTCCATACAAATCATCTGAAGGAAACTGCCTGGGATGTTTTGTTTGTTAAACAATTCTTGAATGTGTGCCTGTTATGTGCCAGACACTGTTCTAGGTACTCAAAATGCATTCTATGAACAAAACAGATAAAGCTCGCTGCTCTTATGCAGCTTAAATTTTAAAATTAAAATATAATTAATAAATTATATAGTATGTTAGTATGTGATTGCTGCTGCTGCTGCTGAGTTGCTTCAGTCGTGTCCGACTCTGTGCGACCCCATCGAAGGCTGCCCACCAGGCTCCCCCATCCCTGGGATTCTCCAGGCAGAACACTGGAGTGGGTTGCCATTTCCTTCTCCATGCACCTAAAATAATAATAAAAATAGTAGGGCAGAATAAGAGGAATCGAGAGGGGGAAGTGCCTTGCCGTGTTAAGTTGGGTGGTCTGGGTAGTGTACATTCAGGGGATGATGTGCAGGAGGGCAGGGAACTAAGCTGGGTCTGTATTTTAGGCAGCACTTTCCAGCCGGAGGGAATAGATTGCACGAAAGCCTTAAGGCACTTGAGGACTGCAAGAAGTGATTGGAGTGGAGCCAGCAAGGGGGACACAATGTATGAAATGAAGTCATTGGGACAGTGGGACCAGATTATGCAGGGCCTTGTAGGCCATTGTTAGGAATCTGGATTTGCCCTGGGTGAAGCACGATCATTTCAGGCTTTTGAAGAAAGGCTTGAAAATCTATATTTTAAAATGATCCCTTGGTCTGTCGTTTTGAAAACAGACTCTAGGAAAGTGAAGATAGAATAGGGAGACCTTCTAAGAGATTCATGTCATAATCTGAGTGACAGACCAGGAGGTTGAGAGGTGGTAAGATTATGGATATTTTTTGAAGTTAGATCATTGGGATTTTATTTTATTTTTTCTTCTTTTTTTTGGACACACCACACATCATGCGTGACCTTAGTTCCCTAACCAAAGTTCAAACCTATGTCCCTTGCCGTCAAAGTGCAGAGTCCTAACCACTGACTGCCAGGGAGTTCTGCCATTGGGATCTCTTGATGCTGAAATGATGAGTTGTAAAAAAAAGAAAAAAGTCAAGAATGATTCAGAAGTTTTTGGCCTAAGAAATTGGAAGAATGGGATTGACACTTAGGGAAGATCACAATTTCAATTTAGGGTCTGTTCAGTGGAAGGTGTGTGTTGGATATCTAAGTGAGGATGACTAGGGGTGTTTGGAGGGAAAATTAAGTCATCGTGGTCAGTGAGGTACATGGAGGGGCAGGGACAGAAAGAAGGCAGGAATGGGGCTCCGGGGGGAGCCAGGCTTCTATTGTGTATATGGTGGGGAACTGCTGAAAGTTGTGACCCCCCCAGGAGGTAGCATGATTGTATTTGCATTTTAGAGTAGTTGTTATGCTTGGCAGGTGAAGGATATTGTGAGAGAAGGTTAGGTAGGAGATGCCAGCTAAGTTCATTGTTAATTGGAGTATATATAAATAAATTGGTTGAATCTCTCTGGAGAGCCTGTGGCAAAATCCTCAAAATCATGCAAATAATTATGTTTAAGTTCATTGCCATTTTCTTTGTATGGGTCAAAATTAGAAATAATTCAAAAGGAGAGAGGTGATCAGTTAAATATGTTATGACGTATCTATTCAATGAAATACCATGAAAGTGGAAAAGTGTGTATATGATATTGAAAGATATTTGTAATATGTTGAAGGAAGAAATTACAAATCAGTGAATCGTTTATTGCTATATTTGTATGGGATAATAATTATCATTATTTTGAATGTTTATCAGAGGTCAGGTATGCTGCTAAACATTTTACTCACATTTTGTTTAGTATTCCCTTCAGTTTGCTGCTGCTGTTTAGTTGGAGTTTACTCTTAAAATAGTCTCTTTTCTTTTTTTTTTTACAGATCAGGAAAGTGAGGCTTAGCAATCGTAAATAATTTACTTAAGGTTATCTAGATAGGAAGTTGTGGAGCTGGAATTTGAAGCCCAGTCTATAGGACTTTAAATCCAGGTCTCTTTACTGTTAGACTCTCTTACCCACAGAGGCCAGAAAAATTCTGAGAAGGATATATATATATATATATATATATATGTATGTATCCCAAATCCTGGGCTTAGGTGTAGTAATAAAATGAACATGTTTTACTGCCATTATTACATATGTTTAATATATAGCTTTAAAAACAGGCTTGAGCTGAGCTAAGCCCCAGCTTTGGGAATGGAAAGAGTGTTGACTGTGAGCCTGTAAGACCCTTATCAGTGAGATGGTAAAACTGATTGGATTTGAGGAATGTAGAAGAAGAAGGAATCTAGAATGACTTGCTGATTTTACCTTGGGAGACTTTGTCATCAAGATAAGACATCCAACAAAAGGAACAGACTTCGGGGTAGTCAGGTTTTGGCATTTGGGGTTTACATGCCTATGTAAAAGTTGTCTACCTGGGCCTCAAGCTCAGGGGGGTGGACAGAGCTGGAGATGTGCATTTGGGACCAACATAGAGACTGTACTTGAAGCCACAGAGTGATTCTTGTTACACAAGTGGGTACATGGGGTAAGAAATGAAAAAGAAAAAAAGAGCAAAAATGCAAATATTTAAATAGTGGGCCATGGCAAAGGAACTGGTAGAAGAGGCCAGGGAGTAATAGGAAGTAACAGAAAGTTGAGGGTTGTGTTGTAGCTGCCCTGGGGAGAAGAGTAGGGTGATGGAGTTTGGTCATAGTACTAAATGCTACAGAGAGGTTGAGTAAAGTTGGATAAGAGATCCTCTGGATTTTGCATTTGAAAGTTTAGTTGTGACTTTTCCCCAATGAGAATTCATCAAGGTAATATTTTTTTTTTAAAGCCCTCTGTATGCTGTTAATACTAACTGTATATAACAAGGTATTCCTGTTATTAAGACATGCTGGACTAGGTGGATTAATAGTTTGAACCAGATTGTAAGGGACACACTCAATCTATTTAGCAAGACCAATGTTTATAATGGCTGCAGCATATTAATTGTTTGGTACAAATGTGAATTTCCAAGTACTAATGAGACTTATCTATTAATTACAACAGGAGGAAACACTTGGTGAAAAATAATTATTGACCACTTGAAAAGAACCATTTTCTGATTACCTTCAACTTGAGTTAGGATTGATATCATACAGACACACATACACAGACACACACACTTGCATATATATATATAAACACACTGCATCAAACACCAGAAGTCATATAGCTTGATATAGCCCTAGCTTTGCCATTAATGAGATGTTAATGACAAATCACTTTCTTTCTCTCTGGGTCTCAATTTCTTCTATAAAATGAGAGTAAGAACAGCTTATTGGTGCTTAGCCAGAAGTATGCAGTAGGGGCCTCTGTAGGATTATTTTTTTAAAAAGTAGATAGCAAAAAATCACGACTAGGCCACTTCCTGGACCCTGTGAATCAGAATCTCTCAGCACAGGACATGCACATGTGTCTTGTGTTAAAAACTGTCAGGGTAATTTTCCCCCATTTGGTGTACATGTGTTTGTGTGCATATATATTTAATTTTATTATGGGATTTTTCTGACATACACAAAAATAGAATAGTATGTGAACTTCCATAAACCTATCACCAACCATCAAACACATTTTTATATCTTGTTCCATCTTGTCTTCCACACCATTTTTCCTTTTAGTATTTTTAGGGAAATCATAGACCTTTCCTCATTTCACCTATAATTACCTCATTTTACATCTCTGTTTAAAAAGGATCTTGGGCAGCTTTGATGAGCATCTGGTTATGAATTGCTGAATCACACCGGCTTCAAGTCCATTGTGGACTTAGATCTGTGTGATTTTTCTTTTATCAGTCAAGTATACCTCTAAAAGTAAAAGGAAACTGCATTTATGAGAGAGCATGAGCACAGAGCAGGGCTCTGTGAGCTTCTGTGAAATAAGCCAAGCTGCTCATTCCATCTGCCATCATTATAGAGGAAACAAAAATTTTCTTCCCTGAGGTTGAATTGCAGTGTTAACTCAGGATGATCTGCTGGTCACACCCTTAATTAACAGTTGAGGAACTTGAGCTTTAGAGAGTTTACATGACTTGCTAAAAGTTCCAAAATGATCTTGTGACATTTTTGGGGTTTTGGACATGAAAAAGAAATCTGTTACTGTCATCTTCTGCCATTTCAGAAGAATCCTGGAGTTGGCAGCAGTGTGGTGTAGACTCTGGGTCATTTGTGGCTGAGGTTGTGTGTCTAGTCACAACTCTGTTTAGAATCCCATCTGTGGTTTCACGTAACAGCTCAGATCCAGAGCATTGTCACAGATATTGTTTTAGGCATCTGCTTTGGGTCTAGAAATAGTGTCTGGCTCTACTTGGGGACCCATATGGAAAATCAAATCACAATATCAAGCATAAAATCTTATTTCTTTCAGATGTTCTCTGATTTTTTTATAGTGCCTAAAAATACCATATTAAATGTGAAAAATATCAGAATTTATTTCATTGTCAATTAAGTGCTTATTAATAATAGAACTTATTTCAGACCTTTAAAATTCTCTGTGTCTGTAGGGTGGATAAAAGTTTAAGCATTTGGGTTACAAAAGCCCAGTTAAAATTAGACAGTTCAAGATAACAGAGAATGATTTTTTGTATCTCCACCTCCAGTCAGACTAAAGTGATGAACATGCCATTTTAGTTGAAGATACCCTGCTAAAATGTCCTTGTTAAATTTTCCTAAATACATATTATATCTGGCCTTTTTTTTGAGAAAGTTGTATTTCCAATTTGCCCCTTTGAAGACAGAGGGTTTTTTGTGTTTTTTTTTGGGGGGGGGGTAGTATTAAAAGATGTCAGCTTTACATTTAAATTATCTTTTAATTTAAAAAGGGAAATCAATGTTTCTTCTAAGGGTCTGACATTTAATTTCTAATCTCTAGGGTATAAAAATATGAGCAACACAGTATTTGTCTACACCTTTTGAAAAAAATGCTAAAATCATTGTTTATTGTATCAAATAGTAAGAAATAAAATTCTGTTTTTAAAAATACACTTGACTTCAATATGTAGAACACGTGAGGACCGTATGAGATTATTTTCTCTATTTTAACAGTCTTTGCATAAGTAAGAAATTAACATTTTATAAGTTGTAAAATCCTTTGTGACTAATTTTTAATCACATGTTAGTCAAATAATGCTCTTTTCGTCTTTTTGTACATTATAAAACTTCAGCTCACAAGCACACCAAAAGAATTTAAAGAAGTAAGGGACAGAGTCAGCTGCTATAGCAATCAAAATATGAACTAGGAAGGATACAAAGATTCTATTGCTGACAGGTTTAGTTCTTATTATGGCTCGAGCTAAGAACAGACAGTTTGGCTTAATGATCAGGCTGCTGCTGCCGCCGCTGAGTTGCTTCAGTCGTGTCCGACTCTGTGCAACCCCATAGACAGCAGCCCACCAGGCTCCTTTGTCCCTGGGATTCTCCAGGCAAGAATACTGGAGTGGGTTGCCATTTCCTTCTCCAATGCATGCATGAATACAAAGTCGCTTCAGTTGTGTCCAATTCTGTGCGACCTCATGGACAGCAACCCACCAGGCCTCTCTGTCCACAGGATTCTCTAGCCAAGAATACTGGAGTGGGTTGCTATTTCCTTCTCCAAGGATCAGGCATGTTGTGTCTATTCAAAGCTTGGCAGCTCAGTGTAATTAGTATACTAACATCATTAGTATTTGATACACCATGATTCTAGAGCTTGATAGTAATTGTTGTACACAATTTAAATGAGAACTTTGACATCATATACTGTTTGTCATCTTTAGTAAATACCATTTTTCTATCCTTGTCAAGATACCAGGGAAAATTTTCCAGAAACAACTTTTAACTGCTTCATCTTTAACTATTACATGTATCAGTTAAGCTCATTTTTCCTCCAACAGTAAAGAGCAGAATAGATTCAAATTGAGTGAAGCTCACAATCTTTTTATTGTAGTGTACTGAGAATTTGGATGAGATGTATTACCATGGAAACAAACACTCTTGAGAATTACCTCTCTCTTCCTCCCTCCCGTGAACACACACACACATACACACACACACACTGAGGGAAAGTGTAGGAAATGTTTAATTTCATAGCCCTAAGCAACCTATACACAAGCTGCTCCCCATATACTGGCAAAAGCCAAAATACAGCAATTACCTGACTTTTCACGTACACTTGAGAACTCTCAAGTGCCTTCAGATGCTGGTACCTGGGCCTCTTCCTTCTAAACTAACAATCAAAGAGAGTCTGGATGCCTGTGAGAGGTGTGGTGGTGTCTGTCAGGTACAACTCCTCACACCATCCTGATCTCACTGTTGTGTTTTGCAAGAAAGCTTGGCCAGACTCTCCACAGTATGATCCCTGAACTCATTTGGGAAGTGTAGCCATGGTCCTATTATTAGGAGTCTTCAGCTGTTCATGAGATGCCTTGGAGGGGAAATGATTGCATCTTCTGTTCTCTTTCCCTCCCTGTCTTTTCTCAGTAGCGAGGGGAATAGTAGTATCATATGGTAGGCAGAGGCAACTTAACTTTTTTCTTTTAGACAAGATTCCTAAGACTATTTTTTGCTATTAAGGAAAGTGCTCATTGCTATAGTTTTATTCTGGAGAAATTTTACTTTTATTAGCATATGACTTTGAGTGAAACTTTTTCTACACTATGTGCATGCAGGATCTTAATTCCCCGATGTGGGATCAAACCCATGCTCCTGAATTGGGAGCATAGAGTTTTAACCACTGACCCCACAAAGGAAGTCCCTAGTGAAAAATATTTTTGAGTGACTCATTTAATCAATAAACATTGATAAATGGCTACAGATGTGACTCAGGTATGTGGCATGTAACTAGAATACAAGTGTCATAAATTAGGATCTCCATTATAAAAGAGATTCAGTGAGAATTTCAATGGAAAGAGGAAATTCCTTTTGATTCTGTGAAGTCAGAAACTATCTATGGAGTGTTCCACGGGATTTGAGGTATGTGAGCTTGGCCTTGAAAAATGGATGGATACCAGGGGATATTTCAGAAGGGGCAGAAAATGTACATAAATACAGGAAAGCGTGGGTATTTTCAGCAAATTTTGACTGTCATTTTTTTATCCAAAGAATGGAATGTGCCACAAGGAATAGTGGGGAGAGGCAGGGAGCAGAGGAAGGTTGCTATATTCCTGAACTCTCTATGGCAAATTTATTATTTTTCTGGGTCATTTTGATTTTATAACTCATTTATTGTAGGACCTTCTATATTTAAAAACTTAATCATATTATCTTACTTCACTTTAAATGTCAGTATAGGTTTTCCTGCCTTTTTTGATAGTCTAGGATTGTAGAAGATGTAATTATGGAAATAATTTCTGTGACTATGACTTTCACCAAAGAAACCCTCTTTTTCAGGATAGTTGGCACTGTGACTTGAGCAGAATTTCCTAACTTTTAAATCAGGGTAAAGTAGACGCTGATCTACAAACCTTAACCTACTATTTAGGACCCTCCTATAGTATGGTACATCATGAGGAACGCTGGGCTGGAAGAAGCACAAACTGGAATCAAGATTGCTGGGAGAAATATCAATAACCTCAGATATGCAGATGACACCACCCTTATGGCAGAAAGTGAAGAGGAACTCAAAAGCCTCTTGATGAAAGTGAAAGAGGAGAGTGATAAGGTTGGCTTGAAGCTCAACATTCAGAAAACAAAGATCATGGCATCTGGTCCCATCACTTCATGGGAAATAGATGGAAAAACAGTGGAAACAGTGTCAGACTTTATTTTTTTGGGCTCCAAAATCACTGCGGATGCTGATTGCAGCCATGAAATTAAAAGACGGTTACTCCTTGGAAGGAAAGTTATGACCAACCTAGATAGTAATATTAAAAAGCAGAGACATTACTTTGCCAACAAAGGTCCATCGAGTCAAGGCTATGGTTTTTCCCATGGTCATGTATGGATGTGAGTGTTGTACTGTGATGAAAGCTGATCGCTGAAGAATTGATGCTTTTGATCTGTGGTGCTGGAGAAGACTCTTGAGAGTCCCTTGGACTGCAAGAAGATCCAACCAGTCCATTCTAAAGGAGATCGATCCTGGGTGTTCATTGGAAGGACTGATGCTAAAGCTGAAACTCCAATACTTTGGCCACCTCATGCGACGAGTTGACTCACTGGAAAAGACTCTGATGCTGGGAAGGATTTAGGGTGGGAGGAGAAGGGGATGACAGAGAATGAGATGGCTGGATGGCGTCACCGACTCGATGGACATGAGTTTGAGTGAACTCCGGGAGTTGGTGTTGGACAGGGAGGCCTGGCATGCTGTGATTCATGGGGTCGCAAAGAGTCGGACACGACTGAGCAACTGAACTGAACTGAACTGAACTATAGTATGGCAATAACAGACTAACAGAAACCAAAATACCAATATTTTTTTTCACTGAGTAGACAGGTAGATTGGATTTTATGAACACAAACTCAGTACTTCCACTGTGCCTATTACAATTATCACTCCAACATTCAAGTTATCAGGCCTACCTTATTGTTTTTCACCTCCTATGAGGAAACAGTTGAGGCCAGGCCCGCAGGCAAAATCACCATAGCAGGATAGAAGCTAGAGATGGACCCCAAGGGAGAAGTGCATATAGCATAATCCTTGAGTTATAAGATGCTTCATTGATTGAATAACTGCTTTGGAAAAGGATGACAACAGTACCACATGAAATGCCCCAGTCATTGTAAGAAACTGCTCATTTTCCAAAATATCACAGATGAAAATGTGTCTTGGAATCAAGGAAAATGGCAAATCAGCCTTGTAAATTAGAGGTGAGGTGGAGGTCAGAGACTAGGTAAGGTATCGGGCTAAACTACAAGCCCCAGAAGCTGGAAGTCAACAAACCAAGGTAAGGGTCCAGGCTGGATGGGAGAAATTGAGCAGGAGTTGAGGGGTCAGGGCACAGGCTAGAATCAGGGATAGACTGAGCACAGTATCCCCAGGGAGAGGACTCAGGCCAGGGTGCAAGGAATGCAGTCCATCCCTATCTGGATGGCCAGTGGGCAGCCCCACATGATTTGGCTTTGTGTGGCTTGAAGGGGCCTGCACCCTTTAGGGCTTCACTGAGTGGCCAGATGAGGGCGCAGGCAGTCTCTATAGGTGAAACAGGTGTTTGGGATTCGTTTGGGGGAACCATACCCTTGTCGTCATACACAATCCTTTGCTCCTTTGATAGTCCTGTGCAGGATCACTTTTCTTTGTTATTCCCATACTACATCTCAGAAGTTACTGAGAAGCAATCTTATATCTTTTGAGGACACCTATGTTTTTATGCAACCTGATCTGAAAATCAACTTATTTTTGTTACATGTTGAAAAACATCACATTAATTCCACGTATGGTATATTTATACTTTGTTAAAAAAATTCAAGACCATATACATTAAAAAACGATGTTGTGAGCACAAAAATTATATTGTGCACCAAAGGACTTGTGTCTTATTTATTTACTGGCTAAGTAAATAAATTTGCTAAACATCAGTAGCACAATGCGGTACTCAGTAGATGCTTACTAAATTCTGGTTGAATTAAATAGGGTATTTGTAGTACTTTGGCCACCTCATGTGACAAGTTGACTCACTGGAAAAGACTCTGATGCTGGGAAAGGTTGGGGGCGGGAGGAGAAGGGGACGACAGAGAATGAGATGGCTGGATGGCATCACCGACTCTGTGGACATGAGTTTGAGTGAACTCCGGGAATTGGTGACGGACAGGGAGGCCTGGCGTGCTGTGATTCATGGGGTCACAAAGAGTCGGACACGACTGAGTGACTGAATTGAACTGAACTGAACTGAACTGAACTGAGTGTTTAAAGTATTATGTTTAAACATTATTTGTGCATGCTGTTTGGTCTAAGTTCTGTTCAAGAACATGTGGTTATAAATTATAAGTTAGTATTTATTTTAGCAGAACCATTAGGACTTAATTAAGCCTAATATTTTGAATGCCATAGTTGATGTTTTGATGTTATAATCCTCAGAATCTTTCTCTGATAGCCTCCCAAATACTTAAAATGTTCTTAACATTTGTGGGCACAGGATTTAGAATGAGTCATCTCAGGTTCAAAGTGTGCAGTCACAGTGTGTGCTTATCAACCGAGTGAGGAGCTGACACAGTACAAATGTATTGGAAAAGTTCAGTTCAGTTCAGTTCAGCCGCTCAGTCGTGTCAGACTCTTCGCGACCCCATGAATCACAGTAGTTTCATTTATTTTAATACTCTCAGGGACAAAATTTTTGTGAAGTTTTGTGAATGTGCAGGAAGATTTTTTTTTAATGCATACATTGAAATAGCCTGCAAAGTAACTTCATTCTGATTCAATTTCATAAATTGCTACATGAAGAAGCACCCTCCAGTAGATAATACTCAGAAATCAGCACTTAATATGGCAGTAATGGTTATTGCTGTCATTCTTTACATCTTTAAAAATAATTAAGCATTACTGCACAGGCATTATAAAGTTCCCCTATCACCATTAAGAGGATATTTGAGGTTTGATGTAATTTAGTAAATTACATTATACAGTAGTTAAGGTTTTTATGTAGTGAAGTAAAATGCATAGTAGTTAAGCACACTTACCGTATAATGCATTGTACAGAGTTACACGTTCCAGCTGCTGCCAGCTTTGTTCCAGTGTCATTATTGCTTTGCAGGCTGACGTTCCTCAGGGAGTGATTCGAGTGCAAGCTCCCCATCTTTCGAAAGTTTCCATGGCAATACAGCTAACTGAAGAACTCAAAGCCAGTGATGTACTTTCCAGATTTCTCAGCCAAGAAAGGTAGAGGCCTGTTTTAATTATTCCATGGTATCACTCACCTGCTCGCTCTCCCTCCCCTCTTTTTTTCTTCCTTTTTTTTTTTTAAACGATGGCTGGTGTGAAGGGCTTAGAATGTTAGCAGAAGAGAAAAGAAGACTTAAAAATAATACTGTTGGAATGAGTCGAGTTCACTGTGTGTAGTTTGTGTTCAAGTTGAGCCTGTTGCAGGCAGGAGGTCTGAGCATTCCTTCACTGTGTCTGCAATGGACTTGGCATGTGACACTACTCAGTATTCTTTCCAGAATATGGTGATTGGAGGTTAATTACTATGTGTAGTTTGTTAGGAAAATCACTAATTAGGATACAGTGGGATTAAAACAAAAGATACAACTTTTTCAATGAAATATAATGAACACAAAAGAAATGCTTAAATTTTAAGACAGAAGGTATAAAGAATTCAGAGGGAGCAGCTGGCCTGTGGAGTTCTTAAGACCCAGGACGAAGCACACCATCCTCAGTAGAGACCACCAAATCTTCCCCACTGTTATGGGGCTGATGAGGCAGGAGGAGTCTCTTGAAAGCCATTGGCATCCCTTTTAAGTGGAGAATAATTGCTTTACAATGTTGTATTGGTTTCTACCATACAACAAACAATGTGAATCAGCCGTAAGTATACATGTGTCCCCTCCCTCTTGAACCTCCCTCACACCTTCCCGATACACACTTTTTGAGACATGTTTGAGATATCTTTTCTTGAATTTTGGGGGTTCGAACAGTGTATGGATATTTCACTATTCAAATTCTTATTTTTAGCTAAAATTATATTTTAATGCTTTCCTTTCTCATTTCCACTTATTGAAATAAATAAATCTAACTTTTTTTTTAAAAGACAGAGACCTCAGAGGCTTTAGCTATTTAGCTTCTTTATACTGATTCCATCTCCTATAGAATTTAATCTTTTCATTCTTGCATTCAAGTTTTCTGTCAAAACTTCTCCAGTTTTAATACAGAACTGCATGTATTTAATATGTCTCTACTCTGTCTATGGCCCTCTGCTAGATGTTGAAAGGGGTATAAAAAATATTTTAAAGTGTCTTCCCTTGCGGTTTGTAAATTGGAAGAAGACATGAGCCTGTGTAGTTAACAGATGGTGATGAAATAAAAGAGAGGCTTATTGGTAATTTTGGGCTTGAACTTTCCTCTCAACCACACTCTGAGGGAAGTACTATCATTAACTCCATTTTACTGATAAGGAAACTTGAGACTTTCACTGTCACATGTCACCTGGGTGGTGGAGCTGAATTCTAAATCTGGGGTTTGTCCCCAAAGGAGGTCTTTTAACGCCTCTCTTTACTGGCTTGGGGACCAAGAGGTACCTCATCATGGATCTGGGGACCACTGGTGTAGAGTCTGGGAGTAGATGGACTTTGGGAGGATTAATTCCTGGACCAGCTGGAATTGTGTGTGTGTGGGGGTGATTAGGTTCTGGGAGCAGTTGGAGTTTCTTGGATGTCTTTGCTCCCTAAAAGGTCTTTCTGCCTCAATGAAATCAATCCACTTCCTCTCTATTCCCTGAGCTGACCAAGTAGATGCCATTCTTCCCACCGGGAATGGCTTCCCATCCTCTCCCAAAGTGTGTACCTGAAGATCTGGCCAGACTTCAGATATAAGCAGCTCTTCCAGACTAGACATAGTTTAATTTATGCAGTGTTTACTTGCAGGACCCAGATGCTCAATTTAGTCTGCAGTTGTGCTCCTCTACTTGTAGGTAATACAAGGTGTGACTCTGAAGTTGTATGATATACTCCACTGTGACTTTTATAGTTAGGGTAGAGTAGGATAATGGTAGACATATTCTTATAAGAAAGTACCAGTTTTGTGACAATTGCCCTTTGTCTATTTGGATTTACTGCTTGTGGTGCTTTTATTAAGCAAACATATGCTACCCACTAAAGCAGAATCCTTTCTTCTACCCCTTCTCCTCTCCCCATCCTGCTTCCCCCAAAGGAAAGTCTTGCAAACTTCCTGGTCCATTTGCCCTTTCTTCACAGTGCTTTCTTTTATGCTTGGGGATGCTGGAACCAGATAATATGGATCTAAATACCAGATTTTCCTGTTTTATGTTAGGCTAGTTTTTATCGTCTCTGTAAGTCTCAGGCTCCTCATTGTAAAAGTGGACCTACGTTATAGCTGTGTGATAATTAAATAGGAAAATGACCATGAAGTACATAGCATTATCAGTCTGGGCCATCTAATAAGTGATGTTTTCAATAAATACATATATATATGTACCTTTTCTTCCATCAATAAATACATATATGTATCTTTTCTTCCATGACTTTGCCCTCCTTCTTTGTCTCCCACTTACATAGGGACAATGGGAAACCCCACTTCCCTCCATTCTTTTCCTCCCCTTCTCTACTGAAGCCAAGAACATACAAATGACATAAAATAAATGTGCAATAAATTATACATTCATTCACCAGTCTTTGGTAATAGCTGTTGCCTTTTCTTTAATTATGGATTTGTTGATTAGTATTAAGTGAAAGCTAATGTATACCAGAAAATCTAGGTTTCTTTGAAGTAAAATAAGAATATAAATATTGGAGAAGCAATCTGAGAACAATAACCTGACTAGATGTTTTTCCTAGTCTCCCAAAACATTCCACTTGGTTTTCATAAAAATAATTACTCTTATTATAATTTATCAGGTTATATGCTGTATTAAAAATGAAAATGTAATGATTATTTAATTTCAAAAATAAGCATACACCAGTTTGGAAGCAAAGTGAGTTGTCTCTTGGTCAGGATATGGCTCAACAGGGAAGATCATGAGCGTGAGAACTCCCACAGCCCTGAGTGGTCGGGGTGCTGTGGACAGCAGAGTAGATGGAGCTGGGTAACTAGAGGAGCCATTGAATGGTTGGTTAGGAAAGCGTCCACTGTATCACATCTTTCTAATGGTTTGGGTAAAAGTCAGCCCTGGTTTTCTCTTGTCAGTTCCAGGGAGTTTGTCCTCAGAGTCTCTGTCAGTGGTTCATAAACCCTTCTGTGCATCAGAGTCTACCAGAGAGTGTTTAAAAACCAGTTTCTAGGGCTTGATCTAGGCATATTAAATGAGATTTTCTAGAGCTCTGAATCTGATTTTTGGCAAGTTTTCCAGATAATAGAGATTTTTGTAAAGCACTTAATTTTGCCACTCTTTAAACCTAATGTTCTGGAGACTAATTCTTTGAAGACTGTAAACCTATAGGTGCATTCTACTTGTAAAGTCATCGTAATGAGTATTTGGTTTAGCACAGGGAGGTTTGTGAACTGTGCTGTATTCTTTATATTCATCTTGAACACTATTAGAGTGGTCAGCAAAGCAAACCTGTGAGAAATACTATTGAATAAATGCAATGTGCAAACATTTCTTCTTAGAGTTTCATGAGGACCTTTTTGGCCCCTATGCAAAATAGATGACCATATTAATAATTTTATGGACAGCTAAAATGTTACTTTTCTTTTTAACTTTACAAATTTAGGTACTGATTTATTATTTCACCTTTGGATGTACGATTACATTTGTTTATTTTAATTTACAGGTGTGACATTTTTATTACTGTTCAACATATTTAACAGATGGGAAAATACAAACATGTAGATAATTACAGTATGTCTAAGTTATGAATTTTCCATACAAGCTAGAATTCCCCAAGCACATTAAAGTGATTTACTTGCAAGCTGTCTGATGATGCAACTAATCAGTTTGTTTTTTGTACCTACTAGTGGAGTTGCCCAGACTCTCAAGAATGGGGAAGTTTTTTTGTATGAAATTGGAGGAAATATTGGTAAGCACTTTTTTTTTAATCTTTTATTCCATATGCTTATTTAACATTGCCAGTGGTTGTTTTTTATATCTTTGGGAGAGAAAAGGAAATTTGAAGTAAAATATAGCACTCTGTAGACAGTTGATGAGTATTATAGTTGATGAGATTTTTTTTTTTTAATGGTCTGGCCTTTTTAGAGCTCCTTCTATGTGGACCCTGAGCCAAAGGCAAGTTCCCTAAAATAGAAATAACCTCTAAAATTGTTAATGAATTTTTTCAAAACCTCTTTCTTTTTTATATGCTGATAGGTAGTAGTGTGGGCTTCCGTCTATGGGGTCGCACAGAGTCGGACACGACTGAAGTGACTTCACAGCTTCGCAGGTAGTAGTAGTGAAAGTCACTCAGTCATGTCTGACTCTTGTGACCCCATGGACTGTAGCCCACCAGGCTCCTCTGTCCATGGGATTCTCTAGGCAAGAATACTGGAGTGGGTTGCCATTTCCTTCTCCAGGGGATCTTCCTGACCCAGGAATAGA
Source organism: Moschus berezovskii (assembly GCF_049115385.1). Classification (NCBI taxonomy): domain Eukaryota; kingdom Metazoa; phylum Chordata; class Mammalia; order Artiodactyla; family Moschidae; genus Moschus; species Moschus berezovskii. The sequence goes on along the minus strand of NC_142469.1, from coordinate 74,883,995 downwards.
ACCCAAGTCTCCTGCATTGCAGGCAAGTTCTTTACCAACTGAGCTATGAGGGAAGCCCTTTTATATGCTGATAGCACATCTTAATAAAGGGAGCTTATTTAAGACCAAGTTGATACTTTTATTATGGTATAGTATTGGGTATTTTTTAGTGAAAGGAGAGGTTATTTTGCCATTATTGATTGCCTGCTACATAATACTCATATGTATACATACACACATTGGTACCTTATAAAACAGAAATAGGATAAATGGGTTAGTTTTAACCATGTCTCATATTTTATTTGCCCACTTATAACTATCAATGGGTTGTACTTATCTTCTTATTGAAATTTAAAGTAAACCTTCCTTCTTTTTTTGATCCTTAAAATGGTAAGAGTAAAATTGTCAACAGATACATTCAAATTCAAAATAGTCATTGAAAATACCTTAAGATAAGATTTGTAGAATTCTTTTCTAGGACTTAAAAAAATTTAGTAAATATTGAAACTTGAATACAAGAATATGAAGTTTCCTTCACAAATTTAAATAAATCACAATTCCACTAGAAATCTGGATGGTTAACTCTGTTAATCAAGTATTAGTATATTTGATTGTACATTTTGCTATTAGATATTGGGAATTAAGCATGGTTTCCTACTTAATAAAGGTGAATAAACTTATAAGGAACCATTTAAAAGCCCATCACAGACAGTATTTTCAGCTTCCTAACTTCATTTGAAACCTGTGCATTTGGAAAAGGACTACTCAATTCATTTTTCCATTATTGACCCAAGTCTTATATTATGGAAGGTGGGAAAAAAATGATAACTATTTCAAAGTGTAAGACTCCAGAGTTAAACCACGAGGCTTAAAATTTAAAATGGTCTCTCTATCTTCCCACTCACTGTATCAAACTGATGTAACATCTCTTTCCTAGGGGAACGCTGCCTCGATGACGACACTTACATGAAGGACTTATATCAGCTCAACCCCAATGCTGAGTGGGTCATAAAGTCAAAGCCGTCATAGAAGATTTATGCTGACAATGGCCATAAGGTTTCCCTTAATCATACTTGCTGGGTCAAGAGTGTAAATAAAATAAATGGTGGGACTCTTATTATTCACATATACCCTACTCTTGAATAGTGACACACTGAGCCTTAAAAAGTTCTAGATTTGTGCTGCTGCCAGATTATGTTAATTATTATTATTCATATTAGAAAACATCTCTGGAGTGAGAAGAAAGGAGCTTAATTAGCTTGTAGGCTATTTTCATCCACTCCGTGGAATGTGTCCAGATGCGACATCCCTTTTTAATATGAAAATATACTCTCCTCCCCCTCTTTTTCTGTTCTAAAATGATGTATACAGGAATAATGTGCATTTTCACCTTTCTCTCCTCCTGACACCTGCCTTCCCCCAGATGGGTTTTGTTTTCAACTGGCAAGGTAACCAGGATCAGGTATGGCAAGATGTGAAGATAGTACCTCTGGAAACAGACTGAGTTCAGCAATATTTCTGTTGCTATCGTACATTAATATTTATCTCTTTGAGTCATTTGTTCAGACAGCGGCATCCCGCTTCTTACTGCTGTATCACATGAAGAGACTTGCATTTTTTTCAGTTCAGCTGACATATGTGTTCAGAACTGTATCCAACATCAAGAAAATAGAACTGTCAGAAACTGCCAATTATTACTGCACTGTTTAAGACTTACGTACTGAGAATGAATAAAATATATCCATGTGGGATAACTGGATTATGGATAATGAGAGAGTGGAAGATCACTTCGTGTACACTGTAGTCTCCTAAATGAAATTTAAAAAGTCGTATAGCTGGCTTTACCTGTTGTCGAATTAGCAGTATAAATACATGCAATAGTGTGATCCAGTCATTGTTGAGAATGTGTTCTGCTGAAAGAGGGATCTTTTTTTTTTACTCATCAATGAGTCGCAGGAAGAATTATTCTTCTGAGTATGACACCATCATATGAACGAGCTTTTGTTTGTGTACTTATTTTAATCAGAGCAAATTTATTAAAATGCTGTGGAAAGACCATTCCCAGAGATTTTAATGCACAAACCATATTATGATAAGAGATGAGCCTCCATACTGTAAATAAGACGAATGAAGTGAGAGAGAAATGGTCCATATTTTATGAGTTTAGAGTGTAGTGAATAAAAGTGATGTACATGAAACATGAATGTTGCACAAACTGTATTTATGATACTTTTCAGTAGGACTTTAGGAAACACTGCACATTCTCAGAAGCTCTTGATGTCACTCTAATTAGGAGGGGGAAATGCTGCTAATGAGAACAGTCAGAAATTTTTAATTAAGAGCAGCCTGTGGATACGATCACTTAAATACCTTTGTGATGATTTGTGCCATTGCTTTTTTATTTAAAAATTTTTTATAATTAAATGCATTTTTCTAAATTATCTTCTCTTGGAATTTATTACGTTTAACCTGATCTGTTCATGAGTATAATAATGGGCTATTTTTGTTTTTGTTAAAAGCCACTTCTACTCTTTTATTTCTCCTATTTACTGCTCCTGTGTAATTTTTAAAGTGGGAAGACACGTGGGAGGTATAAACTTGTTTCCTTCCTTAGGTTTTTCCTTATGAAATTTCTATTCTTTAGGGTTTTTCCAAAACACATTGTATTATTTTCTTTCTGATTTTTGACAATGTAAACCTCTACAGAGTATTAAAAAACAAAGACATCACTTTGTTGACAAAGATTCTTAAAGCTACGGTTTTTCCAGTAATCATGTATGGATGTGGGAGTTGGTCCATAAGAAGACTGAGTGTCAAAGAACTGATGCTCTTGAACTATGGTGCTGAAGGAGACTCTTGAGAGTCCATTGGACTGCAATATCAAACCACTCAGTCCTAAAGGAAATCAACCCTGAATATTCATTGGAAGGACTGATACAGAAGCTGAAGCTCCAATACTTTGGCTACTTGATGGAAAGAACTGATTCATTGGAAAAGACCCTGATGCTGGGAAAGATTGAAGGCAAAAGGAGAAGTGAGTGGCAGAGAATGAGATAGATAGCTTCACTGACTCAGTGGACATGAATTTGAGCAAACTCCAGGAGATGGTGGAGGACAAGGGAGCGCAGCCTGGTATGATGTAGTCTGTGAGGTTCCAAAAGAGTCAGATATGACTTAGTGACTGAACACCAACAATAACAAATATTAATTTCTCAGTGAAATGTTTATTAACATTTTTGTTTAATGAAGACAATATAAAAGCAAAATCAAGTGCTTAGAATGTAAGTTGCTGCTGCTGCTGCTAAGTCACTTCAGTCGTGACCAACTCTGTGTGACCCCACAGACGGCAGCCCACCAGGGTCCCCCGTCCCTGGGATTCTCCAGGCAAGAACACCAGAGTGGGTTGCCATTTCCTTCACCAATGTGTGAAAGTAAAGTTGCTCAGTCATGTCTGGCTCATAGCGACCGCATGGACTGCAGCCAACCAGGCTCCTAGGAGTGAAAAAATGATTTAAATAAATGGCTTCCTAGCGCGTATGTCAGCCAGTCGTCATCACAAATACTACACCTGGCAGGAAACCGGGAGACAGAAGAGGCTTTTGATAATGAAGAAGTACCAGCTATTGGCAAATAAACATGAAAATGCCATTTTATTTTTTGAGCCCTTCTTAGAATTCACGACCTGTGTTCACTGACACTGAACAATACTGCATTTAAACAACCAAGAAAATGTCTATCTACACTTCGAAAGAGGAGAAACTTTATAATGTATAGCCTCAGGGACTTCCCTCATGATCTAGTGGTTAAAACTTTGCACTTCCAGTGCAGAGGTCACAGTTTCGATCCCTGACCAGGAATCTAAGACCTCCCCCCTCCAAAAAATAAGTATAGTGTATCAGTTCAGTTCAGTTGCTCAGTCAAGTCCAACTCTTTGCGGCCCCATGAATCACAGCACGCCAGGCCTCCCTGTCCATCACCAACTCCCAGAGTTCACTCAAATCCTTGTGAATTTTAAATCTCAAGTTAGATTAGGTTTTCTTTCTTTTTTTTTTTAAGTCTTTCTTAAATTTGTTACAATATTTCTTCTGTTTTATGTGTTGGTTTTTTGACCCCAAGGCATGTGGGATCTTGGCTGTTCATCCAGGGATTGAACCCACACTCCTTGCATTGGAAGGCAGACTCTTTAACTACTGCACCACAGAAAATTCCTTAGATTAGCTTTTATTTGTATGTGAGGGGAAATTAAAACAACAGATGTATTTACTTTGCATCTCAAATATCATAACTCTTAAGTTACTGGTGAAAATTTGCTGTTATTTGTAGAAAACTTGTTGCCCTGTTAATATTTTGGAGATGGTTCCTCTTCTCTGAAGAGGGTTACTATGATTCTTTACAATTGAACAATATTTACTTACTCCACAACCCACTCCAGTGTTCTTGCCTGGAGAATCCCAGGGACGGGGGACCCTGGTGGGCTGCTGTCTATGGGGTCACACAGAGTCGGACACAACTGAAGTGACTTAGTAGCAGCAGCTGTAGAATTCAGACTAAACTCCTGGCTAGCACTCTTCAGGAAAAGCAATTTATTTTACTGACTTGATGGGACTTTTCATTCCTGTCTTTTCCTACTTTTCGAGTTAGACTGGATTGTACTTTTTACCTCATTGTCCTGATTTCTCACCTATTGATCAGTAGGTGGCACTCTTGGTCAGGAATTCCTTTGCAGCTCAACTATGGGAAGTTTTGAAAGTGAAGCTGAGTTCCTGGTAAGAGGTTAAGACTCAGTGCCAGGTATCTGCAAGACAGTTATGTAAGAACAGCATGGATCTCTTGGATCACTGTGAAAAGTGTAAATAGTGATTAATGCTAGGGTTTTTCTGTTCACTCTGTTAGTCTGCTTTTATCCTTGTTGAGTGGAGGGGTGGGGTGGTTTCTGAGCCATAGTTAAATGTTTTGTCAATGTCTATTTCAGCAGAAGGATCATAATAAGAGGAAGACAATGAACCGGGAAATTATAAAGAGGGACATAATGACCTCTGTCTTTAGTATATACGTGTTTGTTTCTTCATTTAACAAGACTCAGGTATTTACTGAGTACCTACATATATGTGCTAGGCAGAATCTACCCTTGAGGTACATGAACAAGGAGAAGAGCTCTGCTCTTGAGGTGCTTCCATTCTAATGAAAGGAAACAAATGAATTAATAAATACAGTCAGCCCTCCAAATCCAGAGGTTCTGTGGGTCAAAAATATTTGGGAAGAAAAGAATCTAGAAAGTTTCAAAAAGCAAAGCTTGAAAATTTGCCATGCTCTGGCAGCTATTGATATTTACATAGCATTTACATTGTAGAAGGTATTCTGTGTCGTAGAGACAACTCAATATATGAGAGACTATACATAGGTTATATGCAAATACTGCACCGTTTTATATAACGTATAATACTTGAGCATTTATGAATTTTGCTATCTTCCAGAGTCCTGGAACCTATCCTCTGCTGATCAAAGGGACGATTATAAATTATATAGTATGTTGAAAGGTTGTAAGTACAATAGAGACAGAAAAATGAAGAGCAGGGTAAATATGACAGTTAACGGAGGAATAGGCTCATTCCAACAGTAAACAGGGGGTCTCACTGAATGTTTGAAAACTGAGCAAAGACTTAAAAGATGTGAGGAACTTGCCACACCGATATCAGGAAGAAAGGATTCCAGACAGGGAATAACCAGGACAAAGGTCCAAAGGCAGAAATATGCCTAATTCACCAAAGATTAGCAAGGATGCCATCATGGCTGGAATGTAATGAGAGCCCCTGAAAGTAATGGAGGGAGCACTGGGGTAGGCTGAGGAGTGAGACCTTGGAGGGCCTTATATTAGGGTAACCATAATTCATTCAAATCAAAACATTTTTGAGAGTGAGTCAGGGCAATGTTCATGAGGGCAGTGGCTGTGGAGTGAGGAGAAGTGATCAGATTGTGCATATATTTGTGAAGGTAGAGCCTAAAGGGTTTCTAGTATGAGAGAGAGTGTATTTTCAATCAATAATAAGCACAAGATTTTTGATGTGAGCAGTAGGAAGAATGCAGTTTCCAACAACATCAATAGGGAAGGTGAAGTCAGACATTTCAAGGGAGGAAGGATTCAGGAGTCCATTGTGGGTGTGTTGAATGTGAGGTGCCTTTTGGACATCCAAGTGGCAATGTCAAGTAGGCAGTTATCTGTGCTGAAGATAGGTGTGGGTGGAGAGAGTCTGGGTTGGAGTTACTGGTGTGTAAATGGGATTGAAGCATAAACTTGCATGAGATTGCCAAGGGAATGAGTGTGCATGTAGTAGACAAAATCTCCAGGAGGTGAGCCTTGGAGCTACCCAACATAGGGGTGAGAAAAAGGAGAAGGAATCTGGAAAAATACTGAAAAGAAGGAACCATTGAATTATCAATAGATTATGATGTGCCTAATCACGTGGACCACAGCCTTGTCTAATACAATGATACCTATGAGCCATGCTCTGTAGGGCCACCCAAGATGGACAGGTCATGGTGGAGAGTTCTGACAAAATGTGGTCCACTAGAGAAGGGAATGGCAAACCACTTCAGTATTCTTGCCTTGAGAACCCTATGAACAGTATGAGAAGGCAAAAAGATAGGACACTGAAACATGAACTCCCCCAGTCAGTAGGCCCAATTTGCTACTGGAGATCAGTGGAGAAATAATTCCAGAAAGAATGAAGAGAAGGAGCCAAGGCAAAAACACCACCTAGTTGTGGATGTGACTGGTGATGGAGTAAAGTCTGATGTTGTAAAGAACAATATTGCATAGGAACCTGGAATGTTAGGTCCATGAATCAAGGCAAATTGGAAGTGGTCAAATAGGAGATGGCAAGAGCGAACATCAACATAAGTTAGTGGAGGTGATGGGATTCCAGTTGAGCTATTTCAAATCCTAAAAGATGATGCTGTGAAAGTGCTGCAGTCAATATGCCAGCAGTGGCCACAGGACTGGAAAAGGTCAGTTTTCATTCCAATCCCAAAGAAAGGCAATGCCAAAGATGTTCAAACTACCACATAATTGCACTCACCTCACACACTAGCAAGGTAATGCTCAAAATTCTCCAAGCCAGGCTTCAACTGTATGTGAACCGTGAACTTCCAGATGTTCAAGCTGGATTTATAAAAGGCAGAGGAACCAAATATCAAACTGCCAACGTCTGTTGGATCGTCGAAAAAGCACAAGAGTTCCAGAAAAACATCTACTTCTTTTTTATTGACTATGCCAAAGCCTTTGACTGTGTGGATCACAACAAACTGGAAAATTCTTCAAAAGACTGGAATACCAGACCACCTGACTTGCCTCCTGAGAAATCTGTTTGAAGATCAGGAAGCAACAGTTAGAACTGGATATGGAACAATAGATTGATTCCAAATCAGGAAAGGAGTATGTCAAGGCTGTATATTTTCACCCTGCTTATTTAATTTACATGCAGAGTTCAGTTCAGTTGCTCAGTCATGTCCGACTCTGCAACCCCATAAATCACAGCACGCCAGGCCTCCCTGTCCATCACCAACTCCCGGAGTTCACTCAAACTCATGTCCATCGAGTCGGTGATGCCATTCAGCCATCTCATTCTCTGTCATCCCCTTCTCCTCCCACCCCCAGTCCCTCCCAGCATCAGAGTCTTTTCCAGTGAGTCAACTCTTTGCATTAGGTGGCCAAAGTATTGGAATTTCAGCTTTAGCATCAGTCCTTCCAGTGAACACCCAGGACTGATCTCCTTTAGAATGGACTGGTTGAATCTCCTTGCAGTCCAGGGGACTCATCATGCGAAATGCTGGGCTGGATAAAGCACAAGCTGGAATCAAGATTGCCGGGAGAAATACCAATAACTTTAGATATGCAGATGACACCTCCCTTATGGCAGAAAGCAAAGAAGAACTAAAGAGCCTCTTGATGAAAGAGGAGAGTAAAAAAGTTGCTTAAAGCTCATCCTTCAGAAAACTAAGATCATGGCCTCTGGTCCCATCATTTCATGGCAAATAGATGGGGAAAGAATGGAAACAGCGAGAGACTTTATTTTCTTGGGCTCAAAAATCACTGCAGATGGTGACTGCAGCCATGAAATTAAAAGACGCTTCTTGGAAGAAAAGTGATGACCCACCTAGACAGCATATTAAAAAGCAGAGACAACTTTGCCAAAAAAGTCCATCTAGTCAAAGCGATGGTTTTTCCGGTAGTCATGTATGGATGTGAGAGTTGGACTATAAAGAAAGCTGAGAACTGAAGAATTGATGCTTTGAACTGTGGTGTTGGAGAAGACTCTTGAGAATCCCTTGGAATGCAAGGAAATCCAACCAGTCCATCCTAAAGGAAATCAGTCCTGAATATTCTTTAGAAGGACTGATGCTGAAGCTGAAACTCCAGTACTTTGGCCACCTGATGTGAAGAACGGATTGAATTGAAAAGACCCTGATGCTGGGAAAGATTGAAGGCAGGAAAAGAAGGGGACGACAGAGGATGAGATGGTTGGATGACATCAGGACTTGATGAACATGAGTTTGAGTAAGCTCTGGGAGTTGGTGATGGACAGGGAAGCCTGGCGTGCTGCGGTTCATGGGGTCGCAAAGAGTCGGACATGACTGAACTCTGAACTGAAAACTGAAAAGAGAGCAGGAGGGAATTCCCTGATGGTTCTCAGTGGTTAGGGAATTCCTAGTGGTTGGTCTTCCTGGTTTGGGAAGATCCCCTGGAGGAGAGCATGGCAACCCACTCCAGTATTCTTGCCTGGGAATCCTCATGGGGAGGGGAGCCTGGCAGGCTACAGTCCAGGGGCTCACAAACAGATACGACTGAGCAACTAAGCGCAGGACTCAGTGCTTTCAATCTCTGGTCTGGGAACTAAGATCTTCGCAAGCGGTGTGGTGTAGCAAAAAAATAAAATCAGTAGCTGTAACTCTTCCTCAGGGAACATGGAGCACTGTAAAGAGCACAGAAATAATTCCAGAACATCTTTTCCTTACCTCAAGTAAGGTCAGCTTAACTTTAAAAACAAACTGACATAAGTGGCATAGTTGTCTCCCTGCATCTCAGGCCAGGAGGCCCAGGAAGAAAGCAAACTCGTATTTGATTTATTTTCCATACTTGGTTCCTTTTTCACTCCTGGGATGGTCGTGGGTGTCTTCAGTTGGCAATCACTGGTCTAGCAGACAGAGGTTCCACTATTTTGTCTTTACTTTTCTGAGTCTGTGATTTCTCAAATTTCATATTTAAATAAATATAGCAATAAGAATTTTCGTTCCATTCCAGTTAGTCTCATATCTTAAAATCTGGATTTGGCATTTAGGTTTCTTTTTTTTTGGCAGGGGGGAGTGGTTTTGTTGTTGTTGCTTGTTTTTTGTTTTTCTCCACTTCTGGCCTAAAGTATTGCATGGGATAACTTGGATCTGCTAGAAAGGGTTTCATGTGAAACATTAGAACCCACTTCCTTTCATGTAGTTGTTTTTTAAAACTTCTTAAGACTTAAGACATCTTTGAGAGGTTCCATTGGCTTTTTCACACATACCTGCATACTGTGTAAGAAAACCAGATTGGTTGCAAGAAAAGCTTCTTCTATGGTCTTTCCCGCTAAAGCCAAGACACTCTGGCTTTGTCACAAGCTAGCTTTTTACCTTGAGATTTCAAGTCTTGATTTCCTAACCAAAGGAGCTCAGGTAGGTTTTCAGAAAAAGCAGTCCCACTCTGCTGTCCTTTCTCCTCTTGATGTTCACCCCTCATTGCCCTGAGGCAGTTCAGTTCTGACAGTTTTCATGTCATCTCTGCTTAAGTCATGATCCCCTCCAGCCAGGGCCAAAGTGAACAAGGAATTTCCCAGAAGAGAATTTCGTAAGGTGAGTTATGAAGAATGGCACAATTCTGAACAATCAGTTAAAATGTTCTTTTTTTCACCTGACAGTAGCCTTGTTACACTTTTTCTTTTTTCTTTTTTTTTAAGGGAAGTGATTTCATCATTACTTGTGGCTTTAAAATGATCATTTCTGTGGGAGAAGTCTCGGTGCCTCTTGCCTTTGATTGCTTGTGTCACACAGTTTGTATTCAGCAATTCTAAGAACTCTACTGAGAAAGAGAAGAATTAACTATTGAGAGATTGTGTATCACTTTTGTCCAGGAATCTTGAGACATATTCTATGAACATGCTTCATTCATCCTCATTCTTGTCTTCATATTCAGAGGGAAGGAATTCACATCCTTCATCATTAAGAAATTATTAGACATTAGTAGATAATGCCTTAAAGCATACTATGAATTCAATGAAGATGTTATTATGATAAGGAACACTTTAAAGCTTCATAAGGAAATGTAACTATTTGTTACTCTTTCTTCTTCTTTCCTTTGCTTTCCAAGCATTTTAGCGCTTGCTCTTACTGTACCATGGTTTTTATTGTGGTGATGTAAAAACTAATCATAGGGTATGTTGAATTTCCATAGGAGATTAGATTTGTGGGTAGCATTAATACAGGCTGGTGTTAGGGGAGGTAGTCTCAGAAAATGACTCTCTGATTTGAGGGAGACAGAAATGGATGCTACTAAATACTTTATTTGTAGATAAAATATACTGGGGGGCATATAGAAAAGGGTATCTAAGCTGAAAGCTCAGTTAGGATACCACAGATTGATCCAGGCTTGAAGGGATAAGATTCAGAGTTAGCCCTATGGCAATGACAGTGGATGAGAATAGGTTATATTGATGTTGCAGAGTTGGGGTCAAGAGGACTTGCTGATTCCATTGGATGGAGAGGAGAGAGGTCTCCAAAAGATCCTTAGGAGGAGATGGTGGTGCTTTATATTGAGTCCTAGAACAAGGTAAGTACTGATTTGGGATGAAGGGGTTGGGACAAGAGAGGTGTGTATTATGGGTGTGGAAGGGAGAGAAAATGAGGAAATGCTTAGGTGTGTGAAGAGTCTAAACATTTAAAAGATATATATTTAGAAAGTGTGCATGTAGATGATAGTAAAACCATAGGAATATACAGTCCCTGAGGGTTTAGGAGCAAGAGAAGGCTGCTTTGGGGTATATCTCCCACTTAAAGGATCTTAAAGGAAGAGCATTCAAACCATAGTAGTAGTGTCAGAGGGGGAAAGTCATTGACATCAGGGATGCAGCTGGTCTAGTAAGGAGAGAATGGTCAACTATGTCGAATAATTGAGAGAAGTAAACCAGATGGATTCATAGAGACCAAATTGTTGCTGTTTAATTGCTAAGTCCTGTCTGATTCTTTTGTGATCCCATGGACTATAGCCCACCAGGCTCCTCTCTCCATGGGATTTCCCAGGCAAGAATACTGGAGTGGGTTGCCATTTCCTTCTCCAGGATATCTTCCCTGACCCAGGGATGGAACTGGCACCTCCCATATTGCATATGGTAAATTCTTCACCACTGAGCCACCGGGGAAACCCTGAGACCAAGATTGGATGTAAATAGGACTTGGAAGCTGGCTTCCCTAGTGGCTCAGTCAGTAAAGAATCCACCTGCAATGCAGGAGACACAAGTTCGATCAATGGGTCAGGAAGGATCCCATGGAGAAGGAAATGGCAACCTGCTCCAGTGTTCTTGCCTGGGGAATCCCATGGACAGAGGAGCCTGGCAGGCTACAGTCTGTGGGGTCATAAGAGTCAGACATGACTTAACACATAAATCACCACTACCACTAGCACTTGGAAGCTGCTGAATTTAGTTGGGACAGTTGAGGCAAGGGGACAAAGGAAGACATTTTATCAAAGTTTTCTTTTTCTTTCATATTTTACAGAGAAAACTTGATCATAAAATAGTTTTCACATATAATTTTCTAGTATCTGATATTATCTATATTTCTATACTTAGTTCAAGAGCTTCTTGATCCTTGTTATCTAAAATATTACTCAAAAATAATTGAATGACTTATGAAGAAAACTGAACTAGACTAAGTGAAAGAGGAGAGTGAAAAATTTGGTTTAAAGCTCAACATTCAGAAAACTAAGATCATGGCATCCGGTCCCATCACTTCATGGCAAATAGATGGGGAAACAGCTGCTGACTTTATTTTTCTGGGCTCCAAAATCACTGCAGATGGTGACTTCAGCCATGAAATTAAAAGACGCTTACTCCTTGGAAGGAAAGTTATGAGCAACCTAGACAGTATGTTAAAAAGCAGAGACATTACTTTGTCAACAAAGGTCCATCTAGTCAAGGCTATGGTTTTTCCAGTGTTCATGTATGGATGTGAGAGTTGGACTGTGAAGAAAGCTGAGCACTGAAGAATTGATGCTTTTGAACTGTGGTGTTGGAGAAGACTCTCGAGAGTCCCTTGGACTGCAAGGAGATCCAACCAGTCCATCCTAAAGGAGATCAGTCTTGGGTATTCATTGGAAGGACTTATGTTGAAGCTAAAACTCCAATACTTTGGCCACCTGATGTGAAGAGCTGACTCACTTGTAAAGACCCTGATGCTGGGAGGGATTGAGGGCAGGAGGAGAAGGGAACGACAGAGGATGAGATGGTTGGCTGGCATCACTGACTCAATGGACATGGGTTTGAGTGGACTCCAGGAGTTGGTGATGGCCAAGGAGGCCTGGTGTTCTGTGGTTCATGGGGTTGCAAAGAGTCAGAGACGACTGAGCGACTGAACTGAACTGAACGAGACTAAAGAACTGTACACAGAAAATTATAAGACACTGATGAATGAAATCAAAGATGACATAAACAGATGAGAGATATTCCATGTTCCTGGGTAGGAAGAATCAACATTATGAAAATGACTATACTCCCAAATTCAATGTACAGATTCAATGTGACCCCTATGGAATTACCAATGGAATTTTTCACAAAACTAGAACAAAAAATTTCACAATTCATATGGAAACACAACAGACCCCAAAGAGCCAAAGCAGTCTTGAGAAAGAAGAATGGAGCTGGAGGAATCAACCGTCCTGACTTCAGATTATACTACAAAGCTACAGTCATCAATACAGTATTGTTCTGACACAAAAACAGAAATATAGACCAGTGGAACAAGATAAAAAGTCCACAAATAAACCCATGCACCCATGGGTACATTATTTTTGACAAAAGAGGCAAAAATATACAATGGGGCAAAGACAACCTCTTCAATAAATATTGCTGGGAAAACTGGACAGCTACATGTAAGAGAATGAAATTAGAACAGTTCCTAACACTACACACCAAGATAAACTCAAAATGGATCAAAGACCTAAATGTAAGACCAGAAAATATAAAACTCTTAGAGGAAAACACAGGCAGAACACTAGATGACATAAACCAAAGCAAGATCCTCTATGACCCACCTCCTAGAGGAATGGAAATAAAAACAAAAGTAAACAAGTGGGACCTGATTAAACTTAAAAGCTTTTGCACAGCAAAGGAAACTAAGCAAGGTGAAAAGACAGCCCTCAGAATGGGAGAAAATAATAGCAAGTGAAACAACTGACAAAGGATTAATTTCGAAAATATACAAGCAGCTCATACAACTCAATGCCAGAAAAACAAACCCAATCAAAAAGTGGGAAAAAAGACCTAAACAGACATTTCTCCAAAGATATACAGATGGCTAATAAACACATGAAAATATGTTCAACATCACTTATTATTCAGTTCAGTACAGTTGCTCAGTTGTGTCCGACTCTTTGTGACCCCATGAATCACAGCACTCCAGGCCTCCCTGTCCAACACCAACTCCCGGAGTTCACTCAAACTCATGTCCATCAAGTCAGTGATGCCATCCAGCCATCTCATTCTCCATCGTCCCTGTCTCCTCCCACCCCCAGTCCCTCCTAGCATCAGACTCTTTTCCAGTGAGTCAACTCGTTGCATGAGGTGGCCAAAGTATTGGAGTTTCAACTTTAGCATCAGTCCTTCCAATGAACACCCAGGATTGATCTCCTTTAGAATGGACTGGTTGGATCTCCTTGCAGTCCAAGGGACTCTCAAGAGTCTTCTCCAGCACCACAGTTCAAAAGCATCAGTTCTTCGGCGATCAGCTTTCTTCACAGTCCAACTCTCACATCCATACATGACCACGGGAAAAACCATAGCCTTGACTAGACAGACCTTTGTTGGCAAAGTAATGTCTCTGCTTTTTAATATGCTGTCTAGGTTGGTCATTACTTTCCTTCCAAGAGAAATGCAAATCAAAACTACAATGAGATGTATCACCTCACACTGGTCAGAATGGCCATCATCAAAAAGTCTACAAACAATAAATGCTGGAGAAGGTGTGGAGAAAAGGGAATGCTCTTGCATTGTTGGGAATGTAAATTGATACAGCCACTATGGAAGACGGTATGGAGATTTCTTAAAAAACTAGGAACAGAACCACCATAGGACCCAGCAATCCCACTCCTAGGCATATACCCTGAGGAAACCGAAATTGAAAAGAAACATGTATCCCATTGTTCACTACAGCACTATTTACAATAGCTAGAACATGGAAGCATTCTAGGTGTCCATTGACAGATGAATGGGTAAAGAAGTTGTGGTACATATACATAACAGAATATTACTCCATAATATTCCATATAGAGCCATAAAATGAAACACATTTGAGTCAGTTCTGATGAGGTGGATGAACCTAGAACCTATTATACCGAGTGAAGTGAGTCAGAAAGAGAAAGATAAATATTGTATTCTAACACATATGTATGGAATGTGGAAGAATGGTACTGAACAACTTTACAGAGCAGCAGTGGAGAAACAGACATTCAGAAAAGACTTATGGACATGGGGAGAAGGGAGGAGAGGGTGAGATGCATGGAAAGAGTAACATGGAAACTTACATTACCATATGTAAAATAGATAGCCAATGGGAATTTGCTATATGGCTCAGGAAACTCAAATGGGTTCTATCAATCTAGAAGGGTGGGATGGGGCAGGAGATGCTAGGGAGGTTCAAAAGGGAAGGGATATATGTACACCTATACATGTTGAGGTTTGACAGAAAACAACAAAATTCTATAAAGCAATTTATCCTTCAATAAAGAAATTCTTAAAAGGAAAAGAAATACTACAGATGAATAGAATTAGTAGTTAAAAACTTTAAAAAACTGTATGTTCAAAAGATAAAAAGAAAAAAGAAAACTGAATAGAAATGAAAAATTCCATTTTTTAGATGGGAAGATGGCGGAGGAATAGGACGGGGAGGCCACTTTCTCCCCCACAAAATCAACAAAAGAACATTTGAACGCTGAGTAAATCCCACAAAAAAATTTCTGAATACCGACAGAGGACATCAGGCACTCAGAAAAGCAGCCCATAGTCGAGGAAAGGAGGTAGGAAATAGATAAAAAGAGAGACAAAAGAGGGAGGGACGGAGCTCCGTCCCCGGAAGGGAGGCTCAAAAAAAAAAAAAAAAGAAGTTTCCAAACACCTGGAAACACTGGCGAGTAGAACCTCAGAGGGCCGCATAACTGGGAGACAAAAGACATAAATAATTAAAACTCACAGACTAAGTGCCCAGAGGAAACTCTCAGCGGAGAAGCGGCGCAGACCGTGTGCCCCTCACTAGCAGGCAGGGGCTGGGCAGGGAGGCTCCGGCAGCGGCGCTTAGAGGGAGAACCGGCGGCTGCGCTTAGGGGGAGAACCGGGCTTGAACGCCCCAGGGCAAACTGAGAGCTCGAACTAAAGATACCAGAGCAGAGGTTGCAGCTGAAGGGCGAGAGGGCTGGAAAAAGCCTGCGAAAAACCCCAAGCCTGGACTCCGCCAGCCCCGCCCACAGAACCGGGCGCTGAGCTGAGCCAGCTGGCAGCGGGCGGCCCAGCCCCCAGCCCCACCGACGCCGGCGGGGAGGGCAGCCCGCACCTGGGCGGGGGCAGCCGAGGCCCCAGAGAGACTTCCTGTGCCAAGCTGCAGGCAGGTGTCCTTGCTAACCAAGACTTCTTGGGTTTGGGTCGGTCGATATCCGCCTGAGAAGGTGCACCAGTTGTACTCCCAGAAAACCGAGCGGCAGGGACCGGGAAGGTGATAAGTCGCAGCGACCACGCTCGCCAAACGCCTGGTCACCTGAGCTGCTAGGACCAGGGAAGTCACAAAATGCAGGCCCAGCCAAGTCCGCGCCTTGCCCGAGTACCCGAGGACCTGAACCTGAGCCGCTCAGACCTGGGAAGTGCATACAACCCAGCACCAGCCGCGGACAGCTCGCAGCAGAGCAAACTAAAGCCTAAGCAGCATAAACAGGGAAAGCACACACGCCTCGAGTGGGAGCATTCCCAGTGTAGCCGAGACACCGCAAGCGCTCCCCACAGATGCCAGGGATATTTGTTAGCTGTTCCTCCCTCCCCACAGCAGGACTGAATAGGAGAGCCGGGGGAAAAAAAAAGTGTCCACCACCACATCCTGGTGTCAGGACGGGAATTAGACACTGAGGAGACCAGAAAACAGAAGAGCTTTTTCAACAGAAGGAACTGCTTTGGAAGTAACAGAGGGAGAAGCCTTGAGCCTACTGCAAGAATAAGACTGAAAACCAGAGGCAGAGGCTTAAGTCCAAACCCTGAGAACACCAGAGATCTCCTGTTTCATGAGAACATTAATTGATAGGTACTCATCAAATGCCTCCATACATACACTGAAACCAGGCACCACCCAAGAGTCAACAAGTTTCAGTGAAAGACATACTACGCAAGCTATCCAGCAACACAGGAGAATAGCACTGAGCTTCAATATACAGGCTGCCCAAAGCCACCCCAAACCCACTGACACCTCAAACTCATTACTGGACACTTCATTGCACTCCAGAGAGAAGAAATCCAGCTCCACCCACCAGAACATCGACTCAAGCTTCCCTAACCAGGGAACCTTGACAAGTCACCCATCCAACCCCACACACAACGAGATAACTACATAATAAAGAGAACTCCACAAACTGTCAGAAGACGGAAAGGCCACCCCGAACACAGAAATATAAGCAAGATGAAGAGGCAGAGAAATACCCAACAAGTAAAGGAACAGGATAAATGCCCACCAACACAAACAAAAGAGGAAGATATAGGGAACCTACCCGATAAAGAATTTCGAATTTTAATTGTGAAAATGATTCAAAATCTGGAAAGCAAAATGGAGTTACAGATAAATAAACTGGAGAAAAGGATTGAAAAGATGGAAGAAATGTTCAATAAGGAATTAGAGGAAATAAAAAAGAGTCAATATATAACGAATAATACAATAGATGAGATCAGAAACACTCTCGAGGGCACAAACAGTAGAATAACGGAGGCAGAAGACAGGATAAGCGAGCTAGAAGATAGAATTGTAGAAATAAATGAAACAGATGGAAAAAGAAAAAAGAATTTTAAAAAATGAGGACAATATTAGAGACATATGAGACAATATTAAACGCCCCAACATTCGAATCATAGGAGTCCCAGAAGAAGAAGACAAAAAGAAAGACCATGAGAGAATACTTGAGGAGATAATAGTTGAAAATTTCCCTAAAATGGGGAAGGAAATAATCACCCAAGTCCAAGAAACACAGAGAGTCCCTAACAGGATTAACCCAAGGTGAAATACCCCAAGGCACATATTAATCAAATTAACAAAGATCAAACACAAAGAAAAAATATTAAAAGCAGCAAGGGAAAAACAAGAAATAACACACAAGGGGATCCCCATAAGGATAACAGCTCATCTTTCAGCAGAAACTCTACAGGCCAGGAGGGAATGGCAAGACATACTTAAAGTGATGAAAGAAAGTAACCTACAGCCCAGATTACTGTACCCAGCAAGGATCTCATTCAAATATGAAGGAGAAATCAAAAGCTTTACAGACAAGCAAAAGCTGAGAGAATTCAGCAGCACCAAACCAGCTCTCCAACAAATACTAAAGGATCTTCTCTAGACTGGAAACACAGAAAGGGTATATAAACTCGAACCCAAAACAATAAAGAAAATGGCAAAGGGATCATACTTATCAATAATCACCTTAAACGTAAATGGGTTGAATGCCCCAACCAAAAGACAAAGGCTGGCTGAATAGATACAAAAACAAGACCCCTATATATGTTGTCTACAAGAGACCCACCTCAAATCGAGGGACACATACAGATTGAAAGTGAAGGGCTGGAAAAAGGTATTCCACGCAAATAGAGACCAAAAGAAAGCAGGACTAGCAATACTCATATCAGATAAAATAGATTTTAAAACAAAGGCTGTGAAAAGAGACAAAGAAGGAAACTACATAATGAACAAAGGATCAATCCAAGAAGAAGATATAACAATTATAAATATTTATGCACCCAACATAGGAGCACCGCAATATGTAAGACAATTACTAACAAGTATGAAAGGGGAAATTAACAATAACACAATAATAGTGGGAGACTTTAATACCCCACTTACATCTATGGATAGATCAACTAAACAGAAAATTAAGAAGGAAACACAAACTTTAAATAATACAATAGACCAGTTAGACCTAATAGATATCTACAGGACATTTCACCCCAAAACAATGAATTTCACCTTTTTCTCAAGCGCACACGGAACATTTTCCAGGATAGATCACATCCTGGGCCATAAATCTAGCCTTGGTAAATTCAAAAAAATTGAAATCATTCCAAGCATCTTTTCTGACCACAATGCAGTAAGATTAGATCTCAATTACAGGAGAAAAACTATTAAAAATGCCAACATATGGAGGCTGAACAACACGCTGCTGAATAATGAACAAATCATAGAAGAAATCAAAAGAGAAATCAAAATATGCATAGAAATGAATGAAAATGAAAACACAACAACCCCAAACCTCTGGGACACTGTAAAAGCAGTGCTAAGGGGGAAGTTCATAGCAATACAGGCACACCTCAAGAAACAAGAAAAAAGTCAACTAAATAACCTAACTCTACATCTAAAGAAACTAGAAAAGGAAGAAATGAAGAACCCCAAGGTTAGCAGAAGGAAAGAAATCGTAAAAATTAGGGCAGAGATAAATGCAAAAGAAACAAAAGAGACCATAGCAAAAATCAACAAAGCCAAAAATTGGTTCTTTGAGAAGGTAAATAAAAGTGACAAACCACTATCCAGACTCATCAAGAAACAAAGGGAGAAGAACCAAATCAATAAAATTAGAAATGAAAATGGAGAGATCACAACCAACAACACAGAAATACAAAGGATTATTAGAGAATACTATCAGCAATTATATAGCAATAAAATGAATAACTTGGAAGAAATGGACAAATTCCTAGAAAAGTACACCTTGCCAAAACTGAACCAGGAAGAAATAGAAAATCTGAACAGACCCATCACAAGCATGGAAATAGAGGAAGTAATCGGAAAGCTTCCAGCAAACAAAAGCCCAGGTCCAGGCGGCTTCACAGCTGAATTCTACCAAAAATTTAGTGAAGAGCTAACACCTATTCTACTCAAACTCTTCCAGAAAATTGCTGAGGAAGGAAAACTTCCAAACTCATTCTATGAGGCCACCATCACCCTAATCCCAAAACCTGGTAAAGATCCCACAAAAAAAGAAAACTACAGGCCAATATCACTGATGAACATAGATGCAAAAATCCTTAACAAAGTTCTAGCAATCAGAATCCAACAACACATTAAGAAGATCATACATCATGACCAAATGGGCTTTATCACAGGAATGCAAGGATTCTTCAATATCCGCAAATCAATCAACATAATACAGCACATTAACAAACTGAAAAAAAAAATCATATGATTATCTCAATAGATGCAGAGAAAGCCTTTGACAAAATACAACATCCATTTATGATAAAAACTCTCCAGAAAGTGGGAATAGAAGGGACATATCTCAACATAATAAAAGCTATATATGACAAACCCACAGCAAACATTATCCTCAATGGCGAAAAACTGAAAGCATTTCCCCTAAAGTCAGGAACAAGACAAGGGTGCCCACTCTCACCACTACTATTTAACATAGTTTTGGAAGTTTTGGCCACAGCAATCAGAGCAGAAAAAGACATAAAAGGAATACAAATTGGAAAAGAAGAAGTAAAACTTTCACTGTTCGCTGATGACATGATCCTCTACACAGAAAACCCTAAAGACTCTCGCAGAAAACTACTAGAGTTAATCAATGAATACAGTAAAGTTGCAGGATATAAAATCAACACACAGAAATCCCTTGCATTCCTATACACTAATAATGAGAAAATAGAAAGAGAAATTAAGGAAACTATTCCATTCACTGTTGCAACAAAAAGAATTAAATACTTAGGAATATATATACCTAAGGAAACAAAAGACTTGTACATAGAAAACTATAAAACACTAGTGAAAATAATCAAAGAGGACACTGATAGATGGAGAAATATAGCGTGTTTGTGGATTGGAAGATTAAATATTGTGAAAATGAGTATACTACCCAAAGTAATTTATACATTCAATGCAATCCCTATCAAGCTACAAATGATATTTTTCACAGAACTAGAACAAATAATCTCACAATTTGTATGGAAATACAAAAACCTCGAATAGCCAAAGCAATCTTGAAGAAGAAAAATGGAACTGGAGGAATTAACCTGCCAGACTTCAGGCTCTACTACAAAGCCACAGTCATCAAGACAGTATGGTACTGGCATAAAGACAGAAATATAGATCAATGGAACAAAATAGAAAGCCCAGAGATAAATCCACACACCTATGGACACCTTATCTTTGACAAAGGAGGCAAGAATATAAAATGGACAAAATACAGTCTCTTTAACAAGTGGTGCTGGGAAAACTGGTCAGCCACCTGTAAAAGAATGAAACTAGAACACTTCCTAACACCATACACCAAAATAAACTCAAAATGGATTAGAGAGCTAAATGTAAGACCAGATACTATAAAACTCCTAGAGGAGAACTTAGGCAAAACACTCTCTGACATAAATCACAGCAGGATCCTCCAAGATCCACCTCCCAGAATATTGGAAATAAAAGCAAAAATAAACAAATGGGACCTAATTAAAATCAAAAGCTTCTGCACAGCAAAGGAAACTATAAGCAAGGTGAAAAGACAGCCTTCAGAATGGGAGAAAATAATAGCAAATGAAGAAACTGATAAAGGATTCATCTCCAAAATATGCAAGCAGCTCCTGCAGCTCAATTCCAGAAAACTAAGTGACCCAATCAAAAAATGGGCCAAAGAACTAAACAGACATTTCTCCAAAGAAGACATAAAGATGGCTAACAAACACATGAAAAAATGCTCAACATCCCTCATAATCAGAGAAATGCAAATCAAAACCACAATGAGATACCATTTCACACCAGTCAGAATGGCTGCTATCCAAAAGTCTACATGCAATAAATGCTGGAGAGGGTGTGGAGAAAAGGGAACCCTCTTACACTGTTGGTGGGAATGCAAACTAGTACAGCCACTATGGAGAACAGTGTGGAGATTCCTCAAAAAACTGGAAATAGAACTGCCATATGATCCAGCAATTGCACTCTTGGGCGTGCACACCGAGGAAACCAGAATTGAAAGAGACACATGTACTCCAATGTTCATTGCAGCACTGTTTATAATAGCCAGGACATGGAAGCAACCTAGATGTCCATCTGCAGACGAATGGATAAGAAAGCTTTGGTACATATACACAATGGAGTATTTTTCAGCCATCAAAAAGAATGCATTTGAATCAGTTTTAATGAGGTGGATGAAATTGGAGCCAATTATACAGAGTGAAGTAAGCCAGAAAGAAAAACATCAATACAGTATACTAACGCATATATATGGAATTTAGAAAGATGGTAACCTGAACCCTGTATACGAGACTGCAAAAGAGACATAGGCATATAGAACAGTCTTTGGGACTCTGTGGGAGAGGGTGAAGGTGGGATGACTGGGGAGAACGGCATTGTAGCATGTATATTGTCATAAGTGACCAGTCCAGGTTCGACGCTTGATACAGGATGCTTGGGGCTGGTGCATGGGGATGACATGGAGGGAGGATATGGGGAAGAGGGAGGTGGGAGGGGGGTTCAAAAAAGGGAACACATGTACACCTGGGGCGGAATCATGTCATTGTATGGCAAAACCAACCAATATATTAATGTAAGGTAATTTGCCTCCAATAAAATAAATTTTAAAAGAAAAATTCCCTGAGGACTTTGCCAGTCCTTGAGAGAGATTATTAATTTTGTTTAATTTTGATGATTTTTAAATTTAAGATTCTTTCCCAAGTTTAAAATGGTGTTAAATTGTGTGTGAAAGCTCATGTTAAAGAGGCTGATAACGTCGATACAGTAAAGCTTGTTCCACGTTAGCAGCTTTGTCAAAAATACCCTTGGTTCGGAGTCTCTTCCTGCCTTTCTGCATTGCCATGTCTAATAAGAGTCATTGCTCTCCCCACTATAATGTATCTAGTAAAAGCTTAGGAATATATATTAAATAAAGTGGAAAATATGATGCTATGTAAGACAAGATTTAGGACAAGTGTTATAAGATTTGTTTCCAAACTGATTATGGAGAGGTAAACAGCAGGTACTGAAGTGCTTGTAATTCTCCAAATTTTTTTATTCACACACCTTCTAAAATAATTTGTTTGAAATACTATGAAATTAAAAATATCTTGCATATTTTTAATTAAAATGCAAAACTTTCATAAGTATAAATAATTGCAAAGGACATTATAATACTTTAAAATGTTTCAAGAGGAATTTTGACACCATAGTGACTTGGTACCCTGTTATCTATTTTAAGAACTGCTTAAAAAGTCTACATTAATCGTAAGATACTTTAAAGTGTTGTTTTTTCTTTGAACCTCCATTTCCGTTGTACTATCTCCTTACAAATTTATCCTAAAGTAATCTAGTCTATGATACAGATTAATCCATTTCTCTGCAACAAAAACTTATATATACTGAAGTTATAGCTGATCCAACAACAAAAATATATCATAAAATTTGATAATAAATACAAACTTTGTTTTATTGAAAGTGGAGCTGTTAATGAGAAAAGGAGTTTTAGCTTTTTCTTAGCTTAATTATCTATGTATAGATATTGCTTATCCCTAATGAATTTAGCATCTTCTGTTTTTCAAATATATATACATATACACCGAGAAGCTTGTTTACATATAAATATAAATTGGAATTTAAAAAATTAGTTATAATAGTGATAGTTTTTTAACTCCTTTAAAAGTTTGTTGAAAAGTATTAGTCACTTAGTCCAACTCTTTGCTACACTGTAGACTATAGCCCCGCAGGTTCCTCTGTCCATGGAATTCTTTAGGCAAGAATACTGGAGTGGGTAGCCACTCCCTCTCCCAGGGGTATCTCATGCTAAAGATCATAATGGTCTATTGACAGATTATAAAGTGAAGAGGAACTCAAAAGCCTCTTGATGAAAGTGAAAGAGGAGAGTGAAATGTTGGCTTGAAGCTCAACATTCAGAAAACAAAGATCATTGCATCTGGTCCCATCACTTCATGGGAAATGGAAAAACAGTGGAAACAGTGTCAGACTTTATTTTTTGGGGCTCCAAAATCACTGCAGATGTTGATTGCAGCCATGAAATTAAAAGACGCTTACTTCTTGGAAGGAAAGTTATGACCAACCTTGATTGTACATTAAAAAGCAGAGACATTACTTTGCCAACCAAGGTCTGTCTAGTCAAGGCTATGGTTTTTCCTGTGGTCATGTATGGATGTGAGAGTTGGACTGTGAAGAAAGCTGATCGCCAAAGAATTGATGCTTTTGAACTGTGGTGTTGGAGAAGATTCTTGAGAGTCCCTTGGACTGCAAGGAGATCCAACCAGTCCATTCTAAAGGAGATCAATCCTGGGTGTTCATTGGAAGGACTGATGCTAAAGCTGAAACTCCAATACTTTGACCACATCATGCGACGAGTTGACTCACTGGAAAAGACTCTGATGTTGGGAAAGGTTGGGGGTGGGAGGAGAAGGGGATGACAGAGAATGAGATGGCTGGATGGCGTCACCGACTCGATGGACATGAGTTTGAGTGAACTCCAGGAGTTGGTGATGGACAGGGAGGCCTTGCGTGCTGTGATTCATGGGGTCGCGGAGAGTCGGACACGACTGAGTGACTGAACTGAACTGAACTGAACTGAATCAACTAATAGGTCCTTCTGTACATTTATTGCAAGCAAACAATTTGAAACAATCTGACTTGTATATGGATTTGTCACCCTATTGTTTTGGTAATTCATTTTGTCAGTTTCTAAGAAGTATGCCAGAAAAATTATTACTGACTCAAAGAATGTAAGAATATTTAAAGCATTCATTGCACGTATTGTCAAAGTTAAGATGAAGAGGCATTTGGGTAGAGGTAAACTTATATATGTATTTGAGATGTAAAAGTGGTTTCTCAAACTTTTATACCAGATGTATGTAAGTACAAGATTCTTGTAAGTGTAATTTTGATGTAACTGTTAGTCATTTGGCTAGGAAACTACATGTGAGGGCAATAATAAAGAGTAAGAAAAATAAACCTATATATGTAGAGAAATTCAGTGACTAAGATTCCAGAGATCTTATTGTTGGTGAATAAAAATTAAAGAAAAAAAAAAAAAGCAACTTTCAGTCCCAGGACAACATACACTCAGCCTAGAAGGATCTTTTGGCATCTGACCTCAGACTGTAAGACAAACTTGCAAATCTCTGAATGGGTGCAAAGGTAGCAGGTACTTTTTAAGGATGATAAGTACAAAGTCAAGGATTTGAGAGAGGCATTAAATACAAATTTAAGACATAAAATATATTACTAAGATGAACCTACATTAGAAGTTTGGTTAGACATTTTGTATGTTGTTCCTTGGAGACAAAGACGCTGTGACCTGTTGTGACTAAAAGGTACCAAGCATTTAGATTTACCAAAAGTGATACTAACAAACAGCAGAGACAACACCCTGTGGAGCTTTGGTAAACAAACCTGCGTGAGAAGTCTGCATACAAGTGAGTGAGGTAAGTTACGTGAATAAACCCTTTAAGGTGTACCCATCATTTTGTGAACATTAGTTATGATGATGTCAGTGGTGATAACGCTGCTTTAATGGAACCAGAGCAAGTCCAGAGTAAGACTTGCCATGATGGCCTGTGGGATGCTGTCAGCTGGAAGAGATTATGATTCTTCAATGTGAATGCGAAGACCGAGAGGTGAAATCATAAGTCATAGATCTGAACATGAAGTGAGCATCACACTGTTACAGTAGGTAATGTGTCTAAGAATGAGATTGTCTGTACATTGAGAATAGAGTCTTTATTCATCTGGTATCTGCAGTGTTTAATATTGTAATTCACACATGGTAGGTGCCCATTGAATGATGGTTAATGTTGACCTAAAAAACCCCAGTAGACTGCCAGTTGTTTCTCCAGCAAAAATGGGTTTTATTTGGGATCAACAAAGCATTGTAATTCAGATCCCATATGCCGCAACTAAAGCTCCTGTGTGCTGGAGCAAAGATAAAAAATCAAAGATTCCTTGTAAGGTATCTAAAACCAGTGATAGCCAAATAAATAAATGAATATTAAAAATATATATATAATTCAGGATTTTCAATCTTAGTGAACCCCAAACGAGTTCCCTATGAAAATGGAGAGGAGACCTCTTTTTAAGAGGGCAAAGAATAAGTTGAGAGTGTTACAGAAAAGAGTCCATTGAGGAACTGAGATTTGGAGGTACAGTGGCTTTTTTTTGGCTACGTTTTGACAGTTTCTCATTAGCTGAGCTCTTGCCAGCAAGAAAAGGAAGTCTTCTTGTTGGGCTCTGCTATTGTCCTCAGGTGTGAGAGTTCCCCTTCCGGTGGCCTAGCGTGTGTGCGTGCCATGTCGCTCCAGTCACTTCCAACTCTTTGTGACCTTGTGGACTAGCCTGCCAGGCTCCTCTGTCCATGGGATTCTCCAGGCAAGAATGTTGTAGGAAGGAGGACCCCTTCCAGGGTCCCAAGAGTGGGCTGTTGTCTAATACTTGGAAAATAATTGTCCAAGGAGACATGTGCTGACAAAGCAAGAGACTTTATTGGAAAGGGCGCCTGGGTGGAAAGGAGCAGGGAAAGGGAAACCAGGAGAACTACTCTGTCTTGTGGCTCGCAGTCGTGGGTTTTATGGTGATGGGAATAGTTTCTGGGTTGTCTTTGGCCAATCATTCTGACTCGAGGTCCTTCCTGGGGGTGCACTCATTGCTCAGCCAAGATGGATGCCAGCAAGAAGGATCCTGGGAGGTGGTCAGACACATGGTGTCTCCCTTTGACCTTTCCTAAATGCTTCTGGTTGGTGGTGTCTTAAAGGAGATCTCATGAGATGGCCCTGAGTGGGGTCAGCAGGCGGCCATGCAAAGCCTGTGATGCTTAGTACCTGCAAGCTCTGTAGCTCTCAAGTAAGTGATCACTCAAGACTACTTGCCTTTCTGTGACAATATGCATGAGGCTTAATTGCTTTGTCAACTGTTAATTCAGCAATATAGTTGTGATGTTGTGATTTATGGTAAGAAAACATGAATTTTGTCTTCATTTCCATTTCTGGCACAGAGCTCCTAAAAACCTTGGAATTCCCTAATAATGAGAAAAATAAAGGTATCTTTTGTTATGTTAATGAGGTGATTTGGAACTCAGCAAGGGATGAGGCTGGTTGTGGGGGTGGGGGTGGGGGGAAGCAATGGTATTAGTAATTGGGAACTTTCAGTGCCACCCCCAACCTCTTCATTTGCCTATCCTGGATCTGAGCTTACCTTTGGCTTTTGGAAAATTGTATTATCTTTCTATTTTTTTTCTTGATCATATACAACTTACAAACTCTGGCCATCCAAATCCACTGGAGGGCTCAGCAACATGGGCTGTCTTGGTTATATCTGAGATTGCCTTCAGAGTTGTATTTATTGACAAGAGCAGTCTTGTTATTTTTAAGTGGTTTTTTTTCATACTCTGACAATGCCTTCTGGAGAAGGCTGCAAACAGCTTTTTACCACCTTTCATGTAAAGAGGGTTAATGTGCCTGTGTTTTTGCTTAGAGGGCAGCTGCAGCCCAGAGAGTAGTGTTCTCATTTATTCCTGCTGATAGTGAGCCTGGCATTCCAGATGAGCTTCTCCTGGTGCAGCAATACTGTCATTCTCTCTCCCCTTGGCTCCTGCCTACTTCTTCCTTGTCTTGCTCTTAGCCTGCTCATTGCTCACCCAGGTCAATCTTTGCTTGAGTCATAGACGAATATGTCTTTGATAAAGATGACTTGATATTGACCCTCACATTCCCTGTGCTGTTGCCTTGCTGGCCTCTTTCTTGTTTCCCTCACCTTTCAGGATGTTATTTGCAATTCCTTGAAAGATATTGGACTGATAAACATATAAGAAAAAAAGGCTACAACAATAATAGCAATAACAAGCATTTGGGTACTTAATTGGTGCCATGCACTGTGTTAGCCCTTTGTAAATCTTTTCTCATTAAATTCTTAAGACTCGTGTGTGAGATATTTCTATAATTATCTCGACTTTCAGAAAGAGTAGCCTAGACTCAGAGTTAAAATAACTTTCCCAATTGTAAACCTAGTAAGTGACAGAGCCAGGACTTGAACCCACTAGTCTTGCCTAAGTCCGTGCTTCTATACACAATACTATTAAAATTCATTGCTTGGTGACACAAAGAAAGCATTTCTGAGAACCCTCAACATTGTTCATTTTCATTAATATTTAGTCTTTGACAGCCAAAATTCCCAGTAGTGATCTTGTTTCTCCTTGTTTCGCTATTATTGAAATCTGAGATCCAAGTTCTCTCTGAGCTCATGGTCATCTCTTACTTATGTCAATGTTTTATTGGTTTTTAAACACCTTGTGTTAGATGTAATTGAAACCTTATTTCCTTTTAAGAAACATTTTTTTTAAATTTTGTGTTAGCACTGGATGGCAGAAAGTGAAGAGGAACTCAAAAGCCTCTTGAGTGAAAGAGGAGAGTTGGCTTGAAGCTCAACATTCAGAAAACAAAGATCATGGCATCTGGTCCCATCACTTCATGGGAAATAGATGGGAAAACAGTGGAAACAGTGTCAGACTTTACTTTTTTGGGGTCCAAAATCACTGCAGATGCTGATTGCAGCCAGGAAATTAAAAGACGCTTACTCCTTGGAAGGAAAGTTAGGACCAACCTAGATAGTATATTAAAAAGCAGAGACATTACTTTGCCAACAATGGTCCATCTAGTCAAGGCTATGGTTTTTCCCGTGGTCATGTATGGATGTGAGAGTTGGACTGTGAAGAAAGCTGATCGCCGAAGAATTGATGCTTTTGAACTGTGGTGCTGGAGAAGACTCTTGAGAGTCCCTTGGACTGCAAGGAGATCCAACCAGTCCATTCTAAGGGAGCTCGATCCTGGGTGTTCATTGGAAGGACTGATGCTAAAGCTGAAACTCCAATACTTTGGCCACCTCATGAGATGAGTTGACTCACTGGAAAAGAGTCTGATGCTGGGGTGGGAGGAGAAGGGGACAACAGAGAATGAGATGGCTGGTGGCATCACCGACTTGAAGGACATAAGTTTGAGTGAACTCTGGGAGTTGGTGATGGATAGGGAGGCCTGGCGTGCTGTGATTCATGGGGTCGCAAAGAGTCGGACACGACTGAGCGACTGAACTGAACTGAACTGAACTGGATAGCTAAAATCCAATTCAGAGTTACAATGCCAGTAGCCAGCACAGTTTGTATGCTCAACACAGTACTTTATGTGTATTCTCATTGATTCAGTGCAATAGGAGGCTAATATGAGCTTCATGTTACAGAGAAGAAACTGAGACTCAATAGCAAGTTACTACTTATTCTACTTAAAGTAGAATATTCCTAAAATAATGAAGTGGGCATTTCATGGCACTTACAGTCACTAAAATCTATACCTATTTTACTGTATTTTCATAGGTTTATATCCAACTGAAAATAATGGAAAACTAATGTTTCTTAGTTCTAAAAGGTCTTGTAGGTCTTCATAGAACTGTTCAACTTTGGCTTCTTCAGCATTACTGGTTGGGGCATAGACTTGGATTACTGTAATATTGAATGATTTGCCTTGGAAATGAACAGAAATCATTCCATCGTTTTTAAGATTGCATCCAAGTACTGCATTTCGGATTCTTTTGTTGATCATGATGGCTACTCCATTTCTTCTAAGGGATTCCTGCCCACAGTAGTAGATATAATGGTCATCTGAGTTAAATTCACCCATTCCAGTCCATTTTAGTTCACTGATTCCTAGAATGTCGATGTTCACTCTTGCCATCTCCTGTTTGACCATTTCCAATTTGCCTTGATTCATGGACCTAACATTCCAGGTTCCTATGCAATATTGCTCTTTACAGCATCAGGCCTTGCTTCTATCATCAGTCACATCCACAACTGGGTATTTGTTTCGCTTTGGCTCCATTCCTTCATTCTTTCTGGAGTTAATTCTCCACTGATCTCCAGTAGCATACTGGGCACCTACTGACCTGTGGAATTCCTCATTCAGTATCCTATCATTTTGCCTTTTGATACTGTTCATGGGGTTCTCAAGGCAAGTATACTGAAGTGGTTTGCCATTCCCTTCTCCAGGACAGGGCTGTGGTCCATATGATCAGATCAACTAGTTTTTGTGGTTATGATTTCAGTGTGTCTGCCCTCTAATGCCCCCTCCCCCCCCAAAAAAAAAACCCAAAAACTGATGCTAAAGCTGAAACTCCAATACTTTGGCCACCTCATGTGACGAGTTGACTCACTGGAAAAGAGTCTGATTCTAGAAGGGATTGGGGGTAGGAGGAGACGGGGACGACAGAGAATGAGATGGCTGGATGGACTCGATGGACATGAGTTTGAGTAAACTCTGGGAGTTGGTGATGGACAGGGAGGCCTGGCGTGCTGTGGTTCATGGAGTCGCAAAGAGTCAGACACGACTAAGCGACTGAACTGAACTGAACTGAATGTTTCTTAGGTTAAGTTGAAAGACAGTGGAAGAAGATAATGTTAGTGTCAGGCGAGTGTAATCTCCTCGGTTCTGTCTCATCTCAACAAAAATTTGAAGTGATGGACATTAAAGCCCTTGGCGTGTCACAGCTCTTGGATAGACCATGTTATAGCTCTAGGGTCTCAAACAGACCATGTTATAACTCTTAGACAGATCAGCGTTGCAGCTGTGTGTTACAGCTTAGTTTTATTTAGAAAATAGCAAGAAAATACATCCTCGAGGTGTGAAGGCATGCCAACCCAAAGATGTGAAGAGAAGAGAGAGCCCCGGCCCTTTGGCTCCTGTTTTTACATGTTTTTTCCTCCCCCTTGGGCCTACCCTATGTAAATTGGGCTAGCCAGGAGTGCTGTTTGTTCTACCTGAGGTCTTCACTCTGGTCCTCGGACCTTCCTTTGACCTTTCTTTGCTCTATTTTTGCAGGCTTTTCCCTTCCTTGTCTTTTAGCCACCTCCATTCTGGACTCCCGGAGAAGGCAATGGCAAGCCACTCCAGTACTCTTGCCTAGAAAATCCCATGGATGGAGGAGCCTGGTAGACTGCAGTCCGTGGGGTTGCTAAGGGTCAGACACGACTGAGCGACTTTACTTTCACTTTTCACTTTCACACATTGGAGAAGGAAATGGCAACCCACTCCAGTGTTCTTGCCTGGAGAATCCCAGGGAAGGGGGAGCCTGGTGGGCTTCCGTCTATGGGGTCACACAGAGTCGGACACGACTGAAGTGACTTAGCAGCAGCATTCTGGACTCCTGTTTCCTATTCTAACTACCTAACAGTAGCAATCAAAATTTCCATAAAAATTTGTTCTATCGTAAGAAACAAGAAACCTAATCTTAAGCCTTAGATCTAATATTTGGGAGAACACTAATTTAGACATTAGAAAACAGCCTGATAAGCCTATGTCAGTGAGTCAGCCAGTTCAACAAACATCTCCTGGGCAAGCAGTGTGTGCTAGGCTTTGGGAATGCGGAGCAGTCTCCACCTACAAGGACGTCGAGATGGATTGAATGATAGGATTGTTGTAAAGAGTAGTATTACTATTTTAGTATTATAAGATAGTAGTATTTGTGTCAATGAGCCTTCATTAAGCACTGAACGTAATAGATCATGTTTAGAACATAATGTTCAACCTTTATACGAGATCTTTGTTTTTAATTTCTCTTCTTAAGTGTTTGTGTTTCTAAGCATGACTTACTTGAAAACAAAGACTTTCTAAAAAGCAATTACAGTTTCATACCCACACCATGCCCTTTTATTCATTAGCTCTCTCTCTTTTTCTATTATTTTGAAAATACCAAGGTTGAAGGAGAGAAACTGTCAGGAGGAAGCTCTAGGCAAGCATCGCAGCTGTCACATACACATTAGTAGAAATTCACAGACAAAATGCAACTCTGAGTTTATTTTGAAGGTAGAACAAATAGGATTTTCTGATGGGTTGGCTGTGAAGTATGAGGGAATTACAAGATTCACTAATGGTTCCAAAGATTTTGGCTTGAGAATGTAGAAGGATATGTTTGCCATCATTTAAGATGGCTAAGACTTCAGGAAGAGAAGGCTGGGAATAGAGAGTAGTAGATATTGTATGTTTTACTCTGGGTTATGTTACATTTGAGATATCTATTGGCTTCCAAGGGGAGGTATTAGTTAGGCAGTTAAGAAAAGTGCATCTGAAGTTCAGGAGAGAGGTCTGGGTTGGAGGATAAACTTGAGAGTCATCACCATCTTTAGAGGCAGGAGACTGCATGTGATCATAGAATGTATGAGCATAAAATTCGTATTTAAAAAAGATGAGAGCCAGAAACACAGCCAGTGCACTTCAGCTTTTAAGAAGTCAAGGAAAATGGAGCCAAGAGATAGCAGGGAAACCCAGAGAGTGTGGGTGATTGCCAGGGGCTGGGGAAAAGGGGGAAATGGGGAATTATTATTTAATGGGAAGAGATATGAGGTCAGCTGAACCAAAGACTGCAAAGTTGTGATAGGAGAGAGTAGATTTTTGAGAAGACAGGGCAAGAATCAACCAGACCTCAGGAAGAAGTGCCTCTTTGATCAGAGGCTGTAATTCTGGTGAGCTGCTATATCTGTTTCTACCACATTCTGTTCTCCATGCTGGAGAAAGGTCATTTGTTGAGAGGACATTGAGTGGCTGCTTTGTGCAACTCTCCCAGGAAGGGGGTGGGATTAGACAAGCTAACTGAACAAATCTGTCCAGAGGCTCTTGTGGAAATAGAGTCTTGGGGATAGAAAACTGAATGATTCGCGGGAGGAAGACCATATACAAGTCCACTGGAAATCTGAGCATCAGTGAGATTATTCAGAGGGCCAAAAAATTGGGGAATAACCAGTCTTCATTTTTTAAGTGAATTGACATGAGGAACCAAGGCAGAACCTCCTCTATCCTTACCTCTTTCAGCTGCTTCCTCCTGTTCTGTGCCCGCTTTAGGCCATAGCACCTCCTCCCTCTCAGTCCTAGCCTGTGCCTTTTGCTTTAGTTACCATCATCCCCTCTGTGAGACCATCATAGTCCTTCTGCAGCTCCACAGGCTCTTGTGTGTGTCCTGTGTAAATGGTGTATTTTGCAATTATGTCAGGTTGGACCCTGTACTTTGGGCCTGTGCACTGTCAAAACTTAACCTCAGTATAATATCAGTACTGCCTTCAGGAACTGGATTTTCTGCCATACTCTTATGAAGTGAAAGCATCTCAAATATAAAAATGTGACTTTGCACCTTTTGAAGAATACTTGTGGAATAGAATCTGGCCATGGATCCATAATTTCTTTCATATTTTATGCTCAGATTTTAATTTTTCAGATGAATAACTTGCTGAGATTAAAGTAACCTACAACTAGAGGAATACTTGGAGCCTGTTTCTATTGGGGCCAAGAGATTAAAGGTCAGTAGAAAAATCAGATCAAAGAAATAGCTAGTGCTTATTTTAGATCCTCTAACTTTAATGTCTAACTTACCTATAGACTAGAGTCTTAGAGTGAATTTCTTTTATTTACAGTCATCATGGGAAGACAATTTGTCACTGCTCTGGTCATGCACTGGAAAATTATTTAATGAACACTGATTTTCTGTGTGCCATAGTGGAGATGGATTATAGTGTCAAAAGCAAGCCACTGTGGTTATGATACTGTCCAGTGCATTCAGAAATTCCTGATTGAGCTTCACATGATGAACAAATTCTTGCTGTTTCTCATCATGATTTTCAAAGACTTTCACTAACTTGGCAGTTTGTAATATTGATCAAGTCAGAGTTTTATTCAAGTATTTGCTGCAAAATATCAACTTGTGAATTTTTTTTTAAAGGTCAGGTTACGGCTATTACCACAGTACAGTTTGCGTAGAAATTAAAGTGATTCTTCTTATTCACATCCCTTAGAGGTGTCTAAGATGAGCAGATATTTGGGGAAACTCTGGGAGTGAGGGAGGGGAAGCCTTTAGACGGCCAGCGTTTGGTAGATTTAAGCCAATATCACCATATGCAGAGAGTAGCCAGTGGGGGCGAGGATGTTGTTAGGAAGATGGGAGAAAAGTCAGGGATGAATCAACTCTTCTGTATGTGCAGCACTGACAAACTCTTTCTCTTCTCACTGAGAGGCTGTGTCAGGGGTTCATCCAACAGGAGACAGAAAGCACACCAAAAAATTAAGGAAGCTTAACATAAAGAATTCGGAGAAGGTAATGGCACCCCACTCCAGTATTCTTGCCTGGAAAATCCCATGGATGGAGGAGCCTGGTGGGGTGGCTCAGTCAGTCAGACACAACTGAGCGACTTCACTTTCACTTTTCGCTTTCATGCATTGGAGAAGGAAATGGCAACCCACTCCAGTGTTCTTGCCTGGAGGATCCGAGGGATGGGGGAGTCTGGTGGGCTGCCGTCTATGGAGTCACACAGAGTCGGACACGACTGAAGTGACTTAGCAACATAAAGAATTACCAGGAGTGAGCCATTTCGGGAATGAGCCATTGCCTAATTCAAGCCATGAGAATGCTAACAAACTCAAAAATAATGAATATAGGAGAAACTGTCAGCCCAGGTGCTGAGATGGGCCTCCTCAGGAGATGTAGGGCCTCAGAACTCTGCAAGTTGTGGGGGGCTGGGGATGCTGCTAAAGGGAGATGCCAGGCCCATCAATAGTTTGCAGAAAGGTGCTGGATAGTGGCCCTCCCATAGGAAACTACTGGAGATTAGGGCTTAGTGTGCTGAGAAGCCAGCCTCTGAGGTGATGGCTGAGCTGCTCCATCTTGGACCCTCTGCTGTGATATCTCCTGGACAGAGTATGCTGGGGAAGCTGCTGTAGCTAGAGGCCACATGCTGCTGGCTGCTAGGCCTTGCTGAAAAAATAATCACTCACTCTGCAGGAGCTTAACAAAGCTGAACATAGTGGACCAGGCTGAGAAACCTCTTCTTCCTCCAGCATCCCTCCCCCGATAGCGTTGAACACTGGGACAGCTATCAGTGGAGAGAAGTGTGTAGAATTCAGCTCCACTATTGCAGAATGGAAAGAAAAGTGAATTTGGAGCCAAGAGGTAATAAATCGATAATATACCTCACTCTAGATGTCTCCCCACCACTTGTCATTCCCTGAATGAGGGTGACCCTATGCTCTTTGCTTTCTGGGGGAATTCTATTTAAACTAAAACATCTGCTGCAAGGTGCCCTCTTTTGTGCTTAAAGCCTATAGTATGAGATTCAAATTCTCTCAGTGAAGAAAAAGACTTAGTGCACAGCATAACATGCCTTGCACATAAAACAATTCCAGCTCTGTGCCAGGTGTCATTACTTTGGACAAGTCTTCACAACAATGCCTAGAGATTGATCTGAGGCTCTGGTAGAGAACAGCAAGAAAGCAATTTAGAAAAGCAATAATAAAATGGATGGTGGCGGCCAAAGTCTATTTACAGGGAATTACCTTAAATATATTTGCCATTTTAGTTTTCTGGAGTGTTTCCTTTGTAATTACATGGAAGTCTCTAAGGAGCTCTAGTTTCTTTATCAGCTCCTTCAAATCACATCTACAGACCACAAAGCAAATAAGTTATTTAGGTCAACATAGTTTTTGTATTTATTTTCTGTGTATATTTCTTAACACAAAAGAAAAGGCACTTTGTCTTAACACAGAAAAGCTGAAATCTAGTCTTTTTAATAGGATTCTCAACAATTGAAATCAAATCAGAACCTATTCTTCACCTACTTGGGGAAGAGATTACTACTTTAGCAGATTTGAGTAGATTTGCTGGTTTGATTGCCGGAGAAGGCAATGGCAAGCCACTCCAGTACTCTTGCCTGGAAAATCCCATGGATGGAGGAGCCTGGTAGGCTGCAGTCTGTGGGGTCACTAAGGGTCGGACATGACTGAGCGACTTCACTTTCACTTTTACACATTGGAGAAGGAAATGGCATCCCACTCCAGTGTTCTTGCCTGGAGAATCCCAGGGATGGGGGAGCCTGGTGGGCTTCCATCTATGGGGTCACACAGAGTCGGATACGACTGAAGTGACTTAGCAGCAGCAGCAGCTGGTTTGATATTTTCTGAGCTAAAGGTTCCCCTCTATGCACCCGGCTCCAACATACTCATGTGCTCACAAAACAGTACAGTTAGAGCCTATCCCTTCTCCAGTGGGTCATCCCAACCAAGGAATCAAACTGGGGTCTCCTGCATTGTAGGCAGATTCTTTTCCAACTGAGCTATCAGGGAAGCTCTGAGTAGTAACTACCCCGATAAGACATTTGCACAAGCACACTGCATAGTTCAGTGCTCAGAAAGGATATCAGGGAGGGAATCAGAGCTGGAGATGATGGTTCCACGTGAACTGGGATTCTCTGATCTACCCACAATGATTGACTTGTCCACCCTCCTTGCTTTTGTGACTCCTGGAGAGTCATGAAGAAGACAATCCACAATGAAAGCAGAAGAAGCAATTTCTTCTTTGTTTAGTGAGCCATTTGGCTAGCACCTTTCAAACATGAAATTGGACCCATAAGGGAGCTGTTCAAAATTATCAGTGCATGGCATTGGACAAATGGTAGTCTTTTGCATCTAACAACATGGTAAATTAGACGCTATATATATTTTACCAAGAAAGCAATCAAAATGTAGGCAGCTAAAAAAAGGATCGTGATGATTTCCAGGCAGTTCATAATGGCAATTTTTCTGGACTTTGTGATATTTGTGGTCTTGTCAGCATTTTCCCCTCTGCAATGATTTCTTATTCTAAATATTCACTTTATTAAGAGAAAGTATGGATTAAACACCACCAGGAAACTAAGAAACAGATCTTCCTTATACAAATACATGAATATAAAATGAAAATAAAATGAAAGTTTGGAATGACAGAGGGTTTGGAAACATTGAAGGGACATAAACAAGAGTGAAGACAATAAAAAAAAAAGTCTGGTATGTTTTATATCCATTTTGATTTGAGGCAATTATATAAAGGGGAATATAACACATTCTAGAATTTAAATATAGTGTGTATCATTTGGAGAAAGAAGTTGAATGAAAGAATCAAGTCTTAAGTGTCCATTAAACTCATCTCTAGGGAGATAAATCATTTAATAGATACTATCATCTCAGATATCCAACTGGATAACAGTATCCTTCAAGAACTTTTGAGAGATAAATAATCTGTTATTATAACTCTTATCGTGTCTTATTTTGCTAGGAATTAAAGTGTGCTGATATGTAAAATCTCATTGCTATAAGACTTTTTATAATATTATTATTGCTATGATCATTTGGCAGAGAATGACAGGACTGCTTAAAGATTAATAACTAATTAGTTGCCTGGTACAACATTCCCAGGCTGATATTGACCAAAATCCATTGCTATTACACAACTGATCACAACATTGTTAGTTGACTATACTGCAATACAAAATAAAAAGTTAAAAAAAAAAACTTTAAAATAAAAAACACACAAAAAAATGGACATTTGTACAATAGACCATTATGTTTTGTTCCCCTAGACTCCAGTCTGAAACAGGAAGAATTTTCTGCCTTAGGAAGTGCCTCTCTCTCATCCTTCACTTTTCCATAATTGTTTGCTTTCCCTAGCTACCTCTAATTTTTGTTGTTTTGCTAGAGTCCTGCTGCACTATCATTACATGTGCCATGAAGCTTGATCACTTAGCAGAGTTGGTTATAGCATGCTCAGTACCAGGAGAGGAGGCAGAATCAGAAATGTGTTGAATCAGCTTTCACTACTGCATAAACTGCTCCCCCAAAGGGAGTTAGACTCATTGGGAACCTGTAATAATCCAGGCCACCAGGGTACTACTTCATAAATTACTATTTCTTCATGGTAAGCTTTTCTTTTGGTTGCAATTTCTGGGGCTGCTAGTGGTGACTGCTTGCAGTATCCAAAAAAGAGAGAAAGTGGGGCAATGATAGGGAAATAATAGCATCAGGATCCAGAGCTTGAAATAGATTTAGGACAGCGTAGTTTGCTGACTGTAAAATATGGTCTACTGAGTGGAGTAATGTTGGATCTTTTATCCATCCATCCATCTGTTCACCCAGATGGCAGAATAAATAGTCTAAAAAAAACCTTGGACATTGTGGAGGGAAAGTTGTAAGATTAAATGTAAAAAGGGATACACACACACACACACACACACACACACACTTATAGAGACAGAGCTTCTGTGGTGGCTCAGATGGTGAAGAATCTGCCTACCTACAATGCAGGAGACCTGGGTTTGATCCCTGGGTGGGGAAGATCCCATAGAGAAGGGAATGGCTACCCACTCTAGTAGTCTTGCCTGGAAAATTCTCCTTGGAAGGAAGCTATGAAAAACCTGCAAAGCATATTGAAAAGCAAAAACATCACTTCACCAACAAATGTCTATATAGTCAAAGCTATGTTTTTGCCAGTAGTAATGTACAGATGTGAGAGTTGGGCCATAAAAAAGACTGAGCACTGAAGAATTGATGCTTTTGAGTTGTGGTGCTGGAGAAGACTCTTGAGAGTTCCTTGGACTGAAAGTAGATCAAACCAGTCAGGGATCGAACCTGTGTCTTTCTTCTTCTTTGTCACACTGATTCTTTACCACTAATGCCACCTGGAAAGTGGTTGGAGTCATATTTTCCCCGATGATTTTACATTAGGTCATTTGGTTCTGAAAAATTATATTTAAGAGGGGCATTGTACACTGGAATTCTCAAACTGAAATCAGCCAGAAATTTGTTGGGGTGTGATACTGGGAGCTGCTGGTAGTTATCTTTCCAGTTTATGAAGATACTTTTCTGCAATGTGAAAGACTGAAGCTGATAAATACAGAGATAGATACGGTTAGTCTTCGAAGTACATTCACCAGGAATCCACACTGTTAAAGCTGGTTGCTTAGCATTTCAGTTATTCTCAAAACCTTCATCAGAGAGATTAATTAGTTTAAGGGACATTAGAAGCACTTCTTGGTGAAATGAGTCATGTTCAAGATAGATGTTTGGTTAGAAACATTGTATAAGTTCAAGGTGTAAAAATCCAGGTATCTCAGAAGACTTCTACAGGTACTGTAGTACTTGAGGTCTATAGCATCACTGGACCTGTGTTCCTCCAGTTCATGGGGGATCCACACCTGAACTGACTATAAATCTAGGTAGTTCTTCCATGAGAATATTATTTTTGTATTGGAGCAAGGTTCTCATGCAAGGTGCTGTAAGGCAAAGACCACAGCATGTAATTATTTTTCTACTTGGTGCTGATAAATGTGTGCTTTCTCTTTTTCAGGAGCCTGGTGAACAGCATTTGGCTCATGACTTGCTTGCTTTGTGATACACCGTCTGTTATCGAGATTATACGGGTGTGGCATATGTATGTTTGTGTGGTATCAGCTGCTACCTACGTCAAGCTACAGGAAGATAGCCTTTACCTCCGAAATCTGCCATTTGCTGAATGAGCAAATTGACCCACATCTTTTTGCAACAACGGGATGAGGTTTTAATACCAGTAGCAGATACGGTGTTGAGGTTGTAGGCCTCCTACATGGCAGAGTGCCAGACCTGGGCTTTAATCATAAAGGTAAATGGGAAACTGCCCCATAGGGATGACTTCCTAAACCAGGGCACCTAAGACTCTCATCATGATAAGCAATCAATCAGAAACTAAAAAACACACAAGGCTCTCTACCACCCTGAGATTATTGGGAGCATTAGTCATAAATTAGGAGCATTCCCAATGCTCCCTGGAACATTAATTGGGAGTGTTCCTCTCAAGGAATTATATATATTTAGAATAAAAATATAAGTATCTTTAACATGCTTACAGATTGAGAGGAAGTTGAATACATAAGACCAGAATTGGATATTATTTTTAATTACAGGAAGGTGAAATGAACAACAAAAGAAAAATTTCAGAAATAAGTCATTGAAATGAAAAATGAGCAGATGGGATACATGGTACACTAACTTCATTGAAAAGGAAATTCATGAAATTCAAAATAGAACCCTAAGGAACCAGAAAGAGATAAAGTGGGAAAGAGATAAAGAAATAGGGAAGGTATAGAAACAGATTTACTGGATTTACAATGAAATGAAAATTCATTGTAAATGAAATAATGATACTTATGTCTAGGCCCTTCTCTTGCCCATTCCAGCAATATGTCTCTCCTCAGTAATGTGTTCATTTTATTATATGTTTCAGTAAAACTTGAAAAAGTGAGATTTGAAAAAAAAAATTTATTTAGGCTGTGCTGGGTCTTCGTTGCTGCCCAGGGTCTTTCTCTAGTTGTGGTGAGTGGGGGCTGCTCTTTGTTGCAGCGTGTGGGCCTCTCATTGTGGTGGGTTGCTTTGTTACAGAGCTTAGGCTCTTGAGGCTCAGGCTTCTGTAGTTGAGGCGTGGAGGCTCAGTAGATGTGGTGCGCAGACTTAGTTGCTCCGTAGCATGTGGAATTGTCCTGGACCAGGGATCAAACCCATGTCCCTTGCATTGGCAGGCAGATTATTATCCACTGTATCACTGGGGAAGTCCAAAAAAGTATGATTTTAAACTGCAGTTGGTTAATACTGCTATGTCTTTCCATTCCAGTCAGACCTCTGTCACACTTTCCTCATATTGTGTAGTTACGTATATTTTTGGGAAAGTTGACTTGGGAATATTTGGTTTGTGTTTGATGGGATACACTTGTGTAGTTTGCAGCAACCTCTCTTTGTAGCTGAGTTACAGCAAGCATCTCCCTCATTCCAGGATTACTTCTACCACCAATGTGACAAAATATCTAGCATCGTGTCAGTGAAAAACAGAACCAGAGATGATTTTATGATAGAAAAATATCCTCTAGCCTGTGGCACTAAAACAGTAAGAATGACGAAGAAGAAACAAGACTTGCTATATGTAGAGTCAGAAGGTGGTCTTCCAGTTTACAGATGAAGGAAGTGTGCTAGCCGTGTTTCCCATATATGACAAGAATCCTAAACACAGATATTACTAATGTTGAGTTGTGGCCCAAAAAGGAACCTTTTTAAAAACAAATAAGAAACAAACTAGAGAACAACAAACCAAAATATCCTTCTATTCCTTCACTTGAAAAAGATATTACATAATTATTGTCATACAACAATGTGCAACCAAAACTGAAGGACAGTTATTACAGAGATATTCTAGCAGTTCACACACAAATTATATTTTTCTAGAGGTTATTGGGTTTGTAGTATTTGTTTTGATTTAGAATTTGTGTGATTTTTTTCATTATAAATATTCAATTTGTTTTTAATTTTCTATTCATACTTTGCATTTCTTTTTTTCTTAAAGACTCCCAGATTGTGCAAATTGCAGGTTTCCAAAACCTGGAAGTATGAAAGATGGGTTGAGTTATGGAAGATAAAAAGAGAAATTCCAATTTAAGTAGCATTCAAGTGGAGAGAATAGAATTTGGAATAGGCAGTATTTAAAGAAATATGTTAGAGAATTTGCTTGAATTACAAGAAAATTAGTTTTAGATTAAAAAGTACATTAAGTTCTGAATAGCACAAAGAAACCAAATCTTCACCTAAGTACATTACAGTGAAACTACAGAATATCTTAAAAACTATCAGAGAAAACAGAAAACTTAGAAAGATGTCAATAAGAATAAAAATAAACTTCCCGTCAGTGATAACTGATAAAGGACAATGAAATTGTATCCTCAAAGTGCTGAGTGAAAATGTTAACATAGAATTCTATACCCCAAACTGTCATTCAGTATTAAGAAACAAAAACATTTCCAGATATTAAAAAATTAAGTCTTTCACTGAAGTACTTAAATAATATTCCTCAGCAAGAAAACCAGACAAAAGAATCCAGAAGGAAGAGGTGAAAACCACGAATAAGTGTAAACAAAGAAAAGTTTTTAAACTGAAGTATCTATTTAAGAAAACAAACCAAAACAACAACAGAAAAATAGCAGCAACCTATTTTGGTGATTTTAAAAGCAAGGTGGACATAAAACACCATACAAAAGTAACTGAGAAGGTGGAAAGGATGAACATGGAACATTCCAAGTTATTCCAGACTATTCTTTTTTCTAAATCAACTTTAGACTTTGAGTTGAATATTTTAAGGTTAAAGAATTAACCTTACATGTTAAAAATAAGAAGATAAATTAAGAAGTATAACTGCATAACCAGGAGGAAATAAGAGAATTATTTATTCAACATAATGCAGGACAAAAGGAGGGAGAGACACAAAACCAAAGCCTGAGGGTCCGGTAAGTATTATTGTTTTTATTTACAATTGAGACAAATGAGGCTCAAATTGTTTAAGTGATTTATCTAAAATCAGACACCTAAGTGGTAGGAACCAAACTCTCATCTTCTGCCTTTTAGGTAGATTACGGTTCTACTAACTTTTAATATCTCTCCTTCGCTTCTGAGTCTGTAATATCTGCCACATATTAGTTATATTTGAATACTTCCAAAATAGCCCTCAGAGTAAATGTTGCCCTCAAATATTGCCTTTCCACTCTGTCATCCCATCTCACACTTGCTGGTTTTGGTTGACACAGCCTTCTGAATGCTGCCCACGAAGCAGGAACTGTGACAATTGTCCCTTTACCCTAACCTGCCCCTTGCATCTACTCTCATCTCCTGACCTTAGGAAATTACCGTACTATTGAAGTGAAACAAGAAGGAATTGAAATGATGTCAGGTAAGGCCTTTGCTTATAAAGTCCATTTTATTTATGGTTTCTGGATTTATACAAAGAAATTTTTGTTGGATTTTTTGGTCCTGTTAGAGTTTAGAAGTTAACTGCCAAATGTTCTCTCCCATAGAAGCTCAGCTTGCAAAATGGTGTCAGTGGCCTTTCTGCTTTTTGCAGCAGCCTCATCTTAAATTGCCCTGCTCAACTTTGTGTGTGTGGTGTGTGGGGGAGAGGGAAGAGATGGCAAGGAGGCTGTGGTTAGTTGCGCTTGCAGTTTATTCAACTCGATCCTTGTGTCTGCTAGATTCTATTACATTACCTACATTTTTATCTTGTATTTTGATGTTTTATCTTGTTTGCTTTTATTCTACTCGGTTACGCATATAAGAGAGGCCGGAGAGTGATTTAACGGAATTACTTAAGCTCTAGAAACTTGGAAGCATTCTGTGCTTGTGTGCTGTCATGTCTGACTCTTTGCAATTCTGTGGACTGTAGCCCACCAGGCTCTTCTGTCCATAGGACTTTCCCAGCAAGAATACTGGAGTGGGTTTACCATTTCCTTCTCCAGGGGATCTTCCCAACCCAGGGATCGAATCTGAGTCTTCTGCATTGACAGACAGATTCTTTACCACTGTGCCACCTGGGAAGCCTATCTCTCTGAGATACAGTGCCTTTTCTAGAGTCATAAAAGCTTGTTTAATGAACCGGCATCTTTTATCAGAATTGTGTTGGCACACATGTGTTCAAATAGTTTAATGTTCTTTCACTTCTTTGGTGTGAGGCAAAATTATATGCAAATCATGAGGCTGACACAAAATAATCACTTTACAGAAAAATAAGAAATATTTAATGTCCATAAAATCTCTCTTTAATTCTTGTTTTCCATTCACTGTTCAAACCACTTCTTCCTTCACCAGTCTACAGAAACAGCTCTTGTTGAGGTCATCACGTTGTCTAAAAGTGAAAGTGAAGTCGCTCAGTCATGTCCGACTCTTTGTAACCCCATGGACTGTAGCCTGCCAGACTCCTCCATCCATGGGATTTTCCAGGCAAGGATACTGGAGTGGGTTGCCATTTCCTTCTCCAGGGGATCTTCCCGACCCAGGGATTGAACCCGGGTCTCCCGTACTGCAGGCAGACTC
This sequence comes from Moschus berezovskii, assembly GCF_049115385.1. Classification (NCBI taxonomy): domain Eukaryota; kingdom Metazoa; phylum Chordata; class Mammalia; order Artiodactyla; family Moschidae; genus Moschus; species Moschus berezovskii. The sequence goes on along the minus strand of NC_142469.1, from coordinate 74,840,823 downwards.
TTTACCATTTGAGCCACCAGGGAAGTCCATGTTGTCTACCTAAAGACTATCTTCTGTCTTTCAAAAAACGTATTCAACAGTAGCTGCATCTTGAAACATTCTCTTGTCTTTTTGACATCACATTTAACTTAAAAAAAATTTTTTTTGGCTGCTCCATGCAGCTTGTGGGATTTTAGTTCCCCAACCTGGAGTTGAACCCAGGCCCTCAGCAGTGAGAGCATGGTATCCTAACCACTGGACTGCTGGGGACTTTCCTCTGACATCATGTTTTCCTGAAATCTTTTTCTGCTCTTTCTCATTCTGCTTTGTTGATATCACCTCCTCCATGTCCAACCTATAAATGTGGTGGTTCAAGCCTGGTCCTGAGTCTCTCTGTTTCTCTTTCTTTCTCTCCTCTCTCCTTAGGAGATTTTACTTTTTTTTTTTCAAGTGTCAGGTTCACACCTCTAATTGCCAACCTGACATATTCATGTGCTGTTTCGTATCTCAAATTCAGTTTGCTCAAAAAGGAACATAGTTTATGTCCCTCACTAATTAAAGATACTATTAGCCACTTATACATCTCTGTCTCATGTTTCTTACTGGCAGAACCCAAATTTTATTTTAATGGACAATTTTTAGAGCAACTTCAAGTTTACAGAAAGATTGGAAGAGATGGGGGATTCCATCCATTTTATTCAACATAGGGCCTCCAGTACCTAGCCAATGTGTTCCACAGAGGAGGCACTCAGTAAGAGGTTCTGGATGAGAGGAGTGATAAGCTTTTCTTTTTCTTATTTTTAATAGTTATGTCTATTGGTCTTAAACTGGCATTCATCAAAATTAGTTTTTTAAAAGAAAGGGTGACATAGTGGAAAGGCAGAGAAATGGAAAGCACTCAGAGTAAGAGAAAAGGGAAAGGGTGGAAGTTATTTAATAATTTGTTACACTATGAATCTAACTACCTCATTTTTAGAATGTTTGATTTAGAAATCATAAATGAAGGTCAATATACAAGTTTGACCATTTTTATTCCATTTGGGAAAACAATCTACTTTAATTCAGTAGAGATGGCTGTGGGTGCAGTGACCATATGCACTTGTATGTGTTCATCAAGCATTTGCTCATAATGAGAAAGAGATCACGGGATTACTATTTACCCTTGAGACAGGTTTTTAATATCTGTCTTATGCTCTGGGAGTTGGTGATGGACAGGGATGCCTGGTGTGCTGCTGTCTAAGGGGTCACAAAGAGTCAGACACTGAACTTATTGCCATGAGAAAAGTACTTTATTAATCTTTCAGAAATACATTAGATTGAATCAGCTATAGATATTCCATTAAGATAATTAGATTTTTTCATATTTGCACTATGTAGACTGCAATAAACATAAACCAAACATTTTGAGTAAATCTTTAAATTACAGAGTCATTTAGATTTATTAGGCAGGTGAAGTTCTTTAAAGGCAGGGAGAAAAAGAAGAATTTTAAAAACAGTTAATCAATGACTAAATAGTTTTTGGTTGTGGTGATAAAACTTTCAAAGCATGTACTTGGTTTAGAAATTCATTTATCATCTGACTTTTTGATGGATTCTAAGAGACATTTAAAAGCAGAGACATTACTTTGCCAACAAAGGTCCGTCTAGTCAAGGCTATGGTTTTTCCTGTGGTCATGTATGGATGTCAGAGTTGGACTGTGAAGAAACCTGATCGCCAAAGAATTGATGCTTTTGAACTGTGGTGTTGGAGAAGACTCTTGAGAGTCCCTTGGACTGCAAGGAGATCTAACCAGTCCATTCTAAAGGAGATCAATCCTGGGTGTTCATTGGAAGGACTGATGCTAAAGTTGAAACTGCAATATTTTGGCCACCTCATGCGACGAGTTGACTCACTGGAAAAGACTCTGATGCTGGGAAAGGTTTGGGGCGGGAGAAGAAGGGGACGACAGAGAATGAGATGGCTGGATGGCATCACCGACTCTGTGGACATGAGTTTGAGTGAACTCCGGGAGTTGGTGATGGACAGGGGGGCCTGGCGTGCTGTGATTCATGGGGTCGTGGAGAGTCAGACACGACTGAGTGACTGAACTGAACTGAACTGAAGAGACATTGTATAATTCTCTTTGGGAATATCAAAAATGCTGTAATTTCAACATGTCAATTCATTTTTTTTTTCAACGTCTGTTGTTACATACTTTATCAAAATATGATACTGTCATTCATCAGATCACTTTCTATAGGAGTCCAGGTTTCAGATCTCCCTGTTTGGATTACCTTTTTTTTTTTTTCGTGGAAGTCCCTTAAGGCCAAATTCAAGTCTGGGATACAGTGATTTATGGTAGGAAATATAATACATATTTGGTCTTTGTCCATTTCTGGCACAGAGTTCCTAAAACCCTTGGAATCTCTCAGTTGTGAGAGCAATAAAAAAGGGTCTTTTGTTAATGAGATGACTTTGGAGGGGGTTGAGGGTGGGGAGCAGCTTGGGATAGAGATTGGGGCAGGTTGCCTGGAGAAACTCGTCCCCCATAAGTACTAACTGCCCAACCCTGCTTAGTATTAGGAGCCCTAACATCTGAGTAGCCATGATAGGCCTGAGACCTTGCTTAGGCTTAAGTTTCGATTTCCTGGAGAAAGTGTGGAGGCTAGGTTCACAGAAACTCCTTCCTAAGAAAATCCCACAGGCGCCAAAAATTGGGCCAATCAGAAGAAAAAGGGAAATCCCCCAGAAAAAAACCCGTTGCGCCTATAAACTGGCCAATGAGCTTTTGCCAGCTTGATCTTTTGAACAAAAATAGGTGCTTATGTAATCTGAGACTATAAAAACCGCTGTGACCTGGGCTCGGGGCTCTTGTCCGCATTCCACTGCGCTGGGAGGGGCAGGAGCCCTAGCTTGAGCTAGAAATAAACCCTATTCTTGCTTTTGCATTGCTGCGAGTGTCTTATTATACCAGTTAGGGGGGACCGGACTCAGGGCATAACATTTGGGGGCTCGTCTGGGATCCCTCTGACTGGGGAGAATAATGCTCTCCCGGCAGAAGGGGTTCATCAGCCCAGAGGAGGGCTGATCACAGCACCGGTGCCAGGTCTGATCAGGGGCGAATTGATCGCTGTAGCCCGCGTAAGGCTGAGGCCCAGCATTCGCGCTGGAAGGCAGCTGGCTCTGCGGGAGAGAGGAGGTCTCTCCCGATCCAGAATCTGGTGGGCAGTGGACGCCCTTCGGTAAGGTTACTTTAAAGTGTAGGAAGCCTCAGAGGTCTCAGAGACCTAGTAGTGTGTTTTCAGCCAATGTTTGTCTGTCCTCCGTTTGTCGTGTTTTTGTGTGTGCTGGCATTGTCTCTCCTGTGTCTTTTCTCTCCCATAATTTGTTCTGTGGTCATGGGTCAAGGAAGCTCTATCCCACTCTCCCTCATGATGGATCATTTCTCTGACTTTAAATCTAGGGCGCAAAACTTGTCTCTGCTGGTGAAGAGGAGTAAGCTGGTGATGCTCTGCTCCTCGGAGTGGCCCACTTTTAATGTCGGGTGGCCGAAGGAAGGAACCTTCAGCCTGCCCACCATCCGGGCTGTCAGGGGGAAGGTTCTCACGCCCGGCTGCTCCGGCCACCCGGGCCAGATGCCTTATATCCTAGTCTGGCAAGATCTGGTGGAAAACCCACCAGCATGGATGAAACATTTTGTTTCCCCAGTGACGCAGGTCCCACAGGTCTTGGTTGTGGAAGCTCCAGAGGAAAAGAAGACTGAGAGCCGTGGAAATCGAGCTCCGACTCCCCCCGTGTTCCAAGACTCTTCACTCTGCCCTAACCTGATTGACCTAGATTCTGAGCTTCCCCCCCCCCCTTATTTACCCCCTCAGGTACCCCAAGTATCGTCTGGGGAGCCAAGGAGGGGCAATGAGCCTTTGGCCCCGCCCCGAGAGGGGGGGCCCAGCCCTCGGGACACGCGGAAGGACAAGGGAAATTTCGGACCTGGCGGGCGGCTCGGATCAGGAGGGCCCCACCTCCACTGATTGGGTGCTACCTGTTCGGCCGGGGCCAGCCCGCCAGGATGGGGAGCGTACCTATCAGTACTGGCCCTTTTCCACCAGTGACTTATACAATTGGAAAACCCAGACCCCCTCATTTTCGGAGAGACCCCAGGGACTTATTGACCTCTTAGAATCTATCCTTTTCACCCATAATCCCACCTGGGATGACTGTGAGCAGCTGTTACAGGTGCTCTTCGCCACGGAAGAATGGGAGCGGATTCTATCAGAAGCTCGGAAACATGTCCCGGGTGTAGATGGGAGGCCCACCATGCAGCCGAACCTAATTGATGAGGGATTTCCATTGGCCCGGCCCCAGTGGGACTTTGAGTGCGTGGAAAGTAGGGAGCGTCTCCGAGTGTACCTCCAGACTCTTACGGCAGGCCTCCGAGCAGCTGCCCGGAGACCAACGAATTTGGCTAAGGTAAATTTGGTGAGACAGGAGCCTACAGAGAGCCTGGCAGCATTTCTAGAAAGACTAATGGAAGCCTTTAGGCAGTATACCCCCATGGACTCGCAGGTGGATGAGACCCTTGCAGCCATCATCCTAGCTTTTGTGAATCAGGCGGCTCCAGACATTAGGAGGAAATTGCAGAAAATAGACAGATTGGGAGAGCAGACGATTCAGGAGTTGCTAAGGGCTGCAGAAAGGGTATATAATAATAGAGAGACCCCTGAGGAGAGGGAAGAACGGATTAGGAGGGAAGAAAGGGAAAGCAGGGCGGAAGAAAATCATAGAAATCAGCAAGAGTTAGCTCGCATATTCTTTGCGGGAGCCAAAAGTGGTCAGGAGAATCAGCAAATTAGGGATGCCAGACCAAAGGGAAAGGAAAAACTAGAAAGAGATCAGTGTGCCTATTGCAAGGAAAAAGGACACTGGAAAAATGAATGTCCCAGGAGAGGCCAAAAAGAGAGATCGGGCAAAAGGGAGACCTCTGCCCCGGCGACTCGCGTTCTATATACTGGGGAAGAGAGTGACTAGGGGAGTCAAGACTCGGTGCCCCTCCCTGAGTCCTGGGTAACTATTGCAGTGGAGGGGAAACCGGTCGGCTTTATGGTAGACACTGGAGCCCAATACTCGGTCCTTAATCGAAGAGAAGGACCCCTGTCCATAAAGACCAGCTGGGTACAAGGGGCCACCGGGACAAAGCAATACCAATGGACTACTAAACAACAGGTGGACTTGGGAGCAAAGCGGGTGTCCCACTCGTTCTTAGTTATACCAGAATGCCCGGCACCCCTGTTAGGAAGAGACTTATTGTCTAAGGTCAACGCCCAGATTCATTTTGCCCCCGGAGGGATCTCTGTTACTGATGGGACGGGACATCCAATCCAAGTCTTGTTGCTCACTCTGAAAGATGAATACAGGTTGTATCAGCCAATGCCCTCCCCAGATATCAACCCTACGGTCCAACCTTGGGTTCAGTGCTACCCTTCAGCATGGGCCGAGACTGCTGGGGTGGGATTAGCCAAAGAGAGACCCCCCCATCATCGTTGAGTTAAGGGCCAATGCCACTCCCATGAGGGTGAAACAATACCCTATGAGTCAGGAGGCCTGGCAGGGAATCATGCCCCATATTCAGAGACTCCTGAAGGCAGGAATCCTCAGGCGGTGTCGGTCGCAATGGAATACTCCCTTATTGCCAGTGAGAAAACTGAGGGGAACTGACCATAGGCTGGTCCAAGACCTCCGTGAAGTCAACAAGAGGGTAAATGACATTCATCCTATGGTCCCTAACCCTTACACCCTCTTGAGCGGCCTGTCCCCAGACTGTGTTTGGTATACAGTCTTAGACCTGAAAGATGCTTTTTCCAGCCTGACCCTGGCACCCCAGAGCCAAGAAATCTTCGCCTTTGAATGGACTGATGGAGACAATCAAACCACTGGACAGTTAACCTGGACTTGCCTCCCACAGGGATATAAGAACTGGCTGACACTGTTTAATGAAGCGTTAGGTGAGGACTTGTGTGAGTACAGGGCTGAACACCCAGACATCATTTTATTACAATATGTAGATGACCTCTTATTGGCAGCCAAGACCGAGAAAGCATGCCTGCAGGCCACCGGAGATCTCCTCCGCGCCTTGGGGGAATTAGGGTATAGGGCCAGTGCCAAAAAGGCCCAGATTGCTCAGCAGGAGGTCACCTACCTGGGGTATAAGATTAAGCAGGGGCAATGATGGCTGACCCAAGCCATGAAAGAGACTATTTTGCAGATTCCTGAACCAACAACGCCCCGCCAAGTGAGGGAATTTCTGGGGACTATTGGGTACTGCAGACTACAGATTGGGGGTTTTGCCGAAAAAGCTCGGCCTCTCTATGAGGGCAGCAAGGAAAGCAAAGACTGGCTGTGGACTGAGCCGATGAGAAAGGCCTCCAGGAGCTTCGGTGGGCCTTATTAAAAGTCCCAGCCCTCGCCCTCCCTGACCCGTCTAAGCCGTTCCAGTTGTTTGTAGACGAGAAACAGGGAGTGGGAAAAGGAGTCCTGACCCAACAGTGGGGACCCTGGAAGTGGCCTGTGGCCTACTTGTCCAAACGACTGGACCCTGTGGCGGCGGGCTGGCTGCCCTGCCTCTGCATCATCGCAGCAACTGTGCTCCTTGTCCACGATGCAGACAAGTTGACATATGGACAAAACCTCCTGGTCTACACTACCCATGCCATTGAGGGGACTCTCAAACAACCACCGGGTAAGTGGATCACCAACGCCCGCCTAACGCACTATCAGGCCTTGCTACTAGATACCCCCCAGCTGCGTTTCCAGACCCCCTGCTCCCTAAACCCCACCACTCTACTGCCAGTCCCTGAATCCCCTGGGCCGATGCATGACTGTGCCGAAGTACTAGCTGATGTTGCGGCACTCCGGGGAGACCTCAGAGACACACTCCTGGGGGATGGCGATCTGGTATGGTTTACGGAAGGGAGCAGCTACATGGCAGATGGGCAAAGAAGGGCCGGTGAGGCAGTGGTAGACGCTTCTGGAAATGTGATTTGGGCAGATGCCTTATCCGCTGGGACATCGGCCCAAAAGGCAGAATTGATCGCCCTGGCACAGGCACTCGAGATGGCTAAAGGCCGGAGAGTCACCATATATACCGATAGCTGTTATGCCTTTGGTACGGTGCATATCCAAGGACCCATCTATAGAGAAAGGGGCTTTTTGACAGCAGAAGGAAAAGAAATTAAAAACCTGTCTGAGATTCTGAGATTCGTAGGCTCCTGGCCGCCATCCACCTTCCTTGAGCGGTGGCCATAGTCAACACCCTGGGACACCAGAAGGGAGAAAACATAGAGGCGCGAGGTAACCGCGCCACAGACATGGTGGCACGGAAGGCCGCCGCGGGAGGATGTGAGGCCTGCACCCTAACTGTTGGGCTGCCGGCCCCAGGGATGGGAGCCCTGCCACCAACCCCAGAGTACTCCCCTTCAGACCAAGAATGGATCCAAGCCAAAGGCGCCAACCCAGAAGACCCAGATGGATGGGACCAAGATTCAGCCAGAAACTTATTGCTTCCTTCCGACCTGGGACAGCACCTCTGCTCGCACCTGCACCAAACCACCCACTTGGGGGAGAAAAACATCGCGTCCCTCCTGCAAACAGCACGTCTTCGGTTTCCTCGACAAAAAGTGATTATATAAGAAATTACTCATTCCTGCAAAGCTTATCAGATGATGGCACCAGGGAAAAGAAAGGGACAACACATGGGCATAAGATATTGGGGAATAAGACCGGGACAGCACTGGGAGATAGATTTCACTGAGGTAAGACCAGGCAAGTATGGATATCGATATCTATTGGTCATGGTAAATACCTTTTCTGGGTGGGTAGAGGCATACCCCACTAGGAGGGAAACAGCCGTGGTGGTAGCGAAAAAGCTTTTAGAGGAAATAGTGCCTAGGTTTGGGCTGCCAGCCTCTATTGGCTCTGATAATGGACCTGCTTTTGTGAGTAAAGTTGTTCAGGGATTGGTTTCGGCTATGGGGATTGAATGGAAATTACACTGTGAATACAATCCCCAGAGCTCGGGCCAGGTAGAAAGGATGAATCGGACCCTAAAAGAAACTTTGGCAAAATTGGCAATAGAGACTGGCGGGGACTGGGTGACTCTCCTTCCCTGTGCCCTTTTCCAGGCACGTAACACCCCCTATAGAATAGGTCTGACCCCCTTTGAGATTGTCTATGGGGCCCCTCTGCCGGCATGTCCCATCTTCGAGGGGAAAGATAAACCACCCCCGAGCCTAAAAGAGTTCAGATAAGCAGTTTTAACTCTGAGCAAGGTACATAAACAAGTATGGACTCTAATTAGAGATATTCATGAAAGACAAAACCAGGGAACGGTCCCATCGCATGACATAGGGCCAGGAGCCTGGGTATGGGTCAAAAGTCACCAAGCAAAAACCCTAGAACCTAGATGGAAAGGTCCTTATGTTGTCCTTCTCACCACCCCCACCGCTCTAAAGGTTGATGGCATCGGACCCTGGGTATACTGCAACCACGTACGCCTTGACACTCCAGAAGAACAATACAACACCTGGATAGAATGGAAGGCCAGCCCTCACCCATCAAATCCCCTAAAGCTAAAAATCACACGACGGGAAGCCCCCTAAGGCTTATGGTCTTACTACTGATGACCGCCATCGTCGGCTACGGGACAGCAAGTGGGAACCCACATCAGCCACTCAAAATCACCTGGAAACTTTGAAACGGGCTGACTGGCGAGATACTCAACTCGACCACCAAAAACCACCCCCCCAACACTTGGTGGTCAATCCTGTATTTTAACCTCAAAGATGTCATAGAAGTTTCAACGGAGACCGGGGGACTTATGCAGGTCAACAGGTTTTGGATGTGCCTGGGGTATATGAGAAACTGGAGGCAATGCGGGGGGATGCAACATTACTGGTGCAGTTCCTGGTCCTGCATGACCTCAAATGATGGCAAAAACAGGTGGGATGTCGGGAACAGGGATGGGGTTAACTTCTCATTCATAAAAAGGGCCCCTAATGTGTTCACACACTCCCTAGGCCCAGATGGGAAAGACAAATATGCTCAGATCAAGCTAATGTTCAACCAGGAGGCAGCCAGAAAACTCCGATGGACTTCAGGGCTTAGCTGGGGGCTCCAGACCACTATGAGGCCCCTATGGCATGGCCCCTACTACGGGGGTATCTTAACCATCCTCCAAACCATAGAACCGGTTGTGACAGAGAGCATAGGCCCCAATCTAGTCAAAAGTCAAAGCCCACCAAAGAAGTCTAAGGCCACTCCCCAGGGCCATGACACCACAACCCTGGCAGGGGTCTCCCCATCAGACGCCCCTCACCCAAGGACAGAAGAGGCTACCCACGCCTCCATGCAGAGACCAGAAGAGACAATCCACTCCCTTAGCACACAGGCCGCAGATCCCTTATGGGGCTTAATTAATGCCGCCTTTACAGCATTAAACTATACCGACCCTAATGCAACCCACTCTTGCTGGCTCTGCTATAATCTTTACCCCCCTTTTTACGAAGCAATAGGCCTCAATGTTTCTTACACCCTGTCTCACTACTCAGAACGATGCAAGTGGGGAGACCGTAAGGTCGGTCTTACCATGAGGGAAGTCTGGGGAAAGGGACTTTGTTTGGGTACGATCCCACTCGAAAAGGCCCCTCTTTGTGCTCAAATCGGCAACATTACAGAGTTAAATGATACCCAATGGATCATTCCAGAGGCAGGGGGCTGGTGGATTTGTCCCCATACTGGGCTGACCCCCTGTTTGCATGCAAAGGTTTTTAATCAGAGTCAGGAGTTCTGTCACGGTTATGCCAAAAATTGTCTATCACTCTGAAGAAGTCATGTATTCCCACTGGGTAGAGGGGAAAACGAACACCTCGGAAAAATGTCAACACAAAAGTGAGAGCCAATCAATGCTATCACCTTGGCCACTGTGATGAGCCTTGGGCTGGCAGGAGCAGGGACAGGTATAGCCTCTTTGTCCCTGCAAAACCAAGGACTCACCTCTCTGCGGGCCACTGTAGATGAAGATCTCACCCACATTGAGGAGTCTATCAGTCATTTAGAAAAGTCCTTAATCTCACTATCTGAAGTAGTTTTGCAAAACAGAAGGGGACTAGACCTGATTTTCTTGCAACAAGGAGGGCTTTGTGCAGCCTTAGGGGAAGAATGTTGCTTTTATGCAGATCACACAGGAGTAGTGAGAGAGTCTATGGCCAAGGTAAGAGAGGGACTAGCCCAGCGAAAAAGAGAAGGAGAAGCCCAACAGGGATGGTTCGAGTCATGATTTCAGAGCTCGCCTTGGTTGACCACTCTAATCTCCACCCTGTTGGGATCACTCATCATATTGATACTATCATTCGGCCCCTGTGTCCTAAATAGACTTGTGACATTCATCAAAGAGCGTATCAACACAGTCCAGTTGTTAGTATTTAGACAACAATATCAAACTCTACCCACGGAGGAAGATTCCTCCATTTGAACAACAGAAAAGGGGAGAGATGTTAGGAGCCCTAACATCTGAGTAGCCATGATAGGCCTGAGACCTTGCTTAGGCCTAAGTTTCGATTTCCTGGAGACAGGGTGGAGGCTAGGTTCACAGAAACTCCTCCCTAGGAAAATCCCGCCGGTGCCAAAAATTGGGCCAATCAGAATAAAAAGGAAAATCCCCCAGAAAAAACCCAGCGCGTGTATAAACTGGCCAATGAGCTTCTGCCAGCTTGATCTTTTGAACAAAAATAGGTGCTTATGTAATCTGAGACTATGAAAACCGCTGTGACCTGGGCTCGGGACTCTTGTCTGCATTCCACTGCACTGGGAGGGGCAGGAGCCCTAGCTCGAGCTAGAAATAAACCCTATTCTTGCTTTTGCATTGCTGCGAGTGTCTTATTCTACCAGTTAGGGGGGACCGGACTCAGGGCATAACACTTAGCTTCTGAGATCAGACAAGATAGGGCATGTTCAGGGTGGTATGAACATGCCCGTAGATGAAACTTCAGTCTCATATCCACCATCCTTGCCTGAGGCTGAGTCACTAGCCAATGGCCAGCAATTTAATCAATCATGACTATGTAATGAAGCCTCTATTAAAAACGTAAAATGATGGGGTTCATGGGGATTCAGTGCTTCCAGGTTGGTAAAGCCTAGGAGATTTGGGGAGTGTGGCATATTCAGAGAGCATGGAGGCTTCATAACTCTTATCCCATCCATTGTCCTATGCATCTCTTCCATCTGTCCCTGAATTATATCCTCTTATAATAAACTGGTTATCTAGTAAGTAAAATATTTGTTTGAGTTCTGTGAGTTGCTCTAGCAAATTAATTGAATCCAAGGAGGAGGTGGTTGGAACCTCTGAGTCATAGGTTAGGGCCTGGACTTGCGACTGGCATTTTAAGGGGGTAGGAGTAGTCTTGTATGGCTGAGACTTTAACCTGTGGGATCTGACAGTATCTCCAGGTAGATAGTGTTAGAATTGATTTAGTTGTGGGACACCCAGCTGGTGATATGGGGGAAAACCCTACACCCTGGAATTGGGTGCTGAGTTGGTGATCAGAAGTTGGATCAGAGTCAGAATTTCACCAGGGTCTCAAAAACCTCTCACAGTGGCCCCACAGCACCCCTTCTCCCCTGAATTTCTATGTACTCTAAAGTTAGCACTGACTTTGGCTTGTTTTGTCTTGGTGCTAAGCTCTAGCCAGTCTTTTGAGTTTCTAGTGAGTCAACGTTCCTTTTCTCTGGGACCACCCCCACCTCTCTGCTGCTGGGGAGGGTTATACAGGTATATTTGTCCTATCTGATTCTTCCCACAACCACACTGATTTGATTGTAAGTATTCAACACTGGATTCACGCTCAGCCAATCATACTTTCTGTTTAGGAAGTTTAAAATTTGGATCAGGAGCAGTTAGTCCTTCCTGTGGGAGTCCTTGAAAATGACTTCTGTAATCAGAAGTTGTCTGTTTATAGGCAGCCACAGAAAGGTATCCCATCTGGAGAGAGGTAAGAATGAAGCAACCACATAGTGAAGAGTAGAGATGAGAGCAGAATAGCTGATGAGCAACCTGAGGGTCTTTAGTCCTTGATTGCACATACTTATGAGGGGTCAGGTTTCTGTCCCTTTCCTGGGTTCAACGAAACCCACTTACATTCTGATAACATACACCCTTGTGTTGATTTGGCTGGTTTGATGGATATACTTATGCACTGAAGAAACTTGGATAAGATATATGCTTCTCACCTCAGCAGTGCCTGCATATTTTAGGAGTTGAAAATATTTGTGGAAAGATCAGGAACAATAGCTTTTATCTCTCTTCTCAGTGAGAACACCCCCAGGCTCACAATAACTGCATTTCAACTCAAATTTAATTCTGCAAGTTCTATTTTTTTTAAAAGTAATATAAGAAAAATAATAATCTAGGACTTTGCTTTCAAAAAGTATTAAACCTAATGTGAACATTTTCAATTTAAAATTGATAGTTCCAAGACTTCCAGGCTGGGTGACTTCGGACAAGTCACTTAATTATTTTAAGCCTCTTTTTTTTTTTTTTTTTTTAATACCTAAAATGGGGATGATGACAGCACTGCCATGAGGGGCTGTTGAGAAAATTAATTTGGAGACTGTGTTGTGCCCAGCACGTAGTTAGCATGTCTGTTAGAACTGATTGCTGCAAGAGAAAACTGATAGTTGGCTAAACAACAGAAAACTATCCTGCTGCATGTAGTTGAAAAGACCAGAGTTATGACAGCCTTCAGATGAGGTTTCACTCACTGATGACATGGTTTCTCCATTCTGCTTTTTGCAATATCAGCCTCGTCCTTAAATTCTGCCCTGTGGTCTCTCAGGCAGATCTGGGTTCTCCCTACGTGGTAGCAAATTGGATGCAAGAGTCCCAGCTGTCACAGCCTTATGCCTCGGCTCAGGAGAGAGGTGTATGTTTTCAAATGGGCCAATTCATTCTCACTGGATTTCCTTATTACCCCAGTCAACACAGGGAGGAGAATGGGATGGGATTAACTGATGCATTGCCCCAAACCAGCACCCATTTCTTCAGTAGGGATCGTGGGAAGGATAGGTCCCCAGAAGTGAAGGGGATAGATTTGATACAGATGTCTTCTTCAACCCAATAAATTCAGCAAATGTACCTTCAGAAGAATTTAAAAAGCCTATCAGTTCAGTTCAGTTGCTCAGTCATGTCCGACTCTTTGCAACCCCATGAATAACAGCACGCCAGGCCTCCCTGTCCATCACCAACACCCAGAGTTCACTCAAACTCATGTCCACAGAGTCGGTGATGCCATCCAGCCATCTCATTCTCTGTCGTCCCCATCTCCTCCCACCCCCAATCCCTCCTAGCATCAGACTCTTTTCTAGGGAGTCAACTCGTCGCATGAGGTGGCCAAAGTATTGCAGTTTCAGCTTTAGCATCAGTCCTTCCAATGAACACCCAGGATTGATCTCCTTTGGAATGGACTGGTTGGATCTCCTTGCAGTCCAAGGGACTCTCAAGAGTCTTCTCCAGCACCACAGTTCAAAAGCATCAGTTCTTTGGCGATCAGCTTTCTTCACAGTCCAACTCTCACATCCATACATGACCACGGGAAAAACCATAGCCTTGACTAGACGGACCTTGGTTGGCAAAGTAATGTCTCTGCTTTTTAATATGCTATCTAGGTTGGTCATAACTTTCCTTCCAAGGAGTAAGCGTCTTTTAATTTCCTGGCTGCACAATAGACTATATTATCTTCCCCAATATTTTATTACATATGAGCTCTCACAGTTGTGTAACTTTCATTAGTTTGTACCTCAATGTGGTTTTTTAGAAAGGGATACTAAGAAATATTCTAAATTGAAAGGTTGATCTGAACGACTGACTTATTTGGCCTTTTAAAAAAATTTCAATAGGTTTTTGCCTTTCAGATCTTCTAAGGAAATGGGACTTTCGCAATGTTTTAATTCAAAAACATAACTCTTCATCTTAATGTAATGGATCCTAATGTCTTTGGTCCCTGTAAAATTTTCCTGTTCAATTATTCCTTCAAGAGTTTTGTTCTCCCATGACCCTTACTTTTTGTTACTACATCTTTTCAGAGATGGGCTTATGGATACAATTGGCATATGGTAGAAGCAGAGAATCACATCTGGGAAGCTATTTATTAAGCTTCACTTTTAAATATGTTCTAATTGAAACTGCAATACTTTGGCCACCTCATGCGACGAGTTGACTCACTGGAAAAGACTCTGATGCTGGGAAAGGTTGGGGGCGGGAGGAGAAGGGGACGACGGAGAATGAGATGGCTGGATGGCATCACCGACTCTGTGGACATGAGTTTGAGTGAACTCCGGGAGTTGGTGATGGACAGGGAGGCCTGGCGTGCTGTGATTCATGGGGTCGCGGAGAGTCGGACACGACTGAGCGACTGAACTGAACTGAACTGAACTGAATGCAGTTTAAGAATTCAGTTTAATAGTGTACATTCAGTTCAGTTCAGTTCAGTCGCTCAGTCGTGTCCGACTCTCCGCGACCCCATGAATCACAGCACGCCAGGCCTCCCTGTCCATCACCAACTCCCGGAGTTCACTCAAACTCATGTCCACAGAATCGGTGATGCCATCCAGCCATCTCATTCTCCGTCGTCCCCTTCTCCTCCCGCCCCCAACCTTTCCCAGCATCAGAGTCTTTTCCAGTGAGTCAACTCGTCTCATGAGGTGGCCAAAATACTGGAGTTTCAGCTTTAGCATCAGTCCCTCCAATGAACATCCAGGATCGATCTCCTTTAGAATGGACTGGTTGGATCTCCTTGCAGTATAAGGGACTCTCAAGAGTCTTCTCCAACACCACAGTTCAAAAGCATCGATTCTTCGGCGATCAGCTTTCTTCACAGTCCAACTCTCACATCCATACATGACCACGGGAAAAACCATTGCCTTGACTAGACGGACCTTGGTCGGCAAAGTAATGTCTCTGCTTTTTAATATACTATCAAGGTTGGTCATAACTTTCCTTCCAAGGAGCAAGCGTCTTTTAATTTCATGGCTGCAATCAGCATCTGCAGTGATTTTGGAGCCCAAAAAAACAAAGTCTGACACTGTTTCCACTGTTTTTCCATCTATTTCCCATGAAGTGATGGGACCAGATGCCATGATCTTTGTTTTCTGAATGTTGAGCTTCAAGCCAACCTTTTCACTCTCCTCTTTTACTTTCATCAAGAGGCTTTTGAGTTCCTCTTCACTTTCTGCCATAAGGGTAGTGTCATCTGCATATCTGAGGTTATTGATATTTCTCCCAGCAATCTTGATTCCAGCTTGTGCTTCTTCCAGCCCAGCGTTGGCTTAAACCAGTATTTTTAGATTAGCAACTTTTACAAATTTGTTATTCTAATCTTCCTGAAAACAATTCCTTAATCATCCCATTCTTCTTTCCCCATTTTATTCTCTCATTTTATTATTTCTGATAATCGCTACTTAAAATTTTTAAACTTGTAACCTACAGAAATAGCTACATTTTATATATGTTAATACCATATATGGGCTTCCCTGGTGGCTCAGATGGTAAAGAATCTGCCTGCAAAGTGTGAGACTTGGGTTCCATCCCTAGGTTGGGAAGACCCCTTGGAGGAGGGCATGGCAACCTACTCCAGTATTCTTGCCTGGAGAATCCTCATGGACAGAGTAGCCTGGTGGGCTCTACAGTTCGTGGGGTCACAAAGAGTTGGACACGACTGAGCGACTAAGCACAATACAATACTCTTTACATTATGACCCAGCATATATATACACACACACACACACAAATAAAACAAGTTTTACAAAACAACACTTACTGTACAATTCAACTAAATGTTGTCAGTTCTGTTTTGTTCTATTCAACTTTATTATGTAAGTTCCTCCTTTATAATCCTGTAATTTGACCTCATGATCCACTGATGTGTCTCAATAATATAACTTGAAAATTATTGCTAAAGTGGTACTTCCACACTAGGAGTTTTTAAGCCCCAGGGTTTTATGATTGAACTCAAGAGTTTTGTCTCGCTAAAGCAAAATAGCAAATATTTCTGTTTCCACTTAAAAGGACATTATACAAAACAAAATGATTATTAAAACATTTCCCTTAACTACATAGTTGAAAGCCCACTGGAGCACATCAAGTGACACTACCTGACAGTAAATAAAAACCATATAAATATTATCATGATTCAGCTGTTCAGTTGGTTTACTACCCAACAGAGCAATTCTGGGTACCTTGATGTTTTGACTGCTATGCAATTATTTTCTGCAAATCTGCATCATGAGATGTATAATTTACATTCTTCTGATAAATTTTTTATATGATACATAATTATCTCTAATACATTAGAAACCAATTTATAAGTGAAAATAAATTGTTAAATTATATCATTTACTTTTTATTTACTGGGACTAACCTATTTACAGGAGCAATGAGTTATTTTTGAGAAGTGCCTATGTGTAGTAGTGTAAAAATTCCTCTTTGAATTGTCATTGAGAAATAATGAAAAATATCAAACTGAACCAAGTGATATTTTAAACCACAAAAATATAAGAACTGCAGATATCAGATCACACTCTTGACCCATTTTTGCTGCTATAACACATTACTAAAATCTCAAAGTATTAGTGTACATTCTGTATACTGAGACCAAACAGAAGGTACTTATCAACAGATTTTCTGTTACTTATATATTTATTTTCTGTTCCCTGGGTTATATTTTTTGAGAGTCTATATATATATATCATATAGTACTTGTCTTTCTCTGTCTGACTTATTTCATTTAGCAAAATACCATCCAAGTCCATCCATGTTGTTACAAATGACAAAACTTTACTCTTTTTTGTGGCTGAGCAGTATTCCATTGCATGTGTATGGAAACACAGAGACCACATCTATATCCATTCATCTATTGATGGGCATTTAGGTTGCTTCCATATCTTGGCAACTGTAAATACAGCTGCTATGAATGTTGGGGTGTTTGTATCTTTTTGAATTAGTGTGTTTTTTTTTCACATATATACCCAGGAGTGGAATTACAGGGTCATGTGATAGTTCTGTTTTTGGTTTTTTGAGAAAATTCCATGCTGTTTCCACAATGGCTGCGCTATTCCTACCAACAGTGTGCAAGGGTTTCCTTTTCTCCACATCCTTGCCACCATTTGTTACTTCACAAGAAAAGCAGCAATGGAGACAGGGTTACAGAATTAAGAAAATTCAATCATATGTGAACAAATTGTGTAAACTGGATTTTATTTTTTAATTAAGCTGGGCAGCTTAGCTGGCTCCTCAAATAGGAAAAGGAGTGCGTCAAGGCTGTATATTGTCACCTTGCTTATTTAACTTATATGCAGAGTACATCATGAGGAACGCTGGGCTGGAAGAAGCACAAGCTGGAATCAAGATTGCCAGGAGAAATATCAATAATCTCAGATATGCAGATGACACTACCCTTATGGCAGAAAGTGAAGAGGAACTCAAAAGCCTCTTGAGGAAAGTGAAAGAGGAGAGTGAAAAGGTTGGCTTGAAGCTCAGCATTCAGAAAACAAAGATCATGGCATCTGGTCCCATCACTTCATGGGAAATAGATGGGAAAACAGTGGAAACAGTGTCAGACTTTATTTTTTTGGGCTCCAAAATCACTGCGGATGCTGATTGCAACCATGAAATTAAAAGACGCTTACTCCTTGGAAGGAAAGTTATGACCAACCTTGATAATATATTAAAAAGCAGAGACATTACTTTGCCAACCAAGGTCCGTCTAGTCAAGGCTATGGTTTTTCCCGTGGTCATGTATGGATGTGAGTGTTGTACTGTGAAGAAAGCTGAGTGCAGAAGAATTGATGCTTTTGAACTGTGGTGTTGGAGAAGACACTTGAGAGTCCCTTGTACCACAAGGAGATCCAACCAGTCCATTCTAAGGGAGATCGATCCTGGGTGTTCATTGGAGGGACTGATGCTGAAGCTGAAACTGCAATACTTTGGCCACCTCATGCGACGAGTTGACTCACTGGAAAAGACTCTGATGCTGGGAAAGGTTGGGGGCGGGAGGAGAAGGGGACGACCGAGAATGAGATGGCTGGATGGCATCACCGACTCTGTGGACATGAGTTTGAGTGAACTCCGGGAGTTGGTGATGGATAGGGAGGCCTGGCGTGCTGTGATTCATGGGGTCGCGGAGAGTCGGACACGACTGAGTGACTGAAGTGAACTGAACAGTAGTTTTCAAAAGGTTAGATGTTTATGACCCTCTGGCAAATATAATGTGAACCCACGTCAAAGATTTCATTTAACTCATTAATTAATGAGGACACCAGTAAGATACTAAAACTGGTCTACAGAACATTTGAGAATCTACAAGCACCCACATACAAAAAGCAATACAAGGATAAGATTTTTCAGTTAGATACAAAATTGTTACCTTTGCGGTTATCTCTTCCATCAAAAGAAATTATTTACGTCTCTACTAGACAAAAATCTACAAGAAATCTTTGATCCGATAAAGCTGTAAAATAGCCCAGTCAAAAGAAAACCAACCCCAGTTTTGCACTGAAAGAACACTTGACAATTTCTTTTGCCTATTTTCAAGTTCTGAATAATTTTTCTTACATATATTAATATTTTTAATGTTGTACTGTCCATAATCCTCTGTACTTACTCCCTTAGTGATTTTAGTTGGTCTTGCAGTTATAAATTATATAAACATTTTGATGACTTCCATATATCAGAATCTACTTCTTATCTCAACTGCCACCACCTCTTTCATCATTAGGTATGTCAGTGCAGAAGGAGTGAGCTTTAGGGAGATAACTTTCCCAAATAAAGCAGAGCTTTGATTTGTTCAAGGGTAAAGGAATAGTTCTCTAAATCTGAATAGACAAACTGGCTCTCCAGAAAACCTATTCTCCTGAAAAGTTCAGTAATTTATTGAGTAGAACATTATTTCTTTGATTTATATAATTATAAATTAGTTACATAGCTATATAATTACCACGTAGCTAATCCTAATATTCCCCAAGAATGTATAACCCAACTTCTTCTATTGAAGTATGTTGTGAATATTTTGTTTTTTAGATATGAGTTTTCAAAATTTATTTTACTTTTGGTTATGCTGGGTCTTTGTTGCTGTGCATGGGCTTTCTCTAGCTGTGGTGAGCAGAGGCTACTTTCTACTTGCGGTACAGGGCTTCTCATTGCGATGGCTTCTTTGGTTGTGGAGCACAGGCTCTAGGTGCATGGGCTTCAGCAGTTGTGATGCAGGGGCCATTAGTTGTAGCTCATAGACCCTAGAGTGTGCAGGCTTCAGTAATTGTGGTGAACGGGCT
Organism: Moschus berezovskii; assembly: GCF_049115385.1. Lineage (NCBI taxonomy): Eukaryota > Metazoa > Chordata > Mammalia > Artiodactyla > Moschidae > Moschus > Moschus berezovskii. The sequence continues at coordinate 74,821,496 of NC_142469.1, read as the reverse complement.
TAGTTGCTCCATGGCATGTGGAATCTTCCAAGGATCAAACCCGTGTCCCCTGCATTGGCAGGCAAATTCTTATCCACTGTACCACCAGAGAAATCTGTGACTATTCTTTAATTTTTTTTCTATTCACTTACATACGTGATAATAGTCACTGTTCAAAATAATTGATTTTTCTGATGCACGTGTCATTCTTCAGGGAACCTGAAATGTACTGATGCTTTAGCTTTGTATGTATGTATGGGCGTATATAGAAAGGCTCTGTGATAGCTTGCTAGGACTACCATAGCAAAGTACCACAGATTGGCTGGCTTAAACAACATATATTAATTTTCTCACAATCCTAGAAGTCTGAGTTGAAGATGTCAGCAAAGCTGTTTTCTCCCTAGAGGTCTCTCCCCTTGGCTTGTAGATGGCCCTCTTCTCTCTGTGGCTTCACACGGTCTTCCTTCTATTCCCATCTGGGTCCTATTTTGTTCTTCTCAAGGATGTCAGTCATGTTAGATCATGGCCCACCCATTTGACTTCATTTTACCCTCAGTTCAGTTCAGTTCAGTCACTCAGTCATGTCCGACTCTCTGTGACCCCATGAATCACAGCACGCCAGGCCTCCCTGTCCATCACCAACTCCCGGAGTTCACTCAAACTTCCCTCTTAAAAGAACCTATTTCCAAATACAGTCATATTCTGAGGTGCTAGGGGTTAGAACTTCAACACATGAATTTTGAAGGGAGATCATTCTTGCTACACTTTCACTTCAGTCATGGGCACAGATGTCATATTCACTTAGAAAACGGGCACGAGTGCCAAATAGTGATCTGAGTCACCACCTTGTGTGTCAGAAATTCCAAAATAATGGAATTCAGGGCCCAGCCTGTGGCACCCCTTACCTTCATGTGCCCTTGGGTCTGAGGCATCTACCAATGCCAATCCAGCAAATGAGTACAGTACCTAGGTTTGGATATCTCTATCCTGACTCAACACAGATGAAAAAATTGAAAATCAGATAAAAAAGTTGCTTCAGTAACAAGTCCTGTACTTTGTAAGTGGTAGTGGAAAAGAAGAGAGCACTCTGTACTTGCTAAGACCGACTACTGTGTTTTATTTTCACATTAATTGTAGATACCAATTTTCTATACAAAATAATTCAGTAAATAATGCACATAAAATCAAGAGACTTTTCAATTTGTGAAAGTAGTCTTTTTCTCTATTGTTAAGTGGAAAATCTAGAAGAGTTCTGTAGTTGGAGACAATAGGCTAAATCAAAAAAGAAAATAGTTATGATTTTTAAAACCACTAATTGAAGCTTTAAGTGTCTTCCAGTGTTCTGGTGATTTGGGGCTGAATTCTGCTCTGTTCCTTACTTTCCTTTGTCAGTGGTGTTCACCATGGCAACTTCAATAAAACTCCCCTCACAAATGTTTTTCTTCTAAAGTGCAAAGCACCTTTTTAAAGAAGGCTGACAACCCGGTAGGAATGGGTGTTTGCAAAAGAAATCAAATGAAAAGTATTCTGCTTTCTTCATGATTGCTGTAGGTGGCAGGAGGTGAGGAAAATTTTAAGGGTATAAAGTTGGGTGAAAAATATATTTTACCTTGTTTTGGAAGAAAAATTGTATTTTGAGGTAGAAAATAAGTTTAAAATATGGTAGAGAAACTTGTTCTTTTCATAACATTTCCTTATTTCTCACCTTAGTATTTGGACTAGCTTTGTACACACCAATTCATGAGCCACTTTGGAATGTGTATTTTGTGTGGACAAATTTATCCAATACCTGATCCCTGGCGTTGCAGGAGACCCAGGTTCGATCCCTGGGTGGGGAAGATTCCCTGGAGAAGGGAGTGGCTACCCACTCCAGAATTCTTGCCTAAAGAGTTCCATGGACAGAAGAGCTTGGAGGCCTACAGTCCATGGGGTCAAAAAGAGTAGAACAAAACCAAGTGACTAACACTTTCACTTTTTCACTTGATTCAGTGTAAGTTCTTTGGTCCTGATGGATTTTCTTGGAACTAATTTGGGAAATGTAACTAATGTGGGATTCTGAGCATACCGTTAAGTCTCCCAGGGTTCCTTCCAGTCCCTCCCCTTAAAATATGGAGACAGCAGAAGCCCAAGAGTTCTCAGCCTTAGAATCACATTAGAAACAAGTGGAGATGTTTCAGACTGCCAGTGCTACGGTCTTACCCAGAGATTATAATTTAAGATCTAGGTAATACTCAGATGTAAGTTTTGTTTTAAACAGATTTTTTTTTTCCAATTTATTTTTTTGGTTGCACTGGGTCTTCATTGCTGTGAGTGGGTTTTTTCTAGTTGCGGTGAGTAGGGGCTACTCTTTGTTGCAATGCACAGGCTTCTCATTGCAGTGGCTGGTTTTGTGCAGAGCACGTGGGTTTCAGTAGTTGCAGCATGCGGGCTCAATAGCTGTGGTGCACAAGCTTAGCTTCTCCATGGCATGTGGAATCTTCCAGTACTAGGAATAGAACCCGTGTCCCCTGCATTGGCAGGCAGATTCTTATCCACTGTACCATCAAGGAAGTTCTTTTAAAGTACTCATTGCAGTTTTAATGTTTATAGCTAGAGTTATAGAGTTAAGAATCACTGTACTTATTGATCTCAAAGGACCCTTCCAACTCCCATTTCTAAGGCACTTACTTACAAGTTGACTCCAGCTGGGCTTGACTCCAATACAACTGCCAATTAAGTACCTTTGCTTTCAAATTTATGTATCTTTTGTTTCAAGATTCAAGAAAGGCATTAGCTGTTAATACAGTAGCCTAGCATCATCCTGCTTATCCACTGATAATCCAGACTCAGCCTAAAGTCATGTCAGTGTTCAGTACAGAAGTAATAACTTCACTTTCAAACACATTGGTTTTCAAATAATTTTATTGCTTAGAGGTTGATCAAAGGCATTAACTAGAGTTGGTGTTTTTAAAAGTTATTTATTTATTCATGGCTGTGCTGGGTCTTTGATGTGGTGTATAGGTTCTTTGTTGCCATGTGCAGGCTTTCCCTACTTGTAGCAGAGGGGACTGCTCTCCACTTGTGGTGCTCAGGCTTAGCTGCCCTGGGGCATGTGGGATCTTAGTTTCCGAACCAGGGATCAAACCCATCTCCCCTGATTTGGCAGGTAGATTCTCAACCATTGGACCACCAGAGTAGTCTCTACATTCAGTATTGTATATTTTTATGTGTGTGTGAAAATGGCCAACACAAAGTTAATAGCAGGTTTCTCAAATGACTCCACAACTCTTTGTTGGCACAGTTGATAACTTTTCTCTTTAGAATAGTGATTTTCAATCCTGATGGCACTTCAGAGTTGCCTGAGAAGCTTCTGAAAAAACCCTCATGCTCAAGGCTATCAGAATTGCTAGACCAGGTACCAATTCTCTGAAAGCTTGACTGGTAAGTCCAAAATAGAGTTAGGGATGAGAATTGCTCTAGAATGAAGTTGTGTGGACAAATTGTGTCAAGCAGCCAGCGAGTGATGAAATGCTAAGAGTGTGTTAGCCATCTCCTTGATTAGAAACAGCACCTCCCTTTCCCCCATGGATAACACTGTCAAAGAGGATTATTCTTCCTTTGCTAAAATTACCACTGTGCGGAAAACCTATTCTTTTAAATGTTCAGCATTATTAGACTACAACTATTTTCCCTGGTGGCTCAGAGGGTAAAGAGTCTGCCTATAATGCCTGAGACCCGAGTTCGATCCCTGGGTCGGGAAGATCCCCTGGAGAAGGAAATGGCAACCCACTCCAGTATTCTTGCCTGGAAAATCCCATGGACAGAGGAGCCTGGCAGGCTACAGTCCATGGGGTTGCAAAGAGTCAGACACGACTGAGCAATTTCATCCCTGTTTCTATTGAAGATGGCAAATGAAACATTTCCTTAAGTTGAGGAGTAAAATCTAGGCTGTCTTCTCATAGATCCCTTTGAAGATGATTGAAATAGTAAAAAAAACAAACAAACAAAAAAAAAAAAACACAGAAATTTTTGTAGGAAATGAATTTGTGAGGTTAAATTACAACTCAAAAAAGATTCAATGATGTATGCCTTTTAAGTGTCTGGTTTATTGTTTCCTCATAAGTAAAATGCATTTTCCCATTATTCCTCTGTGATTGTATAGATGGTGATACTCATTGGAAACCTAAAGACCCGAGAGCCTCAGTACTGTAGGATCAACCGTGTGCTTAATTGTCATTCTGGAGCTTTGTTCTGGTGTATCCCCAAAGCCTGTAAATCATCATCAGACAAGAAAATCAAGTCATTAAGCTCTCTGGCCTGAATCTGATCTATACTCTCTACCTTCAGCAAAAAAAGGTATTCATTCATATGGCTACTTAAACTCTCTAATAGTGAACCTGATCAGGAAATTATTTGCTAATGCTTTTACAAACATAGGTAGTAGGGAGCTGATCCCCTCCCAATCACACACACCAAATCCACTGCTGTTTTTAGTGGCTTCTACATAAAGCTAAAGGATGATAAACGTATTAATCTGTTGTTGTTTAGTTGCTAAGTTGTGTCCAACTCTTTGCAACCCCATGGACTGTAGCCCACCAGGCTCCTCTGTCCATTGATTTCCCAGGCAAGAATACTGGAGTGGGTTTCCATTTCTTTCTCCAGGGGATCTTCCCAACACAAGGATTGAACCCAGGTCTCCTGCACTGGCAGGCGGATTCTTTACCACTGAGCCACCAGGGATGTTAAAAAAAAAAAAAATTGTTGACTTCACAAATTACATCTGAGCTCTTCTTGAGATGACTCCAGGGCATGTTGCAAATACAGCAAGTTATGATCAGTTGCCTTTTATCCTCAAAATCACACAAAACAAGCAATTATTTAGAATGCAATAAATGGTTTAATAGTTATGGACTTGAGAAAGAGCTTGAATTAAAATTCAGTCTGGGATCTGAATTAGCACCATTGCAATATAGAAGGCATTCAACATACATGCAAAAATTAGTTTTGATAGCATACGTAAGTAAAATGTATTTGTTTTACTTGATAATGGTTGTTTTGGAGGACCCTTCTTGGAGTTGAACTTATCTGTATTAGTTGGCTGGGCATGATACAGGTTGAACGCCCCTTAGTTCCAGGGCCTTGGCAAAATTCACCTCCAGTGGCTTTCCTGTGCCTTTGGTAAGCTTCAGGGATCGGATGCAACCTCGGAAAGGAATGTTTGTTGTCAGGCCAAACTGGTTGAGGCCATCTGAAAAACCAAGCAGAGAGAGCTCAGTTTTGAAATTCAGCTACTATGATAAGAGTGGGGCTTCCCAGGTGGCACTAGTGGTAAAGAACCTGCCTGCCAATGCAGGAGACATAAAAGACTTGGGTTAAATCCCTGGGTCAGGAAGATCCCCTGGGAGAGGGCATGGCAACCCATTCCAGTATTCTCGCCTAGAGAAGTCCACGGGTAGAGGAGCCTGGTGGGCTACAGTTCATGAGGTCACAAAGAGTAGGACATAACTAAAGCCACTTAGCACATATTAAGAGCATATATCAGTCAGTTGTTAGCTTAAGGTACAATGAGAATATTATGTGGTTTTGTTAGCTTCGCTAACAGTTAAACTGGTAGAGAAACTAACTTTCTTATAGCTGCTGCTGCTGCTGCTAAGTCACTTCAGTCGTGTCCGACTCTGTGTGACCCCATAGACGGCAGCCCACCAGGCTCCCCTGTCCCTGGGATTCTCCAGGCAAGAACACTGGAGTGGGTTGCCATTTCCTTCTCCAATGTGTGAAAGCTATGTATTATGAAATACAGTGTGTTTGCTCAGTCTTGTCCGAGTCTTTGAGATCCCATGGACTGTAGCCCATCAGGCTCCTCTGTCCGTGGAATTTTTCCAGAACACTAGAGTGGGTTGCCATTTCCTCCTCCAGGGGATATTCCCAATCTAGGGATAAAACTCATGGCAGGTAGGTTCTTTACGACTAGTGCCACCTGGGAAGTCCTTGAAACATGGGGACATCTACAATTAATGATGCATTTGAAGACATCAAACAAAAAATTTGATTTTGAAGGAACACATTTACAGGAGTGACGTAAAATTATTAAATTTTATTTAATGAACTAAAGTAACTGATGAAATAGTTTAAATATTGAATTAGGACGTGGCCTTTTAATAGTGACTTTATTATTTCTATTATAAAAATAAATCCCCAAAGGTTAAGTTGGTTATGAGTGCACAAAAAATCTTTCTCTTATTAAGGAGATAGTCCCTTCTTTTAGCAGGCCTTCTAGGTGCTAACTAAAATCCCATTTCGTAGACTGCAAATGGAGAAGAATATTATCTCTTTCATAATACTGTGGAGTTTATCCTTACTGAGTCAGAATGAGATATTTCCATTCTTCCCCTCCAAAAAAAAATTATTATTATTTTTTTTGGCTGCACCATAAGACATATGGGATCTTAATTCCCCAACTGGGCAGGGATCAAACTTGTGCCCTCTGTAATGCAAATATGGAGTCCTAACCACTGAACTGCCAGAGAAGTCCCAGAAGGTGATATCTTCGAAAAGCCAGGAGCAACTTTGGAAAGAGGAGCTCAGAATTGGTCCCTATGACTTCTATATCGTTCCTTCATCAACTGCTGCTGAATATACATTTTGGCTGGTTTGTTAAGGAGCGGAGCTCTATATAACTGGGGACAAAGTTTCCTCTTGCCAAAATACTGAAAGACCATTCTAGGAGTCTGTGTTATTACAGTATTTTATTAAGAAGCCCTTGACTTATTTCTCATCAAGTTGAGCACTCTTGTTTATGGGCACTTTAGGTAACTCTGGTTCAAATGTTATATTTAATGTGCTGGAGAGGTAGTTTTGAATGCAGATTTATTGCTGGGGTTTCTTTTAATATAAACTCTATAACAGCCTAAGGGGGAAATTAGCTATGTTTAACCCAATGATTTCCAGAACTTAAGGAAATAAGTTCCATAACATTTTATGATTCCTCTGGTATATTAATTTAAAAAAAATCAGAACACCATTTCTGACCCTGATCGCTGTTAAATGTCTCATATTGTTCATAAGCCAAATTCATTTCCTCTAGTCTCCACTTCCCACAAATGAAAGTTTGGAGGCTATCATGAGAAGTCCAGTCCCATGTGGTTTATATAAGGAAAATGCTCATTTTACATGCTGGAAATGTCAGATAAGGTGTTATTTATTGGAGCAGATTCTAAAGTTGGGATGCAAGTAGACTTAAGCACACATTCTTGGATGTACTTATGGAATATAAATGTGTTCAAAACCACTAACGAAATAGAGCAAAGAAATTCTTGCTAGGGTAGGCAACACTTACCGGGGAACCCGCCAACAAACACAGGGTCATTTGTATCAGCAGATGTAGATGCTTGATTTGGGCTCTGGGCTTCCACCTGGTTCCCATCGACTGTCAGCTCGATGCGGTGTTTGATCTTGTTGGCTGTGACTTTATGCCACTGTCCATCACACAAATGCCCTGGGATCCCAGCATCATAGATGGCTGTGAATCGACCGGCACCATTGTCCACATGAAACATGAGCTAGAAAGTAGGACATTGAACAGTCACAGATGGTGTCATTAGAAGGGTATCATGGTGATTCACAAAGTAAAAATGATCTCTAGGAAAGTCATTAGCTGCAATAGTTTGACATCAGTGTAACTCAGGCATATTAAAAACTTGACAGAAATTAAAATACAAATTTAATGACGAGGAGTCACAAGTTACACTGTTTGCTTGTGGATATCGTTGGGAGCAATAGGCAAGATATGTGAAGCAGATAATAACTCAGCTTTCTGAAAATGTGAAATACAATTTGAGGCCAGGTTAAAAAAAGACATGGAATATATAGGGGAAAATCCTACCACAGATCTCTTTAGAGGGTGGGAGTTCTTAGGAAGATGATTTATAAATTAATTTGAAAGGATTTTTTAAAGATCTTCATATTTTAATTGTACATTTTTTCCTTCACAGAATCTATTTTATATACAGGACTGAGAGTTACATAAATTACATTTTGGGGCAAGATCCATATTGTAGGTACCAAAGACTTTGAGCCAGAAGGCCAGTTAAATTCCTAACAATTAAGAACTTAGACTGGAGTTCTTGTCTAAATGAGAAAAATCTGTTTTTAGTAACATGGAATGGTCCCTGAAACTTGAGAGGACAGAATTCTTTTGAAGCTGATGTAGAAAAGAAACATACTGAAACATTAAAAACAGTCAATTTGGCAAAACATTTGACAAGGTAAAAGAAAAGAAACAAGGGCTTTAAAAACAAGATTAAAAGTGCAAGTAAATAGGTAGAAAGTTTGTCAGCTACACAGTGATGTAGATATCAGTTAAGATTTTACTATATTTGGTGGAATGTGTAGTAATGGAATTCTGCATACAAAAAGAGTCTGGTGAGAAATCCATGTGGATCATGATGAAACCCGATACCCTGACAAGCTGAAGGGAACCATGGTTCTATATCAAGCAGGCGAAGAAGTAAGAGTTACTCCAACAAGATGCAGTGAAGCTGTGTTTTGAAAATCTGGCAAAACTGTTACGTGTTGCTCATATTTCCCCCCTTTTGTCTCTGGGCTGCATCTTTTTGCTTTCCTGCCTTGAGAGTGGTTTGAAGACTGAGAGGAAGGAGGGAAGAGGCAAAGAAAAGCATATTTCAGATAAATACATGTTTTTTCTTCTTGGGAAGTGATGGCACCCTACCAGTGGAAATGTGAACATAGATGAAGTATGATTCCTGTTGAGGAATCAAATAGGAAACTTGTGAAATTTCTCACTTTGCCTTCCTCTTTTCACCTACGCACGACAGCACAAAGTACATGTAAACTTGTCATATCACTGCAGGTTGCTGGTCATTAGGCAGGCAGGGAAAGAAAAGGTATTTAGAATTAGATTATCCATGGTGAGCAAGCTGACACAAACTGTGGAAAACTCCTAAAAGACAGGAATACCATACCATCTTACCTGCCTCCTGAGTGTTTCACTGACTAAGCTAAAACCTTTGACTATGTGGATCATAAGAAATTGTGGAAAACTGTTAAAGAGATAGGAATACCAGACCATCTTACCTGTCTCCGGAGAAACCTGTATGCGGGTCAAGAATCACTTAGAAACTTGTATGAAACAACTGACTGGTTCTAGACTGAGAAGGCTGTTTATTGTCACCCTATTTAACTTAGACGCAGGACACATCATGAGAAATGCCAGGCTGGGTGAGTTACAAGCTGGAATCAAGATTGCCAGGAGAAATTCCAACCTGCATACCCCGGGTATGCAGGTGATACCATGCTAATGGCAGAAAGGGCAGAGGAATTAAAGAACCTCTTGATGGTGAAGAAGAGTGGAAAAGCTGGCTTAAAACTAAGTATTTAAAAAAATGAACAACTAAGATCATGGCATCTGGTCCCATCACTTCATGGCAAATAGAAGGGGAAAAGGTGGAAGCAGTGACAGATTTCCTCTTCTTGGCAGGAAAGCTATGACAAACCTAGATAGTGTGTTAAAAATCCAAGACATCACTTTGCTAACAAAGGTCTGTATAGTCAAAACTATGGTCTTTCCAGTAGTCATGTATGAATGTGAGAGCCAGACCATAAAGAAGGCGGAGCACCAAAGAATTGATGCTTTTGAACTGTGGTGTTGGAGAAGACTCCTGAGAGTCCTTTGGACAGCAAGGAGATCAAACCAGTCAATCTCACAGGAAATCAACCCTGAATATTCATTGGAAGGACTGATACTGAAGCTCCGATACTTTGGCCACCTGATGCAAGTAGCTCAGGAAAAGACCCTGATGCTGGAAAAGACTACAGGCAGAAGGAGAGGAGGGTGGCACAGGATGAGATGGTTGTGACAGCATCACCAGTGCAGTGGACATGAGCAAACTCTGAGAGATCGTGAGGGACAGGGAATCCTGGTGTGTTGCAATCCATGGGGTCATGAAGACACAACTTTGTCACTGAACAACCACAATACAGAATAAGTATTTTGAAAACATAGAACACTTGAGATAACCCAGAAGGATGAAAAGAATAAAATCAGCCTTCTCTCAACAAAGAACAGAGCAATGCTTCAAAACAGAGCTTTCTACTTGCAAACAATAATACCATGAAGAGGGAGAAATATGCAGACGTGATGCTCACTTTTTCATCAATCATTTCAATACCCATTCCATCCATTTTTTGGCTGCTGATTCCCAGAAGAACTCCAGTGGTTCTAGTTGTGCGGAATTCAAATTCTACAAGAAGGTCCAATCCCACTTTGAATCCATCAACTGTAAAATGAAGATTAAAAAAAATGTGTATTCGAGTTTAGGAATTGTTAATTCAAATTCATACAGTCCATTGGTTTTACTAGCTTTCAATTCATGTGTTAGACAATTATAAGTTCTAGACTTTCACATGGCCGACACCTCATACTTGTTTTCTTGGCTGCCTTCCTTCCTCGACTATAAATTCTGTGGGGGCAAGGACTTTGTCTATAATGCTCACCATTTTATTCCTATGCTTAAAGTATCTAGCACAGAGTGGAGGTTTAATATGCATTTGTTGAATCAGTGAATGAATATACACTCAGATTAACTCAGAAAATCTCAGAGCCAGGTGTGACTGATAGAAGTCTTGCTATTGAATGAAATCAAGCATTTCAATGATTTTTCATTAAAGTTTTACTATAGCACTCTAAATGGTTCCACAACGATCTGAAAAGGCTCAAATATCCCCAAACATTTTATTTATAAAGAAAGCAATTGCAATTTTAAAGGGGAAGATTCTGAGACATAAATAGACTTTTCTAGTTTATCAAATTAAGCCTTTTCTCTATAATTTTCCATATTTGATTCATTGGTTTATTTCATCTTTTAGCAAGTATTTAAGACATGCTTCTTAGAAACAAAGTAATTCATTAAGATCAGGCTAGACTATATCACCTGCATGAAATATTAGGGAAAAACTCATGAAATTTGTTTCCAGGTCTCATATTTATTATGCAAAAAATAAAGGCTATGTGTAACCACAGCTATCTTCAATGAAGGGAGGTACCTGTTATATAAAATACTTTTTTTTCCTGCTGAGAAACTTGAAGGATTTGGATGTATAAAAGTGGGTTCGGAATATATTTTGAGAATAAAAGGTAGAAGAAGCTGAATTGTCCTGAAAAACAGAACAGTTTTGTTTCTGTTCTAGAAAAGAAGAAATAAGGAAAAGAGGAGTGAATTGAAGCAGTTCAGCAGAGGACAGGGGGAGTGAAGAAGCCATGAAACCCCCAGATAACTGGCAGCTGGAGAGCTTTTAAGGACAATGATGTCAAGGGTTTAAATTGAATTTGTATGTTTCCCAGTGACATAACCTCCTCTGACCACCCAAGTCTTATACAATAAGCTTGTATTACACTACATGTTGAGACTCTGTGGACATGAGTTTGAGTGAGCTCCGGGAGTTGGTGATGGACAGGGAGGCCTGGCGTGCTGTGATTCATGGGGTCGCGGAGAGTCGGACATGGCTGAGCGACTGAACTGAACTGAACTGAGGTGATGGCAGGAGTTATTAGAAACTAGGGATGTAGCAAATTTTTTAGTCCAGTCTGATCTGGAACCCAAAGAGCCCACACAAGATGGCAAGTCAATCTGTGGATATTAACTGCAGAGGCTGAAGCTGAATCTAATATGACCAAGCTAATGCCAGATATCTGAATTTGCAGAAAATTTGAGAAAATTTCCATGTTCACAGAACATGGAACTTGGGGTTTAACATAACCTCCAACATTTCAATATTTAACTCATCCTGTGTTTCTCTGTTTTCTGCTCTGCAGAGGGGAAGTTTCCCACTTATTGGAGAGCTCTGATCTTCTATTTCCAACCTTTGCATGTATCTTCAACTCATCTTTTAAACCCAACCTCAAATGTCAATTCCTCCATAAAACCTTTCCTGATTTTCCCAACCCAGCTGAATCATTTTTAAAAATATCTCCAGAACCTTGCTTCTATGTCTTCTACAGTTTCTAGTTATCTTGTTATTTCTTTTTTTACTTGTTTTCTTATGATTTCTGGGCATGAAGAATCTTAATCATATATTCTTGAAATAAGAAATGACATCTTAATTACTTCTGTTCCCATGTTAACTGCTATATATTATGTACTCAATTTTTTTTTCTAACAAACAAATGCATGTTCCTATGGTAACTATAGGACTGAGTGTATCTCAAAGTATGTTAATATCAGACTTTTTTTGTTATTATGTATAAGTTATTTCATATTTTTCTTTCCAAATTGTATATTCACTGTCAGTGGTCCAAATCTGGACTAGAAATGCTCACTGGAAAGAGGGAGATATTAAAAGAAAGGGAAAGGTTTCTTTCTCTGTGTGTAAGGGGAGAACAAGAAATGGAACCATGCAAGGGATTGAACAGAGAAAGAAAGAAAAATACTATCTCATCTCCAGAAAGAAAGGCAGCTGGGGAAAACTGAAAAGTAAATACATTATACAATAGAAACATATGACCTTTCTTGTAAAATTACATTTTTTTTTTGCTATTATTGATTTCCAGGGAAGGAGACAGAATAAACTCTCTAAATAGCCTTTTACTTTTTTCTTCCGTTAGTTTTTGTTAGAATCAGATGCATTAATCTTTAAGAGGCATTTAAAAAAATTACTCCTACAAGTTTTTATTTCTGGTTTAAATAAAGGATGCTAGTTTAGGAACCCAGGGACTTTTATCTTCCCACACAAACCAGAAGTCAATATTTGCACCTAGTTAATATTCAACAGGAAGGAGATAGAAGTACCTCACCTGCTTTGGCAAAACCTGTTCCATCAAAATATGTCCCTTTCTGAGCATTTGTGAAACACGTCCCAACTTGGTAGCTGGAGGTTGGCTGTTCAAGATCAGCAGGTGCTTCTACCATGTGGAGATTTCTAATGCAGCCATCAATGCTATAGGTCACCTAAATGTTCAGGTCAGAAGAAACACATACCAGGTTTTAGCAGAAGTTTGCCTTTATGTGGAATGCAATCACTGGTAGGGTGCTATCATCAGCTGATTGACCTGAAGCATCCCCCAGACTCCCTGGATCAGCCCTGTCACCCAAGGCTTCAGGGCATGGCTGCAGAGAATCCCGTGCCCTGCTTCTCAACTAAGCTGCATCTAGCTGGGGAATATGACTGTTTTGATATTCTAAAATACTGCACACTATATCCCTAGTGGGACTCCCGGTTTGATAAAGCTCTGGGACCCCTCTGGATATTGTAACTTGTAATTAGTATGTTTCAATTTCATGTTTCGAGTGACAGTTTATTAACCTTACTATATATACATTTTTTAAATAATCTGTGTTCAAATTCTACTTGAAAATATAATTAGGTTTGGATCAGTGCTTCTTCCTTATGAAAATCTAATGAAAGCAGTCGACACTTTCCTAAGAAAATGCACATATACATGAAACTTGAAAGCTTCAAAGTTTAGGGACTCTAGAAATAAATCAGTCATACTCTGCTTCATTATAGTTCATCTGGGTTAAGGGAGGCAAGTTAACCACTCTTGCCACTCTCATTCAGAAGAGAGTGTTCAGAAAATCTCATTTTGATTAGCCTGGGTATCATAGCCAGTAGCTATAAAAGGAAAGGAATACTGATCACCCACAAGAGGGGTTAAACACCGAGAACTGTAACCATCATGAACAACTGTCTTTGATGAAGAACAGCCACACATCATCACACGTTCTAATCTGAGTAAAGAAATGAGCCACACGTGTGTGTAGTGCATTTTAAAAAAACACTAATCCTTTTTTAAAGAAAAGAATGCTTTCCAAAGTAAACCAAGATTCGTGGTCTGACAAAAATTATTGTGAATATTGATTTACAAAATTGAGAACTTTAAATTCTGAACCCAGTATTGAACAAGATAGATACAGCTTCTCTCAGTATTTTCTAAATCTCTATTCCTGAAAGAGTACCATCAATATTATCATTCTGTTGTCTTAATACCTTCTGACACTTGGCATTCTTCTGAGCACTTTTAATATACTACCTCATTTAATCTTTTCAGCGACCTTGTTTGTTTGGTATTATTATACTATTTTACATAAAAGGGGACTTTGTCAAAGAAAAATTAAGTAACTTGCTGAAGAGCACACAGCTACTTAACAGTTAAGCACATAATCAAACCGAGGAAGTCTGGCTCCAGGGTCCACACTGTTTTTTAATATTGTCTCTCATAGACATATCCAGAAAAATGGTCACTTCTCAGGAAACATGACTTTCTATTCATCTATAATTGGGTCAATGTGACATAATAATTCAAAATACATTCATGACTCAGGCATCTATTTAGGCAACAAAGGAAACAAATTAGCCACTTACTGGACCAATTCTTCGAGTAGTGTAGTTAATGGGTAGCCCACCAACATATAGCATTCCCACAACATCCAGAATGTCAGCTTTCTTAGGACTGATGGTTCTGTTGGAGGCATCATCTACATGAATAGTTCCTTCTTGCTTAACTCGCATGATCTTAATCTACCAAAAGGAGAGGAGTCATTAATTTCAATCACACATAATTTCAGATATGCAGAGTATAAGACATAAGAAATTTAGGGATATTCCTTAGGAAAAAATGAAGTAATTTACTGAGTGCCTAATATGTGCTAAACCCATAATAAGAAGTGAAATTAAGAATATCTCAAAGCCTGTTTTCCATTAGTACCATCTCCAAAAGAGTACACAGTCTTTCTGGGTGAGTTTAAGATTGAAGGCTCTTCCACAGTTGCCGGGTGAGCATATGCATCAAGAGGTATGCTTGTTGTAAGGAAACCTGCCAGTGGAGAGCCCTGTCAAGAATTAAGTGGGCTGCAAAATTCATGTCCAATTTCAAAAGTGCATTAGTTTGATTGAGCAAAGCCTGGTCTCCCCAGCACAATTTCAGATATGCTACATCCCTCTGCTTAATAGGCACTTCTCGTGCAGAATTGGAGGAAGGGCAGTGTGTCCAGGTTGCACTGATGTTTCTGCAGCAACTGATTAGTATAAAGTCGGGAGAAAGATGGAAAGCTGACTGGGGATGAAATTATAGCAGTGGAGTGACTTATCTTCTAAGGCAGAGTGAAGCAAATGGTGTGAAGACTAGCATGAGCATAAAATCCCCGAGTCTGAATTTAGGAAAAGGAGTATGTAACCCTGTGAAACGCTGGAGGACAACAATGATTTAAAAACAAATCTACATCAGGATTAGAGTAATTGAAGACCTTATTTTACACTTATCTATGCTGGCTTTGGAAATGATTTTTAAGAAACCCTCAAGGATAAAACCCCTCCTTCATTTGGCTACTTAGAGTATTTAAGCTATCTTTCTTAATCCCAGCCTCACTGTGGCCTGACAATATGTCTCTTTCTCAAGTATCATATTTATTATTCTATTAGCTGGAGATTAGAATAAACTGTAATAGAGCTCCTGCATAAAATATTTGCTAGTCATAAGCTTCCTAGAAAATTTCTTATTTCTAGATAAAAAATTAGTTGGCTTTGAGTTTATATGTTTTTTTTCAGGTTCCTTGGCTTTCTATATGATATAACAAGTTCAAGTATGTTAATATGTAAAATCCAATAGCTAATAATATCTTACTCTAAAAATTTAATTGGTCCACCTAAGGAAGCTTTACTTAATAGGCTACAGCAGGTGCAGAGGCAAATTCTGAGTGAGTTTTGTTTTAATCAGGCAGTATATTATCTACTTGCAGTCATGCCAAAGAGGACAGGAAGCTGGCAGATGAGCCTTCTGTGCCCATAACAGTACCAGCTTCTGGGTGTAAGGCCAACATTTAAAAAGTTGTTCCAAATGACTGTTGGTGGAAATGATACCCTAGAGAACTTTAAACACGATGTAGCAGATTCTCAGACTCTTAGTGTGCTCAGACCTGTATGGGGTGTGAGAGAGGGAGAAGGGAGCGTTAAGGCCCATTTTAGTGTTGCCAGATTTTGAGTTAGTCAAATATTATTTCATAAAAGAGAGGCCATTTTAGCCCCTTAAAAATGGGAAAATAGAATTTCAGAATATTATTCTTTTACACTGAATACATAGAGCTTCATGATCAACACATTCCATTGTCCCATAATAATACTTGCACGCATGCCTGCTCAGTCCTGTCTGACTCTTTGTGACCCCATGGACTATAGCCCACCAGGCTCCTCTGTCCATGGAATTTTCCAGGCAAGAATACTGGATTGGGTTGCCATTTCCTTCTCTAAGTGCTAATACTTAGCGTATTGGGAATGTCTTCAATTGCCTGGCCCTAGTTAGTGGATGTGAGAGTTGGACTGTGAAGAAAGCTGATCGCCGAAGAATTGATGCTTCTGAACTGTGGTGCTGGAGAAGACTCTTGAGAGTCCCTTGGAAAGCAAGGAGATCCAACCAGTCCATTCTAAAGGAGATCAGTCCTGGGTGTTCATTGGAAGGACTGATGCTAAAGCTGAAACTCCAATACTTTGGCCACCTCATGCGACGAGTTGACTCACTGGAAAAGACTCTGATGCTGGGAGGGATTGGGGGTGGGAGGAGACGGGGACGACAGAGAATGAGATGGCTGGATGGCATCACCAACTCAATGGGACATGAGTTTGAGTGAACTCCGGGAGTTGGTGATCGACAGGGAGGCCTGGCGTGCTGTGATTCATGGGGTCGCAAAGAGTTGGACACGACTGAGCGACTGAACTGAACTGAACTGAGTTTGTGGACAAATGTTTGTGAAGCAGAGCTGTATAGCAATGATGGAATCTTGTGGTACCATGATGAGGCATGTAAGTGTTCAACTATAAACCTATCCAGGTCTGACCCCATTTTCCTAGGTTGGGCATATGGCACTTGCTTTATTTTTAGCCCCTGCCACATTTCAGTAGCACCAGAGTCAGTGTCTGCACTGGCAAAACAGTATTGGGACCAGGGGAATGCTGATGGCTGCCCCCCCCGCCCATAATCCTGTTGTAGAGCACTGCTGATATCCTGGGACTATTACCTTGTGCCACTGGCCATCATTGATTTTGGTGGGGATCATCGTGCTGGTGTCACCACTTCCCAAGTCATAACTGAAGTAGGGCAATCCATTTTTCAGCTGAACTGTAGCAAAATCAGCGTGGTTGATCCGAGCCATGTAGAAGAGCAAGCCTGATTCAGCTTCAGTTCGTACTTCAAATTCAATGGTGAGGCTGTGAAATAAAAGTATGCAAAATAAAATAGGAATAAGAGCATTCTTACCCTAGCATAGGGTGGCATCGGATCATGGTGCCTTTTCATAAAGGATGCACACATGCTTAGTCACTCAGTCATATCCAACTCTTTGCAACTCCATGGACTTTGCAAGTCCACCAGGCTCCTCTGTCCATGGAATTCTCCAGGCAAGAATACTGGAGTGGGTAGCCATTTCCTTCTCCAGGGGATTTTTCCAATTCAGGGATCAAACCCTAGTCTCCTGCATTGCAGGCAGATTCTTTATCAGCTGAGCCACCAGGGAAGCCATTTCATAAAACATAGCGAAACCTTTTTAGAGGTGAGGACTTTCCAGGTCTGCTTTGTTTCTAAACTGGGCTTCTTGGGCTCAGATAAATATATTTCTATTCTTTACTGTACTCAGTGAATTAAAAAAATCTCACCTCATATATTAATAAATCTAGTTAATTAAACTTGAGTAAACAAATGCTTAGTACTTCCATTTATCAGTTCTTATCTGATATCTCAGAATAAATCATACCGGTTTTTAACTTTGGTGTCATCGAATGCAATTGCAATGTGACTATTTCTCGAAAGCCCAAACTGTTTGCTCCCTATCAGGAGAGCTGGTTCTGATTCTGCTGCACAGGGACCCTGTAAAATACCAAGGAGAGAAGAAGCAGAGATTATGGACGCCACTCTTTAAAATGTAATGTTGCTGTCTAATGGTTTCTTATATTTCAGTTTCATGTTCTCACATAATCTCGTTTAAGTTTCTTAGAAATAGAAGCAGTCTCTGATTCATCTCTGTAATCTCCTGCATAGGAGGTACTTACTATTAAATGTTCCATAAATGTGAATCCGTTTTCTTATACTGTACCCTTGAGTTGCCAAAGGAATGTGCTCAAAAATATGCACTGATTAATTCATGTTTCCATCATCCTTTAAAGTGTTAGTTGCTCAGTTGTGTCCAACTCTTTGTGACCCCATGGATTGTAGCCTGCCAGGCTAATCTGTCTATGGAATTCATGGAATTATCCAGGCAAGAATATTGGAATGGGTTGCCATTTCTTTTGCCTTTAAGGAAAACTATTATTTATACTTCTGAGAAAACTGGAATTTCCTTCTCACTTCTACTTCACTTATGAAGAGTTATCTGCTTAGAAGATTGAACAGGGAAAGTGACAAGCTAGCTGCTGCCGGGTTGTAAGAGTGGAAAAATATGTTTTTTCTTTCCCTCCCAGTTTCTGTCTCCCACTGTCTTACTTTTTCTTGAAAATTATCAGTGCTAGAAGATTTCTGTGAATTTAGACTTTCAAGTTGGTGTTTCTCAACTTGCAAGTCAGCCATTCAGTCCCTTGGCCTGTTGCTAGGCAACCCAGCAGAGTTTTTAATGTAACCCACCATATACCATTTCAACTGCCACTGTTCAAAGATCAGCTTCCTAGGGTGCTTACAAGGGAGATCTCGCTGCAGGGCTAGCTTCAGAGGAAGGCTACTTGTGCAGTCACTGAGCTTAATGCCCTGCTGTCACCATTTTGAAATTCTTAATAATTTTTGAACAAGGTGCCTAGCATTTTCACTTGGCTTTGGGCTCTGTCAATTATATAGCTGGACCTGGCTGGGTGGACCTTACTTGGCTACAGTAACTCTCAGCTCAATAGATAATCAAGGCTTCTCAAGTTACCAAAGCCACCTTTCCCTGGTCTCTATTTTCACAAAATAATTCCAAGTACAAGCTGCTTAAGAAGTCTTTTAGAACACGAAGTACACGAGAAAATAAATAACCTGCATGCTCTCAACAGCACATCCGTTTTTAAAGATCTGCACGTAATAGCACTGGACGGGCCACTGCCCCAGTGTGTGCTGAGTCAGCAGAATTCTCAAACAGCCCTAGGTGGGCTCTGGATACAGAAAGCTCTTCCCAGAGACTGTACCTTGGAGATGAGTCATCAGTGCACAGGAAATTTTTCCTTGATGAGGAAAAACCTTGCCCTCTTTTCTCTTGAGCTTAGTCAAATGGAGCACTCTGCTACAGCAGGTAAAAGGCTTTAAATGTTTTGAAATGCTGTAAAATTGGCCTTTATGGAAGTATTTCCCCGACCTAGCTCCTCAGGAGATGGTCAGAGAACAGACTGTGGCTCAAATTCACACAGATATGCAAAAACTCAGCGGGCAGAACACAAAAATGCTATCTATTCATGCAGCTGACTGCGCCTCTCTTGGAATCAACACATGGCACCTTTCTTATTTCACTGCCTGCAAAAAAGAGCCCACATGGAAAGATCTTGTTAGCTTAATGTCTCAGCCTTCAGTGATGCTCTTAATAGAACCGGATCATCTATCAGCCTCTCAATATTTTCTGTAGAGACGACTATCACAACGTACATAAGTAGCCTGCAGTCCTCTTCAGAAATCTTGAAGAGAATCTGACCTGCTGAGAGTCCATCAAGGGGCAGAATTTAGCTAAAGCATCTCTAAACCCTCAGCTCTGAAAACTGAGGTCTTGAAAAGGTCACTTTATGTGGAGGAATTAGGAAACTATAATGTGTAGCCCAAATGGCTTCCCTCATTGCTCAGTTGGTAAAGAATCTGCCTGCAATGCAGGAGACCCCAGTTCAATCCCTGGGTTAGGAAGATCCCCTGGAGAACAGAACAGCTACCCACTCCAGTATTCGGGCCTGGAGAATTCCATGGACTATACAGTCCATGGAGTCATAAAGAGTCAGACAGGACTGAGCAACTTTCACTTTCAACTTTCAATGTGTAGCCTTAAAAGGAAACCACCAGCAGGTTATTTCTCTGTTATTGTTAACATCGTCTAGTGGCTACATATATATGTTAATATAAAATAACTTCTCTAATGCAATTTGGAAGCAGTGTCAGACTTTATTTTTTTGGGCTCCAAAATCACTGTAGATGTTGATTGCAGCCATGAAATTAAAAGACGCTTACTCTTTGGAAGGAAAGTTATGACCAACCTAGATAGCATATTAAAAAGCAGAGACATTACTTTGCCAACCAAGGTCTGTCTAGTCAAGGCTATGGTTTTTCCCGTGGTCATGTATGGATGTGAGAGTTGGACTGTGAAGAAAGCTGATTGCCAAAGAACTGATGCTCTTGAACTGTGGTGCTGGAGAAGACTCTTGAGAGTCCCTTGGACTGCAAGGAGATCCAACCAGTCCATTCTAGAGGAGATCAATCCTGAGTGTTCATTGGAAGGACTGATGCTAAAGCTGAAACTCCAATACTTTGACCACATCATGCGACGAGTTGACACACTGGAAAAGAGTCTGATGCTGGGAGGCATTGGGGGCGGGAGGAGATGGGGACAATAGAGAATGAGATGGCTGGATGGCATCACCGACTCGATGGACATGAGTTTGAGTGAACTCCGGGAGTTGGTGATGGACTGGGAGGCCTGGCGTGCTGTGATTCATGGGGTCGCAAAGAGTTGGACAAGACTGAGCAACTGAACTGAACTGAATGCAGTTTTTTAAATGATCAAAGTAGCAACTGTAAAGATTAGGTCTTTTATTGGTGGTAGCTATGTGTGGTCAACAACTTTTGTCTTGACATGTTCTGAGCACCCTGGCTGGAACACCATGTAACCTTGTTGACTGCTAGACAGGACATGATTTTGACACTGGTCTTGAGCTGAACAGCTCTGATACATGTTACCAAATTTTCCAGATGAAAAAGGACTTGCTTACATTATTTCAGAAAAACCTTTGACTTTGTAAGAGTCCTGTTAAGAAGGGTTACATGATATACCCACTTGAAAATTAGGAAGAACAGTGTTACTTGAAGAGGCTCCTTCACTTTTGCAACAGGTGGATCCTGAGAAGCAGGTGGAAACAGTGGCTAATCAGTGTTCTTTGGTAAGTTTTATAAAAGACGTTGATAGCAATGCATTACTCTATTGTTGCTGTTGTTTAGTCACTAAGTTATGTCTGTCTCTTTTGCGACCCCATGAACTGTAGCCCTCTAGGCTCCTCTGTCCATGGAATTTCCTAGGCTAGAATAGTGGAGCAGGTTGCCATTTCCTTCTCCACGGGATCTTCTCAGCCCAGGGAACTGAATCTGCATTTCTGCATTGGCAGGTGGGTTCTTTACCCCTGAGCCACCAGGGAAGCCCATCACTCTGTTTGGTAAACTCAAAGTAGAAAGCCAGTATGTAAGTTCATTTTTCTTTAAGGATAGCTCAGTTGATGTTTACTATCATCAGTTTGCAATGGGATGGATATGGAAACAGCTTAAATAAACTATCATCTTCTTTTATAAAATTGGCAGTTGAAAAAGGACAGAGAAGTACCAGTGTAAGAGAATTTTCTGTGTATCTGCTTTAGGATTTCAATGAGACGACAATTCTCCAACAGTCTCTAGTCTGGTAATGTTTCTGCTGCAAGCCTCAATGCCTCCTCTCACTTGGTTAAAGGGAGATGAGATGGACTGTGTCTAAACTGCTTTCCTGTGGGCAGATATGAACCCAGGCCTGACATTCCCAGAAGGTTATCTGTCGTATCTCCTCTTCCTCCTCCCTCAAACCCCTCGGAGGGTAGAGTGCTCACCTGGCCACTCACTCTAATCACATTTTGAAGAGGGACCACATGAGATGGAATAGAAAGTGCCCCGAGGTTTGCACAAGACTAAAATGATTTTGTCATTAAAGACGTTTTCAACCCTGCTTCCCAAAGAAATTTAAGCTAAGGGTCTTCTAGTGAGATAATTTTAAGTAACCTTTAAAGAATAGCTGTTGCAAGATGAATTGTCTTCCTTCAAGATAGTGTGAACTCGAGGGGAGGCATCATCTTTATGGACGTGACTTGTGTTATTTTGGAAACACTGATCTCTGAAATGTGTTAAAACAATAATACAAATATCAGGGGATCATCAATCTCAGCATGTTACAATCCTGCCACCCTGTGGTGACTCTTTAAAGTACATATGGGGAAAATAGGAAGGGACAGGATGTGCTTGCTCCATGTACATCTCTGCTTGGCAGGTGACAAGATATAGGCAGACCGGACTTGGGTGGGGAGTCTAAACATGGCCATGCACCTGTTGGTGGGAGCAGCAATGTGGTTGGAGAGGATTCTGAAGGAAGTTGTGCTTCCCGTAGCCACGTTTAGGCAAGTGGATAGAGCCTCGGATTGGCAATGGAGCTTAACATTTTCACCTTCATCTTGTTACTCAGTTAATTTCAGATCAGAATAAATCAGGGGTCACTTCCAACTGCTGACTGTTGGGTGACATTTGGAAATGAGTTATTGGATTCAGAATGACATATGATTGGTGGATAAGTGTTGCTTGACTTTAGATTGGTGCAGAGGAGAGACTTTAATTGTATTGACCAAAACTGGCTTCTCTGTTCTTCAAAGCACCAAATGATGAATGATTTAAAAATTGCATAATTGAAGTATAATCTGCAAAAATACTGACTCACTATGCTGTGTACCTGAAAATGATGTAATATTGTAAATCAACTATACTTTAATAAAAATTAATTCAAAAAGTAGCATCATTTTCTTTCACAAGTCAAAAATTCTAAACAAATGAGGGCTAAAATGACTTCTTCAAAATTGGATGCATCTTTGTGATGCTCTTCTTTTGGCATGAATACTAAGTAGAAGATAATTTTTATGGTACAGACTTTAATATTCTGAAACATAAAACCCCTGTTCAAGTTATTTACTGAGAAACTGAATTATGTTAACTCTCTGAATATAAGCTCTTTTGGTAAACAGTGGGCATTTGCAGTTCCATTTACACACTAATGGCTGAAAAGTAATTCTTTGTGGTATGGAAAATGTATGTTTCCCCTTTAAATACATATCAGTATCCAATCGATTTATTGGCCAGGACTGTACTTAGCTTTTAAAGTCATAGCATCAAATCTGCAGGAGGAATAGTTTTCTTTTGCTCTATTCTTTTCTACTTCTTTTTCACAACTCCTCCAAGAGCCCTGAACTGCAGGGACTCCTCATGGCTATTTATCCACTCCTCTTAGTATCTGCATTTTAGATTTTGAAATTCAAAGTTCAACATTCCAATAAGCTTCAAGTTTAAACAAACAAAAAAGAACAACCATGCAGACAGTGCATTGTATATAAATCCACACAGGCCACATTGGTTGGAAAGACTTGGTATAAATGGCATATATACCTGCAGAGAACGTGTCACATTTTGATAGTTTTCTGTAGTACTATAAGTCCACACTCTTATCTATTCTTATCCCTGCTGTCCTCCATGAGAAATATCCACAAATAGAATATGCAGAAATGTTTTTTTATCCAGCGCTAAACAGGCTAAAGAATGAGAGAGCGGCATGAAGAGAAGACAGCTACCACACTATCAAATGAGATAATATGCGGGAAACATGTGCTCTGATCTGTGATGTTCTGGCATGTATTAATAATAGGATTGACACAATCCATTTCGCAGAGCAGGGCTTTCTCAAAATACCCTTAAATTGCCCTGGAGGAGCGTGACCATTGTCCTTGTGCTGTAAGTTGCTGGTGGGGACAGGTATGACGTCGTAAAGAAGAAAATGAAGGAAACTGAGAATAGGAGAGGATGCTGTCAACTGCTGGAACAAATAAGGGACACATAGATAGGTAGTGGCCACTTCTGGCATTAATACGTTAAGTCTTAATTCTTAAAGAAATTCCTAAAATTCTGAATTTTGATTTAAAAAGAGAAAATGGTGAGAATTGAAACTGATAGAAGATTTGAGAGATAATAACCATATCGTGTTGGAGTTTGTTAAAAAACGGAACGCTCACCCCTTTCCCAAACCCTTGCTCTCACCTTAGAAGTGTGAAAGGTTAAAGTAACTAGTTCTCTTAGAAGAAGGGTGGAGTGTTACTGTGAGTAGGTACTTTGCACACAGTGTATAATTTAGGCCATAATAGTCCTTGTTATGCCAAGAGATGCTAAAGCTGAAACTCCAATACTTTGGCCACCTCATGCGACGAGTTGACTCACTGGAAAAGACTCTGATGCTGGGAGGGATTGGGGGCGGGAGGAGACGGGGACGACAGAGAATGAGATGGCTGGATGGCATCACCGACTCGATGGACATGAGTTTGAGTGAACTCCGGGAGTTGGTGGTGGACAGGGAGGCCTGGCGTGCTGTGATTCATGGGGTCGCAAAGAGTTGGTCATGACTGAGCGACTGAACTGAACTGAACTGATGCCAAGAGAATGCACTGGTCATAGAAAACACTCTTTTCAACAACACAACAGACAACTTTACACATGGACATCAATCATCAAATGGTCAATACCGAAATCAGATTGATTACATTCTTTGTAGTTTGTAGTTGAAGTTGGAGAAGTTGTATACAGTCAGCTAAACCAAGACCAGGAGCTGAATGTGGGTCAGACCATCAGCTTCTTGTAGCAAAGTTCAGGCTTACATTAAAGAAAGTGGGGAAAAACCAGTAGGCCAGCCAGGTATGATTAAAATCCCTATGGATACACAGTGGAGGTGATGAATAGATCCAAGGGATTCGATCCAATAAACAGAGTGCCTGGAGAACTATGGACAGGGATTTGTAATATTGTACGGAAGGCAGTGAACAAAACCATCCCCCCAAAAAAAGAATAGCAAGAAGGCAAAGTGGTTGTCTGAGAAGGTTTCACAAGTAGCTTAAGAAAGAAGAGAAGCAAAAAGCAAAGGAGAAAGGGAAAGGTACACCCAACTAAATACAGAGCTCCAGAGGACAGCAAGGAAAGACAAGAAGGCCTTCTTCTATGAACAATGCAAAGATAGAGAGGAAAACAGAAGGGGAAAAGATTAGAGGTCTCTTCAAGAAAATTAGGAATATCAAAGGAAACTTTCATCCCAAGATGGGCACAATAAAGGACAGAAATGGTAAAAACCTAACAGAAGTAGAAGACATCAAGAAGAGATAGAAAGAATACACAGAAGAACTGAACAAAAAAGATCTTAATGACCCTGATAACTATGATGGTGTGGTCACTCACCCTGAGCCAAGAATGCTGGAGTGTGAAGTCAAGTGGGCCTTAGGAAGCACTGCTGTCAATAAAGCTAGTGGACGTGATGGAATTCCAGCAGAACTATTTAAAATCCTAAAAGATGATGCTATCAAAGTGCTGCACTTATGTCAATTATATAATCTAATTTGGAAAATCCAGCAGTGGCCACAGGACTGGAAAAGGTCAATCCTTATCCCAGTTCCCAAGAAAGGCAGTACTAAAGAATATTCAAAGTGAAATGAAGTCGCTCAGTCATGTCTGACTCTTTGCGATCCCATGGACTGTAGTCTACCAAGCTTCTCTGTCTATGGGATTTTCCAGACAAAAGTACTGGAGTGGGTTGCGATTTCCTTCTCCAGGGGATCTTCCTGATCCAGTGATCAAACCCAGGTCTCCTGCATTGCAGGCAGACGCTTTACCCTCTGAGCCACCAGGGATTGCATTCATCTCCCATGCCAGCAAGGTTATGCTAAAAATCCTGCATGCCAGGCTTCAGTATTACATGAACCAAGAACTTCCATATGTCTAATCTGGGTTTATAAAAGGCAGAGGAACCAGAGATCAAATTGCCAACATTTGCTTGATCATAGAGAAAGCAAGGGAATTCCAGGAAAAAATCTACCTCTGATTCACTGACTATGCTAAAGCTTTTGACCTTGTGGATCAACAAACTGTGGAAAACTCTTAAAGAGATGGGAATACCAGACCATCTTACCTATCTCCTGAGAAGTCTGTATGCCAATCAAGAAGCAATGGTTAGAACCTCGTATAGCTGTTTATTGTCACTGATTTATTTAACTTATATGCAGAGCATGCCATGAGAAATGCAGGGTTGGATGAGTTACAAGCTGGAATCAAGATTGCCTGGAGAAATATCAACAACCTCAGATATGCAGATGATACCACTCTAATGGCAGAAAGTGAAGAGGAACTAAAGAACCTCTTGATGAGGGTGAAGGAGGAGAGTGAAAAATCCAGATTAAAACTAAATATTAAAGAAACTAAGATCATGGCATCCGGTCACATCACTTCATGGCAAATAGAAGGGGGAAAGTTGGAAACAGTGACAAATTTCCTCTTCTTGGTCTCTAAAATCACTGCGGATGGTGACTGCAGCCATGAAATCAAAAGACATTTGCTCCTTGGAAGAAAAGTTATGACAAACCTAGACAGCATATTAAAAAGCAGAGACATTACCGACAAAGATCTGTCCAGTCGAAGCTATGGTTTTTCCAGTAGTCATGTATGGATGTGAGAGTTGTACCATAAGGAAAGCTGAATACTGAAGACTGATGCTTTTGAACTGTGGAGTTGGAGAAGACTCTTGAGAGTCCCTTCGACTGCAAGGAGATCAAACCAGTCAATCTTAAAGGAAATCAACACTGAATACTCATTGGAAGGGTTGATGCTGAAGCTGAAGTTCCAATACTTTGGCCACTTGATGCAAAGACTCATTGGAAAATGCCCTGATGCTGGGAAAGACGAAAGACTGAAGACAGAAGGAGAAGCAGGCAACAGAGCATGAGATGGTTGGATGGCATCACCAATTCAATGGACATGAACTTGGGCAAACTCCGGGAGATGGTGACAGATAGGGAAAGCTGGTGTGCTGCAGTATATGGGGTCATAAAGAGTCGGACACAACTTGCAACTGAACAACAAAAACAACAATCCTCAGAGTAAACATTATCCTCTTTTTCAGTAGGGTTTCCTCCATTTAGAGAGGACAAGGCAGTTATTCAGTGAGCCCCCTGAGTTCACTGAGTAAAGGTAGGTGGGCTACAGCAGACGGGGAGGCAGACCTCTATCATGGATCACTTGGATTAAAGACCTAGTTTGTTTCCTCAGTGACTCTCAATGGGGTTAAGCTGAGAGGGGCTCACGAAGCATGTTTCTCTTCATCAGTGAGGAAATCAGCTATATAACTGGTGGTTGTGGAGAAATAAATGCTGAAAAGCCATTGCTATCCAATTTATCTTTTAAAACATTTATGAAAGCAAAACACATTTAAGAATATTTTTTGAAATGATGAAAATCATCTCTGGACCATATCCATCATCTGCTGTTAGTATCTGATGCATTTTTTGAAAAGGTTTTTCTTATGTGTTTTGATATGATGATACAGAATACAGAGTCTTATATTCTCTTTTCCCCACTTAACATAATGTCATAAGTATGTCATTTTATATTGTTTCAATGGAAAGATTTTAAGTACAAGAGTATGGTGACATATTAAAACTTGCTTTTTATGGATCTGTTTTCACACTTCTAGGTATCACTAACCTGGATGGAGGTTAACAGTGTCCCCTGCCATGCTTCTAATTTTCCATCTTGGAAGCTAGCCAGTTGTGTTTGCAGTCCATACTTGGCATTTATCCTGACTGACCTCCTTGCATATTTTGTCACTGTGCTATTTATGTTAATGTCTACTTTCTCAAATATGTCTCTCAATTTCTGTTTCTCTAGTTGGCTCTTAATACATATTTGAAATAAATGTCATAAAATAAATAATGATATCTTATTTATCTTTGCATTTTGTAGTCTCTTAGATATAAAACATTATCAAACCTTTAAATAGCCTTTAAAAAGTAGATACTTCTCTCCACACACAAAATAATAATGAATGAAAATGAAAGAAATCAAATTAAAAAAGGAAATACTTTTGGTTCCATGATCTGAAACTCCAAAAATATGGTACAACCCAACAGAAATGAAAGATTCTAAAATACACAAATTTGACTACATAGTCATAACTATTACAATGTGCAAGTCTGATGTTCTATGAGTCTTTCTACATCAACCCACAGGCTGTAACTCAACCTTTCTTTTGCTTTTGTCTTATCTACTAAGTGGACTGTTCTTTTTTGTAGAAGTTAAACATACACTGCTGTGAGAAAATGGAAACTGGAATTAGAACAGAAAGTTATACGAAAACTTAAATGAGTTAAAATCTCTAGTCCAGATGTGAAAGGATCTTTGTTTTCAGAAAAAGGAGGAAAATGTGATCTCTAGAAACCACAGAAGGATATGCTTGAGATCTCCTAAAAGGTGGTGTTTTAGAAACACAACTAAGAAAGGTGATCACTAAAAAGAGAAAAAGAAGGGTGAGTGGTAGGTCCAGCAGGGTTATTCATGAATAAACCAGACCAGTTCAATGTGTACTGGCTGAGAGACCCAACTCAAGAGAAGTTCAAAGGCCCTTAAGGTTTTGGTTGACCAAATACAGTACCTAATGAGGAACTAATGGCACGAGACATCTGTTTAAAACATTAAAATGTCCTCAGGTGTATTAGTAGAATATGATGACACACCAGTGGAAGGAGGATCTCTGCTGTCCTCTGAACTGTGTACTCCATTTTGAGTGGTATGGTCTATTCTAGGTGCCATATTTTGAAAGAGATATGTCAAATATAAGAATATTATTGGTGGGAATAACAAAATTAGAAATTAAGAAAAATGTTTGAGATAATGGAATATTTAACCTGGGACAGGAGAGCACAGCTGTTTTCAGATGCTTGAAGGGATGTTCAGTTCAGAAGGATGTTAGAGAAGATAAAAACTTAATTGTTTGTCTACAGAAATACAATCATTACATGGAGGTTACAGGGATGCAGTTTTGCTTCATTGTAACCGATGGCTTTCTAACAACTAGAGCCTACCCTACTGTAACACTGGAAGAGCCTTGTCAATGGAATGTTCAAGCAAAGTCTTTAAGTCCACATCAAATATCATATAAAAAGATTCATGTATTAAGATGGCAATCAGACCAGCTGGTCTCTAGGGCTTCTGCTTATTATAATTCTAAGTTAGTTGTTCAGAATTTAGGACCCATTTTCCTACAGAATCCAAATGTATATTTGTATCCAATGTCTAAAAAGTTTATTTTACCCACAGTGTCTTTAATTCTTTAATTGACCTGAGACCAAGGAACAGATATGAAGGATAACAGTTCAGAGAGCAGTATATGAGGGAGGAGGGGTAGGGATCATTCACCTTCCCTTTGCAGGGAGAAGTCTAGCATAAAGGCATAGTATGGAATCACTAAGGAAACATTCTAAAATCCACGTGACAGATCTCAGTCATGTCTTAGGAGAAAAGTAACTCCTTGAACTAATCCCCAAATGACTGATAGCCTTTCACTTGCTAGCTGTGCTGTGTGATCAGAGGTATTTTCTTCTGTGAAATGGGGCTAATAATACTTCCAACAATATAAATAAACAAGAAATGATTAACAACTTGTGGGAATCAAATGAAATAATGGATATACTATGCCTGGCAGAGTACTGGACACATACTAGTCACTTGCTTCCCTGGTGGCTCAGAGGTTAAAGCGTCTGCCTGCCCACAAGAAAGAACCTTCCTACAGTATGCGTGCATACCTTTTCCACTTTTCAAAGAACTTCCACATATATTATCTCATTTGATTCTTATAATAATCCCATCATTAGGCAATGTAGGTATAATACCCACATTTTACAGAGGAGGAAACGATGATTGGAATAAATGGCCAGTTTGGCTTCTCATTTAATAAATATTTCTAGTGACAATGAGCACACCACTCTACAGAACAACTAATTCTATCATGAAAGCTAATGAAAAGAACAAAATGTTGGAGAGTTTCAAAATCGGTACTCAAGGTAACATGCTCCACCTGTCAACTGGCAAATATTATAAGTACGGTGCACGTGCTATCAAGAGCAGTGTGAGATCGCTGGTAGTGAGAATGAAAATTTGTATAACCTTTGGAAAAAGCAATTCCTGTATATGTGTTGAGAATCTTGGCTATATTCTTCACTTGGCCTCATAATTACCCATTGAAGAATCTATTTTAAGAACATCGTTAGAAACAATGAGAAAGTCTGATGTACAGAAGTGCTGATTAGAATACAGTTTCTAGCAGTGAAAAACTAGAAATGCTCTAAATGGTAACCGCTCAATGAGAAAGACATAGAACAAGCTGTAAAGACAGTGTCCCCGTGATAAGGAATCAGATTGTATAATCAGACCCACTGGATTAAAATTCCTATCCTGCCACTTACTGACTGTGTCTGGGCTTTTTATATAGGCTAAGTAATTCTTAATTAACCCAGCTAAAAATGGGGGTGATGATGTATATATTTTAGACAGCTGTTAGGAAAATTACTTATAATATTGAATAGAAATTGTTTAAAAGCTGTTACTATGATCATTCAGTTTCAGTTCAGTTCAGTTCAGTCACTCAGTCATGTCCGACTCTTTGCGACCCCATGAATACAGCACACCAGGCCTCCCTGTCCACCACCAACTCCCGGAGCACTCAAACTCATGTCTATCAAGTCGGTGATGCCATCCAGCCATCTCATTCTCTATTGTCCCCATCTCCTCCCACCCCCAATCCCTCCCAGCATCAGAGTCTTTTCCAGTGAGTCAACTCGTCACATGAGGTAGCCAAAGTATTACAGTTTCAGCTTTAGCATCAGTCCTTCCAATGAACACCCAGGATTGTTCTCCTCTAGAATGGACTGGTTGGATCTCCTTGCAGTCCAAGGGACTCTCAAGAGTCTTCTCCAACACCACAGTTCAAAAGCATCAGTTCTTCGGCGATCAGCTTTCTTCACAGTCCAACTCTCACATCCATACATGACCACAGGAAAAACCATAGCCTTGACTAAACGGACCTTTGTTGACAAAGTAATGTCTCTGCTTTTTTATATACTATATATGGTAATTATGCCACTTATTAAATGTTGAGTATAATGCTAGGTGTTTAACAAACATCTTTTAAAATACTCTATACTCACTGTAGAGATGAGTTAACCGAGGGGAACAGATTGGCTAAGTAGCTTTCCCAATTCATATAGATGTGCTGGGATTTGAACCCAAGCAGTCTGACTCTGGACCCATGCTCTAATCAAGGATATACTTACTACCTTCCATTCTATGAAGTACTTTTTATGTCTCTCTCACACAAACATACATATACATCATATTAGACACACACATTGGAAAGATGTTTAGAGATAGTTTTACCTATGTACAACCGGTTTTTGAAAACAGAATACCAAGTTGTATACATGATACGACATCTACATACCTGCAAATAAAAGGGGCTGAAAATTGATATGATTACCTCTGGGCAGTGCTAGTACAGGTGGATTTTATTTTTGATTCCGCAGACATTTCTGTGCTAACTTTTCAACTGAAAACATGTGCCACTTTGTAAACAAGATTAAAAGAGACCATAAATATAAGTGAAAGTAATTCAAGGAAGATGTAAGAATAGGTTTTCATAGACAGGTGACCCTTTCTCTAATTCTAGCAGTAGAGTCTACTAGATATCCTGAGTAACCTTCTTTCAGAAAGTGACTACAAGCACAGGGGTAAAATGAGAAAGCAATGGGACATAAACACCTACATGTGTCCGAAATGGGGTGGGTGCAGGAACCGCTGGGGTGGGAACCGGCTCTGGCTGGATAACTGTTTCAGCTGTAACTGCTCCATCTTCCTCCTCAGGAGGTTTCTGATGGGCACAGCGACCAATGTCTGCGTTTTTGAAGGATACAGGCTGTGCAAAGTCCATAGGGCTAAGGGAACATAATAAAAATTCAATACTTTCCCTTATTTTTCATTGTCCTGCTTCCCTCCCATTACATCACATTTCCCCTTTCCCCTTTTAAAGGTCATCAGTGTAATTAAACAAAAATTTGACTTGAAGATCTTCATTGTTTCCCCTCTCCCCCAGCCCATGGTTTTGGATAATGTAGATGCAATAGCGATCCTTCTATGAAAAAAAAAAATAGTAACAAGGAGATTCACTTACACAGAGTTGATAACAAGGTTCCATATACAGCCTTCAAAGGGAGGAATATTTCTGAGTGGTGAAGGTAGAAATTCAGGTGGAGCGCCCCCAATGAAAAGCTTTTTAACTTCTATTGCCTGTTCTACTGTCAGATTTTGCATATGTTTTCTGTCTTCATCCACTTGAACAGTAAACATGCTGATAAAATATTGAAAGTAAACAAGTGTAAAACACACAGTGTCCTATGCAACCAGAAATCAAACTTTTTCCCGCCACCCTGCACCCCTTCTTCCAGTAGCTTTTAAGAGAGCCAAATCTGATGATCAGGAATTTGTCACTTAGCAAATGATATTGTTTCTCAGCATTTTGTCCCTCTGCCTCCCTTGTTAGATCTCCTAGAGAGTTTCTTGAAACAAGGCAGTGGTGTAGCTACAGCATTAGCCTCTGGTGGTGTTGACAACAGTGTCCTACGCATGGGCCGGTGGAGTGGAAGCTTCTGTATGGGGTTGTAATGTCTAATCGGATGAGGCTCAGTCGGTTTAGCACAGCATGGGGTCACGTTTTGTTTGGCTCTTTATTTCTTGGTTTGTGCCAGCTATTATCTTCTTGCTAGGGGACAAACTGTACTCCTGAGAGCTTAGATTGTAGGAATCAACAGCAAACACTTACAGGGTGTTTTATAAAGAATGTAGCTGCTGGCTTTTGAATGGAAGAGGCAGGCTAGAACGCCATGCTAACTGTTCTCTGCAATGATTTTCTTTAGTTGCTGTTTCATTAACGTCCTTAATTTGCCTATGAGAGATAACTTACACATTACGAATTGAGAACCTCATGCTACTTATCCACTCTGTGGATCCTGCGGAAGGGAATCAGGAGGCAAAGAATTCTGCTGATGAAAATGACCAAAGGCGTTTTCTCTTTTGTTCTAGAAGCAGGTTTTAAACTTCAGTTCCAAGAGTCAGCATGGGGCTCTTAGTCATAAGTGTTGGTCAACAGCCCAAGGATCATAAATGGGGATTACTACAAACTAATTCACATCTGGAGAGAAAATCTGAAATATTTAGGCAGCAAACTCAGTTCTAAAATGTTATGTTACTTGATTTTATAAAGAAGAAAAACCACACATAGAGTTAGAAACAATAAATCAGGGCAAAGATGTTCTGAAATGTCACTGAACAACTGGTCCACGTTGGGACAATTCAAATGTAAGAGAATAGAACAAAGAACAGATATTGTTGTAGCTTAAAATTTCAGAGACATCTTTTTAACAAACATCTTTTAAAAAACTCTATATTTACTGTACAGATGAGCTAACTGAGGGGAACAGATTGGCTAAGTAGCTTTCCCAATTCATACAGATGTGCTGGGATTTGAACCCAGGCAGTCTGACTCTGGACCCATGCTCTTATCAAGGATATAGTTACTACCTTCCATTCTATGAAGCATTTTTTATGTCTCTTTATTGCTCAGGAGGTATGCAGGGAGCAGATTGGATTTAGTTTCAAAGACAAAATAGGGGGAACGATATATTGATGTTTTGCCAGACTCTGGAAGATTGTGTTGGCAAAATTCAAGAGTTCAACCTTATTGCTAAGAATGTGGGTGGTTTTATGAGACTTTTAGAAAACCACTCACTTCTGGATATGTGTGACTCATTGAGAAGTACCCCTCATACTCCCTCTTTTTTTTTTTTTTTCCATTTGCTGAAAGTAATCTCCTATATGCCAGTGTTCCTCGGGGTTTGAATGAAGGGTTTAAGCCACTATTAAATACAGTCCGAGGAAAGCAAATCTCTGCTTTTGATTAGAATTTTTAAAGATCCAGAGGCTCTCCTCTTTCTCATACGGACTCTCTCTAGTCCGGTTCTGCCCCTAAAGACCGCAACAATGGCCCTTTCTTACTGGATCACAGGGTGGAGATGTAGAGTGAGCATGAACTTTCAGAAGAAACAGACTGGACTTAAGCACTAGTATGAACTACCTGCCAATGCAGGAGACAGAAGAGATACAGGTTCCATCCCTGGGAAGATCTCCTGGAGGAGGAAATGGCAACCCACTCCAGTATTCTTGCCTAGAGAATCCTCATGAACAGAGGAGCCTGGCAGGCTACAGTCCATAGAGTCACAGAGTCGGACACAACTGAAGTGACAGCATGCATGAAAGCTTACTAGCTGTGTGACCTTGGGTTAGTTATTTAATCTTGCTCAGTCCCATTTGATTCTTTTATAAAAGGAGGATAAGAACCCCTACTCTGAACCATGGAAAACATTAACTAAGGCATTGCACTGAGGTTGTATTACTTAATAAGGACACTGTTAAAAGACTACAGTTGAATCCAGTTTGTATTTTACAACCTAGGAGCATCAAACCTAGGTCATTTATTTAGTACTTTGTAAAGAGGGATATTACATGTCCTTTATGATTCTGGTGTGTTTTTCAAGAAGTATTTATTCAAAAATTCTTTACTGTGAACCTACTATGCCCAAAAAGCATTATAAGAATCATTACAACACTATTAATATTGTGATATGTCAGATGCATTTCCTTAAAATTTCAATAGTTGAATCTTGAAGTTTTATAATATTTTATTACTTATATTCAGTTTATTTGTATGAAAAATTGATCAAAGATTTTTTTTCTCAAATCACTATCAAATGAACTGCATATATGGTAAAAGATATTAAGAGAAATGCCCTGAAATTTACAATTTACATGAGAAGCAAACCCTGAAATTTTTAAATTGAACATATTTTGAATGGTTAGAAAGAAATAACTGGGTTGCAGTATTCAAATCTTGGTCCCATTCTGGAAACCTCAAATTACTCCTGAAATATTTGCTCCAACTTTGTGGTCTTTAGCCTAATTCTGTACCTGTGTGAAGAATGTTTTCATGGAGAATACCTATGTGCCTAAGTTTCTACTCCAGGCTCTTAGGGTTTACTGTTTTTATCCAGTTAGAACTACTGGCCATTTAGGTGGACTTCAGGAGGAAGATCAGAGGGCCAAGCAGTTATAAAAGGCAGAGGATCACCGGAGTACTACAGAATTAGACACCAAAGTAAAGAAGGTGAAATTTTTGCAGAGGAAGGAGTAGAGAAGGAAAGAAAATGAGAAAGGAAGAGTAAAAAGACTAAATACTGAAAAGCTTGCCTCTCAATTTGGTAAAAACCTACTAATTTTATGAGGTGGTATTAAAGGTATAACAACAGACTGGTTCCAAATAGGAAAGGGAGTACGTCAAGGTTGTGTATTGTCACCCTGCTTATTTAATTTATATGCATAGTACATCATGAGGAACGCTGGGCTGGAAGAAGCATAAGCTGGAATTAAGATTGCCGGGAGAAATATCAATAACCTCAGATATGTAGATGACACCACCTTATGGCAGAAAGTGAAGAGGAACTCAAAGGCCTCTTGATGAAAGTGAAAGAGGAGAGTGAAAAGGTTGGCTTGAAGCTCAACATTCAGAAAACAAAGATCATGGCATCTGGTCCCATCACTTCATGGGAAATAGATGGGGAAACAGTGGAAACCGTGTCAGACTTTATTTTTCTGGGCTCCAAAATCACTGCGGATGCTGATTGCAGCCAGGAAATTAAAAGACGCTTGCTCCCTTGGAAGGAAAGTTATGACCAGCCTAGATAGCATATTAAAGAGCAGGGACATTACCTTGCCAACCAAGGTCCGTCTAGTCAAGGCTATGGTTTTTCCTGTGGTCATGTATGGATGTGAGAGTTGGACTGTGAGGAAGGCTGATAGCCGAAGAATTGATGCTTTTGAACTGTGGTGTTGGAGAAGACTCTTGAGAGTCCCTTGGACTGCAAGGAGATCCAACCAGTTCATTCTAAAGGAGATCAATCCTCGGTGTTCATTGGAAGGACTTATGCTAAAGCTGAAGTTCCAATACTTTGGCCACCTCATGCGACGAGTTGACTCACTGGAAAAGACTCTGATGCTGGGAGGGATTGGGGGTGGGAGGAGATGGGGAAGACAGAGAATGAGATGGCTGGATGGCATCACCGACTCGATGGACATGAGTTTGAGTGAACTCCGGGAGTTGGTGATGGACAGGGAGTCCTGGCGTGCTGTGGTTTATGGGGTCGCTAAGAGTCGGACACGACTGAGTGACTGAACTGAACTGAACTGATTAAAGGTATTAAAATTACCATCTTTTCCAAAGTTTGAAGAAAGGAAACAACTGACATCTACAGTCTAAATAGTGTTGGAATAAAGCAAGTATTTCCAAGTTAACAAGAGTATCATCATCAACATCAAGTAATACAAACCTCTGAGGTCACAATCAGGGTAACAGTAAATACCTAGCAAGCACAGATGGAGGTGCTAAAGTCAAGTATGCTGCTGCTGCTAAGTCACTTCAGTCGTGTCCGACTCTGTGCAACCTCATAGACGGCAGCCCACCAGGCTCCGCCGTCCCTGGGATTCTCCAGGCAAGAACACTGGAGAGGGTTGCCATTTCCTTCTCCAATGCATGAAAGTGAAAAGTGAAAGTGAAGTCGCTTAGTCGTGTCCGACTCTTTGCGACCCCATGGACTGAAGCCTCCCAGGGTCCTCTGTCCATGGGATTTTTCAGGCAAGAGTTCTGGAGTGGGTTGCCATTGCCTTCTCTGGGTTTAAATCCTGCCTGTTATTTCCTAGCTATGTGATTTGGGGTAGTGAAAGTGAAAGTCACTCAGTCGTGTCTGACTCTTTGTGACCCCAGGGACTATACAGTCCGTGGAATTCTCCAGGCTAGGATACTGGAGTGGGTAGCCTTTCCCTTCTCCAGGGGATCTTCCCAACCCAGGAATCGAACCCAGGTCTCCTGCATTGTGGGCAGCTTTTTTACCAGCTGAGCCACATTAGTTAATATTTCCTCATCTGTGATGAAAGGATATGAATACATGTCTCATATATATTTAGAATAACTAACAGACATAATTTTTGTAGTATTTGACACAGGGCATGCCATAAAATTGATATGAAGCATTAAAATATGTTTCCAGGTGATGTTCTTTGGGTCATTAGTGATCTCCGGTTAATCAGTTAATTGAAGCACTTGCTTAAAGGATAGGTGATAATTGTTTTTTGACCTCAGAGTGCTGAATGAGACATTATGGTGGCAAATGAGCTCTAGCTTTGCCACAGAGTGTAGTGACAACACACTAATATGTCTAATACATTATCCTTTAATTAATAGAGAATGGCACAACAGTTTGTTTACATGGCCAATTAACTGAATGACCAGTTTTCAGGGATGTACTATACCGAGCTTAATCAAATAAAAGTTGGATTGATGGCCAACAGATGTGAAGCTGGCATACTAAAATACCCTTCTTGAAGAGACACCTGTTAAAAGGACACCTTAGCATAACATGAAAATGCACTTGGGTATGTCAGAATCCTTTCTCTACAAAATAACATATTTTGGATGATTTTTTGGCCAACTATATTTCTCAGATCTGCATTTGCTTCTTGAAATTATTTAAAAACCTTAAAAAGTTTTTCCTACAATGAGAAGGACTAACATTTGGCAAAGGACCTGATTTAAAGTCTAGAAGACTTGCAAAATCAGTATTCTAGAGCATTCCTTAAGGTTCAAATGAGAAAATTCAGTTTGCATTTCTCTTCAGAGACCCTGATTGCAATATGTGCCTAGAAGATTAGTAAAT
The DNA here is from genome assembly GCF_049115385.1 of Moschus berezovskii. NCBI lineage: Eukaryota > Metazoa > Chordata > Mammalia > Artiodactyla > Moschidae > Moschus > Moschus berezovskii. The sequence goes on along the minus strand of NC_142469.1, from coordinate 74,783,876 downwards.
GTTCTTAGTTTGTCCAAATATTGGTCCCTCATTTGTCTTAATCATGGTTTCTAAACATTTCAGTTAGTAGATACTCCATAATTGACTGAGCATCAATTCAGCCCAAAAGATAATGCTCTATACAACAGAAAAATGCAAAGCAAGGAAAGTTTCTTTACTTACAAGACACTCTTATTACTTATTTAAACTATTGTCCACACAAGAGGATGATTAGAAAATGGTGGTCTTTAAGTACAGAAAAACATCTGCTTGCTTGAACTTTTGCTATACCTTCATACTATTATATTTAAAAGTATTCTCTATGTCTTGAGGTTTCATCAAGTTTGATTTCCAGTTCTTTTCTATGTTTTCAGTCTAATAAATGGACCGTTGGCTTGGAGGTCTGAAGTCTCTGGGCTTCTGTTTTTCTCTAATTGTCTTTCTAAATTCACTGTGCTTGTGTGCTTAGTTGCTAAGTCATGTCTGACTGTGACTCATGAACTGTAGTCCACCAGGCTCCTCTGTCCATGGGATTTTTCAGGCAAGAATACTGGAGTGGGTTGCCATTTCCTTCTCCAGGGGATCTTACCCACCCAGCAATAGAATGTGCATCTCCAGTGTCTCCTGCATTGCAGGTGGATTCTTTACATGCTGAACCATCAGGGAAGCCCCTTACCTGAGCTGTCATACACTTTGATGGAAAAAAAAAGTCAAACAACAAATGACTTCCTCAATAAAGTAAGTATAAAGTACTTCAGCATTCTGAAAACATGAGACATCAGCTCATAACACCAACAGCCAATTCCCTGACTCAGGGCTGGGAAGCAAGTGCTCTGGTGGATCAGCAGAGAGGCAGCCTCTGTGCACTGATGGCAAGATAGAAGCCTCTGCCCTCTCTCAACTCTGGTCCCTCACAGAGCTGTGGCGCAGGGACCCTGCACACCTTGGCAGGGGCCAGGCGTGAGGCCCGCACAGAACAGCACTCTGTGGGTCCTGCAGCTGCTGCCCTGCTCTGTATTTGTGACAGATTTCTAAGCAGCTGCCATAACTGCTTTGGAACCCGAATGAAATGGCAGCTGCCAAAGGCTGCGGGCCCCAGCTGAGCTGCTCTGCACGTTTCACCACCCACATATGCCTTATTTGAGAAGAGAGTATTTGAGGGGTGCGGAGGGAGAGATTTTTCTTAGCTATGGCTTCAGAAGATGCATTTGGTTTTCCAGAGGTGGAGAGGAGAGTGGCTCAGCAGAAAAAAATGTTAAGAATAAAACTCCTAAGGGTCAAGGTAAATGAAGTTCCCAAAGTATGAAATATAAAGAAGATAAAATTTAACTACTTGACATTTCAGCAATGTGTCGTCTGTCCACACACACAAAGGTCCAGTTAAGGACTTAAGGCGAGCAAAAAACTACGTGTCAGTTACGACAGTACAGTCAGTCGCCAGTACTATTGTTACCCTCTAGTTCTCTCCACATGAACAGAGTGTTCTCTCCCGTTGTGAAACAGACTCGGCTCCGGCTTGACAACAATTTTCCTCATTGTGCGTGCCCCTGTGGAGAGATGCACTTCCAGACGGCCCTTGTTCAGGAAGATCGCATAATAGACCTGCAACAGCAAATGGTTATCGAAGATGAAAGGAGTCTCATCTACGACTTGGCTTAGTTACCTGAAAGAACGGCAGATTCATCTGCTCTGAGAGCTTATCTGAGAAGTTAAGACTCAATATTTTCTTACAGAGTTTTTAAAGAAAATGGAAATAGCTTTACAATCACTTACCATTTTTGCTTGTTAGGTGACGTGGAAAGGGAGATAGTAAGAGAGCCATCTCTGCAAAGCAGATCTGTGATGCTGAAAGGAACAGCTGTGCTCGCATTGGGCTTCTAATTCACAAAACCCATCAGGAAACAAAGGGGGCTAATAAAACCCCTCTCCCTTGCATTCACAGATGGACAGCTAGCTTCTGGAAATCAGGTCTCACTCCCAACCCCAGGGCATTTTGAGTGTTTAATTTCAATTCCTTCTCCAGGCTGGTGGAATGGATTGCTATCACCAACACGTAACTTGTCTGCCACATTTAGAAAGAAGGCAGACAATTTTTCATCCACAAACACAACTGCTTTCTTCTTGCCACTGTCACTATGGCAACAGTGTGGTTTTTGAGATCAGTTTATGAACCCCAGGGAGCTTGAATGCAGTCCTCATCCCCAAAGCTGACACCACTGTGTGCTCCTTTTCTAGTGGAGCACGGGGCTACCTGCTACACACGATCACTTGGTCCTCCACGTGTCACCACAAGGTGGTGGAGATGGTTTCAGTCAAACATTACAACGTCTCCAACAGTTTACAAAATCAGCTGTGCTGCTGTGTGTCCAATGCAAAATGGCCAGAGGACCTGGATTAGTGTCGCTATCCATCAGAAAGGGGCAACTGCTATTTAAGCACTCAATTAAAGTTTTCTTTTTAGCTGATTGAGGTCTCAAACCCTGTTAGCAGAACATAATCACAAATGACCCTGTGGGTATCAAAACTGGTAGCTTTGAAAAATAAAGTATGTCATTTAACCAGTTTGATTCTACAACAGAAATGGATTAATATTGTTTCCTCTTTCAGACAGCAATAACAGTGAGATTTTAAAACAGATATTCATTGAAATGTTGAAGCATTAACATGTCATTTCTAATTTGTACTATAGTACTTAATATTTTCTCATTTTAATTGTTTTAATGAAAAAGTTTTATTTTAAGAACTATCCTGACAACTGATGATTCAAGCCTATTTATTTGGTTCTGATGAGGAGAAATCTGAAACTGAGAGGTGGTATTTAATTACTTGACTGTGATTCAGGGCACAGATATCCTTTCGTGAAAATCTATCTCAGAATGTTTGATCTGGTCCTTTAATTATAATAACTGGCTTATTATTTAAATTTATTATAATAAATTTTTTGTTTTTTGGATTAAAAGGCAAAGACTTTAGGAGAACATGTATTTTTATTATACTTATTCCGTACTTGTTATGCACAATATAAAATGAGATAAAACATTACTTCTCCCTCTAATTTTCAAAAAAATTTTTTTTCTTCCCAAAGAAATTCTTTCCTTCCTTAAGGTCATAGGTTATCCTTTTACATTTCTTCTAAACATTTTAAAGATTTTTCCTTTCATATTTAAGACTTTAATTCATTGGGAATTAATTTTTCTGTTTAACATGAAATAGAAATTACTTCTTTTTTTTTTTCTAAATGGATAACGAATTGCCCCAGAATCATTCACTGAAAGGTTCACTTTTTTCCCTGGTGATGTGCAATGCCACCTACTGCCAAATGTCATTTCCATCTATACTTGGCTCTCTCTTATGTTCCACTGACAGAGTTATCCATGTATTAATACTACACAACCATGATGCAAAACTGCTAGAAGAGTCTTCCAACTTATTCTATTTCATAACTTTCTTGGACTTTTCATACAAATTTTAGAATGTGTTCTGATTTACAAAAAGATAAGGTGGTATTTTCATTGAAGGCAAATCTACATATCATTTTATGGAGAATTGAAGTATTTTTAACACTAAGTCTTTCCATTAACATAATGACTTTATTAAGTAGTCTGTTATACATTTTCAATAAATTTTATAATTTTTCCAGTATAGGTCTTATGTTTGTTTTGTTATATTTCTTGTTAAATTATATATTTTTTCTTGTACTATATTTACTTATTCTTTTCTTACTGCATCGGCTAAGACCAGTATAGCAATAATATTTATCTTTTCTTGGGCTTGATTTTATAGGAAATGTTTATGTTTTTCTATCATCCTCTTTTTAATTTACTAAGTCTTTTGTTATTGTTATTTTTGATCAGGAATGGGTGTTTAGTTTAGCCTCAAGTGTTCTCTATGTCTATCAAGATGATTATATGATTTTCAGACTTTCTAATATCAAACCACCTTTGTGTTCTGTAGATAATGCAAGTTACTCATGGTTGTACATTTTTGGATTTCATTTGTCAGTATAGGTGAATGACATGAGGTACTGACCCTCCACACAGTCAAAAATCAAAGCATTACTTACAGATTGGCCCTCCCTTTACTCAGTTCCTCCATATCAGATATTCTGCATCCTCAGTTTCAATCAACCTTGGACCATGTAATACTGTTGTATTTACTATTGAAGAAAAAATTCACATACAAGTGGACCTGTGTGATCAAACTCATTTTTCAAGGGTCAACTGTATTTTGTTATTTTCTTTTTTTTGGTGGTGGGGAGAAAAGAATATTATTACATACTATTATTAAATAGTGGTTTAAGTTATTAAACTTTAAATGCTAAAAGTGATTTTAATAATCCTATAATCACAAACAATACAACCTGATTTCAGGGATGCATGCATATTTATAAAGGACATTTTTATAAAATACTCTATGCTTTGGCCATGGAAGACTAGGTAATTCCTAAGAATCCTTTCACTGAGAAAAACTAGATTAAAAGGAAAAAATGTGTTATCTTTAAAAGTATGATTGAAAGTACTGGAGGAGTATCCATGCAGTAAAGACTTATGGTGCCTAGATGTGGACAACTAAGAGACCTTTTAACAGAACTGAATGGCTAGGGGGTAGGAAAACAAGTTCACAGAGTGGACTCTGGGTAGGCTTTATTTTGATGTCACTACTGTCCACACCTCTGTTAGCTGTATTCTTTGTCTTCTCCTATCCAGGTCCATTCTTTGCTTTCTTGGTGTCCAGAGAAGGTGGAGCAGTCAGACACCAACAGACTGCATCATTTTAGCTAGTGAAACTGATCCAAAGGGAATTTAAATTTAAGGGTCTCCCATCTGGATATCTACAGAGTTGGTAGGAAACTGGACTTAGAAGAGAATACTAATACAATTTGAATATATTTTAAGCTTTCTCTCTTTATATGTTCAAACTCATATGATATATGGATGTAAATACAAGTGCGCCTAGACCGAGAATTGACCAACAGAAAAATCCTTGGGGAGATAACTGTCCTAAGAAGATGATAATAGAAATAAATGATACAAATTTTAAAAATATAAAGACAATTTATAAATCCTAAATGCCTCTCCTGAGTCTCTTTGTAAAATGATTGTTTTATATTAGCATTAGGGGAAATTCATTATTAATTAGGCATTGTATTTTTTATTGTTATTTTATTTTTATTGTATTAATTAGATGTTGTAATTACCTGTCCAGTTTGCCGTCGTTTTCTCCTAGGCGGAATGGGTGTCCCTCCACTTCCCAAGAGAATGATCCCAGACTCATTCTTGGTGCTGAAGGACAGATTGATTTCTGTTCCAACATCAATAGGCACAGGAGACAGCTCTACAAAACCAGGCTTGGGGAAGCTAACTGTGTAAACGTTCTTCAGGTAAAAGGAAAGAAGGGAAGAAAGCATTAGAACTGAAAGAACACTTAGTTTCTCCATCTCACTCAGCCTTCTCAGTGCACTCAAAGTTACTATGAAACATATTGTCATGCATGACAACTTAGAATGCATGAAAACTCAGTTACGCTTAAGAGCAACTGAAGAAATATTATTCCAAACTATAACATTTAATTTTCTGAACAGTTTAAGTTAAAATAAAACTTTGGGGTTCTGCTTTTATTCTAGAACTTTTGATTTGAAATATAAAAGACTATTACTGACTATCACTAATAGGCAACGTTTTCTTCTGATTTAAATCTATCTTGCTAAATCTTCCTTGAAAACACTCTCATTGATCCCTTGAATCCTTTTACCAACTAATTGCTCATGTTTTATAGCTAAGTCTGTCTGCATTTTTTCTCAGTGATGAGTTGAGGGTAAAGATGTTCATTGCTCAGTTCAGTTCAGTTCAGTCGCTCAGTCGTGTCTGACTCTTTGCGACCCCATGAATCACAGGACGCCAGGCCTCCCTGTCCATCACCAACTTTCGGAGTTCACTCAAACTCATGTCCATCAAGTCGGTGATGCCATCCAGCCATCTCATTCTCTGTCGTCCCCTTCTCCTCCTGCCCCCAATCCTTCCCAGCATCAGACTCTTTTCCAGTGAGTCAGCTTGTTGCATGAGGTGGCCAAAGTATTGGAGTTTCAGCTTTAGCATCAGTCCTTCCAATGAACACCCAGGATTGATCTCCTTTAGAATGGACTGGTTGGATCTCCTTGCAGTCCAAGGGACTCTCAAGAATCTACTAAATGTATAAAGACACTCTGGAGGAATTTTTTAAAAATCAGATACAATTTAAATTTTAAAAAATAAATCAAATATTTCATAGTTTAATTTTCTTAAAATGAAAACAGTATCAGTCTTTGCTGATACAATTGAAATAGTAACATTGTAGACAGTAACAAAGTACAAAAGGTAAGAGTGTAAAAATCACTCCCATCCCAAAGCTGTGTAGAAGCACATAACTTTCTATCGATATAATCCATTCATTCATGTATTCACGCAGCCATGCAGTCACTCACTTGTTTTATCTTTTACAACCTTGCCCCTTTCCTCTCCTCCTCTCTATAGTCATACTGAATCATGACAGGTACGTTCATTTGTAACTTATTTTTCTCACTTTACATGTGGGGGATATCTCTGTCAGTAAATTTAGATTTCAATCTCACTTTTAGTAGCAGGTCATTCCATTGTAGGAATGTGCAAGGATTTATTTAAGCAACCCCCTGTAGTTGGGCATTTATGGTGCTCAAAATATTCATTAGAAAAGTCCTGGATCTTGCTGGAGTGAAAACAAGGAATCTTTTAATGCAGGATATTTTCCCCCGCAGTTTTCCAGGCCAAGCTAAGTGACATAAATGTTGTAAAATGTATAATCTGTTTTCAATTCCAATTTTTAAATCATAGAGTCTTGGCTAGTTCAAATAAAACTACTGTGCAGATTTTTTAATATTTATCAAATATTTCAATTTCTGCTTCATATTTTAGTTGCAAATAATTCCTGGTTACTGAAAAATACTTTTACAGAACCATCATTTCCACGTATACAGGCTATTCATTTTCTGGACAGTTTTCCATTCTCATGTATATATCTTTTGCATGTGGATGAGAGTCAGACTTTGGAAGATTAAAACTCCGAGCAAAAAGAGGTCAATATGGATTCTTAGAGATTAAATTCTGTATGTACTTTCCTTTTTCATATTCCCAAGCTTCTCAGGGTGGGTGTCTATGGCTACTTGCAAGTCAGAGACTGTAACTTGGCACAATGAAGACCCCAAAAGTTCTGTTCCAGTCTTTAAACCTCATAGCTCAGTGGTGATTTTCTCTTTTTTCCCAAATCCCTTTGTCTCCCATCATAATGCTTTAAAATAATTTTAACTGGAGGAAGCAGCTAAAATGAATAGTTGGGTCATAATCAGGATAATTAAAATCTGTAAGTATGATATATTTACCATTTTATTTTTATTTGTGTTTAAAAAACTACTTATTTATTTGTTTATTTCTGGTTGCTCTGGGTCTTTGTTGCTGCGTGCTCAGTTTTTCTAGTTGCAGTGAGTTGGGGCTACTCTCGAGTTGCTGTGTGTGGGCTTCTCATTGAAGTGCCTTCTCTTGTCATGGAGCGTGTGCTCTAGGGCACAGGTTCAGTAGTTGTGGCGCACGGGCTTATGCTCTGAAGCATGTGGGACCTTCCTGGACCAGGGATGGAACCTGTATCCCCTGCATTGGCAGGCAGATTCTTAACCACTGGACTACCATGGAAGTCTGGCATTTTCTTTTTAAAAACAAACTCATTACTTTCAGAATTCCAGGTGGTGACTGCAGTGATAAAATTAAAAGATGCTTGCTCCTTGGAAGAAAAGCTATGATCAACCTACATAGCATATTAAGAAGCAAAGACATTACTTTGCCAGCAAAGGTCCATCTAGTCAAAGCCATGGTTTTTCCAGTAGTCATGTAGGGATGTGAGAGCTGGACTGAAAAGAAAGCTGAGCGCAGAAGAATTAATGCTTTTGAACTGGGGTGTTGGGGAAGACTCTTGAGAGTCCCTTGGACTACAAGGAGATCCAACCAGTCCTTCCTAAAGGAAATCAGTCCTGAATATGCATTGTAAGGACTGATGCTGCAGCTGAAACTCTAACACTTTGGCCATCTGATGTGAAGAACTGACTCATTTGAAAAGACCCTGGTGCTGGGAAAGATTGAAGGCAGGAGGAGAAGGGGGGACGACAGATGATGAGATGGTTGTATGGCATCACCAACTCGATGGACATGAGTTTGAGCAAGCTCTGAGAGCTGGTGATGGACAGGGAAGCCTGGTGTGCTGCAGTCCATGGGGTTGCAAAGAGTCAGACATGACTGAGCGACTGAACTGAATTGAAAAATTTACTAATATTTGATGATGATTATTATCGGATTTTATTGGGTTGATCAATAAGTTTGCTCAGGTTTTTTGGAACATCTTATGGAAAAGCCTAAACAAAATTTCTGGCCAATCAATAAAAGAGAGAAGAGCTGTGACTTGCGTTTCTCTCTCTTATGGGTTAGTACCTATTGAAGAGTCAGTGCAGAATAGTCAAGTGGAATCAGGGGCTGCTAGGCTGCTGTGGCAATAAAGAAAAAATACTGAAGATACTTGATTACAGGGGACTCTGCAGTCCTATCAAAGCCAAGTCTTTGCAGATGGTTCCCACTACATGCCATTTTCAAAGAAAAGGAGGCTTGACTTCTAAGCTGTGGACAAGATGTTAAATACTAACGATCATGGTATAAACTATTACTGGTTATTTGAGTAAACTCCTAACACATTCCAGAAAAAAATTAAGGTTGATAATAAAGCTATATAAAAGACAGGAAGGTAAACTAAATCTAATACGATGACATGATAACAAGGAAAAGACAAAAGTAGTGTTAGAAAGAAGAAAGAATCAGAAAAGAGATTAATATTAAAAAGTACATACTATGAAGTGCTATACATGTGGAAAGGTATTTTGGAATCTTTTATAATATTGTTTTCCTAAGTTTAATTGATCATGTTAATTTTTAGAAGTACTTCAATCTTGCTTTATCATTTATGCAGAGCTAATGCTAGGGTTGGGGCTTTCTGGTGGCTCAGTGGTAAAGAATCTGCCACCAGCACTGTTTACAATAGCCAGAATGTGGAAGGAACCTAGATGTCCATCAGCAGATGAATGGATAAGTAAGCTGTGGTACTTATAGACAATGGAATATTACTCAGCTATTAAAAAGAAAGCATTTGAATCAGTTCTAATGAGGTGTATGAAACTGGAGCCTATTATACAGAGTGAAGTAAATCAGAAAGAAAAACGTTAATACAGTATGCTGCTGCTGCTAAGTCTCTTCAGTCATGTCTGACTCTATGTGACCCCATAGACGGCAAGCTCCGCCATCCCTGGGATTCTCCAGGCAAGAACACTGGAGTGGGTTGCCATTTCCTTCTCCAATGCATGCAAGTGAAAAGTGAAAGTGAAGTCACTCAGTCATGTCCGACTCTTTGCAACCGCATGGATGCAGCCTACCAGGTTCCTCCGTCCATGGGATTTACCAGGCAAGAGTACTGGAGTGGGTTGCCATTGCCTTCTCTACCAATACAGTATATTAATGCATATATATGGAATTTAGAAAGATGGTAACGATGACCCTATATGCGAGACAGCAAAAGAGACAGAGATGTAAGGAACAGACTTTTAGACTCTGTGGGAGAAGGCAAGGGTGGGATGATTTGAGAGAATAGCATTGAAACATGTATATTATCATACATGAAATAGATCGCCAGTCCAGGTTCGATGCATGAGACAGGGTGCTCAGAGCTGGTGCACTGGGACGACCCTGAGGGGTGGGATGGGGAGGGAGGTGGGAGGGGTGGTTCAGGATGGGGAACACATGTACACCCATGGCTAATTCATGTCAATGTATGTCAAAAAACCACCACAATATTGTAAAGTAGTTAGCTTCCAATAAATTAAAAAAAAAAAAAGAATCTTCCTGCCAATGTAGGAGATATGGGTTCAATTCTTGGGTCAGGAAGATCCCCTGGAGTAAGAAATGGCAGCCCACGCCAGTATTCTTGCCTGGGAAATTCCATGGACAGAGGACCCTGTTGGGCTACAGTTCAAGGGGTCACAAAAGAGTTGGACACGACTTAGCGACTAAAGAACAGCAAGACTAGGGTCAGTAGGAATTTAAAACAGATTAACAAGGACTGGTCCCAGTAGTAGACCCAAACTAAGTAAGTGAAATCTGATATGAAGGCATTTAGGAAGCCATTAAGAAGAGACCAACCTCCAGTGAACATCCTTTGGTAACACCAACATAATCAGGGCTGCTAAGTATATTATACGGAGTTCTTGAAATTTCAATATCTTTGAGGCAACCAGAATATTTCTTCACATTTACTTCTGGCCTGTTGAAAAGTTAAATGGAAAACAAAAGCAATATCATTAGGACAATGGTAGTATAGTATCTGTGACTACTGGATGCAAGCCATATGGAGCAAACTGATGCACAGGCAGGCGTATGTCTCTCAAACTGTGCACAGACGCACACAAGGGCCCAGAAAGCTATGCTTCCATTAGCTGCTGCTGCTAAGTCACTTCAGTTGTGTCTGACTCTGTGTGACCCCATAGACAGAAGCCCACCAGGCTCCCCCTTCCCTGGGATTCTCTAGGCAAGAACACTGGAGTGGGTCGCCATTTCCTTCTCCAATGAGTGAAAGTGAAAAGTGAAAGTGAAGTCGCTCAGTCGTGTCCGACCCTTAGCAACCCCAGGGACTGCAGCCCACCAGGCTCCTCCATCCATGGGGTTTTCTAGGCAAGAGTACTGGAGTGGCTTGCCATTGCCTTCTCCCTTCCATTAGCTACTGGTCGGATAAGTGGATATTAGCACCAAGTTGCACAGGGAGTCTTTATGTAGCTCTTCTTTCTCTCCTTTAAAAAAATCAACTCAACTATTGCATTTAAATACAAGTTAGAGAAATTAACTGACTTCTTTTAAAGTGCTTCATATGCATAATGAAATGTGTTTGTTTTTTTCCACCCAAGAGCAGATACTTGTACAGGACAGCATAATCATACTATATAATGAATAACATTAAATAAAATCTTGCTCAAAATTTAAAAATCTGGAAACATTTATTTTGAAATGATAATATTCCTGCCATTGAGATTTTTTTTTTTGAGGGGTTAGCTGAGAATAAGATAATGTCATATTTCTCTTTAAAAATTTTAAGTCAAATAAAACCTGAGAAACATTGTTTTGGATTACAGTTTCAAAAAAGATACTCTAAGTTTTTATTCTGTATTGGAGCAGTAACAAAATAAAGCAACCAAAGGACAAAATATACATTTAATTTTTCCAATAAAGTTGAAAATGGCTTCAACACCCAAAAGACACTTGAATATTTACTTTTTGCTTACTACTTCTTAAAAAAGGATAAACATGCTAGCATGCAGTAAGTGCTTGATAAACACAAGCTAACAGGATGTTAATGGTGACACTTTTTTCATCTATAACAGCACTGTCCAGTAGAACTTTCTGTGATGATAGAAATATTCTTTCCTGCACTGTCCAAATCAGTAATGAGTAGCCATATATGTCTGCTGACACTTGAAAAGTAGCTCGTGCCAATGAGAACCTGGATTTTTATTGCTATTTAATTTTCTTTCTTTTTTGGCGACACTGCATGGCATATAGGATCTTAGTTCCCCAACTAGGGATCAAATTCATGCCCCCTGAAATGGGAATGCCTATCTTAAACACTGGACAGCCTGGGAAATACCATTTACAAAAATTTTCTTTCTTTAATTTAAAGCTAAATAGCCACTGTGGCTAGTGGCTACCATATTGAATGGTGCAGGTCAACAGAAATAGAAAAAGAAATACTTGTAAAAAAAATCTTAATAAGCAACTCTAGGGGCTTCCCTGGTGGCTCAGTGGTAAAGAATCCACCTGCGATGCAGAGCAGGAGACACAGGTTTGATCCCTGGGTGGGGAAGATCCCCTGGAGAAGGGCATGGCAAGCCACTCCAGTATTCTTGCCCGGAGAATCCCATGGACAAGGAGCCTGGTGGACTACTGTCCATAGGGTCACAAAGAGTTGGACATGACTGAAGTGACTTAGCATGTACGCAAGCAAGCAACTCTAAAAAGTGTCCAATCAATACCAAGATATTATACTTAGTAGGATAATGATTAACTCTCTCCTCACTGTCCCATGGTGGCAGGATTCCTTTTTTTGCCTTAATAAAAAACACATGACATGAGGACAAACAGGGAGGCCAGCAAATCAGACCCCTGGCAGTGTGTATCCGGTGATTTATCTCATGCCGGGTATTTGTTCTGTTTCTTTCTCTCTGGGACTGTTTTATTTTCTTTGATCATTTCCACTTGTTCACAAGGTCTTCCCCTTCTGTTCGGTCAGCTGGTTATTACAAAAACATGCCAGCTGGACAGTGAGAATCTCTCTCATATTCTTCCTGTATAACGTGAAGGAAGCCAGTAAACTTCACTCTCAGCATTCCCTTGCTTCCATGTTTGTTGAGAGGAGGTCTGATTTATCATGAGTTTCTCAGAGGTCTTATCAATAAAATAAATCACTCTTACAAGTTACACACTTCATTGTTTCAGGGAAATACGAAGAACCATTTCAAAACGCAATGATTCAGCAAGCTCGACATTATGAAAATCACAGGGGATAAGTGATCACATATGGTGATCAGACTCCTAATGGTAACCACAGGCCTCTGTTTCCTCTGTTTGCCTCAGAGGCAAAATTACAAAGCTACACAGTGTCATTCCAGAGCCTTATTAGCATATACTTTCATTGAAAGTCAGCCTTTGCCTTTTAGCTATCTCAGCAAACAGCACTTGACTGGTCCGTGATGAAACAACTTATTTTTTCCCACACTTTCAGTTCTATATAGTCTAGTTTCTGGTATTAAAAATCTAGCCTTTGCTTTAAAAATTGATCAGCTCAGCTTCATTATGTCCTTTTGGGAAATTTGGCACTGTTAGGTTTTGAAATACCAAAACACTCAGCTGTAACTCTAGCCAGACTGCGCCAGCCTTGCACACATCTCTGGGGTTTCATCAGCCACTTACAAGGACCTGATGTTTAAAACTTCCAGGCTAATACTGCCCGCCTGCAAATCGGAATTGAAATGCATCCTGATAGGATGACTGTCTGCAAACTTTCTCATTGTTAATGCAAACACTTTTTTTACATACAGTATTTCTAGAGGCTCCTTTTATCTGACTCCATACCTAAATTCTAAATAAACAAGGCAATAAAGAAGCAGCTTTGCCAAGAGGTGCAAGGGCCGTGTAAACATGTGCATCTTCGCAGGCTTGCAAAAAGCAATCAGGCAGTAGTAAGCATTTGGGAGCACAGTTGCTTGTTCAGCAGATAGTACAGTACCTGGGAGACCAGAGTCTGAGGTTCAACCCAGAAGATCACTTTGTTCCCCAGAACTAGATTTGTGCCCATAAAAACCTGACCAGCTGCCCTTGGCCTGTGCTGCTGCAAGTGTGCACTAGAGGGCACTGTGCGTGGGCTGTTGAACAAATAAGCAGAGCAAATCCTCAAGGCTGGTGAAACAAGTCAAACTGCAGCTCTGTGATGGTGGGTAAGCAGCAGCATTTTTGTAAGCAAAGGGCAGCATGAGAATCATCTCAGAATGCATTACTTGCTGGTGAAATGTACTATGAATAAAGCTGGATAGTTGTCACTCTGCTTCTGCATCACCGCTTTATCTAAGAAGCCACATTGACCCAACCCATGCACTTGAAGAAGGCATGCATAAATTTAAATTTTACCTTGCTTTCATACTAGGTCAAAGGGAAGAGAAAAAAATGCTTTACTTATAATTGTATTTTCATTTAGTAAAACAATAAACTATAATCATAAATATTTTAAAACAGAAAGCATTTCACAGAGATCTACAAAGGAAAGTAAAATACCACAAGAAAGGAAACCAGGCATATACCCTTGACTGTAAGGAAAATAGAATCCAATGGTGACCATCTCCCATGCTATTCTCTTAGAAAATGTTTATTTTGGAACTGAATTTAAAGCACTTATGTTTATCATTTTTATTGATGGAAAATTAACAAATGTTCCTGTGCTGTAATGTTCATGAGTAGCTTATAAGGAGAGCTTGTTGCCTCTTTGAACTTAGCTTAAACTTAATATATAGAAAATAATTAATGTCCATCACATCTTTTGCACTTTATCATATGATGATCTTGCCTGTGGGCAAATTACAGCTACGAATGCATGGCTCCTTGAATAGTCACAAATATATGTCTCACAAAGATTGTTTTGAAATAATGTGTCATACCATAGAAATATTATAATTATGTAATGCTATAGTGTGGAAGTAAAAAAAAAACATTATGGCAATAAAGACTAACTAGGTATGTAGTCTGAAAACTATTTAATAATACATAAACCCATCTCAGTTAAATTAACATATACACTTTTGTGGATAATTCCTAAAAATCACTTTATGGTAATTAAAACTACATTACCACCAGAATAGATAAAGCCATCTTTGGATAGCCTGATTTTGGCTACTTTAATTCACTCATAGAGAATTTAGTTAGTAATCTGGCAAAGTAAATCTTAGACTTGAACAATTTGCTAGATCCCCAGTATTTAAATAGTATCTGGAACATAGTAGATGCTTATCAAACATCTGTTGAATGAATAAATGGATTTTGGAGAAATAACTATGCCACTATTCAAACACATTTGATCTGCAATAATTTTTCTGACCAGACATTTAAAATCTATATTCCTAACACAAATACAATATCATGTGGATGAATGCAGAGCCAGTTTATCTGCATTAAGCTTATCAAATTACACACTTGATAAACTGAATAGGTGTCTGGTTTATGAATTTAGATACAGAAACAAACACAAATCTCAGTTTGCATGCTCAATATCATAAATGAGACTGAAGTTCTACTGCTCATTTGAGAAATATGAAAAAAACTGACCGTCATACTTTTCAGTTATTCTGAGACCATTCCAATTATAATGTGTCTTTTTAGTGTAGAAACACCTAGGCAGGACTTTTGTAATCATAAAAAACTAGCAAACTAAACAAAATAAAAATATGGTGGTCTATATTTATAGTCAACTCTTATGGTTTGGCCAAATCAATTCATCCCATCCAAATTAGATTCAATTAACTTTTATTGAGCACCAAGTACTCTATAACTTTTATTTCTTACAGACTGTTTTGTAACAAGCAGGAGATTAATGAAATACTACATGAAATATTTTCTGACACTTTTTAATTAGTTCTATTTATTTTGGAATTAATTAAACTATTAAACTAAATACATCTCCCATTCCTGCTATTTAAAAAATATATGTGAAGTTTTGAAAAATATTGACATGGGCAAGAACAACTAATACTGCTTTAGCATCAAGTACATAGGAAAGCTCCATTACACTATTATCATGCTTGTGCTTAGCCATAAAGTAGGTTACACTCACAGTATCCTGGAACACTGACTAATTCTCAGAACACTCAGCAAAGGCAGTGCACCATTATCTCTGGTGAATGTACAGCAGAAAGGCAATTACATTCAACTCCAGTTTTCTCCTTTAATAACTTTTATAATTCTTTTTATCTGGTGACTGACTGTAAAGGTAACAGTGATTCCCATCCACCTCTTCAATAAAGATATCAAGTTAATCTCTGGTTTTTAAATCCTGGTATTATTTTAACATGTAGCACAATTTTTTAGATTAGGTGTTTTCTGTAACTAAAGGTTATATGATATTCCTGTTATAATTAAACTTCAGAGTTCTAGTGAGCATAGTGACCATTTAATTAAAACTTAATCCTTATCCCTAAATATACATCAAGTTACCTCAAGTTTCTCAGTGTTGGCAGACCACCAAAATATATTTTGTCATCTGCTTTCAAGTCAAGACCGAAGTTGTTCCCAGGAGATGAAGTTGCTATGTTCTCCTCCTGGTTAGTATCAATATCTACAATTGATATGTTGGCTGCAAAGGAAGGAGAAAGTTTCATGTTTTATTTGAGCAATACCAACCACATCTACATCATTTCCGTTTCTTCAAGACACTTTTACTTTAATTCTCAAATTAACACTGTAACTATATACAGCTATTTAATAATTGCAGAAACTATAACATCAGTAAAATACATTGTTATATAATCCACAAAGAAAGCATGAAAATAGTAGCCTGAACACAAACCAGTCAAGATAAAATAAAAACGTTTAGATGGACAACAGAGAACTCATTGACACAGTTTCCCATAATACAAGTAGTTAGAAAATAAAAATAATTAATTAATGGTAAGATAAATATCTAACTAGAAATTACACTGCGAATTAGAAATAAACAAAATTTGTGATTCTGTCTGTACATTTCGTTATCCACAGAAGTACTGGGGCTGAGGCTCATCCCCAGAGGAATGAGGATTAGGCGGTTGTGCCTGGAAGTGGAGAGATGGGAATGTTTGATTTTGCAAGATGATAGGATCCACGTCCATTGTAAACTTCATTTTAGATGGAGGATGCTGAGGTACCTCAAGAGAGGTACAGTTTTCATTGCTTATTGCTTTTCTCTCAGGTCTCTAAGTGTATGTCCAATATGATGAGGATAAGAATTTAGAAATAGGAAAAAGGAAAAAAGAGAGACTCTTCTCTGTTTAAACTGCTTTGTTCAGAGAGCAGATGCGAACACTATCTCACTGATTTTTACCCTCTTTATTTTTAAGAGTCAGGCTAGGTTCTTTCTGAATTATGTGCTATCTCACCATAATATTTGCCTAGGCCCAACCTTTAACTGCTTCATATATTTTGGATCCTTGATGCATATTGAGGCATCGGTTCATTAACAAGACAAATTTGGCCTCTAAATCTTTGCCCGATATAACATCTGAATTAGCAAGGGTCTAAAAATGGCCACTTGAACCAATGGGTTTTAAGGGCATTTCGAAGTGTTTATTCTTTGGAGCATTAGTTTCTTGGATATTGCTGGATCAAATAAATATGACAAACACTAGATTAAGCAAATTTAAACACAGATCTTAATTTTATGGCTGCTCAGATCTTGCAACACATTAATATGAAAAGTAACGCTCCAAAAAGGGGACACAGAACAAGAAGTATTTCTCAAGTTTGTTTGACCTTGAAATATTATTATTTTCTCCAAGCTCACCATTTTTTAGAAGAGTGTTCTTTGAAAAATAAAGAGAAATATCAAACTCCAAAATTCCATTGTAATCTGTAGCCCTTCCATTTCAAAAGAAAGTATTCTTAGTAAAACCAAACATAACTACCTTAAAAAATATCCAAAATAAAATACCCAAACCTATGAACACCTCAGATCCTCAAAGAAGAATTTTATAAAGATAAACAAAAAAAATTACTTAAAAAATAACTGCCTAATCAAAAATTATTAAGCAAGTTAAGATTTAAAATGTTAATTACTTTCTAGCACATATCAATTTCATACTCACATATCTTTTTGACAAGACTGGTGGCTAAAATAAAAAAGATTTATAAAAATGTTTTCAAAACTTTTTCATACATATTCTTTTTTTTTAATCCAGATCAGCAAAGAAGTTTTCATATAGGGCTGTTGACTGGAATGTGAAAATAGCCTTTTTTCTATAGACCTGGTATACATTTTAATAACGTCTGTGAAAATGAGATGTCATAGGCAAGTCAGTGACTGGAGGTAGTTTTCCTCCTTATCCCTGAGTGAATATATGCATTTTTAGAAATCATTCTAAGAAAAACTGATTAAAAAGCAGAAACACAATTGAAGTGAAACTCACTGGCCCACTGAAGTATTAGCTTCAGTATTGAGATGTAGGATGGCATATTTTTACTGATTTAAAGAAAGGGCTCTACTCTGTCCATCATGAGTGACAGCTATGGGATGGGTTCTGCTATGGAATGCTAACACTTGCTTTTATTCCTTGCCCTATTTCTTTCCCTTACAGAATAGTAACCAACATAAAATTTTAGAGTTGATGAGTTCAGACATCATTTATGGGTAAACAGGGAATTAAGGGTTTTATTCAATTCTAGACACAGAGTAGGAACTTAACAAGTATTTCATAATCAGTACTGAGTTGTTATAAAGGAGCTGTTTAGTCCACTGAAAATCTAAATGATCGATTTTGCGTCCATATCAATGCACCTGGGGGGACATGGGGCACCTGTTAGTGACTGTGGTCCTACTAACTGACTCAGAAGGTGGGCGTGCTTCCTGAAAAAGACAGTTTGCACTTCGAGGGACAGTGCTTTTGCAAACTAGCTGAGAATAACTTGTGTAAAACAATCAGGTATCTGAAAAGGAGCAACAGCCTTACCTGAATTCCTATCTCACTACTCCATGGATTCTGACTTTGCTAAAACCCACAGTGTCCTCCCTATATCCAAACCCTATGGGGTGCTTTGGTCCTTACCTTAATCCAAATCTGTGCAGTATGTGAGGTTAATATTTCCATCCTTCTAGAATTTTCCTCCTTTGACACCCATAATACCAACTTCTCCAGCTTATCTTGCCTTTCCAACCTTATTCTCAGTCTCCTTCCCTTGATGTTATTTTTCTGAACACTTCTAAAATGATCACAGTCACCAGAGTGCTTTCATTTGGCTATTTTTCAGGTTTCAGCTATCTGGGTAGCCTCAAGTTTATATCTACTTACTATATGTTGACCACTCAGAAATATACATGCCTGGACCTGATTTTTGCCTAAAAATCCACATTCAGCAGATGATTATATACCTCCCCAGCTGATATTCTGAATTAAAATGGTTATCTTTTTACTCCCAGATCTGTATTATTTAATCTGTTAGCACTAAGACCCCTACCCAATCTCCTAATTAGACAGTCATCTTTTCTCCTCACCATTCTATATCTTACCAATCAACAGCCCTACTAATTTCATTTCCTAAATAACTCTTTTATCTGTCCTCTTTAAGCAATTATTTATTTTATTTTTCAATGTGTTGCATGGCTTTATGAACTTCCCTGGTGGCTCAGTAGTGAAGAATCCACCTGCTAATGAAGGAGAAGCAGGAGATGTGGATTCGATCCCTGGGTCAGGAAGATCCCCTGGAGAAGGAAATGGAAACCCACTCTACTATTCTTGCCTAGAAAATCCCAAGGATAGAGGAGCCTGGGGGCTATAGTCTGGGGATGGCAAAGAGTCAAACACGACTGAGTGACTGAGCATACACGCACGCATGCCTATAGGAACTCAGTTCCCCGACCTGGGACTGAACCCAGCCATAGCAGTGAAAGCCTGGAATCCTAACTATTAGGCCTCCAGGGAACTCACTCTGTCCTATTTTAAAACACTTCTATCAATGTAAAACTGACATGGTATAATTTGTCCATGTTTAAAATGTACAATTTGACAAGTTTTGAGATCTCTATACATCCATGAAATGATCACAGTCAAAAAATTGAGCATGTCAATCGCTCCAGTAGTTTCCTTAAGTCTCTTTGTCATCCTTCCTTCCACTGTCCCTCCCTGTGAAACCCGATCCACAAATATCCTCTAGCTGCTTACTGTGACTATATGTTAGTTTGTGTTTTCTATATAATTTTTACATAAATGTACTTTTTTGTCTGACTTCTTTTACTCAGAAAAATTATTTTGCTATTAATCTATTTTGTGTGCATATTAACAGTTCATTATTTTCTTTTGCCACTAAACAATATTCCATTGTATGGATATACAACAATTTGTATATCCATTCAACTGCTGATGAATGTTTGCACTGTTTTTTGTTTTTTTGAGTATCACAAATAAAGGTGCTATAAATTTTCTGGTACAAGTCTCTCTATAGATATATACTTTCACAAATCTTGGGTGAATATTTAGGAGTGAAATGGTTGTTTCATATGACATGTCTATATTAAACCTTTTAAGAAACTGCCAACCTGTTTTCCAATGTGGCTGTACCATTTTTACATCCTTGTCAGCAGTGCATAAGAATTCCACTTGCTTGACATCCTTGCCAGCCCTGGGTATGTTCAGTCTTTTTAATTATAGACATTCTAGTAACTATATAGTGGGATCACACTGTGGATTCATTTTGCATTTCTCTGCTGTCAAATCCCACTGCAACTCTTATTTCAAGCCATCATTTATCTTCTGTCTGAACTATTATTGTTCTTAATTGTTCACTCTGCCTCCAGTTTAATCTTCTGGAAATTTACTTTTCTTATTTCTCCTCTCTCTGATTATTTCCTTATAGCTCCCTTTGTGGGGCCTTCCTTTACTATACTGCTTCGATATTGCTGTTTGCTCCAGGGTTTTGGATAATCTTATTCTAGATATGACTGGTTTTTCTCATCTCTATTAAGCTACAACTATTTAAAACATAATGCTTTGCAGCCATCCATCTCTCCCCTAGAACTCAGTTAATCCTCAAATACGCATAATGAATTGCCTGTCAATTACACGGCTTCCTTAGGTAGCTAAAGATACTGAGAATTCCTTTAATACAACATGTCTAAAATAAAGCTCAGCTTCTTTTCTAAAATTTGTGTTTCTTCTTACATCCAATTGCTTGGTAAATGGCACTGATTTTTTTTTGTTGTTGTTGTTGTTGTTATTTTAAGAAAAATAAAGGAATTATTAAAAAAAAAACTTACTCTCCACATTGAGTATTTCATAAAGCTCCTCGATTTAAAAATGCTTGATATCTTTCAACTTCATTCTTTCCTACTCATTCTCATAGTTTCATTCTCCTTGCTCTTCCACTGATTTTCCTACAGATTGCAATAGGATCTGAAATTGTCACCAATCTACCCTCCAAGCTGCTGCTAAAGAAACTTCACTAAAACACAAATCTGGTAGTATCACACTCTTGATTAAAACTCTTAGTAGTTCTTTCCCTATGGCTTTCAGGAAGAGTTGAAACTCCTTACAGTAAGTCCCCTACATATAAACCTTCAAGTTGTGAACTTTCAAAGATGCAAACGTGTGTTTGCGTGTCCAATCACGTAAGTTAATTCATGTGTATAGTGTACATTGTCATGTGTGTGCATCCACTACAAGTAGTTGTGGTCTTGTGTACTTTACTGTACAGTACTGTATAGAGTACAGTAGTACAATATCTTTATTTCAAGCTCTGAACATGTGCCATCAGTGTCAGGTGTGAATGAAATTGCAGCTTGCCCTCTCCTCTGTCTCCAATTGTTGACAACACTTCAGCTGTTCCATCTCTCACCTCTTTCCCTCCAGTCAGTAAATCTTTGTGCCTGTTCACTTGATACCAGCCCCTGTATGCCAACTGTTGTACTTTACCATTCAAGGTTCTGTACTGTAAGATTAAAAGTATATTTTTTTGTTTGTTTGTTTTTTATGTACTATTTGTGTGAAAAGTAACATAAACTAATTACAGTACAGTACTACATAGCTGTGTTGGCTGGGTATCTAGGCTAACTTTTTTGTACTTACAAACAAATTGGACTTACAAATGTGCTCTTGGAAGAGAACTTGTTTGTATGTAAGAGAATTACTATAGTTCAGCTCAGGCCAGTGCCAGGTCACTTCAGTCATGTCCTACTCTTTGTGACACTATGGACCATAATATGTGAGCTGTCTCTGTCCATGGGATTCCTCAGGCAAGAATACTACAGTGGAGAGAACAAGATGGCAGAGGAGTAGGTGGACATGGAGTACATCTCTCTCCAAGGATACACCAGGAATACACCTTCAGACACAAAAGTGCATGAAGAACACCAGCTGAGAGTGGAAAAGAGTACCTGACCAGGAGAAAATAATATATTGAACCATGCAAAACTTGAGATCAAGCCCTGAGCCTTTGGAGTGGAAGCACTGTCTCCAAGACCCTAGACTATCAGAGAACTAATCCTAGGGAATATCAAATTGTGAGAAATCACACAAAGGAAACCACTTGAATACAAGACCTGGCATCACCCAACCACCAACAGCACCCTGTGAAGGATGCCTCATCTAAACAACAAACAAAACAAAAATACAAACCCAATCATCAGCAGACAGGATTACCAACTCACTCAGCCTTGCCCATCAGAGGAAAAACAAACAAACAAAAACTCAGCACAAATCTCACCCTATACAAAGCTTTCATAAACCAGTGGACCAACCTTAGGAGGGCAGAAACCAAAAGAAAGGAAGAATTCAACCTTGAAGTCTGGGAAAAGGAGACCTCAAACACAATAAGTTTAAAAAAAAGTAATGAAAAGGCAGAGAGATACTACACAAATGAAGGAACAAACTAGAAACACAGAAGTCCAAATAAATGAAGAGGAAATAGACAAACTACCTGAAAAATAATTCAGAATAATAATAGTAAAGATGATCAAAAACCTTGAAAACAAAATGGAGAAAATGCAAGAATCAGTTAACAAAGACCTAGAAGAATTAAAGAATTAACATACAGAGACAAACAACACAATTACTGAAATTGAAAATAGTCTAGAAGGAATCAATAGAAGAGTATCTGAAGCAGAAGAATGAATCAGTGAGCTGAAAGATAAAATGGTGGAAATAACTTCTGATGAGCAGAAAAAAGTAAAAAGAATGAAAAGAACTGAGGATAGTCTCAGAGACCTCTGGGACAATATCAAATGCACCAACATTCAGATTATAGGGGTCCCAGAAGAAGAGAAAAAGAAAGGGTATGAGAAAATTTTTGAAGAGATTATGGTTGAAAATTTCCTCAACATGGAAAAGGAAATAGTCAATCAAGTCCAAGAGGCACAAAGAGTCCCATACAGGATAGACCCAAGGAGAAATACACCAAGACACATACTAATCAAACTAACAAAGACTAAACACAAAGAATCTTAAAAGCAGCAAGGGAGAAGCAACAAGTAACATATAAGGGAAACCCCAAATGCTTAACAGCTGATTTTTCAGCAGAAACTCTGCAGGCAAGAAGTGAATGGCAGTATATATTTAAAGAACTGAAAGGGGAAAATCTACCAATATTATTGTACCTAGCAAGCATCTCATTCAAAATTGATGGAAAAATAAAAAACTATTCAGAAAAGCAAAAATCAAGAGAATTCAGTACCGCCAAACCAGCTTTATAACAAATGTTAAAGGGACTTATATAGTCAAGACATACAAGAGAAGAAAAAAGATCTACAAAATCAACCCAAAAGAATAAAGAAAATGGCAATAGAAACATACATATCAATAATTACTTCACATGTAAATGGATTAAATGCTCCAACCAAACACAGACTGGCTGAATGGATACAAAAACAAGACCCATATATATGCTCTCTACAAGAAACCCACTTCAGACCTAAAGACACATACGGACTGAAAGTAAGAGGATGGAAAAACATATTCCATGCAAATGGGAAGCAAAAGAAAGCTGGAGTAGCAGTCCTCGTATCAAAATAGACCTTAAAATAAAATAAAATATCTCTTGTAATCACAAGAGATAAGGAAGAACACTACATAATGATCAAGGGATCAATCCAAGAGGAAGACATAACAATTGTAAATATTTATGCACCCAACATAGGAACATTTCAATACATAAGACAAACACTAACAGATATAAAAGGAGAAACTGATAGTAATACAACAATGGTAGGAGACTTTAACACCCCATTCACACCAATGGACAGATCATAAAAGAAAATTAATGAGGAAACGCAAGTCTCAAATGATACATTAGATGAGATGGATCTCATTAATATCTTCAGGACATTCCATCCAAATGCAGAAGAATAAACCTTCTTCTCAAGTGCACATGGAACATTCTCCAGGATAGACCACATCTTGGGTCACAAATCAAACCTCAGTAAATTTAAGAAATTTGAAATCATATCAAGCATATTCTCCAACCACAACACTATGAGATTAGATATCAATTACAAGAAAAAAACTGTAAGAAACACAAATACATGGAGATTAAACAACACATTTCTAGATAACCAACAGGTTACTGAAGAAATCAAAAGGGAACTCAAAAAACTTCTAGAAACAAATGACAATGAAAACATGAGAACTCAAAACCTATGGAATGCAGCAAAAGTAGTTCTAAGAGGGAAGTTTATAGCAATACAATCCTATCTCAAGAAACAAGAAAAACATCATATAGACAACCTAATTTCACACCTAAAACAACTGGAAAAAGAAGAACAAAAACACCCCAAAATTACTAGAAAGAAATCATAAATATCTGAGCAGAAATAAAAAAGAAATTAAGGAAATAATAGTAAAGATTAATAAAACTAAAAGCTGGTTCCTTGAGAAGATAAACAAATTGACAAACCTTTAGCCAGATTCATCAAGAAAAAAAGAGAGAAGAATCAAATCAACAAAATTAGAAATGAAAAAGGAGAGATTACAACAGACAATGCAGAAATGCAAAGGATTATAAGAGACTATTATGAACAACTATAAGGCAATAAAATGGATAACCTGGAAGAAATGGACAGATTCTTAGAAAAGTTCAATCTTTCAAGACTGAACCAGGAAGAAATAGAAATTATGAATAACCCAATCATAAGCACTGAAATTGAAGCTGTGATCAAAAATCTCCCAAAAAACATGAGCCCAGGATCAGATAGCTTCATAGGAGAATTCTATCACACATTTAGAGAAGAGCTAATGCCTAAAAAAACTGCAGAGGAAGGAACACTTCCAAACTCATTCTACAAGGCCACCATCACCCTGATACCAAAACCAAGCAAAGACAACACAAAAAAGAAAACTACAGGCCAGTATCATTGATGAACAGAGATGCAAAAATCCTCAACAGAATTTTAGCAAACAGAATGCAGCAATGCATCAAAAATCTCATTCACCATGATCAAGTTAGGTTTATTCCAGGAATGCAAGAATTCTTCAATATACACAAATCAATCAATGTGATACACCATATTAACAAATTGAAAGATAAAAGCCATATGATCATCTCAATAGATGCAGAAAAAGCTTTTGACAAAATTCAGCACCCATTTATGGTGAAAACTCTTTAAAAAATGGGCATAGAAGGAACCTACCTCAACATAGTAAAGGCCATATATGATAAGCCTATAGCAAACATTACTCTCAATGGTGAAAACTGATAGCATTCTCCCTAATATCAGGAACAAGACCAGGGTGTCCACTTTCACCACTATTATTCAACATAGTTTTGGAAGGCCTAGCTACAGCAATCAAAGAAGAAAAAGAAGTAAAAGAATCCAGGTCAGAAAAGAAAGAAAGCTCTCACTGTTTGCAGATGACATGATACTGTACATAGAAAACCCTAAAGATAATATCAGAAAATTACTAGAGCAAATCAGTGAATTTACCAAAGTTGCAGGATACAATATCAATTACAGATATCACTTGCATTTCTATATACTAACAATGAAAAATCAGAAAGAGAAATTAAGGAGTCAATACCATTCACCACTGTAACAAAAAGAATTAAATATCTAGGAATAAACTTACCTAAGAAGACAAAAGAACTGTACACAAAAAATTATAAGACACTAATGAAAGAAATCAAAGATGACATAAACAGATGGTGAGATATTCCATGTTCCTGGGTAGGAAGAATCAATATTGTGAAAATGACTATACTAAGAAATGCAATCTACAGATTCAGTGTGACTCCTATCAAATTACCAATGGCATTTTTCACAGAACCAGAACAAAAAATGTAACAATTCATATGGAAACACAAAAGACCCCAAAGAGCCAAAGCAGTCTTGAGAAAGAAGAATGGAGCTGGAGGAATCAACCGTCCTGACTTCAGATTATACTACAAAACTACAGTCATCAAGACAGTATGGTACTGGCACAAAAACAGAAATATAGACCAGTGGAACAAGATAGAAAGTCCAGAAATAAAACCAAGCACCTATGGGTACCTTATTTTTGACAAAGAGGGAAGAATATACAATGGGGCAAAGACAACCTCTTCAATAAATGGTGCTGGGAAAACTGGACAGCTACATGTAAAAGAATGAAATTAGAACATTTCTAACACCACACATAAAGATAAACACAAAATGGATTAGAGACCTAAATGTAAGACCAGAAAATATAAACTTCTTAGAGGAAAACACAGGCAGAACACTCGATGACATAAACCAAAGCAAGATCCTCTATGACCCACCTCCTAGAGGAATGGAAATAAAAACAAAAGTAAACAAGTGGGACCTGATTAAACTTAAAAGCTTTTTACAGGAAAGGAAATTATAAGCAAGATGAAAAGACAGCCCTCAGAATGGGAGAAAATAATAGTAAGTGAAACAACTGACAAAGGATTCACTTCCAAAATATACAAGCAGCTCATACAACTCAATACCAGAAAAACAAACAACCCAATCAAAAAGTGGGAAAAGACTTAAATGGACATTTTTCCAAAGGAAATATACTGATGGCTAACAGAACACTGGCCTGGAAGAAGCACAAGCTGGAATCAAGATTGCTGGGAGAAATATCAATAACCTCAGATATGCACATGACACCACCCTTAGGGCAGAAAGTGAAGAGGAACTCAAAGGCCTCTTGATGAAAGTGAAAGAGGAGAGTGAAAAGGTTGGCTTGAAGCTCAACAATCAGAAAACAAAGATCATGGCGTCTGGTCCCATCATTTCATGGGAAATAGATGGGGAAACGGTGGAAACATTGTCAGACTTTATTGTTTTGGGCTCCAAAATCACTGTGGATGCTGACTGCATCCATGAAATTAAAAGACGCTTACTCCTTGGAAGGAAAGTTATGACCAACCTTGATAGTATATTAAAAAGCAGAGACATTACTTTGCCAACAAAGTTCCGTCTAGTCAAGGCTACGGTTTTTCCAGTGGTTATGTATGGATGTGAGAGTTGGACTATGAAGAAGGCTGATCGCTGAAGAATTGATGCTTTTGAACTGTGGTGTTGGAGAAGACTCTTGAGAGTCCCTTGGACTGCAAGGAGATCCAACCAGTCTGTTCTAAAGGAGATCAATCCTGGGTATTCATTGGAAGGACTGATGCTAAAGCTGAAACTCCAATACTTTGGCCACCTCATGTGATGAGTTGACTCACTGGAAAAGACTCTGATGCTGGGAAGGATTTGGGGCGGGAGGAGAAGGGGACGACAGAGAATGAGATGGCTGGATGGCATCACCGACTTGATGGACATGAGTTTGGGTGAATTCTGGGAGTTGGTGATGGACAGGGAGGCCTGGTGTGCTGTGATTCATGGGGTCGCAAAGAGTCAGACACGACTGAGAGACTGAAGTGAACTGAACAGACACATGAAAATGTGCTCAATATCGTTCATTATTAGAGAAATGCAAATCAAAACTACAATGAGATATCACCTCACACTGGTCAGAATCAGTTAGTTCAGTCCCTCAATCTTGTCAAACTCTTTGAGACCCCATGAACGGCAGCACGCCAGGCCTCCCTGTCTATCACCAACTGCTGGAGTCTACCCAAACCCATGTCCATTGAGTCAGTGATGCCATCCAACCATCTCATCCTCTGTCGTCCCCTTCTCCTCCTGCCCTCAATCTTTCCCAGCATCAGGGTCTTTTCAAATGAGTCAGTTCTTCACATCAGGTGACCAAAGTATTGGAGTTTCAGCTTCAACATCAGTCCTTCCAATAAACACCGAGGACTGATCTCCTTTAGGATGGACTGGTTGGATCTCCTTGCAGTCCAAGGGACTCTCAAGAGTCTTCTCCAACACCACAGTTCAAAAGCATCAATTCTTCGGTGCTCAGCTTTCTTTATAGTCCAACTCTCACATCTATACAGGACTACTGGAAAAACCATAGCTTTGAGTAGACAGACCTTTGTTGACAAAGTAATATCTCTACTTTTTAATATGCTGTCTAGGTTGGTCATAACTTTCCTTCCAAGGAGTAAGTGTCTTTTAATTTCATGGCTGAAGTCACCGTCTGCAGTGATTTTGGAGCCCCCCAAAATAAAGTCAGCCACTGTGGCCATCATCAAAAAGTCTACAAACAATAAATGCTGGAGAGGGTGTGGAGAAAATGGAACACTCTTGCACTGTTGGTAGGAATGTAAACTGATACAGCCACTATGGAAATTGGTATGGCGTTTCCTTAACAAATTAAGAATAAAACCACCATATGACCCAGCAATCCCACTCCTAGGCATATACCCTGAGAAAACCAAAACTGAAAAAGACACATGTTACCCATTGTTCACTGCAGCACTATTTACAATAGCTAGAACATGGAAGCAACCTAGATGTCCATCGACAGATGAATGGATAAAGAAGTTGTGGAACATATACACATGGAATACTTAGCCATAAAAAGGAATGCATTTGAGTCAGTTCTGATGAGGTGGATGAACCTAGAGCCTATTATACAAAGTGAAGTGAGTCAGAAAGAGAAAGAGAAATATCGTATTCTAACCGAAATCAGATTGATTATATTATTTGCAGCCAAAGATGGAGAGTGAAGTGAAATCGCTCAGTCGAGTTCGACTCTTCGCGATACCATGGACTGTAGCCTGCCAGGCTACTCCGTCCATGGGATTCTCCAGGCAAGAGTACTGGAGTGGGTTGCCGTTTCCTTCTCCAGGAGATCTTCCCAACCCAGGGATCGAACCCAGGTCTCCCTCATTGCAGGCAGACACTTTACCATCTGAGCCACCAGGGAAGCTCAAAGATGGAGAAGCTGTATACAATTAGCAAAAACAAGACCAGGAGCTGATTGTGGCTCAGATCATGAACTCCTTATTGCCAAATTCAGACTTAAATTGAAGAAGGTAGGGAAAACCACTAGACCATTCAGATATGACCTAAATCAAATCCCTTATGATTATACAGTGGAAGTAAGAAATAGATTTAAGGGTCCAGATCTGATAGAGTGCCTGATGAACTCTGGACGGAGGTTCGTGACATTGGACAGGAGACAGGGACCAAGACCATCCCCATGGAAAAGAAATGCAAAAAAGCAAAATGGCTGTCTGAGGAGGCCTTACAAATAGCTGTGAAAAGAAGAGAAGCGAAAAGTAAAGTAGGAAAGGAAAGATATAAACATCTGAATGCAGAGTTCCAAAGAATAGCAAAGAGAGATAAGAAAGCCTTCCTCAGCGATCAATGCAAAGAAATAGAGGAAAACAACAGAATAGGAAAAACAAGAGATCTTTTCAAGAAAATTAGAGACATCAAGGGAACATTTCATGCAAAGATGGGCTCCATAAAGGACAGAAATGATATGGACCTAACAGAAGCAGAAGATATTAAGAAGAGGTGGCAAGAATACACAGAAGAACTGTACAAAAAAGATCTTCAGGACGAAGATAATCACGATGGCGTGATCACTCACGTGGAACCAGACATCTTGGAATGTGAAGTCAAGTGGGCCTTAGAGAGCATCACGACGAACAAAGCTAGTGGAGGTGATGGAATTCCAAATGAGCTATTTTAAATCCTGAAAGATGATGCTGTGAAAGTGCTGCACTCAATATACCAGCAAATTTGGAAAACTCAGCAATGGCCACAGGACTGGAAAAGGTCAGTCTTCATTCCAATCCCAAAGAAAGGGAATGCCAAAGAATGCTCAAACTACCGCATAATTGCACTCATCTCACATGCTAGTAAAGTCATGCTCAAAATTCTCCAGCTAGGCTTCAGCAATATGTGAATCGTGAACTTCCAGATGTTCAAGCAGGTTTTAGAAAAGGCACAGGCACCAGAGATCAAATTGCCAACATCCGCTGGATTATAGAGAAAGCAAGAGAGTTCCAGAAAAGCATCTATTTCTGCTTCATTGACTATGCCAAAGCCTTTGACTGTGTGGATCACAATAAACTGTGGAAAATTCTTCAAGAGATGGGAATACCAGACCACCTGACATGCCTCTTGAGAAACCTGTATGCAGGTCAGGAAGCAACAGTTAGAACTGGACATGGAACAACAGACTCGTTCCAAATAGGAAAAGGAGTACGTCAAGCTTGTATATTGTCACCCTGCTTATTTAACTTCTATGCAGAGTACATCATGAGGAATGCTGGGCTGGAAGAAGCACAAGCTGGAATCAAGATTGCTGGGAGAAATATCAATAACCTCAGATATGCAGATGACACTACCATTATGGCAGAAAGTGAAGAGGAACTCAAAGGCCTCTTGATGAAAGTGAAAGAGGAGAGTGAAAAGGTTGGCTTGAAGCTCAACATTCAGAAAACGAAGATCATGGCATCTGGTCCCATCACTTCATGGGAAATAGATGGGGAAACAGTGGAAACAGTGTCAGACTTTATTTTTTTGGGTTCCAAAATCACTGCAGATGCTGATTGCAGCCAGGAAATTAAAAGACGCTTACTCCTTGGAAGGAAAGTTATGACCAACCTAGACAGAATATTAAAAAGCAGAGACATTACTTTGCCAACCAAGGTCCATCTAGTCAAGGCTATGGTTTTTCCAGTGGTCATGTATGGATGTGAGAGTTGGACTGTGAAGAAAGCTGATTGCCGAAGAATTGATGCTTTTGAACTGTGGTGTTGGAGAAGACTCTTGAGAGTCCCTTGGACTGCAAGGAGATCAAACCAGTCCATTCTAAAGGAGATCCATCCTGGGTGTTCATTGGAAGGACTTACGCTAAAGCTGAAACTCCAATACTTTGGCCACCTCATGCGATGAGTTGACTCACTGGAAAAGACTCTGATGCTGGGAACGATTGGGGGTAGGAGGAGACGGGGACAACAGAGAATGAGATGGCTGGATGGCATCACCGACTCGATGGACATGAGTTTGAGTGAACTCCGGGAGTTGGTGATGGACAGAGAGGCCTGGCGTGCTGTGGTTCATGGGGTCGCTAAGAGTCGGACATGACTGAGCGACTGAACTGAACTGAACACATACATACGGAATCTAGAAGAATGGTACTGAATAACTTATTTACAGAGCAGTAGTAGAGAAACAGACAGAGAACAGACTTATGGACGTGGGGAGAGGGGAAAAGAGGGTGAGATGCATGGAAGGAGCAACATGGAAACTTACATTACCATGTATAAAATAGACAGCCAATGGGAATTTGCTGTATTTTTCAGGAAACTCAAACAAGTGCTCTGTATCAACCTAGAGGGTTGGGTAGGGTGGGAGATGGGAGGGAGGTTCAAAAGGGAGGGGATACATGTATACCTATGGCTGATTCATGTTGAGGTTTGACAGAAAACAACACAGTTCTGTAAAGCAATTATCCTTAAATACAAAAAAAAAAATACTAGAGTGAATTGCCATGCCCTCCTCCAGGGGATCTTCCCAACTCAGGGGTGGAACCCATATGTCTTAATGTCTCCTGCATTGGCAGGCAGATTCTTTACTACTAGTGCCACCTGGGAAGCCCGGTTTAGCTCATAAGGCCTTTTATAAACTGGCTTTGTTATCTCCAGCCTTATCCGATCATTCTCAGCCACCATTCATCCTCTTAGCCTATGGACTCACTTATAGTTCCCAAAGCATTTCCCAAAGTGTATTCAGCCAAATGCTGATACGGTATGGAAAGATTTTGGTGACTGGAGAAGTTGCAGAAATGTCAGATTAGAGTTAAACATTTTTCTGAGCTACTGTCCAGTCTATAAATGTGCCTTGTGCCTCTCTTTCTTGGGAAAAATGTATACAGACAGCTATTCCAATTAATTATACAAATGCGTTTCTCCAGGGTTTCCTGTTCGAAGGAAAAGCAGTTGGAAAATGATATATGATGTTGTATTAATATTATGCTCCCCGGGACCTCCAGGCTTTCACACAATGTTCAGTTTTCTGAATTGTCCAAAGGAGTTTTTCACCCACAGAACTCCTCAGCTCCTGCCTGTGCATCAGGGCACTCCCCTGAGGGCTGACCTCTGGATCTGACTTGAGTGTTTCTCTCTTCTGAGATTTCTAGCCTGCTGTACATATCTCCATATGGTAATCTTTCTACTCTCTAACTTGCTGATTGACTTGTCTGTCTTCCCCTTTAGATTGCAAGTTCCTTAAAGACAGGGGCTTATCACAGACTTCACTTTGTTATTGCCTAATAATTACTGGGCTTCCCTAGTAGCTCAGCTAGTAAAGAATCCCCCTGCAATTCAGGAGACCCTCTTCAATTCCTGGGTTTGGAGGCTACCCACTCCAATATGCTTGGTCTTCCCTGGTGGCTCAGATGGGAAAGAATCTGCCTGCAATGAGGGAGACCTGGGTTGAGAAGATCCCCTGGAGAAGGCAATGGCTATCCACTTCAGTATTCTTGCCTGGAGAATCCTTATGGACAGAGTAGCCTAACAGGCTACAGTCCATGACACGACTGTAGTTGTATCTGCCAAACACCTAGTAAGCACAGCACAGAACTTATTAGGTGTTTGGCAGATATGTGTTAAATATAGGAATGAAAGATGGTGCAAG
The DNA here is from genome assembly GCF_049115385.1 of Moschus berezovskii. Taxonomy (NCBI): domain Eukaryota; kingdom Metazoa; phylum Chordata; class Mammalia; order Artiodactyla; family Moschidae; genus Moschus; species Moschus berezovskii. The sequence goes on along the minus strand of NC_142469.1, from coordinate 74,751,566 downwards.
GTTATATCTAAATTTTTATGAAATATCACACTGGCATATTCAAAATGAACTAAGTCTAATAACACAAACAGTAGAATCAAAGTTTCATTTACAGATATGAGCAATGCCATAGTACCCAGAATTAGGGGAATTATACCAAGATAACAATAGCAGCACACTGACACCTAATAGTCTTGAATTTCTGTCTTGGTAGTAAGATTTTATGTATAAATGTTTGGGACCACATATAAGCTTGAGTCTACATTTTCTTTTCTCTAAACCAGAACAAAATACATGAGCAAATGAAATAATGTTTGGGAAGTGTTTTGAAAATGTCCTAGAACCATAAAAATGTTACATCATTATTAATCAATTATTAGCTTGCCCACATACACATTTTTGGCACTTTCAAAAAGCTAAGAATTGGTAGCTGTGCTATATTGCCTGTACGAATTCTATCTGTGGGCCATTCTAAAGGAAACATCTTGGCAAAACAGGAAGAAAAGGAAGGCATACAAGCTTTTCAAATCTACTATAGGATATAATTTTACAAGTTGTAAGATAGTTTTATGCTTTCAAATTAAGCTCTCACTTTCTAAAGAAAATTATAGAGAACCATTTGGCTCTTCAATCAGTCATGTCTAACCCAAACCACCTGTAATCTAAACCAAAGAAATGACTGTATCAATTTTTCACAGAATTTGTGAGTACCTAAAGTGACAGACAGGGTCTTCTTCATGATTAGATACGTGGGAGCTTTGGATAGCATGATTAAGGCTCAGAGTGCATTATTACTATAAAAACTCACCTTGTTTTTGAATTCTTGACAAGGTGAATGATTTCCATTTCCCGTCATTATGGTTTTGACTGCTGACAACAGAAGCCATTCCTGAACCCAGATCATAGCTGACTTTTATGTGCCCATCAGTGAGCTCTACACTCATGAAATCCTTCTATTAACAGAGGAAAAATACACCAGTGATTAGATACACAGAGAAATATATGGGTATTCACTTTGTGGGGTTTGTAATAGGGCTTTATGGTTAATTTACTGAATGTCTTGATCTGTAAATAAAATCCATTTTTGGAAATAGAATCGGTGTTAGTATTTTATGAATGATTGTGGGTGTGATGTTATGGTGCAAATGGTCAAAGCCAAATTACTGCAAACTCCGGGAGTTGGTGATGGACAGGGAGGCCTGGCGTGCTGTGATTCATGGGGTCGCGGAGAGTCGGACACTACTGAGCGACTGAACTGAACTGAACTGAACTGATCCTTTTATTATAGGAGTAAAAAGTGTGTTCCTTTGAAAATGTATTAAGCAAACTAAATAGGATGTTCCCAGAAAGAAGTTACTAAGAAACATTGACCTGGAAAAAATAACAAGGATATTTAGAACCACCTTTTCACTAAGGTCTTTAGAAGAAGGCTAATACAGCATTCTGCTGTATGTTTTTGTATAGAGGTGTTTCTTTTAAAGAATTATAAGGCAGTTATTCTAAAAACAAATGATAATTAAGTTATACATGTAATTAAAGTTATCGATGGAAATACATAAATACTATGCACCACTCTTGGAGAAGGAAATGGCAACCCACTCCAGTGTTCTTGCCTGGAGAATCCCAGGGACAGGGGAGCCTGGTGGGCTTCCGTCTATGGGGTCACACAGAGTCGGACACGACTGAAGTGACCTAGCAGTAGCAGCAGCATGCACCACTCTTGGCTATGCACATTCATCCCAGACTCCTCTGAACAATAACTGATAATTCAACAATAACTGATAACTGCATTGGAACCCTACGAAAAAAAGAAGCAAACCATATCTCCAATTGTGAAAGATCAACTGTGCAAATCTTTACCAGGTCTCGAGTGGCAAGGTACATCAGGAGAGCACTTGAAGAAAATGTCCTGAACTTGAACATGACAGTGGAGATGTTGGGGTACCAACGAATGGGGCGACTGACCAATGCATAGCCTTCTCCATCAAACTGAATGGTCCCCTCACTATCTTCCACCTGTGGACTGAAGAGAGACATTTCACATGAATTAGACGATGTCTACATGGTCCATCCACTTTCAATACATCACACTCTATCTTGTGAGTCTGGATTGTAGGTCAGGAACAATCCCAGATACATCTTCCATCCTTCCCCTTCTCTCCAGTGCCACCATCAGGCCAGGTAACCACCATCTTTCACCTGGACTTCATTAGGTATTCAATAACTAGGTCAATAATGATTTAAATCCTTTTGCTGAGGTGCCTAATGGATAGTTATGTTGGTGTTTAAGTGTACTTAGTGGTGTGAACTAGTGGGATTTTGGAACATGCTGAGAATGCATTATTTCTCACTTCTACTGTATAATCTGGTCCCATCACTTCATGGGAAAGAGATGGAGAAACAGTGGAAACAGTGTCAGACTGTTTTTTGGGGCTCTAAAATCACTGCGGATGCTGACTGCAGCCATGAAATTAAAAGACGCTTACTCCTTGGAAGGAAAGTTATGACCAACCTAGACAGAATATTAAAAAGCAGAGACATTACTTTGCCAACCAAGGTCCGTCTAGTCAAGGCTATGGTTTTTCCCGTGGTCATGTATGGATGTGAGAGTTGGACTGTGAAGAAAGCTGATCGCCGAAGAATTGATGCTTTTGAACTGTGGTGTTGGAGAAGACTCTTGAGAGTCCCATGGACTGCAAGGAAATTCACCCAGTCCATTCTAAAGGAGATCAGTCCTGGGTGTTCATTGGAAGGACTGATGTTGAAGCTGAAACTCCAATACTTTGGCCACCTCATGCGAAGAGTTGACTCACTGGAAAAGATTCTGATGCTAGGAGGGATTGTGGGCAGCAGGAGAAGGGGATGACAGAGAATGAGATGGCTGGTTGGTATCACCGACTCGATGGACATGAGTTTGAGTGAATTCTGGGAGTTAGTGATGGACAGGGAGGCCTGGCGTGCTGTGATTCATGGGGTTGCAAAGAGTCAGACACGACTGAGCAACTGAAATGAACTGAACTGAACTGAGAATGCATTATTACATTTTCCAAATACATAATATAAAAGGGAGTAGGGTTTAGATGAAAAGGGTGAAGGTGGTTGAAATGCGCTAACTTAAAAGTTTTAAGAGGAAAAGCCATGACGGAATATAGACTCCTAGTCTCTGGACTCTGGCTATTCAGTTGGATTTTCTGGGACATGTTAGATTCAGACAATGAAGGGCTCCTCTCACTGTGTGTGTTTGTTGATCTGTCTTTTTCCCCAGTATGTAAGCTCTATGAAGACGAGTAGTGCTTATGGGTTAGGCTCTGTGTCAAGCACAACCTCAGCATCCAGCCCAATACTTGGCTCAGAGTAGAAGCTGGTAAATATCTGTGGAATGAGGGGGATATTAGTAAATCAAATTGCCTCACAGAGAATACATGTTCAATCAATACTGGTTGAATAATTAATGAATATCTAAGATATGTCTTGTAAATATAACGTTTAAAAAGATTTCTTTTTCAAAAGAAAAGTTATCATCTATCTATCTTACTTAACTGATGTTAACAGCATAAGTTTTGACTGTGGAGATATTTTTAAACTTTAAATATCTGCATCTTAGTTTATATTTGAATCTGTGAAACTGGACTGTTGTATTAACTTGAGAGTAGAGAAGAGCTATTGAGAAATACACTGATGTAAAATAATAATAACTGAGACTATTATTTGTATGAAACCTTGGCTAATGAGAAAAATAATAGTGTACAAACATTACTGGGCTTGTGGAAGAATAACTGCATTTTGACAAGTTGGCTTCCTCTCTGTTTCTGGAAAAGAGAGAAATATAAAACTGAAGACAAAAGGAAGGGAAGAGTCTTATCTGTGTTTGTCACAATCATGTAACTGTAAGTTATACCTAAATAGGTATAAAATCAGATTGATATATTTTTGTATAATGTAGCTTAAAGCTTAAAAGATGTTTTTCCAATATTCATGAAAAGTTAACTGAAAGGTTTGTGGGACTAAATCACCTTATTAACAATATAACTTATAGCAAATAAATTCAGTGAATAAATGATGAATTTGGGCTTCTTTCATCATTATTAAAAATCCATTAAAATCTGGAATATCATGATGCTGGAGATAAGAAAATGTAATGTAGACTCTACTAAGTAGAAGGTCTTTGAGGATCTCAAATACTTGGATTTTGCATTATGTACCACCACACTATCAACAAAAACCCCAGAAAGGGTGTGGGGATCACCACTGACAATTTCCCAAATGCTTTGGCCCAAAGTACTGTTACTTACAACTTGAAAAGAAAAAAAAAAAAACATAAAACTTCACTACATAATGTCAGAATAAGCACTGGAATAAAAAACATGTCACATTTGTATCCTGATGTTCTTATGGCCTAAAACTATTAATTTCAACACATAATGGAAAAAACAGCAGAGTAGATGGCAGGAAACCTGGCGTCTGATGTGGAATCTCAGAAGTCACATAACACCTCAGGTCTCAGTGTCTCCACTCTGAGATGAGAGGTTTAGATCAGTGGACGATTTCTAAAGCCTATTCCCACTTCAACCCTGTAAGAGATTCTCTTGTTTAAGCAACAGGCAAATCGGCAAGCAGGAGTTTTATATAAGAGCAGCAAAACATACAGTTGTAGATCAGGCTATTTTGTTTAATTCATTAACCAAAAACCAGGTAAACCTGGCTTCAAATTGGCGACTTTGAGGTTGGGGAAAAATGAATCTTTCCAATCATAGTCCATAAAATTTCAAGAGCTAACATTATACTAGAGTTTTCCTATTCATTTCCAATATATTTACTAGGAAGAGTGACTATTCTTTTATAATTAATAAATTATGATCTCACAGCCTCCAGAAAGAAAACCACAACCACAGAAAGCTAACCAAAATGATCACATGGATCATAGCCTTGTACAACTCAGTGAAGCTAGGAGCCATGCTGTGCAGGGTCACCCAAAATGGACAGATCATGGTGGAGATTCTAAAAAACATGGTCTACTTGAGACGGGAATGGCAAATCACTTCAGTACTTTTGCCTTGAGAACTCCATGAACAGAGTGAAAAGGCAAAGAGATATGAAACTGGAAGATGAGCCTCCTGGGTTGGTAGGTATCCAATATGCTACTGGGGAAGAGCAGAGAAATAGTTTTAGGATGAATGAAGAGGCTGAGCCAAAGCAGAAACAATGTCCAGTTGTGGATGTATCTGGTGGTGGAAGTAGGGTCCAATGTTGTAAAGAACAATATTGCATAGGAACCTGGAATGATAGGTCCCTGAATCAAGGTAAATTGGAAGTGATCAAACAGGAGATGGCAAGAATGAACATTGGCATTTTAGGTATCAGTGAACTCATGGCAGAGGAACCAGAGATCAAACTGCCAACATCCACTGGATCATGGAGAAAGCAAGAGAATTCCAGAAAAACATCTACTTCTGTTTTATTGAGTATGTCAAAGCCTTTAACTGTGTGGATCACAATAAACTGTGGAAAATTTTGAAAGAGATGGGAATACCAGACCACCTGACATGCCTCTTGAGAAACCTATAGGTCAGGAAGCAACAGTTAGAACTGGACATGGAACAACAGACTAGTTCCAAATAGGAAAAGGAGTACGTCAAGGCTGTATATTGTCACCCTGCTTACTTAACTTATATGCAGAGTACATCATGAAGGATGCTAGGCTGGAAGAAGCACAAGCTGGAATCAAGATTGCCGGGAGAAATATCAATAACCTCAGATATTCAGATGACACCACCCTTATGGCAGAAAGTGAAGAGGAACTCAAAGGCCTCTTGATGAAAGTGAAAGAGGAGAGTGAAAAGGTTGGCTTGAAGCTCAACATTCAGAAAACAAAGATCATGGCATCTGGCCCCATCACTTCATGGGAAATAGACGGGGAAACAGTGGAAACAGTGTCAGACTTTATTTTTTGGGGCTCCAAAATCACTGCAGATGCAGCCATGAAATTAAAAGACTCTTACTCCTTGGAAGGAAAGTTATGACCAACCTAGATAGTATATTAAAAAGCAGAGACATTACTTTGCCAACCAAGGTCCGTCTAGTCAAGGCAATGGTTTTTTCCGTGGTGATGTATGGATGTGAGAGTTGGACTGTGAAGAAAGCTGAGTGCCGAAGAATTGATGCTTTTGAACTGCGGTGCTGGAGAAGACTCCTGAGAGTCCCTTGGACTGCAAGGAGATCCAACCAGTCCATTCTAAAGAGGGAGGATAAAGGGAGGAGGGAGGTGGGAGGGGGGTTCAGGAGGGGGAACTTATGTAAACCCGGGGCGAATTCATGTCAATGTATGGCAAAACCAACCAATATAATATTGTAAAATAATTTGCCTCCAATAAAAAATAAATTACTTAAAAAAAAAATAAAGGAGATCAGTCTTGGGTGTTCATTGGAAGGACTGATGATGAAGCTGAAGCTCCAATACTTTGGCCACCTCATGAGAAGAATTGACTCATTGGAAAAAGACTCTGATGCTGGGAGGGATTGGGGGCAGGAGGAGAAGGGGACGGCAGAGGATGAGATGGCTGTAAGGCATCACTGACTCGATGGACATGAGTTTGAGTGAACTCCGGGAGTTGGTGATGGACAGGGAGCCCTGGCGTGCTGTGATTCATGGGGTTGTGGAGAGTCAGACACGACTGAGCGCCTGAACTTACTGAACTAAAATGGACAGGAACGGGAGAGTTTATTTCAGATTACTACTGTTGGCAAGAATCCCTTAGAAGTAATGGAGTAGCCCTCATAGTCAACAAAAGAGTTGGAAATACAGTATTCAGGTACATTATCAAAAATGACAGAATGACTCAGTTCATTTCCAAAGAAAACCATTCAACATCACAGTTATCCAAGTCTAAGCCCCAACCACTAATGTCAAAGAAGTTGAAGTTGAGTGGTTCTATGAAGACCTATAAGACCTTCTAGAACTAACACCAAGAGAAAAAAAAAAAAAGTCCTATTCATCATAGGAAATTGGAATGCAAAAGTAGGAAGTCAAGAAATACCTGGAGTAACAGGCAGGTTTGGCCTGGGATTACAAAATGACACAGGGCAAAGGCTAACAGAGTTTTGCCAAAAGAACACACTGGTCATAGCAAATATCCTCTTCAAACAACACAGGAGATGACTCTATACATGGGCATCCCCAGATAGTCAATACCAAAATCAGACTGATTATATTTTTTGCAGCCAAAGATAGAGAAGGTCTATACAGTCAGTAAAAAGGCCTGGAGCTGACTGTGGCTCAGATCATCAGCTCCTCATGGCAAAATTCAGGCTTAAACTGAAGAAAGTAGGGAAAACCATTAAGTCATTCATGTAGGACCTAAGTCAAATTCCTTATGATTATACAATGGAAGTGACAATAGGTTCAAGGGATTAGATCTGATAGACAGAGTGCCTGAAGAACTATGGACAGAGGTTTGTAACACTGTATAGGAAGTAGGGATCAAGACCATCCCCAAGAAAAAAAAGTGCAAAAAGGAAAAATCGTTGTCTGAGGAAGCCTTACAAAGAGCTGAGAAAAGAAGAGAAGCTATAGGCAAAGGAGAAAAGGAAAGATACACTCATTTGAATTCAGAGTTCCAAAAATAGCAAGGAGAGATAAGAAAGCCTTCCTCAGTGAGCAATGCAAAGAAACAGAGGAAAACAATAGAATGGTAAAGATAAGATCTCTTCAAGAGATACCAAGGGAGCATTTCATACAAAGACAGGCACAATAAAGGACAGAAATGGTGTGGACTTAACAGAAGCAGAAGGTATTAAGAAGAGGTGGCAAGAATACACAGAAGAACTGTACAGAAAAGATCTTCATGAACCAGATAACCATGATGGTATGATCACTCACCTAGAACCAGACATCCTGGAGTGTGAAGTCAAGTGGGCCATAGGAAGAATTACTATGAACAAAGCTACTAGAGGTGATGTAATTCCAGCTGCTGCTGCTAGGTTGCTTCAGTCGTGCCCGCCTCTGTGCGACCCCATAGACGGCAGCCCACCAGGCTCCACCATCCCTGGGATTCTCCAGGTAAGAACACTGGAGTGGGTTGCCATTTCCTTCTCCAGTTAAAATCCTTAAAAATGATGCCGTTAAAGTGCTGCACTCAGTATGTCAGCAAATTGTAAAACTCAGCAGTGGCCATAGGATTGGAAAAGGTCAGTTTTCCTTCCAACCCCAAAAAAGGCAGCACCAAAGAATGTTCAAACTATCACACAGTTGCACTGATTTCACATGCTAGCAAGGTTAATTCTCAAAATCCTTCGTTAAGCTTCAACAGTACTTGAACTAAGAACTTCCAGATGTTCAAACTAGATTTAGAAAGGGCAGATGAACCAGAGATCAAATCTGTTGGATCATAGAAAAAGCAAGAGAATTCCAGAAAAACATTTCATTCTGCTTTATTGACTATGCTAAAGTCTTTGACTGTGTGGATTACAACAAACTGTAGAAAATTCTTAAAGAGATAGGAATACTAGACCACCTTACCTACCTCTTGAGAAACCTGCATGCAGGTCAAGAACCAATAGTTAGAACTGGACATGGAACAAGACTGGTGCAAAATTGGGAAAGGAGGACATGAGGGCCTGAGATCTTTGCAGAACTGATAATTAATGATGCTATAGTCCTACATAATATGCACAGCTGAAAGGACATTTAAATGCTTTAGATGTTTGGTTGACAATAAACATTTGAAAATTCTACTTATAAATTTACTGAAGAAATGTTTAGGGAAAAGTTGGTGTTGATTTGTGAGTAGCAGAATGATATTGTAGACCTCATTGTCCTTATATTGAAATCATTTTACAGACAACATTCTTTATTAGATTTTATCAAAGATTATGAACAAAACCACTATAAACCATGAATGGATCAGACTTTCAAATTGCCTTCAGTGCCAAGTTGAAAAGTTCATGATGACAAAAAAAAAAACAGATGAAAGTTAAAACTTTTGGGGAGAGAATATTTTGAGTCTATTTTCTTCTATAAAACTCTAGAGACATTGAGAAGAAAATGTGAAGTACTCTCTCTACATTAATGGAGAATTTAGGTCCTAGCAATGTACATGTTCTCTTTATATTAGAAATAAAAAATATAAACTCCTTAGCACCTAATTATTTTAGAGTTACTATGTGTGTTGATTAAGCTTCCAGGCTTTAATTTACATTTTATAGCTTTAACTAAATATAATTAAAATTGTTGTAGGCTCAGTTGTTCAGTGGCCTTTAAGTTTTTATGCAGAGAAATCCTCTGCTGCTGCTAAGTCGCTTCAGTTGTGTCTGACTCTGTGCGACCCCACAGACGACAGCCCACCAGGCTCCCCTATCCCTGGGATTCTCCAGGCAAGAACACTGGAGCGGGTTGCCATTTCCTTCTCCAATGCACGAAAGGGAAAAGTGAAAGTGAAGTCACTCAGTCGTCTCCGACTCTTAGCGACCCCATGGACTGCAGCCTACCAGGCTCCTCTGTCCATGGGGAGAAATCCGCTACTTCTACTTAATTTTTTACATAATCTATTCAGGTTTATATAAGAATATTTATATACGCTTGATAAATATTTTTGAATTTCAACATTCTAACCTCTATCTTATAATTAATGATGGATATTATGAAACTTTCTCCTGGCCTATCTTGACCTCTGTTTTTCCTTTCCCACTTAAAATCGTCAAGTCTGGTGGGTTTCCACTTGAAACACTTACAGGATGTTATGTATCATTTCATAAATCCGGTAAAAGACAAGACCTGCAGTATGGTTCTATATTTTCTTGTAAACATAAACAGAGTGAATCCAGGCTCTGAGGGGCCTGCAGTTTAATCGTTAGGGAGAGTTTTCTTTAAGTAAAACTGAAATATGACTATGAAAGAGCCACAGACACCCAATTCTTCCTGAATACAAAGATAAATTGGAGTGGAAAGAGATAGTAGTCTTAACTGATTGAGGCTAAAATACTTTGCTATTGTTATTTAGTCACTAAGTCACATCCAACTCTTTGCAACTTCATGGACTATAGCCTGCCAGGTTCCCCTGTCCATGGGATTTCCCAGACAAGAATAATGGTATGGGTTGCCATTTCCTTTCCCAGGGAATCTTCCCAACCCAGGAATCGAATCCTCTTCTCATGCTTGGCAGGTGGATTCTTTACTACTGAGCCACCTAGGAAGCCCTGAAATATCTCACCTTTGCAAATTGTACAAAAACATATGACCATGTCAAAGTACTAGGGTACTTCCCAAGGCCTTGGTAAGTGCCTACGCAAACTGGGGAGAGGACTTCAGGTTACTTCGCTTCCTGGTAAATCTACCTTGAACACAATCACTTCAAACCTGTTGCTTATCATCCACATGATAATGGAACACTGCACAATAAAATTAAAGCTTTTGTGATGCATAGGCCAGACAGACATTAGGAGAGTCCTCCTCTTAACTAACCTGACGGTACATCCTTTGCAGTCACCTTCTATTTCTCGGAAATTCCACAATCCTATAGGTTTGCTGTCAAAGTATGCTTCTCCCATACAGCCAGTGAATGTGATCACACGCACAGCATCAGCCTTCTGCAGAGAGAAACGTATTTGTTAGAATTTCACAAAAAAAATCTTAAAGAATCCATGCTGGTGTTGTTTAGTTGCTTAAGTAAGTAAGTGTTAGTCGCTCAGTCGTGTTCAACCCTTTGAGACCCCATGGACTGTAGCCTGCCAGGCTCCTCTGTTCATGGGATCCTCCAGGCAAGAATACTGGAGTGGGTTGCCATTCCCTTCTCCAGGGGACCTTCCCAACCTAAGGGTTGAACCTGGGGCTTAGTCATTTAGTTGCATGCAACTCTTTGAGATCCCATGGACTGTAGCCCACCAAGCTCCTCTATGAGATTTCCCAGGCAAGAATACTGGAATGGGTTGCCATTTTCTTCTCCAGGGGATGTGCCTAACCCAGGGATCGAATCTGCATCTCCTGCATTGGCAGGCGGACTCTTTACCACTGAGCTATCAGGGAAGTCTTACAGTATTCATGAGCATTGTTATCTGAGCAGAAGAATCTTGAGTAGTTATTATCCACTCTTTGTAAAAATCTTGGTTGTGTACATATTCATTTTTTAACTGTATAATAATATATCCTCAGATCCTGGTTTTTCTGTGCTATACCAGTTTATCACCATTAGTAAATAAACACTCCCTGCTTCTGATTTTAAATGAACTGCTTATTCTCTTTGAGATTCTGTTTTCTTCTTGGTCTGTAACAGGATTATTAGGACAATTATATAAGAGAATTTATTTATGGTTCCACATTCAATGCCTGGCACAGAGATGGTGTTTAATCCTACAAGACCTTTTAGAACTAACACCCAAAAAAGATGTCCTTTTCATTATAGGGGACTGGAATGCAAAAGTAGGAAGTCAAGAAACACCTGAGGTAACAGGCAAATTTGGCCTTGGAGCACGGAATGAAGCAGGGCAAAGGCTAATAGAGTTTTGTCAAGAGAATGCACTGAACATAGCAAACACCCTCTTCCAACAACACAAGAGAAGACTCTACACATGGACATCACCAGATGGTCAACACCGAAATCAGATTGATTATATTCTTTGCAACCAAAGATGGAGAAGCTGTATACAGTTAGCGAAAACAAGACCAGGAGCTGACTGTGGCTCAGATCATGAACTCCTTATTGCCAAATTCAGACTGAAATTGAAGAAAGTAGGGAAAACCACTAGACCATTCAGATATGACCTCAATCAAATCCCATATGATTATACAGTGGAAGTGAGAAATAGATTTAAGGGACTAGATCTGATTGATAGAGTGCCTGATGAACTCTGGACGGAGGTTCGTGACATTGTACAGGAGACAGGGACCAAGACCATCCCCATGGAAAAGAAATGCAAAAGAGCAAAATGGCTGTCTGAGGAGGCCTTACAAATAGCTTTGAAAAGAAGAGAGGCGAAAAGCAAAGGAGAAAAGGAAAGTTATAAGCATCTGAAGACAGAGTTCCAAAGAATAGCAAGGAGAGATAAGAAAGACTTCCTCAGTGATCAATGCAAAGAAATAGAGGAAAACAACAGAATAGGAAAAAGCAAGAGATCTCTTCAAGAAAATTAGAGATTCCAAGGGAACATTTCATGCAAAGATGGGCTCGATAAAGGACAGAAATGGTATGGGCCTAACAGAAGCAGAAGATATTAAGAAGAGGTGGCAGGAATACACAGAAGAACTGTACAAAAAAGATCTTCACGACCAAGATAGTCATGATAACGTGATCACTGACCTAGAGCCAGACATCTTGGAATGTGAAGTCAAGTGGGCTTTAGAAAGCATCACTACGAACAAAGCTAGTGGAGGTGATGGAATTCCAGTTGAGCTATTTCAAGTCTTGAAAGATGATGCTGTGAAAGTGCTGCACTCAATATGCCAGCAGATTTGGAAAACTCAGCAGTGGCCACAGGACTGGAAGAGGTCAGTCTTCATTCCAATCCCAAAGAAAGGCAATGCCAAAGAATGCTCAAACTACCGCACAATAGCACTCATCTCACACGCTAGAAAAGTCATGCTCAAAATTCTCCAAGCCAGGCTTCAGCAATATGTAAACCGTGAACTCCCAGATGTTCAAGCAGGTTTTAGAAAAGGCAGAGGAACCAGAGATCAAATTGCCAACATCCGCTGGATCATGGAGAAAGCAAGAGAGTTCCAGAAAAACATCTATTTCTGCTTCATTGACTATGCCAAAGCCTTTGACTGTGTGGATCACAATAAACTGTGGAACATTCTGAAAGAGATGGGAATCCCAGACCACCTGACGTGCCTCTTGAGAAACCTGGATGCAGGTCAGGAAGCAAGAGTTAGAACTGGACATGGAACAACAGACTGGTTCCAAATAGGAAAAGGTGTACGTCAAGGCTGTATATTGTCACCTTGCTTATTTAACTTATATGCAGAGTACATCATGAGGAACGCTGGGCTGGAAGAAGCACAAGCTGGAATCAAGATTGCCGGGAGAAATATCAATAACCTCAGATATGCAGATGACACTACCCTTATGGCAGAAAGTGAAGAGGAACTCAAAAGCCTCTTGATGAAAGAGAAAGAGGAGAGTGAAAAGGTTGGCTTGAAGCTCAACATTCAGAAAACAAAGATCATGGCATCTGGTCCCATCACTTCATGGGAAATAGATGGAAAAACAGTGGAAACAGCGTCAGATTTTATTTTTTTGGGCTCCAAAGTCACTGCAGATGCTGATTGCAGCCATGAAATTAAAAGACGCTTGCTCCTTGGAAGGAAAGTTATGATCAACCTTGATAGTATATTAAAAAGCAGAGACATTACTTTGCCAACAAAGGTCTGTCTAGTCAAGGCTATGGTTTTTCCCATGGTCATGTATGGATGTGAGAGTTGGACTGTGAAGAAAGCTGATCGCCGAAGAATTGATGCTTTTGAACTGTGGTGTTGGAGAAGACTCTTGAGAATCCCTTATACTCAAGGAGATCCAACCAGTCCATTCTAAAGGAGATCAATCCTGGATGTTCATTGGAAGGACTGATGCTAAAGCTGAAACTGCAATACTTTGGCCACCTCATGAGACGAGTTGACTCACTGGAAAAGACTCTGATGCTGGGAAAGGTTGGGGGCGGGAGGAGACGGGGACGACCGAGAATGAGATGGCTGGATGGCATCACCGACTCGATGGACATGAGTTTGAGTGTACTCCGGGAGTTGGTGATGGACAGGGAGGCCTGGCGTGCTGTGATTCATGGGGTCGCGGAGAGTTGGACACGACTGAGCGACTGAACTGAACTGAGTGCTCCTATACCACTAAGAGGATTTCTTTCCAGAGATTATGAGAAAGGGTTGTTGTTGTTGAGTTGCTAACTTGTGTCTGACTCTTTTGTCCATGGGATTTCTTAGGCAGGAATGCTGGAGTGGGTTGCCACTTCCTTCTCCATATGGAAATGGTTCAGTTCAGTTCAGTTCAGTCACTCAGTCGTGTCCGACTCTCCGCGACCCCATGAATCACAGCACGCCAGGCCTCCCTGTCCATCACCAACTCCCGGAGTTCACTCAAACTCATGTCCATCGAGTCGGTGATGCCATCCAGCCATCTCATTCTCGGTCGTCCCCGTCTCCTCCCGCCCCCAACCTTTCCCAGCATCAGAGTCTTTTCCAGTGAGTCAACTCATCGCATGAGGTGGCCAAAGTATTGCAGTTTCAGATTTAGCATCAGTCCTTCCAATGAACACCCAGGATCGATCTCCCTTAGAATGGACTGGTTGGATCTCCTTGCAGTACAAGGGACTCTCAAAAGTCTTCTCCAACACCACAGTTCAAAGCATCAATTCTTCGGCGATCAGCCTTCTTCACAGTCCAACTCTCACATCCATACATGACCATGGGAAAAACCATAGCCTTGACTAGACGGACCTTTGTTGGCAAAGTATTGTCTCTGCTTTTTAATATATTATCAAGGTTGGTCATAACTTTCCTTCCAAGGAGTAAGCGTCTTTTAATTTCCTGGCTGCAATCAGCATCTGCAGTGATTTTGGAGCCCAAATGGAAATGGTAGATACTGACAAAGGGAAAAAAATGCTTGCATATAGATTACCCTGTGATACTGCTGCCCCCAGTTTTTCATTTCCTTTTACATTCAAGTAGGTTTCTAGTGCAGGAGAATGAAGGGACAGGGTAAATTTGTAAGAGAAGGGACCCTGTGGTTGTTGCTTGGGGGCATACACAGCACAGAGCCTGACATCTAATAAGGGCAGAATAAACATTTGTTGAATGACAACCTTGGTGTCTTTCTTACAAGGAAAGGTCTTTTTAAAATTTTTATTTTATGTTGGAGCATACCCATCTGCCAAAGCAGGAAAAGCAAGAGATGTGGGTTCGATTCCTGGGTTGGGAACATCCTCTGGAGAAGGGAATGGCAACCCACTCCAGTATTATTGCCTGGAGAATTTCATGGAGAGAGGAGCCTGGCAGACTACAGTCCATGGATCACAAAGAGTCAGACACGATTGAGCACATACACTATAGCTGATTAACCATGTTGTGTTAGTTTCAGGTGTACAACAAGGTGATTCATTTATATATATACATCTATTACTTTTCAAATTCTTTTCCCATTTAGTTTATTGCAGAATATTCAGCTGAGTTCCCTGTGCTACACAGTAAGTCCTTGTTGGCTATCTGTTTTAAATACAGCAGTGTATACATGTCAATTCTTGGTATATAACAGTCAAGAAGGCAGAGAATGATCCCGTTCTCTCTAGAGAAACTTGCTGTAATTTAAACAACTGTTTGTTTTGGCATTGATAATGTTACAATTCTATAACACTCTGCCAAAGTGAATCCACATTTGTCTGAGTAACCTGAAAGGAAAAATTGAATTTACATGTTTGGGTTTTATAACAAATATAAGGAGACAGTCATGGACTAGTTAAACATTTGTAGTTATAATTTAGGTTAAAGTCATGATCATGTACATTTTGCTACTGCTATGATCAAGTGGGGCATTACCATGAAGAAGAAATGTTGGTCAGACACTGACATTTACAAGTCAAGGACAGTCCTTGGGATTCTCTGTTATCTGTGGAAGCTTCCCTTAACTTTCCTTAACTTCCCTTAACTTAACTTCCCTTAACTTATCCTACTTGTGAATTCTACTTGCTTTTTGTTTTTCCTCTTGCATTATAAAAACTATACCTGGGATATTTTCCTGCTCCTGTGGATTTTTATTAACATGTCGATATAGTTACTTGTTTGTTTTTGGTTCCTGTAATGGTATGGCAGGAACCTTGAAACTTTTGGTCAAAATGATTAAGATTTTCTATAGATTGCATTTGCCTTTACTTTTTGCCCCTCATATTGGCATAAATCAGTTTCTTTATGCCTAGTGACATCTGAATAATAAGAATTATTTAAGGTGTAATTTAAGGTGTGACTACCAGATGGTAAAGAATCCTCCTACAATGTGGGACACCTGGGTTTGAACCCTGGGTTGAGAAGATCCTCTGGAGGAGGATATGGCAGCCTACTCCAGTATCCTGCTTGGAGAATCCCATGAACAGAAGAGTCTGGTGGGCTACAGCCCATAGGGTTGCAAAGAGTCAGACATGACTGAAGCGACAGTACATAGCACCATATCTTAGGCATTTGTTATAAATTTTACGCATATAATCTCACTATTCATTGTGGTAGTAAGGGATGGTGGTTAAAAATAGAGATTCTTATGCCTGGTAACTGTAAGAATGGGTTAGCATAAGAATGGCCATCTTAGAGGCTGGAAAAATCATTTTTACTGAGTATGTGACTTGAGGGAAGAAGAACTAGATAAAACTTGGGAGACAAGTTAATCTTCCCAGTTCCACCACTGACTGCCATGTAATCTTGGGTGAATCATTTATTTCTTATATAGATTTCTTAAGTATAAAATGAGGCTTCTATCTACATTTTGGGGTTGTTATGAAAATTATTAATTCATGTAAAATTACTTAGAACATTACTTAGGACATAGTAAGGATTATATAAATGTTATAAGAGTTTATTACTACATATTATCCTACAGTAAACAAGCAGTATAGATATTTTTATCTTACTTTTCTAGTTGAGGAAACTGAAGCCCAAGGGGTTAAGTGATTGCCTAAGGTCATATTTTAGCAAGTGATAGAGCAGGGAATTCAGCCTGGATTTAATTTCAAAATTTCTTTCTTTTTTTCTGTTTTTTTTTTTTTTTTTTTTTGTGTGTGTGTGTGGGTGCATGCTCAGTTGCTAAGTTGTGTCTGACTCCTTGCGACCCCATGGACTGTAGCCCACCAGACTCCTCTATCCATGAGCTTTTCCTGGCAAGAATACTGGAGTGGGTTGCCATTTCCTCCTTCAGGGGATCTTTCCAACCCAGGGAAGGAATGCATATCTCCTGTGTCTCCTACATTGCAGGCGAATATAACTCTGCTACCCCTGTATTTATCTTTCTGAGGAGGACAGAAATTGGCAATATGACTGTATATTACTTCGTACCATATACATTTATATGCAGCTCTAAGAAAAGAAGGTGATTCTAGTGTGTAGTTATGGAATCCATTCCAATGCTTTAGAATCACATCTCATACACAAAGCAAACAAAACAACCTCACTGTATATGAAGGCTGACTTCTCATAAATTTGGGGTCACCCTGGCTTCTCACATTTTCTGACTAATCTTATCCCAGGATGATTCTGACAAGCCCAGGATTACCCATTATATTTGGTTGTGCTCTTACATCTCACCCACAGGTCGTTTTCCAACACCTAATTCCATCTAATCAACATGAGCTTCTTTAAAATGCAGGCACTTTACAATTTGAAATGCACAAGGACCTGTCACGAAGCAATTATGAATATTAAGTGCATTACTCGATAAGAACGAGAAGAGCAACTTGAAAACTTTAAAAATCGGATCATGATTTGAAGGCTTATGGCTCCTGTGATATTTCCCAAGGTATTCATAAATCTTTTAATTAGATGTGAGTTTGAACTTTATAGCACTTCATATCAATAAATCATAAATTGATTCAGAAAATGAGGTATCATTAAAAAACACTTTGCTCTTGAGGTAACTAAAATAAGAATATCAAAAAATCGATGCCACAGATTTGGGCAAAACAATAACTGTGAAGTAAATACACATAGGTTTAAAAAGATTATGCTTTCAGATTGGATATTTGAGGAAGAAATTTCTTACTCAAAATATATCCATGTTTTCACAAAAATAAATTAAGTAAAAAGCTGTCAAGTTTTTGCAGTGTTGTGCCATGTCTTTGCCCAAAGTCATCATGCCAGGAATTGTCTACAGAGATGGATGGGGAGAAACACATTACCTTCAATTTCCCAGTCAAACCGCCAACAAACAGCATTGCATTTGCATCCACATCTAGAATAGTGTACCCGGGAGGTGATGCTGAATGGTATGTACTTGGCATAATGCTGGCTTTGGGTCCATCCAGAGCTCTCACAGAAATAGTTCCATTTCTCCCAGTTCTTCCAGGGTACGTGTTGGAATGAAATGAAAGAAAATAGAGAAATAGAAATGTATCACATTTTTGATCACTTCAGATTTAAAAGATATAAAATGTAGAGACTTGTCTTGGAATTTAGCTTCGAATAGTCCAGATTCATTAAACTGCAAATCAAAATCCAGAGTCTGATCTTTGCTGTATGTTTACCATCAAATTCAACCAGGACCACTGAGCAATATACCCTGATTCTGACTGTGTCCATTGATAGGAAATGATAGTAGCAACAGCCGATGGAATGGCTGTTGGTAAGATGGAGAGTCTTTTTCCTTTTGCTTTACAAAACAATGTGCTGTTTACCTACATGGACTGTTTAAATAATGCTATATTACTTTATTTAGCATTTTGCCTAATTTAATTCAGCAAATGAACTCTGAATAAGCCACCCTTCTGCATTATAAGCTGCATAATTTCTCCTAAAAATCCCTGACTATATCTTGGATTCAAATTTGCTGTAGTTGTTCCTGGAATCGTGCATCATTTACCGTTTGGCAAACCATCTTAATGTGTATACTGTAACATCCAGGCTTCAGAGTTGTGCATACAAATTGCATAGAACAACTTCACATTTAGATTCAATTAACAGAATTTCAGAAGCTATTATTATTGTATTTCATTCTTTTTTAAAACTGTTTGGTTCCATGTGTTGTTAAAAGTGAAAATCTGAACTCTTTTCTGAGACAAGCAGTTATAACAAAACTTTGTCATTTTTCTCTCCCTGCCGTCTCATTTTGGTAAGCTTTTTATCTTTGAGGGTGCAGCATTAACTGAAATACATGGAAAAATAGAATGAATTTATCAAAAAAGGTTCTTGCTTAACAGAATACATATCTTCTAATAGAAGAACTGTACTTTGCAAATATAAGCGTTAAGTCCTGTAAAGTACTTAATCCCCTCTACCATCACAAATGCAAGCATTTTATCTATTGCTCTCTCCTCCCTTTGTCTCTCTCTCACACACAGTTTTATTTAAGATCTTAAAAGGAATTAAAGATTATTTCTTATTAAGTTTCTTCAAGAAACTTTTAATTGTGAAAAATTAAACATATACACACATAGAATGAAATTCTATGTACCCATAACCTAGATTCAACAATCACCTGATCTTTAGGTCCTCTTTACCCAACTCTGATCAACTTCCCTTGGCCTTTAACAAAACCTCTCAGCTGTTTTGTATTTAGTAGGCAGTTGAAAATTAGAAAAAGAAGATGAGAAATGAAGAGCAAGTATCAAGGATAAGAATGGATTCTACAAGTAATCTGCACACTGTTAGAAGTTAATTAATTAAAGCATCAAAGATGGAATTAATCAATTTCCTATTCCTTCCATTTTAAATAGTGTGGACCTGATATTACATATTCATACCAGCATTTAGATAACTACACAGTAAGCCAAGGCTGCTATGCAGACCAGAGGAGAAGCTTTGCATCAAAGAGAGGCACCAATGGTAGTTCCTCTTTTTATTTTATAAAAAATTTTGATTAGAGTACAGTTGCTTTACAATGGTGTGTTAGTTTCTGCTGTACAGCAATGTTAATCAGTTATGAATATACATATATCCCCTCTTTTTTAGATTTCCTTCCCATTTAGGTCATCACAAAGCACTTAGAGTTTCCTGTGCAGTCCAGTAGGTTCTCATTAATTACCTATTTTATACATAGTAGAGTATATATGATATACAAATAGCCCATACAGTTCAAAATAAAAAAAGGCAGCTTTTATGCTCTGGATTATATTGAGAGGGCAAGTCTCAATACTTCTTCAGGTGACAGAAAAAAACTTAACTTGAATGTTTCTATGGAACAATCAAATGAGGGGGCCAGAAAAGACGGGTCATTCTGTTCATTATCTTGAAAGTGTGTTAGCTCTTAACACATCCTACAAAGATACCATCACACACACTTACACATGTATACAATATAAAATATCTGCATACAATGTAAAATATCTGTTACATACCTACACAACTACTCTCTTGAAACAGAAATGAAAATTTTCATATAATCTAGGGCACTACTTCAAAATTCTGTCAATGATCTTAATCTGTATTGAGATAGTTACCTCGATGCCTCAATACGGTACCAGTATGAGTCATCAATAGTTAAATCTGGGTACTCGACACGCCCAACTCCAGATCCAACATCCCAGAGGAAGCTTACTTTGCCTTTACGCATTTCTATAGCGAGAAAGTCAATCTAGTGCACAGAAACAAAACAATAGATATCAGATACAAGGCACCAGGAAAAAGGAGGCCAGCAGAGTTTTTTCAATGGGTGCCATTTACAGATCTGTGTAATAATTAGAAGCATCACAATAAAAATCCCCAAATAATATGATTTACTACTATTTATTAAATAATAAATAACTTTATTACTGTATCTTAATATTACAGTGTCCATACAAATGTATGATACGGTGCTGAGGCAAATATGTTAATTTAACCAATTCTAGTTAGGTCTAACATTGACACAAATGTCTTTTCTCACACTGATCCTAGAGACAAGAGCAAATATTTGGGTTCAGAATTCATCATTTTCACCACGGGTGCTGACGTTTTTGAAGGACCAGATATGATTTTTCACCCAAGGTGATCCAGAATTTCTCACCTAAATTCCAAGTATTGATTTATGTGATAAGTGCTCTGTTGAAAGTCATTCATTTGGAAGGTCTCCATGTATATAAAGTCACATGGGTCAACTGAAAGGAACTAGAAGTTTGGGGTAAACTTATCTAGATACAATTTCTGTTTTTTCAATTGAGTCATAAATTTAACACAAATCAGAGGCATTTTCACTGATAAGAAATTAGTACACAATTTTCCATTTCATTTCATATGAACGTTCATTGTAATTTCTTAGAGAAAAGTTTTTTTTTTAAAGCTTTATCCCTACTAATCTTTCTTCTTGAATAGTTGGATGTGAAAATATAGTTCAAAAATAAATGTTGGTGTACTTACACATGAAAGCAGATGTGCCTAAGCACTGTAAAAAATTTTCATTTCAATTGCTTTCTAACTTGACATGTCAGAACTTTGTGACGTAAGATTCTGAGGTTTTCAAATTTGAAAGGCTACCTTATTCAATTTTGGGACAATGTTATTAGATTCTATACATTTTCCACACTACCAGAGTTAACCTGACTGTACACATACTCAGTGGGCCAAAGAAAAGTTGAATGTTAGACTTACAAATTTGGCACTTCCAAGATAAAAAAGGAGGTTGTCTGCAACAGCCGTCTTTACATTGACAATGATATTATTGTAGCTTCCTTTCTTGATTTCCGGTTTGTATGTTCGAATGCAGTCACCTCCCGAAGACACAGATACTTTGATCTTCAAGAAAAACAATGTACAAAGAACCAAGACTAAATCTCTCAGAAAATTTGAAGTAGCTCCAAACAACCACAGAGCCATCATCATCTCTTCTTTGAAGTTATTTTCCATCACCGAATAGTGTCATTAAATGCCCATATGCAGACACCATTATACTCATTACTGAGGGCCCGGAAAAGCACCTGTCCACCAGCATCTTGACAATGAGCTGTTCACAGTCCCATGGCTTGCTGCTGCTGCTGCTGCTAAGTCGCTTCAGTCGTGTCCGACTCTGTGCGACCCCATAGATGGCAGCCGACCAGGCTCTGCTGTCCCTGGGATTCTCCAGGCAAGAACACTGGAGTGGGTTGCCATTTCCTTCTCCATGGCTTGCTAGCACATAACTATTTTTAGAAGCATACAACTAACAAATTCTTACCTTCATACCTTACTCCTTTATGAAGAGCAGAACATTCTCAAAAGATGATTTTACATGAAGCTAATGGTACAGATCTTCGTTCAGATTTTATTAATGAAATTTTATAATTCAAATTTCAGTGATTATGGTATCTATCACTTAAAATAGGAAATCATTTTTCTTTTAATTTTTGAGAGGAAATTACCAACCTTCCCATATTCTTACAGTTGAAAGAGGCCAACTAGATTTTGTTCTAGATGTTCTAACAATAAGAAGAATCTAATCATTTCACTCTGAACATATATTTCAGAATAAATTATACCTTTTTATTAAGTTTCCAGGAAATGGGATGGAAACAATTTCCAGTGGCTATCATCACTAATGTATTTAACAGCTCCTTTTTCTTTTGACTGGTACTTCAAAAATTACTATAAATTGCTAAGAAAGAAATTCCTATATGAATAGAGCTGACACTGTTCATACAAGTTTTTACTTACATTTAGGGAGCCTTTCTTCAATCACAAATAACACTAGTTGATTATTCCATTTAATTTTCTTTCATTCCTGTGTACCATCAAAGGGGTACTTTTAGGACAGCAATGTAGTTGCTTGGACTCAGAGAGAAATTCTGTTAGTTTGTTAGTATCAGTGCTCAAAGTAGGAGGTAGAGATGTAAGAATGGGTTAGCATAAGAACGGCCATCTTAGAGGCTGGAAAAACCATTTTTACTGAGTATGTGACTTGAGGGAAGAAGAACTAGATAAAACCTGGGAGACAAGTTAATCTTAAGTACCAAGAATGTGGGTGGCTGCAACACTGAAAATTAGGTAAACAGGTCTGATAAGTTTATCTCGTTAAGACACCAGGATAGAGATATGCACAGGTGTGTGTGTGTGTGTGGAAAATTCCTGTGAGTTAGGTAATTTAGAAATATCATGATTTGAAAATGCTATATAACCCCTTGGCTCTGAGTGCTCGGGGTCCTTGTTGAAACCCGCTGCGTCGGGCAGACACTTGGACCCCAGCTAGCTGGAAATAAACCTCGCTGTATGTCTTGCATTATCGTGAGTGTCCTCTGTTCCTTTGAGGGAAGGGCGACTCCGGATCCTAACAGAGACACATATAATACCTCTCTACACCACTGATTTAAATTCCTGGCTTCCAGAAGCCTCTTAGTCCTCACTGGGGGTGAATTTTCATTCCTTATAGCACTTTTCACACTTGGGAGAAGCCAAGGGGTAAGTATCACTGTTACCTCCATAAAAGGGCTGTGCAGACTCCAAGGGAGAAATCCTAGGACACCAAACCAGTCTCCTTCTTCTGGTGATAAAAGGAGGTGTCCTGAAGAGTCTGAGAAGGGATGGTGTAAGACAGTACCAGGACCCCTCCCAAGTGTGGTGCAGACCACACAGACGGTGCGCTGGATTCAGAATTGGTTAGATTCAAAAGAGAACGCTAAGGAGAGATTTTTGGTTCCAAAAAATATGAGAACTCTTGGGGATATAGCAGATCTCTTGAATCTCCTACAGATCCAGTGTAAGTCATATATTTGTACTGTTTCTCCACCTAATCCGCTTTCCAAACTGTACCCCCAAGTAAAGGAAAGAGTGTGCTGAGAAGAAACAGGGGCTCACCCTAGTGGAGCTCTGCGTGAGGCCTGGGCTGGAATCATCTAGGAAGCCTGCTGCTTAGACGGCTCTGCCAGCCCTTACCTTTCCCCTAAGGATGGGACCCAGACTGCTAACTGAGGAGCCCAGTACTGCGGTCCACTCTGGTCACCAGAGTCTTTGCCTTAAAGTGCTGGAGATTTTGTCTTCCTGCTTATATGGTTTTCAGTTAAGAGGTTAGTTCTTTGTTTCACAAATGACAGGATTTTCCTTCTACATAAAATGCTAACAGTACATGAATCAAAATAAGTTACAGAGAAATAGAACCAGAAAATGGATAACTTTTACTCTGAAGTTAATACTGTAAAGCAGATGTGCAATAGAGGTTGGCAAAGGGTGTTGCATGATAAGTAGCAGCTATACAAAGGGTTATCCAGGGGCTTAGAGATTAAAAAAGGATAAAGTGAAGCAAGAGAAAGGTAATTGAGTGAAGGGCAGGTAGAGAAAATGTTTCAGATGTTTTTGATGTTCAGGAAGAGATGTAAGATAGAGTGAGTTTTTAGGAATTTGCAGCAACTGAACCAAAACCATCAGCAGAGAAGATCTTGTCACTGAGCAAATTTAATATCTGAAGTGGACTGTAAGTGCCACTGACATCATAAAAAGATCAAAGGGAAGAAATCAAGGTCTGACGGGAACTCATGAGTCAAACTGAGTAACAGATGGAACTATCTCTGGCAGGAAATCATATCCAAATTCCTGATGGGGCTGGATTAGGTATCAAAAGTAACTATGTGTGTAATTTGTATTATCTTTATTTCATAATGACTTATACGGTTGGCCATAGAGCTTATACAGGGCTTCCCTGGTGGTTCAGTGATAAAGAATCCACTTGCAACACAGGAGATGCAGGCAGGTTAGATCCCTGGGTTAGGAAGATCCCCTAGAGAAGGAAATGGCAACCCACTCCAGTATTCTTGTAGTATTCAACCCACTCTCAGAAATCCCATAGACAGAGGAGCCTGGTGGGTTACAGTCCATGGGGTCACAAAAGCTAAGGAGGATACAACTTAGTGACTAAACAATGACAGTAGAGGTATACTATGGCTAGTATAATCACAAATAACTCACTTTTGTTATTTGGATTAAAGTTATTTTGGTTATTTCTCTTGTTATTTCAAATAACTAATATGTGTTATAGGGCTTCCCCAATGGCTCAGCAGGTAGAGAATCTGCCTGCAATGCAGGAGACACAGACGCAGATTCAATCCCTGGGTCAGGAAGATCCCATGAAGGAGGAAATGACAACCCACTCCAGTATTCTTGCCTGAAAAATCCCATGGACAGAGGAGCCTGGCAATCCACAGGGTTGTGAAGAGTTGGACACGACTGAGGGAATGGGCATACATGCATTCATGCATATGTGTTATAAAGAACACAACATATTAATAGTAATATTCCTCAGTTACTGTTTAGAGAAAAAATGACTGGATATGGGTGAAATGCATGGCTGGTTACGATGAGTTTCTGTCCCTGCTTGGGTATACTTGGTAAAAATGACAGGGGTATTACATGACTGGAATATTGAAAAGTTGAAATGTTGAAAACCCAAATACACATTGGGTTCTCAATGTGTATTAGACAGAGCCCAGTACAGAAGCCTAATTCAACTGATGAAACTTCATCTGAGGATTGAAAGTCTGAGAGAGCAGTCATTTTAGAACTAACAGTGTTAACGTCTCTAGGAGTTACAATTCATCTGCTTTACGGCAAATTTACTTATCAAAAATATATGGTTCTCTGAACAAAATGGTGTTGTTATACCCAATACACCAGGAATTAATCTTGTAAAGTTATTTATTGCTCAACTCTTACACATTTTTACAGAAACTCTCTGGACTTTCTGTTTTCTGGCTTACAATTTTGAATATAACCTCAGTAATTGCTCAAGAATGTTGGTAATCCATTGATAGCTACTGATTTCTCCATTTAAATACCTTGTGTTTTGTTTTCCAATTATAAATGTTTCTTTTATCTATCTTAAAACAAGTAAATCAAAGGGCAGTATCTATTCCTTTTTCTAGAAGAAATCTCTGACATATAATCCCCCTCATAAGAGGGGAGAGACTTTTGAAACACAAACATCCTCAAGTTACTTTTTCCTATCAATTATTATTTCTTAATTTTTTTTTTTTTTGGCTGCATCAGGGAGCATATAGTATCCTAGTTTCCTGACCAGGGATTGGACCCAAGTACCCTGTATAGGAAGTGCAGTCTTAACCACTGGGCTGCCAGGAAAGTCCAATATCAATTATTATTTCTAAAGTCGACCCTTAATAAGACTTCTAAACAAAAATCAGTAAGAAGTAGGTATCTCTAAGGCATTTCTCATACAACATTATTTACCAATTCATCATCATGAACTCAATTAAACATTATTGAGAATTCCATTATTATACCTATTGGATTTTCACTGCATTCTCTCATCCAGTTAACTAGGCCATTCATTTAAAAAGAATGTCAGCTGCTCAGTTTCAGAGCCAACAAACCAAAAGAAATCTACTTAAAAATAAATATCTTCAATTTCTTGGTCATACTGAGTATGTTTTAGGGTCACATCCAGACACTCATGCTAGATTACAAATATATTTCTAAACTAGGAAAATGTAATCTTGAATGAGTACAAAACTCACTGGAAAAAAAATTTGGTTGCTTACAAATTTCTAACATCTTAAAAAATAAGGCTCTTTGTTGTTAACTTCAGTTTCAAAAAGTAGTTGAAAGTTTTCTTAAAAGGCATGAAAAATGGATTTTTTTTCAAGCATTACTTTCATACTTTTCTTTCATTTTTTTATGCTGTAAAGGGTGTGGAGAAAGGGACTCCTTCTACACTGTTGGGAATGTAAATTGGTACTGCCACTTTGGAGAACAGTAGAAAGGTTCCTTATACAACTAAAAATAGGTTCATCCACTTCATTAGAACAAACTCAAATGTGGTCATTTTTATGGCTGAGTGATATTCCATTAATGATGCAGGGAGCCCAAACGTGGTGCTCTGTGACTACCTAAAGGGGTGGAAGGATAGAGAGAGATTCAAGATGGAAGGGACATAGGTATGCCTGTGAGTGATTCATGGAGATGTACGGCAGAAACCAACACAGTATTGTAAAGCAATTATCCTCCAATTAAAAACAATAAAACTAAAAATAGAACTACCATATGAGCCAGCAATCTAACTCTTGGGTATATATCCAGAGAAAAACATGGTTCAAAAGGACACATGCAACCAAAGTTCGCTGCAGCATTATTTACAACAGCCAAGACAGGGAAGCAACCTAAATGTCCATTGGTTGGACATGGATAAAGAAGAAGTGGTACACATATACAATGGAATATTACTCAGCCATTAAAAAGAATGAAATAATATCATTTGAAGCAATATGGATGGACCTAGAGATTTCAAACTAAGTGAAGTAAGTAATTTTGTATTTTGGGACAGGTTTTATATATTTATATGCCAGAATTTTATCTTTCTTCCCAGTGGGTGGGGATGGGATGAGAAAGCACACATAATTGATGAATATAGAGGCATATTTTAAAAATTCCTTTACAATGAAGAAATAATAAAAATGTCCATATCTTACCACTTGGTAACTAAGTAAAAAACTGTGGCTAAAAATGTGATTCACAAACTGGAATCAAGATTTTCTGGAGAAATACCAGCAACCTCAGATATGCAGATAATACCACTCTTATGGAAGAAAGTAAAGAACTAAATAGCTTGCTGTCTATGGGGTCACACAGAGTCAGACGCACTGAAGTAACGCAGCAGCAGCAGCAGCAAGGGTGAAAGAGGAGAGTTTAAAAACTGGCTTAAAACTCAAGTTTCAAACATAAGATCATGGCATCCAGTACCATCACTTCATGGCAAATAGAAGGGGAAAAAGTGGAAGCAGTGACATATTTTACTTTCTTGGGCTCCAAAATCACTGTGGACAGTGACTGCAGCCATGAAATTAAAAGACTTTTGCTCCTTGGAAGGAAAGCAATGACAAACCTAGACAGAATATTACAAAACAGAGACATCACTTTGCTGACAAAGATCCAAACAGTCAAAGCTATGGCTTTTCCAGTAGTCACGTAGGGACGTAAGAGTTGCATAAAGAAGACTCAGCACCTGAAGAATTGATGTTTGTGAACTGCAGTGATGAAGACTCTTGCGAGTACCTTGGACTAAAAGGAGATCAAACTAATCCTCGAGGAAGTTTAATTTGGAGATGGAAGGTTTGGTTATCTACAAAGATTTCAGATTTCAGTTTAAGCATGATAACATGAAAACTGATATTCATTCTATTTCTAGAAGAATCATAAGATGACTTCACTAGACTAAAGTTTCAGGTTGGCATTTACAATTCTGTCTGGCTCAATTAAGCTGTTATCTTCCAGAGAGCTTTGCCTCTATCCTTATAGTCTTATAACTGGGTTAATAAAGAGCAAAATTTTGAGATAAGTAAAGTGCTTCCTATTCTTATTCCAAAAAAGTATAGAAATTCTAACCAAATTAATTTTTGGTTGCTTGGACTCAAACCAAAAAATATACAGAAAACAACAGTTCATCTTTGCTATTATTCCTTATAACCTTGTCTGTTCAGTTTTTCTTCAGCACCATTGGTTGGCCTTTTTTCATCATGCTTTCATCCATGCCTTTTTAGTATACAAAAACAAGGTTTCCATTCTTGCAATCTGTATTAACTCTATTCAAATTATAATAAAATATATCAGAACTTTCATTTTCAAAACAGTAAGTGGTGATTATTCTTCTCAAGAAATGTCTTTTGAAATATATGGGAAAAAATCTAATCTTCCATTCTCCACCTCCCCCACAAATAGTTTCAAATTAAAGGAAAAGGACCAAAGCTCATTCAACAAGATACACTGGGGAAAGTATTCTTTCTGGGAATAACACAGACATTACACTCACTTATTAATACTGGAAACAGAAGGAACTTACGGAATTAGCTTGTTTTCTGGCTTGGTTTATCAGTTCTTTTATCTCAGAGATATTTTTCTTCAGGTTATCCTCAAGCTCCTTGATGGGTTTAAGTTTGTCTATCAGTCGATCGGCTTCTTGTTCTAGATTTTTCACAGTGGCATCTGCATCTGCAACTGCACAGAACAAGATGAGTGCATATCTCACACAGGCACACATGTATACACATACCCAGACACACGCACAAACACATGTATATACACACCCAGGCACACACATATGCACACCCAGATACACACATATGCACAAACATGCCTGCATATACACACACCCAGACACATGCACATGTACAAACACACACACATACTGCATACACAGACACACTCACACAGAAATGAACATAGCAATATGCTTAACTAAATAATTGAAAGGATTTCATCTTACCCACAAGGCAAAGGCAAGGCCATGGTAGTTGAAGCAGTTTGTGGTAGCAAATGGAAATATTTTAGTGGGGACCCAAGCAGGCCAGAGGAGATGATGTTAGAGAAAGAAGGCTGACACCTTTGGCTTTGGGATTAATGTGCAAGTCAGCATTAAAGATGGAGAATATGATTAGCTTAATTCAATACTTAATTTTTAGCTTCAATCCCCAAACTAACCTTTATAGCACAGAAATTCAGTCAAAGAATCAAGGAATTGGAAGCATCTTTAAAATGTCACCGAGTCTGTCCAAGCCAGAACTGTACTTAAATCAGGGTTTTCACACAAAATTATTTTTTTTTCTTTTTCTCACTGTCTTTCTTTGTACATCTTAAAGAGAAAAGCTATTAAAATGTCTTCTGAAAAACAGGCCATGAAGCACGTACCTCAGACTGAAGGTTGAGCAACCCTCAGACTGAAGGCCTACATTATACTTTAAATCTTTCATGCTGCAGTTCATTTTTGTTTTGAAAAATAGTTGATTCTCCTGCTCTCTACATTAGGTTGAATCACATTAAACTGTCACATTTGTAGCTAAAATTTAAAGGAGGTTAAATATTGATAAATTAGAAAGGGGTTTAATCCTAAAACAATTGAAGGTTATTACCGATCCTTAGACTTCCAGCTTGTACTTTTCATAGAGGGGCACATGACACATGGAGAATCAATTATTCTGTCCCTAGGATGCTGGCAGTCTTATCCAAACTATGTCATTTATTATCTGACCGAGCATGTACTGTTCTGTTTTCTGTCATTGTGACTCTGATGAAAAAGTGAAACTGCTTAAGGTCCAAGGTTATTGGCCCTGATGAACTAGGAGTGATCTGAGACTGAATCTTTAGGAATAAATCAAATGAATGCAAAAGGAAGTAAGTAATATTTTGAAGTATTTTGAACTCATGCTCATAAATATGAGTTATATTGTTAGTGACGTTTAAAAGAAACATAGGTCTATTATTAACCTTAACTAACAGAGTTGCTAGATCAAGAACTATTTTCTCCTGAAATGAGGGTTATTGAGTTCAAAGCTCTTGTTACATAATTGTATAGGGAGTTAGCATAAAGATAGTTACCCCTTCAGTTTTACACTTTAAATAAACCATTTGTCTATTTTCTCCCTTACTTTAATTCCCCAATATAACTCTGATATTCTTCAAATCATTCAAAAAGTGAGAAAAACGGATTTAGACTTAGATTCATGGAAATGAAAAAATTGTTATACAGGGACTACTTAGGCTTAGACAAATAATAGACCCTTTCTTTTAAAGCTCCCAGAAGTTTTTACCAAATGTTTCAGAATGGAACCTGGAAGTCCCCTTATGCCTTGCTATTTTTGCCCCTCTGTCTTCTGGAACAGTCAAAGTAATATAGGAATTATCTTCTTCAAGGTTTTTAAAAATAAATCGCCTGTGATTTTGAGTCTGATGTTCTCTTATGCTGTAGTATTTGGAAACTTCTCACTTTTTCCTATGATTATTTGTGCAGATTTTAAAATTATTTCTGAAGACAGATTTTGATAACAATGTTTTATTAGAAAACTCTCTCTTTCAGAGTTTAAAATTTATTAGCCTAGAGTTTTGCCAAGTCCTCTCTTATGTGCTAAATTTCTTCCCTTATCTAGTTATATCTCCTGTAGAACTTTGCCTATTTGTTCTCCGTTTTCTTTGATTTAAGCAGGTCAATCATCTAAAATATTTTATCTTTATATTTCTAAAGATATATCTCTTGAATTTATCACATCTATTATTTTCTGTCTTCTAATTTATTAACTCTTTTTCATCTTCTTTCTTTTAGTTAGTTATTCTGTCTGACCCTTAGAGTTGATTGCCTAACTTGTTTATTTCAAAGCTTTTTAGTAATATAATTGTACTCATTTTCCACTGAGGATAGACTTGGTCATATTTCTCAGTTTTAGATATGTTCAGTTTTATTTTTATTATTTTCTACTCTGTAGTTTTATTTTTGACTTGGAATTTAAACTATGAGGTCTTTAAGACAGAAAATTTTTATATCTCAGTGATTGCTCATTTGGTAAGATCTAATTTTATTAATTCTATTTTATGCTTCTCCAAGTATAATTCTCTTGAAGTTGAGAATAATTGCTTGTAAGGAGTGGGGAGTAAGCTTCGGGGGAAAAGCAACAACAGTGTAGATTTGATCTACTTTAATTCTGCTAGAAAGAAGTCATTTGGACTTCAGTGACTGCATTTGTATTATCAGAAGCATCATAATTCAGTTAAATCTATGGAAGAATTCAATGTTCTACTTTAATATGGATAACATATTTCACTAATTTTTCAAACACACATTCACACACTAATTCCTGTTCTATATCTAGCATTCTTACTGTGACACTGGAAAGAACAGTTAGCCAATGTTTAAGGCCATACTAAAACATGGAAACATGCAAAGCTGAAGCTTTTTGCAATAAGCAATCAAGCATAAAAATTACTAAAAGGTATGCAAGTAAATATATACATACTGATTTCTGCAGGTAATTTCATATGGAAGTAAAACAGAAAAAATAGAAAATTCATGAGAAAATATTTTTCATAGATATTATAAAGTAGTGACTGTCAAGAAAAATAGTACTTTTCACAACAGGTGCTAATTACAAATTCACTCCATTTTAAATCAAACAAGAGTTATCAAATACAAATCCACAAAGCATGTCACTTAGCAGGCCACTATTCATATTAAAAGGAGTTTTATTATCATGTTCTAATAAGATAGAAACAGACCCAATGTAATTAGTGTTTATAGATATTAACTGTTTCTTTTCATAGATGATAGAATCACAACAGGGAGATAAATATTATATAAGGCCACTCTCATTTGAGAATCAGTCTGAAAATGAATAAAATGATAACATAAAAGAGTGATATTTACTTTAAAACTTCTTTTCATTCTTTTTTTTTGGGGGGGTTGGATATTGTGATTTGGCACGCCTGTGAACCCGTGATTCAGATGGAATCTGAACCACCAGGGGAAGCTAACTCTGGGTTTACACAATAAAAACTGAAAAACTATATGTCTTCTCTTTTCCTTTCCTGAAGAAATAATGAGGAGTGAAATCCCTTTCCCTAACTCTGAAGTGCACTTAGCTATGTTTGCACTCCTCCTTGCCCAGGAAGGAGTTAGGTTAGTAGTATCTATTATTTCAAGGTATCATTAGCCTTTGATCTGAGGCAAAGATGCTGAAAAACCAGGCTCCACTCCCCAGTCAAACAGCGCTTCTAATCTGGATTATACAGAGTATAACATCAATAACTGTGTTTTTGTTACTACACTCTACAAATGTTTTAATTCTTTTACATTTGAAAAGAATGTAAAAGAAGGCTAATCACTTGAGACTGTAAAGTACAATCAAGCATCTCCTTTGGTACAAGCACATATGAAGATAGCATTTTATTACTTGAAAGAATAAAACAATATTAAAAATTATAATGCTTATTACTTAATAATTTAAATAACTATATTTAGTTCTCCCCCATTTTCTCAGTAAATCCATATTTAACTCAATATAGTTTAATGCAATATACATAAGACATGAAGAAATATTCTTGATAAACTAGATAAATATTTTAATTTCCTGGTAATGTTAACTAACTAGAATCTTAAGTGATAAAAGACCAGTATTTTCCAAATTTGAATGCATTCAAGTTGATCCCATTTAGTATTCTCTTCTAATAGGCCTGCTAATTAAAGTGCTCCTTGACCTCTAGGTTCCATGGACTTTCAACAACTCTGAGGATATAATTTCCCAAGTATAACTGCATTATCAATTATACTAAAGGATTAAAAAATATTTGGCATCCCTTTGCCAAACACCATGCAGGTGTTGAGAATTCTTAATTTCCTCTTAACGGATGAAATTTGAATAAGATAAGCTCGAGTGAGGAGCTGGGAGTCTTATATTCCAGTTCTGGAGCCGTAGGCATTCAATTCTTGGGGCCGGTCTACAAAGGGAGGAGGGCAGACTGCATCACTCTGAGGGCCCCTTCCTGCTCTAGCAGTTATGAGTCTAGGATACTTTTAGAGGGTGAAGAAATAAATGCAATAATCAAAGTGAAAAAGGAGATCTTACTGTTCTTCGAAGGATCTTTTACCACAGCATTTGTTTTGGCTACGCTGTCTGCTAGTTGATTGTAATTTTTCTTCAGGCCATCAAGGTTCTGGTGAAGATCTTTAATCTGCGCCAGTACATCTTTAGCTGTGTCGTTGGCTTGTCTTGCTTTGTCTTTAACGGCTTGCAGTTTAGCAGCTGTGTCTGTAAGCATAAGACGGTATGAGAAACAAAACAAAGGGTCTGGAGTTAGTGGCTTAATCCATGCTTGTCAAAGAGAGGCTGTGCCTGGCTGACCTCAGGGATTCAGGCACGAGGGAAAGGCTGAACTTTGTCTCACTCAGCTATAGCAAATGAAGTACATTTTCAGTGAAATTGAATTTTCTCAGGGACCTTCGTTATGAATACCTGATTAGCCCTTAAAATAGCAACGTGATTATTCTAAAAGTTCATTGTGGAAGGCGATATTGTGATTTGCTGCTGAATGTATTAAAGAGAGAAGTTTATCCATCTGAATCATATAGCTTCATAGAAAGTAGTTTTAACATTTAATCTACACTTCCAGGGTTGGGGGGATGGAATGAATGTATTTCAATTTTGGTAGAGAGAGACTTTTTCAGATATATTAGACCATGTGTTTGTGTAAACAATTTATATTTGTTATCAGCATTGGATATTTTCTATGAACATATTTACTACTGAAGTGACATGAAAATCAGTAAAGTTACTTAGGCTTTTTAATGTTAATAAAGTAAAAGATCATTAAGGTTTTAATAGTTCCTGTTTGGTATAGTTTCCTTCACCATAATTTTTATAAAAAATGTACGCTGTACATATATTTATGTGCCTACTAATATGTTGTAGATTAGTTTTTAAGATCAAAGCCCCTGAAGTTAAACTGTGAGGTTGGAATCTTATGTCTCTTTAAACAATGGCCCTCAGTGTCCCATCTAAGTTTGTCTGTTGTAAAGTGGAGATAATAATGCTGTTCACCTTGTAGATTTAGTATGAGGGTAACATACACTTAACATAAACATGCTGAATAAGCCTTGCTTAATAAATATTAGCAACTCTTGCTACCGTTGTATGGTGCTACTAAAATATAAAAATAGTATCCCCCAAACAATAGTGCTTTCAGTAACTAATAACAAACATTAACTCCAAATGACAGGTAATGCATAAAAAAGATATTATAGACATGGTTCAATCTTAACATCTTAATGTTTTTGCCAAGAAAAATGTGCTGAAAGGCAGCTGGTTCTCACCTATTACTTTAGGTACTGTGTATGTGCTAAATCACTTCAGTTGTGCCCAACTCTTTGTGGCCCCATGGACAACAGCCCGTCAGGCTCCTCTGTCCATGGGATTCTCCAGGCAAGAATACTGGAGTGGGTTGCCATGCCCTCCTCCAGGGGATCTTCCTGACCCAGGGAGCAAACCTGAATCTTTTACATCTCCTGCATTGGCAGGTGGGTTCTTTACCACTAGGCCACCTGGGAAGCCCTGTAGTTACTGTGATAAACTGCAATTTTGTGGTAGTAAATCAACATTTTAGAGGATAGTGTCTGCATGATTTTATTCTTTCCCACCAATGTAAGATTTCCTGGGCTAAAATGTGGAAGAACAATATAATAACGAGATGTCTATTATTTTCTTTTTTGTAATTTATTCCTATGAATGTCAGTTAACAAATGATAAACATCACGGTGAACATTGTTTCTTAGTTTCTCATTCTTACAAAGAATTCATAAGTAAGAAAACCATTATCTAATAGCCTGACAATGGTACAGATACAGTGCTGGGAAATACAGGCAGAAGTTGGAACATTTTGAAAAAGTTCATTTCCATTAGGATAGTTTGCAGAGTCTGGAATTCTTACCATTTGGAATGGCTGCTAGCTTGTCCAAAGTGTCATTCAAAGCTCTCAGGAGATCCCCGTTTCTGATATTGGCATTGTCTAATCTGGCTGTCAAGCCATTCAGTTGGTCATCATTTTCTGTGAACAGAAAACAAACAAAAAATTTTTTAATCATCTCTGAACTTACAGATGGATATAAAATTTCAGGTTATTTTATTTTATAAAATTAATTTTTACTGGAGCATAGTTTCTTTACAATGTTGTATTAGCTTCTGTAGTACAGCAAAGTGAATCAGTTATATGTTCACATATCTCCCCTATTTTTTGGATTTCTTTCCCATTTAGGTTACTGTGGAGTGTTGAGTAGAGTTCATTGTGCTATACAGTAGATTCTCACTAGTTAGAGAAGGCAATGGCAAGCCACTCTAATACTCTTGCCTAGAAAACCCCATGGATGGAGGAGCCTGGTAGGCTGCAGTCCGTGGGGTCGCTAAGGGTCGGACACGACTGAGCAACTTCACTTTTCACTTTCACACATTGGAGAAGGAAATGGCAACCCACTCCAGTGTTCTTGCCTGGAGAATCCCAGGGACAGCGGAGCCTGGTCGGCTACAGTCTATGTGGTCACACAGAGTCGGACACGACTGAAGTGACTTAGCAGCAGCAGCAGCAGCAGTGTATATAGGTCAACCGCAATCTCCCAATTCACCCCACTCCTGCTTCCTCTCTTGGTATCCATACATCTGTTATTCTTGTCTGTGTCTCTATTTTTGCCTTGCAAATGAGTTCATTTCATGCATTCATCAAAAATGAGTGCATCATTTTTCTAGATTCCACATAAAAGCAATATTATACAATTTCAGGCTATTTTAATATAAAATTACTTAATAATAAGAAAATTGATTTATAATTGGCATCTGTATACAAATATATTTCAGATCAGATTATAAAATATATATTTATATGACCATGTAACACACAAATATATTCAACAATTATATTTTCTCTGGTGTCTGATCTTTATTTTACTTAATTTGATGGTTTTCTATGGAGAAAAGCTTTGAAAGATTTGGTCTTTTATTGCATTTATAATGATACCCTCTTGATATCACTCATTTTAATGTTATTATTTTTAAAACTTTATTATCAAAATGGACACTAAATTAGCTTTTAAAAATCTCAAATAGATATGACTGTTAAGCAGAATCTCCCAACTTTACTAAACATCACTTAGTAATATTTGAAAAAATAAAAATCAAAGGAATGAAAAAACAGCCTCTGGCACATTTTTGGATTTTTATAGAGAAAATAAAATTTTACAAATTACTTTAAGTAGGCTTTATATAGGTTTTATCTGGCTACTTTAGCATGCTTTCTTTAACATTAAAATATATCATTTACTGTGAAAGTGGAAGTGTCAATCACTCAATTGACTCTTTGCAACCTGATGGACTGTAGCCTGCCAGACTTCTCTGTCCATGGGATTATCCATGCAAGAATACTGGAGTGAGTTGCCATTCCCTTCTCCAGGGTATCTTCCTGACCCAGGGATTGAACCTGAGTCTCATGAATTTCAGGTATATTCTTTACCATCTCATCCACAGGGGTTGTCAGATAATGTAATATTACTAGTATAATTATCCAGCTTCTCTCCACTAATTTTTTAACATGTTCAAATGTTAAGTTAGTTTGTATATAATATTGTATTTTATAGCAGATAAAAACCAGGAGTGACACAAGAAAGATAACGACGGTGTGAAGGATGATGTACTAAATAATGTACTTGCATTTTATACCTGGTTGTGCTGGTTAATTTGTTTTCTCTGTGAAAATATTTTTGTTTTTTCATTTAAAGAAGTTTAAAAAAAAAAGTAACTTGAAATGCTGAAGACCATTATCTACCAACACCGACTGTTACTCTCATCACTTTCCTGGTACCCAGAGTGGGCAGACCAGGAGAGACTCCATCTCACTGAACAGAGCAGAGCAGTTCTGACTGGATTGTGTGTCCACCCCTTATAGAGGTAGTACATCTGGCTTCTTGGAGGAATGAAACAAGCCACTGGCAGCTTAGGGAACAACCTTTGTTTTTATTGGCTTTCATCTGGAAAGACTAGCAAAGGGAAGGGAAGATAGATGGAAGACTCTTAACTATCAGTGTTCTGGATGTGATAAAAAGTACTGAACATATTAATTAATGATCCATTCCATTTCATCTCAGGGCTTTATAGGCAGACGAATTACACCACTGTTATACCACAGTAATATAAGCACATAATATTGTTGGAGGCATCTGCTTTTAGATTCCAAGCCAAAGACCTAACATCATAGAAAAATAAAGCATAAAATATTCCAGAAAAACATGGCTCTGAAACATCAATATGTCCACTTCAGTCACTAAGATATTATTTTCAATGCTAATCCTTCAAAATATACTTTCCAAGTAATTAGATTTTCTCCTCTGTCAATCACAATTTATCTTTCTTTTAATACTTCTGTTATTTTCACTGTACTAAAATAAAATCTTTGAATAGGTTATGGAAAGAATACTTTTTGAAATAAAGACAATCTCACTTTGACTGTGATATCTATACAAATTCCCTGAGAATAGTTAAAGGCTGTTCTTTTGATATTAAATTAGAAGTCTTCATCAATTAAGGAAATGGAACAGTACAAATTTCATTTCTTAGTTTCTTGATTGGATTTGACTTTTTAAACAATGAAACATTTAAAATGTGCTGGCAAGCAGGATATTCATGTACAACTGAGAAAACCATTAATTTAAAGGGCATCACTTGGATTATACTATTTTATGAATTCTGATAACAAATACTGGCTGAACAATCAGGCCAATTATTCAGAACAAAGACTGATTTGAGGAACATTGTTACTGCCACTCCTCAAGTTTCAAAGCAGTAATTTTGTTCCTCTGATTTCTGTACTAGAAAGTCAAAATGGGAATATTCTGAGCCTATTCTGATTTCTTTGTTTCAGGATTTGACTCCATTTTCTTCTTAGTTTATCCTTTTTTATACCCTGATCATTTTTCTCTGAAGTACCTTTTGGAATTTCTCAAACCAAGTCTAAACACTTTATCACTTTGTCAGTCTAATTCTTCAGATAAACAGGAGTTGTGTGCAGAAAATAATTACAGATTTTAAAGTGGAAAACTCATAAAATGTTAGCCATGCAAACCTAGGAAAATAAATGATCCAAGGCTGCCTTTAAATGAAGATACCTGAGGCAGAGGTTTCTATAATTAAAATGAAAGAAAAAACGCATGTGGTTCATTTTAAATGGTAACATGGACAAAGAGAGAATTATTGGTAGTTAAGATAAATTCAATCCAACTCTTATAATTTTTGATAAACAAGAAAAGGAGCCAAATTATAATCCACAGTGCTACCTTGCACACCCTTCTCTCCTTATTTCCTCCAAGTCACCTACGCTCTCTCCAGATACCACATCCACTGAACCTCAAAGGCTACATATACATGCTCTAAGTTTAGCTCTCCCTTTCTCACCCACTCCCCACATATTAGAAGACAAATGTCCAGGAATGAGTTTGGCAGAGACAGAGCTCATAAACTGAGGGAAAAGAAGCAGAGCAGCCCGGCTGGACTGTGAACACGCCTGACAATATCATCTCCCCTTGTTGTGTAACATTGAACGAGGTAGATGTATTCAGAATGAGAATCACTAGACAGAGTTGCAAGTTACTTCCTTTAATAATGATATGAATTTACTCATGTGGACCATGTTCCTGTTACTGTGTTAAATGTATTAGCGTTTAGCTTACTTGGAACTGGTAATACTGAACTATGTAATAATTCAAAATAAAGCTATTACACGTATTTCTTTGATCATTGATGATGCATTCTTTTACATATTCTAGCCATTAGAGAAAGTAGTATAGTGCAATGAAATAATTATAGGACTTAGAGTTGGAAGAGGTGGGTTCAAATGTCATTTCTATCCATTTTTACATGTGTAAAATGAAGATAACTTCATGTGACTGATACGAGAAGTCAGTTGAAGGATGTATGAGAAAGTATTGGATTTATTATGCACTTATTAAAAGGTAACAAAATAATTCACGTTGGTTTGGTAATTCACATTGGGTTGAGAACTGCTTTGGTATTTTTGCCAGTTTTTGTAAATGTTATTTACGATTTACTTTCTTCTGTGTTTAAAGTGCATCATCTAGAATCTGAAGTTGTTTATTTTCCTCTTATATATTCTTAATATATAGCCCCCATTATCAACTAAATATAAGAATGATTTTATATATTTTAATGGGAATGTTCTATTTTGACTATTCAAACATATCTAATTCAGTTCCTCAAATGCAATTTTTAACTTTTTACTCACATGAAAGTGAAAGTCACTCAGTTGTGTCTGACTCTTTGTGACCCCATGGACTATACAGTCCATGGAATTCTCCAGGCCAGAATACTGGAGTGGATAACAAAGCACAAAAAAATACCTTGAGAGAATCTCTCATTCATAAGGGTGAAGTTTGTAGAATTGTTTTTAATATTGAAGAGATCTAGTAAAATGGAACTACTGCAAATTACCATATAGATAACATTTTGCAAACAAAATTTTCATTATGAAATTTGTCTTATGAGCTACTACTTAAACTCAGTATCACTTTCGATTTGCTTCTTCATCAAAAAATGGAGGAATGGCTTCTCTTTTAAGATTTTTTATACAAATATTTTACAAAGTAACAAACATGTTTCATCTTTTGTTGTCGAGGCTCCTTCTGAATTGTTGCTGTTTAGTCACCCAGTTGTGCCTGACCCTTGCAACTCCATGGACTGCAGCACACCAGGCCTCTCTGTCCCTTACCATCTCCCGAGGTTTGTCCAAATTCATGTCCATTGAGTCGGTGATGCCATCCAGCCATCTAATCCTCTGACATCTTCTTCTCCTTCTGCCTTCAATCTTTCCCAGCATCAGAGACTTTTCCAATGAGTCAGCTGTTTACATCAGATGACCAAAATACTGGAGTTTCAGCTTCAGCATCGGTTCTTCCAATGATTATTTAGGGTTGATTACCCTTAAGATTGACTGATTTGATCTCCTTGCTGTATCAGGGACTCTCAGGAATCTTCTCCAGCACCACAATTCAAAGGCATCAGTTCTTCAGCACTCTGCCTTCTTTATAGAACAGCTCTCACAACAGTAAGTGACCACTAGAAGACCATAACTTTGACTATTTGGACCTTTGTAGGTAGAGTAATGTCTCTGCTTTTCAACACACTGTCTAGGTTTGTCATAACTTTCCTGCCAAGAAGCAAATGTCTTTTGATTTCATGGTTGCAGTCACCATCCACAGTGATTTTAGAGCCCAAGAAGGGGAAATTTGTCACTACTTCCATCTTTTCCCCCTCTATTTCCCATGTAGTAATGGGGCCAGATGTCATGATCTTTATTTCTTTAATATTTAGTTTTTAGCTGGCTCTTTCACTCTCCTCCTTCACCCTCATCAAGAGACTCTTTAGTTCCTCTTTGCTTTCTGCCATTAGAGTGGTATCATCTGCATATCTGAAGTTGTTGATGTTTCTCCTGTCTATGTTGATTCCGGCTTCTAACTTGTTCAGCCCAGCATTCCTTCTTAATTAGACAGCAGGTTAACTTCTGCAGTGCTTTTATCCACAGTTCTGAAGCAGAGAGTTTGGAAGAGGTAAGGGATCTGTACGAGGTGAAAACCTTGATTTTGACCTTTCTGGTAATGAGAGATTCCTGCAATGCTCATCCACTCACTCATCTATCAAACCTTTGTTAGGGCCATGAATTGTTAATGTGTCACCTCTACACCATGGCAAAAGGCCAGTGCTTTTATCCAGCAGTGCTTAAAAACATTGTCTTTGGAACCACATTAACTTGGGCTAGTTAAAGTATTGGCTCTACTATATGTATGCAGTGTATT
Source organism: Moschus berezovskii (assembly GCF_049115385.1). Lineage (NCBI taxonomy): Eukaryota > Metazoa > Chordata > Mammalia > Artiodactyla > Moschidae > Moschus > Moschus berezovskii. Next base: position 74,710,857 of record NC_142469.1, on the reverse strand, counting down.
CAAACAGAATTACTTTGACTTAATGATTCTGTTGCAACTTCCCTGGTGGCTCAGATTAAAGAATCTACCTGCAATGCAGGAGACCTGGGTTTGATATCTGGGTCAAGATTCCCCTGGAGAAGGGAATGGCTACCCACTTCAGTATTCTTGTCTAGATAATCCCATGGACAGAGGAGCCTGGCGGGGTACAGTCCATGGGGTTGCAAAGAGTCGGACATGACTGAGCAACTAACGCTTTCACTTACAGACAAAAATGGTTAGCTTTACTACATTTTATAATATGTGATTACTCTGTGCATGCGAGCTCAGTCACTTAGTCATGTTCAACTCTGTGACCATATGGACTGTAGCCCACCAGGGTCCTCTGTTCATAGAATTTCCCAGGCAAGAATACTGGAGTGGGTTGCCATTTCCTTTCTGACCCAGGGATCAAACCTGCGTCTCCTATGTCTCCTGCATGGGCAGTTGAAGTCTTTACCACTGAGCCACCTGGGAAGCCCTTGATTACTCTATACAATTTATTAATTTTATCATATAATGCTTTTACCTTTGAATGTTGTAAGAACATAAGAGGTAAAATTTATCTCAAGTCATTTTACTGTAGTTTTTCATCCACTTACATGAACCTGCCCCCAAGCCAACCCCACCATTGAGTGCAGGATCCCAACACTCATACTGAAGGAAGAGCAGCTGAGTGAGGAAGAAAGCTGGGTGAAATCTAGAATCCCATTCTTGTCGCTTGGCCTCCTTTCAATTGATTTGATGAGGTTGCTCCACCCAGTCTTTCCACGCTGGGGCACGCCTAGCCCTCTTCCATTACATTTTTCCTATGCTTACCATTTCCCAGTTGCTGTCACAAGTTTGGGATGTGTCCTATCTCTGATTTCCTCTTTTGCCCAGACATATCCCTTACATGTACCATGAAAGGGAACCTCTAAGATCAGTAAATAGGGCCTGTGTTTATAGGAAGGCATGTTACCAGGAAACTTTGTCCTGATTAAAAAGTGCCAAATCAGTTCTTGTTTGCCTTGGGCACAGTGCTCGCTAGGCCCTCAATAGCCATTCGCTGCAACTGAACATGTTCTTCCTCCCACTACCAGATTATAGTTGAAAGCTGAGGAGAGGAGAGAAGGGCGATTTGTCTGGTGGCATGTCTACTGGGCTTCCCTGGTGGCTCAGCCGTTAAAGTGTCTGCCTGAAATGTGGAAGACCTGGGTTCAATCCCTGGGTTGGGAAGATCCCCTGGAGAAGGAAATGGCAACCCACTCCAGTACTCTTGCCTCGACAATCCCATGGATGGAGGATCCTGGTAGGCTACAGTCCATGGGGTTGCAAAGAGTCAGACACCACTGACTGACTTCACTTTCACTATCATCTCCAAAGTCTTAAGATATAAGGAGAGAGGACAGTCTTCTCTTCAACCAGTTGAATGAGAAACCAAAATAACCAGACATCAAAAACTCCATGTGGTTCCTCTAGGACAAGCTCCAAAGCCTGAGTATGGGTTTACTGACTCCTTTTGTTTTGGCCAGCAAGGTATTCTAAAACAAATGGAATTTAAATACCTTTAACTGAGACAGTACTTTCTGGTTCTAATAGTTTCTGTCCTTTTGTGTTTGGCCCTTATTTTGCCACTTCTCATTTAAACTCTGAAACCGAGTCCAACTCTATTTTGATTTCTCAATTTTCTCTATTCACACACCGAAGGAGGAACTAAAACTCTGCATGAGGAATCAGCAATTTGTACAGGAAAAGATTAGCTTGTTTTCTGGACTACAGTAGGCTAGGGGATCCAGCGCTAGCTTTATCCATTTAATCCAAAATTATTTTTTTTGTCAATGGAATGGTTTGTCTTTCACTTGCATATTTTTGGGATTCTGGCAAATGGTAGTATGCAAATTTAAAAAACCCATATATATACAATATGCAATATAATATAATACATATATATATATATGCAACACATATATATATGCAATACATATATATATGCAATACATATATATATGCAATATAATATAAATATTATAATATATATTATATATATATACACATACATGCATACTGGGACTTCTCTGGTAGCTCAGATGGTAAAGAATCTCTCTGCAGTGCAGGAAACCCTGGTTCGATCCCTAGGTTGGGAAGATCCCTTGGAGAAGGAAATGGCAGTCCATTCTAGTATTCTTGCCTGGAGAATCTCATGTTCAGAAGAGCCTGGCGGGCTACAGTCCGTGGGTTGCAAGAGTCATATACGCTTAGTGACTAAACCACTATGTGTGTGTGTATATATATATATCTATATATATGTGTATGTATGTATGTATGTATGTATATATGTATATGTATAATATTTTGGCTGTCCTATGTGGCTTGGGGGATTTGGTTGCCTGACCAGGTATTGAACACCCACCCTTGGCAATGAAAGCATGGAGTCCTTACCACTGGACTGCCAGGGAATTACCAAAAGGAGTCTATTTTTAATAATATAAAAACACTTTTATTTATTTGTTATTGGGAGAGAGGAATAACTACTTTATTCAGAAAGCCAGAAGACTGAGAAGATTAGTGTCCTGCAAATTTTAATTCTTAAATCATACTTTAGTTTAATATCACTACAATATTCCTGTTTATTCTGCTTGTATCTCATCTGAAATAATAATACAGACTCTTAACAGGTTAGTAATTGCAAGTGATCGCAAAACCATTTTGATACACTTGTCTGGTCTTAATGACTCAGTGTCTGGAGGCTCATGGTACAGAAGGAAAATATGGATTAATTTGATTAAAATTAATGTTTGGGGTAATTCTGGCGCTGTTCTGTGTTTAGGACAACATCATAAGTCATACAGTTCATTGATTCCATATCCTTGGGCTTGAGAATAGATCTTTTTATTCAATGTGCATGTCATTCATTTTATAGAGATATTATCTATTTGTTCCTAAGTAATTAAAATTTCACTTATTTTGAGAAAAGTTGAAAAGTAGGGTTAAATTAAGAGACAAAATTAAAAAGTTACTCTATATAAGATAAGGTATATAATTATAGAATTTTAGTATTTTCACACTTACAGTATACCATCCTCAACTCCAATCCTTGCCCTGAACATATTCCATGAGAGCTTCACCTGGCTATTTTTTTTTTTTTTTGACAAAATCCTTTGTCAATCTACAAAGTAGTACTAATTCACCCAGTGGCATCAATTTATCTTCTAGCTTTTTTGGTCATCAATTTGTATCAAGCCCCATATCCATCAACAAAACAATTTCTATCTCCATGGACATTCAATCAATTTGATACAGACTGGTCTCAAATGGCAAATGGGAACAAGGGCAAATTTACTTTTAATAAATGTATACTCAAAACTTAAAAGGCAAAACAAACTGCTCCTGGCAAGTTTAGGTTCTCTGAAGACAAGGACAGCATAAAGATGGCAGGGAGCAGCTCTAAGTTATTCACGACTGAAGCTCATGAGCTAACTGTATGGTACTGACTGGAACCAAGTAACACATTAGAAATACGGAGGGTATACCGCCTCACCGTTTTTATTCCTTCTAACTCCAGGCACCATAGACAGAGAAATGACTAAATCTCTATTTTAATAGCTGCTGTCAAGTATTTTGCTCTGTAGGGCCCATTTCAGCAGTTCCTGGTAGTAATATATGGCATTTCCCTGATTAAGAACCATTTTATAACTTGTGTAATTGGCCACAAATCAGGGGAATGTCATAATGTAGCAGGAAAACATTCCCATCTCCGTCAGAGCCTTGGCTTGGATTTCTGGAGGAATTATTACTTGAGTAGTTTGTGGGTTTTCATTACTTTAAATAATGTACTACCTGAAGTACAAAAAAGGACATTTAAACTAATGAACCTTTCTGTTACCTAACCCTGGCTACCATACCTGTCCTTAGATTTCTTTTTCCCTTGGAGAAAAAACTCTTAAAACATTAGATTCTTTTTTCATTTTTATAACACCAGTGTTTGTGGGGAAATAGAGTCAAGGACAGGGCTGGGAGCAGGGTGAGGAGACTCAGGCATTCACCTCAGGTGTGAAATTCAAAGGGGTCCCCCAAAACTCAGTGTCCAAGATAAAATGTTTTCACAGTCTTTTTTTTTCAAATCACATTTAATTCAAAAAAGATCAATATGAGCAAAATATTAAAAATTTTAAATAGGAACAGAATCTAACTCTGCACTTGTGTGGCTGAACGTCTCTCACCTCACCCTGATCTCTGCTCTGGGCAAGGGCACTAGAAAGAAAGGCGTGATGACCAAGTAATGAGATAACCCAACTTGCCAAATTAGGAACACAGGATTGACTCTACAGCTATTTTTCAGGTTGTAATAAATACAATTTCCTGCATAGGATTATACATATAAGGGGTCATATTTTACCAATGATACACAACCCAAAGCATTTACTGTCAGAGTGCTATCTATAATGGAGGGAAAACGTGTAATTCCATACCAGCCTCTATTGGAAATAAAAGACTATTTATTGAGAGCACTGGCAAATATAAATGATAAAAATCTCTTTTCTTTCTAAAGCTAGTAAAGACCAACATTATTCCTTTACTTTAAAAATATGCTTATTTCCTGAATTGAGATAGTCACTGTGATACTATACACCAAAATCCAAAGCTAAAAAGAAGATCCTGCTACTATCCTCTAGAAGATGGATGCGAAGTCCATGGCTGTGATAATCTGACGAGTCTCTGAGAAAGGGGTACATAGAGAGGAGGTATGTAGTTCAGATGGGGTGCCAGGTCTCCCGGAGACGATAACATTTGGACTAAATCTTGAGGGTCTGGTGGAAGATGGTTGGAAAAAAGGGATGGTGAGGAGTTCTAAAGAGAAGAATGAACACTGCAGAACGTGGAGGTTTGAAATGGCAGCAAGTTTTCAGAGAACATGAACATCTCAGTAAAGTTGGGGAGCTGGATGCAAGCCAGAAAAGGGGAAGGAATGAGACCAAAGACAGAAAAAGAGGCAATTACATGAGAACAGGAGATACTTGAATGAAATAATAAATATAATAATTTATCTAGAATGTGGCTGTATTGAATTTTTAATGAGAAACCTATACTATATCAAGGCAGATATTTTATGCACTTTGATCTTTGAATTAGGAATAAAATACACAAAAATGTATTTAAGAGGCAAAAACTTTTTGAGACATGTGCCCCATTAAATCGAAAGCTGCACGAAGACATTTATACCGCATCTGCTTTATTCATTTGTGACTATAATTTCTAAAGTCAAAAAAGGTGGCATTTAATGCTCTTAAAAATTTACAAGTTCCTATACTTAAGATACAGATGAAATGATGTTACAGAAATTAGGTTTAAAAATTCTGAAGTAATGCCCAGTACCAAATGACGTGTGAAGGCAAAATATAGTAAAACTGATAAGATAGTTTACTTGCACTAAATCTAGACAGTAAAAACAATCATAACAACCATGGTGCAACAATTACATTTTTCCAATAATCTGATAAAATATCCTACCAAATACAATTACAATTGCACTGAAAATAATAATAAAAAGAGATCACACTAACCTTTTACATCATTTGCTAACTTCTTGGCTTCATTAAGAATCCCAAAGCTTTTCTGAAGAGAACCTTTGGCACCTTCTTTTAATGAACCCTGAGGACCTGTTGCCTGTGGGCAGAAAAAGAAGTGTCACATTTCTAAAACCAAAGAACGAAGAAGTAGAGCTATCTTGCAGGCATTTGGTACACCGTTTACCCTTAGGAAAGCATTCTGAACTACGTATACAGAATAATACATTATCAGCACGTATTTGTGATTAAAGTGAGGAGATGAGAAGAAAGTCTATAAGAGAACCCTTGGGAATCCCAACATTTATTTAAAGGCAGGTACAGAAAGTGGGGCTAGCAAGGTGATTGAGATTCCAGAAAGGACAACGAGGATCTAGGAGATCACTAGATCATGGAAATCAAGAGATACAGAAGTGGCTCAGAGTATGATGACTGGCAGTGTTGCAAGGTCGTAACTGGTCAGTACTGTCAAGTGCTGTCCAATGGTCAAGCAAATTAAGAACTAAGCACATCCTTGACTTTATCCCTAAGCACATTTCATTCTAGCTGTGGGGTAAGTGGAGGAAACATTTCCTGACTCTAGGTATTGAAATGAGGAAGAACAGTGTTCCTTTTTTGAAGGCATCTCCAAGTATTAGGGCAAAATAAAACCTTCTAAATGACAGTCTCTGAGCCACAATCATCTCCTAGCAAAGATGGATTTGTTGAGGCTTGAACTAAGAGAGGTGACACAAAGATAATAGAGTGATATGGGAAAAGGATTGCTTAAAATAAATGTTTAGTTATCCATTTTAATAATGTTTGCACTTCAAGAATCATTACATACCAAAAGATAAATCAAATAGGATCTTACAAATTTAGATCTTGTAAATTCTAAATTGGAAGAGTATTTCAGAGTGTAAGAAAAGCTAGAGAATGCTAAATACTTACTGTTGAACTTATAAATCTGAACTCAGTTTAGCCCAGACACAATACTCTTCAACTACATTTCCAGTGCTTTAACAGCATTTTTTTAACATACTGTTTGAACATTAAACTAGGAGAGATTACAGATTGCTACTGTTGTGGTAAAATTTATTTTAAGGTGTTATTCCAACAGCTTTCACTTAAATAACCTATTGCTTATAAAACAGATTGATTAGATGATATCTACAAAAGGACATATTGGAAACATCTACATAAATAAAAAGAATCTGTGCATTTATATCTAGCCTTTGCAAAAAGAGCTGTCTAACAACTCTGACAAATTATGCTGTGGGAAATGGACACTCTCTTCAATTGAGAATACAGAAATGCTTGGTCCTATGGTGTCTGTGGGGAATTAGATACAGTAACGTCATTTAAGTGTCATTTATTTTTTTAAAAAATGTAAGAGTGTCAATATCAATGGCACAAACCCAATGTGCCTTACTCAAAAAAATAAGCCTCCATTACCCACTCAGCTTCTATATTTGTTCCAAATTTATATGCCATTCTTACTCCCTGGTTACAGGTTTCCTGAATCAAAACAGATGAGAGAAAGGACATTACAAAGAAAGAAGAATGAGGATTCTCTAAATAAGCACATGAAAGCAGCCAAAGTGACAGCTGACAAACTGACAATGAGGAAAGAAAACCAACTTGGAGAATTTTTAAATCTCGGCAATCCAAATCTATTTGGATAAGGATGAAACAGGTTTCAGTAGATGCCAATATTGACAATGATGATCCTGAGCCATCAGGATAACATGGCTCATTCATAATACTAGATGGAGCTGGACAAAGCAAGCAAGCAAGGGAGCAAGCTTTCCCCAGAGTCTTAAGTTATGAATTGCTTTCTACAGGAACATGGTCTGGTGAGAATCTAACAAACAACATTTTACAGCTGATCTTGAATATGCAGAGGCAAGGGGGTAAAGGAAAGAGAGAGCTGACTTGCTGTGCATAAGAAAATTAATGAAATGAGGTGAGAGAGAAAAGAAGGGCCAGACAACATGGAAAAAGGCTAAAGTCTGAGCTGTGGAGATTCGGAGGGACTAGGAAGAGTGATGGGCAATGTTCATTTTTTTCTACTTTCTTACACTGAACAGTTTTAGTGAGGTATAGATAAACTTACCATATTTAAATTTTAAAATTTGATAAGTTTTGATACTATACACCCATGAAACCAGCAAACAATCGAGATAGAGAACATATCCATCATTTCTTTTCATACCCTCCCTTCCACTCCTCGTCCTTCCTTATCTCCACATAAGCACTGCTCTGGTTTCCAACACTTTTAGTCTGTATTTTTTGACTTTTATATAATAGAATCATCTAGTATGTAGTACTCTTTTTTCTTGTTTGGCTTCTTTCATTCAGCGTAATTATTTTGACATTTATCCATGTTGTGTGTATATCAAGATGTGATCTCTTTTTTATTTACATAGATACGTGTGTGTGTTCAGTTGCTCAGTCATGTCCAACTCTTTGTGACCCCATGGACTGTAGCCTGCCAGGCTCCTCTGTCCATGGAATTTTTTTCCAGGCAAGAATACTGGGGTGGGTTGCCATCTCCCACTCCACGGGTTCTTCCCGACCCAGGGTTCGAGCTGGCACATCTTGCATTTCCCACATTGGCAGGCGGATTCTTTACCAATGTGCCACCTGGAAGTCCCACATGGATATGCCCCGGTCTATTTATTCGTTCACTTCTTGATGGACATTTGGATTATATAAGCTTTGGCGTTTCTAAATAGAGTTGCTATTAACATTTGTATACACATCTTTGTATGAACATATGATGATTTCTCTTGGAATGAAAGACCTCTAAGTGGCGTGGCTAGACTATCTGGTGGATATATGTTTATGGTTTTAAGAAACATCAACATGTTTTCCAAATTACTTATACTGTTTTAAATTCTCACTAGCAGTGGGTGAGAGTTACAAATGTAACTATATCCTTGTCACTACTTGATATAGTCGGTCTTTTAAGATTTTAGACATTCTAATGGTGTGTACATTTGGGTTTTAATTTGCATTTTCTTTGCAACTAATTATGCTGAGTGTCTTTTCATGTGCTTTTCACCATCTTCTTTGGCTGTGTCTGTTAAACTGTTTTTGTACAAGTTTTTATTGGGTTATTTGCTCTTGGTGAGTTTTGAAAGATATTTACATATAATATGGATACAAATCCTTCATCAGACATGTAATTTGCAAATACATTCTTCTAATTTGTAGATTATCTTAATAAACGGTTGGATTCTATGTTTTAACATTGTCAGAATTTTTCCATCTAGGTTTATGAGGGATACTGGTCTATAATTTTCTTTTTTTTCATAATGTCTTTGGTTTGTATCATAGTAATACTGGCATCATGGAATGACTGGGACATATTTCCTCCTCTTCAATTCTCTGAAGAATTTATTCTTTCTTAAATGTTTGGTAGATTCATCAGTGAAGTCATTTGGAACTGAACTGTGTGTGGTGCTTTCATGTGTGTGCGCACATGCATCTGCACATGTGTGTAAGGGTTTTAAAATGCAAATGTAATTCTTTAGTAAGTATAGGGCAAAGAAGCACTCCAAAACAGTACAGTGCTGATGGCATACAGCAACATACCAACAGTCCAGGTTTAAAAGACAAGTCTTTCATATGATAGAATGGAAAACACTAACATGGTATGGATGAAGAGAACTGCTTCAATTTGTTGGAATCTGGAGAGTTCCTTTTCCAACACTGCTTAGTAAGTCACTGAAGCACATCAACAATATCAGGACTGTTGATGAAGCAGCATTTTCAAGCTAATTATACTTCATACATATTTATAAACACCACATCTGAGTTTCTGAGCCGTTGTCTACAGCATATGTGAAATACAAATGAGGTTCTTAGAGTTGCAAGATATTTTGTTTCCTGCTTTTCAGAGATTGTAATTTCATAAGTAAGTTCTTCTCTGTCTGTGTATATATACATATATGTATATATGAATTATCTAAAATCTTTTACTATATCACACAAAATAGGATCTAGTAGTACATGTAGGTTGCTACATGTTTTGTTAGCTAATAAATCATTTATGGAAAATGTGAGATAATTTAAATCATTAGAGAAGGAAAAATACAAGAAAAAATAAAAAAGTCTACAAAGATTTAACAGAGGCTTGGCACTTAATTGACTTTTAACACATGTTAGTTTTCTTCTTTCTGCTGCTGCTGCTGCTGAGTCACTTCAGTCGTGTCCGACTCTGTGTGACCCCATAGATGGAAGCCCACCAGGCTCCCCCGTCCCTAGGATTCTCCAGGTAAGAACACTGGAGTGGGTTGCCATTTCCTTCTCCAATGTGTGAAAGTGAAAAGTGAAAGTGAAGTCGCTCAGTCGTATCCGACCCTTAGCGACCCCACGGACTGCAGCCTACCAGGCTCCTCCATCCATGGGATTTTCTAGGCAAGAGTACTGGAGTGGCTTGCCATTGCCTTCTCCGTTCTACTATTTGTTAAATATTCATAGTGACTTGTTAAGGCACCGTGTCACTGATTAATAGATGAATGAATTGATTGATTTACCCAATAAAAGTGTATAGCTCATTCAAGGAGAAGGAAATGACAACCCACTCTAGTACTCTTGCCTGGAAAATCTCATGGATGGAGGAGCCTGGTAGGCTGCAGCCTGTGGGGTCACGAAGAGTCGGACACGACTGAGTGACTTCACTTTCACTTTTCACTTTCATGCATTGGAGAAGGAAATGGCAACTCACTCCAATATTCTTGCCTGGAGAATCCCAGGGACAGAGCCTGGTGGGCTGCCGTCTTTGGGGTCTCACAGAGTCAGACATGACTGACGCGACTTACCAGCAGCAACAGCAACAGCTCTTTCAAGCACTGGAGTAATCTCTGATATTCAAAGACAGAATGACTCTGCCTTCTCTAATAGAAGTGCAGTGGAGTGGTGCAGTGCAGTGGAAAAATTCCTTATTCAGAAAATGATTACTGACACAAAGGAACATGGAAATATCTAGGTGTCTGTTGTCAGAGGAGGTGCACTTAGGGGAAGAAGATGTGAAGGTGAGGCCTGAAGTTAAGTTTATCAGGATGGTAAATCCATATGTGACTGATTATTTAAATAAGCAAATTAAAAAAGTTATTGTTTATATTTCTTTCTATATTCTTATTATTTTTCTAAGTGGCCTTCAAACAACTTCATTAGAGATAAATTTTCTGAATTCATTGAAAAAGTTGGCACTAAGGAGAGATGTATAATTGTTGTTTGTTTTTGTTTTCTAAAGAAAGTACTAGCTGAAAATTCATCAGCATGGTTTATAACTTATTTTGTTATGAAATAATTTATTTTAGAAGACAAATCTTGCACATTTCCAAAGTGGATAATTTGTCAAGATAATATGTGACTTAGATGATTATAAACTTAAAATCTTTTTTGTAAGGTCAGACCTCAGTGGCCATTTTGGCCTCTTCCCTTCCCCCTTTTTCTTTTTCCCACTGGCGGAAAAAGCCTGACTATTGTGCTCTGTTCCCTCATTCCCTCCCCCATTGCTAGTGTCCTTGAAGTATCGGTTCCTGGTAGAGATCAACCCTCTCCTAACCTCCCCCTCCTAACCTCCTGCCCAGAAACAGCAAGAACTATTCCGCTGAGTCAGCACAACCTTGAGCAGACCGGGCAACCAACCCAGTCTTGCCCCCGCTAACTGACCTATGAGAGACCACCACTCCAAATCTTGCCCAAAGTTATATAAGTTGCCTCTTGCCTTTGTTCGGCGTGGACTTTCTGACCTCGCTCTGTTAGGTCTTGGGCTTCCGCCCGGGGGTGCGCAGCCATTAAAGCCTGTTACATTATCTATTTGGCGTCTGGGTTCTCTTATTCAACATCATTGGGCCCTCTCTACCTTACATTTTAAATAAAGAAGGCTGTCCAAAATGTGCAGAGGTATATGTAAGGACCGGTAATTAGTTGCAATGTGTTTATGTAAAATATATGTCAAGAAATTTATATTTGGGCATGTTAGACTGTTGCTAAAAATTGGGGAGAAATTTCTTACTATAATAAAACAAGTTCTTAGCAAAAAGGGTGGTCTAGTCCTGGATACATTTTAAAAGATATAACTTTTATATTATAAATTTTTTTAATAATATATTTTTATATATAAATTTTACATTGAAAAAAATGTATGTGATGTTAATTAGATATATTAAACTATAAAAACAGTTATGCAAAAGTTATCCATTTGTAAAAAAACCATTTGTACAGGAAACGATATGGACAGATAAACAATATTATAAAAGTGATTATTTGTGGTTAGTGAGATTATACACATTTTAGATTTTCTTCCTTTTGCTTGTATTTCCTATTTTTGTATAATGGATATGAACTGCTTTTGTCATAAAAGATCACTTTCAATTTTAAAATAAGAAAATCACTGTGCATTGATTTTAAATGTGTTTTAAAATAACCTATATTTCAAAAATCTCTAGGATACTAAAATGAAACACTAAATAAAAAATGAGTTCAGAAACAACCCAAAGGAATGACTCTGGTCAGAAATCTGGTGAAAAGCTGTAGATCCTGGCATCACATAATATCCTAAGATGGGACAGGGGTTAGATGAGCCTCTGGAGGACTGAAGGTAACTGAAAAGGAGACCAAATGATGGAACAGAAAATCTCCAAAACTTACTCATAAGAATTTAGAATTCATGACTGCAAATTTGCAGCTTGATAACACCGAGAAACCTGTATGCAGGTCAGGAAGCAACAGTCAGAACTGTACATGGAACAACAGACTGGTTCCAAATAGGAAAAGGAATACGTCAAGGCTGTATATTGTCACCTTGCTTATTTAACTTATATGCAGAGTACATCATGAGGAACTCTGGGCTGGAAGAAGCACAACTGGAATCAAGATTGCTGGGAGAAATATCAACAATCTCAGATATGCAGATGACACTACCCTTATGGCAGAAAGTGAAGAGGAACTCAAAAGCCTCCTGATGAAAGTGAAAGAGGAGAGTGAAAAGGTTGGCTTGAAGCTCAACATTCAGAAAACAAAGATCATGGCATCTGGTCCCATCACTTCATGGGAAATAGATGGAAAAACAGTGGAAACAGTGTCAGACTTTATTTTTTTGGGCTCCAAAATCACTGTGGATGCTGATTGCAGCCATGAAATTAAAAGACGCTTACTCCTGGGAAGGAAAGTTATGACCAACCTTGATAGTATATTAAAAAGCAGAGACATTACTTTGCCAACAAAGGTCCGTCTAGTCAAGGCTATGGTTTTTCCAGTGGTCATGTATGGATGTGAGAGTTGGACTGTGAAGAAAGCTGATCGCTGAAGAATTGATGCTTAACTGTGGTGTTGGAGAAGACTCTTGAGAGTCCCTTGTACCGCAAGGAGATCCAACCAGTCCGTTCTGCTGCTGCTGCTGCTGCTGTCACTTCAGTCATTTCCGACTCTGTGTGACCCCATAGACAGAAGCCCACCAGGCTCCCCCGTCCCTGGGATTCTCCAGGCAAGAACACTGGAGTGGGTTGTCATTTCCTTCTCCACCAGTCCATTCTAGAGGAGATCAATCCTGGGTGTTCATTGGAAGGACTGATGCTAAAGCTGAAACTGCAATACTTTGGCCACCTCATGCGACGAGTTGACTCACTGGAAAAGACTCTGATGCTGGGAAAGGTTGGGGGCGGGAGGAGAAGGGGACGACGGAGAATGAGATGGCTGGATGGCATCACCGACTCGATGGACATGAGTTTGAGTGAACTCGAGGAGTTGGTGATGGGCAGGGAGGCCTGGCGTGCTGTGATTCATGGGGTCGCGGAGAGTCGGACATGACTGAGCGACTGAACTGAATGAACACCGAGAAAGACAATCAAGAGAGGATTTAAAAGTATATTCAGTCTTCAGTATATTCAGATGGTTACGAATCCACCTGCCAATGCAGGGGACACGAGCTAGATCCCTTGTCTGTGAAGATCCCACATTCAGGGGGGCAATTAAGCCTGTGGGCCACAACTACTGAAGCCTATATGCCTAGAGCATGCCTATAGCCCCTGCTCTGCAACAGCGAAGAGTAGCCCACTGTTCTCAGCAACTAGAGAAAGGCTGCAGCAATGAAGACCCAGCACAGTCAAAACTAAATAAATAAATCTTTAAAAAAAATAGTATATAGAGTAAACCTGGCTTAAAACTCAACATTCAAAAACTAAGATCATGGCATCCGGTCCCATCACTTCATGGTAAAGAAATGGGGAAAAAAGGGGAAACAGTGACAGATTTTATTTTCCTGGGCTCCAAAAATCACTGCAGACAGTGACTGCAGCAATGAAATTAAAAGACGCTTACTCCTTGGAAAAAAGCTACGACCAACCTAGACAGAACATGAAAAGGCAGACGCATGACTTTGCCTACAAAGATCCATATAGTCAAAGGTATGGTTTTTCTAGTAGTCATGTATGGATGTGAGAGTTACCATAAAGAAGGCTGAGCACTGAAGAATTGAACTGAAGGAGTTCAAACCAGTCAATCCTAAAGGAATTCAACCTTGAATATTCACTGGAAGGACTAATGCTGAAGCTGAAGCTTCAATACTTTTGCCAGCTGATGCAAAGAGCCAACTCATTGGAAAAGACCCTGATGCTGGGAAAGATTGAGGGCAGGAGGAGAAGGGGGCGACAGAGGATGAGATGGCATCACCAATTCAATGGACATGAGTTTGAGCAAGTTCTGGGGAACAGTGAAGAACAGGGAAGCCTGGCATACTGCAGTTCATGGGGTTGCCAAGAGTCAGACTTGACTTAGAGACTGAAAAACCACTACATGTATAGTAACTAAGTGAAAACAGGTTTTCACCAATCACAGCATGAGAACCATTGCTCCAGCACCTCTGGGTGCCGCTGACTTGTTGCCATGAGGTAGGGACTAGACAAGTTATTGAGAGTAGCATTGGTGGGTACCACAGGGAGTCTTGATTCTGAGGAAAGACAATGGAGAAATGTCTGTTGATTTAGAGAACATCTTTAGAGGGCTTATGCCTTTCTTTCCATTCAATGTCCAGAATCAAACTCAACATGGCAATTTCACTTCTTGATTAGTCCTATATTTATTCTTGTATTTATTCCTGTTGGTGGAAATCTCAAGTAGCAGGTCTGAGAGCAGTGTTATCTTGAATAAAATTAGTTTAAATTTATATTGCATTATGCTGCTGCTGCTGCTAAGTCACTTCAGTCGTGTCCGACTCTGTGTGACCCCATAGACAGAAGCCCACCAGGCTCCCCCGTCCCTGGGATTCTCCAGGCAAGAACACTGGAGTGGGTTGCCATTTCCTTCTCCAATGTGTGAAAGTGGAAAGTGAAAAGTGAAAGTGAAGTCGCTCAGTCGTGTCCGACCCTTAGTGACCCCACGGACTGCAGCCTACCAGGCTCCTCCATCCATGGGATTTTCTAGGCAATAGTACTGGAGTGGCTTGCCATTGCCTTCTCCGATTGCATTATAGCATCACCCCAAAGAATTTCTGTGTTGCTGACTAATCAAACTCTTTGATTTAATTTCTAACAATTTATGCCCTGAATTTTTAAATATGTCAAATTCTGGGTAATAAAACAGAAGTTTGTTTCTCTGCTTTCAATAGATTTTTAAAAGTTATTTACTCAAATGAGTATATTATGTTAGCTGGCTTAAGGAATACCATTCTCACACACAGATCCAATATTTTTCTGTGTAACTTAGACCCTCACTGACTTTTTTATATTTGCTCTTCCATGAATCAGTCAGTTCTTAGATAAGTTCCTGAATTGCTGATGGAGAAAAAATGTTCACCAGCTGTATTGACAGATTCAATTGTCAAACCTATTATGGATTATACTATTTTTTCCATTAACACTACACTGGTATAGAATTTAAATTCCAATGATTATAGATATTAAAAAGAAATCAAAATTACTGTTTGAATAACTTCTAAGTAATGGCTGACAGAATAGAATACAAGGTACATGTGAGTTAAAGTTTAAAACTTGACTGACAATATTTTATTGGGCCTTTTGATTACAATGTGTATTCTGCTAATATTTGCAGTTCTTTATGTAGGAAATAAAAACTCAAAAATGACCTTGCAAGAATTCTTTATGTATTTTGGTTCATCCAATTACACAAAGCAAATATTAAATAATACAGACTGAAGAGAAGATATGACCAC
Source organism: Moschus berezovskii (assembly GCF_049115385.1). Lineage (NCBI taxonomy): Eukaryota > Metazoa > Chordata > Mammalia > Artiodactyla > Moschidae > Moschus > Moschus berezovskii. The sequence goes on along the minus strand of NC_142469.1, from coordinate 74,695,131 downwards.
ATTTCTAAATAAATAGTCATTAGAAATACCTTAATGTTTAATCATACTATTGCAAAATTCACAGTATTTGATTATATGATTTATTGACCAGTAGCAGTGGTATCAAAAGAATCTAGCTATATAAGGATTCAAAAACTAATAAAAAAGAAGATTATTGGGACTAATACTACTAATATTAAAATAAAGAATAATAAAAATAAAAAGAAAATTTAAAAATATAATGAAAAGAATAATGTAGTAAAAGTTGGAAAGTATTATTTTTACTAACATGACAAATAATAAAAAATTAAATGATAATGGTTTGAGGACAGGCCAGAATTCTATTTATCTTTATTCCTATGTGTTTCATAATGCCTCTGTATATTAAGTACAATAAATACGTGGCTTGACAAAAGGCTTAAAAACAAAGAAAAAATTGAAAATGTAAACATGCTTAATACCTCATGGTAATAAACAGTTCAGAAGTTACCTATTACAAGTATCACAATTGCATCAAAGAAGGATAATTGGAGACTTAATATTAAACCAGGTTAAAAGATAAATTTTAAGCTTTGGGGATTATTAACTATTGGCATTAAGCCAAGAGAGAGAGCAGAAGAAAATGTGCAGTTTCTTAAAAAGCTAGTCTTTAACTGACACAGCTCAGGACATGGACAACATGCATCCAACTTGGAGACAGATCTTCTAATCCTCGAGTTCTGACCTTCTATCTTCTTCCCACATCCTGATTAGGAAACTTCAGCACACCCCTTGAACTTAATTCTAATCACTAAAAAGAAAATCTTACAAGACAACTACATTCAAATAAATATTCATAGATGATTTCAATCTAAGTAGGGAAATAAATTTTATATTTCCTTTGAAATTTTCTCTATTCAACTTTCCTGTCCCTTGTGGCATCTATTCTGAAAATCTGGAGCATCCTAGCCTTTCTAGATTCCTAGCATCAGTGTTTGGAGACGGGAGGGAGCAACTGACATTTAGTGATCAGCTAATACCAAGTATTACCTATATGAAAATCACAGAATCTAGTGAAAGTGAAATTCTCACAGAGTTATTAGTGTTTCTGTCCTCATGAGGGCTATTTTTAGCTTACCTTTTAATTCTGGAGACAGTCTTCTCTGGGAAAAGGAAGTAGGAGTTAAACTGAACGCCATGGTCACCAAGAACTGAAGGCACAGAGCAGAAAGCAAGCAGAGATTCAGCATCTTTTAAAGCTCCTGATGCTGCAGCTGTGTACTCAGTGTCTGACCCAAAGTCTTTTTTCTCTAGATTATTTTAAGATATTGTCTTCTCTTTCTCTTTGACTTCCACAGTCTAACAACGATCTTTCCAGGTATAGATTTAATTTTATTTATTGTGAAGTGTGTGTGCTTAGTCAGTCTTGTCTAACTCTTTGTGACCCCATAGTCTGTAGCCCACCAGGATCCTCTGTCCATGGGGATTCTCCAGGCAAGAATACTGGAGTGGGTTGCCCTGCTCTTCTCCAAAGGATCTTCCCAACCTAGGGATCAAACCCAGGTCTCCAGCATTGCAGGCAGATTCTTTACTGTCTGAGCCACCAGGGAAGCTCGTTTATCGTGGAGGGTTTTCTTTGAGAAATTATCTTTCACCAAGCTTGAAAATTTTCAGTATCTCTTTTACTATTACTACTTCCCTCTTCTCACTCTTATCAATTTCTGAAGCCCTAATAGATTTACATTGCATTTTTACAAGGTATATTCCTTGTCTTTTATACTTCTTTTATATTTTACCATGATTTTTGCATTCTGGGTAATGTATTCAACTCTTTCAATTAATTCATTCTCTTTCTCCTTTGTTTAGCTTTCCCATTCAATTTTTAGCTATACTTACTATATATTTTTTATTTTTAGAAATTTTATTTGCTTCTATTATACATTTCCATAATCTTCTGTAGTTTTTCTTTTTATCACTCTTTTCTATTCTTTTTTAACATTGCAATAATTTTAAACACTTTTATTGTATATCCTCTTTCAGATTTTTGAATAACTTCAGGGTCATTTTACATACTTTGCCTGCCTACCCTCTTTCCTAGTTGATTATTTACAGTGTACCTAAACAGACCACTCCTCTGTGTCCTTCTAGATATTCTAAGGGTTGCAAGAACCAATTCCTCTCCCCTCCTCTGTTAAAATTTTAGCTTGGAAAGTCTTGTACAATGCAAACTTCAATCCATATGTAAAAATATATGGTATAATTTGGACTTCAACCCGTAGGCTTATTGTTTTAACAGCTTATGAGAGACATTTTTCACAACTGGGGCATGAAAAGAAACAAGATTCCTTGGTATGTTCTGGTCTAGAGGGAGTGTTCATTGATGAGAAAATTGTTTGGAAGTCTCACAATTTTGCATACTTTCCATTAGTCAAAAAAGACTCCTTTGTTTATAGGTTTAGGATGAAGTTTGTGATGTTTTCCTCTCCCTGCTTGGGCTTTTAAAATCCAGTCTCTAGACATATGATCTATATTTATGTTCCAAATTCATTGAGTCACTAAGGTGCCAGCTTTAGGATGTGCTATTATGTTTCTCTTGTTTTTATTTTCAGATTACCCTTTTGTTTCCTCTTTCCAAAATAAAGTGTGTGTTAAATTTTGAAACAGAGTTTATCTAACATTTCTGTGAATTTCTCACATTAGGAGGGATCTGAATTAACTCAGGCTGCTATGTTATCAGAGCTCCCTGACATTCCTTTCCAGTATCCTTGTTTTCTAACAGGGTTTTTCTCTCCATTGACCTGCTACATAAGAGTAAATTTACAAAAATCCAATTTATTCTCTAGACTCTTGACCCAAAAGCAAGAAAAAACTCCTTTTGAAGTTTCTATGGATTTTTACTCTCCTTATATTAAGGAATTAACAGTGGGAAGTCACTTTACAACAGCAGTTCACATATTTGTTTGGAACCCACAGACGCTTTAACCTCTGAGCCACCAGGGACTCTGTCTAAAGCTTTAAACCTACTTAATTTTAGGTATATTTTTCTCTTGGATAATTTTTCCAGATTCCACCCCCCCCTTTAATTCCTGTAAAGTCTACATAACACTTACACAGCACTGTTCTTTAGTAGTTAAGTTCAGTCACTCAGTCATGTCTGACTCTTTGTGACCCCAACTGCAGCATGCCAGGCCTCCCTGTCCATCACAAACTCCCGGAGTTCACTCAAACCCATGTCCATTGAGTCGGTGATGTCATCTAACCACCTCATCCTCTGTCGTCCCCTTCTCTTCCTGCCCTCAATCTTTCCCAGCATCAGGGTCTTTTCAGATGAGTCAGTTCTTCACATCAGGTGGCCAAAGTATTGGAGTTTCAAATTCAGCATCAGTCCTTCCAATGAATATTTAAGACTGATTTCCTTTAGGATGGACTGGTTGGATCTCCTTGCTGTTCAAAGGACTCTCAAGAGTCTTCTCCAACACTACAGTTCAAAAGCATCAATTCTTTGGTGGTGCTCAGCTTTCTTTATAGTCCAACTCTCACATCCATACATGACCATGGGAAAAACCATAGCTTTGACTAAACGGACCTTTGTTGACAAAGTAATGTCTCTGCTTTTCAATATGCTGTCTAGGTTGGTCATAACTTTCCTTCCAAGGAGTAAGCGTCTTTTAATTTCATGGCTGCAATCACCAGTTGGTTCTTTACTAACTGTCCCACTATTATTTTTTTATGAGAAAAAGAATTACTTACAAATTACCCCCAGTTTCTTCTGTATTGTACATTATTTTCTCCTAGATATGTTTGGGAAAGATCACGCTACAGATATTTAGACTCATGGCTCCCAGGAATGGTGCATAATTGCATCGACTGACAGAACATGGATTTGGAGAATAAAGAGGAAGCCCACATTGTCCACTGGAGTTGAAAGGCAGCATAAATTCTCAATTTCTAATGCTGATTCTTAGAGAAGATCAGGCTAAACACGGAGACTATTAATAACTAAGAAAGAGGATTCCAGATTAGAGAGTGTCTATGTGAGAGAGAGGGAGAGAGCATTAGACGACAACAGTGATTCTAGTGTAAAGAAGAGAGTACAGAAAAAAAAAAAAAAGAAATCTTCAGTTGTCACGGGACATGAAAAAGTAATTCTTTTTATGCAAGATACCTAGAGAAGGTGTGGACTGCCTACATTTTCTACACTGAAGTGTATATCACAGAACACATTCCATTCACTCTGAGAAAAAGAGAAAGGGAGGAAGAAATTAAGACAGGAAGGAGGGCAACATTTCAGGGTTGATGGAGATTGTGTGGTTGTTATGTGATGCTTCTTCGTGATCTTAACGAACAAGAACAATAGAATCCATTCTACATTAGCCTTCTGTTTTGTCATTGTTGCTTGCTGTTTGGGTATACCAGATTCAAGTGTACATCCTCTAAGAACTTCCCAGTGGAAAAGGGCAGAGGGTCTCATCTCCCAGGGCCACTGAAATCATGACTATTGTCATCCCAAGGCTCCAGCAGCATATAAAATCTATTCTTCATCTACTTCTAAAATCGGATCTGGTTGATAATACAGGTTTTAAGTTCACCTATAGAATCCCAGGGATGGCGGAGCCTGGTGGGCTGCCGTCTATGGGGTCGCACAGAGTCGGACACGACTGAAGCGACTTAGCAGCAGCATGATCTAGAAATGTTTTTAAAGATTTAATTCTCTGTTGTTTTAGAGTCTGAGGACTTTTTATAGCATCAAAGCAAGTGAGATTAGAAAGAAATTACTGGATCTCCATATACTATTTTTGAAAGAGTGATATATTTCCCTTCTCTTTTTCCTTGTGCCCACCAATGAGAAGTACAAAATGAGATGTTATCTTTGAGACTGTGTGTAGGGAAAACAATAATTTTATACCAATAATACAATAATAGTAATTTTCCCACCCAACACTAATAGAAAATTGGAAGTGTGAAAGTGTTAGTCACTCAGTTGTGTCTGACTCTGCGATCCCATAGACTGTAGCCAATCAGGCTCCTCTGTTCATGGAATTCTCCAGGCAAGAATACTGTGAGTTGCCATTCCCTTCTCCAGGGGATCTTCCTGTCCCAGGGATGGATCTGGGTCTCTTGACTGTAGGCAGATTCTTTACCATCTAAGTCATAAGGGAAACCCATTAGAAAAGCAGTAGTGTTTGTTTTTTCATAAAGTTTATGTTCCTATGACCAAGCTAGACAGTGTGTTGGAAAGCAGAGACATCACTCTGCCTAAAAGGTCTGTATAGTTAAGGCTATGGTCTTCCCAGTATGGTTGTGAGAGCTGGACTGTAAAGAAGGCAGAGTGTCAAAGAACTGATGCCTTCAAACTGTGGTGCTGGAGAAGACTCCTGAGAGGTCCCTGGACAGCAAGGAGATCAACCAGTCAACCTTAAGGGAAATCAGCCCTGAATACTCATTGGAAGGATAGATGCTAAAGCTGAAGTTCCAGTATTCTGGTCACCTGATATGAACAGCTGACTCACTAGGAAAGTTCCCGATGCTGGGAAAGATTGAAGGAAGAGGGCATCAGAGGATGAGATGGCTGGATGGCAACACCAGTGTAATGAACATGAACTTTGGCAAAATTTGGGAGATGGTGACGGACAGGGAGGACTGGCATCCTGCAGTCCATGGGGTTGCAAAGAGTCAGAAATGACTGGGTGACTGAACAACAACATGTTCTTAAAATAATATTTCATTTTGAGATTTACATAAATTAAATATGCAAGGTAAGAGGTTGTTGCTGTTTACATGGCAACTATACTACCATATTTAGTTGTTTATAGATTCCACCTGCTCACTATTTAATTAAAATAAAGGATCAACTTTCTTCTCACTCATATTTTCCTTTCAATTACATTGTTGATTATGTATGCACTACAAATAGCTAGACTTAAGCAGATTTTTAAAAGTGAAGTGGCTTTAAAAATGTTGTCAATTATGCTTTAAGATTATTCCACCATTCATTTGGGGTTTTTTTTCCCTATATTATTTTCAATGCTTTCTTTCCTTCTCATATTATCTCACATCCATTTTCATCACAGTAATAATTGGTTGTTTTATTGCTTGTCTAACAGGTCGTTTTTTTCTCCTTGTATAAATTCCTCCTTTGCCTCTTTGTACTTTGTTTCTAATTCATTGAAGACATTCTTCCTTCTCTGTAGGCCTAGATTCAAATGACTCTATCATACACAAAAAAATAAACTTAATCTTACTCTTCTATGTTTATCTATAGTTGTAGTAATAATACCAGCCCTTACATTTATGAAATGTTAGTTCTATCTAGGTAATTGCTCAATTTAATGGCAAATATATTTCTTTTCTAGTACAATAGGAACTACATTATAATGAATTATTAAAATTAAAACTTTATTTATTCTGTTCCTGAAACACAGTCTAACAATCTTTCTCACCAAATAAGTCATCTGCGTGTTTGCTGATAGCCATTTAATAAATCAATGATTCTCTTTAGCCTTTACTTAGCAATTTTTCAGACATTTAATTATTTTTACACAGCTTGTGGGGACGGAATAACAAGAACAAGGGGATATGCTGTATGCATTAAAACTTCTCCTAGCTCTATGTTTGAGTTTGGTTAGCCTATCATGTATAAGCATCAGTGCTGAGGATAAGTGAATATTTCATGTTGGCATGAAAATGAGTCTTCTAAGTGTGAAGTGAGAGAGTCAATTCCTAGGCAGGTTGATGACAAGCCTGGAGTCCCTGAGGTGGTGAAAGGGGTCAGGGGCTCTCAAATTGGAGATAGAGGTCTGGAACTCTCAAGGAGGAGGAAAGGACAAATGCCTTTTTTCCCCTCTACATTCCTTAGTCTTCAGTTCAGTTCAGTCGCTCAGTCATGACCGACTCTGTGCAACCCCATGAATCACAGCATGCCAGGCCTCCCTGTCCATCACCAACTCCCGGAGTTCACTCAGACCATGTCCATCGAGTCAGTGATGCCATCCAGCCATCTCATTCTCTGTCGTCCCATCTCCTCCCACCCCCGATCCTTCCCAGCATCAGACTCTTTTCCAGTGAGTCAACTCATCGCATGAGGTGGTCAAAGTATTGGAGTTTCAGCTTTAGCATCAGTCCTTCCAATGAAAACCCAGGATTGATCTCCTTGAGAATGGACTGGTTGGATCTCCTTGCAGTCCAAGGGACTCTCAAGAGTCTTCTCCAGCACCACATTTCAAAAGCATCAATTCCTTGGCGATTAGCTTTCTTCACAGTCCAACTCTAACATCCATACATGACCACTGGAAAAACCATAGCCGTGACTAGATAGAGCTTTGTTGGCAAAGTAATGTCTCTGCTTTTTAATATGCTTTCTAGGTTGGTCATAACTTTCCTTCCAAGGAGTAAGTGTCTTTTAATTTTATGGCTGCAATCAGCATCTGCAGTGATTTTGGAGCCCAAAAAGTGCTGCACTCAATATGCCAGAAAATTTGGAAAACTCTGCAGTGGCCACAGGATGGGAAAAGGTCAGTCTTCATTCCAATCCCAAAGAAGGGCAATGCCAAAGAATGCTCAAACTACCACACAATTGCACTCATCTCACACGCTAGTAAAGTCATGCTCAAAATTCTCCAAGCTAGGCTTCAGCAATATGTGAAACGTGAACTTCAGATGGTCAAGCAGGTTTCAGAAATGGCAGAGGAACCATAGATCAAATTGCCAACATCTGCTGGATCATGGAGAAAGCAAGAGAGTTCCAGAAAAACATCTATTTCTGCTTCATTGACTGTGCCAAAGCCTTTGACTGTGTGGATCACAATAAACTGTGGAAATTCTGAAAGAGATGGGAATACCAGACCACCTGACCTGCCTCTTGAGAAACCTGTATGCAGGTCAGGAAGCAATGGTTAGAACTGGACATGGAATAACAGACTGGTTCCAAATAGGAAAAGGAGTACGTCAAGGTTGTATATTGTTACCCTGCTTATTTAACTTCTATGCAGAGTACATCATGAGGAAAGCTGGGCTGGAAGAAACACAGGCTGGAATCAAGATTGCTGAGAGAAATATCAATAACCTCAGATATGCAGATGACACCACCCTTATGGCAGAAAGTGAAGAGGAACTAAAAAGCCTCTTGATAAAAGTGAAAGAGGAGAGTGAAGAGGTTGACTTGAAGCTCAACATTCAGAAAACAAAGATCATGGCATCTGGTCCCATCACTTCATGGGAAATAGATGGGGAAAGAATGGAAACAGTGTCAGACTTTATTTTTTTGGGCTCCAAAATCACTGCGGAATCTGAATGCAGCCATGAAATTAAAACTACTCTCTTGCTTTTTCGTTGATCCAGTGGATGTTGGCAATTTGATCTCAGGTGCCTCTGCCTTTCTAAAACCTGCTTGAACATCTGGAAGTTCACGGTTCACATATTGCTGAAGCCTGGCTTGGAGAATTTTGAGCATGACTTTACTAGCGTGTGAGATGAGTGCAACTGTGCGGTAGTTTGAGCATTCTTTGGCATTGCCTTTCTTTGGGATTAGAATGAAGACTGACCTTTTCCCGTCCTGTGGCCACTGCAGAGTTTTTCAAGTTGCTGGCATATTGAGTGTAGCACTTTCATAGCATCATCTTTCAGGATTTGAAATAGCTCCACTGGGATTCCATCACCTCCACTAGCTTTGTTCGTAGTGATGCTTTGTAAGGCCTACTTGACTTCACATTCCAAGATGTCTAACTCTAGGTGAGTGATCACGCCATCATGATTATCTTCATTGTGAAGATCTTTTTTGTACATTTCTTCTGTATATTCTTGCCACCTCTTCTTAATATCTTCTGCTTCTGTTAGGTCCATATGATTTCTGTCCTTTATCTAGCCCATCTTTGCATGAAATGTTCCCTTGGTATCTCTAATTTTCTTGAAAAGATCTCTTAGTTTTCCTATTCTGTTGTTTTCCTCTGTTTCTTTGCATTGATCGCTGAGGAAGTCTTTCTTATCTCTCCTTGCTATTCTTTGTAATTCTGCATTCAGATGCATATATCTTTCCTTTTCTCCTTTGCTTTTCACTTCTCTTCTTGTCCCAGCTATTTGTAAGGCCTCCTCAGACAGCCATTTTGCTTTTTTGCATTTCTTTTCCATGGGGATGGTCTTGGTCCCTGTCTCCTGTACAATGTCACAAACCTCCGTCCAGAGTTCATCAGGTACTCTATCATATTCTAGTCCCTTAAATCTATTTCTCACTTCCACTGTAAAATCAGAAGGGATTTGATTTTGGTTATACCTGAATGGTCTAGTGGTTTTCCCTACTTTCTTCAATTTAAGTCTGAATTTGGCAATAAGGAGTTCATGATCTGAGCCACAGTCAGCTCCTGGTCTTGTTTTTGCTAACTGTATACAGCTTCTCCATCTTTGGCTGCAAAGAATATAATCAGTCTGATTTCGGTGTTGACTATCTGGTGATGTCCATGTGTAGAGTCTTTTCTTGTGTTGTTGGAAGAGGGTGTTTGCTATGACCAGTGCATTCTCTTGGCAAAACTCTATTAGCCTTTGTCCTGCTTCATTCCGTGCTCCAAGGCCAAATTTGCCTGTTACTCCAGGTGTTTCTTGACTTCCTACTGTTGCATTCCAGTCCCCTATAATGAAAAGGACATCTTTTTTGGGTGTTAGTTCTAAAAGGTCTTGTAGGTCTTCATAGAACCATTCAACTTCGGCTTCTTCATCATTATTGGTTGGGTCATAGGCTTCGATTACTGTAATATTGAATGGTTTGCCTTGGAAACGAACAGAAATCATTCTGTCGTTTTTAAGACTGCATCCAAGTACTGCATTTCGGACTCCTTTGTTGACCATGATGGCTACTCCATTTCTTCTAAGGGATTCCTGCCCACAGTAGTAGATACAATGGTCATCTGAGTTAAATTCATCCATTCCAGTCCATTTTAGTTCACTGATTCCTAGAATGTCAACGTTCACTCTTGCCATCTCCTGTTTGACCTCTTCCAGTTTGCCTTGATTCATGGACCTAACATTCCAGGTTCCTATGCAATATTGCTCTTTACAGCATCGGACCTTGCTTCTATCACCAGTTACATCCACAACTGGTATTGGTTTTGCTTTGGCTCCATCCCTTCATTCTTTCTGGAGTTATTTCTCCACTGATCTCCAGTAGCATACTGGGCACCTACCAACCTGGGGAATTCCTCATTCAGTATCCTATCATTTTGCCTTTTCATACTGTTCATGGGGTTCTCAAGGCAAGTGGATCACATTCTGTCAAACCTCTCCCCCATGACCCATCTGTCTTGGGTGACCCCACGTGGCATGGCTTAGTTTCATTGAGTTAGACAGGGCTGTGGTCCACGTGATCAGATCGACTAGTTTTCTGTGATTATGATTTCAGTGTGTCTGCCCTCTATGCCCCCTCACAATACCTACCGTCTTATTTGGGTTTCTCTTACCTTGGTCGTGGGATATCTCTTCACAGCAAAGCGCAGATGTGAGATGCTGGCTCTGGAGGCGCAACCGACCACGTGCAGAAGCATGGCCAAGAAGAGCTACCCCACAACCGAAGTCAGGGGTGGCAGCTGAGAGGAGCTGCCCCATGTCTGAGAGGCGGTGGCTGCGCAGGCGCAGGCGGGCCAAGAGGAGCTACTCCACGTTCAAGGTCAGGAGGGGCGGCCTTGAGGACATACCCCTTGTCCAAGGTAAGGTGCAGCGGCTGCGCTTTGCTGGAGCAGCTGTGAAGAGATATCCCACGACCAAGGTAAAAGAAACCCCAAATGGGTCTGGTAGGATCTTTCTATTGTTAAGTTCTATCCTAAAATGTAAATTGTGGGAGTGGTTCTGGTAAAATTTTTACAACCTTGAGACATTCTTTTGATGTATTGTAATAACTAATTAAAAAAGTATATAACTCCCTTGCTAACACTAGTGAGGGGGCCCTCTCTGTCTCCCTTCTGGTGTCTATGTCAGAAGCTTTCTCTGTCTCTTTTCGTACTTTAATAAAACTCTGCTACACAAAAGCTCTTGAGTGATCAAGCCTGGTCCCTGGTCCCGAAGCTAAATCTTCTTCGGAGATCAAGAACTGGACACTGTTCACCATAAGTTATCATCTTGGGGGCTCCTCCAGGATCTTCAGGACAAGGTAAGAACACTCAGAGCTCTAGCCTCTCTGTTTTCTCAGTACACACGTTTTCTGCTTTACTTTACTAACTCTTGGGGCTTCACTTGTAGCTCAGTTGGTAAAGAATCTGCCTGCAGTGCAGGAGACCCGGGTTCAATTCCTGGGTTGGGAAGATCCCCTGGAGAAGGAAATGGCAACCCACTCCAGTATCCTTGCCTGGAAAATCTCATGGACATAGGAGCCTGATGGGCTGCAGTCCGTGGGGTCACAAAGAGTCGGGCACGACTAAGTGACTAACACTTAACTTACTAACTCTACGATGTGCTTTGTGGATGAATGACATGCCCTGAGCGAAGCAAGCACTGAGCCCTGTTCTGTGGTTGTGCGGTACCTCATAATGACTGAAGGCAGTCCCCCAAAGGGGAGCCTTGTCTCTGCCAATGCCAAGAGACACCCAAGGTCCCTGCAAAGGTAGGGACAAGAAATGGGCAAAGTGTGTGGACTGAACTTTCCTTTCTTGGTCAGCTTTTCCTGGTTTCTTTGACCATTTCATAATTGCATGGGAAATTAGAACTACTAACCTACTCTTTTGGATCATAGACTTTCAAGGGACTAGTGATCCATCCTGCTACTATGTACTTTTACTTAGACCCCAAGTTAGGAAGTGTCTAGCCTTGCTAGGAGCCGAAAGTCACTAGAAGCATGTTTGAAGCGAGGTAGAACCCTAGGAACATCTCTCAGGCTAGAAGTTATTCTCTTGGCTGCCTGTCTCAGGGGCCAGCAACCTGAAAGTGAGTCTTTGTCATGGCTGTGCCTCCTATCTATATGGACAGGAGCACTGCTGTTGACCATGAGGTTTTTGAGGACACAGATTGGGAATTGTGGGATCTGGTCAGATTGGAAATGCACTGGGCTTCTTCCTTTGGTAGCGCTAGCTCTTAGTGGACCAGAGAAGGCTCTCTGATGGCTTTTGTCTCAACTCCTTAGATATTCCTTTTGTGGGATCTGTAGAAATGAGCTGGAAGGACTGACCCTAATAGCTCGAGAACAAAAATTACTTTTTCCTTGCTGGCCAACCCTCCACCACCTCTTTTGCTGTCACATATACTGGCGTGGTGACACTCAGGAGGGACATCCTGGCTGTTATTTGTCTTTTGATGACTCACAATGACTTCTAATGCAGTCAGGACTGTACTCAGAAATGTGCACAGACACACATAAGACGGATGCTTTCCCCAGTAGTCCTAGCTTGGGAATCATTCTGGGAAACTACTCTGGCAAATCAAAGGTGTCAGTGGTATGGAACTAAATCAATCTGGGATGCCATCAGGTCTACCCCTGGTGCATCTCCACCCTGCCTTCGTGGTAGAACTGGGAGGGACGAGTAAGACGCCTGCGTTGGTAAGGGACAGACCAAGTCTGACCAGGGAAAGAAAGCTTTGGTGGAGAGTCAGCTACACCCCCATCTAGAGCAGGGAAGGATGCTTCTGATGGAAAAAAGCCAAGATTGTGGATGCCGCTTCTTTCTCTCTTACAGATGGGAGCTAGCAGTTCCAGAACCACTTCTTTAAAATGTATTTAAAAAAAGCTGGGACAAGTTTGATCCCCAGAATTTAAAAAGACATGCCTGATCTTCTTCTGTGATACTGAATGGCCACGGTATCCTTTGGAAGATGAGAAACACTGACCTGTTAAAGGGTCTCTCAATTATGATACTGTTTTACAACTAGACCGGTTCCATAGAAAATAAGGGAAACGGGTAGAAGTGCCTTATGTGTTCTTTATTTCTCTGTGAGACACACCAGACTTATGTCCTAAGGGTGCAGATTTGGGTATGAAAGCTTCAGCTGCCTCCTGTTCTCTTATTTTGCCCCTTTATCCCTTTACCTGGGGCTCCCAACTGAGCAGGCTGAGAGTTAGGGCACCCTTTCAGGAGGGGCTGCCTCAGTCTTGTAGAAATTCAAACAGTAATTGCAGTTGAGACTATCTAGAGGATCCAAAAGGTACACAGAATCCTTTACGGGACTAACTTTACTTTATGACCTTACTTGGAGAGATGTAATGCATGTCTTGGGACAGATGCTAACTCCTGACTTGAGAGCTTGAGTTTTGGGGGAAGCTACTACTTTTGGAGATGACTGGCTTGAACGTGAGACAAGAGGAAAGAGGGAACACGAAATAGCCTTCCTTCCTACTGGGAGCCAAATTGTTTCCATAACAGAGCCACTTTGCTGATGTAGACTTGAAGGACTCAAGCAAGCAGAAACTAGACTTTAAACTATCTTAAGGATACACAGAAGAACTGTACAAAAAAGATCTTCACAACCAAGATAATCACGATGGCATGATCACTCATTTAGAGCCAGACATCTTGGAATGTGAAGTCAAGTGGGCCTTACAAAGCATCACTATGAACAAAGCTAGTGGAGGTGATGGAATTCCAATTGAGTGATTTCAAATCCTGAAAGATGATGCTGTGAAAGTGCTAAACTCAATATGGCAGCAAATTTGCAAAACTCAGCAGTGGCCACAGGACTGGAAAAGGGCAGTCTTCATTCCAATCCCAAAGAAAGGCAATGCCAAAGAATGCTCAAACTACCGCACAATTGCACTCATCTCACATGCTAGTAAAGTCATGCTCAAAATTCTCCAAGCCAGGCTTCAGCAATATGTGAACCATGAACTCCCAGATGTTCAAGCAGGTTTTAGAAAAGGCAGAGGCACTAGAGATCAAATTGCCAACATCCGCTGGATCATGGAGAAAGCAAGAGAGTTCCAGAAAAACATCTATTTCTGCTTCATTGACTGTGCCAAAGCCTTTGACTGTGTGGATCACAATAAACTGTGGAAAATTCTGAAAGAGATGGGAATGCCAGACCACCTGACCTGCCTCTTGAGAAACCTGTATGCAGGTCAGGAAGCAACAGTTAGAACTGGACGTGGAACAACAGACTGCTTCCAAATAGGAAAAGGAGTACGTCAAGCTTGTATATTGTCACCCTGCTTATTTAACTTCTATGCAGAGTACACCATGAGGAACGCTGGGCTGGAAGAAGCACAAGCTGGAATCAAGATTGCCGGGAGAAATATCAATAATCTCAGATATGCAGATGACACTACCCTTATGGCAGAAAGTGAAGATGGACTAAAAAGCCTCTTGATGAAAGTGAAAGAGGAGAGTAAAAAGGTTGGCTTGAAGCTCAACATTCAGAAAACAAAGATCATGGCATCTGGTCCCATCACTTCATGGGAAATAGAGGGAAAAACAGTGGAAACAGTGTCAGACTTTATTTTTTTGGGCTCCAAAATCACTGCAGATTCTGAATGCAGCCATGAAATTAAAAGACGCTTACTCCTTGGAAGGAAAGTTATGACCAACCTAGATAGTATATTAAAAAGCAGAGACATTACTTTGCCAACAAGGTCCATCTAGTCAAGGCTATGGTTTTTCCCGTGGTCATGTATGGATGTGAGAGTTGGACTGTGAAGAAAGCTGAGTGCCAAAGAATTGATGCTTTTGAACTGTGGTGTTGGAGAAGACACTTGAGAGTCCCTTGGACTGCAAGGAGATCCAATCAGTCCATTCTAAAGGAGATCAATCCTGGGTGTTCATTGGAAGGACTGATGCTAAAGTTGAAATTCTAGTACTTTGGCCACCTCATGCGAAGAGTTGACTTACTGGAAAAGACTCTGATGCTGGGAGGGATTGGGGGCAGGAGGAATAGGGGACGACAGAGAATGAGATGGCTGGATGGCATCACGACTCTGTGGACATGACTTTGAGTGAACTCTGGGAGTTGGTGATGGACAGCGAGGCCTGGAGTGCTGTGATTCTTGGGGTTGCAAAGAGTCGGACATGACTGAGCAACTGAACTGAACTGAAACAGCTCTTTAGCATAAAATGCAAGAAGTTTATAAAAATAAAGCAATGATAATATTGAGATTTTTTCTGTACAAAATGTTGTAAACAGGCATGAAAAACGTCAATTAGAATGACGTGCATTCACTCATGCAGGCCTATGATTTGTCAGGCACTGTCCTAGATGCTGAAAATGGCCATCCAAGAAGAGTTTGGTCAGATGAAAATTTTGAAATTGAAGATCAGGATCCTCAAATAGATTTGAAAAATGTTTCATTTTGAAAGGATAACTGAACAAAAGTAAGTTTTTATAATAATTGTGTCATGACTTTGAATGAAAAAAAAAAAAAAAAGAACACACGGTATTAGTAAAGTCATTCCAGAGAAACCAAACAGTAGTAATTGCTGATGGAATATGATGTTTTCACTATGACCATAAAATAAACCGTCTAAGCATGTGGTGAATACCTCTACTATCTCTGAAATCCAAGAAAGCATTTGTGCTAAATACCAAAGCAAATACTGATTTGTTTCTTCAACACCCATTATTTCTGCATATGTTATTCACAGTCAAATGTCCAGGTAAGGTTTTTTTCTCCTGAGATTCCGATGTATTTGGAGGATTCGGTGTGAAGCCAAAGGAATAAGTGATGGTTCTGAACATTTTAACTAACTGTGTGATTCCTATGAAATGAAAGTTGACCTAAAAAGTATTGCCAAGGTTTAGCAAACATAACCTGTTTACGAAATGTTGCTCTACATGTAAAGGAAAAAAATTTGTCACTGTTGAAAATACTCAGATAATGTGCTATACCTAGAACCCCCAAACTCTAAAATATTAATTGAAAATTTATTTTGAACAATGAAAGAAGCCAAAAGTAGCTTTGAAGGTAAATATTTCAACTGATAAAAACAGTATAATAGTTTAGAAATATATGATTTGGCATGTTTTGTAAAATGTACACCTTATTATTAAACTTTATATAGAATTAACTTATATGTAACTATAAGCAATGGTGTTAATATTCAAAGCTCTTTCTTATTGAAGACATATGGAATAATTGTGATGAATTTCCCTCTTCAGAGTCTTATGTTTGGCCATTTTCCTTTATGAGCTGGTGGCACAAATCTATTTGTCATCTGGGATAATAATACAACTCTTATTAGTGGTGGAAAGTAGTATGTAACTGAGAAGAGTTCTGCTATGATTGCAGCACATTGACAATTTATTTTGGATAAAATTTAAAAGGAGCCTTTGAAAATAATTTAAAACTAATATTCTAATTTGCCAGGATTTTCCAGAGCTTATTTTAATTTGAGAAATTTAGTTTAGATACTTATTTGAAAAGGTTGACCTCAGTACATAGCACTATCCGTTTCTTACCAGTTCTGTGGCTTCATGTGCAAGAACTTTGGCTTCTCTGGCAATTTTCTCAGCTTCGTCAATATAGTCCTTAATATTGCTGTAAGCTTTGAAGGCTGCAGTGGCATTGAAGGAGATGTTTTTAGCCTCATCAAGGATTCTGTAGGGATTACCCAAAAAGAGAATATCAGAGTAGTTGGTACTCAAATGAAGAATATTTGAAGAACTTACTTATAACAAATAAGGCTTCCAAATGATCATGCCAATATCATAATGATAATCCCAAATCACAGTGAGGTATTTACTAATTGTATTATATTGTAGCTTTCAGTTTAAACTCATATTCCCAAAAAACCAAGCTAGAACTGTTATAATAAAATGAATTATATAAGAATTTTTTCCAGGGTCTTCAAACATTAATATTTTCCTTCGTATCAAGAATATTAAGTTTTGAAACAGAACCTTTAACATGGAGTATATTAAATATAGATTTATTTATGAAAATTATTCTTGGAGTTAATACACCTATTTTATTATGACAATCCCCAAATTATAGGGGAAGCAAACCCAGTTATACTGAGAAAGCTGTTTACTAGTCAAACACACCTCACTTGTGCCCCTCCCCCATGGACCCATATAAGAATACCAGTTATAATAAGCTATTGTTTCACAGGGCAGTACTGAAATAGTAGTGTCTTCATGGAGTTTGAAAGGGAAAAAAAAAAAGACTTAAAGGCTATGTATGGAATCACCAGTTTTCATTCCAATCCAAAATAAGGCAATGCCAAAGAATGTTCAAACTACTGCACAATTGCACTCATCTCACACACTAGCAAAGTAATGCTCAAAATTCTCCAAGCCAGGCTTCAATAGTATGTGCACTGTGAACTTCCAGATGTTCAAGCTGGATTTAGAAAAGGCAGAGGAACCAGAGATCAAATTGCCAACCTCTGTTGGATCATTGAAAAAGCAAGAGAGTGCCAGAAAAATATCTACTTCTGCTTTACTGACTATGCCAAAACCTTTGACTATGTGGATCACAACAAACTGGAAAATTCTTAAAAGAGATGGGAAACCAGACCACCTGACCTGCCTCTTGAGAAATCTGTATACAGGTCAGGAAGCAACAGTTACAAATGGACATGGAACAACAGACTGGTTCCAAATCAGGAAAGGAGAGCATCAAGGCTGTATATTGTCACCCTACTTATTTAACTTATATGCAGGGTACATCATGAGGAACGCTGGGCTGGATGAAGCACAAGCTGGAATCAAGATTGCCAGGAGAAATATCAATAACCTCAGAATGCAGATGACACCACATTTATGGCAGAAAGTGAAGAAGAACTAAAGAGCCTCTTGATGAAAGAGAAAGAGGAGAGTAAAAATGTTGTCTTAAAACTCAACATTCAGAAAACTAAGATTATGGCATTTGGTCCCATCACTTCATGGCAAATAGATGGGGAAACAGTGGAAACAGTGAGAGACTTTATTTTTTGGGGCTCCAAAATCAATGCAGATGGTGACTGCAGCCATGAAATTAAAAGACGCTTGCTCCTTGGAAGGAAAGTTATGACCAACCTAGACAGCATATTAAAAAGCAGAGACATTACTTTGCCAACAAAGGTCCATCTATGGTTTTTCCAGTAGTCATGTATGGGTGTGAAACTTGGACTATAAAGAAGGCTGAGCACCGAAGAATTGATGCTTTTGAAGTGTAGTGTTGGAGAAGACTCTTGAGAGTCCCTTGGACTGCAAGGAGATCCAACCAGTCCATTCTAGAGGAGATCAGTCCTGGGTGTTCGTTGGAAGGACTGATGCTAAAGCTGAAACTCCAATACTTTGGCCACCTGATGTGAAGAACTGACTCATTTGAAAAGACCCCGATCCTGGGAAAGATTGAAGGTGGGAGGAGTCAGGTATGACAGAGGATGAGATGGTTGAATGGCATTACTGACTCAATGGACAGGAATCTGAGTAAACTCCAGGAGTTGGTAATGGACAGGGAGGCCTGGCGTGTTGCAGTCCATGGGGTTGCAGAGAGTCGGACAAGACTGAGCAACTGAACTGAACCAATGGAACC
Organism: Moschus berezovskii; assembly: GCF_049115385.1. Lineage (NCBI taxonomy): Eukaryota > Metazoa > Chordata > Mammalia > Artiodactyla > Moschidae > Moschus > Moschus berezovskii. Next base: position 74,676,761 of record NC_142469.1, on the reverse strand, counting down.
ACATTTTCAAGAGTCAGCCCTTTAACAAAAAATAGTTTTGATTTCATTAAAATTACAAAACTGAAATTTGGATCAGAATGTGTGTTTATACATTACTATTTAAAATGCTAATAAGGCAACTGCTGTGCTCTCTAATAAAGAACAAAATATTTTTTCTAAGTGTAGCCTAAGGCAATGTTCGCTCCCCACCATGCAATATTTGAATTCACTTTTAACTCAGACTTTTGATGCTGCTCCAGTAGAGCTTTGTCCACACCCTTCTAATTAGGCTTTTCCACAGAAAGGCCATGCAGTTTGTATGTTAATAATTACAAAAATCAAGATTTGAAAGCAACTCTCAACCATTTCTGCTAGTCAAAACTTTTGGACAAGTGTCAAGATACATAGACATTTCCAAACACAAATGACATACCCATCAAGGACAGCAGATGAATCATTTAACTGAGCTGCATGGCTCTCAGCCTGGGACACCTTCTCAGCCAGCTTCCTGTCCTTTATTTCTTGGGAGAGGTCATCTATTTTATCTTTCAGATCCTTGGACATGGGTGGCAATTTAGTTTGAATGTCTTCAACGTACTGATATGTAGAGAAAAGAAGGCATTTAAGTAAGTGAATCCCGCTTCCTCTTATTTATTAGCGTCTCTTGGAGGTATAATTACACATGCTTAGGTTTTTAGAACACTTAACATTTACTAACCTAGCAAAAAAAAGAATAGAGAATAAAAGCTATTATTTAATGAAAGAGATTAAAAAATATGTGAAGGGAATTTATACCAAGAAGAACCTAACAATTTTTTAAAAAAAAATGCTACTTCATAGGCCTAAATGAATAAATGATAGTCATTAGGATCTTTTAGATTATTTGCACTTCTGTTACCATATGTCATCATATATCAGCATCTACTGAATGAGACAGCATGTTGAAAGTCTGGAGCTTTACATTTCTCGTTTAACTAACGTTATATGAATATTGAAGCAGATTGTAAGTTCTGTACTAGGAACGACAAATGCCCTTCATCACTGTGAAAAAAAATACAGGTTGGTGTGAGTGTGCGAGTACCCTCACTACTGAGAGAATAATGTGAAGTTCTAATTATTACCAATGGGTGGGCATGGTCACAATAGAACGAGCCAAAAACAACTTTACACTCAAAAGAAAGTAACAGTATTTGCTTACACTACTGAATTTCTCACTGGTTCCCATTCAAGAGCACTTGCATCATTATCATCGTTTAACTTTGAGTTTCATAAAATACTCACGATTATGACTGAGTTGATTTCATCTACAAGACGACTGGCTTCATCAAGTATGTCATTGCCTTCTTTTAAAGTGTTCTCAGTTTGTCGTTTGCCACTTTCTATAGCCTCCTTCTTTTTCTGTAAGACAGTATAAACAAAACATCAAAATGCCCTTTTGGGAAAACCCTATCTAGCCCTGTATTCCTGGCTTTCCTGAGCTGTCTGATCAAGGCTTTGCAATCAAGATATGTCATGTTGACTATGAGATTACATGAGAATGACAAAAACTACCCAGCCAACCCTTCGAGTGTTACTTTATTTTAAATATCTGCCAGGTGCTTTCTTTCTCCTATTGTGAGAAAGTCATACAGGAGAATGGTGGCTGATGTGATGGTAGCTGAGGAATGAAAAAAGATTTTTAAAGCAAGATGGACATCCATTTTAACTGAAATGTAAGTGCTGAATATGCATTACCGAGCAAGTGGAAGTATGCTGAATTACATCGGAACTAGACATTAAATTCCAGAATCTGTGTCCAAATGAATATTTTGTGGGCATAAATGTGAGCAGATTTATTCTATGGGAGTTCTGTAAAAACTGGAAGAAGTGGGATTTTAAAAGGAACTGAGGGGATGTACTTTTCAAAAAAAAAAAGAGAAATTCTCACGTGGAAGAATAAACTTAATGGACTGTTCCGTAAAAAGAGAGCAGACTCTAATTTTTCTTTGAAACTGATAGCTTGTCTTGAAACCACATGAAACTCATTCCTAGTCTAGAAGAGTAAAATCAAAAAAGAAATGGTGCTATTTCTCCATTTGGAGTATTCTTTTTCTTTCTGTTTATGACTCATTCTTTCAATCACCTTTTTCTACCTGTGGATTTAACTGCATCAATTATAAATTTAAGCCTTTGCCATTTATGCCTTTTGAGATAAATAATAATGCTAGTTTATATATTCGTTTAAATTTCAGTATGGGCCAGATAGTTTATAAGCTTTTCTCACTTAATTCTACATTAGCTCTACAGGTCCTGTGTTTATCATCTTTTAACTGAATAGAAAATTCTACACGTGAAGTGATTTACTAAGGCCACATAGTATAGTTAAGATGTGAATCCAAGTCTACCTAAGGATGGGCTTCCCCGGTGGCTCAGTGGTAAAGAATCTGCCTGCCAATTCTGGAGACATGGGTTCGATCCCTGGTGGGGTAAGATGCCCTGGAGTAGGAAATGATTTACTCCAGTATTCTTGCCCAGGAAATCCCATGGACAGAGGGACCTGGCAGGCTACAGTCCATGGGGTGGCAAAAGAGTCATATAGGATGTAGCAACTAAACCTGACTACCTAAGGATAGAGTCTGGGTCTTCAGCTGTGACAGCACTGACTTTCCAATTGTGGAAACCACATTTATTTGCACTGGGCCAGTGCTAATTTCACACCCTGTTTTCTCTACCTCTTCACCAATCACTTCAATTTGCTGCCAGTACACACATCTTATTTTTGCCTCTGAGCCTTTCCAGTTGCTGTTTCCTCAACCATTTGCCCTTCCCCAGTTCTCTGCCTTGGAGGAAACCTCCTTCATTTAGCCTCATGTAAAATGTATATTCCCTCAGCACTCAAAATATGGCCCACTGACCAGCAGAATCGGCATCACCTGGAAGCTTCTTAGAAATGCACAATCTTGCTGCCTTTTTGGGAACTACCAACTTGGAATCTGTATTTAACAAGAACCCCGGGTGACCGATATACACAATAAAATTTGAGAGAAACTGGTTTGGAATACAGCATGCTGCTGCTGCTGCTGCTAAGTCACTTCAGTCGTGTCCGACTCTGTGTGACCCCATAGACGGAAGCCCACCAGGATCCCCCGTCCCTGGGATTCTCCAGGCAAGAACACTGGAGTGGGTTGCCATTTCCTTCTCCAATGTGTGAAAGTGGAAAGTGAAAAGTGAAAGTGAAGTCGCTCAGTCGTGTCCGACCCTTAGCGACCCCACAGACTGCAGCCTACCAGGCTCCTCCATCCATGGGATTTCTAGGCAACAGTACTGGAGTGGCTTGCCATTGCCTTCTCCGGGAATACAGCATAGCACACAGTAAATACTATAGAATCGTTAACTATTATAATTACCTTATTTTCTTTTTCCTAGCACTCATTTATCTGAATTATATTTACAGGGTGGCCTTAAATGATAGAAACATAAACAATTATATTTTATTTTTTATATAGCTTGAATCATCTTGATTGCTCCTTCTAAGAACTGCTAAACGTACAAGTTATTTAAAGACAATCATTAATACCAATTCATCACAACATGCATGCATAAGTATGGGATGAAATGTATAGGCTCTTGAGCTGTACCTAGTGGACGAAGGGTAACACTGCATTCATCAAGAAATATAATGAGAACATGTCACTTATTATGTATATCAGCCCATGCTCCAGTTTATGATCATATTATATACTTATTTATTGGTTTAGTGACTTTCTTGCTATAGTATAAATTTCTTCAAAAAGTCTTTGGATCACTCTATCTCCAGTACCTAGAAGAGTTTCCTCAATAAATAGTTCTGTTTGCACTTGTGACTCCTGTTTCATTCAACTACTCTCCACCCCAGCTAAATCAGAGGAATTTCAATCTCCCTTCATGAACAACAAATAGAGAGGTAGTGCTGATGCTCCTGGTTATAAGTCATATATTATTTTTCAAATTCTGACATTCTTTTCCACAACTATGAATTCTAGCCCTTAGCTTTTATATAAACTGATTTAAAATTGACCACGGGCAGACACTCAGGAATCTTTCTTCAGCATGGTTTTTTTGTATTTATGAATCAAGGTAACTTAAAATGCTATATTGATAGAAGGGAGAATATTTCCACCCATATGTGAGGTGAAGAACTCCATTCATCTTGTTTTCAATTAAGCAGTGAGTTAGAATCTTTCTGGGCTTCTCTGGTAGCTCAGCTGGTAAAGAATCCATTATAAAAGCTCTATTTGAGTTACTTTAGGGAACCCATTTGGAGAAGACAATGACAAGCCACGCCAGTACTCTTGCCTGGAAAATCCCATGGACGGAGGAGCCTGGTGGGCTGCAGTCCATGGGGTCGCGAAGAGTCGGACACGACTGAGCGACTTCACTTTTAATTTTCAGTTTCATACGTTGGAGAAGGAAATGGCAACCCACTCCAGTGTTCTTGCCTGGAAAATCCCAGGGATGGGGGAGCCTGGTGGGCTGCCGTCTATGGGGTCACACAGAGTTGGACATGACTAAAGTGACTTAGCAGCAGCAGCGGCAGCAGCAGGGAACCCATTGTTCTGCAAAGATCACAGTGTGTTTTTAATCACACTGAAGCAGGAATGATCTAGGGATTAAGGCAATTTCAGTGGTGGCTAATTTCAGATTAAACACTAATGAAATCTAGTTTTGTATCAAGGAAAGATGGATCTATCTGGAGCGCCTAAATATTGATTAAAGTATTGATATAACATTTATTTGTGTTTGCTTTGTGATACTTTATTCATTGAGAGAGAACATTTCTCTTCTGTCTTTGTGCCCAACACTGTTCTCAGCCCTGGAGATACAGCAGGCCAGAAAACACGTTGCTCATGGCTTGGCTGGAGGGTAAAAATGAATAAGGTAATGTATAATACATTTTTAACAATGAGTGCTATAAAATAAATAAAGAGAGGGAATAGATAGAAAAGGATGTAGGATATAAAATAATTAAGACAGGAAGCTTTGAGCATTTGAGGAGCAAAAACAGAGTTTGTGATTAGAGGGAATTATTCTCCCAGGTTTCCCTGGTGGCTCAGATGGTAGAGTCTGCCTGCAGTGTGGGAGACCTGGGTTCGATCCCTGGGTTGGGAAGATCCCCTGGAGAAGGAAATGGCAACCCACTGCAGAATTCCTGCCTAGAGAATTCCATGGATGGAGGAGCCTGGCAGTCTACAGTCTATGGGGTTGCAAAGAGTTGGACATGGCAGAGTAACTCCACAAGCAAATTCTCCCAGTATATACCACACATACATTGTTAAATGACTCTCAGTAGACAACAAAGTTGTTATCAGTTCAGTTCAGTTGCTCAGTCATGTCCGACTCTCCGCGACCCCATGAATCACAGCACGCCAGGCCTTCCTGTCCATCACCAACTCCTGAAGTTCACTCAAACTCAAATCCACAGATTCGGTGATGCCATCCATCCATCTCATTCTCTGTTGTCCCCTTCTCCTCCCGCCCCCAACCTTTCCCAGCATCAGAGTCTTTTCCAGTGAGTCAACTCGTCGCATGAGGTTGCCAAAGTATTGGAGTTTCAGCTTTAGCATCAGTCCTTCTAATGAACACCCAGGATTGATCTCCTTTAGAATGGACTGGTTGGATCTCCTTGCAGCACAAGGGACTCTCAAGAGTATTCTCCAACACCACAGTTCAAAAGCATCAATTCTTCGGCGATCAGCTTTCTTCACAGTCCAACTCTCACATCCATACATGACCATGGGAAAAACCATAGCCTTGACTAGACGGACCGTTGTTGACAAAGTATTGTCTCTGCTTTTTAATATGCTATCTAGGTTGGTCATAACTTTCCTTCCAAGGAGTAAACGTCTTTTAATTTCATGGCTGCAATCAGCATCCGCAGTGATTTTGGAGCCCAAAAAAATAAAGTCTGACACTGTTTCCACTGTTTTTCCATCTATTTCCCTTGAAATTATGGGACCAGATGCTATGATCTTCGTTTTATGAATGTTGAGCTTCAAGCCAACCTTTTCACTCTCCTCTTTCACTTTCATCAAGAGGCTTTTTAGTTCCTCTTCACTTTCTGCCATAAGGGTAGTATCATCTGCATATCTGAGGTTATTGATATTTTTCCCAGCAATCTTGATTCCAGCTTGTGCTTCTTCCAGTCCAGCGTTCCTCATGATGTACTCTGTATATAAGTTAAATAAGCAAGGTGACAATATACAGCCTTGACATACTCCTTTTCCTATCCTTTCTGTTCCAGGTTATAACCTTCGGGGACAGAATGCTCAACACATGTTACTTTGTTGAATTGAATTGCTCATCTTTTTGCCCCTCAGCCCACAGTCTCCACCTTTTTTCCATCACTGGAAATGGTCTTCCAGCCCTGTGCTGTTCTAGGAGGCTGCATTCAAAGTCTTCTACGAACTGGGCCATTTCCAGAGCCATCTTCTGCTGCAGACTTTTATGAAGCTTACAAATGACTGTTATTGCTCTATTTGACATTTCCTAAGATCACACTTTGGGAGCTCTGTGTTTCTGCTCATGCTGTACCATCATTTCTAGCAACTTCTATGATGCCCTCATTTTAGTGTTTGATTCTCTCACCTCGTACTAATCACAGTGTGTCATGTCTGACTCTTTGAGACCCCATGGACTATAATCCAGGTTCCACTGTCCATGGCATTCTCCAGGCAAGAATATTGGAGTAGGTTGCCATTCCCTTCTCCAGTAGATCTTCCTGACCCAGGGATCGAACCCGAGTCTCTGGCATTGCAGGCAGATTCTTTACCATCTGAGCTACCAGGGAAGCCCAATGAAAGGTTAAAATGCCTTAATTTTTAGGAATTTGTAAGTTCTCTGAGGCCAGGAATCATTTCTATTTAGTCTCAAATACTCTGGTTATCAACAGCACCTTGATAAGGGTAGGCATCTAACTGACAGTTGTATATTATTCCTGCCTGCTTTCCTAGTCTTATATCATAATTCAATACAAAACCAATCTTTGAGTTTACATGAACCACTCAGAAAGTCCCCAGAATAAAATTTTAACCCATGACTCCAATATTTCAATTGCTTCTGATAGCTTCCAGGACAAAACCAAATTTCTTAGCTTAGTCTCAGAATGCAGTTCTGTTATAACTCAAGCTCTGGACCCTTTGTCTTTGTTGGCTTTCTGTCCACTCACTAGTTCACAGGCAGTCTTTCTAGTCCTATCACATCACTGACGTTTGCCCAAGTGTCTTCCCTTTTTCCTCTCTGTGTGTTTGCATTTATTTTCCTATTTCTGGAATGTTCTTCCTCTTCTACTTTGACCAATTAGAGCTTATGCTTCACAACTTAGCACATGTGTCAGGTCCATGAAGCCTTTCCTAAACCCAGGTGTGATTTTGATGCCTTTCCTTCACAAACCTCCAACAGAACTTCTGTAGGGCACAGACTAGTTTAATTGGGTGGATCTCGCACTAAGTACAAGTCACTGGAAGTCATCAGAGATGGTGATTTATTCATCATATGAACATCAGTGACTTTCAAGCTTAAGGCTGCATCTGTATCATTGGTAGGATTTAAAAAACACAGGTGCTGGGCTCCAACTCCCAGTTTCTGTTGATAGGTTTGGGGGGACCTGAGAACCCATATTATTAACAAGTGCCTAAGTGATGCTAATGCTGCTGTTCCGAGGACCACGCCATGAGCACATCAGTGTTTGATATACTCAGTTTTTGTTTAGTACATTCCTTGAACTTAGTAGGGGCTTGATAAACGTTTTTACGTAGTAAAAATTAAATGCTTACATTCTTATAATAAAAAAATGCCTTGGATCTTAATTGCATCACCTTTTTGTGGGCACAGTCTCAATGAAGTCATTTATTTAAATTACAACTAATTACTCAATCAAATGGATACAACCTATCAACTCTTCTTAAACCTGTCGCAAATTGGATTAACACAAGGAATGTTCTAGAATATGGACTCTGGACCACACCCCAGACTAGCTAACTTGGTTTCTAGATGGATGCTCAGGGCACCCATCTCTAGTAAAATATCCAGGTGATTCTTTATTGGCCAGTCTAGTATCAACCTTGGCAATCAACCTTAATCAGCCTTGGCAAGCAGCTTTAAATAAGCTGTGTCTTACTCATATTAATTTAGTCACTTTATCTATTTACTCTAGTAAGTTTTAAACAAGCCTTTAGTTAAGCATGGCATATAAAATGAAAATACAAAAAGGACCACTTACACTTAAATACTGACTACATAAGCTCCAGGCATCTCCAGAGGTACCCAAGAATGATGGCTCTTGGTTTTAAACATCACTAAAATGAAGGAATAGCTAAAAGCACCATTTACTGTGCCACTATAACTCTTCTTGAAATACTTCCCAAATGCTTATTATACTTTCCACATAGGTAATTTTAATTTCTTAAACTGTTGCCATAAAATGGAGCGGTGTACCTCCGGGTAAGTTACATCACTGGTGTGTCACCGAGGAAGATGAATCATGCAGGAGCCTGTGACAGAAAGGCGGCCCAGCAACCTGCCTAACAAGACGGTGCTTTTTCTTTAATACTGCCAGCATGTCAGTAGACTCCAAATTGGTTAAGATTAGATCCATCAGTGAGTCTTCTCAATCCTCCATCAAAATGACAAGGCTAAGTCCCAGGAGAGGGACCCAGAAAAAAAATTTTTTTTCTTTTAAAAATTAATTCATCCTGTTACTTCTTAATCCAAAGGAAAATGGAGAAAAATGAATAGATTAAAAAATGCAGACTTTTTTCCTTATTCAACTGTCATTTCACAAACCGTTTTGAGAGCATAACAGAAGCCACAGTATCAGAGTTGAAGGCAAAATTTTATGTTAGAAGAGAAAAAAGTCTGCCACTGTTTTCAGATCTATTGCGGTCAAATATTTTGAAAAGAACAAAGGTAAGTTTGTTTCTGGTGAGGAAGTTATTTTTTTAAATGCCAAGTACAGGTTTGTGCTTCCCAGGTGGTGCTAGTGGTAAAGAACCCTCCTGCCAATGCAGGAGACATAAGAGACACGGGTTTGATCCCTGGGTCAGGAAGATCTCCTGGAGTAGGAAATGGCAACGCACTCCAGTATTCTTACCTGGGGAATCTCATGGACAGAGGAGCCTGGCAGGTTACAGTCCATAGGGTTGTACAGAGTAGGACACAACTGAAGTGATTTAGCACACACACACACAGGTTTGTGTCAGCATAAGTACTGAATTCACTCCTGGGAAGTGATCAGTTTGTATTAAATGTTAAGAAATAAATAAGAGAGAAAGACGAAGAGGAATGAGCAAAAAAAGGAAGGGAAGAAGGAAGGAAGGGAGGAAAGAAGGAAGGGAGGGAGAGAGGAAGGAATAACTGGAAGGATCTGTTTTAGTCCCAGCTTCATTAGTGCTCTAAAAAAGGCAGAAACTGACTATCACCCCTTTTTTTTAATCAATTTATTTTAATTGGAGGATAATTACTTGACAATATTGTGATGGTTCTTGCCATATATCGACATGAGGAGAGAACTATCTCTTGGCTAAGGAAAAGAAGAGAGAAGAACTCAGACTTGAACTGATTGTAAAGTACTATTTTCGTAGAACATGTTGCAAAGAAGAAGAGAACCTAAATGTTCTCAAGTTCTGGTCTCTTAGCTGTTTCTTTTATGCTCAGATTTCCTTGTGGCTCAGATGATAAAGAATGTTTTGCAATGCAAGAGACCTGGGTTTGATCTCCGGGTTGGGAAAATCCCCTGGAGAAAGGCATGGCTACCCACTCCAGTATTCTTGCCTGGAGAATTCCTTGGACAGAGGAGCCTGATGGGCTAGAGTTCATGGGGGTCGCAAAGAGTCAGACACAACTGAGTGACTAACACTTTTACTTTCACTACACTTTCCATTAGAAAATTCTTGACACTTTTGTGACTTATGGCAGCCCGTGTCTAAACCGTGGCTCGTGGATTAGGTTGGGTGGATTGTAAAATCAAGGTAGCAGTATTTGAAGAAACCCTAGATATACTCTAGTCTAGATACACTCAATGTCTGGTTGAGAGACTGGTGCTTTGGGACTGTGACTTGCTTGGGCTTGTATTCTGGTTAGTGGCACAATTATCATTAAGACCAAGGACCCCTGACTTCCAACAAAGATCTCATTTCACTGTATCACACTGTTCTTAAAATTTTTTAATAGTTTAAGTTATCTAAATTTTACTTGATTATATGGGCAGTGATGATTAATTTAAAAAACAAAAGAAGGATCATTCTCTGTCCTGCTTCTTAGAAGTCCTCTTTCAGAGTTGTCAAACTTGATCTCATAAACATGCATCAGTCTGCATCCACTTGACTTACCTGGCCATGGTCAGATCCCTATACCACGCTCCCAGATTCAGATGAAAGAACTCTAGGACTCACCTCCAAAGCAGTCATATTTTTCTGGTTTTCTGCAGATAAGAGATTAGCTTCTCTGATTTTATCTGTGGCTTCTCTCAGTAGGTCCCAAGCGTCATCAACCTTGCTTTTATAGTCTGCCAGTTTCTCCCGGAGATCCTTCTCCATCTCTTCGTTTTTCCCCCGGGACTCTCCGAACAACTTCTTCACTCTCTTCAGAAGGCCTTCTGCAGCTCTATAAACAACCCACCCCAACAAGAGACAATAAGCCCCTGTCACTGCCTCAGAGTTGATTGGTATTAAACAGTGTTACAAAGAGATACTAACATTAGAAGTATGGAAAAACATGACAATATTTAAAGCAGACTGTGTGCTAAACCAAGTTGAAAACTGATAGCTGAAAAGTGGCAAGAACATTTAAAATTAAAGCACAAAAAATCACACATTGTACATTTATTAATAACATAACATTATCATTTGGAAAGGAACTCATGGTATTCTCAAAACCTGGCTGATGAAATCAGTTTTATCATGTATATTATATACCAAAAATAAAATATGACTAACCATGAGATATTTTCTCTGTTACTTTGAATAACAAGATGTGAATATTGATATGTTTGGTTAGAAACAATATAATGCCATGCTGTTGACAAGCTAGTATAATTTTGATCTGCTTTTATTTTCCTTTGAACTGAGTTCTAGGAGTTTTCTGGATTCAACTTAATGGTTTTTCTAAAGTGATACTGTTTGAGTCCTTTAAGAAAGGCTAAATACTCGAAAAATAGTAGTTCTCAAACTAGCAGGCATGATAATCTCCTGAAGCACTTGTCAAACAGATTGCTGGGCCCCATCCCAAAAGTTTCTAATTGAGTAGGTCTAGGATGGGGTACAGAGAAGGCAATGGCACCCCAATCCAGTACTCTTGCCTGGAAAATCCCGTGGATGGAGGAGCCTGGTAGGCTGTAGTCCATGGGGTCGCGAAGAGTCTAACGCGACTGAGTGCCTTCACTTTCACTTTTCACTTTCATGCACTGGAGAAGGAAATGGCAACCCACTCCAGTGTTTTTGCCTGGAGAATCCCAGGGATGGGGGAGCCTGGTGGGCTTCCGTCTATGGGGTCGCACAGAGTCGGACATAACTGAAGCGACTTAGCAGCAGCAGCAGCAGCAGCAGGATAGGGTTGGATAATTTGCTTTTCTAACAACTTTACAGGTGTTGCTAATGTTGCTAGTTTAGTAGATGTTATTTGATTATTAATAACACCATCACTTTGTAGTTGACTGTAAACGTAAAAATGTACTTTTTATTGAGTATACAACCATTGGCATTCATTGGCATTAGTAAAATCACTATCATTATTCATAACCTCAAATCCCCAACCTTTATTTCATACTTTATTAGTATGTATTATTTGACAGTTCTTCTATTCAATATTTCCCAAGATGACAAAATATACAGGATGACTTGCTAAATTCATAACTTTATTTATCCAGAAATATTTTCATTAAAACAAAAACAACAGTTTTAAAGCCCCTAATACAGGAAATTAATAAAGCAAGCCCACTAGCCTAATTGAAGAAGTGGGTGTCCTAAGTCACTGCAGGGGTGTCTGATTCTGTGACCCGATGGACTACTATAGCCCACCAGGCTACATATTCATGGCATCTCCAGGTAAAATACTGGAGCGTGTTGCCATTCCCTTCCCCAGTGGACCTTTTCGACATAGGGATCAAACCCACATTTCTATGTCTCCTGCCTTGGCACGCGGGTTCTTTACCACCAGTGCCACCTGGAGCCCAATTGCAGAAGGGACAGCACCAAAAAAAAAAAAAAAGATAATTTACTTGATTATTTATATATAGGAATAAACATGCCTTTGATCCATTTTAGAGCAAGATAAATTATAACTAAGTAGATGAAAAATAAAGAGCATAAAAAGTATCTCCTACTGATAACATGTGATGGAAAATTTAGAAAACTCGAACCAACTATTCGGAAAGTTCAGTTATCAAATGAAAAAATAACAGAGCTTCTACTCACACCAACTCGTCTTCAGCAACTTCCTTTTGTGTGTCTAGATTTTTCCTCCTCAGTTCTGTCATCATCCGATCAATCTCATTCTGAAGCTCTTGCAAATTTCTCTCAAAGGCCTTGTCTTCAGTTCCTAGAGTTTCATTTAGTTTTACAGCTTTTTCATTTACAGCTGCAGGGGGTAAAACAAATTTTGCAAATTAGCAAACAAAATGCTGCATGTAAAAGTGGCAGCCAGCATCTGCTCTTTTCAACCACCTCGGAGAGAAATGCTGTTTGTCATGGGTGTTCCTGCTGAGAAAGCGAGGCAGTTGCTACACCAGTCCATAAGAAACAAGGAAATATGGCATATTTCTCCATATTATGTTGCTTTTAGGGGGACACAGAAATTAAAACACAGTGTTTCTCCTTTTTAAGTGGTTCAAACTCTCTTCAGGTAAGACAGTAAAAAATGAGACATGTAGCATTAATACTTGGAAGCTGAAAATACAGTCTGCATTGCTGGTAAGACACAATCAGTTGAAATTTTAAAACCCTGAGTAGAGAAACACTATCTGTGATGAGATCTCTGAAAATGAAACTGCCCTTGCACTTCCACACAGTTCTGTGTTGATTCGTGCAAAGGAATGAGGAAAGGAGCCCCAGGATAGGGACAGGTATTATACATTAGGGCTCAAAGATACCTTTCAGCAATAACAGCCATCCTGTGAATTTGTGTTTATTATGCACTAAAAGGGGTTTCAAACTGTGTTCTTTGGAATCTTAGGATTCTCCAGGCACTTCAGGTATTCTACAAATGATGTCTATTCTGCCAAGAGTCTATTTTATAGGTTGATGTTCTGGGCAAGATTTCATTTGAAAAAAGAATTCTCTGTCAAATAAAAGTTTGAAAAATTGGTGCATTGAAACATGTGCACAGTACTACCTTAGTTTTAGACCAACTTTTTATGAAGTGTGTTCTATGGAGCATTAATTTAGCAAATTGAAGACAGATTTTTTTTTTTTAAACTCTTTGGTCTGCTGAGCCCTTAGGTTTATAATAGTCCCAAAGACAATCCTCAGAATAAAGGCCATGGGCTGACCAAGAGACCATTTTCTACCATTCAAGACTGTATCCTAAGACCTCTTTAAGATCTAAAGAATTTTCAAATCTCTTTTCTATTCTTGGAGAAACTTTTCTGATTAACACTGGTCAGAGTTGTTCAAAGATGGTATGAACAGACCTTCTGAAACAAGTGCACATAGTTAGGCCAAGCACACCGGCGGCAGGAGTGTGACATGATGGGTTAGTACTGTGGTTCTTAAATGTGGTCCTCAAATGGACAACATCAGATCCATCACCCGGGATCATTAGAAATGCAGATTCTTAGGTCCCAACACTGATCTATTGAGTCAAAAATTCTAGGGTGTGGTTCAACAATTTGTGTTTTAACAAGCCCTCCAGGAATTTTTGAGGCACCTGGAGTTTGAGTATCTTGAGTTAGTGGAAGAAACTGAGTTTCAGTCTCTAGTTCTACCCTTTCTAAAATACATCTTTCCAATTCTTTTTTAATGATAAATGTCTTTGGTTAAAAAATTGCCGCAATCAACCTGTTATTTCTGATAGTCATAGTTTAAAATCGACAGGACAATCTAAATCAGGTGTTTTAAAGAACAAATATGGCCATTCTTAGCCCTGTGGTAGAAATTATTGCTCAGGAGCTATTCCTAGAAGTTAATGAGGGTGCCTCTTTCTGGCTGTCTGCTTCATAGTCATCCCTTGATGTATGACAAAGAACCTTCTCACGATTCTACCATTGTGATTAGTAAGACATCACCTTGGATATGCAATTTTTAAGGAATCATGGTGACCATGGACTGTTGATTATAATGCATCTTGGTCCAGCAGACTATGTGGGGGTCATGTCAAAATGTTGGGAGATTAAATGTAAGAAGGTTCCTGTTTTTAGATTTCAAGGACGATGGTAGTAGACTTCACTCTCCCAATAATACAGCCCCATCGTACGGTCTGAGTGCACACCTATATGTACAATTGATTTTAATCACTTGTAGCATGTAAGTAACCTCTGACATCTTTTGCATTCACATTATTTCCTTAAGTGAAATGGATCATTCCCCCTTTCTAAACCTGATAAGGCTGTAAGTTTTTTTTCATTATTAAGTGAACATATAAATGAGTTTTGCTTAAAGATGCTTTTGAAATTTGATTGAATTTAAGTCCTGGTCCTAGGTGTTATCAAGGAAGCACAGAATGTGAGATACACACTATTTCTCTTGTAGTCTAATCTCAAAGTTAAATTTCTACAGAGAAGAATGTGGTGCAAAAAGAATGATGGAGAAAAGGAAAATATGGATTACATAATTTCTTTTAAATTAAAGCAATGTGCAAGCAACCAGAAGAAATCATTAGAGTACACAAACACTGCTTTAGCAAAATGATGCTATATTAAGAAAGCAAGTATTATTTTTATAGATGTCTCATTGCTCCATTACTCCTATATATGGAATTTGGAACTTTTACGAGTACTTTTACGTTTAAGATAAATGTGTTATGTAGTCTATTATTCCAAGATATTCACTAGCACTTCAGTATATTTTCAACGGTATTAAAAATACTTGTAATATAAACATATCTATTAATTTCATTATCTTTTCAACCTTATTACAAAGGGAATTTAGGTTAAAATACCTTTAAAACAAGATAACGATAAAAGGAGATGGGGCAAAGATAAAAATGTTAATGTAAATCAGGCAAAGAGTGACTGAAAGGCGTGCTGTAATGTCCAGTGCAGTGGATCCTAAAGCTAGTGTTAAGCACCTTAGTAGCCAAAGCATCAGGATCAAAAGGAGTATTTAAAATAATTAGCCTCCAATAAAAAAAAAAAAAGAGGTATACAGTACCTGTAAGATGCAAGCCAAATCAATTAATTCCTCAGGAGAAACAAAGCTATTTTTCATGCTGAACCTGAGAAAAATAACCTGTAACGGGTAAATTTATCACGAATGGCTAATACTATTGTGACCTAAGGCACAGGAAAGAAGGCTGTCCAGCATTTCTTAAGTCCTATTATATATCAGAACATATGTGCTAATAGTTTTATATACCTTCACTCATTAATTCTAATAGTGTGTGGAATAAAATGTAGTTTATTCATTTTATTGACTGAGTCAGAAGTCAGCACAAAGTAGACTTAATAAAATTGTAGTGAGATAAAAACGCCTCCAATTAATAGAAGTTGATTTCTATATAGACTTATAATGGAATATAGGATGAGTAAAGTATTTCATCTATCTAAAAAGAAAACTGAAATAGACAAATGCCAGGCTGAGGTATTCACTTTTCCCACAGCAATTTATTACCACTAATAAAAACTAAGAATACTGATGATTATCCACTGTTATGGTTTCTAGAGGGAAAAAAGGTTTTGTGTATATATACATAACAGAAATGATTTAGGTTAACTCTGACATATACAAATTTGAATTTTCATGAAATTTTAACAGCTGGATTCTGATTTATAAAGAGCTGTGATTATCATTTTTGTTATCATCTTCATTAGGACCTGCTGGAAGAAGAGAGTAACATTGTCCTCAGGTACAGGATCACAGCCATCCACATGGCATGTTACAGGAGTTAGGAAAAGGTGTCCCATTTGGACAGACACAATAAGATCACCTGACTGATAGAAAAATTTAGGGAGTGGCAATCATCTTCCATGATACATAACCCTTTTGTTTGACAGACTCGATGGGAGCCAAAAATGAAAAAGTGAAAGTGAAAGTGAGGTCGCCCAGTTGTGTCCAACTCTTTGCGACCCCATGGACTGTAGCCCACCAGGCTCCTCCGTCCCTGGGATTTTCCAGGCAAGAATACTGGAGTGGGTTGCCATTTCCTTCTCCAGGATGGGAGCCAGTTCAGTTCAGTTCAGTCGCTCAGTTGTGTCCGACTCTCCGCGACCCCATGAATCACAGCACGCCAGGCCTCCCTGTCCATCACCAACTCCCGGAGTTCACTCAAACTCATGTCCACAGAGTCGGTGATGCCATCCAGCCATATCATTCTCCGTCGTCCCCTTCTCCTCCCGCCCCCAACTTTTCCCAGCATCAGAGTCTTTTCCAGTGAGTCAACTCATCGCATGAGGTGGCCGAAGTATTGGAGTTTCAGCTTCAGCATCAGTCCTTCCAATGAACACCCAGGATTGATCTCCTTTAGAATGGACTGCCGGGGTTAAATACGGTCTCCACTCTGCCCCCTGCTGGTGTATCTGTGGTATGCACAAACTGGGAGATAGAGGGCGCAGCCTAGAGAGGTAGGCAGTGCTGATAGTGGAGTCTATCGAAAGCATGTCGAAAACATGTCTTATTAGGATTTATTCTTACGTAGCAATATTTAATTGAAACAATGAAGATGAGATCCCAGAATAGGCTGCTTAATGTTGGAGATAAGATGGAAGCAAAAGGAAATCTCCTAGAGTACTAACATCTTCAGGTATTCAGATAGAGTGAACCCGCTCTGTCTGCAATGGGATTTTTTTTTTTTTTTTGCGGGGGGTTTTGGGGGGGGGAACACATGCAAATAAAAACAACGTTAATGGAAAATGAAAGTCAAGGAAACCACAACAACTTCATCTAGCTGAGGAGAAACCACGTTAACCAGTTAACTAGTTTTGGTAGGAGTAATATCTGTTCCAGATCCTGACATCTGAAATAATAGACTACATAACACATTTATCTTTCCTTTTCTTTTTCTCCTTTACTTTTTGCTTCTCTTCTTTTCATAGCTATTTGTAAGGCCTCCTCAGACAGCCATTTTGCTTAAAAAAGCAAAATTTCTTTTCCATGGGGATGGTCTTGGTCCCTGTCTCCTGTACAATGTCACGAACCTCTATCCAGAGTTCATCAGGCACTCTATCTATCAGATCTAGTCCCTTAAATCTATTTCTCACTGCAAGGAGATCCAACCAGTCCATTCTAAAGGAGATCAGTCCTGGGTGTTCATTGGAAGGACTGATGCTAAAGCTGAAACTCCAATACTTTGGCCACCTCATGTGACGAGTTGACTCACTGGAAAAGACTCTGATGCTGGGAAGGATTGGGGGCGGGAGGAGAAGGGGACGACAGAGAATGAGATGGCTGGATGGCATCACCGACTCTGTGGACATGAGTTTGAGTGAACTCCGGGAGTTGGTGATGGACAGGGAGGCCTGGCGTGCTGTGATTCATGGGGTCGCAAAGAGTCGGACACGATTGAGCGACTGAACTGAACTGAACACATTTATCTTAAACATAAAAGTACTGGCAAAAGTTCCAAATTCAATGTTTACCCTGAGATGGCGCCTCAGATTAAAACTCTGCAGTTTCTTGCTGTAGGGGATCGTTGGAAGTTCCTGCCTCTTCTTAGCCTGTGATTCCTAAGAATGACTTGTTAGGATCTTGAAAGCCTTGAAGGTTCTCATGTCCTGATTTATTTGGCTATATTAGAAAGCAAAACGTCTAAAATGTATAACATTGTGGAGAAATTAAACTGTTTTATTTCTTAAAGAAAAAATTTTTTTCCTATTTTTCTCAACATGTATGGATGTTTCTGATATATTAATAGATACTTAAGAACTATTGTTGTTTTGGTTTTTTATTGAGGGCTTATTTTTTTTGCATTATCTCTTTTCTTTGAGTTTCTTAATTTGGGCTTTTGCCCCAAAATGACTTCCACTTTGATTCTCAAATCAGATTGGTGGATACCGACAGCTAACTCCTAGAGAACTGTGGACTGAATGCAGTACAGCTCCTGGTAAGGCAGTACATCCAAATCCCAAGCAACAGATGCTCTTTAAAAACCAGAACCAAGTATTTAAAAGTAATTTTGAGAAATTAAAGTACTGCTGTAAGTTACTGAGCAGAATGATTAAATTAAATTTTTTAAAAATCAAGAATCTTTTAGTTTTGAATACAAAAACAGCACCATAGCAGAGGAGAAGTTGCCCATTAACTGATTTAATCATATTTAATCACAGTATTCCTCAAGAATCAGAGCGTTCCCAAAGGAATGCATTCAATGTATTGCTAACTTGCACTCATAATTCCTAATTCACTGACTATTGTTACAAATTGAACACTGAAAGCCATAGATTCTCAACTGATAATGCCCTAGAATATCTTGATTAAAATACTTTTAAAAAACCCAACCCTCAAATTTAGAAAGGCCAGCTCTTACTAAAGAAATTCCAGTCTTCATTGATCCTTCTTTTTCTATTTTCCTATTGGGAGAAACAATGATTAAATTATGATTTTTCTAATACCTTCTGCGTCCTGGGCCAGGTCCTTAATGAATTCTCCTAAGGAGTTTGCTCTCCTGTTGGTCCTCTCAGCATCCTGTCCAGTTTGCTCACCATCTGCTGTCACTTTGGTAGCCTAATGATCCAAATTCGGGAAAAGCATAATTAATAGAGATGATGAAGCTACAGCTAGATAAGCTCCCACTGGCTGCATTTTCTTTCAAACATTACTTTGAGCCAAAGGCAATCGATGAATTATTGATCAGATGTACTGGAAATGATGCCCTGTGCTCAAGTATACAATTAAACTTTATTACTTCTTCCATTAAATGGAAATCAGAGAGCTGTATTTGGTCTTTTTAAAACCCTCGTTATACGCAATGGCACAGAAGAAGTAATAAAGTGGAATTATTTTTGAAATATCTTTAAGGTACTATTGCCAAAAGTCTTTAATGGATGCTTTAGTCTCCACATGTTGCAGTTTTGTCCATATTTTATTTACTGAAAAGTGTGGAGCGTAGCAACAATCTCTTGAAAGAGGCACAGATAGTCCGTCTCAATAAGTTTGACCCTATAGATTTGGTTTTGATCAATACATTAATTAAACAAACAAAGAGAGGGAATGCTTAACTACTAAGTAGTAAATGCTTGTTTTATAACACTCTAAAGATCTAGTAAAATGTTAAAGAAGAATAAATGCCAACTTTCCCATATGATATCACCAAAAAAGATTCTGGTAATCACAGGACCATATATTACTGTCAACAAAATAAAACAGAACCCTAAAATAGACCCACCTCCCAAAGAATGTCCTCATACACTTCCACCCTTATGCACACTGAAAATACCATTTGACACAATGAAATCCATTTAATGTGTTCATGGTTAAGATAAACCATATGGAGTCAAATAAAAATGGCAAGTATAACATTAAAAGTTTCAGATACTACAAGATTTAGAGCACCTTGTCATAGGTTTACACTTCATTTTTCTATGTGTATGCATATGCTAATAAGTGTGACTTCCTATTTTAAAAAAATAGGGATAATCTAACTATAGATAATAAATCAAAGCATCACAAACTGATTCAATATAATTTGAATAAGACCCACGTTGGCAGGGTATTAATACTCCACAATCTTGTACCAGACTGCTTGCATTTTAGACATGCCCAGAGAATCTAAATTGTTTTATACATAAATGGATTTTAAATAGGACTTAAAATAGAACTAAATGTCTGGCCAGCATAGAACGTGGCAGGAGGTGCTGCAGGAATTAGAGTGCATTTTATGATTTCCCAGGGGCAGTAAGAGGTTTAATTCATGAAAGTTTTCAACATTTTAAATAAGAGGTAGACTATAAAGTCCAACTATTATCATCTAATTCCTTAACCTCCAAGTATTATCATCACAAATAAAAGAATGAAAGGGTAAGAATCCAATGAAAGTTTTAAAAATTCCTCTTTATATTAATAGCTTTAGTATATATACAAAATGATTTGGAGCGTGTTAATATATTAGAATGCTCTGGATTAATTCTTCCAAAACATTAATATTGACATTATTTTAACTTTTAGATCTGAGGTTGAGTCAAGAAACTCTTTACACATACACACCACACAAACGTACACTCACACAATTTTTAAACTGTTGCTTTTGTATTCCTATGGTCAGCTGCTTAAGATGTTGGCCATCTAAACTGCTTGAGATGTTTGCCTAGTCTGGATTTTATTGTATTCTGTAATATCACCACTGTTTTCACATATCACAGAACACTATTATAATAACAGATTTGATCTACATTACGATCATTTTTCAATATCTTAAGAATTAATATATCACTAGCACTAGTATCTCTTATTATACAGAAAGTGTACATTATAATTTGAACCAAAACTTATTTTTTGCTTCATCAATATCTTATTTATATTACCAAAAGGTAATCATTCCCATAAATATTGATACCATCAGGTTTTCCAACTCTTCTATGTGCAAAGCATCTAATTTTTTGAAAATAAATGTATACTGATAACACTCTTTTTAAAATTCTGGATGATCAAGACAGTATTCATCGCCTTGACTTATCAATTTATAAAAATATGTAAGAATCATCATTGACAAACTAATTACCAATTACATGAACACTCCAATATTAAGATGTCAAGAATTCTACATAACCCATGATAAGAAGTAAGTAAACAATGTTATCAGTAAGACCCTATGCAGTCAGCTTCACTGGCTTCCTCTTATGTGTAATATGCCATGCTCTTGCCTTCCTCTGGCCTTCTTGTATTCTACTGTCTTTACTTGGAATGAATTTCTGCTCAACACTTTTAGTGGCTGGATCCTTGTCATCCAACAGCTTTCAGTTTAACAAGTATCTCTTCTTGGTATGGTCATTCCCAGGGCACCTGGGTTAGGTTCCCCAACTTCCTATAGAAGAACATTGCCTTCCTAGCACCATGCATTTTAGAATTACTGTTTATGCATTGACATCTCTATGCATCGGCTTCCTCTCTAAAGGGTAAGCTCTAAGAGGACAAAAACTTGGTCTGTTTGTTCACTGCTTGATATCCAGCTTCTAGTATGACGCCTCACTGATAGCAAATATCAATGAATGCTGTCAAATATATGACTAAGCAACGATTTCCTAACTAATCTTGCCAATCTTATTGCCCACTTTTCTAGGAACATTCCCAGAAAAAGCTTTGTTCATACAGTCGCTCCCTAATTCCCCTCTCAAAATAAATCCAGACCCCAGGATGATTATGTTCCAACCTCATCTTCCCTGTGAAGATATCCTTGATGATTTTGACCCATACTCTCCTTTCTTAGATTTTCAAAAACAGCCATCATTACCACTATTCATGACTGCTGTGGGTAATTATTTTGTTAGGTATTTTGTCATATCTGTTGAATTTCCATCCTTGGAGACGAGGGCTATGTCTTATTTCCTTTTATTTCTCTGAGAGCCAGGCATAGTGCCTGGCAAACTGTAGAGGGTCAAAGATGTTGGGTGATTGACTGATGTAATGATAATCAAACAAACGATCCCTTTGAAGTCCTAAAGCCTGTTGGAGGAAAAAAATTTTTTCCATATGCCTTCCCGATACCATTCAAATTGGCCATATGCCTGGTGTCATGCTTGCCAGTGAATATGGATGGCTGGGTGCTTTTTTCTGGACATTTTTCAGAGCCTCATAGGATGCTGCTGCTGAAGAGCAACTGCTGAGTGCTTAGGAGGAGAGCCAAGCCTGAGAGCCTGTGGTCACAACGATACTGCATTCTAGTCACTGGACTCCCGGTATTTCAAAACTCCTGCAATTAGGTGACTGCACACCAAGTACCATGCTAGTGAAGGTAGAGCTTGGCGGTGGGCAGAAATCTTTATGGCCAGCACAGTACTTAAAAGAAGAAGACAGGCTTCCCTCTTGGCTGTTTTCAGGAGAGGAGGGGATTTGAGATTCCTGCCATAAAAGGCACTGACTTATGGCATCTAAGAGGTGGGTTCCACAGCCAGGCTCAGCTGCACCCCATGCTGATACGCACGTTCAGAAGGGCTGACAGTACTCTCTTGCATGTCGTTTACTCTTCCTGCCTTTAGAGATCCATAGAGGGCATACGTCCTGGATCACTTTAGTCATATCTGACTCTGTGCGACCCTACGGACTATAGCCCACCAGGTTCCTCTGTCCATGGGATTCTCTAGGCAAGAATACTGGAGTGGGTTGCCATGCCCTCCTTCAGGGGATCTTCCTGACCCAGGGATTAAACCCACATCTCTTATGTCTCCTGCATTGGCAGGCAGGTTCTTTACCACTGGTGCCACCTGGGAAGCCTCCCACTAGAGGGCATGATCCCTATTTTCACACTGGTGAGGAGGAAGGTTATGAAGAGGTTAAGTGACTTATCTGAACTCACACATACGTAGGGAACTGGGGATGAGACATACATTTTATGTCTCATAACCAGGTATTCTGTCAGTATCAAACATTAACTTCTGTTTGGCTAACATCCAGGAGGACAGAGAAGACACATGCAGCAGTTAAGTATTCTGGGTGGGAGGAGGGACATGGCTCCAGCTTTTGCCATACTTCAAGTGCATAAGCTTTGTGTGTGTTTAGTCACTCAGTTGTGTCTGACTCTGCAACCCCATAGACTGTCCATGGGATTCTCTAGGCAAGAGTACTGGAGTGGGTTGCAATTTCCTACTCCAGGGTATCTTCCTGACCCAGGAATCGAACCCGTGTCTCTTACATCTCCTGCACTGGCTGGTATGTTCTTTACTACTAGTGCCACCTGGGAAGCTTTAGGCTTTAGTAAATTAACCTATTTGAAAATTCAAATCAGAACACTATGTAGATACACTTTTAAAAATCATGTTTCATTACCCAGTAATTAAGTTGAAGAGTCACCTTGTTAAAACCCACCCAGGAGAGACTCCATAAAGGGAGCCAATGACAAATATATTACCATCTATGGGTAGTGGTGCTAGACTGTGAAAGTGAAATTCACAAAAATCAGTTTCACCCAGGACAGACCACTGATAATGTAACAGATGAACGCTAACTACCACATGATAGGAGCTATCTGTCTGATTCCGTTTGGCTCTTCTTGCATTTTATTAAATTATCATCCCCATCCCTTAGTCAGCTTCCTCTTTACTCACTATTATCTTGTTCCTGAGTATCTGACAAATGTCTTCTCATTTACCCTAATATGTACAATCTTCCTTTCATTCTCTACATTAGACTTTCTTATTTTTACATTCTCTTACCTCTGTTCTACAATTTTTCCAGTGTTCCTTTGTAAATGATGCCTTATACACTACTTTGCAAGTATTTCTCTTTCCTTTGATTATCTTTTTACATTCAAGTTCACTCAACTAGATATTTTTTCTTTTTTTTTTTCTTCTATTTTCTTTGTGGTTGTTTCGTGTGTGTTTTTTCGAGTATTTATATCCAGGCAGCAAGCATTACCATTAGATACACGTTCATTTACTTCTGAACAATGTAGCTGTTACTTTCTTGCTTTAGCTCAAGCAGTTCTCACTGTGCCTCTTGAAACCTGCACATAATTTTCTTCATTGGATATTACTAGTGTCTTTCATTTTCTGCCTTCTAGAATCTAATGGAGCAAATCTAACTACTGAATAGACAACATTGTTTAGTTGCCATCCTCCTTTGCATTTGCAGACTTACACAGTTTCCTGCTGAAATTAAATTTCAGATCTGATCATTTACATGATATTCTCAAGGGTCATCTTCAGACACTACTGGTCCTGTCTATCCAAGGGTCAGTGAAGTGTCAGGACAAGCTACTAGGACAGACAGTGCCCAAGGACAGAGACAGCCAACTGACCCCAGGGAAAAATAAGTCAGTTCTATGTGAGATTTCTCCTTAAATATTTCAGGTGTCGGTTTTGAAAGTTCCAAATAAGTATGATTTGTTATACGGTCTTTTTTTCTCTCTCTTTTAAATATAATAGTAGAAATGAAAAAAACGTTGGCAACTTAAACCTTTTGGAGCTGGTGGGGGTAGAGAGTTATTTTTTTAATGATCATGAAAATAAATTTATAATCATGAACTGAAGAAAAAGCACAGTAGTATAACACAATTATAAGAGGAATCCCATCACACCTGGAATATCACAGAAGGCTTACTGTAGACTTTGATGAGCTGAGGTTTAGTTCAAGGTTAAAGAAAACACAGCCTCCCTGGTGGCTTAGAGGTAAAGAACCTGCCTGCCAAAGCAGGAGAAGCAGGTTCGATTCCTGGGTTGGGGAGATCCCCTGGAGAAGGAAATGGCAACCCACTCCAGGAATTCTTGCCTGGGAAATCACATGGACAGAGGAGCCTGGCAGGCTACAGTCCATGGGGTCTCAGAGTTGGACATGACTTAAAGATTAAACAACAAAAGAAAACCCATGCATAAAAGCTCTGTGGTAGAATGAAATGTCTGAGAATTAAGATAAAGGCAGAGAGAGGAGAGTGTGTTAAGAAGGAATATAGGGTCAAAAGTGGCAATTGCAGTAGGAAGTTCAAATAAAATAAAGCTTTCACTGGATTTAGTGACCAGCTTGCCATTGATTACCTTGTCAAAACAGTTTTGGGAGCAAACTAGGAGAGGAACTCTAGACTACAGGAAGTGAGGAGATAAAGCAGAGCTGTCTCCAAGTCTTTCAAAAAACTTGGCTGTGAAATGAAAGATGGAGGTCAGGACAGTAGCTATAGAGGTACATACAGAGTTATCATCAAAAAACATCTCAATATTCCATACTGATCATAGTGTCTGACATTATGAATATGTTACATATGATTCCCATATTCAAGCAACTTACATTCCAAGTGGGAAATAAAATGATAATAAAATACATTTAAAAGATATAAAATTATACAGTATTTATAATATTTGCACATTATATACAATAAGTGTTTAAGATTAATTTTGGGGAGGAACATTATTTTCTTTAGTAATGGCTTCCCTCATAGCTCAGTGGGTAAAGAATCTGCCTGAAAGGCAGGAGACCTGGGCTCAATTCTCGGATCAGGAAGATTCCCTGGAGAAGGAAATGGCAACCCACTCCAGTATTCTTGCCTGAAGAATCCCACGGACAGAGGAGCCGGGCAGGCTACAGTCCATGGGAGGTCGCACGAGTCGGACATGACTTAGTGACTAAACCTCCCAAAATCCATTAGAGAACTTAATTGCATCATGAAAAAGATAAGCACAAAATATATAAGCACCTGAGGGAGAGGGAAGCTTATACAAGCTATGCAGGATCAGACTTGCCAGACATTTTAACAATTAAAGTGCATTAATCATAAAGCAACTGGTCAGATAACAAAGCAGAGGGAAGGATTGTCAAAAAGATTGACTATACCAGTGAAAGCACTTTCCATAGGACAGGGAGTTGTAAGCACCATATAACTCTAGGCTGACAATAGTTTTCAATCTTGACTGGCATCAGAATCATCTGGAAGCTCATGAAAGTCCCAGTGTTCATACTATTGTTGTTTAGTCATTAAGTCGTATCTGACTCTTTGAAATCACATGGACAGTAACCCATCAGGCTCCTCTATCTATGGGATTTCCCAGGCAAGAATACTAGAGTGGGCTGCCCTTTCCTTCTCCAGGGGATCTTCCCAACCCAGGACTTGAACATGCATCTCCTGCATTGCAGGTGGATCCTTTTACTGCTGAGCCACCTTTATAGTGTGCATCAGACTGATTACATCACATTTGGGGGTGAGACTGGGCACCAGGTAATTCCAAGGTGCAGTTCTAGTTTAAGGCACTGTTTCTTCTAACACAGCCGCAGATACTAGGAAGTCATGGCCCCTGTACTTCTCATATTCTGATCTCAACTGCTGAATCATTCATGGCTGTGAGATAAAGGTATTGGTGGATTCAGCCATTGGGAAGATCCCCTGGAGGAGGGCATTGCAACCCCCTCCAGTATTTTTGCCTGGAGAATCCCCAATGGACAGAGGAGCCTGGTGGGCTACAGTCCATGGGGTCACAAAGAGTTGGACACAACTAAGCAGTTAAGCACAACACAGCATACACATTGGACCTTTATGTCATTTAGTCCTCTAGTTATGATTCCATGGGTATCAATACAACTTTTAATTATTGTGCAGCTTGACCACAGGAAAATAAAGAATTGATCATTTTGACTTGAATATTGAAGGTCTGCATGATTTTCTGGTGGGGACAAGGTTAATTAATAAGTGAGAATTTCCTTTTATTTTTTCCCCATCCTCACTTCTTCATGGAGATATTTACTTACAGAAGTCTTATTTCTAGGCTTTTCAAGTTACAAAATTTGAAGAATGGGTGGATAAAAATGGTATCGAAGTGTGGAAATGGGGAAAAAGAGTACTTTCCAGTGGAGAAATCTGGCAAACACGACCTTAGCCAGGTGATCAAGATAAACACCAATAGCAATAAGACATACTGATTACATAGGTTCTTAATATGACATGATAAAATGATACATTATCTCTGTGGTCTTTCCCATACAGACCCATATCTCTATTCTAATCATGAGAAAAATGTAAGGCAAACCCCAATGGAGGGACATCATACAAAATACATGAACTTGTCAAAACTGTCAAAATTATCAACAAACCAGAAAAGTCTAAGAATCTGTCACAGTCTACAGGATATCGTCTAAGATGACATGATAATTAAATGTAATGTAGTATCCTGAATAGGATCCTGAAATATACAAAGACATTAAATAAAAGTGAAGAAATCTGAATAGAGTCTTTAGTTAATAATCAATCAATATTAGTTTATTGGTTGTGAAAGATACATCATACTAAGATATTAACAGTAGAGGAAATTGGGTATGGAGTATATGGGAAATCTCTGTACTATCTTTGCAATAACTTTTCTGTAAATCTAAAACTATTTTAAAATAAAAAGTTTGATTTAAAATAGTATTAGAATTAACTCAAATTGAATAATAGATCTAAATATAAAATGCAAATTATAAAACTCCAAATAACATAGTATAAAATTTAGATAACTTTAGGTATGGTGATGACATTTTAGATATTACCAAAGCAATCAGTCAAAAAAATAACTGATAACCCGGGCTTCATTAAAATTAAAAACTTTTCACTGTGATGAATATTGTCTAGAGAATGAGAAGGCAAGTCACAGACTGTTATCTTATAAAAGACTGTTGTCCAAAATACACAAAGAACACTTAACGATGATAACAAACCTTGATTAAAAAATTAGAAAAATCTTGTCTCAGTCATTTAAGTGAAGTGTTAGTCACTTAGTCGTGTCCAAACCTTTGCGACGCCGTGGACTATAGCCCACCAGGCTGCCTGTCCATGGAACTCTCCAGGCAGGAATACTGGAGTGGGTAGCTATTCCCTTCTCCAGGGGATTTTCCCAGGTATTGAACCTGGGTTTCCCACGTTGAAAGCAGACTATTTACCATCTGAACCACCAGGGGAGCCCAGATGGTAGAGTCTGCTGCTATAACAAAATACCTCACATTAGGTGGCTTGGAAATGACCAGAGTTTTTTCTCACAGTTCTAGAAATCAAGAAGTACAAAATAACATCTCATAGGTAGTGTCTTTTCACTTTGTGCTTACATGGTCAGGAAAGGGCAAAGGATCTCTTTGGGGCCCCTTTTATATGGGACTAATTGCAGCCAAAGATGGAGAAGCTCTATACAGTTAGCAAAAACAAGACCGGGAGCTGACTGTGGCTCAGATCATGAATTCCTTATTGACAAATTCAGACTGGAATTGAAGAAAGTAGGGAAAACCACTAGACCATTCAGGTATAACCTAAATCAAATCCCTTATGATTATACAGTGGAAGTGAGAAACAGATTTAAGGGACTAGATCTGATAGATAGAGTGCCTGATGAACTATAGACGGAGGTTCATGACACTGTACAGGAGACAGGGATCAAGACCATCCCCATGGAAAAGAAATGTAAAGCAAAAGAAATGAAAAGCAAAACGGCTGTCTGAGGAGGCCTTACAAATAGCTGCAAAAAGAAGAGAAGTGAAAAGCAAAGGAGAAAAGGAAAGATATTCCCATTTGAATACAGAGTTCCAAAGAATAGCAAGGAGAGATAAGAAAGCCTTCCTCAGTGATCAGTGCAAAGAAATAGAGGAAAACAACAGAATGGGAAAGACTATAGATCTCTTCAAGAAAATTGGAGATACCAAGGGAACACTTCATGCAAAGATGGGCTTGATAAAGGACAGAAATAGTATGGACCTAACAGAAGCAGAAGATATTAAGACGTGGCAAGAATACACAGAACTGTACAAAAAAGATCTTCTGACCCAGATAATTACAAAAAGATCTTCACGACCCAGATAATCATGATGGTGTGATCACTCACCTAGAGCCAGACATCCTGGAATGTGAAGTCAAGTGGGTCTTAGAAAGCATCACTAAGAACAAAGCTAGTGGGAGGTGATAGAATTCCAGTGGAGCTATTTCAAATTCTCAAAGATGATGCTGTGAAAGTGTTGCACTCAATATGACAGCAAATTTGGTAAACTCAGCAGTGGCCACAGGACTGGAAAAGGTCAGTCTTCATTCCAATCCGAAAAAAGGTAATGCCAAGGAATGTTCAAACTACCGCACAATTGCACTCATCTCACACGCTAGTAAAGTCATGCTCAAAATTCTCCAAGCCAGGCTTCAGCAATATGTGTACCGTGAACTTCCAGATGTTCAAGCTGGTTTTAGAAAAGGCAGAGGAACCAGAGATCAAATTGCCAACATACGCTGGATCATGGAGAAAGCAAGAGAGTTTGAAAAAAACATCTATTTCTGTTTTATTGACTGTGCCGAAGCCTTTGACTGTGTGGATCACAATAAACTGTGGAAAATTCTGAAAGAGATGGGAATACCAGACCACCTGACCTGCCTCTTGAGAAACCTATATGCAGGTCAGGAAGCAACAGTTAGAACTGGACATGGAACAGCAGACTGGTTCCAAATAGGAAAAGGAGTACGTCAAGGCTGTATATTGTCACCCTGTTTATTTAACTTCTATGCAGAGTACATCATGAGGAAGGCTGGGCTGGAAGAAGCACAAGCTGGAATCAAGATTGCCGGGAGAAATATCAATAACCTCAGATATGCAGATGACACCACCCTTATGGCAGAAAGTGAAGAGGAACTCAAAAGACTCTTGATGAAAGTGAAAGAGGAGAGTGAAAAGGTTGGCTTGAAGCTCAACATTCAGAAAACAAAGATCATGGCATCCAGTCCCATCACTTCATGGGAAATAGATGGGGAAACAGTGGAAACAGTGTCAGATTTTATTTTTTTGGGCTCCAAAATCACTGCAGATGCTGATTGCAGCCAGGAAATTTTAAGACACTTACTCCTTGGAAGGAAAGTTATGACCAACCTAGATAGCATATTAAAAAGCAGAGACATTACTTTGCCAACAAAGGTCCGTCTTGTCAAGGCTATGGTTTTTCCCGTGGTCATGTATGGATGTGAGAGTTGGACTGTGAAGAAAGCTGAGTGCCAAAGAATTGATGCTTTTGAACTGTGGTGCTGGAGAAGACTCTTGAGGGTCCCTTGGACTGCAAGGAGATCCAACCAGTCCATTCTAAGGGAGATCAGTCCTGGGTGTTCATTGGAAGGACTGATGCTGAGGCTGGAACTCCAATACTTTGGCCACCTCATGTGAAGAGTTGACTCATTGGAAAAGACCCAGATGCTAGGAGGAATTGAGGCAGAAGGAGAAGGGGACAACAGAGGATGAGATAGTTGGATGGCATCACCGACTCGATGGACATGGGTTTGAGTGAACTCTGGGAGTTGGTGATGGACAGGGAGGCCTGGCGAGCTGCGATTCATGGGGTCGCAAAGAGTCGGACACGACTGAGCGACTGAACTGAACTGAATTTCCTTCATGAGGGTTCTGCATTAATGACCTAGTTACCTTTCAAAATCCTCACTTCCTAATATCTTTACGTAGGGGGAGGGGGATTTAGGATTTCAACATAGGAAATTTGGAGAGCATACATGCAATCAATCCACAGCAAGACCTGAATAGACATCACACCAAAGAAGTTATACAGATGGCAAGTAAGCATATAAAAGTGCTCAACATCGTCTGTCCTTAGGGAATTGTAACTTAATATAAGACTGAGATACTACTATACACCTACTGTTGTTGTTGTTTAGTTGAGAAGTAGTGTCCGACTCTTTGGCGGACTGTGGCTTGCCAGGCTTCCCTGTCTTTCACTGTTTCTGGGAATATGCTGTAACTCATGTCCATTGCATTGGTGATGCTATCCAACCATCCTTTGTCAACCTCTTCTCTCCTGCCCTCAGACTTTCCCAGCATACACCTATTAGAATGGCCAAAATTCAAAACACTGGCAACACTAAATGCTGGTGAGGATGTGGAGCAATAGGAACTCTTACTCATTGCTGCTGGGAAATGCAAAATGGGACAGCCACTCTGGAAGACAGTTTGGTGATTTCTTGCAAAACTAAACATGCTCATACCATATGATAGAGCAATTGCATTCTTTGGTTTTTACACAAATAAATTGAAAACATATATTTGGATGCTAATAGCAGCTTTACTCAAATATTGCCAAAGCTTAGAAGCAACCAAGGTGTCCTTCAGTAGGTGAACGGATAAATAAACTTGGTACGAACAGAAAATGGAACACTGCTCACCACTGAAAAGAAATGAGCAGTCAAGACACCAAAAGACATGAATGAACCTTCAATGTATATTACTAAGTGAAAGAAGTCAATCTGGAAAGGTTACATACTGTATAGTTCTAACTATATGATATATGATATACAGAGACAGTAAAAAGAGCAGTGGTTGCCAGGGATTAAGGAGGAGGGAGAGGTGAAAAGGCAGAGCATGGAGGACTTTTAGAGCAGTAAAAGTACTCTAAATGATACTATAAAGGTGGAGACATGTCATTAAACATTTGTCAACATCTATAGATTGTACAACACCAAGAGTGAACCCTAAAGTAAGCTATGATTTTGAGTGATAATGATTTGTCAGTGTAGATTTATCTGTTGTAACAAATGTATCACTCTGTGTGGGGGAAGTTGATAATGGGGGAGGTTATTTGTGTCTTGGGGCAGGGGAGCATATGGGAAATCTCAGTATTTTCCAGTCAATTTTGCTTCACACTACTCAAAAACACTAAGTCCATTTTAAGAAATTTAGTATGGGAGAGTCTTCTGGGAAGATGAAAGGATGTAGGTTAAGAAAGAACAAAGTAATAATAATAATAAAGGCTCTGATCATTTGGCTGTAATCAGCTCAATGACAGCAGCAACAGTGTCACTTTTGCTTATACCTCTTTTCCCAGTGTCTGTCACTCTGTTAAAGTATCTAGAACACATTCAATCCTTCAATTCAGTTCAGTTCAGTCGCTCAGTCGTGACCGACTCTTTGCGACCCCATGAATCACAGCATGCCAGGCCTCCATGTCCATCACCAACTCCCGGAGTTCACTCAAACTCATGTCCATCGAGTCAGTGATGCCATCCAGCCATCTCATTCTCTGTCGTCCCCTTCTCCTCCCACCCCCAATCCTTCCCAGCATCAGAGTCTTTTCAAGTGAGTCAACTCGTCACATGAGGTGGCTAAAGTATTGGAGTTTCAGTTTTAGCATCAGTCCT
Source organism: Moschus berezovskii (assembly GCF_049115385.1). Classification (NCBI taxonomy): domain Eukaryota; kingdom Metazoa; phylum Chordata; class Mammalia; order Artiodactyla; family Moschidae; genus Moschus; species Moschus berezovskii. The sequence continues at coordinate 74,644,919 of NC_142469.1, read as the reverse complement.
TATAATGAACACGCAGGACTGATCTCCTCTAGAATGGACTGGTTGGATCTCCCTGCAGTCCAAGGGACTCTCAAGAGTCTTCTCCAGCACCAAAGTTCAAAAGCATCAATTCTTCGGTGATCAGCTTTCTTCACAGTCCAACTCTCACATTAGGAAGGGTTAATTAAATGAATCAGTGAATGAAATGCCACTGTTCCATGGGATTTTTCCCCAATAATCCTTAACAAGATTAAATTAATCCATTTATATGTACTTCTCAGTTACATTCTTTTGTTTCATGCTGTATTATATATTTACTTGCACTTGTCTCCACACACTTAAATGCTTATGTATACATACATACACACACACACACACACACACACACACGAGACTATATGCTCCTTGAAGACAGACTGGGCCTTGTTTTTATCTGTCACCTGCCAATACTTAGCTTGGGCTTTGTATATGGGGAACATTCATGTGTGCCTGTTGAACTGAGATTACTTTCGCATGATCCGCTTAAAAGTTCTTATTTAGTGTATTCACAGAACAAACATAAAATTGCAAAATATTAAATTGATATGAGATAAATGGCTCACTAATATCTAACTATATTTGGCAAGAAATTTTGTATTTGTACATTCCACATGGCTGGGAAGAAATCCTGAAAAAGTATTTAGTAGGCTATTTATAACCTGAGGGCCATTGTTCAGTATCATGTGCTGAGAATTCCATTTGATTTCCCTGTGGAAATTCTAATAAGCCAGCAGCAGGTTAGGTGAAAAGGTATTGCAACCGTGGAAATCTGTAAACTAGGTCCTCCTGAGGTCCTGGAATTTGGTGAATTATATAGCCGTTCCTAAGTCATTCCTAAGTAGTATTATGGCCTGAGGGATTTCTTCTTTAAAAAACGGACTAGATAATCTGCAAGAACCTTCTAGCTCCAATATTTTTTGTCATTTAAAGTTCTTTGAGAATCAAACTGGACCCCTAAATTCCAGGCCAGTTTTCCAGTTCATGAATTTTTATGGCCACAAGATGGCGAACTTTATGCTGTTTTCTTCATTCTCTACAAGGGAAAAGAACTTTAACCCTCTTGCAGTTTTGAAAATATAAAACTCCCAATATCTTAAAAAGTCTGATAAACACAACATAGATTTACATTCTGACTGTAAAAAGTGTCTTAAGTGCTTTGGATTTTCTTGATAAAGAAGACGTCCTCTTTTGTGGGGCAATACAGATCTAGACTGTATTTCTATTAATATACAAATGCAAATATCCCATGATAAAAACAAAGAGACTACAAGTATTTTCATTTGCTTATCTTTTTCCTTACTAGTCAGAGACAGGGATTTGGGAATCCAGAATCAATGGAAGCTAGTGGATAGAGTTCTCAAAATATATTGTCATTCTGGTATTTCTAACCATTGGCCTTGATACTTTCCAAGTCTGTATCCCAATCTTTTCTTGTGGTACTGGGTTCTCAGATTTTATCTGAGGCAGAAGTAGCAAGTCAAAAATACATCAATTTCATGCACCAAATTTGGATTTAGGAAGAACAAGATTTGCATTTCAGAAATTGAAGTAATTTTCCATAATTATATATAATCTGTCTGCTTTAAGAAGAAGCATGATTTTGCCAACTTACCCTGGTCAGAAGTTCATTCATTTCTGTCACCAGTGTGTTCAGATTGCCTTCTGCCAACTGAATGAGCCTCTCTGGGGCCCGCTGAGGTGAGAGCAAATGCTGAAAGAGATTTCATTCCATATGATTTTGAGTAAATGGTCTTGCAGCGATCATAGGTTGAACATTTAACAGAACACATTTTTACTTTATATATAAAGAACTTAGCCTTCTCACCTTCAAAAAAGAGAGGAACTATTTCAATTGGGCACTCACACACAAAGCACTGTGCAGAGTAACCTGGCAAATAACACAAACTGCTGCAGTTTATTAAGACATTACTACCTGCCAGGTCTCTTTGTTTTGCGTTGTTTCATTTACTTCTTACAACAGCTCTATGAGATAAAAATGTTACTTCATTTTGTAGATAGAAAACTGTGACTTGAAGAGACCTAAAAGCATATACAAGATCGCATAGCCAGTAAGAAGTAGAGTCAAGGCCCCTACATTAGTCACCAGAGATACAGTTTATAGGTTTATCTCCTCTTTCTCTGAGAACAGGAGCCCTGACAGAGAGGCCTGGCTGGGCGCTAACTAACTGCATGGTGTCAGTGTTGTAGGAGCTGGCCTGGTACTCACAGCTGGTACATTTTCCTCTCCTATGGAACATTATCCATCTCACAACACTAACAGTAGATGGGATCACCCTGTGACAGTGACGAATGAAACAAAAAATGAGACCACTCCATAATCTTGTCTAAATGCAGATAAAATCGTGGTCTCTGCACAGATCACAAAAATACCCTGGATCCCATTTTCTGGCTAATATGAGTGACCACTGCTTCCTCACTAACTGTAGCTCTAACGTCTCTTTTTCTTCCTTCCTTCTAGATAAGATTCATTAGAATACTTAATTACAGAATTATTTCCACTTCCTATGAGCACCCAATCTAATACAAACCTCTGTTTCCTTGAAACTGTTCCCCAATTCCTTAGCATAAACCCCAATACTCTAGGTGATTCTTAATGCCCTGTTACTGAGACACGCCCAAACCCCACATGCTCTGCAGTGTCCTTTGTGGCATCAAGTTAGTGAATCCAGCTTTGTTCTATCACATGTGTGTTCCCGGTCATCCACGCCTGGAACCCAGGGAGCACTGACACAGTTAAAGGAACCAAACAAAGGGTATGTCTAACTTGCTTAATGATTTATAATATTAAAATGGGATTCCAGATATTAAACAATGGAAGAGGAAGACAAACAGAATCAAGAAAGATTGGAATTTAAGGAAAATCAAATCATTATGACCAATACCCAGCCATAAGGAAACAGGTAATTGAACCCTCTGGCTTGGTTGAGGTCCACAGATTGGAATGTCTTTCAGAGGGCCCTTCAGAAATTCATTCATTGCATAAGTTATTACTTTAAAATTGTTTATGTCCCACTGAAGCATTTGCTTCTCTAGCTCAATTTTCTGTCTTTGTGTTCTTTCCATGTATAATAACAGGTCAGCATTTTCTTTATTAGAACTGTTTGCATTCCTGAATGCTAGACCTCTAAACTAAACTCAGATTCCTCTGCCTGGCTTTCAAGATTGTCCTTCATACCTCAATGAAGCCTCCAGTATTATCTTTCACTGGCAGACCTGATTTCTAATCTCTCCAAGACAGGCCTTGCTCATCTACACTTCTGCCTCGGCACACATGGCTCTCGTAGATTCAGTGGCAAGAGTATGAATGGATGGGCTGGGGGTCAAAGAGATCTCACCGATGGTGGACTGGGCCGTTGCCCCTCTGAGCTGTGTGAAGGTGGTGTCATTGTCTCAGGCCCCACAGCTGCACCAACTCTTTCCAAATCTCAGCTCTGTATCTAGCAACCATGTGACCTTTTGTCACACTTGAAACTTCTCTATGACTCAGTGTCCCTGCCCGACAATGTGAGAAAAATGTAGATAGTACATTACTCCTTTCCTACTTCTTGGATTTTTGGCAGTCTATGTGTGATAATTCACATAAGACTTTAGTCAACTGCCTAGCACAGATATACTCATCAATACATCTACCTATTCTTGCTATCATTATGATCAGTTTCTGCTTCTAGTAAATAGGGATAATAATTGATTCATGGGGTTGCGAAGAGTCGGACACGACTGAGCGACTGAACTGAACTGAATACTTACTTTAAAAGCTGTGGTCTGAAGTAAAGAATGTATTTCCTAGAAGAGTGTCTGCCAGTGCCTAATAAATAAATCTTAGACTTTCTCCTCCAGTCTTACCAATAATTCTCTGCCTGTTGAACTTGTTTCTATCTTTCAAGTTCTAACACAAATTACACTTTCATTAATGATGTATTTCCCCTGCTTACTCTGGATCTTATCTATTTCTCCGATCTTGAACACTACTGTATGTCAAATGCCTATAAAGCTCATGGTAATTACATAGTTTTTCTAATTTTCTAATTGTTTAATTATTTTTTAAACCATATAGACCGTAACCTTCCTAAAGGCAGTGACTGCATGCACTAAGGGTTGTGAAACCCTCAGAGAACCAAGTACAATACTGCACACTCCAGACTTTCTCAATAAATATTTTGTGATTGACTGATAGCATATAAGTTGTCACTTTTCATCTTTTTTTTTTTTTTAAATCAGATGGCACAACTTCCATTTCCTTAACATTTTTGCCTTATCCTATTAACTACTGAAAGCTATAACAATGTCTTAGAATGGGGCTTCCCCTGCAACAAAAAATAGTTCTTGTTGAAGTACTTTCAAATGTCTCATTCTCCAGTACAAAATTTTCACCTTGTGTTTTCATTTTGATAGTAAATTTAAATGTTAATGCAAGCATTTCTGGAACCCAGTCTGGGAACCTGAGAGATTCACACAACCACCTGATCTCAGCGCCTATATTTGCATGCCTGTTTGATCACAGGGCAGACTGAGCATATAAATCATGCAAACTTGTCAATTGATGCCAAATGTTATTTCAGCTCCTCTCACAAGGAGTTCTCTAGTTCAAATTGTGGAAAGGTAGAATTGAGTTACCACATGTCACATGCTGATGAAAGAACCTGTGTGGAAGTAGTCAGTATCATACTCTTGTTGTAAGTAGCAGTTTGCATTCAGCAAAAATCATGTTACCTTATATTAATGTTTTTAATTTGAATTTTATTGGTTTTTAAGACTTTTGAAAGAATTAATTTGTTTTGATTTTTTAGAGCTATTAAGTGTAAGGAGTTCATATCTGATTTTATGTTTGCACATATTTAACGAACATAATAAAATTGATTTAGGCCAAACACTGGGGGTACATGAGCCTCTTTTCCCTTAAGAGCAATCAGTAAATTGTAGTTCTCAAGTTTGTAAAACACTGGTTTAGAAAGCCTCTGGATTTCCCTAACAGAGGCCTGCCTTAATCTGGGACAATGGGAAGTGCATTTACCAATTAGGGCAATTCCCCCTGGGGAAGCTTCTGTCATCTTTTATCCCAATTTTTGCTGTTACTGCTCCAACCTACCTTGAGTTCCTGAGTCATATTTTCAAGACCATACAGAATTTTATATGGAGCAGGCAGTGGGCCAGTGAGGTTGATGCTCGTGGCCATCTGCTCCAGGCGAGCCAAGTCACCGAGAAGAAGGCCGGTGCATTCATCTCCACAAACTGTGAAAGGGAAATGGCAAAGAATATTGACTTCTGCTAAGCATCCCAGACAGATGTGCAAAGATTTTCGCTATGAAATATTTTATGGGCTAAGTATCCTTCTGAGAAAGATGATGTTTCTCATCTCAAATAATTAACACTTTTAAAAGATGAAAACAAAAAAAGAGCAGACATGCGTGTCACCCAGAACCTGAGATATGGATGATGATATGAACTGAGGGACCAGAGAAGAGGAGACGATGGATTTTGAGAAGAAATGAGTGCCTTGCCTAAGTATTAAAGAAGATGTAAGACCTGGAATACAGCATTTATAAATATCCCAGAAATGCCGCCTGATCAGTGTACAGAAAATCCATAACTGGGAATAAGATATGCTTTGGAATCTCAAATGATACATTGGTCCCTTGGATAGAGCTGCGGAGAATCTGTAGCAATTGCGTCTCCACATGCTTCATGTATTAAATATGCAAAAACTGTATGACTCTTTAGCTTAACTTCTATTGATAAGGAGTATTTTTACAAGTCAAAAGAACTCTTCTAATACAATTTGTGCTTTTTTCCCTCCTGATGAAATCTATTTATTTACTTATTTACTTACTTAGGTATTTGCCAACTGTTCCTCTTTAGTCACACAGTGTATTATCACTCATGATTAGATGCAGGCCCGCAGATTTCTACTTTGATGACAAACCTAACCCTCTCTTGTGGATAAATAACTGCCGAAAGTCAGGAAAACTTTACTCTTGAAGTAGCAAAGAGTGCTAGTGTTCTACCTATATATTTTTTCAATGATTAGAAAGAGGGACTATTCAAAGTTGGTAGGGGTGGAAGGGGTCTGGATGATAGTAGAGAGAAAAAAAAGGTTTCTTCACCACTATCACACTAACTCATAAATAGTACAATTTCTAAAATTAAAATATGTTGATTCTTTTGGAGCCTTTATAAAATATACCTATTCAGTTTGGATTTTTAGCTCAAATTTTTTTTTTCACTCTTTGCCCATCGGAGAAATGAGGTATAGCTTCTCCAAGCCAAGAAGCATGTGCTACCATATTTATGATATGCATCCATGTATTGAGAGAGTCAGTTCTTAGGTAGGTTGATAAGAAGTCCACGGTCCCTGAGGAGAAAGGGGTCTGGAGATCTTGAAGAGGAGAAAATGACAAGTGTTTTTTTCTTTAAGCCCAGTGCTGATGATTATACAACAAAACAACTCATCTTGCTCAAGGATATGTTCTTCCTTAAACTTTGTATCAGCGATTATGTAACAACAAGGTAGCCTACTTGAGGACATGTTTTTCCTTCTTGAGAACCTTTTGACTAATCCTGTCATCTTAAAATGTAAATTGTGGGAATGGGTTTGGGAAGATCTTTCTATTGTTAGTTCTATTCCTGTCATCTTAAAATGTATATTGTTGGAATGGGTCTGGTAAGACCCTTATATATGAACCGTGAACTTCCAGATATTCAAGCAGGTTTTAGAAAAGGCAGAGGCACCAGAGATCAAATTGCCAACATCCGCTGGATCATGGAGAAAGCAAGAGAGTTCCAGAAAAACATCTATTTCTGCTTCATTGACTATGCCAAAGCCTTTGACGGTGTGGATCACAATAACCTGTGGAACATTCTGAAAGAGATGGGAATACCAGACCACCTGACCTGCCTCTTGAGAAACCTGTATGCAGGTCAGGAAGCAACAGTTAGAACTGGACATGGAACAACAGACTGGTTCCAAATAGGAAAAGGAGTACGTCAATGTTGTATATTGTCATCCTGCTTATTTAACTTATATGTAGAGTACATTATGAGGAACGCTGGGCTAGAAAAAGCACAAGCTGGAATCAAGATTGCCAGGAGAAATATCAATAACCTCAGATATATGCAGATGACACTACCCTTATGGCAGAAAGTGAAGAGGAACTCAAAAGCTTCTTGATGAAAGTGAAAGAGGAGAGTGAAAAGGTTGGCTTGAAGCTTAACATTCAGAAAACAAAGATCATGGCATCTGGTCCCATCACTTCATGGGAAATAGATGGGGAAATAGTGGAAACAGTGTCAGACTTTATTGTTTTGGGCTCAAAATCACTGTGGATGCTGATTGTAGCCATGAAATTAAAAGACGCTTACTCCTTGGAAGGAAAGTTATGACCAACCTAGATAGTATATTAAAAAGCAGAGACATTACTTGCCAACAAAGGTTTATCTAGTCAAGGCTATGGTTTTTCCAGTGGTCATGTATGGATGTGAGAGTTGGACTGTGAAGAAAGCTGATCACCGAAGAATTGATGCTTTTGAACTGTGGTGCTGGAGAAGACTCTTGAGAGTCCCTTGGACTGCAAGGAGATCCAACCAGTCCATTCTAAAGGAGATCAATCCTGGGTGTTCATTGGAAGGACTGAAAGCTGAAACTCCACTACTTTGGCCACCTCATACGAAGCGTTGACTCACTGGAAAATAGTCTGATGCTGGGAGGGATTGGGGGTGGGAGGAGAAGGGGACGACAGAGAATGAGATGGCTGGATGGCATCACCGACTCAATGGACATGAGTTTGAGTGAAATCCAGGAATTGGTGATGGACATGGAGGCCTGGCATTCTGTGATTCATGGGGTCGCAAAGAGTCGGACACGACTGAGCGACTGAACTGAACTGAACTGAAGACCCTTATAATCCTGAGACATTCTTTTGATTTACTGTAATAACCAACTGAAAGTGTATAGCTCTCTTGCTAAGACTACCAAGTGGAGCATTCTCCATACCCCTTCTGATGTCTATGTCAGAAGCTTTCTCTATCCCTTTTTATACTTTAATAAAACTCTGTCTACACAAAAGATCTTGAGTGTTCAAGCCTGGTCCCTGATCCTGAAGCTAAATCTTCTTTGGAGATCATGAATCTGACATTGTTCACCATAAGCGTACAGCTTATAGATGCAATTTCTAGCTTACGTTCTGCATATGGAGGTATCAAAACTACACAAAAAAAAAAGAGGAAAATACATACCAAAAAATATACTGAGATCTGGAGCAGCTTTGCCTCATGCCCCAAACTGGCAAGGATTCAATTAGTTCTCTAATCTAAACTCCCTTGAGCTGCCCAATGGAGAGAAAACCATTAACTGATGCTTGTAAACAAAGAAGTAGTACAGAGAGTGATTTTTTGATAGGATGGCAGTTAGACATGAGTTACAATATCCCTTCACAGGGACTAAACTGCCCCAGCAGGGCTATAATGTATCAGCTCCTTGCAGGTGACACCGGTAAGTGTGGAGCATCACCTGCAGGGGTGCTCTAAGCTCCTGGTGCCTTGTAAGCTGAGTGAACAAAGAGGCTTTGGAAGCAAGGCATGAGGTCTGACAAACTAGACCTGGATCTCTTTCTCTTCTATCCAAAATGAGAGACGATTTGCTTTAAATGGAAACTAAGTAAAAGGAAGAGAAGGCTGTGGCCTCAAACCCTCAGCTCAATGTTAAGTGCTTGAGAAGTTTCAACAGACTTGTCAACATGAAACAATCATGGAACACACAACCCAGAACACAATTAGGTACACACAAATTGACTCTGTCTAAACACCAAGACGGAGAAGGCAATGGCAAGCCACTCCAGTACTCTTGCCTAGAAAATCCCACGGACAGAGGAGCCTGGAAGGCTGAGTCAGACACGACTGAGCGACTTCACTTTCACTTTTCACTTTCATGCATTGGAGAAGGAAATGGCAACCCACTCCAGTGTTCTTGCCTGGAGAATCCCAGGGACGGGGTAGCGTGGTGGGCTGCCGTCTATGGGGTCGCACAGAGTCGGACACAACTGAAGCGACTTAGCAGCAGCAGCAGCAGCAAACACCAAGAGCCAGTTTAGTCCTCAAACTTGAATGGGTTTCAGAGTCATCTGAAGGCCTTTCTTAAATCACGAAGGCTGGGCCATACCCCTAGCATTTCTGATTTGAGAGGTGATTGAATGGTCTGGTTTCTGATTCTCTGACTAAGCATGTGCTTTTCTAAAAAGCTTCCAGGTAAATATTAATTCTTTGGTCCTGGGCACCACACTTTGGATAACTACTATATCAGCAGCAGTCACATCACCTGGGAGCTTATTAGGATCTCGGGCCCCATCCCAGATCCAGTGAAGCAGAATCTGCATTCTGGCAAAATTCCCATGTGATCTCTGCATGTTAATGTTTGAGATGCGCTGCTGTGGGTCAGCGGCTCTCCATCTTGTTGCATATTTGAATCGTGGCCATTCACAAAAATACAGATGTCTAGTGTTTCCCCTCGGAGAAGGCAATGGCCAGCCACTGCAGTACTCTTGCCTAGAAAATCCCATGGATGGAGGAGCCTTGTAGGCTGCATTCCGTGGGGTCACTAAGGGTCAGATATGACTGAGTGACTTCACTTTCACTTTTCACTTTCACACATTGAGAAGGAAATGGCAACCCACTCCGGTGTTCTTGCCTGGAGAATCCCAGGGACGGGGAAGCCTGGTGGGTTTCCATCTATGGGGTCACACAGAGTCAGACACGACTGAAGTGACTTAGCAGCAGCAGCAGTGTTTCCCCTAGCTACCTCCAGAGACTCTGATTTGATGGGTTTGTGGTAAGGCCCAGGCATCAGTACACTGAAAAGATACCAGATGATTCTATCATATAGCAGAGTTTAGAACCACTGGGCCAGATGACAAACTTTACAGATTCTCTATCCTGAAGGGAGATAGGGTTTGGAAGAGAGAGGTCATTTTACTTGCTGCCTCCTCTGCCGAGACCACTTCTTTCTTCATCTTCACCTATGTGACTCCTGAAGAATCAGGGCCAGGCTCAAGTGTTACTTCCTTGGAGGATTTGGCTCTGATGACTCTGAAATTACTGTCTTCACACATCACTATTGTATTCCCTTTGTCCTGTTATCTTAACACTCATGCATGTATAAGCTATCTTTTCATTTTAGGCATTTTAATATTGTTTCTCTATCACCAGAGAAGGGACCTTAATCAGCTTTGGTCACAGTGCCTAAGAAAGTGTCTTGCACATAGTAAGCAATCAACAAATATTTGTGAAAGGAGAGCAAAAAATATTTTGGAGAAGATCACTGAGTTATCACCATTTTAAAAGATCCATTCAACCTCTAGTGAACATGTATTTTGGGCAGATGTTCTCAGGATAGAAGCAAGCAGTGTGCTCTTTTTCACTTCAAGATCTTGAAAGATACTTGATAATATGACATTTCACTACGCTTTTTAGGGTAGGGTGTTCTTCAGAATACATTGCTAGTTCTTTCTCTAACTTATTTAGAATTTATAACCTACCCATTTCTAACAGGAATTGAGTCAGCTCATTGATAATGGTATGGCTTGAGGCTCCTTGCTGATGGTTCCAGAAACTTCCAGGGAAAAGTTTTCTCAGTAATTTCAGTTTTTACTTCATACAAGCATAAATCAGGGGCTGGAGTGCAGAACTAGATCTGATTTACTGTAAAACACTGCAGAGTAAATTGGTGAGCTAGAATGCCAAGAGGCATGATGAATACGGATTTTTATCTCATTTATTCTACCCCCTGTCCATCTGTTTTGGCTCCTCATCTTCAGTTGTTGAAATGAAAATGTATTTAATTGCTCTTTCAAGGGCTCATAATTCCATTTTATGTCTCTGTGTCCAAAGGTCTGTTATTATACTATGTCTTATGGTCTCTGTATTTGCTTTTGGGGGAACAAAGTACAAGCACATTTCCATAAGTGAAGGCTAAGTTTTATAGTATGCTCCAAGTAATATACTAACACATATCCAAATGGGTCAGAAAGACTTATGAATATGACAGCTATGGGGTTTTTTCAAAGCTTCTGTACAAGTCTAGTTCATGCAGTTATAAGATAAACACATGGGGAAATGTGCCCTTTACATAATGGTTTGCTAATTTTATCCCGACACAAAAATATTTAACTTACACCACAAGCTACTTTCATTTGTCCTCAAAAAGTCTGAAACGTCTGGCAACAAACACTGGAAATGGGATGCAAATTAAAACCACATTTAATTCAGTATGATAGAGAAGATCTGAAGTGTGTATAGAGACAAGGAATATTCACATTACATAAACATTGTTCTTTGATAAGGGTGCAGTAACTACTCATAACACCTATCATATAATCAAGATCCCTAAGGAACCTCTCCAAACCATTCTCCTATTCAGCAATAGAGATAAGGTTATAAAATGAGATTCTGCCTGAAATGCATGGGAGCAAAAGCAAATATTTTAAGACTATGATTATATTTTACACGACTAAATGTTTCTGAGGCTTTGCCTATGAAAGTGTCAGGATAAATTTGTGTCTAATATTAACAAATGCAGTACTAAATTCAGATTGTTATAGCTGGGCACATGTAAGGGGCAAATCATGCAGCTGAAATTACAGATCGTTCCGTTAGCAATTAGTACAAAATACTGCATTTCTACTAGAGTCCCTCATGCATAATAAGCACCGGCTTACTGTCACAAAAAATTCACCCACTACATCCAAAGCAAATAATCTGAAGCTGAAATGAGAGCACTGCATATTTTTAAAAAGGCCAAACCTATTAACCAATTTTAGGTAAAGATACACAAACTGTCCACTCTAAGCAAATAGGGATAAAATGAGTAAATACACATTTCTAACAAAAGGAAAAAGCTGTGTGTTAATGTGTGTTTTAATTTAATTTTTCTATATAAAGGCCATTGATTGTCTCTTGTATATGGATTAAAAATTCTTTTTAATTTATTTATTTGGCTGTGCTGGGTCTTAGTTGCAGCACTTGGGATCTTTCAGTTGCAGCACATAGCTTTGTGCATGTGGGAGCTAGTTCCTTGACCAGGGACTGAACTCGGGACCCCTGACTTGGGAGCATGGAGTCTTAGACATTGGACCACCAGGAAAGTTTCTGGGTATGGATTTTATGTTTCTCTCTTTCCTCTTCAAGAACAAAGTTTTAGATTAGCATTTATTTAAGACTTATTAAATGAATTCATTATTCTATACTATTTATAGATAAATATCTTCTAAAATAAAAATGTGGCTTTAAATCCATTAAAAAGGCTTTTTCTTTTGCCTGTTAGTTCTTTGAATAGAGGGAAAGATTTTCTGTAGATTTTGGATGAGGCCAATAATTTATTCATGTGACAAGTTGTGAGGTATATTAATATTAAATAAAATTACATACATAAATATATATATAAAATAAGTTCAATATGGTTCTTGGGCTTCCCTGATAGTTCAGTTGGCAAAGAATCTGCCTGCAATGCAGGAGACCCCAGTTCAATTCCTGGGTCGGTAAGATCCGCTGGAGAAGGGATAGGCTGCCCACTCCAGTATTCTTGGGCTTCCCTTGTGGCTCAGCTGGTGAAGAATATACCTGCAATGCAGAAGACCTGGCTGGGTTCGATCCCTGGGTTGGGAAGATCCCCTGGAGAAGGGAACAGCTACCCACTCCAGTATTCTGGCTTGACGAATTCCATGGTCTGTATAGTTCATGGGGTCGCAAAGAGTCAGACATGACTGAGTGACTTTCACTTTTAGTATGGTTCAAGTATGGTACAGCTCTTCAAAAAACAAAGGGAAGCTTTGAAACTACTACTCGTAATAATGGGACAATAGCTTTTATCTACACAACATCCATTATATGGCAGACAATATGTTGTGTCTTGACTTCATTATCTCATCCAATGTTCACAGAAATTCTATGAGGTACTTTTAATGCCCTAATTTCAAAGATGAGAAAAATAGCTACAGTCACAGTGTTTAGAAATCCATAAATAATGTATTTGAAGGACTTAAAGAGAAAATATAAGGTGATTATAAAAGGGGTTTTCTGTGACTTGAAGAGCCTAGAATTAATTATTTGAAAACTCAGAATTCAGCATATCTCATCAGAAATGGAGAAGCTACACAAAACATCATGCTTTTGAAAAAAATGGTAAAATGATAACCATGATAATAAGAATGGCTAGAATTTACTGAAATCTATTATGCTTAGACTTGTCACCTAATGCACAAGGATTTTATGGATAGTGAAATGAGACTTAGAAAAGTTAACAAATCAATTGTCACACAACTTTCATGTGGCCAGCCAGAATTCAAAGCTTCTATAAACACTTCATAATAGCATGCTTCCTTGCATTAGGAGATGGTCTTTTTCAGGGACACCATAAAATAGCAGAAGATGACTAGACTATCTCATTTATAAGACTTCTAACTTTAAGATAATGTGATCAATTTTTCTTCAAGGTTAATAAACTTCCTGGATCTTGCAGAGTGAAAATTGTAATCATTTACTCACAAAGTCTGACTGAAAATTAAATAGTGATCCACCTCTTCTGTATGACAGTTCAACAATACAACTCCTTAATCTATTAATGGAATGGCTTTTTCAACGTGATACACAAACTGCTGAGACTTGACAGCCAGTAAGAAAATCATCTGGAATCAATGATAGTTGCTGTTCTACATTTTTGGCCTGAACGTAGGTCAAGGACACTGGCAACAAGAAACTCAAAACATGTTTCTCAAACAAAATAGGTGTTAGAAAGGTGAAAGGAGGGTGAACAGAAATTACTTTTATAGCTACTCTGATGCCTAGATTTGAAAAACATGCCCTGGTTTAGAATTACAGAAAACTATAGTAGACATGTAGGTGTGTGATCAGTCATGTTCCACTCTTTGCAACCCCATGGACTGTAGCCCACCAGGCTCCGCTGTCCATGGAATTTCCCAGACAAAAATAATAGAGTGGGTTGCCATTTCCTACTCTAGGGGACCTTCCCAATCCAGGGATCAAACCCATGTCTCTTGTGTTTCCTGCATTGGCAGCCAGATTCTTTGCCACTGTGCCATATTGGCCTTTGAATAGGACTTAGGACTTGGGGATTAAATAGAGACAGATAGAGGATGGCATGTAAAAGGCTAGGATGGAGGGTGATCAAAAGTCTAACAAACAAAAACCTCATTCATTCAATAGCAAATGAAGGTCAACTGATGGTTTTTCATCATCTTTCATTATAGAAAGTCTCATTTTCTTTACAGTGATCAACCACTTTCACTATTTTGTTCCTGTTCTCATATATAGGGAACACATATACTAACTTGTATTAGTAATCATCTTTGAGTATAAGAGTACTGCAGTGCTCTAGTGATAATATATAAAGGCCTCTGCATTATTCTGATAGATTCTTGCTAACAACTGGTTATTAAAAGTAATAGTCTAAATAAAATAACTAACACAAAGATCTACTGTATAGCACAGGGAATTATACTCAACAATAACCTGTAAGGGAAAATAATGAAAAAGATTCATATTTTATATGTAATTTATATATATATATATATAAACTGAATCACGGGCTTCCATGGTGGCTCAGTAGTAAAGAATCTGCCTGAAAAGCAGGAGATGCAGGTTTAATCCCTGGGTTGGGAAGATCCCCTGGAGAAAGAAATGGCAACCCACTCTAGTATTCTTGCCTGGGAAATCCCATGGACAGAGAGGCCTGGTGGACTATAGTCCATGGGGGTCTCAAAAGATCTGGACATGACTTAGTGTCTAAACAACGACAATAAACTGAAGCACTGTGCTGTACACCTGAAACTAACTTGACATTGTAAATCAACAACACTTCAATAAAATAAAAAAAGACAACAATCTATATAAAGACATTACTTTGCCAACCAAGGCCTGTCTAGTCAAGGCTATGGTTTTTCCATATGTACGGATGTGAGAGTTGGACTGTGAAGAAAGCTGATCGCCAAAGAATTGATACTTTTGAACTGTGGTGTTGGAGAAGACTCTTGAGAGTCCCTTGGACTGCACGGAGATCAAACCAGTCAGTCCTAAAGGAAATCAACCCTGAATACTCTTTGGAAGTACTGATGCTGAAGTTCCAATACTTTGGATACCTGATGCAAAGGGCCGATTCATTGGAAAAGACCCTGATGTCGGTCAAGATTGAAGGCAGGAGGAGAGGGGGATGACAGAGGACCAGATGGTTGGATGGCATCACTGACTCAACAGATATGAGCTGAGAAGTTCTGAGAGTTGGTGAAGGACAGGGAAGCCTGGTGTGCTGCTGTCCATGGGGTTGCAAAGAGTCTGACACAACTGAATGACTGAACAACAGCAAGACTAAAGTAGGAAAAACTTCAAAACTTGGGTTTTACCAAGTGTCTGGAAAGGGCGTAGTTTACAGAGTTAGTGTGTTATAATACTTAGCTAGGCTTACCTTATGAGGTAAAAACATAGTTCATGATTGCTTTTGCAATGTTAGCAAGCAAAGCATCATCTTAAATTTTATATATAAGATAATTTGTGACTATAAATAAGTGCTGATATATTCCTAATATTTCATACATATTGAATACAAATAGAAAGCATCAATTTGATATTTATAAAATATTTCAGGCACTCTTTATGGAATGACATCTTGCTAACAGCTGCTGCTGCTGCTGCGTCACTTCAGTCGTGTCCGACTCTGTGTGACCCCATAGACAGAAGCCCACTAGGCTCCCCCATCCCTGGGATTCTCCAGGCAAGAACACTGGAGTGGGTTGCCATTTCCTTCTCCAATGTGTGAAAGTGAAAAGTGAAAGTGAAGTCGCTCAGTCGTGTCTGACCCTTAGCGACCCCACGGACTGCAGCCTACCAGGCTCCTCCATCCATGGGATTTTCTAGGCAATAGTACTGGAGTGGCTTGCCATTGCCTTCTCCGTGCTAACAGCTACTAATTTTAATTTCTATTCTTTAGGAAAGTAATATATTTTACTACACCACTCATAATCTATTTTGAACATCACATGAGTTGTTTAGTGTTAACTACTAGTCTAGACTCTTGTGACCCCATGGGCTGTAGTCGACCAGGCTCCTCTGTCCATTGAATTCCCCAGGCAAGAATACTGGAGTGGGTTGCCACTCCCTTCTCCAAGGGATCTTCCCATCCCAGGGATCGAACCTGGGTCTCCTGCATTGCAGATTCTTTACCACCTGAGCCACCAGGGGAGCCCCAAATAGGACATAAACAGATCCAAATTTTGTGTTTCCCAATATAAAACTTTACTCTTAAATAAACAATGGTTTTCTTGCTCAGACTCAAGGCAGGTGGTTGGTTTCATTTTATAAAATGACATGTAAATTATGCATGAGGCTGAAAGAAGAGGTTGGATTTGTATTAACCTAACTCACTAAGGGGAGAAGGCAATAGCACCCTACTCCAGTACTCTTGCCTGGAAAATCCCATGGATGGAGGAGCCTCGTAGGCTGCAGTCCATGGGGTCGCTGGAGTCAGACACGACTGAGTGACTTCACTTTCACTTTTCACTTTCATGCATTGGAGAAGGAGATGGGAACCCACTCCAGTGTTCTTGCCTGGAGAATCCCAGGGATGGGGGAGCCTGCTGGGCTGCCATCTATGGGGTCGCACAGAGTCGGACACGACTGAAGTGACGCAGCAGCAGCAGCAACTCACTAAGGAGAGGCTCTCATTTGGGAAGTCCAATAAGATCTATTCAGAACTCATCAGCCTTTAAAAGGAAGAACACATTGCAGAGCTGTCTCCAATTAGTCTCATTAGGGAAAAAAAAACACAAAGGCCTTGAAGAAATCTAGTGCCAGTTAATGTGTCTTTTCACCTGCATTTAGGGACTGCAAGGACTTGGCAATCTCTGATTAATAAGAATCTACCATAACTACCACATTGTTTTAAATCTTAGAGAGTCTCAATGGTTAGCAGAGGAAAAAAAATGTATTTACCTATTGACTTTACATATATTAAATTTTTTTCATTTTATTTTTTTAGCCCATCTTATCTTTATTCTTTCTTGAGGGAATATGTGCTTTAAGCCCAGAAGAAGTAAATGAATAATGAACTGAATTAACTAATGTTGACTGTATTGGGAAAACCACGTTTGCTCTTTGTGTCTCAGATTAACAGTCAGCGGAGAGGTCAAGAAATTAATATTTGCAAGACAGCTGCTGCTGCTGCTAAGTTGCTTCAGTTGTGTCTGACTCTGTGCAACCCCATGGACTGCAGCCTACCAGGCTCCTCCGTCCATGGGATTTTCCAGGCAAGAGTACTGGAATGGGGTGCCATTGCCTTCTCCTTGCAAGACAGACCTATGTTCAAACCACAACTCTGTTGAAAAGTCAGGGTGAACCTTGGAAAGGTGACTTAAATCATCTAAATTCAGGTTTTTAAAAATCACACACTGGACATAACAACATGTGGGGATGTTGCAAGAATTAAGTGCTTACCATCACTTCTGATAAATGGTAGTCTCTCAATATGGGTGAACTGCTAAAGAATTGAACCATGTGGGGTGAAAGGAGCTTTAGGGGATGCCTGAGATTGAAGACAGACACAATGGTTAGGTATGCTTGAGTATTAGTTGGCTTGGTGGGGTTGATAATGTTGGTAGGTTGAATCTGGATAATTATGAGAAATTCTGGTATCTCCTAAAAAGGGTACAGATTATTTGTGTAAATTCTTCATGATAGTAATGGAATGTCCCTACATAAAAAAACCTGTGTCCTGCAAGAAATTCACTACTATATTTTGAATCCAATAAAACCCTACCTTTCTTGTAGTTGTTTAGTTGGTAAGTCATGTCTGACTTTTTTGCAACACCATGGACTGTAGCCTTCCAGGTTCCTCTGTTGGATTTCCCAGGCAGGAATACTGGAGTGGATTGCCATTTCCCTCTCCAGGGAATCTTTTTGACCCAGGAATTGAACCTATGACTTTTACAATGGCAGGTGGATTCTTTACCACTGAGTCATCAGAAAATTCTGAAACCCCAGCTTGCTCACTGGCAATTATCTGTGCCAGCTACTAGTTTGTTTTTTTTTTTTTGAAAAGTAGGTGGTCAAGGAAAGCTCTTTCATGATTTCTGCATTTTCTGTCTTCTTTACAGCACAATTTAAAATTATTTGCTAAATAAATTAAGAGCATAAACTATACAGGGAATATATAAATTCTTTCCAACAATATGCAGCTCACCTGAGATACTACAATGATCATGCATAGGTCATGCCTAGGTAATTTATTTGTTAAATAAATTAAGAGCATAAGCAATAGTTAGAACCAGACATGGAACAACAGACTGATTCCAAATTTGGAAAGAAGTACGTCAAGGCTGTATGTTGTCACCCTGCTTAAATTTAACTTACATGTAGAGTACATTAGGTGAAATGCCAGGCTGGGTGAAGCACAAGCTGGAATCAAGATTGCTGGGAGAAATGTCAATAACCTCAGATATGCATATGACACCACCCTTATGGCAGAAAGCAAAGAACTAAAGAGCCTCTTGATGAAAGTGAGAGAGGATAGTGAAAAAGTTGGTTTAAAACTCAACATCAAAATACTAAGATTATGACATCTTGTTCCATCACTTCATGGCAAATAGATGGGGAAAGAATGGAAATAGTGACAGATTTTCTCTTCTTGGGCTCCAAAATCACTGCAGATGGTGACTGCAGCCATGAAATTAGAAGATGCTTACTCCTTGGAAGCAAAGCTATGACAAACCTAGACAGCGTATTCAAAAGCAGAGACATTACTATGCTGACAAAGGTCCATCTAGTCAAAGTTATGGTTTTTCCAGTAGTCATATATGGATGTGAGAGTTGGACTATAAAGAAAGCTGATCACCAAAGAAGTGATGCTTCTCAAACATGGTGTTGGAGAAGACTCCTGAAAGTCCTTTGGACTGCAAGGAGATCCAACCAGTCCATCCTAAAGAAAATCAGTATTGAATATTCAATGGAAGGACTGATGCTGAAGCTGAAACTCCAATACTTTGGCCACCTGATGCGAAGCTCTGACTCATTGGAAAAGACCCTGATGCTGGGAAAGACTGAAGGTGGGAGGAGAAGGGGACGACAGAGGATGAGCTGACTCAATGGCATCACTGACTTGATGGACATGAGTTTCAGGAAGCTCTTGGAGTTGGTGAAGGACAGGAAATCCTGTCATGCTGCAGTCCATGGGGACACAGAGTCAGATGGTGACTGTGCGATTGAACTCACTGACTGAAGAGCATAAACTCTACAGGGAGTACATAAATTCTACCAATATGTGACTCACTTGAGATACTGCAATGATCGTTTCCTGGTGCATTTGTTTTTAAATATATACATCTACGATGTGGGTGAAATTAAACTGTGTTTTCTAAAGAGTCAGCCAAAGAGAGAAGAACTAACTGTATGATACATGCTAATAATGATTTGAGTTTTAACTTATTTCTCTCAAATGTGACAAACATCTTATTTTTATAGTCAGCACAGATTAACAGCACTATTTTATCTCTTTTCTTCATTGAAGTAACATGGTCTCCAGGCTCTGAAGAAGGTTTTATTTGTTCTAGAGGACACTTTTCTTACTGCATAAATACTCTTTTACCAGAATCAAGCTACTTCATCCACTCTTACTCATGGGCATTATAAAATTCTACTATAGTCACATGTGACAA
Source organism: Moschus berezovskii (assembly GCF_049115385.1). Lineage (NCBI taxonomy): Eukaryota > Metazoa > Chordata > Mammalia > Artiodactyla > Moschidae > Moschus > Moschus berezovskii. The sequence goes on along the minus strand of NC_142469.1, from coordinate 74,625,180 downwards.
AACAGGACCAGCAGATCAATGTACTAGGGGAATCCATTCTTTGGTTTCTTGCTCTGTTAGCTTAAGGATTTAGAAAGAAGGAAAGGAAGAAGTAAAACTGTCACTATTTGCAGATTACATGATGCTTTATATAGAAAATCCTAAAGGCACTGCCAAAAAACTATTTGAACTCATCAATGAATTCAGTTAAGTGGCAGAATGCAAAATTAACATCCAGAAATCTGTTTTGTTTCTGTACCCTAAAGACAAACTATGAGAAGAGATATTAAGAAAACAATCCCATTTACAAATGCATCAAAAAGAATAAATCTAAAGAGATAAAAGGCTTTTACTTGTAAAACTATAAAACACTGATTAAAAAAAAAGTGAAGACAGCACAAAAAATGGAAAGATATACTGTGCTTATGGATTGGAAGAATAAATATGGCTTAAATGACCATACTACTCAAGGCAATCTACAGATTCAATGCAATCCCTATCAAAATACAATGGTATTTTCCACAGAATTAGAACAAATAATTATGAAATTTGTATGGAAAAACAAAAGACTCCAAAGGGCCAATATAATTTTGTGAAAGAAAAGAGGTGGAGGTATCATGCTCCCTGACTTTAGACTATACTACAGAGCTACACTTATCAAAAGAATATGGTATTGGTACAAAAACATACATATAAATCAATGGAACAAGATAGAAAGCAAACAAATCATGAACTCACAGAAAAAGATCAGATCTTTCCGATCTTACCCCTAGAAAATTAATTAATTAAAAATTCAAGGTCTGTTAGATTAGCATTTAGGTTATGAATATATATTATTTAGTTTAATATTTCCATGTTTATAGTTAACTTTAATAACAATATTAAAACTAGTTGTATTATACTGGAAGTCCATGCAATTATCATTAAAATATGCCATTTTACTTGAGAAGAGTGAATATGTATATATCAATAACTGAATATGATAATGGAAATGTATATTACATATTACATTTTATCTCTCTCCTCCCATCAAACTTGACATTTATGTTTATTTTAAATGCAATATGAAATAGACAGAAAAGAAGAAGTTTAAAAATTATATTCCCAAATATACCCAGTCTTTACTTTTTGGCAGATCTAAAAAGCCAGGCTTAGCTTTTGAGGTAACTCATAAAATTAGAACACAAACAAAAATTCTAGTGAAAATGACATTTAGCTTCAGACACACACAAGATGTTAAAACCAGAAATACAAGTATATGTAAATACACTAAAATATGTAAATATTGAAATAAAAAGTACTTAAATAATTTCTACTTATATTTGTTAGAAAGAATTAGACCAATATTGTAAATTTCCTCAAAGAATATACCACAGTATAATGGTCCTCCCTATATTTATAAATAACCTTTTTAGATTTTCTAAGATCTAAGAATTCTATTTATTACTGATAGTTGATGTACACTCAGGATGGCATTACTGAATCCAGAAGCAGTTATTGAAACAAAGGAAAACATGCGAGTAGAAACCCTTGAGTTCATTGTCAATGCTTCCAGGTTCTGTAGTGCAAGAGAAAGTTAAGAAAGATGCCCATGGATTTCTGTAAACTCAGAAAAGCCAGTTGTACTTCAAGGCTTAAAGTGCCTGTCCATTTGATTACAAATTCAAGAGGATTCTAAAAAAATTTAACAAACCCAGACCTTTAATCTGTCACAAAGGCAATGTCAGCTTTAGGTAAAACTGCAAACTCTTAGATGGGCAAAATAAAATAGAATCTGCCTCCGGGAACTTTGCTGGAGGTCTTCAATGAACTGACTAAAGCATGCTGAGGATTTTCTCAGCTGTTCTTGGCTCAGCAGGATGGAGACAAAAACAGCAGGCAAACAGCAGAAGGTGGACAGACAGTGTCAGGAAGAGTAGCAGTAGCTATTGAAAAACAAGGGAAACACTAGCTATTGAAAAATAAGAAAAAAAAATCAGTCTTTCTCACTGGAAATGAGATAAAAATGGAACCAAGCCCCCAGAACCAATAATCAAGTTAGTATACGTACAAACACACTCCATGCCCTCACGCGCATGCCCCTGTTCACAGCCGTCACACTTCGGCCCCGTGGCTCCCGGTCGGCATGTGCAGATCCCCGTGACAGGGTCACAGGGGACAGGCAGTGAGCCATGGGGGTCACACTCACATTCTTGGCAGGAGCCTCCAAGGCTGCTTGGGTTGCCGGTATAGCCGGGGGCACACCTGAATTTAAACAGTGACAATGAAAAGGAGATAAGTAATAAGTCATGTCTCAAAACTGTTGTGTGTGTGTTCTGAATGAAACAAAATTGATAGCAAAAGTCAACAGATCAGGGGTTAACAAATTTTTCCTGCAAAGAGCTAGATAGTAAACATTGCAGGCTTTGTAGGTCAAGAAGCAAAATCAAACTCATGCAGTGAAAGATAGAGAAATTTTCAAATACTTTTGGCTGAAGGAATTCAAATCAGAATATTAATCAAGTATAAATTGCTTTATAATAATCTACTAACGGAAACTGATGAGAAGAATGGGATTCTTGTCGAGGTATCAAATTTACATGCATGGGTGCAAAGTCACTTCAGTCATGTCCAACTCTGTGTGACCCCATGGACTGTAGACCACCAGGCTCCTCTGTCCATGGAATTCTTCAGGCAAGAAGTGCTGTTTCCTTCTCCACAAATTTACATAACTGGGTCTAAATATTTAGTGTTCTCTATTAGCTAAGTCTCCCTGTAACAAGCATTCACAGCTTGTGTGCCATACAGAAATAGGCAATGGGCCAAATTGTGTGGTCCAGTTTGCCCACTACTGCTCTAGATTACAAAAAAATTTTTTTGAAGTCTTCATTTTAAAATTAGAAATGAATAAAAATTTACATTGACTCCTGGGCTTACCTAGATGCATTCATTTTAGGGATCAAAATGACCAAATAATTCAAATTTTACTAATGAGAAAAAGGAAGCAAGTGGTAATAAATAGCTACATTTTCAATTTAATTCTTTCCTTTCAATCACATCTTTCTCAAGATATATTTTTTATTGTGTCTCTCTGGAAGTGGATTATTTGATGTAAATAAAATATGTAATACCAACTTGAGAAATTCTAAAGGAAATCCAACTGAATGAACCCCAAATGCCAACTGTTGATCAATCTTCTACCCTTCAGTGAGACAATTTATTTAAGTATATGTTGGTTATGTTACTGTAAGTTTGTGTGCTAAGTTGCTTCAGTTGTGTCTGTTTGAAACCCCATGGACTGTAGCCCACCAGATTTCTCTGTCCATGGGATTCTCCAGGAAAGAATACTAGAGTGGGTTGCCATGCCCTTCTCCAGGGGATCTTCACGACCCAGCGATCAAACCCCACGTCTCTTAAGGCTCCTGCACTGGCAGGCAGGGTCTTTACCAGTAGCACTACCTGGGAAGCCCAAGTAAGTTGGGTAACTTTTAAGAGATGCTGACAAGACTATATGCTCTGATTTACCAAGGATGGTCCCGGATTGCCTGTTGTCCTGGCTTAACTGTTAAAAACACAGAGTCTCTCAGTTTCCTGGATAGCACAATAAATTATATACATGTAGTTCAGCCTAAATATAATCAACAGCTAGCAAAGTAATGCTCAAAATTCTCCAAGCCAGGCTTCAACAGTACATGAACTGTGAACTTCCAGAAGTTCAAGCTGGATTTAGAAAAGGCAGAGGAAGCAGAGATCAAATTACCATCAGTTGGATCATCGAAAAAGCAGAAGAGTTCCAGAAAAACATCTAATTCTGCTTTATTAACTATGCCAAGGCCTTTGACTGTATGGATCACCACAAACTGTGGAAAATTCTCCAAGAGATGGGAATACCAGACCACCTGACCTGCCTCCTGAGAAATCTGTATGCTGGTCAAGAAGCAACATGGAACAACAGACTGGATCCAAATTGGGAAGGGAGTATGTCAAGGTTGTATATTGTTCAGTTTAGTTCAGTTGCTCAGTGGTGTCCGACTCTTTGCGACCGCATGAATCACAGCACGCCAGGCCTCCCTGTCCATCACCAACTCCCGGAGTTCACTCAAACTCATGTGTATCTAGTCGGTGATGCCATCCAGCCATCTCATCCTCTGTCATCCCCTTATCCTCCTGCCCCCAATCCCTCCCAGCATCAGAGTCTTTTCCAGTGAGTCAACTCTTCGCATGAGATGGCCAAAGTATTGGAGTTTCAGTTTTAGCATCAGTCCCTCCAAAACACCCAGGACTGATCTCCTTTAAATGGACTGGTTGGATCTCCTTGCAGTCCAAGGGACCCTCAAGAGCCTTCTCCAACACCACAGTTCAAAAGCATCAATTCTTCGGCGATCAGCTTTCTTCACAGTCCAACTCTCACATCCATACATGACCACTGGAAAAACCATAGCCTTGACTAGACGGACCTTGGTTGGCAAAGTAATGTCTTTGCTTTTTAATATGCTATCTAGGTTGGTCATAACTTTCCTTCCAAGGAGTAAGCGTCTTTTAATTTCATGGCTGCAATCAGCATCTGCAGTGATTTTGGAGCCCCCCAGATAAAGTCTGACACTGTTTCCACTGTTTCCCATCTATTTCCCATGAAGTGATGGGAGATGCCATGATCTTAGTTTTCTGAATGTTGAGCTTCGAGCCAACCTTTTCACGTTCCTCTTTCACTTTCATCAAGAGGCTTTTTAGTTCCTCTTCACTTTCTGCCATAAGGGTGGTGTCATCTGCATATCTGAGGTTATTGATATTTCTCCTGGCAATCTTGATTCCAGTTTGTGCTTCTTCCAGCCCAGCGTTCCTCATGATGTACTCTGCATATAAGTTAAATAAGCAGGGTGACAATATACAACCTTGACGTACTCCTTTTCCTATTTGGAACTGGTCTGTTGTTCCATGTCCAGTTCGAACTGTTGCTTCCTGACCTGCATACAGGTTTCTCAAGAGGCAGGTCAGGTGGTCTGAGATTCCCATCTCTTTCAGAATTTGGCACAGTTTATTGTGATCCACAAAGTCAAAGGCTTTGGCATAGTCAATGAAGCAGAAATAGATGTTTTTTTCGAACTCTCTTGCTTTTTCCATGATCCAGCGGATGTTGGCTATTTGATCTCTGGTGCCTCTGCCTTTTCTAAAACCAGCTTGAACATATGGAAGTTCATGGTTCACAAATTGCTAAAGCCTGGCTTGGAGAATTTTGAGCATGACTTTAATAGCGTGTGAGATGAGTGCAATTGTGTAGTAGTTTGAGCATTCTTCGGCATCGCCTTTCTTTGGGACTGGGATGAAGACTGACCTTTTCCAGTCCTGTGCTACTGCTGAGTTTTCCAAATTTGCTGGCATATTGAGTGCAGCACTTTCACAGCATCATCTTTCAGGATTTGAAATAGCTCCACTGGAATTCCATCACCTCCACTAGCTTTGTTCGTAGTGATGCTTTTTAAGGCCCGCTTGACTTCACATTCCAAGATGTCTGGCTCTAGTTCAGTGATCACACCATCGTCATTATCTTGGTTGTGAAGATCTTCTTTGTACAGCTTTTCTGTGTATTCTTGCTACCTCTTCTTAATGTCTTCTGCTTCTGTTAGGTCCACACCATTTCTGTCCTTTATCAAGCCCATCTTTGCATGAAATGTTTCCTTGGTAACTCTAATTTTCTTGAAGAGATCTCTTGCCTTTCCTATGCTATTGTTTTCCTCTATTTCTTTGCATTGATTGCTGAGGAAGGCTTTCTTATCTCTCTTTGGTATTCTTTGGAACTCTGCATTCAGATGGGTATACCTTCCCTTTTCTCCTTTGCTTTTCACTTCTCTTCTTTTCACAGCTATTTGTAAGGCCTCTTCAGACAGCCATTTTGCTTTTTTGCATTTCTTTTCCATGGGAATGGTCTTGGTCCCTGTCTCCTGTACAATGTCACAAACCTCCATCCATAGTTCATCAGGTACTCTATAAGAACTAGTCCCTTAAATTTATTTCTCATTTCCACTGTATAATCATATTGTTACCCTGCCAATTTAACTTATAGGAAGAGTACAACATGGGAAATGCTGGACTGGATGTATCACTAGCTGAAATCAGGATTGCTGGGAGCAATTTCAATAACCTCAGATATGCAGATGACACCTCCCTTATGGAAGAAAGTAAAGAAGAACTAAACAGCTTCTTGATGAAAGTGAAAGAGGAGAGTGAAACAGTTGGCTGAAAATTCAACATTCAGAAAGTTAAGATCATGGCATCTGGTCCCATCACTTCATGGAAAATAGATGAGGAAATAGTAGAAACCATGGCAGACTTTAATATTTTTGGCTGCAAAATCACTGCAAATGGTGACTGCAGCCATGAAATTAAGACGTTTGCTCCTTGGAAGAGAAGTTATGACAAACCTAGACAGTATATTAAAAAGCAGAGACATTATTTTACCAACAAAGGTCTGTCCAGTCAAAACTATGGTTTTTCCAGTAGTCATGTATGGATGTGAGAGTTGGATTATAAAGAAAGCTGAGTGCTGAAGAATTGATGCTTTTGAACCGTGGTGTCGGAAAAGACTCTTGAGAGTCCCTTGGACTGCAAGGAGATCCAACTATTTCATCCTGAAGGAAATCAGTCCTGAATATTCACTGGAAGGACTGATGCTGAAGCTGAAACTCCAATACTATGGCCACCTGATGCAAAGATCTGACTTATTGGAGAAGACCCTGATGCTGGAAAAGATTGAAGTTGGGAGGAGAAGGGGATGACAGAGGATGAGATGGCTGGATGGCATCACCGACTCAATGGGCATGAGTTTGTGTAAACTCCGGGAGTTGGTGTTGGACAGGGAGACCTGGCTTGCTGCAGTCCATGGCGTTAAAAAGAGTTGGACACAACTGAGCAACTGAACTGAACTGAAGGATGTTTGTTCAAGAGGCAAATAGAGAAGGAAGATGAGAGATAGTAGGAGATTTAATCCAAAAGTTGTAAACACTAGCCAAATAATCCTGAACCAACTTTAGTGGCCTAGGACTGTAGAAATTTGCACAGTTGACTATGAATGTTAATTCTTCCTGTGCTGGTTAGAAAAAGCAAAGTGAGAAGAAAATTATCTGTAACATTAGGTTTTTTACATTTATCATTTTAATATTTTATTTCCAATGTACTATTACAAGTGCTCAATAAAGTATCATTAAATAAGTCCACTTAAATTGTTTCTTAACATTTGCAGGTGAAAGAATTCAATTCCAAACAGGTTCAGATTGATTAAATGTTCAAAAAGTTTATTATAAGAGTAACAGAGATAAAGCATGGGTAGTGGTTTCTATGATATAGGGACACTCAAGACATTTAAGCAGCTTTAGACCTGATGAGTTTGGGCAGGTCATAAGGTGATTTAAATGATTTAAGATGCTCTCAGAAGTGAAACAAATTTATTTGGAAGGTTAGAATAAAAATTTAAGCAAGACCTTTAGTTTAATTTAGCTGAATAAAAGTAATTTTTCAGGGAAATATAGCCTGATCATTTATATGTTAGAAATGATGAATGTGGAGCTATAACAACATTCGAGAACTGCAAAAACTATTCAAGCCATTCCCATTTGATAGCCTATAACCCGCTCTTCTCTATGCTATACCAACTATCAACTCTTATTGATTAAACATTTATGGATAATAAAAATATAAATTTTCTATAATCACTCTAGCTCAGGACAATAATTGTCATTTCAGCGTACCCTTCTAATCTCTTCTATATATGTGTTTTTATAGATAGTGGAAACTCCAATTTATGAATGTAGCTATAGTATCAAACTTTTTTCATAAATTATGCCAGATAATCCTCTTGGTGTCCAGGGATGCTTTTAGTTGTCATCCTACTGGTGTTTACAGGGGGATGAAATGGATATTAGGCTAAGCATGAATACTACAGCACATTGGTGGACATGAAAAAAATATATATATATATACAAATGATGTATATATCTCTACAACAAATAGCAATATTTTGGATTTTGCCTGCTTTTAGTTATTTCATTGTTACTAATTTCTGTTGGCATGAAAATTGTGAATGTTTTATATATATACTATATATATATGCAAGTAGTGAATACTTTTTGTGTTTAGAGTTACCACATACAGAATTATTGAGAAATATAATTTGCAAATTTATAGAAACTGCATAGGACTTTATAAACATATATTTAACTATTTAGTTATCTATTTATTTCCATGGGCTTCCCAGGCAGCTCAGCTGGTAAAGAATTCTCCTGCAATGCAGGAGACCCTGCTTCAATTCCTGGGTTGGGATGTTCCCCTAGAGAAGGGATAGGCTACACACTCCAGTATTCTTGGGCTTCCCTGGTGGCTCAGATAGTAATGAAACCACCTGCAATGTGGGAGACATGGATTCGATCCTTAGGTTGGGAAGACCCCCTGAAGGAGGGCACAGCAACCCTCTCCAGTATTCTTGCCTGGAGAATTCCCATGGACAGAGGAGGCTGGCGGGCTACAGTTCATGGAGTGGTAAGGAGTCAGACACAACTGAGCTACTAAGTACATTTATTTCCATTATTAACATATCATTGATGGTTATATTAAAAGAAGATTCTTAAATGGGTGATGATAAAATTAATATTGGTTTATATTTGCAAAGAGATTCATAATTTAAGAAAGCTCATAGAATTCAGCAAAGCAGTGGGTAAGAAAGGATTCAAGCAATGGTGTGATTCCAGGTAAGTTCCAGTCTTAGACCAATCCAGGGAAAGCTCTGGAGCATAAATAATATCTCAAGATTTGTTCAGCTTTGGGGGAAAGGAGCTGGACTTTTGTATTCACACATTAGTGAGTTACTGGACCACTAGAGAAAGGGGTTGGAGTAAATCTCGGGCCTTTTTGCCTCTCCTATGGAAGAGGAGACTATGTAGGTACTCAGACAGGGTATCCTCTACATACCTGATCTTCACAATAAAGTAGGTACAACATGAACTATTCTGATATTATACATGATAAAAGTGGGACCCAGAAAAGTCCGTGGAGCTCAGTTATGTCCACAATTCTTTATAAAACTTTATATTGCTATTAATTATGCTAAAATTGTCATGTGTTTAAAGCTGATAGCTAATATTAGTTGCTCTCTATTACTTTATGAATAATAAAGCCTACTAAAATGGTGGTAATAAGTTTGAGTATCCAAGCTAGTACTGACCTTATAGAAAATAATGAATCCAGAAAGAAAATATAAATTACACTCTTCCTAGACAGTCAGTCTAGAACTGTTTATTTTTTCTCCCCACTTAACCTTTATTTTTTAAAAATTAATTTATTTTAATTGGAGGCTAATTACAATATTGTGGTAGTTTTTGCCATACATTGACATGAATCAGCCATAGGTATACATGTATCCCCCAGTCCTGAACCTCCCTTCCACCTCCCTCCCCATCCCATCCCTCTGGGTTGTCCCAGTGCACTGGCTTTGAGTGCCCTGTTTCATGCATCAAACGTGGACTGGTGATCTATTTCACATATGGTAATATACATGTTTCGATGCTATTCTCTCAAATCATCCCATCCACACCTTCTCCCACAAAGTCCAAAAGTCTGTTCTTTATATATGTGTCTTTTCTGCTGTCTTGTATATAGGGTCATCGTTACCATCTCTCAAAATTCCATATAAATGCATTAATATCCTGTACTGGTGTTTTTCTTTATGATTTACTTCACTGTGTATAATAGACTCCAGTTTCATCCACCTCATTAGAACTAACTCAAATGAGTTCTTTTTAATAGCTGAGTAATATTACATTGTGTATATGTACCGCAACTTTCTTATCCGTTCATCTGAAGATGGACATCTAGATTGCTTCCATGTCCTAGCTATTGTAAACAGTGCTGTGATGAACATTGGAGTACATGTGTCACTTTCAATTCTGGTTTCCTCAGTGTGTATGCCCAGCAGTGGGACTGCTGGGTTTTATGGCAATTCTATTTCCAGTTTTTAAAGGAATCTCCACACTGTTCTCCATACTGGCTGTCCTAGATTTCATTCCCACCAACAATGTAACAGGGTTCCCTTTTCTCCACACCCTCTCCAGAATTTATTGTTTGTAGACTTTTTGATAAGCAGCCATTCTGACTGGTGTGGGATAGTACCTCATTGTGGTTTTGATTTGCATTTCTCTGATAGTGAGCAAGGCTGAGCATCTTTTCATGTGTTTGTTAGCCAACTGTATGTCTTCTTTGGAGAAATGTCTCTTTAGTCCTTTGACCCAGGTTTTGATTGGGTCATTTATTTTTCTGGTATTGAGCTGCATGAGCTGCTTGTATATTTTTGAGATTAATTCTTTGTCACTTGCTTCATTTGCTATTATTTTCTCCCATTCTGAAAGCTGTCTTTTCATGCTGCTTATAGTTTCCTTCACTGTGAAAAAGTTTTTAAGTTTAATAAGGTCCCATTTTTTAATTTTTGCTTTTATTTCCATTACTCTGGGAGGTGGGTCATAGAGGATCCTGCTGTGATTTATGTCAGAGAGTGTTTTGCCTATGTTCTCCTCTAGGAGTTTTATAGTTTCTAGTCTTACATTTAGATCTTTAATCCATTTTGAGTTTATTTTTGTGTGCAGTGTTAAAAAGTGTTCTAGTTTCATTCTTCTACAGGTGGTTGACCAGTTTTCCCAACACTATTTGTTAAAGGGATTGTCTTTTCTCCACTGTATATTTTTGCCTCCTTTGTCACAGATAAGGTGTCCATAGGTGTGTGGATTTATCTCTGGGCTTTCTATTTTGTTGCATTGGTCTATATTTCTGTCTTTGTGCTAGTACCATACTGTTTGGAGGACTGCAGCTTTGTAGCATAGTCTGAAGTCAGGCAGGTTGATTCCCCTAGTTCCATTCTTCTTTCTCAAGATCGCTTTGGTGATTTGAGGTTTTTTTGTATTTCCATACAAATTGTGAAATTATTTGTTCTAGTTCTATGAAAAATACCATTGGTAGCTTGATAGGGATTCCACTGAATCTACAGATTGCTTTGGGTAGTATACTCCTTTTCACTATATGAATTCTTCTGATCCATGAACATGGTATATTTCTCCATCTATTTGTGTCATCTTTGATTTCTTTAATCAGTGTTTTATAGTTTTCTATATATAGGTCTTTTGTTTCTTTACATAAATTTATTCCTAGGTATTTTACTCTTTTCCTTGCAATGGTGAATGAGATTGTTTCCTTAAATTCTCTTTCTGCTTTCTCAGTGTATAGGAATGTATGGGATTTCTGTGTATTCATTTTATATCCTGCAAGTTTACGATATTCATTGATTAGCTCTAGTAATTTTCTGGTGGTGTATTTAGGGTTTTCATGTAGAGGATCATGTCATCTACAAACAATGAGAGTTTTACTTCTTTTCCAATGTGGATTCCTTTTATTTCTTTTTCTGCTCTGATTGCTGTGGCTAAAACTTCCAAAGCTATGTTGAATAGTAGTGGTGAGAGTGGGCATCCTTTTCTTGTTCCTGATGTCAGGGGAAATATTTTCAATTTTTTGCCATTAAGGATAATGTTTGCTGTGCATTTATCATGTATGGCTTTTATTATGTTGAGGTATGTTCCTTCTATGCTTGCTTTCTAGAAAGATTTTATCATAAATGGGTGTTGAATTTTGTCAAAGGCTTTCTCTGCATCTATTGAGATAATCATATGGTTTTTATCTTTTGATTTGTTAATGTGGTGTATCACATTGATTAACTTGCAAATATTGAAGAATCCTTGCATCTCTGGGATTAAGCCCACTTGGTCATGATGTATGATCTTTTTAATATGTTGTTGGATTCCGTTTGCTAGACTTTGTTGAGGATTTTTGCATCTATGTTCATCAGTGATATTGGCCTGTAGTTTTCTTTTTCTGTGGCATCTTTGTCTGGATTTGGTATTAGGGTGATGACGGCCTCATAGAATGAGTTTGGGAGTTTACCCTCCTCTGCAATTTTCTGGAAGAGTTTAAGTAGGATTGGTGTTAGCTCTTCTCTAAATTTCTGGTAGAATTCACCAGTGAAGTCATCTGGTCCTGGGCTTTTGTTTGTTAGAAGGTTTTTGATTACATTTTCAATTTCATGCTTGAGATAGGTCTGTTAAGATTTTCTATGTCTTCCTGGTTCAGTTTTGGAAGGTTATATTTTTCTAAGAATTCATTCATTTCTTCCAAGTTGTCCATTTTATTGGCACATTGTTGCTGATAGTAGTCTCAAGATCCCTTGTATTTCTGTGTTGTCTTTTGTGATTTCTCCATTTTCATTTCTAATTTTGTAGATTTGATTCTTCTCCCTTTTTTTCCCTTGATGAATCTGGCCAATGGTTTGTCTATTTTATATATCTTCTCAAAGAACCAGCTTTTAGTTTTTATTGCTATAGTCTCCTTTGTTTCTTTTTCATATATTTCTGCTGTGACTTTTATCATTTCTTTCCTTCTACTAACCCTGGGTTTCTTCATTTCTCCTTTTGCTAGTTGCTTTAGGTGTAAAGTTAGGTTATTTATTTGATTTTCCCCTTGTTTATTGAGGTAAGCTTGTATTGCTATGAACCTTCCTTTTAGCACTGCTTTTACTGAATCCCATGGGTTTGGGGTTGTCATGTTTTCATTTTCATTTGTTTCTATGCATATTTTGATTTCTTTTTTGATGTCTTCTGTGATTTGTGGGTTATTCAGAAGTGTGTTGTTTAGCCTCCATTTGTTTGTATCTTTAATAGTATTTTCTCCTGTAGTTGACATCTAAGCTTACTGCATTGTGATCAGAAATGATACTTGAAATGATTTCAATTTTTTTGAATTTACCAAGGCTAGATTTATGTCCCAGGATGTGATCTATCCTGGAGAGTGTTCCGTGTGCACTTGAGAAAAAGGTGAAATTTGTTGTTTTGGGGTGAAACGTCCTATAGATATCAATTAGGTCTAACTGGTCCATTGCAACATTTAAAGCTTGTGTTTCCGTGCTAATATTCTGTTTGGTTCATCTCTCCATAGTTGTGAGTGGGGCATTAAAGTTTGTCACTATAATTGTGTTACTGTTATATTCCCCATTCACATTTGTTAACATTTGCTTTATGTATCGTGGTACTCCTATGCTGCTGCTGCTGTTGCTAAGTCACTTCAGTCGTGTCCAACTTTGTGTGACCCCATAGACGGAAGCCCACCAGGCTCCCCCGCCCCTGGGATTCTCCAGGCAAGAACACTGGAGTGGGTTGCCATTTCCTTCTCCAATGTGTGAAAGTGAAAAGTGAAAGTGAAGTAGCCCAGTCGTGTCTGACCCTTAGTGACCCCACGGACTACAGCCAACCAGGCTCCTCCATCCATGGGATTTTCTAGGCAATAGATGCTGGGTGCATGTATATTTATAATTTTTATATCTTCTTCTTGGATTGACCCTTTGATCCTTATGTAGTGCCCTCTTTGTCTCTTTTCATGGCCTTTATTTCAAAGTCTATTTTATCTGAAATGAGTATTTCTACTCCTGCTTTCTTTTGTTCTCTATTTGCATGAAATATCAATTTCCAGCCCTTCACTTTCAGTCTCTATGTGTCCCTTGGTTTGAGGTGGTCTGTTGTATAGGGGTCTTGTTTTTGTATCCATTCAGCCTGTCTTTGTCTTTTGGTTGGGGCATTCAACCCATTTACATTTAAGTTAATTATTGGTAAGTATGATCCCATTGCCATTTACTTTGTTGTTTTGGTTTTGAGTTTATAAATCTTTTCTGTGCTTTCTGTCTAGAGAAGATCCTTTAGCATGTGTTGAAGAGCTGGTTTGGTGGTGCTGAATTCTCTCAGCTTTTGCTTGTCTATAAAGCTTTTGATTTCTCCTTCATATCTGAATGAGATCCTTACTAAGTACAGTAATCTGGGTTGTAGGTTTTTCTCTTTTATCACTTGAAGTATGTCCTGCCATTTCCTTCTGGCCTGAAGAGTTTTTATTGAAAGATCAGCTGTTATTCTTATGGGGATCCCCTTGTGTATAATTTTTTGCTTTTCCCTAGCTGCTTTTTATATTTGTTCTTCATGTTTGATATTTGTTAATTGGATTAAGATGTGTCTTGGAGTGTTTTGCCTTGGGTTTATCCTGTTTGGGACTCTCTGGGTTTCTTGGACTTGGGTGGCTATTTCCTACCCTATTTTAGGGAAGGTTTCAACTATTATCCCCTATGATTCATTTGTTGGGGTGTTTATCATTGTCCCAGAGGTCTCTGAGGTTGTTTTCATTTCTTTTAATGTTTTTCTCTTTTTTTGTCTCTGCTTCATTTATTTCCACCATTCTATCTTTCACCTCACTTATCCTCTTTTCTGCCTCATTTATTCCACTGTTGGTTCCCTCCAGAGTGTTTTTGATATCAGTTATTACATCTTTCATTATTGATTGACTCTTCTTTATTTCTTCTAGGTCCATTTATTGCATCTTCTCAATCCTTGTCTCTATTTATCTGCAACTCCATTTTGTTTTCAATATTTTGGATCATCTGTACTATCATTATTCTGAATTCTTTTTCAGGAAGACTCCCTATCTCTTCTTTTGTTTGGTTTAGTGGGCATTTATCATATTCCTTTACCTGCTGCATATTTCTTTGCCTTTTCATTTTGTTTAGATTACTGTGTTTGGGGTGCTCTTTTGTAATCTGGAAGTTTGTGGTTCCTCTTTATTGTGGAGCCTGATCCCTATGGGTGGGGTTGGACTAGGGGCTTGTCAAGGTTTCCTGGTCAGGGGATCTTGTGCCTTTGTTCTGGGGGGTGGACCCCTTCTCTCTGGAGTGTAATGAAGTGTCCAGTAGTGAGTTGTGGGTGTCTATGGGTTTGGCATGGCTTTGGGAAGCCTGTCTTTTAATGTTTAGGGCTGTATTCCTGCTTTGCTGGAGAATTACTGTGGTTATGTCTTGCACTGGAACTTGTTGGAAATTAGGTGGAGCTTGGTTTCAGTGTAGGTATCGAGATTTTGGGGTTAACTCTTTTCTATTAATTTTCCCTGGAATCAGGAGTTCTTTGATGTAGAAGTGTGTTTCTTAACTTGCCATTTGTATTACAGTTAGCATTCCATTTAATAACTATAGTTCAGTTCAGTCGCTCAGTTGTGGCCAACTCTTTCCCATGGATTGCAGCATGCCAGGCCTCCCTGTCCATCACCAACTCCTGGAGTTTACTCAAACTCATGCCCACTGAGTTGGTGATGCCATCCAGCCATCTCATCCTCTGTTGTCCCCTTCTCCTCCAGACTTCAGTCTTTCCCAGCATCAGGGTCTTTTCCAATGAGTCAGTTCTTTGCATCAGGTGGCCAAAGTATTGGAGTTTCAGCTTCAACATCAGTCCTTCCAATGAACACCCAGAACTGATCTCCTTTAGAAGGGACTGGTTGGATCTCCTTGCAGTCCAAGGAACTCCCAAAGGTCTACTCCAACAACACAGTTCAAAAGAATCAATTCTTCGTGCTCAGTTTTCTTTATAGTCCAACTCTCACATCCATACATGACTACTGGAAAAACCAGAGCTTTGACTAGATGGACCTTTGTTGGCTCTGCTTTTTAATATGCTGTCTAGGTTGATCATAACTCTTCTTCCAAGAAGTAAACATTTTTTAATTTCATGGCTGCAATCATCATCTGCAGTGATTTGGAGCCAAAAATTATAAAGTCTGCCACTGTTTCCACTGTTTCCCCATCTATTTTGCATGAAGTGATGGGATCAGAGGCCATGATCTTTGTTTTCTGAATGTTGAGCTTTAAGCAAAGTTTTCCACTCTCCTCTTTCAATTTCATCAAGAGGCTCTTTAGTTCTTCTTCACTTTCTGCCATAAGGGTGGTGTAATCTGCATATCTCAGGTTATTGACATTTCTCCCAGCAATCTTGATTCCAGCTTGTGCTTCATCCAACTCAGTGTTTCTCATGATGTACTCTTTATATAAGTTAAATAAGCAGGGTGACAATATACAGCCTCAATGCACTCCTTTTCCTATTTGGAACCAGTCTGTTGCTCCATGTCCAGTTCTAACTATTGCTTCCTGACCTGCATATAGGTTTCTCAAGAGGCAGGTCAGGTGGTCTGGTATTGCCATCTCTTTCAGAATTTTCCACAGTTTATTGTGATCCACACAGTCAAAGGCTTTGGCATAGTCAATAAAACAGAAATAGATGTTTTTCTGGAACTCTCTTGCTTTTTCATTGATCCAGCGGATGTTGGCAATTTGATCTCTGGTTCCTCTGCCTTTTCTAAAATCAGCTTGGACATCTGGAAGTTCACAGTTCATGTATGGTTGGAGCCTGGCTTGGAGAATTTTGAGCATGACTTTACTAGCGTGTGAGATGAGTGCAATTGTGCGATAGTTTGAGCATTCTTTGGCATTGCCTTTCTTTGGATTAGAATGAAAACTGACCTTTTTCAGTCTGGTTGCCACTGCTGAGTTTTCCAAATTTGCTGGTATATTGACTGCAGTCCTCTCACAGCAGTAATCTTTAGGATTTGAAATAGCTCAACTGATAACTACATACATGCATTATTAGAATTTGTAAAAAATATGGTGAGAGGAAGCCTTTAAATAATATTTTTTGTATGTATGTTGAAAAAGAGAACCAATTAACTCTTTAATATTTGGATTGTGCTAATTAAGAATGTTTGCCACAATTTACATTCTGAATTATGTATATAGTTGCTGATGTAGTGCCAGAGTCTCAAAATAGTAACATGCAGGCAGTAAGTGCCCACCAATATTTCCCAATGAGCTAAAATTAGAATTATGTGTCACCAGCCTTTTGTTATCATTAACTACACATAATACTTTGAAACTGATTTATTTGTTCTTGTAAAATGCTCTTTTTCTCCCTTCTAATCTACATATATATCTAATGTATATTTGTATACATATATGTGCTAAAATATAAACTTTCTTTGGATAAACTCTAAAGATAGAAAAATACTTTTGAAAGCTTATAAACTATGAGAGAACATGAAAATGACATTGTAAAAATAACAAATACTTTTCTAATATGATCCTTTGTTATATGATCTCTATTCATCATTGCTTGCTATGTCTCATAACTGTTTGTACCTTTCGCAGTACTGTCCTTCATATCCCCGTGGGCAAGCTGTGCAGCGGTAATTATCCAGGCCTTCCATGATACAAGATGGGCTGAAACTGAATCAGAAAAAAATAAAGATTTTAAAAATCATTTGACTTATTTATTTTTATAAATTTAAGCAATTCTAATATCTAGATGATTGGAACTGTTTTTTGATGGTTACAATGTTATTACAACCAATGTAATTATAAGTTCCTATTCAAGGGTAACGGGCTTCCCTGGTGCCTCTGTGGTAAAGATTCTGCCTGCAAAAAGATGTGAGTTTGATCCCTAGGTCAGGAAGATCCCCTAGAGAAGGAAATGGCAACTCACTCCAGTATTCTTGTCTGGAAAAATCCCTTGAACTAGGGGCTTGGCAGGCTATAGTCCATGGGGTTGCAATGAGTCAGACATGACTTAATGATTGAACAACAGTATTCAAGGGTAGGATATCACAACTAAATATTACTAATAATATTTAACAAATAAAGATGGTTGTTTTTTGAAGAATTAACAATGCATAACACTGACCATGCTAAAACTGTGAAGTTTTAATAATTATATGACAGTCATGAAAATATCAAACACCCAGAAAAAGGGTGCTATTTTTCATGAATCAAAAGAAAAACATGATGAGAATTCCTGCATATTTGTCAGATAGCTGAATAAGTATTACTGAATATCTTTCTAGTTAAAAAAAATGGGGACACAAAAGCAATTTAATTTTTTTAAAACTTAGCCCAAATTGCCATTGGTATTTCAATACATTAAGTGTGAATAGATGTTTCACTTAAAATAAACACTGTCTTTTGTAATTTACATATGGATTTCAAACTACATTTTACTTTAAATACAAAATAATGTGATCCAGTGTAAGGAAATAAGACAGGAAATCTTTCTGCATGAAAATTAGTAAGATTTTCTAACAATTTCTAGTTTCCCTATTTCCATTAATGACTGCCACTGGAGATCAATTTGGCTACAAAGCCCTGGCTTCAACTCCTGCCTTGCCTAAACCTGTCATATATAATTAGTTATCAGTTCTATAGAGTCAGGCTTCCCTGGTGGCTCAGAGGTTAAAGCATCTGTCTGCAATGTGGGAGACCAGGGTTTGATCCCTGGGTCGGGAAGATCCCCTGGAGAAGGAAATGGCAACCCACTCCAGTATTCTTGCCTGGAGAATCCCATGGATGGAAAAGCCTGGTGGGCTACAGTCCACAGGGTCGCAAAGAGTCGGACACGACTGAGCGACTTCACTCACACACTCACTCACTCTATACAGTCACATTCAACAATCTATCTTCTTGTGTTTTCCTCATATCCATCCCCTTGTCTCTATTTTTGTTGCTATTACCTTTTTCAGGTTCTAATTATCTTTTGCCTAAGCTAGTGCAATAGCTTTTTAATTAGTTTGCTTTTCTTATTTTCCTGTTTCAGTTCATTATACTCAATTCCATCATAATAGTCTTCCTAAAGTGTGGCTCTGATCACATTAATCTTTTATTTTAAATAAAAATTTGTAGTGTTTCCTCATTACATAGAAAATTAAATAGCAATTTCTTAGACTGGTATTCAAGGATTTCTACAGTATGGCCTCCATTCTCTTATTCATTCATCTGTAATTATAAAACTCTATTTGAACCCATGTTCCAAACTCTTACCAGTTCTTAAATGTGATTGTCTTTCTTGCTTCTAAGCTTTTACTCTGTAAATTTTCTACTATCTCCGCCAGTAAAAAGTCTTCAATTAGTTGTAAATTTAATAATTTAAATAAATTTAAAATTTATTATGCATGCTCAGTTGTGTCTTTTTTTGACCTCATAAACTGTAGCCTGCCAGGCTCCTCTGTCCATGGGATTCTCTAGGCAAGAATACTGGAGTGGGTTGCCATTTCCTCCTCCAGGGAATCTTCCCCACCCAGGGATAGAATCTGCACCTTCTGTGGCTACTTCATTGGCAGGTGGATTCTTTATCACTGAGCCATCTAGGAAGCCAAAATTTTATTATTAATATTATTAATTTTTAATATGTTCTTTAAGTTTCCAAAATCAAGTGTGGTACTTTGTGCTGTCAAATTTCCTTTAAATCTAAGTTGACCTCTCTGAAGACACCTATTTAACTGTGAGCCTCTCCAAGAGATGTTCTGCTTCCTTTTTATATATCCTGTAGCTTTTGTTATAGTTCACCCTACAGTAAAATATCAATTAATTATTAATTCCCATTTTAATAAACCGTAAAATAAATACCTTTCTCTTGTTCAGATCAGTTCATCAGAGGTAGATTAGGGAAAGGAGGATGAAAATAATATCTTTCACACACCAACCACTTTTGCTCAATGAATGATAAGATCATGTATTTTATCCTCATCAATATCCCATTTATCTAAAAATTCACATTTGATATCCTATGTAAGACTTATGTTCTGTTCAACTAAAAAGGGATGCTTGCAGAGGAAAGGGAGATAATCCAATGAAAATGTTTTCAAAATGTAAACAAAGCCAAAGATGGGGAAAAAAAAACACCTTGGAATAGGTAAAACTATCTCTTCATCTGAGTTGCTTTTATGGTTCTTATATACTAAAGATAAGGTGTCTAGGATTCTAATTCTGAACAAAGTGCCCTACATTCCTTCAAAAGCAAATTCTTAGAGAAAAAATTACCCTACCATGTAGAGATTGAATTCTATAAATCATTTAGAAGAAAGTTCAGATAGTCTTAGCAAAAAGGTAAGTGAAAACACCTAGGGGTTTTCATCAATACATAAACCAATGCAGAATGTTCTGACAGCACTGAAATAAAATATGCCTGCATTTGTTTCCCCTTATGGCTGTGTTTCCATGGTACCAAGCTTGGATTATCTTAACAGAAAGGGGGGTGTGATTCTGGGAGATACTGACTTATTTTGGAGCATAACAATAAGTCATCTTGCTGTAACTACATTATTTTTCAATTATCTGCCTGATGATTCTTTATCAGTCATGAATTAAACACAGAAAATGAATGGAAACAGCTATAAAATTTATATAATATGCATCGAACAATCCCACATAGCTGAAGTTATTGCAGAATTATATGAAAACATTAGATCTTTCTAAAAACTTATAAGATTATACACATATGTACATAAATCATTTATTTCATAAATATATGTTAACATTTTTATTTAAATTTTAATTAATAAGCACTGTTTACTTGGGACAGCATTTTAAAGGAAAAAGGAACCATAGAGTATTAAGTGCTCACTTTTGTCATCTTTTTATATTGTTAAAAAAAATCTATCTTAAATTGAGATTTTTGTCTACATAAAAAAATAGCTAAATCACAGAAAAGTCCATGTGCTACACAGATGGTGCTACTGATTGGGAAATATGGTAATATTTTTCAGTCTTACTTGTTGCTGGAAGAAATTAGAGGACAAGCACACTGCTGACAGTCATTTGGCAATCCCTTGACAATGCCATAATAACCAAGAGCGCATCGTTCACAGAAGTCACCAGCAGTGTGATGTTGACAATTCTGTAAAGGAAGAGGAGTTTGTTTTTAAAGTAATGGCAGAATGTAATTTATCATAGAGCTCCCCACCTATGAGTTTGTGTGCTCCTGTGAACACACACACACACACCCCATTGACAGAACAGAGTTATTAACCCTACATATATTTTAAAATTTATTTATTTTTTAATTGAAGGATAATTGCTTTACGGAATTCTGTTGTTTTCCATCAAACCTCAAGATGAGTCAGTCATAGGTATACATATGTCCCCTCCCTCTTGAACCTCCCTCCCATCTCCTTCCCCTCTAGATTGTTACAGAGCCCCTGTTTGCATTCCCTGAGACATATAGCAAATTCCCATTGGCTATCTATTTTACACATGGTAATTTAAGTAGCCATGTTAATCTGTCTATACATCTCATCCTCCCTTCCACTCTCCCTATGTCCATAAGTCTCTTCTGTATGTCTGTTTGTCCACTGCTGCCTTGCAAACAAATTCATCAGAACCATTTTTCTAGATTCCACCTATATGTGTTAGTATACAATATTTATCTTTCTCTCTCTGACTTACTTCACTCTGTATAATAGGCTCTAGGTTCATCTACCTCATTAGAACTGACTCAAATGTGTTCCTTTTTATGGCTGAGTAATATTTCATTGTGTATATATACATATTTTTTAAAGAAGCTCTTTCATTTGAGAAGTTAATACTGGGCTATTGTAGTGATAATGGCAAGAGTTTCTTGTCTCTTTTCCTTACATCAGTCTTTCTGAATTAATTTTCCTCTTATTCTAATCTGGGGAATGCTGCTGCTGCTGCTGCTAAGTTACTTCTGTTGTGTCCGAGTCTGTGTGACCCCATAGATGGCAGCCCACCAGGCTCCGCCGTCCCTGGGATTCTCCAGGCAAGAACACTGGAGTGGGTAGCCATTTCCTTCTCCAATGCATGAAAGTGAAAAGTGAAAGTGAAGTTGCTCAGTCGTGTCCGACTCTTAGCGACCCCATGGACTGCAGCCTACCAGGCTCCTCCCTCCCTGGGACTATCTGAAATTCTCAAATTATGCCGTGCTTCCTCTTACCTGTGGGAGTTTTCATATGCAAATATCTTGTCCTGGGATATTTATTCTCCTCTTACTTGGCTAACACATATTCATTCAGCTCTCATTTTCACTGTCACTTTCTCTGATAAACATTGCCTGATGCCTGAAGTCTGGGCTAAATTCTCCTTCTTGCTCAACACAGTGATTGAAATATGTTGACATTCAATGACTATTTTGAATGACCTCATAAATGAATGTACTTTCTAGGTACTATAGATGAAAACTAGCTAGGCTTCTTAAGATGAAAAAAGTCAAGTTTCAAGTCTAAAGAATTTACAGTAAGGTGGCTAGCAGGGAAAGAGGATTTGTCCTATTTGGATACTGATTTAAGTACCACAATCCTCTCTTTTTCAATCATCCAAAAGGAACCACTGTATTTTAGCAAGAAAATAGCCATTTCATATTTAACAGTAGCATGATGAGAAATAATGGGTCCAAGATAAAATAATTATCTGCGAATTCCAGTCTCAAATCATTCAGCAAGTTGCCAAATGATGAAAGAGTGTTATGTGAGGAGTGCTTTAAGAACATACTTTACAGTTATAGAAATGAGCAGATGCCCCCAAATAAATGTGATCTTAAACAATAATTGTTAACATTTGCCTTTGTAAAAAAAAAAAAAAACCCTGCATAATAAATTATTTATGTAACCTACTATAACACTGATAAGTGAGTCAACACAAAAAATAATGCTGATCATTACTAAAAATACAGATATTGAAAAATATGATTTGCTTCTTTTATACCTACATCTCTGTATAATTTCTACACAGAGAAAGCAAATATTCGAACTTTCTCTGGACAGTCAATCTTTCACAGGGTTGCTGACATACTAAACTTGGTTAACTGAATCAAATGCCCATTTAGCCCCACAAACACAGAATACAAATCATGATGCTATTTTTGAAACTTTTGACATCAATCTTTCATATGACTTTCCTGTTTGCTTTGAAATAGGGGACATAATATTTCTCTTGTACAGAAATTAATCTTTAGAAAAAAATTTTATGTGTTAGATGCCTAAAAAGAAGTTTAATAATCTGGAGGTTAATATATGCCAGTATCAATTCCATAGTAGATTACAATATATAGCTTTCGTTTTTGTTTTTTGTACATGGGAAAACTGGTGGTATTCATTCCTTCCACTAAATCAAATGAATATTGTATTAATATTTGGTATCTTTGAACTAATGTGACAAGTTACTTATTTTCTTTATAGGGATGCCTCTTCACACTCCTTGACATATTATTAAATGGATTCTTAAAAGGCAGCCCTTTTCATCTTGTATAACCATAAGCTACATAGTTTTTCCTTATGCCAAATGAAAACTTGTTTCACTCTAATTTTCAGTTAGTAACCCAAGTTCTGCCTTCCGAAGCTCTGCATTTTAAATCCTCCCTGGTGGCTCAGAAGGTAAAGACTGCCTGCACTGCAAGAGACATGGGTTTGATCCCTGGGTTGGGAAGATTCCCTGGAGAAGGGAATGGCTACCCATTCCAGTACTCTTGCCTGAAGAATTCCAAGGACAGAGGAGCATGATGGGCTACAGTCCATGGGGTCACAGAGTTGGATAGGACTGAGTGACTAACGCTTTTACTTTCACAAAGCTTTTCCTTATGCTGATTGAAAACGTTTCACTCTAATTTCAATTAGTGACCCAAGCTCTGACTCCTGAAGCTATGCAGATTAAGTCTAATTTCTATTTCCCAGGGAAAGTCTTCAAATATCTTAAGAACATTATTACTTCCTAAATCTTTTTTTTCAAGCTAAACAGTTAACAACCCTGATTAGTCAAAATTTCTCTTAAAATAAAGATTATAAATCTCACAAATATATTTAACATACTTCCATCCTTGATCTTGATCTTATACAAGTGAATCTGTATAGTAAAATAAGAACCCCTATTTCATAGAAATTGCTATTATGCGTCATTCCCTCTGTTTTTTTCCCTTAAACACTAGTATATAAATTCCTAGAGGGCAATACCCACACATTCCTCATCTTTATATTCCCAGAACCCACCACTATGCCTGAACATGGTAATACTTATTAAAAAATGCCTCAAGAATGCATAAATAAGTGAGCCTAAGTTCAAAACCTACTCTATTAATTTAACCTTGTTAATTGTGGCTCATAATTCTACCTGCCAGGCTCTTTTCGATTATTGACACCATCCAACACTGTAGGAAACACTTCCAGCTTTACATCATCTGACTATTTGATAGATTTCATCCAAATCACTAATAAAGATTTTGAACATGATGGGGTCAGACACAAATCCTATGCCTCATCAATGGAGACATCTCTAGAGCTTATTCTAGGTTATGCTGTTTAGCAGCTTCTACACCCACTGAACCTGTTAACTGATTACTGTTTGGCCTATATTTTCAGCCCTGTTTGTGAGCATATAATGAAATGTTCTATCAGATGAATATTTGAACAAACCAGAGTTTGAACCATAGATCTGACTCTTAGGCTTATGACTTAAGCAAATTATTTAATTTCTCTCAGCATTATTTTATAAGCTGCATTAGAAGGAATAATCCTTTCTCATCAATTTATTGTAAGAATAAATGAGAAAAGATTATCTACAGTGGCAAGCCCTGGTTCTGGTACATACATAAGGCTGGACACATAGTAGCTGTTAATCTTTTTTGCTAAATTTGACACATGATATATCACATTCTCTGATGAATTTGAAATTATACTGTGAATCATGGGACTCCGGTTTCAGATGTTATATACATCGTAACTCAAGCAATTAGCCTGATATGTCTTATTTTAAGGGAACCTATTCTGATTGCTAATAAACATTATTTATGTTTCACTGGAGATCAAACTCAATCCATCTCTTACATTCTACTTTCCTTTTTAAAACTTGGTATGACACTTTATTGTTTTCCATCCTGTGACAAATTTCATATTTTCATGATTTTGCACAGTTTTTTCATATATGGCTCTTAATCACATTTCAGATTCTATTAATACACTGGGGTAAAATTCACCTGGACCTTTAAAATCACACTCATTCCATCAGCTAAAAGTATGATTTCTCTCACCCACAATCAGCAAGTATTATTTTGTATTGGATTTGAAACTTGATTCTAATACTTTTTACCCAAGGCTCTGTAAGTTACTTAATATTTTTTAGGATTAATTTTCAGAGTTGTAATAAAATACTAATAATTTCTATCTTGGTGAGAGTCCCTTATACTGCAAGGAGATCCAGCCAGTCCATTCTAAAGGAGATCAATCCTGGATGTTCGTTGGAGGGACTGATGCTGAAGCTGAAACTGCAATACTTTGGCCACCTCATGCGACGAGTTGACTCACTGGAAAAGACTCTGATGCTGGGAAAGGTTGGGGGCGGGAGGAGAAGGGGATGACCGAGAATGAGATGGCTGGATGGCATCACCGACTCTGTGGACATGGGTTTGAGTGTACTCCGGGAGTTGGTGATGGACAGGGAGGCCTGGCGTGCTGTGATTCATGGGGTCGCGGAGAGTCGGACACGACTGAGCGTCTGAACTGAACTGAACTGAAGATAGATTAAATAAGATAAGGTTTATTTTAAAAAAAGACCTTAAACATAGTAGATTCCAGTTATGAGTTTACTGAAGATGGAGCTAATTGCTTAACCATGGAGACTGACAATGATACAGAAAACAGAGCAGATCAATGATAAAGATTTATTTTATCCTTTCCCTTTAAAATAAGAATTGTGATAGAGTAAAAATAGTATTTTCACAACTTGTTTAGTCTTGAGAAAGTTATTTGTGCCAGCTGAGATTTCAATATTCCCATGTAAAATATTGGAGAAACAATATTGACTATGTAAGTCAGTCAGTCATGTCCTACTCTTTGTGACCTTATGAACTATAACCCGCCAGGCTCTCGGTCTGTGGGATTTCCCAGGCAAGAATACTGGAGTGGGTTGCCATTTCCTCCTCCAGGGGATCTTC
Source organism: Moschus berezovskii (assembly GCF_049115385.1). Lineage (NCBI taxonomy): Eukaryota > Metazoa > Chordata > Mammalia > Artiodactyla > Moschidae > Moschus > Moschus berezovskii. Next base: position 74,599,582 of record NC_142469.1, on the reverse strand, counting down.
CCAACCCAGAAATCAAACCAGTGTTTCTTAGGTTTCCTGCACTGGTAGATGGGTTCTTTACCACTAGTGGCACCTGGGAAGCCCAATATTGACTATAGGTGTAGTGACAATTAAATGAGAATATATATGTGTATAAAAAGACAAAGCTATAGATGTGTGTTATATAAACTCTTAAAACTCTGACCATCTTATCTATTTTTATGATTGTGTGTGTGTGTGTATGGATTAGTATTAATTCATCTACTTCTTCTCCCCCTTCTGGCATGAGGTTCAATATCTTGTAGGTTTTACTACTTCATTTTGAAGAAAATTTTCCTTAAGAGGCAATGGTAACTTAGATATTGGTAATAACATGCCAATGTGTAGGATTTATTAGCATCTACAAAGAAGCAACATCTCTCTTGTAAGTGTCATGAGGAATTATTAAGAAAGTAGTTACAAAGTGATGTGAGTTTTATTTTACAGCTGAAATGTTTAGCTTGTGAAATTTTCTATAGTTTTTTTCTTCTCTTTATTTTTGAAGAAAGGAATAAAGGAAAAGAAAAAACAAGAGAAAATCTAGCATAGCACTAGATATAGCAATACTTTTTACAATAATTTTTGATTAATTATCATCTGATTGGTTCTTAGACTATAAATGGTGGATGGTAATTATCATCTTTATTATCATTAATCATCATAGCTATCACTTCTACTATAGAGCTTATCATGTGTGCCAAGTAATGTTCTAAGCCTTTTATCTAGCATTTAATTGAATCCATAGAAAAACTCTATGATTCAGTACTATTATTATCTTCATTTTATAAATGAGGAAATTAAGACACCATTGAGGTTAAATAAGTTGACTAAGCTTATACAGTACATAATGGATGAAGCCAGAATTTGAATCAAGGCAGTCTGACCACAGAGTCATGTTTAATAACCAACATGCCAACACAGAGGGCATTGCACTGTGTAGTGCATATGATATTTAACTGGGAAACACAGTAAAAATAGTACAGAAATCAGTATGCTCAGTTGCTTCAGATATAGCAATGGAGTGATCATAGTTATTTCCTACTTGCCTCATGAAGCTGTTTCAAAGATGAACAAAGTTGCCTAAACTCAAAAGTTGTAAGCTCCCTGAAGGAAAATATAAAAATTCAGAGCACAATAATTTATACTAGCTGTTCATGTCTGATGTACCTATGTATTTATTTTTCTTTCACATAGGGATATCTCAGAAAATAGAGCTTATAGCAAGAATTGTTGGCACAAAAATAGTTATAATAACCAGTTGGTCAAAAGAGTACAGACAGTATAAATACAACAACTTTTATCTGAAATAAAAATTAAATTAAACTGTATCTTTTATGAAGACTTCTAAATTATTCATTGTTGTTCAGTTGCTAAGTTGTGTCTGATTCTTTGCGACCCAGTGAACTGCAGGACACGAGGCTTCCCTGTCCTTGACCATCTTCTGGAGTTTGCTCAAACTCATGTCCATTGAGACAGTGAAGCTAGCCAACTATCTCATCCTCTGTCACCCACCTTCTCCTCCTGCCCTCAATCTTTCCCAGCATCATATGGAGTGACATTACTATTATAATTTCCAGTGAAGATAGCATAAGAAAGAAAAATGCATTTAATTCTCACTTAAGCATGTATGTTAACCACCTTCTCTGAAATTATCTATTGAATTCTACAAGACAGAAGGTTGGAAAAAAACATTACCCTTAAACCAAATGACAATTATTTCAAGAATTCAAGGATGGTTAGTATCTTCACCTCCACTCCAGTCCTCACAAATAAACATATTATAAAATTCCATATTCTGTCTTGATTGAAAGAAGATAGCCTTTCAGAAGTCAGGATTAAAAGGTTGTCTTAATAGGATGAAAAATATTTACCTTAAAGTAATCAACAGAATTGTACTTTGTGATAAAAGATCTGAGTCATTCTTATTAAAATCATTAATAAGATAGGAAGCTGACTACCCTCCTATATAACATTTTTGAGACTTAATCAAAGCAAAACTATGAAATTATTATATGAGAGATAGCTCGGACAAGGAAGACACATATATAGTTTTCTGAAAATATTGTAAATATAAAAATAACTGAATCAGCTAAGAAATGTCTAGAGCTAGAAAGAAAGTGGTTGAATATTAAAAACCATGTAAAAAATCTAGTTTGTCAATATTTACCAGTAATGACCAGTTAATAAATACATTAAAACAAAAAAATATAATGCTTACCATTAAGAAGAAAATGTAAGATATGTGGCAATAATTTTAACATTAGAAATGCATAGCCCATATAGGTAATACTAAAAAAACTATGAGACATAAAATGTTTGAAAGGGAAGAGCATCATATTCTTAAGGTTTAGGGAGGATAATTCAAGAGTGTAAAGACAATGATTGTTTATGAATAGCTTAATACAATTCAAATAAAAATTCTAGTGCTATTTTTTGGGGAAGAGAGGAAATAGTAATCAAAATGTCATTTGAAAGAATATATAAGTACAATAAGCTAAGAAAATTAGAAAAAGAAGTATAGCAAAGGGCCTTGCTTTACTAGAATTTATAATTTACCATAAAATGAATGTAATCAGGGCATTATAATAGGAGCTAAAATGTAAGGAAAAAAGAATAAATGCTGTTTAAAACATATCTTAACACAAGCAAAAGAAACATGTATATATTCAGACACCATGTGTCAAGGAGAAAAGGAAATATTATTAAGTAAATATTCCTTTAAAGTAACATATTTGAAGAAAAATCATCTCCCCACATTATAATAAATTCTGGAAAGATTAAAAAGTTGGATCTAAAATGCAATCAGAAATAATGATAAATACTATGCAATCTCAGTATAGATATTGAAAGTCATTGCCTGGGGGAGATCACCATGCGAATGAATATTGTCAGAGAAGCAAATTGCTCCAAGGATTCAGTCCTAGGAATATCAATATATTGATTTCAGGTAACGAGGAGAAAATAGCAAAGAAAACTATCGAAGAGCAGACTTTACCAAGAAAATCCAGAGAACAGCATGTCCAGAAAATTAAACTGAACAAAAGCTTCAAGAGGAATGGGCGATTCAGAGTAGCAAACACTGCTGATAAAACAAATACAGTGAAGACCTGAACACTAATTGTTGGTACGCGTATAGTGGCAGAGGGAAAGCCTGACTTTAGCAGCTCAAGGGAGAATGGCAGGAGAGAAATTGTAGATGGAATATAAACTCCTTTCTATATTAAAGAAGATGAATGAAGTAGTAGAAGTCAAGAGGGAAAGTGGAGTCAAGAGAGATTTATTTATTTGTTTATTTTCTAGAAAGAAGAGTCAAAATGTGATTCAGAGGGAGAGGAGAATAATGGTGGGCAGAGTGATGTTCCTGAGTGGGAGAGAGGGCATAAGTGGCACACTTGGTTTTTTCTAGAAACAAGACAGTTCATCCAAACTCAAGGAAGAATGAGAGTAATTGCATACGGATGCAGAAATACAGGTGCATGTGTTAGTGGGAGCCTGGGTTAGTTCTCTTCTGATTGCTTCTAATTTCCAGTGAACTAAGAAACAGCAAGGCCATCAACTGAAAGTAAAGATGGAAACGGGTCTGGGAAGGGTTTGAAGCTTGAAGAAGGAAGAGAAGGTATGAAATTATCATCCAGGAAAGTGATCAAGGTGCTGGACTGGAGAGATGTGGCATGACGGAATTGCAGCAGAGAGGTTGCATTGGAAGTGATAGTAAATGTATGGATAGACTAGTCAGTATAATCATGTGTCTTTCAACAGCCACATTCAGCTTAGAAGGCACAGGCATTTGAAGAGTAGGATTTAGCCAGAGTTAGAACTCACTGAGTAAATGCTAGTAAATGAGTAATAATAAGAGAAATGAACATTACAAAGCAGCGATAATAAAGAAAGATCATGGATATTAAGCTGGTTAGAAAGTGAGAGCATGGGAGACACAAGGAATGGTAAAAGATGTGAATGTCAATGATGAGACTAAAAATGTTGACACTGAAGTATTAAGAAATGAAAAGTGAAGTCGCTCAGTCATGTTCAACTCTTTGTGACTTCATGGATTATATAGTCCATGGAATTCTCCAGGGCAGAATAATGGAGTGGGTAGCCATTCACAGTCAAAGGAGAGGATGGTTTACCTTGAGACTATAGAGGCTCTCAATTCCTGATAATGACAGGTTCTCGGAAAGGCTCGTAGAATGAGGACAAGACACTAAAGTTAAGGGTGTGGAAGAGTTCATTTTATGGGCATCAGAATCAGCAGAAATTATGACAGAAATGGTGCTACAGTGAATGGCAATGATGCAAATGAAAAATCTTCCAGGAATATGGTAGGTAACCTGAGGGTTAGAAGATGGTTTCAATAAGCAGGTATAGTGGGCAAATAAATGGAGACATGAAATTCAAAGCTGGGGGTTGTTACAGAGAAGAAAAGGGTGATATGAAAGTGATATGACCTTCAGGTCAGGGGAATGAAGAGTGTGAGAAAAAACAGTGGCGTTTACTTAAGAGCATGGCTGGGGGAGCAATGTGTTGGGAAACCACGTTTCAGTTTGAGCAAATGAAGAGAAGAGGGAGATTATGTAGGGATTATGTTGATTTCCAGTCATGAGTTCCACAAGGCTCCATGGGGGTTTCAGAAGACTAGGAGAGGTGGTGAAGGAGTTCAGCAGAGACACCCAGAGCTGTGTGGGGATTAGATTTTGGGGGCCCGAAGTGGTGACATGGAAAACCTGAATTTCTCCACAGTCCTGATTGTTCCAGGGATGAGAAAATGGGGTTTTAGCAGGAATATCACAACAATAAAAAAAAAAAGAGAGCAGTTAAAAATTCTTAAAACAGTTAAATTATGGGATATCAAAACAAAGAGTATAAAGACTGTTAAGACAAGCAACATAATATGCTTGTGATATGTACATTTAAAAAAAATGCAGGACATAAAACTACACCTATGGTATCATATAAATCTTCTTTATAAGCAAATACATAAAATTGGTGGGAAACACATAAAATATTAAATATCTATCTTGAATTTTTGATGACTTTTTTTCCTTGATACTTTTCTATAATTTCTGAATTTCTTACAAAGAATTTAGTTTTAATTATAATCAGAAGAAAAACCCTTGTGATTCTGGTACTTGTCTAAGATGCTGTTGATATTAATATACTATTTCTTGATATGAGCAGTGATTTTTCCAGTTATAGTTTTTAAATTATTTTTAAAAATGCATAGTATGATGTCTTTTCTTCAAATGTTTCTTACACACACACTCTCACACACATATGTACACAACTAAGTCCCCTGCAGGTTAGCTGATCTCTCCACTCAGTTTATGAATGTGTAAGGAGAAACGATAACATGGGCTTTATTCAAGAAAGGCTCAGGTGAATACCTGGCATATGGAGGTTTCAGGGTCACACAGGTTGCTATGTCCATGACACTGACAAGGAACACAGGTTCCGAGGGTTGGTCCAGGGGTACGGCCACCTGGCTCAGAACGCAGTCGATAAAATCCTGGCATACATGTCTGAAAGAAAACGGAGTCAATTAGGACAGCCAACTTAGAAAGCCTTCTTTAGCAAAACTTGGGTTCTTCAGTAGTTAAAAAGAAAGACATTTTTCATCCCATCAGTGGTAAAGGCAACACCACTTACAAACAGCGAATGTCACTTTTGATTCCTAATGTGTATTTCTGCCTGGTCCATCAAGTATACAGGCAGCATCTGTGTTATCAGATGTTAGCAAAGGAAAGTTGTCATTTGCAAATACCACTCAGCCTGAACAAACTTCACATAGTCTTTTTTCTTGAGGAAGAAGTTTGTTTTTAAATAAAATTGTCATATGGACTAAAGAGAGAATCCCAATGTCCTTGACAACCTAAAAGCTGTCTCCACTGTGCTTGATGGGTAGCTAGCAAACGTCCAATGAGACTCAGCAAAAAATTAAATAAATAAAAAGTATCGCAGTTGCATTATTTATATAGGTATAATTTAAAGACTATAAAAGTAAGAAATTCGAAATAATAAGAGCTTTACATGTCTTGGGAATATTAGGCCACCAATAAAATGAATCTTTTCTTGATGTAGTTTTTTTCATCTAGCAATAAAAATCTGAGAGCAAACAGGAAACTGCTAACAAAGCTGACATACGCAAAAATCAAGGCTTCCATCTTCATTCGGGTTTATTATGTAAATTTATCAAGAAACATCACTGGCTCTTTGGAAGAAAGCCCATCGCTCTGAAGAGGAAATGAGAACAGTCTTGTGTTCTGGGCTCAGATCTCTTAGTATGCAAAGCTGCTTCATTTATCAGCCATTGTTGATTTATGAGTAAGAGGTAGGAGCTAGTTTTTCAGATTCCACTAAAGATTATGAAGGGATGTTATCCATGTCAACTTTTTTCCATAGGATATCTTGCTGCCACTGATGAGAGAAGTGACTGCTGAATAAGCAGGGGAAAATATTAAATTAAGAACTTCTTAATGCCTTTGCATTCTTCAGGTTCTGGACCAAAAGAACCAAACCAGAGTGGAGTAGGTAGAGGTTCCTTAGAAAAAGAAAATGATCAATAATCTGCACTCTCTTGTTTGTTTTGATTTGGATAATGTGAGAGTACTTCAAGTAAGCACTTAAGATTCTCTCTGCTTTTATCTTGGCCTGTAGGAAATTCTAATGAGATATAATAATGTCCTGGATTTGAGCAAGCTGATAAAACCAGGAATAGTATTCAAAATATTTGGAGTCCTATTTATCTTATGGTGGAAGAATCAGATACTTGAATAAGTTTATTCATATTATTCAAAATCAAGGTTCATTTTTGCTATTGTTACCAAGTAAGGTCTGGAAATTATGTCTCAGGAATTCATTTAAGCATAATTGAGGCAACAATCTAAGGTGTATTTAAAAATGTTACACAGTGTAGGTTGTTCCATCTCTGGTGCATGCTGACTGTAGAATAAAATTGGATTTTCTTTGTATAGATTTCATCCTTGGATACCTATATAATTATTGCTATTTTACTGGTATATTTTCTTGGGGGAGGGTGTCTTTAAAAATCACACAAATTGAGAGTTCCTAGCTCTATTTGGAGCCCTGGCAGGTGAAATTTACTGTAATACACCCAGTTCTTATTGCTATGGCTCTTTTCTGGAAAGAGCAGGACAAAGTAGAAAAGCAGCCCAGGGGGAGTACAAGTCTGGGCTTCAACTCAAGCTCTATGTGGAAGCTCCTAGGCCTGTCTCTGTGATTCTCAACCCTGGCTGCACATAGAATCGTCTGAGGAGTTTTAAATACTGATACCTGGCTCTGCCCCCAGAGATTCTCATATAATTGGTGGAAAGCTGGGCCAGTTTTGGTTGTAAAACTCACAGGAGGGTCTAATAAGCAGCCAGGATTGAGAATCACTGGCACGTTCCTTACTCACTGCTGGAAATGTGTGTCTTTGAAGGGCATACAGACTCTGGCACTGTGACATCAATGAATATTAGAAGCCTTGATTTTCCAAGTTTGTTTTGCCTGAGGGATACAGGCAAATCACTTGGTGTCACTGAGATGTGGTTTCCTCATCCCACAAATGAGCATATGTATTAACTCAGTTGATTTCTGAAGTTTCTACAGTTCTAACACTCCAGATTAATTGTGTGTCTTTATAGATCAAATATCTAAGAGTTAGCAAAATGAAAGCCTGCTCCACAATACAAGAGAAATTTAAAACACTTTGTAAAGGAATGTAAATGCATTTATTCCTCTTTAATCTCCTACTCTTGTGGATCTTATTTCTTTTTTCTGTTTTTCACATTGCTGAGGATGCTTTTTAAAATCAGATGTTTTTCTTCTCAGTCAACTAGGGCAAAGTTCATGAGAATCATTATGTTTGAGTTGGGAACAAAAGAGGAAAGATAATAGCTACTTTTTAAAGTCCTGTTTAAAAATCCATTATAGAACAAAATAAAGAATTATCAAAAGGCAAGTAAATAAACATGGCCCTAATCTTATCCCTTTTTTTCGTAACTCAAACTTTTCCCAAGTTCTCTTCTTCTCTTGTGAAGAAATTATTCAGAGCTCAATTTTCTTCTACTCTTCTTCCATGTTTGTCTTCATAATATGGTATCCCATCAAAATGTTAGAACTGAAGTGTACAAAAATGTGGGAGGGAGGAGAAAAGGGAATGCGTGACAAAGGGAGTAGAAAGCCAACATGCTCCAGGTATGAGGTTACACAACACCCCTCTATCCTCCTCAGAGTTTAATAATAAAAATAGACACTTGTGCTGTTGCTAGTAAAAACACTCTCTTGTATCTTTATATGGGTTTTACAATCAGACAATCCTGGGTTTACTTCTTGTTCTACCACTTACTACAGATGACTTGTACAGATTTTAAATACTGTGGACTGAAGTTTCCTCACCTGGAATGTAAGGATGTTGCAGAACTTGGTGGCTGAGTATTAATGTATCTGGGGCTTCCCAGGTGGCACTAGTGGTAAAGAACCTGCCTGCCAATGCAAGAGACATAAGAGGTATGGGTTCGATCCTTGGGTTGGGAAGATCCCCTGGAGAAAGACATGACAATCTACTCTAGTATTCTTGTCTGGAGAATCCAATGGACAGAGAAGTCTGGCAGGCTATAGTCCATAGGGTCACAAAGAGTTGGACATAACTGAAGTGACTTAGCATGCATGTCCACACTCATGTATCTAGGTTTTTTGAGCCAGGTTCAAATAGCTGTTCACTGTCTTATAACTGTGTGATAAAGGGCAGGTTTCCTAACCTGCCTGGGCTTTCATTTCCTCACCCATAAAATGTGAATCACAATATACTCAATGTTGGTGTAAGTATATTAGGGAATGCACTTAACATTGTGAAGGACAGAGTAAGCACTCAATAAATGGTAAGTTTGTGTGTTTTTTAACAGGGTTGTTGTGAGGATTAAATGGGATGATGTGTGTGTGCAGTGCTTGAAATTTAATAAATTAATATGAGTTTTTTCTATTCCAGATAACTTTTTAGATACAGTCATTGAGAATATACTAAAAAAAAATAGCAACAGTTATTGTTCTTTACTACATTGAGAAACATAATTATAATGTATGCCACTCACTCATACCATGTTCCTTAATATTTAATGAACATGAAAAGATTCTTTGGGTCTTCCATGTACAATGAAAGTGGTAAAGGACATCCCAGAAGTATGCATGTACAAGAAAAAAAAGTCTAGTCTTACTATTTTGTCTTCGGAGAGTTGGACACGACTGAGCGACTAAACTGAACTGAACTGAACTGAAGGACTGATGTTAAAGCTGAAACTGCAATACTTTGGCCACCTCATGTGACGAGTTGACTCACTGGAAAAGACTCTGATGCTGGGAGGTATTGGGGGCAGGAGGAGAAGGGGACGACCGAGAATGAGATGGCTGGATGGCATCACCGACTCTGTGGACATGAGTTAGAGTGAACTCCGGGAGTTGGTGATGGACAGGGAAGCCTGGCGTGCTGTGATTCATGGGGTCGCGGAGAGTCGGACACGACTGAGCGACTGAACTGAACTGACTGAATTGGTATACATTGAGTATTTAAAAAATAATTTTTGGCAGTCACCTGACAGTTTGTGAGAGGTGATCCAGTATATACTAACCATTCAGCCATGAGTCAGAAGCACTATTAAAACATGATGGAAGGGGAAAGATGATGAAATGAACAAAACATCACCAAGAGATTATCTGTGAATATCTGATTTCCATGATCTTATTGCAGAGAACCACATATTCAATGTCGAATAGTTTCAGTTTCTGCATACACCCTAACCTGAGATTAGGTCAGTTGAGAAAACAATGTTAACTGAGATAATTGTGAGGAGCAGCTTAGGTAAAGTATGGAAATCTAAATGGCTCCCACAACAGCAAATGTGATGAGGAAATTGTGTTTATTTGATATCTAAAGGTTACCCAGTCTCTACTTTTAACAATAAATTCTAAAAAGTAATCATTTCTAAAACTGACATTTTCAATGAACAGGGCTATAGTATTATAATCCTACAGGTAATAGACAATGCTAGGTCCTCACAACTGGCTGTATTTACCATGGTAACTAACACTTAATTTTGTTTATTTGCAACCACATTTCTGTATAAAAACATGAAATGGGTAGCTTGTAAATGCAGATGTCTCTAAAATACCTTACATTTGGTGAAAATATTGTAAAGGAATTGCTTTGTGTATTCATGACCCAAAGCATATGTTACTAGAATGGGATGTATTATTTTAAACCTGTCCTTAGTTCTTGCTTTGATGATGAGATTTTATGCCTGAGTAATTACACTTTAGAATCAAGATGAATTATAAACAAGATGCATAATGGATTAGAGGCAATGGATTGTGGAGAAAACCTCAGGTACCTTATTATAAGAGATTGGTCTTTATCCCCTAATCTTGCCACTAAAGATATTACTGTAATTATTGTCTGTCCATAGGAGTTTAAGTGAAATTCACAGGACACAGGTGAAGCCACCAATGCAGATTACAGTTTGTATCTATGTCTAGTTTTTCTTGATTTTTTTTCATGTAACATTTGCTTTATTTGTGCTAATTTATATTTTCATATAATGATGGAAATTAACTAAAATTAATGGGAAAGTACATTTTAGAATATACTATTTAAAAGCCTGTTGATTATAATAAGATGAGTTTTAACATTTAAAATCTGGAATGAAAGGGAGGGGTGTGTGTGTGTGTGTGTGTGTGTGTGTGTGAAAGGAGATTGCATTAAAATCATTTGCTTCTTTGCTAATATTTTTCTTCAGAAGGGAAGAGTATTCTTTTAAATAAATGCAGAAAATACAGCTGTTCAGTTCAGTTCAGTTCAGTCGCTCAGTCGTGTCCGACTCTCCGCGACCCCATGAATCACAGCACGCCAGGCCTCCCTGTCCATCACCAACTCCCGGAGCTCACTCAAACTCATGTCCACAGAGTTGGTGATGCCATCCAGCCATCTCATTCTCCGTCGTCCCCTTCTCCTCCCACCCCCAACCTTTCCCAGCATCAGAGTCTTTTCCAGTGAGTCAACTCATCGCATAAGGTGGCCAAAGTATTGCAGTTTCACCTTTAGCATCAGTCCTTCCAATGAACACCCAGTAAGTTTCTTTTCAAGATATCTAAAGGTCAATCTTGATTACTTACTCAATATCTTGTATAGAAAAATAATATTGTAGAACCAGAGAATGTTGGAACTACAAAACCCAACCTGTAATTTTATATATTGGATAACTATATAATAACTAAGGCCAATAGCAATTAAGGGATTGACCAGGGTCACACAGTGAGACAGCAGTGCAGCCAACATTCCTTGGGGTAAATAAAATTCCACCTTTTGTCTAGAAAAATCTCAAATTCTTTCTATCTTTTATCTTTTTTCATGCTCATTGAAAAGGCAGCATATTCTGTAGGTGCCTTTTTCATGCTCTCATTTTTTCACATCTCTACTGTGCATACGTATGCATATTTCACACATATTGGGTTGTGATTTTAAGTACAATATACACACTGATTGTGTGCAGTCACTCATTTGCATTTATTTGTGACCCTATGGTTGTAGCCCAGCAGGCTCCTCTGTCCATGGAATTTTCCAGGCAAGAATACTGGAGCACGTTGCCATTTCCTATTTCAGGGATATAGTTACTGGTGTATGTGCAAAAGTATATATGTGTATGAAGGAGTTATGACAATAAGGAGATGGATTATTTGTTCATTCAAATAAATATTGCTGTTCAGAGTAGTCACAGAGCTAAAAATTTATTCCAAAAATATTTCACAGATATTTACAGTTATTCTTATGAAATGGTTTTATGATTATGTGAAATTCATATGATGATAGCTAAGTTGAATGGCATTTCAATTTACAGTGGAGATTTTATATTTTCATTTACATTAATCCTCATGATGACTGTACAGGTTAAAAAAACCCGCCAAAGTCCAGTAACAAAAAGCAAATGCCTTGTCCAACTGGAGGAGTTAGGGGGGATTCTCCCAAACCAAAGGCCTTTCTATTTTCATCATACCATGCCACCTCTCAGGAGAGTCATATTCATTGTTTTAAAGTTGTATTTCACCTGCCTTGCAAGCCATACTTAATAGAACTTCTCAAATCCTATTTACAAAAGCTATACAAAATTATAGTCCTCCCTCATTATCTGCCAGGAGATTAGTTCCAGGAGTCTTTTTTGATCCTGAAATCTGACTTGGCTCTCTCATATCCATGGATTCAGCATTAGTGGATTCAACCAACCACGGATGGAATTTTTGACTGCAGCCAGTTGGATCCATGGAATGGAAACTGGTGGAGGGCCCATTGTATATTTACTGAAAAAAATTCATACATAAGTGGATCCAGGGAGTTCAAAGTTGTTCAAGAGTCCACTATATTTATAAATAAATACACAGATGTATAACTATTTATTCCAGTAATAATACTATTAACCACATTAACTAATAATGACTCCACCAGGCACTGTGATAAATGCTTAAGTTCTAGTTCATTTAGTCTTTCTGTGATTCTTGGGCAGTGGATGGGAGAGATGTTAAAAATATCTAACTGGTGTGTGTGGAGGCCACCAACCAATCTAAGAGGAAAGAATTTGTGCTGTAGAGCTGAAGCAAGCCGTGGCAGCCCTTCCCAGGCCAGCCAGTTGCTGCACTGAGGGGTCTGAAGGAGAGCAACCGGGTGTGGTGGCAGTTACTCAGGGTCTTGGGGATTTACCAGTTGAAGCCAAAGCAGGTTTATAAGCTGCACAAGGTCTCAGTCTTAGTATATAATGAAGTAGAGATTCAACCCAGGCCAGGTTGTTAGCAGTTCCACCTTTCCCTAGATCATACCCTGACTCTGACTGTAATGCAGCAGTACCCAGGAGACCTGGGTTTGATCCCTGGGTCGGGAAGATCCCCCTGGAGAAGGAGATAGCAACCCACTACAGTGTTCCTTCCTGGAGAATTCTGTGAACAGAGGAGCCAGGCAGGCTACAGTTTATAGGGTTGCAAAGAGTTGGACATGACTGAAGTGACTTCAGTTCAGTCACAGTATGTCAGGCTTCCCTGTCCTTCACCAACTCCAAGAGCTTCCTCAAACTCATGCTCATCGAGTTGGTGATACCATCCAACCATCTCATCCTCTGTCATCCCCTTCTCACCCTGCCTTCAATATTTCCCAGCATCAGGGTCTTTTCCAAGGAGTCAGTTCTTTGCATTGGGTGGCCAAAGTACTGGAGTTTCAGCTTCAGCATCAGTCCTTCCAGTGAATATTCAGGACTGATTTCCTTTAGGATTGACTGGTTTTATCTCCTTGCAGTCCAAGGGACTCTCAAGAGTCTTCTCCAGCACCACAGTTCAAAAGCATCAATTCTTCGGCACTCAGCTTTCTTTGTAGTCCAACTCTCGCATCCACACATGACTACTGGAAAAACTGTAGCTTTGACTAGATGGACCTTTGTTGACAAAGTAATGTCTCTGCTTTTTTAAATGCTGTCTAGGTTGGTCATAGCTTTTCTTCCAAGGAGCAAGAGTCTTTTAATTTCATGGAAGAGACTTAGTACAGCACTATTAAGATTTAATATTTGTTAAAGTTAAACTGGTTCAGTTGGTAAAGAATTGACCTGCAATGCAGGAGACCCAGGTTCCATCTCTGTGTCAGGAAGATCCTCTGGAGAGGAAATGGCAGCCCACTCCAGTATTCTTGCCTGGGAAATCCCATGAACAGAGGAACTTGGTGGGCTATAGTCCATTGCCAGAGTTGAACACGACCACAAAGTAAAAATCTAGAAAATTCACCAGTTCTGAAGATAGTCAAAGGAATATCTCAGAAATTAACAAAAGCAGTTTTAAAAATATAATGACTGAAGGACAGTGGCACTGTTGGAACAATATATGTCCTTCTGAGAAGCCTATATTAAAGGGAACAGTCTGATATTTATTGCCTAAGTTCTGGACATACTGTTTTTATTTATTTATTTATTTTTTAAATATTTTAAATTTTTATTTTTTAATTGAAGGATTATTGATTTACAGAATTTTATTCTCTGTCAAACCTCAACATGAATCATCCATAGGCATACGTATATGTCCTCCCTCTTGAACATTCCTCCCATCTCCCTCCCGCATTGCACCCCTGTAAGTTGATAAAGAGCCCCTATTTGAGTTTTCTGAGACATTCATCAAATTCTCACTGGCTACCTATTTTACACGTGGTAATGTACGTTTCCATGTTACTCTCTCCATACATCTCACCCTCCACTCCCCTCTCCCCATGTCCGTAAGTCTATTCTCTATATCTGTTTCTCCATTGCTGCTGCTGCTGCTGCTGCTGCTAAGTCACTTCAGTCGTGTCCGACTCTGTGTGACCCCATAGACGGCAGCCAACCAGGCTCCCCCGTCCCTGGGATTCTCCAGGCAAGAACACTGGAGTGGGTTGCCATTTCCTTCTCCAATGTGTGAAAGTGAAAAGTGAAAGTGAAGTCGCTCAGTCGTGTCCGACTAGTAGCGACCCCATGGACTGCAGCCCACCAGGCTCCCCTGTCCATGCGATTTTCTAGGCAAGAGTACTGGAGTGGCTTGCCATTGCCTTCTCCGTGGACATACTGTTTTTAAAAACAGTCTCTCAAATCCCAATATAATCTTATCTCATAATTACTGAGGTTTCAATGTCTCTGTTCATAAAAAAGTGCCAAGAAAACAGATCAGATGCAGTAAAATGGCCTTAAAAAAACATTATTTCCTATTTCATATTTTTACCAATCTTTTAATTTTTATTAAATATTTCCCTTGAGTTGTGATTCTTACTTCGAGGGAACAATAACATCATCTTCTTACTGCAATCACACACTGTGAGTGGAAGACCAAATAAAATAGGTTGAGGGTATGCCTGAAAGGAAAACCGATTGCACTAAATGTGGTCCTGGGAGTATTTCCATTCAGCTGGTTAAGTAAGTTGGGTTTAAGCAGGTTAGTTGGAGCCAGCTTACCTCACAGGACAAGCCAGAATAACCTGGGGGACAGTCACATTTTTCTATCAAGTGAGCTGGAGGAGTCACTGCTGTGATGCGTCCTTGTTCAGCTACCTCCATCGAGATTTCAGAAATCCTGGAAACAGTGAGCAAATACTTAGATGACAGTACCAGTAAATTAAGCTCACACAGAGTTGGACACGACTGAAGTGACTTAGCAGCAGCAGCAGCAGCAGCGAACACTCAATCCTGCGGAAGGGGTCTTCCCAAAGTTTTGTTAACAACCACAAACTCATTCTATTGTTTTGAAGCTGCTAAATTCTAGGGGCTCCATGTTCCACATCTTACTCCTGCATTTTTGCTTCCTCAAAGAGTGAGATTCCACATTAGCTAAATATTCACATAAATCATAAAGTGTTTAGGAAATTAGATGTCTGATGTCCTGTTGAGAAGTTATTATAAAGACTTTTCCTTCCACTTCTAGAAGTGTCAGTGGCTTCAGGTAGACATGGCCAATTAATTAGATATTTTCATTCTTTCAAAGAGACAACCCAAGGTCATTCTCTGTTGGCAAGTCTGTCATTACTAGTGAAATTGCTTTTACTTTGCAACTGGTCCCAATTTCTTGCTCTTGAATCTCTGAACATTCTTTCAAGAACTTTAGAAAACCATCTAGAAAATAATACTTGAGCATAATATAGTAATATTGATCTCTTTCTGAAGATAAAGAACCTCTCAAATTAGTCTCTCCTTCAACTAACTTAACCCACCTTTCCTATTGGTGGAAAGGTCCTTGTAATTGAAAAAAATTATTCGCAGTGAAAATACTGATACCTTTTGCAATAATACATTAAAAATATATGCAGTCCATAAACTCAGACTATTTCATGACTGACTAACTGGTAACAGGAAATGTTCTGCAAATAAACTTTTAAATGAGACAATGAATAATTTTGCTTCAATAAAAGGCACCTCTAAAAGCTTAAGGAGCTTGAATCATAAACTTTATAACAAGCAGAGGTAGGTTTTATTGGTACTGAATTATGAATGCACATTCTGATTTGGCTCCTTTTGTAATCTGCGATCTGAAGACCAGCCAGTGTTTATGAAACACATGTTCAGTTAAAATTCAGATTTCATTCTCCTCTTCTTGTAGACGCACAGCATTTGTGATATGTAAATAAACCACTTCCCTCCCTTAAGGAGGACTCTACATTCTCTGAAGGAGTAAGAAGGTAACCTGGTGTTTGTTGAGAAATCATCTCTGCTGGTATCTCATGGTATTCTATAACCTGAGGAGTTACTAGCATCATCTTCTTTTCTCTGGCACACACATGCACACACAGCAGACTAGTGAGTGTTTAAAAATCAAAGGAAACCTGAAATTAGCAATAGACATCTCTGCAACACATTATCTTTTTTTCCCCCTGGGGAATGAGAGACTGACTGTTTTGCCTGAATCAGGGATTTAGCCAAACTCAGACTTCTATGTAAATTAGTACTAAAAAACAAAGTTGTTAAGATCTTCAAATAAATTTTTGTAAGAGAGTACAAAAGCAAAGAAAAAAGGAAATTTCAGTGTTAACATGTACAAAGTTGTAATCTCAAACCACATGTATAAAAAACTCTTTGCTTCTGAGACTGTCTAAATTTAAAACTGAATAAAGAAGTGGGGTTCTGTCTTAACTATGTTGAGAGGAAGACTCAAACATATTTCTGATCTTTGTCAAAATTCCTTGTCTTACAAAATCAAGTGCTGATCCACTGGTTTCTTTGTTTCTATAGTTACTAGGTGTTCACTCTAGTTTTTATTGACTCTAGAAAAAGTGAAGTATTTACTTATTTTAATGTTTTTAAAAAGGAAGTGTAAAGTATGAGTGTAAAGTCGCTCAGTCATGTCTGACTCTTTGTGATCCCATGGACTGTAGTCTACTAAGCTTCTCTGTCCATGGGATTTTCCAGGCAAGAGTACTGGAGTGGGTTGCCATTTCCTTTTCCAGGGGATCTTCCTGATCCAGGGATCGAACCCAGGTCTCCTGCATTGCAGGCAGATGCTTTACCCTCTGAGAAAGGAAATCCTAAGCCAAAGGATATTATTTAGTGAGGTATATGAAATAAAGTGATAAGAGAAAGGGACTTATGGGAAAAAGCAGCCTTAAGGGGCAGAAAGGTGGGATCAGTGTGAGAGGTGAAGAAAGCATGATGAAAAATGCAGGACAACATCATTTCTATCAGATCTACTAACAAAATATTCTGTGTGCTAGCAAACTTTTTTTTACTAAAGCAGGGAACAATTTTCAATATAATATATTTGCACACTCACAAGGTTACTTGCTGTCTTCTACAACATGTGAACCTGTTTGGCTTCTGTCACCTAATTTATATTTGATATTTTAAAGTAATTAACAATATAATTGACAAGATATTTTGGTTCATGCTTTTAAAAATTATTTCATGGAAAGAATCTCCTGCTTAGAATTGACATATACACATTTTTATATTTAAAATATCAATAGATAACCAACAAGGACCTACGATTAAAAAAAAGAATCTCCTGTCAGAAATAAGAAATATGAAAAAGAAATCAAAGCAATACAGACTTGAAAGTGAATTTTGGTCCTTGATTTGGTTTCTACTTCTGGTATAATCAGAAGAGCAATATGGATCTTCTGCAATAAAGAAAGAATTTTCTGCCACATGCTTAATAATGGAAACATTTTAAACATGGTATTTTTAGATTCATTGATTTGTCAATAAGAGGGTTCATAATTTTGTTTTCTTTTGCTTTCCTGCACTGATCTACTATTTTGTTACATAAGATTATTTTTAAACATCTATTGATTCCAAATTCTTACAGATATAATAGAGACACTAACATGCCAGAGAAACTGAGACTATGTGTATAAACTCAACTTTCTGCCTCCATGGTAAACATTTAGCTACATCTGTACAGATCCTCATTGTATCTCATTAGATAAGTTTTCATTATACTTGAGGCATATGACCTCAAGTAAACATGTGTACTCAAGATGTTGAAGTACCACAACTTCTCCATTATTTATTTTCTCTTGATTCTATCATTTTTATGTATATCTTGCTGCTAATTCTTCCCCCTCCCTGGTCCCATATATAAACACGCTTACTTGTCTCTCAGATTAAACAATCATCCTTTGACCTTTGACATGACCTCTTTCTTCCCTTTTACAATTTTATTCACAGAAAACAATAGTCTCCACTCATAATTTTAGATTCATTGTGTCCCATTCATTCCTCAAAACTTTGAGGCTCTTTCTGCCCTAGAACTTCACTAAAACTGGTATTGTAATTGTTACTGGTGATTCTAACTTTCAAAGAGCCTCATTTTAATTGTCCTCTTCGGGTCGTTAAAAAACCATCCCCACACCTTTATAGTATTCTCATCCTTAGGCTTTCATGACAGTCATTTTTGCTTTTCTTCTGTATACTTTGTGATTCCCAGTCTTTTCACATCATAAGGCAGAGGGAAGATGGCTCTATCATATTACACACTGGAGTGAACAGGTGCGAATGGCAGAGGGAAGATGGCTATATCGTGTGACACACTGGAGTGAACAGGTGCGAATGCATATGGTTGGAAGAGACAGGACCAACCTGGCCCTGCTCAGTTCCCCTGAGGGTTGAAGGAGGACACTTTCTCAGCAATCTCGCAACGTATTTATAGCCCAGCAGCAAAGTCTCTGTACCTTGCAGGACATCTTCTCCTGAATTTCTGCTTAGCTTCTGAAATTCATCATGTTGAGGATCAGTTCAATATTTGGCCCCTTAATCTTGCTTCTGGTTCTGTTTCTCTTGTTGGGGAAATGGTGGTGATAACTCACACCAGGTGACCCGGATGTCATTCTTTAGTCTTCTATCATCACACTAGCAACCCAACTTCTAAATTTTTCTTGTTTGATATCTCACCAATCTTTCTTATAGACTTGAGAAGAAAAAATAACTTGGATATTTATTATAGTTTACCTGCTTTGTCTCATGATATTTCCATATGTAGCCTTGATAAGAATATAATGGATATCATACAGTACATCCAAGAAGTCTTCACGGGTCACAGTTCTGCTGATTCGAGGATCATCACCATAATATTTCCATTCTTTCTGTTAACAAGAAAAGAAACCACTGTGAAGAAACTCAATGCAAATCCATTGGCAACATGGCACCCAACACCTAACCACCTTACCTCTGTCATTTCAATTTCATGCCTTGTCAACTGGCCAATCAGAGGAGCAGCCATATGCCTGATGATAATCCTTGCATGAGCAGGAGTTCCACCTCGAATTATAACTTGCGGGTTGTATGTAGAGAAACCTGTCTCTTCCCTAGCCTCGAAATAGATGGTGTACCTGAGTTTACCGCCATAGGCCATCAACTGACAAAATAAAATGAGAAATGATGAGTTAGATAAATCTCTGAATAGCATTATTCTAAAAACATGTTTTATTTTGCTCTCATGTGACTTCAACATTCTTGTCCTTACCTTCTTTCCTTCAAATTGTTCTGGAAGTTTCCAATAAAAAGGTTCCAAATGGAGCTCTTGTCTCACCAGATCCATGTGTGCAACGATCTCCGGATGTTGAAAAATGATGCCTTTTGTAGTTGTGTGCTGCAGGGCCTCATCCACCAGTGGCAGGATGGTCTGCTCAGCCTTCAGCGTCACCTGCGTGGATCAAAACACAGCAGGGTGTTCAGTGTAAGTCTTTGGAGGCCTTCTCTAAAAGGACTGTGTGTCTATCTGTGGCTCTGTCCCCTTATGATGAAGTGTTCTCATGAGAAACATAACTCATGGGCAATGAAGACAGGAGAGGTGATAAACCCTTCAGACTTGTTTGCCTAGTGAAATCTACAACATCTGTGAAACTGGTCTTTCACACTAACAAAAAGTAGAGTTGAAAAGTAGGAAGGGTTAAAGGAAAATTAAGGTTAAAAATGAACATTTCCCCCCCCTAAAGAGTGACAATTCTCTAAGGCTGGTTGGAATAAATGAGCAACCAGTTCAGATTTTCATCACTACATGAGCACACGTCTACTTTCTTGCTCTAATGCTCTCGCTCTGCAGAAGGCAGCTTCTTCCCATCCCCAGACATAACATTTCCCTTATAATGTTTTCCTTGCTCACTTGGCATCTATTTCCTTATCCACAGTAAATGAATACTTCTAAAGATATCTATTCCAATCATCTAATGGCACATGGCCCCTCTACCAGTTCTAAATGTGCACAGGGGAAAAGGTTACTTAAATGTTTTGCATTTCCTCCTGCCCCTTGGTGCCTGGCTAAAAGACACCAGCAGGAGCTAACGTTACACCATTACATGGCTCAGCAGGCCCTTACTCACCCATGTACGGATCAGTCCTTTTGCTTCAGAGCACTGAGTAGTGGCGCCAAAGCAATAGCAGCTGCTGCAGCCAAGTGGGTTCTTGGCCTCAAGTCCGAATTTGCCAGGCCGGCACCTGTCACAGTGGATCCCTTCCACGTTCACCTGAAAAAAGAGGAGAGTTCTTCAGAGTCCGTATGGGGAAGTTGTGAGAGAAATAAACTCAAGAATAAATAATGTTTTAAAGAAAATGAAACAAAACAACAATAAAAATAAAAGAATACTGAATATTAGATTCACATCTCAAATAGCAGAGTAGGTAATCTCTTTGTTAGCATGCCATTGGTCTAAAAAAACACTTTATTTATAACTACATACATTATTAAGGATATTGTATATTATTTTATTTAACATTTAAGCAGCACATTTCCTACTATTCCACTGTGAGGATTATGAAAGATTCATTAGAATTTTGAAAGTGAAATGAAATTCCACTGATTCCCAGACAGTGATGTGATGCAAAGTTGTGAAAAGCAAGAAAGATGCTAAAATATAGATTCATATAGTTATTTTGGAACACTGAATATACATACATATAGCATGTATTAAATATAACCATAATATGTAATAATGCACCATTATACTTTTTGTTTTGTCTAGGACTTTTAATGGCAGAAGCTTCCATTTTCCTAAATTCTCAAGACTCTTCACAGCGTCTCCAGATTGCACCTTCCTGTTTCCTCGGACCTTCTTTGCATAGACTTTTCTTGAAAATATACTAATGCTTCTGACCCAGTCTTTCCTGCATTTATCCTAGGATTGATTTTCCAGAAATATCTTAGGGGAAAAAATCCTTCTTATCATTTTTAATCAACTGTTTTTCTACATCATTTAACAATATTAATGAGGGCTGAAATTTGCATATAGTCACTGTTTGTAATATCAGTGTTTATACTTGATGAAATTTTACTAAACTTCCACAGCAGTAAATATATTTTTCAGTGTACAGTGACTGAGGATTAATTTGAAGAGTAATTTTTTTAAAAAATAAACCACATTTAGCTGTGGTTTTCTCTAGTGATGCTTAAGAGAACTGAATTCTTTTTCCTTTCAGATTATTCTTGTTTAAGAAAAGTGAATATGTAAAGAGAAACTATACATTCGAAAACATATCACTCATTTGAGCTAGGGGGAAAAAATGGGTTCTGGCTGAAAAAAAGTTCTTAAAAAGCAGTGCTTATCTGTATATCAGGAAAAGTCTCTGCGTCTGGCAATGAATTTTTGTATGTCATTCTTTTTGGCTTAATGATGCAGGAATAAATAACTGAAGTTAAAACAGCAATGGAAATAGAACTGAGCAAGGTGGTTTTTTTTTTCCTTCCTGAATTTCAGCAGCACATACCTTACAAGTGCACTGCCCAGTCTGATTGATGCAGGAGCATTTTTCAGTCTCTAAATCACAGGTTGAGTCATCAGTCCCTGGCAGGAAGCAATCACAGGGACTGCAGTGAGGGTAGTTCCAGTGACCTCGAGTGCACTCCGTACATTTTGCACCAGAGAATTTTGGATGACACTTGCATTGGCCCGTGTTTATATTGCACTGGAAATCCAAGGAGCCTACTGGGCTGCAGTTACAAGCCTATAGAGGAGATAAAAACAGCAACAATTAACACCATTTCACAGGCAATATCTTTAAATTTTAATTCTAATGCTTCTATGCTTCCATTAAGTACATATTAATCATGTGTCTGTTATATGCTTTGTACTGTTCTGGTTGAATCACTTGGGAAACATTGGTGAACATAAAGCTAAAATTGCTTCCTGCACTTACTAAAATATATGAGTGTCCAGAAACCATAAAGCTATTGAATAAGAAAGAAACTGTGTTTTCTCTCTTCGTGGTGAGGAGGAGTTAGGTATAGATTTTCTTCAAACACCTCTTGTTTCAAAGAGTGAACTTCTGACAAAGCCATTTTACATTATCATTTCATTTTTATAGCATTTATTGTTTAGAGACATATATTACAGTTTAATCAAGGGAGAGAATATGTAAATATAACACAATGGAATAAACATGATATAATAGGTGAAGTGCAAAATCCTATGAGAGTATATAAAAAGCACCAAACCGGATGTGGGAAAGCCAGGGAGAATTTAGAGGAAAAATGATACTAGGATTTTTTTTTTTAGAGTTAAGTTTTGCAGACGAGCCCGATTTGAGGTGTCTTACTGTTAACCTTTCTTTCTTCTTCCTAGATACACACAGGATTTTCTCTTAATTTATGTAAGATGATATCTTGCGAGAATTTATACAGGTTTGAGTCATTTAAAAAATAAATTTACTGGAACATGGTGAGCTCTTTCAGTTTGAGAATACAATTGTTTTTTAATTCAGTACAATTTCTTCAACTTTGCTTTTGATTTTTACTTCTGTTCTAATTTATCAATTTTCTTCTTCAGGATCACCTATAATTCTTACAGTACATAATTTCTGTCTATCTGTCAAATCTATAATGTCTTCTGTAGTCATTTCCCTATTTGCCTCTCAAACTTGTTCTCCATTTTGTCCTTGCTATTCTGTACAGTGAAAATTCTGTTGTATGTATACACCATCAATGCTTATTTTAATTACAGTATTGCATATTGTATTTTTAGCTTCTTTTCAATCATTTTTTTGGTTTCATCTCAGCAGCAGTTTTCAATTTGCGGCTCATCCACGTGTCTTGTCTTCTGTTCCTTAAGGCTTTCTGCTTCTGATTTAGAGCTGAAAGCTCCTTGAATTTAAATGAAAATTTTAAGTGAATTACTAAAATGTTATTTAAGATCTTGGGATATATCATTTTCAGAGGTCGGTTGTGCCAAGGATCTCTCTGCTGTCTCTGAGCTCTAAACTCACTTCTCTTTGCCTTGTTTAATGACATTATAGTTAGACCCCTATGGACATTTCCCCCTGGCCAGTAACAGAATGTTAAAATTAGTCATTAGAGGGTCCAGGAGAGACCCAAATAAAGCCATGGTGATGGAAAGACATTTCTCCTCTGGGTTGTGGTTCTTCATTACTATCATCATCACTATTATTTACTTACTTAGCATGGGAGCCCAGAGGCCCATAAAGAATTCCAAGCAGTGCCATCAGGCCACTCTCTCCCCTGCTGTTTAGGTCTGCACTCAAGCACTCACCATGACAGGCTGCTTCTCAGTAGCTCCAGCAAGTCTGCATTCTGCAGTAATGATGGACAGTGTCTATAGGCCAGCACTTGCCCATAAACTCTGGCAAGTTATTCATCATTGTTGTTGCTGTCATTGTACCACCAGCAGGCTGGTGTATCCCTATGATTGCCACACTATCTTCAAAGATGTCTGAACCCAAGTATTGCTGGGAGTGGGGAACGGAAGACCTTGCTTCCTATATAGTCCACCCCCCTTACCCTTGGGGCTTCCCTGATAGCTCAGGCAAACAACCTGCTTGCAATGCAGGAGACTCGGGTTTGATCCTTGGGTCAGGAAGATTCCCCTGAAGGGAATGGCTACTCACTCCATGTATTCTTGCCTGGAGAATCCCATGGACAGAGGATCCTAGCGGGTCCAAGGGGTCACAAAGAGTAGCACACAACTGAGTGACTAACACTTTCACTTTCCCTCACCCTGGAATCAGTAGCTACTCTTTTGTACCTACCACTTTCAGGATCTTTTATATCCCTTTTTTATCCTTTTGTAACTAACTTTTACCAGTTAACAATTCTTTATATTCTACTTTCCCTGTTTATATTGGACTTCCCTGGTGGCTCAGATGGTAAAGCATCTGCCTGCAATGCAGGAGACCCGGGTTCGATCCCTGGGTTGGGAAGATCCCCTGGAGAAGGAAATGGCAACCCACTCCAGTACTCTTGCCTGGAAAATCCCATGGACAGAGGAGCCTGGTAAGCTACGGTCCATGGGGTTGCAAAGAGTCAGACGCGACTTCACTTTCTTTTTTCTTTCTCTGTTTAAGTTTCCCTGGTGTGGTTTCTGTCTCCCTAGAGGGTATCACCTCTCTCTGTGTCTGAGTTTACCGCCATCAGGCTTTGTACTTAGTCTATGACCTGACTTGTTTCGGTGCTTTCCTATTAATTCTCCTCCTCAGAACTACAGCTCTATGGAAGACACGTACACAAAGCGACTTGCAGATTTCCAGATCCAAGTCTGGCTGGATCTCACTTGGCATTTCTCATACTTTCATTGCTCAGCTCAATTCTTACATCCACCACTACTAAAGCAATTCCTGCCTCTGCTCCTGCCAACAAATGAATATTGGGACACCTCTTTCCAGGATGTGATGTACAATCACATCTCTTTCCTGTCCAAATGTTTGGTAAAGTATCTTCTCAGATTCTGATGTTAAAATATCACCTGGCCTTATTTTTGGTATCTTTATGATTATTTTTCTGTCTTCACTGTTCTCCAGTAAAAAGGCCTGCAGTGTAGGATGCTGCTAAAAGTTATGTTAAACTCAAAGGACTAAAAGTGATTATTTATTACACTACAAACATTGCCATAGTTTCAAAAGCACAGAACAAAGCAATGTCATCATGCCAAGTAACTTGTTCTTATAGAAGATCAGATGTAGAATGAGAATTCAAAATAAGGATGATTGACTTATCCACTTACGTAATTTTTCCTTATTTATTTAAACAAAATTGGCCATAATCAGAAATGTAAATCTACGATATGTTATGGAAACTATAATCATGTAATAAATTTTAAAACTGTCTTATGATATATTTAACTAAAATAAATGTATTAGACTTTATTAACTAAAATAACTTTCTTTAGACTTTAAAATATGAAATGTCTATTTCTCAATTTATTATATAAAATGAAAGCATTAATTCTTAAAAACCAGTCAAAAAATTGGGACCTTTTCAAATTGGGAAGTTTATTCAGGAAGTTATAGTAGAGAACAAATGAGACAATTAACCATATGTTTAGATGACACTATAGCCAACATGAAACTTAAATCATAATTAGCTGTAATGTTTGTTTAGCAATAGAGGATTTATGCACTGCTCCTCTGCTAGTGAAAGATGGCAGGCTTTATATTCTACTTCAATAAAGGCTCAAATGATGTGTGTGCTCACACCTCAGCACAGAGAAATTATCCATGACACAAAGAAAGGAAAGCTATAAATCACAAAAATCACTGTTCATTTAGATTATAGTCATACAAGGTTTTAAATAGTAGAATACATCCTCTTAAATAATTGTGAGGGCTCTAGAAATTGTTTGTATTGTTCATAATGATGAAGTGTTTAGCTATTCAGAAATTTAGATTTGTAACAGTGGTTCAAAGTAATTAAAAACTTTCAATAGACTTCAGTCAACATAGTATTTACTCAATAATCAGTAAATGTAGTGATATAAAACACATAAATATTAAAAAAAAAAAAAAACTTGGCCTAGGGTCTTCCCTGGTAGTCCAGTGGTTAAGAGTCCGCTTTGCAATGCATACGACGCAGGTTAGTTTCCCTGGTCCAGGAAGATCCCACATGCCATGGAGTGACTAAGCCTGTGGACCACAACTACTGAGCCTGCACTCTAGAGCCCTAGAGTGGTAGCTACTGAGCTCAGTAGCCTGTGCACCCTAGAGCCCGTGTTCCACAAGAGAAGCCGCTGCAATGAGAAACCTGCATTCCGCAATGAGTAAGCAGCCCTCACTTGCTGCAACTAGAGAAAGCCCGCCCACAGCAACAAAGACCCAGCACAGCCAAAAATAGCTAAAATAACATAAATAAAAAAAATTATTGAAAAAACTTTACTTGGTCTGCATTCATCCATCATCTGTTGCAAAGCAAAACCAGGCAGTCATCCCTAAGCCTTCGATTTCTTATTCCTTAAATAAATGAATTCAGCCATATTTTATTCAGTCATGAGTTGTAACTTAACCTGCCCTCTAAACACTAGTGGATAATTGAGGCCAAGATGCTATGGGGCTTCCCTGGTAGCTCAGTGGTAAAGAATCTGCCTGCAATGCAGGAGCCACAGGATACACAGGTTCGATCCCTGGGTTGGGAAGGTATCCTGGAAGAGGGTATGGCAACCCATTCCAACGTTCTTGCCTGGAGAATCCCATGGACAGAGGGGCCTCATAGGCTACAGTTCATGGGGTCCCAAATGACTCAAATGACCTAGCACACACACACACAAGATTCTATCAACTCTCACCAACATTTTTGCAACAGCCTTATAAGAAACCTTTTACCCTGAAGCGGTATCAGTTCAGCTCAGTTCAGTTCAGTCGCTCAGTCATGTCTGACTCTTTGCGACCCCATGAATCACAGCACACCAGGCCTCCCTGTCCATCACCAACTCTTGGAGTTAACTCAAACTCATGTCCATCGAGTTGGTGATGCCATCCAGCCATCTCATTCTCTGTCGTCCCTGTCTCCTCCCACCCCCAATCCCTCCGAGCATCAGAGTCTTTTCCAGTGAGTCAGCTCGTCACATGAGGTGGCCAAAGTATTGGAGTTTCAGCTTTAGCATCAGTCCTTCCAATGAACACCCAGGATCGATCTCCTTTAGAATGGACTGGCTGGATATCCTTGCAGTCCAAGGGACTCTCAAGAGTCTTCTCCAGCACCACAGCTCAAAAGCATCAATTCTGTGGCACTCAGCTTTCTTTATAGTCCAACTCTCACATCCATACATGACCACAGGAAAACCATAGCCTTGACTAGACGGACCTTGGTTGGCAAAGTAATGTCTCTGCTTTTTAATATACTATCTAGGTTGGTCATAACTTTCCTTCCAAGGAATAAGCGTCTTTTAATTTCATGGCTGCAAGCAGCATCTGCAGTGATTTTGGAGCCCCCAAAAATAATGTCTGACACTGTTTCCACTGTTTCCCCATCTATTTCCCATGAAGTGATGGGACCAGATGCCATGATCTTCGTTTTCTGAATGGTGAGCTTCAAGCCAACCTTTTCACTCTCCTCTTTCACTTTCATCAAGAGGCTTTTGAGTTCCTCTTCCCTTTCTGCCATAAGGGTGGTGTCATCTGCATATCTGAGGTTATTGATATTTCTCCTGGCAATCTTGATTCCAGCTTGTGCTTCTTCCAGCCCAGCATTCCTCATGATGTACTCTGCATATAAGTTAAACAAGCAGGGTGACAATACACAAGCTTGACGTACTCCTTTTCCTAATGGAACCAGTCTGTTGTTCCATGTCCAGTTCTAACTGTTGCTTCCTGACCTGCATACAGGTTTCTCAAGAGGCAGGTCAGGTGGTCTGGTATTCCCATCTCTTTCAGAATGTTCCACAGGTTATTGTGATCCACACCGTCAAAGGCTTTGGCATAGTCAATGAAGCAGAAATAGATGTTTTTCTGGAACTCTCTTGCTTTCTCCATGATCCAGCGGATGTTGGCAATTTGATCTCTGGTGCCTCTGCCTTTTCTAAAACCTGCTTGAACATCTGGAAGTTCATGGTTCACATATTGCTGAAGCCTGGCTTGGAGAATTTTGAGCATGACTTTATTAGCATGTGAGATGAATGCATTTGTGCAGTAGTTTGAGCATTCTTTGGCATTGCCTTTCTTTGGGATTAGAATGAAGACTGACCTTTTCCAGTCCTGTGGCCACTGCAGAGTTTTCCAGATTTGCTGGCATATTGAGTGTAGCACTTTCACAGCATCATTTTCAGGATTTGAAATACCTCAACTGGAATTCCATCACCTCCACTAGCTTGTATATAGATTTCTCTAAATGTGAGTCTGGTCATATCACTTACTATGGTTCACTCATGGAAAAAAATGGGGAATTTTGTAAGCTATGAGTCAGACATGACTGAGCGACTTCACTTTCACTTTTCACCTTCACACATTGGAGAAGGAAATGGCAACCCGCTCCAGTGTTCTTGCCTGGAGAATCCCCGGGATGGGGGAGCCTGGTGGGCTGCTGTTTATGGGGGTCACACAGAGTCGGACATGACTGAAGTGACTTAGCAGCAGCAGCAGCAGCATAGGTTGTTTAAATGACTTCAGTATCCTCTCAACTAGCTCTTGAAAACTAATATCTAGGTAAAATTTTGGGGGAATTCTTGTGGATTTAAAAAAAAATTCATTCTTAAAAATGCTCAACATCCCTCATAATCAGAGAAATGCAAATCAAAACCACAATGAGATACCATTTCACACCAGTCAGAATGGCTGCTATC
Organism: Moschus berezovskii; assembly: GCF_049115385.1. Classification (NCBI taxonomy): domain Eukaryota; kingdom Metazoa; phylum Chordata; class Mammalia; order Artiodactyla; family Moschidae; genus Moschus; species Moschus berezovskii. The sequence continues at coordinate 74,571,048 of NC_142469.1, read as the reverse complement.
CAAAAGTCTACATGCAATAAATGCTGGAGAGGGTGTGGAGAAAAGGGAATCCTCTTACACTGTTGGTGGGAATGCAAACTAGTACAGCCACTATGGAGAACAGTGTGGAGATTCCTCAAAAAACTGGAAATAGAACTGCCATATGATCCAGCAATCGCCCTCCTGGGCATACACACCGAGGAAACCAGAATGGAAAGAGACACATGTACTCCAATGTTCATTGCAGCACTGTTTATAATAGCCAGGACATGGAAGCAACCTAGATGTCCATCTGCAGACGAATGGATAAGAAAGCTTTGGTACATATACACAATGGAGTATTTTTCAGCCATCAAAAAGAATGCATTTGAATCAGTTTTAATGAGGTGGATGAAATTGGAGCCAATTATACAGAGTGAAGTAAGCCAGAAAGAAAAACATCAATACAGTATACTAATGCATATATATGGAATTTAGAAAGATGGTAACCTGAACCCTGTATACGAGACTGCAAAAGAGACATAGGCATATAGAACAGTCTTTGGGACTCTGTGGGAGAGGGTGAAGGTGGAATGATTGGGGAGAACGGCATTGTAGCATGTATATTATCATAAGTGACCAGTCCAGGTTCGACGCATGATACAGGATGCTTGGGGCTGGTGCACGGGGATGACATGGAGGGAGGATGTGGGGAGGAGGGAGGAGTGAGGGGGGTTTGGGAGGGAGAACACATGTATACCCGGGGCAGATTCATGTCAATGTATAGCAAAACCAACCAATATATTAATGTAAGGTAATTTGCCTCCAATAAAATAAATTTAAAAAAAAATTCATTCTTAATTTCCTTGTACTTTGGAGATATATTAACATTTCATTGTGTGTAGGTATGAAGTTAGAGATGTTTCTAGTTTTAGAATTTTTGGTTCTTTGTCCTCCTTTTTTGAAAGTATCTTGGATGAAGCTGTGTAAATATGTACTTACTTTAATCATCTTTCCTGCAAGTAAAATGTAAGATAGTGATCGATTCCTGCAATCACGCTACAGCAATAGATCTGTACCGTTTTGTAATATTGACTCTTGAAATGCCCGACTACAGAGTTCTACCAAAATAGAAATCCTTAAATGATACTATGAGATGAAATAAAGCAATTCACTCACCTTACAACCAGTGGTGATGCTGTGGCCCCAGCTACGAGGTGCACATTTAGAACATTTCTCTCCAATGGTATTGGGTGGGCAAATGCATCGACCAGTCTTTGGGTCACAGTTATTACCCAGATGGGAACAGTCACAAGCTTCACAGGTAAAAGGATTAAAAAAGAAAAAAATTGATATAAACTGTTGAATTTTATGCTTGTGGGTTTCTCTGTGATTTATGCTGTTTTATTTTCCATACTATAGTTAAAGATCCTTGAAAATGACAACTTACCTCATTCATTTTTCATATCATAGTACACTATAATTCCCCAGGAGGAGGGCACGGCAACCCACTCCAGTATTTTGGCCTGGAGAATCCCATGGACAGTAGAGCCTGGGCTATGGTCTACAGGGTTGCAAGGAGTCAGACGTGACTGAAGTGACTGAGCACACATGCACACAAGTACAGTGTACATCAGAGTGGTGTTCAGTAAATATATACTGATTTCATTAATAGCTTAAAAATGTCAAACATTTTTAGCTTTTTGATTAAGGATAAAAAGAACTGATGTATCAGATTTCCTGTTAACTGTATTCCCTTATATTTAAATACGACCAAGGTTAAATTGTTTTAAGTTCATAACTAAACATAACTATGGGCTTCCCTCATAGCTCAGTTGTTTTTAGAATCTGCCTGCAATGCAAGAGATCAGGGTTCAATTCCTGAGTTGGTGAGTCGGGAAGATCCCCTGGAGAAGGAAATGGCAACCCACTCCAGTATTTTGGCCTGGAGAATTCCATGGACAGAGGAGTCCATGGAGTCACAAGAGTCAGATACAACTTAGCGACTAAACCACCACCAAGTTCCTAACTAATTTTTCCATGATCTTTAGATTAATATTTCCTTCCTGTGAAGAATGCAAACATCCTTGTCCATTACACATTCTCAAAGAATGCAAAAATAAGGTCTGAAGAAAAACAAAAAGATCTGAGATCTTCAAAGCCATCCAAGACAAGGAAGGCAGGCCATTTATTAGCTATAATTGACTCAGTTGCTGAGTAATTTTTACTGCACCACTTCAAATCAAGAAGTGAAAGAAAAATGCCATCAAATACTCAGATTCAAATAGAAGACTAATGTTATAAGAAATCTTTTAGTTAGTCACATGATGATTAAATTCTTTAAAAATACATTTAGGATGTTTAAGTTCACTATTCAAGGGATCACATTTATCATTGCTCACTGGCTTCTACCCCAGCTGTGAAAAATGTTTAGCACAACACTTGACATAAATGTTAGCCATTGTTTTTATTATTATTATTGTTGTTGCTGATTTTAAGCCAAATAACTTACTTTATATGTACCACTTACTAAGAAAAAAATGTTTCACAATATGCTTAAATTTATGGGCTAAACAATGTCTTGGGACAGTTTGAATCATTACTTGCAAATAGAAATTAACCATTCAGTTAGGGAGTTTGAGATGGACATGTATACACTGCTATATTTCAAATGATACTTTATGGCCATTCAGTTCAGTTCAGTTGGACTCTTTGTGACCCCACGGACTGCAGCATGCCAAGCTTTCTTGTCCATCACCAACTCCCAGAGCTTACTCAGACTCATGTCCATTGAGTTAGTGATGCCACACAACCATTTCATCCTCTGTCGTCCCCGTCTTCTCCCACCTTCAATCTTCCCCAGCATCAGGGTCTTTTCCAATGAGTCAGTTCTTCCCATCAGGTGGCCAAAGTATTGGAGTTTCAGCTTTAGCATCAGTCCTTCCAATGAATACTCAGGACTGATTTCTTTTAGGATGGACTGGTTGGGTCTCCTTACAGTCCAAGAGACTCTCAAGAGTTTCCTCCAACACCACAGTTCAAAAGCATCAATTCTTTGGTGCTCAACTTTCTTTATAATCCAACTCTTATATCCGTACATGACTACTGAAAAATTCATAGCTTTGACTAGACAGACCTTGTTGGCAATGTACTATCTCTGCTTTTTAATATGTTCTCTAGGTTGGACATAGCTTTTCTTCCAAAGAGCAAGCGTCTTAAATTTCATGGCTGCAGTCATCATCTGCAGTGATTTTGGAGCCCCAAAATAAAGTCTGTTTCCATTCTCTCCCCATCTATTTGCCATGAAGTGATGGGACTGGATGCCATGATTTCAGTTTTCTGAATGTTGAGTTTTAAGCCACCTTCTTCACTCTCCTCTTTCACTTTCATCAAGGGGCTCTTTAGTTCTTCTTCACTTTCTGCCATAAGGGTGGTGTCATCTGCATATCTGAAGTTATTGATATTTCTCCTGGCGAGCTTGAGTCCAGCTTGTGCTTCATCCAGCCCAGCATTTCACATGATGTACACTGTATAAAAGTTAAATAAGTAGGGTGACAATATACGGCCTTGATATATTCCTTGTCCAATTTGGAATCAGTCTGTTGTTCCATGTTCAGTTCTAACTGTTGCTTCCTGACCTGCATATAGACTTCTTAGGAAGCAGGTCATGTGGTCTGGCATTCCCATCTCTTTTAAGAATTTTCCACAGTTTGTTGTGATCCATACAGTTAAAGGCTTTGATGTAGTCATAAAACAGAGGTAGATGTTTCTCTGGAACTCTCTTGCTTTTTCGATGATTCAGCAGATGTCGGCAATTTGATCTCTGGTTTCTCTGCCTTTTCTAAATCCAGCTTGAACATCTGGAAGTTTACGGTTCATGCACTGTTGAAGCCTGACTTGGACAATTTTAGGCATTACTTTGCTAGCATGTGAGATGAGTGCAATTGTGTGGTAGTTTGAGCATTCCTTGGTATTGCCTTTCTTTGGGGATGGAATGAACACTGACCTTTTCCAGTCTTGCCACTGCTGAGTTTTCCAAATTTGCTGACATATGAAGTACAACATTTTCACAGCATCATCATTCAGGATTTAAAATAGCTCCATTGGAACTCCATCACCTCCACTAGTTTTGTTCATAGTGATGCTTCCTAAGGCCCGCTTGACTTCACATTTCAGGATATCTGGCTCTAGGTGAGTGATCAAACCATCATGATTATCTTGGTCATGAAGATCTCTTTTTGTACAGTTCTTCTGTATATTCTTGCCACCTCTTCTTAATATCTTCTGTTTCTGTTAGGTCCATACCATTTCTGTCCTTTACTGTGCCCATCTTTGCATGAAATGTTCCCTTGGTATCTCTAATTTTCTTGAAGAGATCTCTAGTGTTTCCCATTTAAGTGCTTTCCTCTATTTCTTTGCACTGATCACTGAGGAAGGCTTTCTTATCTCTCCTTGTTATTGTTTGGAACCCTGCATTCAAATGGGTATATCTTTATTTTTCTTCTATGCCTTTAGCTTCTCTTCTTTTCTCAGCTATTTGTAAGGCCTCCTCAGACAAACATTTTGCCTTTTTGCATTTCTTTTTCTTGAGGATGGTCTTGATCTCTGCCTCATGTACAATGTCATGAACCTCCATCCACAGTTCTTTAGCCACTCTCACATCTAATTCCTTGAATCTATTTCTCACTTCCACTGTATAATTGTAAGGGATTTGGTTTTAGTCATACCTGAATGGTGTAGCAGTTTTCCCTACTTTCTTCAATTTAAGTCTGAATTTGGCAATAAGGAGTTCATGATCTGAGCCACAGTCAGCTCCCAGTCTTATTTTTGCTGACTGTATACAGCTTCTCCATCTTTGACTGCAAATTATATAATCTATCTGATTTCAGTATTGACCATCAGGTGATGTCCATGTGTAGAGTCTTCTCTTGTGTTGTTGGAAGAGGGTGTTTGTTATGAGCAATGGGCTCTCTTGGCAAAACTCCGTTAGCCTTTGACCTACTTCATTTTGTATTACAAGGTCAAATTTGCCTGTTACTCCAGGTATCTCTTGACTTCATACTTTTTCATTTCAGTTCCCTATAATGAAAAGGACATCTTTTTTGGGTGTTAGTTCTAGGAGGTCTTGTAGGTCTTCATAGAACTGTTCAGCTTCAGTTTTTCAGCACTACTGGTTGGGGCATAGGCTTGGATTACTGTGATATTGAATGGTTTGCCTTGGAAACGAACAGAGATCATTTTGTCGTTTTTGAGATTGCATCCAAGTACTGCATTTCAGACTCTTTTGTTGACTATGAGGGCTACTCCATTTCTTCTAAGGGACTCTTACCCACAGTAGTAGATAGCCATTAACTCACCTAATTCTTACAAAACCCAAGTGAGGCAGATACTATTATTTTCCTAATAGATGAAATTTGCAGGGTACAGTGAGGTGAGATCACTCAGTCAAGTTCATATAACTAATTGTTGGTGGTGTGCAGTGATAAGTTGCTTCAGTTATGTCTGACTCTTTGAGACCCTATGGACCATAGCCCACCAGACTCTTCTGTCCATGGGATTCTCCTGGCAAGGATACTGGAGTGGGTTGCCATGCCCTCCTCCAGGGGATCTTGCTGACCCAGGGATTGAACCCACATATCTGAAGTGGGAGAGCCACTAAACAAATCCAGGCTCTTTGGTGAGAGTCATGTTTTCAACCAGAATGCTACTCTGTCTGTTTTATGCTTTAAAAATTTTTTTTTCTGTTCTGCTTCTCTGGCTTAGAATGCTACGAAGTTTGCATTTCTAAAATGTGATCATCATTTCATCATTTTAAAATAATGTTTTTGATATTTATAATTTCTGGTAGTGGATATATTTGAATTTGTATCACTTTTTCTTCAATTAATATTAAGTAAATATGCTAGTGACAGTTGTATTTATAAAGAATAGAGTATATTTTAAAATGCAGCCTTATACACTTTTCAGTAAATACAGATATTTCTTAGAGATTATATATAGATTCTTAGAAGATCTACAATAATAATATTCAGAGTAATTTATAATGGCTTAATTTATGATAAAAACTGTTCATCAGAAGTGGTTGAGAATAATTTAAGGGTATTGGCTTTTAATATTATTGTTCCCACCCCTTATACAATTTGCTTCAGTAGTCAATAATCACGTCTTAAAATCTTGCCATGTATTTATCATGTTCTGAAAGCTTACGAGTATCATCAATGTTGTACTACTGAGTTTAGTAAATAAGAGTAATACTCAACCAAGTGATTGTTGGAATAGAGGTCGATTCCAACTTAGTAGCATAAAATCAAGGCAAATGCTCAAACTTTACTTTCTTCTGTAGTGTTATTTCCTATTTTCTTAATTCAGGATCTGTAGGAAGGCTGTGGCTGGACACATGAGAACCCTGCTTGAGGGAGCCATGGTTAGCAACCCCAGCTTACATTTTCTCTGGAACTAACAAACATCTACAGCCAATCTATTGCTCTCTCAGAACATCATAGTTTTCAAGGCACCTGAAAGTGGATGAAAACATTTTTTTTTTGTTTTGTTTTTACCGTACCAGAAAAAGATATTAACTTCCCTGATCATTGTACCAATTTTGCAACAGGAAAAGGGAAAATTGAACTATATTAGCTTGGGAGTAAAGTTTGAAGAATCGATGCTTTTGAACTGTGGTGTTGGAGAAGACTCTTGAGAGTCCCTTGGACTGCAAGGAGATCCAACCAGTCCATCCTAAAGGAGATCAATCCTGGATGTTCATTGGAGGGACTGATACTAAAGCTGAAACTGCAATACTTTGGCCACCTCATGCGACGAGTTGACTCACTGGAAAAGACTGTGATACTGGGAAAGGTTGGGGGCGGGAGGAGAAGGGGACGACAGAGAATGAGATGGCTGGATGGCATCACTGACTCTGTGGACATGAGTTTGAGTGTACTCCGGGAGTTGGTGATGGACAGGGAGGCCTAGCGTGCTGTGATTCATGGGGTCGTGGAGAGTCGGACACGACTGAGCGACTGAACTGAACTGAACATTGGCATCAGAAAAACTGAACATCTCTTTTAAGCTGCAGTAGCCTTTGAGTGACTGGTTGAACAGAGGTCACAAACGGAGGGAGACAGCAGAATTGGGATCCTATGATGGATTTTTATTGCACGCACAGCTATTTATAGGGCAGTGTTTCAAATTACAATGTATTTCCTTTAACTTATTAAAAACATATGTAAAGCATTAGGTTAAGCATTTTTTTTTGTAGTATATGTTTGCCTTTTGTCCTGGTGTATTTCCTTTAATCTCGTAACAAACTACTACAGACGCCTAAATACCAAAACCAGGTAATGAATGCATTGAGCTTAGTCTCATTTACAGACCTGTGCATCCGCCTTCTTGGAAGTTGAAATAGCCGTGGGCACAGCGATCACATTTCTTTCCTGTTACTCCTGGCTGGCACCAACATTGACCACTCTCTTCACAGTCAAATGATTTGGACCCAAAGGAATTGCAGTTGCAGGGGATACACCCCCTTGCTGATTGGAGGCCAAAGGTCTCAGGCTGGCATAGAAGCAGAATGAGAAAAATTCAATTTAAATCAATTAATTCACAATGGCACTAGATGCACTGTAAGATCAGGTGGGAAAAGGGGAGCCTGTGGGTTATAAAGGTTCTTCAGTGATGTTATGACAATTGGACTGTCATTTAATCTAGTGGATTTTTTCTATGATGTCCATAAAAAAGTGCAATTACTTTAAAATTTCATTGAGATTATTGGTGGAATTAGGGTGCTATCATTCAGTCTGTGATATTTTCACCAGTCTTTCCCTATAAATCTCAAGATTCTAATGGCAATGTGGAAATAAGTGAGGATGGCAATTCTATTTAAAGAAAATTTTGGTTTCATTTCTAATAATCGCAATTGATTATTTTCAGATATTTTTAAGTCATTTTACTTGGTAAAAATGCTTTCAATATTATTGGGCAGCAGCCTAAAGTTAAAATAAATCTTTTTCCTCTTATAGTGGGTCTAATTTTTGTCATATATCCATGAATACTTCTAATCATCATTATGGGGCTCACATTATATAAATGTAACTCTTCGGTTATGCTTATACTGACAAAATAATTGGTGTAACTAACATCTAGTTTCTTGGGTTTCATCTTAACAATCAAAGTTGATTTGTGAGAACACATATCAAAGCACCAAATTAGGTAGATGAAGGGAAACTTTCATCTCTGATGAGTTATTCATATGCATATCTCTTATCTATTTGTAACAAATGACCTTCCATGGTCCAGCATTACTAGCTTTGGCTGACTTTCTGGAAATGCGTGTTATCAGACCTCGAATGACTACACTAGGAAATGCTGATGGTTTAAAAATCATTCCTACCAGAAAAGTGAAAAGCACATATCCTACTTAAAGTATGTCAGGGCTGTCTTTTAAGCTGAAGTTTGTCACATTATTATGATATTTTAATCTGGAAAATTAGTCTCAGTAATTACTTCTTTGTAAAACTAATTCTTATTTTGGAAAATTAGACTTAATAATTATTCTTGGTAAAAATAAATCTTGCTATTTAATGTGAGCCACCAAAAGAGAAATGATTAAGCCTTATTATGTACTTTTGTCATTACTGTTAACAATATTAAAAATAAGTCCTATAAAACAAAATCATCCTGAAAATTAGTCTCTTAAAATGATTGTTGCTAAGAATAGCTTTCTTTTTAAATCTAAAATGGGTTGATTATGGTTGATAATCATTTTAATCTTTACATTTGTTCTTGCCTTTATTTTAAGTTCTTTATTTGTTTTTATAAAATAAATAAAATAAATAATTCTTTATTTTAGTTCTTGACTTTATTTTTAGTTCTAATTCAGATTCACTGTATAATTAAAGAAATTGTGTGACACTTGTAACAAATGACCTAATACTTGATTTTGAAATTAATTATAGGAAAAAAAATATAATATTTTTATTCATAAAAAACAATTCAGTGTACAATTTTAAATACCAGGCCTAGAGAAATAGTCAGAAATTGAGAAAATGCATGCATGCTTATTACAGGATTATTTATCATAATAATGAGCAACTGTAGAGGTACTTAAATGTTCAATTTAGAGAAAAAGCTGAATAAATTAAATTATGAGGCATTCATGTTATAAAATATATAAAATCATTAAAATCCTGCTTTGAAGCAGTTTTAATGATATGAATATGAGTAGAATATAGCATTAAATAAAATTTCAAAAAGCCGAATACAAAATTACATATACACTATGATTCTAATGACATACCCACAAAGGCACACATACCACTCAGACACAAATAGAAACTTATATACATAGAAAAAAAGACTAGAATATTACATAATAAAACTTTTTTAAAAAAGTAATATTTTGCATTTGTTTTTATTTCCTAAATTTTCTTGACTTAGAATTGCATTGCAGAGATAGTGCTTCACCTTTATCTTTACCTCCTAAGTTTGTTTTACTTAGCATATCTATCTATATCTATACAAATATCTTCAGTGGATAGACCAACAAAACAGTAACTTTCAAATTATTATTTATTTTAAAAATTCCAAAGTTCATTATGTAAAGAAATATATAAGTAATGTCTTTATCTTACTTTTCTAATATTTACCTAGTGTAGTTTTAAAACCGGAAAGTCAAAGTGGCTCAATTGTGTCCGACTCTTTGTGACCCCATGGACTATACAGCCCATGGAATTTTCCAGGCTAGGATACTGGAGTGGGTAGCTATTCCCCTCTCCAGGGGATCTTCCCAACCCAGGGATCGAACCCAGGTCTCCTGCATTGCAGGTGGATTCTTTACCAGCTGAGCCACCAGGGAAGCCCAAGAATACTGGAGTGGGTACCTATCCCTTCTCCAGTGGATCTTCCTAGCCCAGGAATCAAACCGGGGTCTCTTGCATTGCAGGCAGATTCTTTATCAACTGAGCCACAGTTATACCAAAACAAACATTACCAAATTTCAGTAAAAAATTTTTAATAAATTGTTCAAAAATTTATTTCACAGTCCAGGGAAAACGCTGTAGTAAACAAATTTTAAAGAACATTCTTAGTCAGTAATTGAGATTAATGAGGTGAAACATATAGAGAAGCATGTGCTTGCCTAGTTTCAGTGGGAAGTTTGATGAGCTCATATAATTTATTCTCATTTGGGATAATAATAAAAACTAGCACTTACATATTGTTCTTGCCATGTGCCAAGCAACATTTCTAAAGCCCTTTGCAAACGTGAACTCATTTAAATTCTCAAGACAATCCTGAAAGATAGTTATTATCATCAACTTTTTAGAGTGGTGAAACTGAGGCACAGAAGGGTCAAGTAATTTGGTCAGCAGCTAGCCAGTTGTGGAGTCAGGATTCCAAGTCAGCCAGGCTGGCTTCAGAGTCTGTGCTCTTAGCTGTCACATATACTGTCTCAGAGGAAAAGTGGTCTCAGGACAAACCACCACTCCATACATCAGTGCTGTAGGATATGTAGGAAGAGGGCATGAATAAGGGTTAATAATTCTGCTGGATTTATGTTTTGGAGACATTTTTGCATGCTCATGGTCAGTCATGTCTGACTCTTCACAACCCCATGGACTGCAGCCCACTAGGCTCCTCTCTCTGTCCATGGAACTTTTCAGGCAAGAATATTGGAGTCGGTTGCGAGTTCCTCCTCCAGGGAATCTTCCTGACCCAGGGATTGAACCCACATCTCCTGAGTCTCCTGCACTGGCAGGAGGATTATTTACCACTTGAGCCATGTGGGAAAGCCCATTTTGGAGACATAGTGATCAGTTATTGTCCCTTCCTTTTACTCTAAATGTATGCATTTATTTCTGAAAAACATAATCTCTTTTAAAGATTTCTCCACTTAATAACAATAGTAATAACAACAGTAACACTGCCTATCACTACTAAAAACTCTTCAGATGTGTGTTTTATACACTCCTGTCACAACAACCTGGAGACAGCCATAGAGGTGTCTGGGCAGACCTTCCTGCAAGGAGCCTGCAGTGGGAGTGTCACTAATTGACAAGCCCCAGCTTCCATTCTCTTGAATCTAGTGGAGGAGCTCATACCAAGTCACGCTTCTACTAGTCAATTACAGGTACACTGAAGTAATAGAATTTTCCCGCCCCATCCAAGACTCCTCCAATGTGTAAATTTTGCTTGGGCACTCCCAACTGGCATGGCCAAGAATTTGAGATTTGGGCAGAATGCATTCAGTGAGTCTTTTCTATCCATATTATTTTCCCTCTCTCCTCAAACATGGACAGACCCACATTTCAGCAGAAGTTGCCCTGCACATGATGCTCTATCCCCATCACCCTTTACTGGAGTCTCCTCCAGTAAATCTCTTGCATTTGCTCCTTGGAGGATCTGAGCCAACACACAAACTCTGTGATGTAGGTCCTATTACAGATGAAGAAGCTGAATTACAAAAAGATCTAAGAAACAGTTTTACGGTGGACCAGAAGTGTTGGAGCAGGGATTTGAACTCAGGCATTCCAATATAAAAACTAGTTCTTTTAAAATGTCAATAAAGAGGCAAGAAATACAACTATAAATTTGTTCTTCTGCCTTCCTCCCTCATCTTCCTCCCTTTCCCATCCCCCTTCCTCCTTCTTTTACCTCTTCTTTTCCTACTCCTTCTCCATCTCCTTCTTCTATTCCCTACCCTTAGTTCTCACATAAGCTCTGATTCTCCACTGACAAGTCCTGTCTCCTGGTACTCAGCATCTTGGCCTCGGTCCTATTCCTCTCTCCCTGCTCCTCTCTTCCTCTCTCTCCCTTCCCAAATTCCTTCCTTCCACCATTTGTTTTGTTTTGCCCGTGAAAAGGGAGATCAAACATTTATAGTAGAAGACATGCTACCTTCTTTTGTGCATGTTGTAAATTTCCAGTGTGTGAAAATGTGTGTCTTGTGTTTGTTGTATACATGGACAAAATTATAATGTGGTAATGTAACAGTCACTAATTATGATGAAAAGTCAGTCAAAGTTCAGATCAGTGGGCTGGATTATCTTAGGCAAGCCATTTTCTTTGTCAGATTTCCCTTCATTTATTCGTTTGTTCCCTTCATTTGCTCTAAAATGATGCCTGGGCTTCTTTCCCCTTTTAAGATGTTACTTTGCTACAGATAAATTGTTCTTTGTTTTCTACATATCAATGATCACTTGAAACTTTTATGAACCTATGAATTTGAATGAGTTTAAAAAAACATTATCAGTAGCTATTTTTTAAAGGCAAGACTTCAATCAGAAATTGCCAAGTTTTGGCATTTGCAATTCACACGCTTAGCAACCATTATTTGGTAAAATGGCACCAGGACAGGTCAGCAGCAGCACATGGAACACAGCATGCTGAGGCAAGAGCCATGCAGCACCTCTCAAATTACCAGAGCCGCAGGCCGGTAGGCTCCCCGAGGGCATCCGCTGGAGCTGCTGGCTCCCCACCTCTGGGGAGACCCCAGCACCCACCGCGCTCTCTGTGGCTGCTCCTCCTGCCGGTGCACCTGCCTGCTGAGGTTGCATCGTTTCCCTACGAAGCCTGATTTACAGACACATCTTCCTGTAATATCACACCGCGGTGTCACAGAGCCCATGGGACTGCATCCACAGGACACACAGAATCGCTTCTTTGGGTCCCACCACATAGTGGGCTTTAAAAGCCAGTGGAAAAATAAAAACAAAAAGAGAGCATACACATTATTCAAGAGATAATATTTTTAAACCTCCTACAGAATGGCCAATTTGGCATCTGAGAAATGCTTGGTTCTGCTTAACAGTGTTTATCATGAGAAATTACCTATTTATGTGAAAGAAATAGTGCAAATCCATGTACTTTCATGGGGGAAATCTCAAGGTGCTCGGCATACTGAAGGCAGGGTAATGTATCCAGGAAAAGAGAGCAATGTATTTTGATTTTTGTTTCATTTTAGCAAAATGGTATCCAAAAAATCCTTTGATTTGCTTCTATACTGAAAAATTTTGTTGAGTAGAATGCTCACTGGAACTTTAAATGATGGAACTAGAACAAAGTGCTTGATAAAAGCAAAGGGTATGACATTTTTTTCTCCTGCCAAAAACATAAAGGCAAAGGAAAGGGTATGTGACTCACCATAGACAGGGTGTGGTTTCAGAAACATCTAAATTAGAGTAAATACTACATAAATTCACTACCAAGGAAATGTGTCAATAGGTTGAGGGTCAAACGCCAGTGTATGGCAGATGTTGTTCTATTTTCTTTTTAATTTCAATGATCACAGTAATTTTACATGTAGAATGAGATATTCTTGAACTTGTCTTTTAATATACTCGGGTATAGGTCGTTTCTGAAAGCCAATGAAAAGTTTGAAGGCAGAAGTAATTCACTGGTCAGCTCCAACTTCTTACCTTACATTCATCACACCGACGCCCCTGCACGTTAGGTTTGCATTCACACTGTCCCGTCTGAGCATGGCAAACCTCAGAGAAGGAGCCGTTGGCATTACATTGACAAGCTGCAAAGAGAGGAGAGATCTGTGGTTGGGAAGTGTATTCTAATAGTCTTCAGAGTTTTATCAAATAATGGAACACTGGTCACAAAGTTTTAGAATAGAATGCTTTCTGACTGCTAAGTGTTCTGTTAGGCATTATGTCATCTGATCTTTACAACAATTCTGTAAGCTGTACAGATGAATTACTTAAAGCAACAGCACAGTTCCTGGCACACCATATGTTGTAAAAATATTATTGTCACCATGATTATTCCAGTTGTAAGAATGAAGACACTGAAATTCAAAGTCAGACAAGGCCACATGATTAGTAGGTGGTTTAGCAGATTTCAGGTAAAATGTTCATTCCATCACTCCTCCAGCTGTTTTGCCTCTTCATAGATGCATTGGGGTAACACAGAAAATACTATAATCTCCATATAAATAATACTGACTCTGGAGCATACTGACTCTAGAGCTGAAATAATTTTGAGAAATTATTAAAATTAATAGCACCCATGGAATAATATTAATGCTACTATTAATGAAGCAACATTATTATTTCCAAATGATTATTTACTATGTGCCAGTTTTTGTGTTAATTTCAAAAAAAATTAGCTTAAGATGAAATATAAAATAAGTATATAAATCTGAAAAATATTTAAGATTAGAAAAGTATATAAGGCAGAAGAACTAAATAGACATGTTTCCAGAGAGGACATCAAAGTGACAAACAGGCCATGAAAAGATGCTCAACATCACTAATCATTAGGGAATTGTAAGTCAAAGCCACAGTGAGCTACCTTACATCTGTTAAAATGGGTGCCATCAAGAAGACAAGAGACAGTAAGTATTGGTGAGAATGTGGTGAAAAAGGGAGCCCTTATACACCACTGGTGGGAACGTAAATGGGTCCAACCACTATGGAAAACAATACAGATATTCCTCAAAAAATTAAAACTAGAACTACTATACACAGTCCAGTGATCTCAATTCAGGATATATACATAAAGGAAATGTAAACAGTATTTTGAACAGACACATGCACTTTCATGCTTATTGCAACATTATTCACAGTAGCCAAGATATGGAAACAACCTAAATGCTCCTCAATAGATAAGTGGATAAAAAGATGTGGTGTATACACAATGGAGTGATTCCCAGGTGGCTCAGTGGTAAAGAATCCACCAGCCAATTCAGGAGAGACAGGAGACATAGGTACAATCCCTGAGTCAGGAAGATCCCCTGGAGAAGGAAACAGCAATCCACTTTAGTAGTCTAGCCTAGAAAAATCTCATGGACAGAGGAGCCTGGCGGGTTATGGTTCAAAGAGTCAGATGTGACTGAATGACAAAGCATGTGCATGCACACCCATGTATGCATGTAAACACACAGACACACACACACACACACAGAGGAATATTATTCAGCCATGAAAAAAGGAGGCTATCCTGCTATTTGGATAAGCCTTGAGTTATTAGCCTAAGTGAGATAAATCAGAAAGAGAAAGATAAATATTACATGATATCACTAATATGTGGAATCTAAGTAAGTCAAACTCATAAAAAACAGCGTGAAATGATGGTTACCATTGGATGGGGGGGGTGGAGGGGTAAAATTGATGTTAAGGGTACAAACTTGCAACAAGTAGCAAATAAGATATAGTGATAATAGCACAGCTACAATATAATATTGTACTATAATTATGTAACAGGGTAAATATTGCTACAATGGTAACCACATTACAATGTATAAATTTATCAAGAAGGTTGTACACCTTAAATTCACAAAAACATATTGAATAAAATGTATATAAGACAAATTTTTTTCAAAAGTATTAGCAGTATAACATTGTAATTTTTAAAAATCACATTCGTTTTACAACTTATATACTATCTCCAACAATAGAAAATGTATTTGATTTCAGTAATCTTTTATCATTTTCTGTTATGAAGTTTTCTGACATTATTCTGAATATATAATAATAAATCAGTCTAAAAATTTAGAGGCTTTTTCACAAATAGAATGGCAATTAATGGTTCAGTCTGTACTCTGCAAGTGTATTTTTAACAGTACATATAATTGCACTGATACCAGAATAAAAATGTGAGTGGGAGATGACACAGGCATATAGATTATTCATAGATAGTTTTGGTAAATTTTGTACAACATTTCTTATCTCTGAAAACTTCAATTTGAGTACAACTTATAAATACATTATAAATAGCTACTCCATCAGCCTATGCTATTTTTCTATTCCTCTGACTGGAGGTGCTACTTAGTTTTACTGCTTTCTTAAAAATTGCTTGATTATTCTTTCGGTAGCTTGGCCTTCAGTGTCTACTAACCTGATTCTAGTTGGGTGGTCATTAAAAAACTATTCCCAGCCAGTTATCTTCCTCAGGTAGTAGTTTAAGGATAGTCTATGGACTTCCCTGGGGGCTCAGATGGTACAGAATTGGCCTGAAATGCAGGAGACCTCGGTTCAATCCCTGGACTTGGAAGATCCTCTGGGGGAGGGCATGGCAATCCATTTTAGTATTCGTGACTAGAGAATCCCCACGGATAGAGAAGCCAGGCAGGCTACAGTCCATGGGGTCATAAAGAGTCGGACATGACTGGGTAACGAAGCACAGCTCAGCGTATAGCTAGCATGTAAGAAGAGCCTGAAGGAAATATTTTCTTTAAATATCCATTTCATTTGACTACTAGAATTATTATAGAAAGAAAGAAAGATGAAGTTGCTCAGTTGTGTCCAACTCTGCGATTCCATAGACTGTAGCCACCCACCCCCCCAGGCTCCTCTGTCCATGGGGATTCTCCAGGCAAGAATACTGGAGTGGGTTGCCATGCCCTCCTCCAGGGGATCTTCGCGACCCAGGGATCAAACTTGGGTCTCCTGCATTGCAGGATTCTTTACTGTCTGAGCTATCAGGTTAATCCCAAGAATTGTTATATATACTTCTAATTTCTTTACATGTTTCATATATATATATATACACATACAATATATCAATTTTAAAAATAAAATACCTTATAATTTAAAAGTCACTTTTTTATTAGAGTGGGGAATACTTAATGATTAAATTTACTATAAAGTCATTTTAAAAATAAAGCAATAAAGCCGGTGCTCTGGGACAACCTAGAGGGATAGGGTGGGGAAAGGAGTTCAGGATGGGGGACACTTGTATACCTATGGCCAATTCATGCTGATGAATGGCAAAAACCACCACAATACTATAAAGTAATTATCCTCCAATTAAAATAATTAAAAAAAATAAAGGAATGAAGAATTTTAGTGTAATTTTAAAATAAAATATATGACACAAACAATATATGTAAATTTAAAGGGCAAATTGGTAGAGGTGAACTTTTTATGAACAGATCAAGAGGCAACTAAAATAATAGTTTATTATGAATTTTCTTTCTGTAAAGGTTTACTAATTATGCATTGAGGAGGTATTATTTCTATGAAAAGTCATAAATAGATAATAAGTTTCTGATATTTTTATATGCTAAAGAGCATTAAAAACATGATCATGTCTATACTTCATGGCAAGTGGTAAAAAAATTGGTGATGATTCAAAATGCTTTTATTCTATATTCTTCTCTGTGTTCTTAAAACTTCATGCTGCAGATTCTGAATTCACCACAATAAAGAGTGGAACTGTCTCTTCAACTTTATAGAAGGGGTCATTGGAAGATAGAAAATGAGGTCATTCAGTGAATAACACAGCTCTAGAATTGGTGAGCCATAAATATTCACAACTACTGTCAGCATCTCTACAAAGGAGCCAACAGGTGAGAATACCCCAGGCAGCTCACTAGACAGTTTCACATGTTAGATCCTTTAATTCCCATAGAGAATTAGAATGCTTTATGTAAATAAGGAAACTGAATCTCAAGTGAGCTCAAATGTCTTGACCAGAGTCGCACTGGTAGAAAGTATAGATCCTAGATGATATGCTTGAACTGGAGAGTTTCTTGAGTGCCTTATACTTTTACACAGATGCCATAAACCCAGTGTTTAAAGGTGCTTGTGAGCCTGTTGGAAATTCTGCTGAAAAAACTTGACAATTTACAGGTGACATAAATAGCTGTTGACTATTCCAGAGAGTGGTTTGTTTTTGATTCAACAAATTGTCATGTTTAAATGACAAAACCTTGGCCCTCATCTTCCAAACCTGTGAGGAGGAAGACACATTTCTTCTTGAAGTGGGGGACCCTAGCAGGTCATTGGTATTTATAGCAGAGATGCTAACAGGCACAACATTGCCAGTGGTTTCTGTAAAGTTGCAGGTCCTGGGGCCCAACGGAATGGCTAAAAGAATCCCTTCTTATATAATGAAGTCAGCAGAAGTGAATTGTTAAGTTGGTATCATAACCTGCTCTTCCTGAGGAGGATCACAGTAGGTGAAGTTGATTATGGCAGTGTCCAGCACTAAGCTGGTCTAACAAGGATGGTCTGTCCGTTTGACTTTCCATAATGAGATCTCTCTTGCATGTTACCACTAATATTCTATGCAATACCAAACAATATAGTTGAGAAATTCAAGACAAGGGTAGGAATGTACTGACTGATATGAATAAAGTCCTACAATAGCTAATTTTGTGGAAGTAAACTACAGAAATGGCATTTTATGAGTAGTCTTAAGCTGATGGCTAATCACTCAACAATTACAAATGCCGGTGTGCAAGAATACTGGCAGTATATTTCACCTGTTGTGAAACACAAGAATGTAAAGTTTACATATGAAAGCATAACAGATAAAACCTACTGACAGACACTAATGAAATAATATGGGCATGTATTTCAAGAATATGATTAGAATTGAGATAAACAATAAGGATAACAGGGCCTAATTTTCAAATTCTTCTTTCTTGTCATAGACAAAAATTTACTTAAAAGTCTTTATCCCATGTGTAAACAGAAATATGTGTATCATTTGAAAAACAATGATACTTCAACAACGCCGCAATTTTGAGAGGATTTAATCTATTGGTACAAAGGAAACGTATTAGAATATTCAGACTCTGTGTATAGGCTGGATATCTATCTTACATGTATTACAGGTAATTTTCTACTCTCCAATCCCCACTCAAGAACTCATCAGCTACTTTGAGGAGCAATGCATCAATTCTGTCAGGGGCATCAATAGTTCACGACTTACGCTGACAGTTCTTTGCATCAACCGCGTCTCCAAAATATCCATCAGCACAGAGCTCACAGTACTGGCCTGTTGTACCTGGCTTACATATCAGACAGGAGCCAGACAAGCTGTCACAGCTGCCAGGAATGGAGAAGTCAAGGTTGTCATTGCATTGGCATGGCTGACACGATCCTCCAGGTACAGAAGGTTGTCCAAAATAGCCTTCCGCACACCTAAGGTGAAAAATTTCATCAGTGAGTATTTGGGAGGAACCCATGAAAGCCACTGGGGGCAATGTTTATGTATTTTTTTTATTCTATGTCTCTCCCAGGATATGTTTTCTTTTTAAGTGTTCCTTTTCTCAAATGCAAGGTGATTAAAAGAATGTTTTCTCTTTTACTGCAGTGTAGATACAAGATGAAATCCTGCCAGCTTCACTAGTAATTAGATTTCAGCCAGAGGAAAAAAAAAAAAAAAAACCCTTGTCACTGTCACTGAAGACGAGACCAAAGCATAATAAGAAATCTGCTGCCGGCACTCCGGAGGGATCCAGGTCCGCGCTGGAAAGCCTTTGTAGTACAACACATCATATGTATCTACTCCAATTGGTTGTTTTCTGTACAAATATGTAAGGTTCACATTTTTTTGTTGTTGTTGCAGCAAGAGCTTGTTATGAGGAAACAGGCTCACAAGGAAGTACAGTGAGAATTCAGAATGTATTAAGTAGAAAATCGAAAGAGTCTCATTATTTGTGTGGGGGCTGTATCTCTGCATAGGCTTTTATATATTTGCATATCCATACAGAAGCAGATTTCCATTGAAGAGTCTTTACCAAGGAGAAGCAGGCATGCTGCATAATACGGTAAAATGCCATAACGTGAGGCTTCATTGTACCCACATCTCTCATTAGCAAACTCGAGTTCTTTTTTTTTTTTAAAGGACTAAATACTACTTTACATATTATTGGAAAAATAAAAATTCATTTATTTAGAAGGCATGGGAGAGATTGTCTTAAATTTTGTATCAGATTTCCCTTTAACCATGTGTTCTGTTTTAAAATGTTACTTAATGTTACAGATGCACAGATACACCTTTTTAGGAAGCACTTATTTGTAATCTACTCTGTCTTCTTTTTAAGTTACGTTTGCTCATGCTGCATATTAAGCTTTATTTGCCAAAGAAGACATGAGACAGTGCATCTGAACTTTTATGGTCAAGCTAGCTCTGTTATCTGTGCCATCTTAGCAAAACAGAAAGTCCTTTACAGCAAGGGTCAAAATTGAAGGGGAATAAAAACAACGTGGGAGAATATATTTCAATAATACACTGTATTTATGCTCATTTACAGATATAAAATCACTGTGTAGAGAAAAATGCTCTCTACTATAGAAACAGAAATGGTTTAAATCCAGTACATCATATAAGGACACTTTAATAATATGATTGTGGGAGAAAGTTATTAATTTTGTAAGTAAAATACATTGATTATTCAAAGTTTTCTAGAAAATTTACAGGTACCGTAATAAGCTTGTAGAATTAAACATTTATCATAATTTTTAATAAGATTACTAGTTTTAACAAAATATTTTATGAATTGTGAAAGTCATGATATAAATATTGCTTGGAAGAATACTGCCACCTCCAAATACAATTACTTATTAATTCTCTATTGTAAAATATGAACTAATATTTCAGTGCATAAAATCCACCCCCCAATCCCTTAAGGAGTGGTATTCAGTAAAGATAACAAGAAAATCCTTTAAAATTTTAACCCAATTCTTCTTGCCTTACTTGATATTCAGAGCTCATGATCACATCCACATATATTCACATCTCATTTTGTTTACTATTAAGAGAGAGACTTTGCTCCACTAGAATAGCAATATACAATGATCATTATCACAGACAACAAAACCCCATTATTTTCAGCCCACTTTTCTGACTTGCTGCCCTCAGGAGAGATGGCATTATATAACGAGATCTGGAAATTTTTTCAAACACACAACAATTAATCAGTCTGAAATTCTCCCACAACAATAACTTTAAAAACCAACACAATCCACAAGAAAATAACTACAATTAAATAGAATCACTGAAGAAACCTCTGTCTTTTTGTTGTAGGACATGTAAGGAGACTTACTGAATATACATGACACATCATTTCATATGCCACTTCACTGAAAGTGAGCATTCAGATTTTATTATGCATGTGTGTGTGTGTGCATTTTTATACATAGTATTCTTAAGAGATTTACGGAAATGTTTCAATAGAAATTAAAAAGTAGAGCCAGTGTCATCAGCATTTAGCTCACTTTATTTTCCATGTTCTTTTTAATTCCTCTTGATGTTCTGACAGTCATCTTTTTTTGACTGTCAAAACACTGTCTCCTTGATTTTCTGTATTTTCTCCTCTTGTCCAGACAATAAAAGCCTAGAATCTCAGCAAAGTGCCATGATGAATACCCAGTTCCTTCACCCCTGGTTCTCTTTTTTTACTTTTGTTTAAAACATTCCCTAGTCAGAGGAAGGCGGTAATATCTCAAAGTACGAGTTCTCTGGCCCCAAGCAAAAGTTTCTGAAAACTGTAACTAGTGCCTTACATGTGACAGACTATCAGTTCATATTTTGTCATATTTTGTTTTGCCATCCTCTTGGTCACGATTTTTCTCCATTCCCTCAATTCAAGCAGCAAGGCCACCTGGGCTGCATGACTGAGTAAAGGGATCTGACGGGAAGGAAAGCAGAAATATCGGACTCTTTTGGACTTTGGCTTTAAAAATCACCATTTCTATGAATGTGGCAACTCTTTCTGCAATGCATGCCCAAACAGGAAAGGGATGGCGTGAGAAAGGCAAATGGAGGAGAAATGATGAGAGCAGAAGTGTTGGTGGGTCCCAGTGTAGAAAGTAAACAGCAGCATGCCTCCTGTGCTCCCACAAGTGATAGGAAAGTAGTGGAGAGAGTTACTGGACCTGGGGGGAGAGGTAATCAGGTGGACAGGAAACAGAAAAAGGGCAGCAGAAATGCGCTTAGATGAATTACTCAGGACAGACTGACCCCACTATATGCCCACTGCCCAAAATCCAGTCTCTCTCTCTCTCTCACACACACACTCAAGCATTCAAGCCTCTTGGTACTAAGCAAGCTTGTTAGACTTTGGTTCTAACCAAAGCTAGAGGTGGAAAGTAGGAGAGAAGAGTAAAAAACGTTAAAACAAATTTTTAAAATTTGAACATAAGTGACATATAACATTGGGTTTAAATTTAAAGGATACTTTACTAAGATTATATGCCCAAGTTCTCACAGCTTTTACATATAAAGAATTTGATCTCAAAGTAGAAATTAAACTGAGATAAAAATATAAAGTTATAATTCCCATCTATCTGAGCTATAGTCTGAGATGCATTCTAGCTATATAATAAAACTAGGGGATTCGTGGTCACCTAAGATTAGAAAATGCTGAGTTAAACAAACTGAAGAAATGTTTTTCACTCCAGGACTGGTCAGAACTTTTGACAAGCTAATAGATGCTTCTCAGACTTCCATGATCATAGAACTCTATTCCAAGAACATCTATAGCTTGTGAAACACAGCTTCAGTTTTTCAAGGCTGATTTCGTGTAAATGATATGCATAACTGATTACTCTAATCACTCCCAGAATAGTTTTGATTACAAAATTTGCAGTGCAACCCACATCTCTTTCCTTCCCTGACCCTTAATCTCTCTCACATCTACCTCAGCTGGCACATCTGCCAATATGTTTCTAATATTTTGGATCCCCCAGGTGGCTCAGAGCTAAAGAATCCACCTGTCAATACAGGAGAAGCAGGAGACACAAGTTTGATCCCTAAGTCCCCTGGGTTAGGAAGATCCCCTGGAGTAGGAATTAGCAACCCACTCTAGTATTCTTGCCAGAAAAATCCCCTGGACAGTAGCCCACCAGGCTCCTCTGTCCATGGGTCACAAAGAGTCAGACACAACTGAGCACGCAATGCACACAAATGTACTTTTTGGCTCATACAGAGGAATGACAGACTAAATATTCCTGGAAAGCCCTAATCCAAATTTTGGCTAGAACAATATCACATATTTCATATAATAATAGTTTAAGATTATATTTGAAAAACTTGAGTTAGAGGCAAGATATGCCATATGATAAGCGGCCTATGCATGTTTCTACCTTCTTTTGAATCAAATAGACTTTAGAAAGGAAATCATCCTTTCTTTCAAGCATCTCTTTCCTAGGTGAATTTTATTATTCAGACTAGAATGTTCTCCAGAATACATTCAACTATTCTCACTCACATTAAAAATGTGATCTGCTTGAGGGCAAGGATGAACAGATACATCTGCTTATAGCCTATGCTTAGCCCTGTGCTCAGCACATAATAGCTGATAAACAAATGTTTATTAAATAAAATGTAGGAGTTTAAATTGTAGGTGGCTCAGAAACCACTAACATGTAGAAAATACATATTATGAAGCATAGCAATACAAATACATCAGAGACTAAGCTCACCTAGATTAGTGGATTAAATGGCTTTGTATGACAGCACAGCTGTCATTTTCCAGTTGCTAAAAAAAAAGGTTGCCTGTAGTGAGCCAGAGGGGTTAGGCATCTGATGTAAATCTGTCCAGGCAATGGTATGCTCTGCTATTACCATAAGTAATATGCACATGCCCTCCTCTTTTAAAAAAATAAGCACAATCAAAGACTTTCAGTTTCTCGATTAAAATTGAATCCTCTTTATTTCAGCTCTGTTCCTCCATTACGAATTTACAAATACTGCCGCACTCACAAACAGTACTTGTTGCTGCTCAGAGATGTCATTGGCACTTTGTCCACAGACTGCTAGCTGCTGGCTAAATTCTCTCTGGGTGATTGGCCCTTGCTTCATTAACTTTATGCAGTCTGGTTGAAATAGACGTGATGGCTGCCAAGAGGACAGGAAAGGATAGGCAGAAACAGCCTTCTGTGGAGTTCGCCTTGGTGATGCTGGGTGAAAGCAGGTCATTTCCTCCACCCCTCCCTCTACTTCCACCCTCGCCTCCTCTCTAGAAATGGCAGCAAAAGGGACTGTTTTCAATGTGACAACCAGAGAGTTGTGTTGGTCAATAATATCTGTTCCATTTTCAGTGAGCCTGAAATACGGAAGACCCTTTTCCTTGGAAAGATTTTAGGAGAAAAAATAATTACATAAGTTACATAAAATAATATCCTAGATCCAATGCAAAACAACCTAGTAAAATCAACAGGAATTAAAATACTGACTTAGAAACAATTAGATGGGCATATAAATCATGATAATATATTACATTTGGTTTCAATTTTCAAATATACTTAAGGTGAATTATGGACCACTTGCTGAACTATGAACTACACACTTAAGCTACATTTTAAGGACAAAAAGCTAATTATGAAAAATAAATGTTGCCAATGTAGACAGCAAGATAAATCTTAAAGTGCATGACTTTCCACTTGAGCAATACTTTCTAGAAAGATTGCAGGTTAATGCTTAACCTTTAAGATTAAAACATTAATCAAACATTCTCTGAGTGAATGGAGATTTATGGAGCAATTCCTAGAGAATAAATAAACTATAAGAATATAATGCATTTGCTTGACAAGTATGGTAAGAAACTTTATTTCAACTCACCAAGTGTGGTGGCTTTTCTGGGGCAGTGCAAAAGATGATGATGCCTGTGGTTTTATAACTCCCCAGGTGGAAATCACAGTGAAAGACAGTTGAGTATGTGCTTACCTCTCACAGCGTTGACCTGAGTACCCAACAGGGCATTCATCACAAATCAAGCCAAGACTTCGGTCCAAATGGCATGTCGGGCTAAAGCTATGTTGATGTCATTGGAGAACAACAGGGACAAGGAAGAAACACATACACAAAGTCATTAGTAGAATATTTTCATTTCTCTTCTTTCAATATTGCTGTGACAAAAGGGTACAGGGCAGTCATTCTCATCTCACAGATGGAGGTTAGGGTCTGGGAAGTCAAGGATGAAATGATATGCCTATTTCTGCAGATGTGAATACAGTCCAGTGGAAGAGTGTCCCTGTAACATGTTAGTAATTGATATTTGACTCTTCCGCGTCCCCAAACATCAGGAACAAACGGGATCCTACAGCTGCTCTTGGATTCCTCAGGCCTGGCAAAACATAGTCTTACGTGTTTTCTCTCCAGCCAAATCCTGATGAATTTGAAGCAACCCAAAGGAACCTGTTATAGATTTTGGAAAACTCAATATGTGGTCATGGAAGCAGTGGTAGTGGTGGTGGTGATGATGGGGTTCCTCTGCCCAGTACTGCTGTCATAGGTGGCTGGGTGCGTGCGTGTGTGTGTGTGTTCAGGCCACTGCCCATGTGTACTTATGGGTCAGCTGTTTACACAGATGGAACTCTTGGAAAAGCTTTCAGATAAGATCAAGCATATTCTACCTACATTTCTAACAAATCCAAACAAACCAAAACCATGTTGCCATTTCATATTTCTGCTATGTTCCAAAGTTTGCCTCTATGCATGTATTTCTGTTTGGGGTCTGAAATAACAGAGTTGAATACCAAGTCAGGAATCAGCAGAGTGATTATGTGCTAGCTTTAGCCTTCACCAACATGCTCAACTCTAGCCATACTTCTTTGTCTTGTGAGAGACACCTTTCATGCATAGACCCTTACCCCAAGAGTGACGCAATGGCTCTCTGAAGAGCCATCAACTGTTTTGAACTCTGTGAGTTCTGCTACTTAAACATTTTAAAAGGATACGCCCCCAATTAATCTTTCTCCCATCATGCTTTCCCTAAGTAGATTTATTTTCTATTATATATGACAGGACAATTCACTAGAATCTTGCTTGATGGTTAAATTAATTAAAGAAAGAACAACAAATTTAACTGCAAGTCTTGAGTTCATTTTACTCCTGACACTTTCATGACTTTGAAATACTTTCTTAACTTTTGTGCAGATCAGATCACGGGTACTATTTTTTAATATTATCCCTGTGGCTTAACTCATGGTAGTCCTGTAAAGATTTAATAATTTCTTTATTTTTAATTGAACTATACTTGATTTAAAATATTGTTTTAATTTTGGGTATACAGCAAAATGATTCAGTTATATGTATATATCTTTCAGATTATTCTCTATTATAGGTTATAAGAAGATATTGAAGAGTTCCCTGTGTTACACAGTAAGTCCTTGTTGCCTATCTATTTTATGTATAGTAGTTTGTGTCTGTTAATCCCATATTACTAATTTATCCTTCCCCTACTCACTTTCCCTTTTGGTAACCATAAATTTGCTTTTTACATCTGTGAGTCTATTTTTATTCTATACATACATTCACTTGTATTATTTTTTTGGATTCTACATATAAGTGATATAATACTTGTCTTTCTCTGTCTGACTTACTTCATTTAGTATGATATTCTCTAGGTCTATCTATGGTGCTGAAAATGGCAGTGTTTCATTCTTTTTTGTAGCTGAGAAATATATATATATATATATATACACACGTGCGTGCTGTGTGTGTATGTGTGCTCAGGTATGTTCAACTCTTTGCAACCCTAAGGACTGCAGTCTGTCAGGCTTCTCTGTTTATGGAATTTTCCAGGCAAGAATACTGGAAAGGGTTGCTCTTTCCTACTCTAGGGGATCTTCCCAACCCAGAGATTGAACCCATGTCTCCTCCATTGGCAGGCGGATTCTTTACCACTGAGCCACCTGGGAAGCCCCCACACCTCCTTAAACCAATTGTCTGTTGATGTGCACTTGGGTCGTTTCTATGTCTTGGCTATTGCAAATAGTGCTGCTATAACACTAGGGTACATGTATCTTTTCAAATTAAGAGTTTTTGTATTTTTCTGGATATATATCCAAGAGTAGGATTGCTGGATCACATGGTAGCTCTATTTTCAGTTTTTTAAGGAACCTCCATACTATTTTCTGTAGTGGATGCGCCAACTTAGATTCCCACCAGCAGTGTAAGAAGATCCCCCCTTTTCTCTTTACCTTCTCAGTGTGAAGCAATAACTCACTGTGGTTTTGCTTTTCATTTCCCTAACAATTAGCAGTGAACATCTTTTCAGGTGCCTACTGGTTACCTGTATGTCTTCTTCAAAGAAATGTCTATTTAGACCTGCCCATTTTTTGACTGGATTATTTTTAAAGATTCAATAATTCTTATTTGTTGATAGAGAACAAGCTATTAGAACCAAATAGTTTTATCATTAAAAAAAAAAAACAGCCCACAGAAGTAGAGTCACAGATGTAGAAAATAAACTTCTGGTTACCAGGGTGTAAGCGGGAGGGGTAAACTGGAAATTAGGGTTACATCTACATACTATTGTATATAAATTCTACAACATGGATCTATGTGTGCTCAGCTGTGTCCACCTCTTTGTGGGCCCATGAACTATAGCCTGCCAGGCTCCTCTGTCCATGGAATTTTCCAGGCAAGACTACTGGAATGGATTGCCATGCCCTCCTCCAGAGGATCTTCCCGAACCAGGGATAGAACCCATATCTCTTGCATCAGCAGGTGGATTCATTACCACTAGAGCCACCTGGGAATAAGAACCTACTGTACAGCACAGGGAACTCTATTCAGTACTCTGTAAAAGCCTACATGGGAAAGAAATCTTAAAAAAAAGAGTGGATTTATTAATATGCGTAACTGATTCACTTTGCTGTACACCCAAAACTAACACAACAGTGTAAATCAACTACACCCCAACAAAAATTAATATTATTTTTTTCAATACAGTGAAGCATTTTACATGAATCTGTTGAGGTAAATGGGGGAAAATCCGGTCTGATACATCTTGAGTATACAAATCTTACTCAAATTAAAGATGTCACATTAAGGTGGCTGCTACAAGCAGAAGAACAAGCCATCCTCAGCCTGCGATCTATGAGAGGAGACCCATCTTTCAGAGTGCAGCCTGTGGCCTGTGACCTAAAGGGAGCACACCAAGGGGGATTTTCATGGCAAGAGTATGACTGCACTGAAGAGAAGAGGCACATGTAAAAACGGAAAGAAACATTTTTTTAAACTCCTCACTCTATGATTTACTATTGTTTTCAGACATAAAAGGAGGATTGGATTTTGACAAACCTCTAGAATGCATGTATGCCTTCTTTTAAAGTTGGCATTATTTAATTGCCTTCTCATCGACAGAGAAAGTAATTCTTAACTAAAAAAACCCTAGGTTTCCCACCCATTTGGGACTACAATGTCTGAAAGGAAACCATGCTCTCCTGTCCAAAGATGGGGAAGGAATAGGACAGGGAGACCACTTTCTCCCCTACAAATTCATCAAAAGATCATCTGAATGCTGAGCAACTTCCACAAAACAACTCCTGATTGCTGACAGAGGACACCAGGCAACCAGAAAGGAAGCCCATTCTCTTTGAAAGGATGTAGGACAAAATATAAAGACAAAAAGAGAGAGAAAAGAGTTATAGACTGAGACCCGTCCTGGGGAAGGAGTCATGAAGGAAGAGAAGTTCCAAACAGTAGGAAACCCTCTCACAGGAGGGTCTGGGGCGGGGCAGGGGTTGGAATCTCAGAGGGCAACAAAATCAAGAGAAAAAAAAACAAAAACACAGAACATGCTCCTAACCACAACTGCCAGCAAAGTAGCTCAGACGTTTGTGTCTGCCACCAGCAAGTCGGGGCTGGACAAGGAGGGGCAGGCTGCATAATCAATGCTTAGGGTAAGGACTGGGTCTGAATGCCCTGAGGACAATCTGAGGGAGCTAGCAACCCAAACTGTGGGATCACCAGAGAGAGAAAAAAAAGAGAACTTTCCCATAAAAGGCTCTAAGGTGCAGCCTGGTCTGCTCACAGAACAAAGGAGTGCGTGTATACCAGAGGTGTGCTAGCCGGCTGTGCACAGGCCTCTCCCAGAGACAGAGAGGTAGGTGTGTGACAGCCAGAGCCAGAAGGCAAAGGGCAATCTTGGCGCCCGAGACTGGCATCCTACTCCAAACTGTGAGCAGGCTCCCAGTTGCTAACCACGTCTTCCTGGGATCCTGGACAGTTGACATTTCCCAGGAAGGTCACAGCCTGAGATCAACTAGCCAGAGGAGACACACAGCACACCTGAGATGGTGCTCTCGTAGTGCACCCGGGAAACCGAGCAGCTGGGACCAAGGAGGTGATTAAGATGCACAGCCCACCTAGGACAGTGCACTCACCAAGCACCCAGTCACCTGAGCTGCTCGGACCTGTAGGGCACAAAACACACAACCAGCTGAGTCTGTGTCCTTGTGGAGTACCTGAGAACCTGAGCGACTTAGACCTGGGTAATGTACGAAATGCAGGGTTCGCTTTGGACAGAGCTCCTGCAGAGCATCCTGGAGCCTGAGCAGTGTAGACCCAGGAAGAACACACCACCTTGAACTGGGGCAAACACAGTGTGGTCCATATACTATGAGCACTCCCCACACACACCAGTGATATTTATTTGCAGGGTCCCTCCCTCACCACAACACAACGGAACAAGTGAGCCTAAATAAGTGACCACATTCGCCCCCTTGTATCAGGGTGGAAATTAGACACTGAAGAGACTTGCAAACAGAGGAAGCCAAAACAAACAAAGAGGAAACCGCTCTGGAAGTGACAGGTGCAACAGATTAATATCCTGTAGTTAACATTGACTAAGCATTGGAGGGGGCCTACAGACCTTGAGAACAAGTAAAAGCTGGAACAAGGAACTATCTGAAACTGAACTGATGCCACACTGCCCACAAAAGCTCCAGAGAAATTCCTAGATATATTTTTACTATTTTCACTTAAAAATTTTTCTTATAATTTAAGTTCTTTATCACTCCTTTAATCTTTATTTTTATAACCAACTATTGCTGGGAAGAATTGGGGGCGGGAGGAGAAGGGGATGACAGAGAATGAGATGGCTGGATGGCATCACCGACTCGATGGACATGAGTTTGAGTGAACTCCGGGAGTTGGTGATGGACAGGGAGGCCTGCTGTGCTGTGATTCATGGGGTCAGAAAGAGTTGGAAACGACTGAGCGACTGAACTGAACTGAACTGATTACCTTGCAAAAAAAGACCCTATTTTAAAGCAAATTTCATATATATATTTTTCATAATTTTTGTGATTGATTTTGTTTTATATTTTTAATATTTTTTTTGAGAGTCTAACCTCCACTCTAGATTTTTAATCTTTGTTTTTGGTATTTGTTATCAATTTTGTACCTTTAAGAATCTAATCTTCAGTATCCATTTTCATGTAGGGGTGTGATTACTGGCTTGATTACTCTCTCCCCTTTTGACTCTCCCTTTTCTCTCCCGGGTAACCTCTAGCTCCTCCCTACCCCTTCTTTTCTCTACTTACCTCTGTGAATCTCTCTGGGTGTTCTAGGCTGTGGGAAACACTTAGGAAACTGATTACTGGCTAGATTAGTCTCTCCTGTTTTGGCTCCCCCTCTGTTCCTCCCGGTCACCTCTATCTCCCTCCTCCCTCTTCTCTTTTCTATGTAGCTCTGTGAATCTCTCTGGGTGTTCCAGACTGTGGAAAGCCCTTAGGAAATCGATTACTGGCTAGATCACTCTCTCTCCTTTTGACTCCCCCTCTTCTCCTGGTCACCTCTGCCTCCCTCCTCCATCTTCTCTTTTCCATGTAATTCTGTGAACATCTCTGGGTGTTCCTTGCTGTGGAGAATTGTTTCACCATTAACCTAGATGTTTTATCATCCATGCTGTATGGATAGAGAAGTCTTGAGGCTACTGTAAGAATAAGACTGAAAGCCAGATGCAGGAGGCTTAACTTCAGAACTTGAGAACATCAGAGAACTCCTGATTCCAGGTAACATTAACATACAAGAGCTCAACCAAAGGCCTCCATACCTACACTGAAACCAAGCTCCACCCAAGAACCAACAAGATCCAGAGCAAGACCACCATGCTAATTATCCAGCAAAGCAGGAAGACAGCCCTGAGCACTAAAAGAGAGGCTTTCCAAAGCCATGCCAAATCCATCAGTTCAGTTCAGTCACTCAGTCGTGTCCGACTCTTTGCAACCCCATGAATCACAGCATGCCAGGCCTCCCTGTCCATCACCAACTCCCGGAGTTCACTCAAACTCATGTCCATCGAGTCGGTGATGCCATCCAGCCATCTCATTCTCTGTCGTCCCCTTCTCCTCCCGCCCCCAATCCCTCCCAGCATCAGAGTCTTTTCCAGTGAGTCAACTCATCGCATGAGGTGGCCAAAGTATTGGAGTTTTAGCTTTAGCATCAGTCCTTCCAATGAACACCCAGGATTGATCTCCTCTAGAATGGACTGTTTGGATCTCCTTGCAGTCCAAGGGACTCTCAAGGGTCTTCTCCAGCACCACAGTTCAAAAGCATCAACTCTTTGGCGATCAGCTTTCTTCACAGTCCAACTCTCACATCCATACATGCCAAACCCATAGACACCCTAAAACTTACTACTGGACACTTCATTGCACTCCTGAAAGAAGAGATCCAGCTCCACCCACCAGCACACAAGCGCAAGCTCCCCTAACCAGGAAACCTTGACAACCGCTAGTCCAACCCCACCCACAGGGAGCAAATTCCGCAACAAAGAGGAACAAAGAACTTTCAGCCTACAGAGAGGGCACCCTAAACACAGCAATCTAAACAAAAGGAAAAGGCAGAGAAATAGTCAGCAGGTGAAGGAACATGATAAATGCCCAGTAAACCAAACAAAAGAGGAGGAGACAGGGAGTCTTCCTGAAAATGAATTCAAAATAATGATAGTACACAAGATCCAAAATCTTGAAAACAAAATGGAGTTACAGATAAATAGACCAGAGACAGAGATTGAGAAGATGCAGGAAATGTTTAACAAGGACCTAGAAGAAATAAAGAAGAGTCAATCAATAATGAATAATGTAATAACTGAGATCAAAAGCACTCTGGAGGGAATAAATAGTAGAATAACTGAGGCAGAAGAAAGGATAAGTGAGGTGGAAGATAAAATGTTAGAAACAAATGAAGCAGAGGGGAAAAAAGAAATGAAAGCAACCTGAGAGACCTCTGGGACAATGTTAAATGCCCCAACGTTCAAATAATAGGAGTCCCATAAGAAGACAAAAAGAAAGGGCCTGAGAAAATACTTGAGGAGATAATAGTTGAATACTTCCCTAAAATTGGGAAGGGAATAGCCACCCAAGTCCAAGAAACCCAAAGAGTCCCAAACAGGGTAAACCCAAGTGGAAACACCCCAAGACACATGTTAATCAAACTAACAAAGATCAAACACAAAGAGCAAATATGAAAAGCACCAAGGGAAAAGCAACAAATTATACATAAGGGGATCCCCATAAGGATAACAGCTGATCTTTCAATAGAAACTCTTCAGGCCAGAAGGGAATGGCAGGACATACCTAAACTGATGAAAGAGAAAAACCTACAACCTAGATTACTATACCCAGCAAAGATCTCATTCATTTATAAAGGAGAAAATCAAAAGCTTTATAGACAAGCAGAAGTTGAGAGAATTCAGCACCACCAAACCAGCTCTTCAACACAGATCTTCTCTAGACAGGAAACACAGAAAAAGGTTTATAAACTCGAAACCAAAACAATAAAGCATATGGAAATGCGATCATAATTATCAATAATTACGTTAAATGTAAATGGGTTGAATGCCCCAATCAAAAGACAAAGACTGGCTGAATGGATATAAAAACAAGACCCCCATATATGCTGTCTACAGGAGACCCACCTCAAACCTAGGGACACATACAGAGTGAAAGTGAAGGGCTGGAAAAGATATTTCATGCAAATGGAGATCAAAAGAAAGCAGGAGTAGCAATACTTATATCAGATAAAATAGACTTTGCAATAAAGACCATGAAAAGAGATAAAAAAGGACAGTACATAATGCTCAAAGGATCAATCCAAGAAGAATATATAACAATCATATATATGCAGTCAACATAGGAGCACCTCAATATGTAAAGCAAATGATAAAAAGTATGAATGGGGAAATTAACAATAACACAATAATAGTGGGAGACTTTAATACCCCACTCGTACCTATGAATAGATCAACAAAACAGAAAATTAGAAAAGGGTACACAAGCTTTAAGTGATGCAATGGACCAGTTAGACCTAAATGATATCTATAGGACATTTCATCCCAAAACAAAAAATTTTACCTTTTTTCTCAAGTGCCCACAGAACCTTCTCCAGGAAAGATCACATCCTGGACCATAAATCTAGCCTTGGTAAATTCAAAAAGGATGAAATCATTTCAAGCATTTTTTTTTCTGATCACAATGCAGTAAGATTAGATGTCAACTACAGGAAAAAAAAAACTATTAAAAATACAAACAGATGGAGGTTAACCAACATGCTTCTGAATAACCAACAAATCATGGAAGAAATAAAAAAGTACATTAAAATATGCACAGAAAAAAATGAAAATGAAAACATGACAACCCAAAACCTATGGGATTCAGTAAAAGCAGTGCTAAGAGGAAGGTTCATACCAATACAAGCTTACCTGAAGAAACAAGAGAAAAATAAAATAAATGACCTAACTTTACACCTAAAGAAACTAGAAAAAGAAGAAATAAAGAAATCCAGGGTTAGTACAAGGAAAGAAATAATGAAAATTAGAGCAGAAATAAATAAAAAGGAAACAAAGAAGACGATAGCAAAAATCAAGAAAACTAAAAGTTGGTTCTTTGAGAAGATAAATAAAATAGTCAAACCATTAGCCAGACTCATCACAAAATAAAGGGAGAAGAATCAAATCAACAATAATAGAAATGAAAATGGAGAAATCACAACAGACCACACAGAAATACAAAGGATCATAAGAGACTACTATCAGCAACCATATGCCAATAAAATGGAAAACTTGGAAGAAATGGACAAATTCTTAGAAAAGTATAGTCTTCCAAAATGGAACCAGGAAGAACTTAAAATTTTAACAGACCCATCACAAGCATGGAAGTCGAAACTGTAATCAACACAGAAATACAAGGGATCTTGAGACTACTATCAGCAATGATGTGCCAATAAAATGGACAACTTGGAAGAAATGGATGAATTCTTAGAAAAATATAACCTTCCAAAACGGAACCAGGAAGACATAGAAAATCTTAACAGACCCATCTCAAGCATGAAATTGAAACTGTAATCAAAAACCTTCTAACAAACAAAAGCCCAGGACCAGATGACTTCACTGGTGAATTCTACGAGAAATTTAGAGAAGAGCTAACAGCAATCCTACTTAAACTCTTCCAGAAAATTGCATAGGAAGGTAAACTTCCAAACTGTTTTTATGAGGCTACCATCACCCTAATACCAAAACCAGACAAAGATGCCACAAAAAACAAAAACTACAGGCCAATAGCACTGATGAACACAGATGCAAAAAACCTCATCAGAATTCTAGCAAACAGAATCCAACAACATATTAAAAAGATCATACATCATGACCAAGTGGGCTTTATCCCAGGGATGCAAGGATTCTTCAATATTTGCAAATTAATCAATGTGATACACCACATTAACAAATTGAAAGAGAAAAACCATATGATTATATCAATAGATGCAGAGAAAACCTCTGACAAAATTATGATAAAAACTCTCCAGAAAGCAGGCATAGAAGGAGCATACCTCAACATAATAAAAGCTATATATGATAAGCCCACAGCAAGCATTATTCTCAATGGTAAAAAATTGAAAGCATTTCCCCTAAAGGAACAAGACAAGGATGCCCACTCTCGCTACAGCTATTCTCATAGTTTTGGAAGTTTTAGTCACAGCAATCAGAGAAAATAAAGAAATAAAAGAAATCCAATTTGGAAAAGAAGAAGTAAAACTCTCACTGTTTGCAGATGACATGATCCTCTACATAGAAAACCCTAAAGACAACACCAGAAAATTACTAGAGCTGATCAATGAATATAGTAAAGATGCAGGATATAAAATTAATGCACAGAAATCCCATGATTTTTATACTCTAAAAATGAGAAAACAGAAAGAGAAATGAAGGAAACAATCCCATTCACCATTGCGATGAAAAGAATAAAATACTTAGGAATAAATCTACCTAAAGAAACAAAAGACCTATACATAGAAAACTATAAAACACTGGTGAAAGAAATCAAAGATGACACAAGTTGATGGAGAAATATACCATGTTCATGGATCGGAAGAATCAATATAGTGAATATGAGTATACTACCAAAGCAATCTATAGATTCAATGCAATCCCTATCAAGCTACCAACGGTATTTTTCACAGAACTAGAACAGATAATTTCACAATTTGTATGGAAATACAAAAAACCTCAAACAGACAAGCAATCTTGAGAAAGAAAAATGGAAGAGGAATCAACCTGCCTGACCTCAGAGTATACTGCAAAGCTACAGTGATCAAGACAGTATGGTACTGGCACAAAGACAGAAATACAGATCAATGGATCAAAATAGAAAGCCCAGAGATAAATCCACACACCCATGGACACCTTATCTTTGATAAAGGAGGCAAAAATATACAATGGAGAAAAGATAATCTCTTTAACAAGTGATGCTGGTAAAATGGTCAACCACCTGTAAAAGAATGAAACTAGAACACTAACATCCATACACAAAAATAAATTCAAAATGGATTAAAAATCTAAATATAAGACCAGAAACTATAAAACTCCTAGATTAAAACATTGGCAGTACACTCTCTGACATGAACTACAGCATGATCCTCTATGACCCTCCTCCCACAGTAATGGAAATAAAAGCAAAAATAAACAAATGGGCTTAATTAAAAGAACTAATCTCAAAAATATACAAGCAGTTCCTGCAGCTCAATGCCAGAAAAATAAATGACAGAATAAAAAAAAAAAAAAAAAAAAACAAAGGGCCAAAGAACTAAACAGACATTTCTCCAAAGAAGACATACAGATGGCTAACAAACACATGAAAAGATGCTCAGCATTGCTCACTATCAGAGAAATGCAAATCAAAACCACAGTGAGGTACCATCTCACACAGGTCAGAATGGCTGCTATCAAAAAGCCTAGAAACAATAAATGCTGGAGAGAGTGTGGAGAAAATGGAACCCTCTTACACTGTTGGTGGGAATGAAATCTAGTATAGCCAGTATGGTGAACAGTGTAGAGATTCCTTAAAAAACTGGAAACAGAAGTGCCATACAACCCAGCAATCACACTGCTGGGCATACATATACACTGAGGAAACCAGAAATGAAAGAGACACGTGTATCCCAATGTTCATTGCAGCACTGTTTACAATAGCTAGGACATGAAAGCAACCTAGCTGT
Organism: Moschus berezovskii; assembly: GCF_049115385.1. Lineage (NCBI taxonomy): Eukaryota > Metazoa > Chordata > Mammalia > Artiodactyla > Moschidae > Moschus > Moschus berezovskii. The sequence goes on along the minus strand of NC_142469.1, from coordinate 74,535,126 downwards.
CCACTGGCAGATGAATGGGTTAAGACAGTTGTGGTACGTACGCACAATGAAATATTACTCAGCTATTAAAAATAACACATTTGAATCACTTCTAATGAGGTGGATGAAACTGGAGCCTATTATACACAATGAAGTAAGTCAGAAAGAAAAACACCAATACAGTATATTAAGGCATATATATGGAATTTAGAAAGATGGTAACAACGACCCTATATACGAGACAGCAAAAGAGACACAGATATAAAGAACAGAATTTTGGACTCTGTGGGAGAAGGTAAGGGTGGGATGATTTGAGAGAACAGCATTCAAACTTGTATATTACCATATGTGAAACAGATGACCAGTCCAAGTTCGATGCATGAATCAGGGCACGCAAAGCTGGTGCATTGGGACAACCCAGAGGGATGGGCTGGGAAGTGAGATGGGAGGGGCTTTGGGATTGGGGACACATGTACACCTGTGGCTGATTCATGTTAATGTATGTCAAAAACCACCACAATATTGTAAATTAATTAGCCTCCTATTATAATAAATAAATTAAAATAAATAAAAAAGAAGGGAAACCACATCGATTATTTTTAATCCTAAATTAGTTTACTATAATTCATGTCAAAGTTGCTCCACAAGGCTTCTGACACTTTAAAACTATTCATAAAATAGATTTCAAATTCTTAAATATACTCCTGCCTCAGTTATGACAGAAGTAATGTAAAATGCACTCATTGACAAAAAACAATGCTTTTTCAGAAAAAATTAAACAATAATGATATATCAGATTTGACTAGCTCTTTACATTTTTAGTGAGCTTTTAAGAATAATTCTATCAAATTTTCACAAAATCCTATGAGCTGGTTGGGGTGGGCATAATTTTTCTTGTCTGAAGTCATATGCTGATTTCCAGGAGAATTTAGCACGGAATCCAAAACTTTGTTTCTAACTTAATGTTCTCTTTTCCCTATTTGTTGCTGTTTAGTGACAAAGCCGTGTCCATCCGACTCTTTGTGACCCCATGGACTGCAGCATGCCAGGCTTCTCTGTCCTTCACACCTTCTTAATTCAGAATTAAGTAAATTTAAACTTTGACTGAAGTTTAGCACACAAACTTCTAGTGGTGTAACTACTTGACACAATGAGTCTAAACGAAAGCTCCTCATAAAATATGTTTGTATTTGTGCTTCAATATCCTTTAAACAATGTAAACAGGGTTCATTCCCTTACTGCTGTAACTGTGGTTATAACTATGGAGAAGATGGTATTCAGCCACAAACATAAAATTAGAATGAAAAATAAACATATACATCAAGAAATGTCTATAGAATTTGGATTGGCAAATGCAGCAACTTGACACTGATTTTGGCAAATACATGAAGCTAACTGTTCTGTGAAAGAAAGAGGGAACTGGAAAATCTTTGCTAACTTCAAGAGATTCCACGAATGTGTCATCTAACTCTAATTGGCCAGCTCCACACCAGCAGAGGCACTGTTCTGCTTCCTGGCCTAGACACTCCACAGAAGACAAAAGAGATCAAGAATAGCAGGCATTTTTCACAAATAGGGAGCAAGAGAAGCTATTGCCAGAATAAACAGTAAGGATCTACACAAAGAAACAGTCTTTTTAAATGACTGAATATAGATTTTTATATTCCATTTATAAGTAAGTGTATATATGTACATATAAATGAAAATGTATGTGAGCATATGTGTGTATTTACATACATCAAGGTACAAACACAGATACAATCCACTTTGTTCTAGAAAGTATTTAATCCTAACTATCAAAATATGTACATTAAGATAAAATGATGTAATAAAAGAGAACAAAACTAAAAATTAACATAAAAATTAAGGGTATATTTAGAGTGCAGAATTCATATTATAAAAGTGCATTTATATGAGTATATGTATATATTGTACAACATGTTCATTGCATAGTGGCAGATCAACATGTGTCCTTGAATTTTGTCATAGCCAATGCAAGAGGGAACCAACCCAGAAACCTCTTGGTTCCTGTGACGTGACAGGAAATAATGAATATTTTCATCATTAGCATAAAGTTTTCAACATTGAGGGTTAGACAATCAGGACATGTTCTATGTTTGCATGTACAATAGTGGAGCACTACTCCTTTTAACTGTTACCTGGAACTCTTGTATAGGGGAAGAAAGATAAAATGGGATAAGATGCTGCAATGTGTCAGTGAATGAGAAAACCGGTTAAGACGGTGAGACTGTCCATGCATAACTGCTGAAGGAGTGGAAGACTGAAAGGAAGAGGATAAAAATGAAGGGAAAACTCATCTTACTTCATGACTTGGTTTGGGCTACATGAATTTTTGAAACTTGTCCATAAGCTTTTTCTTATTTCAGTTCAATGACCTCTGTTCTACTTATTCTCATGAAACTCATTAAGGAAACATATTTCTTTAATTGTCTTCAAATAGTGTGAAATCTGATGGAATATCCATAATTGGATTTTGTAATTAGAATTGCATATTTTCTGTGTCTCTCTAAACATGAGCTTCCCATTCAGCAAAAGCAGAACATGATCTGAGTAAAGTCTGCATGCTGATGAAGTATGAAAGCAAATACTTAGCATAGTGCTACAATAAGTTATAGTTATAATTTAAGAACAGTTTAAAAATTTTGCCAACATATGTTGGTTTGTTTAATGCTGAAGGTATTTAGTTACTCATTTCAGTGGGAAGTGTTAGCCGCTCAGTCGTGCCCAGCTCTTTGTGACACTACGGACACCACCAGGCCCCTCTGTCCATGGAATTCTCCAGACAAGAATACAGGAGAGGGTTGCCATTCCCTTCTTGAGGGGATCTTTCTGAATGAGGGATAGAATCCAGGTTTCCTGCATTGTAGGCAGATCCTTTACTGTCTGAGCCAAAAAGGAAGCCCTAGTTACTTATTAGGTATTAATCATTAAACCTGCAGCTTTTCATCCTGCTTCAATCTCTTAAGTTTGAGTTAGCACAGGTATTACCAAACAGCAGTCTTTTTTTTTTTTAATTTTATTGGAGGCTAATTATTTTACAATATTATATTGGTTGGTTTTGCCATACATTGACATGAATCCGCCCCGGGTGTATAAGAGTTCCCGCTCCCGAACCCCCCTCCCACCTCCCTCCTCCCCTTATCCTCCCTCTGGGTCATCCCTGCATACCAGCCCCGAACATCCTGTAACCTACATCGACCCTGAACTGGCGATTCGTTTCACATACGATAATCTACATGTTTCAGTGCCATTCTCCCAAACCATCCCACCCTCACCCTCTCCCACAGAGTCCCAAAGACTGTTTTATACATCTGTGTCTCTTTTGCTGTCTCGTATACAGGGTTATCATTTGCATATTTCTAAATTCCATAAATATGCATTAGTATATTGTATTGGTGTTTTTCTTTCTGGCTTACTTCACTCTGTATAATAGGCTCCAGGGCTGCCGTCTATGGGGTCACACAGAGTTGGACACGACTGAAGTGACTTAGCAGCAGCAGCAGCAGTTTCATCCACCTCCTTAGAACTGGTTCAAATGCATTCTTTTTAATGGCTGAGTAATACTCCATTGTGTATATGTACCAAAGCTTTCTTATCCATTCGTCTGCAGATGGACATCTAGGTTGCTTCCATGTCCTGGCTATTATAAACAACGCTGCAATGAACAATGGAGTACATGTGTCTCTTTCAATTCTGGTTTCCTCGGTGTGTATGCCCAGGAGTGCGATTGCTGGATCATATGGCAGTTCTATTTCCAGTTTTTTGAGGAATCTCCACACTGTTCTCCATAGTGGCTGTACTAGTTTTCATTCCCACCAACAGTGTAAGAGGGTTCCTTTCTCTCCACATCCTCTCCAGCATTTATTGCATGTAGACTTTTGGATAGTAGCCATTCTGACTGGTGTGAAATGGTATCTCATTGTGGTTTGATTTGCTTTTCTCTGATTATGAGGGATGTTGAGCATTTTTTCATGTGTTTGTTAGCCATCTTTATGTCTTTGGAGAAATGTCTGTTTAGTTCTTTGGCCCATTTTTTGATTGGGTCATTTATTTTTCCAGCAGTCATTTTTTACAATAGACATTCACAGTTTTTTTGACATTCAGTTCTATTAAATTTGTTTCCTCTCTTCAATGTCTCTATAATTGTTTCTATTTCTATAGCCCCACTGGAAGAAGCACAGAGAGGTGAATCAGAATATATGGGTTCTAATATTTGTTCTGCCATAAGCAAGCTGTGATCACAATCAAGGCATTTAATTTCTCTGGAGTTTACTTTTTCCTTCTGATAGATGGGACCAGTAAGATACATGATTATGTTGTATGTGGACACAAAACAATATGTGGCAAATTGTCTTAATGCTTAACGTTCTAAAATTTCTGAATAATGTTGCTGAATTGAACATTTCCTTAACTTTCCTTTCATCTTGGAATAAGTACTAACTTTAACAACTATTGGGGAAAACCACTAGACCATTCAGGTATGACCTAAATCAAATCCCTTCTAATTATACAGTGGAAGTGAGAAATAGATTAAAGGGACTAGATCTGGTAGATAGAGTGCCTAATGAACTATGGACAGAGGTTTGTGACATTGTACAGGAGACATGAAGCAAAACCATCCCCCAAAAAAGGAATGCAAAAGAGCAAAATGGCTGTTTGAGGAGGCCTTACAAATATCTGTGAAAAGAAGTGAAGCGAAAAGCAAAGGAGAAAAGGAAAGATATAAGCATCTGAATGCAGAGTTCCAAAGAATAGCAAGGAGAGATAAGAAAGTCTTCCTCAGTGATCAATGCAAACAAATAGAGGAAAACAATAGAATGGGAAAGACTAGAGATCTCTTCAAGAAAATTAGAGATACCAAGGGAACATTTCATGCAAAGATGGGCTCAATAAAGGAACGAAATGGTATGGACCGAACAGAAACAGAAGATACTAAGAAGAGGTGGCAAGAATACACAGAAGAACTGTACAAAAAAGATTTTCATGACCCAGATAATCATGATGGTGTGGTCACTCACCTAGAGTCAAACATCCTGGAATGTGAAGTTAAGTGGGTCTTAGAAAGCATCACTACAAACAAAGCTAGTGGAGGTGATGGAATTCCAGTTGAGCTATTTCAAATCCTCAAAGATGATGCTGTGAAAGGGCTGCACTCAATATGCCAGCAAATTTGGAAAACTCAGCAGTGTGCATAGTACTGGAAAAGGTCAGTTTTCATTCCAATCACAAAGAAAGGCAATGCCAAAGAATGCACAAACTACTGCATGATTGAACTCATCTCACATGCTAGTAAAGTAATGCTCAAAATTCTCCTAGTGAACTTCCAGGCATTCAAGCTGGATTTAGAAAAAGCAGAGGAACCAGAGATCAAATTCCCAACATCCACTGGATCATTGAAAAAGCAAGAGTTCCAGAAAAACATCTATTTCTGCTTTATTGACTATGCCAAAGCCTTTGACTGTGTGGATCACAATAAACTGTGGAGAATCCTGAAAGAGATGGGAATACCAGACCACCTGACCTGCCTCTTGAGAAATCTGTATGCAGGTCAGGAAGCAACACTTAGAACTGGACATGGAACAACAGACTGGGTCCAAATAGGAAAAGGAGTATGTCAAGGCTGTATATTGTCACCCTGTTAATTTCCAAGTACATCATGAAAAACGCTGGGCTGGAAGAAGCACAAGCTGGAATCAAGATTGCTGGGAGAAATATCAATAACCTCAGATATGCAGATGACACCACCCTTATGGTAGAAAGTGAAGAAGAACTAAAGAGTCTCTTGATGAAAGTGAAGGAGGAGAGTGAAAAAGTTGGCTTAAAGCTCAAAATTCAGAAAATTAATATCATGGTATCTGGTCGTGTCACTTTGTGGCAAATAGACGGGGAAACAGTGGAAACAGTGACTGACTTTATATTTTTGGGCTCCAAAATCACTGCTGATGGTGATTGCAGCCATGAAAGTTGTGACCAAACTAGAAAGCATATTAAAAAGCAGAGATATTACTTTGCCAACAAAGGTCTGTCTAGTCAAGGCTATGGTTTTTCCAGTGGTCATGGATGTGAGAGTTGGACTGTGAAGAAAGCTGAGCACTGAAAAATTGATGCTTTTGAACTGCGGTGTTGGAGAGGACTCTTGAGAATAACTTGGACTGCAAGGAGATCCAACCAGTCCATCCTAAAGGATATCAATCCTGGGTGTTCATTGGAAGGACTGATGTTGAAGCTAAAAGTCCAATACTTTGGCCAACTGATGTGAAGAGCTGACTCATTCAAAAAGATCCTGATGCTGGGAAAGATTGAGGGCAGGAGAAGAGGGGATGACAGAGGATGAGATGGTTGGATGGCGTCACCGACTCACTGGACATGAGTTTGGGTAAACTCCGGGAGTTGGTGATGGACAGGGAGGCCTGGCGTGCTGTGTTTCATGGTGTCACAAAGAGTCGGACACGATTGAGTGACTGAAGTAACTGAACTTAACAACTATAATTCAATGTGGCCTCTAGGATGAGCCCCAAAGTCCACTCTAAACGTTGTCAATTCTTTCATAAATTTAAAGTTAAGTACTTCTGATGCACACAAAGAAGTAGTATTCACAATGATAAGAATACAGAACTTATTAAGGGCTTATTCTCTGTTCAGCTTTGTGCCAAGAATATCTCTAATTTTATTATATAACACACATACCTTAAGTGTTCAAGGGCAGTCATGTGTCTCTTTCATATCATATTAATCTATAAGTTATGTAATGCCAGAATTAAAAGAATATAAACATTTGAAATGTTTACAATTTTATTTGCTTCTCTAGAAATAAATTTCACTACCTAGTTACAATCTATAGCTGGAATATACATTACCAAGATGAGATGACTAAGCAAACAGTGGACACTGTAAATAGTTGATAAAGTGATATATACGTATAATTTAAATACTATATGCTTGTCTGTATTCATACATCATAATAATTATACCAATCTATCTCTATCTCCCTACACATTTGATTTATTTTGCAATATTATCTACGAAATTTGGAGCCAAAATGCTTGTGATCTATAAGATTTATGACCAGGGATGAAATAGATAAATCACAAGGCAAAACTATCACTAAGCCTTACACTTCTAGATGAAGGTTGCAGCAACCTTTAGTTGAATTTTTTTTCCTAAATAGTCTGTGAACATTCAAATCACATCTGCTGGATAATATGTGACTAGTCAATTTATTCCTCAGAGTTTCTAACTCAGATTATAAGAATGATGACTTTTCAGAAACATTTTTAAAAGGAGATTTTCTCTAAGTCATCAAATATCCCATTACTTAGTGAATACAAATTCAGGTTATCAGATTAAAATAAAATTTTGTCTCATGACAGTTGTGCAGCTGAATTATGTTAATTTTCAAAATTGTGGTAAATTTTAAAAACCTAATACCTCTAAATATAAATTTTTAAACACAGTGAATTGTCACTGTTCCTTCTTTTTACTTCAACAAAAATTCCAAAGCCTTTGACTGTGTGGATCACAATAAACTGTGGAGAATCCTGAAAGAGATGGGAATACCAGACTACCTGACCTGCCTCTTGAGAAATCTGTATGCAGGTCAGGAAGCAATAGTTAGAACTGGACATGGAACCTCAGACTGGTTCCAAATAGGAAAAGGAGTATGTCAAGGCTGTATACTGTCACCCTGTTTATTTAACTTATATGCCAAGTACATCATGAAAAATGCTGGGCTGGAAGAAGCACAAGCTGGAATCAAGATTGCAGCCATGAAAGTTGTGACCATTATTTTCCAGATTTCCTTTTAGCCTTCTTCCTCTTCTCTGACTTCCCCTGGTTGCCAAAAGATCTTCAGTTTGGTAACCATCCAGGCACACACCCTAAATTCTGAAAATATTCTGATCACTAATACATATTACCCCATTTCCCATTTAAGTCTCTTAATACTATCCCTTAAAATGCAGTGCTTTTTAAAGAAGCTCTTAATGTAAGACTGTAGTGGAATGGAAAGCACATGGACTTTAAACTTAAAATTTCAACTCTGATACTTTAATATTTTATGACTGAGTAAATTACTTAATAAATGATCAGTCTCAGTATTAGGCTCACCCTATTCAATCATGGTTTTAGGTGCTTGGTGCATTTTAATTTATGTAATTCTCACAACAACCCTCTGAGAAGGTCCTAATTATGACAAGAGAATTGAGGGACAGAGAATGTAAGTTACTTTTCCAGAGTCATACAGCTAGAAAGAATGAAATTCAGCATTTAAATCAAGGAATTCCAGTTCCAGAAATTGGCACTATAATGCTCTTTTCCCACTTGAAAACTCCTTTCTTAATACTTAATGAAAGCAGAATACTACATTCTAGGTATAAGATCAGGTATTACATTTGGCATTATTTAACCTTCAGAAACAGTTTAATAAGTGGGTGTAAAATAATGCCAAGTATAATGCCTGACCCTGTGCCTAGAATGTAATAATCTGCTTTCATTAAATCTTAGTTCTTTTCTTCTCCAATGACTAAGATGGAAATTTTGATGGAGGGATGTTGTCAGTGAAGAGTAAAAGGATTTCATATGGGCTGAAGTGCAGGAAATAGTTCCTAAGATAACTTTTAAATTCAATGACAGAACTAATCTCAAAATCTTTAACTTCTAATATTCATGGACTCTAGCAATAAAAGACTATTTTTATTAGGAACATCTTGGATAAGACCGCAAAATATGACCAACTTGGTAACACCTTCACATTAAATAGTTGTAACTTCTTAACATGCAACATGTAATCATCATGAAAAATTTTTGCTCTTCAAGGATTACTACAGCATTCAGAAATAGATGAAAATTACATATAAAAATATGAATTTTATTAAGCACTAAACTAACCTTTAAGAAAACTTTTAAAAATTTGATTTAAAACTACTTACGATTTTTACTAATAAAAAGTATTGATTATTATTATAACTAATATGCTTAATTAAAATAAAAAGAAATTTTTGGTTTCAGGGTCTTGCTTACATATTTGCTTATGGAATGGTTGCCCCTAAGGGGAAAGTAAATTACAGCATCTGAAATAATGTGTTCCCCTAAAAGGTAAAGGGAAGATCAGACAAAATATATACTTTAAAAAGTCTGCTACACAAAGTTATTGTTTCAGATGAACAAGTAGAAAACTTTTTAAAAAACAAAGATATCTGGATGAATAGAAAAATTGTAAGAAGTTTGCATTAAACTTTTCATGATGTGGTTTATGCAAACTAAAGTGCTATCACCCATATTTCAATATTTTATAATTTGTAATACCATTAAACTATTTCAATAAGATAATATGTATATAATATGATATTATATGATATATGATAAACCAATAACTAAGGGATAAAATTGTTGCTTAAAGGTCAACTAGATTTATTTCTTGTTTTACCTTTTTGAGGAATTTATGACTTGCCTAAGATTTACAAACAGTATGTGACTAGGACCCAAATAAGCAGTATTTTATTAGTAGTATTTTTTAATACAGTATGAAGGGGTGTGTATGTGTGTGTGTGTCTGTGGGTACGTGTCTAAGTTTGTAAAATATGCCTGTTCTTTAGAGTTGGTTTAGAAATTCTATTTGATTTCTGTCTCTTAGATACTAAATCCCCAAAACTAGAGCTAAAATTATTAAAAATTTCATGGAATAAACAGCCATAACTTTACATATTTTATATTTAGAAAAATTCATATTACCTTCCTGAGAAATTTATGCACATCTTTATTATTTATTTATGTGTGACAAGAGAAAGGGTAAATTCTATATCAAAAACACACTTGCAGAACCAGAATCCCAACACTGGAAAGAAGTAAGTTTGTTACTCACTTATTGGATGGGCTATTGAGTGGACAGGCACAGGGCTGACAGTCGTCAGAGGTTCCTTTAGTAGGATCACCATAGAAACCAGGAAGACATTTATTGCAATATGGGCCATCAGTGTGATCCTTACAATTCTGGGAAAGAATTGCACATCAGAGTTTATTATTCCAGTCTCTAGCATCAAGGCATTACCAAAAATAGGTTTACAGAATCACTAGTCTGTTCCCCGCCAGGAAGAGTGATTTCCCACATAAAATGGTCAATTTTACAGCTGCGAAATAGCATTGAAAGTTAATTTAATATCTAGCTTATAAACTACATGCTACTTTCAGCATATGCATACTTAACAAAAAGATGACTGAAATTCACTATAAAGTTTTTTCATTATGTAAATCATATTTTCTTTTTTTGGCTTTTATTTTTTTCTTAAAGAAATATGTATGTGTAGTAACATACATTAACACTCTACAGAGACTAAATGACATATGTTTAATGGAAATTGTACCTGATTTAGGTAAAAATTAATTGTTCAACTTAAAACTGCTGATTTAATGAGAACTGTGGCTAATCATACAAATCCTCTGAGACTATAGCCCTCCTACATCTGAGATTAATCTGGACCTCAGTATGCTCTGATGATGTGGACAATGCACTAATGTATTACAGTTGTGAGGGCCTGGCTTGACTCATGATTAAAAGATGGGAAGACTGAGAAATTTTTAAATGTATACTAATAAATAATAAAAGACAAGGCATATAACAATTTCCCTCAGACATTGGTTTTTAAAATAAAACAGCATTTCCCATCAATTAGTATTTTCTGGAACCATGTACTTTTTAAAAATAAAGAAAATCAAAATAAAGTAATTTATATCTTGATTTATTCACATTAATTAAAGTAGATTTATCAACTTAGTATTCACAAAATTCATCAAGACTGGTAAAGGTGAACAATCAATTAATGAATGAAATTGTCTATAAAGTTTTCAATAGCACAATTTGATCAGTTTATATGATGTTTTGGCATTGTGTAGACATAATTTCTTCAAACTCCTATAATACAATAAAATGTATATAATGCCTATTAAATATCACACAACAAGATTTATTGTGACTGAAATATATTTAAAATTTTACAAGCATACAGAATTCTATTTTTTCTCATTTCAAAAGAGTTTATCAGAGTTTGGAGTGTAAAACCTTTAATTTTATCATCAATAACCAAATATGTAGAGGAAATAGTTACCCAGCCAAAATATAAATTCATTTTAAGCATAAAGTAAAAATTTATTGACCTTGATGACCAATGGGATAGCCAGTTTGATTTAATGAAAGTTCTGAGTTATTATTTATTTCAATATATTTAAAGTTCTATTTTAATTATATTTAATAAATATATTTAATTTAAAACCACATAAATAACATTTCAGAAAATGGTTGGTCAAATTCCTTGGGGAGAGAGACAGATTACTGAATAGAAGATATGAAATGAAAATCCAATAATTTAACTCTGAATCAATTGCTTACATTCTGTAAAATGTGAGAGCTGAAGCCCATAATATATGAAGCTTTCAAGTTCTGAAATCCTATGACAGTTTGAACTACAAGTGAATAGGTGATTCTTTAGTATCTGTTAATACTTGAAAATAGTTTTTTTCTTAAGGTATTTAAAATGCTCAAATTTATTTATCAACCTTCTATCAAAGTAGCAAAGATGTTAACTTTATTATCAACACTTGTCTAAATAACAGCACATCTGGTTGGAAGTTGCCAGACATGAATCAATCTGATGAAAGGCTTTCCTCTTTGATTTCCTCTTCATATTAGTTCCTTTCAGTTTTAAAGTTTAACTAAAGTTGGCTCTTACTAAAAAAAATAAAAATAGTACGTTTGTTGCAATATTCTTTGTATATTGTTATACTGACACAATCAAAATTATATCTTCAAAGATATAAGGGCTTTAAAAAACAAGATCATAAAACTGATTATGTTTTAACCACATTGAAAGTGGGTTTTCTAAAACTCAACTGAAAATCTTGTACAACACAGAGACCCTGCTTTGCTTTACTAATTTGAAAGAAAAATAACATATTTCTTGCATTTCCTAATGTCATATGTCACTGAATGGAAACAGTAAAATTAATCTTAAAACTCAACTGTTTTTGTAATTGAAACCATGAAACAGTAATAGACAACAATACAATGGAAACTCAAACTGAAAAAAAGATGAAAGATTCACTCTGATGGGCTGGTGATTTTTATAAGTATCCTGCTCCAAAGTGCTCTCTAAATGTCTGTTCACATCACTTATCACAAGAACAATAAGGAGCAAGTATGCAATCTGCCCATGTGACTTGACTGTTTCTTAGGTCACTTCAGAAGAAATGCAAGTCAAGCTGATCTTTCAATATAGGTCCACACTATAAAAGAAATCTGGATTTTGGTCTGATATCAAAAAAATATTTCAATTTATTTCTAATTAGATTTCAAAGCCAAACTAACTAAAATGTAGCTTATCTGAAAAAGTTTCAAAAGTTTTCTGTTTAATGCTAGGAGGGAAAGCATAAATAAATTTTTTTAAAGAAGCTAAAATGCAGAGCAACTGAACTGTAAGATTGCTTTTCATGTGCAGCACTTAAATATTTTTATCTTTGCAGATCATGTTAGAATTAATATGCTCAAAATGGGACAGCGGCATTTAGTTATCAGTATCATTTCAGATAGAGCATTTGGAAGTCTCCATAAAATATCTTGCATGATTATCTATTTATCAGCTACAATGGAAAATTCAGAAAACATGCCAGATTAAGGTCGTTAAGGTCAATCATTAAGGTCTCTGTTGCTTCCCTAAGATTCCTTGCTTATTTGAAGTAGCCTCCTATCTCCTTGTCGATGAAACAAAGTCAATAAACTAGAGTTCATTAGTAGAAGGCCTCAGATAATCATTGATTCCCCTCACTCCTTCCCCCCAAAATTATGCTGGATGAAACTGCTGCTACTGCTGCTAAGTCACTTCAGTCGTGTCCGACTCTGTGTGACCCCATAGATGGAAGCCCACCAGGCTCCCCTATCCCTGGGATTCTCCAGGCAAGAACACTGGAGTGGGTTGCCATTTCCTTCTCCAATGTGTGAAAGTGAAAAGTGAAAATGAAGTCGCTCAGTCATGTCCGACCCTTAGCGACCCCATGGATTTCAGCCTACCAGGCTCCTCCATCCATGGGATTTTCTGGGCAAGAGTACTGGAGTGGTTTGCCATTGCCTTCTCCACTGGATGAAACTACTATCTTACTCTAAAACAATGGGCTTTCATTCTTAGAAATATCCTATAACCAAATGGTCTAACAGCATGATTTTAGACTTAATCTTAATGAATGAAGCATGAAATATTGCTATTGGAAGCATCATGAGTCTGTTATCATGAAATATTAATTTTTGTCTTTTTAGGTTTAAGTAAAACAAATCTATATATGTTTTGGGCTGAATATTTCCTCTTGCACTTTAGTAAAGGGTTTAAAGGTAACTCAATATTTTTCCCAAGGTACATTTTAAAAGACTTATTGTATAATTAAAATGAAAATCACTTAGTCTTTCTGTTCATAACAATGCCATTTGAAAAATCTTCTGATCTACAAATTAAGGCTATCATGCTTTATCCTGCAATGCAATTAAACAAAATCTTCTATAGAGAAAATAGAAAGAGCATCAATAAAACTAAATGTCAAATCACATTGAAACAAAAGCCCTGAATTTTCATTTTGGATTTTTCCCAGAAGCTTTCAAATGGAAGAAAAAGGGTAGGGGAGGGGGAAGAATGAGCAAGAGAAAGAGAGAACATTAAGAAATACAGATAACAGAGGCTGCCTTAAATTCTACAGGGAAATGAGAATATTATATCCTCCTAAATTGGCACCATTTCAAATTGTGTTTCTGCAAGATTAATGAAATGAGAAGTGTTGTTTCAAGCTTCATGTCATGTCAGACAATATAAAACTAACATGCCCTTGAGTTAATCAGAATGGTCTATTCAGCGTAATCTCCAATCCAAAAGCTTCTTAGCAGGATGGAAAGTGCTTTACCCTCTGTAGGGCTTTTTTTCTGCTTACAGTATTGACTTAATAGTAGAAGGAGTAAGCAGCTCTGGTGAATATGTATTGCACATATTTATTATTTTTAATCTATACACAATGTTTTGAATTTAGTTAAATGCTGAAATTTTTCAATAAAAAAGAATGTAGTATGCCCTCATTTTCAAAGTGAAAAAAAAGTGTAATTATGCCTATTACAGAAGTTATATTTTATACTTTTCATATTATGGGGTTACAAATCATTTTCTGTTACAGAAATTCAGTCAATTTTGGGGTAGAATTACATAAGGGATTGAAACCACATATATTTCTGGCAGATATGTATCCCAGTCATTAGTTATGTTTTATTATGATATATCTGATCTTAATTCAACCCTTAGACTAACGTGAGTATAACACTTCCTAATGCTTGTTAGTCAGGAAGACCACATATGAAAGAACCTTCTCAGCTTCCAACTCCGTTCAATATAAAGATCGCCATCAAATCCCTTCTTGACTCAAGTGTTTCAAGTCCCAAAGGTAGTAATTGAGTTGCAGGGCTTATTGAGCTGATTTCAGCCCTGTCAATCAGCAACCCCAATGGAGAAAGCACTTACCAGGCATTCTCCGGTGGTATCATCACAGGATTCCGCGTGACCAAAGCACTGACAGGGTTCACAGATGCCACCAAAAATAGTGCCATTAACTCGTCTGTGCCTAGGCCAACAAGACTGAAAGGAAAATATGGTCTCAAGTTAGTCTCAGGGATTTTAGCAGATAAATATATTTAGGTAGCAAACCCAGCAAATGTGCATGTCAAAGCATTGCCATTATGGAAATATGGCTACCAGAGCTATTCCTCCTGACATGGGGGCTTCGTACTGACCTTAGTGTTATTGGCAGGTATGAGATTAGAGGAAGCATTAACTTGATGACTCTTCTGAAATAGCAAAATAAAGCAGAGATATAAAGAATTGAACCATGACAGTCTCAAAGTAAAAAGCACAGACAAGAAAACGGAAGAAAAAGTATTGAAAAAGAGCAGCCGACATAAATGGACTCTTCAGAACTTTAGCCTACTAGAGCATTTAACGTCCTGTCCAAGGATTGTAGATTCTCTGGAATGTCTTCCCTTTCTCACATGCAAACTTCCCTTAACTCTTGTCACTTTCAGAAATCTTTGCAATCATCTGGAAAAAAGGTAGCACTCACTCTTACATTTGATCACCTACATGGCTGACTTCTACACATATATAATTTATAGTTCTCACTCTCGACTTCCTCCATCCTATTATACTTTTTCAAATTTACACAAAATAGTTTATGATTTATTTACTATACATTCCTTAGATATTTTATTTTATGGTTTTATTCTACTAGAACTCTAGTTCCTTTTTAAAGTGTAAAACACTTTCTCATACAAAAATAGAATTCTAATTAGAAAAAGGATATTTGGGTCACAGAGCATCTGTGTGTCAGCGCTGGCTTTCAGTTCACTGTCCTGTTTAAGTATCCCTTCTGTGGGGGTCACTATCAACTGGACAGGGTACAAAATAAAGGGGCAAACACTGCTGCCCTGTAGGAGCTTATGATCTCCCTCAAGTTAAAACTGCATTTTGTGGGTTATTTACTATATTTCTGGATGGTTAACTACAACACAGTATATCATGAAAAGGCCTTTTTCTCCCAGCTGAGAGTGGAAACGAGAGAAACCACTGAGGTAATAAAGAATATAGAATTGTGCTGTGTATTGTTGGAAATGTTCCTTTTGCCTCAGGATATGAGGATTCTTAAATTTGAACATCAATAGCAAAGACATAAAAAAAAAAAAAAAAGGATGATCTGATACTTCATATCCTAAAGGAAAACAAAAGCAACTTCTTAATTTGGGCAGTATAGAAAAGAAGGTGTCAATTTTCTAATCCTTTCTAGTAATTTTTCCTCGTTAAAAATACTGTCACCCTAGACTCATTATAGAATAGATTTTGCAAAGTAATACATATTTCTAAAAATTGATGAAGCTATATATTCAGAAGGGAGTAGAAATTAAGGGTGTTGATAACAGGGAGAGAACTGACTTATTGTTTTGAGGAAAAATATTCATAGAATTGTCATTAATAAGGTAATAATAATATTAATAATATTATATACAGATATATATATATATAAGGTATGTATATATATATAAAACAAGGCATATATGGATATACACACACATATATATCTGCAAATATATTACTTATTCTACATCCTCTTTAAATTTCCCAACTCTTTACACCTCTCTCTTAGACAGTGATTTCATCTCATTACTCACAGAGAATATTGAAGGCAGTGGAACCTATCTTTCTACTATCAAGTACACAAGCATAAGCCCATATTTCCATTGATCATATTTCCCTCTGGAACAATGGGGATGAGGCACGCAGAATTCCTCACGCTCTCAAAGGATTATCACTCCACTTGTAATTGTTTTCCCAATATACCTACTCAGTGCTGCATCAATAATAACTTTCATTTCTGTTAGATTATTACCATCAGCTCAAAAATATGACTTGTATCTCTGTAAAAAATTAGCTAACAGGAAAAAAGACAAAAATACTCTCTTAATATCCCATAACTTTCAGTTACCTACCTATTTTTTATTTTAGGTAAGACTGCTCTAAAACATCTTTTCTTTCTCACTTCCCTTCCATGGTTTACTCCATCCTAACCTGTCTTATGCCATAATCATTGGGTTAAAACTGCTCTTGTCCATGCCACTGAATTCCAGGGAACCAAATCAAATGAACAATTCTACAATTAACATTTTATTTGATCTCTCATTAAGCTATGGTTTAGTTGATTCCTATCTCCCTCAAAAGCCCTCTTCTCACAGCTTTCATGATATCACAGTCCCAGGTTTCTGCCCATCTCTTTGCTGTTTCCTCTGCTTCAACTCACTTCTCAAGGTCAGGAGCTCTTGGAGGTTTAGTCATTTTCTCTTTTTTCCTCCACACTTGCTCCCAGGTAATTTTATTAAGCTGTCCAGTTGATGATTTCTTCCAAACACATATCTCTAGACCAGATAGATATTCTGAGGTCAAGACCTACATATTCTAACTGGACATTGACAATATACTTCATAGTTCTTTCAAACCTAATATTTCTAAAATGGATTGTTGATTTTATCATCACCACCACAGGTGTTCCTTCCCTCAGTTTTCCTTAGCTAAGTAAACGGCACCTCGTTCAACTGCTCAAACTCGACATCTGACTCATTCTCAAAATCATTATTACTTTCAATGTTCCTGTGGCATGTCTATCAGTAAGACTGACTGGTTCTACTACCAAAATCTATTTAAAATACACATGTCTTTTCACATCCTTTGCCATTATCCTAACAAACCTCTATCATCATTACATTCTTACAACATAGTATATTAACCATTTTACTTCCTGCCATCCCTGCCATATACAGTATGTTCTACACACTGTAGTTATAACTTTTTCAAAAAAATTTAACTCAGATCATGGTATCATATCAAATGGCAACCCACTCCAGGCTTCTTGCCTGGAAAACTTCATAGACAGAGGAGCCTGTTGGCCTAGTTCATGAGGTTGCAGAGAGTCAGACATGACTGGGCAACAGGATCAGCAAAGTTTTCTTTCCATTGCATTTAGAATAATACTACACATTTTTAATCACTCATGCCAAGCTCTGAGTGGTTTGGCTCCTCCAGGCATGTCTTGTGATATGCTTCCCTTGCTTATTAAGTTCCAGCCATACGTGCCTTCTTTCAGGTCCTGTGTTTCACTTCCTCATTGGTTCCCTTTGCCTAAGAAGACCCTAGAGCTCAGTTTAGATGCTACTACCTTAGACAGTCTTCCCAACAACCTCTCATAATGTAGTACCTTCCATCTAATCTTCCTACACCTGTTCTCAGAACCTCTGTCAAGGCCCCCTGCTTGTTGTCTTCATGGAATTTATAATATTTATTTAAACTTTCTTTCTGGCATATTGTCTCAGTTCAGTTCAGTTCACTTGCTCAGTCGTGTCCGACTCTCCGTGATCCCATGAATCACAGCACGCCAGGCCTCCCTGTCCATCACCAACTACCGGAGTTCACTCAAACTCATGTCCATCGAGTCGGTGATGCCATCCAGCCATCTCATTCTCTGTCATCCCCTTCTCCTCCCACCCCCAATCCCTCCCAGCATCAGACTCTTTTCCAGTGAGTCAACTCGTCACATGAGGTGGCCAAAGTATTGGAGCTTCAGCTTTAGCATCAGTCCTTCCAATGAACACCCAGGATTGATCTCCTTTAGAATGGACTGGTTGGATCTCCTCGCATATTGTCTAGTCTACCATCAAATGTAATGTCCTTGAGGTCATAGACTGTATGTGTATTGTTCATCACATTACCATTCATATCAAGAGTTTGATCATCTCAAAATACATGGCCATCAATACCTGTTAGCTAAAATCAAAGTATGAATACTTCCATGAAGTAGGTAATGTTTCCATCATGTAGAAGAGGAAACTGAGATTTTAATTAAAACACTTTTTTAGTATTTAACTTTGTTTTCACTTCCTCATCTGTCCCACTTGTTACATGAAATGAACTATGACAATTCTAGGAAAGTATGAAAATATTTGAAAAATAAAATGTGTAGGGATTTACAAAAAGTAGAAATGATTAAAAAATTCTGGATCAACATTTATGGCCCCTCAATAAAACAGAAAAGAATGATTTATCATGGAATCATATAATCTGTTTTGGGCAAGCTAGAATTAAGATGTTACTTAGGCCACCTGATATGAAGAGGCAACTCACTGGAAAAGACCCTGATGGTGGGAAAACTTGAGGGCAAGAGGAGAAAGGGGCGACAGAGCCTGAGATGGTTGGATGGCATCACAGACTCAATAGACATGAATCTGAGCAAACTCCAGGAGACAGTGAGGGGAAGCCTGGTGTGCTGCGGTCCATGGGGTCACAAGGAGACAGACATAACTTAGGGACTGAACAGCAACAACAACAATGGTGTTTGGAGTTTACTCAGCTTTTAAAGGATTTGGGAATATCAGTGGTAACAAAACTAGAATGTCTGCCCTTTCAAACTCAGTAAAAAAGCAAATGAAATCAGGAAAAGATATGGATAGATAATAGTGAGCTAAGGCACAGGGAGCTTCAATAAAGAAAAGAAAGGATTATTAGAGAGTAGAAGAAATGAAGAAGCCTGAGAGAAACTCCAGAGTTTCAGAGTTCCTTGTCTTCTGATTCTATTAATTTCTTTTATGGATTCCAAGGTAACTTTATTTATCCATTATTGTGTGAGAAGCACAGGAAGCTTTTCTTATCCTTCTGTTTCTTTGTTCTGACTCTTCCACAACCATTTGCTTCTCTCTTCCTACCTAATTGTTACCATTATTTAGTTTCCAAGTCGAGATTTTTCCACCCCAGGACATCTTCTGTGACATCTCTCCCCACTGGAACTGATCACATCTTTGAAAGACTATTGCACTCATGTTCTGTACCACTTATTGGTGCCTTAATTCTATAGGGCTGTGATCCAATTTATCATAGGTATGTGTTCTGTCTTCCTAAACAGACTGTTACCTCCTTAAGAACAAGGATTGTGATGTAATCTTGATAATCCCCTCAGCATCTAGGGCAGAATTTACCAAAGATTCTCAATAAATATTTTGGTGAAAGAAAAGAAGAAACAAAATGCATAGCCAATGAAATAATTCTAATACAGACAATTTTAGATTCAATGGGCATTTGAAATTTGTAAAGAAGATGATGAAGAGTACTGAGAATCACCAATGTGGGAATAAGTGTGAAAGCAAGAATATAATAAAAGTAGTTTATTTCAGTTGAAATAAGAACTTAGAGGTTCAAAGAGAGCTTTCTGGTTTGAAATAAAAACTGCTAGGTTCTTAATCAAAGAATATGTTTCATCAACTACAACATATATTTTATATGTAAAATCAAATTTGGGTTGACAGAGCTAATTCATTTCCATTATTATTTTTGTATTCTCTGTATGAATTTTAAAAATGTGATGGCGAATTATGTTTAGTTTTATTTTTAGATAGGTGAATCCAAGCTCAGTTAAAGAAAACACGTCTGACATGAATATGACTCTAAGCCCTGTGTATCCTCTGGAAGCATGTATTATTTTAAAGTACAAGAGAACTGAAAAGCAAGGCCTAGGGTATTTCTGTAAAAGGCTTAATGGGGTAGTGTGCTGAAGTGGAACATCTTGGTACACTCAGATGATTCCTTAAAGGCACCATTTTTAAAGAATTTAAGCTCCTATTTATACGCAAGCCATGCCCTCTATCAGGGAAATGGCACATATTTTTTGAGCAGATTTCAAGTAAAATCAATTTTCAAACTACCTAAAACATACATAAAAGTAAATAAAAATTATTACCTTAGAAGGACACATTGCAATATTAAGTAAGGAACATTAATCTAGAATACTGAGACAACAATAAATATCTCAAACTTTAGGTGCTAAACAAATCAAAGACCTGTAGAAAATTTTCCGAATCAAGGTATTTCTTCCATATATTATATTCTTGACATTTTAAAGATTGAGTCCTTCAGATGATTGTGAATTGGTTGTATTCTTAGGAATAAAGTAGAGAAAGAATGTGGTACATAGGATTAAAAAATGGAGAAAGTGAAAAAGAAAAGAAATAGCGCTAAATTCCTCTCAAGTACTCAGGTGAAAATGAAGGAGAAATATATTGAAATAGTATCCCACCATCATTCATCCCATTTTATCAACAGATTAAAGAGAAAACAAAATCTTTCAAAAGCATCAGATTTTTAGCTATTATGTCATAAGGAAAAATATGATTTCAAGATGACATCATATGAGTAACACTCTATTTGAGGGTCATGACTTTTGGCAGATACTGAAGTTCTTCGAGTAATAAGACAGTATCATTTGTGCAATTCTTGATGAAAAACCTAAATTCATTTTAGAATAGTTTAATAGTTAGTGCTGAAAGAACTTAGAATGCACTGAAGCTATATTCTTGCAAACTTACTTCACAGGAGGAGCCAGTATACCCTGGTGGACATTGACAAACTTCTACAGCTGTTGCAAAGCTTCCGTCAGTAGGATAGAGGACTGCAGATTCAAGGTCAACAGAGCTCAGCCTGAGTGGAAGGAAAAAGAGGTGGTAAATAAGTAATCAAGCTCCTAGGTATTACATCTCTTGAGGAATAGTATAGGAACAATGATGTAAATATAAGCACATGTTTATGATGAGAAAGAAGGCAAATGAATATAACTTGAAGTTCTGTTCATTCATCATATTAGAAAAAGTCAGCCCAGTTAAAAGTGCTCACAACCAGTACCACAATCAAATGCTAAAACGATATAAGACCATTCTTGCTCATTTCTTGGTCTTTGGTTATATGCTTTCCCTATTTTTTTTTTTTAGATAGTTTAAAATCATAATTGAAGGAATTTTTAAAACAGGAAATATTCATATGACTGATTTATTTTTAATAATAAACTAGAAAAGCAGAGGGATACAATATTCAGTCCAATCTTTTAAATTCAAACAGATAGTGAAGCAAAGGAAAAGAAAGAAGGAAATTATTTTTGTTGCCTTTTCTCAGAAATAAATCTGCATATTAATAGGTAAAAGTGAAACTTCATCAAATGCTTAGTTTTATTCAGTTCAGTCGCTCAGTCGTGTCCGACTCTCTGCGACCCCATGAATCACAGCACGTCAGGCCTCCCTGTCCATCACCAACTCCCGGAGTTCACTCAAACTCATGTCCACAGAGTCGGTGATGCCATCCAGCCATCTCATTCTCTGTAGTCCCCTTCTCCTCCCGCCCCCAACCTTTCCCAGCATCAGAGTCTTTTCCAGTGAGTCAACTCGTCGCACGAGGTGCCCAAAGTATTGCAGTTTCAGCTTTAGCATCAGTCCTTCCAATGATCTATTTTCCTAAATCATTTTAGGCCTAAATTAAATTCACTGCTTTCTGTATTTATGAGTTTCATTTTATTGGTACTTCTGTACAGATCTGGTGATTTTAGCAGAGAGATTTGGTAACACTCATTATTTTGAGAAAAAGTTGATTTGGCCAAATTGAAACTGCCATTACATAAAATGGTATATATGTACGTTGTGTTTATGTATTTCTTCTAAAATATGCAACCAATATACATTCACAATTTAAATAAATGTCATCAATGTCTTATTGGCTTTTCACTTTTTTTTTTTAAAGAAAATTCAAAATCTTAATTGTTAAGAACACAAGCTCAAGAGCCAGAGAGATCAAGATTCACATGCTGTCTCTGACATTTACCAGTCCCATAGCCTGGGAGAAATGACTTACCATCTCTAGGTCTCAATTGTCATCTGTATATCAGAGATAATACAAGAGTCCATACATAATGAATTGATTAAAGAATTAAATGAAAGAATGAATACAAAGTTCTTGACATAGTACCTAACTCATGTATGTGGTTATAAAATGCTAGGTATTTTATTAATATACATTGACTGTTGAAATAGGATCAAAATACAAAAAAGTAAAATTTCTATGACCTAAACTAGATTTTTGTCATTTTAATGTATTAAAATAAATTTTAAATCAACTCTAAGAGCACAAAATTTAATGACTGCTCTTGATTCATAGATAATTATTGCTTTATAAAATAATTGATAGATCTCCATAACATCTAATATGTCATTATTTAACTATAAAAAAGATACAATGACTCTTGCTAGGACACGCATGTGTAGTTGCTTCCTTTAGAGTGGTGGTAGATTTTTATTGATTGGTGATTCACAATTACTGAAGACCTTGCCAGTTTGAGAATCTATATTGGAATCAAGCCAGAGAACAAAGTTGATAGGCTCATTGAATGTATCTTCAAAAGTGACAATCTTTAAGCTATAAGTTTTCTGGCAACAAGTTTCTAAAATCTCTGCTTTAATCCTGATTTTCCTAACCCTAGAAGCTTGATAGGGGCTTCCCTGGTGGTTCAGGTGGTAAAAAATGTGCCTGCAATGAGGGAGACCCGGGTTTGATCCCTGGAAGGGATCCTCTGGAGATATTACCAGTCCCATAGCAAGGAAGAAATGACTTAACATCTGTAGGCCTCAATACTGTCATCTATGTAACAGAGATAATACAAGAGTCCATACATAATGAATTGATTAAAGAGTTAAATAATCAATGCAAAATTCTTGATATAGTACCTAACTCATGTATGTGGTCATAAAATGCTAGGCGTTTTATTAACATACATTGACTGTTGAAACCGAATCAAAATGACTACATGAATAATCTACAGGAAGATCCCCTGGAAAAGGAAATGACAACCCACTTCCAGTATTCTTGCCTGGAGAATTCCATGAACAGAGGAGCCTGGTGGGCTACAGTTCATGGAGTCATGAAGAGTTGGACACGACCGAGCCACTAACAAAAAGACTTGATAATACCTTGGAACGTGTATAAGTTCATACATAATTGAGAAGAGGAATAGGAAAATCATCTTAAAATCGTAGAAAACAGATATTTGGATGGGAATGCTGTAGGTGCTGGGTGCTAGCTGGAATTCTCTAAACACAAGCGAATTATATTCACCTACAGAGTGACTCATTTGACACCATTTCTTTGGATGCTTTCTTCTCTAGGCACAGTTTAGACAGCTTTGGCAGAAGGTTCTAAACTGGCAAGCATTAAAAATCACTGTTTTACAGCATTTGGGTTACATAGAGATTTAAACAAATTTTCAGTCATTTTTCTCCCACCAAATAAACTTGTATATAAAGTGTCACTGGCACTATTTTTTTAATTGAGATGAATTTCACATAACATAATCACTTTAAGGGGTCATTTAATACATTCACAGTGTAGTACAACCACCATCTCTGAGACATTTTCATTAGCCCCACCTTCCCCCTCCACAATAAAACCCTGTGACTATCAAGCAGTCACGCTCTATTCCACCATTTCCTCAATTCCTGTCAATCATGAATCTGCTTCTGTCTCCATGGATTTATCTATTCCGGATATTTCATACAAATGGACATATATAATACACGACTTTTTATGTCTGACTTCTCTCTGTTAGCATAGTGTTTTCAAGGTTCATTTATGTTGTAGCACATATCAATATTTTATTTATTTTTATGGTAGTAATATTCTAAAGTTGCTCAGTCATGTCCGACTCTTTGTGACCCCATGCACTGTAGCCTACTAGGCTCCTCTGTCCATGGGATTTTCCAGGCAAGAGTACTGGAGTGGGTTGCCATTTCCTTCTCCAGGGGATCTTCCCAACCCAGGGGTCAAACCTGTGTCTCCCGCATTGCAGGCAGATACTTTACTGTCTGAGCCACCAGGGAAGCCCAATATTCTATTACTGTGGTATGAATACACCACATTTTCTTTATCCATTCATCTGTTGATGGATGTTTGGCTATTCTTACTCTTTGACTATTGTAAATATACTGCTATAAACATTTGTGTATAAGTCTTTTTGAGTACCCATTTTTAATTCTTTGGGGTATATAACTAGGAGTGGGATTTCTAAATGTGGCAATTCTTAATACAACATAAGGTTTACAAGAGTTACTAAAATAAAGATACTACTTGTTTATGTTAACATGAGTTTATAAGCTAGTACTTAAGAAAAGAGATTCTGATGTGTCATCTCTAAACCTAGCCTGATCACCTCAATACACACTCACACAATTTTATTGGATGGATGAATCTACGGATGGATAGAAGGATAGATGAATAGAGGGTAGACAAAGAGACAGATAGATAAATGGATGGATACAAGACTAAAAACACATGATAAATGAATAAATAAGTGGATAGATGAATGGAATGAAATTATATTATGAGAAGTGAGTAACATACTCCAAAACAATACACTGAAGTTTAATCCATATTTAGATGAATAAAATCAGACAAATGAAAGAAAAATTACTTATTTGATCTAACAAAAAAGATAAATTGAAAACTGTTAGCATTAGGACTTGAGGCCAAAGGCCAGAACTCATCTGAATTTATTGTGACATCTAATTGCCTGCAACTAATGGACTGTCACATGACAAACTTTTATTTCTGATCATTTTAATTTCAGAATTGGATGATTTCATGATTACTATACTAGTTGATAGTGAAAGGACAGGGAAGCCTGGCATGCTGCAGTTCATGGAGTCGCAGGTCAGACACAACTTAGTGGCTGAACAACAATAGTTGTTGATTGGACTTCCCAGGTGGTGCAAAAAACCCACCTGCCAATGCCAGAGACAAATAGAAGATCCCCTGGAGGAGGACTTGCCAAAGCACTCCAGTATTCTTGCCTAGAGAATTCCATGGACAGAGGAGCCTGGTGGGCTACAGTCCGTGGGGTCTCAAAGAGGACACAACGGAAGAGACTTAGCATGCATGCATACTAGTCGATTATCATATAAAAGATTATCACAGCTTACTAACCAGGAGCCTGGTCAACTGTATATAGATATAGTCCCATGACAATCAATATAAGATTAATAGATAAAAAATTAAGAAAGAGTATTCATGCATGCTAAATTGATCTATTTTGAATCCTAAAAGATGATTCTGTGAAAGTGCTGCACTCAGTTCAGTTCAGTTGCTCAGTTGTGTCCAACTCTCTGTGACCCCATGAACCGCAGCATGTCAGACTTCCCTGTCCATCACCAACTGCCAGAGTCCACCCAAACCATTGTCCATTGAGTTGGTGATGCCATCCAACGATCTCATCCTCTGTCGTCCCCTTCTCCTCTTGCCCTCAATCTTTCCCAGCATCACGGTCTTTCCAAATGAGTCAGCTCTTCACGTCAGGTGGCCAAAGTATTGGAGTTTCAGCTTCAACATCAGTCCTTCAAATGAACACCCAGAACTGATCTCCTTTAGGATGGACTGGTTGGATCTCTTTGCAGTCCAAGGGACTCTCAAGAGTCTTCTCCAACACCATAGCTCAAAAGCATCAATTCTGTGGCACTCAGCTTTTTTTATAGTCCAACTCTCACATCCATGCATGACCAATGGAAAAACCATAGCCTTGACTAGACAGACCTTTGTTGGCAAAGTAATGTCTCTGCTTTTTAATATGCTCTCTAGGTTGGTCATACCTTTCCTTCCAAGGAGTCAGTTCAGTTCAGTCGCTCAGTCGTGTCCGACTCTTTATGACCCCATGAATCACAGCACGCCAGGCCTCCCTGTCCATCACCAACTCCCAGAGTTCACTCAAACTCATGTCCACAGAGTCGGTGATGCCATCCAGCCATCTCATTCTCTGTCGTCCCCTTCTCCTCCCGCCCCCAATCCTTCCCAGCATCAGAGTCTTTTCCAGTGAGTCAACTCGTCGCATGAGGTGGCCAAAGTATTGCAGTTTCAGCTTTAGCATCAGTCCTTCCAATGAACACCCAGGATTGATCTCCTTTAGAATGGTCTGGTTGGATCTCCTTGCAGTCCAAGGGACTCTCAAGAGTCTTCTCCAACACCACAGTTCAAAAGCATTTATTCTTCGGCGATCAGCCTTCTTCACAGTCATACTCTCACATCCATACATGACCACGGGAAAAACCATAGCCTTGACTAGACGGACCTGGGTCGGCAAAGTAATGTCTCTGCTTTTTAATATGCTATCTAGGTTGGTGACAACTTTCCTTCCAAGGAGTAAGCGTCTTTTATGGCTTCAATCAGCATCTGCAGTGATTTTGGAGCCCAAAAAAATAAAGTCTGACACTGTTTCCACTGTTTCCCCATCTATTTCCCATAAAGTGATCTGACCAGATGCCATGATCTTAGTTTTCTGAATGTTGAGCTTCAAGCCAACTTTTTCACTCTCCTCTTTCACTTTTATCAAGAGGCTTTTGAGTTCCTCTTTACTTTCTGCCATAAGGGTGGTGTCATCTGCATATCTGAGGTTATTGATATTTCTCCCAGAAATCTTGATTCCAGCTTGTGCTTCTTCCAGCCTAGCGTTCCTCATGATGTACTTTGCATACAAGTTAAATAAGCAGGGTGACAATATATAACCTTGACGTACTCCTTTTTCTATTTGGAACCAGTCTGTGTTCCATGTCCAGTTCTAATTGTTGCTTCCTGACCTGCATACAGGTTTCTCAAGAGGCAGGTCAAGTGGTCTGGTATTCCTAAGCATCTTTTAATTTCATTGCTGCAATCACCATCTGCAGTGATTTTGGAGCCCAGAAAAATAAAGCCAGCCACTGCATATGCCAGCAAATTTGGAAAACTCCACAGTAGCCACAGGACTGGAAAAGGTCAGTTTTCATTTCAATTCCAAAGAAAGGCAGTGCCAAAGAATGCTCAAACTACTGCAAAATGGCACTCACCTCACACACTAGCAAAGTAATGCTCAAAATTCTCCAAGCCAGGCTTCAACAGTACATGAATCGTGAACTTCCAGATGTTCAAGCTGGATTTAGAAAAGGTAGAGGAACCAGCAATGGTGGACCACTCCAGTACTCTTGCCTGGAGAATCCCATGGGAGGAGCCTGGTAGGCTGCAGTCCATGGGGTCGCTTAGAGTCGGACATGACTGAATGGCTTCACTTTCACTTTTCACTCTCTTGCATTGGAGAAGGAAATGGCAACCCACTCCAGTGTTCTGGCCTGGAGAATCCCAGGGACAGGGGAGTCTGGTGGGCTGCCGTCTATGGGGTCGCACAGAGTCAGACAGGACTGAAGTGTCTTAGCAGCAGCAGCAGCAGCAGCAGAGGAACCAGAGATCAAAATTGCCAAGATCCACTGGATCATTGAAAAAGCAAGAGAATTTCAGAATCTACTTCTGCTTTATTAACTATGCCAAAGCCTTTGACTGTGTGGATCACGACAAACTGGAAAATTCTTCAAGAGATGGGAATACCAGACCACCTGACCTGCCTCCTGAGAAACCTCTATGCAGGTCAGGAAGCAACAGTTAGAACTGGACGTGGAACAACAGACTGGTTCCAAATAGGACAAGAAGTATGTCAAGGTTGTATATTGTCACTCTGCTTATTTAACTTATATGCAGAGTACATCCTGAGAAATGCTGGGCTGGATGAAGCACGAGCTGGAATCAAGATTGCCAGGAGGCATATCAATAACCTCAGATATGCAGATGATGCCACACTTATGGCAGAAAGCGAAGAGGAACTCAAAAGCCTCTTGATGAAAGTGAAAGAGAAGAGTGAAAAGGTTGGCTTAAAACTCAGTGTTCAGAAAACTAAGATCATGGCAACTGGTCCCATCATTTCATGACAAATAGATTGGGAAATAATGGAAACAGTGACAGACCTTATTGTTTTTGGGCTCCAAAATCACTGCAGATGGTGACTGCAGCCATGAAATTCAGACGCCTGTTCCTTGCAAGAAAAGTTATGACCAACCTAGGCAGCATATTAAGAAGCAGAGATATCACTTTACCAATAAAGTGGTGCCAACCCTCTGGTCTAAGCGTTGATTTTTCCAGTACTCATGTATGGATGTGAGAGTTGGACTATAAAGAAAGCTGAGTGCCAAAGAATTGATGCTTTTGAACTATGATTTTGGAAAAGACTCTTGAGAGGTCCTTGGAGAGCAAGGAGATCCAAGCAGTCCATCCAAAAGGAAATCAGTCCTGAATATTCAGTGTAAGGACTGATGCTGAAGCTGAAACTCCAATACTTTGACCACCTGATGTGAAGAACTGGTTCATTTGAAAAGACCCTGATGCTGGGAAAGATTGAATGTGGGAGGAGAAGGGGATGACAGAGGATGAAATGGTTGGATGGCATCACTGACTCAATGGACATGAGTTGGAGTAAGCTCTGGGAGTTGGTGATGGACAGGTAAGCCTGGCATGCTGCAGTCCATGGGGTCACAAAGAGTCAGACAGGACTGAGGGACTGAAATGAACTGAACTGAAGTTGCTTCAGTCATGTCCGACTCTTTCTGATCCTATGGACTGTAATATCCAAGGAAAAGGAAAAGGCAACCCATGTCAGTATTCTTGCCTGGGAAATCTCATGGACAGAGACGCCTGGTGGACTACAGTAAATGGAGTCACAGAGTTGGATACTTCAGTCAAAGCAACTAAGCGTGGACTGTAGTATAGCAACATTTTAAAATAGAAAGAAAGAAAATGACTACATTAAGAAACAATTTAAAATGGAACAAAACAAAAATATTTTCAGTGAACTACCAACTTTCATTTGTCTTTGAAACAACAGATGTTCCTCTCCTTAATCTATATAACCATTTTGAGCTATGAGAAATTTCAGCACTCAAACATCTTTCCCAGCAATATTCCACATTAGTATTCACCGAGCAGTCCCAATGTTCATTAGGTTCTGATATTTGTTAAATGGGATTTTAATGTGTTTAACAGTTTTTAGTGTTATTCTTGAAGAAGTCTGTGGTTTATTCCTTTTCCCTTTTCAATATGGTCATTTTCTTTTCTTGATACAGGCTATATTCATTAAAATACATAATGCTGGTAGTAATAAAGTATTGTTGGAGATGCACGAACTGTCAAAAGATTTGTTAAATGTTCTAGCTGGTTCTTTCCAATTATTATGAAAGGGAAATACAGATGATGGATGAAGAGCAAAGGCATAATTATATAAGTTATTATTGAAAATATTGGAATCATATAAGAAACATTGCCCTGGTACTGACTTAAAGAGTGCTCTGTATATTTTTTACTATATTTTCAACCAGAGTTAGATATATCATGCTTCACAAAAAAAGGAAAAAAACTCCAAATTATTCTTTAAACAACAGGACATTTGATCTTAAAACTCTTTTAAATAATTATTTTTTAATTTGCTTTTTTTTTAAATATAGAAGACCTCCATTTAATTCTACTTAAATGCTACTTTGGGTTTGCTACCATAGATAAAGATTTTACTGTTGTTCAGGGGCTTTGCTCTATTTCATTTTTGATGCAACACAAGATGATGACTTAAAATTTCCTTTAGTCTTGTGAAAGTTCCACAAAGTACTACTCAGTTAATGAAGTCTAATGATTTTTTATCTCATACCTAAAAAGATAACAGAATCATTTACAAACTCAGTGTGTGAGTGAGCTATATTGGCAGAGTTAGACATTTTCCCCAAACATTGTCAGTCCTATGACAACTAAGGGAAATAATGAACAGAATCTAGTACTGTTGCAAACCATTCATCAAAAATATACTAAATGCTAATAGGAGAATTCATATTTCTTTCTCCTTAGTCCTACCATATGCATTGTGCTCACTTCCCCTGCACTCTTTATTATATACCACAAACGTACGTCTGGCTTGCATAATGGACTGTACGTTGTTTGAATTCACTGATCATTTTTCCATCTTTGTATCCTCTTTCCTTAGCCTAGAACTACCACATCATAATAATTACTGTGTACTGAGCGTGCATTATAATAATTATAACTTCTGTGCATTATAATGGGAACTTGAGACATATCTCCCTTAAGTATCAATGAAACTGGGCTTCCCTGCCGGCTTAGTGGTGAAGAATATGCCTGCCAATACAGGAGACACAGGTACAATCTCTTGGTCTGGGTAGAAGCCACATTCCATGGAGCAACTAGACCTGTGTGACACAACTATTGAGCCTGTGCTTTAAAGCCGAAGAACCACTACTACTGAGCCCACACGCCGCAACTACTGAAATCAGTGCTCCCTAGAGCCTGTGCTCCACAACAAGAGAAGCCACCGCAATGGGAAGCCCATGCGCTGCAACTGGAGAGTAGCCCCTGCTCTCTGCAACTAGAGAAAAGCCAGCGCAGCAACGAAGGCCCAGCACAGCCAAAGTAAATAAATTAATAAAATTATATTTTAAAGAATCAATGAAACCAATACAGTAATCATGTTTCTGCCCACATTTACAAAGGAAGAACTCAAAGCTCAGAGAAGTAAAGTGCCTTGTCTATATAATACTGTCTGCAAATATTGTGCAGCACAGACTGAAATCAAAACCCAATGGTTAGCTTGTTGCCTGACACTGTCTCTCATGTACACTAGACAGAAGGTTAGATG
Source organism: Moschus berezovskii (assembly GCF_049115385.1). Lineage (NCBI taxonomy): Eukaryota > Metazoa > Chordata > Mammalia > Artiodactyla > Moschidae > Moschus > Moschus berezovskii. The sequence continues at coordinate 74,504,178 of NC_142469.1, read as the reverse complement.
TCTCAGATACATCATTTTCTCACTGAGCATTCAATCTTGAAAATTAGGTATGTTTCTGCCATTTTACAAAAGAGGAAGCTGAGATTCAAATACACAGGGAAGGCACTCAGTAAATTCTGGCAGACTGAATAAATCCAATACTACAGAAAAGATTTGGGAGGTAGCGAAAGGCAATGAGGAAAAAAAAAACACATGTTGGTATAAAACCTCACTGAATCTCTTCTCAAGAGCAAGTTACAGAAATATTTTTAAGATCGTTAGAGCCCTAATTGTAATAATTTCTTCAAATGTGATTACCTGGGTTATTACTTTCATAAGGTAGAAGTATACTATCAGCACTATTTCTATAATCATCAAAACACTCCTTTGTTTATATGGATTTTTCTAGATTATTTACTGGATAACTTATTAGATAAATTCTGTGTAATGTTTTTGATACCAGAGAAAAAAAACCCACTCTTAAAAGTCATGTGAAAATGTCTAGCCTTGGAGAAATTTATTTTCAAACAATAACGATATATAGGCTGTATCACAATAAAGCCACAATGGGTTCAGTTACACTGGGCTAACAAACAACTGAATTCTCAGTGGCTTATCAGAAAACAAAAGTTTACTGATGGAAAATCCTCTACGGTTCTGGGTAACCTTTCAGGGAAGCTGACCTCTATGTGCTGTCAATATTTCAGACTGTTTTTATGTTCTGGTAACTGTGTAAACTCCATAGAGTCTCCTACAGGTAATTCAATGCTTTTCTAGGGTTGGGAGTGGGGATAGTAGAACAGGAATAATACATCAGTTCTCATTTCATTGGCCAAACCAAGACCTATGATAACATCTACCCTCAAAGGAAATGCAATATTTCAAAAGAAGGAGATTAAAATTTGATGAACTGTACTAATGTCTACTATAGGGTATAAGGTCTTCCCTGTTGGCTCAGATGATAAAAAATCTGCCTGCAATGCAAGAGATCTGGTTCAATCCCTGGGTTGGGAAGATCCCCAGAGAAGGAAATGGCTACCCACTCCAGTATTCTTGATTGGAGAATTTCGTGGACAGAGGAACCAGGTGGTTTACAGGCCATGGGGTCGAAAGAATCGGACACCACTGAGCAACTAACACTTTCACTTTCACAGGCGATAAGAAAAATATCAAGTTAAATATCAAGGATTGCTGTTGAAATTAAGGTTTGGAGAATTTAAAGGAGAAAGATTCACAGTTAAGTTGATTTCTCTTACATTCTTAAAGGAAGAATGAAAAAATTTCCATTTTTATCTTCATTTATTAAAGAGTACAATGAGAAGAAAATCAATTTTATCACATGGGCTCCTTAGCACTGTGGAAAAGAATGACAGCAAAAATGGTCTCAATTTTGAAACACCAGTCCATTCTGTATTCTAGATATCTTCAAGTCTTAATGGTAGCTGGAGAAAATGGTACTTCTAGAATGTGCAGGTCAGATGGAAATGCTTCAGATTTGTGTGCTGACTGGTCATGAGCAAAGCACTTTTGCCTTAATTCCATTCTCATAGTGACTTTTTGACATTGACAAGCAATTGTCCTCCTCATTTTACAGATGAGGTGACTGAAATCCAAAGAGATCTAAAACAACACTTATGTTCACAACTATTAAATAACTAACTTGAAAACAGAAGTCAAGATTCTAACCTGCTGCCCCGTTTTCCTTCCACTATTCAATTCCAGCTCCTCTGTATTGGGAGGAACATAAGCCCATTTGCTCAGAGAACTACCATGGAAGTAAATCCTCCTTAAATAATTCTAAACATGAATTTCTGTTGTGATAGCTTCAATTTACTTGTGCTTACACACAAGCTGTATACCAAGTTGGAAGCCTACTGTGCAAGACAAGTTGAAATCAATTCAAGTGATGTTTTACAAATAGGACTCAATCCACTCATAGATCAGAGATAAATAAAATATAACAAGCTTACTAACTCAAGATTCATGCTGGCTTGTGACTCACCTGAAGTGGGTAGGAGTTTCACATGCAACATGGCTTTAACTTCTCGAACTACAGTGCCTTGTGTAATGTAGGCTGCAGAAAGCATCACCTACATGGATTAGTTCCTGTGTCGGATCCCATAGCCATGCTCTGTGAACATGTTGTTCATGTATGGGAAAAGTTCAGAAGGCTCAAATGAAACTAGTGATTTTAAGATGAGTAGACACTAAAATTATCTCACATGAATCAGGGAGAAATGCTTTGGAATTAACTAGTCTGAGAAGCAAGGCTGGCAAAAATAATCAAACCCCTCAGCCACTTTTTGTCAATTTGCTTGTCATTTATTTTGAAATCCAGAGGACTCATCTCTTTGTACTCTTTAAACATCATGACAGTCTCTATTTACTAAATGTGAAAAAACATAATTAATTCCAAAGTGCTGCTTCTCATCTTCACGGCATTTTAACCCAGCTTCTAGCAGCATTGACTATGCAAAAGAGGTACATTGTTTGGCAGTGGTTCTGTTTCTGAATCTGTGATTCTCTCCTTAGGGAGATGGTAATGATGATTACACTTAGTTGAAATACTACAAGTGAAAGACAAACCAGACAGCACAAGAAGAAGGGGGGTGGTAGAGCATCAGCAATTAAAAGACCCTCTTGTAGATAAACCAGCATTGGAGACATTGCTGTGCGGATGGGTACGCCAAGCTGTCGGTCTAGGGTCACATTTGATCATCTAATTTAAGCTGCTTTAGGACGAAATTGGGCTTGCCAGGTGGCACTAGTGAACTTGACTGCTAATGCAGGAAACATAAGAGATGCTGGGTTTGATCCCTGGGTCTGGAAGATCCCCTGGGGGAGGGCATGGCAACCCACTCTAGTATCCTTGCTTGAGAATCCCATGGACACAGGATCCTGGCGGGCTATAGTCCACAGGGTTCCACAGAGTCAGACACAACTGAAGCGACTTAGAAGGCACACACACAGGAAAAAACTGCCATGAAATTTGTAAGTCATTTTTTTTTTAATGGAAAGCAGCCTTTAGGGTACCTCCTACGGACATGTTTAGCTCAAGTTGGGGAGTTCTCTCTCTAAGGAAACAAAACAGAGAGTAGAAAGGAATAATCCCTTGAAAGTGTTCAAGGTAACGAGCACTTTACATAATTATCACATATAATTTTCACAATGACCCTGAAAGGTAGGCACTATTATCTCCACTTCACATTTGAAAAATCCAGTTTCCATAAGAACCAACCACTTGCCAAAGGTCACACATATAATAAGCAATAGAGCTAACTGAATTCTTATTTTACTTTCCCCTATATCATGCAGCCATTATAGCATTGCAGTGTTTCACAAAAACACTTGTGGTTATTCAAATGAAGGTGCTTATATCTCTCATTATCAACCATATACTAGTAAGTCAGAATCTACTGAATGAATTAATGGAAGAAAGTATTTTACAAACCACTTTCTGAATATGGGTATCCTTGAATTATATCACTTTACTTTCCTACTATTTGAGACATCGTAAGGGAGACTGTGCTTTCCAGTATAGCATTTCTCAGTATAGGATCATTTGATTGCATGTTCTGGCAGAACCAAGAATCATCAATACTGAAAAAGGACTAAGACAGATTCATCCTGGGTAGGTAAAATTTTAAAGATCAATAGAAATACTTTTCAGAAAACCAGTGCTCCATCATTAACTATTATTTGAAGATGGCAAACCTTGGGGATCTTCAGTCACTTAGCACTCGCGTGTCCGCCCCAAGGCAAATGTAAGAGCTGGGAGATGCAATTCCTGAGTTTACCTGAAGATGGCATCCATCCCAAGGCTGTATGTGATTTGTATGAGGACTCGCTGCAAATTCACAAGCACTGTCATAAACTCCTTTCTACTGACTGGGAAATTTGTGCCATGTGTGGTAAATGATTCTTCTTTAAGTGACAACACATTAATATGTTCTTCAGATGGTTGCAGATACACCTCCTCTTGGGCTGAGCTGATTCTCAAGTCATTTCCCTAAAGGGGAAAAGAGAGTATAAAAGGATAAAACTGTGAAAAAAGGGATTCTCCCCTTTGTAGGTTATCCTCAGTAGGTTTTTATTTCAGGTTAGCTTTCCCTGTCAGCATATTTCTAGTATGTATAAAAGGCAGAGAGAAAACAATTTAAATATTAGCCTTAACTCGATGTACCACAAAGTATAAGCTTCTTGGTTATGCGTGACTCTGTTTCCCCTATTAACTAATTAATACGTGGTAAGCCGAGATATATATGATTACAAATACATCAATTTTATAGAAGTGCACAAATCTGAATATTTCAGATATACTATTTTATGGTGAATGTCGATTAATAGGAAAATGGTTAAGAAAAGTTAAAACAGTGTATGAAGCTATTGTTTTAAAGGACTCTTCAATCTGGGCAAAAAAGAAACAAGAAAAAATCCTACAGTTTCATGATTAGAATCGGATAATAGCATTATTATCATTTGGGTTAACCTTTTATCTTAGTTCATTCATATTAATAATATATAGCTTCTCAACATTTTACATTTAGAGAACCTCTTTTATCTCAAAGGAATTCCATGACATACTTCTGTTTTCATACACACACATGTATGTAATGATATATATCACTCAGATCACTTCACCTAATACTGGAAACATTCACTTTGGGGGAAGACTTTTTAAAAAATTGATTCTCATGCATGAACATTTCAAGACCAAAACAACAACAGAGCCCCATGCTAAATCAACATTAGATCCCTTTGGATCCATAAATATGCATAAAATGTGTGCCTTTGTGTGAGCAGAGGAGAAGAAAGGAAGAATATGAGAAAGGAAGGCAGCTTTTATGTGATAACTTTAGGCTTCTAGCCTTTGGGAACCATCTGTGTCCCTCCAAATGCTCAAAGCAGTTTCTCCTATATTTTTCTTAGTTAAATTAAGAGAGTTTTGAAGTCAAGATTCAACTGTACCTAAATAGATAAGTTTCCCTTTTTCCATTGGCTTCTACCTAATACAAACAAAGGTATAAACAATAAAATCTACTTGGAAGCAAAGAGAGATGGAAAAACTACAACTATATAAATCAGCCATTTGCTCAAACACTTTTAGTATCCTTATATTCTGGGGGACATGGTCATTAGGTTTTAAATTTAAGTTTTGAGTCTGCTCTAAAAATCCCCTTTACCATTGGAACCCAAGACCTATGTTCAGTCTTCTAGATATGTCTCAGAGTGAATGGCAGAAAAAAATTCCCAAGATACAATACTTTTCTCTAGTAGTATATAAATGAATGTTAAACTAGTTAGGTAAGGAATAACCTCAAATTACATGAGTGTAAAGCAGTTAAACATAAATGACACTTCCCATACTCTACCTCTAAGATAACCATAAGCTGGAGTGTGTGTTCTGCATCTTCATTTGCTTCTTCAAGGTCATATGATATGGTAAACATCAACTGTCCTCCAGCTGCTGTGAGCTACAAGAGAGAAGATGCGTCATCATTACAGGACAGGAGATTGGCTATTAAACTGTGTTTTGCTTATTATTTTTAAATTATTTTATTGTTCTAGAGGGCAGGGTTTGGAAGAAACAGAAATCATGAGCATGCAGATTGAGAATAATAGACATTTCTTTAGGAGTAACCTTTATACGAACCTTACCTATCAATGGCAAGCCTGGCACACATCATATAAATTCATATATTCTTTTTCCTGGTATTGCAGGCTTGCTGAAATAGGTTAATTTCCTGGGAACCAAACACAGCCCCTCCTGTCATTTTTCTTAGCTTGAGCTTTACAATTCCCAAACAGAGAAGGATCTTTGCTAAAACTGGGAGATTTCTACTCATCACCGAGGGTCACTCACTTTCTGTGGGTCTGAATACTTTCAGCAAAGACATCACTCCATTTCACAGGCACTTTACCTAGACTATAAGCTATGCTGGAGAATGTTGTTGGTCAAAGAAAAGGAAACAAAGCAGCAAATTTTATATCATGAAAAAATTTAATCAAAATTCCCAAAGAAGATACACTTTCCCTTGGGCAATCAAATATACTTAGTGTGAATAAATGTTGTTATCCTTTTTCATTAAACAAAATTCTTTCCTTCCAACATGCGTGCTGAACCCCATACAATGTATCCTTGAGGTTTATATTTGCTGACATTGACAGTAACCTTGTACAAAGGATTAAAAAAAAATAGGAAAGCAAGATCATTTACAGGACAGGAATCAACACTGGAACTTGAATGACAGACGATGCAAATGCTGCAGTGCTTTTCTAAAAAGTTCCACCCCAGCATTGTAAATAGACACTCATAAAACAAAGCTGATGATTTGTATTCTGCCGTTTCCTCCATACTGACAAGCAGAGACCTAGCTTCGCAGCCCTGGGCTCTTTGTGGCCTCTCATGGCAGACCCTGACTACAATGCAACTCCTGGTGATGCTCTGGGTGGAGGAGGAGGAACCCAGATTCCTTTCAGAGTTGTTCCATTGGGAATGGAACACAGCTCACCATGGCTGATTAAACAAGGTTTTTAAATCACAGCTTCCCAATGTCTTCTAAGAGCTCATTACAGGGAGCTTTATAAGGAACTAAAATTCGCAAAACTTTTATTCCTCTGCCCCACTGAAAAATAGACCCGTTCTGATGCTGGGAAAGGTTGGGGGTGGAGGAGAAGGGGACAACAGAGAATGAGATGGCTGGATGGCATCACCAACTCTGTGGACATGAGTTTGAGTGAACTCCGGGAGTTGGTGATGGACAGGGAGGCCTGGCGTGCTGTGATTCATGGGGTCGCGGAGAGTCGGACACGACTGAGCGGCTGAACTGAACTGAACTGAACTGAATGTCTTTTCATATCTAAAATAATAAATATCTGCCTGGACTATAGCACTTGGCATTACTGTGAGTAATGAGGGGTGAATCTATGTAAAAGGTTTTTGGTTCTATTAAGATAAGCTTCCAAAATTATACAAAACATGCTTGTTCAAAAATCAACCAGAGATTTTCTTAATGATGGGAGTTCAGAAAGGCAGCAGCAAAGAATGTTTCATATATTTCAAAGAGGACTTAATTACTCAGAATTTCCCAAATTAATAAAAATATTTAATAGGAAGTAGGGACTGAGTTTGGAAAGGACATTGGGACATAGATCTGTAATGTCAAAAACTTTTGAGCTTCTAAATGTATTTTGATTATTAAAATTTAGATTACATGCTATTAACCTTCTAGAACAGGTTTCCTTAAACAAAGAAAAAGGTCAAGGTAAATTAATGGTTAATTTCCTTAAATCAATTTAAAAAAATTAGAATTAAAGGTAACTCCCATTTTGCCAAAGAAAAGAGCCAAAATGTAATTTGAATATTCCAGATGTTGAGACTCAAGATGAAAAGAAAAAAGTTTGATTTGTTACAATATTTGATTTGTCAATGTATTTTCCATACCTACTTATAATAAAGTCATATAATATATGAAGTAATATAACATGAGAGAGTAATGAGGGTGGAAATGGGGGAAAAACAACAAATAACTACAAAGAAAAAGAGAAGTGAAGTGAAGTTGTTCAGTCGTGTCCCATTCTTTGCTACCCCGTGGGCTGTAGCCTACCGGGCTGCTCGGTCCATGGGATTCTCTAGGCAAGAATACTGGAGTGGGTTGCCATACAAACAATGGAGCAGAATTCATTCAACCTGTTCACCTGAGGGCTTATAGTAATAGTAGTAATACTAATGAGAAATTACTTTCTCATTCACATTTCAGAAAACAACTTTTTTCTATACTCTTTCATGCACCTCTGATATTCATGCTTAGGCATCATTAGAACTGGTTTTTGAATTATCTAACAGTTTTTATGAGTGAATCCTTTTTGCTTCCATCTAGGTTGTGAAATAATAGGCAATTTTAAATAGATGCATGGTACTGTTACCAGATGTTTTTTTCCCCAGGCTACAAGTGTTCATTTCCATAATATTAAAATCATTGTCTATTTCATTCACCCTAAGGTATATACTGATGATATATCTCTATATAATTACTTGGTCAAGTACTTACTTAAGTAATTTTTAAAAATGGTTGGTTTAATATCATCCTTTAATTGAGAAACTGCATCTCCTAAGAATAGGGCTTCCTGGGTAGCTTAGTGGCAAAGAACCTTCCTTCAATACTGGAGACTTGGGTCAATCTCTTGGTCAGGAAGATACATTGCAGGAGGAAATGGCAACCCACTTCAGTATTCTTGCTGGGAAAATCCCATTGACAGAGAAGGCTGGCGGGCTACAGTCCACAGGGGTGGCAAAGAGTCCAACATATTGAACGACTGAGCACACCTCCTAGGGTTAATTATTTATTCTCTGCTGAAGCCGAAGCTCCAATACTTTGGCTACCTGATGCAAAGAGCCAGCTCATTAGAAAAGACCATGATGCTGGGAAAGATTAAAGGCAGGAGGAGAAGAGGATGACAGAGGATGAGACGGTTGGATGGCAGCACTGACTCAATGGTCAAGAGTTTGAGCAAGCTCTGGGAGATGATGAAGGACAGGGAAGGCTGGTGTGCTGCAGTCCATGGGTTGCAAACAGCTGGCCATGACTGAGTGACTGAACAACAATAAAACTCCTTTGCTTCTATTTATCAACTGCATCAAATAATCTCTTTATAAGAAATGAAACCAAGCATTTCTTGGTATTGTTTCCAGCTAATGTGTCTTCCCCAAAGGGTACATATCACTGGAGAGAGTCTTTGTAACAAGTCAGTTATTTGTTGTTCAGTACTCAGTCATGTCTGACTCTTTGTGACCCCATGGACTGCAGCACATAAGGCTTCCCTGTCCTTCACCATACCCTGGAGTACTGCTCAAATTCATGTCCACCAAGTCTGTGATGCCATCCAACCACCTCGTCCTCTGTTGTCCCCTTCTCCTGCCTTCAATCTTTCACAGAATCAGGGTCTTTTTCCAATGAGTCAGCTCTTCGCATCAGGTGGCCAAAGTATTGGAGCTTCAGGCTTAGCATCAGTTCCTCCAACGAATATTCAGGCCTGATTCCTTTAGGATTGACTGGTTTGATCTCCTTGCAGTCCTGGGACTCTCAGAAGTCTTCTCCAACACCACAGTTCAAAAGCATCAATTCTTTGGTGCTCAACTTTCTTTATGGTCCAAGTCTCACATCCACACATAACTACTAAAAAAACCCAAAGCTTTGATTAGATGGATCTTTGTTGGCAAAGTAATGTCTCTGCTTTTTAATAGGCTGTCTATGCTTGTCATAGTTTTTCTCCCAAGGAGTAACTGTCTTTTAATTTCATGGCTGCAGTCACCATCTGCAGTGATTTTGGATCCCAATAAAATAAAGTTATAAATTTTTTTTTTTATGGAATATTTGCTTTCTGGGGAAAAAGCTGTGGAAATACTTAGAATATAAGTTGTCCTTTCATATAAAGCTTTGGATAAAGGCTTCTCTGTCTCTTCTCCATCTGTATTCTGCTCCATACTCCAAATGCTATATTGGCTTGGCTCCTTTACCTGCTTGCTTCCCCACTCTCCAATAATCCCTTCAATGTCCCAGTCTTCACTGTCTCCATCAAATCAAATGTGCACAGAGCTGCAAGTCATCAACTGACTTTATTGTCTCTGCTAGCTATCATCTCTGGACATTTATTAGTTTTGCTATCAAACTCTGAGGTATGGGGTATTACCACCTCATTTTCTTTACTTCTACTCTACCAACCTTACTTGTTTGATCTACTTCAGCCTGCTTTCCACACTTAGAACTTCACTAACAGTATGTCTTGAAAGGTCACTTATCAGCCCTATCTAGCAACCACAAATGGGCTTTTGTTCAGTTCCATGGAGAAGGAAATGGCAACCCACTCCAGTGTTCTTGCCTGGAGAATCCCAGGGATGGGGAAGCCTGATGGGCTGCCGTCTACGGGGTCACACAGAGTCGGACACGACTGAAGTGACTTAGCAGCAGCAGCAGCATGTGATGTGTAATAATTCTTAAGATTCTTGACTCCTTGGTTTTCTACTGCATTAAACTTTTCTGCTACTTCTTTCTCTGGAGTATGACAGAGGTACCTCTGTCTCCATTCTAAATACATTTTTCTTTTATTCTATACTCAGTATATGGATGTTTCTAACCCTTTTTTTTGGTTATCCTTTCTTACTGAATTTCCATTCCTCTCTCATGGATTGAACTGCATTCAGCCCTGGTTTCTCAAGCTGTATCTTCTATCCTGTCCCATGTTCCTGTATACATTTGGTCATGGTGCCATAGCAAAGGTCCAGAAACTGGGTAGACAACAGAAACCTGAGATCGAGGTGTCAGCTGGGAGAACCCCCTCACCTGCCCACTTGCATCTATCACTAGCATTCTATATTAATAAATCTACTTCTTGCCTATCAAAAAAGAAAAAGAAAAGATGCCAGCAAGGCTGGTTCCTTCTTAGGCCCCTCACCTTGGCTTGTAGACGGTCATCTTTTTCCTCTGTTCTCCCACGGTCTTCCTTCTGTGATTGTTTGTGTCCTAATTTCCTCTTCTTTAAGGAAAAGTCATGGTGTATTAGGGACCACATTAAGTGCCCCGTTTTAGCTTAATCAGAATAAAGGATCCTTTCTTCAAATTCAGTCTCATTTTGAGGTTCTGGGAGCTAGGACTTCAACATGTGAATTTTGGGGGGACAGTTCAGCCTATAACATTTTTGTACTGAATGACTGTTTAATGACATATCAAACACTCAGAATACCCAAAGTTTATTATCTGGATTTTCCCAGGAAACAAATGACTATTTTGCCAACTTCCATGAGTCACATGAGTCAAGCCATCGCTTCATTGCTCTGTTGTAAAGTGGAAACTATGCTGCTACTGCTAAGTCACTTCAGTCGTGTCCGACTCTGTGTGACCCCATAGACAGAAGCCCACCAGGCTCCCCCGTCCCTGAGATTCTCCAGGCAAGAACACTGGAGTGGGTTGCCATTTCCTTCTCCAATGTGTGAAAGTAAAAAGTGAAGGTGAAGTCGCTCAGTCGTGTCCGACCCTTAGCGACCCCACAGACTGCAGCCTACCAGTCTGCTCCATCCATGGGATTCTCTGCTGCTGCTGCTGCTAAGTCACTTCAGTCGTGTCCGACTGTGTGTGACCCCATAGATGGCAGCCCACCAGGCTACCCCATCCCTGGGATTCTCCAGGCAAGAACACTGGAGTCTAGGCAAGAGTATTTGGAGTGGCTTGCCATTGCCTTCTCCGTGGAAACTATAGAGCCTACATAATATTGCTTTCACTCTATTATTTGAATCAGATTAGTGCCTCAATCCTATTCCTTGAGATGCTTCTTGTCTAACTTTCTGTTCGAATTGCTATATCATACTAGGTTCTCATCACGCATTCGAATTCAATTCTCTGACTTTAGTTTTCTTGCTGGGGAAAGTTTTATCAAGAATTACTTCTGCTGTTGCACTTCCTTAATGAAGAACCTGCAGTGGCCCTGAGATCTGTAGTATCATTCAAGTTTCTGTGCAGTTCCAATACACTGTAGTATCTATGCAGCTCCCTGTTCTCTAGCTCCCTGCACAGACGCCCCAGAGCACTGCAGTAAACTCACAAAGGCACAGTGGGATGCTGTAAATGTTTGAAGGCAACAAAGAAATACTATGTATCTATTGGACGCCACACAAACAGCTAGCTCCGGGTAGTTCACAATTTTAACAGATAATACCATATTCCTCTAGAGGACATTCTCAACATTTTGAGCTATGTTTTTGTTTACTTGCATTTTCAGTCATGTCATATCTTTGTTAAGGAAAGTTTTCAGTGAATGCTGTGATTAAAAACCAAGTGTTGTACAAAAATTAATGTGTAGCAGAAAATAAGGGCAGCAGGATCTTATCTGATTCTAGGTTTTGAGAATTTGAATATTACTCATCTTGCAAGATCCCGTTAGTAAGTAACTGTAGTAATTTATGAAGAAAAATTATTATATTGTTTAAATTTATGTGAATTATTTTTTAATGATTGCTAAGTTGCTAAATTACTAGCTGATCGCCGAAGAATTGATGCTTTTGAACTGTGGTGCTGGAGAAGACTCTTGAGAGTCCCTTAGACTGCAAGGAGATCCAACCAGTCCATTCTAAAGGAGATCAATCCTGAGTGTTCATTGGAAGGACTGATGCTAAAGCTGAAACTGCAATACTTTGGCCACCTCATGCGACGAGTTGACTCGCTGGAAAAGACTCTGATGCTGGGAAAGGTTGGGGGCGGGAGGAGAAGGGGACGACGGAGAATGAGATGGCTGGATGGCATCACCGACTCTGTGGACATGAGTTTGAGTGAACTCCGGGAGTTGGTGATGGACAGGGAGGCCTGGCGTGCTGTGATTCATGGGGTCGCGGAGAGTCGGACACGACTGAGCAACTGAACTGAACTGAACTGAAGTTGCTAAATTACAAATATTTTTTTGCTGTTCAGCCCTAACTACCGTGGCACATTTCAGTTGATCTAGAAGGCAATGTGAAAAAAATATGGAGATGCTAAGAGAACTGACTCACTGGAAAAGACCCTGATGCTGGGAAAGATTGAAGGCAAGAGAAGAAGCGGATGACAGAGGATGAGATGGTTGGATGGTATCACCAACTCAATGGACATGCATTTGAGTAAGCTCTGGGAGTTGGTGATGGACAGGGAAGCTTGGCATGCTGCAGTCCATGCAGTTGCAGAGTCAGACACGACTGAGCAGCTGAACTGAAGAGAACCACATGTTGAAAAAGTTCTGGAATTTCCAATCTAGCCTTTTCTTGTATCCATTCTGCTACTTATATTTGCTTAAGGTAATTTTTCCACTGAAATTCTCATTCTTACAGCTCTCTGACCATTGAAATGCTGCTTTTCTTTCTTTGCCTGGATGATGCCCCACTGGACAGAAGACTAGGAAAAAGAAGCTCTTTTAGTGATGTTCTTAAAATCTACTGAGAAGTCAGCAGCAACCACAACTGGTAAAAGAGCTAAAGGATTAAAAAAACAAAAACAAAAACAGAACTCTGTATAAACCAACTCATCCCATAGCAATGAAAAATTCAAACAATACATCACACAACACTGTTAAGTTATGCATACTGTGCATAACTTAAGTTTTCCACAATTTTGGACTTTGTAGAATTAATTATCAGTTTTATATTTGACATTTTCATATTAGTTCATCTTGGGGACGATGTTGATTTCTCTAATTTTATGAAGCACTCCACATACAGAGAATAGAAGATTTCATTTTCTCTGGCTATTAAAAACCAAGTTGTCATCATCATTGGCTAGAAATATTTGCTTTCCCACAGGTAGAAATAAGTGCAATTCCAGTTTGCTTTAGGGCAATTGTTATATTTACTGGAAAGATTAGACTATATTTACCAGAGATGAAAACTGTATCCCTTTTCAATACAAAGAGAAAGTGAATTTAATGAAAATATTTCATTCCATAGAAGTCCCCAAAGACCTAGCCTTTTACTTTTCCCCTTTATGCTTCCCTGGTGGCTTAGAGGGTAAAGAATATGCTTGCAATGAAGGAGAGCCTAGTTCAATCCCTCCCTAGGTGGCGAAGATCCCATGAAGAAGGGAATGGCTACCCACTTCAGTACAATTACCTGGAAAACTCTGTGGACAGAGGAGTCTGGTGGACCACAGTCCATGGGGTCACTGAGTGTTGGACACGACTGAGCAACTAATGTTTTCATTTATCTATTAAGTAAAATTCTCTTTGGGGAGATTCAGATATCAAGTTTCAAAGGCACTGCAAGACAAAGGAGCAGCACCCATCCCTTCCTGGAGATGGTTCAGTGCTAAGCCCTTCACTCGGCTGATCCTCAATTTCACCCCATTAAGAATAGAGCAACACAAGTAGCTGTTTCCCACGAGTACCTGTTTTAATTCTACCTTCAGGGGAAAGAAACAGCTTGATTGCAAGTAACATTATAGTTACTATGCAATATATAACCTAATGTCACACATAATAATGTAGTGTGCAGGCAGAACATTGCATTAAAGATTTAATGAGGCAGGAAAGTTTTCCCTCATGAGTGGAAAAGGTTGAAGTTAATTCATAAAGCTAAGCTTTATGAAAGTATTTTGTATTAAGTTTTGTGTGTTCTCTTTTCCCCCAATCAAGAAATATGAATGAATTGAGGGGTAACGAATGGATGATCTATGGAGGACAATCTATCTGCAAGCAAATTTTTCTCAGAAAAATAAGCCCGGAATATTTGGTTCTCTGATGTTAGAACATCATCATTCTTACTTCACGAAGTGGGGCATAAAACCCCATATTTGCTTTTCTTACCAGAACAAATATTTCAGGAGGGATATATTAAAATCAAAGGAGGGAAAGGCTTTGTAATATTGAGCAAGATAAATGAAACATACCTGTCAATTTCAATTTAGTATCACAAAGTGGGCAGGTGATTTATCTTTCTAGATTCCAAGCCCCAGAGCTTTAAACTCGGAAAAGGGACCTCCCGTTTAAGTGTTTACTACTTCATTCATTCACAGAGATCTCTTTCAAAACAGAAGTGTCCCACTTCAGGACTTGCTCTGTTCTTCCATACATTTAGAACATTGCAATAAGAGCACATTCTCTCCTTTCAAAGTACGATAATTATTAGAATAGAACAGATGCAAGAGGATGCTAAATTAGAAAACAGAATTGACATGGGAGATCATAAAGTTACATCATCTTTAATGCATAGAAAGTAGACTTGGAGTGGTAGGTGTCAGATGGAGATAATGGATTCTAGAAATGGTGCTTTGGAAGGGAATAACCTTCTTTATGTATTCCAAGAGACACATAGGAAAAAAAAATTCTTGAGGAATTTTACTTTCTGCCTGCCTTATTTCTCCCTTTCTTTCTCCCCCCCCAACTCTGCTTGCTTTTCCTGCCCTCTTTCCTCATTTTATAATCTCCCCCTACCCATCTCCCTCCCATCTTTCTTCTGATTTTTTCCTTTTAGACTTGGTCAGTTTTAACCTGATAAGATAATTTTTCATTCCTTTGTACTTGGTATCATCTAAAGTTCATACATGAAGTAAGACAGAGAAAGATTAACATCATGTGATATTGCTTATATGTGGAATCTAATAAAAAATGGTACAATGACCTATTTACAAAACAGAAATAAGGTCACAGATGTAGAAAGCAAACTTATGGTTATGTGGGAGTAAGGGGGGGTGTAAATTGGAAGACTGGGACTGACATATACATGCTACTACATATAAAATAGATAATAAGAACCTATTACATAGCACAGAGAGCTCTATTCAATACTCTGTAATGACCTATATGGGAATAGAATCTAAAAAAGAGTGGATATATGTATATGTATAACGGATTCACCTTCTTGTACAGAAGAAACTAGCACAGCATTATAAACCAACTATATGCCAATAAAAATTAATTCAAAAATAAAATAAATTAAAAAATAAAGTTCATACATATCCAAAGCAGTGACAAAAATCATGAATGTGACAGGGCCAAGGACAGAGTTTTGTGGCAGCCACAAGACACACTCTCTCAGTGTGCACGCGTGCTTATTCGCTCAATCATATCCAACTCTTTATGACCCCAAGGACTGTAGCCTGCTAGGCTCCTCTGCCCATAGAATTCACAGGCAAGAATACAGGAATGGGTAGCCTATCCCTTCTCCAGGGGATTTTCCTGACACAGGGATCGAACCCAGGTCTCCCACATTGCAGGTAGATTCTTTACCATCTGAGCCAACAAGGAAGCCCATCCCTCAGTGTAACACTCACTAATTGACCAATCAGTGTCCCTGAAGCACAGTCCTTCAACTCTGTATGGAACTACCTAAACTCATTTATTCTTCCTAACTTTCACCATGCTTTCCAAATTCTTACAACCTACCTCCTAGCCAGTATTCATATACAATGTTTCCCATTAATACTGCCTAGAGATAATCTTTATAGTGTTCTCATTGGCAGAGGAAAGACAAAGTAATTGTGAGAGATACATCCTGAGGAATTAAGAAGTCAATATGAGATTCCCATATGAACTTTTGCTTAATTATTTATTCACTTGAATAATACCTACCTATCTTCAGCATAAGCTTTCTGCCTCCTGTGTAACAAAACAAGGCCCAATTATATTTTCCCTATATTCAGTTATGATTCAATGCAAAAGGAATTATAAGAGTTTGATCAGGTAAGAATATTTCTGATTGCAACTGAAAAGCAGACACTTAGTGGTTTTCCTAGAACAAGAATACCAAAAGTTGAAGGATCAAAAAAAATTATTTTGGGCTACACTGTGTGGCATGCAGGATCTTGGTGCTGCCTGCAGTGGAAACGCGGAGTCTTAACTACTGGATCACCAGTGAAGTCCCCCAGGTCAAATTTCTAAATACTACAATTAAATGGGTTAAATTTTTTCTACTTAATATATTTTGACAAACACCTAGATCCATTGAGGACACTTAAAAACATAAACATCTCATGAATAAATTCACTAAATATTACATAGAAGATGAAGAGCTTAGAAGTAGTGGTTTCTCTAAGTTCTCTGACTTAAGAGAACTACTTGCTACCTTGTGACATGCAGTGATCAAGTATTGAGTTGAAATAGTACAGTCTCAACAGATGTGAGTGTATGGCAGCAGCCAATTCTCGAAACTATTTTTTGTTCTCAGGCCCAGACTCAAAAATAGGATGTTTGTAACAGCTGTTTGTCTTCTGTTTACTTACTATGTTTGGATGGAAGCTTCTATTAGTACTCCTGCTGTGGGTTGGATTAATTTATGAGTAAATATTCAGCACAAAAAAATACATGTAATACATAATTAAACATTGATCTAATCAAATAAACCATAAATTATGGTTTTATATAAACATAAGGTTCTTATTGACTAGGGCTTAATTTTTTCTTTAAAGTTCTCTGCCAAGGAAATAGAAAACTGTTTCCTCAGGATATACAACATTGATGTGATTAAAATAACAGAACCCATTTTAATCCAAGTTCCATTAAGTTAAAGAGAAACATACTTACTCTTTTCACATAAATAACAAATGAATGAAAACAAAACATACAATCCTTGTGGAAAATTTATGAAAACACTGTAAAAAGGAGTTAACAACATTGCTATTTCCGATGTGAATGAGAATTTTAGTTAATCTTTCTCTTACTGCTTAAGTATTTTGCCTTATAAGTATATTCATTACTTTGGATAGTATATGACTATTGTATAATCTTTTCCCTTCTTATTGCAAAAATAGCAACAATTGTAATAAACAGAGCCTTCCTTTTGCTCATAGACAATTCTAACAGTTTGTATGTTCAGCAATACTATGGTTGTAAGTGCTGTGTGTTTAAATAAGTTCAATTAATTTTAGGTTATATTATTTAAAAAGAGGTTATTTTGAGACAGTCGTCAATTTACTTCCCCAAAAGAAGAAGCCAGAACACATCTTGGAATACTATTTTGATTTGAGGCTAAATTGATCTCTCCTTTTCTTTCTTCTTTCATTCGTGATCTCTGCAGGTGATTCTTTATTACCAGCAGAAGCTGATTACGAATTTTAGAAGATTCCCAAATGTGCAGTGGAAACTAAGTCACACCCCAGAGAAGAATCAACAGGCTAATAAAATACTTTTAAGTATCTTCTTCCAGAAAGACCAGATAAAGGGCTTCTGTTAGTTATCTGACATGTCTATTAATACAGGAATCAGTTCTGAATCACACAAAAGATCAAACCCATTTCTGGAGATTTTCCATATCTTATTTTGGATTCTGGTTCTGCCTTTAAATTGCTGTATGGCCTTTGGGAAAGTTATTTATGCCTTCAGAGTCTCACTTAATTTTCACTTAAATGAGCTGAATTACACCTATCTCAGAATTTTGATCTGAGGGTGAAATGAGAAAATTCACATTAAATTCCTCATCTAGTACTTAGCACATATTTTAATAAATGTTACATGTTATACTGTTTTAATATCTTCTCAAAATTAAATATATACACACTGCACACTAAAAAACCTAACAATATTTATTTCATGATTTTACATGAACTTCAAAATCCGAGGATTTTTGGAAGAGTCACAGTGATGGCAGGATTCAGGTCTTATTCACGTTTTAATGTTTCCCTTCAGTATTCTGCACAAATGTCTTACAGACAGTAGATGGTACATAAATATATGTAAATTTTAATCAAATTCTATGTCATATATCATTTCAATGTTTTATAGCTGGAGAAGTAACAAAAAAAAAAAACAACTTGGAAAATTTGTACTACTCCATGAGATAACTTTTAGTTGTTATTAAAGCAGGTCTTTAGTGGTCTATTATCTCAATTAGTCCTTAAAAACAAACCAAACTAGATATGCCTATTTGAGCTTTTTAATGATTTGAGCTTACCACAGGAACTTACTGTACTGCTGACTGGCAAATTATACATGCATTTGTTTTAAAATAAGGAACCTGTAGCATTGGGAAGTTTGATCTGCAGTTGAAGGGAAAAATCAATATTTAAGTCATTTAGACATTTACACACATGAAGCAAATATATGCCATTACTTCTCATTAGCTTCTATATGCTAGGATAATAGTGCAATTTCCAGTGCCCACAAATACATATTTTATAAGCCACAAACACATTTTCAATATGCTCTGATATATTGGCAAACAATGTACTCTCTGTATTAAGAAGATACCTAGCATACAGATTAAAGGAAGCAATGATCCAACTGCGATCACAGCCAGTCAGAGCACATTCTTGACATCACCGTTTAAGAGTAGTTGACAAATTAGAGTTCATTCAAAGAGGAATGACTGGGATGTTGATGGCTCTAAAAGCTGAGGAAAAGGTTTAGAAAGGTAATGGGAATGTTTGACCTAACAAGAAAATACTTAGGGAAAACATGATTGTTTTCACAAATGGTTGAAGGTCTAGTGTGTACAATAGGTAGAAAACTTGCTCTGTTTGTAGCATGGAACTTGAGCCTATATAAAGAAGTGAGGGGAAGGAGTACTGCTTGGTTATGTGTAAAAATTAACTTATAATATCTAGAAAATGAAATGAACTACCTTAGTGAAATGGGATGAACTACCTTGCAGGATATTCATAGCCCTGAAGATATGTGAATAGAGGTCCACCCGTTGGGGAAGGTGGAGGAGAAATGACTCCACTTCTGAAAGCTTAGCTTAGATCTGAAATCACTAGGCAACTTGCAATTCTACCATGCTGTTTCACAGCTACTTTATTATTAATAATAGTTGGGTTGATTAAATACCAGGGTAAGTAAGCCTTTGCAATTTCTATTGTAGAACACCAGAATACTACTAGATTTATGTACATCTGCTTCGTGCTCTGTGATTTTAGAGATACAGAATTAACAGGAGAGTAGCACATTTTGGTAAGAGAAAACTGCTTGTATACATAGTATCGGAGAGACAGAAAGGAATAGTGGGGGAAAAGAACACGATCTGGAGCTAGACTTCTGAGGGAGAAATAGCCCTGCCACTTATTAACTGAGTATGGTGGTGGTGGTGGTTTGGTCGCTAAATCATATTCGACTCTTGTGACCCCATGGACTATAGTCTACCAGGCTCTTCTGTCCATTGGATTTTCCAGGCAAGATCCTGGAGTGGGTTGCCATTTCCTTCTGCAGTTAACTGAGTATGACTACCATTAACTACTTAATCTCTCTGTCTCAAATCTTCATCTGAAACATGGACATGATAAAACAGTAAATGTCTCACAGAGTTGTGTAAGAATTCCACTGAATAGTCCAGGACAGTACATGACATTACGCACGTGCTGAATAAAGGTTAGTTGATATTCTTGTTCTTGTTGCTATTATGTAAACAATACCCAAGAATTTGTAACCATCCAGAGCAACATATGGACGTCACCAGACAGCCAATACTGAAATCAGATTGATTATAGTCTTTGCAGCCAAGGATGGAGAAGCTCTATACAGTCAACAAAAAACAAGACCAGGAGCTGACTGTGGCTCAGATCATGAACTCCTTATTGACAAATTCAGACTGAAATTGAAGAAAGTGGGGAAAACCACTAGACCATTCAGGTATGACCTAAATCAAATCCCTTACAATTATACAGTGGAAGTGAGAAATAGATTTAGGGACTAGATCTGATAGACAGAGTGCCTGATGAACTATGGATGGAGGTTCAAGACATTGTACAGGAGGCAGTGATCAAGACATTCCCCAAGAAAAAGAAATGCAAAAAGGCAAAATGGCTACCTGAGGAGGCCTTACAAATAGCTGTGAAAAGAAGAGAAGTGAAAAGCACAAAAGGGAAAATGAAAGGTATAAGCATCTGAATGCAGAGTTCCAAAGAATAGCAAGGAGAGATAAGAAAGCCTTCTTCAGTGATCAGTGCAAAGAAACAGAGGAAAACAACAGAATGGGAAAGACTAGAGATCTCTTCAAGAAAATTAGAGAAACCAAGGGAACATTTCATGCAAAGATGGGCTCAATAAAGATCTGTATGGTACAGATCTAACAGAAGCAGAAGATATTAAGAAGAGGTGGCAAGAATACACAGAAGAACTATACAAAAAAGATCTTCACGAACCAGATAATCACGATAGTATGATCACTCACCTAGAGTCAGACATCCTGGAATGTAAAGTCAAGTGGGCCTTAGGAAGCATCACTATGAACAAAGCTAGTGGAGGTGATGGAATTCCAGTTGAGCTATTTCAAATCCTGAAAGATGATGCTGTGAAAGTGCTACACTCAATATGTCAGCAAATTGGGGAAATTCAGCAGTGGCCACAGGATTGGAAAAGATCAGTTTTCATTCCAATCCCAAAAAAAGACAATGCCAAAGAATGCTCAAACTACTGCACAATTGCACTTATCTCACATGCTAGTAAAGTAATGCTCAAAATTCTCCAAGCCAGGCTTCAACAGTACGTGAACCGTGAGCTTCCAGATGTTCAAGCTGTTTTTAGAAAAAGCAGTGGAACCAGAGATCAAATTGCCAACATCCGCTGGATCATCAAAAATGCAAGAGAGTTCCAGAAAAATATCTATTTCTGCTTTATTGACTGTGCCAGAGCCTTTGACTGTGTGGATCACAATAAACTGTGGAAAATTCTGAAAGAGATGGGAAAACCAGACCACCTGACCTGCCTCTTGAGAAACATGTATGCAGGTCAGGAAGCAACAGTCAGAACAGGACATGGAACAATAGACTGGTCCAAATAGGAAAAGGAATATGTCAAGGCTGTATATTTTCACCTGCTTATTTAACTCATATGCAGAGTACATCATGAGAAATGTTGGGCTGGATGAAGCACAAGCTGGAATCAAGATTGCTGGGAGAAATATCAATAACCTCAAACATGTAGATGATACCACCCTAATGGCAGAAAGTGAAGAACTAAAGAGCCTCTTGATGAAAGTGAAAGAGGAGAGTGAAGAAGGTGGCTTAAAGCTCAACATTTGGAAAACTAACATCATGGCATCTGGTCCCATCACTTCATGGGAAATAGATGGGGAAACAGTGGAAACAGTGGCAGACTTTATTTTTGTGGGCTCCAAAATCACTGCGGATGCTGATTGCAGCCATGAAAATAAAAGACGCTTACTCCTTGGAAGGAAAGTTATGACCAACCTAGATAGTATATTAAAAAGCAGAGACATTACTTTGCCAACCAAGGTCCGTCTAGTCAAGGCTATGGTGTTTCCCGTGGTCATGTATGGATCTGAGAGTTGGACTGTGAAGAAAGCTGATCGCCAAAGAATTGATGCTTTTGAACTGTGGTGTTGGAGAAGACTCTTGAGAGTCCCTTGGACTGTAAGGAGATCCAACCAGTCTGTCCTAAAGGAGATTATTCCTGGGTGTTCATTGGAAGGACTGATGTTGAAAATGAAACTGCAATACTTTGGCCACCTGATATGAAGAGCTGACTCATTTGAAGAGACTGAAGGCAGGAGGAGAAGGGGACAACAGAGAATGAGATGGTTGGATGGCAAAACTGACTCAATGGAGATGAGTTTGAGTAGACTCCAGGAGTTGGTGATGGACAGAGAGGTCTGGCTAGCTGTGGTCCATGGGTTGCAAAGAGTTGGACATGACTGAGTGACTGAACTGAACTGAACTGAGAACAACATTCTCTGACTACCACATCACTGCAACAAATCAGTATGATCTGGATATTTTTAATTTTGAAAACAAACATTTGCCACATTTTTAAGCAAGATACCACATTGACGTTTAGACGCTAACTCATGTACTACTCTTTTGCGACCCCATGGACTGTAGCTCGCTAGGCTTCTCTGTCCATGGGATCTCCCAGGCAAGAATACAGGAGTGGACTGCCATTTCCTTCTCCAGAGGATCTTCCTGACCCAGGAACTGAACCCACGTCTCCTGTATTGACAGGCAAATTCTTTACCACTCAGTTACCTCGGAGCCCTGAGCAAAACATACAGAACATAAAATTATGGTAGGTCTCAAAACTTAAGGGACTCAATTATTAAGCCTTATATAATCAAGCAAATATTTATATGAAACCTTAGAATTTCAGTAACACATCTGGCACCATTTTTTTACTCTTGAAAAATCTTGTATTATTGTTGTTGCTATTTATCTTATTTGAAAATAACTTTTTAATTGGAGGAAAGTTGCTTTACAATATTGCATTGGTGTCTGATGTACAACCATACAACCATAATTATTCATATATAACCTTCTGCTTGAACCTCCTTCCTCCCTCTCCCCTTCCTTCACATCATCACAGAGCACCAGGCTGGGTTCCCTGTGTTACATAGTAACTACTCGCCAGCTATTTATTTTATACATGGTAGTGTTTATTTCTCCATTCATCCTACACTCTCCATCCCCCCACAGAGTGAAGTCAGAAAGAGAAAAACAAATACTGTATATTGTTGTTATTATATGATATACAGCGGGAAATTAAGGTTCCAAGAGGTTAACCTGTTCAAAGTCATACTTTAGTGATACTGAGATGCAGCCTTGATTTATGCTTACCTTTTTCAATCAAGACTCTTTACCTCTCCCACCTCTCTCTCTCTCACTCACACACACACACGTACAGTGTGCATGGTATATATAATACAAAGATCTTTTGCTCCAGAATAAGACTGACCCACTCTCCAATCTTAGTCCATACATTTACTCTGTGACTTTGGACAGATTAATTCTGCAGTATACATAGTGTTATGTCTCAAAGAGAATGAAACTACCTACCCTGAAGGGTTTTTATAAAGAATTCATGCGAGAAACTATGTAAATCCTATTCTTAGTATTCTATATCAGGCATATTGAATTTATTCAAACAGAGTCTCATTTTCTCTAATAATTATTCTGGAAGCTAAGCAAGTCTAAAATAAGTTTGTTAATTGGATTCTAAATGCTTGTGTAGGAAAGAAAAGATTATGATTATTTTTCTTAAAGATGAACATATATTATCTTCATTAATAATGAGAAGAAACTAAAGCAAAACTTTTTTAAAAGAGCATTTTTCACTCATTGAATATCCAAATGTTTAATAACATATTCTATTAGTGAGGAGCTTAGGGAAACAAGCACTTTCATGTATTGGTGATGTAAGTCTACAATCTATGGGATCAATTTGTAACAGCAAAAGTACAAATGTATATACAACTTGATATGCAATTTTACCTCTGGAAATTAATCCAACATTTATACTTGCTAATGTAAGATATAGCTAAGCATATGATTATTCATTGAAACAATATTTGTACTAGAAAAATATCGAAAATGGACTCATGTCCATCAATAGTGATCATCAATAGACATAGTAATAATGATAATAATGGAGATGGCAAATACTCTTCAATTTGGCTTTACATATATTAACTAATTTAATTCTCAAAATAATATTCATACAGCCATGTAAGACAGGCATATTGTAATCACTGGTACATTTATTTTAAAGATGAGAAAACTGAAGCATTGAGTGATTACATAAATTCCTCAAGGTTATAAAGTTGGCAGGTAGTAAAACCAGGATTTGAACCTCACAATCTGACACTAGAGTCAAAATTTAACCTCTTATGATTGCTGACCAAATTTGCATGCATCTGTTCAACAAAATAAAATTAACTAAAATTATATATATATATATGTACATATATATATTTCTATACATGGAGGAGAAAAATCTTTATTCATTACTATAGAATTATCTTTATTATATTAAATAAAACTATAATGTGCTTTTATAATAGGTATGTAATACTATCAGTTGTATAAAATGAGAAAAATTACGTATCTATGCATTTATAACATATACACATAAAAACAAATGTAGAAATAGGGAAGATAAGTGTTACCCCAAAATACATGGTAGTTACTATTTTGATACTATTTATTCTTAATTGGGACTTCCCTGGTGGCTCAGCTGGTAAAGAATCTGCCTGCAATGTGGGAGACCTGGGTTCGATGCCTGTGTTGGGAAGATCCCCTGGAGAAGGGAAAGGCTACCCACTCCAGTATTCTGGCCTGGAGAATTCCATGGACTGTATAGTCCATGGGGTCGCAAAGAGTCGGACATGACTGAGTGACTTTCACTTCACTTCACTTCATTCTTAATTTATCAGATGACATAACTAACAGTATCATCATCACTAGCTGGAATACTTGACAGAGGTCAAATATTTGTGATTTAAGTACCTGCAAAATGGCTGTGGTAACCAAGTAGAAAGTGTGTTTTATTAAGACTGCTTTGAAAATATATTTAGAGGGGTTTCTGGAAGAGTAACATGAAAAAATACAAAGGAAAGAAGTCTGGAGACTTGAGTGTTAGCTAGCCCCCCTCCAACCAGATGTACAATTTAAAAACATTTGTTTCTGAGGAACAAAACCACACTTTGAATATGGAAGCAAGAAGAGCTGACATAATGTGTCAGCTCATGAGTATTTCAGAGAAGTATGACTTCACAAATATTTATCTGGAAGAGCTTTAGAATCATCATTTTTCCTGTGCAAATTTTAATAGTTTTCCTATTTTACTGTATTATCTTGATATTTCTATGAAGTAATAGTTATTAGTATATTTTGGAGACTACATATATGTAACACTTTTATTATTTGATACTTTTAGTTCTAAAATTCTGACTTAAATGACCACGGAAATCTGATATATCAGACTTCTTGCTTCAGTAGTGAAAGCCTCTAATATGCAGAAATGATTGTATTCAAGTAAATATAATCTCACAGTATTTTAGATCTGCCTTGCCCTCATTTTTTTTTTTGTTTTTAATAGATAAATCATTAAACTCCCCCCACCTGAATCCACAAATTTCATCACGCGTATATCGAAAGTATGTCAAACTATGGACTCCTTAACTCAAAACAAAACCAAAAAAACTCCAGAAGACAGAGAAACACAATAGCCAAAATTTCAAAATAAAGCTTAGTATTCCTTGTAAGATATAGAAGGAAGTTTGTGATTTTTCTACAAGTTCCGAAATTCCCATAAACTGTAGGTACCCTTTTATAACAAAGGGAATACAAACAATATTCCTTACTATTTTCTAAGAAAACAGAGTTCCTGCCATACAAGGGCAGACAGACCCTCAGGACACTCCAAAATTTCTGCTCAGAGTTCAAAGAGGGGCATAAAAGCAGTCCCATCAATCACAACGTGAAACACACACTTTCTCACACTCTCACAGGGGTGCAAATATTTATGCAGCTTTGGACACTCATTTTTCTCACACAAATTCACATCAGCACAGCAACTATATAGTTTTTTGGATGAGGGGCAACATTTATGCAGTCTTTGAATTTTAGCATACTGCATTGAATTTTGTAATACTTACTTTATATATATATATAATATATATATATATATATATATATATATATATATACTGTTTCTAAAGGTTTCAACATCTCTGTTCTTTCTACTCAATCATAACTGAACATCCCTCCCACACAGACCAGCTGTTTCTCTACTTTGAAGAAGGCAAGTGATTTAACATCATAAATACCAAATTGCATCTCAAGGTCAGAGTCAAAAGCTTTTATGTCTCATTAATTTTTAGGCTCCTCATCAGTTTTTCTCAGTGAGCTACCATTTATATAACAGTATGCAGAAAAGCCTGGGACTTGTATTATCAGTTAAAACAGAAGGCTATCTCCAGCTACTAATGACTAATATAAAACATTTCCAATTAAACGTATAGTACCCCATATACTTTGTAAATGGCAACAGCAAAACTTCATACGCTTTCTGGTCCATTTAACAGCAACTTCTATTCCCCCTGAGGGAGAAAAAGAAAAACACCTCTTTGAATTAATCTATCCCTGAATTGCTGAGACATAAAAATGCGGACCTTTCTCTCCTAAATCAGATCATTTAGGCCACTCATGTACTTCTTGAAAGTGACAGATTTAATTTAAAAATATTATATGTTTCTTTAGTTCAGTTCAGTTCAGTTCAGTTCAGTCGCTCAGTCGTGTTCGACTCTTTGCGACCCCATGAACCACAGCACGCCAGGCCTCCCTGTCCATCGCCAACTCCCGGAGTTCACTCAAACTCATGTCCATCGAGTCGGTGATGCCATCCAGCCATCTCATTCTCTGTCGTCCCCGTCTCCTCCCACCCCCAATCCCTCCAAGCATCAGAGTTTTTTCCAGTGAGTCAACTCGTCACATGAAGTGGCCAAAGTATTGGAGTTTCAGCTTTAGCATCAGTCCTTCCAATGAACATCCAGGATTGATCTCCTTTAGAATGGACTGGCTGGATCTCCTTGCAGTCCAAGGGACTCTCAAGAGTCTTCTCCAGCACCACAGTTCAAAAGCATCAATTCTTCGGCAATCAGCTTTCTTCACAGTCCAACTCTCACATCCATACATGACCACGGGAAAAACCATATGTTTCTTCGAAATACACTAAAAGTAGGTAAAAAGAACAGCTATATGCATCACTGTCTGATCTTAGCAGTCATTTATCCAATTATGAGTAAGCAGAAGTTTAATAACATGAAGAACCTCTCATCACTTAAGTCTACAGAAGTATTTCTGATAGGAATCACATATGAAGAAGTTAATGGAAAATCTTACTGACCTCATTTATTCCTCACTAACAAAAAGACTTGATATGTCTTTTAGCCCTCAAACACTTATCATAAAAATGGGCCACAGAAGATATGTGATCTGCCCAAGACCAAAGTGTAAATAATGGCAGTGATACTGGCTTTTAGTTTCAGTTCCGTGTCTCCACAGGTGTTCAGAGATACTATCACTTATTTTTAAATCTTTAGTAAGATTTGCTAAATGTTTACATTTCTCTCCTTATCTTTCAAAAATTGTCATATATTAAAGTCTATTTTTACTACAATTGTTTGCTTATATATAAATTAAAAAGTATCAAGGAGCATACGGTGAGTCTTCCTCAAACACAAGAAGAAATTCCTAAAACTATTGGCATAGTTTTAATTATAAAAACAAGCCTGGGTAAACTAATAGTATGTATGGTTTCGTATCTATAAGACAAATTTTAGAGCATTTCTAACTATCAAGTAATTATAAGAAAATATACGAATCATTTATTTAAAATTTTAAATTAAAAAATCAAATAATTAAACATAAAACAAGAAATTTCACTATTTCTAAAACTGTTATCAAATCTGACAGTATACTTTAAACACATTAAGTTCAAAAATTAGAGGAAAAAGAACATCCAGGCGAAGTATTTCTTATGCAAGGTAATTTACATAATAATTTTTTAACAAATTGATGCCATAATAGACATTTTTAGCGGAGAAGGCAACGGCAAGCCACTCCAGTACTCTTGCCTAGAAAATCCCATGGATGGAGGAGCCTGGTAGGCTGTAGTCCATGGGGTCGCTACGAGTCAGACACGACTGAGCGACTTCACTTTCACTTTTCACTTTCACACATTGGAGAAGGAAATGGAAACCCACTCCAGTGTTCTTGCCTGGAGAATCCCAGGGACGGGGGAGCCTGGTGGGCTGCCGTCTATGGGGTCACACAGAGTCGGATACGACTGAAGTGACTTAGCAGTAGCAGACATTTTTAGAATTACATTACATTTAGTTAATGAGAATTGAAGAAATGTTCATGTGTATCATAATCATCAAGACAGCACATTCATCATTTCATTAACTTTTTCTATCTTATTTTATACATCTGACATTCAAGAAAATTTGATCATTTTTCTGAAGTGAAATTACGACTTTAGTTTTTATTGGTTAATTCAATAAATCTATTTTTACATATGGCTTGGCCCTATGCAAAAGTATGTGTGACTCTAAGGATATAGCAAAAAATAATCATGTGTTTCTATTTATAGAATGATAATCTTTTTTAATATCAAGGTTCAGTTCAGTTCAGTTCAGTCGCTCAGTCGTGTCCGACTCCTTGCGACCCCATGAATCACAGCACGCCAGGCCTCCCTGTCCATCACCAACTCCCGGAGTTCATTCAAACTCATATCCATCGAGTCGGTGATGCCATCCAGCCATCTCATTCTCTGTCATCCCCGTCTCCTCCCACCCTCAATCCCTCCAAGCATCAGACTCTTTTCCAGTGAGTCAACTCGTCGCATGAGGTGGCCAAAGTATTGCAGTTTCAGCTTCAGCATCAGTCCTTCCAATGAACACCCAGGATTGATCTCCTTTAGAATGGACTGGTTGGATCTCCTTGCAGTATAAGGGACTCTCAAGAGTCTTCTCCAGCACCACAGTTCAAAAGCATCAATTCTTCGGCGATCAGCTTTCTTCACAGTCCAACCCTCACATCCATACATGACCATGGGAAAAACCATAGCCTTGACTAGACGGACCTTTGTTGGCAAAGTAATGTCTCTGCTTTTTAATATGCTATCTAGGTTGGTCATAACTTTCCTTCCAAGGAATAAGATTCTTAGGAGGATAGAAAAGCCTGATAGCTTTGTCAAGGATGAAAAAGGTAGAGTGAAGCATGGCTTGCTCATTTGGAAGGGTGCTCATTATGCACAGCACATGAAGGAAAATAGAAAAGCACCAAGGGTCTTGGAGTCATCCTCTTAAAGCTCATTGGCTCCTCACCATGACTTGAATAAAGTAAAACAAAACAATCCCAAACTCTGGATACTCTAGGAGCATAATAATTCAGAAGAATCCATTCTCTTTTTTTTGTTGTTTTGTCCACAAACTCTGTTCATTATATTGCTGCTGCTGCTGCTAAGGTGCTTCAGTCGTGTCCGACTCTGTGTGACCCCATAGATGGCAGCCCATCAGGCTCCCTTGTCCCTGGGATTCTCCAGGCAAGAATACTGGAGTGGGTTGCCATTTCCTTCTCCAATTCATGAAAGTGAATAGTTAAAGTGAAGTTGCTCAGTCGTGTCCGACTCTTAGCGACCCCATGGACTGCAGCCTACCCAGGCTCTTCCATCCATGGGATTTTCCAGGCAAGAGTACTGGAGTGGGGTGCCATTGCCTTCACCGATTCATTATATTAGGTATACTGAAATACCTAATGCTTATATTCTTCCAGTTCAATTGGTTCTAAGTTTCCCAGACAATGGAATTTTCTTGCTTGTCAATCATGTCAATGTGAGCATTCCATTGTGAATAAAAAACATACTCAGCTGAGTCAGTACCTTCTTGTAAAGCCTGGAATTATGAAATTATTTTTTTTAACATTTCAGAGATGTGCTTAAAATTTTACTTCCAGCTTTTAAATCATATATTTTATCTAAAATAAACTAGAATAAGTTAAGATTAATTTAATTTACTGCATTTCATTCACTCAAACACACAGGACACAATTTGCAGTAGGTAACTTTAGAGATGAACTCACTTGAGTACATTGACCGGTTTTTCTTTTATTTATATAATTTCATAAAGACACAGAGTCAATGATCAGTTTAATGCCTCCTAGGTGACTTAACACTAGAATGCTTAAAACACATTCTATGTAACTGATTTTCTATATAGCATGAAAGTATATACATAGTTAGTAATGAGCTGATTAAATGACTTCTGCACATCAATATGGTTTAATTTTTAAAAATGCAGTTTTGATTTCTCAACTGTTCATAAACATACCCTCCCAGATAAACATTTTTCTGCTTTAATAAAACATACTTATTCAATTCAAATTATATTCATGTTAATGGATTTCTAATCACAAAAATAGCTCCAATACAACATGTGTATAGAGCAGAAATACCATTAGTGCATTATTTTTTCAATTTATCTCCCATTTTTGTTACACTTTGAATATCCTTACTCTGTGATATAAGTGAAAATACAAAAGTCAGCAAGAGGTGCCCTCTGAGAAGCTTCTACATAAAAACAAACAGATTGGTAGAATTATGATGATGAATGATTCATCTTTTGGGTTTTCACCTATATGTGTGTATACATCATCTAAAATGGCTGAATATTTGGACATTAATTATTTCAGGCTTTTCTAATGATAGTCTTTTTTACATAACCTTCATATTCCCAGGCCTCATGAACCTATGGATAGAAATAAGGTCTATATATATATAAGGTCTCACTGTTCAATAAAGATAATCTTAGGCCTCTTTCCTTTTCAAAGGAAATCTGTTCTAGACCCTCATTATGACATCTCTTCTTTATGTGGCTTCTGGTGCCCATGGCAGAAACCCAGATTCATGCAAAGCTGCTGTTAACTCTCTGGATATCAAATCTGCTCTTGGCCAGATTTGGATAAAATGGGCTTTTCCTCTGTTCTGTTTCACAATTTGCCTCACAACATTTTTCACAAGAAAGTATCTTCCTTATTTTCAGTCCTCTATCTTTTTCTCTACTGTAATGAGGATTCAAACACAAGTTTCTCATGGCCCTCCAAGAAGGTGAGAGGAGAAAAAGGGACAAAAACTGTGACATCTTTGCTACTGATTTTTCTCATCCCATTATTTCGTCCTGGTTTTTTGCACAAAATTACTTCCACCCCCTCCTGTCTAAAAAAGTAATCAACCTCATATAATATGTTAGTTTCCAATTGCTGTCATAACAAACTTAGCAGCTGGAAGTAACACAAAATTATCATCTCACAGTTCTCTAGGTGAGAATTCCAATATGGGCCTCACTGAGCTAAAATGGCTAAATCATGGTGACAGCCAGACTGTATTCATTTCTGGAGGTTCTAGGGGAGAATCTACGTCCTTACTCATCAGTATTGGCAGAATTCAGATCTAGGATTAAGGTCCCCATTTCTTTACTCAGTACAGTTCAGCCGCTCAGTCGTGTCCGACTCTTTGCGACCCCATGAACCACAGCATGCCAGGCCTCCCTGTCCATCACCAACTCCCGGAGTTCACTCAAACTCAGGTCCATCGAATCGGTGATTCCATCCAGCCATCTCATTCTCTGTCGTCCCTGTCTCCTCCTACCCCCAATCCCTCCAAGCATCAGAGTCTTTTCCAGTGAGTCAACACGTTGCATGAGGTGGCCAAAGTATTGCAGTTTCAGCTTCAGCATCAGTCCTTCCAATGAACACCCAGGAATGATCTCCTTTAGAATGGACTGGTTGGATCTCCTTGCAATACAAGGGACTCTCAAGAGTCTTCTCCAACACCACAGTTCAAAAGCATCAATTCTTCGGCGACCAGCTTTCTTCACAGTCCAACTCGCACATCCATACATGACCACGGGAAAAACCATAGCCTTGACTAGACGGACCTTTGTTGGCAAAGTAATGTCTCTGCTTTTTAATATGCTATCTAGGCTGGTCATAACTTTCCTTCCAAAGAGTAAGCGTCTTTTAATTTCATGGCTGCAATCAGCATCTGCAGTGATTTTGGAGCCCCAAAAAATAAAGTCTGACACTGTTTCCACTGTTTTTCCATCTATTTGCCATGAAGTGATGGGACCAGATGCCATGATCTTCATTTTCTGAATGTTGAGCTTCAAGCCAACCTTTTCACTCTCCTCTTTCACTTTCATCAAGAGGCCTTTGAGTTCCTCTTCACTTTCTGCCATAAAGGTGGTGTCATCTGCATATCTGAGGTTATTGATATTTCTCCCGGCAATCTTGATTCCAGCTTGTGCTTCTTCCAGCCCAGCGTTCCTCATGATGTACTCTGCATATAAGTTAAATAAGCAAGGTGACAATATGCAGTCTTGACGTACTCCTTTTCCTATTTGGAACCAGTCTGTTGTTCCATGTACAGTTCTAACTGTTGCTTCCTGACCTGCATACAGGTTTCTTAAGAGGCAGGTCAGGTGGTCT
Organism: Moschus berezovskii; assembly: GCF_049115385.1. Lineage (NCBI taxonomy): Eukaryota > Metazoa > Chordata > Mammalia > Artiodactyla > Moschidae > Moschus > Moschus berezovskii. The sequence continues at coordinate 74,471,980 of NC_142469.1, read as the reverse complement.
GGTATTCCCATCTCTTTCAGAATGTTCCACAGTTTATTGTGATCCACACAGTCAAAGGCTTTGGCATAGTCAATGAAGCAGAAATAGATGTTTTCTGGAACTCTCTTGCTTTCTCCATGATCCAGCGGATGTTGGCAATTTGATCTCTGGTTCCTCTGCCTTTTCTAAAACCTACTTGAACATCTGGGAGTTCACGGTTCACATATTGCTGAAGCCTGGCTTGGAGAATTTTGAGCATGACTTTACTAGCGTGTGAGATGAGTGCAATTGTGCGGTAGTTTGAGCATTCTTTGGCATTCCCTTTCTTTGGGATTGGAATGAAGACTGACCTTTTCCAGTCTTGTGGCCACTGCTGAGTTTTCCAAATTTGCTGGCATATTGAGTGCAGCACTTTCACAGCATCATCTTTCAGGATTTGAAATAGCTCAATTGGAATTCCATCACCTCCACTAGCTTTGTTCCTAGTGATGCTCTCTAAGGCCCACTTGACTTCACATTCCAAGATATCTGGTTCCAGGTGAGTGAGCACACCATCGTGATTATCTTCGTCATGAAGATCTTTTTTGTAGTTTTTCTGTGTTTCCTTGCCACCTCTTCTTAATATCTTCTGCTTCTGTTAGGTCCATACCATTTCTGTCCTTTATCGAGCCCATCTTTGCATGAAATGTTCCCTTGATATCTCTAATTTTCTTGAAAATATCTCTCGTTTTTCCTATTCTGTTGTTTTCCTCTATTTCTTTGCATTGATCACTGAGGAAGGCTTTCTTATCTCTCCTTGCTATTCTTTGGAACTCTGCATTCAGATGCTTATATCTTTCCTTTTCCTCCTTTGCTTTTCACTTCTCTTCTTTTCACAGCTATTTGTAAGGCCTCCTCAGACAGCCATTTTGCCTTTTTGCATTTCTTTTCCATGGGGATGGTCTTGGTCCCTGTTTCCTGTACAATGTCATGAACCTCTGTCCAGAGTTCATCAGGCACTCTGTCTATCAGATCTAGTCCCTTAAATCTATTTCTCACTTCCACTGTATAATCATAAGGGATTTGATTTAGGTCATATCTGAATGGTCTAATGGTTTTCCCTACTTTCTTTAATTTAAGTCTGAATTTGGCAATAAGAAGTTCATGATCTGAGCCACAGTCAGAGTAGCCATCATGGTCAACAAAAGAGTCCGAAATGCAGTACTTGGATGCAGTCTTAAAAATGACAGAATGATTTCTGTTCATTTCCAAGGCAAACCATTCAGCATTACAGTAATCCAAGTCTATGCCCCAACTAGTAATGCTGAAGAAGCTGAAGTTGACCGGTTCTATGAAGACGTACAAGACCTTTTAGAACTAACACCCCAAAAAGATATCCTTTTCATTATAGGGGACTGGAATGCAAAAGTAGGAAGTCAAGAAACACCTGGAGTAACAGGCAAATTTGTCCTTGGAGCACGAAATGAAGCAGGGCAAAGGCTAATAGAGTTTTGCCAAGAGAACGCACTGGTCATAGCAAACACCCTCCTCCAACAACACAAGAGAAGACTCCACACATGGACATCACCAGATGGTTGACACCGAAATCAGACTGATTATATTCTTTGCAGCCAAAGACGGAGAAGCTCTATACAGTTAGCAAAAACAAGACCAGGAGCTGACTGTGGCTCAGATCATGAACTCCTTATTGCCAAATTTCTTTATTAGAGGTTAACAAAACCCATTCTCAGTTTCTAGACGTAATCTACCTTCCTTGGCCCACACACCCATCCTTCTTCAAAGCCAGCAATAAGGGACAGGATCTCATTCATGCTTAGCATATCTCCTTCCTATTCCTCTTTTGTCACATCAATCTGACCTCCTTTTTTGCCTTCTTCTTCTACTTCTAAGACCTCCTGTGATTAGACTGGGCCCACCCAGATAATTCAGGATAATCTCCCTATCTCGAAGTCCTTAAATTTAATCACATTTGCAAAGAACTTTTTGCCATGTGAAGTAAATTTCATAGGTTCTGGTGATTAGAATGAGGGTGTATTTGACAGGGTCATTTTTGGCCTATTACACATATCAGTCAATATAAAGAAATTCCTGAGGGGTCACTGGTCACCAGCTCTGTAAACAGACTGAGAATTCCAATTTGGAATCAAGCACTGTAATACTGAAATAATAAAAATAAAACATAGGGGAGAGGAGATATAGAGAAATAAAAAGGAACTTGCAATTATAGATTTCATTCTAAGATACAGAATGGCTGCACAATTTTCAGGGAGCAATAGGAGTTAACAGATTAAATCATAACACCCAGAAAAGGAAGGTTTACATTGAAAATTCTGACAGGTTTCTAACATAGGACAGCAGCCCTAGGAGACACATCTATAATAAGATACATATACTTTCCCTATGTATCTAATGACATTTTGCTGAGTTTCAAGCAGGAATAAGCTGAGTCTCCTTCGAATATAAATCATGTCAAAAGTAAGACTTAAACTCCAAAATAAATTTAGTAAAACTTAAAGTGACTTTTCTAAGCCTAGCACACATAGACACAAATTAGGACCATACTATACATAAACTGTGTGATGACAATATTCTGCCAAACGAGGAAATTTTTTTTTAAATAGACAGCTATATTTTTCACGTTATTGAGCTTAAAAAGAAAGAACATTGTAGAATATAGTTTCAATCAAGGGCACCTTAGTGACCACTATTATTTTTATATCATTTTTCTGCAATGTATTTGGAAGTCTATATATATACACTGTTGATATAGTGATGGCAATTACAGTGAGGCAGAACACATGTATTCATTTACAAATAAATGTCACTAATATCTAATGGAATGCTACTCCAGTGGCCGAACATTGTTTTTAAGTAGTTGAATCATTTTATGTTTAAGATGCTCTAAATACTCTGGAGGGCATAGGCTCCCATGGGCTGGCATTTTGTTAAAAACATTTAAGCTCTCCATTTTATTCACCAATGTAAAAAAGAAAGAGGAAGGAAGTACATGAGCAGTCTGAGGGAAAAAAAAGACAAAGGAAAAGTGTGTTTATTCCTGGAAAAAAGAGCGTACTCTCCAATGCCGCTTTATCAGCCTGAAATTATTCAGTGTCAACATTCCTCCATCCCCCAAGTAATAAGCACATTTTAAAATTATTTGCTATATAATAAGAATAATGATAATACATACTTCAGAGGATTATGTGAAGATAAAATAAGATAATGTAGGTAAAACAATTGGCACTATGCAATATACACATTGAACACAATGAATTTCAGATATGACTACTTAATAAATTCCAGTTATTACTATTATTAGTATATGTATTGAATAAGACAATTGCTTAAATATTTGGTAAACATTCTTGCATGTATAATTTCCAAACATTTGCCTGTATTTTCCTTGATGCCATATTTTGTACTGGATACAACAAATAGATGATTGACTTGGTTTCTGTATGACTACCCACTCCAGTATTCTTGCCTGGAGAATTCCATGGATAAAAGAACCTGGGTGGGCTATAGTTCATGGGGTCACAAAGAATCAGACACAACTGAGTGACTGATACTTTCTTTTCACTTATTCCAAAGTAGCTTTGTTTTGAGGGTACATGTAGAAAAAAAATATCATTTCAAAAACAAAGAAAAGTGAATGAGGTTAGAAAACTGTTTACAATCACTAACTGTTCCTTTGATTTTGGTGAAGAGATATTGATATTTAGTGTCTGGGGGGATCAAGGATATTAAATATTTTATATTGTCTTATCTTGGAATGTGAAGTCAAGTGGGCCTTAGAAAGCATAACTATGAACAAAGCTAGTGAAGGTGATGGAATTCCAGTTGAGCTATTTCAAATCATGAAAGATGATGCTGTGAAAGTGCTGCTCTCAATATGCCAGCAAATTTGGAAAACTCAGCAGTGGCCACAGGACTGGAAAAGGTCAGTCTTCATTCCAATCCCAAAGAAAGGCAATGCCAAGGAATGCTCAAACTACTGCACAATTGCACTCATCTCACACGCTAGTAAAGTCATGCTCAAAATTCTCCAAGCCAGGCTTCAGCAATATGTGAACCGTGAACTCCCAGATGTTCAAGCAGGTTTTAGAAAAGGCAGAGGAACCAGAGATCAAATTGCCAACATCCGCTGGATCATGGAGAAAGCAAGAGAGTTTCAGAAAAACATCTATTTCTGCTTCATTGACTATGCCAAAGCCTTTGACTGTGTGGATCACAATAAAATGTGGAACACTCTGAAAGAGATGGGAATACCAGACCACCTGACCTGCCTCTTAAGAAACCTGTATGCAGGTCAGGAAGCAACAGTTAGAACTGGACATGGAAAAACAGACTGGTTCCAAATAGGAAAAGGAGTACATCAAGGCTGTATATTGTCACCTTGCTTATTTAACTTATATGCAGAGTACATCATGAGGAACGCTGGGCTGGAAGAAGCACAAGCTGGAATCAAGATTGCTGGGAGAAATATCAATAACCTCAGATATGCAGATGACACCACCTTTATGGCAGAAAGTGAAGAGGAACTCAAGAGCCTCTTGATGAAAGTGAAAGACGAGAGTGAAAAGGTTGGCTTGAAGCTCAACATTCAGAAAACAAAGATCATGGCACCTGGTCCCATCACTTCATGGGAAATAGATGGAAAAGCAGTGGAAACAGTGTCAGACTTTATTTTTTGGGCTCCAAAATCACTGCAGATGCTGATTGCAGCCAGGAAATTAAAAGACGCTTACTCCTTGGAAGGAAAGTTATGACCAACCTTGATAGTATATTAAAAAGCAGAGACATTACTCTGCCAACCAAGGTCCGTCTAGTCAAGGCTATGGTTTTTCCTGTGGTCATGTATGGATGTGAGAGTTGGACTGTGAAGAAAGCTGATTGCCGAAGAATTGATGCTTTTGAACTGTGGTGTTGGAGAAGACTCTTGAGAGTCCCTTGGACTGCAAGGAGATCCAACCAGTCCATTCTAAAGGAGATCAATCCTGGGTGTTCATTGGAAGGACTGATGCTAAAGCTGAAACTGCAATACTTTGGCCACCTCATGCGACGAGTTGACTCACTGGAAGAGACTCTGATGCTGGGAAAGTTTGGGGGCAGGAGGAGACGGGGACGACAGAGAATGAGATGGCTGGATGGCATCACCGACTCGATGGACATGAGTTTGAGTGAACTCCGGGAGTTGGTGATGGACAGGGAGGCCTGGTGTGCTGTGATTCATTGGGTCACGGAGAGTCGGACACGACTGAGCGACTGAACTGAACTGACTGATGTAGTCCCATAAAGCTAAGGTTTATATTTTTTAGGTTTTGTCTTACTTAAAACACCAATAATATTTTAGAAGGAGGGGAAAATGAGAAAGTGTATGGCCTGAGACTTTTCTATCAACATCTTGAACTCCGCGGTCAAAAATTTTAATCTCTCCATTGTATACAATCTCAACTCCCTTGCCATTCTCTAGTTTCACTGTATTCTCTTGGCCAATTCCACCTTAGTTAAACCCAACTCTCCATCTTCTTTGTATATGCAACTGTTGAGCAGGACTTCTGAAGAAACACGTACCACCTTGTTGACTAAACGTGCCTCAAACTTATGATCACTAAATTCATGTGACGCTTTGGTACTGCCTGGTCCATTTTCCTTGGTTGCTATTTCATATTTTCTCCTTTATTTTCAAAACTTCAAACTCCTCCTCCCATATCTTCATGCTCAACTATTTTCTATTTTTCAAAGAATATGAAGGCCAACAGAAGAAAACTTCAATCCTTCAATCCAGAACCACTTCAATTCATATCCAAGCATATATATATGTCTTTATTTTCTTCCTAGAAAAAGAAGTCTATGCTTGCAGTCTCCAAATCCTTTCTCCTCATTCTTTCATAAATCCATCCCAGTCAATTTTTCATACCTATGACTCTATATAAAGTTCATTTCCAAGCTCACCGGTAGCACCCATTGCTAAATCCAATGGTTAATTCTCATTCTGTACCTTATTTGAGCCATCAGTAGTATTTGATAGAGTTGTGCACTCTTAATTAACTCAACTGGTTTTCAATACTCCTCCCTCCTACTTTTCCTTCTGTCTTTATGGCCAGTCCTTGTTAGTCTTTTTTGTTTGTTTGTTTCTCCTCACTTCACTAGAGCTTCGTTGGTGGCTCAGATGGTAAACAGTCTGCCTGCAATGCAGGAGACCTGGGTTCGATCCCTGGGTCGGGAAGATCTCCTGGAGAATGAAATGACAACCTGCTCCAATGTTCTTTCCTGGAGAATCCCATGGACAAAAGAGCCTGGCAAGCCCCAGTCCATGTGGTCACAAAGGGTCAGACAAGACTGAACAACACTTCACTTCATTTTACTAACATTTAAGTTTTGGGGTGCCCAAGGCTCAATCCTCAGCCCTTTTCTCTTACCTCTCTTTTCTCATCTTCTTGGTTATAATATCTAATTTTTGGGCTTAAATAACATCCATACAGAACATTAAAACATTTAAAAAATTAAGTCCAGATGCCCTCCCTTCCCTACAGACATACAAACACGCACACTGAACTTCTGACATATATGACAATTATCACCTTAACGTTTCTCCTTGGGTATCTCAAAAGGCTTTTCTAACTTAAAAGGACAAGCTAGACTGAGCTACTAATCTTCCTCACTGAAGTAAATGGTAACTTTATTCTTTCAGCTGTTCAGACTCATAACTTTGAAGTAATTCTTGATTCCCTTTTTCTAAAATGTTCCACAAATAAACTGACAGCATATCTTTTCACCTTTACTTTCAAAAGGTATCCATAATTAAGTGAATCAAATTACTTTTCATTACTCCATTGCTACCACTCGGGTCCAGGCCATCATATCTACTGACACACTGATTGCAAAACCTCTGGTCTCCCTATATCTGTCCTTGTCCTTTTCGTTCTGTTTTCAATGTAACAATCACATTGATCCTTCAACAATCACATTGAAAGATACATCAGATAATTACACTTTAGTGTTCAAAGCAAAGGCTTCCCACTTCATTGTGAGAAAAATTCAAAGACATTATAATGACCTAAAGTTCTGCAATAGTATCCTATCCCCATCTGCTTTTATATTCACTCATTACTCACCCCATTCTGAATATGTTTTAACATTCCAGACTTAGTCATGTTTTAGGGTATTTGCAATTGCTTTTCTCTTTTCCTAAGACCCTCTTTCCCAAGATATCCACATAGCGTGCTCCTGTATCATCTTTAGTTCTTTGACTAAATATTCTATCTAAAATTATACCACTGTCTATTCCTACCCTTCCTCGCTCTATTTTTCTCTTCAGCATTTATAATTTCCTAACATATTGTTTATGTACTTAATCAATTTTGTCTTTTTTTGGGGGGGGGCGGCTTTCTAGTAAAGAATTCGCCTGCAATGCGGGAGACCTGAGTCCATCCCTGGATTCAGAAGATCCCCTGGAGAAGGGAAAGGCTATCCACTCCAGTATTCTGGCCAGCAGAATTCCATGAACTGTATAGGGCATGGGGTTGCAAAGAGTTGGACACAACTGAGTGACTTTCACTTTCAAGCTATAGGATGGCAGAGCTTTGTCTGTTGTATTCACTGATGAGAGATTAGACAGTGCCTGATAAATCAACACATACATTGGTCATCAGATGGTAATTTGCAATGATAGTTTTCTTAAGTGTCTATCTTGAACACCTAGATCTTGAACACTTAAGAGTATAATTAAGATGAATCAGTTCAGTGCAGTTCAGTCGCTCAGTCATGTCCTACTCTTTGCAACCCCATGGACTACAGCTCACCAGGTTTCCCTGTCCATCACCAAGTCCTAGAACGTACCAAACTCATGTCCATTTAGTCTGTGATACCAATCAACCATCTCATCCACTGTCATCCCCTTTTCCTCCTGCCTTCAATCTTTCCCAGAATCAGGGTCTTTTCAAATGAGTCAGCTCTTCACATCAGGTGGCCAAAGTACTGGAGTTTCAGTTTCAGTATCAGTCCTTCCAATGAATACTCAGGACTGATTTTGTTTAGGATGGACTGGTTGGATCTCCTTGCTGTCCAAGTGACTCTCAAGAGTCTTTTCCAACACCACAGTTCAAAAGCATCAATTCTTCAGAGCTCAGATTTCTATATTGTCCAACTCTCACATCCATGCATGACTAATGGAAAAACCATAGCTTTGACTACATGGACATTTGTTGGCAAAACAATGTCTCTGCTTTTTAATATGCTGTCTAGGTCAGTCATAACTTTTCTTCCAAGAAACAACTGTCTTTTAATTTCATGGCTGCAGTCACCATCTGCAGTGATTTTGGAGCCCCCCCAAATAAAGTCTGTCACTGTTTCCACTGTTTCCCCATCTATTTGCCATGAAGTGATGGGATCAGATGCCATGATCTTAGTTTTCTAAATGCTGAGTTTTAAGCCAACTTTTTCACTCTCCTCTTTCACTTTCATCAAGAGGCTCTTTAGTTCTTCTTCACTTTCTGCCATAAAGGTGGTGTCATCTGCATATCTGAGGTTATTGATATTTCTCCCGGCAATCTTGATTCCAGCTTGTGTTTCATCCAGTCCAGCATTTCTCAGGATGTACTCTGCATATAAGTTAAATAAGCAGGGTGACAATATACAGCCATGATGTTCTCTCCCGATTTGGAACCAATCTGTTTTTTCACGTCTAGTTCTAGCTGTTGCTTCTTGACCTGCAAACAGATTTCTCAAGAGGCAGGTCAAGTGGTCTGGTATTCTATTCTCTTGAACAACTTGCACAATTTGTTGTGATCCACACAGTCAAAGGCTTCAGAACAATATACCCAGCTGGAACAATATACCCAACTGAATTCAGAGTTCCAGAGAATAGCAAGGAGAGATAAGAAAACCTTATGTGAACAATGCAAAGAAATAGAGGAAAACAATATGATGGGAAAGATTAGAGATCTCTTTAAGAAAATTGGAGATATGTAGGGAATATTTCATGGAGAAGGCAATGGCACCCCACTCCAGTACTCTTGCCTGGAAAATCCCATGGACGGAAGAGCCTGGAAGGCTGCAGTCCATGGGGTCGCTGAGGGTCGGACACGACTGAGTGACTTCACTTTCACTTTTCACTTTCATGCATTGGAGAAGGAAATGGCAACCCACTCCAGTGTTCTTGCCTGGAGAATCCCAGGGACGGGGGAGCCTGGTGGGCTGCCATCTGTGGGGTCACACAGAGTCAGACACGACTGAAGTGACTTAGCAGCAGCAGCAGCAAGGAATATTTCATGCAAAGATGGGCATAATAAAGGACAGAAAGGGCAAGGACTTAACAGAAGCAGAAGATATTAAGAAGAGGCGGCAAGTATACATAGGAAAACTATACAATAACGGTCTTAAAGACCCAGATAATGGTGTGGTCACTAAGCTAGAACCAGACATCCTCAAGTGTGAAGTCAAGTGGGCCTTCCTTATGAAGCATTAATACAAAGTTAGTGGAGGTGATGGAATTCCAGCTGAGCTATTTCAAATCCTAAAAGATAATGCTGTTAAAGTGCTGCACTCAAAATGCCAGCAAATTTGGAAAACTCAACAATGGCTATGGGACTAGAAAAAGTTTTCATTCCAGTCCCAAAGGAAGACAATGCCAAAGAATATTCAAACTACTGTACAATTGAGCACATTTTACATGCTAGCAAGCTAATGCTAAAATCCTTCAAGCTAGGCCTCAATAATACATGAACTAAGAAATTCCAGATATAAATGCTGGATTTAGAAAAGGCAGAGGAATAGAGATCAAACTGCCAATATCTATTGGATCATAGAAAAAGCAAGGAATTCCAGAAAAACATCTACTTCTGGTTCACTGATCACACTAAAGCCTTTGTGTGGATCACAACAAACTGTAGAAAGTTCTTCAAGAGATGGGAATACCAGACCACCTGACCTGACCTGAGAAATCTGTATGCAGGTCAAGAAGCAACAGTTAAAACTGGACATAGGACAATGGAGTGGTTACAAAATGGGAAAGGAGTACGTCAAGGCTGTATAATGTCACCCTGTTTATTTAACTTATATGCAGGGTACCTCATGCAAAATGCTGGGCTGGATGAAGCACAAGTTGCAATCAAGATTGCCAGGAGAAATATCAATAACCTGATATATGCAGATGATACCACCCTTATGGCAGAAAGCAAAGAGGAACTAAAGAGCCACTTGATGAAGCTGAAAGAGGAGAATGAAAGAGTTGGCTTAAAACTCAACATTCAAAAAACTAAGATCGTGGCAAGAAGTGATCACCACCAAGAAGTCTTATAGTCCCATCACTTCAATCCAATAGCTGGGGGGAAAGTGTCAACAGTGACAGATTTTACTTTCATGGGCTCCAAAATCACTGCTGCTGGTGACTGCAATCATGAAATTAAAAGACACTTGCTCCTCGGAAGAAAAGCTATGACAAACCTAGACAGCATATTAAAAAAGAGAGTTCAGTTTGCTGAACCAGTTGATCCAAAAGGAAATTAACCCTGAATATTCATTGGAAGAACTGATGCTGAAGGTGAAGCTCCAATACTTTGGACACCTGATGTGAAGAGCTGACTCACTGGAAAAGACCCTGATGCTGAGAAAGATTGAGGCAAAAGGAGAACAGGATGATAGTGGATGAGGTGGTTGGATGGCATCACTGACTCAATGGATATGAATTTGAGCACACTCTTGGAGACAGTGAAGGACATGGAAGCCTGGCATGCTCCTGTCCATGGGATTGCAAATAGTCAGACATGACTTAGTGACTGAACAGCAACGAATATAAAGAGAGATGCGTACATACATGCTCATATGTATCTATATATTCGTTTCATATATTTATTTGTATTTTAAATAATATGCTATGGCATACTGTATATTTATATAAGAACAAAGATAAGTAAAAGTATAAGAAAAAAATAAATACTACTTTAAAATATTTAGGCTATCATTGCAGAGTATCATGAATTTGAGCCAGAAAAACACAAAATTTCTGGACAACCGTTTTCAAATTTGTTTCTCTATAATAACAGCTGATTTTGAAAAAACAATTTTTTACTCATTGATCAACTTTTTTCATGTTTGATGTTATCTTTACTTCCACTTTATTTAATGATTGTGAAAAGCTCTTACATAAAGTAATAGTAAACATTATTATTTTCTTATTCTTCTCTTCTGTGTTCATTGTCAACACTATCTTCACTGTAACTCTTTTAAGGGATATAGTACACTCATGCATTTTTTGGTGAGTTTACATTAGTTAAAAAAACTAGGTAATACAACTTATAAAACATATTAGCTGAGCAAAATTAAAGTATAATATTTAAAGTCAGTTGGACTTCCCTGGTAGCTCAGCTGGTAAAGAATCTGCCTGCAATGCAGAAGACCCCAGTTCAATTCCTGGATCAGGAATATCCCCTGGAGAAGAAATAGCCTTACCCACTCCAGTATTCTTGAGCTTCCTTTATGGCTTAGATGGTAAAGAATCAGCCTGCATTATGTGAGACCTAGGTTTGATCCCTGGGCTAGGAGGATCCCCTAGAAGAGGGCATGGCAACTCACTCCAGTATTCTTGCCTGGAGAATCCCCATGAACAGAGGAGCCGGGTGGGATACAGTCCATAGGGGTGCAGAGTCGACACAACTGAGCAACTAAGCTCAGCACAACAACATGTCAGTTAATGAGCAAGTTGCTTTACCACTATAAATCCTCTGACCTTAAATGCTAATTTTTCTCTCAGAACATCTTGAGACTGGTACCCAGCCAAGTGTATGGGCTCGTGTCAATTCATACACTGAACGTTAGAAAAGCCTTTAATTATTAAATAAAAAGTGAATATATAAGTCCAAACTGTGGAAAATTCTGAAAGAGATGGGAATACCAGACCACCTGACCTGTCTCTTGAGAAACCTATATGCAGGTCAGGATGCAACAATTAGAACTGGACATGGAACAACGGACTGGTTCCAAATAGGAAAATGAGGACATCAAGGCTGTATATTGTCACCCTGCTTATTTAACTTCTATGCAGAGTACATCACGAGAATCGCTGGGCTGGAAGAAGCACAATCTGGAATCAAGATTACTGGGAGAAATATCAATAACCTCAGATATGCAGATGACACCACCTTTATGGCAGAAAGTGAAGAGGAACTAAAAAGCCTCTTAATGAAAGTGAAAGAGGAGAGTGAAAAAGTTGGCTTGAAGCTCAACATTCAGAAAACTAATATTATGGCATCTGGTCCCATCACTTCATGGCAAATAGATGGGGAAACAGTGGAAACAGTGTCAAACTTTATTTTTTGGGCTCCAAAATCACTGCAGATGCTGATTGCAGCCATGAAATTAAAAGATGTCTACTCCTTGGAAGGAAAGTGATGACCAACCTAGATAGCATATTAAAAAGCAAAGACATTACTTTGCCAACAAAGGTCTGTTTAGTCAAGGCTATGGTTTTTCCCGTGGTCATGTATGGATGTGAGAGTTGGACTGTGAAGAAAGCTGATAGCCGAAGAATCGATGCTTTTGAACTGTGGTGTTGGAGAAGGCTCTTGAGAGTCCCTTGGACTGCAAGGAGATCCAACCAGTCCATTCTAAAGGAGATCAATCCTGGGTGTTCATTGGAAGGACTGATGCTAAAGCTGAAACTGCAATACTTTGGCCACCTCATGAGACGAGTTGACTCACTGGAAAAGACTCTGATGCTGGGAGGGATTGGGGGCAGGAGGAGAAGGGGACGACAGAGAATGAGATGGCTGGATGACATCACCAACTGGATGGAGGTGAGTTTGAGTGAACTCCGGGAGTTGGTGATCGACAGGGAGGCCTGGTGTGCTGTGATTCATGGGGTTGCAAAGAGTCAGACATGACTGAGCAACTGAACTGAACTGAATGTTTCTCCTACATAAACATCTATAGCTTGAACTCCTCCTAAGTTCTTGAAGGCTACTGATTTAGAGTGACTTTTTCACCCATATATTTTGACAAGCTTTAAGCCATTACATTTAGGGCATTCTTTTTAACCTAACTCATGAAAACTAGTAAACTGCCAAAAATGTTTGAAGGAATAATTGGCAAATCTCTACTATACACAAGTACTTTAATGACTATGCCACCATTAAAGTATATATCAGTTTAAGGCCTTATTTATAAATATTTAATAATAAATGACACTGCTATTTAATTAAAATGATTAATTTAAATATGTATCTAAATTTAAGAATCTGTAAATGAAAACATTATATTTCCATATTATTTTATTCAACATAAAATTTAAAAATGAACACTAAGATATTTAAAAGTATAAATTCATCTTTTCTTCAATTTAAATGGTTCTGTAGTTGAATCACTGTTATTCTCTCATTTTTTATCTGTGGCTAGAGGACAATTTTATAATGGCAAGGATCTCTTCATCATGATAAATTTTCAAAAAGTACAGAATTGTAATAGGCATTTAATAAATGTTACTGAAAGATTGAAAAATCATTATTTTAACTTGAAGCCTATCGCTATTTTATAATGTGAAGGTAGTTCACATCTAATCAGTTTTTCCCCCCCCTAGAATTTTAACAACTAAATATCCTTTAGCCAGTTTCTAGAAAAACTTTAAAATTTGCACTAGTATGTTGAATGTATATCAAGCAACTTTAACTCAAATTTATTCAAGTCAACTGAATACAGTTAACAGTGCTGAACTGGAGTAGGAAATGGCAACCCACTCCAGCATTCTTGCCTGGAGAATCTCATGGAAAGAGGAGCCTGGCAGGCTACAGTCAATGGGGTCAGAAAGAGTTGGACACGAGTGAAGTGACTGGACACATGCACACACATGGCTTTAGCTTTAAGGCAGCCTGAAGAGAGTCACTTGAAGATGAATAAACTACTGCTCTTCCCTTGAAGAAGTTTAAAGTTGAGAGGAGGGAAAACATCATACAAATGATACGTTTTCATGATACAGTAAGACATTTCAATTGGAATGTCATAATCATACTACCGATTATATGAGTGTACTTTCATTTTTGATATATTAAGGGTTCATTGCCACGCCATCTAAGGTAATAGCAAGACCGTTTTTAATGTCATCTGCAGTAGTGAATTTGGGGATATTATCTGTCTTAATGTAGTTTACACTGTACACTTCAGGGGTTTAAGCCTTGATTCATCACTTATAGTTTTAGCAGTTACATGAGACTATGTTGTGAACTCTATGGCAAAAAAAAAATTGATGTTTCTAATATTGGAGGGGGAGGGGAAACTATGAATTCTGGTGAATTTTGGTGATGTGACCCAAGAGCTTTTTGCACTAGAATTGTGGTTGGCATACAAGTGACAATTATTTTCTGCTCTGTACATTTCTAAGAGAGAGACACTTATTGACTTTATTAGGTTTACACAGAATTTTCTGGAACACAAACTACTGGTTACTGGTCCAAGTTTATTTTTCTCAAACATTTTGCAAAATGTGACAAGATTTCTTTATATCTGAGCTTGGAACTAATTCTTCAAGTTATAGAGGCTGAACTGCCCAAAGTCCATAAATAAGAAGCTGTCTTTGTTTGTGAATGACAGTCTAGAACAGATTACATCCTGGAGTTTTCTGACATTTGTTTAAACTTGTCTTCATTTTTTTCGCTATGAAAAATATCCAAAAGGGTATCAACCAGATCTTTTAACAATCTTATTTCAAAGTAAGAAACATTTCATGTTTTAATATGAACAAAGTATTTTAAAAGAGGAAAGATTTGAATTTATTTACAAGTTAGTAACTGATGAACTCCATGGAAAATCCAATGGAAACATTTACAGAAGAAAAATTGTTGAGGTAAACTAAGGTGCAGTTCTCCATATTACTATAGTGGTCTTACTGAAGGTAGTCTGTTAACATTCTTTGTTCTAGTTTAAAGGGAAGGCTGAAATTAATTCCAAGATTAGATTGCTGAAAAGAGTTCTAAAATGGATCCAGTGATTTGATATTCACATGCATTCACATAACTCACATCATTACAAGCCTAATAGACATAAAATGAGTACAAAAGCCAGATACTGGGACTTATATATGAAAAGAAGTAACTTATTGATTTAAGATTCTAAAAACATGTATTTTGTATTCAAAACACACCCTTTGTATTTATCTGCATTTTAAGCATAATTATACAGCTGATTTTCCTGATCCAAAATCTAATTTCAAAACAAAGGCCTTAACCCATGTTTCAGTTCAGTTCAGTTCAGTTGCTCAGTTGTGTCCGACTATTTGCGACCATACTGTATGTGTATCCTTGAGAAAATAATTACAATTTATCTCAAGTATTCTCAATAACTTTAAAGCTTTTATAATTTTGCAGCAAAAATCATGCATAATAAATATAGTATTAAGAATGGTACTTTATATTAATGTTATTTTATTATTTACTAAATCAATAAGGCTTAATAATTTTAAGTTTTATTAATATTGTATTAATAAAATTCAATAATAATTTCCATTAAGAAGGAAAATGGATCTCCTATATCCCTCCATGATTCAATACTAACTGGCATTTATCATGATAAATACCTGTGGTGGTAATATAATTATATAATCCAAAGAAAATAATTTTTGTATTTCAGCCATCAATTAATACCTACTTGTAACATAGCATTATTCATTACACATTCTAGAAAAGCAAAAGACTACTTATTGCAGAGCTACCTCAAGGCTATTTAGGTAATCATGTGTCTCCCTCCTCATTTCAAGGAACATCATTTTAATTATAGGAATTACTTAATATTTACATAATGTGCCAGATTGTGCTCTAGGCAGCCCTAAAATATGAAAGGCGTGTATTGCCCTAAAGGATATTTTCCTGTCCTCAAATTCACATAATAACAAAGAAGAACCATTTTCATAAAATATAAGCAATAAAGTTTCCTTCTCTACAATGGTGTTTACTCCTCGACTGTAGCTGCAGGTTACCATAGTTGTGTAACCAGAGACTACATTTCCTAGATGATTTGTAGCTAACCATCATTTGTAAAACAGAATTTGCTTTCTAACTCATGATTTCTGTCATTTAGTGAGCTCATTTTTGTCTGAACAGTAGGGCACAGGCAACCAGTACTGTCCCTGTTCATACTGAATCAGCAGGCAGCAATTTTTTAGTAGTCACTGATCCTATTTCTTCTAAAGATACTTTTTAAAACCCAAAGAGAAAAATAAGTGGTAAACTTCTTCCCCCAGATTCAGTTACTCAGCTAGAATCTATCATATAAGTTTGCATATTGAATCAAGCTATTTTTTATGAGACTATCAAGGAAAACCAAAGGGGTAAATAATAATCCAGTTCCTATTACACACCAGATGTTTTATGTATTATTAAATGAAATTATCTTAATTCTATGAGGTAGTATTTGCAATCTCCATTTTATAACTAGAGTAATAGAGCACATGAAGTGAAAGAATTTTTTCTAAAATCTCAGAGCTAGTAAATGTTATGTTTAAAACACAAAATCATGTCTGTTTACCTGCATCATTTTTTACTTTATATTCGGTTGGCCAAAAAGTTTGTTCAGGTTTTTCCCATACCATCTTAACAGAAAAAATCCCGAGCAAACTTCTTTATCCAATCCAATGCTACATAGCCTTGAGAAGCATACATGAGCTGGGTATCCTAGCATTCTCCAGAAATACAGCATTGTGGCATGGAATGGCAAAGCAGTATTTCTAGTTACTTCTTACTGATGAAAAGAAAAAGACTTATGGTTATGGGGGAGTGGTCTAAATTAGAAGCTTTGATATTGGGTTATATTTGCAGCTAGCATACTGTACACAATTTTTTATGACTCTATTGGGAATAAAAATCTCTAATTTGTATGCAGAGTACATCATGAGGAATGCTGGGCTGGAAGAAGCACAAGCTGGAATCAAGATTGCTAGGAGAAATATCAATAACCTCAGATATGCAGATGACACTACCCTTATGGCAGAAAGTGAAGAGGAACTCAAAAGCCTCTTGATGAAAGTGAAAGAGGAGAGTGAAAAGGTTGGCTTGAAGCTCAACCTTCAGAAAACAAAGATCATGGCATCTGGTCCCATCACTTCATGGGAAATAGATGGGGAAACAGTGGAAACAGTGGCAGACTTTGTTTTTTTGGGCTCCAAAATCACTGCAGATGGTGATTGCAGCCATGAAATTAAAAGACGCTTGCTCCTTGGAAGGAAAGTTATGACCAACCTTGATAGTATATTAAAAAGCAGAGACATTACTTTGCCAACCAAGGTCTGTCTAGTCAAGGCAATGGTTTTTCCCGTGGTCATGTATGGATGTGAGAGTTGTACTGTGAAGAAGGCTGATCGCCGAAGAATCGATGCTTTTGAACTGTGGTGCTGGAGAAGACTCTTGAGAGTCCCTTATACTGCCAGGAGATCCAACCAGTCCATTCTAAAGGAGATCAATCCTGGGTGTTCATTGGAGGGACTGATGCTAAAGCTGAAACTGCAATACTTTGGCCACCTCATGCGACGAGTTGACTCACTGGAAAAGACTCTGATGCTGGGAAAGGTTGAGGGCGGGAGGAGAAGGGGACGACGGAGAATGAGATGGCTGGATGGCATCACCGACTCTGTGGACATGAGTTTGAGTGTACTCCGGGAGTTGGTGATGGACAGGGAGGCCTGGCGTGCTGTGATTCATGGGGTCGCGAAGAGTCGGACACGACTGAGCGACTGAACTGAACTGAATTTGAATAATCCCTTGGGGCTCTATTCAGTCTTTAATTCCTGGAAGATAACATACGAGAAACTCTAGATAATCTGGTTTGGTAATGAGTTTTTAGATATAGTATCAAAAGTATGGAAGAAAAACTAATAAGTTGGACTTACTAAAATGAAAAATGATCTGCTCTGCAAAAGACACTGTCAAGAGAATTGAGAGGACAGTCACAGTTTGAGACAAAATATTTTCAAAAGATGAATCCAATAGAGAACTTATCTACAAAACACACAAAGAACATTTAAACCTTAACAACAAAAAATCAACAATCCAGCTTAAAAAATAGTCAAAAAATAGACTACTCACCAGAGATTTTATACTGATAGCAAAGAAACATAAAATAATGCTCAGCATCATACATCATTAGAGAATGAATTTAAAAAATGAGACGCCGCTATACACCTGTTACCACTCCAGTGTTCTTGCCTGAGAAATCCCATGGACAGCGGAGCCTGGTGGGCCACAGTCCATGGGGTTTCAAAAGAGCTGGACACAACTTAGTAACTAAACAACAACACATCTGTTAGGACACCTACTATTCACAACCTGACAACACCAAATACTGGCAACGATGTCGAGTAACAGGAACACTCATTCATTGTTGGGAATGCAAAATGATACAACTACGTTGAAAAGACACTGGCAGTTACTTATAAAACTAAACATTCTCTTACCATAACCTAAAACATTCTATGCCGACAGGAAGACCTATCTATGAATGTCTGTAGCAGCTTTATTCATTTTTGCCTAAACTTGGAAACAACCCTGGAGTACAAAACAGCAACCTACTGCAGTACTCTTGCCTGGAAAACTCTATGGGCAGAGGAAGCTGGTGGGCTACAGTCTATGGGATTGCAAAGAGTTGGACACAACTGAGCAACTGAACATGAATAGAAACAACAAAGATACAGGTGAATGGATAACTAAACTGCAGTATACACCCCAAATGGACTATTTCTCAGTGCTAAAAAGCAATGAACCACCAATTTATCAAAAGACATGGATAAATCTTAAATGCATTCTATTAATTGAAATAAACCCACCAGGAAAGACTATATACTTATGATTCCAACTACATAGCACTCAGAAAGAGAAAACTATGGAGACAGTAAAGAAGAAAATGGCCTATTTCATATTTGCTGTATCTCCTAAAAATATATAGATTATGAAAATAACATGTATATTGTAAAATATGTGCTTCCAAAGCAATGCCAAGTCTGATTAAGTAAACAGACAGACAGACAGACCTAGAACATCATAAGAAAACATTTAAAATGCTTTTAAATGCATACACCTCTCTCCAAAAGTTCTGGAATCCAGCAGACTAAATAGTACCAAGTCAAACATTTAAATTAAAAGCTGCAGCTGACCAAATATTATTGAATCTGTTAATTTTTTTATCTTGAAAGACAGCTGCTTTGTAAGTGAAAGCAAATTAAACTTAGTTAACAAACTTAATTTGATGGCAAGAACTCTAAACTGATGCTTCAAAACAACGTCATGATTTTATCTCACCTTGACTGTAAAGTAAATAACCTCCTCTTATTTAACCATGTGCTGCATAAAAAAATGGAAACAGATTTGCAGGGAAAGTCAGGGAATCATAACTCTAATGTCAGCCTGGTCTCTGGAGAAGCTGTATATCTTTGTTCAAGTGACTTAAACTCTCAGTCTTGTCTTCCCCATCCCATTCCACGTACTTTCAGCAGCAAAACAGATAAAGATACCCTGGTCAAAGAGAGAAGGGGGCTCCCTGCCTGCTCCATCCTGCCTCCTGTCCCAGCAGAGGAAGACCACACAGAATACAGTGCAAAACCATTTGATAGAATATGGCTCAAATGATTTCCAGTTCTAAAATTCTTTGTTTCTCTGTAAACATTCACAGCATCATAACTTCCTCCTGATCCACAGAGAACAAGACTTTTCCTCAAACAATGCTGCTCAGACTCATAAAATCTGAGGGCTAGAAAAGAATTTGGCAGATGATTTAGGTCATCTGCCTGGCTCTGAATGGATGTGGCCTTAAATGATCCCAGAATTATTTTTTTTAATATTTATAAAACCCAGACAGGAACTTCCAAAGAAGCCCCAACCAAGTTCTTTTTCCTATGGTTTCAAAAAAAATTTTTTTTAATTTAGGACAATTCCACATATATTTCCTCTCATTCATCTTCTATAGAAACAGAAATAATAACAATTCACACAGAGTATCTATTTATTTATTTGACAGGGGATTATTAAGCTCCTAAACAACTTTACACAATGTCCTAGAAGTACAAAGGTGAACAGAATCCAGTTTCATCCAGGAAATCACAGTTTAGGGGGGAAGATTTCTGAATGCTGGGTGGTGGGAAGTCTCAGGGGAAGTGCACAGAGGAAGGCCTAACTCTACCGTTCTGGGAGATGGGGTCAGAAAAGTTTCCTATAGAAGTCAATACTTGGACTGCATTTTGAAGGACAAACACAAGTTAGTCACTCAGGAAAATGGTACAAGAGAATCTCAGACAGAAGGAAACTGAGATGCGAAAGTCTGAGGGAGCATGGAATACATACGGACATTTGAATGTCCACGGAGTTCTTTCCTGAGTACAAGTCCAGAATGTTCTCAGAGATCTCTCATATTCTTAAGACAGAGGGTTTCTCAATGGGGTGCCAAGGCAATAAAATTTGAGTTTTATAAAGATCTTCTTTCATCAGGTATGTGAATAAAGCATTAGAATGCAGAGGCTGGAGGCAGAATGTTAAATGACTTTTTCTGTAATTTAGGTAAGAAATGATGTGGGCTCAATACTGACTATTCAGTGTCTTAAATCATTTTAGTTGCTTTGCTGTGATAACGTCCCACGTTTTCTATGACTGTATCATCAAGCTATCTGGATATGGACAATAGCATGGCTGAGAAACGTTTATTTTTTCAATTAGTATCAAGTAGCCTTTCTACCATACTTTGCACAGTTATTATTTCATTGCTAGTAGTCAGCTGATTGTATGATTCTATTTGGTGTTAAATCATAAAATTTTTAAATCTGTAAGAGACTTCCTCATTCATTTAGTCTGTTTATACTCATGCTAGGTTTTTTCCAAAACCTTGGTGTTTCTTGGGGAAACTACAAAGGCTATGGAGAAAAATGCACACAGAGCTCCTGTCCTTGTCACCCAGTATAACCAGAACCCACCCTGCCAGTCATCGTAACCAGCACCATTCCTGTCTCCCCTGGTAACCAGCACCAGCCCTGTCACCCACTTGAATGATTTTTCTTGATTTTGTGTGTTCTAATAAAGATTTTGCTTGTAAAACAGGTTCTGTTCCTAAAACTATAACCTCCTCCTAACTTCACTAATATAAATTTTAAACACAATGAAGTTGAGGGTCTTGCTTGTGTTTCAGTTCAGTTCATTTCACTCAGTCATGTCCAACTCTTTGCAACCCCATTGACTGCAGCACGCCAGGCCTCCCTGTCCATCGCCAACTCTGGAGTTTACTCAAACTCATGTCCATTGAGTCGGTGAGCTCAAATAGCAAAACTGTTCACACACATTCAGGAAGAGTTGGAAACTTTGCTAGAATCTGAAACTGTCCCTAATCCCCGGGTTATATTCTCATCTTGCTGAATTCCCTCATTGCAGATAGCAATGGCAGTACATTTTAGACTTTCCATTAAAAAAAAAACAGCTTCTTTCTAAGATTCATTTTATTCCCATGTGAATATGTGTTTTTGTGTGTGTTGTGTATGTGTGTGTGTATTTGTTTGTAATGAAATAGATATATAGAATTGGATTTACACACTTTGTGGTAGCTAACAACATATTATTTGAGGGTTCCCTGGCAAAGGCAAAACTATTACTATCGGGTAAAAAAGTCAACTTTGAAATTCAGATTAAAACATGCTGTGGGACTTTTAATTTTTTTAAGCTTTGGGAAGTTTTAGTCTCAGGAACCATCTAAAAATACCTATTTGATCACTGGCAATTTAAAAAAATGATCACACAAGAGTGACTCAAAATTTTACGAGTAAACAATCACTTGGGGCAGTTTGCTTAAAAACTTAGATTTCCACATATTTCCCCCAGATTTCCTGACTGAGTGAATGCAAGATAGAAGACAAAAATATCCATTTTCAATAAAGACTCCAGATGACTCTGATGTGGGTCTGATTGCCACACTTGAGAGACTGCTGTAACTCTAACTAGATTTTAAAAGAAAGGGCTGATCTAAATGGTTTTGCTGAACTGCTTAACCTGGCTTGTCTCTCTTAAGCAAAATTATTGCACCACATAAGTCAGGGACATGCAAACAAACCCAATCCCTGCTAAATCTTACAGGATCAAGTGGTCATGGGGTTCATTCCCAGCATAGTTTATATTTTCTTTAGTCTAAATATCTTTCACCAAGCACAAAGTTCATGTGTTTGGCACAATAGAAAGTTATTTCTTTTTCCAAACACTTATTCTATCCTTCATCCTCCAAAAATTTGCTAGACAGTGAGATCCATTAAATTGCTGTGTCGTTTCCTGTGTAAAGTTTCAAGTTTCTCAAGAGCAGAATTAAGATTAGACCTTCACATAATCAAATTTTATCTCTATACTTGTTCTGAAAGAAAAAGCAAAATAAAGCATTTTTACTCTTATTTTTAAAATCACATCTTAATTTAAAACTGTTTGCTATAAGAACAATGCCTCTACTCATTTTTTTTTCCTGTGATGATAAGTAAAAATAAGCTTAATGCAGTAAACTGTCTTGGAGACCTTCAATGGCCTGCCAAAACTTCTTTCAGTTCCAGTTCCATTTCATTATAAAGGACTTATTTTAGGAACACTGAGGCTGATAATCATGTCAAACTCAGCCCCAGAAAAAACTGGAAAACAAAAAGGTATTTTACTAAGACCAAACTACTTCTTGATAGAGCTGGGCTAAAAGAAGTAGGTCCCCATAGATAGTTATTTTTTAACCTATAAAATACCCTAAAAATGAAATACATATGAACAGATTCTTCTTTTCTGCTCTGTTCCTTCCTTCTTCCCTTTTTTCTTTCCTTCCTTCCTTCCCTTTCTTCATGGGTAGCCTTTCTAAAATTTCAATGGAATTATGTCTGACCTCAAAATAGGCCCAGATGGAATTAAAAATAATAGTAATGGCTGATTCATGTTGATGTATGGCAGAAACCAACACAATATGGTAAGGCAATCATCCTTCAATTAAAAAGAAATTGAAAAAATAATAGCTAATCCTGACCGCTTATTTTTATCAAGCAGTATCTTAAGTGCTGTAAAAGTATTAAATCCTCAAAATGATTCTATTGAAATGGGCACTAGTATTATCTCCACTTTAAACATGAGGAATCAGTGGCACAAGAAAACTAAGTAACTTTACTGTGTCCCACAGCTATTGTCTGTAAGAACTAAAGTCAACATAATTCCCTATTCCTATGGTAAGGTTGGGAATGAGTATAATTTCCAATTCTTATTTTAAAAAATTCTGCAAACAAGTTCTGAGAAAACCTTACCTGTCTCAACTAGCTTACTCATATAATATCAACAAACTCTTCAACACTTCAAGAC
Source organism: Moschus berezovskii (assembly GCF_049115385.1). Lineage (NCBI taxonomy): Eukaryota > Metazoa > Chordata > Mammalia > Artiodactyla > Moschidae > Moschus > Moschus berezovskii. Next base: position 74,448,686 of record NC_142469.1, on the reverse strand, counting down.
TCTTGTGACAAATCCAAAGCTACGGAACAAATTCTGCCCAATTACCTGCAATGCAAGATTTGCTTTGAAATCATCCAACCTTTCCCCTAAAACCCACAAGTGTCCTCCTCCCTTGAATTGTGAGTAGATCTAACCAGTTAGTCCCAAAGGAAATCAACCTTGAATATTCATTGGAAAGACTGATGCTGAAGCTCCAGTACTTTGGCCACCTGATGCAAAGAGCCAACTTACTGTATAAGACCCTGATGCTGGGAAAGATTTAGAGTGGGAGAAGGGAGTGACAGAGGATGACATGGTAGGATAGCATTACAGACTCAATGGACATGAGTTTGAGCAAACTCTGGGAGATAGTAGAGGACAGAGGAGCCTGGCATGCTACAGTTTATGGGGTTACAAAGAGTTGGCCGTGACTTAGCAACTGAACAACAATGACAATCCTCCTCTGATATTTCTTTTTCTGAGACACTATTAGGACTTTGTCAAGGTGGTTGATGTTTTCCCTTATTGCAGTAACTTCATCAACTTAGTTTTGCTTGGTTAATAGGGTTTTTTTCAGACTTATATTTCAGAAGTTGGCAACTTACATCTGTCTAATAATTAACAGGAATTAGAAGACTGTATTTTTTTTATAAACATAACAAATAACCTTTGTCCTCTAATTCTCCTCAATCCAGAGATATTACTATAAGCAGAATTAGGAAACTGATTATGAAGTTTCAGTAACTACTTAAAAAAAGAACTTCTGACATTTCCTTAATATGGGAATACAAAAACTAAAGTATTTATGCTTGTGTGATTCTTAAAAACAAAGATCTTTACAAAAGTTCTCTACAAATAAAAGAAGTCTCTGAGTAGTTTCCCTAATTCACATCAAATACTAATTGTGAGATTTAATAACATTAATTAAAAATAAAACCTGTCTGTATACTACAAACATCTTTATTGTAAAAAATTTATTTTTTATTCTGAAATTATACTCCATCAGGAGAGCAAGACTGGGCAATTTAAACATTGAAAACAACAAACAAAAACTAAAAGCAAAAAAACACCTAGTTATCTCAAAATGATACAGCCTTCTTCCTGTTAAAGGAGACGTCATATGGTAAACATTTCAGGTGTGAACACACAATGCACAAGGAGGTTCCGTTTCTTTGGAAATAGCTGTAAATATATTCATAGGCATAAAACAATCATCTGTGTCTAGTCATGCATGCCGTCTGCTCCCGGGCTGTCACTGCTGTCGATCTGAAGTTGAGAGGTAATGGCCTCATGATTCAGGGAAACTGCTGAAGTGTGTACTCAGGCTTCAGTTGAAGAGATGGGTTCATTTATCATCATAATAAGCTATTACCATTGAGAGGTCACAACTCATTGAAGAGACAGTCAGTCTAATTGGCTCAATTCCGTCAGTGTTCCACGTGCCTCAAGGAGATAAGCACTCTTTCACAGGTAATTTTCAATCACCCAACAAACTACCTGTTTAATAATTCATCACATTTCAGATCGGGGTCTTATCACATAGCTCCTTTTTCCATGTGGCAAATGTTGAATTTTAACTACTTGGAATCTCAGACCCAAGTAATAGAGGGAGAACTTCAGAAAAAATAAGGTGAGAGGGTGTCTACTCGACTACTATTGTTGGAAGTCATGGGAAGACCACAGTCCTAGAAATGTAAGCTTTATGCTTCCCCAACAGGCCCCTCTGATATTAACAGAATTTGCTGAAACTATCTGGAAAGATAAGAATGTTATTGGAATCCTTGTGATTAATTAAGCATGACAACCAATGTTTAGAGAATTGAGGCACATCTTAAGTGATCCTCATCAAAACAATAATCTTCACAATGAAGTCTAGACTAGAAAATTAATAGTTTATAATAGAGCAAAACAAAAATATTGTTTACATATCTTTTTAAAACTTATTTTTAAGTGGAGGATAAGGCTATGGTTTTTCCCGTGGTCATGTATGGATGTGAAAGTTGGACTGTAAAGAAAGCTGATCGCCGAAGAATTGATGCCTTTGAGCTGTGGTGCTGGAGAAGACTCTTGAGAGTCCCTTGGACTGCAAGGAGATCCAACCAGTCCATTCAACTCCAATACTTTGGCCACCTCATGCGACGAGTTGACTCACTGGAAAAGAGTCTGATGCTGGGAGGGATTGGGGGTGGGAGGAGATGGGGACGACAGAGAATGAGATGGCTGGATGGCATCACTGACGATGGACCTGAGTTTGAGTGAACTCCGGGAGTTGGTGATGGCGTGCTGTGATTCATGGGGTTGCAAAGAGTCAGACACGACTGAGCGACTGAACTGAACTGCTTCATAATGTTGGGTTGATTTGTGCCATATACTTAAAATACCTTATTTTATGACTTTAACAATATTATGTTCGTGAATGGGGCAGCAGACAGTCTCTGAGACAAGTTCACCTCCAATCAAATGCTGTCTATGACTTTAAACAGCTAGGCAACCTTATAATTACATGCAGATTCTTTTTTCCACTATTTTTTAAACACAAATGGTGGTCATATACACTGTTCTATTTCTAGGTTTAACTACTGAATCATATACCTCAGATCATTCCACATTATTACAGTGTTTGTGTGTATGTACCAAAATACATTTAGTCAGTCTATCAGTAACATTTTTGTGTTTATCACAAACATTTGTGAATGAATAACTTTGTATTTCACATTTTATATCTCCCTATAGGAAAAATTTCCAGAAGAGAAATATATGAACACATGTGCATTTGTAACTTTGGTAAAAATTTCTAAGTTACTTTTCTTAGATTGCATTAATACATATCCCCACTACCAATATTATAAGGATCTTTGTCTTTTTAAAATCTCAGAAATAGCGTGCTATCCAGGCTTTCCTGGTGACGCAACAGTAAAGAATCTGCCTGCCAGTGAAGGAGACACACAGGTTCATTCCCTGGTTGGGAAAGATGCCACGGAGCAGCTAAGCCCACACACCTCAATTGTTAAGCCTATGCTCTAGAGCCTGGGAATTTCAACTACTGAACCCCCGTGCCCTAGAGTCTATTCGCTGCAACAAGAGAAGCCAAGGCAATGAGAAGCCCTCACACCGCAACTAGAGAGTAGTCGCTGCTTACCACAACTAGAGGAAGCCTGTGCAACAATGAGGACCCAGCACAGCCAAAAATAAATAAACAATTTTTAAAATAGCATGCTATCCATCTTACCATTTTGTTGTCTCTTCTAAGGTAAATGACAGTTTCTCAGTATAGTTGTATTATGAGTCAGGTTATACATTGTTTCTTATACCTAAGAGCCATTTGTATTCCTTTTCTACGAACTTTTCGTCATATGTGCTGCCCATTTCTTTGTTCAACTGTTGGTCTTTGTCATCAATTTCTATAATTTCTTTAGCTATGAGATTAGGCTTTTGTTTGCACCAAATTAAAACAAAATGAAAATCTTTGAATTTTTAAAATAATTGATACTTTACTTGATTTGTTTACTAAGGCTGCCACAACAAAACCATAACCTACATGTCTCAAAAACCAGAAATTCATCGTCTCACAGCTCTAAAGGATACAAGTCCAAAACCAAAGGAGCAGAGTTGGCTCCTCCTGAAGGCTATGGGAAAAGGATCTGTTTCAGATCTCTCTCTTTGGCTTGCAGATGGCTATCTTCATGTTCACATGGCATTCTCCTTGTATGAATAACTGTCTCCAAATTTTCCCTTATTATAGGGATGTAAATTATATTGAGGCTTCCCTGGTGGCTGAGTGGTGAATCTGCCTGCCAATACAGGGGACACGGGTTTGATCCCTGGGTCAAGAAGGTCGCCTAGAGAAGGAAATGACAATCCATTCTAGCAGGAAATCCCATGGACAGAGGAGCCTGGGGATCTGCAGTTCATGGGGTCGCAAAAGAGTAGTACACGACTTAGCACCTAAACAACAGTCATATTGAGTTTGGGTCTACTTTAATGCCCTTATTTTAACTTGCTACACTATAACCACAAGGTATTGATGCTACTTATAATGCCAATAAAATTTACTTCCCTAATCATTTCTTGATGGGCAGAAATCTTAAATCCCTTTAAATACTTCTGTAAGGCAGACATAGTTACTTATCACATCATTTGCTTAGAAAGACGTGACATGATGCTCATTTGCTTTATTTTGGTATCTTCAAGATAAAGTACAAGACACTGCACGTTTCTCCAAAAGCTAGATAACTGACTTAATTTTTTCACATTTTCACAAGCTGTTGTTTAAGTCACATAATTGATTTACTTTCTAAAGTTAACTCTCTGTGATTGTCCGTTTTTATTTTTAATGCTATCTTGTCTTTACCACCACCAGATGCTCAATCAGATAGAAATAATAAGCAAGGGACAAAATGTTCTCTAACAAATGTGCTTTATTGATATAGAGATTTACCTCTGATATAAACTGCTGCACCATACAACTACAGAAGTTCTCAAAGCAACTGGCATTTATTGAACAGCTTCTGTGTGCTAAAGGCATTTTTGAGGGCTTTGGACAACTCTGAGGAGGTGCTAGAATTCTCAATTTGCAGATATTGAAAGTAAGTGCCAACTAAATAATGGGATGTGTCCAAGATTACAGAAATAATAAGGAAGATATGCAGCATTTGAATTAGATCTGTGAAAAGCATAAGGATCAAAACACTGAAATAACTGACCAGTTTCCCTTGCATAGATAATAGCTTTGAGTCAAGAGTAGAATGGTGGGGAAGGACGGGACACAGATATGCATAGAAAATTAAAGGAAGAAATAAAGTATTCCTTTGCATGCATGCTAAGTTGTTTCAGTCATGTCCAACACTTTGTGACTACGGACTGTAACCCACCAGGCTCCTCTGTCCATGGGATTCTCCAGGCAAGAACACTGGAGTGGGTTGCCATGCCCTCCTCCAGCTGATCTTCCCAACTCTGGGACTGAACCCAAGTCTCTTATGTTTCCTGCATTGGCAGGCAGGTTCTTTACCTCTAGCACCACCTGGGATGCCCAATATATTCCTTTGCTAACCCATAATCAAGATGTCAGTAGGTCTGATCTTTTCTGAGGACTATGAGAGGAGGAGCTGCTCCAGGCCTCTCTCCTTGGCTTACAGAAGGCCCTCTTCCTTTATACATATCTGTGTCCCATCCATTCCCACCATCTTGTGCTTCTCCCACTCCCATCAACACTTAAACACTATATATACACTGGATTAAATACAAAAACTCAGTACATAAAACACTCTCTGGCCATGATAGGCTCAGAAAGGGTCTAATACTGTTCCACTAAACTATAACAACAGTTGATGGATCTGATCTATTGCAAGTGGCAGAGGCCAGCACATGGGATTAGTCTCACAAGGACTTGGACTTGGGCTAGTACATTAGAACCAGTACTCCACTGGTTCCCTATAATTCTCCACTGAGCTGCACAAGAAACAAGAGTATAAAAGTGTTATTGAAAAGGATATCACAAAAATCTAAGATTTGATTGAAACTCTATCAAATTGATGGCAGTTTTGTTTTCTTTACTTGTGTGATAAGGGATGGGGGTTGCATGGTCTTCCATTTTATGATTTCAAATAAAAAATTATACAGAGTACCCAAGTTTCTATTTTCACTACGTGTTTTGCTGCTTATTCAATAACCATTATGCTCCTTAAGGCTAAAGGGTGACCAGCCTGAGGTCCTGTGGTAGGTGGCAATCCTTGGAAAAAGCTTTATTATTTACTTGTCTTGTTATTCTTAATTTCTTTTTGTAGGGACAATTTTCCATCTGCTATTATATTCCTTTTATCAGAAGTTACCAGTTTTTTTCTTGTACAGATGTGTTGGTGAAAAAGTATCTCAGCCTTTATTTCTGGAATGTCCCTTTGTCTTGCCTTCCTTTTTCAAAGATATTTTGGCCTTGTAAAAATTCTAGATTAATTATTTTTGTTTGTTTGTGGTTGTTGTTGCTTCTTTCCCCCCCAATACTTTAACATATCTCTGTACTGTATTCCAGTCCTTGTGATGTCTGACAAGAAGCTTCTGTCTTTATTCCTCTTTGCATGCTGCGTCTTTTATCCTCTGGATGCTTTTAAGATTTTCTCCTTATCGCTACCACTGGTTTGTCTTTTATAATAATTTGATTCTGACATACTTTGCATTATTTCCTTGTCATTTTTGGTCTGTTTCCACTGGATACTTTTCCTCCTGATTATGGTTCATATGCCCCTGCTGGTTTACATGCCTTCTCATTTTGTGTTTGATGCCAGACATGGTGGCTGTCACATTGTTGGGTGCTCAATTTTGTTATAATTAATTATTATTGGATTTTATTCTGACATGCAGTTTTGGAATAATTTTTTTAAGGTTTGCTTTTAAGATTTGTTCAGGTGAACATAGAACAGCCTGTAGTCTGGGGCTAATTTAGCCCCTTTGGTAACAATACTAAATAAACTTTACCTGAAGTCCTCTGTATTATGGTGCTGTTATTAGGTGGTGGGAAATGAGCTAGGAATTGTTACTCTTGCTACTTTTTGGTAATTCTTCCACCATCCTTAGATAGGCAAGTTTTCCCATCCAACACAGCCAGGGTGGAAGTTCCCTTTACATCTTTACAGATACCTGGATTGATTCTATTTCTCTCTCTCATTAAACTTCTCTCCAGCTCCCTCTTCCTTAATATTCTGTCCCACAAATTCTAGTTTCCTGGTCTTCCCTGAACTCACATCTCCATCTCTCAGTCTTTCAAACAATGCTATTTGGGGTTTTCCCTCAATGCATTTGGGCTTCCCTGGTGGCTCAGAAGTTAAAGCGTCTGCCTGCAATGTTGAGACCCGGGTTCAGTCCCTGGGTTGGGAAGATCCCCTGGAGAAAGAAATGGCAACCCACTCCAGTATTCCTGCCTGGAGAATCCCATGGAGGGAGGAGCCTGGTAGGCTACAGTCAATGGGGTTGCAAAGAGTCTGACACAACTGAGCTACTTCACTTTCACTTTTCACTTTCTCAATGCACTTTACCTTGGAAACAACAACCAGGCAACAACCTTGACAGCTGTTAAGCCTCAATTTATCTGGTTCTTTTTTTTCTCTCAGGGATCAAAGTTTCTAAAACATCTGCTGTGAAGTGTCTAAAAATTTGTTTCACATTTTTTCTCAAATTATCTTGTTGTCTAAGAAAGATTTGTTCAGTCAGGGCCAGAAGTAAAAATTCCATGCTTTACAGTATGATTTTTGAAACCTGTAGCCTTTGTTTCAACTAGAGTTTATTTTTATGTATAATATGAAGTAGGAATGTAGGTATGGTCATTTTTTTTTTCTTTTTAGATACTCAGTGGTATCAATAGCATTTACTATATGGTCTATTCTATTGTCTTTGATCTGAAACTTCTATTTTCTTAATAATCAAGTATCCATATATGCATGGGATATTTCTGGGCTATTTTTTAAACTCTATTGATCATTTCTAATCTTTTTTCACACCAATAGCACTTTGTCCCAATCATTATTTCTTTTTTTTAATGAGTCCTAAGTCTTTTTATCAGGTAAGTTTTGATTAAAACCCCATCTCTTTCTTTCTTTAGAATTTCCTTTTATTATTTGAAAAGCTCTTTGCTTTTCTATATAGAGTCTATCCTTAGTATTTTGTTACTTGTTGCTATTGTAAAGGACTTATTTTTTAATATTTATTTATTTTTATTTTCTTTATTTTTAGCTGAACTGGGTCTTCCTTACTTTGAGTGGACCTTTTCCACTTGCAGAAAGCACGGGCTTCTTTCTGGTTGTGGTGCTCAGGCTTCTCACTGTTGTGGCTTGTCTTGGCTCTAGGGTAACCAGCTTTAGTAGTTGCTGCATGTGGACTCAATAGTTGTGGTTCAGGGGCTTAGTTGTCCAGTGGAATGTAGGATCTTCCTGGACCAGGGATGAAACCAGTGACCCCTACATTGCAACATAGATCCTTAACAACTAGACTACCAGGAAAGCCCAGGACTTATTTTTAAAGTGTTGTTTTAATTGGTTTTTGCTGATATATAGAAACACAGTTGACTTTTGAAATGAAATATTTCCTGCCATACCAGTGGGCAAGAAATGTCACAGCCATCAGTGATTTTGGGCCTCCAAATGTAAATGAGGGCTCCCAAAAGGGAACACAATACCTGTGACCCAGCAAATGCTGCCACCCCTGCAATGACTGCAAAGTAGCTCAGAGGAATGCAAGAAGCAACTATCCTCTGCCATTCATCATGCTGAACAAGGAATTAAGGATGTAAACAATCAAGAAACAGGAAGTGGTCCCAGATAGCTGCAGTGATCCCAGAGGCTTGCAAATTCCCATAGAAGAATGCTAAGTTCCTTAGCTTAATATCTGGTTTTCCTTACTTAACAATAATCTTTGATGTTCAGACAGCCTGCCCTCTTTGTTGCAAAGTTGTATATAGCCTGACTCCCTCTCTCTGGCCTTCTACAGCAGTTTAAGAAGAGGTGGCAAGAATACATAGAAGAACTATACAAAAAAGGTCTTAATGACCTGGATAACCACACAATGGTGTGGTCACTCGCCTCGAGCCAGACATCCTGGAGTGTGAAGTCAAGTGGGGCATAGGAAACATTACTATGAACAAACCTAGTGGTGGTCATGGAATTCCAGCTGAACTATTTCAAATCCTAAAAGATATGACAATGTTAAAGTGTAGCATTCAGTATGCCAGCAAATTTGGAAAACTCAGCAGTGACCAAAGGACTGGAAAAGATCAGTTTTCTTTCCAATCCCAAAGGAGAAAAATGGCAAAGAATGTTCAAACTACCGCACAACTGTGTTCATTTCACATGCTAGCAAGGTAACGTTCAAAATCCTTCAAGCTAGGCTTCAACAGTATGTGAATTGAGAACTTCCAGATGTTCAAGCCTGATTTAGAAAAGGCAGAGGAACCAGAGATCAAATTGCAAACACCCATTGGATCATAGAAAAAGCAAGAAAATTCCAGAAAAATATCTACTTCTGCTTAATTGACAATGCTAAAGCCTTTGACTGTGTGGATCACAACAAACTGTGGAAAATTCTTCAAGAGATGGGAATACCAAACCACCTTACCTGTCTCCTGAGAAACCTGTATGCAGGTCAAAAAGCAACAGTTTGAATTGGACATAGGACAATGGACTGGTTCAAAATTGCGAAAGGAGTAAGAAAAGGCTGTATATTGTCACCCTGCTTACTTAATTTATTTGCAGATTACATCATGCGAAATATCAGGCTGGATGAATCACAAGCTGGAATCCAGATTGCAGGAAGATTTGTTAACAACCTCAGATAGCCAGATGATTCCACTCTAATGACAGAAAGTGAAGATAGACTAAAGAGCCTCTTGATGAAGGTGAAAGAGGAGAGTGAAAAAGCTGGCTTAAAATTCAACATTCAAAAAATGAAGATCGTGGCATCCAGTCCTATCACTTCATGCCAAATAGTTGGGGGAAAAGTAGAAACAGTGTCATATTTTATTTTCTTGGGCTCCAAAATCACTGCAGATGATGACTGCAGCTATGAAATTAAAAGATGCTTACTTCTTGGAAGAAAAGCTATGACAAACCTAGACAGTGTGTTGAAAAGCAGAGACATCACTTTGCCAACAAACGTCTGTAGAGTCAAAACTATGGTTTTTCCAGTAGTCATGCATGGATGTGAGAGTTGGACCATAAATCAGGCGGAGTGCCAAAGAACTGATGCTTTTAAACTGTGGTGCTGAGACGATTCAAGAGTCCCTTGGACTGCAAGGAAATCAAACCAGTCAATTCTGAAAGAAATCAACCCTGAATATTCATTGGAAGGACTGCTGCTAAAGCTGAAGCTCCAATACTTTTGCCACCTGATACAAAGAACCAACTCATTGGAAAAGACTCTGATGCCGGGAAAGATTGAGGGTAGGAGGAAAACAGGGCAATAGAGGATAAGATGATTGGATGGCATCACTGACTCAGTGGACATGAGTTTGAGCTAACTCAGAGATGGTGAACAGGGAAACCTGGCATGCTCCAGTTCTAGTGTTGCAAAGAGCAGAATGTGACTTATCGACTGAACAACTGAGATGCTGCCTCTGGGGTCAGAGTCGTTAACATTCCCACCAAATAAAATAACTCCCTACTTTCTGGTTGTGACTAATGTTTTAGTCAACAGACTTTTACATATTAACTTTGCATACAGTTCCCTTCTGGATTCATCTATTAATAATTTATCTATTGAGTTCATAATCATATCAAGCATTCTTCCATTTAAACTTCTGTATCTTTTAACTTATTTTTTTAATCTTAATGTACTGTCCAAATCTGCTGCTGCTTCTGCTGTCACTTCAGTCATGTCCAACTCTGTGTGACCCCATAGATGGAAGCCCACCAGGCTCCCCCGTCCCTGGGATTCTCCAGGCAAGAACACTGGAGTGGGTTGCCATTTCCTTCTCCAAAGTGTGAAAGTGAAAAGTGAAAGTGAAGTCGCTCAGTCATGTCCGACCCTTAGGGACCCCACGGACTGCAGCCTACCAGGCTCCTCCATCCATGGGATTTTCCAGGCAAGAGTACTGGAGTGGCTTGCCATTGCCTCCTCCGCCAAATCTGCTAGTACCATGTTAAATAAAAGTGGTGAGAGTGAAAATTCTTTGTGATCTTAAAGAATTCTTTCCATATTTTGTAATAAAGTAGATAGGTTATTCATTTTTGTGCAGCTATTCTTCATCAAATGAAGAAGCACCTTTCCAATCTCAGTTTACACATTTTTTAAAACATCATGAATCATTAAATTTTATCTACTTTTTTCTGCATCTATTGACACAGTTTCTCTCCTTTATCTAATCAATACTGTCAATTATACTGTTTTTTTCTGTCAAATCAACACTGAACTCCTATGATAAAAGCTAATTTTACCATTTTTATAGATTATGGATTCTGACTATTCATGTTTTGGTTAGGAACTTGCATCGATTTTCATGAGTGAGTTTGGGCAGAAATTTCCTTTTTCATGCCTCCCTGATATTAAGCCACATAAAATTACTTGAGGAGTAGTCCTTATTATTTTGTTCTCTGTAAAGCTGTGTAAAATTGAAAAAAGTTTTAAGGTTCGAAATTTGATTTAACAAATTAAACAGAAATAAATAAAACCACTGTTTTCCTTATGGGAATAATTTTTTGGCTACTGATTCAATTGTTTTGATGTTCATATGATTTTTAACATTTTCCCCCTCAGTCAGTTTTATTAGTTTTTATTATTCTAGAAATTTTACTGTGAGTCCTCATAGTTGCGCTAACTTTGCAGAACAGACATTACCAGAACTACATGTAATAAATGAGTTCTTATGATTTTTGTTTGTTTTTTCATAAACATTTGCCCCTAACAATATATTTGGTTTATTCTTGACAATAGATATTCTTCTGGTATTATTCTATTGCCAAATCATTTGTATATGATGTGATTTATGGAATAAAAATTCAATTACAGTTTATCTTATTTACCTTTATAGCCATGCCATTCTCCACATATATAATACATTCTTAATTAATCCATTTAATCTGAGACTTAATTTGGAGGACATTAAGGATGAGGGAGAGAGTCTGACCTTTACTTTGAATAATTCTGAGGGATATAGAGCAAAGAAGTCAGAAATATAACCTCAGATATGCAGATGATACCACCCTTATGGCAGAAAGTGAAGAGGAACTCAAAAGCCTCTTGATGAAAGTGAAAGAGGAGACTGAAAAGTTTGGCTTGAAGCTCAACATTCAGAAAATGAAGATCATGGCATCTGGTCCCATCACTTCATGGGAAATAGATGGGGAAACAGTGTCAGACTTTATTTTTGGGGGCTCCAAAATCACTGCAGATGCTGATTGCAGCCAGGAAATTAAAAGACGCTTACTCTTTGGAAGGAAAGTTATGACCAACTTAGATAGCATATTAAAAAGCAGAGACATTACTTTGCCAACAAAGGTCCGTCTAGTCAAGGCTATGGTTTTTCCCGTGGTCATGTATGGATGTGAGAGTTGGACTGTGAAGAAAGCTGATCGCCGATGAATTGATGCTTTTGAACTGTGGTGCTGGAGAAGACTCTTGAGAGTCCCTTGGACTGCAAGGAGATCCAACCAGTCCATTCTAAAGGAGATCAATCCTGGGTGTTCATTGGAAGGACTGATGCTAAAGCTGAAACTCCAGTACTTTGGTCACCTCATGTGAAGAGTTGATTCACTGGAAAAGAGTCTGATGCTAGGAGGGATTGGGGGTGGGAGGAGACGGGGACGACAGAGAATGAGATGGCTGGATGGCATCACCGACTCGATGGACATGAGTTTGAATGAACTCTGGGAGTTGGTGATGGACAGGGAGGCCTGGTGTGCTGTGATTCAAGGGGTCGCAAAGAGTCGGACATGACTGAGCGACTGAACTGAACTGAACTGAAGGATGAGGGAGACAGTCTGACCTTTACTTTGAATAATTCTGAGGGATATAGAGCAAAGAATCAGAAATACAAATTATGTTGCTAAAAGGAGAGCTGCTGCTGCTGCTGCTGCGTCACTTCAGTCGTGTCCGACTCTGTGTGACCCCATAGACAGAAGCCCACCAGGCTGCCCCATCCCTGGGATTCTCCAGGCAAGAACACTGGAGTGGGTTGCCATTTCCTTCTCCAATGTGTGAAAGTGAAAAGTGAAAGTGAAGTCGCTCAGTCGTGTCCGACCCTTAGCGACCCCACGGACTGCAGCCCACCAGGCTGCTCCATCCATGGGATTTTCTAGGCAAGAGTACTGGAGTGGCTTGCCATTGCCTTCTCCGAAAAGGAGAGCAACTCATGCTTATTAGTGAAGTTTTAATTTTTTAACTAAGATGGAAATCATCTTTCAATTCTAACTTAAATCTCAACTCAAGAGTCATTTGTGAGAAATCTAATCAAAACTATTTTGTTGTTGTTGTTGTTAAAAATGTACCATTGATCACAAAATATCTGTGAAGTTCCTTTCATCTGACAAGAACTACCCTGTCATATAAATCTCAAATATCAATCTCCTTCAAATCCAAAGCTTTAATTAGGGATGTTAGAGGTAGAACTGTAAGTCAAGCAAGCACAGCAAAGAAATACCAGAGATTACTTTTAAAACCAGATGCTATTTTGTCAGCTGACTCATAATATGCAGCTTATACTAAACTATAGGTATTCTTGGCAACTACGACGAAACAATTTAAAAGCTCCTCTAAGCTAGAAACAGAAAAAGACAGTATACATGTTGTAGAAAATAAGCATTGTTTTATAAAGACCAAATTACACAAGATTAATTTAATAGCACTCAGAGACAGATTTGCAAACCTTACTGGTAATGGGGAACAGTTGATAGGCCAAGTCAGATTCTCAGGGCTCTTTACAAACAGAAAGAGAACTGGTTTTAGAGGCTGCACTATCTCTTTCAAACCACTAGGGTAACCGTAAAGAAATAACTATTTCAATGTTCCAATAGCACTTAGTTTACTAAAGCAGTAAATTATTCCAACTCTGAAATACCCAAACTGTTTCTCAATAGCTGTGTCCTGTAGCAAGTCAGCAGGACTCTGTGCTCTAGCACTTTACATTTATGCCTGGTTCCATGCTTACATGAATGCACTTTCACGAGAGCCCTGGGGGTGCCTGACTTAATTTTCTTTGAATGTCTACAATGCAAAGGGCAGGGAATTAACACTCGACTGTGACCACTGTGCTGAATGCTCACACATATATGAGAAAAAAAACATTTTCAAGGTTGCTGTTGAGGGATTAACTCTTAGTTGAGATTGTAACCCAGTGGGACTCCATGGGACCTTCTCAGGACAGAGTCCTTCCCCATGTCATTTGCTGGTCTTTTATTCCTAGAAAACCTGTAGTCTCCCAGGCCTCCTGAGTCATAAAAGCCTGGCTCAAGAATTAATAATAAAGTCCAGAACAACAACAACAAAAAAAGAAATTAATGATTGAAGGAATTGAACATGTAGTGACAAAAATAGTTGGTCCAGGAGAACTGGTAAGAATTTAAATAAACCTTATGTATGACAGCCATAGAATATTTAGTTCCTACCTAAAGCACTTAGATAAGAGTAAACTAATAAACTAATGTACATTCCCTGAGTTGTTTTACAGATGCTAAAACCTCCATCAAATTGAAGAAGCTAACTACTTGATGACCATGAGCACATTGCCCCCTACTGAAACCTGAGGACTGATAATGTCAACACTGCCCTGTTATCTCACCATCAACCAACCAGAGAACTGTGCACAAGCTGATCACATACCATGTGACATACACCCCCACCCCCACCCCCATCACTTTGCCTCTAAAAATGCTTTGAGGAGTTTGGGTCTTTTGAGCATCATGGGCTGCCTCACTCTCTTTGCCCAGTCCTTTTCAGCTCAAAACTCCGATGTTTCAGTTTGTTTGGCCTCACTGTGGGTTCAGCACACAAACTTGCCATAGACAACGAGATTATGGAAATTTTTTAAATGAGTAGTATAAAAATATGTTAACTTTTCCAGGCCTAATCTACTATCTACATACACAACTGTATCCACTTATGTATTCCTCATTATTCCAAAGAGGGACTGTAGTCAATAAAAATGTTTCTTAATATGAAAAGTATTCCTTTGCTAAACTGGCTAGTGCTCTTGAATTTAATTATGACCAGGCAGGTTTCTATGTTAGCAAAGTGTATCTCAAGTGAGAGCGGTTTTATTATTTGGGGTTAGGTTACCAAAACATAGGAAGATTGGCATGTGGCACCTTCATTAAAATAAAATATATACAACACATCTCCCATCTGTTATAAGTGAATTTATCACCAAGGAACTCGGAAAATGTTTGAAAATTGGTTATACAAATATTTAGGGAAAGCTAATAGCATCTCATAAATACTTTTTTCATCTTAGAAATTAATATTAAAAAGGCAAAGGAAGGATTATATATCCAGAGCTTCCTGGTCATGGATGTAAATCAAATTCAGTATCTAAGCAGATATACTAGTTTCTTGACATACTATTTCTGTCAGATTCTGGCAATGGCTCTGATTCCAACAGCAATTACTGGGAAAGAATTTAGCCTCAACTATTTAGAAAAGTGACTTTACTAGATTTACAAACAAGGCCCTATAATTTTCCATTTCCTTAGCAAGATATTATATCAACCAAGCTAAGCATGTCATCATGACTGTAATTTACCTGATGTGACATGACAGTTAAGATGTACTGTGGTAATTTGTGAGAGCTTGCAGTATTATTGTAGTATCAAAAATTTATATGGTTCAGTTATTAAAGCAAATTGTTTCATTCATACTGAGATGTCTGACAGTAAACCATGTAGGGCTTCCACATTACATTAAAAAATGTCTTCCATATTCAAACAATTTGCACACTCTGTTACCATCATTTTGTTCATTGAATGGAAACTGAAGCACAGGCAAACACAGCTTTGTGATGTGAACATGATCTGTGCAGGATATGAAGTACTTCACTGTGGGTGGTTACAAGGAGCAGTCCAGACAGGATAAGGAAAGTTATCTTTGGGAAGCAACGCTACGAACAGGATGTCCAGACGCTTTGCTCGGATGCTATTTCATGTCCCATTTGCTTGCCTTCCGTCAGTTTGATTTTCAGCCAACAGAAAGAAAAAGCATATGGGCAAAACCGAAATGATGGAAAATATGGCAAAGAATATTCTGTTTTAAAAAAACTACCTATAAGCAAACTTCACTGTGGTAAGAAAAGTAAGACCTCTGAAACTCATCCAATTTTGATCCGTGGTTCTTCTCTAAATTCCTCAGAGCAGTTGGAAAAAAAGACAGCTTCTGGGTTTTTTTGTTTGTTTGTTTTTTGGCAATTTTAAGCTATAGACATTCGAGTCCTATGTGCTATTTTATTCTTGTCAGGTATTCAGGATGAATATTTATTCTAAAAATTCTAATATTCTAAAAATAGAATATTTAGGAATATTCTATTCCTAAATAGAATAGGATAGAATGACCTCTTGTTGGAAAGGGCTTTTAAATAACAGTTTAATTAGATTTTTATTACAGCTGGAAAATTTTATGCACCATACATTGTCTCTTTAAAAAAATACATATTCATTGAAAAATGTGTTTTACTCATTTACACATTCTTCATAATGGTATTCAGAGGCCTGTAAAAATAAGAAACAGGCCAAAAGTTATGTTTCAATCATATAAAACCTCTAGTTTCCATTCATATGAACTAGCAAGATTTTCTGTCTTAATGCTCACACACCACTAATTATTAAAATATTTTTATTTAATCATGAAGATTTTTTCCAAAGTAAGCTATATAGTTGAAAACTAGTCTTAAATAGCATCAATTTGCTAAAGGATTTTTCTGGGACTGTCACAATTTCTGGTGTGATCAGGTTATTTAATTATGACAAGGTATTAAGTTCCACAGATTAAGCAAGTATTCTCATTTCAATATCAAATTTTGTTTCCAATGAATTGTTAAGCAAAATAAAATAAAATGATAAAAGCCAAGGAACCCATCCAGTTAGAGTTAATTCACAACAGAGGGGAAGAAAGAAGCACCTTCATCTCTGAAAGTGCTGCATTTGTTTATCTGTGTGTGTGTTTTTATATGTGTGTCAGTGGGCTTGAAAACAAACATGTGCTTTCAATCTAGCTCTTCTTTTATGGTAGTTCCCTTCCAGAGCTGCAGGAAATATGGTGTTTATTATAAGCTTCATGGCAAGTATTAAATTAGTTACGTAATAAATTTCATTTCCAATTAACATTCCGGCAAGGTAGAGAAAGTAGCTCTCCTGAATACGTTTTGAAATGAAATAGAAACAGATGAGAAAGACTTCAGTAAGTATTCCACCACAAACAACTCTAGAAAAACAGCTATTTCAAGTAAACATGACACAGTTTCTTTCAATATCTACAATCTGTTTTGGAAAAAAAAAAATCTAAAGGCTTCTTTGCTTTATTTGTTTTTTCAAAGTGTTGACACAGGATAGCAACTATATAGAACTGTGACATGGGGATGGAACCACCCATGGGGCAGGGTGGGAAAGTCCAACTTAATCTGATTCAGTTGGTTCCAGCAATCCAATCAGTATATATTTAATCTCATCTTCCTTTAAAGGACTTCCCTGGTGGCTCAGACAGTGAAGCACCTGCCTACAATGTGGGAGACCCAGGTTCGATCCCTGGATCGGGAAGATCCTCTGGAGAAGGAAATGGCAACCCACTCCAGTACTCTTGCCTGGAAACTCCCATGGATAGAGGAGCATGGTACGCTACAGTCCATGGGGTCGCAAAGAGTCGGACGCGACTGAGTGACTTCACTCACTCCTTTAAAGAAAGACTATATAAAATCCATTCTCCTTATTGATCAATTGAAGCAATGCAGCAAGAAGCAAGCACTGTATGGACTCACCTTGTTTCCTAGGTAAGGTGCTGGTGCACTCCAGTAGTAGTTCTGGGGCAGGGCTCGGCGGGCCTCCACGCTGCTGATGCTGATCTGCTGAGGTGGGTCTGAGTCGTCCAGCTGGGGGGTCACTCGAATATGGCCGGAGAGGTCAGTCAGATACCAGCCACTCATGTCTTGTATCTTAAAGAAAACACACAATCATTGTCACTTAGGAAAAGAACCCAGACACTTCTCTTTCCTATTTCTGTAGTGTTGATATTTTGAAAATTAAAAACACAAAAACTAGGAACGCTTAGGAAAATATAAAAGTTGTGTATATCATTAAACATCTCATATGTTCTCACCATTATTTTTTTTTCTTGATGTTTCTAGGAGTTTGGATGATATTATAGTGTAATCTGTTTTTATTAATCCAGTGTGATTTTTAAAAATTATGATTTAAAATACTACAATCTTAAAAAGTCATTTAAAATCACACATAATTTTGTATAAATTATCAAATAGTTTGAAGTTTGAATTTTGCATTTTTCTCTCCACTATTGCTTTCCTGTTTCTTATGGAAACAATTATTTCAAAAGGTATCATATATGCATTTGTAAAGAAGAGGAAGAAAAGAGATAAGATATGAAAGGTAGATTTTCATTTACCAGTTCTTTCCTTTTCATATATTTAAATTTCAACTTGAGGCTACAGGATAGTTGAAAATACCAGCTCCCAATACTGTTCCTATTCCTTTCCATGGGGTCAGAAGTGCTATAAGAACTCCTGGTGTTGATCCTTGGCCCAGAAAAGGAAGGAACATTTAAGGAGGAATTAGGGAAAGATGACTTGCTTTGACATGTTTATTCTCCAGCTACCTGTGGCACACAGCTACAATTCTAAATTTAAACCATCCTATCTAGTTCAGGATATAACACTGGATACAGAGGTTTGTGGCTACCAGGGACCCACTAGTTATGTGTGAGCTGCTTGGCGTTGTGGGTAATGGGTAGCAGAATTGGTAATGGTGATCACATATGGATGAAATATTTTTAAAATTTCTTCATGGAGAGGTCATTTGATTCTGTATCTTCTAAAGCTGTGGAACTGCTGGGACTGCCTTTGTCAAAAGAGAGAGATTCAGTAAAAGTTTATTGGACAGAAAAGCAGCAAAGCATACTATTACTCTTCCCTTCCCAACATCATTCATCAGACCTCCGAGGAGAGCCCAGTGAGATTCAGAGAAAGTTCTTTCCAGAAAAACTCCTGAAATGCAAATATCAGTGAACCTAGTTTCTGAAGTACAAGGCTGAATGCTACTTCTGCTCCTCTGCTAACCATAAAACTTTTGTACATTAATGGAACAGTCTAGAGGGTGAAGTTAGACTAGCTGTTCATTTGCCGTTGGTTCTACAAAATCTGTTCCACAAGCATACTTGATAAAGTATGCACAGGTTCATTTAGGTACGAAGAGTACAATCAGAAAGTACTCATAATATTTCAGACTTAAAAGCAACACAAGTAGAGAAAATTTTCATAGCTGTATTAAGGATTAGTTAGCTGATTAAAGCTGAAAGGCAGTAGTGTTTGGAATTCAGTTTTACTAAAATAGCGATCTTTGTAAAGTCCAACTCTAATCACAACACCCCCTGCTAAAATCCTTCAGTTACTTACTCTCTGTCAGGAAGCATAACAGGAGGCTTCCTGTGTGCTGCTTTGGATCTGTCAGGAATTCTCTGTTCCTTATTAATTCCTGGATATTCAGGAATTAAGAGGAAAGGCAAGCCTCTCCCAGGGGCTGAGGAATCCAGGCATTTCCTTCGTTAGTTTTTCTATACGGTAATAAGTACCCTCTTCCTTTTTATGAACCATATGGTAAAAGTGATTATTTACAACTCTCTTTCTTTCATATGGATGACCTCAAGTTTCCTTGATAACTTGCAAGTTTTGATTTTATCTCTGCTGAAAATAGCTATCTTGTAAGACAGTATAAATACCTACACAAAGTTGAATAAAACACCTTTGCTCCATCAGAGCTTTGGTCCCCGTGTCTTGGTTTCTCTCTCTCTCTCCCTGTCTCTCTTTTTCAGGCTAATTCCTGGAGCATAGAGGCTCTCTGTGTTCACTTTCCTGCCCGGGCTTCTAAGACCCTCTCGAGAAGGTGCTCTGTGCCTTCACCCCATTGAGAGGGCGGCTGAGGCCTTTGTGAACAGAGCAAGCCCTGTGCCAGGGGCTTTACTGGCTTTCTGCGTAAACCAAGGAATATCAGCCTCTTTCTCTCTCCTTTACTTTGTCATCGGTCAACTCCAGACCACCAGGTTCCGGTCCATTAAAGGACCTCAACAACTCTCCAAGGATAAGAGCTCAACTTCTTAGTAAACTCAACCATGTATGTCTAGTTTCTCATTCCCTCTGTAGGTTTCTCCTTTCTCCAGCCTGTTTCCTTGTATTTTGTACTACTAAGTGCTGCCATACAAACTATTTGAAATTCCCTGAAGGTCCTCTTTCATAAGGAGACAAACAGCTGTCTGTGAAGGGATGACAAATCAATGAGTGTATGGCAGGCAAAGGAGGTAGGAGGGAAACATGTTTATGTTTATGGTAGAGAAAGAATATCCCAGGGCTTCCCTCATGGTTCAGTGGTAAAGAATCTGCCTGCAATACAGGAGACCTAGGTTTAATCCCTGGTTGGGAAGATTCTTTGGAGAATGAAATGGCAACCCACTCCACTCTTCTTCCCATGGACAGAGGACCCTGGCAGACAACAGTCCATGGAGTAACAAAAGTTGGACTAAGCCACCATCACCACAATTAAACATGTAAAAACTTGAACTTTTTCAAATCAATTAAGAATGAAGATACTATTCAAATTTAGTTTCTCCTTTTAACAAAGAAAGAGCTATGGCAACATCAAATCACAACTAAAGACTGGTAGGTAATAGGTATTATGTATATAGCCCTTAAAGGAATTTCTCTTAATGTGTATACCAAAAATGCTGGTGAATGCAATTCATAATATTCCTATCACAATCAGATGTCTTCTCTGTTGAATTGTCTGCCCTTGAGGCAAAAGCGGCATTAATTCCATCATTGCTTCACATACTAATCATGGACACTGAAAAGGCTACTATTGACTTATTATAAGAGGTTCCAGTTTACACACTGGTACCAAACCTTAAAGGCTTTGGTCAAAGAGACACAGCTAGTATTTGAAAGAAAATTCCATCACTTCTCCAGGATAAGTTTAAGTAGAAGCTCACTACAAGAAAAAAAAGTGAATTTCTTACAGAAGACAATGGCAAGAAGCCCCGTGGAGCAGCACACAGAATTCAAAGGCTATTGCTTACGTTGCCATAGGTCCAGTAGGAGCTTTGACATCTGTTTGAAACTCCTGAACAGAAGCACTCATCACAACCTTTATGATTATCCTCTTGCAAATTGAAGAACCCAAATTTGCAGCGACTACAGTCTCCTCCTTCAACATTTTCCTGTAAACAGAGAAGTAGGTTATTAACACATGTGCCCTTCAAAATAGAACATTGTAGCTATTTCTGCTTAAGAAAAATATAAGCTGTATATTCATCATGTTACCTTTCAACTTTATTTAATGTACACTCATATTTTTAAAAATCTCAAAAACTTCTTATCAACTATATGCTGTCCTAACCACACTAATAGGAAATAATGTTTGATTCTAATCTACTGCACCAAGTTACAATTTGATCTTCATTTTGTCCAGAGTAGAATAACTGTCATGATAAATCCAGCAATAATTTAGACATTTGGTTCGGTGTTTATCATTCTGTGTTGTTGAACTGCTTCCACTTAGAACACATGATACATGATAAAATAAAATATACATAGATGTAGAATAGAACATTGACATTATACAGATGGTAAAATATTTTTCACACCACACATGAAAAATACAAATCCTTGAAGCGAGCCTAAGAATGAGACAAGTAGAGAAACTAGGCAAATAGTCACACTATTTCCCTGATGAGATACAGTAGGAAAGAAAGAAAGTTTTCCCTAGGTAATTTTCACAATGTTTCCTTTAACACAATGGTATAGTCAGTTAATCATAGAGCAACATTATGGGGAAAAAATAATTCTCATTCTGTGACTGCTCTCTAGATTAGCTTCATTAATCCTAGACTCAGTATACTGAAAAATTATTTGTTTATACATGGGACTCAAGCTGGAGAAAGTTGACTATATGATGAAAAACTGGGAAGGCAGTAATCTCTGTTAAAGAATGGTTAATCTTGACTAATGTCTTCTATATGAAAGTTCCCTGCTTTTCAGGAGATAGATTCATGGTAGTCACCACGTATGAATTTGCCCCACATTTTCCCTCTTCCTTGAATTCTCTTATTACTTCAATTCTGAATTTTCCTTTTCCTTAGAAAACTAACTTCTTTCTCAAATGTGTTCCCATAACCTCTGTCATTCTGTTATAGCCACAGAAAAGTACTGCTATATCTTCTAAGATCATTCACTCCTGTCATACCATAATCTGTTCAGATGTAGAATCCTGTCTTGCCTGCTTTTATTATACCCAAAATTGGAAGTGTTTCTGGTACAACACTGAATACTAGCTTAATAAAACTTTATTAAGTTTAAATAAATCTTTTGGTGGTCATATTTTTCATGTACAGAAAAGTGCTGTACACCTAGTAGATGTTTCATAAAAACATGTTTTTATGAAATAAAAATATGAGAATATAGGGGGAAAGATAAAAGAAGAACAACAGCATGAAAAATAGAGAAATTTATAAAAATAAACAAATATTCTCCTGATATCCAAGAGAATAATATATTTAAAATTAAGTTTTGGGCTTAATTTCTATGTGTTACTTACCACCTCAACCATTTCTAGAGTGTCTCTAGATATGTTTCACATGTCAAACTTCAGCCTCCCAATATGCACATAAATTTAATTATTGCACTGATATTCCTGCTAGTATTCTCGCTATTTCTAAGGTAAATTTCAGATATTTTGAGATGATCAGTTCAGTTCAGTCGCTCAGTCGTGTCTGACTCTTTGTGACCCCATGAATCACAGCACGACGTCAACAAAACTAATCTAACTAATTTCAGACCTAAGATGGCAAATATATCCCCAAAGTCCTGAACCTGAGAGCATCTTCAGAAAAGGACACAGGCAGGAAAGATGGAACATATCAATAATGATAATTTAGCTTATCTCACTAAGGACACAGTACAGCTGTTCTGTACACTGTGTTCTTATGTGCTTGGTCTAATTTACTTTCATTTACTCTAATTTGAAAGCTTATAATACCACTTTCCTGAAATTCATACTGAGCCTAAAATTAGAAACTTTCAGACATTTACATTTTTGTTAGTTATATTTTAGCCTAGCAATATGACCTTGAAAAGTAATGATTAAATAATTGCAATATTCAATTTAATAAACCAAAGCATCACATTATGGTAGAAATTCTAGGTACTATAAAGATGAGTGAGTCAAGATCTGTCTTTAAAAGCCAACATCTAGAGTTGAGTAAAAAGATACATTTACAATCAACATAATGCAAGGTAGAACATGAAAAGAAGATATCAGAAATAAATTATAAGAACACAGAGGATAAAGGGCTGATTTCTGCTATGAAGTTTTGAGGAGGCTTTATGACAAGAGTGGAATTTGACCTAAGCCTTTGAGCATGGTTTAAAAATTCATCCTGATGGAGGGAATAGAAGAGAGATCTTGTTAGCAAAAACAATAGGAGTAAGAAATAATTCAAAGCTTAGAAGTTTCATTCAGTATTTATTCTTTAAAAAGCTATATTGAATATTTCCCTTACGCTAGGATCTTAATTTGGTGCCGGGTTCAAGAGCCCCTAACTTCATGTAATAAACTTTTAAGAGATAGGATCTTATCCCATAGGAACTGGTGAAAAGTCATTAAAAGGTATTCCGTAGGAGATAAATCAACACAACTATACTTGAGGTGTTTAACCTGGCAATAGTAAGTAAAGTATCCATGAGACACTAGAACAAAGAAAATTTTCAACATCATAAGGTGTTCAGTTCAGTTCAGTTCAGTCGCTCAGTCGTGTACGACTCTCTGCGACACCATGAATCACAGCACACCAGGTCTCCCTGTCCATCACCAACTCCCGGAGTTCACTCAGACTCATGTCCATCGAGTCGGTGATGCCATCCAGCCATCTCATTCTCTGTCGTCCCCTTCTCCTCCCGCCCCCAACCTTTCCCAGCATCAGTCTTTTCCAGTGAGTCAACTCGTTGCATAAGGTGTAGTAAAGGATTAATTCAATAGTCTTAGAGTTTTCAAACCTTGTACATTCTAAATTGAAAAGACTGTCCTTTGACCAGCTCCTGGCACATAACCACTAAACCCTTAGAATATCTTGCCTGATAAGAATGCCTTTGTATAACCAAACCAGCAGTCATATGAGATATTTTATGCCAATGATATGATTTATGGTAAAAAGCTAGTTTTATCTGGGGTCCTTGCCATTATGTATCAGTTTGACCTGGGGTAGTTGAGACTGAGTAGACAAAGTCAGTCATATGAGTACTCCATATCTACTTAATGTGACCCCCAATACAAACCTTGACAACCAAGGTCCGTCTAGTCAAGGCTATGGTTTTCCCAGTGGTCATGTATGGATGTGAGAGGTGGACTGTGAAGAAGGCTGATCGCTGAAGAATTGATGCTTTTGAACTGTGGTGCTGGAGAAGACTCTTGAGAGTCCCTTGGACTGCAAGGAGATCCAACCAGTCCATTCTAAAGGAGATCAACCCTGGGTGTTCATTGGAAGGACTGATGCTGAGGCTGAAACTCCAATACTTTGGCCACCTCATGCGACGAGTTGACTCACTGGAAAAGAGTCTGATGCTGGGAGGGATTGGGGGCGGGAGGAGATGGGGATGACAGAGAATGAGATGGCTGGATGGCATCACTGACTCGATGGACATGAGTTTGGGTGAACTCCGGGAGTTGGTGATGGACAGGGAGGCCTGGCGTGCTGTGATTCATGGGGTCGCAAAGAGTCGGACATGACTGAGTGACTGAACTGAACTGAACAAACCTTGAACACTAAGACTTCAATGAGTTTTCCTGGTTGATAATAACTCACATGTGTTGTAAAACCGTGTTGTTAGGAGAATTAACCACTCTCTGTATGATTCTACTGGGAGAAGATAACTGGAAGTTTGTGCTTGGTCTCTCCTTGATTCTCTCCTATGCACCTGTTGTTGCATACAAAAGGATACAGGATTTTGACCTGTATCCTTCTCACTTTATCTTTTTAATTTTTTTTTGTCTGCACTGTGCACAGCTGGGATCTTAGTTTCCCAACCAGGGATTGAACCTTTTCCCCCTGAATTGAAAGTGTGGAGTCTTAACCATTGGACCACTGATCCCCTTTTTTACTTTAATAAACCATGACTATAACAATTTTTCAAAGTTATGAATCTTTCTAGTGAACCATTCAAAATGAGTATGGTTTTTACCAACACAACATGGTAAGGATAGTAGGATATCTATACCTATAAAAACAGGTTAACCAACTGTCAGTTTTACTTTGTTTATTGTGACAAATCTTGAGGCAAAATATTTGAGATCCTGCTACAGCTTCTAAATCTGTACACTAATTCACTTCTGTGAATCCTACACTCAATTCACTTCAACTCACTTCAAAACAATTATCAGCTCTAAGTCTGCATGTACCTTATATAATATTGCATAGTACCCCAGCGTGAAACCACAACTTTAAGTTTCTAGACTTCATTTTTAGTCCTGAGTCTGCTGCTGCTAAGTCACTTCAGTCATGTCCGACTCTGTGTGATCCCACAGACGGAAGCCCACCAGGCTCCCCTGTCCCTGGGATTCTCCAGGCAAGAACACTGGAGTGGGTTGCCATTTCCTTCTCCAATGCATGAAAGGAAAAAGTGAAAGTGAAGTCGCTCAGTTGTGTTCAACTCTTAGCAACCCCATGGATTGCAGCCTATCAGGCTCCTCCATCCATGGGATTTTCCAGACAAGAGTACTGGAGTGGGGTGTCATTGCCTTCTCCAAGTCCTGAGTCTATACCATATTTTTTCTTTATTGAGTGTAGTTCCTAATCGATTGAGTTAGAATCACTCAACAGAAAAGTCCTTGGTTCTGAATATTCTCAACTTCTACTACAGTTGAATATTAAGTCAATACTAAATATAGTAAATATCGGTTCAGTTGAGTCAGTCAGTCATGTCAGACTCTTTGCGACCCTATGGACTGCAGCATGCCAGGTTTCCCTGTCCTTTACCAACCTGCAGAGCTTGTTCAAAATCATGTCCACACACTCCATAATGCCATCCAAACATCTCATTCTCTGTCGTCCCCTTCTCCTCCTGCCCTCAATCTTTCCAAGCATCAGGATCTGTTCCAGTGAGTCAGTTCTCCACATCACATGGCCAAAGTATTGGAGTTTCAGTTTCAGCATCAGTCCTTCCGATGAATACTCAGGACTGATTTCCTTTAGAATGGAATGCTTGGATTTCCTTGCATTCGAAGGGACTCTCAAGCGTCTTCTCCAACACCACAGTTCAAAAGCATCAATTCTTCGGCACTCAGCTTTCTTTATTGTCCAACTTTCACATCCATACATGACTACTGGAAAAAACCATAGCTTTGACTAGAAGGACTTACGGTCAGCAAAGTAATGTCTCTGCTTTTTAATATGCTGTCTAGGCTGGTCATAGCTTTTCTTTGAAGAAGCAAACGTCTTTTAATTTCATGGCTGCAGTCACCATCTGCAGTGATTTGGGAGCCCAAGAAAATAAAATCTTTCACTGTTGCCATTGTTTCCCCATCTATTTGCCATGAAGTGATAGGACCGGATGCCATGATCTTAGTTTTCTGAATGCTGAGTTTTAAGCTTGCTTTTGCACTCTCCTTTTTCACTTTAATCAAGAGGCTCTTTAGTTCCTCTTCACTTTCTGTTGTAAGGGTAGTGTCATCTGCATATCTGAAGTTATTGATATTTATCCCGGCAATCTTGATTCCAGCTTGTTCTTCATCCAGTCTGGCATTTCTCATGATGTACTATGCATATAAGTTAAATAAACAGGGAGACAATATACAGCCTTGACATACTCCTTTCCTAATTTGGAACCATTTCGTTCCATGTCTGGTTCTAACTGTTGCTTCTTGACCTGCATACAGATTTGTCAGGAGGCAGGTCAGGTGGTTTGATATTCCCATCTCTTTAAGAATTTTTCACAGTTTGTTGTGATCTGTACAGTCAAGGCTTTGGCGTAGTCAATAAAGCAGAAGTAAATGCTTTTCTAGAAATCTCTTGCTTTTTGTATGATCAAATGGATGTTGGCAATTTGATCCATTGGTGGATATAATAATTCTTATGTGTGTGTTCTTATGGACTGGTTAAAGAGCCTCTTGATGCTGCTAAGAAAATAATGAATCAGGGAGAACATCTTTTTAGCTCCTCACTAGCACTCTGCTTTCTGATATGTATGGATGTAATTAGTACATCAGATTCTACTTCCTTTTTAGCTTTCTAATCTCTCTTAAGAGAGTGCATATCTAAGTAATTTCTTATTTAAGGACTCCAGAATTTTCTTTAAAAAGATACTAGTTTTAAAACAGTGCTTACTAGAAAACATTCAGTTCAGTTCAGTTCAGTCGCTCAGTCGTGTCCGACTCTTTGCGACCCCATGAACCACAGCATGCCAGGCCTCCCTGTCCATCACTCCCGGAGTTCACCCAAACTCACGTCCATCGAGTCGGTGATGCCATCCAGCCATCTCATCCTCTGTCGTCCCTTTCTCCTCCTGCCCCCAATCCCTCCCAGCATCAGGGTCTTTTCCAGTGAGTCAACTCTTCGCATGAGTTGGGCCAAAGTACTGGAGTTTCAGCTTCAACATCAGTCCTTCCAATGAACACCCAGGACTGGCTCCTTTAGGATGGACTGGTTGGATCTCCTTGCAGTCCAAGGGACTCTCAAGAGTACTTCTCCAACACCACAGTTCAAAAGCATCAATTCTTTGGTTCTCAACTTTCTTCACAGTCCAACTCTCACATCTATACAGGGCCACTGGAAAAACCATAACCTTGACTAGATGGACCTTTGTTGGCAAAATAATGTCTCTGCTTTTTAATACGCTATCTAGGTTGGTCATAACTTTCTTTCCAAGGAGTAAGCATCTTAATTTCATGGCTGCAATCACCATCTGCAGTGATTTTGGAGCCCAAAAAAATGAAGTCTGACACTATTTCCACTCTATGATCTTTAGAGTGGCATAATTCAAACATAGAAGCATGGTGCTCCAGGACTTTTATTACACCTCACAGAGACAGAGGTTCTCCACTTTCTAGTAGTTTTCTAATACACATGATCCTGGAATCTTGGGTCTCAATTCTTTTTATGTGTTCCCAGGTACATAACTGCTTTTTCAAAATTTCTCTAGGAGTCATCAAAAACTATATTCCATGAAGCAACCCCTGATTGTATTCCTAATTCATTTTCAGCTTGAGAATGAACTATCTGCTTTATGGGTAGGTTCTTTGAGCATTTTAATTTCCTTTGCTATCAATATTAAATTATTAATAAATGATCTGTATATCACTTCTCACTGTTCCTTTATTCTCTGTTTTTACTCACTCATTCATCAAATCATAGGTGACATACTACATACAAGGCATTATATGAAATGCCAAGGAGAATATATAAAATGTCCTCAAGAGAATTACAGCAAAGGAAGTAAGAACGTGGACCAGTAAGTATAATACAAAGCACAAGGGAATTACTCTCTTAAGAGGGGTATTGAGTACATGCTCTGGATCTGACACTAGATTTATGACCACAGTTTTCCAACCTACTGAAGAAAAATAAGACAGAAAAGCCACAAGGTTGAAAGAAAAAAATGTAATATATCCTAAGGTTTGCATCATCAGATTAAAACGGGCCACTGCAGCACTGTTCTCTTTAATTAGAATGTTTACAGATATAAGAATGTCTACGTAGGTTTTTTTTTTTTAAGTCAATCAATCCAAACAATAAAACCATCATTTATGTTCTTTTTTGCCACTTATATTATTGAGATATTCAAGGAAAATACTTTATCTTCTTATGTGTCACCATCCAACTCAGTCTCTAAA
This sequence comes from Moschus berezovskii, assembly GCF_049115385.1. Lineage (NCBI taxonomy): Eukaryota > Metazoa > Chordata > Mammalia > Artiodactyla > Moschidae > Moschus > Moschus berezovskii. The sequence continues at coordinate 74,420,154 of NC_142469.1, read as the reverse complement.
GCAGGGATGTCAAAAACTGATCTTAAATACCTGATAATGATGGTAAGAGTCTATGACTTTTAGCCCAAATACTAATTAGTCATTATGAGATTTTTCTCTTTTAGCTCTCTATACTGATCAACTTTAAAAAGAGTTATTAGCATATAATATAATAAAAATGTTAAAAGTCTTTTTAACTGTTTATCTAAACAAAATGGGGTCAAATCTTGTCTCTTGGCATTTCAAATGTACAGCTCTCATCAATCCAGTAATTTTAATATTTTATTTATTTAGAGTTCAATAGTATTCTTTCTAATTTCCAAATTAAATGGTGACTTTTTTACACATAGGCCTATGAACTAGGTAATTTCCAAAATATTCCACATATAATTTTCAGAGTGTTCCAGACTTTCACTCTAGAGATTAACATTTCCTTATATCATCTTATTTTCCTAAAAGCAAATATTCTAGCTTTTTCATTTCTAAAGCATTATTCCAGTTGGTTATATTAACAAAAATTAAACAGGAATTAATAATAGTCAATTATTTTTTCACTGTCAAAAATTAATCCACATAGCATATATTTTTATTCTCTTACATAGTTTGATAATAAAAAGTGTCACTTCAGACCCATGGTTCTCAACCTAGTTTTCATTATCTTGTCCCTAAGGAACCTCTTAGTCATTTTTTTCTAATCATCACCACAATGAAATTTTAATTCTACAGATATATTGTATGCGTTAATGCACTGCGTGAATATGTTTGCCTTCTACATAAAATGGATATATTTTGCCCCTCAAGAACAAATTTTCATCTCCTTAGGGAGAAATATGTGCTTTACAATGTATATTTCTGTTGAACATATTTAGCTGAGTATCTAATTAGATATTTTGTGACCTACCCTACAAAAAGTATGTAATAACTGTCCCTTTTTATTTAGTATTCTTTTTTTCCTAAAAATAAAGCTGAATTAGAAAAATATGACTAGATCTTTTTTTCTTGAAGTTAGAGGCTGTTGGTTTGACATCAGTTTTCTTTTTGCTATAGTTTCCTCAGCACAGTTTCTCTCTAGAGAAATAGAGTCATAATAGTTTCCCTGTATTCTTTCTCATGAAGTTACCTTCTTACAAATTAGGGACAACTTCAACAGTACATGTTTATCTGTGATTGTTAGCCAACTGGGAATTCTACTGACGAAGTTACCAGGAATATCTCCAGTGAAATTTAAGTTATTTTTTTGTGATAATTTCTTCAGAAAAATTTGCAGCCATGACTGTAGGTTGGGGTGTTTGTAGTCAATTAAAGCTTTCCCTCTCTTATGGCCTTCATTCTAATGCATCCTAGTATTAAAAGAAGTTAACAAAAGAAGGATAATTAGATAATTAGCAGTATTTGTTGAGTGTTTACTCTTTAAATACACTGTTCTAAGGCTAAATAATACTTGGTAGATTAGAAAAAGAGATGAAAATCAATGAAAATTAGTTCTCAATATTTTACAACCTTAACTTTCAATATAAAAAGACAATTAACATATGAGTTTTGAACTATAACTGTCACAGAAGACAAATTATGGCATAGACTTTTTATGCTAAAAATTTTACATTTGGAATTTAGATTTGGGGTCAAATATATAAATTGAATGCCTTTTGTAAAAATGCCCTGGGTTTGAACCTAACAAGAAAGTAAGATAAACATTCCTGTACATAAATGGAAAAGAGGTGGGAAATCCAGACCAATAAAAATATTAGCATACACTTTAAAAATCCCATTGGGGAAAAGAATGGAAACTTATCTCTACTTATAAAAATATATAAACAAGAGATAAACCAGCAGGCATTTATGATTATACTTTATATTTTGTACAGGGTTTCAATGTTACAATTACAACTATAGAGAATTAGGCAAGAAAGATTCAATATCATTTTATGGATTAAGAAATATGAATCAGTTTAAGCAACTGTCAAAGCTTCACACTTCTTTTTAGTTTTCTCCTTTCCTTCTTTTTTATGTATGAGTCACTGTGTTATCTTATTTTTTAATGATGAAGAAAATACATAGAATTAATGTCATCACAGAGGTTAAATGTTAAATGTTAGATGTTAAATGGATTGTAAATCGTGAAAAGATAATCAAGGAAAAAGATGACAAGTGACTACGGCAGAAGAATAATTTTCATTGGGGGATAGTGGATAGTTTACTGAGAAATGTAACTAAGCCTTGAAAACTGCCTATGTAAGCAAAGGGAAAAGGTCAGAGTGAAGTTTTCCAAGCAGTCTGAATAGAATCTGTAAAACTCCAGAGTTAAAAAGAGCTTGGTGACTCAAGAAATTTAAGCAGGCTAGGAGACAGGCTGAAGCTCAAGAATATTCTGGAGAGGTAAATCAAGGTCAGATCATTTTGTGTGCCAGTAAGAAGTTAACGAAAAGTACAGTAAAAAAAAAAAAAAAAAAAGCAAAACAAGATAAAAATACAGACTTTGATTTCCAGTCTTTTACTTTACTATTTGTCTATTATGACTTTGATAAAAATAAAAACACGTTTCTACCTAGATCAAGGTCCATTTATATTATTTATCAGAACCTGCAATTCAATTCACTTTGAATAGAGAATATGATACTAAACTTCAAAAGAGCCAAATTTTAGCATGTAGTACTCAAAATAAATGCCAAGAGTCAGAAGAGCATTTAAATTTAATTGACTTGTCATATATCTGAAATTAGCTTGTCTCTTGTAATATACTAGGAGAGACATTTTAAACATGTTAATAATACATAAAATTAGTAAATATTTTTGTGTCTTGAGTTACATTGCTTTCATATTTTGAAATATAATTGGGATGGTGTTCAGTAATATCATTATCTAAACAAGGATATAACAGAAAATCTTACGTGTAGACATTACAGTATTTGATATTGTATTAAGCTAAAAATTGCTTTTATATCTTTTTAAATTAGGAAATATTTTTATTCCCTTCAATTAGAGAAACTTTAACTCTAGAATTACTTCAAAGCATTAGAAAAGTACATATGATAACTATCCGTTACCCACAACCTAGAAGTTAAAAATACTAATATTTTCCCACGTGTATTTCAGCTATGTTCAGTCCGCTCAGTTGTGTCCAACTCTTTGTGACCCCATGGACTACAGCCTCCCAGGCTCCTCTGTCCATGAGATTTTCCAGGCAAGACTGTATGTACCCCTAAAAGCTAATGACTATTACTGGTAGTTAAAGAGAGCAAGTTTTTTTTTTTCCTATTTATTCTAGGAACTCTAGAATAGTTGAAAACTAGAAAACCAGATAATAGGAAAAAAATGTACAGATGAATGCCCCATCCACCCCCCAAAAACTGGTGAGTTAAATATCTAGATCTGAAATGGGATCAAAGTGGTGGAGCAGGTAGACTTGGAGCTCACCATAAACTCATCAAAAATATATCTACATGCAGAACAATTCTCACAAGAAAACTAATGGGAAACCAGCAAAAGATCTCTTATACAACCAAAACTGTAAGAAAGACCTCCACATAATCAGATAGAGTGGGGAAAAAAGGCATCAGGTCAGAACCTGCTCCCCTTGGAAAGATCTGGAAGAAAGAGAAGGGCCACACTGGTGACTCTCACCTGGGGGAGAAAGCATATTGATTCACTCTGTGCATCTCAGTCCTGGGGTCCTGCATGGAGGATACAAGCCCCCTTGCCTGCTGGAACAGATGGGCTGTGGAAACCTTGACTCTACTGGTGAGAAGCATTGGCTTGCTAACAGTTAAGAGCAGAGAGAGGTTTGCAATGGTGGCTGCCACTTTGCTGCACTTCCCAATCTGAAGGGGTGAATGCCCCAGCTCCACTCAACTCCACACTACAGCCTGGTGCAAGAACAAGGTAACGATTCAGTCTACTTGTTCAGAGACAGACCAGGGCACCTGGGGTATGATCTGGGCAGAGCTGAGATGACCATTGTCAATGCGTGCACCAGCTAGTGCCATAGGAACACACAGTGGCCAAGTGCTAAATCTGGGCAGAGAGGCTCTGGACAGGAGTATTCAGTGACTGGTTTTCCAGCAAGAATACATGAGCTCTGCTCACTCCACACCACAGCTTAGCACTAGATCTGGAGTAGACAGGTCCCAGGAATCTACCACAGAGGCAGCCCAGATCCTAGGCAGCAGCATAGCTACCTCATTTCCTACAGTTACAATTCCCCAACCCCAGCCCCACAATCACCCCAATGCCAAAACCAGGTAAAGATACCACAAGAAGAAAGTTATGGGCAAATATCCCTGATGAACATAGATACAAAAAATGCTCAGCAAAAAATCATAAGAGAATACTATGAACAGTTGTGAAAGTGTTAGTCACTCAGTCATGTCTGACTGTTTGCAGCTCCGTGGACTATAGCCCACCAGGTTCCTCTGCCTATGGAATTCTCCAGGCAAGAATACTGGAGTGGGCTATCATTTCCTTCTCAAGTTTGAACAGTTTTATGCTAACAAATTGCAGAAATGAACAGGTTTTTGAAACATACAGCTTATCAAAACTGAGTCAAGAAGAAATAGTTAACTTGAATAGATCATCACTAGAAGTGGAACAGAATCTGTAAAAAAAACAAAACAAAACACCTCTCTCCAAACAAGAGTTCAGAATTGGACAGCCTCATTGAGAAATCCTACCAAATGTACAATAAAGAATTTATCTTTCTCAAACTGTTCCAAAAAGTTGAAGAGGAGTAAACACTTCCAAATTTATTCTAGGAAGCCACCATCACCCTGACACCAAAACCAGACAAAGATAATACAAAAAAAGAAAATTACAGACCACTTTCTCTGAGGAAAGTGGACGCAAATATAGTCAACAAAACATCAAATCAAATCCAACAAGAGCCCAAGTAATATACTTCTGAAAGAATAAGAGGCAGGCTAGGATATGAGAGATGAAGCAAATTTTGGGAGGGGAAAACACTAGGAGAGGAGGAGGATACAGTAAGAGGGCAGAAGGAAAAGCTTTGAGCCTTGTCTGGCTCAAATTAGTACACATCATATCAGTGTATTTAAAATTTTTAAATTTCTATTTGTGTATTCATAGATTTTTTTTTTATGTTTTACATAAATGATCACTGCATTTGTTTTCTTTACTTCACCTGAAATTTATCAATGTTTTTACATGTAAGACCTATTTCACTCACTTGTTTCTTATATCAGATTATATGAATATATCACAATTTATTTTTCTTATCTATGGATATTTAGATTTTTTCCTAATTTACATAACAACAAGCAGGATTGTGCTGAACATCTTTCATATGCTTCTTTGTACATGTAGCATAAGATTCTTTAGGGTAAATGTCTAGAAACTGAGTTGCTGGCTGACAGGTTTTAAATACCTTTAATGATAATACTAGATAATGCCATGTTGGCCTAAGTTTTGATACTACTTCATCCTAATTTTTAAAATATTTATTCATTTATTTGTCTATACTGGGTCTAAGTTGTGCCATGTGGGATCTTCATCGTCTTCACTGCAGCATGTGGGACCTAGTTCCTGGCTATGCTATGCTTAGTTGCTCAGTGGTGTCCGACTCCTTGTGACCTCATGGATTCTTGGCCACAAGGCTCCTCTGCCCATACAGATGGTCCAGGCAAGAATACCGGAGTGGGTTGCCATGCCCTCCTCACAGAATAAATCTGGGCCCCCTGCACTGGGGGTGCGGAGTCTTAGCCACTGGACCACCAGGGAAGTCACTAATTCATTCTAATAAGAGCAATAGTGAACACTTTTATTTCCCCAGATTTTTACCAGCACTTAAGATTAGCAGCTATCACCTCATTTTAAATCTTACTTTATGATCTTCAATAATCTTTTAAAAAATACCTCTATTGAGAACATTTATTCCTAAGTACCACATTGTTCTGTTGCCATTTTAAATATTATTACATTTCCTAATTGGCTATCGCTGGTGTACAGAAATGCTACTGCTTTCCATAGACTGATTCTTACAGTCTTCAACCCACTGAAACTCTTCTGGGTTCAATATTCTTTGACTAAAGTACATATGTCACTGAGACGCTTTGGTGAACATTCACAGTAAACTGATATTCGTCTCTCTTCTTAATAGTTTTCCTTGACTGGTGGACAGGGATTCTATTATAAACCCTGGTGGTGGACTTTTTTTATCTTCTTCAAACTGAGCATATATAATGTTTAATTCTTCATAATTCGTTACTCCATTATTTCTTGAATACTGTTTTTCCCCAGTTTCATCTAATGTTTTCTTTGGCTACTTCTGCTAAACTTATGTTGAATTTTATCATTCTACCAACCATGCCACTTGGCATCTCATGGTTTTATTTCTTTACCTCCCTGTGACAATGGATAAGTATTTTACTCTATTCTGTATTTCTGATCCTCTGTCCAACAGTTTCTAACCTCTTGTTCAACCCATTCACTGAATTTTATTTTTCAATGACTACATTTGATTTTTTTGTTCATTTCTAGAAATAAATTACATTAACTTTTTTCCAAACCTGCTTATTCTTTTAATATAGTATCCTATTTTTTGTTTTTTCCCCTATTTTTCTTTCTTTGTGCTTTTATCTTCTACTCATATTTTATGACTATTCATTTTCTACATATTTTATTTCTGATTTATATTATTAAATTGTTTAAATATTTTTATGTGTGTACAGTTTTTTCAGGTTATCTAATTCTTTCTTGATTTAGTTTATGAATATTCTGACTTTTCTGACTTCCAATTTCCTCTTGCAGTTATTTTCCTATTGTGCAGCATACTACTTTATGGTGAGTTCACTGTCAGTTAAGGCTATACTTTCTTCCTGTGGAAATACCATTTGCTTGACATGTTGAAGAATTCTAGCACAGAAAGGGAGATTAAAACTGACCCCATTCCCATGTGGCACACAGATTTGGGGTCTTGACAGTGCACTAATTTTTACCTACCTAGAGCCCCAAAGGAAAGAGAGTGTTTTCTGGTTGACATGCCTAGCCTCTGGGTGTAATTTTCTAGTGTCTGCTTGTTGACTGCTAGGGAGCATTTCTAGAGTCCAAGTTTAAATGAATTCAGGTTCTGTTTCCCTCAGTGGGTCCAAATCTTAGTGTCAAGGTTTAGAAAAGCCATTAAAACTCTAAACTTGAACCCCTATCTTAGCATTAAGACCAGCCTCTTAAGGTCCAATGCCATGACCTTAGTTGCATAGCTTTGTTTGAGTTTATGGGCTTCCTTTGTGGCTCAGATGGTGAAGAATCTGCCTGAAATGCAAGAGACCTGGGTGCAATGGCTGGGTAAGGAAGATCCCCTGGATAAGGAAATGGCTACCCACTCAATTATTCTAGCCTGGAGAATTCCCCATGGACAGAGGAGCCTGGATGATATAGTCACAAAGAGTCAAATGCTGCTGAGTGACTAATGCCTTCTCTTCACTTCACATGCTTACGTGAAGGAAATGGCAACCCATTCCAGTATTTGCCATGGGAAATCCCACTGATAGAGGAGGCTGATGGGCTACGGTCCATGGGGTCACAAAGAATCAAACACAACTTAGTGACTAAACAGCACCATGCTTAACTCAGATTTCCTTCTTTGGTCTGATATCTAGGAAATTCCCTTTCTCTTCTGAATCTACATGATTGCAAATTTCTTTGCTCCATTTTATCCAGAATACCTGTATGCGAAATGGAAGAAATGGGAATAAGGTGTCCACTTTTCTCAATACTGCATTTAAATAGAATGTTAGTCATTTACAATTCACACTAGAAATAAATTTAGGCCCAAGACTTTACAACAAGGTGATTTTTTAAAAATTTATTTATTTTAATTGGAGGCTAATTACTTCACATTATTGTATTGGTTTTGCCATACATTGACATGAATCTGCCCCGGGTGTACATGGGTTCCCCATCTTGAACCCCCCTCCCTCCTCACTTCCCATCCCATCCCTCTGGTTCATCCCAGTACACCAGCCACAAGCATCCTGTATCATGCATCGAACTTGGACTGGCGATTTGTTTCACATATGATAATGAACATGTTTCAATGCCATTCTCCCAAATCATCCCACCCTTGTCCTCTCCCACAGAGTCCAAAAGACAGTTCTATACACCTGTGTCTCTTTTGCTGTCTCACATACAGGGTTATTGTTATCCTCTTTCCAAATTTCATATATATGCATTAGTATACTGTATTGGTGTTTTTCTTTCTGACTGACTTCACTCTGTATAATAGGCTCCAGTTTCATCCACCTCACTGGAACTGATTCAAATGTATTCTTTTTCATTGCTGAGTAATACTCCATTGTGTAAATGTACCACAGCTTTCTTATCCATTCATCTGCAGATAGACATCTAGGTTGCTTCCATGTCCTGGCTATTATAAACAGTGCTGCGATGAACATTGGAATACATGTGTCTCTTTCAATTCTGGTTTCCTCAGTGTGTATGCCCAGCAGTTGGATTGCTGGGTCGTATGGCAGTTCTATTTCCAGGTTTTTAAGGAATCTCCACACTGTTCTCCATAGTGGCTGTACTAGTTTGCTTTCCCACCAACAGTGTAAGAGGGTTCCCTTTTCTCCACACCCTCTCCAGCATTTATTGCTTGTAGAAGTTTGGATAGCAGCCATTCTGACTGGCGTGAAATGGTACCTCATTGTGGTTTTGATTTGCATTTCTCTGATTATGAGTGATGTTGAGCATTTTTCATGTGTTTGTTAGCCATCTGTATGTCTTCTTTGGAGAAATGTCTGTTTAGTTCTTTGGCCCATTTTTTGATTGGGTCGTTTATTTTTCTGGAATTGAGCTGCAGGAGTTGCTTGCATATTTTGGAGATTAATTCTTTGTCAGTTGCTTCATTTGCTATTATTTTCTCCCATTCTGAAGGCTGTCTTTTCACCTTGCTTATAGTTTCTTTTGCTGTGCGGAGGCTTTTAATTTTAATTAGGTCCCATTTGCTTATTTTTGCTTTTATTTCCAATATTCTGGGAGGTGGGTCATGGAGGATCCTGCTGTGATTTATGTTGGAGAGTGTTTTGCCTATGTTCTCTTCTAGGAGTTTTAGAGTTTCTGGTCTTACATTCAGATCTTTAATCCATTTTGAGTTTCTTTTTGTGTATGGTGTTAGGGAGTGTTCTAGTTTCATTCTTTTACAAGTGGTTGACCAGTTTTCCCAGCACCACTTGTTAAAGAGATTGTCTTTTCTCCACTGATTATTCTTGCCTCCCTTGTCAAAGATAAGGTGTCCATAGGTGCATGGATTTATCTCTGGGCTTTCTATTTTGTTCCATTGATCTATATTTCTGTCTTTATGCCAGTACCATACTGTCTTGATGACTGTGGCTTTGTAGTAGAGCCTGAAGTCTGGCAGGTTGATTCCCCCCATTCCATTCTCAAGGTGATTTCTTAAAATGTTCACAAACTTAAGGTATTTTTTTAATGAAAATTTTGGAAAACTAATATATATCACAATGAAAAAGAATAAATGTGTAAATGTTTACTGGTTAGTACACATTTTGGAGATGAATGCTTTTATAGGTAGCATCTTATTTGAATTTCAGCGTCTACTTAGCTTCTAAATAACATTTCATCTGTAAAACAGCATTCTGATATATGTTGTTTTGAGTAATCAGATGATAGTCCTATGTCAAATGATGCTTTTGTGAAACATGCATAAAATTCAACACTTCTAAAATTATTCAGCTATCTAATGAGATTTGCTTTCTGCAAGTTTTTATCCTATAAAGCATTCTAGTTTATAAGAGCTTATAGTCATTTATTTAAAATATCACATAGTTGAAGGGAACTCTTTTAATGATGCTACTTACTTAATTTTTAATTCTCTTTTATGATTTCTTAAATACTGTTTATTGCTGTATTCTAATTGTCTATGTAGAGCTTCAAGTGACTTTGTAAGACGCATTTTTCTTATTAGGATTGGAATCAATATCTGAGGCAGGCAGAGACCAGCCAGTGGTTTGAGCAATTCTCCCTTGGAGGTCTGCTAATGATAACAACTCTCCTGTTCTAGCCTTTCTGATATATTTATCAAAGAAAATGAATGGGGCCTGCCTCCTTCATTCGTTACTCTTTCTTTGCAAATACCAGGCATCTTCCCTCTATGAATAGTATGTGTATAACAACATTCCCTTTTTTTCCAGTTTTATTTCCTATACTACAGAGACTCAGAAGGTTTCTCTTTCATTTTAAGTTCAGCTGTGCCTGTCCTTTATTTGAGCAAGTGATAAAGCTAAGAGATTTCTGCAGAGTTTTGGGAAAGGAATAAAGCACATATAGGAAATATATTTTGTGAATATTAGAGATGCTTCTAGAATTACTCCAAAAGATATACACCACAAGAGAGGTGGTGTCCGTCAGCAAGTGATCACTCACAGACCACACTGGTATTGATCTACAAGTAAGTCTTCATCTCAGATAATACTAAAAGGTATTCAGTTCAGTTCAGTTCAGTTGCTCAGTCGTGTTCGACTCTTTGTGACCCCAAAGGCATTAGATGTAGTTAATTTACTATTTTTCAACACATGGCAACTCTTTACCATGGACTGTAGACTTTCTGCATGTTTATGTAGACGGGACTTTTATTGTTTCCGTGTTCCAAGATAGGTATCTAAATAGCCCTGAATATAACATATATTTAATTATATAACTACAATATTTAGCTTCTTGTCCCAACAAATGTATTCTCAACATGGATACTAATGTTTACTTATTTTAAGGTTTAATGTTTGTATACATATGCACACTTAAACAACAACTATCAGTATATAATTTATAGTTGTCTAGTTAAGACTGCTTCACTAGAGGCTCAGATGGTAAAGAATCTGCCTGCAAAGCAAGAGACCTGGATTCAATCCCTGGGTTGGGAAGATTCTGCTGGAGACTGGAGGAGGGCATGGCAACCCACTCCAGTATTCTTGTCTGGAGAATCCCCATGGACAGAGGAGCCTGGCGGGCTAGAGTCTATGGGGTCGCAAAGAGTCAGACACAAGTAAAGTGACTAAGCAGCAGAAACAGATAAGACTAATGAATTAATAAAGGAAATATTCTTAATAAAGTTTCACCTATGCTTTTTCTTTAAAAAAGTAACATTTATTTTTATATTTGTATGGGATTCTAACCTTTTCAATGGAGTGTTTATTCTCTCAGCTAATATAGCTAACATTGTCTGACCTGAATGTTTTGGAACTGATTACTGTAAAGTAAACCAGTTTTATGGAGAAGGAAATGGCAGTCCACTCCAGTATTCTTGCCTGGAGAATCCCGTGGAGAGGGGAGCCTGGTGGGCTGCTGTCTATGGGGTCACACAGTTGGATATGACTGAAGTGATGCATGCATGCATGCAAACCAGTTTTATAATTTCAAATTTGTACTTGCTTCTATGTTTCCTCTATGTGTAAGCTGCAGGTACAGTGTGCCCCTTGGTGATAGCATGACGTCCTATTATCTGAGTGTGTACAATAAAGTTGCATTTCTGAAAGTACTCTTCGGAGGAATTACTGAGCATGTAATCAGTTCCACTAGGGTTTCTCATCAGTTCAGTTCAGTTCAGTTCAGTCGCTCAGTCATATCCGACTCTCCGCGACCCCATGAATCACCACACGCCAGGCCTCCCTGTCCATCACCAACTCCCGGAGTTCACTCAAACTCATGTCCACAGAGTCGGTGATGCCATCCAGCCATCTCATTCTCGGTCGTCCCCTTCTCCTCCAGCCCCCAACCTTTCCCAGCATCAGAGTCTTTTCCAGTGAGTCAACTCGTATTTTTTGGTAATTAAATAGAAGATTTTGAACATGGTATTTTCAGACCTATCTGGGTTCAAACTTCAGAAGAGTATTTACAAATCTAGAATGAAATCTTTGAGAGAATTCTTTTCAGAATTAGATAAGATATGAAGCTAAAGTTGATTTGAGTGTATAGTAGTTTTAAAGGGTTGCGAGCTTTAATGTTGTATATTTTAAAATAAGAAAGCTGTGGTACATATACACAATGGAGTATTACTCAGCAATGAAAAAGAATACATTTGAATCAGTTCTAATGAGGTGGATGAAACTGGAGCCTATTATACAGAGTGAAGTAAGCCAGAAAGAAAAACACCAATACAGTATACTAACGCATATATATGGAATTTAGAAAGGATAACGATAACCCTGTATACGAGACAGCAAAAGAGACACAGATGTGTAGAACAGTGTTTTGGACTCTGTGGGAGAGGGCAAGGGTGGGATGATTTGGGAGAATGGCATTGAAACATGTATATTATCATATGTGAAACGAATCGCCAGTCCAGATTTGATGCATGATACAGGATGCTCGTGGCTGGTGTACTGGGATGAACCAGAGGGATGGGATAGTGAGGGAGGTGGGAGGGGGGTTCAAGATGGGGAACACATGTACACCCAGGGCAGATTCATGTCAATGTATGGCAAAACCAATACAATAATATAAAGTAATTAGCCTCCAATTAAAATAAATAAATTTATTTATTTATTTATTTTTTTGCAAAAGCAAGAATGGGGTTTATTTCTAGCTCGAGCTAGGGCTCATGCCTCCTCCAGCGCAGTGGAGTGGGACAAGAGCCACGAGCCCAGGTCACAGCGGTTTTTATAATCTCAGGTTACATAAGCACCTATTTCTGTTCAAAAGATCAAGCTGGCAGAAGCTCATTGGCCACTTCATGCACGCACGGAAGCTCATTGGCCAGTTTATACGCGCGCGGGGTTTTTCTGGGGGATTTCCCTTTTTATTCTGATTGGCCCGACTTTTGGCACCAGCGGGACTTTTCTAGGGAGGAGTTTCTTAATTTTGGCGCCGGCGGGATCTTCTTAGGGAGGAGTTTCTGTGGACTTAGCCTCCACCCTCTCTCCAGGAAATCAAAACTTAGGCCTAAGCAAGGTCTCAGGCCTATCCTGGCTACTCAGATGTTAGGGCTCCTAACATCTCCCCCCTTTTCTGTTGTTCAAACGGAGGAATCTTCCTCCGTGGGTAGAGTTTGATCCAGGGATCTTTATACAGCCTTACTCAAAAACAATTTTAGGAATCTTTACTTAAAGACAACCTTATCTAAAATGGAGTAACTTTGGTTTTACGAGCAGCAAGCAGCAAGCAAAGTACAGAAGCAAAAATTGCATTACAGAAGCATTAAGTTCTACATTAGGTTACAGCGTCTAATCTGAAATCACACCCATAATATCATTTTTCAGGATATCTGGGAAATAGCTATTTCTCAGGATATCTGAACCATAGCTACTCTATTTTGACTTTTAATAGTAAAATTTTTTTAATAGCCAAAGCAGATGTCACCATTAATGACGTCAGTGTTTTTCTAGGTATGAGAAGATGCAAGAATTGGAACTCATAAAACCTTTTTCTGAAAAGATCTGACTATCTGAAAGCCTGTTCTGCCAGTTTTTTCAGAGCACAGAGTGCCTCATTCCTGATTTTCACCCTGAACTTCTTTCAGGGGGTGTTGCAGCAGCTTGCAATGGTCGTGACGTAATCTTTGTAGAGGCAGCTGGCGAGTACCAACTTCTAGTCAGCAGGGTCTCTTCATAGCCACATATCTGACCATGTGACACCATTTCATGGCCATTGTGTGCCGCGTTGCTGGGAAGGCTCATTCCCAGGTCTAGGGAAGCGATGGGCCACTCAGTGTGCTAAAATTGGACCAGGCCTTGCAAGTAGCAAAAGTCTCTGGACCACTGTCTTACTAGCCTCCTGGTCCAGGAAAATATTCCCTCTTGTTGCTTTTTCTCATACCCAGAGTAACATTATTACAATTATTGATCTCATATGGAACTGCATATCAGCATTATATCACAGGCTCAGTGAAACAAGTGACGTAGAAAATAATATAGCCATAGCTAGCAGTTAAGAGTAAAATAAGGTCTGACTTACAGTTGGCTGTTTCAGGATGGGAGAACAAATGGGTACAGAAAGTGATAAAATGGTTTTGTGGAAAGTGGACCCCAAGGAAAGAGTTTTGTGTATAAACAAACGTTTTCTTGAGATGTTAAACTGCATTTGACAATAGATCTAAGATTATTTGCCTCTTAAATGGTCTGTTCTATATTTGCCTCTGAAATCCTATATTGTTACTATGGCTGAGTGAATAGCTATTGTTTCAGTGACCTATAATCCCATCTGACTGAGTGTTCTAAACCTTTCTGATATTTGTTGACAAAACTTCCTAAATCAATCTGATGAAGCACTTTTGGCTTCTAGCTGACTTTGGGATGCTTCAGAGGGCCCCTGAAACATCCCAATGGGAGATACTACACTAATTGGGTTCAACTTCCATGTTAAATTACATGGGAAGTATTGTCAAGTGAATAATAAGTCTCGGGTATATTGTATGGTATATTGTTAATAATACAGATATCCTAGAAACAATTTATATATAAATTCTGATATATTCAGGTAAAATGTTGCCGTAATTCTGATTACTATCTTAAAGTGTTGTCACAGCACTAACCAAGTTTCTTGTGAAAATGCTTCCTCTTCCAGAAGATTTATAAAATGGACTTTTGGATAAATCCAAGTTTCTGAACTGGGTAAGAAATTAAAAGATTCTAGTGAGAAACCTGATGACTGTACAAAGGTTAACAAAAGGACCGAATGAACTGGCAAATATGCTTATAATTTTATGGTTTCTGAAAAATTACTGGTTTGAATCTGTGTTTTCCAGATTTTAGGAAACCTTTCCCTCAAACTAATTATGACTTAACAGCAATTTGGTAAAATGGTATTTAATAGACAAATTGAAGCATTTAATATTTTTCTCTGTCTGACCCCTTCAGAGACTGGAAACTCTTAGGCTTCCAGTAACTTTATCAGATAAACTAAGAAGGTTATCTCACTAACAGGTACAGAAATCTTAGTTTGGGAGACCTTAAGAAAGGGAGGAATTCACTCACATCTGTTACGCAAAATCTGTGATAAGCCTTTGAGATGACTTTCTCTAACCCTGAAAGGTCTTAAGGTTAAGTTTGAGACTCCATAAAAGTTTCAGCAAAAAAGAAAAGAAAAGTCTATGGTTATATAAATAATCAGGTCAAGTTTATTGAGAACAGATTTATTCTGTAAACAAGTCTTAATTTGGCTATATTTGGTAAAAATGAGAGTAATTTTAGGGAAAAAAATGATGTTTCAATGAGTGTTAAATCCCAGTTTGTTAATGGAAGTCTGTATCTACTAAGACTCATTTCCTGAATGGATCTTTGCTGTTATGTGATATTAATATAGGATTTGGTTGAGTTCTTAAAGAGCACCCTAGGTTTGTTTCTGAAGCTTGTCTCAGTGATCTATCTTTGGATGAAGATCAGATGCCTCATGACCTGCAACCAGGACTAGAAAAAGACATAATTTAAGGGACTCTCTCCAACCTGGATGGAAGGACTTTTTTCAGAAGAAACTACACTACACCAGGATGAGAAGACGACGACATCAGAGGTAGACAGCTTGCCCAAGATGCTGGACCTGATTCGTATGATAATTTATAATGTTTTCTTGACCTCTGCATATAAATCAAATGCTTTTCTACCATAGGCCTGATGCTATGCTAGTTTTAGAAATTAATCCAATTGTCGGGTTTGTAGACATGTAAAAGCTCATTCTGCTTATACAAAAACTCTGTTAGACTTGTGCCATCCTAATGTCCCTAAACCATGGCAAAAGTCTGCTTCTAAATTGGAAAATGAAAAACAATAGCTGGAAATCAGAGTCAGGGCTATGGGAAATCCAAGATGGCTGCTTGGCTTTTCTCAGTTCCCTGACAAACCTCATTTTTTATTTGACGGGTTAAAGCCTTCCTGGCTACAGGGTTAATGCCTCCATAATGAAAAATCATGGAATATTAAGTTTGTAAATTGTTAAATTAAGTTTCTAGTTTTGTTAATGTCTAGTGTTTACTAAGACTCACGGCTAAACAGTCCCTTGTTACGTGATACTGCTAAAAGATTTAATTAAGTTATTAAAAAGGACACTCTAGGTTAGTTTCTAAGGCTTATCTCAGTAACCAATCTTCAGATAAAGGTCAGATGCTTCATAATGTACAACCAGGAGATTAACACCAGGCTATAGTCATTTAACAAATGAAGTCAGGTGACTTGGGGTATACCAGGCTTTACCTAAGAAAAGTTCTTGACTTATAATTCTTATTTTAAAATAAATAAATTTAAAAAGTAAAATAAAATAAACAGACTATTTAGGTAAGGGGGAAAATGTGTTTCTGTTATAAAATAACACATTCTTAAGATGACTTCTCTTCTGTTTTTGTAAAGTTTTAGACAGAAGGCATATGTCTTGCTGAACCAAATCTGATTGTAAAGACACTTACAGGAGTGCTACCATAGAATAGAGACTGGATATTTACAGAAGCTCCAATCGCTTGATGTGCACAAACATAAGAGAGAAACTAAGGAAAATAACCTTTGCTCTAAACAATGGGACATTATTTGAGTAAACAAGGTACCTTGCAGTTACAGGGTCCAAAACAAGGGTCCTCATTTGTGCTCCCTGCACCACTGCAGTTACAGGGTTTGCAGTCTGGGTAGCCAGTGTAACCTCTGGCACAGTGATCACAGCTCACCCCTCTGAAGCCAGGCTTACAATGACAGGACCCAGGTGCCAGACCTAATAAAAGATGAAACACATATCAGTATCTTCAAATTAACTCGTAAATCTGAGACTATCACAAGATGGAAAAGTGGTTTGGGGTTAAAAATATACTACTTTAAAATAAAAACCTAATAACAATCATCTAAGTAAAACAAAGAAAAAGACTAAAGGTATTCAAACCAAATGTCCATCAACAAATGAATGGATAAAGAAGATATGGTGTATATATATACAATGGAATAATACTCAGTCATAACAAAGAATGAAATAATGCCATTTGCAGCAACATAGATGGATCTAGAGATTATCATACTAAGTAATAAGTCAGAAAGAGACAGACACCATATGGTATCACTTACATGTAGATTCTAAAATATGACACAAATGAACTTAGCTACCAAGCAGAACAGAACAGACAAAGAGAACGGATTTGTGATTGCCAAAGAAGAGAGGATTGTGGGAAGGATGAATTCGAGTTTGAAATTAGCAGATGCAAACTATTTATATAGAGAATGGATAAACAACAAGGTCTTATTGTATAGCACAGAGAGGTATATTCAATGGGATGTAGAAAAACTGAAGTCAAACTTTTAGGCTTAAATATTTCCATTATTAAAAAATGTAAAAAAAAAATGTAAACAAATTAAAACTTAATTCATGCAATTATAAAAAACATAAAACAAAATAAATACCATAGGAAGCAAGGGATATTTGAAACATAAACAAAAAGAAATGAAAAGGAAGCAAATAAAAAGGAACCTTAGACAAGGCTAATTAAGGATATCAAAGGAAAACAAATGATGAAAGAATTCCCACAAAATATTTCAGTATTGGTTAATTTTTATAGTATTCTCAATGTTTGAAACTCGTATGTAACATACAAAAAAACAGACATGAATGTAATTCAGTTTATGAAGCTCATGAATACATGACAACAAAATCAAACAGAGATAACCCAAAATAAACTTGGCCTACTCTTTTGCAACCCCATGAACTATAGCTCCTCTATCCATGGAATTTCCCAGGAGTTAATGCAGCTGATGACTTGAAGTTGAAGCCGATGCTCATTTACCATTCCAGAAATCCCAGGGCCCTCTACTAAATCAATTCTGCCTGGATAATAGTACATCTCTTTAAAATACAGTTTACTGAAAATTTTAAGCCCAGTGTTGAGATCTACTGCTCAGAAAAAAAAAGTTTCAAAATATTACTGAACATTTTGATGAGGAACCTCATCATCCAAGAGCTCTGATGGAGATGTACAGTGAGATTCACATTGTTTCCAAGCCTGTTAACACATCTATTCTGCAGCCCATGGATCAAGAAGTAATTCTGATTTTCAAGTCCTATTATTAATATAAATATATATTCTAAGACTACAGCTGCCTTAGATAGTGATTCCACTGATGGACCTGGGCAAAGTCAATTGAAAACCTTCTAGGAAGGAGTCACCATTCTAAATGCAATTAAGAACATTACAAGTTAATGGTGTTAGGTAAAATGGTGTTAGTCCAGAATGGTGGTGGCTAAAAAGTAAGGGAAAAGCCTGCAAAATAAGAACAAAGGAAGGTCCGAGGACTGGAGTGAGGACCTCAGGTAAAACAAACAGCACCTCTGGCTAGCCCAATTTACATAAGGCAGGCCCAGGGGGAGGAGAAAAAACATAAAAAGAGGAGCCAAAATTGGGCTGGCAGGGCCTCTTTTCTCTTCGTGTCTTTTGGGTCGGCATGCCCTCACACCTTAAGGATGTATTTTCCTTTACTTTCTAAATAAAACTGAGCTGTAACAGTGGTCCATCCAAGAGCTGTAATGCTGGTCTGTCCATCAATTCAAATTTTTATTTCAACGAGTCAGAACCGAGGAAATTACAAACTCCCCTGACATCTATGGTGCCGTTCTTGGCTGAAACAACCTCGGCTTGCCACCACCACCCCCAACCTGCAAGGAGGTGGCCAAGCACAGCAGGTGCCCAACTCAGTGAAAGCTCCCTCCCGTGGTGGGAGCTGAATGCAAGGAAAACCCAGCGCAGGGGAAGTGACAAGAAGCCTGGCATGCTGGAAAGCAGGACAGTGAAAAACAAACTCAGCAGAAACACACAGCTCAGTCTGATTCCAGAAGATGTCTGGTTAAGGAAGGAGGTCCTCGCTTCTATGGCTAGAAGGACATATGCCTAACAAAATCTTAATTCCTTTACAATTTCTTGTTTCCTTGAAACCCCCAAGAACAGGCGAGCAGCAGTGGGTGCAATTGAGGGACTCTGGAGAGGCTACTCCCCAGTGTGTCCTGAAGGCTCCACTATCCTCTGTGCTTTAGTAGCTGTTTACCCAAGCGGGTGGCGGGGGTGGGGGGTGGTTCTTCTGTCCTTAATCTTCTTTGTGCCAAGGATCAGGCCAATGAAAATTGTGAGCACAGGTCAGGTATTTAGCAGATTTTCCAGCAGGTTATGAAGGGGATTCCTTGGCACGTTTTTCCCACTACTTTTTCCTCCCATCCTCAGCTCCTCTCTCCCAGGACTTGAGCCTGGCCAAAACCCATGGTGCCTGGCTTCAGGACCTAATGAAGCTCAGGCTTTGATGTCTCATTGCAAAAAATTCAGTTAGAGACACAGGGATAGGTAAGAAGTGGATTTGTTAGGATTCAGAGAGAAGCACACTCCACAAAGGATATGGGCCATCACAGAGGAGAGTGCAGTGGCCATAGAATGTGGTGTGGCTAGAGCTGGGTGAATTCATATGCTAATGAATGGGAGGATCATTCCAACCATTAGGGAATCACCCACTCCTCTGTCTTTTGACAGTGCCTTGGAACTGTCCTGGCACCTCTGGGTGTGTTATTTAGCTTGCAGATTGGGGATCAGGGTTTAGTTGAATTTGACTTGTCATCTTAGACTCCTTTGATTTTAATCTTTATGTTATGCCCTTGGGCTATGTCATTCTTTCAAAAGTTGTGCCCTGCTCCCTTTCCTCCTGTTTCATGCTCTTTTCCTGAGCCATATCTGGGCCCACAATGTTGCCTCTACAATCTTCTGGAGGGACAACCAGAAAATAGCTGGCCCTTGAGAAGGAAATACTATATAATATTCAATCCCTCTAGATATTCAGGCTTTCATCAAATCTCCACTCCACTTTTATGGAATATCTGGTCTGATCAATTTGTTCTTAAGCCACTTACTAATTACCAGGACCCTGCCCCCTTGAAGGCAACATTGCTCAACCTCACTTTTTATTAAATACTCTTAATGCCTCTGACAGGACCAGATAACCCACTCCTTTGTCATTACTTCTGTTATTACCTAAAGTGGGTCTATGACGATGAAGTGTTTACCATTGGAGACACCCTAATCTGCTCTTATGGAGGACTAGGAGAGGAAATTAGTGACTTATATTCCCTTCGAGAACTAAGAGAATAAGGCTGATGGCTGCTTCACCAGGTATGAAGACTTAGGGTACAGGCTTGGATTGCTTTACATCATGATATCTATTCCCATCTGCGTGAACAAACTGGCAATGAGTTAAAACTACAACCCCTTAATCCTACCCAGCACTTGTCACACTGGAGACCTCGGGGACACCCAACTCTAGTCTGGGGATCCCAGGATGTCAACCTGCCTCAAGCTGCCTAGGGATCTGGTCCTCTAAATGTTGTCATGCCTCAACTTGTCCAGGGATCTGCCAGTCCAGGGGTCCCAGGAGGTCGACATGCCTCGACCTGCCCAGGGACCCAATTCTCAGGAGGCCAACCTGCCTCGACATGCCTGGGGATTCGATCTCCAGGAGGCTGCCATGCCTCAGGTTGCCTGGGGATCTGCACCCTGATCCGGGGTCACCCGGATCTCAGGTTGCCACAGTACTGGGTAGAATAAGCTTCAGAAAGACTCACCCCTAAGGAAGTCTACCCATGAAGAGGGAGGCAAAGACCCAGAAAAGGGAGAAAAGGAAAAGGACAAGGCATTCCGAGATGCTGGCCACCCTCCAGGGAAGCCCTATGGCAAACCCTGAGTCCCTGAAGGACAAGGTACGAGGCAAATGCTTAATCTGTAGACAGGCGGGGCATTGGGCCAGAGTGTCCAAACCATGACAAGTCTCCTAAAATGGTTTGCCACAAATGCCATAATTTGGGACATTGTACGGCAATGTCCCAATGGGTATCTTGCTCTTGGGACTCAAGAGCCTCAAGGGCAAACACCAAGCCTTCCCTTATGATGGTTCAACAGGACTGAAATGGCCCACTCCAGCCAACCCGCCTGTCACAGATAACCAGTACAGGGCTGGAGCTAAGGGTGCAACTGGATGTGGCAGGTAGGTCCAAGAATTTCTTGGTTGACACAGGGGACACCTACTCTGTCCTGACCTCATACTCCAGAACCTTCTACTCCCATACCTGTACCATTTTGGGTGCTACAGGAAAAACAATTACTAAAAGATTCACCCGAGCACTTTTTTGTTGCTGGAATGGACAAATATTTTCCCACCAGTTTCTGGTGGTCCCTGAGAGTCCTACTCCCTTTATTGGGAAGAGATATACTCACTAAACTGGGGACCACCCTTGTGATGGGAAGCTTTTCAGCGTCTAGAGCCCTACAGCTTCTGGTTACTACTGAAGAACCCATTATACCCTCTCCAATAGAAAGGGACCAGAAACTATGGGAGGACAAAATTAACCCCCAGGTGTTAGACCAGGGGACTCCTGAACGAGCCTACCAAGTTGAACCAATCATCATTGTCCTCTGAGATCCCACTCGGTTTCCTAACCAGAAACAATATCCCCTCAGAAGAGAAGCTCGGGAAGGACTACAACCTCTAATAAATAAATTCCTTGACTGAGGGCTATTGGTCCCCACCAATTCACTGTGTAATGCCCCAATCCTCCCTGTAAAGAAAAAGGATGGAACCTGTTGAATAGTTGAAGATCTCCAGCTCATAAATGAAGCTGTAGTCCCTCTCCATCCCACAGTACCCAATCCCTATGTAATCTTAGGAGAAATCCGACCCAGTGCCAAGTAGTTTACAGTCTTGAATCTCAAAGATGCATTCTTTTGCATACCACTGGCTAAAGAATCCCAATATCTTTCTGCCTTCGAGTGGGAGGCTCCAGTAGGAAAACACCAACAGATGACTTGAACAGTATTACCTCAGGAGTTCAGAGATAGTCCCCACCTGTTTGGGCAGGCTCTTAGATCTGGACTTGGGACCTAACAGGAAAATATTACAATACATAGATGACCTACTAAACTGCTCTCCAGATGAGAAAACTGCCCAACAACATGCAATTCAGTTTCTAAAATTTTTGGCAGGGAAGGGATATAAAATCTCCTGTACTAAGGCACAGATGGTCGAGACAAAGGTCACTTACCTGGGAGTTCAGATTACACACGGGTCCAAGAGGCTATCCTCTGATTAGGTACAAGGAATGCTTCAGTTGCCCCCGCCCATGACTCAAAAACAATTGCAAGCTTTCCTGAGGCTAACTGAGTATCATAGAATCTGAACACCCAACTATGGTCTAATTGCCCAGTCCTTATATGAAAACTTGAAGGGACAGGATGATTCAATCCCACCAATGTGGGGAACTCCTCAAAAGAAGGCAGTCAGTTCAGTTCAGTCACTCAGTCGTGTCCGACTCTCCCATGAACGGCACCACGACAGGACTCCCTGTCCATCACCAACTCCTGGAAACCACCCAAACCCATGTCCACTGTGTCAGTGATGCCATCCAACCATCTCATCCTCTGTCATCCCCTTCTCCTCCTGCCCCCAATCTTTCCCAGCTTCAGGGTCTTTTCAAATGAGTCAGCTCTCTGCATCAGGTGGCCAAAGTACTGGAGTTTCAGCTTCAACATCAGTCCCTCCAATGAATACCCAGGATTGATCTCCTTTAGAATGGACTGGTTGGATCTCCTTGCAGTCCAAGGGACTCTCAAGAGTCTTCTCCAACACCACAGTTCAAAAGCATCAATTCTTTGGCGCTCAGCTTTCTTCACAGTCCAACTCTCACATCCATACATGACCACTGGAAAAACCATAGCCTTGACTAGACGGATCTTTGTTGGCAAAGTAATGTCTCTGCTTTTTAATATGCTCTCTAGGTTGGTCATAACTTTCCTTCCAAGGAGCAACAGTCTTTTAATTTCAAGGCTGCAGTCACCATCTGCAGTGATTTTGGAACCCAGAAAGAAAAAAACCAGCTATTGTTTCCACTGTTTCCCTATCTATTTCCCATGAAGTGATGGGACTGGATGCCATGATCTTTGTTTTCTGAATGTTGAGATTTAAGCCAACTTTTTCACTCTCCTCTTTCACTTTCATCAAGAGGCTCTTTAGTTCTTCTTTACTTTGTGCCATAAGGGTGGTGTCATCTGCATATCTGAGGTTATTGATATTTCTCCCGGCAATCTTGATTCCAGCTTGTGCTTCTTCCAGCCCAGTGTTCCTCATGATGTACCTCTGCATATAAGTTAAATAAGCAGGGTGAAAATATACAGCCTTGACGTACTCCTTTTCCTATCTGGAACCAGTCTGTTGTTCCATGACCAGTTCTAACTGTTGCTTCCTGACCTGCATACAGGTTTCTCAAGAGGCAGGTCAGGTGGTCTGGTATTCCCATCTCTTTCAGAATGTTCCACAGTTTATTGTGATCCACACAGTCAAAGGCTTTGGCATAGTCAATAAAGCAGAAATAGATGTTTTTCTGGAACTCTCTTGCTTTTTCCATGATCCAGCGGATGTTGGCAATTTGATCTCTGGCTCTTCTTCCTTTTCTAAAATCAGCTTGAACATCTGGAAGTTCATGGTTCACATATTGCTGAAGCCTGGCTTGGATAATTTTGAGCATGACTTTACTAGCGTGTGAGATGAGTGCAATTTTGTGGTAGTTTGAGCATTCTTTGACATAACCTCTTAGGGATTGGAATGAAAACTGACCTTTTCCAGTCCTATGGCCATTGCTGAGTTTTCCAAATTTGCTGACATATTGAGTGCAGCACTTTCACAAAATCATCTTTTAGGATTTGAAGTAGCTCAACTGGAATTCCAAAACAAGCTTTAACTCAAGCACCTGCATTGAGGTTGCCAGACCCAGAAAAAGCATTCCAATTTTATGTCCACAAAAAAGAAGGAATAGCCTTGGGGAATGTTAACTCAAAGTATGGGACCTGAGCCCCAGACTGTAGCTTATTTTCCAAGAGGCTAGACCAAACCTCCCTAGACCCAGGGAGGCTGACCTCCCTGCCTTCAAAATCTTGCAGTTATTGCAATCCTGATAGAAGGTGCTTTAAAACTCTCTTTTTGGGGCAAACTATTTTTACCAGCCACCAACTGAAACAACTCCTAAACGGGAGAGGCCATTTATGGATGTCTGATCAAAGAATTCTCAGATATCAAGTAGTGTTAATGGAAATTCTAGGCCTCACTATATCCCCTTGTGAGATTCTTAACTCAGCCACCCTCTTGCCTACCTCCGAGGGCTCTCTCCTCTTTCAGTCTTGCCTAGAAATCTTGGACTGCTGGACAAAATGCCAAGAGGGATTGTTGGAAGATCCTCTGACCAATCCTGAGAAAATCTGATACACTGATGGAAGCAGCTTTGTCTTGGATGGAAAAAAAAGAGAGCTGGATATGCAGTAGTCTCTGATTTTGAGACTATAGAGGCTAAACCTTTGCCACCAGGTCCTTCAGCCCAGTTAGCTGAGCTCATAGCCCTGACTCAAGCTTTAAAGCTAGGAAAAGGAAAAAGAGTAGCCATTTACACTGACTCTAAGTATGCCTTTCTGGTGCTTCATGCTGCTATTTGGAAAGAAAGAAGCCACTTGACCACCCAAGAGTCCCCAGTCAAATATGGTGACCAAATCCTTAGGCTCTTGGAAGCAGTTCATCTGCCAGCTAAGGTTTCAGTCTCCCACTGTAAAGGATACCAAAAAGAGCATGGAAGTGGCACGTGGTAACCAAGCAGCCAATCAAGAAGCTAGGAGAATAGCATTACAGAACAATGACCTAATATAGGGGTTGCCACGTTAGTTCCACAAACTAATTTTTCAGAAACTCCTTCATATACTGAAGGTGAGACTCTTAAAACTAAGAATGAGGGCTTTCAAGAAGATCGCATGGGGTAGTTCCAAAAGGAGGGACTCCTTTTTCTGCCTGGAAACCTCCAATGGAAGTTGGTTAACTCCTTACATGCCACAACTCATTTAGGGGAAAAGGCCCTCCAAAGATTACTAGAAATGTCCTTCAGAGGAACAGGCCTCCAAACGACTATAAGGTAAGTGGTCTCCTCTTTTCCCACTTGCCAATTAACGCCCAAGGAGCTCAAAGATCCTAGCTGGCCCAGCCTGTCAAGTGACATGGGACCTACCCAGGAGAGAACTGGCAGATGGACTTCACCTAGATGCCAGTTTCTCAAGGGTACCTATTAGTCATGATAGGTACATTCACAGGATGGATTGAAAGTTTTCCCACCTGGACTGAGAAGGCTGAAGAGTGGTTAAAAAAAAAAGAAAAAAACTGCTCCATGAAATCATTCCGAGATTTGGTCTGTTCAGGTCATTACAAAATGACAATGGTACATCATTTACATCTAAGGTCACCCATGGGGTCTCTAAAGCATTAGGGCATTACTCATTATCTCCATTGTGCCTGGAGGCCTCAGTCTTCAGAAAAAGTAGAAAGAGCCAACCAATTCTTAAAATCAGCAATAAAAAAGATAACCCAGGAGACCTCCCTGGGATGGAAGGAGGCTTTCCCAATAGCTCTCCTCCGCACCTGTATTGCCCCTAAGGAACAGGTTGGTCTTAGTCCTTATGAGATGCTATATGGAGACCATTTGCTTATGTCAATGACCTCTTCCAAGATCCGGTCTTATACCATGGCCATTGGGCAGTTCCAACAGGATATACGTTTATGGGGTGTTCAACTAGAACCCCCAAAATTCTAAAGAGTCACCATTATAAGCTCCAGGGACTCAAGACCTAATTAAAGTCTGGAAAGATGGGTCCCCAAAGGCTTAACCCCAGGCCACATTGAAGGGCCCCTACCCTGTAATATTTTGTTCCACCATAGCAGTTAAGGTACCAGGACATGACTCCTGGATTCACTATTCAAGAGTCAAGCCATGGAAGAAAATGGAAGAGGACACTCAATACACCTGTGAGCCCCTGGGAGATCTCATACACCTATTCAGAACTACAAATGAATGCCATTTTAATGAACACTCCCAAACTTAAGTTTCTGGGGTTAATATTTCTCAGGGAAGCTCTAAAGAGCCAGTATAGCTGGGCAGGGGTTGTACTGCAAAACAGACAGGAGATAGATCTCCTGATCCCTGAACAAGGAGGGCCTTGAGCCATCTTGAGTGAGACATGTTGTTTCTGGGTAAATACCTCCAGCTAAGTGAAAGAAAGTCTCACAGACCTCAAGAGAAACATTCAGACCCTACAGGATCTCAAAGAATGAACTGGAGGGTTCTTGGGGGTGGCTACAAACTTTTGGGGGGCATTCGCCGGGTGAGGGGGGATTTGGAGTTGGCTAATGCCCCTACTGCTGGATTTAAAAAGGCAGAGGAACCAGAGATCAAATTGCCAACATCTGCTGGATCATCAAAAAAGCAAGAGAGTTCCAGAAAAACATCTATTTCTGCTTTATTGACTATGCCAAAGCCTTTGACTGAGTGGATCACAATAAACTGTGGAAAATTCTGGAAGAGATGGGAATACCAGACCATCTGACCTGCCTCTTGAGAAATCTGTATGCAGTCAGGAAGTAACTGTTAGAACTGGACATGGAACAACCAACTGGTTCCAAATAGGAAAAGGAGTACATTGAGGCTGTATATTGTCATCCTGCGTGTTTAACTTATATGCAGAGTACATCATGAGGAATGCTGGGCTGGAAGAAGCAAAAGCTAGAATCAAGATTGCCAGGATAAATATCAATAACCTCAGATATGCAGATGACACCACCCTTATGGCAGAAAGTGAAGAGGAACTGAAGAGTCTCTTGATGAAAGTGAAAGAGGAGAGTGAAAAAGTTGGCTTAAAGCTCAACATTCAGCAAACAAAGATCATGGCATCCAGTCCCATCACTTTATGTCAAATATATGGGGAAACAGTGGAAACACTGGCTGACTTTATTTTTCTGGGCTCCAAAATCACTGCAGATGGTAACTGCAGCCATGAAATAATGACTCTTACTCCTTGGAAGAAAATTTATGACCAACCTAGTTAGCATTTTAAAAGTAGAGACATTACTTTGCCAACAAAGGTCCATCTATTCAGAGCTATGGTTTTTCTAGTAGGAGTTGTATGGATGTGAGAGTTGGACTGTGAAGAAATCTGAGCACTGAAGAATTGATGCTTTTGAACTGTGGTGTTGCAGAAGACTCTTGAGATTCCCTTAGCCTGCAAGGAGATCCAACCAGTCCATCCTATAGGAAATCAGCCCTGAATGTTCATTGGAAGGACTGATGTCGAAGCTGAAACTCCAATACTTTTGCCACCTCATGCGAAGTGCTGACACATTTGATAAGACCCTGATGTTGGAAAAGATTGAGGGCGGGAGGAGAAGGGGAAGACAGAGGATGAGATGGTTAAATAGCATCACTGACTCAATGGACATGAGTTTGAGTAAACTCCGTGAGTTGATGATGGACAGGGAGGCCTGGCGTGCTGCAATCCATGGGGTCACAAAGAGTTGAACACGACTGAGCAACTGAACTGACTGAATTGAGTTGATAAAGCAGCCACAGGGTTTGAGAAGATTGACTCCAATTTTGAAAGATGTCTTATTGTGGAAAAAATGCTATCAAACAGCATTACATGCTACAGAGAAATTGTTTTTGAAAGGAAGAGTCAGTCAATGTAGCAAACATCATTGTTTAGTTATAGTAAGAAATTGCCACAGCCATCCCAACCTTCAGCAACCACCACCCTGTAGCCATTGACCTGAAGGCAAAATCCTGCATCAGCAAAAAAAAATTGCAACTCACTGGGGGATCAGATAATGGTTAGTATTTTTTAGCAAGAAAGACTTTTTGAATTAAGGTATTGTATTTTTAGACATAATGCTATTACACACTTAATAGATTACAGTATAATGTAAACATAACTTTAATATGCACTTGGTAACCAAAAATTATTGGAACTTGCTTTCTTATAGTGGTCTGGAACTCAACTTGTAATATCTCTGAGTTATGTCTGCATTGTTGAACATTAATATATTTATTTTCTTAATCATATGTAGAAGTCAAATGAAAAATCTGTTCACTTCAATAAAGGCCACAGAAACACTTCCCTCAATTAAAATTTATTTCTGATATTAAAATCTCCAGACCTCAAGACTAAACAGAGAAATACCCCATGTAATAAAATATGTTTATTTCAATGTTTGTTTCTGGAAGTACTACAAACTAAATGTCTTGTTCAGAACACTTGACTGTGCAGGTTGAAACTGGCAGACACACACATATATATATAAAATGATTGTGCTGTTATGAAGCAGAGAAACCCCTTGGAGATCAGAAACTATAATTATTTTCTAAAGTAGTAAGTCATTTCTTAAACCAGTGTGTTTCTTCTAGTCGATTAATTCTGATTAACTAGTCTAGAGTGTGAGCATGGTTTTACTGAACAAAAGACAAATTCTAGGTACTACTCAAGGTAGGATGACATATCAGAGAACTTTACATATAAACTCAAGACTCCTGAAAGGGTTAACTAGAAAATACACATGTATGTGCATGCACACACACACACACACACAGAGTTAGGAAAAACACAAGAAAACAAGGACCAGATAAACACTTACCAAAAATTCAAACTGCAGAATCAAATAGATAGCAGAGAGTACTACTAACATATACAAATTATAAAAAAAGCATACATCATTCCTCTCCTATCTGTGGTTTCACTTTTCATGGCTTCAATTAACCTGTGGTCAACCACACTTGAAAAATATCAAATGGAAAATTCCAGAAATAAACAATTCATTATTTTTGCATTCTGAGTAAGTGATGAAATCTTGCATCATCCCACTCTGTCCTGCCCAGGACATGAGCCATCGCTTTTTCCAGTAGATCCCATCCCACTGATCACTTAGAAAGCCGTCTTGTTTCTCAGATTGACTGTCAAGGTATTGCAGTGCTTGTGTTCAAGTAATCCTTGAGATGATGGATGTTCACTAAATTTACTGTGGTAATAATTTCATGAAGCATGAAATTCAAACCATCATGTTGAATACTTTAAAACTTACACAGTGAAAGTGAAAGTTTGAGACCCCATGGACTATACAGTCCATGGAATTCTTCATGCCAGAATACTGGAGTGGGTAGCCTTTTCCTTCTCCAGGGGAACTTCCCAACCCAGGGATCACGCCCAGGTCTCCCCTTGCAGGTGGATTCTTTACCAGCTGAGCCACAAGGGAAGCCCAAGCTTACACAGTGCTGTATGTCAATTATATTGCAATAAAACTGGAAGAATAGAAAGAAATAAGAGCTAAAGAAATAAATAATTTGCTTATCTTGGAGTAGGTAAGAATTTGAAGATTATAAAGGCAGATAAGAAATCCAATAAAAAAATTATTATGTATAGTGATTTTAACATAATGTCATTATTATAGCTAAAGTGAGTTTTCTGAATTTTGGTACGTTACTATATAAAAAACTTTAAATTGTGATTACATTTGGAAATGAGACTAGGGTTGAATAGGTTAAAGAGGACAGTATTTGCTATCTATTTTATTCTGTCCATACTGTTATAATTTTAGTTGACCATGGGTTGTTTTCCTAGTAATTGAAAAATCACTGTATTGTACAACAGTAACATATATAATATTGTACATCAACTATACCTCAATTTGAAAAAAAAAGAATTTAGATCTCAGAGGGAAAAAATAATTGAAAAATGTTTTATATACAAAGATCTTCATTACAGATTGGTTAAAATATACAAAATTTGGAAACAATATCTTTCAGAGTTGAGGACTGCTATTTCGGAGCTAAAACCAAATTTCAGAGAAATATGAACAGATATGGGGAAAAAGTCACCATCTAAAGTTAACAAATATTGATAATAGTATTTGGGTTACCACTGCATTGAATACCCATTTTTCTACTTTTCTAGTTTTTTTAAATCATTTTTTCTTAAATCACTTTTCCACAGCAAAATACTTACTATTTAAACTCAGGGAATAAAATCAAATTACCTTAAAAATAATGTGATTTTAGTTATTATCATAAAAAGATAAGGAACCATAAAATAAAAAATGACACCAATAATTCACCATTTGAGTTTTTAAATAATCATTTTTTAATCTTTTAAGATTCTAAGACCTAAATACATGATCATATAGCTTTGTAAAGAAAGCAGGTAAGTTAAACTGCCAAGAAAACGTTGCCAGCCTTTTAACTCAAAAGTCTTTGGGGGAAAAGCCTATATCATAGCCATGATTTATTTTAGTCTTTGTACAGGAGAGAAGAATCCAGTCTTCGAAATATAAAGAAACAGTTCCAGATATATTCTATGAATTTTCTACTTAACCTTGGCAAGCAACTTTCCTGGAAGTAGCTTGTAAACCTTTTTACATCCAGGAGTTATTTTGGCATTTGATTCCTTAATGTTTGGAGTTCACCATGAATTTCAATCCTCAAAGCAGGTATTAACTTAATTAATGTCAGCCTCTTTTCCTTCTTTAACTCATTCCTACTGCCTTTTATAGTCCTTTATGCACACTTCTTGTTTTCTGTATTATTAACTACATCTCAATCTGTGATCTCATCTATTTGCTCTTCTTTTATAGTACACACATCCCTCAAGGAGCACTGTCATTTCACCACAGAAACCATACCAGCTACAAAGTAATCTAATAAATAACAAAACATGGAAAGGTGCATACACCACAGATCTATAATTGACTAGAAGGTGTATGTATATATGCGTATATATATACACATAGATATGTAAATATATATGCATCTACATGTATAACTAATGTAAAACAATTCAACTCTTCTTGCTTTTAAAGTATAATTAAACATAAACATAATTATCGAGAGGTAAGAGTTGGACATGACTGAGCAACTAACACTTTTTCACTTTTAATCAGAACAACGGCCCTCTACCAAATTCTCACCTCGACGAGCATGCTTTTCATCCTTGACACAGACTTCATTTAAGGAACCAACTGGATCACAATGGCATGGCTGGCATGGTCTTGGATAATTTGGAGATACCTAACAAAAATATTAAATTGCTTTAATTCAACTGTAACAAAACACTAATATTTCTTGATCCAGTAAGCCTCAGAGATCATTTTAATGATATGTAATAAGATATTATGTTGAGAAAATATAAGAAAATTCTTTATTTTCACAAATTAATGATATGCAATAAGAAACTATATTGAGAAAATAATAACATAAGAAAATTTCTTTACTATATTTTCAAAATTGCTAAAATCCATTTCTTCTAAGTGGACATACAGAAGTAAAGAGAATAATAAACTCCTATGTAACTGTTACCTAGTTTCAATGATTACCAGGATTTTACCATATAACTTTCATCATGCTTTATTCTTTTCTAAAGTTTTTAAAGAAAATCCCAAATAGTCTTAATCTCTACACATTTTAGAATGTACCTCTTTCTTTTATAATCACAATTATCATCATAAGAAACAAAATAGCAATATTTGTTTATATAGAAAATGTAAGAGAACTATACATTCCATGACAAAATCTTCCTTACTGTTTTATTTTATTACAACATAGTTCAAAATCAGTAATTTTCCCCCCAATTTTTAATTTTCAAAACTTTTTTCACATTGATCACAACTGATTAAATTTGGTACTTGAGAAAAGGTAATCTTAAACATTTATATTAAAATTTTGATTTTCTCAGGAGTGAGCATAATCTGGGGTGAGGAATGTAGGTTCTATAATTAGGAAGCCCTGAGTGGAACATTCTGAAAGAGATGGGAATACCAGACCACCTGACCTGCCTCTTGAGAAACCTGTACGCAGGTCAGGAAGCAACAGTTAGAACTGGACATGGAACAACAGACTGGTTCCAAATAGGAAAAGGAGTACGTCAAGGCTGTATATTGTCACCCTGCTTATTTAACTTATATGCAGAGTACATCATGAGAAATGCTGGGCTAGAAGAAGCACAAGCTGGAATCAAGATTGCTGGGAGAAATATCAATAACCTCAGATATGCAGATGATACCACCGATATGGCAGAAAGTGAAGAGGAACTCAAAAGCCTCTTGATGAAAGTGAAAGAGGAGAGTGAAAAAGTTGGCTTGAAGCTCAACATTCAGAAAACAAAGATCATGGCATCTGGTCAGATCACTTCATGGGAAATAGATGGGGAAACAGTGGAAACAGTGTCAGACTTTATTTTTTGGGCTCCAAAATCACTGCAGATGCTGATTGCAGCCAGGAAATTAAAGCTTACTCCTTGGAAGGAAAGTTATGACCAACCTAGATAGTATATTAAAAAGCAGAGACATTACTTTGCCAACAAAGGTCCGTCTAGTCAAGGCTATGGTTTTTCCCGTGGTCATGTATGGATGTGAGAGTTGGACTGTGAAGAAAGCTGATCACCGAAGAATTGATGCTTTTGAACTGTGGTGCTGGAGAAGACTCTTGAGAGTCCCTTGGACTGCAAGGAGATCCAACCAGTCCATTCTAAAGGAGATCAATCCTGGGTGTTCATTGGAAGGACTGATGCTAAAGCTGAAACTCCAATACTTTGGCCACCTCATGAGACGAGTTTACTCACTGGAAAAGACTCTGATGCTAGGAGGGATTGCAGGCAGGAGAAGAAGGGGACGACAGAGAATGAGATGGCTGAATGGCATCACTGACTCGATGGACATGAGTTTGAGTGAACTCCGG
Source organism: Moschus berezovskii (assembly GCF_049115385.1). Classification (NCBI taxonomy): domain Eukaryota; kingdom Metazoa; phylum Chordata; class Mammalia; order Artiodactyla; family Moschidae; genus Moschus; species Moschus berezovskii. The sequence goes on along the minus strand of NC_142469.1, from coordinate 74,387,661 downwards.
GAGTTGGTGATAGACATGGAGGCCTGGTGTGCTGTGATTCATGGGGTCGCAAAGAGTCAGACACGACTGAGCGACTGAAATGAACTGAACTGAACTGAACTGAGCTCACATTCCATTGTGGCCACTTACTGGCTATGCAGTCTCCTGCACCTTACTTTCTGGTAATATGAGATTAATAATAGCAATCATAGTGATGCTATTAAATTAAAATTAAGAGGAATCACAGAAACCATCTCATAAGATTTCTCACATATATCAAATACTCAATACAACAAGTAGCTTTTAACATTAGAATATTTTAATTAAATAAACCTAGACTGTGCCAATGTACAATACATAAGACATTTATTTTCTGGATGCAATAGGATAAGAATAAAAAAGCAACTAAATTCTTTGCCTAGGAAATACTAAAATACTGCTGAATATACATATAATTATGTATATAAGCTATTTCCATTAAAATATTGGTTTTTTTTTTGATGTGGACCATCTTTAAAAAGTCTTTTTAAAATTTGTTATAGAATTACTTCTGTTTCATGATTTGGTTCTTTGGCTAGAAGCCATGTGGAATCGTAGCTCCCAGATCAGGGATTGAACTTGCAACCCCTGCAGGGCCAGGCGGCAAAGTCTTAACCACCGAACCACCAGGGAAGTCCCCAAATATAGTTTACATACATACATACATATATATATATATATATATATAGGTTTAATTTATAATGAAAACTCAATTGTTAATAAGTCAAAGTGTCATAAGCAGAAAAATATTTACATGTCTGATAGAATTCAATTTTCTAAGTCCATAGATTAGTTTCAAAATCATTATTTAACACCCATTCATTTACTTTCTATTGTGAAGAAAGGACTGTGCAAAGCCCAGATACATAAGGCCTGCTTTCTGCGTTAAAGAAGCTTACGGGAAAAGACACTTGAAAGACATTGATTAAATAGAACGTGCCAAGTGATAAAATAGACACAGAGAGTTCTGGAGCAAAAGAGGAGGGAGTAAGAACACAATGAGGACAAGCAACATTTCACAGAAAAAGGGACATTTAGATTAGAGCTTGACATGAGTAGCAATTTGAGAGAAGAACTGGAAGAAGGACTTTCTAACCAAGAGAAAACCGCAACACCAAAAAGAAATAAAAACAAAAAAAAAATGGTATGGACCTAACAGAAGCAGAAGATATTAAGAAGAGGCGGCAAGAATACACAGAAGAACTGTACAAAAAAGAGCTTCACGACGAAGATAATCACGATGGCGTGATCACTCACCTGGAACCAGACATCTTGGAATGTGAAGTCAAGTGGGCCTTAGAGAGCATCACTACGAACAAAGCTAGTGGAGGTGATGGAATTCCAATTGAGCTATTTCAAATCCTGAAAATGATGCTGTGAAAGTGCTGCACTCAGTATGCCAGCAAATTTGGAAAACTCAGCAGTGGCCACAGGACTGGAAAAGGTCAGTCTTCATTCCAGTCACAAAGAAAGACAATGCCAAAGAATGCTCAAACTACCTCACAATTGCACTCATCTCACACGCTAGTAAAGTCATGCTCAAAATTCTCCAAGCCAGGCTTCAGCATATGTGAACCGTGAACTTCCAGATGTTCAAGCAGGTTTTAGAAAGGCAGAGGAACCAGAGATCAAATTGCCAACATCCGCTGGATCATGAAGAAAGCAAGAGAGTTCCAGAAAAACATCTATTTCTGCTTCACTGACTATGCCAAAGCCTTTGACTGTGTGGATCACAATAAACTGTGGAACATTCTGAAGAAAGCTGTATGCAGGTCAGGAAGCAACAGTTAGAACTGGACATAGAATGACAGACTGGTTCCAAATAGGAAAAGGAGTACGTCAAGGTTGTATATTGTCACCCTGCTTATTTAACTTATATGCAGAGTACATCATGAGGAATGCTGGGCTGGAAGAAGCACAAGCTGGAATCAAGATTGCTGGGAGAAATATCAATAACCTCAGATATGCAGATGATATCACCGTTATGGCAGAAAGTGAAGAGGAACTCAAAAGCCTCCTGATGAAAGTGAAAGAGGAGAGTGAAAAAGTTGGCTTAAAGCTCAACATTCAGAAAACAAAGATCATGACATCTGGTCCCATCACTTCATGGGAAATAGATGGGGAAACAGTGGAAACAGTGTCAGACTTTATTTTTTTGGGCTCCAAAATCACTGCGGATGCTGATTGCAGTCAGGAAATTAAAAGACACTTACTCCTTGGAAGGAAAGTTATGACCAACCTAGATAGCATATTGAAAAGCAGAGACATTACTTTGCCAACCAAGGTCCGTCTAGTCAAGGCTATGGTTTTTCCAGTGGTCATGTATGGATGTGAGAGTTGGACTGTGAAGAAAGCTGATCGCCTAAGAATTGATGCTTTTGAACTGTGGTGCTGGAGAAGACTCTTGAGAGTCCCTTGGACTGCAAGGAGATCCAACCAGTCTATTCTAAAGGAGATCAATCCTGGGTGTTCATTGGAAGGACTGACGCTAAAGCTGAAACTCCAATACTTTGGCCAACTCATGCGTCGAGTTGACTCACTGGAAAAGAGTCTGATGCTAGGAAGAATTGGGGGTGGGAGGAGACGGGGATGACAGAGAATGAGATGGCTGTATGGCATCACTGACTCGATGGACATGAGTTTGAGTGAACTCCGGGAGTTGGTGATGGACAGGGAGGCCTGGTGTGCTGTGATTCATGGGGTCGCAAAGAGTCAGACATGACTGAGCTACTGAACTGAACAATAAATTTCTTTAGGATAAATTCTTAGCTTTTATGAATATGATTTATGATTCCAATGATAAGCTTGAGTAAACCAAAGCCTCTTAATTTATTATCCTTCCTTACAGTAATTGGGAAAATCTTCTTGAATCAGATTGGTGATTCAAGGAACTTTCAGGGAACCGTCCTACACTGTTGGTGGGAATGTAAATTAGTACAGCCACTGTGGAGAACAGTATGGATGTTCCTTAAAAAACTAAAATTAGAGCTACCAGATGACCCTGAAATCCCACTCCTGGGCATACATCCATAGAAAAACATGATCTGAAAGGATACTTGCACCCCCAATGTTTATTGCAGGACCGCTAACAAGAGCCAAGACATGGAAGCAACCTAAATTTCCATCAACAGAGGAATGGATAAAGAAAATGTGGTACATATATACAATGGAATATTACTCAATCATTAAAAAGATGAAATAATGCCATTTGCAGCAACATGGATGGACCTAGAAAGTGTTAAACTGAATGAAGTAAGTCTGACAGAAGAATAAGAAACATTGTATGACATCCCTTATATGTGGAATCTAAAAAGAAATGATACAAAGGAAACCTTCTAGCATAAGATATTCTACAAATATATCTACTTTATACTTTATTTTAATTTTATTAAAATAGCAATATCACTAATTAATTCTCAAAGTAAACATGGTCATAAGCATATATATACATATATGTTTTAATTTTTAAATATATGTACTTAGTAGATATACCTAAAATTAGATTTTAGGGCAATAATTTTAATAATGCAGATATACGTGTTTAAGATATAAAATTTACTGTGTATAAAAATTTTATGTCTATATCTTCATAAAAACATAAGGAATTTTCACCCAAGTACTAAACACTTGAAATACTTGAATTTTTATCACAAAATACAGCACACATGTTTTTATGTGCTAAAATATCAAATTCTAGATTCAAATTCACTTAATAAGTTGTATTAAAAACTTGATCAAGCTTCCAGTTTTATAATGGCAGAGTGTCTTTAATAGGTCCAACACATCCTAAAATGACAATGATGAATTCTGGACAAATAAAAAAAATCAAATATTTGATATCTTGTGAGAATAATCAAAAGTATGCAGAAATTAGAAGGATTCGAGATTTGAAAGAAAAAACACACTAGATGAGATTCATGTTCATATAAGGGAAACAACAAAATCTACATATCGATACACCTCCATTCTTAACTAATTCCTTAATTGCACATTAATTCTGGGGACTTCAAGTGGCCCACTGGAAAGCAACAGCAGGAAAGCTGAATGACCTGAATAGACTTTCTAGTCCACATGATATAACCTAAATAGAAATTAGTTTATCAACCAAGAAAGGTTAGACACATACCCTTAGTTTTCTATTAATCTGTTCTGTTGCTCCTGCTGCTAAGTCGCTTCAGTCGTGTCTGACTCTGTGTGACCCCGTAGACGGCAGCCCACCAGGCTCCGCCACCCCTGGGAGTCTCCAGGCAAGAACACTGGAGTGGGTTTGCTACTTCCTTCTCCAATGCATGAAAGTGAAAAGTGAAAATGAAGTCACTCAGTCATGTCCGACTCTTAGCGACCCCATGTCTCAGTTCAGTTCAGTTCAGTCGCTCGGTTGTGTCCGACTCTTTGCAACCCCATGAATCACAGCACACCAGGCCTCCCTGTCCATCACCAACTCCCGGAGTTCACTCAAACTCATGTCCATCGAGTCGGTGATGCCATCTAGCCATCTCATTCTCTGTCGTCCCCGTCTCCTCCCACCCCCAATCCCTCCCAGCAACAGAGTCTTTTCCAGTGACTCAGCTCTTCGCATGAGGTGGCCAAAGTATTGGAGTTTCTCTAGAGAAGTACAAAAGCAAGCCTCCAGTTTCATAGCGATTAGTCAGTAAGCTGACTACAAATTGAAACAAAATCCAAAAATCTTCAGAAGATAACAGAATCTTCTGTCACTACAATGTATCAACCAAAATTTCCTGTGTTAATCATGAATTACTAGACATGAGGAGAAAAACTAAGGCATGGTCCTTATTCAAGAAATAAACAGGTCTACAAAACCAGTGAGGTACCCCATGTATTAACAGACAAGGACTTGTATAGGTCTCTAGATATGCTTAAGAGCATAAAGGTAATAAGGTTTATAATGAGGGAATACATGGATTTTTTTCAGCAGAATGGAGGAAACTATAAAAAAAAACATAAGCACCTGATAAAGTTGAAAAATTAACTGGATATGCTTAGCAACAGATGACTGATGGCATGCAGAAAAGTAGTATATCTAATTACAGATAAATATAAATTATCCAATCTGAAGCACAAAGAAAGAAAAAATAATAATATCACAGCCTTAGTAACCTATATGAACAGTCCAGCAACCTGGCCTGTATGTAGCTGGAGTCACAAAAGGATGAGAGTGCAGTTCAAAAATAATTATGTAAAGAAATAATGGCCTAAAATTTCCAAAATGTAGCAATCTCAATTTATAATTACAAGAAGTTTAGTAACCAAGAACATAAGCATAGAGAAAGCCGCATTTAGACAAACATGGTCTAACCAAGATTGGAAAACTATTTCTGTAAAATTAGATAGTAACATTGTAGGTTTTGTAAGACACCTAAGATTTGTTTCTTCTTTTTCTCCCTTTCCTCACCTCCTCCTCTTCCTCCTAGCTTTTGTTCCATCTTATTCTTGCTCTTTTTCTTAATTGGGTTGTTCTTTATCTTCATGCTCCATCTCCTTTCCCTTTCCCTTCATTTCCTCCTCCCCCTCTTTTTAAAATAAGTTTTTACAAATATAAAGAAAAATTTTTTGTTTGTTTGTTTGCAGGCCATACAAGTATAGGCCATGAGTCAAATTTTGTCTACGGGCCATAGTTTACCAATACATGGTTTGATTCCTAAAAGATAAATATTAAGAGTATATCTTGAAATCAGTTAGAGAAGATAGACACCTTACATACCAAAGAACAAAAATACAAATGATGGCTGCCTTCTCATAAGAATAAATGAAATCCAAAAAAGACCATAATACTTTGAGTATATGGCTAAAACAAATTCCCTCCCAGTTCTGTTTACTTATTTAGCTGCACTGTGTTAGTGATTACATCTATAAAAAGAAAAACAAAATATAAATTTTCCATTTTAATAATAAGTTATATTCATACATGGTAAAGAATCTGACTGCAAATGCGGGAGATCTGGCTTTGATCCCTGTGTCAGGAAGATCCCCTGGAGAAGGGAATGGCAACCCACTCCAGTATGCTTGCCTGGAGAATTCCATGGACAGAGGAGCCTGGAGGGATATAGTCCATGGGCTCGCAAAGAGTTGGACACAACTGAGTGACTAATACTAACCACTGGACTTAATAAAGCCCAAATACTTAGAAACTAAACAACAGAGAATAAATCACAATGTAGATTTTTAAATTATTTTAAATAATTTACAATAATGTACATAAAGTATTTCTGAAGTCATGGGAACCAGCTAGTCATGAAGACAGTGTGCTGTTAGGATGGAAAAATAAATCCATGGAACAGAACTGGGACTCCAGATATTAACCCAAATGATCAACTTATTTTCAAAAAACGGCTCCAAACAATTTGAAAGAGAAAAAAAGTATTTTTTCAAAAAATGGTGCTGGAAAAACAGGTGAAACATGTAGATCTCAATCATTACGTCACACTCCACACAAAGATTTACTTGAGATGGGCTACAGCCCTAAAACTTAAAATTACAACTTTTCTAGAATTAAAAAGAAAAATTTTGAAGAAACACTTCACAAGAGAAGATACAAGAATAGCCAGCAGGCGCTTAAATTTCGTAAAAGAAAAAAACTGTTGTAAATTCATAATAGAAGATGTGCTGTAGCACTGAGCATTGATAGGACTGACTTAGTGATTGCTAGTACCGACTTGCCAGACCCATTATACCCACATCCACTAGGATGACTATTGCAAAAGGATAGTCAGGACCTAATATTATCAAGAGATGGAAGAAGTAGAACTCACATATATTTTTGGTGAACATGTAAAACAGTATCATTAATTTGATGAAACACTGGCAATGTCTTATAAAGTCAAATTTACATCTATTCTATGAAACAACTATTATACTCCTAGACATTTACACAAGGTTAATAACACATGACCACAAAAAGACTCATATAAAATTGATTTGCAGGAACTAACCAAAAACTGGAAATGACCCAAATATATAGGAGAATGGATTAAAAATTAAGATACATTCATGCAGAGGACTACTCCTTAGCATTTTTTTGAAAAGAAATAACTATCAGTGTGTACAACATGGGTAATCTAAACCTGTTACATTGAGTGAAAGGAAGACCAAAAATTTTGTGAACTTATGATTTCATTTTTAGAAAATTCACTAAGAGGCAAAACTAATTTATGCTCTAAAAATCAGAACAAAGTTTGCCTGGAGGTAAGGATTGACTGGAATGAGTCACCATGGGAGTTTCTAGAGGGATGGAAATATTTTATATCACATCCTCAATGATTTATATCAGCTTTTATTATGAAATATTTCTAGTCACCTTTGAGATTTGAAGTCCAACTATTTAAAGAAGTAATCAAAATTATTTTTCCCTGTAATACATCTCAGTCTGAAAAATCCAACATAATACTTCATGAAAGTAAAAGCATACTTTACCCCTTTGGGTCTGAAGAAACCATCAATGCATGTCTCACAGTTTATACCAGCAGTGTTTCGAGTACAATTAATGCACACACCCCCTCCAATGTACTTTCCATGTATATTTAAACTCAGATTTCTTCTGGCAACATTTTCATCATAATAGCATTCTTCAGCTTTCCCATGGCAATTGCAGGCTGCATTAAGGGAAAATAAATTCATAAACTTTCAGATTTCAGATATATATATAAATACTTTTTGTTACATAAGAGATTTCTATACCATACAGCAAATTATATTATATGTGTATTCAAACAAAGCCAATACAAATATTCCTAGAAAGTACATGAATCTATTAGATAAAATAATAAATATATATTAATGGAACTTTAAACATATAAATTAAGCTGAATAGTATGAAATTGCTATTATTTGACTGATTTTACCTTACAAAACTGATATTTCATATAATTCAACCTTAGCTTCCTATTACAACAAACAGATTATTATTGAAGTATGACACTGAATAATTAACATTCATGTAATCTGTGATGAATAATTACTATGTGTGAATCTCTGTATTAAATCCTATGAGTAAAGAAGGATGTTTAGTGTATATACATATGATCTTTGAATATCACAGGGATTAAGGGTGTCAACCCTTTGCACAATTTAAAACTGGAGTATAACTTTGCAGTCAGCCTTTCATGTCCTTGGTTTCTCATCCCCCAATTTGACCAACTGAAGATTGCGTAATACTGCAGCTCTGTTGTCTGCATTTAGCAGATAAAACCCCACCTATAACTCGTAAAGCAGGCTTAGATATAGTACAGTCAGTAAAGAATCTGCCTGCAATGCAAGAGACCCAGGTTCAATCCCTATGTTGGGAAGATCCCCTGGAGAAGGAAATGGCAACCGTCTTCAGTATTCTTGCCTGGAAAATTCCATGGACAGAGAGGCCTCGCAGGCTACAGTCCATGGGGTCTCAAGAGTCGGACACGACTTACCAACTAAACCATAACTTGTAAAAAGTCACCAAATCAGAACTGTAAGCCAGTCTTAAGGTCAATCTCTACCACAACCCCTTCAAGTTATCTAACAAGAGAAAACAGATGTACAATTAGTGCAAAGTAATCAGGACAAGAGGAAAGCTGATTTGTTCAGTGATGAGATCGTGCTATTTTGTGCCAGTCTTGGATTTGGGTATCCTCTTTTCATTCCTGTCCAACTCTTTGTGACCCTATGGATCATAGCCTGCCAGGCTCCTCTGTCCATGGGATTCTTCAGGCAAGAATACTTGAGTGGGTTGCCGTGTCCTCCTCCAGGGGATCTACCCGACCCAGAGAGTGAACATGTGTCTCTTAATGTCCCCTTCATTGGCAGATGGATTCTTTACCACTTGTGCCACCTGGAAAGCCTGTAAATATCAGTTCAGTTCAGTTCAGTCACTCATTCGTGACCAACTCTTTGTGACCCCATGAATCACAGCACGCCAGGCCTCCCTGTCCATCAGTAGCAGGTCACAAAAGAGTTGGACACCACTTAGTGACTAAACAACTAATGACAAGGATTATAAGAGGTCCTATAGAGAAATCCGAGTACATCTACACATTAAATTCTTGCAAGTGCAATTTCTAGTCAGGGACTAGAATTTTAATTTTAACTAACTTGAAAATTTTCTCTCTAAAAATGCTATATCAGATTACTTTCCCTCCAACAGACATGTTAAAACTGATTCCCCACAGCTTCACTTACACTGTATATTATCAACATTTTAAATTCAGCTCCTAGACTATGGGGTCGTACAGAGTCGGACACAACTGAAGTGACTTAGCAGCAGCAGCAGACATAGGAAGCATTCAAACATATGTTGAGTGAATGAAAGAACATTTTGGTGAGTTTTTAAAAAGTACTTTTATTGTTTTAATGGATACTTCTTTAATCATAAATAAAAAGTGTGACAACTTCTTTATATGGTTATGTCATAGTTTTTTCCTGGGAAATGCCTGTTTCTATCTTTGCTCATTTTTAACAGTTTTTTAAAAAATTTTTCTTATTGCTGTGGAAGATCTCTTAATACAGTAAAGATATTTTCGCCCTTGTCTGGTTTGTTGCAAATAGCTTCTTCAGTTTGTTGGCTTTTGATTTAGGATATAGCACTGTTGCTGTATTAATGAAGAGTTTTCAAACTTTATTCTAGGGAAGTATATAATCATAAATATAAATCACTAGGCATGATATGCAGTTTTATATCTTTAGGACAATGCACAAGAATTCTTAAAAATCTTATTGTAAAAATATATTGCAAGAAACCATCAAGATTTCTGCTACCAGTGTAACTACAGAGAAACGCAGAGGGATACAAATTTATTCTCACATTATTTAGAACTCATATTGCTGACTGTACTTATAACCATGAGCTAAGGCAGGTAAAGACTGATGCTTGAGAAGCATACATTCCACGTATGAGGGCCCTCTGCCTACAGCTCTGGCTGCTGTTTAAAGGTCCTGGACCTGTACATCTTCCATCTAAAGCCTCAGAGGACACAGGGAGTACCTACTCACAAACAGCCATTTTATACTGTGCCATCAGCAGTTTGTTATTTCATTGAATGTTCATGACACATGATAGAAACTGTCTGTTAGTACAGGCTTAGCAATGGAATACATATATTTTGCGCTTTATAAATACACCCTGCCTCAAATAAGCTAGACTGATAAAATACAAATTAAATTCAAGTGAATTAGAAGGAAATTATTCATTTTCTCTTTCTTTGAGGGCGAGATGGGAGGATGGGCTTCCCTGGTGGCTCAGTGGTAAAGAATTTGCCTGCCAATGAAGGAGACATGGGTTCAATTCTTGGATTGAGAAGATCCCCTGGAGAAGGAAATGGCAACCCACTCCAGTATTCTTGCCTGGAAAATTCCATGGTTAGAAGAACCTAGCGGGATACAGCCCATGGGGTCACATAGAGTTCAGTTCAGTTCAGTCGCTCAGTCGTGTCCGACTCTTTGCAACTCCATGAACTGCAGCATGTCAGGCCTCCCTGTCCGTCACCAACTCCCGGAGTCCAACCAGACCCATGTCCATTGAGTCGGTGATGACATCCAACCATCTCATTCTCTGTCTTCCCCTTGTCCTCCTGCCCTCAATCTTTCCCAGCATCAGGGTCTTTTCAAATGAGTTAGACACAACTGAATACAATCGTTGTAAGTTGTGACTAAACAACAATTCATTTTATAGAGGGATTTGTCATGTTGCAGAAAGATGTTTCCGAATCTTCAGAAGTGACTGGAACATCACTCAACTTGGAAGCTAAAATTTTCATATAAACTCTTACAAATATATATATCACCAAAAGCACTATATATACAAGGTTTTATGGTTAAAAACCCTATCTTTATTTTGTAGATTTTTTAAATTATTTTTTTTTTCAGTTTGGAAATCCAACCTCCCATCTTTCCCACAAAGAAAGATAAAATTGTTTTATAATAACAGTATTTTTAAAAATGTATAGAGCGGCAAGTTGAAATTTCCTTCTGTGTTGCTTTGTCTATCCATATGGCTAATAAGTTTGATCTATCCTTTCCGTTTCTTTGTTTAAACAGATACATATTAGTGGAGAGTGGTAAAGGGTTTTCCAGATCCACTTAACATTGCATTATGATAACTGTGTGATAGAAGATCAGAGACAACAGGAGGAATCCCTACCCTCAAATGATACTCCCACCTGTAACTTCTGATATTCCACAAGCAGAAGAGAAATTTATTAAATTTAAGGAAATTTGAGAAGATATATTCATGGTGTCATTCAACTTAAACTCAGCCTTAGGAATGAAACTCTGCTCTCAACTGGGAGAAGTTGTGGAGATCCTAAGAGATCATCAGGAATGGAGTTGGGAGTAGAGGGAAGAAAACAAAGGTTGGGCATTCGATGCTGTTAAGATTTACCCCTTCACACCACTGCGTGGTGGGGCTCCATTCCTCCAGATACCTCTCAGAACAATGACTGATTTCTAACACAAAATATCTTCACAAGCACACAGACACAAATCAAAAAGCAAAAGAGGTAAGGGCAGAAAACAAAGAGACTCAAGACATTGATAGTATATGCAGAATCCTAGGCTGAAAAGATAATGCATAGTTAGGAAATATTTTACGGTTAAAGTCTAATTTAATAATTTTAAGGACCTATCATGTCTGATACATGATACACGATAAATACATTTTATTCAATTCATATATAAAGTTGGCATTATTTAAAATGTCTGCTAAGCCTGTTTTGGAGGCCATAGACATCTCTTGAAAAAATGTGATTGGGACTGATTTGCTAAAATACTAATATTTGAATTCAATTGAATTGGGCTTTCTGGCTAGTTGGGATTTACAGTTCAGCAGAAGTTTTTATTTTTAGGTCTCATCTTGGCCTGAATAGATCTCCAGAAACACAGGTTTCTTTAGCATCCCTGTCACCATTATGGGACAGTTGGCAATACTAGGCTACAGATGACAATATAAGTCATCTGTTATGTTTCTTGGGTATTTCCCTTCAGGAAAAACTGGACATATGGGTTGTTTTCAAAAATGATAACATTCAATATTAAAGTATAAATGAGTGCTTGTTGGCACATGTTTACATAGCCAGTTGTTTTTATGATTTCTCATTACTGGCTCTTTCTTGGTTGTCACTATCCAATAATTACTATAGCATAGTTCATGCTAATGATTGTCACTGATGCCATTTCTAATATTAGCATTTTATATTATTATTAATGTGAAACCACACATTGAAAATGTTAATGGATTACTAAATATTCTTTCTCCACACATTTGATTTCTCACCCTCTCCCAGTTACCTTTTCTCCTATTCTTCACAACTACTGTCCCCAAACACTACCCTTTAATAAGTATAACTAATGAATCAGGGGCCTTCTTCTTCCTAGATAATAAAATGAGTCTAAGCTTTAGGGTATGATCTCTCCCCTCTGGTTTTCTCCATTTATTGTATGACAGGTATTCAAAAGCTATTTACTAGGGGAGAAAGTATATGAAAGGGGAACAGGCAGAGAGTCTGCAGCTATACTGGTTTGAGAACCATTTTATAAATATACCTATTTAGAAGGTAATCTCTATATCCAGTAGGTTTTACTGTATGTTTATTTACATTTCTCTCTCCCTCTGTGTGTGTGTGTGTATGTGTGTACTATTACTAAAATAGTAATAGTTTATTACTATTAGTTTAAAATGCCTGCCAAGCCTGTGTTGGAGGTCATATACACCTCCTGAACCGAAAAAAAATGTGATTGGGTGATTCACTAAATGTGATTCACTAAAATGGCAATATTTGAATTCAGTTAAATTGGGCTTTCTGGCTAGTTTGGATTTATAGTTCAGCAGAAGTTCATATGGGGGCTTACCTGTTGGTTTAGACAGTAAAGAATTCACCTGCAATTCAGGAGACCTGGATTCAATCCCTGGGTTAGAAAGATCACCAGGAAATGAAAATGGCAACCCACTCCAGTATTCTTGCCTGGGAAATCCCATGGACAGAGGAGTCTGGTGGGCTACAGTTCATGGGGTCAGAGAAGAGTTGGACATGACTGAGTGACTAACACTTTCAGAAGTTCATACATGTTATGCTATAAGCTTCAGATTCCCCTGATAACAGTAAGTGTATATTATGCTTTTATCTACTTCTCATAATTCTCACACAGTGGTAAATTCATAAGTGTTTTGTAAATATTTGTCAAAAAAATAAAATCTTGAAAACTCTAAAACAGGAGAGTAAAAGAGCTTACCGCTACTGTCTTGGATAAAATGCATATGAATTTGACATATACGTTCACCTGAAATCAGCACACCTTTACATCACCTGTGTCCCAGGAAAGGAAGACTTACATATGGTGTTGGCCTGTCCGGAACATACCTTCACATTCAGTTTTGGTCAGAAAAGTGCCTGCTCTCCAAGGTTTCTGATGGAATCCAGGACAGCACTGGTCACAGCTATCACCACATGTATTATGCTCGCATTCACAGCGGGATTTCTAGAAAAAAACAAAAAAGCGGGGGGCAGGGTGGGGAAGCATACTTTCAGCATTCTTTGGAACCATAATTGAGGGGTTTCTCCTGAAAGGTAGAATGAAGACAAGAGAAAACATGGAGCCTCTGTACCAAAATCTAAATCTCCTGTCAGTCTGGGATGGAAGAGGTGCCAGCAGCGGGAGTGAATATATTTGATCAACACCAGCTTTGGGAGGGAGGTTCAGGATGGTACTGGAATCACTGGGCTCAGATGAGCAGAGAATGAAGGCCCAATCAGGAGTGGTCTTGAAGACTAGAATCACTTCTCTAATTCCTGAGATCCACAGGTTTTCTGGGTTGGATGTATCCATTTTAAGGTTTCCATCAAAGTACTATTAACATTGGAAGGACTGATGCTGAAGTGGAAGCTCCAATACTTTGGCCACCTGATCCGATGAGCTGACTCATTGGAAAAGACCCTGATGCTGGGAAAGATTGAGGGCAGAAGGAGAAGGGGGTGACAGAGGACGAGGTGGTTGGATGGCATCACTGACTCAATGAACATGAGTATGAGCAAGCTCTGGGAGTTGCTGATGGACAGGGAAGCCTGGTGTGCTGCAGTCCATGGTGTTGCAAAGAGTCGGGCATGACTGAGCGACAGAAGTGAACTGACTATTAGTATTTAGCATAGGAAGAGGGGAGAGAGTAGATGGCTAGGCATGGAGAAGCAGGGATAGAGCAGAAATCTAATACTCCAAGCCTGAATCTCCTGTCTGCATGTGTTTTGAGTACAATCTTATTTCACTGCATGGAACCGTCCTTCCAAAGCTGCTGTGCAGGTTCTCAACTCTTGGGAAATACTGCTCATCTGATAGACAGTGCCCACACCCTGCAGAAAGCAGGACCACAGCCTTGTGAAGAAAACAATGCCATGGATTTGAATCTTCCCTAGCAGGTAATACTATGATGCATTACTCAGAAAACTAGCTTTGAAAGAAATATCATTTGTATTACAGTTGTAGTAGGAAAAAGTGTTTACTTAGGTAGCTACATTCACTGATCTCACTACCCAAAATATTTCTTCCATACATAAAGTAGATGATTCTGTATTTCACCAGATTGTTTATGCCTGAGAAAAACAGATGCTCATTTATCTTCTTTGCTTAGGTTATGTTCACTTAATACATTGTCATTAATGAAAAATGCAACCCAAAACCATTCCAGCATTTTCTGACCTGGCGATTTCAAGCTCTCTTGAATACTCTCTTTCACTCTACTCCTTACTGCCCCATCTTACCTTGGTCTCTGGTTCCATGGTCATTTATATTTACTTCCAGGTACATTTTTCATTTGTTTTCATTAATTTTTTTGACGAAAATTCATAAAAGAAACAGGCTGATTGATGACAGGCATTCTCTAAAGCTAAATCATACAGCAGGCTGTCATAGCTAGAGAGGTTTCAAAATAGATAGACTGGTTTGGAGCCTTTTTGGGAAAAAACTAATCTGTTTTCTGATACTGTAATGGCTCCCTTCAAAGTCTATCATCCTAACTGCCAGCTCTATTTCACCCTGGCATGGTTTTCTGTTACACCGTCTAAGTGGGGACCTGACACCCATTCACAGAGTCCCTGTCAGCAAAGCTTCTCATGAAGCATTTTACAGTTTAGAGCTTCATTTTACCTAAGCAGCCTAAAAATATACATACATTTGTTACTGGATCAAGTGGACAAGCCCTGGCATGACCGTAGCAGATGCACATCCCTCCAACCGAAATATCCTTGACCGAGTAGTAATACTGCAAAAAGCAATCCAGAGAGAAATCCCGTTAAGACTACTGCAAGGTGAAAGGAGCATTCAATTAAAAACTTGGCTTTATGCTTCTACCCTTAGTTGGAAGCTCTAGAGAACAACTGAAGGCTCAAAAGAGTATCCAGTAACTTCTCACATTGAAATCATGGCCCAGGGGCAGAATGCCTCTATAGTTTATGTTGGGTGGGCATTTAAAAAATTTATTTCCCACAACAATACAAAATGCTACACAGTACACAAACTCCATACTGGAGCATTTATTATCGAAAGTAAATTGTTATGGGGTGGGGGGAAGCAAGGACAATAATTCTTCATAAAAGCTGAAAGACAGAAAACCTTTTATGATCATTTTAGGAATGACAATGTTCATGAATCATATGCAGACTGTTCTACTTAATGAATTTGAAAAGAATCAACAAATGTAAGGGAAATGGTGCTCATGATGACACATTTCTTAAGCATATTAAGAAGCACATGAAAAGTAATTAACTACAAGATTGGTTTAATATAATGCAAGGAATAAACTAGATGTGCAGAACACTTTTTATTCATTACCATGTTAAAATGTCCATGCAATAACCTTTCTGTTTAGGTTAACATAGGACTGTCTCAAATTATTTTCATCTACCTAGCTATTTTTGAAAGGTTATTCATAGCTTATACAACTGGACAATTAAAAATTTTAACTAATTTGTATATCACAAGTTATAGCTGTAAAAGTACTTCATATTATCTTGTGGAATCCAAATAGCCATCACAGTGGTAGATAGTTCTATTATTTCAATTATTTACACTAAATACACACACACACATTTAGTGAGAATAAATAGATAGATACAAATCTGAGTTCCCTGACTACAAATTCTCTTTTCTAATTTACTTCTTTTAAAAAACTTTTTTCTTTTTGCTTTTGATGTTTATATACAGTATCTTTTATAATAATTTTGTTACTTTATCTTACTTGATATACTTACACCTCACACTATTGTAACTTGCAAGGAAGTTTAGATTTAATTTAGATGTTAAACCCTGCTTTGCACTAACTTCATCACCTAATAATACAGATACAAACTGGCATAGTTGCTCAGAAAGCTGATACAGAAGTTTTGTAGATGTTTTTAAAGCTGCAACATTTGCTTTAAATATAAATGTGTAATGCTTCATTTCTAAGTCATGAAGAAGAGTTAAAATTCAATATCCTATTTTTATATATTTAAATTTATATGTAGTGTTTACAGAACTTGAGTACTTTCAAAAACATATTTATATGTTGAATTTTACTGTACTATTTTAAAGGTTCGTATACAATGAAGTTATAAATAATAGATGTGCACCCCAACACACTCTCTGCCTTCAGCAAAAGATGATAAAAGGAACACGTTTACTTCCATTGATTTTTTTCTTTGATAGATATACTGTCAGGAAAGATTAAATTTCACTTCAAAATTATTCAGTCTTCTTTGGTGTGTATTTTTAAGTCATGCCAAAATTATAATTAAAAATGATTTTTTAATAAGTGAAGAATCTAAACTTTGCTGTAAAATAATGATTACTTTTGCAGAAGATAATTTACAATAGACTGAAATATAACACAAGGCAAAATTATTTCAGGTTTGGAAAGGGCACTAAAACATCCAACATGTGCTGTATGAGGACATAAGATTTTAAAAGTTATTTTGTAATGATGGAGAAGTTAAGTGTAAGGAAGTTAAGCAATGAGAAAATGTATGAGGAGTCCTCACATACTTGCGAAAAGCACTGCCCTTCAATATTCAGTCTGTAAGCTCAGCACTTTGCTAACCGGTGGCAACAGTTGAACCCCAGCAGGGTCATTGTAGAATGGTGTTTTGTCTCACAATCTCAGTTTCTCCCTACAATCCTCTTTTCTCCTTTGCTTCTAGTCACACAGTAGATATTCTGTTTGCATGTATTTGTTTTATGGATTTATTATTGAACTGAGTCTCTAGCTAATACTGTCTTGGTTGTATACATACATATAAGGGAGATGACATAAACCAGAGAACCTGACGGGACATGGATAGGAGGAAGCATAGTTATGACTCATAGCAACCTGAGCTATAAAGAAAGCTGAACGCTGAATAATTGATGCTTTTTAACTGTGGTGTTGGAGAAGACTCTTGAGAGTCCCTTGGACTACAAGGAGATCCAAACAAATCCATCCTAAAGGAAATCAGTCCTGAATATTCATTGGAAGGACTGATGCTGAAGCTGAAACTCCAATACTTTGGCCACCTAATGCGAAGAGCTGACTCATTGGAAAAGACCCTGATGCTGGGAAAGATTGAGGGCAGGAGGAGGAGGGGACAACAGAGGATGAGATGGTTGGATGGCATCACCAACTCAACAGACATGGGTTTGGGTGGACTCTGGGAGTTGGTGATGGACAGGGAGGCCTGGCGTGCTGTGGTTCATAGGATCACAAAGAGTCAGACATGACTGAGCAACTGAACTGAACTGCCTGAATCTGGGCAGATCATCTATGTCATAATCTCTCAAATTCCTGTTTGAAAACAACACCTCTACTAGCTTCTGTTTCCACTGATATGTTGAAACGATACTATAACCATTTTTTTTCCCTGATATTCAATTCATAAAGGAAAATAAAAGTGTATACAATCAGTTTTTTCCCTAATTTCTGTATTCTTTTGAACTAGAAGTGCATTGTGATTCATTAAAAAAGCATGAAACTAAATTATTTATTTAGATAAAATGGTCCATGGACCAGTGGCATCCATATCACCTGCAAAACTGTTAGAATTGCAGTTTCTCAGTTCTGTCCTAGATCTACTGAATTAAAATCTGCATTTCTACAACATCACCAGTTGATTCCATGCATATTAAAGTTTATCAGGATGTGATGTGGTGTGAGTGTCTGCCTGTGTGTGTGTGTGTGTGTGTGTACTGAGTCATGATATAAAATGCATTTCTTAGTGTGGGTTACAAGCCCACAAGGCCAATTATAATAGTAGTACAGAACACCCAAAGTGTGCAAAAACTAATTTAGTCCTCAAAATCAAGAGAATAAACTAGGCAGTATGAGCTCCACTGTACCAAGAGCAAACTAATGTTTAGAAATGTTAAGAAGTTTGATATTTGTTGCACATCTAATAAGTGGCCCAGAGCTTGGATTTACACAAAGGAAGGTCCATGAAGTCTTTCATTCCTCTACTGAAAACTATTTTTAAAAACTATTTAACAGACAGTTATGGAGAAGGAAATGGCAACCCACTCCAATATTCTTGCCTGGGAAATCCCATGGACAGAGGAGCCTGGTGGGCTACAGTCCTCCAGGTCGCAAAGAGTCAGACACAACTGAGGGAGAAGCAGGCGCTCCCCAAGAGGCCCCAGAGTTTTTGATGGCAGAGCCAAGGACTGTGGCTGAGGACTCCCAGCTCTCAGGCCTCTCTCACCAGATAGGAGCATGGAAAACTAGAATCTAAAATATGCTTGAGGGCTTTTCTGGCCGCTCAGTGGTAAAGAATCCCCAGGCTGGGAAGACCCCAGGTGGCAGAGCAGCTGAGCCCGTGCATCACAACCACTGGACCAGTGCTCTAGAGCCCGGAAGCCGCAACGACTGAGGTCTGTGGGCACCAGAGCCCGTGCTCTGGAACAAGAGGAGCCACCATGGTGAGAAGCCTACGCCCCACTACTAGAGAGTAGCCCCTGCTCGCCGCAACTAGAGAAAAGCCCACGCAGCGTGAAGACCCTGCACAACCATAAATGAATAAAATCATTAAAAAAATAAAACTGTTTAACAGACAATTAAAACAATAGGTCCAATATTATTCACAGATTCCAATATGATTCCTCATAACTTACTCTTCGTGTGACAATGGGGTCAATTTCTCTCGGGTCTTTGTGAGCGAACATCATCAAATCGGCATTCAAGGTGCGGATCCTCTGAAACCTCAGGCGAATATAACGAGCAGAGGTAAATTCTAGCAGTTCAGGAGAAGGATCATCAGCACTCGGTCTCCCATTGATCAAAGAGATATGAATCTACATAATTTGGGAAAGAATTTAACAGTTAAGGTTACCAAGACTTACATATCTGGTTTTATTTAACTTTTCTTAGACAAATAGTTAAGCTCCCCTTCTCTCAGTTAGGCAGATACAGGTTCATATTTACTAGAATGCAGTGAAGTAATTGAGGAATATTACGAATGTACATGTACCTGCAATTTATTTGTTTATATTTCAGGTGTTTTCTATATACTGCAATTAATTATATTTCTATGTTCCAAGTCAGTGCATCTACCTGAACTTCCTAGGATTTCCAAAAATTCTTAAATCAGTCATTCTTTTTCTGAAAATTATTGCAGCCAAAAATTATTTAAGATTCTGACATATATTCCCATATATTTTCTGGTGGGAAACCAGAAAACAATATATCAGACAAAAACAAGAAATCATCAGGAACTCACATTTCTTTTTATTCTGGGCTTGAAAGTATCTAATTATATTGTCTTAAAATATATAAAGGGTAAAAATCGACATATTACCAGAAAAATTACACAAATCTCCAATCACAGTGAGACATTTCAATAAGGTGGCTTTTGTCATTTCTTTTTTAGTAATTGATGGCTTAAGAAGGCAAAATTTACCAAGGCTATAACACATTCTATGAAAAATATGCTCTTTGAAAATATATTAAAACTTGAGTAGAATGGATATTTTTTAGGAAAATATTTTGCAAAATTGACACCAGAAGAAATCAAATATAACCATGCTATTTACCATGAAAAATCAGAGAAATGATTATCCTTCAAAGGTGCATTGAGGCCCACATGCTCTCACAGGGATTTTGAGAGCAGAGAATTCTAATGGGGGTTGGGGGGAGGTAAACCATTATATAAAATATGAAGTACTTCTATCACAGATAAAGGAATTATTTTCCTAATGCCTAAAGAACTTCTATAAGTCAACAAGAAAAAATACTGATGACATAACACAAAAATAGACAAAAGATATAACTATTTAAAGAAACAGAAATAGTAATGGCTATTAAACTTCTGATAAGATAGTGAACCTCATTTATAACAGAACTGTTAATTAAATCCACTCTAAAAGTTTTCTCCATTTCTTCAAGTAGTTGAATCCTAAAATATTAATAATATTCCCTGATGACAAGACTAAAGGGGGTACAGCAATTGTTACACATTTACAGGTTGAATGTAAAATGGTACAAATCCTTATAAAGGTGAATTTAGCAATAACTGTCAAAATTACAAATGTACAGAATTTTTTACTTAGAAATTCCACTTTTGGGAAACCACACTACACAGATGTTTTATTAGTATATATATGTGTGGGTGTGTGTATATACAATTAATATGTAATTAATGATATGTAAAAATGCACTGAATTTCTATAATATTTTTTGATAATAGCAAAAGACTGGAAAGAACCTAATATTCATCAATAAGAGATGGGTTAAATAAATTATACATCTATACAGTGAATTATGTGTACCACACAAAAGAATGAGGAAACTCTCAAAATACAGATAGGAAAAAGTACATTCAATTTTTTTGTACATTGTAAATGCATTCTTATCTATGCAATAAACCAAATCAAATTAAAAATGTTAAAGAAATTGAAATTGAGTGGTGGGTTTTGGGCTGAACACATGCACATACTGTGTGTATGCACATATAGGAGGCTAAAGAGACAGGATTAAAAGAAGAAAGGAGTCCTGTGCTGGGCTGGGAGCTATTTAGAAACATGATAGTCTGTAAGTGCACTGGAAACTGTGACTTGAGGTCACCCACTGGAATTTTCATCCACTTTTGCAAGATGATATATCATGTGTGTTAATTACATTTTTTTGACAGGAGAAGCAATATGTGTTTCCATTCCTAACATTCTGCATTTAGATAATCCCCGAGAGCATTTTACAAACTGACTGCCAATAAACTACTGAGTCACTAGAGAAATAAACACAGCAAACTGAGATGAATAACTAATTCTGATGTCACAAAGCATAGACTCAAAATGCCTCGTGATAAAAATACGAAATGTCCCAGCTAATTGACTCTACCTTGAATACTTAATAAAAAATAAATTCACTTAATCAACATTTGAGGATGATAAAATTCAAGGTCTCCTAAAATAATGAATCTCGAAATGCTGAATGTCCTCCCTCTGACACCGAACATTTGAAGAGTAACATAGATCTTGTATATTTCACAGTTCTGGTGTCTAGCAGGTGAGCCAGAAATGTGTTTAAAATCAAGTTGTCTCTATTACTTAAGATGGTATCCATTAAATGTTAAAGAATGAATAAATAGATGCATACAGCAGCTAAAATGAGTTCCCCTTAGAGATTAATTTTGGCACCTAAAAAATCACCAGTGTCCTTGAGTTCACACTTAAATTTGTCTTATCAAGCTCTTCCTTGACTACTTCTAAAAAAGCCATTTGAAAAAAGGAAGTCAGAACATGTCTAGGATTAATGTTTATAAAAACTATTAAGGCTTATTTGGTGTTAATGCTACGGTGAACTGCACTTGTTCTGGACATGGAATTAATAAGTGCCTCACATAAACATAAAGGAACTTTAAAAAAAAAGGTGAACATGTTCAAATTTAGGTTTGAACACCTAAATCATATCATACACCATATGATAGCTACAGAAAGGATTCAGCAAAAGAACACTTCTCCTCACAGCTTTGGTATTTTCATCAAGCTACTCTGCCAAGAGATCTTGTGAGAATAGTTAGTTCCAAGCTGTTTTTGAGACAGAAAACCAGACAGCTGTTTGGCCATGTTGCATGCAGCTTACTTCCATTTTTTTCCTTTTCCGTCTTTTTTTAAACTCTCCTTCAAAATAAATCATAATATTGGATAGGCTATTTCCACTGGCACTTGGCTGTGTAATTCCAAGTCTACTGGAGTTTAGCATGCTTCCTGATTTCCTGTGGGGTGACAACTGGAGAGTGTCTATCTTCAAAAAGATGAAAAGTATCATTCCTCAAGACTACCACCGTCTTGCTGCGAGGCCGTGGGAAGTCTGTGTCAGTCTAGCATCTTCTGAAATGATTTCCATTACAGACATGTCGGTGGATATATGTTCAAGCTGTCAAAGGAATTCATTCCAACTGAAAATATCAGCCTGATTAAACAACTGGTTTTTAGATTTAAAAGTTATTCTTCTCTGAAATTAGTTTTTGTAGATAAAAAGAACAATAAAAAACTTATAAGAGGTATCTCTTTTTATGACCAAATGACCAAATTAATATTATGTTCTACCCATCGAAACCAGTATCTTTTTTTTAGTATAAGGATACCATATAAATCACATTTACTTGCAGATGGATAAGATTTGAGAGCCTCTATGCGTATTTTTACCTTAATGATTAGAATATAACTAAAAATGATTTATGAAGCAAGTAATCCAATTTTTAGTCTAGGTAATTATGTTCATATTATTATTATTATGTTTTTCTATTATATTACTACATCTGCTTTAGATTACTGGAAGAGCTACACAGCTAATACCCCTCCCAATGATACAAATTTGTTGAGTAAATGGATAGGTGAAAGAATGAAGGCTACTTAAGGATCATTAATAACAATAAGAATCTTTGAAATGAGAAATGGAAGTAGATGAAACTGACAACTGGATGAACATTTGAAATCCCCTTTGATTCATCAATTTCTAGGTGTGCCAAAGAAACTGATACAACAGTTTGAGAGTAAGGTGACATCAGGAGACATAACAATAATTTTCATATGTGTAGGATGAGACCAACTATCTATAGGTGTGGTCAAAAATGTGTATGTAAATGAGTGGCTAAGACCTGAAGAACCTCTTAGATCTAATCATAATTAATATATTAGTTCAGAGAAGGAGAATAAGATCACAATAAAAACTCTGAAAAATGAACATAATCACTTGTATTTTATCCAGTGGGAGGGGAAAAAAGAAAGAAAGCATATCTTTGGAGAAAGGGAGTGAGCGATATGAAGGTTAAGAAAAGGTGACAGTGTGTCACTGTGTTTCCAGAGCAAAGCAAACAAAGGTTCTGACTTGGGTTCTAGGTGGTCGACAGAAACCCCTAAATGATCAACTTTCAGTCTCCACCATACTTGATCTAATAGCAGCATTTGAAACAATTGATTGTTCCTCTGATTTCCAGGACACCACACTGTCTTTTTTTTTCCTCTTCTCAATCCTGCTCAAGACTTACTACATTTTCTCCTCCCTAACTTTCTAAAGTTGGAATACAACGCTGCCCAGTCCTTGGCCTTGTCTTCGGTTCAATCCACACTTACTCACATAGTGATCTCACCAAAGCTTGCAGATTTAAATGTCACCTATACTGATGCCTCCCACACTTAATATCTCCAGGCTTGATCTCTCCTCTTGAGGTCCAGATGAAGAATCCAACTGCCTTCTCAATCCCTTTATGTGACTGTCTAATAGGTACCTCAAACTTGTATCTCAAATTGAGTTCTATTCTTCATCTCCCAGTGTTTCCAGTCTCATTAAATAATTTTATTTTTTCAACTACCCAGGACTCACAAGTTGGAGTATGCTTGTCTGTTTTTGTTTTCCTTCCTACAACCAGTTTTTCTGCAAATCTTGTTGACTTTACCTTCAAAACATATCCAGCATTCAAACACTTCTCACCACCTCCCCTAAAGCCACCTTGGTCCAGGCTTTCATCATATTGAACTTGTGTACTAGAATAATGATCTGAACAGGTCACCCTGCTACTGCTCTTAGCTCCTTAGTTTTTTGGCAACATAGCAGACATTTTTTTGTTTGCTTTTGCTTTTTTTTTTTTCTTGTTTTTGGTAGTTTCCATCAATTTATTCTCTGTATTTCTTAAAAACAAAAACCACAAGTTTAACATTAATAATTTAAAATACTGTAGACCAAACAAATCCAGCTCTTAGTCACACTGCAAGTTGGTCTCTGATTTCTTTCCTTCTGTTTGCCAGATGATCTTCAATAACTCCTGCAAAGAAATTCCTCTTCAATAGGTTCATGCAAGAGCTAAAAGCTGGTCATCAACTTTATGAAAATGGTGTAAACTATTGCAAAAGAGGTCCATTCTCATCTCAAGCCTCATGCCATAACCACATTCATCACCATCAAGCTGCCCAAAGTCATTATTTCCTGAATGAGAGCAAAAGATTTTATTCTCTCCTCTTCATTTGGTGTCTCAAAAATGAGCTTTCAAATTGTGTTGAGGTCAGCATCTGTTTCAGGGAGCTCTCTAAATATTCCTTATAAAATATAACTCTGGTCATGTCATGCTTTTCCGTAAGACTTTGCAGTGCTTCTCTACTTTACTGTCAATAAAAGTCAAATTTTTACAATGAACTGAGAGATCCTATGCAATCTGCAATGTCAGCACCCCATCCCTACACACTAAAACTGCCAAAGAAGAAAACAATGATTTTCTAGAGCTCTTTTCCTACTCTCTCCCTCATCCACACTGCTCCCACCAGGTTGCCAATTTTGTTTGGGCATGCCAGATAGGATCTTACCTCAGGGCTTTTAAACTGGGGTCCCTTGCCTGGAATGTTATTTTCCCAGATATTGCAATGCTCATTTTCTCATTTCAAATCTTGCTTAGATTAGGCCTTTTCAGTGAGTCCTTCCAAGACTATCTAATTACAGTGCAAACTTCATCCTGGCATTCACTATTTTCCTCTATCTGCTTCATTTTCCTCCACAGAACATTTCCTTTTAACATACCATGAATATGATTTACCTCTTAACTTTGTTGATTATTTCTCTCCACTCTCTAGAGCACAAGTCCCAAGCAATACAAGGTTTTTAATCTACTTTGTTAACTGATATATCTCCAGAAAACAGTACAGCATCTTAAAAAAATAAGTGCTAACTAAAAATATTTGGATAAAGAAACATAAATTCTAAATATTTAACTAGCCTCCTTGAAGATCAATTTCCTAGAATAATTAATCAATTTTTCTGTTTTTATATGAGTAAATTTTTGAGTATGGTATTTCCATAGTACGAAAGTAAAGCCAGTAATCTTTTATATCATTTTCTGTCAAAGCATTTTAAGTTGATTTAGAGATAATTAGGAATTAACAGCTTTGATCTGCAATTTACTTACATCAAGGTCTACTATATTTGCTAATATTAGTTAAACATTAGTTAACTTTAAGTTTTATTTCAACAGGCTATTTTCAGCCAAGAAAGACACACAAATGTCATAAGACATTGTATTTAAACTTAAGGACTATTCAACTTAATTTTAATACAAGACAAGTAAATCTATCCATTGATATTCTATTTCATAGTCCAAACTATAAATTGATGTGCTGTTAGTTACACTAGAGTCCATGAAAACACAACAGTATATTTAAACTACAGATTCTTTAAACCCTATGAACATGCAAGAGCTATCAATAACGTTAATTAACAGTTACATACTACCTTGTCTCTAGAAGGAAATTTTATTAGTAAATGTATTATCTTTATGGGTTATCATTATTTTTACTATATGCAACTAAATAGTTATTGAAAAATAACCTTTCTTATCTCATCAGAAAAGTTTCAGTGCGGTTTATTTTTAAAACTCTTCCAAATCAACGCAATACTTTTAAAGTCTTAAAAATATGAAAATATATGAATATATTGAAATTAACACATAGGTAATAAAAGTACACTGGATAAATAATACAATTTATAAAATGTCATGTATAAAACCAGTTAATAAAATATTTAAACATTTCAGACTAGAGATTTCTCTATCAAGAATCATTAGGTTCTTGGGGCTTCCCTGGTGGCTCAATGGTAAAGAATCCACCTGCCAATGCTGGTGACACGGGTTGGATCCCTCGTCCAGGAAGATCCTACATGCTATGGAGCAACTAACCCTGTGGACCACAACTATTGAGCCTGTGCTCTAGAGCCCAGGAACCACAATTACTGAACCCACATGCTGCAGCTATTGAAGCCCAAGAGTCTTAAAGCCTATGCTCTGCAATAAGAGAAGCCACCCCAATGAAAAGTCTGCACATTGCAGCTGGAGAGTAGCCCCTGTTCACCACAACTAGAGAAAAAGCCCGTGCAGCAACAAAGACCCAGGACAGCCAGAAGTAAATAAATAATATTTTGAAAGAAACTTTAGGATCTTAGTGAGAAAATGGGGTATTATAACCATTTTTCAGGCCATTATTTCCAGTTCTATCAGGCACAGTTTATTGAAGTCCTTTTTCCATTTTCTTTTCCCCATATTTTATTTCCTCCAACTAATGGTTGTTGTTGTTTTATGGTTATTTTTATTCACTCAAATACTATTCATTTGTATATCCAGAAAATGAAATTCTCTGAAGGCCTAACACACATGCTTACAAAACTTTATCTCTGGTCTGCCTCTTCATACTTCAATACTTCTCACTCATTCATTTAGTCAGCCAGTCTCTCATTCATTCAGATATATTTATTAGATGCTTACTATTAATACATTCCAGGCCACTGAATTATTTTCATTTTCCCTTCTGTGTCATAAATCTCTCTCATTTCTGAGCCTTTGTCAAATATGTTTTATGTCTCCCTACTGCTCCCATTAGCACAGATGTACTTTATACATCCTTCTGGTTTCAGCTAAGATGTCAATTCTCTTTCTTCCATGCATAGTTCCACGGCTGTCTAGGACTTTTCCTATTAATTCTCCAAGCTCCGCTATTATCACTGCCCATTGACTTTATTCTGTCTGCCAAGAGTAGGAACTTTGTCTTATTTACAGTACAGTTTTACTGATTAAACTAATGAATAGGGTATAATAGATTCAATAATTTGAATGAGTAATCATCAGTGCCTAAATATTATAGATTGTGATAGAATTTCCAATGAATTAACTCTTCAAACATTCACAACTGTTGCATTGTGTATATTATTTAAATTTTGACTTTGAATACATTTCACTGATATTTTTAATTGGATTTATTGGATTTACATCAAGAATTTTAGTACATATTTTATTTGCCATACTTTGATAAATCTCACTACGGGTATAATAATTCAAGTACCTAAAAAACATTATATAGGGATTCCTGTAGTCCCAACATTTGAACGAATCATCAAAACTATTATTTAAGTCACTAATAGAGACATTTTTATATAATATATATATTCCGTTCCGTTCCGTTCAGTCGCTCAGTCGTGTCCAACTCTTTGTGACCCCGTGGACTGTAGCCTACCAGGCTTCTCCTTCCATGGGATTCTCCAGGAAAGAATACTGGAGTGGGTTACCATTTCCTTCTCCAGGGGATCTTCCCAATCCAGGGATCGAACCCGGGTCTCCCGCATTGGAGGCAGACGCTTTAACCTCTGAGCCACCAGGGAAGCCCAATATATATATATTATGTGTATATATATCAGGTGTAATAATGTAATATACTTGTATATCCTTAGGTGCTTAAATATTCCTACTTATCAGAATTGGAAAGATTTTCTTTTCATGCACAATGTACTGAATAATTTTGAAAAGTCCTTAATAAATATCACACTATCGTTAGAAGTTTATAAGCCCAATAAAAACAACTACACTTCCAAGGTTGATGACTACTATGATGTTGGAAAAGTAATAGTTTAATATATAAAATATTGAAGACTGTGCATGATATTAACTCCCTTAACTAACTTATTCCAAGAATACAAGGAAATGTCAGCTTAATGAACTATTTAAGAGATATGACTGTATCACTGACAAATGTACCCTGAGCTAAGTCTTAACAGTCTTTCACTCTCCCGTAATATATTTACCTTTTGACACCTACTTGGTTCCAATTCCAGCTTGTGCTGGAAGCCAGCAGAAATATCAATAACCTCAGATATGCAGATGACACACCCTTATGGCAGAAAGTGAAAGAAGAACTAAAGAGCTTCTTGAGGAAGGTGAAAGAGGAGAATGAAAAAGTTGGCTTAAAGCTCAACATTGAGAAAACTAAGATTATGGCATCTGGTCCCATCACTTCATGGCAAATAGATGGATAAACAGTGGAAAGAGTGGCTGACTTATTTTTGGAGGCTCCAAAATCACTACAGATGGTGACTGCAGCCATGAAATTAAAAGACACTTACTCCTTGAAAGCAAAGTTATTACCAACCTAGACAGCACATTAAAAAGTGTAGACATTACTTTGCCAACAAAGGTCCACCTAATCAAGGCTATGGCTTTTCCAGTAGTCATTTATGGATGTGAGAGTTGGACTACAAAGAAAGCTGAGTGCCGAAGAATTGATGCTTTTGAACTGTGGTGTTGTAAACGACTCTTGAGAGTCCCTTGGACTGCATGGAGATCCAACCAGTCCTTCCTAAAGGAGATCAGTCCTGAGTGTTCATTGGAAGGACTGATGCTGAAGCTGAAACTCCAATACTCTGGCCACCTGATTCGAAGAACCGACTCATTTAAAAAGACCTTGATGCTGGGAAAAACTGAAGGTGGGAGGAGAAGGGGACAACAGAGGATGAGATGGTTGGATGGCATCACTAACTCAATGGACATGAGTTTGTGTAAACTCTGGGAGTTGGTGGTGGACAGGTAAGTCTGCCATGCTGCAGTCCATGAGGTCGCAAAGAGTTGGACACGACTGAGCGACTGAACTGAAAACTGGTTCCAGTTACCCCTGAGACTTAAACTGCTTTCCTTCTCTTCTTTGGAATTACAATTCTTGAAATTATTATTTCTGGATGAAAGCTTTTCCTTTCCTTCCAAGAAATATTTATGCAGATTCATCACTGCCAAAGCAATGGTTGTTAACAAACTGCAGGAGATTAAGAAAACAAGTTTTCTTCAATGTATTGGTCATCTTTTTATTTTTCTCCTATCCTAGTGAAACTAGTTAAAACGTTGTGCTTTAAAGGTTGTATAGCTTCTCTCTTGGTCAAAGAAAAGCACCTCTCTCTGTCTCTCTATATATTTCTATCTATCTCTCTGTATATCTCTATCTATCTCTCTGTATCAAGAGTTTTTTAGAGTTATTTGTTTTTATACCAATACCAGATTTCACATGGTAGTAGTTTCTAACTCCTATGGAATTAACATATAGAAGGGCTAAGTGGTTTGGAAAGATCAAAAATAGAAGCAAATTCTTAGTTAGTTTAGGAGTTCTAATTTTCTCAAAGTT
Source organism: Moschus berezovskii (assembly GCF_049115385.1). Lineage (NCBI taxonomy): Eukaryota > Metazoa > Chordata > Mammalia > Artiodactyla > Moschidae > Moschus > Moschus berezovskii. Next base: position 74,358,258 of record NC_142469.1, on the reverse strand, counting down.
TCAAAATTGGTATGGTCCTTCCTTCGAAAAGCTTCTGATGGTCTTCTTGTTTTGTTCAAGTCAAAACAATCCAGCAAAGTATTTAATTCTAAGTACTTTGATCTTAGATTAGTTACATCTGAAACATGTCCAGATGGGTGACATGTAATCCATCATAATTGAATAAAATACCCCATTGGTCATGAAGTATAAAAGAAACAATGACAAGTAAGATCCTGAAGCTTTCAAAGAAAGGAAATAATTACTAAATGTAAATATCACCTCTTTTTCCCCTCTAAAAGAACCCTGACTCACATGAGCTCATTTTATATTTATTTTAAAATTAATAAATATTTTCAAATAACAACTTATATAAGTACTCCAAATTGCGAACTTTTCATTTATCATTTGTGTTTTTCTTTCTCCAATTAAAGTATACAATATTTGCATGGACAAAAGAAAAATTGTCAAAATAAGTTTCCTCAGTCTGTTTTAGGACTATCTCATTAAAATCACTGCAGATGCTGATTGCAGCCATGAAATTAAAAGACGCTTACTCCTTGGAAGGAAAGTTATGACCAACCTTGATAATATACTAAAAAGCAGAGACATTACTTTGCCAACCAAGGTCCGTCTAGTCAAGGCTATGGTTTTTCCCGTGGTCATGTATGGATGTGAGAGTTGGACTGTGAAGAAAGCTGATCGCCGAAGAATTGATGCTTTTGAACTGTGGTGCTGGAGAAGACTCTTGAGAGTCCCTTGTACCGCAAGGAGATCCAACCAGTCCATTCTAAGGGAGATCAATCCTGGGTGTTCATTGGAAGGACTGATGCTAAAGCTGAAACTGCAATACTTTGGCCACCTCATGTGACGAGTTGACTCGCTGGAAAAGACTCTGATGCTGGGAAAGGTTGGGGGCGGGAGGAGAAGGGGACAACCGAGAATGAGATGGCTGAATGGCATCACCGACTCTGTGGACATGAGTTTGAGTGAACTCCGGGAGCTGGTGATGGACAGGGAGGCCTGGCGTGCTGTGATTCACGGGGTCGGGGAGAGTCGGACACGACTGAGCGACTGAACGGAACGGGGTTCCGTTCCGTTCAGTCGCTCAGTCGTGTCCGACTCTTTGCGACTCCGTGGACTGTAGCCTACCAGGCTTCTCCATCCATGGGATTCTCCAGGCAAGAATACTGGAGTGGGTTACCATTTCCTTCTCCAGGGGATCTTCCCGACCCAGGAATCGAACCCGGGTCTCCCGCATTGGAGGCAGACGCTTTAAACCTCTGAGCCACCAGGGAAGCCCCGAACTGAACATTTAAATTGTATCAAATGAAGATGTCATTACTAAATCTTTGTGCCGTCCAACTAAGACTATACAAGGATAGAGACATCATCTGAAATTCACAGCAAGGAAAGACTCTAAGAGGAGTAGCTTCAAAGAAGAGCATGAGGGGAAAACCACAAGAAGAAAAATTATTTGACTCTCCTCAAACATTTACATTGCTCCAAATTTTGTTCTGGGTATGCCTAAACCAAAGATAGACTGAGAGAATAAATCATTAGGCATCTATTCCCACCTCATAGCTATGTAAGAAATTGCTCTGCAATATCCAAGAGCTTACATATGAAAACAATAGTGGTTATATTGTATATTTACTGTATACCAGACACTCTAGTGGGTTTCCCAGATGATGCTAGCTGTAAAGAACCCGCCTGACAATGGAGGAGATAAAAGAGACATGGGTTCAATCCCTGGGTCAGAAGATCTCCTGGAGGAGGGCATGGTCACCCACTCCAGTATTCTTGCCTTGAGAATCCCATGGACAGAGGAGCCAGGCAGGCTACAGTCCATGGGGTTGCAAAGAGTCTGATACAACTGAGGTGATTTAATATGCAGAGATTCTTGCAGGTGATCTGTGTGTACTAACTCATAAAGTATTAACTCAATGCTTACAACAATCTCATGAGACTGGTGTTATTATGATCTCTTTTTTTAAGAGAAAACCAACATTGAAATGTTAACAAGCACGGCTAAGCTCATATAGCCATTCTAGTCCAACCTCATTGGCCGAGTTCCTCAGTTCACCATTTCACTATCTCACAGAATAGGGGTTTAACAAGCATTTGTTGAATGAATAACAGCTGGCTATCTAGGCACTATTTGAAGACTTGCAGCAACATTAAACTTACCACTGGTGACACAATCTTCTCCATGCAGTCCCTCCGTTATTTATGTGTCTCACTTCCACTCCAAACCTGTCTGTGACTGACACCGGTATCTTAACCTCATTTTCTCTCTATTATCCTGCTCCTCCTCCTCTGGAATTATCTAGCTTGTTCACGTTCCTCAGCTCTTGATTTTTTTTTCACGAAATTGCACCAGGTTTATCCTATTAGTTTTATCCATTCTATAGTTCTTTGGGTAAATGGTTTACCATGCCCTAGGTCACATCCCCAGGTCAGATGATGTCTAGGCTCCTGCAAAGGGCAAGAATGAAATATAGCAAAGCACAGAGGATCACTAAACAGAGGGACAGTCCCAGACCTGAGATCCAGATCAGGTCTCCTGGCACTGATCCACAGCAGTAGAGAACCTTCTGGTAAATGGAAGCAAAGCTCTACATTATTAAAACCAGAATCAAAGCCTGTCAAGAACTGAAGGCTAAAGTATCAATTGTTCTTCAAAGAACCAACACCTAAGGTCTTATTAACATCATAATAAATGAAATTGATTATGACAAGTTTAGTATAAGCATCTTTGTAAATAAAAACCACACACTGGTATACAAAAGAAATTAATTTATACTTCATGGCAATTTCGACTATGTCAGTTCAGTCAGTTCAGTCGCTCAGTCATGTCCGACTCTCCACGACCCCATGAATCACAGCACGCCAGGCCTCCCTGAGTACTAAAATCTCAAGTTATAGAGAGAAGGGGAAAATAATATGTTAATATCAAAACTAAATATCTGTGAAACTAACATGCTCTTCCTTACTGTGGAGGACTGTTAGAGACTGTTCCAAATAGAAAAAAAAAAAAAAGCAACTGGGAGTACAATGACCTACATTAGTGGGACAGAACAATCAGTACACTTGAAAGTCATATAATAACAGCACAAAGGAAAACTTAAGCAACATTTTCCTGTTTTCTTTTCAGTCCCTGTGTGGGAACACTTGCTTAAAATTAAAATAAAATCTTGGAGCAAGAGGTCTAGATAGAAAGCCAGATCCTGCGTCATCAGATTGGAACAAAACCTAGATGTGTACTTGAAAAAGAAATGCAGCCTCTCATTCTTTCTCTGACTCAAGGGTTCCTCAGAGAAGTGAATGTGTGTGTGTTGCAAGTTTGTAAAGCAAGTATGTAAAGATACATTATTTCATTTTTTTCCCCCCCCGCTTACATAGAAGAGCAAGTGGGGATGGTCACTGGCGATTTCAATTAATTTAATGTTCAGAAAGTTTCAATGTCAAACCACAAGATGTCAGAGACTTTAAAGGACAGAAACATACTAATACTTAGGGATGGGACCGAACACAGCACAAGGTCTTCAAGATTGAGCAAGCCTCCTAGGTTAGCACTATGTCTAACATCTCTATCCTTTGTGTATGCAAATTAGTCTCCTACTCTAGGGTAACTGCCTACACACACCACCCTCTCACCAGTGCAAAGACAGGCTCATTCTCTGAATGTTCTTTTCTTTTGCCACCTTTCTCTCTCTCTTTTTTTTTTTTTTTGCCTTCACATCATTAATTTTTTTATGTCTTCTTCATAGCTTTGCTTATTCTCCGCTCACCTTCCGTGCTTCTTATTCTTGCTCTGCTTCATTTTATTTCATCTTTACAGAAAAACTGTCCATCTACAGTTGAGCACGTTTCTATGTTTTCAAGTGAAGTCACATGTTCTATTATTTTAACTATGGCCTGTAGCCTTAGCTTGGTGAGAAGTAACTACAGATTTCAACTCACAAATCCTAAGAGTTTTCATTACACAAAGAGTAAAATAATCAACAAAATAAGTTGTTTTTTCTTGCAAAGCAAAATTTTATACTTAGATTACAGAAGGATTTTTATTTCAGTGGAAATGTAAATCTGAGTATCATTGAATCTGCCTATAAGACTACAAAGATGTTATATATATGTTATATAACACATATATAAGCTTTTTAAATTTGGGCTAATAACATTTCCAGTGCTTTGTATGAATGAATGTGTGGACATGTGTTGTGTGTGTTCAGTTAATCACAGTTGAAGACCATATATGTTGAGGCAGACTGCTGGGTTCAAAGTCTGGCTCTGTCTCTTACTATTTATGTGAATTTAGGCAATTGACTTAATCGCTCTATGCCTCAGTTTCCCCTGTAAAAGGCACATAATAATAATAATAATATCTACTTATTAAGTTGCTTGCTAGATTAAAGAAGATAATTCATGCAACCTGAATGGAAAATGCCTGGAACACAGGAAAAACTATTGTTAGTTGTTACTTTCAAAAGAGTAAGGAAAATAGCACAAATGGTTGTGTCTCTGCTAAGCAGGATGTGCCACCCCATTCGCAGTAGTTACCTATCAACAATCTGCACGCAGGCTAAGTCGCTTCAATCATGTCTAACTGTTTGCAATCCCATGGACTGTATGTAGCCCACAAGGCTCCTCTGTTCTCCAAGCAAGAATACTGGAGTGGGTTGCCATGCCCTCCTCCAGGGGATCTTCCCTACTCAGGGATCGAACCAGCACGTCTTATGTTTCCTGCATTGGCAGGTTGTTTCTTTACCACTAGCGCCACCTGGGTGGAGAAGGAAATGGCAACCCACTCCAGTGTTCTTGCCTGGAGAATCCCAGGGAAGGGGGAGCCCGGTTCCGTCTATGGGGTCACACAGAGTCGGACACGACTGAAGTGACTTAGCAGCAGCAGCAGCAGCAGCGCCACCTGGGAATAGTCTCAGACAAAGGAAGTAGTAGTGACAAAGTTCCCACTCACAATGGAGAGGTGATTCTGGAAGTGCTGAGAATATTGAACTTCAGTGGGAAACTATGCATCAAGAAGAAAGAGCAGGACCTCTGCCTGTGTTTTGCCTCCTAGTTCATCACCAATTTCAGATAAGCAATTAAGAGAAAGAATGATCACAGGACTTTCTAGTTCCTTCCCCCTCCAGCTCAGTGCTGGGACTGCCGCTTTGGGGATGGCATATATTCCCAACCCCTGATGTGAGAGCTTTGGGGGCTGAGGACAGAGCAGGTAACCAAGTGCCAACACAATGGCTGTGGGAAGAGGAGGCTGCAGAATTACCAACATCTGAGCAGTAGTTTTTGAGAACAGCAGGATGAAAAGGAAGATGATCTGATAGAGGAAGAGACTCTAGAAATGTGCCATCATACTTAAAATTTTGTTGGAGTCACCAGGTTTGCAACACAGTACTGTGATGTGCACAAATGACTAGATATCATTTGAAAATATCAAGGTGTTAAGGGAATGTTTCACTGAAGAGGTGTGGTATTAATTTTACCCTCTTTATTGAACAACAAATATGATCCATGTCAACAGTAGCTTAAGTTCAGGTTCTTACCATTATTCTGTACAGAACTGGATCATAATCATTTATTTACTAGGTTTGTAAGATGTTGGCTCTGCACACCCCTGACATCTGCATAACACCAACAGATCTCTAGTCCCTTCAAAGAAACAGAATGCACCAAGGGACCTCTCCTCCCACACAACCGGAAGAGGAGGTTTTCTGCAGATTTACCGAGTACACAGTGTTCTTGTTCCTTTGCTGGACTCACACTATCTGACCACAGGAAGCTGCAGGGCCATGCCCTCAAAGAAGCTCAAGTACAGCTTGTGCTGTTGGTTAGCTGGGGGTGGGAGGAATGGTGGGGTGGAGGGAAGGGTGCTAAAATTCAGGGACTCAGTTTCTGCAGGAACCCACACATAATGACAAATATTCAGAGACATTAAATCTTGAGAAAAGTAAACGGGTGATTGGAGGTCATTGATCATTATCCTAAGTTATTTGTTTAAAGTGGATTTTGTTTGCAACACTCCCTTTTCTCTTTCCTCTGACAAACACAGCGTGAATGAAAGGTAAAGGGAATAAAACATTTAATCAATCATCTAGGGGCCAGGACTGAATTGCTTTCTGTTACACATTTGCTGCCAAGTTCACAGAATCAGGTTTGTTTTCAATTATTTGTAATATGCTTTCCCAGAAGAATTTATAATAGGCTGTTTAGGCATTGTTCCCTTTTCTATTAATGATAAAAATACAACTGTTCCTCCTTAGCAAAAGAGAAAAGGAGTTAAATTAGGAAAATTGTTATAAATGTCGCTGTTGGGCTTAAGAATTTTTTTGCTTTTTTTCCTTTTAAACTGGCTCCAATGAGAAATGGCAACCAGACTATTTTCATTTCTTCTTTCCTCTTATTATGTATATTTCCAAAATAAAAAGTTAACATTAAATCTCTTTTTTGAGATAGTTTATAATAATGATACCTAAGATATCTAATGATATCAAACATGATACCTAATGATATAATAATGATTGGAGAAGGAAATGGCAACCCACTCCAGTGTTCTTGCCTGGAGAATCCCAGGGACGGGGGAGCCTGGTGGGCTGCCGTCTATGGGGTCACACAGAGTCGGACACGACTGAAGTGACTTAGCAGCAGCAGCAGCAAGATACCTAATGATATCTAACATGATTATGTTGCTTTTGTAGTTCTAACAGCTGTGAACTTGGTTCCTTGAAATAAAAGAACACTGTGAGTCTGGTGAATATTTACAAGACAGGAATGCAATGTTTCCAATCTCTCCATTCCAAAACTACCTTTTCTCTCTCATCACAGACTTCTCTCTGTCTTTTCTCTAGGTTTTCCATGTCCCACCACTATCAGCATCCCAGCCATCTTCAGTATCTCTAAGTCTGATGAGATGCTTATTAAAACATAGACTCATTAATAGGAGATGTCATCCCTTATTACATGACTAGTTATGGCAGCCTTTTGAGAGACACAAAGAAGAATTTCTGAAATCATCTATAGGCATCCCCGTTAGGCTGATTACCTAATGTGGAAAGAACATATAGATTTCTCTTATCCAATCATCACACTCCATAGCCCAGGCCCAGAGACCACAAAGTTCATGCTTCAAAGAACACCTTTATTCACAATGAAATAGAACTAGTTTTCAAAAAACTCAGGCCTATGACTTGCATTAGTATGGGCTGTCGTTTATTTACAGATTTTTCTGAAAATCTGATCAATATTCATTCCTTCTTTCCTAACAGTGCACCTCCTCTCCCCTTCTTTTTCTTCTCTATCATAATTGAGCACTTTCACTGGTTTATCTCGTGACCTTTCCATCTTCCAGAATTCACTGAAGCAGAAATAGCCTTTCCTCTCAACTGCTCCATCTATACCTCAGCTTCTTTCGAGTCCCTATAACTGGGACTCAAAAGTATGTCATATTTAAAAAAAAAATTACCCTCAATTTTAAATTACCACCTTGTTTTTACCAGAATCTCTTCCTTCACAGTTGTAAATCCCTATTTCCTTCCTGTAGTCCATTTAGGAAAAATGGCACTGACAAAGAGAAAACATTTTCTTATAAACACCATCATGAATTATATAAATCATCAAGTTTATAATCTCTACAGAAGTGCACATATACCATCAAAATGCCATTCCTCCTTTAAATAAAAATACAATATGTATGTAGGTCAACAAACTAGTGAAAAAAATATTTTTTAAAAGCATTACAGAGTTTATATACCCAAATGAATGTTGCTCTTCCAAAATAATTATTTACAGTGTTCTATTTATAACAATAGTGTCTTTTCCTTAATCATTTTAACACTCCTTGCATTTTCCTCTATTCCCAAAGTTTTTCTTTAAGTGGTAGGAGCACAACTACTTCAAAAGCAAAGGTTATTGGGGAAAAGAAAACTGAATCACAAAAATTAAAGACCAGGGTAGAAATAAAAAATTCAAATTGGAAATAGAGAAAGATACAGCTAGCAAAGCCAGCCTACATTTTCCCTCCACTACCTAGAATTACAGAAACTCCTTACAGTTTTAGTATTCTTAAAGAATTAAAACAGAAAACCCTTGGGAAATATTAAACATTTAACAAAGAAACTGGCAAGCAAGGAGAATTTACTTGAGAAATCTTTTCACTTGTCAAATCAAATACTTGTTAGCCCATTGAAAACAAATAAATAACCATTTATGATGAAAAGGGGTTTACTATGTCAATATCACTTATTTAAAAACAGATAGAGAAAGAAGAAAACATGACAGAATATACACTATGCTTGAATCTTAAATGTAATATATAATTCTGTCTGCTGTTTTCAGTCATTAATGTCATTAAAACACAGAATTAAATTAATTTCAACACATTATCATTTTAGTGTATAGTCTCATTTTATAAAATAATTTCCCCAATCTTCACACATCATTAGATGAAAGATGTTAATGTTATTTTTCTCTTTAACTTTGAGAAGCAGAAGAACAACTATGGGTTCATCTAAAATGTCCTTCCAGCTTCTGGAATAGGTTGTGTTTGTACTTCAATGAACATCTGTTTGACAAATTGAAATGCTAATTATGATTTATCATTTCCATGACACGAAATATCAAGATGGTAATAAACATTGATGACTAACTATATTTTTCTGTTTCACCCAGATGTTTGGCATCACAGAAGATACCAACTTAGTTTTACCAATTTTTTTTTTTATTTTTTAATTCTGGCACTTTATGGTGGAGGAGAAACTAATATGAATGATGTGATGGGTGCTTTAGTTTTTTCTTGTGTAAAATTTGACTGGCAAGGCTTTGAAGATAGAGAAATGAAACTGCACTTAAAAATAAATGTCTTTCAAAGTTTTACCAATACAGCCAAGAGCCAGATCAAATTGCTTAAATTATTTATGTCATAACAGTTTTTCAAAGCAAGTCTCTAAATTCAGAGTTCATCCTTTAGATCTTATTTCAAGAATGTACCATTGTGATACAGCTTTGAATATATGATATATAAGATTTAATATAACAATTTGGAATCTGGAGATTGAAGGACATAAAATCAGTATACACTAGTTTGCTTTCGTTTAATATATAACAACATTTGGGCTTTCTACACCTTTCTGGAAAACTGTAATCAAGTTCTCCTTTATGAGCCTGGAGCTCCTTCCCCTGATTTTTTAAATAACAACATTTTAGCTTTCTTAGGAAGCAAATGGAATTATCAAATAGTCCATTGCTTATTATATAAATCACACCAAGGTCTGAGTGCACATTTCCCAAAAGATTATTTTCACATCCTGCAACAAAGAGAATATGTAATGCTTGCAATGTTCTTGTGAGAAATTTCTCTGTCCAAAACTGTGTGTTTGCTCTTTGATTTTGCTAGTTCTACCTCATCTCTTTGACCTCTAAAGGTGGAAATGCCTCAGGGCTCAGTCCTAGGGCTGCTTCTCTTCTTGGTTTTCATGTACTTCCTGGGTGATCTCATGCAGTCTTACAGCTTTAAATTCTCAAATTCATATATTTCAGCAGTATTTATCAACTGAACTCTAGAACTCTATATGCCACCTATTCAACCTCACCATAATGTCTAATAGACATTTTAAGTTTAACATATCCAAAACTGAACTCCTGTTATTGCCCTTCAAAACCTGCTATACTCACAAGTCCTCCCCAACAAGCTTGATGCAACTCAATCCTTCCAGTCAATCCAGCCAAAAACTGTAGACTCATTCTTTACTCATCTCATTCTCACACACCTAATGGAAAACTCATCTGCAAATCCTCCTGGCAGAGGCAATCGGTCAGGAAATCCTATTGGCACTACTTTAAAAATACATCTTCTATTCAAACAATTCTTAGCATCTTTTGCTCCTGCCACCATGCTCTAAATCACTATCATTAAGCCCTGAAGTACTGCAAATGTCTCTTAACTGATCTCTTGCTTTTACCCTCCCCACCTATGTGCTAACCAGCCCAAGACAGCCAGGGAGAGGGGGAGAAGCACAGGAAAGGAGAAGGACTGTTGAAATGTACTGGGTTTCTTTTTTGAGGTGTTGAGAATGTTCTACAAATAGATTGTGATGATGGTGGCACAATTTGGTGAAGATACTAAATATAACCGACATGTACACTTTCAATTTCTGAATTTTGTGGTATGTGAATTATATCTAAATAAACTGTTAAGGTAAGATTTTCCAATGTTACCTTACTTGTAAGATGACAAGTTAGACTGACACAGCTTCCTGGATGCTGGTAGAACGTATCAGACTCCAACAATGGGAAAAGGGTCTTTGTCACTCTAAGTACAGGAGGTATCACGAGCATCAGCATATTTGAGGCCAGTCCTTGAGCCTCACTTTGGCACAGAGAGAGATGTAGTAAGAACCAGCTGATGCTGGGGCTCCAGCAGGTTGTATTACAGATGAAGAATTCTGAGCAGAAGGAACCCAAATCTTTTACTTTGGAGGGAGATACCACTTATATCTTCCAAGGCTGTAAGCAAACCTGCCCTTGATGTCACAGGGGGACACTATCACTATTTTCTAGGAATGTTCACTCTATACATAGTTTTGAAAAGATAGTCCCAAAGAAAGATCAATGCTTCTGGTATAAAAATTTATAACCAATTTATCAAGTGTGTCATCTCAATTTAGGTGTAAGCTTCAAATCTCCACTATTAACCGCACTATAACTATTATTTCAAGAAAACATCACACAAATTAGGTTTTAAGTTGTAATAATTTTTAGATGGGTATTGATATACTAATTTTATCATTTAATTTTACCTCAGAGGGCTTCCCTTATGGCTCAGACAGTAAAGAATCTGCTTGCAAGGAGGGAGACCTAGGTTCGTTCCATGGGTTAGGGTGATCCCCCAGAGAAGGAAATGGCAATCCACTCCAGTATTCTTGCCTGGAGAATTCTATGCACTGAGGAGCCTGGCAGCCTACAGTCCATGGAGTCACAAACAGTTGGACACAACTGATTAACATTTTTGCTTTCACTATGTTTCTCATCTTTGCTGATGAGGAAACAGGCTCAGAGTGGTTAAATAATCTGCCCAAGAGTAAACAAGTTGGAAGTGACAGAATTAGGACAGTCCAACTGTGAGTGTGTGTTGTGGAGCTGTGCAGGTAAGCTGGGGCAGGCAAACCAAGTGGAATGTACCTGCCACAGACAACTCCTCTGCACAATTTCCGCCCCACAAACCCAGACATTGTTTAATCCCCACAAAAACACAAGTTGCAAAATGTTCACATAAGCACCATTTACAAAAATCAAGTTGTAAACTTCATATATCATCCTGCTTTCCAATGTTCTGTCTACTGCTATTAGGCCTCCCAAAGATTTCCAAAGGCATGAAGCAAAAAATAGCATGAAGGCATTCTGAGTCCCATTTCTTTGAACTGTCACTTTGGGCCACAAGTATTAATAAGGCTGTGTTTCCAATAATGAGGACATTTTCCCAGTGAAGTGCCCCAGAATGAAATTTCGTTGTCTATATCGGTACAATCTCAGGATGGAACATTTGACAAATAGGGAAGCAATTCTGATACAAGATTTTTTTCAATATCACATTATAAATGGTGACTGTATAAATGTGATGAAGAGAAAAATATACATTTCCTTCAATATTCTGTTAACCATTTAAAATTTTCATCTGATATGATGAAAGTATTACATAGATCTAGTTAAACCTAAAGTTTTCATAGGACATTGAGCAGGATATTCAAGTAGAGATTAACTGGTATAGGAAACATATTAAGTTCTGTTTCTAAGTTTTAACGAAAGACTAAAACAACATTTAGTAATCTTTTTTTTTCATGTTAACAGTTAACCATAATTTTCAAATAAACATATTAATTGGTAATAATCATAAATTTGATTTTTTTCACACTGCTTTAAGCAGTGAAGCAGCAAATAAGATAACTTCCCTTCATCTTAACTGAAGCAATTACCTCAGAGAGATTTGAAATTTAGGTAACTTATAAATCTTTAATAGTTCAATGCCTCAGAAAATTAACCCTGGTAAATTTTAATTATAATTTCAAAATATATTATTTACAATTTGCTACTGCTTTCTAATTTCTTTGTTCCACAGCCTTTTCTATAGTTTTTAGAGGCTCCAGATACAATTTTCTTAAAATTGATTTACACTGGTTTTTAGAAGATTTAATCAAGAACTTCACTAACAAGATGATTTTATTTTTCTAAAGCATACTATTTCCAAAATTGAGGTTATTTGTTAGCACCTCCTTCCAGAGTTTTCAGCCTTTACTCCAGGTGTCATGAGGCTCTGCAGGTCTAATGTGAAAAGTTTAGGAAGAACTTTGGAATAGCAGACACACTGCTGAAAACACACAGAAGATAATGCTAGACAGAGCTAGAATGAAAAGTCATTACAGGAATGACTCATGATAAATTAAAATATCCAGAGTAAGTAAAAATATACAGAAAACAATAGTATTAAGGAGATTTGTAATAAAACTCTGAAATTGTATTTGCAGGAAACTCTGAGGTCTTCAAAAAGATACCAAACATTTTTATTAAATTGGTAAATCTCCCAATTTAACAGCCTAGCTGACAAACTTCCCCAGACAGAACAAGCACCGTGAAGAGGCTGAGTCATTTGTTTTTATAAGTGCTCTGTAAGTAATTATTTCTGAACTCCCAGGCCCACCATCGGTGAGGGACAATGGGGAAGGAGGTTTTCGTCTTGCGCTCAGCAGGGGCCTCTAGGCTCATATGTATTCCCACCCACTATTACTACACCACAGTTTGCGCAATTTCACTTCAGACACTGTTAATCATTTCAGCATTCAAAAAGGCTCCTTGAAAAGTCCAGCTAAAGGAGCACACTGATTCACGTGGCTTAAAAATATCCTTGCAGTTCAAAAGCTATTCTTTTATTAAAGGCAATAAGGCAGCAGCATGAGAACACATTAGGTACATATGGATTCTTCTAGAGCGTTCACTTCCACATTTCTCTGTATATGATATTCTGCCTTTGTTCTAAGTCACAGCAAATACAATAGCCAAAGACAATGGAGACTGCTGAGGATACCAATTTACTTGAAGAAGAATTCTCAATCAATTGGAAAAGACATGCTGAAAAGCCTTAGAAAGACCCCTTCACGGAGGATAAATAAGTCTTTAAACAAAACAACACTAGGAGACAAAAAGTAATCTGTGGAGAAAGGTCTGACTTGTAATGTCATATAACTCATATCTAAAATCCATGGTATAGTAATCGTTATATTTTAATAAACACTTTCACTTTTCTTGATTTAATCTGAAATATCATTAACATTATTATTTATAAAATAATTATACATTTTTACTCAGTATGATTCTCATAAAATCTTGTCAGTTCAAGATTCTATTAGTCTAATATCAATTTTTATGTGTGACACTGTTTTGCAGAACAAAGCCTATTGTTTTATTTGAGTTTGACTTTTTTTCACTTTTTGGAAAATAAACTTTTAAAACTTAAAAAATGCTAGCCCATTTACAGATTTTTGCTAATTGGGTTCAGAAATCCCAAAACATTAAAACTTAATTTTGAGCTTTACATTACCATGTCAATAATGTCTCCCTAATAAAGAGATTCTTGAGAAAAAAGAAGAAAAGGGAGAGAATGAAATTATGGATATTTAAATAAATTCTTTTGACTGTTTTGAATGTACAGAAGTATGTATCTGAAGGACTCAGGCTAGTACATCCTGAAATATGCTCCAACAACTTTAAAAAGGCTTTTGACATATTTGATTTTCCTGTGGATCTGGAAGTTTCTGGTTATAAATAGAACACCTTTAAAATACAATTTCCAGTACTTGTATACTAATGTCATAAAGTTTTTTAGGTTGATCACATCATAGATACAATTAGAACTAATATAAGTGATAATTTATAATAATCTATAACTTCTTTTTCCCCTAGAAATATCTTTTTATTATTTATTCACTCAATTCTGAGCCAATGCATATAAAAATAAAAATGTGTATATCCTTTGTCTAGTGATTCATCTTTGATTTATTTACAGATATACTTATGGACAAATATAACCATACTTGCACAAGATGTCCATAACTGCATTGTTTATCATCATTAAAAGTTGGAAACAAAGAACCATTAATGAGGATATAATTAAATAAATTGTAGGGCTCCTATTTTCCAATGAAGTACTACATCACAATTAAAATAAACAATGTAAATTTACCAATGCTGAAATGGAAAAATAAAAAACACTTGTCTATAGCATCATGAGTGAAAAAGTAAATCATAAATAACATGTAGAGGATAATTCCATTTGTGGGAAAAAAAAAAAAAAGAATGGTTCAGACAGTAAAGAATCCACCTGCAATGTCGGAGAACTGTGTTCAATCCGTGGGTTGGGAAGGTCCACTGGAGAAGGGCATGGCAACCGACTCCAGTATTCTTGCCTGGAGAATCCCATGGACAGAGGAGCCTGGTGGGCTATAATCCACAGGGTTGCAAAGAGTCGGACACGACCAAGCGCCTAAACACAGCAATACATTTTCTACACATTTTCATATATGCATTACAAGTGATATCTAGGAGGATACACACCAAACTGTTAACAGTTGTTAGTAGTGGAAAGAGCAGGGGGAGAAGGGAGGACTCTTCCTCTCATCTTGGCCTATTGATCATAGTGCAGTTATCCTCACATAATTACTCTCTATAACTTTGTACTGTTTATTTTTAAATTGGTATTTAAAAAGTATTAAAACAAAACTTGATGCATGCTATAAAACTTTTTGCCTCTTTAAAGAAATTTTTAGGCTGGATCCCTCATGCCTAAGCATTACCCATAAGGAACATACCAGTGGCTCTACTAGTCCTGCTTCTCTTCCATTCTTGGGGGAAGTAGTTCAAAATGATAACATGCTTTCCACAGTTTTGCAAAGTTTCTCATCAGTTTTCAATTCTTAGAGAGATTCTGACTCTATACTCTCTCAGCATATATTCCAGTCTATTAAAGCTTCCTCAAAGACAGAATCAGAGTAGTTAAGAACAAATTTACAATGATGAAATTTCAACTTTAAATACCATGAAATTGGCCTATAGATAAGTTGTTTGTTTCTTTAACTGAACTAAAATAACTTGGTACAGCTTGTACATTACTTCGATGCATGCCTTTCACCTATGATAAGTATTTTGAATGCTGTACACTTTAGATTGCTTTGTGTGTGTTAGCTGTTCAGTCGTGTCTGACTCTTTGCGACCCCATGGACTGTAGCTTTGTCAGGCTGCTCTGTCCCTGGCAATGAATTCTCTAAGCAAGAATACTGGAATGGGTTGCCATTCTAGTATAGCTTGTAGATGGATGCATGTGTTTCACCTACTGTAAGAATGTTTGAATGTTGTGCACTTATAGATTGCTTTAGAATCCACAAAGGTAAGCATATACAGCATTTTGCTTGGTATCACAGCAAAGTTTGAGAGTAGAAAGAGCAGGAATCTTTATCCAATTTACGGATAAGAAAACTGAGCTTTTAAGAAGGCACATCAAAGGCCCCAGAAAAAGTAAAGACTAGGAGATTAAAGAGACCATGAGTGGTAGAAATGGAAATTAAACAGTGTTTATATTTAGCTTTACTTCAAATAAAAATTCACCGTCAATTAGAACACAACCATTTTCATAAGATGAGCACTCTTTTTGAGCCTGAGGCCACGCAATAAGTTGATCCATTCATTTGGCTATTTCAGGATACATTTCTTGCTTTCTTCATCTCAACCGGCTGATAATACAATTCTCTTCATAAACAGATACTAGCAAGGGAGTCACAGTGATGTTCTTTCATGGTTAAGGCAAGAAAAGTTTAGCCATTTCTCCCTTTATCAGTCACTGATCATGTCCATACTCTATATTATGAGAGTCCAAAGTCTTTCTTTTGTCCAGCCTACATGCTAATACAAATTCACAGATAGTTAGGTTAAGTTCATGACTATGGTTAAGCACCCAGGCTGTCACACATCCTGGGTTCAAATCCTGGCTCTGTCCTTTATTAGCAGTATAAGCTTGGACAAGGTGACGCTGTCCATCAATTTTCTCATTCATAAAGTGGGAATGATGACAACATCCATGGCATTGGCATGAGGTTACTAAGGAAGCTTTATGAGTCAAGAGATGCAAAGCACTTCGAATGGTATCTGGCATGTGCCAAGTAATCAATAAACATTATCAACTCTCACTCAAAATGTAATGCTTGGGGAAATATATTGGTTCTAACCACAGGTCACCTGACAATGCACTTCTGGGTAGTTGGAGGCTGGCTCTCCACTTGGCGAGGAGTTCCTTCTTTATGTTAACCACTGAGAAGACTGCCCAGAACAACATTCATTAAGAACATGGATGCTTAAGTCTCTGTCAAGTAATTCAACCCCGAAGCTTTGCTTGTGCATTTGGCATTTGAGAGTGACATCAAGATGAACCCCAGAATTCCTTCCTGGGTTAAGTTAGACTGTCAGAAAGTTATAAGGGCTTCACCAATGGCTCAGCGGGTAAAGAATCTGCCTGCAGTGGAGGAGACAGAGGAGATGTGGGCTTGATTCCTGGGTTGGGAAGATCCCCTGGAGAAGGAAATGTCAACCCACTCCAGGGAAATGTCAGAGGAGCCTGGTGGGTTAGAGTCCATGGGGTCACAAGTAGTAGGACACAACTGAGCACAAGCACACATGGCAGAAAGCTATGAAATTGTATCATATTAATTTAATTCTTCAGAGACACATATATCATTATTGAGTGAAAAATTTAAGACTATATTCTTACCTTTCTTATGTGGAAGAAATAAAAAATAGTACTAGTTATGCTTGAAGATCTTGCACTTTCTGCTATCTGAAGTCTTTACATAAGGATTGCATTAAAATGTTCTCTGAGAATTCATTGCCAAGAAAATGTTCATCTTGAAAATTTGGAAGCTGTCCTTTGTCAGACAAGGAAACTATACAATTTAACATTTTTCTCTTTTTTTGCCCTGATTATCTGAAAATTCTGAATTAAGAGTTCAGCTGCAACAACTAATTCCAGATGAATAGTAAACATGCCCTTGAAATTGTTGTTGTTCAGCTAAATTTTCTCTCTTTCTGTCAATTTAAAGTGGTGTTGTGTTATGTACGTCATAACACAACAAACTTTTCTTGGAAATAAATGGGGGTATTAGAAGGGATATGGTTTTAAAAATAATGGTAATATATTCATTTATTTCATCATCTCTTCATTCATTCACTCATCTTTATTACCTAGTATTATTGAGCACCAACCCTGCTAAGTATCTGGGAAAGAATGAAAAATTAAGTCTGTAAACCCACAGCATAAGAGCATAAGGAAGGAAATATCGAAGAAAAGCATTGGTTTTTCAGATCAATGTGTGAAACCCATGTTAATAATTTCTCTGAACCTCTGTTAACTCATGCTCCTTTGAAAACTGCCTTCTATGAATGTAAAATGAAGCTGCTAATTTTTTAACAAAGAGATCAAAAAATCTTACAACGAAATGAATGAAAAAGATTTTACGTTAATTGCCTTGGTTCTACACATATCCCAACAGCACTCAAGAGACTTTTTAACTCCTCAGGGCTATGTTCAGAACCATCAGTACATTCTTTTAACTAAGTCAAGATTACAAAATTTCATCATTGAAAGTGAATATTTAGGGGTAGGGGAATGAAGAAATGTCATTTAGCGTGAAGAGTGGATAATGAAATTGTCAATATAAAAATAATAGACTCCAATAAGAGTTCTAAAAATTTTAAACAACATTTCACTCATGATTATGAATGTAAAACTCTTTTATACCTCACAGTACAATAGATAGTAAATTAATAGATTTTATTTTGGTATGTGAATCCTAAAGAATTGCTTAAAAATTCAAGTTCCTTTGCAAGCCTGTGCTACAGAAGCTCAGAAAGAAGTGTTATCTGATTTCCTCAATAATGCCTTTACCTAGCTCCATTCCTTCATTTTCTTTCCATTCAAAGAGCAATTTTTTTAAAGAAAAGATTCTATCACAGTTCTCAAAAACCTGTACAAATTGCCAAACTGTTGATTAGACACATAAAAGCCCTAGGAGGTCAGAAAAAGAAGAAATTCTAAGTTGCACTCCATAATGCACACAACTAAATGGTAATATTAATAACAGTTGCCACCTATTAAGTCCCCACCTTGATCCAGATAATTTATATAAATGTCTAATTTAATACGACCAACATTAGAAGACATGTATTTATACTTCTCCATTTTGAGATAAGGAAACTGAACTTCAAAGAGTTGCCCAAGGTTACGGAGCTCTTGGCCACCAAACCAAAATTCCAAACCAAGCCTGATTTCAAAGCTCATGTGTTCAAGGACACCACCTGCTACCTTTCAAAACTCTCTTCCTATACAGTTTTCAACCATTTCTGCCATGGGAAAAGCTGGTAGGAGAGAGAGTCAACTGGCAGGACTTTGTATTAAACATGCTTTGTGTTTCCTCAGGAATTTTAGAGGCTGTTACACTCACTTAACCATGTCTTTTTGAAATGAATAAACTGCAGCTGGGAAAATAATATTTCTTACAGAAGTATTCTATATGCAGCAGATAAGTGAAAAAAAAAAAACACCCTCTCAATTCCAGATGTTAACATAAAATTATCCAGATGCTACAAAATGATCATCCAGAGCGCTGGAGGCAAAAGAAAACCAAAGTGGAAATTAATTTCAAAAGAGAAATCAAAGTGAAGATACCAATTTTATTTTTTGCTAAGTTATAGGAGACTGGGTATTTCTCTGCTTTTTAGAAATTATTCTCTTAAATGATAGAATTGGGTTGCAAAATTATTTCCTGATGAGTAATTAATGCACAGTCTTCAAAATAATATTCTGGGGTCTCTGTAGCATTTTGCTTATGTGTTACTTTCAGATAGAAAAAGTATAGGTCTCTTAGGTACCTCCAAGAGATACGAGACACAAAGTAAAAACTGTCATACAAATATAATACAAATATATTTGATCTATTCTGGTTGCTTGTATAGTAAAGAATACGCCTGCAATGCAGGAGACCTGGGTTTGATCCCTGGGTTGGGACGATCCCCTGGAGAAGGGAATGGCTACCCAATCCAGAATTCTTGCCTGAAGAATTCCATGGACAGAGGAGCCTGGCAGGCTACATCCATGAGATCATAAAGAGTCGGACATGACTGAGTGACCAACATTAATATTCCTATGTGAATGTTTAAATTCAAATTAAGAATTTGTTCTTGATTTTCCTGGGAGTTCAGTGCCACTTTAGCACATAAATGAATGACACATGCAAATACTAAAAAATTCTAAAGTGTTACTTTCCTGTTACACATTTGAAAGTTATTGGGTTTATTAGTCAAGATAGTCAAACTAGATAAGTCAAGTTCCACATTCTACTCCCAGGCACAAATAAATCAATTTGGCTGTTGGCCTGGAAGACTTTACACATATGTTTACATGATGTAAACTATGGAATGGAAAAATGCAAAAAGGAATAAGTCATATTTCCCTCCCTCATGCAATTCAATAGCTTTTAGCAATGCTTGGACAATAGCAGTATCTGTCATTTAATAGTGGGATAAGATTTTATGTTAAATGATGGAATATAAAATATGGAGATACTTTTTAAAAGCAAACACAGAAAACATATTTTACCTCATCTTCATTCTTATTATCTGATTTAAAAACAAACAGATGAACAAATGGTATTTGCATTCCTATCTCTAGAAACATCCTTTTGTAGTTTTCCTATAGGGAATTGTATATGTGGTAACCATATCACTGAGCACCAAGAAGAATTTCATTGAGTTTTGAGTCTTCGGTTGTTCTTTAACCTTCCCAGCTTCTAATAGGATGACTTGTTTACTTCTGTTTCTGCAGCTGTTGAGTTCTGGACAGAGTCATAGTGACGTTATTTTTCAAAATAACCCCAAACCCTCATTCCAGACCAGAATATCAAAGTATTGTTTGGTTTGGCATACCTTTTACTGATTGCTCTTGACCTAATTATTTATATCTTTTCAAATGATTTGCATTTACCTTATGCTTTATGCATCTCCTCTTTTTAAAGGATGAATATCCTATTTGTCATTATTTGATATACCTCCAATTTTAGACTCTAAAATGCCTAGGGACACTGTTTCTCTTATTATTTTAAAACAACTCTTAGTATATTTTAAGCTGATATCAGCATCTCTCCACATTCTGCCTTTGTTTCTTCTTTTGATAAAAATTCCTTTGGCTGAAAAATCACCTGTGCTATTTTCAGAAATGAAAGTGAGGCACCAACTGTGCTGTTTTTCCACTGATAGAGATAAAACGCCCTGAACCATCTCTCCTCACAGTACTAATGCAGAGCCTTAATCAGGGCCAGGCTGAGGGTGCCTGATATCCTAGGCTCCCCTCCCCTCAGGACCATGAAGACACTAGTGAGCCTTGGTCAATTTTAGCAGAATGGCTCTGTGGGTAAGAAGATGGGTATAAAGCAGTGCATTCCCTGGATACCATTTCCCCTCATTTTGCTACTGCCTGAATGACCTGGCTTCCTGAGAACGCTGTTCATGATCCTCAGTCAAGTTTAGATATTTGTTAGGTGGTCACAGAGAGGTGCTTTTATTTGTCTGTTTGCCTGTATTTAACATCATCCGTGTTAGCAGTTCAGTACACATCAGATGACTGGAACTAACTAGAAGAGACTTTGTCACAGCACCTAGACAGCACAATATAAGTGCTGACAAATGGGTTACAATGGTCCCTGAAATCTACGAGGCACTGGTTCCAGGACTACCTATCAAAATCTGCAGATGCTCTGTAAATTCAGTTCAGTCGCTCAGTCGTGTCCGACTCTTTGTGACCCCATGGACTGCAGCACGCCAGGCCTCCCTGTCCATCACCAACTCCTGGAACTTGCTCAACCTCATGTCCATCAAGTCTGTGATGCCATCCAACCATCTCATCCTCTGTCATCCCCTTCTCCTCCCACCTTCAATCTTTCCCAGTATCAGAGTTTTTCCAGTGAGTCAGTTCTTCACATCAGGTGGCCAAGGTATTAGAGATTCAGCTTCAGCAGGACTGATTTCCTTTATGATAGACTGGTTTGATCTCCTTGCAGTCCAAGGGACTCTCAAGAGTCTTCTCCAACACCACAATTCAAAAGCATTAATTCTTTGGCATTCAGCATTCTTTATAGTCCAGCTCTCACATCCATACCTGACTACCGGAAGCACCATAGCTTTGACTAGACAGACCTTTGTCAGCAAACTAACGTCTCTGCTTTTTAATATGTTGTCTAGGCTGGTCATAGCTTTTCTTCCAAAGAGCAAGCATCTTTTAATTTCATGGCTGGAAATCACCATCTTCAGTGATTTTGGAGCCCAAGAAAATAAAGTTTGTCACTGTTTCCATTATTTCTCCATCTATTTGCCATATAGTGATGGGGGGACAGGATGCCATGATCTTAGCATCTTAGCAGATACTCAAATCCCTTATAAAATGACACAGCATAGTCGGAGCCCATGTATATGGAACACCAAGGGTAGCACTTTGATTTTGGCTTTTCTTCCTACAGTTTTATTAGTTCTATCTTTCTCAGTTCTCTGATGCTTTCAGTTAGCTATTGTCTCAAGAAAAATGTAGATGCTTTCCTTAGTGTAGAGCCCTGCTAACAAGGGGTACATGGATATTTTACCAAGTAGACTGCTTCACTTCTGGCAGTAACTTGGAGGTTAATTACTCTGTACTTCTTTTGGAAAATTATAAAAACACTACCTCCTGATGACAAGGCTGATCAGAACACAGAAAAAATGGACTCAGACATCACAACCGGAGTAAAAGGTCCCTCATGCTAAAGGGTAAACCCCACAGTACATGAGTCTTATTGGAAAAGAATTACAAAACAGTATACATTTTATAAAAGTAAAATGCTTTCATTCCTTAGGCTGATAAACATCCTTTTCTTTTCTTTTTAACAAGCACTTAGCCATAATTATTGTACAGGAAAGAATTCTGCTGCCCTAAAATCTGTTTCTGTGATATGTTTCTGCAAGGCAGGTGTTTGGGATTTTTTCTGGGTATAACTTTAAAATTGAATTTTCTCATTCTGAAACTGTTTTACAGTTCAATACAGACAGTCTCTCCACTCAATTTATTCAGATATTCCGTAGCCGAAGTAATCATGGTGAGTCAAAGCAATTGCTATCTGCATAACCCTGTTTCCATCACCCCCTCCCACACTTTCTATGTGGCATCATTCATTCCCTAGAGTGACAGGTCACTGCCACTCATTCTCATTTTTCTCCCCTACTCCCTCTGTAACCAAGATTTTTTCTGTGCTACATATGCCTTTACCGCCCTGATTTACTCAATCTCTTATCTTACCCCTCAAATATGTCTTTTATTCCCCGAACCTAAGAGACTTTTTGCAACATATTTGGTGATCAGTATTTGTTAATTGAAAAAAAGAACCAACTAAATGTTAAGGACTAGTCACAGGCTATATATACTTGCAACATTTATTCATAATATCAAATCATTTGGTGGTTGAAACTGTATCCTGGCCATATTTTTCATGTCCTATCTTTTTTGGTAATGCATTGGTTTTGCAGTGATTTATGTGTAAGCTGCTCTACTGCAGCTAATTCAATACTAAATTTTATCTTTATGAGATAAATGGATGCAACATAACAAATCATAAGGAGGAAGAACAAAATGTTTTTTCATCCACTGACAAAAAGAACAAATGCAGAGATAAGAAAGTGAAATGGAATCATTGCTATGACTCCCCTCCCCACAACATAATCTTTAAGAATTGTCACCAATGATCTTACGATAAGGGTAATTCATACTGAAGAGAATAGTGGTGGTTTAGGGGCAAAAGTAATGTCCGACTCCTGTGACCCCATGGACTGTTATCCCACCAGGCTCCTCTGTCCATGGGATTTCCCAGGCAAGAATACTGGAGTGGGTTGTCATTTCCTTCTTCGGGGATCTTTCGGACCCAGGGATTGATCTCATCTCCTACACTGCAAGCAGATTCGTCACCAACTGAGCCATCACGGAAGCTCTGAAGAGAACAGTGGATAACTGCTGTAAGACAGATGCCAGGTTTAAAAATATCTGAAGCCTCTGAGAAGGTGGTAGCTGTCACTCCTGACACAACTAACATCGACTCATATGATTATGCTGCACATATATGGGCACTGGAATGTGTTTGTGTAGAAACACAGATATGCACAACCATGTTTTACATTCTACGAGCCAAAACTACTCAGCTCCCAGGCCTATTCCTAGTAACCAGTATCTTCAACTCCCACATGGCTCCCCATGGTACCTGATGTAACACTTCATTATTCATGTCAAAGTGCTATTTACTATTCTCCTCCTCACTCAAAATCAAGAAACAAATTCAGCATGGTTCATTTTAGCTTACTATTTACCATATAACTAACACACTTAAAAAAAAAATCTTCACAAAATAAGTTACTATAAATTATTGCTTCAGTGAAGGGACTTGATTTCCTTTTAATGCTTTTGCTAAAATAATGTGTTCAACTGAGGTTATGTTGAGGACAATTTAAATCTCTGCAAATATTTCAATTCATGCTTTAGTGTACATTAGTTAAAACCATATGAAACTGCATGTTTATTGTCTAAAACCAGTCAAATATTGGCAATTTCATATGGCTCAACCTAAAAGTAAGCTTGCTTTTATAAGGCACTTATCTGCTGAATAAGAAAATAAATAATTATTATTGAATGAACCTGAAGAACAAATTTATACAAGAGGAATATAATTTTCTAACTTGTAATCTTGCCAGGGTTGCCATTCTCCATTGTAAAATGAATATCATAAGATTTTTGCTACCCATGATTAGAGTTTAAATTGTATGTTTAATGTGATTCACAGGTAGCAGAATTCAGCAGTTACTCATTTAGGTATTTCCAATGAAAATATTTGACTGCCATCAGTCCACCACAGTGCAAAACAGTATACATCCTCAGGCTAAAATGCTTTGCAGTAGATTTTTCTCGTTTCATTTCATAGCAGGGAACCTGGTAAAGCAGCTCCTGATATCTTTTTAAGTTTGCTTGTAAAGTATTATTATAACTATTCCAATCCTGGGTTACTTGTCTCAAGGACTTTTGATGATAGCTCTAGTATTGAAATAGTCTCCCTAAGGATCAGAAGTTTATTTTAATAGTTTCAAGATCCTTTGTTGTATTTTCAAGTGTACTTCTACAATAAAGATAACAGTATATTATCTTTACTATGTGAAACCAATTAATTGACCCACTCAGGTCTTCAGGTTTTTCCCAGTAGAGAAGGTGCATGGCACTTAAATACCACATTGTCACACAGCCCTGGTGACAAATGGTAAATAAACACACATTTAGAAGATGGCTGATTGGGGCCAAAGGGTTCAGATTATGAAGTAGAAAGATTATGAGATTTGCCATCAGAAAATTTGAACCAGACCTAGAGCAGAGATTAATGTTGAACTTTTATCATCATGTGACCACACAAGTTATTTAACTTCCATCAATAAAATGAAAACGATAAATATTGTGACTTCAAGTGTCTTCAAGGCTTTGGTAAAGTTCACATGGAAGAGTGTATGACAAGCACTTTGTAACTGATGAAGCACCATACCCAAAATGGTCATTGCCAACATTATTGATAACAATAACAACAGTACCCACAAATCCTCTTCCTTCCCATGGGATTTACATTTTAACTGAAAGACTCCCTATCTTGGTAATGTGGGGAAAAAAAGGATGACAACATTAAGTCTAGTATGACCTGCCATTCTATTATGGAATGTTTGCTCAGGACTTCAGACTTGATTTTCAAAGCCCCAAGATAAGTTTTAATGGTTTCAGATGCTTCTTATAATGTCCTTTACATTTAATAGATCTTTTTCCTCTTTATGTACACAACAAAACAAATTCCTGTTTCATAATTTTATAATTTCAATGTGCTTTAAAATTAGAATTCAAAATACGAACAATATAATTTCCAGTATAGAGAACTTTAACATAGGTTTCACTATTACAAGTTGCAATGAATACAAATGGAATTTGGGTTACCTAGCTTTCTCACTTTCACTTTTCACTTTCCACTTTCACACATTGGAGAAGGAAATGGCAACCCACTCCAGTGTTCTTGCCTGGAGAATCCCAGGGACGGGGGAGCCTGGTGGGCTTCCGTCTATGGGGTCACACAGAGTCGGACACGATTGAAGTGACTTAGCAGCAGCAGCAGCAGCAGCTTTCTTGAAATCCCTCTACAAGGTGCTCACAAAACTTAAAACTTGTGCACATGTGTCTACAATATTTATGTGGGAAAAAAATTATTAAATGTATGAGCTGCATCAACATGCCAGTGTGCTTGGTCATGTCCAACTCTTAGCAACCTTTTGGACTGTAGCCCACAGGCTTCTCTGTCCCTGGGGTTTTCCAGGCAAGAATACTGGAGCATGTTGCCATTTCCTCCTCCATAGGATCTTCTTGACCCAGGGATCAAACGACTGACCAGGTATCTCACCACTGTTGGTGGGGGGACCTTAAGCCAATGTTAGCTACTGAACAAGAGTATTTACTATCCTATTATATAGATTACAAGGAGGTGTTACCATAAACGACTTAACTTGATCTTCACTATAGTCACAATGAAGGCTTCCCTGGTGGCTCACATAGTAAAGAATCTGCCTGCAATGCAGGAGATCTAGATTGGATCCCTGAGTCAGGAAGATCCCCTGGTGAAGGGAATGGCTACCTACTCCAGTATCTGCTGCCAATGAAGGAGACCCAGGTTCGATCCCTGGATCAGGAAGATCCCCTAAAGAAGGGAATGGCTACCTACTCCAGCATTCTTGCCTGGAGAATTCCATGGACAGAGGAGCCTGGCAGGCTACAGTTCATGGAGTCACAAAGAGTCAGACACAACTGAGCAACTAACACTTTAGAGTCATGTGAACTAGCTGGGGCACACACTGGATTGTTGACTCATCTGTCCAAGCCCTCTGGTTAATCACTGGCAGAGCTATATCTGAGTTTCTTTGTGTCTTCTACCACAACCCGGAACTTTCCTACCAGCCTAACATGAGCCTATTCTGTTCCATTTTAGTGAATCGTGGAAGATCCTATTTTACAACACTGAGATAATCAGGTCTTAAAAATTGGTGTTATCTCCTCAAGATTTGGGGGATAAATGGATACATGTATATGCATGGTTGAGTCCCTTCACTGTTCGCCTGAAACTAACAACATTGCTAATAGGCTATACACCCCAATACAAAATGAAGAGTTGTTTTTTTTTTAATTGGTGTTATCTCATCAAGATTCCATTCTTGTTTTATTTCTCTGGCTTTCATTTTTCAGCAACACTGTATTAATTTAACAAGGATTTACTGATATTTTCTAGGCACCTAATTGTTGGTAGGAGTCTATAAACTGACTAACAGAAAGGAGGAATACAATCTTTTAATTTCATCTTAATGTCAAAGGCATGTTTTTGAAATATAATACAGTTACCTAAAATGAGTTGTGTTTGTAATTCCAAAGCATTTCAAGTGCTCTGTATACTTCTTGAAATATGCAGCAGGGTTTTGAAGGAAGTCATGTAAACTCATTGTAATGAGGCACTTTCGCGTTGCTGCTCCACATACTAACTGACTCCATGTTGGTTAATGCAAGAACTATTTTTAGAGGAAGGAAGTCTGAAACCCCCAATCATTATTTCCCCAAATCTCTATTCATAACCAATATAAATTAGTGACACCCTGCTGCTTCTCCGTAAGGAAGCAACTCCAAGGGTAATTGAGAAAGGTTGATTCCTCATTTCCATTCCTGCAGTTCCACAAAAACTCACCCATGCAATGATGCCATACCCTGAACAATATCACATCAAAGAAGAATCTCACAAAAAGGTTTTTTACACAGTGTTGGGTTTGTTTCTTCATTCTCCAGTATATGCAATTCTAAGGATCACCATAATGTCAGGTGATGAAAAGAGGGGAAAAAATATTCTGTCTGTATATATAAAACTCTGTCACATATGAAATCAAAATAATATCAAAGCTCTACACACAGTTTACAGGGAAAAAAGGTATCTTCAAGAATTAATGATGGTTTCTCTAGGGAAATTCTATACAAGCCTGCCATCTTTCAAAGCAGAATCAAAGCAAATCTAAGTTCCAATTGAGTTGCAGTCCTAAGAGCTGGGAAGGATTGTAGTAAAAATGAGAGGAAATCATATGTAAATAACTTAAAGGTGTGTGTATGAGGAAGCTGAAGCAAAAATTACTATGGTAACCATGAATATTTAGTTATCAGTCTAGTGACAATCCAAATAAATTAAAAGTAATAATCCCAGTCACAGAAAAAGGAGCCTCATATAACAGAAACACATTCACTACAATTTTAATTCTAGGAACCTTAAAGTAGTGCCATCTCTTCAGCCCCATTCATGTCAGTATTATCAATGTGATTATCCTCTTCCGGATGCTCCTTCAATCATCTATAACTTAGGGACAGCTCAATGCTGATTTACTCAACTCAAACCCACCCACAGATTCAGTCCACCAAAGTCAACGATGTTTCCTGATGGAAAATATCAGCCTCTTTCCTCAGTTAGGAGGAGTTAGCATGTCTGATACTCTTTCTCTAAATAATTAATGATCTATTAACTCCAGGATTTGGGAAAGCTAGAAATATCTGAACAATGAGCGAAGACAAGGAGCATCAGTCTTCAGGAGTACTTATTTAACATCTACACAGAGCTTCCTGAGACTTTCCCAAACTACTGAATTAAAAACCCTGGCCCCAGAAATAGCTCTTTCAAATGGCCCCAATGATTCAGGATGCATCAGAGACACAGGTTCTATCCCTGGGTCGGGGAGATCCCCTAGAGGAGGGCATAGCAATCCACTCCAGTATTCTTGCCTGGTGGAGAAGGAAACGGCAACCCACTCCAGTATTCTTGCCTAGAGAATCCTGTGGACAGAGGAGCCTGGTGGGCTGCTGTCCATTGAGTCGCACAGAGTCAAACACGACTGAAGCGACTTGGCATGCATGCATGCCTTGGAGAAGGAAATGGCAACCCATCCCAGTATTCTTGCCTGGAGAATCCCAGGGACGGAGGAGCCTGGTGGGCTGCCATCTATGGAGTCACACAGAGTTGGACACGACTGAAGCAACTTAGCAGCCGCAGCAGCGGCAGCATTCTTGCCTGGATAATTCCGTGGACAGAGAAGCCAGGTGGGCTACAGTCCATAGGGTAGCAAACAGACAGACATGACTGAAGCAACTTAGCACACACGCAGGGGTGCAATCATATGTCACACAGTGGCACCTTCAAGTGGCGGTTCCTGTTAGCAGTTCTTAATAGCACCCACGGGCAAGTGCTTTCAGCAGAGGCAGCACTTTGCAGATAGCAGCTCTGGACGGAGCTGACACCCTAGGGCACTGCTGGTGATGTCTGTCCATGCAGCTGTATCCACCACAGTTTTTTTTTTTTTGGCTGGCCTCAAAGTGATGGAGGCCCGCCAGCATCTGTTACTTTACACCACACAACTCCTACTCTGGAGCTCAGGACCGTTCTCACAAAGCAAGGCAAGCAGGGTTCCTGTTGAGCCCTCTCTTGGTACTGATAGACACCAAATTGCCTTTCTCAAATGAAGCTCTCAGAAGGCTTTTGCTCAAAGTCTCTTTCAGTTTACAGCCCGGATAACAACATACTGGGTCTACCGATGTCTTCATTGCTTTGTTTTTTTGTTTTTTTTTTTCTGCCAGCTCTGAGATATGATGATCTCACAGCTCAGTGAATTCCTTTTCTCCCTTTGGGTGCAAGCCCAGGATGGTACCTGAAGGGCTACGCTCTTTCTTGGATGCAGGTGAACCTAGTCATCCAGAAGGCTAGCTATGTGCCCTATACTACCTTTCCAGTGAATCCACATGATCAACATTTGTTGATCTCTTGCAGGCAATGTGAGGTAGAGGGCAGAGAATGGACCAAGCTCGAGGGTGGGGGCAGAAGAATGGGGGTGGCTGGAGCAACAAACAATACTGAAGAACTAAGCAAAGATGCTGCTGCAAAGACTCAAGAGGCCAGAAGGAAAGGCTAAATAGCCTTCAGTGATAATATGGACAGAGGATAGTATTGAAGTTTGGATAGAGATGCTGAAGTCAAGGCTATGATATCCTTTAATATATTGATGAGGAACTCACCCAAAGTATTGTTCAGCTCTAAAATGATGCCCTTTTCAACTGAAACATGATATACTGGAATGTTCTAAACGTTTTGGCCCATGTCTCCAAAATTCTTCAGAGAAGTGACAATGTTAGTCACAGAATACTATTTTCTATTAATTTTCTGTACCTATAACACAAACATTATTGCTTAGTGTATTATAATTGACGTATGTTTATTTCTTAATGCCTTATTCACAGTGAAGTGAAAGTCGCTCAGTCATGTCTGACTCTTTGCGACCCCAAGCACTATACAGTTCATGGAATTCTCCAGGCCAGAATACTGGAGTGGGTAGCCTTTCCCTTCTCCAGGAGATCTTCCCAACCCAGGTCTCCAAAGTCTTAAAAACACTCTGCTGTTATTTCTCTTATTCTCTGACTTAAATTCATATTTCAAGAGTATTTTGAAGATCTGGAAGCAAATGATCATTTGATGCTTAGTCAAGAACATACATTTCAAATCATGGTAAATATCTAGATAGCATTGTCTCAAATAAAATCCTATCTAGAAAACAGTAAGACTAATAAACCAATGAAAAGGAAATAGGAGATGTGGATATAAAAATAAATAGGAATAATGAAATGAGGAATTTGTTTCACCTCTGTGGTATTTTTCTCCCAAACCCAGAAGCCCAGTCTAATCATTAAAAAACAGCAAGCAAACTCAAAATGAGTAATATGCTACCAAAAAATCTGACCAGTACTCTTAAAACTGATCAGGCTTGAGACTCTCTGGTGGTCCAGTGGCTACAACTCCATGCTCCCAATGCAGGGCACCTGGTTTTGATCCCTAGTCAGGGGACTAGACCCCACAGTCTACAATTTAGAGTTCACATGTCATACCTAAAGATTCCACAGGCTATAGCGGAGACATAATACAGTCAAATAAATAAAAACATTACAACAAAGAGCAGTTTTAAAAAGTGATCAAGGTCAAGGGAAACAAAAAAAGATTAAGACTGTCATGGATTAGAGGAAACAAAGAGACACAATGATGCAATAAATGCAACGTCCTATTCCACACTGGATCCCAGAAGAGAAAAAAAATCATTAATGATAATCTGAATGAAATCTGAATAAATCTGTGGTTTAGGTAATAGAGTATCAATAATAATTGCAATTTATAATTTATAAATAATAATTTCTTAGTTTGACAAATGAATGTAGATTATGAAAGACATTATCCTTAGTGGAAGCCGGGTAAAAGGGACACAGGGATTCTCTGTCCTCTTCTTATATTTATGTACATTTAAAATAATAACAAGCCTACAACTCAAACCAAATAAAAATATCCTTCAATAATGGTGTGAATTCTGTTATATGTCTAAAGCATATTGGCAATAAATTTGCAATTGTCTTCAAAACTTTGGAGATACTAAGAAATTTTGTATGTTTCTCTGTATTCTGAGAATTCATCTTCTCAGCATAGTTCCTTCGACTCACCCAGAAGAACTTTACCACTTTCTGTAAACAATTCTGTTGTAGCATTTATACTATCATTTTGCATTTACTCGTTTATATGTTTGTTTTTCTTACTTGAATGTCACTTCTCTGGGAAGTTTTGAATATAAGTACCTAATAATTAGATTTCAAATGGTACTTAAATATGAATGCTTTTAAAACTAAAAGTTAATGATACTAAGATTTATTTCACAATCACTTGTCTGGGAAATATTGCAGACAAGCATCCAAAAAATGTAAAATATTCCCAATGTTATATTGTAGGTGATATCTGAAACTGTACTACTTTAGAACTGAAAGATGCCTTAGGATAATTTATATATCAAACTAATTCATATATTAAAGACATGCAAACTCAGAGATTAACTGACCTGTTCAATGTCCCATAAACACTAGTAGCAGAAGCAGAACCCAGTCTTCTAATCCCATTTTTCTATATCACCATATCTCAGGATTAGAAATCTTTCTACTTTAATGGATCCAGCAGGTCAATATCTCTTCTAAATCATTTCTGAGTTTGGCATTTACCAAGATTTTTAAAAAATCAACTTTCAGTCTTTACTAGAGTATGAAAGAAACACTAATGTAGGACTCAGGGGATCTGGATTCTTATCAACTTTATCACCATTTCATCTGGCAGTCTTGGGAGACAGTCCCCTACCTTCACTGAACCTGTCCATTCCAAAAAGTACCATGTTTCACAGACTAAGATATAAAATAAAACAGATATTCCAGGAGAGGTCTGGATTTCATTCATATTTTTAAATACTATCAATCTACTTCAAATACTTTGAATTACTTTCCATTCCTCACCTCATTCGCTTTCCAATGAGAGAGAAATAGACTTTAAAAAGCATGTCACAGAGACAGTTGAATAAGTTGTTCTTAAAAATCAACAGTAATGATTAGTTTACAGTGAGTGTCTAAAACAGTGAAGCCAGGAGAGGTGAGGGCGGGATGATTTGGGAGAATGGCATTGTAACATGTATACTATCATATGTGAAATGAATCACCAGTCCAGGTTTGACGCATGATACAGGATGCTCGGGGCTGGTGCACAGGGATAACCCAGAGGGAGGATAAGGGGAGGAGGGAGGTGGGAGGGGGGTTCAAGATGGGGAGCACATGTACACCCGGGGCGGATCCATGTCAATGTATGGCAAAACCAACCAATATAATATTGTAAAGTAATAAGCCTCCAATAAAATAAAAAAAAAAAACACAAACAAATAGAATTATCTGTTCCACATTGGTAAGTTGACAAAGTCTAAAGAATGGAGAACCACCATCTATGTAGTGTCAGCATGCTTTGGGGTGTGCATGCATCTTGTCTGTTACATATCTGGGTGCAGTTTATATTGTTAAATACATTTCTGAATTGGCTCATTTTTAAAGATAAAAAATAGCTTTATAAATATTACATAATTATTAGTTCTGGGGAAACACTGGATCCAAGAAAAAAATTTTACAAATTCAACTGAAATATACTCTCCTTGCCCTCCCTCCCTACTCCCACATCCTCAGGCCAGTCTGGTCAGGACATGGATGCTTCTGGGCACAAAGCAGGTTGAATAGCTATTTGACTCACTGCTTTTGACTCATTGTTTGGCAGATTGAGATCTCTGCTGAGAGCACCATTTGGAATTTTCTTCACCCAAAACTGATATTTTCGAACACAAAATTGAAATATAGTGAGGCACTGGGATACATTTATAGAATAATAGTGCCAAAAGAGAGTGTGATCGATGTATGTCAAAAATCTAACTTACTCCCATAAGTATTTAAAGAAATAATCTCAGATTGGTTGAGGTGGGCATGATAGCATATGAATATAGATTTTCTGAAAATATAAATGTTAAAAAATGATACTAGTTTCAAGTGTGTGAACTGGCGAGGAGAGAATATTAGCCATGAGTATAAACCGAAATGGACATAAGAAAGTAGAAAAAGAGCTAGGCCTTATATACTGAAGGGAGACTGATTATGGAAATAAAACGAAAGATCCAAGAGTCACTAGGTCTAAGTTTGGGAATTTGAGAGGGGGCTACTACTACCACCACCACCATCACCACCAATCTCAATGGTTATTGTTATTATAACAGCAACAAAAATAGTTAATGCTTACAAAGCAACAGTACATGTTTGTCAGCACTATTATAATGTTTTAAACATTTTCATTTAATCCTGACAATCATAAGAAATAATAACTACTGTTATTGTTTCTAGTTTATGGGAGATGAAACGGAGGCACAGACAACTTAAGGCACTGATTCAAGATCACACAGTTGGTAAAGGTGAAGTCATGGTTTGAATCTGTGGCTGAAAAACAATGAATCAATTTAAAATCTTAACCACAGGAAAAAAGATGCTATGGAGAAGTTGACCAGATATGAATTAAGCATATAATAAGCAAAACTTGACCAAAGGAAAGAAAGTCCACTGAAGCCCTATGCGGCAACAGTAGAAAACACACATAAAAACTGACAAAATTTCATTCTCTTTAGGTCTCTCATGTGAATTATGTCTTCCAGAATTTATCTCTTTTGTCCCTATCTTCAGACTAGAGCACACACAGATTTAAGGTTTCTTCTAAGGTCTCAAACCTTCAATAATTAGCAAGCCTCATTGTCAGAAAAGTTTCTTTAAAATTAATCAATGACTTTCCAACTTAAGCCCATTTCCTCTTCTCTGATCTTTATTGGACACAAAAGATACATACTAGATGAAGGCAGTTAAAATTCTAATATCCTTCAGTTTTTCCTTTTTATTTAATAACTTATTCTAAATGTACTGTTGCTAAATCCTATTTTAAAATCTCCCTGACATCAACGACTGATATATTCAAGTCTTTCTGACAGGCCTATTTTGCGATCTTAAATGTATTGAGGGTGAATTTTCTCATCTTACCTCTCCATTTTCTAAGGGGTGTATCTTGGAATAAAATGAAGTGCAGATGACCTCATCATCTTTGGCATATGACGGTGGTCCAGTACGGGGATAAATATTGTAGAGGGTTAGGCACTCTGTGTCCGTCACAGCATGATACTGCCAGGGCTTGTAATCAACATTATCCAGTGAGCGTTCCAAAATCCAGTTTCCAGGCCGAGGGGAGTTAGCTGCTTTCACAATCACATATGCGATCTGGAACACCTGGGGAAGTGTGACAACAACATGTAACTCTGAATTCCAAAGTTTCTCACTACTGCATATCAAATATAATACCTAAGGCTACAATAATTTTACTTCGGATATTATTCCATAATCCTATTATATTCTCTGGACTTCCCAGGTGGCTCAGTGGTAAAGAATCCACCTGCCAATACAGAAGACATAGTTTGATCCCTGGGTCAGGAAGATTCCCTGGAGAAGGAAATGGCCCCCCCCTCCAGTATTCTTGCCTGGGAAATCCCATAGAGGAGCCTGGCATGCTGCAGTCCATAGGCTGCAAAGAGTTGGAAACTACTTAGCAACTAAACAACAACAAAATTGTATTCTCTAAATATATTTTTACAGTTACATGTCCATATTTAATACCTTTTTACCAAAATGATATGTTCTATTTTGACACACGTAACTTTAAAACAAATGGGTTAAAATTGGATTTCAGTTCTCCAACAACTCATTAACATCATTTCTTCTAATTTTTGAAGTTCCATTGTAATCTCAATCACTACAGTATTTGGTACATACCAATTTACTCACATTACTCTGTTGGAGTTTATGAGTTAGAAATACCATGTGTGTTACAGGATGCTCGGGGTTGGTATGTGGGGATGACCCAGAGGGAGGATAAGGGGAGGTGGGAGGGGGGTTCGGGAGGAGGAACTCATGTACACCCAGGGCGGATTCATGTCAATGTATGGCAAAACAAACCAATATAATATTGCAAAATAATTAGCCTCCAATAAAAATAAAACTTAAAAAGAAATTTTTAAAATATAAAATGATTATAAAAAAAAAAAAAAGAAATTCCATGTGTGAACAGTGCTTGATAGTTTAGAAAACAGTTACTTGTATCACCTAATCCTCAGACAAATACCATTTAGATGCCATTACTGTGGTACAGGAAAAAACAAAACATAGCGCTTTGAAGGCACAGTCCTGTATTTAAATTGTGATCCCAACATTCATGTGACCCTAGGCAGATTATTTTACTTCATCAACTCTCACTCCCATTTCTGTTAACTAAGGTCAATAATAAGAACACTAAGTACACAACTGAGAGACAGTTTAGACTAAATTAAATAATGTATGCAAAGTACCTAGCAAAGGACTTGGATGTAAATACTCAGTAAGTGTCAATCCCTCCACATTCTCAAATAGAAAATAATGGAGACGAAATTCTAGTACACGCAGCAGCTGTTTGAAACTGGAATACAGTAAATGAAGGGTTTCTGTACCTTCTGTACAAGAGGCAAACATGTTTTAAAGAAAAGGAAAATAAAGGCATCAAGTTAGTACAAATCAACACAGTGACCACTGAGGGGAATATGGTACTCCTCTGCTTTCAAATCTATATAATATCTGAACAAATTCAAAATAAATATTCTAGATGTTTTGTGATGGTCCATATGTGCATCTTTACCAATCCAATCCAAAAGTTCAAAAGAACTAATGCATAAACATTACTGAGTGACATTTTTTGCGATGTCCTGGGTAGAAAGGTAAATATAAGGTAGTTTATATAGTCCCACCATCTATGAGTTAATAATATACTGCAATAATGAGATATGTGAAAGGTACACTAGTTAAAAAGCAATAGTATATGTCTTTCCTGGGTCGGGAAGATTCCCTGGAGAAGGAAATGGCAACCCACTCCAGTACTCTTGCTTGGAGAATTCCATGGACAGAGGAGCCTGGCAGGCTACATTCCATGGGATCGCAGAGAGTCAGACACAACTGAGCAACTTTCTTTCAAGGTATAGTCCCATCATCTATGAGTTGATAATAAATTGCAATAATGAGATACATTAAAAATATGCTAGTAAGAAAGCAATAGTATATGGTTTTTTAGTACATTCAGTGAGACACGGGGAGTTTGCCAACACTAAATTCTGGGTGACTGGGGTCACTGAAAAGATACACTTGAAAGACCAACCTGTTAAAAGATGATTAATGGGTCTGTTTAGAGGGGAGCTTTAAAGTAATATTCTGAAAATATACCTTATCGGCTTCATAGTTTAGACATAAGACTTTCAGGAATACATGCACACTGTCTATGACAAACTCTATGGGACTGAATTTAAAAATATGAAAAGTTGGTATTTAAGATGAAAGAGGTGACTTAGATGCTGGTCTTTTGAGATCCTTACTGGAATGTGAGCATTTCTATCTGTGTGCACTGAGGGGAAAATCATGAGCCATTTAATGAGCAAAAGTAGGGGTACCATTTGCCTCTTGGGAATAGTTAAGGAAATACAGGTAGTTAAAATACTGAAATATGTCTGTACTTGGTAAATCACTGCTGTCCAAGCCTCCCAAATGCCTTCTCTTTCCAGAGAACATCTGGGTAACCTAGGGATTGCAAGGAGTCTGGGCTTTGACCATTCTATTTTGTGTATTATCACTCCATGTGGGAGATATTACGAATTTTTATTTACAAAGATATACAGATAAGTGTAGACAGACATGTATATATATGTATGAATTTGTAATAATTGGAATACACTTAGACATTTGGGGGAAGGGCAGACATGGACATATTTAAGACGTGACCTATGGGGTTTGGGGATAAGGAGTCAAGCTTTAAAATTCTTCTACTATCCTGCTATACTAATTGCATTAAATAAATGTCTCAGTTTTTAATAAAATTATTTTTAAAGTAAGGAAATATTTTTTAAAATAAGCATCAAAGAAACGACAAGAGTGGGAATAAGATGGAACATACTCTTATCAATCATGTGCCCGCATGCATGCTCAGTCACTCTGCCATGTCTGACTCTTTGCAACCCCATGGACTGTAACCCACCAGGCTCTTCTGTCCATGGGATTTCCCAGGCAAGAATTCTGAAGCAGGTTTTCATTACCTCATCCAGGGAATATTCCCAATCCAGACCCAGGGATGGGACTCCTGTCTCCTGCATTGCAGGTGGATTCTTTGCCAGTGTACCACCTGGGAAGCCCCCAGTACAGGTTATGTGGGCAGAAAAAAGATGCACAGAAGCCAACCAAACATAATCTAGAGTATTTGCTTTTTCTGCATTTTTAGGTGCTATTCATTAGGGATTATTTCTCTTAGACACTCTGTATCCAATGCATACACATGGAACCTCTTTAAAAATGAATTCACTAAAAGACAAACCCTACTGAGTAATCTAATAGAACACAGAAAGATAGTTGTTTCTATGAAAATCTGAAACTTTGCTCCTAATTCCTGGTAATTCTAAATTATTCATGACAAAAATCTGGAAATTGGTAAAGAATATAAATAACTAAATTGGGAGCTCCTAAAGGGCAGAGGTGCTATAATCTTTAGTAAAATTCTTTAGAAATAATGTATCAGTTCAGTTCAGTTCAGTCCCTCAGTCGTGTTCGACTCTGCGACCCCATGAATCACAGCACGCCAGGCCTCCCTGTCCATCACCAACTCCCGGAGTTCACTCAAACTCATGTCCACAGAGTCGGTGATGCCATCCAGCCATCTCATTCTCTGT
Organism: Moschus berezovskii; assembly: GCF_049115385.1. Classification (NCBI taxonomy): domain Eukaryota; kingdom Metazoa; phylum Chordata; class Mammalia; order Artiodactyla; family Moschidae; genus Moschus; species Moschus berezovskii. The sequence goes on along the minus strand of NC_142469.1, from coordinate 74,320,872 downwards.
CGTCCCCTTCTCCTCCCGCCCCCAACCTTTCCCAGCATCAGAGTCTTTTCCAGTGAGTCAACTCGACGCATGAGGTGGCCAAAGTATTGGAGTTTCAGCTTTAGCATCAGTCCTTCCAATGAACACCCAGGATTGATCTCCTTTAAATGGACTGGTTGGATCTCCTTGCAGTCCAAGGGACTCTCAAGAGTCTTCTCCAACACCACAGTTCAAAAGCATCGATTCTTCGGCGATCAGCTTTCTTCACAGTCCAACTCTCACATCCATACATGACCACGGGAAAAACCATAGCCTTGACTAGACGGACCTTGGTTGGCAAAGTAATGTCTCTGCTTTTTAATATACTATCAAGGTTGGTCATAACTTTCCTTCCAAGGAGTAAGCGTCTTTTAATTTCATGGCTGCAGTCACCATCTGCAGTGATTTTGGAGCCCAAAAAAATAAAGTCTGACACTGTTTCCACTGTTTTTCCATCTATTTCCCATGAAGTGATGGGACCAGATGCCATGATCTTTGTTTTCTGAATGTTGAGCTTCAAGCCAACCTTTTCACTCTCCTCTTTCACTTTCATCAAGAGGCTTTTGAGTTCCTCTTCACTTTCTGCCTTAAGGGTAGTGTCATCTGCATATCTGAGGCTATTGATATTTCTCCCAGCAATCTTGATTCTAGCTTGTGCTTCTTTCAGCCCAGTGTTCCTCATGATGTACTCTGCATAGAAGTTAAATAAGCAAGGTGACAATATACAGCCTTGACGTACTCCTTTTCCTATTTGGAAACAGTCTGTTCCATGTACAATTCTGACTGTTGCTTCCTGACCTGCATACAGGTTTCTCAAGAGGCAGGTCAGGTGATCTGGTATTCCCATCTCTAGGTGGTCTGGTATTCCCATCTCTTTCAGAATGTTCCACAGTTTATTGTGATCCACACAGTCAAAGGCTTTGGCATAGTCAATGAAGCAGAAATAGATGTTTTTCTGGAACTCTCTTGCTTTCTCCATGATCCAGCGGATGTTGGCAATTTGATCTCTGGTGCCTCTGCTTTTTCTAAAACCTGCTTGAACATCTGGGAGTTCACGGTTCACATATTGCTGAAGCCTGGCTTGGAGAATTTTGAGCATGACTTTACTAGTGTGTGAGATGAGTGCAATTGTGCGGTAGTTTGAGCATTATTTGGCATTCCCTTTCTTTGGGATTGGAATGAAGACTGACCTTTTCCAGCCACTGCTGAGTTTTCCAAATTTGCTGGCATATTGAGTGTAGCACCTTCATAGCATCATCTTTCAAGATTTGAAATAGCTCATCTGGAATTCCATCACCTCCACTAGCTTTGTTCGTAGTGATGCTTTCTAAGGCCCACTTGACTTCACATTCCAAGATGTCTGGCTCTAGGTCAGTGATCATGTTATCATGACTATCTTGGTCGTGAAGATCTTTTTTGTACAATAATGTATATTTAACATTTATTAGTTTTAGTTGAATAATCAAAACCAGTGTACATGCTTCCATATGACTTTTTACTGCTGCTGCTGCTGTCGCTTCAGTCGTGTCCGACTCTGTGCGACCCCATAGACAGCAGCCCACCAGGCTCCCCCATTCCTGGGATTCTCCAGGCAAGAACACTGGAGTGGGTTGCCATTTCCCACTCCAATGCATTAAAGTGAAAAGTGAAAGTGAAGTCGCTCAGTCCTGTCTTTTTACTGCTGCTGCTACTGCTGCTAAGTCGCTTCAGTTGTGTCTGACTCTGTGCGACCCCACAGACGGCAGTCCACCAGGCTCCCCTGTCCCTGGGATTCTCCAGGCAAGAATACTGGAGTGGGTTGCCATTTCCTTCTCCACTGCATGAAAGTGAAATGTGAAAGTGAAGTTGCTCAGTCGTGTCTTTTTCACTAGATTAATACTATTCTTTCTGTTTGTTAGAACTTGAATTCCAGTCAACCAGCGTATTTTGTCACTTGCAGGAACTAAGACATACATTTCTTGCATGTTCATTCAATCAATATCTCTATGAGTTGAGAAAATTTGTTAAATTCTTTTACCCCCTGTTTCATAGTGTATTTTTTTCAAAGTAAGAACCATGGAAGAGATAATAAAGTACTACGTGCTCTTTGGAAAAAAGAATCTCTATAAATGTTTTAAATTAGCAAATTTCCATCCAGGAAAAAGAAACTGCACAGAGATTTCTTTTTTAGTGGAAAACCAAAATAGAAATATCAAAGCATAATTACAGATCACAGGTACAAATAAGAAAAATAAAGATACGCTGATGCATGGATAAAGAACTCTGTTTAGAAACAACTCAGCAAGCAAATATAGAAAAAGGTCAAATTGTCTTGGAGCTACAACATGGATTTATGACTTCAGAGCTTCTGTGTTGGCTCTGAAAAAGAAGTTGTACTAGAAAACACACAGACTCTTTCTATAATTCAATATAACAGCCAGCATTAAGTGACATGGAAAAGCAGTCATTGCCTTCAAGAATATTAAAGTCACCTCATTTCAAAACAGTATCCTTCTTTCACTTATTTTCTATGGATTCTTTCACATTTCATGCAAAATTAATTAAATTAGCTGGCATGTAGTATTTTGAATAAACTTTTTAAAATGTGGTAGACAGCATTATTGAAAAACAATGAATAGAAGTATTCTTTGAAGGTGTCAGAAAAAGATTGTAAAAATTCTAACTGAATTTCTAAGTATGCCAAATTTTTAATGATTCCAACAGAATAATTCTCTAGTGTACCTATGTTACTTTAATTAATTCTGTCTTGTGTTTTCAGCATAAAGACTCTTCAAAATCACTAGTTATAAAATCTTATTTCCAGGTGGGAAAAAAAACAATCTGTATGGGATTCAGCAAGGCAAGCGAATACCTTATGATAAGCATAAAAATACTAAGACAGCTAGGCTTCTATGAATCATAGATCTCAATACACTATATCCAATTTTTTGTTGTAGGAGGGTACTTTTTACATACTGGTGGCTAAAAAATTCCAAATAACTTTTGAAATAAGGCCAAATGTTTGACATTTTACAGTAACATAGAGAACTTTCTATTTCATACTCCATAACATAATAAAATATCATGTAATCAAAATCATGTGTCACTAATGTAGCATTAAATTAGATGTTCCTAGAGTGCTTAAGGGAGAAGGCAATGGCAACCCACTGCAGTACTCTTGCTGGGAAAATTCCATGGATAGAAGAGCCTGGTAGGCTGCAGTCCATGGGGTCGCGAAGAGTCGGACACGACTGAGTGACTTCACTTTCACTTTTCACTTTCATGCATTGGAGAAGGAAATGGCAACCCACTCCAGTGTTCTTGCCTGGAGAATCCCAGGGACAAGGGAGCCTGGTGGGCTGCTGTCTATGGGGTCGCACAGAGTTGGACACGACTGAAGCAACTTAGCAGCAGGAGCAGAGTGTTTAAGAACTTGAACTCATTTAAGGTGGAAATGGAGAATAGTCTTTCTGAAGAATACTTCAGTCCCAAAATAACAAGCAACCTATAATGATCATCATATACGGTGATGTTTTCCCATCTTTTTCACATCATTGGAGGAGACCTCACAGCCTAGAATGAACAGCCTAGGAACTCTGGCCACTCTACACACTGTCTTAGGGCAAAATATATATTGGCTCACTCATAACCCATTTGGGTAAGTCTGATCTCCAGGATCAATTTCTAGCACATGCATTGCTGGGTTCTCATTTTTTAAAAAAATACTCTCTGTTATGACTCTCAGGAACCTACTTTATCCCAGTTCCTTTGTCCTTGGAAGAATCATGGATCTAGAAAAATGCTACCAAGTAGTATTGTGTTTTGGAGATTTTACTGATAATTGAGTGTCAATGGAACACAGTTAAAAGAGCTAGACCACAGGAGGACTCCTCAAAGATGTACAAAGGACAGAGGGCCTCAATTTCCTATAGGCTGAACCCCCTTGAAAGCCACAAAACTATTAATGAAAACCACTCTCTGTGAGGAAATGAAAACCACTCCCTGGAGGAGGAAATGGCAACCCACTCCAGTATTTTTGCCTGGAGAATCCCATGGACAGAGGTGCCTAGCCAGCTACAGTCCATGGGACAGCAGAGTCGGTCACATCTCTGAGATTAAAAACAAACAACTGGGCATATACGACCAGCACTATCTGCAGCCTCTATCACCAGCTGTGGAGAGGGAAAACTTTAAAATGGTCTGTCACAATGAATGAAATGGCCACATTTTTTAAACATGAAAAACAAGCTTCATGTCATTCGTGTGTGTGTGTGTGATCCCTGGGTTGGGAAGATTTCCTGGAGAAGGGAAAGACTACCCACTCCAGTATTCTGGCCTGGAGAATTCCCTTGACTGTGTAGGCCATGGGGTTGCACAAGAGTTGCACACGACTAAGAGACTTTTTCACTTTCACTCTCTGTGGAAGATGGTACTTCATCTTTCTCACAGAACTTAACCTGAATTACTCTCTTCCATTTCTGTTTCCTAATTTATCAAGATAAAAACACATGGCATCTAACTTCTGCCACTGATAAGCTCTGCCTTTATCCCTTTAGTGCTGTCTGTGAACTCCCTATAGCAAATAGCTAGCTGTCCACATAACAAAACTGCTTAATTGTGAAAGAGGCTCTGTAATATTCTAATGCCTGCTCTTGCCAATGTTATGAATTTAAATATTTCCACAAACTTTGATGCCATCTCTAATATGTTTTGGACACTTCTGTGTATTATTAGTTCTAGCAGTATGTATGTCAGATACTCATTCATTTATACAGGTATGTTGGCATTCAGAAAGCAATGAGAACTATACAATATCAGAACCGAAAAGGATCCTTGGAATCAAGAGTTTCAAGCTTTGTACCCACTAGAATAATCTGGAAAGCCTTACAGAGACACACACACGTCTCTGTGTTTGAGTTGATAGTTCATATAATAAGCTGATCTTTCACCTGAGACCTAAATGAAGGATAAATAGATTAGAAAAAAAAATAAAAACAAAGAGGATGAGGTGAGTTCATTATTTTTTCTGGAAGGTCCATGGGAGTCAGCAGTAGAGGGATAGCAGAGGTCATGGCCTAAAGTACTCAAGAGTGGCTGTTGCCCTGGGTCAAGACCAGCAGAAACTCATGAAAGCAGGTCTGACCAGAAGCAGGGGTGAGAAGTGGGGCTGAATGAGGGAAATTCATCTAAAGTCTGAGTTTAATAAAGGCTTCACTCAAAGACCCAGCCCACCACAACACATGTAACCAAATTCTTTTGTTGTTGTTTAGCCACTAAGTCCTGTCCAACTCTGCAACCCCATGGACTGTAGACTGCAGGATTCCTCTGTCCATGGGGTTTCCCAGGCAAGAATATTGGAATGGGGTGCCGTTTCCTTCTCCAGGGATCGAATCTGTGTCTCCTGCATTGGCAGAGCAACCAGGGAAGCCCTAATCAAATTCTTGTGTGTGTGTGTGCATGCTCAGTCATGTTTGACTCTCTGTGACCCCACCAGGCTCTTATTTCTATGGAATTTTCCAGGCAAGAAAATTGAAGTGAGTTGCTATTTCCTACTCCAAGGGATCTTCCCAACCCAGGGATTGAACCCCTGTCTCCTATGTATTCTGCATTGGCAGGCACATTCTTTACCATTGTGCCACCTGGGAAGCTTAGCCAAATGTTTACTTCCCAGAAAAAATTTCTAAGCAATCACAGGAAACAAGTGGCTCACTATAATCTTAAAAATTACCTGAAGAGATCACTATACAGATTTTGAAAATACTATTACTGGACCTATTGGATCAAGATTAAACAATAGATGTGAGAGTTGGACTATTAAGAAAGTTAAGCACCAAAGAATTGATGCTTTTGAACTGTGGTGTTGGAGAAGACTCTTGAGAGTCCCTTGGACAGCAAGGAGATCCAACCAGTCCATCCTAAAGGAAATCAGTCCTGAATATTCATTGGAAGGACTGATGCTGAAGCTGAAACTCCAATACTTTAGCCACCTGATGTGAAGAACTGACTCATTTGAAAACACCCTGATGTTGGGAAAGATTGAAGGCAGGAGGAGAAGGAGATGACAGAGGATGGGATGGTTGGATGGTATCACCTACTTGATGGACATGAGTTTGAGTAAACTCTGGGAGTTGGTAATGGACAGGGAGGCCTTGCGTCCATGGGGTCGCAAAGAGTTGGACATGACTGAACAAATGAACTGAACAATAGAAGCTTTTAAATGATGCTTTAAATTTAAAACTTAAAGCAATTAACCTACAAATGACTTCAATTATTACTTTTTGAGTGAGTTTTATGTCCCTTGCAAATTTACAGTTACTTCAATAAACCTAGGATTGGTAGAGAGTCCATATGGACACCCCCCTTGTCTTCCTGTCCCTTCAGACAAATTTACTGACAATAATTTCAAAGACTAAAATGATTTGTAATTGTCACTCAGTTATAATGTACAGGGCATTTATTCCCCTCCCCTCAGTGTACACTACAATTGCTGAGTGTGAATTTAATGAGTTTCAGGTAAGCCAATATGCCATTTCACCTCAGGGTAAGTGGCTCCTCTGTTTTCAGAGAAACAGAAATACTCTGCCCTCGATTAAAACAGATTTTTTATACTCACATTAAGCTCATATAAAGTTTATAGATTTGAAAATGAATTAGTCTATCATTATCTAATTTCTAAGAAATAATAATCTAACTGGATGACTAAAGATAATCCTCTGAAGATAAAATGTTCATTTGCTGAATTTGTTTTTTGAAAAGAGTTTTAATCAATGCCTAACTATCCATGGGAAAGTATTTGAAGGACTGTTCCACTTCATTATGTAATAAAGAAAATCTCAGCTTCTCGTTCTAAAAAATAACATGAGTTACTTTTCAGCTCTCAGTTAATATACAAATCTAAATCAATATAATTTTTATTATTAGTTCCTAGAATTGGATGTTTATTGTAAAGCTGATTTGAAAAAATTAACATGCAACAATAGCCAATGGAACCTGAGAAGAAAGAGTAATGGATGCAGGAATACATTAATAAATGAAAAAAAAAATTAACCTCGAGAAAATTCGATTACACAGGATGCTGCAGTTTACTAAGAGGACCTTTTTTGAAATGATGAATCTGTGATGACCACTAACGGTCAAAATGGCCACCATCGTCCCCAAAAGAGAGACACCTGGATATTTTCTGCAATAATGGAAGGATACAACACCAACTATAAAGTAATTTGCTAAAAATGTAAACCCAAATCAGAGTGAGTCTCTACATTTAACTATCAGTTTATAGGAAATAAGGTATCTAAGGACCATGAAAACAGCACCACAGGGATACAATTAGCAAAATTCAGGATGTGAGAACCTTTACTACCCAAACAGTATGGCTTCTTCAAAAAATAAATTGCAAGACAATAAAAAATAATGAGGTTATAGTTTCAGAGACCTTAAGAGAGATATCAAATAAATGCAGTATGTGACTTCAGGTACATCCTGATTCAATCAACTGTTTAAAGTTTGGAGGCAAATGTGATGCATTTTAATACGGACTGAATATTTGTTAGTATTAAAGAAGAATAATAGTATTTTTAGGTATGACAATGATTTTGTTTACAAAAGAGCTGTAAAGTTCAGTGATATATACTGAATTATAGAGGATGTAGAGGATGTAATATGTATGGAATTTACTCCCAAATAATCTGGTGAGTGGGACAGGGTATGGATAAATGTAGAATTGAAACAGGAAGGGCCATGAATTAATTTTTACAGGTGGGTATTGGTTATGTGGGTCTAGAGTATTCTACTCTATACTTCTGTGTATGTTGGGAAATTATCATAATCAGAGCTTTTAAAATATTACTAATACATTTCATTTTAACAAACAAATGACTCTCTTACATAATGATTTTACACTATTGGTAATTCAGTGCTTGCTCTTAAAAAAGCAATTTAATGTGTTTACTGTCTTGATAAATGATTAATTCTGATTCATACTGCAACTACATTGCATTTTGAGCTTAAGAAATGTAATTAATTATCAACTCTAAAGGGCATTGCTGGCCCCAAATTTTAGTCCTGTCTTAAAAAACTAGGAACATGAATAAATAGAATCCAAATTGCAATGAGCAAGATCCTCCCTCAGCTTATTAATGTATTTACTGCTCCATGCTTCATTAAGTTGCTATCATTTTTAACAATGTCAGCTGCAGGTAAAACTCAGACAAGCATTTTCCTTCTCTTCAGCACTGCCCTTGACATCTATTCTCTCCTCACATATTTTTCTCTCATCTGAAACAATCCATGGTTTCAAAAGATTGACCTGCCTCCTGTGAACAAGCCATTGGCACAGCATGGCTTTCACATCAGCCACTGGTAAAAGAGCAGGTAGGCTGAGTCCCCCATAGAACATGACAGTCCTTTCAATGAAGCCATCACACAGCACAATATTGGTGTGAATCACAGACAATCAGAAATGTGACAGTTTAAAGCCTCCCTTCTAAAAATTATTCACCCTGGAGAAATACCCAGCATTGCCTTTGTTTTTGTGCTTCTATAGTTACCAGGGTAAGAAGAACCTAGCCTTCTTCAATTTATGACATTGCAGACATGAATGAATCACTCTGGTTCAAAGTATTTGGGGAATAATAGCAAAGATTTGTAGTAATGAGAAGAGTTGGAAATATAATGTTAACAGCAGAGAATAACAAATCAAAGACAGATGAAACTTTCTGATCTTGGCTCATGAATTCTTTCAACAGATCAGAGTCACTTAACACTTATTCAATTTTAGCTATTACAAATGAAATAGCATCAGCTATTTTCATGCTTATATACTGCCCAGCTTCCTTGTCCTTCTCTAGGGACTTTCTTGAGAGTAGTCTGTAACCTCCACTGTTTATCACCTTAGCACCTCTTCTCTATTTAACCCTTACAGCACATTCACCACTCACCACCCTACTTGAATTATTTTCAAAAGAGTTACCTGGTCAGAAAACACATGTTTTGTTTTCCCATCCTCATCTTCTTTGAAATCTCTATAGCCTTTGACTATACTGTTTTCCCCCATCTGAAATTCCCTTTATCTTTGGAAAAATGATATTTATTTGTAAATCAGGGATTTTTTTAAAAAAAGAAAAACATGTTTTCCTAAGATGACACTTTTCCCAAAATGGAAAGTAAACGATAGGAGAGGAGAGAGAGAAGACAAAATGAATACTCAGAAGAGAGCACTGTGGGGTGTGTGCCTGCTATGGGTTCTTTTCATGTGAATTTATTTCATTAAGTTGTATCCCAGTATTCTATATCCTAATAATCTTTTCTTGGGGAAAGTAGCATTTTATTTAGTGCCTAGTTTTTGCCAAGCACTTCAGCCTGCAGAAGTTTGTCTCTGCTAACAAGATTTCTATCAGACAGGTAGGAACTGATTAGAAATTGAAATGAGAGAGTTAATGCTAATTTGTGTGGTACAAAGAATAATGACCCCTCAACAATGTCTATATCTTAATCCTTGGAACCTTTATATACATTATCTTATATGTCAAAGGGACTTTTGTAGCCATGATTTAGTTAAAGACCTTGAGATATAATGATAATTCTGAATTGTATAAGTGAGCCCAAAATAATCACAAGGATCCTTAAAAATAAATGAGGGAAGTGAAAGAGGTGGGCAGAGTGATGGAACATGACAAACCTCCCACCCATTCCTGGTTTTGAAGACCAAGGAAGAGGACACAAGCCAAGGAATACAGGCCATCTTTAGAAGTTGGAAAAATCAAGGAAATGAATTTCCTTCTAGAACCTTCAAAAGGGAATATGACCTTGCCCACACCTGGCCTTAGGACAGTGAGGATCATGTCAGACTTCTAACCTATTATAATGTAAGATAATAAATTTGTGTTAAGCCACTAAATCCGTGGCAATCTGTTAGGACAGCAATGGAAAACCAGTACACTAGGTAACTTGTTCCATTTCACACAATTAGTAAATTATGGATGAATTTTAGAGATCTAGTTTTGTCAAATTTTGCTTTTGTACAATAATACATTCCATGTCTATGACTATTTCAAGTAACTCCTTCACACAGATATTTCCCATATATCAATTTCTAATCTAACCACATTCCCATGTCTCATTTTATATTTCAAACAACTTAACATCTTTGATAACAATTTAATTTTGCTTTGTAAAAAATTAATTTTGCCCTTGTTTTAACCTCAAAACTAAGATACAGGCTGCTAACAGTAGAAACTGTAGAATATTTTACAGATTTTTTTAATGCCTTACACATAATAGATTATCAATTATCTTAAAAATTCAACAGAATAGGTGATCAAAAACGGACTGCCACTTCTGAAATAATTTAAGGAACCTCAAGAGTGATTTCTACAAGCACCTAAAGAGTAAACTTACCTAGCACCATTCAATATTAATAAGTACAAATGACATATCCTTCATCAATTCCAATTTCCTTGGGAATTGCTACCAAGATAACAATTTTATATATGTCTAACTCACATATTTTCCCTCTGAAATGAAAATCTGCAAAAAAGAGAATTCTGTTGAGGTTTGTCAAGCGGCCTTAACCCCAGATTTTAAACAGGTGACTTTACTTGCCAGTGAAGTATGAAGAGTGTAAATGAAATGAAAAATGAGAGATCTGCAAAACCTGGTATCCTTTTGCCTAAGATTTTAAAATAAGGATAGGAGATGCCACTCATTTAACTGTATGGACATTTTCTAAAGACTGAATGCCAACAGTTATGACAAATATGTATGAAAGGGTACCATTCCAAGAGGACACAAAGTTCTTACAAAACCCACAGTGCAAATTCTTTGCTCTTTTTATCCTGCCTAGATAGCTCTTGATTTTTAATGAGTTAGATATGCACCAAATCATGACAGAACTTTGGTGATGTCAAGGCAAAAATGATTTATGAAGTGCTGAGCTGGATTTCCAAAGCTCTGAAAGGATCCATAGGGCCCAGTTAACACTTCGGGAATTCCACCATCTTCTCTATGCCGCCTTCACAAACGTGTGTTTTACTCTGTCAGCAAGTTTGACTGCTCACTGATTTTTCCAAACCTCTCCATGCAGGACTAATTAATTGGTTGCACCAAAGTAGAAAGTTTTTGTTTTTTTTTAAACTCTCACCCCCTAGAGGAAAATCAAGTCTAATCAAATTAGGACTCAGCACAGGAGGGAGGGAAAAAAGTTTAAAAAGTGACATAAAACAATTTTCCGACACTGAAATTCATCCAATTAAGCAGATTATGAATGTCACAAAAAGTCATGGTTATAGTTGTACTGAAAAAGAGCAAATGGCTTTGGATGTTTCTGTAATACTACATGTCCTGCCGTGAACATTCTATCAGCCCTGAACATGATTAATTTATATAAAAGCCTTCACTAGAAAGAGCCTACACACATTTCCATTTAAAGCACGACAAAATGTCATTGTACTCTGATACTGAAATTGCTATCCAATAGAACATTTAATCACAATGTCTAGAAACAAATTGTAAGGAATAATATATCTTGGTGAAACAGAAGTAGTATTTCATCAATATGGAATCAAACACTATCTCATTTATGATACCCAAGGCATAAGACAGAATCCATACAGCTTCTTATACAGTTTGACTGACTACAATTATTCAACGTCAAATGATAAAGCTGCAAAATCATCAAGAGTAAAATCCGACACTATAAACTGAATCTGTCTAAACAGCAGAGAATAGATGACAGTAGAACATCCATACAATTCTACCATAAGCATATATGGAACAGAAACACTGTGCATAGAAACACTATAAATAAGACTTTAATGAAGTGCTTCATTACTAAGCCAAGATTCCATTAAACCTAAACATACTGTGGATTTGGAGAAGGAAATGGCAACCCACTCCAGTATTCCTTCCTGGAGAATTCCATGGACAGAGGAGACTGGCAGGCTATAGTCCATGGGGTCGCAGAGTCAGACATGATTGAGCAACTAGCATACTCTACTGTGGATTACTACAAAATAACTGCAGCTATTAGCAAAGCATTATAAGAGGTATGAAGACTAAGGAACTTTTTTCATTTTCCAGGCTTCATGTCTACAGTGAATATAAATATGGTATTACAAATAGTGAGCATGAACAGCAGGTAGTAAATACAGTTACTTACTGAAAGCAGATTTTACCATATTGTGTGTGTGAAGGAGACCCTTTTTCCATTGTTTGCCTTTTCAGCATAGCACACTATCAAGTATCAAGAAGTGAAAGTAATGAAGAATAGCTGTATGACCACCAACAATTTTTAGTCTAATCCTTTGTGTGTCTAGGTCACTTTAATATAATAGTACAAACCAAAAGAAGGTCATGATTTGAATTGTATATATTATTGACATGGACAACACTTTAAAAATACAAGTGCTTAAAGAACACAACATAGTGGAATAACTTCAGGTAAATTTTTGCAGACTAAACATAAATGAAGTTATTTAAATATAAACAGAATACATTTCAATGTCCACATTCTCAGTAATCTATTTAGAGGCTTAAAAGAATATATTCAAATGGGAACTGGGATGACTTGATTAAGAAAGATGGGAAAGACAGTTATACCTACAGTCAAATTCACTTACGTTAGTGCTACTCTCACCTTTTTGTTCCAAGATTCCTGTTATGGGTTCTAAAATTCTGTACTTCCATACATATTTTAAAGGCTCACATAATGATATATAAATTAGTTCACTGATTCATTTATTCTACAAATATCATTAAGACAAACATTATTTGTTGTGCCAGCCCTTACCCTAAGAGTTGAAATACAGCAATGAGGATAGTAAAATTGTTCTCTCATGGGGATTATATGGGGATTCTCTGGTGGCTCAGAAAAACAGATAACACACCAGTAGTCTGCTGGAGCCAGCCTGCACTGACTTTCAAAAGTCAATTTTGGTAAAGATGTGGAGAAAAGGGAACTCTTGTACTCTGTTGGTGGAAATATAAATCGGATAAACAACATGGAGATTCCTCAAAAATTAAAAACACATCTGGCATATGATCTAGCAATTCCATGTCTGAGTATATACCCAAAGGAACTGAAAACAGAGTAACGAAGAGATATGCACTCCTGTCTTTACTGCAGAATTATTCACAATAATCAATATATGCAAACAACCTAAGTGCCCATTGATGGATAAATACATAAAGAAGATATTTTATGTATATATATATACACACACATAACACACAATGGACTATTATCTCTCCATGAGAAGGAAGGACATCCTGCCATTTGCAACAACATGGATGACCTTGAGTACATATATTATGCTAAGTTAGAAAAGTCATACAGAGAAAGACAAGTACTATATTATATCACTTATATATAGAATCTAAAAGAGCCAAACTAGTAAAAACAGAAAGTAAAATGGTGGTTACTAGGGGATGGGGAGTAAAGGAATAGGACAGATGTGGTTTAAGGTACAAACTTCCATCATATGGCAAATTAAGTCCTACAGATCGAACGTACAGTATGGTGAATGCAGACAATATAGCATTATAATTACATTATAGTTACATTATAATTAGAAAGAAACTAGAATTATTACAACCACTCAAAATAAATGATAGTTATATAGTATGATAGAGATATTAATTATTGCCATAATGGCACTCATATCATTATATATACATGTATGAAATTAACATGTACATATCAAATTTACACAACATTGTCTCAAATATATTTCAATTTTTTAAAAAGCCATTTGTGTTTCTCTCTTCCTAATTCCTTGTTTAGTGAAATCATGTTGGTAGCTTGAAATCAGTCCCAGTGTGAATATTTACACCATGAACATTGGCCAACACTACAAATCAAGGCTTTTTTGTACCCCCAGAGAGTCAGTTGTTCAACATCTGCCAGGACTCTACTGCAACAGACAAGATAAATGATCAGAGAAAACGTTTTGAATTGAGCAGAAACCAGGGACATGACAGGTGAAGCCACGTCAAGATCTGGGGAAAGAGCATATAAGGCAAAGGAAATAGCACATATAAAGAGCCTGATGGAGAAATGAACCTGATTTATCTCAAAAAGGCCAATGCAGCTAGACTAAAATAGCAGCAACAGATTCTTGTCAGCTATGATGGTGGAGAAGCACACAAGAGCCTAGTCTTGCAGGTTCTACAGGATGTGGAAAGAAGCGTGGATTCTGTTTTCTGTATATCAGAAAATCATTATAGAATTTTGAGCAATAAGACGATAACATCCAACATATATTTTTAAAAGATTACTGTGACTGCTGCTTGGTGAGGACGTTATAAATAGGGAATGGGAAAGCAGGCAGACTAGTCAGGGGACTGGTCTAGTAGTCCAAGTGAGAGATTATGGTGGCTCAGGTTAGGGTGGTAGTGGTACAGATGAGAAGTGGCCAAATTCAGGATACATTTTGCAATATTTTCCAAATATTGATTATTGTGAATAATACTGGTTGAGTTTCCAGAACATGGATAAGGGGGATGAAGGAAAAGGGATAATCAAAAATAATTCCAAAGATTTTTGTTTGTATTTATTTGCCTGAAAGATCAGGATTAAAATGGGTGCTATTCCTGAGAAGGTATAGGTTTGGAGAAAGTAAATTATCAAGAGCTCTGCTTTTAACTATAAAGTGTGTGGTGTTCCACCAGAGATTCAATGGGGTCACTGGTTGCGAGACCGGACAGAGTAGTGTTAAATGGGTTACTGCCACCTGGACAACTTCATATCCTTCTTGTGCCTCATTTTTTTCATATGGACAATGGAAATAGTAGTACATTTCTATCAGAAAATTGTGAAAAATACAAAGTCCAAGACACATAAAGTTTTACAGCTGTGTCCAGCTCATAGTACATACTCATTAAATAATAGGTAGCCGTACTTTCACCCATTTCCTAGCCAATGTATGTATTCAGGGGCTTCCCTGGTGGCTCAGATGGTAAAAAATCTGCCTGCAAAGCAGGAGACCCAGGTTTGATCCTTGGTTCAGGAAGATCCCCTGGAGAAGGAAATGGCTACCACTCCAGTTATTCTTACCTGGACAGAGGAGCCTGGCAGGCTACAGTCCATGTGATCACAGAGTCAGACACAACTGAGTGACTAACATTTTCACTTTTTGTTTTACTATTATAAGAAATAAAAAATGAATAAATGAAAAAATGGATAACGCAAAGGTAGAAAACACTTTTAAACTGATTTACTATTGAGATTTATTACCTGTTTTGAAAGGCTCCCATGATACTGCAGGTACCATAAAGTCTATGGTTTTCCTGTGATCTGGCTAGGTGTTCTGTCACACTAATATTACCCCTGTATTTCACTGAGTCCACAACTTCTAGGGAGTCTGGAAAAAGGTAGTCCCTGGGTCGGGAAGATCCCCTGGAGAAGGAAACGGTAACCCACTCCAGTATTCTTGCCTGGAGAATCCCATGGACGGAGAAGCCTGGTAGGCTACAGTCCACGGGGTCGCAAAGAGTCGGACACGACTGAGCGACGGAACGGAACGGAACGGATGAGACTATATATTTGCAACTTAATTTTTAAATAACTAGATTTTCAAGAATATATAATTGAGGAAGATGCTCATAATATAATATCCAGTTAAAAAAAAAACTGTTGAAAAGATAAAACTTATCTACAATAGGCTACCAATTTAAAATGTATATGTACTGTGTGTGCACAAGTGTTGGTATATGTGTGAGTATGTACATGTGTGTGAAGAGAACTGAAAGAAAATAAAACTGAATGTTATTGCTATTAACTTTGCTTATTAATAAGGTAGAATATATACATCAATAAGTTAGATCATGAGAAAAAAAATCTGTAAGTAGAGCCAAGCTTGCTATGAAACCTAGGGAAAAAAATCCTAATATGTACAAGAGATAAACAATCAACAGGAAAGTAGCGATGGAAAAAAGAAAATGTTTCAAGAATACAATTTTAAATTGCTCATTTAAACCATACTGGAAATAGTGAAATGATTTTGAAGAGATAAAGAAAAAGATGTTTGATAAAGTACACTTTTATGTTGTCATGTAGTTTACAAATTAATCTGGAGTGCAGAGTTTTAATGAAAATCAAAAGAATTAAAGATAGTCAATACAGTCAGTTTTCAGATGGGGAATAAAAAAAGCTATTCCTAGGAAACTAAAAATAGATTCATTTAGAAAGGATTGTATATGAGTCCTATCTTTTACAATTTAAAATATCATCACTTTGTGTTCCCCAAACATAATTCTGACATTATATAATCAATAGACATGGATGTTTAACTATTTCTTATTGAAATCGAACTTCTTTTGGAAACTTGAAAGTAGGTACCTACTGCAGAAGTCACACATGATATCCTAACTTTATTGGGTGTTTGAGACTAAGACTACTGAAAACCAGTGTTAAGTCTAAGAAGCTGGATCACCAATTTATGTTATTCCCAAGCAAGGAATAATTTATATAATCTCATTATGAAAGAGTGATAGAAGGTAATGACATAGCAACACAAAGAACAAAGCTTAGAGACAGAAAGTTAAAGTCGCTCAGTCTTGTCCAATTCTTTTCGATCAATGGACCGTACAGTCCATGGGATTCTCCAGGCCAGAATACTGGAGTGGGTAGCCTTTCCCTTCTCCAGGGGATCTTCCCAACTCAGAAATCAAACCCAGTTCTCCTGTGTTGCAGGCAGATTCTTTACCAGCTAAGCCACGAGGGAAGCCTGAGAATACTGGAGTGGATAGCCTATCCCTTCTCCAGCAGAGCTTCTCAACTCAGGAATCGAACTGGGGTCTCCTGCATTGCAGGCAGATTCTTTAGCAACTGAGTTATCAGAGAAACAGAAGGATTCAGCAAAGCAATCAGTTTACTCATCAGCTATTTACTAGGCAACTATTATTGTCAGTCACCAGTATCCACAGATCCTAGACAGTAATGAAAACTTGTAAAAGAATTACCAAAAATTCTTACATATTTCTATATTTAAATAGTATCATATGTAATTATGACTTTTAACCCAATCATTCAGTATACATTTTATATCAAGTATAAAATATAATAATAATAATAAATATAAATATAATAATAAAATAATAAAATATTATTTTGTTGTTCACTCAGTCATATCCGATCCTTTGCAACCCCATGGACTGCAGCACACCAAGCTTCTCTGCCCTTCATCAACTCCCAGGTCTTGCTCAAACTCATGGCCATTGAATCCATAATGCCATCCAACCATCTCATCCTCTCTTGCTCCCTTTTCCTCCTGCCCTCAATCTTTCCCAGCATCAGGGACTTGTTCAATGAGTCAGCTCTTCACATCAAGTGGCCAAAGTATGGGAGCTTCAGCATCAGTCCTTCCAATGAATATTCAGGACTGATTTCCTTTAGGATGGACTGGTTGGATCTCCTTGCAGACCATGCGACTCTCAAGAGTCTTCTCCAACACCACAGTTCAAAAGCATCAATTCTTAGAGCTCAATTTTCTTTATATTCCAACTCCCATGTCTATTGCAATAACCATAGCTTTGACTAGATGGACCTCTGTTGGCAAAGTAATGTCTTTGCTTTTTAATACACTCTCTACGTTTGTCGTAGCTTTTCTACCAAGGAGCAAGCATCTTTTAATTTCATGCGTGCAGTCAACACCTGCAGTGATTTTGGAGGCCAAGAAAATAAAGTCTATCACTGTGTCCATTGTTTCCCCATCTATTTGCCATGAAGTGACAGGAAACAAATGCCATGATCTTCATTTTTTGAATGTTGAGTTTTAAGCCAGCTTTTTCACTCTCCTCTTTCACCTTCATCAAGAGGCTCTTTAGTTTCTCTTCATTTTCTGCCATAAGGGTCATGTCATCTGCATATCTGAAGTTACTGATATTTCTCCTGGCAATCTTGATTCCATCTTGTGCTTCATCCAGCCCAGCATTTCTCATGATGTACTCTGCATATAAGTAAATAAGCATAGTGACAATATACAACCTTGGGGTACTCCTTTCACAATTTGGAACTGGTCCATTGTTCCACATCTGGTTCTAAGTGTTGCTTCTTGACCTGCACACAGGTGTCACAGGAGGTAGGTAAGGTGGTCTGGTATTAAGCACCATCTCTTTAAGCATTTTTCACAAATTGTTGGGATTTGTCAAAGGTATCACCATGTTTCTAGAAATATTTTGATTAATATGCATGGCTTTTAAAAACCCCAGCTATTTTATATACAGGTCAAAAAAATTTTTATAATAGATCATTGTTTCCTTGCAAGTTGTTTTAGCACATTAACCTTCATTTTCTATATTCAACAATGATACAACAAAGCATGTCATTTTTTGTTTAAAAAATTATACTTTATGTACCTTCAGAGATACTTCTTCTAAAAAATTCAGAGTATGGAATTCAATTTAATGTAAGTACTGTGCTATGTGCTTAGTCGCTTAGTTGTATCCAACTCTTGCAACCCCATGGACTGAAGCCCACCAGGCACCTCTGTCCATGGGGATTTTCCAGGCAAGAATACTGCAATGGGTTGCCATGCCCACCTCCAGATGATCTTCCCAACCTAGGGATTGAACCCAGGTCTCCAGGCATTGCAGGCAGATTATTTTACTGTCTGAGCTACTAGGGAAGCCCTGGTGTTAGTAATCACTAAGAACTTTAAAAGCTATGCTGATATGCAAATATTCAGGCAGGCTTTTATTGTGATTCAGTTCAGTTTGTTCAGTTCAGTCGCTCAGTCGTGTCGGACTCTTAGCGACCCCATGAACCACAGCACGCCAGGCCTCCCTGTCCATCACCAACTCCCGGAGTTCACTCAAACTCATGTCCATTGAGTTGGTGATGCCATCCAGCCACCTCATTCTCTGTCTTCCCCGTCTCCTCCTACCCTCAATCGCTCCCAGCATCAGAGTCTTTTCCAGTGAGTCAACTCGTCGCATGAGGTAGCATAAGTCCTTCCAATGAACACCCAGGATTGATCTCCTCTAGAATGGACTGGTTGGATCTCCTTGCAGTCCAAGGGATTCTCAAGAGTCTTCTCCAGCACCACAGTTCAAAAGCATCAATTCTTCGGCAATCAGCCTTCCTCACAGTCCAACTCTCACATCCATACATGACCACGGAAAAAACCATAGCCTTGACTAGACAGACCTTGGTTGGCAAGGTAATGTCCCTGCTCTTTAATATGCTATCTAGGCTGGTCATAACTTTCCTTCCAAGGAGCAAGCGTCTTTTAATTTCATGGCTGCAATCAGCATCTGCAGTGATTTTGGAGCCCAAAAAAATAAAGTCTGACACTGTTTCCACTGTTTCCCCATCTATTTCCCAAGAAGTGATGGGACCAGATGCCATGATCTTCGTTTTCTGAATGTTGAGCTTCAAGCCAACCTTTTCACTCTCCTCTTTCACTTTCATCAAGAGGCCTTTGAGTTCCTCTTCACTTTCAGCCATAAGGGTGGTGTCATCTGCATATCTGAGGTTATTGATATTTCTCCCGGCAATACTGATTCCAGCTTGTGCTTCATCCAGCCCAGCGTTCCTCATGATGTACTCTGCATACAAATTAAATAAGCAGGGTGACAATATACAACCTTGACGTACTCCCTTTCCTATCCGGAACCAGTCCATTGTTCCATGTCCAGTTCTAACTGTTGCTTCCTGACCTGCATACAGGTTTCTCAAGAGGCAGGTCAGGTGGTCTGGTATTCCCATCTCTTTCAGAATGTTCCACAGTTTCTTGTGATCCACACAGTCAAAGGCCTTGGCATAGTCAATGAAACAGAAATAGATGTTTTTCTGGAACTCTCTTGCTTTCTCCATAATCCAGCGGATGTTGGCAATTTGATCTCTGGTCCCTCTGCCTTTTCTAAAACCTGCTTGAACATCTGGAAGTTCACGATTCACATATTGCTGAAGCCTAGCTTGGAGAATTTTGAGCATGATCTTAATAGCGTGTGAAATGAGTGCAATTGTGCGGTAGTTTGAGCATTCTTTGGCACTGCCTTTCTTTGGGATTGGAATGAAGACTGACCTTTTCCAGTCCTGTGGCCATTGCTGAGTTTTCCAAATCTGCTGGCATATTGAGTGCAGCACTTTCACAGCATCATCTTTCAGGATTTGAAAGAGCTCAATTGGAATTCCATCACCTCCACTAGCTTTGTTAGTCGTGATGCTCTCTAAGGCCCACTTGACTTCACATTCCAAGATGTCTGGTTCCAGGTGAGTGATCATGCCATCGTGATTATCTTTGTCGTGAAGATCTTTTTTGTACAGTTCTTCTGTGTATTCTTGCCACCTCTTCTTAATATCTTCTGCTTCTGTTAGGTCCATATCATTTCTGTCCTTTATCGAGCCCATCTTTGCATGAAATGTTCCCTTGGAATCTCTAATTTTCTTGAAAAGATCTTTTGTTTTTCCTATTCTGTTGTTTTCCTCTGTTTCTTTGCATTGATCACTGAGGAACACTTTCTTATCTCTCCTTGCTATTCTTTGGAACTCTGCATTCAGATGCTTATATCTTTCCTTTTCTCCTTTGCTTTTCGCTTCCCTTCTTTTCGCAGCTATTTGTAAGGCCTCCTCAGACAGCCATTTTGCTTTTTTGCATTTCTTTTCCATGGGGATGGTCTTGGTCCCTGTCTCCTGTACAATGTCACGAGCCTCCGTCCAGAGTTCATCAGGCACTCTATCTATCAGATCTAGACCCTTAAATCTATTTCTTACTTCCACTGTGTAATCATAAGGGATTTGTTTTAGGTCATATCTGAATGGTCTAGTAGTTTTCCCTACTTTCTTCAATTTCAGTCTGAATTTGGCAATAAGGAGTTCATGATCTGAGCCACAGTCAGCTCCTGGTCTTGTTTTTGCTAACTGTATACAGCTTCTCCATCTTTGGAGATTATTCTCCACCTTTGTAATTATTGTGATTACAGGGGAGAATTTTAAAAACCCTTCCTTAGGAAAATCAATGAATAACACTAAAAATGAATTTAAACTTCTGGAAGTCATTTTAACCAAACTGAATCAATGACAATCTTTTTCAAATCTTCTAGCATAGCATTTAGTCTATTACAGTTTTAACTGCCCAAAGAACATATAGAGGTCCATGAATTTTGCATGATTCCTTAAATGAAACATATTTAAATTGAGCAATGAATAGCATTTAATAATGCAATAACTGCCATACACATGCCATTTTACATGCAATTGTATATGGTATACAGAGAAATTCTATGTTCTTAATTACTCTAAGTAAGGTTCAGGTAAGGAATTAAGTTACATGAATGTCTTTTGGGAGTAAACAGGGCAGGCTCTGAAAGCAGAGAGAACAGGGTTTCAACTCTGGCTCTATTCTTGCCAATTGTGAATTTTTGATCAAGCTACTAAATCTCTCATCTGTAATAGTGCCTTATAAAGTTGAAGATGACCCATGTAAAACATTTTGCCCCATGTTTTGGACAAAACAGGTTTGCAAACAGTACCAGTAGTAGTAACTCCCTAGATAAAAATGCCTCTGCTGTATTTCTAAACATATTACAGGTACTCTACATATTATATTATAAAATTATTTATATTATAAAAAGCATAATTTATACAAATAAATTATGATAGGCAAAACAGTTGATTTCCTAACTGACTCAGATTTATCATAGGACTATTATTGACACATTTCAGCAAGATGAACAAAACTCTTTTATCTGTCATCTTTCAAGAGTCTCAAATTTTACATGGGCACTCTTTATAGCTATTCTTTCCAACAGCATATGGTCTAAAATTTATCTCTCTCTCTGAATCATCACAAGAAAGATTAAAAACTGTGAAAGAAAATCTGAACCATTATCACTTCACATCATTGGGATGGCAACTCTCAAGAAAAATGCAGAAAATAACAAGGATTGGCAAGGGTATGCAAAATGAGAAACTTCATGCACTGTTGGGAATATAAATTGGTGTAGCTGCTATGGAAAACTAGGATGGCTCCTCAAAAAGTTAGAAACAGAATTAGCACATGATCTAGTAATTCCACTTCTGGGTATATACTCAAAAAAGAAACAAAAGCGTGGATTCAAAAAGATTTTTGTACATCTATGTTATATCAGCCTTATTCAGTTCAGTTCAGTTCAGTTGAGTCGCTCAGTCATGTCTGACTCTCCATGACCCCATGAATCACAGCACGCCAGGCCTTCCTGTCCATCACCAACTCCCGGAGTACACTCAAACTCATGTCCACAGAGTCGGTGATGCCATCCAGCCATCTCATTCTCCGTCGTCCCCTTCTCCTCCCGCCCCCAACCTTTCCCAGCATCAGAGTCTTTTCCAGTGAGTCAACTCGTCGCATGAGGTGGCCAAAGTATTGCAGTTTCAGCTTTAGCATCAGTCCCTCCAATGAACATCTAGGATTGATCTCCTTTAGAATGGACTGGTTGGATCTCCTTGCAGTCCAAGGGACTCTCAAGAGTCTTCTCCAACACCACAGTTCAAAAGCATCTATTCTTCGGCGATCAGCTTTCTTCACAGTCCAACTCTCACATCCATACATGACCACGGGAAAAACCATAGCCTTGACTAGACGGACCTTGGTTGGCAAAGTAATGTCTCTGCTTTTTAATATACTATCAAGGTTGGTCATAACTTTCCTTCCAAGGAGTAAGCGTCTTTTAATTTCCTGGCTGCAATCAGCATCTGCAGTGATTTTGGAGCCCAAAAAATAAAGTCTGACACTGTTTCCACTGTTTTTCCATCTATTTCCCATGAAGTGATGGGACCAGGTGCCATGATCTTTGTTTTCTGAATGTTGAGCTTCAAGCCAACCTTTTCACTCTCCTCTTTCACTTTCATCAAGAGGCTTTTGAGTTCCTCTTCACTTTCTGCCATAAGGATTCCAGCTTGTGCTTCATCCAGCCCAGCGTTCCTCATGATGTACTCTGCATATAACTTAAATAAGCAAGGTGACAATATACAACCTTGACATACACCTTTTCCTATTTGGAACCAGTCTGTTGTTCCACGTCCAGTTCTGACTGTTGCTTCCTGACCTGCATACAGGTTTCTCAAGAGGCAGCCTTATTAGCAATAGCCAAAAGAAGGAAGCAACCAAAGTCTTTATGAACAGATGGATGGACAGACAAGCAAATTGTGGTCTATACCATACAATGGACCTTTTCCAGCCTTAAAAGGATGAAAATTCTGACATGCTACAACATTCTGACATGGATCGCCCTCAAGGACATTATGCTATCTGAAATAAACCAGTCCAAAAGGCAAATATTGTATATTTCCACTTATATGATGTACCTAGAATAGTCACATTCATTGAAACAGAAAGTAGAACAGTGGTTGCCAGGAAATAAACTAGCCCAAAAGACAAATACTGTATAATTCCACTTATGTGAATCAGTTCAGTTCAGTCGCTCAGTTGTGTCCGACTCTTTAGGACACCATGAACTGCAGTACGCCAGGCCTCCCTGTCCATCACCAACTCCTGGTGTTCACCCAAACCCATGTCCATTGAGTCGTTGATGCCATCCAACCATCTCATCCTCTTCGTCCCCTTCTCCTCCTGCCCTCAATCTTTCCCAGCATCAGGGTCTTTTCCAATGAGTCAGCTCTTGGTATCAGGTGGCCAAAGTATTGGAGTTTCAGCTTCAACATCAATCCTTTCAATGAACACCCAGGACTGACCTCCTTAAGGATGGACTGGTTGGATCTCCTTGAAGTCCAAGGGACTCTTAAGAGCCTTCTCCAACAACACAGTTCAAAAGCATCAATTCTTCAGCACTCAGTTTTCTTTATAGTCTAACTCTCACATCCATACATGACCACTAGAAAAACCATAGCCTTGACTAGACGGACCTTTGTTGACAAAGTGATGTCTCTGTTTTTCAATATGCTGACTATGAATAGTTAAAGATATAAAGACAGAAAGTAGAAAAGTGGCTGCCAGGGCTGTAACTGGCAGTGTTACTATTTAATGGGTACAAAGTTTCCTGATTATATTCTAAAAGCAGAGAAAATATCTTTTTAATATCTTACTCCATTTGCTAATTTATGTTATAAACAGTGCTATACTTCCAGAATCATTAAATAAATCATTCTTAACACTGATCGCCGATGAATTGATGCTTTTGAACTGTGGTGTTGGAGAAGACTCTTGAGAGTCCCTTGGACTGCAAGGAGATCCAACCAGTCCATTCTAAAGGAGATCAATCCTGGGTGTTCATTGGAAGGACTGATGCTAAAGCTGAAACTCCAATACTTTGGCCACCTCATGCAACGAGTTGACTAACTGGAAAAGACTCTGATGCTAGGAAAGGTTGGGGGTGCGAGGAGAAGGGGACGACAGAGAATGAGATGGCTGGATGGCATCACCGACTCGATGGACATGAGTTTGAGTGAATTCTGGGAGTTAGTGATGGACAGGGAGGCCTGGAGTGCTGTGATTCATGGGGTCGCAGAAAGTCGGACATGACTGAGCGACTGAACTGAACTGAACTGAACTGAACACTGATGGATGGAAAGGCTTATCATCTGAAATGAATTCACTGAGGAAAGTGGCAGTGATGATGATGATGAAGCAAACATGGAAACTGCATTTATATATTATTACTGAGATGACATATTCCACCCCTCGAATGCATGATTTTATTACAGAAACAGTCTATACTATGAGGGCAGATTGCTATAAATTACATATTAACTGTGCATTTGGAAGATTATTCATCTGTGCTTCCCCACCTGGCTTGTTAAATTAATATAATCATAATGACCCAATGCAGAGAGGTTTTGGGACTGATTTCCTTGGTTATACTACATTACGGTGCTGATTTTTCTTTCAG
This sequence comes from Moschus berezovskii, assembly GCF_049115385.1. Lineage (NCBI taxonomy): Eukaryota > Metazoa > Chordata > Mammalia > Artiodactyla > Moschidae > Moschus > Moschus berezovskii. Next base: position 74,296,053 of record NC_142469.1, on the reverse strand, counting down.
TTGAGTTCATTGTTTCAACTAATTTGAGATTAATCTACCATGACCTTCCAACAGCAAACTTGGCTGAAATATCGTATTAACATATTTGTAAAAACAAAGAAAACTGAAGTATTTTGACAGGACACGTATTACTTTTACTATTTAGACACAAGCTGGCTGTAATCTATTTTTTCTGTACTGTCTTAATAGCTATCACCTTAATTTGAAAATTACACAATCAACACATGTGTGTTTAAATAAACTGAACATTGATAGGTGTTGCTGTGGTGAAAGTTTTCAAATTAAATCTTGGTGTTTGGAGCCATTCAGCTTTTATTAAATCTAGTAAAAAAATGCTGTCACTCACTGAAATTTAATATGGGGCTTTTTTTCCCCTATATTCTCATATTTCCAATACCTGAGTAGAACTCATTCCTCTTAGCAGCTACATTGCCACAGTTGACCATTGCCTATTTTTGATAGAATTTATCTTGGCTTCTCTGACTTCTATCTTGGCTTCTCTGACTTTCTCTCCTCCCTACTCCACTCACCACTGAATTTGAAATGCCTAGGATTCATTTCCAGTTCCTCCTTTTAACTTTATACTTTCTTTCTATGTGATCTTAAATAGGGCCTTAGTGTTAAATATAGTGTTCATAATTTCAATCATGCCTTTAATGTTTCCGCTTGGACAGTTAATATGCTTTTCAAACATAACACATTAAAACAGAGCCCTTATACTACCTATCATCCCTATCCTGTTACTCTTTGAGTCTGTAACTGTCTCAGTAAGTTATGTATTTCTTCAGGCTAATGTCCTAGGAGTCAACATCTTTGCCCAACTCCTTTCTCCACTGCACCGTTAGATCTAGTCACATCATCCTCCGCAGTAAATCCCAACCTAACACTTCCGTCCATTTGTGATCCGACCACTACCGTCCAAGTCACCATCACCTCTTGGCTAGAACATTTCAATGGTTTCCTAACTGTCACTGAGTTTTCACTGCTATTTCACTATAAATATTCTCTGTTTAGCAGGCATAATAATATTTCTAACAAAATCAATGAAATCATAGTACCTCTTTCTTGAATTCCACTGTGGTTCTCTCATTACACTTAGAATTAAATCTACCTCCTTATCGTGATGGACAACTCTCTCCTACTGCAAGTAGACCTGGATACTTCCCAGATATCATTTCATATAGCTTCTTCTATTCATCACCATGCTCTAGCCACATTGATTTTCTTTTCATTCCTCAGCCTATCAAGTTTATTCCTGCATGGTATAAACTTTACTTGGCATTTTTCATGACTGACACTTTCTGTTATGTAATTCTTACCTCAAATATCACTGTTAAAAATAATGCATAGATAGACCATGCAAATAAATCAGCCACTTGTATTACTATCACATTGTCCTGTTTTGTTTTTTCCATGCCATTTTCACTACTGTAAACTATTTACTTAATTTTCCATGTCCCTTCCCTTTTCCTAACAACCCCTACAATTGGAATATAAAATCTTGGAAAACAAGAATCTCTGTCTCCATAATCAGGCTTTCAGGCTTAGAAAGTGTCCATCATGTAGTACTCAGTAAATATTTTTCAAGTGTATTACTGTTAAATTATTTTCTTTATGTATTATTTAGGGCAGATACCATGGGGGTGTGGTGCTTCCTACCTAGGATCACACCCTTACTTTGATTAGGATTGCTTCAGATGATAATTTTATGCCTCTAAGATTTTTCAGGATGATCCCTGTTTTAAATATGCTTTCTTGCTTTTTTCATAATCCATCACAATATTCCAATAATTAGTATATTTAAATATTGAAGCGATAATTGAAACTGCCTTTTAAATTCACCCAAAAACCCTGAAAAATTATCAGATAATATTCTCTGGTTTTTAACTATAAACAAAACAAATACATATTTTCTTTCTAATATAAAAACTGGAAGAGCTGCATAAAATACCAAAAACAGCTGTTTTAATGCATCACAGAGTAAACAGAGCAGCCAGACTTGATTAAAGAGACACAAATCAAGATGAGCTGGGCATTTTCCTCTACATCTTCAAAGCTCTACAAAGTTACATCCTAGAGCTTTCCTCAGTCTCACAGGATGAAAAGATGAACACCAAAGATGCAAGGTTATGAAGTCAGCTAGCATGTGAAGAGCCATGAGCCATAGAGAAATAAACCTCACTTTCTGCTTAGCTTTTGTCTTCAAGAGATTTGACAAGTGGTAAAGGAGCCAGAAGATAAACACCATGCAAAAATTAACTCTGAAGAGGTGAAAAGCTAAGCAGATCTTTGCTAAGTTTCACAGAGCTGAGAAGACAAAGCTCAGAGTCTGCCAATAAAAAAAGAAAAACCTTTCAATTATGAACCCTGAAGTTCTACCCATAGAAATAAGGGAAAATCAGAAACAGCCATCAGAATTCCTGATGAAACCACAAAAATCTAAATAGCTGATTCAATCAAGGCAATCTGATCCTACTCTAACTCTTGCCAGAATGAAAATAAAGTCATTGAAGAGAATTTTTAGAAATTTTCAGACACAATATATATTACTTAATTAAAAAAAAAAACCAACTATCAAGCTTTCCATGAACCAGTAAACCAAGAAGGGAGAAAAAGAAAATAGAAACACACTCACACATGTTTCAAATGTCAGTTATCAGACATGTAATTAAAAACAACTATAATTAATGTGTTCCAGATGACTAAATGAAAAAGTAGTCTGGAATCTATTTTTAAAGTGTCAAATGGAAACTCTAGAACTGGAAAATAGATTTATTGAAATTAAGAATTCAGAAAATGCATTTAATAGAAGATGAGATCAAACAAAAAAAGCATTAATATACTGAAAAAATAGGACACAAGAAAATGTATAAAGAAAGCCTAAGAGAGAGAAAAGAAGAAAACCGAGACAAGTATAAAATATATAATAAACATTACGAAAAATTTAACATATGTGTATCTGAAGTCCCAGAAATAGAAGAGAAAAAGTGGACAGGAACACCATTTGAGGAAATATGGACTGGGAGATTAACAAACCAGAGAAATACATCAACCATAGAATCTAGAAGGTTTTGAATCCCAACCAGTTTATTTATACAAATGAAATCACTCCTAAACACACTGTACTAAAACTTGGAAAACCAAAGACAAATAAATAAAATCTCCAAAGTCAAAAAAAGACACCTTCCTTTCAAAGAAGAAGCAATGAGATGCTTACTGACTTCACCACATAAATTATCAAAGTCAGGCAATGATGATATAAAATTGTAAAAGTGTTGGGAAAAACTTCTAAATTATAATTTTATTCCTAATGAAATATATAAATCAAAATTAAAGGGAAAATAAACACTTTGGGGGAAAATTTGAGAGAATCTGTCACTAGCAAATCATTAAAAAATAAAAAGAGGAAAGTGACCTTATACGAAAGTATACTAATAAAAGAATTAACAAAGAGCAACAGAAAAAGTGTTTGAAATTAAATGAATGTGGCCTGTTTTTGATAGTAAATATATCTACTACTGGAGCTTAATATATATATAGGATTAAACACATCAGAACTATAGGTCAAAATCTAACTGGAGTGAGGGAAAATGGGGGGGGGTGAGTGGAGAGTATAGAGTTAAAATGTCATAAGATCTTTTGCCTTGTCTGGGAAGTGGTAAAAGTACCAATTTATAGCAAGTTCTGAAGTAAAAAATTCATGCTGTAATATTTATGGCAATTAATGCAAGTAATAAAAGATTGCATTGGACACATATCAATGAAAGGAGAAATAGAATAAATGGGAAAAACTCTTCAATATCAAAAAAACTAAAGTCAGATGGAAAAATTGTAGAAAAATAAGACAAATAGAAAATAAATGGGAATATGGAATTTTGAACCCAAATATGAATAGTGATTTATATTAAATGCAAATAATTAAATATCCAATTGAAAGGCAGTGACCACTAGACTGGTTAAATAAACAATTCAACTACATACGGCTCATGACAGACACTTCTTAAATATAAAGACCACAGAGTAAACCAAAAAATCTATATTGTATAAACACTAACAAAGGAAGCTAGGGAAGCTACAAAAGTAAACCTTACATATGGTGATGTATATGTTTCAATCCTACACTCTCATATGGAAGATTTACTTTTGTAACTTCACTAGCTTCCTTTTTGTTAGTGTTTACATAATATAGTTTTTTTGGTTTATTTTGTGGTCTTTATATTGAAGGAGTATATGTTGTGAGTAGTATGTAGCTGAATTGTTTATTTATCCAGGGAAGTTGCTGTATAACACAGGGAGGTCAACCCAGTGCACTGTGACAGCCTAGAGGGATGGGAATGGGTGGGGGTAAAGGGAGGTTCAAGAGGGAGGGGACATATGTATACTTACGGCTCACTCGCGATGTTGTATGGCAAAAGCCAACAGAATGTTGTAAAGCAATTATCCTCCAATTAAAAATACATTTTAAAAAATGTAAATCTTAACATAGAATTATAACTAGCAATAGTATTGAAAAGGGTTCAGTTCAGTTCAGTTCAGTTCAGTCACTCAGTTGTGTCCGACTCTGCAACCCCATGAATCACAGCACGCCAGGCCTCCCTGTCCATCACCAAATCCCGGAGTTCACTCAAACTCATGAAAAGGGTTAATACAACCCAAATCCTAAATTTGTATAACCATAAAACAGTTTCAATATATATAAACAAAAACTTACTGATATATTTATAAAACTGCAATCAATGATTACAGAATCCATATTCTAAGTGCACAAATTTCATGGAACAAATTATAAATAAAATGTCTCTAAAAGTTGAAAATCAAAGAATTTTAAACATAATGACCCCAGTGAAGTTAAGGGAGAAAAAATAACAAAAATGAAGAGATGAGAAAAACACTTAATAGTTTGGGAATGGAATATGTTGCTTCCAAATAAATCACTTATTATGGGAAATTATAATGGAGATTGTGCTCAGTAGTGTCCTTCTCTTTCTGATCTCATGTACTGTAGCCTGCCAGGCTCCTCTGTCCATGGAATTTTCCAGATAAGAATACTGGACTGGGTTGCCATTTCCTCCTCCAGGGGATCTTAACAACCCAGGAATCGGACTTCGTCTCCTGCGTATCCTGCACTGGCAGGCATATTGTTAACCATTGCTGCCCACCTGGGAAGCCCCAATGAAATAATACCAGACAGAAAAAGCTTTTAAGTAAAGGACATACTAGTAATGAATATGGTTACTTTTTAACAGTTAAAAATTCAAGTATTCAGGAGGATATAATAATAACAACAAAATAGTACAGAAGGTGTTATAAAAGTTTCAACACTCAAGTGACCCCTTTTTGGGCTTCCTCTATATAAATATTAATTTTCATATAATACTAAATATATATAGAATCAATAATTTCATCAAGTTGCATGCCAAGTGAAAGTTATAGGTAGCCTTCAAATATCCCAACAATTAAGCTGTTTTTGAACTATTAAACCAGCTTTCTTTTTGCTTTTTAAAGTCACGCTCATTACCATTCTAGCCCATTTGTTCTCTGTGCTGTTCTTAGTCACTTATTTGTGTCCAGCTTTTTGTGACCCCATGGACTGTAATCTGCCAGGCTCCTCTGTCCATGGGGATTCTCCAGGCTAGAATACTGGACTGTGTTGCCATTCCCTCCTCCAGAGGATCTTCCCAACCCAGGGATTGAACCCAGGTTTCCCCCATTGCAGGACAATTCTTTACCATCTGAGCCACCAGGGAAGCCCATGTTTACTGAAGTGGGTAGCCTATCCCTTTCCCACAGGATCTTCCAGACCCAGGAATTGAATCAGGGTCTCCTGCATTATAGGTGGATTCTTTATCAGCTGAGTTACCAGGGAAGCCCATTTGTTCTCTGCTCAGCATTATTACCAGTGTAGAAGGCTAGGAAGCATTCAGTTCAGTTCAGTCGCTCAGTCATGTCCGACTCTTTGCGACCCCATGAATCACAGCACGCCAGGCCTCCCTGTCCATCACCAACTCCCGGAGTTCACTCAAACTCATGTCCATTGAGTCGGTGATGCCATCCAGCCATTGCTGCTGCTGCTGCTGCTAAGTCACTTCAGTCGTGTCCGACTCCATGCGACCCCACAGACGGAAGCCCACCAGGCTCCCCTGTCCCTGGGATTCTCCAGGCAAGAACACTGGAGTGGGTTGCCATTTCCTTCTCCAATGTGTGAAAAGTGAAAGTGAAGTCGCTCAGTCGAGTCCGACCCTTAGCGACCCCACGGACCGCAGCCTACCAGGCTCCTCCATCCATGGGATTTTCTAGGCAAGAGTACTGGAGTGGCTTGCCATTGCCTTCTCCGCATCCAGCCATTACTTACTATCAACTACTGTGTGCCAGCATACTGGCTACTTGCCTATGTTATGTCACTTCATTCTTATAAAGGTCTTCTTCGGAAAGAAGTGGTGCTATTAATTCTATTTTCCATATGACCAAATTGAGGAGTATAAAAGTAGGACAATTTACCAAACATAGATGAAATGACAAATGATAGATCAGGAAATAGAAGTGGGCAAAATTATATCTACTCCTTCTTAGCCTCATACTCATCTTTCTTGCCATTTTTGTATTTTTAAGACTCAGGATCATACTGAAAACAGGTATTATCTACAAATTAAAACACACATGCTATCACATAACTTAAATATATAGTCAACTTCTAGGAAAAAACCTCTAATTTATATGTGCATATGGTATATATTTAACTCTCAATGAGAAAGAAAGAGGAGAGTGAAAAAGTTGGCTTAAAGCTCAACATTCAGAAAACTAAGATCATGGCATCCAGTCCTATCACGTCATGGCAAATAGATGGGGAAACAGTGGAAACAGTGGCTGACTGTTTTTCTGGGCTCCAAAATCACTGCAGATGGTGACTGCAGCCATGAAATTAAAAGATGCTTACTCCTTGGAAGGAAAGTTATGACCAACCTAGAGAGCATATTAAAAAGCAGAGACATTACTTTGCCAACAAAGATCCATCTAGTCAAGGTTATGGTTTTTCCAGTGGTCATGTATGAATGTAGGAGTTGGACTACAAAGAAAGCTGAGTGCCGAAGAATTGATGCTTTTGTGGTGTTGGAGAAGACTCTTGAGAGCCCCTTGGACTGTGAGGAGATCCAGCCAGTCCATCCTAAAGGAGGTCAGTCCTGAATATTCATTGGAAAGACTGATGTTGAAGCTGAAACTCCAATACTTTGGCCATCTCATGTGAAGAGCTGACTCATTGGAAAAGACCCTGTTGCTGGGAAAAATTGAGGGCAGGAAAAGGAGGGACAACAGAGGATGAGATGGTTGGATGGCATCAGCAACTCAATGGACATGGGTTTGGGTCACCTCCAAGAGTTGGTGATGGACAGTGAGGCCTGCTGTGCTGCAGGGGTCGCAAAGGGTCGGACACGACTGAGCGACTGAACTGACTGACTGACGGTGTATAACTGGGCTTCCTGGTGGCTCAGATAGCAAAGAATTCACCTGCAATGCAGAGACCTGGGTTCAATCCCTTGGTTGGGAAGATTCCCTGTAGAAGGGCATGGCAACTCACTCCAGTATTCCTGCCTGGAGAATTCCATGGACAGAGGAGCTTGGTGGGCTACAGTCCATGGGACCGCAAAGAGTCGGACATACTGAACGATTAAGCACAGAACATAATGTATAACTATATATAATTATTAGAGTAAGTGAAACTAGACTCCAAGAATACAGTGGGAGAATACACAATATTCCACCAACATGAGGAAATAGTTGTATTTCATGTGTGGAAGTCATCAGACAGTTGTGAAATATTGCCCACATTCAGTCTATTTTAGGCAGTCCTGTTCAGACTTTCCATAACAGAATCAGTATGATTTAAAATTTTCAACACAGATTTTACCAAAGATATTTAACAGATCTTTTCATCATATATTATTATCTCTATTTTTAAATAAACAATTCTCTAAGTTACCCCCTGGTTTCAAGAATCATTTCCCAGGGCAGTCATCTTGACACTATTTGAAAGAGGACCTGCATCTCCAAAAAATTTACATTTTCATAATGTTGCAAGAATTTAGTTTATTAGCTATTTACATCAAAACACAAAATATCCTTTATCTAGAATCTTGTTTAAACAGCACTCTGATGACATTTTCCCCCTTATATATATTTTTCCACTAGAAAATTTTTATTTTTTTATTTTTTATTTTAATGTTACATACATTGTTTATTTTTTGTTTTGTTACTGTACATGGCATTTTTTTAATTTATTTTTTCAAAAACAATTTCAGGACTCTTTACTTAAAAACAATCTTATCTTAAAATGGAGTAACTTTGGTTTTATGAGCAGCAAGCAAAGTACAGAAGCAAAAGTGCATTACAGGAGCATTAAGTTCTACATTAGGTCACCGCGTCTAATCTGAAATCACACCCATAATATCATTTTTCAGGATATCTGGGAAATAGTTATTTCCCAGGATGTCTGAACCATAGCTACTCTATTTTGACTTTTAATTGTAAAAAAAAAAAAAATTTTTTTTAATAGCAAAAGCAGATTTCACTATTAATGACATCAGTGTTTTTCTAGGTATGAGAAGATAGAAAATTTTTAAATGTCAATTTTAAAATTACAGTTCTAGACTTCTCTTTTACAAAGGAAGACTTAAAATTTATTAAAATCTGCTCTATCCCAATAAAGCTATAAATGTGGTAAAGTCACAGATTATGACAAATATAATTTGTCATGAAATTTAGAACATGTTTAGTAAAAGGATTCATAAGAAAACTTATTTCATGCTGTTTAACCTGAGACTTAAAGGAAAAAGCATACGTTTAAACCAACCAATATAATACTGTAAAATAATTAGCCTCCAATAAAAAAAAATTTTTTTTTAAATGCATAGCATGTTTGATCATAAGAAACATGGAAAGAATATTTCTTCCTTTAAGTTTCAGCTTTAATAAAATTCTTACACTATGAATTGATATTTTGTTTATTCATTCAATCATTTATTCATTTAAGATAAATCTATAAAAATATAAATCCATAGAATATCTCTTATATGTTGAGTACTATTCCATGTTTAGAATGTGGCAATTCAAAAAAACAAAAACAAAAAAGTATCTCCACTCTCATGAAAATTTTAAAAGGCGAGATAAACAACATTCAACATAAATACAGATGGTCCTGGACTTACTATGCTTCATTTCAGACTTTGAATTTGGAACTTTTCCAGCCTTGAGATAAGTGGAATAATGTTCTCTTATGATGCTGAACAGGGCCGTGAGCGGCAAGTCCCAAGTCAGTCGCAGGATCAGGAGAGTAAGAAACTGATACACTTATAAGCACACTCTGAACACACACAACCATTTTGTTTCTCATTTTCAGTACAGCATTCAATAAATTACTGGTGAAATATTTAACACTTTATTATAAGGAATGCCTGTGTTAGGTGATTTTTCCAGTGTGTGTTCTGAGCATGTTTAAGGCAGGCTCAGCTGAGTTATGACATTTGGTAAGTTAGGTGTGTTAAACACATTTTCAGCCGATAATATTTTCAATTTGTTATCAGTTTATTGGAATGTGATCTCATCATAAGTTGAGGAAGAGCTATAAAAAAATATATGCAGTAAGTTAGGCAGCCAAGTTAGTAAGTTAGACAGCCATCATTCCATAGCAAATAGATGGGGGGAAAAGTAGAAACAGTGGCACATTTTATTTTCCTGGGCTCCAAAATCACAGTGGATGGTGAATGCAGCCATGAAACTAAAAGATGCTTGCTTCTTGGAACAAAAGCTATAACAAAACAAGAGTGTATATTAAAAAGCTGAGACAGAACTTTGCCAACAAAGGTCTATATAGTCAAAGCTATGTTTTTTGTAGTAGTCATGTACAGATATAAGCATTAGACCACAAAGAAGGCTGAGTGCCAAGGAATTGATGCTTATGAACTGTGGTGCTGGAGAAGACTCTTGAGAGTTCCTTGGACATCAAGGAGATCAAACCAGTCAATCTTAAAGGAAATCAACGCTGGACATTCACTGGAAGCTGAGGCTCCAATACTTCGACCACTTGATGTGAAGAACTGACCAACTGGAAAAGACCCTAATGCTGGGAAAGCTTGAGGGCAAGAGGAGAATGGGGCAACAGAGGATGAGATGGTTGGATGGCATCACCAACTCAATGGATATGAGTTTGAGCAAACGCTGGGAGATAGTGAAGGAGAGGGAAGCCAGGCATGCTGCAGTCCATGGGGTCACAAAGAGTTGGACATGACTGAGCAAATGAACAAGACAGCCATGAATTTTATGCAGAAAAATAAAGCAGGGAAATGGGTTAGGAAGTAGGGAGGATGTTGCGAGTTTAGATAGGATTATCAAGGAAATTCCTGCAAAGAACAGGATATTTGAGTAAAAATCTGAAGGAAATAGGGAAACAGACTATATGAAAATAGAGGAAAATGATTCCAGACAGAAGAAACAGCAAGTGCAAAGGATTTCAAGAGTCAGTAAAGTAGCCAGGGGAGTAACTGAAAAGGGGAGATTGAGACCAGAGATGAAAGCAGGTGAGGTAAAGAGCCTATAAATCCTTGTGGTTTTTCCATCAAGTGCCATTAAAGCTTTCCTGGAAGGAGAGATCTGATCTGATTTTGTGCTAAGATCAATGTGAGTGCAGTGTTGCAAGTAAAGTGAAAGGGAGACCACCAGAACTGATGTTCTGCACAACACAGACACTGTAGCTGGTAGTCACCTTTATTAGTGATTTCAAAGAAAGAAAAGAAATATAGCACTAAGTTGTGTCTGACTTCTGCGATCCCACGAACTGGAGCCTGCCAGGCTCCTCTGTCCATGGGATTCTCCAGGCAAGAATACTGGAGTGGGTTGCCATTTCCTCTCCAGGGGAACTTCCCAACCCAGGAATTGAAAGCAGGTCTCCCGCATTGCAGGCAGATGCTTTACCAACTGAGCTACACAGGAAAGCAGTGATTAAAAGGTCAGCACAAATTCATTTACAGAGAGAATACACTTTCTAATTAACCACATCATACTTATGACACTGAATCAATGATCTTAAAAAAACTAAAGGAACTGTGAATTTAGTTACATTCTGCTATACTAAACAAGACATGTCATATAGGACATTTTGAATGTGTGATTATAATCTCCAATATAGTTATATATTCATCAATTTAGCAGTGACACAAATAATACCAAGAAAAAATTCAGTGATTTGAAGAGCAATCATGAACCATACTTTCATCACATCTGCTGAGTTCCTGACAGATGCGGAGTGCCATGAGGGATAGAAACAGTCTGTGAACTCTGTCTTCAAGAATGTGCAATCTAGCAGGTCTCCAAGAGACAGATCAAATAGGCTTTGTTGAAGAGAATCATATTCAAACAGGACTATATAAATCTTGCCTGACTTTTTAATATATCACGTGTGTCTTCCTTATTTATAGATGTGTGTGTGCTCAGTCGTGCCTGCCTCTTTGAGATCCCATGGATTGTAGCCTGCCAGGTTCCCCTGTCCATGGAATTTTCCAGACAAGAATACTGGAGTGGGTTACCATTTCCTACTTCAGGAGATCTTCTCAGTCCAGGGATTGAACACACTTCTCCTTCATCTCCTGCACTGGTAGGAAGATTTTTTACTACTGAGCCATCTAAGAAGCCCTTTTATTTATATAATGGGATGTTAAATGCAGGAATATAATTTACAACCCCTTTCTAACTGTTAACTGAACCTATCCTATGCTTTTCATGATTTATTATTACATAAGGGATTAATTACATTAACAGTTCAAGAAGAAATGGTTCTGTGTGATTAACAAGAGTCCCTGATGGTTCTGTGGTAAATAATCTGAATGCCAATGCAGAAGACATGGGTTCAATCCCTGAGTCAGGAATATCCTCTGGAGAAGGAAATGGCAACCCACTCCAGTATTATTGTCTGGGATATCCCATGGACAGTGAAGCCTGGTAGGCCACAGTCCATGGGGTCGCAAAAGAGTCAGAAACGACTGATTGACTAAACAACAACATACTATTCACACAGATTTCAAAATACAGTAATATTTATATAGAAATATTAATTCAATTGCCTCTAAAACATAGCTGTCTTTTTAAACTGTTAACCAGTCTCTCTAGATATGGTTCTATAATGTCAATGAATATAATATTCAGGTCAACAAGATATAGAATTGACCTCTGTAGTTGGAAGACAATCTTTCTTGACAAATGTATTTTTAGTTTTGGGGGATAAACCAGGAAGAGAAGGGAATTACTTATTGAAATAATGGAGATTCCCACATAACTAATTCTGTGGCAGGCCTGGATTATACAGGAATGAATATGAATCTGTTTTTTAAAGGTCTTTTAAAAAGCTTCCCCTCTGTGTTTTAACCTACTTGCCAAAACTCTCTTCCTAAACAAGCCAAAGGGTAGGTCTAAGAAACTGGCCAGATTTTTAAAAGTCACAAAATGAGATCAGATATTATAACACATATTATAGTGAAAATCTGGTTGGATTATTAATTAATCTTCACTTCCCTATTATTATCATTTAAATTGATGTGTATTTTTCTTTGCCATTATACTGGGGATTTTTTTTTCAAGTTTATGCTAATACTAGGTTGTTTAACTGTAATTGTCAGATGGAATTTAGATGTTACATTGCTATTATCTTTATTTCAATTTCTTGCCATGATGTCATAATATTTATTTTGCTAATCTAGAACTCAGGGTACCAGCATGATTAAATTATTTGCTCAATATATGATGTGAGTAAATAGTAGAATTGGGGAAAATTTATAATTCCATAGTAATAAAAACCTAAAACAATTTGTAAAATAAGTACCTACTTTCTTCTCAGTAAGTATTATATTTTTCTAGTACTTACCTTGAATGTTAAAATACCAGAGAAATTCCCCAGTGTAATCTGTAATGATGCAATCAAGGAAATGTAATGGTGACTGCTATTTAAAATAACAATTTATTAAAAGTATTTCACAGAGACACCAACTATATATCAATGACAAAAAAAATAAAACTGGCACTTGTTGAAATTCATGCATTTCAAAATAAAAAGGAGAACTAATAAATGATCAAACCTCTTGCTGAATGGCAAATAAACATTTAGTGATATTTACCTATTCATTATAAAACTGATGCCCTTTTCTCCAAGCTGAATAATAGCCATATAATGATGAATAACCTCTTAATCCTTCATGCTGTAGGTGAAAAAGACTGAAGTTATGCTATTTTGGAGACATGCTGAAGTGTAGTAGAAAATGAGATCTGTTTTATGACAAAAGAGATGTTGGCTATACTCACCCATATAAGTGAGAGGATAATCTGGTATTTCTTGAACCCAAACAATGTATGGACCCCTTGAAACTATATATCAAAAATTTTCCCTAAATTGGGTTTTCAGATACCAGTTTAGTAAATACCTGAATAGTTTGGAGTCTGAATTCAGAAAACTCAGGATGAAATTCCAGTCCTTCCTGTAACAGACTGTATTAAAAGGTCAAGTCACTTAACTTTTTAAAGTCTCAGCGTTCAACTATTAAAAGGGATAATAATACTAGCTACCTTATAGGTTAATTGTGAGAAATAAATGAAGTAATAAAGATGTCCACATTTTCTATGTTGCCAATGCATTATGGTATGCATTCCTGCAGCTTTGCTCCTTAATTGAATAGGTTCTAAGAACCTATTCACAGTTTGTTACTTCAAAGCCTGAAGCCAAACAAGAGGTCTAAAGCCCTTTCCTGACTGTGGAATTCCCATATAAAATCTGGTAACAAAACCTGTTTAGCTTTTTATATCATTAAATCATTGACTAAATTAAAATCTTGAGACAAGCAGAAATAAAGGTTTATTTTATTTTGTAGATTGCCTTCCCCTTCTCTTGAACACATGATGAGTTGATTTACAGGCAGTAAGAAGGGCTGAAGTGAATAAGGACATGGGTGGGTGCCATCTTGGATTATGAAACCATATGAGGACACATCTCTATACCACTTCCACTAGGTGTATTTCAGACTTTCAGTTCAGTTCAGTTCAGTTCAGTCGCTCAGTCATGTCTGACTCTTTGCGACCCCATGAATCACAGCACGCCAGGCCTCCCTGTCCATCACCAACCCCCCGAGTTTACTCAAACTCATGTCCATTGAGTCAGTGATGCCACCCAGCCATCTCATTCTCTGCCGTCCCCGTCTCCTCCTGCCCCCAATCCTTCCCAGCATCAGAATCTTTTCTAGTGAGTCAACTCTTCACACTAGGTGTATTTCAGTCTTTAGAGACAGGTAAATCGATCTTATAAACATATTTCTGCCACTTGTTATGAAAATTGAACTATAAAAGATGTCTGAGTATTCACTCAATTTAAGGCCTTTAAATGAAAGAGGTGAATGAAAGAATAGGAAAACAAGTCCACAATACCTCTTGCGATACCATGTGGGAATGTATGAGAGGAGATGCAAAGAAAATGGGAAAATATAAATAACTTTATTGAAAAATGGGTTTTCAGATGCACACTTTGATCTGTGGAATTAATAATGATCGGTATGTTGAATAAGAATGATTTAGTAAAAACTTGTGATTGCATCATTCAGTTATGAATTAGAAGGAAAAAATGCTATCTTTAATAACAAATACAGGCATACTTTGGAGATGCTACAGGTTCAATTCCAGACCACTGCAATAAGGTGAATATTTCAATAAAGTGAGTCATATGAATATTTTTGGCTTCCCAGTGCATATAAAAGTTTATACTATACTGAAGCCTATTAAGTGAGCAACAATACTGTGTCAAAAAAAATACCATATCTCAATTTTAAAATACTTTATTGCTAAAAAAATGCTAAATATAGCTGATCCTTCAGTGAATCACCATCTTTTTGCTGGTATTAAGTCTTGATTGGAAGTTAATAGCTGCTGAATATCAAGGTAGTGGTTGCGAAAGGTTGGGGTGGTTGTGGCATTTTCTTA
The DNA here is from genome assembly GCF_049115385.1 of Moschus berezovskii. Lineage (NCBI taxonomy): Eukaryota > Metazoa > Chordata > Mammalia > Artiodactyla > Moschidae > Moschus > Moschus berezovskii. The sequence goes on along the minus strand of NC_142469.1, from coordinate 74,281,053 downwards.
AAATAAGACAACATTGCTGCATTGATTTACTCTTCCTTTCATGAACAATTTCTCTGTAGCATGCAATGCTATTTGATATTATTTCACCCAAATGCTTTCCAAACTGGAGTCAATCCTTTCATACATTGCTACTACTTTGTCAACTAAGACACGTAATATTCTACTTCCTTCTTTTGTCACATCAACACTCCTTACAACATTGTCACCAGGAGTAGATTCCATGTCAGGAAACCAGTTTCCTTGGTCATCCATAAGAAGCAACTCCCCATCTGTTAATCATGAGGTTGCAGGAATTCAGTCATATCTGAAACTCCAGTTCTAATTCCAGTTCTCTTGCTATTTCCACATCATCTGTAGTTACTTTCTCTACTAAAGTCTTGAACTGCTCCAAGTCATCCATTAGGGTTAAAATCAACTTCTTCCAAACTCCTATCAATGTTGATATTTTGAGCTCTTCCTATGCATCACTAATTTCTTAATGCCATCTAGCATGTTGAATCCTTTCCAAAAATTTTCAATTTATTTTGTCCTGATACATCAGAAGAATCACTATCTATGACAGCTGTAGCCTTACAAAATATATTTCTTAAATAATAATATATAGAAGTTGAAATGATTCCTTGATCCATGGACTGCATAATGGATCTTGTGTTAGCAAGCATGAAAACCACATTAATCTTACTGTACATCTCTATCAGAGCTCTTGGGTGACTAGATGTGTTGTCAATGAGCAGTAATATTATGAAAGAATCTTTTTTTCTTCTTTATTTTGAACAATAGTTCTCAACAGTAGGCTTAAAATATTCAGTAAACCACCTTGAAAACAGCTTGCAATCATCTAGGCTTTGTTGTTCCATTTATAGAGCACGGCCGTAGTATTAATAGATTAAGCATGATTCACATGGGCCCTGGGATTTCTGGAATGGTAAATGGGCATTGGTCTTACCTTCAAGTCACCAGCTACATTAGCCCTTACAGGCTAAGAGAAAGTCAGCCTGTCCTTTAAAGATTTTAAAGCCATGTATTGACTTCTTGTCTCTAGCTATAAAAGTCCTAGATGGCATCTTCTTCCAATAGAAGACTATTGAAAATCTGTTGTCCCCATTTTCATGATTATCCTCTGCATAACTTGCTGCAGCTTGCATCTCATCTACATCAGCAGTTGCTGTTTTACCTGACACTTATATGTTATGGAGATGGCTTCTTTCTTTAAACCTCATAAATCATTCTCTACTGGCTTCACAGTTTTCTTCTGCAGCTTCCTCACCTCTCTCAGCCTCTGCACACTTGAACAGAGGTAGGGCCGAGCTCTGGATTAGGCTTTGGCTTAAGGGAAGGCTATAGCTAGTTTGATCTCCTTCTAAGATCAGTAAAATGTTCACAGGTCAGCAATAATGCTACCTTGGTTCCTAAGCATTTGTGTATTCATTGCAGTGGCACTTTTAGTTTCCTTTAAAAACTTTTCCTTTGCATTCAAAACTTGACTAACTGTTGCAAGAGGACAAGCCTTCCACCTGTCTTGGCTTTTGACATGCCTTTCTTACTAGGCTTATTTAATTCTAGCTTTTGATTATAAAGTGAGAGATATGCAACTCTTCCTTTCATTTGAACAGTCAGACGCTATTGCAAGGTTATTAACTGCGGGGTTAGTAATTTCGATGCTGCATGTCTCGGGCAATAGAAAGGCCAAAAGAGAGGAAGAGAGATGAGGAAATGACTGATTAGTGAGCAGTCAGAACACATGCAACAGTTACTAAGTTCATCTTCTTATATTGGTTCATGGACCCCAGAAAGTTGTAATAGACCTTGCTGGTCCGCCCCCTCCCACCTGACCCGGCTCATCTCACGAGGTCTGGGTGAAGAGGTTCCTCCCTACTACTTGCAGCACCAGATTGGCGTCTTTGGGGAGTTGTGGCTTTGGCACCTGGAACACAAGGCCTCTTGCCACTGTGTCGTGTGTTCTGTCGTACCCTCTGCCTCTGGGGTGGCGAGCATTCCTGCTGTTGCCACATTACCTAGGGCGAGTTCCATGGAAGGCAGGCTGTCGGCTTCCTTCGCCTTCATATCCCCTGCCCTAGGGTGCCAGAGCCCAGGCCTCCACATCTGGCTTGGGCAGAATGCCAGGCACCTCGCAAGCACCTTTACAAGCAGCCATGTTGGGGAAATGGAATGGAGGAAAGGACACCGAATAAGTCTCATCATCTGGGCTGCAGTCTTAACTTGGCACAAGCCAGGGTCGCAAGGGTATTTCTTCCTCCACCTGGGTCACAGAATGAAGATGACGCAGAGGAAAGCCACAGCTGACTCTTACAATCATGTTGCAAGAGCGAGAAAAACTCCTTTGTGAGATCAAGCCCTGAGCCTTTGGAGTGGGAGCACTGACTCCAAGACCCCAGACTACCGGAGAACTAACCCTAAGGAGTATCAAACAGTGACAACTCACACAAAGGAAACCACCTGAATACAAGACCTGGCATCACCTAACCACCCTGTGCAGGACGCCTCATCTAAACAAGCTCACTGCAGGTGGGTTCTTTACCACCAGGGCCACCTGGGAAGCCTTTACTCATTTTCTACTCATCAAAAAAAATGGTTATAATAGCAACATCAAAGCTCACCGATCACAGATTACATATCAAATATAATAATAATGAAAAAGTTTGAAATACTGTAAGAATTACCAAAATATGACACAGAGACATGAAGTGAGCAGAGACCGTTGGGAAAATGGTGCCAAGAGACTTGTTGGCCATAGAGTTGTCACAATCCTCCAATTTTTAAAAAAAGAAAAAAAAATGCAATACCTGTGAAACACAAGGAAATGAATCACAATCAAATGAGCTCTGCCTGTTAACATTACTGTGGTTGCGCTCAAAGAATAGTATTCATGATTTGAGCAAATTATATTAATAGTTGAGTGTCTTGCTCCATGTGTGATCTAAAAGCATAGGTGGAGTAAACCTGAGCAATGAAACATCACTATTTATTGATTCTCTATCTCAGGAGATGACCCAAGACAATAGACAGCAGACTCATTCCTGACTGGAAAGTTAGACTGCAACTTTTAGTGACCATATGACAGGGGACAACTGCTGTGACTGGCAAAGGATGAAGCTGTCTTTATCCAGAGAGGGATGAAGTCCATTTTGAGGCTAGGATTTTAAGGGAATTCATGTACAAAATTTCACTAAAGCATAATTCATCAGTGTAGTAGTTTGCCTGCCTTCCCTGATTGTACTCTGAGACTTCCTGACAAATACTATTAACTCGAAGCTGCTATTCAGTTGCCCATATGAGTAGAAAATGAGTAAGGGCTTCCCAGATGGTGCTAGAGGTAAAGAACCTACCTGCAATGCAAGAAAATCCCCTCGGGGAGGGCATGGCAACTCACTCCCTTACTCTAGCCTGGAGAATCCCAAGGATAGAGAAGCCTGGTGGGCTATAGTCCATGGGGTCGCAGAGTCTGATACAACTGAAGAGACTTAGCACAATGAGTAGAAATAAATCCACACCTGTGGGCAACTGCTACAGTACTGAGTCCCTGCCACTACCCTGCTGCTCAGGTCAAAATGAGTTCCAGATAAGTGGAAAGAGTATCTGCCTTGAGGCCCACCAACTAGCTCTTTGCAATTCCTGAATCTGGGTACCCTGGCCATAACAGGCCCTGAACCTAAGGGGCACAGTTTGTACTCCTGTTGATGACAAACAGCATCCATTAGGGGGATGCCTGGTGTCCATCTGGCCTCCTGAGAACATAACTAACTCCCATTGGCTGGTGCGTTCCTCCACTGTGACCATATGTGAAAACACAACCTCTACAGTATACAGTGTCTGTCATTAGCTATTTTAACTACATCTTCTCCACTAACCCCAAACTCCTCTGCTGCCCTGCGCCCACAGTGTCAGGGAGGACTGGCTGGGAGTCCTTCCTGTGCTGACTGCCGAGAGTGAGGGAGGAATAGGCTGAGTTAAAGAAGTCATCTAGGCTCAATATTTCCAGTCTCAGCCTTCAGTCAATCAAAGAAAATTTGTATTTAGAGTAACAGTAAAATATAGGAACATTCTTCCAGATTCCATCCTATTTGCAACCCTAGATAATTTGGGCTGATGGTTATTCTTGACTAAACATTTCAACCTGAGCTGAATATGGTGAACAGAATGGAGAAAGAAATTAAGCATAGAAGGCACCCAGACCTGTGTGCCACAAACACTAACAAACTCCAACATCAACTTTTATACATCTATAACGCTTGTTAACTCATTTATTGGCCCAAGTTTAAGAATCAACTGCCACAGCTTAACTCTCAGTAATGAGAGGCAATTTACTCAAGAGTCTTGTTATCCAAGAACCTTTCAGTATACACACCATGAACAGAGTAGCAGCACTCTCTTATTTTAAAAGTTAAAACATGAGAATTCCCTGGTGGTCCAGTGGTTAGGACTCCACACTTCCATTGCTGAGGGTGCAGGTTTCACCCCTGGTTGGGGAACTAAGATTCTACAAGACATGTGGTGTGACCAACAAAAGTAAAATTTAAATGGTACTATTATATTTTTTGTAAAATTTTGTTGATCAATATTCTTATCATTAACCCTCATTAGTTAGAGTCAGCTCCTAATTCAGTTCGTCATGTGAATTCATTTTAATTGTGCTTTAGAAATAAATGCCAAATATTTTTAAATAACAATATACTAAATGAATAAGTCCTTTTGTCACTGTGTCAAGAAAATAATGGAGGGTAATAAAAGAGTATCTTTTCATCCAAGAACTAGTAAATATACAAAATAGTAAATGCAAATACAATTTCAAAGAAGAAAATGATAAAATCAATAAATAAAAAGCACTATACCTGCTGTAAATCCAGCGTAATTGTAACATAATGGTATTCAATTCCATTCTTAATACTGGGACTCTGCCACCAAGTGTTCTTGCCATCAATAGCATTTGTAATCGGGTGCCTCTCTATTGAATCAGCAGCAACATATGAAAGAAGAAAAGATCACATAAAGAATTTATAGCTGTTTTTACAAGCAAAAAGCAAAACTAAGTTAAAACCATTACCACATGAATGTCAAACATTAAAATAATAGAAACAGAGAGCAATTCGTATCTCTAAAAGAACTGGTTTAAGGTAGACTTTTTCATAGCACTCTGCAAGGTAGTATGAAATGGTTAAATACACTATATGAGAAGATGCTGTTCAGCACTCTGGCTATCAACTAAAATGGGCAACTTTAAAGATAACTACAGAAATTAAGTGTGAAAAAATAATATTGAAAGCTAATTGATGTGTCAGTCATTCACAGAAGCAAAAACTCTACTGTTTGAGTTGGCTCTAGTATGCCATCAGCTTTGTGAACAGAAACATAAAATCCTGAATTGCGGTTGAAAGGTACTTGAAGGTTTGCCCTTCTGACACATACATTATTACCAAGACTTGGGCAATTCAATATGTATCTGGTTTTAATATAAAATGCTGTCAAATCCATCCTATGAGGCTTTTTGCGGTCAGTCCTCAATCTGCCAACTTTGTATTTAAACCATTATTTAAAAATAAAATGAAAGACACTCCAAATCTCCCATTCAGGATGATACCCATTCATCCCCATAATCACTAACAGTGGGGTTCTGGACAATAAAGACAAGGATAGGACGGCACATGAACCTCCATCCTACCAATAAAGCCTGGGCCTTCCCTTGCGTTTACTCCAAATAGATGAGAACAGGACCTATTGTGAGAATTAAAGCAAGACTGGAGACAGAAAAGAGGAGGTGTGGATAATTGTTGCCACCTCCCTTGACAGACCTTTCTTACAGCTCCTTCCTTCTTATAATCCTCAAAACACACGGATTCCTTGTCTTCTCCCCTTAGTTCCAGCATCTCGCAACAGAAACCACTGCCTCTGGAATGCCAAAATTCTTGTTCCTTTTTGGTTTACAGTCATCTGTTCTTGTCTGTATCTGTGCTCCTTATTTCCCAAGTAATATAAGTTCTGCTCCTAATCCGACCCAGCTCAGGAATGGGTGAGGATGGCAGGAGTGAAAGGCTGTTGAGGATGTTCCTATTTCTATTCCCAGGGTTGCAGTAAGGGTTCTTAACTCCCTAACATCCCACTTGTAAGTCAGCCTATTTGCATGCAGAAATGTAAACAGGGAAGAGGTTAGCTTTTCTGCTGCTGCTGCTAAGTCTGCTGCTAAGTCACTTCAGTCATGTCCGACTCTGTGCAACCCCATAGACGGAAGCCCATCAGGCTCCCCCGTCCCTGGGATTCTCCAGGCAAGAACACTGGAGTGGGTTGCCATTTCCATCTCTAATGTGTGAAAGTGAAGTCGCTCAGTCATGTCCGACCTTAGCGACCCCACGGACTGCAGCCTACCAGGCTCCTCCATCCATGGGATTTTCTAGGCAATAGTACTGGAGTGGCTTGCCATTGCCTTCTCAGTTCAGTTCAGTTCAGTTCAGTCGCTCAGTCGTGGCCGACTCTCCGCGACCCCATGAATCACAGCACACCAGGCCTCCCTGTCCATCACCAACGGATTAATTATTTGGAGTATCAGCCCTGAGAACTTTTATAACACTAATCCTTTGGAAGCCTGTCTCAAATGAATAGCTTCAGAATATTCTTTGATTAGAACATAATCTTTTTTGCAAATTGAAGGAATATTTCAAATAATGAACAAACCATATCATTATGAGGAACAATCATGGACTCCCAATCTGTGGACATAATGTAGTAATATAGCCAGGTGTTTTAAAGATATTGGTGATGAAAGCACGTAAGATTTGCACCATGAAGCTCTGGCGAAGCTGGACAGTCCACCTGGATCCAGCATTTAGCATTTAACTGCCCATGGACAAGTCACTTAAGCTCTGTGTCATTATGGAAGTGAGGATAATAAAACTCTATTCATGGTACAAGTTCCCAAAATCTTAACTTTCAGAAAAAGTTTAAAAAAAAAATGTATGTGAAAGAGATTTGTAGAACTGATATGACTCCAAAATATATACCAATTGTGGAGTTATATCACAATTTGTGATATCACAATTTGTGGTATAACTCAAATTGGAGTTACAGCTCTTTATTTCTCCAAGTAATAGTAGCATCCAGACTAGTGTTGCTGCTACTACTATTTAAGATATCACCACTTGTTTCATAAAATGGAGGATATTTAAAAGCAACAAAAGTTTTAAAAAATCATAATATTAAAATGAAAGAAAATTCTTCAACAGGTATTCATTTTATCTTCATAAAAAAATTGGAATTTTGTTCTCATTTTCTCATTTTGCCATGGACCAGTAAAAGTATTTTGGATGGGAACTCTCAACTCACAGAGATACCAGAAGAATATTATAGTCATTAATATTCTAGCCATTATTATGTATATGTGAAAAGTGAAAGTCACTTAGCTGTATCTGACTCTTTGCAACCCCAAGGACTGTAGCCCACCAGGCTCCTTTGTTCATTGAATTCTCCAGGAAAGAATACTGGAGGATATACATAGAATGAATTATATATCTGTTCAAAATATGCAGGATTCTGAATCTTTACTGGGGATAAATTATATTTAATAAAAATTTTTAAAATGAAAACCAAGCAGGCCTCAATGCAAAAGAAATCTGAGGCTAAAATAAAATCATCTTTCAAAAAATTTATAACAACAGAATATTTATTAAAATTGCCATTATATATTAATTTTATTAACATAGTCTGATATAACTTCTTTAACTGAAAATATAAAGATTTTTATCTTTGATTTACTTATGGTAATATGAGTTAACCAGACAAAACAATCTATTTATATTGGTAAATTATTTAATTCAAATGAACAGCTTGATGGACTTTGTTTTCTACCATGTATTCTAATACCAGTCCACTGAGATGAGAGACCTTATCTCATTAATGAAAAGCAAAATTGCTGAATAAATTTAATAATTTAGCACTAGTTAACTTATTCTGCTGAAGACAGGGAAAGTGTTACGTCTTTATAATAACAACAAATACCTGAAGATAACCAAATATCAAATAAATGCCCTTGGTGGTATGAGAGGGTGCTGAAATCGGCACATTAGAAATCAGAACCATAAATGAAATATTATACTCGCATTGCTTCTGAAGAAAAATAAATATCACAGCATATGTTCCTTAAACATCCTCCAGAACCTTCTTTCCAGATTATGGGTTTAACATGTGATAGAAAAATACGCATACAATCACATTTCCAAATCACACTTGTGGCCTGTAGGTAATTGTGAGAGGAGCTATCTAATTGGAAATTTTGAAATCTACCACCTCAGGTTAAATTGATATGAAAATTAGTCATGAAAAGGAAGACTGGGAGATGAATCAACAATTAACCATAATCCCTATTATGAAAGTTTAATCATAATTAATTTGCAAATACTGATTAATTGTTGGCATATTTCCCTTATTTAAAAAGAGATAGAAACTTACAACATTCTCATAGTTACTCAAGTCAATCCAAAGGCTAACTGCAACTGAAAATTGGCAAGGGAATCGTTGATGAAGTAAAACTTTCAGACTGCTATTTTAATTGGAAAGCACAATCCATTAATAGCCAGGAGGTTCAAATTTCCCTTTCTTTGTGTGGTAATTAAGTACAGACCTTCCAGATTCATTCTAGCTGTTCAGTCAATTTGTGGAATTTTATCATCTGTTGCTCCAACTTTTACTAAACTATATCCATGTGGATTACTGTTAATTATTTTTATTCTTGTGGGGTATTATTCTTTCTAAATTTCTGATTCCAAAAACATTAGTTTGAAATGTAATGAAGCATTACATTTCATTCGAAATTAATCACGTGAAGTAAATTTAGGCTGTGATAAGTTTTAAAAACTTATCACAAGTAAATAAAATGGGAAATGTGAAATGTAATTCATATTTGTCTTGCTTTGCTAAAGCAATTATTCACTTTTTGTCTTGCCAAAATATAGATGTCTTATATTGAAACACAAGAGACCCTGAATATGGAACTCTGAAGAGAAGAGTGACATTCACTCAAGGACTTAACTTGGTGAATACATCACATTCATTTTCCCAACAAAATTATTGTCTACCTGAATCTTTGTACCTTCCTTCCATCTGTATCTATATACACATTTCCTTCAGTTTCTCTTTGTCTGGAATGCCTTTCCCTTTAATCACAGGTAATTCGGGTTTTTAAACCCTTTCTGAGTCTGACAACCTTCTTGGAACTCTTTTGCTACCTCAGGTCCCACTGATGTTTTCTTTCTTCAAAATTCTACATCATCGATGACATGTACCCTAAGGTATAGACCTGAGTTTACTCCCTTGAATATCTGTTAAATTGCCTTTTATACCCAACTGCTGTTTATCCTAACATTGTACTTGTAGACAGGAACTATAAATACTCATATGTATATACATACATGTATAGATAGCTGTACATATATACACATGCATATATGTATGCACACACAAGAATACACATATATATGATTTTACGAACTTTGTCTAACTCTCTCTGCCCAACCCATCCTCAAAACACCCTCAACCACCCTATAATCCCCTCCCAATCATTTCATGTCTCCATGCTTTCTCATATTCAATGAAATCAAGGCCACCAATTCTTGCACCAAAGGCAATTTTCTTCCCACGAAGCTTCATCTTCTTCCCTAATGAACCTACAGCTCCTAGTCCATCAATTCATTTATTTTCTAGCCTTTACCTCAATTTTCTTGTCCTGATGCTTCCCCTTACTCTGACCTCAGCTTTTGCCCATACTATTCTATATAAGAATAGCAAAGAGATAGGATGTGTTCTAATATTCCCCCTCCTACACCAATAACAATCAACATCTTAGAAAATAATGAGAGTCATTTAAAAGGTAAGAAATGTTTCTGAAGCTTGGCATCTTTGGTTTCTTAACTGTTTCTTTAAAACATTCTGTGATATATAAGACCAGCAATCGTATTCAAAAAGTCCCAGTTCTTCAAACATAACAATACTAAAGTTTTCAGCATCTCTAAACTGTATAATAGAGACAGGACTATGCAATCTTCCCTTTAATCAGCTCCAAGAAAGAATGCAGGGTACCTCCCAGCTTTCTTTCAAGATAAAAAATATAAATTCTGAGAAAAAGCTTTTTCACTTTATAAGCATCTCAACTTTAAACCCAAAGAGAGGAAAAACTAATTTTTTTAAGTAATTAATTTATTTTTTATTGGAGGCAAATTATTTTACAATATTATATTGGTTGGTTTTGCCATACATTGACATGAAATCGCCCCGGGTTTACATAAGTTCCCCCTCCTGAACCTCCCTCCCACCTCCCTCCTCCCTTTATCCTCCCTCTGGGTCATCCCTGCACACCAGCCCCGAGCATCCTATAACATGCATCGACCCTGAACTGGTGATTCGTTTCACATATGACAACATACGTGTTTCAATGCCATTCTCCCAAATCATCCCACCCTCACCCTCTTCCACAGAGTCCCAAAGACTGTTCTATACATCTGTGTCTCTTTTGCTGTCTCGTATACATGGTTATCATTTGCATCTTTCTAAATTCCATATATATGCGTTAGTATACTGTATTGGTGTTTTTCTTTCTGGCTTACTTCACTCTGTATAATAGGCTCCAGTTTCATCCACCTCATTAGAACTGATTCAAATGCATTCTTTTTAATGGCTGAATAATACTCCATTGTGTATATGTACCAAAGCTTTCTTATCCATTCGTCTGCAGATGGACATCTAGGTTGCTTCCATGTCCTGGCTAATATGAACAGTGCTGCAATGAACATTGGAGTACATGTGTCTCTTTCAGTTCTGGTTTCCTCGGTGTGTATGCCCAGGAGAGCGATTGCTGGATCATATGGCAGTTCTAGTTCCAGTTTTTTGAGGAATCTCCACACTGTTCTCCATAGTGGCTGCACTAGTTTGCATTCCCACCAACAGTGTAAGAGGGTTCCTTTCTCTCCACATCCTCTCCAGCATTTACTGCATGCAGACTTTTGGATAGCAGCCATAATTGTGAAACTGTATCTCTATTGTAATTTGCCTCACTGATAGTAAGTATTCACTGCATTAATATCTCCAATATTTGATGATTTCTCAATGTATGTCCACAAATCAACTTCCATGTCTAGAATTATCTCACACCATTTGACCCTTATCCATATAAATTCTTTACTTACTGAACCTAATTTCTTATAGTTCTCTGAATATATCATGCTGTTTCCTGTCTTCAAATTTCTGTATGCTTTTTTATATATATTAATTTTCCCCTTTTCATCTTACTAACCCTTATTTTCTAAGCTTAAGGAGTCCCTAGGTATTCCCTTAGCACTCAATTTACTTTTCTGTCTCCCCTATTTCCCCTCCTAAGTCTTTAAGTCAAGGGCTATGTATGATTCAACACTCTGCTTCAGAACAATGCATTACCAGGAGCCTGTCTTCAAATGCTTGCTGAATAAATGCATGAATGAGTCTGAGATATTAGTGTGGTTTCTAGAGGCCAACCAAGAGAGCTTTGTATGACACTTCTCTGTAAAACACTATTCCTGTGGTATTAAGCATACAGACTGGTTCCAGCCCTCTGACACTTTCATTTGCAGCCATTTCTAACTACTTTTCTCCCAGCAAGTATGTTTTCTGTCTTATTCTGAGCCCCTCCTCCTGGCATTATTTCTCTTCCCTCTGTCTCCTCTGTACATTCTCAGCTCATATTTGCCCTTGCATCTCAGTTCAGATGCCCTTCTGGCAAGGCTCCATCTATACCAGGACTGAATCCATGACTCTTCTTCTCCCTGAAGCCCCTATACTCATTCTTTCCTTGATACCTACCACCCTCTACACCAATAATCTGCTTCTTGCCACTTCTTCAACTGAGCCAGAGACAGCAACTTATTCCTGCTATATTCCTAGTACAGTACCTGGACATAGTGACCACTGACCTACTAAAGCCTTTATTAATAACCACACCCTCAGATATTTTTATGCAGGCAGTAATGAAGTCAATGACTGCTACAGGTCTTCAGCTAGAAAACTCTCCTCAAGCACCATATCCACTACACATAGGGAATTTCTAATGTTTGTCAAGTGACAGAGAAGAGCTGTAAAGCTCATAATGGAAGAAAAGATCTAGAAATCGAGAAGACAAGCCCTTTGACTTTAATGCACTTTGCCCTCAACATTCTCAGTGCTGGCTTCTACCCAGTTCCATACAAGTTAATCCTAAATACATACGATATGGATTGCTGCTGTTTTGATTGCAGATCCGACATTGAGGGTTCCTCACCGGCTGCCCAGGGACATGCTCTACCAATTTGCAATACATTTCGGGTCCTTTCTCTCCACATGTTGCATTTGTGGTGATGAGGGCATTGGAAGCAAGATTCAGGACAGCAGGGAATAAACCTGAAAAAGATGAACAAATGAAGGTGTGTGGGATGATTTTATTGCATTTTAAAATGAAATTAAGATAGGATGCTTTCCAGAGCATTAAATGAAAATAGAATAATCAGTGATAATTAAATATCTGACTTAATTAAGTATACTACATAAATAGCATGTGTTATCAAACTAGCATTCCCCCCGCCCAGGTCTTAAATATGAATTCTAAAGCTATCTTCTTAATTTTTAACCTCTACCACTTAATTAGAAAGTACCATCTCTAAAACACACTTTTAAAAATCTACTCATGCTATTGGCACAAGTCTTACTGAAATTTCCATCCTGCATTTTAGCTGTTTTGTGAAATTTGTCAGGTTACAATTTTTAAAATAATTAGCTCATCCCAGAACATACTCTACCTTTATACACTAAATTCTCTATGCTAGTAAATAACATGTGATGAAATAAACAAGGTTTCTCTTCTGTCTTTCATCACTATTTTGATTCTGTTTATTTTGCTTTAGTCACTCAGTCATGTCTGACTCATTCGCGACCGCATGGACTGTAGCCTGCCGGGCTCCTCTGTCCATGGGATTCTCCAGGCAAGAATACTGGAGAGGGTTGCCATTTCCTACTCCAGTTTTGCATCTAGCTGTACAATTATTATTTTATAAAATATATGTTGAGCACACACTACACCAGATACCATAAAAGATTTGAGAATGAAAATACCATAAGATGGGCTTACTGTGGGAAATAATCCAGAACAGTATCTTGGAGGAAAAATAGAAATGTATTTGGTATAGAAAATGAAGGAAGAAGAGCAAACATGCCAGGCAGAGGAAATGTTATATGAGTATGGACTTTATTCTGAAAGCTTATGTGGATGCTGAGTGACTGACAGAGGACTGAGTTTGTAAATGTTCTAATCTATTAGATTATGTGATCATATATAGATGTAGATATACATATAAGTTATGACAAACCTAGACAGCATATTAAAAATCAGAGACATTACTTTGCCAACAGAGATCTGTATAGTCAAAGCTATGGTTCTTCCAGTAGTCATGTGTATGGATGTGAGAGCTGGACCATAAAGAAGGCTGAGCACCAAAGAACTGATGCTTTCAAACTGTGGTGCTGGAGGAGACTCTTGAGAGTAACTTAGACAAGGAAACCAAACCAGTCAAGACTAAAGGAAATCAATCCTGAATATTCATTGGAGGGACTTATGCTGAGACTGAAGCTCCAATACTTTGGCCACCTGATGCAAAGAACCAAGTCATTGGAAAAGACCCTGATGCTGGAAAAGATTGAAGGCAGGAAGAGAAGGGGAGGACAGATGACAAGATGGTTGGATGGCATCACCAACTCAATGCACATGCATTTGAGAAAACTCCAGGAGATACTGAAGAGCAGGGAAGCCTGGTGTGTTGCAGTCCATGGGGTCACAAAGAGTTGGACACAACTGAGCAACTGAACAACAAGCTTCTATAAACAAAACAACTTTATTTTCAAACAATTCATCTCAGGCAGGAGCCAATACCTCTAAAATTGCCCCAGGACACTGTCAGTTTTACTCTGTGATTTTTGTCTCGCTCACCTCTGACTAGTCCTGACCTTGACCCTGACCTTGGATTCCATTTTGAAGGTATGGGTGAGACTCCCCATGCCCTGCTTTGGTGCAGCCCTGTGGGAATAATGCTAAAGCTAAAACTCCAATACTTTGGCCACCTGATGTGAAGAACTGACTCATCTGAAAAGACCCTAATGCTGGGAAAAATTGAAGGCAGGAGGAGAAGGGGACAACAGATGATAAGATGGCTCTTTGGCATCACTGACTCAATGGACATGAGTTTGAGTAAACTCGGGGAACTGGTGATGGACAGGGACGCCTGACATGCTGAAGTCCATGGTGTCGCAAAGAGTCGGACATGACTGAGTGACTGAACTGAACTGTGGGACTTAACTGGAGTTGGTTAGGCCTGGAGTTTTTCAGATCTGAGGAATCATGGGAGGAAGCCAAAGGGAGAATTTGACTGGTGAAAATTATTTTTCTATATATTGTTTTGTTCCAAAATATAGAACTGAATTATATCCTAAATTTCTCACATATTAAATATATATAATGTGAGCAAAACTACATGGTTATGAAAGGATTATGGGTATAGAGGTAACATTGATTAAGAAGCTACTTCATATTCATTAAATAATATGATTTAATCCCCACTAATCCCATTGTGTACTTTTTATTAGTCCCACTTTACAAGTGAAGAAAATGCAGCTCAAAGAAGACAAACAATATGCACAAAGTTATGAATTAGCAAGACCGATAACTAAGATTTGAACTTAGCTCTTTAACTCAGAAGGCTAATTCTCATCGGGGTTTAAAGAAGAGCCAAAACCTGGTTCTCAGCAGAGCTTATCAATTTATGTACTTATTAAAAGAAATAACTTATCCAGCCTCCACCCCTTTGTTGTTTCATAGAGTTTTCCAATCATAAACTAAAGATGTCGATAAAATTTACATTTACTATCTTTCAGTTCTTTCCATTGATTTGTTTCTGTTACACTTACTGATCATGTGCTCGAAATTAACCTCTTCATAATTTATTTGCCTTGCTTTGTGGTCAAGGAACAGTGGCCTTTTGAAATTTTATTAGCTACTTTGTTGTTTATTTTTAAAAATCAGTAAAGTGTACTGGTCAAGGAAAGTCCCCAATTAGTTGCTAATGAGGCCTGGCGTGCTGTGATTCATGGGGTCGCGGAGAGTCGGACACGACTGAGCGACTGAACTGAACTGAACTGAACTGACCAATCTGAAGAATCAGTCGATATCTGAGCTTTTATTGAATCTTCAGCAGGTTGTATTATCGAATGCAGCCCACTTCATTATAAGTTAAATCTGCTAGACTGTATCTATGTATTTCCACTCAAAAGCAGCAGAGAAATATTTATTGCTATATGCAGTATGGGTTACCTAAAGATTATATAAACATTGCAAGTGTAAATGAACTACAAGTAGATGGTGAATCTTTATAGAGTATCGACTTACAACCTCAATTCAAACTGAGGTCATGTAATGTTAATGACATAAAAGTCAATCATCATTACCCACACAATTATGACTGACATTTTTCTTCTGAATAGTATCTAGACTAATTAAATTTAGATGGATTTGTAGCTTGAAAAACCAAGTCTAAACAAAAAACAAATAATATTTTCACTAATCTCTAATGAAATATACAGTACAGTGAAAATAAACCAACTCCAATTAAGTCCCACAGTTCAGTTCACTAGAGAATAAAAAACATACTCTGTTCTGTAATATATACATTTAGTAAATAATCTGGGAAAAGGCTAAGTTTATGTAATGTGAAAAATAGAAATTCTGCTATCATATGGTAAACATTTAGAAACGCGCCAAATTTTCACTGTTTTTATTTGAATGTTTTTAGACTATATTAGCTTGCTCAAACAGTGTGCTATATTCATGCATTTTTGCATGATCTTGATGATCTGACTTAAAATCCCACATTTTGGTTTCAAGTGGCAGTTCAGTTCAGTTCAGTTCAGTCGCTCAGTCGTGTCCGATTCTCCGCAACCCCATGAATCACAGCACGCCAGGCCTCCCTGTCCATCACCAACTCCCGGAGTTCACTCAAACTCATGTCCGCAGAGTCAGTGATGCCATCCAGCCATCTCATTCTCTGTCGTCCCCTTCTCCTCCCGCCCCCAACCTTTCCCAGCAGAGACATCTTTAAAACCTTTATTAATGTGGAGTTGTTGTTTTGTCACTCACTGTCTGATTCTTTTGCAACCCCTCAGACAGTAGCCTGCCAGGCTCCTCTGTCCATGGGATTTTCCAGGCAAGAATTCTGAAGTGGGTTGCCATATCCTTCTCCTGGGGATCTTCCAGATCCAGGGATGAAACCTGTGTCTCCTGCATTACAGGTGGATTCTTTACTGCTGAGCCACCAGGGAAGCCCAATCGTGGAGTAGCTACTATTAAACTGTTCACAGATAACAGTGATGAATTCTAAACAAAATACATGTTTTAAAATTTTGTACTTGAAGACATTAAAGAGCAACTCAAATAGGTATGTAAACCAGGAAGGGTGTATATGCTTAGAAGGAAGATAATGGATGTCTCAGACTGGGCATGCAAGGTGACTAACACTTAAACCCACATTTCACTGTCTTTTTTTAACTTTACTGTCTTGAAGAACCAGAAACAGAACAAAGGACAACTACACCTCCTATAAAGTGAGGAAGAAATCCTAGAAAAAAGAAAGCCACAAGAACCTCAAAATATGTGTAAAAATTCTTCCCAAGTCTCTTATCAATACAAGATATACATATATGCCCTAGGCAGGCTCCAAGTTCACTGGTCAGGTATAAATGAACAAATGATTAAAACAAGTGATCATAGATGCTGCATTCTATAGGCATGCCAAAAGTTTGGAGTTGGAGTCCAGATAAGTAAATATAACACAAAACTAAAAGACTGATGACTATTCTTCAAAAGAACATAACAGAATCCCAAGTTTTCTACCATGGACTGTTTACAACATTCAGAATGCAATTGTGTAAAAGAAATATTAGATAGACATACAGTGAAACAACAAAATGACACCCATACTTAGAAGAAAAGCAGTGAATGGAAAACAACACTGATATCAACCAGATGTTGAAATTAGTATACAAACAAGTTTAAGCAGCTTTCATAACTATGATCACAGACATACACACACAAATGCTTATAATAAAAAATAAAGTCAATAGAAACTACAAAAATACCAAATATACATTCTAAAACTGAAAAATACAATATCTAGAATAAAAAAATCGTTACATGAGATCAGCAAAAATGTCAGAATCAAATAACTAAACGAATATAATTTAACAGATTTTTCCCAAGTTGTTTAAATATATATTAAGAAAAATTGTAATGTTGCATAGGTGCATGCTCAGTTGTGCAGTTTATCTGATTCTTTGCGACCCTATGGGAGGTACAGTGTAAGACATGACAATTAGAGCAAAGCAATGGTGAGTAGAGGGATCACAATAAATGGACACACAAATCAGTAAGGCTCTTATGCTTCACATTAAGCAGTACATTATTTAAATAACTGACAGTACCAAATGTTTAAATGTTTTGGGGTTCAACTGGAATTCCACTCCATTGTTGTTGCTGCTGCTGCTGCTAAGTCACTTCAGTCATGTCCGACTCTGTGTGACCCCATAGACGGCCTCCCCCGTCCCTGGGATTCTCCAGGCAGGAGTGTAAATTAGTCCAACCACTTTAGAAAACAGTCATTTTTAAGTAAATCTCAACCTAGATCTTCCTCATGACCCCCAAATCCCACTCCTAAGAAAATACTCAGGAGAAATAACAGTATATGACCATGAAAAGGCCTATTCAAGAATGTCCATAAAAGCTTTCATCATAATAGCCAAATATAGAAACAGCTCAGGAGAATTCATACAGAAACTGTGGTATACAATGGAATATTATTCAGCATTAAAAAGGATCAAACTACTGATATATGCCACAACAATCCCAAAAGCATTATGCCAAATAAAAGACAAAACAGTTTACAAAACAGTTCATATGTTGTTATTCATTTATGTGATCTTTTAGAACAGGCAAACATATCATGAAAATAAAACAGAATTTTTAAAATGGCTGACTTTAAGGGGAGAGGCTGGGAAGAGACATAAGGAAATCTCTGGGCTTATGGTAATATTCTTAAGTTTGTATTATACAGATATATATATTTTTTAAAACTCAGTGTTAAAACTGATGAATGAATGTTACTCTCACTTGTGCATTTTACTGTGTGTAAATTCTACCATAAAAAAGTAAACCAATATTAAACTTAATTTATGATATTCATGATGAAGTACTTGGCACAAAGTGTACAACAGATCAAAGCATAAAGATGGATACTTATATATGAATGGGCAAAAGTATGATAAAGCATATACAGAGAGATACTAATTTTAGAATCTAGAGGCTAAGTATATGGATATTTATTGTATGATTCTTACAACTTTTCTATATGGGAAAATTTTTTCTTAAAATTTTGCAATATATAAAAATACTGTATATATACACACATATAAGTATATATCTGACACTGTCTGACACTGTTGAAGAATTGATGCTTTTGAACTGTGGTGTTGGAGAAGACTCTTGAGAGTCCCTTGTACCACAAGGAGATCCAACCAGTCCATTCTAAGGGAGATCGATCCTGGGTGTTCATTGGAAGGACTGATGCTAAAGCTGAAACTGCAATACTTTGGCCACCTCATGTGACGAGTTGACTCACTGGAAAAGACTCTGATGCTGGGAAGGATTGGGGGCGGGAGGAGAATGGGACGACCAAGAATGAGATGGCTGGATGGCATCACCGACTCTGTGGACATGAGTTTGAGTGAACTCTGGGAGTTGGTGATGGATAGGGAGGCCTGGCGTGCTGTGATTCATGGGGTCGTGGAGAGTCGGACACGACTGAGCGACTGAACTGAACTGAAGTATATATCTGTGTATAACCATATATACACATACACACATATATATATACATTTCTATATATATGATTTATGTCATTATTTGGGTTTTATAAGTTATAAATACCAGTAACAATAAAATTTCAATTTGACATTTCTCAAATCAAATGTGGAAAATCTGGTTAGACAGTATAAAGGGAAATAGTCTTTGCAGTTTTGTTCAGAATCAGAAAAACTGAGTGAAAACAAGCACTGAATCAGCCAAACAGTAGAATGTCTCTCCAAGACACTTACTGGCTGGCAATTAGCAGGTTAATTTATTTTCCTTATACAACTTTCCAGTCCTTCCACTTTTTATTTCATAAAAATGAAGAACTTTGACTTACCATCATATTTAATATCTAAGTGTTGTCTTTTGAAGAACTACAAGTGAGTCAGGGAGAAATACATTTAACATATCAGTAAGTGATCTATTGTGTGGCAAGACTCAGATTCATTCCTTAGGATTTAGGCAATGTTTCTTTAGGTGATGATCCAGAATGCTGTTATCCAGTAGGAAAAAGAAGTCTATTTCGAATATGAATTTTACAAATGAGGAAAATAATTCCCAGAAACTAAGTCGCACAGCTGGTTTTCAAACACAATTATTGCAAACCCAAATAAGTTAGAACTAATTTCAGCATTAAAGATCCACCCTGTCTCATTCCCCTTCCTGAACTAAATGAAAATCCTTTTCTCCTCCTATGTCATTCCTGAGATTTCCATCATCTAGGTCTCCTTTTCTCTTCTATATGCACACCACAAGCCAACTTCCATCACAGTTTTACAAGTCCACAATCTATTTCAAATTTTCCATTTTAAGAAAGAACTCCTTCAACCTCCTTATTGTGATTGAAGTCTTGATTTCCTCTGACAATCACACTTCTGTAGATCTACCCAGTGGATCCCTAGAATCAGTGGGAAAGGAAAAACAGCCTCCTTCTGGCTTCTAAACACTACTTATAAATTGGTTCCTCTCACTGTCACTCGTAACTTTTTAAAAAGTCAAATCATCCAACTTTTCCAAGTGCTCATCCCTGTTAACTGACTTCATGAAGACCATCAACAAAAACATTGATAACTGACTCACAACAATCTTTATCCTCTAAATCTGTCATTCTTACTAAATAATAAAATGCTATTGCATAGAAACCAGAAAATATTAATATGGAAGTTTAAGGATAAATATGTCTTAATTCTAATCTTAATTCTAAGATTTCTGCTTCCCATGAAATATTTTGTCTCCAGCTTTATGTTATCTATCTATCCTTACTCTCAGATAAGCATATATTAATACTACCTCACCATATCGCGAATGCAACATCAATCACACTAGTCTTCCTTCATGACTCCACTTCCACTCAACTACCAAACTGCTGGGGAAATTATGTTTCTAAAATTAAGTCTGTTCACATCATTTTCTTGTTTAAACCTCTGTGAGTTGCTGGTTACCTAATAAGATAAGCAGCCAAATTCTTTGATAATCTGAATGTTTGTAATCAGGCCACTATCTACTACTCTAGGAAACTCAACTGTTTCCATCCTCTTTAATATCTTCCTACATGTCCAGAGTACTGACATCTTACTGTTTACAGATATATCAGATGTTTTGAAAATTCTTTGTCGTGACATTATGTTGTCCATCCTACATAGAATGTTTTCCTTTTTCACGTACATGGTCATCTACACATCTTGCATGACCCCGCCCAAATATCCACTTTTCTGTGAAAGTGTTTCCTGACTTTGCAATACAGAATTTGTTATTTCTTTCCTGGTGGCTACATAGTACTTAGTTTATATTTTATTATAACCCTTATCACACTGAAACTTTTAATATCTTTTACAGTGGATCTCTAGTCTCTAACATTATTGAGTACAGGGATAGCACTAGCTAGCATATAATAGCACTCAAATTTAAATTTATTGAATGAGAATAAATTCATGAGCTTGTACAGTTGTACAATCTTTCTGGAGAGAAATCTAGCAAATAAAACTATTAAACTAATCGGATCCTTGATTTAGTAAAAATACAGAACTCTGTTTTGGTACCCTAGCTCAGTAAAATAATTCAAGAAACCGAAGCTATTTTAAAAATGCAGTAGACCTCTATCACTGCTCATTTGTCCAACACCCAGCCTACATTTCTGTTCTTAGCTAACTGGCATTGTATTCAGTACAAAAGGTATGAAGTACCCTACCATTTGCCAAGGATATGGAAGTCAAGGAGATCTCTCTTTTCCCCTCCCTCTAGCAGTTTGGGCGATTTGTGCACATGATTTTGGCCTTGGGCTCCAACTCTGGAGCACCTGATGCATAGAGTTGGGGAGAAAAGGAAAATAAGATCATAATAGTGCAAGAGAAAATAGAACCAGTAAGAGTAGGAAAGGAAGTGATGACAAAAATGTCTACAAAGGGACCCTGACTAGACTTTTCAAGCAGTGAAATGTAGGAATCACCTTGAGGTTCATCTCCTAAGCCTGGTTTTCAAATCCTTCCAGCAATTGTGCCAGTTCTGTGATAGAGTTCAAATACATTTCTGCTTAAGTTAGACAGTTTTGGTGATTTTTGTTGCTTGTGATCATGAAGTCAGAGGGATATAAAGATCATATATTATGTCTCCACACACACACACACACACACACACATACAGTGAAGATAGGAAGATTGAGAAAACAACTTTATTAGTAGTAACAGTATGGGTAAATATATATACATATATATAGTTACTTCATCTAAACATCTTTAGGATAAAGTGTGAAACAATAGTAGTGAAAAAAATCAACTTTTACACAAAGACCCAAGGCTGATTAATGGTCATCTGCAAAAGTGGCCACAGCGTCACTTTATTTTTAAGTAATTAATTTATTTTTTATTGGAGGCAAATTATTTTACAATATTATATTGGTTGGTTTTGCCATATTTTGACATGAATTTTCCCAGGTTTACATAAGTTCCCCCGCCTGAACCCCCCTCCCACCTCCCTCCTCCCTTTATCCTCCCTCTGGGTCATCCCTGCACACCAGCCCCGAGCATCCTATAACATGCATCGATCCTGAACTAGTGATTTGTTTCACATATGACAACATACGTGTTTCAATGCCATTCTCCCAAATCATCCCACCCCCACCCTCTCCCACAGAGTCCCAAAGACTGTTCTATACATCTGTGTCTTTTTTGCTGTCTCGTATACAGGGTTATTATTTGCATCTTTGTAAATTCCATATATATGTGTTAGTATGCTGTATTGGTGTTTTTCTTTCTGGCTTACTTCACTCTGTATAATAGGCTCCAGTTTCATCCACCTCATTAGAACTGATTCAAATGTATTCTTTTTAATGGCTGAATAATACTCCATTGTGTATATATACCAAACTTTAAATGCTTCCTGGTGAATGTTTCCTTCCAGGTTGTTTGGTTTCCAACATGCTCTTTATTTTGATTACCTTTGTGTGAAGTTTGGCAAATCAGCATTTTAAAATGACAGTGATCTAAATCTTAAAATCTTCCTAATGTATTTTGGCTAAAAGAAATTCTAAACACATTTTCTTGTTTTCATGAGTTTAAACTAAAGTCATCCAATCAATGAATTCTCTCCAATATATTCAATTTATAAATAACTTTTAAAAATCATCACATATTTTTTACAACAATACAATACACATTTCTCCTTCTCTCTCCTCCTCTGTCATCCTAGTCTTGGTTCACAATATTTCTCTTGCTTGCTTATGCTAAGCATCTCTCTCCTCTCAAAAGAATAAGAGAAAACTGTCTGTTTGAATGTTTCTAACTTTCCATTTCAGTCTCTAGGTCTGTGGAGCATTTTTTAAAAATTTCATGCAGGCAAACAGAGATGTTTGCAAGTAATTCAGCATTTGAAAGACAAAAGAGAACCTGCCAGTTTAAAATGTTCTAAGACTTGTCGAGGAAGAAAGGAAGATACTTGTCGGAAATCCTGAGCTGTGTGTGTGTAGGAACACGTTAGTATAAAACAAAAATGGGACAAAACAAAATGTTGCTGAAGAGAATGATTTCCAGCTGTGCACTGCAGGAAGCAACTTAATGCTCTTGATCCATGATGCAGATGAAGAGTTTTATAGAACGAGAAAATCAGTCCAATTTGAATTAATAGCCATCTAGACAAAACAATGTTTGTAAGCTGGAGGAAAAAAGAATGCTAAATCCAGTTGTTCAGAACAAAAAAAAAAAAGAAGGTCACTTATTCTAGTCCTACCCAGCCTTTCAAATGTGTCTTATACTGTTGTTTAGTTCTCTGCTTTTCAGCTTGGTTCTCCAAAAATAAATGGATATTCTTGGAGGCTTAAGGGTTGGTTTAGTCTCCTTTCTACTTTTTTAATCAGAAAAAGTACATTTTCTACTTAGCTCATGTTAAAAACTGTTTACTTTGTTCATTCTAAGCAGATTAAGATGAACATTTAAGTATTTCGAATATCACAGGAAACAAAATAAACCAGATGCAAATGCACATACTCCAATGGGTCATTAGCAAGTTTTGCTTTTAGAATATCAATTCTGTGTACAGATTCTCTGGCTAAAATAAGGACTCCATGAACCATAGTGAACTCAAGTGCCATCTTACCCTCTTGACTCAACCAAGCGCTATAGGATTTTATTGAATTTCAGACAAAGGATAATCATTGACCTTAGGAAGGTAGGAATACATCATCAATTCTCAGTAATCTAAAACAATATACATAAGGAAATGTATGTATCCACTATGGCATGGATTTCTGTTAAGAACACTAACACACATCAGGGAGGACATGACATTTCTACCACAATGACTCAAAGTATGGCATTTGTACTCAAAGTTTCTCAAATGCCTCCAAATATATTTTTTAAACCAAATTTCTAACTACTATATGCACAGTAAATTGAAGTTGACCACATTGCATCTGATCAATAAAGACTTCTTGAAATGGATAAATTCATTCAGTCAGTTCAGTTCATTTGCACAGTCATGTCCGACTCTTTACGACCCCATAGACCTCAGCACACCAGGCCTCCCTGTCCATCACCAACTCCCGGAGTTTACCCAAACACATGTCCATTGAGTCAGTGATGCCATCCAACCATCTTATTCTCTGTCATCCCCTCCTCCTGCCTTCAACCTTTCCCAGCATCAGGGTCTTTTCCAATGAGTCCATTCTTCACATCAGGTGGCCAACTATTGGATTTCCAGCTTCAGCATCAGTCCTTCCAATGAATATTCAGGACTGATTTCCTCTAGGATGGACTGGTTAGATCTCCTTGCTATCCAAGGGACTCTCAAGGGTTTTATCCAACACCACAGCTCAAACCCATCAATTCTTTGGCGCTCAGCTTTCTTTATAGTCCAACTCTCACATCGATACATGACTACTGGAAAAACCATAGCTTTACTAGATGATCTTTGTTCAGCAAAATATCATCTGTAGGGCTAGATTGAATAGATTCTTTATCTAACTTTAAATATATATTCCCAAAATACAGGTCCCCATTATTGGCATTTCAATTATTTTTTGAGGAACTGGTGGACACTGCCCTGGTCACAGAATTTCTAGTCCTTTCAATTTGCATAGAAATCTCACCCATTATCCATTTAAAATTAGCATCCACAAACTGTTTTAATTTTCTTTATGCTCTACTTGTACAAAAATCTGGAAATCATCCTAGAGGTTTTCAAAATCACATGATAAAAATAATTATTATAGCTAGGGCATTTATTTAGTATATACTAACATAAGGGTACCCAAAATATTCACTGAGGGGGTGGCAGCTCAGGAGAAATAGACTGTTTCCCTGCTTCCTCCAACCTCACTTCATCAATATCAGCAGAGCATATGTTCATTATCTCCTCTCTTCTCTCCTGCCTGCCTTCCAAAACCAAGCCTATAAACTAGATGTCTCTTTGGTAGGCCTGTCTGCAAATTCAAAGTGAGAAGTAAAAAAGGCAAAGGAGAGGAAATGCAAAAAACACTTTTAAGTCACTGAAAATTAAATTTAGAGCCTTAAATTGGCAATTACCCCCAAACAGAGGTGTTTATAATATAGAAAACAAATTTAAAAACCTCTGTGTCTGCTGTTGACAATCCAAAGTATAAAAGTATAACAAATCTCTAAATTAATTGCTATGCAAAGAGCATGAGCTTATATTTATGGCACTCAAACAAAAATATCAGAAGGGACTCATGTAAGCTTTGATGCACATAATGGCAGAAGGAAAGATGCTGTTCCCCATGGGTCCAGCTCTTTAAGAACTGCTACACAATTTATTTCTAATGATGAAACAGATAGTGAAAAAAAAAAAATACTGTTCTACACTGTACTTCCTTTGGCTATGAAGATCTAGCCAAAAGAAAAAGTCATATTCATTTACTTTGCTCTTTTTTCATTTGTTTTTATCAGCAAGTATTAGAATTCCTTAGGACTTGATCTTAAATCCTGTTCTTACTCCATTCTCATCCTCAAATAATCTCCAAATAATCCCCAGTAATCTCATCTACTTCTAAGATATTTACATACCATCTGCATAGTCAATAATACCAAAGTTATATCACCAGGCCAGATACTTTTTAAAGTTCCAGGTTTAATTTTCCAAATACCATATTGACACCTCCACTAAGATGTCTCTCACTAACATCTCAAACTTAATTCACCCAAAGAAGAGCTTGTGATTTCCAGGGTCCAAGCACCACCACCATCCCCCTAATAGCCATCCTGAGTTAGCTACTCCTGAGTCCCCTCTAGCTCAACACATTTTATTTTAGTCACTAAGTGTCTCATATAGAAAGCTAGGAGTCATTGTTGATGCATTCCATCACCAAACACCATTCTAAATCCAAAATTAATCTCAGATCCATATGTTTCTCCCTAGTGCCAATACCAAGTCATTTTTAACGTCTAGACTTTTGCAATAGCTTCTTAAATAGCTCTTGATTATCATTTGCCTTTCTTCAATCCATTTCAATGAGATGGATTTTCCTACAATGAAAATCTGATCAAGTCACTCCTTTTAAAATCTTTCATGGGAATACCATTGCACTTAGGTTAAAATTTTAAATTATCCTATTTTAGGTAATATTCTTTTATCATATTCAAAGAATATTGCCTTCAGTCGGCGTTTAAAACAAGGCTCTGCTTTTTCTTTCCTCAGGATTTTGCCTAGAAATCCCTGTCCCTTAATTTTCCTCCACTCTTCATACCTTCCTAACTTTCACAAATCTTTCTTCCTTATACCTTAAGGTTTCTGATATCTTTCCTAACAGTTTCTAAACAACTCCCCATTATAATTCCTAATTATGCCATGTTTTTCCCATGTGTAATTTTACATAATGATATTTACCCAAGGTCTATCTCCCTTGCTGGAACTGAAACTCCATGATGGAAGAAACATGTTCCTTTGTTTACTTTTGTCAGTGTATTCTCTGAGCCCAGCCATGGCTGGACACACAGAGGTGCTCAAAATATTCTAGAAGTAGACTCATCTTAGAACTTAGGGTATAGTCATATTCTGAAGAAGTGGAGAACTTCCTTTTGTCAAAATACAAAACAATAAAACACAGAAAAAGCAAAACACGACAAAAACAACATACAAAAAATGCATACCTCTCTTTTATTGTTTTAGTGACTTCACAAGATAAATAATGTTAGCATCCAGGGCTAAAACCATTATTTTCTTAAAGTTCATTGAATTAACTGTTTTCTTAAATCCACGTCCCTAAGCTCTGGGTAGGTTCTTATTTTCTGTCTTAGAAAATAAACAAACTGTCTTTTGTGTTTTGTGTGAGCCACTGTGAATTCTCTCTGGGATTCAGTTGGTTTGGTTGATAAATCAGAAGTTAGATTTATCAAATGATGTACTTCCCAATATCCCAGTCCATGTCCATCCTCCTCCAAAAGTCTCCCTACAAAAGCAAACCCTTTAGAAGAATATAAATGTTCTAATAAGTACAAATTATGCTGTTTGCTGGAACTTTATGCTGTCTCCTCCCTTCCAAATTGTACAGGCTCTTAGCCTGATCCATAGGGTGAAGATTTAGAATGAGAGTTGCATGAAAAAACACTTCACAGCTGACTCAAGCATCTAATTCAGTTTTATGCTTTAAAAGCAAATTCTATGCAGCTTCAGTATATCTATGGAAATACTTGTTTTATAGACAATTTTTTTTTCAAAGTGAGATTTGACAGTGTTTATAGCAAAACACTTTGTTCTCCAGCAGCTGTTTGAACACACACATAAATATGCAAGAAAACTCACAAATATTCTGTTTGCTCTTGTAAATACTTGAAGTGAAAAAAATCAGCATTTTACAGTCATTTAGCATATTGTTGCTAATAATACTTTTAATTTACCAAGCACATATAAACTCAGATATAATGAGGTTTTTTAAATTTTTCTTTTGCCTTTTTACCAGCATTCTTTGACCACTAAACTCTAAGTTCCTTGAGGACCGAAACCATAATTCACAAAACTTTTTATTCTCAGAGACAACTGGTGAAAGTGACATCAAACAAATTCTCAGTTAAGATTCAAATATTAATGAATCTCATTAATGAATGACATTTGTGAATTGATTTCATATCAGTTCTAATTTCTTTTTTAAAATTTTGAAGTATATTTGTTCTAGTTTGATCTAAAACAAAAACAAAACTAAGAACCATGAACTTTCTTTTGTTGCAGAGTATGTACTGTTAATGTTTGTTTGAGTAATGCAATTCATTGATCATAATAAAAGCATAGCACTGCAATGGACATTGGGGTACATGGGTCTCTTCTAATTATGGTTTTCTCAGGGTATGTGCCCAGTAGTGGACTATTGAGTAATATGGTAGTTCTATTCCTAGGTTTCGAAGGAATCTCCATACTGTTCTCCACAGTGGCTGTATCAATTTACATTCCCATGAACAACAAAAATAAAATTTTTTAAAGCGTAGCACTGAATTTTATAAAATATTTTATCTCTTAATTCTCACAACAAAACTATAAAATAGATAGCATAGGCATTATTTGCTTGAATACATAGGTAAAATAATAGAACATCAGTAATGATAGACCATTTCCTAAATACAGAACTTGTATTTTTCAAATCCAATCCCAATTTCTCTTTGACTACATGTAACATATTCATTGAATTTCTCCAACTGTCCAGGCACTCAACGAGGCAGCTAATTTAAGAATGAACTACAAGGCAGCCCTCTCACTTTCACAGAGGTTCAGACTAGTACAAGAGAATTATATAATAGAATTTTTGTATAAGTTATATGAGAAAAATTTTCACTTTGCAAACAATAAATGAAGGACTGGAGAAGGGTGTGACAGCAGGTAGCAAGGAGAGAATTTCAGAGATATTCAAAATAAGTATGGCCAGATGTCAAGAGGTCAAGCCTAGAGGGTGTCCCAAGGTAAATGTGAATACAAGCCCAGAGAAACCAGAGTCAGTTAACCTTCACCTTAGACGAGTGGGCGAGGACTTGAAATCTGAGTTTGGCGATGAAGCTATTAAAGCTACAGCTCTTAGAGAAGCCCATCTGATTCTGAGTCAGCTACTTTCAAAGGGAAAAACTGTATTTTTTGCTCTAGAGGGAGTCTTTGCAATGGCTAAAGGCAAAAAAGCTCTACAATTAGTTGCTCTAGAAATCTGAGGGAAAAGTAACCATCCCATTCCTAAAAATCCACTTACCTTTTTCAAAATTTGAAAATTTCTGAAAAGCTACTGACCAAATACAATCCAAAATAGCTTAGTCTTGCAGGTTATAAACATTTTCAAAACTTGCCTTTGGTCTTGCGGGGGCTTTTCCTCAGTTTTTCTCACAATTATGTGGAAGCATGTCTTTTTTCTTCAATTATTAGTAGACATTAAGACATCATCCTCACCAACTTTATGCTCTTCAATAACTTTACTTCAGTCAGTTCAGTCAGTTCAGTCGCTCAGTCGTGTCCGACTCTCCGCGACCCCATGAATCACAGCACGCCAGGCCTCCCTATCCATCACCAACACCCGGAGTTCACTCAAACTCATGTCCACAGAGTCGGTGATGCCATCCAGCCATCTCATTCTCGGTCGTCCCCTTCTCCTCCCGCCCCCAACCTTTCCCAGCATCAGAGTCTTTTCCAGTGAGTCAACTCGACGCATGAGGTGGCCAAAGTATTGCAGTTTCAGCTTTAGCATCAGTCCCTCCAATGAACATCCAGGATTGATCTCCCTTAGAATGGACTGGTTGGATCTCCTTGTGGTACAAGGGACTCTCAAGAGTCTTATCCAACACCACAGTTCAAAAGCATCGATTCTTCGGCGATCAGCCTTCCTCACAGTCCAACTCTCACATCCATACATGACCACGGGAAAAACCATTGCCTTGACTAGACGGATCTTGGTTGGCAAAGTAATGTCTCTGCTTTTTAATATACTATCTAGGTTGGTCATAACTTTCCTTCCAAGGAGCAAACGTCTTTTAATTTCATGGCTGCAATCAGCATCTGCAGTGAGTTTGGAGCCCAAAAATATAAAGTCTGACACTGTTTCCACTGTTTCCCCATCTATTTCCCATGAAGCGATGGGACCAGATGCCATGATCTTTGTTTTCTGAATGTTGAGCTTCAAACCAACCTTTTCACTCTCCTCTTTCACTTTCATCAAGAGGCTTTTGAGTTCCTCTTCACTTTCTGCCATAAGGGTAGTGTCATCTGCATATCTGAGGTTACTGATATTTCTCCCAGCAATCTTGATTCCAGGCTGTGCTTCTTCCAGCCCACTGTTCCTCATGATGTACTCTGCATATAAGTTAAATAAGCAAGGTGACAATATACAACCTTGACGTACACCTTTTCCTATTTGGAACCAGTCTGTTGTTCCATGTCCAGTTCTAACTGTTGCTTCCTGACCTGCATACAGGTTTCTCAAGAGGCAGGTCAGGTGGTCTGGTATTCCCATCTCTTTCAGAATGTTCCACAGTTTATTGTGATCGACACAGTCAAAGGCTTTGGCATAGTCAATGAAGCAGAAATAGATGTTTTTCTGAAACTCTCTTGCTTTCTCCATGATCCAGCGGATGTTGGCAATTTGATTTCTGGTGCCTCTGCCTTTTCTAAAACCTGCTTGAACATCTGGGAGTTCACGGTTTACATATTGCTGAAGCCTGGCTTGGAGAATTTTGAGCATGACTTTACTAGTGTGTGAGATGAGTGCAATTGTGCGATAGTTTGAGCATTCTTTGGCATTGCCTTTCTTTGGGATTGGAATGAAGACTGACCTCTTCCAGTGCTGTGGCCAGCACTGAGTTTTCCAAATCTGCTGGCATATTGAGTGCAGCACTTTCACAGCATCATCTTTCAAGACTTGAAATAGCTCAACTGGAATTCCATCACCTCCACTAGCTTTGTTCGTAGTGATGCTCTCTAAGGCCCACTTGACTTCACATTCCAAGATGTCTGGCTCTAGGTCAGTGATCACGTTATCGTGACTATCTTGGTCGTGAAGATCTTTTTTGTACAGTTCTTCTGTGTATTCCTGCCACCTCTTCTTAATATCTTCTGCTTCTGTTAGGTCCATACCATTTCTGTCCTTTATCGAGCCCATCTTTGCATGAAATGTTCCCTTGGAATCTCTAATTTTCTTGAAGAGGTCTCTTGTTTTTCCTATCCTGTTGTTTTCCTCTATTTCTTTGCATTGATCACTGAGGAAGGCTTTCTTATCTCTCCTTGCTATTCTTTGGAACTCTGCATTCAGATGCTTATATCTTTCCTTTTCTCCTTTGCTTTTCGCCTCTCTTCTTTTCACAGCTATTTGTAAGGCCTCCTCAGACAGCCATTTCGCTCTTCTGCATTTCTTTTCCATGGGGATGGTCTTGGTCCCTGTCTCCTGCACAATATCACGAACCTCCGTCCAGAGTTCATCAGGCACTCTATCAATCAGATCTAGTCCCTTAAATCTATTTCTCACTTCCACTGTATAATCATAAGGGATTTGATTGAGGTCATATCTGAATGGTGTAGTGGTTTTCCCTACTTTCTTCAATTTAAGTCTGAATTTGGCAATAAGGAGTTCATGATCTGAGCCACAGTCAGCTCCTGGTCTTGTTTTCGCTAACTGTATACAGCTTCTCCATCTTTGGTTGCAAAGAATATAATCAATCTGATTTCGGTGTTGACCATCTGGTGATGTCCATGTGTAGAGTCTTCTCTTGTGTTGTTGGAAGAGGGTGTTTGCTATGACCAGTGCATTCTCTTGACAAAACTCTATTAGCCTTTGCCCTGCTTCATTCCGTGCTCCAAGGCCAAATTTGCCAGTTACTCCAGGTGTTTCTTGACTTCCTACTTTTGCATTCCAGTCCCCTATAATGAAAAGGACATCTTTTTTGGGTGTTAGTTCTAAAAGGTCTTGTAGGTCTTCATAGAACCGATTAACTTTGGCTTCTTCAGCATTACTGGTTGGGGCATAGGCCTGGATTACTGTAATATTGAATGGTTTGCCTTGGAAACTAACAGAAATCATTCTGTCATTTTTAAGATTGCATCCAAGTACTGCATTTCGGACTCTTTTGTTGACCATGATGGCTACTCCATTTACTTCAGTCACCTTTAAATGTTTTAATTTTCCTTAGAGTCTGCCCCTGCCCCCAAATAAATACCATTATATGTATTTCAAAGATCTTTAAAGTGTTTTATTGTCACTAGAATCCATGAGTTTGGGTCACAGAGAAGAGAAGAATAGGATTCTGTGTAATTTGCAGCAGTTACTGGTTATCCACATCGAAACTTACTCAGTTCTCAATCTTGTTTGGCAGTCAAGTGACCGAGAGATGTTAATGGAGTCTAGGATACACTACTGGCCGTGAACAAGAACATTGCTATCAGCATCCAGGGATGATGCATCTTTGGCTTATCATTCTTACTATAAGTTTGATATCCCAAATGAGACATTCTTGCTTGAAAGATATTACAGAAGTTGTCTGGGTAACTGTTATCTAATTAAATATTCCTAATCAGTCTTGCTTTTCAAGAGTATCATTCTACTAAAGTTCCAGCCACTTCTGAATTTTTATATGCCACCACACATGATGCACTCTTATTTATACTCTCTAGTATTTTAATTGCATGGTAGTTAGAGCTTTTCATTGCTGATGCATAATGAGCTCTCACATCACTATGGTATCACAAGCTATTTTCTTCTCCACACTTGCACACACAGTAATTTCTCCCTCATCTTGTTTTAGTGTCATGAGTTTTTTGCTTCCAAAGTAAATTGCTCTTCAGTTTTATATAAGAAACTTATGATTTCTGTCTGCCCATTTCTCTAACTTCTCTCATTATATCTTTAATATTTTTAATCTATTTTTGCACTATTGATTAACAATACACATCATCTAAAACCATATCTAGATAATATGTCTTGAATCATTTTAGAAGTGATACATACACATACATATATATGTGTATGTATCATATATATGTATGTGTATGTATCACTGGATTCAGTCATGTCAAGACAGTCAAGGGTTGGTTATTTTTTCTTGTTCATATTGAATCTCATCATTGCCACAAGACAGGCTTATGGCCAGAAGTTACTGGTCAGAGTAAAATATTCCAAAAGGTAATTATTTTACTTAAAATATTAATGATAAAGAGTTAGCAATACAAAGAGATTAAATGCAGACACATATAAAAGATTAAACTTAAGGCTTCAAAATTTATTAAAAACTCAAGATGGTTAACTTATTGAATGAAACGTTTTCAGTATATAGATTTATTCACTCACAAAAATGTAAACATTAACTGGTCCCAAGCATGTAGAAACAAGAGATTTAAACAACACTTTCAGAATACTATATATTTGCTTGGCTATAACAAACATGTCCAGTAAAATGTTATTCTTTAGAGATGCATACTCTGTCAATCTTGTGAAGAATGAAATAGGCTTGTAAATCATGTTCATGAAACTGATAGAAGGATTTAGGGATTTAAGATTTCTAGACATTTATAATAATAGTTGCTTACTGCCTCCATTCTTCTGAACTAAACTGAAAACTTGTTTAATAACATAAGTGCTTAATGTAATGCAGGGCCCAAGAAAATATTCAAAAAAACAGTCAATAAATAAATCAAGTAATGTATGAATTCAACCTAAAAGGCTGGTTTCCAATATGAATTAGATAAACTTACATCTGAGAGATTAAGTTTACAATTTAATTTTAACTGTGTGTCTGTATTCACATTGTGTTAGAGTGATTTAAGACAAAATCTTCCCTTTCATCTTTTAATCATCAGGTCTTATACTTATTTTTCAAAATATAAGCAAAATTTACATTATCCTCCATCTGCACTGATGCAACCTAAATCCAATTTTTGTTAAAAGCAGAGACTATAATAGCTTTAGTTTCCTGTGCATCATTGTTAAAATAACCTTCACAGAAGTCCACTTTATTCAAGTTCTTGCTCAACTTCGGATCCTCTAACTCTCACTTGACTCTAAGATTAAATACAATTGTTTCATCTAGGTATTTCAAGTATTCCATAATCTTGCTCTAATCCACTTTCCCTACCTAAATCTAAAACTTTCTGTTCCTCTCAATGAAAATTTCATGCTCAATAATTTCTGTATCTTACTCTGAAAACACTTTCTCATTACCCATTTGCCTAGACTGTATTAATTTCCCTACCTGACTTATTCTCCATGGGTCTAAATTTAACATTTCCTTCAAATCTTGATAAAAAAATATATCCATCCTTTCTCAATCTTTTGGAATAAAAAAATTACTCTTTACCATACAATTTATCATTTTAAATAAATGTTCTTTATTTTACACTTTTTATGGAAATACACTTACAAAATTAGACAAAAAATTTTACATACTTGTTTTAAGTCACCAGAATCCCTAGCATATAGGTACAGTGCTCGAAAGTTCTTATATATTCTCCTTCACTCACTTACAGTATACAAACATACTTATCACACACACACATATGTATGAGTGTGCAGGCATATATCTCCACATATTAAAACCTGTAAGTTACTGGGTGAAAGTTTCTACAAATAAACTGGTTACTACATATGGTTTCTAATATATTCATTCATTTATCCACTTGGCAAATATTTATGGAGGTCTTGTATACAAGACAAGGTTGGCCTTGGACTAAATCATTGTGGAATTATTCACTTCTATAACTTAGTGTCTCTCTAGAGCCTTACTCACAATTAAAACAAAATCAATAAGATAAGCGCTCTGTTAAAGAGCTTGTTTATTTTTCACAGCTATTTATGACATTCTCCTTAATATAAGGGATAGTGGCAGGCAAAAGATATATATTGTCTTACTCACAATTAAAATAAACTCAATCAATAAGGGGATAAGGGCTCTGTTAAAGAGATTGTTTATCTTTCACAGCTATTTACGACATTCTTCTTAATATAAGGGTTAGTGCCAGGCAAAAGATATATATTGCTTTTATTTTTTAATATTGAATACTACTTTTATGTTGTCTTATAACGAAAACTACCTGGAATTTTCCACTTTGAAAAATGTTCAATTTTAGCTATGGCTGAATAGAGAAAGTAGGGCCTGAGCAGATGGCTGTCAAAACACCAGTGACTACATACCATGGCTGAGAACTTGCACACAAAAATATGCAACTTGGTACACTGTAGACTTTTTCATGTAAATGCCAAGGGACATCTGGCTTGAAAACTGCAAAATCAATTTGATGCTATTCTATATTTGCTCTGTCTTCCACGAATATTAAATTATATCAGCATCTGCCAGAATCCCTGACAGGAAAGGCTGTGTCCCCAGAACCATTTCAAGTCCCAGTGCTTGACTTTCCAATATCAGAAAACAGCTGGAAGCTGAAACCTGTCTCACATGAAGCGTATTGCTTACATGAATGGAGTTACTTGGGAAACAGAATTTTTACATCTGAGAGAATTACTACATACCTATTCACAAAGTACATATATACTAATTGCTTCTAAACAGCTTTATTTTTGGATTTCTTTTTAAATTTGTCAACACTGTACTCATCTTTGTTGTTAGATTCAATTTTAGTGCACATTTATGTAACTGTCTGGAGAAGGAAATGGCAACCCACTCCAGTGTTCTTGCCTGGAGAATCTCAGGGATGGGGGAGCCTGGTGGGCTTCAGTCTATGGGGTCACACAGAGTCGGACACAACTGAAGTGACTTAGCAGCAGCAGCAGCAGCATGCAACTGTCTTAATGCAAATTTTGCCACTGGACCTACTTGCACTATCAAGTTGCAAATAGCCCAGTTAAAAGACTTAGCAGAGAAATCAATATTCTACAAACTCAGTTGCTATAGTGTGAATGTATTATAGTATAAATTGTCATAGGTACATTTTATATCTAGTCAAAATACTATTTCCTTCTGCATGATAGAAAGATAATCGATACCATGATTTTAATTTCCTACAACCTTCCATTCTATTTCAAGTTTTATTAAATAAAAATCACAAATACATCTTAGATAAGACAGCCTAGAAAGAAAGACAGTGAAGAGCATTTTGCTGATGAGATAAATTAATATTCAAACTAAAATGTAAGTTTGAATTGATGGCTAACTTTGACACACACAAATAATATATAGACCGTTGGTAAACTTTGACACATTGACTGTGTATGCAGGTATGTTTATAGTAAATATATCTATGACTGAATCTGCACTCCCCTTTAAGAGTAGCAAGACTGGAAAATGATTCTGAGATGAAAAAGAGCAAGTACTTTGTTCCACTAAAAAGAAATCACTGTAAATTTTCTTGTGACTCCATAAAGTAGTCAGAACGTTTCAAATGTAATTTTGTTAAATGAGCAAAAGCTGCCACAGGTACACTGCACCCTGTCTCCACCCTGACCACATAGCTCACATTCTACCATCACTGCTGCTCAGCGGCTATGAAATTTCCCATTTCCCATTTAAAATGCATGAATTTGCACATCACATTGAAAGAAGCAAAAATGGTTTCCTTGATTTAAATTTTTTCAATTTAATTTTAATTCTGATATGGTTCATCTCTTTACTCCATGGACCCTTCATCTTAAGTATGATTTCTCCTTGACCTACTAACAAAGCTACTGATGAAAAGAGTAACCATGGCTATATTAAAGCTAAATGTGAGATTTCTACCTTTATAAAAGAGCAATAACTATTATTAGATCACTATATTTTTAAAATTTTTTTTAATAAAACAAAGTTCATGATTTAAGCTTTTAAATGGTAGTGTTGTCTGACTACATATTCTTTTAAATGTATAGAAAATGTATATGAATATTTGCACTTTTCTCAGAAATTTACTTGCTAAAGATAACAAGCTACCGGGGGGGGAGGGGATGGGTGTTCCTAATTGGCACCAGAAAGTCTAATATATGCAAAAATAGTAGAAATATATACATTTCATATAATTTTTAACATTTTATAATACCTCAATTCTCTTTTCCCAATGACTCAAACTAATAGATTTAATAGATTCAGTCAGATATGGACATACTACATGTAATTTTTGTCACTGCAAAATTATTTTCTATACACTGTGATCCCCAAAATATTTAGTACTAAATTAATTTTTAAATTTTCTAAAGTTGAAAGAAATTATTTCTTGTGGCACTTAACCTTTTATTTTGACTGACTTTAAGCACACTTCTGCCTAATCAAGAAACGGAAAAACATTTGGACATATCACTAACATCATGACATAATGTCAATTTAGTTACATAAATATATATCTATGCAATCATTGGATTGAACCCATTCTTTGAGTATACTATTATAGAAATTAGAAAATAAGTTAATCATACTTTCTAAATTTTTTCACATGATTTCATTTATATACTCTCTATATAATAAATACTTAAGTAGATTCAGCATTGAATTATATTTAAGTTCTATATTAAATGTATGAATAACCCTGCTTTTCACACAGTCAACTTTCACAGATGCAAGGAAGAGATAAAGAACTTCTCCCAGATTGTTGCTAAAACAGCTACTGAATGATGTTTCCAATTTCAGTGACTAGCCCCACTATTTACATGTTACTTACTTACATGTTGATTATCAACTAGCTTTGGAGCAGTGAGACTGCATTTATTCACTATCTCTCTGTGTGTGTGCTCAGTCACTCAGTTGTGTCCGACTCTTTTGACCCCATGAACTGTAGCCCACCAGACTCCTCTGTACATGGGATTTTCCAGGGAAGAATACTGGAGCAGGTTGTCATTTTCTACTCCATGAAATCTTCATGACCCAGGGATCGAACCCGCATCTTTTGTGTCTCCTGCATTCCTGACTTGGCAGGCAGATTCTTTACCACTGTGTCACCTGGGAAGCGCCATTCACCTATTTACCAAAAAATGTATTTTTAAGTACTTATAGCAAGTACTATGATATGGAATGAATGACAAAGACGAAAATAATACTGATATAAAATTGATACCTAGTAAGCTGATTGCAGCCATGAAATTAAAAGACGCTTACTCCTTGGAAGGAAAGTTATGACCAGCCTAGATAGCATATTAAAGAGCAGGGACATTACTTTGCCAACAAAGGTCCGTCTAGTCAAGGCTATGGTTTTTCCCATGGTCATGTATGGATGTGAGAGTTGGACTGTGAAGAAAGCCGATCGCTGAAGAATTGATGCTTTTGAACTGTGGTGCTGGAGAAGACTCTTGAGAGTCCCTTGGACTGCAAGGAGATCCAACTAGTCCATTCTAGAGGAGATCAATCCTGGGTGTTCATTGGAAGGACTTATGCTAAAGCTGAAACTCCAATACTTTGGCCACCTCATGCGACGAGTTGACTCACTGGAAAAGACTCTGATGCTGGGAGCAATTGGGGGTAGGAAGAGACGGGGACGACAGAGAATGAGGTGGCTGGATGGCATCACCGACTCGATGGACATGAGTTTGAGTGAA
Source organism: Moschus berezovskii (assembly GCF_049115385.1). NCBI lineage: Eukaryota > Metazoa > Chordata > Mammalia > Artiodactyla > Moschidae > Moschus > Moschus berezovskii. The sequence goes on along the minus strand of NC_142469.1, from coordinate 74,243,203 downwards.
CTCTGGGAGTTGGTGATGGACAGGGAGGCCTGGCGTGCTGTGGTTCACGGGGTCGCTAAGAGTCAGACACGACTGAGCGACTGAACTGAACTGAACTGAAGCTAACAAAGAACATGACTTATAAGTGAAGTAAAATCAAATATATACTAAAAATTGATGTGATATGATAAATATTAAAAGAGAGATGAAAGCAAGAGACTGAATGGGGTTGGCAAGACTGGGGACAAGAAAGCTAACTGGAGTGACATTCTAGCAATGCAGGCAGAATATAATCATGTCTGAAGGATATGGACAATAGTATGTCGAGGAAAAAAACCAACAATTCAAGGGATATTAAGAAAGTAACATGAATAAAATTGGTAATTGCTTCAATAGGTGTGTAAGAGAAGTTATTCCCTTACCTTCCCCTTCAGAAGGGGCTCAAGGGTGATCCTGGCATCCATGAAAGAATGACAGATAAGGTTGAGGGTCTAGACCTGAGAATCTCCAAAATACACATGGAATGGAAGCCAAGAAAATGTTTGCAGTTACACAGAGAAATTCTGTGGAACTGAAAAAAACAAAACAAAACATGGAATTCAGAAAAACAACTGTATGTAAGGATTACACAGAGGACCCAACAGAGGTGAAAGAAACTGTCATCTCTGAAGTCAATGCAAGCGAGTTCTCCAAGAAAGAGAGGGTGCTTAGACATGTTAAATGCCACAAAGAATTCGGGAAAAATAAAAAAACTTCACTCTTCAGACACTAATGCCCTTACTGGTGAGTTTAATGAGAACTGCTATATAAAGAGATGGAAAGAATGTTGACTACATCAGTCAAAGAGTAGATGGATATGAGAGAGCAAGTATGGAGACGGATGCAGGGGATAGTGTATAATTTTTTTGTTATCTTTTAAAAGGGAAACATTTAAACAGAGGAAATGCTGAAGGAAAAGAAATAGCAGAGTAATATATCAAAAGTATAACTAAAAGAGAAGGAAAAAAAATAATGGGATCAGATTATGGGGTATATTCAAATCCAAGGTGTTATTCAATGTTGGCATGTAGATGCAAATAGTGTTTCTAAGTACTTAATATCTAAACAGGAAACACTAAACAATTTTAAAACTCACAATACTTTTAAGTACAAGAGTAGTTTGAAGTTCATGGGGGTTTTTTTGTTGTTGTTATTTTAGTTATCAACACTTTTTTCTTATTACTGAAGGGAAAAGTCTACACTGTTGAGTTAGCCTAGGAAAAGTTTTTTGAAGTATGATGCTTCTTTAGGGACACTCTTCTTATATCTATCAATTTTTTCTGCATTTATCAAAATCTAGCCCAAAAAAATAGTCTGCCACTGTTACCACTGTTTCCCCATCTATTTCCCGTGAAGTCATGGGACCAGATGGTCTTCATTTTCTAAATGTTGAGCTTGAAGCCAACTTTTTCACTCTCCTCTTTCACTTTCATCAAGAGGCTCTTTAGTTCCTCTTCACTTTCTGCCATAAGGGTGGTGTCATCTGCATATCTGAGGTTATTGATATTTCTCCCGGCAATCTTGATTCCAGCTTGGGCTTCTTCCAGTCCAGCATTTCTCATGATGTACTCTGCATATAAGTTAAATAAGCACAGTGACAATATACAGCCTTGACGTACTCCTTTTCCTATTTGGAACCAGTCTGTGGTTCCATGTCCAGTTCTAACTATTGTTTCCTATAGGTCTGGTATTCCCATCTCTTTCAGAATTGTCCACAGTTTATTGCGATCCACACAGTCAAAGGCTTTGGCATAGTCAATAAAGTTCCTCCAAAATCACTGCAGGTGGTGACTGCAGCCATGAAATTAAAAGACGCTTACTCCTTGGAAGGAAAGTTATGACCAACCTAGATAGTATATTAAAAAGCAGAGACATTACTTTGCAAACAAAGGTCTGTCTAGTCAAGGCTATGGTTTTTCCAGTGGTCATGTATGGATGTGAGAGTTAGACTATGAAGAAAGCTGAGCACCAAAGAATTGATGCTTTTGAACACTGGTGTTGGAGAAGACTCTTGAGAGTCCCTTGGATTGCAAGGAGGTCCACCCAGTCCAACCTAAAGGAGACCAGTCCTGGGAGTTCATTGGAAGGACTGATGCTAAAGCTGAAACTCCAATACTTTGGCCACATCATGTGAAGAGTTAACTCACTGGAAAAGACTCTGATGCTGGGAAGATTGGGGGCAGGAGGAAAAGGGGACGACAGAGGATGAGACGGCTGGATGGCATCACCAAATCGATGGACATGAGTTTGAGTGAACTCTGGGAGTTGGTGATGGACAGGGAGGCCTGGTGTGCTGCGATTCATGGGGTTGCAAAGAGTCGGACATGACTGAGTGACTGAACAGAACTGAACTGAAGAACATGCTGACATTGATGTCAAAATACTATTTTTGCTAAGTGTCTTGGCTAAAAGTGATAATAATAAAATATCTTAAGTACCAAGAAAATTTTGCCACTGAGAGTGAATTTTTAACATACACAGAACTGAACACTTGAGAATAAAGTCAGGACACTTCTTGTCCTGATTAATACACAATGAGAATTTGTCAATAGGCAGAATTTCTTCTGAGTTTCAAGAATAAGCAATAATGTAGAATAAGTGAAAATGTGCAGCATTATAACATTTACCTTTTAGGTAAAGTAAAATATCAATAGGATCTCAGCCTTAAAAACCTCAAAAATGCATGGTATCTTAACGTTTCCTGGCCTTGCAAGTTCAGTTCAGTTCAGTCACTCAGTCATGTCTGACTCTTTGTTACCCCATGAACTGCAGCATGCCAGGCCTCCCTGTCCATCACCAACTTCCATAGTCTACCCAAACCCATATCGATTGAGTCGGTGATGCCATCCAACCATCTCATCCTCTGTCCTCCCCTTCTCCTTCTGCCCTCAACCTTTCCCAGCATCACGGTCTTTTCAAATGAGTCAGCTTTTCATATCAGGTGGCCAAAGTATTGGAGTTTCAGCTTCAACATCTGTCCTTCCAATGAACAACCAGGACTGATCTCCTTTAGGATGGACTGGTTGGATCTCCCTGCAGTCCAAGGAACTCTCAAGAGTCTTCTCCAGCACCACAGTTCAAAAGCATCAACTCTCTGGCGCTCAGTTTTCTTCATAGTACAACTCTCATGTCCATACATGACCACTGGAAAAACTATAGCCTTGACTAGATGGACCTTTGTTGGCAAAGTAATGTCTCTGCTTTTTAATATGCTATCTAGGTTGGTCATAACTTTCTTTCTAAGGAGTAAGCATCTTTTAATTTCATGGCTGCAATCACCATCTACCGCAATCTTGGAGCCCAGAAAAACATCAGCTCAATAAAGGACAGAAATGGTAGGGACCTAACAGAAGCAGAAGATATTAAGAAGAGGTGGCCTTGCAAAGTTTTATTTAAATATGGAAAATCATCAAGCCAAGAACTAAGCAAATATCCAGAACAAACCATCTAACCAACTAAACAACAACAAAGCAGCAGTGAGACTACTTTGTTTCTACCACCCATAATTTCCTTTTGGAGAGGTTTTTACTAGCATGGCTGAGTTTTCACTGCTGCTTTTCTTTCTAATATTATTTAAAACACTGAGGGAACTCTCCAATGGAGGAAATTTCCTAGAACATTGAAGTTCATAAAGCTACCTGACAAGCCTTATGGCCTACTTTTGGTCCATGGCCTACTTAAAATCATATTTTAGAGGCGTCTTTTTCTTTTGGAAACAGAGGTAAGTAGCATCCCAGATTAGTCCCTATCTTTTTGTAAAACCTGCAGTCTCTAAAGAAATGACATATATTTAAGTGGAGGAACACAGCAAGCTCTTCTGGCTTTCTTCCCTTTGGCTATTTACCAGCCTCTTGTTTCCTGATCCACAAGTTCTTATCAGGGCAGGACACACTTCCAATTACAAAAAAGTCACTTCCAGCTTCCTCCTGGGATAATAACACCTGTTCTTGCCTGAGCTATTCAAAAGGATGCTCAGGGCATTCTTTCTCTTACCTTTTCTCTCCCAAACTGCTGCTAATTCTTATGGCTACAGAACTAAATATACTGTATGGATGTGCATGTCTGTGTGTGTCGCAAATGGAAGAAAAATGACAAAATAACAGGAGAGAGTATCTTAGCACTTGAACATTGATTCTGAGAGGATCCAAGGGGCATGCTGCCCTGCTGTATATTCTACTGCTTTGTCCAAGTACAAGCTCTATGGATGTGTACAGTTTGCAAAAGATACACTTATAACACGTGTGCTTTTCTGAAAGTATATTATAATGTAATAATAACTTTAATAACCAGTTTATAAACTCAAGAAAGGCAGAGAAAACACCACAGAAAGCTAGCCAACAGATAAGCACTGACAGTGACAGGAAGGCTGGGTCCCCTTTTAACAGGTCCCATGTTAAAAGCTGCTGGTATTCCAGTGGGACTCCCATTTCACCCCTTTATACCAAGTAACGCTTGAACATTTTTATTTCCAGAATTATGTGTACTTACTGTATAATTTTAAGAAATAAGCTATGTTACATATAGCATGCATCTAATTCTCAGTTCATAATGTACCTAATATAATGAAAATGCAATTTCAGCAATTTCAGAACAATTTGCCTTAGTTAATTTTTGTATGAAGAAAAGTCAACATGAAAGAGCAGTCAACTTACAGATAAAATATTTTGGAATAAGAGATATAAAGTACTAAACAACTCAATATTTTGTTCAGTGCATGAGATACTATAATTTAGCAACCAAGGCTCCACATCATTAAGTGGACTATAGTTCAAAAACTGGGATATTTTGCAAACACAAATTTTGCAAATATTTAAGCCTACTACACACTGAAGTTTGAATCCAAAAGGGAGAAACTTCAAAGAGTTACTGGGGAATTCAAGTTATGAAATGTTCTTCGATGAATCAGTTATGTGAAATAAAAGTTATTTCTAAGATGTGATTCTATTAAGAGGTGTAACTGGACCAGATGCCATGATCTTCGTTTTCTGAATGTTGAGCTTCCAGCCAATTTTTTCACTCTCCTCTTTCACTTTCATCAAGAGGCCTTTGAGTTCCTCTTCACTTTCTGCTATAAGGGTGGTGTCATCTGCATATCTGAGGTTATTGATATTTCTCCCAGTAATCTTGATTCCAGCTTGTGCTTCTTCTAGCCCAGTGTTCCTCATGGTGTACTCTGCATATAAGTTAAATAAGCAGGGTGACAATATACAACCTTGACATACTCCTTTTCCTATTTGGAACCAGTCTGTTGTTCCATGTCCAGTTCTAACTGTTGCTTCCTGACCTGCATACAGGTTTCTCAAGAGGCAGGTCAGGTGGTCTGGTATTCCCATCTCTTTCAGAATGTTCCACAGTTTATTGTGATCCACACAGTCAAAGGCTTTAGCATAAAACCTAAATAACCATTATTCAGGTCAAGAGAGACTATTGCCAACGAGTCTACCCTCTCAATTCCTATATTCACCCTCCTTAAATGTAACTACTCTTCTGATTTCTAACAAGATAGCTCAGTTGTTTTTTTTTTTTAATGTTGCATAAGTAGAATCATGCAGCATATAACCTTTTATGTCTAATTTATTTTGCTCAACATTATGTTCAAGGATTCAACCCTGCTATTAAGTATAGTTTCATTTCTACTGCTTTATAGTATACCTTCCAAGGAAAGTTAGGACCAACCTAGATAGCATATTATAAAGCAGAGACATTGCTAACAAAAGTCTAGTCAGTTCAGTTCAGTCATTCAGTCATGTCCGACACTTTGCGACCCCATGAACCGCAGCAAACCAGGCTTCCCTGTCCATCACCAACTCCCAGACTTTACCCAAACTCAAGTCAATTGAGTCAGTGATGCCATCTAACCATCTCATCCTCGTCGTCCCCTTCTCCTCCTGCCCTCAATCTTTGCCAATAGCAGGGTCTTTTCAAATCAGTCAGCTCTTCGCATCAGATAGCCAAAATACGGGAGTTTCAGCTTCAACATCAGTCCTTCCAATGAACACCCAGGACTGATCTCCTTTAGAATGGACTAGATGGATCTCCTTGCAGTCCAAGGGACTCTCAAGAGTCTTCTCCAACACCACAGTTCAAAAGCATCAGTTCTTTGGCACTCAGCTTTCTTCACAGTCCAACTCTCACATCCATACATGACCACTGGAAAAACCATAGCCTTGACTAGACTGACCTTTGTCGGCAAAGTAATGTCTCTGCTTTTTAATATGCTATCTAGGTTGGTCATAACTTTCCTTCCAAGGAGTAGGCGTCTTTTAATTTCATGGATCAATCCATGAAATTGCAATCACTGCAATCACCATCTGCAATGATTTTGGAGCCCAAAAAAATAAAGTCAGCCAACATTTCCACTGTTTCCTCATCTATTTGCCATGAAGTGATGGGACTGGATGCCATGATCTTAGTTTTCTGAATGTTGAGTTTTAACCCAACTTTTTCCCTCTCCTCTTTCACTTTCATTAAGAGGCTCTTTAGTTCTTCTTCACCTTCTGCCATAAGGGTGGTGTCATATGCATATCTGAGGTTATTGATATTTCTCCCAGCAATCTTGATTCCAGCTTGTGCTTCCTCCAGTCCAGCGTTTCTCATGATGTATTCTGCATATAAGTCAAATAAACAGGTGACAATATACAGCCTTGATGTACGCCTTTTCCTATTTGGAACTGGTCTGTTGTTCCATGTCCAGTTCTAACTGTTGCTTCCTAACCTGCACACAGGTTTCTCAAGAAAAACTGATGAACCATGGACAGAGGTTCATCACATTGTACAGGAGACAGGGAGCAAGACCATCCCCAAGAAAAAGAAATGCAAAAAAGCAAAATGGCCTTCGGAGGAGGCTTTACAAATAGCTGTGAAAAGAAGGGAAGTGAAAAGCGAAGGAGAAAAGGAACAATGTACCCATTTGAATGCAGAGTTCCAAAGAATAGCAATGAGAGATAAGAAGGCCTTCCTCAGCAACCAATGCAAAGAAATTGAGGGAAACAATAGAATAGGAAAAACAAGAGATCTCTTCAAGAAAATTAGAGATACCAAGGGAACATTTCATGCAAAGATGGGCTCAATAAAGGACAGAAATGGTATGGACCTAACAGAAGCAGAAGATATTAAGAAGAGGTGGGAAGAATACACAGAAGAACTATACAAAAAAGAAATTCACGACCCAGATAATCACGATGGTGAGATCACTCACTTAGAGCCAGACATCCTGATATATGAAGTCAAGTGAGCCTTAGGAGGCATCACTATGAACAAAGCTAGTGGAGGTATGGAATTCCAGTTGAGCTATTTCAAATCCTGAAAGATGATGCTATGAAAGTGCTGCACTCAATAAGCCAGTAAATTTGGAAAACTCAGCAGTGGCCACAGGACTGGAAAAGGTCAGTCTTCATCCCAATCCCAAAGAAAGGCAATGCCAAAGAATGTTCAAACTACTGCACAATTGCACTCATCTCACACACTAGTAAAGTCATGCTCAAAATTCTCCAAGCCAGGCTTCAGCAATATGTGGATTGTGAACTTCCAGATGTTTAAGCTGGTTTTAGAAAAGGCAGAGGCACCAGAGATCAAATTGCCAACATTCTCTAGATCATTGAAAAAGCAAGAGAGTTCAAAAGAAACATCTATTTCTGCTTTATTGACTATGCCAAAGCCTTTGACTGTGTGGATCACAATAAACTGTGGAAAATTCTGAAAGAGATAGGAAGAGACCACCTGACCTGTCTAGTCAAAGCTATGGCTTTTCCAATAGTCATGTATGGATGTGAGAGTTGGACTATAAAGAAAGCTGAGCACCGAAGAATTGATGCTTTTTAACTGTGGTGTTGAAGAAGACTCTTGAGAGTCCTTGGACAGCAAAGAGTTACAACCAGTCCATCCTAAAGCAAATCAGTCCTGCATATTCATTGGAAGGACTGATGCTGAAGTTTAAACTCCAATACTTTAGCCACCTGATATGAAGAACAGACTCATTTGAAAAGACCCTGATGCTGGGAAAGATTGAGGGTGGGGGAGGAGAAGGGGATGACAGAGGATGAGATGGTTGGATGACATCACTGACTCAATTGGACATGAGTTTGAGTAAACTCCAGTAGTTGGTGATAGACAGGGAGACCTGGCGTGCTGAAGTCCATGGCGTCATATAAAGTCAGACTCGCCTGAGCAACTAAACTGAACTGAATAGTATTCCTTACAAGTGTGTGAGTGAAAGTCACTCAATTGTGTCTGACTCTTTGCCACCTCATGGACTATATAGTCCATGGAATTCTCCAGGCCAGATTAACTGGAGTGGATAGCCTTTCCCTTCTCCAGGGGATCTTCCCAACCCAGGAATCAAACCCAAGTCTCTCACGTTGCAGGCAGATTCTTTACCAGCTGAGCCACAAGGGAAGCATTCCTTACATAATTATGCCAAAAATATTTATCCACACTAATATTTATGTCATTGGTTAGTTCTAGCATTAGGCAATAGAATAGGAATAGCGCTGTTATAAGCATTTTGGAATGCATGTTTGGAGTACACATTTCTCTTGATTACTTGCCTAATTTCACAGAGTATTATTTATTACCTTCAATAAATAATGCCAGTGAGTTTTCCAAAATGGTTTATACTACATACCTGCTTACCTGTTTTTAAAATGTTTTTATGTCTAATATGAATCTTAGAGAAATTTTGGCTCTGTTTGGTATTCACATAATGGTTCTTGGCCTATTATACATAGTAATTTAAAATTTTACTTGGTTTTATTGTTACCAATCATCATAGATGATAGTTTAAACTGTTCTTCAGCTAGACAGAAGCTTCTGTAGCATTCAGCATTTAAGCCACGGAGGGTAAAAGAAAGTTTTTCTGTCAAATATTGTATTCTATGCAGATGACAGGACCTGGTTCTTCTAAACAAAAAAAGAAAATCTCCTGCTGCTTGAAGTACAGACAAGAGTGGTGGTTTTTCTCAGTTGGAAGCAAGCTTATATATTGTACATCTAGTTCCCATTGTCTTCAGTCCAAATTTCCACTACAGTCAAAAGCTAGAATACAAAATACAAATGGTGATTTTTAAAATGCATACTATTGCAAAAATAAGCGAACCCAAGATGCATAAACAACTTGCAAGATAAAAAGCTGTATTTTTGTGCATCATTTCCATTTTCTTGTGCAGACTACATAAAAAAGACCTTTTGATTAGGAACAATGAGGAAAAGTATATTTATTTAAAGAAATACCTTCCTTTCATAGTCACACAAAAATTTTAAGAACAAGTTTAAAATTCTGAGTGTTAGGGTATTAAATTTCTTAATAAAGTTAGAGTTGATAAGAATATGGTCAATAAAAATAATGATCAAAGATGGTGTGTTTCATATTATACATTTAAAATGTTTAGTACTTTTCATGGTGAAATACTTGTGAACAATATTACACTAAATACTTTTTTTAAAAGTATCTTCACAATCCATAATAAAGATAAATTGTAGGAAGAAGCAAAAGTGGCTGAGACACAGCATGTTTCCTTTTATTTAGGGGTTCACAAGCCTCCTCCCCCTTTCTGCCTCTCATTTGTCACCAATGCTTCATACATTTACACATGACAGTCATGATCTCATAGTAAAGACAATGAGAATCCTGATCAGCCTAAACTTATACACGTGTTTTTAAGGGAAAGGGGGGAAACTCCGAAGATTTGATATGCTTAATTAAGATAACTTCTCCTTAATATCTGTACTTGACCTGTGTCTCCAAATAAGATTATATGCAGTTTTTAACCTCTAAATTGCTATCATTTAGTTACTATGTTTACATTTTTAATGATAAACGATCTATACTGAGTTCAATCTCAGACAAGAGTGTTCTCAGCTATTTTTAAAAGCATTAATCAGTTACCTTGGAGTAAATTCTATTTAATTTATCATTTGAAGAGATCCTTTAGTTATATTTCAAAGCATTAAGGCTTGATAATTCTTCCTGACAGAACATAAAACCTGATATATTCATTATTGGTTAGACTCTAATGACAATGTTGAATGCTTATTATTTCATATTGGAGAAAGAAATGGGAAACCCACTCCAGTATCCTTGCCTGGAGAATCCCATGGACACAGGAGCCTGGTGGGCTACAGTCCACAGAGTCACAAAGAGTCAGACACGACTCAGCACACACAGACACATTATTTCTTGGTATCCTTATGTCCTTATTCATTCATATTTATGTTATCTGCTTATTAGCTACATTTTATATTCCTTGTTTTAAATATGGGAAGTTAAATAATTCTGCCATAGTCAAAAATCTAGAAAGTGTGCACAGGATAAATGGTATACTTCTTCTGCTTTGTACTCAGAAAACATAGCACTAATGAGCCATCTGAAGGCAGATTTTATATGAATTCTTCTGATGCAGCTTAAATCTAGATGATGTAATGATGAAAAACTTGAAGTTGGAATGATTAAATATGGTGTCTGGTACTCAATAAGTTGAAACAATAAACGTTTGTGCATGAATGACTAATGAACCAAAACATGTAGAATCTAAAACGAAACCTGCCCACTGAAGTAGTAAAAGTGCAAAGGGGACACACCTAGCCCCAGATTTTGCTAAGTAGTTCAGAAAAATGTGAAAAGTACATAGGCTACAAAGTAAAGTGAAACTGAAAATCATTCAGTCGTGTCTGACTCTTTGGGACCCCAAGGACTATACAGTCCATGGAATTCTCCAGGCCAGAATACTGGAATGGATAGCCTTTCCCTTCTCCAGGGGATCTTTCCAACCCAGGGATCAAACCCAGGTCTCCCACATTCCAGGTTGATTCTTCACCAGCTGAGCCACAAGGGAAGCCCTGGTTACAAAGTAAGAGGACCAGAAAAGGCATAGCTGAGGGATCCATATCATCTTTCTCCTCAAGTGCGCTAGACTCCATTCTCCTCTTGCCTCTTATCCCTTCAAGAAATAAGAAGCAATGAGACAGTCCTCCCATGTTCATACCACTGTTGCTGCAGAGGAAACAATACTCTTATCAAAGACCAACCTCTCCACATGTGGTCTGTAAAGTCTGTATTACAGCCTCTCCCACTTTCTCAAGGAAATCTTGCTCTATTTTGATGTCTAAAAGATGCCTCAAATTCAACTCTTTATTCCTCAGCCTCTCCTCCCAGCACTTTCAATGGCATCCTTATCTGTATAATTGCTCAAGATGAAAATCAGCATCTATCCTTGATTTTCCTTCCCTAACTACCTTAATTAAACTTTATCCTTTTCCTCTTATCACCTACATCCAATTCAGCAGTAAGTACTGTTTATTCTGCCTGCTAAAGTATCCCATACACATTTGTTTTTTCTCATTTCCATGAAATCCACCCTATATAAGCCACCCTCACATCTGGGTTCCCTCAGCGTCCTAGCTGGTCTCCTGACTTCAGTTTTTGCATCCTAATAATAAGTTCTCCATATGGTAGCAACAGAAATATTTCTAAAATATGTCAGAAATAATACACATCTCTACTTATAATCTATTTAGAATAAAATGCAAATGTCTCTCCTGGCTTACAAAGCCCTATGTACTCTAGCCCTCTTCACTTCTCTGGATATTTCTTTCTAGAATAGGAACATTCTGTTTCTCTAACCCATACCTTCAATGCTCCAGTCATAACAGCTTTCTACCTGTTTCTATAATTTGCAACTCTGGATTATTTTACTAGGTTTTCCCTAATCACCTTAAAAGCTATTTGGTCATTTGTTATCTTATCAGTCTACATATTTAAAAACTTAAAACTAAGAACATACAAAAAGGTTGAAAGACTAGTGATATTTGGACATACTTGGCTTCATTTTTAAAAGTGAGTTTCGTACCATAGTCTGATAGCTATAGATAATACTTCAAGAAGAGATGGAAATTTGTAATATGATTATGTTGAAGGAGAAGGGGACATTACAGCACCTTCCTACTTAAGGTAAACATTTTATATTTTATCACATATGAGTGGTGCATTTGTCATTGACTCTAAATAAAGCCTTTAAAATCTATATCCCACAGACAAAAACATAATTAGTTTTTGAGCCAAGCACAGCAGGTTTGAAAATGATCTTCTTTCCATTGTGCTTTATTTAACAAACTAAAATACATAACTAGCATTGTCAATGGAACATTACTTATTCTTTATGAACCACCACCTTGATGAACCAGGAAAAAAAAATGCAGTATTATTCTTGTCCTTCAGTGAGCAAGCATCATTTTCACAGTATCTTTTCACTAAGACAAAAACCCATTATCATTAATGAAACTGAAATAATTTTGAGAGACATATAAAAATGATAACTATTTCCAGTGAATATCTAAGAAGAAGGAAGTATTCCAAAAATGAACAAAATATTATTAATATCCAAAATAAGTGTGTATTTTAACTATAGGAAAATGGATAAATTCTTTTCTTCATAAATAATTATAACAATTTTAATCATTTTAATTCGAAATTATAGCAGTTTTAAGGAAACAATCTAAGGGGGACAATAGTACTGGAGACTAGAGTTATTTGCTGAGAGAGATAGTTTTAAATAAATTAACAGTGCATAATGTTATTGTATTTAAATCAGAGCTATAACTATACTAATAGCAAATGAGTTACAAAAATCAGTAAATTTATCATCTACATTCTGTGTTTGAGAATTTCAAATAAGAGCAAAATGTAGGTAAAGAAATTTTAAATGTCGCCTACCAAGAAAGAATAAAAACACATTACCTAAGGGTTGTGGATCACTGAGTTTTGAACTACAATATTATCTTTGCTTTGCAGAAAGACAAGGTACAGTATGGTATTGCATGAAATAACTAAAATTAACCTTGAAAGTCTATAGTTGGGTCCTGGGTTGGAGGAAGTAAAGGGAGAACATAAGCCATAGTCTAGAAGCTGAGTACTGCCTTGCCTTCGTTCAATAAATTTTCTGTATTCAACAACATTAAACGTACTCACTTTTAGAACATCTGCATGTTAGATAAAATTTACAGGAAAAAACAAAAAAACAGAATGATAAAAGAGACTCGGTACATTTAGAATACTATCTACTCCTTATCCCCCTCCCTTTACCATTTAAAATGAATTACCAGGCACATGTTTAAAAAAAAAAAAAAAGAAAAAAAACTACCAAAAATAGTTTTGTAAATGAACCAGATTTTTTGAAAAGTTTTCCTCCTGACCCTGAAAGTCCTGAAGTAAACAATGGCAGGAAAAACAGGTGTTCTCAGAACAGATTTCAAGAGTATATCTTCGTGAAGTTCTTTTCTTAGCTCAGTCTTGATACTGGGCACATTACTGCCACCTTTGATGCTCGGAAAGACACGGAGATGGATGAACCACCTGGGCACAGAATAAGAGCAACTTCTCTCTGTTAGGTGGAGCCTAACCTAATTACATAAACACTTGAAAAGACATAAAAGACAACTCACAGTAATTTCATAAATGTGCAAAGATGTAGGGGTGGGCTAAGGCTTCCAAACAGAACAAGCAGCAGATCTCTTTTCTCCACAGGAGGAGCTGGTGGAGCATTTCTTAACACCAGTTACCAAAAGAGCTGCTGCTGCTGCTAAGTCACTTCAGTCATGTCTGATTCTGTGCGACCCCAGAGACAGTCTCACCAGGCTCCCCTGTCCCTGGGATTCTCCAGGCAAACACACCAGAGTGGGTTGCCATTTCCTTCTCCAATGCATGAAAGGGAAAAGTGAAAGTGAAGTAGCTCAGTTGTGTCCGACCCTTAGCGACCCCATGGACTGCAGCCTTCCAGGCTCCTCTGTCCATGGGATTTCCTAGGCAAGAGTACTGGAGTGGGTTGCCATTTCCTTCTCTGACCAAAAGAGCAGGGACCTGATTTTGTAAACGACTGGTGACTGCCAACTTTGCCACTAAAATGATGTATGTGTTTAATTTGTTATTCCTAGGAAAGTAGTCCTGGATGTCTGGCCTTAGAAGCTGAAAGGTCTACTAGCGAAGGATGAAAAGAAGGAGATGAGGGGTAAGGAAAAAAGGGAGTGGGTTTGCAAAGTAAAATGGGTGAGGTGGGCTATTGTCCACACAGATAAATGGAATTAGGAATAAATCTGCTTTTCTCACGAATAAAATTTGAATATGAAAAAAACAAACACGAATTTTTGGCATATGGATGTACATGTATGCAGAGATAAAGTCATAGACTAGGAAACAAATACATTAAATAAAAAGTCATATGACACTTGCTTTAGCTCTAGACCATTCACCTTCCCGGCAGAACTACTAAAACATCTTTCGAAAGTTTTGAGACTCTACCTTAGGGAAAACACATATTTAGAGAACCAGGAATGAAGGATTGCATAAAATATGTATCACCATGAAAAATAATAAAGAAACTACATTTGTCTCCTCCATCTTCACCTGTGAATGTTTTTTCCTATTTTGCCTTAATGTGAAATGTTATAATATACTAGGAAGGGAGAAGTCAATTTCACATTATGACCTTAGAGTCACTTTTCCCTATTCGAAATAGGAGAAAGGTAGGTTGAATTTAAATTGATCATGAAAGTATTTAAATCCCTTCTCTCTTGAGAGAATTTTTCTAGATTAGTGAAAATTGATTTCCTCAAATCCACTATGTATGTGAGCATTTGCCATATAAAAATTCTAATTATCAGAGCTGTATCCTCCATTTCACCTGAACCAAAAAGAAAAATAAAAATTAAAGGAATACTGTACCTTTCCCATCTTTTCAGGAGTGTTTGATAGGGATACTTTCAATGTTGTTATATTTCTGGGAGAAAATTGTCCTGGATTTAGTACATGTATGGTCAGTCATTACCCGGATTTAGAAAATAAAATTTGGCCCCAAGATATATGCAGGTTCTTTAGAGTTCACCATTTAGAATTAACATCTTTGATTATAAAATGATGTTTAAACCTTTTAAACAAACCAATTCAGTAACCAGTTTAAATCTGATTTATTATCGTTGCCACATTGTTCCTTACAAAGAAACTTGCAATAATCCCCAACAGCTGCTGGCCAACAGGTGCAGCCAAATAACATTGAAACACTGAGCCATAATCTAGAATCAATTTTGTCTCCTTCACTGTTATAATCAAGCAAGCAGAACAACTGGAGCATTTTTAATATTACCTTAATATCCTTCAAAAACAGAGGTGGGGAACAGGACCCTACCATATAACCAAGAAAGCATACACCCTGTCATTGAGAATTGTTCTCCAGAGCCTTGCATTTTATGAGTTACACATAAAACTTATAGGGAAGGTCATTTTCTGAAATCGGAACGCAGCTGGAAGGCAGTAAGAATCACATTGTACATGTAAAAACCTCAGTGCCTGAGATATCATATTGAAGGGTTTAAATTTTAAGAAGTGCTCATTTGCAATCTGTGAACATATATTAAGGCAATTTAAACTATTTTTGTCCTCTGGCCCCAAATCTACATTCATATCTTTTCCTTCTAACTGCTTCTACCTTTTTGAAAATGGACATCTGAGAAGCCACAAAAGGTCAAATATTTAATTAATGACTCTGCTTTTCAAAAAATTTCTTCATTTTTTTTGAAGACTCATTTTAATGTCTATCTCCAGCCTGGGTTTCTGGAGTAAGTACATTGTGACTTTTAAAAATAAGTATCCCAGTTAGAGGAAACTGTGGACTATTAGTCAAAATTTGGGGGACTCTATTATTGAGTTTTTGTGATTCTCAGCAAGACTTAGTGACTCAATTTTTACTATCTATGACACAGAAGTAACACCAGCATGCTTTATCTTCTGCAATTGTGGTACCCTTGAAAATTTATGTGAACTGATATTTGAAAAATAAGATTACAAGCTCTGAATACATTAGGAGGGAAAAGTCAATATTAAAAAAAATCAAGATGAATCCTTCTGACAAGTGAAGAATCCTTTTATACCCTAATTTAAAGAATAAATTCCATTTTTAGTGTTAAAAACTTTCACTATCTCCAAAGTGCTTGGAAGCAAAAAGAGAATTCCTAATACTTCAGAGATTTTGGTCTAGGTAGGAAGATAGTTAACTTACTTCTACACGGCCTCAAGTATTTTATAAGCAATTTTTATACTAAATGAGTATTTTACTAAAGAGTTAACATCTATACTCTCCAAAGACATCCAAGGGAGAAGAGTTTCCTCAAAGACCACCAGGTGAGATTTCAATGGCATGTTTTTCTTAATTAATTGTAGTTGGTAGATACTGGTATGTTTAATAAGTGAAGTTATCCTCCTATAGGAAGTTGTTTTACAGTAGAAGTGATAAAATCAGCCATTTCTATCTAGGTCTTTGGCTTATGCATGCCAAAAGAAAACTCACAGACCACACTGCAGTAAGCACTCTACATCCTGGGTATAACGTGTATTTGTAGTCCCTACAATGTTTTCCAGAAGATTAAGTTGATTCTGTGTGAATCATTTGGAAAATTCCTACAAGTGATTCTATCCAAAATGTAATCGTTCCCTGAAAAAGATCCTGGCAATATACAGACCTTGACTCTATCACTATTCAGGGAACATTTTGAAGGTAGGGGAAAAAAATGAAAAGATTAGCTGTCTTTGAATGTAGATTTTTGTCAGCGTTCCTTTACTTGTGGAAATAGAATTTTTTTTTACTTGTATCTAGGTTTAACAAAAAGCAAGAATCTAGTAAACAACTGCTTTGTTAGGAGACTCCATATAGTATGAATTAAAGCAACATCTTAGGATTCTTACAGACCTAGGATCAAATACAAGCAAAATTTATAGTTCTCATGGATATAATAGGACTAACAATATTTCCATCCTCCCAAAATTACGATGAAACTGGATGATGGATGTCAATTTTTTGTGACTTTGTACTCAATTTGCAGTACTAGAAGAAAACGAACGTCTTTTACCTTTACTAACTTTGAATGTTTTTTTAAAGGTTGGCAGCCTTATATTACCTTATATCCTAAAGGAGTAATATTACGATCAAAAAGATGGACAGCAACACTTACGTCAGTGAAGGCATGCAGGGTTTCTGCAAGCTCTGCCACAAAGATTAATGCCAGCCTCTAAGGCAACATCAGCATCCCATCGCGCAGTTAATGACAGTATGTGCATGAACAAAATAAGCATGGTGTCACCATCTTCCATGATTTCAGTCCTGAACTATCCTGTGTTGTATACATTGGTTCCTTTCTTTAAAACAGTAAAGCTACTAAAACAGTAAGGGAAGTTTCTAGAGGATCTATTTCATTAGGTTTAAAACTGCCCATAAAATCTGACAATTTGTGTCAGCGACGCTGCTGGGAAGCCAATAAAGCCAGCGCACCATGGCAGGTTGCATGAAACACCAGCAGTATCTCCATCATCTGATGAATCAACTGCACCCCAAAGACAAACTAATCAACACAGACCATTTTACTGACAATAGTCTTGTGTTCCCGTATTTCAGAAAGGCAATTTAGGTATACTTGATGTGTAGCAGCTCTTAGGAAAAAATGGAAGCCTAAAATGGAGAAAGCTGGCTGATAATGTTTTTGATGTATTCCTCCACCAGAAAAGCACTGGCCAAAGAGATTCCTTTCACTAAATCTCCATTAGTGGACAGAAAGAATGTTAGACTAGTTTCCATGTGTGATTTACATATATATGGCAACAGTTTGATAATCCTGTTTGAGTCCACATATCTTAATCAAAGAGCAGTGATCAAATATTTCATTAGGAAAAAAAGGATGTATTTTCAATAGATTCCAATGCTACAGGGAAATTACATTTTGAAAGCAATTGAGTAAGTTTCATGTATAGCATCTAGAATCCCCAGTTCACTTAACACTTAGGAACCTACTATGTACCAGGCATGCAATCTATTTGCCCAACACTAAGCGACACTCAGGGGACACAGAGGTGACAGGCACAGTCTCTGTTTTCCAGGAGATCATCTACAGTAGAGGAAACATCAGCAGTGGTACTAAGAGGTGCTTAAGGTCCTCATACTTCACCTTTCCCCAGTATTCTCTTTGAGCTTCCCTAAAACCATCTTAAATAAGTATGATCTAAATTAAACACTGCTCTGCCAGTGTATCTTACAGACAAGTCTCCTTGGCCCCCTTCTACCAGATTACTTCCCCTTAGCCCTCTCCAGAGCCACTTAAGCCCATGATGGGAAACAGACATAAACTTTCAGTGGCAATATCATGGGATAAATGACATAACTATGAAGACCACTGTAGCCTAGAGTGATGGCTGGTAAGGGATTAGGATGTTGGGATAATTTCAGGAAATTCTTAAAGGGTGAGGACACATTACCCATGTAAATATGAGGAAGTTTAGGAGAAGGGAGGCAGAAGGGACAGCCTTTGAGAAAGTACATGCAAGTTGACTGTACAATAACTACAAAGGGCTCAGCATGACAAGAACTCAATGTGTCAATGGGAGGGAGGCGTGTCAAAGATTAGCTTGGGCTGATGAACAAAGGACCAGATTATAAAGGGGATGCATGTCTTATTAAAAGTCCAAATAGAAATTTTATACTGAAGATCATGATACCCACAGAATACTAAGCAATAGAGATATGATAATGGGAGAAGGAAGAGACGGTGGCAAATAACTAACTTAAGAGGCTGTACAGAAATCAAAGGAAGAAATATATGAAGATTCTGAATGAAGGTACTGACTGTAGGACTGGAAAGCCGCAGATGGATTTTAGAAAGACGTTAGAGGCAATACCCACAGCATTTGGTGGACGAGTGGATGGCAGCTGTATAAACCAGCTCCACGGTGTGGCTTGTGGGGTGAATAATGGATGAATGGGGCCATTCACCTAGATCAGGAATATAGAAGAAGAAATAAGAGATCACAATACCTAGGTGGCACAGTAGTAAAGAATCTGCCTGCCAATGCAGGAGACAAGAGATATGAGTTCGATTCCTGAGTTGGGAAGATCCGTAGAGTAGGAAATGGCAACAAGCTCAAGTATTCTTGTCTGGAAAATTCCATGGACAGAGGAGCCTGATGGGCTATAGTCCATGGGGTTGCAAAGAGTCAGAACACAACTGAGCACACATATGTTTGTATACATCTTTCCCTTCATTGAGACATCTTTGGGTCAATCTATAAAACTTTAGAATGACTGGAAATCTTATCCAGAATGAAACTATTGCAACTATTCCTTCAAGAACAATTTATTAGTCTCTGTGTAGTTAGCATAGGAGCCGGAATTAAAATTGTATAGTTACTATGACTGGAAATATTTTAAAGTAATGAGAAATCAGCAAGGTATCGATTACCTCCAAATGTGGTAAAATACCAGTATTAAAATGTGGAAAAAGAAAGTTTTCTCTATATTGTTATTATGTAAAAAACAATAGATAATGTTAGTAAATCATTTCTTTTAATTTCAAGGCTGAGCTATTTGAGTGGGCTAAGAATGAGGCATTCAATATCCACTCCTCCAAGAAAAATGTGTGAGATGTATATCTTTAAAAATTAATGAAGAAGGAAGAAAACAAAGAAAGAAGGATGGATGGAGAGGAATATGAAGGAGAATTTAAACTCACTGCATTATACAAATCTAATCAACATTAACACAGTGGCCAACATTAACACTGTGAATAAACTCCAGGAAAGAAACTTTAGTGTTTTAACACAAAAAGAATAATAAACACGTAACTTACAGAAGTTTTTATCCAAAATAATACACATTAAATAGAATTTTATTTTCATTATATTTCATCTTTCCAAAATAAATTTCTGGAAATTCAGAAGATATTTTATAGATGTTCGTAATGTTATTGAGGAATTTGATAATCCCTTAAGGTTTTACTTGAAAATTTGGATCACATAAATTGAAATTACGATGAAATTATGTCAATAAGCACTAATTATGAGTATGTCCCAAAATGTATTTAGTGGGAAATGTGTTAAATTTCAAATAATAGATTATGAAACATCAAAGATATTAATAGTATTTATAATTTGACAATAATTAGAATGTGTCAAAACATGAGCATATACTGTAACAGGATATAAAAAATTTAGAAATAAAGGTAAAAAACAGGAAAAGTACATTGTTCTTAATTTTCAAATTAAAATCAAAATAAGAAAAACAAGAAACTCAGTCTATAATTTAGTCAATTAATTTAGGTCAAACTATATTTACTAAAAAGACAGTATGTTAGGTTCTAAGAATTCAACAGTCCACAAAACAAACATGATCCCTGCTCTCACAGAATGCCTCATGCTAAATTGTTCAGAAATACATATGGGTGTAAATGAATGAGTACTGAGACATGAGTTTATCTGACTGAAAATGACCATCATCATCATACCCCTGGTTTGGAAACTGATTTTTCTAAAAGATATTTCAAGACCTAGCAGTAGTTTACATGTCCATCTTGTTCCTCTTTACTGCTACTACTAAATCAATGTTCTCTTTCCCTCCACAAATCTCACTTTATTTGAATCTTCTATAATCAAGCTATCCCACCTAGTACATCCCCCATTTGCTTTCAAAAAACCACCCTTTCAGGCATTTCAAAGATACAGCTTTCGGTTCACCTTCCTTCCCACCTCTCCTGCAAAATCTACATATGTGACTCACCCAGTATTCTGGTCCCTGACTTCCCCGAACTGTTTTACTATTATCCATCTCTGGTACCCATTTCTCAGGGCTCCTCCCTGGACCTGGCATTCACCATACCACCTCACCCTTTCAGCTCACTCACTCTTGTACCCCATTACAACAAGTCATTCCTTTCTATTCTCCATCTCCTCCTTCCTGCCATCATACCATCCTGTAGCTTAATGATTCCAAGATCCATCATTAAAATCACTGCATTACAAACCTCCCCACTTATATTTCTCTTCTAAGAAAGCTACTTTATTCATTTACTTAAAACACATGGGAAATTCTGAACATCTTATTATGGGTATGGACTCTCAAATAGCCAGTTTGTGTCTACAGTTCCATCTTGACCCATATTATTCTTCCCTCACTTATTAATACTTTACTCTAGCCACACTGACCATTTCTGGAACCCATCAAACCATTTCTTACTCGTAGGCCTATCCACTTTTTCATCATTCTCCCTTATGAGCTTATCTCCCTAACTCTTGAATTGCTAGCCTCTTTCTCATTCTTTTTTGTGTCGATTGCAGTGTCACCTCTACACATACTCTTCTCCAACCATTTCACGTAAAATAACTTGACACCATGACTTTCTATTACACTGCTTTATTTCCTTCATACCACATACTGAATATATAGTTATATTGTTTAATTACTTACTGGCTATCTCCTGCACTTCACTTAAAAATTCCATAAAGACAAGAGCCTTATTTTATTCACTTTAATACTACATATTAACAGATATCAAATTCATATACAATTAACAGAATGAATAAAAGGGAAGTAAGATGAGGGTAAGGTTTTATTATATACCCCTCAAAAAACTAAAACTAGTAAAAACAAAGAAAAAAAGGGAGGGGGAGGAAATTGGATTAAGATAATCAAAACAATAAAAACTTCTAGTTATAAGCTAAGTACTAGGAATATAAGCAACATGAAAAATATAATTAACAAGGCATATATTAAACATAAAAGTTGTTAGTTCTCTTAACATACAAATTTTTTTATTTAACTTTTTAATCTCATGGATATTCACTAAACTTGTTATTATAATCATTTCATGATGTATGTGAGTCAAATTATTATGCTATACACCTTAAAATTATACAGTGCTTTATATAAATTAAATCTCAGTGTAACTGGAGGAAAAATAAATGAAGAAGTAAAAACTGATTTAGAAAGAAAAACTAAAAATAGTTTAAAAAGAGTTCAATATTCATTTAGCCATCAATACCTCCCCAAAAAAGACCACCCTTATGGCAGAAAGTAAAAAACTAAAGAGCCTCTTGTAAATAGTGAAAGAGGAGAGTGAAAAAGTTGGCTTAAAGCTCAACATTCAGAAAACTAAGATCATGGCATCTGATCCCATCACTTCATGGGAAATAGATGGGGAAACAGTGGCTGACTTTATTTTTCTGGGCTCCAAAATCAATGCAGACGGTGATTGCAGCCATGAAATTAAAAGGCGCTTACTTCTTGGAAGGAAAGTTATGACCAACCTAGACAGCATATTAAAAAGCAGAGACATTACTTTGCCAACAAAGGTCTGTCTATTCAAGGCTATGGTTTTTCCAGTGGTCATGTATGGATGTGAGAGTTGGACTATAAAGAAAGCTGATCACCGAAGAATTGATGCTTTTGAACTGTGGTGTTGGAGAAGACTCTTGAGAGTCCCTTGGACTGCAAGGAGATCCAACCAGTCCATCCTAAAGGAGATCAGTCCTGTGTGTTCATTGGAGGGACTGATGTTGAAGCTGAAACTCCAATACTTTAGCCACCTGATGTGAAGAGCTGACTCATTGGAAAAGACCCTGATGCTGGGAAAGACTGAGGCTAGGAGGAGAAGGGGACGACAGAGGATGAGATGGTTGGATGGCATCACTGACTCGATGGACATGGTTTTGGGTGGACTCTGGGAGTTGGTGATGGACAGGGAGGCCTGTCGTGCTTTGGTTCATGGAGTTGCAAAAAGCCGGACACAACTGAGAGACTGAACTGAACTGAACTGAACTGAACCAAGAACTCTCAAACTTATCCTACAGAAATATTCTTCAACTACGCAGGTAAAGACAATATTATGCTAAGTATAATAAAAGTATGTTAAACATATATGTCATCTGACATATAATATCTATGAGGATTTTCACTCACAAAATGATTTATATTTTCTATATATATATAATTCAATATGATAAATGTTTACATGCTCTTTATTTCCTCTTCCAAAAAACTATTCCTATCATGATAATTTTTAACTATCTTTAAATTTCTACAGGATAGAAGATTATACTATATACATGATTGGGGTTTATATAAGTGTTATTGATAAAAGTAACCTTGGCAAAATATACAGTAGAACCTACATTCAACTTAATCTTCAGTTTCAAAGATAAAACTACATAGGTTTGATCCAGTGGGAATAATACCAATCAATAAACAAAAAGTTACTCAACTAAACACTGATTCAGACTACTACCATAAGGAACTCAAAGTGTTCAGTTCAGTTCAGTTCAGTTCAGTCACTCAGTCGTGTCCGACTCTCCGCGACCCCATGAATCACAGCACACCAGGCCTCCCTGTCCATCACCAACTCCCAGAGTACACTCAAACTCATGTCCACAGAGTCGGTGATGCCATCCAGCCATCTCATTCTCCGTCGTCCCCTTCTCCTCCCGCCCCCAACCTTTACCAGCATCAGAGTCTTTTCCAGTGAGTCAACTCGTCGCATGAGGTGGCCAAAGTATTGCAGTTTCAGCTTTAGCATCAGTCCCTCCAATGAACACCCAGGATTGATCTCCTTTAGAATGGACTGGTTGGATCTCCTTGCAGTATAAGGGACTCTCAAGAGTCTTCTCCAACACCACAGTTCAAAAGCATCGATTCTTCGGCGATCAGCCTTCTTCACAGTCCAACTCTCACATCCATACATGACCACGGGAAAAACCATTGCCTTGACTAGACGGACCTTGGTTGGCAAAGTAATGTAGCCGACTCTAAATAGCTCAGATTCAATCCCTTTAGTATTCCTTTAGCATTCATATTACAAACTCTGGCCTATGGTCCCAGAATGGTTCCATAACCTTGGTGTGATACAATAAAAACATCTTCATTCACAAATCTGGACCATTCAACTAGTGGGAAACTGACTAAACTAATAAAATAATGAGTATCCCAAATCCTGGGAGTTCTTCAAAGAAAAATATTTCATATTTCTTGCTTTTCTCACTTGTATTTCTCACAGAGTTATAGGTATGTAGTCATACCACAAATATTCCTAATCTATCTTTTTGATTGGGACCATCAATTTTCAGCAGTTTAAGCTATCACAATCCATTATGCACCATTCCTTAAAGTTGTACTGTCATAAATATCTAATTTTCTGGTTCATAGCATTGACATAGCATTAACCCTTAAAATCTGATTCACAAAACTGCTGTATTTCTCAACCATAATATTCCCACTAGAAATTATGCTATCAGTTTATTAAATGCCAAAGAATACTGTTCAGAAATGAGGCAGGCTGCCCAGAGGAAGGAAATGGAGGTTTTAAAGAGAGACAAGGAAAAGGCCTGCTCTGAGATGCAAGGGCTCTGCACACAGATGCGACGGGAGATGGACAGGATAGCTAGAGAACTAAGAGAAGTTGATGCTCAGTTTGCATCTGATGCCTTTAGAGTGTCTTCTCGAGGATCTACAGATGGGTCAAATGTGTGATGACCCAGTTTTGTAAACAGAAGAACAAGATACACAGATTTGGAAGGAAAAACACATGATTTAGAAAGATAAATAGTAAAAAGTTTCCCTACTGACCTATTCCAAAAAAAAAAATTCCAAGTTGATTAGTCTTGGATTTAATTCAAATATCCACAATTTGGACTTTTAATATCTCACTGGATTTAAACATTCTATTAATTTTTCTTCTGAGCCTATAAATCACATTAATTAAATGAAAAGAACATGTGGAATAAAGAGACAGTTCCTTTCTTTCATAGATTTTTTGTTTAAAAATCTCTCTCGTGTATGCACACAGACACATGATACACAAACAAAGATACACTGTAAAATTTATTTTTTTAATTATTACTCTGCATCAAAAAAGTCTACATATTTTCTTCATGTAGCCAGGAGACTCAGGCATAACAATGTGTATATTAGGCTTATGTTAATTTTCAAAAACAAAGAGAGGGGAGCAAGGATGCAAGTAAGAGTGCATCTCAGGATGAAAGTCCTGAGAAACTCACAAGAAAGAAAATAGAAATGTACAGCTAGCCTGTAATGATGTAATACATTCTCAATATATTAATACATAAAATCTAACATATATAAGTAAATTTGAGTGTAAATTTCCCATCCCCTTTTGAGTTGCCTAGCAACATGAAGACACCCAGAACCACTGTCAAGACAATGTTACTGAAATGTGTGAGAAGTAAGTATTCACTCATTGTTAAGTCAGGACCTATCTAAATTCTTGGTAGATAGTCTTTCAGTTTCTGCTGCTAGTAATGTTTTCACAAGGAAAAGAGAGTGCTTTTTTCATTTTCTTTTCAGCTTTCCAGTCAAGATGTTTTTGGCATGATCGATATATGTGCATAAAAATGTTGCTGTTGTCATTTAAAATAAATAATCCGGGGCACTCACTCCTGGGGTTAAGTGATTTTACCCACAGAAAGATTTTGCAATGTATCTCAGGGATGGTTCTCATTGACAGGTAGAGAAATCACATAGTACCAGTGATGTATCTGGCATATGAAACCCAAACTATCCTTACTTAAGATAAAACATTATGCTATCTTAAATGAAATGTCCATTGTCCTTTTGGATAGCCCCATATATAACTGAGAGCTGGACCTTACTACGATATTGTCTCAACTTCAGTTACAGTTTTTTCTTCACAGCAGTAGATTCAATGAGGTGATGTACATGAAGTACCTACAACAAAACCGTCAATAAAAAGTGAAGACAAAAAAGACAAGGGCCATGAGGAAACAGTGAAATGTTACTGCACAAAATATACAGTTGGTTTCTTCCTACCCTAACCTAGCCAGGCAAGAATCATATTCATCATTCTTTTCACTAAACATAAATGTCATTGGATACTGCAGAATAGAGCCATTTTTATTTACATTTAAATGTGAAAGCATGATGTGTGTGTGTATATGTATATATTGTTGTTGTTCTCATGTAGCTGCTCAGTCGTGTCTGACTCTTTGTGACTCACTGGACTGTACCCGCCAGGCTCCTCTGTCTGTGGGATTTCCAAGGCAAGAATACTGGATTAGGTTGCCATCTGATTCTCCAGGGGATCTTCCCAACCCAGGGCACAAAGCTGTATCTCCTGCATTGCAGGTGGATTCTTTACTACTGAGCCACCGGGGAAACCCCAGGCATGTGTGTGGTTCTCCTTAAATACCATTTCCTGGGTCTCACATACAGATACCCTAAGATTTTTATCAAAGATGATAAGTACTTGAATGCTTTGTAGTTGCTGCTGCTGCTGCTGCTAAGTCACTTCAGTCGTGTCCGACTCTGTGTGACCCCACAGACGGAAGCCCACCAGGCTCCCCTGTCCCTGGGATTCTCCAGGCAAGAACACTGGAGTAGGTTGCCATTTCCTTCTCCATTTGTAGTTGCAAACTATTTCTAATTTAATGGAGAGCTACATTCCAACTACTAAAATAATCTGATCACAGAATAAGAAATGTCTCTAACTTCAGTAGCTCAGTGAGTAAAGAATCTGCCTGCAATTCAGGATACTGGGGTTTGATTCCTGGGTGGAAAGGAAACCCTAGAGGAGGAAATGGCAGCCCACTCCAGTATTCTTGCCTGGAGAATTCCATGGACAGATTCAGACACAACTTAGTGACTAAACCACCACCACTAACTTTAGTAAAACTGTAAAATTCTTGAGGGGTGTAACTTGAGATCACAAATCTCATAACACATAAAATGTTAAATAACTAGTAGTTGAAATTTTTTAAGTATCATTTCCTGCTATAAAACAAAGTTTTTATTACTTTTTAAAAGTTAATATAAGGTGCCAATCACTTCACAACCACAGTGCAATATTGATATTGGGTAGTCAGCTGGTCTCACTTACAGGCTCTTAGTGACTAAAGTCAGAGCACAAATTACTGTCCTAGAAAATTTCAAACTGTTTTATAAACCATGGTGATTTCTCACAAATATCTGAAACTAAAAGATTTACAACTGTAAAGGATAAACCTATAAATGCCAAGGCTCCATCACTGCATTAAAACTTTTTAAGTTGACTATGTCGATTGTTCTATACTATAAGCTATAACATAAACAGGGTTAAATAATTCACAAATACATGTGCTCTGGACATAAAACATAGTGGCAAATTTTTGCTGTGATTAAAATAATATGGACAAAAGAAAATTATAGACTATGAATGAATTTCTCAAGTTAATACTTAAATAAGCCTAATTCCAGGATTTTGCATGCATGGGAACTTAAACACATGTAAAGAATAGCAAGGAGAGATAAGAAAGCCTTCCTCAGCGATCAATGCAAAGAAATAGAGGAAAACAACAGAATAGGAAAAACAAGAGATATCTTCAAGAAAATTAGAGATTCCAAGGGAACATTTCATGCAAAGATGGGCTCGATAAAGTACAGAAATGGTATGGACCTAACAGAAGCAGAAGATATTAAGAAGAGGTGGCAAGAATACACAGAAGAACTGTACAAAAAAGATCTTCTCGACCAAGATAGTCACGATAACGTGATCACTAACCTAGAGCCAGACATCTTGGAATGTGAAGTCAAGTGGGCCTTAGAAAGCATCACTATGAACAAAGCTAGTGGAGGTGATGGAATTCCAGTGGAGCTATTTCAAATCTTGAAAGATGATGCTGTGAAAGTGCTGCACTCAATATGCGAGCAAATTTGGAAAACTCAGCAGTGGCCACAGGACTGGAAAAGGTCAGTCTTCATTCCAATCCCAAAGAAAGGCAATGCCAAAGAATACTCAAACTACTGAACAATTGCACTCATCTCACACACTAGTAAAGTCATGCTCAAAATTCTCCAAGCCAGGCTTCAGCAGTATGTGAACTGTGAACTTCCAGATGTTCAAGCAGGTTTTAGAAAAGGCAGAGGCACCAGAGATCAAATTGCCAACATCCGCTGGATCATGGAGAAAGCAAGAGAGTTCCAGAAAACCATCTATTTCTGCTTCACTGACTATGCCAAAGCCTTTGACTGTGTGGATCACAATAAACTGTGGAAAATTCTGAAAGAGATGGGAATACCAGACCACTGGATCTGCCTCTTGAGAAACCTGTATGCAGGTCAGGAAGCAACAGTCAGAACTGGACATGGAACAACAGACTGGTTCCAATAGGAAAAGGAGTACGTCAAGGCTGTATATTGTCACCTTGCTTATTTAACTTCTATGCAGAGTCATCATGAGGAATGCTGGGCTGGAAGAAGCACAAGCTGGAATCAAGATTGCTGGGAGAAATATCAATAACCTCAGATATGCAGATGAAACCACCCTTATGGCAGAAAGTGAAGAGGAACTCAAAAGCCTCTTGATGAAAGTGAAAGAGGAGAGTAAAAAGGTTGGCTTGAAGCTCAACATTCAGAAAACAAAGATCGTGGCATCTGGTCCCATTAATTCATGGGAAATAGATGGGGAAACAGTGGAAACAGTGTCAGACTTTATTTTGGGGGGCTCCAAAATCACTGCAGATGGTGATTGCAGCCATGAAATTAAAAGACGCTTACTCCTTGGAAGGAAAGTTATGACAAACCTAGATAACATATTAAAAAGCAGAGACATTACTTTGCCAACCAAGGTCCGTCTAGTCAAGGCTATGGTTTTTCCCGTGGTGATGTATGGATGTGAGAGTTGGACTGTGAGGAAAGCTGATCGCCGAAGAATTGATGCTTTTGAACTGTGGTGCTGGAGAAGACTCTTGAGAGTCCCTTGGACTGCAAGGAGATCCAACCAGTCCATTCTAAAGGAGATCAATCCTGGGTGTTCATTGGAAGGACTGATGCTAAAACTGAAACTCCAATACTTTGGCCACCTCATGCAATGAGTTGACTCACTGGAAAAGACTCTGATGCTGGAAAAGGTTGGGGGCGGGAGGAGACGGGGACGACAGAGAATGAGATGGCTGGATGGTATCACCGACTCGATGGATATGAGTTTGAGTGAACTCCGGGAGTTGGTGATGGACAGGGAGGCCTGGCTTGCTGTGATTCATGGGTTCGCAGAGAGTCGGACACGACTAAGCGACTGAACTGAACTGAACAGATATCAAGAGTAGATAGGAAATACTTATGAAAATTAAGACTTAAATGGTCAGTTTGCTCATATATTTCACCATTTAATTAGAAACATAATTCCAATATCATTTTATTTATTCCCAACATAAATTTTATTGTCAACCATAAGATTCTCCTGAAAGGCCTCTTACAGAAGTCAGCCACTGTCACAGACTTTGGTTCCTAACCACACAAGAAGAGTTTTTTGAAAATCACACCTTTTGCTTCACTAATATAAGAAGCAGATTGCTTTATCTTCTTTAATTTATTGTGAAGATTCTAAAATGAATTTTATGTGATGATACAAACATGACTGCATCTGACTTTGAAAAAATTGTAAAGCAAATATGAAGATGTTTTTGCTTCCATAAAAGATTGTAGCATTTTCATCCATTTACGTTTTGGGGAGTACTATAGCAATACGGTTTCACATTTCAGTACAGCAGAAGGAAAAAGGACTGTGTCAATTAATACAAATTTCTATTTGCAAACCAGTAATTATTGCGGGGGGGGCGAAGCAGAAGGAAGCAAACCTGGGAGAATAAAATAAGCTTCCCAGAAGTACGCTGCTCTCATAAAAAAATAAACAAAAATCACAAGATGATTTTCCCCTTGTATGGGACAGATTGTACAATAGCCCAGATGTCAAGAATTTAATCTGTGAATCAAAATTCAAACTAAATTATAATCTCTATCTTTATACTTGTGTTGGAGAAGACTCTTGAGAGTCCCTTGGACTGCAAGGAGATACAACCAGTTCATTCTGAAGGAGATCAATCCTGGGTGTTCATTGGAGGGACTGATGCTAAAGCTGAAACTCCAATACTTTGGCCACCTCATGTGAAGAGTTGACTCACTGGAAAAGACTCTGATGCTGGGAAGGATTGGGGGCAGGAGGAGAAGGGGACGACAGAGAGTAGTATGGCTGGATGGCATCACAACTCGATGGCAATGAGTTTGAGTGAACTCCGGGAGTTGGTGATGGACAGGGAGGCCTGGCGTGCTGTGATTCATGGGGTCGCAAAGAGTCGGACATGACTGAGCGACTGAACTTTACTGAACTGAACTGAAACTGATTGAATCACAACCTTCTACCCAATAATAAAGAAACAACATTGAAATTGTTCTTTTTATAATGATTACAAAGCATTTTTAACACCTATATTCTTAGCTCTGTAGAGTAATTCTTTCCATCTTTAAATATTGGAACACATGCTAATTAAAACATTCTCTTTATGCTTATATAGGAGTATACAATATTGTGTGATTTATGTACTGACAAGTCTTCACTTACAGCTCAATTAAAAACTATTTTTAGCTATTTTAGGTAGCAAACATACAACACAATGAAAGTATTTTAGACTAAAGCATTCAACAATGAACTCTCTGATTAAGCAAGATAAATAAGAGTGAAAGTGGCCTGCTTGAAAACAAAACACAAATACAAACTAGTCTTTTTCCATGTACTTGGCTTAAGGCAAACTGATAAATATTTAATACCTCACCACAAAGAAGTCCACTTATTCCCAAACACAAAGCTCTAGCGGGTGTTATTACCTCTATCTGTAGACCCAAAGCTTCCATTAGCAGAATCTATTATCATAGGAAGTTGAAGCACAGAACAACTTGTTAGGAGCTTGGGCAGCCAGCCAGGCTCTAAATGCATATTCATATTTGAAGATGCATGTTTTCATTGTTGGATACACATTTCTGAGATGTTTCACATGCATCTCATTTGTTGTTGTTTCCTTCCTATGAGTTACAATAAAATGTCCCCCCATTAAACCATAAATAATCAATAATTGCACCCTGCAGGGAGCCAATAGGAAATACAAAAGAGAATATTTTTTTCCAAAACAGCACAGGCTGAGGAGGAGCTGAAAACTAAAAAAAGCTACCTACATATTTTATACTGTGGAAGCCTGATGAAAACTCCTCAGAAATATGGCTATATAAGATATTCTGGTTGGTGCTACAGCTTTGAGCTTGGTAATATTTTAGCAAGGACCATAATAAATAGAAAGCATTTTAAAATAATAAATATTTATAAGAACTTTGAGTTCTATTCAGCAAATTCTCAAGAAAGCTGGCTTTTATAAATATCAATGAAGTTGATGTGAGGTGAAACATACATATATATGAAATATATATAATATATATAAATATACTTAATATATTAATATAATATATCTATATAAATATATACACTGTTATACATTATCTATAACAGTATATAATATATAAATATATATATGAAACATATATATATATATACGATAAAAGTCACTCAGTCATGTCTGACTCTTTGTGACCCCATGGACTGTACAATCCATGGAGTTCTCCAGGCCAGAATACTGGAGTGGGTAGCCTTTCCCTTCTCCAGGGGATCGTCCCAACCCAGGGACCGAACCCAGGTCTCCCACACTGCAGGCAGATTCTTTACCAGCTGAGTCACAAGGGAAACAAGTGAAACGCATGAAGCATAGTTAAGTTATACTGTATAAGGCCTTACTGTGTGCCAGGTCCTTGTATGTACTATCTGTAATCCTCAGGACAGAACTGTGAGGCAGAGATTCCGCAGAAAGAGAACCTGAGGCATGACAGGAAAGTGTACTGCTTTCCAGTAGCCCAGCTAAGAAAGATACATCACATTTTAACACAAATTCAAAGGTCTATGCCTACATAGCCTATTCAGGCCAACTGAATGCTATTTTGTAAACTGACATTTTATAACCTGAGCATATATGAGCATCATACATGATTTTCATTTACTCAAAAAAAAAACCTAAAATTCACATGATCCTTCTCTGGATTACTCCATTCTCATAATTTATCTTTAATTTTTACAATTCTTAAATTAAGAACAAATGTTTCACATGTATATTCTTAACTACAATTCAATTGGACTAAACTAAAATGGACTGGAATGGGTGAATTTAACTCAGATGACAAAGAAATGCTCAAAATTCTCCAAGCCAGGCTTCAACAATACGTGAACCGTGAAATTCCAGATGTTCAAGCTGGTTTTAGAAAAGGCAGAGGAACCAGAGATCAAATTGCCAACACCCGTTGGATCATCAAAAAAGCAAGAGAGTTCCAGAAAAATCTCTACTTCTGCTTTATTGACTATGCCAAAGCCTTTAACTGTGTGGATCACAATAAACTGTTGAAATTTCTTAAAGAGATGGGAATACCAGACCACCTGACCTGCCTCTTGAGAAACCTGTATGCTGGTCAGGAAGCAACAGTTAGAGCTGGACATGAACAACAGACTGGTTCCAGATAGGAAAAGGAGTACGTCAAGGCTGTATACGGTCACCCTCCTTATTTAACTTATATGCAGAGTACATCATAAGAAATGCTGGGCTGGAGGAAGCACAAGCTGGAATCAAGACTGCTGGGAGAAATATCAATAACCTCAGATATGCAGATCACACATACCTTATGGCAGAAAGTGAAGAACTAAATTGCCTCTTGATGAAAGTGAAAGAGGAGAGTGAAAAGTTGGCTTAAAATTCAACATTCAGAAAACTAAGATCATGGCATCCAGTCCCATCACTTCATGGCAAATAGATGGGGAAACAGTGGAAAGAGACATACTTTAAAGTGACAGACTTTATTTTTGGAGGCTAAAAAATCACTACAGATGGTGACTGCAGCCATGAAACTAAAAGATGCTTGCTTCTTGGAAGAAAAGTTATGGCCAACCTAGACAGCATATTAAAAAGCAGAGACATTATTTTCCCAACAAACATCTGTCTAGTCAAAGCTTCGGTTTTTCCAGCAGTCATGAATGGATGTGAGAGTTGGACTATAAAGAAAGCTGAGTGCTGAAAAATTGATGCTTTTGAACTGTGGTGTTGGAGAAGACTCTTGAGAGTCCCTTGGATGACAAGGAGATCCAACCAGTCCATCCTAAAGGAAATCATTCCTGAATATTCATTGGAAGGACTGATGTTGAACCTGAAACTCCAATATTTTGGCCACCTGATGCGAAGAACTGACTCATTGGAAAGGACCCTGATGCTGGGAAAGGTTGAGGGTGGGAGAAGAAGGGGACAACAGAGGATGAGATGGTTGGATGGCATCACTGACTCAATGGACATGAGCTTGAGCAAGCTCTGGAAGTTGTTGATGGACAGAGAAGCCTTGTGTACTGCAGTCCACGGGGTCGCAAAGTGTCGGACACAACAGAGCAACTGAAATGAACTGCACAATTCAATTGTTAGAATTTTGATGGACCCTATTTCAGCCATTAAAATAAATAAAAACACATATAAAGTATCAACAAACCTGTTTAACTAAATACTACAAAATTCAAGAAGCCAGACTCAAACATTGTCACAATGTCTTCTATATAATCATTATTCTTCAGCAGGCTTCATCCATACATCACTACTACCGCCATTCTTTATAAAATGCTTTTTTTGTGTGTTTGAAGACAATACTTTCTGCTCTGTAAACTAAATATGTATTACTTTATAGAATAATTTTATCTTATTTTTTCATTTAATTGTCTAGGAAAGGATAATTTAAATTCCATAACCTATTAATTTGAATTGAATCTAATAGACATTATTTAGCCAGAACTTAGACACTTTTAGCCATTATTTAGCCACAAATATTTAGCCATTATTTAGACAAATTTAGCCAAAATAAATCTCTGAGTTTCTAAATCAAATGCTTCAGTTTTCATTTATTTGGCTCATCTCAGATGAACTTTATTCTCCATCAATATCAAAAATAAATGTGGAGAAGCAAATTTCTTTTAGTCTTGTGATTTCAGAAATTTAAAGAAAAATTTCTAATTGAGTTTAAATTCTGATAACTTACGAAGACACCAGTCCTACTTAATTGTCCAGGCAATGCTTAGGCAGTATTCAGGCTTAGGCTCAGTATTCAATGCTTAGGTATTCAGGCCTCTCGAGCCCTTCTTGTACCCACAGCAGCAGAGGTCATGTATGTTATTCTAGTGTCTTAGTCTTAGGCTGGCCTAGCAGGTTTCATTTAATAACTAAAACTTCTTTAGTAAAACATTTGTCCATGAGTAATCTTTACTTCATGTTTTATTTTTTATTGAAAAATGCATCTGATGGGGAAAATAAAATGTTACTTGACCAGGATCACATTTCCATAGCCTATGCATGGGTTTGGCATTAGCAAGCCTATTGTGTTACACAAGTGAACATTTAATTTTTTCCCACTAAATTTGCATTGGGCATGCCCCCTCGTAAAACTCTTTCACGTGTCCTTTCATGGTGCACTCTCTAAATAGACTGACGTTTCAAGCGTTAATTACGAGATCAAATGTTCAACAGAACTTGCACAAATTAAAAGGAACAAAGAAAATGAAGTTATGACTAAACAACAAGATCCCACTGTCACAACACAGGGAACTGTTTTCAATAGACCATGAAAAACCATAATGGAAAAGAATATGAAAAAGAGAATGTGTGTGTGTACATATACATTTATATATATAGATAGCATATTAAAAAGTAGAGACATTACTTTGCCAACAAAGGCCTGTCTAGTCAAGGCTATGGTTTTTACAGTAGTCATGTATGGATGTGAGATTAGGACTATAGAGAATCATGTATCATTGTGAGAGTTGGACTATAAAGAAATCTAAGCAGTGAAGAATTGATGCTTTTGAACTGTGGTGTTGGAGAAGACTCTTGAGAGTCCCTTGGACTGCAAGGAGATCCAACCAGTCCATCCTCAAGGAAATCAGTCCTGAATATTCACTGGAAGGACTGACGCTGAAGCTGAAACTCCAATACTTTGGCCACCTGATGTGAGGAACTGACTCATTGGGAAAGACCCTGATGCTGGGAAAGATTGAGCGCAGGAGAAGAAGGGGATGACAGAGGATGAGATGGTTGGATGGCATCAGCAACTCAATGGACATGAGTTTGAGTAAACCCCGGAAGTTGTTGATGGACAAGGAGGTTTGGCATGCTGCAGTCCATGGAGTTGCAAAGAGTCAGATACGACTGAGTGACTGAACTGAACTGATATATACATGTAAAAATGGAGACATTTTTCTCTGAAGGAAGAGGGTGAATTAATGTGAATGTAACTATTTAGGTGACTATTCAACTTAAGTGTGTACTCTGGTTAAGAAAATTTTTATCTTCATCAAAGCAGGAGTTCAGTTCAGTCGCTCAGTTGTGTCCAACTCTTTGCGACCCCATGAACCGCAGCACGCCAGGCTTCCCTGTCCATCACCAACTCCCAGAGTCCACCCAAACCCATGTCCATCAAAGCAACAAGAGACCAATTAAGAGTCTCATTCATTCATTCAAAAATCATTAAGGGATCAGTTTGTGCCAAGCACTAATCCAAGCCATGGGAATATATAAGCTGTTAAAACGTAAGGAGTCATTGACCAGCATGCAGAGCAGCATGTTTTGTTTCTTCTCTCCTTGAGACTGAGCCCCACCAGGGACCCAAACTCTAAGGGGATGCTTATCACGATTCCAGGCTGAATTAACCCCCAGCTACACTAAAGCTGAAACTGCAATACTTTGGCCACCTCATGCAATGAGTTGACTCACTGGAAAAGATTCTTGATGCTGGGAAAGGTTGGGGGCGGGAGGAGAAGGGGACGACAGAGAATGAGATGGCTGAATGGCATCACCGACTCTGTGGACATGAGTTTGAGTGAACTCCGGGAGTTGGTGATGGACAGGGAAGCCTGGCGTGCTGTGATCCATGGGGTCGCAGAGAGTCGGATACGACTGAGCGACTGAACCGAACTGAACTGAACCATAAAGAAGTTAACAGACCACCCACCAGGAGGGTGATGTATCCAAAGGTCTTCCTTTAAGTTAGGAAACAAGATTCTTCCACTAAACACTTTGAATACTATAAATTAAACCACTTCACAAACTGTCTACAGTGTTATAGTCTCTTTTCACTCATAAGTAGGATCATTTCTAAGAATGAGAGCTGGTGCTATGAGCAGTTGTATTAGGTTATCAAGCTTATACAAGCATGGTCCTGGGCAAACAAGGACATAACAGTCATACTACTTATAAGGCATTAAATTGGTTTTGATTTGTTGAAATGAACTTTTTTCTTCCCCTAAACCCAAACACACACACACACACACATACACACTCATGTACATACATTTGCAGACTGTCAATTTCAAAAACTGATTCAACCATGGTAGTTATATGAATCTGTGCAATTACTAAGCCTTTCTTATCCCAATTTACCTATCTGTCAAATGGGGTTAATAACACCCTCTATATGACAGAGTTCTGTGATAATTATAATTATAATTATAGAATTTTTAATTCAGGAAAAGTGTTTGGCATGTAAGTTTTACAAGTAACACATATTTATTATTATTTTAATCAAATATGTATTACTTTTAAAATGTACAAGTAATAATTAAATTTTATTTATTTAAAATAATTACTTTAATTATTGTTCAACATGGACTTTGGCCTTTTGAGGCGGCACTAGAGATTATCATAACATCCAGGATAGTGGTGATCCTAAAATCACTGGTCAGTAATAGACATTACCTTGTCTGTTCTCATCAAAAGACTTTTGGAAAATTCCAGATAGCTAAAAAAAAGTCTCAATTGCTTTATATTTTAAAAACTACATGCTGAGTATCTACTATGATAAGGTATTCTATCATACATTTGATAATATTGCCCCATTCAATTGTCACATACAAATTGGCACTTGCCATTTACCTCTATGAGAATTAAATTACCAGCTGCTGCAGCTGCTGACCTTCAACACCCCCTGAAAGGAGTTCAGGGTGGATATCAGGAAGGAGGCCCTCTGTGTTCTGAGGAAAACTGGTAGAACAAGTCTTCAGATAGTCAGATATTTTCAGGAGAAGATTTTATAAGCCCAGTTCTTGCTTGTATCTCCTCGTATCTAGAAAAGCACTAAAATTCTTCATGGTGATGTCTGTTTCTTATGACTAGCAGTAGTCTTCATGAGACTAACAGCAATCTTCTGCAAAAATGTGTGTACTTCACATTCACCAAAAGCGCATACATACTGACCTTCCCACTTGCCTCTCTGGAGCAGTTTCTCAGAGCTATCTGAAATGCTATCCCCTGGGCTATAGTCCTCATTTGTCCCAAATAAAACTTAACTCACAACTCTTACATTGTGCTTTTTTTTTTCCAGTCAGCACAATCTTCACCACATATCTATGGGACAAATGAAAGAAGATAACTAACCTGTCTAAGGTCAAAAATGTCATTGACTGGCCAGGAATTACACCTGGGTCTTTTAACTTGAAGTTATTCCTTTCAAACTGAGTTTTCCCTTTTTCCTCTTCCCTCACCATCAGACATACTCTGAGAATCTTTGGAACATAGAGTTTAGACACACGATTTGTTAGATAATCTGCAGGAGAAAGTACACTATCACATACAGACCTTGGAAAATGGTCCTACACACATAGAAAGGAATTTGACAGTATCTAATTTATATCCGCATTTATCCTTGGACTAGTCACATTTTTAGGAATCTACCTAAATAGATACTGAAAAACCGTTGAGAGAGACATACACTAAACAATTGCTTGTAGTCTACTTGCAGGAGCAAAAGACTGGAAAACATACCTTTAAGTGGACTCTGCATAACTATTCTGAGATAACCCTCCAAACTGGAAAGATAAACTAAAGAAAATGGTTACACATCAGGGAGGGAACAAACAAGATGGATGGGGCGAGATGGAGTCTAGATTTATCTGACTTTGGAACTATTAAAATGTTTATGAAATAAAACTTTAAAAATTGTCATGCCTTTAAAGAAAAAAAAATCACATAAAATAAATGAAGCTGTGATTAAAGAGCTAGTAGCTTAACTATAAAAGAATTTTTTCAAGTGAATCTTTTTTTAAAAATTTACTTTGACTGTAAATGCCTAGTTAGATGTTTAAAAAATACAAAATAATGACTAGGAATTAAAAAAAATAAGTTCAGTAATTATGTTGTATATGATAATATTAGTATTATTCTGAAACCACATATACAGACAAAGAGCATGACAGAGTCAATAAGTTATTAGGAATGAAAACTTTCAGTAGATGAGAAAATAAATACAATATAAAATATAAAAGGTTAAACATAGCTTCATAATCCTAAATGGACATACCAGCATGAACTCATGATATATTTTCTCTATCAAAAAATACATATTTCCGACATGGTCCACTACAAGACCTAAAATCTACCAACATATTAACAGTGAATTGCCCTCCAGTCCTAGAGTGTGTGAGTGTGCATGCCCAGTCACTCAGTTGTGTCCAACCCTTTGCAACACCTTAGTCTATAGCCCACAAGGCTTTTCTGTCCATGGAATTCTCCAGGTAAGAATACACTGTTGTGGATGCCATTTCCTACTCCAGGGGATCTTCCTGACCCAGTGATCAAATCCACATCTTTGTGTCTCCTGCACTGTCAGGTGGATTCTTTACCACTGCACCATGTGGGGAGGTCCATAGGCCTAGATGTGGCCTCTAAACATCATTCCCTAAGGATCAGAGTTCTTCAGTCAAATGACTGTTTCCAAGAGTAGGGCAGGAAATCAACAAGACAATTCTGCAACATCTTCAGATGCCAGAAATCACAGAAAATAGCAAAGGAAATTGAGCTGAAAAGACTAAAAAGATACGTCAAAGAAACTTCCACTAGACAGGAAGTGAAAGTGAAGTCACTCAGTCACGTCCGACTCGTTGAGACCCCATGGACTGTAGCCTACCAGACTCCTCCATCCATGGGATTTTTCAGGCAAGAATACTGGAGTGGGTTGCCATTTCCTTCTCCAGGAGATCTTCCTGACCCAGGGATGGAACCTGGGTTTCCTGCATTGTAGGCAGATGCTTTACTGTCTGAGCCACCAGGGAAGTCCCACTAGACAAGGGAGGAGCAATTTAAACACTGAAAAGGATAATTACAATAAACTGAAAGACATCAAATATGTTCAAAATCCATGAGTTCAAAAAGATATGTGGAATCTAAAAAAAGGGGTACAAATGAACATATTTACAAGACAGAAATGGAGTTACAGATGCAGAAAAAATACATGGTTACCAGGGGATTGACATATAAATAGTACCGTATATAAAATAGATAACAAATAAGGGTGGCACTAGTAGTAAAGAACCCATATGCCAATTCAGGTAGACATCAGAGACACGGGTTCAATCCCTCGATCGAGAAGATCCCTTGGAGGACGGCATGGCAGCCCACTCCAGTATTCTTCCTAGAGAATCCCATGGACAGAGAAGCCTACTGGGTTACCATCCATAGGGTGGGAAAAAGTCAGACACAATTGAAGCGACTTAGCATACATGCATGCAAGGACCACAGGGAACTCCACTCAATACTCTGTAATGGTCTATATGAGAAAAAGAGAATATATATGTGTATATATATAACTGATTTACTTTGCTGTACATCTAAAACTATAAATAACACAATACTGTAAATCAACTATGATCAATAAAAATTTTCAAGAAATACATAAAACAAACTGCCCACCACTTAAGGTTATTAATGAACCAACTAATTGATTTTTCCAGAAACTTGGAAAATAAAGAGAAAATATCGAGTATTTAATTGGTTTTCCTATGTGAACTCCACCTGGGTTTAAAAAAATAGTTACTGATGAAAAGCTTTTTTTTAACATAAGTATTCCAGTAAAATACATTAAAAAGGAACATTAGATTATCACTGACTACTTATGATACAAAATAATTATTGTTTACTTTTTAGTGTGTAATGATATTGGGATTATATTTTTTAAAAATAATCCTTGTTTTTTAGGGTTCTTACATATTTACAGATTACAGACATTCTTACATATTTGCAGATTATAGATTATATTAAATATGTTATTCGGGATTTCTTTCAAGAGAATCCAGTAAGGAAAGAGGATAGTCAGTAAGGTTTCAGACCGAAAAAAACCTAGGTGATGAGTAGTACTTATTTAAGTGACTAATGTTTACTAATATGAATCAACCTACAATGCAGGAGACTCGGGGTTCAATCCCTGGGTCAGGAAGATTCCCTGGAGGAGGGAATGGCTACCCACTCCAGTAATCTTGCCTGGAGAATTCCATGGACAGACGAGTCTGGTGGGATACAGTCCATGGGGTCACCAAGAATTGCGCACGACTAAGTGATTAACACAATGTATACTTGGGGAGCTCTATATATACATTTGTTATTTTTAATGTTTGAAATTTTCCATGATAAAACATTTTTTAAATATTGGAGGATTAAATCAGCTTATCCAGTGGGCTACAAAGTGAAGTTTTGCTTTGCTTTTGTGTCCCATTTGTTGCTATTTCAAGATCTTAACAATCAAAATTTCTTATTAAAGTCAATCCCCTTCCCCAAAACGACCCAATGTTTGTGTCTTTATTTTCCCCTCATTTTCCAATACAACGTCTACCCCTTCCCCAACATCAAAAGACCAGAATTTTGCCATAAGCACAGAATAGTTTAAAATTGCTTAGTGGTTTGAAGTGTGCAGGCTGGTAACTGCACTATAAGCCTTGACTAATCCATATTATAAAACAGCACCCTTCAAAAGAGCCCGGGAAGCTATCAGTTTTTCCTCAATCTGCACAAGCAACTGTCTGACCCACTTTTCTTCAGAGAGACCCATTCCACATTCAGGACCATGCACGTCATGGATATAAATCTAAAAGGAATGAAGCAGGCTATGAACAAGAGTTTTTTAAAAGCTGTACTTACAAGACACTACATTATGATTTATATCAAATGAATAAAAAGTGATTCAAAGTC
Organism: Moschus berezovskii; assembly: GCF_049115385.1. NCBI lineage: Eukaryota > Metazoa > Chordata > Mammalia > Artiodactyla > Moschidae > Moschus > Moschus berezovskii. The sequence continues at coordinate 74,202,483 of NC_142469.1, read as the reverse complement.
TTTGAATGCATAATAAAAATCATGCATTTCAGACCTACTAATTAATCTGTAGAAAATCTACACAGAAGAGCAAGAAAATGATGGTTTCTAGTAAAGTTCTGAAATATTCACGAATCTTTATTTTTCATCCCGATTCAGTACAGTCAAGTGATGCCCAAGGTGTATATAGGCAACGTACGTTGTTTCGTAATACAAACACAGTCCAGGCACTCCCCCAGAAAACTAAGGAATCGAATAAAATTTAACTAAGCTATGTCTGTCGTCATCTAAAGTGACTATGATGATTAAATTATCAAGAAGTTCAGAGGGAAACCAGTAAGATTCGTGAGAAATGTCTTTCTCATTGTGAAAACTTCATTAACTTTTTCATCTCTACAAAGGTACTTTGTTTCTTCCAAAGAAAAAGGCTTTTCACCGTGAGAAATTTGTAACTTGATCCTGCAGAATTTGTAAGGCACAGCATTTTTGCTTTAGAGGTATCCAGAAAGTTGAAAGATGGCCATGTTTTGAACAGAGAAAATGAGAAGCTTGGAGAAAAGGAAAGCAGAAGAGAGAGTTTACATCCAGACACCTGTTTATAATGATCTTCATGTTTAAACACATATGAATATGTCCTTAAGGACAGAGGTAAGTTTTTAAACATCTGGCAGGAATGAGGAAGCATTAGTCAAATAGCTTATACTAATACATAATAACTATAGCACAGCAAGAGCCTGAGCAGCTGATGAGCAGAAAAAGATCATGTCAGACTAAATATGAGAATTTGCTAGTAGTTCTGAATTGTCCCAGCATCACAGCAGGAAAGAAAGAAAACAAAACAAAACCATGTGTTTGTTGAACCATATCTGGAGCATGGGGAAATAAGGACTGAGAAGAAAGGAAAAGGTGGAACTTGCAAAGATAAGCACAATTTACAAAATGCAAGTAGTTGTGCCATGTGTCTATTATATTAATTCATTGTATACTTTTTCTATATTATCACTGGATATAAAATGATTAACAGAGGACAATGTTTAATAGGGTCTGATTACCATAATTTTCAGTTTAATGAAGGAAAAATAACTGTCAGTGGTACATATTAAATAAATGTCACAATTAATATTTTATTATGTGCACAAAATACTTACCTGTGTACTTGACCCAACCCAAATCCCTGAAATTCAGTTTCTTAAATAATTGGCAAGTGCAACCATTTGTCTCCACTCTTTCTGCTCATTGCAGACCATTATCATTTCTTGTCTGGTCCACTATACTATTTCCCTAAGCCCTTTTCTTGCTTCCCTATTGCCTTGACCTTCAAAGTATCCTTCAAAACTCATTTTTAAAAACTCAACTCTGAAGCTGTTGCTCCCTAAGTTAGAGTCCATCAATAAATTTCTATCACCAGATAATAAAATCCAAGCTCCTTAGCATCACGCTCTTTCATCTTCCTCACCATCCTCTCCTTCTATCATTCTTTCACAATAAAGTGATTACTGACCACACTGCCTGCCTATGCATATTAGAATACTCCCAGTTCCTCAAACCTGGAAACATTCACTTTTTCATTCTCCAGGAAAAGCACATGAATTTTCAGGAAACTCAGAGTCAGCAGCATCTGACAGACCAATGGGAAAATGCTCAATCCATTACTAATCCAAAAGGTAAATGAAGACCGCAATAACATTTTCACTGATAAAACTGACAAAAATTAAACCGTATGCAACATTCTACTTCTTGATATATTCACTCAATATTATATTTTTGAGAATGATACATAACAGAAGCAAAAGATATTAAGAAGAGGTGGCAAGAATACACAGAACGTACAAAGGAGGTCTTCATGACCCAGATAACCACAATGGTGTAATCACTCAACTAGAGCCAGACATCCTAAATGTGAAGCCAAGTGGGCCTTAGGAAGCATTAATATGGACAAATATGACAGATTCCATCTGAGCTATTTAAAATACTAAAAGATGATGCTGTGAAAGTGCTGCATTCAATATGCCAGCACATTTGGAAAACTCAACAGTGGCCACAGGACTGGAAAAGGCCAGTATTCACTTCAGTCCTAAAGAAGGACAATGCCAAAGCATGATCAAACTACTGAACAATTGCACTCATTTCACAAGCTAGCAAGGTCATGCTCAAAATCTTTCAAGTTAGGCTTCAACAGTACATGAACCAAGAACTTCCAGAGGTACAAGCTGGATTTAGAAAAGGCAGAGGAACAAGAGATCAAATTGCCAACATCCATTGGATCATAGAAAAAGCAAGGGAATTCCAGGAAAATATCTACTTCTGCTTCATTGACTACTCTAAAGCCTTTGACCATGTGGATCACAACAAACTGTGGAAAATTCTTAAAGAGATAGGAATACCAAACCACTTTACCTGCCTCCTGAGAAACCTATATGCAGGTCAAAAAGCAACAGTCAGAACCAGACATGGAAAAACAGGCTAGTTTAAAATTGAGAAAGGAGTACGTCAAGGCTGTATACTGTCACCCTGCTTATTTAACTTATATGCAGAGTATATCACGTGAATGCCAGACTGGATGAAGCAAAAGCTAAAATCAAGATTGCTGGGAGAAATATCAATAACCTCAGATACGCAGTTGACACCACCCTCATAGCAGAAAGCAAAGAGGAATTAAAAGGCCTCTTGATGATGAAAGAGGAGAGTGAAAAAGCTGGCTTAAAACTCAACATTCAAAAAACTAAGATCACAGCATCCAGTCCAATCACTTCATGGCAAATAGATGGGGAAACAATGGAAACAGTGACAGACTTTATTTCCTTGGTCTCCAAAATCACTGCAGATGGTGACTGCGGGCACGAATTAAACCTCTTGTTCTTTGGCAGAAAAGTTATAACAAACCTAGAAAGCATATTAGAAAACAGACATTACTTTGCCAACAAAGGTCTGTAGAGCCAAAGCTACTGTTTTTCCAGTAGTCATGTACAGATCTGAGAGTTGGACCATAAACAAATCTGAGTCCTGAAGAATTGATGCTTTCAAACTGTAGTGCTGGAGAAGACTCTTGAGAGTCCCATGGACAGCAAGATCAATCCAATCAATCCTAAAGGAAATCAACCCTGAATATTCATTGGAAGGACTGATGCTGAAGCTGAAGCTTCAGTACGTTGTCCACCTGATGCAAAGAACTGACTCACTAGAAATGATTCTGATGTTGGGAAAGACAGAGGGCAGGAGGAGAAGGGGTTGACAGAGGTTGAGATGGTTGGATGGAATCACTGACTCAACGGCCATGAGTCTGAGCGAGCTCCAGGAGATAGTGAAGGTCAGGGAAGCCTGGAGTGCTACAGTTTATGGGGTCACAAAGAGTGGGACACAACTGAGTGACTGAACAACAACAATATATGTGCATAATATTGAAATAAAATTGTAAATGGTAAGTTGTGGAATGTACAAAATCATTTTAAAACCTGTAAAAATATAAATGTATGATATTTACTATGTTTACATAATACATATGTAAAGGTATTTTTAGTGCAATGGAAAATCTCCACAAACTCATGATGGGGTTTTCCTGTAAGGGAGGCAGAAAAGGAGTCGGATTTAGGATAGAGATAGAGATTAGTTGTGTTTTGATTCTTTTGTAAGAAAAAAAGAAACATGACATGTTAAGACTTATTTCTAAGAAGAATGTATTTCTTTTTCCTGTATTATTAAAATTTCTCAGTAAAAAAAATGAAGAAACAAAGAAAACACAGTTAATATCTGCAAAGAGCAAGGCAGTGAAGAACACAATCAAGGAAAAGCACAATTCTGAAAATGTGTGACTAATGCTAAGCTTCCCTGGTGGCTCAGAGGTTAAAGTGTCTCCCTCCAGTGCGGGAGACCGGGGTTCGATCCCTGGGTCGGGAAGATCCCCTGGAGAAGGAAACGGTAACCCACGCCAGTATTCTTGCCTGGAGAATCCCATGGACGGAGAAGCCTGGTAGGCTACAGTCCACGGGGTCGCAAAGAGTCGGACACGACTGAGCGACGGAACGGAACGGAACGGAATGCTAAGCTAGAGGGCTAGAAGGAGCTGTGAGAACAGAGAAGGTAGCTATCTAATTGACCAAGAATTCCAGGACAGCTTCCAGATGCTGCTGCTGCTGCTGTCACTTCAGTCGTGTCCGACTCTGTGTGACCCCATAGAAGGAAGCCCACCAGGCTCCCCCGTCCCTGGGATTCTCCAGGCAAGAACACTGGAGTGGGTTGCCATTTCCTTCTCCAATGTGTGAAAGTGAAAAGTGAAAGTGAAGTCGCTCAGTCGTGTCTGACCCCTAGCGACCCCATGGACTGCAGCCCACCAGGCTCCTCCATCCATGGGATTTTCCAGGCAAGAGTACTGGAGTGGCTTGCCATTGCCTTCTCCGAGCTTCCAGATGAGTCACTACAAACTTAAATATAAGATGAATAGAAGTTGAAGAACTGGGAGATGGGGGTTGTGTTTCTGCACTGAAGGCGGTCCAAATAGCATCTACAAACTAAAGACTGCAAGAAAGAACAGGATATTTTGGAGGAACCTGAAGTCATTTTTAATGTCAGGTTCAGATAGTGTGTAGACAGGTAAAGAGAGTTGAGGCTAGAAAAGCAAACAAGGATGAGATCCTGAAAGGAAATATATCCAATTCAGGAATCTGAACTGTATTCTGACAAATGAAGAGCAGCCATAGCCTTTTGATCAGAGGAATGATAACACTAGGTGTAGGTGATAGATCACTGCAGGGAGACTGAACATGACTTGCACTGGCAGAGGAACAACAGGGCAAAGGGAGGAGAATCAACAAGTATTAAGGAACTGAAAACTACAGAACTAAATTACATGTGACTGGATGGGGCAGAAAGAAAGAAAAGATGACGCCAGACCCTGGCTTAGGCATCTGAATAAATGAGATTTCCTTTACCAAACGTGGAATACGGGAAAGAGCATGGAGCTTGGTTTGGGGAAAGTGTTGATCACGACTATAAACTGGAAAAATAAGAACTAAGACTATCTGAATACTATATTTTATCCAATCCTACATTTGTTCAATGATTGGTATCCCAGATGATTTATTTTCACATTATTAGTCCTGGTCTAAAGAAATCTTAAGATATACACATTAAAATTAAATCTGCTTTTGTTGTTGTTGAAAGTCCTCAAGCAGCAAGAAAAAAAATATATCTACTCCAACTTTCTAAAACAGACACACAGTTCACTAACTATTTGTGGAGGAAATATCAGAATAACAATCATGATATTTCAGCTGGTAGAAATATTTTTATATAAAAGTTTCATTATCTCTCTGGCACCATGGAAAAATAAGCTTACTTATTTATAGATGTGAAATTCTTTTAACAGATATGTGGACAGCTTGATAAACACAAATTTCCTAAACTTAACCTAATATGACCCATTATTCCATGAGAAATGTCCCTCAAAAAAAAAAGTGAATGGATTTTTTTGGTTACAAAGAAAATGAAATACCAAAGAGAACCTCTTTAATCAATATGAAAGTCTAGAACCTGGCATGTTATTCATGTACGTGAAGTATTGTCATTTCAAGCAGGCTATCGTGCAGGAAGTCTGTGGATCTACAGGTCAAACAACAAAACATTTTATAACAAACAACAAATGTTACTGTATATGACATCAATCTAGGAAAGAAAAATAACTACTTTTCCCTTGCACTATTCTAATATATGACATCAAAAATGACTATTTGATATCAATTCATAAAACGTTTTCCCTAATAGCAGACAGACTTTTCACTGTTTTATTCCATAACAGCAGCAACAGCCTGTATTTATTAGGACCAGCCATGACTCTGAAAATCCAATTCATTTCCTCTTCCTATCGTTTTATTATCATATCAGTTACATTGAAAGTTTTTGCAAGCCATGACTGAGCTACTCTATCCCTTATGATCTGAACATGTGTTTGCTTTCTAGGGCATTCCATATCCAAAATAAAACCCCCACAGTTACAAAGGGAATCCTCCACATATCTACATTTTAATATTTAGACCTTTCAACTATCTCTGTGGAGATTACCTGTGAGGTAGAAAAAGTGGTGCTCTCCAAATATCCCATTTGCTTTTCCATGTCACTCAGATACCTTGAATAAGGTGAGGTCATGTGCTGGGATTCTGGCCAGTGACCTACAGGTATAAGTGATACTGGTCATCCTGGCCAAGAAAGGAGGACATGCATGGGACCCTCCAAGTGTCCCTACATCAGTCAAGGTGTCTAGCAATTGTCCATTCAGTGGAGCACCCATTAGTTTCAGTCCTAATGTGACCACACTGGCCAGAGCTCCTCTTTCTACCTCCCTAGTAATCCAAGTTGGACCAGTAATGAGAGAGAGAGAGAGAGATAAAACCCTTGCTGTATTCAGTGACTAAAATTGAGGGATTGCTTATTATAGGAGAATAATTTTGATTAGCATGAACAAATAGAGCAACCCCCCTAATGTCAAATGTGCCACCATCTCAACTGTTTCCCTTGCTATCATGGGGAAAAGGTGGATATTTTAAAAAATTAACCACAATTCCATATTTTAAAAAATCTATTTTGAAAAGAAACTATAGGGCTATAATTTTCAATAGTGACTTTACATTTACTTTGAGGATAATATTACACAGAACTCCTATTTCTGAAGACTTTGATGACAAGAAAGGGCACATTATCTTGCATGATCTATTATCAAAGGGCTAAAGTATATAAATAGTTTCATCCACTTAATGACTATTTTTTGAGCCCCTTATTGTGCCAGGCACTGTTTTAATGCACCACACAGAGGAAACTGAGCAAAATCAACTGCAGCCCCTGCTCTTGTTATTCCCTATCAAGCTAAAGAGACAAGTATTAATAACACAGTTGTACAGGCATCTATAAAACTGTGTCATGGCCTAGAGTCTTGTTTGCCAAATATTCCCAGCTTTCAACTTTCTGAGCATATGGATAGTAAGGCTGTATATCCTGGCTCACTATGGGTAAGTAAGGGCCATTTAACTAGTTCTGGCCAATGCACCGTGAGAAGCAATATGAGTCACTTCCTGGCTAAGCGTTTAATTGCTCCAGATCCAGCTCTATCTTTCACATGGCCACCTGCAACACTGAGATGATGACAGCTCCACTAGTGACTAAGATTAATAGAGCCCGGGGCTGACTACAATGAACATTGCAAGGGACCAAAAAAAAAAAAAAAGTTGGTTGCTTACAACCACTGAGATTTTAGGGTTGTTTGTTTTTGCAGCATAACCTAGGCCATCCTGAGTAATAAATGTCTTCTCTACATTGTGCCCAGTGTTCTAACTCCAAAATATCTTTATTATGCTATGTGATTTTTACAAGCATTTTATTAACTGGACACTTGAGCATAAAAAGTTTTGTGAAATTACTCTAAAAAGTTAGTACTATAATTATAAGGACAACTCAAACTCATTTTTTAAAAGTCCTGTTAGTTTTACCAGGCTTCCTCCGAACACTACATCATTCTCTACAGCACGAGCACTGAACTCAATACTTTTCAAGTACAGAGTCTGCTATCTATGGACACCACAGGTGCTGTCTAACAGACAAACTGGAGCACAGCCTCATAACATAGTTTGTTCTTGTGAGAGGCAAGTTAATGCATGCTTTGAACAAGTTCACCTCCCAAGTGATTTTTGCTTTTCAAGAAAACTTAACATTTTTTTAGTATTCATTCCCTCTAGTAATCCAGTTTCTGGCATTTCACTTTGTCTCTTATGTTCTTTCTCTTGACAGATGAATCAAGTTGCCACTTTCTTCTTGCAAGATGAGTTCAAAGGAAAATCAAAGGAGTCCAACATTTTTTTCTTAAACCAATTTCCCACATATAAAATACATTTATGCTTGCTGACTATGCACTGTTAATGTGCCCCCAAATGTCCCTGGGCCAGTTCCAGTGGAGAAACTTGGAAATAAGGCAAGAACTTTACCCAGTTAGGAAATATGCAAGATACTGCCCTTGAAGTTTTATTGAAACACAGCCACACCAACTCACACACCTGTTGTCTATGGCTGCTTCTCCCTCACAAAAGTTGAATAACTGCAACAATGTTTATTATCTGACCCTACACAAAGTAAGCTTGTCACAGTTTAGTCCAGTTCACTTTCTCAGTCCTGTCTGACTCTTTGCTATCCCATCAATCACAGCACACCAGGCCTCCCTATCCATCACCAGCTCCCGGAATTCACTCAAACTCACCTCCATCGAGTCGGTGATACCATCCAGCCATCTCATTCTCTGTCATCCCCTTCTCCTCCCACCCCCAATCCCTCCCAGCATCAGACTCTTTTCCAGTGAGTCAACTCGTCGCATGAGGTGGCCAAAGTATTGGAGCTTCAGCTTTAGCATCAGTCCTTCCAATGAACACCCAGGACTGATCTCCTTTAGAATGGACTGGTTGGATCTCCTTGCAGTACAAGGGACTCTCAAGAGTCTTCTCCAACACCACAGTTCAAAAGCATCAATTCTTCGGCGATCAGCTTTCTTCACAGTCCAACTCTCACATCCATACATGACCACTGGAAAAACCATAGCCTTGACTAGACGGACCTTGGTTGGCAAAGTAATGTCTCTGCTTTTTAACATGCTATCTAGGTTGGTCATAACTTTCCTTCCAAGGAGTAAATGTCTTTTAATTTCATGGCTGCAATCAGCATCTGCAGTGATTTTGGAGCCCCAAAAACTAAAGTCTGACACTGCTTCCCGATCTATTTCCCATGAAGTGATGGGACCAGATGCCATGATCTTCGTTTTCTGAATGCTGAGCTTTAAGTCAACTTTTTCACTCTCCTCTTTCACTTTCATCAAGAGGCTTTTAAGTTCCTCTTCACATTCTGCCATAAGGGTGGTGTCATCTGCATATCTGAGGTTATTGATATTTCTCCCGGCAATCTTGATTCCAGCTGGTGCTTCTTCCAGCCCAGTGTTCCTCATGATGTACTCTGCATACAAGTTAAATAAGCAGGGTGACAATATACAACCTTGACGTACTCCTTTTCTTATTTGGAACCAGTCCATTGTTTCATGTCCAGTTCTAACTGTTGCTTCCTGACCTGCATACAGGTTTCTCAAGAAGCAAGTCAGGTGGTCTGGTATTCCCATCTCTTTTAGAATTTTCCACAATTTGTTGTGATCCACACAGTCAAAGGCTTTGGCATAGTCAATGAAGCAGAAATAGATGTTTTTCTGGAACTCTCTTGCTTTTTCCATGATCCAGCGGATGCTGGCAATTTGATCTCTGGTTCCTCTGCCTTTTCTAAAGCCAGCTTGTCTACCCCAACCTAAATGGTCAATATTATTTAATTAGGATAATGAACAAAATCCTTAACGTTATCTTTAAAACGTCTCTCCCTTCCCCAACCCATTGTCTCAATTTGTTTCCCTAGTTTCTACTCACACTCAAGATTCACTTTCTCAGAGAAGTGACATGACTGTTGCCTGTCCTGAAGATCATATTCTTTGGTGACACACTCTGGAGAACCCCCATGCTCATCGTACCTCATGTTGAATTATACTTCTGTTAGCTTGAGTACTTGGTTATAGTCTGTTTCTCCCATAGGCTTCAAAGTTCTTTAAAGAAAGAAGAGGTCTGGTTTTAGTTCAATGTCTGTGCTTAAGACACAGAATAGGTGCTCCGAAAAGTAACTGCTGAAAGAATACTTGGATTCTTGGGATACACAGATTTATTTGAAGTTTCAACTATCTACAAGCAATTCCAATTATCTATTACAAATATTCACTGGCAGTTCCTCTCAGGCCCTACTTTGAATCTCAAAATTGTTTAGTTAATGTGTGAATTCATTAGCTAGTCAGGGAAGCTGCTGGCACCCAGGACACTTTTCCTATTGCAGACTTGCTACTCTATACTCATCTTCCCTCAGAGAGTAAATCAGGAAATAACTTTTAATGGGTTCTTTTTAAAAGAGAAGTTCCCCTTAGAAGAAAGTCAATTGATAGTGGTAAAGGTCCTTAACTAGAATAGACACATTTGGGATTTATGTAAAAGTAAAACATTGATTTTATAGTATTTCCAGTCTGGAGAGGGAGTAAATAAAACATATTCTCTGAGCCAAACAAGAAATTTTTTTTAAGTCTTGAAATTGTTTCAATAGTTTTCCTTTGCTATAAGACTGTTTATCTACATAGTGGTAAAACTAGAGAGAAGTTGAAAATAAATTAATTGTGAGAAGTGAGGACACGGTCAGAAAATGGTTGTCTCAATGGAAACCTAAATCAGGTGAAATGTAAAGTATACGTAATCATTCCTCTGAAGCAACAGAAGCTGAAAGTAATACTGAAGCCAATGAACCAATGCCTACTGTAAGTATTAATAAAATTTAGTTCACATAGTTTGAGAATCTTTCTCTCTCAAAAAAAGAAAAATAAATAAATAAGGAGAGGCTGAAACGTGATCATGTAGACTTGTGAAGTTTTTTCTAACCAAAGGTAATCATACAGGAAAAGGTTATAGGCTAAAAAGGCATTCATCACAGATATCATCAGAATAAAATACATCTCTGAACATATCCAAAGAGGAGAGATAACCAAATTATGCCTTCTATTTGGTAGCACATAGTAGTTTTGAACTATTATACTAGGAATCCCAGTTTGGGGTTATAGAAATAATAACATGTCCAAATACTGGCACTGGCTCACAGGCTACTATATGGATTAGTTTCATAAGTTATATATTGGAAGACTATCTTGCAATACAACCATGAACCTAAAACTTAGAATTTCTTGGGATTCATATGTACCAAAATGACACTTACAGATTTGAAGGCCCCACAACACATTTCTCATGAATGCAAACAGCATTCACATTATATATTCTTCATCAGTGAGATACTGCTGTAAAATAGGCTGAAAAATGGAAGTAAAATAATTTCTTTTGTTATGATGCTTCTCTCAAAGAGAAAAATCAAGATGCAGATTATATCCTCAAGCAAAGCATCTTCCTCTTCCACGTTGATGTCTTTCACAGTGCTACTATCATGCCTCCTTTCACCTTACAAATTTGTCCTGGGCAACATCTCCCATTCCCCTGGGCTCCCATGACTATATGTTGAAATTTCCCAAATCATTATCACCAGTTAGAGTTCTCCTGTGAGCTTTGACTTTGTTCAACTAACACTTAAATACTTGCCTGTGAGTATCTATCAGGCACTGAAAATAAAAAGGAAAAAAATCCCAAGTGGAAACTCTTGTTTCCTCTTGAAATCTTTCTGTGTTTCTTTTAACCAACTTAGACATTTAAGTGTCATGCCTAACCCCTTCTTTCTCATATTCTACAGCTAATCAGTTACCAAGTTTCTTTGAGTCAAACTACTAAAAAACAATCTGCCAGTCCATCCATGCCTGCCCATCTCCTTCATCACCATCATAGTTTGGGTCACTATCACCAATTCCTTCAATTACCTCAACAACCTCCTAGTGGATTTTCCCATCCTGATCCCTCTGACTCAGTTTCCTCACTACCATCAGAGGGATTTCCTGAATCTCTTTATCAAGAGTTTTACAAAGTAGTTCATGATCAGATTCTTTCATATAATTCCACTTCTTCCCTCCGATCCCCGCTCCTCCTCCTTCTCCATCATTGTCCCCACACTTAAATTTCAACCATTCCAAACTACTCTCTGTTTTGGGAAAAGTTAGACACTTTCTCACCAAGGGCTCTCCTCACAATATAAAGTGCTAAATGATTTGCCTGAAACACTCTGCCCCATCCTCCCATCCCCAACCTCACTGCAAGTTCTGCTTACTTGAAATTCTCCAGTTTATCCTTAAAAATCTCAGATTAGTTGTACTTCCTCTGGGAAATCTTCTAAAAACGTATTATTCTCCTGTCATATGTTTCTACAACATCTTGTTTCATTTATGGCTGTACTTTGCTCACCATATGCTGTTTACTTTAAAAATTGTCTCAGTAGATTGCATCATGGAGCAGACAGAATTCCTATTTGATTAATTTTTATATTCTAATTTAATAAAAAAAAGATTTAGTCCATAAGAATGACTTGATAAATATATACTGTGTGAATGAACAGATAGATAGATGGACGAATGGAATGGATCAATGGATGAGTAAATGAATCAGTGAATCCATAGGTTCATTTCCAGTAGCTCTAATTGACTTATTCTGCAACTATTTCTCTGAAAATCAATGATGTCAAGCATAACGCTTCTCAAACATTTCTGCATTAATACTATTGGCAGAAGAGTCTGAATAAGTACCTCAGAAAATTTATTAAGTTGGAGGGTTATCTGAAAATTGCATATGAGTGTAGAATTACATACCATAATATGTTTGAACATAGCTTAATATAAAAATTTTTATATTTTTCTTACCCCACGCATGCATGCATGCTAATTGGCTTCAGTCATGTCTGACTCTGCGACTTTATGGACTGTAGACCTCCAGGCTCCTCTGCCCATGGGATTCTCCAGGCAAGAATACTGGAGTGGGTTGCCATGCCCTCCTCCAGGGGATCTTCCCCACTCAGGGACAGAATTCACAGTTTGTATATCTTCTGCATTGGCAGGGTTCTTTCCCATTTGAGCCACCTGGGAAGCCCCAACCCTGTACTTAAAGGGTCCTTTGTCTCAGAGATCCTTTCAGCTCTTGCCATTTGAAGCTTCTTTCATGAGTCAAAAAGGCTGTTTCCATTCTTCCTCCACCCAAACCTTCATTCTCCCTCCTTCAGCTTCTAATTCCCATGAACCAACCCAGCAAACTCTTATAATTAATACTATCTAGAAACAATTGGAGAAGGAAATGGTAACCCACTCCAGTGTTCTTGCCTGGAGAATCCCAGGGACGGGGGAGCCTGGTGGGCTGCCGTCTATAGGGTCGCACAGAGTCAGACATGACTGAAGTGTTTTAGCAGCAGCAGCAGCAGCAGAGACAATTAAGCAAATATCAAATCATTTAGCTAGAGAAGCATATAGTGAGATGGAGGATTTTAAAACATGCCATAAATACTGTTGTGCTTTCAATATTTGTAGTCACCAGAATAGTTTTTAAAGGTGTTCTGAAAGAAAGAAAAAGGCACAAAATACTGTAATTCAAATTAGGATTCTATTTTTTAAATAACTTCATTGTTATTTTTGATTCAAGAATTATAAAGTGCTGCTGAGAGAAGAAAAATTATAAAAATGTCAAGCTCTATTATTATCAGTGTCCTTCTCTGTACGGCTATGTCTTTGAGCCAAAGCCAGAGGTAGGAACACTGCACAATAAAGAAATCATGAATCCTGCTCTCAAATGAGCTCTAATGTCCTGGGCTCATTAGCACACAAGCCAAGCTATGAAGAGATCTGTAACGTCTTACAAGGACTTTGATTTAGGATAACCCCACATAAAAATGACTTCAGCTATTAGGGCAGCAATTGTTGAATCACCAGTCTTTTTTTTTTTCTACTGCAATAGTAACTTACTAGTAACCACCTTTAAATTAATAAGCTAGTTGATTACATTGTATCCATTATTTTTTAATGTATTCTCAACTCTTGTTCTCAGTTGAAATTTTGTATCTCAACAATGAAAGTATATTAATACTAAAGAAATCATTACAAAAGACACAGAGAGATAGACAAGAGGCACAGAGATCATTTGGAATGAGCTATTCTCGAAGTATCACTAAAATCATCTCATTATTAATATTTTTACCTTTGCAATGAATTTTATGGATGCTCCAATATATCAATAAACCATCCTTTTTGATGTTAATTCAGCATAAAGATTTACTTTTCAATGATAAGGTGAGGGAAGTGCCCTATGACACAAAATTTGAGAAGGCAGATGCCCGAGGCATCTTATCCACCTCACCTTGGTAACAGTCTTTGCCAATAAAGCCTCCAAAAGAATCAACAGTGGCCCCAAATACCCAGTATTGAAAGAATAAAGTTTTTATTCACTTAAAGTAATAAATGGCATTCATTGAACATTTACTATGTACCAGGCATTCTCTTGAATGCTTCACATGGATTACTGCTTTAATACAACAAACTGGAGGCAGACATAATAAACCCATACATTATAGATGGAATCTGAGGTTCAGCATAGTTCAGTAGCTCACATAAAGTTATACAGCAAGAGATAAGCCAAGGTCTAAGTAAAATGTTCTTAACCAATAAGCCATCCGACCTATAAGGAAGGGAATGATATGGCTCTTTTACAAAGCAAATTTTTTTTAACCTCTCATTTCTTCAAAATGCATAAAGGAACAGTAACTAATGTTTAATATAGTATTATAGTATTATCAATTAGAAGCCTTGACAAACCTGCATTAATGGAAACTGCCCAGCAGGCTGGACTCATCTCTTACACCTAATACTTTATGTTCCCAATACTCTATGAATTTCCCCAGCACAGGAAATTCCACTGATGCCATACCCAAACACTTAGCCAGGCCTGAGTACTCCTCTCCTAGCTGCAGCAAGGGTTGACTGCTAGTGGCTTGAGGCTGCGCCCATTCCAGAGACCTGTGCTCTGTGGGCGAGAGTCACCTGGCCTGTGACACCCAGAGAGGTACAGCACTTGCATTAACCCCATCCCCTGTCTTGCACCCAGTGGTTGACCGACATGGAGTATAAAACCCTGACAACCCCTTCCTTAATAAGGAAACCCTTTCTGTGATGCAATTCTCTCCCCAGACCACACCGTGGGACAGGCTGAGGCTGAGTGTCCTGTTCAGATCAGTTCAGTTCAGTTGCTCAGTCGTGTCCGACTCTCCGCGACCCCATGAATCACAGCACGCCAGGCCTCCCTATCCATCACCAACACCCGGAGTACACTCAAACTCATGTCACAGTTGTGGACACTCATTTATTTTCCTATCTATAATTATGCAGCTGACCTTTGAACAACACCACAGTTAGGGGCACCAAAAATCCATGTATAACTTTAGAGTTGTCCCTTCATAGCCAGAGTTCCTAGCTAGCTTCAGTGCTGCACTTGTGGATTCAACCAGCCAAGGATCATGCACTGCTATATGAATGATCCTTGAAAGCAGGGGTGTGAGCAGTGAGGGTCCATTTACAGGAGGAGCTTCTTTTTCAGCAGTAAAGACTACAGTACTACACAGTCCACGGGCTGACTGAATCCCATGACACAGAGGACCCTCAGATAAGGAGGGCTAACTGTAAGTTATATGTGGATTTTCAACTGTTTTGGAGATCTGTACCCCTAACCCCACCAACTCATTGTTCAAGGATCAGTAGCATGTACTTATTGAAAAAAAAAATGGGAGTATAAGTGGACCTGCACAGCTCAAATCCATGTCATTCAAGAGTCAATTGTACACTTTCTTAAGGGTAGGTAACCTATTTCATTTACACCTACAATTCTAAGCACATAAAATACGTTGATAAATGCCTGCTCAGTTCTGTTCTGTTCAGTCGCTCAGTCGTGTCCGATTCTCTGCGACCCCGTGGACTGTAGCCTACCAGGCTTCTCCGTCCATGGGATTCTCCAGGCAAGAATACTGGAGTGGGTTACCATTTCCTTCTCCAGGGGATCTTCCCGACCCAGGGATCGAACCCGGGTCTCCTGCATTGGAAGCAGATGCGTTAACCTCTGAGCCACCAGGGAAATGCCTACTAAAGTATAATGTGTTGAATTTCAAGCTAACAATAGAAGTATCATGTTAAATCTAACATACAGGAAACAAAATGCTGTAAAATGCTTTGTCCATACAAGAAAGTTAAGTACTTTTTTCTTTTAGTCTTCACTATGCCTTTCCAGTACCAGGTGAAGGGCAAAGGAGATGGGCTCCTCCTGATAGCAAAAGCTCTGGGCACCCAAACTGTCCTGAGTCAACAGGAAGGCTAGAAGAGAGGATACCATGGTTAGAAAATGATAGGAGTAATGTGGACTCCTATTCAGACCTTCCCACACAGTCATTAATAAAACCAGCCCTTCAGTACATGCAAAAGAAAGCTAGCAACTCTCACAAGAGACGCTTTAGCTACCTGTTTTCATAGTTGTACACTTGTGTGTGATCAGTCGCTCAATCACATCTGACTCTTTGTGACCCCACGGACTGTAGTCTACCAGGCTCCTCTGTCCATGGAACTTCCCAGGAAAGAATATGTGAGTGGGTTGCCATTTCCTTCCCCAGGGGATCTTTCTGACCAAGGAATCGGACCCAAATCTCCTGTGTCTCTTGCTTTGGCAGGTGAATTCTTTACCACTGAGCCACCTGGCTACAGTCATTCTAAATTATAACTTAATTCATTTCACCAAAAGATAGCTAGCTAGTATAGATAAAATCACATGGATTGATCAACTTAGTGATGACAATTGTAATTAATCATCCATCATATTTTAAGAACAAGTATCCTAACAAGTAAAGAGAAATAAATTATCAGAATAAGACAGAATATGATTTCTAACAACTCAATTTTTTATCATGAATGCAAGTTTGTTAATGTTCAGGAATGAATTTTAGAGAAAAGCTGTTTGAATAATTTTTAATATGCTATTTTTCTTAATTAAAGTGTGTTTATATCAGTTGAACCTTTGAACCTTATGCAATTTCAGTTATAAGCCCTAAATAAGCCATCTTCTTAACTGTACCCATAGGCGGCTGGTAAAATCAAATGCAGCTGCAAAAACTCATACAGATTCTTAACACTGGTAGGTCATGCAATATAGAAGAGAACTATTTAAAGTGACAGTATATTTGAAGGCTCTTCACACTTTAATTTCCACCTTTACTTCCTGAATTCAAATTCTGTGATATTCTATCCAGAAGGAAATTTTTTAAAATACCTTGTAGCATAATGAAAGTCACCATAAGTTTGCATTCTTTCAAGTACTGATTATTAAAGAAAACAAAAAGACCTGTGACTAAAATATGATGTGCCACTAGAAGATTATTTCAATTTTCCTAAGAATTAAACTTGGTAATTTGCAATCATAATAATACCAGTGATTTATAGCTTATAATTTATACATTTTAAAGAAAATGGCATCATACTTTTCCCCAAAAAAACAGATTCTTTATTTCACTCAAGGTATTTAATTCTGAAATAAAAATTATTTCTAGTAATTTTCTATCCAGATTCTCAACATTTATTATCTCTTTCTGGACTTCAAAATAACTGCATACCAGTTGTAATTGTATTTGGTGTTGATCTTCATCCAGCTTTAGACCTGAGCCCACCTCTGTGGGAACACCAATGTGATGCCTTCCACTTATAGAGCACTTGTGATTTTCCTTGTCTATACAAATAATAAAACTTTTACAATGGCTTCTGTAAACAGAATGTTAATTTTCATTAAAATAAAAAATAGTAAGCCAAGTATTCAAAAACTACACAGTAAGCTGCAATATAATAACTAAAATATATTCTCAAAGAACTGGTTTTAGAAATTGGAATACCACTGACAAACTAAAGATTTCAAAAGTTCTGTTAAATTGCACAAATGTGATTATTTTAAAAAGTTACTGCATATTGTAGAGACCAAAGACAAAACTGTTAAAAAATAAATAAAAGATCTCCCTTCGTCATTTTCCCTATAGTTGCATTAACCCTGTTCAACCAGGTTTCCCTCGTAGCTCAGTCGGTAAAGAGTCTTACTGCAATGCAGGAGACCTGGGTTCGATCCCTGGGTCGGGAGGATCCCTGGAGAAGGAAATGGCAACCCACTCCAGTAATCTTGCCTGGAGAATCCCATGGGCAGAGGAGCCTAGCAGGCCCCAGCCTGTGGGGTTGCAAGAGTTGGACACAACTGAGCAACTAATCACACACAGCACTGTTCAACCGTCCAAGGTGTGAGCCAGAACTAACAGTTGTAGTCGATCCCAAATTTTGTCTGCTCAGTTATCTTGGCCTGTAACAAATAACAGCAATGAAGTAAGAAGCCCTAGTGATCTCCTTCAGAGTGGGAATAACAGAAACTGAACTTGGCAAAGCCTCCCATGGAGTCTTTAACTACAAGTATTGCCTGCTTCTAACTCTTTCATCTCCCTATAACATGATTTCCAGAGAGCAGGCAAAGTAACACAGTATTAAACAAGTACAGTTTCAAAACCTTCTATTGGTTTCCCATGTACTTATAACAAGACTCAAAGCCCCACCATTTAAAAAACCCTACAATATCGATCTGACCCCTGCAAGTTTTATAACTGTACCTCTTAACCATCCGTGCCAAGACTCTAAGTATTATAGCTTTTATGGCTTTGTTTCTGTTCATCCCACATGAAACATTCTTTCACATCTTAGGATCTCTGAATCTTCCGTTCATGCAAAACCACCTGCACCTTAGATTTCTCATAGCTGGAAAATCCTTTAATTGAACTTCAGCTAATCTATTGCCTCTTTTAGCAAAGCCTTTCTTGACCACCCAAACTGATTCCCACCCCATGAACTATCACAACACCTGTGCAATTTTCTTCCCACTCCTTATCAGTACAAAATTATTTTGTGGATTGATTTGTGTCCTTGCTCTTTGACTTGTTCCCTGGTCCCTATCTATTCAAAATTGAAAACATCACAAAAACCAGAGACTTGCCCATTCCTCTTTTCCCACTGCTTAGAACAGTGGCTGGCATTTAAGCTCAAAAGTATTTACTGAACAATTAATGAATGAGCTAGTGAATGACTGAATATGCTTTATATCCCAGTATGCTTATTCATACATATTTACCCAGAGTAGACAGGTAAGCCCAAGATATTAGGGCAGCTATAACTTCATTTCAGTCATCGTAAGACCTCCCAGGGTAGTTAGCAAGACAGTTGCTTACCAGACTGAAGGAAAAGCCCTTCCTTAATAGAAAGAAAATAAAATGAATAATTTCTTTAATGTAAATCCTTAAGTAGCAAAAATGATCTTCACAGTTTGGACTGGAGGAGAACAATGCAGGAACAAGCTCTGCAATCTTATCCTTGAGCAATGCTAGACCCGAGGCTGAGACTCTTAATGCTCTTTGGAGACTGAGTAACTTAGAAACCACCTGAGATGCAAAGTTCAGACTCAAATTTGCATCATCCACTGAGCAGTAATATATTTGCCTTCCCGTGTAGAGAATCGAGTCTTCTTCCTAGAAACCTCTGCAAACCTTGTGCTCTTGACTGGCAGGGATTCCCCTACATTCTTGAGCAGGAGGGAGAGTTTTTTAAATGCCTGGCAAATACATTCATCAGGTATTGTTCAGTATAGATTCTTCTGGTCACCTCAGTACAGTATCAGACAGGAGTCACATGTACCATGAAAACTAGTCAGCAGTATGTCTCCAAGTTTGACTTATAGCAAGTGGGTATTCATGCAAAGCACCGGAGGTCAATCTAATAGTGCCCATACAGATATCTGGCTCAATCAATGAATAAAAAAATAGATATTGACTGTTTGTGTTGTTCTTTGATAACTTTAAAAACAATTCTTTTCTTTTCCTTTTAAGATTGATTTTATTAATGTTTCTCTCTTTTTTTTTTTTTTTACTGTTTGATCATGTATGTTCTGGGGAATGGTACAGAGCTGTGATCTATGCTCATTAACAGTCAGTCACAAAAATCCCACTGGGCACACATGGTAAGGAAAGCTTTCCTCATGCTGCTGCCTGTCTCAGTGCAAAGATCCTAACCCTCAAAGCTCTGCAGCATCAAGAGTGAATGGAGGCTGCTGACTCCTAGCTACATCCCTGGTCCCTATTTCCAGTGACCTTATGTAGGTTTCTCTAACAATCCGCATAAAGTTAGGGAGCACATTTTCCCACCTACACTTGAGTTAGTCATTGAAATTTGGATCTTCACTAGCTTGTGTAATGAGGAAGAATTTTGCCTGTGAAATGTGTTTTATGCAATGCTTCTACTATGAAATTTAATTAATCAGTTCTAGATTCAAAACAAAAGGACAGTTTCCCTGTGTACAGTACTTTCATTATTCCAAGCACCTTATTTGCCTAACTGATCTTTGCTCTTTCGAAAGAGCACAGAATTAACCATTTGATAAAGAAAAGCTCATTTCTCAGCACATTGACCTACTTTTTCCTTAATTTATCTCCTTTTTAAAATGTGAGTGAATAGATACTTTTTATGAATATTTAGCATTGAGACAACAATTGAACCATTAATCAAAATAATAAGGATTTTTCAACCTATTCAGCTAACTATGGCCTTTAAATACAATGCCTTTCTTAAAAAGAGTTGGCACATTCTCTGAGGCCTTGCCCAAGAAAATCCCTTGAGTTCAAATTAGTTTTCTTTTATTTTCAGTCTTTGTTCTCATGCATTGTTTTAGTTTATTTATCTGAGTTGAATGGCCTGTGTGCCAACCAGGAACAACAAGAGAGACCTCCAGAAGTTGTCTGCAGAAGGTAAAAATTACAGAGGAGACCTATATTTTCTAAAAAGAATTTAACTCAGATATTCAGTTGCTCTTAAACAAGTGCCTAATGTCTAAACTTATACAACTGACCCTAGAATAATTCAGGGGTAAAGAGCAAAGGGGCACTGACCCCCACACAGTAAAATATCTGCCTACTGCTGTCCCTGCCTCAGAAACAAAAGAATGGATAAATGACTCCCAGAGGCAGGAAGCTGAAACAATTTGAATAGAATCATGACTCAAACTCTAGTTCTTTGGATTCTACATGTTGTGATCTCTAACTGAAAACATTTTACTACACTTAAAGAAACTTAAAATGAAAATATAGGTACTATAGTTATTGAAAACAAAATCCATGTACAAGTGAATCCATACAGTTCAAGTCCATGTTGTTCAAGGGTCAACTGTACTAATAGAGAACATGACAGTCACATTCTAAAATCTATGAACAATTTCTGATCATTTAGCACAAAAACAAATCATTTTGCATTTCAGACACCAGGTTGAACCCAATGGGAAGTCCTTGCCATAAGTAATAATGCCATTGCTACTGTTTGTTTGTAGGCAAATATGTACACTCAGAAACCTATATATTTTAAATTACTTCTCATTTCCTTTAGAGAACTCAGCCCCTTGGAGCTGAAAGAATAAATGAATGATTTAAATAAACAAGAATGAAGATAGGAGTAAAATAAAATTTGACATATCCCAACTTTCTTTCACAGCGTTATCTATTAATATTTCAAATAAATAAACAGAATAGCTTGGTTGATGACCACCATTATTAAATCTGATTCATATCTTGAGGCAAATTTTCCTCGAATATAACAGAGTTTGTGTTTTCCAAAATACAAACTAATTTTATCAAACTTGCACAAGAGAAAAAATAAATGATACTGGCACAGCCATATGACTCCCAAATGTCAAACACAGCAAAGTATCTCACTCAAAACAAGAGATCACTGCCCTGCCTGCTTTATTTTTCTAATATATGGTCCACTCAGTACTTCTAAAAATATATATAAACTCTTCTTTCCAACTGTTATTTACAAAATATATACATATATGTATATACTTGGAGTAAGATTAATAAATCCTTGAAAGTATATATATATTTTTTCATGATTTAAAGGACCTTAACAATGCACTACTCAATGCAGTTACTTGTGCTGTTGCTGAACCTCACTTTACGATCCTCTCATATAAATTGTTCATGAGGAGACTTCCTCTTATAGACTCTTGAAACAAGAATGTATTTTGTACATTTATGTTACGGGTTTATTATGATAGATTGTTCTTGCCACAGAACTGGAAACTACCAAGCCAGTTTATAAAATCTGTTGATAAAAGTAGTGCTCACACTAAAGCAGAGTCATTTACTGAGCAATCCAAGCCTACTCAACAAATATTCAATTTCCCAAATAAAATCAGAAATGTTCCGCTACATGAGAAGTGTGTATAATAAGAGAAAACATTTTTTTAATTTTAATTTTTCTTATTAAACTTAAATGAAGATTACTTTGATGAAGTAGCATGTTTTTTGAATTTCAGGTGATACATCTGTTACTCAAGGTTGTATTTTTTCAACATAATTGAAAGAGACGTAAGATTTATCTTACAAAGTGTTGTTTGAATGCCAATGTTCATCTACTCAGATTCAAATCTGTTCTTTAATATTTGCTTCAGTGTACTGTTATTTGAAAGTAGATATTCTAAACACTGTAGAAATTCTGTCCATGATGAAGAAAATTGGAGCTAAATATGATGACAGCAGAATACTCTGCAGTCCCTTGTCCTATAAAATTATGCCAACATTCACTATGGGAGAGGTGAATTGTATTTGACATCATATTCCCAGGCACTGTGTAATGAACCTTCAAACTTCAATTAGAACCTATCAGAAAGAAAAACACAATTTCACAAAATGCCGCCGTTGCAGGAAAAACAAGTCAGTTGGAAAATACAGCAAGTTCAACATCATTGGCTACTCATCAAGCATTCCTTTTCCATGTTGGGTATCACATAAATGCAGATTCTCTGAATAACAGGAGAAATCATTCCCATTTTAGAAACACAGGGCATTCAACTCATTTGATACACTTTCAGTCAACAGTAATTCTACACTCCAGTCTTTAACGATTGTTCTTTCCCACTACATACACCAAAAGATAAAGACTGTTTTTTTAAAGTGCATTGAATGGCGCTGTTAGTAAGAGGTGATCGGCATATTCAAAACTCAAAGGGAAAAACCACAACCTTCTGGGATACCACACGTGCAGCATATAAAACATCTATATGTTGGTTTAAGTTAACCTAGAAGGAGGACGTTGAAGGTAAATTTCTCATCAAGTAGGTTACATTCTTCAGGGACTTTGATTCTGACTATTCAGATGATGAATTTCCCAGTACCTCACATGGATAACATTTCAATAAATATTTTCTCAGCTAAAATGAAATGGTTTGTCTGTTTTTAACCTCTTTCCTTGCCAGTGTTTATTAGTAATTTGCAGAATTTTGGCCATGGGAAAAGCATACATGAAAGGACTAAAGTGATGAGTCTAGTTAGCTTATAAGCTGGGATAATAGGGCTGTCTTTGCTAAAGCATTAAATAGATGAATAGAGTGTTTGGTTGTTTTCAGATTTCATTGAGGTTCTTTTGATGAAAGTTTTCCTTTGATGTAATGTTTTAAGATCTTTTAAAAGTAAACAAAGCACTTGGTGAAAACTACTCAGTGAATTTTACATAACATAGAATCTAAAGATAGCCATATGTGAAAGATCTCAGTCATATGAGACACTATTTTAATTACATTTCCATAACTGGAAGTAATAACTGCCTTCTAGAGTAAGAAACAAGATTTTGTAATAAAAAAATAGCACTTATCACCTCAGAATTTTCTATATACATTTTTATAGTAATAATGTGATCATATGATATTATTTATTTGTATACTTTCAATAATGTATACCAACAATTTTATCCCTAGGATGCAAGCCAGTTGACAGCAAGAGCCATTTCATAATATCAAAAAGAGAAGAGAGGCAAAAACACAGAAAGGGAGGGAAAATGGAAAGAAAGGGACTTTATAGATCATCTAGTCCTACAGTTATCTGTGGTCACACATCAGGGACTAAACACATCAGCTTGTGAAAGAACTATCCCTGAAATGGCCAGCTATTTCTCAGGCCAATATTTTTCCCCTAACAGAATGATGTTTCTTAAAAAACATATAAAGACACTAAAATAATTAGCATAATCTCTTATCATTAGTTTGCTTTATTTGGTAGGAAGAAAACTATGGGTATTTGTTACTCTTTCATTAATAAGGAAGGTAAATGACAAACTTTCTCTTTGCCATTCTAGAAGATTAAGTTGTCAAAGAAAGGGAGCCATTTAACTTGACAAAGTGTTAACTAATTCTGTCTGCCATTGGCTAAATACATACATACAAACATACAGAACTCTTTAAGTTAAATCTAGATATAGTTTGTATTTATAGACCTCTTTAGGACCAAGAGGTTCACATCACATGGATGATGAAGTCCTGGACTAAGTCACTCAGGGTTCTTTGTCTTTACAAACATGGGCTAAAAAGAAATTTTACTTTGTTGTTTAATAATTTAAAACCACTAACTTCTAACGAAAACTTTAATGTAGTTATACTAAATTTTCATTGCCCTTGTCTCCATGTAGATGAAGAAAAACTCATCGACATCCTCCTCACCACAGGCACACAACTGAAAAATCTGTGAAGTCATCATATACGTCTCTGCACTAATGAAATGCACACAGAATTAAGCAGTGTAACACTATCTGTACATAACCTGATTGAAAACATAGGGTTCAGAGTCACAGACTCTCACAAGTAACAGGACAGAACAACAACAACAACAAAAACGTATTCTATCTGTGCTTCACATTAAAAACCCATACCTGGGAGTTTGGTTAAAGATGGTCACAAACACAAGCACATTCAAATCCTACATAACCTACAAAATCTTTTAAAGAGGCTTCCTTGGTGGCTCAGACAGTAAGGAATCTGCCTGCAATGCAGGAGACTCAGGTTTGATCCCAGGGTCAGGAAGATCCCCTGGAGAAGGGGATGGCAATCCACTCCAGTATTCTTGCCTGGGAAATCCCATGGACAGAGGAGCCTGGTGAGCTACAGTCCATGGGGTCGCAAAGAGTCTGATACAACTGAGCAACTAAGACACACACACACACACACACACATCCTACAAGAACTTCTAAAGTAATAAATAAAAAAAAAAAAGATATACAGTCACTTTAAGATAACTAGACAGAAGAAAACAGCAGAGGAGAAATTCACAGAGAATTAAAAGTAAGTGGATTGAGTGAATGGTCCTAACTCAGAGCAGAGACAGGTGGGGTGAGGATGTGTCTACCAGGACAGGGAGACAGAAAGAAGGATAGTGTGATCCCTCGAAAGTCTCTGAAATGCGAAGCATCAAATAATTTATAAGACAACAGTAAGAAATGAGGTTTCAAAATCGTCTTTAAAAACCAGCCAGGCCACCAGGTGCTCTCACCAACCCCAAAAAGTCTAGTTACCACCCCATTGCTGACCCAGCAGGATATAGGGGATTTAGTCGCCACAGAAATTAAAACAGAAAGTCTCAATTCCCCACATAGCGGAGGATAGGGATGAAGGTAGAATGTATGCTAAACAAAAAAAAAAAAAAAAAAAGGAAGAATCAACATACTGAATAGTATCATTGTGGTCACCCTAATCCTTAGTCCTTACTCTGTTCCCAACAGGAATGCTAGCAGACAAAAGTGGGGAAAAAAAATATTTGTGCAAAACAAAAGAGCCTTCAGATGAGCAATTTTATATGTGTTCAGTCACTTCAATCGTATCTGACTCCTTGTGACCCTATGGTCTGTAGCCCACCAGGTTCCTCTGTCCATGGGACTCTACAGGCAAAAATATTGGAGTGGGTTGCCATGCCTTCCTCCAGGGGACCCTCCCAACCCAGGGATCAAAGCTGGGTCTCCTACATTGCAGGCAGATTCCTTACCCACTTGGCCACCTAGGAAGCCCAAGGAATTTCAGAGCCTCCCAATTAAATTACATCTTGATCATACTACACTGAGTTAACAAGATTTTCTGATGCCCACAGATCTAACAATTTTGTGTCTCAAATATTTTTGGACAGTCACAGTTCCCCAGACATTTTACATCTACCAAAGACAAGAAACAAAACAGAAAAGAGGAGAGGAACTCAGAAAACAAAGCAAAAGAAAAAAAACTGTAAAAAATTTCAATATCATCAGAACACTAGGAAAATACATTTTGTGCATGAAACAAGAACAGAATGATATATTAACTTTTAAAAGGGAAAAGTACAATTGATTTATTAAAAATAAAAGTTATAAAAAATAATCTTGTAGGAGAAAGATGAGGAAGTATCTCAAGTCATAAAAAAGAAATAGAAGTAAAAAGAAATAAAAATATTAGAGAAAAGATAGAAATTTAGAGGACCAATCCACTATCCAAATATGAGATCCATAAGATAGATAATACATTAAATAATAATAAAAATAAAAATCCAAGAATAAAAGGTATGAGTTTCCAGTGTCAAAACATCCATACCTAACACCATCAAATTACAGAACAATGGGATCCATAAATAATCTTAAGACTTACAGAAGGAAAAATATGATCACAGATATGGAATGGGGAAAACTGGCAAGACCTCAGCTACAATGTGGAAAACCAGAAAATCATTCATTCAAGAAATATCCTTCTCATTCCTACATGCACCAGACATGTTACCAGGTGTTCAGGAATACATCTTAGTCATTCAGTCATGTCTGACTCTTTGTGACCCTATGGACTGTAGCCCTCCAGGCTCCTCTGTCCACGGGGATTCTCCAGACAAGAATACTGGAGTGGGTTGCCATGCCCTCCCCCAGGGGATCTTCCCAACCCAGGGATCGAACCCAGGTCTGCATTGCAGGAGGATTCTTTACCGTCTAGGCCACCCAGGGAAGCCTATGAATACTAGAACGGGCAACCTATCCCTTCTCCAGGGTATCTTCCTGACCCAGAAATCAAACTGGGATCTCCTGCACTGCAGGTCGATTCTTTACCAGCTGAAATACCAGGGAAGCCCTTAAGGTAAGTATTCAGATCAGTTCAGTTCAGTCGCTCAGTCGTGTCCAACTCTTTGTGACCCCATGAATCACAGCATGCCAGGCCTCCCTGTCCATCACCAACTCCCGGAGTTCACTCAAATTCATGTCCATCGTGTCGGTGATGCCATCCAGCCATCTCATTCTCTGTCATTCCCTTCTCCTCCCGCCCCCAATCCCTCCCAGCATCAGGGTCTTTTCCAGTGAGTCAACTTGTCACATGAGGTGGCCAAAAGAGTTTCAGCTTTAGCATCAGTCCTTCCAATGAACACCCAGGATTGATCTCCTTTAGAATGGACTGGTTGGATCTCCTTGCAATCCAAAGGACTCTCAAGAGTCTTCTCCAACACCACAGTTCAATAGCATCAATTCTTCAGTGATCAGCTTTCTTCACAGTCCAACTCTCACATCCATACATGACCACGGGAAAAACCACAGCCTTGACTAGACAGACCTTTGTTGGCAAAGTGATGTCTCTGCTTTTTAATATATTAGCTAGGTTGGTTATAACTTTCCTTCCAAGGAGTAAGCGTCTTTTAATTTCATGGCTGCAATCAGCATCTGCAGTGATTTTGGAGCCAAAAAAAATAAAGTCTGACACTGTTTCCACTGTTTTTCCATCTATTTCCCATGAAGTGATGGGACCAGATGCCATGATCTTTGTTTTCTGAATGTTGAACTTCAAGCCAACCTTTTCACTCTCCTCTTTGACTTTCATCAAGAGGCTTTTTAGTTCCTCTTCACTTTCTGCCATAAGGGTGGTGTCATCTGCATACCTGAGGTTATTGATATTTCTCCCAGCAATCTTGATTCCAGGCTGTGCTTCTTCCAGCCCACCGTTCCTCATGATGTACTCTGCATATAAGTTAAATAAGCAGGGTGACAATATACAAACTTGACGTACTCCTTTTCCTATTTGGAACCAGTCTGTTGTTCCATGTCCAGTTCTAACTGTTGCTTCCTGACCTGTATATAGGTTTCTCAAGAAGCAGGTCAGGTGGTCTGGTATTCCCATCTCTTTCAGAATTTTCCACAGTTTATTGTGATCCACTCAGTCAAAGGCTTTGGCATAGTCAATGAAGCAGAAATAGATGTTTTTCTGGAACTCTCTTGCTTTCTCCATGATCCAGTGGATGTTGGCAATTTGATCTCTGGTGCCTCTGCCTCTTCAAAAAACTTCTTGACCATCTGGGAGTTCATGGTTCACGTATTACTGAAGCCTGGCTTGGAGAATTTTGAGAATGTCTTTACTAGCATGTGAGATGAGTGCAATTGTGCAGTAGTTTGAGCATTCTTTGGCATTGCCTTTCTTTGGGATTGGAATGAAGACTGACCTTTTCCAGTCCTGTGGCCACTGCTGAGTTTTCCAAATTTGCCTCATATTGAGTGCAGCACTTTCACAGTATCATCTTTCAGGATTTGAAATAGTTCCACTGGAATTCCATCATCTCCACTAGCTTTGTTTGTAGTGATGCTTTCTAAGACCTACTTGACTTCACATTCCAAGATGTCTGGCTCTAGGTGAGTGATCACGCCATTGTGAATATCTTGGTTGTGAAGACCATTTTTGTACAGTTCTTCTGTGTATTCTTGCCACCTCTTCTTAATATCTTCTGTTTCTGTTAGGTCCATACCATTTCTGTCCTTTATTGAGCCCATCTTTGCATGAAATATTCCCTTGGTAGCTCTAATTTTCTTGAAGAGATCTCTTGTTTTTCCTATTCTGTTCTTTTCCTCTATTTCTTTGCATTGATCACTGAGGAAGGCTTTGTTATCTCTCCTTGCTATTCTTTCAAATTCTGCATTCAGATGCTTATATCTTTCCTTTTCTCCTTTGCTTTTCGCTTCTCTTCTTTTCACAGCTATTTGTAAGGCCTCCCCAGACAGCCATTTTGCTTTTTTGCATTTCTTTTCCATGGGGATATTCTTGATCCCTGTCTCCTGTACAATGTCACGAACCTCCGTCCATAGTTCATCAGGTACTCTGTCTATCAGATCTAGTCCCTTAAATCTACTTCTCACTTCCACTGTATAATCATAAGAGATTTGATTTAGGTCATATCTGAATGGTCTAGTGGTTTTCCCTACTTTCTTCAATTTAAGTCTGAATTTGGCAATAAGGAGTTCATGAACTGAGCCAAAGGCAGAAATAAGTAATCCCACCAGTCAAAAATAATGTCTGCTAGCCTTTAGCATGGGCTTCCCTGGTGGCTCAGAGGTTAAAGCGTCTGCCTCCAATGCGGGAGACCCGGGTTCGATCCCTGGGTCGGGAAGATCCCGTGGAGAAGGAATCGGTAACCCACTCCAGTATGGGAAGATCCCGTGGAGAAGGAAACGGTAACCCACTCCAGTATTCTTGCCTGGAGAATCCCATGGACGGAGAAGCCTGGTAGGCTACAGTCCACGGGGTCGCATAGAGTCAGACATGACTGAGTGACAGGACAGAACGGAGACTTTAGCATATGTTGTAATATTTCTATTTACAAATATACATTTTGCACATTTGTTATCACCTATACTTGCCTTCAAGAGAAGGTGCAGGTGATAACAAATGTGCAAAATGTATATTTGTAAATAGAAATATTACAACATATGCTAAAGGCTAGCAGACATTATTTTTGACTGGTGGGATTACTTATTTCTGCTTTTATGAATTTTACAAATTTTAATGTAATATGCAATATTTTGTCATTAGGAAAAAGAAAACATGGTAATTTTAAAAAGCAATAAATAGATTAGCAATAGGAAACAGAAAAGAAAAAACGAGAACCAACTCAAGATGAACTGCATTATCATCTGTATGAGCCAAGAGGATTTTCAAGTGAAACCTTATATTTGCAGATGACACAGTTTTTCTTGATAGCCAAATACAAAGAGAAAAATACATTTCAGGAAAAGCTCTCAATAAAATAGGCAGAAAATTGGTATGAAATAGTACACCCTAGGAAAAATATTTCAAACTCTACTTAATAAAAACTGAGCTCTGAGCTCTCAGGGACCTCATGCACAGTGTCAACTGCCGCTCAAAGATAACACATCTAAGCCACTGAGACAGCCAATAAAATCAATGAAACACCAGTCATCGTCAAGAAGGATATTACAAACCAAACGGAAACTATTATTCTACATTTGTTGCCCCCAAAAGTGCCCCACACACATCTACAAGTAACCACAAATTTGAGAGGACATTGACCTAATGAAAGGCCCAGAAATAAAGACAAAAGCAATTATTACAATCCAGGGGTTGCTACAGAACAGATTTTAGAAGATAATTAATGATGTAAATACAAAAGACACGAACAGTATATCAAACCCCAACTGCGTACAGGCCTGATTCAATTTTTTTCACTTTGTAGATACTGTTTTTTGTTGTTTTGCCTTTTTTTTTTTTTTTTAACAAATTGAAGGTTTGTAGCAACTCTGCTTTGAGTAAGTCTATTGGTGCCCCTTTTCCAACAGCATTTGCTCACTTGATGTTTGTGCCACATTTTCATAATTCTCGTAATATTTTAAATTTTTCATTATTACTTACTTTATGGGTTATGGTGATTGTGATCAGGGATCCTTGATGCTACTAGTGTAAAAAACAACTCACTTAAGGCTCTGGTGATGGCTAAGATTTTTTATCAATAAAGCATTTTCAATTATGCTGATTTTTTTTAAGGCATAATGCTATTGACCCGGAGAAGGCAATGGCAAGCCACTCCAGTACTCTTGCCTAGGAAATCCCATGGATGGAGGAGCCTGGTAGGCTGCAGTCCGTGGGGTCGCGAAGGGTCAGACACGACTGAGCGACTTCACTTTCACTTTCACACATTGGAGAAGGAAATGGCAACCCACTCCAGTGTTCTTGCTTAGAGAATCCCAGGGACGGGGGACCCTGGTGGGCTTCCGTCTATGGGGTCACACAGAGTCGGACACGACTGAAGTGACTGAGCAGCAGCTATTGCCCACTTAGTAGACTACAGTATAAACATAACTTTTATATGCACTGAGATACAGAAAACTGTGTGACTTGCTTTATTGTGATGTTTGTTTTACTGAGGTGGTCTGGAACTGAACCCACCATATCTCCAAGGTGTACTTGAAATAACCCCTTAAACTGTGGGGCAGGTAAACGAAAGGAGAAAAGGAATTCTAAGTATAAACCTCTAGGATTTGGTGGTTTATAAACTGACACTAACTAAAAATTGCCTCAAATGGTTGCCAATGGGGGGAGTGGGTAGCAAAAATGGATGGGCTAAGGGATAAATCACTTCAGTCTTGTACAATTCTTTGCAACCCCTTGGACTATAGCCCGCCAGGCTCCTCTGTCCATGGGATTTTTCAGGCAAGAATACTGGAGTGGGTTGCCATTTCCTTCCCCAGGGGATCTTCCTGACTCAGGGATTGAACCCATGTCTCTTATGTCTCCTTCATTGGCAGGCAAGTTCTTTACCACTAGCACCACCTGGGAAGCCCAAAAATGGGTGAAGAGGTCAAAAAGTACAAGCTTCCAGTTATAAAATAAATAAGTCTTAGGGATGTAATATACAGCATGGTGACTACAGTTGACAATACTGTATGGAATATTTTAAAGTTACTAAGAGACTAGATCTAAGGATTTTATCACAAGAAAAAAAAATGTATAACTATATAATGTGAAGGATGTTAACTAGATATAATTTGTGGTGATCATTTCACAATGTATACAAATATCAAATCTTTACAGCACAAACCTGAAACTGACATAATTTTACTTGTCAATTATACCTCAATAAAAAAAATATTATGACTTAACAAAGAAAAAAATATGTGCCCAAGAACAGTACTGGAATCCAAATACCTTTATATCTAACCAGCAATTAGCCTAGTGCCTTGTCCATAATAGACATTTACTGGATTTCCCCAGTTTTCCAGTGGATAAGAATCCACCTGCCAATTTAGGGGACGCAGGTTCTATCCCTTGTCCAGGAAGATTCCACATCTAAGCCCATAAACCACAACTCCTGAGCCAAGTGCAGCAAATACTAAAGTCCCACACCTGGCGCCCATGCTCCACAACAAGAGAAGCCACCACAATGAGAAGTCCACACGCCACAGCTACAGACTAGCCTCCTGATCTGCACAACCGGAGAAAGCCCATGAAGCAATGAAGACCCAGTGTGGCCGAAAATAAAATTTAAAAATAATAATTACTCAATAACTTGAACGAATGTTTGGGAAAACATTCCTAATTTGATGAGACAGACACTTTGAAGGCAAATCATTTCTATTCCTGCAAAGTCTTTTGGTGTCACAATCAAAAACAGAAGAGAGGCCTCCATCAAAATGTTATCTTCTGAATGAAAGTATAACCTTTAATTTATGGAAGAATTGCACTGTTTTGCTCTTTCCGTGCAGTGTGTCCTATAGAGCATTTTAGTTTGAATTTCTCTTCACTCCATGTACACTCAGTCACATAATAAAATTCATTCACACCATCATTCAATTTCAGTGTCCCTTACTTTTCAAAAAAGTTTTATCTGCGGTCTTCCAAAACAGTAGTATTCAAGAAGTGAACATGAATTTGTATGACATGGCAAATAAAATGAAAGCAGTAGATGATAATATCAGAATGGGCCATGATATCTTTACAGACAAACAGTAAAAGTGCATTGATATTTTAAAAAGCAATAATTATAAGGTAAAAAAAATTACCAGACATACATACATTTCAATTCTATATAATAAAAATATCATATAACTTTAATCTGTGTTTATTATATATGAGTTTCTTGTTATTTTCATTCACTAAATAAATTTTCATCTATCCATCCTATTTGAGTAACATAGATCAGTACATCGGAAAAGGCAATGACAACCCACTCCAGTACTCTTGCCTAGAGAATCCCATGGGTGGAGTAGCCTGGTAGGCTACAGTCCATGATGTTGCTAAGAGTCGGACACGAATGAGTGACTTCATTTTCACTTTTCACTTTCATGCACTGGAGAAGGAAATGGCAATCCACTCCAGTGTTCTTGCCTGGAGAATCCCAGGGACAGAGGAGCCTGTTGGGCTGCTGTCTATGGGGTCGCACAGAGTTGGACACGACTGGCGTGACTTAGCAGCAGCAGCAGCAGATCAGTACATACAAGGTACATAAAAATTTTCAGCACTGTGTTTCACCTTCATTCTCAGCTTCATAATAAGTATCAAAATTTATTAGCAATCCATAAACAGAATAACTATGGAAAGCTGCATTATCTGAGCACTTCTCAAACTTTTTCTTTCAAAATTTCCCTCAAGGTAAAAAATAAATTGGATATACCCTGGGGTCTGGTGGCTTAGCCTCAATTTAACACCAACAATTCTAAAATTGTTTTGGAAGAGTCTGACTGGATCTTTCAAAAATTCAAATAAACTCTGGTCTACTCTGATATAATGTGTTTTCTTTAAATAAAAATATTATTTAAAATTGCCCTTGAAACAAATCGATGGCCCAAAAATGTGCCACATTATTGTTGTGGCTTTATAAACTCAAGGCAGATCACTGAGTCATGGGTATCTTTTATTGCTCTCCACATTGCAAATTGTGTGAATTTTTTTCTCTAAAAGTGATAGTGAAATTTGTGATAATATAAGAATTATTTACTCAAATGAATTCATATATTTTATTCAGATGAGCTTTTATTTTTTCCTTTTTGTCCCCCCATTTTTTTTTTTTTTTTTTATTCACAGCACCACAGCCGTACTGAATCCTCATGAAGGAGGCACACGAATGACTGGATTACAAGAGTTACAGGAATGAGAGCTGCTCACTTCCCAGAAACTACAGCTCACAGAAAACCAACAAATATTTTGCCCCAAATATTTTTATTGAATTTTTTACATTATAAAGTTTATTTAGATATACTAATCAACCACACAACCTACTCTTATATGAGAAATAGAAGCATTTTAAATGTTTCTGAAATGATTAATCAATGGCTCTATTTACTGTTAAAACTTCTATTTTTGGCCCTCCTTAGACAAAACTTGCCAAAGGAGATTAATCGGTAGATGACAGATTTATTTAAACAAAAACCAAATATAGAAATCCAAACTGGATACAAATGCTCATAATCAGAATGGTAAAAGTCATACATGCCAGATGGATGAATCATAAGCTGGAATCAAGATTGCAGGGAGAAATATCAATAACCTCAAATATGCAGAATATACCACGCTAATGGCAGAAAGTGAAGAGGGACTAAAGAGCCTCCTGATGAAGGTGAAAAAGGAGAGTAAAAAAGCTGGCTTAAAACTCAACATTCAAAAACTACGATCATGGCATCTGGTCCCATCACTTCATAGCAAATAGAAGGAGAAATAGTGGAAGTAGTGATGTTTTATTTTCTTGTACTTCAAAATCACTGTGAACAGTGACTGCAGCCATGAAATTAAGACACTTGCTCTTTGGAAAGAAAGCTATGACAAACCTAGACAGCATATTAAGAAGTGGAAACATCACTTTGCTAACAAAGGTCCATCTAGTCAAAGCTATGCTTTCTCCAGTAGTCATGTACTGATGAGAGAGTTGGACCGTAAAGAAGGCTGAGCAGTGAAGAATTAGTGCTTTTGAGTTGAGGTGCTAGAGAAGACTCTTGAGAGTCCCTTGGACAGCAAAGTGATCAAACTAGTCAATCTTAAAGGAAATCAATCTAATATTCATTGGAAGGATTGATGCTGAAGCTCCAATATTTTGGCCACCTGATGCAAAGAGCTAACTCATTGGAAAAGACCCTGATGCTGGGAAAGACTGAAGGTAAAAGGAGAAGAGGGCAACAGAGGATGAGATGGTTAGGTAGCATTCAATCGACATGAATTTGAGCAAACTCTGGGAGCTGATGGAGGACACAGAAGCCTGGCACACTGCAGTGCATGGGGGAACAAAAAGTTGAACTCATCTTAGCCACTCAACAGCAAAAGTAACATAAGAATGAAACTATTAAATGTGGCTTTTTCCATGCATTTTACTCTGTTGTTAATGTATTTCCGATTTGGATTGCTTTCACATATTTCATTTTTTTTGAGTTCTGATAAAGCTAAAACTTGTCATTTCTCTCACTCAGTTACTATGGTCAAATAGTCTAGTGGTTAATTAACCGAGATTACACCACTTTTTTATATGCGCCCAAATCCTGGATCTGCCACATAATAGCTTTGTGGCCTCACTCCAGTTATTTAACCTCTATCTCTGTGACTTCATCTGTAACAGAAATAACAACATTTCTTATCACAGTTCCTAAGAAAATTAATAAATCATCTGTAAACACAAGATTTATCACTACCTTAGAATAACTGCATTAATAATCAGATTGAATTTTTATCTTTCTAAAGACAGTAGTTCCTATGAGTGTGGAAAACATATTGTGTGAAGCTTTTCAATAATTTTTCTTTGTATATTGCTTTTATAATGCAACCTTGGAATAAATAAAACATCAAAATACACTCAAACAACTTTATCAATTTGGAATTTTTTTAGCTCTATTAGGTATAATCAACAAATACAAATGGGAAATAGATGGAAAAACAGTGGAAACAGTGTCAGACTTTATTTTTGGGGGCTCCAAAATCACTGCAGATGCTGATTGCGGCCATGAAATTAAAAGACGCTTACTCCTTGGAAGGAAAGTTATGACCAACCTTGATAGTATATTAAAAAGCCGTCTGTCAAGGCTATGGTTTTTCCCGTGGTCACGTATGGATGTGAGAGTTGGACTGTGAAGAAAGCTGATTGCAGAAGAATTGATACTTTTGAACTGTGGTGCTGGAGAAGACTCTTGAGAGTCCCTTGGACTGTAAGGAGATCCAACCAGTCCATTCTAAAGGAGATCAATCCTGGGTGTTCATTGGAAGGACTGATGCTAAAGCTGTAACTCCAATACTTTGGCCACCTCATGCGACGAGTTGACTCACTGGAAAAGACTCTGATGCTGGGAAAGGTTGGGGGCGGGAGGAGAAGGGGACGACAGAGAATGAGATGGCTGGATGGTATCACCGACTCTGTGGACATGAGTTTGAGTGAACTCCGGGAGTTGGTGATGGACAGGGAGGCCTGGCGTGCTGTGATTCATGGGGTCGCGGAGAGTCGGACACGACTGAGTGACTGAACTGAACTGAACTGAACTGACTGAATGCAACCTTAGAATAAATAAAACATCAAAATACACTCAAACAACTTTATCAATTTGGAATTTTTTTTAGCTCTATTAGGTATAATCAACAAATACAAATGGCATACATTTAAAACATACAACTTGATTTTTTTTGATAATACATGCTTGTGTGTATTAATTGCTCAGTTGTGTACAACTCTTTGTAACCCCATGAACTGTGGCCAGCCAGGCTCCTCTGTCCACAGAATTCTCCAGGCAAGAATACTGGAGTTGGGTGCCATTCTCTGTATTATATAAAATGGTCTTTGTGGAACACTAGGTTAAGGTAGACTCTCTACGTGTTATTACTTACAACTGCATGTGAATATGTGCTGCGCTTAGTCGCTCATTCATGTCCACTCTTTGTGACCCCAAGGACTGCAGCCCTCCAGGCTCCTCTGTCCATGGGGATTCTCCAGGCAAGAATACTGGAATAGGTTGCCATGCCCTCCTCCAGGGGATCTTCCCAACCCAGGGATTGAACCCAGGTCTCCTGCACTGTAGGCAGATTCTTTACTGTCTGAACCACTAAGGAAGACCATGAATACTACAGTGGGTAGCCTATCCTTTCTCCAGGGGACCTTCCTGATCCAGGAATCACATGTAAATCTACAATTGTCCAAGTAAAATTTTCTATTAAAAAATTGAAAGAAATATATATTTAGACATTCTCACTATATTCCTGCACTGTTATCACGAAAGGAACTGAGATATATATTAGAAACATGATGCAGTTTGGGCACTGGTATTCAATAAGGTCTTTTATGAAATAATCACATATTACTGAAGTATAAACATATCCAAATTAAGCTCCTTCTCCGATCTTATAATATGAATGGAGATATTTCCATCTAAAATTCACAGCTAGTGACTGAGAGCAGATGCCCTGAAGCTAGCACAACTTGAGTTAGAATATGGACCCCATCAATGATGAGATCTGTGACCTTGTGCAAGGTCCTCACCATGACTTTTCTCTGAACTCCATGCCCACTTGGTCATTCCACCACTTCATTTTATCATCAATCTGTGCTTAGCTCTAGCAGCACTCAGGATCCTGTTTCCAATTCAGTGTTCTCTTTTACCAATCTTGCCCACTAGAATTGGGTTCAGTCACTAAGTTATGTCTGACTCTTTGGGACCCCATGGACTGCAGCACACCAGGCTTCCCTGTCCACTATCTCCCGAAGTTTGCTCAGATTCACGTCCACTGAGCTGGTGATGCTATCTAACCATCTTATTCCTCTGCCACCCTTTTCTCCTTGTGCCTTCAATCTTTTCCAGCATCAGGGTCTTTTCCAATGAGTTGACTCTCCACATTAGGTGGCCAAAGTATTGGAGCTTCAGCTCCAGCATCAGTTCTTCCGATGAATACAGAGTTGATTTTCTTTAGGATTGACTTGTTTGATCTCCTTACTGTCCAAGGGACTCTCAAGAATCTTCTCCAGCACAATTTGAAAGCATCAATTCTTTGGCACTCAGTCTTTTTATATGGCCCAACTCTCACATTCGCACATGACTACCAGATAAACCATAGCTTTGACTATAGGGACCTTTGTTGGCAAAGTGATGTCTTTGCTTTTTTTTAATTTATTTATTTTAATTGGTGGCTAATTACTTTACAATATTGTATTTGTTTGGCCATACATTGACATGAATCTTTGCTTGTTAATATGCTGTCAGGGTATGCCATAACTCTACTTCCACTAGGATTTTCCTTCCACTAGCATTATGCCTCATTTATGTTTTACAAAATAATTTTATCATTTATTATTTCCCTGTGAAGAAAAATTCTTACTTTTAGTACTTTCCTTGTTTCCATCTGTTTCTTACAGGTTTATCTAGCTCATAAATCATAATCTTCTTCTGACACACTGAAGAATGCTTATTAATACTGCTGAAATTTAAATTAATATGGAGAGTACTTAGAACGATAAAGAAAATTAAGTTGGAAAATGCACAGACTCATCTCATGCAATCTAGTGTTTGATGGTAGAATACTTCTCTGCTTTAAACCAAAGGATTGTTTGAAAAAGCTCTTAAATAGATCCCCTTCTATGATTTTATAATTTTCTTCATTCAAATGTGTTATATCTGGCAATGTACTTGAGAACAACAGAGCTTTGCTGTGTAGATTTATCTCATATGACAGGTCAGCACTGAGAGTAAAAATTAAATCAATGAATTGGTAATGTAAAATGAAAACAAACCCCCCTTTCATAAAAACAACTATATGAGTTTAAGAAATATTAAATAAAATCAAATATGATGACTGTTAGTAATCTTTTGCTGATACAGATAGTCCTTTAAAAGAGCTATAAAAACCAGAATCTTCTTTCACTCAGACACAAAGAATTTCCAGAGCTTGCAATTTCTTCCTGAAATAATATAGTATAAAAAAACACAGCCTAATTTAAATATTCATGTCTTCACTTTATTTAATGGTATGCTACTGTGGCTACAGATATTATATTTTAATGTTCCACGATGTTACTTCCTGTTTATAACAGCTAAAATAAGAGCCACCTTCAAGAGTAATATTATGTCATCATTATGAGGTTAATATTTTCTTCTTTGAAAAATGTGTTGTGCTCCTAAAAATGACAACACACTGATACTCAAAATAAGCATTTTTTTTAACATGCAGACTACATTTTTAGAAATTAGAAAATAATCCACTTGTCTAGGAGACCAACTTCAGGAGTCAAGTCTACCTTCAAAGTATCTTGATCTAACATTCCATAGAACTAAAGCAGAAGAGATGAAACATGGAATTTAGCACAACAATAACAAAAAATCTGCAGGATATAATTTGGTCCCTGAACTTTTTACAGATCAAGAATAATCAGCTGGGATTCAACATTTAAAGGATACTGCCAAA
Source organism: Moschus berezovskii (assembly GCF_049115385.1). Lineage (NCBI taxonomy): Eukaryota > Metazoa > Chordata > Mammalia > Artiodactyla > Moschidae > Moschus > Moschus berezovskii. The sequence goes on along the minus strand of NC_142469.1, from coordinate 74,163,943 downwards.
AAAATATACCCAGAATAATGAAAACGTAGGTTTGTCATTTTGACTAGAAACATCTAAGAAATGAACTTCCTTTAAAACTGCCCTCAGAAAAGGGCGGGAACAAATTTATCTCCTTTAAACAGCACACTCCAAACTGTCTTTTTATCAGTTTGGAAGAGAACAAAGAAATAGCCAACAAAACGACCACAGTAGCTCAATAAACTAATATCATGCTCTCTTTCCCTCTTCTCCCTGACCCTCACACACACAGTGCATACACACATACTCTCTCACACACACATCCATATGCATATACATTCATACACACAACCATATATACTACAGACAAACTGTTGTGTTTTTTCCTAACAAGAGGCATATTTAGAGGTTGGGAAATGGATCATATGAGCTGTCAATCATGTTAAAATTCAGGAGGCATTAAATATTAAAGGGTATTCTTATAGTTTATAAAAACTCTGTTTTTCTTCCTTAAATATAAGCTCTACTAGTGAAATCTACCCTATGTAAAAGCTAGTTTCTTTGTCAGAAGAAAATGTTACAGGGCCTTTTTTATTGCTTTTACATAATATTCAGAATAATAGGTTTTCACACAAAATTAAAGAAACAGGGTGATCTTTTGGAAGGAGTACTGATTCCAATCCCAGTTGATATTGACCACCTGTGGAATACACATCAGGCACTTTCACCTATCTGATACTCAGGGAAATATGACCTAAGCTGGCCAAGTGTCGCGGCCCTTGTGAACAGATGGTTGGACACTGGATCTATGTAAGCCCATCAGAGCCCGGAAGCAGAAAGACTTTATAAGATTTAAAGTGCTGAAGATCACCTAACCCTGTAACTTAGGCACCCTGTGAAGAGAGCCTGAATGAAATTAAAAACAACAAAAAGGAAAGCTGAGAAGAGAGAGGAGAGTACCAGTGAAGTAACTGTAAACCCTAGTCAACACATGGTTAAATCAGGTCTCCTTTGCTCTCTCTGGACAAAATACCAAGAGTTGTCAACAGAGGCCAAATTGTGATTTCTGTCTCCTGGAACTGAAGACTAATCAGAGAAACTACCTATATTATAAATCTTATATAAGTCTAGCAATGAATAATCTAAGACAGTAAACTGAAGGTATCTGAGCATGTTAAATACTATTATTACTATTAATATAAAGTAATTTTTTCACAAAGGATGTGCCTGGCTTTGCATTATAAAATTCAACACCTATAAATACCTCCCTAACACAGGACAGATACCTAACCAAAGGCTGATGAGCAAATGAATAAACAAAGTTGATGGGTTTGCATTTGGAAAAGCTATCTGTGGTATAATGTTTTATTTTCCAGCTCAATATAATAGCAAATAATTTAATAAGCCATAGAAGGTGAAGACCACTAAATTAGTATATAATGTTCTTGAAGTAGAGGAGTCATATAAATTATAATTTTATTTTCCTTGGCTGAAGAAGGAAATGGCAACCCACTCCAGTATTCTTGCCTGGAAAATCCACTGGATGGAGGAGCCTGACAGGCGACAGTCCATGGCTTCACAAAGATTTGGACATGACTAAGCTACTTTGCTTTTCCTTGGTTAAACAGCAAACCTCTCATTCTTCTTAAATAGTTTAATTTTTGTACCCAATGAGACATATTTATCAAATGTTAACAGAATTACCAATAAGAAAATCTCAACTTTCAGCAGTTTACAACCTAAGAATTAAAACTAGGCAATGTCAAAATTTGGTAACTTGTAAAGCAAAGCAAAATATATATATTTATACACAAACACATAATTATTCAAACTTTTCCATTCTATTGTCACCAAATTCTCTAAAATCCACAATCACAGAATAAATAAATAGAACCGATATATATTCAATATTATGAAGAAAATATTCAGCGTTTGAGTACTGGATTGTTGATCTGCAGTATTGTTTTTTTAATCTTGATTTATTTGGTTTCTATCACTATATAGTAATTACCAAAAGCCTCATGACTTAAAACAACATGCATCTAGTATTACACGATTTCTGTGAGACAGAAGTTGACATTGCTTAGCTGGTCCTCTGCTCAGTGTCTCATAAATCTGCAATCCAGGTCTTGACCCAGCTGGGGTTTCTTGCTGCTTATCAATCAGGGGATGTTCTTAGCTCCCAGAGGCCTCCAAAGTTCCCCATTATGTGACCCTCTTACAACCTGGCTATTTGCTTCTTCAAGGCCAGCAGAGGAATCTTTTCAACCTCTAGGTGCTCTTCTAAGCATTCATTTGATCAAGTCAAGCCCTTAAAAGATAATCCCTTCTTTGATTAATTCAAAGTAACCTAATTAGAGATCTGAATTATGTCTGAAATTGCCTTTTATTCTTTGTCATAAGATGGGACTTGATCATGAAATTGATATCCCATCATATTCGCAGGTGCCACTCACACTCAAAAGAAAGTAATTATATACCACATGTAACCCCTGGTGTTCATCATAACAAATAACCTAATTGTCCCAAAATATGATTGTGTACAAACAGAATCCTCAGACCAATCATTTAAAAGATTTAAATTTCAACTCCAAATATTAAATCTGTTTTTCACTATTGAAATTGACACTCAAGTTTGGGGCTTCCCTCAAACTTGTTGGTAAAGAATCCACCTGCAATGCAGGAGACCCTGGTTCAATTCCTGGGTCAGGAAGATCTGCTTGAAAAGGGACAGGTTACCCATTCCAGTATTCTTGGGCTTCCCTTGTGGCTCAGCTGGTAAAGAATCTGCCTGCAACATGGGAGACCTGGGTTCGAATGCTGGGATGGGAAGATCCCCTGGAGAAGGAAAAGGCTACCCACTCCAGTATTCTGTTCGAGAGAATTCCATCGCAAAGAGACGACTAAGCAACTTTCACTTTTATTTTACCTTTACCTTTCTCCTGTGGGAAATGAGTTGGGATTTGAGTCCCAGATATTGTAAAAACTCTTTTTGGCAACATGCCTATCACTGGTTATCGGCACGTGGATGCTACGACAGATAGAAGGAGAAATGAAATTAGAACAGCAGCTCTTCTCCACCTGCTGCTGAATTAGTGCCACGTGGATCAAATGGATTAGCAGGCAAGCTGGTTGGTCAGTCTGATGGTAGTGATGCTGATTAAAAATTTCAGAAGTGAAAAGCTTGCTGAAACAAATGCATCTTACTGACATCAAGTTTTTCATACGTTGAGGCATTTAAAATTCAAACAGGTGGTCATTAGAGGGAAAAGGCACAAGTTTAATATTTTGTTTTTATCCCATGAGTGTTTGTTGAGAGCATTCCTAGCCTCACCACAAATACATTATAATGAGTAAACATTATAAAGTCATACCTCCTCCCTAAGGTTTTCAATGAAAAGATACCGGTTGAAAAGGATTTTTTAAGGCTCTGAGTCATCTCGCAGTTAATAAATGTTTGTAAGTAAATGAGGCACCCCTGGCTGTGCAGGGCTGTGAAGCACAGGAGCAGAGTGGCCGAGAAGGAGATACCACACGTCCAAGGTAAGAGAAACCCAAGTAAGACGGTAGGTGCTAAGAGAGGGCATCAGAGGGCAGACAGACTGAAAACACAATCACAGAAAACTGGCCAATCTGATCACATGGACCACAGCCTTGTCTAACTCAATGAAACTAAGCCATGCCATGTGGGGCCACCCACGATGGCCAGGTCATGGTGGAGAGGTCTGACAGAATGTGGTCCACTGGAGAAGGGAATGGCAAACAACTTCAGTCTTCTTGCCTTGAGAACCTTATGAACAGTATGAAAAGGCAAAAAGATAGGAGACTGAAAGGAGAACTCCCCAGGTTGATAGGTGCCATATATGCTACTGGAGATCAGTGGAGAAATAACTCCAGAAAAAATGAAGAGACAGAGCCAAAACAACAACACCACCCAGTTGTGGATGTGACTGATGATTGAAACAAGGTCCGAAGCTATAAAGAGCAATATTGCATAGGAACCGGAAATGTTAGGTCCATGAATCAAGGCAAATTGGAAGTGGTCAAACCGGTGTTGGCAAGAGTAAAGGTCGAAATTCTAGGAATCACCAAACTAAAATGGACTGGAATGGGTGAATTTAACTGAGATGACTATTATATCTACTACTGTGGGCAGGAATCCCTTAGAAGAAATGGAGTAGCCATCATGGTCAACAAAAGAGTCCAAAACGCAGTACTTGGATGCAATCTCAAAAACGACAGAATGATCTCCGTTCGTTTCCAGGGCAAACCATTCAATATCACGGTAATCCAAGTCCACGCCCTGACGAGTAACACAGAAGTGGAAGCTGAATGGTTCTATGAAGACCTACAAGACCTTCTAGAACTAACACCCAAAAAAGATGTCCTTTTCATTATAGGGGACTGGAATGCAAAAGTAGGAAGTCAAGAAACACCTGGAGTAACAGGCAAACTTGGCCTTGGAGCACATCAGAATATTCTCCACAGAGAATGAGGCAGAATGAAGAATGAAGAACAGAATGAAGCAGGGCAAAGGCTAACAGAGTTCTGCCAAGAGAACGCACTGGTCACGGCAAACACCCTCTTCCAACAACACAAGAGAAGATTCTACACATGGACATCACCAGATGGCAAACACAGAAATCAGATTGATTACATTCTTTGCAGCCAAAGATGGAGAAGCTCTATACAGTCAGCAAAAACAAGACTGGGAGCTGACTATGGCTCAGATCATGATCTCCTTATTGCAAAATTCAGACTTCAATTGAAGAAAGTGGGGAAACCACTAGACCATACAGGTATGACCTAAATCAAATCCCTTATGATTATACAGTAGAAGTGAGAAATAGATTTAAGGGACTAGATTTGATAGATAGAGTGCCTGAAGAACTCTGGACAGAGCTTCATGACTGTACAGGAGACAGGGATCAAGACCATCCCCAAGAAAAAGAAATGCAAAAAAGCAAAATGGCTAAGGAACCTAACAAATAGCTGTGAAAAGAAGAAAAGTGAAAAGCAAAGGAAAAAAGAAAAGATATAAGCATCTGAATGCAGAGTTCCAAAGAATAGCAAGAAGTGATAAGAAAGCCTTCCTCAGCGATCAATGCAAAGAAATTGAGGAAACAACAGAATGGGAAAGACCAGAGATCTGTTCAAGAAAATTAGAGATACCAAAGGAACATTTCATGAAAAGATGGGCTCGATAAAGGACAGAAATGGTATGGACCTAACGGAAGCAGAGATATTAAGAAGAGGTGGCAAGAATACACAGAAGAACTGTACAAAAAAGATCTTCACAACCCAGATAATCACGATGGTATGATCACTTACCTAGAGCAAGACATCCTGGAATGTGAAGTTAGGTGGGCCTTAGGAAGCATCACTACGAACAAAGCTACTGGAGGTGATGGAATTCCAGTGGAGCTATTTCAAATCCTAAAAGATGATACTGTGAAAATGCTACACTCAATATGTCAGCAAATTTGGAAAACTCAGCAGTGGTGACAGGACTGGAAAAGGTCAGTTTTCATTCCAATCCCAAAGAAAGGCAATGGCAAAGAATGTTCAAACTACTGCACAATTGCACTCATCTCACACGTTAGTAAAGTAATGCTCAAATTCCCCAAACCAGGCTTTAGCAATATGCGAACCGTGAACTTCCAGATGTTCAAGCTGGTTTTAGAAAAGGCAGAGGAACCAGAGATCAAATGCCAACATCCACTAGATCATCAAAAAAGGTAGAGAGTTCTAGAAAAACATATATTTCTGCTTTATTGACTATACCAAAGCTTTTGACTGTGTGGATCACCACAAACTGTGGAAAATTCTGAAAGAGATGGGAATACCAGACCACCTGACCTGCCTCTTGAGAAACCTGTATGCAGGTCAGGACTGGATATGAAACAAATATTTGGCTTGTTCCAAATAGTAAAAGGAGTTCGTAAAGGCTGTATATTGTCACCCTGCTTATTTAACTTATATGCAGAGTACATCATGAGAAACACTGGGCTGGAAGAAGCACAAGCTGGAATCAAGATTGCCATGAGAAATATCAATAACCTCAGATACGCAGACAACACTACCCATATGGCAGAAAGTGAAGAAGAACTAAAGAGCCTCTTGATGAAAGTGAAAGAGGAGAGTAAAAAAGTTGGCTTAAAGCTCAACATTCAGAAAACTAAGATCATGGCATCTGGTCCTATCACTTCATGGCAAATAGATGGGGAAACAGTGGCTGACTATTTTCTGGGCTCCAAAATCATTGCAGATGGTGTCTGCAGCCATGAAATTAAAAGACACTTACTCCTTGGAAGAAAAGCTATGACCAACCTAGACAGCATATTAAAAAACAGAGACATTACTTTGTCAACAAAGGTCCATCTAGTCAAGGCTATTATTTTTCCAGTAGTCATGTATGGATGTGAGAGTTGGACCATAAAGAATGCTAAGCGCCGAAGAATTGATGCTTTTGAACTGTGGTGTTGGAGAAGACTCTTGAGAGCCCCTTGGACTGCAAGGAGATCAACCAGTCCATCCTAAAAGAGATCAGTCCTGGGTGTTCACTGGAAGGATTGATGGTGAAGCTCAAACTCCAATACTTTGGCCAGCTGATGTGAAGAAATGACTCACTGGAAAAGACCCTGATGCTGGGAAAGATTGAGCGCAGGAGGTGAAGGGGACAACAGAGGATGAGATGGCTGGATGGCATCACCGACTCAATGGACATGAGTTCGGGTAAATTCTGGGAGTTGGTGATGGACAGGGAGGCCTGGCGTGCTGCAATTCACGGGGTTGCAAAGAGTCGGACTCGACTGAGCAACTGAACATACTCTTATGAATATACTCGTCTTACTTCATGTGTAACTCATGCAGTCATACTTCACTCAGTCTTGTCTGATTCTTTGAGACCCTATGGACTGTATCCCACCAGGCTCCTCTGTCCATGGGATTCTCCAGGTAAGAATACTCGAGTGGGTAGTCATGTCCTCCACCATGGGATCCTTTACCACTGCAGGTGGATTCCTTACAATCTGAGCCACTGGGGAAACCCCTACATTCTCCCAAATGTCTGAAGACAACTAGTGTACCTTTCCTGAGCCTTGTCTGATATATGATAAATATTGGCCATCTCCCCAGGCATTACTCAAACAACCCTCATTTCCACATCTACATGCCACCTCAGAGGCATAATATCTGAAGTTTATGTCCTCCAGATTTAACTCAGGAAACAAAAGATAGATCAGAGCTATCATGTTCTTTATTTTAAACCAACCTTGGGGGTACCTGTAAGGATTTTGTTAACCACGCAAATTACCAGAGATTATGATTATTTTAATCTGGGTAGGGTCCCTTGAAAATGCATCTTCGAACCACTGGCAATTTCGACTCAGGTGAGCCATAAGCCACTATTTGAGAAAATTTCTCTCTTGAAATCATGTTAAATTCCATTAGCTACTGTGTAATCCTATTAGAGGACTGACACCTAAGGAACTTCCTGTTCACTAAATCCCCTAAGATTGTAAATATGAGTTACCAGGCAATATGAAGCTATCAGTCTGAGGGACAAAGCACAAGGCTTTGACATGGTACTACAGAAGTGCCTCATAATAGATGTCTCACTCTAGCCTTTGATGATTTTCTGAGATCTTGATTTCATCATATTACATATATACCTAATGAACTTGTCACAAATATATATTTTATAAGTGGCCCCTCTAAATCTTTATTAAATTGTGGCTCTTTCTTCACAAGGGCCTCCGACCCAAAGAGCCTCTCATTTGACATATGGTACTCTCACAAGGTAGGTATGTTTCTCCTCCTCTTCTTTATCTATACCATAGAACTGTTCTCTTCTACATTATTCATGAGAAGTATTGGGTGATTTCTTTTTAATGTTATTTCCACTAATTTTCTCTGATAAGTAAGTGAGTAAACAATAACTTAATGAAACCCTCATTGTTTCCTAGTCCTATGGAAAATGTATTATGTACAAGTCCACATTGAAAAACCATAATTACTTCCAGGAAGTAGAAATTGCTCAAGACACATTCTCTGATTACTCTGAAATGAAAATTAGATGTCTTAAAAATAGTTTGTGTTTTAAAAAAATGCTAGAGTATGTAGAAATTCAGGACAATGAGAACCCAACCGAGGAGCTTGCACATATGGCACTCTTCCTAATCAAGTGTAGAATACAGCCAGTAAGGACATTGCCCACAGGTCTCTGTAAGTCTTTCAGCCAACCTTGCAGTCAGTCCTGCCACCCCAAGTGGGTCCCCTCTGAAAAGTATTTGACCTTAATTGCAACCAAGGCAGTTACCAATGGAACTGGTATTTGTTCAATATGTTCCATAATACACAGTATAAAAATGTGATTTTTTTAAAAAAAGTTATCCAAATAATACTGCTGCTGCTGCTAAGTCACTTCACTCGTGTCCGACTCTGTGTGACCCCACTGATTGCAGCCTACCAGGCTCCTCCGTCCATGGGGTTTTCCAGGCAAGAGTACTGGAGTGGTTTGCCATTTTCTTCTCCACCAAACAATACTACATGATAACAATTCCACTGACATATCTCCATTAACTAAGATGACCCCATGGACTGTAGCCTGCCAGGCTCCTCTGTCCATGGGATTCCCCAGGCAAGAATACAGGGGTAGCCATTTCCTACTACAGGCGATCTTTCCAACCCAGGATTAAATCCACGTCTCCCGCATTGTCAGGTAGAATCTTTACCACCGCACCACCTGGGAAGCCCAAGGTTTTTAAAAATTCTATAAATGATCAACTAGATGGTTTAATCTACAGAATTCTACAGACACCATTTTTTTTTAATTCCACAGAAGCATCAACTAGAAGAAAACTGCCATCATTTGATGGAAAAATAGGAGAAAAAGTCTGCCACTCTCAGTATATACAACTGAAAAATAAATATTTTAATCTCCATGACAACAGTGTTCATACACACACACAGAAAATAAAAAACTTTTAGAACCCATTTAAATGAGTCAATGCATAGCTTTAAAAATTAAATAAAAAGGAGAATAATTTATTCAATGTTTCTGGCTGTTGTTCATCTTTTATTACTTTTTTCTTTTAAACTGAGCTGAAAGTAAAGGATTTCTTTAGTCTTCATAGAAGTTTCAATAAACAGTAACTTAAATGACAATAGAACAGACATTTTAAAAATGATACTGTAAGACATATGTTATTTTAAAAGCACTTGAGTGAAAACCTTTGTTGATAAAATTTTTTTTTCAAGTTTCTCTTCAAAGAATTCTATAAAAATCAAAGGGGAAACAAAATAGATGGGATGGGTGAATAACTACAAAAGTTATGGCTATGAACAAAGCGTAATGTCCAAAGTGGAACTTGAATAAGTGGAGCTGTGAAAGTAGAAGTCAAGGGAAGGTTATACTATTTGTGTTTCAGTTGTTTGGCTTGCTCTTAACCATACATCTTGAGGTTGTTTTCCGAGCTTGTTTTAATGAGATTGTTTTTTTCTGCTCTTTTGTAGTGGAGAACTTTAAACACAGCTAAATTTGGACAGTGTTCTCTAGGGATGCTCTTTTCAACTAAGATTAACAGAGGCCAAGAATGTCCCCCTTTATCTTCTACCTCCGAATTGCTCAGTGACAGAGGTATATATAGGTTGTGTGATGACCCCTAGCTACACGATGTATTTGAAAAATCACCATCAGTAGACTATAGCACACTGAGCACAGAGCATTAGACTACTATCCACATGAGAATATGTTTGCATTTAATGGTGTATCTTGATAATGAAATTCATTATCGTGTTTCTCACTTATATATTTATCATATGATTACTTTTCTTTTAGTTCTGAGCTGATTTGTTTGCTCATAATGTCATTTATTTGTTGTTGTTTTGGATCTTATAAACCATATTTTGAAAATTGCTTAAAACAAAGAGACCCAAAGAATTAGTGAAATACAAAGCCTAATTTTACAGTAAAGAGAACCAAACTAAATGAGGATGCAAACAACACTCATGAAAAGCATGACTCATTTACTTAATTTGATTTATTGATTCATTCATTCAACAAACTTCCTCTCTATTTCTGATCTGTCTTTCAAAAACTTTCAGATTAATCTCCGAACACAAATTTTGATTGTGTACTTTACTTTTCAAGAGCTTATAATAAATCTCTCCCACCTCATTCTATTTTTCTCAATTTCCCTAGCATCTAATGTTAAATGGCTGGAAATGAGTAGACATTAAGTCAGTATTTGTGGAAAGTTTAAGATAAATTCATTCCATCTAAATTTCTCTTCCTGACTGAAATTTTTCCACTTATTTGCTTTACTTCAAGCCTTATTTTCCACCATCCCCAAAGAAAACCTTCTTTCAGGCAACTTATCTTAAAAGCCCCAGTCTTTATTCCATGCCATTGCTCTTGACGTCTTCCTCTATGGAATATATGTTTCTGGAACTCGGTAAATACTACACAGCTCTCATTAAGATTTAAAATAACATTCTGCATATCTAACATACACCCTGTGTTTTCCATGGCTTCTAGGTCATATTTCAGGATATGGCACACTTTTAGGTTTAGCCATGGAGGTGAAATATTTAGCACAAAATTGTGATACATTCTTTATGCATTCATGAATGTATTATCTGTTTATTACCTCATTCAGTGTTGAGTCATTCCAACAAATATTTGCTGGGTGACTACCAGTGCCAAATAATGTGCTAAGAAGCACTAGAGAGAGAGATGGTAAGGAAAACAGAAATAGTTCTTTCCCTCTTAAAACTTATAATAGAGAAAGAAGGGACAGTGACAAACTCATCCAAAAAGATGAACAATTGCATGTGTATACCCGTGGCTGATTCATGTTGATGTATGCTAGAAACCAACACAACATTGTAAAGCAATTATCTTCCAATTAAAAATAAATAAATTTTAAAAGAAAAAAAGTCAACAAATAAAATCTATGAAAAGTTCAAAGAAGGAAAATCATAGGAAAAAACAGCACCCCTAATAAGGGAATATAATCTAGTTGGGAGGAAGGAGGCAATCTAAAGAGACTTTTCCAAGGAAGTCTGAAAAATAAGTAAGTTAGGTGAGAGTGACCTTCTGAAGCAGTAAGAAGGCTCATAGATAAGGACTTTTTAACTCAGAGAGAACAACATATTTAAGAGATCAAAAGAGTCTAGTATGAACAAGCATAACTTGAAAAATAATGGCAAAACCCACTACGGCAAGAATGGTGGAAACTTTTTTGGTGTGTCTTACAGAGAATGAGATGGCTGGATGGCATTACCGACTTGATGGACATGAGTTTGAGTGAACTCCGGGATTTGGTGATGGACAGGGAGGCCTGGCGTGCTGTGATTCATGGGGTCACGGAGAGTCGGACACGACTGAGCGACTGAACTGAACAGCAGTAAAGGTAGATCACCATAAATTTAAAACAGAGGAGTGACAAACAACTCTGGCTACTGTGAAGAGAACAGATTGAAGTGGGCAAGAATGGGGGGTCTTTTTATAGAAGGCAGTGATGGGGGCTTGCTCAGAGCCTTTAGAGAAAACCAGGAAAGGCAGCTGCAACTGCATAGGCGAGACACTTGTTTCTCAGATGAGGTATACTTGAGTTAATTATCTTATGAGAAGTAGGAGTTGGTCACTAAGATAAGGGAGGGGTGCATATTTCAGCCTCTACTCAACCAAATAGATCATTTCTTTCTTTTGACCTTCCTGCTCCTCTCTCCTTTGGACTATGACCCTACACTTTGGACTCTGCTTTCCTACCAGTAACCATGATAACCATCTGCTCTTTCATCTCTGAGTGTACTTCCTGGATACTGAAATCTTTTCTGCCTCCCTCCAGAATATTTGGGGATTTAACTTTTGTTTATTTAATATGTTTAAGTTTTGTACTGTATCTCAGATACTCTTCTAATTAGATGAATTAGAAGCAGTTGCAAATCTTATAAAACTCAAAGTCAAGTGAAAGAGATATCATAATTAGATTCATGCTTTCACTCAACACCTATTTACTGAATAGCTACCATGTATCAATCATATGGACACAGAAGCAAAACAAGACAGTACCTGATTTGGGCTTCTTTCCTGCCATAAGGAAGATATATTGTAATACATTGTGATAAGGGCTGTTATAGAGACAGGAACAAAAAATAAAACTGTTAAATATCAAAAGGATAGAAGAGTGTCCGTTTTCATGAAAAAGCAACACTTTTGTTGAGTCATAAAAGAGGAAAAGTTTTCCCAAAGGTAACAGTGGAGGAAGGCCTTTCTAGTACAGGTAATGAGCATGTGAAAGATCTGAGCGGGAAATGAGAAGTTAAAAGTTGCAGAAACTTTCGTTTTTAGAAAAAATAAATAAATAACTGTGGACTTAGGGTAGGGCAGAGGATTGCTCAAAATTAAAAAAAAGGGGGGCTAACAGCAGGAAGATGAGTTCAAAGTCTGTAGTGAAAGTACAAGGAGAAATACTGAAGTCTGGACTGCAAAGATGTAACAAGCTGTGCAGATGGAGAGAAGAGAGTGGAGTCATTCTGAGGTTTCTGAATCAGGCAGCAGGGGCCATGAACTGAGAGTAAGACCACCCAACATGGAACGCTTTGGGAGCCAAGCTGACAGCAAGCTGGCTCTTCTCTTGCTCACTCTCAAATGTTGGTACTCCCAGGGACTTCCTTGTAGTATCTTATAAAGCACCAACAGATGTTTACAAACAAAAGCAAACAAAACACAAATAAATAGGAGGAGGAATGCTTCTGAAAATGACATATTCTGCCAAGTCTGAGTTGTAAATTTTAATGCCCAGTGCCTTAGTCCTTTCTTATTTCCATGGAATTCAGGCACTAAACTCATACTTCTCTGGGGAGGCAGATGAGGTGGTGAAGTACTCAGATTCCTGTGCTAGACAAAAAAACCCGAGGTTTGCATACCAGCTCCTCCATATGCTAACTGACTTAACCTTTCCAAGTGTTTCTGCAACACAAACACAAGACAACAAAACTTCCTTCGTATCAATGTGGTGGAGATCACGTGAAATAATCCATGTAAACAGTGCCCAGCACTGTAAGGGGCTAATAAAGCATTAGTTGTAAGGAATAACAGTGAACACTATATATTGTGTGCTGTTCCAACGACTTTCTTCCTACTAGTTCATTTGATTCCCATAACAACTCAATGAGATAGGTATTCATATTACTATTAACATTATTATTACAATCATCCCCATTTTAACAGTTAAAGGAATTGAGGCAAGGAGTTCAAGTGACTGGATTAATCTTACACAGTTTAGAGATGCTGAAGCCATCATTTGAACATACCCTGGAGTCAGAAATATTAACTCCAAGAGATCCTAAAGTTCCCACAAGGTTCTAAGGAGATTCTTGCTTGTTCCCGTAAGCTTTCCTCAAGTGCTCACCTATAGACACCTGGCCTCTATGAAGGATTTCTGTCCTATATGATTCATGCTCCATACTGATTTCTCATTTTTCTCAGTTCTTTCCACTTGTAGGCTGTACAGTACAATTTAGAATTTAATCATTTACTTCTACATTTCTCTGTAATACATGTGAATCTTGTCTTGAACATAAGCCCCTACGGCAGGGATTATATCCCATACTTGGTATTCTCTCTATTGATAGCTTAAGGTCTGAGTATCAGTAAGCTCTCAATGAATACTTGTTGAGTGATTGATTGTCAGGCTCCAAGGCATCGCTTCTGGAAGAAACAACTGGAGAGATTTGTATAAGGCCTGGTCATTCATACTAAAGATTTCACATTAACAAATATGCAGTCAATGACACAGAGCTCCACTTGTGAAAATAATTGCCAAAGCATTCATAGAGAAGAGGTGAAGCTCTTGTAATTTGTGATGAAGAATGACTTAATCTTGTTCTTTTGTCTATTACTGTGAAGATTACTTTTGCAGTCTAATATAGAGGCCTATTTAAGGATGATTTTATAGAATAAAATTTTTTAGATTTTTATCTTTTAATAATTACAATTAGGGCAATATATCAGTAGAAGACTGTTCATTGGCATAGGTCATTACGGGACTCAGAAAAAAGTGGGGCATTTAAAGCAGCTTGAGGAAAAAAAAAAGAGTAACCGCTGTTTTCTAAAACAAAGTAATAGATCTAAAATGAATAAGAACAGATTTTACAGTAACCATCCAAGTGCACTATTTAGAAAGTAACAACTTGAAAATAACAATCCTCTGAAATAACTGTTATGTTCAAATTGTTTAAAAACCAGAGTCATAAAAAAAAATGCTCAAAAGTCAAATAAGTCAGGTAAAAGAGTAAATGTCAAAGCAGATCTTAGGAAAAAATAATTTTTAAGAAGATCATTTGCAAAGCAATGACTAGCGTGGGATTTATATTTTTCTAACTTAAGAAATAGTCATTGCAGTACTTGTCTCATTTTTGCCAATACCACAAAGTTTCTTTAGAACAAAGTAGAAGTTTTAAAATATAACTTTATTTATTCATATATTCAATTTTAAGATATTTACTGGTATCATGCAAGAGAATCTGCAAGAATATGGAAGTGACAGAAGACCATTTCCAGCCTGAAAATAACTAGAAACCTACTAAGTACAAAGTGCCATAGCTACAATGGAGATTCAAAGTCCTTCAGGAAACGAGGGAGTTATCCCTTGTTCTTTTTGTTCAAGAGTCCAGAAGAGCCCTCACAGCAGTGATGGCATTTGCATTGTTACTTAACAATTGGTTGCACTTGGACAGCACTAGATGGGAATGGCATCCTGGATCAGAGGAACAGAAAAGCAAATGATGTAGAAAGTGATCAGAATGTGTGGCATGTAGAAAAGCAGCAGGGTTGTTTAAAAGGAAGTTAAGACACATATGTGATGTGAAGACAACAAGAAATACTGAAAGATTTTAGCAAGAATTTATATAATTAGACATATTTTAGAAAGATTAATTTGACAGTGATAGAGAATAAGTGGAAGGGGAAGAGACTCTGCAAAATCAGTTAAGGTATCTTCTCTCTCAGGACAGCTTAGGATATTGTATAACCAGAGATTCCCTAATTTCAGTAGATTAAATTAACAGAGACTTATTCCTTGCTCCTGCTCCATGTCATATGGGGGCCCACGGAACTGGGGGTGGGTAGCATTCATCCATATCTTCTCCACTCACACATCCATTTGTAAGATCATTTGTCTCTATAGTATGGTGAACTGTGCCCTGGATTTTAAAGGACTCAGTCTAGGAGTAACACATGCCCCTTCGGTTCACATTGCATATGGCTATGCCTACCTTCAGGGGATGGACAAGTACAATCCTACTGTGAATCCAGGAGAAGAACGGGAAATATCCATTAACAGTACCAGTGACTGCATCAAGAGGCGACTGCAACAATTCAGATAAAAGGTAATAAGGATGCAGGCAGTGGGAATCGAAAGAAGTAGAAAACAAATACTCTAGAGCCAGAATCAAGGCCTTGCTAACTGATACAGGAGGAAAGAAAGGGATCTAGAATGACTCGTAAGTGCTTAAACCTAGAAGACTAATGGTGTCTTTACTAGAAATCAGGAAGTAAGAAGAGTTGATCTGAGGGGTGGGGAGTGGTGTAGAGGATGGGGAACTGTTTAGTTATTAAGTTTAGACTCCATGAATTTATAAGCCCTGCCAGGGACATGTAAATGATATCCAAAGGACAGTTGAAAATTAGGAACTGAAGTTCAAAGAAGAGTTCAAATGTGGAAATAAGGATTTTATATTCAATGACATGGAAGTAATGTGTAATGTTTAAATCTATGGGCTCAGATAAGGCTATAAATTTTGCTTTGTTAGACTGACCTTACCACATTCTTGAACCAACAGAGAATGTTGATCTTATTTTACTGGCTTCATAGTCCCAGAGAGAATAAACTACCAATGATAAAAAAATATATATATAATGCAGACAGGAAAAATTTGTAGGTGTTCTGGAGGAAGATACACTTCTATTTTAAGTAATAAAATTGGTAAGAGTTATGAATTTCAAATCCTTCAGGAGTCTTTCTTTAATATAATCTTACAGCTTTTATATCTCATTCCTAGAAGGTCATCATGCAAATAAAAATGAAGGCTGCTAATCTCCACTGGGATAATTAATAAGCACATACTTAAGATAATCCTCTGGATGGCACTGTAACAGTTTTGCACTTTTTAAAATTAGGCTTCCCTTTCCTTTTTCCTTAGCATGTACAGGCATAAGCTTTTAGTAGAGAGGTAACAAGTTAAATCCTTTATTAAGAATTTCAAGCAAATTTCCTGAACACAGCTTCCAGCTCAATATTTCACTTGTCTGTGCAGGTAAATATGAAGCAATCCATTACTCAGTCAATACACATTCAATTACTCTCACAGTGAAGTCAAATATATACAATGAAACACTCTGGGGAAGATTCCTAAAATTGACTTTACCATCTGTGAGTGGATTAGTTAAATCAAGTTAGTAGGCCAAAACTAGTATTAAAATAAAGAATATAGAGTTAAAATACTAGAGTGCACTGAATTTAATAAGTCTAAATATTGCTTGAACTGCAAGGAGATTCAACCAGTCCATTCTAAAGGAGATCAATCCTGGGTGTTCATTGGAAGGACTGATGCTAAAGCTGAAGCTCCAATACTTTGGCCACCTCATGCGACGAGTTGACTCACTGGAAAAGAGTCTGACGCTGGGAGGGATTGGGGGTAGGAGGAGACAGGGACGACAGAGAATGAGATGGCTGGATGGCATCACCGACTCGATGGACATGAGTTTGAGTGAACTCCGGGAGTTGGTGATGGACAGGGAGGCCTGGCGTGCTGTGCTTCATGGGGTCGCGGAGAGTCGGACACGACTGAGCAACTGAACTGAACTGAAATATTGCTTGAAGACACATTATGACTTTTTCATTGTGTATGTGTGTGTATGTGTGCATCTGTTAGAAAGAACTGCTCAAAATTTAATTTTTTTGTTTGTTTGTTTGTGTGTTTTACCGGAAAAGAGTTTGAAAACCACTGCTCTACTGGAGTGAGGACAAAGGAGAAAAACTGCTATGTTGATAAGGAAATGCTTTGGTCACCTTATCAGTTATAGGAAAATATCACCTATGGCTAACACTTCAACAGCCATAGAATATTCTCAGTCTTTTAAAATCTACCAGGTCTTTGTGTTCTGCAGCTTTCAACTTCACCATTTTCTGCTTGGTTGATGATTTATACCCAAAACTATACCTTAGAGAATGAATGTATTCAAACTGGATGTCAACCTTAATCAGATTCAGCATATACATACTTCATTCTCCATTTCATCTTTGTTAGCAGAGCGTAAGTGTACTGGGGTTTGTTTCACAATCTTACCAATAATACTACATTATTTCTGTTGAATACTAAAGCACCCTATTGATCCTGAAATTTACTACTATACTAAATATTTCTAATTGCCAAAGTAGTCTCTATCTACTTCAAAAGGAGTGAGAGGTTCAGAAGAAAGGTCAAATTTCCCAAACTTAGAAAAAGATTATCAATTTTTAAAAGGAGCATAAATATTCAAAATATTATCTGAATCAAAAATGGATTAGATATGGACTATCTCACTGTTCTATTTTTAGTTTTTTGAGAAACTGCCATACATTTTCCCAAACTGGCTACACCATTTTACAGTCCTATCAACAGTGTACAAAGGTCCTAATTTCTCCACCTCCTCACCAACACTTTTTTAAGACACCCATTCTAATGTGTGTGAGGTTACATTTGAATTTTTACAAGCAAAATATATTCCTATTTGACTTTTGCAAGCACATATCTTAATTTTGCTGAGAGACATATGCATATATATTCTGTAAAAGGCTTTTTAATGTTAACTCATTAAATGAGCTTCTTCCCTAAAACAGATGTAATCCTGTAAAGAGTAATTGCAACCATCTTGATATGAAACGGTGGTTTGGCTTGTGGTAGAGTTAGATAAAGTATCTACATGCTGGATAATAACCCATTGGAATACACTGCACCTATAAATCTAGGGGGGAGTTAAGGGAACCCTACATTTCTGTGCCTTGAACTCTTACAGTAATCTAACAGTGGAGTGTAAAATTTGTATGAGTCTAAGAAGAGTGCTGGGTAAAGTTTCAGTTTGTTATATAAGGGAATTTTTTCCTGAAATTCTGAAAACTAAATCATTCAACTGATAGACAAAATAATAGAGTAAAACATCTGGATGTTTCTTTCACCCTAAAAATTTTTAGTGGATGCTTCCTCTTCCCCCTCACTTCTTTTCCTTTTCCTTCATTTTCACTTCTCATCTAATCCTCTTCCCTTCCTCCCCTTCCTCCATCATAAACATTTCAAACATATTAAAATTGAACATTAAATGAGGAATGATTTTAGATGGAAAAGAATTTTTATCAGTGTTGTCAGTAGTCCTAGCATAGACAAATATAAAACTGTTGGCAATGGAAGGATGTGTAACAGTTGTATGTATGTGAAAAGAAGCTTTTAAAAGATTCTTACTATGATAAAAAGAAACCAAAATTAGGGAGTAACTGGAATCTTTGAGAAGATAGTGTGATAGTCATAGATGTTGAAAACTATTTTCCTTTGCCATTATGATCAAACAGAGATATTTTTTCTCACCAAATATTCCTTGTGACCCCTACACTTCCCAGCCCCTTGCAGTTATGAAGGGCATATGACTATTTCTTGATAATAAAATGTGGATCAGAGAAATATGTATGACTTCTTAGCTGAAGCACCGAAGAATTGGAATTGTGGTTCCCTGTCCCCCATCCTCTCCTCTGAACCATTAGCTGAGTTAGACACATCACAAGAGGAGGAGCACAGGGACCCTGACTCATTGGATGGACCTGTCTTGGACATTGCATGACTGAGAACTGAACCTCGACATGTCATGTTCAGCTATTACAATTTTGGGGTTGTTCCTATAGCATGGCCTGACCTTAATCAGACGACTATGCTGAAACTGGTTATTTAAAGAATTAGCAGTAGGATTGGGAGAAGGCAATGGCAACCCACTCCAGTACTCTTGCCTGGAAAGTCCCATGGATGGAGGAGCCTGGTGGACTGCAGTCCATGGGGTCGCTAAGAGTCCGACACGACTGGGCAACTTCACTTTCACTTTTCACTTTCATGCATTGGAGAAGGAAATGGCAACCCACTCCAGTGTTTTTGCCTGGAGAATCCCAGGGATGGGGGAGCCTGGTGGGCTGCCGTCTATGGGGTCACAGAGTCGGACACAACTGTAGTGACTTAGCAGCAGCAGCAGCAGTGGGATTGAGAGCAATAAGAAAGCATAGAACATAATTTAAGTCCTAAATAAGTATTCCTCTGATCATTGTACCATTTCTCTCTCCATCTTTTCCATGTCAAATATATTGGATATACTTTTCTTTTTAAAATAGCTGTATTAGTTTCCTAGTGCTATCATAACAAATCACCACAAACTGGGTGGCTTAAAACAACAAAAATTGTGTCTCTTGTAGTTCTTGAGGCTAGAAATCTGAAATCAAGGTAGAGGAATCTATTCCATGCCTCTTTCCTAGCTATGGGTGGTGGCTGACAATCTTTGGCATTGGTTTTCTTGTAGGTGCCTAACTCCAGTCTCTATCTCCATCTTCACATGGCCTTCTCCTGGTATCTTGGTGCCTCTCATCCTCCTCTGATAATGGCACCATTCACACAGGATTAGGGCTCACCCTAACCCAGGGTGATTCTCATCTCAGTTTATTACATCTGCAAAGCCCCTAATTCCAAATACAGTCACATTCCCAGGGACTGGGGGTTAAAGCTTCAACATTTCTTTTTGGAAGATACAGTTCAATCCACAAGAATAGCTTGCAAACCATAGCTTTCAACAATAGCTTACAAACAGCTTCCCACTTTCATTTTCTGGAAGTGAATGCTATAAATTGGATTTAAACAGCTCTTACTTGTAGTCACCATTTCAGAAACTGTTTTGTTTTTGTTTGACATAACTGTTACCAACTTTTGAAAGGAGAAATTATCAGAGTTCCATACTTCCTCAAATTCAAACATAATTACTTCTCTGCACTTACTGAAAATTATGTTACTATATATGATGCTCTAATAAGTCTGCACGCTGCAGGCAAAATATCACGGGTTTCAGGCTTTTTAAGTGCCCCTGCTAAGATAAGTGGGAGCAGCAGGCAAAGACAGGATCAGATGATCAGAAATGGAATATAGGTGTCCCTCCAAATTGTCAGTTCAAAGCCTCTCAGTTTTTTTCATTTGTTTTTCTCTTGATATTCAAGACTTGGTCCCTCTCCTGGCCTCCCTTTCTCTTATTCTGCCTTGTTATAGTGAATGGTCTCTCAAATCTCTCTCATAACATAGAGAGTCAGGAGCAAATGTCAAAGTACAAAGGCTCCCTAAAATTGTTTTTGTCTCATAAATTCATTAAGCACATATATTGTTAGTATCATCTACCACCCACCACCACACCATGAGCATGAAAAAATAAGCACTTATTAAACCTGGGAGATACAGTAGTGAATAAACTGAGAGCTTTGTCATGCCAGACCTAACACTCAAAGGAAGCACAGAAATAAGATACAAACCTGGTTAAATGGGAAGAAGATTTGACTTGGGAGTACAGAGCAAATATGAGTACAGAAAACCAGGGAATTCAAGCAGGTCTAGAGATCAGGACGTGCATCTAGTGGTAAGTATATAAATGCAGTTGTGAAGAATTGGCATGAATTAGGCTAACAGAGGAGCCTGGTGGACTATAGTCCATGGGATCGCTAAGAGTTGGACACAACTGAGCGACTTCATTTTCACTTTTCATTTTCATGCATTGGAGAAGGAAATGGCAACCCACTCCAGTGTTCCTGCCTGGAGAATCCTGGGGACGGGGGAGCCTGGTGGACTGCCATCTATGGGGTCTCACAGAGTCGGACACGACTGAAGTGACTTAGCAGCAGCAGCAGGCTAACAGGGAGGTATTGTAGGCAGCAATACCATCATAGGCCCACATTCAGAACAGAGAGAGGGCATGACTTGTTCTATAAATCCAGTGGAGTACAGGATGGCCACAGCTTAAGTTATAATCTAAAAAGTAGTGAGAGATGAGGCTGGAAAAAGATGCAGAGGCCATAAGGTACCTTATAAATAAGGTGATCATATAATTCATCATCCAAACCAGACCATGTGTGAGACTAAAAGGGGCTCCTTTAATAATTAAGCTGGGGCAGAAGAATGAACCAGGGCTGTCAGAGAATAACTGGGATGTGCGGCTACGTGACTTATAAACCACATTAACTGAGCTTGGATTTTATACTAAGGTCAATCAGATGCCATTACAGAATTTTACACAGAGAAGTGGCTCAATATTCAATATATTTGATAAATCTTACTCCAGCTGAAGTATAACAAACAAATGGGAGAGGGTAAAATGAGAAGCAGGAAGATGCATTAAAAGATTGCTGTGATACATCTAGTTATGAGGTGGCGGTGACCTGAATCATTGTAATAACTGTGAGTCCTGTAAGGAAATTGATGAAGTAATATTAGGTTGAAGCACATGAAATTGCTGCCACTCACCATTTTTAATGTACAAAAGTGGCAGTTTCATAAGTTTCAACTAATAGATTTGCAGGAAATCAGATAGATTGGACTTCTTCGGTGAGTGTGAGCTAGACAAATTAACAATTTGAAACATTAATACATTCTGGTTTTTCTCCCATGTGACCAATGCTGGCTGAATCTTAGACTATAAGGGCATCCTTTTACTGGGAGGAGTCAGAGACTAGCGGTAAGAGGAGGAAAAGAACAAATAAAGATCTCAAATCTGGTTTCTGAATGGAAAAGGTCAGGATTCAGGTGAGAATTAGTGGAGTAGTGTTGAAAGCAAACGACATTTTCTCTTCCCTGAACAAGTTCCTCCACAACCCACCACCACCATCTCTTGGGCTAGATCAGCCCCTGAACCACTGAGGATAAAATAATTGGCAGAGATGAGAAAAAAAGTCAAACATATGGGTGTTCCGCATAAATTTAGGAATTAAAAGGGCAGACCCTAGTGTCAGATTACCTTCTTCTGTCACTTAATAAGTTACTTAACGTTATGCCCCAAATTTCTCTTCTACAAAATTAAAAGAATACTATCTACATCATTACACTGTTTTGAGAATTAAATGAGTTAATATACTTTCAGCACTTTCAATAGTATATGGCAAATTTTAATCACTGTACAATTGTTAGATGATTGCAATAGTAATAGTAGCAGTATGAGTAGTAGTACTAGGATCAAAGATACCGACAACACCCACATAATAGGAAAACAGTTGATTGCTTACGCAGGCACAAGCAGGGAACCCATCTAAACAGCAATCCCCGAGTGCTCCACAGTTCTCAAAGCAGGAGGGAGAAGAAAACTCCCAACACTCTCATGGGCCAATCACTGAGGAAAATAGGGGAGTCAGTTCATTTGCTAAGATGACCAGAGTGCAGTACAAAGTGACCAGCTTAGGAGAAAACCATGTGCCAGATGAGATGTGTGGTTGAAGCAAATAGTGAAGTTACTTTAAGAGAAGGCATTCCTTATTCAGTTCAGTTCAGTTCAGTCGCTCAGTCATGTCCAGCTCTTTGCGACCCCATGAATCACAGCACGGCAGGCCTCCCTGTCCATCACCAACTCCCGGAGTTTGCCCAAACTCATGTGCATCGAGTCGGTGATGCCATCCAGCCATCTTATCCTCTGTCGTCCCCGTCTCCTCCTGCCCCCAATCCCTCTCAGCATAAGGGTCTTTTCCAGTGGGTCAACTCTTTGCATGAGGTGGCCAAAGTACTGGAGTTCCAGCTTTAGCATCAGTCCTTCCAATGAACACCCAGGACTGATCTCCTTTAGGATGGACTGGTTGAATCTCCTTGCAGTCCAAGGGACTCTCAAGAGTCTTCTACAACACCACAGTTCAAAAGCATCAATTCTTCGGCGATCAGCTTTCTTCACAATCCAACTCTCACATCCAGACATGACCACGGGAAAAACCATAGCCTTGACGTGACGGACCTTTGTTGGCAAAGTAATGTCTCTGCTTTTTAATATGCAGTCCTGATTACTCAGCCATAAAAAGGAACACATTTGAATCAGCTCTAATGAGGTGGATGAGCTGGAGCCTATTCTACAGAGTGAAGAAAGTCAGAAAGAGAAAGATACACATTTATACTAATACATATGCACAGAATCTAGAAAGATGGTACTGAAGAATTTGCAGAGCACCAGTGGAGAAACAGACATAGCGGACTTACAGACACGGGGAGAGTAACATGGAAACTTACATTACCATATGCAAAATAGATACCCAATGAGAACTTGGCGTATGTCTCAGGGAACTCAAACAGGGGCTATGCATCAGCCTGGAGGGGTATGATGGGAAAGGAGATGGGAGGGACGTAAAGAGGGAGGGGACATATGTATACCTATGCCTGGTTCACGTTGAGGTTTGACAGAAGACAACAAAATTCTGTAAAGCAATTATCCTTCAATTAAAAAATAAATAAATTTGGGGGAAAAAAAAGAGAAGGCATTCCCAATCCCCACAAGTTGAGGCAATCACAATATACTATGTTGATACTTTTAATCAGGATCCAAAATGCACAGGTCCCTGTTCTGACACCATGGATGCTAGATATGGTCACACAGATCTTATATCAGGAGAAATAGCAGAAGGCTGACTCTTGTAAAGATTCAGTTTTAAACTGAAAAGTGACCCCTCCCCCAAAAGTAGTATCTTGGATTGAAATTACCTGAAAATACCTAAACTAAATTGCTTAGCCTAAGCACCCTGAAAGCTCAGAGTTACAAATCAATTCTATACTAGAAACATGAAATGTATTCAAACATCGTTTGCACAACACTATGAAGATTATTCCTGTTATAAGGAAAAGCGGGTGTAAGGGAGGGGATGAAGAAAGTGAACATTAGGAAGACTACAAGGTTTCCAGCTGGACATCAGTTCGGTTGATAGTGCTTTTCTAGTGGTTGGTGAAGGACAGCTGGAAGAGGAGTAGAAGATGTTCGATGTGCAAACTCAACTTCTCACATTCCTCTGTTCTCATTAACTCCTACCTCTCTTCAGATAACTCAGCACTATGTAGATTTTCATAGTTTCAAACACAATCAGATTGGAATGAAAATATGTGTACCTTCATTCTAGTGAGCTGATTCAGATCCTAAAGTGTATGTTTCCAATATTTCTAAAACCAACGACAGAATTCCTACTTCACTAAACTGAATTATAAGTTTAGAAAATATACAGTAATGATGCTAGTTTGGTAAACATCATCAACCTTGGGAAATTACTTTTGTTCCCAACCTTTCATTCATAAGAAAATAACAAAACTCACCTTTCTGTCACACTAGGTTGACTCATACCACTCTATAACAATGAGGTTAAATGAAAGGGAATAAAGGGGACAGATAAGGGGATATTGAGATGAAAGGAAGACAGATCTAAGGATGTCTAAAACAGAGAGAAAAATAGATGTAAGAAAAAGAAATATATGCACAATTGTACACATTCAGTAAATGGGTTGAAGTGAAATTAAAATTCCAGGTGGAAGAACTAGTGCTGATATCAACCTCTTATTTTCCTCACCTCCAAAACTAAATACAAAATCATAAATCCTGAAGCAAGCAAGAGGAGCTTCTTCTTACCACTGAGGTTAACAGGCCTTACATAAAGCAAATAAAATTTAATTTAGCTTTTGCAGCATGGAAAAGGAGGAAGATGAAAGCAAAATAAAAGACAAAATGAAGTTTTAAATTGTGAACATAGAAAAAAACCTTAAATAGCTAAGAAAACAAGGTAAATTATACTTCTCTATATAAAATTACAGTGCTTCAAAGCTTTGATTAATTTCTACTTTGGAAAGATGAATTTTTTTTTTCCTTTTTGCTTATAGTTTCTAACTGTAGTAAGTAATAAGCATACATTACTTTTATTATCAGGTTTTTTAAGAGGGAGATTCAGTTTCATGTTCTATTGTGGAAGGGGAAGGACAAGGAGAGGCAATGAGATATCAAGATACAGAGGAAATGGAAAGAAATCCAACACAGGAATGAAAGAGAGAACAAGAATGAAGTGGGTTGAGCTAGAGAAGGGGGAAAAATAGACATAAATGTAAAGATAATGGGATAAGGGGAGGGTAGTCAACACTCCTCACCTGTCTTAAACCTAA
The DNA here is from genome assembly GCF_049115385.1 of Moschus berezovskii. Lineage (NCBI taxonomy): Eukaryota > Metazoa > Chordata > Mammalia > Artiodactyla > Moschidae > Moschus > Moschus berezovskii. Next base: position 74,138,770 of record NC_142469.1, on the reverse strand, counting down.
TGCTTAAAACTTCCTACTCTCCAAATCTCCACCCCTTCAGATCCACTTATTACCGACACAGTGACTTTACTCAAGTCATTTCGTTTAAAACAGAGAAAAGAACCAGCTTGAGAACCAACATGTTTCCAATTTTACTTGATCAATCAGATGGGAAAGAAGTCGGGTGGGAAGACTTTGCATCACCTCCAGCCCTAAGTCAGGGGCTGGCCTCACAGCCTCTGTTGACAGAACAGAACAACATCTCAGAGTTGTGTGATGCCCCCTAAACTTCTCAATGTTCATACTATTGGAGAAACTCCACCCTATAAGGGATGGTTCTTGGAGCTGTATGCAACCAGATTCTAACACAAAAAGCAGTCATTGAATAAAGACAAAATAATCACAAGGAAAGAAGAATTAAAGTGCTAGTTATTTTACTGAAGCATGATCACAGTGATGAGACTTTTCAGATTATATTGCTCGATTGCCATGCCCAATTATAAGAGCATTGCATACACCATTTCGCAAGTAGTCATGTAACTAGTGAGTTATTCGTATATCAGAAACTCAGTGATTCAGATACCAACTATTTCAGTTGCTAAAACTGGTATCAACACTTAGTATTCTTTCTGATCACTGCATTTATTCTGGACTGCCTACAGACTCAATGAATAGAACATGAATTAACAGAATTGAAGTCTTAAAAAATTTGCCAAGGACTTTGAGAATTTTGGCCTCCATTCTCATATCTCAACTAGCCAAACACAGTTTTTAGTTACCTGGCTATTATTCTGCCCAGCTAGGGTGATAAAATTACTATTGAAATTTGCCATAAGCAGCAGGATTATCATCACCCAGGGAGATGGATGGTGACAAACCAGCAGCAAAAAATGGCACAGCAGTTAGATCACAAATAACAGCAAGCAAAAGGTAGATAATCAGGTATTAGGTACACATGCAATTATGCTTCAATTTCATCAGAATTATATTTAGACACTTGAAAAAAACTGTGATTTATTAATTATATTATACACCTTATTTTAGAAGTAAAGAACAGAGAAGTTCTCTCTCATCACATGTACTTGATGGACTATGGCGAAATGATTGAGTTTACAATATTTACCCACAAGGAACAATTATAGTTTTCACTACAAATAACGAATTGGGTTTTATATTGTGGCCTTGGAGGTCCGATTTTAAAACTACAAATAACTGGCATACTATCCGCTTGCATAAACATCACTCCAAATTGAGAGACAATTCTTGTCAGACAATGTATTTCACACTGTTTAAGTAATACTCCCATTGAGTGGAGTTATATAAGACACTGCCAAGTTTACCTGCTGAGAAACACACTTCAATAGTTCTCACACAGCATGAAGGCATTTATCGTTATTTAAATACAGAAGAAAAGAAAAGGTTCTGATGTTTTTGACATTATAACTGGCTTGTGGTAAACTGCTGTTAAGAGGTATTCAGTGGGCTGTACTTATCCTACACAATTGGAAAGGATCTCTCATGCTGTTCCACAAAGTACCAAGGGGAACAGAAAGGGTTTCAGTAAAATGTCTTTCTTAGCTCCTTACCCTGTGCTCCCACAACTCTTCAAAGTCAACCACAGACTATTCTGAAAACAGATTAGCAATTAAAAGGGGAAAATATTTATGTGAGTATGTATGCACGTATAAGCATTTTTCTAAGAAAATAACTACACTTTTCCATTATCCTTTCTTTCATTTTCATGTGAGTGTCTAAGTAGAATGCTTATGTTTTGACAGAGGAAAATATAAATTGATTTTCAGCTGTTGGCCAAATATTGAATATATAGCAATGGCACTCAGGCAAAGTTCCATGTGAAGTAAAGTATTTTGAATTAGATCAATTTTTTCCCATCTCAACCTTATCTCTATCACCTAATAGGGTCGAGTAACAAACCGCTCCAAGTAGAGCTATTCACAAAATCTAGCCATTTGTTTTAAGTGTTCTTGTATGCATGCTCAGTTGCTAAGTCATGTCCAACTCTGTGACTGACAATTGAAACCAGTAGATAAAAACATTCAGAGCACATATATGCAACATTTTCCCAAACACTATCACACTGCTACTGTTACTGCTGCTTAGTCGCTCTGTCATGTTTGACTCTTTTGCAACCCCATGGACTATAATAGCCCACCAGGCTCCTCTGTCCATGGGATTTCCCAGGCAAGAATACTGGAGTATGTTGCCAATTCCTTCTCTGGGGGATCTTCACAACCCCAGGGATCAAACCCACATCTCTTGCATTGGTAGGTGAGTTCTTCACCATTGAGCCACCAGGGAAGCCCTTAAGTATTTTTACTATTACACAAAATCAATAATGTATATGAAGTAAAATGTTTTTATTACAGTTAGTAGAAGAGAAACAAATTCATAAGTACCATATATTATGAATATCCTGTTGAATATGGAAATTTGTAAAATACTAAACTATAAGAATATCCTACCAAATTTAAGAACACATTTTAGATACTAAAAATTAAAACATACTTAGATTCAATAGTAATGGACTCAAGAATGACTAACTCATGATCAATTATCAGTCTGCTTTAAAGAATATGCTATCTTAACCCTAAGGCTCAGGTAAAGGAATTCTCTTAAGACTCTTTTGTGGCTTCCCTGGTGGCTCAGATGGTATATAATCTGCCAGAATTGCAGGAGACCCAGGTTCAATCCCTGGTCAGGAAGATCCCCTGGAGAGGGGAATGGCTATCCATTCCAGCATTCTTGCCTGGAGAGTTCTCTTGGACAGAGGATGCTGGTGGGGTACTTCTCATGGGGGTTCCAAAAAGTTGGATGCAAAACAGGTCAAGAAGCAATAGTCAGAACCAGACATGGAATAACAGACTGGTTCCAAACTGGGAAATGAGTACATCAAGGCTGTATATTGTCACCCTGCTTATTTAACTTATATGCAGAGTACATCATGCAAATTCCATCCTGGATGAATCACAAGTTGGAATCAAGACTGCTGGGAGAAATAGCAACAACCTCAGATATGCAGATGATACCACTTTAATGGCAGAAAGTGAAGAGGAACTAAACAGCCTCTTGATGAAGGTGAAAGAGGAGAGAGAAAAAGATGGCTTAAAACTCAACATTCAAAATACTAAGATTATGGCATCCAGTCCCATCACTTAATGGCTAATAGAAGGGAAAAAAGTGTAAACGGTGACAGATTTCATTTTCTTGAGCTCCAAAATCACTGCAGACAGTGACTATGACCATGGAATTAAAAGATGCTTGCTCCTTGGAAGAAAAGCTATAACTAACTTAGGTAACATATTAAAAAGCAGAGAAATCACTTTGTTGGCAAATGCCCATATAGTCAAAGCTTTGGTTTTTTCCAGTAGTCATGTATGAATGTGAGAGTTGGACCATAAAGAAGGCTTAGTGCAGAAGAATTGATGACTCTTGAGAGTCCCTTGAACTGCAAGGAGATCCAACCAGTCCATCCCTAATGAAATCAGTCCTGAATATTCATTGGAAGGACTGATGCTGAAGCTGAAGCTCCAATATTTGGCTACCTGATGCAAAAAGCCAATTCGTTGGGAAAAACCCTGTTGCTGGGAAAGGCTGAGGGCAAAATGAGAAGCGGGCAACAGAGGATGAGATGGTTGGATGGCATCACCGACTCAATGGGCATAAGTTTGAGCAAACTCAGGAAGATAGTGAAGAACAGGGAAGCCTGGTGTGCTTGGGGTCACAATCATGACTCCAAGGAGTCGTGAAGAGTCGGACATGACTTAGCAACCGAACAACAACTAGATGCTTCTAAATAGAGGTATCTAGATAACTTTGTTATCTAGCTAAGTAGTACATCGTTAAAGCTAAAACAAAATAAAAATAAAGCAAGTTCTTTTTGAAGTGAGCATAGCTATTTCAAAATTAGACACACTCGAGACCAGACTAGGATGTACAGGGCCCAGAAGCTATGGTGAATTGAAGCAAGCATTACATACTTATGTTATGGAGGATTACACAGCTAAAATTAAAAGGTCAGCTCTTATCATCAGTAGTACTTCTTTGTCACTCACTTCACATGTTTGATAAGTTCAACATTTACCTTTCTAATAAACACACACATAGTTTCTAAAGTGTAAAACCAAAAGCACCTAAAGGCTCCTTAAACAGCATTTATCTCCCTATTTACACCAGGAAGACAATGAGCATAAACCATTGGGTTGAAGTATCTAACATACGTGCCCAAAACAGTGGCTTTTGGGAACTGTGATAGTTAAACAACTGAAAAAAAAAAAAAACTACATAGACCCATATTCTAAATAAAAATAGGTCTATATTTCTCTATTTTTTCCATAACTATTAAGGTTAGAAAATTTGGGCTAGCAAACTTGAGAAAAGACAGGATGAGGAAGCTAGTTTTCCTCTTCAAATTCTGTTTCCCATTTCTCCACAATACCTTTTTAATTTTTCCAGTTTTGTTGCAGGTTTGCCATATATCCATACCAACAGCTGAAGAGCAAGCTGCATTTAACAGCATCCACACTTACTCTCAAAGGATACCTAAAACTTTGGCTGTGATATTAAAAACATATATAGTCTACAGAACAGATAAATTTCCCCTTTTATGCACACAGATCTCAATTATAAACTCATTTAATTTAGATTAACTATGTGCTGAGGTAATTCCACCACATAAAAATATGTTTATGCCTGGTATATTCGGACTATATTTTATTGTTAATAAGCATGTCTAATCTATGAGAGCTTAACTCTGATTGCTTTATTACTGCAGCTTTAAAATACACTGTATGCTGCAATAAACTACAAGTACACAATTTTTAAAGGAATTTTCTATTAAAATACCTCTAGTTAATAGCAGTAAGTGAAAACCCATATTATTAAAGGCATCTAAACAACCAGGATAAAGAAACAGCTTAGGTTTCTGTGGTTGTTTATTCAGTGTCAAAAGAAGCCTCAGTAGAGTAAAACTGATCTTTCTTTTTTCTTCATAGGAATGTGTAATTTAAAGAAAAGGTACACCAGTAAAATAAACCATTGTAACAAGTGGTTAAATCAATGATGGCATGCCTTGTTCTTTGGCTAGAGTAATCAAATTTGAAAAGGTACTCAAAATGTGAAACTTGAAAGTTTAAGTCTCCAGCCACTTAGAAATGCTGACATAGTGATGACCTTTCTCACATCTCCCAGATATTATCAAAGCCAACAACTGGTTTCTCTACACTTCATTTCAATAACACGGAAAGTGACCTCACTGTTCATTTTTATAATCTCTCCAAGTGAGTACATTTTCAAATTTTCACTTTGAGCTTCTCTTTCTCTCATCACAAACTAACCTCTTTCCTTAGAAGATGATGCCTAAACTTCATCCTTTGTTCTCTCAGTTCCACAATGCTGTAACTTACTTGCCTCTCTGATCAGTCACACCCCATGACCTACCCTTCCCTCTCCTGAACTGCTCTTTTCCTGATCTGCCCATTAAAATTCTTCTCTTCTGCTAGGCTCAGCCAAATTCCATCTTCTCTGTGAAACTGTCTCTACTCCTATGAGCTGAAAATCTTTGTTCACTAAGAATTTTTAAGCATTTTAAATAGTTTTAGTAAATCCCTTTCCACATACATACTGCCTGTATTAATATCACTGCATATATACATTTACTTTTTTTCTCTACTAGGAGCCTGGTCGGCTGCCATCTATGGGGTCGCACAGAGTCAGACACGACTGAAGCGACTTAGCAGCAGCAGCAGAGGAAAAGATTATGTCACTGTCATCTTACAGTATAGGAAACTTATAGTACATGTTCAATACACTCTTATTCAATGAATAAATTGGGATTCTTATTCTCCCATTAATATTATTATTGCTTTACCCATGATCATAGTACATGCAAAACAGATAAGATGAACAATAAACTACTTTAAAAGTCAAACAAAGAATAATTATTCGGCTTTATCCACCTATAAAATTTTAAATCTTAAATTTATGAGAAAGACTTAAAGAATAAGATCCCCCCAAATAAGGCAAGATTTTAATCCTTATTTTTTTAAATTTTCTTTAAAAAAGAGAAAAGAGAGAAAAATGATCAATTGTCATGTCATCCTTTATCTCAAACATTTAGCTTAACAAATATTTATGTTGTTTTATGTAAGTAAATATCACTAGAATAAGACCATGTCTTTGTTTTGGAAAAGTAAAGCAATTAAATCACTCTGGAAAACAATTTTCCCACTTCTTATATGATTAAATGGATACTGACCATGCAACCCAGGAATTCTACTCCTAGGTAAATATGAAAGAAATAGAGAAATGAAAATATATGCCTGTAGAATGACTTGTACATGACTCATATATAGCAGGGACTTCCCAGCTAGTATTGGTGGTAAAGAACTTGCCTGCCAATACAGGAGACATAAGACACGCGGGTTGGATCCCTGGGTTGGGAAGAGACCCCGGAGGAGGGCATGACAACCCAATCTAATATTCTTGCTTGGAGAATCCCATGGACAGAGGAGCCTGGTGGGCTACAGTCCAAAGGGTCACAAAGAGTCGGACACGCCTGAAGTGACTGAACATGCATGCATGCGTATATAGCAAATTTATTCATAATAGCTAAAAACTGAAATCTAAAAGTTGTCAACAGGTTTTAAATCTTAAACTTATATATACTGATACACTGTAAATGCTTAGGAATTAAAAGGATCAAATACTGATGAACACAAAAATATGGATGACTTTTACAGCCATTCAGCTGAACAAAGGAAGGCAGACACAAAAGAGAACATAGTTGGTGATTCACATAAAGGAAATTCTAGAACAGATGAAACTAAGCAGATAAGAGGTTGGGGAAGTGGGAGGAGATGCAAAAGAGCAAGCAGGACCTTTCTGAGACAGTGGAATGTTCTATTTCTTGACTAGGATGGTAGTTACACAGGTGTGTTCATTTGTCAATTGTCAACAAAAGGTATAGTTACATGTGAAATTTATTTTCTATGTAAATTATACTGCAAAAAAAAAGTTGTTAAAAAAAAGAGATTGTGGCTTTATATCATACTGTAAATATTTTACAGTCATATGAATTTCATTTTCTCAGCCTCATCTTCTAGAATGGTAACCATAATACCAGTCCTCAGGGATCTCAGAAATAGTAGAAACAAAGAGAATAAAATGTCTGATATATAATTAGTACTATCCCTTCTATAGAACGGGAAAACAGTTAAAGCTTATGAAAGTTAAATAGAAACAGGTTTAAATTCAACATACAAACTATATTTTCCAAAGAAATCTCATTACACACATCTACATAAATGTGTTTAATGTAGATAATTATCAAAATACAACACCAGAAAACAGATGTCATCTATGACAGATGTCATCTAGGCCAGGGTTCTAAATAATGGTTATGATGAAGGTTGGTTCTAGAAATAGAGCCTCTTTATCTCGCTTAATAGTTGTATTGTAGGAAACCATGACCAGAATATATGACCACTGGAAGCGATATGGTTTCTAAAACTATATAACGTCATTCAGATAAGTACCTGTCAATTTCCAATTAACATTATAAAATAGTTGATTATTTCATTTAGCTCATTAATTCAATCATCAATTAAATCTGCATGCAAGCAAAAGAAAAACATGCATATCTTGGGAAAGAACTGTTATTCTGTTAATTCACACACACACACACACACACAAATGGCTAAACTTACACAGCTGTCTTTTTCTAACTAAATTAACAATGCTTATTATATTCTGATTTCCAGATGCAGAACAACATGTTTCATGTTAACAGGTCTCGTTTCTGACCTGGCAATAATGCTAAGGAACCCAGCTGGAATTCTGGCCTCTGAACACTCTTATCTTGGGAGATAGAGACAAAGGAATACAATTCTCTGAATTATTTTATGGTGAAATTTTAAGTTCTCATTAAAATGTTGTCAAGGGCATCTCTTTCTGTGCAAAGAAATAGAGGAAAACAATGGTATGAGAAAGATTAGAAATTGCTTCAAGAAAGTTGGAGACATCAGTGGAACATTTCATGCAAGCATGGGCATGACAAAGGACAGAAATAAGAAGGACCTAACAAAAGCAGAGACATATTAAAAAGCAGAGACATTACTTTGCCAACCAAGGTCCATCTAGTCAAGGCTATGGTTTTTCCAGTGGTCACATATGGATGTGAGAGTTGAACTGTGAAGAAAGCTGAGTGCCGAAGAATTGATGCTTTTGAACTGTGGTGTTGGAGAAGACTCTTGAGAGTCCCTTGTACTGCAAGGAGATCCAACCAGTCCATTCTAAAGGAGATCAGTCCTGGGTGTTCATTGGAAGGACTGATGCTAAAGCTGAAGCTCCAATACTTTGGCCACCTCATGCGAAGAGTTGACTCACTGGAAAAGACTCTGATGCTGGGAGGGATTGGGGGCAGGAGGAGAAGGGGATGACAGAGAATGAAATGGCTGGATGGCATCACCGACTCGATGGACATGAGTTTGAGTGAACTCTAGGAGTTGGTGATGGACAGGGAGGCCTGGCGTGCTGTGATTCATGGGGTCGCAGAGTGTCGGACGCAACTGAACTGAACTGAACAAAAGCAGAAGAAATTAAGAAGCAGTGGCAAGAATACACAGAATAATGGTACAAAAAGGTCTTAATGAACCAGATAACCATGATGGTGTGGTCACTCACCTAGAACCAGACATCTTGGAATGTAAAGTCAAGTGGGCATTCAGAAGTATTAATATGGACAAAGCTAGTGGAGGTGGTGGAATTCCAGCTGAGCTATTAAAATCCTAAAAGATAATGCTGTTAAAAGTGCTGCCTTCAATATGTCAGCAAATTTGGAAAATTCAGCAGTGACCACAGGATTGGAAAGCAGTTTTCATTCCACTCCTAAAGAAGGGCAATGCCAAAGAATGCTCAAAATACTGTACAGTTGCAGTCATTTCACATGCTTGCAAGGATATGTCCAAAATCCTTTAAGCCAGGTTTCAGCAGTACGTGAACTAAGAAACTTCCAGTTATACAAGCTGTTTTAGATAAGGCAGAGGACCCAGAGATCAAATCGTCAACATTTGCTGGATCACAGAGAAAGGAAGAGGATTACAGAAAATACCTACTTCTGTTTCATTGACTATGCTAAAGCTTTGAATATGTGGATCACCACAAACTGGAAAATTCTTAAAGAGATGGCAATACCAGACTACCTTTCCTGTCTCTTAAAACCTGAATGTAGATCAAGAGACAACACTTAGAACCAGATATGAACAACAGACTGGTTCAAAATTGGGAAAGGAGTATGACAAGGCTGTACACTGTCACTCTGCTTATTTAATTTATATGGGGCTTTCCTCCTAGTTCAGGTGGTAAAGAATTTGCCTGCAATGCAGGAGACACAGGTTCCATTCCTGGGTTGGGAAGATCCCCTGGAGAAGGAAATGGCAACCCACTCCATGGGGTCGCAAGAGTTGGACACAACTCAGTGACTAAAACCACCATCACCATGCAGAGTCCATCATGTGAAATGCCAGGCTGGATGAATCACAAGCTGGAATCAAGTTTGCCATGAAAATATCAACAACCTCAGACATACAGATGATGCCACTCTAATGGGAGAAAGTGAAGAGAAACTATCTTGCCTCCTGATGAGGGGGAAAGAGGAGAGTGAAAAAGCTGGCTTAAAATTCAACATTTAAAACAATAAGATCATGGCATCTGGTCCCATGACTTCATGGCAAATAGAAGGGAGAAAAGTGGAAGCAGTGGGGAAAAAATGAGAAAAAGTGAACAGATTTTATTTTCTTGTACTCCAAAATCACTGCAGACAGCAACTGCAGCCATGAAATTAAGACACTTGATCCTAGGAAAGAAAGATATGACAAACATAGATAGTGTATTCAAAGCAGAAACATCACTTTGCTTACAAAGGTCTACACAGTCAGAGATGTGGTTTTTTCCAGTAGTCATGTGCAGATGTGAGAGTTGAACCATAAAGAAGGCTGAGCACCAAAGAATTGATGTTTTTGAACTGTGGTGCTGGAGAATATACACTTGTGAGTCCCTTGGACTGCAAGGAGATCAAACCAGTCAATCCTAAATATTCTTTTGAAGGATGGATGCTGAAGCTCCAACTATCTTGCCACCTGATGTGAATAGTCTACCCATTGGAAAAAACTCTGATTCTGGGAAAGATTAAGGGAACGAGGAGATGGGGGTGCAGAGGATGAGATGGTTGGATGGCATCTCTGACTCAATGGACATGAGTTTGAGCACACTCTGGAAGGTAATGAAGGACAGGGAAGCCTGGTGTGTTGCAGTCCGTGGGGTAGCAAAGAGTTAGACATGACTTAGTGACTGAACAACAACAAGGGCATTTCTATTTCAAATCTGTTACCATAAGTTACAAACTGGATACATTCAAACCAAGCTGGAAAACTAAGACTATGGGTGGCATAATGACTAAATATAAAGCTCTCTTTCAAGGTAGTTACTAACATTCCCCACAGAAAGAGTATAAAGAAGAGGTGTGGGAAAGTTTAAAAACATCAGTAGCAGGTGATCTTGACCTATGTGCTTAGTCGTTCAGTCGTGTCCAACTCTACGACCCCATGGACTGTAGCCTGCCAGGCTCCTCTTCCATGGGGATTCTCCAGGCAAGAATACTGGAGTGGGTTTCCATGCCCTCCTCCAGAGGATCTTCCCAACCCAGAGATCAAACCCAGGTCTCCTGAATTGCAGGCAGATTCTTTACTGTCTGAGCCACCAGGGAAACCCAAGAACACTGGAGTGGGTAGCTTACCCCTTCTCCAGGGGATCTTCCCAATCCAGGAATTGAACTAGTCTCTCCTGTATTGCAGGTGGATTCTTTACCAGCTGAGTTACCAGGGAAGTCCTAGTTGAATTTAAAATGTTCTTGACTTGGTTGAATTTAAAATGTTCCTCCTCTCAAACTGGACTGAGTGGATGTGTCCCAGGCCTTGGTCATCCCTGGGTCCCACATCCTTGAGGAAATGGTTCTAGAAATAATGGCTTGGGCTTCTGTCTATGGGGTCACACAAAGTCGGACACTACTGAAGTGACTTAGCAGCAACAGCAGCAGCAGACTGTTCTAAGGGCAATTTTCCCTTTGAGTCTAACACTCCTTACCCAAAAAAAAAAAAAAAAAAGGTGGGGATTATCTGCAACTGTATACCTACATCTGAGATTATTATCTACACCAGCCCTCTTAGAACCAAAGTCCATTGTCTTTGTCACGTTCTTTGTCACTTTAGCCAAACCATCTTCTGCCACCACAGCAGTAGCTCTGCTTTCAAATCCCTGAAACAGATCTCTAGATAAAAGAGTCTATTCTCACTAAAATCTCTCCCCTGAGCTTGAAACAAAAGAAATATTTTAATTTCACTCTTTAGAGAAGAAAGGCTTTCTCAGCACTATGTAAAATACTTCATTTTCTACAAGAACTTTCATAATAAAATATAGAATAAAAGACAGTTAAGAGAAAGCTACAATTACAGCTTAAGATCCACAAAGACTTTATAAAGACCTACTGTTAGAGAAAACTCCCACAAATATATTTATAATCCATAAGTTTTATCTCATTTTTACCTGATAGTTGCAAAATACACTAAGAAATATTTCAATTGGTTTTAGAAAGCAAAAAAAAAAACATAAAATTAAGCAATGGAGTTTAACAGAATTCTTCTATCAGTTCAGTTCAGTTCATTCGCTCAGTCGTGTCAGACTCTTTGCGACCCCATGAATCACAGCACGCCAGGCCTCCCTGTCCATCACCAACTCCAGGAGTTCACTCAAACTCATGTCCATCGAGTCGGTGATGCCAATCAGCCGTCTCATTCTCTGTCGTCCCCTTCTCCTCCTGCCCCCAATCCCTCCTAGCATCAGAGTCTTTTCCAGTGAGTCAACTCTTCGCATGAGAATTCTTCTATACAAATTTACATTCTTCTATGTAAATCAGGAGTAGTTTCTTTGATATAGAATTGAAAACACACATAATGCATTTTAATGCAGAGTGTACAAAGACACTAAGATCTGTAATCCTACTAAATGTCAACGATACTGTAACCCACTTATTGTGGAGTCACATATAATGAAATTCCATTTATAGTGAAGTAGAATGGAAATTTAAAATTATGTCAATGGAATGTAATGCATAAAATATAATTCCAGTAATGTGAATGTCTTAAGAAAGAAATCTTAGTGAAACGATGACTTCACTATAAGTCTCCAATGTCTCTCAAAGGGGATATTCAAAATAACATTAGATTTTAAAATCAATATTTTATTCAGTGAATTATAATAAATTCAGTTTACAATTCCTTAACATATGAAACTATACACAAGTCTACTGGAAAGATAAAAAGGCATGTATATTAATATGAAACAATTTGGCATACATATCCTAAGCTGTATCTGATCATATTTATGAATAGAATGTTAAGGAATCAATTAAATAATACAATTAAGTGACAGAAGAAGTTAATTGTGAAAAATCAATTAAATAATATAATTAAGTGACAGAAGAAGTTAATTGTGAAAAATTATCTTAAACACACAGAAAAAATGATGAATATTTCTCTCTGGAAAACATGAGAAACCATCATTTTTTTGACTGAATCAAAAAAACTTTTTATAGATTATCTATACAGTCAGTGTTTAACCCAACCCTCCCTAAACTGTTACAAACTTCAATTTTTATATTAGCTTTCTCCATTTGAAAACTGCTACTTTCCATATTAGAGAGAAGATTTATATAAAACTGAAATGCATGTCTGGGATTTAGAAAGTCTGGGATTCTATTTCTATTCATTCTTACTTTTATCAAGTTAAGTCATTCACTTTAAGAACTGACACCCATGTTACTCCAAATCTAGGAGTACACTGCTACAAACAAGACTCAAAAGTTTTGCGTGGAGGCACAGACACGGTGGTGAAAAAATAAAACATCTTAGATACCAGATGCTATAAAAATGTAAAGCATATGAGAGCAGCAGGGTGGAACAGGAGGCTGTAATTAAGTCCATCAGAAAGAATTTGATTTTCTCTATTAGTCAGTTCAGTTCAGTTGCTCAGTTACATCTAATACTTTGTGACCCCATGGACTGCAGCATGCCAGGCCTCCCTATCCATCACCAACACCTGAAGTTTACTCAAACTCATGTCCATTGAGTCAGTGATGCCATCCAACCATCTCATCATCCTCTGTTGTTCCCTTTTCCTCATGTCTTCAATCTTTACCAGTATCAGGATCTTTTCAAAAGAGTCAGCTCTTCGCATCAGGTGGCCAAAGTATTGGAGTTTTAGCTTCAGCATCAGTCCTTCCAATGAATATTCAGGACTGATTTCCTTTAGGATGGACTGGCTGGATCTCCTTGCAGTTTATGGCACTTACAAGAATCTTCTCCTACACCACAGTTCACAATCATCAATTCTTTGGGACTCAGATTTCTTTTTATTGCAACTTTCACATCCATACATGATTATTGGAAAAACCATAACCTGGACTAGACTGACCTTTGTTGGCAGACTAATATCTCTGCTTTTTAATATTCTGTCTAGGTTGGTCATAACTTTTCTTCCAAGGAGCAGGCATCTTTGAATTTCCTGGCTGCAGTCACCATCTGCAGTGATTTTGGAGCCCTCCCCAATAAAGTCTGTCAGAGTTTCCCGTTTCCCCATCTATTTGCCAGGACGTGATGGGACCAGATGCCATGATCTCAGTTTTCTGAATGTTGAGTTTTAAGCCACCTTTTCACTCTCCTCTTTCACTTTCATCAAGAGGTTCTTTAGTTCTTCTTTACTTTCTGCCATAAGGGTGGTGTCATCTGCATATCTGAGACATATCTGAGATATTTCTCCCAGCAATCTTGATTCCAGTTTGTGGTTCATCCAGCCCAGCATTTCTCATGATGTACTCTGCATATAAGTTAAATAAGCAGGATGACAATATACAGCCTTGACGTACTCTTTTTCCTATTTGGAACCAGTCTGTTGTTCCATGTCCAGTTCTAACTGTTGCTTGCAGACCTGCATACAGATTTCTCAGGAGGCAGGTCAAGTGGTCTGATATTCCCATCTCTTTTAGAATTTTCCAGATTTTGTTGTGATCCACACAATCAAAGGCTTTGGCATAGTTAATAAAGCAGAAATAGATGTTTTCTGGAACTCTCGATAATCCAACAGATGTTGGGAATTTGTTCTCTGGTTCCTCTGTCTTTTCTAAAACCAGCTTGAACGTCTGGAATTTCATAGCTCACATACTGTTGAAGCCTGCCTTGGAAAATTTTGAGCATTACTTTGCTAGTGTGTGAGATGAGAGCAATTGGGCAGTAGTTTGAGCATTCTTTGGCATTACCTTTCTTTGGGATTGGAATGAAAACTGACCTTTTCCAGTCCCATGCACACTGCTGAGTTTTCCAAATTTGCCGACATATTGAGTGCAGCACTTTCACAGCATCATCTTTTAGGACTTGAAATAGCTCAACTGGAGTTCCATCACCCCCACTAGCTTTCTTCATAGTGATACTTCCTAAGGCCTACATGACTTCGCATTCCTGGATGTCTTGCTCTAGGTTGGTCATCACATCATCGTGAATATTTGCATCACAAAGAGCTTTTTTATACAGTTCTTCTGTGTATTCTTGCCACCTCTTCTTAATATCTTCTGCTTCTGTTAGGTCTATACCATATCTGTGCTTGACTGTGCCCATCTTTGTATGAAATGTTCCCTTGGTATCTCTAATTTTCTTGAAGAGATCTCTAAACTTTCCCATTTTATTGTTTTCCTCTATATCTTTGCACTGATCATTGAGGAAGGCTTTCTTATCTCCCCCTGCATTCAAATGGGTGTATCTTTCCTTTTCCCCTTTGCCTTTTGCTTCTCTTCTATTCACAGCTATTTGTAAGGCCTCCTCAGACAACCATTTTGCCTTTTTGCATTTCTTTTTGTTGGGGATGAGCTTGAACCCTGCCTTCTGTACAATGTCAGGAACCTCCATCCATAGTTCTTCAGGCACTCTGTCTATCAGATCTAATCCCTTGAATCTATTTGTCACTTCTACTGTATAATCATAAGGGATTTGATTTAGGTCATACCTGAATGGTCTAGTGGTTTTCCCTACTTTCTTCAATTTAAGTCTGAATTTGGTAATAAGGAGTTCATGGTCTGTGCCAGTCAGCTCCAGTCTTGTTTTTGCTGACTGTATAGAACTTCTCCATCTTTGGCTTCAAAGAGTATAATCAATCTGAGTTCAGTGTTGACCATCTGGTGATGTCCATGTGTAGAGTCTTCTCTTGTGTTGTTGGAAGAGGGTGTTTGTTATGACCAATGCATTCTCTTGGCAAAACTTTATTAGCCTTTCCCCTGCTTCATTCTGTAATCCAAGGTCAAATTTGCCTATTACTCCAGGTATTTCTTGACTTCCTACTTTTGCATTCCAGTCCCCTATAATGAAAAGGACATCTTTTTTGGGTGTTAGTTCTGGAAGGTCTTGTAGGTCTATATAGAACTGTTCAACTTCAGCTTCTTCAGCATTACAGGTTGGGCACAGACTTCGAATACTATGATATTGACTGGTTTGCCTTGGAAACGAACAAAGATCAATCTGTCGTTTTTGAGACTGCATCCAAGTCCTGCATTTCTGACTCTTGTTGACTATGATGGCTACTCCATGCAAGGGATTCTTGCACATAGTAGTAGATACAATGGTCATCTGAGTTAAATTCACCCACTCCAGTCCATTTTAGTTTACTGATTCCTAGAATGTCTACGTTCACTCTTGTCATCTCCTGTTTGACCACTTCCAATTTGCCTTGATTCAAGGACATAACATTCCAGGTTCCTATGCAATATTGCTCTTTACAGCATCGAACTTTACTTCCATAACCAGTCACATCCACAACTGGGTGCTGTTCTTGCTTTGGCTCCATCTCTTCATTTTGTCTGGATTTATTTCTCCACTGACTTTCAGTAGCATACTGGGCACCTACCGACCTGGGGAGTTCATCTTTCAGTGTCCTATCTTTTTGCCTTTTCATACTGTTCATGGGGTTCTCAAAGCAAGAATATTGAAGTGGTTTGCTATTCCCTTCTCCAGTGGACCACATTTTGTCAGAACTCTCCACCATGACCCTTCTGTCTTGGATGGCTCTATAGGGCATGGCTCAGTTTCATTGAGTTAGACAAGGCTGTGGTCCATGTGATCAGAATGGTTAGTTTCCTGTGATTGTTTTTTTCAGTCTCTCTGCCCTCTGATGGAGAAGGGTAAGAGGTTTAGAGACTGAGGGGGAAATTGGGTCTTGTACTGATGGGTGGGGCTGTGTTCAGTAAATCTTTAATCCAATTTTCTGTTGATGAGTGGGGCTGTGTTCCCTCCCGGTTATTTACCTGGGGCCAAACTATGGTGGAGGTAATGAAGATAATGGCAACCTCCTTCAAAAGGCCCCAAGCATGCACTGCTGCACTCAGTGTCCCCAACCCTGCATCAGGCCACTGCTGACCCATGCCTCTGCCAGAGACTCCTGGACACTCACGGGCAAGTCTGGGTCAGTCTCTTGTGGGATCACTGCTCCTTTCTCCTGGGTCCTGGTGCACACAAGGTTCTGTTTGTGCCCGCCAAGATTTTGTTTCCCAGTCCCATGTAAGTTCTGGCAACTCTATGGTGGGGTTAATGGTGACCTCCTCCAGTAGGGTTTGTGCCATACCCAGGTCTGCTGCACCCAGAGCCCCTGCCCCTGTGGCAGTCCACTGCTCACCCCTACCCCTCTATAGAAATCATGATAACCATGTGATATGCTTACTTAAATTCAGTTTTTAGGAACTGCTCTGTTAAATTTATACTAATTGCTGAACAGAAATTTTAAAAGTTTTTAATATTCATTCCCAGCTATAGTGCAATATTTAACTTGAAAGAAATTTGCCAGTATGCTAATAATTCTATAGTGTTGAAAAAAAATAGTTGAGTGCAGAGTATTTTTATTATTTGATTTATATTGTCATTTCAATCACTTTACTGTTTCTTCATCTATGAATAATACACACCGCGAGAATAAAGATTGGAGTAGCATGTCAGTTTTCTATTTCCCTTAAGTAAATTCTCAATTGAAAATATTGCCATGGCCTGATGAGTTCTTGTAGACTAGGGCTTCATCTGGTATTAAAAGGAAGAAAACATACCCAATTGCAACGGAAGTTCCTACTCCTCCCTCCCACCCTCTCAGCTCATAAACACAGAAATAAATCAAGAAACCTAAGAAAAATGTACATATATAATAGGATGAATATTTTTACACTATACATAATGATAAGTGGGGCTAAAGTTACAGAAGTGATCAGAGGTGTATTCACACCTGAGGACCTGGAGGAAATGAGCTTTTGACTCCATCTTAAAAATATAAGAGAAAGAAGGATGTTCAAAAGTAGGATGTGCTGAAGAAAAGGAAAGATTTCTTGATGATTCAAAGAGCTCAGTAAAGGCATAGAGGGTGAGGATTACCTTTGTGGAAAAAAATGGGTGAAAACAGATTAATTCGGAAAAGGTAAAAAAGAAAATCCTTTCCAAATGATGAGCTTAGAAAATGTTGGCATGTTAGGGACAAAACTGGTGGAGAACCTGAAATATTAGTGTCTAATATATATTTTAAATGATAGCTGGTAAACATTTTAATTTTATGTATTATAATCCTCATCTAAAAAAGACCTCACATACAGAAAAGTTCTGACTTTTTCAAACAAAGAAATATGCATTCCTCATCCAAAGCTTAAAAATTGCTCAGCTCTTACTGGAATATCCTAAGAAATAAAGTATGCCTCAAAAGCATAAAAAGCATTCTAAAATATTTTATTTATCACATTAATGGCATTGATAACACCACCTCACAATTGCACATACTGTGATTCAGTATTTTTTGAAATGTCTATCTTATAAAAATACTCATTCTAACGACAAAAGCATTAGGAAATATAGTACATGTACAGCAATTTTTAAAGGCAATTCTTTTAGTCTACCCAAAAGAGTAGCTTCATTTTACAATTTTTATTGTGTGCCTACCATATGCCAGTCTAAAGACAAGAAATAGAGCAGTAAATTTTAAAAGTCCTATTATTATGAAACTTACCATATTAATTTCTAACCAATGCACAGCTGAAGATCTTGAAAGCATAACTAGTTAATTATGTGCCCTTCTAGCTTTCTGAAATAACAATAGCTCTTGAAGTTTGTACAAGATTGGATTTGTCATTCCACTTATTACATAAATGAAAATCATAAACAGGTTAGACTCATTACATACATGGGCCAACTTTAACCTTAATATATGGACTCCTGGATGAATATGGAAACAGGACAGTTTTGCTTTCTCAGAACATCTTAGGTAGCACATACTAGGAAGCCTGTGGATAAAATCTGCCTGTGAAAGCTGACTGGAAAATATTTTGTATAAACTTGAGAAAGATAGTAAAGAGAAATAAAAAGTATTTTGAAGAATTTTTCAACATATCATGTCTACATACAGAGTGTATCTGTAACTATTTGCAAAACCAATTAAGATAGGATATGCATTTTAAATATTTCCTTTCCACATCAATTTACTTTTTTTGTGTTACTGGGAGGTATGTGGCAAAAAATAAATAAGTAAATAAAAATAAAAGGAGTATGTGCCAAGGTTTTCAGTACAGAAGAACTAAGTGTATTTAAAGAGTCACTAGGGGAAAAAAAAAAATCAAGGAAAGGGGTGAAGAAAAACTTTATATGGCAACGATGCCTTTGACCAAACCTACCATTTATCATAATACAGAGTAGTATTATTAACAATACTATTGTATGGCTTATTTTATTTAACCCTTACAACAACTCCATGAGATAGAGTTGAGCATTATGTTCTCAATTTTCTTTATTAATAGATGGCAATTGAATATCAGAATAGTTAAATGAATCTAAACTATTGATTAAGGTAACAGTTTTAGCAAGGACTAGATGCAAAACTTGTATCCTAGAGTTCCAATTACAAATCCAATGATTTTTTTCCAATTTACCACAGTGAAAAATTAACTAGTTGTATATTACATGTTAAACATGATTGCAAGTCTGTCGTTTGACTCTTTACGGCCCCCTGAATCATAGACCGCCAGGCTCCTCTGTACATAGGATTTCCCAGGCAAAAATACCAGAATGGGTTACCATTCCTTTCTCCAAGGGATCTTCCTGACCCAGGGATCCAACCCGGGTCTCTTCCATTGCAGGCAGGTTCTTTACAGCTGAGTCCTAGGGAGTGTTTTGTTTGATTTTTTTTCTTTCCTCAAAATCTGATCTCCCCAAGTTTAAAAAAGCAGGTTTTCCTAGAGATCTGTTTGGGTTACATGATTTACTGAGGTAGTTTTTGTTTGTTTGTTTCAGAAATTTGCCATAAGACTTACTGCACAGGTAGACAAACTAAAACTTCTCCCTATTCAGACTGTTTTTTCACCTTAGTGAATAGAGTCCAAATAAACAGAGTTTATATTGAGAGCTTTTTAACAATCCAATTAGACTTTTCATTGAAGACCATCCTAAAATTAATTCCCATTGTTTGTCAAACATGCTGAATTGTCACCTCTACCCAAGAAGATGTTAATGAAGACAGATACTTCATAGGTTGAAAATAATAACTAATTTTTATGAAGCACTTGTCATGTGCTATACATTGAGTTCTTTAAAAAGTAGTTTATCAATCCCTAATAAATTCAAGCCAAAAAAGAAGAAATTCCTTTAAAAAGTTTATTATATCATAACTGAAATATAAATAGCCACAAAGTACTGCTAAAATTTCCATTCTGTTGCCTGCTTAAATGAATTCTCATATTGGGCTACTAGAATAATCATCAGCTAATTATAGGACTTTGTGTTTCTTCCTGTCTCTATTATTGACTTGGGTGACCTTGATAGAATTCTTCAATTGCTCTCCAGTGACATAAATAGCTTGTCATCTATAATCTCTTAGGGTCTACTTGTAGACTATTTTGCTCTTCTAAAGCAAAAGGTCCTGGTGGTCTAGTGGCTATGATTCGGTCCTTTCACCGCTGCGGCCCCAAGACCAGTCACTAGTCAGCGAAGGTGTGTTTCTTGGGCTTTCCTGGTGGCTCAGATGGTGAAGAATCCAGACGGTAAAGAATCCGTCTGCAGTGCGGAGAACTGGATTCGACCCTTGGGCTGGGAAGATCCTGTGGAGAAGGGAACAGCTACCCACTCCAGTATTCTCGCCTGGAGAATTCCATGGACAAAGGAGCCTGGCAGGCTACAGTCCATAGGGTTGCAAAGAGTTGGACACAACTAAGTGACTTTCACAAAGCAAAAGGGGTGTTATATGCACTGAAAATATCATTTTGAGCTTTGTGATAAGGTAATAAAAGAAAGAAGAAACTGGCTAACATTTACTGATTAACTGCCAAGTATTTTCACAAATGAGGATGAGATGGTTGGATGGCATCACCGGTTCAATGCACATAAACTTGGGTGAATTCCAGGAGATGGTAAGGGACAGGGAGGACTGGCATGCTGCAGTCCATGGGATCACAAAGAGTGGGACATGAATCAGTGACTGAACCAATTTTCACAAATATTATCTAGTGTAATTCTATTTCACTAATGGAAACTTTAAACTCTGTTGATTCAGGTTTTTGGTCTCAGTAAGAATAATGGCAACATGGCTATGAATCCAATTCTTTCCATCTCCCAAGTCTATACTTTTTCTTCTAATCCAAGTTATCTCCAAAGCAGAGGAATATATATGAAAATTGAAGACATAAAGAAACATATGTTGTAAAGAACAGACTTGTGGTTGTCAAGGGGCCGAAGGGTTCAAGAGGGATGGAGTGGCAGTTTGGGATTAGCAGATGTAAAGTTGTATACATAGAATGGATAAACAACAAGGTCCTAGTGTGTAACACAGGGAACTATATTCAATAGCCTGTGATAAGCCATAATGGAAAAGAATATAAAAAGAGTGTATACATGTGTATATAACTGAACCACTTTGCTGTACAGCAGAAATTAACCCAACATTGTAAATCAACTATACCGTTAAAAAAAAGTATATGTTAATAAGTCTTTTTTGTAAGTTAAGCTATGAAGCTCACAATAGTGAAATACTACAACATAAATCCCAATTAAAATTGAATTCATACATTTGTGTTTTCAAGTATATGAGCAAATACTTTCATAATCAGCCTTAGCTGAATTTGGTACACCACAGTCCTGGAGGGAAAAAAGGCTGCTTCAAGCCAGAGACACCAAGACAACTTTTAGACTTAATTCATTTTTCTTGAGGCACTTTGAAAATTCACATTTATTGAGTCCCTAATAGATGCACCAGGCTTTATATTCATTGTTTCCTATACTCCTCACAATAAACCAATGAGATAAAGTAGCTACCTGAAATGACAATTGCACTACTTTGTGTTCTCCTTCACACGTTCAGCTTCATTCGATAATTGAAAAAGGCATAGCAGGCAATAAGCCAGAAAATTGGGGTAGCTACTACAGGCTTTTGAAAAAATATATTTGATGTGGCAAACTCGACTAACCTTATTTCCTCTTTAGAATAGGACCTTATATGTTACAAGCAACTTAAAAAGAATTACACTTCATACTTTTAACAGTATAGCTACCAGACCGAAAACTAAAAATGATCCCATTTACAGCTTATTCTGTGGTCTATAAGCATTTATCAAGGCAATCAGGTTTTTTTGAAAATTCAGAATCCTGGAAATTTTTAGATTCCTTTATTCTTTATTTTTGCTTATAAAACTGAAAGTCTAATGATTAAACAATCAAATAATATATTAAATACATTAAGTACTGTGAGAGCATTAAACTGTAAAGGGTAAATAGATACACATACTAATCCTCTCAAAATCTAGGATGTTTGTACAATTTTCTGTCTTAACTGAGAGGTTCAGCTTCAAACAGAACTCTTCAAATCTTTTTATGAAGATGACAGGGTTCTGCACTTTTCAGAAGGAATTTTGAAATTAACTCCACTCTTATTCTTATGTATATCGTTTGATTCTTGCTCTTTTCAGTCATAGACATATACAGTAACTATTTTTTAAATAATCTGTTATAGTGACAATTGCTTCTAGCCTACTGAATAGAATGGATAAACAACAAGGTCCTAGTGTATAACACAGGGAACTATATTCAATAGCCTGTGATAAACCATAATGGAAAAGAATATAAAAAGAATGTATACATGTGTATATAACTGAACCACTTTGCTGTACAGCAGAAATTAACCCAACATTGTAAATCAACTATACCTTTAAAAAAAAAAAGTATATGTTAATAAGAGTCTTTTTTGCAAGTTAAACTATGAAGCTCACATTAGTGAAATACTATAACATAAATTCCAATTAAAATTGATTTCACACATTTGTCACCTTACAGAAATAATCAATTAATTCTTCGGTATAGAAGGCAATGGCAAGCCACTCCAGTACTCTTGCCTAGAAAATCCCATGGACGGAGGAGCCTGGTAGGCTGCAGTCCATGGGGTCGCTAAGGGTCGGACACGACTGAGCGACTTCACTTTCACTTTTCACTTTCACACATTGGAGAAGGAAATGGCAACCCACTCCAGTGTTCTTGCCTGGAAAATCCCAGGGACGGGGGAGCCTGGTGGGCTTCCGTCTGTGGGGTCACACAGAGTCAGACACGACTGAAGTGACTTAGCAGCAGTAGCATAGTCTAGCACCCAATAATCCAAATCCTAAAAATTTAAAGACTAAAATTTGATGGATACTTTGAAATTTATGCATAGCTTTGAGTATTATGCATGTATATTTCTGCATAGTTTTAAGTATTGTGTGTGTTTAAATGAAAATGAGTTTTGAAGGCTATATGTTTTATTTTTCTTGTTCTTCCATAAGACCTAGTGAACCTTCAATTTAAGATTAGACTACTAACATAATTCAGAAATGATAATATGATTTTTAAGGTATTTTATAAAAGATCAGAAAGGATCTAAAGCTCCAAAAGAGATGACAACTTAGGGTCCACAAAACCAAGAAAAGGAACATGTTCTAATTTCTAAAACTAACAGTGGAACATGTGTTTGTCCTTGACAAATTTCTCCTTCTCTAAAATGAGGATAATTATATTAACCTGTTGGAAACTTTTGCTGTGTAAATGAATGTGTTAACACTCACAATACTATTAAACCAATCTAAAGCATCTGGCACTCAGACCTAGTTGAACAAAGAGCCTCAGGAGTCAATTGAGAGGAGAGATGTCGTTAACTTCCTACAAGGTGCCTCTCCCAAGAGCCAGACACGAAATAGCTGCTCAGGTGTTCATCATTCAGAATTTACACAGATTAACTTGCTATTTGTACTAGATTAGGCCTGCTACAGAAAGCCAGCATTATGAGTAATAAACCACTAATAGACTAGCCTCTACAATCTTCTTCTAAATGTCATGTGCCAAACAGGATAAAGCTCCCATATTAAAATCCACATTCAAGATGACTGGAAAAATATTTTTATTCATATTAAACATCTTTGGCAGGCAATACGTTAGCTTTAACTCTCAATGTAATTTTAGATTATGTCTCAAAACTATCTTTAGATGATAATTATCCGTGACTTTTAATAAGAAATATTTAGGTGAAGTTTATCCTTTCATACTTTCTAAAAAGTTAAATTTGTTAGAATCATCTCTGAAAACCGTATTGTATTCAGAATCAGGATATGAAAGGAAAAAGGAAGGGAGGGAGGAAGGGAATAAGGGAAGGGAAGAAGCAGAGGTAGTGAGAAAGGGAAGGGAGGGAGGAGGGAAGAAGGAAGACACAGGGGGTTTGTTTTAAATGATAAAATTAGGTCAGGCCAAAATTGAGTTACTTTATTCCAAAGATTACTGCAAGACTTACAGAGATCCTTAAAGGAGTTATAAAAATCAAAACAGAGCATCGAGGGCTTCCAACTGTAAAAAATGTTGGTAACATTTCAAAATTCCTTTCATGAAAGATGTCATCAGATCAATACATCACTGTGTCATTTTTAATAATAGTACCTAAACTTTATCTCTGATACTGAAATGAATGATAAAAAAGAGAACTCCAAGGTACATACATATCCATGTGGGATTATAGTACTTGTTTCAACAAGTACATTAGCTAAAAATGCTCCAAGAAACCTAAGGCATATTTCTAGCAACACTAAGACAAAATAAAAGGATATGTAGAAGTTCCTTGAACTTGAGTAGTTTTGAGCTATTCATATTGCCTGGAGAATCCCACGGACAGAGGAGCTTGGTAGGCTACAGTCCATGGGGTCGCAAAGAGTGGGACACGACTGAGCGAATTCACTTCACTTCACTTCTTCAGAAGTTCCTTGAACTTGAGTAGTTTTGAGCTATTCATATTCTTTAATAGTAGAATGGAAGTGAGATGCCAAAAGCAAAAAGAAAAAGAAAAAACGTTTTACAAAGACGCCTCTGAGCCTCCTGATGGTAAGACTGTTGAAGTGGAAAACTCTGGAATGGATTCTCTTAAACATGCCCTACAAATGAAAGGTTAGGGGCAGGAAATAAATTTAAAATAATGCTACGCTTATCCTATGTGTCTAGCCCAATGGATTAGAGCTTGCTTGAGATGAAAAATATTAATTTATTCAATTCATTCATTTTATTCTGTTCAAAACTCTTCAGTACCACCCACCTGAGTTAGACTAAAAAGCAAAATCTTTATAGTGACCAAGCCCCCATTACTTCTCCAGCCCTTCAAATTGTGCTTTAGACCTTTGTAAGCCTGTTCCCTGTGCTCAGAGTACTCTTCCAGCTGATATCTGTATTAATCATTCCCACAACCCCAGCAAGTGTTCACTCAAGGGTGACCTTCTCAGTGAGGTCAACCTTTATCACTATTTAAAAATAGAAACCATCCTTCATTCTTAGAACTCCTAACTCCTCTTTGTTGTATTTGTACAGAAATCCATCACTGGCTACATTCTACACAATATAGGTATTCATGATATTATTTTATTCATTATATATTCACCATATTTGTCTCAACTAGAATATAAACTCCATAAGAGCAGGGATATGTTGAGTTTTTGTTGTTGTTGTTGTTGTTGAGGGGGGAGCTCCCTTTTGCTCACTGAATACAATCATTCTTTAACCACATTCCAATACACATAGGCCCAACCCACCAATTTCTTGCACAAATTCTGGCCTTGGGATTCAGTTTTACCCATGGGTTCAGCCCAGAATCCATCTTCTTTCTGGCTGTCTGGTATACACTGAGCCTGGCATGAGTCTTGGAGAATCATGTGCCTATCTAACGCTGTCCTTCGCTATTCCCCACCTTCTTTTCCCATTCACCTCAGTTGGCTTCTGCCTTAGTTCCTGCTTAACTACCCATTTCAAAGCTGTGACTAAGACTCCTAAACTCCAGTCTTCCAGATTAGAAACTAGACAATTTGGCCACTGACAATGTTTTCTTCCTCATCTTTTACACAGGGTCTCCAGGTGCTAAATAAGGACATAAAGCAAATTGGACAGATGACCTGGAGTCACTTATTTTATCTAACTATTCTCTTGGAAACTCTTCCAGACATGTTCTACACACAGGATAAAATCCTACTGGACAGCTAATGCTGGCTGGACTCAGGTGTGCATTTGATAAATCCTTTGGACTCTATATAAGGACAGATAACCACCCCACTAATCTTGTTATGCACAGGCTAAACTGAAATTAGTATTTCCTGTTCTGGACCCACTCGGCCTTGATTCCTCCTCTTCCATTGTGGCCCACCATTGTAGTTCCAAAATTCTAAAGTAGATTATGAAAGGAGATGTCAGACCCTTTGTAAAGCTTAAATGAATTTCTTTTTATAGGTCACTGCTAAATCTAGTTGGACTAGAAGAAAGAACAATGATTCATTCTCAGAGGTTCACATTGAAAAGTTTAGCACATTAGTCATTTCCATGAATAATCAGTATTTATTAAATATATGAATAGAAAAAGAGTGGCAATGATCTACTTTAGATAAATGGGGCTGGAGAAAATACTGGGAAATCTACCAAAAAAGGAAACTTTTTTGAGTAACAGCTATTACAGTATAACTGAAAGGTGTAAAAATTCCAAATTCTACTATTTCAGAAATCCTTCTTATTTAACTAAAACCCACCCATGGGGAGAAAACAATCCATGTTTTTCTTACAGCAGTCATATCTGGGTAGAACTCTTGGAGTAACTATTTGAATTGTTAAATAATTACATTTAAAGAAGGTGAAAAGTGTAGTCATTACAGTGAGGTGACATCTCACCTTTCAGGAGCTACAGTAACTGAAGTGAATTAAGAAACAATTGGACAAAATAAACAAATGCAACCTAATTAAACTTAAAAGCTTTTGCACAGCAAAGGGAAACCATAAATAAGACAAAAAGACAGAATGGGAGAAAATATTTGCAAACCAAGCATCTGACAAAGGATTAATCTCCAAATATACAAGCAGCTATATATATATATATATATATATATAACCCAATCCAAAATGAGTGGAGGACCGAAATAGACATTTCTCCAAAGAAGACATATAGATGGTCAACAAATCCATGAAAAAAAGTTCAACATCACTAATTGTTAGAGAAATGCAAATTAAAACTACAAATTAAAACTACAATGATATGATACCTCATATCAGCCAGATTGGTCATCATCAAAACATCTACAAACTATAGATGCTGAAAAGGATGTAGAAAAAGGGAAACCCTCCTGCACTGTTAATGGGAATGTCAGTCAGTTCAGTCGCTCAGTAGTGTCCAACTCTTTGCGATCCCATGAATTGCAGCACGCCAGGCCTCCCTGCCCATCACCAACTCCCTGAGTTTACCCAAATTCATGTCCATCGAGTCGGTGATGCCATCCAGCCATCTCATCCTCTGTCGTCCCCTTCTCCTCCTGCCTTCAGTCCCTCCCAGCATCAGAGTCTTTTCCAGTGAGTCAACTCTTCACATGAGGTGGCCAAAGTATTGCAGTTTCAGCTTCAGCATCAGTCCTTCCAATGAACACCCAGGATTGATCTCCTTTAGGATGGACTGTTCGGATCTGCTTGCAGTCCAAGGGACTCTCAAGAGTCTTCTCCAGCACCACAGTTCAAAAGCATCAATTCTTCGGCGATCAGCTTTCTTCACAGTTCAACTGTCACATCCATACGTGACCACGGGAAAAACCATAGCCTTGACTAGATGGATCTTTGTTGGCAAAGTAATGTCTCTGCTTTTCAATATGCTAGCTGGGTTGGTCATAACTTTCCTTCCAAGGAGTAAGCGTCTTTTAATTTCATGGTTACAATCACCATCTGCAGTGATTTTGGGGCTCCCCAAAATAAAGTCTGACACTGTTTCCACTGTTTCCCCATCTATTTGATACAAATATTATTAAGAAGTATGGAGGTTCCTTAAATCACTAAAAATAAAACTACCATATGAGCCAGCAATCCCCACTACTGGGTATATACTCTGAGAAAACCATAATTCAAAAAGACAAACATACCCCAATGTTCATTGCAGCACTATTTACAAAAGCCAGGACATAAAAGCAAAATAAATGTCCATCAATGGATGAACAGATAAAGAAGATGTGAAACATATATACAATGAAATATCATTTAGCCACGAAAAGGAAAGCAACTGGGTCATCCATAGTGATGTGGATGGACATAACGTCTGTCAAACTGAGTTAAATAAGTCAAAAAGAGAAAAACAAACATTGTATATTAACTCGTGTGCGTGGAATATAGAAAGATGGTATAGATGAGCCTGTTTGCAAGCCAGGGATAGAGACACAGACACAGAGGACAAATATGTGGACACAGGTGGGAAGGGGAAGAAGGTGAGACGAACAAGGAGAGTATGACTGAAACATACACACTACCATGTGTAAAACAGTTAGCTATACAGGAAGCTGCTATATAGCACAGGGAGCTCAGCTCGGTGCTCTGACATGACCTAGGCGGGTGGGATGTGGGGGGTGAGAGGGACGTTCAAGGGAAGGGGGATGTAGGTATAAATATAGCTGATTCACTTCACTGTACAGCAAAAATTGACACAACACTGTAAAGCAATAATACTCCAAATAAAAAATTAAAATAAAAAAATAACAGACCCAGCTAATACATCATAAAAAGAGTATGATGTGTATTAATAAATATTAACTAGAATTATAACCAAAACTTATTCAAACTTTTGCAAGAAAGGTCCTATATCTTTCTCATGTGTGTATTTCAGTGTACCTAGAATAAGATCCTATTTGTTTACACAATAAAATGTTAAATATAAAAAATTTAAAAAGAGACAGAATTGGCAAAGCATGTGCAAGGCTTTCATTATCCCAAGAAACTCTTGATACAGATTCAGTTCATTACTTTGCAGGAAATCTTAGAATAAAAAAAAAATTTAGGAATAAGATATATCAGCAATTTGCATACACTGATAAGTGAGATTTTAAGAATATATAAAGTATGTTATTTAAATAAATTCTAACACATCCATAATATAACAGTCAATGGTGAATTTGTTCATAGTCTTACTCATACTTTATATGTTATAAATTATTTTTACCAAACTAATAGGCCAATATGTAGTGAACAAGCCAACAAGTTACATATGTAACAAAAGGAAATACCATTAAAAAAAAATCAATTACAGCTTTACAGCCACAGTAAATCCCCTGAAAAGTTCTCAGGTAATTTATAAAGTGTTCTCACATTTTATAGCACAGGATGTTTTAGAACTGTGCAATTTATGGTATGTGAAAATTACATATTAAATTTTTAAGTATTCTTGCCAAACATGAGTGACAATCATCCAAACATGTTTTTATTTTAAATCTCAGAAGACATCTACAAACACATTTATATTCATTGAATATTTTCTTGACATTTTTTAAGAATTCTGAGGTTCAAATACAAGTATGCATTCTCAAAACAATAAAATGTAATACTAGAATCTTGGACTTGGTTAAGGACCGGAGACTTGAGTCTTAACTTCCTTTCTGCAGAGGCATTCCATCCTAAATCATCTCTGACATGTTGCACATTTGATCACTGCTTGGACATTTCCAGAAGCTGGGTGTTCCAGCACAACCCAGTTATTTCTGAACAGCTCAGAACAGGGAAGGGAGAGGAGGTAGGAGAGGTTTCCTCCCATTTTATTTAACTTAAACCTTCCTCTGTCACACTCCTCTATGCATTCAAATTCAGGATTTAGAAAGAATATTTTAGTCTCTCTTCCAAATAACAACCCTTCCAAAAATTCAAGGATATCTCTTATCATTTCCTAAGTCTTTCTTTCTCCAAATTAACAGTCTTTACTTGGAATAATCCTCCTTTAAAAATCTTTTCAGACTTCCCACCTTTAT
Organism: Moschus berezovskii; assembly: GCF_049115385.1. Lineage (NCBI taxonomy): Eukaryota > Metazoa > Chordata > Mammalia > Artiodactyla > Moschidae > Moschus > Moschus berezovskii. Next base: position 74,109,369 of record NC_142469.1, on the reverse strand, counting down.
GCTCTTCCTCCTCTGGATTTGCATCCATTTGTCAATGCTGCACTCAAATGTGTACTAAACCAACCAACCAGCCTGCTTCTAAGTTTTTTATGAGTTAACTATTCTTTTCCCATTTCGCACTGTATGTTCATATTGAACGGGCTGCAGTTCAGACTGCCTTTCTCATCCTGTCTTTCTACTCATTCCTATACATATAAAGTTCAAAACAAATGTCTAGATGAGGGCAGCATGAAATTACTTAACATCTGGATACAAATAACAAAACCAAGTCCACGGAGGTTCTGCTCATGGATCAGCCTATAGAGACCTTTATAGATTCCAGAATCTGATAGTCACCAGCTTAGCCATCTGAATCAATTTTGGAACACCGGCAGTTGTCATAAACTTGGATGTTATATTTTACATCAAGCCATTACCAAGACAAATGAACATAAGGAAACCTTTGTCACAGCCCTAAAGACTTCTTCCTGGATCAATCTTGATCTACTATGCAATAATCTTTGGAAATTATTTTCACTCAGTTGCAATTTACTTACTATTACATTTCCATTTCCACAAATATCAGGATAAAATTTTATCTACTGCCTTGCTGAAATACAGACCCACTTTGTATCATTTTCCTATTCTGTCAATCTTAAATTTAGTTAAGGAATTTCCTTAGAATGTCTTTTCTACTGAGTCAATACTATTCAAACCACAATTCACTGTGTTCTAGAAACTGCACAAGATTTCAATGAAAAAAAACAAACAAAAAAAAATCTGATTAAGTTTCTAACTTAGTTACAATATCTAAAAATGTTTCTTTATGTCAACATTCTTCGTAAACTGGTACCATACTATAAGGGAAAACAGAATTCATTCTAAATTAATTCTTGGCCAGGAAGGTCGGTGCTAGTATAATTGAAAAGAGAAAATTGATGATAGCCAAGAAAACACCTCTTCAATCAAACTCATATCCAATAATCTTCACTGAGACCTTGCTTTAACAGAGCAGCACTGAAAAGGAAACACGGCCTCAAAAAATTAAATGAAAAAAAAAAAAACTTTTGTACTTTAAAATGGGAACTTGAGCATAAAACAATATTAGAAGTGCTCTTAGTTGTTAAGAATTAAGTTATTATCAGTTGAATGAACTTAAGTCACAGCTACTCCAAGCCTCAGGTTTTAAATTTGTCCAACAATAAATAATGACTGAAGGTAAAATAATCTCACATATATAAGGTATTTTAAAAATATAAAGCACTATAAAAATTTAAGGTGTTATGAAATATATTTTATGTAGACTAATATTAACAAGCTTTAACCATTTATCCATGAGTCAGTCTCTAAATATATTGCAAATAATCTATAAAATACACAATAATTGACACTAGAATGCAAAATATAGCAGTGTATAGTGGAGTCTATGTTATAGTTATTTTGCACAGAATTCCTTATTGTGCATAATGTTCAAATGATGTCTCAACAGAATGGCAGTGTAATTTCTCCATGCTGAATTCATTTCATCTTGTGCCTGGACCATAGAAACCAGAGTTAATTTACCTTAAATAAAAGTGGGGAGAGGGAGGAGACAGGAGAGAGAATAAGAGAAAAAAGGGCGGGGGGCATGCCATGGAAAACTGTCAGGAACCCACTTGATCCCTACTCTGCATGCTTTGAGCTTCAAGTGAACAGAGGGTTGTTGATCTTGGTATCTTTACTCCCAGCTGCCTAAGAGTATTAAAGTATTATGTTTTGTTAAAACATCACATAACTGAGTAAAGTTACTATTTAAAAGTAGTATTTTTTAAATCAGCTGCCAAAGATATTCTCAAAATCATTTTCATAAATTCTATTAATTAAGCCACATTGACCCCATTTGACTTCTCAGAAAAGCAAAAGCCAAAATAGAAGGGAAAAAAAATGTTATATAGTGAATGTAAGGTCATTTTTATTCTAGGAATTTTAATCAGGGGGTTATTATTATAGCTAGGAGCTTACATTTTTTTTCTCCCTTTAAAATAAAGTAGCAATGCTAGAAATGCTAGATTGCAAGCAGAAAAACTGTCAGAACTGTTGACATAGCTTATTCCAGTTAACTAAAAGAGGGATAAGTATTCTTTAAAATTCTGGCAGATTCGGTCTCATCAAAACTTTCGAAAGCTACTAATCTCCAGATCTTGTACTCTTAGGGTAAACATTTTGATGTTTGAAACCAAACCTTAAATATTTCTTAAACTTTTTTTTACTTTGATACATGTTTCCCAACTTACAGAAAAGTCTGCTCAAATGTTGTATTATAAATTATTGTGTTAAATGCTGCACGTGCACTTCTTTTAAAATTCCTGACCATAAACTAACCCTGCAAAGTCTCCCCAGAATTTCCGAAATCTTATACATATAAACATTAAGGCTCTCTGAGGAGAATAATTTGCGTTACATTAAGTATAACTGTTTTCCAAAGTCAGGCGAAGAGTGTTATCTGGGCACTGTGGTCTTAATTAAAACACAAATGACATAGAGGTTTCATCCGTGTTTAAGCAACAGGAGGCATTTCACTATAATAGCATATCCAAAATAGCATGTCGGTAAAGAAAACGTGAGTCTGGGGGCACCGCTGCCAAGAAAGAAGAAAACCCACATACTTAAGACGTACCGACTGAACAACAAAAAACGCCTTTACACGCCCTGTTCAAAGAGTTAGAAACAAAGTCTCTAAAAATAAAGATGTATCAGCTGCCTTCCATAAAGCTCCAAGACGAATCACAGCTTGGGGAATCTTTCTCTGCGGGAATGGAAACGGATTGGGGGAAACTTTTTAAAGTTTTTTAATTGGTTGAAAGTTTGCCTCTTACAAAGACTTAGGAAATTAATTTGCAGGATGTTCAGTGATAGCAAGTCGACCCAGAAACGCATGGAAGATGAAAACGCTCCGTTTTCTTTGGGGGGAGGTAAGTGACTTAGCAGCAGCAGCAGCAGCAGCAGGCAGATGGTGGGTGAACTCGGGGAGCTAAAAGTGAACTTGCATCAAACTTAGACCCTCTCGCCCCAAAGCGCGCTCCCCAAAGGCAAAGCAAGAAAGCGGTCCCTCTCCAGCAAGCATAGGACGAAGGGACAAGAGAAGGGCCGCGGGCCCCGGCAGAGCGTGTGACCTGGAGCCCGTGCCTCGACTGTACCTCTTTGCTGATGCGCCGGTGGCTGCCGATGCTGCTGCTGCTGCTGCTGCCGCTCCGGGCGCTGCGCCTGGCCGCCCCCGAGGCCTCCGCTGAGCAGCAGCGCCAGGAGCACCCCGAAGGGTCGGGGCATTGCCGTAGCCCCCAGAGCGGATTCACTTTTCGGGAGCTGGGGTCGCTGCCACCCGGTCTCCTGGCTCGGGCTAGCAAGCTAGAGTGTGCAGCAGCTGCTGCCTAAAGGAAGGAGGCAGCTCCCACCCACCCGGGCTCGGTCGCAGCCGGAGGGTGGGGGGAGAAAGAAGACACTCCCCGACCCGCCCCTTTCCCTGGCCCTCGCCCCACCGATGTCCCGGCCCAGGCCCTTAAAGGGTCCTCGGTGAAAGAGGCCTTTTCCTATAGCCTGGGTCCTTCACTGCGAGAAAAGATTGGCTTCATCTGTTAGCTGAACTTCAAGTTAAACGAAGTCATTGATAAGAGACCACTTTGTGATCTGTAAAATTCCTCCACATGGAAAGCATTCAATTTTGTGGGAAATCAGCACAGCTGGGATCTTTAGCGAAGTTCAGAAGATGGACCTCCTGAGAAAGGCCTGGCAAAGCTGTGCGACAGCACTGGGTATCCAGGTGATCCACGCTGGAGACAAGACTGTCCCAAAGGTCCAGATGAGTGCCAGGTTACTAGGAGGCAGAGGGTGAACCGGCTGAGGCAGTCAGGCCAGGAGACTTACCGCTGGCTAGGCAGCAAGGGGGCTGGGGGGAAGGGATCACAAAATAAAACAAGCCCCCTTTATCACACTGCTATGTTTATGACGAATGTGAAGGTAAAAATTAAGGTTTTCCATTCAGTCAGGTAATATGTATTCAAAGAGGATAAAAGGTATTTTCGTTTCCCTTCAGATTCAAAATGTCTTGCTTCCAGTCCCCATTTTTTCCCTGTAACTCAGCAGAATTTCTGCAAGGTTTTCTGCCACCCCGGGTTTAGATGACAGTTCCTTACTAGTTTTTTGTTTGTGTGTGTGTGTGTTTTATGGTCTGTGGCTCTCTTAAGATTTGGAACAGCTCCTTACTGGATTTTTATGAGACATCCAGGGTGTTTTTTGGTGGACCCAGTGAGGAGGGGGACTACTGGCATCAGTACACAGTAAGGTCAGAGTGCTATGGTTGGGTCAGTCCCACACCCCCTATGCAGGTCTGTAAGGGCCACTGGACATTCATTTAGATAAACACCCTCGCATTATTTTTGAAGCCTAATTTAAGTCTATTTTTGCACACAAGCAAGTTTCTGCATCATTTTTCCCCCCGGATGTATCTACTATATAAATTGAGGAAAGACTATATCTGTATTTTTTAACCGTATCAAGATTTGTTTGTTCCAGAAAAATCTCATAACTGAAAACAGCTCTGCTGGTGGTATTGACACCAGTACAATACTTACACCCCATCTGTCACATTGACGATGACTCTGAGTAGGTTCAGGCTTCTGTTTCATTTTGTCTGCTAGTTTTACCCAAGCATTTACACATTGAACTACATGTTGTTTTATACAGATAACTTTTTCCTCTTGATTTTATACTTGATTATATATATATATTTTAAATATTATGAAGTTAAGTGATAATATCTATGGATTTCCTGTCAATAAAATAAAGGAGGTATTGTTCCTAATAGGGTTGATTGAGACTCCCTGGCCAAATGTGCTTCCTAGGTGGCGCTAGTGGTAAAGAATCAGCCTGCCAATGCAGGAGACTAAGAGACGCAGGTTTGATCCCTGGGTTGGGAAGATCCCCTGAAGGAGGGCATGACGGCCCACTCTAGTATTCCTGCCTGAAGAATCCCATGGAAAAGGAACCTGGAAGGCTACAGTCCATCATGTCGCACAAAGTTGGACATGACTGAAGCAACTACGCATGCATTGGCCAAATGGTGCTGAAGTGAATGGATATCCTTCAATGTTACCCAGTTTCCAAATTTTATTAATATTAGTAATAGGAAACTTTAAAATCATTTTTTCTTTATTGTAGAAGCAAATTGGAAAATGGCCCAAACCTTGAGAATAAGACTGATCTCTCAACTTGTTTTTCAACACAGGGATAAAAGAAATACAAGATGATTTAACCAAAATTAAGATAAAAAAGTATTATCAGAGCTATATATTTTTCAGATAAACCTAATTGAGATATAATTTACACAAAATAAATACATCCACTTGGTATGTTTAAAAATGTAAACACCCATTTGACTGAGTGGGTGTTACCCCATGTACTGAGATAAGTTTGTGATGCTATAACTGCTTAGGAGCGATTCTTAATTCTAAATTCCATTTATTAAGCCTTTTCTTTTATGCTTAATTGGTTTTTTAATCCCATTTCAGAAATCTTCACTTATCCCAGATTTGTGAATATTCTTCTGTTTTTCAAATTTTATAACCTTGGGTTTATGATTTACTGGTGTTTGCTGTAAAGGCCTTAGGTAAGGGCTTTTTTTCTTTTTTCTTTAATGCAGATATCCATTCATTTTAGTACCATTTGTTGAGAGAATTATTATCTTCTCATCTGATCACCTTGGCCCTTTTTCCAGAAGTCAGTTGAAAATATGTGGGTCTACTTTTGGACTCTGTTTTCATGTATCTAAATATATATATACATATATATGTATATAAATAAATTTGATAGTTTGCCAATATCATACTCTGTATTACTATAGATTTATAGTAACCTCATAGTTAAGTAATGTGAATCCTACAATTTTGTTTTACAGACAAAACTCTTTTTTCTATTCTAGGTCCTTTGCATTTGCATACAATTATTCAGTTCAGTTCAGTTCAGTCGCTCAGTCGTGTCCGACTCTTTGCGACCCCATGAATCACAGCACGCCAGGCTTCCCTGTCCATCACCAACTCCTGGAGTTCACTCAAACTCATGTCCATCGAGTCGGTGATGCCATCCAGCCATCTCATTCTCTGTCGTCCCTGTCTCCTCCCACCCCCAATCCTTCCTAGCATCAGACTCTTTTCCAGTGAGTCAACTCTACACATGAGGTAGCCAAAGTACTGGAGTTTCAGCTTTAGCATCAGTCCTTCCAATGAACACCCAGGATTGATCTCCTTTAGAATGGACTGGTTGATCCAATAATACAATTATTTCGTTCTGTTCCGTCGTCAGTCGTGTCCGACTCTATGCGACCCCGTGGACTGTAGCCTACCAGGCTTCTCCGTCCATGGGATTCTCCAGGCAAGAATACTGGAGTGGGTTACCGTTTCCTTCTCCAATTATTAGGTTGGTGCAAATGTAACTGTGGCTTTGGACTCTGAATTTTAAATCACTAGGCTGAAACACATCTTAATTAATCAAATTAGGAACCATTACAATCAACACATTTTTGCCAGTGAGAAATAAGTTTATTTCTGTAGCATAAAAATCCATGCCTTGGGATTCAGTGAACTTATGGAAAGCATTTTCTGCCTCCTGCTGGTTGTGGAAGCATTTTCCTTGCAAAAAGTTGTTGAGATGCTTGGAGAAGTGGCAGTTGGTTGGCAAGAAGTCAGGTGAATATGGTGGATGAGGCAAAATTTGTAGCCCAATTCAATCAACTTCTGAAACTGGTTGTACAACAGTGTGCTGTCGGTCATTGTGGAGAAGAATTTGTAGCCCAATTCAATCAACTTCTGAAACTGGTTGTACAACAGTGTGCTGTCGGTCATTGTGGAGAAGAATTGGGTCCTTTCTGTTGACCAATGCTTGCTGGAGGTGTTGCAGTTTTTGGTGCTTCTCATCAATTTACTGAGCATACTTCTCAGATGTAATGATTTTGTTGGGATTCAGAAAGCCATAGTGGATCAGACCAGCAGCAGACCAGCAAACAGTGATCATGACCTTTTTTGGTGCAAGTTTGGGAAGTGCTTTGGAGCTTCTTCTCGGTCCAACCACTGAACTGGTCATTGCCAGTAGTTGCATAAAATCCAGTTTTTGTGATATGTCAGAGTCCAATCAAGAAATGGTTCATTGTTGTTGCATAGAATAAGAGAATACTTCAAAATGATGATTTTTTTTTTTAATCAGGTCACGAGGCACCCACTTACTGAGCTTTTTCTCTTTTCCAATTTTCTTCAAATACCTAACCCCCACAGAATGGTCGGTGTTCAGTTCTTCAGCAACTTCTTCTAATGTAGTTGTAAGAGGATCAGCTTCGATGATTGCTCTCAATTGGTTGTTGTCCCCTTCTGATGGCTGGCCACTATGTTAATCATTTGCAGGGCTCTTGCCTCTTTTGCAAAATGTCTTCAACCACCACTGCATGGTACATTTGTTAGCAGTTCCTGGGCCAAATGTGTTATTGATGTTGCAAGTTGTCTCCACTGCTTTACCACCCATTTTGAGTTCTAATAAGACAATCATTTGAATTTTCTTTTTGTCTAAAATCATTTCCATGGTCTAAAATAAATATAAAATACACAGCAAGTAATAAGTCATTAGCAGAAAATCATTAAAAAGAAACGCACTTTGTGTTTGTGCTGTGCTGTCACTCAGTCGTGTCCAACTCTTTGCAACCCCGTTTGCAACCCAGCGGACTGCAGCCCACCAGACTCCTCTGTCCATGGGGATTCTCCAAGCAAGAATACTGGAGTAGGTTGCCATGCCCTCCTCCATGGAATCTTTCCAACCAGGAATCAAACCCAGGTCTCCCACTTTGCAGGTAGATTCTTTACCATCCGAGCCACCAGGGAAGCCCAAGAATACTGCAGTAGGTAGCCTAAACCTTCTAAAGGGGAACTTGCTGACCAGGAATAGAACTGGGGTCTCAGGCATTGCAGGTGTATTCTTTACCAGTTGAGCTACCAGGGAAGGCCATTTAATCTATTTCAATATCAAATGGCAAAATTCAACAATGCAAAACCACAATTACTTTTGCACCAACTTAATATTAACGTCAGCTTTTCAATTTCTACCCCCCCAAAACAGGCTTCAGCAATATGTGAACCGTGAATTCCCAGATGTTCAAGCAGGTTTTAGAAAAGGCAAAGGCACCAGAGATCAAATTGCCAACATCTGCTGGATCATGGAGAAAGCAAGAGAGTTCCAGAAAAACATCTATTTCTGCTTCATTGACTATGCCAAAGCTTTTGACTGTGTGGATCACAATAAACTGTGGAACATTCTGAAAGAGATGGGAATACCAGACCACCTGACCTGCCTCTTGAGAAACCTGTATGCAGGTCAGGAAGCAACAGTCAGAACTGTACATGGAACAACAGACTGGTGCCAAATAGGAAAAGTTGTATGTCAAGGCTGTATATTGTCACCTTGCTTATTTAACTTATATGCAGAGTACATCATGAGGAACGCTGGGCCGGAAGAAGCACGAGCTGGAATCAGGATTGCCGGGAGAAATATCAATAACCTCAGATATGCAGATGACACCACCCTTATGGCAGAAAGTGAAGAGGAACTCAAAAGCCTCTTGATGAAAGTGAAAGAGGAGAATGAAAAGGTTGGCTTGAAGCTCAACATTCATAAAACAAAGATCATGGCATCTGGTCCCATCACTTCATGGGAACTAGATGGGGAAACAGTGGAAACAGTGTCAGACTTTATTTTTTGGGGCTCCGAAATCACCGCAGATACTGATTGCAGCCATGAAATTAAAAGACACTTACTCCTTGGAAGGAAAGTTATGACCAACCTTGATAGTATATTAAAAAGCAGAGACATTACTTTGCAAACCAAGGTCTGTCTAGTCAAGGCTATGGTTTTTCCCGTGGTCATGTATGGATGTGAGAGTTGGACTGTGAAGAAAGCTGAGCACCGAAGAATTGATGCTTTTGAACTGTGGTGCTGGAGAAGACTCTTGAGAGTCCCTTGGACTGCAAGGAGATCCAACCAGTCCATTCTAAAGGAGATCAATCCTGGGTGTTCATTGGAAGGACTGATGCTAAAGCTGAAGTTCCAATACTTTGGCCACCTCATGCGAAGAGTTGACTCACTGGAAAAGACTGTGATGCTGGGAGGGATTGGGGGCAGGAGGAGAAGGGGACGACAGAGAATGAGATGGCTGGATGGCATCACCGACTCTGTGGACATGAGTTTGAGTGAACTCCGGGAGTTGGTGATGGACAGGGAGGCCTGGCGTGCTGTGATTCATGGGGTCGCAAAGAGTCGGACACGACTGAGCGACTGAACTGAACTGAACTGAAAAATAGTGTAGTAGGGAGTTTGATTGCAATTGGATTGAATACATAGATATATATGAGAGGAAATTGATATTTTAGCAGTACCATGCCTTCCAATCCACAAAAATATGTTTCCATTTATTTACATCTTCATTTTAAGTATATAATATAATAAATATTATAAGGAGTCCTTTGTAATTTTCAATTTATATGTTTTAACATTTTTGTAAAATGTACCTCTTAATGTTTCATGATATTGGATAGTATCATAAACAGTACTTTAAGTTTTAATTTTCATACTAATAGTAATACAAGTGATTTTGGTTATATATACATTGGGTCTAGCAAAATTATTAAAATGTCATCAAGTAGCTTATATGTAGGATGTATTAATATACCTCATGTACAAGATCATGCCATCTACAAATAAAAGCTATTTGACTTCTGCCTTTTCAATATATATGACTTTCATATTTTTTCCCTTGTCATATTCCAGGAAATATGTGACCTCCAATAAAAAAATTGAATAAAGTAGTGATAGTAGACATTTTCACCTTATTTCTGATCAGAGGGGAAATCAGTCACTCATTCACCATTATAGTGATGGTTATTGGTTTTTAGGGCTTCCCTTGTGGCTCAGCTGGTAAAGAATCCGTCTGCAATGCAGGAGTCCCAGGTTCGATCCCTGGGTTGGGAAGATTCCCTGGAGAAGGGAAAGGCTACCGACTTCAGTATTCTGGCCTGGAGAATTCCATGGACTATACAGTTCATGGGGTCGCAAAGAATTGGACACAACTGTGTGACTTTCACTTTCACTTTCTATTGGTTTTTGACAGGTGCTTGTTCTAAAGTTAAGGAAGTTCCACTCTTCTGCTGGAAGTTTTTGTGACAAAAGTGCATCAAATTGGGGCAATGCTTTTTCTTCATCTATTTAAATAAATATACATTTTCTGTATTTGGTTATTATCTCTCTACAGTAACTGAGTTTTCAGTGTTAATCAAACTCACAGTCCTGGCATTAAATCTCAATTTGCCGTGGTAGATTATCTCTATTATCCCTAATTATAGATTATCCCTATTATATGTTGCTGATTTTGATTTACTAAATATTTCAATAAATATTTTTATGTCTGTGTTCATGAGGGCTATTAGTTTATTGTAATTTTCTTGGAGAATTTATATCTAGTTTTGGTATCAGAGTAATGCTGGCCTTATATAATTAGTTGGATAATGGTCCTTCCTGAATGTGTCTGTATAGAATTTATACAATTTCTTCCCTTAGTGTTTTATTGAGCATACTAATGAAATCATCTGGGCCCAGAGTTTGGGGATTTTTTTGGAATTTTTTTGTTACACATTTTATGTTTTACGTAGATATAGGATGATTCGAATTTTCTTGTATGACTCAAATTTCTTTCCTGTATCAGTTTTGATAATTTGTATCTTTCAAGGAAAGTATCTTTTTGGCTAAGTTGTCAAGCTTATTGGCATAAAGTTATTCTCAACATTTTTATTATCCTTTTAATGTCTATGGCATCTGTGGTAAATGATATTTTTCCCCAATATTGGTAATTTGGGTCTCCTCTATTTTTAAAAGAAATCAGCCTTTTTTAGAGCATTGTTAATTTCATTTTTTTTTCAAAGAATCAATTTTTGGTTTCATTTATTTATTTTCAATGTTCTGCTTCATTGGTTTCCCCTTGTATCTTTAAATTTTCCTTCCTTCTACTTATTTTAGTTTATTTCACTGTTGTTTTTAGCATCTTCTGGTAGAAGCTTAGATCACTTATTATAGACATTTCCTCTTATATGCGAGTGTGCATGCTCAATCATGTCCGATTCTCCAATCCCAAGGACTGTAACCCACTAGGATCCTCTGTCCAGGCAATTTTCTAGGCAAGGATACTGGAGTAGGTTGTTATTTCCTACTCCAAGGGATCTTCATCACCCAGGGACTGAACCTGCATCTCTTGTACCTCCTGCATTGGCAGGTGGATTCTTTACCACTGGCACCACCTGGGAAGCCCTCTTAAATGTGTACTTGTGTCCTAAGTCACTTCAGTGTGTCCAATTCTTTGCGACCCTATGGACTGTAGCCAACCAGGTTCCTCTGTCCATGGGATTCTCCAGGCAAGAATGCTGGAGTGGGTTGCCACGCCCTCCTCCTCTTCTTATATAATGAATCACTATGATAACCATATGTTAATATTTATTAAAAGATTTTAAAGTTCAGTATGTTTTCTAAGCAGAGCCTAAGTTACAAGTAACAAATTTGGAATTAAAAAATTTTTAATTCCAAATCTTTTTTTTTATTGAAAAGTTCAATTCAAAATCTTATTAAAAATTTCTTCTGATTTCTTCTTTGACATATGTGTTATTTTGAAGTGTGTTGTTGCTGTGATCTCAAAGTCTGTATCTCCGTTATACGTTGACATTCTGAAGCCTACAATGATGGTATAAGGTGGTGAGGCCCTTGGGACACAATGTGGCCATGAGGATGGTGATTCATGAATAGGGTTAGTACTCTTATAAAATAGACTTGAAAGTTTCCTTGTCCCCTTCCACCATATGAGGACACAACAAATAGACTTGGACACAGGTCCTCACCAGTTACCAAATTTTCTGACATCTTACTTAATCTTGTGCTTGTCAAAACTGAGAGATAAATCTCCATTCTTTATAAGCTACCCAGTCTGATATTTTGCTATAGCAGCTAGAAATGGATTAAGACAGTTGTTAATATCCAATTTTTTATTTTATTGTCATTAATTTCTAGCTTCAGTCTCTTATGGTCAGCTGCTGCTGCTGCTGCTAAGTCACTTCAGTCGTGTCCGACTCTGTGTGACCCCATAGACGGAAGCCCAACCAGGCTCCCCCGTCCCTGGGATTCTCCAGGCAAGAACACTGGAGTGGGTTGCCATTTCCTTCTCCAATGTGTCAAAGTGGAAAGTGAAAAGTGAAAGTGAAGTCGCTCAGTCGTGTCCGACCCTTAGCGACCCCACGGACTGCAGCCTACCAGGCTCCTCCATCCATGGGATTTTCTAGGCAATAGTACTGGAGTGGCTTGCCATTGCCTTCTCCGTCTTATGGTCAGAGAATATATTTAAATGCTTTAAAATTTATTAAGACTTGTTCTTTATTCTAGCACACAGTCTAAGTGAATGTTCCATATTCAGTTGAAGAAAATGGTGTTCTGCTTTCTGAGTTGGAGAGTTCTATAAAGGTTAATTAAATCAAATTGGTTGATGGAGTGGTTTTATGCATATTCATTTGTTGTTTATTTGTTCTATCAAGTATTAAGAGATAAATATTTAAATCTCCATTGTAATTAATGGTATTTCTATTTAAACTTTCCAGTCTAAAATTAATTATCTATTGTTTCATAACAAATTACCCCCATATTTAGAAGCATAAAAAATAAACATTTATTATCTCAAAGTTTTTGTGGAACAGGAATTCAGAACCCATTATTTGGGTGTTTTCTTCACTTGGGTAGGACTCTTATGGGACTGCAGTCAAGACATTAGTCAGGGCTATAGGCTCAGTGGTAAAGAATCCTCCTGCCAATGCAGGAAACATGGATTGATCCCTGGGTTGGGAAGATCCCCTGGAGGAGCAAATGGCAAATTGCTCCAGTATTCTTGTCGGGAAAATTCCAAAGACAAAAGGAACCTGGAGGGCTACAGTCCAGGGAACTGCAACTGAGCAATTAAGCATGCATGCATGCATAGTCATCAGCAGGCTATAATGGGACTGAAGGATCCACTTCTAAAGTGGATTTTGGCAAAAGGCTTTAGCTCTTGCCTCGTGTGATGTAATCTACTTCCCCTCAAGCATGTGATCTGAGAGGGAGAAAGGAAGGAGGAATATACAATACTATTTATTATCTAGTTCCAGAAGTTACATACCATCTCTTTTGTGGAATTTTAATCATTAGAAGCAGGATAAGTAAGTATAGATCACATTCAAGGAATAAAGAATTAACCTCCACATTTTGAAGGAAGAATATAAAAAAATTGCGGGTATGTTTAAAATGACCACAATCCTGTAAAATTCTGCTTTGTATATGAAGCACTATTATCAGTGTATACACATTAGTATTATTATGTCTTCTTCAAAATCTAACATTACTATGATATGCCTCTATCTCTAGTGATATTTTTCATCTATAATCCATTTTCCTATTGTTCATATCAATTCAGTTCAGCTCAGTTGCTCAGTCGTGTCTTTGTAACCCCATGGATTGCAGCATGCCAGGCCTTACCGAAGTTTACTCAAACTCCCATCCATTAAGTCGGTGATGCCATCCAACCGTCTCATCCTCCTTTGTCACTTTCTCCTTCTGCCTTCAATCTTTCCCAGCATCAGGGTCTTTTCTAATGAGTCAGTTCTTCGCATCAGGTGGCCAAAGTATTGGAGTTTCAGCTTCAGCATCAGTCTTTCCAAAGAATATTCAGGACTGATTTCCTTTAGGATAGACTGGTTAGCTCTCTTTGCAGTACAAAGGACTCTCAAGAGTCTTCAACACCACAGTTCAAAAGCATCACTTCTTCAGCGCTCAGCTTTTTTATAGTCCAAGTCCCACATCCATACATGACTACTGGAAAAACCGTAGCTTTGACTAGACAGACCTTTGTTGGCAAAGTAATGTCTCTGCTTTTTAATATGCTGTCTAGGTTGGTCATAACTTTTCTTCCAAGAAGCAAACATCTTTTAATTTCATGGCTGCAGTCACCATCTGGAGTGACTTTGGAGCCCAGGAAAATAGAGTCTGTCACTGTTTCCACTGTTTCCCCATCTATTTGCCATGAAGTGATGGGACCAGATGCCATGATCTCAGTTTTCTGAATGTTGAACTTTAAGCCAAATTTTTCACTCTCCTCTTTCACTTTCATCAAAAGGCTCTTTAGTTCTTCGCTTTCTGCCATAAGGTTGGTGTCATCTGCATATCTGAGATTATTGATATTTCTCCTGGCAATCTTGATTCAGGTCATCAGATTGTTCATATATCTACTCCATATTTCTGATAATTAAAGCTTCCTTGACATGTTTTTTCTATCCTATACTTTTCAATATGAGTGTTCATATATAGAGTATGTCTCTTACAGCCAGTATTAAACTGAATCTTGCTTTTTCATCTAGATTGATAACTATTGCCTTCTTACTGGAATGTTGAGATGTCCACTGTCTAATGCAGTGACCACTTACCACATATAGCTGTTTAAACTAAAATAAATTACAATAAAAACATAAACAATTCAGATCTTCAGTCAACCTAGCCACAGTTCAAATGTTCAAAAATCATGTGTGGACAGTATAGGTGATAAGTGGACAAGGAACATTTCTTTTATAACTGAAAGTTCTATCATGCAGTTCTTCTTTAGACATTTTACACTTAATATAATTGATATGATTGGGTTAAATAAACCAGCTATTTGTGTTTTGTGTTTTCTCCATATATTCTTTATTCTTTTTTTTTTCTTTCTTTTGGAATTATTTATTTATATCTTAGTATTCTATTTACATCTGTACTACTGTACATATATATATTAGATGCTGATGACAAGTCTACGATTATTTTCTTTGTTTCTCTTTGTTCTGGTTGATTTTAAGATGATTATGTAATCCTTGGTGCGGTAAATTTTATTATTGCAAGCATGCTTGCTCAGTTGTGTCCAACTCTTTCCAACCCCATGTACTGAAACTTGCCAGGCTCCTCTGTCCATGGAATTTTCCAGGCAAGAATACTGGAATAGATTGTTATTTCCTTCTCCAGGGGATCTTCCCAACCCAGGGATCAAACTCATGTCTCTTATATCTCCTGCATTGGCAGGTGGATTCTTTGCCACTGTACCAGCTGGGAGTATACCTTAAAATGGATTTCTTTGATGTTTATAATCCTTAGGAATCATTAGTTTTGCATTGCTTTTGCTAAATTTATAACTAAATATTTAGTTCTTTTTGATGCAATTGTAAGTGGAATTGTTTTTTCATTTCATTTTCAGATCATGTAATAGAAAAGAATAAATCTGACTCCATATTGGAAAAAAAAATTAAGCTTCTTGAAACTGTGAGCTCGGAATTTTCATAAAATTTTTGAAAATTTAAGCAATTTTTTCTATAATCTTTTATGTGCTTCCCCACCATCACCCCCGTCTGCCTCTACGTCTGAGATAAATTCTCATTCTGTTCATTTTTTTTTTATTATTTTTTCAAGCTCTGTGAAAAATACCGTTAGTAACTTGATAGGGATTGCACTGAATCTATAGATTGCTTTGGATAGTATACTCATTTTCGCTATATTGAGTCTTCTGATTCAAGAACATAGTATATTTCTCCATCTATTTGTGTCCTCTTTGATTTCTTTCACCAGTGTTTTATAGTTTTCTATATATAGGCATTTTGCTTCTTTAGGTAGATATATTCCTAAGTATTTTATTCTTTTTGTTGCAGTGGTGAATGGAATAGTTTCCTTAATTTCTCTTTCTATTTTCTCATTATTAGTGTATAGGAATGCAAGGGATTTCTGATTTTATATCCTGCAAATTTGCTATATTCATTGATTAGCTCTAGTAATTTTCTGGTGGAGTCTTTAGGGTTTTCTATGTAGAGGATCATGTAATCTGCAAACAGAGTTTTACTTCTTCTTTTCCAATCTGTATTCCTTTTATGTCTTTTTCTGCTCTGATTGCTGTGGCCAAAACTTCCAAAACAATGTTGAATAGTAGTGGTGAGAGTGGGCACCCTTGTCTTGTTCCTGACTTGGGGGAAATGCTTTCAATTTTTAACCATTGAGGATAATGTTTGCTGTGGGTTTGTCATATATAGCTTTTATTATGTTGAGGTATGTTCCTTCTATTCCTGCTTTCTGGAGGGTTCTTATCATAAATGGATGTTGAATTTTGTCAAAGGCATTCTCTGCATCTATTGAGATAATCATATGGTTTTTAATTTTCAATTTGTCAATGTAGTGTATTATGTTGATTGATTTGTAGATAATGAAGAATCCTTGCATCCCTGGGATAAAGCCCACTTGGTCATGATGTATGATCTTTTTAATATGTTGTTGGATTCTGTTTGGTAGAATTTTGTTAAGGATTTTTGCATCTATGTTCATTGGTGATATTGGCTTGTAGTTTTCTTTTTATGTGTTAGTATACTGTATTGGTGTTTTTCTTTCTGGCTTACTTCACTCTGTATACTAGGCTCCAGTTTCATCCACCTCATTAGAACTGATTCAAATGTATTCTTTTTAATAGCTGAGTAATACTCCATTGTTTATATGTACCACAGCTTTCTTATCCATTCACCTGTCATCTTTGTCAGGTTTTGGTATTAGGGCAATGGTGGCCTCATGGAAATACAAAAAACCTCGAAGAGCCAAAGCAGTCTTGAGAAAGAAGAATGGAACTGGAGGAATCAACCTGCCGGACTTCAGTCTCTACCACAAAGCCACAGTCATCAATACAGTATGGTACCAGCACAAAGACAGAAATATAGATCAATGGAACAAAATAGCAAGCCCAGAGATAAATCCATGCACCTATGGACACCTTATCTTTGACAAAGGAGGATCAATGGAGAAAAGACAATCTCTTTAACAAGTGGTGCTGGGAAAACTGGTCAACAACTTGTAAACGAATGAAACTAGAACACTTTCTAACACCATACACAAAAATAAACTCAAAATAGATTAAAGATCTAAACCTAAGACCAGAAACTATAAAACTTGTAAAGGAGATCATAGGCAAAACACTCTCCACCATAAATCACAGCAGGATCCTCCAAAACCCACCTCCCAAAATATTGGAAATAAAAGCAAAAATAAACAAATGGGACCTAATGAAAATTAAAACCTTCTGCACAACAAAGGAAACTATAAGCAACGTGAAAAGACAGCCTTCAAAATGGGAGAAAATAATAGCAAATGAAGCAACTGACAAAGAATTAATCTCCAAAATATACAAGCAACTCCTGCAGCTCAATTCCAGAAAAATAAAAGACCCAGTCAAAAAATGGGCCAACGAACTAAACAGAAATTTCTCCAAAGAAGACATACAGATGGCTAACAAACACATGAAAAGATGCTCAACATCATTCATTATCAGAGAGATGCAAATCAAACCACAATGAGGTAACATTTCACGCCAGTCAGGATGGCTGTTATTCAAAAGTCTACAAGCAATAAATGCTGGAGAGGGTGTGGAGAAAAGGAAACCCTCTTACACCGTTGGTGGGAATGCAAACTAGTACAACCGCTATAGAGAACAGTGTGGAGATTCCTTAAAAAACTGGAAATAGAACTGCCATACGACCCAGCAATTGCACTCCTGGGCATACACACCGAGGAAACCAGAATTGAAAAAGACACGTGCACCCCAATGTTCATTGCAGCACTGTTTATAATAGCCAGGACATGGAAGCAACCTAGATGTCCATCAGCAGATGAATGGATAAGAAAGCTGTGGTACATATACACAATGGAATATTACTCAGCTATTAAAAAGAATACATTTGAATCAGTTCTAATGAGGTGGATGAAACTGGAGCCTAGTATACAGACGTGAAGTAAGCCAGAAAGAAAAACACCAATACAGGATACTAACGCATATATATGGAATTTAGAAAGATGGTAATGATAACCCTGTATGCGAGACAGCGAAAGAGACACAGATGTGTAGAACAGTCTTTGGGACTCTGTGGGAGAAGGTGAGGGTGGGATGGTTTGGGAGAATGCCATTGAAACATGTATATCATCATATGTGAAACGAATCGCCAGTCCAAGTTCAATGCATGATACAGGGTGCTCAGGGCTGGTGCACTCGGATGACCCAGAGGGATGGGATAGGAAGGGATGTGGGAGGGGGATTCAGGATAGGGAAAACATGTACACCCATGGCAGATTCATGTCAGTGTATGGCAAAACCAATATAATATTGTAAAGTAAAAAATATATATAAATAATTTTTTTTCTCTTTGTGCTTCAGTTTGGTTACTGTCTATTGTTGTATCTGTCTTTGTTTGGGCTGCTATAAAAAGTTATCATATATTTAGTGCCTTATAAACAACAGAAATTTATTTTTCAGAGTTCTAGAGCCTAGAAAGTCCAAGATCAAGAGGTTGGCAGATTCTGTGTAAAGTGAGAGTTGACTTCTTAGTTCATAGACCATATGACAGATGGGTAATTGAGCTCTCAGGGGTCTCTCTTATAAAAGCACTAATTTCATCCATGAGGTCTCTATTCTCATGAGTCACCTCCCAAAGGCACCACCTCCAATTTCCATTATATTAGAGATTAGGTTTTATCATATGATTTTTTGGAAGGACATAAAGATTCAGTCTATAGCACTATGCGTTATCTTTTCTTTGTAGCATCTGTTTTCAAGCTCCTTTACAGTACATTTTTTTAATGTTTTATATTGCATTTGCATTTTTTTAGTTTGATTCTATAAGTTTTAATTTTATGATTTCCTTTTCTATTGTTCTTGTATTCATATTTAATTTCAAATGCTTTGAAAATGTTTACAGTGGAGACTTTGAAGTTCTTATCTGCTTATTCAAACACGCTGCTGTTTCTGGTTCTATTACTGTACTTTATTTTTACCACCATGGATCATATATTTCTACTTTTTTGTTTATCCATTAATTACTGACTGATTGCTAAAATGATGAAGCATTATAAATTTTATGTTGTTGAGTGTCTGGACTTTGATTTCTTCCTTTCAAATATTATGTTTTTGTTTTAGATATTGATCACTTCTTGGCCTTTTGGCTAAGATTAAGTGTTTTGTGGATCACCATAATCCTTTCAGTGTTAGTTGTTAAGATTTTTTTTTAAGGGTATAAATATAGTAGCCTTCACTTTAGGTCTAGTTTAGTTCTTCTATTAATGCATCACTCCTCTAAGGTAAGTGTAGGATTATAGAACTGTAATACCTCTTCACTGTAACTGTATGGAAATGACAGTTACAGCCAGTAGATTGACAGTCTTCCAATCTTGTACATTCAACTTCAAATTTACATACATGGTTCCTCCGTATCTGGAATTCTTCCATGTAATGCTTAATGTGGTTTCATAGAATTTCAAATTTCCTGGAGAAACTTTATATTCTGTCAAAAATAAAAGTGAACCCACAAATAGATTCCTGGAGGTTTATACCTCAAAATCATTCTTCACCAGTACTCTGCTTTGCAAATTTAAGTTGCCTCCCCAAACTCTGATATTTGTCTTGGAATTCAGTGGGACTGCTGTATTTTGCTAGGGTTTTCTCTGCCTGCCCTACAGTTCATAAACTGTCTCCAGCAGAAAGCTGGTTCAATCACTGGCACCAACTAGTGTGTTTCTTCTTTCGCAAGACATTTTTTTTCTGAAGACACTATTATCTAGTGTCTTAAAAATAGCATGTTTCCATTTTCCCCAGTTGTTCATATTTTTTCCCTAGTCGTTTATATACAGGAAATTCAGTACCTATTAGTCCCTCATGTCTAGGAGTAAATGTCTCAAAGTTACAGTTTTTAAATATTTTTTAAAAGACTAGATATTCAATACAAATAATGATAACCCATCCTAATGACTTAAGAAATGCAATGAGCAGAATAATTTTGAGGATCACAGCCTCAGACTAGTCTATTACTTCCTCATATTTGATAATATGATCTTTGAATTGGCTCACAGGGTTTAAAATTTTTCCAAACTATACTTAATAGCTTCTCACAAACTCTACTTTAAGAAAACAGGAGAAGATCAACAAAATAATTGGGGAAATAATTTCAGCTAAGAAAGTTAACATTTCTTACAAATCTATAAAATTATGTCAGATTATTTATTGAATTTATCCATTTTATAAATAAGGGGAAGTCATAGCACTACTTATTAATAAGCTAAGGACTTTCAAAATATATTCTCTAAATCATTAATCACTAGATATTTTACTGGCAATGAATGTGGGAACTTTTTATCCTACAAAGTAGTACTAAAGGTCAGAAAATTAAAGAGTTGATTTACAAGGTAGGAAATTTTTTTTTTAAAGTGTGTTTTATCTGTATACAGTTGATCCTTGAACAATACAAGTCTGACCCAGGTGTGGGTTCTGATTGTACATGGATTTTAAAAATACTAAATATTCTGGGCTGCACGACCCACAGCTAGTTGAATCTGAGAATGCAGACTGCTGATATGGAGGAACCATGTATATAAAGAAAACATCAACAGGGAGGGTCAGTTATAAGGTATACATGAATTTTTAAAACTGAATAGAGAGGGTTGAAACCCTCACTCCCACATTGTTCAAAGGTCAATGTAATTTAAAAGACTAACTTGAAAAATGTATGTTAGAACAGCATAGATCTGAAAGGAACAAAGTATAATTCAAGACAAAATTGTTAAAACACTCTGAAAACAGAAAAACTTAGAAATACTATTGTATATTTTACTTGCTGCTGCTGCTAAGTCACTTTAGTTGTGTCCTACTCTTAGTGACCCCATGGACTGCAGCCTACCAGGCTCCTCCATCCATGGGATTTTCCAGGCAAGAGTACTAGAGTGGGTTGCCATTGCCTTCTCTGATATTTTGCGTAGGAGGAATTAATTAAATCATACCATTAAACTGGATGGAAATAGGGGCTTCCCTGGTGACTCAGTGGTAATGGGTCTACTTGCCAACACAGGAGACACGGGGTTCAATCCCTGATCCTGGAGATCTCACTTACTTTGGGGCAACTGAGCCCATGTGGCACAATTATGCCTGGGAGCCACAAGTACTGAGACCACATGCAACAACTGCTGAAGCCCATGCACCCTGGAGCCTGTGCTCAGCAATGAGAAGGCCATTGTAATAAGAAGCCTATGCAGCACAACTAGAGAGTGGCCACCACTGTCTGCAACTGGAGAAAAGTCTGTGCAGCAGCAAGGACCCCACACAGCCAAGGATAAATAAATAAAATTAACTTTCTAAACCTGCATGGAAATAAATGTAGTAATAAAAAGTTTCCAAAACATTATAGGACCAATACCATACAGAAAACTATTAAAAGTCAGTTACATGGCCAATACCAAAGCTTAATGTCAATTATGTATTTTCTTTAAATTATTTTTGAAGAAAAAGATATTAAAATGTAAATATTTAGTAATTGCCACACATAAACATGTAATCTGCAGAAGAAAGAATGGCATAAAAGAAATTAACCCCACAGACTAATCACAAAATACAATTATTTTTTGTGAAATTTCTATAGCTCTATCTAGAAAATGATACGGTTTAATTGTTAAGATTCTACAATATGTAAAAAAAATTGAAATTTAAAAATAAGAATTAAAAGAAACATTAAAAATAGAAAAAAATTTTTTAAATCTATGAAAAACTTTTCAAAAACATCTATGGAGAAAGGATAAATATATAATCTAGACAAATTCATGGGCTTTTAAATTCCAAAACTATGGAGGATCAGGTTTTTTCAATGAATAATTTGAGACCAAATATGAATTATAGTATTTTGACCTGGTACTGTACTTTCAATTTTACTTAAAACCTCATTTAAAGTAGATTGAAAGTAGTTCTAGGGTTTCCCTGGTGGTTCAGTGGTAAAGAATCTGCCTGCCAATGCCGGAGACATGGGTTCGATCCTTGGTCCAGGAAGATCCCACATGCTTTGGAGCAAAAGCCCAAGCACCACAACTGCTGAGCCTGTGCCCCAGAGCGAGGAACTGCAACTACTGAGCCCACAGGATGCAACTACAGAAGCCCACACTCTAGAACCTGTGCATCAGAACAAGAGAAGCCGCCACAATGAGAACCCCACTCACTGCAATGAAGAGTAGCGCCAGCTCGCTGCAACTAGAGAAAAGCCCATATAGCAGTGAAGACCCTGCATAGCTAACATAAATAAATAATATTTTTTAATGTAGTTTTAGTTTTTTGAGAAGCCTCCATACTGTTTTCCACAATGGCTGTACCAATTTACATTCCCTGCAACAGGGTACAAGGGTTCCCTTCTCTTCATATACTTATAAATATTTGTAATTTGTGGTCTTTTTGATGATAGCCATTCTTACAGGTGTGTGGTGATATCTCATTTTGGTTTTCATTTGCAAAATGATGATTAGTGCTGTTGAGCATCTTTTTTATTTCCCATGCCTGTTGGTCACCTGCATTTCCTCTTTGGAAAAAATGTCAGTTCTTCTCTTTTTCAATAGGTTGATTTTTTTTTTTTATGTTGAGTTTTACAAGCTGTTTCTATATGTTAGATATTAATACCTGATTGGTCATGGCATTTGCAAATATTTTCTCCCATTCAGTATGTTGTCTTTTTGTTAAATTTAATTAGGTCCCATTTGATTATTTTTTGGCTTTATTTCCATTATTCTAGGAGATAGATCCAAAAAACTGCTGTGATAATATGTCAAAGAGTATTCTGTGTATGTTTTCCTCTGTTTTATAGTATCCGATCTTACATTTAGGTCTTTAATCCATTTTTGCTTCTTTTTATAGGCTGAAGAAATTGATGTCTATCTTGTACTTATGAAAATAAAGATTTTAAATTGGGAAGTAACATGATCAGATCTCTGTTTTTGATAAACAATTCTATCAGTGTGGAGGGTTGATTAGAACAGCTGAGTAAGGAAAGTGGAAGCAAATGACCCTAACATGAAAGTATTGTATTCTTCAGTGATCCATTCTTTATAGAGACCCTGCTATGACTAGAAATTAGACACTGTGGCTACTACAGAAAACATAGCACTTACATTCCAATGAAGAAAAAATGATAAATTAGTTAAAAAGGTTCAAATGAGTCATTACGATTTGTTATAACACTATGAAGGAAATAAACAGGGTACAACTATAAAGTGAAGGCTCTTTAAATAGGGTGTCAGGAGAGCCGCTCTGAGTAGGTGACACTTAAGCTGACATCTGACAGAGTACAGAACTCCGATGAATGCAAGGTCAGTAGGGAGAAGAGAAAATATTTTGGAGACGTTTGAGCAAGTGCATTAAAAAGACTTGTTAACCAACCGGATATGGGGATTTAAGGATTATTCTAAAGTTTCAGGTTGAAGCAACTGGCTATCTGGCAGTGTTAATACTGAGATAGGAAACGCAGGAAGACTGTCAGATGTGAGTTAGAACTGTTGAGGGAACTGCTATAGGAGATACCAGTTGGTTATTTTTAGTTCTTTTATCATATTTCACAGTCATCCCATGAACAGTTCACATATTCAAGGGAACAGATTTCTCTATGACGTTGAGGAATGGGTATGAAGGGAATAACTAGAAGAAATAGCTAGCCTAGAAACAAATATAAGCGTACAAAATAATTAAAATTAGTTAAAAATAAACATTCGCACTGAGTGTTCCACTAGAAAACAGACTCTGAAGGAAACATATTTTTGCTAACATTTTATTGGGAAATACAATCCCAGGGAAGCATGAACACTGGGAAAATGGAATAGAGTGTGTGTGTGTGTGTGTGTGTGTGTGTGTGTGTGAGTGTGAGTGAGTGTGTTAGTCACTCAGTTGTCTCTGATTCTTTGCAACCCCATGGACTATAACCCACCAGGCACCTCTGTCCATGGGGGTTATCTAGGCAAGAATACTGGAGCAGATTGCCCTTCTCCAGAAGATGCCCTTCTCCAGGGGATCTTCCTAACACAGCGATCAAACCCGGATCTAAACCACCAGTGAAGCCCTAGTAGGGGATGAGATAGGACAAAATAAGGCAGAGTGTTATGGATTGGGATACAGCTTTATATAAACTGACTCTTGGGTCATGTAAGACATCTTTAGAAAGATCACATAAAGCTACTCTGCCTTTAAAAGGAGGGAGAAGAGAGAAGAATTTATCCACTCACTCCCATCCCCCTTCAGTCAAAGTTCTATCTTTTATGAATTAGCCCCTTACACTTCCAAGCTGCACATGTGTGGTGCTTAGTGAAATGGAAAGCTGCAACCCATATCTTGAAAATCAGTGGCGACGTGGAACACAGAAACAGGAAGTAAGAGGAAGTTGTATCCAGGTATTAAAGGGAGATCAGGAGCAGCAGGTACAGTAGGAATGTCAGTCTAAAGCAGAAGCAGCTTCCACAGCAGCAACCTGGCTCTAGGTCAGTGAGACACAGCAAGTCACTACTGTAAGTAGAAAGCAGGGCAGGTGAACAGACCTGGGGTGGTGTATAAACTGAAGCCAAGGCCCAGTGAAAGATGGTGAGGGGCAGAAGCAGGCATAGACAAAGAGGTCTACCTTCTTTGACACATAGGAGGAGATAAGGCCAGATCATTTTTAGCCTTAAGAACACTGGTTTCACTCTGAGTAAAAAGGGTTGCTATTGCTATACTGCTTTTTGAAAAGATGTCTCTGCTGGTTGTGTTGAAAATAGCCTCTCAGAAGCAAGTGATTACACAAGACAATCAGGGAAGCAGAAATCCAGAACTTGTGATGGTGTTTTGACCCAGAGGAGTAGCTTGGTAGAGAGCAGTGACAGGTTTGGATATATTTTAAATATAGAGCCCACAGGATTTCCTTGCTTCACACTTCTCAAAAACTCAAATTTCCAGTGGATTAAGAAGCTAGCTTTTAAAACTGTTAAAAATAAAATTAAAAAAGCATTAGAAGGAAATACAGTCAAAAATAGGGAAGATAACTTTTTAAAATTTAAAATTCATAAACAGATCAACATTAAAATAAATAAAATGAACAGTCAAGCAATAGTCAAGTAGAAAATATGTGTCATATATAAGATATTAGAGTTTAGTACTTAGAATATATTGAATAGCCTTATAAATTCAACAGGAAAAAGGCAAACAATTCAACAGAAAAGTGGGCAAAATATACATGAAGAATATTCACAAAAAGTGAAACAAAAGCAATATACATACAAAAAAGCACTAAACCTTGTTGGTTACCAGGGGAAAAAACAAATTAAAACATGAAATGTCAGTTTTTATCCATCAGGTTGAAATAAAAGAAAGGTTGAAACATTCATGGATTGGACAAACAAGATAATGGGGTGTTCATATACTGTCCAGGGAAGTATATAATTGGCCAATGCATTGAAAAGCACATACTCATAAAATACATTAAAATGTAAATAGCTGTCATCTTAACCTGGCAAGTCTACTGAATAGCTATTCTAGAGAAATAGTCTCATATCACTAAAAAAGGGTATGCAAGATACTCGTTATATTATTGAAAAATAAGTTTCACAAATTTTCACCAACAGAAGACTATATAAACCTATGAGGAATACATGCCAGGTAAAAGAATAAAGTATATCCATAGGTCCTGACATGGGAAAATATCCAATATATAACTTATCCAAAAAAGGAAATTTTCAAAAAACACATAACATTTGCATGATAAAAGGATGTGATTATGATCTGAATAGAAATTTTCTGAGTCCACACAGTTGTGAGGATAGGGAAAAAATTAATTATTAATTATGGTATTAAAATAGCCTATTTGAATAGTTTAATTATTAGTTCCTAAGCCTAAGTGCTAAAGCTGAAACTACAATACTTTGGCCACCTCATGCGAAGAGTTGACTCATTGGAAAAGACTTTGATGCTGGGAGGGATTGGGGGCAGGAGGAGAAGGGGACGACAGAGAATGAGATGGCTGGATGGCATCACCGACTCGATGGACATGAGTTTGAGTGAACTCCAGGGGTCGGTGATGGACAGGGAGGCCTGGCGTGCTGCGATTCATGGGATCGCAAAGAGTCTGACACGACTGAGCGACTGAACTGAACTGAACTGAAGCCTAAGTGAATTATATATTCCTACATGTCATGCTGCATTATTTGTCAGTCTCTTATTATCAGATATTACTTCAAATAATACAATAAAAATACATTACAAGTCAATTATAATGTAAAAATGAAAATCATACAAAAAATATAGAATGTCATGAAATCAAGAAAACTGACTTTGGGCACTACACAAGTCACAGAGCAGACCATTTGTTCAGTCCAGTTAGCAATTAAACAAAAGAAAATGAGGCATGGGAAGAAGAAAAATGCTGTAAACAACATTGTTTTAAAATAAAAATGTTTAGCAAACAGAGTTTGCATATTTTAGCAAAAACAACCTGCTTTAGAACCCTGTTGCAAAAGTCAGACATGAAGCAAATTATTTCATATTGTGTTTTTATATAATTTTGTCAGAAAAAAATTACAGCAAAACACTCTAGATTCATACCTTGGGAATGCCAAAAAATAAAGCAATTAAAATTATATCCCTGCCAATACAGAGGAACTGTGGCTCTTGAGGCATGCTGGATGCAGAGAAACTGAATATGTAGACAACCACATTTTGGAAATAACTACAACAGGAGGTCTGAAAAACAAATAGGTCGTTTTCATCTCATCAGTCCTAGATGAAGAGATCAAGCCCTGAGCCTTTGGAGCGGAAGCACTAACTCCAAGACCATAGACTACCAGAGAACTAACCATCAGTTCAGTTCAGTTCATTTCATTTCAGTTCAGTCACTCAGTCGTGTCCGACTCTTTGTGACCCCATGAATCATAGCATGCCAGGCCTCCCTGTCCATCACCAACTCCCGGAGTTCTCCCAAACTCATGTCCATCGAGTCGGTGATGCCATCCAGCCATCTCATTCTCTGTCGTCCCCTTCTCCTTTCGCCCCCAATACTTCCCAGCATCAGAGTCTTCTCCAGTGAGTCAACTCATCGCATGAGGTGGCCAAAGTATTGGAGTTTCAGCTTTAGCATCAGTCCTTCCAATGAACACCCAGGATTGATCTCCTTTAGAATGGACTGGTTGGATCTTCTTGCAGTCCAAGTAGTGAGAACTCACACAAAGGAAACCACTTGAATACAAGATCTGGCATCACCCAACCACCAGTAGCACCCTGTGCAGGGTGCCTCATTTAAACAACAAACAAAATGAGAATACAAACCCAGTCATCAGCAGGATTACCACCTCACTCAGCCTTGCCCGTCAGAGCGGAAAAAAACAAACAGCTCAGCTCAAATCTCGCCCTATATGAAGTTTACACAAACCACTGGGCCAACCTTACAAGAGCAGAAACCAAAAGAAAGAGAAAATTCAACCTTGAAGCCTGGGAAAAGAAGACCTCAAACACAATAAGTTAAAAAAATAAAAATAAAAGGCAGAGAAATACTACAAAAATGAAGGAACAAACTAGAAACACAGAAGTCCAAATAAATGAAGAGGAAATAGCCAAACTACCTGAAAACTAATTCAGAATAATGATAGTAAAGATGATCAAAAACCTTGAAAACAAAATGGAGAAAATGCAAGAAGCAATAAACAAAGACCTAGAAGAAGTAAAGAATAAATATACAGAGATAAACAACACAATTACTGAAATTGAAATACTCTAGAAGGAATCAATAGTAGGATATCTGAAATAGAAGAATGAATCAGTGAGCTGAAAGATAAAATGGTGGAAATAACTTCTGAAGAGCAGAATAAAGTAAAAAGAATGAAAAGAACTGAGGATAGTCTCAGAGACATCTGGGACCATATCAAATGCACCAACATTCAAATTATAGGGGTCCCAGAAGAAGAAGAGAAAAAGAAAGGGTATGAGATAATTTTAGAAAAGGTTATAGTTGAAAATTTCCCCAACATGGAAAAGGAAATAGTCAATCAGGTCTAAGAGGCACAAAGAGTCCCATACAGGATAAACCTAAGGAGAAACAAGCCAAGACACATACTAATCAAACTGACAAAGACTAAAAACAAAGAAAAAATATTAAAAGCATCAAGGAAAAGCAATAAGTAACATACAAGGGAAACCCCATGCGTTTAACAGCTGATCTCTCAGCAGAAACTCTGAAGGTCAGAAGGGAAAGGCAAGATATATTTAAAGTACTGAAAGGGAAAAATCTACAACCGAGATTATTGTACTCAGAAAAGATCTCATTCAAAATTGATGGAGAAATAAAAAGCTTTTCAGACAAGCAAAATTTAAGAGAATTCTGTACCATCAAACCAGCTATACAACAAATGTTAAAGGGACTTATATAGTCAAGAAATACAAGAGAAGAAAAAAGATCTACAAAACAATTAAGAAAATGACAATAGGAACATATATATCAATAAATACTTTAACTGTAAATGGATTAAATGCTCCAACCGAAAGACAGACTGACTGAATGGATACAAAAACAAGATCTATATGTATGCTGTCTACAAGAAACCCACTTCAGACCTAAAGACACATATACGCTGAAAGTGAGAGGATGGAAAAATATATTCAATGCAAATGGGAAGCCAAAGAAAGCTGGAGTAGCAATCCTCATATCAGACAAAATAGACCTTAAAGAATGTTATAAGAGATAAGAAAGGACACTACATGATTATTAAGGGGTCAATCCAAGAGGAAGACATAACAATTGTAAATATCTTGGCACCCAACAAAAGAGCAACTCAGTACATAAGACAAACACTAATAGACATAAAAGGAAAAACTGACAGTAACACAATAATAGTAGAAGACTTTAACACCCCACTCACACCAATGGACAGATCATCAAAACAGAAAATTAATAAGGAAACACAAGTCTTAAATGATATATTAGATGAGATGGATCTCATTGATATCTTCAGGACATTCCATCCAAATGCAGGAGAATACATCTTCTCAAGTGCACATGGAACATTCTCCAGGATAGACCACATCTTGGGTCACAAATCAAACCTCAGTAAATTTAAGAAAATTGAAATCATATCAAGCATCTTCTCCAACCACAACGCTATGAGATTAGATATTAATTACAAGAAAAAAAAACTGTAAAAAACACAAACACATGGAGATTAAACAATATGTTTCTAAATAAACAACAGGTTACTGAAGAAATCAAAAGGGAGATAAAAAAATTTCTAGAAACAAATGACAATGAAAATACAACAACTCAAAATCTATGGGATACAGCAAAAGCAGTTCTAAGAGGCGAGTTTATGGCAATACAATCCCACCTCAAGAAACAAGAAAAACATTGAATAGACAACCTAACTTTACAGCTAAAACAACTGGAAAAAGAGAACAAAAACACCCCAAAATTAGTAGAAGGAAAGAAATCATAAAGATCGGAGCAGAAATAAATGAGAAAGAACTGAAATAAACAGTAGTAAAGATTAATAAAACTAAAAGCTGGTTCTTTGAGAAGATAAAAAATTGACAAACCTTTCGCCAGACTGATGAAGAAAAAAAGAAGAGTCAAATCAACAAAATTAGAAATGAAAAAGGAGAGGTTACAACAGACAATGCAGAAATACAAAGGATTAAAAGAGTCTATAATGAACAACTATATGGCAATAACACAGACGACATGGAAGAAATGGACAGATTCTTAGAAAAGTTCAATCTTCCAAGTCTGTACCAGGAAGAAATAGAAATTATGAATAACTCAATTGCAAGCACTGAAATTGAAGCTGTGACCAAAAATCTCTCAAAAAACAAAAGCCCAGGACCAGATGGCTTCACAGAATTCTATCAAGCATTTAGAGAAGAGCTAATGCCTATTCTTCTGAAACTTTTTCAAATATCTGAGAGGAAGGAGGCCACCATCACCCTGATACCCAAACCAGACAAAGACAACACAAAAAAAGAAAACTACAGGCCAGTATCGCTGATGAACACAGATGCAAAAATCCCCAACAAAATTTTAGCAAACAGAATTCAGCAACTCATCAAAAAGCTCATACACCATGATCAAGTTGGGTTTAGTCCAGGGATGCAAGGATTCTTCAATATTCACAAATCAATCAATGTTATATACCATATTAATAAGTTGAAACATAAAAACCATATGATGATCTCAATAGATGCAGAAAAAGCCTTTGACAAAATTCAGCACCATTTATGAATAAAACTCTTCAAAAAATGGGCATAGAAGGAACTTACTTCAACATAGCAAAGGGCGTATAGGATAAGCCTACAGCAAACGTTATTCTCAATGGTGAAAAACTGAAAGCATTCCCCCTAACATCAAGAATAAGACAAAGGTTTCCACTTTCCCCACTGTTATTCAACATAGTCCTGGAAGTCCTAGCTACAGCAGTCAGAGAAGAAAAAGAAATAAAAGGAATCCAGATTGGAAAAGAAGAAGTAAAAGTCTCACCATTTGCAGATGACATGGTACTGTACATAGAAAACCCCAAAGATAGTATCAGAAAATTACTAGAGCTAATCAGTGAATTTAGAAAAGTTGCAAGATACAATATCAATACACAGAAATCACTTGCATTTCTATATACTAAGAATGAAAAATCAGAAAGAGAAATGAAGTAATCAATCCCATTCACCATTGCAACAAAAAGAATTAAATATCTCGGAATAAACATACCTAAGGAGACAAAATAACTATACACAGAAAATTACAAGACACTGATGAAAGAAATCAAAGATGACAAAAACAGATGGAGAGATATTCCATGTTCCTGGTTAGGAAGAATTAATATCGTGAAAATGACTATACTACAAATGTAATCTACACATTCAATGCAATCCCTATCAAATTATCAATGACATTCTTCACAGAACTAAAACAAAAGTTTCACAGTTCATATGGAAACACAAAAGATCCCGAATAGCCAAAGGAATCTTGAGAAAGAAGAATGGAGCTTCCTGACTTCAGATTATACTACAAAGCTACAGTATGGTATTGGCACAAAAACAGAAATATAGACCAATGCAACAAGATAGAAAGCCCAGATATAAGCCCATGCACTTGTGGATACCTTATTTTTGACAAAGGAGGCAAGAATATACAATGGGGCAAAAACAACTTCTTCAATAAATGGTTCTGGGAAAACTGGACAGCTACATGTAAAAGAATGAAATTAGAATACTTCCTAACACCATCAGTTCGGTTCAGTTCAGTTCAGTCGCTCAGTCGTGTCCGACTCTCCGCGACCCCATGAATCACAGCACGCCAGGCCTCCCTGTCCATCACCAACTCCCGGAGTTCACTCAAACTCATGTCCATCGAGTCGGTGATGCCATCCAGCCATCTCATTCTCTGTCGTCCCCTTCTCCTCCTGCCCCCAACCTTTCCCAGCATCAGAGTCTTTTCCAGTGAGTCAACTCGTCGCATGAGGTAGCCAAAGTATTGTAGTTTCAGCCTTAGCATCAGTCCTTCCAATGAACACCCAGGATTGATCTCCTTTAGAATGCACTGGTTGGATCTCCTTGCAGTACAAGGGACTCTCAAGGGTCTTCTCCAACACCAGCATCCAAGGTAAACTCAAAATGGATTAAAGACCTAAATGTAAGACCAGAAAGTACAAAATTCTTAGAGGAAAACATAGGCAGAATACTTGATGACATAAATCAAAGCAGGATCCTCTACGACCCACCTCCTAGAATAGCAGTAATAAAAACAGGTAAACAAGTAGGACCTCATTAAACTTAAAAGTTTTTGCACAGCACAGGAAACTATAAGCAAGATGAAAAGACAACCCTCAGAATAGGAGAAAATAATAGCAAGTGAAACAAGTGACAAAGGATTCATTTCCAAAACACACAAGCAGCTCATACAACTCAATACCAAAAAAACAAACAACCCAATCAAAAAGTGGGAAAAAGACCTAAACAGACATTTCTCCAAAGACATACAGATGGCTAACAAACACATGAAAAGATGCTCAACATTGCTCATTATTAGAGAAATGCAAATCAAAACTACAATGAAATATCTCTTCACACCAGTCAGAATGGCCATCATCAAAAAGTCTACAAACAATAAATGCTGGAGAGGGTGTGGAGAAAAGGCAACACTCTTTCACTGTTGGTGGGAATGTAAATTGATACAGCTGCTATGGAAGATGGTATGGAGAGTCGTTAAAAAACTAGGAATAAAACCACCATATGATCCAGGAATCCCACTTCTAGGCATATACCCTGAGGAAACCAAATTGAAAAAGACACATGTATCCCATTGGTCACTGCAGCACTATTTACAATAGCTAGAACATGGAAGCAACCTAGATGTCCATCGACAGATGAATGGCTAAAGAAGTTGTGGTACATATACACAATGGAATATTACTCATCCATAAAAAGGAACACATCTGAGTCCATTCTAATGAGGTGGATGAATCTAGAGCCTATTATAGAGTGAAGTAAGTCAGAAAGAGAAAGATAAATATCGTATTCTAACATATATATACAGAATCTAGAAAAATGGTACTGAAGAATTTATTTACAGGGTAGCAATGGTGTAAACAGACATAGAGAATAGACTTACAGACATGGGGAGAGGGGAGGAGAGGGTGAGATGTATGGAAAGAGTAACATGGAAACTTACATTACTATATGTAAAATAGATAGCCAATGGAAATTTTCTGTATGGCTTAGGAAACTCAAACAGGGGCTCTGTATCAATCTAGAGGGGTGGAATGGGGAAGGAGTTGGGAGGGAGCTTCAAAAGGGAGGGGATATTTGTATAACTATGGTTTATTCATTTTGAGATTTGACAGAAAACAACAAAATTCTGTAAAGTGATTAACCTTCAATTAAAAAATAATTTAAAATACAAAATAAAATTAATGATCCCCCCAAAATTATATCCCTTATTTTGATAAAATTAAGAAAAATATTTATTCTCTAATTTTTATCTTATTTTCAAGATAAAATGCCAATAAAACTTTTCCCCTTCACTTACAATGTAATGTCCTTTTTCTTTAAAGAATTTATATTGAATGAAATCTTGTACAAATTATATCCAATCAATAAATAACGTGTCCCAAGTATCTTGGTGCTGCTATAAACTTGATAATTTCAGATGCATAAACTTTACAAACTTACCCCAAAAAACTCATTTGAAAGTTTATTTATTTACATTTCCTATATATGCACTTAATTTTGTAGAAGGCAAGTCAGAGTGATGAGATATGGAGGGTGGGGAGTGATGGGGGATGAGAATTTTGATCATATATCATGGGTGATCAGATAGCAAGGGTAGGGGAAATGTTTCTAAACTGACTCAGGAAGATTCTTGCTAAAACTTGACTCTATAAGGATGGTGACTGAAGTCCAAGGTTAAGGCATAGTTCAGAAAAGACCTCAGAAACACCTGACTACAGTTTGATTGAGGAGAGTGTCTTTGTCACTCTGAAGTTCTTTTAGGGGAAAAAAATAAATGTTTACAATTAGTCAAAACAAAATTTTAATTTGAAGATAGTCTCCAGGTTCAGCTCTGGCACAGCAGAACAGGAGTCATTCACATCCCACTAGCTTCTCAGACTTTAACTGACATCCAGAGCACCTTCTTTGCCATCAGATGGTGTGCTTTGAGGCCTTATGGTCAAGAACATCAAGGTCTTTGAGCAAGAAGGATTCTATATTGTGGCCAAGATGTTCCTTCTGGTTTCTGACGAACACTTTGAGCAGCAATATGTTGCCCTGAGAGACCGCTCATTCTTCCCAGGGCTAGAGAAGTGTATGGACTCAAGATCAGTTGTGGCCATGGTCTGGATGGGCCTGGATATGGTTAAGTCAGGGAAGGCTGTTGTTTGGGGAGACAACCCAGCAGACTCTAAGTTGGGCATCATTCTCAGAACCTCTGCACTCAAGTTGGCAGGAACATCATTTGTGGTAGTAAGTCAGTAAAAAGTCCTGAAAAAGAAACCAGCCTATGGTTTCAACTGGAAGAATTGGTTGATGACATATCTTGTGCTTATGACTGGATCCATGAAAAAGAGGTGGACAAATCAGCAGCCTCCTTGGACACCACTTGTGTCCCTGGATACACATCTTCTTACTTAGATGCAGTAGGATTGATCATTCTTCTCTAAAGCTAGTTCACCAATAAAACCTTTGGAAACTGGAGGGAAAAAAAAGAACCAGGAAATACTTTAGCAATAGGGAAACGGATCAATTTAAGTTTATTTTTAGATTTATAAATATACACGAACTGATAAAGAAAGGATAGCACCCAGAACTGATTATCAGTTGAGAAAAAAAAATTAAATTAGGTTATGACTGCATAGCTTACATAAAAATAAATACCATATGAATTCAAATTACAACAAAACAAAATCACTTAAAAAGTATAAACGAAAATATCAGAGATTATGTAGATAATATGGAGCTTGAAAGTTCTTTCTAAACAAATCACAAAGCTCAGAACCACAAGAGAAAAATTACTTGAACTCATAAAAATGTAAGAAGCCACATGCAAAGTTAAACTATAGGTCAAAGACTTTGAGAAATTGTTTTCAAACCATTCATGGGTACATGGTTTATGTACATTTTTTTTAAGTTTCTATGAACCACTGACAAGAAAGCAAACAATCTGATATAAAAGTAAGCAAAGAACATCAACAAGTAACTCATAAGAATATTCAGTTTTTTAAAGATATAAAAATTGTTCAAGCAGTTATCTCAGAAATGTAGATGAAAATCTAAATGAAAACAGTAAAATATTTTTCCATTCTAAGTGAAATAAATTGATCACAAAATTTAAAGGTTAATTCAACTCAGTGCTGGTAAAAATAATAATGGCAAAACAGACTTTCTCATATTCTGTGTTCGTGAATCTTATTATTCTTTTGAGGAACAGTTTGACAGATCCATACATGTGAAACATGCCTTTGGCCCAATTATTCCACTTGCAGAAATGTATGTTTCACAAACACAGTCTGTTTTACCTCAGCCCTTGTTTCTCTAATGTGAATTACTCATATTTGATTCATAAGGGAGAAGATGCAAAACACAGAAGCTGTGTAGATTTATACATTATTTTTCCAGGCAAAGGAAGCAGAGAAAGCAAGAGAAAAATACAACCTTAAGCAGAAAAGGGAAAAAGTCCTTAACTGGGCTGACGCAGTAGTATCAGGACTCCATTCAGCTCTATTTTAGAAAATAAAGTAAGTGCCTGAGCCCAGGCCTCCCCCATGATGGCTCACCCACAGCCTCATGTTGCTTTCATCTTTGGCAATTTGTATTGCTGCCTTCGTGGCATACACCCAGTTTACAGCTCCACTTAATCTGTATGATTTCAGCACCACCAGTCCTACACTTATCGATGTTTTTATTTAGTGATTTTGCACATTTTTAATGTCCACTATACAGCCATCAGGCACAAAAAAACTCTCTTGCCCAAACCATCCACATGATCTCCCTAAGTATCAATTTGGTTTTGTGGTGCTCTAGTTTCAAATGTCATTGGAGAAGGAAATGGCAAACCACTCCAGTGTTCTTGCCTGGAGAATCCCAGGGACAGGGGAGCCTGTTGGGCTTCTGTCTATGGGGTCACACAGAGTCGGACACGACTGAAGTGACTTAGCAGCAGCAGCAGTTTCAAATGTGCAGAGGTACTGAATAGTCTGCCACAATTCTATGTTATGTTCTGGTATTTTAATTGCACTATTTTGAAGAACATGTGGTTTTTTAGGTTCTCATATATAGCATTAAGAAGAAAGCCTATTCTTGCACAAGTGAGCAGGAGTGATTGCAATGTTACATAATTGGAAACCTAGTCTATCCATTTGGGAATGTTTAGATAAATTATGATCTGTCTTTTCTATAGAATCCCATATCATTATCAAAATGAGGCATGGAAATTTCACCAAGATATATTGTTTACAATGTCTCTAAGCAATAGGTATTTTTTACATTAAAATCAGGAATATAAAACTGTATCTAAAAGTACCAGATTATTCTCAATTTATTAGTGGAGAATTTTCAAGTTTTAGTAAATATGTTTCTATATGATTTAAAGCTTGCTAAAAAGCCATATGCATATATTCATGGGTAATTTTGTAGTGATCTTAAATAACCTACTTTAAATTCAAATACTAAAAGTCTACACGAAAATTTTTAGCTCTTAGGAGAGAAAGGGATAGAAATGAACAAAAGATGAAAAAGGACAAATAACCTTTCTTAGTAAATTTCATGTTCATCTCAAAAATCATAAATAAAATGGGAATACAAGCACAAACTTTAAAATATATACAACAGATACAGCTGATATAAGTCAATATCTCCTTAACTTAGGAGCACATCAAAAAACATGTGTTTTTTCTGAAAATATAGATGCCAGCTCCATCCTCAGATCTTCCAGTTCAATCTAGCAAAGAGGAACAGAAAAGTTGGATAGAATAACATGGTGTTGCAGAGCCACTAATCCACAGAAGTGAGCAAGGTGTGGGAGTGGTTTACAGAGGCATAGATGGTTAGGGTTTGAAGAACAGCAAGCTTTTCCTTGCCTAAACTCAGAATCAATTCAAAGTTATACAAGAAAGTCAGGCAGAGGAGTAGTGGGAAATCAGTATAACATATAACATGATAGTACTGTTGGAGAATGTAGCTTAATTGTGTAGCAGCAAATTCTCAAGCCCCAACTCAGAGGTAGGTACATACTTATGCACCTACTGACAGTCAACTCTGGAGAACTAAAAGCACCCCCATGGAGCCCATCCAAATAAAACTTTGTTACGGGGCTGAGAACCTGAGCAGGCAGACAAACACCTACAGCAGAAGGCCTAAGCTTCACATGCTTGAATCCCACTCACCAATTTATCAACCAGATAGTTCACTCCACTTCCCATGGAGAAGAGAGAATGCGGAGACAGAGAATATGAATGTCAAACCACGTCTCTCACTGGAGAAGAAAAAGGCAAGTGAAAGGAAGGCCCACACCTTCTCACAGAGACTAGGAGAAAAAGCGGAGATTTAAATATGTAATTACCATCTCTCTTCTTAAGAGAAGGGATGAAACATTTCAAAGAATAATTAACTCACAGTTATGAATATAACTTATAAAGCATACTATAAAACAATTTCTACTATTTTAGAGGAAATTTGTTCCTTTCAGATTTTTTAATGTAACTTCTCTAGCAGATAAACTTGAAAATCTTATATGAAATATAAAATGCATCATTAACCTTGACTTACAGAGTTTTAAGAATACAGAATGGTCCTTGAATCAGCACTCCTCTGAGGAGAAAAAATAGGGTTTAAATTGATATGTTATCGTCTAATAATGTTCTTTAGGATCAATGTCTTACCAACCTATTTGCCTCACACTGTATCATAGTTTAACTAAGAACAAAATATTTCCATGATCTACATGAAGGCAAAAATTATAAAAAGGAACATATGAAGAATAACAAAGTACTCATAGGTTCATTATAACTAGTGTAGTACTACAGACATTTTCCACTAAAAGAACACATCAAGAGAGGTATTCAGAAAGAAAATGATCTGACAGACTCTTTTAATTTTAAATCACTGAGCAAAATGCCCTTACAAAATTCTAACACTCTGTTCTTGTCAGGACACATAGTCTCAAAACACTCAAACAGAGAAATTTGGGAAAGGCGAGAAGAGATATTCACAATAAAAGATCAATTTTAACTTTCTCACTTCTCATTTGATCTTTTCTACCCCTTCCACTCTAGAGAAATGACCAACTACAATTAAAATTCTTCTCTTCTTAAACATTTTTAGTGAAGGCCTACAAGAAATTTGTCAGGACCTCTTTTTGCTGTATTTGTGAGAAGTACTGAAAAAGATATCGACCCTATCAGTGAGGAGATTACACCTCCCCACTGTGTTGAACTAGGCTTGCCATGTGACTTATTTTGGCCCAAGAAGTGGGAAAATGTGATATTTGTCATTCTGTGCTTCATTATGCTTCTCCCCTACTCTGTCATGAGGACTAGCAATGCTCAAGTAAGACAGGACCATCAGCCTGGGTTTTAGAGTAACATACAGTGTAAGTAAGACATAAATATTTACTGATGTGAGACTCTGAAAGTTTGGAATTGTTGTTGACTCCATTAGACTATACCTATCCCTATAGGTACCAAGAATCATCCAAAAGAAAGGAGAAAAAAAGCCTTCAGTATACTTTCCTTTTCTGTATCCAAAGTAAATAAAAATCCCTCTTTTTAAAATTCATCTTTAAGTGCTTGACTGATTATACAAGAAAACGATCATTTGGTCTAGACTAAAATGGTTATTTGGTCTAGACTATAGACTTAATCCCTTACCATCTTTATTTCTATAAAAACTTGTAACTTCCTACTAAATACAGAAATTTATTTTAGTATTATCTTAAAAAAAATTGTCATCTGATAACTGACCTGGAATAAAAAGAAGACAAAATAATGCCAACTTTTTCCCATTAGGAGGAAATTGCATTATTCTCTAATTTCTGAATCAAACCAACATCTATTTATTCTTACTGTGAGTAAGCATAGTTTAATTAATATGAGAATGAATAATAATGGTGCTTTTAGAAAATTATAATTTTCAAATGAGAAACACTAATCTGAACACTTTCTTGGGCAAAGAAGGTTATGCTACTAAAGAGAGCTTGAAACTTTCAATTAAACTAACACTGTTAAAACAGTTTCTACCACCTTTATTTGAATGATATCTCTGCTGCCAGAGAAAAGCTGCCAAATGTGTCTAGAATTGATTAATAAGGAGAATAATTGCTTCCTACTAATTTTAATCTTTTTACAGCTTTGCCTCTCATGGGATAAACATGAGGACTATGTGGCTTTATCATCAAATCTGAATCTAACCGTTCCCTTGCCAGCAGCCAATGAGGTGCAAACACAAATTAAACTAGATTGAGGATTATATTGCTTGGCTGTTTGAAAATTTATATTACTTGCAAAGCATGCAGGCAAAGAGCAGCAGATGGGCAGTACAGAGCAAAATTTTCTTTCTGGATATTGCCCATCTGTTCTCCTTTTTTGCGTTTCTACTTCAAACTATTCTAGACATCCTAATTTTCCTTTCTTTCATGCCTTCTTTCTTTTTTAATAGTTTAATAAATTAGTTACTCAAATTTTCAGTGATCAAACAAGTAACACAGAGTTGATTTTCAACATAAGCAATAATAATAATTACTAATTTATATTGTGGTCATACTATATTCCAGTCAGCCTCCTAAAGTTTTTAAATGTCTTACCATTTTGTCATAACTACTAAGGAGATTTTACAGATAAGGAAATTGGAGAATAAGAAGTTCAAGACAATTATCCAATTCACAGTGCTAGAAAATGATAGAATAGGATTTCAAGGCTGTTTTAAAATATCAAACCTTGCAAGAAATAAAAAACTTTTTTGCTCTAAAATTTAATGTACTATTATTAACATTTAAATTTTGTTTTTATAATCAAACTTAGAAAACATTTCATTTAATTTCTCTCAAATTCATCAGAAAATACAGAGAAAATACTTCACATATTTCAAATATTGAGGATGTTATAAGTGATGAGATTTTAAGTATCAAACCGCTAAATTTCAGATTTGGAATGGACATGAAACATCATCTTATCTAGTGCTTCCCAAAAATCTTCCTGCAGTGGAATCCTTTCTTTAAATAAAGTATGAAATGAAAATCAAACACTGAGAACCAGTAAAGTTAATCCAATTTGTAAAACCAGATCAAAGTACCTGAATACAGTTGGGAGTGGAGCAGAAGGAGTTACCATTGGAGGGAAGAGGGAAGAGATTTGGAGCCCTGCACCTTCAACAGCTCTCTATCTTTGTCCCTCTTTCCCCTCTTTTGGACGTCTAGGGCATCATCCATTCCTAAATAAAACTAACAACTCTCTAATGATGATAATCTGTCTAATGAGAAGATAGTGTTTATTTTACAGGTCTTGGTTTTACTAGAACTCAATTTACAAATAATCTCAAAATGTAACCACCTACTTTTACTCACTGTCTCCAGACTCAGAAGCCAATCTTGTGCCACAAAAGGAATCTCCAGAAGAACTTTAAAGTTTTTTTAAGGGATCTATGTATTTAGAAATGGAGGAAAACCAAAAAAAGAAATGGAGAAAAGAAGGACCTATAGAGAGCAGAACAGCTTTGGGGAACCAACCTTGTTGGCAGACATACAGATAGAGCAGCCTACCAACACGGTGTTTCATCAACCTGAATTGAATGCTTTCCCACTTTTGCATGCCAATACAGTGGCATAAATATTAATATAAATTAATTTTTAAAAATTGACAGTTTTGAAACATGGATCCCTTTAGATCATGTATTAAGGTTGGGTCAGTACTATGCTTTAATAACTAGGTTAACAACCTAAGTTCAGGCAAGGAAGTAGAAGTACAAAAGGATCAATAATCAAGACAGGAAATTTTGCTTTGTCTTAGTTTCGTTTTTAGACCTAAAGAAAGGAGAAATCTCTTCTTTCTTCTACTGCATTTCATGGCTATCTCTTCATAGGACCTAAAATCTACACCATACTATATCTACTCTACAGTCTAATAGGACTAAATTAGCTTTTGTGAGCTGACCTAGTAACCAACTTGATTAAGAATAAAATATGTTTTTATGTAGGAATAATCCAAGGTCCAAATAACCAACTTATATATTGGGGTTGTCTTTGTGTACCACACACACACAAACACGTACACACACACACAGACACACACACACACATCCCATATGGGCTTCCCTGGTGGCTCAGATGGTAAAGAATAGGCCTGCAATGTGGGAAACCTGGGTTCGATCCCTGGGTTGGGAAGATCCCCTGGAGGAGGGCATGGCATCCCACTCCAGTATTCTTGCTTAAAGAATCCTTAAGGACAGAGGAGCCTGGTGGGTTAGAGTCCATGCAGTTGCAAAGAGTAGAACATGACTCAGCAACTAAACACAGCATACACACACACACACACACACACACACACACACACACAGTGACTATGATTAGTCAAGCTTTCAAATCTAAAGAAAAATTAAGGACATGGATCTTATTCTTGGCATAAACATTTGCAATCTTGTCCCCAGTCTGTGTTCATTCTCTCACACACATTCTATCTCAATATAGCTAGAGGGGACCTGGAACATCTGGACTAACCACAGAACAGCATATTATTTTCCTATATATCAATAACATCATCCTAAAAGGGCCACATAAACAATAGGAGACAGCTACATCAGAAGCCTTGATAACACAAATGAGCTCCCAAAAGGGAGAAGGAACTATAAAAATTCAGGGTTCTACTACATTAGTGAAATTTGGGGGACATCCAGGTAGATCCTTTTGAAAGGACAGGACAAATCATTGTATCTTACACCTCACAACATTAAAAACGAGGCATGGTACTTGTTGGACTTTCTGTGGTTCTTTCGTCTTTGATAATGGTACTGATACCCACCAGGGAGAAGATATTGGTTTCAAGTTCATATCTTGCTAGGAAAGGAAAGCTCCAGGGCATTTCATTTGGCTCTCCTCCCTACCATAGTAACTTATATTTCATGGTTCAGATGGGTAACTAGAAGGTGTTGCTGCTGCTGCTGCTGCTAAGTCACTTCAGTCGTGTCCGACTCTGTGTGACCCCATAGACGGCAACCCACCAGGCTCCCCCGTCCCTGAGATTCTCCAGGCAAGAACACTGGAGTGGATTGCCATTTCCTTCTCCAATGTGTGAAAGTGAAAAGGGAAAGTGAAGTCGCTCAGTCATGTCTGACTCGTAGCGACCCCATGGACTGCAGCCTACCAGGCTCCTCCGTCCATGGGATTTTCTAGGCAAGAGTACTGGAGTGGCTTGCCATTGCCTTCTCCGAGAAGGTGTTACTTGTTATGAAATATATGTATTCCAATCATACACTCAAGATGTGGCGAAATAAACATGGGGTGATGAGACAGAGTTTATTGGTTGGTAACATCCATTCCCCACATCATCCTTGCTAACGGCCTCACTCGAACTCTAACTCAGGGGAGCAAGGTGCTCAGCCCAACAGAATGCATCACAGCAAACCTCCCCTGTTTTTCCTATACTTTTCTATTGTCAGGGTGGACACGTACAACACAATCCTAGAAATGATCTCCTAACAGACTGTGTTAGATTGATGTTATTTCTTAGAAAATTGTTTGTTTCCTTAAAGGGCAATAGGCATGCCTTTTTTCCTTACTTTGACCTTGCCTTGAACATGAATGCAGAGACAGGAATTGCAGCGGTTGTCCTTTGACAAGAGGGAATGCCAAAGGGAAACAGAGCTATAGCCTCTGATAACATGGAACTGTCCCACTCACTGACATCTGTCACCTCCACACCTCCTGGGATAACTGCAACATGAATGCTTGATTATTTAAACCACACTAGTTGGATTTTCTATTATCTTCAGGCATACATAATCCTAATGAATACAGACGGATTTATCTCAGCCTAATGGGAGGTATGCATGGGTCAGAACTCTATTTATGAATTAACTTCCTTAAGTCTTAACTCTTTCTGGTGGCCCATCAGCATACTTAGTCCCCTAAAACCAGTGTTCATTCAGGCTATCATCCATTCCTGATTCCTGGGGGAATTTCTCTTTCCACAGGGCTTGGTTATCCTGGTTAACAGTATCCTGTGTATTGTGCTGTTACTAAGAGGTCCTCCTTCTGCAGACCTCACCTCCCTTCATTCAGGGACTGAGAACCTGTAAATAGACTCAAGTCTTATGAGTTCAAATCAGGCCTCTGCTCTTCAGACCCAGAGTTGTTGGTATATATAAATCAAGTAGGGCTTTAAAGAACTGTTCATCTTTTTCAGTGCTAGAAATTCCATGGTCAACTGGCCACCTCAAAACAACAAGAAAAGCACCACCACAGCACCTGTGTTTACGACCAATCCGATTTCTTAGTTCCACTGCCTTTTATGGTAACCAGCCCTGTTTGCCTCTGCAAAGATGTGAGAATTGGACCATAGAGAAAGCTGAGTGCCAAAGAATTGATGCTTATGAACTGTGGTGCTGTAGAAGACTCTTGAGAGTCCCTTGGACAGCAAGGAGATCACACTAGTCAATCCTAAAGGAAATCAACCCTGAATATTCATTAGAAGACTGATGCTGAAGTTGCAATCGTTTGGCCACCTGATGTGAAGAGATGACTCACTGGAAAAGACCCTGATGCTGGGAAAGATTTAGGGCAGGAGGAGAAGGGGACAACAGAGCTTGAAATGGTTGGCTGGCATCACCAACTCAAGGGCGTGAGTGTGAACAAACAAACAGGACTTGTTAGTGACTGAACAATGAACAATAACAAAAGATGATAGTTTCTTTTCTTTTTTAACACAGACCTAAAGATTCTCTTATTTACAGTCTGTGCCTTAAGTCAAGAATTTTGAAACTGAGCAAACCATTCTCTCTCTCTCTTTTTTCTTCTTTTTTTTTTTTTTGAGATGTCCATGCATTTAGGGAAAAAAACATCTCTCATACTTACTGAATTGCCCTTCATACTTGACTATAACAGCCACTGGTCCTCACAGCTTTGCTTTGAGTTATAGCAGATGACCCCAGGGGATAATTTAATTAGTGGCTCAGGTATCATATGGCATTGGCTATCAGAGTTCTCCCCTTTAATATTTGCTAAAATTTTTCTGCCTTTAGGCCAGTTAACAAATCTCAAACTTGTCAACATGCATGTGTTCAGGAGCTTTTTCCCACCCCACCCCCTATTTTCCCTTAAGCTTGTTGACTGCAAACATTTCTGGTCCTAATTTTGTATTAGTCAGAGATCTTCACTGAGAGCAGCAAACAGTGACACTGGCTGATTCAAGATAAAAGAATGTTTTGAAAGAAATGCCAAGGGGGCTGGAAAGCCAGATTCAGAGGCCACAAATCCAGAGAAACAGCCAAATAGTACCCTAGAAACTGACCACTTCTTGTGGTGATATTGTCACTGCTGAACATTCAAAGCCACAGAAAACACACCACTGACAATTCTTGAAGTCATTGTCAGGACCCCTGCCACTGCCCTAGACAATGGTTGTTGCTGCTACAGTGGTCTTCGTCTTCTACAGTGGTCTTCGTCTTCTACAGAATGATTCACTTCTGTGTATATTTCTTTGCATCATTATCTCATAGTTTAAAACAATGGCTACATGCATTTGGTTTCCAAGCCTAAGTACAAAGGAGGCTAGACATGCAAGCATCATACTTGCCATATTAGACTGTCTCTCTAACCAAGGGTTTTTATATGGGTAATTCACTATAC
The DNA here is from genome assembly GCF_049115385.1 of Moschus berezovskii. Taxonomy (NCBI): domain Eukaryota; kingdom Metazoa; phylum Chordata; class Mammalia; order Artiodactyla; family Moschidae; genus Moschus; species Moschus berezovskii. The sequence goes on along the minus strand of NC_142469.1, from coordinate 74,065,105 downwards.
ATAGGAAGATTGTATGATAGACAAACAAGCAGAAAGGCAAACACTCAATATAAATTGTTAACATTTAACAAGTTATTATAATCATCATGTGCTGTTATGAACTTTCTACATGTTTATTTTGTTCTTAAGTTACTCCATTTTGGAGAGGAAATTAAAGTACAATGAGTTTAAATAGCTTCTCTGAAGTCACAGCTAATAACAGGAAAAAAAATTCCATGTCAGGTCTATCTAATGCTAAATTCACCTTCGTATGTGTTATGGACACTGTTTATAACTGCATAATTAACTTCTCACAAGGTCCAAAAATATATAATTTTGACATATGATATTGCTTAGTTTTTGGAGAAAATTGATAAAGAGATAAAGAAATGTCACATGAAAGAAGAAGAATATAAGACTGTGATTGAATATAAAACCTAACTCGTTAGATTAAGACTTTTGCAATGGGCCTAAAATTTCTTAGGATTGTGAAACTGGGTCAGAAGTCCTTAGTTACAATATTAGACTTTACTTTAGAATATATTGTAAACCTCTGAGCAGACCTCAGCAGACATTTTTCACAGCTTTAGGACAATGACTCAATCTTCTGCTTTCTGGATAACATCAGCAGAGATAATACAGAAAGTGATATTGCCAGAGGTACTTTTCTCTTTACTGGACGACTAAATAGCAAAACAATAGATTCTGATATTGATAATAACTATATGGTATAAAGCAACACTTTCACAGCAATTTTTCAATGTAATATTTTCTTTATGAGTATTTTTATATTTTAGGTTGATAGTATTTATATGTGTTTTTACGTAGCTGAATCAAAAGGTTAGAACAAAAAGACTGATATAAGGTTATTGATTTGTATTATTTGTCACATATAATGGTCTCAATTCTGCTCAATATAGGTTATGAAACATTATAGGTTTAATTGCTATTAATTGAAGAATGCTAAAGCTGAAACTCCAATACTTTGGCCACCTCAGGCGACGAGTTGACTCACTGGAAAAGACTCTGATGCTGGGAGGGATTGGGGGTGGGAGGAGACGGGGACGACAGAGAATGAGATGGCTGGATGGCATCACCAACTCGATGTACATGAGTTTGAGTGAACCCTGGGAGCTGGTGATGGACAGGGAGGCCTGGCGTGCTGTGATTCATGGGGTTGCAAAGAGTCGGACACGACTGAGCGACTGAACTGAACTGAACTGAACTGAATACTTTGACTTATCACTAATTATCTGTCTACAACTAGTCTTACTTGGTTTTCCAAGCCTCTTTTCCATTCCACTCAAGCTTGAAGTTTTCTTGTCCTTTTATCTCAACAGTTAATTTCCTCTTACAGTTTATTAAAACAAGAAAGACCATCTAACATGAACTTTCAACATTCATCTCCATTTCAATTTTCGCCTTTTTCTTATTTTTGTTCTTATTCTTATTCTCCCTTCCCCTCCCTCCCTTCTCCTCCCCGAATTGATAGAATAAGAAACAGGCAGAGAGTGGATAAGTTACTTATCCAAGGTCAGGCTGCCAAGGTAGAATTAGAATTTTATCTCAAGTGGTCTGACAGCTGGGTCAAGAATCTTTGCCACTTCACATATTAACTCCAATTTTTCTGGGAACGGTTTGAAAGATAAATTATAAGTGGAAGCCCAACAGCAATGGATATCTAAAGAGGCAATATGAAAAGATCAGACAAAAGATGATGTAATTCTTTGACTAGAAGAAAAAGAGTTGGTTTGAATAGCTGAGACCAACTTTTGAGGTAAAAAGGCTATAAACTTCAGGAACAAGTAAATAAAAGATATGAGGTAGAGGGTAGAGTTAAGAACAATTCCAAACTTTCTTACATGGATATCCAAGTCAGAGGTGTTACTGAGATACTGAATTTGAAAAAAATATGCTTGCACCCATATAAAGACAGTGAGTTATTTTAATTAATCCATGCATCCTACTAACAGTGGCAATCAGAATCCTAGCATTCAGAAATGAAAAGGTGAGAGAGAGATTGGTGGTCATGGCGATGATGCTGAGTTTCAATCTACTGAATGAGTGATCATTACTTTTACTTCCCTTATACTTAAACCAGTTCTAGAACTAAGTTCATGGAGGTACTTAGTGTGAAAGAGCCTGTAGATCAGTCCATTCCTGACATCTAGTTTAATACTCTAATAATATCATTAAAGATATATGTGCCTTTTAGCAGTTACATAGAAAATAGGATCCATTTTACTTCAATGTCTGTTGTTCCAGACAAGTTCCTGGTTCAATGCCTGAAATTAACATTATAAGAAAAACAAAGAATATATTGGAGGCTATTGCATAACCTTTTATATACTTGAAATTTATACTACGAAATTTTTTCTCCTAAGAAGATGCAGTACATATATACAATGGAATATTTGCTGTTGTTATTTTAGTCGCTAAATCATCTTCAACTCTTATCCAACCCCATGGTCTGTAGCCCACCAGGCTCCTCTGTCCATGGGATTCTCCAGAAAGAATACTGGATTGGGTTGCCGTTTTCTTCTCCAGGGGATCTTCCCAACCCAAGGTCTCCTGCATTGTCAAGCATACCTCTGTGCACATGGGAAGCCCCACAATAGAATTAAAAGGCGTCTGCAGTGCCATGGATGGCCATAGAGACTGTCATACTGAGTCAAGTAAGCCAGACAAACACAAATATATGATATTGCTTACATGTGGAGTCTTAAAAAATGGTACAAATGAACATATTTACAAAACAGAAATGAGTTACAGATGTAGAAAACAAACATGGCTCAGTTCAGTTAAGTTCAATCGCTCAGTCATGCCTGACTCTTTGCAACCCATGGACTGCTGAAGCATGCCAGGCTTCCCTGTCCAACACCAATTCCCAGAGCTTGTTCAAACTCACGTCCATTGAGTCGGTGATGTCATCCAGCCATCTCATCCTCTGTCATCCACTTCTCCTGCCTTCAAACTTTCCTAGCATCAGGGTCTTCTCTAATGACTGACCAGAGTATGGGAGCTTCAGCTTCAGCATCAGTCCTTCCAATGAATATTCATGACTGATTTCCTTAAGAATGGACTGTTTGGATCTTCTTTCAGCCCAAGGGACTCTCAAGAGTCTTCTCCAACACCACAGTTCAAAAGCATCAATTCTTCAGAGCTCAGATTTCTTTATAGTCCAACTCTCACATCCATACATGACTACTGGAAAAAACCATAGCTTTAACTAGACAGACCTTTGTTGGCAAAGTAATGTCTCTTTTTAATATGCTGTGTAGGTTGGTCATAGTTTTTCTTCCAAGGAGCAAGCATCTTTTAATTTCATGGCTGGAGTCATCAACTGCAGTGATTTTGGAGCCCAGGGAAATAAAATCTGTCACTTTTTCCATTGTTTCCCCATCTATTTGCCATGAAGTTATGGGACTGGAGGCCATGATTTTAGTTTTTTGAATGTTGAGTTTTAAACCAACATTTTCACTCTCTTCTTTCACTTTCATCAAGAGGCTCTTTCGTTCTTCTTCGCTTTATGCCATAAGGGTGGTGTCATCTGCATATCTGAGGTTATTGATGTTTCTTCCATAATCTTGATTTCTGATTGTGCTTCATCCAGCTTGGCATTTCACATGATGTACATTGCATATAAGTTAAATAAGCACGGTGACAATATACAGCCTCGACGTACTCCTTGTCTTATTTGGAACCAGTCTGTGGTTCCATGTCTGGTTCTAACTGTTGCTTCTTAATCTGCATACAGATTTCTCAAGAGGTAGGTCAGGTGGTCTGGTATTCCCATCTCTTTGAGAATATTCCACAGTTTGTTGTGATCCACACAAAGGCTTTGGCATAGTTAAGAAAGCAGAAATAGATGTTTTTCTGGAACTCTCTTGCTTTTTCCATGATCCAACGGATGTTGGCAATTTGATCTCTGGTTCCCTTGCCTTTTCTAAAACAAGCTTGAAGATCTGGAAGTTCTCAGTTCATGGATTGTTGAAGCTTGGCTTGGAAAATTGTGAGCAGTACTTTACTAGCATGTGAGATGAGTGCAATTGCGTGGTAGTTTGAGCATTCTTTGGCATTGCCTTTCTTTGGGATTGGAAAGAAAACTGACATTTTCCGGTCCTGTGGCCACTGCTGAGTTTTCCAAATTTGCTGACATATTGAGTGCAACACTTTTACAGCATCATCTTTTAGAACTTGAAATAGATCACCTGGGATTCCATCACCTCTACTAGCATTGTTCTTAGTGATGCTTCCTAAGGCCCACTTGACTTTGCACTCCATGATGTCTGGCTTTAGGTGAGTGATCACACCATCATGGTTATATGCATTATGAAGATCTTTTTAGTATAGTTCTTCTGTTTATTCTTGCCACCTGTTTTTATTATCTTCTTCTTCTGTTAGGTCCATACCATTTTAGTCCTTTATCGAGCCCATCTTTGCATGAAATGTTCCCATGGTATCTCTAATTTTCTTGAAGAGATCTCTAGTCTTTCCCATTCTGTTGTTTTCCTCTATTTCTTTGCATTGATCACTGAGGAAGGCTTTCTTATCTCTCTTTGCTATTCTTTGGAACTCTGCATTCAAATGGGTATATCTTTCCTTTTCTGCTTTTCATTTGGCTTCTCTTCTATGCACAGCCCTGTGTAAGTCCTCCTCAGACAACAATTTTGCTTTTTGCATTTCTTTTTCTAGAGGGTCATCTCAATCCCTGCCTCCTGTACAATGTCATGAACCGCCATGCATAGTTCTTCAGGCACTCTGTGTATCAGATCTAATCCCTTGAATCTATTTGTCACTTCCATGTATAACCGTTATGGATTTGATTTAGGTCATACCTGAATGGTCTAGTGGTTTTCCCCACTTTCTCCAACTTAAGTCTGAATTTTGCAATAAGGAGTAAATGCAAATGTGGTTTCCAAGGTGGAGAGCAGGGGAGGCATAAATTGAGAGACTGGGACTACATATACACACACTATATATAAAATAGATAACATTTAATAAGTACCAGAAAAATCCTGGGTGTTCATTGGAAGGACTGACGCTAAAGCTGAAACTCCAATACTTTGGCCACCTCATGCGACGAGTTGACTCTCTGGAAAAGACTCTGATGCTGGGAAGGATTGGGGGCAGGAGGAGAAGGGGACGACAGAGAATGAGATGGCTGGATGGCATCACCGACTTGATGGACATGAGTTTGAGTGAACTCCGGGATTTGGTGATGGACAGGGAGGCCTGGCGTGCTGTGATTCATGGGGTCGCAAAGAGACACGACTGAGCGACTGAACTGAACTGAACTATTTAGCACAGAGAATTCTAGTTGATACTCTATAATGGCCTATAAGAGAATAGAATCTAAAAAAGAATTAATATATGTATATGCATAACTGATTCACTTTGCTGTACAGAAGAAATTAATACAATGTTGTAAATCAACTATACACCAATAAAAATTAATTTTAAAATATATCATAAATATTCTACTTAAAATCATCCAAAAGCATCAGAACAGCGACAATGGTAGAAAAGTCATTAATGCCAACCCATCAAAGACATTCCATATCTTTCTCATAAATAAACACTTCTGAGATCTATTGACTTTAAGCAATCTGAGGAATTATTTTCTCAAGGTTTCCAAATGTAATGCTAGCTTCCCACATTATAAAAAAACCTCTGAGTATTCTTTTATGGACTGAATTCTTCATACTTCAAGTGACCAAACTAATCTCTAAACTTAAAGTAAGAAACTGACTATCATCATTTACACAACTAAAGTTGGAAGTAGCTACAATGAAAACAAAATAGGATGGAAACAACTCTTGAAATACATACTATAAATACAATATGCCATTCTTTGCCTTGAGATTTATTAATCATCTTTCTTTGTTCATTTGATTGTTTAGTTTTCTAAGATCACAGAGCTAAGAAATGGGCTATAATTACTATTCACCCCTTACTAGTATGAAATAATCTTAACAGCAGTAGCAATACTTTTAAATATCACTGGATTATTATTCCTTCTATCTATGAATAGCACTCAGTTGCCAACCTCCTATGTCGTCTGACATATATACTCCCCAATAATTTTCAGGTTACTCCAACATTTCTCTGAAGTTTGCTATCTACCAAGGCTCTCTGAGTGGTCCCCTTCACTTTGCTTCTGCTGTCTGCCCTTCATGAAAATATTATTTCAGGATAAGTGTAGCTTATCTTGTTGCTTACAAAGCTACAAAGCCACTAGAGAACAAAATGATACTTCATTAACTTCCATCTTCACTGTGTCTGCTTCATGCTGTGTTACTCTGGAAAAAAAAAACAAAAAACGAACAAGTGGAATGTGACTCTTCTGACACATTTTAAACCAAAGCACTGAACTGCTTTGCCAGAGCCTCCCTTGATTCACGGGATGTTTCATAAAGAGTCCATAGGTCTATCTCTGCACTGCTTCACACTTCTACCCCAGTCAAGTACAAACCACCACCAAGTCCTTTTTCCTTCATGTAAATAAACTCGTGAATGTCCTGACTGAGCAGTAACTCTTTTAATATATGGCACACAGTATCTTGACAACTGGGTTTTTGTCAGTTGGGCCTGCTTTTATGAAGGATTTTAAGAAATATTAGAACCATAATTTTCTGGAAAATGTTAAGCATGCTTTGGCCTGAAGATAAGTACACTATGGAGCTGTCCTTCCTGGAAATCTTTTCCCTGCTAAACAGTGTTTCATATATCCCTAATCCTTCTAATTCTTTTCTCCAAGACAGTCATATACAAACCTATGTTTATTTGTTCTGTGTAGTTGTTATATGTGGTTCAGAATGTATTTTTTAAAAATGATGAATTTTGACTCTAAAACCTTAAAAAGTCTGGAGAAAATCTTTATATCTTATTCATTTGAACTATAAACAGAATTGCCTTTTCAGTCCCTAGAGAACTTAAAATATCTGTCAACTTTTAACAGAAACCACACTGAACTTGTACTGCAATATTTACCTAGTAGTCTCAAGCTTGTTCTAACTGTAGCTTTGCCTCAGCTCACCCAGAGTAATTTGCTAAAACCAAAAAGATAAAAAAGAACGATAACTCTTTTTTCCATTTTCAGACACAGTCATCAATTCTGGAAGTCAATTTGAAATAAGGTAGTGTGGTTATTGTTGGCATCAGAGAAATGGCAGAGAGAAAATCATCGGCAACTTTGGTGTGTACTATGCTCTAGCACTTTTAAATCATTCATTATTTAACCAGATCTTCAGCAGCAGAAGCATCATGGAGGAAAAAGGGGTGACAAAGGATGAGATGGCTGGATGGCATCATTGACTTAATGGACATGAGTTTGAGCAAACTCCAGGACATAGTGAAGGACATGGACGCCTGAGGTGCTGCAGTCCACATCAGTTGCAGAGTAGGATATGACTGAATAAATAACTAATAAATAAATAAATGCAATATTTCTCATGCTTCCACAAGAAAAAGTGTCTGAGCTGCGCATGATGAAAACACATAACAAGTATTTTCCAGATACTACCAAGAGCAAGTTATCAGGAGGTGTATATTCAAAACAAGAGTTCAGTTCTCATAACTGACAATGCTCTTGGCAGGGACACATTATCCAGTACTCAAAGGCACACATAAGGCTCTTGAAATCTCCAGATCCATAAACTTCAACAAAATCCACATAGAAGAATAAATAAAATTTTGGAGAATAGAGGTTTTATGTAAGAAAAAAATTAAGGAACTACTGTATTATCTGTAGATAATATCTTTATATGTGCTTTTTATTTCTACATGTAATTTAAAATGTGTAGCTATATTTACAAAATCTCCAAGATAGCTTTTACGATTTTTGTCATTCTTTTTGCTAACTTTGGCAAAAGTGCCTGCAGTGGATTTGCTGGTCACCTGTTAAAAGAGGTGGCAAGACTACACAGAAGAATGATACAAAAACGATCTTCACGACCCAGATAATCACTATGGTATGATCATTCACCTAGAGCCAGACATCCTGGAATGTGAAGTCAAGTGGGCCTTAGGAAGCATCACTATGAACAAAGCAAGTGGAGGTGATGGAATTCCAGTTGAGCTATTTCAAATCCTGAAAGATGATGCTGTGAGTGAGCAAATTTGGAAAAATCAGCAGTGGCCACAGGACTGGAAAAGGTCAGTTTTCATTCCAATCCCAAAGAAAGGCAATGACAAAGAATGTTCAAACTACCGCACAGTTGCACTCATCTTGCACGCTAGTAAAGTAATGCTTAAAATTCTCCAAGCCAGGCTTCAGCAATACATGAACCGTGAACTTCCAGATGTTCAAGCTGGTTTTAGAAAAGGCGGAGGAACCAGAGATCAAATTGTCAACATCTGCTAGATCATCAAAAAAGCAAGAGAGTTCCAGAAAAACATCTATTTCTGCTTTAGACTATGCCAAAACCTTTGACTGTGTGGATCACGATAAACTGTGGAAAATTCTGAAAGAGATGGGAATACCAGACCACCTGACCTGCCTCTTGAGAAACCTGTATGCAGGTCAGGAAGAAACAGTTAGAACTGGACATGGAACAACAGACTAGTTCCAAATAGGGAAAGGAGTACGTCAAGGCTGTATATTGTCACCTTGCTTATTTAACTTATACGCAGAGTACATCATGAGAAACATTGGGCTGGATGAAGCACAAGTTGGAATCAAGACTGCTGGGAGAAATATCAATAACCTCAGATATGCAGATGACACCACCCTTATGGCAGAAAGTAAAGAAGAACTAAACAGTCTCTTGATGAAAGTGAAAGAAGAGGGTGAAAAAGTTGACTTAAAACTCAACATTCAGAAGACTAAGATCACGGCATCCAGTCCCATCACTTCATGGAAAATAGATTTGAAAATAGTGGAAACACTGACAGACTTAAAATTTTTGGACTCCAAAATCACTGCAGATGGTGATTTCAGCCATGAAATTAAAAGACACTTACTCCTTGGAAAGAAACTTATGACCAACCTAGACAGCATATTAAAAAGCAGAGACATTACTTTGTCAACAAAGGTCCATCTAGTCAAAGCTATGGTTTTTCCAGTAGTCATTTATGGATGTGAGAGTTGGACCATAAAGAAAGCTAAGGGCCAAAGAATTGATGCTTTTGAACTATGGTGTTGGAGAAGACTCTTGAGACTCCCTTGGACTGAAATAAGATCCAACCAGAAAACCCAAAAGGAAATCGGTCCTGAATATTCACTGAATGGACTGACGTTGAAGGTGAAACTGCAATACATTGGCCACCTGATGGGAAGAGCTGACTCATTTGAAAAGACCCTGATGCTGGGAAAGATTGAAGGCAGGAGGAGAAGGAGATGACAGAGGATGAGATGGTTGGATGCCATCACCGACTCAACGGACATGAGTTTGAGTAAAGTCTGGGAGTTGTTGATGGACAGGGAGGGCTGACCTTTTGCAGTCAATGGGGTTGCAAAGAGTCACACAAGACTGAGTGACTGAACTGAACTGAACTGAACTGAACTGTTAAATGTGTTAGTCTCTCAGGTGTGTCTGACTCTTTGAGACCCTATGGACTATAGCCTGCCAGTCTCCTCTGTCCACGGAATTTTGGAATACTAGAGTGGGTTGTTATTCCCTTCTCCAGGGAATCTTCCCCACCCAGGGACTGAACACTTGTCTTTGCATTGCAAGCTGATTCTTTACCATCTGAGCCACCCAGGAATCCCCTTGCTGGTTACCTAGTCAGCTTCTATTGGCTCCTTTATCCTTCCTAAAAGTGTTATTAAGTTCGGTTTGGGTATCTACCATTTCACCATGCAGCTCATGTGTTCTGGGAAAAGTTAAATTTCACATGGCAGCATTTGATTTATCTAAGCCAATCAGCAGATTTCTGTTCTCTTGCACAGTGATTGGTTCAGCTCTATGTGACCTTAGTCAATCCAAATAAAAACTAAATTTTTAAAAGTAAATTTTAGGACTCTGGCTTAGAACCCTATCAAAGAAACACTTCTATTTCTGGAGAACAGATGTTTACAAAGATTGGAGCCATTGGAGCTATGTTATTAATATGAGGAAACCTCAAACACAAACTTGACAATGCAAGGAAGAATGGAAAAAAATTGAGGTCTTTAAAGATATCTTTAAGTTGCTGAATCAAAGTAAACTCAGCGTGTTTCCAGATTTATATATTTATGAAAGCCAACTTGTCCTCTTTAATATTTATGTCACATTCACTGTTTTTTTTTGGTTATATGAAAGATAAAAATACATTATTGTATATGTAGGAGACCTGGATTTGATTCCTGGGTCAAGAAGATCTCCTGGAAAAGGGAATGGCCATGGGGTCATATAGAGTCGGACATGACTGAGTGGCTAACACACACATGTACACACACACATGTACACACACACACACACACACACAGCATAGTACAGACAAGACAAGATATATTAGCTATGAAAATGAATTGCTGAGCTCTAGAGATTTCTTTCCCTAGAGGTTATACTTTTAAAATATAGCATTAGGCAGAAACAGCTTTAATTCTCTGCCATTTTCATAGATAAAAGATAAAGTATCAATTACCTTAACTACTTATTTTCACTTTTTAAATATTTCTGCAAATGGAAATAGTAATAATTTCTTTTAAATTTACATTACAGCTGTTGAAACGAGTTTTCCTTTACCTTGGAGATTACATGTACCACCTGTTTCACAAATAATGAAAGAGCAGATGGAGATGTTATTAAGTTAAAATTTTTTAGAATTTGATTAGAGGCAACTCCTAAGGATTTTTTTTCTCCAAAATCTCACCCAAATTACTAAATTACTGTGCCCTTTGATAAAAAGATGAACTTCTTAATATTAAAACATTATTCCTCAAAACTCATCAATAATGAATTACTTTAACAGATCAGTAATTACAAGAGATAAACATCAAATTTTTAAAATATTTAATTTACTCTTATCCTTAGGAACATCATACATTAAATTAGGTAAACGTCATATTTTGAAGTATGAAAATGTTGTATATTGTCTCATGATGGATAATATTAAATTATATAAACATCGAGAGGTTTGATATTCATATACACTTAAATCTTATAACATTTAGATATTTTAAGTCTTTATAATTTGAACTGTTTGGACTAAAAACAATAATAACTTACATTTTTAAATAGGTGATTAATCAGGAACACATTCTCATGTATTCCTCATAAAAATTCTTGGAGGTTATTATTCCTTATTTATAAGTTAAGAAGCTAAGGGTTACAGAAGTTCAATAACTTGGTTAAGGTAAAGGGCTAGCAAATAGAAAGCCAAGGCTCAAATCCATGGATTCCAACTTCAAGCCTATGGGATTAATTATCACATGTTTCTCCCCAGGATATCAGAACTTTTTCTGTTTAAAATTTAGCAAAATAAGAGGCTTCCAGTTCAAGATTGCAGAGTAGAAAGATGTGTGCTAATCTCCTGCGAGAGCACCAAAATCACAACTAGCTGTTGAACAACCATTGACAGGAGAATGATGGAACCCACCAAAAAAAGATACACCAAAGACAAAAAAGAAGCTGCAGCAATACAGTAGGAATATGACCTTGGAGGCCAGCAGGATTTGATTATAGGACTTTCACAGGACTGGGGAAAAAGAGATTTCAGTCTGTAGGGTATATACAAAATCTTGCATGCACCAAGACCCAGAGGAAAGGAGCAGTGATCCCATGGCAGACTGAACCAATATTATCTGCCAGTGTTGGGAAATCACCTGTGGAGGCATGGGTTAGCAGGGGCTCACCAGAGGGATGGAGGCCGTGGCAGCAGCAGTCCCCCTTGATATAAGCACTCTTGGAGTTTGCCATTTTCCCTATTCAGTTCAGTTCAGTTCAGTCGCTCAATCGTGTCCGACTTTTAGCGACCCCATGAACCACAGCACGCCAGGCCTCCCTGTCCATCACCAACTCCCGGAGTTCACTCAAACTCACGTCCATCGAGTTGGAGATGCCATCCAGCCACCTCATTCTCTGTCTTCCCCGTCTCCTCCTACCCCCAACACCTCCCAGCATCAGAGTCTTTTCCAGTGAGTCAACTCGTCGCATGAGGTGGCCAAAGTATTGGAGTTTCAGCTATAGCATAAGTCCTTCCAAAGAACACCCAGGATTGATCTCCTCTAGAATGGACTGGTTGGATCTCCTTGCAGCCCAAGGGACTCTCAAGAGTCTTCTCCAGCCCTTCAGTTCAAAAGCATCAATTCTTCGGCGATCGGCTTTCTTCACAGTCCAACTCTCACATCCATACATGACCACAGGAAAAACCATAGCCTTGACTAGACAGACCTTGGTTGGCAAAGTAATGTCCCTGCTCTTTAATATGCTATCTAGGCTGGTCATAACTTTCCTTCCAAGAAGCAAGTGTCTTTTAATTTCATGGCTGCAATCAGCATCCGCAGTGATTTTGGAGCCCAAAAATATAAAGTCTGACACGGTTTCCACTGCTTCCCCATCTATTTCCCAAGAAGTGTTGGGACCAGATGCCATGATCTTCATTTTCTGAATGTTGAGCTTTAAGCCAACCTTTTCACTCTCCTCTTTCACTTTCATCAAGAGGCCTTTGAGTTCCTCTTCACTTTCTGCCATAAGGGTAGTGTCATCTGCATATCTGAGGTTATTGATATTTCTCCCGGCAATCTAGATTCCAGCTTGTGCTTCTTCCAGCCCAGCGTTCCTCATGATGTACTCTGCATATAAGTTAAATAAGCAGGGTGACAATATACAACCTTGACGTACTCCTTTTCCTATTTGTAACCAGTCTGTTGTTCCATGTCCAGTTCTAACTGTTGCTTCCTGACCTGCATACAGGTTTCTCAAGAGGCAGGTCAGGTGGTCTGGTATTCCCATCTCTTTCAGAATTTTCCACAGTTTCTTGTGATCCACACAGTCAAAGGCTTTGGCATAGTCAATGAAGCAGAAATAGATGTTTTTCTGGAACTCTCTTGCTTTCTCCATAATCCAGCGGATATTGGCAATTTGATCTCTGGTGCCTCTGCTTTTTCTAAAACCTGCTTGAACATCTGGGAGTTCACGATTCACATTTTGCTGAAGCCTAGCTTGGAGAATTTTGAGCATGACTTTACTAGCGTGTGAGATGAGTGCAATTGTGCGGTAGTTTGAGCATTCTTTGGCATTCCCTTTCTTTGGGATTGGAATGAAGACTGATCTTTTCCAGTCCTGTGGCCATTGCTGAGTTTTCCAAATTTGCTGGCATATTGAGTGCAACACTTTCACAGCATCATCTTTCAGGATTTGAAATAGCTCAATTGGAATTCCATCACTTCCACTAGCTTTGTTCGTCGTGATGCTCTCTAAGGCCCACTTGACTTTACATTCCAAGATGTCTGGTTCCAGGTGAGTGATCATGCCATCGTGATTATCTTCGTCATGAAGATCTTTTTTGTACAGTTCTTCTGTGTATTCTTGCCACCTCTTCTTAATATCTTCTGATTCTGTTAGGTCCATACCATTTCTGTCCTTTATCGAGCCCATCTTTGCATGAAATGTTCCATTGATATCTCTAATTTTCTTGAAAAGATCTCTTGTTTTTCCTATTCTGTTGTTTTCCTCTATTTCTTTGCATTGATCGCTGAGGAAGTCTTTCTTATCTCTCCTTGCTATTCTTTGGAACTCTGCATTCAGATGCTTATATCTTTCCTTTTCTCCTTTGCTTTTCGCTTCTCTTCTTTTCACAGCTATTTGTAAGGCCTCCTCAGACAGCCATTTTGCTTTTTTGCATTTCTTTTCCATGGGGATGGTCTTGGTCCCTGTCTCCTGTACAATGTCACGAACCTCCGTCCAGAGTTCCAGGCACTCTATCTATCAGATCTAGACCCTTAAATCTATTTCTTACTTCCACTGTGTAATCATAAGGGATTTGATTTAGGTCATATCTGAATGGTCTAGTGGTTTTCCCTACTTTCTTCAATTTAAGTCTGAATTTGGCAATAAGGAGTTCATGATCTGAGCCACAGTCAGCTCCTGGTCTTGTTTTTGCTAACTGTATACAGCTTCTCCATCTTTGGCTGCAAAGAATATAATCAATCTGATTTCGGTGTTGACCATCTGGTGATTTCCATGTGTAGAGTCTTCTCTTGTGTTGTTGGAAGAGGGTGTTTGCTATGACCAGTGCGTTCTCTTGGCAAAACTCTATTAGCCTTTGCCCTGCTTCATTTTGTGCTCCAAGGCCAAATTTGCCTGTTACTCCAGGTGTTTCTTGACTTCCTACTTTTGCATTCCAGTCTCCTATGATGAAAAGGACATCTTTTTTTGGGTGTTAGTTCTAAACGGTCTTGTAGGTCTTCATAGAACTGTTCAACCTCGGCTTCTTCAGCATTACTGGCTGGGCATAGACTTGGATTACTGTAATATTCAATGGTTTGCCTTGGAAACGAACAGAAATCATTCTGTCATTTTTAAGATTCCATCCAAGTACTGCATTTCGGACTCTTTTGTTGACCATGATGGCTACTCCATTTCTCCTAAGGGATTCCTGCCCACAGTAGTAGATATAATGGTCATCTGAGTTAAATTCACCCATTCCAGTCCATTTTAGTTCACTGATTCCTAAAATGTCGACGTTCACTCTTGCCATTTCCTGTTTGACCACTTCCAATTTGCCTTGATTCATGGATCTAACATTCCAGGTTCCTATGCAATATTGCTCTTTACAGCATCGGACCTTGCTTCTAGCATCAGTCACATCCACAACTGGGTGTTTGTTTTGCTTTGGCTCCATTCCTTCATTCTTTCTGCAGTTATTTCTCCACTGATCTCCGGTAGCATACCGGGCACCCACCGACCTAGAAAATTCCTCATTCACTATCCTATCATTTTGCCTTTTGATACTGTTCATGGGGTTCTCAAGGCAAGTATACTGAAGTGGTTTGCCATTCCCTTCTCCAGTGGACCACATTCTGTCAGACCTCTCCACCATGACCCGTCCGTCTTGGGTGGCCCCACACGGCATGGCTTAGCTTCACTGAGTTAGACAGGACTGTGGTCCATATGATCGCATCAACTAGTTTTTTGTGATTATGATTTCAGTGTGTCTGCCCTCTAACGCCCCCTCTCAATACCTAACCTCTTATTTGGGTTTCACTTACCTTGGTCGTGGAGTACGTCTTCACAGCTGCTCCAGCAAAGTGCAGCTGCTGTACCTTACCGTGGACGAGGGGTATCTCCTCAAGGCCGCCCCTCCTGACCTTGAATGTGGAGTAGCTCCTCTCGGCCCTCCTTTGCCCACGCAGCCACCGCCTCTTGGACGTGGGACAGCTCCTCTCGGCCTATTAGAGCCCAGTAAACCCCAGGGCTGGATGCCCTCAGATCAAACAATTAGCAGGAAGGGAACATAACCCCACTCATCAGCAGACAGATGGACTAGAGCTTTACTGAGCAAGGCCCTGACCACAAGAGCAAGACTCAGTTTTTCCCAAAAGTCCCTCCTATCAGGAAGATTACACAAGGCTCTTAGCCTTCTCCAGACAGAAGAAGCAAGAAGAACCACAATCCCACAGAGCAAAAACCACATTACAGAAAGTTCATCAGGATGAAAAATCAGAAAGTTATATCTCAGATGAATGGACAAGATAAAACCTCAGTAAAACAACTGAATGAAGTGGAGATAGGCAACCATCCAGAAAAAAAATTCAGAATAATGATAGTGAAGATGATCCAGAGTCATGGGAAAACAATGGAGAAGATCCAAAAAATATTTACCAAAGACCTAGAAGAACTAAAGAATAAACAGATAAAAAGCACACTAGAAGGCATCCATAGCAGAATAACCGAGGCAGAAGAACAGAACAGATAAATAACCTAGAGGACAGAATGCTGGAAATCACTGCCACAGAACAGGATATAGAAAAAAGAATGAAAAAAAAAAAAATGAAGAGAGCCTAAGAGACCTCTGGGACAGCAGACATTAAAATGCACCAACATTTGCATTATAGGGGTCCCAGAGGATAAGAAAGAGAGAAAGGATCTGAAAAAATATTTGAAGAGATAATACCTGAAAACTTCCCTAATATGATAAAGGAAATAGTCAACCAAATCTAGAAAGCACATAAAGTCCGAGGCAAGATAAACCCAAGGAGGAACACACCAAGACACATAGTAATAAAACTGACAAAAATTAAAGACAAAGATAAACATCTATTTCTGCTTCATTGACTATGCCAAAGCCTTTGACGGTGTGGATCACAATAAACTGTGGAACATTCTGAAAGAGATGGGAATACCAGACCACCTGACCTGCCTCTTGAGAAACCTGTATGCAGGTCAGGAAGCAACAGTTAGAACTGGACATGGAACAACAGACTGGTTACAAATAGGAAAAGGAGTACGTCAAGGTTGTATATTGTCACCCTGCTTAGTTAACTTATATGCAGAGTACATCATGAGGAACGCTGGGCTGGAAGAAGCACACGCTGGAATCAAGATTGCCGGGAGAAATATCAATAACCTCAGATATGCAGATGACACTACCCTTATGGCAGAAAGTGAAGAGGAACTATAAACCCTCTTGATGAAAGTGAAAGAGAAGAGTGAAAAAGTTGGCTTGAAGCTCAACATTCAGAAAACTAAGATTATGGCATCTGGTCCCATCACTTCATGGGAAATAGATGGAAAAACAGTGGAAACAGTGTCAGACTTTATTTTGGGGGGCTCCAAAATCACTGCAGATGTTGATTGCAGCCATGAAATTAAAAGACGCTTACTCCTTGGAAGGAAAGTTATGACCAACCCAGCTAGCATATTGAAAACCAGAGACATTACTTTGCCAACAAAGGTCTGTCTAGTCAAGGCTATGGTTTTCCCAGTGGTCATGTATGGATGTGAGAGTTGGACTGTGAATAAAGCTGACCACTGAAGAATGATGCTTTTGAACTGTGGTGCTGGAGAAGACTCTTGAGAGTCCCTTGTACTGCAAGGAGATCCAACCAGTCCATTCTAAAGGAGATCAGTCCTGGGTGTGCATTGGAAGGACTGATGCTAAAGCTGAAACTCCAATACTTTGGCCACCTCATGAGAAGAGTTGACACACTGGAAAAGACTCTGATGCTGGGAGGGATTGGGGGCAGGAGGAGACAGGGACGACAGAGGATGAGATGGATGGATGGCATCACTACTCGACGGACATGAGTTTGAGTGAACTCCGAGAGTTGGTGATGGACAGGGAGGCCTGGCGTGCTGTGATTCATGGGGTTGCAAAGAGTCGCACGTGACTGAGCGACTGAACTGAACTGAACTGAACTGAAAATATAAAAAGCAACAAGGGAAAACAACAAATAACATAAAAAGGAACACCCATCAGGCTATCAGCTAATTTCTCAACAGAAACTCTACAGGCCAGAAGGGATTGGCATGATAAATTTAAAGTGATGAAAAGGAAGAACTTACAAACAAAAATACTCTACCCAGCAAGACTCTCATTCAGTTTGGTGGAGAAATAAAAAACTTTCCAGACAAGCAAAAGTTAAGAGAATTCAACACCACCAAACCAGCTTTACAACAAATACTAAATGAACTTCTCTAGGCAGAAAACACAAGAGAAGGAAAAGAACTACAGAAAATAAACCCAAAACAAGAAAATGGTAATAGGATCATACATATCAATAGTTACCTTGAATGTAAATGGATTAAATGTACCAACCAAAAGACACAGACTGGCTGGGTAGAGGAAAACGTGTGCATGTATGCACTTCCACTTTCTCTGCTTGACCCCCCAAATTTTATGTATTTATTTTATATTGTAGGTTAATCATGTTTCCATTATGGCTTGCTACTGTAATTATCATTTATTATTTGCCTAGTTATTGATTTTGATAACTGATAAACATCTTTCACTATTGTTATTATGCAACTATTACTCAATACCATTGTATCATGACTGGTCAACAATATAATTCTATATCGCCAAAACTACTATTTACTAGAAAAACATATAATCACTTTTAAAAATCCAGATACCCATCAGAATTATCTTGGAATTTTTTTGAAAAACACAAATGCTCAAGTATTGCTTTTTTCCCCCCAAAGCTCCAGACATGTTTCTGATGAACAGCCATGTTTAAAAATGACTGGACAATGATCTTTTACTTTTATCTAGTTTGTTTCACTTTTTCTATTTCATATTCAGTGTTCCCATTTCATTGAGTTTATATTTTCTAACTTCTCCATCTTTACATTTTTTCTAATGTTATTTCTATAGCCTTTATCAAGCAGAATAGAAAAGCTTTTGTATACATATATATAAATGCATATATTTAACATATATGCAGAGTACATGATGCGAAACACCAGGCTGGATGAAGCATAAGCTGGAATCAAGACTCCCAGGAAAATTATCAATAACCTCAGATACATAGACCACCTTCATGGCAGAAAGCAAAGAGAAACTAAAGAGCCTCTTGATGAAAGTAAAAGAAAAGAGTAAAAGAAAAGAAAACTAGCTTAAAACTCAACATTCAAAAAACAAAGATCATGGCATCTGGTCCCATCAATTCATGGCAAAAATGGGTAACAATGGAAACAGTGGCAGATTTTATTTCCTTGGGCTCCAAAATCACTACAGATGGTGACTGCAGTCATGAAATTAAAAGACACTTGATCCTTGGAAGAAAAGCTATGACCAACCTAGACAGCATATTAAAAAGCAGCGACATTACTTTGCCAGCAAAGGTCCATATAGTAAAAGCTATGGTTTTTCCAGTAGTCATGTATAGATGTGAGAGTTGGACCAGAAAGAAGGCTAAGCACCGAAGAACTGATGCGTTTGAACTGTGGTGCTGGAGAACACTCTTGAGAGTCCCTTGAACAGTAAGGAGATCAAACCAGTCAATCCTAAAGGAAATCATTCCTGAATATTCATTGGAAGGACTGTGCTGAAGCTGAAGCTTCAATACTTTGGCCACCTGATGCAAAGAGCTGACTCATTAGAAAAGACCCTGATGAAGGGAAAGATTGAAGGCAGGAGGAGAGGGGAACAACAGAGGATGAGATGGTTGGATGGCATTGCCGACTCAGTGGACATGAGTTTGTGCAAGCTCTGGGAGATGGTAAAGGACAGGAAACTCGGTGTGCTACAGTCCATGGAGTCGCAAAGAGTCAAACACCACTGAGTGACTAAACAACAACAACAATATTAACACCATGTATAATATATATATTTTAGAAAACGTATGAATTTCTGCCTAACTAAAAAATTTATGACATTTTTATTCCACTTGTTTGACTTAGTATGAATACAATGCTTGATTTCAATTTCCAATTTAAAAACAATAGATATTCAACAAGCAACAAAGGTTTACTGTATAGCACAGTGAACTATAGTCAATATCTTGTAATGACCTATAGTGGAAGATAATCTCAAAAATAATATATGTGTATGTGTATAATTGAATCATCTTACCTTATACCTGAAAAATTATGTCTATACTTCAATTATATATATAAAGAAAAAATAAAGTAAAATAATTTTTTAATTACTACAAATATATGAGACACATGATAGGCAATTAAAGAACAGAATTAAATCTAAAAATTTTTTAAGATAATTATTTTCAGTAGTGATGCATTTTGTGCAAAAGACACACAAGGAAATAAAGAGTTACAAGGTTTGTATGTTCACATAGAAGATAGAAATATTTGTCTGAGGGGATGAGATTTTAGAAACAATTTAAGGGATGAATTTTGTTAATCATAATATACTGCACTATAGAAAGCCAAAAGTCTATGCAGAGATGGGAATAAAGTGATTATTTATAAGTGTTCCAATTATTTTGATA
The DNA here is from genome assembly GCF_049115385.1 of Moschus berezovskii. Lineage (NCBI taxonomy): Eukaryota > Metazoa > Chordata > Mammalia > Artiodactyla > Moschidae > Moschus > Moschus berezovskii. The sequence continues at coordinate 74,045,307 of NC_142469.1, read as the reverse complement.
AATGATTAATATTTTTAAAACTACTTATAGTTTTTGCTGTTTTGTGTTCATAAACACTTGGTGATTTCCTATCATTCTGTCAAGATTCACAGATTCATCTACCTTATCACTAAATATATTTCGTGCTCACATAGTGTCCTAAAAATACTATCCAATTATGTTGAATCCAAGTACCACCCAGTTACCTAAGCAGTTTCTGAAATTGTACAACTATTTCCAAAGATAGAAAGACTTTGTCATCCTAGGGATACTGCCAAGACCTAACCTTCAAAGCCTTCTCAAATAAATATATTTCAATAGGGCATATCTGCTGCACAGATTGAAAAATATACATCAGCTATGGAATTAACATGACTGAATACAAGCTTAGAAAAAATAACTAGGCACCAATTAAATGAACTGGCCAATTGATAAAAATTGATTTTTTATAAAATGTAATTTTGTGACACCCAGTGATCTTTCTCTCTGCCTGAGCCTCCACTTTCGATAAATTACTTAGCTCATGATTGTTCACTATTCTTTACAGCTCTCTGATTTTTTGTATATGTTACTTAGTCTTCTCCATAATTTGATTTCAAATGCAAAATATAAACTATTTCATAACAACAGTGCTTGACATACAAATATTCTTGCTTGTAGATAATGTGTCAGAATGACTCTTTTAACCATAATCTTAGGCCTTCTGAAGCCTCTGTGATGGTGATTTGCTATTTTCCTTGGACCTCTTCTCTTCCTATCTTTTCTTCTCTTTCTCTGCTAAACCCAGTAGACTACATCAATTTTCCTCCCTGTTTGACTTCTTGTAGCATCTGGACAAAGGAAAGCACCATCAAAATAGAGAGCAGGAGAGAAATTAAGACATTTTATTCTAACCACTTCTTTGAAGAAGGCAATGGCAACCCGTTCCAGGACTCTTGCCTGGAACATCCCATGGACGGAGGAGCCTGGTGGGCTGCAGTCCATGGGGTCACTAAGAGTCGGACACGACTGAGCGAATTCACTTTCACTTTTCACGTCCATGCATTGGAGAAGGAAATGGCAACCCACTCCACTGTTCTTGCCTGAAGAATCCCAGGGACGACAGAGCCTGGTGACCTGCCATCTATGGGGTCACATGGAGTCGGACACGACTGAAGAAACTCAGCAGCAGCAGCAGCATTCTAACCACTTCTTTACCTCCTTACTTTGGGCCCTGTTTCTGTCAGTAGCTTTCTCTCCCCCTTGTCCCCACATCAATACCTCCCTGTCTCTTCCTTCATGATTTCTCTTCCAGCTGGACTCCAGTACCAGGAATTCCTTACCTGCACCCTTCAGATCTAGGGATAGTAATGGTTAGGTTCTGATAATATAACTTGTTTGCTTCTTCAACCTTGCCCACACCTGGCTAAGTAGAAGTTTTTAGGTGAACCTCATTTTTACTCATTTGGGGTGAAATTGTTTCCTGATACAACCATTTGGTTACCAAAACAGTTCCCCTCAAATATTGCTACAGATAGCTTGATTTCCTTCTGCTGTTGGACTTTGACTTTTCAGTGGCCTCCTAGACCACAGATCCATTGAGGTGCGTATCTGTCCTTATTCAATGCTATATTTTAAGCTCTCAGAAAATATCTGAGCACAAAGTCCAGTAAATGTTTGTTGAAGAATGGATGGACATTTCAATTAAAAGATCAAGAAATAAAACATTTGCTTCTGTAATTAAAACTATCCTTATTTTACCACTTGCATGAAGAAAATCTGAATTACATTTAGTAGAAATTAGAATTAGATAGTTTATGTTTGAATTATACAGTAGTTCAACTTCATTATAGATTAAAAGGACTTTTTGAGTTCTTCTAGGAAACTCATGAGGAATGCTGGGCTGGAAGAAGCACAAGCTGGAATCAAGACTGCTGGGAGAAATATCAATAATCTCAGATATGCAGATGACACTACCCTTATGGCAGAAAGTGAAGAAGAACTCAAAAGCCTCTTGATGAAAGTGAAACAGGAGAGTGAAGAGGTTGGCTTGAAGCTCAACATTCAGAAAATAAAGATCATGGCATCTGGTCCCAACACTTCATGGGAAATAGATGGAAAAACAGTGGAAACAGTGTCAGACTTTATTTTTTTGGGCTCCAAAATCACTGCAGATGCTGATTGCAGCCATGAAATTAAAAGACGCTTGCTCCTTGGAAGGAAAGTTATGACCAACCTAGACAGCATATTAAAAAGCAGAGACATTACTTTGCCAACCAAGGTCCGTCTAGTCAAGACTATGGTTTTTCCCGTGGTCATGTATGGATGTGAGAGTTGGACTGTGAAGAAAGCTGATCGCCGAAGAATTGATGCTTTTGAACTGTGGTGCTGGAGAAGACTCTTGAGAGTCCCTTGTACCGCAAGGAGATCCAACCAGTCCATTCTAAGGGAGATCGATCCTGGGTGTTCATTGGAAGGACTGATGCTGAAGCTGAAACTGCAATACTTTGGCCACCTCATGCAACGAGTTGACTCACTGGAAAAGACTCTGATGCTGGGAAAGGTTGGGGGCGGGAGGAGAAGGGGACGACCGCGAATGAGATGGCTGGATGGCATCACTGACTCTGTGGACATGAGTTTGAGTGAGCTCCGGGAGTTGGTGATGGACAGGGAGGCCTGGCGTTCTGTGATTGATGGGGTCGCGGAGAGTCGGACACGACTGAGCGACTGAACTGAACTGAACTGAGGAAACTTATCCTCAGTCAAAATATTGTTTCTTAAAGACTATGCATAACAATTTGCAAAGAAACAAACTTACAATTAAACATGTAGAAACCACCTTTGAAATTGAAGACAAATAAGCTTTCTTTATTCCTTTTGCTTCTACCATAGTCTTGGAAATATAGCCTCTTAATATTTCGTTATAGAGGGACTGATTGTGGGGAAAACAAAAGATGATGTCTTAGATACTATTTTAAAGTTGTATCGTCAAAGGTATGTTTTCTTGCAACAACTGTAAGCATCTTTTATGAAATGAAATATGTCCACTTAAAATTCATATTTTGAATTCCCAATCCCTAGTACTTTTCCAGTGGAGGCTTGGCGTGCTGTGATTCATGGGGTCGCAAAGTCAGACACGACTGAGCGACTGAACTGAACTGAACTGAATCCCTAGTACCTCAGAATGTAACCATATTAGGTGCTGCTGCTGCTGCTGCTAAGTCACTTCAGTCGTGTCCAACTCTGTGCGACCCCACTGATGGCAGCCCACCAGGCTCCCCCGTCCCTAGGATTCTCCAGGCAAGAACACTGGAGTGGGTGACAGGCATTCAAAAAAGTGGTTTCATTGAAATGAGGTTGACAGGGTGGTACCCTTATCCAACATGATCAATGTCTTTATAAGAAGAGGAAAATACCAGGAATGCTCAGGTACTGAAAAAAAGCCATGTGAAGACACGGTGACAGGAAGGCCATTTGCAAGCCAAGAGGAGAGGTCCCACAAAACAACCAACCTTGGCAGCACATTAATCTTGGACTTCTAGCCTCCAGAACTGTGAGAAGCAATTTTATGGTGTTAAAGCTCTGATATTTTGTTATGGCAGCCCTTAGGAAATTAGTGTCTTAGTCTACTATGATAAGATTTTCAAGGCTACCTGGCTTTTTAGATTCACTGAGGTGACTTTAGGTAGGATTCATCAAATTTATCTTAAATCAATTATCTTAAGTTGTTAAAGAAAATAGTTTCATTCCCTATGAAAAAAATTAAATGAAGCAAAAACCATGTGGATACATGAAACTACAAGTAGAATTTAAACACTGACAACTACTTTGCAACATAAAGTAAGGCATGGACACTCAGGATAATTCTCTCCAGTAAAGAAAATGTAGCTTCTCTACTTTTTATTCCCAGATTTTACCATATAGTCGGTACTCAAAGTTTTATAGAATGGTTGCATTGATAACTGAATAAATTCATATTATATTTCACAGAAGCAGTTCTTAAAGTGTGGTCCCTGGGCCATCAGCTTCAATGTCACCTAAGAACTTCTTAGGAAGGCATAATCCTGAATCTAACTCTGCTCTGTTCTGTTCTGTTCAGTCACTCAGTCGTGTCCGACTCTTTGCGACCCCGTGGACTGTAGCCTACCAGGCTTCTCCGTCCATGGGATTCTCCAGGCAAGAATACTGGAGTGGGTTACCATTTCCTTCTCCAGGGGATCTTAACTCTAGACGTACTGAATCAGAAACTCCTGGGTGTGATCTGAGTTTTAAAAGCCTTCAAGTGATTCTGATGCAGACTAAAGTTTGAGAACCACTGCTTGTCACCACGTAAATCCAAGTGTATCAACAATAAATGGATTTGAAAATGTGTGTGGGGAGAAAGCATTCCTTATCTTATAAACAATTTGAATTATTTCTTCTACATATTATTTTAATAACAATTGATTCTTATTAAAATGGAAAGTGTTATTAATTATTTGAATTCCAAATCTAGTAAATAACTACTCATTAATATTAAATATTGACAATATATTAATAAAATATAAGTTCTTAAACATCTAAATTTGAAGCAATATTTACAATATTTATGATGGTCTTTCAAAAAATGCACAAGGTAATACATCGCACTTATACAGTGGACCATTAGTAGCATTTGTCAACATTAGTAGTAGTCCTCGTTCATCCAATATTACTCACTTAACAATTACATGAAAGATGAGACTTAAACAACTATCACAATATTGTAAAGCAATTATCCTCCAATTAAAATAAATCAATTAATTAAAAAAATGAGTCCCTAATGTTTTCATGTCACCTATAATGGTGATGGATGGTTTTCAACAAATTAAGAACTTTTATAAATCTTCAAATATAATAGTAAAAAGGAATTACCTGTAACAAAGGTTTTATTTTTTTCACTATTCTTTATTTTCTTCATCTCCAAATGACAGATATTAGGAGCAATGATTTTTAGCTAACTTAGATTTGTCAAAAGAAATACATTAAATCCACTTCCACACGAACACTTCTAAGGACCTTTCACATATGTAAACAGCTTCCCTGTAATCAAGTTTCACTATTAATTTTTCAGACTAAGAATGTTTTCATTTCATAATCTAGTGTTTAAAAGGAGCAGAAAAAGAAAACTCTCTTACTCACAGAACTTAGAGCCAGTGAAAAATCCACTATATAAACTTCTTGTAGTCCTAATAAATTACATTAAATAACAAATATCATATTTACCTCAATGGTAAAATGTTTTAAACTTGTTTACTCTTAAATTATAGCATTTTTACTCATTTATGTTACAAAAGGGTACTGTATTTTTGTAACATAAAGTGAAAATTGAGAATTTTCATGTGGCTTGTTAAGGTCACTGTTATCACTGAGTAATTACTACCCCCAGTTTTGACCCTTAGTTAACCAGCCAGGCTTGTGAACAAGAAGACTGTGATTATTTGGAGTCTAGTGGAGTATTTGGTAACTACAGTAAAATTTTAAAGTAATGATGAAGGAAAATAATATTCTAAGATCCCTTTAACAACTGCAATGTAATATGAACATTAAAATTTCTATTTATGATAAGTAGAAATAAAAATCCATACAGTAGAGCTAATATTTTTATGACTTGATACTTATATTCAATGTGAATGAAATGCTAAATTCTGTTAAACATTAGGGAATATATAAAGTCATCTTTTTTCTTAACCTGTGTCACAGAATCCTTGACTTCTATGGATCTGGGTGGGACCCATAGGTCAAAAACTCTGGTGTGGAGGAATAGTATACAATACCGTGAAGTTACCATCAGTTAAAGGCAAAGTGTGGGAAATTCCACAGGGTATATGATACAGTTACTTCTGTTTTTAATTTAAAAAAACAAATATAACAGATTTTTTTAAACTTAAAGTGCATTCAAACAAATGTAAAGATTGTAATTCAAATAAACCAATTATAAAATGCATTTGGAAACTGTCAGGTAAAAATGAACACGGACAGGGTATTAGATTGAGTTTATTTTGCTAAGTATAACAATGATATCGTGATCAGGTTTTAAAATTCTTATCTCATATGTATATACTGAAACTACGGTGGATGAAAATTATATGTTACCCTGGCATTGCTTTAAAAGACACAAAGAAAAAAAGAAGATATTGATGAAATAGGAGTAGCAGTATATTGGTGGTTTTTAAAGCTGGATCCATAGGGTTCTATTACATCACCAATTATACTTTTGTGGATTTTAGAATTTTTTAATAAATTGATGCTTAAAATTGAAAAATTGGCAGAAGCCCTTAATATGAAAGAAATTGAATCTAACTTGACAGGAAATTAAGTTCTTAGAGGGGATACATAGGGTACCTCCTTCTACTCCTCACAGCCACTAGACCCACCTTTTTACTGTAGCTGTTATTGCAGCCACCAGTTGTGCAGAGGTTCACTCTTGCATCTTACTTCAGCTGGTCGTCATATCTCTCACGTACTGTTAAGAGGATGATACTCTGCTGTGCCTCAGTTGGGTTGTCAGTAAGAATCCATTCAGCCATTCTGAGACACAGGCAAACCTGACAGTGTAAGAGAGTTAATACCCCAAGGGCATTCCTTGACTGGTGAGAGACTGGGGCTGTTGAAAGTTACCCCCTTTTCCATTCCTTCAGGAGACAATTCTACAGCCTCCTCCTTTAATGGGACTTAGACTTACTAGCTTACAGTGATCATCTTAACTATCCTTGGATTATTTGTTTCACTCTGTCCATTGCCCCATCCTTGTTCCCTACAATGATTTAGCAAAACAAGCTACTTGGACATAAGTTCTTGCCTTAAGCTCTGCTTCATGGGGAAGTGAAGAGAATAAAAGGGAAATTAGATTATAAATCATGGCGAATTTTCTAAACATTAAACAAACCAGTTAAAAGATTTTGTCAGTTGAGTGCCCTAGGAAGTCATCTCTGAAATAAAGAGCTTTGCTGAACTATAATATCTATAAAGACAAAGCTGGTTGAAGTAGAATCTTTCAGAGAAAGACTTGAGAGCACAATAATGAAAATCTGACACTTATGAAAAGAAGAGGAAGCAATAAGATAAAGGCTGGGCAAGGAGATCTAATGGTGACGCCTTGTAACAGTCCTGCAAGAGCTTTTCAATGGTATTGGAAACAATCACAACAGCAAAAGATTACAAGGGCTCTCAGAGAATGGGAACGGAGAAGGCAATGGCACCCCACTCCAGTACTCTTGCCTGGAAAATCCCATGGACGGAGGAGCCTGGTAGGCTGCAGTCCATGGGGTCGCTAAGAGTTGGACAAAACTGAGCGACTTCACTTTCACTTTTTCATGCATTGGAGAAGGAAATGGCAACCCACTCCAGTGTTTTTTGCCTGGAGAATCCCAGGGGTGGTGGAGCCTGGTGGGCTGCCGTCTATGGGGTCGCAGAGAGTTGGACACAACTGAAGCGACTTAGCAGCAGCAGCAGAGAATGGGAAACTGAAAACATAAGTAAATGAACCAGCAGAGTGCCAGGGCTTCTCGGACAATGTTAGGTGAGGACTTACAGACTGATGTCTCTGTTAATCTTGCTCTAGACTTAGCTTGTCCTGGAGGCTGGTATACAATTTCTGAGGACAGACAAAGAAATGCAAAGAAAGTAACAACAAATTGTCAGCACCAATGTATTTCTCACAGGCTGTGATCCTTCTTTCAAAAAGTCTCTTTACTGGCCTCTTTGAATCCATAAACAGGAAGTCAGCTATTGCTGGGAGAAATATCAGTAACCTCAGATATGCAGATAACACCACCCTTATGGCAGAAAGTGAAGAAGAACTAAAGAGCCTCTTGATTAAAGTGAAAGAGGAGAGTGAAAAAATTGGCTTAAAGCTCAACATTCAAAAAATTAAGGTCATGGAATCCAGTCCCATCACTTCATGGCAAATAGATGGGGAAACAGTTGAAACAGTAGCTGACTTTATTTTGGGGGTTTCAAAATCACTACAGATGGTGACTGCAGCCATGAAATTAAAAGACACTTACTCCTTGGAAGGAAAGTTATGACCAACCTAGAAAACATATTAAAAAGCAGAGACATTACTTTGCCAACAAAGGTCCATCTCATCAAGGCTATGGTTTTTCCAGTGGTCATGTATGGATGTGAGAGTTGTACTCTAAAGAAAGCTGAGCACAGAAGAATTGATGCTTTCAAATTGTGGTGTTGGAGAAGATTCTTGAGAGTCCCTTGGACTGCCAGGAGATCCAACTAGTCCATCCTAAAGGAAATCAGTCCTGAATATTCATTGGAAGGACTGACGTTGAACCTGAAACTCCAATACTTTGGCTACCTGATGCAAAGAGCTGACTCATTTGAAAAGACCCTGATGCTGGGAAAGATTGAAGGCAGAAGAAGGGGATGAGAGAGGATGAGATGGTTGGATGGCATCACTGACTCAAGGCAGATGAGTTTGAATAGACTCCAGGAGTTGGTGATGGACAGGGAGGCCTGGCGTGCTGTGGTCCATGGGGGTTGCAAAGAGTTGGACATGACTGAGGGACTGAACTGAACTGAACAGAACAGCTATTGGAAAGATGATGCGATTGTACATTAACAAGAAGGATCAAGCCAAACTATTGAAGGGTTAAGTGTAGCATTTGCAAGTGCTACACAAAAAAATCTAGACGTAAACTTCACATTTGTGCTTCCCTGGTGGCTCAAAGGTAAAGAACCCACCTGCCAATGCAGGAGATGTGGGTTCAATCCCTGGGTCTGGACAATTCCTTGAAGAAAGAAAATGGGAGCCCACTCCAGTATTCTTGCCTGGGAAGTCCCATGGATAGAGAATCCTGAAGGGTTACAAGTCATGGGGTTGCAAAAGAGTTGGACACGACTTAGCAACTAAAACAACAGCAAAACTTCACATCATCGTGTTTGTCATTGCAAAAAACCAACAATCAAAACCAGTACTATAGGGACGTCCCTGGTGGTCCAGTGGTTTGGAATCCACCTTGCAATGCAGCGGATGCGGGTTAGATCCCTGGTTGGGGAACCACATGTCCCTGAGCAACTAAGTCTAGAGTCCCTGTTGCCTCAACAAAAGATTTCACATGACACAAGAAAATTTCCACATGCCACAACTAAGGCTTAATGCGCTTAGCTGCTCAGTCATGTCTGACTCTTTGCAAACCCCATGGACTGTAGCCTGCCAGGCTCCTCTGTCCATGGGGATTCTCTAGGGAGGAACACTGGAGTGGGTTGCCATGCCCTTCTCCAGGGAACCTTCCCAACCCAGGGATTGAACCCAGGTCTCCCACATTACAGGCAGACTTTACCATCTGAGCCACCAGGGAAGCTCTTAAAGACTCGATGCAGCCAAACAAATAAACAAATATTTTTAAAATAAAAAAAACAACATCTGTCGATCATATTCAGTCTTTTTCCTTTTAGAGTTCTGCTTCACATTATCATATTTAATCAACTTTAAATAGCACTTAGGAAGCATATAACTGCACATTGGTCACTCTTAAATTGATCTCACCAAGTATTTCCAAGCAGTCTTTCTAGTATTAATTTCTAACCCTCTTCAATTTCAATATAAGAATCAGTTGAAAGGTATTGAGGTAGCAGAGCTGAGACATTAGACATTAGAAGCACAGTGGCAATGCCCATGGGAAAGGCTTCATTTGCTCACAGCTCTGCACGGTTTTTGAGAAACTGTTTTTTCGTCTTTGAGAAAGCTTATAACTGGAGAAGAGGACCCTTAGACAACTTCTCTTGGGAATAACAATCACAGATATTCTTAGAGGAAAAAAATGGCTGTCTTTCCTTCCCTGTCACAGCTCAGGGAGAAAACTTCTCTTATGATCAGTAGAAGTAAAAACACAACTCTGTCTGAACAGCAAATGCAGAAAATACATCATCTCGCCTTTCCTCATTTTCTCAGTTACTCATTAGGAAAATACTACCATAATTCAGTTAACCAAATTGCCAATTAACTGTATATATGATTCTCATTTGCTATTTAGAATACCTTAGAAATTTAGTATTCAGAAAGCTCTGTAATAAGAATATTGAGAAGAATAACAATTTTATATAGTCTAAATTTATTTTACTGATTTTTTGGGGCAATATTGATATTTTTCATAAGTGTCCCCATGTTCTTGTTTTTTCTTTATCTTTGTGGAGCATAATAAGAAATGTTCAACCAAACACTATTCCATCTTGTATTTATTTAACAGCAAAATCCGTGGGTATCTGATAACCAGTTGACAAACCCAGAGACACTGGAGATGTCTATACTTAGTTGTTTCATTTATATATAACAGAGCAAAATACAACAGCTATTTATGGTTATTGCTTCACCAATTCTGAGAGTAAATTTGTAAAGTCATGTGTGCATGGTGTAACTCTTCCATTTTTGTTGTGTTTAATAATATACCCAGAACATTCCAGTGATTAGGGGACTGCCATATCACCTTACCTCATGATGTGCAATATCTCTTATTCAGTGATATGTAACAAATTTTTCCATGCTTACCTCATGTCATTTTATAATCATAAAGATCCAAGAGATGCACAGCTGAGCAAATCCTTGGCAGAAGCAAAACTGTGGAATGACAAAAGGAAGTTCATAAAGATGTCTGACAGGGCAGAGGAGTGGATGAGGTGCTTCCTAACACTGGATAATCTGCTAACCATTCCCTGTTAGGAAAGATTCCAGTTTGTATTGTCCAGAGACTCAAGAATCCTTCCTCTACCCATATGAAGTGTCTTTTTAAGTCAGTTAGCACAAGCACTTAATGAACATCTGCTGTGTTCTTACCTTGGAGTTTGCACTATGTGGAATTCAAATACACAACAAGGCTTAACCAGCAAGGAGCTTACAATCTATTTGTGATGCTGTAGCTAAGATACAAAAAATCATTAAGGTCTAATGAGTGGAACTCATCTAAAGGAAATAGTAGACTGAATCCAAATAAACTCAGTAGGGCTGGGGTTATCTTCAAGGACTAGGCAGGGTCTGTGATGGGGCTTAAGTGTTGGCCATGATGTTGCAAAACTAAAGGGAAAACAATTCCAAGCACTGGAAATAAACATATATCTGCCCTGATTGAGGGTTAGGTTAATGTTAGGTATCCTAATAGAGAAAATCCTCAAATTTCTAAAGGAATTGATTAACATGGTTATTGGAGAGAATGTGGGTAAACATTTTAGGACACAGGGAAAAGAGAAATAAAAATTGTCTATACAAAAGAAAAAGATCAAACACTAAATGAGAGGTTCACTGGTATAGAGCAATGAGATAAATAAATAAATCTCAATCTCAAATAAATACTTGAGATGATGGAGGTAGTCTGTGATAAAGCGCAGAGGAGACAAAGATAATCAATATTTATGCATGACTTCTATGTCCAAACAATGTTCTAATTATCTTATTAAACTACAACCAAATTGAGTATCAATGGTTTTATTCTATTATCCTACAGACATCCCTGATGGCATCCCTAAATATTGTCTTAATATTGCACAGTCAACCAAGACTCGGTTGTAATTTTGGACATGACTCTCCTTAAAGACTAAGTGATAATAGAAGAGAATTCCTGAACAATAAATAACTTATATACTGCAATACAGAGTAGTACAAGCCCTAGGAGTAGTTTACGCTGGCCTAACTCCACATGTTCCTCCCTCAAAACTCTCCTGGCACCTCCAAGCCTCAGAAATCTCTCTGCCATGATTGAGGTACCATTCAGACCCTGTCTAAAGCAGACTTAACAAAGTGTTGAAACTTATTTCCTTCAGGAAGGAAATTTGTTTTTCATCCATTATCTCCATTTATCTCCATCTTCATTTTGCTTCCATTATCTCAGTAAATATCTGTACCAAATCCTCCACACTCTGATCCATCTAATGTGATGAATGCTGTCTATCATTCCTGGCTCTTCAAACTGTAGAGACTTTATCTCCTACAAGATTGGAAGCCACTACTGACTGTTCACCATCAAGACAATCAAGGTGCTTCTGTCCCATTGGGGATATTGGTATGTTGTTTGCCTGTCTTCTCTAAAGAATCATTACCTCTATTGTAAAATTTAACCTAACTCCCCAAGGCAGATTTAATTTTTTAATTTTTAAAAAAGTTCTGTGTACTCACTTATGCCAAACTTTATTCCAGGAACTGGAAATATAGTGTCAAACAAAACAGGTAAGGTCTCTCTGCTCTTACAAATTGAGCATCCATTCTGAGAATTTGAGACATTAAGAGCTTTTTCATCAATACTTCATGTATATACCAAGCGCACCTCTCCAAATTACATGGCAATGTACTTTTTTGTTTCCATGTCTCTTTTTCATTATATTATAAGCAGTTTAATAGCAAGTGCCAGGACTGTTACCTAAGGGTCTCTGGTGCCTAGCAAAGCACCCAGAACACAGTTTTGCTATTCAACATCCAAGCGAGCATGGCCATCAGTCAATGTTGGTGGAATCATGTTTAATAAATTGAACTTTTCACATATCAAAGATATGTGGAAAGGATACATTTCCTCTGGAAATACTTCAAGGATTGCATATATCATAAACCATTTTATAAATGATTTCTTAATTTTTTTTATTAATTTCAATTCTGCCCTCCTTCTCAAGTGTTCTTCATAAATACATTGAGTTTTTGTCTGGAGGGGAGTAGGTGGTGTTTGTTTTTTACTTCTGCATTGTTTTGCCCACTATCTAACACATTTGTCCCCTTTCTCCGGAAACTGGGAAATGGCTTAGAGAGAACAAAGAACCTCAGTAATCCTAAAATATGTTCATTCTGTATCTTTTTTACTTTTCACTGTAAGTCAACAGTTTCTGTTTACCTCTCTTCTAAGGTTTGGATCTTTAAGCTTTGGAAACTTCTGTTTCTTATACACTCTTAACTTTTGAAAGAAAAAAGTAACTTGCATTTAGCGAGTTCTGTCTCTACCAGTTTTCTGTAACTTAAGCTGTCACTTCAGCTCCCGAGTCAAAAATGTTCTGTGGGGAAGATAGTAGCTTCTGCTTATCATCTTTTCTCTCACACAGGTCGGGGCCAAATGTATTACGTAAAATACATATATTGCAGGACATTATTATTCTGGAGCAACACAACTGATATAAGTTTGTATTCTTTCTTATCAACTAAATTTATATTGCAATATATGTTTACTATTTTTTATATTCCAGTACATGATTATGACATAATTCTTTAAATAAAAATAAGCACTTTCTAATATCTCTTTTACTTTCTGTTTTTGCAATTTTTTCCACAATTTTATTTGTCTATTAACTTTGAATTATGACACAGAGATGTTTAAATATTTATGCAGCATTTTCAAATTTTTAATTTTTCATTTATGGCTTTTGAGTTTTGTGGTCTTCTATGCAAGTTATTTTCAACCACACACTTGTTTCATCTATCTTGTTAACCTTTACAGTTTAATCTTTAAATTTTTGCCATTTTAAATGATTTTGGGCAAGGAGTAAAATAGAAATTCCAGATTTTTTTTCAAATAATTATCAAGATGTTTAACTTTAGTGACACCCTTTCCCATCACTAATTTCACCAACCACACTTATCATTAAAAGAAAATCCTTTTCATGGACTTTATATCCATTGATTTGTCTGGCTATATTTTTCTCTCTAGTATTAAATTATTTCCATCATTGTACATTGTCACAATATCCATGGAATTTTTTAAAAGAAAAATGGGTACAGGTTGATAAAAATCAGTTCTATCAAATATTAAAACTTTTATGAAGCTACATGAAAATAATATGAGAAGAAATATATATCCAGAAAATTAATGAACGTAAGTTCAAATAGTTCATATTGAAACTTCATATCCTCTTTACTTTCTAGGGCCTCAATAATGAGTCTTTATCTCCTTCTCAAAAAGCATCCTCTCATTGTTTAGACATCTCACTATACCTTCTAGTTTCTCACAATTGTTCCTACAGTATTTAATCCAAACTATCAAACATTTAGTATTAGAACCATCTTGTGCCAGCCAAAATGCAGCTGTCCTGGTTAAATTCTCCAATTATTAGACTAGGTAACAATTTGAAGTACTAATTTGCATTCCAGATTCCATTTGTAATTTTCACCAGTAAAACTTGGGCAAATCAATCTGACTTGTCACTATCATATGGTTGTCTTCATTGCACACTAATTTTAAATTTCATTTTAACTTTGAAGCAACTTCACTTCATTTATTTACTTTGAATATCAAATATAGTATTCCTTTACATGATATAAATATAATTTCGTATCCTCTCCTTTACCCAGGTGCTTTTATTTCTGCAATGTAACCTGAACACTTTCCTAATTTTTATTTTAAAATATTTCAGGGATATAAATCCTCTCAAAAACCATATTAAAGACTCATGGAGAAAATAGTTGTTTGCTACTTTAAATGAGGATAAGCTGGGCTGCAAATAAAATTGTGCACTTTTTATACAAGTAAGTTAGTTGTTGGTCTAGGAAATGAGCCCAGGGAATTTGTCTTCTATGTTAGCAAATCAGTAAATAGACTAATTTTTATATTCATTTATGATAAATCTTAAGACTAGAAGAGACTAGTTTCAGCCATCACCTAGACAGAATTCCATAAATGTTATGCCAAAAGAAAGGTTGATTTCACAAATTTTTACAGAATTTCTTTGTAATATGATTTTTTGACTCTTTTTTTTTTAATGTTAAGTCATAGAATTGTAACTCTGTGTCTCAAATTAGAAGCCAGACTAACCAAGAGAAATGGCATGGACTTCTTCTGGAAGAGAACTACAGTGCGAGTCATTGTGATATTCATAAACGCTTTTTTTGAGCATGCTCTAGGGTCCAAAGTTATCTTGGTCTTAATAGCATTAACACTTGTTTTAAAATCCAGAGTTACAACCGTTATCAACAGGAGGAAAAGTCTGATAAACATTACTCACTTATGACAATACAAACTCTAATCAGTGTTCTGTTGGTTTAAAAAAATTTCCATAGTGCAAGCCCTTTCATGATTTCTAAATTTTGATTTATTATAATAATAAATTCATTTATATTTAATGTTTAAAGTTTGATTTTATGAAGCTTTAAATTTTATAATATAAGCAAAAAGCATTTCTATAAACAAAGTTCAAAGCTATTAGTGAGGTTCAAATATATATACCTTATTTTTCAACATAATTCCATAATTTTAACATAACAGTTTAACAACATCATATAAAGCATAACTTAAAATATTATATGCAAGAAACTCCTCAGTCTGTCCATGTTTTTATTTTCATTAGCGTCACCAGTTTTCTTTTCCTGTTTTGTACAGACAACACAGTAACATCTTTACATTAGCCATAATTTGGTATAGTTAAGAGAGATCCAAAATCAATACACACACAGAGACATAAAAGACTAGAAATCAGCCTTGGGAGAAGGTGAAGGTGAAAAGAGCTGCAACTGAGTTAAATTCATTCCCCCCAAAGACAGACTTAAATGGACTACTGGATTCCTTTATCTTTCCTCAATTTTCTATTGGTACTTTCAACTATTAAATAGACTTATCTCAGACCCACAATACACAGGACATCAGTTCAGTTCAGTTCAGTCGCTCAGTCGTGTCCGACTCTCCGCGACCCCATGAATCACAGCACGCCAGGCCTCCCTGTCCATCACCAACTCCCGGAGTTCACTCAAACTCATGTCCACAGAGTCAGTGATGCCATCCAGCCATCTCATTCTCTGTCGTCCCCTTCTCCTCCCGCCCCCAAACTTTCCCAGCATCAGAGTCTTTTCCAGTGAGTCAACTCGTCGCATGAGGTGGCCAAAGTATTGCAGTTTCAGCTTTAGCATCAGTCCTTCCAATGAACACCCAGGATTGATCTCCTTTAGAATGGACTGGTTGGATCTCCTTGCAGTCCAAGGGACTCTCAAGAGTCTTCTCCAGCACCACAGTGCAAAAGCATCAATTCTTCAGCTATCAGCTTTCCTCACAGTCCAACTCTCACATCCATACATGACCACGGGAAAAACCATAGCCTTGACTAGACGGACCTTGGTTGGCAAAGTAATGTCTCTGCTTTTTAATATACTAGCAAGGTTGGTCATAACTTTCCTTCCAAGGAGTAAGCATCTTTTAATTTCATGGCTGCAATCAACATCTGCAGTGATTTTGGAGCCCAAAAAAATAAAGTCTGACACTGTTTCCACTGTTTTTCCATCTATTTCCCATGAAGTGATGGGACCAGATGCCATGATCTTTGTTTTCTGAATGTTGAGCTTCAAGCCAACCTTTTCACTCTCCTCTTTCACTTTCATCAAGAGGCTTTTGAGTTCCTCTTCACTTTCAGCCATATGGGTGGTGTCATCTGCATATCTGAGGTTATTAATATTTCTCCCAGAAATCTTGATTCTAGCTTGTGCTTCTTCCAGCCCAGCGTTCCTCATGATGTACTCTGCATATAAGTTAAATAAGCAAGGTGACAATATACAGCCTTGACGTACTCCTTTTCCTATTTGTAACCAGTCTGTTGTTCCATGTCCAGAGTTAACTGTTGCTTCCTGACCTGCATACAGGTTTCTCAAGAGGCAGGTCAGGTGGTCTGGTATTCCCATCTCTTTCAGAATGTTCCACAGTTTATTGTGATCCACACAGTCAAAGGCTTTGGCATAGTCAATGAAGCAGAAATAGATGTTTTTCTGGAACTCTCTTGCTTTCTCCATGATCCAGCGGATGTTGGTAATTTGATCTCTGGTGCCTCTGCCTTTTCTAAAATCTGCTTGAACATCTGGAAGTTCACGGTTCACATATTGCTGAAGCCTGACTTGGAGAATTTTGAGCATGACTTTACTAGCGTGTGAGATGAGTGCAATTGTGCGGTAGTTTGAGCATTCTGTGGCATTCCCTTTCTTTGGGACTGGAATGAAGACTGACCTCTTCCAGTCCTGTGGCCACTATTGAGTTTTCCAAATTTGCTGGCATATTGAGTGTAGCACTTTCACAGCATCATCTTTCAAGATTTGGCTCAACTGGAATTCCATCACCTCCACTAGCTTTGTTCGTAGTGATGCTTTCTAAGGCCCACTTGACTTCACAGTCCAAGATGTCTGGCCTAGGTCAGTGATCACGTTATCGTGACTATCTTGGTCGTGAAGATCTTTTTTGTACACAGGACATAGCTGACCACAAACTCAAGAAAAATGACCAAAGAAATGTTTCCCTTTAATGTATAAGACAATATTAAATCTGTAAATGATTAATTCTACACTTTTAACTTTTCACCATTTGGGGGAAACAAAATTACAGAATGCTATTTTGACTGCCATAATACCAAGAATGAGGTTCAGCATTGTATTCCCATAAAAATTTTTCATGAGATTAATATGTTGCCACATTATGTTGAGTAAAAGAGATGCAAAAATGAGCTACATGTAATCCTTTACCTCATAAAATACATGTTCATTCAATAACTCATTCCCCTTCCCCAAATCTCATGCCTATCCCTGCCTCTATTTTCTCACTGTGGAGTCTCTAGTACACATTTCATAATAACTCTAAAATATTAGGAGCAAGTTTCTGTGAGGTTGAGCATTATGGTATTAAG
Organism: Moschus berezovskii; assembly: GCF_049115385.1. Taxonomy (NCBI): domain Eukaryota; kingdom Metazoa; phylum Chordata; class Mammalia; order Artiodactyla; family Moschidae; genus Moschus; species Moschus berezovskii. Next base: position 74,027,760 of record NC_142469.1, on the reverse strand, counting down.
AACATGATCTTTGAAAGCAGAAAGACTTAGATTGAAATATTAACATTAACAACCCATGAAATACATGTTATTGAAGAAATTACTTCAACTTTCTGGTCTTAAGTTTATCATTTGTAATATATGAACATTAACACTTGTATCAAAGTGTTTTTGCAGGGAGTAAATGAGATAACAGTTGTGCAAGTCTTCTGGGAAATTATCAAGTCTAAATAAGACTTTATTTCCTATCCTCCACTGGCACTGAAAAAATGATATAAACATATTTTGTAAGCTGTAAATTAATCTAGTAATTTTAATTTTGTTTTGAATCCATCAAGCATATTGCCAATAGACTAAATTTGTTTTAATACACAATACGCCTCAAAACCCGGATCAAGTTTCCATTATTTTTTCTAAGGTAGTCTAGATCCCCCACCTGAATTTCCAGGTCACCAAAAGTTGTTCACATCGTCCCGACCCAATAATTTCCCAATTACTTCTTGAGGTCTACTGTAATTCCTAAATCTTCTCAGGACAATCTGGACAGCCATGAACATTCTCTCCTTTCTAGGCCGTGGAGCTCATTTCTAGGGCTCTAGAACTATAAGACAATACATTCCATTGTTTAAGCCACCTAGTCTGTAGCACTTTGTTAGGACATTTTAGCAAACTTATATAGGTCATTTTTGAATCACTGTTAATGTTCCCATAAAAGCAGAGAAAACACTCAGAGTTGCAAAATCAAACACTGAGGAAAATCTCTACATCAATACAAAGTAACAAGTTGATCCCCACAAAGCTTAAAATGCTACCAAGTGATGATACCCTGAGAACAAGACCCAGATAGTCTTATCCTGTGACTGCGCAGGAGGAAGTAGAGGAAAGGCACAGGGGTTTTTTAGTCATAAGACCTAGAGAACTCACAAATTGTCAAGATCTGAAAAGCCTGGGAAGGAAATATGGGGACGTTAATTGATTTGGGAAAGGATTTGACAGGTTCCAATTTGGGTGTAAAATGTAGGAAAATGATCTTACATAGTAAGATCATTGTGGTATTGGAGTAGCCCGAATCCTCTGAACCCTAAAAAACAAACAGAACAATAAAAGCTCCTTCCAAAATCTGCTAGAGAGTAGAATAGAAAATAGGGCAGGGGCAAAGAAAGAAAAAGGTCATCTCACCTTGGAAAGGGGAAAAACAACATAAAATCTCAAGAGAAAAGCCCAGAGATAAATCCACACACCTATGGACACCTTATCTTTGACAAAGGAGGCAAGAATATAAAATGGAGAAAAGACAGTCTCTTTAACAAGTGGTGCTGGGAAAACTGGTCAGCCACTTTTAAAAGAATGAAATTAGAACACTTTCTAACACCATACACAAAAATAAACTCAAAATGGATTAAAGATCTAAATGTAAGACCAGAAACTATAAAACTCCTAGAGGAGAACGTAGGCAAAACACTCTCCGACATAAATCACAGCAGGATCCTCCATGACCCACCTCCAAGAATATTGGAAATAAAAGCAAAAATAAACAAATGGGACCTAATTCAAATCAAAAGCTTCTGCACAGCAAAGGAAACTGTAAGTACGGTGAAAAGACAGCCTTCGGAATGGGAGAAGATAATAGCAAATGAAGCAACTGATAAAGGATTCATCTCCAAAATATACAAGCAGCTCCTGCAGCTCAATTCCAGAAAAATAAATGACCCAATCAAAAAATGGGCCAAAGAACTAAACAGACATTTCTCCAAAGAAGACATAAAGATGGCTAACAAACACATGAAAAATGCTCAACATCCCTCATAATCAGAGAAATGCAAATCAAAACCACAATGAGATGCCATTTCACACCAGTCAGAATGGCTGCTATCCAAAAGTCCACATGCAATAAATGCTGGAGAGGATGTGGAGAGAAAGGAACCCTCTTACACTGTTGGTGGGAATGCAAACTAGTACAGCCACTATGGAGAACAGTGTGGAGATTGCTCAAAAAACTGGAAATAGAACTGCCATATGATCCAGCAATCGCACTCCTGGGCATACACACCGAGGAAACCAGAATTGAAAGAGACACATGTACTCCATTGTTCATCGCAGCACTGTTTATAATAGCGAGGACATGGAAGCAACCTAGATGTCCATCTGCAGACGAATGGATAAGAAAGCTGTGGTACATATACACAATGGAGTATTATTCAGCCATTAAAAAGAATACATTTGAATCAGTTCTAATGAGGTGGATGAAACTGGAGCCTATTATACAGAGTGAAGTAAGCCAGAAAGAAAAACACCAATACAGCATACTAACGCATATACATGGAATTTAGAAAGATGCAAATGAGAACCCTGTATACGAGTCAGCAAAAGAGACACAGATGTATAGAACAGTCTTTGGGACTCTGTGGGAGAGGGTGAGAGTGGGATGATTCGGGAGAATGGCATTGAAACACGTATGTTGTCATATGTGAAACGAATCACAAGTTCAGGGTTGATGCATGTTATAGGATGCTCGGGGCTGGCGTGCGGGGATGACCCAGAGGGAAGATAAAGGGAGGAGGGAGGTGGGAGGGGTGTTCAGGAGGGGGAACTTATGTAAACCCGGGGCGAATTCATGTCAATATATGGCAAAACCAACCAATATAATATTGTAAAATAATTTGCCTCCAATAAAAAATAAATTAATTACTTAAAAAAAAAATCTCAAGAGAATAGGAAGACATTTTTCCAATACTCCACTACACTAACAGAAGAAGGAGGTCTAGAACCATGAAGCTAGCAAGTACAATCTTACCACCTTTTCTCTCCTAAGAAAACTAACCCCAAGCATTCACAATGAAAAGAACTGCAGTCAAATCATAGATAAAATTATTGTGGCAAAACTTAAATTAAGGAGAAAGTTTATGTCACCACAGACAATGAAGGTGCACAAGAGAGTCCCACAAAAGTTACCTAATCAATAAAAATTAGTCCAAAGAAGTTAAGAAATTGTTACAAATTATAAATTAATAGTTTAATTAAGAATTACACAAACTCATAAATGTGGTGAATAGAAAAAATATGATTTAATAGATTGCTGAAAAAAGAAAGAATTCTAAATAAAAGAAAAAAATCACTCCCAAAATGATGACTAAACTAGAGGGGACACACACACACGAGCATGAATAATGGCTTAAGAGAAAGAAAATACATAAAGGAGTTAATGTTTAAACAGTAAAATAAAATAGAAATAAAAGGGAATTCAAAAGAAAATTATAAAGATCACTGGAAGGTAGGCAAGATCCAACATATGAAAACTATGGCAATAAAACAGAATACTAATACCACAATTCAAACACACTTTTTGAAAAAAAAGAAAGGCTGAAAGTACATATTGCAAGGCATATTGTATATTTGGATAAATGAGCCAGAAGAGGATATATTCAGTCACAACTGGGAAAACAAAGGAATTTTTAAGAAAATGGAAAAACTGAGGTGGGGGGGAGTGGTAGTTTGAACATTTAGGCAAAAACGTCAAGATATCTAAAAGGCAAAGAAAATTAGATTGCTGTTAGACTTTCTGACAACAGTACTTTATGCCAGAAGATAACTGTAGAAACCGATTTGAAAAACATGATGAAAGGAAATGTAAGCCAGTAATTTTTATATTCAGGCAAATTGCCATACATCCATACAAATATACTATATATACAAGCTGAAAAGCATCCAACTATTAGGAGCATCAAGAACCCAGAGAATTACTTCCATGAGCATTCTGAAGGAATCAATTAAAAGTTTCAATCAACCTAAGTAAATTGGGAGCCATCATCAAGATGTTCTGGAAGAAGTTGTAAGGATATATTTATCTGAAGAACTAAAACTAAATGATGGTTATAAAGAAAATAGTATAGTCACAATAACTATATCCTCTAAAACTATAGATACATTATAATTATTTTATACTGAATTAGGGACTAAAAACTGATACTAAATGATGTAGTCCAACAGATGGTGCCTCAAAATAATTTGAACCTAATTCTAAGCTTCTGCATATAAATTCCAGTCTAAAGGTAGTACTGCAGATCGAGAAGAAAATTACATGATACCACAGGAAGAAATGTAACAAATTCAGAATTCCTCAGGACACTTGACTCAAGATTTTCAAGTCAACAGCATGAAAAACTATAGAAGGACCAGTCACAAAGTTGTGTCCAACTCTTTTGCAACCTCATGGACTGAAGCCCACCAGGCTCCTCTGTCCATGGGATTTCCCCATTAGAAATAATCTAAAAAAACATAATAACCAAACATAGTGAGTATTCCTGCTTGGATCCTAATTCAAACTCAACTGCAAAGAGATATTTTTTTAAATTTGGGTACATTTCAATATGAAAAGGATGCATGTGTGTGCTTCATTGCTCAGTCGTGTCTGATTCTTTGCGACCCCATGGATTGTAGACTGCCAGGCTCCGCTGTCCATGGGAATTCTCTAGGCAAGGATACTGGAGTTGGTTGCCATGCCCTTCTCCAGGGAATGTTCCCAACCCAGGTCTCGCACACTACAGGCAGATTCTTTACCATCTGAGCAACCAGGGAAGCAAAAGAATACTGGAGTGGGTAGCCTAGCCCTTCTCCAGGGGAACTTCCTGACCCAGGAATCAAACAAGGGTCTCCTGAATTGCAGGTGGATTCTTTACCAGCAGGGAAGCCCTATGAACAGGATAGCGCTGTGCGATGCTTAGTTGCTTAGCCGTGTCCAACTCTTAGAGACCCCATGGACTGCAGCTTGCCAGGCTCCTCTTTCCATAGGGATTCTCCAGGCAAGAATACTGGAGAGGGTTGCCATGCCCTCCTCCAGGGCATCTTCCCAACCCAGAGATCAAACCCGGTCTCCTGCATTGCAAGCAGATTGAGTCACCAGGGAATCAGATCATAATAAAAATTATAATTATATAAGATGTGATAATGGCACTGTGGTTATGTAAGAAAATGCCTCCCCTTTTTGGAGATGCACATTGACATATTTAGAGGTTGAAATGTCATGAATTCTGGGATTTGGATTGAAATACTTTATTATAAGTAATTGGAGGATAGATGGAGCAATTTTAGCAAAATGTTGCTGATTGGGTGATGGGTCACATTTCATAATAAAATTTTTTTAAAAAATGAAAAAATGGCATCCAAAAGATTTCCATGTCAAATCCCTGGAACCCATAAGCATTACCCTACTGAGAAAAAGAATCTTTGCAGATGTAATTGAGGATCTTGAGATGAGATCATCTTGGATTATCCGAGAGAGATAGAGGAGAATATACAGAGACAGACAGAGGAGAATACACAGAAGAACAAGGAAGTAATGTGGCCATAGATGCAGACATTGGTGTGATACAGCAAGTTGTGATGCAGCATTGATGTTATGCCAAGGAATGTTAACCACCACCAGAAGCTTAAAAAGGCAAAGAATGAAATCTTCCCTAGAAGTCTTTGGAGGGGATTTGGCCCTGCTCACAATTTGAGTTTGGACTTCTGGCCTCCAGAATGGTGAGACAATAAAGTCTTACTGCTTTAAACCACTACGTTTGTGGTAATGTGTTACAGTAGAAACAAATTTGTGGCAATTTGTCACCCTATGAAACAAATACACTAAACTCATTAATACTCACAGTGTCAAGGGGGAAACTCAGCTGGGCCTAGAGTCCCCTTGTCTCTGAATGGTCCAGCAATATTTGCTTTTCCATCTCCATAGAAGCGTCTTCTCTCCTCTGTAGCCCCAAACCACTATCTCCAACATCTTTTGTCTTCAGTTGAGAATGGCATTTGAGATGAGGATTTTGTCCTTTTTGGTGAGTTACACAGTTTTCCTGGTCTGTACTACGTATACATGTTATTAAAATTTGGTTTGTTTTTTTCCTATTAATTTATATTATGTCAATTATATTCTTAGATCAGTCAGAGGAACTTAGAAGAGTAGAGGAAATTTTCTGCCTCCCTAGGATAAAAAACAAATTGAGGCAACACATTTCTCACTGAGGAATACTGATATGGTTCATATACTGGATACCATGACATGTTGCTAACTTTGACTAGAGCTGGAGCAGATGGGGGATATGAGATGGGTTCAGGCATGGTGTAAGGAGCCTACTGCTTCAGTTCAGTTCAGTCGCTCAGTAGTGTCCAACTCTTTGCAACCCCATGAATCATAGCACGCCAGGCCTCCCTGTCCATCACCAACTCCCAGAGTTCACCCAAACTCATATGCATCGAGTCGGTGATGCCATCCAGCCATCTCATCCTCTGTCGTCCCCTTCTCCTCCTACCCCCAATCCCTCCCAGCGTCAGAGTCTTTACCAATGAGTCAACTCTTCGCATGAGGTGGCCAAAGTATTGGAGTTTCAGCTTTAGCATCGGTCCTTCCAATGAACACCCAGGATGGACTGGTTGGATCTCCTTGCAGTCCATGGGACTCTCAAGAGTCTTCTCCAGCACCACAGTTCAAAAGCATCAATTTTTCGGTGATCAACTTTCTTCACAGTTCAACTCTCACATCCATATGTGACCACTGGAAAAACCATAGTCTTGACTAGATGGACCTTTGTTGACAAAGTAATGTCTCTGCTTTTTAATATGCTGTCTAGGTTGGTCATAACTTTCCTTCTAAGGAGTAAGCATCTTTTAATTTCATGGCTGCAATCAGCATCTGCAGTGATTTTGGAGCCCAAAAAAATAAAGTCTGACACTGTTTCCACTATTTCCCCATCTATTTCCCATTCTACAAATTAGTAGACCTTACATTAAAGTAGAAGTCTCAGTGGTAGCTAAAGATAGTGACGGATTTATGGAAAGTGCCAGCAGGTGAATCACAGTGTAGGCAGTTGGGATGATGGAACAAAGTCAGGCCATCTACAGTAAAGAATTATATACTTTTTGAAAAACAGTTCCTGGTGGACTATTGAGCCCTGGTAAAGGTGAAACGCTTGACAATAGAACACCAAGTGGGCACACCTAAGGAACCTCCTATCATGAGCTGTATTCTATCAGTATTAGGTCCACTTCATCATGAAGTCAGTCAGACAGACCCAGCAACCATCATTGTAGCATGGAAGTGGTACATCTGGGATCTAACTCACACAAACCTAAAGCACATTAATAAGACACTAGAGCAAGCATCCCACAATCCTGTATCCCCCGCCATACTTGGACTAGTGCTGCTCCCTCAACTCACACTGACGGTGAGAGGAGGAGGATCCAATACAAACAAATGAAAGAACGGGAAACAGCCTGAGCTTGGTTTAAATGATTGAGACTGTTTTGCCACTGTATTTATGGATGACATAATGCGATACTGGGATTTCCTTGAAACTAATCAGGAGTAGACAGCATAGAGTAATGAAGACTGGTTGTAGATTGATAATTGTTAAAATTGTATGATGAATGTGTGGAAATTTATTATATCACTCATTATTTATGTTTGGCATTTTCCATAATAAACATTTTTGAAGTAAATTGGGCTTCCCTGGTGGCTCAAATGGTAAAGAATCTGTCTGGGTTTGATCCCTGGGTCAGGAAGATCCCCTAGAGGAGGGAATGGATTCCCACTCCAGTATTCTTGCCTGGAGAATTCCATGGACAGAGGAGCTTGGTGGGCTGCAGTCCTTGGGGTAGCAAAGAGTCAGACATGACTGAGCAACTAACACTTTCTCATATTTTCATAGACAAGAAAATAAGGAAGTCCTCGGTAAGCACCACAGTATTGAATCTTCATTACAAAATATAATTTCTTGGAATGATATTCCATATTTTTCCATCACCAAGCCAATTAGCCGACCAAGAAATTTACAGTGACGAATAGCAGTGGATTGGAGTGTTATGGTATTCAAAGTATTATTTTGTATGTAAGGGGCCGTTTTGTGCCTATCACATTGGCCAGATGCCAAATGCTGAACTAAACTATAAAAAGAATAATGTCTTTATATTCAAAATCAAGAGCCCACAATATATTTATTGTCCTATTTACAAAATGTTCAGTTTGCAGTCCAGTGTCTTTTGCATCTTCATTGAATTCAGTTCATTCAGTTCCACATAAATAGAATTATAGCATTTTAAAACTTAATCGAAAGATCATTTACTCTAACTCTTGTGTTTTACAAATAAGGAAACAGGATCTTTTGACATTCCCAAAATATAATAGACTGAGCTGAGACTAAAACCCAGAACTTCTGCCTGCAACGCAGTGTTTCTTCTACTACCCACTCTAAAAACATAAGATAATGTCCCTTTCAAAAAAATTCATCCTGATTGCAGCTAATATTAACTTTCCAATGAATACTGAAGAAAGCTTTCTCACACGCCTTTTTAATAACTCCATCTCCTCCACTACCCTAATAGACAATGAATGTCTTAAAGGAGACTTTGTATCTGATATTGTCAACCTTGATTAAGCTTGGGAATCAATTAACCTGAATTACTCCAGATCTATCACAGTACCTGATATATTATTGTAACAGGTAGTTATTAGATGCTCAATGGAGAGTAAAGGATGTGGCAGACCAACATGTCAACAACGGCAAAGCTTCATCTGAGAGCAAAATGATTGTCACTTTTTGTCAATAAGATGACAGAGGTGATGTGATATATTTCTAAGGCATGCGTGTGTGTTGAGTCCACTCAGTTAATCTGACTCTCTGCAATCCCATGGACTACGGCCCTCCAGACTCCTCTATCCATGGAATTCTCCAGGCAAGAATATTGAAGTGGGTAGCCATTTCCTACTTCACGGGGTCTTCCCAACCCAGGGATCAAACTCAGTTCTCCCACATTGCAGGCAGATTCTTTACCTCTGAGCCACCACGGGAGATACAGACACAAATAGGTTTGAAGCACTATCTTCAGTGTGAATCTTTTCTTTGTTTTGTGAAATGAAACAAAACTCATTTCCAACAATTCAAGTTGGTATGCTGCTGCTGCTGCTAAGTCGCGTCAGTCGTGTCCGACTCTGTGCGACCCCATAGACGGCAGCCCACCAGGCTCCCCCGTCCCTGGGATTCTCCAGGCAAGAACACTGGAGTGGGTTGCCATTTCCTTCGCCAGTGCATGAAAGTGAAGAAAGTGAAGTCGCTCAGTCGCGTACGACTCAGCGACCCCATGGACTGCAGCCTTCCAGGCTTCTCCGCCCATGGGATTTTCCAGGCAAGAGTACTGGAGTCGGGTGCCATTGCCTTCTCCCAAGTTGGTATAAGCGGCATATAAAGTGTTTCTTGATTTATGTACGAATCATAAAAACCCAATATAAAGTTTTATTTAATCTAAGTAATGAAGAAAAATTGATATAATCTAACAAAATGTATTAAAGTTTTATAGTTCATAATTAGAATATATGAATATTAGAATATGCTAAAACCCCATCACTATTTCTCCAAAATAATTTAAAATTCATTTTAGAGAGTAAAACTAATTTTTAAGTGTCAAAGAAATTAAAAAATTGAATAAATTCACTTTCTTGCCTGAAACAATCTACAAAACAATTTTTAAAACTTAATAATTATTTCTTATAAATAAATTGTCTGTTGCATTTTATTTGTAAGGGGAATTCATTTTTTGCTTCTATGCACAGAATCTCTAATACTGTAGGAAGGTTCTTTGAATAGGAACACTTTCACTTGAATCCAATAGAAACATTTTACTGCTCTGGATAAATGAGTTACAGCAAATTAAATAGCTGATTCTTGTGTTTATGAGGGCTTCTTAGTGCACCCTTGTGGTCAAGTAATGAGTTACAAATGCAATGTTAAAAATTCCAGAGCATAAAGTCAGATGTAAAAGAAGCAACTGTGAGTCGTCTGTTTTGTACTTTCAGAAAGCACCAGCCATTGTCCTATCTGGCAAATTGGGGTGGGGGAATGAAGGTTTAGTATAAGTTTTGTTTTTTGAAAAAGAAACACGAGATAAATGATTTGAATAAGAAAGCTTAGGACAAAAAGATTATCTCAAATTGTTTGTAAGAAGGCCATTGAAAATAATGTTGAATAATATCAACACTGAACAGTATCAGTGGATTCACTTACAGTCTGCTTGTTCAAGCGTCTGTGTTCTGTCATAGGAGAAATAGTGTTTGGACAATGCTTTCTAGTTTTTCAATTTTTCAAATCTAGTCAAAAGTCTTACCTACTTTTTTTTTTTAGCTGAACACAAGAATGTCTTGTCCTAGACAGAAATGGATGTTTTGTTCACATCAACTGATATACCAAGTGAGATATAACAGAGTTTTTACTTTAAAAAAAAAAAACAATCAAAAGAGCACTGTATTTACTTTTGAAAATAAGACAACAAAAAAAAAAACATTTGCAGGTTGGATAGCAAGTTTGAGATTTCTGAAAAATTAACTTTCTACAAAAGTATTATATTGCATTTCTACATATATGGGTATCAGAATGAAAAGAATTTGTCTGGGATATGTAAATTTATATAATAGAAAAATAAAGCCTAAAGCATTTCTATTTCTCCTGATAATTTCTAAGAGACTTTTGGTTAACTCAGATAACTGCATATTAAAAAGAATTTCATGCAAAGGTAAACTAAGCAATATACAGAATATTTATATCAGTGTGTAGATGCACTATAAATCGCTTCAGTTATGTCCAACTCTCTGTGACTCTATGGACTATAGCCCACAAGGCTCCTTTGTTTGTGGGATTCTCCAGGCAAGAATATTGGAGTGGGTTGCATGTCCTTGTTTGTAATAGGGGCTTCCCAGGTGTCCTAGTGGTAAAGAATCCACCTGCCAACACAGGATATGCCTGAGACAAGGGTTTGATCTCTGGGCCAGGAAAATCCACTGTACAGGGCATGGCAATTCATGTCAGTTTTCTTGCCTGGAGAATGTCACAGACAGAGAAGCCTGGAGGGCCTCAATCCATAGGGTCACAAAGAGTTGGACAAGACTGAAGTGACTTAGCACGAAGTGTTTGTAATAGCAAATTTGTAAACAATCAAATGGATGACTAAATTATTGTATATTCACAAAATGCAATGATGTCAAATAATGTATAAATGTTACATGCAACAACACTAATGAACATAAACAATTTAAATCTAAGTGGGAAAAATAAGTTCAAGAAGATAAAATGTGGCATAACTTATTTTTATAAAATTAAAAAATGAAAACAAAACAATCTACCTGTTGAATATGTCTCCAATTCAGTTCAGTCACTTAGTCATGTCTGAATCTTTGCGACTCCATGGACTGCCGCACACCAGGCTTCCCTGTCCATCACTAACTCCCAGAACTTGCTCAAACTCATGTACATTGAGTCGGTGATGCCATCTAATCATCTCATACTCTGTCATCCCCTTTTCCTCCTGCCTTCAATCTTTCCCAGCATCAGGGTCTTTACAAATGAGTCAGTTCTTTGCATCAGGTGGCCAAAGTATTGGAGGTTCAGCTTCAGCATCAGTCCTTCCAACGAATATCCAGGACTGATTTCCTTTAGGACGGACTGGTTGGGTCTCCTTGCAGTCCAAGGGACTCTCAAGAGTCTTCTCCAACACCACAGTTCAAAAGCATCAATTCTTCGGTGCTCAGCTTTCTTTATATCTTAGCAATGACTAAGATATAGCTTTCAAAGCAACATAATATCCATATATGATCCAAGATAAAAGCAACTAGTAGGTGGTCCATCTAGTCAAGGCTATGGTTTTTCCAGTGGTCATGTATGGATGTGAGAGTTGGACTATGAAGAAAGCTGAGCACCAAAGAATTTATGCTTTTGAACTGTGGTGTTGGAGAAGACTCTTGAGGGTCCCTTGGACTGCAAGGAGATCCAACCAGTTCATCCTAAAGGAGATCAATCCTGGGTGTTCATTGGAAGGACTGATGCTAAAGCTGAAAGTCCAATACTTTGGCCACCTCATGTGAAGAGTTGACTCATTGGAAAAGACTCTGATGCTGGGAGGGATTGAGGGCAGGAGGAGAAGGGGACGACAGAGAATGAGATGGCTGGATGGCATCACCGACTCGGTGGGCATGAGTTTGAGTGAACTCTGGGAGCTGATGATGGACAGGGAGGCCTGGCGTGCTGTGATTCATGGGGTTGCAAAAAGTCGGACACGACTGAACAACCGAACTGAACTGAGTAGGTGGTGAGACTCAGGTTGGGGGCAGAAATAATAAAAACCACATCATTAGATGTTTTATTTCCTGAATTGTTAGGTTAATTAATATCAGTAACACTGCTTCTCTTAAACTAAACGAATATAAAAAAACAAACTAACAAATAAGATATGCAAGAGCTACTGAAGAGAAAGAATGATAAAATAAAGACTAATATTAGTTCAAGTCTATGCTCCTGGAATACAGACTTAGAAACACTAGGATACAAAGGAGGACAAATGTTAATTAATACATAGGTTTCTACAAAGTACAGAAAACATCATAGGTATGTAGTATAGTTGAGCATTACAATGTTCTAAAATTTTGTAGTTCATCTCTGAATCAATAAGTCGCCTTCTAGTGATCTATTCACATATAGGTAAATAAGGGCAGAGACCACATGTCTGTTGTTAATCCTTATGTGCCCCCAAAATCAAGCACAGTGCTCTGCACATAGCTCCACATAGTAAATATTTTATAACAAATGGAATGTGATACAAATATTAACCCAGTCTACATTCAAGAAGGCCCTAAAATTAAAAGGGAAAAATATTTTCCAAAAAATATCATTGTACACACACTTTAAAATCACTTACATGAAAAAAGACCTTGAAACACATTCCAAAGTATATGACAATAATTGATAATTTTATGAGAATATTAAGTGGAAGATCTTTATCTAAAGTAGAGAAACAAAAATTTTCCGTTTATTTTCACTGTTTATTATTTGAAAATTTTAAATGCCATCTTTTCTTTCTAGTCAAATAATTTCTGCTTGATGGTTTGTAATAAAACTAGGAATTCTGCCCACCAGCAGTCAAGACAAATAGCCTTTGCCTCATTAGAGAATCTGGTGTGTTATGAGAAGAAGCCAAGGCGAGAAGAAACTGGAACATGAGATAGGCCATGGAAATTGCAAAGGATTTAAGAAGATGCCAGCTGGCCTGAAGGAGAAGTAGAAGAGCCTTTCCTGGAATAAAATTCAATGGTTATGCCAACCTAGAATTGGGTGAAATAGGGCACTAAGCAGAAAGTCCTGGTTAAAGGCCAGACAACTTATTAGGAAAGATGAGAAAGGGAGCAGGTGGATAAACTCCATTGCAAACTCAAGTGTTAAAAACAGCCCAACTCATAGCTATTCAGTAGAAATGGAAAGATCTTGAGAATATAAATATTAGTAACTTAATTTTTTTAGAATTCATTTAATTTGAAAACCAAAATGTCACAGACATACAGGATTAATCTCTATTTTCAACATATCCTCCCTATAGCAAATTCAAAAAACAACATGCTCAAGGAAATATTTGTTATGTGCCTGTTAGGTGCTGGTACTTGAGTTAAACCTGAAGAAAGTGTACTTCAAATGAAGAAATAGAGGATGACCAGAGTATAGCTAGGAGAAGTGTATAAGGAGGTGTGAACATCTAAAGATCCAAGACTATCTCATACATGTGAAGAACTCTGGGTTAAGTGTAGCTGCAGTATAGAGTATAAAAAGAAGAAATGGAAGATATTGGATTGAAATTATTTGGGCCAAATTTAGACAAAAGGCCTCTAAATAATATTAGGCTTTTACTAGATTTTATTTTTCATGCTAAATGCTATGAGAAGCCATGAAGTGTTTTAGCCAAGTTCTTAAACTAAGCATTAAAGAAGAATTACTTTGGTTACAGCAAAAGGAATTTATTAGAAGATAGTGAAAGTAAAGGAAGGGAGAGAAATAGAAAACATTAAAGATGTCTAGGTAAAACAGAATAGCGCTACTCCTTCTGGCCAAGAAGGTGTAGCAGGGACTGAATTTACCTTCCTACTTGAAGCAACTAAAGAATGGAATGGAAATATATGAAACATTTCCAGTATATTACACGAAGGACAGTAATTGCTGAGATATGAAGTTCACAGAGGTGAGTTAGATCTACTACTATCAGACATAACTGAGTGACTGAACTGAACTATCAAAGCTTACTGCCTTAAAACAACTGCAATACTTTGGCCACCTCATGTGATGAGTTGACTCACTGGAAAAGACTCTGAAGCTGGGAAAGTTTGGGGGAGGGAGGAGAAGGGGACGACTGAGAATGAGATGGCTGGATGGCATCACCTACTCTATGCACATGAGTTTGAGTGAACTCCGGGAGTTGGTGATGGACAGGGAGGCCTGACATGCTGTGATTCATGGGGTCACGGAGAGTCGGACATGACTGAGCGACTGAACTGAACTGAACTGAACTGCAGGAGGGTAGTTACAATGGAGGAAACTAACAGAGTCTCCGGGCAGAGAAAACAGAGCTGCAAATCCAGAAAAAGCAAAGTAACAGGCGTCAAAGGAAAAAGTATCACTTAAAATAGAGCTTCACAGAGATTGGACTCCAGAGTAATATGGGTGGTTCCCCTCTAGGATGTAGGCAAGTACTTACTGGTACATTAATGTGAGTAAATAAAGGGATTTGATTTAGGTCATATCTGAATGGTCTAGTGGTTTTCCCTACTTTCTTCAATTTAAGTCTGAATTTCACAATAAGGAGTTCATGATCTGAGCCACAGTCAGCTCCTGGTCTTGTTTTTGCTAACTGTATAGAGCTTCTCCATCTTTGGCTGCAAAGAATATAATCAATCTGATTTCAGTGTTGACCATCTGGTAATGTCCATGTGTAGAGTCTTCTCTTGTGTTGTTGGAAGAGGGTATTTGCTATGACCAGTGCGTTCTCTTGGCAAAACTCTATTAGCCTTTGCCCTGCTTCATTCTGTACTCCAAGGCCAAATTTGCCTGTTACTCCAGGTGTTTCTTGACTTCCTACTTTTGCATTCCAGTCCCCTAAAATGAAAAGGACATCTTTTTTGGATGTTAGTTCTAAAAGGTCTTGTAAGTCTTCATAGAACCATTCAACTTCGGCTTCTTCAGCATTACTGGTTGGGGCATAGGCCTGGATTACTGTAATATTGAATGGTTTGCCTTGGAAACGAACAGAAAACATTCTGTCATTTTTAAGATTCCACCCAAGTACTGTATTTCGGACTCTTTTGTTGACCATGATGGCTACTCCATTTCTTCTAAGGGAATCCTGCCCACAGTAGTAGATATAATGGTCATCTGAGTTAAATTCACCCATTCCAGTCCATTTTAGTTCACTGATTCCTAGAATGTCGACGTTCACTCTTGCCATCTCCTGTCTGACCACTTCCAATTTGCCCTGATTCATGGACCTAACATTCCAGGTTCCTATGCAATATTGCTCTTTACAGCATCGGACCTTGCTTCTATCACCAGTCACATCCACGACTGGGTATTGGTTTTGCTTTTGCTCCATCCCTTCATTCCTTCTAGAGTTATTTCTCCACTGATCTCTAGCAGCATACTGGGCACCTACCGACCTGGGGAAATCCTCATTCAGTATCCTATCATTTTGCCTTTGATACTGTTCATGGGGTTCTCAAGTCAAGTATACTGAAGTGGTTTGCCATTCCCGTCTCCAGTGGACCACATTCGGCTGTGGTCCATGTGATCAGATCAACTAGTTTCCTGTGATTATGATTTCAGTGTGTCTGCCCTCTGATGCCCCCTCACGATACCTACCATCTTATTTGGGTTTCTCTTACCTTGGGCATGGGATATCTCTTCACAGCTGCTCCAGCAAAGCGCAGCCACTGCACCTTACCTTGGACGAGAGGTATCTCCTCAAGGCCACCCCTCCTGACCTTGAGCATGGAGTAGTTCCAAATAGGAAAAGGAGTACATCAAGGCTGTATATTGTCACCTTGCTTATTTAACTTATATGCAGAGTACATCATGAGGAATGCTGGGCTGGAAGAAGCACAAGCTGGAATCAAGATTGCTGGGAGAAATATTAATAACCTCAGATATGCAAATGACACCACCCTTATGGCAGAAAGTGAAGAGGAACTCAAAAGCCTCTTGATGAAAGTGAAAGAGGAGAGTGAAAAGGTTGGCTTGAAGCTCAACCTTCAGAAAACAAAGATCATGGCATCTGGTCCCATCACTTCATGGGAAATAGATGGAAAAACAGTGGAAGCAGTGTCAGACTTTATTTTTTGGGGCTCCAAAATCACTGCTGATGCTGATTGCAGCCATGAAATTAAAAGACGCTTACTCTTTGGAAGGAAAGTTATGACCAACCTAGATAGTATATTAAAAAGCAGAGACATTACTTTGCCAACCAAGGTCTATCTAGTCAAGGCTATGGTTTTTCCCGTGGTCATGTATGGATGTGAGAGTTGGACTGTGAAGAAAGTTGATCGCCGAAGAATTGATGCTTTTGCACTGTGGTGTTGGAGAAGACTCTTGAGAGTGCCTTGGACTGCAAGGAGATCCAACCAGTCCATTCTAAGGGAGATCAATCCTGTGTGTTCATTGGAAGGACTGATGCTAAAGCTGAAACTGCAGTACTTTGGCCACCTCATGCGACGAGTTGACTCACTGGAAAAGACTCTGATGCTGGGAAGGATTGGGGGCAGGAGGAGAAGGGGACAACAGAGCATGAGATGGCTGGATGGCATCACCTACTCTATGGACATGAGTTTGAGTGAGCTCTGGGAGTTGGTGATGGACAGGGAGGCCTGGCATGCTGTGATTCATGGGGTTGCAAAGAGTCAGACACGACTGAGCGACTGAACTGAACTGAACTGAAATAAAGGGAGAAGTTATCTAGTTTCACCCAAAACCAGAAATAGTGCTTGCTCCCACTAGCCAGATTATGGCTAGAGAAACTTCATATTTCAAGGTGAGCTGTGTATTCAGCAGGGTCAGTAATGAAGTAAAATTAGGCTTAAATTAAATGGTGCACTTGTCCTGAAAATCAAATTTTAAAAACAGGACCAGAACGAATCATACTATTTCCAAGTATTAACATCTTATTTGCCTTGAGAATAAAGATCAAGAATATTTCTAGAAATATAAAAGTGTATAGCACCAAAGAAGTAAAATTGCTATTTCTTGCCATTTGATTACAAAAAAAAAAAAAATCACTGCAGATGCTGATTGCAGCCATGAAATTAAAAGACGCTTACTCCTTGGAAGGAAAGTTATGACCAACCTAGATAGCATATTAAAAATAGAGATATTACTTTGTCAACAAAGATCCATCTAGTCAAGGCTATGGTTTTCCCCGTGGTCATGTATGGATGTGAGAGTTGGACTGTGAAGAAAGCTGATCGCCGAAGAATTGATGCTTTTGAACTGTGGTGCTGGAGGAGACTCTTGAGAGTCCCGTGGACTGCAAGGAGATCCAACCAGTCCATTCTAAAGGAGATCAGTCCTGGGTGTTCATTGGAAGGACTGATGTTGAAGCTGAAACTCCAATACTTTGGCCACCTCATGCGACGAGTTGACTCATTGGAAAAGACTCTGATGCTGGGAAAGGTTGGGGGCGGGAGGAGAAGGGGACGACAGAGAATGAGATGGCTGGATTGCATCACCAACTCAATGGAGGTGAGTTTGAGTGAACTCCGGGAGTTGGTGATGGACAGGGAGGCCTGGCGTGCTGTGATTCATGGGGTCGCAAAGAGTCGGACACGACTGAGCAACTGGACTGAACTGAACTGAACTGATGAAGGAAATTAAAGATAATACAAATGGAAAGACATCATATTCACGTACTAGAAGAATTAAATATTGTTAAAACGACCATACATCCCAAGGCAATCTATGTATTCAGTGCAATCCCTATCAAAGTACCAAGGGCATTTTTCACAGAGCTAGAAAAAAATAATTCTAAAATTTGTTTGAAAACACAAAAGACCCTTAATATAATCAAAACAGCTTTGAGAAAGAAGATCAAATTTGAGGTATCATGTTACCTGATCAAACTAGGCTACATTAATAAAAGCAGTATGGTACTTGCACAAAAACAGACACACAGATCAGTGGAACAGAATAGAGCACAGAAATGAACCTACACTTACACGGGCAATTAATAAAGGAGGTAAGAAAATACAACAGGGATAAGACAACCTTTACAATAGTGTGGGGAAAACTGAACAGCCATATACAAAAGAATGCGACTGGACTACTGTCTCATACCATACACAAAAATAAATTCAAAATGGATGAAAGACACATGTAAGACGTGAAAGCATAAAACTTCTAGAAGAAAACATAGGCCATACTCTCTTTGACATTGGTCTTAGTAATATTTTTTGGATATGTCTCCTCAGGCAAGAGAAAGAAAAGCAAAAATAAACAGGACTACATTAAACAGAAAAGCTTCTTTTTGTATAGTGAAGGAAACTATCACCAAAACAAAAACACCACGTACTGAACGGGAGAAGATATTCGCAAAAAATATAACTGACAAAAAGTTAACATTCAAATTATACGAAGAACTCATACAATTCAATGTGAAAAAAGCAAACAAACTGATTTAAAAATGGGCAGAGGATCTGAATAGAAATTTTTCCGAAGAACACATACAGATAACCAACAGGCATGTAGAAAGATGCTAAAAGTCATTAATCGTCTAGGAAATGCAAATCAAAACCACAATGAGATATCATCTCACACCTGTCAGAGTGGCTATTATCCAAAAGACCACAAATAATACGTGTTAGCCAGGATGCGGCGAAAAGAGAACTAAACGTGCACTATTGGTGGGAATATAAGTTGCCGGCACCAGGGAAAACAGTATGGAGATTACTCAGAAAATTAAAAAGATCCAACTACCATATGATGCAACCATTACACTCCTGGGTATTTATCCAAAGTAAACAAAAACACTAATTAGAAAGATGTATGCACCACTATGTTCATAGCAGAATTATTTACAATAACCAAAGTATGGGAGAAGCCCAAGTATTCATCAATAGCTGAATGGATAAACAAGATGTGGTTTTACACACACACACACACACACTAGAATATTACTCAGTCACAAAATGGAGTGAAATGTTGTGCAGCAAATGGATGACCTAGAGGGCATTATGCTAAGAAACATAAGTTAGAGAAAGACAAATACTGTATGTTTCCACCTACATGTGGAATCTTAGAAAAACCAAACAAATGAACAAACCCAATAAAACCATAACAGAATTATAGATACAGAGAACAAACAGGCAGTTACAAAGAGAGATTGGGGGAAGAGAAGAAATAGGAGACGGAGATTAAGAGATACAAACTTCCAGTTGCAAAATAGATAAGTCACAGGTATGAAATGTATGGGGATTGGTCACCTATCATAACTAGACTTATCATAGTGATCATTTTGAAATGTATGGGGAAAATCACTATGCTGTTCAAAGTGTTAATATTAATCATTCAGTTCAGTTCAGTTCGGTTCAGTCGCTCAGTCGTGTCCGACTCTCTGCGACCCCATGAATCACAGCACGCCAGGCCTCCCTTAATAATAATCATTCAGTCACATCCAACTCCTTGCAACCCCATGGAGTGTAGCCCATCAGGCTACTCTGTTCATGGGACTCTTCAGGCAAGAATACTGGAGTAGGTAGCCATTCCCTTCTCTGTGTTGTTCAAAAAAGAACTAACAAAGTGTTGTAGGTCAATTATACTTCCAACATTCAAACAAACTCAGAAACTAGGGAAAAGGTCAGATTTGTGGTTACCAGAGGCCAGGGATGTGACAAGGGGGATTGGATGAAGGTAGTCAAAAAGTACTACAAACTACCAGTTACAAGATGAATAAGTACTGTACAATATGAGAAATATAATCAACATTTCTGTAAGTTGTATGTGAAAGTTGTTAAGATAATAAATCCTGAGTTCTTATCAAACAGGTTTTTTTGTCTTTAAATTTTGTTTCTATGTAAGATAATGGATATTCACTAAGCTTATTGTGACAGTCATTTCATGACATATATAAGTTAAATCGTTAAGTTGTATACCTTAAATTTATACAATATTGTATGTCCATTATATCTCAATAAAACTTGAAAAAATTAATTAATTAAAAAGTTGCTGTCCTGTGTTCAGTCATGTCCTACTCTTTGAGACCCCGTGGACTGCAGACTGCCAGGCTCCTCTGTCCATGGAATTTTCCAGGCAAGGATAGATACTGGAGCAGGTTGTCATTTTCTATTCCAGGGTATCTTCCCAAACCAGGGATTGAACCCACATCTCCTGCGTTGGCAGGAGGATTCTTTACCATTAAGCCACCTGGGAAACCCAATTAAAATGTAGAGACATATAAAAATATCTATATTGCAGTGTATTAAAATTAGGCAGTGTGATTCCTCTAGCTTTATTCTTTATTCAAAACTGCTTGGACTATTTTCTATTCTATTCCTTTCCCTTTCCATACCTACTTTAAAATATATTTGTCTAACATTTTGTGCCACAGACAGCAAATACTAACAGATGAGTCATGCCAGGACTCTCCTTATAACATTTCTGCTGTCCTTTGGGGAGGAACAGGGCTGTTTGTAGGCTTCCCTGGTGGCTCATGTGGTAGAGAACCTGCCTGGCAATACAGGCCATGCAAGAGATGCAGTTTCCATCCCTGGGTCTGAAAGATCCCCTGTAATAGGAAATGGCAACCCCCTCCAGTATTCTTGCCTGGAGAATCCCAAGGAAAAAGGAACCTGGTGGGCTCTAGTCCGTGGGGCCACAAGAGTCGGACACGGCTTAGCAATTAAACCACCACTACCACTAGGTAGGTTTTTAAGTCCTTTGATGTTGAAAACAGGTATCCCTTGGTATATAAAAGTCTTCCCCTCCAAAAGTTAGTGGCCTTTAAGGTACATTTCCTGACATTTATGTCCCGTTTACACCGACAGCCATCCACCTATCCATCTATCTTACTATCTATAAGGTCATGCCAGCCTCAGAAACAAAGTATTGCTAAGTGTTTCCTTCTCTTTTGCTTACTGGAAGAAATTATGTAAAACTGATCTTAACTATTCTTTAAATAATATATATATATATATATATATATATATAGTTGTCTTAGTCTACAAAAAAGATCTTCTTGACAATTTGATAAGAATTGTGTTAAATTTATATATCAGTTTGTGGATAATTGACATCTTTATTATGGTGAGTTTTCTAATCCATGAACATTTCTTCCCTCTAGAGTTATTTAAATCTATATTTCTTTTGTCATAGTTCTATAGTTTTTAGCATACAGACACATTAATGGATTTTCAAGTGCTGAACTAGCCTTGCATAGCTGGAATAAAATCCACTTGATCATTAGACATAGCTTTTTAAATACACAGCTGTATTTGCTATTATTTTGTTGATGATTTTTGTGCCTATGTTCATGAGGAAGTAGTTCACTTTTTTGTACAGTCTTCATCTGGCTTTGGTAGCAGGGTCATGCCAGCCTCAAAAACAAAATATTGGTAAGTGTTTCCTTCTTTTTTGTTTTCTGGAAGAAATTATGTAAAACTGATCTTAATTATTCTTTAAATACTTGGTGGAATTCATCAGAGAAACCACCGGGGAGTGTATTTTGTAGAAGCTTTCAAATAAAAGGTTAATTTTTCTAATATTTACCAAAGAATTCAGATTATCTATTTCATCTTGAGTTTTTGTGACTGGCAGTATTTGATGACTTGGTCTAATTAACTCTCATTTGCCAAAAGGCAATGGCAAGCCACTCCAGTACTCTTGCCTAGAAAATCCCATGGATGGAGGAGCCTGGTAGGCTGCAGTCCGTGGGGTCGCTAAGGGTCGGACATGACTGAGCGACTTCACTTTCACTTTTCACTTTCACATATTGGAGAAGGAAATGGCAACCCGCTCCTGTGTTCTTGCCTGGAGAATCCCAGGCACAGGGGAGCCTGGTGGGCTTCCGTCTATGGGGTCACACAGAGTCCGACACAACTGAAGTGACTTAGCAGCAGCATATCCTGGTTTGGATAATGTACTTTGTAAGATGCCACTACTGACAGAAGCTGGAGGATGATTACAGGGACACCCCTCTGTAATTATTTTCACAACTTCTAGTGAAATAAATGAAAAACTGAATAAAAAGAAATACATGTACTTTTAAGAGGAATTGTTAACAATTTGTTAAATTGTACAAATTAATTCAACTATTTATTACTAAGAAATTCTACCATGTGATTCTTAGTTTGTTGCTTATTTCTTTGATAGCATCCCTTTGTGGTTGAAATGGCAAAAAAATAAAAGTAGCAAAATAAGTCAGTCTTCTCCAACCTTAATTTAGTAGGAGAAAAACCTCTAAAAGCTGCTGTCTGTACTCACTTCTCTTAGGTAGTATACCATACAATTGTGATAGGTAAGCTTTTCAAATTGGAAGAAGTATTTTAGGATATACTGATATTTCAATTGATAGGGATTTATTTTCATTATAACCAGTATTACTGAGATTTAACAGACTGTGAATTTTTTAATGGAGAGATATTTAATTATGAGTCATCAACCTCTCTCCTACATGCCTAAGCAGGAAATAAGCGCCCCTCAACTTCTTCTCCAAGATTTTTTTTCTGAAGGTGCTCAAAGAAATGTTTTGATTGTGCTTAAAAACCAGTCTGTCAGCTGCAGTCACCATGTCACATTTATACTCATCTTTAGCTCTCCTTTTGGGTTTATCTGAAACTCCAATACTTTGGCCACCTCATGCAACGAGTTGACTCACTGGAAAAGAGTCTGATGGGAGGAAGGATTGGGAGTGGGAGGAGACGGGGACGACAGAGAATGAGATGGCTGGATGGCATCACCAACTCGATGGACATGAGTTTGAGTGGACTCCGGGAGTTGGTGATGGACAGGAAGGCCTGGCATGCTGTGATTCATGGGGTCGCAAAGAGTCAGATACGACTGAGTGACTGAACTGAACTGAACTGACTGAAGTTCACACTCCCTGATTGAAGTTCTTGGAAAAAAGTCCCTGCTTCTAGTCACGAAAACTCCAATGCCCCATGCTGTTGGACTCTAAAGGACTGGAAAGATGCTGTATGCAATAAAGATGTAGAAATGCCTGTGAGAATAAACCCTGCTCTCCAGGGCCCCTGGAGGCACAGTATCTACACAAATAGTTCCGTCAAATTCACTTATCATTTCTTGTCTGAATACCACAGGTTCTTCAAGGAATGAAGGAAATTAAATCTCTTTGCAACCCCTGTTGTTGAGTTTAATTCTCTTTTAAAAGGTAATGGGCTCAAAAGTTAAATAACCAGTTTCTCTAGCCTCTTGCTCTTAAAAAATCTGTCTGTACCCTAACTAAAACTCTTCCCTCTTTTTCTATTTAGGAAAGGAAGATACTTCCAGATACGGACTATATTTGTGGTAAGTAGCATTAGAGAAAAGTGTCAGCATCATCTTTGTACCATCTTAGCTAGTAAAAAGCTTCCTGTACCAAAAGGATACATGGGAAAAAGGGAAAATGTGAACAGCAACAAGCCAGGTCTCCCAGACATTAAATACAGTAGTAATAGTTCTGGTAGAAAATTATCAGCAAACTTGGCTCATATGGTTTTATCAGAAGTGAGTATTTTGAGCCCAAGACTTAACCATTATGATGAGTCAGCAGCATTCTGGCCCTCCATCCAGTGTTCATGAGATTAAAGACTCTCTCAGTATGCCTGATATTCAAATGCCATAAGAGAAAGTCTGGAATTGTTAATTTAATGTCCTATTATCCCTGTCTGGCAGAACTCATCAGGCATCTGATCATTCATCCTTTGGTCAGAAACTTAGCCCTTGATGCAATTAGCTACAGAAAAACCTTTTAGACAGCACTCTAAAATGTTCCAAGAACATAATATTCAGTTCAGTTCAGTTCAGTTCAGTCGCTCAGTCGTGTCCGACTCTTTGTGACCCCATGAATCACAGCACACCAGGCCTCCCTGTCCATCACCAACTCCCGGAGTTCACTCAAACTCATGTCCATCGAGCTGGTGATGCCATCCAGCCATCTCATTCTCTGTTGTCCCCATCTCCTCCCGCCCCCAATCCCTCCCAGCATCAGAGTCTTTTCCAGTGAGTCAACTCGTCGCATGAGGTGTTCCTCTGCAATTGAAATCTTGGTAGTAGATGGTCATGTTCAATGTCTCAAGTATTTTCAATAAATAGAATAAGATTGTTAAGCCCACCCACTGCTGGCATAGGCTTTGGAGTCAGACAAACCAAAGTTTACCCTATGGGTGCCTCTTAACTAAAAATATAGGCCTGATATATTTTGCCATGTGAGTATTTGTTTGTGTCTCCCCTAAAGTTCCCATGTTGAAATTCTAATCCCTAATATGATGATATTAAGAGATACAACTTTGAGGAGTATTTAGTTTATGACAGTCAAGCCCTCAAGAATGCAGTTAGTGCCCTTATAAAAAGAGAACTGGAACCTTGCTTCCTCACTCTTTGCTCTGTATCATGTAAAAATACAAGAAGAATATAGCCATCTACAAGCCAGTAAGTGGGCCCTCACCGACATAGGATCTGTCAGTCCCATGATTGATAACTGTGAGAAATAAATGTTTTTGTTTAGCCATTCAGTCTGCAGTATTTTGTTAGAGCAACCCAAATTAAGACAACAGCTCACACATGACCAGCAATTGTGAATTAGTCAGTGAATGATAAGTAGGTTGTTAATAACAAGCTACTAGTATGTGCTACATTTTTAAAAAGGATACCAAAGTTAAATCATAAAAATAGACCTTTGGGGAGCACTTATATCAACAAGATTCAAAGCACTTGACATATATTAACCCATTCAATCTTCACAAGAAACTTATGAAGCAGTTATTATTATTAACACCACCTTGTAGATGATGAAACTGATTAACAAAGAGATCAAATAATTACTCCAATTATTGGTACACACAGCTGGCAAATGGCAGAGTCAGAATACGCTCTTGAGTTGCCTAACTGCAGACTTTGAGCTCATAACCAATGCACTAAGCCATCTTTCAAATAAATTTGGGAATGACTGCCAAGTATATTTCTTCAATAGAACATATTAGAGAAACTAATGAGGGAAACTACTGTGTTTAAATTTACTGAATCTGTAAGATGAGAAATAGCTTATATTTATTATTCTGCATGTATTAGACCATAAAACGTTTGTGTTTTCATAAATCATTTCATAGGATATTCTATGGTTTTGCTGTAGGACATGCTGCTCAAGGTATAAATATTCATTCCATAAAAATCAGTCTCATTATCTCTTTAGAGTTAATTCCCATTTATTAAATTGCTAAAATTTGAAAGTGGAGAAATTTTATACATGGCACCAGTACTGTGCCTTTACAATGTCTTTCACTTGAAGAATACATATGTCAGTTGACATAGAAACTAATAAGAGGTAAAATTCCAGGAAGCTAGCATTAGAGGTCTAATTGTTTATTCACTTGTTTGTTTCAGAGACAAAGATTCTGTGATTTGATCAAAGAGAGTGTGCCTAGATCAATGGGACTGGAATGAGTTCTCTCAACACCAGAAAGAACATAGGGAAGGGTCACAATATCCATATCCCAGAAGACAAAGGTAATAATGCTGGATACTGGGAGACAGAAGGAGAGAGTAAAGTTCCTTCAGAGTGACATATCTAAATATGAGATTAAGTTAAATTTTTATAACCAGTGTACCAAGCTGTTAGTGACTGTCTAATTTAGGACAGTAGGATAGATACTTACTTGTTTTTTTCTGCCAATGCTTATGAGTACATGAAAAGCATAAAATGTACTGTAGTGAAGACTTGAATGGATGTGTAAATTTGTATATGTGATCTGTGTTGCATGCAATCCTCAAATAGAATTTGTCATAGAGAATTAATCAGAATTTCTCATAGTTACCTTTAAGGAGTACAGTGGAGAACCGGGGCATAGTGCTTCTGTATTCTCAAGGGTTCTGGAATGGCACGCCTAAGTCTCACTTCAACTGAGGAGGAAACACAGACAATATGAACGTAAAGGGGGAAATGAATGATTCAGTTCAGTTCAGTTCAGTTGCTCAGTCGTGTCCGATTCTGCGAACCCATGAATCACAGCACACCAGGCCTCCCTGCCTATCACCAACTCCCGGAGTTCACTCAAACTCATGTCCATCAAGTGGGGGATGCCATCCAGCCATCTCATGCTCTGTCATCCCCTTCACCTCCCTCCCCCAATCCTTCCCAGCATCAGAGTCTTTTCCAGTGAGTCAACTCGTCGCATGAGGTGGCCCAAGTATTGGAGTTTCAGCTTTAGCATCACTCCTTCCAATGAACACCCAGTATTGATCTCCTTTAGAATAGACTGGTTGGATCTCCTTGCAGTCCAAGGGACTCTCAAGAGTCTCCTCCAACACCACAGTTCAAAAGCATCAATTCTTCGGCGATCAGCTTTCTTCATAGTCCAACTCTCACACCCATACATGACCACGGGAAAAACCATAGCCTTGACTAGACGGGCCTTGGTTGGCAAAGTAATGTCTCTGCTTTTTAACATGCTATCTAGTTTGGTCATAACTTTCCTTCCAAGGAGTAAGTACCTTTTAATTTCCTGGCTGCAATCAGCATCTGCAGTGACTTTGGAGCCCAAAAAATAAAGTCTGACACTATTTCCACTGTTTCCCCATCTATTTCCCATGAAGTGATGGAATCAGATGCCATGATCTTTGTTTTCTGAATGTTGAGCTTCAAGCCAACCTTTTCACTCTCCTCTTTCACTTTCATCAAGAGGCTTTTGAGTTCCTCTTCACTTTCTGCCATAAGGGTGGTGTCACCTGCATATCTGAGGTTATTGATATTTCTCCTGGCAATCTTGATTCCAGCTTGTGCTTCTTCCAGCCCAGCGTTCCTCATGATGTACTCTGCATATAAGTTAAATAAGCAAGGTGACAATATACAACCTTGATGTACTCATTTTCCTATTTGGAACCAGTCTGTTGTTCCATGTCCAGTTCTAACTGTTGCTTCCTGACCTGCATACAGGTTTCTCAAGAGGCAGGTCAGGTGGTCTGGTATTCCCAACTCTTTCAGAATTTTCCACAATTTATTTTCCTAGCTATTCTATAGATCTTCCCCTGAAATATCACTTATTCCTAAATTTTGTCAATGACATCTTTTATTGTCTATTAAGCACTAAATGGAAAGGTAAAGTCTACACCTCCCAGACTGCACTGTAGTCATGAATACCCAGATAACTAATTTTGATGTAATAAAATATAGTTGTAAACTACTATGTATAAAATAAATAAGCTACAAGGATATATTGTATAGCACAGGAAATATAGCCAATATTTTATAACTAAAAATGGAATATAATCTGTGAATCACTATATTGTACACCTGAAACCTATAATACTATATGTCAACCACACTGCAATAAAAATGTATAAAAAGTAATAATGCTATTTTGAACTCTTGAGGTATACACACAAGACGTATAGTTTCAGAATACAATCTTGTGTTTAACTATCTTTAGTCTCCTTTTCATGATCTCTTGCTCCCCCAGGAAATGCTTTCTCTCAATCACTGAACTCAGTAAAGTTTTTGTTTTCTCAGGTTGAAGGGAAACCCAAGGGAATGAAGCAAATTCAGAGCGACAAACTACAGATCTTCTTTCTCATTGATCAAAATTGTGGCAATATTTGTGACAATTTTTTTCAGTTGTTAAGATTGCTAGGTTGTTTGTTGGTATAAAATATGCAACTAAAATCAAGCAATATTTTTAAAGCTGGAAAATACTGATATGGGGCTAACATAATTCCTAATATTAGCATGGTTTTCATTAACATTATAAAATAAATCGTATATATATATTCATTAAGAGAGTATATACATTATCACTTTTAACATCTGTATAAAAATTAAATTGATCTTATGAACATGTGACTTCACTGAAGTCAGAGAAACTCTTACATCACTTTATTCTCTCAAATAGCAATACATTATATTGCAGATGCTAACTAAGCTTAATAAATATTTGTAGATTGAATAAATTAATGAATGATCAAAGTTAAATCTTTGTTGAGTCAAATGAACAATTTTTTTCTTTCACGTCTTCTACATTGACATAAGGTTTTTAATATTTATGTTTCTTTCTGAAAACAATTTCAACTGTAGCTTTCATATGTGACTTTTTCATATCTCTATATATTCATTTTTAAAAGTTCATATTCCATTGGAATTTTGTTTACTTAGTTCAGTTCAGTATCTTTCAGTCTTCAAAAGTACACTTTTATTGCTATAACACTGAACAAATCAAGTTCTCAACTCCTTATGTAGACTGCTCATCTTAAATCCTTCAGTTCAGTTCAGTCGCTCAGTCGTGTCCAACTCTCTGCGACCCCATGAATCACAGCACGCCAGGCCTCCCTGTCCATCACCAACTCCCGGAGTTCACTCAAACTCATGTCCATAGAGTTGGTGATGCCATCCAGCCATCTCATTCTCTGTCGTCCCCTTCTCCTCCTGCCCCCAACCTTTCCCAGCATCAGAGTCTTTTCCAGTGAGTCAACTCGTCGCATGAGGTGGCCAAAGTATTGCAGTGTCAGCTTTAGCATCAGTCCCTCCAATGAACACCCAGGATTGATATCCTTTAGAAAGGACTGGTTGGATCTCCTTGCAGTACAAGGGACTTTAGATTACATTTAACACTTATAAGTTTAAATTATTAACATTACTTTGAATTTGTAAAAGTTTTTCTAACTAGTAGCTCAGATATAGTTCATCCATCCATCTACAACATAGCATACAGAAAATAAAACTGTTTTAACAAGGAATAGTTTCTTCAGGCCAATCTTTTCTTGCCCTTCATAAAATATACTAAATAACTAAATTCAGAATAATATATAATTTACCAAAATAAGGTTCATGTGTTCATGCTCAGTCACTCAGTCATGTCTGACTCTGTAAGCCCAGGGACTGTAGCCCACCAGGTTCCTCTGTCCATAGGATTCCTCAGACGAGATAATGGAGTGAGTTTCCATTTCCTTCTCCAGAAAATATGGTTAAATTATATTTTTAATAAAAGAAAAAAATTCTATGGATTAATGACAAATATACAAAACCTTGTATTCCTATTTTTCATCATAGCATGTCACACATAATCAATTACAGGAAATGAAAGATCATTAGAAGGTACTGTACTATACTCAGATATATTTTAAACTTCCTATTATTAAACTATTAGACACATTTTTAAGTATAAACAAACATATGAGTGACAGATAATGGCACAGCCAGATAGAGATAGAAGCATAATTAAGAAGTAATTTATGATAAAGTTGATACTTCAAATCAATGAAAAAAGATTTTAAACAATGTGTTGAGAACTCACTAATCAGAATTAAAGAAATTAAATCATTTTCTTATTTCATAACTTACTATGATTTTTAGGAGTTCTGCTTCAGACCAAGGTAGAGTAACAAACAACTAGCTCTTTCACCATTAACGGTGAGAAAACTAGACAAAAATACATTAAACAATTGAAAGATAGGAAACAAATCAGTGAGACCTACATTGCCCTGGATTTCTGTCTGGAAGCACAGTCCACATCTAAGTTCATGGAGAAGATTCCAAAGAAAACACAATGATTTCACTGAGTTAAACAGTGAAAAGCTGGATTGAGGGCAGTTTGCTGCTGCTAAGTCACTTCAGTCGTGTCCGACTCTGTGTGACCCCATAGATGGTAGCCCACCAGGCTCCGCCGTCTCTGGGATTCTCCAGGCAAGAACACTGAGGGCAGTTTAGGTGACTGGAAATTACAAAGTAATAGTCTATAGAGGAGGGAGCTATACAGAAAAAGAGCTCCAGAAGTATACACTGTGATACATTTAATTGTTTGGCTGAGTATGTGACTATTTTTATATTAAAGACTTTGAAACACTGTTGGACAAAGTTTTAAAACATCTAAAGAAATGGAAAGAAAAGATGATGTTTCTGAAGATTTCAATGGTTGAGATAATTCTACATAAATGAAATAAAGTTTTAATACAATTCCAACAAACAAGCAGCGTTTTTGCAATAATTAGTAAGTTAATTCTAAAATTATTTAGAAATACAAATGACCACGAATAATTTCTAAAAAGAACAAAGTTGAAGAACATGCATTACTTGACTTCAAGATATATAATAAAGCTGAAGAAATCAAGACAATTTGTCAAATATCAATTAACCATACATGTGTAGGTCTATTTAACTATTACAATATCTCTTAGTCATAGTAACTTGTACTGCAAGGAGATCAAATCAGTAGGTCTCACTGATTTGTTTCCTATCTCTCATGAAAAGGACATCTTTTTTTGATGCTAGTTCTAGAAGACCTTGTAGGTCCTCATAGAAAGTTCAACTTCATCTTCTTTGGCATTAGTGGTTGGCGCATAGACTTAGTCCGTTGTTCCATGTCCAGTTCTAACTGCTGCTTCTTGACCTACATACAGATTTCTCAGGAGGCAGGTTAGGTGGTCTGGCATTTCCATTTCTTTAAGAATTTTCCATGGTTTGTTGTGATCCACAGAGTCAAAGGCTTTGGCATAGTCAATAAAGCAGAAACAGATGTTTTTCTGGAACTCTCTTGCTTTTTTGATGATCCAACGGATGTCGGCAATTTGATCTCTGGTTCTGCCTTTTCTAAATCCAGCTTGAACATCTGGAAGTTCTTGGTTCATGTAATGTTGAAGCCTGGTTTGGAGAATTTTGAGCATTACTTTACTAGCATGTGAGATGAGTGCAATTTTGCAGTATTTTGAGCATTCTTTGGCATTGCCTTTCTTTGGGATTGAAATGAAAACTGACCTTTTCCAGTCCTGTGGCCACTGCTGAGTTTTCCAAATTTGCCAACATATTGAGTGCAGCACTTTCACAGCATCATCTTTTAGGATTTGAAATAGCTCAACTGGGATTCCATCAACTCCACTAGCTTTGTTCGTAGTGATGCTTCCTAAGGCCCACCTAACTTCACATTCCAAGATGTCTGGCTCTAGGTGAGTGATCACACCATCTTGATTATCTGGGTTGTGAAGATCTTTTTTGTTCAGTTCTGTGTATTCTTGCCACCTATTCTTAATATCTTCTGCTTCTGTTAGGTCCATACCATTTCTGTCCTTTATAGAGCCCATCTTTGCATGCAATGTTCCCTTGGTATCTCTAATTTTCTTGAAGAGATCTCTAGTCTTTCCCATTCTGTTGTTTTCCTCTATTTCTTTGCACTGATCACTGAGGAAGGCTTTCTTATCTCTCCTTGCTATTCTTTGGAACTCTGCATTCAGATGGGTGTGTCTTTCCTTTTTTCCTTTGTTTTTCACTTGTCTTCTTTTCTCAGTTATTTGTAAGGCCTCCTCAGAGAAGCGTTTTGCCTTTTTGCATTTATTTTTCTAGGGGATGGTATGGATCACTGCCTCCTGTACAATGTTACACACCTCTGTCCATAGTTCTTCAGGTACACTGTCTGTCAGATATAATCCCTTGAATTTATTTGTCACTTCTACTGTATAATTGTAAGGGATTTAATTTAGGTCATACCTGAATGGTCTAGTGGTTTTCCCTACTTTCTTCAATTTAAGTCTGAATTTGGCAATAAGGATTTCATGATCTGAGACACAGTCAGCTCCTAATCTTGTTTTTGCTGACTGCTTAGCGCTTCTCCATCTTTGGCTGCAAAGAATAGAATCAATTTGATTTTGGTACTGACCATCTGGTGATGTCCATGTGTAGAGTCTTCTTTTGTGTTGTTGGAAGAGGGTGTTTGCTATGACCAGTGCATTCTCTTGGCAAAATTCTGTTAGCCTTTGCCCTGCCTCATTTTGTACTCCAAGGCCAAACTTGCCTGTTATTCCAGGTATCTCTTGACTTCCTACTTTTGCATTCCAGTCCCCTATGATGAAGAGGACATCTTTTTTTGGTGCTAGTTCTAGAAGGCCTTGTAGGTCCTCATAGAAAGTTCAACTTCATCTTCTTCAGCATTAGTGGTTGGCGCATAGACTTAGATTACTATGATATTGAATGGTTTGCTTGGAAACGAACAGAGATCATTCTGACATTTTTGAGATTGCACCCAAGTACTGCATTTCAGGGTCCTCTGTTGACTATGAGGGCTACTCCATTTATTCTAAGGAGTTCTTGCCCTTATATCTTGTAGTAGATATAATGGTCATTTGAATTAAATTCACCCATTCTGGTCAATTTTAGTTCACTGATTCCTAAAATGTTGATGTTCTCTCTTACCATCTTTTGTTTGACCACTTCCAATTGACCTTGACTCATGGACCTAACATTCCAAGTTCCTAGGCAATATTGTTCTTTACAGCATTGGACTTTATTTCCACACCAGTCACATCCACAACTGGGCATTGGTTTTTGCTTTGGCTCCATCTCTTCATTCTTCCTCAAGTTATTTCTCAATCTTCTTCAGTAGGATAATGGGCATCTACTAACCTGGGGAGTTCATCTTTCAGTGTCATATCATTTTGTCTTTTCATACTGTTCATGGGATTCTCATGGCAAGAAAACTGAAGTGGTTTGCCATTCCTTTCTCCAGTGCATCATGTTCTGTCAAGTAGAAAAACATCTACTTCTGTTTTATTCACTATGTCAAAGCCTTTGACTGTGTGAATCACAACAAACTGTGGAAAATTCTTCAAGACCACCTTACCTGACTCCTGAGAAATCTGCATTCAAGTCAAGAAACAGGTAGAAGCAAACTTGGAACAATGGACTGGTTCCAAGTTGGGAAAGGAATATGTCAAGGCTGTATATCATCATCCTGTTCATTTAACTTATATGCAGAGTACATCATGTGAAATGCCAGGCTGGATGAAGCACAAGCTGGAATCAAGATTGCTGGGAGAAATATCAATAACCTCAGATAAGCAGATGACACCACCCTTATGGCAGAAAGTGAAGAGAAACGAAAGAGCCTCTTGATGAAAATGAAAGAGGAGAGTGAAAAAGCTGGCTTAAAACTCAACATTCAGAAAACTAAGATCATGACATCTAGTCCCATTACTTCATGGCAAATAGATAGGGAAAAACTGGAAACCGTGAGAGACTATTTTTGGGGGCTCCAAAATCACTGCAGATGGTGACTGCAGCCATGAAACTAAAAGACACTTTCTCCTTGGAAGAAAAGCTTTGACCAACCTAGACAGCATATTAAAAAGCAGAGACATTACTTTGCCAACAAAGACCATCTAGTCAAAGCTATGGTTTTTCCATTAGTCATGTATGGATGAAAGAGTTGGACTATAAAGAAAGCTGAGTGCTGAAGAATTGATGCTTTTGAACTGTGGTTTTGGACAAGACTCTTGAGTCCCTTGGACTGCAAGGAGATGAAATCAGCCCTGAATATTCATTGGAAAGACTGATGCTGAAGCTGAAGCTCCAATACTTCAGCCACCTGATGCGAAGAACTGACTCTTGGAAAAGACCCTGATGCAAGGAAAGTTTGAAGGCGGGAGGAGTAGGGGACAACAGAGGATGACATTTTTGGATGGCATCACCAACTTGATGGACATGAGTTTGAGCATGATGTTGGTGATGGACAGAGAAGCCTGGCGTGCTGCAGTCCATGGGCTAGCATAGAGTCAGACATGACTAGGCAACTGAAATAAACTGAACTGAAAATCCTTATGTTGAAACATAATTCTGAATGAGATGCTATTTGCAGATGGGGAATTTGGGAAATGATTGGTCATGAAAGTAAAGTCTTCATGAGTTAGAACTGTGCCCTTATTAAAGAGACTCAGGAGAGCTTTCTTTTTCTCTTTCTGTTACATTCAGCAAGAATGCAGTCATCTGTGAGCCAGGAAGCAGGCTCTAACCAGACACTAAATCTTCCAGCACTTTGATCTTGGACTCCTATCCTCTAGAGCTATGAGAAGTACATGTTTGCTGTTTACCCAGTCTATAGTATTTTTGTTACAGTAGCTTGAACTAAGGCACACTATGCTACCATTATTATGGCTAAAATAAAAAGATTAGCAATACAAAGTGCTGTAAAAATGCGGAGCCCCTGGAACTCTGATACATTACTGGTAGGAATGTAAAATAATTTCACCACTTTGCAAAGCTTTGTGGCAATTTTTTTATAAAGATGTACACATTCAGTTCAGTTCAGTCGCTCAGTCATGTCTGACTCTGCAACCCCATGGACTGCAGCACGCCAGACCTCCCTATACACACTACATTCAACTTATTAATTCCATTGATAGCTATTTACCCAGTGAAACTGAAATATCATATGTTCGCATAAAAACGTGTATGTGAAGATTCTTAGCAACTTCATTCAAAATAGTTAAAAACAGGAAGAATATAAAAAGTCCACCAGTAGAGAAACACATAAGCAAATTTTGGTATATCCATATAATGCAAATACATCTCAACAAAACAATGAACCACTGATAGATACTAAAAAATGTTTAGCTAGATAATTTCATACTAACAAAAGATTCAGACACAAAGAGCACATTGTATATGATTCTATGCAGGACAAATCTTATTTATAATGACAGAAAGTATCAGTGATTGCCTCTGGCCAAGGGAGAAGAGAATTTGTGTTTAAAGGGAGGGATTGATAAGAAAAAAAGCCCAAAACTTGGAAACAGGCAAATGTATGATTGCATGTCCTTTCAATGTCCTGCTAGATCCTTTTGTAACAGGTTTGTCTAATGATGACCTAACCCCTAGGGGCATGTACATTTGATTTTAGTATTTTGCAATTCTGTAAGGGTAGGTGTTGGTGAGTATAAAACTGACAGACAGTGAAGCAGATGATTCTGTTTCTACAGCAATGCAGATAAATTTTGTCCTGTAGAGAGGCAAATTATTTTCATGCCATAGAAAACTTTACAGATGTCTTAGTTAAGTCAGGATCTTTGGAGTCTCTTTAGAACATATGATGAGGTAATGCACAGATCATACATGATAAATATTTCAACACTTATACTTCCTCAGACTTTTAGATTCCTTCCTTTATATTATGCCAGGGAAGTTCCAGGTTAGACTGAACCTCTTTCAGTCTAAGTTTCAATCAACAACAAATTATTAAAGTTACTTCCAGCTGTTCAAGTTAATATATAAAATCTAGAATATCTAATAAATTTACTCATTTCAAAAATTGGTTCAGTCGATGGTTGGATGGCATCACTCATTCAACGGACATGAGTTTGGGTAAGGACAGGGAGGCCTGACGTGCTTCAGTTCATGGGCTTGCAAAGAGTCAGACACGACTGAGCGACTGAACCGAACTGAACTGAGTGCTACATTCAGTCCTCCTTGGTCTAATACTCTTAAAAGACACTCCCACATCTGTTCCTCAGGCATCTGCAACATATATGGGGAATGCTTGCAATTTTTTGGTAAATGAGCTATCTCTTCCCTTCTCAAACTTTGCACCTGGCACTCTGAAGGATGCTGAGTAATAACCAGTTGTGAATCCACTGGCAATAAGGGTACTTGAGGGGCGGGGTAGGCAGGTAACGGCCCACCAGTGTTTTCTGCATTATAATCCCCAGAACCTATGCATATGATACCTAAGATGGCAAAAGATTTTTCAAATATGATTGTTAAGGATATTGAGATGATTACCCTGAATTATTCCAGTGAGTCCAATGTAATCCCAAGGTTCCTTAAAAGTGGAAGAGAGAAAGGGAAGGAGAGGTCAGCATGATGGGATATGAGAGGGACTCAGCCCCCATTGTTAGTTTTGAAGATGGAAGATGGGCTTCATGAATTGCTAGTAGGTAGAAAAGGCCAAGAAATGGAATTTCACCTAAAATCTCCAGAAGAGACTTAGCCCTGGGGAACTAAGATCCCCAAAGCCACACGATACAGCCAAAAAGGTAAATAAAAAATAGAATAAAGATTTTTAAAAAACTGGAAACATTCCCACTTTTTGTAACCTGGCAAGTTTTGTTTTTGTTCTTACTTTTTTATAGAATCTCAGAATGCAGTATATTAAAAATAATATAAAAATATGTGTCATTATCAGAGATGTTTGCATTCTGATGCATATCTTTATTGTACTTTTAAATTATCACCTTTTTCTTAAAAATAGTTTCCTCTAGCAATAAATTATACTGGATTTTATGAAATGTAGACATAAACATCAAAAAGCATACATCAAGAAAAAATCAGTCCATTATACACATTTGAAATATTATTTTTATATACTGCTTAAAAATTTTCTACTATCTTTTTTCTAATCATACTTTCAAAGTATCACTATACTAAATAGTCCTAGAATTCTCCTTTCTACTCTCATGA
This sequence comes from Moschus berezovskii, assembly GCF_049115385.1. Taxonomy (NCBI): domain Eukaryota; kingdom Metazoa; phylum Chordata; class Mammalia; order Artiodactyla; family Moschidae; genus Moschus; species Moschus berezovskii. The sequence goes on along the minus strand of NC_142469.1, from coordinate 73,991,541 downwards.
TCCAAAAAAAGACAAATCTTTTCCTGCTAATTATGAAGGAGAATGAAATCTATTTCATTTTTAGCATTTAAACATTTAGTACTGATTTAAAATCCAACCATGGCAGGTAAACTTCTCTATTTATTTCATACCAGCAAACAGATGGTGAAGTCAGGGACTCTACAGTAAGATTGACATTTCTTTATGCTAGTGGATTTTGTAGGCCACTCCCAGTCCCTAAAACCACTTAAGTAGTCATTGTTTCTGCCTGTCAAGCAAGATAGTTGTTAGCCTCTGTGAATATTTCCCTAATAGCTCCACCAATCATTTTTATCTCTGCTGCCAACCTGAGATTTCATTAGCAAGTGTGAAAAATGCTCACAAAGTAACATGAAGAGGTACTGGACCAATTCAGTCTTTCTGAGGAATTTTTACTTATATCTTGTGAGAACTGCTGCAGTCCTAGGAAAGATTTCGGAAATCACTATATATCTAATATTATTCTTCCCTCTCAATAAAAATAGTAATATCTATTTTCCCCAAATCATGGAGTCATCTTAGCTTTTCTTCTTCTCACATACCACACCCAAACATCAGCAAAGTCTGATGGTTCTACTTTTGAAATGAAGTGAGAATCTCACCCCTCTACAGATCCTGCATCAGTCCAAAGATCACCATTTCTCATCTGTTTTATTCTAATAGCTCCCACTGTATCTGCCTGCTTCTACATTAGTCCCACTATAGTCTATTTTTACACCACACACATAGCATGTTTTTAAAAAAACAGACACAGAATTATCCCCTTCCTCAACTCAAACCCTCCAGTGTATGTCCATTTTATAGAGAAAAAATTCCAAAGTCCTTATTAAGGCTCACAAAGCCCTTCATACCTGTCTTCTGACAGTGTTACAGCTGCATCATTCTATGCACTTCCACAAACATGCAAAGCAAGCTCCTCCCTGGGCCTGAACTGTTCTTTCCTCAGATATTGCCCTGTCTCACTCATCCACTCAATCTGTGTCTGTAACTGAAGTGTTACTACATCAGACAGGCATTTTCTGACTAGCTAAAACAGCACCCCTGTGAATTTCTCTGTCCCTTTCTTTATTTCTCATATTAGCATGCATCACCAAGAACAAATACATGCACACATATATACACATGCATATGAATGTAGACATGTGTATAAGTGTGTATGTAGAGACATGCACATATATATACAAAAACTTAACCAAGCAAACTATAAAACTGTAAGATCCAAGATTATAAATTCCATGAGAGCAAAGACTTTATTTTATTGATTGCTCTGTGCCCATAATAAGGCACTTATCAGACCTAGGATAAGGTCTGAAACATCAGTTCAGTTCAGTCGCTCAGTCATGTCCAACTCTTTGCAACCTCATGGGTCACAGCACACCAGGCCTCCCTGTCCATCATCATCTCCCGGAGTTCAGCCAAACTCACCTCCATCGAGTCGGTGATGCCATCCAACCATCTCATCCTCTGTCGTCCCCTTCTCCTCCTGCCCCCAATCCCTCCCAGCATCAGAGTCTTTTCCAGTGAGTCAACTCTTCACATGAGGTGGCCAAAGTACTGCAGTTTCAGCTTTAGCATCAGTCCTTCCAATGAACACACAGGATTGATCTCATTCAGAATGGACTGGTTGGATCTCCTTGCAGTCCAAGGGTCTCTCAAGAGTCTTCTCCAGCACCACAGTTCAAAAGCATCAATCCTTTGAAAAATATTTCAATTCAATATTTTCATGATCAGCATTCATCTGCATTCTAGACTGCTCTCTAAATTCCTAGGGAGAGATTAGGAGTGTTCTTCGGTCGATTTGGGGAGCATCAGACCTTCATTTTTTGCTTAACCTTGTCCTTCCTGAATGGGTAACTTAGCATTTATTGCATTTTAAACTTACACTCTCATTGATCCAACAATGTTCTAACTGGGAATTAATCTTATTTTAAAAAATAATCAGATAAGTATGCCAAGATGTAAGTACAAGGATGGTCAGTTTTGGCATGATTTTATAATAAGAAAAGCCAAAATAAAAAGGTCCCTAAATATCAACAAATAAGAAATAGTAGAATATAACACAACCATTAATCAGAAATGTAGGTTTAAAGGTGTTAATAGCTTGTTATGCTGGAGGGGAAAAACAAATAGGACAGTACCATCCTTTTTATGTAAATATGAGGATATAAATGGATTGAACATTTCTGAATGAATATACAAGAAATTGAATATGAGTTCTTTTACATAACTCTTAATTTAAAAAATAAGACAGAAAAGTTAAAATAATGAGCAATATCTTTTGTCCAATACTATGCCACAATTTTAGTCAGTTTATCTCTTTCTATATTTATTTCTATATGAATTACACATGATTTGCCCCTTCATTTTATTGATACTCATTTCTCTCTATAGTTTTTGTAATTTAAAAAAAGCAAGCTTTATCTTCTGTGGTTTTTTTTAATAGACTTACAAGTCACATCAAGCTTTTCTAACAATGCATCATTTTGATCTTAGCTCCTACTGGTCTTATTTCAGTGCCAAATATCTGTTATACCTTTAGGTTCCCTACCAACATTTTTGACACTTATGGATTGTACTATATTTTTATTTAACTTTTTGTGAATACTTTGTACATCATAGAATTTGCTATATATTTGTTGAAATACATAAATGTAACATATGTCTCATGAGTTCTCCTATCCAAAAAGGAAAAAAAAAAAAGCTAGTTCTTAAACATCTGATTTTTCTGCTTGATTATGCCATTTAATACTTAAATGTGGTCTAGAAGCTCAGTAAATATCAACTACAGTTAAAAAAAAAAAAAAAGCATCAATCCTTCAACGATCAGCTTTCTTCACAGTCCAACTCTCACATCCATGCATGACCACGGGAAAAACCATAGCCTTGACTAGACGGAGCTTGGTTGGCAAAGTAATGTCTCTGCTTTTTAATATGCTGTCTACATTGGTCATAACTTTCCTTCCAAGGAGTAAGCATCTTTTAATTTCATGACTGCAATCACCATCTGCAGGGATTTTGGAGCCCAAAAATATAAAGTCTGACACTGTTTCCACTGTTTCCCCATCCATTTCCCATGAAGTGATGGGATCAGATGTCATGATCTTCGTTTTCTGAATGTTGAGCTTCAAGCCAACTTTTTCACTCTCCTCTTTTACTTTCATCAAGAGGCTTTTAAGTTCCTCTTCACTTTCTGCCATAAGGGTGGTGTCATCTGCATATCTGAGGTTATTGATATTTCTCCCGGCAATCTTGATTCCAGCCTGTGCTTCTTCAAGTCCAGCATTCCTCATGATGTACTCTGCATATAATTTAAGTAAGCAGGGTGACAATATACAACCTTGACGTACTCCTTTTCCTATTTGGAACCAGTCTGTTGTTTCATGTCCAGTTCTAACTGTTGCTTCCTGACCTGCATACAGGTTTCTCAAGAGGCAGGTCAGGTGGTCTGGTATTCACATTTCTTTCAGAATGTTCCACAGTTTGTTGTTATCCACACAGTCAAAGGCTTTGACATAGTCAATGAAACAGAAATAGATGTTTTTCTGGAACTCACTTGCTTTTTCCATGATCCAGCGGATGTTGGCGATTTGATCTCTGGTTCCTCTGCCTTTTCTAAAACCTGCTTGAACATCTGGAAGTTCACGGTTCACATATTGCTGAAGCCTGGCTTGGACGATTTTGAGCATGACTTTACTAGCATGTGAGATATGTGCAATTGTGCGGTAGTTTGAGCATTCTTTGGCATTGCCTTTCTTTGGGATTGGAATGAAGACTGACCTTTTCCAGTCCTGTGGCCACTGCTGAGTTTTCTAAATTTGCTGGCATATTGAGTGCAGCACTTTCACAGCATCATCTTTCCGGATTTGAAATAGCTCCACTGGAATTCCATCACCTCCACTAGCTTTGTTCGTAGTGATGCTTTCTAAGGCCCACTTGACTTCACATTCCAAGATGTCTGGCTCTAGGTCAGTGATCACACCATTGTCATTTTCTTGGTTGTGAAGCTCTTTTTTGTCCAGTTCTTCTGTGTATTCTTGCCACCTCTTCGTAATATCTTCTTCTTCTGTTATGTCCATACCACTTCTGTCCTTTATCGAGCCCATCTTCACATGACATGTTCCCAGTAGGCACTTAATGAACTTTTTAAATAAATGAATGAATCTTTACTAAAAGAATATAATCCAGATAAGAGTTTATACACCTATGTATTTAAGAGAAAAAGAAAGCCCAAGATGCAACAGAAAATAAGAGCATCTTTCAAAGTTAAACATTAAGTTGCAGGGCATGAATGAACTTATACAGTGAGTATGTGAATAAAACACAATGAATTATTTTGATCTGAGTAGTCTGTTTCTGAATTTATGCTCCTGAAGAGTCACCCAAAAAGCAGGTAACTTAATCAGGGGCTGACAGACCCCAGCTGTGTAACGATGCCTCTTTTCATCCACTTCTCCCTAGCACCAGAAAAGAAATATTCACCATCACTGTCTGCTGTCCTCTAATTTTATTCTCCTAGTTGTAGTACTGTCTGAACTTATGAAATTAGTGAAACCACAGTATGGAAATGCAAACCAGATTGGTTTGGGTGAGTTAATCAAAATTAGTCACTAGGGCAAGAGCTCTGACATTTTTTATCCTAGATTAAAGGCCCTAACAGTATGTTCTAAAGCTAAAATAATAAGGCAAAATCTGCTTAAATACTGGTAAAATTGTGTTGATAGCATTTAGTTCATCAGGAAGCATCAAACTAAGACTAACTCAGGCAATTTATAAATGAATATTTCTCTGACAAAACCTCTGCTTTACAATATTTAAGGGAAATCAGTTTAAAACAAAAAAATAAGTGTCAAAGAATCCATGTGCATTTGTGAATTAAATTGATAAATCATTACTGACACTAAGATGAGTTTAAGAGGAATGTAGTAAAACATGAAGTATTAAAAAGAATGGGAGATATGAGTTCCAAGTCCTTACCTACTCTTCTGGATGGTGTTGGACAAAACTGACTCTCAGTTGCCATGTTAAATAATGTACTAGATACAAGTTTTTAAAGGAAGGGAAAGGATATCAGAACTATTTGTGGGATTTTATCAAACTATCTGTGTCCTTCTGTAGCTTCTCATCTCCTCATCAAGATGCTGAACTTCTGCCCTTTCCAGTTGCTATGTGTAGGAGCTGGCTGTTTCCATCATGCGTGTTGAGTAGGGAGAAAAATGGTTGAGGACCACAAGGAAATAATTCTTTTCAACTCTAAAATCTCATTGTTATACAGAAATAAACCACAGGTAAGTCTTTAGAATGTACAAAATTATCAAGATACTTATCCTAGAGGGATGATTATAAAGGTTCCTTCAAAAATTGTCCAAAGTTGGTAGCTATCTTCCCGATCTACACACACTCCAAGTACAAGTATTTCCTTATATTCAATGTAACCATTCTTCTGCTATAACTTAAAATTTCTATTATTCCATAGAAACAAAATACGTACTTAAAACACTAAAAAATTCCTCTTATTTTATTTGAAATCATTTCATAGTTCCTTTTTCCATCTTCTCTTCTAATAATAATATTCTCTGGAAGAATCAACCTTAAATCCAAATTTATAAATTTAAAAGTTTCCATTAGTTCTAAATGTAAAATTTTTTCTGATTAAATGAATACCTTAGGTAGCAATTAACTCTTTTTTAATTCCAGTTACACTGTATTTTATTTCCTGATTTTCTGCTTAATTTAATAATGGGAAAGTTGTGATATTCAATAAGTATGTGTGATCTGGAGAGGAAAAATACCGGTGATGTGAGTAATTTTGTGCATTTAATATCTGTTTTTTATATTTTTATGACTTTTCACCAATTTTTTAGGAACCAAGTCTATAAGTGATCATTTGAAATTTTTCAAATTCAAAAATCATCCTTTAAAGTATTTTTAAGGTGTTGTTGTTGTTCAGTCGCCAGGTTGTGTCCGACTCTGAAGTCTCATGGCCTGCAGCAAGCGAGGCTTCTCTGTCTCACTGTCTCCCTGAGTTTGCTAAATTCACATCGATGAGTCAGTGATGCCAACAACCATCTCATCCTCTGTCACCTCCTTCTCCCCTTGCCCTCAATCTTTCCCAGCATCAGGGTCTTTTCCAATGAGTCAGCTCTTCACATTAGGTGGCCTAAGTATTAGAGCTTCAGCATCACTCCTTCCAATGAATATTCAGGGTTGATCTCCTTTAGGATTGATCGATTTGATCTCCTTGCTCTCCCAGAGACTCTCAAGAATCTTTTCCAGCACCACAATTCAAAAGCATCAATTCTTTGGTGCTCAGCCTTCTTTATGGTCCAACTCTCAAATCCATACAAGACTACTGGAAAAACCACAGCTTTGACTATATGGACTTTTGTCAGCAAAGTGATATCTCTGCTTCTTAACACACTGTCTAGGTCTACCATAGCTATTCTTCCAAGAGGTAAGTATCTTTTAATTTCATGGCTGCAGTCACTGTCCGCAGTGATTTTGGAGCCCAGGAAAATAAAATTTGTCACTGTTTCCACTTTTTCCCCATCTATTTGCCATGAAGTGATGGGACTAGATGTCGTGATTTTTCTTTTTTGAATGTTGAATTTTAAGCCACCTTTTTCACTCTTCTCTTTCACCCTCATCAACAGGCTCTTTAAGTAACAACACCAAAAAAAGAATTTCAGTCATAGTTAAGACCACCAATTATAGTTAAATAATCATGAAATCTATAAGCTGATGATCCTAACAAGCTAGAAGTGTTCCTTGTAACACAGGTGGCATCAGTGGCCAAATTAATGGGCTGTTTTGAAGACAACAAACTCCTTTCTTGCTTCTTAGAAATATGTTTGTTTCTGGTTTGAAGTGGTTTGCCATTCTCTTCTTCAATGGACCACATTCTGTCAGACCTCTCCACCACGACCTGCCTGTCTTGGGTGTCCCCACACGGCATGGCTTAGTTTCATTGAGTTAGACAAGGCTGTGGTCCGTGTGATCAGATTGACTAGTTTTCTGTGATTATGACTTCAGTGTGTCTGCCCTCTGATGCCCTCTCGCAATACCTACCATCTTATTTGGGTTTCTCTTACCTTGGTCATGGGGTATCTCTTCACGGCTGCTCCAGCAAAGCACAGCCACTGCACCTTACCTTGGACGAGGGGTATCTCCTCACGGCCGCCCCTCCTGACCTTGAACGTGAATTAGCTCCTCTCGGCCCTCCTGCACCAGCGCAGCAACTGCCACTTGGACGTGGGGTAGCTCCTCTCAGCCGCCGCACATTCAGAAAACTAAGATCATGTCATCTTGTCCCATCACTTCATGGGAAATAGATGGGGAAACAGTGGAAACAGTGTCAGACTTTATTTTGGGGGGCTCCAAAATCACTATGGATGCTGATTGCAGCCATGAAATTAAAAGACGCTTACTCCTTGAAAGGAAAGTTATGACCAACAAAGACAGCATATAAAAAGCAGAGAGATTATTTTGCCGACCAAGCTCCGTCTAGTCAAGGCTATGGTTTTTCCAGTGGTCATGTATGGATGTGAGAGTTGGACTGTGAAGAAAGCTGATCGCTGAAGAATTGATGCTTTTGAACTGTGGTATTGAAGACTCATGAGAGTGCCTTGGACTTCAAGGAGATCCAACCAGTCCATTCTAAAGAAGATCAATCCTGGGTGTTCATTGGAAGGACTGATGCTGAAGCTGAAGCTGCAATACTTTGGCCACCTCATGTGAAGAGCTGACTCACTGGAAAAGTCAGCTTGAACTTGAAGCTGGGAGGGATTGGGGGTGGGAGGAGAAGGGGACGACGGAGGATGAGATGGCTGGATGGCATCACCGACTCGATGGAGATGAGTTTGAGTGACCTCCGCGAGTTCATGATGGACAGCGAGGCCTGGCATGCTGTGACTCATGGGGTCGCAGAGTCAGACACGACTGAGTGACTAAACTGAACTGGTTTGAAATTTCCATTAACAGAATCACTTATCTTGGATTATGACACTCATGTCAAAAGACCGCTATTACCTTGTGCACGTTATGTGAATTGAAAACTGGAGAATTGACCCATTATTATTCACACACAACACAGCTAAGTTTTGTCAATTTGCTAGCTGTTATCTTGAAAAACAGGAATAAGAATGCGGAGGAAATTATCCTCATGATAGAAGTGGAATTCAGAGAGAAAGTCTTGGGTATAGGATATAGTGCAATGAAGCTAAACTTGGAAAATCTTCAACAGTGGGGATCTGGGCATTCATCCTAGTTGTAATGTGAATAGGGTTACCAGATACAATACAAAACCTCTAAGGTAAATTTGAGCAAACATTACAATTTGGAATAAACTTGTTTTAAAATAATTTCTTGTTTATTTAAAATGCAAATTTAACTGGATGATTATTATTATTATCACCGTCATTATTGTCATTGTTGTTATTGTTTAGTAAGTTGAGAACCCACAGTATGAAGGCGACACAACTTTGGCTAACTAGTTTGAGTAAAGGATCACTGTCCATTGTCCTTTTGCCATTGGATTTATTCTTATTTGCAGCTACAAATAAAGGGGGGAAATCTGCACAATTTAGCTTGCTCACAGAAATGTTTTTGCTTTTTCTTTTTCAAAATTCATCCACATTATTACACTCTTCAAACATCAACTCCTCCATTGAATGTATAAACTGTACAATGAATGGCACTAAGCATGCACCATGATATAAAGAATGTAAAAAAAATTCCTTTTTTTAGTGAACTTATACTCTTGTCATAGCAAGAACATGCATACAAATTAGTAACAGCAGAGAACATGTTATAGACATGTGAACAGAGAACTGAAAAGTACTGGAAGATTTCAGGGGAAGAAAAAAGTATTTCCAGACTGTTTGAGGCCTAAGAAGTGGCTTATGTTTCCTGTCATATGACACACTAGTTATTGTCCAACCACAGAGCACCTAGAAATGCTAGGTAGAATATAGAAAACAAGATTTTATAAACATATTTTATCTTATTTGAGGACGAGGAAATTTCCAATCATTGCTGAAAGAATTCATGAAAGAAGAAAGAAAAGAGAAAGCCATGACAACTTGCATAGTATGCTAAAACTTCAGGATGATTCTTCATGAAATATTTATTGATTTTCATAAACTAAAGGCTTGTATTTTAGGGTCCAGATAGAAGTAAGAGACAAGATCTTGGATAGAACTATACTTTGTACCTATGCAGGTAAAAAGGTTCACTAAGGGAAAAAACTGGTCTGACAGCAAACACAGACAATAGGGATAATTCTGTATTTCTAAGAACAGAAGGAACAATATAAGACAGTGGAAAGAGCTTCTGCTTCTGAGTAGAATGTAGAAAAATGCAAAAATAAGTATTTCTCATGGTAGCCACAAGAAATAATGACAAATAACAAATTCTACGGAAATTCTATGGGAATATCAAAGGTTGATGGATTCATGGAAACTTTAGAAGCTAAATCCAGCAAGAAATAAACCATGCACAGAAAAGTAGTGAGTCAAGACAGCTTCCATGCCTGGGGCACTTGTCTTTTCTGGGTACAAGTGGGCAGTAAATGGGCTTGTCATGAAACGGGTTTGCAGAAATGAGGAGAAACCAGCCTAGCTTTTTAAACTTTCACACTGGCAGAGAGGATTAAAATCTGGAAGAGCCCCAGATGTGAAAAACAAATCAATGTGCCTGACAATTTCTCCCCAAACTCCCTGAATTTTGGTGAACAGTGGCAACAGAAGATTATGAAACAGAGTGCAATGTTATGCCTTCTGAGGGCCAAGGTTTCCAGAGTCTCTCTGGAAATAAATCCTTAGAGTCATACCTGCCAAATGCATTAAAAGAAAAAAATTATAGAACAAAATCTATCATGAATATAGATGCAAAAATCCTTAAAATATAAATAAACCTAATCCAGGAATATATAAAAACAATATTTCTTGACTGAACGGAGTTTAACACAGAAATGCAAAGTTGGTTTAACATCAGAACATCTAATCCACCATATTAACAAAATAAGTCACAAAATCATTTCAGTAGATGCGGAAAAAAATATTTGACAAAACTGAATACTCATGATAGAAATCCACACCTACTAGAAATAGAAGATATCATCAGTCAAATTAAGGATACCTACAATAAATATATAAGTACTTAAGTAAAACATCCAATGCTTTCACTTCATATATATAAAAAAAAGACAAAGATGCCCACTCTCAACACTTTTACCCAAAATTTCACTGCAGTCTTCAGAGGGACAATAAGGCAAGAAAAAGACTTTTTTTTTTTTTTTAAATAACAGCAATATGAAAGCAAGAGGTAAGCTGTGTTTATTCACAGATTGTATCATTGTATGTAGACTTAAATAATCTATAAAAAAATGACTAGAATGAATGAGTTCAGCAAGGTCATAGAATAAAAAGTCAGTATTTTTTTAAAAATTAGTTTTGTCTGTATTAGCAAGCAACTACTGTGAAAGGAATCTAAAAAATACCTTTTAAACTGCTATGTTTAACATGGATAACCAACAAGGACCTACAGTATAACACATGGAACTCTCCTTAACGCTATGCGGCAGCGTAGAGCAGAGGGGTGTTTGGGAGAGAATGCACACATGTATATGTACGACTGAGTCCCACCCGCTGTTCACCTGAAACTATCACAACATTGTTAGTCGACTATACTTCAAAATAAAAAGTTCAAAAGAAAAAAAAAAGAAAAATACAGTTTAAGCATTAAAAGGACACAAAATATTTGGAAAGAAATTTACAGTATAAGATATACCTGTCCCATACACCGAAAACTACACAAGTCATTTGAGAGAAAGTAAAACAAACAGAGGGATATTCTGTGTTCATGGAGGAGACTGATTTTGAGAGAGGCTGCCTGCCACAAGGCCTTTCTCCTTCATCTCTCCAGTCCTGTTGAGGAATGAGATTCTGTTTCCCTCTCCCTGCCCCCTCCCTCACTTCTTTCAGTAGAGCTGCAGGCTATAAAACTGCTGCTGCTGCTGCTAAGTCACTTCAGTCGTATCCGACTCTGTGTGACCCCATAGACGGAAGCGCACCAGGCTCCCCCGTCCCTGGGATTCTCCAGGCAAGAACACTGGAGTGGGTTGCCATTTTCTTCTCCAATGTGTGAAAGTGAAAAGTGAAAGTGAAGTCGCTCAGTCATGTCCGACCCTTAGCAACCCCATGGACTGCAGCCTACCAGGCTCCTCCATCCATGGGATTTTCTAGGCAATAGTACTGGAGTGTCTTGCCATTGCCTTCTCCGGGCTATAAAACTACTTAGCCACATATCTAAGACACAGTTGTTGCCCTCAAGTAATTTATAATATTCACAGAAGACCAACATTTCCCTGATTTTAGCAATGAAACATACATATTAATTTTTCCAGTATGGGCCCCAAAGGCAAAATAAATTCCCCACAGGTAGGTCTTTATCTACTTTGTCTATTTAAAAAGCTCCATTGTGGACCTAGAGATGATCATATCAAGTAAAGTAAGCCAGAAAGAAAAGGACAAATACCATGTTATCACTTACACAAAAGAACTTATATATGAAACATAAGCAGACTCACAGACAAAGAAAACATATTTATTCTTACAGAATGGAAAAGGGGGTGGGCAAAGGGTAAATGACGAGTGTGGGATGAGTAGATAGAAACTACTGTATTTAAAACAGATAAACAACAAGGTCCTACCACGTAGCTCAAGGAATTATATTCAACATCTTGAAATACACCATAATGGAAAAGAATATGAAAAAGAATATATATTACAAGATTGCAAATCAAATATACTTCAATAAAAAAAACTGTGAAAAAAAAAACCAGTGTGAAACAACAAAAAACTATATCATACAAGAAAAAAATCAACAGGTCAGTTGCAGTCAGTGATGATCATAAAGGTGAAATCAATTCATTTGCTACCAAATGAATGCTATCAAGTTTTTAAAAAAATGCAACTACCTTACTCAATAATAAATCAAGGGCAAAATGAACTACAATAAAAATTTAATATGTATTTGATCAGATCTAATTAGCATTTAATATGATGTTTAAAACTTTTTAATAGTGTCTTTATTGTGTCATACTGGAAGGTGCCTTTTGAACAGAACTCAACTACAGTGAAAGAACTCAGTGCCTTATAGACACAATATTTCAGGACTAATTTTAAAAGGATATTGAAAGTGGATAACTGGTGAGAGGTTTTCATTAAACCTAAATGGGTTCTGCAAACTAACAGGAGGTATAAACTCAGTATATAAGATAGAGCAATTTCTAAATAGCCATCTCATTTGATTCGGAGATGCAAATAAATATATCCATGGATGAAAATAATTGTTTTAAATGTTTTTATTTGTAAATTCGGAGAAGGCAATGGCAAGCCACTCCAGTACTCTTGCCTAGAAAATCCCATGGATGGAGGAGCCTGGTAGGCTGCAGTCCGTGGGGTCGCTAAGGGTCGGACACCACTGAGCGACTTCACTTCCACTTTTCACTTTCACACATTGGAGAAGGAAATGGCAACCCACTCCAGTGTTCTTGCCTGGAGAATCCCAGGGACGGGGGAGCCTGGTGGGCTTCCGTCTATGGGGTCACACAGAGTCGGACACGACTGAAGTGACAGCAGCAGCAGCAGCATTTGTAAATTAAAATCTAAAAAGTAGTGCTTCCACATTAAATGATTAGTATAAATAATAAAGAGCAGAAATTTAATTTAGATTAAATATTATAAGACATATTTTTATGTATTATGTTGTCACTGCATCTCACAAAATATGTTCTTCAGTTCATTCGACTTAATACTGCAGTGTGTATCAAATATTTGCAAACAGCCTGTGAGTCTGAATTTATACTAAGTCATTTCTTTTCTCTGGAGGTATGGGCTGAGGTCACAAATGAGAAGACCCTAATTATCGTTCATTTCTTCCACTGTTAAAGTATGAGTAATTTTGAGAAATCAAGCACATAAGCACAATATCTTTAATTATGCACATTTCTATTTGTTTTATACTCTTCCATGTTTAAGAGGAGCTAGTTTTGAAAGGCTAATCTAAATCTTGAAAGCTTGTATGACTTTAGGAATTTATACCTATTGCAGGAAGAATTAAATGAAGATTTATACAAGATTCACATATAAAATACTCTCGTCAACACCCTCTTTTTTTGTAAATATGTTACTGCACAATGAAGATTTATACAAGATTCACATATAAAATACTCTCATCAACACCCTCTGTTTTTGTAAATATGTTACTGCACTAAGACTCTTGAGAGTCCAAGGGACTGCAAGGAGATCCATCCAGTCCATTCTAAAGGAGATCAATCCTGGGTGTTCATTGGAAGGACTGATGCTAAAGCTGAAACTCCAATACTTTGGCCACCTCATGTTTACGCACTGGAAAAGACTCTGACGCTGGGAAAGGTTGGGGGCGGGAGGAGAAGGGGACGACAGAGAATGAGATGGCTGGATGGCATCACCGACTCAATGGACATGAGTTTGAGTGAACTCCGGGAGTTGGTGATGGACAGGGAGGCCTGGCATGCTGTGATTCATGGGGTCGCAGAGAGTCGGACATGACTGAGCAACTGAACTGAACTGAAAGTTACTGTAAACAGGTTACAATTAACAAATATTACTGTCAAGTAAAATGTATTTTTTCAACATATGTATCATATAATAGAGTGCTTGCATGATTGTTTTCAATTTTTGTGTATCACTTAATGATACATACTCCGAGATAAGTGATTTAATTGAAAGATTTTACACAATGGATACATCATCAAGTCTATTTAAATTTGAATGTGGGTATAAAGTTATTCTCCCGGTAATCTTGATTCCAGCTTGAGCTTCCCCCAGCCCAGCGTTTCTCATGATGTACTCTGCATATAAGTTAAATAAGCAAGGTGACAATATACAGCCTTGACGTACTCCTTTTCCTATTTGGAACCAGTCTGTTGTTCCATGTCCAGTTCTAACTGTTGCTTCCTGACCTGCATACAGGTTTCTCAGGAGGCAGGTCAGGTGGTCTGGTATTCCCATCTCTTTCAGAATTGTCCACAGTTTATTGTGATCCACAGAGTCAAAGGCTTTGACATAGTCAATAATGTAGAAGTAAATGTTTTTTGAAACTCTCTTGCTTTTTCAATGATCCAGTGAATGTTGGCAATTTGATCTCTGGTTCCTCTGCCTTTTCTAAAACCAAATTGAACATCTGGAAGTTCACGGTTCATGTATTGCTGAAGTCTGGCTTGGAGAATTTTGAGCATTACTTTACTAGAGTGTGCTGCTGCTGCTGCTAAGTCACTTCAGTCGTGTCCGACTCTGTGTGACCCCATAGACGGAAGCCACCAGGCTCCCCTGTCCCTGGGATTCTCCAGGCAAGAACACTGGAGTGGGTTGCCACTTCCTTCTCCAATGTGTGAAGAGTGTGAGATGAGTGCAATTGTGCGGTAGTTTGAGCATTATTTGGCATTGCCTTTCTTTGGGATTGGAAAGAAAACTTACATTTTCTAGTCTTGTGACCACTGCTGAGTTTTCCAAATTTGCTGGAATATTGAGTGCAGCACTTTCACAGCATCATCTTTCAGGATTTGAAATAGCTCAACTGGAATTCCATCACCCCCACTAGCTTTGTTCCTAGTGATGCTTCTTAAGGCCCACTTGACTTCACATTCCAGGATGTCTGGCTCTAGGTGAGTGGGAGTGATCACACCCCTGTGATTATATTGGTCATGAAGATCTTTTTTGTAGAGTTCTTCTGTGTATTCTTGCCACCTCTTCTTAATATCTTCTGCTTCTGTTAGGTCCATACCATTTCTGTCCTTTACTGAGGCCATCTTTGCATGAAATGTTCCCTTGGTATCTCCAATTTTCTTGAAGGGATCTCTAGTCTTTCCATTCTATTGTTTTCCTCTATTTCTTTGCATTGATCACTAAGGAAGGCTTTATTATCTCTCCTTGCTATTCTTTGGAACTCTACATTCAAATGGGTATATCTTTCCTTTTCTCCTTTGCTTTTCGCTTCTCTTCTTTTCACAGCTATTTGTAAGGCCTCCTCAACAGCCGTTTTGCTTTTTTGCATTTCTTTTTCTTGGGAAGCACAAGCTGGAATCAAGATTGCCAGGAGAAATATCAATAACCTCAGATTTGTAGATAACACCACCCTATGGTAGAAAGTGAAGAGGAACTAAAGAGCCTCTTGATGAAAGTGAAAGGGGAGAGTGAAAAAGCTGGCTTAATCTCAACACTCAGAAAACAAAGATCATGGCATCAGGTCCAATCACTTCATGGCAAATAGATGGGGAAACAGTGGAAACAATGACTGACTTTATTTTTTGGGGCTCCAAAATCATTGCAGATGCTGATTGCAACCATGAAATTAAAAGACACTTACTCCTTGGAAGAAAAGCTATGACCAACCTAGACAGCATATTAAAAAGCAGAAATATTACTTTTCCAGTAGTCATGTATGGATGTGAGATTTGGACTATAAAGAAAGCTGAGCATGGAAGAATTGATGCTTTTGAACTGTGGTGTTGGAGAATGCTCTTTAGAGTCCCTTGGACTGCAAGGAGATCCAACCAGTCCATCTTAAAGGAAATCAGTCCTGAACATTCTTTGGAAGGACTGATGCTGAAGCTGAAACTCCAATGCTTTGGCCACCTGACACGAGGAGCTGACTCATTTGATCAGATCCTGATGCTGGGAAAGATTGAGGGTATGAGCAGAAGGGGACAACAGCAGATGAGATGGTTGGATGGCATCACCGACTCAATGGTCATGGGTTTGGGTAGACTCCGGCAATTGGTGATAAATAGGGAGGCCTAGCATGCTGCGGTTTTTGGGGTCTCAAAGAGTTGGACATAACTGATAAAGTTATTCTGGTGAGACATAAGGTTTGTTTATGAATTTAAAACCATTCACTTCATTTATGAAACCAAATTTCATTAATTAAATTGAATAAATTATTCACCTAATTCATGAAATTAACAGATGCTGTTCCTTGGAAGTAAAGCTATGACCAACCTAGACAGCATATTAAAAAGCAGAGACATTATTTTGCCAACAAAGATCTATCTAGTCAAAGCTATGGCTTTTCCAGTAGTCATGTACTGATGTGAGAATTGAACTATAAAGAAAGCTGAACGCTGAAGAACTGATGCTTTTGAACTGTGGTGTTGGAAAAAACAAGATTTTTGAGAGTCCCTTGGACTGCAAGGAGATCCAACCAGTCCATCCTAAACAAGTCCTGAATATTCATTAGAAGGACTGATGCTGAAGCTGAAACTCCAATACTTGACCACCTGATGCGAAGAACTGACTTCTTGGAAAGGACCTTGATGCTGGGAAAGACTGAAGGCAAGAGGAGAAGGGGACAGCAGAGGATGAGATGGATGGATGGCATCACTCACTCAATGAATATGAGTTTGAGCAAGCTCTGGGAGTTGGTGATGGACAGGGAAGCCTGGTGTTCTGCAGTCCATGGGGTTGCAAAGAATCGGACACAACTGCGTTACTAAACTGAACTGAACTGAGTTTATTCATTCAGAAAGGCTTCTTTGACAGTACTGATTAAGAGTACAAAAAAAAAAAAAATCTGACCTCTCTTCACTGATATGAGAGTTTCTGTGGGAAGCCTACCTATCCAACCTCAAACTGCCAACATTAGGCAACAACATCGATGCAATGTGAGTCAAAGTGATGTCACCTCAGACTGAGAAACAGCCCCGCTCTGTTTACACTCTCTTTTTTTATTTACCAACTAAATGCAGGGGACTGTGGGGTCCTAAGGATGGTGGAAACACAAGACAGAAGGAACCCAAGGTCCTGAACTACTAAAAATGAGGCAAATTATCAAAAATAGTTGCATTGGGTGTTACTTGGCAAAATACAATCTTCAGTCACCTAAACCAAAATTTTGTTTTGTGCTGTTCATTAATCTTACAACATTTGGTATTATTTTAATTAATAAAGATATAAGTAATCTGACATGGGACACTTCCTTTCTGAAATATCTTGCAATGTAGCATCGACTTAGTGATTAGGCAATAGATAGTAAGGAAACTGATATTAGAAGTGGAAAACATGGATAACTATATTATCCATGGCAGAACATCTGGTAAAGCTACAAACATCAACAGGTTGAAATTTACCCAGCTTTTAGCTCTAGGAAAAGAGCTTAGAAAATTCTGAATGTTAATAATTGGTTATTATTGCTGTTATTCAGTCACCCAGTCATGTCTGACTCTTTGCAACCCCATGGACTGCAGCACATCAGGCCTCCCTGGCCCTTATCATTGCCCAGAGTTTGTCCAAGTTCGTGTTCATTGCATCGGTGATGCCATCCACCCATCTCATCCTCTGATGCCCTCTTCTTCTTCTGCCCTTAATCTTTCCCAACATCAGGGACTTTTCAATGAGTCATCTGTTGGGATCAGATGACCAAAATCCTGGAGTGTCAATTTCAGCATCAGTACTTCAGTGAATATTCAGGGTTGATCTCCCTTAAGGTTGGTTATCAGCCCTTAAAATTAGTTATTATCCCCTCCATATTTTGTATTTTCATGTCCTTTAAATCTTCACATATCTTAAAGCAACATAAGTCATTACTTATTAGTGTTGTTTTTATGAACAATCTAAGTTTGGACTATTCACATATTCATTTGACCTCCTGAATTTCCATATTTCTATATAAATTACTATGCTTCTGTCTGAAGAAAAAGAAAGAAAGTGAAGTCGCTCAGTCATGTCTGACTCTTTGCGACCGCATGGACTAGTCTACCAGGCTCCTCTGTCCATGGGATTTTCCAGGCAAGAGTACTGGAGTAGGTTGTCATTTCCTTCTCGAGGGGATCTTCCCAACCCAGGGATCGAACCCAGGTCTCCATTGTAGGCAGATGCTTTTACTGTCTGAGCCACCAGGGAAGTCATCCTGACTGAAGAATTCCCTAAATATTTATGTTCATTCAGGTCTGCTGGTGCTGACTACTCACTTTTTTTGTCTGAAAATATAATTATTTTATCTACTTTTTTGGAGGATATTTCATTTGATATAAAATTAATGTAGGCATATTTTTCCTCTAATATTTTTTAAGATATCATTCTATTGATTTCTGACTTCTATCTTTCCACTGAGTAATTAGCTGTCAGGTAATGAAGTGTCTTTTTTTACTTTTATTAAAGTTTTCTACTTGACTTCGTTTCTCAAAGTTTTGCTATGATAAACCCAGGTATCATTTTTTTGTATGTATTCTGCTAGAAGTTTTCCAGCACAGTAGCACACACATTTCTAGTCATTCTACTGCATCTTTCATCAACTTTAGTAATTCTTGGCCATTATTTATTCAGAGATTGCCCTGCCACATTTTCTCTCTCCTTCTAGAACTCTGGATAATGTACATGTTTCCATGTATCTATGTTCTTTCTCTTTCACAGATTCAAACTAGATATTTTCCATTGAATCCAGTCTTCTGATGTTTCTAATCTTTCAAAGTATTGCTGCTTTTGGCCTAAAATAAAGTTTTTTTCAATTTCTGATTCTTTAGTAACATTCTCTAACTTTTCATCTTTTTACATATTTTCCTTGAACATATTAATTACAGTTATGTTAATATTCCTATCTGCTAACTCTGGTTACTAGATTTCCTGTGAATCTGCTTTTTTTTTATTTTTTTCAAAATTTTTTTCTCTTTAATTCTGATCCTATGATTTTCTCATAATGTGCCCAGTGTTAATGAAATGGCACAAATTTTGTGTTAAAAAAATTGTAATTCCAGATAATAGTGACATCCTCTAAAGAGTTTTGTTTTTTTTTAATTCTCTCAGCCTAGAGCTACTCCATTAGAGTAGCTATCATCTTAATCAAATCAGCGACTAAGACGAGTAGAGTCTGATTACAGTTTTATTAAGACTTCTCTGATTTTTATTCATTCCTAAGGTGAGTCCCTCAATGTTTTCAGCTAAGATACAGGTGTGTTTACTAGTGCCTCCTTCCCTGGTGGATCTTGAACACTATTCTTGTATAAGAGAGCTAACAGTAGGCCCATCATGTAGGAACTTACATGTCATTGTATGAACTTTGGGTTTCCCATTCATTAAAATGGGGAATCAATGCAGCTTTTCAGCAAAGAAGTGACATGAAAATTGTGTTTTAATGGATCACTCAGTTCCTACAATGGGAATAAATTTTAAAGAAACAAGACAAGAGGTAGGAAGAAGTCTAGTGAAATTGTCTCCCTGTGGTGACAAACAGAGTAGCAGTTAGATGCTATGTATACTTTGAATTTACTGCAAACAAGATTTCTGGATGATAGAATGTGGGATAAGGAAAAAAGAGAGTAGTCAAGAATGAATTCAAATTTGGGTGCCAGACAATTGAAAAGATTTTAGTGATACCAGTCAAGATGTGGATGACTTTTATGAAATTTGGAAAGAACAAGGTAGTGGAGAGGGAGCCAGTTTGGGAATTCAGTTTGGGATTCATTAATTTTATTTTATTTTAAGCAGGTAGATATAGTCTGATATTCAAGGGAATGATCTGGTTGGAGAGAGAAATTTGTGAGTGGTATCTTACCACTGAAATTGATATAAATAAAACATGAAGAACCCCTAATTGCATGGAATCAAATTGAAAATGTAGAATACTTTTGTGAGTTTTTTTTTCATTTTTCATCATTTTAAGGCCATGTTGTCCATAAAGAGCTGAGATTACTGCCTCAATTCCAATAAAAAGAATGCTTTTGCCAGAAGAAATGACTTTATCAGTACTCATAGGGAAGAAAATTTGAAACTTTCAACACATATATTTCAACCGTCAGTAAGGCCCAGGCTCAAGTTAATATAAAAGATGTTCAGAACATTCAAATTTCTATCCAGGAAGACGACTGGATTTTACCGCCATGGTGCATTCACTCTCTATTCTGTATTCATTTTAATCATTTCCATCTGTCTTTTTCATTACATATCACTTCTTACAATCTAAAAATTTTCAATATATCTTCATGTCAGTAGAAGGCAATAAACTACTTATGACATAATTTTAAATTGTTTGGAAAGAAAATAAGCTATTATAATAGAGATTAGGGTAAACGACTGAAAAAGAAAATACTAGATACCTTCTTATAATTGGGAGTCAAAGATCGAGAGAGCAGCTATATGTGAAGTTGAATGATTTTGACAACGATGTTAAATAGGCTGGTGATACTTGATTTGTTTTTCAATTTCTGACCAGAACTGGCATTTAGAGAAAAGGAATAAAATGTGAGATACATCTGCAAACATTTCAGACTGTCAGTCTCTTCATTTCAAATAAGTTGGCTATAAAAGAAAAGAAAGTAATTATCAGTTGAAGAAGGCCAATTTAAAAAGACAAAATATATGTGTGATGTACATATACATATAACATTTTTCAAAATTATGGTGCCTATTTGAAAATAAATTTTAAATTTAAAATTTAGAATGAATTTCAGTATTTCTATAATTAGTAGGTATGTTTCTGATCAGGGCACAGAGAAATGACATGACATAGGCAAGCTCACTTTAAAAACTAATTGATGTACCATCTGTGAAATATATCTGCAATCATCTATCACTCCCACTAAAAACATGATGGTTTTGTATGTGAGTATAGGAAGAAAAGATTTCAAAATTTTTTCATGGTAAAGAAAAATAATAAAATATGTCTAGAAATGTTATAAAGCAATAATAGAATCTTTCCAATATGTATTTCCAGCCCATGAAAATAGAGTACTTTTTTAAAAAACACAGTGTGTTTAAAGCTCTGTCTTCAAACTATACCCAGAATCCTACCATGAAATTCTAGAGTCTGGATCACCATCATTTCTTGTCTGTTTAACAGTCTCCTAACTAGTTTTCCCACTTTGTCCTTTGGTCAAATATACTTTACTCTCAGCACAGCAACCAGAGTGAGCATTGAGATCATATGACTCTACTGCTCTCACTTCTCTAATATTTACTTTAGTCATTCAGCCACTCCTGCCTCCTGCGCCCCTCCCCTTGCCCCACCGCTATCTCCATCACCACAGGCACAGTCTTTTCAGAAATTCTTGAAGTTCCTCTCTTCACCATATCAACAAAACTTTACTCTCTTTCTCTTTCAGGTTTTTGCCAAGAGCACCTTCCCAATGGGGCTTACCCTGACTCCATGCATTTAACACTCCCAATCTGCCAACCCTCCTCTGCTTCCTTTTCCATTGGGTGTTTTTCTTCCTGCTAGAGTGTGAACTCTGAAAGGGTAGTAACCTTGGCTGTTTTATTCACTGATACATTTCAAATGCTTAGAATCATTCTTGCCACTTAGTGTTTATAGTAAACATTAATGAATGAATAAAACTTTCAGCTTCAACTGGGAAATATTATCAAAACAAATTTCCAAAAAAGAAGAAAATTTAAAACTGTTCTATATTATAATTCGTCCCCCACCCCAAAAATCAAAAGACATCACACAGTAGGTGGAGAGCTGTTTCTTTTGGATTCCAAACTTATTTCACCACTTAATTCCCATACATATAAGTGATTCTGCTTTGTGCAGAACTGTTCCACGAGAAATCACAATAGCAACAAAAAGAATTACAATTGAGTTTGTTTTGGTAAAGAAATAAGAAGGAGGCAAAGATGAAAAAAGTAGTATTTTGTTTATTAACACAGTAGGAGTGTTCTAATGGACACATTATCACATTGTTTATATTTAGTATATTTACTTAAAAAGAACTGTAGTCTTCTCTTTCCTCTGACTTAAATTTCCTTATGACACTGCTGAAATACTAACATGATATAATATGGTATAAGAGAAAAGAACTGAATAGAATTAATAAGAAAGTCATTGAAAAGAAAAAGGTTTGGAATGTTAGTTTGTGGTACTAACAAAAATAGTTATTAATAAGCATATTTCTCATCATTCAAATGTTACTTTTTAGAAAAAGTAATAACGAATTACTGACATATCAAATAGATTGGGGAAACAATGGAAACAGTGACAGACTTTATTTTCTTGGCTCCAAAATCACTGCAGTTGGTGACTGCAGCCATGAAATTTAAAGATGCTTGCTCTTTGGAAGAAAAGTTATGACCAACCTAGACAGCATATTAAAAAGCAGAGACATTACTTTGCCAACAAAGGTCCATCTAGTCAAGGCTATGCTTTTTCCAGTAGTCATGTGTGGATGTGAGAGTTGAACTATAAAGAAAGCTGATTGCTGAAAAATTGATGCTTTTGAACTGCGGTGTTGGAAAAGACTCTTGAGAGTCCCTTGGACTGAAAGGAGATCCAACCAGTCCATCCTAAAGGAATCAGTCCTGAACATTCATTGGAAGGACTGATGCTGAAGCTGAAACTCCAATACTTTGGCCACCTGATATGAAGAACTGACTCATTGGAAAAGACCCTGATGCTGGGAAAGATTGAAGGCAGGAGAAAAGGGATGACAGAGGATGAGATGGTTGGATGGCATCACCAACTCAACGGACATGAGTTTGAGCAAGCTCCAGGAGTTGGTGATGGACAGCAAGCCTGGTGTGCTCTGGTCCATGGGGTCACAAAGAATCAGAAACGACTGAACTGAATTGAACTGACATATCAAAATACGATAAAAACAGGAGCGTTTGTATTTTCCAGAAGAAAACATTTTTAGCATGCTAATCAGAAAAAAAATTAATAACATACCTAACTGTATTGTTACGGCCCCAAATCATGATGTAATAACAAATATTTATGAATATTCAGTCTACTTGACTGACTCAACAGACTAAGCTCCACTTCTACTAAAGATACTGCATCCTGAATGCTGCTAACTATTATCCAAATGCCCTTACACTTCAGCTCAAAGAGCTCATGCTAGAGAAAATCTTCAGCCAGAAGGTATACCTTGCTCCATGGTGGGTGGATGAAAAGGCCGGGTGGGTGAAAATGCTGGTCACATAGATAGCCAGATCACATATCTTTTCCAACCTCCGAGAATTAACACTAGTGAAAAATCCTCTGAATGCACTGAATGTGGGAAGGTCTGTAGTAATAGCTTCTAACTTGAAAGTCAGGGACAGACAAAGGACCATGCATGTGCTGTGAATGCGGGGAAGAGTTCAGGTAGAGAACATCCCTGATTTGTAGAGAAGTTATAGTTATTTACTAGTAAGTACTCATTTACTTATTTTCTAATCTACCTTTTTACACTGGCAGGAATTCTCTCACTCTCATACCACCAGAACAAAGCATAGAGCCTGGCACACTAAAATACTGAAGGAGTTCAGAACATACCATCTTAACACATTGTTTATTTTGAGTTGAAAGCACTCGGGAAACAGCAGATACAAGGAAGGGATCTCTAACCTCCACCTTTCTACCTAAAAGCAGGTCATAAAATTACCTATGAGAAAGATATGTTTCCTGTACCAGGGAGAGAACATTCTTATCACATGAGAGACTAGGAATCAACAGCAAAATGGATCTACACAAACAAATCTGCTAAAATAACCTTTTCTTTCATTTTAATCACTGCACCACTGTCCTACTTGCCCCTAGCCCAAAACCCTTTGTCTTGTCCTATCCCCACAATTTATTATTCTTTATTTTAAAAGATTTTAAAAGATACATTTTTAGACCTAATGACTTGTTTGAATCTTCATTTTTCTTTTAAAAAGTCTCATGTATATGTAAAAATATTAAATGAAATGTATTTTTTTTCCTGCTAATCTATGTCTGTTTAATTCTCAGGCCCAGCTACAGAACTTAAGAGAACAGAGACAAGTTTTCCTTTCTGAGTCAGTGAATATTTTTTTAAGTGGATATACTTCCACTAGTAGAATTGTATGCTTAGCAAGATTTGGTTGAATCCCCTAACTGTTTATGCCAGTTGAACTTGTTACTACAATTATGTAATTAAATTAAATTTTATGCAAAGTGATGAAATGTGTCTGATGATGGGCTTGCTATGTAAACTAAGTTAAATGATGTGAAAGATTTCATAATTGTGAGTCACTAACATATTCTCTGTTGTATGAAGTATAGATGAGAAAACTGTTAAAAGCTGACAGGAGACAAACCTAGAAGGAATTTGCACTCAGTTTTTTTGCAAGGGCGTGGGTTCTCATTCTAAATTTAAGGAAACCAAAGTCAGAAATTAGAGTGCATTATAGATCTGTTCATATAAGAAGGGAGAAGTAAAACTTCTCTCAGCCAATCCATCAAAGTAAAAGTTTTGGATCTCCATCAACAGGTTGGCAAATAAATACAAACTGGCTTTTACAATGAAAGTGGAATGTTGAAATATGTATCTATATATTTTTCCTATTATATTCAACTTAAAACAACTATTTCAGTCAGCTTTCTACTACCAGCCTTGAATTGAGGGACACTGTTATACAACATATAGAACATGTAACCTGATACATTCTTTGAAAAGTTTTTTTAATTATTTCATGTTGTTGATGAAAGTAATCAATTTTTGACAATCATCATGAAAGATCATTAAAATATTGTAGTTTTAATTCATGCTTTATCTGGGGCAAACTATTACTATTCCTCTTCCTTTGAAACATTATCTTTAATGAAAACATTGTTTATGTAAAAAACTGTTCCAGACAGGCCAAGTTTCCAAGGAAACATGCTTCAAATTCTTCAACAGAATATGCAAAAGAAAACCTCTGAGTGAGGGACATTGCCTAAAACAATACACCAATTCAAGATAAAAAGAAGCAACAACTGGCAAAGTGACTCCAGTGACTTTGTTCAAAAGCCATGAAAATCATTCTCATTTGCTTTACAGAGTTTAGTACCCAGTACCAAGATTTGCCTACTGTCAACGGGGGAGAGATTAACAATAAATTGGGTTTGAATGCTCTTGAATTTGTGTGGTGGTGTCTTTGCCCCTCATTGATATCCATTCAGCTAGCTGGTTGTTGAGATTAAATTGCCTTGTAAAGCAGTTTGTGGCAACTTTTAGCATTCTTTCTATAGCTGAAATCAATATGACTTCCCTGATGAAGAGTAGAAACAACAGAGAGTATTAAAAAAAAAAAAAAAAGAGGAAACAAGAAAGATCCTGCTACGTGTAACATTATAAGTTAGTTGTGCATCCAGAATACATTTACAAAGATTTATCATTTGACCCATTAAATAGTATCTTGTTGTTTAGTCCCTAAGTTGTGTCTGACTTTTTTGAGACCCCATGGATCATAGCCTGCCAGAAGCCACTGTCCATGGGATTTCCCAGGCAAGAATACTGGAGTGGATTGCCATTTCCTTCTCCAGGGGATCTTCCCAAATTAGGGATCAAATTTGCCTCTCCTGCACTGCAGGTGGATTCTTTACCATCTGAGCCATCAGGGAAGTCCTTTTATCACTATACAAAAAGAGGAGGAGAAAGAGAAGCAGTAGTGCTATAAGACACAACTATCTCTGATCTCTATAATCCAAGGTCTGAAAGTGAAAGTCACTCAGTTGTGTCCAACTCTTTGCAATCCCATGGACTATTTAGTCCATGGAATTCTCCAAGCCAGAATACTGGAGTGGGTAGCCTTTCCCTTCTCCAGGGGATCTTCCCAACCCAGGGATCGAATCCAGGTCTCCCATATTGCAGGTGGATTCTTTACCAGCTGAGCCACAAGAGAATATATAATCCAAGGTCTCAACCATACTATCTACTCTTTTAAATATGTAAGTCAAGCAAATAGGTCTACAACTGAGATCAATGTTACTTTTTACTTTTTTAAGTTTCCAGTAAAAGTTCACATTAAATTTTATACAACAAACTCTGAAATAAATTAGAAATTTAATAAGTGGAATTTCTAGAAATAATTATATCAGTGCCAGTTAGCAGCCTAAATGTGCATTAAAAAAATCACTAAGCAAGTTTTAATATATGGCTTCAATATAGGGACTAAACCTGCTTGAATTCAGTAAGCTTGAAGTTCACAAGCCAGGACCAGATTGCCCTGTTCTTGATGTTTAAAAGTTGCAAGATCAGAAATCATGAGTGAAAACAAATTTAAATCGAGCTTGCTATTTTTTTACACTTTCAATAATGCTTATTTTTTATATTCTGGCCCCACAAACATAACAATAGCAAAAGACCATTTAATAATTATTGTTAATAACTCATACACTGAAAATTTGGTTATTATAATTACCATAAGAAAATGTTCAGAATTAGTCATTTATTTCATTAAAATTAGGTGTTTTGACCTGTGGTTTACTAGATTAGTAATTATATAGGAGTATGTGGTTCACATTTTAATAAATGCACTTAACTTTGCAGGTCAGGAAGCAACAGTTAGAACTAGACAAGGAACAACAGACTGGTTCCAAATGGGAAAAGGAGTACGTCAAGGCTGTATATTGTCATCCTGCTTATTTAACTTATATTCAGGGTACATCATGAGAAACACTGGGCTGGAGGAAGCACAAGCTGTAATCAAGATTGCCGGGAGAAATATCAATAACCTCAGATATGCAGATGACACCACCCTTATGGCAGAAAGTGAAGAGGAACTCAAAAGCCTCTTGATGAAAGTGAAAGAGGAGAGTGAAAATGTTGGCTTGAAGCTCAACATTCAGAAAACTAAGATTATGGCATCTGGTCCCATCACTTCATGGGAAATAGATGGGGAAACAGTGGAAACTGTGTCAGACTTTATTTTTGGGGGTTCCAAAATCACTTCAGATGCTGATTGCAGCCATGAAATTAAAAGACGCTTACTCCTTGGAAGGAAAGTTATGACAAACCTAGCATATTAAAAAGCAGAGACATTACTTTGCCAACAAACATCCGTCTAGTCAAGGCTATGGTTTTTCCAGTGGTCATGTATGGATGTGAGAGTTGGACTGTGAAGAAAGCTGATCGCCAAAGAACTGATGCTTTTGAACTGTGGTGTTGGAGAAGAGTCTTGAGAGTCCCTTGGACTGCAAGGAGATCCAACCAGTCCATTCTAAAGGAGAACAATCCTGGGTATTCATTGGAAGGACTGATGCTAAAGCTGAAGCTCCAAAACTTTGGCCACCTCATGCGACGAGTTGACTCACTGGAAAAGACTCTGATACGGGAGGGATTGGGGGCAGGAGGAGACGGGGACGACAGAGAATGAGATGGATGGATGGCATCACCGACTTGATGGAGGTGGGTTTGAATGAACCCCAGGAGTTGGTGATGGACAGGGAGGTCTGGTGTGCTGTGATTCATGGGGTCACAAAGAGTCAGACATGACTGAGCTACTGAACTGAACTGAACTGTCCTGAACCAATCACATGGAGGTATGCCAAGTACATAAATAAAACTCTTTGCATATGCGACCAGTGCTCAATGCTGAAATCAAGGGAAGAGAAAGCATATATTACACATATTATAATATCATGCAGAATATAAACTATCGTGTCTATTATATTATTGTTTCTTGCAACATTACTTGTAACATTCTTGTAATAGAGCATTTACTATGAGCCGGGTGTTTTCCATGAAACAATTTCATTTATTTCTCAAAGAGTCAATGGGATCATTAGTGACAGTAGCTCTATTTACAGAGGAAGATATTTCCCAAACTACACCATATCAGTTTCCTTAGTTAAAAAAAAATTAATTTTTAAATTCCTTGTGACTAAATTATGAGAACAATCTTTTTTGAAAATAATATAATCAGATCATTTTACTCATTTTTCTTAAACTTCTGGCCTCTTCATCCAGAGAAAAAAAAACAAAAAAGAAAGAAAGCCACCCAATTCAAGTGTCACCCACTTAATCCAATACCAGTCATTTTAAGAGGACAATTTTAAAGACACATATTAAGCTATCTAAAATTGCTGAGTCTTAGAGTTAAGCCAATAAAAAATTATTATGAGAACAGTGGCGTAAAAGAAATAATTTGGTACCTACAATTCAGGAGGAAATACATTCTTGAATTAAATATTTTATAGTTATAAAAATAATATTATTTTTAAATTGGAAATGTACAGACTTATAAAAAAGAAAATATCAATCATAAAAAATCCCACCTATCCAGGATTAACAACTGCTAATATTTTGGTATATATATCCTTTCAATCACATGAATATATACATGCTTTTTAGGTTTTTAGAAAATTGGATATGTGTTTTTTTGCACTTTTATGAAAATATTACAATATTTCCCTTGACAGGAAGTATTCTTCAAAACAATTCTTAAGGCTATTCATTATCCAATCATATGACAAACAAAACTGAGGAATCCCTTATTATTGAACAGAAATTATTTCTACTATTTGTAGTAACCACTCTTGGACATAAAATCTGTGGAGATGCCATGTAATTTTTGTTAGGATAAATTACTAGAAGTGAAATTTTTAGCTGAACAGATACACATTTTGGTCTTTAATATCTGGATCTTTTTTACTGGCTCCCTCAAAGTAAATACTAATATGGCTATTGCAGTGTGATAAAACAAATTATGGTCTTCCCTTATAGCTCAGTCGGTAAAGAATCTGCCTGCAGTGCAGAAGACCAGGGTTCGCTCGCTAGTTGGGAAATCCCCTGGAGAAGGAAATGGCAACCCACTCCAGTCCTTATCCTTGCCTGGAAAATCTCATGGACAGAGGAGCCTGGTGGGCTGCAGCCCACGGGGTCACAAAGAGTTGGGCATGACTGAGCAACTAACACTTACTTACTTAAAACAAATGATGAGGGCAGTTAGTGTTTTTCTACTTTACCCTCAAAATTATTCCTCCTTGAATTGATGGGGTAGAGTAGAGGGGGGTATCACAGTTCTGTAGTCCCCGGGCTGTTGTTCAGTCATGTCTGACTCTGTAACCCCAAGGACTGCAGCATGTCAGGCTTCTCTGTCTTTCATCATCTCCTGGAGCTTGCTCAAACTTATATCCATTGAGTCAGTGATGCCATTCAACCATCTCATCTTCTGTCGCTCCATTCTTTTGCTTTCCATGTTTCCCAGCATGAGTCTTTTCCAATGAGTCATCTCTTTGCATCAGGTGGCCAAAGTATTGGAGCTTCAGCTTCAGCATCAGTCCTTCCAATGAAAATTCAGGATTGATTTCCTTTAGGATTGACTGGTTGGATCTCCTTGCTGTCCAAGGGACTCTCAAGAGTATTCTCCAGCACCACAGTTCAAAAGCATCAATTTGTCAGCACTCAGCCTTCTTTATGGGCCAACTCTCATAATGGAAAAACCATAGCTTTTACCATAGAGACCTTTATCAACAAAGTGATGTCTCTGGTTTTTAACATACTGTCTAGGTTTGTCATAACTTTGCTTCCAAAAAGCAAGTGTATTTTAATTTCGTGACTGCAGTCACTATCCATAATGATTTTGGAACCCAAGAAAATAAAATGTCACTGTTTTTACTTTTTCCCCATCTATTATCCATGAAATGATGGGACCAGATGCCACGATCTTAGTTTTTTGAATGCTGAGTTTTAAGCCAGCTTTTTCACTTTTCTCTTTCACACTGATTAAGAAAGAGGCTCTTTAGTTCCTCTTCACTTTATGCCATTAGAGTGGCTATTATCTACATATCTGAGGTTGTTGACATTTCTCCCGGCAATCTTGATTACAGCTTGTGATTCATACAGTCCAGTATTTCATATGATGTACTCTTCACAGAAATTAAACAAGCAGGGTGACAATATACAGCCCTGTCATACTCCTTTCCCAATTTTAAACCAGTCCATTGTTCCATGCCTAGTTCTAACTGTTGCTTCTTGACCCTCAGGAGACAGGTAAGGTGATCTGGTATTTCCATCTCTTTAAGAATTTTCCACAGTTTGTTGTGATCCGCACAGTCAAGGCACCCCTGGTGGTTGCCCTCTAATCCTGCAGTCTTCTTGCTCTTTTCCATAGCCAGGGTTCAGTGGTCCTTCATTTTTCTGGATTTCAGAATTCTGATGCTTCTTTTACTTATCAGCAAACGAAAAAGCTCTTCCCTACTCAAGACCTTGCTATTTCATAAGCAATGGGACCCTGATGACACAGTTCTTTCCTTTCACATCCCTGGCCATTTTCCCAGATAACAAGGGCAGAATTGGGGATGGATATATTTCTGCGTTAGTGGATAGTCAAGCAGGCCCCATGCATGGACCCTAGGCATAGACCCGCAGCTGAGCTTCTACTTCTCAGTACCCTGCTGCTGCTGCTGCTAAGTCACTTCAGTCGTGTCCGACTCTGTGCGACCCCAGAGACGGCAGCCCCCCAGGCTCCGCCGTCCCTGGGATTCTCCAGGCAAGAACACTGGAATGGGTTGCCATTTCCTTCTCCAACCCCTGAAAGTGAAAAGTGAAAGTAAAGCTGCTCAGTCGTGTCGGACTTGCAGAGACCCTGTGGGCTGCAGCCTACCTGGAGGCAGGAAAATTTGTATGACCGAATAATGATAACCTCAAGGGGGCAGTATTGCCTAAAATCACAAGGTGGCCTGACTATCACAGCTGACCCAGACAAAATACTGCCCTCTGGAAAAAGTGGTGTTGCTAGAATATTTGCATATTACAGTGTCTATTTCTCCACAAGTTTGCCAACACTGTTATTTTCTCTTTTTCTTAAACTAATTTAAAAGGCGACAACGGTATCATGTTCATTTAATTAGGACTTCTTTGATTACTAACAAGGTTTCACCTAGAGCCAGACATCCTGCAATGTGAAGTCAAGTGGGCCTTAGGAAGCATCACTATGAAGAAAGCTAGTGGAGGTGATGGAATTCCAGTTGAGCTATTTCAAATCCTGAAAGATAATGCTATGAAAGTGCTGCACTCACTATGCCAGCAAATTTGGACAACTCAGCAGTGGCCACAGGACTGGAAAAGGTCAGTTTTCATTCCAATCCCAAAAAAAGGCAATGCCAAAGAATGTTCAAACTACGGCACAACTGCACACATCTCACACACTAGCAAAGGAATGCTCAAAATTCTCCAAGCCAGGCTTCAACAGTATGTGAACCATCAAATTCCACATGTTGAAGCTGGATTTAGAAAAGGCAGAAGAACCAGAGATCAAATTGCCAACATCCCTTGGATCACAGAAAAAAACAAGAGAGTTCCAGAAAAACATCTACTTCTTCCTTATTGACTATACCAAAACCTTTGAATGTGTGGATCACAACAAACCGTGGAAAATTCTTCAAGAGATGGGAATACCAGACCATCTTACCTGCCTCTTGAGAAATCTGTATGTAGGTCAAGAAGCAACAGTTGGAACTGGACATGGAACAACAGAATGGTTCCAAATTGGGAAAATAAATACTTCAAGGTTGTATATTGTCACCTTGCTTATTTAACTTATATACAGACTACATCATGTGAAATGCCAGGCTGGAGGAAGCACAACGTGGAATCAGATTGCTGGGAGAAGTATCAATAACCTCAGATATGCAGATGACACCACCCTAAGGCAGAAAGTGAAGAACTAAAGAGCCTCTTGATGAAAGTGAAAGAGAAGAGTGAAAAAGGTGGCTTAAAACTCAACATTCAGAAAACTAAGATCATGGCATCCGGTCCCACCACTTCATGGCAAATAGATGTGGAAACAATGCAAACTGAGAGACTTTAACTTTCGGGCTCCAAACTCACTGAAGATAGTGACAACAGCCATGAAATTAAAACACACTTCCTCCTTGGAAGAAAATCTAGGACTAACCTAGACAGCATATTAAAAGCGTAGACATTACTTTGCCAACAAAGGTCCATCTAGTGAAAGCTATGATTTTTCTAGTAGTCATGTATGGATGTGAGAGTCAGACTATAAAGAAACTGAGCACAGAAGAACTGATGCTTTTGAACTGTGCTGTTGGAGAAGATTCTTGAGAATCTCTTGGACTGAAAGGAGATCCAACCAGTCCATCCTAAAGGAAATCAGTCCTGAATATTCACTGGAAGGACTGATGCTGAAACTCCCAATACTTTGGCCACCTGATGCAAAGAACTGACTCATTTGAAAAGACCCTGATGCTGGGAAAGATTGAAGGTGGGAAGAGAAGAGGACAACAAAAGATGAGATGGTTGGATGGCATCACTGACTCGATGGACATGAGTTTGAGTAAGCTCTGGGAGTTGGCAATGGACAGGGAAGCCTGGCGTGCTGCAGTCCATGGGGTCACAAAGAGTTGGACATGACTGAGCTACTGAAATGAACTGAACTGAAATGAAGATTATATAATTTTTAAAGTTTCGATTTTTACAAACAAATGTAGATTAAAATACACATTCACACTTAAAAATTCACTAAGAAAGTACAGTCTGTCATAATTTCACCTCCAGAGAAAGCGAATTTTATATATATGTGTGTGTGTATATATATATATACTACAAGAATTTCTCCTCTGTAAATATATGTATGCGTGCATGGTCAGTCACATACATGCTCTTTGCGACCCCATGGACTGTAGCCCTCCAGGCTCCTCTGTCCTTGGGATTTTCCAGGCAAGAATACTGGAGCGGATTACCATGCCCTCCTCCAGGTGATCTTCCCGACGCAGGGATTGAACTCCTGTCTCTCATGTCTCCTTCATTGGCAGGCAGGTTCTTTACTACTAGTGCGACCTGGGAAGTCCAAAGCCCTTAGACCACATATCAAAGTCAGGTACAACATCACCAATGAGATTTGCAGAAAATGGTGAGAGGAACAGATTTTGTGGGTCTTCACCTCCTACTCACATTGAGTATATAAAAGGGCTGGGGAAATTTGGTAGAGAATTTTTGGACCGTTGGTGTGCTTAGCTTCTCCCCAAGGAAAAGGAATCAGGGGTTCATTTGTCTTCATGTCAGAACCAAAGAGAAGGCCTTTGAAGAAACCATTTAGAGAGAGTGATGCATGTCTAAATATGAAGGTGAGATAGGAAACTCTTCCTCGAGGAAACTACTGGTGTGAGTCTCTCTGCAGTCTGAGCTTAAAAGAAAGGAGTCTGTGAGGAAACTACAGAAAAGCCTGAAGAGAAACAAGTAGTTTTAAACAACATCAAGTTCCACAGAGCTCAATGCGCTCATGAAAACATCAGTCAAGAAAGAACTTTCCTGCCCATTTCTCCTCTTCTCTCCACTGGCTAACTCCAAGACGGCAGGAGAGAGGAAGAAGGATTTACTCAGAGAAAACAGGGAAGAGGAAGTCTAAGGACACAAAGAAGTCAACATAATGGTGAGCATGCGAATGTTCCTTATGGTCTCATCAGTCTTGGAGTTTCTATGTTCAAAAAATACTGAGTGTGAGTTAAAGTGCTGTGGCAAACATGGGAGATTGGCAGACTTCATGACCTGACCGGCACAGAGCAAACGTTAACAGCATGTGGGGATGCAGGGACAGAGATGCCTCAGTGGGCTTCTAGATTGCAAGAGAAAGTTTGCTTAGCTCCCCAAATTGAGTTTTTAGTCAATTCTGAAAATAAAGTAAGAAAAATTTAATTTCCTATATCAAACTCAATTTTGCAAAAGATTATTTTAAACTTTCAAGTATACTATACAGACTGCCATCTGGAAATTGACTCAGAACAGCTACCTTGGTCTGGCTATGGAACAAGCCTCACGCTTTCTTTCCCTTTCTGGAAATAAATTTGGTCTTGTACTCTCTCTCCCTTTCTCCCCTCTAATCACCTGAATTTTTGTATAGGTGTACACCTGTGTCAGCCTAGTGAAGCATCCTCGTAGAGCCCAGCCCCAACCTCTAGCTTATTAGCGTTGAGCAATATAATAGCCTCATTTTGAAAAATATGACAGAATCCTTTCAAAATTGAGAGTTCGTTTCTTCAGAACCATTTTTTTTTTAAGTTTCTAATATGTCGGACAATGTGATACATGTTGGGCGTGCTACAAAAAATAAGACATTGTTTCGGCTTCAGTGAATTTGTAGATTAGGTGTAGAAAGAGGAAACTAAAGACATAATTATGAGGAAATGAGAAAATTTATATACAAATTGTATATATATATTGTATATATATAAAATATATATACAAATTGCTGTAGGAGCACAGAGAAAGGAGAAATTTGTTCTTCCTCTGGACTTAGGAATACCTACATGCAGGAAAAAATAGCTAAAGAATAAATTAAGTGTAATTGAATAGCCATTTAACCATTCCCTGTCTTCCTGTTCAGCACACTGGAACATCACTATGAACAACAGGAGTGCATCACCTAGTTATTGCCATGGAAACTGCTGGCCCTGCTAATCCCCTGAATGAGACTCTTCCTTCCAAGTTAAGATGGCTCCCTTTGTATGGAAAATTTAGGGTCTTGTGTGATCCTCAGTGTTCCAAAATAGCTGCCCTGCTAACCCCACTATTGTCCAAAAGACCACCATTAGAATCGCTCCATTGAAACTGCAACACTCTCTTCAGATGGCTACAGATAATCATACATTTGTTACCTAATGTATAAATGTCTCTTTGGGTGTTTTACCATGTATACTGTGTAACTGGTACACAATTGTGTAGTCAACTGGTAAACTCAGCATAGCCTAGAGCTTAGGAGCAGGATTTCTGTAGTCAGGCAGCCTCTGTTCAGAGCAGGCCTCTGGTACTCTGTATAAACCACTATGCCTTGGTTTCTTCATCCATAAAATGAGGATGTTATGAAGACTTAATGTCTCGCACATAATAAGCATTTTTAACTAAAATGCTTATTCTTTATTATCTAGAAAACCATTCAAAACAAAACAAGGAAAAATGAAGAAGAGGCCTAAAGTAAGAGTTTCTAAAGGAAAGTGGAAAAAAAAAAAAGATGAACAGAATTCTTGGAAGAAGAGCACTCTTTGGCATTATAAGTATCTCTCTTAGTGCCACATCATCTTTGAAATATTCCAGAGAGAAACATGCTTCCTAATAAATCTGTAAACCCTATCTTCAAAGTTGAACTGTGGAATAAATCTTGAGTTAATGATTGCTACTCTGCAACTTCTTTGCATTAGGATAAATAGAAATATTCTTTCAAACAGATACACACACAGACACACACTAGTGAGTGAAACACATGATACAGTTCAGCATATCCTTTAGCTACAATTTCATTCTTAGATAATTTTTATAAACCATAGTTATGATGTGCATAATCATTAATTACCTAACCCCTCTCATTTCATTTTAGGAAGATATTTGTACTATTTCATTAAGCAACATCATTATCATATCTATAAGTAAATTATTAAGTGAAAACCTCCTTTTAAAATTTAATGGTTTTAAGTAATACCCTATATATTATACCCTAAAATGCTTATTATCTTAGAAGCCCTTTTTCTAACCACCTGAGTTGATTTTTATTCTCAAAATGGTTTTTGCGCAAAAAACCTCATTCATAAAACTGTTACAAATTTGATCTTTACAACAGGGTAGGATGAGAAACAAAATTACTAGCACTTTGTACCAAAAGTCTTTTGCTTTTCTTTACAAAATTGTTTACTTCCTTCCGAGATTAATGTTCTGTCAGTGGGATCTGGGCAATGACTAAAACTTTAAAATAAGGAAGGGTGACCCCTAGTGTTGGCTTTCAGAAACCAAACTCATGTAAAACTACCTAGTTTCAAAAACATGGGAAGAATCAGTAGCATGTCTTATTAAAGTAGTCAAAATACCCAATTTACTTGCCTTTTTTGGCTATTGACACAAAAATCATCATTATTTAAGACATTACTAAAACGCTCAAAGAAAATCTTGGAACCACCACACAATGCCTCCTATATAAACTTCCTTTCATTCACAGCAAATGTACAAATTAAAAAAGAATAAAATAAAAAGGCACAAAATTTGCCTGAATAAGCAAAGAGAAAATTAGCCAAGGAAAAAAATAAACCCTAAACATTAACTCCACATTGGACTGTAGATGACAAATTATACATAAGCCGCAACATTAGACTTTTGTGAAGTATTTAGTAAGGAAATCTTGAGAGAATTACTTCCTCACTAGTTTTTGCATAGAAAGACTGACCTTCAACAAACTCAAAGTTACCAGTTCTTCCGGGAAAGGAAAACAGTTCAGCTTAAACACCTGTCACTTGTGACGAAATGAGAGGATAAAAGTGACTTACTGTGTCCTTTGAACTCAATGTCACTTCAACTAGAGAGGCTCTGGGAAAAAGAAGATATGCTGGGACAGGAAAACCTGACATGTAGAGGGGAGTTCTTCCTGAAGAAAAAAGTACAGCATGTAGGAAACTCCTGTAGTTCTTTCCTATTAAGTTTTATTGCCATTATTTACAAAAATTCTTGACTGGAGCTAGCTTGACACCAGCACAGAGCTAAACAAAAATTAGACATTTAATGCATTTTTTTTTTTAAGTTTCAGGTGCCAAAAAGACATAAGAGTTGACTAGGCGAAGTTTGTGCTGAGAACAGCACTGCTACCTCCTTTCACTCATATGGACTCAACAAGGAACAGTACAGAATGATGTGGGAAATAACGAATAAGAAGGAAACTGAAAGTGGTGATGAAGGAACTGATTTAATATGGGAGGTAGAACTTAAAAGGATAGTAGAACTTTTGCTCTTAACAATGATTGCTGATCCATCACCCATAACTTTTGCAATACATTTGGTTCTTGGATATGGACTCACTTTCTTGCTTTGCTCTAATGAGTCCCCGAAAAGAATATCTTTGTCTTGGGGAGAGCCTCACTGCTGGGACCTTGAGCTTTCCAAACACAAGCTCCATCAGCAAACAGTCTCTACTAGTCACTTAAAATCCAAATCCTCCTGGAGTCCCCAAATTTTGTTCAAAGTGGATTTTCCTTTTTATTTTTCTCCTGTGTCCTCTGATTTTACTTACAGATCCACTTCACCTGTATCAAGAAAAAAAAACCTTATGCTTCACATAAATGGTTCTTAATAAGCATTTATTATCTAACTTGTAACTATAAGTTATTTAAATAACATGTACTAAATTAAAAGAATGCTTTGAAAGACTATATTTGTATTAACAAAAAAAACAAGATTTTACTCCCTAAGATGATTCAGTACTAAAAGATTTACTTCTTTAATGTTTCTGACTTCAAACATTTGGAAAAAAGTAAAATACCTTTTTTTAAATCTGCATTTTCCATATTTTGTAAAAAGAATTCAGGCAAACAGGTGGTCTCAAGTTATGTTGTTATTCAGTTGCTAAGTCATGTCCCACTGTTTGCGACCCTATGGACTGCCGCACGCCAGGCTTCCCTGTCTTTCATTATCTCCCGGAGTTTGCTCAAACTGATATGAATGCCATTTTAAAGGGAAGAGTAACAAAAAGCAAACAAGGGCCCCCTAGGGAATTATGCTTACAGCACATAAAGAAAAAAAAAATTAGGAGGTAGGGCAGGGGAGATGGAAGGAGATGCAAGAGCTTTTCACCTGGCTTTTCAGAGCAGAGTCTACCCGCAATAAACAACATTGAAAACTGTGCCAGAAAATAGTCTTGAGTTCTCCATTGTTGTTGGTCAATCGCTAAGTCATGTCTGACTCTTTGTGATCCGATGGACTGCAGCATGCCAGGCTTTCCTGACCTTCATTGTCTCTCAGAGTTTGCTCAAGCTCATGTCCACTGAGACAATGATGCCATCAAACCATCTTGTCCTCTGTGGCTCCTCTTCTCCTCCAGCCTTCAATCTCTCCCAGCATCGGGGTCTTTTCCAATGAGTCAGTTTTGGCCACCATTTCGCCTGGTGGCCAAAGTTTCTTCAGCTTCAGCATCAGTCCTTCCAATGAATATTCAGGGTTGACTTCCTTTAGGATTGACTCTTTTGATCTCCTTGCAGGCCAAAGGACTCTCAAGAGTCTTCTCCTGTACCACTATTCAAAAGCATCAATTCTTCAGCACTCAGCATTCTTTATGGTACAATGTTGTCATTATATTCCCACAACCAAGGGCTTTCAGTTATATATTTCTCATAAAAATTTCTCATTTACTTAGTAAGAGGGTAGCCCTTAATAAGTGCATACATAATTTCATTTTGTATGACTGATTTACCTGCCTACTGATGCTCATTCTTGTAGAGCCTCAGCACTGTCTGGGAACTTTCATTTCTTGTAAAAGCTGCATCAATTTCTTCCAGTGACTAATTTAATAAGACACTGAAATGGTTTCTGTGAAATTCAGCTTTCGAAAATGCACAGAATCTCAGAAAAGAGCTTATGCACACATTTTGCTTTCTTTTATATATAAATCCTACCAGGAAGCATAGCAGGTCCAAAGAAAGGTTGAGAAGACAATCTTTCCTTGCCAAATAAAAGTACAAAATAATGTCTTATTCAAGCACACATACACACTCCCAAACCCAAATGCATATGAAAGCTAAGTAGTAATGTTGAATTTTAAGCCACGTTTTTCACTCTCTTCTTTCACCTTCATCAAAAGGCTCTTTAGTTCCTCTTCACTTATGTCATTAGAGTGGTATCATCTCTGAGGTTGGTGATATTTCTCCTGGAAATTTTTATTCCAGCTTGTGATTCATTCATCCTGCATTTCTCATGATGTACTCTGCATGTAAGTTAAATAAGCAGAGCAATAAAGAGCCTTGTCACATTCC
Source organism: Moschus berezovskii (assembly GCF_049115385.1). Lineage (NCBI taxonomy): Eukaryota > Metazoa > Chordata > Mammalia > Artiodactyla > Moschidae > Moschus > Moschus berezovskii. The sequence goes on along the minus strand of NC_142469.1, from coordinate 73,953,051 downwards.
TTTCCCAGTTTGGAAACAGATAGGTGTTTCATGACCAGTTCTAACTGTTTCTTCTTGACCTGCATACAAGTTTTTAAGGAGACAGGTAAAATCCATATTCATACATTTAAATGTATTTGAGTTTTCCTCTATATATTCAAATATATTTAAATGTATAAATATGGATTTTCAGGGAAATGAAATCATATTAAGCATAGTTTGTAAACTTTCATGCTTCCCTTACTAACATCTTCATCAATCAATATCTACCTCATGGCTAGATCAAAAAATATGTACATTCCTCATCTAGATATGTAATGTCATGTAAGCCCCCAAAATATTGTAACAATACTCCCACCAACCATATATGAATATGCCCATTTCTTTTCATACAATGATTAATTAAATTCAGATAAAATTTAGAATCATGATTTTATTGAAATTTTCATTTGAATTACACTCTATTTATAGGTTAATTCAAGAACAATTGGTATTATTCCATGCTGAGTTTTCCTATCTAAGAACACCCTATAGGTTGGTTGGTATTTCTCAGGTTGGCAATTATCAGTGTAAGTAAGTGGCATATTTATATATACTAACAGTATAATGCTACTATAAACATCGGGATTTTCACTTTGTCCTGTTTTTGGAAGTGGTTTTAAGCTACCTAAAAATCTTTCATAAGTTAGAAAAATTTGTCGATAAAAATCATCTAATCCTACTACCTTTTTAGGTGCCAGACTTTTCTATTAACTGTTGCTCTGTTCAGGTTTCCTACTTTACATGATTCAGTTCAGTTCAGTTCAGTCTCTCAGTCGTGTCCAACTCTGCGACCCCATGAACCACAGCATGCCAGGTCTCCCTGTCCACCAACTCCCAGAATCTACCCAAACCCATATCTATTGAGTCGGTGATGCCATCCAACCATCTCATCCTCTGTCATCCCCTTCTCCTGCCCTCAATCTTTCCCAGCATCAGGGTCTTTTCAAATGAGTCAGCTCTCTGCATCAGGTGGCCAAAGTATTGGAGATTCAGCTTCAACATTAGTCCCTCCAATGAACACCCAGGACTGATCTTTAGAATGGACTGGTTGGATCTCCTTGCAGTCCAAGGGACTCTCAAAAGCCTTCTCCAACACCACAGTTCAAAACCATCAATTCTTTGGCGCTCAGTTTTCTTTATAGTCCAACTCTCACATCCATACAGGACCACTGGAAAAACCATAGCCTTGACTAGACGGACCTTGGTTGGCAAAGTAATGTCTCTGCTTTTCAATATGCTGTCTAGATTAGTCAAGGCAATGGTAACCCACTCCAGGACTCTTGCCAGGAAAATCCCATGGACGGAGGAGCCTGGTAGGCTGCAGTCCATAGGGTCACGAAGAGTCAGACACGACTGAGCGACTTCACTTTCACTTTTCACGTTCATGCATTGGAGAAGTAAATGGCAACCCACTCCAGTGTTCTTGCCTGGAGAATCCCAGGGACGGGGGAGCCTGGTGGGCTTCCGTCTATGGGGTCACACAGAGTCAGACACAACTGAAGCAACTTAGCAGCAGCAGCAGGTTGGTCATAACTTTCCTTCAAAGGTACAAGCTCTTTTAATTTCATGGCTGCAATCACCATCCTCAGTGATTTTGGAGCCCAGAAAAATAAAGTCAGCCACTGTTTCCACTGTTTCCCCATCTATTTGCCATGAAGTGATGGTATGCCATGCCGTGTGGGGCCACCCAAGACAGACAGGTCATGGTGGAGAGGTCTGACAGAATATGGTCCACTGGAGAAGGGAATGGTAAACCACTTCAGTATTCTTGCCTCCAGAACACCATGAACTTTACATGTTAAAATTCAGCAATTTATATTTTCTTAGAGATAAATTCAACCAGTTTTTCACAGTTATTTTGCCAAATACTTGTTTAAAATATTCTCATATTCCCTCCTATATCTTTAATCAGAACCTACATCTTCACTATATCAACAATAACTAATATTTCTGATTCTTAATAAATGCCAATCACTGTATTAACATAATTCTTACTACTCTTGAGATAGGTACTATATTTTTTCCTCACTTCTCAGATAAAGTAATTGAAGAATAAATCAATGTTACTTCTCCAACATTATACAGAGAGCAAGTGGCCAATCAAGGATTCAAATTCAAAACCTATGTTCTTAATGTGTATACCATAAAAATCTGGCAATTGTTAGGTTCTTTCAGTGGCAAATTGAACTTCGGTTTGTGAAATAAAGAAATTCTCACCAGATCCCTGCTGCACAAGTTTCAGGAGTGGGTCTTCTCTTTAAAACAAGTTGCAAAACATTTTGCTTATGTATTTCCATAAAAATCATTTTTGTATTATAAAGTTAAATTTTATATTCAATATTTATAATACAAAAATTAAAATTTTATATTATAAATTTAAGTAGTTACAAAAAGATAACTTTCTGTATGTTATAAATATATGACTAAAAATTAAACACATTTTAATACATTCATTTAAACTTATTAAAATATATTCAGTGGACTATAAATACCATAATGATTTGACACTCACCACAAAACATTTTCAAAAAACTTTAAAGTAAAAATTTTCCATCATTCCTTGTTTCCTTTTTATGTTTCACTTGATCCCATAACATTTTATACCAAGGTGATACATATTTTTAACCTGAGTATCTTCTATTTATTACCTTTTAAGATTTTTCTTTAAGAAAACTATGCATGTAAATTTAATGTTTAAATTTGATTATAAGTTTCCTAGTGTTAAATTTTTTTTTCTTTTGGATCGAATTATTATTGTAATTACTAGTTGTCTTCTGTTGATTTAGCAAGTTCACAAATTTTAACAATTATTAATCATAAAGTGTAAACTTTAAAAATGCATTTCTTAGTGAAATGAATGGGACTAAAGATTCCCTAGTTTTATTTTTTCTTATTAATTCATATATTTACTAGAAAATGTTACTACTGTTTAAATGAGATAGAGCTCAAAATTCATATTATTCCTGTTTTCATTTTCATAGATATAAGTGCTAAGGAAATTTGTCCATATAGATTAATTATTGGTTCTAAAAGGAGTTTTGATATAGCAGTGTTTTAGAGTCTTTTAACACATTATCAGTCACAGGACAAAAATTACTTAGTGGTATTTCTTTTAAAATCGTTTTTAATGATTAATCAGTGAAAATCCTTTAAGTTCTTAAATTTATTCAGTCATAACCCTGTATACAAGACAGTAAAAGAGATACAGATATATAGAACAGTCTTTGGGACTCTGTGGGAGAGGGTGAGGGTGGGATGATTTGGGAGAATGGCATTGAAACATGTATGTTGTCATATGTGAAACGAATCACCAGTTCAGGGTCGATGCATGTTACAGGATGCTCGGGGCTGGCGTGCGGGAATGACCCAGAGGGAGGATAAAGGGAGGAGGGAGGTGGGAGGGAGGTTCAGGAGGGAGAACTCATGTACACCCAGGGCGAATTCATGTCAATGTATGGCACAACTAACCAATATAATCTTGTGAAATAATTTACTTCCAATAAAAAATAAATAAATTTAAAAAAAAAGAAAAGAAAAGAAATCTCCTGACTTGTGAGAGGATTTGATGCCTTTCATTATGCCTTCACTTCTTCAATAGTGACATCAGTATCTCCAAATATTCCTTCTTTGACATCCTGGTGCTTTTTACATACCAGTGTAATTTACCATTGCAATATTCAATAAGTCTAAGTGAGATGTACACCTTTTTTTGTAAAGGAGAAAATTAAAATGAGAAAAGCATGATTAGAGTCTGTATGGATGATAAAGTTGTGGAAATTGCTTTCTTTAATCTATCCATGTTTCCAGGTAACTTTTGGAGAGTCTGCACATATGTGCAGTAGAACAGAGGACCTCCAATGCAGACCACTCTAACTACTCTGGGGCTGAATTTCTCACAATTTTTAATGTCAAAATTTTAGGGAGAAAATCATAATTGGTCCATCTTGGGTGAATTCTTCAACTTAATGAATGATGGCTACTGGAAGAGGATCACATACTATATACAGATAGAGCCACTAAGAATTGATCACTGTGCCATGCAGTAGATACACATACAGTAGATACACTGTTCCATACAGAAATCCTCACTGATTTCTACTCAATATTAAGTAAATTCCCACTTACAGTTTTCTTCATCCTTAAATTATTTTATGTTACTTTCTTAATTCTACTTTTGTTTAGCTAAATTTTTAATTTGTTTACTTTCAACAATTTAAATAGATGCTTTTACTGTTATGAATTTCTCCCCAGTATTGTTCTACCTCTATCCTTTAGGTATTAATATGTAGTAATGTCATTAATTTGTAAGTAATCTATAATTTCAGTTGATTTGCAATGTCAAGACACATTTAAGAAAGTGTTTTTATAGCTTCCGATTTTGCTGAGACCTCCTAATAATATCTTCCCTGCTGTTCTGTACTTGCCTATTGTCAGATTTCAATGGAATATCTATGATGCTCATCTTTAAACATAAGCAGTTTATGGCATGCTCTGCTCAAAATCCTATGATAGATGTTCATCAAGTTTTGAAGAAATTCCGAACTTCTTATTGTGTTTTAGATCACTTTATTTGGCCCTATCCCACACCACCCTCACCTGCTGTGATCATATCCTCACTCTCCCAATATGTCTACACTGGCCAGTTTGCTTTTCCTGGAGCACAACAAGCTTGTTGTCACATGCTTCATGTGACCTTGCAATTGGTGTTTACTTTGTCTGGAATTTTCTTTCCCTGGATCTTCACTAGTTATGCTCACTTCATTAAGGCTTCCTCTCGAACATGACCTCCTTAGGAACAGCTTCATCACTCCCTTCATTATTTGTAGTAAAAGGCAAGAGGAATATATATTCCTCCTGGATAATGGGAGGATATATATTTGTATATATGTACATATACACACACACACATATATATATGTTTATATATGGAGCATCTGTGGGAGGAGGGAAATGGGAAGTTGCTAAGGGACAAAGATTGTGTGCCCCATATACCTTCTGAATCTTATATTATGTGACCCAATCATCTATTTTAAAAGACTATGTGACGACATTAAGAGAGGGGAGGATTAATGAGAATAAAAGGAAAAACTGATAGGGGAATAAAAAACATTTTTTGGGTCATAGAATTTCTGTAGATTTATGTAAGGAGATGGGAGACAAGAAGGCATTCCAGAAGACTTAAACAGCATGTGTAAAAGCATAAAAGGTGAGAAGAAAATAAGGAACATGCTACTGAATATTTTATGCAAATTTGTATCTTCAGGGCCTAGTTTACTAGAGACAAAAAAATATACCTGTCTCGATAAAGCAGTGGAAGCTTGTTAAGGAATAATGGAAAATAATATTGCCTAGGAAGAGTAGGAACAGATGGAGAATTTTAAAATTCAAGTGAGAAGGTTAGCTTTGTTGTGCTAGGAAAAAGCAAGCCATTGAATGTTCTTGAAAAAGGGAATGGTATGGTCATATGAGTGTTCAAAGAGGATTATTGTACATCATTGTAATGAAAGTGCTAAAACCTGGAGGCAAGGTGTCCAAGAAGATGACCCTTATAGTTAGTCGCAAAGGAGATTGTGACCTAATTAGGAGAATGGCTTTGATTTACAGAAGAAATATCAAAGTAAATTCAATCCACACGACAGGCTTTTCATATATAAGAAACTGTTATTCATGTTTGTTCATGTAATTCATGCTTGTTCATGCAAAGATGCACAAAATATGACTCCTTTGTTCAAGTGCTTGATTTTAATCATTATTTACATTTGATCCCAAATCTTCATAATTTTATGAACATATTCACAGAAAACGTTCCCATCAAATACTTATTTGAATTATAATCCATCCCATTGTTCAGGGAAGATAATAAAAGTATTATGAGTTTAAATGTTATGACTAGGAAACAGCACTGCCAAGCCAAAGGGACACAAAACTGGGAACCAAATTTTTCAAATCCCAGGTTCTGCATATTTTCACAATATTATGCTTTAGGAGATGAGTAAACTGGTAATCTTTTGAGTATTTTTTATGTTCCAGCTATGTGCATTATTATCTCATTTCATCTTTTTAAGTATCCCACAAACTAGGCATTATTACCATTGTTTACCACTATGAAAAAATGAAGCTTCAGAAATGTTAAGTAGCTTACAACAAGTCATCCAGCTTGTAAGTTGTAATAGGGAAGAAGTTTTTGTATTCTATTACAAATTAATAACTAAATGGATGCTCCCTATAAGCTTAAATTATGCATAACGGCCCATCTCTGGGAATCCTGCTCCCCAAGTAATGAGCATTAAGTTAAAATACCTTTGTTTAGCTCACAGGAAACATCCTGACTAGGTCCACCTATGAATGACTGCAGGGAGAAAGAAATTAACACACCCCCTTGGGAGGCTGATGGGAACCACAATTTGACTTTACTTCCTCCACTTCTAGTATAAAAGGAGTCTGAATTCTAACTCAGACAAGATGGTTATTTGGGGCATGAGCCCATCATCTTCTTGGTTAGCTGGCTTTCAAAATGAAGTCATTATTCCTTGCCCTTAACAACTCATCTCTCAATAACTGGCCTGTCGTGAAGCAAGCAGTATGAGCTTAGACTAGGTAACAAAGTGACAGCATGAGGATCCAAGTACAGGCTTGTCTAACTCAAGACTCTGAGGTTCCTAAGAACTCTGAAATCAAGTGAGAGGGCATTTCTGTGGACTTCTGAAGAATGAGTTGACATGTAATGAAGAAGTAATGAAGTAATGACAAGTAATTAAGAAGACAACTGTGATATCATGATACAATAAGAAACATAAATCTGGTCTTTATCCCCAATTCCTGGCACAGAGTTCCAAAAATCCTGAAACTTCCTCAGTGATAGGGATAAAGAGTGTCCTTTATTATTCAAAGGAAGTCCCTTTAGACCATATCTGAGTTTAGGTTGAGAAAGCAATTCTTTATAGGCCCTTAGATAGCTTTAGGATTGGTGATGGTTGCCAGAGGAATAAACCATCTGATTAGAGGGTTGGGACTTTCAATCTCACACCCTAATCTCCCACTACGGAGGGTTGGGGTACCAGAGGTCAAGATAATAACCACCAGTGGTCAATGATTTATCAACCGCTCCTACACACATAATAGAATCTTCATGAAAACCTTAAAGGAAAGTATTTGGAGAGCTTCCAGGTTGGTGAATGCATCCTTGTGTTGGAAGGGTGGGACTCACCAAACTCCATGGAGACAGAAGCTCCTATGCTCAGTACCCTTCCAGACCTTTCAGCATATGCATCTTCATCTGGCTGTTCATTTGTATCCTTTATAGTAATATTTTTTATAACAAATTGGTAATAGTAAGTGAAATGTTTCCCTGTGTTCTGTGGGTCACTGTAGCAACATAAAGAGGAGGTCATGGTAACTTTGGATTTTCAGCCAGATTGGACAAGAGTGCAGATAACTTGGGGGTCCTCTACATGTGACTGGTATCGGAAATGTGGGCAGTGTTGTAGGGTTGAGTCCTTTACATGCGGCTTCAGGTACTTTGTATCAGAATTGAACCAAATTGTAGGCAAGCCAGTTGGTGTCCACAGAGAACTGAAGAATTTCTTAGTGTGCAAAACCCACACATTTGATATCAGAAGTGCTGTGGGAAGACATAGATCATTGTAGCTACCAAGAGATGATAATCCAGGTTAATCTGGCTAAAAGTCTCTATTGCATAAAATTGAACTTAACTCAAGATTTTGAACTAAATAATTTGGCTATTAGTTGTATTATTAACCCCAATAGGAAATTTGGGAGAAGACACTGGATGGTACAGGAAAAAAGATTATAAACTTAATCCTAAATATATTACTGCACTAAGACTCTTGAGAGTCCCTTGGACTGCAAGGAGATCCATCCAGTTCATTCTAAAGGAGATCGATCCTGGGTGTTCATTGGAAGGACTGATGCTAAAGCTGAAACTCCAATACTTTGGCCACCTCATGCGAAGAGTCGACTCACTGGAAAAGAATCTGATGCTGGGAAGGATTGGGGGCGGGAGGAGAAGGGGACGACAGAATGAGATGGCTGGATGGCATCACCGACTCGATGGACATGAGTTTGAGTGAACTCTGGGAGGTGGTGATGGACAGGGAGGCCTGGAGTGCTGTGATTCATGGGGTCGTAAAGAGTCGGTCACGACTGAGCAACTGAACTGAACTGAAGTACAATGCATGTCCAGTTGACTGTTAAAGTGGCCAGATAGTTGAAAACTGAAAAATATTAATTCAGGAGTCTATTAAATGAGTATAATAATATCTACCTCACAAGTTCATATTGAAAATTAAACATAACCATACAAACAAAAAGCCTTTAAAAATGGGAAGCCTTTTTATGTTTGTTTGTTTTTTAAAATAATTTTTCAGAGAAGAGAGAGTTGTAGTTCTGGAGGAGATGAGATTTTTGAGGTGTACTGTTTAACAGAGAGCACAAATATTAATATAACAATATTAATATTATTACAATATAGAGGAGTGAAAAGAAATATTTTTAAAAGATTGAGCATTTATGGGATAAGAAGAGAAGAACTTGAGAACTGCAGAGCAATGTAATTCACTTTCCCAGAAGTCAAGGAAGCACAGTTTTAAAGAGTGAAATGCATTAAAGATTTAAGTAGATTGAGAATGAATACATGGCTATTAGAGCTGACAATGAGTCGATCTTGAGATGGTGATCCCAACAGAATGAGAGAGAAGAAAAAAACAATTACATGAATTTAAGTCATGTGAATAGACCTGAAAGGGACACTGAAGATGTTCCTGTAAGATATTCAGCAGTATAGGAAAAGAAGGGAAGAGGACTGTAGCTAGAGAGGGATGTGGGAACAACTATGGATGTTAGAAAGACTGTGTGATTCTAGTCTAGAAAAGAGTATCTGTAAGAATAATACTGCTTATGAAATTGAAAGAACTGGGTCAAGGACAAAGAGACGGTTTGGCTTTATAGCATAATCATCTCTTTCTCTTAAAATGAAAGGAATCACAAACTGACAAACAGAGAAAGAGGGAAAGTGCCCTGAATCTTTCCAAACAAATAGGAAGAATAATAATTTGATGAAGAATAAGAATGGAACTTGAGGAAGAAGAGACTATGAAATAGGAAAAATAAAGGGAAAGAACAAAAAACCCACAGCAGTTATTCTTTTGAATATTTTGTTAGAGAACCATTAACAGGTAAATTTTTTAAAAAAAAAAGGGCAGTGGTATGGGCACAGTTAAAATTGGCATGAAATTGCAGTGAGCAAGAACTGAAAAATTCCTTGTGTTTTTCTCTCCTGTAGAGTTATGCAACTAGGGATAAGAATCAAATTACACAGGCAAAGCAAAATACTGGTAAATTAAAAAAATCAATAGTGCTTCAACCCATTTTTTCCCCCTGCAAACAAAACAACAATGCACTGAAGTTGTACTATAGATTTCTACACTTCAGCTTTATTATGAGATAAATAAACCAAGGTTGGAGATTGTTCGTGGACCAAATCGTACTCCCTTAATGTTGCTGCGGTGGGAAAATTACCTCCAAAATTTGTAAACAATGATATCGTACATGAAAATTTTTTAATCTCATTCATTAGTCATTGATTTCCTGTGCTAAAGAAGTTAATTTTTAACATAGACTGTGTTGAATAAGCAATTGAAGAAATTCGTCATAATGTTTTCATACTTGCAGTTCCATGGCTGGAACATTGAGGAAAGCACCATAGGAAGATCTACTTGGAGCTATATTTCAAATTAAAATAAGTCAATATAGACATTTATAGTAAGTACGAAATTTTAAGGAAAGACTATGCCACAGAAATTCTCAACTGTTTACTGTAGTTTATTTCTGAAACTATGTAGAATTTGTATAAAATGCTAGGCAAAAGAGAAAGACAATATATTCAAATTTCTGTTTTAAATTTCCTTACAATAAAAACTTCTAAAACACACAGACACACCATACACACAAACACACACACCTTGCACTTGTAAAACAAAATGTAAGGACATTGGCATTCTAAAGCTCTGCTCAGAGTGGAAACATTTCTTGTTAGTGGAAGAAAAAAAATTGTTGGGAAAAGGGAGAAAAGAAATAAAGTAATGATAAAGGAGAGGAGAAAAGAATACAAGAGAAAAAAATGAATAAAGGGAAACCAAATATAAAAAAAAAATTATAGTCTAAAAAATGTGTAACACTTGTCAAACACACCCTAAGTTCAGTATTGGTCATAACATTTATTTCGTTTTTATTTTTTCCTCAAGTTTAGTTTGTTCCTAAGTGGTTCACTAACATTCCCACTCTTTCCTGCCCTATACTTATTTTCCCAGTAAAGCCGGGAGGAGGGGGGAATACTTAGAGTATAACTAGTTAGTCTATGGATATAGGCTTTTGAAAATTTAGCACATATACTAGTATAAACCAGCAAGCTTATGCAGTACAAATATTAAGTATAAAGTTCTTTAAACCAGGCATAGTTCTAAAGGTTGAAGGTTTGTAAAACATAAGCTCAGAACATTTTCTTAATTAAATTCTTATAGTACTTATGCAACATACAACAAATAGAGAAACATTTCCCAAAGTGAAAAGAAGGAAGGGGGGGAAGGAGGCACGGAAAGAGAAGGATGGAGAGAGCGAGGAAAGAATGAAGGCAGGAAGAAGAGAAAGAAAAAACATGCCCGAACCTTGGATTTTTAAAGGTTGCATAACGTAATGGACGCCTATGTACAAAATATTAACTATGAGTTCAAAACTTCTTTTTAATCTCAGAAAAATCAAGTATTCTAATTTAATAGCTTCCAGATAACTAGCTTATTAGCAAATGACATAAAAGTAAAAAGCTTCAGGCATGCCCCCAAGCCTTCTCAAATGATACTTTCCTTTCAGATGGCTATTAATTCTGACCCAGATGTAGCTTTCAATTCAAATAAAGGAATCACTCTCACCATTTTCAGCTTTTTGGAAAATGATAATAAATTAATCTGGCATCCAGAAATGACAATGAAGCTTGCTTTTATTATAACAAGCTTACTCCTAGATTATGAAGTCTGATTGCCTTTAAGCTGTTGATATATGTTTTTAATCATATCGGCATTAAATTTTAAACAGGAAATTTTCTTTATTGCTTTATTTTATTTTACATCTTTTCATGCATATGTTTTAGGGGATGGATTGTTGGTAATTTAACAGCTTTAAACTCATAGTTAAGCAGCCATGATTTACCAGGACCACAAAATAAAGCACTTATTTGCAAAAACTAGCACTGAAGGAAAGCATATCTATAAACACAAAATTCTTGCCCCTAAAGTCTTACTTCTCTTAATGTTTCTTTCACTTTTACTTTCTTTTTCTTTTGAATGGACAATTTCCATCTCTCCTGGATGAAAACAAGCTCTTCTCTACAATCACATTATTGGACTTATTATCCTGTCACAGGGCTTGGCTGTTAAATGGAAAAATTCCAGTGGCACACTAAGCTAAAATAAAGACTAGACATAAGAATGAGGATCTCAGGAGATGATGTTGCTTACACCTGATATGAGGAGCTGTTACTCAAATGAGATAGCAGTCTTATCACTGTGCCCAGGCCTTGAATTGTGACTTACATTCTGCACATTCTTGCTAGCAGTAATAAGTTGATGTTTAAACTTTCATCTATTTGAGAGAACTACATGTGCTTTAAAACATTTATATATATTTATAAATTTATATATATGTAAACTTATTTTATCTTAAAGTTATACCATCATTCATACACTGCTTTATTTCAAAGATCACTTAAAATAAGCATTATATCTGAAGTGCTGAACTCCCTGTACATATTTAAACACTCAAATTTGTAATGAAGTTTAGTCTGTTCAGTTTTCTAGTCTATTCACTTTTATTTTATGGTGAAGGCTTACTGTCTGACCAAAATGTATTAAAGTGAAAGTGTTAGTCACTCAGCCATGTCCGATCTTTGTGACCCCCATGGACTGGGGCCCACCAGGCTCCTCTGTCCATGGAATTTTCCAGGCAAGAATATTGGTGCGGGTTGCCATTTCCTTCTCCAGAGGATCTTCCTGACCCAGGGATCGAACCCAGGTCTCCCACATTGAAATCAGATTCTTTACCCTTTGAGCCACCAAGGAAGCCCAGGAACCCTAAGAAAAATTCATATTGCCCAATGAGTTTGAAAACTGGAAAGATAACTTTCAGTTATATTCCAATCATTTCTTTCTGTCATGAAAAAGAAGTCATGTATGTGTTGAGCTACACATTATTTCTATGCAGTGTACATAAGGAGACTTTCATAATACATCCTTGACCCAAAGAAAGAGAAAGATCATTAACACCTTCTTTCAAATGACAGTGAACCTGGGCCTCATCCTGAACACTCCGCTGTCTTCTCCATTTCCTTCAATTACATATACAAAAATACTTAATACTTTGACATTTTAGTACCAGGTGTTCTACTCTTAAACCTAGATTGTTCTTAAATGTTCTTTCATGTAACCTAGGCTTATACCTCTGACTCACTATATTTGGAAAATGGGCCAGACCACCAACATCAAGGGACAAAAAAAAGTTTTTACTCTTTCCCTCATTTGTGCAATTGAGGATAAGGAAGTAGGAAGTGGATATGATTGCCTTTACTGAAATAAAAAAACATTTACGTTCTTTAAGGTTTAATTTATAATCTAAAAGTAATAATATGTATCAAGGAAGGATTATGAAAATATTTGAAACAAGGAAAAATGGCTGTTCAAATGCCAAACTTTTAAACACTTAAAAAAATAAATGCATTATAATGAAAATATTGTTTATAATGAAAAATTTTTTCTTCATATTACATCTTTCTAAAAAGAGGACTCTTTCTGAAATCTCACATAAATAATTTATTTCTCTAAACTTAACTTCCAATCAATATATCCTATTATTTTATAAGCTATGTCCTGAGTGGTAGTCAAATAGACTTCAAAACAATTAAAAGAAAAATTAAATCAAATTAATTGCCCTATGTTCAGTCACTTCAGTTCAGTCACTCAGTCATGTCTGACTCTTTGTGATCCCATTAACTGCAGCACAACAGGCTTCCATGCTCATCACCAATTCCTGGAGTCCAACCAAACCCATGTCAATTGAGTCAGTGATGCCATCCAACCATCTCATCCTCTGTCGTCCCTTTCTCCTCCTGCCTTCAATCTTCCCCAGCATCAGGGTCTCTTCAAATGGTCATTGCACCAGGTGGCCAAGTATTGGACTTTCTGCTTCAACATCAGTCCTTCCAATGAACACCCAGGACTGATCTCCTTTAGAATGGACTGGTTGGATCTCCTTGCAGTCCAAGGGACTCTCAAGAGTCTTGTCCAACACCATAGTTCAAAAGCATCAATTCTTCGGTGCTCAGCTTTCTTTATAGTCCAACTCTCACATCCATACATTACCACTGGAAAAACCATAGCCTCGACTTGACAGACTTTTGTGGACAAAGTAATGTCTCTGCTTTCCAATATGCTGTCTAGGTTGGTCATAACTTTCCTTCCAAGGAGTAAGCGTTTTTTTAATTTCATGACTGCAATCACCATCGGCAGTGATTTTGGAGCCCAAAAGAGTAAAGTCTATCACTGTTTCCACTGTTTCTCCATCTATTTGTCATGAAGTGATGAGACCAGATGCCATGATTTTAGTTTTATGAATGTTGAGCTTTAAGCCAACTTTTTCAGTCTCTTCTTTCACTTTCATCAAGAGGCTCTTTAGTTCTTCTTCACTCTCTGCCATAAGGGTGGTGTCATCTGCATATCTGAGGTAATTGATATTTCTCCCGGCAATCTTGATTCCAGCTTGTGTTTCTTCCAGCCTAGTGTTTCTCATGATGTACTCTGCATGTAAGTTAACTAAGCATGGTAACAATATACTGCCTTGACGTACTCCTTTCCCTATTTGGAACCAGTCTGTTGTTCCATGTCCAGTTCTAACTGTTGTTTCCTGACCTGCATACGGGTTTCTCAAGAGGCAGGTCAGGTGGTCTGCTATTCCCATCTCTTTCAGAATTTTCCACAGTTTATTGCGATCCACACAGTCAAAGGCTTTGGCATAGTCAATAACACAGAAATAGATGCTTTTCTGGAACTCTCTAGCTTTTTTGATGATCTAGCGCATGTTGGCAATTTGATCTCTGGTTCTTCTGCCTTTTCTAAAACCAGCTTGAACATCCGGAAGTTCGTGGTTCACGTATTGCTGAAGCCTGGCTTGGAGAATTTTAAGCATTACTTTACTAGCATGTGAGATGAGTGCAATTGTGCGGTAGTCTGAGCATTCTTTGGCATTGCCGTTCTTTGGGATTGAAATGAAAACCGACCTTTTCCAGTCCTGTGGCCACTGCTGAGTTTTCCAAATTTGCTGGCATATTGAGTGCATCACTTTCACAGCATCATCTTTCAGGATTTGAAATAGTTCAACTGGAATTCCATCACCTCCACTAGCTTTGTTCATAGTGATGCCTCCTAAGGCCCACTTGACTTCAAATTCCAGGATGTCTGGCTCTAGGTGAGTGATCACACCATTGTGATTATATGGGTCATGAAGATCTTTTTTGTTCAGTTCTGTGTGTTCTTGCCACCTCTTCTTAATATCTTCTGCTTCTGTTAGGTCAATACCATTTCTGTCCTTTATCGACCCTATCTTTGCATGAAATGTTCCCTTGGTATCTCTATTTTCTTGAAGAGATGTCTAGTCTTTCCCATTCTATTGTTTTCCTCTATTTCTTTGCATTGACCGCTGAGGAAGGCTTTCTTATCTCTCCTTGCTATACTTTGGAACTCTGCATTCAAATGGGTATATCTTTCCTTTTCTCCTTTGCTTTTCGCTTCTCTTCTTTTCACAACTATTTGTAAGGCCTCCCTAGACAGCCATTTTGCTTTTTTGCATTTCTTTTTCTTGGGGATGGTCTTGACTCCTGTGTACTGTACAATGTCACAAACCTAAATCCATAGTTCACCAGGCACTCTGTCTGTCAGATCTAGTCCCTTAAATCTTTTTCTCACTTCCACTGTATAGTCAAAAGGGATTTGATTTAGGTCATACCTGAATGGTCTAGTGGTTTTCTCACTTTCTTCAATTTCAGTCTGAATTTGCCAATAAGGAGTTCATGATCTGAGCCTTGAAAACATCATGCTGAGTGAAAGACACTAGTCACGAAAAAAGACATATTTGATAATTCCAATTACATGAAATGTCCAGAAGAGGCAAATCTATACAAAGACAGAAGTTAAATTAGTTGTTGCCAAGGGTTAGAGGCCTTTCCTTGTGGCTCATCGGTAAAGAATTTGACTGCCAACTCAGAAGCCGTGGTTCAATCCCTGGCTCAAGAAGATCCCCTGGAGAAGGAAATGGCAACCTATTACAGTAGTATTGCCTGGGAAATTCCATGTACAGAGAATACTGGCAGGCTACTATAGTCCATGGGGTAGCAAAGAGTTGGACATGACTTGGTGACCAAGCAACAACAACTAGGGTTAGGGTGGTAGGAGGATGGTTGGGAGGAAATGCAGAGTGAGTGTAAATAGCTATGGGGTTTCTTTGGGGGATCATGAAAATGTACTAAAATCAATTCTGCTGATGGTTGCATAACTCTGTGACTAGATTAAAAGCCACTGAATTGTATACTTCAAGTGGGTGAATTATATGTCAGTAAGACTGGTAACAAAAAAATTATTAGAACAATAGTGGTTGAGAATAACACATCACTTAATAATCACAGAAACGAATCTGGCTAGTTAAAACACACTAAATAACAGTGTCATCCAGCACTCTTATTATTACCAATTTGGTGAACAACCCCTCCACTTCCAATAAGAAAACCAAAAGATAATGCTTACAGCATCACTCTATTTAGTAAGAAAAGTGAATGATATATTGAATATTTAAAATAAAAAACTAATTGTAATAGTAAACTAATTGTGCAGACATGAATTCTGAAAAGTAGGCTAGAGGAATTTTATAACAAATATAAAATTTTATATCCTTTTAGTATGTGCTTATTAAATAAATGTTTGTTTCTGGTCTTGTTCCATGTTCCAAACTACTTTATCAGAGATAACATTGGATAGTATTGGTTTGAAGTCACACTTATCAGTGCAGGGCAGAAATGTTATTTATTTCAGCTACTACAAATAATCTCTAAGTTAAAGGCTAAATTGTCTGTTGGGCTTTATTGAAACAAGAGATGCCTAGTTAAAGCTTTTGTTAAAAAAAATTCTTGTTTATGTAGCTGAGCAAGTAAACAAATTTAGGACTCAATTTAAGTTGTTCTAAATATTATCTTTTGGTTTTCTTTTTGGAAGTGGAGGGATTGTTCACCAAACTGGTGGCCACAGGACTGGAAAAGGTCAGTTTTCATTCCAATCCCAAAGAAAGGCAATGCCAAAGAGGAGAGTGAAAAAGTTGACTTAAAGCTCAACATTCAGAAAACTAAGATCATGGCATCTGGTCCCATCACTTCATGGGAAATAGATGGGGAAACAGTGGAAACTGTGTCAGACTTTATTTTTCTGGGCTCCAAAATCACTGCAGATGGTGATTGCAGCCATGAAATTAAAAGACGCTTACTCCTTGGAAGGAAAGTTATGACCAACCTAGATAGCATATTAAAAAGCAGAGATATTCCTTTGCCAACAAAGGAATATCCGCCTAGTCAAGGCTATGATTTTTCCAGTGGTCATGTATGGATGTGAGAATTGGACTGGGAAGAAGGCTGATTGCTGAAGAATTGATGTTTTAGAATTGTGGTGTTGGAGAAGACTCTTGAGAGTCCCTTGGACTGCAAGGAGATCCAACCAGTCCATTCTAAAGGAGATCAGTCCTGGGTGTTCATTGGAAGGACTGATGCTAAAGCTGAAACTCCAATACTTTGGCCACCTCATGTGAAGAGTTGACTCATTGGAAAAGACCCTGATGCTGGGAGGGATTGGGGACAGGAGGAGAAGGGGACAACAGAGGATGAGTTGGCTGGATGGCATCACCGACTTGATGGACATGAGTTTGAGTGAACTCCGGAAGTTGGTGATGGACAGGGAGGCCTGGCGTGCTGTGATTCAAGGGGTCGCAAAGAGTCGGACATGACTGAGCGACTCAACTGAACTGAACTGAAAGGAAACTTAGTAAACAAAAACACAATGGACTTTTATTTTCTTTTTTCTTAAGAAATACTAACTAAGGAGACTAATGTCACAAATTATTTTGATAGGAAGCAATTCATAGAAGACTCTATTAAATGCATATCAATGTTTTATATTAAAACTGTGAGTTAATTTAAGTGACTAAAGTAATTTGCAAGAAAAAGTTAAAATTTTCACTCTGTGTAGTGTCAACTCTTATTGTTATACTAAAATCACTTATCAACATTATCTTGGACATATCTGCCCTTTAATAACATACAGCTTATCTACCAGTAATATTTTATGCAAACTAGGCTTTGAAACAGTCTGAAAAGTATTTGGCAAAAAACTCTAATTTTTAATTACTGTGATATAAGCAACTGAAACTGACTTTAAGTTATATTTTTGAGATGTGAACTAGCAGAGATCTGTAGAGTTAAGTATAATGTGACAATTGAAAGAATATGAAAATTAAATTTTGTAAAAAGTTACAAGGATCTATAGAAATTTTAAGTACACATTAACAAGGAACTGTAGTTTTCAGATGTCTGTGAATTTATTTAAATAACAACCTTTTTCCTTAAGAAATAATATAGCCTTTTATTTTTATGCATTATGTACAATATAAGAAAGAAGTACTGTGCAGTGATGTGGTTGAAGGGTTATTATTACTCCAATGACAGAAACAAAAGTATATTATCACTTGGATGATGTCAATGAAAGGGTATCATTACTATTTCTGAGGAGAACATTTTGGTAAGTAAACACACAAGTACAGTATTTATTACATTTTAGTCTACATGTGTCTCCAAGGAAGTAAAAAAAGAAAAGCAGTTAGTTTGTGTTGCTGGGGAAAAAAATCTTTGGTTTCATTTGTTCAAGTAAAATCTCTGAATCAATTATACTTTTATCAACTTTTCCTTCCAATTCTAGCATTCTATTTTTCCATCCACTCTACAATTCTCACACATATCTATCTCAAAGTTATAAGAAGAGTGAAAACAAAAATCCCAATTTTAAAAGAAAATGTTTAAAGTTTTCAATGCTAAGTGTATTCACAGTTATGTATATTAAACAGAATCATATCTATTGCATCCTTATAAGCCTCTGAAATTAAGGATATTTATGATACACAAATAAATTTTTCCCAAACTTAATTACTGTAAACTAAGATTAAGCTATTTAAATGACTACTTATTAGCTCCTTAGAAATCAGTGTTCATTGTTCTTTGCATTTGTCCAAGTAAATTGTTAGGTGTAGAAACTTTTGAATACTATTAATAACATATAGATACAACAGATCACACCTAAAGTAATATATTTCAAAAGCAGAATTATCTTTGCAGAAAAAAAGATTGCAGCTGTAGTGTAACATACGCTAACACTACTGTCTGTCTCATAAAACTTTTCTCTCCAAATCTAAATAATATTAACAAAGGAAAAAAACAGATAGAAATTAGATACTCCAAAACACATGGCCTGTTTTACCTCTATTGTCAGTCAGGTATATGGGATAAAATATGTAGTCTCTACATAAACAAAGCTTCCACCATGAAAGTCAAGGAAGATCCAGCTGGGGATGCTGGCAACATGACATTTTCTTGGCAATCACTTTATTGGCAATGATTTATATATGTTATATTACATAGCAGAGAACAAAAATTGTCAGATCATCCCATTCTAGAAAATACTAAGACTGTCTACTTGGTTGGGGTGGTAACTGACAGATCTTTTCATACTAAAGGTATATTTTCCCTTTTGCAATTAGCAAGTAACCTATGAAGTGATGACTTGTGTGTGCACACTCGCTTCAGTTGTGTCCAACTCTGCGACCCCATGGACTGTAGTTCACCAGGCTTTTATGTCCATGGAATTTCCCAGGCAAGAATACTGGAGTGGGTTGCCATGCCCTCCTCCACAGTATCTTCCCGAACCAGGGATCAAACTCGCATCTTCCTGCATTGGCAGGCAGATTCTTTAGCACTGTGCTACCTGGGAAGCCTTATCCTTTTCCACAGTGATGACTTATCACTGTGGAAAAAAATGTATGAAAGTTTAAATAAGAGTTAATAGATGAACAAGTCCAAACAACTATAATTATAATATGTATACTAAGTATGTATATTTAGTTGCTCAGTCGTGTCTGACTCTTTGCAACCCCATGGACTGTGGTGTGCCAGGCTCCTTTGTCTATGGAATTCTCTAGGCAGGAACACTGGAGAGGGTTGCCATTTCCTTCTCCAGGGGATTTTCCCAACTCAGGGACTGAACCTGCATCTCCTCCACTGCAGACAGTCTTCCACATTGCAGGTGGATTCTTTACTGCTGAACCACCAGGGAAGCTCTAGGGAAAATGCCAAAATTTGTTAGTCATCATAGAAATACACATGCTCAATTACAATTTACCTTCCTCACTGGCACACGTGTTTAAAGGGCTATATCTCTGACTCTTGTGGATATGGAAGAAAAGATGCTCGGACCTTTGTTAAAAAAGTGAATTATCACATCTATTTCAGAAAGCAATCCAGCAACAATTATCAAAGTAAAACATAAACAAAGCCTTTGAGCCAAAAATCATATTACTGTGCTTCAAGCTATAGATATAAAGGCACCATGGACTTCCTGGGTGGTACAGTGGATAGGAATCTGCCTGCCAATGCAGAGGACATAGGTTCGATCCCTGCACGGAAGATTCCACATGCCATGGAGCAACAATGCCACTATTGAGCCTCTGTACCCCAACTATTGAAGCCCGTGTGCCCAGAGTCTGTGCTCTACAATAAGAGAAACCCCCACAATAAGCCCACATATGACAACAAAGAGCAGCCCCTGCTCGCCAAAACCAGAGACAACCCATGTGCAAAGAAAACACACTGCAACCAAAAATAAAAGACATCAATTAATTTAAAAAAAGAAAGAAAGGCAGCAGTACTTAGAATATATAGTTATGGACATAGGTGTGGTTGTTGTTTCTCTGATTGTTATGAAGGAAAAAAAATAAACCTAGAAACAAACTGAACATTCATCAGTGGGGAAATAAATACCAAGGAATAGTAAGCAGTCATTAAAAGTAATGAATTAGAGCAAATGGAAGAATTTCCATGAGGTAATGTTGAGTGAGAAAATCAAAGTACTAAAAGTTATGCAGAGTTCCAATAAAATCTCTACATATGCACATATGTATGGATACATATGGTTATATATCCGTGGCTTTAAAAGATACCATAAAGAAAACGAAAAGACAAGACACAGGCTGAGAGAAAATATATGCAAGTTATACCTGATAAAAGTACTGTGTCCAGAATATAAAAAGAACTCTTACAATCCAATAGCAAGTCTTTATATAAAAGGATATGCAAATATCTAACTAACCTCCTAAAAAAAGATCTTCAATGTAGCCATTAGTAAAATAGATACTTAAACACAATGTGATACCACTATATATCTACTACAGTGGCTATAATTAAAACCGCTGACAATCTCAGTTCAGTTCAGTTCAGTCACTCAGTCGTGTCCGACTCTCCGCGACCCCATGAACCACAGCAGGCCAGGCCTCCCTGTCCATCACCAACTCCCGGAGTTCACTCAAACTCATGTCCACAGAGTCGATGATGCCATCCAGCCATCTCACTCTCTGTCGTCCCCTTCTCCTCCCGCCCCCAACCTTTCCCAGCATCAGAGTCTTTTCCAGTGAGTCAACTCGTCGCATGAGGTGGCCAAAGTATTGCAGTTTCAGCTTTAGCATCAGTCCCTCCAATGAACATCCAGGATTGATCTCCTCTAGAATGGACTGGTTGGATCTCCCTGCAGTATAAGGGACTCTCAAGAGTATTCTCCAGCACCACAGTTCAAAAGCATCAATTCTTCGGCGATCAGCCTTCTTCACAGTCCAACTCTCACATCCATGCATGACCACTGGAAAACCCATAGCCTTGACTAGACAGACCTTTGTTGGCAAAGTAATGTCTCTGCTTTTTAATACACTATCAAGGTTGGTCATAACTTTCCTTCCAAGGGGCAAGCGTCTTTTAATTTCATGGCTGCAATCAGCATCTGCAGTGATTTTGGAGCCCAAAAAAATAAAGTCTGACACTGTTTCCACTGTTTTTCCATCTATTTCCCATGAAGTGATGGGACCAGATGCCATGATCTTTGTCTCAGGCACTGGTAAAATGTGGTGAAACTGACATCTTCTTACATTTCTGGTAGCAACATATAATAATACACCTACTTTGGAAAACCGGTAGTTTTTTAGTTTGTTAAAAATTAAAATGTATGCTTACCATATAACCCAGAAATATGTATCTTATGTATCTACCCAAGAGAAATGAAAACATATTTACACAGATACTTGTAGCAGATAAATATTATTTATATTCCCTTGCTTAGACGATTTCACAATAGCTAAAAACTGGAAACAATCCATACGTCCATAAACTGGTAAATGAAAAAACAAAATATGATATACCCAAACATGAAATATTGCTCAACAATTAAAGGAACAAAGGGCAACATTCCCTTCCGTTCCGTCGCTCAGTCGTGTCCGACTCTTTGCGACCCGGTGGACTGTAGCCTACCAGGCTTCTCCGTCCATGGGATTCTCCAGGCAAGAATACTGGAGTGGGTTACCGTTTCCTTCTCCAGGGGATCTTCCTGACCCAGGGATGGCACCCGGGTCTCCCACATTGGCGGCAGACGCTTTAACCTCTGAGCCACCAGGGAAGCCCATAGAGATAGAAAAAATATCGATGATTTTTCAGGGACTAGAGTAGGAGCAGAGGTTAACTGCAAAGACGTACAAGGAAATTTTTTTTAGTGACTAAATCTTATAAAACCAGACTATGGTGATTTGAATAATTATATAAATTTAAGTTTCATTGAACTGTATACTTTAAATGAGTGAATTTTTATATGTAAATTATCCTTCAATGAAGCCGTTAAAATATTAGATACACAAGTTACTGGGGAAAGGGAATGTGTTTGGTGATGCTATTGAATTGAGGGAAAGACGGTTGGGACAGCAATTGAAAAAGAAAAAGCTTGATGATAAAATTCTATCTTCAAAAAAGATGTTCCGTTCCGTTCTGTCGCTCAGTCGTGTCCAACTCTTTGCGACCTCGTGGACTGTAGCCTACCAGGCTTCTCCGTCCATGGGATTCTTCAGGCAAGAATACTGGAGTGGGTTACCATTTCCTTCTCCAGGGGATCTTCCCAACCCAGGGATGGCACCCGGGTCTCCCACATTGGCGGCAGACGCTTTAACCTCTGAGCCACCAGGGAAGCCCATAAAAAAGATGTTACATAATATCAAATTTTCAAATACTTCTCTGAGTGCATCAGATATTAGGCAATCTGAGAATTTTCTGATACCTTCAATTTTCAAAATAAAGCAAAGTGAATAAAAGACATTTCAAGAATCAGAAATGTATATTTAGGGCTAAAAACGTTATTATTTTTTCAATTATGTAACTTAAGTAGACACTAGCCTGACCATAACTTTGTTATACAACCCATTATAATCCCTCAGAGGGACAATCTCAACATTAATTTAAAGGAAATGCGAATGGAAGAAATAATAAACACCTTCCTAGTTTGCCCCATAGAAGAGTATCTCCTGATGGGAAGGAATCACTGGATCACATTAACCATATTTTGTTCTGAGATTCACACTGGTTTTTGGTTTTGCTTATAGATTGTTGCTGTAATCACCATGCTAGCCAAGGAGGATTTTTTTTTTTATATATCAGGTTGGATAAATGAACATTCCTTGGTTCCCCACAGCACAGTTCAGACATAGTTGGAAACTCCACAGATTATTTAAAAAAATCCTTGAAGGAAAGGACCATATCTTATCATTTGTATATTTTCAGAACTGCTGGCAAGTATGCTGCCCAGTAAGTCTAAACAAAAAAAGAAAATACAAAGAGTATCTTTATACAAGTTAAACTGGTTTGCATGGGATACATTTTCCTCCCCTCTGGAGTGTAGACCTGTTTCATCCAAGTAGGACCTCGGACAAAGCCGAGATTTTACCAAAGTCTCCTGTAGTCTCTGGTTTCTCTCCATGTGGTACACAAAATGCACCACAGATCCTTCTTAATGTAGAGATACTTTAAAGACCAAATGAAGGAGACAGACTTCCTGCTTCATTCTATTCAGGGTCTGACTTTGAAGTTCAAATTCCCTGTAAAAAGAATCACTTTTTCTCCAGTTAACTGACACAAACTGTTACTTTTCCAATTAAATCGTCTCTGTTTATCTTCATCTCAAAAAAACTCTAATCTCAATATTCATGAGATAGACATGAGAGCTACAAAGGAATTGGGGTGTGGAGTTTTGTTTCTTTGCATCATGTTCTACGTTTTCATTATCGTCTTTCTCTGCATATCTCACATTGGCCTTCTACACTATTATATCCAATAAGCTTCCAAGCATTATCATTTACACTAGGAGAATTCCTTTTTCATTTTTGCATTCCCTGTCAACGCTAACTCTGAGTTATTATTTTGACCTCTTAAAGTATATCTTCATTTCTTGAGAATCAGAAAATAAAGAAAAACTTGAGTTTGTTGCTGTTGTCATTTACTCAGTATTGTCCAACTCTTTGTGATCCCATGGACTGCAACACGCCTGGCTTCCCGGTCCTTCATCATCTCCCAGAGTTTGCTCAAACTCATGTCCATTGAGTCAGTGATGCCATCCAACCATCTCATCCTCTGTTGTCCCCTTCTCCTCCTGCCTTCAATCTTTCCCAGCATCAGGGTATTTTCTAATGAGTCAGCTCTTCACATCAGGTGATCAAAGTATTGGAGCTTCAGTTTCAGCATCAATCCTTCTAATGAATATTCAGGATTGAATTCCTTTAGGACTGACAAGTTTGATCTCCTTGTAGTCCAAGGAACTCTCAAGAGTCTTCTCCAATACCACAGTTCAAAAGCATCAATTCATTGGCACTCAATCTTCTTTATGGTCCAACTCTCACATCTGTACATGGCTGCTGGAAATACTATAGCTTTGACTATACAGACCTCTGTTTTCAAAGTAATGTCTCTGCTTTTTAATACACTCTGATGGACAGGGAGGCCTGGCGTGCTGTGATTCATGGGGTCGCAAAGAGTCGGACACGACTGAGCGACTGAACTGAACTGAACTGAGGTTGGTCATAGCTTTCCTTCGAAGGAGCAAGCATCTTTTAATTTCATGGCTGCACTCACCATCCAGGGTGATTTTGCAGCCCAAGAAAACAAAATCTGTCACTGCTTCCACTTTTCCCCCTTCTATCTGCCATGAAATGATGGGACCAGATATCATGATTTTAGTTTTTTTATTGTTGAGCTTCAATCAGTTTTTTCACTTCCTCTTTCACTCTCATCAAAAGGCTCTTTAAGTTCACATAAAGAACATCAAAATGGTTCTGTGAAACAACTGAACCTTTGAGGTATGACACACTTAAAAATAAACAAACTAGTAAATAATAGGTAAATTCTTCAATAGATTCTCATAGGTCATAATACAAAGTTTAAACATTTCTGGACTCTTTCCTTTGCAGAAGTCTTTTTATCAGCAGCTACCAAGTGACCATTACCCAAGTCATGTGTTTCATAAATAAAAATGAGGTCCTAGATTGGTAACACGAGGAAAGCTTAAAAAGGATTTTTATTAAGTGTAGATAGGCTCATAAAGAGAGATGGTGCAGAATCAAAAGGCTTGCAACAGGCTCAGGTCCGCAGGGGTTATGAAAGGGAGCAGTTATAGGAACTCAGAGAAGGTAGCTTTATGAGAAAGCCCATCTGAAAGGAGTTGGGGGCTTCAGTTGAGGGAGCAGCTGTGGTGATCGGGTTACCTGGAAAAGGAATAAATATCCTAAATACTTTCTCCTCTCACTCTCACCTTCTGAAAGTATGTGTGTCCCAGATGGGTTAAATGTAACTGAAAGCAAACACAGGTGTCCTCAAGTATGGTACCCATAAACATGAGCACCCGGGACCCACGGAGAAGTGTGAAGAAGAGTGGAAAGTGAATCTGGAAGGGTCAACAATGCATGTTCTCCAACACATCACAGGTTGCTAATAATTATACAAAAGCAAAGAAAAGGTATATTAGCAAAATAGCTGCTTACTAAAATTAAGTCAGATCCTAAGCATGGGAAGAATATAGTGTGTACTCTTTTCAAAACTTTATTTTTAACTGAACAAATTTTAAAGACAATAGAGTTGGTGTCTCACAGAAATCAAATGCAAAGATTCAGTAGACATACAATGATTAGTATACCTGACTCTCTCCAGCTTTCCTGTAAACTTGAGAGCAGAAACATTTTTATCTTTCTGTTCCCACTGCCTGAGATATATTTATTGAATGAGTAAGTGAATGAAAAGAATGAATCAATTCTATAGTCTAACCTAATACTCAAGGCTTGCCTAATAGCACTTTCTTTTTAAATTTATTTAACTCAAGTACAGTTGATATACAATATTATGTTAGTTTCAGGTGTACAACATAGTAATTTGACAATCAAATACATTATGAAATGATCATCACAATAAGTCTACTAACCACCACCATACAAAACTATTATTGTATTAATAACTATTTCAATACTGAAACTAAAATGTAAGTTAATCACTCAGTAATGTCCAACTGTTTGCGATCCCAGGGACTGTAGCCTGCCCAACTCCTCTGCCTATGGAAATCTCCAGGCCAGAGTACTGGAGTGGGTTGCCATTTCCTTCTCCAGGGCATCTTCCCTACCCAGGGATCAAACCCGGGTCTCCTGCATTGCTGGCAGATTCTTTACCAACTGAACGACTGGAGAAGCCCAATAATTTCATTATTACCTACCTTTATTTCTCTACTCTTGTCAAACTAATTCCAAGTATCCTCTATTTTTTCCATCTGGTAACTTTGATAGCTTTGTGTTCTCTTCAAGAACAGAATTTCTCAAACCTGATTCTTGGCAATAAGATCTGATTATTATTATTATTTCGGAGGGGACTGCCCTGTACATTGTAGGATGTTTAGCAGCATCCCACTAGGTGTCAGTAGCACTTCCCAAGTTGTGACAATCAAAAATGCCTCCAGATATTCCTAAATGTACCCCTGGGGTGAGAGGAGGAGGTAGGAAAGTGGGATTGTCACTCACTGAGAACCACTGTTTAACAATACCACTCCTCCCTTTTTTTTTTCCCAATAAAGTCACTTCTAAGATGCCACCTTTACAGAAATTTTATATTTCCTGAACCTGTGTATCTACCATTCCTCAGCCATTGTAATAATGACTTTTAATCTTATCCAGAGACCCTATCACTTTCCACCTTGAATTGGTTTGCCTGAATTCTTCTATTAAATAAATTTCTAATGAGAATGAGAACTTTCTATATTTTTCAATACAATTTATCTTTTGTAGTATCATTCAATAAATATTTTTAAATGAATGGTTTTGTTTTTTCTGTATGCAGAGTTGCCATCAGATAGTCAGTTTCTCTTTGCAATTAGTAAAGGGCTTTAGAGAAAGGTGAATCTTTGAGGCTCTAACATGGCAAATTTCTTTTCATAATGAGGTAGGAGCAGTATTTACTCACTTCCTAGGGTGTGAAAGAGGTTTATGACTACGAGAAAAACAAAACTTAGAAAAACTAACTATCCATGATTTCAAACATCAAAATTCAATGCAGGATTTCAGATGCTCTTTATAAGCGTTGTTTCTTTTTTAAGATTCCTAATTAAAACAGGGATCCAAATTAAGCATTTAAAAAGAAATTGAGGAGACCAAATGTGTGGTTTTCATTGGCTGATATTTACCATAAAAATTTACCTTTAATAATGAGGCCTATAAAGTTGTTTTCATCTTCAAAGTACTTTAATACATTAATTACTGTAAGACTCCTATGCAATAAATAATTAAGTATTATTATCTCACTCTTTATTGATGGGAAAATGAAACAAAATTGTTTAAGAACTTTCTCCAACTTATTTAGGTCAGGTACAGTGTTAAATATGTAACTCTTTTCAGCACATCTTTTTTTACTTTAAAAATGTGATTTAAGAATGATTTTTACAAAATATATTTTATGAAGTTTGGTAACAGAAATCTCAAATAATTTTTAATATCAAAGATATAAATAACAAACTCTCCTCTTCTGCTAAATATTAAATCAAACTTCAATTTTCAGTGTTCCAGTTTGAACTATAAAACTTTAAAAAGTGGTAAGTGATTTCCAGAAATAACATTTCCATTCCTTCAGCATCATTATTAGTAATTGGATGAACATTTTCTTCAAGAAAATATGTAGTCTTTTAAAAATTCTAGCTCAAACAGATAATACAGTTCAAAACATAGTCTGATCATATTCCAGGATTTACAAACCTAGCATGTCCCTTGGGAGATGAATGACATGAAATTTACTAGGTTGTCGTATTTTATAATGTACTTGGAAATAAACTGTTGGAGAGTTTTGCATATTTCTGTCAATTTTGTGTTTGTGAATTTGCAGTTTCACATGAATTATAGGATATGTTCACAGATTTAGGGAAACAAACTGCTTGTCCTCTTCATTCCATAGAGTATGGATGTGTCTTTGTATGTGTACCACTTACTCATAATACAGGTATTCAAAATGACATCTATAGCCGCCCAATATAAATTGGTCTTTTCCTTGACACTGTTGACCGTTTCTGTGCTTCTTTTCCAAAGTGGTCACTTAAGTAGCAACTTCTCACTAAACACCCACTTTCTACAATCATACCTTGTCTTCTGCTGAGCAGTATTAATTTCTACACAGTTCAACCTATAATTTCATTTCTTAAGAAAATACAAACATTTACCAGTTTTACAGTTGTATCCATTAGCTGCTAAATAGTTTAGGATTGCGATGCAGGAAGCATTTAAGAAAGGAAGGAAGCCAAGAGAGTGGATGGTGCGAGGAAATGTGTCAGTGCTTAACATTTCAAATAAAGGTTGTCCGCTCAGTGTAAAGGAAGTGAGGGAGAAGAAGGAACATGATAGAGAAGTATTAGGAGTTTCCATAGCAGCAGAAAAGGGAGATTTTAGGAGCAATCACTGTCAGTGCTATTATACCTTCACTAGTAGAATGGCTCAACTCATATCATGGAAGTCTGGAACTCCGGCAGGACAGAAATATGGTTAACCCCTGAAAAAACAGCCATTGAAAATGTTGCCCTGAAACAGCATTTTTCTTACTGTGTATATATTTTCTGGTATCTACATGCTTGTCACCATGACATCAATCAGAATGTGTGGGTGAGGGAAATCAAAAGAATAAGAAAATGCCCCTGAGAGGAAACAGAAAGCAGTCAATGCCAGCATTCCTCTTAAATTCAAATGGAATATGCAAGTATGAAAATACAGTCAGACAGCGAAAGAGACACAGATGTAAAGAACAGACTTTTGGACTCTGTGGGAGAAGGCGAGGGTGGGATGATTTGAGAGAACAGCATTGAAACATGTATATTATCATATGTGAAATAGATCGCCAGTCCAGGTTCGATGCATGAGACAAGGTGCTCAGGGCTGGTGCACTGGGATGATCCTGAGGGATGGGGAGGTAGGTGGGAGGGATATTCAGGATGGGGAACACATGTACACCCATGGCTGATTCATGTGCATGTATGACAAAAACCACCACAATATTGTAAAGTAATTAGCCTCCAATTAAAATAAATAAATTCTAAAAAAATACAGTCATAAATATTTCATTTGCGCCTTTGTTTTCTTGCAGAAGTTCTCTGTGTCTTCAGTGACTGAATAAAAATTTGGCAAAATAGGAGATAAGTGGTATATCAAAGTTAAACCTTAGATTAGGTTATGGTTGTCTTTATTATTAAAGTACAAACATTATTTTGAAGAGATGAAGACAAAAAGGGAGCCATGGAAGGATGGATGAACATAAGAAAAAGGACAGAAAGAATGTCCTTTCACTGACTACATACTACTCTGTAAGACATACCTGTTAATCATTTTTACGTGCATCATATTTAATTCTCACAGTATGCCTATAACATATGGATTTATATACTAATTTTTATAAATAAAAAAATTCTCTTGTTTTTATCCATTTTCTTTATCCATTCCTTTATCCCAAGGAATGGATAGAAAAGATTGGTACATATACACAATGGAATAATACTTAGCCATTAAAAATAATGAAATAATGCCATTTGCAGCAACGTGGATGGGCCTAGAGAGTGTCATACTGAGGGAATTAAGTCAGACAGAGAAGGAGGAAAATATCATATTATACCCCTTACATGTGGAATCTAAAAAGAAATGATACAAATGAACTTATTTACAAAATAGAAATAAACTCACAGGCTTAGAAAACAAACTTATGGTTGCCAGAGGGAAGGGATAGTTAGGGATTTTGGGAAGGACATGTCACACTGCTTTACTGCTATATTTAAAGTGGATAAACACAAAGACCTCTGGTATAGCACATGGAACTCTGCTCAATTTTATGTGCCAGCCTGGATGGGAAGGGGGTTTGTGTGATAATGGATACATGCATATATATGGCTGAGCCCCTTCACTGCTCACCTGAAACTACCACAACATTGATAATCTGCTATACTCCAATACAAAATGTTTTTGGTTTTAAAAAATTAAGAAAAATCTTCCAACAACAAGAGCCCATGGTCAGATAACTTCAGAGGTGAATTCCACCAAAAGTTTAAAGAGCTAACACCGACCCTGTTCAAACTCTTTCAGGAAATTGCAGAGGAAGGAAAATTCCCAAACCCATTCTATATGGCCAGCATCACCCTGATACTAAAACCAGATTAAGATGCCACAAAAAAAGAAAATTATAGGCCAGTATCACTGATGAATATAAATGCAAAAATCCTCAACAAAATTCTAGCAAACAGAATCCAACAACATATTAAAAAGGTAACACATTATGATCATGCCAGTTTTATCCTAGCGATGCAAGGATTCCTCAGTATACACAAATCAATCGATGTGATACAGCATATTAACAAATTGAAAGATAAAAACCATATGATCATTTTAATAGACACAAAGAAAGCCTTTGACAAAATTCAACATTCATTTACGATAAAAACTTTCCAGAAAGTAGGCATAGAAGGAACATACTTCAGCATAACAAAGGCCATATATAACAAACCCACAGAAAACATTATCCTCAATGGTGAAAAATTGAAAGCATTTCCTCTAAAATCAGGAACAAGAAAGGGTGCCCACTCTCACCACTATTATTCAACATAGTTTTGGAAGTCCTAGCCACACCAATCAGAGAAGATATAGAAATCAAATGAATCCAAATTGGAAAAGAAGTCAAATGCTCACTCTTTGCAGATGACATGATTCTCTACATAGAAAACCCTAAAAATGCCACCAGAAAGTTACTAAAGATAATCAATGAATACAGTAAATTTGTAGGATATAAAACTGATACACAGAAATACCTTGCATTACTATATATGCCAATAATGAAAAATCAGAGAGAGAAATTAAGGAATCAATCCCATTCACCATTGCAACAAAATGAATAAAATACTTAAGAATAAATTTACCTAAAGAGATAAAAGACTTGTATGCAGAAAACTAAGATACTGATGAAAGAAATCAAAGACAACACAAACAGATGGAGAGATATACCATGTTCTTGGATTGGAAGAATCAATGTGGTGAAAATGTTTATACTACCTAAATCAATCTATAGATTCAATGCAATCCCTATTAAAAACCAGTGGTATTTTTCACAGAACTAAAACAAATAATTTTACAATTTGTATGGAAACATAAAAGACCCCAAAGAGCCAAAGCAATCTTGAGAAAGAAATATGGAATTGGAAGAATTATCCTTCCTGACTTCAGACTATATTAAAAAGCTACAGTCATCAAAACAGTATGGCACTGGTACAAAACCAGAAATATAGACCAATGGAACGAGACAGAACTCCCAGAGATAAATCCATGCAACTATGGACACTTTATCTTTGACAAAGAAGACAAAAATGTACAATGGAGAAAAGACAGTCTCTTCAACAAGTTCTATTGGTTGGGAAAAGTGGTCAACTACATGTAAAAAATGAAATTAGAACATTTCTAAACACTATACACAAAAACAAACTCAAAATGTATTAAAGATCTAAACATAGGTCTTTAAAGAAACTATGTAGGTCAGAAACTATAAAACTTAGAAAAAACATAGGCAGAACACTTTCTGACATAAATCACAGCAAGATCTTCTACGATACACCTCTTGCTGCTGCTACTGCAGCTAAGTTGCTTCAGTCGTGTCTGACTCTGTGCAACCCAATAGACAGCAGCCCACCAGGCTCCTCCGTCCATGGGACTCTCCAGGCAAGAGTACTGGAGTGGGGTGTCAGTGCCTTCTCCAATGTATGAAAGTGACAAGAGAAAGTGAAGTTGCTCAGTCGTGTCCAACTCTTAGCGACCCCATGGACTGCAGCCTACCAGGCTCATCCGTCCATGGGACTTTCCAGGCAAGAGTACTGGAATGGGGTGCCAGTGCCTTCTCCTCTTAGAGTAATGCAAATAAAAACAAAAATAAACTGGAACTATTTAAACTTAAAAGTTTTAGCAAAATGAAGGAAACTATAAACAAGGTGAAAAGACAACCTACAGAATGGGGGAAAATAATAGCAAATTAAACAACTGACAAAGAATTAATCTCCAAAATATACAAGCAACTTATGCAGCTCAATATCAGAAAAACAAACAACCCAATTAAAAAATAGGAAAAGACCTAAACAGACATTTATCCCAAGAATATCTACAGATGGCTAATAAGTACATGAAAAGATGATCACCATGCTCATTATTAGAAAAACACAAATCAAAACTACAATGAAGTATTACCTCATATCACACGGGTCAGAATGACCATCAGCAAAAAGTCTACAAACAATAAATGCTGAGAGGGTGTGGAGAAAAGGAAATCCTCTTACACTGTTGGTAGAAATGCAAACTGATACAACCACTATAGAGAACAGTATGGAGATTCCTTAGAAAACTAGGAATAAAACTACCATCAGTTCAGTTCAGTTCAGGCACTCAGTCGTGTCCAACTATTTGCAACCCCATGAATCACAGCACACCAGGCCTCCCTGTCTATCACCAACTCCCAGAGTTCACTCAAACTCATGTCCATCAAGTCGATGATGCCATCCAGCCGTCTCATTCTCTGTTGTCCCCTTCTCCTCCTGCCTCCAATCCCTCCCAGCATCAGAGTCTTCCAGTGAGTCAACTTGTCACATGAGGTGGCCAAAGTATTGGACTTTCACCTTTAGCATCAGTCCTTCCAATGAACAACCAGCACTGATCTCCTTTAGGATAGACTGGCTTGATCTCCTTGCAGTCCAAGGCACTCTCAAGAGTCTTCTCCAACACCACAGTCCAATAGCATCAATTCTTCGGCAATCAGCTTTCTTCACAGTCCAACTCTCACATCCGTACATGACCACTAGAAAAACCATAGCCTTGACTAGACGGACCTCTGTTGGCAAAGGAATATCTCTGCTTTTTAATATGCTGTCTAGGTTGGTCATAACTTTCCTTCCAAGGAGTAAGCGTCTTTTAATTTCATGGCTGCAATCAGCATCTGCAGTGATTTTGGAGCCCAAAAAAATAAAGTCTGACACTGTTTCCACTGTTTTCCCATCTATTTCCCATGAAGTAACGGGAACAGATGCCATATGACCCAGCGATTGCACCACTGTGCATGTTCCCTGAGGAAACCAGAATTGAAAAATATACCATGTATCCCAATGTTCATTGCAGCACCATTTCCAATAGCTAGGACATGAAAGAAACCTAGATGTCCATCAGCAGATGAATAGATAAGGAAGTTGTGGTACATATACACAATGGAATATTCCGTTCCGTTCGTTCCGTCGCTCAGTCGTGTCCGACTCTTTGCGACCCCGTGGACTGTAGCCTACCAGGCTTTTCCGTCCATGGGATTCTCCAGGCAAGAATACTGGAGTGGGTTACCGTTTCCTTCGCCAGGGGATCTTCCCGACCCAGGGATCGAACCCGGGTCTCCCGCATTGGAGGCAGACGCTTTAACCTCTGAGCCACCAGGGAAGCCCATTTAAGCCCATTAAGTGAGGTGGATGAACCTAAAGCCTTTTATACAGAGTGAAGTAAGTCAGAAAGAGAAAGACAGTATCATATATTAATCCCTATATATAGAATCTAGAAAGATAATACCAACAATCCTACATGCAGGGCAGCAAAGAAGACGCAGACATAAAGAACAGACTTTTGGCCACAGTGGGAGAAGGAGAGGGTGAGATGATATGAGAGAATAGCACTGAAACATATACATTACCGTATATAAAATAGACAGCCCGTGGGCGCCTGATGTATGACACAGGTAACCCAAAGCTGGTGCTCTTAGACAACCTGGAGTGATGGGGTGGGGAGAAGGGTGAGATGGGGGTTCAGGAGGGAAGGAACACATGTATGTCTATGGCCAGTTCATGTTGATGTACACCAGAGGCCATCACAATATTGTAAAGTAACTACCCTCCAATGAGAATAAATAAATAACATTTTTAAAATTCTTCGGGAGTACAACAGTCTAATATATAACATATATTTATTTATTCACTGGTTAGAATACTATATAATATGATCCTTTCAGAAGACTAATAAAAATATAGTGAGAAAGATTTGAGATAGAAAAGAGAGAGAAAGAGAAGAAAGAAAAAGAACATCACAGCACAGACTTATTTCTGGATAGCTCTGCCAAAAATTAATGCAATGCCATTAATCTTACCATGTATTTATCATCAGACAGTTTTCAATTCATTCAATGCCACTCATATCTCAGCCATAATGACACAGTGCCAATTAAAATTAATTTTTCATATATTTCTTCAGATACTTTTAATGGTTTATTAAATTCCAGAAGCTACATATTACATCTACTGTCTTCTATTCTCAAAGTTTTTAATTCGAC
This sequence comes from Moschus berezovskii, assembly GCF_049115385.1. NCBI lineage: Eukaryota > Metazoa > Chordata > Mammalia > Artiodactyla > Moschidae > Moschus > Moschus berezovskii. Next base: position 73,918,928 of record NC_142469.1, on the reverse strand, counting down.
AGGAAGCTATCAATCTTAACATAATTTGTCCTTTGTAAAACCATGGTACTTATTGTTCACTGATTCCAGTGCCCTCTAAAATTCCAAAGATGCTATATATATATATATATATCAGCTTATAGGAAAAACAGGTTTATCAAAATCAATTAAAATTTCTTTGTGATTACATACTCTTTCTACTTCACCATCCACAAGTATCTATAAATTTCATATAGATATAAAGATCTAAAAGTTGAGTACTTTCTGTTTCTTTGCATGGTTATTTTCTAAAATATTGTTTCATTAAACATTTAGAAAGTCAAAGAGGTTACTTGCTTTACAGAAAGGATAATAACCAAGAGCTCTAGCCTTTCTTTCTTGCTAAAATATATTATAATTTTGAGTAGTTTGAGAATGACAAAAAGAGGTTACAAATTTTATTGATTTTTTTTTGGTGCTTTTGCTATCATGAAACTCTGATGTCAACCTGGAAAGAATGAGAAATATGAAGTATCAAATCTAGGTTCAGTGGGCTCTGGAGTTATTTGCGCTAAATGTAGGTATCCCTACATATACTATTTAGGCTTTGAACAGCTGCATAAGACAGGAAACAAAAATTACTACTGTCTTGAACAAAACCATAGTATAATTCTCTCTCATGTAAAATAATTTTGGGGTAAGCAGTCAAGAGATTTCAGAGACTCATGCTTCCCATTCTAAAGGTCAATCATGGCTTGAAAAAAAAGGAGAGGAAGACAAAGAACATATTTCCTCTTTTCAAAGAAGACTGCACAAATCCCACCCAAATTTCCACTTATACGAATGGAAGGAAGTCAGTCACATGATCTACCCAACAATAAGACAGGAAACACTCTTTTAGCTGGTGAGAAAATCAGAATTTTGTCATAAAAGAAGAAGAAATGGACATTAGGAAGCAATTAAAAATCCATGACACAACAGTGTTCCCTCTTTGTCCCTCATTTTTAAAAGCATTCTTTAAATACTTTTAAAATCATCTGCTAAATTATTTTCTTTGAGTAATGGCTTTTATTGCTGATTGCAGCCATGAAATTAAAAGACACTTACTCCTTGGAAGGAAAGTTATGACCAACCTAGATAGCATATTAAAAAGCAGAGACATTTCTTTGCCAACCAAGGTCCGTCTAGTCAAGGCTATGGTTTTTCCCGTGGTCATGCATGGATGTGAGATTTGGACTGTGAAGAAAGCTGATCACCGAAGAATTGATGCTTTTGAACTGTTGTGCTGGAGAAGACTCTTGAGAGTCCCTTGGACTGCAAGGAGATCCAACCAGTCCATTCTAAAGGAGATCAATCCTGGGTGTTCCTTGGAAGGACTGATGCTAAAGCTGAAAGTCCAATACTTTGGCCACCTCATGTGAAGAGTTGACTCACTGGAAAAGACTCTGATGCTGGGAGGGATTGGGGGCAGGAGGAGAAGGAGACGACAGAGAATGAGATGGCTGGATGGCATCACCAACTCGATGGACATGAGTTTGAGTGAACTCTGGGAGTTGGTGATGGAGAGGGAGGCCTGGAGTGCTGTGATTCATGGGGTTGCAAAGAGTCAGACATGACTGAGCGACTGAAATGAACTGAACTGAACTGAACTGAATGGCTTTTATTATCTAATACCTAACTTATCAACTCTATGTAATTGTCATTGTTTTCAAAGTTCTATTTATTATTCAGTTCTGTCTCTAAAGTTCTTAATTTCCAAATGACTTTGGTGATGGACAGGGAGGCCTGGCGTGCTGTGATTCATGGGGTCGCGGAGAGTCGGACACGACTGAGCGACTGAACTGAACTGAACTGAACTGTCTTTTCTGGGGGACTTCCCTGGTGGCTCACTAGCAAAGAATCCATCTGCGAATGCAGGAGACGTGGGTTTGACTCCTGGGTTGGTAAGATACCCTGGAGAAGGAAATGGCAACCCCCTCCAGTATTCTTGCCTGGGAAACCACATGGACAGAGGAGCCTAGCAGGCTAATCCATGGGGTTGCAAAAGAGTTGGACACCACTTAGCGACTAAACAATAACTGTCATTTCTGCTTGACCTTTCTACAGTGTTTCAGACACACTGCTCTGCACTCATCTCACCAAACCCCTATTCTAGTTTTTTGCATGGGGATGCAAGGGGTGCACAGAAGAAGACTATATTTACCAGGCTCCTTTACTATAAATTAAAACCATATGACTATATTCAGGCCAATGGAATACTGAAAGAAGTGATATATTCTTAGAAGATCCCCTCTGATAGTTCACTCTTTCTCCTATATCTGAGACATGTGTGATGGAGTCCAAGATGGCAGAGCTAAAGATCTGAAGATGTCTACAGGTGTGAATCATTGTTTAGAGATGAACACTCCAGGAAAAATTACTACACAAACCCCTATCAGACTTCCTGTTAAAATTATGAGATTTGCTGTTATTTCTTCCATAAAGCATTAATTATACCGATTAACACAAACAGGTATCAATAATTTTAAGGGTTCATTATATTTTCTAGTGAATCAAATACAGTTCATACCAGATTAGCTCTGTTAGTGGACGAATTGTGTTTAAAATGATAGGTTTTCTTGATATCAATGATACAGATTAAAATCCAAGGTTAATCAAATTGTGAAAGAGGAATTATATATAATAGCACAAAGGAGGAAAATCACAGTCAATTAGGGCAAATTCTGGAAACTCTTCAAATAAGTCTAATGATTTTGATTAGCATTCTTTCAATGCTATGTATACCCATTGTCTCTATGATCACAGCTGTTTAATCTCTGTTTTAGCACAAACACAGATCATCTTACTTTGTACAGAATTAAGTGCTCCATTATATGATGATGACATTAATGATTAAAGTCACATGGAAGATGTATGATGAGAGGAATGAAGAGAAACTTTTACAAATATAATAGGACCCCTTCTAAAGTAGTTTTAGAAAACTTCAGTAATATCGGGCTTCCATGATAGCTCAGTTGGTAAAGAATCTACCTGCAATGCAGGAGACCCTGGTTTGATTCCTGGGTGGGGAAGATCTGCTGGAGAAGGGATACGCTACCCACTCCAGTATTCTTGGACTTCCCTTGTGGCTCAGCTGGTAAAGAATCAGCCTGCAATGTGGGAGACCTGGGTTGGATCCCTGGTTTGGGAAGATCCCCTGGAGAAGGGAAAGGCTACCCACTCCAGTAGCCTGGCCTGGAAAATTCCATGGACCGTAGAGTCCATGGGGTGCAAAGAGTTGGACACAACTGAGCGATTTTTCACTATCACCAATGTTAATGAAGCTGATAGTGATAATGATAGTACTGATAAAGTTGAAGTAAAAACTGTACATTGGTGTCATTTTATCAAGACTAGAAATATATATAATACTTACTAGCATAGAAATACTTTCAAATAGTGAGTTTGGAGATGGAATAGTTAAAGTTATTCTCTCTTCATTTAATATTTCCCATTCCCAGTGCAGAATTTCCAATAGTGCTAAATTCAGCTTTCTTTTTTTTTTTTAATTTTTTCCCTTTAATATTTGGTTGCCTTACATCTTGTAATAGGTGCCAAGATTTATCATATGGTCACTTTCACAGAAGTTTTCATTTTAGAGCTTTCTTCTACATATGTATTTGTGAAAATGAATCAACACATTTAAATCCTAATTGGCACCCTCACTTTTCACTAAAAATAAAGTGTCCTCTTCTGAAATCCAAAAGTCAACACTCATTTTTTTCTCTGCTGACGTGAATATTTAGCCTTCCAATGCCTCCACACCTGAAAGAAGTCACAAGAAAGATTCTCTACCCAAATAAGAAAGAATTTGAGTAAATAAGCAACATGGCTGAGGTAAGGCCATCTATAGTTACTGAATACTTAAAACATGAATTGCAATATATGTAAATGTTTTTAGATGACAAAGTACAAGGACAGAGTCTTTCTCATGCTGTGTAGTCTGTGCAGGAATAATGATGATATTAATTCCAGTTGTTTGAGCAGATTGTCACATTAAAGTCAAATGGAAGATGTATGATGAGAGGAATGAAGAGAAACTTTTATAAATATAATAGGACCTCTTCAAAAGTAGTTTTAGAAAAACTTCAGTAAAAACTGGTACTGTTAACGATGACAAGACAAAAGAGAAGAAAGGGGGCAAAGGTATTCAAAAGAAAAAGAAAATCACGGACTAAAGTTTTTTTTTTTTTTTAGTAGTGCAGAAAAGAGAAAGAAAAAAATTATGAAATGCAACAAAGAGCACAAAATAACACAGGTTTATCCTATGCTACTTTCCTTCAATTTTCCCTGAAAAGGAAAAAATGGTCATGACAACAGAAAAGAGACAGGGTTATCTCAGATGGGAAACCATCAGGAAACCATGCAGAGTACAATGACATCAACTATGGAAGAAGATTGTTGCAAGTACAAAGGAGAAAATAATCTGACTTATTTGATAACAGAAACTTGCCCCCACCTCCCAAAAAAATTTTAAAATTTTTTTCATACTTAAATAGAAATACAGTCAGATTATAAGGAATTGAAAAGGACTCAAAGTGCTTTTTTTGTGAATGTTTGCATTTGTATTCATTTTCATGTCCTCATCCCCAGTCCCCAGCCTGAGCTCCCACCTTACAAATAGTGCCTGGCACAGAATGAACTGTCATTAAATGTCTGATGAAATGTTCATGAATTCAAAGTGCTTGTCTACACAAGGATACAAAAGCATTCCTTTTGTCCAATGATGTTTTATATGTTGGAAACTGCACAGAACTTAATGTTACATTTATGTACTTAATTTTCACACCGTTGATGAAAACCCTTCTCTATCGTGGAAGGTATCTTTAAACTATCAAAGACTGCAGTCTGGTAAAGAATAAAAAAGGAGCAGCAGAGGAGAAAGCAGATAACCAGAAAACAAATTAATTCACCAGATCTTCCTTAGTGATAAATGGACTGGCAGATGTCAATGCCAAATTATCCTTATATCCATAGATTCTTAAGTGTTGCTTCTCAGGAGATGTGCTACTGCTAACAAAAAATACATACAAATATTAAGGAACCAATTTAGATGTTTATAATACAATGACTTTTGACCTGAAGAGAGTGATCTGTAGGGAGAGAATAAATACCATGGTTGGCAATTGCAGCAAAAGAACCTACCAATTCTATATGATATGTTTCTTAAAAACCTAGAATATCAGAGCACTTGCTGATCAGACATGGAGGAAGACAATAGGAAGCTGTAAATTTTTTTTCTTCCTGAAATAGATGATAATTTTGAAAGGCTTGATAAATGATAAAAAGTCATGAGCTACCTCTTCTCTTGATTTGTTATGCTTCTGCTGTCAGGTACCTCTTTTGACTACTTGGAAAATCTTGGAAATATGCAATATCCAGTCGTGTTTTAGTGTGCCGTGAAGCTAGGTTAAAGGAAATGTGTGTGTGTGTGTGTGTTTGTTCAGTCATGTCCAACTCTTTGCAACCCCATGGACTGTAACCCACCAAGATCCCTTGTCCATGGGATTCTCCAGGCTATACTGGAGTAGGCTGCCATTCCCTTCTCCAGAGGATCTTCCTGATCTCAGGATTGAACCTGTGTCTCTTGAGGCTCCTGCATTGCAGGCAGATTCTTTACCACTGCACCATCTGGGTCTATACAAAGGAATTGTAAGAGCTATAGAATTTAATCTTTAAATTTAGAAGAACAATGCATGCAGAATATAAGCTAAGAAAATATGAGGAAAAGCATAAAGGAGTAGATAACAATATAGAATCACCTATTTTAAAAAGTAAGAAGGCTATTATAAACAGTGCTGCGATGAACATTGGAGTACATGTGTCTCTTTCAATTCTGGTTTCCTCAGTGTGTATGCGCAGGAGTGTGATTGCTGGATCATATGGTAGTTCTATTTCCAGTTTTTTTAAGGAATCTCCACACCGTTCTCCATAGTGGCTGTACTAGTTTGCATTCCCACCAACAGTGTAAGAGGGTTCCCTTCTCTCCACACCCTCTCCAGCATTTATTGCATGTAGACTTTTGGATAGCAGCCATTCTGACTGGTGTGAAATGGTATCTCATTGTGGTTTTGATTTGCATTTCTCTGATTATGAGGGATGTTGAGGATTGTTTCATGTGTTTGTTAGCCATCTGTACGTCTTCTTTGGAGAAATGTCTATTTAATTCTTTGGCCCATTTTTTGATTGGGTCGTTTATTTTTCTGGAATTGAGCTGAAGGAACTGTTTGTATATTTTGGATATTAATTCTTTGTCAGTTGTTTCATTTGCTATTATTTTCTCCCATTCTGAAGGTTGTCTCTTCACCTTGCTTAGAGTTTCCTTTCCTGTGCAGAAGCTTTTAATTTTAATTAGGTCCCATTTGTTTATTTTTGCTTTTATTTCCAATATTCTGGGAGGTGGTTCTTGGAGGATCCTGCTGTGATTTATGTCAGAGAGTGTTTTGCCTATGTTCTCCTCTAGAAGTTTTATAGTTTCTGGTCTTACATTTAGATCTTTAATCCATTTTGAGTTTATTTTTGTGTGTGGTGTTAGGAAGTGTTCTAGTTTCATTCTTTTACAAGTGGCTGACCAGTTTTCCCAGCACCACTTGTTAAAGAGACTGTCTTTTCTCCATTTTATATTCTTGCCTCCTTTGTCAAAGATAAGGTGTCCATAAGTGCGTGGATTTATCTCTGGGCTTTCTATTTTGTTCCATTGATCTATATTTCTGTCTTTATGCCAGTACCATACTGTCTTGATGACTGTGGCTTTGTAGTAGAGCCTGAAGTCCAGCAGGTTGATTCCCCCAGTTCCATTCTTCTTCCTCAAGATTTCTTTGGCTATTTGAGGTTTTTTGTATTTCCATACAAACTCTGAGATTATTTGTTCTAGCTCTGTGAAAAATATTGTTGGTAGCTTGATAGGGATTGCATTGAATGTATAAATCACTTTGGGTAGTATACTCATTTTGACATTTATTCTTCCAATCCACGAACACGGTATATTTCTCCATCTATTAGTGTCCCCTTTGATTACTTTCACCAGTGTTTTATAATTTTCTATGTACAGGTCTTTTGTTTCTTTAGGTAGATATATTCCTAAGTATTTTATTCTTTTCGTTGCAACAGTGAATGGAATAGTTTCCTTAATTTCTCTTTCTATTTTCTCATTATTAGTGTATAGGAATGCAAGGGATTTCTAGATGTCCATCTGCAGACGAATGGATAAGAAAGCTTTGGTACATATGCACAATGGAGTATTACTCAGCCATTAAAAAGAATGCATTTGAATCAGTTCTAATGAGGTGGATGAAACTGGAACCTATTATACAGAGTGAAGTAAGCCAGAAAGAAAAACACCAATACAGTATACTAACGCATATATATGGAATTTAGAAAGATGGTAATGATAACCCTTTATACGAGACAGCAAAAGAGACACAGGTGTATAGAACAGTCTTTTGGACTCTGTGGGAGAGGGCAAGGGTGGCATGATTTGGGAGAATGGCATTGAAACATGTATATTATCATATGTGAAATAAATCACCAGTCCAGGTTTGACGCATGATACAGGATGCTCGGGGCTGGTGCATGGGGATGACCCAGAGGGAGGATAAGGGTAGGAGGGAGGTGGGAGGGGGGTTCAGGAAGGGGAACTCATGTACACCAGGGCGGATTCATGTCAATGTATGGCAAAACCAACCAATATAATATTGTAAAATAACTAGCCTCCAATAAAAAATAAATAAATAAATAAATATTGGGCAGAAATAGCTGCATAAATTGTGGGGTGCAGTGCAAAATAAAAATGTTCAATGACTATTAAAAAAATAAAAATAAAAAAGTAAGAAGGAACAAAATCTAAATCAACAAGGATCCCAGACATAGGCCTCAGGGGCTCTTCAACCTATCTGATTCATAGAGAAGTTATCATTACCCACTGGAGAGATGATCTTGCTGTCCAAAAGGGCAGGGGAAACCTGAGGAAGGGAGATAGGGGAAATAATTTCTCTCTGAAAAAACATATTAGAACTTTAAAAGGGAACTATTTCCACTGACTTGTGATTCTATGAAAGGAACCGAATCAGGACTTCCACTTCTGGTCCTACCTTATGTCTTCTTGCCTATGACTTTTTATGAAATTCTGCAGTCTGTTTCTATATCTACTATTCTACTGACCTGTACTAAAAATCAAAAAATATCTACTATAAAATGCTTTTGTGACATACTTGCAATAATAACCAAAGCAAGTATTGACCTTACCATAATCAAATCTGTATAACAATTTTGTTCTGCAAAGGACATTCCTGGACCTAATACTTTTAACTATTATCCTATAACATTGTGCAACTTAAATTTATATAATGCTTTTTTATTTTTCAAGGCTTTTTCATTTATATTGACTTCAGTTCAGTCATTCAGTCATGTCCAACTCTTTCGACCCCATGGACTGCAGCATGCCAGGCTTCCTTGTCTATCACCAACTCTTGGAGCTTGAATCAAGCTCATGTCCATCGAGTCCGTGATGCCATCCAGCCATCTCATCCTCTGTTGTCCCCTTCTCCTCCTGCCCCCAATCCCTCCCAGCATCAGGGTCTTTTCCAATGAGTTGACTCTTTGAATGAGGTGGCCAAAGTATTGGACTTTCTGCTTCAACATCAGTCCTTCCAATGAACACCCAAGACTGATCTCCTTTAGGATGGACTGGTTGGATCTCCTTGCAGTCCAAGGGACTCTCAAGAGTCTTGTCCAACACCACAGTTCAAAAGCATCAATTCTTTGGTGCTCAGCTTTCTTTATAGTCCACCTCTCATATCCATACATGACTACTGGAAAAACCATAGCTTTGACTGAACAGAACTTTGTTGGCAAAGTGGGGATTTGTCCTGTGAGATAAGACAAATATAACTTCTCGTTTTGAAGATGAGGAAAACAAAGTATCAAAAGGTCACACAGCTAAATCTAAGTGCAAAACATACCTCACAATTCCCAGCTCACTGAGAAAAGAAGTTAAATTCTCTGTCCTATATTTACCCTACCCCACACTGAGGTGTACATTTCAACACATATTTAACCTGTTTGTCATTAAATATTAGTGAGATATTTTAATTAATATCTTATTCCAAGAATAAGCTCCATAAGTCTCTTTTTGTTCATCATCATAACTCTCACACAAATCATGGTTCCCAGCATATTTAAAATGTTCAATAGATTCTTATTGCAGGAATGGATGGATGATTTTCTTTTCATTAAATGGTACCTAATCTTTGTCCCTTCATTTAATTGTACTTCAACTATATCACTTGCAGTTCTCTGTTACACTTGGTTATCTCTGCATTTCCTTCTGCTAGACTGTGGATTCTTAATTATCTACGACCATCAAGACCTAGTACAGATCTCTGTCCTGCTGTGGTATCCAATAAGTGGTTGAGAAAATTCAATTTTTCTTCATGCAGTCTAGGAAGTCTGCTAGTATGATTTTTTAAGTGCCATGATCATTTATTAGAGACAAGCCACCCATGCAGTAAGCCCTTGATGAATTTCAGGACATACAACATTTTCCAAGTGAGTAAATAATTCTTTCTTGGTCCAGAGCCATGACACATATTATAGGAACCATGAATGGCTGCCTGACAATCCATGTAACATCACCTTTTTCCTTTAAAAGACAACCTTCTTAAGCCAGTATCAGAGAACAGGTAAAAACTGAACACTCAGACTGGCCATTTGAATTCTGACATTTCTTGCTAATATGTTAATACTGCCAGTAATTGCTCTCAGTTGGGGACCAAATTCCCTAAAACAGGTGGTGACTTTTTGTGGGTTCTATTTCTTGTTTTCACATGAGCGTCAAGCCCTTACCCTTGAATGTGAGAAATGCCAATGGTTAAAATATATATATATAATATATATATACACACATATATATATTATATATATATACATATATATATAATATATATATATATATACACATATATATACACTGACCTAACATTCTGTACAATTAGAAGCTGCATTTCACCAAACTAGGAAACTAAATATTTCTAAAAGATTTCCTGCACATCTCACACCTAAAGGGAGAAGTGACATTTTCAGTTCTTATGTCTCAATCAGGAATAAAGTTCTCCCAATTTAAGAAAGGAAAACAGTCATAATTCAGAGACATTTTAAAGGTCAGTAATATATGACATAGAGTTGAAATCTGTGAAAAAAGTCACTACTTTTAAACAATGAAACTATCTACTCAACCTTCAAAAACGCTAATTAAAATGATATCTTCCTAAAGAAAAAATGCTAAGTCAGATATTTCACAAAATAAGAGCCTAGTTTCAATGAAATTCAACTTCATATAACCAAGAGGTTCTCATTAATAAATGTCATTAAGATCCCTACACAAATGATATCCACAGTGACACAGAGACAATTTATTGATCATAATGATTCAAATCTCTGAATCTCCTTACTCCTAACCTTTATTTAAGGATTAATTTTTGTTTCACTTAAATGCCTTTGTAAGGGACAGCTAAAGGTCATCCCAGGTGGCACAGTAGTAAAGAATCGGCCTGCCAAGGCAGGAGATGCAGGGGACACGGGTGTGGATGATACCTAGGTCAGAAAGATTCCCTGGAGTAGGAAATGGCAACCTACTCCAGTATTCTTGCCTGGAAAATTCCATGGACAGAAGGAGCCTGGCAGGCTTCTGCCTATGGGGGTTGCAAAGAGACGTGTGTGAGCACAAGAGAGAATGGGAGAGAGGTAAACCATTTCCTTAAGTTTCCTACAGAATTGCATTTATTTTCATACCTGAAAAATAGCTATCTGCCTGATCTATTTCTAGTTCTTAGTCACTTGCTTTTGGTCTTTCTGTTTTTGCTCTCAGTAATCCCAAAAATAAGAAAAGTGTCTTAATTGTAAACCATGAAAGACTCTGTTGAAAACCTGCCTGCAGAAATTTTGTAAATCATTTTAATTTTGTTTTTTATTTCCCAACACATTTATCATCTCCAGTTTTGCTTTAATGATGCTAAAGATTTGGTTTTAATATAGATATAAAAATTATAATTTATAAATACATCTAACATAAAAACAAACCCTTTCCAATCTGCTTTAGCCTCTAGAGAACACATCAGCTTGAACAAAAGACTCTGGGAACATAAGAATGGGTGTCTTAGTTAGCTCAGGCCACTATAACAAAAGACCATAAATTAAGTGTCTTATAAACAACAAAATTTTATTTCTTATGGTTATGGAGATGGGAAGTCCAAGATGAGGGTGCCAACATGACTGAGTCTGCAGAGAGGCCCTTCCTGGGTTTCGCACTGTCAACTTCTTGTATCATCACATAGCAGAGAACAGAGAGGGAAAGCAAGCTCTCCTTTGACTCTTATAAGGGAACTAATCCCACTCATGATAACTCCACCCTTATAAACTCATCAACTCCTAAATATCTCCCCAAATCCCTACCTCCTAAAACATCATTTAGGGGGTAGGTTTTCAACACATGAATGTTGGGGGAACATAACATTCAGTCATAACATGAAATATTGCTATATCATGTAGAATGTCAAAGGGGAATAGAATATGCCACTTCAACATATGTCATTTGGCATAAGAACTATTTTGAGCTGAAGGCACTAGAGAAGCAGCAGATATAAGTAGAACTCTCTGCACTTTCCCCTTTTTCCTAAAACAAAGCATAAATTTCCATTTGTAACTGTGTTCCCCTCTCCACAAAGAGGAAAACAATTATTTGCAGAACAAACCACACTCAATAACCCTTATCTATGATACATTTTCTAGTCACCTTCCCATAATCATAATTTACTACCCCAAGTAGTCCAAACTCCCTTTTCCTTTGTTAAAATGGTGTATATGCCCTGAACCTAACTTTCTCTTTATGCTTTCCTTTTTTTATCTATGAGGGCTGCACACACATAAAATATTAATATCGATAAAGAAATATATGTCTTTCTCCCATTGATCTGTCTTTTGTCAATTTAATTTGCAGACCCTCAAACTTTGATTCTAAGAGGGAAGAGAAGTTTTTCTGTCCCAGCAATGCTTTTGGCTGCAAGAAAGAGAAAAGAGACTAAAACAAAACTGGCTTCAATAAACACATTTGTTACGTCATATAGAGAGTTAATAGATATGGCAGGGTAGGAACGGTTAGTTGGTTAATCTTGTCAGCCCATTACATCATGAACAACTCAGGTTCTTTTCCATCTCTTCCCTACTGCCATCATCTGAATGTAGACATATGTCCTTAAACTTGTCTCCTCCTGATAGTGAGATGGTTGCAGTAGCTTCAAACATTGCATCCTTACACAACAATATTCCAAAGCCAGAATGAACAGAGGACATATTTTCTTCTTCACATCCCTAAATAGGAATGGCTAAAAGTGTCCCTAAAGCTGTCCAACTGATTTCCCTTTACATATCACTTGCCAAAATTCTGTCACATGCCCCGGCCAGAATGAATCACTTGGCAGGGTATGGAATTACCATAATTGGCTTGTAGTAATCAAGCTTCACCCTTGGAGTTGGGGAGGAAGCCAAATTCTCTTGATACTCAACACCCCTGGGCAGAACATGAACAAAATCAGTGAATGTTTGCATGTAGGCCCCCAACTGACACTATCTGTCATGGTTTCTAATGCTATCTCTTTGTTCTGCTCATGCACTTCTCTTTCTTTTACTTTTATTGTATGCTTAAGATGCCTTACTTGTTTTATTTTTCACAACCCCAAGTTTGTAGCACCAATTTAAAGAGTTTCCACTAGACCACTTTGTGACATGTCTTATAAATAGGTTAACATTCAGTCACAAAAGCAGCACTTACAGACACATTAAGAAATGCAGTTGTCCATTAACTTTCCTAATCTTTGAAGATCACCAATATAATTCACTAAAGATACCTAGGGGGCAGGAAGTAACCACAACATCATTCAGCAGGTTCTATTACTTTAGTTCTTCAGACTCAAAGATCACGATGTTTGTGGAAACACAAACTCCTCAAGACTGTCACATCCCACAGTGTTGTGTTATGGGCTGCTGCTGCTGCTAAGTCGCTTCAGTCGTGTCCGACTCTGTGCGACCCCATAGATGGCAGCCCACCAGGCTCCCCCATCCCTGGGATTCTCCAGGCAATATTTATTAGCTAAATTACTAAATTAGAATTATTCTTTTCGTGACGCTCTTCTACAGTCTGACTATATGAAGACTGCCTTTCAGAAGTTCATTAAACCTACCCTATCTATTTATGATCTGATTCTCCTTCACCGCAGAGAATCTAGGTTCACCCTGCAAAAATGACCACTTGCTATACATTAGACTACGCCATCCTACTTCACTTCACATATTTATATTATTACTTGACATAATTGTATATTTAGGGATTATAATGACAGCATTATTTCTTCTCACATTATAGGGTTCAGAGGACTCAACTTCAGAATGCTCAAATATGTGCTAGTGGGCAAGACCTTTCAGCAGCTAGCCTTTGCCACAGTCCAGGGTCATGTCATGCCTTCTGACAACTCCAATATTCTACCATTCAGTTTTCAATATCTTGAGCATGCTTATCTTTATACCTCTTCAGTACAATTGCCTGTAAACTTTCCTATGACAGAAAAATATCCTTTCTCATTTGGTCAAACTTTGAGACATCTTGAGATTCACTCTTCAGGCATAGCTTGCCAGATAACCTCAAGTAGAATTAGACAGCCTTTTTCTAATCTCCTTTAATCATGTTTTGCCATAATTTTGTTATGGTTTGTCTGAACTTTTAACATGCTTGTTTCCCTATTTAGGTGGCAAATTTATTGAAGACAAATTCTCTACTTTATTCATTTTTTAAAAACTCCCGTTGTCTTTTGCAGTACCTTGAACATAGAAAGCACTTATTAAATACTCGCTAAATTAAATTTTGAATTTCACATAACTCTAACACAACCAAAGAAATTTTCTGCTATCATTATAATGCCGAGGTCCTGTGTGAATTGTATAACTTACTGTCAAGCCTTTCTTAGACTATAAGTAGTCAGCCTCACTGACAGAAATACTCTCGAAGGAAATGCATTCTCAGACTTACATCTCACTATTACAAACAGGAATGTAAACTGCCATATGTTGAAGATTTTTGTTTTATAGTATGTTTAATACCCAGTCAATTCAATGCTTCTCTCCAGCTATCCAAAGTAGTTTAGATTTTTCCAATTCTTTTTCTTTTTTTGCTTTTCTTTTTCCATTTCTGTCAACTCATTGTAGAACTTTCAGCTAGATAAAGTGTAAGATGGTTCTGAAACGTTTAAATATTCTTGTTACTTTATTCTTTAGTTCAAATAGAATAGTAATGACATGTAATATTGTCTCTTTCAAATTCCAAGGAGCAAATTTCTTGTGTATTATTTTAGCACAAAAATTTAGAAATACCTCCACTGATTTGTAACATTTTCCCCTTTCACAACTAGCACTTTTTGGTGCCATAACTGTCCCATTCACTTAGAATTTCTGTATCATCCCCTAAAATGTAAACATCTCAACAGCGGTAAGGATGATTTTTTTCAAATTTCTGGAACAGTGCCTGGCTCATACCACAGGCACTCAGTCATTTCTGCTGGGGTGAATTAATGTATTTATAGCTCCTATATCCATGCACATACAGCTTAAAAGACCTTTCCTGGTCTGTTCTTATTTTCTCTCATCCTAATTTCTTCTTGTTCTTATTCATATTAAATTTTACATAAACTAATATATGCAAAAAAACTAAAACCAACTTCATCTGTTTTCACTTCCCAGTCTGTTTTATACACCACAATCAACTTTAACTTACAAAAGTATTTGAAGATTCCATTCTACCAATAATATCTTAGTTGGAATCAAAAGACTTCTATAATTTGGCTTAACTTAATTCAGCTCTAATTCAATGTGACTGCCTACTCATCATTTCTGAATAAATTTACTTTACATTTTCCTGCCTGGTATCATCACTTGTACTCTTGATCTCTCATAGAATGCTCTCCTTTTATACAAATGTGTCCCCACCCACAGACATCTTACACAACTTTTAGGTGCTAAGTTTATCTTACTTCCTCCAAAACATCACCCCTGATTATTCCAGCAAGTGCCCCAAAATGAAAGCAATTATGGTTTTAAAAGTTTGAGGAGAAACTAATAGAATGTACAAATACTTTCTTCAGAGAACTATGAATATACACATCCACACAATACTCTCCTAAGGAATCAAAAATGCTTTTGGTGGTCCTGCACCACTCACAAGCTAGCTTATATCTTTCAGTTTAGTTCAGCTGCTCAGTCGTGTCCGACTCTTTGTGACCCCATGAATCACAGCACACCAGGCCTCCCTGTCCATCACCAACTCCCGAAGTTCACTCAAACTCATGTCCATCAAGCTGGTGATGCCATCCAGCCATCTCATACTCTGTCGTCCCCTTCTCCTCCTGCACCCAATCCCTCCCAGAATCAGGGTCTTTTCCAATGAGTCAACTCTTTGCATGAAGTGGTCACAGATTGGAGTTTCAGCTTTAGCATCAGTCCTTCCAATGAACATCAGGACTGATCTCCTTTAGAATGGACTGGGTGGATCTCCTTGCAATCCAAGGGACTCTCAAGAGTCTTCTCCAGCACAACAGTTCAAAAGTATCAATTCTTCAGTGCTCAGCTTTCTTCACAGTCCAACTCACATCCATACATGACCACGGTTAAAACCATAGCCTTGACTAGACGGACCTTTGTTAGCAAAGTAATGTCTCTGCTTTTTAATATGCTATCTAGGTTGGTCATAACTTTCCTTCCAAGGAGTAAGCATCTTTTAATTTCATGGCTGCAATCACCATCTGCAGTGATTTTGGAGCCCAGAAAAATAAAGTCTGACACTGTTTCCACTGTTTTCCCATCTATTTCCCATGAAGTGATGGGACCAGATGCCATGATCTTAGTTTTCTGAATGTTGAGCTTTAAGCCAACTTTTTCACTCTCCTCTTTCACTTTCATTAAGAGGCTTTTTAGTTCCTCTTCACTTTCTGCCATAAGGGTGGTCATCCACATATCTGAGGTTATTGATATTTCTCCCAGCAATCTTGATTCCAGCTTGTGCTTCTTCCAGCCCATCAATATTTTCCTCTCCAACCAAGTTATAGAAACCTGAAGAGAAATTGTATGTGTGTTCAGTTACTCAGTCATGTGCAACTCTCCATGACCCAATGGACTGCAAACCAATAAGCTCGTCTGTTCATGGAATTTCATAGGCAAAAATTACTGGAGCCAGTTGCCATTTCTTTTGCTCTAGGGGATCTTCCCAACCCAAGGATCAAACCCATATCTCCAGTGTATTCTGAATTGGAAGGCAGATTCTTTACCACTGAGCTACATTGGAAGTTCCTTGAAGACTATAAACCATGTTATAAATGTGTACTTGCTGTTGTTGTTCAATCAATAAGTTGTGTGATCTCTGTGATCTCATGGACTACAGTAAGCCAGGGTCCCCTGTCCTTCACTATCTCCCAGAGTTTGCTCAGATTCATGTCCACTGAGTTGGTGATGCTATCTAA
The DNA here is from genome assembly GCF_049115385.1 of Moschus berezovskii. NCBI lineage: Eukaryota > Metazoa > Chordata > Mammalia > Artiodactyla > Moschidae > Moschus > Moschus berezovskii. The sequence goes on along the minus strand of NC_142469.1, from coordinate 73,902,378 downwards.
CCATCTCATCCTCTACCACTCGTTCTCTTTTTAACTTCAGTCATTCCCAGCATCAGGATCTTTTCTGATAAGTCAGACCTTCATATCAGGTAGACAGATTATTGGAGCTTCAGCTTGAGCATCAGTCCTTCCAATGAATATTCAGGATTGAATTCCTTTAGGGTTGACTGGTTTGATCTCCTTGTTGTCCAAGGGACTCTCAAGAGTCTACTCCAATACCACAATTCAGAAGCATCAATTTTTTGGTGCTGAGTCTTCTTTATGGTCCAACTGTCACATCCATACATGACGATTAGAAAAACCATAGCTTTGACCGTATGGACCTTTGTCAGCAAAGTGATGTCTCTGCTTTTTAATCCCCTGTCTAGGTTCACCACAGTTTTCCCTCCAAGGAGCAAGCATCTTTTAATTTCCTGACTGCAGTCACCATCCATGGTGATTCTGGAGCCCAAGAAAAAAAACATGCCACTGCTTCCATTCTTTCTCCTTCTATTTGCCATGAAATGATGGGACCAGATGTGATGATCTTAGCTTTTTGAATGTTGAGTTTAAGCCAGCCTTTTCACTCTCTTTCTGCCTCATCAAGAGACTCTTTAGTTTCTTCTTAGTTTCTGCCACTAGAGTGCTGTCATCGCACATCTGAGATTACTGATATTGCTCCTGGAAATCTTAATTCCAACTGGTAATTCATGCAGCCTGGAATTTTTCATGATTTACTCTGCAGAAGATAAATAAGTAGAGTGACATATACAGCCTTGACGTACTCCTTTCTCAATTCTGAACCAGTCCATTGTTCCATCTTCAGTTCTAACTGCTGCTTCTCAACCCACACACAGGTTTCTCAGGAGCCAGGTGAGAAGGTATGGCATTCCCCTCCCTTTAAAAATTTTCAACAGTTTGCTGTAATCCACACAGTCAAAGGCTTTAGAGTAGTCAATGAGACAGTAGATGTTTGCCTGGAATCCCCTTGCTTTCTCTGTGATCCACAAATGTTGGCAATTTGAATTCTGTCTTTCAAAACCCAGCTTGTACAACTGCAAGTTCTCAGTTCATGTACTGTTGAAGCCTAGCTTGAAGGATTTCGAGTATAACCTTGCTAGGATGTGAAATGAGCACAACTGTATACAGGCTTGAACATTCTTCGGCATAGCCCTACTTTGGGACTGGAATGAAAACTGACCTTTTCCAGTCCTGTGGCCACTGCTGTTTTCCAAATTTGCTAACATATTGAGTGCATCACTTTAACCACATCATCTTTCAGAATTTGAAATAGCTCAGCTAGAATTCCATCACCTCCACTAGCTTTGTTTTTAGTAATGCTTCCTAAGGTCCACTTGACTTCACACTCCAAGATCTCTGGCTCTAGATGAGTGATCACACCATCCTGGTTATTTGGGTCATTGAGACCATTTTTGTACAGTTCTTCTGTGGATTCTTGCCACTTAATTTAAATCTCTTCTGCTTCTGTTAGGTCCTTATCGTTTTTGTCCTTTATCATGCCCATCTTTACATGAAATGTTCTCTTCATATCTCCAATTTTCTTGTAGAGATCTCTAGTCTTCCCCATTCTTTTTTTTCCCTCTGTTTCATCACACCATTCATTGAAGAAAGCCTTCTTACCTCTCCTTGCTCTTCTCTGGAACTTTGCTTTCAGTTGGCTATGTCTTTCCCTTTCTCCTTTGCCTTTTGCTTCTCTTCTCAACTATAAAGCCTCCTCAGACAACCACTTTGCCTTCTGGCATTTCTTTTTCTTTGGGATAGCTTTGGTCACTGCCTCCTATACAACATTATAAATCTTCATCCATAGTTCTTTAGGCACTCTGTCTGCCAGATCTAATCTCTTGAATCTATTTATCACCACCACTGTATAATCATAGGATTTTATTTAGGTCATACCTGAATAACCTAGTGGTTTTCCCTAGTTTCTTCAATTTAAGCCTGAATTTTGCACTAAGGAGCTCATGATCTGAGCCACAGTCAGCTCTAGGTCTTGCTTTTGCTGACTGTATAGAGCTTTTCCATCTTTGGTTACAAAGAATATAATCAATCTGATTTCAGTAATGACCATCTGGTCATGTCCATGTGTAGAGTCATCTCTTGTGTTGCTGGAAGAAGGTGTTTGCTATGACCAGTGTGTTCTCCTGACAGAACTCTGTTAGTCTTTGCCCTGTTTCATTTTGTACTCCAAGGCTAAATTCGCCTGTTACTCCAGGTATCTCTTGACTTCCTACTTTTACATTCCAATCCCTTGTGATGAAAAGGACTTTTTTTTTTTTTTTTTTTTTGCTGTTAGTTCTAGAAAGTCTTGTAGGTCCTTACAGAACCAGTCAACTTCAGCCTCTTCATCATCCATGGTTGGGGGGCACACACTGGGATTACTGAGATATTGAATGGTTTGCCTTGGAAACAAACCAAGATCATTCTGTCATTTTTGAGACTGCACTCAAGTACTGCATTTCTGACTCTTGTTGACTATAAGGGCTACTCCAAGTCTTCTAAGGGATTTTTGGCCACAGTAGTAGATATAATGGTCATCTGAATTAAATTCCCCCATTCCTGTCCACTTTAGTCCACTGATTTCTAAGATGTCGATGTTCACTCCTGCCATCTCCCACTTGCATATGTAGTATTTACCTTGATTCACAGACCTAACACTCCAATTTCTTATACAATACTTTTACCACTTTCAAAAGACTAAGATCTCATCACGTCATGGCAAATAGATGGGGGAAAAATGGAAACAGTGACAGACTATTTGCTTGAGCTCTAAAATCACGACTGTGACTGCAGACATGAAATTAAAAGACGATTGATCCTTGAAAGGAAAGCTATGACAAACCTGGACAGCATATTAAAAAGCAGAGACATCACTTTGCCAACAAAAGTCCAACTAGTCAAAGTTATAGGATTTCCTAGTAATCATGTGTAGATGTGAAAGTTGCACCATAAAGAAGGCTGAGAGCTGAAAAATTGATGCTTTCGAACTGTGGTGCTGGAGAAGACTCTTGAAAATCTCTTGGAGAGCAAGGAGATAAAACCAGTCAATTCTAAAGGAAATCAACCATGAATATTCATTGGAAGGACTGATGCTGAAACTGAAGCTCTAATACTTTGGCTCCATGATGCTAAGAGCCAACTCACTGGAAAAGATCTTGATGCTGGGAAAGACTGAGGGCAGAAGGAGAAGGGGGCGAGATGGTTGGATGGTATCACCAACTCAACAGACATGTGTTTGAGTAAACTCCGGGAGATAGTGAAGGACCAGGAAGCCTGGTATGCTGCCGTTCATGGGGTTGCAAAGAGTCAGACACGATTGAATGTCTGAACAACAATGCAATATTGTTTTCTATAGCATCTGACTTTGCTTTCATCACCAGACATATCTACAACTGAGCATCATTTCCACTTTGGCCCAGTGGCTTCCTTCTTTCTGAAGCTATTGAATAACTGCCCTCTGCCCCTCCCCAGTAGCATATTGGACACCTTCTGACCTGTAGGCTCATCTTCCTGGTGTCATATCTTTTTGCCTTTTCATACTGTTCATGGGGTTCTTGAGGCAAGAATACTGGATTGGTTTGCCATTCCCTCCTCCAGCAGACAACACTTGTCAGAACTCTTCACTGTGACCTGTCTGTCTTAGGTGGCCCTGCATGGCAAGGCTCATAGCTTCATTGAGTTATGTGAGCCCCTTTACCATGACAAAGCTGTGGTCCATGAAGGGGTAAATGTGTATATATTCTTATATAAGTGCCACAGTATATTAATTAGAGCTAATTTTTTTAATTTAAAAATCTTTGTTTTATTGAAGTCCATTTTATAAACAATTGTAATAAAATTAATGACAACTAAGATTGTATAAATTTTCTACTCATGTTGCCTATTGCAAAATTGTTTATGCATGTACTCATAACCACAGTTTTTAAAAATCTCCAAAATTATTTAATAACATTCCAATTTGAGAAATTCCAAAAATCTAAATATAATTTTTATCATACTTTGATTATAAGGAAGAAAAAAAAGCAATTTTCCAGAGAATTTTGTGCCTTTGTTGCCTCATACATCCACTTTGCCCTATACTTTCTACTCCAAAATAAACCATCATATACATACTTCATAATATATTTTATAATGTATAATATACTGTGAAAACAATTGGATACCTCCCTTAAGTCAAAATTGTATTCAAATGTTTAAGTGCCAAAGTGCAAAAATGTGATAGAGGCCAAAGAAGAGAATCAGAGGGAGAGAAAGTATCTCCAGGAAGGAGAAAAATAATTACATGTCTTTAAAAGTTTCATAGAAACATGCTGAGAAAATCATATTTTCAAATCTCTAAATGGAGTTATTTTATGTTATAAAATACTCTTCTCTAGAAGAAACTAAAATCCCTTCTCTATTATAACTTGTTTAAACAATCTTATCTCTATTAAAAATATGAAATACTGTAGCTTTTTAATATACAGCATTCAATTTACAGAGAATTTTTACAATCAAAGACAAAGCCAATTTCAAACGAATAGGTAACCATATTAGGATTCTTCTGCAAGAATGTACTTGTTTCACTCAGATTCTCCAGAGGAAATAAACACATTTCGAATATACAAAGTACCATTCATCATTTTGTTAAAAGTATAAATAATCCACCAGGGGGAAATGTGGAGGGAAAACACCCAAGAGCAATATATGACTCTGGAATGCAAAATTAGTTTGGACAAATTATTAGAAAACATACTGTAAAGAATAATCCTTTGCTCTCCACAGGCTTAACAAAGTGACACAGAGAGAAATCCACATTTTTTTCATCCAATAAAACTCTCCCTCTAGAATAAGTGAAAATATGAGTCAACCTTTCAATAGTACAAGTAATCATGCCTTAATTCTCATTGTTCTTCAGCTTCTGCAAAATATCTTCACATTTTTAGGACTCTCCAAATGGATATAACATGAATTCAAAGATGGAACGAGACTTTCAAATGTCAGAAAGTCCCAGGTGCTACCCACAAAAACAAAAAGCACGCAAATCACAAACCAGCTATTCATTAATGCACAAGACTGGTATAATAAACAGCCTCTTAACCAGCTCTAAAATCCTTTCAGCCTTTGTGTTTGGCCTGTTTGTAGACTGTGTAGTATGATATTTTTATCAGAAGCCCTGAAGTTTCTAAACCTGAAGACAAAATTAAGTCTCACAGAAAGAGAATTTTGACCCAAATTTTGCTAACTCGGGAGTGGATTTGGGAGTCTCAACAGCTCTTGTCTCTTCAAGTAAGAATTTGAAATCTTAGACTGTTTTTAATACTTACATGACTAAGCTCACAATACATCCAGGCTAACTTGGCATGTGTCTGGGCAAGAAATGGATTGTTCTTGTAAAGAATCCAAAACAAGATTGTTCCATCTTGTAAACAATCCAAATGGATTGTTCTTGTAAACAGAGGAAACAATTTTAGATCTACTTCTTCCTTTACATACCATAGATCACACTTCTAGTTCAAACCCTAATTACTTCGTATTTGCATTGTTTCCCTTATAATGGTAGTTCTTATAACTTGTTATGAGCTACTCATGCACACAGCCTTTATTAGATTTAATACATTTATTTTAATTTCATAAAATAACATAATAAAGTATATTTTAACAACTATTTACTTTGGCCAGTTATTATCTTAATATTTTACATGTATCATTTCAATTAATCCTCATTACAGTTCTATGCTGCTAAGTCACTTCAGTCGTGTCCGACTCTGTGTGACCCCATGGAGGGCAGCTCACCATGCTCCCCCATCCCTAGGATTCTCCAGCAAGAACACTGGAATGGATTACCTTTTCCTTCTCCAATGCATGAAAGTGCAAAGTGAAAATGAGGTCACTCGGTCGTGTCCAATTCTTAGCAATCCCATGGACTGCAGCCTACCAGGCACCTCCATCCATGGGATCTTCCAGGCAAGAGTTCTGGAGTGGGCTGCCATTGTCTTTTCCATACAGTTCTATGAGGTGTGCACTATTGTTTTCGTCATTTTAAAAATAAGGCACAAAGAGGTTAAATAATTTGTCCAAAGCCACATAATTTGTAAGTAATGAAGCTGAAATTTGAATCCAGGCAGCCTGACTTCAAAGTGCATGCTTTTAATCACTATGTTCTCTGAAATATTCTCCTTATACAAACATTTTTATTCTACACTTGCCATATTCCTTCCTCGAGAAAAAAGGAGGAAAAAAAAAAAACCAGCTAGCCAATCAATTTAAATGAATACTCTTGACAAGACCCACTCTTTTCAGCTATCTCCACTATGGTACAATGCTAACCAATGAAAACAAAGGATTTGCTTTCTCTTATAGTGAATTTGTTTTACCTGACAGCACAAGCAACTTATTGTGCCATCTTCCTCCTTCAGTCCTTGCTTTTTCTGAACCATGCACCTTTCCCTCATCAGGTTCTGCTAAAAGACCATATGAAGCTGTAATTTGTTTGCAATTTCCTTACCTGAGTCTTCATCTAACAGAACTTCCCCTGCTAGGCAGAACATGACCTTGTGCCTACTAGAACACAGTGGCTACAGATTTCTTCTACATAACTGGACTTTTGGACTTGATCCTAAAGAGCCAATTTTCCCCTGATATAGTCACTGCTCACTCATGAATACTGGAGTGGGTTGCCATGCCCTCCTCTAGAGGATCTTCCCAACCCAGGGACTGAGCCCACATCTCTCATGTCTCCTTCATTGGCAGGTGGGCTCTTTACCACTAGTGCCACCTGGGAAGGCCTAAAGTGGTTATTCAGTCACTCAGTCACGTCTAGTTCTTTGCGACCCCATGGACTGAAGCACATCAGGCTTCCCTGTCCATCACTATCTCCCAGAGCTTGCTCAAACTCATGTCTATTGAGTCATTGATGCCATCTAATCATCTCATCGTCTGTGGTCCCCTCCTCCTCCCACCTTCAATCTTTCCCAGCATCAGGGTCTTTTCTAATGAATCAGCCAGCTCTTCACATCAGGTAGCCAAAGTATTGGAGCTTCAGCTTCAGCAATCCTTCAGGATTGACTGGTCTGATCTTGCAGTCCAAAGGATTCTCAATAGTCTTCTCCAACACCACAATTCAAAAGCATCATTTCTTTGGTACTCAGCCTTATTTATGGTCCAGCTCTCATAATTCTAAAGCAAATTTCTTGTGTCTTTACATTTTTTTAATCTAAACTTTAGCTGCCAAAAGACAATTATAACAATTAACTATTTATTTGTATCTAGGGCTTTCCTGGAGAATCCCAGGGACGGGGGAGCCTGGTGGGCTGCCGTCTATGGGGTCACACAGAGTTGAACACGACTGAAGCGACTTAGCAGCAGCAGCAGCAGCACGGCATAGCAGACCAAAATAATATAAACTAGGATAATATATGTACCAGCAGCCCCACCCATAACACTTCATCTAATAACCTTGGATTCCATTTTTAAAACCCAATCTTTTAAGTAAGGATTTATTTTTTATCATTTCTAAAAATGTTATTCCAGGGGGAAAATGAGACACAAAAAGATAAATGTTAGCAATTAAAGTAGAATCTTCTATCTTATGCTAGATGGTACATTTATAAAGCCACAAAGAAAAATATGAATCATCTTTATGACAATTGTTAGAAGAATCATTAGTACTAGTCTTGCACTAAGTAAGGAAATAAATTGCTTTGCTCAAAATTTAATCTATTTCTTTACATATTTGCTAAAGTGAACAACACTTTATATGCTAGAAGGGCAGCTAAGGACATTAAACTTCAAGCAAACAATTAGTATGCTTTACTATTATAAAACATCTAATTGTTGACAGTATAATTAGACTAGATAAAATTTAGAGGCTTGTTTTGATTGACCTGACTTGTGAAATCAAGTCGAAGCCATGAAATAATACTTGATGTGGAAAATTCTGAAAGAGATGGGAATACCAGACCACCTGACCTGCCTCTTGAGAAACCTGTATACAGGTCAGGAAGCAACAGTCAGAACCGGACATGAAACAACAGACTGGTTCCAAATAGGAAAAGGAGTACATCAAGGTTGTATATTGTCACCCTGCTTATTTAACTTATATGCAGAGTACATCATGAGGAATGCTGGGCTGGAAGAAGCACAAGCTGAAATCAAGATTGGTGGGAGAAATATCAATAACCTCAGATATGCAGATGACACTACCCTTATGGCAGAAAGTGAAGAGGAACTCAAAAGCCTCTTGATGAAAGTGAAAGAGCAGAGTGAAAAGGTTGGCTTGAAGTTCAACATTCAGAAAACAAAGATCATGTTGGCTTGAAGCTCAACATTCAGAAAACTAAGATCATGGCGTCTGGTCCAATCACTTCATGGCAAATAGATGAGCAAACAGTGGAAACAGTGTCAGACTTTATTTTTTTGGGCTCCAAAATCACTGCGGATGCTGATTGCAGCCATGAAATTAAAAGACGCTTATTCCTTGGGAGGAAAGTTATGACCAACCTAGATAGTATATTAAAAAGCAGAGACATCACTTTGCCAACAAAGGTCCGTCTAGTCAAGGCTATGGTCTTTCCCGTGGTCATGTATGGATGTGAGAGTTGGACTGTGAAGAAAGCTGAGCGCCAAAGAATTGATGCTTTTGAACTGTGGTGCTGGAGAAGACTCTTGAGAGTCCCTTGGACTGCAAGGAGATCCAACCAGTCCATTCTAAAGGAGATCAATCCTGGGTTTCATTGGAAGGACTGATGCTAAAGCTGAAAGTGCAATACTTTGGTCACCTCATGCAAAGAGTCAACTCACTGGAAAAGACTCTGATGCTGGGAAAGGTTGGGGGCGGGAGGAGAAGGGGACGACAGAGAATGAGATGGCTGGATGGCATCACCAACTTGATGGACATGAGTTTGAGCGAACTCCAGGAGTTGTTGATGGACAGGGAGGCCTGGTGTGCTGTGATTCACGGGGTCACAAAGAGTCGGTCACAACTGAGCAAATGAACTGAACTGAACTGAACTGTCTGATGGACAAACAATCACAGGCACATGAATCCCATTTCATAACCCATTACAGTAGGGATTTTGAACAGCATAAAAAAGAGAGTAGAATTTTTTTAATATATATAACAATAACAATAATCATTTTCACAGTAAGAGTTCCTACTTTTTAAAACCCATGACATCTTATCAACCTTCAACTATACAAGAATTATCTTTCGTTATGTTCCTTATTCACATACTTTCTACTTCTCCTCTCATTAACCAGAACCCTAGTAGACATTTACCTAACAATTTATATTATATCTGCTTTTGAAGGAGAGTCAAGTAAAGGAGACGAAAGACAAATCAGTACCTTGTACTCTTATCAATAACTGCAAAATATCGATAAAGGAAACAGATACTATTGTTTAAAAAAAATAGTTTTGAGGGCTACAATGGAGTTAATTTGTCAGCCTGATGACCTCTCTAGCAACATGTATCACTATCATTTCTGCATAATTGGCTCCAGTGCATCTGTTCCTGTTTGGTATAATACTACCTCCACAAGTGTCACTTCTTAATTTTTTTTTACCAAAACCTACCCATTAATGTCAATCCTGTGCTTTAAAATGGTGCTCTCTATGCCTACAGAATAATTCTTTATCAGTCCAACAATATTCTTAATAATTTGACCTTAGAGAGGTTCTAGTCCTTTATCCTGCTTCTCCACCATCTTGTTCTGTTACCCAAGTCTATGGGCCTCAATCACTCAGCCTTCTCTTAATTCACTATACTCTTTCATACCATTTTTATATCGCACAAAGTCTTATGCACTTGTCAATGCCCACTATAAATGTTACTTCCTCTGTGAAATCATTACCTACTATTGAAGGAAGAGGAGGTTGCTTTCTCCTTTATTTTCCAAACAGATATTTATTCATAATTATTATATCATGTATGAAGTTAGGCCATGAATATTTGCTTACATGAGAAGTATTATGGTATACTGACAAAAGTTTGGCATCTAGAGTCAGCCTAAGTTATCTTACTGGGTTTTTATATTAGATTATGTATTGAAGTATTTAATCCTTTACTTGTGTTTTGTTAAATGAACAAGTAATAAAAAACTTTCACTTCTCTTGATATGAGGTGATAACCTATGGATATCCTTCAAATATATAAAATAATTTCTTTTTAAACAAAATGAAAAAAGCACAAGAGTAATTATATGCCTTGGTTTTTTTTTATATGTTCAATGTTAACATCTGTAAAGAAGGGCTTTCAAATTCCACGTATTGACAGTAATGTCACAGAATTTAAAAGTATAACATGTCATCTCTAATGACTTTCAAAAAGTTTAAGTGTTAATAATGAGTCTTTCATTGATAATCTGAAGTCTCTTTTTAAATATAATTTTGCTTAGATTTTACATTTCTAATTTTGAATTCAGTATTTTTTCAAAATCTATGATTTTGAATAAAAGGCAAGAAAAGCTACAAAACTAATAAAATATGTTCTTAGTGTAAGAAATACTAGTTATTCCAGGGAAAAATTCCACAAGTGGCACTTTAAATTGAGTAATAAAAGGAGTACTAAGATAAGAAAAGACTAGGGTAAGCAAATGCAAAATAAGCCATGTCCCTGAAAAAAGTGGACTGAAGTGTTACAGAAAAATTACTACTAATTTAAATATTCAATATTTTTGGTTCCACAGATCCAGACGGTAATATAATCTTTACACAAATTCTTTTAATATGTCTTTCCTGAACAATTTAGTAAGTTTCCACTGTAGAGAACTGGGGGTGGGCAAATCTAACTTGTATGTGCAGGATAAATACATACTTTTCCCATAAATTATATTTGGATGGGGGTACATAATTAAAGCAACATCATTTGAAATAAATATCAGAAAACAGATTCTGTGTTTTGCAATAATTTTACAGTGACTGAAAAGCTATGAAGATTGGATCATAATCACTGAGACCTTGGGTAGAGCAGATGGATCATTATCTAAGCACACAGGCTGGAACAGCAGAGCTCAAGCATCGTTCAGTCCATGGAGCTTTACAGGCCTTGTTAAGTAGGCAAATTTTCTATATTATTCACAATAAAATGTCCTCACAAACAGCATTATAAACAAGGACAAAATAGATGTGCAGTTATATGTATATATTCTCCACATACAACATTTGAAATTTATTCCTTGCAAATCATTTGGAGAAAAACTATATTATAATTCCAGATGGCTGCTTAATTTTATCATGAAATTTATTTCAAAATCTTCAAACATTTTACCACTGATATACTATATTGGCAAAGATATATGTGATTGATTAAAATTGATGTTTATAGCAGGTGGTCAAATTACACAAATCTGCTTTGCTGTGAAGCTGTATTAAAAACACCGCTCATAAAACTAATCTGCCATTTTAAGGAAACAGTTCAAGCCAATCCAGTAGCTGTTGCTTTAAAAAAAAAAAAAAATTGACCATGCCCTACCAATATGCTAATACCCATCTGGGACAAAATCCATTAAAATAATCCAAAGATGCCAAATGAAATGATGACTAGACTCTTTCATGTGATGACTGAAAATAAGCTGAAAATATTCTGAAAGCTCTATTTTTCTCACTTATTTTGTGTTAAGTTTTATATTATGTTGGAAACTTGTGAGCAAAATGTCATGCTGGCCACAGAAATATCTAAATTCTCTTTGTATTAGGTTCTTGAGTAAGACGGGTGAATGTTTCCCAATATGGCATCTGCCTACTCTATAGAACCCTACAGTATTCACAAAGATCATATCTAGGGGATAACTAAATTATGCAGATGGTAATGACTGGAAAACAAATCACTCACATTGACCATCTCATGTTTGGTAACAGTGTTGAGAAAAATGTAGTGACAGGACTGGATAGCAAGATATGTCATCTCCAGGTAGTTAGTAACATGCTGACATCAGCTGTGCCATGAGCACAACCAAGTGGATCACTTTGTTAGAACTCATTACTAAAGATAAAATAAAAATAAATCAAAAGAAACTAAAATAAATTGGTTTATATTTTAAGAATCATAGATCTGACTTCAAGGAAACGCTTAAAAATCTGGATTCCTATCAGAAACTTGGATTGTTGAGGATAGAAGAAATGGGTGGCCTATTTTTGAAATTATTTTTAGTCTAAATAAATTGAATTTCTAAAAAAGAAAAAACTCTAATGATGTAATTTTTAAGTTTTCAAAATTTCATCTCATGGAATTTTTAAAAATCTAGTGAATACATGTGTATGCATAGCATTTATATATATAGCTATATACATTATTTTGGTGTATACATTTGCATTTGGGTTTATCACTCTAGCAAAAGTTAATATTGTCACAACATTTGCTGGTATAATTTGAAGTCTTTAATGTTACAGAAAAAAAAAACTGCTATTAGGCTTTGGGAAAGATGGATTGGTTACAGTTCATAGGATACCGTACTACCAAGTTTATTTTCAAGTACAAGATGTTTTGAAGTTTCTTTATCATTTATTTGACCAACTCCTTCCACTGCCTAGGCTTCCCTGATAGCTCAGTTGGTAAAGAATCCACCTGCAATGCAGGAGAACCCTATTCAATTCCTGGGTAGGGAAGATCTGCTGGAGAAGGGATAGGCTACCCACTCCAGTATTCTTGGGCTTCCCCTGTGGCTCTGCTGGTAAAGAATCTGCCTGCAGTGTGGGAGAGGAGACCTGGGTTGGATCCCTGGGTTGGAAAGATTCCGTGGAGAACGGAAAGGCTACCCACTCCAATATTCCGGCCTGGAGAATTCCATGGACTATATAATAGTCCATGGTGTTGCAAAGAGTCTCACATGACTGAGCGAGTTTCACTTTCACTTTTCCACTGCCTGTGGGCACATAAACTTAAATATGTACAATATTAGGAGGATTTTCTCTTTAAGGCTAAAAAGTTGTTTTAGTTCTCATCCAAGAACTTGCAATTTTGCTATATCAAAAGAACTCTAGTATTTCTGATCATGGAGTGGGAAACAATTTACACTCATGATATCTTCTTGGGACCTATAGGATGAAGATTCAAATCTTCTATTAGGTATTCAAGATTCTTTTTCATTCATTCATTCAACATTCATTGCACAAAATTGTGTCTGTTACTATGCAAGACTATCTACAAAATATCCAATTTTAATGACTCTTACTTTATTTTACACCAAATTCATAAACACACACACTCACAGCACTCACTGGACTGACTTGTCTACTCCCTCAAATACACTCTGCTCCTTCCCATTGTTTGTTGTTTTCCACACACCATTTCAGGCAAGGATGACACTAAGCTAAAACACACAGACTCAGAATTCCTATCTTCAAGAAAACCACAAGTTTCTAAAGGTAGAGACTTTGTTTGTTAAACTCTTAAAATCACTCTGTCAATAGTTCTCATTATTTCTCAATAATTACTTATTGGAAGAAGAAATACTTGCAATATATAAGATTATAAGAAGCTAATTTAATATGATGCATGGATATCTTTAAATGAGCTCTTCTACACAATAGACCATGGCACTACTACATAAAAATATTTTGAGGGTTTATGCAGCATAATACCCCTTTTGTCAAATTGATAAGAAAAGATACTATACTTGATTTTAGCTAAAAGAACAAGAAGCAATAAATATCACCTAAATAGCAGTTGAAGTAACTGCTCTGAAAATTACAAAATCCATAGATTTTCACTGTCTGTGTTCATGAGATTATTTTTCATTGAAAAGAGTAAAATAGTCTTCAATGCACATTTTTAAAATTCTAAATTTGCTTAATGCTATGAGTAACTGTATAATCCTGCATCTCTAGTTTTAGGCCAAATCATTTCTCTGTGCTTCTAAAAGTCAAATTTCTCTGCTATCCCAGCATGATGAGTAACATCTATTAGTTTGGAAAGGGCACAACTGCATGTATAATAGTGGGCTCTGTTAAACATTCAGTATTCCCTTTGGCAAATGACCAAGAGATAAGTTTATCTGGATACAGAATATCAGATTCTGAAACCCAGCAGTACATTCAGTTCAGTTCAGTTCAGTTCAGTCGCTCAGTCGTGTCCGACTCTTTGCGACCCCATGAATCACAGCACGCCAGGCCTCCCTGTATGTCACCAGCTCCCGGAGTTCACTCAAACTCATGTCCATCGAGTCGGTGATGCCATCCAGCCATCTCATTCTCTATCGTCCCCTTCTCCTCCCGCCCCCAACCTTTCCCAGCATAAGAGTCTTTTCCAGTGAGTCAACTCGTCGCACGAGGTGGCCAAAGTATTGCAGTTTCAGCTTTAGCATCAGTCCTTCCAATGAACACCCAGGATTGATCTCCTTTAGAATGGACTGGTTGGATCTCCTTGCAGTACAAGGGACTCTCAAGAGTCTTCTCCAGCACCACAGTTCAAAAGCATCATTTCTTCGGCAATCAGCTTTCTTCACAGTCCAACTCTCACATCCATACATGAGCACGGGAAAAACCATAGCTTTGACTAGATGGACGTTTGTTGGCAAAGTAATGTCTCTGCTTTTTAATATGTTATCTAGGTTGGTCATAACTTTCCTTCCAAAGAGTAAGCGTCTTTTAATTTCATGGCTGCAGTCACCATCTGCAGTGATTTTGGAGCCCAAAAAAATAAAGTCTGACACTGTTTCCCCATCTATTTCCCATGAAGTGATGGGACCAGATGCCATGATCTTTGTTTTCTGTATGTTGAGCTTCAAGCCAACCTTTTCACTCTCCTCTTTCACTTTCATCAAGAGGCTTTTGAGTTCCTCTTCACTTTCTGCCATATCAAGAGGCTTTTTAGTTCCTCTTCACTTTCTGCCATAAGGGTGGTGTCATCTGCATATCTGAGGTTATTGATATTTCTCCCGGCAATCTTGATTCCAGCTTGTACTTCTTCCAGCCCAGAGTTACTCATGATGTACTCTGCATATAAGTTAAATAAGCAGGGTGACAATATACAACCTTGATGTACTCCTTTTCCTATTTGGAACCAGTCTGTTGTTCCATGTCCAATTCTAACTGTAACTTCCTGACCTGCATACAGGTTTCTCAAGAGGCAGGTCAGGTGGTCTGGTATTCCCATCTCTTTCAGAATTTTCCAGTTTATTGTGATCCACAGAGTCAAAGATTTTGACATAGTCAATGAAGCAGAAATAGATGGTTTTCTGGAATTCTCTTGCTTTCTCCATGATCCAGTGGATGTTGGCAATTTGATCTCTGGTGCCTCTGCCTTTTCTAAAACCTGCTTGAACTTCTGGAAGTTCACGGTTCACATATTGCTGAAGCCTGGCTTGGAGAATTTTGAGCATAACTCTACTAGCGTGTGAGATGAGAGCAATTGTGCGGTAGTTTGAGCATTCTTTGGAATTGCCTTTCTTTGGGATTGGAATGAAAACTGACCTTTTCCAGTCCTATGGCCACTGCTGAGTTTTCCAAATTTGCTGGCATATTGAGTGCATCACTTTCACAGCATCCATCTTTCAGGATTTGAAATAGCTCAATTGGAATTCCATCACCTCCACTAGCTTTGTTCGTAGTGATGCTCTCTAAGGCCCACTTTGCTTCACATTCCAAGATGTCTGGCTCCAGGTGAGTGATCACGCGATCATGATTATCTTGGTCATGAAGATCTTTTTTGTACAGTTCTTCTGTGTATTCTTGCCACCTCTTCTTAATATCTTCTGCTTCTGTTAGGTCCATACCATTTCTGTCCTTTATCGAGCCCATCTTTGCATGAAATGTTCCCTTGGAATCTCTAATTTTCTTGAAGAGATCTCTAGTTTTTCCTATTCTGTTGTTTTCCTCTATTTCTTTGCATTGATCACTGAGGAAGGCTTTCTTATCTCTCCTTGCTATTCTTTGGAAGTCTGCATTCAGATGCTTGTATCTTTCCTTTTCTCCTTTGGTTTTCGCCTCTCTTCTTTTCACAGCTATTTGTAAGGCCTCCTCCGACAGCCATTTTGCTTTTTTGCATTTCTTTTCCATGGGGATGGTCTTGGTCCCTGTCTCCTGTACAATGTCATGAACCTCCGTCCAGAGTTCATCAGGCACTCTATCTATCAGATCTAGTCCCTTTAATCTATTTCTTACTTCCACTGAATAATCATAAGGGATTTGATTTAGGTCATATCTGAATGGTCTAGTGGTTTTCCCTACTTTCTTCAATTTAATTCTGAATTTGGCTGCTTATCGGTGCCCATTTCTGAGCCTCAGAAGGCAAGGAGAGACTGTCAACAGAGATCTGTACCCCTTAAATTCAGAATTAGAAGAAATCAAGCAGAGTTTAAGAAGAAAACCCTTTAAAAGACATATTTCTTTCCCTTTTCTTTTGCTAGAAGAGGAATCCATATAATTTATGAGTGAGGCAAGAGGGAAGAGGAAAGGAAAAGGATGCCTTCACCCTAGCCCTTTCTCTCAATGGCTGCTGCAAGTGCTTACTTGACCCAGACTCCCCAGTCGCAACCTTACACAATGTTGTATAGCTTTCATGACAAAGTCTCTTACATCATCCAATTGCAAGACTGAAAATTTAATATAAAAATGCTCCAGAGGTAATGTAGAGTGGGATGGTTGGGTTCCTGTGTGGGTGACAGGAAAAACAGGTACTGTTGTTAAAAAATATCCATGCAGTTTTAGGTTTAAATCCATCTATGGCACTTCTCTCACACTTCAGTAGGCCATTCCGTTGTTTTAAATCTCTGCCAGCAACTAATCTATAATCAGGATGTGTAAAAGTCAGGATGGCAGTTACCTTTGGTGATAAAGAAGGTACACAGTGACTGATCAGAGAGTTTGGGGTACCAGTCATATTGTGTTTCTCGATTTGGGTGGTTGTTACACCAATATGTTCACTTCATAGGAATTCATCAAGCTTTTCACTTGTGATTTGTGCAGTTTACGTGATATATATTTTTTAAGCTTTCTAAAAATAATAAAATCAAATCTGCTACCAAGTTAAAACTCAACAATTTCCCTATTGTCAAATAACTTAGAGCCTTCTCACCTTGACATTTTATTTGCCAGTACAGAAAAGGCCTTCATGCTAAATCCTGAGACAAGAAACACGATGCAACAACTTCAAAATTAATAAGGAAAATAAGATACTCTCTGTCCTAGTGTTACAAATAGTATGTATCATCTAATACAATTAATGTCTAGAGTTATGAATCTATTTCTTTATCCTTAAGCTACCAGTATAGTATTATAATATCCCAGGATCTCATAAAAAGATTCCCCTCCAGGGAGAGGACTCAACTTTGGATATCACGGACCATGACTTTTCAGTGGGGCTATCTTTCTCTTATTCACTTCTTAGTTTAGCAAGAATGAGTGATTAGCATCCATTAGCCCTGCAACCTTAGTCCTGCTACATGGAAAGAAGGTAAAAATGCAGCAATTTCTACACCAGCATTCCAATTGGGCAGCCTAGAAAGTAGAAATGTCATTTTGTTTCTTTCTTTTTGCAACCTTCTGGGCTCTTCTAAAGGATGTTGTTAGTGATCTCTCTTTAATAATATCAGTTTTTAACTGCTGTTCACCACAGAAGAAATTCTAGTTTAAGATAAGTCCACCTTGTTCCCTAACAAAGGAGGGAAATATTTATTATTATGCTATCAGAAAATGAGAAGTGACCCATGGCAGCCATTTGTGGAGTGTGCCAGGCTGACTGGCTGGCCACTCATGACTGCCTTCACTGCCCTCTTCTCAGGTGATAAAGGAAAAAGGAAGTGGATTCTGGGTAGGATACTCGCCATCTGAAATAACAGAAGCACCCAAGCTCCTCTATTGGTACAGAAGTAAAACACATTACCTAGGACGGTTTTAATTACGAGTAACAGAAAAAGGCAAGTCATGGTGGCCTGTGGGAAAGAAAGGGGGTAAGTAATCTATAGGCTTAAGAAACTGAACATTCAATAGGTGCTAGATCCAGAGTCTCAAACTATATCAATAAGTAGTTGCTCTGTTCTTCGCTCAGGTCTGCTTTTCTTTGCATGGACTTCATTTAATCAAGCTTATCCCAGAGAGTAACAAACAGCTTCTAGCAGCTCCAGGCTACACTTTCTACTTTCAGAAAACACAGTGGAAAGAGCTCCTTCTTCCAGTGGTTCAACTCTAGGATTGCTCTGCCAAGTATGGTTCTCACCTCACCCCTCAAAGTTTAAGCTCCATAGGCCTAGGAACTAAAGTCATTGTTTAGGCCTGGATCAAAACCATGTAAGCATCTAGGTAGGTGGTTATCTCTTTCAAAATATAAGCCCTAAAATAGAAAGAAGGATAGTTGTCCAAAGGGTGAAAAAAAAAGACAGAAAGGTAATGGGTTCTAGGTAAGCAAGAGAAATAGATATTCAGTAGTAGGTACATTCAGTAGTAGTAGTACTTTAAAATAAAATGTCAATATCCTAAGGACAGTGGAAAACACAATATGTCAATTTAAAAAATAAAATAATTACAGCTTTGTTCAGTGTCTTATGAAAGTCTGAACGAAGGTTCCCAGTTTACACTGTCTCTAATGAAGACACTAGGCTGCCTCTGTAAGAAGCCTCCTCTGAAGTCAAAGTCCCATTTTTCTCTTATTAAACTCCCACTTAAACCCTTTCTCACTCAGCCCATAGTTTTCATCCAACCTTCATTCTACTATCATTCAAAATATTCTCCTTCATTATTTCTCCTAAGCTTTGTCTAAAGCCAAAAGGAGTGCTGTGTAGAATATACAGATCTGGGTATACAAGCGTACACTTTAGATAAAATTAAGAAAGAAAATATATACAACATTTCAAAAGAATAAACACATTCTCTTCCTTCCAGGGTCTATTAGTTAAAATACTAGAATGACATGATAATAACATGGGCTGTTGACATCCTATGCTAGCAATATATTAAAAGAGACTTAGAAAAAGCATAATCTTTGAAAATGTATCTAAAAATAGCCTGCCAATCAGATGCTTTCTACAGAGCTTACAAAGGAAAGGTTATCGCCTCTCCTTCACAGAAGATTTTTAAGAACCCAAAGAGAAATGTTTTAGGTTAGTTTGAATGCTACTGGGCCTGGAGTCAGGAAAACGGACTCTCTATATGGCTTCCCAGGCTATAATTCACTGACAGTCAAACTACTCAATGATGGGAACACCTACAAACCAATTGTTATATAAGACATTCAGGAATAGGCTAAGTAAAAAACTTAAAGACAAATTACAGGGTAAAATCCTGGACTGCTAGAAGATGGAGTGTTTTATCCAATTTTACCTGTTGTTCTTGCTATTTTAGTAGTTGTTATGGTAGACTCTCTTTGAGGAAAAAAAATAATGTTCACTATCAAGTATTATAAAAATAAAATGCTCCATAAAATCTGTATGTTGGTATCCTTATTTCTTTAGGGATCTAGACATTATAAGCTTTTAAACTTTTGCATGGTTTTCTAACATAAATGGCTTTCTAACCCTTTAAAGTTGTTTCATTAAGATCTAGACTTCCTTTATCCCCTATAATTTTTATATTCATCCTTTTGCCAAATTTATGTTAATTTTAACTTTTACTTATCAATATTAAAAAATAATTTTTAGCCTCATTCTCATTTAATTTTCTGTTTCTCAGATTGCTGTTAGATTTTAATTTTCCTAGAAAACAAACTGAGATTAAGGGGTTTTCCTCTCCTTTTATTCAAAAGAACTTGGTAAAAATTCCCAGCCCAGAAATTGTCATCAAATGATTTAAATTACTTATTTTATTTACTATTAGCTAACATTTTAATTTCCTACTTCATCTGCTTGGGCCACTTTGTAAGCTTTGTTCAAATTATATTGTCCCTTAATTTTATAATATAAAAGCTACTAAATGCATCAGTGCTCCCATAAGACCATATTACTTCCTCTACATTATTTCTAATGAGCAATATTGCGATTACTATTCATTTGACTTCCCAACTGTTATGTAAATACTTTGAGGGTAGACACCATGTCCAACTTGTTCACTGTGGAATACTGAGCTTTGGACATAGTTCCCAATATATACAGTAGTATATATACTCAATGAATACAATTTTCCTTAAAGAAATTAATAAGTAAATGAATGCATTAATGTATGATTTCAGTGTTTGTCATACAGTAGAATCTCAATCATTCGTTTAGCAAATGAAGTGTTTTCTATATATGGAAAAAAATTCAATTACCAGTATGTAATATAAATATGGTGGATGATATGGGCAATGATATAGTGAGGTGTCTCATCAAGATATTAAAAATAAGAGAAAAAAATGCCACCTGAGAATAACTATAAGCCAATACATAACTGATTCAAGTGACAAAGGAAACCAAAAGGAGAGTAACTCCAAAGTTGGCCAGTTTTGATAGGCATTTTGTTGAAAGTACCACTCCCCTGGTGGCTCAGATGGTAAAGAATCTGCCTGCAATGCAGGACACATAAGAGACCCAGGTTTGAAACCTGGGTGGCAAAGGTCCCCTGGAGAAGGGAATGGCAACCCAATCTAGTATTCTTGCCTGGAGAATTCCATGGAAAGAGGAGCCTGGCAGGCTACAGTACATGGGGTCTCAAAGAGTTGGACATGACTGAACTACTAACTCTTCTTCTTCTCTTATTGAAAGTATTAATATATAAAAAGATGGGCCATCATAAGTGAGGATAATTAGGAATGTAATCCTAGAAAATGAAGTGTCTCAGAGACAAATACTGGAATGTTCATCTAGGTATTGTTCAGGAAGAAAATGATGGCCCAAAGATGTGACCTACCAAATTCAAGTATAAATATCCCTATTGTGCAGATGGGTGCATCAGATTCTCCTTGTCAGATGCCATTAAATATCCTACTACATAACTCACTCTTGTCCAAGTCAAGTGAGTTCTTAAATTTCCCATACCACACTGGGATATGGTATCCAGAGAGTCCAAGATGGATATGGGGATTGAGCTGCAGTTTTTGAAAATAAAATAAGTCATTTGAGAGGAAAAACTTCAGGGAATAGGTAAAAAGAATGTCAAGTCAGACATCTGAGTAAACTGCCAATTAAAGGGATTAAGAAAACGGGTTTGTTCCCTGGATCAGGAAGATTCACTGGAGAAGGGCATGGTAACCCACTCCGGTAATCCTGACTAAAGAATCCCCATGGACAGACAGGCCTGATGGGCTACAATCCATGGGGTCACAAAGAGTTGGACATGACTGAAGTGACTTAGCACAAGCAGGAAGAATTAGAAAAGAGGCATAAAATCAGTCTTGAGAAAGAAGAATGGAACTGGAGGAATCAACCTTCCTGACTTCAGACAATACTAAAAAAGTTACAGTCATCAAGACAGTATGGTACTGGCACAAAAACATAAATATAGACCAATGGAACAAGATAGAAAGCCCAGAAATAAACCCACGTACCTACGGTTACCTTATTTTTGACAAAGGAGGCAAGAATATACAATGGGGCAAAGACACCCTCTTCAGTAAGTGGTGCTGGGAAAACTGGACAGCTATGTGCAAAAGAATGAAATTAGAGCACTTCCTAACACCATACACAAAGATAAACTCCAAATGGATTAAAGACCTAAATGTAAGACCAGAAACTATAAAACTCTTAAACAGGCAGAACACTCGATGACATAAATCAAAGCAAGATCCTCTATGACCAACCTCCGAGAGTAATGGAAATAAAAACAAAAATAAACAAGTGGGACCTAATTAAACTTAAAAGTTTTTGCACAGCAAAAGAAACTACAAACAAGGTGAAAAGATAACCCTCAGAACAGGAGAAAACAATAGCAAAGGAAACAACTGACAAATAATTTCCAAAATATACAAGCAGCTCATACCACTCAATACCAGAAAAGCAAATAATCCAATCTAAAAGTGGGGAAAAGACCTAAACAAACATTTCTCCAAAGAAGACATACAGATGGCTAACAAACACATGAAAAGATGCTCAATACTGCTTATTATTAGAGAAATGAAAATCGAAACTACAAGGAGATACCACCTCACACCAGTCAGAATGGATATCATCAAAAAGTCTACAAACAATAAATGCTGGAGAGGGTTTGGAGAAAAGGAAACTCTCTTGCATTGCTTGTGGGAATGTAAATTGATACAGCCACTATGGAAGACGGGATGAAGATTCCTTAAAAAACTAGGAATAAACGAACCAGCAATCTCATGACTAGGCATATACCCTAAGAAAACCAAAACTGATAAAGACACATGTACCCCAATGTTCATTGCAGCACTATTTACAAGACCTATAACATAGAAGCAACCTAGATGTCCATCAACAGATGAATGGATAAAGAAGCTGTGGTAGATATATACAATGGAATACCACTCAGCCATAAAAAAGAACACATTTCAGTCAGTTCTAATGAGGTGGACGAACCTAGAGCCTATTATACAGAGTGAAGTAAGTCAGAAACAGAAATATAAATATTATATACTAACGTATATATATGGAATCTAAAAAGATGGCTCTGATGAATTTATTTTCAGAGCAGCAATGGAGAAACAGACAGAGAACAGACCTACAGAAATGGGGGAAGGAGAGGAGGGAGTGGGTGAGATGTATGGAGAGAGTAACATGGAAATTTACAATACCATATGTAAAATAGATAGCCAATGGGAATTTGCTTTATGATTCAGGGAACTCAAACAGGAGCTCTGTGACAATTTAGAAGGGGAGGGAGATGAGAGAAGGGTTCAGGAGGGAGGGAACATGGGTGTACCTAAGGTTGATTCTTGTGGATGCATGACAGAAAACCACAAAATTCTGTAAAGCAATTATTCTTCAGTTAAAAAAATAAAGTGGCAAAAAAAAAAATCTAGCACACACAAAAAAAGAAAAAAGGTATATAATGGAAAGAGTAGAAGTAAAGGAAAGAAAACAGTTTGAAAAAGAAATTCAGATGGAGAGTTGACAATGGAATATCTGGAGGAACATCCTTAGCTCGAAAGTATAGCCACATTTTTTTTTTTTTTAGCACAATTTATTTTATTTTATTTTTTTTTTATTTTACAATATTATATTGGTTGGTTTTGCCATACATTGATATGAATTTGCCCCGGGTTTACATAAGTTCCCCCTCCTGAACCCCCCTCCCACCTCCCTCCTCCCTTTATCCTCCCTCTGGGTCATCCCCGCATGCCAGCCCTGAGTATCCTATAACATGCATTGACCCTGAACTAGTGATTCGTTTCACATATGACAACATACGTGTTTCAATGCCATTCTCCCAAATCATCCCACCCTCACCCTCTCCCACAGAGTCCCAAAGACTGTTCTATACATCTGTGTCTCTTTTGCTGTCTCGTATACAGGGTTATCATTTGCATCTTTCTAAATTCCATATATATGTGTTAGTATACTGTATTGGTGTTTTTCTTTCTGGCTTACTTCACTCTGTATAATAGGCTCCAGTTTCTGTCTACAGTGTCAGATAGAAAAGGAAAAACAATTAAAGGTTTGCATTCTATGCTTTCCAGAGGCTTCAACAGTGAATACTCTGATCAGATGTGACCTTGAGAAGTCTAATTTTATACACATGTCCTGTGTACTTGAAGATGTGTGTTTTATATGTGTTTTCAGTGTGTTTCAATATGGGCTCACTGCTTGACACTGATCTGTTCTTCTTGCCTGAAATGGTTCTGAAGAGACCTACTATGGTAATGACTGCATGATACGGTGCTGCCCTTTAGGTCAATAGCCAGAACATCCTTCTCTGGCACCAAGTCTCTGTGTCATTTCCTTTTTACCATAAAAGAAAATGGAGTCTAACGTTTGAAACTTTTTCAGTAAACACTTGTTAACACTGCAAGTATTTACTGAACATTGATGCTGCAATTAACTTTCTCCCTATTCTTTCCGAATCTTCTCTGCTTTTCTCTTCCCTCTTCCAACTTAAAATTTCTCAGTGACACAAAATTCACCCCAATTCCTCCATGGCTTTCTCTGATGTAATGATATTGGGGGAAGGCAATCAGTCATCAGGAGAGGCTGCATGGAGAAGCATTATTAAAGGGAGTTCCTTTTAAAAGATCTAAACCCTGATTGACTTCCCTGGTGGCTCAGACGGTAAAGCGTCTGCTTACAATGTGGGAGACCCAGGTTCAATCCCTGGGTTGGGAAGATCTCCTAGAGAAGGAAATGGCAACCCACTCCAGTATTCTTGCCTGGAAAATCCCATGGACAGAGAAGCCTGGGGCGACAGTCCATGGGGTCACAAAGAGTAGGACACAACTGAGCAACTTCACTTTCACTTTCTTTCAAACCCTGATTACATAATAGACTACCACAGGTGCTGATGCATCCATTCTCTTCCAAGATGGCAACCGGCAAGACTGAACCATGGTCCAGAAGGAGCCTAACACTACAGCTATTTAATTTATCTAGATACCCAACCAAGAGAGTACTTCTGGGAGAGGGTAAGAACAGAGAAATAGGCTCTCAGTAAGCATTCTTTTTCCTTTATTTTTATAATTGTGGAAGGAAAGCTTAATTTGGTTGAAGTTTGTAGTTGGGCTACGAAAATTTACAAATTACAAATTAGTTAATGGTCAAATAAGTCATTCTGAAAGAAAAACTCATTTGTCACTATATTCCAGTAACCCATTCACTTCAGCTTAGCAAGACAATGGAGAAAAACATCAGAATGTTATTCCCTGTGCTTGATATATTTGTAAGAATTTTCTGACAGAAAGAAAAAACAAAAGCCAAAATCAATATATGATATTCTGTAAGTAAGCTCCTTGCTTTAGAATCTTGAACACTTTAACAAAATATGGTAAAAAGAAAATAACAAAACAATGTTTCCAGCAATGAACTAGTGAAAGATAATTAGAAAATTCTTATTTGTACAGTGATACATAAAAAGAAGGCATAAATCTAAAACATAACAGGCAGTTTATCTTTCCTCCAAAATATACCTTTCTTTATTCCCTTCTTCTCATAAGAAAGAAGTTTTAGGGGAAACACTGTGTTCATCTAGATGAATATCGTTTAAATGTTGTTCATGCAATACAGATCTTTTATGTAAACATTTTTTGGAAATGTGATAAAATTTTTCTTACAAGAAATTTGACTTTTTCCAGTTCTAAAAATACCATTTGAAAGTGGAATACAATCTGAAAATTCAAGAGAATAAATTGTTACTAGTTTGATATAGGAAGGAAAAAAAAACCCTCAATATCAGTTTCAGCTCATATAATAATATAAATGAATCTCACTACAATCTTTTAATTTGAGATCATTTCCGCAACACAACTGTTTTTACAAAAAAATTCTATCTTTGCCATCAATCTCCTTAGCTTTTTTATTTCTTCTATCCTATTAATGCCTATTAATGGAGATAAACATGTAATCAGCCCTGGAGACGTCAATCAAAACTTTTAAAATAATGGAAAGAAGTTAAAGCATATGTGCTTTTTATTTGATTATTTCAACCCATTTTATTTGTGGCTAATCTTTTCTGTTACATTTACTTTTTCATTTCAATCAGATTCAGTACAAATACGGATACAGTACTGGGTTATTCACCGACTCAATGAATATGAGTTTGAGCAAACTCCAGGAGATAGTAAAGCACAGGGAAGCCTGGTGTGCTGTAGCTCATGCGGTGGCAAAGAGTTGGACACAACTTAGCAACTGAACAATAACAAATTGGGTTATTTATATTATGCAAAAAATATAAAAGTTACACAAGTACTTTACTAGTTTCCTTACTAGTGGAAAAGCCATTCAATGACTGTGTGCACTAATATTTATTACCTCCATTTTACAAATGACATAATGGAGACTAATAAAGAAATTATTTTGCCCAATATATATCAAGCCTCTATGATTTCAAAGTATTGCTACTGTTTTTGAGATTCTAAAGCAAACAATAAAAAGTTTGAATGCTTTTAAATTGTGAGAGGTTATTCTAATAATATTGTTAAAATAACTGCTAAAATTTCACTTGTCTCAAAAACTGCATCCCCTTTTAGGCATTATCTCAGCTGCTATATGTCTTCCTTAACACTCCTTCCTTTCTTTTCATAATGATTTATACTTTGCTTCACTTTCTGTAATGCTATATTTTCAAAAACTTATCTTCATCCATTCTAATCTGTCCTTTCTGCTTGAACATCCTTCATCCCCAGAAGCCAAATCTACCCACTATGATTTATATACACTACCACTTGGTTAGACTTGACCCTGTTTGTCACAATTTTTAAGAGGCCACAGATAATATTCATGTTGTGGTGCTCTGTCACCAAGATAAAACATAGTTCAGAACTTCTTTAAGTCTGCTATGTGCAGTTTATGATGGTGCAGTACTGTATACACATAACCAAAAATCAATGGAAAGTTAATGGAAAGCAAATACCATAGGGAGAATCAGGCACTATACTTAATGTACTTATAGAGCAAGAAAGAAAACATTTCAAGCAAATGGATAAAAGCAAGTTTAGAAAGTTGTAGAAGAAATGGATCACTTGTTTTATATGATGCTTACCTTTCTTTAGGGAATCTATAACTTGGCCTTAGGTTCAGTATGCTTTCACTTTCTCATCCTATAAAAAATGTCTGCTTGGAACACCTGGAGGGAAACACCAGATTAAGATGATTCACCAGGGTATGCTAGGAGGTTCATATATCTTCTCATTCTCTTAATTCTAAGAAATGAACTCTCAAAGGCTTGAGTAGTTCTCAAAAGATAGATGTAATAAACAGCTAAAATATAGAAAGCCAAGCTCTAAGTTGCTCCAGCCACTGATACCTCTCTTTAGGAAGGTAGAATAACTCCAGCTTCCTGAATATTTCTATTGACCAAAATGCTGCCCTTTAGAAAATTAAGAATTGGGTTCTAACAGAAAACTCAATGTATAATTTTAATATGAATTGTTCATAACCATTTCCTGAGCACTTCATTCATGTTCCATGTGTACCTAGCTTAGTGTTGCATATCTCAATTATTCATTCAATGATTTATAAAGGAGGAGACTATAGCACAGTGGTTATAAGACAGAGCTTGATTCAAAACTGCCCTTAGCCTTCTGCTGTAAAAGTCTAATTCATAAGGTTGTGTGAGAACTAAAAAAAAAGAATATAGAGTATCTAACCAACTAATTTGTGCACAGTACGTGAAAAACAATGTAATCCAATGTTATTATTTCTACCTGATAGTATATATTAAGCTTACTGTTATCAATCACTCTAACTAATTACCACAAATTTAGTGACTTAAGTCATGCTGATTTATTATCTTAGAGTTCTGGAGGTCAGGAGTTTGAAATGGATCTCAGTAGCCTGAAATCTAGGTGTCAGCAAGACTGAATCACATCTGAGGCTCTAGGGGAGAATCTGTTTTCTAGCTTTGCCAGCTTCTGGAGGCTGCCTGCATTCCTTGGCCCGTGGCCCTCTTTCACTTTCAGAGCCAGGAATAGTCTGGCAAATTTCTCACATCAAATCACTCTGACTCTAATCCTTCTGCTTTCCTCTTCCATATTTAAGGGTCTTTATGGTTACTTTGTACCTATCTTGAAAATACAGGATAATTTCCTTATTCTAAAATCAGCTGATTTGCAGCCTTGATTCTATTTGCAACCTCTTTCCCCCTTGCCCTGAAATAATTTGCCAACAATTTATTCATAGATTTGAGGATTAGCAGGTGACTGTCATGTTGGGGGAGGTATTTTTCTGCTTACCGCATACTGAGTGGTATTTAAATGTTATTTATTAGCCATAACATTTTTTAAACTTAGGCATAACAGGAAAAGACTGATATTTACAAGATCCCTTTTCAAAATAACACAGTGATATTAGATAACAACAAAGTCAACACACTGTAAATGTATTGTTCATTAAGCTAAACATATTTTATGATTTTTTTTTAAATTAAAAATTTCTGGAGATTAATCCTTTATCAGTTGCTTCATTTGCTATTATTTTCTCCCATTCTGAAGGCTGTCTTTTCACCTTGCTTAGAGTTTCCTTTGCTGTGCAGAAGCTTTTGATTTTAATTAGGTCCCATTTGTTTATTTTTGCTTTTATTTCCAATATTTTGGGAGGTGGGTCATGGAGGATCCTGCTGTGATTTATGTCGGAGAGTGTTTTGCCTACGTTCTCCTCTAGGAGTTTTGTAGTTTCTGGTCTTACATTTAGCTCTCTAATCCATTTTGAGTTTATTTTGGTGTATGGTGTTAGGAAGTGTTCTAGTTTCATTCTTTTACAAGTGGCTGACCAGTTTTCCCAGCACCACTTGTTAAAGAGACTGTCTTTTCTCCATTGTATATTCTTGCCTCCTTTGTCAAAGATGAGGTGTCCATAGATGCGTGGATTTATCTCTGGGCTTTCTATTTTGTTCCATTGATCTATATTTCTGTCTTTATGCCAGTACCATACTGTCTTGATGACTGTGGCTTTGTAGTAGAGCCTGAAGTCCGGCAGGTTAATTCCCCCAGTTCCATTTTTCTTCCTCAAGATTGCTTTGGCTATTCGAGGTTTTTTGTATTTCCATACAAATTGTGAGATTATTTGTTCTAGTTCTGTGAAAAATATCTTTGGTAGCTTGATAGGGATTGCATTGAATGTATAAATTATTTTGGGTAGTATACTCATTTTTACAATATTTATTCTTCCAATCCATGAACATGGTATATT
This sequence comes from Moschus berezovskii, assembly GCF_049115385.1. Classification (NCBI taxonomy): domain Eukaryota; kingdom Metazoa; phylum Chordata; class Mammalia; order Artiodactyla; family Moschidae; genus Moschus; species Moschus berezovskii. The sequence continues at coordinate 73,873,764 of NC_142469.1, read as the reverse complement.
TCTCCATCTATTAGTGTCCTCTTTGATTGCTTTCAGTAGTGTTTTATAGTTTTCTATGTACAAGTCTTTTGTTTCCTTAGGTAGATATATTCCTAAGTATTTAATTCTTTTCGTTGCAACAGTGAATGGAATAGTTTCCTTAATTTCTCTTTCTATTTTCTCATTATTAGTGTATAGGAATGCAAGGGATTTCTGTGTGTTGATTTTATATCCTGCAACGTTACTGTAATCATTGATTAGCTCTAGTAGTTTTCTGGTAGAGTCTCTAGGGTTTTCTGTGTAGAGGATCATGTCATCAGCGAACAGTGAAAGTTTTACTTCTTCTTTTCCAATTTGTATTCCTTTTATGTCTTTTTCTGCTCTGATTGCTGTAGCCAAAACTTCCAGAACTATGTTGAATAGTAGTGGTGAGAGTGGGCACCCTTGTCTTGTTCCTGACTTTAGGGGAAATGCAGCTCCTGCATCTCAATTCCAGAAAAATAAATGACCCAATCAAAAAATGGGCCAAAGAACTAAACAGACATTTCTCCAAAGAAGACATAAAGATGGCTAACAAACACATGAAAAAATGCTCAACATCCCTCATAATCAGAGAGATGCAAATCAAAACCACAATGAGATACCATTTCACACCAGTCAGAATGGCTGCTATCCAAAAGTCTACATGCAATAAATGCTGGAGAGGATGTGGAGAGAAAGGAACCCTCTTACACTGTTGGTGGGAATGCAAACTAGTACAGCCACTATGGAGAACAGTGTGGAGATTCCTCAAAAAATTGGAAATAGAACTGCCATATGATCCAGCAATCGCACTCCTGGGCATACACACCGAGGAAACCAGAATTGAAAGAGACACATGTACTCCAATGTTCATTGCAGCACTGTTTATAATAGCCAGGACATGGAAGCAACCTAGATGTCCATCTGCAGACGAATGGATAAGAAAGCTTTGGTACATATACACAATGGAGTATTATTCAGCCATTAAAAAGAATACATTTGAATCAGTTCTAATGAGGTGGATGAAACTGGAGCCTATTATACAGAGTGAAGTAAGCCAGAAAGAAAAACACCAATTCAGTATACTAACACATATATATGGAATTTAGAAAGATGCAAATGATAACCCTGTATACGAGACAGCAAAAGAGACACAGATGTATAGAACAGTCTTTGGGACTCTATGGGAGAGGGTGAGGGTGGGATGATTTGGGAGAATGGCATTGAAACACGTATGTTGTCATATGTGAAACGAATCACTAGTTCAGGGTCAATGCATGTTATAGGATGCTCGGGGCTGGCATGCGGGGATGACCCAGAGGGAGGATAAAGGGAGGAGGGAGGTGGGAGAGGGGTTCAGGAGGGGGAACTTATGTAAACCCGGGGCAAATTCATATCAATGTATGGCAAAACCAACCAATATAATATTGTAAAATAATTTGCCTCCAATAAAAAATAAATTAACTACAAAAAGAAAAAAAAAAAAGAAAACAGCAAAAAAATAAATAAATAAATAAATTAAAAATTTCTGTGAGCAATAATCATATCCATGTTTAAACTATAGAAATGTAGAAGTATGTGATGATAAATGAATTCTCACTAGGAAATTTAATTTTTTATAATTTAAAGAAGCAACAATATATGTTATTCATGAACAATTTTTTTAACTAACCTTTAAGATTAAACCCTTGAGCTTGAAATGAAAAGGAAATACAAGAGGCATAAAAGAACTATGCCAGGACTTCTCTGGTGGTCAGTAAATATGCTTGCGATGCAGGGGTCGCAGGTTTGATTCCTGGTCAGGGAACTAAGATCACACATGCCACAGGGCAACTAATGAGGCCACAGTCCAAAACAAGAGAAGTCCACATGCTGCAACTAGAGAAGCCTGGGCACCACCACGAAGAAAGAGTCTGCATGCTGGGACAAAGATCCAGCAAAAAAAAAGAGAATAATGCATCCTGGAATTGTCTATCTGATCTGTAAGATAAGCCATCATTTCTCAAACCAGTAAGTAGCTTTTGAATCAGTTTATATTTAAGTATGTTAAGTCTTTCAAAACTACCTCCAGAGTGAGATCAATGTGGACTAGGTGTCAGGGACAAAGCCGGATTTTTTATCAGCTACTTAACAATTTTGACTCATTGTTTTCTCTTAAAGCTGGTAAATATTATGGACTCACTTCTCTTGCCCAACCCTGACTCTGAAATACAATTCTAAGCTTTCGTTGACCCTCTGAAGCCTATATACAAACACCAAATGTGTCCATAGGCTTGGTGAAAAAGGTCTTCTCTATTAGAGACTTAGATATGATTAGACTGATCAGCAAAAAAATAGGTTTGCAAGGACAAAGGAAACAGCCAGAAACAGTCAAGCACCACCTACACAATCTGGCACAAAATTCATGCTAAAATCTGGTGAATTTTCCTACCTTCTTTCTCCTCCCAGTGACTGAAGGTTTGGAGAAAGGTCTGAGCAATGTGAGTTAGGTCAAAGAAAGAAAATAAGTCTCACTGACACAGAATAAGGAAATATATATAACCAATGTAAAGTTGATTTGATAGTTAAAGCCTTTCCATTTACAGTAGTAGATTTCTTAGGTAGGATAATTCTTTGCATTCACTGCATCCCGCTGACAAAGCTCAACAATGTGTATTATGCTCTGCATTTTAAGTCGCAAGACTAACACTTATTTCAGGAAGAAAATTAATGTCAAAGGCATAAAAAAAAAAGAACTCGGAAATTTAAACCCATGCACTTTTACATTTATCCACTTTTTTATTACAAGTAATTATAAACTGATTTTTCTTCATTCCATGGGCCTATTGGAACAAGTCTGCCAGTTTAACATCTGGCTTAGAAAATATATGCAGAAACACTTTATTTCAGCTCCTTAAAGAATCAGTTCATGTATCCAGACTTGGTCAAGTCCCTTCTCTTAATGGTTCTCTTAAATAGCACTCATAGTAACAGTGATGTAAATGGGTAATTATTTAATGTTTTTTTCTTCCCTCCCCAAAGAATGTAAGTTCCATATGGAAAGGGTAGTGTCTGCCTTGGTTTCTGCTAGGTGTCCAGTGCCTTCTGCTGCTATAGCTGTCCCGTGAAAAAATTAATGAATAACTCCTTTTCCTTGAGATTCATCTTAGATTAATTCTGCATGGATTACCTCACTGTCCTAATGTTTTTGCTGGCCTTCTCCTATCACTTGCTATCCTGCATGTGTCCCATCTCCATCTCTGGACACTGGTATTTAAACTTCCCACAAAGAATTTTTTAAAATCCAGATGAAGTCTAATATTCTTAGAAATGGAATTTGATATAAATCTGCATTACCAGCCTCTGACTTGACCTTAGCATCTTTCTTCTGCAAACTACCTTCATCTGCTGCCCAGGAGATGGTATATAGTTTATTCAGTTTAGGGTAGATGTTGGATAACATATCTGACAGTTTGTACCAAAACATTACAAAAAACAAGTTGAATATTTTATAAGTTGAAATTGTAGACTTATACATATTATAAACTAAATTTAGCCTGATTAAACAAGAAAAAACAGAATTTATTATAAGGATATAGATATATTTCATTAGTGCTTAAGGACAGGAAAGTAGGCTGATTTTAGAGAAACACTGGGACAAGAAAAGTTGGAGACATCAAAAACCTGGAAACTTTCTCCTCCCCACTGCTTCCTGCTGAGTACTAACTTTATCTGTTCATCTCTCTCTGAAGGTTACAGAGATACAGTGAACCAAGATGCCCATTCTACAGCATCCTGATTGCATCTTATCTATTCAAGTGGCTCCCCTACTTTTCAATTTTAACTTTGGGCCAAATCTAAAATCCCATGAATATCCATATTGATTCAGGTGATGGGTAAATAAATTGGTTATGGGTAAACAAATTTGAAATAGATGGGGAAACAGTGAAAACAGTGTCAGACTTTTTTTTTTTTTTTTTTGGCTCCAAAATCACTGCAGATGGTGACTGCAGCCATGAAATTAAAAGACGCTTACTCCTTGGAAGGAAAGTTACTACCAACCTAGAAAGCATATTGAAAAACAGAGATATTCCTTTGCCAACAAAGGTCCGTCTAGTCAAGCCTATGGTTTCTCCAGTGGCCATGTATGGATGTGAGAGTTGGACTGTGAAGAAAGCTGATCGCTGAAGAATTGATGCTTTTGAACTGTGGTGTTGGAGAAGACTCTTGAGAGTCCCTTGGACTGCAAGGAGATCCAACCAGTCCATCCTAAAGGAGACCAGTCCTAGGTGTTCATTGGAAGGACTGATGCTGAGGCTGAAACTCCAATACTTTGGCCACCTCATGTGAAGAGTTGACTCATTGGAAAAGACCCTGATGCTGGGAGGGAATGGGAGTTGGAGGAGAAGGGGATGACAGAGGATGAGATGGCTGTATGGCATCACCAATTCGATGCACATGAGTTTGAGTGAACTCCGGGAGTTGGTGCTGGATAGGGAGGCCTGGCGTGCTGCGATTCATGGGGTCGCAAAGAGTTGGACACAACTGAGCAACTGAACTGAACTGAACTGAAACAAATTCTGGTATAGTCACACAATGAATACTGGGAAACAGAATGTACCATTGAAACATGCAGCAACATTAACAGATCTCAGAAAAATTAGAGAGTGATATATATAAATGTCAGATCACTGTGTTTTATACCTGAAACTAATATAATATTTCATGTCAACTGTATTTCAGTTAAAAAAGAAAAAAATATATTAGTTAAATGAAGTCAGACATGAAAGACTATATACTGCTTGATTCTACTTATATGAAATTCTAGAAGAGCCCAGACTAATCAGGCAAATTATAGTGTTTGTTTGGAAGGGAGGTTAAGTGGAAGTTTTGACTGCATAGAGTCACAAGAATACTTTTGGGGTGAAGGAAATGTTCTATATTGGGGTATTATAGAGGTTAGAGTATACACAGTTTCCAAAATTCATCAAATCCTACATCAAATTATCCAGAAATGAATACATTTGTGTAAGTAAGTTAATGTATTCAATTATTTACTTCTTTTTAAAAGAAATGGTTGGCTTACACCATGAAAAATGAATAACAGGTTACCTGTTGCTAGGATTTTGAAAAAGAGCATTTGTTTTATAAAAATATGCATAAGAACTGGTAAGGGAATGAGTAAGAGTTTTAAATTATTTGTGCCCAAATAAATGCTCACAAACAGGCATCAACTGCCAAGAATGTCCCCAATAATAAAGTGGAGAAAAGGACACTTTCTGTGGATATGAGCTACCCTCTCTCCCCAGCCACTCCCCGCTGGACCAATGGGCTCGTGAACAAAGTATCCAAGACATCAGTGATAGAGGTTATGCATGGGTTAAAAAGCATAGTCTTCCCTTCAACAAGAATAATTCTGTTATTATTGCTAAATACCCAACATGCCATCAGCTGAGTCTGATGTTAATCCTCTTTTGTGGCACTGTACCCAAGGAGATTAGCTAGCCAGGATGACCACCCCATCATAGAGGAGGACGCAACATGTCATGAGAATAAACACATTAGATATCGCTGTACCTTCCCTGTCTGCGCTATTTTGTAAGCACCAGGACTCACAGGTTAATGAAATTCCTGACTTTTAACCATGTTAGCCACAAAACTGCTTTTGGTCAAAGAAAACCTTTACCAGCAAAAAATGACAAAAAGCTTCACACCCATGGAATTTATTGGTTTTATGATATGCCACATCACATTTCCTTGCCTGATACAAGTAGAATACCCTATTTAGGACAATAAATAATACCCTGTTCAGCTAGATGCTATCCTACAATATTTTGTGTATGATTATAATCGGCAAACAACACTGTGCTAGAACCAGAAGACACTGATCAAGGAACTAAAAATTGGGAGTGGGAGTGTTTCCTCTCACTGTTATTCTTAAGGATCCAATCATGAAAGCTTGTCTTCCCATGTCCCATCTTTTAGCTTTACAGGTTTAGAGGACTTAATTCCTGAAGAATAAATGCCTGCCCTAGTAGACCTAACCATGATTCCACTGAGCTTAAAGTTTAAACCTGAACTCTTCATGTCACAAAGCCAACAGGCAAAGTAATGGATCCTGATAGCTGCTGCTACATAATTAAGGCCGAGAAGATTCAAGGGATTTTCCAAATTGTATCTTAGTTAGTACACATAAAAATGAAGTTTTACATCATCCCACCAGGTAAAGAACCATAACCAGCTAAGGTGCTAACTGAAGGCAAATAGAACAGATAGTAAGTGAAGGAAATTATGAACACTGACTATGCCCTCTTATTTACTTGTTAAAATGAGGGAGGTAAAAGCTAAGCCCATTTCCTTTTCTGATTTATGGTATACATATTTGCATATATCAGTCAGTTTGTTTACCAACCTTCCTCTTCTTCTATTTAATATAAAGTGTATTAGTAGAGATTAACCTTACAGTTTAGTCTATAAGCTATCAAAAGAGAAATAAATTCAGTTAGAAAAGGAATGTATATCAACTACAGATAGATAGTGATTCATGGAATTATTTCCCCCAAAAGGAATTACCTTTTTGGGGAAAGGGTGAGCTATATGAGGCCAGATGTATATGTGGCTATATAAAGCAGAGTTATATATTATGTAAAAGCATGAAGTTGAATCGTTGCTGTTTTTGAAATTAAAATATGAGTAGAAAGGCATATGTAGACTTTGAGTTGACAAAGTGTAAACTATGCCAGACTGTGTTCAATTTGGCACCACTCCTATTCCCACTTGCTCTGGACTGAGTACGTGCACCTAAAATTTGTGTGTTGAAGCCCTAATCAACGATGTGACAGTGTTTGGAGATGGGTCCTTTGGGAAATAATCAGGGTCAGATTAGGTCATAAGGGCCCTGCCCTCATGCGACTAAACTCCTTATAAAAAAAGAGTAAGAGACATGAGATCTCTCTCATTGCCATGTGGGGACAGAGTATGCAGATGGCCATCTGAAAACCAGTAAGAGCTCCCTCACCAGAAACTGGATCTGCCAGCACCTTAATCCTGTACTTCCCAGCCTCCAAAACTGTGAGAAATAAATATTTTAATTCACCAAGTCTAAGGCATTTTTGCAATAGCAGCCCAATTAAGACATCATTTTAACTTTTAACTGCTTAAAGGAGAAGAACTTGAAACTCCTTTTCCCAGACCTCCTTTAGCTGGATGGTTCCAAGTTAGTCTGCAAAGGGCAAACAAGCATTACATGCAGAAGACAGTAAAGAAAAAAAAGTGTTATTTCCTGGCAGCCCTTAGAGAAATATGCATATGTAGGCACGAGATTCTATGATGAGGGCTTCAAAATCATCCACTTGGGGTGCCTCAAGCAACAGGAACACTAGTAGCCACTGCTTAGAGTTTCTTAAGATTCACAGCAGTCAGACGAACTCTTGAAAATCCTCTCTAGGTCTCCTGGCTAAGACTTGGCTTCACTGCCCTCACTTAGCAGCCATAACTATGGTTCTATCAGTAATTGTTGTGTCAAACCCCTTCCTATTGAATAATCAGAGAGCTTTCTGCTTTTTAAAACTTCCAATCCCGGAAAATACCACAAGTTTGAGATGGCCAAAAAGTAACTGAGAAATATTTTTTTTTTAAATTATGATATCAGTTCTGATGAAGTCATTGATCAGAGGATTTTGCTACACAATAGTCAAGCTCAAGGGCTACTTGTATGGGAACTAGCAGGGTTACTGTTGGCTTCATTTACTATAAGAAATTTTTTATAGTAAATTTTTTTTGCAGTTATGCACTTTTTGATAGGAAAAGAAGGAAAAGTAGTTCACTGCATAACTGTGAACACAAAGCTTTAGTCAAAAGAATGAACCATCTTTTTGATTCTTACTCTCTAGGCAGGATAACCCTTCAAGGCAAATCTCTCACCCAGATTTAAGTTAATCTCAGTAAATTTATTAGAGGTGAGCTCATATTACTATATATACAATATAATATATCACATTTAATGTAACAATAGAATTGAAATATTTTGTAAATTATACAACATTTTAGATCATTGAAAATATGGCATAATACCAGAGGGCATCAAATGATGAATGAGTAAGTGCTCAAAGAAAACAAATTCCAGTTTCCTGCTCCAAGAAACATTTCATGTCAGTGACTAAAATTGGGGGTTTTGTTTCTAAATTAATCATAAAACTAATGATGATTCAGAGGAGATTCTTTTGCATGCAGCAGTTAATCTGAACAAAGGCTCACTTCTAAATATTAAAAGTTCAAATTGAAAGCTCTCTCTGTTTGTGATTGTTACGTTTAGCTTAAAAAAGATTACTCTCACTTAGAAAATACTTGTGGTTGTCAAAAGAAACATAACAGTTGATTAATGCTGCTGGTAAAAGCATTTAAATATTTCATTGTTACAGAGAACTCATCATTCAAATCACTGAATATTTATTCCTTTTTCATGTGTTAAGAACAAGGCTAAATTAAAGAAGTTATTCATTACATATCTATTTAGCCTATAAGAAGTAAATAAAACTTTTCCAACTAAAAATAATCCTGGTCTCTTGCTACATTTTTAGCGTGCTAGCAAATGACATACTGACATTCAAAGAACTAGACAGCTACAGTGAACCCAATGCGCTTTTGGCACAAAGTCAAACAACATTCTATCAAGCAACACTACTGTCTACTATATAATGTGACACCTAAATCTATCAGTAATATCATATTCAGCTCCTAGATAAGTTTCACTGTTGACATGTTCCTCTTAGCATTAAGTGACAAGAGAAAGTGTTCAGTAAAAAGTTCTGAACTTCAGGCACTCTGGAAGCATGACAACCAAATCTACAGTCAACTAAGCAAAATGCTTACCAAAATGGTAAACTGATAAAAATGTAACAAGTGACAACCAGTTGTGGAAGAAGTTCATTCTAAGGCAATTGCACAGAGGGCAGGATACCTGAAATGGTTCTAGAACATGTTACAATTCAATCTAAAACAATGCGTGAACAGGACAAGAGCCAGAAAGTGATAATAGCAGAGCAGCTATAGCTGTCAGAGATGGAGCAAAGGAGAAAATGTAAATCGAAGACTGAATAAAGCTACAATCTAGAAATGATCTCCAAAGAAGTAGCATTTTCTAAAGGATAGAAATTGGTACAGAAAAGAGCTGATTATTTTTAGGCAATATTGTTTAATCCTCTGACAATGTAATGTTATTTATGAGAAAATGATGATAGTTGCCATTTGTTGATACCTACTAGATGCCAGGCATTGTACCAGGCCCTATATTTCTTTATCTTATTTAATCCTGATGATAACACTTTAAGATAGTCAGTATTATCTTCCTTTTATATATATAAGGAAAGCAAGGTTCAGAAGTTAAGCAGCTTGCCCAAGTTCACACAGTCAGCAATTAAAAAAGCCAAAATTTGATAGCAAATTTATGGGGCTCAAAATCCAAGCTCTTTTCCTATTCAAAAAATTGTGAATCCTATACTTATCAATGCAATATACATATATAAACACATGTAGAGAATTTGAATATACATATTCTTGTATACATGTATATCATACATGCATCTTAGGACACTTTGTTAACTGTACTAGGGGCTAAAAGGGAGGAAAAACGTATGTTGACCAGTTCTCTGTTCCTCCTATTCACTATCTGAAGGACTAAAATAGCATAAAATCATGGGGGGAAATGGAGATCTTTAAGGAAGAAATGGTATTTAGTACTGGTTAAGAGTACATTTGGGCTTCCCTGGTGGCTCAGAGGTTAAAGCGTCCGCCTCCAATGCGGGAGACCCGGGTTCGATCCCTGAGTCGGGAAGATCCCCTGGAGAAGGAAACAGTAACCCACTCCAGTATTCTTGCCTGGAGAATCCCATGGACGGAGAAGCCTGGTAGGCTACAGTCCACGGGGTCACAAAGAGTCGGACACGACTGAGCCACGGAACGGAAGGATACATTAAATTATTTTGGTCAATTTCCTGGGATTTTCTGAAAAGAAACTTCTTAAAGAAGGGTAAATATTAAATATGTTTTTTATAAGATATAGAAATAAAGAGGCTTTCATAATGATCCTTTCAGAGGAAAAACCGTAGCATTCAGTGAAATTTCAGATATCTGAGAAAATTTAAAAATTCTCTTATATTATTTGCCATAACACAAGCAGATATGGGGGTGCTACAAAAGATAGATTAGGAGGACATAGAAATTGGCTAAAATGATTTAGAACCCGGAGGTTGATTTCCTAGAGAAAGAGCTAAAAATATATACTCCTGTATTAAACAAAGTTCCAGAGATTATAAATACTATATTGTTATCATGTTTTTTCCTCAAGTTTAAAAACAATGCAGCCCTCTTCAATTTATTGAGACTGATAATCTAATCATATGCTACCGTCTCCATATAATTTCCTCTCTTTAACTGTCTTCAGCTATTTCTTTTTAAATTTCCTTCCTTACTTTGAATCAATCTTAATAGCAAATTAAGAAGATCTAGGATGTTGTTTCCCTAGTAGTTTAACAGAAAAATCAGATGACTAAAATCATCTATAGGTGATGTAAGAGCAAACCAAGACCTTTGTCTAATTAATAGCTGTGCAAACGTCAGCTCAAAAGTTTTGTTTGTGCCTCATTTCCCTCCACTGTAAAGTAAGGCAACTGAACTGAATGACATCTAACAAATTTATCAGATCTATATTCTACATTTTTGTACAAGTTAACTTTTAACTGTGGCTGATGAAAGGACATCCATGGGAATGTCTGCCTGTATGACAGCTATTGTTTGCTTTCCTTTTTAAATAATATGTAGTACTTTTGTAAACAAACATTACTACAGATTTTTTAAGCCAGTATTTTGTGATAATTGACATAACAGAATTAGCTCTATTATCTTTGGCAAATATCCATTAAATGTCTTCTAGAAATAATTCTCCATACACACATTTAAAATACCTAGCAGAGTATCCTCCTCCCTTCCTCCTTTTACACCCAGGGGAGACTGATTTCATTGGTCCTCCCAGTAACTAAATACCCATTCTTTTCAATTTTTTCCTTTCTTTCCCAACTTTATTTTACAAACTCTAACAAGTGACTTGACTGGGCCTCTCACACTATCTGACCAAACTCAGTGTGACTTGAACTCTGAAAAGAAAAACTTTGCATTTCCCTTTTGATCGTTTTAAGGGTATGTCAATCTCTGACTGTCACTCTCTTGTTCTAGCAAGAATAAGTCTGGCTGCCACTGCCAGGTCGTTATCAAATTTCTCTTGTTTTTTTGATAAGCGTTTGGGATTTCAACTAACTGAAGGCAGGTTCCCTGAGACTGGGGCTACAGCTGGATTCCCTGAATTATCTTCATCTGTCCCACATCTTTGTGCATCAGTGGAGCTAAAGCTTGACAGCTAGATTATAATGTTGCCTTTGTGTGACATGAAAAACCTTTGTCTGTCAAATGTAAATTTACTAGGCCTGGCATCCACAAGGTCATTCTGAGGAAAGAATGCTTTGGATTGGATCTATTTGAGTTTTGAAGCAGCAGTTGTTTATGCTTTTTTTTTGACCAGTAATTTAAGCCATTTCTTCAAAAGGAACTATTCTTTAGGTCCAGAAAAAATGACTCAGGCAATTTTCCTTCTATTGCTTGTCTTACTGATAAACTATAGCAAAGATCCTAGTTACATCATGCAATTTTTGAAGGATAATCCAGGACTTGGATTTTTTTTTTTAAATGCAGAGTATCTGTCACCATCCAGTACTGGATGAGTCTTCTCATCCAGGATGGTAACTAAAACAACTTCATCCCATCTAAGTGGCTATATTTAATGCTTCAACTAAAAGGGAGATCGGGGCACTCAGAAAAGAGACCTTTCCCTCTTATTCTCCCCTTGTTTCACACTCCAATTCTCTCACAACAACAAATGTGACTGCTGCCACTGTACTGCTAGACACTGCCTCCCACACTGCCCACCTGCTTTTCAAATTTTACCTTTCACCATATTAAAAGCACATTTAGAATCTAATTTCTCCCCAACCAATTGCAAAGAGTATGTTCTCCAAGGTACGAGTTATTTTAATGTATTCATTTCTTGGGCTTCCCTGATGGCTCAGTGGTAAAGAATCCACCTGCAACACAGAAGACAGAGTTCAATCCCTGAGTTGAGAAGATCTCCTGGAGATGGAAATGGCAACCCACTCCAGTATTTTCTTGCCTGGAAAATCCCATGGACAGAGGAGCCTGGTGGGCTACAGTCCATGGGGTCTCAAGAGTCGGACATGACTTAATGTCTAAAACTACACCACCATCCACTTGTTGGGTTGTAGTAAGTGAGATGAAGTAAAGTGAAGTGAAAGTTGCTCAGTCGTGTCTGACCCTTCACGATCTATGGACTGTCTAGCTCATGGAATTCTCTAGGCCAGAATACTGGAGTGGGTAACCTTTCCCTTTTCCAGGGGATCTTCCCAACCCAGGGATTGAACCCAGGTCTCCCACATTGCAGGTGGATTCTTTACCAACTGAGCCACAAGGGAATCCCTTGTGCAATAAGAAATTACCACAAATTTGGTGGATTAAAACAATAGGAATTTACTGTCTTCCAGTTCTGAAGGCCAGAAGTTCAAACTCAAAGTGTCAGCAGAACTTTATTCCCTTGGAAAGTTCTAGGAAAGTATCTTTCCTTGCTTTTTCCACCTAATGTGGCTCCAAACATTTTCTTGGATTATATACACATCACTCCAATCTTTGCCTCCACAGTAACCTTACCTTCTCTTACACTTAAAGTCAAGGTGAAGTCTCCCTCTGTCTCTGTCTTATAAGAACACTTGTGATAGTATTTAGAGCCCAGAGGACAAGCCACAGTAATATCCTTCTCTCACTATCCTTAATTTAGTCACATCTGCAAAGACTTTTCTTTCCAAAGTAACATCTATAAGTCTGAGAGATTAGGATTTCATACACTTCAATGATATCTGCCACAGAAGGCCTGGGCCATAAGTAATTTTACTTCTTTGGATCCTTGGAAGAAATGTTAACAGTTTATCTTGTTAAAGAGTTAATATCAAGTATCTCAATCTTCATTTGTATAATACTAACCTATATTGTTCTTTTAATTTTCCTTATCAACCTTGAATATTTGTTTTAAGATGGGGCTGCTGCTGTTGCTGCTAAGTCACTTCAGTCGTGTCCGACTCTGTGTGACCCCCTAGATGGAAGCCCACCAGGCTCCCCCGTCCCTGGGATTCTCCAAGCAAGAACACTGGAGTGGGTTGCCATTTCCTTCTCCAATGTGTGAAAGTGAAAAGTGAAAGTGAAGTCACTCAGTCGTGTCCGACCCTTAGCGACCCCATGGACTGCAGCCTACCAGGCTCCTCCATCCACGGGATTTTCTAGGCAAGAGTACTGGAATGGCTTGCCATTGCCTTCTCCACATGTCCCTAAATTATGTCAGAATGATTTCTTTACCTCCTTCAAATGTCTTCTCCATTTCTATCTATTCTATGAAAAATAATGTCTATTCTTTTGATTAATAAAATAGTTATTATATTAAAGGCTACCTTTAACTCTCTCTGTATTCCTTTTTATCACTTATTTCTTTATTCCCCATAATGTTCCAAGGTCTATGACAGCCACTGACTTTTAATCCCAAAGTTCCTTAGTTTTACCCAGGAATCCCAAAGGCTTTCATGAAAACATTCTTGTCTTACCAGTAATCTTCAAACTAGGGAGGTAGGTATGTAGAAAAGGATGCACAAGTCTCCGAGGACTGTAAAATATTCCCCACTAACATACCAAAATTTCAAGTACTTTTTGAAACATTCAATATATGCTCTAGAAGTTCTAACAGAGTACCTTCAATAGGGCATGAAGCCTGCCAGCATGTCAGTGAATAACTAAAGGTAGAATGGTATAGTTTAACATTTCAAGCTGAAGATCCTTTCATTCAAGGGAGGTGCCATAATCTACAGCCTGCTACAGGGAGTGGTTTCTTAAAAGGGAGAAAAGCTAAGCACTCAAAGGTCAGAAGAAAATACCTGGAGATCCAAAAATTAGTCCAAGGAATAGTAATCTGAGGAGGAGATCCCACTGACAAGGTAGCTGGAGAGGGAACGAGATGAAAGGAATCTTCCTGTAGAGAAACCAGGAATTATATTGTCAGAAACTTTTCTAAGCTTGTTTTTCTAATTATAAACTTACTGTAAGCATGTGGAAAAATTTGAAAAGTGCAGATATGCATTTTAAAAGACATAAAAATTATTCATAATTCCCATCACCCAAATAAAATCATAATTATTTTTTTTCTATAATTCCTTTTTATAAAAATACATTTATTGTAATAGTAAAGTTATTATATATATTATTTCATCTCATTTTGGTTTTTCCATTAATATTGCATGAAGATCATTTTCCAATTTTATGAGTATTCTTTGCAAACATTATTCCAATGAGTGCATAATACCTTATCACGTAACTTCACCTAAGTATTCCTCATTGTTGGACATTTGTTTTAGATTCTATGTTATCTTTTAAAAAATGCTTCAGCAAACATCTTAGTGAATAATTCTTTATATATATCATTGATTATTACTATAGTATAAGAACCTAGATGTAGAAATACTAGATCAAGAAAATTAACACTTTTAAGATTCCTGACACACAGTAAATAAAACCATACATATCAATGACTTAGTATAGTCCCTGACATAAAGTACTAATTAATGCTAATTTTTAATAACTTGCCATTCAAAAAATAGTATATTTATATTTGTATTCTTATTGTCATCCCCCTTTAACTAGAATTTTGTTAGAAAAATATCCTTACAAGAAACTCAATGTTATATGCCAGCCTGGATGGGAGAGGGGTTGAGGGGAGAAGGGATACATGCATATGTCTGGCTGAGGCCCTTCACTGTTCACCTGAAACTATCATAACATTGTTAATCAGCTACACTCCAATATGAAATAAAAAGTTTAAAGTTTGAAAAAAATATCTCTGAAACTCCTTTGACACTTGAGGGTAGATCCCAAGTTCTGATCACCCAACAACACCAACTACCTACCTATTCAGGTTCTGTATTAGTTTCAGGTGTGGCACGTGCAATTTCTCATCTCTCTGAACTGAACATTCAGAAATGTTCCAAAGTTCAGGCAACCCCTCTTTAAACCACATCCATCAGTGCCATGCTGTGTGTGAAAGTGTAAGTCTTAGTTGCTCAGTATGTCCAACTCTTCGGGATCCCATGGACTGTATCCTGCCAGGCTCCTCTGTCCATGGGATTCTCTAGGCAAGAATACCAGAGTGGGTTGTGTTCCCATCTCCAGGGGATCTTCCCAATTCAGGGATAGAACCGGGGTCTCCCACATTGCAAGCAGATATTTTACCATCTGAGCCACCTGGGAAGCCCATGGCACACAGAGTGCCATGCTGTGTGTATTTTACATTTTCTGAAATTTGAGGATAAGGTAAACTGACCTGATACCCAGAACTGAACAGATGTCACATATATTCACATCCAAATGAGAAACGTTCTACGTGGTTGGTATCCTTCAATGAATAAATCTCTACTTTATCCAAACCTTGCCAATAAGAAATTACCAATGTTATTTTTCTATTCCATAAGGCACTCAGCATACTGTTACTGTGAGTATTTGCTTCTTTCTCCCCTATTTTGAAAGGCATTTTTGGTTTAATGCATAGAGTTGTATTATAGTTGCTTTGCACTTGAACATAGGAATGATTTATAAAGGTTTCTTACAAGTGTGTGCTATGCAATCTGAAAGGGCTGACCTTTTGTCACTCTTAAAATTGGGAGGGGATTAGCTCATTAAAAGGCAGTATCATATCCCTTATTCAGCTGTCATGAAGTTCAACTTGAAATACAATATATTTTAAGCCTAAGCATATATTCTCTCAAAGTATGAGTATAGTGTCATACTTCATACTATTATAATAGTTCAATATGCTTTGTGTAATTCTATAAAATTCCACCCTAATGTTTCTTAATAATAGCAACAAATCAGCTGTACTACAAGAAAAATCATGTTGTCTTCCTTAAAGGTTCATCATGAATTTCTCTTGCTTTATTACTAAGTCTATATATGGCTATTATCCAAGTCTCTTAGCACCACTATTCCAAGTGAATTTTACTGTATAACATCATGAGCTACACACATAACATCGATTAGAATAGTCAATTCACTCCTGAGGTCAGGAGTGGGGTTTCTTCCCATTAGGACATAATTCTCTACAGCTTGAGCCACGTGTTCAGCATCAGATTCATATTTTAGTTTGTGACAACTGAAATACTGCAAATGGTGAGTACTCAAGATAGAGTTGCTGTTGTTGTTCAGTTGCTAGGTTGTGTCCAACTCTTTGAGATACCATGGATTGTGTCACACCAGGCTCCGTGGGGTTCTCTAGGCAAGAGTCCTGGAGTGGGTTGTCACTTCCTTCTCCAGGGGAATCTTCCCAGGCCAGGGATCGAATCCACATCTCCTGCATTGGCAGGTGGATTCTCTACCACTGAGCCACCAGGGAAGCCCCAAGATAAATTAGGTAAAGACAAATATTAACCTGTGATCCCAACACACATGGTCTGAGAACTTTCTTGAGGCAAAAAAAAAAAAAACACACACACACATCCTATTCATCACTATAAGTGCTTATCATAGGACACATAGTAGAGATGGTTTTTGTAAAAGAAAGGGAAAGAGAGAAGAAATTAAGGAAAAAGGAGGGAAGGAAGGGATGGAGGGAAGAAGGAAGGGGGATTGAAGTAATATACCACAGGCAACAATTTATTGTACTTAAGTCCCCTACTCATATGTTTCTGGCCAATCGGCCCTCAAACGTCGGTGCCATCATTTATGCTGCTTATGATCACTATCATACTTGACCCTGTCATAGTCACCTGGATTTGTTTTCTTTTATTGCTGATTTTGACTTTGTGATACAATCTTGCTAGTTGTTTGTTGGAGTTATGACCAACCTTGATAATATATTAAAAAGCAGAGACATTACTTTGCCAACAAAGGTCCGTCTAGTCAAGGCTATGGTTTTTCCCATGGTCATGTATGGATGTGAGAGTTGGACTGTGAAGAAAGCTGATCGCCGAAGAATTGGTGCTTTTGAACTGTGGTGCTGGAGAAGACTCTTGAGAATCCCTTGGACTGCAAGGAGATCCAACCAGTCCACTCTGAAGGAGATCAATCCTGGGTGTTCATTGGAAGGACTGATGCTAATGCTGAAACTGCAATACTTTGGCCACCTCATGCGACGAGTTGACTCACTGGAAAAGACTCTGATGCTGGGAAAGGTTGGGGGCGGGAGGAGAAGGGGACGACAGAGAATGAGATGGCTGGATGGCATCACCGACTCTGTGGACATGAGTTTGAATGAACTCCGGGAGTTGGTGATGGACAGGGAGGCCTGGCGTGCTGTGATTCATGGGGTCGCAGAGAGTCAGACACTACTGAGCGACTGAACTGAACTGAACTGAACTCCAGGCACAATCACTCTGCTGGTCTGCTGTTCAAATGGATTGCTTTATTTTGTTTTTCCAGGATCTTCTCTGTGCGTCAACGGTTTGGTTTGGAATTTTCTAAACAGGACCTTGGTTAAATTTGCTATTCAAGCAAGAAGAGCCAAATTTTCTTATGCTGAATATTAATCTCACAAAAATTCTGACTAGTCCAGCTATCACAAGAGAATATACCCAGATTTTCTCAGAACTCCATTTTTAGCATTTCTGAAAGTAATTAGAAATATCTTTATGACTATGTGGTAAGCACCCAATAAAACTCAGAAAGTATTCTTACGTACAATTTAAGAAGGACTTTTAGATACGCACAAAGAATAATTAGCATGAAGATAATCTATAATAAAGGACAACCAAATGCACAAACTCAAACTTTCTGGTTTCTCTCTTTCTCTCTCCCTATTACATATTTAACAGTTTTTTAACTATCTAGTTTCCCCTCTAATTTATTTTGAAACTTTTTCATTCATATTTTTTATTTCCGAAGAGCTATGACACAAATCCGAAGTTTCTCCATATCTTTAAGGGCACATAAAACCAGGGAATTTGAGGGTCAAAATACTTCAAAGGAATTCCAGAAAAACATCTACTTCTGCTTCACTGACTATGCTAAAGACTTTAGCTGTGTGGATTACAACAAACTGTGGAAAATTCTTAAAGAGATGAGAATGCCAGACCACCTTACCTGTCTCCTGAGAAACCTGTAAACAAGGTAAGAAACAGCAGTTAGAAGCTGACTTGGAACAATCAACTAGTTCCAAATTGGGAAAGGAATACATCAGGCTGTATACTGTCACTTTGCTTATTTAACTTCTATGCAGAGTACACTATGAGAAATGCCAGACCGGATGTATCACAAGCTGGAATTGAGATTGCCAGAAGAAATATCAATAATCTCAGATGTGTAGATGATACTACTCTAACAGCAGAAAGCGAAGAGGAACTAAAGAGCCTCTTGATCAGAGTGAAAGAGGAGAGTGAAAAAGCTGGCTTAAAATTCAACATTCAAAAAACTAAGATGATGGCATCCAGTCCCATCACTTCATGGCAAATAGATGGGAAAAAAGTGAAAACAGATACATTTTAATTTCTTGGGCTCCAAAATCACTTTGGATGGTGACCTCAGGCACTGCAGAAATAAAGATGCTTCCTTCTTGGGAGGAAAGCTATGATGAACCTAGACGGAATATTAGACAGAGGTATCACTTTGCCGACAAAGGTCCGTATAGTCAAAGCTGTGGCTTTTCCAGTAGTTATGTACAGATGTGAGAGGTGGGCCATAATAAAGAAGGCCGAGTACGGAAGAACTGATGCTTTTGAATTGTGCTGAAGAAGGTTCCTGAAGCTTTTTTGGACAGCAAGGAGTTCAAATCAGTCAATCCTAGAGGAAATCAACCCTGAATATTAATTGGAAGGACTGATGCTGAAGCTGAAGCTCTGATACTTTGGCCATGTGATGCAAAGAGCCGACTCACTGGAAAAGACCCTGAGGCTGGAAAAGATTGAAGGCAAGAGGAGAAGAGGGTGGCAGAGGATGAAATGGTTAGACAGCATCACTGGCTTAATGGACATTAATTTGAGCCAACTCCAGGAGATAGTGAAGGACAGAGGAGCCTGGCATGCTGTAGTCCATAGGGTCACAGAGTCTGACACAACTTAGTAACTGAACAACAACAATATGTGATTCCACCTTCAGTATATTTGATTTCAGAGCAAATTTAAGATTTTGGAAAAGTGACATGGCCCAAAAAAGGTAGCTTTATTCTTCCAGATAGATTACAAAAGAGTGAAGGAAGCAACGAGGCAAGGAGACCAACTGAAATGTGTAGTCAATCGTGTGCATGCTAAATTGCTTCAGTCATGTCTGACTATGCAGCCCTATAAACTGCTGCCCGCCAGGTTCTCCAGCCAAGAATACTGGAGTGGGTTGCCATGCCCTTCTCCAGGGTATTTTCCCAACCCAGTGATCTAACCCACATCTCTTATGTCTCCTGCATTGGCAGGTGGGTTCTTTACCACTAGTGTCACCTGGGAAGCCCTGAGTAGGGGTAGCAGTTTAGTCCCTAAGTTGGGTCCGACTCTTTGAGACACCATGGACGGTAGACCGCCAGGCTCCTCTCTCTAGGATTTTCCAAGCAGGAATACTGGAGTGGGTTTCCATTTCCTTTTCCAGAGGATCTTCCCCACCCAGGGATCGAACCTGGGTCTCCTGCATTGCAGGCGAATTCTTCACCAACTGAGCTACCAGGGAAGTCACAAGACCAATTTATATTTTATTCTTCAAGTTTTTCTTTATTTTCTAATTCTTAAGAAATGAAGACATATTTTAAAAAGTTAAAATAATGACTCAGAGTTAGCACTGATAGGGAATGCAAGAATGAAAAAGGAATCACACTACGGTCAGGACCTCTTCTCACAAATTGGATTAGAGGACATCACAGCTCTGTGGATGTTCTGAAGGCCAAGAGTTCAACCAGTTCTGCTAAATTTATTAAGAGAATGGAAATTCTCTCAATCAGTCTTGTCTTTGTCCCTTACTGTGAACAACTGTGGAAGTAAGAACACAACCACATATTCACTAAGGAGACCTTGACTTCAGTTCAGTTCAATAGCTCAGTCGTGTCCGACTCTCCGTGACCCCATGAATCACAGCACGCCAGGCCTCCCTGTCCATCACCAACTCCCGGAGTTCACTCAAACCCATGTCCACAGAGTCGGTGATGCCATCCAGCCATCTCATTCTCTGTCGTCCCCTTCTCCTCCCGCCCCCAACCTTTCCCAGCATCAGAGTCTTTTCCAGTGAGTCAACTCGTCGCATGAGGTGGCCAAGTATTGCAGTTTCAGCTTTAGCATCAGTCCCTCCAATGAACACCCAGGATTGATCTCCTTTAGAATGGACTGGTTGGATCTCCTTGCAGTATAAGGGACTCTCAAGAGTCTTCTCCAACACCACAGTTCAAAAGCATCGATTCTTCGGCGATCAGCCTTCTTCACAGTCCAACTCTCACATCCATACATGACCACGGCAAAAACCATTGCCTTGACTAGATGGACCTTGGTTGGCAAAGTAGACCTTGACTTAGGAAGTATTATATTTTATGGAACTTTTCTTTTAATTGCAGAGATTTTCTATTTATTGAAAGACATTTGCACTGACTTCGAATGAAATAAATAATCAATTTAACGTCTCTGAAATTCTTAACTACCTATATGCAGGTCCTGTATATCTAGGAAAACCCAATTCACACACTCCTGTTTTAGGAAGTGAAGTCTTTTGGAAATATCCCAGCCTTGGTGGCACTGCTTTGTCCTGTGATTTTCCACATGTTCACCAAATATAAAACACATGTGGACTGCAGTGTGACCATCTCCTGAGCAGGCCTGAGACTCTTTCCCCAACACCTTGGGTACCTGAAGTTTAACTAGCCTCCTGGAAAATATTTCTCATCAATTATCTACTTGGAAAAATTATTAACCATGTTCTTTAATATTTACTGAGATTTGTATTATAAACTGTATACCAATGTTCTTTTTGAGATTGATTTCAAATGTCATGAAAGATATTTAAATGAAACATAATTCAGTTCAGTTCAGTTCAGTCACTCAGTCGTGTCCAAAACATAATTAGAAGAGGCAAAATGAGAAAAAAATAAAAGAAATATTCTAGCCTTCCCTGGGCCCAAAATGTTATTCCTGCTACCATTTTTCACCAGTTCTCTCTCATAACATTTCATCTTTGGCATCCAGTTCAGTACTTTCTCTGCACTCCTCTACTGCCCAAGGCTATATTGAGCTTTTATCACTCTCTTTAAAATAGATATTGACCTGCTGTTTACAACAGTACTGTTAAGTAACACAATTAAGTATTTGTATTCTCTCCTCTCTCCAGTCTTCATTGCCACCAAATAAAACTTCATACACAGTGTTTCTCATATTTAAGAGTTAAACTGGAAACCCTGAATCAGCTAGAAAGCAATCCAGCTCAGGGCATAAATTTTCCTTGGTGCTTTTAGTTTATTTATTAACCTGGGGAAGTCCCTCTTCTTGAGAGATTCTAAGGATTAAAAAAAAAAATTAAATACTGTCTTAAATTCTTCCAATGTCAATATTAAATTTTACACTATATCCATTCTGTTCCGTCGCTCAGTCGTGTCCGACTCTATGCGACCCCGTGGACTGTAGCCTACCAGGCTTCTCCGTCCATGGGCTTCTCCAAGCAAGAATACTGGAGTGGGTTACCGTTTCCTTCTCCAGGGGATCTTCCCGACCCAGGGATAGAACCCGGGTCTCTCACATTGGAGGCAGACGCTTTAACCTCTGAGCCATATATGTATATAATGATCTGTTAGAATGGCTATTATTAAAAAGATAGATGATAAATACTGGTAAGGACATAGAGAAAAGGAAATCCTTGTCCCCTTTGATGGGAATGTAAATTGGCATAGCCACTGTGGAAAATGGTACAGAGTTGCCTCAAAAAATTAAAAGTAGAACTATCATATGATCCAGCAATTTCACTTCTGGGTATATCCAAACACAAAGAAATCACTATCTCCAAGAGATATATGCATTCCTATGTTCACTGAAGCCTTATTTACAATAGTCAAGGAAACAACCTAAGTAACTATGGATAGATGAATGGATAAAGAAAATGCAGTAATTACAGCTGACCTTTGAACAACATAGGTTTCAACTGTGCAGGGCCATGTATATGCAAATTTTTTCAATAAATACATATTACATTACTACACAATCCACAACTGGTTGAATTCAAAGATACAGTAATAGGGACACACAGTGCTAAGTGCCTGGAAAATCAGCATCCTTAACCCCTAGCTTGTTCAAGGCTCAACTTTATATAAACTGAATATTAATCAGTCAAAGAAAAAAATCCCACCATTTACAACAACATAGATGGAACTTATGGGCGTTATGCTTAGTTCCAGAAGTCAGAGATAGACAAATATAGTATGAGCTCACTTACATGTGGAATCTTAAAAAAAAAAAAAAAAAAAATTGGTAGTTGCAAGAGTTGAAAATGAAGGTGAAAGTGAAGGTAGACAAAGGATAAAAATTTCCAGTTATCAGTGAATAAGTTCTGGTGATCTAATGTACAGCATGGTGACTATAGTTAACAATGCCATATTATACACTTGAAAGTTACTCAGAGAGTATCTTTAAACTTCTCATCACACACACAATAAAAGGTAACTATGTGAGATGAATTATCATGCTGTACACCTTAAACTTATACAGTTATACATCAATTATTTCTCAGTACAGCTAGAAAAAATTTCACATTATACCTACATTATGAATTTAGAACCATTAATGCTAGTCTAGAATATAACATTCAGAATTACTATTTAAATTAATGAAAGACAAACTAATACCATGAAAAGAAACAGAATCTGGGAGGCCAATTTTGTCATTTTGATTACATGGATTTACTAAAATCAATAATTCTCTGAATTATTAAGGATGTAGAAGCAGCAAATACAACTCATCTCCTTTTTTTTCTTAAACCAAATGACCAAAGAGTCTGTAACATTTAGAAAACTAAGTAATTACTTTCATGGTATCAGAGTGGGTTTTGATTGATTTGATTTGTTTTTATCCTTCCAAGAGAAATCCTTTTGCTTAACAAAAATCCTTAAAATGTCACCTGAATTCTCACAGACAAGACAATAGCCACCTCTGACTTTTCAACTTTTAAACTGAGTGAACACTTGAAGGTCTTACTTGACCTCTCAGCCACTTTTGACACGGTAACTATTTCTTCTACCTTGAAATTATTTCCTCCATCATCTTCCAAGATTCTTCTATCTTGGATTTATTGTTCTATGGTACTCTTTCTTAGCTTCCCTTAAGTTTCATTGTCCTCCTCTTCCCTGTAAATACAGTTTTTACCCAAATTTTCTTCATTTATACACTTCTGATTCCTATTAACCCTTTGTCATGAAACATCTTAACCAATCTTGTGATTTCAACTACCATCTGTTCAGCAATGAGTTTCAAATCTATATTTGTCTCTCAGATCTCTATCCTAAGCTCCAACTCAAATATCCATATGTTTATTATACATCATTCATCTCTAAAGCAATAGATCCCCAACTGAACTCACGATTTTTCCCTTATATACCCATTCTGTCAAAATCCTCTGAGGTGGATCATTACCTATTAGGAAGAGCCAGAAACTGCACAATCAACTTTAACCATTCTATCGTTTCCATCCACTATTTAATTTCTCATCCTGTCCTGATGATCTAACCTCCTTAATAGCTCTTTCACCAACCCCATTCTCTCAGTTCCTACCACTGCTACTTTGGCTCAGACACTCGTTACCTCTTACTTGCAATCCCCAACAGCCTCTTAAGTCTCCCAAGTTTATTCTGAAACTTTTCTATCCCCATTTCATACTGATCCAAAGTTGTTACTCTTAACTGAGCAACTAAAAGTCTATATAAATGTTAGGGAAGGAGTAGGGTGAAAGAAGAGACTCTTCTTTAGTTAAACAAATCACATTACTGATAAAGTAATTTGGAAAATTTTATTGGAGAGTAATAAATTTTATGTTGAACTTAAGATCTTTTAAAGAAAGCTACATTATTTCTATGTATATTGAAAAAGAGTGTGCATTTTAAAAAGAAAGAAAGGAAAAAACTATATTGCATAAGATTCTTTAGTGGGTCCATATTATTTTTAGAATAAAGAGCCATTTGTTTAGCATGTTTTATAAGGCACTCAATGATATGGCTCCTGTTGATCTCCCCCAGCTTCTCATCAATGATCACTAAACATAACACTGCACAGAGCTACAGATGATAAAAGGTTATTTTATGTCTTAATATCTTTGCACATGATATTTTCTCTATTTGAAATATTCATCATATAGGCATGCACACACATACACACATATTTCCTTCTGGCTGTATCTTCTTTTCTTCAAGAAACCCATCAAGTAAAACTGCCTTTAGAACATCTTTGACAACAAAATAAATTATTTCCAGCATTAAAAAAAAATGCCTCTCTCTGCTCATAACTTTAAATATTGTGCGAATTCCTCTGTTATATTACTCATCACACTAGAATGAAATGCTTGCTTTCTTTATCTATATTGCCTTCTATACAGTGAGCTCCTTGAGAACAAAGATTACATTTTTCATCCCTATATCCCCAATATCTAACCTACTATTTAATAAGTGTTTTCTGAAACCACTGAGACTTTTTTAGTGTCCTGGTAAAAAAGAAACAGTAAACAAATATCTTAACAGATTTGTTTTGAATAATTCATATTTGCAACCCTTTAGCTTATAATGTAATACTTAATATTAAGAGAATAATCACTAAATAACTAATCACATTCTACATATTATGTAACAGAGAAACTGAAGTCTAAAGTACTCAATGAAAGTCATTAAAGATAAAATAAGACATAAAATTCCATATTTTTTAATTCTGAAAAACTAAAAGCTAGCCAGTTAGTCAAATAAATTAGGTTTAGTTCATTCGGTGATTTTCTCTTTAATTGGCTTTAAAACTCAAATTTATAAGCCTATTAACAAAAGAAGACGAATTGCTTCTAGTAGACAGAACATAAGGAAATTTGGTGACTGCAAACTAGCCTGAATAAATTGTATTGCAAATCATTTTTAGAGAAAAGTAGCCCATTTAAGGAAGATAGACTTGCTATTATTAGCTAAAATGATCCATTAATGTCTTTATTATTATTTGTATTAATTATTATGCAACCAACTAGTTAGACAGGTCAGCTCTGATTTGTTCCAATTGAACATACAATTAACAGTTGAACATAAATTGAACAGAAAATTAACAGTTAAATTTGAGGAATCACAATAATGACGTACTCATGACCACTGTGAAAATATGTTTAAAACATCTGACTGCCTGCAAAGCTGTTTATCATCTTAAGCTAAAGAATTGCACAGGGAGTTGAAGAAATGAAAACAGCTTTTGTTTACAGCTCACCTGGCCTGTTACACAATTACTATACACACAGTGTGTAATGAGAATCCAGGATAAGACAACAGCTTTACTGCCACCAACACAATCAGAGAAAAGAGTCATCTCCAAGGTCTCACAATGCTCCCTGACCGCGGCCAACACCTGGACATTCAGGCCACTGGTACCCAATATGCTATAAATCAGGGCACAGAGCATAGAACCTTTAGTGTATCATTCAAGATCAACTCTGCTAACTGGTGGTATCCCTGACTTATTTTCTTCATTGTTTAACACTCTAATTATCCACTTGAATTATTTATTCTTCCATTCACTTATTCTTTCACAAAAAATGTATTAAGTTCTCACCTTGCACAGGCTCTGTGTATCATGCACAGTACATGGAGGATTCAAGATGAGGAAAACAAGCAAGGTTCCTGCCTTTATGTAAGATTTTATATTCTATCTGAGGAAACAAGCATACTCACTTAAATACATATAATTCTTAACAAGTATCACAAGGAAAAAATACATAGGATAATGAAGATATCTTATGAAGAAGTGAGAGAAGGATCTCTTTTAATTCCTCTTAGTCTTTTTTACTTCTCTGCTCAGAAATTGTCTAGTAGCTGTCCACTGACCAAAGCTTTCACACCTGAAACATGAAGATGTTTGAGAAATATTTTCAAGTGGCAGGGATATTCCTAAGATGTATCTAAATATTTTTTTAATATTTTAAGTACATGCCTTTAAATTCCATATATATTTCCAGGTTGTGCAATTTCTTAGAGTAATAATTATCATAAGCTTATTGTCCATTTTGTAAATGTAAGAAAGAGATCTTTGGTCAGTGACTGGCCTTATAGGAGCTTTTGGGCCTATTCCAAATACCAAAGTTTTGATGGAGTTGTCCAGAAATTAAGCTCAATGTGAAAAGTTAGCTAAGAATCTCTTCCATTAGAGTTGACAGGAGAGAAAAGAAAAATAGTTTTTAAAAAATCTCATGGCTATCCTGAAGGATAATAATAAAGTTATCTTGTGAGAGACACTTCATTACTGTGCATTAAAAATGGCCCAGCACTCACACTATCACACTTCTATGCCAAGGTAAGATTCAGCCATACCAGGATGGTATTTAAAGCATCAGAAACTGTAAATCAATGTCCACTGTTCAAAAACCTGAGCCTGACTGGTTTTGCATATGCAACAAATTCTGTAAAAACTATTAATTTGATAAATTTCAGTTCCACCTTTTCAGAGTTAGTGTTACATAAACTGTCAATCATAGTCAGGTTGAAGAGAGGATGGATATACTCAGGGGAACCTATCTTTTCAGTCTGCCCCGCATCATCTTTTTTGTTTGTATTTATTTTTTTTTTAATTTATTATTATTTTTTTTATTGGAGGCTAATTATTTTACAATATTATATTGGTTGGTTTTGCCATACATTGACATGAATCGGCCCCGGGTGTACATGAGTTCCCCCTCCTGAACCCCACTCCCACCTCCCTCCTCCCTTTATCCTCCCTCTGGGTCATCCCCGCACACCAGCCCCGAGCATCCTGTAACATGCATCGACCCTGAACTGGTGATTCGTTTCACATATGACAACATACATGTTTGAATGCCATTCTTCCAAATCATCCCACCCTCACCCTCTCCCACAGAGTCCCAAAGACTGTTCTATACATCTGTGTCTCTTTTGCTGTCTCGTATACAGGGTTATCATTTGCATCTTTCTAAATTCCATATATATGCGTTAGTATACTGTATTGGTGTTTTTCTTTCTGGCTTACTTCACTCTGTATAATAGGCTCCAGTTTCGAGCTGACAAAGTCAAGGGAAAAGTAAGGAAAGCTGCAGAGTTTACGAATCTCTCAGGTTAGGGTTTTACTGCTTAAGTACAGATGCGCCCTTGGCTATAAAATCCCCCTTTCATCAAAAAGAATACATTTGAATCAGTTCTAATGAGGTGGATGAAATTGGAGTCAATTATACAGAGTGAAGTAAGCCAGAAAGAAAAACACCAATACAGTATACTAACGCATATATATGGAATTTAGAAAGATGGTAACCTTAACCCTGTATACGAGACAGCAAAAGAGACATAGGTGTATAGAACAGTCTTTGGGACTCTGTGGGAGAGGGTGAGGGTGGGATGATTTGGGAGGATGGCACTGAAGCATGTATATTATCATATGTGAAACGAATCACCAGTCCAGGTTCGACGCATGATACAGGATGCTCGGGGCTAGTGCACAGGGATGACCCGGAGGGAGGATATGGGGAGGAAGGAGGTAGGAGGAGGGTTCAAGAAGGGGAACACATGTACACTTGGGGCGGATTCATGTCAATGTATGGCAAAACCAACCAATATAATATTGTAAAGTAATTAGCCTCCAATAAAAAAATAAAAGTAAAATTAACAAAAAAAAAAAGATCCCCCTTTCACTAACACAAAGTCCACTCTACATTTCCTAGCACCAAGGAATGATTTTACCACTGAGGGCAAAGATCAATAACATGTTCTAATTCAGGACACAAAGAATTTTCCTGGGGGACCAAAGATTATGATATTACTTCCAGGTAACAGGGCTTTTCCCAATTTTTTTGAAAATTTTAGACTTGAGAATACCACTTCATAGGAAAGTAGGAAAGGCAAAGAAAAACAGAGCAGCCCTTAGTCAAAAAGATCTTAGAAGTCAGGAGTCCCCTCTCAAGAGGCACAAGTTCCTGGAGCTCTTGTCATGCCTGCCTCTGCCCAACCCTGTCTGACCTACTTGACTTTGAGCCAGTTCAAGTCTTTCAGATCGAACCACCTGCTTAGTGCCTCCCCAGGACCTTGATTAGGCTGATTGCAGCTTCCCAGTAGCCTGCAACAGGCCTGACCAGCCAAAACTGGGACGCTGCAGGCTGATCCAATGCTCCCTCCTGACTGGTGCGGCTTCTCACCTACCAGAAGATGTCATAGCCATGGGCACAAGCTATTTCTAGCTTTGAAAACCATAAACACATACACAGTCACTGCTTTATGCAGAACTTTACCCTGGGCATTCATACTTTATACTCTTTTGGATCAGCTCAAAACTTCTGAAAGAGCTCCCAGTTTGTGTTTTGTACTTGTTCTTTTCTGCTGCGTCTCACCAAATTATATCATTGTTATTTATTCATATTTCCCAACTCGGGGTGAAGGTTTTCTGCCTATTTAGATATCCTAAAAAGTATTAATTACCTGTATACATCCTGTTTAACACAATGGTAGGTACCACAATAGCATCACTAGTTCGCTCAAAGAGTTTTGAGACTGTTACTTTGATCACCATATGAGAGTTAATATTGTGATTTGGAGATGACAATGATAAAAATGCAATATATTTAGCAGATACAGCTTACTCAACCACATTCAAAATTGGAGAGTACTATACTAACCAGTGTAAAGTGCTACTTCCCTGCATGAGTGGCTATTTGCAAATAGAGCTGATTTACAGGTGGCAAACAAGAAAATGGGATGACATACGACAGCAGAGATGCAGCAAGAATTGCCATGCAGGCACTATACTGCTGTTCTCAAGTACTACCTACCATAAATTCTCACAAGATAAACTGTATACCAGAGGAAGCAATGAACCATTTTCTTTATGCTTCTTTCATTCTGCCAGAACTCTAAATTTAAAATAGGGAACGTGAAAAAGAGCCTCTACTTTGAAATCAGCGTGGAGAGCACCAAAGAGCACCTCTGTGACTGGCTCAAACTTTGGATGGACTTCCATGACCTTGGACAGGGCTTCTCAGGTGGCACGAGTGGGAAAGAACCCTCCGGCCAATGCAGGAGATGCAAGAGATGCAGGTTCAATCCCTGGGTCAGGAAGATCACCTGGAGGAGGGCGTGGCAATTCACTCCAGTACTCTTGCCTAGAGAATCCCATGGACAGAGGAACCTGGTAGGTTACAGTACATAGGGTCGCAAAGAGTCTGACATACCTGAAGCAACTTAGCATGCACGCACACATGCGACCTTGGACAAGACTGAATCCAAAATTCTCGGTTGCTTTCTGCTTTTATTTTTTAAGGAAGAAATATCTTCTCTATTAATGTGAGGATATTATAAAACTGTCATGTGTCACTAAAAATGAAATATATACGTGATAAAAATATATAATTTGACATGTGATATATAAAAAATTCATTTGAAATAATATCATAAAAGAAATACAGTGGATGCATATATCTGGTTACTAGATATGCACAGCACAAGTTTGCCACCACTCCATTTCCTGATATTATGAGCTTCCTAAATATGCCTAGAAAAGTTCCTTCAGTATTTACTATAAAGCTGGCTTGGTGGTACCGAATTCTCTTAGCACTTGCTTGTCTATATAGCTTTGATTTCTCTATCAAATCTGAATGAGAGCTTTGCTGAGTATTCTTGGTTGTAAGCTTTTTGCTTTCGTCACTTTAATCATGCCACTCCCTTACAGCTTGCAGAGTCTCTACTGAATAATCAGCTGATAACTTTAAGGGTATTCCCCTGTATGTTATTTGTTGCTTTTAATATTCTTCTTTGTATTTAAATTTTTGTAAATTTTAAACCTCCAGTTCTTATATTCTAATTAACATGTAAGGAATGAAATAAAAATTCATACAAATTTTTAAGATATAAGAAGAAACTTCAAGAGAATTATCTTTCCAAACACTCCCCAAGTACATGCCTGTGCATACAACTTCCAAAGGGCACATAATTTAACTCTCCTCTGACTTTATTGAAACTGTAATCAAAAGTTTGGGGAGCAGAACTTTGAGTGTATATCTTAGCTTTGCAACTAAGGGGGTCTTTTTTTACCTTGAACAAATTATTTAAACGTTTTCAATCTCCATACCTCCATCTGTAGGATGGAGCTAATAATACCTCCTTGACAGCTCTGCAAGCTTCCAACAGTGAAATGTTAACTCTTGTCTAAAACAGAAGGTACTCAATAAAATTTCCTAGTTTCTCGCCTAGCATCCATGCTTCCCGCTTTGCTAAAACCAAGCAAAAGAAAGGAAAACAAAAAAATGCATTATATACATTTTTCTGCTTTTCCTTTTCACCCAAAGCAACCTCATGAAAATTCTGCAAAGTATCTTGATATAGCTCTAATACATTTTTATAACTGCATTATATGCACCTAGCATAGTTCAACCATTATAATGGATATTCATTTTCCTCTCAATTTTTTTTTACTTAATTAAACATCCTTATATATTCATACTTAACCCTCTGGTTTAAATACCGAGAATGGGATTGATAGATCAAAGGGTATGTGAGGTATTTTTCCTTTTTTATTATAATAACTGTCCTAACCCCCCAAAATCAGTAATAACATATATCTACTAGCAATTTTTGAAAACACACTTTTCTTTATATCACTGTAAGCAGCAGGAAGATTTCAGTCTCTTTTATTTTGGCTGCTATAATCAGGCTATAATGACATCTTATTGTTAATATAGTTTGCATTTCCCTGACTTTTAGTGAGTCTAATCATTTCATTTTTCGTTGTTGACCTTTAAGATTTGCTGTCCTATGAATTGCCTATTCATGTCCTTTGTCCAGTTTTTCAATTAGAAACATACCCTCAATGATTTTTTTAGAGATATTTAGTATTTCATTATTTAGAAAAGAAACAGAGTCCATCTGTGTTTTTGGTAAATGAACTTTTAAAGCTTAATGTAGTCTTTTCTGGCTTGTTTAAAAAGTTTTGTTAGAAATCCATAAATTTATTCTCTTTAAGTTTGTTTTATAATAAATCATGTATTAAATTCTGGTGGCAGATTTCCTGATAATGAATTATCATCTATTCTTAAAATAAAACCTTTATCATAGTGTATTAATTATTTGATCAATTGTAAGATTCTTTTTCTAATATTGAATTCATTTTTCAACATATACGTTAAAATTTCAAATTGATCTAGAATATTTTCTCTACCTAAGGGATAAAAAATGTAACACTTATGATCATTTACATGTATATTTCTGTGTGGATATGTACATATACATATATTGTTTTTTTCAAAACAACTCTTTCCCCTACCAAATCTATTTGAAACTGAAAATGGTATACTAAAGTTTCCTTGTAAATATGAATTCTAATAGATTTTAGCTTATATATTGAGTTGTATGCTTGGTACACAAAAGTTTATAATCAGCATATCTCCTTCATAATAGAAATTTTGTTATTATATAATCACTCTTTATCCCAATTAGTCATTATCTTTGAATTTCAACCTCTCTAATATAATTAATGTTATTCCTGCTATATTTTATTTAGATTTACCTTGTTTCTCTCTGCTCATATATTTGCTATAACGTGTTTCCTATAATGTTAGTACATGGCTGTGCTTATTTTACTTCAATTTGATAATCTCCTTTTTTTTGTAAAAGGAGATTTCAGTCAATTAACATTTAATGTAATGGCAGATATAACATTTCATTCCTTATGTTACATCAGTTCTGCAACAGTGCTTATTTTAAAACAGGAATTTGTTCCAACATGACTGATATATTAGGGAAAAATCTGGACATAAAATAGATTTTATGCTACTAAGCCCTCATGTAGCAACTACTGAGTCTGTATGCTCTAGAGCCCACACACCACAAATAGAGAAGCCCACGTGCCACAATAAAGAGCCCACGTGCCACAACGAACACTGGAAGCAGCTAAATAAATAAATAAATTGTGTTTGCTTATTCATAAATATTTTCAGAAACCCTAAGTAGAGGCAGACTACTGTACTGGCTGAACGAGCCATATAACTAACACACAAAACACACCACGCTAACAACTGGGACATATGTTGGCTACCTCAGTCCACAGTATGTGTTATCCTACATGGTTCTGACTTTCTAGTCTTTTGAATTAAGAACTTCTCCACATTAAAAAATACTCTTTTAACATTCCAAAGATGGCTAAGCATCCAGGTTCAAAAACCTGTAAGTAGAGCCTGTAAAAGAAAAGCTTTAAGTATTGTAGAAAATTTCAAAATCAAGTGTTCTGAAAGAAATAAGGGAAAACATGTGTCTCTCAAGCAAGAAGCATAAGGAAATCCACATTGTGGATCATCAGAGACAATTTAGCAAAAATAAAGTCTATGCTGGGAATGCCTTCAAATGCTGTGAAAATAAAATATAAATAAAGTCTAAAGAAATAGAAAAACCTGAAAGATTGTTGAGTATATGAATTAAAGGCCAAATAGTGTAACAATTGAGAACAACCTTTCTCACAAACAGAAAGTACAATTTATATACTAAGACTTCATTCACTAAACCCTGCATCTCGTGGTGGCTTGTGCCTGTTGTGGTGGGGCGGTGGGGGTCCATGGGGAGTGGTAATTAAAGGAAGTAAAAATAAGGACTTCCCTGGTGGTACAGTGGATAAGAATCTGCCTGCCAATGCAAGGGACACAGGTTCGATCCCTGGTCTGGGAAGATCCCACATGCTGCAGAGCAACTGAGCCCATGTGCCACAATTACTGAAGCCTGTGCTCCTCGAGCCTATGATCCACAACAAGACAAGCCACTGCAACGAGAAGCCCACACACTGAAACTAGAGAGTAGCCCCAACTCTCCACAACTAGAGAAAAGCCCAAGCAGCAATGAAGACCCACTGTAACCAAAAATAAATGAATAATTTTTTAAAGAAAGGAAGTAAAGTTGAGAAAGGAAGATTGAATAAGAGCATCTCTGTCGAGAGAAGACTTGCCATCTAATTTTTAATAGTAGAGAGGTAAGAAAGATATGTATCTGATTAACAGCCTCATTAATATAACTGTTAGAAGTGGGAAAACATAGAACATACCAATTAATGTGATAAATAATGAAATGAATCATAAGCCTCTAACCAGTAGAAATACGGAAAAGAGAAAAGAAGGAAAGAAAATGTAAAATGCAGTCAATTCTTTAACTCAATATATTAATTTCTAAAAATGACTGTCTTTTGCAAAATCATGCAATTGAAAGGCTTGTGGAAAAACTGGAGTTGGACGTATGACACTGAAAAATTTTGTCAGTGACACATTAATAAAAAGATTGTAACCTAATAAAAATGGGAGGGCAATTTTTCTCTGTTTTATATGCCCCCAGATAAAACTATTTAGATGCTTTTACTTTTCTTCCTCTTATCCACTATAAACACTCAGGTTTTGGTCAAATGGTATACTTTAGGTTGTAGGCTAATATTCAGTCTTCATATATCCCTTTATTTTCAAGACTCCATAATCAACACTATATTAACAGTCCAAGCAGTAGGATATTATCATCCACACAGATTTATCTGCAAATCCTCTTCTCCTTTCTGTGTCAGGGTGTCTCTTCTATTTCACTTGTGGTTTGAATATGTTGCTTCCTCAGTTCTTTTCTTCTAATGCAGCATATACTCCACTATTTGCATAATCATAAATATCTTTCCTACATTCTGAAATATGAGTATCTTTCGTGAGCACGTAAAGATTCCTGGCTTGAAGACTTTCTCCTTTCAAGATGTTACTCCACTCTCTTCTATATTACCTTTTATAGATGAGAAATCCATTGACAGATTTCTCCTTCCTTTGTAAGAATATTTTTTGGATAAAAGTTTATAAGGATCTTTTAAAAACATTCTACCATGAAATCCTTAGGTGTATGTATTTTCTCAATTCTACTTGAACATCATTAAATTCTCTGGGTCTCTCTTCATCTTTAGGAAGTTTTTTTATTGTTGGCTTAATCATTTATCTTTTTTCTCCTTCCAGAACTCCATTTCTTCACATATTAGTCACCTTCCAAAGTCCTAAAATTTCCATACATCTATTTTTATAATGTGTGCATTGAGATATTCCTTTCCTTTGATCTTTCAAGTCATTAATTTTCAGGTCAACTTAGTCATGAAGGTTATACTTAAGGCATAAGTATAAACTCAGTTGCTTAACACAATTGCAGTGTATTTCTTTTTTATTTTATTTATTTATGGCTATGCTGGCTTTTCGCTGCTGCGCAGGATTTTCTCTAGTTGCAGCAGGCTGGAGCTACTCTCCAGTGGCCGTGTTCGGGCTTCTCATCGCACTGACTTCTCTTGGAGGCACAGGCTCTAGGGTGCTTGGGCTTCAGTAACTGCAGCTCCCAGGTTTCAGAGCACAGGTTCAGTAGTTGTGGCGCTCAGGCTTAGTTGCTCCACGGCATATGGGATCTTTCCAGATAAGGGATTGAACCTGTGTATCCTGCATTGGCAGGCAGATTCTTTACCATTGAGACATGACAGAGCACTGTAGTGTATTCATTTCTTGATCCCATAAAGTGTAAGTGGTAAAAGTTAGGGGGAGTCTGCTCTGCTCAATCAAGCTTGTTTGGCAGAAACTTGTTATCTGCAACATAAGGTTTCCCAAGTCACCTTAGACATCTCCATTCAGCCATCAAATGGGGAGAGAATAGACATCACCACTAGAAGTTTGTCAGTTCTGGAGCTGGTGCACATCACTTGTAGTCTCACTCCATTAGCAAGAGCTCTATTAGTGAGGGTATTCATTAGGGCGAAAAGGGCTGGGGAATGTAATCCACCTACATGCCCAGGACAAAGAAGTGCCAGGTTGTGTGGAACAAATCACAGTCTCCATTACTTTCAATTCTCCTGGTAAATTCTCCGATTAGAAAACCTTTTCTCTTTTTTGAAGGGAAACAGTAGATTTTATTTTTGTTTCTTTGTTTTAGCTTCAAAAGACTTCTTAAAAAGTGTCTTAATCTCCTTAGAACTCTAGATTTCAGTTCAAATTATTATCTACCTCATCCAGAAGTTCACTTCTGTATGACTTGTGTTTTGTTTGTTTGGACCCATCTTCCTCTCTAGTTGCTGGACTCCTTTAGATGTTTTTGGTTTTGTTTCATTTTTCCTGCTCAGTGGCACTTAAAGCTGGTTGCATAGTACCAAAGTGGTGAAAGTGATACATATATTGGAGACCCTACAGCAATATAGAAAGTCTTGCACCTGTCATCCTCTCCCAGACTTGGGTACATGAAAGACATCTGAGGTTGGTCCAATTCTCTTTTGCTTTATTATTTCCCCTTTGGAAAATGTTATTTCCCCTTTGGAAACTAATGGAAACAACGCCTACAAATGTGGTGATCTTCCACTGGGTTTCCACTAATCTCTAAAGGGCCAAGATCTCTACAGATTATGGTGATTAACCATCTAGCCCAAGGCTCCTTTTAGTGGTGCTGGGCCACTTAGCCCATCAGAGTGGGAGAAATGAAGGCTTCATTTCCACCCAGCTGTTCTGTGGGTTCTAGCTGCCATTTGAGTCAGGAAAGACAGTTTGGATGGAGTAGGTAGGTAGTGAAAAGGAAGAATACCCAATTTAGTTTACCATCTTCCTAGAATCTCATGTTTTTAATCTTTGCACATTAACTTAGAGAGACATTTTTTTTACCCAACAACAAAGATGCAGTGTCAATCTTTTAAACTCTACCTGCTTATTCCTGTGTTATTTAATGAAGAAATATATGAACAAACTGCAGAACACAAAGATTCTATGATATGTTAAACGAAATATAGTTGCATCCACCCCAAAGGTATATAGTAACATAAACTCAATTACTGATGAATCAAGATCCTATTATATGCACCTTGATAAACAGCCATGATTCCAATGTAATTATCATTAACTCTATAAACCGAATTATGCCATTTTTTTCTTTTTTTAAATAACAAAATCTTCTAAACGTTCATTTTTTACCATCAACGTTTTAAAACAGACAAAATGAAGTTTAGAATAAAATGCTTAATTTATCACAAATTTTTGTCAATTCAAATTAATAAGATTTTATTCTGAAGACAAAATATAAAATAAGGTTCTATATAACAATAATATTCATGTGTCCAGTAATCAGTATTTCCTAGATCTATTTGTACTTATTATTTTCTAGAATAACCCTGAATAATAAAGGCATTTTCTATTCTCTATGATTTTAACAATCACTCATTATAATTAAAATGGCTTGAAAATATCTTATTTGCCCTGGAATGAAGAAAAAAACTTAGAACTAAAAGGGCTATTATTTTGACTTGAACAACAATTACCCTTTTGCTCCCATCACAACTCTTTCTTACTTTCAATCTGGGGTTTGGTAATTTGAAAAAAAAATGGACAGGTAATGAAAAGAATTATATGAAACTACCTCTTTTTACCACCATTTCAAAACTTCAGTTTTAGAGGCTTAGTGACTGCAGTATATATTATTCAATAAACTTGTAATTTCTAACAATGAAGCCAAATTTTATAACAATCAGGCCATTTGTTTTTCCCAGGAAACTTGCCATAATAGAATTACCTTTCAAATTGCATACTGTTATTATGCAGTAGTATTAAAACACTCCTACTGTGAGCGTTAATTTGCACAAACCACCATTGTACTTGCTACTCATGAGAATACAAATAACAAATTACACTTTTGAAAACTACATTTGAATTTGAAAATATGACCAATATCACTTGTTATTCCAAACAAAAGGAATTGGCTGTGGTAACTGGGTAAAAATATGACTGCTTACATCCAATATGTTTTCCAATTAGAAGACTTCATGTGCAAAAAAAAAAAAAAAACCCTAGTTAGTTATAATTATGAGGGTGTTTTTTGTGAGCCACTCTCCACATTTCTCCTTTGCATTCGTGCGTGCTCAGTCACGTCTAACTCTCTGTGACCCCATGCATTGTAGCTTGCCAGGCTCCTCTGTCCAAGGTATTTTCCAAGGCAAGAATACTGGAGTGGGTTGCCATTCCTTCTCCAGAGGATCTTCTCAACTCAGGGATGGAACCTGCATCTCCTGTATCTCCTACATTGGCAGGCAGATTCTTTACCACTGAGCCACCTGGGAAGCCAAGATATCCTTGAGGGGTTCTTTAAACCAGCCCCATCTGAAAATGGAAAACAGTGTAGAGGATGTCAACTGGGAGGAATTTAGAATGAAGCTGAAGAGTACACAGTTTCCGTTCACTTTCTATAGTGAATTCAGTTTCCATTTCAAACAAGTGAGGCTGAGCAGTTTCCTTGCATGCCAGAAAGAAAAAGAAATGTGGTTGTTATTCTCCAGCGAAGTCTGTACACAAGTAGGGGAGTAAAAGGAAATTTCACAGGGATGTTAATTCTGCTACTAACTGTTCTGCTATCCACTTTCCAGGTAAACAATGAATTGCTAAGAACATGTGAGGCAGAATAATAGCTTATGTAAAGGCAAAGAAACATGGAATCAACTGGATAATTGATGGAAGAGTAGGCTGTACAGAGTAGGTGCCGTGTAGGAAGAAAAGGTACTAGGACATGAAACTGGAAAATCAGGGGCCAAATTACTTAGTTCATTGCCACAAAACACCCTGCATATTATATTTCATATGCTTTTAGGATTTGAAATAAGGAAAAGCCTCATGCACACAAAAAAAATGGCTTTCAGTTCAGTGGAGATAATAAGAAACTTGATTAAGAAAAAAGACAGACTCAAGACATATTAGGGAAAGAATCAAAAGGATTTTGTGTCTGATGAATGGGATGTGGCAGGAAAGATAAAAGGAATAGGCTAGGATGAAAAGAAAAGTATAAAATGATTTTCAGGCTTCTCATTTGGGAGACTGGGTAACTAGGAGGAGGAATGCAAGAACAGAAATGTATTTGAGAATGGGTAGTATGAATTAAGGAAATTAATTTTAAACTCTGATCTCTTAGATACAGGACATTCACCTCAACACTAGCAAGTCTTATAATTCACTTTCTGGGGACTTCCCTGATGGTCCAGTGGTTAAGAGTGTCTTCCAACAAAGGGGATGCGGGTTTGATTCCTGGTCAGAAAGCTAAGATCCCACACACCTTGCTGCCAAAAAACCAAAGAATAAAACAGATGAAATACTGTAACAAATTCAATAAAGATGGTCTACATTTTAAAATGGCCTACTGCTGCTGCTGCTGCTGCTATGTTGCTTCAGTCGTGTCCGACTCTGTGCGACCCCATAGACGGCAGCCGACCAGGCTCCGCCGTCCCTGGGATTCTCCAGGCAAGAACACTGGAGTGGGTTGCCATTTCCTTCTCCAATGTGTGAAAGTGAAAAGTGAAAGTGAAGTCGCTCAGTCGTGTCCGACTAGTAGCAACCCCATGGACTGCAGTCCACCAGGCTCCCCTGTCCATGCGATTTCTAGGCAAGAGTACTAGAGTCTACATTAAACAAAATTTTGTAATAAAAATTTTAAAAAATTCACATTCTGTGTGATTACAATTTGCTCAGTCATGGTGAAACACCATATAGGAGCAGGGACAGCACATCATTGAAAGTGGCCAGTGAGTTGTACTTGGAGATCTGCCTGAAGGACCGAGAGGAGAACCATACCTGCCTTCCTACCAAAAAATCCCACTCAATTACTCAGCCATTAAAAAGAATGCATTTGAATCAGTTCTAATGAGGTGGATGAAACTGGAGCCTATTATACAGAGTGGAGTAAGCCAGAAAGAAAAACACCAATACAGTATACTAACACATACATATGGAATTTAGAAAGATGGTAATGATAATCCTGTATACGAGATAGCAGAAGAGACACAGGTGTATAGAACAGTCTTTTGGACTCTGTGGGAGAGGCCGAGGGTGACATGATTTGGGAGAATGGCATTGAAACATGTATATTATCATGTGTGAAACAAATCACCAGTCCAGGTTCGACGCATGATACAGGATGCTCAGGGCTGGTGCATGAGGATGACCCAGAGGGAGGATAAGGGGAGGAGGGAGGTGGGAGGCGGGTTCAGGAAGGGAAACTCACATACACCCGGGGCGGATTCATGTCAAAGTATGGCAAAACCAACCAATATAATATTGTAAAATAATTAGCCTCCAGTTAAAAAAAAAAATCCCACTCAAAATGCAGATTGGTTCAATCACTATGAAATTCCTCAAAAATAAAAATAGAGTTGACATATGATCCTGCAGTCCCACTCCTGGGATATATCCAGACAAAACTATAATTCAAAAAGATGATACATGCATCCCTATGTTCAAAGCAGCACTATTTACAATAGTCAAGACACAGAAACAACATGTAAGTGTCCATTGACAAATGAATGGATAAAGATGTGGTACATATACACGATGGAATATTACTCAACCATAAAAAGAATAACATAATGCCATTTGCAGCAACATGGATGGACCTAGAGATTATCATACTAAGTGAAAAAAATCAGAAAGAGAAAGACAAACATCATATCATATCACTTACATGTGGAATCTCAAACATAACACAAAAGAACTTATCTACCAAATGGAAACAGACTCACAGAGAACAGACTTGTGGTTTTCAAGGGGGAGGGGGCCTAGGGAAACGGAAGGATTGGGAGTTTGGGAGTAGCAGCTGCAAACTATTAAACACAGAATGGATAAAGAAGGTCCTACTATATAGCACAGTCCTGGGTGTTCATTGGAAGGACTGAGGCTAAAGCTGAAACTCCAATACTTTGGCCACCTCCTGCGACGAGTTGACTCAGTGGAAAAGACTCTGATGCTGGGAAAGGTTGGGGGCGGGAGGAGAAGGGGACG
The DNA here is from genome assembly GCF_049115385.1 of Moschus berezovskii. Lineage (NCBI taxonomy): Eukaryota > Metazoa > Chordata > Mammalia > Artiodactyla > Moschidae > Moschus > Moschus berezovskii. The sequence continues at coordinate 73,833,705 of NC_142469.1, read as the reverse complement.
ACAGAGAATGAGATGGCTGGATGGCATCACCGACTCTGTGGACATGAGTTTGAGTGAACTCCGGGAGTTGGTGAGAGACAGGGAGGCCTGGCATGCTGTGATTCATGGGGTCGCGGAGAGTCGGACACGACTGAGTGACTGAACTGAACTGAACTATATGTAATATACTGTGATAAACCATAATGATAAAGAATATATATGTATAACTGAAACACTGCTGTACAACAGAAATTAACAAGATATTGTTAGTATCAATTATGCAGTGTGCTGCTAAGTCACTTCAATCCTGTCCAACTCTTTGTGACTCCATGGACTGTGTAGCCTGCCAGGCTCCTCTCTCCATGGGATTCTCTAGGCAAGAACACTGGAGTGGTATGCCCTCCTCCAGGGGATCTTCCCAACCTAGGGATCGAACCTGCGTGGCTTCGGTCTCCCGCAATGTCAGGCAGGGTTCTTTACCACTAGCGCCACCTGGGAAGCCAGTACCAACAAAAATCCCACCAATCACCCAGGAGACCATCAGCGGAGTCCCCAAACAAGCACAACAGTCTGTACACGAAGGCACGGTTCTTCCTTGAGTACTCGGTTGAGGACACCGACAAGGGCGAGGTGTCCACCCGCCAAGAGCTCAAGTACTGAGGCTCTAAACCTGGCCAAGAAACATGAATGGGACCTGACCGAGGCCGGAAGGATGCAGGGTTTGGGCCCACCAGCACCCGCCCCATCACCCTCCCTGACATCACCAAGGGCGGGGCGGTTGGTCTCCAGGAGCCACCGAGCAGGACCACTGGACAAGGAGCACTGGCAGGGCCCTGCGCGGGTCCAGCCGGAGCACCCGCACGCCCCACGTCGTCTCTGCAGCACGTGGGCAGCTCTGCCCCGCCCGCCGAGCCCATCTCCTTGTGGAAGTACATGTCTGCCCCAACCGTCAGGTGGCACCAAAGGATCCTAAATAGGAAGCAGGGCCACGTCGTAGAAGAGGTGCGGTGGCCAGCACCCCCATGTGTGTCGTGAAGGCCCCGTGGGCGAGTCCTTCCACTTCGCCGCCGACCTGAGGTCCACACCTGCGGCCGGGCGGCGCGGGGTGTCTGACCCGGGGTGGCCTTGCCGGCAGACAGCTGCCCCAGGCAAGTCCCGGCGGAAACACGCAAGCATGACCGAAGGAAGGCGTCGCGGCCTCAGATGGCTTCCAAAACTGGTTATGAGCGGCCTTCCAGTGCTTCTTCCCTGGTGGGACTCGGTGCAGCGCCCTAGTCCAGCAGGCAACCGACCGCAGCCCGGAGCTCTCGCGTCTTCCTCGCCACACCTCGCCAGACTGTCCAGACCCATGTTGTCCCACCTGACAGATTTCAGGGCCCACTCCTGCCTTCACTCCATGTGAGCACTCGCTGCCTTTTCTTTCCATGTCTGTTTCAAGATTTCAGAGCAATACAAATGCCCTCGCAGCAGGTACTTATTTATCTGCCTGGTGGAAAATGGCTTTAGCAGTGAGACCCAACACTTTTTCATTTTTTTCAGAGCGAAACGCAAATGCCCCAAATATTTTAAATTAATGCATTAAGAGGTTTATTGAGTATTTTTTTTTCCTTCTTCTCAATTTTAGAGGTCCAGAATCAGGCTACATCCATTGTTTCTGTCCTTTCATTCTGTTTGTGGTATCTCCTACTCAAACATTTTTCAAGTTAGTCAATAACACTTTATAATTCTGATAATAGAAAAGCAGCCCTCCTAGAAAATACATCATCTAGCTATCACTGTCAGACAAAAGACTTTAAAAAAAAAGAAAACAAAGGAAAAGGCATTCCTCACTTTCTCTGTCCATTGTAGACTTCCATGCAATCTACAAGAGTGAAACTGCTTTCTTTAATGTATGCCTTGAAACTCCAATACTTTGACCACCTCATGCGAAGAGTTGATTCACTGGAAAAGACTCTGATGCTGGAGGGATTGGGGGGCAGGAGGAGAAGGGGACGACAGAGAATGAGATGGCTGGATGGCATCACCGACTCGATGAAGGCGAGTTTGAGTGAACTCCGGGAGTTGGTGATGGACAGGGAGGCCTGGTGTGCTGTGATTCATGGGGTCGCAAAGAGTCGGACACGACTGAGTGACTGAACTGAACTGAGTGATATTCTAATTAAAACTGGTAGATTCTTTATATCCAACCTCAATTCAGTTCAGTTGCTCAGTTGTGTCCGACTCTTTGCGACCCCATGAATCACAGCACACCAGGCCTCCCTGTCCATCACCAACTCCCGGAGTTCACTCAAACTCGCCTCCATCGAGTCGGTGATGCCATCCAGCCATCTCATTCTCTGTCGTCCCCTTCTCCTCCTGCCCCCAATCCCTCCCAGCTTCAGAGTCTTTTCCAGTGAGTCAACTCATCGCATGAGGTGGCCAAAGTATTGCAGTTTCAGTTTTAGCATCAGTCCTTCCAATGAACACCCAGGATTGATCTCCTTTAGAATGGACTGGTTGGATCTCCTTGCAGTACAAGGGACTCTCAAGAGTCTTCTCCAACACCACAGTTCAAAAGCATCAATTCTTCGGCGATCAGCTTTCCTCACAGTCCAACTCTCACATCCATACATGACCACGGGAAAAACCATAGCCTTGACTAGACGGACCTTGGTTGGCAAAGTAATGTCTCTGCTTTTTAATATGCTTTCTAGGTTGGTCATAACTTTCCTTCCAAGGAGTAAGCATCTTTTAATTTCATGGCTGCAATCAGCATCTGCAGTGATTTTGGAGCCCCAAAAAATAAAGTCTGACACTGTTTCCACTGTTTCCCCATCTATTTGCCATGAATTGATACCCAGCCTACCAGAAATATTTAAGAAAGTGTTTTTTTCTGACTACACCCCTCCGATTAACACTATCTGCCACTTTGTGTGGCACTCTCTTGCCTTGTAAATATTAACCTCTGCTGCCATTCCAACATATGTGAAATTGTGATGATTGAAGCTGAGGTTCAGAATGTTTTGAAAAGTTTAAATAAGAAATCAGTTATAATAAACTCTCTTTTCACACTGATTCTATGAAATCATGACCCTTTGACCAAGGCAGTTCATTTACTCTCTGTCTGTGGAACTTTAACAATTATGATATGTGCAGCACCACTCTCTGCTTCTTCGAGTCATGAAAACTCTCCTTTCCTCCTGTGGCTTGCCTGTCTCCCATTCTGGAGTTAGTGGTTGGGTGGGCAATCAAAGGGCCACACTTACCCCATAACACTATAGGACTAGAAATGTGTTTTAGTTTGCTATGGCGGCCAAGACAAAGTTCCAAAGAACAGATGGTTTAAACAGTAGAAATTTATTTTATCACAGTTTCAAAGGCTAGAAGTCCAGGATCAAAGTGTCAGTAAGGTTGATTCCTTCTGAGGTCTTATTCTCTGGCTTGTAGGTTGCCATCTTCTCCCTGTACCTTTATATGGTCTTCCTGTCTGTACCCATCTGCCTCTAAATTTCCTCATAAAGAAACATGGTCATTTTGGGTTAAGGCCCACCCTAATGACCTCATTTTAACTTTGCTGTTCAGTAACTAAGTCATGTCTGACTCTTTGTGACCCCACGGACTGCAGCGTGCCAGTCTCCTCTGTCCTTCACTATGTCCTGGAGTTTGTTCAGATTCATATCCATTGAGTCAGTGATGCTATCTAACCATCGGATCCTTCTCCTTTTGCCTTCAGTGTTTTCCAGCATTAGGGTCTTTTCCAATGAATTAGCTCTTTGCATCAGATGGCAAAAGAACTGGAGCTTCAACTTCAGTATCAGTCCTTCCAGTGAGCATGCAGGGTTTATTTCCTTTAGGGTTGACTGGTTTGATCTCTTTGCAGTCCAAGGAATTCAACAGAGTCTTCTCCAGCACTGCAGTTCAAAAGCATCAGTCCTTTGGTGTTTAGCCTTCTTTATGGTGCAACTCTCACACCCATACATGACTACTGGAAAAACCATAGCTTTAAATATACGCACCTTTGATGGCAAAGTGGTGTCTCTACTTTTTAATATGCTGTCTAGGCTTTTCATAGCTTTCTTTCCAAGGAGCAAGTGTCTTTTAATTCCAGGACTGCAGTCACGATTTGCAGTGATTTAAATACATCCTTAAAGAACAATTTCAAGAATATAGTCACATTCTGAGTTACTGGGGGTTAGCACTTCAGTATATGAATCTGGGAAAAACACAACGTGGCCCATAACTGGATGAACCGAAGTTGGCCAATCAGTATATCCCATATGCCTAAATAGAGGTTCACGCCATTTGAAGATTTTTTCAAGCAAGTTTAAGCAGTGTCTTTTTGAAGATTGGTAAGAATGTGGAAAAAAGATCATATTCTACTTTCTCAGATCCTTTACCTTTAAGGTTACAAAGATTCTTTTCTTTTTTTTTTGCTAGGTAGAGAAACCTGTTAAGCATCAACATGAGGAAAACAGACATGAGAGAGAGATGGGGAGAAAGAGAACTATCCCTTTCTGATATTATATATGCACATATATCCAGCATGTCTAAACTAGGGAGCTTCTGTAATATTTATAAGACCATATGTTTTTCTTTTACTACTTAGCTTGGATTTGACACTTTCAATTGAAGTGTCATTTTCATTTCATTTTCAATTGGAAAAGCCTAACTAACCATGGGGAAATAGATACATTTGGTATCGTAAGTTAGGTAGACTGATGGTTTATACTGCTGTAAATATGAATCAATCATAGATTACCAGACAATGTTAACAGTCACTGTGTGTATGTGCATGCTAAGTCGCCTCAGTTGTTTCCAACTCTTTGCAACCCTATGGGCTGTAGCCCTCCAGACTCCTCTGTCCATGGGATTCTCCAGGCAAGAATCTTCCTGACCCAGGGGCCAAACCCCATCTCGTGTCTCCTAGCATTGGCAGGTGGGATCTTTACCACTAGCGCTACCTGGGAAGCCCTAACAGTTAGTTCATTTCAATTCAGTTCAGTTCAGTCGCTCAGTCGTGTCCGACTCTCCGCGACCCCATGAATCACAGCACGCCAGGCCTCCCTGTCCATCACCAACTCCCGGAGTTCACTCAAACCCATGTCCACAGAGTCAGTGATGCCATCCAGCCATCTCATTCTCTGTCGTCCCCTTCTCCTCCCGCCCCCAACCTTTCCTAGCATCAGTCTTTTCCACTGAGTCAACTCGTCGCATGAGGTGGCCAAAGTATTGCAGTTTCAGCTTTAGCATCAGTCCTTCCAATGAACACCCAGGATTGATCTCCTTTAGAATGGACTGGTTGGATCTGCTTGCAGTCCAAGGGACTCTCAAGAGTCTTCTCCAGCACCACAGTTCAAAAGCATCAATTCTTCGGCAATCAGCTTTCTTCACAGTCCAATTCTCACATCCATACATGACCACGGGAAAAACCATAGCCTTGACTAGACGGACCTTGGTTGGCAAAGTAATGTCTCTGCTTTTTAATATGCTATCTAGGTTGGCCATAACTTTCCTTCCAAGGAGTAAGCGTCTTTTAATTTCATGGCTGCAGTCACCATCTGCAGTGATTTTGGAGCCCCAAAAAATAAAGTCTGACACTGCTTCCACTGTTTTTCCATCTATTTCCCATGAAGTGATGGGACCAGATGCCATGATCTTCGTTTTCTGAATGTTGAGCTTCAAGCCAACCTTTTCACTCTCCTCTTTCACTTTCATCAAGAGGCTCTTGAGTTCCTCTTCACTTTCTGCCATAAGGGTAGTGTCATCTGCATATCTGAGGTTATTGATATTTCTCCCAGCAATCTTGATTCCAGCTTGTGCTTCTTCCAGCCCAGCGTTCCTCATGATGTACTCTGCATATAAGTTAAATAAGCAAGGTGACAATATACAGCCTTGACGTACTCCTTTTCCTATTTGGAACCAGTCTGTTGTTCCATGTCCAGTTCTGACTGTTGCTTCCTGACCTGCATACAGGTTTCTCAAGAGGCAGGTCAGGTGGTCTGGGATTCCCATCTCTTTCAGAATGTTCCACAGTTTCTTGTGATCCACACAGTCAAAGGCTTTGGCATAGTCAATGAAGCAGAAATAGATGTTTTTCTGGAACTCTCTTGCTTTCTCCATGATCCAGCGGATGTTGGCAATTTGATCTCTGGTGCCTCTGCCTTTTCTAAAACCTGCTTGAACATCTGGGAGTTCACGGTTCACATATTGCTGAAGCCTGGCTTGGAGAATTTTGAGCATGACTTTACTAGCGTGTGAGATGAGTGCAATTGTGTAGTAGTTTGAGCATTCTTTGGCATTCCCTTTCTTTGGGATCGGAATGAAGACTGACCTTTTCCAGTCCTGTGGCCACTGCTCAGTTTTCCAAATTTGCTGGCATATTGAGTGCAGTAACAGTTAGTACTCCTCCGCAATTACTCCTGAGTCCTGGCAGAAGCATCTCACTCAGACACCTGGATGGGTTTCAAGTTTCTTCAGTAGCTGGTGGCCTGGGATTTTTTTATTACTGAAATGCTTGTGGTCTCACATTCACGTTGATGAGTTCAAAAAGTTAGATGATTACACAAGATAATCAAAACATGCGCCTTTTAACCATTTAATTTGTTTCATAAATTAGTCTCTATTTTATGTAGGTCTCTCACATGTGTAGGCTTTCGGTGACTGATTTCCTTTTCATATTCTTGACCTCTCAGCTTCTCACCCATGCCTCCCTCCTCGAGTCCAGCCATTTGTTTCATTTGTTTTTCAAACTATACTGTTTATATCTCTGGGGTAACTCCATGAAGTCAGTGAGTTCTTTATGTTCCAAAGGTACCTTCATCACCCTAGAGTGGATAATAAAACACATGATAATAATAATATTCACAAAACAATAACAAACCCTGGCCTGAATTTAATCTTCTGCCTGGCTTATACTTAACATGGTTCAATTTGTCTATCTTTCCTTCAAGTCTCCATCTATTCATTTTTTAAACTTGTTCTCTAAGGACATAGGACTCTTCATACTGACTATCCACCAGTAATAGCTTTGGCATCTCTAAATCCATCTAGCAATTCTTTGAAGAGTTTACACTGCTCCTCCTTTCTCAAATCTGCTCAGATTTTCTGTAACTGTTTGGTGTCCCTCCCATAAATATGATTGGAGTGAAAGGAAAAGTAAATGGATTCCAAAACCGTTCTTGCCTAGAAGCTGGGAATTGAGATGAATGATGTTAGTCATGCAGCCCAGTCCCAAATCTGCTTAAACTTCATCCAGCATCTAATCCAAATTAAAATGGGATCTTCAATCACATATCCAAAGAAGTTAAAAGTTTCAAAATTTACAGTTTGAGCCTTGAGGCATTTCATTAGATTAACAGATGGTATGCTACATATTGGGCAATACAGGAGCTAAAAATGGGATTGGCAAGACTACACTCACAGGGATCATTTCTAGTTTGTTACTAAAGAACTTTTCTTGCACATGTAGAGCAGTGATAATCACTGATAAACCAGTGATCTAGTAAGTTAGAAAAAACGGTGAAGGGGATTGGCTATTATGGAAGTTTTGTGTTTTGTTTTAGAGGAACTCTTTGTCTACAAGATCAGAGCCTTTAGACTTTACAATAATAGAAAAAATTCTGCAATTTACTAGAATAGTTTAAAATTTTTTCAAATGTAAACAGTATCGTAAACTTGCTGATTGATTGAAATCAGGTGGTAGGTATGTTGCTGCCTTTTATCACCCTACAGACTCCTTGTGACCCCATGGACTGTGGCCCACCAGGCTTCTCTGTCCATGGGATTCTCCAGACAAGAATACTGGAGTGGGTTGCCATGCTCTCCTCCAGGGGATCTTCCTGACCCAGAATTGGAACCCACATTGCTTATGTCTCCTGTATTGGTGGGGAGTTCTTTACCACTAGCACTGCCTAGGAAGCCACACAGTTGAGTAAACTTACTGATTGATTGCAATCAGGTGGTAGCTGTGTTATATTAGTATCTATGTTTTTTGAATGTCTGAAATATTTCATGATGAACTGTAGTGAGGCATTTTTAAACATGCCAGCCTTGGACCCAATCAAGTACCAAGGTGTTTCATTTTGAAAAGCTCTGGTTCCCCTTTCCCTCCCTAATTTGGAAACTGAGAAATAGATACAGAAATCAGATAACAATTATAACACCATCTTTATCATTTGTGAAGCAGCTTGGGTAATGTTGCTTTATGTCTCGAGTCAAGTGCCTCGCTGACCCTGACCTCCAAACTGAGGCACTCACCCAAGCCCTGGCATGGTGGACACCTGCAGAAGCAGAGCCCTCCCTTGTGACAGCACTGGACTGAAGTGTATCTTCTCCGCAGTCAGGAAGATGTGAAAATATAGGAAGAAGTGGCTAAAATGAGTAGAAGGAGCATGAGAGAGCTTCCTTGAGTACTTGAAATGTTCTATTTCTTGATCTGAACTGATTTTATAAATATTTTAAAATGAGAACATCTATCAAGCTATCAAATCTATTAAGATTTAAGCAGTTCTCCTTATATGTTAGTCTATTAGGACTGACACCTCAGAATACCACAGACTGGGTGGCTTCAACAACTGAATCTATTTTATTTTTTCAGTTTTGCAGGCCAGAAGTCCAAAATCAAGGTGCCAGCAATGTTCTCCTAAGGCCTCTCTTTTTAGCTTGCAGATGGCCATCTTCCTCCTGTTTCCTTATGTGTTTTCCTTTTTTCTATGCACACCCATCCTGGTGTCTCTTTATCTTCTTATGTAAAGACGGCAGTCATGCTGGAAAAGGACTCCACCCTTAGGACTTCATTTAACTTTAACTGCCTTTTTTAAAAGTACTGTCTCCAAATACAGTCACATTGGGGATTAAGGTATGATTATGGGGGGTCGGGGGGGGCGCCATTCAAGCCATGGCACCATATATCTGGTATACTTCAATAAGAGAGTTGAAAAGTTGAAGCAAATTCCATAAAAAGGGAACACTTCAATGTAAACAAAGAGGCAGAATTCACCATATGAATTTAAGACATCTCAAACTTTCCAGGAAAAATTTTTATAATGGAAGCAGGTGTGAAGGGAGAGATGGGAGGCAGATGGGGGTGGGTAACAGGAAGGAGGTAAGAGATAAACAGATGTGGAGAGGGAAGAGAAAGGGGAGAGAATGGGAACAATGGAAAGGGGGAGGGAAGAGAAAGGAGAAGAAAAGGAAAGAGAGAAAGAGAAGGAGAGAATGAATAAATATGACTCTATGAGAGTCAAATATATGGCTTGATGGTTAAATAAATGACCTCTAGAAGCTGACTGCCTGGGCTTATGTCTCAATACAGTCACTGAAGAACTATGTGACCATGGGGAAATCAGTAATTTGTTGCATGAAATAAAGAATATACCTACCTCATGTGATAATATACAGAATTAAAAGAAGTGATACATGTGCAGCTTGGCATATGTTTAAGCAAGTGCTGTATAAACATCTACTATTATCAGTCAACTTTAAGACTTCCATCTGGGATCCAATGTATAAACAATAAAGGAGGATCTACCTCCCTCTATGAAGACCCAAGGATGGTGCACAGCTTGGGAAATAGACCATTCCCTTTTTCACTCCCATGCTTGCTCCTTCTGCTTGGGCCTAGGTTTGAATAATCACAGCTAGCTCTGAACATAGAACTAGACAGATTGCTTCACTGAACTGTGCTGAGGTGGCTGGAATGTACACTATAGTTCTCGTGTGATTTTATTTACGTCTGATCTTTCCCAGCATAAATCTAATTTCCCATCTAGGAAGTGCTGATATCCTACCTTTCTATGATAAAGCTAAATGAGAAATCTGCAGTTCTCAAATGTAATTTTTTCGACATGGGTTATCTTGCTAAGTTTTGTGTTTTTTTTTTTACATTGAAACAACCAAACAAAACAACACCTCAGCAAAGGCCTTTTTATTCCTCTCCAGTTCGCTGTGATACAGGTTGACAGAGCATACCAGCCCAGAGGAGAATCCTTTCTGAAAGATGAAAATGCTAGCGTTTTGTTCATTTCCTACCTTGGCACTTCCAGAGGCTACAAACACCATGCTCTAACTGGGAGCTGGAAAACTGCAGGGTAATGTTTACTGTGTCTGTTTATCAAACGGTGTTAACAAGTAATTGCATGGCATCACCAACTTAGACACATCTGCAATGGTATCTTTACCCTGAGTCTGAGGAATGTTTCCTTGGCATAGATTTTTAGGAGCTTTTAGAAAGGATATGATTCTATAGTAGATGCCAAATTTGTGGCTTCATCCAGTGCAATTCAGATGGCAGACAGGATGTGGTTGAGCAGTTATGGGGGTTGCAGTGAGTCAGCTATGGAGACAAATGTTTCCATGGTGACCTTCCCCATTCATTCAGTATGAGGCCTCCTCACACCCATGAGAATTAATGACATGGCATTAACACTGATAATCATAATGAAGAGAGCTGTCTGACTGGGGCAACCCAACCCTGACATTAGTGAGGAAATAAGATAGAGGAATTTAGCCAGTGTGTAGAGGAATAAAATATTGAACTACAGCGAAAGGAAATCCATTTTTCTTTTATAGAATAGTTTTCCTGCCAGAATGGACCCTGCTGCTGACAGGCTTCTATAGTCTCCCCTCTGAGAATTCTTTTAGTACTGCAACCAAGTCGGGGGTGGAAATAAATAACCCAAAGAAGTGATTCACCGAAGGTCAAAAGAACAGGATGAGAGAATATAGAAGGAAGGGGCACAGACTTAAACTCTACTCAGTCGTCCCAGTTTGTTTGTTTGTTTGCTTGTTTAAATACTTTAAAATGTTCCTTAGGAGGTCCTTTTAGGAAAAAATCTTTCTCCTGAAAAACTTACCTTTTTCTATAGCTTTGCAAAACGTTTGTTCCTTTCAGGGGAAAAGTGCTTTTCACATTGCGCTAATAGCAGCGCTTTCTTTCTGTGTGCAGAGATGTGGGCATTGTACAAACAAAGAATGTGAAACACTGGGAGTCTACCCTCTACCTCACATGCCAGCCTGAGGAAAATTATAGACACAAGTTTTTCAGAGCAGGATGTAGGTTTTCACAGGCTCCTAGAGGACCGGGCCTTGTGATTTACTCAGTCATTTGCATGGTTGTCTCCTTTATTAAATTTTAAGATTCCACAGAGCAAAAACTTCATCTTACTCATCTTTGGCATCATAAGCCCCACTCCCAATGCACACACACGCATGCAAATAAACACAAATACTTGTGCACACAAACATTAATCTAGCACCCTTCTTTATGTCCCACACACCACATTACTACATATCTATTCATGAGTGGATTTGATTAGCCCATAAAACCTCCAGTGAGGCAGTTAAGCAGTTTTAGAAATCCATAGAGCTAAATTATGACAGTTTTTAAAACTATGTAGCACTGTTTTGCTTTTTGAAATGTTCAGACAAGCAGATTTGACACAAGTACAGTAAAGCCTGAGAGGCAGTAAATGAAAAACATGTGTGAAAAAAATCAAGACACTCTCAAGGCAGCTGGACTATTCAGATTGTTTAAATGACATCTACAGAATGCTGATGCTGGACCTACTGTGACATTTATTAATCCATCAAATATTTATTGAGATCCTACTTTAATAGTTGTTTGCTCTGTGCCAAACACCATTTTAAGTCCTTTATCCTTAGTAACGTATTTAATCTTCTCTAAGATGTAAACATTATTATTAAAATACCTATCTTTCAAGCAAGTAAACTAAAATACAAGTAATTTAAGTAACTCATCAAAATCGACACAGATAGTAGAGGTAGAGTCATAAATTGAGCCAAGCAGCCAGGCTCCAGATCATAAGCTCTTAACCCCTCTGTGATACTGCCAATCCTTGGGCTGGGAAGTCAGAATAAAGCCATAAACAGGAGGTATGCCCTTTTTCTTTGTTTTCATCAAGCTTAGAGTTTTGAAAGAGAGACATGCTGAAAACAACCAATTACAGTCACAAGCAGCAAGCGCTATATGAGAGCCAAGGAAGAACTGTAAGGACAGAGCAACATAAATCATCCTAACCTACGGACTATGAGGCTTCTCACAATGAGGAAAAGATCCAGAGAGTAAATGAGGTGCCATTTCCATACCGACTTTGTTTCCTGATTGTCACTGGTGATGAGGTATGAATGGTTGAGCTAGAAGGGTTGAGTCATATTCAGGAGGGGATCTTTCCAAGTGATTCCTAAGGTCAACTGATGAGAGACACACCTCTGGTAAGTGTGTCACAGAACAGAAAGCATCTGACTAGACAGGGACCAGCATACCAGGCAAAACATGCAGCCTGGTTGACTCTTGGGAGGGAGTTGGGAGAGAGACTGTAGGGAAGGAAAATATTTCCACAAAGCTATAAGTGTAGATGTGGACTAGAAAACAGCGCAGTAATAATACTGAGAAGCTCTGCTAACGTAAGAGAGAATGCCATAAATGTGACAGATTTTGGGGAGCCAGGCACCTACTAGAGAAAGTCCCTCTAAAAGTCAATCTAAATCTTGGTGATCATTACACATTTATATCCATCACCGTAATAGTACACAATGAGCAGTTTCTGTTTACCAGACTTTATGCTAAGACCAAGGGGAAACAATTATTATTACTACTGTTGTTGTCATCATCATTGCTGTTGTTACCCTCATCAAAGTTATGACACAGTAGAGCTGAGGGCCTGACCCATGATCATCGCTCAACCCCCAGAAGTTATTTGTCACTTATGGCTGCTGATTGACATGTTTTTGACTCTAAAAGTTGATAGTCAAATCTAAGGGAATATATTGGAAAAAAAAATAACAGTTTTTTTGCTCACTTCAAAGTTTTTATGAATTTCAAATATTGGTTGATTAGCTTCTTCCATGCAACACTAATTACAGCAGATTATGTAGGACAGGGCACAGTGGAGGTCAGAAGAAACCCTACAACTGGAGAAAAGTATATTTTAAAATGTTAGGGAAACAAATAAACAGAGTCAAGAAGACAAACCTAAGTATTAGCACTCAGAGCAAGCCAAGAGTTTTAGAGGCCCCAACAAACAGCTTCTAGATGATTAAAGGGGTAAAAGTTAAAATGTGTGACCAAAGAGGCAGGCTATCTGAAATTGGCAGGCAAGCCAAAGCAATGTAGAGACAAAGCCAGACTCATAGGACATGAAGCCAGGACCCCTAAGCCCAGGCTGCCTGCTCTCCTGCCACTGCTTGTTGGTTCCCTCCCATCCTGCTGAGAGTGAATGAGCCTGGGTGGAGACCCACATATGGGGAGAGCAGAAGCAATAACCAGAAGGGAATCTGTAAGTGGGGGCAGGAGCCGCTATATCAGAGTTAGTTTAAATGATTAATGGTCTTCCAGTGTTTCCTATGTATACCTCAAGTGACTAAAGTGTTTAGATTAAAACATTCATTTTTAAGAAATAAATGACTGAAAAATCATTCTTAAAACCTTCTGAGATAAGAAGGGCCTTATTTGGGAGCCACAGAATTTTAATGCTTTCCAGTACTTTCCTTCTGCAACTTTGCAATTTCCCTGTACTTTCCTTCTGCATCCTCTTCCAACCATCATCACTTCTAGGCTCTTCAAACAGACCAAAGTGTGGCATACTGGGACATCATTTGAATGATGTATTCCTGACACCCATGTTTAAAGGCACGTCTTTCATGCCCTAAATTGTACCTTTACATTTAATTATAATTATGGGGTTAGCCAAAATGTTCATTCAGGTATTTCATAAGATCTTATGGAAAATCCCAATGAACTTTTTGGTCAGTTCAATACTTTACAGGATATTTGTTCATCTTTCATGCATCATATCTAGGACTGCTAAATACTGGGAAAAGTGATTTGAACATATCCTTTATAAAAGGCCAATGCTTAGATAAATGTATTTTCACTGTCTAGGCACATAGTACTTACCTCTGTTATTCCTTTTTTAAGATACAGGTTCCACATAAGGTTATTGAACTCAAATAATAAACTCTTTGAAAACCTATACCTGAATGAGTTTCAAGGAGAGTCCTCAAAATCTAACCAGTTCACTAACATTGTGAACCAGGAAGTGACTTCTTTATTTCAACAATAGGAAGTATTTTTATGACCTATAGTACCTTGGGTGGTACTTTAGGGATATATGAAGCAAGAAGTTCCTTCCCTGTTTGCAAACCTCTAGCTGCAAATTATGCCCTTGGTCTCGATGCTATTGGTTGACTGGTTTATTATGCATTTGATTTTGTCTTTTGTCCTTTGGCTCCTGTCACTGTCTTCACTTTCCTGTCCTTTTCACGGTATCTGCTCGCTTCTGGAATCTCTTTTTGGTTGCCTTCTCTCCCTTGTACAAAATGTTGTCTTGTCTTCTCAGCATTTCAAAAGGTTTCCCCAGTGACTTGAATTTGAAGAAAGCTGCAGGGTCGTAGTTCAGTGGCAAGCTTATAATGACAGCGAAATCCCTAAACAGGGACTACTCTTTCTGAATAAAGAAATCTAAAAATAAAAGCTGTCTGCAGCTGGGACTGTGTGCCAAGACAACTATCACTGAAATGCAGAAGAAATCGAAAGCATAAATAAAAAAACAACCTTGCTAGAAAGGACTAAGTTGTTAAATTGGTGCCAAGATAGAAAACTAGAAAAGGCCAACTTCATAGTAGGTGGCTTATCACTCACAGATAGTTTAATGCGGTGGAAGTTTGATTCATCCAAGAAATGTCAGCCCCAAGATCGAAAGGACACAGCGAAGAGACTCTAAGTCAGCCTGACTTCCTGAAAACAACTGGAGAAACTTCACGTTCCCCGGGCACCACTTGCTGCTTTTCTTCCTTCTACACAATGAACCCTGGTTATTTTATTGATTTCTTTTCCACCAATGAGCTTCCTTGGGATGGCAAAATTTTAAAATCATCAGAACCAATCCCAACTCTCCCTCTCACTAAATCCATTCATGCCTGGCATATGATTTCACAACATCCTAGTTTGGGGCTCCTATAAGCTCACTCTGACTGCTATTTCAGTGCATTTGACCTCCAGTTTTTCAACCCCTCCCTCTTAATTCTGCTTATCATCCCCATATAGTTTCACTTCCTTTTCTCCTGGAAAAGTTTAGACCACCCCCTTGGTTATCACTTGATATCCATTAGTGAAGTCTCAAATCCCTATACCCACAACTGTGATAACACTTGAGGAAAAATAAGTATACAATTATACAGCTAGCGCTATTGAAAATGTGTGTTTGTCTTTACAACTGGACCATCCAAGCTGCTCAGCAACCCAATGTGTTTCTCTTTCAGCTCGCTCAACCACGAGCCACAAATATGACTTCATATCTAAACCAAGGTTCGAAATCCTCTTTATATGTCCCAGCTTTTTCACTCTCCTTTTTCACCTTCATCAAGGGGCTCTTTAGTTCCTCTTCACTTTCTGCCATAAAGGTGGTGTCATCTGCATATCTGAGGTTATTGATATTTCTCCCGGCAATCTTGATTCCAGCTTGTGCTTCCTCCGGCCCAGCGTTTCATGATGTATTCTGCATATAAGTTAAATAAGCAAGGTGACAATATACCACCTTGATGTACTCTTTTCCTATTTGGAACCAGTCTGTTGTTCCATGTCCAGTTCTAACTGTTGCTTCCTGAGCTGCATACAGGTTTCTCAAGAGGCAGGTCAGGTGGTCTGGTATTCCCATCTCTTTCAGAATTTTCCATAGTTTATTGTGATCCACACAGTCAAAGGCTTTGGCATAGTCAATAATGCAGAAATCGATGTTTTTCTGGAACTCTCTTGCTTTTTAGATGATCCAGCGGATGTTGGCAATTTGATCTCTGGTTCCTCTGCCTTTTCTAAAACCAGCCTGAACATCTGGAAGTTCATGGTTCATGTACTGTTGAAGCCTGGCTTGGAGAATTTTGAGCATGACTTTACTAGCGTGTGAGATGAGTGCAATGGTACGGTAGTTTGAGCATTCTTTGGCATTGTCTTTCTTTGGGATTAGAATGAACACTGACCTTTTCCAGTCCTGTGGCCACTGCTGAGTCTTCCAAATTTGCTGGCATATTGAGTGCAGCACTTTCACAGCATCATCTTTCAGGATTTGAAATAGCTCAACTGGAATTCCATCACCTCCACTAGCTTTGTTTGTAGTGATGCTTTCTAAGGCCCACTTGACTTCACATTCCAAGATGTCTGGCTCTAGGTGAGTGATCACACCATCGTGATTATCTGGGTCGTGAAGATCTTTTTTGTACAGTTCTTCTGTGTATTCTTGCCACCTCTTCTTAATATCTTCTGCTTCTGTTAGGTCCCTACCCTTTCTGTCCTTTATCAAGCCCATCTTTGCATGAAATGTTCCCTTGGTATCTCTAATTTTCTTGAAGAGATCTCTAGTCTTTCCCATTCTGTTGTTTTCCTCTATTTCTTTGCACTGATCACTGAGGAAGGCTTTCTTACCTCTCTGTGCTATTCTTTGGAGCTCTGCATTCAAATGAGTATATCTTTCCTTTTCTCCTTTGCTTTTCGCTTCTCTTCTTTTCACAGCTATTCGTAAGGCCTCTCCAGACAGCCATTTTGCTTTTTTGCATTTCTTTTTCTTGGGGATGGTCTTGATCCCTGTCTCCTGTACAATGTCACGAACCTCCATCTATAGTTCATCTGGTCCTCTATCAGATCTAGTCCCTTAAATCTATTTCTCACTTCCACTGTATAATCATAAGGGATTTGATTTAGGTCATACCTGAATGATCTCATTTTCCCTGCTTTCTTCAATTTAAGTCAGAATTTGGCAATAAGGAGTTCATGATCTGAGCCACAGTCAGCTCCTGGTCTTGTTTTTGCTGACTGTATAGAGTTTCTCCATCTTTGGCTGCAAAGAATATAATCGATCTGATTTCGGTGTTGACCATCTTTAATGTCCATGTGTAGAGTCTCCTCTTGTGCTGTTGGAAGAGGGTGTTTGCTATGACCAGTGTATTCTCTTGGCAAAACTCTATTAGTCTTTGCCCTGCTTCATTCCATAATCCAAGGCCAAATTTGCCTGTTACTCCAGGTGTTTCTTGACTTCCTACTTTTGCATTCCAGTCCCCTATAATGAAAAGGACATCTTTTTTGGGTGTTAGTTCTAAAAGGTCTTGTAGGTCTTCATAGAACAGTTCAACTTCAGCTTCTTCAGCGTTACTGGTTGGGGTATAGGCTTGGATTACTGTGATATTGAATGGTTTGCCTTGGAAACGAACAGAGATCATTCTGTCATTTTTGAGATTGCATCCAAGTACTGCATTTCGGACTCTTTTGTTGACCATGATCGCTACTCCATTTCTTCTAAGGGATTCCTGCCCACAGTAGTAGATAAATGGTCATCTGATTTAAATTCACCCTTGCCTGTCCATTTTAGTTTGCTGATTCCTAGAATGTCTACATGGCATAAAACATACTTTCTACCAGTTAATTGAAAAAGCACTTCTTCTAGAACTTTTTTATTTGATCACCCACTTTTCTGGCTTTCCTTCAGATTATAAAATCATGCTTATTTCTCTTAATTTAGAAGGAAAAAAAAATGTCTGAAACCTGTGCTCCTTCTCTAGCTGTTTCCTGCCTTCTCCATCCTTTTATTTTTAAGGATAGCCTTCACCTACTGTCTTTACTCATTCACTCACTTTCCCACATTTCACTTATTTTAATGAATATAATTCTTTTATATCATCATTAAAATAATGCATGTACCTATTTTTAAATGAAGAATAGTAATTTCCACACCTCCTACTGTCCACCTCCTGATTTGACCATTCTTGGCCCCCTCTTTTAACACTAGGCTACCTGAATGCTACCATTTTAATACATCTCTTCACCAATGGATGCATTTTTTTTCTTCCCTTATTTTAATAGATTCTTCAGTTCTAACAGAGCTTTCTAAGTTCTTGTGTATCTGAAAATGTTGCTAATGTTGCTCTTCTACCCTCATGCTTGATTAATAAGTGGTTTGGATGTTGAATTCTTTGTTGAAAAACAATTTCCCTCAGAATTTTGACACTGGCTCAGTGGGTAAAGCGTCTGCCTGCAATGCAGGAGACCCAGGTTCGATCCCTGGGTTGGGAATATCCCCTGGAGAAGGAAATGGCAATCCACTCCAGTATTCTTGCCTGGAAAAATCCCATGGATGGAAGAGCTTGGTAGGCTACAGTCCACGGGGTCACAAAGAGTTGGACACAACTCAGTGACTTCACTTTTCACCCCTCTATCTCAAGCATCTATTGAGAAGTTCAACATTATTGCAATTATTGTTCATTTTTTATAGTCAATTTTAAGCTTTAAAAAATTCTCAAACATAAGGAGAGGCGCATAAGTAGCGCAAAGAATTTCTTTCCTGTTCCATGTGAAAATAAATTGCCAATCTGAAGCCTCAATGCCCTAAATACTTAAGCATATATCTCCTACAAAGACATTCATTAGGCTCCTACATTAAAAAGAAATAATGCAGTCATCAAGATCAGAAAGTAAACATTGATGCAACATTATCAGCTAACTGGTTTAACTCTTTAGGCCACCTCTTTGGACCCTATTCAAGTTTGCCAACTGTCCCAATAATGTTTATTAATATTTAAAGAATCCAGTTCAGAATCACCTCTTAAGGGCTCTTTACTCTCCCTTAGTTTGGGCCAATTCTTCAGTTTTTGCTAGGCTTTTATAACTTTGACACTTTTGAAGAGGATGGTTCAGCTATTTTGTGCGACAAATGACACTCTGATTGGGTTTGTCTTGTGATTAAATTCAGGGGATGCATTATTGGCAGGACTATAACATAAGTGATGCTATATCTCTCTCAGTGAATCATAACAGCTTTATAATGCATGATACATCTCTATCCATTCTTTAATTTTTAAATCTTTAAGCCCATGTCGTTATATTAAATATATATCTCATGTAGACAACATGTTATTGAGGACATCTTTATTTATCTGTTCTGATAGTCTTTGCCTCTTAATTGGTACATTTAAATCATTTGAATTAATGTAATTATTGATAGGGCTGCATTTAAGCCTACAAACTTACTATTGGTTTCTGGTTATCCCATTTCTTTGTTGACTTTTTCCCTCTTTTGCTTCTTTTGGATCATATAATTATCTTGTAGTATTCAATTTTTTTCTCCACTGTTGGTTTATTAGCAATACCTATTTGTTATATATATATATATATATATATATATATATATAATTACTATTTATTTATTTTTGGCTGTACTGGGCCTTCATTGCTGCTTGAGGGCTTTCTCTAGTTGTGGAGAGGGGAGACTACTCTTTAGTTGAGGTGTTCAGGTTTCTCATTGCCATAGCTTCTCTTGTTGAGGAGCACAGGCTTCTAGGCATATGGGCTTCAGTAGCTGCAACACTTGGCCTCAGTAGTTGTAGCTCATAGGCTCCAAAGTGCTGGCTGAGTGGTTGCGGCGTACAGGCTTACTTGCTCCATGGCCATGGTATATGGTATCTTCCTGGATCCGGGATCAAACCCATATCCCCTGCATTGGCATGTGGATTCTTAACCACTGGACCATCAGGAAAGCCCCTGTTTTATATTTTTAGTGACTTCTCTACAAGTTACAATATGCCTCTCAACTTTTCACAATTTGCTTTTAAAATTATTCAATTATTTAAGCTATTTATTCAATATCAAAATATTATTATACCTCTTTATGTCTAATGTGAGGACATTACAGTATAAACTTATATCTCCTGCACTTGGTACTCTTATCATATACTTTACTTCTATATATCATCAGTCACAAAGTACATTGTCATTATTTTTGCTTTAAATAGTATAATATCATTTAAACATGTAAAAAATAAACATAAGAAAGAAATTTATGGAAGTTGAAAATGTTCTGGAGATGGATGGTGGTCATGTGAATGTACTTAGTGTGAGTACATAGTGTGAATGTACTTAATACTACTGATCTGTACACTTAAATATTAAAATGGTAAATTTTGTGTTATGTATATTTTATTATTAAAAAAGAAGAAAATGTTTTATATTTACTACGAATTTACCACTGCTGGCACTTTTGAGTCCTTTTTCTACATATAGTTTTCCCTCAGGGAACATATATCTTCAACCTAAGAACTTTAATATTTTTTGTAGTTAATATCTGCTAGCAATTCTTAAGAAATGGCAAGCCACTCCAGTACTCTTGCCTAGAAAATCCCATGGATGGAGGAGCCTGGTAGGCTGCAGTCCGTGGGGTCGCTAAGGGTCGGACACGACTGAGCGACTTCACTTTCACTTTCCACTTGCACACATTGGAGAAGGAAATGGCAACCCACTCCAGTGTTCTTGCCTGGAGAATCCCAGGGACGGGGGAGCCTGGTGGGCTTCCGTCTATGGGGTCACACAGAGTTGGACACGACTGAAGTGACGCAGCAGCAGCAGCAATTCTTCCAGCTTTAGTTTCTCTAAAGAAGTCTTGCAACAAAAGCAAAAGTAAACAAGTAGCACTACAACTAAAAAGCCTCTGCAACAAAACAAAAAGGCAGCCTACTGAATGGGAGAAAATAATTACAAATCATATATCTGATAAGGAGATGATATCCAAAATATATAAAGAACTCATGCAAATCAGTATTAAAATACCATTAATTAGATTAAAAATGGGCAGACTATCGGAACATACATTTTTTTTCCAAAGAACGTGTATAGATAGCCAACAAGTACATGAAAAAAAATGCTTAAAATCACTCATCATCAGGGAAATGAAAATCAAAACCACAGGGAGATATCTTCTAACACCTGTTAGAATCAAAAAAATAAAAAAATAACGAGTGTTGCCAAGGTTGTGGAGAAAAGGGAAGCCTTGTACACTACTGATGGAAATATAAATTGGTGCAGTCAGTATGGAAAACAGTATGGGTGTTCCTCAAAAATGTAAAAAATGAACTACCATATCATCCAGCAATTTCATACTTGGCTATTTATCCAAAGAAAACAAAAATCTGAAAAAAAAAATGCATGCTTCTATATTAATTGCTGCCAAGACATGGAAGCAAATCTAATTATCCATCAATGGATAAACAAATAAAGAAAATGTGATATATACATACCATGAAATATTCAGCCTTAAAAAAGAATGAAATCTTGCCATCTGCAACAGTATGTATGGACCTTAAGGGCATTAGGCTAAGTAAAATGTCAGACAGAGGAAGGATAATGCTATCTGGTCTCACTTATATGTGGAATTAAAAAATAAAAGACAAAACGGAGATCATAAATACAGAGAACCAACTGGTAGATGCCAGAAACTGGAAGTGGGCAAGTGGGGAGGTGGGTAAAATGGATGAAGAGATCAAAAGTTACAAACTTTCAGTTATAAAATAAATGAGTCCTGTGGCTATAATGTACAGCATGAGAGTAAACCAGTCAATCCTAAAGGAAATCATTCCTGAATATTCATTGGAAGGACTGATGCTGAAGCTGAAGCTCCAATATTTCAGCCACCTGATGCGAAGAACTGACTCTTTGGAATAGACCCTGATGCTGGGAAAGATTGAAAGCAGGAGGAGAAGGGGATGACAGAGGATGAGATGGTTGAATGGCATCACTGACTTGATGAACATGAGTTTGAGCAAGCTCCAGTTGGTGATGGACAGGGAAGCCTGGCTTGCTGCAGTCCAGGGGGTCACAAAGAGTGGGACACGACTGAGCAACTGAATTGAAGAGAGTAAATCTTAGAAGTTCTCATCACAACAAAAAAATTATAACTATGTATGTGATTCATGGGGTCTCAAAGAGTCGGACACGACTGAGCAACAGAACTGAACTGAAGTGATAGTGACAGATGTTAACTAGACATATTGTCCTTATCATTCTGCAATATATGCAAATATTGACTCATATTGCACACAGGAAACTAATATGCTGTTATATGCCAATTATATCTCAAAAATTTTTAAATAAGTAAGTAATTTATAGTCTTTATTTGCCTGTTTTTTTTGAAAATATTTTGTTGGATGTAAAAATTCTTTTAGCATTTTAAGTATAGTTTCATTACTTTCTGACTTGCATGTGTCTAAAAAGCAGTCATCTTATTATGTGCTTATTTTGCCTCTGGCAAGTATGCCTTAACTTAACCTGTTAAGGAACTACAGTGCTCTGCTATCTGTTGGCCAATGTCTGAAAATAATTGTTTCATGTATTTGGTGCAGTTTTCTAACTGTTTGGAAGGTCATGTCCTATACCAGTTTCTCCCTCATGGATAAAACAGAATTTGCCATCTCATCTCACAAATTATGTTATATGTAAATACATGATTTCTTCCTATTAAAAGACAGATATTCTTCACCTGGATTTAAAAAAAAAATGTTTTAAACCAAAATGAAACTATAACTTTCTGTTTTCTATTTCTCTTATTAACATATTTGTTCCTGCCTTCTTTCTTGCTTACCTTTTTAAAAATTAACCAGACTTTTTTCTTCTGCATGTGTCTATTGGCTTTTCAAATGTACATTTTACATTATTTTTAATGAATATTTATGGGATTACAATTATGCATTATTAATTTACCATGATCCACTTAGAGTTAATTTTACAGCATTTTAAATGAACTTTGCAAAATGAGTTCCTTTTATCTACTCCTGTCCTTTTTGTTATTGTTGTTGTATACATTATTCTACAAATATAGAGTTTATAGTTTCAATCATATAATTTTTTTCTCAATCATAGGTTTATAGTTTTGCTTTTGTCAAATGACTTTTACAGAAACTAACAGAATATAATTGTATATTTAGCTGTGTATTTACCGAACACTGGTGAAAGAGATGGAGTTAAGAATATACATGGGTCCTCATATTCTGAGAATTCTGTAGTCTACGCTTGTTGTCATTCCATAAAGGAAAGCAACTTCTCTCCATCTCTTCCATACTTCTGTTTTTATTTCACTGTAGTAAAGATTTTGTTAACCAGAAGCAAAAGCCAGACTCTGAAGTGTTTCATCTCTATTTATTCCAGTATCTGGTGTGTTCACTGTAAAAAGAAAAAAAAAGAAATGTGTCATATTCTTTTGTCTTTTCCTTGCTAACTTGGCTGACTCTTCCCCTGACCCTCTTCTGCTGTTTGAAGGCCACACTCTGTCTTGGTATCATCCATTAAATGGGATTTGGCTCACTCTTGGGCCTCGTCTCTCATTCTGCTTTAGCCAGGCTGAGCTCCTTGTTTCCTGAATTCACCCTGCTGTTTTCCCAGTCTGTTTTGTCTCTGGTTCTCCTTTGGAGGGACAGTACCTTCATCCATTGACCATCTGGAAAAACACCTTTGAACATTCAGGTCATGCATCATCTGCACCCATAAGGTTTCTGTTTCATCTCCTCTCTCCCAGATGGTAAAAACCATACCTTCCTTTGGGCCCCCAGGGTGCCCTGCATATCCTCCTGCCTTTGTTCTCTTAACATTTAAATGCACTTGTTTGTTTATCTGGCCTTTACAAGTAGTTTTAGATCCTAGAACACACCTTTTCCCCTTTTGTTTCTAGTACTGTGTCAGCACTAGGAGTTGCTGAATGAAAAAATAACTAATTAACTGAACAACGAAGGAAGGAGGAGAGGAAATGGCAACCCACTCCAGTATTCCTGCCGGGAGAATCCCAGGGACAGAGGAGCCTGGTGGGCTGTCATCTATGGGGTCGCACAGAGTTAGACACGACTGAAGCAACTTAGCAGCAGCAGCAGCAGCATGAAGGAAGGAATATAAGTTTGAATGTATTATGTTGTAATGGGTAATTTTAATGTAATAAATATTTAAACAATAAAGCAGTATCATAAACTGAAGTTAAATTGAGAAGAAAATGTAAAGATATTGTCACAAAGAAATAGTTAATTTGACCAAATCCTAATTGAGATCTCTAAATATAACTTGGATCCCTGTGTACAAGTTTTTCCATTTTTTTCCTTGAGAAATGTAGATTGGCATGGAATCTATAGCTGATTGGCATAAAATGCTCACAGCATCTGACCAAGCATAAGAAGCCAGCATAAGAGAGTTCAAGAAAAAGAATGCCTTCCCTGGAAAGGCAAAATGCAAATGTGCTCAATCATTTTAGGAACTGGTAGAGGAATGGATTTAAAATTCTAAAAAAGTTAAGTCCAAGGCAGAAAAAAAAATTGTCTCAAAAATTAGTGTTTCAATGATGAACAATTTTGGCCAATTAAAGTTTAGAGTAATTGCTATGGTGATTTTGGAAAAGAATGAAACTAATGAGTTTCTGAATGTCAACTGCAATTTTTGAGTACTTTTAATTTGCAATCTGTTTATTTAATGGAGAAAGCACGGAAGATTCAGTCAATGTATTCAAACTGCATTTTAGTCTTTACAGCTGTACTTTACCATAAGAATTATGTTCTACTCTAAAATCCATTCAGTTTTTGGAAGTCAAGTCTTAGATATCCCCATTAAGAGTGTCAAATCATATACTGTGTCAGATTCCAAAAATAACTTTGCTCAGTGTTATACAGGATAAGAATCTGGCCTGATATACTAATCCTCTGATCTAGAGGAAAATAGTTGACAGATTGCTTGACGTAGCAAATCATTCAGATAACTCTGCTAGAAGCAATGGCCCTGCCATTTTTTTTATTATAAATTTTTGATTCCTATCAATTTTACTGAAGGAAAGTTTAAGAAAAAGGTCCAAAGATTTTTTTTAATTCACTGTACTTTAAATGTCTATTTCAAGTAGATGGAAAGCAATCCCCTGTCTTTCCTACTTTTGCAGAGGCAATTGGAGGAAATAATAAGAGTGACAATTTTTCTTTTCCTTCCCTTTTTAGATATTAATTATGATAAACGTAAAAATACAGCCCAGACACCTACACATTTAAATCTACTTCAGCCTAGACATTTACCTGAAGATCAATAGCTTGAAAACCCTCGTAAACCATGTGCATACATATAATTGGAGCTTTTCCTCTCACTTTAGAACTTTGCTTTTTATTTCCTAGTATTGATGTCTACAGAGAAAGGAATGAAATGACACTACAAAGTCTAATGCACCAATCACATGAGCCCCATCATACAAAGAAGAGAAGTAATGAGCTGACTTTTCTCATTTTTCTGCTTGCATTTTCCCCTCTTGATTTTTAGAACCAAGCTAATATTTGATATTAGAAAAAATGCACCAAAATGGAAACACAAAAAGCCCAAAAAAGTCATCAAACCAAGGATGACTTTCTGTGTCTGCTTTTCAGATTCATGCTGCCAATTATTTCAGGGATAAGAAACTCAGAGACACAAAGATTACCTACTCCTACAAATGCATTATTTTCCCCTTAGTTGTCAGGATGGCAGGCAACACAAAAACAAACATGAAAAATATCTATTTTCAATGTTTTTATGTTCAGTTAGTGGTTTTCTAGTCCAACATTCACTAAAGCAAACAACTGTAGAAAACTGCCTGCCCTGTGGTTTCTCTCTCTCTCCCTCTTGCAATTGAAGGTCTAATGAGAGATCCCACTAGTTCTGAGGTTTTAGTTAATATGTGTAAGACTGATTTATGAGCTTTGACATTTCCCTGATTAACTCAGGGGCATTGACCTTTGCTTTCCTTTTCTTTTAATTTCATTTTTTATTTTTTGTTAATATCATCCATTCTTTATTTTTTTAATTGAAATATAGTTGATACTGTTAATTTGCTGTATAGCAGAGTGATTCAGTTATACACGTATATATTCATTTTTAATGTTCATTTCCATTATTACTTATCCTGAATATTAAGTGTAGTTCCCTGTGCTATACAGTAGGACCTTGCTGTTGATCCATTCTATTTATGTTTACATCTACTAACCCCAAACTCCCTGATCTTTGAAGGAAGATTTGCTCAAGATAAACACACATACACAAATGAGGGGTTTAGTACAATTACTTGAGCGCTAGAGGACATTAAATTTTAACAAGTAGTATGTAGGTAACGGTCCATGTTATCTACAGATCTATTAAGACAAATTATATCTAATTGTCTGTACTTTTGCAGTAGACATTCTTATGCTCTTTTCTCCATCAGTATTTGATAAATTGTAAGCAAGAACTTGTACCCCTCTCCAGTAGTGGTCAATTGTCAGAGCAATATTACATTTAAGTGATTTTTTTAGACTCTCAACATACTACTTTAGTGGGCCTTCAAAAAATTTTTCTGTAAACAATTAAATAACTTTTCAAAATCATACTATGGTATCTAAATAATTTAATAATATTTTAGAACTCTAAAGGTTTTAAAGGTTTTACCAAAAAAAAAAAAAAAAGATTTCACAGACAAACATCTTCCTTTGACATAAGAGATACAAAGCCCTGAGAGGAAATGATCTGATCAAGGTCAAACTTTGAGTTAGTGAACAAGTCAGAACTAGGAAACAAAGACTTGTCAAGTGTGAGATACATTCATCAGCACTAAATAATGAAAAGATGTCAGAACATTTCCATTATCTTTTTTCCCAGCTGTTTAAAAGCTGTTTTTAATGGGTTATTTCCTTACCAAGCCCCTAAAATATAACCTTTTATTTTCAAACTTTAGAGTTTTTTTAATTTAAAAACGTACTTTCTATTGAAGACTTAAGGATTTTGAAAGAATAACTTGGAATTTGAAAATGGACTTTAGAACGTTAGAAATGCTTGTCACTTTATATGTCCCCTGAAAATCTATTTGGCATTCAAGATGTTTATTCATCAAGAATTTAGGGGGTACTTTTTTATTCACATGCATGATTGATAGCTGTTTCTGGTTTTTTCACTTTTCTTACTTTAAACCCAGCTGGTATTTGGTGGCAAATTAGTTCAGTTCAGTTCAGTCGCTCAGTCATGTCCGACTCTCCGCGACCCCATGAATCACAGCACGCCAGGCCTCCCTGTCCATCACCAACTCCCGGAGTACACTCAAACTCATGTCCACAGAGTTGGTGATGCCATCCAGCCATCTCATTCTCCGTCAAATAGAAGACTGAAAACTAAGAAAAAAAATTTTTACAAATAGACAAGTTGAATAACTATTTCATATTTCTTCAAGAAGTTTTTATAGGCTGTTTAAAGGAATCACAAATTAGTATTTCTGGAAACTGACCCACTGTACTAATCATATTCTGTTTTTCTAATGTGAACATCTTTGCAAATCCTTTACTTTTTTTTAAACCTTTTAATTTTGGAGTAGAGTATATTGCTCATTTTGTAAGACTTTGTGTCTAATGAAGTAGCAGACATTAAGCAAATGTTACTGAAATTTATTTGAGACTATAACCTGGGACTTTTTCATTGTACAAAGTATAGTCTGATATTTTAAATTATATTTATACATGTAAATGCCTTACCACTTACTTAGTCACCAGTGAGAGAAATAGACTACAGATTTAAGAAGTCAAACCATAGAAGATCAATAAAGCCTTTAAACGTTCCCAATTAACAAATTTATTAATTGGTATTTTTATAACTGCTGTGTGTGTGTATATATATATATATGTATATATACACTTTTATAACTGATTTAATTTCTGTTCTCTTTGTTATAGATTATGAAGTGATTTGAGAATGCCCTGATGGTACAGAAGATAAGAATCTGCCTGCCAATTCAGGGGACACGGGTTCGATCCCTGGCCCAGGAGTATTCCACATGCCATGAGGCAACTAAGCCCCTGTGTCACAACTACTGAGCCCTTGCTCTAACACACACACACACACACACACACATGCCTGGTGCCCCTTGTCAAAAGATATGCATGAGTTCTAAAGTGAGTAATTGTCTGTCCTGCCCTTAGACAGTTTGTTCCCAGCGGTTGCTCTGTGACAGAAGTTACTCTCTACGGGATATAGCTTTGTATGTAGATCTCTAGTCTAACAGTTAAAATGATGCTTTTCTTCATAACCACAAAGCACTTAATTGCACGGAGCAATTTAGGAAAGAGATTCTGGGTCAAGACAGACCGTAATTTAAGGCAGATAACACTGATGTGGAAAATGTTCAGGGTAGGCAGACAACAAAATAATAAGCTATGAGTAATTACAAAGATAAAAATTAACAGCTTCACTGTACTTTTGTTCAGAGTAAATGCACTTTGGACAACTCACCTTTAATTGCTAAATTCTTTAAAGGGATTTCAGCAGCTATTATTTTCTCACTGAGCTTTCACTACTCCAGAAATCAAACTTTCAGAGTACTTTATCACTGGATAAAGGGAAAAGGGATGGGATGAAGAATATGGTAAAAAAAAAAATTAAGTTCAAAGAGTCATTTCTGTGCAACATCATTTGAGCCAATTGTTTTCACCTCATATACCATGCTGCTGCTGCTGCTGCTAAGTTGCTTCAGTCGTGTCCGACTCTGTGCGACCCCATAGACAGCAGCCCACCAGGCTCCCCCGTCCCTGGGATTCTCCAGGCAAGAACACTGGAGTAGGCTGCCATTTCCTTCTCCAAAGCATGAAAGTGAAAAGTAAAAGTGTAGTCGCTCCGTCGTGTCCGACTCTCCGCGACCCCATGGACTGCAGCCTACCAGGCTCCTCTGTCCATGGGATTTTCCAGGCAAGAGTACTGGAGTGGGTTGCCATTGCCTTCTCCGTCATATACCATATACATAGCTAATTACTAAAGATCCTCCTCCTTCATACAAGGGATGACTATAATTATCAAGCATTTTTTTGTGTTCCTTGATTAAAAACAATTTTTAAATTGATTAAAAACACAAGAATAAAAATATTTTGGAAAAAGATAAATAGGACAGAGAAATATGTATTCAAGGAAATAATAACAGTAATAGTGATACTAATAACCAACAGCTTTTCCTTAAATCTTCATAATGTGATGTCAAACTCCTAATATTCTTTAAAAATCTTTCGATTCTTCTCAATAAATCTATCTTTCAAGAAGAGAAGGAAAATGTTGACATTTTCAGATATTTGTATATTATAATGATTGGTTAGCAAAAAGAGAGGAAATTAAAGAGGAATGCATTTTTTTCTTGGAATGTTAACTGCTATAGACTAATATATTTTAGTACCTAAAACCTACAATTTTGGAGTCAAATAAAATACCTCAATAAGTAAACTGGTAAATATTTTAAAGGCTATCACTCCATGATGGTAAAAACATTAAATTCAGCTTTTTTGTGCTTACTAATCATAACTATAAAACAAAAAGTTTGCCATGAAATAAAGAATATAGTTGTTTTAAGTTGTTAAGTTTTAATCAAATCACATTCAGATCTGCTTTAATGGAACACAAGTGTCTAAAAATTTCCACACTTTGCAAAAGAATGGAATTAAAACTATAGGAGCTGGATAATGATGCTCCAAAAATTTGTCAGTGAAACAGTAAAAAAAAGAAAGAAAGGAAAAAGCCTAATGATAATGGTAGCACAGTTTTACACTCATTAAATGGATAAGAAATATATAGATAATACAATGAATATGGCACTTTGAAAAGGACCTGAAGCTTGTGGAAGGGTCTCAGTTTGTGAGTCACTGTGAAATGTGGAAGGAAGGTTCTCTGAGTCAATAGGAAGTGAAACATAGATGTGGATGAATGTGAACCACTGTCCTTGTAAGGTGTAAATAGTGTACTTTTTGTACAGTCCTAGGAGGCTCAACCGGAGAAGGCAATGGCAAGCCACTCCAGTACTCTTGCCTAGAAAATCACATGGATGGAGGAGCCTGGTAGGCTGCAGCCCATGGGGTCGCAAAGAGTCAGACATGACTGAGCAACTTCACTTTCACTTTTCACTTTCACACATTGGAGAAGGAAATGGCAACCCACTCCAGTGTTCTTGCCTGGAGAATCCCAAGGACAGGGGAGCCTGGTGGGCTGCCAACTATGGGCGTCGCACAGAGTCAGACACGACTGAAGTGACTTAGCACCAGGAGGCTCAACTCAGCAGTGTAGTTTCCTGGCTTTATCTGTTTGTCTTTTCTTTTTTTTTTTTTTTTAGCAGATGAAATAGTGTAAAAACAAATGCAAAATCTGTCTTACGCTAAATTTCTTTCTTAACATATCAATTGCGTTTGAACAAATCTACATTTTTAAAAAAGAATTGTTAGAACTGACTGTACAAGTTTGGTTGAATTCAAAATTTTATTGGTATGTGCCAGAACTCAAGAAAATAATTTATCTGGGGCACAATTGCCTGGTATACTCAGATCTCAAATAGCAATTAAATGAAAGGAAATGATCCTATCAAGTACAGATGAAAACCAGAGGATAGTGTTAGTTAAAGGAATTGTTAGGCCAGGGCTCAGTTCAGTTCAGGTCAGTCACTCAGTCATATCCAACTATTTGTGACCCCATGGACTGCAGCATTCCAGGCCTCCCTGTCCATCACCAACTCCCAAAGATTACTCAAACTCATGGTCATTGAGTCAGTGATGCCATCCAACCATCTCACTCTCTTTTGTTTTCTTCTCCTCCCGCCTTCAATCTTTCTCAGCATCAGGGTCTTTTCAAATGAGTCAGTTCTTCGCATGAGGTGGCCAAAGTATTGGAGCTTCAGCTTCAGCATCACTCCTTCCAATGAACACTCAGAACTGATTTCCTTTAGGATGGACTAGTTGGACCTCCTTGCAGTCCAAGGGACTTTCAAGAGTCTTCTCCAACACCACAGTTGAAAAGCATCAATTCTGCAGTGCTCAGCTTTCTTTATAGTCCAACTCTCACATCCATACATGACTACTGGAAAAACCATAGCCTTGACTAGATGGCCTTAGTTGGCAAAGTATTGTCTCTGATTTTTAACATGCTATCTCAGTTGGTCATAACTTTCCTTCCAAGGAGTAAGTGTCTTTTAATTTCATGGCTGCAATAACAATCTGCAGTGATTTTGGAGCCCAAAAAATAAAGTCAGCCACTATTTCCACTGTTTCCCATCTATCTCCAATGAAGTGATGGGACCAGATGCCATGATCTTAATTTTCTGAATGTTGAGGTTAAAGCCGCTTTTTCACTCTCCTCTTTCACTTTCATCAGAGGCTCATTAGTTCTTCTTCACTTTCTGCCATAAGGGTGGTGTCATCTGCATATCTGAGGTTATTGATATTTCTCCCAGCAATCTTGATTCCAGCTTGTGCTTCTTCCAGCCCAGCATTTCTCATGAAATACATATAAGTTAAATAAGAAGAGTGACAATATACAGCCTTGACGTACTCCTTTTCCTATTTGAAATCCAGTCTGTTGTTCTATGTCCAGTTCTAACTGTTGCTTCCTGACCTGAATACAGATATCTCAAGAGGCAGGTCAGGTGGTCTGCTATTTCCATCTCTTGAAGAATTTTCCACAGTTTGTTGTGATCCACACAGTCAAAGAGTTTAGCATAGTCAATGAAGCAGAAGTAGATATTTTTTGGGAATTCTTTGCTTTTCCTATGAACCAGCGGATGTTGGCAATTTGATCTCTGATTCCTCTGCCTTTTCTAAATCCAGCTTGAACACCTGGAAGTTCTCAGTTCACATACTGTTCAAGACTGGCTTGGAGAATTTTGAGCATTACTTTGCTAGCGTGTGAGATGAGTGCAATGGTACGGTAGTTTGAGCATTCTTTGGCATGGCCTTTCTTTGGGATTGGAATGAAAACTGACCTTTTCCAGTCCTGTGGCCACTGCTGAGTTTTCCAAATTTGCTGGCATATTGAGTGCAACCCTTTCACAGCATCATCTTTCAGGATTTGAAATAGCTCAACTGGAATTCCATCACCTCCACTAGTTTTGCTCGCAGTGATACTTCCTAAGGCCCACTTGATTTCACATTCCAGGATGTCTGGCTCTAGGTGAGTGATCACACTATTGTGATTATATGGGTCATGAAGATCTTTTTTGTACTGTTCTTCTGTGTATTCTTGCCACCTCTTTTTAATATCTTCTGCTTCTGTTAGGTCCCTACCCTTTCTGTCCTTTATCAAGCCCATCTTTCAATGAAATGTTCCCTTGGTATCTCTAATTTTCTTGAAGAGATCTCTAGCCTTTCCCATTCTATTGTTTTCCTCTATTTCTTTGCACTGATCACTGAGGAAGGCTTTCTTATCTCTCTGTGCTATTCTTTGGAGCTCTGCATTCAAATGGGTATATCTTTCCTTTTCTCCTTTGCTTTTCGCTTCTCTTCTTTTCACAGCTATTCGTAAGGCCTCCCCAGACAGCCATTTTGCTTTTTTGCATTTCTTTTTCTTGGGGATGGTCTTGATCCCTATCTCCTGTATAATGTGATGAACCTCCATCCATAGTTTGTCAGGTACTCTGTCTATCAGATCTAATCCCTTGAATCTATTTCTCACTTCCACTGTAAAATCGTAAGGGATTTGATTTAGGTCATACCTGAATGGTCTAGTGGTTTTCCCTGCTTTCTTCAATGTAAGTCTGAATTTGGCAATAAGGAGTTCATGATCTGAGCCACAGTCAGCTCCCGGTCTTATTTTTGCTGACTGTATAGAGCTTCTCCATCTTTGGCTGCAGAGAATATAATCAGTCTGATTTCAGTATTGACCATCTGGTGATGTCCATGTATAGAGTCTTCTCTTGTGTTTTTGGAAGAGGGTGTTTGCTATGACCAGTGCATTCTCTTGACCAAACTCTGTTTTGCCTTTGCCCTGCTTCATTCTATACTCCAAGGTCAAATGTGCCTGTTATTCCAGGTGTTTCTTGACTTCCTACTTTTGAATTTAAGTCCCGTATAATGAAAAGGACATCTTTTTTGGGTGTTAGTTCCAGAAGGTCTAGAAAAGGACAGTGGTTCTCAAACTCTAACATAATCTGAATCAGCTGTGTTTTCTATTTTATGCAAGAACAGGAATGCTAAGCTGCTTCAGTAGTGTCGGACTCTTTGCAACACTATGGACTATAGCCTGCCAGTCTCCTCTGTCCATGGGATTCTCCAGGCAAGAATACTGAAGTGGGCTGTCATTTCCTCCTCCAGGGAAACTTCCCACCTAGGGATCAAACCCACGTCTCTTATGTCTGTCTCCTGCATAGACTGGCGTTTTCTTTACCACTGGTGACACCTGGAAATCAACTGCAGTGTTTGCTAAAACTCAGATTTGCCCACCCTCAGAGGTTTTGTTTCAGTATTTGCATTTCTAAATAGTCTCAGGCGATGCTGATGCTACCGGCCTCTTCTAGGCCATGCTTTGGAAACACTTTGTTAAACCATTCTATCACTGAAAACGGTTGACAATATTGTGTCTCAGTACTTACCTAAAGGAGAAAAATCTCTTTACATCGTGGTTACCATTAAAAATGTGACTTTCTCATCAATAAGATCCCAATAACCTTTGTCTAACTTTCCTTGGCTTCCCACATAGATCAGTGGTAAAGAATCCACCTGCCTAGCAGAAGATACAAGTTCAATTCCTGGGTCAGGAAGATCCCCTGGAGAAGGAAATTGCAACCCACTCCAGTATTCTTGCCTGGGAAATCCCATGGACAGGGGAACCTGGAGGGTTACAGTCCATGGTGTCCCAAAGAGTCAGATACAACTTAGCGACTAGAGAACAACTTTCCTTGTTCCACTGTTAGTGGAAAAAACAAACAAAAAGAAGAATAAAGATAAATTTAATGTTTAGGTTCGTATGTTATGATGGGCATTTTGATTACAACCCACATGTATTTGTCATTCTCCACCATATAGAATCCATGCATGTGGCCCCTTCCACCAGTGAGCCTCACTTAGAATAAGTCATGTAGGTTAAACTCATTCCTCCTGGGCATCCACGATTGACTCAGAGAAAAAGTTAGAACTTCAGTTCAGCAGTTTGGGAAGCAATGTTTGCTTTTCTCCAAACCTGAATTAAGAAACAGGTCAGTCCAGAAGCTACTGGCAGCCACTTTATAACCATAAGGCAGGACAGACTGAGGGCGAAGGTGAAACTATTGGGACCAGAGCCAGGAGAATTACAGAAAAATAGGGCTACACTCTTCACTGAACAAAACCTGAAGCCCAGACTACCGCTAAAACTCTCTATTATAAAAGTGAACTACTTTTAATCTTTAAGCCAGTTTAGGTTAGGTGTCCTGTACTTTAACCAAAAATAAAACAAACAAACCAAAGGGAAAAAAAAAAAAAGACTCCTACCTAAAGAGGACAGACAATAGTAAGAAAAGACCAGAGTTACTGAGTAAACCAAGCAGTTAGCATATTGGAAGGATGCAAATTCTCCATAAAAATCTACTGATAAACATTCTACTTAAAGTGAACTTTGGCTATTTATACATTCAAGGATCAAGACCTTATTAGTAAGAATTCTGAGGGAAAAAAATCTCAATTCCAGGTAGTAGAGCCTGGAGAACTCACCAAAAGGATCAAAGGAAAGAAAGTATCTAGAAGAGTTAAATGTATAAGCTATTTCCATGGCCACCCTAGCTAAACTTAGATTATCTATCCAGAAAAGGAACGTAGTTTCCATTCATGAGTGCAGTTAGTCATTCTTAATAATTATTTTTGTCAACTTTACAAAGTCTGGAGTAGACACTATTGACAATATACCAAGCTATTGTCACATATAGATATCTGGACTGAGTAGACTACTGATTATACTGTTTTGAGCAGAGTGAGCCAACTCAAGCAGTCTTACTTTCACTCAACTTACAAAATTTCACCTTAACCCAAATTTAAGTCTGCCTAAATATGTTCCATTTTTACCAACAGAAAACAAAAACAGAGCCACAAAGAGTGAACGAGCCAAGGGGTCAAGAAAAATAAATTTAATTTGCCAGTTTGCCTATCAGAAGAGAGACCACTTTCACTTGGTCTAAGGACAGATTAAGTCCAGTAAACCCAATAGTAATCAGAAAGAAACTTTAGGGGTGAGAACATCTGTTGAAATCCTACCTTTGCTACTCAACTTGGGACAAGCTATTTAACGTTCTTGAGTACCAGATTTATCATCTGTAAAATAGGGATAACATGTAATTCATAGAGGAACTTTTCTGGTGTGAAAAATCAAAAAGGACGTGTGAAAAGCATCTCACAGTGCCTGATAGATGTGTGTGCGTGTGTGCTCAGTCACTCAGTCATGTCCAATTCTTTGTGACCCCATGGACTGTAGCCTGCCAGGCTCCTCTGTCCATGAGATTTTTCCAGGCAAGAATACTGGAGTGGGTTGCCATTTCCTCCTCTAGGGGATCTTCCTGACCCAAGGATCAAACCTGAGTCTCTTGCGTCTCAGGCATCTTCTGCATTGGCAGGCAGATTCTTTACCACTGTGCCACCTGGGAAGCCCAAATGCCTTCTAGCTATTAGGTGCCTAATATATGATGGCTTCCTATTTTTCCCTTACCCTAAATACCTCAATAGACTCTTAAAACAAAATATAAAACTGTTATATTTCACCAAATTCTTTAAGCTCTTCATGGAGGAGGGCAATCTGAGCTCTGTTGACCATAGGTGCCTTGAGGCCATGGCTGTATTGGAGGATTTTTCATTTTGAGAGTCCTCTAAACAGTATTGGGCTAGGGGTGCCTACTGGCAAAAGGAATCATAATAATATCCAGGGCAACGTTCAGGCGTATACAAAAAAGATAACAGTTCCATAGAAACCAAAGAAATGCAAAGTTTCCTATTAGCAAAAAGGCAGAGGTTCTTTATCTTCCACTTGACCGGCAACTTTAGCATTTGACATGACCGAGAACATGCACACACAGTGTGACGTGAGGCCTAAGGACTGAGTTTGTCCGTGGAAACTAAGTCATCAAACAATGAAGCTGCAGGAAAATTGTGTAGCATTTTAGGATTCATTTATAAACACAGTCTCCTGGAACACTTCTACAAAGCTGGTGAAATTGTGGTCCATTTTACTCCTGCTTGCCAAATAGTAATAATCTCAAACTGCTGAGTTTAAGAAGAAAAAGGATACCTTACCAGCTTTTACATATACCAATCCTGCTGATTTTTATGTGCTAAAACCTGCACTATTGGAAATTCTATCCATCAGATATAATGTACGTTTCTAGGTCTATATTTACAAGGTATATATTAATGGATGGGTGGCTAGAGTTTTGCTTTGTTTTTTTCTGGTTGTTTTAACATTATTTTTGTCACCTGAAATGTACTTTTTTAAAAACCTTGCCTGAATGATAGGTTCACCTAAGAAAATTGTACAATATACTCTGAAAAACAGAATGTTTAGTGTAATAGTTTTGTGAGTTTGCTGCCTGCCACAGTCACCTTATTATTCAAAAGGTACACCTGGGTGTTATTCAGAAGATGTAGTGTTATAAGAAAATTTAATTTCATGGGATATTAATTTATAAAGCATTCAAAATTTTCTATCATATTTATGATGAATTTGTAGGATGCTGTTTGCCTAAAAGAATATAGAGAGATTAAAGAAAATATTTGTCTGATGTCTAGCATACAGGGATGATTTTCTTCAATGAACATGGTTGGATTCCCAGTTCTGCCATTACCAGCTGGATGACCTTGAACAGATAACCTGACAATTCCACCCAATCAGGTACTAAAATTAGAGAAGGATCAGTAAGTACCACAAAGATCATTGCGAAGAACAAATTAAATAATAAATATAAAAATATTTTCTAAATTAAAGAGTACTGAAGCAGTTTTGGAATATTTAATTTTCTGTATTCAAGCACCTCAGCTACTTATACCTGTGTGACCTTGAGAAGTAATTTATTCTGCCTAAGAGCCCAAGTTTTGCATCTATGCATTGCAAAAAAACAGTAACAACACCTATCTTCCCATCGTATCTGCAGAATTCAAATGAAATTGTACTCTCTAAAAGAGCATTGTCAACTGTAAAATATTATAAAATTTTAAATGGATAGGTATTCTTGTCCCAGTTACACTAATGTGAATTCTTAAAACAGACAGACAGTTTAGTTTAAAATATTAGATTATAAACTCCATGAAGTTAGTTATTCTGTTTTGTTCCTTGATGTATCTTGAACTTCTAGAACACTGCCTGATACATAGCAGGTGCTCAGTAAATACTTATTCAATAAATATTAACATAAATTATATAGAAAAATATATGGTGAAGTTTCTATGTTAATAAGGACAGGTTGAAAAAAGGAGATTATGATTTTTGTGCTACTAAGAAATGAACTGCAAGCTTCCCTGATGACTCAGCAGTAAAGAATCCACATGCCAAAGCAGGAAATTTAGGTTCCGTTCCTGGGTTGGGGAGATCCACTGGAGGAGGAAACAGCAACCCACTGCAGTATTCTTGCCTGGAAAATCTCATGGATAGAAAGGCCTGGCAGTGTGTAGTTCTTGGGATCTCAAAACGTTGGACACAACTTGCGATTAAACCACCACCACACCACAAGACACCAACTAACAATGAGAAATAAGAATTTTTTCTGGAGGATAAGGAAATTATTTAAGAGAGGACTGTGTACTTTCATTCCATGATTTACATTGGGAAGGAATAGTCATATTACATTCTCCTGGGGGCCAATAAATATATTGGTTTCCTTCCACAATTGTGAGGAAGAAAATAGATCAATGAAAATAAGCTAGAAGCAAGCATTTGGCAATCTAGGCATATTTTCAAGAAAGAAAATGTGATGTACCTCTTCAAATTGATATCTTTTTGTCCCTACACCCTATGTTACTATCTGCATTTACACCTAAAACTAAATTAAGTAATTACTGCTCATAATAGTGACTCTGAATTCTCAAAGGAATGATATCACATTTAGTGTTGTGCTATCTAATACAGGGAAATGTATGTTTCATAAATGTATCCCACAAAAACAAAGAATCACTACTTTTTAAAGTTATGGTATTTACTGTTTTTCCTCCAAACATTTTAGTTAAGCATCTACTGTGTGTTATGAATTGTAGATAGTTCAAAGAAAGAATAAATATGACCCATATTATAATGAACTTTGTAACTCAGTGAAAGAAAAGAAAATTTAACCTATTTTTGTTTAAGCTATTTTATACATTCAATCTATTTTCCTAGACCACTGATAAATATATATAAGGCTTATTTTCTGTAAAATTTAAAACAACTAACCAGGAAGCAACAGTTAGAACTGGACATGGAACAACAGACTGGTTCCAAATAGGAAAAGGAGTATGTCTAGGTTGTATATTGTCACCCTGCTTATTTAACTTCTATGCAGAGTACATCATGAGGAACGCTCGGCTGGAAGAAGCACCAGCTGGGATCAAGATTACTGGGAGAAATATCAATAGCCTCAGAGACACAGATGATACCACCCTTATGGCAGAAAGTGAAGAGGAACTCAAAAGCCTCTTGAGGAAAGTGAAAGAGGAGAGTGAAAAGGTTGGCTTGAAGCTCAACATTCAGAAAACAAAGATCATGGCATCTGGTCCCATCATTTCATTGGAAATAGATGGGGAAACAGTGGAAACCGTGTCAGACTTTATTTTTTGGGGCTCCAAAATCACTGCAGATGCTGATTGCAGCCATGAAATTAAAAGACGCTTACTCCTTGGAAGGAAAGTTATGACCAACCTAGATAGCATATTAAAAAGCAGAGACATTACTTGGCCAACAAAGGTCCTAGACGGACTATGGTTTTTCAAGGCTGTGGTTTTTCCCGTGGTCATGTATGGATGTGAGAGTTGGACTGTGAAGAAAGTTGATTGCCGAAGAATTGATGCTTTTGAACTGTGGTGCTGGAGAAGACTCTTGAGAGTCCCTTGTACTGCAAGGAGATCCAACCAGTCCATTCTAAAGGAGATCAATCCTGGGTGTTCATTGGAAGGACTGATGCTAAAGCTGAAACTCCAATACTTTGGCCACCTCATGTGACGAGTTGACTCACTGGAAAAGACTGATGCTGGGAGGGATTGGGGGCGGGAGGAGAAGGGGACAACAGAGAATGAGATGTCTGGATGGCATCACCGACTTGATGGACATGAGTTTGAGTGAACTCCGGGAGTTGGTGATGGACAGGGAGGCCTGGCGTGCTGTGATTCATGGGGTCACAAAGAGTTGGACACAACTGAGCGACTGAACTGAACTGAACTGAATTCATATTAATATACATCCGGGTTGATATGCTGCATTTTCCTTTCTGGATAGCTTTGTTATTTACTATTAGCTTTTTGTATGCTTTTGTGTATTTTTATGTGTGTGTAAGTGTACTAGTCAAGGTACAATATTGTTTTTCTGCATTACTTTCTGGCAGCTTCCAATGTATATTTCTATCCAAATATTCATCCACAGTATGTTATAATTATTAATTTACTTGCCTGTCTCACCAAAGCAATTCTTATTGTTTAGTCACTACGTTGAGTCTGACTCTTCTGTGACCCCATGGACTGTAGCCTGCCATGCTCCTCTGTCCTTGGGATTTCCCGGAATGAATACTGAAGTGGGTTGCCACTTCCTTTTCCATGGGCTCGTCTCCACCCAAGGATCTAACCATCATTTCATGAATGGCAGGCAGATTCTTTACCACTGCACCATCCAGGAAGCCCACTGTAGCACAGTACCCAGGATATTATATACACTGATTAAATACAGAAGGATGGGACTTCCCTGGTGGTACAGTGGATAAGAACCCAACTGCCAATGCAGGAGACATGGGTTTGATCCCTGATCCAGGAAGATTCTACATGCTGTGGAGCAACTAAAATCCATGCACCACAACCACTGAGTCCAGCTCTAGAGACCGTGAGCTACAACAACGGAAGCCTGTGTGCCTAAGCCGATGATCCACAGCAAGGAAAACCACCACGATGAGAAGCCTATGTACCGCAAGAAAGAGCAGCCCCACTCACCACAACTAGACCAAACCTGCACACAGCAAAGGAAGACTGAGCACAACCCACCCAAAAAAGTAATTTTAAAAAAGACATTTTTGTTAATGTAGAAGGAGGAAACAAAAAAAGAAAGGAAGGAGGAAGGAGATAAACATAAACACATGGCGTGATTTATTCTAAGTGATCACGTGATCTAAATAAACATGGAGAAGGTTTAACAAGTGAATATATTGATGCCAAATTACTCTAGAGATTTAAGTAAGTAAGTAAGTGAAGTCGCTCAGTCTGTCCGACTCTTTGAGACCCCATGGACACAAAAGCAAAAGAAGCAAAGTAAAAGGTGGTAAGTTTAGAATCAGGAATTAGAATGTCTATCTACGTTTCCTAGTTAACCTTACACATTCTTTGTTGTTATTCAGTTGCTAAGTCATGTCCAAATCTTTGAGACCTCATGAAGTCCAGCACTCCAGGCCTCCCTGTCCTTCATTATCTCCCACAGTTTGTTTAAACCCAGGGATCAAGGCCGGGTCTCCTTCACTGAAGGCAGATTCTTTACTGTCTGAGCCACCAGGGAAGCCCTATGTATTCTTTATGCCACACAAAGAGCAGTCACAGCCTCCTCAGCTGGATGGAATCTACTCTTGCAACACAAGTCACCTTGAGCCACCGGAGGTTAGGTTTCGAAAACCAGACTAAAGCAGAGCATTGCGGTTGTTACCTCAATGACACAGCAGGAAATAGAGGAAGCACTTAATCATCCTCTCTTTATTTTTACCTTTTTGCCTAAACTACCTCGGTAATTGGCTTACCTCTCCCAGCCGCCTAGAATGTGGAGAGCTGACAGAGCTGCCAGAGGAAATTTGCCCAGTCTTAACCCTTGGTACCAATTTCTTCATTATTACTCACCCCCACACTCTAAGTAAACAATGAAACAACTAGAAACTCACTGAGAAGAGTTCTGCCAAAATTACATGCCTGCTGCTTCCAGACTTGAGAAACAAACTCAAAAGTGATTTGCAGGGAAACAAAAGCACAGATAAAAATCCAGTCTGGTGCAGTCCTACAGAGCAGGTTTTACTGGTAGAGTGGCAATCTCAGGACTACACAATGTGAATGCTCCGTGCTTCCGCCCTAAGGGCATGCCCCAGGAATCTGGGATGGCTTCCCACCACCATCCTGTCCTCAGAGGACATTTCTCACTGGTATCTGTTAGGACAGCTGGAAAGATAGTATTTTACCAAAATAAACTTTTTTTTTTATTAAAAGTTATGATTGCACCTGCAATACAGCCCAGCATGTGGCATGTCAGCTTTGTTGTACATTATTTTCCTGTTACTATTCCAGGAACAATCTCTATCGGTGACTGCCTGTAGAGTAGGGAAAAAATCCGAAATGGAGTGTTATAACTTATAGCCCAGAGGATACAAAGAGAAAAGAAAAAAGAGCAACAACAACCTGAGATTCCATATCCTCCTTTCCGTTATGAAAGGGAAAAATTTACCTGATTTTGTATAGCTTAGTTCATACACTCTAGGATATTTTTATAAGGCTGTGAGAAAAGAAAGTGCTATATACAAGCAAATTTAAAATGTATTAAAAATGTGGACAGATATTGTCAAATTACACAACAAAAAATGCTTTACTTGCATGACCTTTCCAGTCTTACCCAAACCCCAAGCAGTTCATCCTTCATGCTGGCTTGTGTGCAGGCTTCAGAGGCTGTATTTTTTTCCCTGTGCCTCCTTTGTCTTTCTAAAGATTTAGTTTAACTGGTCCCTACTCAGAGACACTTTTCTTCCCTACTGGGTTCCTTATGGATTTTCTCCATCAAAATTCTTACAAATTATTAATATCTAATCTATTTCCTTGCTTGTATCTGTTTCCTTCAGGGAAATTTATGTTCCCAAATGACAAGTACTTTCTCTGTCTTCCTGATCATTGCATTATCAAAACCTAGCTCTCTGCTTGACAAATATTAAATACTCAGATGTTCTGCTGAATGAATTAATGAATTGTGCAACCTGGTGTTAGCCATATTTAGTTTATTGGGTTTGATATTTATTTGCTGCATAATCTTAAGAGTTAATTTGTTGTTGTTATTTAGTCACTAAGTCATGTCCAACTAATTGTGACCCCATTGACTGTAGTCCTCCAGACTCCTCTATCAACGGAATTTCCCTGGTAAGAATACTGGAGTGGATTGCCATTTCCTTCTCTACTCAGGGGATCTTCCAAACCCAGGGTTCAAGACCACATCTCTTGCATTTTCTGCATTGGCAGGTAGATTCTTTATCACTGAGCCACCAGGGAAAAAACCCTAAGAGTTAATAACCTCCCCTAAATATCTTTCTTTTTCCTTATTTTTTAGTTATAACCACATGGAGTTGTGAGCATTAAATGAAATATTATGACTAAATAGCACCATATCTAACAAAAAAGAATTCAGAAAAATAATCTGTTGTTGTTGCCTAAATTAGAAAAAGGGGCAGTTGTTGCCTAAATTAGAAAAAGGGGCAGGCAGATAGTTGAATGGGTGTACCCAATCAGGCAATCTTTGGGAATTATATATTCACTCATGACAAGTGGAGGCAATTTTGAGTTGCTAATCAGCAGTTTCATGGCGGCATTAGACCACTATCTACTGACCACAGTTTGGTTAGGAGGTGCACACATGCCTTTAGGAGGAAATCATTAAGGATACTTCTCCCTTAAGACAGTCAAGGGGTAGGATTTCCACAAATAATTTTATTCAACTTCTTCTAGATCCAGTGGTATGCTCAATGCCATCCTCCCATCACTGCCCATCACTACACAGCTAGAGGAAAGGAAAGGCTGGGAGAAAAAAAATCTAAAGCAGAATACTGAGTCATTCTACTGTCTTTGTGAAGAAAGACAAACAAATTTGTTGGAGGCTCATATTTGACTTGAAACATCAGAGATGAGGTTTACTCAATTGAAAAATATGGACAATTTTTTAAAAAACCTAAAATGTTCTACTTTGATATATATTTGTGTGCAAACTATCCCCATCGAAGTAAGGAATATTCTGGTAATGAATTATAAATTCATTTATAAATCATATAAGTGAATTGTACTTTATAAATCATAAGTGAATTAAAAATGTCACAAAGAACAATACAATACTTATTCTAACTTTGAAAATGTGTGCACATTTACATTTGGTAGCCAACATAAAATCAACACATTTTAATTTTTACCTAAATTTTTTTTTAAACTAGACCTTTTTTGGTTTGAATTGTTTAATTAGTTTAATCTTCTATTGCTTTGTGAAACCTTTAGCAAAGTGTATTTTATAACTCTATTTCATACTCTAGTCACAGGTCTACAAGAAGCTCTTTATAAAACTAAAATAGATGACATACCACGGTCAATATTTCCAGTGACATTGGCTCTAGATCTGCCTAAATATCCAAAATATTTGAAGGTGTGTGTTGGGAGTGGGTGGTATAGTATGGTTTTTTTGAATAGAACACTTTCAAAAAATGTTTCAGTTTATTGTTCAAGGAGTCAGCTTCCTACTTTTAACACAGTGACTATCAATCTTGTGATATACAGCCCTCCCTTTTTATTGTCTTTTTATGATCTTGAAATAAAGTTATAGATTTTGTAACCTAATAACACACATAATTCAAAAAGGGAAGAAAGAATACTTGAACACTAAATTATAGACTCATCAAAAGAAAAGAATTTGTATTTCAGGAATTCCTTGGAAGTCCAGTGGCTAACTTCAAGCTTTCACTACCAAGAGTTGACTTTGATCCCTGGTCAGGGAACTAAACTCCAACAAACTGCATGGCGCAGCAAAAAAAGAAAGAAAGAAAGACTGTATTTCAACATGTAAGGGCTTAGGAACTAGCACACCAAAAGACATGTTGAAATTGTTAGATGTTTGCACCTATGTGAAATGAATTAGATAAGATTTTGATAAGCAGAGTGAGATGAACTCACTTTGTGTAGCTATAAGAAAATGAAAGAGGACAAATATGCATGGATGCTAGGGAAAAAAAATGTT
This sequence comes from Moschus berezovskii, assembly GCF_049115385.1. NCBI lineage: Eukaryota > Metazoa > Chordata > Mammalia > Artiodactyla > Moschidae > Moschus > Moschus berezovskii. Next base: position 73,790,045 of record NC_142469.1, on the reverse strand, counting down.
TTACAAAGAAGTATGTTAAGTGGAATAATGCCCCCATCTTACCCCAAGATTCCACATCTTCCCTGGAACATGTAAATATATATATATATTAAGGCATATGGCCCAGAAATTAAGGTGGATAACAGATTTCTAATAGGCAGATTATCCTGGATCGTTTGGGTAACATGAGGGCCCTTAAAAATAGAACAGAGAGTTAAAGTCAGAAGAGATGTGGAGACAAAATCAAGGTCAAAATGATGTGATATGAGAAGGACAGGGCTAACCTTCACTAGCTGTGAAGACGGAGAAGTAAAGGAGTGCCGGCAACCTTTAAAAGCTGGAAAAAGGAAGGAAATGATTCACCACTGCAGCCTCCAGAAAACACCGCCATCCTGTCAAAAACCTGAATTTAGCCCAGAGAGAACTGTGTCAGACGTCTAAGGTATAGAGCCATAAGATAAGCAATCTTTTCTTGTTTCAAGCCACTAAGTTTGTGGTAATTTGTTACAACAGCAATAGAAAATTATGTAATGCAACAAGTAAACATGCCAATCTTATATGAGAAAGGCGGACATAACCTTAATTGAAATAAGGATGATAAATAAAGACAAATTACAAACTTTTATAAGGGAGAAGAAAAAGGGGGATATGATACTCTCACAAAGAAGCTATGCTTTATAAATATAGAGTCAAAATAATTTTTTATATTATAGCATGGGATGATACACAGGTATCAGAAAATACACCTCACTTCCTGGTAGCCTACTACCTGTCAAGGCATATATTAGACTCTGGTACTTAAAATTTGAAGTATATCCCTCTAAAGGTTTGGGGAAATAAAGGATGAATTGGGAAGAAGTAAACAATAAAACTTTATGAAACAAGAGTCTATAGAGAAGCTGTCCATCTGTCCTCCAGGGACAGTATCAAAGTCTGAATAACAACCAAAAATTATATAAATAATTTTGTTGTGCTTTTCTTCAATAAATGTCTTACTATTAGATGATAGAATAATTTAAAATATGTAGATTGTAAATGTTATGGGCTAAACTTTGTTCCCTCAAACACAATTTTTTGACCTGTATGGTTATAATTTTCATCAAATTTGGAAAAAAAATTTAGCCATTACTTCTTTAAATATTTTTTCTGCCTCTCGCCCTCTGGAGACTTCAAATATGTGTACATTAGGCCACTTGAAATTGTCCCAGAGCTAGATGATGCACCATTTGTTTTCCTGTAAAGTCTTTTCACTACTTTTTTCATTTTTGATGTTATATTCCTGTAGCTATAGATTCAATAATCTTTTCCTCTGCAGTGCTTAGTCTCCTGTTAATACCATTTAGTAAAATATATATATTTTAAATCTCTGACTTTGTAGTTTTCATTCTTAGAAATTCTATTTGGTTCTCTGTTATATCTTCCAATGTTCTTACTATTACCTTCAATCTTGGGCTTCCCAGGTGGTGCAGTGGTAAAGAATCTGCCCACCAACACAGGAGACACAAAAGATGCAGGTTCAATCCTTGGGTCAGGAAGATTCCCTGGAGTAGGAAACGGCAACCAACTACAGTATTCTTGCCTGAAAAATTCCATGGACAGAGGAGCCTGGTTGGCTACAGTTTCCATGGGGTCACAAAGAGTTGGACATGACTGAGCCACTGAGCACACAAATACATGTTCAATCTTTCTCCTAGCTACTTTAACATATAGAGTTACAAGTATTTATATAGAGTTAAAGGATTTAAATATCCATGACTGCTAATTATAACATATTTATCTTTTCCCACTGATATTTTGATTGGCTGATTTTTCCCATTATGATGGGTTGTGTTTCTTCCATTCTTTTTGTGTCTATAAAAATTTTATTAGACATCGGGTAATAAAAATTTTACCTCGTACAGTGTTGGATATTTTGTATTATAAAAATATTTTAAGATTTTTCTGAGATAATGTAATCTGATCCTTTCGAGTCTAGCTTTTAAGATTTGTTTATGTAAGACTATAGTCATGTGTATTTTAGTTAAATATTCCCAGTGCCGTGACTAGATCCTACTACCCAAGGCCCTGTGAATTGTGTAGTTTTCTAGCTTGGCTGATATGTACAATCATTATTTCCCATTCTTAGTGTTCTCTTTTATTATTTTAGGTATTCTTTTCTCCTCAGTTACTATTAAGGTTGTTTTCTAAAATGCATGTGCTGATCAGTACTTTGCTGACTGTAAGTGGGTGATTCTCAGTGGTTGTCCAGAATTTTATTTTCATGTAGCTATCTCTTTTTTGGTATTCTACCTGCCATGTGAACTTCAATTACTTTCTTCTTAAATTCTTGGGGCTTTCCCGATAGCCCAGGTAGTAAAGAATCCGCCTGCAATGCTGGAGACCTGGTTTCTATCCCTGGGTTGGGAAGATCTTAGGTTACACACTCCAGTATTCTGGCCTGAATTCCATGGACTATATAGTCCATGGGGTCGCAAATAGTCAGACATGACTGAGTGACTTTCACTTTCTTTTCTCGGATTCTTAGCTCAGCTTCCTCAAATTAGGAAGTACACTGATCTCCGCCTGAGTTTACCCTCCATATGATCTGGACATTCTCTCAAGTTTGGCACAATCAGAGGGCTCACCTCATTACTTTCCTGTCTGCCAGAGATCAGCTTTTTCTTTGTATTTGAGGGCAATGTCTTGAAAACTGTCCTTTCCTAATGTGTCAAGAGTTTTAGTTGTTTTGGATTGAAGGGCAGATTTTATTTTTCTTTTTCTAACTTGTCCACAAGTAAAGTCAAAAGTGTCTTTTAAACTACATCTATATCTATCTATATGGATTTTTCACATATTCAGCTTTAAAATTGGAGTTTAAATTCATGAGTCTAATCTATTTAAATTCATCATTATTGCTCATATGCATGAATGTTTCACCAACCTTAATTTATTTTTGTTTAGTTTCTTTTTCATGCTTTCTCTCTTTAACAAAAAGTTTTCCTAAAGAAGACAAGAAATTAAAAAATTCTTAAAATTCTTTACTTCTCCTTCACAGCAATTCAGTTCAGTTTGGTCCCTCAGTCCTGTCCAACTGTTTGTGACCCCCTGGACTGCAGCATGCCAGGCCTCCCTGTCCATGACCAACTCCTGGAGCTTACTCAAACTTCTGTCCATTGAGTCGGTGTTGCTATCCAACCATCTCATCCTCTGTTGTCCCCTCCTCCTCCCACCTTCAATCTTTCCCAGCTTCAGAGTTTTTTCAAGTGAGTCAGTTCTTCACATCAGGTGGCCAAAGTATTGGAGTTTCAGCTTCAGAATCAGTCTTTCCAATGAAAGTTCACGACTGATTTCGTTTAGGATGACTGATTTGATCTTGCAGTCCAAGGGACTCTGAAGAGTCTTCTCCAACACCACAGTTCAAAAGCATCAATTCTTCAACACAGCTTTCTTTATAGTCCAACTCTGACATCCACACATGACTACTGGAAAAACCATAGCTTTGACCAGACGGACTTTTGTTGACAAAGTAATATCTCTGCTTTTTAATATGCTGTCTAAGTTGGTCATAACTTTTCTTCCAAGGAGTAAGCGTCTTTTAATTTCATGAGTGCAGTCACCATCTGCAGTGATTTTGGAGCCCAAAAAAATAAAGTCTGACACTGTTTCCACTGTTTCCTCATCTATTTGCCATGAAGTGATGGAACCAGATGCCATGATCTTAGTTTTCTGAATGTTGAGCTTTAAGACAACTTTTTCACTCTCCTCTTTCACTTTCATCAAGAGGCTCTTTAGTTCATCTTTGCTTTCTGCCATAAGGGTGGTGTCATCTGCATATCTGAGATTATTGATATTTCTTCCAGCAATTTTGATTCTAGCTTGTGCTTCATCCAGCCCAGCATTTCACATGATGTACTCTGAATATAATTTAAATAAGCAGGTGACAATATACAGCCTTGACATATTCTTTTCCTCACAACAGTTCACATCATGTAATTTTTTTCAAGATTTTTTATTCTGGATTATTGTGGATGTATTTATGGTTATCTGTAATCCAGAAATTCCTTTTGTTATATCTGTGCTCCTCAAGTGTCCTGCTATATTGTTCTGTGAGCTCTTTTTCACCAGAGCTAGTTCCTAAGATTTGCTGCCCGTTAAAATCACCTGTGGATTTTTAAAACTCCCAAAGTTGAGTCCCACTTCATAGCAATTAGATCAGCATTCTAGGAAAGGGAACCACATGTTACTATGCTTTAACATCTCCAGGTGATTTCAACATGCAACAAATTTGGGAACCACTGTTCTAGAAGTATCATCCATGCTATCAAGTATTGTACTGCCCAATGTGCCAGCTCAGTGAGTTCGGTGGTACATGTTAGATGGGGTTGGTGACTCCTAAGATGAAGAGCTCCAAATCCCAGAAAAATCTCTCCTGAACTGTACATGGAACAACAGACTGGTTCCAAATAGGAAAAGGTGTACGTCAAGGTTGTATATTGTCACCTTGCTTATTTAACTTATATGCAGAGTACATCATGAGGAACGCTGGGCTGGAAGAAGCACAAGCTGGAATCAAGATTTCCAGGAGAAATGTCAATAACCTCAGATATGCAGATGACACCACCCTTATGGCAGAAAGTGAAGAGGAACTCAAAAGCCTCTTGATGAAAGTGAAAGAGGAGCGTGAAAAGGTTGGCTTGAAGCTCAACATTCAGAAAACAAAGATCATGCATGGCATCTGGTCCCATCACTTCATGGGAAATAGATGGAAAAACAGTGGAAACAGTGTCAGACTTTATTTTTGGGGGCTCCAAAATCACTGCAGATGCTGATTGCAGCCATGAAATTAAAAGACGCTTGCTCCTTGGAAGGAAAGTTATGACCAACCTTGATAGTATATTAAAAAGCAGAGACATTACTTTGCCAACCAAGGTCCGTCTAGTCAAGGCAATGGTTTTTCCCGTGGTCATGTATGGATGTGAGAGTTGGACTGTGAAGAAAGCTGATCGCCAAAGAATTGATGCTTTTGAACTGTGGTGTTAGAGAAGACTCTTGAGAGTCCCTTATACTGCAAGGAGATCCAACCAGTCCATTCTAAAGGAGATCAATCCTGGATGTTCATTAGAGGGACTGATGCTAAAGCTGAAACTGCAATACTTTGGCCACCTCATGCAACAAGTTGACTCACTGGAAAAGACTCTGATGCTGGGAAAGGTTGGGGGCGGGAGGAGAAGGGGACGACGGAGAATGAGATGGCTGGATAGCATCACTGACTCTGTGGACATGAGTTTGAGTGTACTCTGGGAGTTGGTGATGGACAGGGAGGACTGGCGTGCTGTGATTCATGGGGTTGCAGAGAGTCGGACACGACTGAGCGACTGAACTGAATTGAACTGATTCCAAAAAAATCTCAGATCCATGCTTCACCTCTCACCACCCCTGGCAGTATCAGCATTAGAAGGAGATATTCCTTGTATTATAATTCTTTATTACTGAACTGTATAGAGAACCACTTAATCACTGGGCCACACCCTATACTAATAAAATCTGAAGCTGTTGGGGGTGGACCTAGGCATTAGTATTTCTTAAACTTCCATAGATAATTCCATTGTGCAGATAAAAACTGAGTACCACTCTGCCAAGAACTTGGAGAATGGAGTGGCAACACAATTACCTGAAGACGGATTGTCTCCACCTATTTTTCTTAGATTCTTACAAAGAATTAGCTGTTTTGTTTTACAGCTCAAATTTGACCCTTGAGATATTCGGACAAGAGTTCTGAACAGGGATTTGGAGCAGGCATTAATTGCACCAAGATAATGGGGGACAGAGGAGCAAGAACAAAACTGTATGCTATCCCAACACGGGTATTGGAAATTTGCTGAAAGAACAACAGAGAGGAGATAACCCAGATTTCTCTGATAGTGCTCTTCATTTTCCTGTTCTGGTTGCTGAAGGTTGAAAGTAAAAGAGGATTCTAGCAGTTGGGCTAATTTAGTACCTTGGCTGAAATTAGCATCAAAATCAGTATATATTAAAACCATTTCAAAAAATTAAATAAAATAAAAGCTTTGTACATAATGAAAAAACAGAGTTAGGCTCTGGGTTCAGATGAAGTTTTGAACATCTTTTGGGCATGTGAACATCATGCCAGATTTCTTGTTATATAATTCCTTGTTATATAGACCTGCCCTGCACATTGCACGACATCAATCATCTCTGGCTCCTGTTTTTCCCTCCAAATAATTATTATATGTTGTTGTTCAGTTACTATATTGTGTTTGACTCTTTGCAAACCCATGGACTATAGCACAACAGGCTCCTCTGTCCTTCAGTATCTCCTAGAGTTTGCTCAAATTCATGTCCACTAAGTCAGAGACGCTATCTAACCATCTCACCCTCTGCCACCCTCTTCTTCTTTTGCCTTCAATCTTTCCTAGCATCAGGGTCTTTTCCAATGAGTTAGCTCTTTGCACCAGGTGGCCAAAGGACTGGCACTTCAGCTTCAGCGTCAGTCCTTCCAAAGAATATTGAGGGTTGATTTCCTTTAGGACTGACTGGTTTCATCTTGCAGTCCAAGGGACTCTAAAGAGTCTTCTCCAACACCACAGTTCGAAAGCATCAATTCTTTAGCAGTCAGCCTTCTTTATGGTCCAGCTCTCCCATCCATGCATGACTACTGGAAAAACCGTAGTTTTGACTATTATGGATCTTTGTCAGCAAAGTGATGTCTCTGCTTTTTAATACACTGTCTAGGTTTGTCTTAATAATATATTGTCCCAAAATGTGAAGAGTACTACAAGCCCTGAAAAATCTGAACCTTTTCCTAAAAATCACTGGAACATGTTAAGGTTTTTTTTTCTTTTTTTTTAAGAAAGGAAAATACAAAGTTTAACTGAACAGTAGAGAAGTAGACCAGGCTATCAGTTCCTTAAAGGGCATCACTTTGTGCCTTGACTACACCAGGGTTTAGTCGAAAGTATGGCAAACAGTAGACAACAAATAGATAGGTAGACAGATGTATGTTTGGAAATAAAGAGAAATAGACATGGACAGAGACAGAGAGAAGAAAGAAAGAAACAGGAAGACCAGTTGGAGGAGCTAATATAATTAGTTACTTATTAGTCAATAGGTCCTGCAGAATAGTGTGATATAGCCAGAACAAGAATTCTGTAGCCCAGACATAATCCCTGATTTAGGTAATAATTCCTTTTTTTAGTTATTATTATTTTTTCCTCTATGTGGTTCATTCTTGTTTTGTTTTTTTTTGGCCATGCTGTGCGACTTGCAGGATCTCAGTTCCCTGATCAGGAATTGAACCCCAGGCTATGGCAGTAAAAGCCCAAATCCTAACCCTTCAGCCACCAGGGAACTCCCAGTAATTTTTTTTTAAGCACAGAGAAAGCACAGTAATATGAGAGGTCCAAAGACAGAGCTACTAAATTGTTCATTTCTGTGGGATATGCATAGTTTCTAAAACTCATCTATATTTTTTTCATGCCGCAGCATACTCAGGTATATAGTAAAACTTCAACAAATACTTGTTGAATTTATATAAATAAGCAAGACTTTGTCTTATTCACATGATCAAGCTGCTCAAATTTCCGTCACTTGCAGCTTCAACAATGGGTCTATCTGATGTTAGCTGTGATCAAATGAGCAGAGTTTGGTGCACATGTACAACCATTTTTCAATTGTTCTTCTAATTTTATACTTTATAGTTGTGGATTTATGCCAGTTCTTTTTGGAGTGATCATATTTAAAAATACGTACTCACGTAGCATTAATTATCAAAACCAGTAATATATATATTTAAAGGAAAGCTTAGTTTGTGGCAAAAGAATTTGAAGGGTGTTGCTTCCCTGGTGGCTCAGAACGTAAAGTGTCTGCCTGCAATGCAGGAGACCTGGGTTCAATCCCTGGGTTGGGAAGATCCCCTGGAGAAGGAAATGGGAACCCACTCCAGTATTCTTGTCTGGAAAAGTCCATGGATGGAGGAGCCTGGTGGGCTACAGTCCATGGGGTTGCAAAGAGTCGGACACGACTGAGCAACTTCACTGGTTCACTGGTTCATGTGTAAAGGATATACTTTGCTACTGTAGAAGTGAATTGAACAAATGTGGCAGTTTATGAGAGAATAAAATCAATGGGAATGTGGGAGATAAATTAGAAAAAAAAAAGCAAAAGACAAGAAAAGTTAAAGAGAGGAGGTCAGGGATGACAGTGCAAAGAAGAGGAAGCCTTTGACAAATAGAGTGCAAAGAGTTAAGACTAAGTGCAGGATAGAGAAAAGCAGAGTAGATTATAGAGAGCTTAAAAAAGAGAGAAGAACATGAATGAGGAATGGCTTGGTTACTGATTGATTGAGATAACTTTGAACACCTTAGAGAAAGATATAAAGAAGAGGGGGTTAGTGAGGAGAAGAAAAAAATTAAACACAAAATATTTTGCAGCAATACTCACAAGGTATTATTTGTAAGATATGGAAACAACTTGTGTCAATCAACAGGTGAATGGATAAAGAAGTGGTCAATACATACAATGAAATCTTATTCAGCCACGAGAAAGAAGGAATGCTACCATTTGGATCTTGAAGGCATTATGCTAAATAAGTCAGAGAAAAATACTGTATGATCAGTTACATGTAATGTGTGACCTAAAAAAGCTGAACTCATAAAAACAGAGAATTTAATGGTGGTTACCAGGGGTTGGGTTGGGGTAGGAGCAGGACTGGGGAGATGTTGGTGAAAGACCAGGAAAAAAAAAAAAAGCTACAAAATACAGTGAGAAGAAAACAAATAACCAAAGACACTTTAGTAAAATTAAAGTCACTGTGTTAAAGTTATTAAGTGAAACAACAGAACTGAGGTTGTGCTGCAGAGATAATAACTGAACTCAGAAGGAGAAAAATCTTTTAGAGAAGAGAAGTTAAACTGCAATAAAACACAAGAGGAAAACACAAGTGTTTATAAATGTTTCATATCATCTTTCCAATTAGCAAATATGTTTATGATATCTGCAGAAGAAAAAAAAAACAGCTTTCAAGGGTGTCAGAGAAAAAGTATACCTGGGAGGATATTGAAGGCAACCTACCTGTAGGTTGGGCGACAGGTAGGTAGGGCAACTTACCTGTGATCTCAAATCTAACATAGAGAAACTAAATTACAGAAGCAGATGAGAATTAACTGTTGAATATTCAATAATTATGCAAAGTCTTGGACACTGAGACAATCAGAGCACCTGTGGTTGGCAAGACCATAAAAATGACCAGGTAGTTTGTTCCCAGTTCCTCATGTATTAATCTTCCTTTTCAGTCCATCTAATTAACCTCCGATATGCAGATGACACCACCCTTATGGCAGAAAGTGAAGAGGAACTAAAAAGCCTCTTGAGGAAAGTGAAAGAGGAGAGTGAAAAGGTTGGCTTAAAGCTCAACATTCAGAAAACAAAGATCATGGCATCTGGTCCCATCACTTCATGGGAAATAGATGGGGAAACAGTGGAAACAGTGTCAGACTTTATTTTTTTGGGCTCCAAAATCACTTCAGATGCTGATTGCAGCCATGAAATTAAAAGACGCCTACTCCTTGGAAGAAAAGTTATGACCAACCTAGATAGCATATTAAAAAGCAGAGACATTACTTTGCCAACAAACGTCCGTCTAGTCAAGGCTATGGTTTTTCCCGTGGTCATGTATGGATGTGAGAGTTGGACTGTGAAGAAAGCTGATCGCCAAAGAATTGATGCTTTTGAACTGTGGTGTTGGAGAAGACTCTTGAGAGTCCCTTGGACTGCAAGGAGATCCATCCAGTCCATTCTAAAGGAGATCAATCCTGGGTGTTCATTGGAAGGACTGATGCTAAAGCTGAAACTCCAATACTTTGGCCACCTCATGTGACGAGTTGACTCACTGGAAAAGATTCTGATGCTGGGAGTAATTGGGGGTGGGAGGAGACAGGGACAACAGAGAATGAGATGGCTGGATGGCATCAACAACTCGATGGACATGAGTTTGAGTGAACTCCGGGAGTTGGTGATGGACAGGGAGGCCTGGCGTGCTGTGATTCATGGGGTCGCAAAGAGTCGACACGACTGAGCAACTGAACTGAACTGAAATTAACCTCCCATGTTCTTTGCCTTCTCAAGGCCTTATCTCTCTTCCCCAGGGTCTGCCATTGGATAAGCATGGAAAATTGCCATTAAAATGTTAGTTGATAATAGATTAAGGTGTTTTGCATTTAAACAGAAAACACTTGTACAAATCCTTTTAGACAAGTAGAAGAAGACAGGTAGCACTGGTTATTTAAAAAATGACTGAGAGAAGTCCGAGACGTCAAGACTGCTGGTCTCCCCTAGGCTCTTAGATACACATTTTTTGGCATGTATTCTATTAAAAAATATACATATGCCATGCCCTCCCAAAGAAATATTTTATATCCCCAAAGTCTAAAGGAAATTAAAGAAATTTGAATTAAACTTAATATTCATTGTTCTTCATGCCCACATTTGCCTTGATGGAATTGTAAATAGTGGGGAAAATTTTAACAAAATGGGCAGGATTTTAGGCAACAGAAGGAAAAAATGACTTAAAAAGAGAAATGTGGTAGTACACATTAATGTGGACGGTGAAAAATCTACATTTTCCAAGTTAATAGTGCTTTAAAAATTAAATGATTTTGGAGGCTAAGATAGCAGTCAAAGTGGGTAATATGGAATATAATTGGAATAAAGGAGTAAAAAGCATAGGTAGCAGAAAAGCATATAGGATAGTATAACCATATAATGATATATATTTCTTAATAACTTATGGCAAATCTTGATAAATTGTAAAATATTTCTTCTGCCCCATTGTCTTTTTATATACATTGTGTCCCTTATCTATTCATAGCAGCAGATGAGCTTGTTCTCATCATAAGATTAACTTACTGTGAATACAATCTGAACAGAGAAGTCTTTCTGAAGAAAGCTGTTGTATTCTTTATTGACAGATACTCTCTCACACACACAGTGCATACACAGATCTCTGATAATATTTTACATCCCATTTTGTGAAAATAAAGTATTTTATAAACACTAATTAAATAGAAGCTCCTATTAACAACATCTAAAAGAAAAGAATACAGTGAACTTACCAGTTCCATAGAATGAAAACCACAATTACAGAAATTTAATCAAATTGATTACATGGATCACAGCTTTGTCTAACTCAATGAAACTATAAGCCATGCCATGTAGGGCCACCCAAGACAGATGGGTCATGGTGGAGAGTTCTGACAAAACATGGTCCACTGGAGGAGGAATGGCAAGCCACTTCAGTATTCTTGCCTTGAACAGTACGGCAACAGAGAACAGAGAACCCCATAAACAGTACGAAGAAGCAAAAAGGTATGATATTAAAGATGAACTCCCCAGATCAGTAGGTGCCCACAATGCTACTGGAGAACAGTAGAGAAATAGCCCCACAAAGAATAAAGAGGCTGAGCCAAAGCAAAAACAATGCCAAGTTGTGGATGTGACTGGTGATGAAAGTCCGATGGTGTAAGAACAATATTGCATAGGAACCTGGAATGTTAGGTCCGTGAAACAAGGTAAATTAAAAGTGGTCAAAAAGGAGATGGCAAGAGTGAATGTTGATATTTTAGGAATCAGTGAGCTAAAATGAACCAGAATGGGAGAATTTAATTCAGATGACCATTTTATCTACTACTGTGGGCAAGAATCCCTTAGAAGAAATGGAGTAGCCCTCATAGTCAACAAAAGAGACTGAAATGCAATACTTGTCTCAAAAACGACAGAATGATCTTTGTTCATTTCCAAGGAAAACCATTCAATATCACAGTAATCCAAGTCTATGCCCCAACCACTAATGCTGAAGAAGCTGAAGCTGAATAGTCCTATGAAGACCTACAAGACCTTCGAGAACTAACACCAAAAAAGAAGTCCTTTTCATCATAGGGAACTGGAATGCAAAAGTAGGAAGTCAAGAGATATCTGGAGTAACAGGCAAATTTGGCCTTAGAGTACAAAATGAAGCAGGGCAAAGGCAAAACAGAGTTTTGCCAAGAGAACACACTAGTCATAGCAAACACCCTCTTCTAACAACACAAGAGATGACTCTACACATGGACATCAGCAGATGGTCAATATTGAAATCAGATTAATTATACCCTTTGCAGTTGAAGATGAAGATGCTCTACACAGTCAGCAAAAACAAGACCAGGAGCTAACTGTGGCTCAGATCATGAACTCCTTATTGCCAAATTCAGACTTAAATTGAAGAAAGTAGGGAAAACCACTAGGTCATTCACGTAAATCAAATCAAATCCCTTATGATTTTACAGTAGAAGTCACAAATAAATTCAAGGGACTAGATCTGATAGACAAAGTGCATTAAGAACTATAGATGGAGTTTCATAGCATTGTATAGGAGGCAGTGATCAAAACCATCCCAAAGAAAACGAAATGCAAAAAGCAAAACAGTTGTCTGAAAGATATATCCATCTGAATGCAGAGTTCCAAATTATAGCAAGGAGAGATAAGAAAGCCTTCCTCAGTGATCAATGCAAAGAAATGGAGGAAAATAGCAAAATGGGAAAAACTAGAAATCTCTTCAAGAAAGTTAGAGATACCACGGGCACATTTCATGCAAAGATGGGCACAATAAAGGACAGAAATTGTATGGACCAAACAGAAGCAGAAGATATTAAGAAGAGGTGGCAAGAATACACAGAAGAACTTTACAAAAAAGATCTTTATGACCCAGATAACCATGATGGTGTGATCACCCACCTAGAGCCAGACATCCACTTGAGTGCAAAGTCAAGTGGACCTTAGGAATCATCACTATTACAAAGCTAGTGGGGGTGAAGGAATTCTAGTTGAGCTATTTCAAATCCTAAAAGATAATGCTGTGAAAGTGCTACTACTCAATATGCTAGCAAATTTTGAAATGTCAGCAGTGGCCACAGGACTGGAAAAGGTCAGTGTTCATTCCAATCCCAAAGAAAGGCAATGCCAAAGAATGCTCAAACTACCGCACAATTGCACTCATCTCACACGCTAGCAAAGTAATGCTCAAAATTCTCCAAGCCAGGCTTGAACAGTATGTGAACTGAGAACTTCCAGGTGTTCAAGCTGGATTTAGAAAAGACAGAGGAACCAGAGACCAAGTTGCCAACATCCGCTGGTTCATAGGAAAAGCAAAGAATTCCCAAACAACATCTACTTCTGCTTCATTGACTGGGCTAAACTCTTTGACTGTGTGGATCACAACAAACTGTGGAAAATTCTTCAAGAAATGGGAATATCAGATCACCTTACCTGCCTCCTGAGAAATCTGTATGCAGGTCAGGAAGCAAGTTAGAACCGGACATGGAACAACAGACTAGTTCTAAATAGGAAAAGGAGTACGCCAAGGTTGTATATTGTCACTTTGCTTACTTAACTTATATGCAGAATAAATCATGAGAAAAGTTGGGCTGGATGAAGCACAAGCTGGAATCAAGATTGCCAGGAGAAATATCAATAACCTCAGATATGCAAATGATACCACCCTTAAGGCAGAAAGTGATGAAGAACTAAAGAGCCTCTTGATGAGGGTGAAAGAGGAGAGTGAAAAAGCTGGCTTAAAACTCAACATTCAGAAAACTAAGATCATGGCATCTGGTCCCATCACTTCTTGGCAAATAGATGATTAAACAAAGGAAACAGTGAGAGACTATTTTCTTGGGCTCCAAAATCACTGCAGATGGTGATTGTAGCCATGAAATTGAAAGACATTTGCTCCTTGGAAGAAAAGCTATGAGAAACCTAGACAGCATATTAAAAAGCAGAGACATTACTTTGCCAACAAAGGTCTCTCTAGTCAAAGCTATGGTTTTTCCAGTAGTCACGTACGGATGTGAAAGTTGGACTGTAAAGAAAGTTGAGCGCCAAAGAATTGATGGTTTTGAACTGTGGTGTTGGAGAAGACCCTTGAGAGTCCCTTGGACTGCAAGGAGATCCAACATGTCAATCCTAAAGGAAATCAGTCCCAAATATTCATTGGAAAGACTAATGCTAAAGCTGAAACTCCAATACTTTGGCCACCTTATGCGACGAGTTGACTCACTGGAAAAGACTGATGCTAGGAAAGGTTGGGGGCGGGAGGAGAAGGGGACACCAAAGGATGAGGTGGTTTTATGGCATCACCGACTCAATATACATGAGTTTCAGCAGGCTCCGGGAGTTGGTGATGGACAGGGAGGTCTGGCATCCTACAGTCCATGGGATTGCAAAGAGTCAGACAGGACTGAGCAACTGAACTGAACTGAACTGAACCAGTCCTGCAATTATTGGACAGACATGCAGAGCACTAATTCAAGAGAAGTGTTGTGACCTCCAGATATCTATTCTCTTCATGGTTCTGGGAAATCTATTACAAACCTCTCTTATCACCTATCTGATCAAAAATAAGCTGTATTTACATAATTATTTAGTAGTGTTTTGAATCAAACTATCATTTTGTAAAGATATTTATGAAGTTCAGTTCAATTCAGTCACTCAGTCATGTCCAACTCTTTGCGACCTTATGAACTGCAGCATGCCAGGCCTCCTTGTCTATCACCAACTCCTGGAGTTTACGCAAACTCATGTCCATTGAGTCAGTGATGCCATCCAACCATCTCATCCTCTGTCGTCCCCTTGTCCTCCAGCCTTCAATCTTTCCCAACATCAGAGTCTTTTCAAATGAGTCAGTTCTTCCAATCTGGTGGCCAAAATATTGAAGTTTCAGCTTCAACATCAGTCCTTCCAATGAACACCCAGGACTGATCTCCTTTAGAACGGACTGGTTGGATCTCCTTGCAGTCCAAGGGACTCTCAAGAGTCTTCTCCAACACCACAGTTCAAAAGCATCAATTCTTCGATGCTCAGCTTTCTTTATAGTCCAACTCTCACATCCACACATGACTACTGGAAAAACCAAAGCCTTGACTAGATGGACCTTTGAAGGCAAAGTAATGCCTCTGCTTTTTAATGTGCTATCTAGGTTGGTCATAACTTTCCTTCAAAGGAGTAAGCATCTTTTAGTTTCATAACTATAATCACCAACTGCAGTGATTCTGGAGCCCAAGAAAATAAAGTCTGACACTTTTTCCACTGTTTCCCCATCTATTTGCCATGAAGGGGATGGGACTGGATGCCGTGATTTTAGTTTTCTGTATGTTGAGCTTTAAGCCAACTTTTTCACTCTCCTCTTTCACCTTCATCAAGAGGCTTTTTAGTTGTTCTTTACTTTCTGCCGTAAGTGTGGTGTCATTTGTATATCTGTGGTTATTGATATTTCTCCTGGCAATCTTGATTCCAGTTTGTGCTTCTTCCAGCCCAGTGTTTCTCATGGTGTACTCTGCATATAAGTTAAATAAGCAGGGTGTCAATATACAGCCTTGACGTACTCCTTTTCCTATTTGGAACCAGTCTGTTGTTCCATGTCCAGTTCTAACAGTTGCTTCTTAACCTGCATACAGGTTTCTCAAGAGGCAGGTCAGGTGGTCTGGTATCCCCATCTCTTGAAGAATTTTCCACAGTTTATTGTGATCCACACAGTCAAAGGCTTTGGCATAGTCAATGAAGCAGAAATAGATGTTTTTCTGGAACTCTCTTACTGTTTGGATGATCCAGCGAATGTTGGCAATTTGATCTCTGGTTATTTATGAAGAGGTAATAAAGGAAATAGCAACCCACTCCAATACTATTGCCTGGAAAATCCCATGGATGGAGAAGCATGGTAGGCTACAGTCCGTGGGGTTGCAAAGAGTCAGACACGACTGAGCAACTTCACTTTACTTCACTTAATCTTATATACTATTCTAAAATGTTGTTTTCAAATGGAGTTTAGGCTATTTTTTTCTGTCTCTAATATTGTTTCAAGCTTTTTTGTTTTTACAGTGCACTGTTTCTGATTCTTCCTTTCTCCTTCTTCCTTTTCAATATTTATTTCCTCTCCTTGATGTAATGTAACATCTTGTAGTGATTTTGTGTTCAGTCCATCTGTTAAAGTCCTGTTTCTATATTTTTCTTCTATTCTCTCAATCTAGTAATTATCTTCTCTGAATCATCTATGTTTTCTTTTCTCAGTATTAGGGGATTCCTAGTATTTGCAAGTAACATTGAAATTGATACTAGATCATAATAAGCCAGGCCCAAAATACAGAAAGAAAAGGACTAGGGAAAGAGGCCAATAGAATAGTAAGTTGACTGGGTCAGTGCGAAGACTTCCATTTTTAAAATTATTTGAAATTTTCACTTATTGGTCTGTTTTTATTTGATAATTTTTCTCTTTGATAGTCACTCAAAAATATATATTTAAAAACGAAAATAAGCTATGTTAAGTAGTTGATAAAGTTTTGGTGCACGCACTATTTTTTTCATTTTTAGAATGTCAGTATCTGAAGAACATCAGAATGTATTCTATTAGTGTAGTATAGCTTGTTGACTTCATCAGTTAGATGTAGGTATTGTCCTCTTGTAATTATTTACAAAAGCAGTTTATGATTTGTCATCTTTCCTGCAAACTTTGGCAATGCCTGCACTTCTAGTCTGGAGAAGGCACTGGCACCCCACCTCAGTACTCTTGCCTGGAAAATCCCATGGGCGGAGAAGCCTGGTAGGCTGCAGTTCATGGGGTCGCGAAGAGTCAGACACGACTGAGCGGCTTCACTCTCACTTTTCACTTTCATGCATTGGAGAAGGAAATAGCAACCCACTCCAGTTTCTTGCCTGGAGAATCCCAGGGACAGGGAGCCTTGTGGGCTGCTGACTCTGTGGTCGCACAGAGTCGGACACGACTGAAGCGACTTAGCAGCAGCAGCAGCACTTCCAGTCAAATCATGTGGTATGATTAAGGTTTGTAGGGCCCTAATAAATAGAATCTCCTTGATTAGGAGTTATCTCACTTGTCTGGAGGATATTGTGTTAGTTTCCCAGGGCTGCTGTAAGAAAGTGCCATAAACTCTGTGACTCAAGACAGTAAAAATGTGTTGTCTCACAGTTGTGAAGACATAAAGTCTGAAATCAAGATGTCAGCAAAGCCGTACTCTCTCTCTGAATGCTTTAGTAGAGGATCTTTCCTTGCCTGGCGGTAGCTGGCAATCCTTGGGTTCCTTGGCTTGTGACAGAATAGCTCTAATCTCTGCCTGTGTTCACATGGCGTTCTTTCTGTGTGTGTGCCTGTGTCTGTTTTTCTCTTTTTGTAAGGAACCCAGGCATTGGATTATGGTCCACTTAAATCCAGTATCACCTCATCTTAGTTTGATTACTTATGCAAAGATCCTATTTCCAAGTAAGGGTTAAGACTTCCACACATATTCTTTGTTGACACAGTTCCCTCCATACCAGATGCCTTTCCTCATGTTTTCCCCATGTGAAATCACATTGATGAATTATCTAATATGATGCGATATATATTGGAGATGTTTAATTCACTTTATTTGATTTTAATTTCTACACATAAAATGCTGTTTACTGTTAGTTAAATTGGTGGTATGGGTCTTAAGAAGAAAATTGCCAATGAGAAAGGATTTTCTGTTCTCATCTGTGCAAACAGGTTGAAATACAAGTTTTGGTAATGACATGTTATTGGATATTTTATATGTTGGTCAAGTAATATTTTTGCTTTCATTTTCAATACATTCTTTAGAAACACAAAATCCTTTTAAAAATAAATCAAACTGTGCTAAAATATCCAGGAGTAAACTGAGAAACTGTCTTCATACAAAATAAACTAGGACTACTTTAAAACAAAGTAATGTGACTCAGGCTTCACTTGAATGGAGAGCAGATGTAAGGTCTGAATATTCAATAACTACTGAGCAGAAAGAGTGAACCTCTATTTTTTGTTTGTTACAGTTAATTATACTAATTAAAATTAGAACTTCCACCATTAAAATTACCCGCAGCTGTATGGTTCTTGCTGCTATTGTTGGTATACACTGAAAATATTCCAACAGAGGGCACCAGGAATTGTTTGTGATTAACATACCCACACATTCTTGTCACTTTGGAAAGATTGCAGACAGCATAACTAATAAAGTTATTGTGTTCCTGTGAAAGAATAATAGCATGTTTGAAGAGAGTGTATTAACCCTGTTGTAAAGTATTGATTGCACTCTGTATTAAAGGAAATGAAATAACAAAGATAAAGTGTTTTTAATTCTTACCCTGTTTGCTCTTGCTTGTTTTATTCCATTTCAATTTACACCTATATTCAAGAACACAAAAAAATGTATCACCCTCCTCAAAGGCAGTTTTATTTTTCCTACACATTTTTGTAACAATTTGATGCTTTAAAGAACCAATGTATAATATAGCTTAAAAAGTGATGAATAAGAAACATTGTCCAACCTCAAAAACTGTGAACTCAATTTGCTATGTTTACTATTATAAATAAAAAAAAAAAAAGAGGAAGGAGGATGGAAGAGAGGGCGAGGAAAGACAGGGATAAGAGAGAAAAAGAAGAGTTTTGTTATTTTGTTTTCCTTCTTTGTTGACCTTCTGAAATTTCTATTTACTGGATAATAGTATTAATAACAGGTTATATCCTGGCTGTAAACTCCTAGAGAATATAATAATAAGCAAACAATCAGTATTTCTGAAATCCCAAGCTTGAAATTAGAAAATTTTAATATCAGACTGATCATTATTAAGGCCATTAATGCCAACAGTATGTTCACAAACATCAATAGTCATCCAGACCAACAACCTCTATACATGATGAACAAATTCTTTGAGAGGAGGATAGTGTGAGACACAGAAATTATGGAAATTATTTGAATATTTGGCTATTTTGTGATTGCTGAAAACAAGAAAGGGAATTACTGAAATTTTAGACTACAGAATTTATATTTACAACATTGCTGCTACTCCTTTTTCATATTACTTACCTACAATAAAGTTATGCCTGAACATAAGTAATATTTACATATTGATTGCTTCTCTATTCATTGTGGTGTAACAAATCTTCAGAGTATAGCTCATGAATATTGATGTATGAAAATAAATTGGATTCCAAATAAATTTTTTTAAATGTTCGAAGTTTAAAATTTGAAATTTTTTTTGATGAAAAAAAATCAGAACAAGACAAATCTCCATGATCCTGAGTGGCAGCTGATGGCCATTTCAGGCATTATTTATTAGATATGATCCAATACTTAAAAATCAGATCAAATTCTCTTTTATTGTTAATGGATATCATTGACATCATCCTTGTGTGGTGATCTAGTAAATATAAAATCAGTCACCTTTTTGAACAACTTCTTTTAAGAGCAGAGCTCTCCTATTGCATTCCCGTCTCTCTTCCTCTCTTTCTTTCTGAGATGTATCTGTAAAGACATTTGGCATCTCATCAGCAAAAATAGCAGTTGGAGAAAGGGCTTCCTACGTATTCTGTCAGGGGAACTGCAAGGTTAGGTGGGGTTGTAACAGACATAAAGGATTTACTGACATAACACAGATTGCATGCTTTCATTCTGTTATTTGCGCCTTTCTCTTTTAATGGAAATGAAAACAATTATAGAGCAGAAAAGATAAAGCTCTCCTCTGAGAGTACTGTATTATAGTCCATAAAGAGGTATAAACTGACAAATACACATGTAAGGTAGGTATTTACACATCAGATGACACTAGTTAAACTTAATTGCTATTTTCAAATTTTGTAGGAAACAGCTGTGAAAATCAACCCAAGCCAGCAAATCAATAATAGTCTATATAAGTCAAGGAAGTTTTTATTACTATTTTTTATTTCAACTCACATGCTTTCTGAAACTGCTATCAATTATCTGGCATTCTGATATTTCAAACGTTGTTAGTAAATAGTTTCTTTCATAAATCTCCCACAATTTGGACTTTCAAAAAGATATTGGGCTTCCTTGGTGGCACAGTGTATAAGAATCCACCCGCCAGTGCAGGGAACACTGGTTCGATCCCTGGTCAGGGAAGATTCTACGCGCAACTCAACAGACAACTAAAGCCCATTAGCCACAACTACTGAAGTCTGTGTGCCTAGAACTTATGCTTCGCAACAAACAGAAGCCACCACAGTGAGAAGCCTGTGCACTGCAGCTAGAGAGAAGCTCCCGCTCCCCGCAACTAGGGAAAGCCCGCACACAGCAACAAAGACCTAGCACAACCAATAAATAAATAATAAAAATAAAATTTAAAAAATTTCTCGTTAGACGAAATTCCTTGAATCTAGCCCTGAAGATTTCCTTTATCGTGTGCTGAGAGTTCTTCAGTGTGTAAACCCCATCCCACGTGCTGTGGTACTATATCAATCAAAAATTGTTCAGCACAGTCTTTGGGACTCTGTGGGAGAGAGTGAGGGTGGGATGATTTGGGAGAATGGCATTGAAACACGTATGTTGTCATATGTGAAACGAATCACTAGTTCAGGGTCGACGCATGTTATAGGATGCTCGGGGCTGGCGTGCGGGGATGACCCAGAGGGAGGATAAAGGGAGGAGGGAGGTGGGAGGGCGGTTCAGGAGGGGGAACTTATGTAAACCCGGGGCAAATTCATGTCAATATGTGGCAAAACCAACCAATATAATATTGTAAAATAATTTGCCTCCAATAAAAAATAAATTAATTACTTAAAAAAATAAATAAAAATAGTCCACAAAAAAGAAAAAAAATTGTTCAGCAAATTGAGTCTCAAATCTCAATCTAAAAATGAAAATAGAACTGTAAAAACATTCTTGATAGGGCTGTGTTTAATATATGGGATACAAACATTATGAAACTGACTCTGTTTGATTCATACTTAATGAAAGAATCATATAGAAATATGGAAGTGGCCTCATCTGTCAAATTCACCATTCATTTTAAAGTAACATTTTTAACTTTAAAATTGAATCATATTTCTTGCAGTAATTTTAGGAAACAGATTTCATTAAAGCGCCATAGATTGAACTCTTGTGTTTACTTCCACTCCCTCTAGAAATGAAAGGAATGGAAGTCATGGAATGTAATGCTAATAAACGAATTAACCTGCAAGGACAAACAGAATTAGAAATAAGACAATAGCAAGTCAAAGATGGGGACACATTTTTGAAAATAAAAAGCAGGTGAGAATAATCAAATTGGCAGAGCTAAATGAAGATGAAGTCTAGACCTGCAAAGGAGAATTTTGAAGATTAGCTAGCAGATTCACTCCCTCAGAATCCCAGAAAGTCTTAGGACAGAAGCTCTCAGGACTGGTTCAGGCAGAGGTGTGCCTTGGATCCATGGACCCTCAGATCAGCTTCCCCACTCCAGCAGAGGGCCTGAGGTTTAATCAGGGATATTGAGGCATTGTACTCACAAAAGAAATAGATTAAATGAAAGACTAAATGCTGAATATAGGCATAGCTCATTTTATTGCACTCTGCATTATTGTGCTTCATAGATAGTGAGGTGTTTTATTCCTTTCTGTTTTTTAACAAATTGCATGTTTGTGGCAATCCTGTGTCAAAGCAAGTTCATAGGCATCATTTTCCCAACACTTATTTACTCACATCTTTGTGCATATTTTGGTAATTCTCACAATATTTCAAGCTTTTTCATTATTATTATATTTGTTATGGTAACAGGGATCTTTGATGTTATTATTGTAATTGCTTCTGGGGTACCACCAACTGCACCCGTCTGTGCTTGTGCTAAGTCCAACTCCATGGACTGTAGCCCGCCAGGCTCCTCTGTCCATGGGATATTCCAGGCGAGAATATTGGAATGGGTTGCATTTCCTTCTCCAGGGGATCTTCTCAACCCAGGGATTGAACCCATGTCTCGTATGTTTCCTGCCTTAACAAGCGGGTTCTTTGCCACTAGTGAACAACAAACAACTGATAAATGTATCTGTCCTGACTGCTTCCAGAACCAGCTGTCGCCTCATCACTCTTTCTTCTAGGGTCTCCCTATTGCCGAAGACAAACAATAGTGAAATTAAATCTTTCATGACCCTAAAATAGCCTCTTAAATGTTCAAGTGAACATTTTAAACCTTAAGCTAAAAATGATTAAGCTTAGTGAGGAAGGCATGTTAAAGCCAAGGTAGGCTGAACAAGGTATGCATTTTGTGCCAAGCAATTAGCCAAGTTGTGAATGCAAAGAATAAGGTCTTGAAGTAAATGAGAAGTGCTACTCCAGTGAACACACAGATGATCAGAAAGTGAAACAGCCTTATCTCACCAGCCACAACATTACCTTAAACCAAAACGTCATCCAGAGCAAGTTCCTGACTCTTTTCAATTCTGTGAAGACTGGGAGAGGGAGGAAGCTGTGGAAGAAAAGTTTGAAGCTAGCACAGGTTGATTCATGAGGTTTAAGGAAAGGAGACATCTCCATAAAAGTGCCAGGTCAAGCAGCAGGTACTAATGCAGAAACTACAGCAAGTTATTCAGAGAATCTACTTAAGATAATAAAGGTGGCTATACTAATGAACAGATTTTCAGTGTATATTAAATAGCTTTCTCTTGGAAAAAAAGGATGCCAGCTAGGACTTCTATAGCTAGAGAAGAGAAGTCAGTGTCCGGCTTCAAAGGTTCAAAAGACAGGTTGATTCTCTTGTTGGGGGAGTGATATAGTTAACTTTTAAGTTGAATCCAATGCTCATTTACAGTTTCAGAAATCCCAGAGCCCTTAAAGGATTATGTTCAGTCTAATCTGCCTGTGCTCGATAAATGGAACAGCAAAGCCTAGATGACAGTACTTCTGTTGACAACACGATTTACTGAATATCTTAAGCTCACTGTTGAAATCTACTGCTCAGAAATAAAGATTTCTTTCAAAATATTACTGCTGATTGACATTGCACCTGGTCACCCAAGATCTCTGATGGAGATGTACAAGGAGATTCATGTTGTAGTCATTCTTGCTAATACATCTATCCTGCAGCCTAGGAATCAAGGAGTAATTTCAACTTCCAAGTCTTATTATTTAAGAAATACATTTCTCAAGGTTATAACTGTCATAGATAGTGATTCTTCTGATGGATTTAGGCAAAATAAGTTGAAAATTATCAGGAAAGGATTCACCATTCTAGACAGCTTTGTATTTCAAGAGAAGGGCTTTGTGCTGCATCAGATTTTTTAAAGATAATATTCATTTGAGGGAAGAAAGGACAAATAAGAGGGAAGCAGGGAAGAAAGGAGGAAAGGAATAAGGGACAGAGAGAAGGAAAGAAGGAAGAAAGGAAGAGAAAGACCTAACATAAGCAAAAATGCCTATCTTTTTGCATTAATAACGACTTCAGAATTCCATATATAGAAAACACAAAATGTTTTCTTTCATCATCAAAAAAGGAAATATAAATATTCTGGGTATATATGAGATATGGTACTAAGTGAAGTGAAATGGACCAGTACAGTAAACAATTACATAATTCACAGAGCAAGGTGGCAGAGCACCAAGGGCCATCTACCAAAAACTTTGAAAATAGTTGGATTATAGCAGATAATCATGGGACTCTTAACAGTTAGTATACAGTGCCAGGCATCACTTTTTGAGATGTGTTGATAAAATGAAATTTCTACATTTAAATAATTTTACCTAGAATTTAGTATTCTATCTCCCATCATGATAAGGAATCATATCTTTTTGCTTGTTGGTTTTCAAATGGATACCCTGATAACATCTAGTGTTCTCCCTGTTTTCTAATAGAAATAATTTCAATTCCACTTTTAATAGCTCACAAAAGAGACTCTGAATTATTAACCCCTGATCAGTTTTTAAACACAGCTGACCTTTAGTTTAATCCAAGTTTATTGAATTTTTACAAAATAAAAATAAAGGAGAAAAGTTGAGAGTCAATATAACAAGAGCAATCCTAAAGGAAATTCACATCTACAATGTCTTTCCTGAAATTCATGGAGAAAGCTATGTATCAAAGTTAAGAAGTTTCAGAATTTTAAAACAGTAATGTCATACATACACCATATATCACATGCCTCTATAGGTAGTCTGTAGAAGCACTATAATCAAATGCTATTGTTGCAGGGAAATGTGTTAACATCCATAAGTGTGTAAAAGAGAGATCGTAAATAACCTCGTGTTCAGCTAGGTTCTGCCATCATGTGAGTTTCAAAGCATCTTTTAGTATTCAGATTATTTTAGATTTCAGATTTGCAGGAAAAGCATGATGGACCTGTGATTCCAATATGCCGAGAAGAAGAAAAGAAAACTGTGGCATTAAACAGGAGAAAAGAGCCTTCAATATGAAAAATAAAGCATATGCACACATTTTAACAGATTCCCATTAAACTTCAAAGCACTGATAAGATAGATATATGGCTGGTAGATTTCAATTACTGTATTTCAATTCATTTTTCTGGAATTTTAACAAAATAGTTGTTCATTTTCTGTGAAATGTAGTTATGGATCATGCAGTCAATGTTGTTTTTAGAGGAAAAAACTCAAGGATTATGAATGATGGTGTGGTAGGCAGAACTATAAAAATTACAATATACATATTTAAGATAGCATACTTAAGTTATACTTTTATATATACTTAAAGATAGCAAATTATGTTCCTATTACATTGGAACTTCATTTTGATACTTTCATTAAATCTGTGTAGAACAACCTTATAGATGAGACTATCACAGTGAAGTCTTTCACGTATAAAATGTAGTACATTGAGCTGAGAGCCAACTGACTTCTGCTTTCTTTTTAATGCGAGAAAACAAGAAAGCAGGAAAGGAATAAGAGAAGAAAGGAAGGAAGGGAGGGAGGGAGAAAGTATATTTCATTCTGGTGAATAATGTATTAGAAATTTCATGTGTGATGGTAGAAATTGTTAGCTCAAGTTTCCTGCTTAAATTAAAATATGCAGTTAATTTCAGCATGGTTTTTGTACGTAATATTGCTTTTTAGAAACTTGATTTTCATTCAAATTAAATTGGACTTTGATAAGTTGAGAAGAAATTGGGTGCGCAAAGTAGCCTGAGTACTTATAAAGTTGATACTGTTAAATGTCATGTGCTCATTACTACTCCTAAACAAATATAAACTCTACTGTTACTCTGTGAAACATCTAATGAGTAAGTCTTTTCATTTCATTAACACCTTCTCCCTTAAATTCCAGAATGTTGACCCATATAAAAAATTATTGTAATTAATTTCAAAATATTGTAGAAATAGCTTTGTATTAGGCATGATCATTTAAACCTAGTTGAGACTAGGTTGAAAGAAAAGGATAACTATTTAAACAACAAGAAAACCATTCTGTTCCAGGCCCCATGAGAAGTCGTGTCACATATATTAGTATTATTTAACCTTCATCATAACATCCTCATATGTATACTATTGTATATTTTATAGATAAATTAAAGAGATTTATCCAAGTCACAAGTGTTACCAGTCTTTCTGTCTCTGAATCGGTAGCCTTTTCTTAATATCAGATAGCACTTCCTTCTGTCCTCAGTCTGAAAAAGGTTTAATCTACAGAGCCATGTAAATATTTTCCTGATGCTAGGAGCTTAGTAGAATTCTCAACTAAATTCTCCCACTGAAACATCAAAGCATACAAGTTCTCCCCCAAAGTTTCTGGCAACAAGCCTATTGAATCACTTTGTAGCTACACAGAGTGTAAGAAATCGAATCAGGAGCTCAAGTGCTTAATTTGCACTCTTATCCAGCCTACTAGTTGTTTTTAGCTTCAAATATTCCCTAATCTGCACTCTGGGGCTCTCAATGCCTGTCATCCTTGTATCTCTCTATTAGACTGGGGCATTTTAGATTGAAGGAAATTAGACATGCTTCAAAAACAGCATCTCTGAAATATTATTATGCCCTCTTGCAACCTACATTTCTGTCTCTTTGTCCAGAATGTTCAGGAAACTTTAAGTAGTGCCCAGATGTTTTGAGACATTTGATTAGCAGGAGTTATTTCTCTGAAAGTGTGAGGGATTTATTTTGAGATGTGTGCTGTTACTCTGACTGCTGCTATAAAGCAGTGGGTTGTTCTTTCCTTTTTGCCATAGGAATATTTTATAATTTCAGTAAGATTCTCTCTGCATGAAATAATGTGCTTTAATGTAGATTTCCTGCAGCAATCCACAAATACTTCTCTGTGGGGCTTTATGTTTCAACCAATTCAATGTACTCATATCACTTTTAAATTCATTTTTACTTACACTTTTATAATGTTCACCTTGACTAGTAATTTTAGCTTTATCATAGATATTTTTGGTCACATTCTCTCTAAATCTTAAAGCCCTAGAACTCTGAACCATGAGGCAAAGAGGTTTTTTTTTTCTCTTGGAACTCCTTTCTCATATGAAATGACAAGTCTTAGGTCATAAAATATTAAATAAAAATGAAAAATTTCCTCATGGTTAACATGATAAGATTGGATTAAAAAAAATAAAAGAGTCTGGCTTTTGATAACTTGCATTACAGTCTGGCCAAGTTAGAACAACATTCTTATTTGGGTATATTGTACATATATATATTTTTCCAACCTCTGGACTGGTTCTTTTGGTTTAAGCTTTATAATTCCATTTCCAATTTCAATAAACTTTATTGGCATGGCAAGGAATGCAAGCATGGTTAGAATCCATAAATTATGTTTGTGACTTTAGGGCAGCAGGTTTCACAGAGGAAATGGGATTTTTTCCTTGCATCTTCATTTTCCATTAAGTAAGAGAAATGGAAGAGAATATTTCAGTCCTAGTAAGACAGAGCAGAAGGAAAAAAATGGACTTCTCAGAAGGACTGCTTTTTGCAATGAGCCATGAACCAGAAGCAAACATTGTCTTTAAAGGAATAAAAGAAATATCAATTCAGTATTTTACATCAAAATAAAATGTATATATAGTAAAATATGCAGATTCTGTGAGACCTGAAGTTTAACACAATTTTGTAGACCCTGCTTAAGAAAAGAAATTACAAGTAAAGTTTAATTAGATTTAAGATGATAAAAAAGCACAATAATAGTGTATTTTTAAAAAACTGACCAAGATCACAAAATTCAAGAATTATTTATGTTGCTAATTATAATAATTAACTGCCCATCATACCTGTATAATATTTTTTTCTTTATGTGATAATTTCTATGCTTTAATTAAAAGAAATAAAAAGGTAATTTAATCTATCTTCTAGTATTATAGAACAAATGAGTTTTAAATTAACGTTGGTTTAGAAAGCTTTATTTCAGCCTCACAACTTATGGTTGGTATTGTCATGCAAAGACGCCCCTATATTGGGATGCATAAAATAGGTGACTTTAAAAAAGCAGACATACATGATATTTGTAGAACTAATTTAGGTGTCTGCCCTACATGCAGTGTGAAGAGTTCTATAAATTCCATTTTTCATAATTCTCATCAAGGAGAGAAAAATGTATGGTATATTTACAATTGTATATGCTGTATTATTTAGTATGTTTCCACCAGAAGAGGATTTCTGTTTTGAGTAGGCAGCCTCCCATTACTTTCAATTGTTTTATATTTGGAAAAATTATCTCACTAGCTTCTGGTTTCACAAATTTCAGAACTTTCTTCTCCTCCACAACCACCTATATACTTTAGTGTCAATTACTGTAGAGGAGGTCATATACAATTTTTGCTCTTCCATCTTCATGTCATGACCCTGGGGAGTCAGCACAGTACATCCATGGAAGTCATTTCTACACCTGGGCAACCAGAAATGACTTAACATGAATGTGATTGCAAACCACAAAAATGTATTTCCCTAAACCAGGATTTCTCAGCCTGGCACTACTGACATTTTGGGCACAATAAATCTTTGTTGGTGGGAGGGAGGGGCATTCTTTGAATTCCAGTGTTTGGCAGCCTCCTTGGCCTCTCTATGCCAGTAACATTTCCACCTTCCACCCCAGCTGTGACACCCAAAAATGTTTCCAGACATTGCTGAATATATCCTGATGGGCAAAATTATCCCCAGCTGATAATCAATGCATTAGACAATCAATTGTGTTTCCAATGCATCTACTTAGCTGAATACCAAAAAACTTAACCACTACCTAATATCTCTCAGTAGAACAAAACATGGCACAGGAAAAGATGAAGAGGAAAGACACAAAATCATAACCAATTACACATATAATATCTTTTTTCCCACAAATTTTACAAAATCTTATGCTTGTATGAATACCTTATTAGGGGCCTCTCGTGGTTTTGGAATGGTGGTCAACGCAAGGGGCATTATGGATTAGGGGTCATTCACTTTACTAAATCAGTTTCTGTTTGTACTTGAGACTGGAAAGAAAATAACCTTTGATACTCTTATATTTTATTATTCAACGTTTCCCTGAACTTAGATAAAATGTTCCTAAGAGGCACTGGTTGTTTAAATTGTACTGAATAGGGAAAAGGCTGGGTTTCCTCATTCATTATTGCTTGCCTTGGTCTCTAGGGTGATGTGGCTGAAGGTCTGTTAGTGAAAAACATGTGTAGTGTTCAAATAATAAGGAACTGAGCATTAAATTAAATAAGTTTCTTGCCTGCATGTGATGTTTTTCAAGCATAGTTGGCAACAAAGCCTGTTTTCATGGAACACTCATTATCTCACCAGACACTTGTTATCATTTGGAAAAGAGTTTGATGAATGTTGATGTTGTGGTAAGAAGGGTTAGAAGATGGCATTTGGCACGAGAGAGTTTGGGGTTCAAATCGTGGCTCAGCTTTTTACTGCAATATGATCATTACAAAGACAATTAATCTCCCCAAGTTTCTGATATCTTGTTGGCAAAACTGGAATCAAAAGACCTGCCCTACTGTATTTTGTGAGATTTAAAGATAGCCCATTGAAAGTACAGAGTACACTGCCAGACACGTGGTTGTGCCCAATAAATTACACCTCCTATTAATGTTTGAATGTGCTCCTTCCAAGCATTTTAAGGAAGCATTAATCTGAAATCATAGGGAAGACATTTGTATGGAGTTGTAATTCTATTAGTTTTTACTGAATGTAGATTGATTCACTTTCTAGGGAGAATGAAATCTGCCTGGATTTGTTGAACCCCATGAAATGTTCAATAGTTATTTGTGTAAAACTCTCAGCTCTAGATGAACCAAACAGTTTTTCTGGTAGAGAATGATTCACTGTTTAATACAGGCTTACGTGAAATAATAGCATACTTAGTAAGATTATACACCAAGTATCAAGCGTGGCTGTGTCTAAGTGGGTAGGGGTTGTAATGTTTTACAGTTTTCTTCTTTCTAATTTTTCTGTAATCAATGTGTATTATTTTTATAATGACGAGATAAGTTATTTTTAAAATTTAAAACAGTAACCCCCTGAGTTCTTTGGTGCTAATGTTCTGGTAATGCTTATGATCCTAGTAGGAAGAGGATATATCTATTTAGGTAGTGCTAACAGCAACAGCCGGAGAAGGCAATGGCACCCCACTCCAGTACTCTTGCCTGGAAAATCCCATGGACAGAGGAGGCTGCAGTCCATGGGGTCACCAAGAGTCAGACACAACTGAGCGACTTCACTTTCACTTTTCACTTTCATGCATTGGAGAAGGAAATGGCAACCTACTCCAGTATTTTTGCCTGGAGAATCCCAGGGATGGCGGAACCTGGTGGGCTGCCGTCTATGGGGTCGCACAGAGTCGGACACAACTGAAGCGACTTAGCAGCAGCAGCAGCAGCAGCAACAGCAACAACAAACAGAAAATACAGTTTTTCCAAGAACTAAAAATAATCATAGCCTTTAAATCTAAAATTGATCTTTAGGATCATCTTTCCCTGTACTTTCCTGTGAAATATGAAAAAATGGATTCCTGGAAGTTTAGAGTACTTGCAAGCAGTTGGTTAATGATAGAACCTGGACTCGTGTGCGTTTTAACACATTTCTGTGTAACAAAACAATGCAGATCCAAGGTGACAGGGAAAAGTGTTGATTAAAAAGAATGTTGATGATTCATGACTGTCAGTTCCATAATTCATATTTTAATTCAAATTGCCCTACTAGTAGAATCCCAACAGTCTTGTTTCTTTGCCTCTTAACACTAACTTTTAACAGCAAAAGCCTAAAATAGTTACAGATTGTTTTATAATCTACCCCAATCCCCATCTCCCTTTTAGCATTTTCTCCCCAGTTGTGAAGCTACCTCTTCTCCCCTCTCCACTGTCTTACACTGTTCCTGATTGCTAGAAGTCTCTATCCGGACCTTCACTCAAAACATCCCCATTTCAAAATATTTAAAAAGATCCCAGTTTTTTCCCACCTTCCCTACCTCTGGTTAACTGGTAAACTCCAATTTAAACTTCAAGATTTACTTCAAATCTGTGTTCCTGTCTCTCAAGCCTATACCCAGTTCCCAAGGGAGCATTGTGTTTTTCTATACAGTTTTCGTTTATTAAAAGTGTGGTGCATTTCTTTCCCCAACTGGTATATAAGTCAGACAAGTCTTCTCCATTTTTATAACAAGTTAACCTGAAATAAGTTGCTAAATAAATATTGCCTGAATAAGTGAATTAGTCTCGCTGAGGTAGCGCGTGACTGCTAAATGTTTAGGGGAAAGGATATTATAAAAATAATTCAAAATGAGGTGTAAATGACTGATAGATCTTCCACTCTTCCCTCACAGAAACATCTGAATGCTTGATAAGATACCATAAAATAATGGCATTTTAGATGAACTGACTCTGGAGAGTTCCTCTAAATTTGTAACATATCGGCAATCAGGTTGCCTGTTACATAGATTGATCTGTACTTGAAGTAAACAGTGACTAGAATAGTCTGGTACAAGAAATTACTGTAGCAAAACACTGGGAAATCCTAGGAAGGCATTGGAAAGTTGGAAGGAAAGGAAGAAATAAGAACACATGGCTCAAACAACTGGTATTGCAGGTCTTAGAGCAGAAATGGACAACAGAAACCTATGTTCCTCAGAGATTTGGTCACCAAACTGCTCTTTCACTATATTAAATTAAATACACCCTCTTCTATGTTGACATCAGAATAAATTTCATCCTCCAGTTAAACATTTCAGTAGCAGAAACTGACAACCCAGATCCCAAATTGTCCCCATTAAAAGTGAGAGAACCATATGGGAGGGGAATAAGCTGAGAGAAGATATTTTGTCTAGAAAAATGACAGAAATTAATTGCTTCTCTATCTATGTTTTCACAGCAGGCTTTTTTTAAACCTCAGTTGTGCCTCTCATTTTTGCCTTTACTCCTCATTCCTTTCCGCATATCATCCTCCATGTCCCCACACTTATCATTAGACGATAACAAGTTCTTGGAGGTATGGGACCCTGTGCGCTATCTCCTTACCACTAAGTCCAGTATAGAG
Source organism: Moschus berezovskii (assembly GCF_049115385.1). Classification (NCBI taxonomy): domain Eukaryota; kingdom Metazoa; phylum Chordata; class Mammalia; order Artiodactyla; family Moschidae; genus Moschus; species Moschus berezovskii. The sequence goes on along the minus strand of NC_142469.1, from coordinate 73,758,807 downwards.
CATTAGATATAGGAAGAAAGGGAGAGAGAAGGAGGGAGGGAAAGCTGCAGAGAGGAATTGCCCTGATAGGAAAGTGCTGATTGTGGGTATATGGGGTGAACGGGTAGCTGTTGGGGAGTGGAGGTAACTGGATCATCTGGAGTTGGAAAAATGGAGGTTAAAGATCAAAAGGAAAAAAAGGAGATGAAGTTGATGGACCAATTGCAAAACTTAGTTTCAAATTCAGTTGCATTTTCTGTGATTACTACTAAGAGTTTTGCAGCCTGGTGTCTCAATTTGTATTGAAATAAATGCGTGTGTGCATGCTAAGTCGCTCCAGTTGGGCCCGACTCTTTGCGACCCCATGGACTATAGCCTGCCAGGCTCCTCTGTCCATGGGATTCTCCAGGCAAGAACACTGGAGTGGATTGCCATGCCCTCCTCCAGGGGATCTTCCTGACCCAGGGATCAAACCCATGTCTCTGAACATCCCCTCCACTGGCAGGTGGGTTCTTTACCGCTAGTGCCACCTGAGAAGCCCCTGTACTGAAATAGTTAGGGCCACATTTTCAATTTATTCTACTGCTAAATAATTAATCTTCCCCTGGGCTCCTTAGTAAACTGATCAGCAGCCATATTACTACTGGACAAAATAATTCTGTGATAGGTCTCATCACTTGCCAACTCAGGTGTAATTTTTTTTCACTGAGAAATCATACCTTTGAATCTGAATCATGTACTTTCATGTCTATTTGCTAAGATTTATAGATTCTGTACCAATATTTATTTTCTTGATTGTTTTGTCAAAAATATGGAAGACCTGGTTGGGTCATCCTTATCGCTTTCTTTCACCATTATCCAAGGATAACTGGCAGAATGTCACCTAGAGGAGATAGAAACTTAAAAGCTACTAGAATTCTGTGATTTAGAGATGAATAAACTTAGACCACATTTTAACCAATAGACTTTATGGTAATGGATAGTACTATTCAATGGTAATCCCTGGAAACATTCACCCTAACAAATGGTTAATTAGCACATGTTTGAGTATGTACTATTAAATCTTAAGGCATCTTAGCTTTCTGCAATTTTGCATTTTTCATCTAAAAATTCAGCAGGGAATAGAACCTCCTGATCTATATTATGAATCTACAAAGCTTGAATACCCATTCTCCTGGGACAGTTTTGCGCATTTACTGGGATACTTAACTCTTGATTTACAAAAATGAAACCAATACATTAAAATATAAATAAGTAAATGAATCAAGGAAAAAGGAAAACCAGGGTAGAATAATGCAATGATACCACTGAAAATTGAGTTTATAACAACGAAGACCAGTAAAATGTACATAACTGTTCAATAAAGACCACGAATTTAGCAGAGTTTCCCAGCATCCAAAATAAAAAAGGAAACCCAGAGAGTTACACAATTATTTATAAAATATAAGTAGACAAATTTCAAAGAAAACATTTTTTATCTATCAGACAATTTTTTCTTATACTGAGTCAAAGTTTTAATTTCAGTAACACTATTACCAAAATGAATTGAACCCAATCTTGGTTTCAAATGCAAAATACAATAAAATTATTTATTTTGTGATATTTTTGAGAGATTACAATATAAATTGTAATGATGGCAGTTATTGCTTGGCCATCTATAGTTTTGCTTGTTAATCATCCATCTCCCTCTGCTAGAATATAAACACAGAGATATTTGCCTACTTTGCCCCCTTTGCTTAAGCAGAATTGTACCCAGCACTGTAACGCACACAGTGAATATTTATTAAATAAATGAAGAAAATAATCAAGTTGTGTGGGACAGACTTGCAGGAGAGGTGTCTGATTCACACCACCCTATTTAAGGGTGTAAGCCAGTAACCAGGTCCTATGCTGTCAACCTGATTGCAATTTATTTACTGAGGTATTTTACAATGGAAAGACAACATTCTGAATACAAGGTTATCAACTTAGCTTTCCCTTCTTGAAGCTATCTAGAAAGGGGGAAATTCTCAAACACTCAGGTCTAAGATGAAGTAAACAGCTCTAAGCTTCCCATGTGGTGCTAGTGGTAAAGAATCCGCCTGACAGTGCAAGAGACATAAGAGACACGAGTTCAGTCCCTCAGTGGGGAAGATCCTCTGGAGGAGGGCATGACACCCCACTCCAGTATTCTTGCCTGGAGAATTCCATGGACAGAGGAGCCTGGTGGGGTACAGACCATAGGGTCACACACAGTCAGACACGACTGAAGCAACTTAGTGCACACCAAATTTTTTAGAGGGCAATCTCACTTTACCCAGGACACCTTGGGTTTAGAATAACAGCTCTCATTGCTGCAATAGTAACTGAGCTTTGAGTATCATACGATGAGTTGTAAACCTAAAACTTCAATATCTTTGGTGCAAGTAAGTGATATTGATACCTGTTTATTATGAGTAAAAGAAAATATTTCAGTAGTAGAAAGAACATTCCGTTCCATTCAGTCGCTCAGTCATGTCTGACTCTTTGTGACCCCGTGGACTGTAGCCTACCAGGCTTCTCCATCCATGGGATTCTCCAGGCAAGAATACTGGAGTGGGTTACCATTAAAAAGAAGTAAATTAATTAAGTCTTCATTCTTGATCAATATTGTAATTATAAAAAATGTATTAGAAATGAAATAAAGGGGAAAAATGGGCTTCAATATCTTGCATCAGAATAATACTTTCAAACTCCAATGTCTGTAGGAGTTAAGATTTTCTTACTCCATTTTGTTGTTCTCAAACCTTCTCTCCAGGGGTTTGTTCTCTCATTATCTCAGAATTCTACATCTTTCCTGCCAGGCTATAAAGCTATTTGACCTTGAAGGGTCTTTTCGTTCATCCATTCCTCAACTCCATCCATCCATTCATTTTTCCCTCAACTGTCATTAATTGAACAACTATGTGATTAATTATTTCATGGGTGGAGATAAAATGATAAACAACACCCAGTCACTGTTGATGTGTGTATTGTTTGACTTCCACTAAATTAGAGTGACAGCCTATGCAGCAATGAAGCAAAAATTTGATTTCTAAGTAGGCGATGATCCCTAGAATTAATGACCAATTTATTCATATCAAAAAAGATTCATTCATATGGTGTCATGGTCTGTGGGGCTTGTAGAAAATAGAGGATATATAGTTTCAGCCCTTTCAATAGTTTATAATCCATAGAAGACAGGACAGTGAAAGTTACCACAGGAAATATACCAAATGTAAATGATGGTTAATCTTCAAGACAACTATGATAAAGGCTGTTTCCTAGTTTATGTGCTCCTCTGACTGAAGAATATAGTTATACCAAAAAAGAATGTGATTGCTAGCATTTACAGTAAGTGATTTGGAGCAGGTTAACAAGTGTATTCATTGTAAATACAGAAAATTACAAGTATATTTTTAAAATTTTATACAATTTCTATCACAAGTGAACCTTTCTGTGGTAATTCAATATATTTTTGTCATTCCAAATCAGAAGGTTTTTTAAATTTGGAGGAAGTTTATTTTATTTTTTCCAGTTTTATTTAATATAACTGACACATAGAATTGTATAAATTTAAGGTGCACAGTATAATGATTTGAGTTATATATGTCATAGGATTACCACAATAAGTTTAGTAAACATCCATGGTGTTGGAGAAGACTCTTGAGAGTCCCTTGGACTGCAAGGAGATCCAACCAGTTCATCCTAAAGGGGATCAGTCCTGAATATTCATTGGAAGGACTGATGCTAAAGCTGAAACTCCAATACTTTGGCCACCTCATGCGAAGAGCTGATTCATTTGAAAAGACCCTGATGCTGGGAAAGATTGAGGGCAGGAGGAGAAGGGGACGACAGAGAATGAGATGGTTGGATGGCATCACCGACTCGATGGACATGAGGTTGAGTGAACTCCAGAAGTTGGTGATGGACAGGGACGCCTGGCGTGCTGCAGTTCACGGGGTCACAAAGAGTCAGACATGACTGAGCGACTGAACTGAACATCACCTCATATAGATACAAATAAAAGAAAGAAAAATATTTCTTCCTTGTGATGAGAACTCAGGAGTCACTCTCTTAATTACTTTTATATGTAACTTACAGCAGTGTGAATTATATTAATCGTGTTGCATATTCCATCCCTAGTATTTGCTGCTAAGTCACTTCAGTCGTGTCCGACTCTGTGCGACCCCATGGACGGCAGCCCACTAGGCTCCGCCATCCCTGGGATTCTCCAGGCAAGAACAATGGAGTGGGTTGCCATTTCCTTCTCCAACGTGTGAAAGTGAAAAGTGAAAGTGAAGTTGCTCAGTCTTGTCCGACTAGTAGCGACACCATGGACTGTAGCCCACCAGGCTCCTCTGTCCATGGGATTTTCTAGGCAAGAGTACTGGAGTGGCTTGCCATTGCCTTCTCCGTCCCTAGTATTTACTTATCTTATATCTAGAAGTTTGTACCTTTTGACCACCTTCATCCAACTCTCTGTGATCCTCCTCTTGTAATCAAAGTATGATCTCTTTTTCTATGAGTTTGTTTGTTTTGAAGTGTAATTGATCTACAACACTATGTCATTTCCTAGTGCACAATGGAGTGTGATTTAATGTTTCTATACATTTCAAAATGATCACCGTGACAATACTAGTTACCATCTGTCACCATATAAAGATATGACATTATTATTGACTATATTCCCCATGCTATATATTTCATCCCATGATTCATTTATTTTGTAACTAGAAGTTTTTACCTCTTAATTTCTCTCATCCTACATGCCTGTCTTTTCTGGTAACTACCTGTTTGTTCTCTATAGCTATGAGATTGCTTATGTTTTGTTGTTTGTTCATTTGTTTTGTTTTTTTAGACTCTACACATAAAAGTCAAATCATATAGTATTTGTCTTTCTTTGTCTGACTTAGCTCACTTAGCATAACATCACCTATGTTTACCCATGTCATCACAGAAGGCAGGATTTCATTCTTTTTATGGCGGAGGGGGCAGGAGGAGAAGGGGAGGACAGAGAACAAGATGGCTGGATGGCATCACCGACTTGATGGACATGAGTTTGAGTGAACTTCGAAAGTTGGTGATGGACAGGGAGGCCTGGCGTGCTGTGATTCATGGGGTCGCAAAGAGTTGGACACGACTGAGCGACTACTGAACTGAACTGAACAGAATATTCCATTGTATTTAATATTCCATTGTGTGTGTATATATATATATATATTGCATCTTCTTTATTGATTTCAACTGTTGATGCCCACCTAGGCGCTTCCATATCTTGGTTACTGTAAATAATGCTACAATGAGCATGGAATTCAATATCTTTTTGAATTAAAGTTTTTGATTTCTTTAGAAAAATATCCAGGAGTGGATTTGCTGGATTGTATGGTAGTTCTATTTCTGATTTTTTGGAGAAACTGCCATTATTCTCTATAGTGGTTGCACCATTTACATTTCCACAAACAGTATATAAGGGTTCCCTTTTCTTAACATCCTCGCTGACATTTGTAATTTCCTGTCATTTTTAAAATTTTATTTTTATTATTTATTCATTTTTGGCTGTGCTGGGTCTTCGCTGCTGCTTGGACTTTTCTCTAGTTTCAGAGAGCAGGGGCTCCTCTCTAGTTGCAGTGTGCAGGCTTCTCATTGCAGTGCTTTCTCTTTGGAGCACGAGTTCTAGGGTTCAGGAGATTCAGTACTTGTGGTGCATGGGCTTAGGGGCTTAGTGGCTCAGTGGCATGTGGATTTTCCCAAACTGGGGATTGAATCTATATTCCCTCCATTGGCAGGTGGACACTTTACCACTGAGCCACAAGGGAAGCCCAATTTCTTGTCTTTGTGATAAAAGGCATTCTGACAGGTGTGAGGAGAACTCACTGCAGTCAAAACAAATGCTTTGAAATGGCTTGGGCCAGAGTGCCTGGATATGTGCTTTAACTTACCACTCACTTAAACAAATGCTTGATATACTTGAGCATCAGTTTTTTATTTTTTATTTGAGTTTGTACCACGGGCATAATAACTTAAAAGGATCAATTGGGATCAGTTCAGTTCAGTTCAGTCGCTCAGTCGTGTCGGACTCTTTGTGATCCCACGAATCGCAACAGGCCAGGCCTCCCTGTCCATCACCAACTCCCGGAGTTCACTCAAACTCATGTCCATTGAGTTGGTGATGTCATCCAGCCATCTCATCCTCTGTCGTCCCCTTCTCCTCCTGCCCCCAATACCCCCCAGCATCAGAGTCCTTTCCAATTAGTCAACTCTTTGCATGAGGTGGCCAAAGTATTGGATTTCAGCTTTAGCATCAGTCTTTCCAGTGAATACCCAGGACTGATCTCCTCTAGAATGGACTGGTTGGATCTCCTTGCTGTCCAAGGGATTCTCAAGAGTCTTCTCCAACACCACAGTTCAAAAGCATCAATTCTTTGGCAATCAGCTTTCTTCACAGTCCAACTCTCACATCCATACATGACCACGGGAAAAAACATAGCCTTGACTAGATGGACCTTTGTTGGCAACGTAACGTCTCTTCTTTTTAGTATACTATCTAGGTTGGTCATAACTTTCCTTCCAAGGAGTAAGCATCTTTTAATTTCATGGCTGCAATCAGCATCTGCAGTGATTTAGAAGCCCATAAAAACAAAGTCAGCCACTGTTTTGCCTGCTTCCCCATCTATTTGCCATGAAGTGATAGGACCAGATGCCATGATCTTGCTTTTCTGAATGCTGAGCTTTAAGCCAACTTTTTCACTCTCTTCTTTCACTTTCATCAAGAGGCTCTTTAGTTCTTCTTCACTTTCTGCCATAAGGGTGGTGTCATCTGCATATCTGAGGTTATTGATATTTCTCCTGGCAATCTTGATTCCAGCTTGTGCTTCTTCCAGCCCAGCATTCCTCATGATGTACCCTGCACATAAGTTAAATAAGCAGGGTGACAATATATAACCTTGACGTACTCCTTTTCCTATTTGGAACCAGTCTGTTGTTGCATGTTCAGTTCTAACTGTTGCTTCCTGACCTGCATAGAAGATTCTCAAGAGGCAGGTCAGATGGTCTGGTATTCCCATCTCTTTCAGAATGTTCCACAGTTTATTGTGATCCACACAGTCAAAGGCTTTGGCATAGTCAATAAAGCAGAAATAGATGTTTTTCTGGAACTCTCTTGCTTTTTCGATGATCCAGCGGATGTTGTAATTTGATCTCTGGTTCCTCTGCCTTTTCTAAAACCAGCTTGAACATGTTTTCCATCCACACTGAGAAATCTGTATGCAGATCAAGAAGTAACTGTTAGAACTGGAACTGTGGAACGATGGATTGGTTTCATGTTGGGAAAAGAGTACGTCAAGGCTGTGTATTATCACCTTGCTTATTTAACTGATATGCAGGGTACATCATGTGAAAAGCTGGGCTGGATGAAGCACAAGCTGGAATCAAGATTGCTGGGAAAAATATCAGTAACCTCAGATATGCAGATGATACCACCCTTAGGGCAGAAAGGGAAGAGGAACTAAAGAGCCTCTTGATGAAAGTGAAAGAGAAAAGTGAAAAAGTTGGCTTAAAACTCAGTATTCAAAAAATGAAGATCATGGCATCTGGTCCCATCACTTCACAACAACTAGATGGGGAAATAATGGAAACAGACACAGATTTTTTCTTGGGCTCCAAAATCACTGCAGATGGAGACTGCAGCCATGACATTAAAAGGCGCTTGCTCCTAGGAAGAAAAGTTATGACCAACCTAGACAGCATATTAAAAAGCAGAGACATTAATTTACTGACAAAGGTCTGTCTAGTCAAAGCCATGGTTTTTCCAGTGGTCATGTATGAATGTGAAAGTTGAACCATAAAGAAATCTGAGGGCCAAATAATTGACGTTTTTGAACTGTGGTGTTGGAGAAGACTCTTGAGAGTCCCTTGGACTGCAAGGAGATCCAACCAGTCAATCCTAAAGGAAATCAGTCCTGAATATTCATTGGAAGGACTGATGCTGAAGCTGAAGCTCCAATATTTCAGACACCTGATGTGAAGAACTGACTCACTGGAAAAGACCCTGATGCTGGGAAAGATTGAAAGCAGGAGGAGAAGAGGACAACAGAGGATGAGATGGTTGGATGGCATCACTGACTCGATGGACATGAGTTTGAGCTAGCTTTGGGAGTTGGTGACGGACAGGGAAGCCTGGCGTTCTGCAGTCCATGGGATTGCAAAGAGTCAGACACGACAGAGCTACTGAACTTAACTGAACTGAGTCATGCTACAACAAATTATTACAAACTTACTAGGTAAAAGGCTTTGGCATAGTCAATGAAATAGAAATAGATGTTTTTCTGGAACTCTCTTGCTTTCTCCATGATCCAGTGAATGTTGCCAATTTGATCTCAGGTGCCTCTGCCTTTTCTAAAACCTGCTTGAACATCTGGAAGATCACGGTTTACATATTGCTGAAGCCTGGCTTGGAGAATTTTGAGCATGACTTTACTAGTGTGTGAGATGAGTGCAATTGTGTGGTAGTTTGAGCATTCTTTGGCATCGCCTTTCTTTGGGATTGGAATGAAGACTGACATTTTCCAGTCCTGTGGCCACTGCTGAGTATTCCAAATTTGCTGGCATATCGAGTGCAGCACTTTCACAGCATCATCTTTCAGGATTTGAAATAGCTCCACTGGAATTCCATCACCTCCACTAGCTTTGTTCATAGTGATGCTTTCTAAGGCCCACTTGACTTCACATTCCAAGATGTCTGGCTCTAGGTGAGTGATCACGCCATCGTGATTATCTTGGTCATGAAGATCTTTTTTGTACAGTTCTTCTGTGTATTCTTGCCACCTTAATACCTTCTGCTTCTGTTTCTGCTTCATTGACTATGCCAAAGCCTTTGACTGTGTGGATCACAATAAGCTGTGGAAAATTCTGAAAGAGATGGGAATACCAGACCACCTGACCTGCCTCTTGAGAATCCTGTATGCAGGTCAGGAAGCAACAGTTAGAACTGAACATGGAACAACAGACTGGTTCCAAATAGGAAAAGGAGTACGTCAAGGTTATATATTGTCACCCTGCTTATTTAACTTATATGCAGAGTACATCATGAGGAACGTTGGGCTGGAAGAAGCACAAGCTGGAATCAAGATTGCTAGGAGAAATATCAATAACCTCAGATATGCAGATGACACCACCCTTATGGCAGAAAGTGAAGAGGAACTAAAAAGCCTCTTGAGGAAAGTGAAAGAGGAGAGTGAAAATGTTTGCTTGAAGCTCAACATTCAGAAAACGAAGATCATGGCATCTGGTCCCATCACTTCATGGGAAATAGTTGGGGAAACAGTGGAAACAGTGTCATACTTTATTTTGGGGGCTCCAAAATCACTGTGGATGCTGATTGCAGCCATGAAATTAAAAGATGCTTACTCCTTGGAAGGAAAGTTATGACCAACCTAGATAGCATATTTAAAAGCAGAGACATTACTTTGCCAACAAAGGTCCGTCTAGTCAAGGTTATGGTTTTTCCCGTGGTCATGTATGGATGTGAGAGTTGGATTGTGAAGAAAGCTGATCGCTAAAGAATTGATGCTTTTGAACTGTGGTGCGGGAGAAGACTCCTGAGAGTCCCTTATACTGCAAGGAGATCCAACCAGTCCATTCTAAAGGAGATCTTTCCTGGGTATTCATTTGAAGGACTGATGCTAAAGCTGAAACTCCAATACTTTGGCTACCTCATGCGAAGAGTTGACTCACTGAAAAGGACTCTGATGCTGGGAGGGATTGGGGGCGGGAGGAGAAGGGGATGACAGAGGATGAGATGGCTGGATGGCATCACCAACTCAATGGACATGAGTTTGAGTGAATTCCGGGAGTTGGTGATGGACAGGGAGGCCTGGCGTGCTGTGACTCATGGGTTCTCAAAGAGTCAGTCACGACTGAGCAACTGAACTGAACTGAGTAGCTAAAAATTATACGAATTTGTTATCTTATAGTTCTGAAGGTCAGAGAAGTGGACTTGAGTAGACTAAAATGAAGGCATCAGTAGGGCTGCCTCCCATGTGGAGGCTCTAGATGAGAATCCATTCATTTGACTTTCCCAGCTTCTGGAAACTATTTGCTTTCTTTGGTTCCTGGTCCCTTCTCTGTTCTCAAATATAGGAATGTAGCATTTTCTCTCCTGTCTCATCTCTGCTTCCATTTCTCCATCTCTCTCTCTTACTTTACTTTTTCTGTTTTATAAGGATCCTGTGAATTACTTTGAGCCTATCCAGATATTCTGGGCTTCCCTGGTGTCTCAGAATCCCCCCGCAATGCAGAAGACCCTGGTTCGAACCCTGGATAGAGAAGATCCCCTGGAGTAGGAAATGGCAACCCACTCCTGTATTCTTGCGTAGAGAATCCGTTGAACAGAGGAGACTGGCATGATACAGTCCAAGAGATCACAAAGAGTTTGGCAAGACTGAATGACTAACACACACACAAAGATATTCCAGGATAATATTGCCATCTCAAGATCCTTAACTTAATCACATCTATAACATCTCTTTGGCTATGTAGGACTTCCTAGTGGCTCAGAAGGTAAAGTGTCTGCCTACAATGTGTGAGACTCGGGTTCAATCCCTGGGTCAAGAAGATCTCCTGGAGAAGGCAATGGCAACCCACTTCAGTATTCTTGCCTGGAAAATCCCATGGATGCAGTAGCCTGGTAGACTACACTCCATGGGGCCACAAAGAGTCAGACACGACTCAGTGACTTCACTTTTGGCTATGTAAGGGAATGTCTTCACGTATTCACAGGATCCAGGGATTTTTTGGGAGGGGAGTGAGTTGTCATTATTCCACTAATGAACTCACACAAAATGTTTCTTTAATTAGCTAATATTATTATTTCTCGGGGCTTTCCTAGTAGCTCAGTTAATAAAGAATCCACCTGCAATACAGGAGACATGGGTTCCATCTCTGGGTTGGGAAGATACCCTGGAGAAGGAATGGCTACCCACTTCAGTATTCTGGCCTGGAGAATTCCATGGACAGTGTAGTCCATGGGTTCCAAAGAGTCGGATACGACTGAGTGATTTTCACTTTCACTTTCATTATTTCTGGGGCTTCACTGGCAGCTCAGAAGGTAAAGAAACTGCCTGCAAGGAGACTTGGGTTTTGTTTTATGCACATTCCCACCAGAAACTGAAATAAAACTAGGCTTTGATCAACTCAGCCTCTGATTCTTTCCCCAAACAATTGTAGTTTGTCATATTTTGACTTTCTGCTGAGTTGAGTGGACCGTTACTTTATACAAACAGTATTTGTCAACAAGTAAAGAGCTAATTGACTATTTTATCATGGCCCCAAAGAAATTACATGTGATTTTAATACTCCACTGTGTTTGCATGCCTATTAATGAACTCTTCTCTGCATTTATTTAATTTAGGCAGTTGTGAAGATTTAGAAGCATATAAATGGATCTTATGACATAAAGTTATTTTATATGTCTTCCAACAAGTCTTCTCAGGTGATTTGAAAACATTCAACAATGAAATGAGAACTTATTTCCAGGATAGACAGGTATTGTAGTTAGTGAGAGGCACATTTTAGCAAACTACTTCACAGAAAACCTGTTCAAGGAAGTTCAAGCACAAAATAGTAGTTTATATCTCATGCCTTTTTTTCCCTTGCCAGTTACAACTATCACTTTCTTCAAATATAGGTTAAAACTGGTCATCCCTGAAAGCTTTTCTCTCCAACTGCACTTCATCAGGACCTAATACTTTGCTTTCTGTTTCTTCACATTTTGAATTTATTATGTATTACACACACACATCCACACACACATATGGCTTTTTCTCCCCCTCTCTCTTTTTTTGATTTGTTAACCTCAAATGTAAATGGCTAATTCTTCTGTATCCCTGCAGAGTAACCAGCACTGTGTTGTACAGTTCAATTCAGTCACTCAGTTTTGTCTGACTCTTTGTGATCCCATGGACTGCAGCACGCCAGGCTTCCCTGTCCATCATCAACTCCCAGATAGCTCTCAAACTCATGTCCATCGAGTCGGTGATGCCATCCAGCCATCTCATTCTCTGTCGTCCCCTTCTCCTCCCGCCCCCAATCCTTCCCAGCATCAGAGTCTTTTCCAGTGAGTCAACTCGTCTCATGAGGTGGCCAAAGTATTGGAGTTTCAGCTTCAGCATTAGTCCTTCCAATGAACACTCAGAACTGATTTCCTTTAGGATTGACTGGTTGGATCTCCTTGTAGTCCAAGGGACTCTCAAGAGTATTCTCCAACACCACAATTCAAAAGCATCAATTCTTTGGCATCAGCTTTCTTTATAGCCCAACTCTCACATCCATACATGATTCCTGGAAAAACTATAGCTTTGACTAGATAGACTTTTGTTGGCAAAGTAATGTCTCTGCTTTTTAATGTGCTGTCTAGATTGGTCATAACTTTTCTTCCAAGGAGCAAGTGTCATTTAATTTCATGGCTGAAGTCACCATCTGCAGTGATTTTGGAGCCCAAAAAAGCAAAGTCTGTCACTGTTTGCATTACTTCCCCACCTATTTGCTATGAAGTGATGGGACTGGATGCCATGATCTTAGTTTCCTGAATGTTGAGCTTTAAACCACCTTTTTCACTTTCCTCTTTCACTTTCATCAAGAGGCTCTTTAGTTCTTCTTCACTTTCTGCCATTAGAGTGGTGTCGTCTGCGTATCTGAGGTTATTGACATTTCTACCAACAATCTTGATTCTAGCTTGTGCTTCATCCAGCCTGGCATTTCACATGATGTACTATGTGTATAAGTTAAATAAGCAGAGTGACAACATACAGCCTTGATGTACTCCTTTCCCAATTTGGAACTAGTCTTTTTGTTCCATGTCCAGTTCTAACTGTTGTTTCTTGACCTGCATACATTTTTCTCAGGAGGCAGGTCAGGTGGTCTGGTATTCCAATCTCTTGAAGAATTTTCCACAATTTGTTGTGATCCACACAGTCAATGGCTTTGGCATAGTCAATAAGGCAGAAGTAGTTGTTTTTCTGGAACTCCCATGCTTTTTCGATGATGCAGTGGATGTTGGAAATTTTATCTCTGGTTCCTCTGCCTTTTCTAAATCCAGCTTGTACATCTGGATGTTCATGGTTCATGTTCTATTGAAGCCTCGCTTGGAGGATTTTGAACATTACTTTACTAGCGTGTAAGATGAGTGCAGTTGTGCGGTAGTACCTTTGACATTGCCTTTCTTTGGGATTGGAATGAAAACTGACCTTTTCTTGTCCTGTGGCCACTGCTGAGTTTTCCAAATTTGCTGGCATATTGAGTGTAGCACTTTCACAGCATCATCTTTTAGGATTTGAAATAGCTCAACTGGAATTCCATCATCTCCACTAGCTTTGTTCGTAGTGATGCTTCCTAAGGCCCACTTGACTTCGCATTCTAGGATGTCTGGCTCTAGGTGAGTGATCACACCATCATATTTATCTGGGTCAAGAAGATCTTTTTTGTATAGTTCTTGTGTGTATTCTTGCCACCTTTTCCTAATATCTTCTGCTTCTGTTAAGTCCATGCCATTTCTGTCCTTTATCAGGCCCATCTTTGCATGAAATGTTCCCTTGGTGTCTCTAATTTTCTTGGAGAGATCTCTAGTCTTTTCCATTCTATTGTTTTCCTCTATTTCTTTGCATTGCACACTTAATAAATGCTTGCAAATGACAAAATGAATTCTTTGCTTTGGTTAAAGAGGACTTCGGCACTAAAATGAGCCCCTATGTTTGTGTGTGGGTTTCAGTGGTTCATTTTCTTGTCAGGCTTCCCCTGATTATGAATTTAGTGGCGGTGCCAACAGTGTAAAGGAAGGATTTTATTGGGGAACATTTGGAGGATTAGAAAAATCTCCAGAACTTTGGAAGCACCACATTTTGTGTTCAGATTTCTATTGCATTCTGTCTCAAGAGCAGAATAAGCAGAGACGAAAGATGGCAAGATCCACAGGGTTCCATATGTGAAGCCAGCTCCCGCCCCTCCAAAGTGAGTGGGAGGAAGGAAAGAACATGATCATTAAAGAATTTCTCATTCATCTGTATTAATTCTCCCCAGACTGCAACTTTGCATATAAGCTTTTAACCCTGCAAAATGTATTATGGAATACAGGATGTATTTGATTAGTTTGAAGAGTTATCCTCTTTCCTGGATTTTACTAAAGTAAAAAACAAGCAAACAAACAAATACCCCAGGATAATTTGTCCATTCACACCATAATAATTCAAACAGGATTCAAAGAGAATCTATACAGCTAGTGCCCTTTATGTCTTTTTTTTCTCCTTATAGTGAGCCATGGGGAAAACAAATACTTTTTTTGGCATGGAAATTACTCACTAGATAAAGGGTGAATAAGACACCATATAGTATCCCAGAAAAGGTAATTTATCAAACACATAGGGTATCAAGAAGACCAAACATTTTTCCCCTCAGAGTTCAATCTTTTATTAACATCGTTTAGTCTAGGCTTTTTGAAAATGGGAAGAGACACTGAAGTCAGAATACACCAGCTCTGGAAGTGACCGGCACCGTACCATCCCTCTTTGTGTGTGCTAAGTTCCTCAGTTGTGTCTGATTTTTATGCGACTTCATGGACTATACCCCACCTGGCTTCTCTGACCGTGAGTTTCTCCAGGCAAGAATACTGGAGTGGGTTGCTGTGCCCTTCTTCAGGGATCTTCCTGACCCAGGGATCGAACCAGGAAATCCCCCCCATCCCTCCGCCTCAATCCAATTCACACTTGTATGATTGACTTCCTTTTTGACCCATGCTTGTTAATTATATCCAGCTGTAGGCAAATTGTTCTTCCAAATTGGCAACACTGAGCTCTCTAACTGCTCGCATTTGTTTTTTCTCCTTTCCTGGATAAAACCTTTGGCTGCTGCTGCTAAGTCACTTCAGTCGTATCTGACTCTCTGCGACCCCATAGACGGCAGCCCACCAGACTCCCCCATCCATGGGATTCTCCAGGAAAGAACAATGGAGTGGGTTGCCGTTTCCTTCTCCAATGAATGAAAGTGAAAAGTGAAAGTGAAGTCGCCCAGTTAAATGGGTTGCCATTGCCTTCTCCGAAAACCTTTGGGGCATGCACTATTTTGAGCAGTGTTTCCTGAACTAATCCTCAGTTATGGATATTTCAAAAGGTTCAAGGGACTTTGAAAATAACTCTGGGTTTGAGTACAGTGCATTTCTTTCCATTTGATCCCAAATTACCTAAGAACATACAGAGAGGAGAATTTCCTTAGAGACAGGCACATAGCAATCACAATTCCATTTGTTTCTGGATGCTCTGGTGTCAAGATCCTCAGTAGTAATTGGCTAGGTCCCAGCACTAATCCTGGGATCACAGGGCTTTGCCCAATAGTCTCCAACACTCACCCAGAACAATATCTTTCAAAGGCATAACAGACACTTTTTTTTTCCCCCTGGAAGTCTCTGTTCTCTTGAAAGGCTTTATTGTCAGAAATTCCCTTCCCCACCCTTCCTGGAGGACTCTACTGATAGCATACATACCCATGCAAGGCTATGACTGTAAAGAAGTGTTTCTAGTACCCACCCATCCCCCCACCACCATTCAAAGAGGAAATAGAAGCCCATTTTCATCCAGCAGCCTAAGAAGCTCTACCTGATGAATTGGTATTGAGAGTTTTGGCACCTGATTCAAATGAACATTTTTAGAGATGAGAATTAGGTACATAGGCATGGAGGGGGGTGGAGGGAAAATAAGATTTGGAATTAGAATATGCAGGTCAGTGTGACAGCTCTGCTACTGACCAGTGTCAAACTGGCCAAGTATTTTAATCCCTCTAAACTTTGGTTTTCCTTATCAGTTAAGTGAAATTAATAATGTTACCTGCTCTACCTGCTTCACAGGGTTGGAGTGAGGATAGGTTGAGATCTTATGACTAGGCATTACAAACAGAATCATATAAGCAATCAACTGTTATTAACAAACAGAATATTATCTAATTGCTTATCAGTGAATACTGTGGGTTACTCGTGATCTGTCATTGGGTAAATAAAACATTGCTTCTTCTGGGTATAGATTTGTCCATAATCCTTAAATTGAACAAGAGAAAGAAAAGAACATTTACTCAGCATTTAATATCATCTGGGCCCTTCATATCCATTGCTATAAATAAATTTATACCTAAACAATTTATGTATATTAAAATATACTACATTTCATTCAGTCCTCTGAAAAATCTGATTGATTAGTCTCAGACATTAAAAGGTACTTAAAGCAGTGCTTCCCAAATTCTGTTCCTTGGAAACCTAGTCCTGAGAAACACTTCTTTTTTAAAGAGTTATATAATCCAAAACTTTGAGAAACAATGTATTCTCTTCCTCCCTCTAACAGATGCATCTTGCCCAATACCATCCTGGTAACCATGGAAAAGTTCTATGAGAGAAAAGATAGCTATAGTAAAGGAATCTGTTTAACTTTGCTCAATCCAGAGTTCTCCAAGCTTATTTGATCTGGAGATCCTTATTTTCCAATTATACTTGCTAAATTTTGATAGAACTGAGATTCTACAGAAAACATTTGCTAAGTATAGATCTAAATTCATGATTAGTGTTATTCCGTGGCAAATCTGCAATCAGAATGCAAACCTGTCCTCTTTAAAAGGACACGCTAAAACCATATATCAAAAAGGATTGGAAAATAGGGAAGGACAGTCATAAAATTTCATTATTCTACATTTACTTCTAATTATATCAGCATTATAGTTTTTGGTTTTTTTTTTCAACCATTCCCCCCGCCCCAATTAGTTGTAATCAGTATATGTTGACTTTGTCTTCTGATTATTTACACAGAGTAAAACATGTATAACATAAAAATGATCACTTTAACCATTAAGTGCACAGTTCCACGGCATTCTGTACTTTTCCACTGTTGTGCACCCATTGCCACCATTCATCTCCAGAATGTTTTCATCTCCCCAAATGGAAGATATATCTGTATTGACTTCTTATCTTTTTTACTTAATATTTTATCAGAAACATTTTACCACTTTGCAACTTACTCTTTAAAAAAAAAAGCTTCATTTCTAAAGGCCGTGAAATATTCAATCCAGATAATACTTATCTGCCTATGGTTGGGGAAAGTGAAGGTGAAAAAGTCACTTTGTCGTGGCTGACCCTTTGAGACCCCATGGACGGAATTCTCCAAGCCAGAATACTGGAATGGGTAGCCTTTCCCATCTCTAGGGAATGTTCCCAACCTAGGGATCAAACCCAGGTCTCCTGTGTTGTAGGCGGATACTTTTCACTAGCTGAGTCACAGGGAAGCTCAAGAATATTGGAGTGGGTAGCCTATCCCTTCTCCAGCAGATCTTCCCAACCCAGGAACTGAGCTGCCGTCTCCGGTCTCCTGCATTCAGGCAGATTCTTTATTTTTATTTTTAAGGCAGATTCTTTACCATATGAGCTATGACGGAAGCCCACCACTTTTGTATTATTTCCAGTTTTCTCTTTTGTAAATGATAAATATCTGTGCCTATAACATTTACCATATTTTGGATTATTTAGAATAGCTAGTAGACATGAACATTTTAGTTTTTGAACATGTTGACCATCTTTTTTTTCTCGTTATACCAAGTTTACACTTCTGTTGTTTGATGGCTCTATTCACCCATTCTTTCAAATGAACAAAGACCTAGTAAATTCCCAATATTTGCTGAGTAATGTGTGAAAGATACACATATCTTTTACTCAAATCATTTCAATATACTGTAGCCAGCATTAGGTATTGTGGCCAGCATTAGTGACAGCTAAGGATAAAAGTACTGATTATTTGCCCACAAGTCTTATTGCATTTCTTTGATTTTTAGTGAGAGGCATCCTTGCTTAGTTTGCCGATTGTATTTGAGGATTTCCTTCTCTGTCTGTGTTTCCCCTTGCCCACTTGTTATTCATATATGTACTGCTGGACAAATTACTTAATCTCTTTGTTTCGTTTCAGTGGCACCAGTGGTAAAGAGTTTACCTGCCAACGTTGGAGACACAGAAGACACAGGCTCAAGATCTGGTTCGAGAAGATCCCCTGGAGTGGGAAATGGCAACCCAGTCCAGTATTCTTGCCTGAAGAATTCCATGGGCAGAGGAGCCTGGCAGGATACAGTCCATGGGGCCAAAAGAGTTGGACATGAATGAGCACTGAGCATGCATGCATGCATGCATAGGATTATTGTCTGAACTCAAGTAGACTTTGTATATCTTAATGTCTCAGTGAAATATTATATGCCTTAAACCAGTGCCTAGTACATTACAAGCACTCTGTAAACATTACCTGTTATTGTTATTACTTCTAAGATGGAGAAAGTGAGATGAATGCTCTATTAGTTGACTCAAGGAGTGGGCAAGCTAGAACTATGTGCACTTTGCCCTGGCACTGTATGTCAATTTTTAAACAAGCTTTCTCTGTGTTTAAACAAACCTATCAAGTCATGAACTTCCTTCATCTCTCTTTCAGGAATAGAAGAAGAGATTAATTAGTATAAGGATGGTGGTGGTGCTGGGACATTTGTTTTTCCTGTACACATTGCTGCTAAGTTTTACAAAGTTCTGCTAAGTCCTTTAAAAGAAAAATGCATGTCCTTCAGTTTTTTGTTACCTAATATTCAGGAATATTCTTCAATCAAAGTAATAGGAACATTGATGTGCTAGGAGTTATAAGTTGATGACTTAAAAAATTATACATTGCACCCTAAAGAAGAATGAACTTAATGCTGAATTGAATTGACAAGGGTCAACGTGACAAGAAGATAGCAATAAAATGCCCAATTATGTTTAATCAAGCATCTATCGTTATCAAATTTTTAAAGAAGTATTTTTCTTGCTGATATATTTTCCTTGCTTTATATGTATATAAAATGAGCTCTATCATAAGTTTGGTCTTTAATAGAAGAGATGAGAGAAGCGTGCGTGCTTAGTCCTGTCTGAGTCTGCAATCCCTGTAGCCCGCCAGGCTTCTTTGTCCATGGAATTTTTCAGGTAAGAATACTGGAACAGGTTGCCATTTCCTCCTTCCGGGACTCTTCCCAACACAGGGTTGGAACCTGTGTCTCTCCAGTCTCCTACATTGTAAAGAGGATTCTTTATCCCTGCACCACCTGGGAAGAAAGGGGTCTTTAATTGCAGAGGGTCTTTAATTGCATATATTTAATCTGAATAAAGGAATATGTGTCCTGGCAAAATTGTGTGAATGTTATATTAAATTGAACGTCACACTGTATTTACAAAAGCTAAAGATGTCTAAGTAACTGACAGATGTCAATCAAGATTCCATTGTTCTAGGAACTGTATATATGACATCAAAATTCTGAATAAAAATAGTTTCTTCAATCGTGACCACATCTATTTTATTTGCTATTTTACAAAAATGAATAAAGTATACTCTATACAGTCTTTTCATAGAAGCAAGTAAGTGTGGCATATGGTGAAACCACTTCAAGCTGCTGAAGAAGCAGCAAACTGTAAAATACTCTACTGTCATAATATAGCATTGTTTTCCTGCGTACGAAATCATTCGTTGCTGTTTTCATTGTCCGCAGTAAGTTCTTTCGTGAAGTACTTAACGTCTTAAATAGTTCTTAGTTATTAAAAACAAAACAGAAACCATTTCCCACTCCAGCAGACCCTGTGAAAGGCAAGGATAATAAGCCTTGCAGTTCTTAGGTTCTTCCAGAGGGAAGAAGTGCAAAGAGGCCGAAGGTTTCAGAAGTACAAGCAAAGTCAGTGAAGCAGAGAGGAAATTCAAATATTCGGCAAACGATAAACCAGAAAAAAAGACATGCCAGCTGTTCACACTGAAAAGTTACTCAACGTTTATTTTGGTTCAAGTTTTATTTTTACATGAGGAAGGAACAATAAGTTTTCTACGGGGGTGGGGTGTCTTATTCCTTATGACATCAATAGGGAACAGAGTTTGCGATGCAGGTGGGTGTTTCCTCTGGGGGCTTCTACACTCGTCCTTCTTCTTGCCGGCCACCGCTCCATGGGACCTCCGTCTTGGGGACAGAACCCCGAGACGCCTCTGCGTGGGCGACGGGGTGTCTCTGCGCTCGCCCCCTGGGGCTCGGCCACACTGCTTACCCAACTCCCGCTTCTCAAACTGCAGTTTCTGTAACAGGGCAGCCAGCGGCGCGGGTCCCCTTTCCCGCCAGCTACCCGCGAGCGGCGGCGGGCGGCCGGGCTCGGGCGGCGAACAAAGGCGGCGCGGAGCGCGGGGCGCGCGGCCGGGGCTGGCGCGTGTCTCTCCGGTAGGAGGCGGCGGCGGCGCCGCGCCCGAGCCTGCATTCCTCAGAAGCGCCCGGAGCCCGCGGGGCGACGTCACCCCCGGCTCCGCCCCCGTCCCTCCCCGAGCAAAGTAACTCTTGACTAACAGGAGCAGCCTCCGCCGAGCATGGAGAGCAGCCGCCGCGGCCGGCCGGCGACGCTGGCGACGCGGGCGCCCCAGAGGTAGTTTGGCTCCCGCCGAGCAGGAAAAAGTGCGGCCGTGCGGCTGTCCACTCCCCGCGCTCACCCCGCCAGGCCCGGCCGGCCCCTCAGCGGTGGGTTTCCCTGCGAGCCTCCCGGCAGCTCTTTGCAGAGCGGCTTGAAACTTCTCCCAAAGTCGACATGGATACGGCGGCGGCGGCGCTGCCCGCTTTTGTGGCGCTCTTGCTTCTTTCCCCTTGGCCGCTCCTGGGGTCGGCCCAAGGCCAGTTCTCCGCAGGTGAGTGGCCGAGGGGGCGTCCGGAGCCGCGATGAGTGCCCCCGACCTGGGACTTGCCCGGGGAGGGATCGGGCTCCTCTCCAGGACCGGTGGGCAAAGGTTTGGGGGCAGCTTTCGCGCCCCCCCTTCGGGGGGCCAGGGGAACGGGCAGACAGAGAGAGGTCCCCCGACTTTGTGCCAGGTGGGACGCGGGGCGCCCGAGTGGGCGCCGTGGCGCAGGTAACTTTCCTGGTTGCGCCCCATTGTTCCCGGCGGAGGCTCGCCCCGGGCGCAGGCGGGCCGGGAGGTGCGGGAGTGCGGGCGGCAGTGCTTTTCTTGGGAAACGCGGAGCTTCGGCGTGCCGCGCTGGCTGCACCGCGCCGGGGAAGAGAGAAAGAAAAAGTAGTTAACGACTCTGGGGACGGCTACTCTGTTGCGCGTGGTGCGGGCTTGTAGCTCTCCGCCGTTAGAACACTAAAAAAAAAAAAAATTTTTTCCCCCTGGGGAAGCCATTGTCAGAAAGGTGGAGACTCGAAGGGACCGTCCTCGGCGCGCTTTGCCAGGTGCTTTTTGTCCCGGGAATAACCTCCCCTGACTATTGTCTAACTACTTCCCCGTCCCTCCCCCAGTCCTTTTCTCGTTCTCTAGCGCGGGGCTGCTCTTTGGGCTCGCCCCGTGGGTTCGGGCACCGCGCGGAGCAGGTTCCGTGTGTGTGTTGGCAGAGCCTGTAGGATGTTTTGAAACATGATTCTGAGGATCCACACCGAGCGGTTTTGGGCAGCGAGGTTTGGGCGCCGGGTCGGGGAAGCCTGACCCGCGGCGGGTGGGAGCGGGTTCCTCCCGCAGAGCCACAGCCAAGCTGGCGCAGCTCCTCCCGGAGCCGGCCTGCCTGCTGGGGGCTGTGAACGACTGCCGCCCGCCGCCCAGAGAACCCCAAAGGAGGCATGCAGTGAGGTCTCGCCAGTTAGCCCTTTTGGGTTCTAGTGGATTCTGGTAAAACCACTTCGACAAGTCCGTGAAAGCCCGTTTCGCCCAGTCTCGTCCTCCGTTCCCTGCCAGTTTTGTCATCCTTCCTGTCGGTGGTTTCTTGCGTTCTGTCCTCTGGGGGCTCTGAAGTTTCACCAGGTGGACGCTGGGGAGCAGGCTCCCGGGCGATCGTCTGTCTCCCGCCGGTCCACACAACTTTTCTGGCCAGTCCACCCTGCTCAGCTTGGCTGAAGAGAGCGTCTGCTGCCTTGGTTCTCAGTGCAGATGGAGACGCAGAGGTGGCCGAGGGGAGCTGCAGAAGACGCGGGAAGCGGCAGCCGCGCTCCTGGCTGAGGCCATGGGACGCGGAGAACGGACGAACTTTGCACCGTCGGTCTCTCTTGTTGTTGTGGCTGCCTGGTTTCCTGGAAATAAACTCAGATTGTTGGTTTCCGGAGTAATGTTTATTTCCCTTGCGTCCTCTTTCCCCCCTCCCGCCCCCTTTTAGAACTCTATAAAAGGAGTTGGACAACAGATTCAGATGGCAGCATGTGATGTGTACTCAGGCAGATTATGAAATGCAGCGAGTACAGGGAAAGTTATGTATACAGGTGATGTTTGCAGAGGACTACAGCTCTGTGCAATGAGTGAACCGATAGCTTAATTTTAATTCTTTCTGGAGTAAACATTAGTGCAAGCGTCTCTGACAGGTAGTGCTGGTTAGTATTGGAAGTGTACTTGATGTAAGACGCTGTATGTAGGCAAGTTGGAAGTGGGTATTGATTTCTGCACAGTGTTTGTTAGTGCACACAGAGCTTACCCTTGAAAAGGCATGTAGTTTGTTAATTGAAAGTTGGAATTCTACCAGTTGCCTGATGAAACTTAATGTATTCCAAATTTGCAACCATTAATGTTTGAACAGCTGATGGATATGTTTTTATCAGTGAAGAAACTTTCCCTTTTTCTCCTTTCATATGTTATTTACTCTTATTGACCAAATAAATATTAGATTTCCTTCAGCAGAATGTATAGATGAGCTTTTCTGATCCTTGGAATTCAGGTATCTCTAATTAACAGTTGTGTTCTTAGACGTCCAGTTCTAAGTAATTTAAATAAGCCTGGCTTTTCTTTATTGACAAAGCAAAACATTTGACTTTATATTTAAGTAAAAGAATGTGCAATCCTAGTAAAAGCAATTCTGGCAGGTCTATATCTCAAAATTTTGCCATTCAGGATTTGTCTATATGTCCAGAAAAGAATGCCTTTTATTCCCAGAGTTCAGATTGTGGATCTGCCTTTCTCCATAAATTAAAAATTTGTTTTTTTTTTTTAATTTCTATTTTCTGCCTCTCCTAAGTCATTTGTTATTCCACTGTCATCAGATTTTATGGCAATAAGATTTGTTGCAAAAACATAGAGTCAGAGATTGGAAGTGTATTCTTTGTTGCATTTTTTTCTTACATTCTGCTTTAAATGATGAACTTTTATTTCATTCGAAAAATTTAAATAAAAATGCTTTGAAAGTATAAAACAAATACATGTTCAGAATTGTAAACTATCCTGTTAAATATATTTTAAAAATCACAATATTTAGGCCAGTTTCCACTTTTAGATATTATCATATGGTTCCTAATGTAGTGATAAGCTTCAAAAGCAAAATTTGTGAGACTATAGACCCTTAGGTCTTTGAAATATCGTGTGCTCAATCTGGTCTGCTTTGTTTAGGCCACAGTTTTAGGAATGTTTTCATCATTTGTGGCTTTTTCCTTAGCGTTTGGAGTTAAGGTGTAAAAATGCTACGTGGTGACCCTCTTAAAAATCTAAACTTCTAGAGCTTCCTGTAAATCTCAACTTGTGTTCTTTCAATTTGATCACTCACTTAAAACAGCACCTAAAAATGTGTCATGTCTGTGTTATTTCTGGGGAAGTTGAGGCACGGAAGCACAAAAATGTAATGAAGTTTATCCATTGGGTGTATAGGTGTTATCTCTTGATATCACAATGTAAGAACATTTTCTGTATTAGGACTCAGATGGCTGACAAAACCAGTCACAGATGAGGTAACTGGAGACTCAGCTTTCTCATCTGCAAAATGGGGATAATGATACCTATTCTGACCTTTCCACATGGTTTTTATGAGGATGGGGTGAAATAATTTATGTGAGCTGGCCCTGTACATTGTCAAGCTTCATGTAGCTATCTAGGGTATAATCATCATATATTAAGGTAGCTTACTGCCACAACTTCAATCTTTTCTTGCTCCCACATTATCTCCCATAAGTTCAGGATGGTATGTGTGTGTGTGCGTGCGTGTGTGTGTGTGTGTGTGTGTGTGTATGTATTTGTGTGTTTCACTCGGCCAGTCATTCATTTTAATTGTTGTTAAACATAAACATCCCAGATTGGCCAGACCATAATTTTATCAGCACAGTGAGAGAAATTATCTTTTATTTATTTTGAACTTAACTCCTGTAAATCCTTACTTGAGTTGAAGCTGTAGAAGAGTCACTATTACCATTCATAGTATTCCAACTGTAGAAGAAATTTATTTTTAGTCAGTTTCTTTAACTGTCTGTTTACTTATTGGCTATTCAGTCTGTTCATCTCAGTGGGAGAAAAATGCGGCTTTTTAGATGCAGTCTTATCAGTGACCTAGAGAGGGACTGTTGTCTCTCTAGAGTGATGCAAGCCTGGAAATACAACTCCAGAGCCTGCCTTGGATATAGTTCCTGGCATGTCATACTGTGTTTACTCACTTGACCCCTTAGAACCTTGCAGCTCATCTAAGCAGAGCCACTTTTTCAGTGTCTCATTCCTTGCTGTTCCATATGTGCGTTAAATTTCTCTTATCCTTAATATCTGTACTGGCAGGATCCATTAGAGACAGCTTTTTAAAGGGTTGCCTGTCAGTTTTCTGATTTTGATTGGCCAGAATCTCACGATCCCTCAATTATTAAAACTCCCAGTTCTAGACTATTAATAATCTGTAACCATACATTTCTGGGACTGGTTTTTCTTTCACTTGTCTCCATATATCTGATTCTGTTGCTTTTTCCTAGATTGCAAGATGTCGTTTTGTGTCTGGCCAATCCAGACGGGAAGAGGCAGGTCTGGCTGCCGTTTGGGCTTTGGCATATGTGCTCCTGACAGCTCTTCTCTTTATGTTCATAAATATGAATTTGAAAAATAAATCAACCCCTCTGCCACTCTACCCCTCTCCCACGCTTCTTCCCCCTCCCCTCTAGCAACAACAAAGCCCACAGGCACATCTACAAAAATCACAGCCTTTTTGTTTTCACCACCTATGTTTTGGTGCTGATCATGTTCTTAAAAACTGGACCTATGACTCAACCGTTACCCGGAGCAAACACCAGTCCTCCTACCTGATCTCATATTTTAGGCAGTGATGGTTTACTGCATGTTTGTATGGCCTTTAACGAACATTTGATTTATGTGGTATGGCCCTATATAGAGAAACTAGGTTGTTGCTTTCAAATGCTTCTGAAGTGCTGTGTTCTAGGTCTGCTCTAAGTGGTGATACTGACAGTGTAAGTCATGCTAAATATGGATCTGCTTCTCTGAGGCATGGAAAATGCTGTCCTCCTCTGCCTGCGTGCTTCTTATTTCCCTTACTTGTTCTTCACGGGGGGCAGGAAGAGGAATACTGGAAGACTGAGAGCAGGAAACATCAAGGGAGTTTACAGATTGTTCTTAAAGACAAAGCAAAGAACACTGGGATCTTGTGTGCGCGTGTTGATCTTTTATTTAATTTTCTAAAGAAGGGAAAAAAAGCCCTATTTTTTATTTGTTTATTGGAATCAGCCTTTGCCTTTGTCCAAACGCATTCATCTCTTATTCTGTGGATGTGAAAACTTCCCCCTGTGTATTCCTCTCAGGCTTTACCTTTGATCATGTGTCTGTTTTGTGTCCCTTTATCAAATGGTGTTTCTTTTTGCCTAAAAAGGTTGTAATTGCTGGTGAACATGTTTTTTTTTTTTTTTTCCATCAAAACTCATGCTGTTTGTCATAGTTCTGAATAATGGTATTTTATCAATTCATGATATCTTAAGTGAGTATTTGATATCAAAGTAAGTACATCAATCAGGCTAATTTTTATTTCAGTTGAAGGTAGAAATAAGCTTGTAAATCCATGAAATAATCTTTTAATGTTGCAGAGTATTTGTGCTTGAATGTCTCTACAAGAAAGAGAGACTTGGAGTTTCTTTTTGTAAATGGGGATAGAAAACATTTGAGTACCATACTGCCTATTATTTTGAGATAAGTGACATATATCTGGGCTTTGGAAAACTTTAAAAGTTATGTTTGGATGTGTGAGATCAAGGAGGACTGTAGAGGTAGATAGGTTATAAAGTTCAAATTTCATCTTAGTGGAAATGTGTTTTTATGAAAAATGCTCTTAAACAAACATAGTTTCACATGAAAAGTTTTATTAGTTCCATGAAAATTCTGTTGGGAGGGGTATGTTTATTTTTCTGTAAGTACTATGGAGATTCTTTTGATTTGTTGTTAGTATTTTAGTAATAAAAACTGACCTTACATAATTAAAAAAGTTTTGTGAGGTTTTGCATATTGTTGAGCTTCTGGGAAACACTGGGCTTGGGATGTAAGAATCACATTGATCCTATTGTGGAACATTGCCACTTCCCCACTTAACTCTGGTTGAATTTTCTGGCATTCTCTTCTGTATGTTGATAATCCATCAAAATTACACGTGGCTTATCGTGTCACTTGCTGTTGTTTTAGGAGCAAATTAAGTGGTCTTGAATGAAATAATCCATGTTTCTACTTTATATGATCGTAGACAGAGCTCTGTTAATAAAAATGATGAACAGAGCAGTGCTGACTGAATCCTTTTACAGGTGTCATTCTAGGAGTTATTTTCAAAAAAACCCGGATAGAAATAAATCCAAAAAAAAAAATAGTGTTTAGAATTACCGTGTGCATTTTTTCGTTAAGTAAGTTGAAAGATATAAATATGTTCTTATGTTCATACACACACACATATCTTAACGATGATAGAACATCATTGTCCAAAGGTTCAAGTGAGAAGGAAACCGAGGGTATCTACAGATGGGCTCAAATCCATATACTTATATTCTAGATATAATATTTTTAAAAATAGTTATTTGTTTTTATTTATTTCATTTATGATTGCGCTGGGTCTTTGTTGCTGTGAAGGGCTTTCTCTAGTTGTGGCAAATGGAGGCTGTTCTGTAGTTGGGGTTCACGGGCTTCTCATTGCAGTGGCTTCTCTTGTGGAGCACGGGAGCCTTGACTCAGAAGTGGCATGTGGGCTCAGTAGTTGCTGGCTCCTGGACTCTACAGCAAAGGCTCAATAGTTGTGGTGTCTGGGCATAGTTGCTGTGTGGCATGTGGGATCTTTTTGGAAAGTGAACTGAAAGTGAAAGTTGCTCAGTCGTGTCAGACTCTTTGTGACCTCATGGACTATAGAGTCCATGAAATTCTCCAGGCCAGAATACTGGAATGGGTATTGTTTCCCTTCTCCAGGGGATGTTCCCAACCCAGAGATCAAACCCAGGTCTCCCACATCCCAGGTGGATTCTTTACCAGCTGAACCACGAGGGAAGGCCAAGAATACTGGAGTGGGTAGCCTGTCCCTTCTCCAGCAGATCCTCCTGACCCAGGAATCGAACCGGGAATCCCTGCATTGTAGGTGGATTCTTTACCAGCTAAGTTATGAGGGAAGCCTGGGTTCTTTCTGGACCAGAGATCAAACCGATGTCTCCTGCATTGGTAGGTGGATTCTTTACCACTGAACTACCTGGAGAGCCCTAGATTATTGAATGTAGAGAACTATTTTGTCTATTACATAGATGAAGAAACTGAAATGGAAAATATAGGAACTATGTAATATACAATAGACTGCCCTATACCATACTTTAAAGGAGAAACTAGGAAACCTAACTCCTGATTGGTGTCTATTTATATAAACTCTTGCTGATGCAGCCTGCTCCTTAACCAGCTGCTTGCAGGCCAGTTCTCCAAACCCAGTCCAGGGCAGCAGCTGATGAGCTGCAAAAATTCCCCTAATCCTTGTTGGGTGGTAGGGTGACGTGGCAGCTGCTTAAGTGGCAGACTGGCCACAGCTTCTTGATATGACTCGACTTAGGTCATTTGACAAATTCAAGAGTAGAGAGAGGGAGACTTTCTAACGTCTTCACTGCCCATTTAAGGGATGATGGCTGATTGCTTTCTGGTCATTGGATTTGTCAGTGGCAAGATGCCCTAGAATATAGCTACCTGAATTATAGTCAGTTAACTGGCACCATCAGTGTCATCTGGGAACTTGCAATGATCTTGTGATTACATAACAGAGTCCATGCCAGACCTACCAATTGAGAATCTGCAGTTTAACAAAATCCCCAGGTGATTTGCTTGAACAGTTAATTTTTGAGAAACCCTGCCCTAAGACAAAGAAAGCTCAGCTTGAAAAGATGTACCACATGCACTTCACTGTAGGATTGTGAGAGTACTGTGAAAGGATTAATTACAACATGAAATAAACTTCCCTGGAATTATATTTCTGATCAGTATTACTTAATTATAATTTATCACCCAGACACATCAAAACAACAAAACTATTCAGGTTATTTTTTTTTTTAAAGAATACTAAGACAATTTTGAAAGAAATATTCCATAAGAGAATAAAAATAAGACTAAATAGGTTTGATTATGAATGTGTTATATAATATTTGAGGGTAAACATAATCTGAGGAACCAAGCATGATATATGCCAATCATTTTTACATTGCACATTGACATGTTGATATAGAAGACAGTATTCCCTCTTTTTTTTTTTTAACCAGTGACTGCAGTTTCTTGTTTTATATTTCTCTTTTTCTTCTAAGTGTAATTTAAGGAGCTCTGTAATAAGGAGCTCATTTATAGGATAGTCAAATTTAATGAATAGAAGTTAGGTAGAATGCATTAACCATCACTGATATTCTTTTTACTATCTTTTGTGCTCATATTTAAGAACAGAGATTCTTGTCAGTTTTCTCCAGAGAAAAATTATGATGTAATAGACAGTGTACGCTATTCATGTCAAAACACAATTTTACTTGCATTTTATAGCTTGCTTTAGCATTCTTTGAGAAAATGAATTTTCCCCGAAGACCTAATTGCCTTCTTATTAATAAGCCTGTAAGTGTTTTTTGTTATCCATTTACTGTTCTAAATGTGTCTACTTTTGCTGGCTGTTTGAACAGTGAAGTCTCTGATTAAATCACAACTGCTCTATTTGTTTTTGCCATTCACAAGTGACTCAGAAAATACTGGCATAATGACATGGTTATGGCAGAAACTAATGGCAAACAAGAGATATAAATTAATATTAACCCATGATAGTTGGTCGTATTGTGATATCAGGAGGTGGGGTTTGGCTCAGTATACAGCAGGATTCTCAATGTGTTTGATACTGTAAGTGAAAGTTTGCTTAACCTTTATTGTTTTAAACACACAAAATATAGTTACTAGAGTAATGAATAAACTACACATCAGTGATTGCCACACTTATTTGACTTAGACACTAGTGTTCTATGGAAAAGGTTTAATTGTGGACGGATCAGGGTTAGAGGAGAGCTTGATGATGGAGAGAAACTCTGACAAGTACTCGCATGCATCTTGAAGAATTTTAGTCTGAAGAATCTGATTTGTTACCTTTTCTGGTTGTACACCAGAGTCTAGAGCTTGCTGTTCATACTCGTTCTACTTTTATTCTTGTCAGCAAAAATTAGGTCCATTTATCCCCTCATTCATTGGAGAGGAGAGAGCAAAAAGTGATTGCTAAAACAAAAATAGGGAAAAAACCCCCCCAAATACAACCATAGGAACTTCCATCTACTGAGTGCCTGCAGCCTGCCAGCCCTTATGGTCAGTATTTTACATAATTTAAAATCCTCACCATAATCCTTTAAGATTGGAGTCATCTCTGTTTTGCAAACTTCAGCCTAGAGAGATTAAGTATTAACTGGCCTCGGGTGACAGTGTGAGGACTAGGAGAGCCAAGATTCGTTATTGAATATATACACAGATGTAACAGTGAGTGGTAGAAAATGCAGCCTAGACTGCTTGCAATAAAAGGGGAATTTATTGTTTCTCCTGACAGTTCAGGTGGAGCTTTACTTAGGAGTTCATTTAATTCTATTGGGATATGATCCTTCTCTGTCTACTCCATGTAGGTTTGGGGTGTTCTAGAACTTTGGTCTTAGGCTCCCTGTAGAGGTGAGGTGGCTTTAGCAGCTCCCAGATTCTGGTCCATTGGGACTATGTGAATGATGTGCTGGGCCTCTGAAGGGGTGCTACGGGTCACTGGAATGGGCTTCAGTCAGTCTCATGTCCAGCTCCTGAGGGGGAGTATGTGGATCGGCAAAGTTTACTAGGGTTCTGGCCTCAGCCCTAGATCCCCCAGCCAGGTCATAGGAAAAGACTGTGGATCGAACCATGAGTTGTCAACAAATCGAGGAATAGGTTCTGGAAGAGCAGCTGAACTGCAGAGTGGTTGTTTGAGATAGAATTAAATAAGCTGTGAGCAGTAAAGGTTGAGAGGGGTGCACCTGTGTGTGTATTTGCAATCCTTCTGAGCGGGGGTGAAAGGAGGTGCTGGGGAAAAGACAGTTGGAGCTCCCTGATCTGGACTCCTAGGTGGTAACATCGGGGAGCCATGGTGGCCTAAGCCTTAGTAGCCTCTAAGGGGAAGGGAATAGGGCAGGAAGAGAAGATAGAGGCAGTCTGTTTCTAGCAGGTTTGTGTGTTGCAAATCAGCTAGCTGTTCATCATTTAGGGAGTGTTTCTTTTTGGTCTTTAAGCCCTACTTTTAAAGCATGCATTTTATTATTTTCACGATTGTATTCTCTTTGTCTTAGTATTGAATAGGTCCAACATTAAAATTTGACAGAATTTTCAGTTAAGTTTTGAGTCAAGTAAAGCTGGCCCTGAGTGAAGATCAGGGGCCCAAATGTGACTGTGCCAGTTTAGACCAGTGTGCCCTCCCTTCTCTGGCCAGGGCAGCTGGCCTGGCAGTTAGGGGTGAAGGCGGTGCTTGTGGAGGAAGCGTGTTGACTGCTGTGTGTTCAGCATGCTTCCTTCTGTCACTGGAGGTCTAGCTTCACACTCCTTTGTCTTATCTTAAAGAACTTAATGAATTGCTATTTTCTTCCCTGTACCTTGGCTGCTTTCTTCATGACTCGTTTTTACCCCTGAGTCTATCTTCATCAGATGTGATAACTGTGACTCTTGTATGGTGAAGTAACACTTTGCCTAACAGCCTGGTTGTTTGAAGCAGAGTGCTGTATAGTCTTGACCAATTTTTGCCCCTTTATCTAAACTCACATTTAAGTACTTAGGAGGTATATGAGGTGAAAGATTTAGCAGTGATCTGCTTCAGAAAGAACAGGATGCTTTGGGTTCTTTGGAGGTTTATGTACAGAAAATTTTAGTATACAGAGAACTGATTTCTGTAAGACTGTATTCCATTCTTAGCTCTGTCACTTTCTGGCTTTGAGATTTGGAGTAATTCCTTTCAGTTTGACCTTAATTTCCTTATCACTAAAATTGGAATATTACAATAAAGTGATTTCATTAGCTTTTCTAGTTACTCAGTAGGACACTTTTAAAGGTAAAATGAATAATATATGTGAAAGTACTTTTCTGATTAGAAAATACCATAAATATTTTTAGGAGGGAATATAAACTTGGATAATGAAGACATTATTGTTGTTGAAGGCATAGAATACATGGTGAAAATGGAAATGAAAACAGTAATGAAATGAAGACTTTGTATATTTGTGTATCTAAGTTATAGGTTGCCATCTAAGTTGTTTGCATATCTAAGTTTTGGGGAAAAGTGGTATGGAAACGAAGAGTCTGTAAGGTTCTTGTGAACAATGAGAAATTTTGTTATATATCATGAAACTTAGCCGTCAAATTCATTTTCACATACATGTATTTCATATATATATACAAATATTACTCTCTAATGCTCCAAAAGACATTTTTTTCCCACTAGATATGTTAATAAAGATTGTGTGTGTGTGCAGTCAGTCGCTCACCTGCATACTACTCTTTGTGACCCCATGAGCTGTAGTCTGCCAGGCTGCTCTGTTCATGGAATTTTCCAGGCAAGAATACTGGAGTGGGTTGCCATTTCCTCCTCCAGGGAATCTTCTCAACCCATGGATCAAACCTGCGTGTCTAGCGTCTCCTGGGTCTCCTGCATTGCAGGCAGATTCTTCACCCTGCACTATCATTACCCTAATAAAGATTATGTGATTATAAAATATTTTTACTGATAATTTTTGAACGTATATTTTAAGGACTGTTCTCTTATACAGAAAGTTCTGTGTATAGTTTTTCTTTTTGAATATTTTTTATGAAGAGAGGAAAAATATTCTTGCTGTCTGAGCTGGCTGGCCTAATTGGTGAGAGCATGATTGTAAGGTTTGCATCAATGTATTAACCACTCGACAGTTCTTTGAGCATCTACTATATGTCCGTGCCATGGCAGAGGCTGGGTACACTGGTGGGCACAGATATGATTATTATGACAATTAAGGAGCACTAGTCTTTGCATTGCACCACATTTAGCAACTTACGGGTGAAGCCATGTCTGTTTTGTGACTGACCTTACCCCTGTGGCTTGGCAAGTCTCAAAGCCGAAGCCTGCCTCTTACAATTTGTGGGTCCATAATGCAGTGTGTCAGCAGTCTTTCCATATCCTTGAGTGTACACAGCAAAGACTAGAAAGAAGCCTACCAAAGAAGAACTATGCAAAGATATTCCACAGTGATAGTAATATCCCACAAAGTGGAAATTCCCAGAAGCTGAGTAACTGGAAGTGTAAACAAGTTGGGTAGAGGAGGGAGCATGTTTATTTTTTGGAAGCTCACTTTTTTTCTTTTGGAAGCAGAGGGTTGGGAGATCTCCTCACAGAGGACAGTGTATGGAAATATGCCTGCACAGCCTCCGCATCGTGTGCAGAGGCTCTGGTTTTTGGCCGCAGATTTGTATTGGCTGCGACCTGCAGCTGCTTATCAACGGCTCTTGGTGCCGAGTCTAATCTGCCTCTTCTTTTTGCTTCAGTGGAGCTCTTTGTCCCCAGTAGTGGGGCAGGCACTAGGTAGGGGATCTGGAGAGGGAGCCAGGAATCGGGGTGGACCTTGACCATCACCCAAACTGCCCTGCACCTGCATCCTGGAAGCAGAGCAAATTCTATTCCTGGCTCTTGGGTCGATCATTTTGAAGGGGAGCAACAGTTTTGTCATTTCAATATACCTGTTGCCCTACTAGAAAGTGGAGATTCCAGAAATCTCTGTAAAACAAGGTACACAGCACTTGTAGTGAGTGAATTAAGCAGAAAAGTAATTTTAGAGGTGTGTAAAGTTTTTTGAAGCAAAGTCAAAATTGCCAAATTACAAAGATCTAAGCTTCAAAAATAGAAATTTAGGAAACCGTTTTAGTCAAGTCACTAACATTTTATGCCCATTTCTCATTTAAGCAAAGGATATTCATTGACTATATAGCATAATATTTAAGATCACCCACTTTGGAACCTGACTGCCTGAGTGTCAATACTGGTTCTAATTTCTTGATGGCCAAATCACATTCCTTCAGTTTCCCCATCTGGTCAGTTCAGTCAGTCAGTTCAGTCGCTCAGTCGTGTCCGACTCTCTGTGACCCCATGAATAACAGCACGCCAGGCCTCCCTGTCCATCACCAACTCCTGGAGTTCACTCAAACTCATGTCCACAGAGTCGGTGATGCCATCCAGCCATCTCATTCTCTGTCGTCCCCTTCTCCTCCCGCCCCCAACCTTTCCCAGCATGATTCAAATACCTATCTTGGATGTTTCTTTTGAGGAATACTAAGTTAAAGAGCTTAAAAGAGTGCCTGGAATACTAAAAAAGAAAACAAAAAACACCTCCTTAGCTTTTATTATTGTCATCATCAGTTTTTTTTTGGAGCAGAGAAATGTTATTGCAGGGCCAAGCAAGAGGAACAGGTGGCTTATACCCCAAAACCCCAAACTCCCTGATGCTTTTCATGGAGAAGTTTTTGTAAGTGTAATTTGGATGTGTGACTTTCCTTTGATTGGCTTGTGATGAGGTCAGGGGGCAGTGTTCCAGAAATCTTGTGCTCAGCCTTAAGTTACCATCCTCCATCTTGGTTTAGGCCTTAGTTTCAGCTCTCAGGACTTAATGAAGCACAAGTTCTTCATGTCTTGTCACAGAAGGAATTCAATCAGAGACAAAGTGATAGGTAAGAAGTGGTCTTATTTAGAGAGATACATACTCCATAGACAGAATGTGGTCTGTCCCAGAAGGCAAAGGGCCTTGGGCGGGGGCGAGAGGGTAAGCACACTCCATAGAGAGAGTGTGTGGGCCAACTCAGAAGGCGAGAAGCCATCATCAGCATTATTACTGAACTGAATTAAACAATGTTTGCAGAATATCCTGACCCGTGCTGTTATCGTTTAAAATTTCTAACTGCGTTATCTTTTACTTCAAAATAAAACCAGCAGAGAGTAGATAATAGGATGCCTAAAATAGATCAGCATGTCTGCTGATTAACAAAGACCACAGCAAGCACTATAAAGAATATAATTCGGTGTTTATAAAAACAAGAGAAAAGATACATTGATTCCTAAGAATCAGAATCTTAGGATGAATGACAAAAACAAAAACCAAAACACTATGAAAGTGAGGGGGGAGGTGGGAGCTAGAGGGAATGTGTGAAAAGGATTCAGTTATTGGTATAAAATACCTAAAATAATCTGTGGAAAATGCATTTAACATTTTTTAGGGAGCTTGGAAACAAACTCTGATATAGTTCCTAAAGAGATGGGAGTACCAGATCACCTTACCTGCCTCCTGAGAAATTTGATGCAGGTCAAGAAGCAACAGTTAGAACTGGACTTGGAACTACAGACTGGTTCCAAATTGGGAAAGGAGTACGTCAAAGCTGTATATTATCACCCTGTTTATTTAACTTACGTGCAAAGTACATCATGTGAAATGTTGAGCTGGGTGAAGCACAAGCTGGAATCAAGATTGTCAGGAGAAGTATCAATAACCTCAATATGCAGATGACACCACCCTTATGGCAGAAAGTGAAGAGGAACAAAAGAACCTCTTGATGAAAGTGAAAGAGGAGAGTGAAAAGTCTGGCTTAAAACTCAACATTCAAAAAATGAAGAATATGACATCTGGTCCCATTACTTCATGGCAAATAGATGGGGAAACAATGGAAACAGTCACTGACTTTATTTTGGGGGGCTCCAAAATCACTGCAGATGGTGACTGCACCCATGAAATTAAAAGGCGCTTGCTGCTTGGAAGAAAAGCTATGACCAACCTAGACAGCATATTAAAAAGCAGAGATGTTACAGAGGTCCGTCTAGTCTAAGCTATGGCTTTTCCAGTAGTCATGTATGGATGAGAGAGTTGGACTATAAAGAAAGCTGAGCGGCGAAGAATTGATGGTTTTGAACTGTGGTGTTGGAGAAGACTCTTGAGAGTCCCTTGGACTGCAAGGAGATCAAACCAGTCAATCCTAAAGGAATTCAGTCCTGTATATTCATTGGAAGGACTGATTCTGAAGTTGAAGTTTCTATTCTTTGGCCACCTGATATAAAGAACTGACTCACTGGAAAAGACCCTGATGCTGGGGAAGATTGAAGGCAGGAGAAGGGGACGACAGAGAACAAGATGGTTGGATGGCGTCACAGACTGAATGGACATGAATTTGAGCAAGCTCCGGGAGTTGGTGATGGACAGGGAAGCCTGTCATGCTGCAGTCCATGGGGTTGCAAAGAGTCAGACCTGACTGAGCGGCTGAGCTGACTGAGGGAACTTGGAGGAGTTGGGGAATTTGGGGGCATTGGTGAAACAGCTTAACTCCTAGAGAGATTTAATCTCAGTTAAAATATGAAAACTCTAATTTGAGAATGAGATTAAAGTGAGAATTGACCAGAAAGTTGGAGAGTGTGATCTATACTCTCAGTAAGTGTCCAATCCAGTGAGACTTGGTAATGTCTTGTCTTGGAGCAGCACTCAGATATGGAAATGAGATCATTAGAACTAAAGAGAGCTAGGCAGGCTCGTTGACTCCTAAAGAATGGTTTCTTCCTGAAGGATATAGAAAAGGAAATCTGGACTGCTTCATCTGCATTTGATGCATGTTAAGTAATGCATTACTGCCACTTACAATAGTCATTTACCTATGAATTTTAGATAACATTTTTTGTTTTCTTTTCGTTGATGTTTAGTTCTCCTTTGCTTAGGTAGTTTCAAATCTATTTAAACCCCTAGGCTTTTTCAAGCCCTTGTCAACAGGGTTAAGGCCTTTTAGCGTCCTGTTGTACAGAGCATGGGGCTCCTTGAAATTTTCTCAACTGTTAGCTCACTTGCAGAATTGCCCTTCGGCTAGTCAGTGCAGAGGAAAGCCTTCTAAACTTGAGCAGGAATTTCACGTCCAGTTTAAGGTTTGGATCTCGTTCTCTTTCACCTTATTCTAGCTTTAATTGAAATAAACTTTCCTTTTCCATGGGTTATACCTGTGAAAATATTTGTTCTACAGATATAATTAAACATTCTTCTCAACTCTCAGAGAAGCTGTTTGTACTGTAGGGTTGAATCTTGCAGAAATAAGTGTTCACATAACTATAATAAAAATGCAGTTTTTTTGTCCTGACTGGATTCTTCTACTAACATGGGTCTTTGTAATTCTGGTGGCAGCAGGTGTCTTCATAAGTACCTCTCCATTTACAAAATAAGTTTTTTGAGATGTTGTCATTTTGCTGCACTGTTTGACCAGGTTCATGTCTTAATAAAAACAAGCTTTTATAGCACATGCAATCTTAAATACAGACCCATTCAAAAAAGGGGATGTGTACCGTGGCTGTCCTCTGCTCCAAAATCATGACAGGGTTATTTGGAAAGCAGATTGATCCTTATATATTTCACAATGAACATATAAGGGATATTCAGTCAGAAAAAGATGAATAATTGAGAATGGCAGAACTATGTATAATAAACCATATACTTAAATATATACAGGAACTATAAACTTTAGTTAGGGTGGTTCCGACTGTGGCTTCCAGTCTTCTTGCATGAGGGAATTGGACAAACCCATAACCAGGTGTAGATATTAAGAACCAGGTGCTCTGACGCCTTGCTCTTAAGGCAAAGTCTCTTGCATTCTGAGTGTAGATTGTGTCCTTTCCTAGTCAATTCTTATCAGGAATGAAGATCCTACGGTAGGCCTACTTTTAAATATGCTGTCTAGGTCGGTCATAGCTTTTCTTTCAAGGAGCAAACGTGTTTTAATTTCATGGCTGCAGTCACCATCTGCAGTGATTTTGGAGCCCCCCAGAATAGAGTCTCTCACTGTTTCCCCATTGATTTACCATGAAGTGATGGGACCGGATGACATGATCTTAGTTTTCTGAATGTTGAGCTTCAAGCCAATTTTTCACTCTCCTCTTTCACTTTCATCAAGAGGCTCTTTAGTTCTTCTTCACTTTCTGCCATAAGGGTGGTGTCATCTGTATATTTGAGGTTATTGATGGAAGTCTTGATTCCAGCTTGTGCTTCATTCAGCCTGGCATTTCACATGATGTACTCTGAATATAAGTTAAATAAGCAGGGTGACAATATACAGCCTTGACGTACTCCTTTCCTGATTTGGGACCAATCTGTTTGCTGACCAAGGTCTGTCTAGTCAAAGCTTTGGTTTTTCCAGTAATCATGTGTCAATGTGAGAGTTGGCCTTTAAAGAAAGCTGATGCTGAAGAATTGATGCTTTTGAACTGTGGTGTTGGAGAAGACTCTTGAGAGTCCCTTGGACTGCAAGGAGGTCCAACCAGTCCATCCTAAAGGAATTCAGTCCTGTATATTCATTGGAAGGACTGATGCTGAAGCTGAAACTCCAATACTTTGGCCACCTGATGCGAAGAACTGACTCGCTGGAAAAGACTCTGATGCTGGGAAAGATTGAAGGCAGGAGGAGAAGGGGACGACAGAGGATGAGATGGGTGGATGGCATCACTGACTCGATGGACATGAGTTTGAGAAAGCTCTGGGAGTTGATGATGGACAGGGAAGTCTGGCGTGCTGCAGTCCATGGGGTCACAAAGTGTTGGACAGGACTGAGCAACTGAACTGAACTGAGCGGAGGCCTGGGAATTGCTTGGAGGGCTGTTGTTCACTTCTTAGTGAAGAAAAGTACATAGGACGGTGCTTTGGATTTCCCACAAGTACGTACTGTTCACTGAAGTATCTATTTAAGATCTTCCTTCTTCTCTGGGCAGTTTACTCACAGCTTGGAGTCTGGACAGCAGTAGATAGGAACACTCTATCCAACCCCATCACTCATTCATAAGTATACCACAAACTTCCCTGGTTGCCAACACATTTTAGAAAAGCACATAATTTTATTGAGTGTCTCATGTTATTTTCAAATATAGTCAAGTAAAGAGGAGGAGAGAAGCGAGTGGCAGGGTGTCATATCAGTGTTTTTTTTTTTAGGTCCCGGTTCCTTGAAAGCAGTGAGAAGTTTCATTTGAGGTGGAGACTTATAGTTGTTGACATCCTTATCTATTGTTTTTGGGATTATAGCCTTACCAAGCGTTGTCTTTTATGTGAGCAGTGTCAAAAAGGATATATCTATTCTGTACATTATGGCAAGAGACTTAAACTTTAATGACAGCATGTCAAATATAATATTCTTTTGAGGTTGTTAAAATAGGAGATACCAGTCTAAATTATCAGCCCTTTACTTTAAGCAGTACTTTGTTGGGGCAGGCAGCATATCTGTGTGCATTCATATGATTGATTAAGATCCCTGTTAGAGCTGGTGAGCTAGTGGCCTCTTCGTTCACCAAGATGTTTATGGGCAGAACTTCTATCAGTTCTTTTCTGTTAATTTGGTTAAGTTCACCAAGCATTTAGTACCTGTCCATTTTGTGTCAATGTTTTTAACCCAGAGAGCAAAAAGTTGAAAAAATTGACTACTCAAGGATCTAGAGAAGTGAAAGTTACTCAGTCGTGCCCGACTCTTTTCAACCCCATGGACTATGCAGTCCATGGAATTCTCCAGTTCAGAATACTGGAGTGGGAGACTTTCCCTTCTACAGGAGATCTTCCCAACCCAGGGATTGAATCCAGGTCTCTTACATTGCAGGCAGATTCTTTACCAGTTGAGCCACCAGGGAAGCCCAAGAATACTGGAGTGGGTAGCCTGTCCCTCCTCCAAAGGATCTTCCTGATCCAGGAATTGAACCAGGGTCTCCTGCATTGCAGGTGGATTCTTTACCAGCTGAGTTACCAGGGAAGCCCTTAAGGTATGATTTAGAGTAGGGGATACAGTGAGAAATGGACCAGGGAAAGGACAGTCACTTACTCTTGGGGTGATTAGTTAGATCTTTCTTGACCAGAATGACATGGCAAAATTCCCTAAAATGAGCACGTAGTGCTCCCCCCCAAGAAAAGAAAAGAATCCACCAAAGTTACAATTTTAGTATTTGCCAGTTTCCACCTTGTATATAGTCCCCACTATGGCTGATTTCAATTACAGTATTATATTACAGACACAGAGTTGGGGAGTGGTGCATGGTAGTATAGCACTGAATAGTATTTGCACCATACAGATACAGGAGAAAGAAATACCCTAAAAGATAAATATGGTATTAATAATAGTAAAGTATAGTAAAATAATTAGGAGGTGAAAAGTTTTAATACTTCTGTTTTAAGTATAATTTATTCAAATGTAAGTTTTTATGATTTCATTTTAAATGGCTGTAAGGAACAACTGGCTTGCAAACTTGCTGAAAAATTTAACTGTTAAGTACTGGTATGGGCTTGCTCCAGCATACTACTCAGTGCGTTATAATCTTGGATATGGGTGTGAGGGACACAGTGAGTGAATTCTCTTTAATTATGAGGCCTTTATAGAACACTCTTTCCAAAGAACATAATTCAGTTTTTCATTTTTTTTTAAAGAAATTTTTAATTGGTAGATAATTGCTTGATGATGTTGTGTTGGTTTCTGTTGTACAATGTCATGAATCAGCCATATGAAAGTGTTAGACACTCAGTCATTTCCCACTCTTTCTGACCCCATGGACTGTCACCAGCCAGGCCTCTCTCTCCATGGAATTTTCCAGGCAAGAATACATGCATCCCCTCCTTCTTGAGCCTCCCTCCCACCCCTATCCCACCCCTCTAGGTCATCACAGGGCACTGGGCTGAGTTCCCTGTGTTACATAGCAGCTTTCCACTAGCTAGCTGTTTAACACATGGCTTGAAGCTCAACATTCAGAAAAC
This sequence comes from Moschus berezovskii, assembly GCF_049115385.1. Lineage (NCBI taxonomy): Eukaryota > Metazoa > Chordata > Mammalia > Artiodactyla > Moschidae > Moschus > Moschus berezovskii. The sequence goes on along the minus strand of NC_142469.1, from coordinate 73,718,789 downwards.
AAAGATCATGGCATCTGGTCCCATCACTTCATGGGAAATAGATGGAAAAACAGTGGAAACAGTGTCAGACTTTGTTTTCTTGGGCTCCAAAATCACTGCAGATGCTGATTGCAGCCATGAAATTAAAAGACGCTTGCTCCTTGGAAGGAAAGTTATGACCAACCTTGATAGTATATTAAAAAGCAGAGACATTACTTTGCCGACCAAGGTCCGTCTAGTCAAGGCAATGGTTTTTCCTGTGGTCATGTATGGATGTGAGAGTTGGACTGTGAAGAAAGCTGATCGCCGAAGAATTGATGCTTTTGAACTGTGGTGTTGGAGAAGACTCTTGAGAGTCCCTTATACTGCAAGGAGATCCAACCAGTCCATTCTAAAGGAGATCAATCCTGGATGTTCATTGGAGGGACTGATGCTAAAGCTGAAACTCCAATACTTTGGCCACCTCATGAGACGAGTTGACTCACTGGAAAAGACTCTGATGCTGGGAAAGGTTGGGGGCAGGAGGAGAAGGGGACGACAGAGAATGAGATGGCTGGATGGCATCACCGACTCTGTGGACATGGGTTTAAGTGTACTCCGGGAGTTGGTGATGGACAGGGAGGCCTGGCGTGCTGTGATTCATGGGGTCGCGGAGAGTCGGACACGACTGAGCGACTGAACTGAACTGAACTGAACTGAATGTATATACGTCAATACTGCTCTCCCAGTTCATCTCACACCCTTCTTCCCCTGCTGTGCTCACAAGTCCGCTCTCTACATGCATCTCTATTCCTGCCCTGCACACAGGTTCATCAGTATCATTTGTCTATATTCCATATATATGCGTTGATATGTGATATTTGCTTTTCTCTTTACCAAATGCCCACTGTGGAGCCTAATTTCAGGAAGAGTCCTGAGAAGACTGTGTTTTTGCTTAACTCAAGTTTCCTCACTGTCCAGGGTACACATCTTTAGTGGGAGGTGTTGGTGTCAGTTCAGACTCTCCTTAAGAGACTGAGCCCTGCTAATCTACTTAAAGAGTGAGCTTTTCAATGCCTTTGAATTATGTACATTTTCATGTTAAGCACAATCTTTTCCAGAATATTACACAGTAGGTAGTGGGTTTCCAGCCACTATGGCTTGGAAATTATTATATAATCCTGGTAATAGCACACTGCTTATGGCCTCTCCAGCATTTGTGTTACTCAGAAATATTTGGAGAATAAATATCAGTGACAGTGAATGGATTTGTATCACATTTGTATACATTGTTGCTTTGGTAAATTTTTTTTAATGTATATGAAATTAACATCTACAGAATCTTTTTATATAAAATATATATCTGTTAATTTATTTGAGGTCTTGGTTTAATGATCTATTGTTATTATTTTTTATTGAATTATACAGTTTAGCTTAAGTTACTTTTCTGGTTCTTTGATTTAAACATTTTTCCATTAAATTAATCTCTACCAGTGTCACGCAAATGTAATGTTTTAACACATGCTCTTTTATATTTATTTCTATAAGCAAGAATATTCCATGTTCTAAAAAATGTCCCCTAGGTTAATCCTGCTAAATGAAAATTACTGCACATTCCTGTCTGCTTTTGTTAGGCTCTGCCCACAATGAATTTAGTGTTTAAAAGTAAGATATGCATACTTTAGAGTACATTGCAATATATTTTTTATGAAATTGGAAGATCGTGGATATATTGTGTACAGATATATATATTTTTTCTTTTGGTGGGACACTGTGTATGTTGTATGTGTGTGAGTTTTGATTGAGTTTTGTAATATATAGCAAAGTACCAACAGTGCCCAAGTGACTTATTTTGGCAAAATTGATTTCTCTCTGTACATCTTATATAAAATCTTTCATCCCATATCTGGGGAAAATCTATCTTCCCTCATATAGGACAATTTCAAGAACTTGAAAGCATTCCAAACTTAACAATTTGAAACTAATAACGAAATTCTTCCAGTCTGTTCAGAAGAAAATACAGATTTAATTCTTCTCAATTAGTAGTCTCTCATTTCTGAATAAACAAAGTGAGAAAAAAGAGACAAATGTTATTCAGTATTATAAATGTGTACAGGTATACCTCAGATATTATCGGTTTGCTTCCAAACCTCTGCAATAAATTGAACAGTGAAACAGAGAATCACATGAATTTTTTTGTTGCTCAATGCATATGAAAGTTATGTTTATACTATAATGGAGTCTATTAAGTGTCCAGTAGCAGCATGTCTAAAAGAACAGTGTACATACCTTAATTAACAAATATTTGATTGCTAAAAAATTCTGGTCATCTTCTGACCCTTCAGTGAGCTGTAGTAGTAACATCAAAGATCACTGATTCCAGATCATCATACATATAATAATAATGAAAAAAAATTGGAAATATTATGAGAATTACTAAAATGTGACACAATGGCATGAAGTAGTAAATACTGTTGGAAAATGGCACTGAAAGATTTGCTCAGTAAAGCATTGTCACAAACCTTCAGGTTGTAAAACTCAATATCCAACAAGTACAGTAAAGTGCAGTAAAATAAGTTATGCCTATAGTACATAATTGGAACTTTGTTTTTTGCACTTACAGGGTCATAGAAAAGAGGCATATGTTAATATAAACTCTCAGGGATTTACTTTATAAAATCAATTTATGCTGTATGACCTGGGATCAGTAGACTTTAAACTCAATCTCTTATCTTTATGCCTAGAATACGCTAGCAATTAATTGTTATTCACAAAGATGACTGACTTAGCTGTATAATCAAAGATTTAATTATGCTAGATATATTGCAATTCAGAAGGTTGGAAAGCTTACCACTAGTGGTCACGGTGATTCACGGTGATTAAAATTAAAGACTCCCTCCCCTCCTAATTCTGAGTTAACCACATGATTGTATAACTTGGGACAACTCATTTTATAGCATCTGTTTTTGAGAGACGACTTCCACTTTGTTATTTTATGTCTCAACACTGTTTATGCAGCAGGACCTGATAAAGATCTGTAATTCATTTCTCCCTGTATTTAGCCACTTTTTCACTGAAGCCTGATGACATGACACAACAATTTTTATCTGAGCATCAGGAATTTACCTGATTCTGTGTCAGTAACTGAAGCCTTTGCTATATATTTCTCTGGGCTGTTTATGTGTCCAGTCTAGATTTTGATTTTGAGGGCAAAAAAAGCCATTTTAATGTTTTAGGTTCATTAACCTAGGATGACATTTATAGGAAGTATTATTTTCAATAACTAGTATTTTAGTGTTTACTGGGTCTAGCTCTGAGCTAAGAACTTATAAGCCTCAGCTTAGTAGTTTCAAAATGCACGTAACCACTCATTTTGTTTGTACCAAATCCAATGTAGTTGGTAGCAACCAGTTTTTTACAAAATAAAATAGAAGAGAATATAACAACTATAGTAAAAATAAGCATTCATCTCATAGAGGGAGTATTGTTTCATGAAACTTTGGTTTTAATTAAATAGATTTATTTATCTTTATGTTTCTGTGTATAATACCAGAGACCAAAAAAATTGGGAAAGCCTCTACATTTTTTTCATATAATGCTCACTATAATCCTATGAAGTAATGCAAAGTCTGTGATGCGTCCAAGGTCAAGGGTTTATAAACTCCAGGGTCATTCTTTAGCTGTCATGTTCTGGCACTTCTAGTAGATTGCAATAACACAGGTTTTGCTTAATTTGGTAAATTACTGATTTCACTTACCTGGGCCTCATTCCTTGTCCTCCCTTTGGGAATAATGCCACCTCTGCCACCGTAACTCTTTAAGGGTTGAAAGGGTCAAATAAGGTAACTTATATAAATATGCTTTTTTAACCTTAAAGGAGCTACAGAATAAGGTATTATTATTACTACGGTAACTTGCTCTCTGGCTCTTCAAATGCTTAGTTGACTGCCAGGTTTGACTGGAGATGATGGGATTTAAGTGCCTTTTAAAGTAGTTTTCAAATTCAGAAGTCTACAATTCATTGTTTCATGAGTTGAGATCATTCCTATTGAGTACTTTCTATAGTTTTTTGACAAGATGTTGTGAATAAAGTAGCTATGATGTTTATTTATGGTTTCTTTTCCTATTTTGGCATTACTCGATATAAAACAACAGAAGGCAAATAAACTTTGGACATACCTATACAAGCTCATTATCCACATTTGTCTTCAAATAAGCCTGCATCTTGGTTTTAAAGGAAAAATAACACTGTGCAAATAAAACTTGATTTTCAACAAAGGTTTTAAATACCAATGGTGATAGTCAGTGGAACATCTAAAAAGTTCTAAAAGAAAGATGTCTACGACCTATAGAAATACAACAGCAGTAGAACAGAAAGCAAATGTAAAACCTCTAATTGATAGTAAAACTTTTGAGTGGAGGTGTTTTAATAAATAAAAGTAGCCAGTGAAGTAGCTAGTTGTCTCCTGCCTGTCTCCCCTCCTTATGTCTCCATCTCTTTCTTTTCTTTTTCACTTTTTCTTTCTCTCACTCTCCTCCAAGTCTTCTGTTTTTCTATCTATGTGACCCTCTGATCAGACTTTTTATTAAGATGTATATTTTTGTGGTTTAGTTGCTAAGTTATGTCTGACTCTTGTGACCCCACCAATTGTAGCCCTCCAGGCTCCTCTGTCCATGGGATTCTCCAGGCAAGAATACTGGAGTAGGTTGCCATTTCCTTCTCTAGGGGACCTTCCCCTCCCAGGGATTGAATCTGAGTTGCCTGCATTAGCAGGAGGTTTCATTTTTACTCTGTATTTACCCTGTGGCCTAATTTTAGGACATAATGATAAAAACATACACACTTTACATTTTACACATCAGTATGGAATAACCTCATAACAGTATACAATCATAGCCTTAGAGTTATGAACGTTATCGTCCTTAAACAGATTTCTCAGCATTTGGAGGAACCGGCAGATATCTGGACAGAGGAGCATTCATGCTTCTCTTCTCTGCAGTCCCTTAGTCTAGTATTAGCTAAAAGAATAGGAGGATATTGGGATGCAAATTAGCCAGAGGATGGCTCTTTGCCAAGTGTTGTTTATTGAGCTGAGTAAACATCTCCTGAGTGGGTTGGAGGGAGGTGTTAGTTTAAGTGGGCAGGAGGAGCCCCCATACTCCAAGTGCTGAGCTTTCTCAAAGAAATACCCTAAATGTACATTCCTGGGCTCCTGAAGGAAGGGGAGGCCTTCCGGAACTGTCCTTCAATTGGAAGTCGGGATCCTTTGAATGTAAGTGTGGCTATGATTTATCTTTTTACAAATTGAGAAAAAGAAAATTTTAAGAAGATAGGATGACTGCAGTTGCAGGGGATTTATTTACAGTTCCTAAGAGAACTAATTGTTTTACTTTCTCACACTTCAGCTATAAACAGTATGCTAATAGCAAAGTACCCATACCTATTCATGAGAAAAATCCTCTAGAGAACTTAGGCTAGTCAACATGTTAAAAAACACTGTTAGAAAAAATACTTCAAAGTCTAAAGAAAAGTTTTTTTTTTTTTTGGCCATGCCATAGGTCATGTGGCATCTTAGTTCCCCAACCAGCGATTGAACCCACACCCCCTGCATTGAGATTGCAGAGCTTAACCACTGGAAAGCCAGAGAAGTCACCAAATTTTCTTCTGAAGTATTCAACAATTCATATTTTAAAATGATTATTCACAAAGTCCCCTCACACCACGTCCAGTTGCTGAGATTTTACTCTTTTTGAGTTAGTTAGATCTGCCAGAAGCTGAAGCTCTGATTCTTTGGCCACCTGATACTAAGAACTGACTAATTGGAAAAGACCCTGATGCTGGGAAAGATTGAAGGCAGAAGGAGTAGGGGACAACAGAGGATGAGATGATTGGATGGTATCACCGACTTGATTGATATGAGTTAGCAAGCTCCGGGAGTTGGTGATGGCCAGGGAAACCTGGTGTGCTGCAGTCCATAGGTTTGCAAAAAGTCAGACGTGTCTGAACTGAACTGAACTGATAGAAAGGGAGGATTAAGTTAGTTAGATCTGATAGAAAGGGAGGGGAAAAAAGTCTTATGATAAGTGACCATCACTTAAACTTTGGGTCTAAACTAATGCTCATCAAAATATGCATGAATTCATCCTGCGAGATAATGTGTAATAAGAGTGATGGGATAATGAGAAATAAAGGACAGGAAATGGAAGGATTCAGTTAAAACAAGAAAGCCATAGTATTTAAGCCTGTGACTCTCATTTTTGATGTTACTTAGTTAAGTGTGAAATTTTACATTTACGTTTTTCAAAGCAAGATAAAAATTTCAAGTATTTAGAGCAATTTTATTTCCGTCTACTTTGTGGTAAAACTTTTAATTTTTCAATGTATAGCCAGGGATAATTAAGTTTAAAAATATTTTGAAAAGGCATTCACTTTAACTCCTTCCCTGGCAGCTGAAAGCTATTAATATTAAGATTAGTGTTCTGTTATTGATTAGCACTTACATGTTTATTTGGTACCTCTGAGGTGAAAATTTACTTGACTGCTGGTAGCATAGAATAGTCTTCTCCAATTTTGACAATTACTATAAGGCAGTTTTATAAGTGATTAGTCCCATGCTGTTGTGTGTGTGGGAGGGATATAGCATAGGGTTATTTAGTTACCTTTTTGGGATATTATCCTTTTTAGTTTATAAGTAATCTAATATTTTTTACCTTTAATGTTTTACTGATTCAAGAGTCATGCTGGCCTTCTTTAGTTTACTGTGATGCTAAGCGTTATAAACATATTCTGAGTAAAAATTTCTGAGGGGAACTATCTTCTCCATTTATAAAGAATTTTTTTTTTTTAATAATATGAGAGCAATTCCACAAGCCACAGCTGAAAATGTCATGTTACATCATCATTAGCTCATTATCATACCTTGTGTAACATTTATTTAAAAACAGAGTTGGTTTATACAGTGTTTATTTGTTTAGAAGATTTTGAATTTCATAGGATAATAAGTTTAAAGGCTGTATAAGTGTTACTAGTAGTCAAGCTAAAGAAAATGACATTTCAAATATTGCTGCTTTAGGATCTTCTAGGACAAGGCTATGTAAGGATTAAATCTGGACTTGGTCTCAAAACCCCAAATATATTTCATTTTGACTTGATATTTTGTATTAAGAATAGTAATTTATTAAGTACTAATTATGTGTATAGCATTTAGTTAGAAACTGTCAAACAAAGTATATGATAAATTCCTTACTAGATGAAGTATATCACAATCATAGGAAGACTACAATATTGTCTTCTACTTCACTACTGGATAAGATTTTATGACTAGCTTCCTCTCTGTCTGACCTACTTTTCAACCTGAGGACTTAACAAAATGTTTTTTTTCCTAGCCATCAACATTACTGGAATCTAAGATGAGACTTCCTTATTAGGCCTGTTTCTCCCAAGGTTTTGGAGGACTCTCAATGAATCTTTAGACAGACATTGAACATTTTCACTGTGGCATGTTTTAGGGACTGAGGACATGGTCCTTTACATCATTGACCTTTCATCATGGTCCTTACAGTCTAGGGTAGACAGATGTTAAACAGACTTATAAATCATTAAGTAACCATAAGGTTGTTAAGTTCTATAAAGCAGGGGTTCCTAGCTTCCTGGATCTAATGCCTGATGATCTGAGGTGGAGCTGATGTAATAGTAATAGAAATAAAGTGAACAATAAATGTAATGTACTTGAATCATCCTGAGACCATCTCAACCATCCCTCTTCTCCCCCGACCCCACCGCTACACCACCCCCCTCAGTCTGTGGAAAATAGTCCTCCATGAAACTGATCCCTGGTACCAGAAAAACATTTGGGACCACTGCTGTAAAGAATTGTAGGGAGAACTATAAGGAGAAGTTCTCTCAGGAATACTGCCCTTGCCTTGGAGTCATTGAGAACCCAAGAGTGAACAGGAATTTTTGAAGCAAGCTGGATGAAAGATACCAAGTAAAGAGCGCAACTTGCATGAAGTCATGTAGACTGGAGAGAAGATGGCATTTTGTAGCAGCTGACAGAAGCCCACTATGGTTGGAGGGGAGACTGTAAAGAGGAGCTTGGCTCTAAGAAGTTGTGAGGATTTTCTTGTAAGGAAAAAGGGAAATCAAAGTGGGAGAAAGACATGATCCAATTTTCATTTTATAAGGAACATTCTGAGCAGAGGTGTGAAAAATGGTTTGGATAAGGACAGATGGATTTGGGGGAGACAAGTTAGGAGGAAATTCTTGTAATCTCAGGAATGATAGTTGTCTAGTTGCAGGTAGGGTGGGGGAATAGATAGGTAGGAACAGTTGACATTTACTGATAGATTTGTGGGGGCTTAGTGAGAGGGAAGGATGAGAGATGGTGCCCAAGCACCTGATTTGAACTGTAACATTTACCAAGACAGGGAACTTTAAAGTTGGATATTTTGGATCTTTATCTCCCAGAAAATTTAAAAACAAATTTGCATGTTACTTTTCCCCTGCATAATTCTGTTTTATGGATCATGACTGCATATTCTTTCTTTTCAATATTGTTTCCCTTTCTGGTTTAAGGTATATGTGTTAGTATATATGCATGTGTGTATGTTGAAAACTTAGTCATTAAAAATTAACCCCATTCAGTTCCAAACAGCTGGTTCCTTACCTCTGTGTGGGGAGATGTTGATTCTCTCTCCTTTATACTTTAGCTTCCTTGAGAGATAACCTTGACTCTTTTTGAAGTTCTTCGTTACCTCTTTTTTAGAGCATATGCAAATACATATAGATGTCTATGTATGCCCCAACCCATCCATACACAATTTCTTTTAGATTGCATGGAGTTGGTATATACTGAGCGACTGAACTGAACTGAACTGAAGATGGAAAAGGAAGAAAACTTAAAAAAAAAAATTGTTTCCTCTAATGAGTTGTCTTAGAAAATGCACACATACTAGAAGGCTGAGAACTGAGAGTGGTTTTTTTTTTTTTTTTGAGGGGAGGCAATAGCAAAGATTTTGTTATATAAATAAATATATAGTACCATTTGGCTGCTTACTAAAGTCAGAAAAATAGGAGTTCAACTCTTATTTTTCCCCACATACTTTCAGGGCATTATAACAGTTTTAATGTGAATTGTAAAGTGTAGGAGGTAGACTCTAATTCCCTTTCACACACATAAATCAAGTTTCAGGTTCTTTCGGAAATGTTTACTAGAAAACATCATGGGCAGACTTTAAAATGCTTTGGATTGCATGACGGCATGGTGCCGCTTCGATTGAAGGCTTGTAATATTTTATTTTCTTTCCCAAAGAGTCAAGATAAATCCTGTAAACGTTTTTTCTTGTTTTGTTGTTTCTGTTGTACCATTGTGTTTGGCTCTAACCTTTTACCCCCCAGGAAACAAAAGTGTTTTCTTACTCTGGGTGCCTGCTGAGTCCTCCAGCTGTTGGGCAGTGGTTTCAAAGCTGTTCCTTATTTACACACTGTAATTTTGGCTTGTCAGAAAACTTCCCAAGTCTTGTCTGCAGAGTAATAATATGAACGGTAAAGGATGTGTTTTGAAGGGGAAATCCCTGTCAAAACTTAACTAGAATGCAGCTTGTTTTATTATTTAACACAAAATCTCATATAATTAAATTATTTTGTTGTTGTTTAGTCGCTAAGTTGTGTCCAACTCTTTGCGACCCCATGGACTACAACTCGCCAAACTCCTTTGTCCATGGGATTTCCCAGGCAAGAATACTGGAGTGGGTTGCCATTTCCTTCTCTAGGGGATCTTTCTGACTCAGGCTCCTGCATTGGTAGGCAGATTCTTTACCCCAGAGACACCAGGGAAAGCACATAATTAGATTATTGTATGCTTTTAAAAACCTGTTCATGATGAAATTCAACATAAAACCTAGACTACAAAAAGTCAAGCAAATTAATGAATAGCCTGTTTTAGTATCTACTTCTTATCCCTTCACCATTAAAAGTAACAGGAACGATGAGTATATGCTAGGCACTGTTTTGGGGTCTATTTAGACTCTGTCCTCCAGGAACTTCAGTCTGTTGAGGGAAATCGACATGTAGAGAAGTATTCTAATCCTTTTAGGAATGAAATGCTGAGAGAGGACAGATGGGGGAGAAACTGACTTTCCCTGGAAAAGTCGAGAAATGTGTCACAGATGAGGGAACAGTTGTGTTAAGTCTTACTCTTGGAGTTTCCAGATGAAGAGCAGGGGAGTGGCTTAAATATTTACAGTGTACCAGTTTGATAAATTTGATTATCGTGTTAGGTCTTGGCATTGTGAGAACACACTGAAGAGACTAATTACTCTATTGAGGAGTGGATGGATGGAGTTTACCTAGTAAGTGATAGCAGTTTTGAGATCTAAAGATGTGCAGGAATTAGAAGGATAAGAGAGAGCCCAAGAAGGATTTTCTAGGCAGAGGGAGTAGCCTGTGAAGAGGCCAGAAATAAAGCAGTAAGAACTGCATCTGGTGTTTTGAAGACAGAGATGAATGTGGCAGTTTGTGGGGGCTAGAATGGGTCAGAAAACTCTTGGGTCTTGTTCCAAGGGGTGTTGGAGACAACCTGATGACATTGAAGGATTTTAGCGATAGGATCAGACTCCTGCAATAAAATGACTATGTTAAATTCATTAAAAAAATTGGGAACATTGTGAATCAATTCACAGAGGACGCTTTATCACCTAGAACTCTTCCTGTCTAGATGCTCAATGCTTAGGCTCTTAGTCAGTTATGCTTTTGGTTAGCTATTGGCATCCTTTGTGTGTGATAATTTTGGCTGCCCTTGTCTTTTCTGCTATCAGCCATTCTCTTCCGTATTCATCATGTTTGTGGTACACAGAGGCCTGGCCAGGATGAAGGGCAATTGAAAAAGTAACAAGATAATGAATTATATATTAATGTAAGTCTGATGTATAAGTTGGTGGTACATTTTGGTGTTCCTGTGAGTACTTGAGTCTGTCTAAATTAATCTGATGTTCTCATCACTGTTTTCCAGCTTGAGAATCAAATGCAGGTAAAATAATTGGAAATTATTGGTATAATTCAAACTACATTACAGTTGTCAAGCGTGGTTACATGGAAGCCAGGCTGCTTTTGTCTGCTTCCTCATAAACATTCTTTCCGTATTCTTTATCAGCACATAATCCTGAGACACAAAAATCCATTGTGTCCCTCTGGGACTGTGAGAAAATCAAACCTATATGTTGACTTTGCGCTCATTTTGCTCCTGGTTAGGAACTGCTAACATTTCTATATTAATCACCCTGGTTTTGAATTGAGATACATGTTTTCAGCAAGATGTGTCCTATATTTTCCTCAAATATATCACTGTACCCATACAAGATTATTTTAAATACAGATTACAAATAGATGTCTGTTTTCATGCGCCTGATGCTATGTTTTGTGGGTACTTGTTAGAAATGTTAATTTGGTAGATATTAGCCTAATATTTAAGTATGTACATAGCACTTCCCCATTTGCCAGATATTTTATATAAGCTAACACATTTTATCTTCACTGTATCATATGAGAAAGGTATTATTGTTATGCATGCTTAAGAAGTGAATCCTGGTCCCCCTCTCCCATTCATGTTGAAGTCCTAACCCTTAATTTAACCATATTTGAAGGTAGAACCTTTAATGAGCTGATTAAAGATAAATGAGGTTGTAAGGATGGGGCCCTAATCCAATAGGACTGGTGTCGTTCCAAGAAGAGAAAGACACCATGGATGCAGGTGCACACAGAAGAAGCCACTTGAGGACACAGGGAGAAGGCAGCCATCTGCCAACCAAGGCGTGAAGCCTCAGGAGAATCTTGCTGTCACTCCAGCTTCCAGAACTTTGAGAAAATAAATATCTTGTTTAGGCCGTCTAGAGTGTGGTATATTGTAATGGTGGCCCTTTCATGTTAACACACACAGAGTTTTGCATATGAAGAAATAGAGGCACAGAAAATTAAACAATTGACTCAAGGTCATACAGCTAGAAAATTACCTAGTCAGGGTTCATGGAAAGTGTGATTATTTAATCAGTGTGTTTAACTATGCTTTACTAGTTCTCAAGCAGACAGAGCCTCCCACTGCCTGGGCCTGGCTTGTGTGACTCCATCCTGCCTCTGGCATTTTCCCTTCCCTCCTTTCCTCTGCCTAGCTCTTTGCTTTCTAGTGTACAGTATCCATGGCATGTTTGCTTTGGGCCCTACTGTACAGAAATGATAGATCTGCAGAATCCCTTACTTTTATCATGGTTAGTAATTTGTGTGGCTCAAGCAATTTCATGGTTCAGAATGAGCATTGTCAGCAACGCTGTTGAAATTTTTCTTGTCATTCATTAACTTTTCAAATGATAGCAAAGCTCACCTTCATTTTTCCCCCCAGCATTAGTCTCATTGTTTCTATTACAGGATGCCTTCATACTATATCCCTGCCATCTTTTGGAAAGGAAATGTTTCCAAGGACAAGAGGGAAAGGGAGAAATTAGAGGAGAATTTGTTTGAATTAAAGTGTCCATGTTAATACCCAAGACTGGTCTAACTGATGAATTGAGCACTTTTTAATTATTTTAAATTTTTATGTTTAAAATAAAAATATTTTGAAGTATTTAAAGTACTTGTGTTTAAAGTAAACAAAAGTAAACATATGTTAATATGTTGCATGTTTTAAAATGGTCTTTAAAAAAGATAGTGTTTTTGGTAGATGCTTATGTCTCATTAAACCTAAAGAAATGATGCAGTTATAAAAATGCAGTGACCACTGAGGGTATGTTGTGGGATCTTGTCTGAAACTACATATAGAATGGACCATATACAAAGCTACCTTGGGATTGGTCTGGGAAATAATCAGTTTATTTCTGAGATTATTAACCATTTCCTATGAATTTGCAAATGTGTAGGTTGTATAGGAAAGCAAAATTAATAAATGAATACTTGAATTCTTGTCCTGATTCTCCTTTTAAGATGTAATTAAAGGAAGACTACTTTGTGTACTTTGTCAAGGGCCTTTCATATCCGTATAATTTGATGCAGATATTTAGACATAGATAAAAATAATAAAATTATACCATAGTGATTAATGTTTAGATTTTATATTTTACTTACTTTTTTATATGATTGACTATTACATGATAAGCAGAGTTTAATTTCTGAAACTATCTTCATATCACTTCACTTTTTTGTTATGATAGATTAGAAGAAACAAGAAGAGATATTGTGCTTTACTCTAAGTGTGAAATTTTAAACATAAATTCTAAAATGATTTATGACATTTTTTTCTATCATGGAATCACTTTGTTATCTCTGTATTTCTAATTTAAATAGAAAATATATTTTATTTTTAAAGTAAGACATTTGACTTTATTATATAGTTATCTTATTTAATACCTGAATGTGCCCTCAGTTTTATGGCATTGAAATTGGTTGCTGTGGAAATATTTTCAAAACACTATGCTTATGATTTGTGGAAAGTATATTAGAGAATTGTTCTTTTTTTTTAAAGTATAGTCTTTTCTCAAGCCTACTCACAATAAAAATAAAAGGATGTAATTTATGAGAAAAAGAAACAGCAGAGTTTTCTTCTTTCCCATTAGCGATCAATGATTTTATGTCTTAGGGTAAATTTTGTTTATGTCTGTAAACTTGGGGATTTTATTTGCCAGTGACAGGTAAAAGAAAGTAATTACTGCATTTTTCATTATATATAAAACTCACTTTTAAGAATTCTAGTCAGATTTTAAAGAATTAATTGACATTTATTTATTGAAAAACTTCAATACCACTATAACAATATAAGTTAAAATGATTTTCTTCATGAACCATACTCCCTCAATACTCACTCCCAGAAATGCTAAATCTGGGCTACCTACTGGCAAAACTAACTCTGTAAATACGATTTTTTTTTCTCTGTATTCAAGCAGTTTTAACATGGAATTATCTAGCATGACTCTGATATGAACACCAATTCCAATGCACATTTTTTTTTCCAACACCACCAAGCAGTTTATTCAGTTCTTACACTGTTTACCTGGGAGATCAGACTCTGGCTCAGTGTGTAAAGAATCCATCTGCAATGCGGGAGACACAGAAGACAAAGGTTTGACCCCTGGGTTGGGAAGATCCCCAGGAGAAGGAAATGGCAACCCACTCCAGTATTCTTGCTTGAAAAATCCCACAGACAGAAAAGTCTGGAGGGCTACAGTCTGGTGGGTCACAAAGTGTTGGACACAACTGAGCGACTGACCACCACAGTTTACAGGCTCAGTGCTGTAAGGCTGTCCCTCTTCCTTCAGATGCCAATTGCAAGTCCAGGGTGTCACCTCTGTTTCTGATAGACTGTAGATTGGTTGTTTCCACATCCTCCTTGCTTTCAGTTAATATGCTAGAGTGGCTCACAGAACTCAGAGAAACATTTTACTTAATAAATCACTGGTTTATTATAAAAGGATATAATTCAGAAATAGCCAAGTGAACATGGGAAGGTATAGGGAAAGGGCTCAGGGTGTCCATGCCCTTTCCAGTCACCCCACTCTCCCCCAATCTTCATGTGTTCGCCAGACCAGAAGATCTCTGAAACCTGTTCTTTTTGGGTTTTATGGAAGCTTCATTAAAGGAGTGTGCATGCTCAGTCGTGTCTGACTCTGCGACCACATGGACTGTAGCCCACCAGGCTCCTCTGTTCATGGGATTGTCCTGATTAGAATACTGCAGTGGGTTTCCATTTTCTCCTCCAGGGGATCTTCCGACCCTGGGATCAAACCTGAGTTTCCTGCATTGGCAGTCAGATTCTTTACCACTGAACTACCTCACCACAGGGACAAGAGTGATTAAATCATTGTCCCTTGGCAATCAAGTCAACCTCCAGCCTCTCTTCTTTCCCCAGAGATGTGTGTGTTTTGAGGGGTAGGACTGAAAGTTCCAACCCTCCTGTCACGTGATTGGTTCCTATGGCAACCAGCCCCCCTCCTTCTGTGTCCCTCCTCTGCTTTTCAAAGGTCATCTTCTTAGCATAAACTCAGGTATGGTTGAAAGGTATTTGTTACGAATATCAAGACCTTTATTGCTCTATTCACTTAGAAAATGCCAAGGGTTTTAGGAGCTTTGTGCTAGAAAGAAGGATGAAGACCAATATATATTTCATATTATAAATCACAATATCACAGTGCTCAACTTGTGAGGTGAGGTGAAACCCTTGTTTCAAGGATAATTATCTGCTATTGTTTAGGTTCCAAAATGTTCTTTTGAATCCTAGAGTAGGCAACTGTGGTTTGTGGATGTCCTGCATCTATCTATTCCCCATTCTCACTTCCAAGTATAATATTAACCAGGCCTGACCCTGCTTAGCTTCTGAAATCAGACGCTTAGGTGTGTTCAAGGTGGTATAGATGTAGACCATTCCTGTTCTGACAGCAGCATCCAGACTTTGCATTATGAAAGTACACCTCCTTATTATGTTAATATGTAGTCTTGGAGGAAGTTTTAGTCAAGGTATCCTTTATCCAGAGGTGGGTAACTAAGACACACTAGGGAAATAAGAGTCCTACCCTAGAATTTCTTGAAGTGAGACAATAAAGCTAACAGCTGCTGAAATTTGTAAGATTTAAAGGGTGAGAACCCATGGCACCCATCTTTTCTGCCTTGTGGAGAAAAAACAGAACTGAACTAAGGGAGCAACTGAACATTTCCCACCATGTTGAAAATCCCTGGTTCCACCTATTAAAACTAAGGCCCAACAGGCCCAAAATGGAGTTGCTTATTCTAAGCCTCAGGTCACCAAACCAAGATTTAATTACAGTTTTATCTCCCCAAAGTGGAATTAAACTAGTCTATCAGGAATCACCTGATCAGCTCTAATTAGGTAATCTGTCTGATAAACCCTAAGGAAAGTAACCTTGCCATAACCATTCTTTTTTTTATTTTTTTTTGGCCTCGTGTTCCTTGTTTCTGCTAGGAACTATAAATGTCTTTCATTTTGTACAGTTTCTTAGAACTGTTGTCTGTCTGCTAGATTGAGTGCTGCTTGATTGGTAAACTGTTGAATAAAGTTGATAAGATCTCTAAAATTTACTCAGCTGAATTTTGTTTTTTTAACTCAACTGTTTATGAGAACTAGTTCTTCGCTTGCATATCCTATGGTATATCATTCAACATTTCCTTTGGTTCCACAAGTCAATACATTTCTCCTTTTGCCTAAGCTAATTTGGGTTCAATTTCTATCACAACCAAACTGATAATCAAATAGTTTTCTTCTGTGTTCATATTTTATCTCTTTTTTAATTCATAGGTTATTTTCAATAGTTAAAAGCATAGCACACATAGTTTTGATTCTTTTTCCAATTAATATGTCTAATAACACATTTTTCTTAAATATTTTTTTGTTTTTGTCAGAAAAACATGTATGCTACATGAATTCGTACTATACCTTGTCATTTAACCCAGGTTAAATATTTATTTTTTTCACACCTTAAGTTTTTTTTTTCTTTGGAATTAAAAATTGCAGGGAACTTTGTGCATTTTTGTTAGTGTTCTCTGGGTTAACTTCTAAAAGCTTGATTCTTGAAAAAAAGATGAAACTATTTTAATGCTTAACTTCACTTTGGAGTCCTAAATGAATATTCTACGTTTGTATTGACAGCAGTAGATGTTTACATTATTTACCTACAACTGCACCAGCTTTATTATAATTTTTAAAAATTAACACATTTTAATAATATATTCTGTATTTAATTGCTTATCGAATCCTAAGTAGTTTTTGTTTAGACTCTATGATCTCTCTTACAATTTTTAATACTTTCACCCTTTTCAATCCTTTATTAATTTACTCATTATTATTGGAATACATTCCTAGCTGACATTTAGTGTATTCAGTCTTCCCATTGCCACTCATATTTCATCTCCTTCACTTATTAAGTGAATCACCTTGAGAAAATATTAAATTATCAATTCATTAATCTAGATGGGGCTAACATTGTTAGCTATCTTAGAATGGCATAATACATGTGGAGTACTTAGCATGGTTTCTGGCACTTAGGATGTAAGATAATTATAAAAAATTTATGCTTCCCTTGAAATCAGTAGAATTTGCCTACTCTAGGGAATTTGTCTTTGTGGGCTTATAACTGGTTTCATTATTTCTGGGAGTATGTTTTCTCTTTCTGAGCAGGATCCTTACATAGCTCCTTTCCCTTTTTTGGGTATACCTGCTTCACAGTTACTTCGAGGATAAAGATTATTGACAAAGAGAATATAGATTATGAGGCAAGTATTAAATTTTTAGATTGCTTAAAATTCTAATAGTCTGACAGAGTCCAGTTATTCACATTAGTTGTGGGTTGTCCCCAAAGAATTGTTGACTTTAGAGAGAAAAATCAAATGTGTGGTACAGCAGTGTCAGAGTTGGGATGCAGGCGCTTTGATATGTTTGTTTTAACCACACTCCACCATATGTGGAACTTCTAAACCACGGACTAAACCAGTGCCCCTGCTCTGGAATCACAGAGTCTCCACCTGGGAAGTCTGGTACTTGCTTTTTTTTTTTTCCTCACAGAAATCAGAATAATGAAAGAGCATGGAATTCGATGGTGGTGGTCTAATCGCTAAGTCGTGTCCAACTCTTGGGACCCCATGGGCTGTAACCTGCCAGGCTCCTCTGTCCATCGGATTCTCCAGGCAAGAATACGGGAGTGGGTTGCCATTTCCTTCTCCAGGATATCTTCCCAACTCAGGAATCAAACCCGGGTCATTTCCGGCACAGCAGGCAGATTCTTTCCCAACTGAGCTACAAGGGAAACTTTTTGGCGCTCAAATAAAACTGAATACAGATCCTCTGCCAGTTGCTAAGTTACATTAGTCAAACCATTGTTTGACTACTTCTTGGTTCAATATGAAGATTAAAAATACCCGTTTATGCCTCTGTTATAAAGATTAAATGAAAAAGTGTTACCCAGATTTTCTTTAAAGTATGTTCAACCCTTGAGGAAAACTGGTGTTAGTCTTCATTCTTAGAAGGTATTTTCCATTGTTGCTTTTCTGATTATTGTTAACTTATTCTTAAATAAGATGTTTCCAGCAGGAGCACCATTCTGTTTCTTCTTGGACCCTGTCAACTTTCCTCCTCTGCTTCTACATCCTGTCTGTGGGGATTGCTTCTAATTTGGTCCTGGTGGAAGATTGCTCCCCAACTGCTACCTGGGATCTCACTTTGTTCACTAGCATCCCTCACTGTGAAAGCAACTGTAGCTCAAATGATTCTCTTTCCTTTTCTTGCCTTTTGCTTCTTTGTTTCACTTCTTTTTATTATAGCAACACAAGTTATCTCTGTGTCTCTTCACCACGAATGGGACTTTGTATTTAAGGTGTACAACATGATTTGATAAGCGTACACATAGTGAAATGATTACTACAGTTCAACTAATTTTAACATGTCATTTCCTCAATAATTACATTTGTGTGTGTGTGTGTGATGAGTGCCCCTGAGATCTACTTTCTTAGCATATTTCTAGTGTTCAAGACAGTATTTGTTAAGTATCTGTATCATTTTCAATGAATAATTTGTTAGATAAAGCATTTTAATGATACAGATCTTATATGATCATGTTAGTATTGGATGTTAAGCAAGCTTTTCCCTCTCTATTTCCCCGCCCCCCCCCATAAAGGGAATTGTTAGAAATTTGATGGCAGCATAACAGTGAAGATTTAATAGCACAAACACTAGTTACTTACACAGAACCTGACAACAAATACGTAGTATATGGTATTATAAACAGTTGTTCTGTATTTAGAATGTTATTACTTAAGTTGCTTTTTAAAATGTGATCATGGGTTGATTGCAACAAAGCAATAAAAAAAAATACTAGGTACTTCTGATAATTTTCTTAATGATATAGTTGAGCTGTAATTATATTGCTTGTATGTATTTGTGGGTAGCATTAAAACTTCACATGATTGAGATTGTTATGTGTAGATCATTATTATATGTAGACCATTTTTATTGTAGGTTCAGAAACTTCACTCTAATGCTTTGAATCCTATGAGCTTCCTGTTGAGATTGCCTGCTAGTTAAAATGGAAATTTAATTTTTATGGGGTTTGTATGTGTTTTGAAATTATGGCAGTTATGGTTGTGAATTTGATTTATATCTTCTGAAAGAAAGGAACAATTGACTTTTAAAATGTGATTTTATTTGAACAAACTCTACTAAATAAATTTATTTTTGAGGACAGTATTCATAGACAAAATATAGATGGGGATGACTTCCCATTGCCTCTCTGCATTTCTGAAATATAACAATATTTTCTTAACATTTTGATTTTCAAATAGAGCTTTAACAAAAAAAGTCATTAACAAATGCCTTATTTGCATTTTAAAAGTTTCCAAAGCATTACTCAGGAAACATTTTCTTCCCTTTTGACTCTGGAAACAAGTAGTGTAGTATTACCATTGGATAGCTGGCTCCACAACAGTGAAAGTAGCAGCACAGATTCAGTTTTACTCAAATTTGTTGAAGCTGGTATTAGATAGTTTAACTTGTTAAAACTTGGAGAAAGATGTTGATTGATGGTTAATAATTCACTTGAAGATAAAGTTAACAATATAAACAGGATTTAAAATAACCTGTAAAACATTACATTTTAAGAAGATTTAGATTTCAGTTTTACTCTTAGGAGTTTCAAAATGTTTCTAAGCACTTACTCTTAGGGCTTCTTAGGTGGCTCAGTGGGTGAAGAATCTACCTGCAGTGCAGGACAAGCAGGAGATGCGGGTTCTGTCTCTGGGTGGGGAAGATCCCCTGGAGGAGGGCATGGCAACCCACTCCATTATTCTTGCCTGGAGAATCTCATGGACAGAGTAGCCTGGCGGGCTATATTCCATGGGGGTCGCAAAGAATTGGACATGGCTGAAGAAGCATTTACTATTAAGGCTTCTATAAAAAGTTTTAGAAAGAAGAATTAGTGGAACTGAAACCCACTATTCTTGGGAAAATTTAGCTTTGATAAAAGATTACTGCTTATTTAACCTGTTTTATACTGTCTTGGAAATAATTTAAGACCAAGGTTTACGGATAAGCTCATGAATGCAACATAAAAAAAAAAGAAAAAACTTTTTCTTTTTTGTATTTGTTTGATAAACATGATCATTGTAACATGTGTATCATTAGTTCTGATATTTGAAGACCACTCTGGTCAGTAGTCAGGGGATGTTTCCTGAGTAATCAAGGGACTTTGGGGATATATAACAAAACCATGAAGAGGAGAAAATACATTGAAAAGGAAATGACTGACTCTGGAAATTACCAGGACATCCTGCCCAGGATGTCATTACCAAAACGGTTTCATTATTTTCATAAAAAGATAAAATCTATACACACCAGAGGACAATAGCAAACTGAGACATAATTGGCCTGTGATGATCAAGGACATTTCATATTGCATTAGACTACTATGTTTAATTAGAGTATAATTCTCAACAATTTGTAGGCACTATCTGCTGATAGAGTATAGAAGTTTCATTTAAGACTTCATAGCATGGCAACCCACTCCAGTATTCTGGCCTGGAGAATCCCGTGGAAAGAGGAGCCTGGCAGGCTGCAGTCCATAGGGTCGCACAGATTTGGACACGACTGAAGTGACTTAGCACACACACACATCAAGTGATAGCCACAATTGCGTGCAAAATGACACTGAATGCACAGTTTAGTAACCTCAAGCTGTACAATAGGGAAATGTGTGGTTTCCTTTTCCACATTAGATTTCCATTTCTGTGTTGTTTTTTTCTCCCCTTGTTCATCTTTATAAGTAAACAGTTACTCAAAAAGAGAGTCAGGCTCGATATTACTACACTTAAACTATTCTTATTCATAATATATGAAGAAAAGATGAGAAGGAAAAGGAAATAAAAAATCAGAATTGTTATTTTTGAATTATATTTCTTTTATGAAAGGCTTTTTTTTCTTTTAAACAGTCAGAGTAGAGGAAAACATATGTAAATGAGTCAATAGAGTAAAATGTGTTTATAGAAAAAAATCCCTCTCTTTGAGGCCTTGATAATATAATGTATTATTGAAGCATTTAAAAATGAATAAATAGAAAAATTCCTGGACCTAATGTTGATCGTATTACTGCCCTATTCAGAGCCCATGTTTAAATAATAAATAATTAGATATTCAGATTCATAAAGTTTTATTTTATCAAGATTCCTGCGTCTAAGGAAGTTAGTCCTAACTTGGCTCAGTTAGGAAAAATGGGTAGTGTCGGCACATCAAGTGGTTTTATGAGCAGGATACCACCTGGTTCCTCCTTGCTCTGACTTCATTTGTTGTTGTCTGGGATAATGAGAACTGTTCATTGGCTTAATGCCCTGACTTGTAAGAGACAGATGCTATCAGATCCCTTCTGTCAGAAGGATTCCCAGAATAAGCCATTCAACCAAGAACAATTGGTGTCTTGTTGATTGCAAACAGTAGGGAATTCTCTGTATTTTCTCGTACCTTGCTTTTTCTATTTGTGTTTGTCCACTGGAAGCAGAAACTGTTCACTGACTGACTAAATGAAGGGACACATCAGTGGCTTTTTTGTGACTTGGCTGTTCTTTATCACCGTAATGTAACCACTCAGTATCTGAAAATGTCCACATTGCTAGTACATGTTTAGGGTTTCTGTGGAGCTTGTCTTCTGGTGTGTGTTTCTATTTGTCTCTTCTGCTATATACATCTTGTTTTAAACAGTTCTCTGTTTATCGTCCTTTTTTTCCACCTCCTCCTGTTTCTTATTGTATGATCATGCATCATTCACAGTCAAGATTTTCTTTTATTCTGTTCCCATTAGAGTAGTTTAAGCCATACGTTGAGGCTGAAAACAAACACAGTGAAGTATAACATAAATAAGGAGAAAAGGTAGATATAGCCAGACCACAAAGAATGTTTTTGACTTCACATTTTGGTGAGTATAGGCATTATAGATAGCTCTAGCTATTTCACTTGGTACTTCACCTCCTTGGAGGGGTGCAGAAAATTGTTTGATGTTGTTTAGGTCGTATTTGGACTCTTCAGTCACTCTTTCTTGCTTGAATACAGCAAGAACATGCTTTCTATCACTAGGAGTGAGGGTTAAAAACAAGCAAACAACAGCATAGAAGAAAACCTGTAAACTGCTAATTTGTATTAAATGCATGGAATCCGTGCAGCAGGATTTATATATTCATTCATTCATTTATTTATATATTTTATTTTTTGATTCAATTAAAACAAAAGTATATTCTGAGAAGAAAATGCACAGCAGCCAGATGGTCCATTTTAGAACCATTCTTGAGTTAGTTAACAAGCCTTTAACGAGCATTTGTGTTCAGGGAAATGGTATGCTGAATAGTCCTGCTGCTACTGCTAAGTCAATTCAGTTGTGTCCGACTCCGTGTGACCCCATAGATGGCAGCCCACCAGGCTCCCCCGTCCCTGGGATACTCCAAGCAAGAACACTGAAGTGGGTTGCCATTTCCTTCTCCAATGCATGAAAGTGAAAAGTAAAAGTGAAGCCGCTCAGTCATGTCCAACTCTTAGCGACCCCATGGACTGTAGCCCACCAGGCTCCCCATCCATGGATAGTCCTGAAAGAGGTAAAAGACCTATAAGACCTTTTAGTTTTGTAAATCTTGTTGGCGACTCTTAAAATTCTATTCAAAAAATTCTTGGTAGAAACTGAAGACCAGCTCACATGAAGTTAACAGTGTTAGCAGTTTAAAACAAATGAATTGAAGGAATGTTCAGTTCAGTTCAGTCGCTCAGTTGTGTCCGACTCTTTGCAGCCCCATGAACTGCAGCACTCCAGGCCTCCCTGTCCATCACCAACTCCTGGAGTCCACCCAAACCCATGTCCATTGTGTTGGTGATGCCATCCGACTATCTCATCCTCTGTTGTCCCCTTCTCCTTCTGCCCTCAATCTTTCCCAGCATCAGGGTCTTTGCAAATGAGTCAGCTCTCTGCATCAGGTGGCCAAAGTATTGGAGTTTCAGCTTCAACATCAGTTCCTCCAATGAACACCCAGGACTGATCTTTAGGATGGACTGGTTGGATCTCCTTGCAGTCCAAGGGACTCTCAAGAGTCTTCTCCAACATCACAGTTCAAAAGCATCAATTCTTCGGCGCTTAGATTTCTTTATAGTCCAACTGTCACATCCATACATGACTACTGGAAAAACCATAGCCTTGACTAGATGGACCTTTGATTCTAAAGTAATGTCTCTGCTTTTTAATGTGCTGTCTAGGTTGGTCATAACTTTCCTTCCAAGGAGTAAGCGTCTTTTAATTTTATGGCTGCAATCACCATCCACAGTGATTTTGGAGCCCAGAAAAATTGAAGTAATGAAGTATCGATGCTTTTGAACTGTGGTGTTGGAGAAGACTCTTGAGAGTCCCTTATACTGCAAGGAGATCCAACCAGTCCATTCTAGAGGAGATCAATCCTGGATGTTCATTGGAGGGACTGATGCTAAAACTGAAGCTGCAATACTTTGGCCACCTCATGCGACGAGTTGACTCACTGGAAAAGACTCTGATGCTGGGAAAGGTTGGGGGCGGGAGGAGAAGGGGACGACGGAGAATGAGATGGCTGGATGGCATCACCGACTCTGTGGACATGAGTTTGAGTGAACTCCGGGAGTTGGTGATGGATAGGGAGGCCTGGCGTGCTGTGATTCATGGGGTCGCGGAGAGTCGTACACGACTGAGTGACTGGACTGAACTGAACTGAACTGAATGTGATCAAAATATGAGGAAACTGAGGAATGATATGTGAATCTGATCAAGAAAAAAGAAAATAGATTTAGAACTGAAAGACAAAAAGTTATGAAAGTGTTTCTTAATAAAGGGAGCTTTGATACCACAGTTTTTGCAGTACAATGTTGCAGATGTTGCATGGGGAAATAGGAAAATAACTCAAAAAGTGAATCTCCATTCTTCATCTTATCTCAACACACCCTCTCAAGATCTGGATTAGTTAGTCTCTTGGCAGAAAAGACTTTACATTGTTGTAGCTTCTGAGTATGTTGTTGTTCAGTCGCCTAGTCATGTCCGACTTTTGAGACCCCATGGACGGCAGCACGCCTGGCCTCCCTTCCCTCACCATCTCCCAAAGTTTGCTCAAGTTCGTGTCCATTGCATTGGTGATGCCATCCAACCATCTCATCCTCTGACACCTTCTTCTCCTTCTGTCCTCAATCTTTCCCTGCATCAGCTTGTAAGCATCCAACACTATGAAAGTGAAAGTGAAGTCGCTCAGTCATGTCTGACTCTTTGCAACCCCATGGGCTGTAGCCTATAAGGCTCCTCCATCCATGGAATTTTCCAGGCAAGAGTACTGGAGTGTGTTGCCATTTCCTCCTCCAGGGGATCTTCATCACCCAGGGATTGAACCTGGATCTCCTGCATTGCAAGCAGACGCTTTTGCTTTTACCATCTGAGCCACCAGGGAAGCTCCAACACTATAAAGCAGTATAAATACAAAGTGTTTGGTATGCAAAATTGCAAAACGTTAAAAAGATAAAAGATCTCATGATCTAAATCTTGGCAAAATCATTAGTATATGAGGTGAGGTGAGTGACCAGTTAATTGAATTTTAGTAATTGGTTATATACTTAGTTTTTATGGTAGAACAAAGTTGAAGAATGCGTTACATATGAGGTGATGAAAATGCATTTTCAAAGTTACTTCAAAAGATAAAGTGTAATTAGGAATTTTAAATAATTTTGCTCTTTCAAATTGGAATTGGAAATGCAAGCCTGTTTGAGTCCTATATCTGTCTTCAAACTGTTGTCAGGACTCAACGAGTCAAAAATAGAGGATTGTCTTTGCAGTGTATTGTATGTACTGTTCCAGCAGTGGGGTTAAATGTTTCGTTGATGAACATGACTAAAAGAGGGACTTAGAGAAGAGGGATCTAATGGTGAGTAATGAGAAGTGAGTTTGGAGCAGTGGAAGTATTATTAAGGGCTTACATGGGCCACTGTAAGGTTTTAGGCCTTGTATAGTGTGATACATTAAGACTCACAGTTGACCTTGGCCTTGGTGATTGATGTGATCTGGGGAAGCGTCCTGGTACAGAGGGTAGAACATTGGACTAGAAGTGAATCCCGTGTTCTGTAGCCTCTGCTCCATCTCCCAACTAGATATGTAAACATAGGAAGTTACTTCACCAATTTGAGCCTTTGTTTTTCATCAGGAAAATAAGGGTGTTAGTCTGATCTATATCAGGTGTCCTTGGTACTTGGTAAAGGTCATTCTAACAATTCAGTTATAAGAAGAAACTGAAGGTGTATGGAGGAACTAGAGACGTAATAGTTGATTCATGTGTGAGGAGTAGGGGCTTGGGCTAGAATGACATTTCAGGATGAAGAAAGGTGAGATCAGGGAGATATGGTCGTGGTAGAAATGACAGAGTTTGCAGACAGCTTGAAGTTTGAGGATGAAGAAGGGGGAAAGAGACAAAAATAACTACATTTTGGCGCCTAGGGGATTGGGAGGACTATGAACACTGAATGAACCCTACTGACAGTTACGGGAAAATTGCGAACACTTGCTTATTGTTGGGGGAAGAAGACGAGCTCAGGTTTTCACATGTCAAATTGTAGTTGACGTCTGAGTGAGATGTCCTGCAGGCATTTGGAAGTACTGGAGTGAAAGAGGAATGGGAGCAGTAGGTGTGGTGGTGGCTCCTGGGTGTCAGGCACAGTCTGTCATCAGAACTGAAAGTGAATGAGCTCATTGAGAAAGGAATGGGAAGGAAAAAAGAGCATGGACCTAAGGTTGGAGGGAGAGTGAGGGAAAATTCTTTGTGTAATTTACAGTCAGTGTGTGAAAGTTAAGGTGGATAGCAAATTAGAGAAATGGGGGCCAAGGAGACCCAAGAGATTGAGAAAGCCAGTAATAGTAGGTGACCTGAAGTAGTCTCCTTGTACTATTTTCAGGCTGTGGGGGTGGCAGAGGATGACATGGTTAGACAGCATCACTGACTCAGTGGACACAAAATCTGAGCAAATGCTGGGAGATAGTGGAGGACAAGGGAGCTGGGCATGCTGCAGTCCATGGGATCACAGAATTGGACGTGACTTAGCAACTGAACAACAACAGCAAGGTGTAAGAAAGAATTTTTTGAAAGAAGTAGAAATTTTAATAGATCCCCTATTTTAACCACGGGACCGAATATAGAAATTCTAAGCAGGAAAATAAACAGTATGAAGTAAAATTCAAGACACTCAGTTTAGTGTGCCAAGAGAGAAGAAAAATATCCCCCCCACCCTTAAGTCTGTCTTCAGTGAGCAACTAACAATCCCTTCTAATGCTTTTTTTCAAATCCTACCTAAGCTGCATTACCCTTTACCCAAACAAAGCATATCCCTTACAGGAAGATAGAAAACCTCTGTGTGACATCTCCACTTCCTTAACTACTGAGATTAAAAATGCACCCCCTCCCAATCTGTTTGCAAAGAGGCCCTGAACTAGCATTGTTTGATCACCCCTCATCTGTAAACACTATGTGTGAGTTCAGATGGATTTTGTTGCAGTGGAATTTGGACAGTGGGATTGAGTCAGTACCAGACTTTATGATGCTGTTTAGTTTGTAAATAAGAACTTGAAGTACAACTTTCGGTAACATCTATCCGAGGATGGCAAAGATTACTGTCTTACTCCCTCTCCCCAGCTAATTTTCATTGTTGTGATCATATCAGAAGTCAAGTGCGGATTTTTTTTTTTTTTATCTGAGACATCTAGTTAGTTTCAGTAACTTGGCACTGGAACTGTACATTTTATTGAGGCTGGGGAGATAAAGCACTGGTGAACATCTGGACTGCTGAGTACACCACTAACATTGTGGCAGGACCAGAGGTCCCCTGGATCCCAGATGGGCTAGTCCCTGAGTAGTTTTTTTTTTCAGCTAGAATAATACCATGTCCAACCTGGTATAGTCAGTGTTTGCTGAGGAGGCTGTACCCCTGCCTCAGCCCCTTTCCTTCTACCCGTTGAGAACTTGTGGCTTTCTCTGTATATCTTTTGAAAGGAATGGGAATCCTTCTGTCTTGGGTGAGGAAGATAAAGCTGGGAGGATACTGAAAGTGGGGGTGACAGGGAACTGAATACTCAACTCGCTTAGTCCAGGGAGAGGAATGTCTGCTGACTTTTGTATCCTAGGAATTTTATTCTGAACAGTATATCTCATTCTACAACTGAATGCACTTTTGCTTGCAAATTAGCAAAACTTTTACAATATTTTTTTACTACTTTTTTTCCCCTAGATATACTTCTTTTCTTTGAAGTGGCAAAACTATGAAAATGTTCTGCTAAGTAAAGTAACATAAACCCAAGGCATGATTATCTTTCTTTTTGTTGAAAAACAAAGCAGTGCCCCACATGTATTTGAGGTCATGTCTCTTCTCAAAGCGGCAAAAGCATCATAAAAACACAAAATGGCCTGTATCCACTTTCTTATTTTGCAGTATTATTCTGTTTGCCTTTGTCAGGATAAAGGTCATGTTAGGTTTCCCTGAAAACGTGTATTCCACTTTCCAGAGGAGATAGATGACCAAAGGCATGTGAGAGCTGTTCCAGCATTAGTAAGTAAAAGTACCAAGCAGTACTTCTGGTAGGGGGCAGTTCCCAGGGAGGGAGAATAAACCACTGCAAGCATCTGCCTCTGACATGTGGATGCGTCCCATTGCAGCCACCAAGGCTGAGACATAATAATGGCTCCGGACTGGATCCAGTGAGGAGGGAAAATGTGAGGTTCTTATGTATATGCTGATATTGCTGTCAGAGAATAAAAGCGTGGGGAGGAGAGATGTGGGGAAGATGGGAAGGAATCCACGAACCACAGCAGAATTGTGCCAGTTCTTAAATTCTTTGATCTTTGTTTTGTTCTTTTTTTCATTGAGGATTGGTATCAAAACAGTCTCTCGAGAGATTGCCTATATTCATTAATTCAAGTTGAGAATGCCTTGCCTCTTCTTTCAATTACTTTATTTAAATAGCATCAAAACATCCCTCTACATGTAGTGCCTCATTGGCATATGGAGAATGATGGCAGGGCGTGAAGCTGTTAATGCCTCAGAGTTGAGCTCCGCCTCTTCTCAGACCTGTGAAATGAAGGTGGTTTTTGAATAGAAACTTTACTATCATCAACTTTGCTCTTTTCTTCATGGAAAAAAATGACACTGTTTAACTGGTATATTTGAATATATTCTGTATGTGCCAAGTTTATATCACAAATATCAGCTGCTTTTTTACACAAAAGAGTTTTTCTTTTCTGGGTGTTTTAGAAAGCACTAGGTAAGCGTGTTCTTTTCTTTAGTGCTTTTAAATAATATTAGTTGATTTATGGTAGTTACTTCTCTTGAAGTTTAGCTTTTAGACTTTAATGTATAGGTTACAAAAAAGAGATTGCAGCTTTATGGTAAATGTTGACTATAACCATGAAAGTAATGGTGCTACACCTTTTTTCCCTCTGGTACAATATATCTGAAAGAGATTCCTAAGTGTAACTGTGTGTGTTTTGTTTTAACAGAATTTGTTAGCTTCCTGAATTAAACTTGGCTTGATTTGGCAATAAGTGTGTTACTTTTTCAAATATTTAATTCAAGGTAATGTCACATCAAAGTGGTTAAATATTTTTATTCTGTGTGGCATTCTTAACTTCTGCTTCATAAAATCACGTTTTAACTTTTTATTGCCTTTTTATTAAGTATTTGGAAAATCAAAACACATGGAAGCATTCTTATTTTATGTAACAGTGGTAACTAACAACTATTGATAGTAAAATTTGATTGTTTTTTAAAATTTCAAGATTGATTTTTTTGAAAAGCAGTTTAGAAAGAACTCATATTTATTTATATTTATCATTATCTAGACCTTAATATCACGTGGTCTAAATTCCTCAGTAATTAATTTCAGGTTTCTAGGACTTAAATAAGAAATAAAACATAAACCTCAAAAATACGCAGTACTTTGTTGAATCGAATCAAAATGAAGTTATGGTTTTTTAGCCACGAGTGAAACAATTATTTTAAAAGGTCTGCAAGTCATAGTAAAGAGAGTGTTGAAATAAAACTAAATCTACATATTTTATACACTTGTGAAACCAAACCTGCTTTATTAAAATAGCTTTATGATTTTCTAATGTGTTATTTATCCAAAGATTAACACCTCCATGACAGTGCTGCTTACATAGTTTGAATGAGTTGACCTCAGACAGAATGGATGCTCTCCAATGCACAGGACGTACTGGACATATTCACAGTCAGGTACTATGTGAGATGTTTTTGAGGTTCTGTTTACATGACCCCAATACAAACAAAATTTCTTCTAACTATGAGAGGAAATGGTGCTGGTGAACACAAGGATTGTTATGGGAAGAAGTAGATCATGGGCAGCAGAATTAGATCTGTAATTGCCCTCTTTGGGGAATTGCAGAATAAAATAATGAATAAAATGTAACAGAAAAACCTATGTTGGGAAAACATCCTTTCTAATCTTTTGATCTGTCTGTCACAACCATCGCTAATGTTGAATAACTGATGCAATGTTGATGAAATGGCATTAGTGTTAAGTATGAAATACCCTACAGAGATACTGAACATGGTACTAGCATGTGGCTGTCAACCCTCTCTTTTATTTGGAAGTGCCATCTATTTCCTCCAAAAGAAATTTAAGATGTTTTTCCCTGTCAGTGAAATATGGTTGACTCTTTACTCAAAACGGTATTCCAGCTCAGCCCTTACCTCTGTGCTTTAGATCTATTTAAGGCAGTAACCACAAGGGTGCCCGGGAGTATCTTAATCTCAACATTTGCATAAGCAGCTGTGTCATTTGCTCTCACATGCGTCATACCAGTCCTTCAGAGTTCCAGTTACCCAGATGATTCTCTTTCCTTCCTGACACCCAAATCTCTACTGTCTCTTTAAAATTTCCCATACCTGTACCTCCTGGCTATTCCAGTTGCTTTATTTAAGACCCTCAGAATATCTTTTTTGGACTATTGCAATAGGCTCCTTATCTGCTCTTCTGCCTTGGCTGTATAAATGACCTGCTCTAACCAATCCATCTTTCACTGCACTCTGAAAGTGATTTGTCTGACACAAAAATCTGATCATGTGGGTTCTTTCCTAAATGTTCACTGCTTCCCTATGGCCAAAGGAATATAGCTTTATGTCTTAAATGATTTCAATGTATGAGGCACTCTTTAAATATATTATCTTGTATAATCCTCACAGCAAGTAAATGAGGTACTTTGCTAACCCTTATTATCTCCATTCTACAAATAAGGAAACAGACACACAGAGTTAAAGTGTCTGGCTCAAGGTCACGTAGCTGATAATGACAGGGCCTGAATCTGGCCCAGGGAGCCTGTCTGTAAAAACCACGCTATGATGCTTCTAACTTCTTAACTTCTCATAAATGCAGGGTTTGAAACCCAGAGTGGATGGAGAGAGGTCGTACTCATTTTATATCTTCTATACTGTGTGTGTGTGGCCTGCCTTGCCACTCACTTTCTAAAAAAGTGATTGTTTAAAATTTGACCATATAAAATTGATGTGGAAAGGTAATAGTTCTTGGTCTGAGAACTGGTGTATCATAAATCTTAATGGTTCTTAAAATATCATGTTCATTGTATGGTTTAAATTTTAGTTGAGCTAATAGGCATTTTTAAGTGTATTTACAATACTCATACATGATCTTTTTTTTTGTTTGGTGGTGTCTTTTTCTGTCTTTGTGTAGTTGACAATTTGAGGTATACATTTTGCTCCAGAGAGAAATATAATGAGACTGAGCCTTGGTAAAAAGATTCTTCACTTCTTGCTCCAGCCTGAGGCAATCATGAGTTTTCAGTTGTTGCAGAAGTTCAGAAAGCTTAAATTTTGACAGACAGAGCCATTGAGAACTTTTTGTTTTAAAGTTTGATTTGAGAAAAGGAATATACAAATACAAATAGCCTCTTTTTACCAACTCCTTCTCATTCTTTCAATTTGCAGTTTATTCTAAGCATTTATTCAGTCTTCTGAGGTCATTGATTTTTCCTTCTAGTGTCAGATAAGTTAGACTATTTTTTCCATTGAAAAATGTATTATTTATTGGTCATAGTTTAAACTTCTGTGAATGACTCCAAACAGGTCAATGTCTAATGTATCTTCCATATGAGAACCCTTCATCTGTTTGATGAGGGCCATCATTTCTTCCTGTGTCACCTCTCCTTTAAATAATTGTTCAGCTTTCTCCCACAATATGACTTCGAGGTGTTTTTTTTTTTTTTTTTTTTTTTGCCATCATGGTCCCACTTTGAATTTGAAGACCCAAGTATATTATAAATAGATACGGTTTAGTGTCACCTAGAATATCAGATATCTTAAATAGAACCTCATTGTTGGTCCCTGTTATGGCTGAATTGTGTCCCCTCAAAATTCATGTGTTGAAGTCCCAACCCTCAGTATCTCAGAACATGACTGTATTGGAGATACTGCCTTTAAAGAGATACTAATGTAAAATGAGATTATGAATGGGCCCTAATCCAGTGCAACTGGTGTCCTCATAAGAAGAGGTTAGGAAAGGAAAAAGAAAATGAAGACATTAGGGTACAGTCAAGTATAGAGGGAAGTCCATGCAAGGACACAGTGAGAATCTGGCCATGTGTAAGTCAGAGGGAGAGGCCTTTTAAGAAACCAGATCTGCCAACACCTGGATCTTGGACTTCTAACCCCAGAATTGTAGGGGAAGAAAAAAAAAAAAATATATATATATATATTATTTTTTTTTCCAGTCACCTAATCTGTGGTATTTTGTTAGGGCAGGCTTCATAAACTAGTATAGTCCCTAAATTTTTTACCCTAATTCCTCAAGCCCAAGATGATTATTGAACCATGTGGCCCTGGTAGGTTAAGTGAAAAGATGATTTATGCACAAACTCACAATTGAGATTATACAAAATGTGAGGCTTTGTTTTTGTGTTATTTTGTCTTGAATGTCTGTTTTCTATTTTGGACTGCATAATGAGAGACAGTAAAGAATCTGCCTTCCAAGCACGAGACGTGGGTTTGATCCCTGGGTCAGGAAGATTCCCTGGAGAAGGGAATGGCAACCCACTCCAGTGTTCTTGCCTGGAGAAGCCCATGGACAGAGGAGCTTGGTGAGCTATAGTAGTCCATAGGGTCTCAAAGAGTCAGACACAACTGAGTGACTAACACACACACACTGTAGAAATGAGTGTTCATTTTTTTTTTTGTAATTAATTTATTTTTTATTGGAGGCAAATTATTTTACAATATTATATTGCTTGGTTTTGCCATACATTGACATGAATTTGCCCCAGGTTTACATAAGTTCCCCCTCCTGAACCCCTCTCCCACCTCCCTCCTCCCTTTATCCTCCCTCTGGGTCATCCCCGCATGCCAGCCCCGAGCATCCTATAACATGCATTGACCCTGAACTAGTGATTCATTTCACATATGACAACATACGTGTTTCAATGCCATTCTCCCAAATCATCCCACCCCCACCCTCTCCCACAGAGTCCCAAAGACTGATCTATACATCTGTGTCTCTTTTGCTGTCTCATATGCAGGGTTATCATTTGCATCTTTCTAAATTCCATATATATGCGTTAGTATACTGTATTGGTGTTTTTCTTTCTGGCTTACTTCACTCTGTATAATAGGCTCCAGTTTCATCCACCTCATTAGAACTGATTCAAATGTATTCTTTTTAATGGCTGAATAATACTCCATTGTGTATATGTACTAAAGCTTTCTTATCCATTCGTCTGCAGATGGACATCTAGGTTGCTTCCATGTCCTGGCTATTATAAACAGTGCTGCAATGAACATTGGAGTACACGTGTCTCTTTCAATTCTGGTTTCCTCGGTGTGTATGCCCAGGAGTGCGATTGCTGGATCATATGGCAGTTCTATTTCCAGTTTTTTGAGGAATCTCCACACTGTTCTCCATAGTGGCTGTACTAGTTTGCATTCCCACCAACAGTGTAAGAGGGTTCCTTTCTCTCCACATCCTCTCCAGCATTTATTGCATGTAGACTTTTGGATAGCAGCCATTCTGACAGGTATGAAATGGTATCTCATTGTGGTTTTGATTTGCATCTCTCTGATTTTGAGGGATGTTGAGCATTTTTTCATGTGTTTGTTAGCCATCTGTATGTCTTCTTTGGAGAAATGTCTGTTTAATTCTTTGGCCCATTTTTTGATTGGGTCACTTAGTTTTCTGGAATTGAGCTGCAGGAGCTGCTTGTATATTTTGGAGATTAATCCTTATCAGTTGCTTCATTTGCTGTTATTTTCTCCCATTCTGAAGGCTGTCTTTTCACCTTGCTTATAGTTTCCTTTGCTGTGTAGAAGCTTTTGATTTTAATTAGGTCCCATTTGTTTATTTTTGCTTTTATTTCCAATATTCTGGGAGGTGGGTCATGGAGGATCCTGCTGTGATTTATGTCGGAGAGTGTTTTGCCTACGTTCTCCTCTAGGAGTTTTATAGTTTCTGGTCTTACATTTAGCTCTCTAATCCATTTTGAGTTTATTTTTGTGTATGGTGTTAGGAAGTGTTCTAGTTTCATTCTTTTACAAGTGGCTGACCAGTTTTCCCAGCAACACTTGTTAAAGAGACTGTCTTTTCTCCATTGTATATTCTTGCCTCCTTTGTCAAAGATAAGGTGTCCATAGGTGCGTGGATTTATCTCTGGGCTTTCTATTTTGTTCCAATGATCTATATTTCTGTCTTTATGCCAGTACCATACTGTCTTGATGACTGTGGCTTTGTAGTAGAGCCTGAAGTCCGGCAGGTTAATTCCCCCAGTTCCATTTTTCTTCGTCAAGATTGCTTTGGCTATTCGAGTTTTTTTGTATTTCCATACAAATTGTGAGATTATTTGTTCTAGTTCTGTGAAAAATATCGTTGGTAGCTTGATAGGGATTGCATTGAATGTATAAATTATTTTGGGTAGTATACTCATTTTTACAATATTTATTCTTCCAATCCATGAGCATGGTATATTTCTCCATCTATTGGTGTCCTCTTTGATTGCTTTCAGTAGTGTTTTATAGTTTTCTATGTACAAGTCTTTTGTTTCCTTAGGTAGATATATTCCTAAGTGTTTAATTCTTTTCATTGCAACAGTGAATGGAATAGTTTCCTTAATTTCTCTTTCTATTTTCTCATTATTAGTGTATAGGAATGCAAGGGATTTCTGTGTGTTGATTTTATATCCTGCAACGTTACTGTAATCATTGATTAGCTCTAGTAGTTTTCTGGTAGAGTCTCTAGGGTTTTCTGTGTAGAGGATCATGTCATCAGCGAACAGTGAAAGTTTTACTTCTTCTTTTCCAATTTGTATTCCTTTTATGTCTTTTTCTGCTCTGATTGCTGTAGCCAAAACTTCCAGAACTATGTTGAATAGTAGTGGGGAGAGTAGGCACCCTTGTCTTGTTCCTGACTTTAGGGGAAATGCTTTCAGTTTTTCACCATTGAGGATAATGTTTGCTGTGGGTTTGTCATATATAGCTTTTATTATGTTGAGGTATGTCCCTTCTATTCCCACTTTCTGGAGGGTTTTTATCATAAATGGATGTTGAATTTTGTCAAAGGCTTTCTCTGCATCTATTGAGATAATCATATGATTTTTATTTTTCAGTTTGTTAATGTGGTGTATTACGTTGATTGATTTGCGGATATTGAAGAATCCTTGCATTCCTGGGATAAAGCCCACTTGGTCATGATGTATGATCTTCTTAATATGTTGTTGGATTCTGATTGCTAGAATTTTGTTAAGGATTTTTGCATCTATGTTCATCAGTGATATTGGCCTGTAGTTTTCTTTTTTTGTGGGGTCTTTACCAGGTTTTGGGATTAGGGTGATGGTGTCCTCATAGAATGAGTTTGAAAGTTTCCCTTCCTCAGCAATTTTCTGGAAGAGTTTAAGTAGAATAGGTGTTAGTTCTTCTCTAAATTTTTGGTAGAATTCGGCTGTGAAGCCGTCTGGACCTGGGCTTTTGTTTGCTGGAAGATTCCTGATTACAGCCTCTAGTTCCGTGCTTGTGATGGGTCTGTTCAGTTTTTCTATTTCTTCCTGGTTCAGTTTTGGAAAGTTGTACTTTTCTAGGAATTTGTCCATTTCTTCCAGGTTATTCATTTTATTGCTGTATAATTGCTGATAATATTCTCTAATAATCCTTTGTATTTCTGTGTTGTCAGTTGTGATCTCTCCATTTTCATGTCTAATTTTATTGATTTGGTTCTTCTCCCTTTGTTTCCTGATAAGTCTGGCTAGCGGTTTGTCAATTTTATTTACCTTCTCAAAGAACCAGCTTTTGGCTTTGTTGATTTTTGCTATGGTCTCTTTTGTTTCTTCTGCATTTATCTCTGCCCTAATTTTTACAATTTCTTTCCTTCTACTGACCCTGGGGTTCTTCATTTCTTCCTTTTCTAGTTGCTTTAGATATAGAGTTAGGTTATTTAGTTGACTTTTTTCTTGTTTCTTGAGGTGTGCCTGTATTGCTATGAACTTCCCCCTTAGCACTGCTTTTACAGTGTCCTAGAGGTTTTGGGTTGTTGTGTTTTCATTTTCATTCATTTCTATGCACATTTTGATTTCTCTTTTGATTTCTTCTATGATTTGTTCATTATTCAGCAGTGTGTTGTTCAGCCTCCATATGTTGGCATTTTTAATAGTTTTTCTCTTGTAATTGAGATCTAATCTTACTGCATTGTCGTCAGAAAAGATGCATGGAATGATTTCAACTTTTTTGAATTTACCAAGGCTAGATTTATGGCCCAGGATGTGATCTATCCTGAAAAGGTTCCGTGTGCGCTTGAGAAAAAGGTGAAATTCATTGTTTTGGGGTGAAATGTCCTATAGAGATCTATTAGGTCTAACTGGTCTATTGTATCATTTAAAGTTTGTGTTTCCTTGTTAATTTTCTGTTTAGTTGATCTATCCATAGATGTAAGTGGGGTATTAAAATCTCCCACTATTATTGCATTATTGTTAATTTTCCCTTTCATACTTGTTAGTAATTGTCTTACATATTGTGGTGCTCCTATGTTGGGTGCATAAATATTTATAATTGTTATATCTTCATCTTGGATTGATCCTTGGATCATTATGTAGTTTCCTTCTTTGTCTCTTTTCACAGCCTTTGTTTTAAAGTCTATTTTATCTAATATGAGTATTGCTACTCCTGCTTTCTTTTGGTCTCTATTTGCATGGAATATCTTTTTCCAGCCCTTCACTTTCAGTCTGTATGTGTCCCTCGTTTTGAGGTGGGTCTCTTGCAGACAACATATATGGGGGTCTTGTTTTTGTATCCATTCAGCCAGCCTTTGTCTTTTGGTTGGGGCATTCAACCCATTTACGTTTAAGGTAATTATTGATAAGTACGATCCTGTAGCCATTTTCTTTATTGCTTTGGGTTCGAGTTTATACACCCTTTCTGTGTTTCCTGTTTAGAAAAGATCCTTTAGCATTTGTTGGAGAGCTGGTTTGGTGATGCTGAATTCTCTCAGCTTTTGATTGTCTGTAAAGCTTTTGATTTCTCCTTCATATTTGAATGAGATCCTTGCTGGGTACAGTAGTCTGGGCTGTAGGTTATTTTCTTTCATCACTTTAAGTATGTCTTGCCATTCCCTCCTGGCCTGAAGAGTTTCTGTTGAAAGATTGGCTGTTATCCTTATGGGAATCCCCTTGTGTGTTATTTGCTGTTTTTCCCTTGCTGCTTTTAATATTTGTTCTTTGTGTTTGATCTTTGTTAATTTGATTAATATGTGTCTAGGAGTATTTCGCCTTGGGTTTATCCTGTTGGGGACTCTCTGGGTTTCTTGGACTTGGGTGATTATTTCTTTCCCTATTTTAGGGAAGTTTTCAACTATTATCTCCTCAATTATTCTTTCATGGTTTTTCTTTTTGTCTTCTTCTTCTGGGATTCCTATGATTCGATTGTTGGAGCGTTTAACATTGTCCCAGAGGTCTCTAATATTGTTCTCATTTCTTTTAATTTGTTTTTCTTTTTTCCTCTCTGTTTCATTTATTTCTACAATTCTATCTTCTAACTCGCTTATCCTGTCTTCTGCCTCTGTTATTCTACTGTTTGTTCCTTCCAGAGTGTTTCTGATCTCATCTATTGTATTATTCATTGTATATTGACTCTTTTTTATTTCCTCTAAGTCCTTATTAAACCTTTCTTCCATCTTCTCAATCTTTTTCTCCAGGTTATTTATCTGTAATTCCATTTTGCTTTCAAGATTTTGAATCATTTTCACCATCAAAATTCGAAATTCTTTATCAGGTAGATTCCCTATATCTTCCTCTTTTGTTTGTGTTGGTGGGCATTTATCTTGTTCCTTTACTTGCTGGGTATTTCTCTGCCTCTTCATCTTGCTTTTAATGCTTTGCTTGGGGTGGCCTTTCTGTCTTCTGGCCGTTTGTGGAGTTCTCTTTATTATGTAGTTTCCTCGTTGTGTATGGGGTTGGACAGGTGACTTGTCAAGGTTCCCTGGTTACGGAAGCTTGTGTCGGTGTTCTGGTGGGTGGAGCTGGATTTGTTCTCTCTGGAGTACAATGAAGTGTCCAGTAATAAGTTATGAGATGTCAGTGGGTTTGGAGTGACTTTGGGCAGCCTGTATATTGAAGCTCAGGGCTAGTTTCCTGTGTTACTGGAGAATTTGCGTGGTATGTCTTGCTCTGGAACTTGTTGACCCTTGGGTGGTGCTTGGTTTTAGTGTAGGTATGGAGACGTTTGATGAGCTCCTATCGATTAATGTTCCCTGGAGTCAGGAGTTCTCTGGTGTTCTCAGGATTCGGGCTTAAGCCTCTTGCCTCTGGTTTTTGGTCTTATTCTTGGAGTAGCCTCTAGACGTCTCTATCTGTCATTTCCAAGGTGGTTCCCTCTGTTTTAGCTTCTGTTTGCTGGTCTCTTCAGTGTCTAATTTCCGCCCCGATACTAGGGGGTGGGTTCACACTTTTTAAGGCTCAGTTGTTCAGTCCTGTTCTGGGAAGGGAGGAACGCTGCAGACGAATATCTCTGGCGTCTGTGGGGAGTGCTCGCAGCGTCTCAGCCACACTGGGTTTGCCCCCACTCACAGCACATATGCTGTCCCAGTCTACACTGCACAGGCTCTAGGTTGCTCTGCCGGGAATTGTCCAAGGCCGGCGCCGGGTTGTATGCACTTCCCAGGTCTGAGCGGCTCAAGTTCAGGTTCTCAGGTACTCCACAAAGGCGCAGACTTGGTTGGGCCTGCGTTTTGTGCCTTCCCCAGTCCGAGCAGTTCAGGGGACCAGGTGTTTGGCGAGCGCTGTCTCTGCGACTTATCGCCTCCCCAGTCCCCGCCACTCAGTTTTCTAGGTGTACAACTGGCGCACCTTCTCAGGGGGATATCGACCGGCCCGAGTCCAAGAAGTCCTGATTAGCAACAAGCCTGCCTGCAGTTTGTATCGGATGCCTTTCTGGTGCCACGGTTGCCCGCTCTGGCTCTGGCTGCGCTCCCTGCCTGTCTCGGCGGGGGATGGGGGATGGGCCGACTGCAGCCGGCTCGCTCTGCTCAGTCCTTTATTCTGTGAGTGGGGCTGACCGAGTCTTAGGTTAGAGCTTTCCGCCTTTTCATGGGGAAGCTATCCCACAGTCTGCTTTGCTCTCCCCAGTTCTCTCAAATTTTTCTTGTGGCATTCAAGCCCAGTCCTCTCTCTAAGCAGTTCAGCCGGCTCCTCCATGCCCAGCCCCCGCTTGCTAATGGCGTATGCAGGCGTCTGCGCTGCTTCTCTGCTGGGAGTTACCGTTTGGCGGGTAGTCTGCGGGTTTTAAAAAAATATTAAAAAAAAAAAGAGGGTTATGTGGCCCTCTGATCTTCCAAGGCTCGCCACAGATTCGCCAGTGAGAGTGTTTCCTGGTGTTTGGAAACTTCTCACTTTTTAAAGCCTCCCTTCCCGGGACGGAGCTCCGTCCTTACTTCTTTTGTCTCGCTTTTTGTCTTTTATGTTTTTTCCTACCTCCTTTCGAAGACAATGGGCTGCTTTTCTGGGTGCCTGACATCCTCTGCCAGCATTCAGAAGTTGTTTTGTGGACTTTACTCCGCGTTCAAATGTTCTTTTGATGAATTTGTGGAGGAGAGAGTGGTCTTGCCGTCCTATTCCTCCGCCATCTTGTTCCTCCATGAGTGTTCATTTTTGAGTGAAAACAGCGGAAGTTAAAAAATACAGCTTTTTAACGTAACTGGTAACTTTATAGGATAGGTTTTGTATAACGTAAATGGGAGCTTCACAAGATAGGTGATGAGCAAGGGATTCTAATTATTTGAATCTTGAGAACATTTGCCTGAATTGGTGTTCTGGAGCTTGAAAGATTTTAGGACCATCAAAGATTAAGAGTTTTAGAAGTTCTAAAATTCTCCAAGAGCTCCTTGAAAAATAACTAACAAAAATGAGTCATTTAATATTTCTGAACATCTGATTTCTGATCATAAACTGATACCATCTTGGATTCTGTGATATATAAACAGATTATGAAATGACCATTTGTATCCATCATAGTAAACATTGACTTGGGAAATAATCATTAGTGGGTGTTAAGTTGGGGGCAGAACCATTTTGATGGAGAGTAGAATATTTCAGTTCAGTTCAGTTCAGTTCAGTCGCTCAGTCGTGTCCGACTCTCCGCGACCCCATGAATCACAGCACGCCAGGCCTCCCTGTCCATCACCAACTCCCGGAGTTCACTCAAACTCATGTCCACAGAGTCGGTGATGCCATCCAGCCATCTCATTCTCCGTCGTCCCCTTCTCCTCCCGCCCCCAACCTTTCCCAGCCATCAGAATATTTACCTGGTCTTAAAGCATCCCACCTCATGTGACGAGTTGACTCACTGGAAATGACTCTGATGCTAGGAGGGATTGGGGGTGGGAGGAGACGGGGACGATAGAAAATGAGATGGCTGGATGGCATCACCGACTCTGTGGACCATGAGTTTGAGTGAACTCCGGGAGTTGGTGATGGACAGGGAGGCCTGGCGTGCTGTGATTCATGGGGTTCCGAAGAGTCGGACACGACTGAACGACTGAACTGAACTGAAAGCATCACTCTACAGATTTTTACTAATTGTAAGGGCAAAAAAGAGTACTTGTATAGTGGAGAAACAGACATAAACATCATTAAGGTGGGGCATAAAGATATCCTGTGCATCTGGGTATAATATGGTAAGAAAAACAAAATTATTTTTGTTATGTTCTGATTATGAGTATGTTACTTGAATCTGATAATGAGGAAACATCAGATAAACCGAAATAGAGGAATATTCTTTAAAAAAAACAACAACACACACCTGGCTTGACCTCTTCAAAATGAAAATGTCATGAAATACAAAGAAAAACTGAGAAATTGTTTTGGATTAAAGAAGTCTGAGAGATGTGAAAATTAAATGCATGATCCTGGATTGACTCCAAGACTGGGAAATATAGGTGAAAAGATGTTATTGAGACAACTGACAATGGAACATGAACCATGAATTATATCAGGGATCAGAAAAACCTTTTATCCTGTAAGGGGATCAAATAGTAAAATTTTCAGGCTTTGTGGGCCATAGTATCTCTTTTGAAACAACTGCCTAACCCTGCTGTTTTTTGCTTTGTTGCCATGGACAAAATGGAAAATGGGCATGGCTCAGTTCCAGTAAAATGTTATTTACAAAATCACTTGTGGGTCAGGTTCAGCCCAAGAATTTGCTGAACTCTATATTATGTAATCATATTGTATCAATTTTAAACTTTCTGAATGTGGTAATAGTATTGTGGTTATAAGAGTATTCTTGTGGTTTGGGAATACACACCATGGAAATACTGAAGGGTGAAGTATATGCTATGTGCAACCGACTTCTATTGTTTAGGAAATGTAACTAAATTGTATAGAATTACATAGAATAAATATTGTGGAAAGGGGAAAAAAGGTGATAAAAAAAGTTGAACATTGATGAATTTGATTAATAAAGGATTTGCAGGAGTTCTTAGTATTAGATTTGCAACATTTATGTAAGTTTGAAATTATTTCAAAATAAAAATATAAAAACAAATTAACAAAGTTCCAGATACTAAAAGGAGGTAAGCAAAAAACAAAAGTAACAATCAACACACACGTGCAGATACACCCACTCCCTGTGTGTTTGGCTGTTTTGCACCATCTGTGACATGCAGAACCATGTGAATAAACAGAAGCTACAAACCAGGCTTCTAGGGGACTATTCAAATCAAAGGCAGAATTCATGAGGGGAAAAGAAAAAAAACCAGAATGGAATTGAGAACAAAGGCTCAGCAGAACCTCCTGATTTCACAGGGCTTTTATGTTCTCTTGAGGGACCAAGCCTTGGGGAGAAAGCAAGATGTGGAAGGGTAGCTTCTGCTTTTTTCTGCCTTCCTTCTCCTCCTCCCAGTTTCTTTGTCTCTTTCCTGCTCTCCCTACATCCCTCTTCAGCCCTTGTGTTTCAGTTATTGGTCTGTTTTTTAGTCGTATTCTTCTACTTTTCACCTCCCCTCTCATAAAGTAACACATGGATTTGCTTCTGATATGTTCTTATACATTAACTCTGTTAAAATCGTT
Source organism: Moschus berezovskii (assembly GCF_049115385.1). Lineage (NCBI taxonomy): Eukaryota > Metazoa > Chordata > Mammalia > Artiodactyla > Moschidae > Moschus > Moschus berezovskii. Next base: position 73,677,220 of record NC_142469.1, on the reverse strand, counting down.
GTAGAGAAACATCATCAATACAACTATGTTCAGAGCCTTTGAAACCTAGCCCCCAAACTGCAGTGAAAATATCCAGTATTAACCTCACACGCACTCGCAGTTATCCACTGGACCTCTAACTTGTGAATAAAAACAGGAAGGAATGTGGCTCAACTGTGAGTCCATTAGCTTGGTCCATTTCACAGTCAGGCCACTGTCTCTTTATTGATTGGCCTGCTTTTGGTGTGTGTGTGTGTGTTTTGGAGATTGTTTTGCATCTATTATGTGCCTTTCTGATTTCCATTTTTCACTTATTTGTGATTGGTTCCCTTTGAAAGTGAAGTTGCTCAGTCTTGTCCAACTCTTTACAACCCCGTGGATGATAGCCCGCCAGGCTCCCCCCATGGGCTTTTCCAGGCAAGAATACTGGAGTGGGTTGCCATTTCTTTCTCCCTGGGATCTTCCCCACCCAGGGATTGAACCCAGGTCTCCTGCATTGCAGACAGACTCTTCATAATGTGAGCCACCAGGGAATCCTTTAATCCTTTTGTTTCCCTTTAAGACCTCTCTTTTCCCCCCGCTGGTATACTCCCTATCAGATCCCTATTGTCTCATTTGCACCTTGCCCCAAACTCTTCTTGATAGCTGATTTTCCTTTTTTGTTGCATATAAAAACGTATTTTATATTTTAAAGATGTGTGGTGATGTGATGATTTAATATATGTACACATTGTGAAATGAGAACCATAATCAACTAATATATTCACCATCTCACATAAATTACTATGTTTAGTGTGTGTGTGATGATAATACTTAAGATCTTCTCCTTTAGCAAATTTTAAGTGTACAATTCAGTATTGTACAGCAACTCTACGTCATCACCATGCTGTACATTAAATCCATAAAACTTACTCATCTTATAACTGAAAGTGTGTACGCTTTGACCAGCACCTCCCATTTCCACCGTTCCCACCACCCCCACCAGTTCCTGGAGACCACTCGTATTCTGTAGTTCCATGAGTTTGATGCCCCCCGCCCCCGCCAATCATCATTGTTCTTCTTCTGGAACAAGATTGTCCCATCCTTTTCTACTTATATTTCATAATATCTAGACTTCTCTGCCCAACTCATTTTTATCTATTCATTTCCTGCTCCAGTTTTTGCTTCCAAACATATTGAAAATCAAACACTTTAATTTGTTCAGTAAAATTTTACACACACATAAAATCACATAGTTAACTAGAAAACTGAATGTTCTGCAGATGCCTTTTAGGCATATTTATGATAGTGGTTGGGCTTCCCAGGTGGCTTTTGTCTTACAAGCAGGAGACCACAGGTTTGGTCCTGTGTTGGGAGGATCCCCTGGAGAAGGAAATGGCAACCCACTCCAGTATTCTTGCCTAGAGAATCTCGTGGAAAGAGGAGTCTGGTGGGCTTTAGTCCATGGGGTCACAAAAGAGTCAAATATGACTGAGCGTCTAAACAGCAGTAACAGCAGCAGTGTTATAGTGTTTGGAAAAATGTTGCATATATGTGCTCTGAATGTTTTTATCTACTGGTTTCAATTGTCAGTTACTCTCATTCAAGCCAAGAGAACACTGTTGCATAAAATTTATTTTAAAATGTGCTTCAGTGGTATTTGTTGAGGGCACTATCATGTATTCTAACAATAGGATATTTTGACTTTCCAATTTAAAAGAGACATAGTGTTAGTCACTCAGTCTTGTCTGACTCTTTGCGACCCCTTAGACGGTAGCCCACCAGGTTCCTCTGTCCATGAGATTTCCCAGGCAAGAATACTGAAATGGGTTGCCATTTCCTTCTCCAGGAGATCTTTCTGACCCAGGAATTGAACCTGTTATCTCCTGCACTGGCAGGTGGAGTTTCTACCGTTGAGCCACGTGGGAAGCCCGAAAAATAAGCTCATTATAGATTAACAAAATGATTTCATAGAAAAGAAAGCAAAGCTCAAACAGCAGTTCGTAATTAGCGTTCATGAAACAGAGAAACAACTTTAGAGCTCAAAGGAATCTTGGTCGTTTAGTTGGGTCCTACTCTTTGCAACCCCATGGACTGCAGCCCGCCAGGCTCCTTTGTCCATGGAATTCTCCAGGCAAGAATACTGGAGTGGGTTGCCTTTCCTTCTCCAGGGGATCTTCCTGACCCAGGGATCAAACCCATGTCTCTTGCTTTGCAGGCAGATTCTTTGCCATCTGAACCAACAATGTAGCCCAAAAGGAATCTTAGAACAGTCCAATAAACTCCATTATACAAAAAATAAGGAAACTGAGGCCCAAGGAGAAGTAACTTAGTTGTTTTAGTGAGGTCTGAAGTAGATCATGAGTTTTGCTTTTTTTCATAACTGCATGGGATAGTTAGTTTACTGTTATGCTTAGGAATAACGGATTGTATAAAATATTTTGTTAGCTGCAAAGTTTTTGTTGTATTAGTTTTTTATGGCTATTGCAACAAATTGCAACAAAGTCAGTAGCTTAAAGATGAAACAATTTATTAATTATATTTTTGGAAGTTAGAGGGCAGAGGGATCTCATTGGGCTAAAATCAAGGCAGGTCCTGATTTCTTCTAGAAGTTTTAGAGTGGATCCGTTTCCTTACCTTTTCCTGCTTCTAGAGGTACCTATCTTCCGTGGCTCCAGGCTCCCTTTCTCTGTTTTTAAAGTCAGCATGGTCAGGCCACAGCCTTGCCACAGTGCTCTCTCTCAGGTTCTCTTCTGCTTCCTCTTCCACGTTTAAGGATACTCATGATTACATTGGGTTTACCAGGTAATTCAGGGTAATCTCCTCCACTCAAAGCCAGTTGATAACAGCCTTAATTCCGTCTGCAACCTTAAACCCACTTTGTCACATAATGTAACATATTCACAGTTTCCAGAGATTAGATTGGCTGCTGCTATATTAGGATACAGACACTTCTGGGCTGGGTTGTGATTATTCCATCACAAGTGCTAGTCTAAGTATTTGTGTTAAAATAAAAATGAGACTAGAAACACCTAAATGCTTATTTGTTTGGAGGCACAGATATAGACTTATTTGATTGTTTAATGTTCCAATTTCTTCCATATGGAAGAAATATCCTCAACCCTTATGTTAGGGCATTTCCTTAAAGGTACTATAGGATGTTAATAAACAACAACAATATAAGAAATGGTCAGTGTTTTGTTTTATTGGATTTGAAGTGGCTTTCTGTGTGAGGATATAAATTATTTTGGAGGTATTTTCAAGTTATTGGAAGTTGAGCAACTCAGGCATGCTCTCCTTGTGCACATTCTTACCTTAATAATTTGTAACAACAACTTCCCTTAACATATATATACAGCTAACTTCAAAGATAACCTTTTGTTTCTTGATAGATGGCTTAATATATGCTTTCTAGCTAGATAAAATAAATGGAGGAAAGCACTCATTTATAGTGGTCAGTTCTGTTTTTTTCAAGGTTAGATACTGGTCTGGTTTTGTTAATCTTGCCATGGATATTATGATCTTATTTTTCTACAACTCTGAAAAGTACATTTATCATTGCTATCAACAAACTACCTTGTTTTCAAGCTTGTGAGATTTATTTATCATAGGGAGCTTCCATGAGAAAGGAACTTATGTTGTGTTGATGAAATAGATACGTTACTTTTTTTTTGACGAAAAGTTGTGTGTATTGAATTTCTCTAGCTTGAGGCAGTGTTTCTGTTTGGTAAAGGGGTTTTAGAAAATTATTTCTGATTGAGGTAGAAGAATTGCAACTTTAATAGGGTTGGTGAAATCTGTGATGAAAGGAAAGTGAAAAAACACTAATTAGGTGGGAGATAGGAGAAAATAGTACTAGTAACAGTCTGTGTCTTTATGGGGGGTAGGAGTGGACATAACTATAAATGAATGGCCAAGGCAGAGGTTTAGATGCTGTCCATGGAAATCATGGAATTACTGGTGGGCTTGTAGGAAATCCTTTTCTTTAAATCTATCTCCATGATAATTTTGTAGTCATAAAATGTTATAGTCAGAGATACAGATGTTTTCAGCAGCATTATAAACTTGAGCACTGAAAAGAATGAGTCAGTCTAAATAGAGACAAATTACATTATCTGAAAATAAACTTTATATAATAAGAAACATCCAGTGGTGCTATGGACAGGCAGTTAAATGAGGGTCCTGATAAACTCCTGGTGAAGAGTATAGTTAACTAAAAGCTTGGAATTCAAGGTATGTGTGATGTTGCCAGAATGAAATTTGTCCAAGATTGTGTGTGCTTTACGTATATATTTGTAAACAGAGAAATATCAGCTTCTTAATATTTGGAGAAACAGTGAATTCCAAATTAGTCCTCATGACTCAATCACCAATAAAAAAGACTTGTCTTCTTTGTTGTCAAGTAAGATTTCTCAGAACAGTCTTTGTCTGATGAGAACTTGAATGTCAACTAATTGCCTGGTATGCTAGATGGCATCACTGACTCAATGGAAATGAGTTTGAACACGTTCTGGGAGATGGTGAGGGACAGGGAACCCCGGCATGTTGCAGTCCATGGGGTCACAGAGTCTGACATGACTGAGCAACTGAACAACAGTGCTAGGTGGTGGCGTTCCCTGATGGCTCAGCAGTAAGGAATCCACCTGTGATGCAGGAGACTCGGGTTTGATTCCTGGGTCAGGAAGATCCCCTGCAGGAGGGCATGGCAATCGGCTCCAGTCTTCTTGCCTGGAGAATCCCATGGACAGAGGAGCCTGGCAGGCTACAGTCCATAGAGTCACAAAGAGCTGGACATGACTGAAGCGACTGAGCACGCACACACAGCATGCTAGACGGTCAATAGAGGATACTGAATATAAGCAAATTTAGTCCTTGACCTCATGGGGATTATAGTCTCGTGAGGAAGATAAATATTAATTAAGATACACACTACTATGAGCATCTTGGAAAGTTTCTCCCAAAAAGTGAATTTTGATTTGAGGGACGAATAGCAATTAATAAAGCTAAAAGAGATGACTTAGAGGAGGGCAAAGAGTTCAATTTGAGGGAACTACATTTGCAAAGCCACCAGGGCTTCCTTGGTGGCTTAGTCAGTAAAGAATTCACCTGCAATGCGGGAGACCTGGGTTCGATCCCTCGGTTGGGAAGATCCCTTAGAGAAGGGAATGGCCACCCACTCCGATATTCTGGCCTGGAGAATTCAATGGACAGAGGAGCCTGGCGGGCTACAGTCCATGGAGTCACAAAGAGTTGGACACAACTGAGCGACTTTCATTCTACACTCTACAAAGACTGTGTGACTGAAGGTGCTGGAAACCATAAGAGTACAGAGTAGAAGAGGGTATTGAGTGAGATGAAGATGGAGAGGAACGTGATGCTGAGGTTAAGGACAGACAACGGGAAGTCATTCACGGGATGTAAGAAACAGTGGTAATGGTGGTGATAAAACTGCATTTCTGTTTCAGAAGATCATTTTGGCTTCAATGTAGAAAGTAGAATGGAAACAAGAAGGAGTGACACCGTGAAAGGAGTTGAGACCTCTGTAGTTAGACAGGTGAGAGAGGTTGATAACTTGGTTTTCTTAGAATCTGGAAAGAAGGGGATGGATTTGAGAGAAAGTTAAGAAGGTAGAAATCTCAAGATTTGGTGATGGATTGGATGGGAGATGAGAGAGAAGGTGGAGTTAATGATTGTATCCTTTATTTTTTCTGGGTAAATCTAAATGATAGGAACATTATTTGCTGAGAGAGGGAGCCCCGGAAGTAGACCACATTTGACAGTGAGGGGGGATGTAGATCATAAGCTTAGATACATATATGTTACAAATGCCTTTGTGACAAACAAGTTGAGAGATCAATTAAGCCGTTGGATATATAGGTCTAGAGTGCAAAGGGAATGTTTGGATTAAAGAACTTTATGAGACATCTGCTTAGGTTGTAATTGAAGCTGTTACTGGTAAGAGATTCCAACATTTAATAGCCAATGAGAGGACAGTGAATCTGCAAAGGAAACTTAGGAGTGGCCAGAAAAGTTGGAAGAAATATTAGCTACACATCATGGAAAGCAAAAATGTGAAGAGAATGGAGAGGTCATCATTATTAAATTCTGCTGATAATCAAGAAGAGTGAAGGCTGAAAAATGTGCATTGCATGGGTCATGTGAAAGTTACCCGTGACTTTTAGTCAAAGTGGAATCAGTAGTATGAGCCGGCAAGATTTCTTATGGTGGGTCATAATTCTTCTTGGAATGGATACTTAAACTTTCCAGAAGGGGTCATTTGCTACTTTATAGAATTCTCATCTGTATGCAGGGCTTTCTTTCTTATTCTTTTTCTTCCTTCTTCATTTGCCTTACCTTCTCAGAACCAGAATAGGATTTGCATTGTTAACAATACACTGTTTGCCCTGATATGAGTATAGCTTTTCTTTGTTCCTCTTATCCAAAATCCAAAATAAAATAGTAAAAGCTTCTTTTGTTATTTTTAGTACCTCTCAGGAATCTTAGTTCATTCTCAACTTTAGTCTGCCAACATTGAGAGTACATTTCATTTGTGTAATTTTATTCTCTTAGTTTTACTTAAATTTTTTGTATGTTAAATACTTTGGCTCAAAGAAAGTACTCTTTGCATTGCTTTAAGTATACCCTACCTTTTCTATCTCATATGCAATTGTTTGTTGTTAGAATGATCCATATTTCCTTTCCTCTGTACTTGCAAAATCATTTATAGTATTTTCCTATCCTCAGTGAAAAATAATTTATTTTTAAAATGTCTATATACATGACTATATAACTGTTGTTCCCCTTCCTGGTTATTAGGAGGGAACCTAATTCTCTCCCATGTTTTTAGTCACTTTGCATTTCAAAGATTTTCAAAAATTTAAAAATTTCTAGTCATTTTATGCATTTCAAAGGCTTGAAATGGAGCTACTGCCAGTTGTTACCCTAGGGCCAATAGGAGTCTTGTACATTATGCATAGGAAACTTTTCAACTGTAATTGTTTTATTTTTTAGATTAAAAAAAAATCTGTTGGTATACTTGCCATTCTTGCTTATACTATTGTCTTCTTTAATGCCAAGACTAACTTGCACTGCAATTTGTATGAATTGTCTGACACATGAATTAATAGGTACGATATTGAATATCCAGTGTATTTTTCTTCTTGTGAGGTTTCTCCTGTTTGTAACTGTAGCATTGATAAAGACTTGGAAGTAGTTATTATGAAGACAGATTGAATCAGGTAAAGTGGCAGTAACCTACTACAAAGACGAGCTCAGTAATTTTTTCACTTCCTCTGAATCACAACTGTCAGGGCTTGCTTCATGGCCAGGCAAGTTGTACAGTCGCATGGGGCCTCAAATTCAGAAGGGAATACGTGCTTGGGGTTTAGTGCTCTGTGATTGCTGTCTTGAAATTCATATTGATTTTATCTTTGATTTGAGTTTTGTAAATGGAACCCCATGGAACAATGGAGCAGGAAATTAAGACTTGGGCCCTCAACTCACATGTGGTCCACATCCCATTGCCTCCTTGCCCCTTTGAGATGGGTTCTTGGCCACCTGTTCCACTGTCATCCAGTGCAGTGGGCTTCACCCTTTGCCCCTGGAAGGGAGCTTGGGTGCTGGTGTGGGGAGAGTTAAATCTCAATGTGTCCTTCCTGCTTATTGAGTTACAGTAAAGGGGCCCAGACACTTTTGAGGGGTTGTAATGACCCCATGAGTATTCGTATGTCTAACAGAGCTTGACAATAAATAACAAATAAAATGTATTATGATGAATTGAGACACTGTGAAAGAAAGGTATTGACTATCTAGTGATGTCCATGTGTAGAGTCTTGTGTTGTGGAAGAGGGTGTTTGCTATGACTAGTGCGTTCTCTTGGCAGAACTCTATTAGCCTTTGCCCTGCTTCATTCTGTACTCCAAGGCCAAATTTGCATGTTACTCCAGGTGTTTCTTGACTTCCTACTTTTGCATTCCATTTCCCTACAATGAAAAGGACATCTTTTTTGGGTGTTAATTCTCGAAGGTCTTGTAGGTCTTCATAGAACTGTTCAACTTCAGCTTCTTCAGTGTTACTGGTCAGGGCATAGACTTGGATTACCGTGATATTGAAAGGTTTGCCTTGGAAACGAACAGAGATCATTGTGTCAAATGATCAAAGATGAGCCAATGTTGGAGAAGCTCTTTACAGTCAGTAAAAACAGACTGGGAGCTGATTATGGCTCAGATCATGAACTCCTTATTGCCAAATTCAGACTGAAATAGAAGAAAGTGGAGAAAACTACTACACCATTCAGGTATAACCTAAATCAAATCCCTTTTGACTATACAGTGGAAGTGAGAAATAGATTTAAGGGACTAGATCTGATAGATAGAGTGCCTGATGGACTATGGATGGAGGTTCGTGACATTGTACAGGAGACAGGAATCAAGATCAACCCCAAGAAAAAGAAATGCAAAAAAGCAAAATGGCTGTCTGAGGAGGCCTTACAAATAGCTGTGAAAAGAAGGGAAGTGAAAAGCGAAGGAGAAAAGGAAAGATATACCCATCTGAATGCAGAGTTCCAAAGAATAGCAAGGAGAGATAAGAAAGCCTTCCTCAGTGATCAATGCAAAGAAAATAGAGGAAAACAACAGAATGGGAAAGACTAGAGGTCTCTTTAAGAAAATTAGAGATACCAAGGGAACATTTCATGCAAAGATGGGTTCAGTAAAGGACAGAAATGGTATGGACCTAACAGAAGCAGAAGATATTAAGAAGAGGTGGCAAGAATACACAGAAGAACTGTACAAAAAAGAGCTTCACGACGAAAATAATCACGATGGGGTGATCACTCAGCTAGAGCCAGACATCCTGGAATGTGAAGTCAAGTGGGCCTTAGGAAGCATCACTACGAACAAAGCTAGTGGAGGTGATGGGATTCCAGTTGAGCTATTTCAAATCCTGGAAAATGATACTGTGAAAGTGCTACACTCAATATGCCAGCAAATTTGGAACACTCAGCAGTGGCCACAGGACTGGAAAAGGTCAGTTTTCATTCCAATCCCAAAGAAAGGCAATGTCAAAGAATGCTGAAACTGCTGCACAATTGCACTCATCTCACACGCTAGTAAAGTCATGCTCAAAATTCTCCAAGACAGGCTTCAGGAATACGTGAACCATGAACATCCAGATGTTCAAGCTGGTTTAGAAAAGGCAGAGGCACCAGAGATCAAATTACCAACATCTGTTGGATCATGGAAAAAGCAAGAGCGTTTCAGAAAAACATCTATTTCTGCTCGATTATGCCAAAGCCTTTGACTGTGTGGATCACAATAAAATGTGGAAAATTCTGAAAGAGATGGGAATACCAGACCACCTGACCTGCCTCTTGAGAAATCTGTATGCAGGTCAGGAAGCAACAGTTAGAACTGGACATGGAACAACAGACTGGTTCCAAATAGGAAAAGGAGTACGTCAAGTCTGTATATCGTCACCCTGCTTATTTAACTTATATGCAGAGTACATCATGAGGAACGCTGGGCTGGATGAAGCACAAGCTGGAATCAAGATTGCTGGGAGAAATATCAATAATCAGATATGCAGATGACACCACCTTTATGGCAGAAAGTGAAGAAGAACTAAAGAGCCTCTTGATGAAAGTGAAAGAGGAGAGTGAAAAAGTTGGCTTAAAGCTCAACATTCAGAAAACAAAGATCATGGCATCTGGTCCCATCACTTCATGGCAAATAGATGGGGAAGCAGGGGAAAACAGTGGCTGACTTTGTTTTTCTGGGCTCCAAAATCACTGCAGATGGTGATTGCAGCCCTGAAATTAAAAGATGCTTACTCCTTGGAAGGAAAGTTATGACCAACCTAGACTGCACATTAAAAAGCAGAGACATTACTTTGAGAACAAAGGTCCATCTAGTCAAGGCTATGGTTTTTCCAGTGGTCACGTATGGATGTGAGAGTTGGAGTATAAAGAAAGCTGAGCACCGAAGAATTGATGGTTTTGAACTGTGTTGTTGGAGAACTGTGGACTCTTGAGAGTCCCTTGGAATGCAAGGAGATCCAACCAGTCCATCCTAAAGCGGCTCAGTCCTGGGTGTTCATTGGTAAGACTGATGCTGAAGCTGAAACTCCAACACTTTGCCGACCTAATGTGAAGAGCTGACTCATTTGAAAAGACCCTGATGCTGGGATAGATTGAGGGCAGGAGGAGAAGGGGACAACAAGAGGATGAGATGGTTGGATGGCATCACCGACACAACGGACATGGGTTTGAGTGGACTTTGGTAGTTGGTGATGGACAGGGAGGCATCCATCATGGGGTTCATGGGGTTGCAAAGAGTCGGAAATGACTGAGTGTCCGAACTGAACTGAAAGGTAAAAGCAGTGTTTCCTGATATTTGAACAAAAATCCTGCATTTTCATTTTGCTTTGATCAAATTATATAGTTGACACTAATAACTGTTAATAGTGAACTGAAGCCCAGAAACAAACTTCACCTTTGCAATTTACTGATAATGTTACAATATTAGAAATGAGATGAAACATTTTAGAAATGTTTATTTTTTTTTGAAATATGGTATAGGAATGATTTCATTGTTCTTAGAATCCAAATATTTTATGATAATAGTTGTCTTTCCACAGATCATGCTGTTAGTCTTTCAATGTATGTTTCATTAAAAAAAGACTTGAAATTGAGCTAATCTGTACTGTCACAATAGTAATAAATGGAATTTGAATTTAAAATATGGATTTTCAAAATTAATTCCAAATATTGTACAATTATATTTATCCTTTTTTGAAAAATAAGCTGCTTGTTAGTAATTGTTTAATAATAAGTCTTCTTCAAGATCTTTTTTAAAATCATGATTGCGTTTCATGACAGTTTTGGGTGACTTATTTTTAAGTTGAGCACAGTCATTCATTACCTCTCTCTGGCTCCCACTGTGCATTTCAACCATTCTTTTACCGTCTGTTCACTTAAGTTACCATACTGCTTTTGTTGGACAAGATAAGTTTTATTTGTTTTACTGATAGTCATGTTTGCTTTGGACAAGGCCTTTTGATACATGAGAGTAGTGAAGGGCTGCCCATGACAAATTCTCAAACCTCTTTTCAACTTTAAAATGAAACCCAAGAGAAAGAATAAATTTCATTTAATTTTTCCATCTGTAACATGTGTGATCTCTGTTATTCCCACTCCTGTAGAACGGTAATGTGTTTGTTGTTTTATTTTTATCTTAGCAAAAACCAAAAAACCTCAGTGACTTTATTTCTAAATTTAAAATATTGATGTTTATGTGTAAATTTTCAGTATAGCTTTTTCTTTTTTTGCTTTCAGAGATATGCTTTTTTGATTTTATACAAATTAAGAGTCAGACACGACTGAGCAACTGAACTCAACTGAACTGAATATCTGCTAAGGCAGATCACACAAATGGACATTTTGGGCTATTAATGCATGCCTGTCTTGAAAGCTGGGCATGGCAACCAAATACAGTATTCTTGCCTGATGAATGCCATGGACAAAGGAGCCTGGTGGGCTATGGTCCATAGGTTCGCAAAGAGTGAAACATGACTGAAGTGACTTAGCAGACACGCTATCCCAATATTTATCTATTTTATGACTTAGCATTTTCTTATCTATCTAGAGGTTAAATTTACCCTTCGACTTAATATGTGATTTTTCAAATGATTTCACAGTTGAAACAATTGTTTATCTAAATAAAGATTCAAAAAGTTTTTGTGTTGATTATAATTTGGCTTTTTGCCTAAAATATTATTCAATAATAAACAGGTGCTTGCACACTAGCCAGCTATGTAGTTTTTCCTCTAAGTTTGTCATGGAATTTAAAGGTGAAATCTTTTATTTAAAAGTAAAGTTTCACTTTATTATAGAGAAGACTGAATTATGGAAATTATAATAAAATTTGAATTAAAATGCTTCAAATTTTGCTTTCAATAGGTACCTTAATTTTATGTTGTAGGTATCTAAAAAGGGACATTATTTAACATTAATGTGAAAATTTGTTTTATATAAAACTAATTAAAAAGTGTGTTTTAGTCGCTTAGTTGTGTCCAACTCTTTGTGACCCCTTGGACTGTAGCCTGCCAGGTTCCTCTGTCCATGGAATTCTCCAGGCAAGAATACGGGAGTGAATTGTCATTTCCTTCTCCAGGGGATCTTCCCAACCCAGGGATCCAACCCAGGTTTCCGGCATTGCAGGTGGATTCTTTAACCATCTGAGCCACCAGGGAAGCCCAGTGATGTAGTACTATATACCAATAAGCATTCTTAGAGTGGCTTGTGGATGTTGGGTAGGTATGGTGTGAAGGTATAGTTTACAGGTAAATTGAAGCTTTAGTGATTTGAAGAAGTGAATGTGTATCACGGCCATGAAACTTATGTAAGTAAGCAGAGATCCAAATCTTAAACTAGGTATTAACCCTCGGAAACACAGGTTACTGGGTGGTGAGTTTAACTATTCATTTTAACAGTTTTGATACAGTCAATTCAAGGGTGAAAGAGCAGAGAATGAGGATAGGGCAAACATGGAAGAGTGTTCCTGGGTTCTCCCGGTTGTGAATAAATTCCATCACCTCTAAACCATTTCCTGGGGCTTCCCAGGTGGTGCTTGTGATAAAGAACCCGCCTGCCAGTGCAGGAGACATTAAGAGATGGGGATTCGATCCTTGGGTTGGGAAGATCCTCTGGAGAAGGAAATGACAACCCACTCCAGTATTCTTGCCAGGAGAATCTCATGGACAGAGGGGCCTGGTGGACTTCAGTCTATAGGGTCACAAAAAGTCAAATGCGACTGAAGTGACTTAGCAACCATTTCCAATTACTCTATTTGCCACATAGGGGCATCACTTTTAGAGTTTTAAAAATGTTTCTCCCTCTTTTGTGGTGATATTTTATTGAGGACAGGCATGTATTGTACTTCTTTCTAGTCTCCCCAGTAAGCCAGTTACTCAGTTAATCCTCCCATGTGTCATACACAGTGATAAGTACCATAGATGTGGGACTCAAAAATGTTAAAATATGCTGTTTTTTCCTTTGATAGTCTTCCATTCTTCCCCTGTTTTCATTTTGCATTCTTCATTTCTCATTCTAACTATTCTCTTTTGTCTCTGATGTCCCTTCCTCTCCTGTTACTCTCTAAATCTGTTCTGTCCAAATGGTATCCAACTAGCTAAATGTTAACGTTTAGCCCTTAAAATGTGGCTAGTCTAAATTGAGATCTGAGATAAATGTAAGTTGCATAATGGCAATGTTATGAAGAAAAGAATGTAAAATATGCCCATTTTTAGGTTGATCGCATATTGAAGTGATAATATTTTGGATATATTGCATTAAATATTATCAAAATTAATGTCATCTGGTTTTTACTTTATTAAATGCAGCTAAAAAGTAGGAAATTTAGAGTTATGTTTATGGGTATAATTATATTTCTTTTGGAATGTGCTTCTCTAGATCCTTTTATTGATTTTTTTGCTTGTCCTCCTTGAACAACTTCCTTCCTGTTTTATCCTCATTGCCCCTTCCCAATATTTTTAAAGGTCAGAAACTAGAAAAAATGTTTAATCTCCTGAAACTGTCTTTAAAAATAAACATTAGATTACATATTTAGCAACAACAAGCCATGGAGTATTAACACATGCTACCACATGGATGAACCTCAAAAATATTATGCTAAGTGAAAGAAGCCAATCACAATAGAACATGCACTAAATGAGTTCACTTATATGCAGTGCATAAAATCTCTCTAGAGACAAAATATATCAGTGTTTACCTAAGGTAGGGGGGAAGGGGTTGTGAGGAATGACTACTGGTACGTAGTAGGTTTTCAAGAGAGAAGAGATGTAAAATAATGGTGATATTCGAGCAACACTGAATATACCAAAAACCACTTTAACAGAGTGAATTTTGTGGTATGTGAATTATATATCAGTGTCAGACTTTATTTTTTGGGGCTCCAAAATCACTGTGGATGCTGGTTGCAGTGATGAAATTAAAAGACACTTACTCCTTGGAAGGAAAGTTATGACCAACCTAGATAGCATATTAAAAATCGGAGACATTACTTTGCCAACAAAGGTCCGTCTAGTCAAGGCTATGGTTTTTCCAGTGGTCATGTATGGATGTGAGAGTTGGACTGTGAAGAAAGCTGATTGCTGAAGAATTGATGCTTTTGAACTGTGGTGCTGGAGAAGACTCTTGAGAGTCCCTTGGCCTGCAAGGAGATCCAACCAGTCCATTCTAAAGGAGATCAATCCTGGGTGTTCAATGGAAGGACTGATGCTAAAGCTGAAACTCCAATACTTTGGCCACCTCATGCGTCGAGTTGACTCACTGGAAAAGACTCTGATGCTGGGAGGGATTGGGGTTGGGAGGAGACGGGGACGAAAGAGAATGAGATGGCTGGATGGCATCACCAACTCGATGGAGGTGGGTTTGAGTGAACTCCGGGAGTTGGTGAGAGACAGGGAGGCCTGGCGTGCTATGATTCATGGGGTCGCAAAGAGTCGGACACGACTGAGCAACTGAACTGGACTGAAAGCTGCTAGGACTTCCCTGGTGGCTCAGAAGATAAAGAATCTGCTTGCAGTGTGGGAAACCTGGATTCAATACCTGGGGGTACGATCCTCTGAAGAAGGAAATAGCAACCCACTCCAGTATTCTTGCCTGGAAAATCCCTCGGACAGAGGAGTCTGGCGGGCTACCGTTCATGGGATTGCAAAGAGTTGGACCCGACTGAGTGACTAACACTTTCATTTCAAAGCTTTTAAAATAATTCTAGATCATGCTCATCACATCCAAGTGTCATTCAGTTAGTCTTTTTGGTGCTCTGGTTTCATTTTTCTGCCTCTTAGGGCAAGTTTGCTTTATTCTTTACAAATCAGTTTAGCCTTCCTAGAAATGAAGTGTATGTTTTTGTTAATGTTAGTAGTAGTGGTCAGGTAGTTTTGTCTTAAAAAAGGAAAACATAAGTTAGTATGTGCTGGAACTTTTGTAAGCAGTTACAGTCCCTTTTTCAGATTGATGTGTGTTCAGAACATATTTTAATGCCATTTCCCCTAAGGGGACTTGTTAGGCAAATGTATTTAAGTGTCATTTTAATGCCTTTTTATAGCTTTTATTTATTCCTTTATACCTCCATGATGTTCCAACATCTGATGAATTGTGGCTTTTCATTAGGACTTCTGGATTTCTTATATATAAAAACAGAATAATAAAAGAGAAAAAAATCTTTACTTCCAAGATGGTTATACATATCTATTTATATTACAAGTGCATAAATATGTATTTTTTTCTAAAAATTCTGGACAATACATGCATCTGTGTACTGAAGAGAAACATTTTGATTAAATTGGTCCATTATAAAAAAAAAAAAGAAAAAGGATTAGTGTCAAAATGCATTTTTAAACAGTCTCTTTCAAGCTTCATTTTGCTTTTTTCCAGCTTAATTTTTTCTTTCACCATTTTCATTTAAAGATGGCTGCAAATTGTAAAAACTTATGAAAATATTGTTTTTATATTTATATCTATAAATGTTCACTATTTTAATCTGTCCTCCGTTTTGAGGTGCTTGCTTTTCTAACCTTCAAAGTAAATATGTGAGTATGTGTGTGTGCTCAGCCATGTCCAACTCTTTGTGACCCCATGGACCATAACCTGCCAGGTTCCTCTGTCCATGGAATTCTCCAGGCAAGAATACTGGAGTGGGCTCTCATTTCCTACTCTGGAAATATGTAAGTAAACATTTATAAAACTAACATAAATTTTGACAGATGCTACTTTGAGTCTCTGTGTTGATTTTGGTAATTCTTACAATATTTCAAAGTTTTTCATTGTTACTGTATTTGTTATGTGCTCCATGATCATTAATCTCTGATATTATTATGTATGCTGGAGACTTAGATATTAGGATTTTTTAGCAGAAAAGTTTTTTTAATTAAGATATATATATTTTAGACATAATGCATATTGCATACTTAATAATTGAGTACAGTTTGGTGTAACATAATATTTATATGTATTGGGAAACCAAAAAAATTGTGTGATTGCTTTATTGCAGTGTTTACTTTATCGCAGTGTTCTGGAACCGAACTCGTGGTATCTCTTTGAGGTATGCCTGTGCTAGTAGCTTCTTTTAGTTCATAGAGCGTGGATTTTGCTTTGAGCGCCATTGCTTTCTCACTGGTTCAAATGACTTTGTTGTTCCTGTGAGTTTCAGGTAGTCTTTTAATAGCAGCTCTGGGTACAAAGGTTTCAAAGTCATCTTTTCAGAAAATTCACATGTGGTGGAATGGCTTATATCATTTGGCTCTAAGGTGGAACATGGTGAGGTGGAAGAAGATGCCCTGAGGGTTGTGAGCTTGTTTTCCTTTATTCTTTTTTCCCATTGTAACAATGGATGGTAAACTTTGCCACATCATGAAAAGTGAAAGTGAAAGTTGTTCAGTTGTGTCTGACTCTTTACGACCCTATAGACTATACAGTCTGTGGAATTCTCCAGGCCAGAATACTGGAGTGGGTAGCCTATCCCTTCTCCAGTGGATCTTCCCAACCCAGGAATCAAACCAGGGTCTCCTGCATTGCAGGCGGATTCTTTACCCACTAAGCTATCAGGGAAACTCTGCCACATCTTGGTACCTGACTTTTGTAAAAACTGTGAATATTAATTATTGTGAGAATCTACTGACAAGGAGGTTTTGATTTATTGGAAATTAAAATTTTAGGAACATGCAGTTAATGATTTTCCAGATGAGAAGTCTACCAAAGATCCCACCACACCTAGTATCCCCTTTCTTCCTTTCTAATATACTCTAAATAAATTTAGTGCATAGTACTCATCTTTAAAGGGGTTTCTCTGGTAGCTGAGTCAGTAAAGAATCTGCCTGCAGTGCAGGAGACCTGGGTTCGATCCCTGGGTCAGGAAGATTCCCTGGAGAAGGAAATGGCAAACCACTCTAGTATCCTTGCATGGAAAATCCCACGGACAGAGGAGCCTGGTGGGCTGCAGTTCTTGGGGTTACACGATTAAGTGACTAACACTTTCACCCACCTTTAAAACCCGAAAAATTCCCATTCAAAACCCTAAAAGATGATGCCATCAAAGTGTTATACTCAATACGTCAGCAAATCTGGAAGACCCAGCGATGACCACAGGATTGGAAAAGATCAGTCTTCATTCCAGTTCCCAAGAAGGGCGGTACTAAACCATCAAACAGTTGCACTTATCTTCCATGCTAGTAAGGTCATGCTTAAAATCTTGCATGCTAGGCTTCAGTTACACAAACCAAGAACTTCCAAACATCCATGCTGGGTTTAGAAAAGGCAGAGGAACCAGAGATCAAATTGCCAGTATTCGCTGGATCATAGAATTCCCTTGGAATTTTCAAGGGAATTCCGGAAAAACATCTACCTTTGTTTTATCCAATATGCTAAAGCCTTTGACTGTGTGGATCATAACGAACTGTGGAAAGCTCTTAAAGAGATGGGAATATCAGACCATCTTACCTGTCTCTTGAGAAACCTGTGTGTGAGTCAACAAGCAGCAGTTAGAACCCTGTATGGTACAACAGATTGGTTCTCAGGATTGAGAAAGGAGTACGACAGGGCTGTGTGTGGTCACCTTATTTATTTAACTGATATGCTGAGCACATCATGAGAAATGCTGGGTTGGATGAGTTAGAAACTGGAATCAAGATAGGGGGAGAAACATCAACAACAACAGGTATGCAGATGATACCACTGTAATGGCAGAAAGTGAAGAGGAACTAAAGAAACTCTTGACGAGAGCAAAGGAAAGTGAAAAAGCTGGCTTAAAACTCAATATTCAGAAAAGTAAGATCATGGCACCTAGCCCTATTACTTCATTGCAAACATAAGGGGAAAAGGTGGAAGTAGTGACAGATTTCCTCTTCTTGGGCTCTAAAATCACTGTGGATGGTTACTGGAGCCATGAAATCAGAAGACGATTATTTCTTGGCAGGAAAGCTATGACAAACCTAGACATCATGTTGAAAAGCAGAGACATCACTCTGCCAACAAACATCTCTATAGTCGAGGCTATGGTCTTCCCAGTGGTCACAGACGATTGTGAGAGCTGGATCGTAAAGAAGGCAGAGCACCAAAGAATTGATGCCTTTGAACTGTGGTGCTAGAGAAGACATTTGAGAGGAGATCAAACCAGTCAATCTTAAAGGAAATTGACCTTGAATACTCACTGGAAGGAGTGATGCCTAAGCTGAAGCTCTTGTATTTTGGTCACCTGATGCAAGCAGCCAACTCATTGGAAAAGTCCCTGATGCTGGAAAGATTGAGGGCAGAAGGAGAAGAGGGCATTTGAGGATGAGATGGCTCGGTGGCATCACTGAGGTAATGGACATGAATTTGGACAAACTCCGAGAGATGGTGAGGGACAGGTAGGCCTGGTGTTGCTGCAGTCCACGGGGTTGCAAAGAGTTGGATGACTCTGTGACTGAAGGGCAACACCCATCTTTAAGGGCTTTCCCTGGGGCTCAGACTGTAAAGCATCAGCCTGCAATTTGGGAGCCCTGGGTTTGATCCCTGAGTTGGGAAGATCCTTTGGAGAAGGAAATGGTTACCCACTCCAGTATTCTTGCCTGGAGAATTCCTTACAGGCTTCTCTGTCCATAGGGTGGCAAAAAGTTGGACACGACTGAGTGATAAACACAGACACACACAGACTTAAACACACACACACCCATCTTTAAATTTTCCAGTTTTCAGGCTATGAGGATAAATTTTTATCTGCATATAATTTTAAGACAAACACATGTATTTTCAAAATTCAGTTGGTTTTAGTAATCAAAGGAATGTTTTTTATTATTTAATGACCATGAGAAAAGTTATTGATCAATTTGTGTTTGCCTTTTTATTGGTAATAAAGATGGGTGTAGGGAACAGGAAGGAGAAATGAATATAATGGATCTTTTTCATATGTTTAACAAAGAATTACATTTAAAAATGGTCTTGTTCTTTCAAGTGGTATTTTTTTTTTATTGTGAACAGTTTAAATGAGATAACCACTTATTTCTAGTCAACCTTGAGATACCTAGTGTATGATCTTTTCTGAGGTTGTATTTTAAATTTCTTAGTAGAGAGTTTTTCTATCTTGCAGGTGTTTTGCTATGTATCCCTAATCTGTGAGAAGATTTATAGCTTTTTTATTAGCTTTATTTTGTCTTTATTTTATAATGAAGATGAGAAACTGGTTGGCTTAATTTCAAGGATAAGCCATGCCTGTCAGATGAGTTACTCTTCATCTCACTTTCCTGGCTTTGTTTCCATCTGTTCCCCAAAACATTTACATCTTTTCCAATTTTTAGTTTTGGTGAGGGAAAGGTACTGATTTTGTCGTTGTGTATCTTTACAACTCACACCATCAGATTCAGGTAAGATAGCTGGAAATCTGCCCGTATGGAAAGTATAGTGTTACCCCAGTAGAGAAAGTTGAGAATAGGAATCAGGTTTTCTGGCCTTATCTACTGCTTGTACATTTGACAGTACAAGGTATTTGAGGGCAGTACATGTGGAAATGTTAAGGAGTTAACATTAATAGTCCTGTGGCTAAACAGATGGTGTAATTAGCCCACAATGGGAAGAGCAGCGTTTTCATGTTTGGATAAAAAGGGCTCACTGTGGGTGGTAGAGTTAAGAGGTTCCAAATGACAATATCTTATAAAGATAAGGACAGTGACGCTTTCATACTTTGTGGTTTAGGCGTTCGTGTACATATATATAAACTCTCAGCCTGTTTTATATAAGTATACTGACTGTTGTTACATTTAGGAACAATTCTCTGTAAGTGAATTCAGCTTAGTGCAGGAGATATGGCTAAGTACTGTGGAGGATTCAGAAAAAAATTTAGTCTTTGCACTCAAATAGCCAATTTTCTGTAATGTGTTCATAGGTCAGTGGCAAATAGAGGACCTGACAGATATTTTTATAGCAAAAGTATATTGTAAATTATTAGTTCTATGAGTTACTTATCCAAGTTCAATATTCCTCAGAAGGAAAATATTTTCAATAATATAGTGGAAAGTAGTTCAAGGGCTGTGTGTCTCTTCATCATCTAATAGTGTCATTGCTTCTCTATGTGAAATAGTTTGCTTTTGTCAAGTTTCATCTATTCTGAACTATATATATTTTTATGCAATACAAAAATGATACTTAATAAGCAAGAAAATACACTCAAATGGATAAAAGGCCTATGGCAAGCCCTTCTGTTTGTATAATTTGAACATGTTTTCCTCAATAAAAATTTAGAAGTTGAAATTGGTTATATTTTGTTCCAATTGATTTTACTCAATTTTTTAAAATAATGTAAAT
This sequence comes from Moschus berezovskii, assembly GCF_049115385.1. NCBI lineage: Eukaryota > Metazoa > Chordata > Mammalia > Artiodactyla > Moschidae > Moschus > Moschus berezovskii. Next base: position 73,656,906 of record NC_142469.1, on the reverse strand, counting down.
TTAAGATGATACCAGATACTTTGGTTAATTATTAGAGAGATATTTGGAAAGATATTTTTTTCCCTTGTCAGCCCATCTGCTCCTATGGTACAATCATAATGCAGAAACATTGACATCTCAATTATTTCCATGGCAACAAATTGATGTCAGGATCTCACATTTGACTTCACTGCAGGACCAAATATAATTTGGATTACAGGGATGGATTGGGAGTTCTTATTGAAGCACAGGTCTTTAAGAAAGAAGATTAAATATCTTTGGGAAATAATTTTAAGCCTTTAAAAAGTGTAAGTGTACTTTTAAAGAGAAAAGTATAAAAGCATACCCAAAGTATATGAATACTCTTCTATTTTTCTGTGTATACAAAGCCATGATGAAAGGCATTTACTGTCTGACATTTGCAAGTAAGAGTTTGCACCTGATTTATTGTTCACTCAAAAACTTAGAAAAATAGAAACTTAGGCAGTTGTCTGTAGCACCCAGAATAGTAAAGATACAGAACCAGCTTGCTTTTAGTTAAGTAGTGTATATAAACTATCAGTATATGGTAGCTCAGCCTTAAATGATATACTCTGTTTTTGGTTGAGGATATCATAACGATAGATGATCCTGCACACTGTATGGATGGCATAGCTTTTAAAGATTTTGTGGTTCTTTGCCTTTTTCTTGCGTCATTTTATGCTTCAGTGAAGAATATTTAGTATTTTACTATTTATTCCAGTTATGAGTTCTGTCCATTCTTCATTGCTAATGCTCAGGAGAAACAGTTAGATTTGATTCCTATGAACAAACTTCTCTATTGAATCTAAGTTATTTCTGACTCTGTTCCATAGCCCTTGGTATATAATTTTTAAGTTCGTATTCAAGCTCATGAGGGCTTCTGCCCTCTCTGACTATATAGTGAAGGCAGAGACCATGTCTTTATACTCTCAGTGTCTGGCACGTAGTGGGTACTTTGTCGAAAAATACATGTGATCTCATGGATTGTTAGGGTATTACAGATTCTCCGAACCTTGGCAGTGTCACTCCATACCACATCTTGTGTTGTGCTGGTTTAAAATTTTGGTTTAATCTGTTTTTAGGAGACTGATTCATTATAAGTAAACTGAAAAGAAACTGACTCATAACGTATGCTTGGAGATAATTTCCTGACTCTATTAATTTCTTTAATAAAAGTCAGTGAAAGAGATAACATTATAGATTAGATCCTTTCTAGGTGAACTAGTCCTGCAACTTGATGACGGCTGAGGGAGCCACGTGCTCAGGACCCAGCTGGTCCTCAGGCCCTTCATTTAACCTAGAGAGAATAATGGTATAGGAACAATAGGAATGCATGTTCTCACAAGTACCAACCACGTGAATTCCCAGCTCACAATAATTGTCCCTCTTTGAGAACAGCCCAGCCACAGAAGTGGACCTGAAATAATGATATGCAGTGTCCTTGCCACTTATCCCTGACCTCTGGCCGCCTCTTTGGGGCAGACGACTGTTCTAAACTCTACAAGTTTTGAGATGGGAATGGGGAGGCTGAAGCTGGTTGAAGCTCTTAGCTTAATGGCAGTGTCCATGTACTCCAGTTGCTGAAGCCTTTGTGGATTGTGACCTTTGGGGACTGCTGCTGCTGGTAGATCTCCGAGGTGGGGATGGGGAGAAGTTCACTGCTGCTTTGAGGCCTGGACCCTACAGTGGGCGGCCATGACGAGGGCTCTGGTGCTCTGGGAACACACTTGTCCCTGGGCCCCCAGCTCACCTGCCAGCCCCAGGCTAGAGGGCTTGGAGGGCCCTGGGGAGAAGCTGAGATCTGCCTCTCATCACTGTCTAGGCCTCGAGGAAATACCTTAAGGCTCACTGTTGGTGGAGCAGGACTTCTAACTCGCGCTGCGTCAACGGTCATGCTATGCCAACTGAGCCAACGGTTGCGTGCCTGCTTGGCCTCAGTAGTTACACCCTTGGCCTCCTGATTCTTAGGCCTTTAAACTCAAACTGAATTGTACCACTGGCTTTCCTGCTTTTCCAGCTTGCAGACAGCACATCATGGGACTAGTTGGCCTCCATAATCTTGTGAGCCAATTCCTGTAATAAGTGTGTGTGTATATATATACATATACATATATATGTATATATGTGTTATTAGTTACATGTATGTAATATATAAATTACAATATGTATTCCTCTTGGTTCTGTTTCTCTGGAGAATCCTGACTCATATGACAACCAGCAATTATGTTCTTCTCTTCTCCTAAAATGACTTGCACATCTTTGCCCTTCCTCTAATTATTACTTCAGACAATAGAGTATGAGTAAACTTGTAATACCTCACTTATGTATCATGTTCTAATTTTCCTGAGAATACACTCTGGGGCTCTGTGATGATGACAGCCCTTGTATGTCAAAGGTTTACTTTGTACCCGTTGTGCTAAGTTTTTTATTACATGATCACATTCAAATTATTTTAATAACCTGGGCGATAACTTGCTTTCCTATGTGACAGAGTGGGAAAAAGAGGTAGAGAAATGTGCAGTAACTTGCCTCAAACTACATCCTGGAATAAGTGGAGAAGCTGGGATTTGAATCTGATTCTGGAATCAGGACACTTGCAATTGGGCTCATATCCAGATGGATAGATTTTTTAAAAAAATGTGGATATGGGGCTTTCCAGGTCACTTAAGTGGTAAAGAATCTGTCTGCCAAAGCAGGAGCCACAAGAGTTGCAGGTTCAGTTCTTGGGTTGGGAAGATCCCCTGGAGCAGGAAATGGCAGTCCACTCCACAGAGGAGCCTGGCGGGCTGCAGTCCATGGGGTCACAAAGAATAAGACATGACTGAGCATGCAAGCAAAACACAGTGATGCCTTCTAATTTTTATTGTTTTCAGTATTGGAAGGTGAGCTTTTTTCCAAATTCTGAGAAAGTCTCACTATAGTCACAGCCTGAGTGGGAATGGTAGTTTCCTGTTTGCAGTATCCCTGCTTTCAAGGTCACAGAAGCAGAGAACTGGCATGAAGCTGAAAAGAAAATGAGTGTACTTAATGATAAGAATTTTAATGAGATTTCAAATGAGCAAATATACCCATTTTGGGATCATTTAATTTTTTTCCACGCAGCTTAATAGCATTGCAGTAAAAACTTACTAATTTAAGAATTGTGGGCAACACCTGTCTGAATTAACAAAGTCTAAATTGTAAAATAATTTTGTAGAAATTAAGTTTTATTATTTTTCTGATACCTATAATTAGCTTGTCAATGAGGAGCTGAGAAAACTAAGCTTCTGAGTTACTAGAATAGTTCATTTTACATTAGTACTCTTATCTTCAATCTTCTTTATGCTATTAATTGCCTTTTAAATTACTCTAATATTTTCTTCAGAGAGATCAGTTCTTTGTAAAAGGCTTTCATATGTAGCATTATGTTTAATACTCACAAGAACCCTTATTTTTTAGACTAATCAGTTTGATGTGAAAGAAGAACAGAAATGATTTCTTCAGGACAACATGGCTGGTTAACCAGTGCCTGGTCTGGAACCTGTGTCATTTGAGGCATTTTACCAATACACAAATATATACTGTTTAGACAATCATTTTTGAATTATCATCAAAGTTTTAACAGCATCTGAATTTGTGTTTTTCCTCCCTCTTTTCTTACCTGCCCTTCCTTCTTTCCTCGCTTTTCTCCTTTCCATCTATCCATCAGTCCTGATTTATATCTATGAAATATGCAAAGAATGTGTTTGTGTTAAGCAGATTTTTCAGCTTTTTAATTTTTTTAGTGGTCATTTAAAATTTTCATTAAATTCTTATTACAATTCAAATTTATTCTCATTGGATCAGATCATTTTAGAATGTGGTTAAGTTATTGATTGAATTTGTTTTCTAGTGTTTTGTTATTTGGAATCTCTATCGAGAATTAATTTGAAATAGTCTCTGTAATTGACTATTGTAGTGTTTTAGGATAAGAATAAAGTAGATCCCTCTTCTGTCCTCTATATTCTATGTGTATTCAGAGCTCTGAAGATTTTAAGTAATAGAATTGGCACTGTTTATTTTGAACAAAGAAACCAAAATCATTGTAAGGACAGTGGTGTGCCTAGTTGGTATGGGACAAAATCATGTCCCTTAGTAATCAACTAGAGTCAGGAGCTTATATCTATCTTCATTCTAATGAAGATAGACATGAAATGGAGACTTCCTTACTATATTGTTCCTTGTCAATGTATAATCTAGAATTATTTTCTATAGGAAAAATATTTTTTAACCTGCTAGGGCTATTTGGTTTCCTTGAAATACAGTTCATAATGGGAAGGTGGCACAGTTCTCTTCCTTATGCATCAGTTTGCAGCTTACTAAGTTGGATTCTCAGTGTGCATTGAATGGGAACTCATGTACACCCGGGGCGGATTCATGTCAATGTATGGCAAAACCAACCAATATAATATTGTAAAATAATTAGCCTCCAATAAAAAAAAAATAAAAATAAAAAAAAGTTCTCCCAATGATTCTTATGTGCAACCAGGGTTGAGAAGCACCAGTCTAGAGCTTGGATATAGCTCCAATACCAAAGTTTTATTGCTTATTATAAAAGCAAATTTGCAAGGTAACTATTGTTTTTACTATTGATATATTCTTTTGCCAAACTTTATTGCAGCATATGGATTTCATTCAAAGCAATTTATTTAGGCGTGTTCTGGGAGGTACTTTTTTATTTTCGTTAAATTAAAAACTAAAGTAAACCTATCATACAGGAAGCACTCTAAAGGCAACCTGAAAATAATATGCTAACATTTCTTCAAGGCTTATTCTATGCTCAATTTTGTGCTTAGCCCTATTATAGTCATTAGTCCATTTAAATCCTCGTAACACCTTATAGAAAATCTAATTCTTAATGCAATGGAAGAGGAACCAGAATCTGAAAGCTTATATGCTTGTCTGAAGTCATGGAATAAGTAAAGGGTGGGCAGGGGCTGATGGGTGCAAACAGTTGGGAGACCCAGAGACTGTGCAGTAAATCCCAGTTCTCTGCTTCTCTCAGAGTGAGAGGTGTTTAATCCCATCCCATCCTTTGTGTGGATTGTTTTTCTACTTTTATTGTGAGGCAAAGAAGCGGAATGACTCTGGGTTTTTAATCTTCAGATTCTGCCATAGAATCTGTGAATAAAATGGTTATATCTATTGTTATTTGTGATGGTTAGAATTTTTATTAGTGACTAACATTTTTTGAATGGTTCAAATATGGTTACTTGATGATAACATTCAATCATGAAGTCTACAGATTAGTTGTTTTTAGCTATTCTGTATGCCTGAGGAAATATGCTTAAGGAACTTAAGTGTCACACGGTGAACTTTGAACCAAGGCTCCTCTGCAGTGTTTATTCTTAACCAGCTTTTGCCTATGGGGTAGCAGAAAAGTTAATAGAAATAGAGTGGCTTGGAGAATAGCATATAACCTTCTCCAGAACTTTTTAAAGTTGTATCTCAGTCAATACAAGAAACTTAGCTAGCAACAACACCATGAATTAACTTTCTCAATGTCAGAACTTGGTCATATCTCTTTAATCTGTTTTCATATTTTTACTTACTTCCTAGTGTTAAACAGTGAAGGAATAAGATGTTCACTAATAATGACCAGTTCAGAATTTTGCTGTGTTTTTTTGGTATGTTTTGCTCATTATTTGGAAAGTGAAAGTTGCTCAGTCATGTCCGACTCTTTGCGACCACCTAGGCTATACAGTCCATGGAATTCTACAGGCCAGAATACTGGAGTGGATAGCCTTTCCCTTCTTCAGGGGATCTTTCCAACCCAGGGATTGAACCCAGGTCTAGAAATGGGTCCTTAAAAGAAATCTTGTTTTTTTTTATCCTTTTGTGACTTGCTTCATTATAGATGTAGAATTTAAACTTGAGAAAATATGCTCATATTCTCCAGTGATTAAAGCTTAGGTTTTAGAGGTACATAATTTTACCTTATCTAAGAATTTTAAAATATGGAAGCTCATAAGGAGAATACAGTGAATCCCTATAACACTTTGGTTCTGTTCTGTTCCGTCGCTCAGTTCGTGTCCGACTCTATGCGACCCCGTGGACTGTAGCCTACCAGGCTTCTCCATCCATGGGATTCTCCAGGCAAGAATACTGGAGTGGTTACCATTTCCTTCTCCAGGGGATCTTCCCGACCCAGGGATCGAACCCGGGTGTCCCACATTGGAGGCAGAAGCTTTAACCTCTGAGCCACCAGGGAAGCCCATAACACTTTGGTAGTATAGACAAAATGAATAACCAGCAACAAATTAACTTGGGTGGGAAATGTGATTTTAAGGTTATATCAAACACACTTGAATATACTTTTAAGTGAAAAAATGGAAAACTCAGATGGACGGCCTTACTTATTTAGAAGGTGGAGGGGCTTTTATGTGAGAGCTAGAAAATCCAGAAAAAGTGATGGGAGACTCAAACAAACAAACACAGGAAATATGATAAGCCCAAACTGATAGTGGCAGCTTGAACTGGTAACCAGCATTCTGAACTGACAGAACACTGATGCTGACTTTGAGAGTGGGTTCACGCTGCCACGTGGTGTCCTGTCCTCAAATAGTCCTGGGATGACTAGGACATCTCCTTGTGAGACTGTAAGCAACTTGAGAACAAGAACTAAGCACTTTCTTCATGTATCCTGAGGAATTAACATAGTGCTTGGCATTTGTAGGCTCTGTTAAGTGTACATAGGACACATAATTAAGAATATATCTTAACTTTATTAAGAGTTTGGTAAAATTCCTATTGAGAATCATGTTATATAGTAGATGATGAGCCTTTAATTTAGGTCAGTGGTTCTTAAACTTTTTGGACCCATGAGGATCCCTTTATAATTTTTAAAATTATTGAGAACACAAAAGAACTTTATTTGGGTTATATTTACTGATATATACCATATACCATGTAAGAAAACTGAGAGGTTTAAAAAGTAATAATTAAAAAGTTCATTACTTGTTAACATAAAAGGTTGTGGGAAAAAACCCTGCATTTGCAGAACAAAAAATTTAGTGAGAAGACTGGCATTTATGTACACCTTTTATGATTCACTTTGATTTTCTAGTTCATTAGAAGACAGCCAAGTGTTTATATCTGCTTCTGCATTGTCTTTTGTAATGTGTTCTTTTGGTGTAATATATGAGATAAAAGGATGGTGTATTTTAATAGAGGATGTTCTTTGATCTGTGCTAAAATGCTACAGACTGTAATTTCTTAAAAGTTAGTTTCAATGAAGAAACATCTACATTGAACATTTTGTAGCTTGTTACAGTAAAATATGATTTTCTCTTTGTATAGATTTTTACCTATGCATGATTTTATAGCATCATGTCTTGGTCAATTGGGAAATATTGGTTCTCTAAGTTAAAAAGATCTGGATGTGGACAAATTTTATTATGTGACTAATCAAGCAATAACATTTCTTATTGTCAGAGAATGTATTAAGTGTTGGAAAGCTCTCAGGCTCAGGATGGTGGATTTAATTTTCAAGATACAAATTTTCAATTAAAATTTTTAATTTTTATCAATTTTTATCATTGGCAACAGACACTGTCAGTTATTTTCCTTGAAGTGACAGGCTCACTTGTTCTTTCCTCCCCCAAAATGTCAGTCATACCCAATTCTGAATAGATTGTCTTCAATCATTCATTCAAGTAAAATTCGGTGTTTTGTGAAAAGAGTGGCTAGTTCACCACATATCTCAGTCTCATAAGTGCTTTTTGTTTGAGACAGTTATCCCATTGTATTTTGACATGCAGTGGAAATGCTTTATGCATTTTCCCTTCTTTTGTTATATAGGATATTAAAATGGCATGTACTCAAGGATTGTGATTTTAAAAATTAACTAATTTTACTGGTTTATTAAAGACCTTCTTAAGTGAAACTGCACTTTATTTATTGTGATTGCATGTCTCTGAATGTCTGCTACTCTTGCCTAGAAAATCCTATGGATGGAGGAGCCTGGTAGGCTGTAGTCCATGGGGTCGCTACGAGTCAGACATGACTGAGCGACTTCACTTTCACTTTTCACTTTCACACATTGGAGAAGGAAATGCAAACCACTCCAGTGCTCTTGCCTGGAGAATCCCAGGGATGGGGGAGCCTGGTGGGCTGCCGTCTATGGGGTCACACAGAGTCAGACACGACTGAAGTGACTTAGCAGCAGCAGCAGCAGAATGTCTGCTAGTAAAATTTGGTGTCTTTGTTTTGATTTATGCTAATGACATTCACTGCTTGACTCAACATTGCTTTTGCACCATCACTGAGAAAAATAATAGTGTCTTAGTATCATTATGAAAACAGTTTTGATGTCATGATTCCTAGAAGGGTCCTAGGGAACTCATACTTTGTGTATCATTGATTTAGGGGAGTGGTTGTCATTAGATGCAAAGTAATTGTTCTTTATGTAAAATAAAATTATCTTGATACTATCACAAGTAGAATTTCTTCCATGTATTAGAATAAATGGTTTTGTTTAATTGGTTCAATAACAACTTGAAAAGATTAAATTGATATTACTGAGAAGAGGATAATTTGTTTTTAATTTTCAAATAAATCAAGTACAATAATGCCTCACAGTGCATTTCTTAATAGTGATCTCACTTATCATTTACAACTGTATATGTATCCTGAGAACTAAATACTGTTTGAACGTGTGACATACTTCTTTACTGTCAACGTATTAATCATTTCTCTGCTTATAGAGTTTTTGATTTGAGTTTTATTCTCCTCCAGATACATTTCACACAGTAAGTATATGGACAAAAATAAGTTAAGGGTAAATGTGTTTTTTTTCTTCAGTTATTGCATTCACATAGGGCCTAATCTACACAAAAGTATTAAATATTTATTCCTAATTTTGGTTCACAGTCAATTTAAAAAATTGTACCATGAGGGAAAAACCTATATATTTTAACCTGGGAGCCAAGACCAGAGTATATAAATCTTTCCAGTATTTTCTGTTTTTTTTTTTCCCTCCTTTTCTTTCATGTTTCCCCTGTGGGGAATAAAAGCAACACTAAAATATTAGCTCAAACAATGAGAGAAGTGTCCTTCTAACAGTAATAATGCTTAAAATGCATTTTATTTTCAAGTTTTATGAGAATTTAAAACAGTTTTCATAGGTTGATAAACACCAGGAATGACCAAAATAGTAAATTCTAATGAAATAATGAAATATAGGTATAAGTCTGTGTTTTAATAATGCAAAGTTATGTGGATAAAGGAATCATTTATTGAGTGTTTTATAGGAACCTGTTTTCAACTATGTACTGTATGAGATTTTGTGAAACCCTCTCTTGATTCATGTGCATGTTTATTTTTAAAAGTTACTCAGTACATTTAAACACAATTTTTAAAACTGGAATGCTGTCAGAAAGGAATGCACAAGAAGTTGATGTGATCTTTGCCACTTAACACATGGTTAAATATTGCATTAGGGGACCACTTTTAAATGTTGTCTTGGTTAATATTTTTGTGGGCTAGGTTAATGATTACAGTTTAGATTGTAAATGATATTTGTAATTTCTTGCTCCTACCCCACTCCAAACATACAGAGTGAAACACCTTTGATTCCTGATGGCAAAGAGCTAGGACCTTAAAGAGCTGCGCACATAAATAATTTATTTCCAATCATTATTTAGTGCCTCATATATGCCATGCTCCGTGCTGGGGCTAAAGATAAAAGAGTAACAGGATAAGGTCTTTATAGTCTTGACAGAGGGAGACAGTAGGGAATGTAAGTGAGGAAAATTGTTATGAATTCTATAATAGGAATAGATGCAGGGGGTTCAGTAAAAGCTTAGTTTTATGGAGAAGTTGTTGTTGTTTAGTCACTCAGTTGTGCCTAACTCTGTCCCCATGGACTGTAGCCCACCAGGCTCCTCTGTCCATGGAATTCTTCAGGCAAGAATACTGGAGTGGGTTGCCGTTTCTTTCTCCAGGGGATCGTCCCAACCCAGGGGTCGAAGCTGGGGCTTCTGCATTGGCTGGTGGATTCTTTACCGCTGAGCTACCAGGAAAGCCTTACGGAGAAGACAGTATGTGAAATGAAAAGACCAGAAAAGTCTGTGTAGAACAAGTGACCAACTGCAGTTCACTTCAGTTCAATTGCCCAGTCGTGAGTGACTCTTTGCGATCCCATGAATCACAGCACGCCAGGCCTCCCTGTCCATCACCAACTCCCAGAGTTCACTCAAACCCATGCCCATTGAGTCGGTGATGCCATCCAGCCATCTCATTCTCTGTCATCCCCTTCTCCTCCTGCCCCCAATCCCTCCCAGCATCAGAGTCTTTTCCAGTGAGTCAACTCTTCACATGAGGTGGCCAAAGTATTGGAGTTTCAGCTTTAGCATCAGTCCGTCCAATGAACACCCAGGATTGATCTCCTTTAGAATGGACTGATTGGATCTCCTTGCAGTCCAAGGGACTCTCAAGAGTCTTCTCCAGCACCACAGTTCAAAAGCATCAATTCTTCGGTGATCAGCTTTCTTCACGGTCCAACTCTCACATCCACACATGACCACTGGAAAAACCATAGGCTTGACTAGACGGACCTTGGTTGGCAAAGTAATGTCTCTGCTTTTTAATATACTATCTAGGTTGGTCATAACTTTCCTTCCAAGGAGTAAGCGTCTTTTAATTTCATGGCTGCAATCAGCATCCGCAGTGATTTTAGAGCCCCAAAAAATAAAGTCTGACACTGTTTCCCCATCTATTTCCCATGAAGTGACGGGACCAGATGCCATGATCTTTGTTTTCCAACTGCAATTATATGTATTCAAATGATGTAATCCTTAAAAATAGCAATCATATATTGATTCTCTAGGTCTTTGGAACCAAAGTTATTAAAAAATGAATAGTTCCTAGTTTTGTTCACAAAAATTTATGAAGGATCTATAGGATCTATTATGAGGCAGGCTCAGGTGATGCTATTATGAATGGCATGGTCCTTATTCTTGACTGGTCCACAGTCTAGTGGGAGAGTTACATAATTTCAGTATAATGTAGTCAGTGCCATGACGGTGAAACACACAGAAGGGTGTCTAAAATGGCCAAGTGCAGGCCAGATCAACATAGTCATGTTTGTTAAAAGGTAAAGAAAAAATGTTCAGTGAGTCATGGACTATTTTCTTATGTACATGACAGCAATATTTCTGAGTAAAAAGGGAGGCTTTGCATTTGCACTGTGTGTATTTCTTGTTATTAAGGAACATGGTCTTGATTCTGCACACAGAAAATGGCCAAGGTTTTTCCAATGCTTTCAAGCACCCTTAACAGGTTAAGCCTGGTTCAAACCTAATCCCATCATTAATTAGCTATTAGGTTCTTTTTTTTTTTAATTTATTTTATTGGAGGCAAATTACCTTACATTAATATATTGGTTGGTTTTGCCATACATTGACATGAATCCGCCCCGGGTGTACATGTGTTTCCTTTCTTGAACCCCCCTCCCACCTCCCTCTTCCCCATATCCTCCCTCCAGGTCATCCCCGTGCACCAGCCCCAAGCATCCTGTATCATGCCTCGAACCTGAACTGGTCACTTATGATAATATACATGCTACAATGCCGTTCTCCCCAATCATCCCACCTTCACCCTCTCCCACAGAGTCCCAAAGACTGTTCTATATGCCTGTGTCTCTTTTGCAGTCTCGTGGTAATGGCAAGCCACTCCAGTACTATTGCCTAGAAAATCCCATGGATGGAGGAGCCTGGTTGGCTGTAGTCCGTGGGGTCGCTAAGGGTCGGACACGACTGAGCGACTTTACTTTCACTTTTCACTTTCACACATTGGAGAAGGAAATGGCAACCCACTCCAGTGTTCTTGCCTGGAGAATCCCAGGGACGGGGAAGCCTGGTGGGCTTCCGTCTATGGGGTCACACAGAGTCGGACACGACTGAAGTGACTTAGCAGCATACAGGGTTAAGGTTACCATCTTTCTAAATTCCATATATATGCATTAGTATACTGTATTGATGTTTTTCTTTCTGGCTTATTTCACTCTGTATAATTGGCTCCAATTTCATCCACCTCATTAGAACTGATTCAAATGCATTCTTTTTGATGGCTGAAAAATACTCCATTGTGTATATGTACCAAAGCTTTCTTATCCATTCGTCTGCAGATGGACATCTAGGTTGCTTCCATGTCCTGGCTATTATAAACAGTGCTGCAATGAACATTGGAGTACATGTGTCTCTTTCAATTCTAGTTTCCTCGGTGTGTATGCCCAGGAGTGTGATTGCTGGATCATATGGCAGTTCTTTTTCCAGCTTTTTGAGGAATCTCCACACTCTTCTCCATAGTGGCTGTACTAGTTTGGATTCCCACCAATAGTGCAAGAGGGTTCCCTTTTCTCCACACCCTCTCCAGCATTTATTGCATGTAGACTTTTGGATAGCAGTCATTCTGACTGGTGTGAAATGGTATCTCATTGTAGTTTTGATTTGCATTTCTCTGATTATGAGGGATGTTGAGCATTTTTTCATGTGTTTGTTAGCCATCTTTATGTCTTCTTTGGAGAAATGTCTGTTTAGTTCTTTGGCCCATTTTTTGATTGGGTCATTTATTTTTCTGAAATTGAGCTGCAGGAGCTGCTTGTATATTTTGGAGATGAATCCTTTATCAGTTGCTTCATTTGCTATTATTTTCTCCCATTCTGAAGGCTGTCTTTTCACCTTGCTTAGAGTTTCCTTTGCTGTGCAGAAGCTTTTGATTTTAATTAGGTCCCATTTGTTTATTTTTGCTTTTATTTCCAATATTCTTGGAGGTGGGTCTTGGAGGATCCTGTTGTGATTTATGTTGGAGAGTGTTTTGCCTACGTTCTCCTCTAGGAGTTTTATAGTATCTGGTCTTACATTTAGCTCTCTAATCCATTTTGAGTTTATTTTGGTGTGTGGTGTTAGGAAGTGTTCTAGTTTCATTCTTTTACAAGTGGCTGACCAGTTTTCCCAGCACCACTTGTTAAAGAGACTGTCTTTTGTCCATTTTATATTCTTGCCTCCTTTGTCTAAGATAAGGTGTCCATAGGTGCGTGGATTTATCTCTGGGCTTTCTATTTTGTTCCATTGATCTATATTTCTGTCTTTATGCCAGTACCATACTGTCTTGATGACTGTGGCTTTGTAGTAGAGACTGAAGTCTGGCAGGTTAATTCCTCCAGTTCCATTCTTCAAGATTGCTTTGCTATTCGAGGTTTTTTGTATTTCCATACAAATTGTGAGGTTATTTGTTCTAGTTCTGTGAAAAATATCGTTGATAGCTTGATAGGGATTGCATTGAGTGTATAAATTACTTTGGGTAGTATACTCATTTTCACAATATTTATTCTTCCAATCCATGAACACGGTATATTTCTCCATCTATTAGTGTCCTCTTTGATTACTTTCACTAGTGTTTTATAGTTTTCTATGTACAAGTCTTTTGTTTCCTTAGGTAGATATATTCCTAAGTGTTTAATTTTTTTCGTTGCAACAGTGAATGGAATCGTTTCCTTAATTTCTCTTTCTATTTTCTCATTATTAGTGTATAGGAATGCAAGGGATTTCTGTGTGTTGATTTTATATCCTGCAACTTTACTGTATTCATTGATTAGCTCTAGTAGTTTTCTGGTAGAGTCTTTAGGGTTTTCTGTGTAGAGGATCATGTCATCAGCGAACAGTGAAAGTTTTACTTCTTCTTTTCCAGTTTGTATTCCTTTTATGTCTTTTTCTGCTCTGATTGCTGTGGCCAAAACTTCCAGAACTATGTTGAATAGTAGTGGTGAGAGTGGGCACCCTTGTCTTGTTCCTGACTTTAGGGGAAATGCTTTCAGTTTTTCACCATTGAGGATAATGTTTGCTGTGGGTTTGTCATATATAGCTTTTATTATGTTGAGATATGTCCCTTCTATTCCCACTTTCTGGAGAGTTTTTATCCTAAATGGATGTTGTATTTTGTCGAAGGCTTTCTCTGCATCTATTGAGATAATCATATGATTTTTATTTTTCAGTTTGTTAATGTGGTGTATTACGTTGATTGATTTGCGGATATTGAAGAATCCTTGCATTCCTGGGATAAAGCCCACTTGGTCATGATGTATGATCTTCTTAATGTGTTGTTGGATTCTGATTGCTATAATTTTGTTAAGATTTTTGCATCTATGTTCATCAATGATATTGGCCTGTAGCTATTAGGTTCTTGAATCAGTTATGTAACTCCTCTAAACTATACTTTCTTCAGCTGTAATGAGAGAAAAACCTAGTAGTTAACTCTTTGGGTTTTGGTGAGCATTTAATGAAATAATCTATATACAGTGCTTAGCATGGTGCCTGGCATATGGTAGAATCTTGTTTTATGTCAGGCATTGTTATTTTGTCTTAAACCGCTTTAACAAATCTCATGGGAGTTAGACCTCAAAATAACTCAATAAATAAACTTTCTTATTTCCACAGTTAGGTGGAAATCTTGGCTTTCTTGCCTAGCCCTGTGCTCCTAACCAGGAGAAGCTTGCCTGCTCAAGCTAGTGTTGATACTGATTTCGTAGAAAGTAATGCTGTCCAACTCTTTTCCTTTAAAGTGGGATAATAAATATTTTCTAATCCCACGCTATGTACACAGTGCTGTGCTGTGGTTTAGAGGTAAGAAACTTGAAACTAAAATTATATTTGTCCTTAAGGAGCTTACACTTTATCATCATAAGAAAGATAAATATTTAAATAACTAGGCATAGAACACACAGTTTAAAAAAAAAAGAGGATTGATTATTACTTAGCTTTGTCTCATTTAAGCTTTAGATTTTCTGAGGGGTAAAAAAACCATAAGATTGTAGTTGTTAGAAAAGACCTTTGTTAAAAAGATGTTTTGAGCATTTCCCCCTACTGTTTTCCTTAGTTTTATTTGCAAGCCAGAGCAGGTATTAAAGATGAAGTGTTCTGGTGGGAGCGGTAGCCCGGAGCGCTTGAAGCATTGCTAATTTCAAACCTTGTAATTTAGTTAAATTGAAACATAACTGCATTTAGATGAATGGGCCGCTAGTTTTCCTTCCCAAAGCAAACATGCCAACCTTTCATTACTTCTTGTCTGTACTATGGCTTCTGTGTAATTCCGATCTGCTCATTTACACATAATTGACATGTTATGGTGGTGCAGATTTTTTTTATTTTGAAAAAAAATAAAAACTTCAAAAAAATTAGGGATGCTTTCTATAGCATACTGCATCAATCATTTTATGTTTTGAAGTGAAAATGAGGGAGTGATTCCAGGTAACTTAGTGTTCCTGTGGAAGGTGGTTTGGCTCAAGCGTTTTTAAACTGGGAAATGAATAAGTGACACAGTAGGTCTGATTACAAATACAGTTTATCTTCATTTGGAATCCATGACTTCTATTAAATTTAATTACTTCCCCCGTGGCTTCTATTAAATTTAATTAATTTCCCCTGCAGCTGGCATAGTGGAGGTGCTGCTGCTAAATGAAGGTGATTGCTAATTGAGGGAGTTTTCTGTAAGAGGTTTTTCACCCGTTTTCTCTTGTTTATTTGAAAATCTCTTATCCAGCCAGATAACTCAGGACTTTATTGAGAAGTTACCGGTTGCAAAGTTATACATGAGTTCATCAGCATTACTTAGATCTGTGGGGCTTTTTTGTTTTGTTTTCTGTTCTGATCCTTCAGTTAACATGTCTTTTTGGTGAGAGGCCAGCCTAGGATTCTAAGTAAGGGAACTGTGCCCAGTCTTAACCTAGACAAGATGGGACGTGTTAGGCCAATCTTCACGTGGAGGTTTCTGGCAGCTCTTCCAAGGTCAACTGCTGTTCAATTTTGAAACACAGAGGAAGAGAGGCAAAGAATTCTGCATTTGTGGACAGTGTAATACCTAACAATTATTATTTGGGGAACTCTCTCAAATTAGACACTCTTATTATTAATATGATTTTCTCACTAGGGAATTGTACAGTATATATTCCTATGGCAAAGCCAAAAATTTCAAAACATTTTAAAAATTCAGCATATGTAAATGTTATGTACCTGTTGTGTTTGGTTTCTACAAGTTGGCCACATGTTAGGAAGAAAAAAATGTGTACTGTAAATAGATCTATATTCATTTAATGCATTTTTATTCTTAGCCTTTCAATTTTTATTAGAAAAGAGCTTTCATTTTTGAGCATCAGTATGTGCCAGAAATTATATATACATTGTATATACATATATATATATACACATAAATCATATATATAAGAGCCTCTTGAACTGCAAGGAGATCCATCCAGTCCATTCTAAAGGAGATCAGTCCTGGGTGTTCATTGGAAGAACTGATGCTAAAGCTGAAACTCCAATACTTTGGCCACCTCATGTGAAGAGTTGACTCATTGGAAAAGACTCTGATGCTGGGAGGGATTGGGGGCAGGAGGAGAAGGGGATGACAGAGGATGAGATGGCTGGATGGCATCACCGCCTTGATGGACATGAGTTTGAGTGAATTCTGGGAGTTGATGATGGACAGGGAGGCCTGGTGTGTTGAGATTCATGGGGTTGCAAAGAGTCGGACACGACTGAGCGACTGAACTGACTGAAGTCATAGATATATATATGTGGTGGTGATGGTTTAGTCACTGTCATGTCCAACTCTCGTATGTATACATATTCTATATATATAATATATATACATATATATACACACACATATATGTATATATATATGGGCTTCCCTGATAGCTGAGTGGTAAAGAATCTGTCTGCAAAGCATGAGATGTGGGTTCCATCGCTATGTCAGGAAGATCTCCCAGAGGAGGGCATGGCAGCCCTCTCTAGTATTCTTGCCTGGAGAATCCCATGGACAGGAGAGCCTGGTGGGCTACAGTCCATAGGCTTGCAAAGAGTTAGACATAATTGAAGTGAGTAAACACACACACACACACACACACATAAATTTTCTTAGAAGTCCAGCAGAATATTGTTTACACATGTAAAATTGAAGTTCAAGTTCTTGTTTTTTCTGTCAATAATTAAATGCCCATTTAAGTAGTATGTGAAAGTCCTGGCTTTGGAAGAAATTTTGTTCTTCTTTGAGTAGACAATACCTGGATAATACTCTTTTATCAACAAGCTCTTTTGAGAGCTATTTTCTCAGTTTTTCACGATCTCATTCTCTTTTTATTCTCCTGCTTTGCTGGCCACATCTGCTTAACTCAAACTGGGAAGGCCGTTATCTCTTCAAATTTAAATTTTAGTTTGATGTCCTTGGGAATTCATACTGGCCATATTTAACTCAACTGTGGTGCTTATCCATGACTTAGACTGAGCTTATTAAAATACAAAATATAAATTATCTGGTTTTTTTTTTTCAGAATGACCAAAATGTTTTTGTCTGCCACCATTTTAAAGAAATTTGCTTCTTTTTAAAACTACTTATTTTGCTGCGCAGGTCTTAGTTGTGGCACTCGGGTTTTTTAGTTGTGGCACGCGCTATCTTTGGTTGCATTGTGCAAACTCTTATCTTTAGTTGCATTGTGCACACTCTTATCTTTAGTTGCCTTGTGCAAACTGTTAGTTGTGGCACTAATTCCCTGACCAGGGATTGAGTCTTAGGCACTGGATCACCAGAGAAGTCCCTCTATTTGTTTCTTATATTTTTCCTTTGTGAGATGTAGCTTTTCTTGCTATGTTATGATGTTATTATGATTTGATTTGCCATCTTTATTTTAAAATTGTAACCAACTTCTGAAGTTTTGAGCTTTAGAATTCTGCTAAAAATATACTTTTGTGTGCTGTTTACCAATACTATCAGAATTTGAATTGCTTTTACAGTAAATCTTGGCTTTTCTTCTCAATTAGTCTTTAAGCTCCTGATCGTTACTTCTTAGACACTGTGTTAATGTACTGGCTTTACTAATTAGAGCCATGAAAATGCAAAAAGTCAATCAATGAATAAATTAGTGCTCTCTGGTAACCCTTTATGTGCTTGTGACTATCTTCAGTTATTCTGTTTTGTACATAGTAAGAGATGTCCCAAACATTTTGGCACAGTTTTTGTTCGAATGCATTTTTTTTGCTATGTATGAAGACATGCTTTTATTGCTTGGAATCTCATCATTGCATAGGAGAAATGATATAGATGATTGGTAGGGTACAAGTATCTGGGGTTAGAAACAGCTAAATGTGTTTTATGGGCACTGTTGGCCCAATTTTCTACAAGGAAGAGACTTATGGGTGGCCATGTGGTTGTAGGCAGGAGGCCCAAGGACTTGTTATGAAGTTGCATTTGATAACAAGCAAATGTTTATTTACTTAGAATGTTGTTTAGTTGAGGTGATTTGGGAGGCCTTAGAAAAGGAGGGAGGTAGGTTGTTAAACTTCATATTCCTTGCACTCTGTGGTCCCACCAACCTTCAAGGAACGAAAGAGATAAAATAATGGAAGAGAGTTACAAAAGTGATACAGTACAAAAGGGGTAGACAGTGTACAGAAAAGTGAGGTGACTGTGGCAGTAAGGGTAGAAGGATTTTATCCGGCAGGAAAGAGGATTTAGTGAGGGAAATCCACCTGCTTAATTTAGTTATGGTTCCAGATCTAACTTTTGCCTTTTAGAAATCTGTATCTCTATTCAGAATTGTAAATATCATGTTAGTCGCTCAGTTGTGTCGGACTATTTGTGACTCCATGGACTGTAGTTCGCCAGGCTTCTCTGTCCGTGGGATTCTCCAGGTAAGAATACTGGAGTGGTTTGTCATTTCCTTCTCCAAGGGATCTTCCTGACCCAGGGTTTGAACCCAGGTCTCCTGCCCTGCAGGTGGATTCTTTACCATCTGAGCTACCAGGGAAGCTTGTAAATAGCATAGTAGTATCATAAAGTATTTTGAGGACATGTCTATTTGTATTCATCTTTGTCTTTTTTGCTATTTGTTCAAATAACTTTTCAGTACCTGAGATTTGACTTTTGATTTGGTTGATCTGGATATGGAAATCTGAGGACTGAAGGGTCTGTTATGCTTGTTATTTAGATGTGAGTAGCTACTAACTGTTTGTGGTGGCTGTAGTATCTTCTGAACTGAGTTACTAGATATTCTTTTCTGCTGGCTTCTCTTTAGGATGCTGATACAGATCATTTGTGCTTTCTTAACCAGTCCGTTCTAAAGGAGATCAATCCTGGGTGTTCACTGGAAGGACTGATGCTAAAGCTGAAACTCCAATACTTTGGCCACCTCATGCGACTAGTTGACTCACTGGTAAAGACTCTGATGCTGGGAGGGATTGGGGGCAGGAGGAGAAGGGGACGACAGAGAATGAGATGGCTGAATGTCATCACTGACTCGATGGACATGAGTTTGAGTGAACTCCAGGAGTTGGTGATGGACAGGGAGGCCTGGCGTGCTGTGATTCATGGGGTCGCGGAGAGTCGGACACAACTGAGTGACTGAACTGAACTGAACCTTTTCTTAACTGTAATAGTGAAAAGCACTAGCTGCCTAGCTTTCATGTGTAACCACACTATTAAATTGCTAATCTGTGATTACCTTTTAAGAGGTCATTATTAGTGAATCTATCTTGTTAACATTTTCTGGGGAGAAACTAATTATGTTATACATTATATTTTGTATTTTTTCATGGAAAGTAGTTCTGACTCCTAAACTAACATAGATTAATGCTTTTTTGGGTTGTCTAGCAGGAGATAGGTAAGATCTTAACGTAGGGATGCCAACACTGGTCTTTGGAAGGACCCTTGAGTGTGAACTCCGTTCCTTCCTGGCATGAAAACAAGTTCAGTTCAGTTCAGTTGCTCAGTCATGTCCGACTCTTTGTGACCCCATGAACTGCAGCAAGCCAGGCCTCTCTGTCCATCAACAACTCCCGGAGTTTACCCAAACGCATGTCCATTGAGTCGGTGATGTCATCCAACCATCTCATCCTCTATTGTCCCCTTCTCCTCCTGCCCTCAATCTTTCCCAATAGCAGGGTCTTTTCAAATGAGTTAGTTCTTAGTATCAGGTGGCCAAAGAATTGGAGTTTCAGCTTCAACATCAGTCCTTCCAGTGAACACCCGGGAATGATCTCTTTTAGGATGGACTGGTTGGATCTGCTTGCAGTCCAAGGGACTCTCAAGAGTCTTCTTCAACACCACAGTTCAAAATCATCAATTCTTCGGCGCTCAGCTTTCTTTATAGTTCAACTCTCATATCCATACATGACTACTGGAAAAACCATAGCCTTGAGTAGATGGATCTTTGTTGACAAAGTAATGTCTTTGCTTTTTAATATGCTATCTAGGTTGGTCATAACTGTCCTTCCAAGAAGTAAGTGTCTTTAATTTCATGGCTGCAATCACCATCTGTAGTGATCTGGAGCCCAGAAAAATAAAGTCAGCCACTGTTCCCCCATTTATTTGCCACGAAGTGATAGGACCGGATTGCCATGATCTTAGTTTTCTGAATGTTGAGCTTTAAGCCAGCTTTTTCACTCTCCTCGTTCACTTTCATCAAGAGGCTCTTTAGTTCTTCTTCATTTTCTGCCATAAGGGTGGTGGTATCTGTATATGGGGTCGTGGAGAGTTGGACACGACCGAGCGACTGAACTGAACTGAACTGATCTGTATATCTGAGATTACTGATATTTCTCCCAGCAGTCTTGATTCCAGATTGGGCTTCTTCCTTCCAGTCCAGCATTTCTTATGATGTACTCTGCATCTAAGTTAAATAAGCAGGGTGATAATATACAGCCTTGACGTACTCCTTTTCCTATTTGGAACCACTCTGTTATGTACAGTTCTAACTGTTGCTTCCTGACCTGCATATAGGTTTCTTAAGACGGAGGTTAGGTGGTCTGGTATTCCCATCTCCTTCAGAATTTTCCACAGTTTATTGTGATCCACACAATCAAAGGCTTTGGCATAGTCAATAAAGCAGAAATAGATGGTTTTCTGGAACTCTTGCTTTTTCCATGATCCACCGGATGTTGGCAATTTGATCTCTGGTTCCTCTGCTTTTTCTAAAACCAGCTTGAACATCTGGAAGTTCATGGTTCACGTGATTTGATTTACTTTATACCTGAGTGGTCTAATGGTTTTCCCTACTTTCTTCAATCTAAGTCTGAATATTGCAAAAGGAGTTCATGATCTAAGCCAAAATCAGCTCCCAGTCTTGTTTTGGCTGACTCTATAGAGGATCTCCATCTTTGGCTGCAAAGAATATAGCCAGTTGTTTTTCAGTATTGACCATCTGATGATGCCCAGGTGTAGAGTATTCTCTTGTGTTGTTGGAAGAGGGTGTTTCCTATGACCAGTGCATTCTCTTGGCAAAACTCTATTAGCCTTTGCCCTGCTTCATTCTGTACTCCAAGGCCAAATTTGCCTGTTACTCCCGGTGTTTCTTGACTTCCTACTTTTTCATTCCAGTTCCCTAAAATGAAAAGGACATCTTTTTTTTGGTGTTCTAAAAGGTCTTGTAGGTTTTTATAGAACCGTTCAACTTCAGCATTACTGGTCGGGGCATAGACTTGGATGAACAGTATGGAACATTATGAACAGAATGAAAATAATTGCTTTTTATCAGTTGAATTAATTTTCTAATCTTTGGTTTTCTTATTCATGAAAGAGCACTTCAGAACACGTAGGCCAGCCTGACTTAGCCCTTCCTTTGTTGATACTTCTGCCCAGTGACATGTTCTCCCTGCACTGCTGAAATTTTATTTAATTCTTTCATGCTTTCTGAAATGCACCACTTAATACTAATGTGGGTGATTCTTTCCTTTAAAAAACATCAAATGCTTTTTAGGGGTTTAAGTGGCTCCCCAAAATTCCTATTGTAGGTAGGTTGTGAATAAACTCTTTATAGAAAAAGAAATACAAATCTTAAATAGATGAAAAGATGGTCAGTTACCCTTATAATAAGAAAATGCAAATTAAAAGTATAGAGAAATGCTACTTTTTCACCCATCAGATTGGCAGGTGTCCTTTGTTTTGTTAGCAAAAGTTTTGGAAGCAGACATTTCCTTACATGTGGTTGTTTGGTTTGCAAGTTGGAACATATACCAAAGAGGATAATTTAGCAGTGCCCATCAAATACAGATGTGTGTGTGTGTGTGTTTTCAGTCGCCCAGTCCTTTCCAACTCTTTGTGACCCCATGGACTATAGCCTGCCAGGCTCCTCTGTCCATGTAATTTTCTAGGCAAAAATATTGAAGTGAGTTGCCATTTCCTACTCATGAGAATCTTCCTGACCCAGAGATTGAACCTGAGTGTATTGTGTCTCCTGCATTGGCAGGCGGATTCTGTACCACTGTGCCATCTGGGAAGCCCCCGATACAGATGGGCATATCCAACAACAGCTCCCCTGAGAATTTTTAAAAATTATCTATGTACAAGGTGTTCATTGCAGTATGTTTTAATAATGAAAGACTGAAAAGCAGCTAGCTGTCTCACAGTAGTGAGCTGCTTGATTCAATTGTAGTCCATTCATACAGTGGGAATATTTGCCAATTGTTAATAAAATGATGAGGCAGTCCATTATATACTAATATGGAAAGGTGTTCAAGACATTTTCTTAAAGATAAAAGTTTTTTAAAAGGTGTCTGACAACATGTATAATTTGTTGGCTTTTCTATTAAATAAGAGAGAAAACAAAGTGTATTTCCATTTGCTTTCGTACACACATACATATAAAAATTGCTTTTTTAGGAAGAATTCATAAGATTGCAGTTACCCGTGGAAGAGGAAATTTTCACTATATTTAAAATTTAAAAAGAATTTTGGAACATGCATATATATCGTCTATTTTGTTGTTTTTTGTTCAGTGGCTAAGGTGTCTGACTATTTGCAACCCCATGGACTGCAGAATGCCAGGCGTCCCTGACCTCCATTGTCTTCTGGAGTTTGCTCAAGTTCATGTCCACTGAGTCGGTGATGCTGTCTAACCGACTCATCCTCTACTGCCATTTTCTCCTTTTTTTCCTTCAATCTTTCCCAGCATCGGCATGTTTTCCAATGAGGCGGCTCTTCACATCAGGTGGCCGAAGTATTGGTAGTATCAAAGTGAATATCTTGAGAGTCCCTTGGACTGCAAGGAGATCAAAGCAATCCTAAAGGATGTCAACCCTGAGTATTCATTGGAAGGACTGATGCTGAAGCTGAAGCTCCAGTACTTTGGGATGAGTTAATTTGATTACAGTGTTTCTGTTTTAACTCTTAGCTGAAATGAGTTGCCCTATTGATGCTTTTGAACTGTGGTGTTGGAGAAGACTCTTGAGAGTCCCTTGTACTGCAAGGAGATCCAACCAGTCCATTCTAAAGGAGATCAACCCTGGGTGTTCATTGGAAGGACTGATGCTAAAGTGAAACTCCAATACTTTGGCCACCTCACGCGAAGAGTTGACTCACTGGAAAAGACTCTGATGCTGGGAAAGGTTGGGGGCGGGAGGAGAAGGGGACGACCGAGAATGAGATGGCTGGAAGGCATCACCGACTCTGTGGACATGAGTTTGAGTGAACTCCGGGAGTTGGTGATGGACAGGGAGGCCTGGCGTGCTGTGATTCATGGGGTTGTGGAGAGTCGGACACGACTGAGCGACTGAACTGAACTGAACTGAAGGTGAGGGAGAAGTTTTGAATGAGAAAGAAGAAGCAATATGGCAGTTGCCTACCATTCAGTCCTCAGATGAAGCAGGACATTACCTGTTCCCTACAGTGGGGATGTCGTGGAGCCCTTGGGAGATTTGAAAATTAGGTAGTAGGAGCTTTGCAAGGAAATGGAGGTAAAAGGATGCCAAAGGCTATTTTAAATTACTTTGAAATTTTGCCTACAGCCAGCTAACTCCAAGCAAAGGAAAAGATAGAATGGGGACATTTTTCTTATTCTTTCTTCTGCTTCTCATGTGAATCAGAATTTAAATCAGATTCAGAACCACAATTTAAAGCAAAGTTTTGAATTAGCACATGGTTGAGGTATATTACAGGCCAAATATATTTAATTATCTACTCTGGGAACCTTAATGTTTAGAGTCTGGTTGCAATGGGTTTTTACTTTCAACAGACTAATTCTCAAACGTTTGTAAGACTAATTAGGAACAGCACGTAATCATTTGCAGGCTCCTAGACCCTGTCATTCAGTGTGTACTTTACTCTTTGCTATTTGGCTTTTTTTTTTTTTTTTCATACTTTCTCTTTACCCTAAAGCATAGATTTTAAAATCCTGAAATCATACTAGAAATCAAAAGATGTTAAAGGAGACTCCATTATTGTAAACCTATTATAATTCTTTCAAGGTTGAATTAGCCCTAGTACTAATGCTGATGGTATTAAACTATATCACTGTGAAGTTTTTCATTTTTCTTAATTAATTTTAAAAAAAAATATACTGACCACTTGCCATGAGCAGAATTTATCATGGCTCTGGGAAGTCACTGGTTAATCAGAGTTTTGGTGCTGTTTAATTTGTAGTTTTATAGAAAAAGATGTTTATCTACTTTGTTCCTTCATAACCGCCTCCCCATGCCCTTTGGCAATTTAATTGTAAAATATTGTGAAGTAGGAGGATAGTGGAAAGATGCATAATTGCTCAACTGTTGTTTCTATCGTAGTCAATTCATGTTTAGTAAAGAACTTTACCACCATTTATTGGAGTCCTGATCTCTTAAGAAATATTTCTTATTTTTAAAATAAGAATTAAAATTAAAAATCATTCCTTGATTGCTGCTAAGAACTTTGTAAGCAAATCTCAGTGTGCCCCATGTAGTATAAATATGTCATTGTGATGCTGAAAGTTCAGTTTCTCTGTACACTGGTGCTGAATCAAAACTTGGAAACAGAGTTTTGGATGAAGTAGAAAAGGATATTTTTATTGCTTTGTCAGGCAAAGGGGGACACAGTGGGCTGATGCCCTTGAAACCAAGTGTCCCAACTTGGGAAAGATAGTGACAAGTTTTATAGTAAAAGAGGGCATGATCAGCTCGTGGACATTCTTCTGATGGGTTGGTGGTGAGGTAAGTAGGAGTCAGCATCATCAACCTTCAGGTTTAACTAGTCTGGGATCTACTAGCTTGTGGGCAGCATACCATAACTTCTTCCACCTGGAGGGGCTGACAGTATCTGCAAAAGAAATCAAAGATATTGTTGTGTTCATCCATTGAAGGGGAAACAGAAACTTGCCCCAAGGCTGCTTTTGACTGTTTCTTCCTTGTCTCACATCCTCTCCCTTTTGTAATTAACAATTGCTTGAATCTGCCCATTGGAAATTAGGGAAGATCATTGAGGTGAGTGAAGGCAGTTTCTTATAAGGAAAGAAATGCAGGGCACAGGAAGGCCATGTGCCCAGGAGCCCTACAGGGCTCTGCGTGGCATCAGTTGTATCCTGGAAAGAACCTAAGATTTGGAGATCTGATTGGAATACTGACCCAGCTTCCTAATTATATGGCCATATTTAAGTTATTTTTTCTTTTGGAGGTGTTTATTGTATACCCAGCATAAAGTAGGAGCTCTGTAAATGCTAGCCATTATTTATAATTAATTCAAAAGCAGCTAGTTGATCACTGAGAGCTTAAGAGATGGTACTTGTATTTGGTAATTTGCTCACATTTCAGTTTTAGAGTCATAAGTTGCAAGAAAGGGAGCAGGATATGAGAGGATGTTCATATCCCATGTATCAGGCAAGTTCCTGGGATGGCCACCAAGAGTGGGTTCTTGGTTTCTTGCAGGAAAAAATTCAAGAGCAAGCCACAGTAAAGTGAAAGTTTTATTCGGAGAGATACACACTCTGTAGACAGAGTGTGGGCCATATTGGAAGGCAAGAGGCAGCAGGATATGGGGTTGTCAGTAAATTTAATAAGCGTGAGTAATTTCAACAAGACATAGAAGAACTATACAAAAAAGATCTTCATGACCCATATAACCGGGATGGTGTAATCACTCACCTAGAGCCAGATATCCTGGAATACGAAGTCAAGTGGGCCTTAGGAAGCATCACTATGAACAAAGCTAGTGGAGTGATAGAATTCCAGTTGAGCTATTTCAAATCCTAAAAGTGATACTGTGAAAGTGCTGCATTCAATATGTCAGCAAATTTGGAAAACTCAGCAGGGGCCACAGGGCTGGAAAAGGTCAGCCTTCATTCCAATCCCAAAGAAAGGCAATGCCAAAGAATGCTCAAACTACTGCACAGTTGCACTCATCTCACACGCTAGTAAAGTCATGCTCAAAATTCTCCAAGCCAGGCTTCAGCAATATGTAAACCATGAACTTCCAGATGTTCAAGCAGGTTTTAGAAAAGGCAGAGGCACCAGAGATCATATTGGCAACATCCGCTGGATCATGGAGAAAGGAAGAGAGTTCCAGAAAAACATCTGTTTCTGCTTCATTGACTATGCCAAAGCCTTTGACTGTGTGGATCACAATAGACTGTGGAACATTCTAAAAGAGATGGGAATACCAGACCACCTGACCTGCCTCTTGAGAAACCTGTATGCAGGTCAGGAAGCAACAGTTAGAACTGGACATGGAACAACAGACTGGTTCCAAATAGGAAAAGGAGTACGTCAAGGGTGTATATTGTCACCCTGCTTATTTGACTTCTATGCAGAGTACATCATGAGGAACGCTGGGCTGGAAGAAGCACAAGCTGGAATCAAGATTGCTGGGAGAAATATCAATAACGTCAGATGTGCAGATGACACCACCCTTATGGCAGAAAGTGAAGAGGAACTAAAAAGCCTCTTGATGAAAGTGAAAGAGGAGAGTGAAAAGTTTGGCTTGAAGCTCAATATTCAGAAAACGAAGATCATGGCATCTGGTCCCATCACTTCATGGGAAATGGATGGGGAAACAGTGGAAACAGTGTCAGACTTTATTTTTTTGGGCTCCAAAATCACTGCAGATGCTGATTGCAGTCATGAAATTAAAAGACGCTTACTCCTTGGAAGTAAAGTTATGACCAACCTAGATAGCATATTAAAAAGCAGAGACATTACTTTGCCAACAAACGTCCATCTAGTCAAGGCTATGGTTTTTCTTGTGGTCATGTATGGATGTGAGAGTTGGACTGTGAAGAAGGCTGATCGCCGAAGAATTGATGCTTTTGAACTGTGGTGCTGGAGAAGACTCTTGAGAGTCCCTTGGCCTGCAAGGAGATCCAACCAGTCCATTCTAAAGGAGATCAATCTTGGGTGTTCATTGGAAGGACTGATGCTAAAGCTGAAACTGCAATATTTTGGCCACCTCATGCGACGAGTTGACTCACTGGGAAAGAGTCTGATGCTAGGAGGGATTGGGGGTGGGAGGAGAAGGGGACGACAGAGAATGAGATGGCTGGATGGCATCACCGACTCGATGGACATGAGTTTGAGTGACCTCTGGGAGTTGGTGATAGACAGGGAGGCCTGGCGTGCCGTGATTCATGGGGTCGCAAAGAGTCGGACACGACTGAGCGACTGAACTGAACTGAACTGACTGAACTGAAGGCTGTATATTGTCACCTTCCTCATTTAACTTATATGCAGAGTACATCATGAGACGTACTGGGCTGGATGAAACACAAACTGGAATCAAGATTGCCAGGAAAAATATCAGTAACCTCAGATATACAGATGACACCCTTATGGCAGAAAGTGAAGAAGAACTAAAGAGCCTCTTGATGAAAGTGAAAGAGGAGAGTGAAAAAGCTGACTTAAAACTCAACATTCAGAAAACTAAGATCATGGCATCTGGTCCCATCACTTCATGGCAAATAGATGGGGAAACAACGGAAGCAGTGAGAGACTTTATTTTATTGGGCTTCCAAGTCACTGCAGATGGTGACTGTAGAAAAGATGCTTACTCCTTGGGAGAAAAGTTATGACCAACCTAGACAGCATATTAAAAAGCAGAGACATTATTTTGCCAACAAAGGTCCATCTAGTCAAGCTATGGTTTTTCAGGTAGTCATTTGTGGATATGAGAGTTGGACTATAAAGAAAGCTGAGTGCTGAAGAATTGATGCTTTTGAACTGTGGTGTTGGAGAAGGCTCTTGAGAGTCTCTTGGACTGCAACGAGATAGAACCAGTCAATCCTAAAGGAAATCACTCGTGAATATTCATTGGAAGGACAGATGCTAAAGCTGAAACTCCAATACTTTGGCCACCAGATGTGAAGAACTAACTCATTTGAAAAGACCCTGTTGCTGGAAAAGATTGAAGGCGGGAGGGGAAGGGGACAACAGAGGATGAGAGATTTGGATAGTATCACCAACTTTACGGACATGAGTTTGAGGAAGCTCCGGAGTTGGTGATGGACAGGGAAACCTGGCATTCTGCAGTTCATGGGGTTGCAAAGAGTCGGACATTACTGAGGGACTGAACTTAACTGAACTGAATTTCATAGGGTAATGAATGGGAAGGGTATTCCAGCTGTTTTGGGGAAGGGGTTAAGATTTTCAGGAATTTGGCCACTGTCCACCTTTTGACCTTTATGGTCATCTTTGGAAATGTAATGGTGCCTGTGGGGGTGTCATTTAGCTCTCTGATGTGTAGCAGTGAGCTTTTACGCTCAAGGTCTAGTGGAAGTCCCCTCCTCTGCCATCTTGGACCTGTTTGGTTTAATCAGTTTATGTCATATCTTTGGGCTATGTCATTCTTTTAAAGGTTGTGCCCTGCTCCTTTCCTGTTTCAATATGTCCTTTTTCTTCAGACTTTCTCAGGCTAATTTGGTCCCTGGGGCAGCCTTCTTTCACTGTTTATATATCTTTGTAAATTGATAATGCATTGCATCTGAGGTGGGGCAACAGCTCTCTGACATGATCCCCAAATCAAAGGAGGTAAGATAAAGACAGATGAAGAGAGCTAGTAGTAGTTAGCTGGATAGAGGTAGAGAGATAAATGCTGGCTGGTTCTGTGTTCTCTGTTCCTTCCCGTGGCAGGCAGCCAGCTGTTTCCTTAATTCCAACTTCTCTGTGCCCTGGCAGTGATACAGCACATTCTTCTTAGAGAAATCCCTTCTGGCAATGGCATTTCAAAGAAGAAACTTAAGAGGAGAAGAATCATTTTGATTTAGAGTGTTAATGTGTGTGTGAGTAGGTAGTGAAGAGCCAGGGATTGGCAGCCAATTAAAAGTGGCATGCCAAATCTTCGTTTATTCTTTCACTCCTAAGCAGAGGTTGGAGTGTCAGTGGGGGTCACCCAGAGACAAGCCTGTCTTTCAAGTCCCGTGAGGTGACATGGTTTATAAAGTAAATTAGCCCCAACATTTAGTAATACATGCCATTGAACCCCACACGTCTGGGAATTGCGACACCTCCTGGCCAATGGTGGGATTTTTTTTTAAGTTTCACTCTGGCTCTCCTTAAAGCAAAGGAGAAAAGGAAAGATATAAGCATCTGAATGCAGAGTTCCAAAGAATAGCAAGGAGAGATAAGAAAGACTTCCTCAGCGATAAATGCAAAGAAATAGAGGAAAACAACAGAATGGGAAAAACAAGAGATCTCTTCAAGAAAATTAGAGACTCCAAGACTTTACATTTCATGCAAAGATGGGCTCGATAAAGGACAGAAATGGTATGGACCTAACAGAAGCAGAAGATATTAAGAAGAGGTGGCAAGAATACACAGAAGAATTGTACAAAAAAGATCTTCATGACCAAGATAGTCACGATAACGTGATCACTGACCTAGAGCCAGACATCATGGAATGTGAAGTCAAGTGGGCCTTAGAAAGCATCACTACGAACAAAGCTGGTGGAGGTGATGGAATTCCAGTTGAACTATTTCACATCTTGAAAGATGATGCTGTGAAAGTGCTGCACTCAATATGCCAACAAATTTGGAAAACTCAGCAGTGGCCACAGGACTGGAAAAGGTCAATCTTCATTCCAATCCCAAAGAAAGGCAGTGCCAAAGAATGCTCAAACTACTACACAGTTGCACTCATCTCACATGCTAGTAAGGTCATGCTCAAAATTCTCCAAGCCAGGCTTCAGCAATATGTGAACCGTGACCTCCTAGATGTTCAAGCAGGTTTTAGAAAAGGCAGAGGCACCAGAGATCAAATTGCCAACATCCGCTGGATCATGGAGAAAGCAAGAGAGTTCCAGAAAAACATCTATTTCTGCTTCATTGACTATGCCAAAGCCTTTGACTGTGTGGATCACTATAAACTGTGGAACATTCTGAAAGAGATGGGAATACCAGACCACCTGACCTGCCTCTTGAGAAACCTGTATGCAGGTCAGGAAGCAACAGTCAGAACTGGACATGGAACAACCGACTAGGAAATAGGTTCCAAATAGGAAAAGGAGTGCATCAAGGCTGTATATTGTCACCCTGCTTATTTAACTTCTATGCAGAGTACATCATGAGGAACGCTGGGCTGGAAGAAGCACAAGCTGGAATCAAGATTGCTGGGAGAAATATCAGTAACGTTAGATATGCAGATGACACTACCCTTATGGCAGAAAGTGAAGAGGAACTCAAAAGCCTCTTGATGAAAGTGAAAGAGGAGAGTGAAAAGGTTGGCTTAAAGCTCAACATTCAGAAAACAAAGATCACGGTATCTGGTCCCATCACTTCATGGGAAATAGATGGAAAAACAGTGGAAACAGTGTCAGACTTTATTTTGGGGGGCTCCAAAATCACTGCGGATGCTGATTGCAGCCATGAAATTAAAAGACGCTTACTCCTTGGAAGGAAAGTTATGACCAACCTAGATAGTATATTAAAAAGCAGAGACATTACTTTGCCAACCAAGGTCTGTCTAGTCAAGGCCTCCCGTGGTCATGTATGGATGTGAGAGTTGGACTGTGAAGAAAGCTGATCGCCGAAGAATTGATGCTTTTGAACTGTGGTGTTGGAGAAGACTCTTGAGAGTCCCTTGGACTTCAAGGAGATCCAACCAGTCCATTCTAAAGGAGATCAATCTTGGGTGTTCATTGGAAGGACTGATGCTAAAGCTGAAACTGCAATACTTTGGCCACCTCGTGTGACGAGTTGACTCACTGGAAAAGACTCTGATGCTGGGAAAGGTTGGGGGCAGGAGGAGAAGGGGACGACCGAGAATGAGATGGCTGGATGGCATCACCGACTCTGTGGACATGAGTTTGAGTGAACTCCGGGAGTTGGTGATGGACAGGGAGGCCTGGCGTGCTGTGATTCATGGGGTCGCGGAGAGTCGGACACGACTGAGCGACTGAACTGAACTTAACTGAACTGAGAGCACTTGTTCTGGAGAAGGCAGTGGCAGGCCACTCTAGTACTCTTGCCTGGAAAATCCCAGGGATGGAGGAGCCTGGTAGGCTGCAGTTCGTGGTGTCGCTAAGGGTCGGACACGACTGAGCGACTTCACTTTCACACATTGGAGAAGGAGATGGCAACCCACTCCAGTGTTCTTTCCTGGATCCCAGGGACGGGGGAGCCTGGTGGACTTCCATCTATAGGGTCACACAGAGTCGGACACGACTGAAGTGACTTAGCAGCAGCAGCAGCAGAGCGCTTGTTCTGGAGAAGGCAATGGCAATCCACTCCAATGCTCTTGCCTGGAGAATCCCATGGACGGAGGAGGCTGATAGGCTGCAGTCTATGGGGTCACGAAGAGTCTGACACGACTGAGCGACTTCACTTTCACTTTTCACTTTGATGCACTGGAGAAGGAAATGGCAACCCACTCCAGTGTTCTTGCCTGGAGAATCCTAGGGACGGGGGATCCTGGTGGGCTGCCATCTCTGGGGTTGCACAGAGTCGGACAGGACTGAAGTGACTTAGCAGCAGCAGCAGAGCGCTTGTTCTCCAAGGATGTCGCACCACCCAGTTGGAAAGAGCACCGGCTGTACTGTTGCTTTGGGTGTACTTTTGTTATGTCCCCACCTGCCTCTCATTTAATTTTGCCTCATTTAGTTTCTTTCTAGCAAGGGTTTCTTTATTTCCATTCTTTTCTCTCTTCCCACTTTTTGGCCAACTAAATTTTAGGAGAATCATTCACAAAAACAGTATGGCATAATGGTTAAGGCTGTGGAGTGCCATGCCTGGATTTTTGATTCCTCTTCCTATCTGGTGGTCTTGGGCAAGTTAGCTGGTACTCTGTGCCCTTGCTTTCTATAAAATGGGGAAAAATAATACCTATCTTACAGGCTTGTTTTGAGGCTAAAAAAAAAGATGTATGTGAAGTTCTCAGTATATCATTTTATGCAAAAAAAAATTATTGATTGTTTGCTTTTATTATATAGCTGCCGCTGTGCCCTTTCATTTATGTACCATAAGTAATTTCAGTTGATAAAATTAGTGTCAGTATATTGTCTTTTTTTTTTCTGGCAAGCCATTTAGTTGGCTTCTCTTTTTAAACTGCATTCAGTCCTAATGCCAAAATATTTTATTTCTGGTTTGGTTTATATGAGAGCTGAATTGGATGACTAGAAATACAGGTTGTTTTCACTGGTTTCTCAGTACTGACTCTTCTGACAATATTTGGTCCAGCTTCACAAAATGGCCAAGCTATATTCCAATACGAAAGGGGTTTACTACTTCTTCACAGAAAATCATGATTGCTCTCCTGCCCTTGATCCATCAACTCTTTGTGATTTGTACCTTGAGAATAATCTCTAATCATTGTTTGGGTCAGCATCTCTCTTTCAAGTAACAGCTAAGGAAGTGCTTTAAAATAATCTACTAGCAAGATAGAAAACTATCATTTTCTTCTACTTTCATCAGCTGACCCAGGCTGTTCTGTATGATTCTTGTTCTTTGCCCAGCTTCTTCCTGGGTGCTGTAATAAAATCAGACCTAAATCGTTGGCTAGTTATGTTGAGATCATTCCCACATCAGGAAAATTAATTTAGTTATCATTATTGATGATAGGTGTACATTATACCTTCAGTTGATTTTTAGTCCAGTTGATTTTAAGAGAAACTATTTAAACATTTTGTGGGACTCAAAATATTAGACCCCTGTCATGATGGCTATTGCAAGCTCAATTTTTGAAAGTTTTAAACTTTGGAATTGTTTTAAACAGCTGAGGAACCTATTTGAGAGAATTTCAGCCATAGGCATTTAAAAAATTATAAAAAAGACACATGAGGTTTACACATGAGGAATATTTAAATTCCTTTCTTGAAGTGAAGTAATTCTGTTTATTCAAGTGTTTTTTGGAATAAACTTGCATAAGAGGGGGCTTTCTTGGTGGCTCAGATGGTGAAGAATCTACCTGGAATGTGGGAGACCTGGGTTCGATCCCTGAGTTGGGAACATCCCTTGGAGGAGGACATGGCAACCCACTCCAGTATTCTTGCCTGGATAATCTCCTTGGACAGAGGAGCCTGGCAGGCTGTAGTCCATGGGTCGCAAAGAGTCGGACACGACAAGTGACTATGCACAGAATGGCACAGCATAAGAGGAATTCTGGTACTTTGATTTAAAAAAAAAATAAACTAGATAACATTTACTGAGTTTTTGAAGTAAGTGTCAATCATACTGCATGTGCACAGTCTCATTTAACATGATGCTTTCATATATATATATATATATATATACATACACATATGTGTATATGTACGTATGTATATATACATGGCAAGTTCTATACCTGATTCATATAGCAAGTAAATAAATTGAGATTTCAGCAAGTGAAGCGGTTTGCTCAGGGTCGCATAGCTATTAAGTGGTATCTCTACCCTACTCTTGCTTATAGATTTGTTCTACTGTATTATACATCTTTCCAAAAGATGTAGAAGGGAGGTTCGGAAGTATCTCCTTACATGCTAGTATGAGTAGTTTTGAACTAAGTAAAACACCTTCTTAACCTGTATGCTTTCTTGTCTATCCTGGCTGGTTTACTCAGGAGAAAAAGCCATGTCTTATAATTGTGCTCAGAGACTGGGTTTAGTACATCTACCTGCCTTCTCAGAGAAGTTGTGAATTGTCCCAGAGACAAAACAGTATTGTCGCTTCAATTCATCTGGGTAGTTTTGTAGGCTAGTTTGTCATCCTCCTGAAGGAGTGATTTTACTTGTGTGATTACTAGACTGTTGTTTAAGTGGATTAAAAAATACACGTGTCAGCCACTACTGGCTAATGATGATTGGGATCACATTCTCCAGGACCGTCTGGGAGATCTCTTCCTTGGGACCTGGGTGGCTCTGTACAGAACTCAAAAGAAAGCTGTCTTTCTGTCTTCTCTGTTACGACTTTCTGAATTGTGTTCCTGTGACTTTATCTGCTCTGCTCTTGTGCCTTCCTCCTATCTGTTCAAAAGAGGGTGGAAGTTTCTTACAAATTTCTTAAAAAAAGAAAATAAGGAAAGGTTAGAAAATGCTATAGAAATTGAATAATTAAAGGATAAAAGATAAAATAGTTAAAATCGTAAACTCAGAATAAATAAAACTACAAAATCAGTTAAATGAATACATTTATTAAGGAAAGAAAATTTAACAAGATAAATGCTAAGTAAAAATTTATAGTAAAAATATAAAAGTTAAATTGAGTAAAAGTACATTGCTTTAAATATGTGTGTGTGTGTGTATTTCTGAACACAACATACCGGTATGCTAGAATGAACATTGGTTGAGACTAATCTCATGTTTCATGCTTTTGGTCACATGACTTAACCAAGCCCTTTGAGAGAATATTAGACTTTGGAAATCTTGATGACCCACCTTAAATAGCTTCATCTTGGGAGGGAAATAGGGACGTAGGCATGTTTTTGTATGGTTCAGATGAGAGCTAATAACCTTGTGGTTTGTAATGGATCTAAATGGTTCTATAGTTTTTCTCTAGTCACTATTTTTTTAAGTTTATTTATTTTTTAATTGAAGGATAATTGCTCTACAAAATTTTGTTGTTTTCTGTCAAATATCAACATGAATCAGCCATTGGTTCCCTCTCTCAAAATGGTTCTACAGTTTTATATAGACCATGTTAAATTATGGCTTTTTGCTATTAACTATAGTTCCACAATAATAATAACTAGCATTAGTTTAGCCCTTTGTCTCTGAGAACTGCTCTCAATTACCTTATTGTATTTGCAAATGTATTTTGATTTTACATATTACAGTTGCTCAGTTGCTCAGTCATGTCTGACTCTGCGACTGCTTGGACTGCAGCACTCCAGGCTTCCCTGTCCTTCACCATCTCCCAGTTGATATAGTAGTAATAGCCTATATATCCTGGATATTACAGTAGTAATTCCTAAAAGGTTGAGTTTATGTCAGCAGCCCAGCCTTTTTTTCCCTGTAAGACTGGATCCTATTTAAGATATACCAGGGTATGCATACAATAATATTATCACAATTTACCTGCTTTGTAAATGAGGAGCAGTGTTTCTCTTCCTTCCTTGTATCGAAGGTAAGAAAATGCGTAGTACATTTTCCTACTATTTCTACAAAGATTGGTGGTGTAAAGCAATAATTTTTTTCTTGAAAATGCCAGGGTACCATGATACCTGTACCCTGTCCTTGCTCGTGCTCAGTTGCTTCAGTCATCTCTGACTGTTTGCAACCCCATGGACAGTAACCCAACAGGCTCCTCTATCCCAGGCAAGAATACTGGAGTGGGTTACCCTGCCCTCCTCTAGGGATTGAACCCATGTCTCCTGTGGCTCCTTCATTGCAGGTGGATTCTTTAGTGTTGAGCCTCCTTGGAAGCCCCTACCCTGTCCTTAGGCCAAGTCTTATTCATTTGAGTATGTCCTTTGGCTTTGCAAGGAAACAGTTTTACTGTTGAGTGTCTGTGATTTTTAATTCTCCCTAAGGCAATGGCAACCCACTCCAGTACTCTTGCCTGGAAAATCCCCATGGGCGGAGGAGCCTGGTAGGCTGCAGTCCATGGGGTTGCGAAGAGTCAGACACAACTGAGCGACTTCACTTTCACTTTCACGCATTGGAGAAGGAAATGGCAACCCACTCCAGTGTTCTTGCCTGGAGAATCCCAGGGACAGAGAAGCCTGGTGGGCTGCCATCTCTGGGGTCGCACAGAGTCGGACACGACTGAAGCGACTTAGCAGCAGCAGCAGCAGCAGCAGCAGAACTTTCCAAGGTACCTACAATCTGCCAGGCACAAGGCATCTTGCACTTGTAGAACTTACATTCTGCTGAAGGAGACCAACAGTAATATATCCTTTTCTCCTTCTAAGACCGTCTTTTCTCTGAATGTCCTCTCTTTTGGTCATCTTATTCTTATTTCTTAATGTAGTATCTTAATCCATTGACTGTATTAGTGATTGTATTTTTATGCATACTTTTTCCTCGTGTTGTCTCTTTTTCTTCTTGTGATATTTGCCTTTGTCTTCCACGTTAAGTACTAGTGTGTGATAATCCTTGGTTGTCTGCTCATGATTAAAAGTTGGGTGCTAATAGCTGGTTGGATGGAGAAGGCAACGGCAACCCACTCCAGTGTTCTTGCCTGGAGAATCCCAGGGACGGGGGAGCCTGGTGAGCTGCCATCTATGGGGTCACACAGAGTCGGACACGACTGAAGTGACTTAGCAGCAGTAGCAGTAGCATCTGTGATTTAAAAGGAGAGCTCATGTTAAGTTTTACTGTGCACTTAAATGAGATTTTATAAGAGATGCTTGCTTCGTTAAAAAAGAAAGAAAGAAAAACAAGGAATTATGTCCAGTAGGTGGCTAGACTATTTGATGGTTTAACAAGAGCGTGTCTTGAACTTTTCTAGTTTACAGTGAGGATTGTGTTTTAGTTGATATGCTCTTGACGTTATTTGTAGCATCTGATAAATTTGAAAGCATATTTTAAAAAATGATTTTATTCTGATATCATCACACCTGACCACTATTTGAATAGAGAGATTAGAATCTTAGTTATTTATTAAATGAAACATTTTTCAGACTGCTTATAAGACTGCTCATAAGATACTGATAGTTTGTATTTTTTTCAAAATATGTTTAAGATACAATAGACATTTGTGTTTTAAGACTGTATATTTATTTAAATTTATAAAGAAGCTCTCTAAAGAGCATCCCTAATATAATAGAAATTGGAGAATACAAATTGGAATGGCAACCCACTCCAGTACTCTTGCCTGGAAAATCCCATGGACAGAAGAGCCTGGTAGGCTGCAGTCCATGGGGTCTCTAACAGTCGAACATGACTGAGTGACTTCACTTTCACTTTTCACTTTCATGCATTGGAGAAGGAAATGGCAACCCACTCCAGTGTTCTTGCCTGGAGAATCCCAGGGATGGGGGAGCCTGGTGGGCTGCTGTCTATGGGGTTGCACAGAGTCAGACACGACTGAAGCGACTTAGAAGCAGCAGCAACATAATAAAAAATTTGAATATTTGCATAATAGTGAATAATATTTTTTAAAATTACCATGTTGATTAATATTTATTTTTGTCTGGGAGTGTGTAATAGACTTTGGAGAGGGAGTACTCAGTATGTACTTGCTCTTTCTGGAAGATGCCATGTATGTTCACACATCCAGACCTCTGCTTAAGTATCGGGGACCAGCCTCGATATGGCCCAGGGTATCCTCGGGATGAACGGCGTCGGCGTCAGAGAGAGAGAGAGAAAGAGAGAGAGAAAGAGACAGGGGCTGATGATTCCTTGGTTTACGCTGGAAACCAATAAAACCCCAGCATGGGGTTTGCTCTGTTTACATAGGCCGCAGGCGCCCTCTCGAATCACTGGAGGTACCCCACCAGGGCACCCCCTCGAGTGGGTCTTAGAAGCCCAGGCAGATAAGTAAATGCAGAGGGCCCAGCGCTCCAAGGATCTCAACCAGAAAAAGGAGAATAAAGGATAGAAAAAGAGAAAGAACGACACGGGGAGACCAAGCTTCAGTGAGCAAGGCCCAAAACTTTATTTTCCAGTGCTGCTTTTATACCCTAAGTTGTGCACATAAAAAATAGAGAAAGAGAGGTATAGAGTCACGCAAAAATCACGCGGGGTCAGCAGTCTTGACCCTTATCAGATCAGGGCTCATTTTTGTATGTCTCATGATAAACAAAAGTTTTAGGTGGTTTACATCATCTTCTGGCCAGGGGGCCTGCTAACATTTTATGGCCCTCTGTCCTAACACAGGTTAGTTAGCTAGAAAAAGGCTTATATTCTTTTAAGTTGATTTTCCTAAAGTCAGGTGCTATACACATGACAAGGTTACATTCCTATAAGGTACAGGTGTAGTGAGCTACAAGAAAGGAATTTATTAACTTAAGATCTGATGTGGTTAAATCAAAGGCTACTACTTATATTCTCTATATGTGATTAATATATTTCCAAGGATACAATAGATAGAGGAAACTGCAGCAAGCATTGATTCAACAATGAAATCTTTTTTAGTACTATTCTAATGATTTTAACTTCTTCAACAGATTCCTGTATTTTAGAATATTAGGCTTTCTGTCCTTGCATGGCTGGGAGGCTATAAATAGTCACACTCATAGTTGTAAGAGCCCGGACAAACTTGTCATGCAAGTTAGAAAGCTATCAGAGGGGCTTGGATTGGAACACTCCTATTAAGCCAAGGAGAACTTTTTAACTACAGCTCTGAATTAATGTTTTCAGAGAAAGGTGGTTGGGGGGAAGCCTCCGTAAGTATTAGAGGACTTGATAAGAGGCGTAAGATAGTAAGGCAGTCAGACTCCAGTTTTCTTTGGGGTAGATGCTCAGGTAAGTCCAGGGGGTTCCTCGAGTCCTGATTAGCCTTTGCCCGTCAGGCCTCTTCCCCAATTGACCTTTGCCACGGGTAGGATTTCCTTCGCTGGCTCCCGGCACTTAAGCATCCTTGGTTCCAGTCCAGGGCCTGGTACACTCTAGGCTGCTTACTCAATATTTACTGAATTAATATCTGCTTTTTCCCACTGTGGCCTTCCTTGTCTTTTTCCCATGGCAAATTTCTGCGTATATTTCAAAGTCAAATCTAAAAGTCGCCTCTTTGTGGTTTCTCATCCTTTTTTCAACAGAATTAATTTTGTGTGTGTTTTGTTATACTCTCATAATAGTATCTAATATGCTACATTGGCTATTGTGTTCTTTCTGCTTTTTTAATTATCATTAAAGGCATGTAACATGTTTTAGTTAGCATTACATCACCAGTTTTTAAAATACTCCTTGATAAAATAGGCACTCAATAAATGCTTGTTGATTATAAAATCTAACAGGGTTTGAAGGAGGGTGATTTAGGAAGGGAACTAACATGCATTGATTGCCTAGTGTATGATAAGCTCCTCATTAGTTACTTGAAAATTCAATGCCATGTAATATTTCAGATATATTGGAAGAGAGGAGGTACTATCTTTATTTTACATCTTTTACTTTCAGTGAGGGAACTGAATGGCTGACAAGAACAGAACTAGACTTTCTCTTCTTTCATCTCATATCAAAGCTGTATTAAGCTGTCTCCTGAGTTTTTTTTTTTTTTTTTTGCAGGTTTATTTTTTTCCCTTCTTAAATCATTGCTAAGCTTGAATGGTAGAGTCTACTATTTTCAAATCTAAGTTTCTTCACTTAAGTTGCTCATATTATAAAAACATACCCAATTTCACACTCATTTATCATGGAGACTCCGTTCTTTCTACAAGTAACATTTTCATCATCACAATCACACGAAAAATCTCTTACAAACTACTGTGATTTGAATTCTGATCCTTTATGACTAAAATACCTTGGAAGTGAATTAAAAAATGAAAGCAACACCCATAATTTGAAATGAAATTTATATAGCATTGAAAGCTATGTAGACATATCTCATGATAGTGGATATTCTCACTTGTATTCAATCTCTATTAAAGTCTTTCAAAACGAATCGTTCATCATAATACACAATGCACTGTGTAGAGTAAGTTTATATTCTCAATCACTAAGGCAAACCTCTAGAGGAGCATATACTATATATAAACATTTACATGTGTGTACTTATATTGATTTATTTACAGTGATGCCTGTTTCTTTAAAACACTCCTCTGCCCCTGTGTCTCACCACTAGATTGCATTGAGATGCATTGTAAGGGGTATATTCTATAGATGAATTGGGTGGAGATATGCTTTTAGTTATCAAGCATTAGTTTGCTATCATTTTGGAAGTGGTACGGTTACCTTTCTTTCATTATAGTCTAACTCTTGCTGTTAAAAAGGGAAGTTTTAGTGCCCTATTTCCATATTACTATTTTTTAATTAATAGGACAGTATCAGGGAATATGAATATTTTTATCAGGAACCCTAGGAAGTTTTGAAGAAAGTGAGAGTTTCTCAGTCGTGTCCAACTCTTTGCTACCCCATGGACCTATAGCCTACCAGGCTCCTCTGTCCATGGGATTCTGTAGGCCAGAATACTGGAGTGGGTAGCTGTTCCTTTCTCCAAGGGACCTTCCCAACCCCAGTATTGAATCCAGGTCTCCCACATTGCAGGTGGATTCTCTATCATCTGAGCCACCAGATAAGCCCAAGAATACTGGAGTGGGTAGCCTATCCCTTCTCCAGGGGATCTTCCTGATCCAGGAATCGAACCGGGGTCTCCGGCATTACAGGTGGATTCTTTACCAGCTGACCTACATTGGTAATTGGCTCAGGTGCTTGGAATAAAATAGTAGCCTATTTGAAGTCATAGGTTTGATACCTGGTGGACCATCTGGTGGTTCCCAAAAGGTTGCTTCTACCTCAGGCATTTTCAACTTGTTATTTGCATTTGCTCTAACTGGAATGACTCTTCGCTGCAGGTCTTCACACTGGAATCCTTCATCCAGTCATTCCAGTTCCTCTGATGGGAGCATGCATACCCACTGTTCTGCCTTACATTCTCAAATTTATCTGCCATTGCTTGTAGAGTGTAGATTCTGAATATTTCATTGTGTTGTTGCATTCCAAATGCTCAAAACTGTGCCTGGCATTTAATAAATATTTACAGAACAAGTTGGAAGTTTGTATAGATAATTGGGCCCATGATCTTTCTAGTAGTCTACTAATGATCTGCATCTTTAGAGTGCTAGAATGGCTTCCCCTTAGCTTAGGGGTACGATGCTCAGTGATAGGGTAGTCCTGCTGTAGAATTCCAAGCAGCTTCAGTGGATGAATAGACTCAGTATGAGCCCTGAGCAAGGGAATCCTTAGAAAGAAGATTCATTAGTTCACATTGTCTATAGATTCTTACATGATTTCTTATTTCACTGTATATGGATAGGACGTGCTAAATGATTGTCTCTTGTCTTGCTAGCTGATAGTGGTGGTTGGTACTGGAAGTGGGGAGGCTGGTAAAGGGAGAGGTTAAGGAGAAAGGACTAATTCTGATATGGCAGTCATCTAGGAACTGACAGAAGTTTTAAAATTTTACTTCGAGGAACACAGAGGTAATTAATAAATTAATGAAATCAATTTAAGTAATCTCTAAGTAAATTAATTAAATCATGAAAGTTTTGAAAAGCGTCTTAGTATTTTTACACCGTCTTCTTCCTAGCAAAGAAGGATTGAGTCTAGGATTGTCTAGGATTGAGTATAGCAATTATTTTCCAGTATCTTGATGTACCTTCCCACTGTCAGTAATGGCAGGAAGTGTGCTGGCTGAGAGGAGTGGCTCTGCAACTATGAATGTGGTTGCAGAGCATTTCTTGTGTGCTTCATAGAAATCAGGTGGGAGAGGATGGTGGCTAAGAGTTTGGGTTCTGGAGTCAGATTACCTGGATTAAAGTCCTGGAACTATCCTTAGTATCCAGG
Organism: Moschus berezovskii; assembly: GCF_049115385.1. Taxonomy (NCBI): domain Eukaryota; kingdom Metazoa; phylum Chordata; class Mammalia; order Artiodactyla; family Moschidae; genus Moschus; species Moschus berezovskii. The sequence continues at coordinate 73,615,316 of NC_142469.1, read as the reverse complement.
CTGTTTGAACTCGATTGAATTATGTAAAACCTTCCTAGAGTCTGTTATTTGTGAAGATAATGATAGTGCTTTCTTCTTAGAGCTGTGGCAGGGTTAAATGAGACAGTGCATGTAAAACACATAAGTATCCTCTGGCACATTGTGAGTGGCAGTAATTGTTATTATTAATACAATCACTGCTAGTTCTAGATCTTTAATGTGTGCCTGTTCAGTACCAGTACACATTACAACACATCATCAGTTCAGTTCAGTCACTCAGTCCTGTCCGACTTTTTGTGACTCCATGGGCTGCAGCATGCCAGGCTTCCCTGTCCATCAGCAACTCCCAGAGCTTGCTCAAACTCATGTCCATCGAGTTGGTGATGCCATCCAACCATCTCATTCTCTGTTGTCCCCTTCTCCTCCTGCCTTCAATCTTACCCAGCATCAGGGTCTCTTCCAGTGAGTCAGTTCTTCGCATCTGGTAGCCAAAGAATTGGAGCTTCAGCTTCAGCATAGTCCTTCCAAGGGCCTCCCTGGTAGCTCAGTCTGTAAAGAATCTACCTGCAATGCAGGAGACCTAGGTTCGATTCCTGGGTTGGGAAGATTCCCTGGAGAAGGAAATGGCAAACCACTCCAGTTTTCTTGCCTGGAGAATCCCATGGACAGAGGAGCCTGGCAGGCTATAGTCCATGGGGTCACAAGAGTTGGACACGACTTAATGATTAAATCACTACCAGTGAATATTCAGGGCTGATTTCCTTTAGGATTGAATACATCATGGGAAAATGCAGCAGAGGATGGTCTTAGTCTTTCAATTTATTTATGGTTTATGTTCTGAATAGAGAACTTGGGCTTCAACAGTTACAATGCTCGCTAAGTGGAAGACACCCTATGGAAGGTTGAAATTAATGAATACCTAAAAATCTCAAAGCTCTGAAATCTTCAGAGTGTTTTCAGTTTATTAAAAAAAAAGAAAAAAAATTTCCTTGACAGTTCTAATTTGAAATAGGAACACTGTGTATTTAATTTCAGGTAAATCAAGAAAAAATGGCTTTAGAAGGTTATCTTATGCAGGAACAAAAGGTTTTCTTTTGTTTTCACCGCCTCACCCCATGGGGGAAGGCCTTTTTAGTTATAGATGAGAAGATGTAGTGACAAAATGTTCGGTAAAACTTTAAAACTATAGATGTTTCTTTTGAAAGTGTTAGATTTCATTCCTGTATAATTTTAAAGATAAAGTGAGTATTGAGTGTTCTGACTCTATTCGTTTTCTCAAAGCAGAAAGCTCTTGAAGGAGCATGGTGTGTGATAGGGGTCATAGGGAGTTATAAGAAGTTATAAGGATTAGGCTATATTTGAATTTTTCACTTAAGAAATAATTAAAACCCACTGTTGGGTGCTGAAAAGAATAAGAAGGTGAATAAGGCCCAGATGCTGCTTTCAAAGGGATTATAATGATTGAATCAAATACTAGAAAAATAGCTTTAATAGAAAGTATAAGGTGTAGATAATGAAAGAAGAGTAGAATCAGTGTTTTGGGATGTATTTCTTTCAGGTAGAGACCTCCAGAAGAGCTTTAAAATGAGCTGGTCTTTGAACTGGGTTTGGAACTGATAAATACCAATATACCTTGGAAGCCATGAAGGGGAAATGCATCCTTGATAAAGGACCTGGAATGTGCACGGACTAGAGACTGAAATCAGAGGATTATTTATGGGAAGTAGTACGTTATAGTTTATTTCTCCAGGAATACTAGTCAGAAGAGATAACATGCACAAAGAGGTTTCTATGGTGAAATTATTATTGAATTGATTTCATGTACCCAATGCACAGGGAAACCAAATAAAGCAAAATGTCAGAGTGTGGGGCAGGGAAAGGTTTATTGTGGGGCCAAGCAAGGAGAACAAGCAATTCATGTTCAAAAGCTCTGAATTTCCTGAATTTTTCCCAAACTTTTTTTGAGAAAAAAAATTTTTATAGGCAAAATTTGAGGTGAAGGCTGTAGTGTGTGTGGCTTTCTTCTGGTTGGTTGGTGGCGAGGTAGCAGGGGATGCTCCAGGAATCTTGCCCTCAACCTGAAGTTGCCACCTTCTGAAGACCCTGATGCTGGGAAAGATTGAGGGCAAGAAGGGAAATGGGCAACAGAGGATGAGATGATTAGATGCCATTACCAACTCAGTAGATATGTGTGTTAGTTGCTCAGTCATGTCTGACCCTTTGAGACCTCATGGACTATAGCCCTCCAGGCTTTCCATGGAATTCCCTGGCAAGAATACCAGAATGGGTTGCCATTTCTTTCTTTAGGGGATCTTTTTGACCCAGGAATTGAAGCCTGGTCTCCTGCATTGCAGATTCTTTACCATTTGAGTCACAGTGGACATGAGTTTGAGGAAACTCTGGGAGATAGTGAAGGACAGGGAAGCCTGGTGTGCTGTAGTTCATGGGGTCAGATACAACTTAGCAACTGAACTACAATGAACAACTTGGGTGAGAGCTTTTAGTTCTGCAGAAGAGCTAAAAAATATTGCTATTTATATTACTTCAGGGTGAATCAGGACCCTGCCCCAGGGCTACACTATTGTTTCTTAGTTCAGTCAGTTCAGTTCAGTCACTCAGTCCTGTCTGACTCTTTGAGAACCTATGGATTACAGCACGCCAGGCTTCCTGTCCATCACCAACTCCCGGAGCTTGCTCAAACTCACGTCCATTGAGTTGGTGATGCCATCCAACCATCTCATCCTCTGTCATCCCCTTCTTCTCCTGCCTTCAGTCTTTCCCAGAATCAAGATCTTTTCCATTGAGCCAGTTCTTCGCATCAGGTGGCCAAAGAATTAGAGTTTCAGCTTCAGCATCAGTTCTTCCAGTGCATATTCAGGACTGATTTCTCTTAGGATGGACTGGTTGGATCTCCTTACTGTCCAAGGGACTCTCAAGAGTCTTCTCCAACACCACAGTCAAAAGCATCAATTCTTCAGCACTCAGCTTTCTTTATAGTCTAACTCTCACATCCATACATGATTACTGGAAAAACCATGGCTTTTACTAGATGGACCTTTGTTGGCAAAGTAATGTCTCTGCTTTTTAGTATGCTGTCTGGGTTCGTCATGGCTCAGACAGTAAAGCATCTGCCTACAATGTGGGAGACCTGGGTTTGATCCCTGGGTTGGGAAGATCCTCTGGAGAAGGAAATGGCAACCCACTCCAGTACTCTTGCCTGGAAAATCCCATGGATGAGGAGCCTGGTAGGCTATAGTCCATGGGGTTGCAAAGAGTCAGACACGACTGAGCAACTAAACTTTCAACTTTACTTTCTAGGTTGGTCATAGCTATTCTTCCAAGGGGCAAGCATGTTTTAATTTTCATGGCTGCAATCACTATCTGCAGTGATATTAGAGCCCCCCAAAATAAAGTTTCTCACTGTTTCCATTGTTTCTGCATGTATTTGCCATGAAGTGATGGTACAGGATGCCATGATACTGATTTTTGAATGTTGAGTTTTAAGCGAACTTTTTCACTCTCCTCTTTCACTTTCATCAAAGGGTTCTTTAGTTCCTCTTTGCTTTCTGCCATAAGGGTAGTGTCATCTGCATATCTGAGGTTATTGATATTTCTCCTGGCAATCTTGATTCCAGCTTGTGCTTCATTCTGCCTGGCATTAAGCATGATGTACTCTGCATTTAAGTTACATAAGCAAGGTGACAGTATACAGCCTGTTGTACTCCTTTCCCAATTTGGAACTAGTCCATTTTTCATGTCTGGTTCTAACTGATACTTCTTGACCTGCATGCAGATTTCTCAGGAGGCAGGTCAGGTGGTCTGGTATTCCCATCTCTTTAAGAATTTTCCACAGTTTGTTGTGATCCACCCAGTCAAGGCTTTGGTGTAGTCAATAAAGCATAAGTAGATGTTTCTCTATCGGAGAAGGCAATGGCAAGCCACTCCAGTACTATTGCCTAGAAAATCCCATGGATGGAGGAGCCTGGTAGGCTGCGGTCCGTGGGGTCGCTAAGGGTCGGACACGACTGAGCGACTTCACTTTCACTTTTCACTTTCCACTTTCACACATTGGAGAAGGAAATGGCAACCCACTCCAGTGTTCTTGCCTGGAGAATCCCAGGGACGGGGGAGCCTGGTGGGCTTCCGTCTATGGGGTCACACAGAGTCGGACACGACTGAAGTGACCTAGCAGCAGCAGCAGCAGCAGCAGATGTTTCTCTGGAACTCTCTTGCTGTTTCGATGATCCAACGGATGTTGGCAATTTGATCTCTGGTTCCTCTGCCGTTTCTAAATCCAGCTTCAACATAGAGAAATTCGTGGTTCATGTACTGTTGAAGGCTGGCTTGGAGGATTTTGAGCATTACTTTGCTAGCGTGTGAGATGAGTGCAATTGTGCAGTAGTTTGAGCATTCTTTGGCATTGCCTTTCTTTGGGATTGGAATGAAAACTGACCTTTTCCAGGCCTGTGGCCGCTGCTGAGTTTTCCAAATTTGCTGGCATATTGAGTGCAGCACTTCCACAGCATCATCTTATAGGATTTGAAATAGCTCAACTGGAATTCCATCAACTCCACTAGCTTTGTTTGTAGAGATGCTTCCTAAGGTCAACTGGATTTCATATTCCAGAATGCCTGGCTCTAGGTGGGTGATCACACCATCGTGATTATCTGGGTCGTGAAGATCTTTTATATACAGTTCTTTTGTGTTTTCATGCCATCTCTTCTTAATGTCTTCTGCTTCTGTTAGGTCCATACCATTTCTGTCCTTTATTGAGCCCATCTCTGCATGAAATATTCCCTTGGTATCTCTAATTTTCTTTAAGAGATCACTAGTCTTTCCCATTCTGTTGTTTTCCTTTATTTCTTTGCATTGATCACTGAGGAAGGTTGTCATCTCTCCTTGCTATTCTTTGAAACTCTGCATTCAGATGGGTATATCTTTCATTTTCTCCTTTGCTTTTAGATTCTCTTCTTTTCTCAGCTATTTGTAAGGCCTCCTCAGACAACCATTTTGCCTTTTTGCATTTCTTTATCTTGGGGCTAGTCTTGATCACTGACTTCTGTACAATGTCATGAACCTCCGTCCATAGTTCTTTAGGCACTCTGTCTATCATATCTAATTCCTATTTTTCATTTCCACTGTATAATCATAAGGGATTTGATGTAGGTCATAGCTGAATGGTCTATTGGTTTTCCCTACTTTGTTCAATTTAAGTCTGAATTTGGCAAGAAGGAATTCATGATCTGACCCACAGTCAGCTCCTGATCTTGTTTTTGCTGACTCTATATAGCTTCTCCATCTTTGGCTAGAGAGAATATAATCAGTCTGATTTCTGTGTTGACCATCTGCTGATGTCCATGTGTAGCGTCGTCTCTTGTGTTGTTGGAAGAGGATGTCTGCTATGAGTAGTGCATTCTCTTGGCAAAACTCTGTTAGCCTTTTCCCTGGTTCATTTTGTCCTCCAAGGACAAACTTGCCTTGATTACTCCTCTCTTGTTTCTTGATTACTCCTCCCTTGTTTTTATTTTCCCTGCTTTCCCTCATTCATAGCTGTTTGAATCTGCCCTTTAGAACCCAGGGAAGGTCTGGGAGGCTAAATGAAGCCTATTTCCTACAGACAGGAAATAGGGAACACAGAAAGGATTTGTACTTAGGAACCATACAGGGTCCTGCTCAGTTTCAGTGTTCTCTATTCCTTTTTGGAAGAGAGAGGACACCAGAAGAGTACTCCCATGGTTTAGGCCTAAAGAAATGCAGATTTGATTGAGAGAGAAGTGGTGACTGGGCATCATAACCAGGATTCTTTCAGGACTTGTAAAAGAAGGAATCCTTCTGAACTGCCACAGGTTATCAGTTACTTATTTACTTTCTAAGCCCTATCAACCCTGAATATTCATTGGAAGGACGACATTGAAGCCGAAGCTCCAACACTTTGGCCACCTGATATGAACAGCTGACTCATTGGAAAAGACCCTCCTGCTGAGAAGGATTGAGGGCAGGGGGAGAAGGGGAGGACAGAGGATGAGATGGTTGGATGGCATCATCAACTCAATAGACTTGAGTTTGAGCAAACTCCAGGAGATTGTGAAGGGCAGGGGAGCCAAGTGTGCGGCAGTCCTTTGGTTCACAAAGAGTTGGAGATGCCTTAGCAACTGAACAACAACAAGCCCTATTTTATTCAGGCACTGTGAGAAGTGTACCTTGAGGTCAAATGCTGCATTTTTGAGAGCCATAGACCTTACCTTAATTCTTACGGATATTAACTTGACAAGATAAGCAGCTTTAACTTCCTGTCTCAGAATGATTTTCAGTAGCCATTCTTTCCCTTCAGAAGATCTTTACTTTCTTGCTATAAAAATAGAAATTTTGTTCCACATTTTATTTGCTGTAGTTCTCTTAAGAGTAATTTAATCTCTTATTTTTCCTTAAGATTTAAATAAATTAAAATATATGTTCACTGCTCTACATTCTAGTCTGAAGAACTCAAGAAATGTTTATTGAAAACACTGACCATCCCATCTCAAATAGAAATATTGATCCAGTAAATTACTATGAAAAGACATAACGTTTGTTCAGTATATAATACTTAAATTGCTCTGAAATATATCGTTTGAATCCGTATACTGGCATAAATGTTAATATTATGAAACTTATGATTAATTTTTTTTTCTTCTCTGCTGTCCCTGACATCTCAATGAAACTACAACAGAAACTATTAAAGTCCCAGAAGTTGTCCATAATGATTCGTTAGAGCTTAGTCACTTTATAAATTGTTAAACTTTTCTTTTGCCTTTTAAAATTTTTAGGTTGATGGTATTCCTAGGTCATGAGAAGAACTGAAAATAGTTTTTATTTATCGTTAATCACACAGCTGTTATTATTAACCAATGATCACATCCTCATTTAAAAAAACAAAAAAGAGAAAAAGCTCAATTTTCTCTTTTTAAATCAGAACAACTGGACTTCCCAAAGTTTTTCAGCCAGACTTTTTAATTTGTTCTTAGGTGCTCAGAAAAGAACACACCCGACTTTACTCATCAAAGGTTTTTTAACTGCCAGAGAGAGCTGAACTTGTTTTAAGATGACTGTCATGAGTTTGGCCACATAGATAAGGGAACACATAAGAGTAATTTTGAGAATTTTTATTTTAGCACAGTATTTTATTTTACCACACAGTATTTATTTTACCACTGATTTCCCAGGTTATTATGTTAGTCACTTAAAGCTTTTAGCCTCTGTTTTCTAACATTTCTACAGATCAGAAATGCTCAAGTTTATTTTTTTTAAAAAACATCTGTGATATGTTATAAACTATTTTGAGATCTTTGGGAAAAAAGCATTCACCCATGCTATAATGAATGGGACCAATAATTTGTTAGTTAAGAATCTTTCGCTTTCAGGCAAAGGTCTACTGAGGAGGAAAAGGAATGTACTAGAAACTTACATGGGAATTTAATGATGTCCAAGGATAAACTGAATAATAAACAAGTCTTGGGGTGGTCAAGAATGCAGTCTGACCTCTGGAACAAGTAGAAGAGGGACACAGAAACCCTTAGGGTGTTATCTTCATTTCACTTCCCAGTTCACTGTGTTTTGGCTTCATTTTTTTTTGAGTAACACTTCTTTTTTTCCCCCACACAATAGTGCGACCACTGAGAATTCTCAAATTTTCTATCCTAATTTCCATCTGTGGAGTGAGTCTTCAGTTCAGTTCATTTCAGTTCAGTCGCTCAGTTGTGTCCGACTCTCCACGACCCCATGAATCAGAGCACGCCAGGCCTCCCTGTCCATCACCAACTCCCGGAGTTCACTCAAACTCATGTCCACAGAGTCGGTGATGCCATCCAGCCATCTCATTCTCTGTTGTCCCCTTCTCCTCCTGCCCCCAACCTTTCCCAGCATCAGAGTCTTTTCCAGTGAGTCAACTCTTTGCATGAGGGGGCCAAAGTATTGCAGTTTCAGCTTTAGGAGTGAGTCTTGGTGGTGGTTTAAGTCACTAAGTCATGTACAACTCTTGTGACTCCATGGACTTCTGCCTGCCAGACTCCCCTGTCCGTGTTATTCTCTAGGCAAGAATATTGGAGTGGGTTGCCATTTCCTTCTCCAGGGGATCTACCTGGCCCAGGGATCAAACCTACATTCTCATGCATTGCAGTCTCCTGCCTTGCAGATGAATTCTTTACTGACTGACCCACCAGGGAACCAGATCCAAAATTCCGGGCAGAAAATTTCTGATGTATTGTGTTTGGTTCCACCCTGGTGCCAATTCACTATGGTAAGGGAATGGTTAGAGGAACTGACATTGCAGTTCCCTGAATAACCGTATTGTTTAGGAGTAAGGCTGCTGTAGAACCTCCAGATAGAGGCTGTGCAAAAATACCATGTGTGGCAATGCCAAAATTAATGATTTGCATATGTTACTTGAAGTTTTCTTAAAAAATTACCAGTAATTGTATGTGTATGAATTATCCTAGCGGCACATGTTTTGTTTTTCATAGTGTAAGGCAGTTTTGTGGTACTTCAGATCTAGAAAGTGGATAGGAATAGATTTTTATTTTACAATGATTATAAGGTATTGACATCAATTTATGCACACACACGTGCATGGACACACACAAGAACTACAACATTAAAGTCATACCTTAAATAGCATTAAAAATGTATGAATGGGGAAAAAGAATGCATCATGAAAAATTAAACTTTGTCTTTTATCAATACACTTAGAAAGTCTACAACATGAAAAAAGGGTTGCAGGCAGGGGGTTCTTGGAATAGAGTTACAAAGCAGCTCTGTTGGCTCCTAGTTTCTGGCCTGGGCTCTGAAGTGGGTGAGACTTTGTATGTTGCTTAGCAATGTGTGTTTTTTCTTTAAATGGATCTCGCCTCATGAATCATGAATTGTTAGTTTACAACAGTAAGGTGTTCTTGCAAGCCTGCCAAAACAGTAACAAAACCCAGGCCCATTTTTGTATCAGAAGGATTTTAAGAACAGAATTTTAGCTTCTCAGTTTTATTGTGGAACTTGAAATACTATCTACTGATCATTTTGTTACTATAATCATCCCCTCACTGTACTTTTTTTTTTTTTAATGAAGATCTTTGTGATTCCAGTTGAAAGCAAACAACAGTGCTGATTAATTCTACTACTTAGCAACTCATTTGGGGTTTATTGTGTGAGGTGGGAAGAAGCAAAGAGGTGCTCCCTGGTTTAGTTACTGAGTCCTTCCTTCCTGAAATGGATTGTAAATCTGGAAGTGTGAGTACTCAAGAAGATAGTCTTGAGTGCTTTGTAAAAAATCTCATTCATCCTATTCAACAAGTTTTGAATCTCTCAGAAGAGTGTTCTGTTTGATTGAAAAAAAAAAAAGATGAAAAAAAGTCAAACAATAAGCACTTCTGTTTTCCCCCACTCTAAAAGTGAGAATCTTTTTTTTTTTAATCCTTTCATCCAGATGGGATAAAAGACTAATATCTTCTACCATAAACACCAGCTTCTTTTTCAATACTAATGGGATGATTTCCGACAACCAGCCTCCCTCTTCTGTTTCTATACCCTCATTTGTTCCCACCTTTGCAAACTAATAAATGCAAAAATTGTATTTTCCAATTTTATTTTATGTGGTGAGATCCCCTCCAAAGAACTTTCTTGGTTTTATCATTTTCAATACAAAGTACTTTAATAGTTTTCTTTACCAGTTAATGTACTAAAAGTACAGTAAATTTTGTTTAACAGTGACAAGTGGGGAAAAATAAACTTACTGGATTACCTGAATATTGGTTTAAAACGATCTGGGAGTGAATGAATGTGTGTATATGAGCAACTGGAAGCTGATGTGGGAAGGGCAGTGTGGACTTCTGAGAGGCAGAGGGGCCATTGAGGCAGAAAGGTAGGTTATCTCTCCTGGGCACAGACAGTCTCTTCCAAATACCAACACTAGAGTTTATCAGTTTCCCTAGAGTTGAAGATGATTTATACTAAGAACAGCCATCTCATCTCTGTCTTCATCTGGTTCAGATACATACACACTGTGGCTTCCTGTCCTATGCTGTTTATAGACTGAATGTGCTACTTCAGTGCTAGTTGGCTGCTCTTTTCATGGCTCAGTCTGCCATTTCCATAAAATCCTGACCACAAGTGGCAAATACGAAAGTGTCTCTGCTTTCTTCTAAGCAATACATAATTCTGCTTGTACTTTCTGTTGTAATTACCACAGATCACTCTGTGGTGTTGTTTTATATTCTTGACCAGCCTTCTCCATGCAACTCTCTCAGTAGGCATGTGCAGGGTCTCACTCACCAAAGCAAGACTTACATAGTGTAGGGTCTTCTATTTGCGTGCTTGCTTAGTCCCTCAGTTGTGTCCGACTGTTTTTGTGACCCTATGGACTGTAGCCTTCCAGGCTCCTCTGTTCATGTGATTCTCCAGGTAAGAATACTGGAGTGGGTTGCCATTTCCTTCTCCAGTGGATCTTCTCAACCCAGGGCTTGAACCTGAGTCTCCAGCATCTCTTGCATTGGAAGGCAGACTCTTTACCACTGAGCCACCTGGGAAGCCCCAGGGTCTTGGATTTCTTAGGTGGTAATTAAACAGTATTGATTTAAAACCACAATTGATTCACAGATCAAAGAAGGAAAAAAAAATAATACATTTTAGCTTTTTACTAGGAAGAGTTTCGGGCAAATTTGTGCAGATTTAAGCTTTGTATTTATGTTAATGATTACTTTCACTCTGCAGGAAAAAGATCATCCTCAGAATTCCAGCCTCATTGATTGAGACAGTTTATATTTTTATCTTTCTATTTGATTTCATCATTTAGGATGACTATTTTTCTCTGTAGACTTTATAGCCAAATAAATCAAAGCCCTTTCCTTTTTCAGGGAGAATGAACAGTGATATTTTAAATAATAGGCAAAGTAGACTGAGTATGCATGAATAGTGTTTGGAAATGTATTGGCATAAACTCATGACAAAATAGATCTTATACATACATGTTCAGTGTATGATCATTCCTTTGCTGTATTAATTGGGCTTCTTTACTAAGCATCTACTGTACTGAAGCCAACCTCCTGGGTTACCACAAGAGGAAGGGGGCCATTCTCTGGTGGGCTAGTGGTTAGGATTCTGGGCTCTCAGTGCTGTTCAGTTGCTTGTGGGGGAATTGAGATCCAGAATGCCATGTGGTGCACCCAAGGGAATTTGGAAAAGAATATATACGTATATGTATATGTATAACTGAATCACTGCTGTATACCAGAAACTAACACAGCATTGTCAATCAATTGTACTTCAGTTAAAAAAAATAAGGATATGAAAAGTGAACAATGTAGGCAAAAAGGTGGTTTGATGAAAAGGTCACAGTATTTAAAATTTGGCACAAGCTGTGATGCGTCAGGTTAGTTACCTGATGCTGCTTTTTAGTAGGGTTCTGGTAACAAGGAGGAGACAGGCTGGTTCCCAAGAAACAGGTTTGCAAGACCTGGGAGCTGCAGACGTGTGCTTGTAGTACATCCTTTAGGACATGCAGAAAAAGTGTAATGACTGTGGTTTTTGGTTCAAGCCACATTTGTTCCTAACAGAAAAAACTTGGTTTGGAATGTTTGGAATTTTGAGGAGGGAGAGTTTGAAGGAACTATAACTATCTTAAGAAAGTGGCACCTAATCAGTTTTAAATGGTCGTTACTTTATAATAAATAGAATTCATTCAATGTAGTATTGGTAAAATTCATTTTAATTATTTTTTTTCTGACAAGATACAGTGTCTTCTGGAATGTTGGCATCTATCTTGTGTGTGTGTTTTTCAATGAAAACCTTAGTTAAAAAGCACACTTACTTGCACCTGATCTCATTTTACTTCTGTTTTCATCCCCAGGATATGGGTAGAAAGTAATGTAGTACATTACCCGAACTGAGAAAGAGTGGGAGAGGAGTTGCTCGGCATGTCTCTGGGAATTAGAGATGAAAAAGCCATGTTCTTTTTGGCTTTTTCACCCCTTAGGTCAATGAGATTTACTGTGGAATGCAGTTTGTTCCGCAGGGAGGAAAGGTGAACTCTGACTTCATGACACTATTATGAGGAATGAGAAAATTAAGGAAGAGGGACTGGGTGACGAAAATACTGCTATGATAAAAAAAAATTCAGTGTTGTTGCCTAATTGTTAAATATTTGATTGTTAAGTGAAGAAATGAAGTTGGAGTGATTTATAATAGTGATAAGTCCAGAAACAACATCTAATGGTATACCCACAAATTAGTTTTCTTGTATTACAGTGATCTGTGCCTATTAGCATTATTAAATGACTCCCATGCTTTCCATTATAATATTATTGTTTTTTGAGTTTGCATTATTAACATTATGTGTTTTCTATGTATAAACAGTATATAAACTTCTCTTTGGAGGTGCTGATATTTAATAGCCTATCTTGTGTGAGGTTCAGGGAGAACTGTTATACATAGAGCAATTTAGAAATTAGGGTTAACCCTTTATTATCCTCCTATATAAGACCTTTGAAATGGCTCATATTATCTTGAAATGTTAACTCCTAGGCTCTTTTCGGAGAAGGCAATGCCAACCCACTCCAGTACTCTTGCCTGGAAAATCCCATGGATGGAGGAGCCTGGTAGGCTGCAGTCCATGGGGTCACAAAGAGTCGGACACGACTGAGCGACTTCACTTTCACGCATTGAAGAAGGAAATGGCAACCCACTCCAGCATTCTTGCCTGGAGAATCCCAGGGATGGGGGAGCTTGTGGGCTGCCGTCTATGGGGTCTCACAGAGTCAGACATGACTGCCGCGACTTAGCAGCAGCAGCAGCAGGCTCTCTTACCTCTCACACCTGCCACATCTTTAATCTTGGACCACTTGTTAAACCTAATTAGTTTGTTTTCTGGAAATATAAACATTAACCCAAGGGGGGAAAAGTAGAATTACTTTTTCATTGCATATCAGAGCATATACAAAAATAAGAGGAAAATATAAAATTTAAATGAAATTTTCTGCTTCACAGGATTTATATCCATATATGACATAAGTAAATATGTGATTTGTCCTTAGTAAATATCTATTGAATGATGAGAACATTCTCATTTGTTTTAAAATTTTAAAAATTAGCTTAGAGAGTGAAAAGAATAAATATATAAGATATAGGAGTTCATACTAAGGAATTTGAAAAATAGAAAGCTTGTAACCCCACTAGTCTGAAAGAAATATTACAATTTTGGGGGAACCTGTCCTTTCCATTTTTTTTACATGCATGTCTTTATGCATGCATAGTAGGTATGTTTTTTGTGTATCCATGCATCCTCCTTGCCTTTTAATTCTAAAGGAAAGCCAAGCTATATTGAATCTGTTAATTGAAAAATAATGCCTATAAATTTATAGTTTTATTTTCCCCAATCACTTGCAAAAAAGAAACATCTGTATACCACTGTAGTAATGGTGCTGCTGCTGCTGCTGCTGCTAAGTCGCTTCAGTCGTGTCCGACTCTGTGCGACCCCATAGACGGCAGCCCACCAGGCTCCCCCGTCCCTGGGATTCTCCAGGCAAGAATACTGGAGTGGGTTGCCATTTCATTCTCCAAGGCATGAAAGTGAAAAGTGAAAGTGAAGTCGTTCAGTTGTGTCCGACTCTTAGCGACCCCATGGACTGCAGCCCACCAGGCTCCTCCGTCCCTGGGATTTTCCAGGCAAGAGTACTGGAGTGGGGTGCCATTTCCTTCTCCAGTAGTAATGGTAGATCTGGTTTTAAACCTAGTTTGGTTCAGACCTTTACCACTGTCACCCAGGCTATTGCAATCACTTCCTCACATCTTATCTCTCTCCTTTGTGGGTGGCCCTCTACAATCTGTCCATTGCACTACTGCTAACCTGGTCTTTCTAAAAAAATTTCACTGGTATCCCTCACCTGTAAGGTAGGTCTTGGGATACTTGGCATGACATACAAAGCCAGTCGTTACTGAGCACTGTTTACTTCTCCAGCTATTCTCTTAGGATTCTTCTTTAAACCCGATACTCCCCGAAAACAAAGTTAATCCAATTTTAGTCATCCTTGTTTTTGTCCCTGCTGTTTTCTTTGTGTGGTGGTCTTCATTCTATCTTCAAAACTTAGTTTGTATGTCAGATTTTCTGGGAAGTCTTTGTTAACTCCCTTCCTGGGTATAGTGTTTATTAATCACTTCTCCACTTGCTATACATACTGTGTGTTTCTCATACTGTAATTGCTTACTTATATTTCTCCAGATCCCTTTATGGCAGCCACTTGTTTGCCTCTGTATGTCCATTATCTAGTGCAGTATTGGTACTGCTGGTACTGAAATCAGTGTTTTTTGATTTTATTTACTGGTGACTGGATTCATTGAGCTCTGATATCACCTAAGACATTATCAAATCCAAATATTTAATTCCAGTCATCACAGACTTAACATAGTCAAGCTTTTAAAAAATCGCATATAATAATAAAGTTTTTCATTTTATATTTTTAATTATTTTCAACGGTTTTTATTAAAGCCTTTCTATGTTTCTTATACCTAGCTATATTCACACAGTCTACTGTGATTGAGGGAATAAAGTCGAGTCTCTTATAGGTGGAGACTTAATGTTATTGTAATTGTAACAATTGTTGGATTTTGCTTCATTTTTTTCATGTTATTTTCTACAAGGCTCTCCTGCTGCCTCTTAGGTTCAGGTGCAACTCCTTAGCTCAAGTCTGTTCTCTCAGAAGAGAAGGGGACTTGACAACTGGAAATTATCCTCAAGAGTCATCGCTGCCAAAGTGGTTTGGGAGAGTGATTTGTGAAAAGAATGTGGTTTTTTTTTTCCCCCTTCACTACTATACATCTCAAATGGAGCCATTTTTTACTACTGAAATATGAATGCATTTGTTTGTGTTTATTAAAATAGTAAACCATGATTTATTAAAAGTAAAAACTTTTTTAATTGTGGTAATTGTCTTGTGCCTTTGGGCATTAAACACAATTTTTGTATGATGCGTCATCCAGGTTTTTCTCAAGATTGAAAAGAAAAATTCTTAGAGAAAAATCTCCTTTCCTTTTATTTTTCACATAGCAGCGTTGGCATTGGAGAATTCGAAGGTTGTTGAGATTTGGAAGATGACATGCAGAGAATAGCTCTTCCAGGTTATGCTGACTCTTGAATCATGTGAGCAAGTGAGCATAAGTTAAATAAATGTTATCAAAGAAAAAGCAAGATTACCTGCTTTAGTAACACCTAAGCCCGACTGTGTGCTTATGAACAGTTCCTGCGGTTTCCTTATTCTGCTTTTGTTTTTCACATGGATTGAAGGATATACAAGCTTTTGAATGAAAGAGAAACAGGTTTTAATTTACCAATTAGTAGTTATATGACCTTGGCCAAATTGAATTGTTCTGTATCTGTTTTCTGAACTAAGAAAATTGAAGAAAAAAAAGAAAAGAAAAATGGCTAAAAGTTAATAGGTCCCTAAAAGAAGCAGAAACCACAGTAACTGAGATTCTAATGCCCTTGGGTCACTACTTGGGGAAAAAAAGAAACTGGTTCCATTCAGTTTTCTCTTCTAAAAAAGAGAACATTTTCATTGAGTCTATTTTTAAATATTAAATGACATTAAATATTCATATTAAATGAAAAAAATGGAAGTTAATGTTTGTAAATATTAAATTAAATAATATAAAATTAAAAACCTGTAAATTTTAGAGTAGTGCTGCTTACAGGATTTGACACATAATATGGGAATTTACAAAAAATACTTAGGTTTCTTTCTTTTTGCAAAATGTGATTCTTTTTAGAGCAGTTTTGTTTTTCATTTTCTAAGCCATGTTTAGAAATGCTTGCGGATGACTTTATTACATTAGGTCAGCTGGACAGAGCAATGAAGAACTACTCTCTAGAAAAGGAAGTTTTGAAAATAAGTTGTAGCAAAGCAAAGCAATCCAACTTCTCTTTTGATTCATTTTTTTAAATTAGGTGAATGATATACAATATTGCTATCTAAAAAATCTTTGACTCTGAGGAAATTTCATGTGTGCACACTAGCTAAGAAAAAAAAATTGGAAAATTAAATAGGCTGATGAAGGCAAACTGAATAATAAACATTGCAGGATGGTGTGTAATAGAGAAAAAAGAATTGTTTCACAAGGAGAAAGGGGACCTAGGATAGAGACTCTCTTTTATCATTTACTGAGTCTGGGAAAGTCAATTAACCTTAGAGAGTCCCCAGTGTAAAAGGAAGCTGAGCGACCTTTCCTAGAGATAGGGGTCTGATTCAATTAAAATATTGATACCCTTTTCTTTCTTATATTTATATACTTGGAGAAAATGGAGTGTTTTTCTGTGAGCTTTCATTTTTTTTATAATATTACAAATATATTTAGTACAGATAGGCTTGTTCCTTAGAATTTGGGAAGTATCAGATAGAATGTTTTTCTCCACGTGCAATTTCTTTTAAAGGCTGAATGGATCTAGTTTCTTTTTTTTCCCAAGTTAAGATCCATGGGTCACCAGAATCTCAGTACTGTAGTTTCTGCTTCCTTTAAGGATCTATTAACTTTTATTAGTCTTTTTATTTTATTTTATTTTTTTGGATTGTGGTTTTAAGGTCAGTTCAATAGCATAGGAAGGGAAAATTAAGAAATAAACAGTTTGAATATGAAAAAGTCAACAGAAATGAAGCTTTGTTTTGGAAAGTTGGTTCAGTAGGGCAGTCCTCATACAGTGATCATTAAAGGCTCAGCTTCAGCTGTATCCACCTATAGACGTCCTACCTTCACTAAATTGTAGTCTAGGTTAAACAAAAAGTAACCTATGCTTGCTGCTGCTAAGTCACTTCAGTCGTGTCCGACTCTGTGTGACCCCATAGACGGCAGCCCACCAGGCTCCTCTGTCCCTGGGATTCTCCAGGCAAGAACACTGGAGTGGGTTATGATCCATAAAGCCTTTTCCAATTCTGAAGTCTAATGGTTACGTTACACACAATAGGGTGTAGTCTTTGGGAAGATGAAATTCCTCAAATGTGTCATATCATTCCATCTGAATTGTCAAGTGAGTTCAAAGCCATCTTGATGTAATACCGTTGATACCACAGAGGTCCTGTCTTGAGATGAAGGGTGTGAAAATATCCAAGCATATGCTGAAGCCAACTGTCCTGAGACTCTAGAGGACATTCCTGTATGGGGTGGAGAATTGTGCTCAGTGGTCTTGAGGGTCTTTTGCAACTCCACAGATGCTCAAATTTTTTCATTTTAAATAAATGAACATTTAAAGTGGATCCCTGCATTTTCCTAGAAAACTAGTGTGAAGTTCATTGAGCTAAGGGGTGAATTAATGTTCTTTTAATACACTGATCTGAGCAGCACTCCATGCTGATAGACACTTGGCAGATAACCGTGATATTTGGTTTGTCTGTCTTTATGGGATTACTTTGAGCTCTGTTAGGAGTCAGGTTAGGACGTCACTGGCTTGTCCTGCTTCAGTGGTATGTAGGCGGGATTAAATACAGTCACCATCCTCAAATAGTTGGTTCTAGTAAATTAAATGCCCTCTACTACTGAGGAAATACATGGGTTGTAGATGCCGAAATAAACTGGGTTAAAAATATTTATTACACAAAAGAGATGCTAACTGAAAGAGGCATGTATCCTTGCTCTCCCAACAATTTCTCACTTGTAAATGGCATCTCTGAAGGGACTTCCAAATTCCTGGTGCTGGCATGGAGAGTAGACAGCTGAGTCACAGCTGCTAAAATCAGACGATGTCTCCGTCCCCAGCTCCAAGGGAAGAAGTCAAGAAAGAGATGAAAGAGAACTTGTGCCAATATCTTACTTAAAATTCACTGGTTTGAGAAGTCTGTGTGATTCTTAGGC
Organism: Moschus berezovskii; assembly: GCF_049115385.1. Lineage (NCBI taxonomy): Eukaryota > Metazoa > Chordata > Mammalia > Artiodactyla > Moschidae > Moschus > Moschus berezovskii. The sequence continues at coordinate 73,597,484 of NC_142469.1, read as the reverse complement.
TGAGAGGAAGCCATTACTTGACTAAACGGGAGTGTTTGGAGCATGAAATCTGCTTTCCTAAGGGACTTCTTGTAGTTGGTCATAGTTTGTGCAAAACTGTATCTCATTTCTCCAGAGATCTTTCCTGTGTTTGTAGGAATGCCTGTGGTAGCTGGCCCGTGGGTTATGGCTGCTTGTTTAGTTTGCATTTTCACTTGGTAATACCTTGCTTGCTTGTTGGCTTTTCTCCTCAAGTTGAATGCCACTCTTCCCTTTGAAAGCTTATTTCCATCCCTTTGAGGAAAGCTCAGAAATGCCAACTTTGCTTGCATTTGGATCCTGGATTGGTGCGTTACTAGCAATGTGACCTTGAACAAATTGCCTAAGCTCAGATAAACTAAGCTTACGTTAATTTCTTCATCTTTAAAATGGAAGTAAATTTTTTTTTTTAGTTGCTCTGTTGTGTCCGACTCTTTGCAACCCCATGGTCTGTCCAATGGAATTCTCTAGGCAAGAATAAAATGGAAGCAATGTTAGTATCCACTCTTTTCAGGTTACTATGAGGATTAAATGAATTACTTCATGTAAAGCGTTGAGAACAGTACCTCACCCACAGTAAACACTCAGCCATTGTTAGCTGGAATTAGTGTATTGCTGTTGCTCCAGTTTTCATCTCTGCTATAGTAATGACCGCCGAAGAATTGATGCTTTTGAACTGTGGTGCTGGAGAAGACTCTTGAGGGTCCCTTGGACTGCAAGGAGATCCAACCAGTCCATTCTAAAGGAGATCAATCCTGGGTGTTCATTGGAAGGACTGATGCTAAAGCTGAAACTGCAATACTTTGGCCACCTCATGCGACGAGTTGACTCACTGGAAAAGACTCTGATGCTGGGAAAGGTTGGGGGCAGGAGGAGACGGGGATGACAGAGAATGAGATGGCTGGATGGCATCTCCGACTCGATGGAGGTGGGTTTGAGTGAACTCCGGGAGTTGGTGATAGACAGGGAGGCCTGGCGTGCTGTGATTCATGGGGTTGCAAAGTGTCGGTCACGACTGAGCGACTGAACTGAACTGATAGTCATATTTCTTTCTTTTACTGCTTCTGACACTTTTATACTTCTGTTGCTGCTACTCTTACCCTCTACGTAAAGAATATCCCCTTTTGAAAATAACATTGAGGATGAGTACAGGTAGATACTAATCTACCAAAAAAGTTAACACTCTAGCTAGAGGAAGAGCAGTAACAAATCAACATCTGTTCACCATCGCCATTATAAATATTGTTTTATAAATTCCCGTGAGTTTAAATAATTATACATACACTTACACACAAAGGAGAACAAATGTAGCATTATATAGACATTATGAATGTAGGCTTTGGCTTCCTTGGTGGCTCAGTTGGTATAGAATCTGCCTGTAACGCAAGAGACCCTGATTCGATCCCTCAGTCAGGAAGAGCCCCTGGAGAAGGAAATGGCAACCCACTCCAGTATTCTTGTCTGGGAAATCCCACAGACAGAGGAGCCTCGAGGGCTCCAGTCTATAGTCCATGGGGTGAAAGAGTTGGACACAACTTAGATGGCATCACCAACTCAACGGACATGAATTTGAGCAAACTCTGGGAGATAGTGAGGAACAGGGAATCCTGGCGTGTTGCAGTCCATGGGGTCAGAAAGAGTCAGACACAACTGAGCGACTGAACAACAATGATACTTTGAAGCCCTGGTACCATGAATCGTAACGTTATTTTATTTACAGCATTAGCAAAATGGTCGGGTACCGTAAATTTTAAGAAACTAGTAACTATCCTAAATCTTAGCAATATGTAATAAGAAAATATAATATGGGAAAACTTAGAAAGAAGCATACACCAAAATGTTTGCACTGATTCTTTCTGGTTGGTAGGAATATGTGTGAATTTTTAATTAAAAAGAAAACAAAAAACAAAAAGCTGATGTGTATTAGTACTTACTGTGTTTTGTGAAGGCTTTCCTGGTGGCTCAACGGTAAAGAATCCACCTGCAATGCAGGAGACACAGGTTCTATCCCTGGCTGGAAGAACCCTTCAAGGAGGGCATGGCAACCCACTCCAGTATTCTTGCCTGGAGAGTCCCATGGACAGAGTAGCCTGGCGGGCTACAGTCCCCCGGGTCACAAAGTCAGACATGACTGTAGTGACTTAACATGCATGCACGCATGTGCTGTGAACTGTGTTAAATATTTTATTTCATGTTAAAAATAACTGTTGGCTTTACACTTTGTTTGTATTCTTATCAAATATTTTCATTAATCCCTTCTGAGATCCATAAAGCCTTTCTGAATTTGTGAATTCTAATGCATCTAAAGATTGCAATTGCAAAAATGCATATCAAATTGTGCATGTAGTAATTTCCTGTTACTTATATCTGCTTGAAGCTATCAATATGTAGAGAATAGTTTTGATCATAGGATTGAAATAAAGCTGCTCTCAATTTTGGAGTGGAAACTTGAACAGTCTCCTCCTTTCTCTGTAAGAAAATACATGTTTATATATTCTGGTGTATAATGTATACAATCATGTTGACTGGTTTAGGTCTGACTTTTCTCCATGGTAACGTTGAGCTTTGAGGGGAAAAAAGATATGCCTGACATCCTGGGTCCTTAGAGAGATTTACTTTGTGTCTTAAATGTTTGAGAAGAGGAGTGTGTTCATTGGTTTTCTTTGGAGGCTGTGGTTGTTATTGTGATTATAAATTTAAGTCTGGGAAGAAAGTTTTACCACTGAAGGCTCAGCCAAGTTAGTGATTGGGCAGGAAGTCAGCTCTCCTGCCTTCAGTTACTTACTCTGCAGTTCCCTTCCCCTGTGACTTCTACATCAGTGTTTTATAGTACTATAAAATTTTATTCTTTGACTCACACAATTCTCACTTCACCCTTGGAGGTGCAATTAATGCCATTGGGTCAGATTCAATAGTCTTTCACTCATTGAGCTTTTGTGGTCTTTAAAGAAATCAAAGATAATCCAGTTCAAGACTGCATTTTGTAGACATTTCTGCAGCCTGGGGCAAGGCCACATGCCAAGTCACTAGCTTTTAATGACTTTTAATGTTTTGGTAGAAATAATGTTTCTTGAAAATATGGCTGTGTTATAGCCAATATCTCCACAGCATAAACAAGTGTTTTGTTCTGTGTTTACAAGATGCTTCAAATACATGAAAAGCACATTGCAATATGCAACCTAGCCAATCCCTTTTATGGACTAATGAAAGGAGGTTAAGGATGGGATGGAGACTCTTATAAATGGATTGTGCTCATCTTGTGGGGGGATACTTGGTTGTAGATATGATCACAGCAAGGAGAAGGTTCCTAGTCTCATACATTTCCCTTTAGATTTGCAGTTAACAGGTTAGAGGTTAAAACCTGTTGATCAAGAATCTGAATGCTTCTTACTTGTGTTAAAACCTCCTGTGTGTATATCTGGGCAATTCTTACAGCGATACAACCTCATATGATACATGGTATCATGAATGGTTGGCCACTTGATATGACTTTGCCACTTAGATTGAGTAGGATACAGATTCCACTATTACATCCATCTAGGCCTCACGTTAGTGGTCTCTGTTTCCTGCACCCCCAGCTCTTCCTTTGGACTTTCAAGCTCTTAGTCTTTAGTACAGCTCCCCCACTTCCACTGCTCCCCCAAGTTGCTTCTGTTTCTTCCCTAAGAGATGGTTTCATTCCTCTTAAGTCTCTGTCACACAGTTTCTGTAGCCCAACTGCCCTTCTCCCTGTTACAATTCACTCTATGGAGCATTTCCTGAAAGAACTGTAGTCAAATACACCTACTTGGAGTATCAGCCGATTGCTTGCTCTAAACCATGATTGTCATGGCTTGGTTCCTCCAGCTCTACTTCCTCCATGCATGGTTTAATACATGTTAACATCTAACTTGTAAACTAAAATTAAATACAAAATTGAGAGATAAAAGCAGCGGTTTGAAAGGTGCTTGAAGTTGGAAGATATTTTCCTATTTCTTCTAATAAGGTTATCATGTGATTTCACTAGTTGATTGAATTATATTCCACTAGTTAAAAATGCTGTTTCTAGAAATAGATTTTATTTTACTAATATCAGATTATTAGAAGAATATAATGTTAAAAGTAGTAGCCAGATAGTTATAATCCAAGCATTTCATATGGAAATACCTATATGTCTCCATTCTCTCCATTCTCTGACAAAGTTACAAAGTTATCAACCCATCCTTTGAAGATAAAGTAGCATCAAAAATGCTTTTGACATGTTTAGCTCTCTATTATGTTGTAACCTGTTTTGCATTCTGGTTGTACCTTCAGGTGAGGCCTGAACTTACTAAAGTGATAAGTGGAAAGGAACTATGTTTTATTATTAGATGTCAGGAGAATACTAGGAAGTTATACTCAAAGCTATTCTTTTAGATAATTTTATTTTAGACTGACTTACAGTGCTATTGCAGCAATCAATCTTATCCTGAATGGTTTATCATAAACTGTTGCTTCAGATAAGCAGTTTTTCTTTGTTTTCCCAGTCTGGATAAATAGCCAGTTGAAAGAACTGGTGGCTATGGCAGGATACTTTTATATCCTTCATTGCCTAAGACCCCAGTTCTTCTTTCCATTTGTGCACTGATTCAACAGTTTTTTTTACCTCTATCTTTTCATCTTTTTATTGTCTTAACATTTGCCAAATAATTGCTAGATTCTGTATTGCCTTTTAAAATATATTTTGTCTTTATCTTCATAAGTTGATAGTGTTGAACACTTATGATTATGATGTGAATTAAGTAATAAAACACCTTACTAGTGCTCATTAAACTGTGGAACATTCTGAAAGAGATGGGAATACCAGACCACCTGACCTGCCTCTTGAGAAACCTGTATGCAGGTCAGGAAGCAACAGTTAGAACTGGACAAGGAACAACAGACTGGTTCCAAATAGGAAAAGGAGTGCGTCAAGGTTGTATATTGTCACCCTGCTTATTTAACTTCTATGCAGAGTACATCATGAGGAACACTGGGCTGGAAGAAGCACCAGCTGGAATCAAGATTGCTGGGAGAAATATCAATAACCTCAGATATGCAGATGACACCACCCTTATGGCAGAAAGTGAAGAGGAACTCAAAAGCCTCTTGATGAAAGTGAAAGAGGAGAGTGAAAAGGTTGGCTTGAAGCTCAACATTCAGAAAATAAAGATCTTGGCATCTGGTCCCATCACTTCATGGCAAATAGATGGGGAAACAGTGGAAAAAGTGTCAGACTTTATTTTGGGGGGCTCCAAAATCACTGTGGATGCTGATTGCAGCCATGAAATTAAAAGACGCTTACTCCTTGGAAGGAAAGTTATGACCAACCTAGATAGCATATTAAAAAGCAGAGGCATTACTTTGCCAACCAAGGTCCATCTAGTTAAGGCTATGGTTTTTCCCGTGGTCATGTATGGATGTGAGAGTTGGACTGTGAAGAAAGCTGAGCGTCGAAGAATTGATGCTTTTGAACTGTGGTGTTGGAGAAGACTCTTGAGAGTCCCTTGGCCTGCAAGGAGATCCAACCAGTCCATTCTAGAGGAGATCAGTTCTGGGTGTTCATTGGAAGGACTGATGCTGAAACTGAAGCTCCAATACTTTGGCCACCTCATGCGACGAGTTGACTCACTGGAAAAGACTCTGATGCTGGGAGGGATTGGGGGCGGGAGGAGACGGGGATGATAGAGAATGAGATGGCTGGATGGCATTACCGACTCGATGGACATGAGTTTGAGTGGACTCCGGGAGTTGGTGATGGACAGGGAGGCCTGGCGTGCTGTGATTCATGGGGTCGCGGAGAGTTGGACACGACTGAGCGACTGAACTGAACTGAACTGAGTACTCATTAGTGCAAAGTTTCTGGTTTTAGTTGTGAATAATTTTTCTGTAAATGCCCTCCAAATTTGAAGGTAATCTTTATTGTCCTTGGATGTTATTGAAAAGACCCACATAATTTGTTTTCACTCTTCTGGAAGTTGGTTGCCCTAGCTTGTTTTGATATTATAGAACTCAGGAGGACTGCACATATGTGAATATTTATGTAGGGTAGATTTCAAGAAGTGTTGTTGCTGAACTGAAAAACAAATGATTAAAAAACAAATTGCACCCCCTTTCCCCCACCGAACTCCTTCCCTGGTGGCTCAGAGGTTAAAGTGTCTGCCTGGAATGCAGGAGACCTAGGTTCAATCCCTGGGTTGGGAAGATTCCCTGGGGAAGGCAATGGCAACCCACTCCAGTACTCTTGCCTGGAAAATCCCATGGAGGGAGGAACCTGGTGGACTACAGTCCATGGGGTTGCAAAGAGTCGGACATGACTGAGCGACTTCACTGCCCCACCGAAACAGTACCATTTGCCCTCCTATTTTTAACACATGTAATGTCAACAACAGAGGAACCTGGTAGGGCTACAGTCCATAGGGTATCAAGAGTTGGACATGACTTAGCAACTAAACCACCCCACCAAGTATTATTAATCCTTTAAGATTTTGAAAATGATATGGAGAAAAAATTCTCACTTTTGTTGCAATTTGCTTTTACTCAAATAGTGAGGATGGCAAACTTCTCTTAAGTTTACTGAAACAGTGATTAGGGGCAGTTTGTTTTTATGAATTATTTGCTAGGATAACCATGTCCTTGTCAGCTTTACATTGTAATAGTTTCTTTTATTTTATCTGCTTTTAGAGCTTTGACAATTTCAAAATACAAGCTACGGCTTGAGGTGAGAAGTGAGGCAATAAAGCTGTCCTCCTGCAAGCAGATACCAGGCTTCAGATGCTATCTCCATACTGTCACTGCTTTTAATCTACTATTCAAATCTGTATGTCAGCTCTTCATCCCTTCATATTTGAAAATAAAAATTTTCCAGATTTTTAATGGTTCATTCTGAAGAAGTGTGTTTGCCTTTTATCTGTAAACTGTATAGGTCAATGGTCATTTACAGTTTAAAGTTGGTCATTACATTTTAGAGCAAAAACTGGAGGGAAAATTAAATATGTTAAGTAAATGAGATATAATGCTTCAGTCAATCATGTGAATTTGATGAGACAAGGATATTTCAGGTCTGTAGGTATTTTTGTACCTACGGTTCTTGGAAGCCAAGAGCCCCTAATACAAATGGAGTTTGCAACAAAAGTTAACTTCCCTGTATGAAATTATTCTTCCAGGTCCTTTCTGTACTGAAGCATTTTTTTATATTTTTGAATTTCATCTGAAATTCTAATATAGACAGAATCAACATCTTTAAAATATTTTTATTCTTTAAGAATAGTTGAATTGTGGTAGTTTACATTTTAGAAGTTCTAGGGAGTAGAATCAGTGGTGGCATGAATTTTTGATATATAACAGAATTTTTTTTATCATATAAGCTGCTGCTGCTGCTGCTGCGTCACTTCAGTCGTGTCCGACTCTGTGCGACCCCATAGACGGAAGCCCACCAGGCTCCCCCATCCCTGGGATTCTCCAGGCAAGAACACTGGAGTGGGTTGCCATTTCCTTCTCCAATGTGTGAAAGTGAAAAGTGAAAGTGAAGTCTCTCAGTCGTGTCCGACCCTCAGCGACCCATGGACTACAGCCTACCAGGCTCTTCCATCCATGGGATTTTCTAGGCAATAGTACTGGAGTGGCTTGCCATTAATGATGCCTTAAATGTGTATAGCATGTGGATTTACTAGTCACAGGATATTGTGGAGAGATTTTCAAAATTAATTAGCACAGTATTCCTATGTAGTAGGTGGAAATAGAAGCCAAATTGACTTTTTTTTTTTAAATTGAAATGAGAGAATAAGGATACAGGCAGACGTGAATCTCACTTGGTAAATCCCTGTGTAAAAACCTTATTCATCATTCTCCCAATTATGACTCTCTTCATTAGGTTAGAGTGACTATTGACTTACATGTCACTTAAATGTCTGTGTTGAGCATTGGTTTTTGCTGGTTGAGATATCTTTTCTTTATGTGGTGATTCCTGTAAATGGTTACCATATGCATTGTCCTGAGAAAGAAAATTTGAGCAGAGAAATTCATTTCAATACAGGCCTCAACACTGACTTGGTCAGAAGTTGATATATTTCAGTTCAGTTCAGTTCAGTTCAGTAGCTGAGTCGTGTCTGACTCTTTGCGACCCCATGAATCACAGCACGCCAGGCCTCCCTGTCCGTCACCAACTCCCGGAGTTCACGCAAACTCATGTCCATCGAGTCAGTGATGCCATCCAGCCATCTCATTCTCTGTCGTCCCCTTCTCCTCCTGCCCCCAATCCTTCCCAGCATCAGACTCTTTTCCAGTGAGTCAACTCGTCGCATGAGGTGGCCAAAGTATTGGAGTTTCAGCTTTAGCATCAGTCCTTCCAATGAACACCCAGGATTGATCTCCTTGCAGTCCAAGGGGCTAGTAAAAGTCTCAGCAAAACATTGGTTAAAGCCCAGATTGCTTCTTTTATGGGAAAGGGTCAGAGATCTCTGACAGCAAGGTCTCTAAACATCACTCAATATTAGTATAAGGATTGCTTCTGTTTGGGTGAGTGGCTTGTTTGCTGGGAACCTGGTTAAAGGCCAGACTGACGATTTATATGATGCTTAGAATGAGAGAACTGGTTAATTCATCTGAAATCAGTAATTAACATACTGACTGAAATGGTGATATCCAGCTTTTTTTTTTATTCTAAATAAAGGAAATGGCAGAAAGAACCATAAGTCTTTACTCCTTAGAATATTTTAAGAATGATGGAAAATCCAAACATTCACTTGTACAACTTCTCTAGTACACCAAGTCTAGAAACATTTCAGTAGTTAAAGGGCTTCATATTAAAGAAAAAGAGAAATTTTTCTTTTTCCTTTTAGGATGCATTTTAATTACTAAATTAGTTGGTTATCTTTTCTTCCAAGTTTATTTCTACTTTACACAACTGAATTGTTAAACTTCTTCAACAGAATATTTAAAATTCCTTTGCCAATTTGATAAAAAAATTTTAAATTCAAGGCCATACGGCAGATCTTTGCCCGTCCCCTAGAAGGGTGGGTTATGGAATTCTGTTTTACATGGCTTCAGCATTTTGCTGAACTCCCTTCATAAATGAAAAATGATCCATCACCCATCATGCTGGAGCTGAGTCAGGAGCCACTGCTGAAATAAGCCAGAATGTGTCTGATATGGGTGAAGTGTAGTCCACCAGGAATCCCTCCATGAGAAACAAAACAAAGAAATGTTTAAATGTGAGCTTGAATGGTTTCCAATTTTACCAATGTGTAACTGTGGGTTCAGTTGTGAATTGTATTTTTCAGTACATTTACTCTCTATTACTTTGTTCACTGAGTTTGTCTAGATTGTGTATCTAACACTAAACAAAAAAGATGAGATTTTACTGGGATAGAAAAATTTTTACTGGATAAAATATAGGAGAAGAAACTTGGGTAAATACATTAATATGCTTTGCAAAAACACCTGGTTTCTTACCCTAGAATTCCTATAAGGACTACTGCAAAAATTGCCAGAGCAAATTGCTTTTGATTTATTTTAATATTTTTAAAGAAGAAAAGTCACTTGTTTATACACGTTTTAGGGAAGATGAGGTGAGAGTGAAGGTTGCCAAGCAAGAGTCGTAGGATAGTATCATATACTTTCTTAGCCTTCAGTCACTGTATTGAAATAAAATTCTTTGCTGAAGTTACTAGTTAATCAGACTTCTCTGATAGCTCAGTTGGTAAAGAATCTGCCTGTAATGCAGGAGACCTTGGTTCAATTCTTGGGTCAGAAAGATCCACTGGGGAAGGGATAGGCTACCCACTCCAGTATTGTTGGGCTTCCCCTGTGGCTCAGCTGGTAACGAATCCACCTGCAATGTGGGAGACCTGGGTTCAATCCCTGGGCTGGGAAGATCCCCTGGAGAAGGGAAAGGCTACCCACTCCAGTATTCTTGCCTGGAGAATTCCATGGACAGAGGACACCACTGAGCAACTAACACTAATAAGGAATCTTTCCTATTGCTAGCATCAAGCCTAAAAGACATTGATATGTAATGTGGTTCAAAGTTTACTACATTTTATCCATAAAGGTTGCAGCACCACCACACCATTACGTGGGTAGGAGGGGTAAGTACGCTCTCTTTGTTGAGTAATGGCTTGAGGTTGTGCTGAAAATATCTAATGAGGCTTCATTTTAAGGAGCCATTTATTTTCATGGTTGAGAGTTAAGAACCTGTATAGTACCTGAGTTCAGATCCTGACTCTGATATTTACTTGCTTTGTAACCCTGGGCAATTTTATTTTTTTTACTAAGAGGTACTTTTCGTTAATATGTTCCTTTTACATTTTAATAAAGCTCTTTTCAATCTGTGAAATCATTTCTATGACTGTTTGGCATGTAATCATCCATTAGCTCCATAATGAGGTTGGATGAAGTCACATATGTACTGTCAGGGCTGCCCAGGTCTCCAAGGCTTATTTTTGGAACTTCAGCTTGTACTGTGAAGAAGACTGATCGCCGAAGAATCGATGCTTTTGAACTGTGGTGTTGGAGAAGACTCTTGAGAGTCCCTTATACTGCAAGGAGATCCAACCAGTCCATTCTAAAGGAGATCAATCCTGGATGTTCATTGGAGGGACTGATGCTAAAGCTGAAACTGCAATACTTTGGCCACCTCATGCGACGAGTTGACTCACTGGAAAAGACTCTGATGCTGGGAAAGGTTGGGGGCGGGAGGAGAAGGGGACGACGGAGAATGAGATGGCTGGATGGCATCACCGACTCTGTGGACATGAGTTTGAGTGTACTCCGGGAGTTGGTGATGGACAGGGAGGCCTGGTGTGCTGTGATTCATGGGGTCGCGGAAAGTCGGACACAACTGAGCAACTGAACTGAACTGAACTGATGCATGTATATCGGAGAAGGCATGGCACCCCACTCCAGTACTCTTGCCTGAAAAATCCCATGGATGGAGGAGCCTGGTGGGCTGCAGTCCATGGGGTCGCAAAGAGTCGGACATGACTGAGCGACTTCACTTTCCCTTTTCACTTTCATGCATTGGAGAAGGAAATGGCAACCCACTCCAGTGTTCTTGCCTGGAGAATCCCAGGGATGGCGGAGCCTGGTGGGCTGCTGTCTATGGGGTCGCACAGAGTCAGACACGACTGAAGTGACTTAGCAGCAGCATCAGCATGCATACATGTGTATGATGGGTCATAATGTACAATATATTTCCCTTTGTCATCTTAAAACCTTGAAGCCCAGAAAGGACCTTGAAAGTGTTTTCAGTTCTTGCATATTCTCACTTTCTGATTTAAACCACTGTCCAGCTTCAGTTTCTTGGCTGTTGCCTACTTGGTATGAGGGAAAGAAAATCAGGTGAGCAGGTCTTTGGAGGAGAAATCAAAGATCCTTGGTTGAAAGCTTTTAACCAGACTGTGTACTACCTGTAATTTTCAAGAATACTTAAGATCAGAGTGATCTAATCCAGGTGTTGATGAACTATGGCCTACAGGCCAAATCCAGCATGACAACTGTTTTTTTTTAATTGAGAAAAAACATTTTTTTTGGCTGCTTCTTATGGCATGTGTATTCTTAGTTCCCCTGCCATGGGTTGAACCTGTGCCCCCTGCAGTGGAAGCACAGAGTCTTTACTAGACCACCAGGGAAGTCCTGCTACCTGTTTTTGTAATAAAAGTTTTATTTGAATACAGCCATACCCATTTGTTAGGTAGTCTCTGTGGCTACTTTTTGATGCAGTGACAACAGTTATGTAGTTGTGACAGAAATGATATGGCCTGCATAACCTAAAATATTTATTAATTGGCTTTTGATAGATAAAGTTTGCTGCCTTGATCTAAAGGAAGGTTATTTCCTTACAGAAAACATATCTGATGAATATTCAGAGAAAACTGGTTATGGTAATATAATATTTTCTTTTTGGGGATTCTCTTTAGTCTTTCTGGGTAAACTGTATAGAAACCATAAGTTTCTTTCTTCTGCTGTTTAATATGTGCGTGAGTTTGCCTCTGTATAGCATATATACAGAATACATTGTTAAGAATGGAACATAAAAAAATAAGAGTGCTGTTAAAAAACTTGTTGAGTGTTAGGGGGTTTACATGTATTATCACTAATCCTCATACAACTGTACTGTAACTATTATTATCTTGATTTTATTGGGAAGGAAATTGAAACTCAAATCAAATAGCAAAGCTGTGTATGTGCTCAGCCATCTCTGCATGCTTCATCTAGAAATGCTGTCTCTTTCTTCTACTGCACCAGTGACAGTATATGCCAATTTGTTAAATTTCTTGTGTGTGTGTGTGTGTGTTCAGTTGCTCAGTCATGTCCAGCTCTTTGCAACGTCATAGAGCGTAGCCCGCCAGGGTCCTCCGACCTTGGGACTTTTTCAGGCAAGTCTATTGCAGTGGGTCGCCATTTCCTTCTCCAGGGGATCTTCCTGACCCAGGGGTGGAAGCTGTGTCTCCTGCGTCTCCTGCATTGGCAGGCAGATTCTTTACCACTGTGCCACCTGGGAAGCCTTGAAGTTGAGGAGATTTTAATATTGCTTCACTGCAAAGATGGAGGGAAGTAAAATTGGACTTATTTTTCTATTCTGGTTAATTTAGTCTTATTAAAGGAAGATTATTCGACTAGTTGGAGTATAGCATTGGCTTCAAAACATAGACAATTTGAATAAAAGTCTTACTAGCTAAATAATCTTGGATTATATACATTATACATATATTCTTGGCTTGAAGTGGTAATCTAGAGATGAACAATTAGATAATTTATGGGTGTGTTTGAAATGAGCTCTTCACTCATCATTAAGAGTCATTCATATCTATCAATAAATGATGGATTTGAATTTCCATAAATGTATTTCAAGTTCCTTTTCCTTTATGGAGGAGCTAGGTTGAAATAATATTTTCTTATACTAATTAACTACTAGCAGGGCAAAATATATTTTTTTCTGGATCTGAAGTTATTACCTTTACTTAACCTTTTTTCATAAATTCTCTTATATTTCTTCATTAGATCGTCTTTGTTATTGAACCAGAGCAATGTGTTAAGTATAAGTGACTCATACTTATGAGCTCAAAGATATTCATCCGTTGAATCTGTTTGGTTTTTTTTTTTCCTATTTGAATTTTTGTACTTAAATTGAGAACAAGCATTACTTACCCTTAGATTGGAGATAAACTTCCTAAACACTGATTATGATGTGTCAGTTCTTATTTTGTACCTTCAATATTCCAAGAAGTTGAAAGGGAAAAACAGTCTATTAAGATATCCCAGTAGGTTTCAGAGGAAATATGAACTTTATTTAAAAGCATCAATTTTTATACTTTTCCAGTAATCTGTTTTTCTGGAAATAGACAATGTTGCCCCAGATTATAAATGGAATTACATTTAAGATATTCAGTAACAAGTTACTTTTCTGTTCTTCTGAATTTTTTTTCCTGTGAAATGTATTGGCTTCTTTGTAATGCATTTTGGGGTTTATACCAGTAAAAATATATTATGGTTCTGATTCGCATAGATAGAGATGATCTATTCAAAGTTAGTTTGGTTAAGTATTGCATGTGACACATATTACCCTTTCTTTGGAGGATAGATTATTTCTTAATGGAGGGTTGATTATTTCAAAGTTGGTGGTCACTTACATGAGCAAATTTGTGTATCAAAGTTTAATTCACAATTGGAAAATATTAATTTGTCCATTTTTGAGGGTCATAAACAACAGTATTTAGAATATTGCATTTTGCCAACATATTGTCTAGAACTTTTCCTCTTACTTTTCAGAACCCTGAGTATTCCAGTTTAAGAAAATAAAAATTAAAATGGCCTCTATCTTTAGCTAAATGAGGCTTTTTCTTTACAAATAGTAAAGAACCATGACATATAATTCTGTATGTTTCTTGCTATTTACTTCAGTCAGAAAATTAAGGCTTCATAGATGGTTTGAAGGGGTGAATGTGGAAGGTCATAGTACAATGGCTTTTGAAAAAATGTCCTCCATAAAATATTCAGAGTTGTCTGGGGGACTACTGACTTTTTATTTTTCTCCAATTCAACTTGGTTCTAAATTAACCTGTCTCTGAGTTTTATGGAAAGTTTTGATATCAGAAAGTATTTGACTTTAATATTCATTCTTTCAGGCTTCCCTGGTGGCAGTAGTGGTAAATAGCCTGCCTGCCAATGCAGGAGATATAGGAGATGCGGGTTCAATCCTTGAGTCAGGAAGATCCCCTGGAGGAGGACATGGCAACCGCTCCAGTGTTCTTGCTTGGAGAATCCCATGGACAGAGAAGCTTGGCGGGCTACAGTCCATAGGGTCATACAGAGTCGGATACGACTGAAGGGACTTAGCACACACAGTTTGATTCTTTTATGATTTCACAGAAAGAGTCTCTGTTTCCATACTGCCTCATAGAGCCATCACCATCTGTTTAAATAAACACTCAGGAATCTCTAAATTCTAGATGTTTAGGCAATATAATTTTTGAGATAGGAATATTTTAATTTTTTATATTTTTGTATTTAATGTTTTTTAGTACACATGCTTTCAGTGGGAATGGAAAGAAATTTAGGCAAGTCTAGATTACCTTGATTTTTATTTTCAGATGAACAGCTTGCAATGCCCCACAAATGGGTTGTGGAAGCAGGCTATTGTGTGACAGATCTGTACCTTAGCTGGCTGGCTGGCATAAAGGAATTAGCAATCTATGAAATGGCTCTTTAGAAGTAATTTTCCTCCGAGGGTCAAGGAACTTGCGGTTGTCATTTCACTGAAATGGTTTTCCTTCTACTCGTAGTCCTGTCACCAGCAGCAAACACAAAAACTGAAAATGTAAGGTGTTTCCCTGTTCATTTTTCATCCTCTCTGCCTAAGTAAATTTCTTGAACATCATTTCAGTATTGCCTCCTTTTGTCTAGCTTTGAATTTGTACGTTACATTTTTATTTATGAATTAGAGCTTTGCTAAGAGTTCTCTTTTAAATAGGTCATGTGTGTGTGTTAGTCACTCAGTCATGCCTGACTCTTTGTGACCACGTGGACTGCAGCCCACCAGGCTCCTCTGTCCTTGAGATTTTCCAGGCAAAGATACTGGAGTGGGTTGCCATTTCCTTCTCCAGGGGATCTTCCCAAGCCAGGGATCGAACCTGGGTCTTCTGCACTGCAGACAGATTCTTTACCGACTGAGCTACAAGGGAAGTCCTAAATAGGTCATAATACTATATATAAAAATGTCTAAACAGAGGGACACGTGTGTAGAAGACTATGTGTTAAAGAAGACTTTGTTTTTAGTCTAGTGAGTCTAAAGGTTATGCAAAGTGGGGTTAGCTCTAGTTATGTTGTGTGCTTTCTGCTGTAAGGTTGAACCAGGTTATTTAAAGACATTTTCCCCCATTACTCTTTGAACTTCACAAAGCTTCTGGAGTGTTACTGTTGTTATCATTATTATTAATGTGCCTTGAATTGGATCATACTCCTGGATGAAACCCTTTAATGACTTCATACAATGATAGACTAAAACCCAAATGTTTTATGGTATCTAAAAATCTCATATTTAGTTTGATTGTTTTTTGTCCCCTGCATACTTTTCATTCTCATTACGTGGAATTGAGATTCTTCAGCATCTCGTGTTTTCTTTAGATTTGTTATGCCCTCGTTTTTGCTTTTTCTCTAATTTCAGTCCCACTTTCATTCTGGCCTGGCACATCCTTACTCATTTTTATAGGCCTAACTCCATGAAGCCTTCCAAAACCAACTCAGGTATAGGTAGCCAATTCATTTGTCATTTGTCTTCTTTGTGGCTTTGGTCATGCTATTATGATCCCTTGTTGTTGTTGTTTAGTCGCTATCATGACCAACTCTTTTGCGACCCCATGGACTTTAGCCTGCTAGTCTCCTCTGTCCATGGGAATTCCCAGTCAAGAATTCTGGAGTGGGTTGCCATTCCTTTCTCCAGGGGATCTTCCCCACCAAGGAATTGAACCTGCATCTCCTGTATTGGCAGGTGGATTCTTTACCACTGGGCCACCAGGGAAACCCACGGTCCCTTGTAACACACTGCATTTTTATATACACTTTCCCACTCATGTCTGTCTATTCCATTCATCAGGCCAGGAATAGTATTTTTGGTATTTCTTATCATCTAGTCCAGTATACTGTATTAATTCTTAACCTTGAACTTCAAAATTCTTTACAAAAAGATTCATAAACATCTTTTGCTGCTGCTGCTGCTAAGTCACTTCAGTCGTGTCCGACTCTGTGTGACCCCATAGACGGCAGCCCACCAGGCTCCCCCGTCCCTGGGATTCTCCAGGCAAGAACACTGGAGTGGGTTGCCATTTCCTTCTCCAATGTGTGAAAGTGAAAAGTGACAGTGAAGTCGCTCAGTCATGTCTGACTCGTAGCGACCCCACGGACTGCAGCCTACCAGGCTTCTCCTTCCATGGGATTTTCTAGGCAAGAGTACTGGAGTGGCTTGCCATTGCCTTCTCTTACCAAAGATTAATTCCTATGCTACACATGTGGTGCATAGATATATTGTACCTCTTAGATTAGAACTTATTGTAAATTACAAAATAAAAAATATTGTCTTTAAAGAAATTCTTTTATCACCCAAGTCAGATGGACGAGGAACTTTTCCCAAGATCCTTCACTAATATGGCAGTGATGTGCAACAAATAACAGGGGTTGACCCACTTATTTTGCATAACTACTCTTAGTTGTTATTGCTAATAAGAATCCTGGAGGCTAAAATTAACAGTGGCCATGAAGGACAGCAATTAAGGCCATTTGTCTTCTGAATGTGCCAATGTAGGTTCCACTGGTAGTTTAAATTTATATATGGAAGTCACTCATACTGTTATCATGGGCAGTGAAGGCCCTGAAGGTATGTGTTGCAAAGCAATAAGTCATTTTAGGGTCATGATAGCAAATTATATTTTGAGACAAACTTTCCCATTGCTATGGAAAGATTCATTTCCTAACAACCTCTTTTCATTGATTAATTTTAAATTAAAAAGTACATCATTTTTCATGAGAGCATTTATATAAAGGCTATTTTAGGCATATTTAAATGACAGTATTAGGACTTCAACCTGCTGAAGTTTTGTTATTGTAAAGGATTGATGTGGTCATAAGAGTGATTCGAGGATACCCAAGTCATATTCCACCTTTGATAAAGGTTGCTCAGGCTATAGTGTGATCTGAACATTTCTGATTTTGCCTTTTTTGCCTATAACACTGGCTTGTCTCTGTCATTGGTGAGAAATATAACTTTTATTCTCAAATTGATAAACTTTTGATGAGGGAAATGAATTCTTCATTTACTGAGAATTTATAGGCCTGAAGTTTAACAGCACCCCTAGCCTGCTCTTGGTCGTAGAATTCACTGAGTTTCTTCACAAGGTTCCCCATGGAAACTAAACAAAAAAGCTACTTGAAAGGAGACAGGTTATTGGTTTTTCTCATTAAATCCACTGCTGGATTTTCATTAGTTCTAATCCATTTTCCTTCAAGATTAGATATATAGGCCAGTTCTGATTTTCACAAATTGAATAAGCGAAATATGTTGAGTTGTGTGTGCCTGTATATGCAGTCTGAGATGTAAAAGTAATTATTCTTCTTCTGCCGTAAAATTACCCCAGAAAATAAAGCCAGGAAAAATGACTGCTGTAAAGGGGAAAGGCCACTTCCATTTTTTAAAAAAGAGGTTATTAAATAAAGTGAAGATACTGAGAGTGATGGTAGGCTAATCTGATCAGTTTTATGCTTCATTCAGTTTTTTCCCACTTTTGTGTAATAATTGTGTATGAAAATAATCTAAATAAAGTATGGAAGCGAGTTTCACTGACCACAAGCACTTTAGACTTTATAAAAGTTTAAGTATTTCGTTTGCTATTATGATTTCAAAGTGTTCTTTTAAAGCAAGAAATTTGGTAAAACTTAGATATTGTGGGACTTCCCAGGTAGCTCAGGCAATAAAGAATCTGCCTGCCCCAGTGCAGGAGCCACAGGAGACCTGGTTCAATCCCTGGGTGGAGAAGATCCAGTGAAGAAGGAAATGTATACTGGAGGCAAGCCTCAGCTTTACTTCTGAGGCTCAAATCAATCTCTTATTCAAACAAGATACTGATAGAAGTTTCAATGTATGTGAACATTTAATGAAAGTAGTTTTAGAAATACTGTTTATTATAAAATTTATGAGTACCACAATGTACATTGCAATCTAATGTGTTTTCCAGCACATCTACTGTTTAGACTATAACAGTAATTCTTCTTTTCCCTTTCAGGTGGCTGTACTTTTGATGATGGTCCTGGAGCTTGTGATTACCACCAGGATTTATATGATGACTTTGAATGGGTACATGTTAGTGCTCAAGAACCTCATTATCTGCCACCAGAGATGCCTCAGGGTAAGAGTCATTCTGTTTACTGAGGTTGGAAAAGTCCTTTGGAATATGTAGCATTTTCTTATATTAGGTTATAATGTAATAATTTGTTATAGTAAACTACTGTGGTCAAACTACTTGACCCCATCAAAGACCCTCAATGAAGTCTTTGCCTTTCTTGAATAACTTTATTTAATCCTTTGTTCCTCAAGAAAATTCACTGTAATCTTCGTTATCTCTGATCCTGAAAAATGGTAAGTATTAGTGCGTGTTTTCCTGTTTAATAAAAAAGCAAAATGGAAATAAAACCAAAACATAAAAAAATAAAAAGAACAACATCCAAAATCCTTTCAAAACTGTCTACATTATGAGATCAGTTCACTTACTGCCTCTTCTGTTAAATCATAAGATTTGATGTAGTCAAACCACTTTAATGGCAGAAAGCAAAGAAGAACTAAAGAACCTCTTGATGAGGGTGAAGGAGGAGAGTGAAAAAAGCTGGCTTAAAATGTTAAGCAACTAAGATCATGGCATCTGGCCGCATTACTTCATGGCAAATAGAAGGGGAAAAGGTGGAAGTAGTGACGAATTTCCTCTTCCTGGGCTCTAAAATCACTGCAGATGGTGACTGGAGCCATGAAATCAGAAGACTGCTGCTTCTTGGCAGGAAAGCTCTGACAAACCTAGACAGCATGTTGAGAAACAGAGACATCACTCTACCAACAAAGGTCCATATAGTCAAGGCTTTCCCAGTGGTTGGTTGTGAGAGCTGGACCATAGAGAAGGCAGAGTACCAAAGAATTGTTGCCTTTGAACTGTGATGCTGGAGAAGACTCCTTAGAGTCCCTTGGACACCAGGGAGATCCAACTGGTCTATCCTAAAGGAAATCAGTCCTAAATATTCATTGGAAAGACTGATGCTGAAGCTGAAACTCCAATGTTTTGATCACCTGATAAGAACAGCCGACTCATTGGAAAAGTCCCTGATGCTGCGAAAGATTGAGAGCAGAAGGAGAAGAGGGTGTCAGAGGATGAGGTGGCTGGATGACATCACCGAGACAATGGCCGTGAATGTGGGCAAACTCCGAGAGATGGTGAGGGACAGAGGGGCCTTGTGTGCTGCAGTCCATGGGGTCACAAAGAGTTGGATGCAACTTGGCGACTAAAAAACGGCAACAACCAGACTGAAGAGAAACTTTCTTGTTTCATGGTAGGGAGAGAGCTTATCTCATGCCACTGGCCATGAGCATGCCATTGGCTCTCAGGAGAGACAGGCTAGACAGAGATGGAGATGGCGAGGACTTTTGTGAGCTGACTGTAGCAAAATAAGGCTGAGCCCTGCTTTCTTTACCTTGATCTTGTTACAGCCTTTGCATTTTGGTTTTGTGAAATAGTACATCTTCTTATTGTTTAAGCCTGCTCAAATTGTGTTTTCCCTTAATTATTAATAACATAGGATCTTAACATATACATACCATTTTATATACTAGCAGGCTAATATTTGTGCCTTCAGTTCCAGACTAGTTTGGAATTAATGTCAACCTCTGTGTGTATATATTATTAAATTGAAAAATTGAAACTGCAAATAGAAATTTTAAAATACTTTACTAAAGAGAGTAAATTACTTTCCTATTACTTAGAAATAAAATATGGAATATAATTATGTATGATCACATATATAATATGTAGTATACTAATATTTAATAATGTAATATATTAATATACTATGCAATAATACATCATCATTTTATTATAGTATATTATCATATGTGTTTGATGAGATGTTTGCCTGTTAGTAATAATTTCAGTTCAGTTCAGTTCAGTTCAGTTGCTCAGTCGTGTCCGACTCTTTGCGACCCCATGAATCACAGCACGCCAGGCCTCCCTGTCCATCACCAACTCCCGGAGTTCACTCAAACTCATGTCCACAGAGTCGGTGATGCCATCCAGCCATCTCATTCTCTGTCGTCCCTGTCTCCTCCCACCCCCAATCCTTCCTAGCAAATTTTAAAATATAGTTTCAGTGTTTTACTCATAATATTATACACTTTAATTTTTCTTACTGTTTCATCCCATGGTGTACTCTTTGAGATCAGTGTGAATTAAAAATCTGCTTTCTACTCTAAATTGTCACTTTTCATGAGTGAAGAGACAAAATGGATACTTCTGTAGCTGAGCTGAGCCATAATTTCCAGAGGAATAAATTGGTACTAGGCGACTAGTACCCTTTGCTTCTCATATTTGACCCTTATGTTGTCATCAGACTTATTTATTTTTGCATTCTTTATGATTTCCTTTATTTAAATATTAAAAAAACAGGTAAAACAATACAATAGAAGCCATGATAATGTTTTATTTGATGTTGTTTATGACTATAAGGTGGTTTAAAAGAGCCTACTTAGGGTGCCACTGATATTCTATGTGTGACCTGGGTAGTATTTTACCAAGCATGTTCACTTCATGAATATCCATCCAAGCTATGCTTAAAATTTACTTTTTAATTTTTATTTTACACTGAAATATAGTTGATACACAATATTGAGTTAATTTCAGGTGTGATTTAGTTGTACATACACAAATATCTATTCTTTTTTAGATTCATTTTCCATATAAGTTATAACAGAATACTGAATAGAGTTCCCTGTACTGAAGAGTAGGTCTTTGTTAATTATCTATTTTATATTTAGTAATATATATATATGTTAATCCCAAGCTCCTAATTTACTGCCCCTCTACCCCGACACATGCTTTACCCTTTGGTAACAGCAAGTTTGGTTTCTGAGGCTGTGAGTCTGTTTTTGTTTTGTAAATAAGTTCCTTTGCAATATTGTTCTTTATATTCCACATATAAGTGATATCATATGTTATTTGTTTTTCTCTCTCTTACTTCACTTAGTATGATAACCTCTAGGTCCATTTATGTTCTTGCAAATGGCATTATTTCATTTTTATGGTTGAATACTATTCCATTGTACATATACACCACATCTTCTTTACCTATTCATCTCTTGATGAAAATTTAGCTTGGCTATTGTAAATAATGCCGCAGTGAACGTTGGGGAGTGCATGTATCTTTTTGAATTATGGTTTTATCTGGATGTATTCCCAGGAGTGAGACTGCTGGATCAAATGGTAGTTCTCGTTTTAGTTTTTTAAAGAACCTCCGTACTGTTCTCCATGGTGTCTGTACCAGTTTGCATTAGTGTATGAGGGTTCCCTTTTCTCTAAACTCTCTCTAGTGTTTGTTTGTGGACTTTTTGATGGTGGCCATTCTGACTGGTGTGAGGTGATACCTCACAGTAGTTTTGATTGCATTTCTATAATTAGCGGTGTTGAGCATTTTTTCAGGTGCTTTTTGACTGTTTGTCTTTGTTGGAGAAATGTCTGCCCATTTAGATCTGCCCATTTTTTGATTGGGTTATTTGTTCTAGACTCATTTAGTTGTGTATTGTAGGTTTGTATTTTCCTTCAAAGATACATAACCTTATTTTTCTGGTACATTTTAATTAAAGAAACTTCTGCAGTATTTTATCTGCGCTTTCTCTGAGGTATATTTAGACTGAATTTTTATATAAAAGTAGAAGGGGTGGGCTGGGATGCACATATTTTGACTGTTTATCATCAGAGAACAATCAGAAAGATGTTGATTTATGGAAATGTTACCATTGTTAATTACCATTGAAGATGGGTAATGAATAGCTGAAGAGTTACTGCTCAGATGACCTTGTTGGTTCACCTTTGATGAGCAGCTTAATCGGTGGTTACAGTACAGGATGATGTGCACAGAAAATGAAAGTGTTTGAAATTCAGCCACATCTTTCAATTAATAGGACATTAAGTAATTAATCATGCAGAGGAGGGAAAAAGGTCATGGCCACTTTATTTTTGCAAATGCAATTTGTATTTGGTTTTTGTAGATGTTGAAAGAAAGTATGTATCTGTTCTTTCGCTTTTATGTTTTTGTAATCTACACTACTTTTTTTTCCATTTTCCTTCTGATATTCCTTTAAAATCCTCACTGAACATTATTCATAATTTGGAAAAAAGGAGATACTTAGATTTGTCCTATTAAAATTTTATGAATGATCCATTTATTTAAAAATAGACATGTTTATTTTTCTCAATTATTAAAAATGAGGAAACTCAAACATTTAGCAGCCCAAAAGTAAGGCTGAGTCTCTGATGCAAACATTTTTTTCCCCCTTTGGAACTATTTAAAATATTAAAAAAAAATAGAGTACAGTTGATTTCCAAAGTTGTGTTAGTTTCAGTAAAGTGAATATATAGCAAAGTGAATCAGTTATATATATTTTGGATTGGCCAAAAAGTTAGTTTTTGGGTGTTTCTGTAAGATACCTAGTTGGCCCAGTGGTGAAGAATCCACTTGCCAATGCAGGAGACATCCCTGGTTCGGCAAGGTCTCCTGGGGGAGGAAATGGCAACCCACTCCAGTATTCTTGCTTGGAAAATTCCATGGACAGGGGAGCCTGGAGGGCTGCAGTCCATGTGGTTGCAAAGAGTCAGACATGTCTTAGCAACTGAGTGTGTGCTACAGAAAAATCCAAATGAACTTTTTCTCCAACTCAATGTATATACATATACATTCACATATACATATACCTGTGCATATGCTTCTCAGGTGATGCTAGTGGTAAAGAACTTGCCTGTCACTGCAGAAGATGGAAAAAGAGATGTGGGTTTGATTCCTAGGTCAGGAAGATCCCCTGGAGGAGGGCATGGTAACCCACTCCAGTATTCTTGTGTGGAGAATCCCGTGGACAGAGGAGCCTGGTGGACTACAGTCAATAGGGTCCCAAAGAGTTGTAAACCACTGAAACGATGGTATTTAGCACGCATGCACGCATACATATATTCAGTCTATTTTAGATTCTTTTCCCACATAGACCATTACAGAGTATTGATTAGAGTTCCCTGTGCTATACAACTATTTTATAAATATAATGTGTATCTGTCAACCCCAGTCTCCCAGTTTATCCCTCCCTCTCTTACCCTCTTTGTTTTCTACATCTGTAACTCTGTTTCTGTTTTGATGCATACGTTTGTTTGTACCCTTTTTTAGGTTTCAGATATGAACAATATTATATTTGTCTTTGTCTGAATTCTTCCCTCTGTATGATAATCCCTATGTAGGTCCATCCATTGTGCTGCAAATGACACTATTTTGTTTTTATTCATGGAATAATATTTCATTGAATATATGTACCACATCTTCTTTATCCATTCCTCTGTTGATTGATGGGCATTTAGGTTATTACCATGTCCTGGCTATTGTAAGTAGTACTGCAGTGAACATTGTGGTGCATGTATCTTTTTAAATGATTATTTTCTCAAGGTATATGTCAAGGAATGGGATTGCTGGATCATATAGTAGCTTTATTTTCTGTTGTTTTTTTTTTTTTTAAGGAACCTCCATATCCTTCTTCATAGTGTCTATACCAATTTGCATTTCCACCAACAGTGTAGGAGGGTTCCTTTCTTTTCTCACCCTCTGATCGTTTATTGCGTGTAGATTTATTGATGATGGCCATTCTGACTGGTATGAGGTAATACCTCATTGCAGTTTTGATTTGGATTTCTCTGCTAATTTTTGATGTTAAGAATCTTTTCATGTGCTTTTTAGTCATCTGTATGTCTTCTTTGGATAAATGTCTATTTAGATCTTCTGGCCTTTCTTTTTAAAATTGGATCATTTGTTTTTTGAATATTGAGCTGCATGAGTTGTTTGCATATTTTGGAAATTAATCCCTTGTCAACAATCTTGTTATTGGACTCTCTTTACAATACTTGGACATTGTTAATTGGCATCTGTTTGTTGATCTTTTTGTCCTAAAAAGGTAGCAGGGAAGAGATAAGAGTGAATAAATAGATTAGATACTAAAAGAATGAAGATGAGTAGAAAAGAAAATTACTTCTTTTCATTTGAAGACATAATGCTGTTAATGATTGCTTAAAGTGTTCTTCAGCAAAGCTGCCTTTGTCAGCTGATAATGATGGTGATTGAAAGGCCAGCATAGAACATTTAAAATCGGCTGCAAAAGGATGAGTGTATCCTAATGGCCAAAAATCATATGAAAATATGAGTACCTGCTTCAACACATGGAGCCAGAAGATGAAAATTAAAATTTCAAGTGTTGGTGAGAGTATGGAGCCAGTGAAAGTCTTCATATACTGAACTTTGGTCAGGTGTCAATATGTATAACCATTTTGTACAGCCTAATTTCCCGGAAGACCCATTACAGGGTATCAGCCCAGCAGGACTGAGTACACGTTTTCTAAATAACGTATACAAGAGCACATACAGCATTAGTGTCCAAAATAGTCTGAAACTGAAAACAATCCAAATGTCTGTCAACAGTACAATGAATAAAATCGTGGTAAATCCACATAATGTTGCAATGTAAATGAACAAACTATTGCTATATATGATATGAATGAATTTTACACACAATCTTGAGGGAAAGAAACTAAACACAAAAGGGTATGTACTGTGTTTCATATATGTAAATTTCAAAAACAGGCAAAACAAATAAATGATGTTAGAAGTCAGGATATTATTTACCTACAGAAGGGCCTAGAGGGGTGGGGAGTGGTTAGTGCTTGGAAGGTGGCAGGAAGGGGATTTCTGGATACTGGTAACACAATCTTTCTTGATCTAGATGGTTTTTTCACAGATAAGCTAAAATTGAAAAATCATTGAAATATATAATTATGAGTTGTGTTCTTTCCTCTATATGTCTTATATGTTAATAGAAAATGCCAAGAAACAGAATAAATAAAATCAGAGCTCACAAGGATACTTTGGGGAAATTAGACAAAGAATGAAAGGATGTTACATATTAGAATGAAAGATATATCATAGGATACCTCAAATGGGTTCAAACTCCTTTTTTTTTTTCCTCACCAGCCTTTATCCCTTCTCCCACATTCAAAGATAATATGCTCTTTGACATGTCTGAGCCTTTGTATTAATATGGTTCCTTTCCTCTGTTTAGGCAATTCTCTTTTTATCCATTCATCAAACTCCTACCCATTCTTACTATGTCTGCTCAAGTTCTATCTGCTTTGGGAAGATTCTCCTGGCTGGCATGGAGTTTTTATATAATATTTCTTCTGTCCTCACTTTCAGATATGCTGTCCACTGTACCTGGTACATATTTCAATTGCAGGCTGTTATAATACTTTAAAAATATCTCCTTTTCTCCACTAAACTATAATGTCCTCATGAACATAAATCATATTTTACATCTTTGATTTTCCAAGACACTATTTCATTTTACTTAGGAAAAATGTCAACTTATATAATGTGGTTTAAAATATTTTGGTCAAGCATTAAACAAAAAAAGTCTTCCTCTTGCTTTAAAATTAATTGAATTACAAATAACTTACTTCTCAATCATTACATTCAGTTCATATTTTAATGTAATTAGAAGATCTTCATATACTTAATAATATTTAGCTTTTGCCTTCATAAATGAT
The DNA here is from genome assembly GCF_049115385.1 of Moschus berezovskii. NCBI lineage: Eukaryota > Metazoa > Chordata > Mammalia > Artiodactyla > Moschidae > Moschus > Moschus berezovskii. Next base: position 73,571,601 of record NC_142469.1, on the reverse strand, counting down.
TTCATCTATTTATTTTGGTTTTAATTTTAAACGTTATTAATACTACCACGAATGAGCTTGTTTTAAGGATCTCTCTCTATTTCTTTTGTCTTTTGCTAGTTAAATTAATTCCAATCTTCTACTCCTTAAAAATCTAGCCTATAAAAATCAAATCCATAGAGAGTGAGAGGTGTTGCAGGGAAGCAGAAATTGTTCTTTGATCTCAAATTCATCTGTATTCTTGACCTTGTCAGATGTTCCTTTCTACTTATGACATCATGAAACGAATTCACTGGACCATTTTTGTACATGTTCTAACCTAGATCTGAGCATAGACATTGTGATTGACATCTCAATAAATTTATCTTCATCTGTAATTATGACTGCTTTTTCCTTTTAACAGGTTTTGTAAAGTGACTAATTGAATTTTAGTTTAGAGTCTCTAGAGTACTCATTTGACAGTTTAAAATTATGCTATGTTGTATTCTACCTTCAGTCTAGTACTTTTCACTGATGATAATGTAAATCACTGTATAGAGTCCCTTCTGTAAAATGCACACATTCTGTCTATCTAAGTATCTGTTTATGTCTATCTATCACAAAAATAAAAGCCCTCTGTTATTAAATTAATCTGAAGGTTGAAGAAAGAAACCGTTCTTCCTAGGTTGTAAAGCTTAGTGAGGTTGTGATTCAGTAGTTTAAAAGCCCACCTAGGTATCAATTCTGCCACGTTGTCAAATCCTCAGACTGAAATTTAGAGAGCAAATGGCATTACACAAAGAAGAATGAATACTGAACAATACTAATAAATGTGCCTATAAATTAATTTATTATTTTTGGAACAGTGTATTCTTTTTTAAAAATTTCTTTTATCCAAGAGTTTATAAATATAAATAATTAGCCAGGTTGTTAAAATATGTTTTGTCTTCTTCACATATTTATTTGAAGAGACTAAATGTTTTTTGTATTCTATAGTGAGCATGCATAGGTCTCATGATTTTGTGCCTGGCTTTCTTCTGATATTGTGTCATATAGTAAAAAACAAATGAAATATTATATTTAAATAATAATATTTGTAAAGTAACACAATTTCAGCTAGATTTTTCTATGTAGGAATAGTCCCTTAGTTTTCTAAGACCTACTCACAACTTACTAAATAATATTAGTATTCAGTATATCACATTTTAATATATCTAAGAAATTTCAAGGGAGTTTTTGTGTTATCTTACTGTTTTTAGTTGATAGTCTGTCTCATTGGGAACCTTAATCACTCATTAAAATGAATGGGTAGCCTTGCAATCACACTCTTACAGACAGTTGATAATAAGGCATGTGTTTCTACAAGATCATAATTGCTAAATTCTCACATACCTGAGTTAACAGAATTATTTGATAGCAAATCTGTCAGAGTCAAAATATGGTAGACAGTGGTAGAATAAAGTTATATGCACGTAATGTTGGTTAAGAGATTGTGAGTTGCAATGTTACAGCTAGTTTTTTTTATGTTAAAGGATAAAGTAAATTAGGCCAAAATGTTGGTTTATTCTGTTTGTCATCTAGTTATAATTGTCTGCTAATACTAGCAAAGATACTGTGTTGTGGACCTTGCAGTTGTCTTAAGCACCACTTGAGAGATGGGTTGTAGTGGAGAGAAGAAAGGAAGGGGGCAAGGGGAGAGAAGAAAAGGATAAGAGAATAACTTAACATTAGTTCATTAAAACAGATGGAAATACTGTAAGTATTGGATATAGGCAATATATTCTAAGAAGGTGACAGAGCCTAAAACCCTCAGTTTAAAACTGGAAGGTTATACGTAAAAATCATTTGATTTTTAAACTTTAAAAAATATAGTAGAATTCTCTTTTTTGAAAGCAGTACTTCTCAGCAGTCAAATATGTAAAATTGATAACTAAGAGCCACTGGTTCCAGAACTTGCTTGCTTTGTACTCCCTAACATCCCTACCCTACCCCTTTTTCTACCACCCAGTTCCATCAAAATGGCTTCTCCAAGAAATACTTACGGAAGTAACATTCCAAGGGACAACTTTAAAACAATAGATGCACACTCAACATTTCAGATAAGCCTCTCTGAAATGAGAGTACTTGCTCTCATTGGCTATGACTTATTGGTAATTTACTGGGATCCTACTATACCAGGGACATGATATATATTTTTAATCCTCATGTGGACCCTGCAGAATTAGTGACAGTTTAGAGATTAGTGCAGTGAATAACTTGCTTAAAGCTGCTTAGGGTTCGAATTTGAAGTTGGGTCTATCTGTCTGTTATCACAATTGCTCTTGCTACAGTGCTATCCTTCTTCATAAATTGTGGTGTAGCTGATGCATTTCTTTCACTTGGTCTTGGATCTTTAAATCCCCTATGAAAGGAGCTATATATGGGTTTATTCCACAGTGTTTTCCTACTACTTCATCTAAGTCCTGTTTTCTTCCAGAATTTAAAAGCTTGAAATGATTGTCTCTTAATCTTCACCTGAAGTGGGGTCTGAGACTTGCTGTTGTTTGGAATTGCAGTCGAGCTTTAGGGTTTCCTTGTGGCATTCTCACCCGCTAGTAAGAGGAGCTGACCTTTCTTAGACTTACCTGTATGTTATTTTTAGTTTTTTGATGATCACTTGCTACATGGCTGTCTAAGCAAAAACTTGGAAACATATATTATCTGCTGTCTCATTAGAGCATTTATGGTAGAAGGAAAAATTTTGAACTAAAGAACTCAGACCAAAAATTAGGGTTTGAAAATAGTTTTAAGGCACTGTTTGCAATAGGATATTTTAGGACCTGAATTATGGGCTTATTTCAACATGCTCTTCCAAACCATGTTATCATGTGTCTGTTGGTGCTTTTGCCCTCAGCAAAGAGAAGATAGTTTACCACATTTGAGTTGCTTATTAAAAACAGTCAGGATCGGAGGCAGTGCAGGGTCACAGAAAGGCTGTAATGGACCCTGTGAAGGGTGAGCTACTTCATGAGGGCAGGTTTTTAATGTGAGTACTGTTACCCTTGTGAACATAAATGCAGCGTGAAGTATGTCTAAATTACAGTGGACAGAAGTGGCATGCTGAGACAGGAATATTTTCCTGTTCTTTCAGGTATGTAATGTATCTAAGTTAGATATGTCTTGATATATCTCGGGGAGAAAACAGGTCAGTATTAAAAAAAAGAAAAGAAATTAATATTGGAGTCAGTGTTAGAGAACTTCCAGTCTTCTAAATGAATTAGGGGTAAGAATACAGAGTAATTTCAAAGACTATGCAGTCATCTTTAACACGTGCCTTAAAATCAATACATGGTCTAAGGAAACAAAATTACTTTTCCTTGAAGGGGAGAAAGACTGAAAGTACAGTTATGACCTTATATATCCCTCTCCAAAAATAAACTTGCCTCATGATGGCTAAAGAAATCTTTTAGACATTCTCAGCTTCAAAGCTTTGTTTCCAAACATTAGAATGCCAGGGGAAAAATTACACACAAAAAAGCAATGAAATCTAAGTGATTAAATTAGAGATAATTTAAAGATATGTGATGTTAATTTTCTCATGTAGTTAATGTTATAAAAATACAAAGCTACGCTTATATATTTATCATTACATTAAAAAGATGCTTTGAATATCTTGGAAGATTGTCAGTTTTTCAACCTTATATCTGTTGAGAGTACGATGGTATGTTGACAGACCTTTCCCCCTCCTTGAAAGAGGAAATTATTGATTATTTAATTATTATAATAATTAAATTATTATTCCCTTGTTATAATATTTCTCAATAGGAGTGAGATGTTTTATACATTAAGAGCATGTGACAACTTACAAATGCCAGCTGCATCATGAAATCTTTACCTGGGGATGTAGATTAAAAAGATACACTGACTGGCTTCTTGCAGTTTATGGGATAAAGTAGGACAATTCTATATATTTTATCAAGACAATTATATATTTCTGTTCCTCTCTTCCTCCCCTAGTTCTGAAATAGTTGGTGGATTAAATAGAAAAGTGGAATGGCAAATATGGCTATTTAAAAATTATATTTTGAGTGCATGGTTTTTATCCAAGCTAGGGTAGACTTAATGGATAATTTAAAAAAAATGCTCTTCTGACCACTTAGGCATTTTTACATGTCATTTTACTTAAATGTCATAAAAGCCCTTCTAGGTATGTATTAACACATCTTTTAGATGCGGGAACTGAGGTTCAGAGAGGCCAAGTAAATTTTCAGAGGTTTCATGTCTTGGGAAATTCAAGATTGGGAATTTAAGTATAAAGAGATATAGCATAAAGATCTCACTTTTGACCTCTCTGTAAACAAACTGGAGTACAGATCCTTCCTTTAGAGACCACGGAAGAAAGAAAGCTTCAGGGCTGACTTAAAAGTATGGCAAAACTTGTCTCTCATGCTTTCTCCAGCTCCAGATGGTGGAGACCCCAAGTCAAAATGTCTTTAAATCATAAATAAAGAAAGCTGCTTTCGCAGAAGAGGAAGACCAGGATTGCTAATTAAGTGATGTCCTTGAGGTTCCAGATTCTTTTGTCTCTCTGTTCCTCTACTCTTCAGGTTATCTTTAAACTCAGGCTTGCTCCCCTCATTGGTATAAGATCTGTAGCTATTCTAGGTATTAATTTCAGACACTAAGAAAAAGAGGTTGTCTCTTCATTATGTTTCTTTGTTTTTTAATCAGCATAAAGAACTTTCCTGAGCTGTCCATCAACAGATTTATCTTCTTGTCTAATTGGCCAAAATCATGTCCCATACCTATGTCTAAACCAATCAGTGGTGAGCAGAGTAGAACATGATTGGGTGATACTTTCAAGCCTGTACTCCTCCCCTAATTGGAGCAGAGGTTGAAGTTAGTGCCAGCTTCTTCTGATCTTGTTGCTAGACAGGTTGTAATGGAATAAAGATGGGGAGGATACTGGGTAGGTAACAACAATGTCCATTACAGAACTATTTGATGCAGATATAGTAGGAAAGGAATATAGGTAGTAGAATTCAGAAGCTGTGAGATTTAGAAGAATGGACAAATAAAGCAATTATTATAGCAACATGATATTCTCTAATGCACTGCGAGCCTAGTGTCAGTTTTTCCTTGATTTCAAAACATTTACTGTATCTGTAACTTGAGAAGTGGGAAATCTTTCTGCCCTATTTCAGTTATCTGGGCTTCGCTTGTGGCTCAGGTGGTAAAGAATCCGCCTGCAATGCAGGAGACCTGGGTTGGATCCCTGGGTTGGGAAGATCCCCTGGAGAAGGGAAAGGCTTCCACTCCAGAAGTCTGGCCTGAAGAAGTCCATGGACTAGCCCATGGGGTCGCAGAGTCAGACCTGCCATTATTACTGTTGAGGGATTTTATATTCTCTCTTTTTTTCTTATGACATAGAAGAAATAAGTTAATATACTTTATAAAAACCCAAAAGTCAAGTGTTTTATATTGTAGATGAACACGTGCTAAGGATATATTTAATTGATTAATATAGAAGCCAGGAGGATGGTTAGGCTTGTTCAAAAGATTATAGGAACAAGGGAAGCATTTATAGGCATGAAAAGACTGCTGTAGTAAGAGTCCTAATTTTATACTAAATAAGTTAATGTAGAATAGAGTAATACATCTGAAACCTTTGAGGTTATCTTTACTACCAAACAGAAATCATATGCCACTCTACTAGACAAAATTTATTTGCTCTTTTAAGTCTCATTTGTATTGCCATAAGCTTTCTGCAAGTTAACATCTTCTCTCACAGATTTATAAAATGTCTTACTCAATAATGAATCGGACAAAAGTACACACAGTTAAAAAATTAGCTGCTCCTTGAGTGAAGGATATGTAGTCATTCTTTTTTTTTTTTTAATTTCTAAAAAAGAATTTTATTAAAAAAGCACAAATGCAAAGAAATGAACAGAGGAAAATTTATGCGTCGAACCTGGACTGGTCACTTATGATAATATACATGCTACAATTCCATTCTCTCCAATCATTCCACCTTCACCCTCTCCCACAGAGTCCCAAAGACTGTTCTAAATGCCTATGTCTCTTTTGCAGTCTCTTATACAGGGTTCAGGTTACCATTTTTCTAAATTCCATATATATGCGTTAATATACGGTATTGATGTTCTTCTTTCTGGCTTACTTCACTCTGTATAATTGGCTCCAATTTCATCCACCTCATTAAAACTGATTCAAATGCATTCTTTTTGATGGCTGAGAAATACTCCATTGTGTATATGTACCAAAGCTTTCTTATCCATTCATCTGCAGATGGACATCTAAGTTGCTTCCATGTCCTGGCTATTATAAACAGTGCTGCGATGAACATTGGAGTACATGTGTCTCTTTCAATTCTGGTTTCCTCGGTGTGTATGCCCAGGAGTGCGATCGCTGGATCATATGGCAGTTCTATTTCCAGTTTTCTGAGGAATCTCCACACTGTTCTCCATAGTGGCTGTACTAGTTTGCATTCCCACCAACAGTGTAAGAGGGTTCCCTTCTCTCCACACCCTCTCCAGCACTTATTGCATGTAGACTTCCTTGAGTGAAGGATATGTAGTCATTCTTTTGTCTAGTTTTTTTAACTTTTTTTTTTTTGACCAATTCCCCTTTATGAGCATAAATACTCTCCAAAGGTAATTCTTGTTAAAAAGAACAACAGAAAAATTAGCTAAAATATATGGAGGATACCAAACAATTATTTTTAGTTTCTATGGTCTCATAAATTAAGGGAACAAATCTTTGTGTTTGTGCAAAGTCCTTTTGGCAGTAGCAGTAAAGAACCTGCCTACCAATGTGGGAGACTTTGGAGATGCAGGTTTGATCCCTGGGTTGGGAAGATCCCCTGGAGGAGGGCACGGCAACCCACTCGAGTAGTCTTGCCAGGAGAATCCCTGGGACAGAGAAGCCTGGTGGGGTATGGTTCATAGAATTGCAAAGAGTTGGACATAGCTGAAGCCACTTGTTACAGCACAAAGCCCTTTAGGAAACTTCACAGTTTATGAGCAAAGGCTTTTTGAAATTTTTATTTTTCTGAATTCAGAGTCTTAGCATACAGGCTGAATCTAAAGAATTACTGCAGATTAGTCACTTACCTAGGAGAAGGCAATGGCACCCCACTCCAGAACTCTTGCCTGGAGAATCCCATGGACGGAGGAGCATGGTAGGCTGCAGTCCATGGGGTCGCTAAGAGTCGGACACAACTGAGTAACTTCACTTTCAGTTTTCACTTTCATGCATCGGAGAAGGAAATGGCAACCCACTCCAGTGTTCTTGCCTGGATAATCCCAGGGACGGGGGAGTCTGATGGGCTGCTGTCTATGGGGTCGCACAGAGTCAGCCATGACTGAAGTGACTTAGCAGCAGCAGCAGCAGCAGTCACTTAACTAGGGCTTCCCTGGTGGCTCAGAAGGTAAAGAATCTGCCTGCAATGCGGGAGACCTGAGTTTGATCCCTGGGTTGGGACAGTCCCTAGAGGAGGGCATGGCAACCCACTCCAGTATTCTTGCCTGGAGAACCGGCATGGACAGAGGCTACAATCCATGGGATTGCAAAGAGCTGGACACAACCGACTGACTAAGCACAGTACTTGACTAAGATAGTAGCATAGGTGACTGAGAACAAGGGATAATATCAATATTTTAATATTACTTATATTAATATTATCATATTTATATTGATTTCTATTAATATTTAGTATTTAAAAATAAAAATAGAATCTATGAAGTTGTGTTTGTTTTTAATATCAAAATCATAATAAAATCAGTTTAATGCACCTAAGAAATTACCTGTAGAGATACAAAATCTCTGCTTAAATTACACAGAAAGTTAGGAATAATTTTACAACCTGCTGTTAAGAGGAGATTGAAATTGCTAAGATCAATTTGTATTTTAAAAGAAGGAATACATACTTCTAGTCTGGCATTCATGTGATATTTGACAGTAAAAGCTAAGGAAAAAATCACAAAAAAGCCTATCAAAATTGAGCCAAAGTTTTCAACACAGTTTATTCCTTCTTTTTAGGACTCATTATTTGCAGGTATTATACTTTAAAAATATCCAAAATAAATTTTCCTCTGCAAACTTGTTACACTTTCTTATGTCCACTGAAGTTTTACCTGAACTACTTTGTTTCAAAGTTCTGAAATAATTGTACTTATTTTTTCCTTGAAGACAAAGTTACTGTCTTTTCCCTGGTACATAATAGGTCATCCCTTGATTCACAGGCAACTCCACTTAATGTCAAAAGTCTGTTTCAGAAAAGCAGATATTCTATGTGAGATTGCTAAATAACAAGAAGTCAATTTCCTGTTATTTTTAATAAGAAAAATTTTAATGTCACATTACTAACCAAAATGCCTGATCTGTTAATTAAAACATAACGAAAAGACAGCAAATGTAGTAAGTTATCAAAGTAGGTGGTATAATGCTTGATGGAGATGTTTGGATGACATTACCAACTCGATGGACGTGAGTTTGAGCAAGCTCTGGGAGTTGGTGATGGACAGGGGGGCCTGGCATGCTGCAGTCTTTGGGGTCTCAGAGTTAGACACGACTGATCGACTGAACTGAACTGAACTGAACTGACAATGCTTGAAATTTTTTCCTGATCCAAACAATTAATATGATTCAAATAATTAAATCTGTTAGAGATTATTTGTATGGAATAGATTGCTTTGTATTCATTATATATGCACATATACCACCTGTAGTCACACTGAACTTTTCAAAATAGTTACACAATTCTGATGTTTTACTGTGTTTGAATGTAGCTTGCAACTGTTGTCACGCATAGTTTTCAGTCAATTCAGTTCACTTCAGTCTCTCAGTCGTGTCTGACCCTTTGCGACCCCATGGACTGCAGCACGCCAGGATTCCCTGTCCATCACCAACTCCTGGAGCTTGCTCAAGCTCATGTCCATCGACTTGGTGATGCCATCCAACCATCTCATACTCTGTTGTCCCTTTCTCCTCCTGCCTTCAATCTTCCCGAGGATCACGGGCTTTTCCAATGCATTGGTTCTTCGCATTAGTTGGCCAAAGTATTGGAACTTCAGCTTCAGCATCAGTCCTTCCAGTGAATATTCAGGACTGATTTCCTTTAGGATGGACTGGTTTGATCTCCTTGCAGTCCAAGGGACTCTCAAGAGCCTTCTTCAACACCATAGTTCAAAAGCATCAATTCGTTAGTGCTCAGCTTTCTTTATAGTCCAACTCTCACATCCATACATGACTACTGGAAAAACCATTGCTTTGACTAGGTGGACCTTTGTTGGCAAAGTAATGTCTCCGCTTTTCTCTTAGTTTTATTTACACGCTATATTGATTTTTTTGTGTGTGTGGCATAAGTAAAAATATTTTTTAAGGAAAAAATAATGGCAAAAAGACTTTGTTTTGAGAGCTATCTTTATTAAATTGGATATTAAAACAAAAACTATGCTACTGATAAAAATGTTAACAAGGGAAACCTTTTGTGGGAACACCTGTGGATGGAATGTGTCAGAAGTTCACCTGAAGCTAGTTGTCAGGACAAAGGATTTTTTTAAAATTTATTTTTTATTGAGATAAAATTGATTGAGAACATTATATGTTTCATGTGTACACCATTATATTTCTGCTTTTATTTACACTAGCGTGTGCTCACCACCAAACATCTATTTTCTATTCATCTCTGTACAGTTGATCCCCTTTATCAGTTTTGCAACCCCTGACCCCCAAGCTCTTCCCATCTGGTGACCACTATCCTGTTTTCTGTATCTGCTTGTTTGTTAAGACAAAGGTATAATTTTTAAAAAAGAAAAAAAGTTAATTTGAAATTCTTCATTTGATTCAGTTGTTGGTAAAGAGTAAGCTTGTTAGGGTATAAATATACTTCCTAAATTAGTAGCTGCTTCAACAAATATATGATTCTCCTCTGAACCGTTTAAGAAATAAATTCAGTATTAACTGCAGATAACATTTGGTATCCAATTTGTCTCCTGGATCTAGTGTTTTACTTTGTTCCATACAGGGCTAAGAAGTAACTTAGAATTTTGTAGAAAGTGAAAAATCTGTGTAAATTGTAAAAGACTTGTGAATGTAACCCTATTGCTGATTTTGACTTTCAGTTTTGTAGCTTAAAACACTGATAACCTAAAATGATGCTGAAGGATATGATAGTATTCATAAAGTGATATAGTTCTTAAAAATAAAGAGACTGATGCTTAAAGTTAAGAATAAAGTGAAAAAAATACTACCGTTAACTTTCATGCACTGTGTTTGGTACATAGAACTGCAATAAATAATTGTTGAATGAATGACTCAATAAAAATGAACTTTTCTCAACTTTTTTTCTTGAAAGCATATTATTATCTTGAAATTAAAAATATTTTTTCCTGAATAAATAGAAAGGTTGATAGTACTGATACGCAAGAGAAAAGGGGATGCTTTATTTAATACATTCTACTGCTAAACTGGCCTCTTAAAATATTTCTATGTAGATGAATGGAGTGGGTCTGGGTCTGAGTGGCTTTCCAACCCTGTTGTGTTTCCTCCTTTTTCTGTATGGAGAAATGATCTTTGGTACTTATAATTTTTGTACTACATGGTTAACACTATAATAATATTTTATTGTGTTATGTGTATGCTATGTGAAAGTTTTGGAATTTTAGATCTTTGCAGCAGATTTGGAAGATGATATTTCAAATTGTTTTATTGTTTAACTTGGCTCAGTTTAGTTCAGTCACTCAGTCATGTTTGACTCCTTGTGACCCTGTGGACTGCAGTATGCCAGGCTTCCCTGTCCTTCACCATCTCCTGGAGCTTGCTCAAACTCATGTCTATTGAGTTGGCGATGCCATCCAACCATCTTGTCCTCTGTCTTCCCCTTCTCCTCCTGCCTTCAGTCTTTCCCAGCATCAGGGTCTTTTCTAGTGAGTTGGCACTTCTCTTCAGGTCGTCAAAGTATTGGAGCTTCATCTTTAGCCTGAATAATGAATATTCAGGGTTGATGATTTCCTTTAGGATTGACTGATTTGATCTCCTTGCAGTCCAGGGGACTCAGTTTTGGAAGATGATGTTTCATATTATGTTTTATTGTTTAACTTAGCTACTGAGAGTATAATTGTGACAAGAAAACCTTGCTTGATGTCATAGGCACTGCTTTTTAATTTTTTTTTTACTGAGTTACTCAGGTAGATTCATTGCCAGTGAAATCGAGACAGGGACTCCTTAGCTTGGTATAAGTGACTATTTCTTCTGTTCTCTTTTACCCAAAACTAAAATCAATGAAGACAATAAACCAGTGGGAAGAGAGGACTATTGCTCTTGTATGTCATATTCCTCACGATAAAGTCAGGTTTCTCTCTAGTCACAGTTTTATATAAACCATTTGTACTGAAATCCATTAAAAAAAATAGGACAGCTTTCATGTTATACTCTTACTTGTTGCAGGCTGAGCAGTTTTTTTACTGAACCAATGGCAGTGATCTAGATGTTGTTTGGAATTTCAAATGCTCAATATCTGAGTTTAGAAACCTACAGGATACCTACAGGCCCCAAGAAATCCTTTGGGTGGAATAAATAAAGAGAAATGAGTTGTCAACAAAAATGATTTATAATTTTTATATGCTGCTTTTAAATATTCACTATGCTTTTTTTGTACACTTGATATATGTGCTTATACTATAATACTATACTGCAATAATATAATAATAATAGTATACCATGAAAGACATTTTCCCTCTGTGCTCAATTTTTCTTGCATTTTGACACTTGAAACCCCCAAATTCAGTTATTATAAAAACTGTGTAGTAGTACCAGGCTAGTACCCTTAGTTCATCAAAATGAGTTTCCATTTAATCCAAGAGACTTTATAGATTATCTCTAGACCAACTTTTCATTTTACAAATAAAATACTGTAGGAATAGTTGAACTGACAAAGAAATTAGAGTAACGTGAATTCAGATACAGCTTCTATTGCTTGCTATTTTGCCATGATACAGAACCTTTTTGAGCTTCCATTTTTCATTTGGAATAATAAAACTCTCTCTCTCTCCATCCCTACTTCCCTCCCTCAGTTTTTCTGTTCCAATGAAAGGAAATGTTTCTGCAGCATTTGATAGTGTCTAGCGTGTAGTTCGGAGAAGGCAATGGCAAGCCACTCCAGTACTATTGCCTGGAAAATCTCATGGATGCAGAAGCCTGGTAGGCTGCAGTCCGTGGGGTCGCTAAGGGTCAGACACGACTGAGCGACTTCACTTTCACTTTTCACTTTCACACATTGGAGAAGGAAATGGCAACCCACTCCGGTGTTCTTGCCTGGAGAGTCCCAGGGACGGGGGAGCCTGGTGGACTTCCGTCCATGGGGTCACACAGAGTCAGACACGACTGAAGTGACTTAGCAGCAGCAGCAGCAGCAGCATGTAGTTGATACTTATTAAATATTATCTCTCCTCTTCCCTCTGGCCCAAGGTGACATGGCTGGTTAGTAATCTCATTAATCTGTAAGAAATTGATTTGAATTTCTTTCACTTACCTTTTTTTTTTTTTTTAAGCAAGGAATAAATTGCGTTTCCCTATTATACTTTTTCAGCAGCTCATTAGGAATTATTTTATGTCCAATTCAGAAAATTACCTTTCCTATATAATTGTTCACTGAATGTAGGTGCTTTGCCCTATGACATGTAATGATATCTGAAAATGATTTCCATAGAACAGTATTGTGGGTCAACTTGAACTTCTCAAATATTACTCTTAACTAGGATAGGTTATTTAAGATATGGAAGAATTTGGGGAAAGGTTTATTTTTTCTCAATTTTTTAAGACTTTCTACATAATTATTTTTCTATTTGGCTTACTGAAGTGCTCTGTGATTATTCTTAACACTTTAAAAATGAAATACATCATGTAACTTTGAATTTTATTTAATGTTGAAAGCAGCTGCAGCCTCTAACATCACAAAGGCTTAGAAAGAGGATATGTAACAGCATTTGAAACATTGAGAAATTGGAAACATTAAAAAAAAATGCCTTGTTCTACCAAAGCTGTGTCTGTCAGTATACAGATACCATCAAGCAAACACTCGTAAATATCTAGAATTGAAAAATTGCCTCTGAATTTGTCTGATATAGTTTATTGTTATTATTTTTGAAATCGGAATTTTCTGTTATGCAAACTGATTTTGGTTTTATAGCTTAAAGTAAAACTTGTGTACATATTTAGAATCCACATATTTAGGACAAATTTTAACTTTTTATCAGAGACTAGAGATATGCCCAGGTTGCCAGTTGTAAGTTCTTGTTCTAATGAGTAAATAGATTTTGTTGGCTCTTTTGAAAAATGATAGAAAGGTAAGTTCAATACCTCTGCTGTTTATATACCACATCTACATATTGTGTTAATAATGAATTTTCATGGGAGATATGAACCTTTCAAAATGTCATATTTTATATATGGTGTTTGTGTCTGTGTGTAGATATGAATGTAGTTTCCAGGGAAATATTAGATGCTGAATATCAGACAAAATCACACAGAAGAGCACAGAATTTTTTAGAGTCTAAAATTGGACAGTTCTGTAAGAGGAAATTTGAGTTTTTAATGGGGAACAGAACTCACACTTTGCTCATATCCTGGTCTGTTATTTTGTACTTACTCAATCAAAGATGATGTCTTTCTACAAAGTCCCCCCTATGTCCTTTTAATTTTATCTCAACAGCTTCAAAGGGAGTCATATCTAGAGTTTAAAGGATTTAAAATTTCTTTTACTTTCAAAGGATTTTTCTGTGAAACTTTTTTACTCCCAAGAATGTAATGTTAATTTTGTTATTCACTTCAGTTCAGTTCAGTCGCTCAGTTGTGTCCGATTCTTTGCGACCCCATGAATCACAGCACGCCAGGCCTCCCTGTCCATCACCAACTCCCGGAGTTCACTCAAACTCATGCCTCACAGTACTGAGACTGAAGCCTTTTTTTCAGGACTTTATATCCAGGATGATCAGGAGTTAGAAAGTCCCTTCCTTACTTTGTCTTCCAAGTACTTGTTCATGGGACAGCTTAGATAAATTGCTTCAGTGTGTTCTCCACTTTCTGCAACTTACTGTTGATTGTTCCAGGTAAAACCATAAGTAAAAACAAGCAGAGTAAATAAGAACAAAACATTATTAAATAGAAAAATAAAGACTGAGGGGAATTACTCTCCACTTTGTGAAGTGAACATCGTGAATTCAATTACCTTAGACTCAAAACTTTTTCTCCTTGAGCTAGCTAACTAATGTTCAGTTCCGTTCAGTTCAGTCACTCAGTAGTGTCCGACTCTTTGCGACCCCATGAATCACAGCACGCCAGGTCTCCCTGTCTATCACCAACTCCCGGAGTGCACTCAAACTCATGTCCATCGAGTCGGTGATGCCATCCACCCATCTCATTCTCTGTCGTCCCCTTCTCCTCCTGCCCCCAATCCCTCCCAGCCTCAGAGTCTTTGCCAGTGAGGTAACTCTTCACAGAACCAAATGACCTCAGGAGTCTGCAAATATCTTCAAACTGTAAAAGATTTAATGGTATGAGGAAATATAACCAATGCCTTATGAGAGAAAGGAAGTGATCAAAGCATTTCTTTACTATGAGCTTGCTATTTTGGAAGATGGAGGCTCTAGATTCTCACACTTATGTCTTGGAAATAAGACCATGTGATTTGGACAAAAGGTCATATCTTTAAAGATAAAATCAGGACATTAATAGTTGTCCTTTATTTCCTAAATGGTAATTGTAAGGACCAAAATAATACATGGTTGTGAACATACTTTGGAAACAGTGAAAGTAGATTTTAATAATCCCAACAAGTACCTAGGGTATCATGTTGGTAATGTACATGGATTGGCCTTGGGTCTCTAGTTATTCCATGTCATTTCAGTAGTCAGTACTTCAAAAGAGAGAGTGAATTATATGTATGGTTCAGAGAAGTGCATCATACATCATATAATTGATTCATGGTATTTTATCCTATGACTGTAAGTAGCAATGGCAGAGTATAAAGAGAGAGTGGGAAGCAAGAATCCGGTACACTGGAGTGTGTGAAAATAGACTGGCTGAAATAAGAGTTGACCAAGTTCCGAGAAGAATAGAGTAGAGCTTTAGTCAGAAACTATAGAATCGGTAAGAAGAATTTCATGGAACTGAGGCAAGTGGCCAATAATTAGGTACTATATTTTACTTTCTTTTCCTAATAGTGCCTACAGTTATACTTTACTGTGATAAATATTCAGTAATTAAAATAGATTCTTGCAGTTTAGTTTCTAAGGTCATTTTCGTCATAACAAATGGCTCATTGTTTTATTTTGTTATTTTCAATCTTATTTGAACTTTATATAATGTAATGACAGTACTGGAATGGAGGTAAAGGTAGGAGATATTTATACAGAGGTAGCACTAGCATTTAAAAAAAGAAAATGGAACGCACCAGGAAGTGACAGTATTCTGCCCTCTAAAATTTCCCCCAGAGTGAAATACATATAATTTTTTTTGTTGTGTAGCACATTTCATGAAATTATTTGGACTTCTTTAAAAAAGAGAGAGGTTCTACGTATGTATTAACAGTAGTTGTTTTAATTAATAAGCCAATGATTGTTAATTATTTTAATAATAATAAATAACTTTAATAATTTAATTAGTGGTTGAGACTCCACTCTCCTAAGGGGGCATGGGCTCCATCTCTGGTTGCAGAACTAAGGTTACACATGCTGTGGTATGTGGCCAAAGAATGAAAATAAAAATAAACTAGTAATTATTTTGGAGAATATTCTTTGTTTTCAGTTTCCTGAAAGGTGTATTTCTCATTTCTTCTTTATTTATATTTTCAATGGAGATTTGTCATGCTTATTTTTGTTCATTGATTTTATAACTTGTATATGCATAGCGTACAAAAAGTTAAATAACTCAGAAGATGGTTAAAAATCACAAATAAGTCTCACAAACAAAAGAAAATCACTATCGATATTTTATGTTATTTTTATTTTGCTCCCAGTGAGAATTTATATGTACATTATATTATGTTAGTATTGGAGAAGGAAATGGCAACCCATTCCAGTATTCTTGCCTGGGCAGTCCCATGGAGAGAGGAGCGTGGCAGGCTACAGTCTGTGCTAAGTCACTTCAGTCATGTCTGTCTCTTTGCGACCCTGTGGACTGTAGCCTGCCAGGCTCCCCTGACCATGGGATTCTCCAGGCAAGAATACTGGAGTGAGTTGCCATTTCCTTCTCCAGGGAATCTTCCCGACCCAGGGATCTAATCCATGTATCTTAGCTCTCCTGCATTGGCAGGCAGGTTCTTTACCACTAGCGCCTGGATGGGGTGGCAAAAAATTGGACATGACTTAGCAGCTAAGCAATGTTGTGTTAGTATAGTCTTTATATGTTCATCTCTGTGTATGTATAGATATGTTTACATGATTAAGTAATGACTGTATAGGATAAAAGATTCTTTTTTTTGTTACCTAATATATTATCTGTATGTCCTCGTGTTGCAAGTTATTTTGGGGATGGGGAACGTCGGACATGACTGAGCGAATGAACTGAACTGAACATATACAGATTCTTTATCATGTGAAACTGCTATACATTTTAAAATATTTCCACAGTGCTAGGCATATGTATCTTTCCTTCTTTTTTTTTTATTATACTTAATGCTGCAATAAATACCCCAGATTTTATAGTTTATAATTGTTATCTTTGAGAAGGTTGGTTCAAGGGGAATTACTCAGTCTTGTCCAGAAGCACAGCGCAGCTTATGTTTTGTTTACCTTACTTTACTATATTTATTCTCTTCTGTGTAAATGTAATAATTTCTCTATATATAAATGAATGTAACTTATAGTTCATACTTATTGAAAATTTAACTTTCACTTCAATATGTGTAGTTAATTTGTTGTATTTCTGTAAATATTTGTGAAGCCCCAGATCCTCAAAACATACTATATCCACAGATTAAATCTAAAACATATTTCTTGACTGTATTGGAGTTACAGAGCAAAGAACAAGTCTTCTTTTTCACTTTAAGAAAGGAAGAGTTTTAATGTATTTAAAATGCAACTTGATTTATATCCTTATAACAGTTCTGAAGTTGATTAAAGTTGGTAGAGTGAATGAAAATTTCATGTAGTTCTCATTTTACTTGACCTTCCATGTTAATTAGGACATTTTTTCCATTTATCTTGGAGCTCAGTATATTTTCTTTGTCTAGTAAATCGCTTTGATTCTTTTTTTTTGTCTTCCTCTTGCTTTATGAAGTTGATCACTTTCAGATCCCCTTTGACTTTCCTCAAGGTTTTCAGTTCTGTTCAGTCGCTCAGTCGTGTCAGACTCTTTGCGACCCCATGAATCACAGCATGCCAGGCCTCCCTGTCCATCACTAACTCCCGGAGTTCACTCCAACTCACCTCCCTCGAGTCGGTGATGCCATCTAACCATCTCATTCTCCATCGTCCCCTTCTCCTCCTGCCCCCAATCCCTCCCAGCATCAGAGTCTTTTCCAGTGAGTCAACTCGTCGCATGAGGTGGCCAAAGTATTGGAGTCTCAGCTTTAGCATCAGTCCTTCCAATGAACACCCAGGATTGTTCTCCTCTAGAATGGACTGGTTGGATCTCCTTGCAGTCCAAGGGACTCTCAAGAGTCTTCTCCAGCACCACAGTTCAAAAGCATCAATTCTTCGGCGATCCGCTTTCTTCACAGTCCAACTCTCACATCCATACATCACCACGGGAAAAACCATAGCCTTGACTAGACGGACCTTTGTTGGCAAAGTAATGTCTCTGCTTTTTAATATGCTATTTAGGTTGGTCATAACTTTCCTTCTAAGGAATAAGCATCTTTTAATTTCATGGCTGCAATCAGGTTTACCTCAAGGGTTTAGGTAACACTAAAGTACTATGATGAAGATAATGCAACCAGTTCTAGTGACCACCTATTACTACCAGTGCGTTCATTCATTCATTTTACAAATAGTCATTTAATGTGTGCCAGATATTCTTTCAGGCAGTTGGGTTAAATTAAGTTTCTTTACCATCAAGGAGCTTATGTTTTGATGAGAAGAACGATAGTAAAAAGTTAGAAGTAAAATATACAGTGCTTCTGAGTGCTATGAAGACTTAAAAGACTGTGACAGAGCAAGCCATGCAGATCCAGGGAAAAAGCGTTCCAGGCAGAGGGATCAGCCAGTGGGAAGTTTGAAGGAGGAGCATGTCCACATTTGGTTTTAAGAAGAGTGAGTGTGAAGGAGTGTAGCAGAAGATGAAGTTGCAGCAGAAATGGTGATTGTATAAGCCATCAAGAGGACTTTGCAAGGTTTTAAGTGGAATGATGTGATTTAACTTGTGTCTTGATGGAGTCAAACTGACTAAATGATGTGAAGAGTGGACGCTGGGATGGAGCAAGAGTAGAAACAGTGAGACCAGTTAGGAGCCTTTTGTGATAATCTAAGTGAGAGAAGATTGTGACTTGGGACCAGGATATGGTCAAAGGAGGTATTTAAACATTAGGGTTAGTGTAATGGGTGACAGATTGGATTTGTGATGTCAAGTATGAATAAAAAGTGTTTTGGCTTGAGGACTTGTGAGGATGAACTGAGATAATGATGAATGTGGGCAGGGCAGATACTTGGAGAAGTACATATTAGGTTTAAGAGATGTTGAATTTGAAATACCTACATGTTTTCCAACTCTGTTATTTAGGGGAGAGAAGTACATACTAGCATCTTCAGAATGTAGATGATAACTTGAAACCATGAAAACTAGATGAGCTCACAATAGTAGGTGTGATTAGGGAACAGAAGGGTTCCAAGGACTGCTCCAAGAATTACTCCACTGAGTACACGTCAAAGATAAGGAGAAATATGCAAAGGGAACTCGGCAGTAGTAGCCTGTGCCATCAGAGGAATATGCCCCTTATTGACAAATACAGCAACAATCACTGAGAATGATGCAAGTGAATTTGGAGTGGAAGAGAATTGTAAAAATATGTCTGCTTTTCTATCTTTATCAGTGAAAGAAGGAAAATGATATGAAGCAAGGTGTGAAATTAATATTAAAATGTACACTGGAGAGGTCCTGGAAAATTGGAAGATAAGGACTTTTTTGTTTCTGTGGCTGTTTTCTGTCTTTTTTATGTAGCAGGTAAAATAATGAAATACAGTTAATTGAAATATGATAAAAGATAAGCATACATGCAGTAGAAATATTTTTGCTACTGAAGAGATAGTTTTTGTGCTGAGACCAAGGGATACCCATGTCTGCACAAGCATTGTCTCATAAATGAACTTGGAGTGACCAGTAACACGGGAAAAACCGAATGGTGAAAAACCCCACATTCTTGATCATTGTTCTTGAACAAGTATTTATTATATAATTGCTTTAATAGTTTGTACTGTTGTACTGTGTTCAGTTGCTTAGTCATGTCCAACTCTTTGCAACCCTGTGGACTGTAGCCTTCCATGCTCCTCTGACCATGGGATTTCCCAGGCAAGAATACTAAAATGGGTTGCCATTTCCTCCTCCAGGGGATTTTCCCAACTCAAGGAACAACCGAGTCTCTTCTATTGGCAGACAGATTCTTTACTACTGAGCCACCTGGGAAGCCCCAGTGTTGTATTATTATTAGCATAATGGAATATTAGGGTACTAGGTCTAGAAGACAAGATAATTTCAAGTTACATTTAGGGAATGCTTTAAAACAATTACTGAATTCATGTTTTTAAAACTGTCTACATTTTAGAATTAATGGGGATTCTTTATAAAGGACCATTGCCACATCTTCAGAAACTCTTGTTATAATTGGTTTGAGTTCAGGCCAGGAAAATTACAAAACAACAACCATGAAAAAACAGTTAAAAATATACATATTGGGATATTCCCAATCTTAGATTACCATTTCCTGTCTTGAAATTCCTTCTTTTACTTTCCAATGTTTACCGTGTATGGTGCATTCACATGGGACTATGCTACATGCCAAAAGTCGTATATACATATGTACCAGTCTTATCTGTTCATTTTCCCATTCCATATTCTATTCAGAATTTTGCAAGGGGGGACTTGAAACAGTTTATGACATTGACTTATTAGAAGTGTCTTTGTGAAATACCAAGAAGTTAGATACACTCCTTTGAGAGGCGGGTAAGGGTGTATCTATGTCCCATGGAGTAGTTATTTGTATCCATCATGTGTGAGCACTTAAAATACAGCCTAACTAAAATTGTCTGTCCTAATTATCATTATCTGTCTTCAGTAACTTAAAGTCAAGTAAAAAGGACCAACTCCAGATAGCCTTTATTTGCCTTTAGGTCTCTGGCTTACTCTTTAACTCTTTGGAAATTTATTTCGAGGATTAAATGAACAATGTATGCAGTGTACTTACTGTACCTCTGTCATTTTTCACTTGGCTTTCCTGGATATATTTAATGTGGGAATGGATTGAAACCTAATATTGCTTAATTCTCTTGTTTTTGCATGATGCTGTGGATGTGTGTATTGAAAAATCTTCTCTATAGACTCTTCCTCTGTTTTACTTCTTTATTTCTAATTTGTGTTTATCACCATTCATTACCTAATATTCTTGTACCTTGCCTCTGAAGTCCATTCCTTTCTTATGATGCAAGCACCTGGTAGCAGGAATATTCCTAGAAAACTTTATTTGGCAGTTTAAAAGTTCTGTAATCATAGCTTGTACATAGAATAAGAGATATGGGGCTTAAGACTATGTAGACCAGTTAATTTGTCCTAGAGAAAGGTGTGCTAATTGGATAGTCCCAAAATAAAAGGGATAAACCTAAGACAACTGGGACAGTGTTCATTCTATGCAACTGTGTGTAATCTGTAAGCATCTTTCCTCACAATAAAATGCCATTAACTCATAGCTTAAACAGTTATATCAAATAGCTGAGACTTTGGGATGAAGCGTGAAATCTGAAATGGCCTGTCTTTCTTGGGATTAAATACACATTTACTTGTTATTAAGGGAAGCAAAAATTTGTATTTCCTTGGGTGAGTTAGTGGTTACAGTGTTCCAGGTATTCTATTTTGACCTTTTGGATGGGAGGAGGGTGGCTAGCAAAGAGATGAGCTAGGGTGGAGGTATGCTGATGGGGTGTGAGAAGGACAGTGGCAGATTGTGGAGGATTTGGAAATGTTACAAGTTGTTACAGTAACTACCATTCAGATCTCTAAGAGTAATAACAATATTACAACAGTAGTCAAAATGTAAATAGATTGCATTGAAATATTTTTATGAAACTATATAAAATTAACATGTGCTAAGAAGCTATGCAATGTGGTTTAGAAATGCTTTGCAGTAAGAGTGCTATTTCATGTGATTGATATAGAAGTAGCCATTTATTTTTACCAACTCCACATTACAGTACAGAGAGAGTCCAAACTGATTAAACAGAGGTAAGTAATAGAATGAATTGGCAGGATAATAATGGAGAGGGGGGAAAATCAAAGAGAAATCAAGTATTTCATAAGTCTGTTGTTGGTGGGGGCAGTGGGAGTGGCAGAGTGTGGAAGAACATGGTATAATTCATAGTCAAATCCCAGTATTTATGTTTATTCAGTTTCAATTCACTGAGTTGTCTGATTATAATTGAGTTGTTCATATTGTGCTCTTGAAATGTTTTGAGGCAAATGAAATCTTCTAAGAATTCAATTATATTGAAACAATAGCCAAGAGACGTCTTAAAGTTATTGCCCATGCTAACAAAGGGCAGAATGGGAAAACACCATGTGTATTTAGTAGTGTTGCTGTGATTGCCTTGAACCAGATATTTAAAATTATTTTCAAGGTATACAGACTTTAATAATGATTAGTTGGTAACAAATCATGAAGATAATCTTTTTATCCTTAAAGTAGTAAGTTAAAAGTTCACTTTAATGACGTCAATGGATTCTTTTATTTTTTAAATATAATAACACACGTCTGAAACTGGTTTACACAATGATGATCTTCTGGGTGGTACTTTTATATAGAAATTTGAAATGTTTAGGTGAAATTTTATTTTTTTACCATTGTTTCTTAATGCAGATCATTGTTTATGCTTTGGAAATGTGATAGACAAATTAATAAGCCATCTACTTATTGCATTTTTTATTTATTTTTCTGCTGCATACTGAGTTGCTTCAGTCCTGTCCGACTCTTTGAAGCCCTATGTACTGTAGCCTTCCAGACACCTTTTTCCATGGCATTCTCCAGGCAAGAATACTGGAGTGGGTTGCCATGCTCTCCTCCAGGGGATCTTCCTGACCCAGGGATGGAATCTGTATCTCTTATGTCTCCTGCATTGGCAGGCAGATTCTTTACTACTAGCACCACCTGGGAAGGCACCCAGCCTGTTTTCTATTGTCAGTTTATTTTTATTTTTAAAACAAAGATGATGTTGAGTTGTAAGATTATGTAAGCTTCGTGTGTACAAAGTATTTCTGCTTCTGGGTACCCTACATTGTGTTCACCACCAAACATTTAGTTTTCAGTCGTCACCAATCAGCGATCTCCTTTGCCTACTTCACACCACCTTCTTCTCCACACCTTCCCCTCTGGTAACCACTACTCTATTCTTTTTTTTTGGTTTCTGATTTATTTATTTATTTTTTTTAAATTTTTTTTAATGTAGTTAATTTATTTTTTATTGGAGGCAAATTATTTTACAATATTATATTGGTTGGTTTTGCCATACATTGATATGAATTTGCCCCGGGTTTACATAAGTTCCCCCTCCTGAACCCCCCTCCCACCTCCCTCCTCCCTTTATCCTCCCTCTGGGTCATCCCCGCATGCCAGCCCCGAGCATCCTATAACATACATCGACCCTGAACTAGTGATTCGTTTCACATATGACAACATACGTGTTTCAATGCCATTCTCCCAAATCATCCCACCCTCACCCTCTCCCATATCTATGTGTTTGGTTTGTTCATTTATTTTGCTGTTTATTAGGTGTGTTTTTTTTTTTTTTTTATATTACATGAGTGAAATTGTACCACATTTGTCTTTTTTCACCTGACTTATTTTCAGGTGATAATCTTGAATTTAAAGCTTGAGTTTTCTTGAGTGGGGAATTTTCATCAGAAAAAAATTAACGTCCATTTAAATAGGTTTTAAAATAGAAAAATGCAAACGATATGATGAATTATCTTGATGTAAAAAGGCACTACTTCATGAATAATATTACTATGAAAAAACTACGTAAGACCCCTAAAGACCTATAAAAGAGAAATATTTTATTTAGAAAATGAA
Organism: Moschus berezovskii; assembly: GCF_049115385.1. Lineage (NCBI taxonomy): Eukaryota > Metazoa > Chordata > Mammalia > Artiodactyla > Moschidae > Moschus > Moschus berezovskii. The sequence continues at coordinate 73,548,380 of NC_142469.1, read as the reverse complement.
AAAAAAAATATCTGGAGCAATAGCTTAGGGAACTGTGAATTCCATTCCCCACTTTACTGTTAATTCTGTAGCTGTGAGCAGCTAATTTAACTTTCCAAAACTGTTTCCTCATTTGGGTAAAGAATGAATAATACTTTCCAGCCACATCAATAACAGGGATACCCTGTTGGATGATGATGCTTATTTAGTACATTAAGCTCTGTAGGTGGGAAGGCAAGTACTGCAATATGAGCTCAAACTGTTACCATTGATGCTTGCTTTTTTTTTTTAATGTTTATTTAGAAAGATATTTATTTTGCATCTGCTGCATGCAAGAGGCTAAACTACATGTCCTTCCTGATAGATTCTAAGCCCCTGATGTTGTTTCCATTTTTTTACTTATTATTATAGCTTGTCTAAGATCTCCTTTTGAGTCTTCTACATGGAAATAATCAACAAATATTTATTTAGGCCATAAATATGAATGAGGTAGTTTTATAAACATACCTTAAGACATAAAGTGTGTGTATGTGTGTGCGTAGGGGGGAGACAGACTGAATTAGGAGGGATTTTTTTATTTGAATAAGAACTCTAAACTTTATTTGCCTTCACTGGTATTTCCTTCATGATTAAAGTGTACTTTATCTTCAGTTTTTCAGTCTCTTATATGCTTTTGTTTTACTCTCGGTTTTGTTTCTAATTTTGAATGGTTTGTCTGTTTACCAAACTGTTGGCTTTAGAGGAAAGGGACTCATGTTCCCTACTTTTTGTTTAGTACTTATCTTCCCTGAGTGGAACAAAGTGCGCAATTGTGGAGTAGATTTCAGAAACATGACACCCATATCTCTATGGCATAGGCCACATTAGGTGTGCACTGAAATGCAAGAGAAGAGATATAACTTAAAAATATTTTAAAGAATTTCTAAAGCTTATTAAAAAATTTAATTTTTGTAATCTGTACAGTTCTCAAAAAATATATGTTGAGCTTGGAAGAAGGTAATTTCTATTAAATTTAATCTACTAAATGTAATTATTCAGACATGCAGTACAACTAAATTTCTTTTAAATATCTACCTCTATGTCAAGAATTTAAGGATAAAGAGTAGTTTTCATCTATAGCATTTTATTTTACAAGGTGAAAGGCAAAATTAAATCTAGACTTACCAGATCAGGGCCTGATATATTTTGAATATCTTATAGATGTTTATCCATACTGTGCTTTCTCCTGAGGTTTTACTTAGAATGCTCAATCTTTGAACCTTATTTACATACAGAACCTTTCATTTTCTCTTCAGAGCTCTTTGAAGTTAAACTGTACTTTGGAAAGATCCTACTTTATAAAATCATTATTATTGCACTTCTGAAAACTGCATCTCTTCAGGGATGTATAAGTAGGAAATGATTCAGTGAAACTTCAGTTAAGAGTGGTGGGACAGTGAGGAGGCAAAAATCAGTATATAAATGTAGTTTCACGACAACTTTTTTTCCCTTGGTGAAATGCCTGCTATATCTTAAAGGCTGAAAGCTTGACTTGTGAAGTGGTGGTGGAATTTAAATTGCATGCAAAGTCAAGGCTCTTTTAAAGAAAGTGAATTAAGCCAACTGTGCAGTTTAGCTCTTTGGTGATTTTTGTTCTTTTGGAAAGAAGTGAAGGGTTTTATTTTTATATTTTCTCTGAATAATGGAAGATTTTCTGGTATCTGAATTTTAAATAGCATTATTGTAGTCTGTAATCTTATAGTACTTTGGACTAGGGAGTGCTTTAGAAACCTAGTTCAGCTTTCTTACTTTACAGATATGATAATTTTAGTCCCAGAGAATTTGCCGTACTTGCTTGGTGAAGAGTGTAGAGCTACTTAAAGTTCGATTATAATAGGGATGGCTGGTACCTCACTTAGTTCTCTGACTCTAAAGAGTTAAAGAAAAGGACTTCTGACTCAGATGCTCCTTATTCCAGTTACTAGGAATCTTGGGTCAGTAGCACTTACTTTGTGTTAAAAATAAATTGGAAGTAACTTGAAAATAAAGATAAAGATTCATGGGGGAAAATTAGGAATACTCAAAGGAAACTACAGCTAGTCAGAGGAAGCAACTGGTACAGACAGGATCTTGCTCATTGGTCTTGTCACAGATTTGCCTGCATTTTTGTTTTATTTAATTTTTTTTTAGCAGGAGTTAATTATTAAGGTACCTCTGTCCCTCTACTGGAATTGCTCTAACACTAATTGATTTTGTTTTGTTTGTTTAATTAGAGTAAGTGTGGATCATGGCCCTGCCTCTCTTTTCATCCCAGATCCCACTTCAATTTATTTTCTTTGCTGTCACTCTAAATTCAGTAATTCTCTCCTTCAGTCTCTGCTTCCTATTTCCCTGCTTATCCCTAACACCCTTCCTTTTCCATGTCTGAATTTCAGTGAAATTGATTTTACAGTTTCCTGACATTTGTAGATTTAATACCAATGACTTATAAAATAAACTCAACAATTCTAGAATGATATCTGTGCATTTTGCATTATTTTTGATTGTGGAAGTGAGGAAGGCTATAGATGCGCATTAGAGAGTAAAATCTTAAAAATTACTTGGTGGATTCACTTTATTTTAATTGCTTTATAAAGTTGAACTCACATTGTAACTCATTAAAGTGAGAATCTTTTTTTTTCCCAGAGGTTCTCTCAAACTCTCAAGTAGGGCATTACTTTGTGTTTTTTAAAGTAGTTAATGGTTTCCATTTTAGTGCTGTTATTATGTTCTAAGAGACCTGGATTTGATGTAGAGCTCTAGTATTAATGAGGCCCAAGTTACGGGTCTGATTTATATATGAAACAAACTAGAAGGAGAGACACTCTTTATTGCCATACTTAACTATTATCATTTGTTTTAATATGAGCCTCTGTCAATATGACTCAGAGATTCAACAAAGGGCAGTGGTAATCAAACTTGCCTACTTAGACTATGAGGAAGATTAGAAAAATACCGGTGCTTGTTCCATCTGAGATGAATTAAATTTAACTTCAGGGATATGGCAAGAGTGTTGGTGTTTTTAGAAGTATTGCAATAATATCTCAGGGTGGAGAGTGTTGGATACACTAAGAGGATCTCTGAATTCACTAGGGTTTGGCTTTGAGAAGTTAACTGTTTTGGGCCCAAGTGAGTATTCTCATGAGTGTGTTAAAGAGCTCTAAAATTCCAGAATCCTGTGATATCTTGGTAATCTTTCTTTAAGATAATCTTGTTAGACTGGATAGAATCAGTGATAGAAGGGCTCTGGATAATTCAGTATTGCTTATTGGCATTGCTGGAAAAACAGCAAGACTGCCACATACATTAGAATTGCATTTAACCATACATCACATCAACAAATATTTATTTAAGGCTTGCTGTGTATCAGACATGGGATTAGAAAAGTGAACAAGATAGCAAATTATTTCGCTCCTATGGAGTTTAGATCCTGAGGAGATGCCACATAACAACGACCAGGGTACTCTCTCTTTATTTGGCCACACCAGGACATGTAGGATCTTAGTTCACATTGAACCCTACCCCCTGCACTGGAAGTGTGGAGTCTTCCACACTTGTGGACATCCAGAGAAGTCCTGGAAATCCCATTTAGTAGGTACCACAAGCTCCTATCCTCCATGCACCCGTCCCCGACATCACTAGTGTTGAACAGTTGAGTATCAGATGAATAGTTGGCTTGGAGTTAGAAGTCTGCTTCTGTGAAGACAGTTCTCAGTGGGGTCGTCCTCTGCATCTAAAGAAGCTGATACTGTGAGCTGGAGGAAAGACATGACAAGAGAAGGGAATAGCAGGTCCATGTTTGTTGTCTGTCATGCATGTTCATTGAATCTAAAAACAGGCAAACTGCTTTTAGATTATGGTGATTCTAATTCACTCTCCTTCTGGTTCTTGAAATTAATTTGATATAATTTAAGTACGCACATGAGCCGCCTCCATATCGTCATTGTATATTATTATTGCTGTAAAGCTGCAAGGCACTGTGGACATAAAAGCTCTAAGGTTGGAAAGACTTGCTTGATTTCTCAACTTTATCTCCTATTGTTAATGTTACCTTATATTTCTTTAGGCCTTTATTTACTCAGTCATCAGGTTGATAAAATGATGTCCACTTTGTAGGGATCTTGTGCAGGTTTGATATATGCAAACCCCTTAGTCTGGTACTTGGTGTATATATACAGATGCTTGTTGCTGTTGTTGTTTTAGTTGCTAAGTCATGTCTGACTCTCTTGTGACTCACCAGGCTCCTCTGTCAATGGAATTCTGCAGACAAGAATATGGGAATGGGTTGCTATTTCCTTTTCCCGGGGATCTTCCTGATGCAGGGATTGAACTCGCATCTCCTGCATTGGCAGGTGGATTCTTTACCACCGAGCCACCAGGGAAGCCCATATGAATGCTTAGTGAACAGAAATATTTGCATTATTATGGAAAGGAGTAGCAATTTTTATTTAATACTTGAAATCAAGAAATGGGCCATTATAAGAACTTCAATATAACACAGCAGAAGAGGTGTGAGACATAATTTGTGTAAATCCTTTGGTTTAAGATTTGAGTGTTTTAACTAAACCTGTTGGATTACTTAGAACTGCTTTGGATAGCTACAGTGTTTTTGCCCAAGTGATTCAAGCTTTCTTTTTTACAGTCTTCCAAAAGAGTGCCCCAACATCTGTAATTTACCAGCTAGAGAGGTGTTGCTAGTGGTAAATAACCTGCCTGCCAATGCAAGAAATGTAAGAGACACATGTTCAGTTCCTGGGTGGGGAAGATATTCTGAAGAGGGGCATGGAAACCCACTCCAGCATTCATGCCTAGAGAATCCCATGGAGAGAGGAGCCTGGTGGGCTATGATCCATGGGGTCATAAAGAGTCAGACATGACTGAAGCAACTTCAGTCACACACACAAAGAACTGGTCAGAGTCATAAACTACACAGAAGCATCTAGGATTCATTTCCTTTCTGTGCTTACCTTAGACTTCTTTGTTTGACCTCTATGTGTTGCTCAGTCATGCCCAACTCTTTGTTATCCCATGGACTACAGCCCGCCAGGCTCCTCTGTTCATGGGATTTTCCAGGCAAGAAAACTGGAGTGGGTTGCCATTTCCTTCTCCAGGGGTTCTTCCTGACCCAGGGATTGAACCTGGGTCTCCTGCATTGCAGGCAGACTCTTTCCCTCTGAGCCAGCAGGGAAGTGGGTCTTTGACCTCTATACTGACAAGTTTTTCTAATGGTAAAGAGCCAGTTCATCAGGTGTACTCTGTGGAAGGGCTTATCTGTCTACTACTCAAATAACTCCAATCTTCTGACTGATTCGATCATAGAGGAAATCTCCTGGCTTAGTTCTTCCATAATGTTTGGCAAAAAGGTTCAGAAACTTGGAAAACACTACCTTCTGTGGCTTGAGATATGGTGACAGGTATCACAGCTGTAACACTCCTGATAGTTTCTTTTAGAGTACTTACGGATAGCCTGGAATTTGTATACCACAACCTCATTAGGGTTTAAACAAATCTTATCAGGTTTTCCCTGTTCTTGATTTAACTTAAACATACAGAACTATTGTCTTGGAGAATACCCAACCTTGAGCTAGGAAAGGGGCCTGTTCTCTGTTCTAAAAGACTGATTGATATTGACAGGTTATGTTCAGTTCAGTTCAGTTTGTAACAAACACATAATCAGACCCAGAGTGCCAAAATGCTCTTAGTAGATGAAGCAGGCCCACCACACTAGTGGTTGTGTACCATTGAAGGGCTTGTACACTTGAGTGTAAATGGCCACTGACTAGAATAAAAGCCATTTCCACTTCAGGTCAGTTTAAGACTTTGGAAGAACTTTTATCATCTAAATTTTAATCCTCTGAAAATATTTTCATTTTGCCAATAAATTTGTTCTTAGATAAATAATACCTAAATTTTCCTTTTACCTCTACTTCTATTCAAGTGAAATAAAGCCTCAAATAACACATTAGACCCTTAAACTTTTAACTCAGAAATGATTTTTAAACTGAGTATCTTTGATTGTTTCAGGCTGTGGATATTTAGATACGATTGTTAGAAAAAAGAAAATTGAGCTTGTGGATTATACCCAGTTTAGAGTTTGAATTATGCCTATGATGCCTACAAGATTTTATTCACGTCTGTGTTTACTTCCTGTAGCCTGTTTTGCTAGGTTCTACAAGACTTCCAGGAAATTGGAGATAGGTTTGAATCACATTATTTATTAGACTTTGTTTGCAATTTTTGAAATATATTTAATGCAGATATATGCATATACAGTGTTTTTATAATAACCTGTTCTCAAGTTGGCCACTAGCAATACAGAAATATAGTTCATTGTAATCACACGATGACTAGGAAAAGATGAAGTCATTTATTCCATCAGAGCAGTACCATTTAATAAACTTGGACTTGGATATATGAGACAACAGGAAAATGAAAGTTTTAAAAAAATTGATTCAGAATATTAAAGACTTTAAAAGCCTATGGGTCACCCTAAAAGGAAAGCCAGAATGTGGTAGAAATGATGTGACTATTCATTACTGCATTTAAATGAAAATGTGGATGTGCAAACTGTATTTACATAGGTGAATTAAATAAGCGAGATAACTAATTCTTATCCATATACTTTACAGTAAATGATCTAGGCGTTGTTGCTCAGGAAGTGCTATTTGTTTGTTTAATTTGTTTTGAAGAAGTCAGTGATCACTGTTGGCTTTATTGAACAGCTTAATAATGCTTCCACTTTTCTTTTTCGAATGTTTTCAATAGCTTATCAAGATTTGTGAGATGTTTGTGAGAATAAATTGAATCTGTTTTCATGCAGGTGACAATCTGTTATGTGTTTCTAATGATATGTTTTTATAGTCAGTCAGTATTTTACTACACAATATTTGTTGAATTCAGTAAAAGTAACACAGACTTCTGTAACTGTCTGGCAAGTTTATGTATGGATCATTTTTCCCCCATAATAGGACAAGAAGTAAAATGTAATTGTTTAAATGCCATTTGCTTCTAAGAAATATATAAAAATCTGAAACTTAGCATTGAGAATGTTTAAGAAAATTAAGCCTTGAACAAATCCATGTAACTCCATATCACAATCTGTTAGACTTTTATTATGTAACAGTACAAAATAAGTTTCCACATTTGAGTTACTATAACTATATAATAATGCGATGATAAAATTTGAGTGTGGTCTGTTTATTGCATAAATTGCTAGATATTTAGTTTGGAGATTATAGAAACACCAAAATGTTTACGTTTTTGCTCTGTTAATTCTTACTCAGGGCTTTGGTTTCCTTATCTTTGTAATGGAAGGGGGAATGGGTAAATAATTTCCTATTATTTCTGAAATGCTGCAAATTTGATAAGGTCATGAACCATGAGTGTGAGTATGGGGTTATCATTGGAAGGGTGTTGGTTTTTGAAAAGTAGCATTTACAAACTTAAATTCTGGGCCTAAAGGAAACACATAGGAAATTCTCCAGATTTACCAAAGGGGAACATCCTCCTTGATAAGTTTTCTGGGAACTGTTTGAATTGTATCCCTGGAGGAGGGAAAGGCTGCCCACTCCAATATTCTGGCCAGGAGAATTCCATGGACTGTATAGTTCCTGGGGTTGCAAAGAGTCAGATACAACTGAGTGACTTTCACTTTGAATTGTATTGTGAATATTTTTACTTCACCATGATTGACCGAGCATCAGTGGTAATAGAAATGAGTGGTCAGAAAACTGATCCCCATATAAAGAAGATGCAATGTTTATGCCTATTTCTAGTGAGACTGGAATTTATGAACCCCAGTATAAGGAGGGACCTGATAGAGGCTTCCAGATGTGCAGATAGGAATGGACGCAGTTACTATTATACCAAGCAGTTCAGAACAGTCCATTGTTGTGACTATCTTTTTGATTTTGGAGGGTCTTTTTGTTGAGCTAGACTAGGTTATAGTTTATTTCTTACAAATTACATGTCTATAACAGTTAGTTGGGAACTTTGTATTGATACCCAAGAGTCCCATTCTGACTGAGGCTCTGCATTTTTGTAGTTACACCATTTGTATCACAGAACTTTCTGTATCTCAGTGATAAGAGAAGACAGTGACTAGAAAAATCTCCATTCAGCTGCTTTTTTCATTGATCAGAAAAGTCACATTACATCTAACTGCAAGTAGGATGGGAAAATGTAGACAGCAGATGTGATGCTTGATGTTCATCACTGCTGTGACACAAAGATACCACAGAAGCAGGTTGCCTACATCTTTCTACCTTTTAAGTTTATATAGTTGTATTAACTAAAACAAATTTGACTTTTAATATTGGATTTGCAGTGATTCTTCTCCTTTCTATCTTGGCTTCTCTTTTTGGTACCAGTTCTCTTTGATTTATGATGCTTGTATCATGATAGTTCATTTTCCGATTTATGCTATCATTAGAACACTGTCATCTCTGTTTGAGGGGAAAGTATATGTACATTTACTGTGTACATTAAAATTATTGTCTTTACCTCTGTTTGGTATTCTTTGAATAAAAATTTGCACACACGTATATGTGTATGTATAAATATTTATACTCTGTAATTTTTATCTTTGCAATTCTGGCATTAAGTATGGTTTCTACCTCTATTTATAAATGCAATTTTGTTTGATACTGGCTGTTTTAAATTTTTAATTCAACTTTTAAAATTCATTTCAGTAGGCTTGGTAATTCAGGGGTTCTTAATCTGTCTTTTATGTGTAGAAACCAAGATTGCCATTATTCTTTAGCAAAAATTGCACGTTATTTTCTTTAATTCTTCTCAGAGGTTAATGAGGAATCGAAGTCGTGTTTAATAAGTGATTTTGAGTATAATTTCAATGGTGTTTATAAATCCTTTTCAGAATAGTATATACTTAAAAGGACCTGATTATATCTGTATTCTGAAGTTTACAAATTGTGTGCACATAAGGTTCTGTTCTGTGCTCCAAGATATGAGAGATGGATTTATTTTAATAAAATCTGGTTTATATCTTACTGTGTTAAAATGTCGAGATAGTGTGTGTGTGGGTGGGAATGAGCTGAAAACTATAAAATTTGTTATTTATAGGGCATTTATTTGGCAACATTATCTTTATTTAGATGAATTAAGCAATTTAATGTTATTTAAATATGAAAAATGTTCCATATTTATTGAAAATTATACTTAAAGCATAATTCGGTGTGCTTAATGGCTCTTGTAAACTCTGTGTTATGAAAAATTAAAATAGTGGAGAGTAGCTGTATCCTGTTGTTTTTTGTTGTTGTTTGTTTTGTTTGTAAATGGAGAAATAGAAGTTTAGTTTCACGGAGGAAGACTGATAACCATTCCTAGGCACAAAATGGGAGAACAGAGTTTCTCATAGGTAAATATTTTTCTCTCTGGAGATAGTAATTTTTTGTGTATGTTTTGTCCACAACTACCTATATGTAGAGTTAAAAATTGTATTGTTGAAATAAATTCTGGAATCCTTATAAACTGAGTTAGTTATAAAACAGTCTTAAGTAACTGGAGAGCTAGTCCTTGTAGATTTATATACTTGACATTTGGCCATGTTCATTTCAAGTAGTTAATGGTATTTAATATGCTCTGAATTCTTAAGTGTAGGAAAGAAATAATAGGGGTAGTGAGTGTCCCAGTCCCATTTTCAGTATTTCTAAAAAAATTTAAAGGCTGTTTTATATTTATCTTGCAAATTTGTTCATTATAGCAAAATACTGAAAGCCTTGGATATTTATTAAAATTGTATTATTTAAGAATTGTGAAATAAATTATTCCACAGAGCTACTCAGAGCTCTGAGATTGAGTGTGTTCAGGATTTTATCACCATAGACACATGTTATTCAGAACTTTGGATTGTCAGTATTTATATATCTGACTAAAAAAAATTGAGTACAGAAATTTTATATTAAAAACAAACTCAGGCTAATTTTGGTCATATAGGGTGTGGAATAACATTGCTATCCAACCCAGCTTAGTTTCTAAGATGTTAGTTTCATCAATGTTTATCTAAAAGCATAGACAAGCACACTGAAGTTTTATTGATACTTAAGTCAACATTAAGAGAATCACATGGGGTCCAAGAGATTATGAACATTTTGGAAAAGTAGTCTAGGAGTTCTGCCAAGGGAAGTAGAAGACAGAATAAATTCGGAGGTGAGTAACTGGCTTCATACTTAACATCCATATTAGGTTAATACTTGATGTGTTTCTCAAATGCTAATTAGTAATTCACATTGACATTATGTAATAGGAGCTATCATCGTGTCTTAATGTTCTCTGATTCATGAAATTTCAAGAAGATGGTGTTGAATAGGTCAAAATTTTGGAGTCTTGTCTATACCACTTACTGGCTCTTGATTTTAAGGCATTGCTTCCTCATCTTGAATACAACGATTAAGTGAGGGTTAAATGAAATAATATATAGCAGGGCTATGCAGATGATCCTACCCTTATGGCAGAAAGTGAAGAAGAACTAAAGAGCCTCTTGATGAAATTGAAAGAGGAGAGTGAAAATGTTGGCATAAAGCTCAACATTCAGAAAACTAAGATCATGTCATCCAGTCGCATCACTTCATGGCAAATAGATGGGGAAACAGTGGAAACAGTGGCTGACCTTATTTTTTGGGGCTCCAGAGTCACTGCAGATGGTGACTGCAGCCATGAAATTAAGACACTTACTCCTTGGCAGGAAAGTTATGACCAGCCTAGACTGCATATTAAGAAGCAGAGACATGACTTTGCCAAGAAAGGTCCATCTAGTCAAGGTTATGGTTTTTCCTGTGGTCATGTATGGATGTGAGAGTTGGACTGTAAAGAAAGCTGAGTGCCAAAGAATTGATGCTTTTGAACTGGGGTGTTGGAGAAGACTCTTGAGAGTCCCTTGGACTGCAAGGAGAGCCAACCAGTTCATCTTAAAAGAGATCAGTCCTGAGTGTTCATTGGAAGGACCGATGTTGAAGCTGAAGCTCCAGTGCTTTGGCCACCTGATGCGAAGAGCTGACTCATTTGAAAAGATCCTGATGCTGGGAAAGATTGAAGGCTGGAGAAGAAGGGGATGACAGAGGATGAGATGGTTGGATGGCATCACCAACTCAATGGACATGAGTTTGAGTAGACTCCGGGAGTTGGTGATGGACAGGGAGGCCTGGCTTGCTGCAGTCCATGGGGTCACAAAGAGTCGGACATGACTGAGCAACTGAACTGAACTGAACTGGGCTTAACAGTCTGGTCTTATACATATTAGGAGATCAATTACTGTTGCTTGTTTTTCTGATAGTAAAGTTAACAAGCCCTGGGAAATAAGAGGAGTTAATTTTTTTTTAAATTTCGTTAGATTTATGTTAAAATTATGGGAATTTTAAGAGATGTTCTTTTAAACATTTTTATTCTTAAAAGATCATGCATATCTCAAACAACTTTTTCTAAGCAACAAGGTGTTAAGCATGGTTACAAGCAGGAATATATGCTTGACTATAAACCTGCTTATATTTGAAGGGAAATAAGACATTTCTGTTTACTTTGGATAAATGCATGTTAATGAAGAAGGCTTTCCCTTACCTTGAAGCACTCAGGAATCAGTGACTTTAACCACAACAATAGAAAATGTCTGTGAAAGAGACCAGCCGTCTCTTGAGTCTAGACTAAAGGATAATTCCAGCTGAGCAATCTATTGAAATATTACTGTGTAGCCTATGGCTAATTCCTCACTCATCAGTTGACTAGTAGGCAGACACTCACAGATCTTCTTCAGATATTTTTGTTGACTTCCAAACACACACATTTTCACTTTTGGATGGCTAATATGTGTTATAAAAATTGTATTCTTTAGGGAAAATTGCATTACACCACTATATAGAGAATAATATTAGATTTACTCAAAGATAGAAAATACTCTTTTTAAATCAAATAAAATGAAAATGTTAACAAATTTACAGAGTATTAGCACTATTGCTGGAGAAGGACATAGCAACCCACTCCAGTGTTCTTGCCAGAGAATCCCAGGGATGGGGGAGCCTGGTGGGCTGCCGTCTGTGGGGTCACACAGAGTCGGACACGACTGAAGTGACTTAGCAGCAGCAGCAGCAGCAGTACTATTGCAAATTTAAAACAAGAATTTTTGCAGTCTGTTGAAATGCATGATTCTTAAATATTTAATCTTGTGCACAAAATACAATATAGAAATCCATGAGGCACAAAATGCAAGCATAAAATAAATGAAATAATATGTGGCTATCAAACTGGAAAATGGAAACAATTTCTTAAAATTAACTGTTTCCTACTTGATAAAGCTCTCTGAGGTTCAGCAAGGCAGTGATTTTTCTAGTGTTATATAATGCTTCCTTTATGTTATCCACCATTTGTTTTCTTGGACTGCCAGGGATTAAAGGAGGTACAAAGTACTAGGAAATCATGTTGTTCTTTTTCAAAGTGTGACCCAAGGGCCCCATAGATCAGAATTTTTGAGGGTGCTTATTTTAAAAGGGAGACTCCTGGGCCCAAACTTCAGAAATTGTGCTTACTGATGAGCACAACCATTGTGTTGGGTGGTTGCCCTCCAGTTAGAATCCTAAGCCACATTTGAGTGCCAATATCATTGGAAGTCTTTACCTTAGTGAGGCAAAGCTAGATGGTATGTTGTCTGCATCACACATTCTTCCTATCTAGCTCACATGATGGAAATCATGGTGACTCAGATGGTAAAAAATCTGCCTGCAATGCAGGAGATCTGGGTTCGCTCCCTGGGTCAGGAAGATCCCCTGGAAAAGGAAATGGCCACCCACTGCAGTATTCTTGCCTAGAGAATTCAATGGACCGAGATTCCTGGTGGGAATCTGGTAGCCCTGGTGGGGTTTGCAAAGAGTCAGACATGACTGAGCGACTAACACACACAGACTTTTATCCATAGCGTGTGTCACTCTTCCCACTTTTCTCCTGCCTTCAGATCTGAGCAGTCTATTATATTTTTAGGAACTGCTCTTCCCATCAGAGATATATTACTGCTTTCTAGTTTCTACCTGCAGATACTTAAAAATTGAAACAAACAATTCATTTTGTATTATCTAACTACCCATGTGCTGAGATGATGCGCTGGATATTTTTGTCATTCAAATGAACAATAGTTCTGTTTGCATGATTTATCAAGATTGTTGTTTGCTTTGAAACAGCAGACTGAATCTCACTTCCAGGTAATCTGCTACTAAGGACAGTTTAGTGTTGTTGAGTTAGTCCACTGTCTAGTGAGAATCTCCGGTAGAGTAAACTTCCCAGTCTTTGGAAAATGCCCCAGAGCTGTGCTCGAGGTTACTTCTTTCATCTTTTTCTTATTCTTCTGCTGTGGCTGAAACTTAGAGATGTACAACCCCTTCTCCTAACATTTCTCTGTGGTTGGAGCAGTGTTTTCATTCAACTGCTCTTACTTGTGTTATTCTGAATAGACAGCAGGTATTGAACTCTTCAAGTGCCACAGAAGCCTCGAGGTATGGTGCAGGAAGCGGAAGGAACAAGTTGCACAGAGATGTATGAGAGAAGCCCTCTCCACTGATGGTGTCTGAATAGGATTGTAGGCTCTGGCCTGAATCTGCCTTCTCCTTCAGGGCTAAGGACTGTTATAGTAAACAGAGATTACCATGGCTTAAGTGAAATTCGGTCTCTGCTTTGTTACAGTTGCTTAAATTATCACTGGCTGCTCTTACCACTCAACTTCTGAATAAGTAAACCTCTTTTGATGTATTTGAGTATTTAAGGTTATAAAAACACACTGAATTTAACTTTCAGAAAAGTTTACAAGTCTGAAATAGATTCTTAATTGATGCAGTCTCTTTGAGTGGGCCAGTTCTCTATGAGGGGCTTCCAGGTGGCTCAAGTGGTAAAGAATACATCTGCCAATGCAAGAGACTCAGGGTTTGATCCCTGAGTCGGGAAGATCCCTGGAGAAGGAAATGGCAACCCACTCCAGTATCCTTGCCTGGAAAATTCCATGGACAGAGGAGTCTGGCAGGCTACAGTCCATGGGTTCGTAAAGAGTCAGATGTGACTGAATACACACACATAAGTGACATTCTCTATTATCATTCGTGTATTTCACAGAAATTTCATGAATGTAGGCATGGCAAAGAAAGATGATCTATTGCTATATAACATCACTATTAGTTATTATTAAAACTTGTAAGTACTTCATATATTCCTAAATGTGATGCTGCATCTTAAATTTCTAACAAAAAAATGCACTGATAATAGAGATTTATAATCAAGTTAGGCATTCAGACATAAAGAATAATTTCAGTATAAGAAGATGATATGTATACCAGTATAATATGATCAATAATAATTATAGTAAAGTACTTGAATGGAAATATTGTATCATTTTTTCTCTCATTTTGAAAAATAAAGACAGTTGCTCTTGAATATTTATAATTTGTAATTATAATCATGAATGATAATTATGAATATTTATAATTATCTAAGGATGCATATTTATAATTATTTGGGTAGTGTTGCTCTCTTTTTCTGGTTACAGAAAGCTATTCTATAAATATAAGTAGGCTCAGGCTGGGAACAGTGTGTACTGTGACAGTGTCCAGAGATGCTGAATTCTTATCACACATGGCGGGACTAGGTATTTGCCTGCTGAGGCTCCCCACATAGGCTGTGAAAGAGATTTCCTTCTCTCCTTGCTTCTTTCCTACTCCTGCCTTCCTTGCCTTCTAGGGGAAGTGACTCCTTAGATCATGTTATACTCTTTGTAAAAGGCAGTTAGTGATCAGAGGTCCGTGATCTCTATTTTGCCTTTTTTCTACTGCTTAATATTGTGATATCAAATGAGAATATTAAAATATGAACTCTGATCCATGGCTGGTTAAATAGTTTCTAAGTAACAACTACAGGATGAACACATTTAGAGTCCAGATTTAATAGCATGAGAGATGCTGCCTTGCATTGTTTTATTCTATAATTGCAGATACAGGAAAAGAAAATATGGAAGATGAAAAATGTCTCAGTTTTAGTTTATGAGGGATGGATCTTTGTACTCTACCTCTCTCTCAACACTTCTGGGCTCCATCTCATTTGTAAATTGTGTCTAGAAATTTTAAACATTAATTTCCAAGTCCTAGCTTCACCATGAAGTACTACTCTTATGTGAAGTACTGAA
Organism: Moschus berezovskii; assembly: GCF_049115385.1. Lineage (NCBI taxonomy): Eukaryota > Metazoa > Chordata > Mammalia > Artiodactyla > Moschidae > Moschus > Moschus berezovskii. Next base: position 73,533,220 of record NC_142469.1, on the reverse strand, counting down.
ATTCACATTTCTTTTACTCTTTCTTTGAAATTTAGCATTTCTTCCCTTTTAGATTCAGAAAAGCTATGCACCATATTAGAAAAAGTCATAGTGTATAATTTCAACTCTGATCTTGGTTATTATCTTTGTGACACAGAACCAACTAAAGTATTTCTAGACTTACATTGTGCATATGACTTTGTAAAGCAATATGATGTAGAAATATAGATTCAGGTATCATCAGCACAAATTGATGGCTGAAGCCATGTTTGTGTGGAAGATTACCCATGAAACATTGCAATTTCTATTGTGAAAAAAGGCACTCAGATTAAAATCTTTAATTGAGGGATCAGCAGAGAAAGGAGTGGACTTAAGGAAATTGGGGAGGATCATCAGAGGGGTAACAGGAAAAATACCAATAGTTGTGTCAGAAGTACAAGAATTTCAATAACACAGAAGAAGGTAGATTCCTCCTGTTTTATGGAAGGATGTACAAAAATGAGAAATACCCAATATGCATGCTAAATTGCTTCAGTCGTGTCTGTCTCTGCGCAGACTGCAGCCGGCCAGGCTCCTCTCTCCATGGGATTCTCTTGGCAAGATTACTGCAGTGGGTTGCTTTGCCCTCCACCAGAAGATCTTCCCCACCCAGGGATTGAACCCTCATCTCTTATGTCTCCTGCATTGGCAGGCTGGTTCTTTACCAAGAGCATCACCTGGGGAGCTCCACCTGGGTTCATTATTAAGGACTCATTGATGACCATGGTGGAACTAGTTTCACCCAGAGAAGCGGACAAAAAAAGCAAGGTTGCGGTGAAGTGTGCTCAAAGTGCAAATGAACATGTGCCTTCAATAAGCTTAGGTGGAAACTGGGAGAAAAACAGGAGATAGAGAGGAATCTGGACTGAAATGAGGGACTGTTGTGAAAAGGGAGGAGGTTGTATGCAGGGCCTGGGTCGAGAAGGATAGACTAAAGATAGAAGAGAGAATGGGTGGAACTGTTGGAGGAGAGAATAGAGAAGGAAGTGACGTCCTGCATCTGGAGTGAAGGCTTAGCCTTGAGCAGTATGAGTAACACCTGTGGGTTAGGTGTTTCTCCCTTTGGCTCAGTTAAACACATTGTGTGGACTGATTCTCTTGTATTGACTTTGCCCTAAGCTATGTGCCTTTTAGTTGACTCACCGATTTTTATCATCTTCAGAGCAAATGCTTTGAGAGTGACTAGGGAAAAAATCAGCAACAGTCTCACCCACGTTATGAAATTACAGCAGAAAAAAATGTTTATGTGTAGAAAAATTGGGAACTTAAGTGAAACTGTGTTTTTAAAATTTTCTTACATTCTTTTTCTTTCCTTTCCAGTTGTTATAATTTTACAATATGATACGTACACATACACACTTACTCATACCTTATTATTGGTAGAGAGAGGCTGCTCTGCACACACTAGGCCCTCTATAAATATGTGTGGATTGTGCCTTATGAAAGGCACTAGAAAACCAAGGGATAAAATTGGAATGAGAAAATACAAGACTGACAGTGTCCTATTTTAAGTATTTCAATTCTGCTGTTTTAAATTTCAAATAATTTGGACATCATGGATATAAATGTACTTTTCTATGGTCTTCGGTGAAACGGTTTGCTTAGCAGCTTCAGCCTATACTGTTTCACTTTTGTACACAACATAATTTACTGAACTCAATTGTTCTGAGCATAGGTGTAGGAAAACTCTTTCATTTCACAACATAACATTTCCAGGGTAAACATTAAGCAGTGTACAATAATGAAGGCAATATACCTTTAAGAATTTCAGAGTTAGCTGTTACCATAAGGAAAAGATATTTTTTTGTTCCTGTAAAAAGTAGTCTTAACCCTCCAGTAAAGTGTTAAATTCATTAAAATGTCTACTATGCTTAATTTCTATTAAATATTTGCCAGTGAAATAGCTACACTTGTTTTAAAACATGCTATAATTTGGACTTAATTCAAACTCACCTTGACTGGGTAAGGGCTCACCATTAGAGACTGAAAGCGTGTGATTAAAGGGCAGTTCAGATGAAAATAGTCTGGGCTTGAATCTGAGCTCCATCGTATACATCAGCTATGTAATCTTTTGTTAGTTTAACTGTCTAGGATTCATGTTTCATATGAAACAGGAACAATAATAGTACCTTCACATGGAATGAGTTAAAATTTATGAAGGGCTTAGCACACTGCCCTACTCTTTGTAATGTTAGTCATTCTTGTTGCTGTTTATATTGATTTCTGTGTTAGGTAGTAAAAGAAAACTGAATAAAAACCATAACACATCCAAAATATATTATGTAAAGAAGTGCATTCTATAAGAATGAGTATCCTAGGAATCTCATTTTGTTCAGAGGAAAACCATTTCCGTATATAGAAAAAAACAAATATGTTAAAATGTAAGTCAACAGTGATTATCTCTGGGTGGTATGGTTATGAGTGCTTTTAATTTTAACTTTTTTTTTGCATTTTTCATATTTTCTACAAGTAATGTGTATTACTTTTGTAAGATGTATGCAGCAAATGGTTATAATACAGATTATTCTAAATATGAAGTATTTGGAGATTAAATGCAAAGTTTACAAGAGTATAAGATGAATCTTTTTATATTTGGGATGCAATTCCCTTCTAAAAAAATGAAGTACTTTCTGGATTTAATCAATGAACATGGTAATTAAGTGGGCATGTTTAGCAGATTTTACATTCTGGGATAAGATTCTTTTGCCACCCTGTAGCACACTTTTGAGATGGTTCATTGTTAGTCAGTGGGTGTTTATTCAAGACATGAAAACCAGCATTTTAGCATGGAAATTGCTGGGTAAAGAAGAGTAAAATTAAAATAAGACAAAAACCAAACCAAACTGCATCAAACCATGTACAAATTATTTCTGGAAGGTTTTTTGTCTCTTTATTAACAGTAGATCATCATGAGATGATTTAAACTCCAGAATGTGGGTAGTGTTCTTTCACTAGAGTTCAGTATAAACATGGTTATTAATATCATTATGACTGTGTTTTGTGGTTCCTTTTCAGGCTTATGTTTTTTTATCTTGAGAATTCACATTTATTGGGAACATGTGTTGCAGTCTCTCAATAACTAGTTAAGGAAGGAAAAAGGATGAAGAATTTTTTGGCAAGAATGCCTAGAGAAGTAGAGGATCACATACTAGTTGGAATAAGTTCAGGCAGTCTTTTCTTGTACTACTGTTCAGCAGTCCACTGGCCACATGGTCAAATTTGTTACTCCGGTTTATTAATTGTAATTGCATAAAACACAAACTTTACTTAGGTGGTCAGCCCACAAATCACTATGTAAGTAACATATGTGTATCATGATCAGTGACAATCTTTTCCCTTCTTTCAAAATCTGTTGGTGATGCTTTGCTGCTCATTTGTTTTCAGTTCAAGCACACGGCAAGTAGGTAAGTTATGTTGTCTCCTTGTCTCCCTCTGGCCAACCTACATGACATTTTATAAAAATGGGTTATTTAAGAGTAAATTGTGTGGCAAAGATGAAAGCGCAGTGAAGAAATAGAAAGTGATAGGGATGAAAGTAAAGTTTGAATTGAAACTAAATGGAGTTAATAGAAAAAATTGCTGACCGTGGAAATGTTGACCTTCCAGCTCTTTAGGAGACCAGATATGTGGACAGAGAAATGTACTGAAGGAGAATATTTTGTCGTAAATGAGAAAAGAGGTTGTGACAATAAAGGAAAAGATGTCCCAGATGTGATACCAGCAAAATACTCAGATTAAAGGAATTCTTGTAGTTATTTCACTGACATTGCAGGTGGATCCTTTACCAGCTGAGCTACCAGTTTCTGACACCAACAAATTATGATGATGTCAATCATACAGTGTGAAAACAGAAAGTGCAAACTTATTAATATATAAATATAATCATTTTAGGGCTACCTGGGTGTTCATTGGAAGGACTGATGCTAAAGCTGAAACTGCAATACTTTGGCCACCTCATACGACGAGTTGACTCACTGGAAAAGACTCTGATGCTGGGAAAGGTTGGGGGCGGGAGGAGAAGGGGATGACAGAGAATGGGATGGCTGGATGGCATCACCGACTCTGTGGACATGAGTTTGGGTGAACTCCGGGAGTTGGTGATGGCCAGGGAGACCTGGCATGCTGTGATTCATGGGGTTGCGGAGAGTCTGACACGACTGAGCAACTGAACTGAACTGAACTGAACTGGTAGCTCAGCTGGTAAAGAATCTGCCTGCAATGCAGGAGACCCCAATTCGATTCCTGGGTTGGGAAGCTCTGCTGGAGAAGGGACAGGCTACCCACTCCAGAATTCTTGAGCTTCTCTAGTAGCTCAGATGTGATAAAGCATCCGCCTGCAGTGAAGGAGACCTGGGTTCTATCCTTGGGTCAGGAAGATCCCCTGGAAAAGGAAATGGCAACCCACTCCAGTGTTCTTGCCTGGAGAATTCCATGGACAGAGGAGCCTGGTGGTATACAGTCCATGGGGTTGCAAAGAGTTGGGCACAACTGAGTGACTAACACACAACACAGCACGTGACGCTTTATGGAGGCATAAATACTTGTTAGCTTCATCTATAAGATTTATGAAGAAAAACAAGCACTGTTTAAGAGAGGCTGAGGGTGGGATGATTTGGGAGAATGGCATTGAAACACGTATGTTGTCATATGTGAAACGAATCACTAGTTCAGAGTCAATGCATGTTATAGGATGCTCGGGGCTGGCATGCGGGGATGACCCAGAGGGAGGATAAAGGGAGGAGGGAGGTGGGAGGGGGGTTTAGGAGAGGGAACTTATGTAAACCCGGGGCGAATTCATGTCAATGTATGGCAAAACCAACCAATATAATATTGTAAAATAATTTGCCTCCAATAAAAAACAAATTAATTACCAAAAAAAAACACTACTTTTAATAATTTTACAGTTCAGTTTCAATTTTGAGATAATTGTAGATTCTCATGACATTTCAATAAATAATAGAGCTCTTTTGTGTCTTTCATTCATTTCATCTTGATGATACCCTCTTACATTGTGTGTATCTATGGTATAGTAGCACAACCTGAAAAATTACATTGATACAATTTGACCTTATTCAGATTTCACCAGTGTGAAATGAACTTATGTGAACTTATATGTGTGTGTGTGTGTGTTCATGTGTGTGTCTGTATGAACTTCTGTGCAATTTTATCACATGTGTATATTCGTATAACCACCACCATGGACAAGAGATATTGAATGGTTTTGTCATAAAAAGGATCCTACAGACCACCCTTTTATAGTCATATCTACTTCTCCCTGACCCTTCATCAATACCCACTGGAAACTGCTAATCATTTGGCTTCACTAATTTTGTCATTTCTAGAATGTTATTGTGTATTTATGTGTGCAGTTATTGTGTGTGTATGTGTGTAGTATGTATGTTTCAGGTAAACTTTATTTCAGTGTGCATAATTTCTTTGAGATTCATGCATACTACTGTGTTTCTTTTTATTGCTGAATAGAATTCCATAGTATGTATGTACCAGTGTTTCTTTAACCATTCTGTCACTGAAAGACATTGTTGTTGTTTGCTATTTGGCTGTTATGAATAAAGCCACTACAAACACTTTTCTACATGATTTTGTGTAAGTATAAATTTCTGTTTTTTTTTAAAATATAAATACTTGAGTGCAGTTGCTGGATAGCATGGTAGATGCATGTTTAGTTTTATAAAAAATGGTCAATCTGATTTACGAAGTATATGAGAAATTTTATATTCCTAATAGTAGTACACGAGAGGTGATTTTTCTTAGCATCCTCTCCAGCAATGGGTGTTAGCACATTTTTTAATTTTAGTCATTCTGATTGTTATTTAATTATCTCATTGTGGTTTTAATTTGCATTTCTCTAATGGTTGGTAATACTATTTTTCATGTGTTTATTTGCTGTCTCTAAAATGTCTTCAATGGGGTGTCTCTTTCCCTGTTTTAAATTGGATTCATAAATTTTCTCAAAATTTTTAGTATTTTATATTTGAGTGTACTAAATGAGCATTAGTTTTACTTTTTTCATTTGCCTGTAAATTTATGACTGAAAATAAGAACAGAGTTTTGACAAAAATTTTTAAAGAACCTCTGAACAAATGTAAATTTCCTTGTTGATGATAAAGATCTATTTGCACAGATTTAGGTTCAGTTCAGTTCAGTTCAGTCTCTCAGTCATGTCTGACTCTTTGCGACCCATGAACCGCAGCACTCCAGGCTTCCCTGTCCATCACCAACTCCCAGAGTTCACCTAAACCCATGTCCATTGAGTCGGTGATGCCATCCAACCATCTCTTCCTGCCCTCAATCTTTCCCAGCATCAGAGTCTGTTCCAGTGAATCAACTCTTCGCATCAGGTGGCCAAAGGAGTGGAGCTTCAGCTTCCACATCAGTCCTACCAAGATACACCCAGGACTAATACCCTTTAGGATGGATTGATTGTATCTCCTTGCAGTCCAAAGGACTCTCAAGAGTCTTCTCCAGCATCATAGTTCAAAAGCATCAATTCTTTGGCACTCATCTTTCTTTACAGTCCAACTCTCACATCTATACATGACCACTGGAAAAACCATAGCCTTGACTAGACGGACCTTGTTTGGCAAAGTAATGTCTCTGCTTTTTAATATGCTGTCTAGGTTGGTCATAACTTTCCTTCCAAGGAGTAAGAGTCTTTTAATTTCATGGCTGCAGTCAGCATCTGCAGTGATTCTGGAGCCCAGAAAAATAAAGTCAGCCACTGTTTCCACTGTTTCCCCATCTATTTTCCATGAAGTGATGGGACCAGATGCCATGATCTTAGTTTTCTGAATGTTGAGCTTTAAGCCAAATTTTTCACTCTCCTTTTTCACTTTCATCAAGAGGCTCTTTAGTTCTTCTTCACTTTCTGCCATAAAGGTGCTGTCATCTGCATATATGAGGTTACTGATATTTCTCCCGGCAATCTTGATTCCAGTGTGTGCTTCCTCCAGCGCAGTGTTTCTCATGATGTACTCTGCATAGAAGTTAAATAAGCAGGGTGACAGTATACAGCCTTGACGTACTGCTTTTCCTATTTGGAACCAGTCTGTTGTTCCACATCCAGTTCTAGCTGTTGCTTCCTGACCTGCATGCATATTTCTCAGGAGGCAGGTCAGGTGGTCTGGTATTGCCATCTCTTTCAGAATTTTCCAGTTTATTGTGATCCACACAGTCAAAGGCTTTGGCATAGTCAATAAAGCAGAAATAAATCCTTTTTTGGAACTCTCTTGCTTTTTTGATGATCCAGTGGATGTTGGATTTGATCTCTGGTTCATCTGCCTTTTCTAAAACCTGCTTGAACATCTGGAAGTTCATGGTTCATGTATTGCTGAAGCCTGGCTTGGAGAATTTTGAGCATGACTTTACTAGCGTGTGAGATGAGTGCAATTGTGCGGTAGTTTGAGCATTCTTTGGCATTGTCTTTCTTTGGGACTGGAATGAAGACTGACCTTTTCCAGTCCTGTGGCCACTGCTGAGTGTTCCAAATTTGCTGGCATATTGAGTGCAGCACTTTCACAGCATCATCTTTCAGGATTTGAAATAGCTCAACTGGAATTCCATCACCTTCACTAGTTTTGTTCATAGTGATGCTTCCTAAGGCCCACTTAATTTCACATTCCAGGATGTCTGGCTCTAGGTGAGGGATCACATCATCGTGATTATCTTGGTCATGAATATCTTTTTTGTACAGTTGTTCTGTGTATCCTTGCCACCTCTTTTTAGTATCTTCTGTTTCTGTTAAGTCCCTACCCTTTCTGTCCTTTATTGTGCCCATCTTTGCATGAAATGTTCCCTTGGTATCTCTAATTTTCTGGAAGAGATTTCTACTCTTTACCATTCTCTTGTTTTCCTTTATTTCTTTGCATTGATCACTGAAAAAGGCTTTCTTATCTCTCCTTCCTATTCTCTGGAACTCTGTATTCAAATGGGTATATCTTTCCTTTTTCCCTTTGCTTTTTGCTTCCCTTCTTTTCACAGCTATTTATAAGGCCTCCTCAGACAGCCATTTTGCTTTTTTGCATTTCTTTTTCTTGGGGATGATCTTGATTCCTGTCTCCTGTACAATGTCACGAACCTCCGTCCATAGTTCATCTAGCACTTTTATCAGATCTAGTCCCTTGCATCTATTTCTGACTTCCACTGTATAGTCATAAGTGATTTGATTTAGGTAATACCTGGATGGTCTAGTGGTTTTCTCCACTTTCTTCAATTTCAGCCTGAATTTGGCAATAAGGAGTTCATGTTCTGTGCCACAGTCAGCTCCTGGTCTTGTTTTTGCTGACAGTATAGAGCTTCTCCATCTTTGGCTGCAAAGTATATAATCAGTCTGATTTTGGTGTTGACCATCTGGTGATGTCCATGTATGGAGTCTTCTCTTGTGTTGTTGGAAGAGGGTGTTTGCTATGACCAGTGCGTTCTCTTGGCAGAACACCAAGAGAACTTGGAGCCTTTTCCTGTGTTCCAAGGCCAAATTTGCCTATTACTCCAGGTGTTTCTTGACTTCCTACTTTTGCATTCCAGTCCCCTATAATGAAAAGGACAACTTTTGGGGGTTTTATTTCTAGAAGGTTTTGTAAATCTTCATAGAACCATTCAACTTCAGCTTCTTCAGCGTTACTGGTCGGGGTATAGATTTGGATTACCGTGACATTGAATGGTTTGCCTTGGCAATGACCAGAGATCATTCTGTCTTTTTTGAGATTGCATCCAAGTACTGCATTTCAGACTCTTTTGTTGACCATGATGGCTACTCCATTTCTTCTAAGGAATTCCTGCCCACCGTAGTAGATATAATGGTCGTCTGAGTTAAATTTACCCATTCCAGTCCATCTTAGTTCTCTGATCCTAGAATGTCGATGTTCATTCTTGTCATCTCCTGTTCGACCACTTCCAATTTGCCTTGATTCATGGACCTAACATTCCAGGTTCCTATGCAGTATTGCTCTTTACAGCTTTGAACCTTGCTTCTATCACCAGTCCCATCATAACTGGGTGTTGTTTGGCTTTGGTTCCATCCCTTCATTCTTTCTGGAGTTATTTCTTCACTGCTCTCCAGTAGCATATTGAGCACCTACCGACCTGGGGAGTTCATCTTTCAGTATCCTGTATTTTTGCATGCTCAGTTTTATTGCCCCACACTGCTAAGCAAAGTGAGGACTTTCTATAGAATTATAATTGATATGTGCTTTGTTAGGAGGGATATGCAGGATGCTGTAGAAGCTCACAGCCTTTGAGAATGTGTTGGCTCAATCAGGATCTGTGTATTTGTTGAAGGTATCCAGGCAGAGATAGGTGGAAAGGCTACCTTTCAGGCCAAGAGAACTGCATATGCAAACAGTTAGAGGTATGAGACATGGCAGTTTAGAGGAAATAAAATGTTCAGTATGGCTGAAACATGATGCAAGGAGGGATCAAAGAAAGGAGGAGAGAGGGTCAGAAAAATATCATATGTGTTAAAACACATGGTCTTTATACTACGTTCATGGGAGAGACCTAGTTAAAACAGATTCACTGAGATCCCTTTGACCACAGTATAGAAAATGAATTGTAGGACAATACAGCTAAAATATTTAATACTTTAAAGAAGCCTTTTACATTCAAATGTGTTGTGGTGAGTGTGTTTAGTGGGCGATTTTCATTTGCAAAATAGTTTAAATAATTATATACTAACTTAAAGGCCCAACATAAAAATGCATAAATGCACATAAGTTGAGCTATTCTGTTTAAAAGTGAGATGGATGGTCCAGACTCTAGAGCATCATCTGATTCTCCTTTCCTGTCTCATCAGATCTTGTTCATTTTTCAAATCTCAACTACTGTCCCTTTTAGGCCGGAGTGCATGGCGGAGAGGCTCCTTATCGTTTCAATCATGACATTTTAGTTTTTACTTGTTTTGTGTAAGTTTCACTGCATGATTTCATTTTTATAAAAAAATCTCCCTCAGAAAATATTCCAAAATCCCTACTGTAAGGGTTCTGAAAATTTTGATTGGTAAATTCTCATTTAGAGAAGGAAAATTTTAAACCCTGGGATGTATTTTTAGTAAGAACTAGATGAGAAAGCAAAATTTGAGAAATTTTATTTAGTCAATTTGAGTTGTGAAAATTATGTGAGAAGCTGATGATCTGTCCTCAGAGATATTTTTTATTTTTGAGGTTTATTTTCAACATACTTTACAGTTATCTTTCAAATCTTTCAGATCTTTAAGAGATTATAGTGATGAATTTTATCTATCCTGTCTGTCTGAACAGGTTGTGTTTAAATTTGCATTTCATTTTCTGCGGTATAAAACTCACCAATCCCCTTGCATAAAATAGGAATACTGTTGTTTTTGGATTTGCAGATGTTTTTGTTTTATATCAAGTCACCACTCATTTTGATATAGTGGTGTTATCTTTTATTTCCTTCACGTTCTGAGATTCTTACTCTTGATCAGATTCCTCACTCTTCAGGCCATTGGACTTCAGCTAGTAGGATGTGGTAGAAGTTACTATTTTGAAATTGAATATAAGTCATTTTTCAAACATTTTTTAGAATCCTTGCTGATTTTAGGATTTGCCTCAGTGGTGTAATTCAGTATCTAGCAAAGCATCACACATTCTTGTGTTTACATAAGGGTCCCTAAAATTGAAAAAATAGAGGTGAAATTATCTTTTTTTTTTTTTTTTTTAATTTTAGGTTAGAAAATAGGAGCAAAAGAATACTGCATTAACCGGAGATAAAAGACTAGCTTTCTGGCTCCTAAGGAGTTAGTGTGGTTTGCAAATTCAAAGATCTGCTAGGCCAATAAGAGCTTAGTGGTAATTTTTTTCTATTTTAAGTTTAAATATTAAAGAATATTTCAGTCCCACAGGATATATATTTTTTTTTTTTGCTATGCTGAAATATAGGCCCCGTGTTTGTGTTTCTTTCAGTTATTCCAGACAAGGTAGAAATCTCAATTTTTATGGTAGTTTCTTCTTTTAAAAAAGTTGACTTAAATTTTCATAAAATACTGACTGCAGAAAACATTTCTGTGGACAGTGTGTATCCTTTGAAAACTTTGATCCAGAATACACATTTCTGGATCTTATCAATGTTAGTTTAATGGATGAATACTTCTGGGTACTCATCCTTACCGTCTGTCCTCTTTTTCTTTAAGAGCATTTTGATACTGTGGATAAATCTACCTGTCCTTAAATTTTATCTAAGTTCTTTTCCTTCCCACTGTCCACCTTTGCAGTCCCAACACCTGTAATATCTGCTGACTCTTTTTTCTTACAACGGACTGAAGCTTTTGAAGTTTAAGAACATTTTTTTATCTGACCCTTATTGGTACCTTCGGTACCTTCTTACTTGACTGTGAGCTAGCCCCTTAGAATCCAGTAAAAATTTAGTGTCGTTGATTATCTAGCTATTCATTCTGGCCTGTTATTTCTGGCTCTTCTTCTGCGGCCTGGAGTTCTTAGTTCTTACTTTCTGACATCGCTATCAATTGCATGCATGTAAGTCACTTACATGGACTTGGTACACGGTTTTCTCTGAGTACTGGCCACAAAGAAATTTCTGCTTCATGTTCTGGTCCTGATTTTCCTGGGATGGTCCTGGTTTATACTAGTTCAGTTCAGTCGCTCAGTCCTCTCCGACTCTTTGCGACCCCATGAATCACAGCACGCCAGGCCTCCCTGTCCATCACCAACTCCACCTGGGCACAATTATTTATAGTACCTGTTTCACCCTGTGTTTTCATTTGGAGGAAGATTTAAATGGTCACCTCAGGTCGGTTATTGCTGGAGTTTTCACTGTTGGAAACCTAGCCCACACCTCAAGTAGGTTTCAAATGTATAAAATTTTATTATTGCTCAAGTAAAACAAAGCAGATAGACTATAACACCTATGTCTTTTCATCAAAATTCTGCATGTATTTTACAACTAAGGCCTATGATGTGTACTGATTTTTGTTGAGAAGTGTGAAACTATCGGAGAAGGCACTGGCACCCCACTCCAGTATTCTTGCCTGGAAAATCCTATGGACGGAGGAGCCTGGTGGGCTGCAGTCCATGGGTTCACTAAGAGTCGGACACGACTGAGCGACTTCACTTTCACTTTTCACTTTCATGCATTGGAGAAGGAAATGGCAACCTACTCCTGTTTTCTTGCCTGGAGAATTCCAGGGACGGGGGAGCCTGTTGGGTTAACGTCTATGGGGTCGCACAGAGTCGGACACGACTGAAGCGACTTAGCAGCAGCAGCAGTGTGAAACTATAATTGTGTTACCTTTCCCTCTTAGCAGAATCAGCTTCTGAAGATATGCTTATTTGTTGTTTACTAAGGCAGTAAAACAGCAGAAGCTCTTTACCTAAATTGTCTCAGTGGGCCTCTCACCACATTTCATTTATTCATTTATTTATATTTGATACAATAAAAAGAAGATAAGAAGGCAGAGATCATGAAAGGATAAAGCTAGAATGAATTTCTGTTTTTTCCTGTTGATAAAATCTCTCATTCGTCTTCAGTTGTTCATTCAATTATAAACCACTGTCCCAGGGATTTAATTCTTGGGAAAGAATTCCACTGGGGAATACTCATGAGCAAATTTATTTCTAATTTTGTTTCCTGCTTACATTTGACTAAGTGGAAGAGCGTAAGAGGTATGAACAGTAACATCACATGTTTTGCTGTAGTACTTCCCATTGCCCTTGGTTGACTGTGAAATTTTTTTTTTTTGTCCTTTCTCTGGATTTCACTCTTGAGTTCTTTGGGACTCTCATAAGAATTTTCTATTATACCATATTCATATTTCTTTTCATGATTTCTCATTTACCTTCATTTCTTTTTTTACCTGTAATTGCCTTCTTGTGTAGCATAAGGGAGGGTGGGTATGGTATGGAAATCTCTTTTTGCAAAAGCCCACAGCAATTACTAGCATTCTTAGATAGTTGGGTTTTCATTTACTTTTTTATTTAATAAGGACACAGTCATTCCTATGCTGTGGTGCCACATATTTTTATTCATTGGTAGCCAAATTAGTGATTATTTTTCTTATCAGTGCTCAACAGGATGTTTGATTTGCTCCACCTCCAATTTAGAAGTTAAACAAATTACAGACCTTCGAAGTTTTCATACATGACTTATTAAAGGCATAGCTAAAAATACTTAATAACTAACTGAAAACTAATTCTCTTCAATTTGACTGCTAGGATTATATTTCTGTAAAACTTCTCATATAATGCAAGATGGAAAAAAATAAGAACTGTTGTGTATTTTTTTAAATAGATTGAAGTGTTTCCATTTAAAAATGGATATTTGGATTTTAATTACATAGAAAATTTTCATAAATTGTTATGACTGTAATACTATGAAGAAAATACAATAAACAGATGTCTTAACTGCAAACATATTTAAAGATTTAAGGAAGGGCTCTTGATATATTCTTCCTCCTGGAGAAGGAAATGACAACCCATTCCATTTTTCTTGCCTGGGAAATCTCATGGACAGAGGAGCCTGGCGGTCTACAGTCCATGGGGATTGCAAAGAGTCAGACACGACTAAGTGAGTAACACTTTGATATGTTAAGAAACATTTCAATATATTGAACAACCATTTTATTTGAAAGTGTAAGGTACTTTTTACTGGCGTACAGATGGTAGGTTTGGAATTAAAAACTCTAGAAGTCTTCGTCAACATTTGACTAACTAACTCATTTTTGGCATAGTTTATACTTAGGGCTTTCTTTAATCAGATGTATTAGTTAATAGTGCATCCTGTTTTATATGGGCTTCCCTTGTGGCTCAGCTAGTAAAGAATCCGCCTGCAGTGCAGGAGACCTGGGTTCGATCCCTGTGTTTGATCCTTGGGTTGGGAAGATCCCCTGGAGAAGGGAAAGGCTACCCACTCCAGTATTCTGGCCTGGAGAATTCCATGGACTATATACAGTCCATGGGGTCACAAAATGAGTTAATTGGATATATATTTAGAAATAATATAGCTTAATTTGAGATTTTCATCCTAACACTGCTGTAGTGACTTTTGATTATTACTGTTCATCACAGCTTTTTTTTTTTTTTTTTAACTAAAGCATTTGTGTTTGTGTGAAATCTATAATAGACGGCCTCTGTTGACAGCCTTGTCTTAATGTGCGTGTATGTGAGTTGCTCAGTCATGTCCAACTCTTTGCGACCCCATGGACTGTAGCCTGCCAGGCTCCTCTGCCCATGGAATTCTCCAGGCAAGAATACTGGAGTGGGTTGTCATTCTCTTTTCCAGGGGATCTTACCAACCCAGGGATTGAACCTGGGTCTCCCTCACTGTAGGCAGATTCTTTACCACCTGAGCCACTTGGAAAGCCCATGTCTATGGTTTATGGGTAGGGCAAAATCCCATGGAAAATCGCATGGAAAGAAGAGCCTGGTGGGCTATAGTCCTTGGGGTCACAAAGAGTCGAACACGATGGAGCATGCACACACTCTATGCTTGTGCTTCTTAAAAATATATAACCAGACAAATGAAAAATAATCTCAATGTTTTACATTGACTTTTCTTGACTATAGATTTAATTCCAGTTCTGTAAGTTTAGAGATACCTCAGAATGGTAGATATTGGCTGTGCAATGAATTTAGTCCATCTTTCAGGTGCCTGAATTAGCAACATTTTTAAGGTACCATTTTGACAAGGAAGAAGGTATAAACAGTATATTGATGATATTCTCATTATCTCAAGGAGAAAATGTCAGAATTCCCCTGAGTCACCAAGCAAAGCCACTGTGATATAAATGATCCCTCTTCTCACCTCTCCTCCCCATTATTCCCGCTGTCCCACCAAACTTGCTGATAAGTGTGACTAAGACTTTTTTCACAGTCACAGATCAGAGATTAAAAGAGTAATTTATATTATTGTTTCTAGTGAGATTGTAATAGTGACATTGTAATTGTCATTTGTTAGGAAGCCTCATTTACTGTTTAATGTGCTCGAGAGTCAAAGTATTATCACTTAAGGTCAGACTTTTGATGCATGCAAATTAATATTTTTTTTCATTCCTTTTCTATTATTAATAGGGTAGCAAGTATGGGGTTCTCATTTGTCATAGATCTGCTATGTGCCAAGCCTCATACCGAGTGCTTTGTTGATACTTTCCCATATTCTGCATGCCAGACCTGTGAGGCAGGGTATGTTATCCCTATTGGATAGGTAAAGGACCTGTGTTTTAGAAAAGAGAAAATAATGTGCTGAAGATCACATACTGACATGTATTGAAGTGAGTTGGACTGACCCCGTCAGAATTGTTGGGAATCACTTTAAGCTTTGTAAGTGTTTTATCTTTCCCTAAGGTCTGTCTGCTTATTGAAAACTAGAATCTGCCCTATATTAATTTGTCAGGCAGCTAAAAAGAAAAAAATCTATTTATATAATTTATGAAATGTTTTAGATTGGGACTTTACAGCAGACTATCTGTTAATAAGATCATTATACTCAGGAAATTAATTGACATTTTTATATACTATAGGATGTATCAGAAAATTGGCTAAAACCTCCAACGTTTTTTTAATAACAGGATTACTCGCTGCCAGGCAAAAATAAAAGACTGCTCCTCAGTGTTCATCTTTTTGTTTTCCTTTGCTTCCTTGATTATTTAAAATATTTGTCATTTAGGTGCATCTTTCAGATTCAGTGTTTTTCAGATTTTTAAAGTATAAAACGCATGACAAAATGAAATGATCTCTAAAGTTCCTAAAACCTCAGAACTTTGTGAGACTGTGCCCACTCAACAGCCTGACAGGGCAATATCAGTACTATAATACTCTTCTATCTCCCTTTTCTTTTCTGCTTCTGGTTGTTATTCATTGGGATATTTTTGAGACAGCAGGTGTATACTAAGGTGAAAGTACATTTATTTTTCTGCTATTCAATAGAAAGACAAAGGTAGATAAACAGAACATTTATTGCCTGATTTATGTATCCTTTTAAAATGTAACTTTAAAAAAATAAGTAAGATTATAAAAAGAACACCAACCACTTTCCTTTGAGTTAAAATTGAGTGCTTCTATTTTGAGGATTAGATATATATAATTCTAATGGAAATAAAGCTTATACATTGAGATTCATTATCTCAGAGCATTTGGTATAGCAGACAAGGTTGTATTAAACACCTTCATGGTAACAAGACGTATCAGTGAGAAGGGATACAAATGCAGATAGTGTATTCTTCCCCTGCGTGGTGATTAGCACATATATTATCTTTCCAGTCTGAGTTATGTACTGAAGAGAAATCTTAGATAGTTTTGGAGGAGAAATAAATTGGAAAACATTCTTGTTTCTCCTGAAGCTGAGCTTCACATCATAACTTAATTATTTGTGTCTCAGATGTTGGGATTTTCTCAAATGTCAGTGATTCAATTAGCCGATACTTATTGATTCCTGACCCCTTCTTTAGTACAATGCTGGATGCTGTGGCTTGAAGCAATATATAGTATTGTCATCAGCAAGATGGCTTGTCTTCTTGAGGAGATGGCGGACACACACAGAATAATTAAAGGATAGACAACTGGATGAAAGCAGCTACCATTCACTCGATATTTCCTTTGTGCTTGTCTCAAAGTTCAGTGTTTCATGTATATAATGGAAACTAAAATGCATCTTCTTGTCCATACCTGAAGGCTCAATTCCCTTTGGTTTCACATCAAAGAGAAGCATATATTTAATATCAAAAAACATTTAAATAGTATGCATGCATTCACTGGCGACTCCTGCAGATTTATGTGTATGTGTGTGTGTATGTTTCAGTGTTTGTGTGTATGATGTATATCATGATAAGTGGAAAAATTGCTTTTAAAACTATCTCTTTATATGGCTCCTCAAAGGTCCCCATCACTAATTTTGGCTCTAATTTTGTATATCTCTGAAAAATATATTCTTTATATTGGCTTTATATTTAGAGACCTAACTTTCAACCCCCATTCTTCTACATTCAGGGTCATTGTTTTCTGTTCCCCAGATAACTTTCTGTCCTTTATTAAATAAAAAATATAGTTTCTCTAGATTAATTTAAAAAATTCTCCTCTATTCTCTTTGTCCACAGGGGTATGACAAAAACTGAGGAATATAAGCAAAAGTCCTCCTTAGAAATGAGGGATGGTTGAAGAGAGTGGAAGAAAGGCTGACAATAAGAGTTTTATTTTGCCGAGGCTGACTGCTTATCTTCTACACTGTGGTGTATCACCTTGTGTTTTGCAATATTTTGGTAAACACAAATCTCCCGTTGGTAGAAAATTCAGGAGAAGGAACCTGATGTAGGTTGAGTTTAATTTTGAGAGATGTGTGTGATTTCTTTGGCTGAGTGGTGATGTGAGGGTTTCTGAGAGAGGGAGCAGCATCAGTGTATGCAAAGAGGGTGACGACATAAGAGAAATATTCCCCCTGGTACTGTTGATCAGAACGTAATTGTTACTTGTTTACAACAAAGAATCAGTGTGAGGGATTTAAGCTTTTGGGGAGGATTGGTGAGAAGAATGATGAAGTATTTTTGATATAAGAAGCCAAAGCATAGAAATTTGTTGGTTTTTCAGATATTTCTATGCAATATCTGAAACATTTAAAGGGATAAATCTGTTCCATGTATGAGTCCCCAAACTGCTATAATTCAGGTGGTGTTATCCCTGTTTTGCAGAAAATAAGCCCAGTTCTCTATGAGGGGAAGCAAGTTGTGAAAATCACTTAAGTTTCAAGCCGTAGAGCCAGGATTTGAACCAAGTTTGATCTCACTTCAGAGTTCATTCTTTTAACTGTATGCTTAAGAATATAGACAGCATTGCAGATGTTGCTTAATCTGTCCTGTTTATTTCAACTAAACTTGGGAGAAATAATAACTTTGTCCTTATGTATTTTGTTAAGCAGCTAAAAATGCAAACAACTCTTTGACATAATTTATGAAATGTTTTTGGATAAAGCATGTAACAGCTGAATTTCTATTTAAAATTTTTATTTCAAAGGATTTGTTAATAGAAGTTTTATCATACTGTAGAGGTAGCTTATATGAAATACCTTTTTGTGTAAATTAGATCTTCTTTTATTTCTTTGTTGTATTGTATTATTTAAATGTTAGAAAACCTTGTATTCTTTTCATTGATGATAATATCTATTGATTTAAAAAAAAGTTTTATCTAGGCATATGTCATCTGTCTTACTGTATTATTCAGATATCCAAAACAATGTTCTTTAGAAAGATAGGGGACATTTTCCTGCATTTCTGAGTTTAAAAGGAGTATCTGTGAATTTTTACCAATCAAAAAATGATGATTGATGTATGTTTTGTTAGCTGTGCTTTTGAAGATAGGAAAGATTTCTTCTAATCAAGAGATTTCTTGTTTGAATATTTGCTAGCATGAACATGTTAAAAAGATGATTTTTTTAAAGTTTTCTTTGAAATTATAACAACTTTTTCCTGTGGTTTTGCCATTTAAATTTTGTTCTCAATTTGAATTTTCTTCTTTAAGTGGGAATCCATTTATAATTTATAATACGTTTTAAAACAATTTATAATACCCTGTTCTACAGTCAGCATGTGGCTACTCAAGGGTGAAGAGGTGATGTTGGGAAAGAGATATAATTACATGATGGCCTTTTTTTTCTTGATGTAACTGCGTTAAGTTTTAATATTGGGATAAGTAGCCAGTTAGTGGTTATACTTCTTAGATTAGTTTTGTAGGCAATCAGAACTGACTATCTTCTCCAGTCACAATTTTATATAGATTTGGTTTTGGGGCTTCTGGCAAAGGGGTATAGGCATGAATGGAAAACTTTACCTTAGTAATAAGTCAGAACTATCTTCATTTACTAATCATTCATTATTTAATTTATACTTTCATTTAACTTTCACTGTTACATAGATAATTAAACTTACCTCTAAGATCCCTGGCTGGGAAAGATCCCCTGGAGATGAAAATGGGTACCCATTCCAGTATTCTTGCCTGGCGAATTCCATGGACAGAGGGGCCTGGTGGGCTACAGTCTAGGAGGTCTCAAATAGTTGAGAAACTAACACTTTTTACCTTTTTCACCTCTAAGAGACTCAATTGGTGAAGATAACTAAGGAGAAAAGACTCCTGCTACCTAGGAATGCAAATATGATTATAAGATCAAGTTCACAGCCAATAAACCTAGATTTCCTAGCCACTAGTAATCTAATCTAGTGCCTATTTCCTAGCCACTAGATTTCCTATTGCCATTCTAGTTGAACTTCAAGTTATATGCAAGATTCCTGGCACCAGATTGAAAAAGAAATGCATAATTAGCTGTTTAGTTTTAATTACTTTCAGAGAAAGCAAAGCCTTCCCTAGTATTAGATTCTAAAGCTGAAGGCAAAGAAAGCCATGTAACATAAAGTGATGGTTCTCATTTTATGGACATGACTCTGAGTAGCTCTTAAAAAATGTTTTTCTTTGGTAAAAGAAAGTATGTATTTTTCTCCAAGAAAATGAATTTAGGTTTGTACACAATTTTGGTCCAGTGTACTTCTTCTACTTGTTTTCTCACTGTGCAGCTGTCTGTATTGTAAATGATAATTCTTCTTTGAGGGTGAGTATTATTAAATGAGCTAGGCGTTGCTTCTCAACCTACAGTCTATAGGTACTTTCTGAGTCCTATGAAAGTTTAAAAATTTCTATGTTTTTTGAGTCTAAAATTAATACTATACACATTTAAGATAACGTGGGTGATTAAGAAATGATTCAAAGGCATTATTTACATTTATGTTCATTTTGTAGCTTTGTTAATGTAAAGTACAAATTGCATCTTGATTTAGGGCACAAGTGAAGGTTTAACAGCAGTTCACATAGGGAGAATTGATGGAAATCTTTAGCTCCTGTGTGGCAGTAAATAAATGTATAAGATTGAGAAATTATAGTAAACTGGACATTTTATATATTAGCTTGAAAAAAGTTCATTAACAGTAAATATAGTAAATAATCAGAAAAGAAATGTTTATAAACAACTTTAAGTTTTTCCTATTATTGTATTTTGGGGCACACTATTAAATTACTGGTCCAACAAAAGCATGAATCAGTGGCTAAAAATCACTATCAAAGAAAAATAACAATGATGTATTAATACTGACTCAAATGATGTTTCATTTTGATCAAAATCAAAAGAAGAATCAATCCAAAGTGAAATATAATTATACAATAAAGTATATATGTTTTCACATAGTCTTCACTATATAATATTTGCAGTATTGATTCTGCAAAACATAATTTATGACATTAATTAGTATTAACTTAAATTTTATTGATTTTTACATTTGTTTGTGTGGATAAGAGTATGATAAACTCTTGTTATAATAAGTTAATACTCAGAGATTATCTGTGCAT
Source organism: Moschus berezovskii (assembly GCF_049115385.1). NCBI lineage: Eukaryota > Metazoa > Chordata > Mammalia > Artiodactyla > Moschidae > Moschus > Moschus berezovskii. The sequence goes on along the minus strand of NC_142469.1, from coordinate 73,512,842 downwards.
AATGTAAATTAACACTGAGGTCCATGAGAAAGTTTTCCTTTTTAAAGATTAGTATTTTCTCTGGTTTGAGAAACACTGAATCAGGTTATTTATAAACTGTTTGCTGCCCATGGGGACTTAAAAAACCATGCTTTCTTGCACATTTAAGTTGGTTAAAGTAAAACTCATAATGCTCACTCAGTTGCTGGGTCTGATAGAATGAGGGGATTCCTTATGTGACTGACATACTGAGACTGGTGCTTGAAACAAATGTTTATCAACAGAGTAAGTCTTGAAACCCTATCTGGTTGCCGTGTTTACGTTATGAGCCATATGGGTTTACTCTGACAGTTCAGACCAATGAACTCTTAGCTATTTTTACTGGTTTGATAGGGAACCAAGAAATAGTTTATGCTTAGTCGAAATGACTTATTTTAGGAGGAAATTCTAGCCACTGGAGACATTTTACCCTTCTTGTAGGTCATCCAAACAAATCTATTTAGTTGGTCTGAGAATTAGATTCCTCAGGCATCTGCATCTGTCCTTTGCTCACCTCCTTCACAGTCGACATCTCTCTCACCGTCACCCTTTTTATCTCATTTTGTATTGGATGGCAAAATTTTGGGTTTGTATTGTTGGGGTAGTAATTTTGATTTTTGGATTCCATCCTACTGGGCAACTGGAAAGGTGGGTGGAACCACTCTTTTCATTACTACCTTAAAGAACTTGATCATGAAGTCATTTCTATCTGTAAAAGGAGAATCAGAGACCCTGTGGTAGGACTTAGTGCCCCCTGTAGAGGGAAGTCCTGAACCTCCCCTCCACCCCAACCCAAGCCCAAGATTGATATCAGAGTGAATTTCTTCATTCAGCAAATGCCACTGCAGCTAGTTTATCCATAAAGTTGTTTGAGTTTCATTTATTTATTTATTTTAATGTTTTCATGTATAGACGGGCATTTAAGTGCTTTACTGTGTTCCAGGAAGCAATTTCAGGCCAAAACTACTGTGGAAAAGATAGTCACACTAACGTTTCAATCACCGTTAGTTCCCATTTTTCCTCTCTGATACATTTGTCTGTTTTCAGTATCTTGTCAATTTTTTCTTCCCCAGAACACATTGTCTTTTAAATTGAATGCTGCTCAGGATAAATATACGGCACATTCAACCGGTAATTTTGGTTTTGTATTTGAAAAAAAATAAATCAGGAGACAACTATTCGAATTTGGAGATGTGCTTAATGAAGGTCAAGAGGTGAATATACTCGAGATACCCAAACTAGTCATGTGTGCTTGTGAGTGCAAGATTAAGTAGCTTTCATTCAGCTGTAGACAGAGTCTGTTGTGCCGTCTTGGAAATCACCCAAATTATTAATTGCTGTTGAAATAATACTTCAGTAAAAGATAGTAAAAACATTTGGAGTTATCAGAGATAGCCATGTAAGTTAAAAGTTTAGAGTGAATTTCTTTGGAAGTATTTCTATCAGTATTAGGGATAGAATGGTTTGCAGTCAGATTGTTGTGTTCCATGTTCCATAATAATATATGGTGTGACATTAACTTGATTAAATTTAATCTGTAGTACCATATTTATAAAATATTTGAGATTTTGTGAAAAGTTTATGAAAAGCAAAAAAACACAGTAAGGTTATGGAATTTGCTTACAAGTGTAAAATATATGTGGAGATGATTCATAAATATGTTTATCAAACCACTTCAGTATACTTGCCTTGAGAACCCCAAAAACAGTAACAAAGGGCAAAATGATAGGATACTGAATGAGGAATTCCCCAGGTCAGTAGGTGCCCAGTATGCTACTGGAGCTCAGTGGAGAAATAACTATAGAAGGAATAAAGGGATGGAGCAAAAGCAAAACCAATACCCAGTTGTGGATGTGACCAGTGATAGAAGCAAGGTCCGGTGCTGTAAAGAGCAATATTGCATAGGAACCTGGAATGTTAGGTCCATGAATCAAGGCAAATTGGAAGTGGTCAAACAGGAGATGGCAAGAGTGAACATAGACATTCTAGGAATCAGTGAATTAAAATGGACTGGAATGGGTGAATTTAACTCAGATTACCATTATATCTACTACTGTGGGCAGGAATCCCTTAGAAGAAATGGAGTAGCCATCATGGTCAACAAAAGAGTCCGAAATGCAGTACTTGGATGCAATCTTAAAAATGACAGAATGATTTCTGTTCGTTTCCAAGGCAAACCATTCAATATTACAGTAATCCAGGCCTATGCCCCAACCAGTAATGCTGAAGAAGCCGAAGTTAATCGGTTCTATGAAGACCTACAAGACCTTTTAGAACTAACACCCAAAAAAGATGTCCTTTTCATTATAGGGGACTGGAATGCAAAAGTAGGAAGTCAAGAAACACCTGGAGTAACTGGCAAATTTGGCCTTGGAGCACGGAATGAAGCAGGGCAAAGGCTAATAGAGTTTTGTCAAGAGAACGCACTGGTCATAGCAAACACCCTCTTCCAACAACACAAGAGAAGACTCTACACATGGACATCACCAGATGGTCAACACCGAAATCAGATTGATTATATTCTTTGCAGCCAAAGATGGAGAAGCTGTATACAGTTAGCGAAAACAAGACCAGGAGCTGACTGTGGCTCAGATCATGAACTCCTTATTGCGAAGTTCAGACTTAAATTGAAGAAAGTAGGGAAAACCACTAGACCATTCAGATATGACCTCAATCAAATCCCTTATGATTATACAGTGGAAGTGAGAAATAGATTTAAGGGACTAGATCTGATTGATAGAGTGCCTGATGAACTCTGGACGGAGGTTCGTGACATTGTACAGGAGACAGGGACCAAGACCATCCCCATGGAAAAGAAATGCAGGAGAGCGAAATGGCTGTCTGAGGAGGCCTTACAAATAGCTGTGAAAAGAAGAGAGGCAAAAAGCAAAGGAGAAAAGGAAAGATATAAGCATCTGAATGCAGAGTTCCAAAGAATAGCAAGGAGAGATAAGAAAGACTTCCTCAGTGATCAAGGCAATGAAATAGAGAAAAACAACAGAATAGGAAAAACAAGAGACCTCTTCAAGAAAATTAGAGATTCCAAGGGAACATTTCATGCAAAGATGGGCTGGATAAAGGACAGAAATGGTATGGACCTAACAGAAGCAGAAGATATTAAGAAGAGGTGGCAGGAATACACAGAAGAACTGTACAAAAAAGATCTTCACGACCAAGATAGTCACGATAACATGATCACTGACCTAGAGCCAGACATCTTGGAATGTGAAGTCAAGTGGGCCTTAGAAAGCATCACTACTAACAAAGCTAGTGGAGGTGATGGAATTCCAGTTGAGCTATTTCAAGTCTTGAAAGATGATGCTGTGAAAGTGCTGCACTCAATATGCCAGCAGATTTGGAAAACTCAGCAGTGGCCACAGGACTGGAAGAGGTCAGTCTTCATTCCAATCCCAAAGAAAGGCAATGCCAAAGAATGCTCAAACTACCGCACAATTGCGCTCATCTCACACGCTAGTAAAGTCATGCTCAAAATTCTCCAAGCCAGGCTTCAGCAGTATGTAAACCGTGAACCCCCAGATGTTCAAGCAGGTTTTAGAAAAGGCAGAGGCACCAGAAATCAAATTGCCAACATCCGCTGGATCATGGAGAAAGGAAGAGAGTTTCAGAAAAAAATCTATTTCTGCTTCATTGACTATGCCAAAGTCTTTGACTGTGTGGATCACAATAAACTGTGGAAAATTCTGAAAGAGATGGGAATCCCAGACCACCTGACCTGCCTCTTGAGAAACCTGTATGCAGGTCAGGAAGCAAGAGTTAGAACTGGACATGGAACAACAGACTGGTTCCAAATAGGAAAAGGTGTACGTCAAGGTTGTATATTGTCACCTTGCTTATTTAACTTATATGCAGAGTACATCATGAGGAACGCTGGGCTGGAAGAAGCACAAGCTGGAATCAAGATTGCTGGGAGAAATATCAATAATCTCAGATATGCAGATGACACTACCCTTATGGCAGAAAGTGAAGAGGAACTCAAAAGCCTCTTGATGAAAGTGAAAGAGGAGAGTGAAAAGGTTGGCTTGAAGCTCAACATTCAGAAAACAAAGATCATGGCATCTGGTCCCATCACTTCATGGGAAATAGATGGAAAAACAGTGGAAACAGTGTCAGACTTTATTTTTTTGGGCTCCAAAATCACTGCAGATGGTGACTGCAGCCATGAAATTAAAAGACGCTTGCTCCTTGGAAGGAAAGTTATGACCAACCTAGATAGTATATTAAAAAGCAGAGACATTACTTTGCCAACCAAGGTCTGTCTAGTCAAGGCAATGGTTTTTCCCCTGGTCATGTATGGATGTGAGAGTTGGACTGTGAAGAAGGCTGATTGCCGAAGAATCGATGCTTTTGAACTGTGGTGTTGGAGAAGACTCTTGAGAGTCCCTTATACTGCAAGGAGATCCAACCAGTCCATTCTAAAGGAGATCAATCCTGGATGTTCATTGGAGGGACTGATACTAAAGCGGAAACTGCAATACTTTGGCCACCTCATGCGACGAGTTGACTCACTGGAAAAGACTCTGATGCTGGGAAAGGTTGGGGGCGGGAGGAGAAGGGGACGACCGAGAATGAGATGGCTGGATGGCATCACCCACTCTGTGGACATGAGTTTGAGTGAACTCCGGGAGTTGGTGATGGACAGGGAGGCCTGGCGTGCTGTGATTCATGGGGTCGCGGAGAGTCGGACACGACTGAGCGAATGAACTGAACTGAACTGAACTGAAGCTAAGCTCTTTTCTCTAAGATACAGAATCATACATTCAATAGCCTACTTGACGTCTTCTCTGATATGTTTCAATAAAATTAATGCCCTTTCTTCCTTAAGTGACATTTATTACTCTTTTTGGCAGTCTTTCCTATATTTGGTGAATTTCTTACCTTACAAGTTCTCATGACTTCAGAAAGAAGTCCAACACCTTTAAGCCATCCTTGTAGCCAGGATATTGATAGGTGACCAAATCTCCACCTCAGACCACCTAAACGAAATTTGATTGGGAAGCCATTGGCTTCAGAAAGAAGACATCAGGAGGATTTCCTTCTGCAAAGAGTTGAAGCATAGACATCCATGGTCAGCAAAATATAGGACTCAGCCTGGGTTCTGGGAGGAGTGTTTGTATTCAGTGATGGGTCTCGACTAATATTTTGGTTATTGTTTGGGCTTTCTTGTTTTTTTTTTTTTTTTTTTAACGTTTCTTTTTTGTTGAAAATGACGTAGTAGCTTCTGTTGTTTATAGTAAAAAACTTGAACCAAACTTTCCTCCCAAATTGATCTCTGTCCAGTGTTCCAAGACTCAGGAAATTGTACCACTGTCTATTTGGGTATATGAGCAAGAAACATAGTTGTACATTCTGGACCCCTGTCTATTCTTCACTTCTGTTTCTCATTCACATCAGTTCTCTTTGATTTTTTACCTCTTGTATAGGTTTTAGATGATTGCTTCATATTATCTTTGTCATCTGCTATCATAATTAAATACAGAATTCTCTATGAGACTGCTGTAACTATTTCCTAACTGGTCTAACACGGTAACGGTAGCCAAAGTGATTTTCCAAAATTTAAATCTGATTTAGGACAGCAGTTTCTGCTTCCCCCAGCTTAATGCTTTTCTGTGTTTTTCTGTAAACGTTGAAGATAAAGGCAAAGGTCCTTATTTTGTTTACAAGGCCATCTTGGTCTGTTCACTTCCTTCATCACTGTCTTCATCTCCCCCATTTTCTCCAAGTAATTTAAAAAATTTAAGTTATGTCCTTTGTAAACTGAATTTCTTATCCACTTTGATGGCACTATAATATATAGACTAAAGAAGATGAATTTAGTATTAGAGTTGGATTGATTTCTGAGCAAGTTACTTTTTTAAACCCCACATTCTTCTGTGTCGTATTAAGCACTTACATATTCGATATCCTTCTCACTAGAATGTTGGATGAATTAAATAAGATATTTTTACTGTTTTACATAGTTCCATTAGTAACTTTCCACTTAGCCTTCACCATCAATTCCATTAAATGTGCTATCTGCTCTTTGTAGATCACTATGCCTAATCATAGCAGTAGCCCCTAAGACTTTTACTTTTTTGAGCTTGGAAGATTCTATGCCTTACAAACTCGAAGGTAGGAAATGTAAAATTTGTAACTCACCTCAAAAGGTATATTGATCAATCATAGGAATTCCTAGAGAAGGTAGAAATTAGGCTTTCATGGGAGAAAAGGAGACCACAAGTCTTTTGAGCAAAAAGGAGGGGTAAAACAAGGCAAAAAATACATGTCTGTCATTATGAATTGTGAACTATGAGTTCATGCTGATGATTCATTGCAAATGGTAAGCCACTCCAATACTCTTGTCTGGAAAATCCCATGGATGGAGGAGCCCAGTAGGCTGCAGTTCGTGGGGTCGCTAAGGGTCAGACACGACTGACCGACTTCACTTTCACTTTTCACTTTCACACATTGGAGAAGGAAATGGCAACCCACTCTCCAGTGTTCTTGCCTGGAGAATCCCAGGGACGGGGGAGCCTGGTGGGCTTCCGTCTATGGGGTCACACAGAGTCGGACACGACTGAAGTGACTTAGCAGCAGCAGCAGCAACACATTGCAATGTTTATGCGAACTATACTCGTGAGGATTCTGGGTACCAGATACAATGCATGGTATTATCTGTATCTGTGCACACACTTGGTTGCATTTAGTGGATGCGTATCACCATGATTAGAGTGGTCACTTCCAGTTCATGGTACTTGTAGAGTTTAGTCACTACTTGTAGGACTATTTAAAAAGCAATTCCTTTTTTAAAAAAGTTAGGTAAACAGTTCTTAGGGAGGTATTTTTTAATATTATAGTTGGAAGGAAAAAAAAATGTTGGAGACATATCCCTGCTTCTGGTTATTCTCAAGGGGGAAAAACTTGATCCTATAATGTGTGCTTATGGTGTTTACACTTATGTTACGAATGTTACTGAAATCCTAAAGTACATCTCATTAGTAGATAGAGTCAGAAGTTTGAAGTTACTCAAAGTTCCCTCTTCCTTCTCCGTATTCTCCCTTTTGTGGGGAGGGTGGGGTGTGGGTTGGGAAACACCTGTGCTTGATTGTTGGTCAGAGTTCCCACTGCTACTTGTTTTTTGGCTGAAACTATTTTCTATTTTAGCTTCTACAGTAGGTCCCAGAGGGAAACTTTAAAAAGTTATTGTGGGAACAGAAATGCAACAATTTCTCAATGTTTATGTTCACTCATTGAGCCTTAAGTTAGCATTTATGAAAACAAAGTTCAACCCTTAGCTGCTCTCTGGACAGCAAGAGCCCTGTTGGAATGGAGGCCATTTGCGCACTTGCATCATGCAGTTTTTTTGGATATATTTAAAAGGAATGTTTTCTTGGAGGAATATCCTTGGGTGATTGTATTTGCTAAGAGAAAGTTGAATAAATTGTCCACAGTCAGAGGAGTATTTGCACACTATTTCTTTCCTTACCAGTGGTCGATATGGTAGTTCACAATTGACCAGGTATGTTTTGGGGGTTTCTTTTTCTTCTTCTTCTTTTTTTTTTTAAACTGTTTTTTTTTTTTTTGTTTGATTGTTTTTAAATAACAGCTGGATTGGCAGCATTGGAGAGATGGATTAGCTTATTTTAGAAAACAGTGTTATGCTTTATTCTAGTATTGGGGACCACTAATTCCACTAGAGCTATCAAAATTAATGTAGGCTCAGAAGACTTCCAAGGAGTCTTGTTTTTTTAAAAAAATTATATCATGTCCTTGAATTATAGAAGATTAATCATCTTGTGGCCAAAAGCAACAATCTTAACATTTGAAGTGATGATATCATTCTCTTTAACTTTTATGTTTTCTAGGACTTTAGTTTCTTTTGTCATATTTGGATGGTTTATGAAGATACCTGGGGAGACAGAAAATAAATATAACCCCCTTTTATTTTCCACCATGTGTTTCCCTCTTTTCTTTTGTCTTCCCAAATTTTGCATTTAAAGTGGAGGCACTTCTTCTCTTTTTTTCATCTTGCTTGGACCCTCTGTTTCTCCATACTCGATTTCTCATTTTTCTTTCATGTTTTATGTTCTTATTCTCTTTTGCCCCACCCTCTCCCCTCATCACTTTGTTTGTATTCTAAGGCAGGCACTGTTTTCAAAAACAAGCTCATTGATTTTTGGTTTAAATAACATTTTTTAAGTAAAAAAGTGAAAATACATTTTTACTTTGATCATTCCCATTTCTGTAATCCCTATAACAATCCTCTCAAAGAGTAATTTATTATATTTATGACATTTACTTTTTCTGGGACTGATTTTTATCAGTTAAGTGGTGGAAGAGAGGTAGATGGTTTGAGGTGGGTGGTATCAGTGCCAGGCTGCAGAATCAGGTCTCTGACTTCAGAGCATGACTATTTTTTTTTTTTTTTTAAACCATTTCATAGATAGGAACATGATTTCCTTGGAATGAGAATGAAATAAATCTTATTCCTTTTTTCCAAATCTTTTATAAAGAGTCTCCTATTGTGATTTAGAACTTTGAAAGTGAAAGTTGCTCAGTTGTGTCTGACTCTTCGTGACCCTATGGAATATGCAGGCTATGGAATTCTCCAGGCCAGAATACTGGAGTGGGTAGCTAGTTCCTTCGCCAGGGGATCTTCCCAACCCAGGGATCAAATCCAGGTCTCCCACGTTGCAGGCAGATTCTTTACCAACTGAGCCACCATGGAAGCCCAAGAACACTGGAGTGGGTAGCCTATCCCTTCTCCAGCAGATCTTCCTGACCCAGAATTGAACTTGGAATCCTGCATTGCAGGCGGATTCTTTACCAACTGAGTTACCAGGGAAATTTGGAACTTTAGAATTTAATAAAGGAAGCAACTTGGAACTCCTGTAGGCTGATTATCCTTGAACCTGAGAACTTAGCTGAGAAATCTCACTCAACTTGAGTTCTCTAATTGATCATCGCTTACCATTTGCTTATTCAGGAGTAGTTGTTGACTCTTGTTACTAATTCTGAGTCAAAATAAAGCCTTGTTCTCCAGATATATGGCGTATTAAAATTTTAAAATAGATTTTTGGTACCCTTAGGCACATAGTGACTACTGAGTAGAGTACTTTGTCTTTGGGGATATCCATTTATATGGAAATAAATAAATACTACACACTCATTCTGGACTGAGCTTAAGTTTTGGTCTTTCATTATTAACAGAATTAAGGTATATCCAGACAACAGGCTGAAATTGCTAATATGATATTTTGGCAGTTTCCAGAGACTTCTACCTTCTCCTACCTTTCAATGTTCTTTCCAGTCTCAGTTCCTTTGAGAAAGAAAGTGATGATGACAAAATTGGCTATAGAATAAAGACTCTCTTGCCTTTTGGGGTAAATGCAACTCTGATTATTCTCTCTGAAGTTGCTTTTCATTTTAGCAGCTACTTCTCAAAACATTTCAGTACCATATAATACAGAAACTCCACAAATTGGAGAGCCATGGTGCGAGTGCCAGAATTTCAGAAATTGGAAAGAAATCTTCCAACATGTGTGTGTGCATGTTCAGTTGTGTTCAACAGTTTGCAACCCCAGGAACTGCAGCCCACCAGGCTCCTCTGTCCTTGGAATTCTCCAGGCAAGAATACTGTAGTGGGTTGCCGTTCCCTTCTCTAGGGGAATCTTCCTGACCTAGGATTTGAACCTGTCTCCTGAGTCTCCTGCATTGGTGGGCAGATTCTTTACCATTGTGCTACCTGGGAAGCCCAATCTTAGTACAAGAAATCTTAAACTTATTTATCCTTTTACAACTGTTGCTAAGGTTAGGTGTGTATATGTCTTTCCAGTGTGTGTTTACCAGATTTTAAAGATAATAAGAGTGAAAGGGAAGGATTAGAAAGAAATAGGAAGGTGCGAGCTGGGAAGGAGGGTTGATTCACAGGGGATAAAAAGGGTTAGGTAGAGTTATGAAGGGAAGGGTTGAGAAAGGTTTGGCTGTCTCTGTATTGGGAGTTTTTAAGTTTATTACTTATTAACATTATCTCATTTTTAACCTTTGAAAATATTCTTTCATACATTTTCCAGTATGATTCTCCGAACTGTTTAACAGAGAAAGGAATGAATATGACTGAATGAACACATATTAAGGATCTGCCTAATCAGTGTGGTTTAGTACATCATAGACACAGTCTCATGTGGTCCTGACAGCTACCCTAAGGGCCTTAGGCATTTCAAGACAAAGAAACCAAGACAGTGAAAGGTTTAATTATTTGCCCAAGCTAGAGAGTTGAAGAGATAGGTGATAGTGGGTAGGAGAAACTGGCATCCTAAAAAATCCTGATGAGAAAAGTGCAGCAGGTTGTAAAATTTGTAAAATTTGCCTACCTTTAAGAGAGGGTAGGTGATAATTAATTCACACTTTTAATAGTAGGTTGCCCAGATTTTCTGTATCATAGAAGTGAAAATAAAAATTCAGGTGGTTATAAGTAAGGGCCAGTTGGGTTCATGCTTTTGCTGTCTAAGATGTTGTAGGGGAAGGAGATTAAACTGTAGTGCAGTGTTTGGCCCAGTTTCTAGATCTTAATGTGTAGCAGATAAACTTCCTGAGGTGACTAGTCTCTTAAGAAGGAAAAATGTTGTGCTCATTTCATCTGAAATCTTCATACAGTTCTGTGTTTTATGAACATGTTAGATGCTGTTCTTGAAGATAAAATACATTTTATTTTCAAATGTAAGATGGCTACCTAGAACAAATACAAAGCCCTTACTCAGGAATTAAAAGAAGTTTTATTCGTGCAGAAGGTTGATAAAAAAGTCCAGACAATGAAACAGACAGAGCTTCCCTGGTGGCTCAGACGGTAAAGAATACGCCTGCAATATAGAGACCTGGGTTTGATCACTGGGTTGGGAAGATCCCCTGGAGGAGGGCATGGCAACCCACTCCAGTATTCTCCCCATGGACAGAGGAGCCTGATGGGCACAGTCTATGGGTTCGCAAAGAGTTGGACATGACAGAGCAACTAAGCACACACACACACACAGATCAAGTTGTTGGGCTAGAATTCTGTGAAGTTGCAAGTTCAGTTCTTTTGTGTTGGAGCTTGAGGGATAAATATAATTTTTAAAAATGTGTGCCTCATTCTGTCTTTTAGAAACAAACTTAGTGGAAGGCATTATCTTAAGTAATAGAATGGGGGGAAGGAATAGTTAACAGATTTTGGGATCAACATGTACACTCGACTGTATTTAAAATGGATGATCAGCAAGGTTCTACTGTATAGCTCATGGAACTCTGCTCCATGTTACATGGCACCATGAAAGGAAGGGGAGTTTGGGGGAGAATGGATACATGTATATGTATGATTTCACTGTTCACCTGAAACTATCACAACATTGTTAATCGACTATGTATCAATACAAAATGAAAGGTTTTTAAAAAAGAAATAATAGAAGTTAGGCAGATGTTTGAAGAAAATAATAATAGACTGCAACAAAAGTGAGGGCACATCTGTCAACCTTACCAATATCATGGGATCTCTGGAGGGAAATGTCAGTATTGAAAACATTGTTTTGTTTTTAAGAACTTTGTTTAAAGTTATTTCAGATTTACTGTTTTTCTCCCTTCTTGTTGTCTTTGAAAAAACAGTACTGCTATAACTTTTGAAATTCTTCATTTTTTTGCTTTTTTCCCCTTCTTCTTCTTTTTTTTTTTTTGCTTTAGTTGAGTTCACTAAGACTTTACCTGTGCAGAATTCCTCTGTTAAGTGCTAGGAGGAAAAAGAGGTTTCTGATCTTGAAAAGACTGCATAAAAGCTGGGGAGGTGCTCTGATCGATATGGTACATTTGGTACATAAGAGAGCATTATGGAAGTGCTGCCGACATGCGAGCAGAAAGCACAAATAGGTGGTTTCCCGATGTCATAAAAACTTTCCACTCCGTGCTGAAGGCTCCTGACATTGTTCTAGAGTTTTGAATGAACAAGATAAAGTATGATTTTTCTGTGTGTGTGGAGTTTTTCAATTAGATAAACAAAGTGGATTCAGTAAATGGCAAGGGCTATGAAGGCAATAACAACGAATGGCATGTTAGAAGGAATCTTGGAAGGAACTACTTTATTAACAGACCAGGGAATGCTTCACTGATAGGTGGTATTTGAGCTGAGACCTGAACGATAAAAATAAGCCAGCTGAGGAGAAAGTATTCCAGGCAGAGGAAAACCCAGTGTTAAAACACTGATAACAGACATAAACTTGGATTTTTTAAAGGCAGAAGTCCACTGTAGCTGGAGCATGCTGAGGATGAGAAGGTAGGAGATAATGTGAGAGAGGAAGGCAGGGGCCAGGTTGTATTGACACTGATAGGTTAGAGTGAAGAGTTTGGGTTTAATTCTCACTATAGTGTGGAGATGAGAAAAGATGAATTGTTTTGGGAAAATCTGGCTGCCTGTAGAAAACTGTTGTAGGACTGCTAATGTAGAATTCATGAAACCTGTTAGGAGTCTATTGTAGTTCTCCGCCTGAGAAATGATAGGAGCTGGATGAACTAGCTAAGATGAAGAAATGTTGGATGGATTGAGGAGACAGTTTAGAGGCAATATAGATTGTTCGTGAAGTACAAGAAGAAAGTAAGGGAAAGATCAACCTGCTTTCTAGGTTCTTAGTTTTTGTAACTTGCTATATTATGTTGCCACCTAATCAGATGAAGCAAAATGGGATGAGGAGAGGTAGTTTGATAAAAGGAAATAAGAAGCTGAAAAATATTGTGAAAAGCAAGACATTGCCTTCAGTTTAGTAATGGCAACACAAATGCTTAGAGATATTAACCTTAAACAACAACAACAACAAAAAAATCATCCCAGGTGGATTGGGACCCAAATTGTGATTTCAGTTGTCACTGTTCTCTTTCTTATGGTCCTGATTATGGCTTCTTAAGCTGGCTGGGCATGAAACTGTATTAGTGTTCAGCGTTTTTAGTTTTTTCACATCAACAGTTTCTGGCATGTTTTTTGTTTTTACTGGGAAAACCTCACTCAATGCCAAGAACTAACTGTTTTGCACAGTGTGTTGGTGCTTTGGTAGCTTTTGATAACTGTTCAAAATGGTCTTCAGAACACACAGAAATGCTTTTCTTATTAAGATAGAACATTACTTAGACTTTGGACTTGGACTAGAACTATACAGTTGGCTCTTCCTGGGTCTGTTCTCAGCCTGTGTAATCATGAGCCGGTTCTTTCCAATAAACCTTTTTGTGTGTGTGCGTGTGTGTGTATCTATTTGTTTCTCTCATGAACCTTGATTAACACACTCTTTATATTTATACTGGTGCAAAAATATTCAACTTTTTCAATTTTTATTCTCCAGACATCCAAAATCTCAGTAAAGACTTTTGTTTCGTAGAGAATATCTATATACCATGCAGCAACTGAACGAGTAGATTCGGTATAAATAAGTACACTGATAAGGTTCTCATTATATCATGGAGTTGAAAAGAATTATTCATGTTAAAATATAATGATTCTTCACATGTACTCCAGGGACTGCTGTGGTTCCCCACGACCATGTCAGAGCATCTGTGAGGTCAAAACTACTGTCGTAATGACACTGTTTTTCTTCTCATTTACTCATGAGTGTATGGTATAATTTCTCAGAGGCTACATGATATTTGATATTACAATAAATTGAATGAAGATGATATCTTCTGTTAAGTTATACATTAAAGAGATTTGCAAAAATGTGCCTCCTTTTATACCATTTTTTGGCAAAATGTAATTTTTCATAAAGCTATTTTATTTGGGTTAATATATAATGGATTTATTTTTGTTAATTTTAACTGACTTAACAATTTTTTTGAAATTTCTTAGTTTGAATTTCTAGTATGATCAATATTGATAGAAATCACCGGAACAAAGGCTCTTTGATATTCTCAATATTTTTAAGACTGGAAAAGGGATCCTAAAACTAATATGTTTGAGAACCATTGCTCTAACAGAAGGTTTTATATATATAGTCAAGAGCGACTCTGATCAAAATGTTAAGTGTATACTTCCAAACATTATACTCTTCATCAAATGATTCTGTTTGGAAGCGATATAAATCAGTTCCAATTGTTTGCTTTATTTTTGTTGTTGTTCTGAGGTTTTCTGATAATTTATCTCACATGTAAGTAGAGTTGGTTCACTCTCAACAGTTATATTTTAAGAGCTAGTCTCTTTGTCTCCTCACTCATTCATTCATTCAACTAACCAACTAACTAGTATTCACTGAATTTCTATATGCTGGGTCCTTGTTAGATGTTATGTCAGTTCATTGCTGAGCAGTGCTAAACTATCCTTTATTATCTGCCCTGTAAGAGTGCGGCTTGACTCTTTAAGCATTTCTCCTTTGAAACTAGCACAGTGTTAGCTTTGTTAGTAGAGGGTCCTGAGGGGGCATTTTAGTGGAAAGGAACGTTTAACTCTTGATTGAGCTGTGTTTCTATTTTAGTTTCCTCTTGGTGGTCCCACAGGGCTAAACGTTTCCCAGTGCTTTCAGTATCTCAGAGATCTTTTAGCCCCAGTGCTGGCCTGGTGACTACCTTTCTTTTGCTCTCCCCAGCATTCACACAGCTCACCCCAAACTTGCTGTGTACAAGTATTTCCTGTTTGCTGGCAGGCGTGGAACAGCTCTAGCCTGAGTGACTCAGCCTAGTCTTCACCACCCAGTGGGCTGCAGCCACATCTTCTAAGCGAGTCTGATTTTCAGCAGTCTTTCTCCCTGTTCCACATTTTTTATTCCTTGGGTATTGCGGTTATCCTTTAGGGTTCTCTTTATACCTTTAACATCTCTATACTCTTGGATGAAATGATTGGATGGCTTCGTTGACTCAATGGACATGAGTTTGAGCAAACTCCAGAAGATAGTAAAGGACAAGGAAACCTGGTATACTGCAATTCATGGGGTCACAGAGTCGGATATGACTGAGCAACTGATCAACAACATCACCCTCTTATAGTTACTAATTCTTTATATTATACTTTTACTGTTACATTTTTTGTGTGTGTGGCTTTTTTCTTTTGATTGGACTCTTGAATGAATCATGTACTTTCTAAGAGAATATTATTACTCTTTTGCAGGATATAAATGTTCCTGTGTAAATTATTTAAGATTTGTGTAAAGGCAGTGTATAATTAAGGGATAGAACAAGAAAGGCTGAAACTGTATATCAAAGGCAGGGAAAGGTCAGGGTGGGCTGGGACTGAAGAAGAATAGTGTAATAATTGACTAGGGGCTAAGATGAGGGGAGGCTTTCTTATAAGAGATTGAACCCATTCTGGAGGAGGAACTGGTGTGATGTGTGGGGAGAACAGTGAGTGCTCTGTCAGGTTGCTGAATCTGGTTTGTGAAGAGAAGTAGTGAAAAGTAACAAAGATGTAGTACTTTGGGCAAGATCGTGGAACGTGTTGAGTACTAAGCAGAGAAGTGGAAGTTTCTCTCTGCTTACTTTACAGGGAAAATACAATGGCTTTTGAATAAAAGCTGACTTAATGAAAATATTGTTAGTGTTCAAAAAGAGATATATATATATATATATATATGAAGGAAGTTTAGGATGAAGTGTAGAAACCTATTTACCATTCATTATTTTCTTAGCAGTTAATCCTATTTTCTCTGTTACTATGTTTTTTTCCTAGATATATAGCATAAAGATAAAATTTTCATTAATACTGAAAATACATAGGACATTGTTTATCTAGATTTTGGACTGTGGTGTTTATGAATATGGAATGTGTTTTTTTTTTTTGGCTTTCTAAGTAAAAGCTGCTAAGTACTTGCAGCCTGTCTTTTTTAATGAATTGAAGTAAATAAGAAGGTCCTAGTTTTTGTATTGTTTTTTTCAAAAGCCAAGAAGCTGTTAATCTGTGGGATACAAATAGGATTAATTTTTAAAAGGCAAACAAAACAAAACAAATGCAGTGTTTATTTCCTAAGTATTTATCATTATCCATTTGATGGTCCTCATGTAAGATAGCATTCATGTAGTCTTTCTTTCTTTAAAGTACAAATCTATTGCATGCCTACTGTAGAACATTAAGGGAATATATGTGAACGACAATCAAACAGAAGACAAAGTACAACACCCCACTGCCCTGACAATACACTTGACATTTTCTGTGCATTTTTGTTTTCTTTCAGTTGTATCTACATGTTTATGTGTTCATATATGAATGCACCCAATCACTTATACCAAAGCTTTTATTTAATATAAATATATATTTTCATAAGTGAGTATAATATTTTATAACCTGTGTATTTTACCTAACATATTGTATTCTCCATTAAATGTTTTTAATAATATCATTTTTAATGACTGCATAAGTGTTCATCAAGCTTTTATAATTTTACAAATTGCCTATTATTGGAATTTTAAATACTTTTTCTTTTCCTTATTTTAATGAGGAAAATGAGAGTTATTTTTTTTTTAAGGCTTTATCTTTGTACATACATGTGATTATCTAGTGTACCTTCCTAGATTTGGAATTGCCAGAGTAGAAGGCATATAACTTTTGAAAGATTTTTGATTCTCATTGACAAATTGTTTTCCAGAAAGGTTATACTTTTTAAAAGTTTTAATTATAAGCATTTATGTTTTCTTCCTCTGTCTTAAATGATATATTTGAGAACTCTGTTGCTCAAGAGACTGTAAGGAATATTTGTAAGACCACACTAAAGAAGTCACATTTATTAAAAATTAGTACATTATATCTGTGTGCACACAGATGTTTCATTATTAAGCCTTGAGATAGCTAAATTACAGCTGAATAGAACTAAACGCATCAGAAATCTGAGGGATTAGTTAGCTGATAACTAAACAATAGTAAATATGCTTAAATTATAATGTGAAGAGTGAGGAAGTGCATATTACAGACTTTGTTGATTCCATGTCTTGGTAGTTATTCTGGGAGACTGTGGAAGTAATTTTTAGAAGTTGATAAGAATAGCATAGTGTTCTCTGTGTTTGGGATGATGGAAGGGAATCTTGTGTCAAACAGGCAGCTACCTCCATGGTGCCTACAGGGTAAACTGCCACTATATGAAGTCAGATGGCAGAAGGATTTAGATGGCTTTTTGATGCTACTGCTTGTTTCCTCCTTTCTGGAACTGTGAAATAAATGCATGATATTCCATAGCACCCCGAAAATGTAGCAATTGTCAGGCTACATTGAAAGAAGTTAATTTAGCAGAAACATTTTATAAAAATGAAATATCAACACTTCTAAAACTTTATTTAGGTTGCATTGAATGTCCTTGAAATGCTCAAACAATTTGGCAAGGTTTTGTTTTGTGACTTCTAATGATCAAATTGGAATTCTTACAAATTAATATACTTTGCTTATCCCATTTTCTTAATAAGAAAATTATTGTAGAAGTGCAACTGGCTGAAAATGGCTAAATGGTCTTAATGGTAAATATCATACTATATAAATAAAATGTGAGACAAAACATTTTATTTCAAAGTTTATTTCATAATGGAAGAAAATAATTATTTGAAAGCCTGTAAGTCATTTAGAGAGCACTATTTGAGAACTGACAGAAGTCATAATTGATGCAGACTTGTAAAAATAATTTAAATCCACTAATGCCATAGTGTGTCACTGAGAAAATAGTGATAGCCATGGAAAAATAGGTCGCTATGTTTGTGAAGAAGCTGAGGCCCAATAACACTAAGTCACTTATCTATTATCTCATATCTGGTCCTTCTTAAAAGCCATAATTGATCTGTGAGTATAACCCAGAACAGAAGCATCCTGCTTCTATAAATTGGGTTGGGATTCAGAATATCTTATTTAGAAGAAAAGGACATAATTTCTTCAGAACATACGAGGATAGTTTATGAATGTGCAATCTGTGAAAATTGGGAGCGGGGGAAGAAGAGAAAAGAAAAGAATTTCAGGTTACAAGAGAAGAGGAGAACTGAGAAAAATTAAGGGAAAGTAATGTCAATGATGATCACTATAGTAAGCTTATTCTGTCCTTGGCCTAAATAACTAACAGTGTTATCACTTGAAATCTTTACAAAAGTTCTGAATCATATAATACTCATTGACCAGGAATTGGTCAGACTTGAAATCTTGAAATTTTGGTTTCTTAAATAGTTGAAGCCCTCCTATGTGCTATGATTTGAACTTGTAAATTGAGTGTTAATTGAACTGGGTTGATGGGTAGTCAATGAGTGGTTAGTGTGCCATGGAAGCAGTTACTATGTTTTAAGGAGGGGACACAGAGGGTTGATTTGTCAGGTTTGTCAAGAAGAGAGGTTTGATTTTTCAGGTTTGTCAGGTTTGTCAAGAAGAGAGGTCAAACTGTAACCCTTGTAACGCTGGGTTCTGTGACACTACATATAATACATTTTGAGGGGGTGTTAAAATTACACCCTAGGGAAAAATATTTTACAATAAAATTTGTGTTCTACCTTAAGTGTGATAAATAGGTATCATTTCTTGAAATGTAAATATTTACATTTTTGTAATATATGTATTCGTTAACATCCACAGGGACATGAGAAAAACTGGGTGTTTTTTTTTTAAAGCTCCTTGGACCAATATCAATGTTAATGTTAATGTTCAAATCCCATTTTTACACGTAGCTCTGTATGACTTTGCTTGCCACACAAAGCGTGTGTGTTTGAGGGTGGAAATATGAGGAACTGGGAGGTTGAGATTCTTTATGTTCTTTTCCTCCTCCTGTTAGATTTCCAAATGAATATTTATTAAGCCAAAGGTAGTGGAGTATATTAGTGATTTCAAACCAGGTATCTGGCAGCTCTATAAAACCATAGAGACTATTGCAGATTCAAGGACAATAGGAGTGGTGATTAGCTGTCAGCTTAGCGGAAGAGGCTCCAAGTAGGTGAATCTGCTTTGTGTCAGATTCTCAGTTCTAGAAATTTTGACATTTTACACTTCAGTCCTCACACTTAGACTGCAAAGTATCCTTATTCCTTGAGCAAGTCCCGAGTTCTTAGTACATTACAAAAGGTCACACAACTTGCTTATATGATGATCTTGGGATCTAAGATCAGAAATTCCAGTGCCTGTACTCTTAGCCCCTCTCTGCGTTAGAATTATGGATGGGGAAAGAATAATACACTCCATCTGTAAATCAGTCCAATAATACATTTCTTTGATTGTTTGCTAAAAGACCTTTGTTTAGCAAGAGTAGAGATAATTTAGGGTGGGAATCTGGATTGAACCCGGCTCTGCATGATCTGTTTGACTTTAAGTTACTAATTGTGCCTCAGTTTCCTAATTTGTTGTGGAGAGTAAATTAATTTGTACATGTTATGTACTTTGAACAATGTCTGTTACCCACTATGAATTCAATTCATCTATTCACTTGTTTGATATCTTTCTATATCTCTGTTCTGGAAGACATAGTCTTTTTAAATTTAATACTCAGAATAGATTGGTATCATTTTTAGCTTTATTTCTGTTATTATATTTTCCCTTTTGCTTATATATCTATTTGGTCTTATTTTTTGTGATATCATTTCAGGTTCCTATATGATAGTGGACTCGTCAGATCATGATCCTGGAGAAAAAGCCAGACTTCAGCTGCCTACAATGAAGGAGAATGACACTCACTGTATTGACTTCAGTTACCTGTTATACAGCCAGAAAGGGCTGAATCCTGGCACTTTGAACATATTGGTTAGGGTGAATAAAGGACCTCTTGCCAATCCAATTTGGAATGTGACTGGATTCACGGGTAGAGATTGGCTTCGGGCTGAGCTAGCAGTGAGCACCTTTTGGCCCAATGAATATCAGGTAATCATCTGTTCTTTTCTGGTTCATGATTTGATGTCATTGGATCTCACTGTGTATATAATACTTAGAGGTAAATACTAGCCCCACAGGGATGAGAGATGATTTCTTTAGTCCTCCTCCACCACTGTTCTTGAGAAAATGTTTAAATATATTGGCACAAAATCTTCAAAGTACAGAAGATATTTCAACATATGGAAAAAGGTAGTTTAGGTACAAAATGTGTTGGTTATTTGGCAAAGAGCTGCTTATTGACAGACATGTTTCTGTATCTCTGTTCTGGAAGAAATAATCTTATTGAGCTGAGCATAATATTCAGACTGGATTGGTTCAATAGCTTCCTGAAAATAATATTCAAAAAATAAACATGAAATGAGGCTTCATGAAATATGTTATCTAAGGAGAGGCATCTTCAATAATTTAAAAATATTTTGTCAATTACATAAAGTTAAAAAAAAGCAAACAAAACCTCACCAGGAATTTGAGTTCTGGCCTCAAGATAAAACTGAAGGATTTCAGTAAGAGTTTAGAGTCTTCATTCTAGTGACTAAGTGACTGCTTCATTCTAGCCCATTGCCACTTGACTGTCTTAATTACTCATTATGACTTGAAAGTCTCTCTGTATATGACCTATCAGGACTTTTCCAGCCCAACCATTAAAAAAAAAACAACAAAAAACTTGGTCCATATGTTGGACCAGCCAAACGTGGTCTTTGGATTCCACTCCCCACAAATGCTTGATATAATTATGAGTAAACTGGACAATGAATAGTGTCAGTAGCTACATGTGAGTTGTGTGACTGAGTTTATATGGTTTAACCAAAAATGTCCATTTACCAGTTTGGAAAGTTGTTAAGTAATCTTCATGTGAGGTTCAGTACCTGGTAACAGAAAGTTACTTCTCCTGAAAATTCACTTCTGTGCTAAATCTTGGAATTTAAACTTTTAAAAGATTTACCTGTTTGTAGCTTATTATAGAGCTTAACAGAGATGGATTATGTAAAAGTATATTTTTGTTATCATTAATGAATAATTTATAAGGTAATAACAGTTTTTTTCTGCTTTAAAAAAAAAGCATGTTAAGCTTATCTTTATTCCTGGAAATGGGCTAGGGAATCAATCCATTGTTTTAATTGCTTTGTTTTTGAATTGATTTTTTGTTTGTTTTATTAAAAGTCTCTTACTTCATAGTTATAGTTCTAATGGTAAGGTTCTCCGTTGAGGGTTACGTGTCTATGAAGATTTCAGTGGATTCTTTAGGTGCTAGTTGATTCCATTATTCCTGAGCAGAAGGATGTTTCTCGGCAATCCTGGAGATCCATCTGCTTCTTCAGGGCACACAGCTCTGGGGGGGCTGCTTATGTGGTAGGTGAGTGATTGGAGCTGTGTAAAACTAATGCTAAAAGCACTGAAGCAAGATTAATGGGCTCATCTCTGACAACAGTGGGCTGATGGCTGTCATTGCTGGGTCAACCTCACAGCACATTATCTTTATACTAATTTCTTTATAATCTGTTACTGGAGCTTACCACAACACTGAAAAGAAAAAGCTCTGATTCAGCAAAATAAATCTGTCAATGAATTCAGCCTCCTTCAAATAAGTTAAAGCTCAGGTAACAAATCTAGCTGAGATATTAAAAATTTGGATTCTAGAGTCCGGTTGCTTATATTCAACCCTGATTTTTGTTTGCTACCTTCATAGATAGTTCATTAAAGAATGAAATTGTTAGTTATATCTTTGGAAATAAAAACCGATAGAGGTAGATTTTGGTAAATTCAACAAATAATGCATCTATGGTATCATACTGCTGATCCTTTGTAACTTAGAAATAGCACACATTATGCTTTCTCCTGTTTTTTGGTAAGATCTATCTTTGAATCATTGATATAACATTTTCTTTCTTTCTCTCTCTTTTTTTTACCAACTTGTAATTTCTATTTTATTTTGTTATTATTAATTGAAATATAGTTGATTTACAATGTTATGTTAATTTCTTTTAAAAAAAATTATTTATATTAATTGGAGGCTAATTACATTATTGCATTGGTTTTGCCATACATTGACGTGACTCTGTTAACTTCTGCTCTACAGCAAAATGATTCAGTTATATATATATATTCTTTTAAATATTCATTTCCATTATAGTTTGTCACACTTTACTGAATATAGTTCCATAGTAGGACCTTTACTGAATATAGTTCCACAGTAGGAACTACAAAGTAGTTCCACAGTAGTATTCTATTTGTAATAGTTTGCATTTGCTAACTCCAAACTGCCAGTCCATTCCTCCTTCCCCCAGCCCCTCCCCCCATAACATTTCCTTAACGGTGCAGATTTCTGTAATGTTACTTTTAATGTTGAGTTATAATACCAAGAACTGGATGAATGTTTCTTTGTTCAGTCTCATTTTGCATGACAAAGCTGCCTAGGTTACTTGTACCTGCGGTACTTTTAATAAAACTGTGTAAAAGGAACCTGTGCAAGTTTCAACCTGGCTAGTGAGATCTTTTTGGAGATCTCTTTGAGGAAATGATTGCTAAATACATAGAACCTGTGGGTAAATGTCTCTTTGTTCCAGGCTAAAATTTGAGCAATAGATCATTTCTTACGTGATTACTTCCACATTCTTTTCCTTAACCTGCAAAACTTAACAATCAATGAGAGAAAATATCAGAGTAGAATATTTTTTATTCATGTGCTTAGTGCTCAATAAATTAGTTGATTGATGTTTTCATTGATTTTTGTCATTCAGATACTGGTAGTATCTGTATATCAGTTATTAGAAGCAACTGTATTTATGTAGGATTTTTGCTATTAGGAAATAACATGAGAAACTTTTGACTATTGCTTAATGCATAATCTTTATGTATTTTTAAAATAAAAATATAGCCATTTCAATGGGCCATTTTACAAGTCTACTCTTTATTCTTAAAGAAATACCATTTGTTTTTAATTTTTCCAGACTCTAGTTTAAGTAGAATTGTGATATTCATAGAAATTGATCTCCTTGGTTCCACAATTTTCTCAACTTCTCTTCTCCAGAGATCTTACACTCTCTGGACTTCTTTAACCTTTTTTTTGTTTGTTTTAACTTTCTCATTTTTCTGACTCCTTTTCTTTTGTTTGTCTGGTGAAGATGCCTATCTTTCTTTGCTTGAACCATTCTGTATCTGACCACCCATCTTGTGCAACCCCTTTTCACCCAACTTTAATAATAACAACAGAAGCAATCAAAAATATGCTGAGAATACTACTACTTTTAATTATTAATAGTATGGGATAACCTTTGTATAAAAATCACGATCCTGAAAGTGAAGACAAATGCTTCTTACAAGCCAGTCCTTCTCTTTTCCATTTTTCTGTTGAACTTAATATCTGAAAAAGATACAATATATCTTTGGTATGGTTTTCCCTTCCAACAGATTCCATTTTATCAGATGCCTAAAGAGAAGATTGATGTGGTAATTTAATTACTAGGTTTCAACCTCAAGAAACCTCACATTTGAAAAAAAATACATGAAATTGTGAAGTAAAGGCAAAAGTGATTCTTTGAATAATGAATTTTGGTTGCCTGGAAGATTAGGATAAGGGCCCATGGACTCTGCGGCCAGCACTTCCCAGGTGAATCTTGACTCTCCTATTTAGCAGATGTGCAGCCTTGGGGGTATTCTTTAATCTGTTTGACAGTACTTTCCTCATCTGAAAAATGAGGATCACAACAGTATCTGTTTCACTGGGTTTTCTAAGTGTTAAATGAGTTAATACATACAGAGTGTTTAGAAAACACTCTCTAGTAGGTGTTTATAGTAGTAAATTACTCATAGAGTGGGTGTTTATCATAAATTAGGTTAACATTATGATGAATAAATAAAAAATGACGAACTCTATTGGATTTAATAACTTCTCAGCATTTTTCTTTAATTGTGAAACATACTATATATTTTTTTTAAATAGCAGATTTAGGGTCATAGCCAATTTGAGAGGAAGGTACAGAGACATCCTTATGTATCCCTGGTTCCCACACATGCATAGCCTCCCCCATTATCAACTCCTCCCAGAGAGGTGTGATTGGTGAACCTGTGTTTGTTATGATACCTATATTGACACATCATAGTCACTCAAAGGCCTTCCCCGGTGACTCTAGAGGTAAAGAACCTGCTTGCCAATGCAGGAAACATAAGAGACTCATGTTCAATCCCTGGGTTTGGGAAGATCCCCTGGAGGAGGGCACGGCAATCCATTCCAGTATTCTTCCCGGGAGAATCCCATGGGCAGAGGAGCTACAGTCCATAGGGTCTCAAAGGGTCAGACATGACTGAAGCGATGTAGCACAGCACAGCACGATCACTCAAAGTCTGCAGTTAATTTTAGGGTTCACTCTTGGTGTTATACATTCTAAGACTTTAGACAAATATATAATGACATATATTCATCATTGTAGAATCAGAGTATTTTCGCTGCCTGTAAAGTCCTTTGTGTTATACCTCCCCTGTCCACCCCACCCTCTTTTTTTCAGGTTTTTAATTTATTAAAATGTCTGATTTTTTTGCACATTATTAGCACATCACGGAGAAGTACTCCAGTACTCTTGCCTGGAAAATCCCATGGACAGAGGAGCCTGGTGGGCTGCAGTCCATGGGGTCGCTAAGAGTCGGATACGACTGAGCGACTTCACTTTCACTTTTCACTTTCATGCATTGGAGAAGGAAATGGCAACCCACTCCAGTGTTCTTGCCTGGAGAATCCCAGGGACAGGGGAGCCTGGTGTGCTTCCGTCTATGGGGTCGCACAGTCATGCTAACTTCTGGAGATACATAAGTAAAACCCGTCTTTTCCTGAAGCTTTCAGTCTAGCTTGGCCCTATAAAAATGTAAAGGTAAATACATGGAAAGATAAAAATGTTACTCAGAGGTGGGGTCTGCCTTTAAGGAGCCTCATCCAGATGGGCATGTGAGATGTGTGTGGATAACACTTTGAAACAATATATATTTAATAGCAATTATTAAATGACTTAAGAGGGATAGATATAAAATGAGGTGGGAAAAATGAAAACAAAAGAATTGTTTCCAAAGTAATTTGAGACAGAAATGGAGCTAGCATTCTTGCCTCTTGATTTCTCTGTTCCTTGATTAGTTTGCTTTCTAGCGTATCTGTTTTGGTTAACCAGCACTGTCTATAGTGAAACAGGACAAGCAAATGTGAATTTTATTTCTGACATAAGCATTGCAGTGACACAATAATACATAAGGAATTATTTCTCACCTGTGTCTTCAGAACAATAGATGTCTTTTTACCTTAGTGTACTAATTATAGAAAGTATCATATTGCATGCATTTTATTTGCCATGGTTACAAGTTGCTAATTCCTCCTCTTTTTATCGACCTTGAGTAAGTACTGTAAATTTTTAAATTGCTCTCTAAACAGAAGCAAAAAGAAAGAAAACAAAGAACAACCCAAATATCATGAGGTATTATCTCAGTGTTAAATCTCAACAGAAGACTATCAGGCCTCTAAGAATATAATTTTCTCCACTCTGGAAATCTGACCTGTCTTGAATGTGTAAAACTAAATTCTGCTTTGGGATTAAATCCATTAGTTTCTTACTGAACAGTGAGGTTGTTACCAAATGAGGCAGGCAGACATAACTTCCAAAACTATTAGTGGAAACCTAATCTGCTGTTTTCCATTAACTGGGTGCACATCATTAATCACAAAAATGATGCGTGATGAAAACTACAGGGGTTTGGCCTGAAATTGGAAAGTGATATTATAGCAGAATGTGCTTTTTTTTTCTCACCCCCTGATTCACTGAGAAATAAACACTGAACTTTTACAAGCCATTTTCTTCTTAACATTTTCCACTGGTTTAAAAAAAAAAACAAAACTGTTAGAACTGGACAAGCATGGGGTCTTTTATTTTTGTTTCCATTTTAAAGGTTTATGTTAACATGTATTGCACTGATATTTTGGCAGTGGAATGTTTGTTGCACTCCAGAGATACTGCTGCTTTGGATCCAAGAAGATTGGGACTTAAACCAAATGACTGTTTACATAAATAAAAAGTCTCTAAAAGATTGCTCTTGAAGGAGAGGGGCTGAAATAAGAGCATGCTCATGAACCATCCATGCAAAGCACGAGGAAAAGAGGATAGCACTCCTGTGCCATAGCTCTTGGGATGCTTCCAATTTTTACTGGTCTTTATCCAACCATGTAGAGCCCCACTGCAGAAAGGAGGGTAGGAGTATTTTTCTTTCCTAGATGGATTTTCTTTCCTAGTCTGCTTGAGGCACCTTAACAAAATACTACAGAGTGACTTAAATAACAGAAATTGATTTTTCTTATGGCGTGAAGGCCAAAGATCAAAGTGTTGGTCTATTGGTTTACTGGTGAGGGCTCTCTTCCTGGCTTGCAGATGCCTACCTTCTCCCTGTGACCTCACATAATAAAGAGAGAGTGCTCTGGTGTCTCGTCCTCTTCTCCTATGGGCAACAGGCCAATCGGATTAGGGTCCCACTCTTCTGACCTCGTGCTAAGTCACTTCAGTCATGTCCTACTCTTGCGACCCTATGGACTATGGCCTGCCAGGCTCCTCTGTCCATGGGACTCTCCAGGCAAGAATAGTGGAGTGGGTTGCCACGCCCTTCTCAAGGGGATCTTCCCCACGCAAGGATTGAACCTCAAATGCCTCCTGCATTGGAGGCAGGTTCTTTACCACTAGCACTACCTGAGTTCTTAATTACCCCCTAAAGGCACAGTCTCCAAATACAATCACATTTGCAATTAGGATTTCAGCATATGAATTTGGTGAGGTGTCATAGGGGACACAATTTAGTCCATAACACTAGGTATATCTTATAGGTGTAATATCATCATTTACAACCATTGTAAATGACTCTGGCTCATTATTTTATATGACAGTATTGCAGATATTATTCTATTCAGTAGTCATTCTACTCACTTTTTTCTGATACTTTTCCACCTTACTTACTTCCCCAACTTACTTTGCAGATAAGAGTGGCACAGCACTGGCCAATGAGTTACGATGAAAAGTCAACTGGGAGACTTCTGGGAAAGATGTTATTCCCTGATTAAAAAGAGATCATGTTGTTGCATGAAAACATGATGCTTGGCCCTACTGCAATTATTTTGTTACTCAGAGAAAGAAGATAACAAATTGAGGGTAGCAGAAGAAAGTATGGAAGGAACCAGGGTCCTACTCTCAGGCAAAATGACAACAACAATAGCAATAACAATAATATTATAGCAATTTTAGTTGAGTATTCTCCCATGCAGTTTAAGACATCCTATTATATCATGTCATATCTTTGTTGACCTTTCAGACAATCCCACCTGTCAACACATTGTTTGTAGGTAGCACAAGAGAGATATATGACAAAATTAAAAGCACTTGTATCTGTCTATGAATGAAGCAGTTAATATTTTTCAGTCCGGTTTAAAAAGAGAAGACAAAGCTATATACCTGAAAATGTAAATAGAACTATGATAGAATCAGTCAATGATTGAAAGGAATAGAAAGAAAGGTAGGAAGGATAATTTGCTGAGTTTCTACTACGTATAAAACACTGAGCTGGATACTTCCATATATGTCACCTTTACCTTGTTTTAATACTTGATCAAGTGTTAAGTGAATGTTTCTTATCTTCATGGATGGACTAAGTTGTTGATTATGAAGTGGTCAAAATTATTCCCCTTTTCCTCTTTCCTAGTTTACTTTTGCTTTAAAAAATTTGGACTTCAGCCATATCAGTGACATCTGAAGTTAATCATAACTTAATAGGCTTATTGAACTTCTGGTAACAGTATTTGCCTAACATGGGCATTCTGGCTCATTTTTACAGTAGCACCATACCTTCTGTTTGATGGGCTGTTAACAAAACAGCTTTCTGCTGCTCATTTTTACTCTTAGTGTTTCCCTGTTTGTTTCACTGAAAGTACTCCCAATAGATTTGACAAAACTTCCACATTATTAATGTCATTGTTTTTCTTTAAAATTATCATCCTGTGAGGGTGACTTCTCTCTGGTTGTGGCAGTGATTTGCCTTTATTATAAAACACCTGCTTTACTTTTCCTTTGGATTCTGTTTGCTTTGATTCATTGATGAAAGATACAGTGTGTAAATAAATTAAGAAAAGAGTCCTAGTAACACAATTACTATTGCAAGTATATGACAGAAGTCTCTTGTTATTCTACTATATCATACTTGTTTTCATTTAGTGTAGCAGGAACTGCCAAGTATCCCTTCATTAATCCTTTTGAGAAATATTTCCATGAATTAATGCACTTCCCATTTAACAGACTGGAAAAATAATGAGCAGTAAGCAGAATTAGGCAGTGTTTGTTCAGTTGATGACTTTTCTTAGGAGTTTGTTTCATCCAAGGGGATTGAGGAAGACACATGTTCCACAGAGTGGAGTAGATGCCCATATTTCTCTTGCTCACTCACTTGTGATCAGCTCAGCTTGTTGATTCCAGATTAATGCAGTTCTGATTCCTTGTTTTCCATACCTGTTTATCCATCCACTCCAATATTCTTGCCTGGAGAATCCCATGGACAGAGGAGCCTGGTGAGCTGCCGTCAATAGGGTCACAAAGAATTGGCAACTGAACACCCACAAATGGGCTGAGCTTCATTTACCAAGATGAACAAAAGTATATATCCTACTGGAACAGATTGATTAGATTCATTGCAGCCAAAGATGGAGAAGCTCTAGGCAGTCAGCAAAAACAAGACCGGGAGCTGACTATGGCTCAGATCATGAACTCCTTATTGCCAAATTCAGACTTAAATTGAAGAAAGTAGGGAAAACCACTAGACCATTCAGGTATGACCTAAGTCAAATCTTATATGATTATACAGTGGAAGTGAGAAATTGATTTAAGGGATCAGATCCGATAGAGTACCTGAAGAACTATGGACGGAGGTTCGTGACATTGTGTAGGAAGCAGTGATCAAGATCATCCCCAAAAAAAAGAAATGCAAAAAGGCAAAATGGTTGTCTGAGGAGGCCTTACAAATAGCGGAGAAAAGAAGAGAAGTGAAAGGCAAAGGAGAAAAGGAAAGACATACCCATCTGAATGCAGAGTTCCAAAGAATACAAGGAGAGATAAGAAAGCCTTCCTCACTGACTAATGCAAAGAAGTAGAGGAAAACAGTAAAATGGGAAAGACTAGAGATCTCTTCAAGAAAATTAGCGATACCAAGGGAACATTTCATGCAAAGATGGGCACAATAAAGGACAGAAATGGTATGGACCCAACAGAAGCAGAAGATATTAAGAAGATGTGGCAAGGATACAAAGAAGAACTGCACAAAAAAGATCTTCACGACCCAGATCATCACAATGGAGTGATCACTCACCTAGAGCCAGACATTGTGGAATGTGAAGTCAAGTGGTCTTAGGAAGCATCACTATGAACAAAGCTAGTGGAGGTGATGGGATTCCAGTTAAGCTATTTCAAATCCTGGAAGATTATGCTGTGAAAGTGCTGCACTCAATATGCCAGCAAATTTGGAAAACTCAGCACTGACCACAGGACTGGAAAAGGTCAGCTTTCATTCCAATCCCAAAGAAAGGCAATGCCGAAGAATGCTCAAACTACTGCACGATTGCACTCATCTCACACGCTAGTAAAGTAATGCTCAAAATTCTCCAAGCCAGGCTTCAGCAATATGTGAACCGTAAACTTCCAGATGTTCAAGCTGGTTTTAGGAAAGGCAGAGGAACCAGAGATCAAATTGTCAACATCCACTGGATCATCAAAAAAGCAAGAGAGTTCCAGAAAAACATCTATTTATGCTTTGTTGACTATGCTAAAGCCTTTGATTGTGTGGATCACAATAAACTGGAAAATTCTGAAAGAGATGGGAATACCAGACCATCTGACCTGCCTCTAGAGAAATCTGTATGCAGGTCAGGAAGCAACAGTTAGAACTGGTTATGGAACAACGGACTGGTTCCAAATAGGAAAAGGACTACATCAAGACTGTATGTTGTCACCTTGCTTATTTAACTTATATGCAGAGTACATCATGAGAAATACTGGGCTGGATGAAGCACAAGCTGGAATGAAGATTGACGGGAGAAATATGAATGACCTCAGATATGCAGATAACACCACCCTTAGGCAGAAAGTGAAGAAGAACTAAAGAGCCTATTGATGAAAGTGAAAGAGGAGAGTGAAAAAGCTGGCTTAAAACTCAACATTCAGAAAACTAAGATCATAGTATCTGGTCCTGTCACTTTCTGGCAAATAGATGGGGAAACAATGGAAACAATGACAGACTTTATTTTTCTGGGCTCCAAAATCACTGCAGATGGGGACTGCAGCCATGAAATTAAAAGATGCTTGCTCCTTGGGAGAAAAGTTATGACCAACCTAGATAGCATATTAAAAAGCAGAGATGTTACTTTGCCAACAAAGGTCTGTCTATTCAAAGCTATGGTTTTTCCAGTGGTCATGTATGGGTGTGACAAAGGTTTGATGCTTTTCAACTGTGGTGTTGGAGAAGACTGTTGAGAGTCCCTTGGACTGCAAGGAGATCCAACCAGTCCATCCTAATGGAGATCATTCCTGAGTGTTCATTGGAAGAACTGATGCTGAAGCTGAAACTCCAGTACTTTGGCCACCTGAGGCAAAGAACTGATTCATTAGAAAAGACCCTGATGCTGGGATTGATTGAAGGTGGGAGGAGAAGGGGACTCCAGAGGATGAGATGGTTGGATGGCATCACCGACTCAATGGACATGAGTTTGAGTAAACTCCAGGAGGTGGTGATGGACAGGGAGGCCTGGCGTGCTGTAGTCCATGGGGTTGTAAAGCGTCGGACAGAACTGAGTGACTGAACTGAACTGGGACAGAATCTCTAGCCAAACACAAAAATACAGGATGCAAGAATCATTTCCTTCTAATCCATTTAGAATTCAGTTCAGTTCACTTCAGTCGCTCAGTCATGTCAGACTCTCCGCAACCCCATGAATCACAGCACGCCAGGCCTGCCTGTCCATCACTAACTCCTGGAGTTCACTCAAACTCAGGTCCACAGAATCGGTGATGCCATCCAGCCATCTCATTCTTGGTCGTCCCCCTCTCCTCCCGCCCCCAACCTTTCCCAGCATCAGGCTCTTTTCCAGTGAGTCAACTCGTCGCATGAGGTGGCCAAAGTATTGCAGTTTCAGCATTAGCATCAGTCCTTCCAATGAACACCCAGGATTGATCTCCTTTAGAATGGACTGGTTGGATCTCCTTGCAGTCCAAGGGACTCTCAACAGTCTTCTTCAACACCACAGTTCAAAAGCATCAATCCATCTGACAATGCTGTACCATTTGTAAATGCAATATCATATCAATAAGAAAATTATAGATAACAGGATAAATCAGTTCCTCCTCAGTTATTTTGTCTGCTTACTTTGATGGTTAATTAGAATTGGTGTTTGTTTTCCATGGGCTTTCGAGTTTATGTACAACTTTTAATCTCTATGCCTCCTCTGTGCATTTTCTTGTCAAAGACTGATTTTTCTTATTTTAGACTGCACGTGGTGTATAACAAAATATCTCCTCATCAAGGGAAAAACAAAACTAAATTGGGTGACATTATGTTTTTATCTAAAATTTAATTTTTTTGCTGTGGTGATTTGAGTTTCCATTCTTAGAACATAATGGAAAATGGAAAGGTTGTAATTATGTCTTTTAGTATAAGCTTTTCAACTGAAGGAATGCAGTTGGTAGAAAATTAAAAGGAAATGTCAGATATATTTGTAGTTTTTATCTATTGTACTATTTCTTTTGATAATGTATAGAATAATTATTCTGTTGTTAGTAATACAAGTGGGAAATTAAAGGAAAATAAACCCTGGACTTGTAAATTAAAACATCCACTTATGTAATCTAGTGGACAATTTGTGGTTCATTTTAGCCGTCTTGATTTGCAAAAGGAATTTTTAAAACTGTCATTGTAAAACTAGCTACTACATATTATTTCTGCATTTAGTTATATAAATAACTGTTACACACACCAATGGAATTCCCTGATGAGATTTAGATTCCTAATATTCTTTGAGTGATCTTTTAAAAAATCATTCTTCTCAGGTTTCTCAAAGCGGGAAATCAATTCTCATTTTATGTTAAAAATAAGATATATAGTCATAAATTTATACCAGGTAATGATTCAATAAAATAATAAAGAGTTGAATATTTCTATCACCTAGAGATCAAAGATTGGTTCAAACTTAAACATCTTTAGATCCTGGAGTTTTGCAACAACAGCAGAAATATAATACTTGGAAACAGATATAGCGATTCTCTGGGTTAATATTTATTAAGACATTTTTGGTTTGGCTGTGAACTTCAACTAGTTAAACATATGAAGAGGTGAAGCCAGTTTAGGTCCATAAATATTGGAGTGAATTTCTACCCTGTTTTGTTTTGGTTGCTGTTCATTTTCTATGTTTTTCTCTCTTGTTATCTACTGCCTTGTTTTGGGGAGGGGAGAGGTTGTAAGCAAAACATTAAACACATAACCAAATAACTAATTTTTGAGTATGTCTATTATGTTAAATATTGTGGCATGATCCATGAGAATTAGAAGGAGATGGTCTCTCTCTCTCTCTCTCTGTCTGGTAGAGAATAAAGGTGAGGGCATTTTATATATTGGATAAAGTTTTAAACTAGAAGTTTTTCAGTCTTTGTTCCGTCCCAGGTCAATTGATCGTTAGGTTCTTGTTCTCTGAGTGACTACTTTGTGTGATCTTTTGAATTTTAGTCACTAAGACATGAGGCAATAGCTAGTCTACTAATTATGCATCTGTTTTGTGAGGTAATGAAAACTTCAAAGTATTCCATTTAAAGATCTTATTTACAAATGAAAGATACCAACTAAAACCAGCAGAGTCAAAGATGGAATTGGAAAGATTTTTGGGATTCTCTTACAGCATGTTAGGGCAGTGGAATATCTAACCCTGAAGAAGGTAAGTGTCCCAGAATAGCAACAACAACACTGATTTTCTCTCTGTAGGTCACTATGTATGACTCATTAATTTATCTCTTCCACAAGTATTTATCAAGCAATCTAATCTCTGCCAAGCACTGTTCTAGCTGCTGGGAATATATAGTTCTGAATAACGGTCAAGGTTCCTGTTTGCCCAGGAATTCTACTCTACTGGTGGGAGGAGGAAAACAGATGAATAAGTAAATGAGCAAAATATCAAATGGAGTAAGTGCTAAGAAGATAATTACAATACAGTAATTTGAGAGTTGGAGTTCTGGAAAACATTTTGGAGCAGGTAGTTCAGGAAGAACCATTGGAGAAAGTGAGTTTCACCTGGAGATCTGAATGGCAGAGGGGACCCAGGCTTGCAAAGACCGGGGAAATGCTGTAAAAACAGAGCAAACAGCTACTAAAGGCCCTAAATTTGGGGAGATTGGCATTGTGGTTGGACAGAGGACAGGTGGTTGTTACCGTTCAGTCACTAAGTTGTATCCAACTCTTTGCGAACCCATGGACTGCAGCAGGCCAGGCTTCCCTGACCTTCACTGTCTCCTGGAATTTGCTCAAGTTCATGTCCATTGAGTTGGTACTGCCATATAAGTGCCTCAGCTTCTCTGCAGAGGGTGACATGGATGAGGGGACAGTCAGAGCAGTGGTCAAAGGAGACCTTTTCTAGAATGAGATGCATCTGGTTTTAGTTAATGTGGAGCTCTGCCATCCAAGAAACAGTTTGAACACTTTTAGCAGATTTTTGTCAAGGGGATCTGTTTACTCATTTTTGGTCTTATTTTGTACATCTTCCAGGTTTATATTCTTCTTTAGTCTTTTTCACTGCTTGCTCTCTAGTCACAGTCCTGCTTGCATATCATCTTGATAATGGTTCCCTGACTGTTTTCCCTTGCCTTAAATTATATTATAAATCAGTTACTTTTAGACAGATGCTATTTTGGTGATATTGACCTTCTCAGATTTTGTGTTTCCTTTAAAGTCAAAATGTTTAGCCTTCATTTGAGGTTCTTCATAATTTAACCTCAGGCAATTACTTCAATCTCTCTACTAATTATTTTTTACACACACCTTCTGCTTTAGTCTGAAACCTGCTTTAGTTGTTCTTTGGTCAATTTGGGCACTTCGTGTGAATTTAAACATTATATGTACACACACACCCCCACATATATATATATAATGCTTATATATATCTTAATATGTATAATATATACCTATATAGAATATGTATACCTTACATATAATATTTATTATATATATGCTTATTTATAATTATGTTATATATATAAATACATGTGTTATATATTATCATGCTAAATAACTTCAGTCATGTCCAACTCTCTGGAATCCTATGGACTAAAGCCCGCCAGGCTCTTCTGTCCATGGGATTCTCCAGGCAAGAATACTGGAGTGGGTTGACATTTCCTTCTCTAGGGGATCTTCCCAACTCAGGGTTCAAACCTGCTCTTCCTAGCTCAGGGATCAAACTGGCGTCTCTTATGTCTCCTGAATTGGCACACGTGTTCTTTACCACTAGTGCTACCTGGGATGCCATTGTATATTATATATGAAAGTGAAAGTCACTCAGTTATGTCTGACTCTTTGTAAATCCATAGACTGAATAGCCCATGGAATTCTCCAGGCCAGAATACTGGAGTGTGTAGCTGTTTCCTTCTCCAGGAGATTTCCCAGGGATCGAAGCCAGGGCTCCCACATTTCAGGTGGATTCTTTAGCAGCTGAGGGAAGCCCAAAATATATGTCTTCTAAAATGCTTTTGATTTTTCCTTTCTCTTGTCTAAGTTCTGTTTATCCTTTAAGACTCAACTTTATGCTCACTTCCACCATGAAGGCTGTGCTTTGCCACTTCATTTCTCCTCATTATCTGTATTGCTTCCATTGCTATTTAGATATGTAGCTTGTAATGTTTCGGAGAGTTTTGTATTTTGGGCCTCTTGTGAATTCTAGAACCTCTATGAAAAGGGCCTGGGTTTGCCATAAAGACAGTGTAATATTTACATTGTGCTTTGTGTTTTGAAAGCAGTTTGATGACAAAAAAATTTATCAGTAGCATTGAAAGATCATTAAGAAAATTAGAACCACTTTTATTTTAGAGACGAGGACTGAGAAAGGATAACTGACTTGTTTAAGGTCATGTTGCTAGCTAGAATTACGTTGGCTTTCCTAGAGGTAAATTCTAGTTCCTCTCTAGTGTGCCAGGGTGTGTGTTTGTTGATAATGATTTTTCAGCCTTTGTATCAAAGGACAGTTTGATTTTCTGATTAAATATTAAGTGATGGTATAAGAGTAAGTTTATAATTATTTCAGTTCCATATACCATTTCAGGAAGTTTTTTCTTATTATTTGCTAATATTTCTTTAGAAACATTGAATGATTTTTTGGTTTGTCTATTAAGAATTGATTGGCTGAAGTAAGCTGATCACTTAAGGGCCAGTCTAGAACTTTAGTGGACTGGATTTCATTTCTACAAGCAAGATTTATTTCATTGTTATTGCATGCTTTGCACTAATCTAGGCTCTGAAATAAAACAAGTATGGAAACAATTTCATACCTTTCTTTAGGGAATATAAAGTCCACTCAGGAAACTGGTTATGTGCTGACAAGTTTTGGTGGTAGGTGATGCTTAAATGGGGTTCTGTTATACATGTATCTCATAATTAAATGGGGTTCTGTTACACATTTTTCTCTGATTTTGCATGTAATTGCAAATGCCATAATACTGGAGTGGGTAGCCATTCCCTTCTCCAGAGGATCTTCCTGTCCTAAGGATCGAACCCAGGTCTCCTGCACTGCAGGCAGTTTTTTTACCATCTGAGCCACCAGGGGAGCCCAATAAAACAAAAGGAAGAAATAAAAGTCTTCTGAGGGAGATAAAATGTCTGTATTGGCTCTCTTGTATGAGCTCCAATAAGGGAGCAACACAGAGGCTCTGTGGTCAGAAAAAAATGGAGTGGCATCTGGGTATGCATAGCAGGAGTGAAAAGGAGTTTGTTTCCCCATGATGAGGCATAGATAGTGCCCCCAGCAGTCCGAAATGGGAATGATCATATTGTGTGAGGGAACAGCCACATTCATCTGCTGAAGTGGAGGGTTTTGACATGAAGAGGAATGAAAGATGACACTGAGTTGGTTGGACTTTGTTATTTAGAAGTTTCCAAATCCAGGTCATGAGATTTGTTAATCTGATTCCTAAATGTTTGTGAACCACTCAGAAGAGTTAATCAGCAGAGCAGTGTGATAACAGTGATGATTTTTGAAAGTCATTCTTTTGAAGGCTGAACTCAGCAGATCAAAGGTAGACCTCAACTCAGTGTTTGCTGGTTATCCCCATACTGCTATTCTTCAAGCTCCATCTGTTCAAATGAGACTCTTGAAGTTGTGACATTCAACGTTTTTGGATGAAAACCTGTGGGGGGCAAGGGATATTTTTGTTATTTAGTTCCCTTTCTGCTAGGTAGAGATTTATTTATTATGAAAGGTAATCAGGTTTTGGCAGACAAACTCACATTTTTTTTTTAAAGTCTATTCAGGGATTCTGCCATTCTCAACAGAATTGCTAAATTTTGTTCATTTAAGCTTATTCTTTCCACTGAGATCGTCGGGGAACTTTCTTTTATTATAAAGGATGAAGGCTGTCCAGGTGATGCTCTTCTCCTCCATCTGCCCATTAAATCCTTAATCTCCTACACCTGGGTGGCTTCTAATCCTTTATTTGCTTTATGTACCAGTGGTTTCAAGTTGGACAAGTTCTGTGTCAAATATGCCAACAAAGTTAAGTTTCCTTGTGCCATAAAAGGGTATACTATGCCCCAGGATCTCCTGGAAAATAAAGTAGATTGCTGTTCACAAATGGGTCTGCTGGTTTTAATGCAGCCCAGTTAGTAAATGGCATTCACTCACTATACAACCAGGAGTGCCCTATTGATTGGCAACAGGAAGCTCCTTGTTCATGTTGAGAGTTCCTTTTGCTGGGTTGCTTGCCTCTGAGAATTGTCAGTATGCTGCCTTTGTGATGCAGTAAAAGGTCCTTTCTGCCCTTTTTTTATTTTTTTACTATTTGCTTCTCTGTTTGGAGCCAACTGATGGACTTGAGTCATAAAGCCCAGAAGTTTTACATGAGTTTGTTTTTGGATGTTGTTTGGTCAGGGTTCTTTTTAGAAGAAAGTCAGGCAAATAATACAGGAGGCAGAGTTACCCACTGCTTCTTAGTTTTCACTGTACTACCTTAAATTCAGTGGGCTACCTTGTCAAGAGTTCATGCCCTGAATTGAATTTCAGGCCTGAACCCCACTCTAGTTCAGAGAGAGCTCACATTGCAGAAACATTCTGCTCAGTTCAGTTACATAAACCTTCCTCACAAATCATCTCTATACCAGTGAGAGTTTGTATCCATCAGCTTACCTTGTGGGATAACTGGGAATCAGGACAGGCACAATCCATTTCCTCTGTTCTTCAAGAAAACCCTGTAGACAATATAACTAACTTGGTAAAGGACAGTGCTTCTTAAGTCAAGACAGGGTATATCTCACTTAACTTAAAAAAAAAAAAGGAAGGGAAAAAAGCATTTTTCCTTGTCTAGTACTTTTGCATCTCTGTTTAGCTGTCATATAAATGGATGGATTTGGTTTGTAGAAGCAGAGGCTGGAACTTTTTATTTTATGTTTTCATTGCCATTACTAAAAAGACAGAAGATAGGGAGATTATTTAAACCATAATTTGTGCTCACATTGCCTGGAGGAGGTGAATTGGTATCAGCCTGAAAATGGAAAAATTTTCCATAAAAATGGTGTTAGTTAACTTTGAGTAGTTTTTTAAAAATTATGAATGTTTTCATTTGGAGGGAATCACATGCATTAAGAGTGACACTTGGACTTTTTAATCACAACCTGACCACACAAAATTGCTTTAATTCTTAACTGTTATCAAGGCTCTTTCCTTCAGCAATGCAAAGTGGTTAGGACCATGAGAAGTTAATTACAGCTTCTGGCAGTACTTGCAGTGAGAGAAGTTTCAAGCTGTTTTTCTGAGCAGCCCCCACATCGTGGTTTTTTGTTGCTTTGGATAGGGTTTGAGATCCTTGCTAATGGACCTGGGCTTCCACATCTGGTCTCTGACATTTCCCTACTATTTGGATCTTTCCCAAAGACACCTGACTCTTCCTGGACTCTGGATTTTCCCACCTCTCTCTGCCTTCAGCTTTGCTTCTAAGGCCTCTTCTTGGAGACTGAAAAAAATGGAGATCTCAGAAAAACATAGAACTGTCATTTTCTGAAATAAAATTTATTTGATGCAAAAATTTTTGAAATCCAACACCCCAAATCAAATATTAAAAAATCACCCAAGACAATCTAAATGCAACTGCATTACAAAACTAGTATCCTTTGACTAATTAACCCACCAAATATTTATTAATTATCTATAATGTAAGGTACTATGATGGTGCTAAAGGGAATATAACAAAATATAAAAATTGGGTGAATTTAATTCAGATGACCATTATATCTACTACTATGGGCAAGACTCCCTTAGAAGAAATGGAGTAGCCATCATAG
Source organism: Moschus berezovskii (assembly GCF_049115385.1). Lineage (NCBI taxonomy): Eukaryota > Metazoa > Chordata > Mammalia > Artiodactyla > Moschidae > Moschus > Moschus berezovskii. The sequence goes on along the minus strand of NC_142469.1, from coordinate 73,474,453 downwards.
TCAACAAAAGAGACTGAAATGCAATACTTGGATGCAATCTCAAAAACAAGAGAATGATCTCTGTTCGTTTCCAAGGCAAACCATTCAATATCACAGTAATCAAAGTCTATGCCCTGACCAGTAACGCTGAAGTAACTGAAGTTGAACGATTCTATGAAGACCTACAAAACCTTTTAGAACAAACACCCAAAAAAGATGTCTTTTTCATTATAGGGCACTGGAATGCAAAAGTAGGAAGTCAAGAAACACCTGAAGTAACAGGCAAATTTGGCCTTGTAGTACAGAATGAAGCAGGGAAAAGGCTAATAGAGTTTTGTCAAGAGAACGCACTGGTCATAGCAAACACCCTCTTCCAAAAACACAAGAGAAGACTCTACACATGGACATCACCAGATGGTCAACACCAAAATCAGATTGATTATATTCTTTGCAGCCAAAAATGGAGAAGCACTATACAGTCAGCAAAAACAAGACCAGGAGCTGACTGTGGCTCAGATAATGAACTCCTTATTGCCAAATTCAGACTGAAATTGAAGAAAGTGGAGAAAGCCACTAGACCATTCAGATATGACCTAAATCAAATCCCTTATGACTATACAGTGGAAATGAGAAATAGATTTAAGAGACTAGATCTGATAGAGTGCCGGATGAACTATGGACGGAGGTTCGTGACATTGTACAGGAGACAGGAATCAAGACCATTCCCAAGAAAAATGCCAGAAAGCAAAATGGCTGTCTGGGGAGGCCTTACAAATAGCTGTGAAAAGAAGGGAAGTGAAAAGCGAAGGAGAAAAGGAAAGGTATACCCGTTTGAATGCAGAGTTCCAAAGAATAGCAAGGAGAGATAAGAAAACCTTCCTCACTAATCAATGCAAAGAAATAGAGGAAAACAGTAGAATGGGAAAGAGTAGAGATCTCTTCAAGAAAATTAGAGATACCAGGGGAACATTTCATGCAAAGATGGGCTCGATAAAGGACGGAAATAGTATGGACCTAACAGAAGCAGAAGATATTAAGAAGAGGTGACAAGAATACACAGAAGAACTGTACAAAAAAAGATCTTCACAACCCAGATAATCATGATGGTGTGATCACTCACCTAGAGCCGGACATTGTGGAATGTGAAGTCAAGTGGGCCTTAGGAAACATCATTACGAACAAAGCTAGTGGAGTTGATGGAATTCCCTTTGAGCCATTTAAAATCCTGAAAGATGATGCTGTGAAAGTGCTGCACTCAATATGCCAGCAAATTTGGAAAACTCAGCAGTGGCCACAGGACTGGAAAAGGTCTGTTTTCATTCCAATCCCAAAGAAAGGCAGTGCCAAAGAATGCTCAAACTACGGCACAATTGCACTCATCTCACTCCCTAACAAAGTAATGCTCAAAATTCTCCAAGCCAGGCTTCGGCAATACATGAACCGTGAATTTCCAGATGTTCAAGCTGGTTTTAGAAAAGGCAAAGGAATTATAGATCAAATTCCCAACATCTGCTGGTTCGTTGAAAAAGCAAAAGAGTTCCAGAAAAACATCTATTTCTGCTTCATTGACTATGCCAAAGCCTTTGATTGTGTGTATCACCATAAACTATGGAAAATTCTTAAAGAGATGGGAATACCAGACCACCTGACCTGCCTCTTGAGAAACCTATATGCAGGTCAGAAAGCAACAGTTAGAAATGGACATGGAACAACAGACTGGTTCCAAATAGGAAAAGGAGAAAGTCAAGGCTGTCTATTGTCACCCCGCTTATTTAACTTATATGCCGAGTACATCCTGAGAAACGCTGGGCTGGAAGAAGCACAAGCTGAAATCAAGATTATTGGGAGAAATATCAATAACCTCAGATATGCAGATGACACTACCCTTATGGCAGAAAGTGAAAAAGAACTAAAGAGCCTCATGATGAAAGTGGAAGAGGAGAGTGGAAACGTTGTCTTAAAGCTCAACATTGAGAAAACTAAGATAATGGCATCCAGTCCCATCACTTCATGGGAAATAAATGGGGAAACAGTGGAAACAGTGTCAGACTTTATTTTTTTTGGGCTCCAAAATCACTGCAGATGGTGACTGCAGTCATGAAATTAAAAAATGCTTGCTCCATGGAAGGAGAGTTATGACCAACCTAGACAGCATATTAAAAAAGCAGAGACAACAAAGGTCCATCTAGTCAAAGCTATGGTTTTTCCAGTGGTCATGTTTGGATGTGAGAGTTGTACTATAAAGAAAGCTGAGCGCTAAAGAATTGATGCTTTTGAACTGTGGTGTTGTAGAAGACTCTTGAGAGTTCCTTGGATTGCAGAGAAATTCAACCAGTCCATCCTAATGGAGATCAGTCCTGTATGTTCTTTGGAAGAACTGATGTTGAAGCTGAAACTCCAATACTTTGGCCACCTGATGCAAAAAACTGACTCTATTGAAAAGACCCTGATGCTGGGAAAGATTGAAGACAGGAGGAGTAGGCGACGACAGAGGATGAGATGGTTGAATGGCATCACCGACTCAATGTACATGAGTTAGGGTAAACTCCACGAGTAGGTGATGGACAGGGAAGCTTGGCCTGCTGTGGTTCATGGAGTCACAAAAAGTCGGACTTGACTGAGTGAGTATACTGGAACTGGAACTGGAGAGGCATTCTAAATTAGAGGTATTTTTAATGCTAACTAAATGGTTAGTTTATCTTTTTATTTTTTTCCTTTGTCATCATTTTCTCAGTTTGTGTGTTGAAGGAATGCTTCCAGTTTCTAATAGACTTACTTATCTTCTCTTTCTGTTTTCCATAAACAATCTGAAGTGAAAAAAAAGTGACGTAAATGTCTTTCAGTTGTGTCCTATTCTTGCAACCCCATGGACTGCAGCATGCCGGGCCTCCCTGTCCATCATGAACTCTTGGAGTTTACCCAAACTCTTGTCCATTGAGTTGGTGATACCATCCAACCATCTCATCCGCTGGAGTCCCGTTCTCTTCCTGCCTTCAATGTTTCCCAGCATCAGGGTCTTTTCAAATGAGTCAGCTTTTCGCATCAGGTGGTCAAAGTATTGGTGTTTCAGGTCAGCATCAGTCCTTCCAATGAACACTCAGGACAGATCTCCCTTAGGATAGATTGGTTGGATCTCCTTGCCGTCCAAGGGACTCTCAATAATCTTCTCCAATACCAACAGTTCAAAAGAATCATTTCTTTGGTGCTCAGCCTTCTTTATAGGCCAACTCTCACATCCATACATGACTACCGGAAAAACCATAGCCTTGACTAGATGGTCCTTTGTTGACAAGATATTGTCTCTGCTTTTTAATATGCTGTCGAGGTTGGTCATAGCTTTTCTTCCAAGGAGTAAGTGTCTTTTAATTTCATGGCTGCAGTTACCATCTGCAGTGATTTTGGAGCCCAAGAAAATAAAGTCAGCCACTGTTTCCACTGTTTCCCCATCGATTTGCCATGAAGTGATGGGACTGGATGCCATGATCTTAGTTTTCTGAATGTTGAATTTTAAGCCAACTTTTCCACTCTCCTCTTTCACTTTTATCAAGAGGCTCTTTAGTTGAATTCTCCAGGCCACAATTATGGATTGGGTAGCTGTTGCCTTCTCCAGGGGATCTTCCCAACCCGGGTATCGAACCCAGGTCTCTTGCATTGCAGGTGGTTTCTTTACCAGCTGAGCCACCAGGGAAACCTTAAAAACAGTCTTAAGTACTAGTGAACAGGGAAGCCCTATAAACAGTCTAAGTACTAGTGAAAAATGCCTAAACTAACGATTCAAGCCAGAAAGTGGAGAAAAGGAAACTTTAAATCCTCTAAGTTACTAATAATGTAGACTAATAGTGAATCCAGTATTTTCGGTGATTCATGCAAGATCGGAAAAAAGAAAAAGGAAAGTCTGTTCAAGCCTCTCCATTAGTCAGTTTTATTTCAGCTGTTAATTGTTCTGCACCTAAATGACAGTGATAAATCAATGGAACGGTGGATCTGGGGTTCTTAAAAATGTCTGAAAGGCATATTAACCTTTCTTTTTTCAAACTTGCAAACAGCTAACTCTTCTCTAAAGCAATCAGGAAGAAAATGCTTAGAAGTCAGGTAGAATAAAGAAGTATTTTTATGTTCAGAAACATTTTCATTTTAGAGAAGAAATACAGAAAGAGCAAGATAGGTACAATGCTGTGCTTTCCAATCAATCTTTAAACTGCTATGAATAGAATGATTCATTTCTTGTAAGTTTTGTTTTATGAAACTGTTTCTTATCTTTTTCCTTTTTAGATTGTCAACCTGTTACTATCATCCTAGAAGGACCAGGGAACACATACTGATTGTGTGTTAAAATGAATTCTCTGGGAATTTAATGTTCTTCTCAATTCTCTTGAGCAAATGAATCTTGAAATAGTTTTTTTAAATGCAATGTCACAAATAGACATAAAAATGGCTTTTAAACTTAGTAATTGGTAGAGTTATACATGTTTTCAGTTGAAAGGCTTTAATGATTATTTTATCCAAGCCCCTGATTTTGGAGACTCATTGAGGCTACATGATCTGTGTGCCATAAAGAGAATAGTGTCCAGGTGGGCCAGGACTTCCTTTCTGTTCAGACACTTTCAAGATAAATAATCATTTTAAGTATTTTACAATCACACAACTTCTTCCCCTTAAAGTGAAAGATTGTTTTGTGTATTTTTATCATTTGTATCCCTTGAAATTACTGGTTCTATACAATATATCACAGATAGTTAAACAAATTAAAATATCTGTGATGTTTTGTTTCCCTGGTGTTGAATGGTGCTACCTTCAGCATTGACATAAGTTAAAGAATATATTCAGTTCAGTTCAGTCGCTCAGTCGTGTCCGACTCTCCGCGACCCCATGAATCACAGCACGCCAGGCCTCCCTGTCCATCACCAACTCCCGGAGTACACTCAAACTCATGTCCACAGAGTCGGTGATGCCATCCAGCCATCTCATTCTTGGTCGTCCCCTTCTCCTCCTGCCCCCAACCTTTCCCAGCATCAGAGTCTTTTCCAGTGAGTCAACTCGTCGCATGAGGTGGCCAAAGTATTGCAGTTTCAGCTTTAGCATCAGTCCCTCCAATTAACATCCAGGATTGATCTCCTTTAGAATTTTATTATCCTAAATTTTTTTTTCCATAAAGAAGCTGTGTTACTTGTTCTTAGTATTATACTTTGGTTGTGGTTGGCATGATCATGTGGAAAGAGCTCTTACATCACCCCATTTACTACTGAAGAGCAAAAAGCACCAGTGCGGCTCTCCTACTGCTTTTTAAGTAAAACTACCGTCAAAATATGGAACACACTTCATAGCAGTTTTTATGCTCTAAAATTGCATGAGTCATGGGCTGTGATAGGATCTTCCATGATCTGTTTTTTTCTGACCACAGTGCAGCTTTTTTTTTTGACTGTAAGTGCCTCTATTATTTCAACAGGTATTAAGACTTCAAATAATTGTTAAGTGAGTGTTGTAATTGAGATAATCGACTCTTGGAACTGCAATAACAGTGGAAATCTTTTACTCTTTAAATTCTGTGTAAAAGTAGTCCAAGCATATTAAAGAAAAACTCTCCATTTTAGAAAGAGAAATTTGGTTCAGCAATTTATTTTAATGGAATAAAATTAAATAATGAGTCTTAATGCCACAACTTTAACTTAAGTCTTCCAGCTTAAAAAGAAAATCAGTTTATAGGAGAGATTATGTTAACCTCTTGAAAGTACAGAGTCACTTTTACTTAAAGACGACATGATTTATAACAGAGTAATATGAGTGAATGTCGAATGGTATTCCACCCATATTTAAACACCTAGACATTGGCATGGAAGGGAATTAATGAAAAATATAATAGGATAGTTACACTTATGGATATGATCTCTAGGTGTGTATTCCTATCTCCCTCTTCAGTCATAGGCACACCTTCACCCATATCCCACTCCACCAACCAAGGACATCTTCCTGTAGGCTGACAGCTATTTTAACTCCATAGGGGTTCATAGTGAAAAAATCTCATGTACATAGAGTTCAATGGATAAAGACGGGGGCTAACTTTGAAAGGTCTAGTTGGAGCAGAACTGATGGGGTATTGGAATTAGCTTACTAATTTAGAAGACTCAGTAGTTTAGGTCAGCGATAGAAATGAAGAACTGGAAATAGGATAAGACTGATAGTGCAGACTTGAGTGAAATCCGGCTCGGAGATGGAATTGTTAGGAGTTAAAGTTTGATTTTGCATGTTAGATTAGAGAAAGAAGGCAGAAGTGATACTGTGATTTCTAATTGTGCAAGCATAGTGCAGTGTGGTGCTATTTATTTTGATATTGGTTATTTCAGAGGAAGCACGTCAGTGTACTTGTGCATGTGTGTGTGTGGACTGGGGGTTGTGGATCTGGATGATGCTCATTTAGTTGGCTGTGAGTCATCTGTGTGAAGCTGACTCATAGTTTATCGTGGGCTTCCTTGGTGGCTCAGACTCTAAAGAATCTTCCTGCAATGCAGGAGACCTGGGTTCATTCCCTGGGTTGGGGAAATCCTCTGGAGAAGGGAATGACAACCCACTCCAGTGTTCTTGCCTGGAGAATCCCCATGGACAGAGGAGCCTGTCGGGCTACAGTCCAGAGGGTTGCAAAGAGTCAAACAGGACTGAGTGACTAACACTTTCACTTTCACCTTTTTTAGGGATATTTTGAAAGTCAGGAGAAAGATTTTAACTAGCAAACAGATTTGGAAGTCATCAGCATGAAGATGCAGATTAAAATCAGAGGAAGGTAGTATTACTCAGGATGAATAAATTGAGTGCGAAGACAGTTTCATGGACATTGTTAATCTGTAGAAGAATCCAGCAAGTCAAGTCTGAAAAGGAGAAAGAAGGGAAATACAAAGAAGGGAAAACGATGAAACTGAGTGACAGGAAATTGGAGGGCAGAGAACTTTCAAGGAGGGTAAAGATAATATCAAATTCTGCACAATTCTCAAAGAAGATAAAAGGGGTTCATTGACTTTAACATGAAAGACTTTACTTTTCATTTCTCAATACAGGTTTTGAGTAAATAGAGTGAATAAAGCAAAAGGAGGGTAAACAGGTCTGGGGCAGAGAATATTCTTTTTTCCCCCCCAGCATTTTATAAAAATGTGGGTTTTTTCCCCTTTTGGTTTATTTAGTTTTCTTTTTTTTTGCTTGTTCACAACTCTTAGTTGACTGGTAGGAATTTAAATGAATGAAACGGCTCCCTAAGATCTGCTGTTCTTAGTAGATGTTTCTGAATGTGTTACAAAGTAACCTACCCTATGTAAGCAAGACAATAAATGTAAATGATTTTACATTTTGTGTATCTACTTTAGGTTAGCTCGATCATTGAGATAATATCCTTATCTAAAAGAATAAAATAATAATAGTTTTCCAGCAGTAAAAACAAAGCATTCCAGTTATCAAACTATATAGCAGCAGTGATGCTTCTTTTTAAAGACTATGTATATTAAGGCACAATTCTATAAACTGTGTTTTTAATAGTTCAATGTGAATTGTAGAATAAAAGTTTCTTCTAAAATGAAGAAAACATAATTTTTGCCTTTACATCGCCCCCAGAGGCTCTGATTTCATCAATATAGTGGGGCCTGAGACTCTGAATTCTGCTCTCTAGTGATCTAGATCAATCCAGGACACAGAATGAGAACATCTTATAGCACTGCCCTGAAGTGGTCCTTCTTGAATTTAATGCCTATCTTAGCTAAACTTCTGTCCTGCAATCATTAACTAGTTTTGGTGGAAGAAGTTGGAAGGGGTTTTCTTTGGTGAACCTTAAAGCAGCCTGTTTCCTTAAGTAGCAGACCTAATCCAAACTTATTGAATCTTAGAAATTTGTGCACACTGTGTATTGTACTCTTAACATTTATCAGTGTATTTTAGTATAGCAACATATATCTGTGTATTTTAATATAGCATTCATTCCTTCTTTCCTCCTCTCTCCTTCCCACATAAAATCTTCTGTATCCTCTTTGTTTACCCTGACACATGAAAGGAGGTTTACAGAAACCTCCTAGTTGTCTTATATAAATGACTGTGCTAAACTGAATGGTTAATTACAGTAATGGTGTTTTACATTTTATTTTTCTGAATTATCTCATATTTCTTGGACTGGTCAAGGCCTCTTTTATCTTTTAATTAGTGAAAACAAATCAGTGCCATAAGTTTCTATTAAATTATTTTAAATTTGAAGGACAGTAGTTTAGAATATTCTTATGGTGACACATAATTTATTGTATATTCTATTTCTCAACTGCAAGCTAATCATGATGTGATTAATTTGTGAAGGAAAATTCAATATTTATAACCTAAGGATTTCCATATAGTATAATAAAATCACATTTTCAGTTATATACCTGCTTATGTAGGATATTGTATACTTCCTGTTCCATACTATAATTTGCCCAAATGTATTTTTTTGCATTGCATTACATTAATGCTCTAGCTTTATTCTCATAGGTATATGATTTCTTTTTGAGTTGGTCAGCCCTCTGTTATATTTTCATATTTGCAGGATGATAATAATTTCTACAGTCATGAGTTATTTAATAAATTTAAATTTAAGATAAAGCAGAGGCAGGATATATATCATACAAGTATTATGTAAACTCTACATTTAGCATATCTTAATCATTGGAAGGACTGATGCTAAAGCTGAAACTCCAATACTTTGGCCACCTCATGCGAAGAGTTGACTCACTGGAAGAGTCTGATGCTGGGAGGGATTGGGGATAGGAGGAGACAGGGACGACAGAGAATGAGATGGCTGGATGGCATCACCGACTTGATGGACATGAGTTTGAGTGAACTCCGGGAGTTGGTGATGGACAGGGAGGCCTGGCATGCTGTGATTCATGGGGTCGCAAAGAGTCGGACACGACTGAGCGACTGAGCTGAACTGAACTGAAGCCATCATAGTGGATAAGCAAAAATTAGGCTCCTAGCCAGTGTGATTTTTAGCTAAATCTAAAAGTTTTGTTGGTTACTGCAAGTATACCTCAAGTTCAAATATACTGTTTAACAAAATGACAGAGGTGAAATGTACTTAGTGTTATCTCTTGTCCTAAAACTTTAGTAAATTGACTTAATAGTACTCATTGTGTCAAATGCAAGCAGAGAACTGAGTCTGTCTTCTGTTAATGTACTTGTTGCACTTAAGTTCCCTGTGCTACTCAGTCACAAAAGGATTGCTGAAATGAATAAAATTCTATAATGTTTCAGTCAGCAGCATACCTCCTCTTTCCTCAGATGGTTTAATTATTATTGTTATTTAATTTTAGCTGACCAAACAACCTGTAACTCAGATAATTTCTGGAGAAACATTTTGGTCTATTACGTTGCTGTGGAAGAGGTCTGAGTTTTACTTTCCCTAACTTTTATTGGGTACTTTAATTCTGTCATACGTAGGCTGGTAAATGATGTTTGTTATTTCTCGTAAGGTTTTAGAAATCTCAACCAGGTGAAACAAAGAATAGCTTTAAGACAGTCTGGAAGACAGAATCATTTTTGTAACCACAAGCGACCTCTAAGTGCTTTATACTGCTTTCTTTACTTGCATCAACTACTTTGACATTCACAACTGGATGAAGTGAAATATTATGTCCAATTTATAAAGGAAGAAACTAAAAACTTGGTGAATTTTATTTAACCAGGGTCACAATGCTAGAAAATTTCACTTGTGCTTTGAACCCCAAACTGTCTCACTCCAATTGCTATTCTTTAACCACCAAGACATTTTTTTTTCTTTAATAAAGGTTTCTGGAATTCCTTCTGCCAGCTCAGCATTCTTTTAGATGTTGAAATAAAAATATGAATAACTCAGTGCTGTTACTTTAGTTTCCTGTCTTATTGGGGATACTGGAAACAAATGTCATATTAAAGGATTTATGTTTGAAATATATGGCATAATTCTTATGAGAAATGTATGGATTACAATCATGAAGTCAACAACACAATTATATAAAAACTTATTTATATATGTTACTAGTATTTGTTTTATTTTTATTGTGAATATTTATTTTACTTACAAGAAAAATGAAATAAATACTATAGTGTATATTAATGTATTTCTTTATATATTCTCAACTACTTCTTGCAGGTTCATAAAATATATAGTAATGATTCTTATGGACACTTGACCAACTTTTTAATTCAAAATTTTGTAGTATCTTGTTAGTAGTCAATGTTATCCTCTACAAAGAATGCCATTTAGATGTTTTCCTCACTAACAATGGTGTATTTTATTTCTCTCTCATGCTATATTGCATTGGCATGAACTTCTAAAATCATAGATTTTACCTAAGTAGTGAAAGGAATTGGAGAAGGAAATGGCAACCCACTCCAGTACTGAGGAGCCTGGTAGGCTGCAGTCCATGGGGTCGCAAAGAGTCGGACACGACTGAGCGACTTCACTTTCACTTTTCACTTTCATGCATTGGAGAAGGAAACGGCAACCCACTCCAGTGTTCTTGCCTGGAGAATCCCAGGGACGGGGAAGCCTGGTGGGCTGCCGTCTATGGAGTCGCACAGAGTCGGACATGACTGAAGTGACTTAGCAGCAGCAGCAGCAGTGAAAGGAATTAAAATTTCTGGTGAGAGGACCTTGCTCTTTATCTATAACAAGAAAAGTAAAAACAAATGACTGTCAGGGCCAAGATGTGTGAATTGTTCCAGTTGCAAGAAAATTGAAATAACCAGAGAACTAGGGAGAATATTCTTTTAATAAAACACCGTGGCAGTCAGTCACAACACGTATGCAAGTTGATTCGGGGAAAGGACCCCTGATAGGTGATCCCAACTGGGAAAGAGTATAGTACTCCTGAAGAGATTGATAACCAGAGCAGCATTAGAAGTATCTGTGTGATGTAGGAGCTGTTGTTAATAAATGCTGGCTATCCACAGATATTGATGGTAAAATAGCATGACAGTATGGAGAGTCTCTGAGTTCAAATTCTGTAGCTCAGCCTCTTCCAAGTGATGTGGCCTTGAATATGTTGTTAACTGTTTCAGTTTTCTCTTGCTGCCATAACAGAACAGGCACAGATTTAGTGACTTAAAACTCCCAAGTCCATATCTTAGAGTTCTGTGGGTCAGAAGTCTAATGTGGTCGCAGTGGGCTAAAATCAAGATGTGTTTAGCAGTGCGTTTCTTTCCAGAGGTTCTTGGAAGGAGTATTTCCTCGGCTTTTCTAGCTTCAATAGGCTACCCACATGCATTCTTAGCCCTTTGTCGTTTACCTCTTCAGAAACTACAGCAGCAGGTTGAACCCTTCAACATGGTATCCCTCAGATTTCTTCTGAAGTTACATGCCTCTCACTTTCATCTATGATTATATTGGTCCTACCTGAGTAATTCAGGGTACTTTCTTCATCTTAAGGCCAGCTAATGAGAAACCTTTAAGTCTCTTTGCAAGCTTAATTATATCTACAACTTTAATTCCCCTTTGCCATACAACATCATATACACAGTTTCTGGGGATTAGCATGTAGCTATTTTCTGGGGCCATTATTCTGTCTATAATACTCATCTTTTATTTTTAGTTGCTTCACTTGTAAAATGAGACTGTTGTGAAGATTAACAACGAAAACAATAAATTGTACTAAGTGCCTTATCTAATGACTGGTATACAGTGGTTAGCATTCAGTAAGTGGTATCTGCTGTTACTTCTTGTTTCCTGCATTGCCTTGCCTATTATGCTCCCAATTCTTATTCTGTATTTCAGAAATCAATCTGGTTTTCTGTGGTGATCAGAAGTTTCAGATGTGTTGCCTTCATACCAAAAAGCATATGAAAGTGAAAGTCTTAGTCGCTCAGTTGTGTCCAACTCTTTGTGACCCCATGGACTGTAGCCCGCCAGGCTCCTCTGTCCTTGGGATTCTCCGGGCAAGAATACTGGAGTGGGGTGCCATTCCCTTCTCCATGGGATCTTCCCGACGGGGACTGAACTGGGTTTCCCACACTGTGGGCAGATTCTTTACCATCTGAGCCACCAAGGAAGTCCAATTACTAAGCATACCGACAGGTTTAAATAAGTTAGACATTTTGAGAGCTTAAAAAATTAAATTGCTTATATGTAGAATCCTTTAAAGCATCCTCTAATTCTCTATCCTATATCCTAATGCTTCTGTTCCATGAAATTACATTAGTGTTTGCAAACTTGTGCTGGTGTCAGAATACCTGAAAGTTTTGGTAAACTTAGATTTTTGGGCCCAATCCACCGAGCAGGCTCTTTAGGATTAGAGAGATTAAATTTCCAATGTCCCGGGGGGTAGTGAATGCTGTTGTTGTGGAACCACTGTCCTTTGAGAACGACTGTTCTAGAAATAGCCGTGAAGAAAGTATGGTTTATTTGGCTTTCTTCCTGTGTTCAATTAAGTGTATCTCTGTGTTTTCTCTTTTGCTTTGGTTGTTAGCTCTTTAAATACTGATAAGACTTGGGTAGTGGTAGAAAGTGTTAATTTTTAATGTAAATGTATAACCATTTTTTTAAAATCCCAGAATGCAAATAATGTCTCTAAAACATTGTATTTGAAGTGAAACAAATTATAACCACTAAGTAGATATAAAAAATTGGAGCTTAGATATAAAAAGATTAGCCAAGGAAGTCTATCTGAATAGGATTCATGTGGATTTTTTCTTATTTCCCATCTTTTTTTCAGTCAGTTAAGCAGGGAGTTTTTCAATTGTGAAAATCATAAAGCTGAATGGTTCTCCATCTAATTGTGTTACTGCTTCACAAATCAAGTACCTTTTTAATAATACTGTCTTGAAGTTAATAAATATAGTGCTATTATTTTGCAACATGACATTTATACATGAAAAATAAAATGTTAAATTAATAATGTTGTTTGACACATCCTTGAAATTGTCCTTGAGTTATAGTACTATAAAATACCTAACACTTTTTGGCATGTTTAAGCTTAGATTTACTTTGCTGTAGAACCCTATAATAAGTTTCTGAAACTTATTTCATCTCCATAAAGTATATTATGATGGCACAGGTCAAATTTTCTGTGTTTATCTATGTGGTAGAGACTGATATCTTAAAGGGAGGAAAAAGACGTCAGATCTCCTTAAAACCTTCAATGTTGTTAAAAAGTTCAGCTGTATAGAATCAAGTGTTCTTTTTTAATTAATCTTCTTTTAAAGAAATTTAAGGTCATTTCATTGATTGGACAATAACAGAATCAAATACACTGTTCAAATACTTTGAACTTTTGAGTGACTTAAACTCCTTAAGTCAAACATTCTCAATACTGTTTTGATAAACTCAGAATGGAGTTGGATTTTATAAATTCAATTTGTGGCTCGCTTCCTAGAAGACTGTCCCTTAAAATAGACATTAATTCATTACTAATGAGTTATATTTGTTGTAATATTAATGTTGATTGATAGATCTTAGTGAGACACAGCTCCCAGAACTCTGATATGAACAAGAATCTCTAGAATTTAGGGTCTACACTGGTAGTTTGTAAATGTTCAAGGTCCTAAGAATCATTCGATTTGCTTCTTAAAAATCCAGGTCCAAAGGATCCCACTGCTCAGAGAGTATGACTCACTAGATCTTCAGTAGAGTCTAGAAATTCTCATTTATAGCATTTATTTTGGGTGGTTCAATACAAATTATTCAGGGATCCCACTCTGAGAAGCACTGGTGTAGGTTATAGCAATGGTGGACATAAATTTGATAGGAGAAAGAGTGGATCATTTAAAATGGAAAATGGACAAAGGCCAACATATTGATGAAAAGGAAGAAGAAAGGTCAAGAATCTGACCTAGAAGGTATATGTGTGTGTGTGCATACCTTTCACACAGGTATTGGGGAAGTGAAAGGTATTGGGGAAGGCCAAGAAATGAGTTTTGAGTAACATTGATGATTATGAAATAAATAAAATGAGCCCCCAAATTAGAATGGCCAGTGAGTATACAGTGAAGTAGAAACTTTCAGTGTTGTAGAGCCAAGGCAGTTTACTGTCAAGAAGCACGCCAGGCACCTGAAGAATGACTTTTGTGTCTAATAATTAGCCTGTTTCAATGAAAAAGATTCTGATTGAGTTTTGAGTGAAGAAGCCATATCTCAGTGGGTTTGTAAGTTACTTAGATATTATAAAATACAGAAAATAAGTAGACAGTAGAAATTTGGATGAGAAGAGTAGATTTGGACAGTAGCCATGGGATAATCATGATCCAATGAAGGGTTCTTAAACATGAGAGGAACTACTTGAGTATATTTATAAAAGGCTAAGAAAGGAGCAGAAGACACAGAAGAAATTGATGACAGATGTAATAAGATTCCAGGAAGGCAAGCAGTAAAAGCAGTGAGTTGGCCATGAAAAGCTGAGGTGAACTCCTCCTTCAAGAATGATGGAAAGCAGTAGCAATATTGGTATGCCCAGAAATTTATAGCTTGGCAATAAGTTAAAGGAAGTGATGTCTGATTTCATTTATTTATTTATTGATAAAGTTTGAATGAAGAGGCTTACTGTGTATGTGAGTCTGAAGAATAGACAGTGCAAAGGAATCAAAGTTACAAGTAAGAGAGGAACTTAGATTATCAGCTGTGATAAAGTGTTGGCTCAATGGAGCATTCTCTGAGGTGCAAAAGCAGAAGGGGAGGGGGAATTTTAAATTATCATCTTTGGGAGAAATTCTGCTTTTGTCCATGAAAGATTAACTGTTGTATGAGTTATCCTCCTGGGCAAGTTTTTAGGCGTTGGACATCAGGCAATACAGTATTGTAATCTCTGAAAGATGAGAAACAAGTGAGATGATCTTCCGATTGTCCCAGTTTATAACCTGGAAGTAGTATCCAAGCTTGGCGCAGGGAGGGGACCCTAACCAGAATCCAGCACTTTCACTGAGACCTCTATTCTCTCAGGAGACTGAGATCAGAGTTGAGGGGCTGAAGTGGTGAGAATTTGTAGGGCAGGGAAATGTAGAGAAAGACGCACAAATAGAGAGCTCCAAAGATTTGCAGAAAGATCCTTGCATATACACCAGTGAAACTGCAAGAGGCAGGATAAAGAATCACTGGAAAGCAGCAGGACAAACAATTCTCAGAATTCACCCAGAGTTCAGGCTGATTTGCATTTCCACCAGTCAGTGTGGAGAGCCTTCATTATACATAGAGTATTACTTAATGCTCTACCTAGAGTTCTCAGAATGACATTGTCTTACTGAATGAGTAAACTGGACTTATTTTAAAGGCCAAGGCTTAAAAACAACACTTCAGAGGGTCGTATTGAATCATATATAATCATGTGCGACACCCGCCCCCTCCCCACCACCACAAAAGCTCGAGACTCTTTAAAGAGATACAACAAAATCCAGCACGAAACAACATAAAACCTACAATGTTTTGCATTCAATAAAAAAAAAATTATCTTGCATACAAAGAGTCAGGAAATGATGAACTATAAATCGTAGTTGGAAAAAATAATCAAAGAAACATACGCTGGAAAGACAGAGATGATGAAATTTGCAAACAAAGTTGTTAAACAACTATTATATCCTTATGTGCCATATGCTGAAGAGACAAAAGAAAATTGTGAGCATAAGAAGGAAAGAAATGGAAGATACAAAATTGATCCAAATGGAGCTTCTAGGGATATTCCTATTGTTATGAATTCATAGCCATAGGAAGTATCAAAACTGAAACAAAAAGAGAAAAAAATGTGGAAAAAGAAGAACGGAATCTCAGTGAGCTGTGGGTCAGTATCAAAGAGTCTAAAATGTAATCGGGGTCCCACAGGACAAGAGAGGGAAAATGAAAATATTTAGAAAAATAATGGCTCAATATTTTCTAAATTTGTTGAAAACCATAGATCCAAGAGGACAATGAATTCCAAACAGAATGAATTGAAATTAAACCATAGCAAGGTACAATCATAATGAAGTAACTGAATACCAGTGATAAAGAGAAAAAAGCAGTCAGAGGAAAAGGGCATAGCCCCACACTCTGCTGTGGAAGAGAATGTTTATAATAGAGGTTGACTGGACTCTAGTTTCACCTTGGGGTGGGTAGAGACAGCCAGCAGCATTCAGAGCTTGTTGATTGGGTCCCACTCAAAGGGGAATTTAGCAATGGCAGGGGTCTTCCAGAGGGCAGATGGAAGAGCATTTGAGGGAATTAGGGAGAGGGAAGGGAGTCATTGAGTAGCACTCTGAAATTAAGAGGGACCGTCTGGTGTCTGAGGATTACCAGGATTGTAAGGAATAGCGTCAGTGTTCTTGCCTTGATTTATGACATTTTGATGTTAGAAGTGGCTGAGAATCTCAGACAGTAACCAGTGTGGCTTCAGGACAGTGATGTGCTTCACTACAATATTTGCACAGGGCTGGCAGAAATCAATTTTTAGCTGTTCTTGTAAAATTTTGGTAGAAAAAAGAGTTGGCTTCCTCTTCAAATTGTGTATGAGTACAGAATATTGGTATGTAAACCTAGAAAATCATAATAATATTCAACTTTATATATTCATGGTAAAGCACAGTGCCTGGCCCATAACTTGAGATTTAATGAGATATTTAATGGATTTTCCCATGCATTCTTAATTGGTGGCATTTATTTAACCAGAAACAAACTGAGATTTAAAAAAATCCACAACAAACCCCACATTTTACTTAACAGCCAAGCAGAATCACAAGGGCCTGAATTTATACAATTGTATGGCAGAGCGTTATGGAAATATTAGTTGCAGTCTCCGTTCCTGAACTTTGAAGGGAAGATGATGCTTCTGACCTACTTTGTATGTATTATGAACAATAATTATAAAACATCATGAACTTTATAAAATGTTCTGTAAATGCATCTCTTCTATAAATATCGTGCTGATTTTTAAATGTAGGACTTTCGGTTTTGTTTCTTCTAAACTCGAATAAAATGAAAAATCTTCGAGTCTTGTTGAAAAGTAGAAATGTCCATTGTAACATTCTATACCATTCATTGAATGCACATTTTAAGCAGGAGTCATATGAGGCCCAGAGTTGTAGAAGACAGAGTTTCTGTCCTTTAAGAACAAATATGGGTCAGTATTGATCGTCAGTATTGATGGTCACATCAGTATATGAAAAGTATCATGTGATTAGCATGTGTTATGTACTGTGACTGTGAATTGGGGAGGCTGAGTATGGAGGCAGGCATCTAATCAACATGATGTAGAAAAGATTTTCCTGGTGGTTCAGTGGTAAAGAATCCGCCTGCCAGTGTAGGAGATGTGGGTTTGATCCCTGGGTCAGGAGGACGCTCTAGAGGAGGAAATGGCAACCCATGAGAAATCCCATGGACAGAAATTCCTGGTGGGCTATAGTCCATGGGGTTGCCAAAGAGTTAGACAGGAATTAGTGACTAAACAACAAGAAGAAGAACAAATACCAAAGATTTTAAGGATTTTAAGGAGGCATTTGAATGGTTAGGATTTACCCCTGGAAAGAGGGAATGGCATTTAAAACAGTGTTTGGGAGTTGAGAAATGGGCTTTTTCAATGAATTAGAGAAGTCCAAACTAATAGAATTTAGGATTGGTTTTGGAAGAGAGAGCAAGAATACTTCACAATGGAGCCAGATTGTGAAGACCTGTGAATGCCAGACTAACAAGTTTGAGCTGCATTCAGGAAAACAATAGAGAACTACTCTGAAGTGATGAATTTACCTGTGATGAATAGCTTCAGAGCCTTGATTTAGAACAGCTTAAGTTTTTGCCATTTCTATGTCACTGGCAACTTTACAGAGTCAGTTATACTTGTTAGTGGACTGTTGTAATAGTCCAGGTATAGAGTGCTAATGGCCTAAAGAGTGGAATTCAGTGTGAAAGGAAATGAAGGGTGGATATGAGAAATATTGTTAGGAACTGTTTATACTATACAACAAAATGAGTGAATCCTTAGATTAATGAGGTGCTGCTTTGTTGTTTCCTTCAAGAGCAGTTTAATTATTTCTATAGCTAGTTATTTTCCTAATAAATGGCATTAATTTTAATTTTAGTGTAAATGTGCATATTGTTTCCATTTATATTGTTTTTCAGTCTATATTACTGTATCATAAAATGATCATTTAGGAATGATTAATTTATGGAGTAGAACATTGAAAATTATTTCACCTACCAGGCAATGTTTATGAATTTATAATAATAATGATTTGCATATAAAACTATCTTTTGCATGGTTACACAGTTGTGAAACTCATCTCATAAATCAAAAATGTACTCATTGTATTTTTAGCTTTCCTGAACAAGTTTTACTTCTAGGTTACTATTTCTGACTCCTGTTTGCTGACTAGATTGGGCTCTACTGCAGGACTTCTCCTTTTTGGTTCCTTGTCATTTTCTAAATTGATGGGGGTTCCCCTGGAGGAAATGGTCTTTGAAGGACATCTGTGCACTCAGGACTCTGTAGCAAGGGCAGGTCAGGAGGGAGCCTAGGGTTGAATGCAAAGCTGGGTTCTGGCTGTACTTGCCTTCCACAAGGAATGGGGCACTTTGTCCAGGGTAAGTGTGGCTTGTTATAACTAACTGCTTATGGTGGGCTTGTTTACTGCAATGCCCATGTAATAAGTACCAACCTTTGGTGTACTTACTTGTAGGACTAATATACTCATATTTATTATGTTAGTTTTGCTTCTAATCTCTTTCAGCAGTTATGTCATTCATTTTGATCCCAACTGCCATTTCTTTTTACTCTCATATTTGTATTATTGCCTCTTTTTTCTTTTCTGGTATAGTGAATATGGCTTCCCTGGTGGCTCAGTGGTAAAAAAGTCCACTTGCCAATGCAGAAGACACAGGTTTGATCCCTGGATCAGGAAGATCCGCTGGAGAAGGTGGCAACCCACTCCAGTATTCTTGCTTGGGAAATCCCATGAACAGAAGAACCTGGCCAGCTAGAGTCCATGGGGTTGCAAGAACCGGACACGACTTAGCAACTAAACAACAGCAACAGTATAGTGAATACATAACGTTGTAAGGTATTTTTGGAAAAGAACTCATAGGGTTTTCTGGAGGTCTCTACTAATTAAACTTTACAGAATACCTGTGAGGTAGATAGGGCTGGATAAGGATATTCAGCATATGGTTCACTAGACCACATTGTCTCTCCATTATGACAGAAGATTACTATTATGTTAAAATGTTTATACACTGAGTACATAAAAATGTTGAGATTGATGTAAATCCAGTCCCTTAGAAAAAATATGAACGTGCCTGTTGCATAAAATTACAGTTGTGAAGCATGCTTTATTAACTTCTGGTGTTTAAAGAATTATTTCAGATCCACACACTGAATGTCTTTTGGATAGGTTTGTTTCCTTTATCTTGCTTCTTAGGGAGCCATGTGGGGTGAGGGCAGTGAGCTACAGAACTAGGATTCCAACAACTGAAAAGCTCTGGTTCTTGATAGCATGATTCAAAAATTACAGCAAGCTCCTCTACCATGTGTGTGACTCATATGCATGTATGTAATAGCTTAATTGACTTATATAATTAGTATTTCTCTGTTGATATCCTGATAATATTTGTTGAAACCAAGACAGGAATTTATGCTTTGGTAGAGCTTGATGTGGCTCATCCGGATTACCCTTTTTTTTTGAAACATAATTATGCTAGACTTTCTGACAAGTGAGGAAGCTTCACTATGTTTCTTAGTTGAAAGCAAGATCTAGGCCTAAGGTGCCTTAATATTTCCCCCACTATATGGATTCTCTGGGAGAATCCATAGTAAGGAAGTGACCTAGAAAGGGAAAACTGGCAAGGGAGGTTTTCTTGTCTCTTTCTTTCTCTTTTTGCTCAATTTATGCATGTTACCTTTCTCTTCTCACTCCTCCTACTTCCTGCAACTGTTGAACCAGTAAGAAAGTTCCAGTCTTAGATTCCCATTCCATCTATACCCATAACGATAGAAGATTAATTCTGGTGCAGATTCTTGAGTGTATCAGAGAAGCTTGGGAGTTGAAAGAACATTGAGTCTGTGTCAGCACATGGCTGCTACTCTGAACCTCTCTGTGTTCTATTAGGATTACAATAAAGAGGGATGTATGGTGGGCTTGGAATCCAAAGAATGACAAGTGCAGATAAAGGTTGTTTTAATGTGTGGACATATGGACTCTGGGCTTCCCAGGTGGCACTAGTGGTAAAGAACCCACCTGCCAATACAGGAGACATAAGAGTCGCAGGTTCGATCCCTGGGTCGGGAAGATCGCCTGGAGGGAGGAAAGGCAACCCATTCCAGTATTCTTGCCTGGAGAATCCCATGGACAGAGGAGCCTGGTGGGCTACAGTCCGTAGAGTCACAAAGAGTTGGATACGACTGAAGCAACTTAGCACAAAAAGTGCGTGCATGTATATGGGGTCTGTGTTGATGGGAGGTGTTCTCTTATTGCTGCTATTTAAGGCAAATACTCCTGAAACTGCAATACTTTGGCCACCTCATGCGACGAGTTGACTCACTGGAAAAGACTCTGATGCTGGGAAAGGTTGGGGGCGGGAGGAGAAGGGGACAACAGAGAATAAGATGGCTAGATGGCATCACCGACTCTGTGGACATGAGTTTGGGTGAACTCCAGGAGTTGGTGATGGACAGGGAGGCCTGGCATGCTGTGATTCATGGGGTCGCAAAGAGTCGGACACGACTGAGCGACTGAACTGAACTGAACTCCTTCCTGGGAAGGACTTATTGGGAAATAGAATTCTAATAATAATATTATATAAAGTCCCAATTCTGGACCTCAAGTGCCAAGCATAAGGGACTTCTTAGTGGCTGGTAAGAGGGAGAGTGAGGTAGTAAAAGTGAAATTAAAGGAAAACTAACTTGTCAACCATTTAGCCTCAGAGAGCCTTCCTTCTGGGCTCCAGAACTCTGTTTCACAAGCATTTAGAGGGAATGGTTGAGGGGTGGGTAGTGGAAGTTATCTTCTTTGTATGCCTAACATACAGATTATTTCTGAACAGACAGAAGACTAAAGATTGTTTTCTTTGCCATTAGACCCTAAAGCTCAATCCTGACCTCCTGTCTTTGCCTTGTTTGTAGAACCTTGGCCTGGACAGGCCTGTTCTCAGTTCATTCCCCCAACTCCCTACATGGGCCCAACCTCTGCGGCCGCCTCTGCTTTGGATAGCCATTTGATCCCTGACCAGCTCTGCAGGGTTCTGCAGAGTGGATCCAGTTAGTGGGGTCAGCACAATGTCAAGCTGTCTTTTTGTGTTGATGTAGAGAAATAATTGCTGTGTTGTGCCGTAAAATTTGGCTGAATATTTGCAAGTGTAGGTTTCTCTTGCCAACTCTAATTGTGTTAAAGTTTCAAAATATGAAATCACTATTATAAATTTTTTCTTGAAAGTATGATTTGCTTAAGTAGCGGAGTATTTTTTTAAAAAGAAGCATTCAAGTAATTTGCTATAAAAAGTATGAAAAATAGATTTTGAAATTATTGTAGTCCTAAACATCTAACATAACTTTCCTTCCAAGGAGCAAGCGTCTTTTAATTTCATGGCTGCAATCCACCTCATGCGACGAGTTGACTCACTGGAAAAGACTCTGATGCTGGGAAAGGTTGGGGGCGGGAGGAGAAGGGGACGACGGAGAATGAGATGGCTGGATGGCATCACCGACTCTGTGGACATGAGTTTGAGTGTACTCCGGGAGTTGGTGATGGACAGGGAGGCCTGGCGTGCTGTGATTCATGGGGTCGCGGAGAGTCGGACACGACTGAGCGACTGAACTGAACTGAACTGAAAACATCTAACATAACTATGATGACTATATTAGCATTTTCTAGATTTTTCTAAGTATGTTTTATAGTTGTAATCATAGTATAAATAAGCTTTCATTTCCAGTTTAAAAGTCTAGATGTTTTACTATAATAAAGTTTTCCCACTTCGAGTTTTTTTGTGTGTGATTATAATTTAAGACTAGAAATTATATTTGAGAAAATGTTATAGTTAACTTAGTAATTCATTTGATTTTGTACTTTTTTCCTCTTAAAGTTTGTGTAAGTGAAGTGAAGTGTTAATCACTCAGTTGTGTCCGACTTTTTGTGACCCCATGGTCTGTAGCCTGTCAGGTTCCTCTGTCCATGGGATTCTCCAAGCAATAATGTTGGAGTGGTTAGCCATTCCCTTCTCCAGAGAATCTTCCTGACCCAGGGATCAAACCCAGGTCTCCTGCATTGCAGGCAGATTCTTCACCAACTGAGTCACCAGGGAAGCCTTAAATTTTGCATATATATTTTTAATTTTATCGTATTTTATTTCCTTACACCTTAATTCCTTCAAGATGACATTTGACTTCAAAAAAGATGACTCATGGGCTGCATTACTGTTAAATTGCTTTCTAAAAATATTGTCACCAAAAGTTATTTTTAAACTTCTGTTTTATTAGGTAGTGTTATTTTATTTTCTTTGGTAACATTTCCTGGTAATCCATGCATAAAGAGGAGAAGGATAGGGATGACCACTAAGGTTAGATATAAAAGTGCTTTAAAATGTGCTCACTGACACTGAGAAGCTGCTATTGTCCTATCGCTGTGGTAGGTTCCAGACCTCTAGGAATGGATCTGCAGAGTCTTGCCCCCAATCCTGTAAACCCAGAGGAACACGGGCCAGAGGAGACTGATTTAAGAAATGCAGATGTGGGTGATTTTTTAAAAATCTTGATATTTTCATAAATCCATGATTTTTAAAATGTTACTCCTGCTAATAAAGGTAAACAACAAAAGCTTTTCTTTCTGTTTGTGTCTGTTTCTCTGTTTCTGACTCTGTCTCTCTATGTCTCTCTGTCTCCTTGTCTATATGTCTCTGACTCTCTCTCTGAGTCTCTTCTAGTAAGTCAGTAATTAACAGACACTTTACTGCCTCATCACTGCTTTTTCTTGTCTTCAGGTAACTATTATTTCCAAGTATATTGATAGTGAGATGCTTAGAGATGACTGGGGATGGAATTTGAGAACGGGTTGATAATAAAAGCATTAGCGTTTACCATGAATTCTTTCCTCCACCCACTGAGTAAAATTTGGGAGGGAAATGTGTAGTAGAAATCATATATAACTATTCTTAAATTACAATAAGTAACATTTTAGTAGTCACTTTGGGGATGCAGTTTTGCATTCCTTTTCACGCCTATCTGAAATGTTTCAGAAGAAACTTGATGAGAGTACTTTCTTCCATTGGTTTCAATTAAAGAAAGGGAAAAAACCCAAATAGCTTTTTGGTTTACTGCTAAAGTATATCTACTTGGCTTCCAACTGCATTGATCCCTATTGAAGTGGCTGTTGCTATAACAGATTTACCTGATAAGCAATTCTGTAGTCTGCTAAGGAAAACCATTCTTTGGGGAATGAGTCCATTTACTTTGTGTTTTTAATTAAAGGTGTCTAGTGCTGGAGTGCCTGTTGCTTTTATATTTTTCAAACATCACAAATCAATTCTTTTTTTAAAATTTTTCTTAATGTAGGGTCTGATTTACATTATTTTTTTTGTCGTTGTAAATTGGAGTCAGGCTGTAACACATTCAAAGAACAGACTTAAGCACTCAGTGGGATTTCCAGGCAGCTTTTATAAATCTGTCCTCAGTAGAAATTTAGGAGAATTGTTCCTCCAGGGACTGGTGTGATTTCCAGCTCTGAGTTCTGTTATATTCAACATATAATGGCTCACAGTGTGAGCTACTTCTAGTCTAAATAAGTGCTTAGGACATATCTCAGGGTGATTAATGACTTTGTGGGACACATAAACACAGCACTTTGTAGACTGAAGACCAGGACAAACCAGTCTGATTCTGTTCCCTTCCCTGGCCTCCTGGCCCAGGTCCCCTTCCTGGATTTTCTTGTTGCTGATTAGAAGTCTCCATGCTTTTTTATGTAGAGTATATTGGGGTGTAACAGGAGCAGTGACCTGAGAAATCAGGAGGTTTGTATTGGAACCAAGGATAGTACACTGTCTCTAATATGTTCTGATGTATTATTAGAAGTTATTATTATTGTGTTAGATGTATCTCATTATCACAGCCTGTAAAGAATTTTTCCCCCATATTTTTCTCCGCCAGTGTATTAGATACTATCTGCGATCTTGTGTATGTTTGGTAAGTATTAGCCAGTGATGTTCTCTTTCAAGTGTTTGATAATAATAATAAATAGACTAAAGTTCAAGACTGAGCTCTGTGGCTTTGTGCAGGATGGCTTCTTTCTGCTTGATAACAATGCATTTATCACCTCTTTTTCCAGTATAGAGGTTAGACTAGTCAGAAAGTGACATTATTATGTTATTATCTATCCCTCCATTCTGCACATTGCCCATAAAGGTAGTACAATAGATTTTACAAAACTGCTTTAGTGAATTATGGACAAATTATGAACTGCATCATTTCCTTTATCTATTATTCTAGTACTTCTGGCTTTTCTTTGGAATTACTCAGAAAATATTCATTTAAATATTAATAGAATTTCACTGAGGACTTAGAAGCATTGATTTGGAGGACTTTTTAACTCAATTTGTTAAGTTTGTAAAGTAATGGGACTGTGTTTGTCCTTGTGTTCGTCTGTTACGCTCATTTTTATTATTCTCAGTGTCAGCAAATAGCACATGGGCTCATTCAGCTGATCATTCAACAAATAGTTTTAAGTACAATACTTTGGCCACCTCATGCAATGAGTTGACACACTGGAAAAGACTCTGATGCTGGGAAAGGTTGGGGATGGGAGGGGAAGGGGACGACAGAGAATGAGATGGCTGGATGGCATCACCGACTCTGTGGACATGAGTTTGAGTGAACTCTGGGAGCTGGTGATGGACAGGGAGGCCTGGCGTGCTGTGATTCATGGGGTCGCGGAGAGTCGGACACGACTGAGCGACTGAACTGAACTGAACTGAACTAGAAAGGAAATCATATACTTCTCCAAGTTTTCTCCATAACTTAAGGGTATAATTTGTTTGGACTAGGAGGCTGGAATTAATTCAAGATTGCTATTAATTTAAGCCTAAGCTATTGACTGAGGTCATTTCATAAATCATGGTAGTGTGTTATTCTAACCACACAGAAACTAATGTCTGTTCTTTTCCTCAAACTTTACTCCTTTGGCCAGGAGTCTGTTATGAGCTAGCTGCCAAAGCTCAACATCAACTTTCCACCCTAGTTATTGATCTCATTTCAGAATCAGTCTCTGTATTACTATTGCTAGTCAGGGTCAGCAGGAATATTGTTTTGAGAGAGCTGGTCACACATTTCATTAGGGTAAAATATGATTGTTCTGACCACTCTTCTCTTTAAATTGATTTGCAGTGTTTTGACAGAGCTCTTGCAAGCCTGTTCTCTAATAGAGAACAAAAGATAACCATTTTCTTAAATAGTGTTTCATCATTTTGTTATCTCAATCTGAAAGTGGCACGCATTGACAGCTGCTCCTGCTGTTAATGTGTTATTTTCTTTTGTCAATGTACTGTGACTGACTTTATTTGAAGAGCTCATACAAGTTACCTTGGATTATACTTCACAGGTAGTATTTCTTAAACTTAGCTCCAAGGTAAAATTCCTATGTTTCCTTTACTGAATTACTTTTTCCCCGCTCAATCAACAGAGGCAGACAGCTGTTTTCACCTTAGTGAAACTGTTCTTTCAGGTTCACACTCTTGTGCTACACTGTGAGAAATAGACTTTCCAGGCAGCAGATCATGCGCTGTCTTTCAGTTAGAGAAAATTAAAAAAAAAAAAAAAACTTTTCTAAAGAAATCTCTATTCCTGTGGTATTATTGCCCTCTGCAATGAAGGGGTACCCAAGTGGACATGATTATATGGGCTCCTTATACATAATTTCTTAAAATTTAGAGTTTGGTGAAACGTGTCTCTGCATTTAATTGACGTTGTTGAATAGTTTTATGCCATAGTCCTTTTCAGGAAGGGAAGAGTCTTGAACTCATTGGAGCCCATGATTTGGAGAAATAATATTTGAGGAAGATTGCTTAAAAGATAACGGATCCTTTTTACCTCTAGTTTCCCATATTATCTAAAATCTATCTCCAAATCAAACCAGATCTTCAGAAACTAGCACAAGGAACACATCAGTTTTTCTCCGAAAGAAATTGTTTTATTGAATTAAATTACACTGGGAACTGCATGCTGCATTTATTGCTAGAAAGCTTAGAACCACTTTATGGCTCTCTAATATGATGTATATAAATGTTTATGGTAAAAATATCTGAGCTTTATTTCTGGCTCTAACTGATGTCTTTATTCTCATTTTTCTCTTTCTTTCCCTTTGATTTTACACTTATGGCATTTTCTTGTGGCTAATGTATCCTTTCAGCTGCTTTTAGTCTTTTCTAGAAAATAAAGGAGACAGATCTAAATAAATAAGTATAAAACATCTGTAAGTGGAAAAGAATAGTTATGAAAGAAATAAATTTGTTTTCTTTTTGAACTTCTCTTGAACTTCTGTGTTTAAATACGGTATTTTTGCTGCCTTAAATAAGATGTACTGGTAAATGCTGTTAGTAGACATAAGTAAATTTGTGTTTAAATTACTTACAGATATCATAAAACTTTACATATGTTGCCTTGAGCAGAATCTTATGCACTTGTGTATTCAATAATTTAGTACATTGGCATTTGTAATTAAGATGTAGTATCTCATAATAACAAATTATTTTAATATTTAATTATTTAATATTTAATTGATGCTAATTGAATATTTAATATAGTTTCAAAGGTTTGCATGTATCATTACACTGGTTAAATTCTATAAAGTAGACATTGCTTATATATAACATCCCCATTTTGGAAGCTTGGTTGGTTTTGGTTTGTCTGAAAGAACAATGAAAAATATATCGTGGGCAAAATAAAATACAATACTTAATCTGGAAAGAACCTGAAGCGTTGCTTATAATATGTCAGATGTAGGAAGTTATATTTTTAGCCCAATGAAAACCCTAGAAAGCATTTTGTCTAGCCAGCTTTCTCGTTTTATAGGTGAAACCAATTTGGGGCCTAAATTTGCCACATTTGTGACATTGTACAATGAATTAATGACAGTGGGATTTAAAGTCCTAACTTTCAATAATAAGTGCCCTCTGTATTGTGTCATGTCTCCCATTGCTTTGGTTTATTTTCATTCCAGAACATTCAAATATTAAATCCCCATGTGAAGTCTACTCATTGAACCATGCTTACATCTTGCCGTAGAGTTGAGTAATCTAATCCTTATTCCCTGTGATTACCATCAGAAATGTCAACTCCTGGTTTAGTATTTTTCTCCTTTTAGTCCCTCACTATTGTAAACATTTCTAAAATTAATGCACTGCCCTCACTTACCAATTTATTAGTTCCTTTCTCTTTATAGACAAATAGACCCAGATGGGGGCTATAGGTACTGGAACCCTTCTTTACCCTTTTCAGGTAACATTATGGAACTTTCCTGTTGGTTATAAACAAAGACACAAAAATTACACAAATGAATAAAAATATAGAGTAAACCATCTCAGGGCTATGAGCATTCTGCTTCACATAGAAAAAAGTAAACAGAAATATATATAGAAATAATTCTTGCAGTGTTGCATGCAGAGTAAGAGCACAGGCTTCAGAACCATTTGAGTTCATTTACTGAGCTCTATGAAATTAGTCCTGAGTTTGATCTCTGGGTTGGGAAGATCCCCTGTGGGAGGGCATGGCAACCCACTCTAGGATTCTTGCCTAGAGAATCCCCATGGACAGAGGAGCCTGGCGGGCTACATCTGTGGGGTCGCAAAGAGTCAGAGACAACTGAGTGACTAAGCACAGAACAGCTCGTGAAATGAGTCAACATCTGTGAAGCTTAGTATCTTAACCTCCAAAATAGATTTAGTACCTGCATCTTAAGTGCATTGTTAGAAAATAAAATGAAGCAGTGTCATGTACTGCACATGCTATTGAAACACATAGTAATGTACATGGTAAGTGTTCACACAGGTGTCTGATGTATTGCAGTCACACAGATTTACTTATTCTTCATTGGGGAAACAGGAGCATAACAGAACTTATGGTGTAAATGAATTGCTAGTATTCCAATGTGCTTTCAAATGTGATTCTATTGAATAATTTTAGTTATCAGACTTCAGCATCAACAAAAGGGCTAAGTTCATATATACTGCTTTTGTTGGTTAGCTTAAACCAGAAATTTGCCTTTTAACATTTTATCCAAGTGAAATCAGGCTATTTCACTTAATATTCTTCCATGAGCTGGCCTACAAATTTAATGGTGAGACAAGCTACTTGTGACTTTTAGAAGGTATTTCTGAATCATCTGGATCCAGAATAAAATGCTTTCAAGTCTATTTCTGTGGTGACCAGTGGAGCAACCTGGGGTTTTTGAGTGTGAATGCCAATGATTTCCTCTGCAGACATATCTGCCAATGGACAGACATAATTTTAAATTTATTTAGGGGAATTGTAAGCCCCAGTAAGCAGTTCACTATGGCTGGATAGTAAATTTGAAAATGATCAAGAATTTTCAAGTTATGTTTTTAATAATTACTGAGATGTCTTTATAGGGTCATAGTAATAATTTACTTAACCAAATATTTGATTATAGTTGGTAGTTTTCTGATTTTTGTAAAATGACAGTTTCTTTAGGAAATGAAAAATATTTCATTTATCAGAGACAAAGTCTAGGCAGGGAGAATATACCCTCTGGTGTCCTAGGAATGCACTTCTTTTAGGAAAATAAAACAATAATAATTTGGTGGTGCAATTTAAGACATCTTATTTATTTGACATTGTAGGTCATTATTATTTGAAATAGTGGGTCTGTTCTACTGGCCAATATTTTAAAAATTATAATTGTATTGTAAAGGTAAAATTTAAACATCAAGCAGAGTACATCATGTGAAATTTAAACATAACGGAGAATACATTATGTGACATGCCGGGATGGATGAAGTACAAGCTAGAATGAAGATTTCTGGGAGAAATATCAGTAACCTCAGATATGCAGATGACACCACCCTTTGGCAGTAAGTGAAGAAGAACTAAAGTGCTTCTTGATGAAAGTGAAAGAGGAGAGTGAAAAAGCTGGCTTAAAACTCAACCTTTAAAAGACTAAGATCATGGCTTCCAGTCTCATTCCTTTATGGTGAATAGACTGGAAAACAATGGAAAGTGACAGACTATTTTTTGGGGCTCCAAAATCACTGCAGATGGCAACTGCAGCCATAAAACTAAAAGATGCTTGCTCCTTGGAAGAAAAGCTATGACCAACCTGGACAGCATATTAAAAAGCAGAGACGTTACTTTGCCGACAAAGGTCCATCTAGTCAAAACTATGGTTTTTCCAGTAGTCATATGTGGATGTGAGAGTTGGACTATAAAGAAAGCTGAACACCGAAGAATTGGTGCTTTTGAACTGTGGTGTTGGAGAAGACTCTTGAGAGTCCCTTGGACTGCAAGGAGATCCAACCAGACAATCCTAAAGGAAATCAGTCATGAATATTCATTGGAAGGACTGATGCTGATGCTGAAACTCCCAATATTTTGGCCACCTGATGCGAAGAACTGACTGGAAAAGACAATGATGCTGAGAAAGATTGAAGACAGGAAGAGAAGGGGGCGACAGAGGATGAGATGGTTGGATGACATCACCGACTCTATGGACATGAGTTTGAGTGAACTCCGGCAGTTGGTGATGGACAGGGAGGCTTGGCGTGCTGTGATTCATGGGGTCGCAAAGAGTAGGACACGACTGAGCAACTGAACTGAAATGATACTTACTACAATTCTAAACTGGGTATTCCATGAGTATATTCAAGGGAGGTGATTCTAGATAGTCTTGTATCCAAAATACATGACTATTTCTCCATTTCACACAGACATCCTTTAGTCTAGAGTTCAATGTTAAAAGTGTTTACAGCCAGAGACACTGCATGTTAGATTGTAAATTTGAAGGAGTTGTGAAGACTCAGGTTTAAAATCTGGGTTCTGTGTATAACTAAGTTGTCCAATTTTGATCTTCTGCTGCTTGTAAACTTAATTTTACATACTTCATTAAGGTAGAGAATCTATGATTTTTAAACAGTGGGATTTGGGACTTCACAAAGATTAAATACTACTGCTTTCTGAAATACTTGATATATTCTTTAATGTCATACTAAAAATCCATTGTTTATTATTTTTAACTTATATTTTCATGATTAATCCATGTGTGGTTAAATCCCTTATAATCAACATATGCAAAACTTTATGATTGATTTTAGAGTTCTTATTTTAGAAGACTGAATTGTTAATATAGTTAAGGGTGCTGTTAGTATTCCAATACTTATTTACCTAATAAGCTTCCAACTAAACCTCTCAGTTTGATATAAATTTTAAGTGCATTTGTTCCATCTTTCCCAAATAGAATGAATAAACTTGTGAAGTTTGCCAAAAGCACACAGCGTTGGCCAGAGATTATATAATAATAGTCTTGGAAGAGAACCAGAGATATTATAATCACAGTTCACCGACTTTGAGTAATGATTTCTTCAAAGTTGAGAACATGGTGTGTGTGCTAGTGTTGTTTGAATCCTTTAGACTTTGATCGAGGAGGGGGTCTTCAGAGCTTAGGCCAAGGTGCCAGTAGAGATTTGCACCTGATCAGACCTTTCTTTCTTTCTTTTCTTGTTTAGAGTAGATAATAGGTGCTTCTGCCAGAAAACCAGATCAAAGCCTAGCAGGGGAGATGACTACATTAGTTTTATCAGCCACCTTTCAGCTACACTTCTTTTAAAGCTGATAACGGGGTGGGGGTGAATGAAATCATCTGTTTTCAGCCTCCCTGTGGTGCTTTCATCATGATTTGTTTAAGTACCAGGGAGGACCATGTCTACAGTGAGGACACCTGGTCGGTCCCCTCTCCATCGCTGTCAAAGTTTAAAGCACTTAACTAGTAATCACTGCTCTGACTCTAAGGCAATAGGGTACCATGTTTCGTTTGGTTTTACCTTGGCAACTGCTGTGACTTCTTTGGCACCTGGTCCTCTGCCAGCCATCTCAGTTACCTTGGTTTAACTTCAGATGAGTTTTTTTTGAAATTTGTCTTTCTCTTACTGTTATCAAAGCAAAGGTTGCAGTTTCTATTCTCTCCCTCCATAGACTGTGGCACTAAGGCAGCCTTGTGTGTGTGTGTGTTTTCTTCATAATTTCCTTCAAGACTGTCCTTGATGTTAAGGACCTGAATGAAGGATGTCTTTCTTGCCACAAGTTGACAACTGAAGTCAAAATCTTGGCTTTAAAAAAAAAAATAAAGGCAATGACTAAAAAACAAAGCTGAAGCTCCAATATTTTGGCCACCTGATGCAAAGAGCCAGCTCATTGGAAAAGATCCTGATACTGGGAAAGATTGAGAGCAGGAGGAGAAGAGGGTGACAGAAAGTGAAATGGTTGGATAGCATCACTGACTCAATGGACATAACTCTGGGAGATAATGAAAGACAGGGAAGGCTTGTGTGCTGCAGTCCATGGGGTTACAAAGAGCTGGACATGACTTAGCCACTGAACAACAACAAAAAACAAAGCACGAGTTGGCTTCTTGATGCCTGACTGGTTCAGTGATTCCTGTATGACAAGATTTGTTTTGTATGAAAATTTGTTTTATATGACAAAGCCATTTGTATGACAATGGCTACATTTAAACAGAATGCTTCCTGGGATGGTTTTGCTTCTATTTTGTGAGTGCAGAAATAAAAATTTCCTTAGTAGCATTTTAAATAAATGTGTACTGTTTAAATACTCTTCAACTACTCTGCAAAAGTGCATTCTAAAAGTTAAGACTCCTGGGTGCCATAGAGACATGTATATATATGATTCTGAGTTTTCTGGCATCTGTATGTAGAAAATGCTCAGAACTGAAAATGTCAGAATTGCCTCTCTGATGTGAAATGCATTTAGTTTGTGGCACGTTGGCTCTTCTATTAGTGTTTACTGATTACTTATGCTCATTGCATATAGTTTTGTAAAATAGGGGAATGAATGTTAAGTATGTTGATCTTTGAGCCAGTTGAACTCAAAGTTCTAATACTGAAATCTTTTGAATCCGGTTTAACCTATATGTGTCTCTTTTTTTAATCTGCGAAAAATATGATGTTGCAATTTAGACATTTTCTAAGGTTTCCGTAGTACTGAAATTTTAGATGACTTGGAATATAATTTGACTATTTAAAATGATTATGCTGTGTGCTGTGCATAGTCGCTTGGTCATGTCTGACTCTTTGCGACTCCATGGACTATAGCCCGCCAGACTTCTCTGTCCATGGGCATTATCCAGGCAAGAATACTGGAGTGGGTTGCCATGCCCTCTTCCAGGGGATCTTCCCAGCCCAGGGATCGAACCTAGGTCTCCTGCATTGTAAGTGGATTCTTTACTGTCTGAGCCACCAGGGAAGCCCAAGAATACTGGGGTGGGTAGCCTATCCCTTCTCCAGGGGAACTTCCTAACCCAGGAATCTAATCGGGATCTCCTGCATTGCAGGTAGATTTTTGCCAGCTGAGCTACCTGGGAAGCCCTAAAATGATTATATTTGTACATTAATAAGTTTGCTTTTTTTTTTCATAATGTATGATTGACATCATCATGATTTGTTGGTGTCAGAAACTGTACCCAGCTTATAGCATCATTCCTTTGGGAAAGCCTAATGCTCTTTACAGCTATCTGTAAGATGTGGTTTCTGGGAAACCCATCATGGGCCAAAAATAAAAACTGCCTGCTATGGGTTAAAGATAATTGATTAGAAAGTAGATTCAGCAGAAGGGAAAGTTAATTCATTTAAAGACTTTTCTTGTTGCCACCGAGAATGCTAAATTGATTTTGCCTTATTGCATAGAAAAACTGTAGCACATTCATTATACTGAAGGAGTTACTTTTGGAAAATGTATTGCCTTCTAGTTACTACATCCAGAGAAGGCAATGGCAAGCCACTCCAGTACTCTTGCCTAGAAAATCCCATGGATGAAGGAGCCTGGTAGGCTGCAGTCCATGGGGTCGCTAAGGGTCAGACATGGCTGAGTGACTTCACTTTCACTTTTCACTTTCACACATTGGAGAAGGAAATGGCAACCCACTCCAGTGTCCTTGCCTGGAGAATCCCAGGGACGGGGGAGCCTGGTGGGCTTCCGTCTATGGGGTCACACAGAGTCGGACATGACTGAAGTGATTTAGCAGCAGCAGCAGCAGCAGTTACTACATCAATGATTTTAAGATACTTAAAAAACAAGGATCCCAAATTTAACATCTACCAGTTCTTATCCCTAGGACTTATGCAAGTGGTAAAAGAAATGCATGTAAATAAAGATCTTGCGTAAGTGTAGCTGGCTACTTTATAATTCAGATATCAATAGTTTAGGTCTTACCTTTTTATGTTTACTCTTTATACTCCAACTGTGTCCAACTTTTGTGTTTATGTCAGTACCACATCATTCTCATAATCTCTCTAGTTGGAAATGTTGCAGTTGAAACTGACTCGACTTTATCATAACCCAAACTACTCTTCATTTTTTTTCCATGATAGAATCAGTTTTTGAATTGCATTTTCTTTGTCATGTTTCATGTTTGGGGTTACATTCTTTATTCCCATCATTACCTAGATTTCTGTATGTCATTCTCTTGATTAACTGGACTATCAGTATCCACAGTAGGGCATCCTGCAAACTGGCTTTGAAGCATCAAAACTGTATGCCTGTTTTTCTGGCCCCTCTAATCATACCCTTTAATTGTCACCTTCTTTTGAGCCATTCCAGCCTGACCTCTGTGTTTCAACATATCTATGTATCTACATCTACATGACCCATATAATGTCGTTTTGTACCTTCCTTTATTTCACCCTGTCTCTGGCTTCTTGATTGTTGAGTGAATGAGTGATAGTGGCTCAGTAGTGTCTGATTCTTTGCGACCCCTTGGACTGTAGCCCACCAGGCTCCTCTGTCCATGTAATTCTCCAGGCAATAATACTTGAGTGGGTTGTCATTTCCTTGATTGGTGGGATTGTCTTTATTTTAGGTTTGTAGCCAAATGTCCAACTGTACTGCCTGATGTTATAGATAGGTACTTTTCAAATTTATTTTTTGTTCTGCTGAGCACAGGATTCATGTATTCTACTGTAACCTGTCTTCCCCCTATTGTCTTGCTCATTGCTGGGCACAGAATTAGTTGCTAAAATTAGGAATTGCTGCTTGAACCCTTATCTCAATTTCAGTTCTTATATATTTTTTATTTATGCTATCTAATGATTTTTGTTTCACAGATATTTACCTATTCAGAACATTCTTAGTTTCAGTACTTAAAATATCACATAATACTTTTTATACATGTAATTTAGAAATTTAGTTTTCATGTATTTTCAGTGATAGGTTTACAGCATTTACTTGTAGTTGTTGGCTTACAATTAGTCAATTTCATTCTGATTCTAATAATGAATAAATTAATAAATTTAATGAATGGACTGGTTACAAATTTTTGTAGGACGGCAACATTCCAATTTTCTTATTTTTTTTAAATAAAATTGACAAACTCTGGGATTTTAGAGTTGAATATTAGAGGGCATTTTTTAAAACTGCCTTTGTTTTATCAAAGGGAATAAATCCCTGCCCTCTTGGACTTTTCTGGAACTAATTAACCCTGAGCTTGTGAGCTTAAGACACTTTTACCTCGTTGTACTCCTGTCTGGTTCTAACTTGACAATGAAATTACTGATTGATGTGGTCTCTTCTTTTCTGTCTGTAACATCAGACAGATAGCTTGTACATATGATTTTCATGAGTGTAGAAGTACAAAAAATAACTGAATAAGATCAAAGATGAACAGTCACAAGTCATCTTCAGCGACTTCATATTTATATTTTATTGTAGAAAGAAAATGAAAATACTAATGACTATTTCCCTCAGGAATGTTATCATACAGTTCTCTCTTTCCTGTCAAGGTAAGGAAAGAAATCTGAAAAGTATCTCTCAAGGCAGTACATTAAATCTTTTACTTTTGTTTTTTGAGTCATTAATAAACATTTGAATTATCTTATTTTGTCTTTAGAAAATACATGGGTAGCAAAAAACGTGAAATAGTAAGAATGGATTCAATATACTGAAAATATTTTGCTTTAGATGACATTTATATTTAAAGAGGACTTAGAACTCCAGATAAAGGACTGATTTAGGGGTAGATGATCATATTATTGTACTACAGTAATTTAACTAGAGCCTTTATGTTTTGGAGATTGTAAAACAAATGAATTGTTAAAAATAATTTTACTGTTCACTGGGGCACAGTGATTATTACAGAATAACGATAGTTTCTGTCAGTAATGCAGTTGGCAAACACAAGTAAACCGCTTTATTCTTTGCATGTCTTTGGTGCTTTGCCTTTCTGTATATGGACCCTGATTCCCAGGAAGACTGAAATCAAATATTTCTAATAGTTCTCTGTCTTATATAAACTTTAATTAATGATTCTCTCACTTTCTTTGTGTTTTATGCTTCCTCTCATGTAAGAAATATGTCTTTTTGTTTTCAATAATGGATGACCCTTGAAATTTAGTGACAAATGTGGGTTAATTTAAGTCATCATCATCAATTTAACAGGCACCTCTAGCAATACGTTTTTCATTTTTAAAAAATTGTAGCATGAAGCAAAACATGTTTCTCTGGGGAACAGCAATGATTATTAGATAATCACACACCTCTGGGCATAAGACTGGAAAGGTACAAACAAATGTATCCATTCCTTTGACACAGTGATTATTTCATAGCAACTGAGTACTTCATTCCAGTGCTCCCTGCCACTATTATCTCATTTTTCCTGTTACTGTATTAGACTGAAAGAGGAATAATAGAAATTTTCTAAGGTGCTAAAACATGATGCTGATAGTTTTATGATGGTCCAGTGTATATTTCAGCTGAACTGTATATTTCCGCTGAACTGTATATTTCCTTATAATCACAAGAAAATCAGAATGGTCCATTAACCCAAGTAGTTATTAGTAGAGAAAATAGATCTTTTAAAGCTCTTTTATTTATGCCTTTTCTAGTTAGACTTACTAGATCTATTTTCATAAATCTCAAATTTTAACTTATATACCATTGCTATTGACAGCTTTGATGTGCACTCTTGTGTGTGTATATTTGCACCATCCTTAGGATATTTAAGCTAGAAATGAATATTTTACTTAATGTTTCAGAGTCTGTACCTAGACATGGTTCCAAGACCACAGACAAGGGAGTTTTATATGTTGTTTCTACAGCCTGTGGAGTCTTGTGGGTTGTTTGGTCAACTGCTCAGTACAAACTTTTCAGGGGAAGATGTTTTGTGACTTGTTGGTAGTAACTATATGTTGGAGGAAGAGTTATACAGTTTTAATGAGCATGGACTTTGGGATTAAATCCAGTTAGAGTAAAATCCCAGCTGAATCACTTGTTTTCTCTTTGCTTATAGAACCTATTTATTGTGTCTAGACCTCAAATTTGTTCAAAAGTGCCTAAGGTACTGTCTGGCAAATAAGTGTTCAGTGAATAGTAGTTCTTTGGTTTTCTGTCTCGTGTTTGCCATCATGTTCGTAACTTTGGTTGGACTGTGTGTTTTGGACGGTTAGGTGGGTCTGATGTAGTGGTTAACAGCTTTGTATAGAGGCAAAAATAGACACCTATGCATTGTTCTATCCCTGGGGATAACATGAGTCGATCAAGAGATTCCCGAAATCCTGAAAGGTCATTGTAAATACTTCTTGTCAACATATTGGAGGTCTTTCCTGAGAGCTGTAGGAAGCCTCACTGAAGCCATGACCTTTCTTCAGTTTAGTTCAGTTCAGTCGCTCAGTCGTGTCTGACTCTCCGCGACCCCATGAATCACAGCACGCCAGGCCTCCCTATCCATCACCAACTCCTGGAATTCACTCAAACTCATGTCCACAGAGTCGGTGATGCCATCCAGCCATCTCATTCTCCGTCGTCCCCTTCTCCTCCCGCCCCCAACCTTTCCCAGCATCAGAGTCTTTTCCAGTGAGTCAACTCGTCGCATGAGGTGGCCAAAGTATTGCAGCTTTCTTAACTGGACTCTCATCTGAAGTAAAGAATGTAATGAATGCCTATTCCATGTTAGAATAGTTCACATGTTATCATGTGATCCCTTTCAAATCAGCTCTGTGCATAAGAGAGAAGGTCATGAATTCTTACATAGTAAAATCATGACCCAGCTTAGGTGGGTCAAGGCTGAATTATAAACCTAATCATGGCTTTCTTGGGTTTGTGTATTTTACATATATGTGGCCACATGTTTTTATTTTCTGTTTTTATTATGGATGTGAAAAACAAATATAAATAAAGGAGAGATCTTTGCTCCTTTGAAAAGCGTTTAAGTTTTAAATAATACAGCAGTTAATAGGTTTTGGTGCAGTAATCAGTTATAGAAGAATAAGGGAGAGAGAACATAAAGGAATTCATATTTTATTGACTGACCTAAGTAACTTCCATTCTTATAAATTGGTTTAAGAAATCCATGACAGTTTTGCCTGTTCAAAGATGCATTTATGGCATGTAGATGAATCAGAGACTTTCTTCCTTTTACCATTTACTTTGTAAAGACTCATCACTGATATTGATTTGTTATTTTCTGGATATGCATTAATCTGTGGATATTTTGTTTCTGCTTGTTCCTGAAAACCTATATATCAAAAGTATCATTTAATTAGCTGTACTTTTACAATATTAATAACATAATAGCCAATCTCAGAATAAATTAGAAAATGTTTCATTTTGGTATTTGATAATCTCTAGAACAGAGTGAGATCTAATTTTCAGGTGAACTGCTTAGCAATTCTGCCCCCAACCCCAATTACAGTATTCTGTATACCTTCATATGCTACTTTAATTTCATGTTTCCATTTAAATCCACAGGCAAGCCCTGTTGGTTAAACAAACTTAGAAATGCTTAGAAACATTGTTTGAAGGAAGCATATAAAAGCTTCTGTGTTGAGACCTAGTTTAGTAAAAGATTATTTTATTTCTTGCACTCTGTATGCCTTGCCTGAATTCTTCCCTTTAGTATCATTTTGTTCTTAGTTGTGTAATCACGACCTGGTCTTCCAGACATGTTGCCTTCCCTCCTGGTGAAACAGAATCATAATTCTAGAGAGACATTACAGATATTACAGTTCAATGATTTAATTTTATAGAAGAAAATATTATGACCCAGAGAGAGTGACCCAATATCACCTGTCAGTGGCATAATCAGGATTAGAACCTGGGTCTGATTTCTGAAAGCAGTGTTCTTTAGCTCATATATAACTGTGTAGACCTTTGAGTGTATTCAAGTTTTGACTGTTCAGTTCAGTTCAGTTCAGTCGCTCAGTCGTGTCCGACTCTCCGCAACCCCATGAATCACAGCACGCCAGGCCTCCCTGTCCATCACCAACTCCCGGAGTTCACTCAAACTCATGTCCACAGAGTCGGCGATGCCACCCAGCCATCTCATTCTCTGTCATCCCCTTCTCCCGCCCCCAATCTTTCCCAGCATCAGAGTTTTTTCCAGTGAGTCAACTCATCACACGAGGTGGCCAACGTATTGGAGTTTCAGCTTTAGCATCAGTTCCTCCAATGAACACCCAGGATTGATCTCCTTTAGAATGGACTGGTTGGATCTCCTTGCAGTATAAGGGACTCTCAAGAGTCTTCTCCAGCACCACAGTTCAAAAGCATCAATACTTCGGCAATCAGCTTTCTTCACAGTCCAACTCTCACATCCATGCATGGCCACAGGAAAAACCATAGCCTTGACTAGACGGACCTTTGTTGGCAAAGTAATGTCTCTGCTTTTTAATTTGACTGTTAGGTGAGCACATTATTTAATTTTTCTCAGCTTCAAGATATGACTGTTAATAACTGTGCTACCTGCCTTGCAGCTCTTTTGTGTGGAACAAATAAAAGAAGGTGCATTGAGGTACTCTAACGTTATGGTTCTTAACAATGATGACTTGCAAATTTAGTGCACTTTATAGCCCTTCAAGTTTGCTGTTAATCTGTGGTAGAGAAAAGATGCCCATATGGAAATAGCAGGACAGCATATATCACTATATATATGGCATTATTGTTTAAAATAGCAGGTTGTTTTACTATAAAGGAAAAGTTATTTTTTAAATCTGGTTTTTTCTAATTAAATTTATTTATTTTAATTGGAGGCTAATTACAACATTGTGGTGGTTTTTGCCACACATCGACATGAATCAGCCACGAGTGCACATGTGTCTCCCCATCCTGAAACCCCCACCAGTCACATCCACAACTGGGTGTTGTTTTTGCTTTGGCTCCATCTCTTCATTCTTTCTGGAGTTATTTCTCCACTGATCTCCAGTAGCACATTAGGCACCTACTGACCTGGGGAGTTAATCTGTCAGTGTCCTATTTTTTTGCCTTTTAATCCCAGACCACCTGACTTGCCTCTTGAGAAACCTGTATGCAGGTCAGGAAGCAACAGTTAGAACTGTACATGGAACAACAGACTGGTTCCAAATAGGAAAAGGTTTACGTCAAGGTTGTATATTGTCACCTTGCTTATTTAACTTATATGCAGAGTACATCATGAGGAACGCTGGGCTGGAAGAAGCACAAGCTGGAATCAAGATTGCTGGGAGAAATATCAGTAACCTCAGATATGCAGATGACATTACCCTTATGGCAGAAAGTGAAGAGGAACTCAAAAGCCTCTTGATGAAAGTGAAAGAGGAGAGTGAAAAGGTTGGCTTGAAGCTCAACATTTAGAAAACAAAGATCATGGCATCTGGTCCCATCACTTCATGGGAAATAGATGGAAAAACAGTGGAAACAGTGTCAGGCTATTTTTTTGGGCTCCAAAATCACTGCAGATGCTGATTGCAGCCATGAAATTAAAAGACACTTACTCCTTGGAAGGAAAGTTATGACCAACCTTGATAGTATATTAAAAAGCAGAGACATTACTTTGCCAACCAAGGTCCATCTAGTCGAGGCAATGGTTTTTCCCGTGGTCATGTATGGATGTGAGAGTTGGACTGTGAAGAAAGCTGATTGCCGTAGAATTGATGCTTTTGAACTGTGGTGTTGGAAAAGACTCTTGAGAGTCCCTTATACTGCAAGGAGATCCAACCGGTCCATTCTAAAGGAGATCAATCCTGGGTGTTCATTGGAGGAACTGATGCTAAAGCTGAAACTGCAATACTTTGGCCACCTCATGCGACGAGTTGACTCACTGGAAAAGACTCTGATGCTGGGAAAGGTTGGGGGTGGGAGGAGAAGGGGACGACAGAGAATGAGATGGCTGGATGGCATCACCGACTCTGTGGACATGAGTTTGAGTGAACTCCGGGAGGTGGTGATGGACAGGGAGGCCTGGCGTGCTGTGATTCATGGGGTCGCGGAGAGTCGAACATGACTGAGCGACTGAACTGAACTGAACTGATGGGGTTCTCAAGGTAAGAATACCATAGTGGTTTGCCATCCCCTTCTCCAGCAGACCACATTTTGTCAGAACTCTCCACCATGACCCGTCTATCTTGGGAGGCCCTACATGGCATGGCTCATAGTTTCATTGAGTTAGACAAGGCTGTGGTCCATGTGATCAGATTGGTTAGTTTTCTGTGATTGTGGTTTTCAGCCTGTCAGCCCTTTGTTGAAGAAAGATAAGAAGCTTATGGAAGCTTCCTGATGGGGAGAGTGAGGTGGAAACTGGGTCTTGTTCTGATGGGCTGGGCCATAATCAGTAAATCTTTAATTCAATTTTCTGTTGATGGGTTTCTGTTCCATTCCCATCCCAGAATGCAAAATCAAGTGGGCCTTAGGAAGCATCACTACAAACAAAGCTAGTGGAGGTGATGGAATTCAAGTTCAGCTATTTCAAATCCTGAAAGATGATGCTGTGAAAGTGCTGCACTCAATGTGCCAGCAAATTTGGAAAACTCAGCAGTGCCACAGGACTGGAAAAGCTCAGTTTTCATTCCAGTGCCAAAGAATGCTCAAACTACCACACAATTACACTCATCTCATACGCTAGCAAAGTCATGCTCAAAAATCTCCAATCCAGGCTTCAGCTGTACGTGAACAGTAAACTTCCAAACGTTCAGGCTGATTTTAGAAAAGGCAGAGGAACTAGAGTTCAAATTGCCAGCATCCATTTGATTATTGAAAAAGCAAGAGAGTTCCAGAAAAACATCTACTATTGCTTTATTTACTACGCCAAAGCCTTTGACTGTGTGCATCACCACAAACTGTGGAAAATTCTTCAAGAGTTGGGAATACCAGACCACCTGACCTTCCACTTAAGAAATATGTATGCAGGTCAAGAAGCAACAGTTAGAACTGGACATGGAACAACAGACTGGTTCCAAATTGGGAAAGGAGTACGTCATAGCTGTATATTGTCACCCTGCTTATTTAACTTATATGCAGAGCACATCCTGAGAAACGTTGGGCTAGATGAAGCAGAAGCTGTAATCAAGATTGCCAGGAGAAATACCAATAACCTCAGATACGCAGATGACACCACCCTTATGGCAGAAAGTGAAGAAGAACTAAAGAGCCCCTTGATGATAGTGAAAGAGGAGAGTGAGAAAGTTGGCTTAAAGCTCAACATTCAGAAAACT
This sequence comes from Moschus berezovskii, assembly GCF_049115385.1. Lineage (NCBI taxonomy): Eukaryota > Metazoa > Chordata > Mammalia > Artiodactyla > Moschidae > Moschus > Moschus berezovskii. The sequence goes on along the minus strand of NC_142469.1, from coordinate 73,432,875 downwards.
AACATCATGGCATCCAGTCCCATCACTTCATGGGAAGTAGATTGGGAAACAGTGGAAACAGTGGCAGACTTTATTTTTGTGGGCTCCAGAATCACTGCAAATGGTGACTGCAGCATGAAATTAAAGGACGCTTACTCCTTGGAAGAAAAGTTATGACCAACCTAGACAGCATATTGAAAAGCAGAGACATTACTTTGCCAACAAAGGTCCCTCAGGTCAAGGCTATGGTTTTTCCAGTAGTCATGTATGGATATGAGAGTTGAACTATAAAGAAAGCTGTGCACCAGAGAATTGATGCTTTTGAACTGTGGTGTTGGAAAAGACTCTTGAGAGTCCCTTGGACCGCAAGGAGATCCAAGTAGTCCATCCTAAGGGAAATCAGTTTTGAATATTCATTGGAAGGACTGATGTTGAAGCTGAAACTCCAATACTTTGGCCACCTGATTAAAAAAACTGACTCATCGGGAATGACCCTGATGCTGGGAAGGATTGAAGGAGGGAGGAGAAGGGGATGACAGAGAATGAGATGGTTGGATCGCATCACCGATTCAATGGACATCAGTTTGAGTAAACTCTAGGAGTTGGTTATGGACAGGGAGGCTTGACGTGCTACAGTCCATGGAGTGGCAAAGAGTCGGATATGCCTGAGTGACTGAACTGAACTGGACATCTAGATTCCTTCCATGTCCTAGCTGTTGTGAGCAGTGCTGAAATGAACATTGAGGTACATGGGTCTCTTTCAGTTTTGGTTTCCTCAGTGTGTGGCCATCAATGGAATTGCTGGGTTGTAAGGCTACGTTTGACCATCGAGACATCACCAGAGGGTTGACCATCGAGACACACCAGACCACCTGACCTGCCTCTTGAGAAACCTGTATGCAGATCAGGAAGCAACAGTCAGAACTGGACATGGAACAACAGACTGGTTCTAAATAGGAAAAGGAGTATGTCAAGGCTGTATATTGTCACCTTGCTTATTTAACTTATATGCAGAGTACATCATGAGGAACGCTGGGCTGGAAGAAGCACAAGCTGGAATCAAGATTGCTGGGAGAAATATCAATCACCTCAGATATGCAGATGACACTACCCTTATGGCAGAAAGTGAAGAGGAACTAAAAAGCCTCTTGATGAAAGTGAAAGAGGAGAGTGAAAAGGTTGGCTTGAAGCTCAACATTCAGAAAACAAAGATTATGGCATCTGGTCCCATCACTTCATGGGAAATAGATGGAAAAACAGTGGAAACAGTGTCAGACTATTTTTTTGGGCTCCAAAATCACTGCAGATGCTGATTGCAGCCATGAAATTAAAAGACGCTTACTCCTTGAAAGGAAAGTTTTGACCAACCTTGATAGTATATTAAAAAGCAGAGACATTACTTTTCCAACCAAGGTCCGTGTAGTCAAGGCTATGGTTTTTTCCGTGGTCATGTATGGATGTGAGAGTTGGACTGTGAAGAAAGCTGATTGCCGAATAATTGATGCTTTTGAACTATGGTGTTGGAGAAGACTCTTGCGAGTCCCTTGTACTGCAACGAGATCCAACCAGTCCAATCTAAAGGAGATCGGTTCTGGGTGTTCATTGGAAGGACTGATGCTAAAGCTGAAACTGCAATACTTTGGCCACCTCATGCGACGAGTTGACTCACTGGAAAAGACTCTGACGCTGGGAAAGGTTGGGGGCGGGAGGAGAAGGGGACGACAGAGAATGAGATGGCTGGATGGCATCACCGACTCTGTGGACATGAGTTTGAGTGAACTCCGGGAGTTGGTGATGGACAGGGAGGCCTGGCGTGCTGTGATTCATGGGGTCGCAGAGAGTCGGACACGCCTGAACGACTGAACTGAACTGAACTGAACTGAAGCATGTCTGTATCCAGTGTGAAGGGAAGTTCCAGAAAACCACCAACCGTTATTTTCATTTATACTTTAGCTCACTCTTCCCTGATTCTTAACAACATGTTGGACAGGCTTCATGATTTGTGATCATTTTCAGTTATTAAAATCCCGATCAGTCCAGTTTAAGTGTGCATGGTCTAATTTGCCTCCCTTCCACTCATTCTCACCTAGACTTGCAGTTGAGCTTTCAAAGGAGAGAAGTCAGTATACGGTTAACTGTTTCTTTTGTCTTCTTGCGAGGACATGGTTGGAAGTGGACCTAAAGGAGGCAGAGGTCTTCTTCCTTATCTGGACCTATGTTCGCTGTCAGGAGCAACCCCTGATTTTACTCTGAGTTTGTTTCTTTTACAGCTGTGCAACAACTGCCTTTTACTGGCTCACACAAGCTGATTGTTAAATATTCAGAAATTTTGTGATCTTGCTTTTAAAGTAACCATTACTAATTGTGTTATATAAGTGAATTATGTTAAAAAACAAAGTAATAAATACTTAAAACCTATCACTTCCTAATTAACTTGCTACATTTTATTGTCTATACTCTTGATGTTTATCTTTTTATGGTGCAAAATACTATGTATATGATAATATTCTACTGCATGTCTCTTCCCGCTTTGCATTCAGTAACTTAGCATTTGTTGCTTGAGATTGGCCATGGTGGGAGTATTTTCACCACAGAAATAATAGGTGTCACAAACCAGAATCTGTCATCTTTCCTGCTTTCCCAGTAAATTGTGCGGTTACCAAATTATGGTTCTTTCTGCTCCCTTCTGTTACCGCCACAGTGAGTGTCTCTCCAACAGTCTCCTCTTCATTCTTAGGTGATCTTTACCAAATTCTTCTGACAGCTTCTTCATAAAGCATTCCCCCTGAGCCATTTGCCTTCTAACGGGTACACCCAGTACTAATGAGTGATTCTTCTAGAACCTTCTTTCTATTTGGCCTTGGAAAAGTTCCCATGGAGTAAGCCCCTGCTTTTCCTCCCTCACAGAGGTAGGGGTACCCATTACAGACAGTAGTGAATTACTCTCCTTTGTGAGATCAGCTGGGGGTCAAGGTAGTGGGCCATATAAAGCTGGACCTACCACTGCTCAGCAAACCCTGAAGGAAGATAGGCGGTAATTGTTTATGAATTATCTAGAATTCTACATACTTTAGGACATTTTTTTGCCTTTGGCTTAGGACAGTTACAACTTCATGCAAAACAAAGAAGTACCATTTAATCTCCTATTGTAAAAAGACTAAATGACCCAAAATATTTTGTATTTTTTCGTTATTTCACAAAAGAGATATTTTATGTTGATGTTTCATATTGACATACAAACTAATAATAGTAAAACGTCAATATTCCTATCATAGGCCCTGCTCTTAAACTGATTATCTAAAGCAGCTGGCAGTTTAGATGATTTGGGGGTAAGTATCTGTTTCTCTCTCTCTTCTTCTCTGGCACACCAGCCTCATAGCCGATAAGCAGGGATAGTTTTATCTTTTTAAAGGAAAACTCAAACACTATCATTTCTTTTCCTTGGGAAGTTAGTATTCTCTTTGTACATGGATATTTAATGTTTCTCAAAGTATTCACTGCTATAAAAAAGGGTTCAAAAATTTAGAATTGTTAAGACACTGATATTGATGATTGACATCTGTATTTTAACTTCAGACTTAGACTGGAAATCTGATTCCTTTAAGATAAAATCCCCTTTAAAGGGAATACAGTTTATAATACATTTTCAGTACATGAACTTACTTGGTTTCAAAAATTTAATCTTGAGTTGTCTCACATGAACCTAGGGGGAAAGCATGGAGACTGGATGTAAAATTAGTGTACCAACAATTTTGCATTGTAGTGTAACTTTCATCCTTGCTCCTTAGTTTGTCATCATAAAATTGAGATAATATCTTAACCTGGAAAGTAATATTCGAGTCTGATAGCAAACCACATAGTATGGCATGATCCAGATAAAGCACCTTGACTGATTTTGTCATTTGTACGCATGGAGAGGCTTTTCTCGGGCTGAGTAACTACTGGTGTGGGAGTCTAGGTTTAATCATGTTACTCTTGTTAGTGCTGCGAAATATTAGTCCACCATGTAAGGGCCCAACTCAACGCTTTGCTTAAGAGTAGAGCCTACATTCTTGATTCTTATGGAATTTGTTTTGCTTTTATATTAAAATTTATTATGACAGTCCATTTGTACCTTTTTATCTTTTGATTTCACTATCATTAATATGCCTCCTAAATGCTATTCTCCAGATTTGTTGAAATGCATATTTCAGAGCTCTGCTGTCCAATGTGATAGTGACTAGGTAGATGTAGTTATTTAAATTTAATCCAAGCTAAATAGCAGCCTAAGTGCCCATTGATGGATGAATGGATAAAGAAATTATGGTATAGATATACAATGAACTATTACTTGGCCATAAAAAGAAAGATAGCTTACCATTTGTGACAGCATGGGTGGACCTAAAGAGTATTAATGCTAAGTGTAATGAATCATACATAGACAAATGCCATGTTTACTTACATATGGACTCTGAAAAGCAAAATAAATGAGCAAATACAATCAAAGATAAATACAGTCATAGATACAGAGAACATAAAAGTAGCTGTCACAAGGGGTTGGAGGGATGAGAGAAATAGGTGAGGAAGACTGTGGGGTACAAACTTATGAAATAAATGAGTCATGGTGATGAAATATAGAGTAGGAAATATAGTTAATGAGAATGTAATATTTTTGTATGGTGACAGATGGTAACTAGATTTACCTTGGTGATCACTTTGTGATGTATAGAAATATTGAATCACTTTGTTATGCTTCGGGAAATAACTTCGTGCCGTGGGTCAATTGTACTTCAAAAAAATAGGCAATCTCATAGAAAAAGGGATCATATTTGTGATTACCAGAGGTGGGGGTGGGGTGGGAAGGGAGATTGAATGAAGGTGGTCCAAAGGTACAAACTTCTAGTAACAAAGTAAATAAGTACTAGGGATCCAATGTAAACTGTGATAAATGAATTATCACTGTTGTATGTAACATATAAAAGCTATTAATTCAGTAAATCCTAAGAGTTGTCATCACAGGGAAAAATATTTTTTTCTTTATCTATAAGGAATGATGGATGTTCAGCAGACTTACTGTGGTAATCATTTCATGATTTATTTGAGTCATTATGCCTTACACCTTAAACTTACACAGTACTGTATATCACTTATATCTCAGTAAAACTGGAAGGTAAAAATTAAAACAAATACTTCTTTGTTTAAGAAAGAAAAACACATTTTCTCAGTCACACATTTCAGGTGCTAAATGCCACATGTTGCTGGGCCACCACGTAGGATGAATAAATAAATTTTCCGTGTGGAACAGAGCTCTGTCGGATGGTATTGCTCTAGACTCTGAATCTCCCTTTATAGTACCCATTCTTTAATAGCTGTAGACAGATGGCTAGATTGTATTGTAAACATTTTGCTAATTCAGAAATCAAAATAAAATGTACCTTATAAAGAATCTATAATAATAAGCCTATGATAAAGGCAGGAGCAGAAGGGGGTGACAGAAGATGAGATGGTTGGATGGCATCACTGACTCAGTGAACATGAATTTGAGCAAAGTCCAGGAGATCCTGAAGGACAGGGAAGCCTGGTATGCTGTAGTTCATGGGGTCGCAAAGAGTCTGAATGACTTGGCAACTGAACAATAACAAAAGACAGCATGGTGTTTTACCTAATAGTGGAGTAAACTAATTTAAGGGCTAGCTTGTAAAATTGACTGTTACTTATTATTTGCAACATTACTTTTCTCCTTTAGAAACATTATCTTCAAATTTCAAATCCATACAACCCCATTGAAAAGTCTTTGTGAATATTGATTTCTCCTTTTATATCTTTGATCATATGAGCAAAACAGTGCATCATCTAATATGTTGGAACAGAAATTGAGGTTTTGTTTTCAATTTCTAATTTTAAGCATTGGGTTTGATATAGAGTGAAAGAGTAAAGATAAGATAGGACTTATATTTATGCAGGTGAAATAGAAAATGAAGTTCAGAGCTGGTTCGAGTGACAGATCAAGTCAGGTAAAAAAGAAATTATGGCTAAACAGGCTCCGGATGAAAACTGATTAGAACCCTCGGCCGGTAACTAAAGAGAGAAGTGGAAAAGCTAAGAGAATGCAAATCAGTTTTGTAATTTCTTTGGTTTAACTTTTTCCCAGATTTTAAAGAGGAACTACACAATTAAATGTTAAGCTGTTAAAGGACTGTTTCTTAAGGGTCTTTAGAGAACTTGTTATGACATTCTATTATTTTTTAATGTAATATCTTCTAATTTATTTGAAATTTCTGTGACAGCATACGTTATTTTTTTCAACTTTTTTATATTTGAGTATAATTGACTAACAATGTTGTGTTAGTTTCAGGTGTACAATACAGTGATTCAGTTATACATGTATCTATTCTTTTTCAAATTCTTTTCCCAGTTATGCTGTTACAGAGCACTGAGCTGAGTTCCTAGTACTGTATAGTAGGTTCTTGTTGGTTATCCATTTTAAATATGGCAGTGTGTACAAGAGACAGCATACTTTAATAGTGGAGTTGAAATGAGAAGGAATTTTGTTCAGAATATATTTTTAAAATTCAGTTCAGTTCAGTCGTTCAGTCGTGTCTGACTGTGCAGCTCCATGGACTGCAGCATGCCAGGCTTCCCTGTCCATCACCAACTCCCAGAGCTTGTTCAAACTCATGTCTATCGAGTTGGTGATTTTTAAAATTGTGGTTATATAAATCTATAATTGCTTGCTGCTGCTGCTGCTAAGTCACTTCATTCGTGTCCGACTCTGTGTGACCCCATAGACGGCAGCCCACCAGGCTCCTCCATCCCTGGGATTCTCCAGGCAAGAACACTGGAGTGGGTTGCCATTGCCCTCTCGAGGAGATTACTAAACTGCTTTCAGAAATGGATGTCACACAAGTATTTACAAAGAAAATATTCCTATCTCTCTAATTCAAATTAGAGAAGTGATACATTACAGCTCTACGACTGACTGGCCTCCCTAACTCTCTCATTTCTATATTTCTTACCTGAAAATCTGTGTATGGAAGGCATACTTCATGCCACTTGCTGTGCTAGGGACATTGAAGGTAGCAAAGATAAGGGCCATTTTTTCCATTCCTCAGCCATCCCTATAGTTAATACCATCGTCACCCTTTCCTTGAGTATCTGCAGTGATCCCCTTAATAATGCTTCTGCTTCTGGCTCTTTCTCTCTCACAAACCACTTCTCCTCACATTTGTCACTACCAGTTTCTTTATATCATAATTCAGATTATGTCTTTCCTCTGCTAAGCCTGTTCTACTACATTTAGAATAAAATCCAAACTCTTTTTAAAAAAATGGATTTTAAAGTATATTTTTAAGGAAGCCAGTGTCATGAAAAATGTAGTTCAGAGAATGATAATATGATCTTTGGCCTAAGAAAGAGTTTCTAAGTTACATCAGTAAAACATTGATAAATTCTCAAAGTTCAAATACCAAAAGTTGAAAAAGTAAAAAGTGAAACTCTCCCCAACCCCTCCCTCAAGGTAAGTACCGCTGGTTGGGTCTGTGTACTTTAAGACTTTTTTCTATGAAATTACAGTCATGATTTTACCTTCTCAGAGGTTTCCCCTGATCCTGTGTCTTACTCTTTTTTTCTTTTACTGTGTGCCTCCTCAGCACATTGTCACCATACTATGTGTTCACTTATTGTCTTTCTTACATATTAGTATTTTTTTTAATGAAAGCACCAGCTTTTTTTATGTTGTTCACCTTTTGTACACTTTATGTGTTCAGTAGATAGTTATAATGTTCAAATGCATATGCTATGCTAAAAAGGGCATAAACATGGAAATCAGTATTTTAATTCCATAGTTATCTCCTTTACTTCCTTTTTCTCATTTCCTTGGATTTATCTGAACAATTAACTCTTGTATTAGCATGGGTACTTCAAGAAGAGGTGAAGGAAAATATGAAATCAAGACCTCATTAATCTATTAACCAATTAAACTATGCATGATTAACTCTGTGGCATCATTGCATGTGTAAAATATTTTGATCTTTTAAACAGAATCATATGAAAGCTTTAATTATTACCTTGCTTAATTTAACTTTATGTAGTGGTCTTATTATAGAAATGTTAAGAGGTTTCCTTTATCTTTTTAAAGAAGAAAATAGGTACAAATAGTATAGATATAAGCAAACTCATTTTTTAAAATGAATGTATCTATAGTTTAAGTAAAAAGCAAATGATTTTACTTCCTATAAATCCCTCCAATGTATCTCTTCAAAATATTGTACTTAAGTAAATTTTAGTGGTTCTAATTGATTTCTTGATTTAAAAATTACAGTCTGACATTTTTTCTTTCTATCAGACTTATCACTGGTAAATTTTAGGCCTATTTAAAAATCAGAGACCTCCCTGATTTTTGAGTCTGAAGATCGAATTAGTTTAGTAAGCTGTTGGTTTTTTGATGACATATAGTATAGGAAAAATTAAAGATGAATTTTCACCCATCTCCTGTCTATGAAAACTGAATTTAATATAGATCGAAATGAATAAAAATTTTCAGTTTATTACATCAATGCAATAAATGTACTTACTATTACAAATGCAATAAATTGTACTTCCAGTCTTATAAGTCTCAGAGTAAAGACAGTGTTATGACATTATTTTCAGTCTCATATTAAATTTAAGTAAATTCTCTATGATAATTTACCTTAAACACTGATGCTTTGGTAGTAAAAATTTGGATTAACCAAAAAACAGACAAACCACACACACACACATACACACACATTTTCCTGAAGATATAATAATACATACTTGTTCTCTCCATAAATATGTATATGAGTGTAGGGATAAAATTTTCTCACATCATTGTACATGGGTAAAATAGGTATTTCTTTGCTGAGTAATATCCAAACATGTTTAAGTGTAATTTTAGGTATTTTGTTCTTTCTGATAAGATTCCCAGCCTTCATTCTGGTGGTTGCTTTAAGGTGCAGATCAATCACATCATCTCATTTGTAAAACTCTTCAAAGGCATGATACTGTTAGGCTAAAGGGCAGACTCCCGCTTCTGGCATAAATGTCTCTGCAAGGTAAGGTCATGGCCTCCTATTTCCCAGCCTTGTCTCCTTGTTCTCATCTTCCTGGGTGTGTGCTCAGTCATGTCCGACTCTTTGTGACGCTGTGGACTGTAGCCCGCCAGGCTCCTCTGTCCATGGGGATTCTCCAGGCAAGAATGCTGGAGTGGGTTGCCATGCACTCCTGCAGGGGATCTTCCCAACTCAAGGACTGAGCTGAGGTCTCCCGTATTGCAGGTAGATACTTTACCATCAGCGCCACCAGGGAAGCCCAAGAATACTGGAGTGGGTTGCCTATCCCTTTTCCAGGGGATCTTGCCAACCCAGGGGTCGCCTTCATTCCAGGTGAATTCTACCAGCTGAGCCATGTGGGAAGCCCTTGTCTTCTTCCTAAGTATCCCTAAAAGTTCTATGGATTGCTTAGGCCAGTAGATCAGGAAGTTCCTATTTTTGCAAGTGAACCTTGTTTACTCTGATACTTTGTTTCCTATTCATTTTATGTTTTAAAACTACCCTGAAATCATTTCCTGTGTGAATCATTGCTTTCCCAGATAGAAAATAATTCACAATCTTTCCCTTGTTGTATGTCATTGCTCTGTATAAGTCACAGATCTTTTCCTCCTAGAAGTTGTGGCTCTGCCTTTTATCCATCTTTAGAGCCCCAGTGGCTGGCATGCTTAGTGTGTGCTCACTGAGTGCCCAGGGGATGCAGATGATCCCTCTGACCAGAGACTCTCTCAGAGAGATTTTCTGAAGTCTCTTGCTCTTCCTCCAGGTGGAGGAATTCTCTCCTTCCTCTGAACTGGTATATCTCTAAGTCTGCCGTTCTTTTTGACAATGCCACATTTCTTTTTAAAATTTTTAGTATTTATTTTTGGCTGTGCTGAGTTTTCATTGCTGTGCAGCCTTTTCTCTAGTTGCGGTGAGCGGGGGCTACTCACTGTCTAGTTGCGGTGCTCAAGCTTCTTATTGCTGTGGATTCTCTTGTCGCAGAGCATGGGCTCTAGGGCGCACAGGTTTCAGCAGTTGTGACAGATGGGTTTAAGTTGCTCCATGGCATGTGGAATCTTCCCGAATCAGGGATCTAACCCACGTCTCCTGTGTTGGCAGTCAGATTCTTTACCACGTAGCCACCAGGGAAGCCCCAACATTTATTTCTTAACATGTCCATCTCTTCTGCCACATTGTGACTCTTGAGGACAGGGTTTTAAAATTAGGTACTTCTTTCTTTCTAGCAACTATCAAACATTATACACTACATTTTTGGATGCATAAATGAGTAGCCAGTTGTTTAAATTTTTAAAAATTAGTATTTTTCTTAACATATATATATATATATATATATATAATTGAAGTATAGTTGACTTACAGTGTTTCAGGTGCACAGCAAGGTGATTCAGTTCACATAGCATTCATATATTTTAAGTGTAATGGGTTGTCTGAAAAAAAGAAAATCTAATCTAACCATGAATTGATTATCCATGCAAAGAGAACAATGCTGAAGCAAGAAGACTAGTTCTTAGAATGAACACTTCCATTAGTAATTGTAGGACCAAGACAAAGACTTCTAGCTGTTTGTTTATCTCTAAACCAAGGTAGATCAGTTTAGATGAGTGTTTCTCAGATTTTATCCTGCATCAGTATCACCTGAAGAAACTTTGTGCCTGAGAGTTTTGCATTTCTATCAGGTCTGCAGATGTTGTTGGTGCTTCTGGTGCCAGAACCACATGTGAAATTTTGACTTGGTCTTTCTAAGGTATTTTTCAATCTTCAATATGATTTACTGATATATTAATGTCTTTATGCATAGCCAGTGCAAAGTTTAGGTAGGTTAAATATTTTCTGATGTCTCTGGAAAAGGCCTTTGCTTTTCAGCAATTTCTAATCTACTTTAGATTAATTTGAGTGACTCAAATTTAGGTGATTCAAGTCACCTAAATCACTCTAGTTGTTTTCTATTGTTTATGCTGTTCATTAAAGAACATACTTTGTCATTACAGTGTCTGTCACATTCCCTCACCTATGACCAAATCCTGCCAATAAACTAAGGCTTTCCCTCCTGTTTCATTCCCCATTCTCAGTAAAGATAGAGCTTCTCTCTCACTGTCTATGTTTGAAGCCCAATTTTATTCCATTCTTTTTGTCTGCTGTAGGTAACAAAAATGGTTTATGAATCAATCACATTTTTATATAGTTTTAGGCTTTTATAATTGTACATAGAGTTCCAAGGATTTCTTTCTCATCAGTATTGTAATTTCTAAAATTCTGTGCCTCAGATAACCCATTTTTTAATGACTGCCAGACACCCAGAAGGGTTATGAGTGTTCTTTAAAAATAATATTGATTTTATTATATAGAAAAGGATGTCCATTTTCCTTCTTTTTTGACTGAGATTTGAGACTTCAGTTCTTGTTAAGTTCAGACCTCTGAATATTCTAGATAACAGCTTTTTGTCTTACAATTTTATCTAGAAAGATTCTTGAGATATGACTGTGTCCTTCCCTGATGTATGTATGACATTTTTATTAACTATGTCACTGAATATTTTGATATTCTGCAAATAGCTAATTGAATGTGTGTGCACACTTGTGAGTGTGTGCACCCATTTTTCAGCAGTGCTGAGATATCTAGCATTATTGTGGTGCTAGGATTTCTTCTAAAGTTTTCCACTAATATCTTAAATTATATAATAGCTAGGTATATCTGTACTCTTTAATCTTTGGAGTCAAAGATATCACTGTTCTTGCCCATTTAAATGTAAAATAAAATGGGAAAAAATTCATGGAGTTATTTATACCTACATTCAACTAAGTACACAGATTGGTTACATTAATTGTGTAAAAATCTCTCTCTACCTTGATCTGAACCTATTTTTCAAGGGGAAATGGTAACATATAGTACCTTTGAAATTACTTAATTCTTAAGCCAGTATGATGAAAATAGAGAGTTCTCTTTTTACATGTGGTCTTAAAAAATAATTACTTATTAATATGTTTGCATCTGTGATGTGAGGGCTCAAATTTAGCATCCAGTTGAACTTTGCCTTGATGTAGACTGATCTGTTATACTACCTGTGGAATGGCATTTACTTACATGGTTCACTTAAAGCTTGCTTTTCTCTTTCATGTAAGTGCATAACATCGACAGATTTTGTATGTTAATTTTGTATATATTTTTTAATGTGATAGTGCACATAGGTTGCTCTGCTCATTTTAATTTTCTTAATTGAGTTCCATGAGTATAGATTACAGTTCTTGAGAGTCAGTTAAGTTTGGTGAGAAACAGACTTACTGTGTTAGTTTGAAAGCATTTTTTTTTTCAGATATAGTTGTGCAAGTGAAGTGATCTGCTGTGTGTGAGATTGGACTGTTGGTGCTAAAATTTAAAAGGTTCTGCCTGTGGATTGTAAGAAGACAAATGGCACATCTCTAGAAGCAAGGAAAAATAGTACTGTAATTCAGTGTCATGTTGATAGAAATAGCAACCTTAACCAGTCATCTTTTATTTTTGGCTCCGACAACTAACCATAAAATATAACCCAGATGGTGGAGCTATGATAGTAAAGATACAGAGATGACATTTTGCTGATGAATTTGCTACCCTTTGCTTCTCCACTTTCAGTTTTATACTAAATCTTTTATGATGTAAGTTGCTTGCTTATGTATTTAAGGACAGACCCATAGGATTAACAATGTGATGAATGGCATTTTTAGATCTTGAATTATTTCAATTAACTTTAATTTCCCTCTTCTCATCGCTTTTTTGACTTTCTCTCTCTTTTGCTAAATTCTTACTCTAACATAAATTAGGCTGTGCTGTGAACAAGTGGGTCCTGCTGCTGCTGCTAAGTCACTTCAGTTGTGTCCGACTCTGTGCGACCCCATAAACGGCAGCCCACCAGGCTCTGCCATCTCTGGGATTCTCCAGGCAAGAACACTGGAGTGGGTTGCCATTTCCTTCTCCAAAGTGGGTCCTATTTCAATTTATTTCTGAATACATATTTAAACACATATTATAGTATTATGCCTAGTCTGTCTGCTTATCTTGGAACTGGGGATTCTAAAGAATGAAGGGAGCTGGACACATTATACTGTGCTTTCTCGTCTCAGTTGGCTTTACCATAGTAGACCCCAAATTGAGATGAAAAGGGTTTTAGGTAAGGGTAGCTTAGTGATGTTGGTGTAGTATTGTTCAAAACGATTTTTTGTTTTTTTCATTAGAGATTAGGAATGGGTAAGGTAGTGGGTGTGTTGCTGTGGTACTAAAGAGTTTAGAGTTACCTCATGGTCGGCAGCATCCATGCCACTTGAAGTTTACCTGTCGCCTTGTTTCTCAAAGGTTGGGGTTTTAAAACCGTGCCTGTATTGAATCAGTCCCTGGAGCACGACAGGAAAGGGAGGAAAGGGTGAATATTTATGGAGAATCTTCTAAATACATATAATCTCTTTGAATCCTCACAGTGACCCCTTGAGGTCAGCACAGGATTTGGTTGAGGTCTGCGACTCTGAGTTCAGGCTCTGCCTGACACTAGTGTGTCCTTATCTCTGTGGTGTGTGTGCTTTCATTATTATAAGAGACGTATCAAACCTTATTGAGAAAGCAGTATATACCTTCCTCCTCCCCAAATGCATCTTAAAAATATAGAGAACATGCAGATAACACAAAAATTCCCCTTGCATTTATTTTGTAAATATTATTTATTCTTGATTCAAGTTTTAAGTTTATCTATTTTCAGAGATGGAATTTGTCTGGGTGTCTCTTAGCTACATTATGGAGTCATGCGTTTTTTATGCATGTGCTGCTGCTGCTGCTGCTGCTAAGTCACTTCAGTCGTGTCCGACTCTGTGTGACCCCATAGACGTAAGCCCACCAGGCTCCCCCGTCCCTGGGATTCTCCAGGCAAGAACACTGGAGTGGGCTGCCATTTCCTTCTCCAATTTATGCATGTGAATCTACATCAATATCTATTCCAATTAAAAAGACCAGTGACAATTTCTTACAAGTATACATTTAAGGAATGATAATTAATTGAAATAACTAATGGACTATTATTATGAGCTTAAACATTCTGGCTTGAGCTCTAAAAATTATTCTTATTAGGTCCTTTACTTAGATCTTTGAGATTCTTTTGGTGATTACGTTAGAGATATGCCAACTCCTTGGGCTAATTTGGAGCATAGGAATGAACTTTGCTTGCATATTCATTTTAGCGTGGAGACTTATCACACAGCCTTCTTTGGCCTTTTATTTTATAGAGTCTTCTATAAAATGGAGTGAAATCTTTTAGGTTTTATTTTCTCCTTTTGTTCTGTGGTCCTGCAGTTTTACTATTGCTTGGATACTGGCATGTGCTTTGATTGATGTCCTGTTTTTTATCAGGCAAATACAATACCACCCTGGAAAGGGTGGCATTTGGATGGATGTTGTGGTTTTTTTGATGCAAGTGCAGTCTTATGATACCTACTGTTGTCTTCCATGTTAGATAATGTAGCAGTTCCTCTCATCACTTAGGCAATTTAAATCCCAGGGTTTTTGGTAGCATTGACATTTTATTAAAGAATACTTAGCTACGCTATACACAGAATTTGCATTAAAAAATCTACTTAAGTCACTGTTATTATAATTGTGTGTGGATAGATAGGGTTATGAACATGCACATTTACGTGTGTGAGTGTGTGTGTCTGTGTGTGTTTCTGTTGCATGATTGACCTTGTAACTATACAAAAAACCTGCATGTATTCAGGTAATAGTGTAGGTTTTAGGATCTCTGGAACCCTCATTACTCTCTTTAGAAAACAAATTCCTAATGTTCAGTCTTGACAAGACTGGTCCTCCTGAGAAACAGGCCATATTTAATCTCAGGACATCTTAAGGAAAATAACTGACTTATTTTGAGTTTTTGCATTACCTTTAAGTCAGGAAGGTGCTAAGGATAGCTGAAATATGAAATGTGAAAGGTTTTTAGATGAAGAATCAATCGCAAAAGAATTGAACTTGACTTAGCGACTAAACAACAACATATGTCTTAAGTGCCTTCCATATTTAGTAGGCATTATTATTAGAATACTGTTCTTTTGATACTGTTCATGGGGTTCTCAAGGCAAGTATACTGAATCCTCTAATTCTCAAGCAGCTTTAAAGCCAAAGAATATACCAGTATATCTTTTGCTTAAATGTTTTATCTAGGTACCTTTTGCAGTTGCAGGTATTTATCTTTTTCAGGAGTTAAATAAACAAGTAAGCAACCAATGTCAAGGACTGTTAAGAATGCATTCGTTTCAGAAAGCCTCCAGGCCTTTACTAAAGACATTTTCACATGTTAGACTCTTAGAAACCAACTATTACATGACTCAATAGGCACGCTAGCCTGGCCTGCAGGGGTCTAACAGGGTGAAGCTCCTAATCCTTCTCCAGTGTGTGAAAGTGAAGTCGCTCAGTCGTGTCCAACCCTTAGTGACCTCACGGACTGCAGCCTACCAGGCTCCTCCATCCATGGAATTTTCTAGGCAAGAGTACTGGAGTGGCTTGCCATTGCCTTCTCCGAATTCTATGATACTTTCAGCAAAACTTTATTGAGAGAGCAGAACCCCAGACTGACACTGCCTGTGAAAAGAGCTATTGTGGGTGACAGTGACTGCCCATTGTACACTGAACTTCTGTTATCACCTGCCAGTTAACGTGCATATTAATTTTTACGTATGAACAGAAATAGAATATTTTTATGTTTGAAGACAAACTGGATTCTATATTTTGAAGTGTCCAAACAGTTATTTGATTTATTCAGTATAAGATCTGGGGCCTGTAAGCAGAAATTTATTCCTCACAGCGTTATTTAACTACTCAAGGAAAGTAATTATGTTTTCATGGTTTCTAAATTAGCTTGGGAAAATTATCTGGAACTTTCTCAAGGGAGAATCATTTTATTATGTCAACAAAATTTTATGAGTTAGGTAAAACGGAATTAAATAACTTACCCCCATAATTCCCCTGAAGGCAAAACTTATTAACTAGAATAATCTAATACATGGTTGTTTTTTGTAACATGTTGGAACTCTTTCCAAGTCCCAGTTTTCAGCAGGATTCTTGTGTTTCACTGATGCTGTGGAAATAACCAAGTCACTGCCCTCAATGAGCTTATATTTTAGTAGTGAAGATAAACCTTGAAAATTTATTTAGACAGTTAATTATGTTATAATAATCATGCTTTGTTGTATCTCCACACTTAGGATGTGTGTGTGCTCAGTCGCTTCAGTCGTGTCTGTCCCTTTGCGACCCTATGGACTGTAGCCCACCAGACTCATCTGTCCATGGGATTCTCTAGGCAAGAATACTGGAGTGGGTTGCCATGCCCTTCTCCAGGGGATCTCCCAGATCCAGGGATCGAACCCAAATCTTGTGCATCTCCCATATTACAGATGTGTTCTTTACCCACTGTGCCACCTTGGAAGCCTACATTGAGGATATATCTTCCCAAACAGTCTCTAAAAGGGCAGATATGAATACCCTGCAGCTTAGAATCAGGTTAGTGGGTAGGAAACACCATTGTCCCTTTGAATTCTTTCCTTTCAACCATGACATCATCCTCCTGAGTGAAGTCACTTTTTTGTATCCACCCTGAACTTTAATATTGGTGTCAGACTTGCTTTCTTCACTTCCAGGGCCCACCATTGTCCTGATGGCTTCAGGATCATTGAGGGAAGCCCCTTGGTAGTTCCTTCATCTCTTCATCTATAAAAATCACCTTCCATATTTTACCCATCTGCAAAAATCACTTACCTTGTTTTAATCTGCTGCTCGTAAACACATTTTGTAATATCTCACAAGTGTTCTGACTTTACATGTAAGCATCTCACTTTCTGACCATAACATAAATTCATTTCTTTCTACGTGATTAATTTTACAAGGTCATCCATCAGCCTCATGGGGAGCACTTGTCCATCAAACCATCTGTCTTTTGCTAATTCATCAACTTGCTTATTGTATCAAAATTTTATTTCTTTGTAATCTTTTTATCACATTTTCTATTTCCATATACTCCTGTATTCCTTTTTTTTTTTTCTGTCTACTTTTTATGGGCTTAAGATCAAGCAAATTCTATTTTCAATAGAACCATGCTCCATGGTAGATCAGGATCAGTAGAAATTCTCAGTCACCAACTTCAAATGGGCCCACAGTGCTCCTGGATATCCTATCGCATTTTTCGTTTCAGTTCCCTTTCTCCTCTCCATTCTGCTCCATTTGATTCTCTCAAAACTCCAACCATTCCTCCTGCCCTCCTATTCTCTTACACACCCCTTGTAGCTGTGAAAACCTAGACCATGCAATAGAAACTCCCCTATCTACCGATTCTACGGATTTACTCATATTGTTTTTCATCCTTTCATTCTTTCCTCATGTTATAAATAAAGTAGAGTGCCTCCTCTGACTTGGAATTTCGGTCCTGTGCTATCCTATCTCTTACTAACAGTTGTCATTTCTCTCATGTACAGTCAGACTTACCCTCTCAAGTTGAATTATCCTCATCAACTTATAAATAGCTAAGTGTTTTCTGCCCTAAAAATGATAATAAAAAGTTGAGCACTTCCCTTGACCCCACATCTTCTTCCATCCTTGGTTAGATTTCTCCAGCAATTCAGGGAAACTACCTGTAAGAGAATTATAGACATCTCTACTCCCCTGCTCTGTTCGTCATTGTCCAGTAGGTTTCCATTGTCCCATTTCTGTTACTTCATACAGATGATTCTTCCTTTGATCACTCTTCATCTCAAAATTACCTGTAAGAAGTGGTTTTGTTCCAGGTTTCAGTTCAGTTCAGTTCAGTCGCTCAGTCGTGTCCGACTCTCCGCGACCCCATGAATCACAGCACGCCAGGCCTCCCTGTCCATCACCAACTCCCGGAGTTCACTCAAACTCATGTCCACAGAGTCGGTGATGCCATCCAGCCATCTCATTCTCCGTCGTCCCCTTCTCCTCCCGCCCCCAACCTTTCCCAGCATCAGAGTCTTTTCCAGTGAGTCAACTCGTCGCATGAGGTGGCCAAAGTATTGGAGTTTCAGCTTTAGCATCAGTCCTTCCAATGAATACCCAGGATTGATCTCCTTTAGAATGGACTGGTTGGATCTCCTTGCGTTCCAAGGGACTCTCAAGAGTCTTCTCCAGCACCACAGTTCAAAAGCAATTCAAATTCTTCGGCGATCAGCTTTCTTTACAGTCCAACTCTCACATCCGTATATTACCACAGGAAAAACCATAGCCTTGACTAGACGTTTTATTCCAGGTTTATTGAGATATAATTGATATGTAATATTATGTAAGTTTAAGATGTACAGTGTTTTGATTTGATATAAGGATACATTGCAGAGTGATTGCCACTACAGTATTAGCTAACACCAGCATGTCACATAATTTCCATTTCTTTTTTGTGGTGGGAACATTTAAGATATACTCTCTTAGCAACTTTCAAATATGTTGAATATACAGTAGCATTAAATATAATCATCTTGCTATACCTTACCTGCCTCTTGTATGCAGGTCAAGAAGCAACAATTAGAACCAGACATGGAACAATGGACTGGTTCAAAATTGGGAAAGGAGTACGTCAAGGCTGTATATTGTCACCCTGGTTATTTAACTTAAATGAAGAGTACATCATGTGAAATGCTAGGCTGGATGAAACACAAGCTAGAATCAAGACTGTTGGGGGAAATATCAATAACCTCAGATATGCAGATGACACCACCCTTATGGCAGAAAGCGAAGAGGAACTAAAGATCCTCTTGATGAACGTGAAAGAGGAGTGTGAAAAAGCTGGCTTAAAACTCAACATTCAGAAAACTAAGATCATGGCATCTGGTCCCATCACTTCATGGGAAATAGATGGGGAAACAGTGGAAACAGTGGCTGACTTTATTTTCTTGGGCTCCAAAATCACTGCAGATGGTGACTGCAACCATGAAATTAAAAGTTGTTTGTTCCTTGGAAGAAAAACTATGACCAACTTAAATAGCATATTAATAAGCAGTGCCATTACTTTGCCAACAAATGCCCATATAGTCAAGGCTATGGTTTTACCAGTAGTCATGTATGGATGTGAGAGTTGGACCATAAAGAAGACTGAGTGCCAAAGAATTGTTTTTGAACTATGGTGTTGGAGAAGACTCTTGAGAGTCCCTTGGACTGCAAGGAGATCAAGCCAGTCCATCCTAAAGGAGATCAGTCCTGAATATTCATTGGAAGGATTAATGCTTAAGCTGAAACTCCAATACTTTGGCCACCTGATGTGAAGAGCCGACTCATTAGAAAAGACCCTGATGATGGGAACCACTGAAGGCAGTAAAGAAGGGGATGACAGAGGATGAGATGGTTGTATGGCATGATTGACTCCATAGACAATGGTTTGAGCAAGCTCCGGGAGATGGTGAAGGACAGGGAAGCCTGGTGTGCTGCAGTCCATGGGGTTGCAAAGAGTCAGACATGACTGAACGACTGAACAGCAACCATTCTATACATTAGATCCTCAGAGTTTATTCATCTTGTAAGTGAATATTTATGTTCTCTGGTAAAGTATCATTTATATGTGGAATCCTGAAAAAAGAAAGAAACAGAGACTCGAATGGTGGACATCAGAGTCCTGTGTTTGGGTGAAATGGGAACATGTTGGTCGTAGTGTATAAGCTTCTAGTTACAAAATATAAATGAAGGTATTTTTAATCTCTCTCTTAGTGTTTGATCAGCATTTGGTCCTGACTTCTCCCCTCAAATATTGTCTTATTGGCTTTTGTGATACCATTTCCCTTTTATATTTCTATGCATTTTATTTTTTCCCTAATTTCCTCTTTCATTTTTATAGGCTTATCTTCCTTTTTCCTATCAGGGTGAAATATATGGCAAAAATGGAGAAGGTAGCCTGGAATGAATGGATCCTTGAGAATCCAGTGCTTAGGCTTCACATGAGAGAAAGAGAAGTCAATTATATTTAATGATGTTAACATACTTTTGTTCATTTATTTCATACATTGTGTGTATTTATATGTTGTGTTTATTGCTCAGTTGTGTCCAGCTCTTTGCGACCCCATGGACTGTAGTCTGCCAGGCCCCTCTGTCCATGGAATTCTCTTGGCCAGAGTACTGAAGTGGGTTGCCGTGCCCTTCTCCAGGTTATCTTCCCAACCCAGGGATCCAACCCAGGTCTCCCGCATTGCAGGCAGATTCTTCCGTTTGAGCCACTGTCTATATATAATTTATTATTGTTGTTATTCAGCTAGCATTTGTGAATGTCTGTTATGTGCCAGATACTATGAATAAGCTTTGTGGACATAAAGTTGAGTCAAGCACAGCTTCTGGCTTTGAGGCCTCACATTGTCATCAGAGATCTAGATGTATATGGTTTACTAGCATTGATATGGATAGACCTGAAGCCTTGGTCATCTTGACTAAAATGACTATTTTATTCATTATCCAAATTTGGACAGGGACATATAGAAATCACTATTTCTTTAGGTTTTGATTTTTGTACATTTATTCTTTGAAGGCAAGTGGGTAATTTACTTTAAACTTTACATTAACTATAATGAATGTTTAAAAATCCAAATCACAGAAAACATATTTGAGAAGTTTTATGGGAATACAATACTAGTTTATACTAAGGGTTTTTTTTTTCTCCCAAATACATGACAGGGAGTTGAGTTTTTTGAAAAGAGAGGAGAGAATGACAAGAAATTTCATTTTAGTACATGTGTCCTTTACAGATGTTTTTGCCCATCATGGCAGTGGTGCCTCTTAACCTAGAACACTGACCCTGTCCCAGAAGCTGTTGCTAAATGGTTCAGGTGTGTTAGCTCATTTAATCCTCCTTTAACCCAGAGGTGGATTGTCACAGTTTTGTTTTGAAGGAAAAGAAACATAGGTTTAGATTGTATATAAGTTGACGTTACACAGTAACTTTACATATATGTTTCCATAAGGTAAAGTTAATACTTAAAGAATATGAACTAAATATATATCTGACTTTGGAGTCTACACTTTATAAAAAATTGGAGTGTAACTGCTTTTCAGTGTTGTGTTGGTTTCTGCTGTAAAATGAACTGGATCAGCTATATGTACACATATATCCTCTCCCTCTTACCTCCCCCTCTCCCATCCCACCCTCTTGGTAATCACAGAGCACCAAGCAGAGCTCCCTGTGCTATACAGTAGGTTTCCTCTAACAATCTGTTTTATACATGATAGTGTATTATGTCAAACCCAGTCTCCCCATTCATTGCACCGTCTCCTTGCCCCTGTGTCCACATGTCTGTTCTCTACATCTGCATTTCTATTCCTGTCACATGGAAACAACCTAAATGTCCATCAACAGATCAATGGATGAAGAAGATGTGCTACATGTATATAACAGAATATTACTCAGCCATTAAAATCAGTGAAACTGGGTCATTTATAGAGATGTGGATGGACCTGGAGTCTATCAAAGAGGGTGAAGTAAGTCAGAAAGAAAGTGAAAGTGTTAGTCACTCAGTTGTGTCCAATTCTTGCAATTGTATGGACTGTAGCCCACCAGGCTCCTCTGACTATAGGATTCTAGAGGCAAGAATACTGGAGTGGGTTGCCATTCCCTTCTCCAGGAGATCTTCCCAACCCAGGGATCAAGCCTGGGTCTCCCGCATCGCAGGCAGATACTTTAGTGTCTGAGTCACCTGGGAAGCCCAAGTCAGAAAGAGAAGATTAAAGATCATATATTAACGCACATATGTGGTATCTAGAAAAATGGTACAGTTTAACACTGTGATATATTGAAAGAAAATTAAGTTCAATTTCGGGTTAGATTTCTCGAATCCATAATACCTTGTCTTACATGGCATTTCGTGTATCATTCATTCATTTTATATATATCGTTTAATAATTTCACATAAACCATTCAGTATTCCAGTTGAGATATTTCAAGTCTTGAAAGATGATGCTGTGAAAGTGTTGCACTCAATATGCCAGCAGATTTGGAAAACTCAGCAGTGGCCACAGGACTGGAAGAGGTCAGTCTTCATTCCAATCCCAAAGAAAGGCAATGCCAAAGAATGCTCAAACTACCGGACAATTGCACTCATCTCACACGCTAGTAAAGTCATGCTCAAAATTCTCCAAGCCAGGCTTCAGCAGTATGTAAACCGTGAACTCCCAGATGTTCAAGCAGGTTTTAGAAAAGGCAGAGGCACCAGAGATCAAATTGCCAACATCTGCTGGATCATGGAGAAAGCAAGAGAGTTCCAGAAAAACATCTATTTCTGCTTCATTGACTATGCCAAAGCCTTTGACCGTGTCGATCACAATAAACTGTGGAACATTCTGAAAGAGATGGGAATCCCAGACCACCTGACCTGCCTCTTGAGAAACCTGTATGCAGGTCAGGAAGCAACTGTTAGAACTGGACATGGAACAACAGACTGGTTCCAAATAGGAAAAGGTGTACGTCAAGGTTGTATATTGTCACCTTGCTTATTTAACTTATATGCAGAGTACATCATGAGGAACGCTGGGCTGGAAGAAGCACAAGCTGGAATCAAGATTGCTGGGAGAAATATCAATAACCTCAGATATGCAGATGACACTACCCTTATGGCAGAAAGTGAAGAGGAACTCAAAAGCCTCTTGATGAAAGTGAAAGAGGAGAGTGAAAAGGTTGGCTTGAAGCTCAACATTCAGAAAACAAAGATCATGGCATCTGGTCCCATCACTTCATGGGAAATAGATGGAAAAACAGTGGAAACAGTGTCAGACTTTGCTTTTTGGACTCCAAAATCACTGCAGATGCTGATTGCAGCCATGAAATTAAAAGACGCTTGCTCCTTGGAAGGAAAGTTATGACCAACCTTGATAGTATATTAAAAAGCAGAGACATTACTTTGCCAACCAAGGTCCATCTAGTCAAGGCAATGGTTTTTCCCGTGGTCATGTATGGATGTGAGAGTTGGACTGTGAAGAAGGTTGATCGCCGAAGAATCGATGCTTTTGAACTGTGGTGTTGGAGAAGACTCTTGAGAGTCCCTTATACTGCAAGGAGATCCAACCAGTCCATTCTAAAGGAGATCAATCCTGGATGTTCATTGGAGGGACTGATACTAAAGCTGAAACTGCAATACTTTGGCCACCTCATGCGACGAGTTGACTCACTGGAAAAGACTCTAATGCTGGGAAGGGTTGGGGGCGGGAGGAGAAGGGGACGACGGAGAATGAGATGGCTGGATGGCGTCACCGATTCTGTGGACATGGGTTTGAGTGTACTCTGGGAGTTGGTGATGGACAGGGGGGCCTGGCGTGCTGTGATTCGTGTGATCGCGGGGAGTCGGACACGACTGAGCGACTGAACTGAACTGATTCACAAGAAACTTCGATATGGACAAGGCCAGTGTTGTCGATCTGAGGCTGTGAAGACACAGTTAAATAAATTGCATGGGTTCCATGTGATAGCAGGCCAACAGCTAGAGCCCAAGCTCCTTATTTGGAGTTCAGCTTCCCCTTATATGCAGTCTTTCTTCTGCATTAATTGTTTGCCAAAGGATAGTGTCATTCTTGTTCTTTCACCTTCTCCCCTCCTTTAATTACACTTTACTTCACTTCTTCACTTATTTAGTTAATAATCCAAGAATGTTGCTAGTGTAGCAAAATTTTGATTAGAATCATCCCCTTCAGTATTTCAGGTAATGGAATGCAGTGGAAATAGCATGAAAAGCGGAGCCCTTCCCTTCTTTTCTCAGCTTGGCCTCTTGGGTGGGTTCAAGTTGACATAGGGTATGGCTTCCCTTGCTCTCTTCTCCTGAGAAGCCCTCATTGACTACTTGACACCAAGCATTAGCTCTGACCTGAACATTAGCCCGAGCAAGTTTTGCGTAATTAAGCTATTGAGATTGGTTTTCCCTGAGTGGACAGGAGAGCCTTACAAGGTAAGGGCTCTGCTGAAGTGATAAAGCTGATTAGATCCTTAGCAATAAAGGAATCTGATCTTAGAAATTTCCTCTTGGTCTCATTAATGAGGCAGAGACAACATTTAGCAGGGGAAATGAGGTCACTGAAAAGAGAAACATTGTTTTTTCTTTACTAAAGAACCAATTTTTTCACTCCATTTTAAATCAAGGCCTAAATTTATTGTCCAGAATAAAGCCCAATTTAAACAAATAAGAAACTTTTCCTCAGGGATGTAGTTTACGTGTTTAAACTTATCACCTACATGAAGCAAAGGAAGTGAAACAATTCAAGAAAGTAAAATTAAAGATAAGCCTAGAGTTGGAATAATTTAATTAATGCTGATTGTAACAAAACTGAAATAATGAACTGATTATTTAGCTGCATAGTCTATTAATAACAGTGTATTTTTTTTCCAAAAATAATTTTCTCATTTTTTCTTTCTGTGCCTTCCCTCCTTCCCTTTCCATGAACTACCATTCAACCATTGAAGCAAATAAAGCTTGTTTTCCTGGGATACACTTATACAAATGTCATTTATTAACAATGTTTATCATCTTACCTTTTCATTTATATAGTACTTTTACAGATGCTACTATTTAAGCTTCATGGAACTTTATACTGAAAGCTGTGTTATCTCCAAATGAGACTTGGCTCTAAAAGGTTATGTGATTTGCTCAGTGATTTGTATATGGAAAAGTGGGTGTCAAAAACAAAAATTTCTTATCCCTGAGAATGTGACCTGTACCACAGTTGCTTCAAATTATACTTTATTTAAAGTTTCTGATTCTCTCTTCTGTTTCTTGCTAAGTCTTTGTTCCAATATTTAGAAAATGACATAGCAGTTGTATCAAAAACTTCTCAGGAAGTTCAAATTGTGTATGCACACACTCACACCTGCACTCACATATATTTCTGCCTTTTTAGAAGATTAGCCCTTCTTTCATCATGAAGCAATTGTCTTCCCACAGAAATCTCTTTTACTTCACAACTTCAGCTTATTCCAAGGAAATTAATAGTCATACAGTGCAGACTTGTTGTAGAAGAGAATTAGTGTAGGAGCCAGTTTATGGTGGGAGTGATTGAAGAGGGGGTGAATCATCCATGCAGCCTGCTGGGTCCCACTGTCACTGGCTTTGGGGTGGATATTGGTATGGTATGAGAAGGGAACAGGTGTCATGCTCATGATACTGCTATTTAGTCAGTATAATACCTAATTAGTTTGCTATTTAAAATGACACTTTAAAAATTTAACATATTAGACTTTTAAAGGAAATTTAAAGCTTATTTAAAGGAATGTTCTACTGCGTTTGTCTCTCTAACTTGAGAGGAAACATAGTGAAGTTGGTAGATTAGAACCTGGAGGTTGGCTTGGGGTCATTCTTGGCTCTAAGACTTGTTAATTGTTAGACTTTGATGCAGCCGCTTAACTTTTCTTTAAACTGAGGATAAAAGTAATATCTGCCTCGTGTGATTCTAATTAAGATATAATATTTGTGTGTGTGCAGCAGAGAGAGAGATAAAGAGAGAAGAAGGAAACACAAGTAGATATGAGCATGAATGAACATGCTCGGTTAGAACAGTCTCTTGAGTATACTAAGTTCTCAATAAAAATTCCCCTCCACTTCAGTAATACTATCTGTGTCAAACATTACCAGAAGACTCTTAATGGCTAACTTTAATTGATTCTTTTTTAGTTTTCCTTGAGCTGTCTCCTGTGTTTCTTGCTTTTTGCCATGACCTGTGCTTGCATGCTAAGTCTCTTCAGTCTTGTCCGACTCTTTGTGGCACTATTGACTGTAGCCAGCCAGCCTCCTCTGTTCATGAGGTTCTCCAGGCAAGAATACTGGGGTGGGTTGCATGCCCTTCTCCTGGGAATCTTTCCTATTCAGGGATCAAACCCACATCTCTTAAGTCTCTTGCAGTGCAGAAGGATTCTTTCCCACTAGCGCCACCTGGGAAGCCTACATCTGTTTTATACAGACTCAAATTTCTAGTTTATTGTTCTCTTTTTGTGCTGTTACTGCAAGCTTCCATGTTTTCACTTTCTCCCATAGAGGTCCTAAGTCTGTCCTAGAACCAGAGCCTGATTCCAGAATTGGCAAATATTCCCATGAGAAATGAGAATCCTGGGATCACATTGGAGAGACCCTGTACTTCAAAATTTGTGCCCCTTTAGATGCCGTTGTCTAAGGCAATGGCAAGCCACTCCAGTACTCTTGCCTGGCAAGTCCAATGGATGGAGGAGCCTGGTGGGCTGCAGTCCATGGGGTTGCTAGGGGTCAGACACAACTGAGCGACTTCACTTTCACTTTTCACTTTCACACATTGGAGAAGGAAATGGCAACCCACTCCAGTGTTCTTGCCTGGAGAATCCCAGGGACGGGGGAGCCTGGTGGGCTTCCGTCTATGGGATCACACAGAGTCGGACACGACTGAAGTGACTTAGCAGCAGCAGCAGCAGCAGCATGCAGATATCTGATGTTTTAAAATTATAGTTATTATAATTTATTTGGCCTTTTTTAATCCTTTTGGTAGGAGTGTTGACCTGCCTGAAACCTCCTGATCCTTCTATTCCTTCCTCGACCGTTAGGTCTGAACTGTATTTTGCTGACCTTACTTGCTGGCTGTTGTCTTGCCTTCCATTTCAGTAGTTTACTCCTCTTTATCTTCCTGTGCCATATTACTCACCTTTAACTTTCAAATCTGTAGCTTACTCACTGCCATGATGATGACTTTCAAATCTATAGCTTTATTCTAAACCTATTTCTTCACTCTAAGATATATCTGTTTAGTTATCTCCTAAGCATTTACCCCATATGTATTTTAGGCTTAGCGAATCTATTATGTCTGAAATGTACTTAGTTATCTTCTTCCTCAAATCTGTACCTTTTTCTGCATCACATGTTCTAGCTAGGGATCCTGATGATGTTGGGATATGGGGTAGGCTGCTCCAATTATGCCTTAATGATATACTGATTATTTTTAATTGAAGTTACTTAGCAATGGCCAATGCAAGAGGGCTACTCTGACCGTCCTTTCCATCTCCCTGAAAGCAGAAAGTAAGTCTCTCATGTGAAAGTTGTACCCCCTGTCTCTGGGGGTAGAAAGACACCCTTAACACCAGAGGTAGAGAGTTTGAAGCTGAAAATCCTGTGTGAACAAACATGTTACTTCTCTAATTTACTGCCCCAGGTCCAAACTCTGTTTCAGTTCTTCACTAATTGAGCACAAAGTTTCATTGCCCTATCACTTCCACACCAATTTATTGTTTCTTTGTCTAGAAAGCATAAAAGCTCCCTGCTTTGGCCATTTCTTAGGTGCCATTTCTATGAGGTCTCCCTGTACACGATTAAAATTTGATCTTTTTCTCTTGTTAATTGGTCTTGTGCCAATTTTATTATTAGTCCAGACACAACAGCTCAAGAAGGTTAGAGAGGAAATTTTCCTCCTTCCTGTCAATAGACAATGTAGTGCAGTACAGTCCCTAGGGACCCAAGCCAGAAATCAGAATTGTCCTATTATTTCTCTCCAACTAATGAATAAATAGTTTCTATTTTTAAATAGAAACTTAGCATTATTTCTTTATCTTTCCTTTTTCATCTCATCTTTCTATTTTCACAGCTACTAGAATCTTTTGGTTTCTAGTCTTTCTTTGGGGCCATCCTTCACCTTTGAAGCAAATATATTTCTAGTAGACCAATTTGATTGTATTTTATTCCTGTTTTAAACATCAATTTCCAATGTGTTTCCTAAAATATTTTGCAGAATACTTCTATGATGACCCATGTGTCTCCGTAAATAAAGGAGCTCATCATAAAATAAAATGTTGAAACATGGCATGCTAAATCTATTTTCTCTTGAAAAGTAACAGCACACGTTAGTAAGGTTAAGGGAAGGTCTGTTAGTTCTGTTGTTGACTATAACAAAATTCTATAACATGAGCTTATATTTGAACACTGATTTTAAAAAATACATTTATTAAAATGTTTATTAATACATACATATATATATTTTTAAATTGATTAACCATTTACAGGATATACTCCTAGTCTTCACTCCCGTGTTATTCAAAGTCTTCCATGCCTAATTCTCAGATTTCATCTCTTCTGTCTTGAGTTTTAGTAGCCATACAGATTACATTCATTTGGTTTCTGTTTTATGTGGTTGCTTTTACCTGGCATAAAATCTATCTAATGACCTCTTTGAAAATTCAGCTACTGTATTTAAAAGCTTAGATCAGTTGATGTCTTTGCTGGTTAGCATACTGCTTCAAGTTGATGCTCAATATATGTGAAATAAATTAAAAGAAAGGAAAAAGTCAGTAAGGGAAAATTTATGGATAATGGATTTTTTATATCTGCGTATATATTGCCCATTCAGTAAATCAATGATATTTGCGTAAAAAATGTATTGAGAGCTGCTGACCTCAATAGTTTAATTGCTCTTAAAAATATTTTGTTTTTCTGTACATGTTTTAAGAAATTACTCACATTATAAGGCACCATTTTAATTTTTATAGGACAAAAATTAAATTTTCATTTTCTTAAATGTGTTACAGCTATTCTTCCTTCACTGTGAAAATTCCTGAAAAACGATTGTAGCAAATGTTTTCTGTTTCCTCTTGACAGGTAATATTTGAAGCTGAAGTCTCAGGAGGGAGAAGTGGTTATATTGCCATTGATGACATCCAAGTCCTGAGTTATCCTTGTGGTAGGTTGTGATTAAGACTTGTATTTTTCTACCTCCTTTCAACACTTGTCTTATATTGGCAGTGACTGTTGATTGTTTATCACTTGGTCATTGCTGTCTCTTTTATTGTTGTTATTCCTAGTTTTCTGTTCAGTTTAAAAAGATCACTGAGGTATTTCTAGAGTTTTTGAATCAAATGTTTTTCAGACTTGTGCACATGTTGAAAGATTCTTTTAATTGTTCAATTAATGTTCAAAAGAAAACCACAGTCTCAAAATAGTATCACTCATGCTAAAATTCCATGATACCGAACCTAAATTTATACCTGATCTAATTGTAGTTTCAAACTCTTCCAAAAACTTAATTGACTTGTTTTGATTTTACGGTCAAGCACCAGTAAGAAAATCTGTCCTGTGATCCTTCTCTATACCCCAGAGGAAGAAGAGGTGATCTGAATCATAAAACTCTTGCTGTTCCTTTTCTTCTTCAAAGAGGAAAAATAAATAATAATTTCTTTTCTTTTTGTTAATAACTCCCTTGTCCCACCCTTCTTGTAAAAACTTTCCATTTGTATAACCCCTTGGATCTGTCTTCCAATTGATAGATGGAATGTTGCCTCATTCATGAATCTCCTAACAAAGCTGATTAGATCTTCAATTTATTTAGTTGACGTTATTTTTGACAGAAGAAAATAAAAATCAAGGGACTCACTCCATCTTTTGACTTTATTAAATTGCCTAGGAAAGCGAAGAATAACAAGTCATAGTTCAGTGAAAAGAAAAAGAAGCTTTATTAACTTATGTGATCTAAGTTGAAACTTGGAGTGAAATGAAGAAAATGAATTAATTCATCTTATTCTTACTTTAGGACTAATTTTTTCAAGTCATAGTAAATATCTGGCTGATTCATAATAAACAACAAGACAATAGAAAGCATACAAAACAAGAAACTGAATTTATTTATACATCATTTGATATGTCCTTAGATGCGCATTAGTTGGTCTTCAGATGGGGTAACTAAATTCGTGTTTACATCACATACCCTGAAAGACAGTTATTGCATGCATTCTGTAGACCCAGGTATAAAGCAGTTCATAGTTCAGCTGTATCTCCCAACAGCAGCATTTTTTAGGGCCTGTGAATTCTAGGTGATCTGTTCAGTAATCCTCCTGGTGGAAATTCTCTAATAATTTGTAAAAAGTGTGCACAAAGGCTGCCATGCCAGAGGCCAGGGCTCATACTCCTGCTAACTGGTTGTCAAACCCTGGTGTGCATCAGTATTGACAGCAGGATGTGGCAAAAATCATAGGTTGCTTGGCCCCTCCTCTGGTTTTCATCGTTCTCAGGAGATACTAATGCTGCTGGTCTTTTGTTCCCAAGACATGAACACTGTTCTCGCTTGTGTTCTAGTGCAAGCATTCCTTTTTTGAAGCACCTACTGAGATGAGGCCCTAGGGAAAGATGAAGCAGGCAAGAGTCAAATGATTGTGGTGTATCCTAAGAAATACCTGTAGTCAAATACATCTGATGTAATCTAAGATAAAGGGGAACAAAATTATCTCACTCAAGGTTCAAGTTGGCTTACTAAACTCTTTCAGTCCATTCATATATGAGAACCATGTTTCCATCTGTTGTTCATATACATGTCTTTTGAAAGAAGATATTAAAGAAAGACTTTCACGAGTTAACCAAATTTTAAAAAAATGTTTAAATTGAGCGCAACAGTCATTTCATTGTGATATGGTCCTCCATGCTCTGTCTTTACTCACTGAGGATTAGCTTTTCCTGTTTTTAGTTCCTTTCAGTTGAAAACATACATAGCTTCGGCATTAAAAGGTAATTATAAGAGAATGCTTATTTGACAGTCATATAACTCATGTGTATTTTGATTGCAGTCATTACTGTTTTGTTGGTCTAATATTTCTTTTGGGTAACTTTCTTTGGACTATAAAGCAATAGGAAGTGGATTTAACAGCAGTTAAATTAATACTCTGTTTGAGAGAAGGAAGAACAGCCCCTTGTTCTTTGAAGTACTAGAGGATTATGTAGTGGTTATTGAAATTTTTAGAAAAGGGAAAGAAAGTGCTAACCGCTTCAAGTGTGATTTAATAGTTCAGTGGCCATGTATATGTCCAATTTTGAGCTATCATTCTATGTTTTCACTATATCTTTCTATTATGCCGTGCTTTGTGCCTGTTTGATCTCTTTTGCTTGCTTTGATATGTAACTTTTATTGTCTCCTGTATGCAACATGCTGCCGGGGTCCTCAAGCAGTAATTGTTGGGTGTTCACTCTATATAGAATTGCGCTATCAATTATGGAGCAATACGCAGTAGAGCTACTGAGATAAAGAGAACTGACAGTAAGAGATGCAACGCTGTCTTTCAGCACTGAGAAAACTTCCATATGACATTAGTCTTGGCCAAAGCTTTAAAAGTATTAACAACATTATTCTGTTGGGAAAAAATAACACGGCATGTTTTCCTCATGTGAAAGAAAATAATGTTTTCTTGCCTTCACAGATAAATCTCCTCATTTCCTCCGTCTGGGGGACGTAGAGGTCAATGCAGGGCAGAATGCTACTTTTCAGTGTATTGCTACAGGGAGAGATGCTGTGCATAACAAGTTATGGCTGCAGGTAAGGCCACATTGGCAGCTGAGCTAAAGAGTACACTTGCTTTAAAAAAAAAAATCACAAATTATTTTTCCTTGTATGTGTGTGGTGGGCACGGGAGGATGGAGTGTAGTGAGTATATGGGTGTGACAGGTTGTCTTTTCTGTAGGTTTAATTTAATTGGCTGCAGATTCATTTCAGATAGTTCTATTTTTTGGAATATGAATAACAGTGTATAATTAATAAGTGTTGGGGTTAGTTCCTTGTGAAATCTAATGATTAACTAATGTTATGTCTAAATTGTAAAAACAATTTTTCTAGATTCATTCAAAAATAGGAGAAAAAACCGAAAATTTAATATTTTGAAAGCGCAGCTTACAAGAGCATAGTCCTTAAGTAGGAACTGTTATACTCTGATAAATTTTTTCAAAAGTGTTTTAAGAAACCTTTGGGAATGTTTCTGGAAATGTGCATTGGAAGAGAGCCAACTAAATTATTTTCAGGATTTTTTTGTGTAGGGGTCAATCACAGACCTGAGGACAAGATGTTTGCCGTGCACATATTAAATTTGCAGTAAATGGTATGTAGTGAATTGCAGTTTAGCATACGTGTTGGGGAAATGTAAATGGTGCATATAAAGAACTTTAAAAGAATCTGTGAGAAAACAGTGACTAAGGAATGTGCCATGCCTACAGAGTTATCTGTCAATCCTGGGGCAGAGGTTGGTGGGAGGAGCCAGGAGCAGCTCTAAAGCCTTGAGGCTGAACTCACGACTGATGACTGTTGATCTAAATATTTGAAGCTAGAATGTAAGTAATATTCTCTGAGCACCTTTGTTATTGTTATTATCATTTAATTCTATTTGCATCAGAATGAGGACAGGGATTTAATTAGTTAGAATTTTAAATTCCTGAGAATGTCAGTAGAGACCAAAAAGGAAAATCATTAACTTACTTTCTTGAACATAGACATCAGGCTTTATTTTATGATACCTTTAGAGAGGTAACATTAGTGTTGAGGGTCATCATTATGTTAACATTAGTGTTGAGGGTTGCAGGAGGCTGGAGTAATGATTATAAGAAATGATTATTAAAATCATACCTAATATAATGCCTGGTGTTGTACTGGGTGTTATAGATGTGTTTTTTCATTCAATTCCCACATTCACTCTAATGTTAATAACAGATGTATTTCATATAAATCTAATTATCACTTTTGTCATTTGATATGTGGGTATTAGGATAGCATCCTGGATATGTGTAAAGGAAATAAAGTCCCTCCTTTTTTTTACCCTGTGGTTATGCTAATTTCCCCCACAGATATTGAAGTATAAGATAATTCTTCCTGTAGAGTGTACTATATAATGTGCAAACCTGTTTTATTATCTAAACATCAAATCACAATCCTTCTTACTTTCTCTCTCAGCCTAGTGTTAAGAATGTGTTTAGATATATTTTCTAATTATTTTTCTAATTGTTTTTCATTTAGTTAGGAACATTCTTGGCATTTGATTTTAATTGTGATCGGTATACTCTTGTCTTGGAGAACCAGAGACTCTGTAGTCTGTCCCTGGTTTTATGCTCCAGGATTTAATGTGACATTGAAATAAAAAGGGTTTCGCATACTTCAATACCAGTTACTTGTAGCAACAAAGACTTTCTGGCCCTCTTGGTCTGAGTGGGTTGCAGTAAAAATACTTCTCATTTATTATTTTTGAGATTGACTCATTTCATTATAGTTTTAATAAATTTTCTTCTTGTCCTTTTTCAAATAAAGATGAAAGATAAAAATACTCTGATTTCGATTCGACTTTCTCTTTTCTTTCCTTTCTCTTTACATTTTCCAAGGTGAATTTGTGTATTTCTTGCCTATTTTGACATTGCCCAGTTCTTCAGCAGTTTGCATACTTATTCATGAAAAAGCTTGTCTGCCTTTTTCAATAATAGACCAGTTAAATTACCTTAACTTATTCTCTCAAATCATTCTCTATATTTGAGATATATTGAAAATTATCAATTGCCTAGTTTAGGAATGTTTTCAAATAAACAAGATTGAACTGTAGAGATAAAGTTGTATCAATACATATCAATACATGTAATTGATATCCGTATCTGTATAGAGTAAGTGAATCAGAAAGTGGCCAATGATTCTTTTAAAAATGATCCATCTTTTGAAAGTAGTAGAAACATAATAAAGGAGGAAGAAACTTGATTCCACAGTGAATCTACAACCCAACACATAGAAACAGATGTCAAGTTATTTTTGCTTGGTGTAGAAAAACTTTCTAAAGGTCGGGCGGCCCAGTTCTTAATTCTAACTCTTGAATTCTTATAACCCAGTTAATCGTGTGTGCTTAGAGAATTCATTGAACTCTTCCAGGCCTCAGTTATCTGTAAAAGGAGATGTGGATAGAGATCAAAATCACTTCCAGCTATAGGATGAAAACCAGGTCTTTATATTATTTTTGATGGTCTGAAACATGGCCTTGATAATTTGTTTTTCTGTTGTTGTTTGAAGAAGCAATGTAAAATTTTTAAGTTATTAGTTTTGTATGGGGAAAACAGCAAAAGTGAAATTGAAGTCTCTCAGTTGTGTCCTACTCTTTGTAACCCCATGGATTGCAGCCTATGAGGCTCCTTTGTCCATGGAATTTTCCACGCAAGAGTACTGGAGTGGGTTGCCATTTCCCTCTCCATGGGGGAAAAAATCATGCTTTAAGTTAAATATCACTGTGAGAACAACTCCTGCTTAAAGTCTCTGCTGACTGCTATGAATGTCTGAAACGACTCAGAATGAAAGGCTTTTGCATTCTGTTGCAAAAATAATGGAATAATGGAGTAGCAGTAGTATACCTGTCATGGTCAGGTGTAAAAAGTCAGCCATCAACTTTTTGTGTCCTCCAAATCATCTATATTATGTCACACGTGTGCTTGCTCAGTTGCTCAGTTTGTCTGGCTCTTTGTGACCCCTAGACTGTAGCCTGCCAGGTCCTCTGTCCATGGAAATTTCCTGGCAAGAATACTGAAGTGGGTTGCCATCTCCTACTCCAAGGAATCTTCCCGACCCAGGATTGGATCCCATGTCTCTTGCATCTCTCACATTGGCAGGCAGATTCTTAGCACAGCCTCCACTGCACTGCCTAGAAAGCCCATACCATATATTGAGCTGCAATTGTTAAATGTTTGAATATGGGGTAAAAGAACAAAAACTAGAATAGCTTCCAATTTTCTACTTTAAATGAAAAATGATGCACTACAACTGCCATGAATACATGATCAGTTCAGTTCAGTTCTTGCTGTTCTTTGGAACTCTGCATTCAAATGGGTATATCTTTCCTTTTCTCCTTTGCCTTTCCCTTCTCTTCTTTTCATAGCTATTTGTAAGGGCTCCTCAGACAACAGTTTTGGTTTTTTTTCCATTTCTTTTTCATGGGGATCGTCTTGATCACTGCCTCCTGTCACGAACCTCTGTTCATATTTCTTCAGGCACTCTGTCAGATCTAAACCCTTGAATCTTATTTGTTACTTCCACTGTATAAATATGAGGGATTTGATTTAGGTCATACCCAAATGGTCTAGTGGTTTTCCCCACTTTCTTCAATTTAAGTCTGAATTTGGCAATAAGGAGTTCATGATCTGAGCCACAGTCAGCTCCTGGTCTTGTTTTTGATGACTGTATAGAGCTTCTCCATCTTTGGCTGCAAAGACTATAATCAGTCTGTTTTCAGTATTGACCATCTGGTGATGTCCATGTGTAGAGTCCTCTCTTGTGTTGTTGGAAGAGGTTGTTTGCTATGCCCAGTGTATTCTCTTGGCAAATCCCTATTAGCCTTTGCCCTCCTTCATTCTGTACTCCAAGGCCAAATTTGCCTGTTACTCCAGGTGTTTCTTGACTTCCTACTTTTGCAGTCCAGTCCCCTATATGAAAAGGACATCTTTTTTGGATGTTAGTTCTAGAAGGTTTTGTAGGTCTTCATATAACCATTCAACTTCAGCTTCTTCAGTCAGCATTATTGATCAGGGCATAGGCTTGGATTACTGTAATATTGAATGGTTTGCCTTGGAAACGAACAGAGATCATTCTGTTGTTTATGAGATTGCATCCAAATACTGCATTTTGGAATCTTTTGTTGACTATGATGGCTACTCCATTTCTTCTTAGGGATTCTTGCCCACAATAATAGATATAATGGTCATCTACTTTGCCAACCAAGGTCCGTCTAGTCAAGGCAATGGTTTTTCCCGTGGTCATGTATGGTTGTGAGAGTTGGACCGTGAAGAAGGCTGATCGCCGAAGAATCGATGCTTTTGAACTGTGGTGTTGGAGAAGACTCTTGAGAATCCCTTATACTGCAAGGAGATCCAACCAGTCCATTCTAAAGGAGATCAATCCTGGATGTTCATTGGAGGGACTGATGCTAAAGCTGAAACTGCAATACTTTGGCCACCTCATGCGACGAGTTGACTCACTGGAAAAGACTCTGATGCTGGGAAAGGTTGGGGGCGGGAGGAGAAGGGGACGACGGAGAATGAGATGGCTGGATGGCATCACCGACTCTGTGGACATGAGTTTGAGTGTACTCCGGGAGTTGGTGATGGACAGGGAGGCCTGGCGTGCTGTGATTCATGGGGTCGCGGAGAGTCGGACACGACTGAGCGACTGAACTGAACTGAACTGAAGTTCACCCATTCCAGTCCATTTTAGTTTGCTGATTCCTAAAGTGTTGATGTTCACTTCTGCCATCTCCTGTTTGACCTCTTCCAGTTTACCTTTATTCATGGACCTAACATTTCAGGTTCCTATGCAGTATTACTCTTTACAGCATTGAACTTTACTTCCATCACCAGTCACATCCGCAACTGGGTGTTGTTTTTGCTTTGGCTCAATCTCTTCGTTCTTTCTGGAGTTATTTCTCCACTGATATACAGTAGCATATTAGGCACCTACTGACCTGGGGAGTTCATCTTTCAGTGTCCTATCTTTTTGCTTTTCCATGCTGTTCATGAGGTTCTTATGACAAGAATACTGAAGTGGTTTGCCATACCCTTCTCCAGTGGAGCATGTTTTGTCAGTACTCTCCACCATGAACCATCCATCTTGGGTGGCCCTACGTGGTATGGCTCATAGTTTCATTGAGTTAGACAAGGCTGTGGTCCATGTTACCAGATTGGTTGTGCCTTTCAAGAACTCCAAATCTGATTTTGAGTTCAGAAGGCCAACGTAACTCTATGGGGAAGTCAAGCGACGATTTACAAACACTCCTCGTTTCTCTTTCCTCTTTCCATTGCAGTCAAAGAGAACTCTGACCCTGGTGGTGCTGGGAGGTGATAGCATTGATACAATATTTAAGGTAGTTTTATGTATACAAGGACTTCCCTGGTGGCTCAGACTGTAAAGTGTCTGCCTACAATGCAGGAGGCCCAGGTTCAGTACCTGGGTCAGGAAGATCTCCTAGAGAAGGAAATAGCAACCCACTCCAGTATTCTTGCCTGGAAAATCCTATGGACAGAGGAGCCTGGAAGGCTACCGTCCATGGGGTCCCAAAGAGTTGGACACAACTGAGTGACTTCATTTTCTTTACTTCCCTGGTGGCTCAGACGGTAAAGCATCTGCCTTCAATGCGGGAGACCCAGGTTCAATCCCTGGGTCAAGAAGATATCCTGGAGAAGGAAATGGCAACCTACTCCAGTATTCTTGCCTGGAACATTCCATGAACGGAGGAGCCTGGTAGGCTACAGTCCATGGGGTCGCAAAGAGTCGGACACGACTGAGTGATTTCACTTTCACTTTCACTCATTTATACAAATACTTTTAGAGAATAACTTCTCTCCATTTTTTAATCCCGTATATCTTATATTTTATTTTGATTTTAAAAATTATCTTTAGTTTACAATTGCTATTTCAGTCATTTTATTGTTTAAAATGACATACCAATTAGGTGAAAAATGGAGCACAAAAAAGCAAATGCAATGAGTTACCTGAGATAATCTGGGATAATCCATAAGGCATATCATAGTGGTTTTGCTGTGTCTTTAATGAGGTTCTTTCCTCCACGGTCTCAGCTATAAAATTAGTCTTAGAAGTAGGTCATTCACTCCAGCAATTTAGAAAACAATGACAAGATATATAAGCCAAATTAACCTCCTTGTACATGCTGACTGAACTACTGATGCATGAAACAATATGGATGAATGTTTTTAAAAGTCCAGTGAGTGTCAGCAAGCTATAAATCTGCTGAAATCATGAGGATTTATGGAACATCATTTTAAAAAGTATGTTATGCAGTTCATTGATGTTAGATAAGGGAATTAGGATAACATCTTTAGTTGCTCCTAGAGAACTTTTCAAATTTCTTTTCTTTCGTAAAGCTCAGTGAAGTTGCTTTCATTCTAAATATGAACACCACTTTCTTTACAGCTTATAACTTGCAATTTTTCCCATATGAATAGCTGTTTTTAATGTGTGCAACAAGTGTTATAACTATGAGTATTTTGTGTTCCTGAGAAACCCCAAGAGGTAAAGAATTTGTGGATCGTCACTAAAGGCTTATGGTAAAATCCAGATTATGAGAAACAAGATCACAAGTGAAATTTTAATGTACAATAAAATAAAATAAAATAATAAAAATGGATGGTTATATTCCTGAGAGACATCAGATATTTTTTTCACAGGAAAGATACAAAAATAAGTTATATATTTTCATGGGTTAAGAATAATAGTCATGTCCTTTTATTTTATTGCAATCCAATAACATGGATAATAGATAAGGTGATGGCAGGAAAAAGTGAATATGTAAGGAAATAATAACATGACACAGCAGTTCCAAGTATTTACATAAGATAAATAAAAACACATGTTCACAAAAAGACTTGTGGAAGACCATGTGTAACAGCTTTATTCATTATATTACCAGTAATGTGAAGAACCCAAATGTTCATTAACTGGAGAAGGAATTAACAATTTGTGCTTCATTCATGCTGCTCATCAATAAGAGTGCACCACTGATATGTGCACCAGTATATATGAAGCTCAGCAACGTTATGTTTTCAGAAAGACAAGAGACACGCAGACTGAATGTTGTGTATGTCTTTATTTATATTAAGTTCCAGAATAGACAATGTTAATCTATCACGATAGAACAGTATTTGACTGTAGAGGGTGAGGATCAACTGGAAATGAGCAGGAAAACTTTTTGAGGTAATGTAAGGGGAGGAGAAGGGGACGACAGAAAATGAGATGGCTGGATGGCATCACCGACTCGATGGACATGAGTTTGAGTAGACTCCGGGAGTTGGTGATAGACAGGGAGGCCTGGTGTGCTGTGATTCATGGGGTTGCAAAGAGTCGGACATGACCCCGTGACTGTACTGAGCTGAACTGAAGTGTCGTATAGTTTTGTTGGGATTTTGTGTCCATGGGTACATATACACTTGTCAAAACTTAAGGTTTAACCAGTTCACTTTATGTAGTTCACCTTCATAAACCGTGAATGAGGAAAAAGTGAGTATATGAAACATTTTATCTAATAACCAGATCAATGGCAGTACTAATCAAGCTGTAGATGGCAATAGCCTACAAACCTAACCTGCATTTGTGTCCATTTTGTCCTTTTGAAACCATTTGTTTAGGCTTAAATGTAAGTTTTAATCGTCACAGTAAACGAAAGTATAGACTAAAGCATGTTCTGAGTCTTCTGTTATCAGAACATATAACATTCAAGGATGTGAAAGAGTTGAAACAGGGGTTGGACTGTAACTTATAAATTAGTATTCTCTCTTGAAAGTCCAGTGTAAATGGACACCTACATGGCAAATCAAATAGAGCCCATTGCTGGAACATCTGTCAGGCCATATGCTTTGGCCTCAGGTTCAGTGTAGAAACTAAAATGCTAATGACTCCATCCATCATTACAGAGCTTGGTGGGCATGCATCGTTTGGTTGGACAGAAAAATTCACCAGCAAAGTTACTGAAAGCAGGGAATTGTGTGGGAAGATTTGGTGGCACCATTTGTTGTGGTGAACTGAAATGGGGCTGTTTAACATGTGACTGGTAATCCTTTGCAGACTGCCATGAAAGCAGTGGCAATTGGGCCAATCTGTCAGTAATCTCTCGAGGTGCTGGCAGTGTGCCTTCTGAGTGGGTCTGCCAAAACAGGAAAGCCAGCCATCTCTTTGCCCGTGGTGAGGCTCGGCACTGCTAATGTAGTGTGATACAGCTAGTTTCTCAGCCAAAGGAAATGTCATTCCTTCTGCAGCAATGGATAATTTAAGCAATAGATTGAGAGTAGAATTAGTACAATGAGATGCAAATTGCTTTAAAAAACAACCAGCGAGAGGCTGACCTTTTGCAGTACCAACTGTTGTCAGCTGAGGTTCATTGAAGATGGTTGCTGTGAAACTTCTGGCCACATAGTGTTTTATCTGTCCAGGCAAATGTAGTCTTGTTCCTATGTGACATGTGAACATCGTTACATAGCACTGGAAATCAGAAGCTATTAATGATTTAAAAAAATGAATAATTTGAAAATAAAGATATTTTATCTGGTGAAATATATCAGTATGATGTTTCAGATGCCAACTGGTTGTTGCTTACAAAGCTCTTCTTGATGCTGCCATGCTATAATATTTTCTTATAGTATAAATATATGTCTATTTATTCTGTAATATGAAGTGCCTGGGTTCCTGTATCATGCTTAATTTACACATGGAATTTTACTATCCCTGAAACTTTCTTTTTGAGAAAAAGAAACTGGTAATTTTTCATTTGTCATAATAAGTGGAAAATCTTGGAAGAAATTAATCTATTCCTAGAAACATACGGTTTATAGTGGGCAATTAATTGAGAAGGAATTTGAAAGGACTATTTCAAAGCCAAACGGATTAAATATTTAACATGTGATTAATTCACATTGGGTACCATGGGGATAGGGGGAGAAAGGAATGAAATATGGTGAAATTGTACTAATGTCTGGATTTGGTGACAGTTCTGACATTATCTTGGGGAAGGTGCTAACATTTTCTAGATTATTGGCCCTGTGGCTGACACATATCTGAAATATTAGAATAACAAAAAGCAGTAT
Source organism: Moschus berezovskii (assembly GCF_049115385.1). NCBI lineage: Eukaryota > Metazoa > Chordata > Mammalia > Artiodactyla > Moschidae > Moschus > Moschus berezovskii. Next base: position 73,392,524 of record NC_142469.1, on the reverse strand, counting down.
ATAATTACCAGAACCATTAATAAAGTCAGAGAAATTATGTCAGAATTGCTAAAGGTACATTGTTATCTTGAGACTTTTGGGAGACTGGATACAGTTCTTCAAATAGTAGAATATTGGGGACACAGAAGAGGCATTTAATTTGTTTTTTTATAGATACTAAAGTACAATAATAACCAGTGGTTTCAAGCTATTTGGTGAGAGATATAAACTGATTATAAGGAAGACCTTTGTAATTGCAGGGCTGTTGAAACCTAGAATGAGCTACTCTAGGAGGTAGTAAAATTAACAATTAGTGAAAGTAGCCAAGCATAATCTGGATAAGCATTTGCTAGAGATGTCGAGGACATTTGAAAGCAGGAGCCTGAGTACTTTTTTAAGATCCTTTCAGCCCTGAGTGATACTGATATAACTGAGTAAGAGATCATATGGAATTTAAGTCCTGTGCTATTTCAGAGTTTAGAGAGCACTGCAAAGATTGGAGTAAGTTTAATGAAATCATTAAGGAAGATTGAGTCTTTAAAGGTCAAATGCAGGAGATTCAGTTTCAATCCCTATGTTGGGAAGATCCCCTGGAGGGGGAAATGGCAACCCATTCTAGTCTTGTTGCCTGGAAAATCCCATGGACAGAGGAGCCTGGCGGGTTACAGTCAATGGGATTGGAAACAGGACTGAGCAACTGAGCATACACACACTGAAAGACATATAGGACATGGATAAGCAAGGATTAAGTGGGCATGCTCATCACTGCAGTTTAGTGTGTGTGTGTGTGTGTATTGGGTGGAAACATGAAGAGATGAATCTTCTTACAGTGGAAGGTTCACAATGGGAAGTAGAGGTATATGTAGTTTATGGAAGAGATGGGACGAGGCCATGTTGGGGACAAAAGCAAGAAAGAAACTACTGCTGGCAGTACAGACATCATGTAGTGAGAGCCTCGGATTGGACTGTGCCATTGAATTTTGAAAAAAATGTGAGGAGGGAAGGAGAGGGACCAATGAAAGAAGACTGTTGAGTTTGGATCAGGTTGACACCAGGTGAAAGAATTTGGGAGGATGTGAGTGAAATAATAAAGACAGATTACTAGAATATTATAGAGTAATAAAGGTTTTTAAATTGGCTTAAGCATTTATTTTTGACAGTCTGTGAATTTGTTTTCTCATTTTCTGTCTGGGAATTAATTTGCCTGTTCGACCCAATTGTTTACTCGTTTCCCCTTCTACCTTGATAATTGCATGTGCATTTTCCTAAATAGATGTGAAAAATGGGAAAACGTTTTCATTCCTTTTCACTCTTTCTAGCCTTAAAAAGTTTACCAAGACAGTTTGAAGTTTGTAGCCAAATTAAATCTCTGGGTGTTCCTGATTTTACTTAGGAGAGTTCATCTATGAAAAGGCTGTTGGTGCTATCCACCTTGCCTTCTGTATGCTGTGGCTCACAGAGCAGGACTAGCATCAGAGAAGAGTATCAGACATGCCTATTGTACTTTCCTGAGTCCTTGTAGACTGGTAGATGATCACTAGTCTGCTGCTTAATTCTAATTTTCTCTGTTTATCCTATTTAATTATTGAAGTGAAGTGTTAGTCACAGTCATGTCTGACTCTTTGCAACCCCATGGACTGTTGCCCGCTAGGCTCCTCTGTCCATGGAATTCTCCAGGCAAGAATACTGGAGTGGGTTGCCATTTCCTTCTCCAGTTTGATTTACAGTTAATTCTGCTCCACTTAAAAGACCACGTTCTATTTGGTAGCTAATAGCTATGACTCTTGTCAGTCCTGCTTTTCCTCAGGACATTGGTTTATTTGAGTTCATGGCGTTATATCTTCCTTCTTGGCTTCATGTAAAGAATTATAATCATTGGTCTTGAAGTAAAATCACTGACCAAGTATCATGGATTATAATGTTTCTCTTTTACCCGTTCCATTTTGGATGTGTATGTATGTAACAAAGACCATCAGAAAGCGTAATCATATTTAATTTTTAGAATTGCTGAATATTCCTGAGGTCATTTTGGTTGGCTTTGTGTGGCTTTCTACCATAAAAAATTCAATGCCTGAAAGATATAATACCTTCTTTTCTTTCTTTGATTATTCATAAACTCTGAGTTTGTTGTCTACAGATTACATAATTGACTATAAAAAATAATGGAATAATGTGTGGAATATTGTTTGTCTTCTTTATCTATTCCTGGGACATATCTGTAATATCTTGGCAGTGTAGAAGCTCAAGGATTTCTTCTTATCAATATCTATAAATAACAATTGACTACTTTTTCTGTACAAGAGTAACACACTCTCCTACTGTTTGCAGATCTGCCCTTTCAGTGTGTTTTTCAGGTGTGTCATGTCAAGCACTTTACAACTTTTAACTGAGCTCCTGTGACCAATGTTACAATATGGGGACTCTGGCAGTGGGCTGGGTTTCTTCTTAATGAAAAGCAGTCTGATTTAACTATCTAATATTTATAAAATTATTTTATTTTAGAATAAAACATAGAGAAAACCTCACAAAAAGTAAAAAACTATGACTCAATGAATTTTTATGATACCCACCACACAGATCATGAAAAAGACTATCAGCCATCCTAGAGGCTCTTTTCAAGTTCTCCATCTCAGACACAACTGAGTCATCTCCCTACCCCTATAAATAATAATTATCATGACTTTTAGCCTTTGCTTTTCTTATGATTTTTGTCATATATATACATATATATGAAATATATATATATACTCTCGTTAGACACTATAGATTAGTCTTGTCTATTTTAAAAAATATATCTTTTAAAGTCCTGTTAATCTCTGCGTTTTCCCTCTGTCCCTTTTTTCCCTCACAATTTATCTGTTGAGGAACCCAGGCCATTTGACTTGTAGTTTTCACACAGTCTGCATTTTACTGATTGCATACAAATGTCCTCTTCAGTTCATGTTCCTTTGAATTTCCTGAAAATTGGCAGCCAGATCTAGATTCAGGTTTGATCCTCTGGCAATGCTAGAGGTGGTGCATAGTGTGATTACCAGAGGCACAAAACGTCTCATTTCTTTTTTTTTAATTTAATCCTGATACCAATTGGTGCTTAATGCCTATATTCATTCCTGGAGGTTGTCAGTTGTGATATTCTGATTTATTATTTCTTTTGTATTTTGCTTAATTAATGAAAACATGCTTCTCATCATCTACTATTTGACTATACAGTTACACAGTTCATTTAAAGAAAGGGATGGTAGCTTCTCAACTCTTTCTTTAATTATTGGTTTTCAGTATAATTGGTTGGTTCCTATCATCATCAAAAGATGACAGATTCTTCCTCTTTTTTATTTTTATTATCATGAACTCGTGGATTTATACATATTCAATGGACTTCAATTCACTGCAATTACTACTGTTTTTTAAACTCAAATCGTCCCACTTTTTGCTGGTGGTTGACTCCTGAGTCCTTTTGATATGCCTTCAGTAGTCTTTGATAGCTTTCTTATATTGTTGCAAGGAATTGGTTTATGTGATTGTGGAACCTGGGTAGGCAAGTTAAAGTCTGTAAGTCAAGCATTTGGAGAGGGCAGACTGGACTATTCAGCCACAGACTAAAGTTGCTATTCGCGGGTGGAATTTCTTCTATTTCAGAAGGCCTCTAATCTACTCTTAAGTAAGATTATCTAGGATATTCTCCCTTACCTAATGTTGGTTGGTTATGGACTTTAATCACATCTACAAAATACCTTAGTAGAGACACCTAGTTAGTTAGTGTTTTGATTGACTAACTTGGGACTGTAGCCTTGTCAGGTTGACACATTAAAAGAGCATCATGATTATCAAATATATTATTCACTTAGATATTGTTTTATCTTCATAATATTGCTATTATTAGAATTTGCAGTTAGAACTTTTACATAGTTATCTCACCTAATATTCTCAGTATCTCTGTTGAATAAACCTTTACAAGTTGAAGTCCCCATTTTTAGATGAAAAGACAGAGACTTACAAAATAATGAGAAATTGTGAAGCTAATAAATAGTCATTTCAAGACTAGACCATAGGTGTCATCTCCCATAGTTCTATTTATTCATGACCTCTTTGTGTGGTTCCTCATATTTATCACCTTCTCCCAACATTGCAAAGATGCCTTTGCTTCTTAGCTTAAAATTCATTTTCGTGTTTAATAACTGACTTTATTTTTTGTTAAGTTTGGCTAATGATCCTGATTCTAGTAGTTTGCTACCCCCAGCACATTTTTACCCTGCTTTTTGTCAGAATTACAACATTTGCATCCTCTTTTCCTGTGTCAGATATCATTTACCTTTTTCAGTCCTTTCATTGCCATATAGTAAATGGGTGGTGAACTTCATATTGTAATTTTAGTGTAATTTCTCCTAAAGGAACATTATTTCCTTATTGTTTAATCTATTGAAGTCAGTATGATTTGTAATGGATATAAATGAGTGATTTTCCCAAAACAGTAATGTTTCTAATTTTTTAAATTTATAAATGTCTAAATCTTTGTTTGCCATGATACTCTTTCCTGTTTCTAAAATTCTTCAATTTAATTGTTCAATAATAATGATGATGATGATAGCTTTATCTCTGTGATACCTATGAGAAAGAAAAAAAAATTCATATGGCAGACAAGTCCCAGGAAGGAACCCTCATGTCCTTGGCTGGATTGTTATATGATTCACGGATTCACATCAACCTTAATTTTAGTGGGCAAATTTAAACAGATTATTTTTGTAAAGAGAACCAGTACTGACAAATTACATGCAGTCCCCTGAATATTATTCTATAGGAGTTTAAATGAAAAACATAGAAAAACAATCTCTTGCCCTTTTGCCAGCTCTTAAGAGAATGGAGGAGACACATATCATTATGAAAGGCAGTGAAAAAGAAAGCGATAAATGTAATTTAATTTTTCTTCATGTCAGTAGAGTGAAATAATCTCTGCAAGTGTTCTAAGTACCACAGTATTTAATTTAAAATTAAATCGGATTAATTTTATTCCTCAAGTTTTGAAAAGAGAGACTGAAATAAACTATTCCATATTTTAACCATAGCATATTAACCTTTAGGATTTCAAGCTGAAAGTAACAGAGAACCAAATGTGTTATATCGTTAACAGGAAATCCAGACATAGAGGGGGCTATAAGAACTGTTGACATCATTTCATTTTTAAATTTTTAAAATTTTTCTCAATAGAGTAAAGTGAGGATTTATTAAATGGTAGTACATCCTCAGGGTGGTGAGAGTGGGCAGACTTGGGTGAGAAGCTGCTGACACCATTTTAGATACATGGTCAAGAGCCTGATTCCATGTTTCTCCTTAATGTGACGTCCTCATCATTTTATTCATGACATTGAGAAAAAGAAGAGGGCCCACTGTGCTTTCTCTAGAAGTGAGGCAATCTTTCTGGAAATAATATGGCTTATTCCTATTATTGGCCAGGATTACACCCATTTTTAGACCTGTCAGCTGTTCATGGGACTTGGACTCCATGTTGTTTTTGACCAGTTGTCTCAACCTGAAATGTCTTAATTCATAACCTATGGATTTTGTAAAAATACAGAATTTGATTCAGTAGATCTAAAGTGATCTCTCTGAACTTTGCATTTGTAATAATCTAACTGGTGATCCTAATGCTAATGCAATAATAAATACTGGGAAAAAACCAATATTGCCACTACTTTATGCCAGGAACTGAACTTGACAAATAAATACTGCAGGCTCCATGCACGATGAAGCTTCAGTTCAGTTCAGTCGCTCAGTCGTGTCCGACTCTTTGTGACCCCATGAATCACAGCACGCCAGGCCTCCCTGTCCATCACCAACTCCCGGAGTTCACTCAAACTCATGTCCATTGAGTCGGTGATGCCATCCAGCCATCTCATTCTCTGTCATCCCCTTCTCCCCCCGCCCCCAATCCTTCCCAGCATCAGAGTCTTTTCCAGTGAGTCAACTTGTCGCATGAGGTGGCCAGAGTATTGGAGTTTCAGCTTTAGCATCAGTCCTTCCAGTGAACACCCAGGATTGATCTCCTCTAGAATGGACTGGTTGGATCTCCTTGCAGTCCAAGGGACTCTCAAGCGTCTTCCCCAGCACCACAGTTCAAAAGCATCAGTTCTTCGGCAATCAGCTTTCTTCACAGTCCAACTCTCACATCTATACATGACCACGGGGAAAACCATAGCCTTGACTAGATGGACCTTGGTTGGCAAAGTAATGTCTCTGCTTTTAATATACTATCAAGGTTGGTCATAACTTTCCTTCCAAGGAGCAAGCGTCTTTTAATTTCATGGCTGCAATCAGCATCTGCAGTGATTTTGGAGCCCAAAAAACCAAAGTCTGACACTGTTTCCACTGTTTTTCCATCTATTTCCCATGAAGTGATGGGACCAGATGCCATGATCTTTGTTTTCTGAATGTTGAGCTTCAAGCCAAGCTTTTCATCTCCTCTTTCACTTTCATCAAGAGGCTTTTTAGTTCCTCTTCACTTTCTGCCATAAGGGTGGTGTCATCTGCATATCTGAGGTTATTGATATTTCTCCTGGCAATCTTGATTCCAGCTTCTGCTTCTTCCAGCCCAGCGTTCCTCACGATGTACTCAGCATATAAGTTAAATAAGCAAGGTGACAATATACAGCCTTGACGTACTCCTTTTCATATTTGGAACCAGTCTTTTGTTCCATGTACAGTTCTGACTGTAGCTTCCTGACCTGTGTACAGGTTTCTCAAGAGGCAGGTCAGGTGGTCTGGTATTCCCATCTGTTTCAGAATTTTCCACAGTTGATTGTGATCCACACAGTCAAAGGCTTTGGCATAGTCAATGAAGCAGAAATAGATGTTTTTCTGGAACTCTCTTGCTTTCTCCATGATCCAGCAAATGTTGGCGATTTGATCTCTGGTTCCTCTGCCTTTTCTAAAACCTTCTTGAACATCTGGGAGTTCACAGTTCACATATTGCTGAAGTCTGGCTTGGAGAATTTTGAGCATGACTTTACTAGCGTGTGAGATGAGTGCAATTGTGCGGTTGTTTGAGCATTCTTTGGCATTGCCTTTCTTTGGGATTGGAATGAAGACTGACCTTTTACAGTCCTGTGGCCACTGCTGAGTTTTCCAAATTTGCTATCATATTGAGTGCAGCACTTTCACAGCATCATCTTTCAAGATTTGAAATAGCTCAACTGGAATTCCATCACTTCCACTAGCTTTGTTCATAGTGATGGTTTCTAAGGCCCACTTGACTTCACATTCCAGGATGTCTGGCTCTAGGTCAGTGATCACGTTATCATGATTATCTTGGTCATAAAGATCTTTTTTGTACAGTTCTTCTGTGTATTCTTGTCACCTCTTCTTAATATCTTCTGCTTCTGTTAGGTCCATACTATTTCTGTCCTTTATCGAGCCCATCTTTGCATGAAATGTTCCCTTGGAATCTCTAATTTTCTTGAAGAGATCTCTAGTTTTTCCTATTCTGTTGTTTTCCTCTATTTCTTTGCATTGATCGCTGAGGAAGACTTTCTTATCTCTCCTTGCTATTCTTTGGAACTCTGCATTTAAATGCTTATATCTTTCCTTTTCTCCTTTGCTTTTTGCTTCTCCTCTTTCAACAGCTATTTGTAAGGCCTCCTCAGACAGCCATTTTGCTTTTTTGCATTTCATTTCCATGGGGATGGTCTTGGTCCCTGTCTCCTGTACAATGTCACGAACCTCCGTCCATCAGAGTTCATCAGGCACTCTATCTATCAGATCTAGTCCCTTAAATCTATTTCTCACTTCCACTGTATAATCATCAGGGATTTGATTGAGGTCATATCTGAATGGTCTAGTGGTTTTCCCTACTTTCTTCAATTTCAGTCTGAATTTGGCAATAAGGAGTTCATGATCTGAGCCACAGTCAGCTCCTGGTCTTGTTTTTGCTAACTGTATAGAGCTTCTCCATCTTTGGCTGCAAAGAATATAATCAATCTGATTTTGGTGTTGACCATCTGGTGATGTCCATGTGTAGAGTCTCCTCTTGTGTTGGAAGAGGGTGTTTGCTATGACCAGGGCATTCTCTTGGCAAAACTGTATTAGCCTTTGCCCTGCTTCATTCTGTGCTCCAAGGCCAAATTTGCCCGTTACTCCTGGTGTTTCTCGTTTAATTAGTGGAGTGATAATAGTCAGCAATTCCAGTGACTTGCCTAGAGTTACTTGGCAAGTGATGAGTCTCAGAAACCTATCCTAGAGACAAAATAAATAAGAAAGCGTGACAAGGATCTGGGGTTGGGGCAGAGACAAGGAATGAAGAAAGCAAAGTTCTCGGTTATAACCCTTGGATCATATAATTTTGTGGTTCTTAGTATTTCCCAGATTTGGGGATTTTGCAATGGGAAAATCACATAAAAATCTCCAAGGAGAGTAAAGAGCCTGGAACTGAAGAATGTAAGGCAGAAAACTATACGTGAACACCGCTACATAGAAATAAAATTACCATTACTTCTTATCTGTCTTTCATAGGCCTGCCTACTCTGCTAAATTGATACCTTGTAGGCAGGCAAAGATCTATTATTTTGGATTATAAAATAAAAAGTGATCATTATTTTTGATTTCTGAAATGTACATGTCATAAACTGCCACTTTTAACTTTAATGCATTACTTGAGGTAAATAAAATGCATTACTTGAAGCAAATAAAGTAAATAAAGCAATGTCTAGTGTAGTAGACTACATTTTCTCATTGATATGATGCATTGATAAGACTCAACAACAAATAATCAACTCATTTGACTGGAGCTGTGATACAAATGAAGTAAAAACAGCTCTGGTTTATTTTAGAGGAAATATTACTAAATTTTGTGATTTTAAACCTAGTTTTGAGTTTTAATCCTACTACTAACAGGCTGTGTATCACATTTCTAATCTTTCTGGATTTTGATTTTATAATCTATAAATGGAAATGACTATCACAGAAAATTTGACATAGAGAACAGTGATAGAATCAGGATAATAGCTAATATAACATGAGGCACATGGAGGGACTTATTAAATGATTTTTGTTGAAAAATCTGAAATTATGACTATAATTATTTAATTGCTATTTTGATAGATTATTAGCACCTAAATGTACTATACTCATTAATTATATCAACAATGTATATCCTATACAAGCATATACATGTTATAACTTTATTAGTATAATAAAAAACATGTACAAACAAAATGCAATCAACTTAGTGATTTCCGGATGGGATCACCTTCAGTAGAGCACTCAGCATCTCTAGTTGTGGTTTAGCTCAGAAAGAACTTTGTATAAGTGATCTCTCGATGTCCTTGAGGTTCTATATTTCTGTAGCTTCCCTTTAGTATGCATTTTAAGTAATGATTATTGTATATTTTGCTATAATAGCTTATGAAAGCCTAAGGAAGTTTTACATGACTCTTATCTTAAATATAATGTATATGAATTTAGTACATTTTAACAAAGAACTTTATCCACAAATTAATAACATATTGCATAATATGATGCTGTGGAAGAAAAAATGCAAGATTTGAAACCCTACCTTCAGGATGATTTCAGTACACAAAGAGGTAAAAGGGCAGATATAGAATATTTTATAGAAGTGATTCAAGGTAGAAATGCTGGTTAAATTTTCATGATAATCTCTGAGTTTCTGAGGCCATATTTATGACAATTTCAGTGGGGATGGCAGGTAGAAGAGTATGTTTAAATTGATGAAATGTGAGCTTGTAGATGAGAGGACATTGTTTGACTTCATAGCTCATGTCATGGAGCTCGTCTAGGAATACGTAAGAGTTGTTGGTGTCCATTGTTGGGTAATTCAGATTTTTCATAAGAGCAAACGACTGATTCCAGCAGAAGTCAGTAGTGGTCTTGTAACTGTTGCAGATAAATAGAGTAGATCCTATAATGGCAGTACATACAAAATGGAAAGTTTTTAAAAATTTGGAATTCTTCCAGGCTAGTGAAAATTTCTGAAATCGCTGCTTATAAAGTAAATTAGGGTCAGAAAGTGAGGTCTCACTAACAGTGCAGAAGACTGAAGGACTAGGAGACAATCTCACCAGCAACTGTGATTCAGATTGAGAAAGCTATTTTAGCACAGGAACCAGGCAGTAGTGAAGGCTGTTGAGCATTGCTGAGGCCTAGGTGAATTTTGGGATCATGAGAATATTCACAGAACTATGGTGGAGAGGATAATTTGACCTAGTAGATAATTGACTGGAAATCATTTTACAAGCTGGGAATTCCAGAAGTTAAGAGGTTGTTTGAGTGGGATTGTGAAAGAGCAATCTGCAAGTGAGGAACTGGGATAGAGGGTAAAGTAGAAGACACTGTGCCTTCCTTTGGGAAAAGTTTGGAGGAAAGTGTTACTGTGAGATGAAAGCCAATGAAGATGGAAAGATGAAATAATCATTATACTTATAAACTCATCACAGAAGAAGATGGATTTTGAAATCCATCTTGAAAGACAGTGCTAAAAGATGTGAGTGTGTTTGTGCATGAGTAAGATAATTTAGAAGGCAAGGTAGGAAGTGGGAGTTGACTGGTCTTGCCAAAGGAAAAAATGAGATCTAGAAATGGTAGTAAGAAAGGTAGTGGAAGATGGAGAGCACCACTGGAGGTGTAAATTAGGGGAGATGAGGTGAGGGCCTGTAGCTGTATGAGTACTGAGTCATGGTCTGCTTTCTCGTTGAAAAATTAATATTAAATAATGTGATAACTGAAAAAATGCAGGTTGAGATTTGCATGCATAAAGTTTTTTTGTTTGTTATGTGATTTATAGGGAAAGAGAATTCAGGCTGCGTTTTATGAATTTATATTTTAGGGCTGGTGAGTATAAGCTGCTGTTACTCTTTGTGGGTTAGGAACAAAGAATTAACAAAACAATGAATGAAAAATGCCAGTGTCAAATTTGGGACCTTTTATCTGCAGGTATATATGCGTATAGAGACACATGCATATATATAAGATAATATGCATGTATATATCATTTCAGATGTAGAGAAGGGTGTTAAAGATAGAGTAGATTTTAACATTTTAAAACTTATTAAAGTAATTAATTCCTTTATTATTTACTTGTTTAAAAATGCAAAGTATTTCAAACATTCAAAAAATTTATAAAAAAAGCAAAATTGACCACTAACATGCCCACCACTCTAATTAATAGAAACTGACATTTTGCTTTTTTGTCTCTTAATTTTTCTAAGCAACTTTTTCCCTAAGATTTAAACATATATTTCAGAGGAATATAGGAGATGTTCTACATTTTTTACTAGGACTGTATTGGTTTTAGTTTGCTTAATTTAACTGCCATGTTGAATTTTACTGATTGGATAAATCTCAGTTCATTTATCCACTACTCAGGTATATTTTATGGGATCTTTCCCGTACTTAACTATTACAAATGATTCTAAGTTGAGCATTCTTGTACATATCTGTGATCACACATGAAAGGGTGATCCAAATGTAGAAATGGAACTATTGGGTTCTGTTTTATGCATCTTCAGCTTTACTAGATGGTAGCAAATAATTTTCTAACATGACTGTAACCATTTACACTTCCATAGGTAATTTTACTGTTCTGTTTTACAATATTTGATGAGATGATACATCAAATAATGTGAAAGGATACCAGGAATACTTAGCATTTTACCTACCAGAAGTGAGAATGAGGATCATGGCCATTTATCTTTCATAGTTGTGGCTTTTCTTTGCCCTTTGTGCTATCTTTGACATAAAGAATTTTAAAATTTAGGCTGAGGATCTCTTTTCATGGTTATTATACATACACATTTTCTCTCTTTATAGCTGTTCCATTTGTTGACAGGATTATTTGTCTTTTTCCTTATTGAACTGTAGAAGAATTTTACATAACCTGACTATTTATCTTTGATGGTTATTTTCATGACAAATATCTTATCATGGTTTGTGGCTTGCTTTTTTCACTTTATATATGATATCTTTCAATATATAGAAATTAGCAATTTTATTATAGCTGAATTTTTCAACTGCATTCTTTATGGGCTTGTGTGAGGCATCCTGATATTATAAATATGTTTTCCAATAGTTCATTTTGAAAGTTGACAGATATGCTTTTAGCTTTAAGTTCCTTTGATTACTTCTTTTAAATGGTATAAATTGGCTGTCATTAATGCCAAAGAGATAAAAGTTTGCAAAGAGCACAGATTTTGGCTTGACTGTAAATTATTCATTAGTATTTTATAGTCATCCTGTCATGATCGCATGCTATGCATTTAGAATACTGAGATGCATTGACCATGGTCTCAGTCTCCTGAGAGGGACAAACCTATTAAGCACATGCAGTGCAGTATAAGGGCTAAAAGAAGTCTTTACATATATAAAGCCTGGGAGAAGGGAGATGGCAGTGAATTATTTGCCAAGAAGCCATTATCTGTCCTGCTAATTCATATACTCTGGGCTAATAGAAATTTTATGGAAAACTGAGATTACTATTATAGTTTAGCACTACACCACTTAAGGGATACCAATATTAACTTACATCTTCTTTCTGATTGAAAGACAACAGTGAAGATTTGTGGGGCTACATGGATATTTTCCTCCTAATTTTAACAAATAATAAGTTATCACAGATGTTGTTTGCCAGGATGCTTTAAATTTCTGGAACTGTTAAAACCCTGTTTTATAAAAGATTGGTTTTTTTTTTTTTTTACAGAGACGAAATGGTGAAGATATACCTGTGGCTCAGACTAAGAACATCAATCACAGAAGATTTGCTGCTTCCTTTAGATTGCAAGAAGTGACAAAAACTGATCAGGATTTGTATCGCTGTGTAACTCAGTCAGAACGAGGTTCTGGTGTGTCCAATTTTGCTCAACTTATTGTAAGAGGTAAAGTAAAATTGCTTTCACTTCATGAAATTGCATGGCTTCATTAGAACAAAAACGACTTTTGTAGATGTTTGGATTGATTTTTAAATCTAGTGCTCTTTGTCTCAAATCACTGCAAAAACCATATCATTGTAAAAGTTCTGAAAATATCTTAAGGTCAAATTAAGACTGTTGTTATATATGTCATACAAGTTTTCAGTAAGTGAGATTTATCAAAAGGAATCTATTTAATACTCCAACAGGGTTAAACATATATAAAATACTTTATTTTGCCATCAATTTAAGGCTACCAGAGGAATTGGTGAGGGATTATGATACACTGGTACTTTTCTTAAGTGAATACTGGAAAAACAAGTACAAGTGCACAATGCATATTACATTCACTGTAAATTGACTGAGTCCCTATATAATTCACTCTTCTAGGCTGTGGAGAAGGAAATGGCAACCCACTCCAGTGTTCTTGCCTGGAGAATCTCAGGGACAGGGGAGCCTAGTGGGCTTCCGTCTATGGGGTCACACAGAGTCGGACACGACTGAAGTGACTTAGCAGCAGCAGCAGGCTGTGGAGATACAATGGTTAATAAAATACAAAGACCCTCCCCTATTTATGTAGGGCTTCCCTGGTGGCTGAGATGGTAAAGAGTCTGCCTGCAGTGTGGGAGACCCAGGTTTGATCCCTGGGTCAGGAAGATCTCCTGGAGAAGGAATGGCAACCCACTCCAGTATTCTTGCCTGGAAAATCGCATGGTTGGAGGAGCCTGGCAGGCTGTAGTCCATGCAAAGAGTTGGACACGACTGAGCAGCTTCACTTTCTTTTCCCTATGTAGCGGACACGACTGTAGCAACTTAGCAGCAGCAGCAGCAGCAGCAGCTTAACACTGAGGTGTAATAGGCACATCATGTATGAAATTGTAGTATCACATCATGGGATGTGTTATGAATAAAAATAAATACACAAAATGAGGGGGATTGATGGCTTAATTAAGATAATATGGAAGGCCTCTTTGTGAACATGAAAACTGAGCTGAATCCTTCAAAAATGAGGACGTCAGCCATGTGAAAATTTAGAGGAAAAACAACTTTTGATGAATAGACTATCATGCATCAATTGTTTATAATAACAAATGAAAATAATTATAAACCATATAAGTCTCTTCAAGGAGATGTTTGGCAGATTTTAACAAAGACATTTCATCTGGTCTGAGATTTGTCAGAGTTGTCAGGGAAGGCCTTTGTCATTGACTTTCTTGGAGATAGAACCTGAAAGTTGCTCAAATCTGAAAGTTGTAGGTTTGAGGGGCAGGGGTAAGAAAAAGAAGGATCAGCAAACAGAGAGCAAGGCAAGTGTCAGTGACTAGAGGCTAGAAGGAGAAAATGAGATAATCCACATTCAAGTTAATACATTTTATAATGCTTAACATCAAATGTCTTTTATGTGTATTATTTCATTGTTAGATTTACTTGATTTTAATACTTTAACCTTTAGTACTTTCAGAAGAAAATTGAAATTCAGACTATTTGATAATTGCCCAAGGCCACAAAGATCTAATAACTGGCTGAGCCAGAATTTAATTCCATGTTTCTTAACTCCTGGTGCTGGACTCATTCTTTTCCACCAAAGCTTTATCTCACATTAACATTATTAAATACTGCTATTAGCTGCTTGTAATGCTTTTGTCTTGAGAGATTCTGTAGCTCATTAAAAAAAAAAAGTTTATCTTTGTAAATTGAATAGAACTCTATTATAAATAAAACTTTGCTTATAGTTCCAGAGTCACCTTATAGCACATGCTTTAGTTCATGAAATCACAGCCCCAATTCATTGACTAACAAGAAAATATGGTAATATTTAACTCCAGTGTTTAGGTAAACAATTTAACATATATTCATATATGTTTGTATATTAATCTTTGGTGAGCCCTTTGCCTGCATCTTTCTCACCTGAGCCTGACGGTACCTTTGAAAAGCCTGAAGGTGTCCTTGGGTAGTCTTCAGAGTGATTAATATGCTATGGATACAAGAAGGTGATGTGCTCTTGAGTCATCGTGTTCGCTGTACCTTCACGGGGCTGTATGTGTATTCACGGCATGCAGCCACTGAAGGAGACAGTAGCTTTTAATAATGCAACTAGAGTGCTTTTGACTAACCTACTATTTTATGTGTGTGCATGTGTGCGTGCGCGCGTGTGTGCCTGTGTGTGCTCAATTGCTCAGTTGTGTCTGAGTCTTTGTGGTCCCAGGGACTCTAGCCCTCCAGGATCCTTTGCCCATGAAATTTTCCAGGCAGGAATACTGGACTGGGGTACAATTTCCTATTCCAGGGTATCATCCTGACCCATATATATATATGGATCGTCCAGACCCATATATATAGAGAGAGGCGTAAATATAGATCTATAGATATAAAAATATTTGAAGAAGTGGCCCATGATGTAGTCAACAGCTATAAAAGTCAGAGTGAAGCCTTTATATAGGTGCTCCCTTTAAACATAAATTTCCTTCTTTCAGATAGCCATTTAGTGCCTGTTTATTTTAAAAGAGATTTATTTTGGATTATTAGATTTCCCTTGTTTATCTGAATTGAAAAGTAGATTTTATCAGAGCTTGCTTTTCTTTGCTTAGAGAATCTATATCACGGCCACTCTCGGAGTGCTACTTGAGAAGTAACTAATTATTTCAATAACATTTATAAAAGGAAACTCTGAATTTCATAGAAAATCTTAGCTATATTTCTTTCCCCTTTTTTCCGTTTTTGTTTTTAATGACGTTCCTGCCATTTAACCTATATTTTGTTTTACATTTTATATTGTACTTGTTGGGTAAAGATATGATGGTGCTGTGAATGTACTATCCAGAAACTGTTTACATTTTAGAAATATATTTTGATAGTTTTGGCACTGTTCTTTTTCTTTTTTGTGTATTTTACTTTGATGTATATTTAACACTTACAGGTGATACTTTGCTTGGAGTTTGATTTAAAAACTAATATGAAACAATACATTCTCTTGTTTGTTCAATAACCACCAAATAAATATTGCTAACCACAAAATACACCCTTTGGGGTCAGCTCTCCTGGTGTTGAAATAGTGCTGAGAATTAACTATGGTGACAAGTCTTGTCGCTCATTGGCACTTTCAAAGCTGACATCCTGTTACATGGATACAAAAGATGGTAATTTTAAAGGAAATTTTTGGGGCAGTGATACAAATAGTCTTTAATAAGATCTGGCATAGAATTGCCTGTTGTCAAAGATGACCCAAGGGTAAGAGTTTATTAGTGCATTTTCTCCTAAACTGAAAGTGACAGGGCATGCTTAAGGCTTTTTGGTTGCTGTTTGTTACAAATGAAAATTTCACTGCGGAATTCTCATGTTGAAGAGTATTGATCTCTGTGTTCCCACAGCCAGAGGAAGAAAAAAAATGCTGAAATAGACTTTATCATGACTTCAGCTTTGCTTCCAGATCATTTTGAGTAATGATAACATTTTCGGTTTGTGGAAGCCAATCTTTATTGACAAAGAAGTTTTTACAGAGATGAAATGAAGAGCAGATGTTTTCCTCAGTGTTTCTACAAGATAGAAGTATAAAAAATGTGAAATACACATTGAAATGTGTTTATAAACTTCAGACGAAAAGCACCACCTGTAGTCTGTTATAGATTCTCATTCTTTTTAAAAAAAATTCAGTTGAAAGATAATTGCTTTACAATACTGTGTTGGTTTCTGCCATGTGGTACATATACACAATGGAATGCTCAGTTCAGTTCAGTTTGGTCGCTCAGTCGCATCTAACTCTTTGCGAACACGTGGACTGCAGCATGCCAGTCCTCCCTGTCCATCAGGAACTCCTGGAGCTTACTCAAACTCATGTCCATTGAGTCGGTGATGCGATCCAAATATCTCATCCTCTGTCGTCCCCTTCTCCTCCTATCTTCAATCTTTCCCAGCATCAGGGTCTTTTCTAATGAGTTAGCTCTTTGCATTAGGTGGCCAAAGTATTGGAGTTTCAGCTTTAGTATCAGTCCTTCCAGTGAATATTCAGGACTGATTTAGGATGGACTGGTTAGATCTCCTTGCAGTCCAAAGGGACTCTTGAGAGTCTTCTCCAACCCCACAGTTCAAAAACATCAGTTCTTTGGCACTCAGCTTTCTTTATAGCCCAATTCACACATCCCTACATGACTACTGGAAAAACCATAGCTTTGACTAGACAGACCTTTGTTGGCAAAATAATGTCTCTGCTTTTTAATATGCTGTCTAGGTTGGTCATAATGTTTCTTCCAAGGAGCAAGCATCTTTTAATATCATGGCTGCAGTCACCATCTGCAGTGATGTTGGAGCCCCCCAAAATAAAAGTCTCTCACTGTTTTCATTGTTTCCCCATCTATTTCCCATGAAGTGATGGGACTGGATGCCATGATCTTAGTTTTCTGAATGTTGACTTTTAAGTCAAGTTTTTCACTCTCCTCTTTCACTTTCATGAAGAGACTCTAGTTCTTCTTTGCCTTTTGCCATAAGGATGGTGTCATTTGCATATTTGAGGTTATTGATATTTCTCCTGGCATGTTGATTCCAGTTTGTGCTTCATCCAGCCTGGCATTTCACATAAAGTATTCTGCATATAAGTTATATAAGCAGGGTGACAATGTATAGCCTTGCCGTATTCTTTTTCCCAATTTGGAACTAGTCTGTTGTTCATGTCTAGTTCTAACTGTAGTTTCTTGACCTGCATACAGATTTCTCAGAGGACAGGTAAGGTGGTCTGGTATTCCCATCTCTTGAAGAATTTTCCACAGTTTGTGATGGGAAAGGCTTTGGCATAGTCAGTAAAGCAGAAGCAAGTGGAACTGTCTTGCTTTTTTGATGTTCCACGGGATGTTGGCAGTTTGATCTCTGGTTCCTCTGTCTTTCTAAATCCAGCTTTAACATCTGAAAGGTCACGGTTCAGGTACTGTTGAAGCCTGGCTTGGAGAATTTTGAGCATTACTTTGCTTGTGTGTGAGATGAGTGCAATTGTTTGGTAGTTTGAACATTCTTTGGCATTGCCTTTTTTTGGGATTGGAATGGAAACTGACCTTTTGCAGTCCTGTGGCCACTGGTGAGTTTTCCAAATTTACTGGCATGTTGAGTGCAACAGTTTCACAGCATCATCTTTTAGGATTTGAAATAACTCAACTGGAATTCCATTACCTCCAGTAGCTTTGTTCATTGAGATGCTTCCTAAGGCCTACTTGCCTTTGCATTCTAGGATGTCTGGCTCTAGGTGAGTGATCACACCATGGTGGTTATCTGGGTCATGAACATCTTTTTTGTATATTTCTTCTGTGTATTCTTGCCACCTTTTCTTAATATCTTCTGCTTCTGTTAGGTCCATGCCATTTCTGTCCTTTATTGAGCTCACCTTTGCATGAAATGTTCCCTTGTTATCTCTAATTTTCTTGAAGAGATCTCTAGTCTTTCCCATTCTATTGTTTCCCTCTATTTCTTTTCATTGATCAATGAGGAAGGCTTTCTTATCTCTCCTTGCTGTTTTTTGGAACTCTGCATTCAAATGGGTATATCTTTCCTTTTATCCTTGCCTTTAGCTTCTCTTCCTTTCTCAGCTATTTGTAAGGCCTCCTGAGACATAAAGGAGATTCTCATTCTTGATCTCCTTTCTTGTCCACCTGGCTGAATCAGAGATGCAACTAAATTTCTAGCGAACTGACCCACAATAAACTTTTATAAAATTCTGATTGCTACAACTGACACTTGATTTCTGTTCCCATTTGTTAACTATGCTTTTCTATTATTTCTATCTGTGAAATTCTTAATTACATTTTTGAAGTTCTTTAATGTGAAAGGCACAGTCTTTGTCTTTGTTTTTGCTTAGACAACATTTCAGTGGTGTGTAATAGCCATTATCAAAATTCTCTGGACATACATATTCAATTAATATTGTTATCTATTCCTAATGAATACCATTGACCTCTAGCTGTAAAATGAAGTGAATGTTAACACATGTACCAGTGGAGGTGGCCCTGTAAAACAAATTTCACTGTTAGAATCATAAGGGCTTTGGATTGTTGTTGGTATTTCCCTTTGCAGGACAATACAAATTAAGGATAAGTGTATTTGCTGACTTTTATAACTGAATGGTGCAGAGATAGGCTTTAGGGTTGGTTCATTTTAGTCATGAAAGATCCAGGTTCTTTCCAGTTCTTCACTCTGAAGTTCATAGTTTTGGCTAAGTCAGGGTCCCTTTGATGGTCATAGGATAGCTATATGGCTATACACTTCTTTGGTCTCATCCACATGGGGATAGAAAGGTTACGACCTCTCACACATATCAAAAATTGTGTGACTACATTTGGAGAGACAACTGGAATGGCCAGTAGAGGGCTTTTGTAAGTGGGACTGCAGAGCATATCATTCTTATTCAGAGGGAGTCTATTCACATACAAGAGGAACGGAGGATGTTTTTCGCAAAAGGTACAACTTTACCTTGAAGGACATGCAGAGTTTGGAACTTGGTAATGTGGGAGAAGGGCGTTATCGTAATAAGTCAGGTAACAATACAAAGTGGGACTTTGTGGGGAATGACACATTGTTAATGGAGTTGCTTGTAGGTATTGTGCAGCTTACCCACTACACCTGTGAAGGAAAGCTGTCCAAACTTGTTTGCATTTGAACCTTTCAGATTCTACCCTTATTGTAATCATATGTAGTTTATGTTCGATTAGAGTCTGTCTAGTCCGTCACTAAGAGTTGGACACGACTGAGCGACTTCACTTTCACTTTTCACTTTCAAGCATTGGAGAATTCAATGGCAACCCACTCTAGTGTTCTTGCCTGGAGAATCCCAGGGACGGGGAGCCTAGTGGGCTGTCTGTGGGGTTGCACAGAGTCAGACATGACTGAAGCAACTTAGCAGCAGCAGCAGTCCATCTTTGTTTGCTACAGCATTGGGCATCTTTTTTATACAGTTGATACTGTTCTAAAAATTCATAAATGAAATGTAGCTGAAGTCAGAGCAGTGGGGCTGACTCTTAAAGATATAAGGAATGAATGATGAACTACATCCCTCCCTTACCTGGGATTACTGGGAATAGGAAGATTACTGTGGAGGGAAGATTACTGGGATAGAGGAAAAGATGATGGCTCTTTGTTTTTTGTAGTATCTGAACCAGTTTTATATTAACTAGGAGGGTGACTTTTTGTTTAGCATGACTTTTTTCTCACTTGAAAAACATCTTGATTTAACTAACTTGTAGTCTTTTGGAGAAGGAAATGGCAACCCACTCCAGTGTTCTTGCCTGGAGAATCCCAGGGATAGGGGAGCCTGGTGGGCTGCCGTCTGTGGGGTCACACAGAGTCGGACATGACTGAAGTGACTTAGCAGCAGGAGCAGCAGCAGTCTTTTGTATATATCAGTGAAAAATCATACCTGACGCTCTCATTTTAGCATTTTTATAATAGAAACAAGAGAACACACATTCTAATACTCTTATTAGCTGATGGTTGAGAAGCCATGAAATTTCTAGCTTGTATCCTTTAGCATTCTCTTTAATACCACACACTATTGATTGTTAGCTAGTTTTCATTCAAGCTGATTCTTGAATTCATGTATAGATTATTTTTCTAACAGTGACTTAAAAATCCCTTTTCTTTGCTTCTGTTGTAAAAACTGGTCAACTTGACAGCAAATTTAGAGTTATCTTGGAGAATTCAATTTAAACATTTGTTTTACAAAATCTAAAGTACAGGAACACAAGTATAAATCACATACAAATTTCCCCCAACTGCCCCTACGTTAGGAAAATACCTACAGTCAGTCAAGGGATACCAAATGTGTCAAATTTGGAGGAGACCACAAATGTGGCTTATGTAAAAACGCTATATTTGTACCCTTGAGTATGACAAAAGGAACATTTGGAGTCTCCTCTCATCCATAGGAGCTGCTTGTAATTCAGGTGATTCCATACAATGTACAATATGTCTGGTACATTTTAAAATTCTAAATGAGCAAAAGGATACTGGTTGTCCTTTATTTCAGGTAGTATTTTATTACTGAAACACTGTTCTATCCACTATTGTGCTCCATTATTCCAAATAATTTTTCCTATTAATTTTCTTCTCCTTTGTGTTCCCTTATGCTGTTTGATGAAAGTGATAGAGTACAACACTTGTCTCACTAGAGCAGTGATTTTCATGCTGTTTATTTTTTTCTTTGCTTTAAAAATGAAAATGCAATGAGAGTTCTTTCTCAAAGAATTTCTGAGTGTATTTGCATAGGTGAATCACATGTAGATCTCTATCTAATGTTTAGCAGTTGAGGCACTGATCATGATATTTTTGGAATGTGTCTTTGAGGATTTTGCTTTTATTGGAACTTTCTTCTTAAGAATTTAAGAAGGATCAAAGAGGAAACAGAATGATCTGCATGCCAAATAATTCTTTCTGTTGAACTCTGTGCTTATTTGCTCAGTCCTGTCCGAGTCTTTGCAGTCCCATGGACTGTAGCCCACCAAACTCCTCTGTCCGTGGGGATTTTCTAGGCAAGAATGTTGGAGTGAGTTGTCATGCCCTTCTCCAGAGGATCTTCCCAACCCAGGGACTGAACCCAGGTCTCCTGCATCGCAGGCAGATTCTTTATCATCTGAGTCGTCAGGGAAGCCCCCTGTTGAAATCTAGGGAGTTTGATTTCAGAGCACTGATGAAAGTCTACACTTTTCTTCTGAGCCTCTCAATTCTATTTTCTTGGAGTTTGTGATAAATATTTCTTCTGAAGGATCTATGTCAACTTCCCAGATTTTGTAATTTATATTCCCCTCCCTGCTCATTCTTTTTCTTTCTCTTCAGTTCAGTTCAGTTCAGTTGCTCAGTCCTGTCCGACTCTTTGCGACCCCTCTTGGCCCAAACCAAAAAGGAGGCAATGAAGTCAATTTGTATCTTCATTGAAAAATCAACTAACAGCCTTTATTGAGTACTTAAAATGGTAAGGGGCTTCCCTCATAGCTGAATTGGTAAAGAATCCACCTGCAGTGCAGGGGACCCCGGTTCGATTCCTGGGTCAGAAAGATCCACAGGAGAAAGGATAGGCTACCCACTTCACTATTCTTGGGCTTCCCTTGTTGCTCAGCTGGTAAAGAATCTACCTGCAATGCGGTAGACCTGGGTTCGATCCCTGGTAGCTCCCTGGAGCTACCCACTTCAGTATTCTGTCCTAGAGAATTCCATGGACTGTACATATAGTCCATGAGGTCGCAAAGAGTTGGATATGACTGAGCGACTTTCACTGTCACTTCACTTTCACTAAATTGGTTATAATAGGCATCAGGAAATTATAAAGAAACCTCAGACATAATCTCAGCTCTCAAGCAATTTGTAATTTAATTGATTGTATAGGAGATTGTTGAATTCCTGAATATTTGGGCATAGAGTTTTGACTTTGATTTTGTTCAGATTTTTAATTTATAGAGGGAAAAATAATATCCTCCAATAAGTAGAAAATATACCAATGGATATTTACCAAACTTATTAAGCACTATTTTGGTATATAATGTGTTATATAATTTGTACTATGAAACTCTTATCAAATGTGAAACTGAAGCTCTATAGCTGATAGACTGGAGTAAATCATCAAAGCAGAGAGATAATTCATAGTTTTCAGTGGTCTGTGTGTGCCGATAGTGGTACAAGTGGTATGGTTGGACTGGACTCCACTAATTGTAGATCTTGAATTTCTTCCACTTTTCCACCACTTCATCTTCAGGAGTCGGTAATAGCAGACTTCCCAACCAGTGTATGATTGACAGGTGTTTCAGTGTTAAGCTGTTTTTCAGTTAACATAAACTATTTATAAGTTTGATGTTCACATCTTTTTAAAAAACTAGCTAATCCACATTCTGCTTATTAGTGAAATGGCATCAGGAATCTAACTTTCTAAGCACAAACTAGGAAATACACAGAAACAGAAACCACTGATGAAATGTTAAGTGGAAGTAAATATCAGGTAAATCAGTCAAAACCAATTTATTCAGCAAAGTTTATCATATTTTTACCATAGAAAGAACTTTCCTTTCCATCTGGGTTAATATAAATCATATTATTTCCTTTTCTGAGAAACATTTGGACTAGTAAGAAATAAAAACAGTCAAAGGTCAACACAAATAAGTACAGATAAACATTTATATTCTCTTAATCCTGTGCATGGATTGTGTTTAGTTCATAGTTAACTAGTTTTTATAAAAAAGAAAAAAAATTATAACATTTTAATGTTGAACATGAGGATTTGGAGGCTGAGGACTAGACAGAGATTAAATAATTGTGGCAAAGTATGAACAGCTTTTCTCAGTGCATAAATCCATTATATAAATCTCCTTATACAGCTTTCTCTTAGCTCTGATGTTCGTTTTAGAGAAATTATGGCCTACAGAGGTGGTCTTATCTCTCATGGGCTGTTGGAACAGGGTTGTATTTAACTGTAGGATATAATTTAGAAGATAACTTTGCTTTGCTTTGTTTTCTGCCTTCCGAGCCCTCAACTAAGAACATATTTTGTTGTCTTTTCTATAGTGTTGTGCAATTCAGAATTAGATTTAGTTGTGATGGCACAGAATCTGTCCTTGTGTTAAAACAACAAAGAAACAACAAATGAATAATTACCTGTACCCCTGTTAGGAAGAAATTTTACCCACATGGTTATTTACATTTTCCTAATTGCCACTTGGATTATCTGTCATCTTCATATGCATATGGAAGAAACCATTACTGTTCTTATTTTACCTGCCACCCCCTCCAGTGAATTTCCTTCACATTAGTGAAAAAGAAAAATCACAGTGCTTTTCTGGTCCAAAGAATTTAAATGAAATATGCTCAAAATTTCTTTTCTATCACTCACCTCCTTAATCCACAGCAAGCATACTCCTGCCATTATACTATTATAGTTGTTATTTTCTCCACCTGGATTTTCTTTTTTTCCCCTCAAATGCATACTTTCACATTCTTATCTTATTCAGGTTTCTCTCAGTTTTTTCCAAAATACTTAAAAGTCAAATGGTAGTTATTTTCTAGTACAAAACGAAATTCATTGATTTTGTTTTATAATATTTTTTTTCCAGAGTTATTTATCTCTAAGTTTTCAGAAAATCTTTATGTAACACCTGCTATTAGTATGTGCAGAACAAATATTTGTACAAGACAGTGGTCTGAAATACACTCAAATTGTTGGGTGAAATATAGCAGCTAGAAATACATATGTTAATAAGCTGTTTCTTTCATTTTCTGAATTTTATTGCATATCCTTGGGTTCTCAGAACTTTCTTTGCCTTCAGTGCCATTGCTTTCATCCATATCACCATTTTATTTTTACTGTACTTTTTCCTTTTTTTAAATTAAGAAAAAAATTTCTATGTTCTGAGACTTTATTTTTATTGAGCTTTAATTGATTTATATTATATTAGTTTCAGGTGTACAGCATAATGGTTCAATACTTTTATAGATTATACTCCATTTAAAGTTATTATGAATTAATGGCTTTATTTCCCTGTGTAGTACAATATATCTTTGTTACTTATTTTATACATAATAGTTTGTATCTCTTAATCCCATATTCCTTTCTTGCCCCTTCCCCCTTCCATCTCCAGACGGGTATTCAGAGAAAGTGAAAGTCACTCAGTGGTGTCCGACTCTTTGTGACCCCACTGACTATACATGCAGTCCATGGAATTCTCTAGGCCTGAATACTGGAGTTGGGTAGCCTTGCCCTTCTCCAGGGGTTCTTCCCAACCCAGGGATTGAACCCAGGTCTCCCTCACTGCAAGTGGATTCTTTATCAGCTGAACCAGAAGGGAAGCCCAAGAATACTGGAGTGGGTAGCCTCTCCCTTCTCCAGCGGATCTTCCTGACCTACGAATTGAACCAGGGTCTCCTGCATTGCAGGCAGATTCTTTACTAACTGAGCTCTCAGGTAATCACTAGTTGCTCTCTGTATCTGTTAGCTTTTTACTGTACTTTTGTAAAGAGTGCTCACTGGTCTCCCCCATCAGCACTTGCCTCCTCTGTGTCAGTCTTCACACAATAGCTGACAGACTGACTGCTCTTCTGATTCTGATGGCTTCTTGGTTAGGCAGTATTAGTCCCAGATGTCTCATTACAGTCTCCAAGACCCATTATCATCTGGCTCTGCCCACCTCCCCAGTCCAGATTCTTCTTTACTCACCAAACTCTAGCAGCACTGACTTGCTTTCACTTGATCATGCTCTCTTCAACCTTAGGGCCCAGGTATTTTCTGTCCACAGTGCATCTTCATATTTCTTCAACATATTATTGCATTCCTAACATCTGCCTCTACCTCTCAATTAACTAAGTCAAGGGCTCTTCCCTTTTGCTTGTTTACTCTTGTATTTCTATAGCCAGGACCATGGCCAATACCCAGCTGATATAATCAAATAATTGTTCAAGAAAAAAAAACAACAGCATAGATTGTAAAGTGCCATATGAATGGCATGGTTTTAATGTGTAGGACAGAGGAGGCAGCCTTATTCCTGACTTTACCAGTCAGGGAATGAGCTGTGGAAGAGGCAGACATCCATCTTACCAATTTGGATAGTTGAAAATAAATATGGGCATTTCAGGCAGAGGGTGTGATGTAGGAAAAGATATGCTCTTGAGGGCTATTGTTACATATAGACCATGACACAGTGTTTCACAGGGAAGTCTGATGTGACCCTGAAATTGTACTTTAAGGCCTAACTGTGGAACAATTTGAATGCCTGACTAAGGGATATGAATAATTATATCATTTGATCTGGGAACTTTTGGGAGTTTTGCAGTAGGTTATTCATGTCTTCACATCTGATTCACAAAACTAGGATGAGAGATGATTTGGAGAATAATGAGTTTTCAGGGAGTAAGTTTAGGGTGCTCTCCCTTGTACTGCAAGGAGATCCAACCAGTCCATTCTAAAGGAGATCAATCCTGGGTGTTCATTGGAAGGACTGATGCTAAAGCTGAAACTCCAATGCTTTGGCCACCTCATGCGACGAGTTGACTCACTGGAAAAGACTCTGATGCTGGGAAGGATTGGGGGCGGGAGGAGAAGGGGACGACAGAGAATGAGATGGCTGGATGGCATCACCATCTCAATGGACAAGAGTTTGAGTGAACTCCGGGAGTTGGTGATGGATAGGGATGCCTGGCGTGCTGTGATTCATGGGGTCACAAAGAGTTGCACACGACTGAGCGACTGAACTGAACTGAAAAATCTTAAGCACTTCAGATGGTAAGACATCCTTAAGGAGGGTTGTGTTGGAAAGGACAAGTCAAAGCTGAGAGATTGTGGTGGAAATACTGTTAAGAATATTGTGAAATGACCAGGGATGGAATAGTCAGCCTGGGATACTAGGTGAAATATAGTATTATGGACAAAAGTTTGGAATGCTTGTAGAACTTACTTGATAGCATAGGTAGTCATTTTAGTTGTAGATTCTTGCTTGGGTCACTGGAGAGACAGATTTTAAATCTTTGGGCACATGGGAAGGCTTCAGCTAGTTGAAGGTTATTAACAGAGATTCAACACAAGATAAATAGACACTTAGTGTAGAGAAACTCTAGTGTATAGAAATTCTTTTGGAAGCTTCCATTTCAGAGTCTTTAGCCAATATTATTAGAATTTTTCATATTGCTAAACTTAGGATAAAAGCAGATGTATGCAATTAAGTGGAAAATTTGGAAAGAGAGTCCCGACATGGTTAAATATAATGTCTTTCTTTATTCTTGACATTATTCATATACGAAATAAACACATGTGAGATATAGCATGTGTAAATATTTTCTCCCTGCCGCTTCATGTAGATTGCATTTTTTTTGGGGTTTGAGATGATCTGTTAAGTGAAAATCTTCCTGTTCTTTGTAAAAACTTTGTACTTCATAGAAATAAAGCAAGTTCTCCAAAGACTTTTCCACTTTTTATGCTCTTCAGAATTTGAGTGCCCCTGATAATAATGCTCCTAGATATGTTTTTTTCATACATCAATTTTTTAAAGCATTGAAAGGAAGGTGGTTTTTCTTTCTAAGGCTCCTGTTCAACAGCATTTCTCAACCCTCAAAGACTGTCACTCACTGCATCAGGTCATTTAAAAATATTTACTTAAGGAAAAAGAGTTCCCACCTGCCATTAATTGTTCTATGTTAAAACCCCCACCAGGTTTGACATTTCTTTGTATTGTGCAGGGTTGTTAAAAAGTAGTTACCATGACCAGACGGGTTGATACATCACAATGATGAAAAGCGAACTGTTTGGGATTCAACATGGATGGTGGAAATGCAAGATGTCAGAGGAGCCATATATTAAAGAGAATTTGAATTGGAAACCAAATCCCAATCTGCCACTGGGAACATTTTGATCATTTTGATTTATTAAACTTTTATAACAGCATTCAGATAGAGCTGAATTAAAACCCTTTAGTCTTGGATAGTTTATTGTACACCAACCACTGTGTAGCTGGTATCATTTTTGAAAGTTCTCTTAGCAATCAGTGAAGAAGGAAAAAATGTGTTGGTGAGAGACTTAATTTAAAAGGCAATTTTCACAAATATTCTTGCATCTAACTTTTAATTCCTTTTATTTGCATTGAGTCAAGTTTGAAAACAGATCTTGCAGTTTCAACCTACCAAGTACCTTAAAGTTCTGATTTTTACTGTAAAGTTTATTTGGAACTCTGATCAATAGTTTTCAGATTAAAGTATTGTATTTATGGACATATCATAGGCTGTCATTTCTTTCTGGCTCATGTACTTTGCACTCAGAGATATCTATATCTGTCTATATCTAAGTTTGTGTTTCTGAGTGTTATGAATAAATATTCAAGTAGAAATACTAATATAATTCTGAAGCCTAACTTGCAAAACAAAACAAAATAATGTATTTTCCTGCAATTACTGGAATTTTGTAACTTGGATCTTTTCAAAATCATCTTTTGGCATCAGCAAGCATGGGTTTTCTTTTCTGAACAGTGGCTCTGTAATAAAGGGAAATCAATTACTGTTAGAGAAGCACTATAGGTTAAAGGCATTACAGGTTCACACTTGGTTTTGCAACTGGGAGAGGGTACTTAGCTGTGAATCAGGAATGATGCAAAAGATGGATGAGACAGAGTTCAAGGAGCAGTAATGTGAGGGTCCAGGACTATCGTTTGAAGCTGGCTGCACAGTAATGATTGATGGGTTGGTGGTAAGAAGTAATAATACCAGATGATGAAAGATGCATCTCAGCCTCTGGAGCCACAGCATACCAGCTACCTGTTGGAGTTCTGGGGCATAATGATTCCTGATTTGCAACCAAACGGTTTTGCTGCATTTAGCAACCTAGATTTTTGGCAGCTGTGAAGGAAGCAAGCAGCATATCAAACACTCCTGCACATTGTAAATTTAATTACCTCATATTTATGCATAGTAGTTGTTGACAGGATCTTATAAGCTATGCTAATACGGTAGGTAATTTGTTACCTCCAGAAATCACTTTCCATGTGTCTTCTGATCATTATCATGAAACATGATAAATGATCTAGCCCATGAGGTATAAATGAAAATGAAATGGATAATTGGATTCTATGTCTAAATTGTGGCTGGAATAGTCACAGCAATTATAATTGAATTTATCTCATAAAAATGTGTTTGGCACTATGTTAGTGACCTTTCATCATCTTGAGGCTGTGATGTTACATGAAACTCTTCATAAGATAATTGTAAGAAATTTATCACAATTGTTTAAAAAATTCTCAAACGCTTTAAATTTTCTCTTTGCTTTATTTGCCTATAATTTGAAGTATTCAGTATTATACTGTTTATCTACAATGGGTTTAAGCAGCTGATACTGATAATCTTTTGATACTGAAAATAAAATGTTCTGTTGTTACCAATACCTTGATTGAACAATTTAGGAACATTGCAAGATATAATTGACAGTATTTTTATGAATATCTTTTGTTATTAGCAGCACATTTCTTTCTGTGGGATGTTAGAAGTGTATCCTCTTGATGAATCTGCGTAGTTTCTTTGATTCTTATGAGAGAATTTCTCTGCTTCAAGTATCATCAGACTTATATTGTTTCTCACCTCTCTTCAATTCACTTTAAATAACATATTTTATTATAAAAATTAAGAACTCAAATTCATTGATTTGATTGACGTTTTTGAACAGTTACATTGATCATTGTAAATTTTGCTAATAAAAATAACTAAGATACATGATCATTCAGTTCAGTTCAGTTCATTTCAGTCGCTCAGTCGTGTCCGACTCTCTGCGACCCCATGAATCACAGCACGCCAGGTCTCCCTGTCCATCACGAACTCTCGGAGTTCACTCAAACTCATGTCCATAGAGTCAGTGATGCCATTCAGCCATCTCATTCTCTGTTGTCCCCTTCTCCTCCCGCCCCCCAACCTTTCCCAGCATCAGACTCTTTTCCATTGAGTCAACTCGTCGCATGAGGTGGCCAAAGTATTGCAGTTTCAGCTTTAGCATCAGTCCTTCCAATGAACACCCAGGATTGATCTCCTTTAGAATGGACTGGATGGATCTCCTTGCAGTCCAAGGGACTCTCAAGAGTCTTCTCCAGCACCACAGTTCAAAAGCATCAATTCTTCAGCGATCAGCTTTCTTCACAGTCCAACTCTCACATCCATACATGACCACGGGAAAAACCATAGCCTTGGCTAGACGGACCTTTGTTGGCAAAGTAATGTCTCTGCTTTTTAATATACTATCTAGGTTGGTCATAACTTTCCTTCCAAGGAGTAAGCGTCTTTTAATTTCATGGCTGCAATCAGCATCTGCAGTGATTTTGGAGCCCCAGAAAATTAAGTCTGACACTGTTTCCACTGTTTTTCCATCTATTGCCCATGAAGTGATGGGACTAGATGCCATGATCTTTGTTTTCTGAATGTTGAGCTTCAAGCCAACCTTTTCACTCTCCTCTTTCACTTTCATCAAGAGGCTTTTGAGTTCCTCTTCACTTTCTGCCATAAGGGTGGTGTCATCTGCATATCTGAGGTTATTGATATTTCTCCCAGCAATCTTGATTCCAGCTTGTGCTTCTTCCAGCCCAGCGTTCCTCATGATATACTCTGCATATAAGTTAAATAAGCAAGGTAACATTAGGGTCTTATAATTCCATTTTTATAGTATCTACATGGATATCTAGTCTTTAAATTATAACGTATTATTTTACTTATTCTTTGTGCATGATAGTACTAAAATTCATTTCTCGTTTCTTTCAATAATCGTCCAAGAAGCCAACATGCTCACTCAGCCTACATTCCAGCAAGTCTTGGATGGGTTTTTTAGAATCTAGGCAGAATCCTGTACATCTGTGGTCTGTGAAAAGCTAAGAAACCTAACTATTCTGTTATTCCTTCTGCATTCTTCCTCCCTTCTTTCCTGAACATGCTTCTTGTATTTTAAACCAATAATTATGAATTGTCTCTGTAGCTCTATGAAGATTCTGGAAATACTTTATGCCTCTGATAAGATTCTCTGGATTTCAAGAGTTCCTGGATTGTGGAAAAAAATACATTATTTAGAATTCAATAGCTTGTCTTCTTTTTGAGGGCATAGTGCTTGGTAATAAAACAAAGTCCATCAGCTTTTATCTTAAATTTCATTAAAATGTTAAAAACTTCAGGCAGCTTCCTGGATGGTACTCAGCAAGGTGGATTTTTGTTTGGTCCAGTCACCTTTGATAAAGTCAGATGAAAATCTGAAGACTCTCTGGCTTGTTTTTTTTTTTTAATTTCTTTCTTTATAGACTACCATTATTGTCTTATTTTCATCTTCTTGAAGCAGGATTTAGAAAAGTTTTAATATATGCTCTGGAGGAAGTTTTCTCCTCCACTCACTCTATTTTTGTATTCAAGGTAGGGACATGCTCCGAGTAACTCTTCACGTTGAAAG
Organism: Moschus berezovskii; assembly: GCF_049115385.1. Taxonomy (NCBI): domain Eukaryota; kingdom Metazoa; phylum Chordata; class Mammalia; order Artiodactyla; family Moschidae; genus Moschus; species Moschus berezovskii. The sequence continues at coordinate 73,361,741 of NC_142469.1, read as the reverse complement.
TCAAATCATGAGTCACTTTCTCATTTTCAAATTATTCACTTCAGGGTAGGCCCCTTTTTGTGTTTGCTGAGCAGAAATCCAGAGAGATGCTATGAGATGGGCTTACAGAATTTTTCTGTGAACTAACAGAGGCAGTGCAACCAAAGTTCAAATAATGTCAACATTAATGAACTTAAATTGGCATGATTCCAGAATAATGTTAAATAATTATTTAACATTTCAGTAGAGAATTTCAATAGAGTGATGTTATGGGAAATGTAAACATCTAGCTCTGCTTCATTGACTATGCTAAAACCTTGGACTGTGTAGATCACAACAAACTGGAAAACTCTTAAAGACATGGAAATACCAGACCACTTTACCTGCATCCTGAGAAACCTGTATGCAGGTCAAGAAGCAGCAATTAGAACCAGACATGGAACAGTGGACTGGCTCCAAACTGGGAAAGGAGTATGTCAAAGCTGTATATTGTCACCTTGCTTATTTAACTTATATACAGAGTACAAAATGCAAAATGCTGGGCTGGGTGAAACTCAAGCAGGAATCAAGATTGCTGGGAGAAGTATCAAAAACCTCAGATATGCCAATGACACACCCTGATGGCAGAAAGTGAAGAAGAACAACAGCTTTTTGATGAAAGTAAAAGAGGAGAGTGACAAAGCTGACTTAAAACTCAATGTTCAAAAAACTAAGATCATGGCAGCTGGTCCCATCACTTCATGGCAAATAGATGGGGAAACAGTAGAAGCAGTGACAGACTTTATTTTCTTGGGCTCCAAAATCACTGCAGATGGTAACTTCAGCCATGAAATTAAAAGACACTTGCTTCTTGGAGGAAAAGCTATGATAAACCTAGACAGTGTTTTAAAAAGCAGTGACATCACTTTGCCGACAAAGGTCCGTATAGTCAAAGCTATGTATGGTCTTTCTAGTAGTCATGTACAGATGTGAGAGTTGGACCATAAAGATGGCTGAGCACCAAATGATTTTTGCTTTTGAACTGTGATGTCGGAGAAGCCTCTTGAGAGTCCGTTGGATTGCAAGGAGATCCAACCAGTCCATTCTAAAGGAAACCAACCCTGAATATTCATTGGAAGGACTGATGCTGAAGCTCCTATCCTTTTGTCACCTGATGTGACTCACTGGAAAAGACCTTTATGCTGGGGAAGATTGGGGGCAGGAGGAGAAGTGGGTAACAGATTATGAGATGGTTGGATGGGATCACCAACTCAAGGGAAATAAGTTTGAGCAAACTCCAGGAAATAGTGAAGGACAGGGAAGCAGGTGTGCTACTGTCTGTGGGTTTGCAAAAAGTCACACACTACTGAGAGACTGGACAACAACAAATGTGAAATATATGAACTGTGTAAGAATAGTGTATCATATATAGATGTATTCAAATAAGTGATTTTCAAGAACATATATTTGTGAAGCAGAAAAATATCACTTGATGCTTTTATATGATGTAGACACCTCATAATATTAATATATTTTATTATACATAGGTGACTATAAAACTCAACTGCTCCCTCCCAGATGCAGAGATTTACTCAAAGACAGTAAGATTTTAATGCCCAAACTTGCAGCTAAACATCCCTCTTATTTCTTTTGAATTCGGAGATTTTCACATTTTGCAAGTCAAAAGAACTGGTACAATGATGTATATAAGGAAAAAAAAAATGAACTAGTAGGACTTCCCTGGTGGCTCAGATGGTAAAGCGTCTGTCTACAATGCGGGAGACCTGGGTTCAATCCCTGGGTTGGGAAGATCCCCTGGAGAAGGAAATGGCAATCCACTCCAGTACTATTGCATGGAAAATTCCATGAACAGGGAAGCCTGGTAGGCTACAGTCCATGGGGTCGCAAAGAGTCAGACACGACTGAGTGACTTCACTTCACTTTGTGATTGATTTAACAATTTTGAACAGATATTTTGACCTAATTAGATTTTTGTCATACTGACTTTAAATTTCAAACTCAAGATGAGATTCTAACTCTATTGTATTGACTTTTATGTGTGTAGGGAGTGTTTCTGAGCAGGAGTCAGGGACTAACTAGTACAGAGCCATCCTTCCCTTATTTTTAAAATTTCTTATTTAAACATAGTGTAGATATGCAGAAAAGTGTGCATTAAATATATATCTTGATGAATTTTCAGAAACTGAAAATATACACAGTCAGCAATGAAAAAAATACAATATTACCAAGCACCCCAGAAGTCCCCATCACTCCCCTGCAGTCACTAACCCATTGTCCGTGGCTTCTAACAGTAATAAATAACTTAAGTAAATGGAATTCTGTAGTTTATGCTCTTTCATCTGGCTTCTTTCTCCAACTTTGTCAAATTCATTCATATTTTTGATGTATCTGTACATCATTTGACATCATTGTTGTAAAATATTCAGACTGATGAGATTGCCACAATTTTTCCAGTTTACTGATTGTAGGCATTTGACTTTTGGGGGAACATCTACCTGGAAGAGGAAATGCTAGGTAATAGTACTCTTGCCTGGAAAATCCCATGGACAGAGGAGCCTGGTAGGCTGCAGTCTATGGGGTCACTAACAGTTGGACACGACTGAGCAACTTCACTTTCACTTTTCGCTTTCCTGCATTGGAGAAGGAAATGGCAACCCCCTCCGGTGTTCTTGCCTGGAGAATCACAGGGACGGGGGAGCCTGGTGGGCTGCCGTCTATGGGGGTCGCATAGAGTCAGATAGGACTGAAGCGACTTAGCAGCAGCAGCAGCAGCAGCAGCAGCAGCAGCATATGCTTATGTTCAGCTTTAGTAAGTATGGCAGCTTTTTGAATTTATTGTATCAATTTTATATTCCACCTTGCAGTTTTCAGGTTCTAGTTTTCCATATCCTCACCAACAGTATGTGTTATCCTACCTTAAAATACCTTCTTATGTTCATTCTTTTCATTTGTTCATAAATGCATTCTTTAAACAATCATCATTTGATTGCCTAATGTGCTAAGTATTGAGGTCTGAAGTCATAAACTTAAATAAAATGTGTGTCTTTTAGGAGCTCCATAACTAAAGAGACAGAGAAAAAAAAATGGATAAATCTCCTACAGGAAAAGTTACATTTATTTCAGGTTAGAGAGGGTGTGCTTAGGAAGGCTTCTCAGAGGCAGTGATAAATGAGCTGGGATTTGAAGATGAATGGTTTTGCTAAGTCTATAAATGGTAAAAGAGCACTTCAAGCAGCCTATAAAGGATGAAGGTGGATGAAGATAAAAGAAACAATTCCCATAGAAAATACAAGTTGTGAACATGTGTTTGGTATTGAAGAGTGGTAAGATGTGAGACTGGACAGGTAAATAGGAGACTGATCATGGTAAAGCAGTATTTTTATGCACAGAAGTTTGCAACTTTCATCAAGGTTTTGTGAAGATTTTCCTTCAATCTTGTTAATAAGATATAATTTTCCATTTATTAACTGTTGCAAAATGAGATACTCCTAAACTTACAGGCATAAAAAAGCAACTGACCTATAATGCTCACAACTTCTAGGAACCAATAATTCAGAAATGCACAGAAGGGGTGGGTTTTTCTTGTCCCAGGAATTTTGTATCCTCAGCCAGAAACACTCAAATTGACTAGCTGAAATTAATTCAAACTCCTGGAGGTGAGAATCATCTGGAAACTTCTTCATGCACATGTCTGATGCCTGGACTGGGATAACTCTACTTGCTAAATGAACTGAGCCCTAGTGGCTCAGGGCTCCAAGGGCGGATGATCCAGTTTCCACGGAACAGAGGGGAAGTGCACGGTCTTCTGTGACCTAGCCTCATTCCACCACTTCTCTGTGCTGTATATATTTAGGCAGGTCTAAGGTCTCCGAGATTCAAGAGGCTAGATCATGGAATCAAGCTCTCAATGGGAACACTCTCAAAAAATTCATTCCCATGTTTTCAAACCACTACAATGTCTGTATTATTTTATGCCTTTTTTCATTTTCCTGTGTGTTACCTATAATACCATGATAATCACAAAAGCTGTCTAGTTTTTTTTTTTTCTTTCCTCCTAGCCAATCTGCCTGTAATGTGAATATCCCCCAGTTCGGTACTATGGTTTAGAGCAGATAGACTTTACCTTTGACCCCTTTCTCATCACCTAATTAACATTTGATTTTATTAAGAAGAGAAGATACATTTATCATCAATAAAGGATTCATTTAACATAGTTTGCATTTATGTATTAAAATGACTTTTGAAACAAGATAAACATATACGGGCACAAATTAGTTCCTTTACATTTTAAATGTATCTTAATACCTTAAGGAGTAAGACATCTATAGCTCTGTGATTCATGAATATCTTTCTTGACCTTTGCCCAGTGTCAGATTCTTAATTTAAAACTTGAACATGTACATAGACATACATTTAAAACTATAAGTGTATTGCAGCTTTGGGATAAGAAATGGTATACTTGGGGTGCAACAGGGAGATCTCTCAGTGGTATCAACTTTTATAAGTGTAACATTTTACAAAAATGCATGCCAAAGAAGCGTGGTAGTTTTTCCTTGTTTTTATAAACTGAAAATAGTAGGCCTCCTTACCCAATTTTTAATCATATTTTCACTGATAGAGGTACTGTTTGTAAGATTCTTTCATGCCTATGAAAATGTTTGCACATTTTACTTATGTTGTTTTCCTCCCCCTAGCAAGTTTTCAGTTGATCTGGCTAACGTTGCAAAAGGGTGGGGAATTTGAAGTTCACAGAAAGAATATATGAACAGTTTGGGTCAGTAGCCATTTCGTGCTCTTGTTTGTAAAAGGCATGATATTTATCAAAATAGAAAAGAGAGGTTTCTCATCAGTAGCAGTGGCCGTGGAAGAAGAGCCCAACGCTACTGCATTACATATGGACTTGACACCCTTTATTTTACTCCTAGAAACTTTCTCTAGCTCTGCACTGATGGTTTACAACTTGGACTGCCTTCTAATACTTTATGTTGAGATGATATACTTCATTTTGATATTCTGACTGTCTACATATGTAATGTCTACATTATGGTGTGGAGATAGGGGTGGTTGAATGGAATGGAAATTAAAGGTCCCTGCTGGCTGAGCTGTCACACTAGTCTTTTAAAGTGTCTTTTCTTGTTACTTTATCACATAGATCTGTAATTGTTCTTGTCTGCCCCCTATTTCCATCTGTTTATAAAAGTAGGTGTGGTAATTTTATTTTTGATGACACTTTGACTAATGGAGATGGGGTATTGGGCCCCGTAAGGAATGTTAATAGCACTGGATGATTAAAATATTTATTTAAAAGTCCATGTGTTAATAAGGATGGTGATCACTTTGATGGCTCTGTTTTTATGGCACTCCCTTCTGTTCATCATTACCTGTACACTCTTGAGTTACCTATCAGTTCAGTTCAGCTCAGTCGCTTAGTCGTGTCCGACTTTTTGCGACCCCATGAATCACAGCACGCCAGGCCTCCCTGTCCATCACCAGCTCATGGAGTTCACTCAAACTCATGTCCATCGAGTCGGTGATGCCATCCAGCCATCTCATTCTCTGTCGTCCCCGTCTCCTCCCACCCCCAATCCCTCCCAGCATCAGAGTCTTTTCTAGTGAGTCAACTCGTTGCATGAGGTGGCCAAAGTATTGCAGTTTTAGCTTTGGCATCAGTCCTTCCAGTGAACACCCAGGATTGATCTCCTCTGGAATGGACTGGTTGGATCTCCTTGCAGTCCAAGGGACTCTCAAGAGTCCTTTCCAGCACCACAGTTCAAAAGCATCAATTCTTCGGTGCTCAGCTTTCTTCACAGTCCAACTCTCACATCCATACATTATCACGGGAAAAACCATAGCCTTGACTAGACGGACCTTTGTTGGCAAAGTAATGTCTCTGCTTTTTAATATGCTATCTAGGTTGGTCATAACTTTCCTTCCAAAGAGTAAGCGTCTTCTAATTTCCTGGCTACAGTCATCATCTGCAGTGATTTTGAGTTACCTATAAAACCTACTTTTCTTAGTTCAGGGTCTAGGTTCAGAAATCTGTCCTTTGGTCCCCTTTTCAAATCATCTGACCCTTATCCTAGTTGACATCAGGAATAGTCCATCTGAAGTCACTGACCACATCTGTTGAACCCATTTCACATTAAAGCTTTGCTTTCTTCTCATTTAATCAAGGACATCTACCTCCGTAGGACACATAATTGTTTTCTGTTTTGTTTAATCTCAAAATTGAAGAAATGTTCTATAATTGCTAATTTGTATCATTTGTCCTTTTAAATGAATATATACTGGGAATCCTTACACTACAAAATTGACTTGAGTCTTTTTAGCTAACGAATGACACAGTTTCTTTGATGTGAAAATTTTGAAAGTCTCCGACAGTTTATGTTTTTTGAACTGAAACGCATTCTAAAATTATGACTATGCTGGAGCTAGTAGTGAATTCATAAAGCCTATTATCTCAAACTGTCTATAGCACTGAAGTCTTATTTAATTTTTTTACGATGTCATCACAAGTTGTTTTTCATAAAGTAACTATATCACATGTCCACTGGAATATGCCTGGCTAAAAAGTGGCACATTGTACCTTCCAGAGTCATGTGGAAATAATAGGTAAATATTAATAAGGGTAAATAAAGTCAGATTTTCAGTCATTGAGTGAAGGGACTGAATGGTATCTCTGATTCCATTACTTGACTAAGTCATTACATGAGAAAAAGTAGCCATCTGTTGCTGGCGACATATGCATAAAAACTTCATGCATCATTTTGAATTGTCTTGAAATAATCACAAAGTGCATGAGAACATAAGAAGCATATACTTATTATGTGTTATATTACAGTTAGTCAACATAACAGAATATTTAAATCCAAGGATCAAGTTGGCCACCTTACATTTGTTGTTTGGTTATAATTAAATATTGGAATATTCTAATTTCATAAGTTTTAAAATTTTTATTTGGACTTTAGATTCATGAGATTAAAAAAATTTAATATTCTAGATTTGGAATATAAATGGTGTTACTCCAAATCCTTTGGCCTGTTTAAATCCTAGGCATATATAACGTGTTACTGGGACGTTATGTATATTATCATTGCTAAACACGGTTCCCCTCCTTTCTCCTACCATAAGTTTTTTATTGTCTTACCTTGTAAAGGTGACTGATGGTGATGTGATTACCTGTTTATGACCCTAGACTTGAGGGAGCCAAAGAGTTGAAGACACTTCCAGTTTACTACTGACCTGATTGTTATTCTTGGAATCAGTTGGATGTTCTTTCCCTGAACTCGTGAACAGTTTGAGCTCTGATCAGGCTGAAATGAGAGATTAAATGGCCATAAGAGAAATATTCTGTATTAGTTTATGACTCAATCAAATGGATCTATAATTTCCATCATAACATATGTGGCTTGCTCCCATGCCATACAGATTGTGGTACTGACGGAATCTTTTGTAAAGTTGTCGAATTAATGCAGTAATTCATAATTCTGAACCAATTCATTGCATAGATATTAATTATAGTTTGCAGACAAAGGAAAATAAAAATTATAGTTATTTCACGGTTTTAGGTTACATAGGCTAAAAAGCAAATAAACTTTACTTTTAAAAATCCCTTCACCCTTTCTTATACCGTAAATATGAACCTAACTTTGTTTTTAGTTTCTGCTGGCAGATCTCAAACAGGGTGCTGCCGCTGTACCTTTTTAGGTCAAGCAGGTAATAAAGTTATCGTAGCAGTGTTTTCAAATCTAGATGAGTAAAATGCCATGGTAATATACAGGATATGAAATTCAGTATGCAAAATTTGCAGTTTTGTTGCTGCAATGATTCTTCTTATTTCAGCACTTTAGGCAGCAGGAAAGAGGCATGTCACTGAGATTAAATACTGTAATTCCACAGACCTTGCAGTTAAAAAAAATGGATGCAAAATCACATAGGGATTGAAAGACAAAATAACTGTTTAATGTGAGGAGTGGCATATTTAGTATCAAAATGTTTTCCTACCCTGAATTAAATTTTTGCTCAAGCAACTCAAGTTTTTGGTATAAATTCTGGTTTTATTAGTGCAACTGTATATTTGATAAAGTCATATTTTATATTCAAAATTGTATATATACATATGAATTTTTTCTTCTAATGGAAAATCATTTTTTAAAAGTTTACTTGATTTGATTTGACTAAAAGACAAAAAATGAATTATTATATAGGTTTACATCTATGCCTTTTTTTTTACAGGGTGGATAAATCATTTGATGCCACTTGGTCACTAAGCAATTGCCTAGAAATTGTTCCTTTGTTCCAGTCAACTAACTCTTTTAATTAAATAGTAACATTTTTCAGGTGTCATGTATCATTGTCAGAGCAATTGGCTAGCTACATGGTTCAGAGCTCAAGGTGGTAAATCTTACATTTTGAGGACTTAATTTCATTATCCAAAAATAAATTAAGCAAATTAATAAATAAACACATGAAGTTTTACTTTTGCTAACTCTAAATTATGGTTCTGACACTAAAGTGGCAGTCTGTATCTTCTGGTATGGAATAGACAGAATTTGTGTGGATAATATTTTCTTACAGGGACATGGATAACTTTTTTTTCAAGGTGTTCTTAAGTCAACCACTCATTCTGTAGTGAATTATTGAATTTAGGCACTGCAACAGAGATTGGGAATGTAACGGTGAAAAAGTTTGATGAGCATGTTACAAAATTTATTGGAAAAAAGAGAAAAAAGAAAGAGCAAGACCACTTGTGGTCTCACAGTTCCCTAATCACTGTTATTAGCTTTTTGGTGTATTTCCTTATGGTAGTAATGGTTAGTGGTTTTCTTTTCTCTCTCTTTCTTTAATTAATAGGGATAGTTTTTACCTTTTAAAATGAAAGCTTTAATAAACTAAACATTCAAATGTCACCTGACATTTGTTGTATAATCTTCACAACTTGTGTTCTTGCGGTGTATCATGGAATGCTACTGAAATACCATAATTTGTGTCATCATTTACCTATTGTAGAATATTTTGATTGCTTAATTTTTTGCTCTTTAGATATAGGTTTAATTGTCTTTTTACATTAAATTTCCAGAAGTGTACTTTAGTGTGTTAACACATTTTTACTTCTTAATATACGGTTTTCCAAAAATGTCAATTCAGTTGTTGATGAGTAAGTTGCATACTCACATGCCTGTTTAACTGTGCCTCATTGACGATGGTCAAACCTGTGTGAATAAATGATCACATGTTTAGTGTTTGTACCCTCTTCAAAATACTCTCCAGTACTCTTGAGAAATGTAAAGTGTGTGTATGCTTAGTCACTCAGTCATGGCCCACTCTTTATGACCCCATGGATGGTAGACCACTAGACTCCTCTATCCATGGTATTCTCCAGGCAAGAATACTGGAGTGGCTTTCCTGCTCCAGAGGATCTTTCCAACCCAGAGAATGAACCCGGTTCTCTTGTATTTCAGGTGGTTTCTTTACCATCTGAACCACCAGAAATGAAACAATGTAAATATAAATGATGTAATTTTAGGTAAGTATAACCCCTGGATTTGTGAGGGGGAATTATTATTCACATTGTAGTGTTTCTCTAGGGGAGCCTATAGTATTTTGGGCTGGAGGATTTTTCATTTTGTGGGACTCTCCTGTGAATTTCATCATCAAGTAATCTTGGCTCTAGCCTACTCGAAGCAAGTAAAACTCCTCAATCATTAGAACAATTACTGTTAGTGAAAAACCGCTGGGGGAGAATGAAGAAAGTCTTGTTTAGATAGATATAAGTAATGATGATTTAAAAATACATAGTAAAAATAAATATATATGTATATCATTAAAAAAGGACTTTGTTGTTCAATTGCATTTTTTTTCATTCTAAAATATTTCTGCCTACTTATAGCTGTGAAATCATGGGTGTTTATTTCACACTTCTCAGGATTTTTGTGTATGTGAAATTTTGTAAGGGTGGGCAGTGGGGCACAGCACACACTCTTTCCATAGCCTCAGTTCAGTTCAGTTCAGTTGCTCAGTCGTGTCCGACTCTTTGCGACCCCATGAACCGTGGCACGCCAGTCCTCCCTATCCATCACCATTCCCAGAGTCTACCCAAACCCATGTCCATCGAGTTGGTGATGCCATCCAACCATCTCATCCTCTGTCGCCCCCTTCTCCTCCTGCCCTCAATCTTCCCAGCATCCAGGTCTTTTCAAATGAGTCAGCTCTTCGCATCTGGTGGCCAAAGTATTGGAGTTTCAACTTCAACATCAGTCCTTCCAATGAACACCCAGGACTGATCTCCTTTAGGATAGCCTGGTTGGATCTCCTTGAAGTCCAAGGGACTCTCAAGAGTCTTCTCCAACACCACTGTTCAAAAGCATCAATTCTTTGGTGCTCAGCTTTCTTTATAGTCCAACTCTCACATCCATCCATGACCATTGGAGAAACCATAGCCTTGACTAGACGGACCTTTGTTGGAGTAATGTCTCTTCTTTTTAATATGCTGTCTAGGTTGGTTCTAACTTTCCTTCCAAGGAGTAAGAGTCTTTTAATTTCATGGCTGCAGTCAGCATCTGCAGTGATTTTGGAGCCCAGAAAAATAAAGTCAGCCATTGTTTCCACTGTTTCACCATCTATTTGCCATGAAGTGATGGGACCAGATGCCATGATCTTAGTTTTCTGAATGTTGAGCTTTAAGCGAACTTTTTCACTCTCCTCTTTCACTTTCATCAAGAGGCTCTTTAGTTTTTCTTCACTTTTTGCCATAAGGTTGGTGTTAACTTCATATCTGAGGTTATTGATATTTTCCTGGCAATCTTGATTCCAGCTTGTGCTTCCTCCAGCCCAGCGTTTCTCATGATGTACTTTGCATATAAGTTAGATAAGCACTGGTGACAATATACAGCCTTGACATACTCCTTTTCCTATCATATGTGTAATTTCCATGGACATGATAATAGGTAGCAATAACCCATTTTGATTGATACGTTGTCTAGATGCTGGCATAGGAACCTCAGATTTACCAGCATCCAAACTTTGTGATGTCTGAGCATTAACTTTATTTGACCAGTTCAAGCTTATGAGCCACCTGAATGATACAATTTGAAGAAAATGTCTATCATTGGATTGTTGGATTTAAAAGGATTTTAATATATTAAATAAAACTTTTTGACTTTCTCAATGCACAAATGTGTCAACATAATTAAAATGGTGATTTATCTTAAAAATTATTATAGAATTTATTGACTACATAATTGATATTGGCAAATATCATGAGATGTCCAAAGAGTGAATGGAGAGTTATTCAGCTGCCTAAGGAATTCATTAAGATTGGAAATCTGAGGTATCAGTGATAAGAATGAAAATCATGAAAGAACTATTAGTCTTCTCATAAATATATTTGCATTACAGTTTATAAAATGTGACTGCAGGATAAACTTTGTTACATCTTATACATCAAAACACTTCCAACTGTTTACTTCATGCTTTTATATCTTATGACAAAATGAGACAAATTATGTTGCCATTTATGTGATATCAAATGCCCCCTAATAATGCTTTTTATTATCTGTAGCCTGCTTTCCATTTCTTATGGAAGGAAAGCCCATCTTCTGTTCATCAGTGTTATTATTTCAAATTCCTTGAAGCAGTCAATTAAATTATATTGTTATCCTTTGAGGAATAATTTAAGGTCATTTAAAACTGTCATAGGGTAGCTGATAAATAAAAGCTTGAGTTATTTTGTATATTGATGTTATTCTTCCTGCTTTTGTTGCTAATGTTCTTTTCCATTTACTTGAGCATTTAATAGGTGATGTGGAAGAAAATTAGAAAAAATAAAGCATGAACTAGTAAATTTTCTTTTTAAACTATAACTGGGTCAAGATTTTAATAATAGGAATGATAAAGGAATAGAATAATATTGATTTGAATTGATCTGTTCATTTAAGTAGACATGATAGCAAATAAAATAGGCAAATATTCTAATTGTATTTTTATAGGAATTTAGATATAGAAAAGGAACATTGACTCTTGTAGCCATTTCCAGTAATAATTTTCATCCTCTATTTTTTCATTTCCTTTAAAAAATAAATAGCAAGAAAAAAGCAATATGGATAAATTATTGCCTCTCAAAAATAATTTTGACTCTTCTGAACCTAGCTAGGAAAGATCCTCAGAGAATTATTTTCCTAGCTTCCTACCAACTAGAATAAAGGTAGAGCCGTGATGTCTCCAAGGAGTGTGGATAAGTTCATAATCCAAGTCTGTGATAGGCAGAAAAATGGTACCAAAAATCTAAGATCCTAACCTCTGGAACCCATGACTACTTTGAGCAAACTCTGGGAGATGGTGAAGGACAGGGAAGCCTGATGTGCTGCAGTCCAAAGAGTCGGACACGACTGAGCGACTGAACAACAACGACTGTTACCTTATCTGGAAAAACTCTCTTTGGGGATGTGGTTAAGCCAAAAGTCTTGAGATGGGGAGAGTATTTTGTATTATTCATGTGGACCCTGCATGTGGATATAATCACAAATACCTTTCCTAGAAGCTCAGACGGTAATGAATCTGCCTGCAATGCACGAGACCTGGGTTCGATTCCTGGGTCAGGAAGATTGCCTGGAGAAGGAATGGCCACCCAATCCATTATTCTTGCCTGGGAAATCCCGTATAAGTAAAGGATTGGAGGGATTTGGCTACAGAGAGAAGAGGAAAAGGCAGTGTGAACTGTGAAATAGAGACTGGAGTAATGTGGCCACAAGCCAGCGGATACCAGCCGCTAGGAGATAATAGAAAAGGCAAGGTACTGATTCTCCCCTAGAGCCTTTGGAGGAAGTATGTCCTGGTACCACCTTGATTCCAACCCAGTGATTCTGATTTGGAACACCTGGCCTGCAGAATCATGAGAGAATAAATTTCAGTTATTTTAAACCTATACTTCTGTGGTAATTTGTTACAACAGTCTTAGGAGACAAAGGCATTTTTATTGTCTGCTTCTATAATGAGAAGGCTAATCTCAAGATACTTTTTGTCAAGCCTTCTCTGACAAGTAAACAAAACAATGTGGAAGGATATAGGATTGAGAGGTATTTAATGTATTTATTTGGAAGGACAAATGTAGAAGTGTCATTTGTTTTGATATTTACTTTGTTGAATGACTTTCTGGCTTCATAGCTTCAACTTCTGATTTTGCATTTTATTAACTCAGTGTTGATAAGTGACATGTCTGTTTGTAAACAGCATTGTAATAGGAATAATTGAATGAGAATATTCTTTCATAATGACTTACTTTGATTCCAAGACACTTTTAAAAATTATTTGAAATAAGAAAACAAATAAAGCAATTTGAGTGTATAATTGCAATTTTATAATAGGTTTAGCTCTAGAATAATGAATATAAGTCATTAATTGAAAGTTAATTGGTAACATCAGCAAAGTTCATCTTGTATTTTGGGGACTGCACGCTTCAGTTGATACCTAGTGTACAATTGGGATTTATTCACACCACACCTCTGGGTCTGATAGTGTATTAAGTTATGAAGAATATTAATATTGTTCTGCAGAACAATTACTTGTTCATTTGCTAACTGATTAAAATTCATGCATAATTTATTGAAATGAATAGAGATTTTATAAATAAGCCTCCTTGTTCTCAAGGGGCTAAAAACAAAATGCATATGCTAATATGAGGCAACTTTTTACCTCCAACATGAAATTTAATATGTATTGGTATATTAGTCTCATTAATGTTAGGTTTCACTTATAATCATGCTGTTAATCAATGTATATGTTTTTAAGCCTCTCTGAATATTGCCACAGTTCCAAATTTGAGCTAGTGCTTTGATTACTGGACTGCCCTCTTGTTGACTTGACCATAGTAAGTGAGATGTAAAACTGATCAGAATGAATTATTGCCCTCTTTGGTCCAAGAACATGATTACATCAAACTCAGTTCTTCATGTAGACAAAACACTAGTGTTGAATATTAATTTTCGGGTTTAAAATTTTATGCTCCTTGGCAGAAACAAAACAAAGCAAAACAGCATCAAATATAGGGCTTGTTGACATGGCTTAGAAATGTAAAGTCTTTTAAAATTCTTATAATTATTCCTAGTGCGCCAATGAGGAAATTATAATGCTAAGAAATCTAATAACATGTGCAGGTTTACTCAGCTAGTAATGTATGCGTTTTAAAAACTAGATCTCTTGACTTTAAATTTCATTTTCTTGTACATGTCTTTTCTCTAAAGGTAGAAATGATAGAAGAAACATTATGCTTTACTTTTTCACTTGTTTCTAATAATATGTTTTGTATCTTTCCTCTTCTGTTCTCCTTTTTTGTTTTCTCCTTTATTTTCCATGACAATAATGTGCAGGGTTGTGATGGTTGATGTTTTACATTCAATGTATACTTATTAGATCAGGTTTCACCCTACCCATAAATTTATAGATTAATCCCAATGTTTGTTATGTATGATTCATTTGGCAAATTATTCCATCATGTTAAATGTCAGACCTCTGCAGGTTATTGTTCAGCTGTGATATTAGTGAGGCATTGCTGCTCTGGGTTAGAATCCCAGTAAGCTGTGAATTTAGTATCATTTCCTACTTAAATTAGTCAGTACATGAGCCATCTGGAATGAAAACAAACATTACAGATAGGAGGCAGCTCAATTTATTCGCAAAATATAGACTGCTGCTTAAAATATGTGCAAAATTTAGATAGTCTGGGAAGATATTTGCATTTTTTCTATTACATTCATTTCTCTATTCAGTTTCATTTTAGTTTAAGATTTAGAAAATATATCAACTCTCTCTTTATCTACCAAAACTTTTGTAAACTTGAAATATAAAAGTTGTTTGACTAGTTGCTAAAATTTCATGGTATGAATTGTCCAGCTTTATTTTGTTTAGCTGATACATGAAAATTCTAAACTATTTTGGTATTATTTAGATTTTTTCTTCTGTAGCTTCTCAATGGAATTCAGCTGTGAAATTGTAAATATTAGTTCACCCTATACCGAATTTTGAATATATGTTGTTGAAAAGAATTTTCAAACCATTAGAGATTTTGTACTTAAAATTTATAAATCAGGTGTTAAGAACTACCTTTTGGCTAAGATCAAGTGTAGTATCTGTTCTTATCAGTTTAATAATTTTAAATGTAAGCAGTTTATAAAGCTCATGGTCCCAGGTGGCTCAGACAGTAAAGCATCTGCCTGCAAGGCAGGAGAGCCAGGTTCAATTCCTGGGTTGGGAAGATTGCCTGGAGAAGAGAACGGCAACCTGCTCCAGTATTCTTGCCTGGAAAATTCCATGGACAGAGGAGCCTGGCAGGCTACAGTCCATGGGGTTCCAAAAAGTCAGACAGGACTAAGTGATTAACACTACAATACTAATTTGTATAGCATATAAATAATCTTAATCTGAACTTTATTTTCACTTTAAACAGGAGCAGTAGTGAAGCACTAGTTCATATGATTTTACTGATAACTAGTTTGAAAGCTGTTGTGTAATGATTCTTGATGTGAGTGACTTTATATTCTTCAAGTCATTTGGGCAGAAAAAAAACTAGTGTACTTCTCCCTCCAACATCTGATATTTTTAATCTCAGTATCTATTTTGTACATAGCTCTCAATTTAGAATGATGAATTTGCTGATTTATTATATCTCCCTTGCCGTGTTATATGAATATCCAATGTGTAGGATAGCTTAGCAGTTAGTAATTACTCAATAAATATTTGTCATATGAATTTTGGAGGAAGATTCTTGAAAATTAACCTGTATAGAGGTTTAGTCTAGCTTGTTTTATTCTTCATGTTAGGGATGTTTGTAACACAAGGGTTCATAAGGTAGAAACTACACATTGGAGTTTAAAGGCAAATTCTGGGCTACAACTGGAAAACTGTACCAGAAGTATAAGTTTTTTTTTTTTCCAGTGTTGTATTATAAGCATTCATTGCCATTAAAATAGGAAATCCAGTTTAAGAAAATATCAGCCGTATTTTCTTGTTTCTGTCTTCTCCTTGAGATGAAGGGGTGGACTCCAAGAGAAGGATTGTGTGGTTGCATTTAATAGCATTTCTTCATATAATTTGCTTTAACTTTTTAAAGAAGACATCTTTGAAACAAAGATTAGCACTTTCCCTCAAAATCTTTTGGCTCCCCAAGAAGTGTTCTTTCTGAGAATTAAAGAAGCTTCTACCTGATCGCAGTGTACTAATTAGAGTTCATATGGACAGAGCTAAAGCTATGGGATCTTTCATAAAGTTCAGTATCAAACTTCACCTGTATTGTTGTTAAAGGGAAATAGTTCCCTAATTCATTATTTATCATATTCATAATTTCAAAAATTGATATATTGTTTCCCAAAATTTCCTTCTAAGATATTCAAGATTAAATTGCAGTGTACCTTTGACATTTGAGTTTAATATTTGATGCATCGCCTTATCACATGCTCCTCCCAAAGGCCAGTGACATGTAATGATTTGTGATTTTGCCTCTCTGTCAATTTCCGTTTATTATATTGAATGTTAGATATATGGAAACAAGTCATCACTCCGCATTAGCTCCTGAGTTCAACGTTGCTATGCCTTCTTTTCATTTCATCTGCAGGAAGTCTGCAGAAGTTAAAGAAAAAAAAAAACAACAAAAAAACCCAGCAGGAACAAAAACATGACTTGGCCATATTTTATGAACAAAATAATTTGTTATAGCAGTATTCATTAATTTGAAGGTTTGTCAAGATGTTAGTTCCTCAAGAATGTTAATGATCAACTGTACTGTGTTTAGTAGTTATCTATCTCTAAATATTTTCTTTTTATTTCCCTTGGTTACAGTGTCTTTACAAATTTATCTCCTGGAGAGGCATGTTTTTAATTAAAAAAAAACAGCAACTTGTGGTGAAAGGGTCATATCCCATCTGTGAAAGTATTTGCTCTTTAAAAATAAAGTTTCCAGACCACTCATCCCCAGTTTTCTTTGAAATATTTATTATGAACTCCTAAATAGAATAGTCCTTAAACCTTTAGACTTCAAGAGATATATCTATGCATTATAGTCTTTTGGATTTTTAGCTAATGAGATTGTACATTTGTCTCTCCTAGAACCACCGAGACCCATTGCTCCTCCCCAGCTACTAGGCGTTGGACCTACATACTTGCTGATTCAACTAAATGCCAACTCCATCATTGGCGATGGTCCTATTATTCTGAAAGAAGTGGAGTACCGAATGACATCAGGGTCCTGGACAGAAACCCATGCAGTCAATGCGCCAACTTATAAATTATGGCATTTGGATCCAGATACCGAATATGAGATCCGTGTTCTACTTACAAGACCAGGTGAAGGTGGAACGGGGCTTCCAGGTCCTCCACTAATCACCAGAACCAAATGTGCAGGTAAGACTGAAGAGCAGGCTACTTGGACCAGTGAAGGAATCTAGCATAAGACATAATATTCTTTAAAATTTCTAATTATTTGGTACATGATTAGTCATATTATTCTAAGATTTTCAGAGTATTTGGTAAATTGTAGCCTCAATTATGTCATAAATTTCACTGATTTAAGGGCAGTGTGAATGTTTCTTTTTTATTATTATTATGAATCTACAGTCTTTTCTTGGATGGTAATTTTGCTCAGCTTTCTTGTATTTAGCCCAAAATCTCTGATTGATGCCAGTGAACATATTATTGAGAGAGAAAACCTTCACAGTTCAAGCAAGTGTTGAGTACCTTTCTACTATGTGCAAATTGTCTTTCTTGATAATTTTGTTATGGTCAGTGCAGAGACTATATCTGATAATACACATAAGAATAGTTACTCTGAGTCAATCCTCAGTAAAGTCTATTCAGAAAATCCTGTTGAGGATTAACGCAGCAGCTTGAGACCCAGCTGTAAAATACAGAGGTTTTTCTTAGGTCTTTAAGGCTTGTATTGTCTTCCTCATGCCTAAAACAGAGTGGTGAAAATAATAGCATATGGAGAAAACATTAAGAAATAATGAAAATTGAAATAAAAAGTACTGTATAAACATGCATCCTGTTCCTTGTTGCAATGTATTGTTATAATCAGAGAAGTCATTAGCTATTTATTAAATTCACTGAAAAGTTTTTCTAATTTATTGAGTGCACTTTTATTATACTATTTATTTTATTGTTTAATTGTTAAAAATAGTTTAATTTTTTAATTTAGCTGAAAGAGATTTTTCTTTCTGTCAGTCATTATGTTGAAACACCTGCAGAGTTAATTCATAGGTCTGTATGTCTTGAACATTTAAAGATTTAGGTTCTGAAAATTGAAAACTAAGAACATAGGCATCTATGAAAATGTAAATGCCTATAATCTTTGACATCTGTTTAACAGTTAACAATATTCTGAGGCTACCCACCAAGAGTAATGATCTAACATTAAAGTAAAATTCATGCAATTACCTAATGTATTATCATCCCTAAAAATATTTTATTCTGACTCAAGTTTTATGTTTTCATATTTATATATTTCCTACATAAATATTGAAAGATGCTCACTCATAGGAAGCTTTACTGCTGAATTTTTAGTCTCAGATTTAAACAATAGAGTTTACTAATTTGCTGATTGTGTCATATGTTTATCTTGTGATTGGAAAAATAGCTTAATCCTGAAGACATTTGGTAAGTTTCTGAGGCTCAGCCTAAATCACACAATTTGCTTTTCACATTTTCAGTACAGCTAAGTCTTTTCATTTTAAGTAATGTGACAAATTATTCTTATTGTAGTAGATGAATTTCCTGTGGGGAAAAGCAAGTTGACTCTACAACCTCAACTAGTCAGAGAAATAATTTAAAAAGGAACCTATATGGAAACTGAGAAGTGACTCACTCTTCCAAAATTGATATCCAGTGGTAACATAAAATGAGAAATGGTGGGATCTGTTTTACTGGAGAAATTGTCTACACATATTTTCTGATAAAATTACCTTTCTCTCCCTTTACATTTAATCCTTACAAGGTATATACAAATTAAAGTAATAAATGTTAATTTACTGTTCAAGTGAACTTCCTCTTGATTTCTGGGCCCAAACTTCTTTCTTTTAAATATCTCATCTGCCTTATTTTTTACCAAAATAGATCCTTAAAAATTAGCAGTACCATACAATGGATTGTTAATATAATGTAATTTTTTAACCTAGAAATTATTTGAAACTGGTCATTGGTCTGAAGGCCAATGGAAATTACAAATAAATGAAATTGTGTTTTAAGGCTAGTTATGCTGTATTAAGTGGCTGGAAACAACATTTTGGGGAGCATTGATTTATCCCTGTTGAATGCTTATGTTCAGAATGCCTTTTGAGCTGAAATAAGTAAAACTGTGACTGTAAAGTGCTTTGAGGTATTTTACTTTGAGAATAACCTTATCTTTGTGGGAGGGGATAGAGTAAGAATAACTTATGCCCATAGCTGCTTTCAAATTTTTAAATGTCTTGACATTTTGAAATTATATTGGTCTTTTTTTGATATGTTATTTGAAAAAAACATTTAATTTGTGGGCTCTGTGGCATAAAATGGTATCAAGCTCATTCACTTGCAGTTTTACTTCAACCATAAAAAAGTTTGTTTTTGAAACTATCTTTCACATGTGGTGAGTCTTTGTCACATATCTTTATTAATTTATTAATGTTCTCATAGGTGTGTTTGATGTAGGTTTTATGGTAAAAAGTGCTTATAGACTTGATTTTCAAGTACATTGTAGACTGGAGAGAAACTATGGTTACTGTTTTTTAGGAATGTCTACTAATCGTGCTCTCTTATTAGCAAAAGAGGGAAAACTTATGGAATTAGATGTTCTATTAGCTTTTAAATAATCTCTGAAAGCAGAAGTTAGGTATAACTGATGACTATCATATATCTAAATGCAGAGTCAGTATAGGTTAAAATTATGATGTCCGTCTACTTCCCCTCTTCAAGAGTCCTTTCCCCGAGTTTAAGATCCCTCAGACCCTACCAGCGTGAGTATCATCACTGGACTCAGTCTGGTGTTTTATAGCAACAGAACAGAATACAACTTATGCGGACTATGATATTCTCTGATAGTTAGTACAAAAGTTCTTCATAATCTGGGAAAATAATCCCTTTGAGATGACAAAGATAACTTTTGGAGTTCTCATCTAATTCTATTAAATTGTATAAACTCTGAATATTGGTTCTGAGAACTGTACAAAAAAGATCTTCACGACCAAGATAGTCACGATAATGTGATCACTGACCTAGAGCCAGACATCTTGGAATGTGAAGTCAAGTGGGCCTTAGAAAGCATTACTACGAACAAAGCTAGTGGTGGTGATGGAATTCCAGTTGAGCTATTTCAAGTCTTGAAAGATGATGCTGTGAAAGTGCTGCACTCAATATGCCAGCAGATTTGGAAAACTCAGCAGTGGCCACAGGACTGGAAGAGGTCAGTCTTCATTCCAATCCCAAAGAAAGGCAATGCCAAAGAATGCTCAAACTACCGCACAATTGCACTCATCTCACACGCTAGTAAAGTCATGCTCAAAATTCTCCAAGCCAGGCTTCAGCAGTATGTAAACCGTGAACTCCCAGATGTTCAAGCAGGTTTTAGAAAAGGCAGAGGCACCAGAGATCAAATTGCCAACATCCGCTGGATCATGGAGAAAGCAAGAGAGTTTCAGAAAAACATCTATTTCTGCTTCATTGACTATGCCAAAGCCTTTGACTGTGTGGATCACAATAAACTGTGGAACATTCTGAAAGAGATGGGAATCCCAGACCACCTGACCTGCCTCTTGAGAAACCTGTATGCAGGTCAGGAAGCAACAGTTAGAACTGGTCATGGAACAACAGACTGGTTCCAAATAGGAAAAGGAGTGCGTCAAGGTTGTATATTGTCACCTTGCTTATTTAACTTATATGCAGAGTGCATCATGAGGAACGCTGGGCTGGAAGAAGCACAAGCTGGAATCAAGATTGCTGGGAGAAATATCAATAACCTCAGATATGCAGATGACACTACCCTTATGGCAGAAAGTGAAGAGGAACTCAAAAGCCTCTTGATGAAAGTGAAAGAGGAGAGTGAAAAGGTTGGCTTGAAGCTCAACATTCAGAAAACAAAGATCATGGCATCTGGTCCCATCACTTCATGGGAAATAGATGGAAAAACAGTGGAAACAGTGTCAGACTTTGTTTTTTTGGGCTCCAAAATCACTGCAGATGCTGATTGCAGCCATGAAATTAAAAGACGCTTGCTCCTTGGAAGGAAAGTTATGACCAACCTTGATAGTATATTAAAAAGCAGAGACATTACTTTGCCGACCAAGGTCCGTCTAGTCAAGGCAATGGTTTTTCCCGTGGTCATGTATGGATGTGAGAGTTGGACTGTGAAGAAGGCTGATCGCCGAAGAATCGATGCTTTTGAACTGTGGTGTTGGAGAAGACTCTTGAGAGTCCCTTATACTGCAAGGAGATCCAACCAGTCCATTCTAAAGGAGATCAATCCTGGATGTTCATTGGAGGGACTGATGCTAAAGCTGAAACTCCAATACTTTGGCCACCTCATGAGACGAGTTGACTCACTGGAAAATACTCTGATGCTGGGAAAGGTTGGGGGCGGGAGGAGAAGGGGACGACGGAGAATGAGATGGCTGGATGGCATCACCGACTCTGTGGACATGAGTTTGAGTGTACTCCGGGAGTTGGTGATGGACAGGGAGGCCTGGCGTGCTGTGATTCATGGGGTCGCGGAGAGTCGGACACGACTGAGCGACTGAACTGACTGACTGAAACCATTCCATTTTAAGAAATATTGCTAGAATGCCATGTTGTAGGGTAATGTTTTACCATTAGTATCATCTGGTTGAATATTTTTGTTTTGAAATAGCTATTTTAATGCATTCTACATGTTAGATCCCCAAGAAGCCTTGAAGATAAGTATAAGTTTTTTTAGCTCTATGTTTGTCTGATATCAATTTCACATGAATTTTTTATAAGTAACAAATAAGGTGATGATGACTTCCTGCCTCTCAGAAATTCTTATTTTTTTATTTTGGTTTATCACAGAGGAACAATTCTTGCCTGCTAGATACCTATCAGAGAGTAATTAGTTTATATTTACTGTCTTAAAAATGCCATTTTAATATAGTTAAGCCTTTTAAATTTTACTTCTGGCAATAGTAATTTTTTTTCTTGGCAGAAATCTATCAATAAATAATTTTACAGCAAGTTAATGAGTTGGTTTTATTTATGTGTGTTAATGAGTAGATTTTATATTTTAAATATAAAGTGTAGATTTTCGTCATTCAGTATTGACTGATGCTGCCTATAATTACTTGGATATTATTATCCCAATTTTGTAGCTGGTGAATGTAAGACTTAGGAAAAACAAAGTAAAAAACAATGAT
The DNA here is from genome assembly GCF_049115385.1 of Moschus berezovskii. Lineage (NCBI taxonomy): Eukaryota > Metazoa > Chordata > Mammalia > Artiodactyla > Moschidae > Moschus > Moschus berezovskii. The sequence goes on along the minus strand of NC_142469.1, from coordinate 73,339,383 downwards.
TTGTCTAACCTTCAGCCAACTGGGCAACTGGGGCTCATACCTATTTTCTGGTACTTGAAAAACTGAATTCTTTCCCCTTTTGCTCCTACTATGGACATTTTTTTTCCCCCTTTCAGAAGACTGTAGCATGGATATATGAAAGCATGGTATCTGGGAGGGAAGCACATTTTTATAAAATAGAATCTGCATGGCTGAATTATTCCTTGAGAAAACATAGCTTAATATTTGCAATTTCAGTTTTATTAAAAGCGCAATTGATTAGTGTGCTTAACACTCAAGCATACACTCTTGGAAATATTTTAAACAGTTAAAGAAGTGTAAAATATGTTTTACTCTATCCTTTTCTGAAAACGTTCGGCCTAGTTGCCAAAACATTTCTTTGTTTTCCTTCTGAAGTACATTAAAATCATTTGCTAAGTACAAATTACCTGCTTCAGGGTCACTCAAGTTAGGAGAGGTGGTAATTACAGCCTCTGGTGGCTGTAGCCAGCTATACTTGCCTCATTCTTCTCTATGTGCCTGAGGGTATGATTACTTCACTGTTAGCTTACAGCCTGACCCATGTTATTGTTCACATAATGCTTTTTCAAGCATTTTATACATTTTAAAAAATGTATAAATGTGAAGTTGTCTTAAATGGGAAGTAATTCAAAAACTCCATTGAACAATCAAAGAAAGCACACTTGTTTTTTCAGAGTGTCTATCCCCTGGGTATGCCATCTGGTATTGAAGCTGAGAAAAATACAGTTTTCTCTTTCTCTTATTAAATGGAAATAAAATATGCCATCATCAGAAATTGTCTGCATTGCATGTTTTGGCAATTGCATGTTAAAATTGCTCTTTTAGATTGCCTTCTGCTTCTGGGTAACCCATTGTGGCACTGCTTTATGATTAACTGACATTTTAGCAGAATCTCCTTTATAGGGAAGGTCAAGAGTTCAGGGTGTCCATAACGTAATATATTTACACAGTTGGGAAAGCTACTCTCTACTCATATTGAAGTTCAGTGCTCTTGGCAGTTTTCATTGAAACATGTAGATCTATGAAGCAGTGAAAAAAGAGTGTGTCGTATTTTAAATGTAAGCGTTTACTCAAACTGTTTTTGCTCTCCTAAGTCCAAAATGGAAGAAAACAAAACAAAACAATACTCAGGCATACACCAGAAACAGCAAAGTATGGAATTAAATTTTGGCCTTTTGGCTGTGGTAACATCAGCAAAATGGAACCATATATTGATTTTTATTGTGGTCAAAGATAGTTATCAGTCACAGCTATTCATCACTGAAACTCAGCCTTGCGGTTAAACAAAAACTAAATTATATAAACAACTCTGTAAGAATTGGTATGGTTTATCAGTGTAAGGATGCCATACTATTTTATTTCAATTAAAGATTTTTATCAGCGTTTGTTTTAAAATTTTTTGAAATTTATTGATTTCTTATATATGATCTTTATATGAATTCTTTATTGTTTTTGAATTTTAAAAGGTTATTATTATTGAAGTAAAAATTACAAAGATAAAATGTCATAAGAAAAGTAATGGAAAACAACATTTCTTCAATTTTCTTAAAAATCTAAAAGGGTTTAAAAAAACCCTTAAATTTTTTTTTTCTCTTTTAGTGAGTAATAAGTGATATTGTTTTTCAGATTCTATAGGGAATATTTCAGTTTGAAAGACATTTATCTATTCAGAGAAAATTCTGTTGGCTTTTTTGTTTGTTAACAACACTGGGTTATATACTAAGTCTTCAAAGCTATACAAGCAGTTCCTTGCACTTCAGTTCCTAGTAGTCACAAGGGACAGCCCTATAAACAAAGAGGAAAATGCAAAGTGAAAGGAGTTTAGAGGAAGAATTTCTTCCTCCTTTGCAAGAAAGCGTTTTAGAGAAGCTATCACCAGGAAAGGATGGTTTTTAAGCTGGATCTTAAAAATTGACGATGAGTTTTTAAAGCAGAAACAACAGAAAATAGAAAGAAAAGCATTGGCTGACTCTGAGCTGTGGTAGAATTGAAGCTGTGGGTGGGATGTGGCCAGGGTTAACATAACCCAGACTGCTCTTCTGTTTTTAAGAAGCAGACTGACACGACTGGATTTGCTTTTAGAAAGATCATATCATCTCTGTGGAAGAGGAGTTAGAACTTAGGAAAGACTGGGAGTAGAAACAGCATGAACATGTGCTTATAATCTTAATTATATTGACTGTAATCTGCTCTATAGCATGTCTCTCTTATTTTAGATCAGAAATGAAAAAGCTATAAACTCCTAGAAAATATTATAATTTCTAATAATCAAGAAAGTTCTTTTCATTACAGGGATTTTAAAAACTAACTTACTTTAATTGTTTGATTTACTTTTCAAGTATGTGGCTCAACCAGTGCATTAATACGCATGCAGAATCCATGGTATAGCACATTATTTTAGAGGAGAAAATTATGAAGGATTAGAGAGAAATTCAAGAGCTATTGTGTATTTGATGGCATATTAGGACTTTCCTGGTGGCTCAGACGGTAAAGCCTCTATCTACAATGCAGGAGAACTGGGTTCGATCCCTGGGTCGGGAAGATTCCTTGGAGAAGCAAATGGCAATCCACTCCAGTACTCTTGCCTAGACAATTCCATGGACGGAGGAGCCTGGTGTCCATGGGGTCGCAAAGAGTCGGACACGACTAAGCGACTTCACTCACTTGTTAATTTCATAAATTTTTTGAGGTCAGAGTTGCATACATAGCCACACTGAAGACTGCAAAATATACAGTATTAATAAGACAGGATTCCTACTCTTCAGGAACTGCCTGTCTAGTGTTAGGACCATAATGACAATAAAAGTATAATAAGTGATATAATAAAAATACAAAGCAGTTTGGAACTCCAGAGATGAGAGGATTAATTTCTGACTCTAAAACAATTTTTCTCAAACAATAAGTTTGAAAACACTATCACTGTTTCCTAAACACAGCTGGATTAACACTTCTCTGGGGAGCCTGGTGGGCTTCTGTCTATGGGGTCACACAGAGTCGGACACGACTGAAGTGACTTAGCAGCAGCAGCAGCAGCAAGCCTTATCCCCAATTCCTTAACTGTGAAGTAATGCATAAAACAATGTGAGGCCAGTAGTCACCATAAGTACAATTTGCCTTCTCTTTTTCTTGTTCTGTTAACACATAGGAACTATATGCACAGATGGAGATATTATATTGAAAATATAATTCACGTTCCTAATTCAAGTTTATGAAAGTATTTGTGTAGTTGCTTTTGATTCTCTGTGTTTCATGGATTATAGAAATGTCACTCTAAATTTCAATGGAGAGAGAGATTGACATAATATAATCAACTTCTGTTAACTCTGCTAATTGTCAATAATGCTAGGAACCCCCAGCCTAAGACTGATGGAAGTTGAACAAATATGAAATGCTCTTTTCCACTGCACGTTTTGGTTCTTCTCAGGCATGGGATGTACACTTCATGGCACATTTTCTTCTAGCTGTGTCATTAACTAAATAGAGTTGGGTTGCTTGCAGCTTGAAATTGTCTTCTTTTGACTTATTTGGTTGCTAGAAAGCATTTGGTAACCAGTAAAAATGACATTCTTTTAGTTTATCCACAGTTCTTTACTACATGCTGAGTCTGTTAGCAGTGTCATTGAGTACTCTTATTGACTTCATTTGTTTCTATTGAATTTTAAATATGCAATAAAGCTGACAAGTGGAAATGATTTGAGTAACAGCATCAGTTCCATTAAATGTCCTGGATATTCCCTGTGGTCCTAGGTCTTTTAGTTGATATTAGGAAGTAGAAATAGAAATAAAAATTTATTAATAATGTCAAATGATAATCAGGTCGGAATGTCTGAAGAAGAAACCGGTGCAGGTAGAGTTAAGAAACTGTGGATCATGTTGGTCTTCAGTGGTGCCAGTGTGGTTACACTGGTGTGTAGAATAGTCCTTGATTTTATTCCTTTTTAACGTGATTTTCTTTCTCTGTCTTCAGTTGTCACTGTCTGTTTAATTCCTTCTTTGAATTATATATATTTTTTTCTCTCGGATATAAAAAGCAAAATTTTTAAAATCAGGATTTGGCAAAAGTATTGCAGCCACATTTTTCTTGGGAATGTTTGATGGGGAGGAGTATAGATTATTGTTTTGGGAATTCACTTATTTAGAATCATTCTAGTTTTAATTACCATTTTTGAAGAGTGTTGGTCATTCTATATAATATCTTGAATGGAAAAAATTACTTTATAAAGGTGTATCTCATTATTCTTAATTTAACTTTACTCTTAAGAAAATCTGAGGATGAGATCATCATATTAGAGTTTCACTTTTTGATCTTCAGTGTCTTCGTATAAGATACTGCCTTATAGCTAATAATTGCTATAAGGATGATTTTTCCATCCTTTTCTATTTGTACTAACTTGTGTATAAACTACAGGCTTCCCCAGTGGCTCAGCAGTAAAGAATCTGCCTGTAATGCAGGAGACTCAGGAGAAGCAGGTTCAATCCCTGGGTTGGGAAAATCCCCTGGAGGTTCTTGCCTAGAGAATCCCATGGATTGAGGAGTCTGGTGGGCTACAGTCCATAGGGTCACAAAGAGTTGGACAGAACTGAACTGAACACCCAGGCATGCACCATACAGAGGAGAAGAAAAGCATAATCCAAGGAAAGATAATGAGTGAATTTTAATCTCAAGTATTGTAAGTAACATTATACTATGTGAACTCAATAAAAAATGAACTTCAAAGGGCAGAAATTCATGCCTTTCATTCATCCTAAGCAAGATATGTGCAAATTCAGCTGTCACTGCATATGATATGGCCTAGAAATCATTGAGTGATGTCCATTTTAATTGTCTCAGCCAAATAATATGAGCCAAGTTTGAATTTAAATAGCTTATCTTTTATTCTCTGGACTTTGTTACTGTTTCCCACCTCTATGTAGTCCTTCATGAGTTCCGTTCCGTTCCGTCGTATCCGACTCTTTGCGACCCCGTGGACTGTAGCCTACCAGGCTTCTCTGTCCATGGGATTCTCCAGGCAAGAATACTGGAGTGGGTTACCGTTTCCTTCTCCAGGGTATCTTCCCGACCCAGGGATCGAACCCAGGTCTCCCGCATTGGAGGCAGAGGCTTTAACCTCTGAGCCACCAGGGAAGCCCCCACCTCTATGTAGTCCTTCATGAGTAAAGAATAATAATCAAGCAAAAAAAGTTTGTTTTTACCTGATACTTTATTTTTAAGAAGGTACTGTTAAAATATGTGAACATCATATTTTTGTACTAATATTACATGTGATTCGATAATACTTTTGTATTTATAATACAAAACACATACCTTTATTTTAACATTCACACACAGTCATACACACACACATATATAAAATAGACTCCTCTTTTAAAAGTAAATATAGAGAAAAGTGAAGTAACTAGTGTGCCAATTATTAAGGATTTCTTAATAGCACCATATGCATAAGATACTTACTCAAAATTCAGGTAACATTTATTGGAAGTCATATCGCTTTGCTAGACCTTTTTCTTCTCTAAGATATATCTTACAGGTAAATAGAGGTGTGGATATCTAGTTTTGAAGTATACATGGCAGTAATCTTTGAAAAGCTTGTTTATATGCTTTATATGAATTTGTAACTCTATTTGCCATCCAGTAAATTATAACACTAAAAGAAGTTTAAGGATATATTTTAGATGTTTAATTTCTCCAATACTAAACAATACAGTCTTAAGGTATTATTCATTTTATCACCTTTATATATGGCATTTTAAAGCATTTGGGAAAACTTCATGTAACTTAAAAACAAATTGGCATATTGATGAATATGTGAACTTTGGACAGATATTGGAGCTCTATCTAGTAGTTAAAGAACTACAATATGAAGATGGCAATAACTGTTCCCTCACCACGCATTATCATGAAATCATATTGCTGTAGGCCATGATATTTTTTATAAACAAATTAATATACATCAGATTATTAACATAGACTCTCTGATGGTTTGGGTCAGCAATTGTGTTTTCCTTGATTTAGTCATTAAATTTTGAACTCCTACCAGCACTGTGAAAGAGCTGGGCTTAAAGTAATGAAAAGATGGCAACTTTTCTTGCCTATCTTATTTTTAAAAGAAAAATTAACAGGTGATTTAGTTAACTTCTTATCACAAGTGAAAATGTAGAAACTGGCTCATCATTCTATGTAATTTTCTTAAATAGATTTTTTCCCCTGTATTTCTACATCACATAAAATACATCAGTAGGATACAGAACTCTGCTTATTTTTGAAAGCAACAGCGAGATAAGTTCTTCTCTAAATCCTCCTTCTCTCTGGATCAGATAATTGTTTAATTTCTGCCTCCTTTTTGTTTCTGGTTTACTCTTCACCAAAAGAAACTCATTTTTGTAAGGCTAAGCTCCAGCAATGAACCAGTTACTTTTACAAAAGGTCAGCTCATTGAATTAAATTAATACTTGATTTTCTCAGCTTAAAGGAACCAGTTTAGGTTTTCTTTTAACATTTTTACAGTCAATTTCAACAAATCTTTAGAAATTATATAACTAACGGATTGGGGGCAGGAGAAGAAGGGGATGACAGAGGATGAGATGGCTGGATGGCATCACCGACTCGATGCACCTGAGTTTGGGTGAACTCCGGGGGTTGGTGATGGACAGGGAGGTCTGGCGTGCTGCGATTCATGGGGTCACAAAGAGTCGGACACGACTGAGCAACTGAACTGAACTGAACTGAAGGGATACTAAAAAGCAGAATTATTGTTCCAGAGTTACCTTTTGTGTTTCTCCATTCTCTCCTCTGGTGAATTTTGCGTCATAAGTATGTGTGTATACTCGGCACTTGTCTGCTCTTTAATACAACCAACATTGTTTTGTTTAGAAGCAGAAAATGTGACACGGGAGCACTAACTATCCCTAAGCTTGAGATTTTTGGAGGTTCTTTACTAAAGTCCCAGATTTTGTGAAGACTTCATTAGAATTTACCCACCAAAATAGTTTTTTATAAATTATACATAAGAAAGCATTCCACTAAATTTGACAAATAGAATTTTCTTTAAAAGCACTCTTTTTCTTATTTATTGTTATTGAAGTATAGTTATTTTACAATGTTGTTAACTCTTGTTGTGTTAAACATCAAAGTGTTTCAGTTATACATTATACATGTGTGCATTCTAAGTCTCCTCAGTAGTTTCCAACTATTTGCGACCCCATGGACTGTAGCCTGCCAGGCTCCTCTGTCCATGGAATTCTCCAGGCAAGAATACTGGAGTAGGTTGTCATGCCCTCCTCCAGGGGATCTTTTTGACGCAGGGATGGAACCCATATCTCTTGCGTGTTCTGCATTGGCAGGCGGATTCTTTACCTCTTATTACCACCTGGGAAGCCCATACTTTATGTATACGTTCTTTTTAAAATTTTCTTTTCCATTATGGATTATCATAGCATTTTTTTACTTGGAGGATAATTGCTTTCAATGTTGTTTTGGTTTCTGGTGTACAGCAATGTGAATCACCCATAAGTATACATATATCCCTTGTTGAGCCCCACAGTGTTTATACATTTTTGTCATTTTTGTCAATACAATATTACTTTTCTCTATGCTCATGCTTTTTCATTAAGATATATACAATTTATTTTACATTCTGTTTATTTTATTTACCATGACATTAACTGATTTCCTTGTTTCTACAGGACATTCTAACCATCATCTTTAATGATTGCTTAATATTCTATTGGATATATGTGCTAGAATATATTTAACCATCCTATTAGTGAAAGAAAGCTTAGGCTAATGCCAATGATTGGCTATTGTGAATGTGGGTTATGCATTTGCTTTTTTCTACATGATTGAAAAGTTCTTGACACATACTCTTCAATTTCTCTGTGAGTACTGTATTAATGCACTTTACTGGATCAGCAAGGGCATGCATGCCATTTTAGCACAAGAAAGTACTTTATAATTAATCAAGTCCATGTCCCCCATTTATCACTGTTTTGGGCACTGGGACTCAGTGAGGTGATCTGACCAATATTTTGCTATTATTAGATAAGAAAACCAAGACTATCATTCAGATTGCATTTCTTGTCCTCATTTGCATGAATGTCTCCTACAGGTCAGATAATACTGTAAGTGCTGCTGCTGCTGCTGCTAAGTCGTTTCATTCGTGTCCGACTCTGTGCGACCCCATAGACGGCAGCCTACCAGGCTCCGCCGTCCCTGGGATTCTCCAGGCAAGAACACTGGAGTGGGTTGCCATTTCCTTCTAGTCATTCTAAAATGAAAATTCTGCTCTGTAGCCACTCAAAATCTGGGAATCATGTTCATAGTAATTCCGATGCACTGAGTACTTACTATGCACAACACACTGGTATAAAGTCTTAGATTCAAATCCATGCTGCCTTGAATGCATATCTTTGCTGAGCTGCCTAGAAAGGTCATCAGATTGGCTTGTGTGTAAATAATTAGACAAATAAGTGGCATGAGAGATATGCTTTTAGTCTATGGAAGAATAAAGGAGCCTTGAAGTAGGAGTAAAATTTCATGAAGCAGCAGATCGTGAGAATTAGCAAGTATCAACTGAAATTTGTGAGTCAGTAAAATCTAGATTGAATGCTGGCTCTAATATTTACTGATGGGCAAGTAAAATCTCTCCAATATGTCATATTGTCATGTATAAAAATAGTGATCTATAATTGTACCTGCCCAATTTGCCATTTGTGAGATATCAGCCAGGTGTTAAAGCTGAGAAATGACTGTTAAATTTTCAGGAATTTTGCCAGTGGTTTTAAAATTATTATTAAAAAATAAATCACACAAAATTTTACAGATATATCAATTATCCTTTAAATAAAAGTAATACATACTCAAAGCTTCCTAATTATTTTAACATGTTGAATTACTATCTGTATTCTTGAGGCTATTGATGTCTATTTTATCTGTATGTTGGAGATATAATGACACACTAATGCTCATCTCTTCCGGTTATGTCTTGAGAAGCTTAAAACTATCGTTGGAGTATTTGAGCATGGAGACTCACAAATGCTACAGATCAGGGCTTTGTCCCTCACGATCTCTTCTGCTTTCTAGAGATCCAAAATCATGTTGAAAGTGTTAGACATTTTCCAGCACACTGCTAGAGATAATGCGTGTAAAGTGCTTCCTTAGCACAGATGCAGCAGCCCACAGTAAATATTAGCCTTTTTTACTTAACAAGCCATTACATTAAAATACCCTTTTTTCTGAGATTTAAAATGATTATAAACATGTAGACTATCTGAAAGTGTTATGAACCAAATACCCATATATCTACCACTACAAGTTTTCTTTCATTGTTATTTGCTATATCACACATCTATTCATCTTTCCAACTTTTTCTTTGTCCATCTTAGTCTTTTAACATTATTTTAATATATTAGAATATTTTGCTCAAGGGAGTGATTTTAAAGATTAATTAGTTTGAATGTTTTTATTAAAATGTTTAGAATGGTTTGACTTTTAGAAATATTTCTCTAGTGGTAGTTTGGGAAAAGGATTGAAAGGAAATTTCAGGAGATTTAGAGCTTTCTATTTGATGGACATGAGTTTGAGTGAACTCTGGGAGTTGATGATAGACAGGGAGGCCTGGCGTGTTGTGATTCATGGGGTCGCAAAGAGTCAGACAAGATTGAGCAACTGAACTGAATTGAATATCATTCTAGGCAAAAATTGATCAGTGCTTGAACTGAAACAGTACAAATAAGGATTCCAGTACTGAGGCAGAGTTGAAAGAGATTGAGAGATGCAATCTGTAGAATTTTGAGTCATACTGGAAGGAATTCTAGCTTGGAAAATTAAGGAATAGTGACAAGTTTTAACTTGATGAGGTAAAACGTAGGGAAAGTGTTAGTAGGGAGGTTGCTCTGTTTGGTATAGTCATGGGTCCACAGTTCAGTAGAGAGGATAAAGAACAGGATTTATAGATTGGGCATCATCACCATTTCATTTCGTGATTTTGGAGTAGTGGGTATGCTTTCCTTGAATTAAAAATTCAAGTAAATTTTGTTCAACCACTTTTAAAAAACCATACACTTTTTCAGGGTGTTGAATTATACTGGATAACTTAGTATCTTTTTGGATTAGTGAAACTGTGAAATGATTTTATGTAGAACCAATAAAAACAAAAACATATAAGAAGGCTATTTTTTATTTAAAAATGCATTAAACTTGATCAGTATATCCTTTAAAAAGACTGGTTAGTTTGTCGAATTGTGAATTCCATAGTTGCTTTTTAAGCATTCCCCATAATGGTTAGCTTAGAGCATTATGCTAAAGACAGAATAAAAATGTGGTTTCATGTTGGTTTTTGTCAACTGATCCTTGGTGAACTTGCCAAGGATCTGTTGAGTGCACTTTTGTCTCCTTTCTCATCTGCTCTCTTACCTCCTTTGATACCTCATCTCAAAGATTCATGGTGCTTTTATGCAGAAGGCATGCCCATCAGGTAGCTCCACACCTTAAAAGGAAAGGGTCATGAATATATGTGGGAAGGATTAGTCTCAGAGGGTGCATGGTCATTCTTTGGGTTTCTAGTATGGCTAAAAATAGTTGTGTAAACACTGATACGCTATTAGAACTTCAAGTTATAACAACTTATTTTTTTTCAATTTTGTATCAAAGTCTATTCCTGAGTGCTTTGAGAATCAACTAAAATAATTATTCTGATTCTTTAAAAACTCAGTTCAGAAACCTCTGTAGTACAGATTTAAATAACTAGACATTTCAAGGATTTTCACCAGAACAGATGAAATAAAGTACCTATTTATTTCAGCAAAGAGCAGAAAGTAAGTGTTTCTTTGTCAGATTTTAGTGGAATGTTCTTATAATCTAAAAAGTAGGTCAGCAAGACTGAGAGTGTATTATAAAACAGCAGTACAAATATCTTCTTAAGGAAATGACTTTACAATTACCTATTATTAACACAAAAATGTAGAATTTTTAGTGATTGATCCCTTAAACTCTTCCTTAGTCTTTGAATATAATGCTAATTATATGGGCTAGGTTAATTGGATTTCTACTTTTTTTTTTTAAGCTGGTCACTTTTTCTCTGTTACAGTATTTTGTAATTTTGTGAATAATCAGTAAGCCTTAAAGCTCTGTTCTAATTATTTATGTGAAAAGATTTCACATGAATTACAATTTCAGTCAAAGGATTCTCAAGATACATTCTAAAGTTGATTAATAATTCTTTTATTATCTTTTAAGGAGATAAGCTGGTATCCACCTCTACTATGAAATCAACTCTGAGAGAAAGTTTCAAAGTTGGAAATCTATTAAGCTTCTAGAAATATATTTTGACAGAAACATATATACATATATTTGTAACAATAAAGTTAAAAAGTGGGTAATATTACTACTATTTTAAATTTAAAATCAAGAATTGATCTGATGAAACATTTGGGAGTTATAAATATTCTTTTTCTTAAGAGGGTATAATCACAGCCTTTTAATATACCTGTCATCAAAAGTCTGGATAATAAAGAAATGAATATAGGCCTGCATGCAGCAGAACAGTCGAACAGAGATGATGCTCCCATATTACAAACATTACACAGTATTTTAGTTTTCATGGGACTAGTAAAGCACTTATTATATTAAGGTTGTTAGCAATGAATACTGCATATTTGTTCAGTTAAAAATAGGTCCTCAACCTGGACAGGTGATATTTAAGGAGTTGGAGTGAGAAATGATTTGGCAGTGTAACAAGGCATGTTACAAGTACCTACGTTGAAAGGAAAGAAGAAGAGATAGACATTTCCCATTACTACCTACTGTTAAGGTGCTCACAATATCCCCTAAACAACCTCATGCTTGTGGCAATAATCATGCACTGTCATTCCTTGTACTAATATAAAAGTGCAGTTCAATCTTTTTGACAAATACTGCATCACCTCTAACTTGGCAAATTTTCATCACTCAGACCCAGTTGATGTATATATAGGTTGTGACACTCTGGCTAAAGTGACTTTGGACTAACTGTATTGAGGAAAGTAAAATTTTACTTAAAGTGTTACTTTTTTGTTCTGTTTTCCTTTTCTTGTCCCCCCACTGTAGCCTACCCTCACTATTGCCTAGAGTTCAAATTCATTCTACTTCCTTGTTCCTTTGTAAGCGATATCATTATATACAGAAAGCATCATAGTGAAATTGAATTACAATTTCAGTCAAAGGATTATATGGCTATATGTTGTTGTTCAGTTCCTAAGTCCTATCCAACTCTTTCAGACCTCATGAGCTGCAGTACACCAGACTTCCCTGTCTTTCACTGCCTCCAATGTTTCCTCAGACTTACATCTACAGAGTCGGTAATGCCATGTGACCATCTTATCCTCTGTTGTTCCCTTCTTCTCCTGCCCTCAATCTTTCCCAGCATCAGGTTCTTTTCCAAGAAGTTGACTCTTCATATCAGGTGGCAAAGTTTTGGAACTTCAGCTTCAGCATGATTCCTTCCAATGAAAATTCAGGATTGCTTTTGTTTAGGATTGACTGGTTGGATCTTCTTGCTGTCCAAGGGACTCTCAAGAGTCTTCTCCAACACCACAGTTCAAAAGCAACAATTCTTCAACACTCAGCCTTCTTTATGGTCCAGCTCTCATATCCATACATGACTACTGGAAAAACCATAACTTTGACTATATGGATCTTTGTTGGCAAAGTGATATTTCTGCTTTTTAATATGCTGTCTAGATTGGTCATAGCTTTTCTTCCAAGGAGCAAGCATCTTTTAATTTCATGGCTGCAGTCACCATCTGCAGTGATTTTGGAGGCCAAGAAAATAAAATCTGTCACAGCTTTCACTGTTTCCCCTTCTATTTGCCTTGAATTGATGGGACTGTATGTTTTTTTTTAGTTTTGTGAATGTTGAATGGATGTGTGTAATTTGCTTCTTTGTTTATATATTTTGTCAGTTGTGTGTGTGTGCATCTGTGTCCACATGCAACTGTATACAATCAAAGGGATTGACAGAAGTTTTGCTTTCTTACTATAGCTCTATATCTAAAAAGACCTATTGTATAGCTTCTATAACCTTAGCCTCTTAGAGTTATGGTCTTTGAGTTGGTGTGATGTATGTACAAAAAACAAAGGCTTTTTGCTTTCATGATTTTATATTACAGGTTTTATACTCCTAAAATGTCCTTTGCAATCATGCCTGGTTTAGAAATAGTTGTCTTACTTTCTTTCTTCTTTAGTTGCCTCATCTGTATCTCTCACGGAGAGAAAATGAATGGTTGATTATGTTATTACTTTAAAAAATGACACATGAATTCTAAGTGTTAACTCCCAAAATGGCACTCCTGAAAAAGAGGTCATTTCTCTGGTTACTTAATATACCAGGTAAGATATGTTTGCATTTTAAATAAAGTACTGAGTTAGGAAATATTACCTTTAAAAATGTTGACTAAAGTCAATAGTTTTTCTAAACTATTTTAGAAACATAGAAAAATTGTAGAGGAATTGTCCTTGTCTTCAGTCTCCTTATCATTCTTTCACAGAAGAGTAGCCTGTGTTGAGTAAATGCATAACAAGAATAACAATTAGCAAAATAAATTTATATGTGATTTTTATGTAATTTAGAAATTAATGATCACACTCTTTTTTCATAGCAAAGTAAAAGTGAAGTTGCTCAGGTGTGTCCTACTCTTTGTGACCAATAATTAACTTTTGCGGAAAAATTTTTGGTATTGTTCTTAATGTGAACTTCTTTGTTTAAGATTTATTTCACTTGATGGAGTGCATGCTATCAAAAACTATATTATTGTAATGCAAAGTCAAGTGGTCCTTAGGAAGCATCACTACGAACAAAGCTAGTGGACATGGAATTCCAGTTGAGTTACTTCAAATCCTAAAAGATGATGTTGTGAAACTGCTGCACTCAATATGCCAGCAAATTTGGGAAACTCAGCAGTGGCCACAGGACTGGAAAAGGTCAGTTTTCATTTCAAACCCACAGAAAGGCAATGCCAAAGAATGCTCAAACTACCGCTAATTGCACTCACATGCTAGCAAAGTACTGCTCAAAATTCTCCATGCCAGGCTTCAACAGTATGTAAACAGTATATGAACTTCCAGATGTTCGAGCTGGTTTTAGAAAAGGCAGAAGAACCAAAGATCAAGTTGCCAACATCCATTGGATCATCGAAGAAGCAAGAGAGTTACAGAAAAACATCTACTTCTGCTTTATTGACTATGCCAAAGCCTTTGACTGTGTGGACCACAACAAACTCTGGAGAATTCTTAAAGAGATGGGAATACCAGACCACCTGACCTGTCTCTTGAGAAACCTGTATGCAGGTCAGGAAGCAGTTGTTAGAACTGGACACAGAACAACAGACTGGTTCCAAATCAGGAAAGGAGAACATCAAGGCTGTATATTGTAACCCTGCTTATTTAACTTATATGCAATCATGGGAAATGCTGGGCTGGATGAAGCACAAGCTGGAATCAAGATTGCCAGGAGAAATATCAATAACCTCAGATATGCAGATGACACCACGCTTATGGCAGAAACAAACTACTAAAGAGTCTCTTGATGAAAGTGAAAGAGGAGTGTGAAAAAGTTGGCTTGAAACTAAACTTCAGAAAACTAAGATCATGCCATCTGGTCCCAATCACTTCATGGGAAATAGATGGGGAAACAGCAGAAACAGTGACAGACTTTATTTTTGGGGGCTTCAAAATCACTGCAAATGGTGACTGCAGCCATGGAATTAAAAGACGCTTACTCCTTGGAAGAAAAGTTATGACCAACCTAGACAGCATATTAAAAAGCAGAGACATTAGTTTGTCAACAAAGGTCTGCCTAGTCAAGGCTATGGTTTTGCCAGTAGTCATGTATGGGTGTGAGAGTTGGACTATAAAGAAAGCTTAATACTGAAGAATTGATGGTTTTGAACTGTGGTGTTGAAAAAGACTCTTGAGAGTCTCTTGGACTGCAAGAAGATTCAACCAGTCCATCCGAAAGGAAATCAGTCCTGAATATTCATTGGAAGGACTGATGTTGAAGGTGAAACTCCAATACTTTGGCCAACTGATGCAAAGAGCCGACTCATTAGAAAAGACCATGATGCTGGGAAAGATTGAAGACGGAAGGAGAAGGAGATGACAGAGGCTGAAATGGTTGGATGGCATCACTGACTCAATGGACATGAGTTTGAGTCAGCTCCAGGAATTGGCAATGGACAGGGAGGCCTGGCATGCTGCAGTCCATGGGGTCGTAGAGTCAGACATGACTTTGTGACCGAACTTAACTGAACTAAAAAAATTGGATTTTTTTTCCTTCCTATGTACCTAATTCTGTGTCATTTTGCTTTCTCACCAATTGTGTTGTGATGAAGTTTGAACATATATTTATTTATAAAGTTTGAACATATATTTATCAATAAATACATATATATGTTACTTATAATATTATATGTAATATTATACTTGTAGTTTTATACACAGAGCACAGGCTATATGTCTCATGGTAAACACTGGACTGATTTTAGCGTATATAAAACAGTATTGAAAGAGTCTTTATTTTATTATTTATATAATTACATATGATTATATGTGTTATTTATATTCTTCTTATCTTCAAAAACAATGTGAGATGGTTTACTGGAACATACAAGATTGAACAGAACAACAGAAATTGAAAAGTAACTTGGGGGTTAAAGGATACTAGGGGAAAAGAACAGATAGACTTAGGGGTTAATAAAAGTAAATAAACATTTATGTTATAGAACCTGGTGTTATTAGGGAGGCCATATTTGGTTCTGAATTTATTAGTAGTAAAGTAAAATCTCTATCAGTTAATAACTATGGTATTATTTATAATAAAAATCCCATTTATCAATCACTTATAACATTCTAAGAACTGTTCTCAGTATTTAACGCATAACTGTGTTGTTTAATTATTACAGTACGCTACAAAGTGGTGGTTTGTTAAGTTTTACATTTGCCAGAAAGGAGTCTCAGAGAATTTAAGAGTTTTGTCTCAGGTCACACAGCTATTAACTTGTTGAGCTGGGATGTGAATCTGGATACTTCTGACTCTAAGATAACAGAGTCTTATCCATATAAGTCATAGTTTTCATAAGATAACATAAGTTAGTTGCTTCAGAAAAATACACCTTGTCTTAATTTTTAAGATAAGAAAAGAAAAATTAGCTTCTCAGGAGCTCAGCATTGATTTAAGGATAAAATGGAATCTATCTGGAGGACTGTCTTTAATGCATATCCTGCAGGCAATCCTTTTGAGTATCTCTTTCCTCTTGTTGCTGCCAAATTATTTTGTCTTGAGGCTATGAGTAAATTGATTTTCTGAAAGCTATGTCTCCTATGAGCAGTTGATATTAAAGCCACAGGAAAACTTGCCGGTCAGAATTTTAGTTACTTTCTCCTCATTGAAATATAGAAAAACTACTCATATAATGGAGAGCTAACTTAGAAATTCATCTATCACACAGAATTTTGATAAATATCCAATTTTATATTACATAGTTTTAAACCATTTTCTCATAGGTGTTTTGCTTTTCTATCATCTGTTACCTCTTGAAGTATAATTGTTCTATTTCACAAACTTTTACAAAGATGATAAATTACGTTTTAGTTGCAGTAATTTTTAATACTTGAATATTTATTCATATGGTAATGAGTTTATAATAAATTTTATTGCTTATTTTATGAAACTGGAGATATTTTTGAGAGTTTGTCTTAGTGAAAGCAATGTAAAATAATGTAAAAATCATCTAACTAGTTGTTCTGAGTCTCAGTTATTTTACTTGCCTAGTCGTGTGTGCATTTTGGGTCTGCTTTGTATTACTTTATGTAGATATTTAAACAATAAGGTTAGTATTTCCTAGTGTATTTTTCTCTTGAATTTCTATCATAGTTTGAAAGGTTGAAATCAAGTATGCAAAAAAAAAAAAAACAGAAAACAAAATCACCAAATGTTATGTTATGCAGGAAAAAGATATCGATTATTAACTTTTGGTGAATTTCATTTTATGTATCACTTTCTATGTGTATGTGTGTGTATGTATGTATATTTGTGTAAAGAGGAAAAAGATAGAGAGGGGAAGGGTTAATGGTTGGATAAAATAATTTGTGAAGTGTATTCCATATGCACCGCTGCTGCTGCTGCTGCTGCTAAGTCGCTTCAGTCATGTCCGACTCTTAGCGACCCCATGGACTGCAGCCCACTAGGCTCCTCCGTCCATGGGATTTTCCAGTCAAGAGTACTGGAGTGGGGTGTCATTGCCTTCTCCGTCCATATGCACTAGTTCTTAACAATAAATAATTGTATATATTAAAATAGGAAACTGCTGCTGCTGCTAAGTCACGTCAGTCGTGTCCGACTCTGTGTGACCCCATAGACGGAAGCCCACCAGGCTCCCCCGTCCCTGGGACTCTAGGTGAAACTAAAATAATGACTGAGAGCTAGGTAAAATTTTCCCATCACAAGTGTTTCTTTCTTTCTGTTCTTTCTTTGACTTTTTTCTTCATGTAAGGTTTATTTAATGTAATGCACCAAAAAGTACTGGGTCATTTTCTCTATAGCAGTTCTAATAATAAGCTTGCACACATAGAATTTACACGATATCCATGAAAACATGTAGAAATGTACCTGTGAGATTTGAACAAGGAGTGTTATATTTGTTATTATGTGGGAAAACAAATCTAGACAATGAGGTCAGGTATGTTTTAAGGATCACAGAAAGTAAGAAAATGGATTACAGTAAATATTAAGTCATCAGAATCATTTTTGGAAATTCAGTATTGGATGGCAACTTGACTTTTTGCTATAAACATGAATATCCTAGTTTACTGCCACTAATTAATAATTAATAACATCTTATAAACATTGTTATTTTACTTTGTGATGTTATACAACGTTTGTATTCCATTTTGTAGTCATAATTCTTACTGCTGTTTCATACTACTTCCACATCTAAGTGTTTAAAACCAGTCATTTTACCATGATTTATCTACTCCTTTTTCATTTGATATATCACTTTTGAGTGGAATTTTCCCAGTAGATTGTTTTGGAGAATGTGGTATTTTAAGGTGCTCTTTAAAAAATATATCAATTATATGAACAAATATATTAAATTTGTCTTAGTTTCTCTTAAGTTTTTATTATTATCCATAGAGCCCAGGAGGCAGAGTAGTAAAGAACCTGCCTGCCAATACAGGAGGCACTGGAGATACAGGTTCGATCCCTGGTTTGGAAGATCCTCTGAGTAAGGAAATGGCAACCCACTCCAGTATTCTTGCCTGGAAAATTCCATTGATAGCAGAACCTAGTGGGCTACAATCCAGGGGATCGCAATGAGTTGGACATGACTGGGTGACTGACAGGCACATGCAGAGTCAAATTAATCCAGTTTAGTAGCTCATGGCTGAAAATTATTCCAATCTGTGATTTGTCATTTAGTATCATTCATCCACAGATGATCATTTAAATTATTTCCGGGTTCTTTTCAATTATAAGCCATGCTGTAATGAATATTTTTTGTATGTGTCATCTTTAAGAATATAGAAGTTTTCCTATAGTATATTTACTAAAATTGGAACGCTAATGTCATCAGTCAGTTCAGTTCAGTTCAGTCGCTCAGTCGTGTCCGACTCTTTGCGACCCTATGAATCACAGCATGCCAGGCCTCCCTGTCCATCACCAACTCCCGGAGTTCACTCAAACTTGTGTCCATTGAGTCGGTGATGCCATCCAGCCATCTCATTCTCTGTCATCCCCGTCTCCTCCCACCCCCAATCCCTCCCAGCATCAGACTCTTTTCCATTGAGTCAACTCGTCACATGAGGTGGCCAAAGTATTGGAGTTTCAGCTTTAGCATCAGTCCTTCCAATGAACACCCAGGATTGATCTCCTTTAGAATGGACTGGATGGATCTCCTTGCAGTCCAAGGGACTCTCAAGAGTCTTCTCCAGCACCACAGTTCAAAAGCATCAATTCTTCGGCGATCAGCTTTCTTCATATGGTATGTCCATATTCACTTTTATAAGAAATTGTGAAATTTCATTCCAAAATATTATTTTTAGTAATGCTTTCACTGTCAATTATTAAGTCCCAGCTTCTGTGTATCTTCTGTGGTATTTGATATCGTCAGGCTTTAATTTTTGGCAGCCTGAGTGGAAAACAGAAATTTAAGTTTTTAATTTGTATTTATATATTTTGATTAATTACCTAATTACCCCAAACTTGAACTTCTTCTTACTTGGTCATTTGTATTTCCTTCTTGGTGAATTGTGGCAACTTAATTTTCACCTCCTTTTCTTTTATAGCCCCTTCTTTGAACATTAAATGTTTACAATTAGAACATTTTTATTCTCCAAAGCATTTTTGAAAATATGGAAAACACATGAATGTTTTCCTGTTTTTCATCAGCTAATTTCATTTTTATGTATATTGTCTGTCTTTTTTCAGATGTTCATTTTTTCTGGCCTCTTTCCCACCTTCAGTGATTTGCTAAATGTTGTTAGTCTTCTACCATTCCCAACTTTATCAATATTTTATGCCTTTTTAAAGTAGTATCTATTAAATGCACATCAGCAAGCTAGTTCATTCCAGCTAATGATTAGAATGCAGAAATTAACTTAAATATAGTTCTGTTTAATAACTTTGTAGGATACAAATATTAACTATATTAATGGTTTCAAAACTGGTCATATTTTTATCATAAATTAGAGGTGCTGGAGATTTGTAGTTTCACCAGAATAAACTATAATATACTAGTCAGCCAATTTCATGTAATATCATATACAAAACTCAGTTAAACTCTAAAGCTGTTAATAACCCATTACAACCAGTGGGTAAAGATTTTCTTTCATGGAGAAAGCAACTGAGAGATAAACAAAGGGTCATAACTGATAATGACTAAGATTATAGGATCATGCTTTACTCTAGAACAGACGCCATACTTTCTTCATGATGAGAGTTATACCTCTGAATTTGAACAGTTATCTAAGAGTATTACCTCTGTTTCTGATCATCATTAATGCTCTTTTTCAAATATCTGGATATCTATATATTGGGTTTCCCAGGTGATGCTAGACATGCAGAACTCACCTGTCCAATCAGGAGACATAAGAGGTGTGAGTTCAATTGTTGGGCCGGGAATATCCCCTACAGGAGGGGAACCCAATCCAGTATTCTTAATATTCTTGCCTGGAGTGTCTCATGAACAGAGGGTCCTGGCGGGCTATAGTCCATAGAGTCACAAAGAGCTGGACATGACTGAAGTGACTTAGCATGCACGCATACACGTCTATATATTTATGTATCAGATGTGCCATGTAGTAGCTTCAGTGATGGCCACTACTGGGAGGTGTATAGAGTTGGTTATGGAGTGTCCTCTAGAAGATAATGATGAAGGATTTGTGTGTCTGATGAGAGGGAGCTGTAAGGGAAGATGATGGAGGAGACTGGAAAGTATCCCTTTGAAACAGGGGTTCTTAACCTTATTATTTTAGAGTTGAACTCACCATGGGAGAATTTATACATGAAAAAAAAGATTACATTTTATTTCCTCTAATTTCCAACTCTAATTGAGTATTTCCTTTACTTGTGAATAAACACTATAACCTGTGATAGTATTAGTAACATTGATGACTTTGTTTCTAACAAATTTCACAGATATTTTTATATCACATTACAGATGTAGACAGCTTAAAATATCACTTACTCTTACCACTACTTTTAAATTACAGTATTTTATAGGCATTACTAAATAAACGTGTTTATTACTATATTGCATATTAAAAAGATAATGTGATACCTGTTATTCATTCTAACTCATTTCCAATGCAACTCTGTATTTTATGCATTTGTGAAACTTCTTATAAGAGGACTGGACTTTAGTAGGCTGCCAAAGGGAGTCATGGCATAAAAATTGTGTAAGAACCTGTGCTATAAGTGGTTAGCTAGCTCAGCTTGCTTTTGATCTTTTATTTTTTTTGGCATATGACAGCATCTCTTCTTTTTCTCTGCCATCAAGCATAAAGTTCTATGGGAAAATGAGAAATATTTTTCTATCAAGCTGTTTGTCACACTGTTTTATTTTTATGGCATAAACGCACCCCCATATAATAGAGAAAAGACAAATTGGTAACTTATTTATGTTTGTTCCAGCCCAAAGAAACTTAACACATCACAGTGGAGAAAAAGCATGATGATAACTGTACTTTAAAAATTCCTTGTTAAAAGGATTTTGCTTTGATAAATGATGGCATAGAAACATCATGGATCTGATCCTTAATAGTCTTATGTTTTATTTTGATGTTTAAAATGATTCTAAGAATTACTGATACAGTGATAAAGTAATAAGAACATCTAAAGGTGTGCTGCTGCTGCTGCTGCTGCTAAGTCACTTAAGTCGTGTCCGACTCTGTGTGACCCCATAGACGGAAGCCCACCAGGCTCCCCTGTCCCTGGGATTCTCCAGGCAAGAACACTGGAGTGGGTTGCCATTTCCTTCTCCAATGTGTGAAAGTGGAAAGTGAAAGTGAAGTCGCTCAGTCGTGTCCGACCCTTAGCGATCCCACAGACTGCAGCCTACCAGACTCCTCTGTCCATGGGATTCTCCAGGCGAGAGTACTGGAGTGGCTTGCCATTGCCTTCTCGTCACATAGAAAAGAAACCAGAAAGGCATGTCATTCCTGGTGTCCATATAATATTTTTTCTGAGGTCTTGATCACCATCTCTGAGGACACCGGGCAGATCTTGTTAATATTTGCAGCTTTCTGTAAGTTGTTTCACTGCTCAATCTTGAAAATTAATGGACCTCACCCAGATAGAGTTAACTGGCAGGAAAGACTTTCTTTGACTCATTGAACATATTAAAATGTATTTGGCTCACTTTTTAATTGAAATGTAGCTTTCACTCAGGATTTGACAATTAATTATTTCTAAATATAATTGGATCTGTTGCTTTTACCTCAGGCTCTTTCTCTACATGTAACAAGTTTAAGACAGTTTTAGTGAGTATAGTAACTGTGCCCACATTCTGGTTTTTCTACCACAGGTAGACTTGGTAAAGCTTTAGTAGATCTAGGCCATTATCTTTTATCCTTTTTCTCTCTTTTACAAACTCACAAACATACTGAAGATAAAATGAGTAAAATTAGAAACAAAGTTGAGATTCAGTTCATTGGTAATTGTATTATATATCATACATTTTTATTCACATGTAAAATCTGTGTTTTAAATAATATTAAATTTTAGTGAAAAGGCTTTCGAAACATCATAGTCTTACAATCCTACATAACGGATAAACATCAAACCTAATATCTCCATTATGTTGTAAAATAGAATATTTTCACTTACTGTTATTTAAATGTCATCCCCATTTCCTTTTTGTAGTGCTGATGTTAACCTTGTGAGCTCTAAATTGTCTGGAAGTTAATGGTCTGTTATATAATAGTTCTTAGTGAAAGAATATTGGATTATATTATGCAATTTGAAATGCAACTTGATCTCTATCTTGTAATGGTAAATAATGACTTAGTCTTGCTTGAAATTAGCGACATTTGTTTTTTTCTGCTGATGCTGTACTTAGTATAAATGAAGGATCTTTTTTTTTTTTTTTAATCTTGGTAAACATTTATTTGCCCATCATCACACCCTGATTCACGGCAAGAAACAAGAGAATGAAAATTAGCGTACTACTAAAGGATAGAGTTCTTTGTGAAAATAAAAATTTGAAGATTATTATATTAAAGTTAGAAAATTTAGAAGCATTATGTTCTGTCAGGTCTCATACATGCCCTTGTCAAGCTTTTTGAGAGTTTTATTTTTTTTTTAAATTTTGTAAGAGTTAAATTTGAATTGAAGCTAATGTAACTGACAAGAGGGAAATAGAAGCAATTGGCTTGCACTAAACAAGTTTGAATGGTTGTTAATGTGAATGACTTTCAGGCAGTGAATGTCAGAGAACAGTAGATTACTTTCTTTACCTCAGGCATTTTAAGCCGTCTCCTGTGGTAGACTGACATAATTTCTCTTCCTCTCTCTTGAATCTAGGAAGCAAAGTAATTGGACTCTGGTAATTTTGGCCTATGGCTGATGAAGATAAATCATAACGAGCTATGGAATATACACTGACAATTCACATAGGGCTACTAGAACATGAACTTTCAGTAATGCATTAATCAAATATTGTTTTCTTCTGTTTTATACTCAAGAAATCCCTGGAATTGTTAATTATGAATGCAATCATCATTTGTTATTTTTGACAGAATTTTATAGACAAAACAAATTGTTTCAAAACATAAAAGCTACTGTGATTTTCAAAACATGGGCTAGAGTTTTGTTCTACCAATTGTATCCCTTATATATAGTTTTAAAGTAGCATGTTTAACACAAACTATTTGAGGTCTGAAAATAATACATGCGGAAGAGAATTCAAGACCATCTGGTTTAGCCCCTTTCCTTAAGACTCATGAATGTATAAATCATCTTGAGCAGATGGAAGTGTAGTTACCTAAAATTTTTTAGAAATAGAGGTTCTAAAGCTTCCTTCAATAACTCAATTCTGAATTTGATCACTCTGCTGAGGGACTATTTTATATTTAAACTATTTTCATTTAAAACCATCTTCATATGTCATTTTCTAGGCTTTTGGAGACTAATAAATCACCTCAGTGTTTCAAGTGGTCAATATAAATTTGTTAAACTATGTATTTATTAATATTTAAAAGTGTCATATTGATTCTTTTCAGTGCATTAGACACTGTACTAAGTATTCATTTACATTATTGCATTCTGTTCAACAAAGGGTAACAATGTGAGCAAGACATAACTCTAATTGAAACTTGACCTATAACTTTAATCCAGAGTTTTCTGACTCAATTTTTTCCTCGGTATGAGAGCCCACACTTCTTCCCACTTTGAGTTAGATTTCTGTGGATTTGTGATTCCTGCACTTTATATTGTGTTATTGACTCCTTTCCTTAGTTAATGGGGGAATAATCAATGTTGCCCAACAACTTTCTCATTGTGACCTACTCCACTCAGAGCCATTTCATAATTCCACAAATACACTGTATACCTGTTTATGTACTGTATACTGTTATATATCTTTATATATATATATATATATATATATGTATCTTATCTCCTGCAAGAACCAGTTTTCACCCATTTGGAGGTGCAATTTCTGCTCTTCAAAATGAATGCAGTGTATCTCTATTACTCTACATTTTTGGTTGTATAAGTGTACAATTCTAACTCAAAAGTAATGACATGTTTATTTGTTGAATAATGAGTAATAATAAATCGGTACACGCTAGTAAAGTCATGCTCAAAATTCTCCAAGCCAGGCTTCAGCAATATGTGAACCGTGAACTTCCAGATGTTCAAGCAGGTTTTAGAAAAGGCAGAGGCACCAGAGATCAAATTGCCAACATCCGCTGGATCATGGAGAAAGCAAGAGAGTTCCAGAAAAACATCTATTTCTGCTTCATCGACTATGCCAAAGCCTTTGACTGTGTGGATCACAATCAACTGTGGAACATTCTGAAAGAGATGGGAATACTAGACCACCTGACCTGCCTCTTGAGAAACCTGTATGCAGGTCAGGAAGCAACAGTCAGAACTGTACATGAAACAACAGACTGGTTCAAAATAGGAAAAGGAGTACATCAAGGCTGTATATTGTCACCCTGCTTATTTAACTTCTATGCAGAGTACATCATGAGGAATGCTGGGCTGGAAGAAGCACAAGCTGGAATCAAATTGCCGGGAGAAATATCAATAACCTCAGATATGCAGATGATACTACCCTTCTGGCAGAAAGTGAAGAGGAACTCAAAAGCCTCTTGATGAAAGTGAAAGAGGAGAGTGAAAAGGTTGGCTTGAAGTTCAACATTCAGAAAACTAAGATCATGGCATCTGGTCCCATCACTTCATGGGAAATAGATGGAAAAACAGTGGAAACGGTGTCAGACTTTATTTTTTTGGGCTCCAAAATCACTGCAGATGGTGACTGCAGCCATGAAATTAAAAGACGCTTACTCCTTGGAAGGAAAGTTATGACCAACCTTGATAGTATATTAAAAAGCAGAGACATTACTTTGCCAACCAAGGTCCGTCTAGTAAAGGCTATGGTTTTTCCCTTGGTCATGTATGGATGTGAGAGTTGGACTGTGAAGAAAGCTGATAGCTGAAGAATTGATGCTTTTGCACTGTGGTGTTGGAGAAGACTCTTGGGAGTCCCTTGTACTGCAAGGAGTTCTCCATTCTAAAGGAGATCAATCCTGGGTGTTCATTGGAAGGACTGATGCTAAAGCTGAAACTGCAATACTTTGGCCACCTCATGCGACGAGTTGACTCACTGGAAAAGACTCTGATGCTAGGAAAGGTTGGGGGCGGGAGGAGAAGGGGACGACAGAGAATGAGATGGCTGGATGGCATCACCGACTCTGTGGACATGAGTTTGAGTGAACTCCGGGAGTTGGTGATGATGAACATGAGTTTGAGTGAACTCCGGGTGTGCTGTGATTCATGGGGTCGCAGAGAGTCGGATACGACTGAGCGACTGAAATGAACTGAACTGAACTGAATCCTTGTGTGTGTGTGTTAGTCGCTGAGTCATGTCTGACTCTTTGCAACCCTATAGACTGTAGCCCACCAGGCTCCTCTGTCCGTGGAATTCTCCAGGTAAGAATAGTAGAGTGGGTTGCCATTCCCTTCTTCAGGGAATTTTCCCAACCAAGTGATCGAACCGGGGTCTCCTGCACAGCAGGAGTATTCTTTGCCATCTGAGCCACCAGGGAAAACCTTTAGTAATCCTTATGTTTTTCAGTTTAAATGAGCTTTTCAGTGTCTTGAAGTAAGAATAATAATTTAAATAATTGTATAAACATCAGAGCATAAGTGAAACGTGATACTTAACAATATATAATTTTTGCTACTGGGGAGAAACAAAAACAAAAAAAAAGATATAAGTAAATGCAATCTGCCTGGTTTTGTCTATTCTGTAGACCTTATGCCAAATTTTGTGCTTATCTACAGACATCCCATTCTTACTATAAATCTATAGTTTTCCCTGTTTTGACATCACAATCTATTACCATAGAAATGATTGATACCTTACATTTATTTTTCTGTCTTCACAACAGGTTCATAAGGAGATTGTCAGGAGTGAAAAAATAGACTTTATTGGCACCAGCAAACTTTTAAAGATGATGAGCATCATTTTATGTTCATCTTCATTTCCCTTTAAATTCAAGAGTTATAAATTGGTGCTTTAGAAAGTATATATGTAAAGTTTGCTTTTCATTGTTGTTTCTTTCAAAAACCATATTGGAGTATGATTGTTTTATAAAGAATTCCAATAATGGGTTTTACACAATTTTAATTTTATACCCTAAATATAAAATTAGCTCACACCACTGGCTAAGGAAGTGTGCTTACTGAACACAGCCAGCTTTATCATGTTCTGCAGGAATATAGCAGTTAGGAGTAAGTCTCGCTGGTAGCTTATTACACTGGGCATGGAAGTGGAAGAGGAAGGAAGTTATTTGGAGCTTCCAAATGTAATCTGTGGAAAGTCTCTATACAGGGACTTTGATCTACTTCATTGAATCAAAAAAGTGAAAATTGAATCCTGAAACATTTTCATACCTTTTTGGAGGTACACTCTATATGCAATTATTCACATAGATGAAAATGACAAATTAAGCTTAAAAATATCTTCCTTTTATGATTGTATCAATTTCTTTCTTTTTTTTATGAAAGATTTTTGTTCGGTACTGAATTTTACATCCCTTCAGATCTGTGGGAGCCATTTCAGTAGTGTTATCTGTCACCTAAAAGTAAGTTTGACCTCATTGATGACCCCGTCTATGTTTAGAAATTAAAAAGAATGCCATGTAATACACTGAGAGCCATACATTTGGCCCTGGAATGATTTTCAAGTATATTAATCCTGAGAAGTTCAAAGAAACTTCAGAAATTATCACCTCTGAGGGGAGACTTTTGCCAACCATGACATTTTCCAGCTACATATAGAAAAGAAGGATAGTGTATATCTAAGTGAATAAAATCGAAGCATTAACCAGGTTTCCAGTTCAGATTGAGAGAAAGGGGGGAAGAAAGCTAAGATTAATGACTGTTTGATAAAGGTCTTAGAAGAAGAGAGAGAAATCTGAAGTGTTCACTGCAGATATATTTTGAGTTACTTAAAAAGTCAGATAATTGTGACTGATTCATGTTGATGACAGACGAGCCTGGTGAGCTACAACTTCATGGGATCTCAAGAGTTGGACATGACTTAGCAAATAAACTACCACCACCACCATAGCAGAAACCAGCACAATATTGTAAAGCAATTATCTTCCAATACTTTTTTTTTTTAAGTCAGGTATTTTAGAGCACTAGTGCTTGATGTGGATTGAGATGAAGAATAGAGTGAAAAATGGGAAATTGAAACTGGGAAGTTTATGTAGACCTCTGTAATTTAACTCCTGGTGATTTATGTTGAAATGTCAGTGTGTTGTGGATAAAGCACTCAGGCTTCCCTGAGTAGCCTTGTCTCTCTAGAGTTAAATGTGTTCACGTCCCAAGGTGAACTCAGCTCAGTCAATAAGAACTACAGGGAGAGGTCATTCACTGAAATGTTTTCATTTTACCATGGATGCTTTAAAATTTATTTTCCTTGGGTATTTATATTTAATGCCTTTGGATGAGAAAATTAGGTATTTTAAATGATTGTGAAATGTTTTTGACCATTCACAAATTGCATAACAATCTAAAATCTAGTCACTGACATTAGAAAAGTATTATTATTTGTATTTTTTTTTCATTTAGTCAACTGTGATGTACTTTGTATATTTATTTTACCTATGTGCCGTGTGCTCGGTTAGTCATATCTGACTCTGCAACCCTATGGACTACAGACTGCCAATCTCCCCTGTCCATGGGGTTTCCCCCAATTAATAAATAAATATATATCAAAAATGAAATAAAGAATATACTATAAAAAAGAACATAATATAATTTATGTGCTTTAAGAGGTGAGATAATCCTGAGACATATTGAAGTATCTTTCCCATTTAAAAAGAAAAAATGATCGATGGTGTCGAAAGGATTCTATATTGTACAAGGGGTTTAAGGAGACTGAAAATCCATAGTCTATGCTCAGACAATGAAAGCATAGTAACTCTCCAGTGGGGAATAGAGCACCATTCTGTGATCACACACATTAATACTACTGAAGAAAAATCAAGGGGGATGATCAAAAAACTATAAATTGTTTCATCATAGTTCACAGTTTGGGTAAACGATTACAGGCCTATGTTAACTCATGTAAATTCTCACAGTATCAGGGTTAGGTATTATCCCCATTTTAAAGGCAAAGAAACTAAAGCAAATAATTAGTTGAGTTCTTTTTAGTCACACAGTTATTAAAAGAATAACTATGGCAGCCTGGCTCCAAGAGTTCTTTGTAACAATGATGCTACAGTGCTTCTCTGATATATATACACGTATAGGTGCATGCATGTGTACAGACAGGGACACTTACACATAAGCAAGCAATTAGTTAAGAACAGTTTAGAGGTGGGTCCTAAAAATTCTAATCATTTGTGTCCTTGTAATGATAACTATTTTTTGATGTATTTAATTTTTGTTGCTAATGGATATTAACTAAGCTTTTAATACTCTGTTTTAATAAATATTATTAAAACATTAATATATATAACTTAGTTTACTTTTCTTGCAATTCCACATTTGGTGTTTCATTTTCAGTTAAAATTCATAATGTATGAGTTTATGCTAGGCACTGCAATTTTGTGACAGCTTACAAAAAAATACTTAGGTGACCAAACGCTGAACAAGATTTGAATACATCAACTAATAATTGTTGAAGCTAGGGACATGAGGGCTTGTTACATTGTTCTGCTTTGCCATATGTTTGAAATTTTTCATAATAAACAAAAATGAAATGTAACTTCTTGCATCTAATTGTATTTTCATCTTGTATCACTGCCCAAGTAACAAGTTATGCAAATTTATAATGCCTGGAAATTGGGTTATCATTTTCATTATTTTTGAAATTATCTCTAATTGCATTTTTATTTCCTCTTTGATGAAGTAATTCCTTAGGTGAATCATTTTTTCAAATATCCAGTTAGTTTTAATTAGGTGTACTACATTGTGGTCAGACAATTAGATGGTGTAATTTATGCCTTTTCAGAATTTATTAAACTTTTTAAATTAACCAAGTAAATTATCACCTTTTTTCATAGATACATGTATTGTTAAATGTAGGCATCCTTTTTAAAAATGTGTTATTTCACTATAATTCAGTCTTATTGTCATTATATTACTAAGGTCAGTTATGTCACTTATGGTTACAGGTATCTTTTAGGCGTGCTAATAATAGTAATAGATCAATAAAATAAATTTTGTTTGCTTTCTCCTTTTCATAACTTTTTTCTGTTAATATTCTAATACCATAGTCTTAAATACATACATTTTTGCAATTTAACAGTCATTTATTTTGAATTATCTGTGTCATTATACAGTACCTAAATTAAATTATTAATTATTCATATATTGATTATTTGGTAGCAAATCCTTATAAGAGATATGACATTCAAATAGGATCACTAAATTATACAGAACAATTGTGACTCATTTGCTCAATCTAAGCAGATAATCCTGTCTTAGCTTTCTCTTTCCTTATGGAATTTTTCTGTCATACTCATGGCCTGTTACATTCATAAATCACTTCTTAGTTAAAGAATACATGCTTCCAAATTCCTAATCTTCCATCATCATAATTGATGGTATTTATGGTGTTTCACTTTTTTTCTTAGGACCAGGGAAAGTGAAGCTTATTTTGATAAATTGAGGCCCTAACTAGCCCTTTATATTTGTTGTCATAAACCCTTTATGGCTATTTTAATATTTAGGAGAAAAGGCCATTTTTTTCCATAGGAATATTGAATGAATACATTTCCATCAAATGAAATGATTAACAAGGTCTTGCTGAATGTTGTATTTTTCACTTAGTGGGCATGGCAGATAGAATGTTGTCATTGTCAGAAAACTGATTTAATGCCTTTATCTTAAATTCCTTCTAAACTGACTGATTCTTAAAGGGGAGGGGGAGAGGGCAGTGTTTTTACTTACATAGTCATTGTCTCCTGAAAGATGGATTTCAATCTATGGAACTGTGGTGAAAATATAATGCTAATTGTAGTTTGAATGATTCAGTCACCTTCTGGTAATACAGTTTTATACCCAAATAATTTAAGTCAAATTCTGGAAAAAACATTTTCTTTCTTCTGATAGTAAATATATAATATGCTCTAACAAATAGGAAAACCCACATGCTACAGAAAGATGAACATGATTAAATAGGTTTAATTATTTTTCTTGTACCATGTATTAATAGCTTTCTCAACCACGTCGCAGTGGCAACAGCACATTGTGCTGTGTACCTTACTGAGAAAATGGTCTCATTTTATTGGTCTTCACCATCTTGTCGTTTTCACCTTTGCCATTTTAACTCATTGCAATTATGTTTTTCTCATGTCTATGATCTTCTTTGATTTGATTTCACATATAATATGCAGCAGTTATTTATGTTCTGTTTTGTTAATCGACTAATTTCTTCATGAATTTTATTTTATTTTTCCCAAACATATTCTGTGCTTCTTGAAGGAAAAACTGTCCTATTTCTGGGCCATATTTCTTATTGTATTCAGTTTTAGAGAGGTGGAAGCCACGTGACCAATTCTAGTTTGAGTTATTTAATTTTAACAAGAGTAGTTGGTGTTCTGCGGGTCATTACTCAGATTTGTTTGAGTCCTGGCATGTCTCAGGTAGTTTACTAAGTTCTTCCCCTCAGACTCAAGTGATGCCTGATAATTCTATCACCTTCTCTCTTTCATGAGTTGTTCCCTCTATGTACTTTGCAACGTATAAATCCTACTCTCTTCTGTCATGATTTTCCAACTCTCAGCAAGCCTTTTTGTTTTTGATCATCACTTGCCACCTAGGTCATGCTTTCTCCACATTTCATTCTACCACCCCATAGGTGCCTTAACAAGCCATAGATAACTCATTTCTCAGAGTATTTTCTTTTTAAATGAATCCATACTTGCATTTCTCACTTCAGTTCAGTTCAGTTGTTCAGTCGTGTCTGACCCTTTACAATCCCATGGACTGCAGCACCCCAGGCTTTCCTGTCTATCAACAGCTCCCGGAATTTGCTCAAACTCATGTCCATTGAGTTGGAGATGCCATCCAACCATCTCATTATCTGTCATCCCCTTCTCCTTCTGCCTTCAATCTTTCCCAGCATCAGGGTTTTTTCCAAGGAGTCAGTTCTTTGCATCAAGTGGCAAAAGTATTGAAGTTTCAGCTTCAGCATCAGTCCTTCCAGTGAATATTGAGGACTGATTTCCTTAAGCATGGACTCTTTGGATCTCCTTGCACACCACGGGACTGTCAAGAATTTTCTCCAATCCTGCAGTTCAAAAACATCAATTCTATGGTGGTCAGATAGTCCAGCTCTCACATCCATACATGAATAATGGAAAAACCATAGCTTTGACTAGACTGACCTTTGTCAGCAATGTCTCTGCTTTTTAATTTGCTGTCTAGGTTGGTCATAGCTTTTCTTCCAAGGAGCAATTGTCTTTTAATTTCATCGCTGCAGTCACCATCTTGCATTTCTCAGACCCTTTGATTTCTAGCATTATACTTAAACCTATTCAACATCTTCCTCTGCACTGCTCTCGTTCTGTTTTTTTCTAGTCTCATTATAAACTCCAATTCCTCAGTCTCTCTCAGCTCATCCACAACCTGTCCCCTCTACCCCCCACACACAAACATATACCTCAGATTCTGTTACTTACTTATTTTACCACTTTTCTCACCCTGCGCTAGGTTGAGTAAGGTTCATGGCTCCCTCTTCATGATGCCAAGTGATTAGATGGTCTTTTCACTGTACTGACTGGTTTTAGTACTCGCCCAGTTTACCATCAGTGCTTTCATTAGTATCTATTCAACTCATTTCTGAAAGCAGATGCTGACCCTAATAATGTCTCTTTCTTTCAAACACCTAACTACTCTTAACTCTCATTTGAAAATCTTACCTTCAATTTTATTGAGAAAAATCAAAGCCATCAGCTCTCAACCCTACAATTTTTTAAAATTTTTTAATATTTGTTTAAAAAATTTTTTTAAAGTCTGATAACACATTTACAGGAGACTTGGAAAATGCAGAGTAAATCAACTGCACAATTGATTATTCTTTCTTCCTGTTCTTTTCTGAACACAACCAGTTTTCCAGAATTTGCTGCTTCCTGCCTTCCTCCCGATCTGATGGCAAGTCCATCCCTTTTCCAAGTGTACTTAATCTTAGCTTGTTTTATCTTTCCAGAAACTCTTTCCTCCAAATACTTTGTCTTATGTGTTTCTCTTCATTTGTTACCTTGATTCTTTCAAACAGCCTACAAGTATTCATATTCTTAAGGATCTTTATCAAAGAAAAGACTCTGTTAAGATTCCCTGGAGAAGGGAAAGGCTACCCACTTCAGTATTCTGGCCTGGAGAATTCCATGGGCTCTATAGTCCATGGGGTTGGAAAGTGTTGGACATGACTCAGTGACTTTTACTTTCACTTTTCATTTTGACCTAGTGATCTCTTTTCCCTTCACTAATAAAGTTCTCAAAAGAATATTATACTTTCTGTCCCTATAGTATTTACTCACACATTCATCATCATTATTCAGTTTCTTTGAATATTCTATTGAATCTCCTCTTTTAAAAGTTTGTAATAACTTCCTAATAGCAAACAAGTCAATCTTCTTATATACTACCTGTGTACAGAAGAAAATTTTTTGTAAAATATAAGCATAAATGTATAGAATATGCATATCACTTGCATATATTTTTGCAACATCTGAATATATACATATTTTAAAATTTGATTTACATTTCCTCTATGAAGAACTTACTGTCTTTTCTACTACTTGTTTGAGATCAACTTATTAGATGAGTGTTGATCTCTCTGGGTTCTTTAACCAGTTATGCTTCCTTCTCATATCTAATATAACAAAATAACCTATTAAAGCAATGCCTATAGCTAAAGAATAGAATGAAAGACTTTCTTTAAAAATGCCTTAATTTGTTCTCTCATCCCTTTCCTCTGTTGCTATTTTTTTCCATAAAATGAAATAGTCGAGTAAACATATCAGATATTCTTGAATTGTTATAGTCAGAATACCTGGCAAATGTAAAGAAATAAAACTGAAATTCCTAAGACTGGGAAAAAATATCTTCCTCCCTATTTTAGCTTTTCAAAATTTTATCTGTCCTTTAATTCCCAGCTCAATGTCCAACAGGTCATGAAATTCAAGTCAATATATCAAATATTTATTGAACTCCTAAATGACTTGCTTCATACTTCTCATATCTTAATCATAATTCCTTTTTCTTACCCTGTATTCCTTTAGCATTTTGTTTTTCTCCTATCAAAACACTTGTCACATGATATTCTTTATTTGAGCTATTGACGATAATAATGACAGACATTTTAACGTACTTCTCTCTCCCAGATACTGTGCTAATCACCTGACCTACCTTATATCTCATCTCTGATGCAAACCTGAAAAGTTGATGTTATTGTTCTCATGTAGTAATGAATAAATAGGAAGTTTGTCTTTTCTCCCAGATCATATAGACACGGTTTGGGCTTAACATTGAATTTGTCGCCTTTTTAAAATAGCCTGTATTTCCTTTCTCCCATATTTGTATGTTTATAAACTTGTGACTCCTCAGTAAAAATGTGAGATCAAGGAAGGAAGAAAGGGACAGATAAACAGATGTTTATGTTATATGATAATGGGGCACATTTTCAAAGCTTTGATAGCAGTCAACTGTTTGAAAGTTTCAGGGAAAGCTAACAGAAGGAGCGACAGTTGGGATGCCTCTGGAAAAATGAGCAAGGTAGTCAGGGGTCAGAGGGGGTGTCACATTCCCCGAGAAAGGGATTGCGGAATGCAAAGTACAGCCCTTTCCCAGTCCAGTGAACCTAGAATATAGGGAATATACCAATTCAGTTGTTTTGGGTTGTTTGCTTCACAAACACTGAAGGGTTTACTAGCTCCTCTCTCACATCCAGATACCAGAGACTGAGTGTTTTTCTGTTGAACACTCAGTTTGTTTGGCCTATTGCCTGGTATGTATTTGTATAAGTCAAAAGAGTAAATTCAGAAATGATTTTATATGATATTAGAAACTTTAAAAAGCAGCACTAGGCCCAGTACAGTAATTATAGATCTGTTACCTCATTTTCACCCCAACCCCGAGGGCTTTATTTTTTGGCTTGCTGTTACAATGATGGTAGCAAAAATTACAGCCAAATTCAGTGAACTTTCTGGCATGCCCTGTAACCTAAATTGATCCTAATGAATGTTGTAAGACTACATCTTGCTTCTAGTCCAGGAGCATGCTTTCTGGCTCTTTCACCTAGTGGAATGATAAGAATCACTTAAGGTTGTGCTTACTGAGGAAGATCCCATAATTTTTATGAAATCCTGGCATGTCATAACTCCCAGACACCATTTCATATAGCAAACGTCTACAATTACCTGAAAGTGATCTGTTTTAAAAGCATTTAGCAATGAGTATTTCTTCTCTTACCTGTCATTTATTTGCACACAGATTCAAAGCTTATTTAGTTTTGGAAGAATGAAGGAGAGAGGAAGGATGAGCATAATAAAAATGGGCTTCAAAGCACAAAATAGGGAGTTAGTTATGCTCCCAACACTGTATAATCTTCTGATTACTGAGATTTTGCCCCTCTCCTCCTTATTGAGATTTAAGAAGTGCTAGAATTTTCACCAAATATCTGCATGCTCTATTTTAATTCTCACAGCTACCGAGGATGTGCGTATCCTTAACTCCACTTAAAGTAAGTGAAGCTGTAACCTTAGATTAGGCAAATGTCACACAGCGGATCCTAGATTGAGACTGAACTTCATGCTCTTAGTGTTCCTAAACTATCTACTGCATGTGTACAACACTGTATTGTTACTGCAATATAAACACTATTAAAAATTTTAAAGTGTTAAGTCAGACAAATCTTAAACATCATTATAGCACATTTCACATTTCTTATATTTATTCTATTTTCATGTTAGTATTGTCATCAATGTATTATTATTTCATTAGCTATGCTATGTCATAAAGATTGTGTTTGATATTCAGTGACAGCCTACACCATAATATGAAGCAGGCTGATTCAATTTGTGTTTCCCTTTGATTAAAATGCATCAGTCATTTATGTAAGATATGGTAGACAAATTCCTCTTGGAATCATGGAAACAGGTAATTAAATCCTGTCATTTTCCCAAACTTTGCCTTTGTTCTTTTTCTGGAAAGACATTATATAATCTTAGAGTAAACCAGGTCTCGTTCCCCTAAAGTTAATTAACATGCAAATAAATTTCTTACACACTAGTGATTGTTCTAAGTAAATCATTGTAGCTAGAAACACTTTTAATCAAAACTTTAAAGCATTTTTTTCATAACTAAAATGTTTTGGAAGTTTTGAAAAGATAGGAAATAGAAATCTACTGCATTCTTTTTCCATAATCAGTCAATTCATGATTTTTACTCTGATGGGTACACTGAAGAAGTGACAATAATATATTGGAAACCTGTTAAGGAATATCAGGTCTTCTCAGGAAATGAATAACAAAATGCTAATGGTTATCATTAAACATTTGATTCAGAACAGATCATAGAGGAACATTTGTATATATATATATTCTCTCTTGGAGAAGGCTATGGCACCCCACTCCAGTACTCTTGCCTGGAAAATCCCATGGACGGAGGAGCCTGGTAGGCTGCAGTCCATGAGGTCGCTAAG
This sequence comes from Moschus berezovskii, assembly GCF_049115385.1. Classification (NCBI taxonomy): domain Eukaryota; kingdom Metazoa; phylum Chordata; class Mammalia; order Artiodactyla; family Moschidae; genus Moschus; species Moschus berezovskii. The sequence continues at coordinate 73,303,440 of NC_142469.1, read as the reverse complement.
AGTCGGACACGGCTGAGCGACTTCACTTTCACTTTTCACTTTCATGCATTGGAGAAGGAAGTGGCAACCCACTCCAGTGTTCTTGCCTGGAGAATCCCAGGGACGGGGGAACCTGGTAGGAGGCCGTCTATGGGGTCACACAGAGTCGGACACGACTGGAAGTGACTTAGCAGCATAGCAGCAGCATATTCTCCCTACGAAGGGAGTGTAGCCACCTATATTATCCAACACAGGAATTACCAGAACCTTCTAGATAATTTCTGGAGTAGAAATTCTTTGAAGGAAGAGCTTTTTTGTTATTGTTATTAACTTTAATTCCATATGCCTTGCATAACCTTTTGTATAGTATATGCTATACATAATACATAATAATATATGGTAGAGGTAAAAAATCTTGAAAATTTAAAAATATTCATTCAGAAATTCATTCAGTTCAGTTCAGTTCAGTCGCTCTGTCAACTGAACTGAACTGAACTGAATGAATTTCTGAATGAATATTTTTAAATTTTCAGGATTTTTTACCTCACAAAGCACTCTTTTATTTTTAGACAGTAGCTACCTACTTAAGAAAATGTGTTCTCATTCACCCTTCTGGCACTCACAACACCCTAAATTATTCTTCCATGATGTTCTGCAGATGTTTGAACAAGTTGCTTGGAGTCCTCGTTAAAATAGACAGTGGTTCAACCAATATAGGATGCAATGATTTTTTTTTTAATTATTTTAATTGGAGACTAATTACTTTAAAATATTGTGGTGGTTTTTGCCATACATTGACATGAATCAGCCATGGGTATACATGAATCCCTGAACCACCCCTCCCACCTCCCTCTCCATCCCATCCATCTGGGTTGTTCCAGTGCAGCAACTTTGAGTCTGTGTCTCTTTTGCTGTCTTGCATATAGGTTCATTGTTATCATCTTCCTAAATTCCATATATATGTGTTAATATACTGTATTGGTGTTTCTCTTTCTGTATATATATTGGTGTTTCTCTTACTTCACTCTATATAATAGGCTCCAGTTTCATCCACCTCATTAGAACTGACTCAAATGAGTTCTTTTTAATAGCTAAGTAATATTCAATTGGGCTTCCCTGGTGGCTCAGAGGTTAAAGCGTCTGCCTCCAATACGGGAGACCCAGGTTCGATCCCTGGGTCAGGAAGATACCCTGGAGAAATGGTAACCCACTCCAGTATTCTTGCCTGGAGAATCCCATGGACTGAGAAGCCTGGTAGGCTACAGTCCACGGGGTCGCATAGAGTCAGACACGACTGAGTGACGGAACAGAATATTCAATTGTGTATGTATACCACAACTTTCTTATCCATTCATCTGCCAATGGACATCTAGCTAGCTTCCACGTCCTAGCTATTGTAAACAGTGCTGTGATGAACACTGAGCTACACGTGTCTCTTTCAATTCTGGTTTCCTTAGTGTGTATGCCTAGCTGTGGGATTGCTGGGTCGTATGGCCATTCTATTTCCAGTTTTTTAAGGAATCTGCACACAGTTCTGCATAGTGGCTGTACTAGTTTGTATTCCCACAACAGTGTAAGAGGGTTCCCTGTTCTCCACACCCTCTCCAGCATTTATTGTTTGTAGACTTTTGGATAGCAGCCATTCTAATTGGCGTGAGATGGTACCTCACTGTGGTTTTGATTTGCATTTCTGTGATAATGAATGATGTTGAGCATCTTGATGTGTTTGATAGCCATCTGTATGTCTTCTTTGGGGAAATGTCTGTTTAGTTCATTGGTCCATTTTTTGATTGGGTCTTTTATTTTTCTGGAATTGAGCTGCTTGAGCTGCCTGTATATTTTTGACATTAATTGTCAGTTGCTTCGTTTGCTATTATTTTCTCCCATTCTGAAGGTTGTCTTTTCACCTTGCTTATAGTTTCCTTCATTGTGCAAAAGCTTTTAAGTTTAATTATGTCCCATTTGTTTATTATTGCTTTTATTTCCATTACTCTGGAAGTTTGGTCATAGAAGATCCTGCTGTGATTAATGTCAGAGAGTGTTTTGCCTATGTTTTACTCTAAGGGTTTTATAGATTCTGGTCTTACAATTAGATCTTTAATTCATTTTGAGTTTATTTTTGTGTATGGTATTAGAAAGTGTTCTAGTTTCATTGTTTTACAGGTGGTTGACCAGTTTTCCCAGCACCAGTTGTTATAGAGATTGTCTTTCTCCATTGTATATTTTGACTCCTTTGTCAAAGATAAGGTGTCCATAGGTGTGTGGATTTATCTCTGGGCTTTCTGTTTTGTTTCTTTGATCTATATTTCTGTCTTTCATCAAGACAGTAACTTTTTAGTATAGTCTGAAGTCAGGTAGGTTGATTCCTCCAGTTCTTTCTTCTTTCTCAAGTTTGCTTTGGTTATTCGAGGTTTTTTGTATTTTCATACAAATTGTGAAATTATTTGTTTTAGTTCTGTGAAAAATACCATTGGTAGCTTTATAGGGATTGCATTGAATCTATAGATTGATTTGGATAGTATACTCATTTCCACTATATTTATTCTTCCGATCCATGAATATGGTATATTTCTCCATCTATTTGTGTCATCTTGGTAATACCAGACCACCAGACCTGCCTCTTGAGAAACCTGTATGCAGGTCAGGAAGCAATAGTCAGAACTGTACATGGAACAACAGACTGGTTCCAAATAGGAAAAGGAGTACGTCAAGGCTGTATGTTGTCACCTTGCTTATTTAATTTATATGCAGAGTACATCATGAGGAACGCTGGGCTGGAAGAAGCACGAGCTGGAATCAAGATTGCTGGGAGAAATATCAATCACCTCAGATATGCAGATGACACTACCCTTATGGCAGAAAGTGAAGAGGAACTCAAAAACCTCTTGATGAAAGTGAAAGAGGAGAGTGAAAAGGTTGGCTTGAAGCTCAACATTCAGAAAACTAAAATCATGGCATCTGGTCCCATCACTTCATGGGAAACAGATGGAAAAACAGTGGAAACGGTGTCAGACTTTAATTTTGGGCTCCAAAATCACTGCAGATGCTGATTGCAGCCATGAAATTAAAAGACGCTTACTCCTTGGAAGGAAAGTTATGACCAACCTTGATAGTATATTAAAAAGCAGAGACATTACTTTGCCAACCAGGTCCGTCTAGTCAAGGCTATGTTTTTTCCCGTGGTCATGTATGGATGTGAGAGTTGGACTGTGAAGAAAGCTGATCGCCGAAGAATTGATACTTTTGAACTGTGGTGTTGGAGAAGACTCTTGGGAGTCCCTTGTACTGCAAGGAGATCCAACCAGTCCATTCTAAAGGAGATCAATCCTGGGTGATCATTGGAAGGACTGATGCTAAAGCTGAAACTGCAATACTTTGGCCACCTCATGCGACAAGTTGACTCACTGGAAAAGAGTCTGATGCTGGGAAAGGTTGGGGGCGGGAGGAGAAGGGGACGACCGAGATTAAGATGGCTGGATGGCATCACCGACTCTGTGGACATGAGTGTGAGTGAACTCCGGGAGTTGGTGATGGACAGGGAGTCCTGGCGTGCTGTGATTCATGGGGTTGCGGAGAGTCGGACACAACTGAGCGACTGAACTGAACTGATTTCTTTCATCAATGTTTTAGTTTTCTCTATATAGGTTTTTTGTTTCTTTAGGTAGATTTATTCCTAAGTATTTTATTCTTTCCCTCGCAGTTGTGAATGGGATTGTTTCCTTAATTTCTCTTTCTGTTTTTTCATCATTAGTGTACTGGAATACAAGAGATTTCTGTATTAATTTTATTTCCTGCAACTTTACTATATTCATTGATTAGCTGTAGTAATTTTCTGGTGGTGTCGTTAGGGTTTTCTATCTAGAGGATCATGTCTTCTGCACACAGTGAGAGTTTTAGTTCTTTTCCAATCTGGATTCCTTTTATTACTTTTTCTTCTCTGATTTCTGTGGCTCAAAGTTTGAAAACTATCTTGAATAGTTTTGGAAAGCGAGCACCCTTGTCGTGTTCTTGACTTTAAGGGAAATGCTCTCAATTTTTCACCATTGAGGATAATGTTTGCTGTGGGTTTATCATATATGGCTTTTATTATGTTGAGGTATGTTCCTTCTGTGACTGCTTTCTGGAGGGTTTTTTTCATAAATGGGTATTGAATTTTGTCAAAGGCTTTCTCTGCATTTATTAAGATAATCATATGGTTTTTATCTTTCAATTTGTTAATGTGGTGTATCACACTGATTGATTGGTGAATATTGAAGAATCCTTGCATCCCTGGGATAAAGCCCACTTGGTCATGATATATGATCTTTTTAATATGTCGTTGGATCCTGTTTGCTAGAATTTTGTTGAGGATTTTTGCAACTATGTTCATCAGTGTTATTGGCCTGTAGTTTTTTTTGTGTGTGTGTGGCATCTTTGTCAGGTTTTGGTATTAGGATGATGGTGGCCTCATAGAATGAGTTTGGGAATTTACCTACCTCTGCAATTTTCTGGAAGAGTTTGAGTAGGACAGGTGTTAGCTATTCTCTAAAGTTTTGGTGGAATTCACTTGTGAAACGCTCTTGTCCTGGGCTTTTTTTTTTTTTCCAAAGATTTTTATTACAGTTTCAATTTCTGTGCTTGTGATGGGTCTGTTAAGATTTTCTTTTTCTTCCTGGTTCAGTTCAGTTATACTTTTCTAAGCATTCATCCATTTCTTCCAGGTTGTCCATTTCATTGGCATATCATTGCTGATAATAGTCTCTTATGATCCTTTGTATTTTTGTGTTGTCTGTTGTGATATCTCTATTTTAATTTTTAATTTTGTTGATTTGATTCTTTTCCCTTTTTTTCTTGATGAGTCTGAATAATGGTTTGTCTATTTTATTTATCTTCTCAAAGAACCAGCTTTTTGGTTTGTTGATTTTTGTTATAGTCCCCTTGTTTCTTTTTCAATTATTTCTGCTCTGATTTTTATGATTTCTTTCCTTCTGCTAACCCTGGGGTTCTTCATTTCTTCTTTTTCAAGGTGTTTTATGTGTAAAGTTAGGTTATTTATTTGATTTTTTCTTGTTTCTTGAGGTATGTTAGTATTGCCATAAACCTCCCCCTTAGCACTGCTTTTACTGAATCCGATAGATTTTGCATTATTGTGTTTTAATTTTCATTCGTTTCTATGCATATTTTGATTTCTTTTTTTATTTCTTCCATGATTCGTTGGTTATTCAGAAGCGTGTTGTTTGGCCTCCATATGTTTATATTTTAAATAGTTTTTTTCCTGCAGTTGACATCTAATCTTACCACATTGTGATCAGAAAAGATGCTTGAACTGATTTCAGTTTTTTTGATTTACCAAGGCTAGATTTATGGACCAGGATGTAATCTATCTTGGAGAATGTTCCGTGTGCACTTGAGAAAATGGTGAAACTCTTTGTTTTGGGGTAAAATGTCCTATAGATATCAATTAGTTCTAACTGGTCTATTGTATCATTTAAAGTTTGTGTTTCCTTGCTAGTTTTCTGTTTGGTTGGTCTATCCATATCTGTGAGTGGGTATTAAAGTCTCCCACTATTATTGTGTTATTGTTACTTTACCCTTTCATACTTGTTAGCATTTGCCTTATATATTGAGGTACTCCTATGTTGGGTGCATACATATTTATAATTTTTATATCTTCTTCTTGGATTAATCTTTTGATCATTATTTAGTGTCATTCTTTTTCTCTTTTCACAGCCTTTATTCAAAGTCTATTTTATCTGATGCCAGTATTGCTACTTCTGCTTTCTTTTGGTCTCCATTTGCATGAAATATCTTTTTCTAGCCCTTCACTTTCAGTCTGTATGTGTCCCTTGATTTGAGGTGGGTCTCTTGTAGACAGAATATATAGAGGTCTTGTTTTTGTATCCATTAATTCCAGTCTCTGTGTTTTGGTTGGGTCATTCAGCCCATTTACATTTAAGGTAATTATTGATAAGTATGATCCTGTTGCCATTTACTTTGTTGTTTTGGGTTTGAGTTTCTAAACCTTTTCTGTGTTTCCTTTCTAGAGCAGATCCTTTAGCGTGTGTTGAAGAGCTGGTTTGGCGGTACTGAATTCTCCCAGGTTTTTCTTGTCTGTAAAGATTTTGATTTCTTCTTCATATTTGAATGAGATCCTTGCTGCTTATGGTATTCTCGGCTGTACATATTTTCTCTTTCATCACTTTAAACATGTCCTGCCATTCCCTTCTGGCCTGAAGAGTTTCTAATGAAAGATCAGCTGTTATCCTTATGGGGATCCCCTTGTGGGTATTTGTTACTTTTCATTGCTGCTTTTAATATTTGCTCTTTGTGTTTGATCTTCATTAGTTTGTTTAATGTGTGTCTTGAGGTTTTTCATCTTGGGTTTATCCTGTTTGGGACTCTCTGTCTTTCTTGGACTTTGGTGGCTATTTCCTTCCACATTTTTAGGAAGTTTTCAGCCATTATCTCCTCAAGTATTTTCTCATGGCCTTTCTTTTTGTCTTCTTCTTCTGGGACTCCTATGATTTGAATGTTGGGGTGTTTAACGTTGTCCCAGAGGTCTCTGATGTTGTCCTCATTTCTTTTAATTCTTTTTTCTTTTTTCCTCTGTGCTTCATTTGTTTTCACCATGCTATCTTCTACCTCACTTATCCTATCTTCTCCCTCAGTTCTTCTCCTGTTGGTTCCCTGCACAGTGCTTTTGATCTCAGTTATTGCATTATTGATTATTGATTGACTCTTCTTTATTTCTTCCAGGTCCTTGTTAAACATTCTTGCATCTTCTGAATCTTTGTATCTAGTCTGTTTATCTGTAACTCCATTTTGTTTTCGAGATTTTGGATCATCTTTACTCATTATTCTGAATCCTTTTTCATGTAGACTCCATATCTCTTCCACTTTTATTTGCTTGGGTGGGCATTTATCTTGTTCCTTTACCTGCTGAATATTTCTCTGCCTTTTCATTTTGTTTAGATTGCTGTGTTTGGGGTGCCCTTTCTGTAGCCTTAAGTTCGTGGTTCCTCTTTATTGTGGAGCCTGCTCCCCATGGGTGGGGTTGGACTAGTGGCTTGTCAAGGTTTCCTTATTAGGGGAGCTTGTGTCTGTGTTCTGGTAGTTTTAGCTGGATCTCTTGTCTCTGAAGTGCAGTGAATTTTCCAGTAGTCAGTTGTGGGGTGTCTGTGGGTTTGGCATGGGTTTGGGCAGTCTGTCTTTTAATGCTCAGAGCTGTGTTCCTGCTTTGCTGGAGAATTAGCCTGGTGGTCTTGCTCTGGAACTTGTTGGCTCTTGGGTGATACTTAGTTTCAGTGTAGATATGGAGACTTTTGGATGAGCTCTTGTCTGTTAATGTTCCCTGGAAACAGGAGTTCTCTGGTATTCTCAAGTTCTGCAGTTAAGCCTCCTGCCTCTGGTTTTCAGTCTGATTCTTACAGTAGCCTCAAGATTTCTCCATCCACACAGCATGGATGATAAGAAATCTAGGTAAATGGTGAAACAGTTCTCCACAGCGAGGGACACCCAGAGAGGTTAACAGAGTTACGTGGAAAAGAGAAGATGGAGGAGGGAGATAGAGGTGACTAGGAGGAGAAGATGGGGAGTCAAAATGGGAGAGACCAATCTAGCCAGTAATCAGTTCCCTGAGTGTTCTCCACAGCCTGGAACACCCAGAGAGATTCACAGATTTAAATAGATAAGAGAAGCGGGGAGGGAGGAGATACAGTTGACCTGGGCGAGAGATGGGAGAGTCAAAGGGGGAGAGAGAGATCAAGCCAGCAGTCACACCCCTAAATGAAAATGGGTACTGAAGATTAGATTCTTAAAGATACAAAACTGATTACAAATACCAAAAAGCAAATATTAAAAATCTAGAGGTTAGACTTTCAAAAATACAATGTTAAAAATACGAAACAAAATCACAAAAATTATAAACATGTTTATGAAATTTGCTTTAAAAATTGGGTCTTTTTTGCAAGGTAATAGTAGGTTATAAAAATGAAAATTAAAGGAGTAATAAAGAACTTAAATTTAAAAATTTAAAAAGTAGTAATAGTAAAAATATATCTTGGAATTTCTCTGGAACTGTTGTGGGCAGTGTGGGGTCGGTTCAGTTTCAGATAGTTCCTTGTTCCAGCTTGTACTTGTTCTCAAGGTCTATAAGCCCCCTCCAATGCTTAGTCAATGTTAACTACAGGGTTTTAATCTGTTGCACCTGTCACTTCCAGAGCGGTTCCCTCTTCTTTATTTTGGCTTCCTCTGTTTGCAAGTATCTTCAGTGTCTAATTTCCACCCTGACACAAGGGGGCAAAGATGATCACTTATTTAGGCTCACTTGTTCAGTTGTGTTGTGGGGAGGGAAGAACACTGCAAATAAATGTCGCTGGCATTTGTGGGGAGTGCTTGCATTGTGTGGACCACACTGGGTTTGCTACAGCTCGTGGTGTGTGCCTTCTGGGTCTACACTGCTCAGGCTCAAGGGTGTTCTGCAGGAGTACCATCCAAAGTGGGGTCTGCATTTTGTGCACTTTCCAGGTGTAAGCCACTCAGGTTCAGCTTCTCAGGTACTCCACAAGGGCACAGACTCGGCTATGCGTGTGTCTTGTGCCCTTCCCAGGTCCAAGCAGCTCAATCGACCAGGTGCTTGGCAAGCGCACTGTCCCAGGTGGGCCATGTGACTTAATCACCGCCCCAGTCCCAGCTGCTCGGTTTCCCAGGTCTCAGGCTGCGACCTCCTTAGCAGATGTCAACCGTCCAGGATCCCAGGAAGACGTGATTAGCAACTGGGAGCCTGCTCAGAGTTTCGTGGAGGATGCCTGTCTCTGGGGCTGAGCTTGTGCCTTGCCTTCCGGCTCTGGCTGTCTCATCTCTGCCTCTCTGCTAAGGTGGGGTGGAGGGACCTGTTCGCAGCCGGCTAGCTCTCCTTTGGTATTCACTCAATCCTTTGTTTTGTGAGTGCGCCAGGCTGCACGTTAGAGCCTTCCGCAGGAAAGTTTCTCTGTTTTTTGTCTCTCTCTGGCAATCCCACAGTTTGGGTTCCTATCTCATGTTAGCTCCCTCAGATTGTCCCTCAGATTGTCCTTAGGGCATTCAGGCCTGGTCTTTACCCTAAGCACCAATGATGCAGCCCACGCTTCCCTGTCCAGCTTCCACTCGCTGGTGGCAGTTGTGATCATCTGGGCTACTTCTCTGCTGGCAGTTGTGGTTAAGAGCATATCCTGTGGTTTTTATATTTCTTTTTTTCTCGAGTTACATTGCCCTCTCAGATTCCAAAACTCCCCACAGACCTGCCTGTGAAGGGGTTTCCTATTGTTTGGAAATTTCTCCTCCTTCAGGACTCCCTCCCCAGGACGGGTTTCCATCCCTAACTCTTTTGTCTCTCTTTTTGTCTTTTATATTTTGTCCTACCTTCTTTTGAAGAGAATGGGCTGCCTTTCTGGGTGCCTGGTGTCCTCTGACAGCATTCAGAAGTTGTTCTGTGGAAGTTGCTCAACATTCAGATGATCTTTTGATCAATAAGTGGGGGGAAAAGTGGTCTCCCAGTCCTATTCCTCCACCATCTTTAAACATGCCTCCTGCATTGAGCTTTTCTCCACCCTTTTTCAGGTCACAAAGATTACATTGCAATGCTTGACAGTCGTTTATTGACTGACTATTTAGCAATCGATTCAAATTCCTGTGTGTCTTTTTGTTGTTTCTCTCCATCATACAATTATTATATCAATGACCTTTAACCTTCTCCACCACAAGGAAAATTTCATACACTTTAGGAGCAGTGAATTGGGGGTAAATTGAGCAGGCCCAACAGTCTTCACTTTAGTGGATGTAGGGAGGAAGGACAGCTATAAACTTACATTCTTAGTTTTGGTCCATCATATATTTTCTTATGCGGGACATTGTCTCATTTCTCAGGTTTTAGTATTTAGTTGGTTTTTTATCTTATGTTATTTTCATATGAACTGTTGTTAAACCAGGGCATACACTCATTCGTTTGTATGAAACAATTTTTAAACAAAAGAGTAGTGCTCTGTGTTGAACACTCAAAGGCAATGAAGATTTCTCTGTTTGAACATGGAAAACTTTTATTTTGTGCATCCATTTTCTTTTTAAGGTTTGGTGTTTATCCCTAATGATATTATGTTTTTGTCAATTATACAGTCTTCAGTTCAATTCAGTTCAGCTCAGTCGCTCAGTCGTGTCCGACTCTTTGCGACCCCATGAATCACAGCACGCCAGGCCTCCCTGTCCATCACCAACTCCCGGAGTTCACACAAACTCATGTCCATCGAGTCAGTGATGCCATCCAGCCATCTCATTCTCTGTCGTCTCCTTCTACTTCTGCCCCCAATCACTCCCAGCATCAAAGTCTTTTCCAGTGAGTCAACTCATCCCATGAGGTGGGGGAAGTATTGGAGTTTCAGCTTTAGCATCAGTCCTTCCAATGAACACCCAGGACTGGTCTCCTTTAGGATGGACTGGCTGGATCTCCTTGCAGTCCAAAGGAATCACAAGAGTCTTCTCTAGCACCACAGTTCAAAAGCATCAATTCTTTGGTGCTCAGTTTTCTTCACAGTCCAACTCTCACATCCATACATGACCACTGGAAAAACCATAGGCTTGACTAGACGAACCTCTGTTGGCAAAGTAATGTCTCTGCTTTTTAATATGCTATCTAGGTTGGTCATAACTTTCCTTCCAAGGAGTAAGCGTCTTTTAATTTCATGGCTGCAGTCACCATCTGCAGTGATTTTGGAGCCCAGAAAAATAAAGTCTTACACTGTTTCCACTGTTTCCCCATCCATTTCCTATGAAGTGATGGGACCAGATGCCATGATCTTAGTTTTCTGAATGTTGAGCTTCAAGCCAACCTTTTCACTCTCCTCTTTCACTTTCATCAAGAGGCTTTTTAGTTCCTCTTCACTTTCTGCCATAAGGGTGGTGTCATCTGCATATCCGAGGTCATTGATATTTCTCCCAGCAATCTTGATTTCAGCCTTTGCTTCTTCCAGGAAAGATATAAGCATCTGAATGCAGAGTTCCAAAGAATAGCATGGAGAGATAAGAAAGCCTTCCTCAGCGATCAATGCAAAGAAATAGAGGAAAACAACAGAATAGGAAAAACAAGAGATCTCTTCAAGAAAATTAGAGATACCAAGGGAACATTTCATGCAAAGATGTACAGTCTTAAGAATCTACAAAATGTATAGGTACTTGGAAATAGCTGTCCTGGAAGAGAGGCATTAGTATACCTGCTTGAATGATGAGCATCTGAAAGACTATCCTGGAAAAAGAATTAAGGCTTTGCTGTTTAGTGCCAGAAGGATGAGTGATTTCTCTGAAAAACAAACTGCCCATGGTTTCTTATAATTTTAAGTACAAAACTGTAGAAAAGTGTTAGCTGTTTCACTTTAAGTAGATTATTACTTTACTAGAAGGTTTAAGTATTTCTAAATGTTGTCATCTTTATTAATAAATGTTTCCCATATCTATTTGCATAAATTATGTGTGAATGTTCTATACAGCATAGTTTTATATTAATAAATATGGTGAAAACCAGTATATTTGCTACTTAAACAAATACTTAAATGGAAGCAATACCATTTCTTTCAATACCAATTCTTTTTATATGAAGCAATACCTCAGAAGATAACAGGAGAGCAGACTGAGATAGAAGAATGAGCTAATTATGTTGGAATAGGAGAAATGTTCCCACTTTAGTTCTCAAGTGCCTGTTTTTTCAAGCTATTCATTTGTATTAAAACATGTTCCAAATTAAAGCAATTATATGATGCTTATAGATTGTGTAAATGAGGTATACAATTGTCGAGCATTATACACTGCTCCACAGAATGATATTAAAGTAATAATTTTAATACCTTGTCGTGGCCTTTTATATCATATTTGTAGGATAGGCTGCAGAAAAAAAAATATCATTTTGCTGACTTGGTCTGTATATTAAAACCACTCCAACAGCACTCCAACAAACAAATTATGTAAAGCAGTACCTTGGAATTTTAAAATTTTAAATTAAGTTAATTGAGGTATCATTTAAATAGATGAAAATTTACCCTTCCAATACACAGTCATATGAGTGATCAGAAACCACAGAATCAAGTTATAAAGCGCTTCCATTACTCCCAAAATTCTCTTCATGTCCCCTCTGCAGTCACATTTCGGTGTCAGTTTTACCGTCTGTCTCCATTCTCACAGAGCCACAAACAGAAAGTGAGTCAGCCTCTAACCTCTGATCTAGTGGAAGCAGCTCAACTAGGGGACCACCCTACCATCCATAACCACATGTGGAAGGGCCAGGGTGCCACACATGACCCAGCTGCAGCCAAGGCTGGGTTTATGAGAAGATAGAACACTCATTGAACCAAATCAGTGAAAGCGTTTCGAAGAAAACCTGTTGTCTTCCCAAAGGCACAGGCTTTGAGTGCTAGGAACATAACATAATGAGTGTCTATTTATAATACTAATTTGGTAAAAAAAAAAAATAATTAACTTGTTACCAAATAGTTACAATTAATTATTTTAAATAGAAAAGAAGTTTTATTTCCTGACTATAAGATATCTAGATTGAAAGGTAATAGAACACATTATGTGTCTAATGTTAAAGGAAATTTATACATGATGCCAGTATAATCTGAAAGAATTTATGTTTATTATTTATTTTTTTAAAAAAGGGTAATCTTTTGATCATATTTAATGCTTTGAAATAAAATAGATTTTAACTCTTGCTTCTTTACCTCAAAAATAAGAAATGTATGACTTTTAATTTTTGAAAATATTTCAAATCTCACCTAAGTATGTTTGCTATTCAGTGTCATGAGTGCAGAGTAAAATCAGCTTTGAACCAAAGTAAAAGAGACACAGGTTCCTTCATAAGTAAAGGAGCAATAATCTTATGAATTGACTTCTAGTTTTCTTGAAAGTCAATGTGATTTAATTGCTCATGATTTCATTTCATTAAGCAATTCTTCTGTATAAAGCTTGTTACAGGTGATTGCATCCCAAATATCTTAAAGTAATTGTAGACACTTGTTTTTGCATAGCTTTTGTGAAATAAATTTAAACATGTCTAATGTTAAAAATTCGTTCCTGACACCACAGTACTGCCCCTTCTGAGGGCTGGAACTCACGCCTGCTGTTTTTTCCCTAACTTCAGAACACATGGTAAAGAAGCATTAGAAGTATAATTTGAAAAGATACATGCATCCCAGTGTTCATAGCAGTAATATTTATAATAGCCAAGATATGGAAGTAACCCAAGTGCCCATCAATAGAGGATAATTGGCTCAAGAAGATGTGGTCTGTGTGTGTGTGTGTGTATAATGGAATATAACTCAGACACAAAAAGAATGAAATGTTGCCACTTACATTACTTTTATATTTACATTATTTAGTGAATAAGTCAGACAAAGAAAAATATCTTACGATATCACTTATATGTGGAATCTAAAAATAATACAAAGAAATCTATTTATAAAACAGAAACAGAGTCACAGACATACAAAACAATCTCATAGTTATCCAAAGGGGCAATGGAGGGACAGTCTCGGGGTATAGCATTAACAGATGCTAACTAAATATTATGCACAAATTAGAAGAGTAGCAAGGATTTATTTTATACTATTGGGAGTTATTGGAGAAGGAAATGGCAACCCACTCTAGTATTCTTGCCTTGGAAATCCCGTGGGCAGAGGAGCCTGGTGGGCTACAATCCATGAGGTCACAAAGAGTCAGATACGACTGGGCAACTTTCACCTTCACCTACATTGGGAATTATAGTCAATATATTATAATAACATATAATGGAATATAATCAGTAAAGCAAATAACTGCATCAGTGTGCTGTACATCTGAAATTAACACAATATTGTAATCAACTATACTTCATTTTTGTTAAAGGGTATAATTGTGAGAGAAACTGCACGTCTGTGTTTACAAAAACACAGAAACCTTTCATCATTATCCAAATACTTGTGAGAGTTCCATGCCAGTTATCTCTGGTTATATATCTGGTTAAATGCATACATTAATTCAATGCCATTGAGTACATATTATGTGCCAGGTAGAATTTAAATGCTGGGAACTCAGAAAAAAAAGTAAAATCATAGACTTTGTGGAACTGAACTTGTATTGAGAGAAGAAACAATAAAAAAATAATCATGTAAGAATGCTAAGTAAAATATAAAGGCTAGGGAGAAAAATTAATGCAAGGGGATGGAAAGTGTTGGCAAGGTTTTATTTTGATAGATGACATGTAATGGTCAGGAAAGTTCTCTCAGAGATAGTGACATTAGAGCTAAAGTATATAAGATGAAGAGCATGCCATGTGGCTTTCTGGGGAAGAATGTTTTAGCAAGGGAAACAACCAGATCTAGGCCAACTCTTTGAGACCCCCTGGACTGTAGCCCACCAGGCTTCTCCGTCCATGGGATTCTCCAGGCAAGAATACTGGAGTGGGTTGCCATTTCCTTCTCCAGGGGATCTTCCCGACCCAGGGATCGAACGCAGGTCTCCTACATTTCAGGTAGACGCTTTAACCTCTGAGCCACCAGGGACGCCCTCAAAAGGTTGGTGGTACTCAAAAGTGTGAACATGCGGCTGGTGCCTGAAATAAGCTATTTATCACCAAAGTAGAAGATAAGACAGAATCTGAGAGTGAGCTTTTTTAGCAATTTGATATGGTAATTGTGTGTGCTGAATCTAGTATTTGGTATATGGTACATGTGTTTGCTTTTCTATTTCAGTGTTAGTCATTTATTTTATTGTATTTCATAGACGTTTAGGTTTCCATTAGATGGAGTATAGGGGCTACCTCTGAGATCATTTGAGTAGCACTGTGTTACAGGCAAGAGAAAGGACCTTGGTATAAGGAGGGAGGACCTCATATCACTGAACATCTATAGGACAATGAAAAGGTTCTCCTGAGTGAAAAAGAACCAAGCTAGGCAGTTAAGAGTGAGAGAGTGGGGATAGAAAAGAAGTGAGGAGAGAGATAGGAAATAGTCCTCCCAGGGAAGTGAGTAAATTGGGAAATAGAATACTTGGCTGGCTGTGCTGAGGATACACCTCAGGTTTGTGGTCAAAAATAGAATGTGAAACCAGGCATCAGGGTTATGCAGTTTTTATTTTATTTTATTTTATTCTTGAGCAAATTTCAGCTACTTCATTAGAAGTGCAGAATAAGCAGAGAATGGAATTTAACTGTGAGTTAGGATTTCTCCAGGAAAATATTAAGAGGAACAAAATAGTTGAGAATTTATGAAGGGATGTGATTATAATCATGTGCTTGGAATACAAGCTGGGCAAAGAGGGACTAGAGGTCTCAAGAGTATGATGATGGTTTGAACTGGAAATCCTAGTAAGGTAAAAAAAATCCTGTAAGCAGCATGTATTGGAGAGCATGACCTGAAAGCTGAGAATCGTTAGTCAGTGAGAGGGATGCCAAAACTGGTGTTTTGGAAATGTTGCAACCATTAGTAATAATTGAAGTGGGAAAGAGGTAACAATGATTATGGTAATATGCCACGATACTAATGGAGAAACTTATTTTTTCAGTCTCATGTAGGACAACATAGCACTACCGTGGTTTACATGAAGTTGTCACTGTGAAAAAGAATATGTAATTGTTCTAATGACATTCAGTGTTTCAAATCAAATCATTAAAAAGGTTTTCAGCAAATGCTTCTTTGAATTCGGTGTATAGTTCCCTTCCATTTCTGTGTCTTGTGAGAGGTTAACTTAATTTTTCGGTATAAGTCGTTACACTGAAAGAAAAGGAGAGAGGGTGCAGAGTCGAGTTATGATCTTTGTGTCTGCTATCATATAGTTTAATACCAAACTCTTGCTTTTTCCTTTAGCTTCACTGTGTCTGGGAGCTGGAGAGGAGGCATTTCTAGTGGAGGGATCTGCATGATAGGAGAGAAGGCGGGGAGGTTAATACATTTTAGGACCAATCAACTTTGGAAAAATAATATTGAACGTTTTGAATCATCATTAACATGGATAGGTTTTGAAAAGCATGTAAGAATAAGTCAGTATTTTATTAGATCAGAGACCATAAATATCTTGGAGAGTTATATTCCAATAATATAAAATTATATTTAAAAGCAATGTACCAAACTGTATTTTGCTGTGGCTTAATATATGATAGTACCAACGTCTTTGTGTGTGTGAAATGTGCATTTATATGTATAATATCAGGATAATTAAGTGATGAGGTCTTGCATGAATAGAAGAGCATTTGTGCTTTATTAGACCTTATTTTTTATTGAAAAGTTAAGATTTACTGGTATTTTCTTCTTGAGTCCACTGCTCTAAAAAAAAAAAAAATTCAACAGTTTTCTCTATGTTACCATCTCTATAAGAAATATACTTTTATTTAGAAGACACATGTCTGTGAAAGCAATATATTAATATATATGTGGTGGTATTTTATATTCATAACTTCCAATGGAATGTTATATTCATAACTTGCAGTGTACTCCCCATGTTTGACTTGCCTGGATGAGAGTTGTGGAGGATTTGTTCACCTTAGATGATATTTACTCCTTTTACTTCATTACACACAATCCACCTGTGCAAGATCTTAAGGCCAATGGTAGACTTTATACTCTACTAGACAGCTTATCAGCTTCTCTGCAGGCTCTCAATTTGAATTTTAAAGTAAAAATGAATGAATTTATGTTGCTTGTTGAGCCTGTGTTCTGAGCTACGTCAGCTCTCTGGTTCTGGAATGATAACTAAAGAATCGAAAACAAGTTCATGATTCTCATTTACAATGATTCTATTATATCTATATGGTTTTATATATATATATATACGCACATATACATTTATATATATATACACTTATATGTTTATATACACACATTAATAATGTATAACTATATGCACACATATATGGTAGTATGTCTTTGGGTTATTTAAGGAGTAAGGGAGAAGAGCTGGTTATTTGTTATCAGAAAGAATTTGATTCTTGGAAGAAGAAATTGACCTCAATTTGGATGTACAGTATATTGTACCTTCTACTTAAAATGAGCAGTCTTATAAAAGTAAAGGTAAAGCTGGAAAACACTGAAATGTTTTCCCTCTGGGTTCTATACAAATTAAGGTTTAAATAAATCCCAGTACATAAAAAAAGGCCAAAGTATCAAAAACCCAAGGCCAACGTTAGCGATAACAATTTTATAATTAAGGCAAATATAAAATGTTTTTGCAGCCAAAGTTGAATTAATACTGTTGTTTTAGTACATAAGGAAGCTTTTAAAAAGGTAGTCAAAGGCTATTCCTTAGGTTTTGTACTCATATCGGTATCTTTCTCATATTGCTTTTATCTATTCCAAGACTCCATATTGCAAAACTCCATGGGATTTTAGTATAGGAGTTTTTGTTTGTTTGTTTGTTTTAGGCATGCTTTTATTTTTCTGAAGTATATGTTAAGCACTAAATGTATTTTAGAATCATCTCACATTTATTTTCTTTTAGGAGAGCTTATTATTTAATATGCTGTTTGTAACTTTCTGGTAGTAGTTGAATATATAAATAAGAATCTGTCCCATGTTTCTTCAATATATACTTTTTTATCAGCATATATAGAAGAATATTATTTTATCTTTGGAGATATGGCAATATTAGTCAGTAGTATACATGGGAAGTTTAAGTTTCTTTCTCAAGGTTGCTCCCTTGAACCATAA
Organism: Moschus berezovskii; assembly: GCF_049115385.1. NCBI lineage: Eukaryota > Metazoa > Chordata > Mammalia > Artiodactyla > Moschidae > Moschus > Moschus berezovskii. The sequence continues at coordinate 73,285,786 of NC_142469.1, read as the reverse complement.
ACAAATTTGTATTACTATAACAGAGTAAAATGTTAATTATATATTTTCAAAGTTCCTTTATGGTACAATAAACTGACATGCTATTTAATAAAATAATGCATGAAATAAAATTTTATAGCTCTTCTTTTGCAGTTTAATTTCATCAAGAATCAAGCATTCATGTGATTATATTTTCTCACCAATCAAGAAGTCGAGTTTTGTTTGATAGGTGATCAAAATGCATTGAGTGTGAAAATGCAAGTTAACAGGCTTACTGGAAAAAAGTGACAGACACCAAAACAGGCTTCAAGCCATGGGAACAATTCTCCTTTATGATCCTTGCCTCTGAATGCAGTCTTATGCTAGTAAAAGACTTATGCTAGTCTTATGTTTGGTAAAAACAAAATGCTGTGTCTTTTTTTTATACCTAATCTTCATATTTAAGGAGTATAGATCATTTCTGCATATATAAAATTATTTTGTTTAAAATGAAAACTGAGCTTTTGGGTGAATTTTAAAGTACTTTGAAATGCAGAAGCCAAGAAAAAATTAAACCTGTAAGACATTATATATATCTACTTACTTCATTTGTATCTGTTTTTTTCCTTTTGAAAATGTATACCTGTAAAATGAACATCCTAAATTCTAGTCATAGTACTTCTTGAGAGTGTATTCAGTAGCTCAAATAATCAATTTAGTTCTTTTGGAAAAAAAAAATCATTTTTCCCCACAAATCACTGCAAAATTACTTGTAAAAGACACATTAGTCAGTGTATTCAAATCATGCTTATTATAAGAGTCATGAAACCAAAAGACACCATAGCAATAATTCAGGCTGGGGATGGGACTGGTAAATTAGAGATATCGGCAAGCTCTTGACATTTATACTTTGAGTTATTTATTTCAAAGTTAGTATTTAAAATTAAAGGTAAATATGGAGGAGCCTGGTAGGCTATAGTCCATGGGGTCGCAGAGAGTCAGACATGACTGAGCGACTTCACCTTCTTTCTTTCTGTAGTTCCTTTTGCAGAAGGAAATGGCAACCCACTCCAGTGTTCTTGCCTGGAGAATCCCAGGGACGGGGGAGCCTGGTGGGCTTCTGTCTATGGAGTCACACAAAGTCGGACACGACTGAAGTGACTTAGCAGCAGCAGCAAGCAACTAACACACAACACAACATGCTTATATATATATATATTTTTAATTTGCCAATTTCAGAGGCCTCTTGTACAAATTATATAACATCCCTCTAGCATTATAAGTCTCCTCATTTTGTTTGCCTGATTCTAAATGATGTCTTATACTTAGGGTTCTTCTTCAAAGTGGCGTGAACAATATTTTAGCTGTTAGAAATGTTACTGATGTTCATCTAGATTACCAGGTATGCAATGAATTCTACATACTGCTAGGGTTGAAGAGCCAGGAAGCAACGTGTGCATTTGGATGGAAGAAAAGGGAACGATAGCATTTTGAATATGAAATGAGAGAATGTTTTCCTCCACTGCAGAAAAGGAGATGGTAGGATGATGGTGTTTGAGTAATCAGGTTGTTCATAACATTTGTTGGAGTTCTGCTTTCTCTTCTCTCAATCTTATTTTTAATCACTCATTTATTTATTGGAGCTTAAAAGAAAATGTTGCTAGGGAAATAAAAGCAAAATCACTGTCCTAAAGTGTAGAATTAAAACTAAGGGATTGGTATCTGACATCAGTTGAATTTGGAGAACTAAAGCAGTTTACTAATTCTTTAGTATTCTGTAGTTGACGCAGAGCTCCTGGATGTTGATTCTGAACTCCAGAAACTGTCAAGGAAGAATGACCTGGATTTGTATGTTCATATATTAGGAGCAATGATAAAACAAGAGAGACAGAGCAGAAATGGATAGGAGATAATGACTGCATTAACTTCGTGTTCAAAAGGAATCCTAATCATTCAGAAAGACTCCCCCAAAGTATTAGTGTAAGAATCCATTTTTCTAGCTATGATGCTCTCAGTAGAGACCTTTGAGAGCAAAAAGAAGATAGGAGCTCTTTAAACTATAGTTTCATGAAATTCCAATTTTTGCATGTTAGTGATATGTTTTTTGTGTGACATTTTTTGATAAACTATCTGTGATAACTATAAAAGTATTTGAGCTGTCGTCACTTCACATGGGGACCAGGGTAGCTGCTTTCAAGATGACCTATCTTTACCCAGGCTATTCAATCTATTCTATACACCAACAGATTTTTTTTTTTCTTACACTTTTTTTTTTTTTTAATTGTCATACTTGGTTTCCATGCTCTCAACCTGCAAAGGCTTAGCACTCTTTGCAGGAAGTCCAAATTCTTCACCCAGTATTTAAGATTCTCAATGATGTGTCTGTTCTCCATGTAATATTACCTCTCACGGGTCCCTGACCAGAGCCTAAATTCCCACTGGATACATTCTCTTCCTTATGTCCTGTCCTCTGACCACAAGGTTGGTTCATGCTGTTTTCTCCAGGCTGTTCCAGCTCACGTGACTCTCCCTTTCTTGGAACTTTCACTGGCAAATACCCCTGCATGTATTCCATTTGATTGAAGTCTCTTGGGGAGACAAAAACCCTGTCATTTCTTTTGTATTTCCCACATCGCTGCTGTGATGAGGAAGACTGTCTGCAGAGAAAGCACTCAGATGATTATAGAATATGTCCATTAAGTCTCCCTGGTGCAAGATCCTTACTTTATCTCCCATTATGCTTCCACGCTGAAAACTAAACAGAGGATCTGAAAAGCTCAGGATTGCAGGTGCTGCAAGGACAGAGTATAAAATTTCCTGAACTCCTAAATAATGGGTGGGGAGAATTATTGTTTCAGTATAAAAATGAAATTGATTAGCAAATAAAATGATAATAAAGAAAAATGAGGATGATTTCTCTTAATTGAATGAGAGGTAAAAATAACCAAAACTAGTACTTTCAAATAAAAAAGTCAAAATGGCAAAAGCATCAAGACAAATTTAAGAAGTTTTAGATAAGTCAGTTGGGCAATTGTCTCTATGTAGATACAACATCTAATCATTTTGAATATGAAGTGAAATTATGGAAACATACAAGAAAATGAGGTTTCTTGTGGTTTCTTCATCCTTGCTGATGACTGCTCAGGCATCTGTCTGCAGTGCAGGAGATCCAGTTTCAATCTCTCAGTCGGAAAGATCCTTTGGAGAAGGAAATGGCAACTCGCTCCAGTATTCTTGCCTGGAGAACTCCACGGACAGAGGATCTTGGCAGGCTACAGTCCATGGGGTCACAAAGAGTCGTACATGACTGAGTGACTAACACACACACACAGTTTACATACCTATTTTATAGTCATCTGAATTTGGACAAAAAAACAATCTCTAGTAGGCAGGATAAAATTATTCTAGACAGTCTCTGGTATTTACGAGGATAGTACACATTAAACATCTCTTTTATATTTCCTAACATCTAAAAATCAAAATGTAGGTGATTTCCATTTTTAATTTGAGGACTGAGTATATATTAACTTTTTCAAAGAAAAATAATTTGGCCCAGATCCAGAAACACATCTGCCCTTGATAATAATAGGCCTTTGTTTTTATAAAGCTATATATGTTGAAAATGAAATAGTTGTTGCTTAATGAATTTGTAGCAGGTGTTTATGTTTGAACTGGGCAAGAAAAAGTTGAAGGGGGAAATGCCAATTCTGTGGGATGATCCTCCTTTTTTTTCTGGATTAATACTTGATATTTTTGGAAGTAATTCACAAGAGATATATAATCGTTGCATTCACTGCTTGGAAAGTTTCATATGACCTACTAAATATTGCATTGCTGTATTATTTTAGCTTCTGGGGACATTTAGTATAATTGCATTGGCTGTTCTTCATTAGATTGTGAGCCTCCCTTTGCTTCAAAAAGAATATCTTGGATGCTGTTTGGGTTCAGCAAATAAGTATTTGTTACTCTTAAGAGATATTGAGATTCCTATGTTAAATGGTGTTTGGCTACCAACCCTGGACATAACAACTCTAAACTTCCCACCAAGTTGACAGAGAAAGGTGACAGTTCACAATATAGAAAACAGACTGATGGCCAACTTGCTGCTGGAACTTGGGAGGAATTCTAGATTTTTCTCCCTGCATTTAGTTTCAGACAACTTCAAAATTACAGCAGCTGAAGTAATATTATAGTGAATACCTGTGTACTAACCACCTCCATTTTATTACTACCATATTACTCTACTTGCTTTGTCGTACACATATCCATAGCTCTGTTGTTGGAATTACATTTTTAAATGCAGCTGATGGGTTCCATGTGCTATTCTTCTGAATAAAGCTAAGTAAGCTTCCTTGAAGCAGGAAGTAAAAACTATGTTGAATCTGACTTAATAAAAGTATTTCTCAATGTGAAAAGCTGGTCAACTAGTCCTATATTGTAGAAATGTTGCTTTTCAAAGTAATCCCCATCTTCCAGTACCCCACTTATTGGTTTAAAAATCCATGCAAGAAAGTAACTGAGAGTATAAAAGAGAAATAGAGCAGAGAGAATATGTGATTATATTTTGCACCTTGCAGAGGACAGTGCCTGCAAGTCGGACTCTAAAAGTGAAAGAGAAAAATCCTAGGTAACAGTTTATGCTGGAGCTTCTCATTTTTAGGTTATTCCAGTTATTCTGAATGTTAGACTTCTGGGAATGGGAGAAGAATAAGATCCACCTCAGGGATGTGGAGCTTTACCAGAGATAGTCTTCTAGATTCTAGAGCTTGAAAAGGAACCATGTACATCAATTAGCCATGGGATCAGCTGTCACAATGCAGCAAAGAGCAAAGGATGCATTGTTTTTGTTAGTTATCATCCCAAGTTCAGTCTAGTTCCAGGCTTGTCCAAAAATACACAAACAAAAAAGTAGCATAGGAGCTTTGTTTTTAATAAAAGCACTACAGAATTAGGTATTTAGAAGTAAATACCTGAATAAAATGCAACCGCATTTAGAGTGTTTTGAGGAAAAGTAGTGAGTCAAGAATTTTATAGCAGTCCAATTAACATTCATATGAGAAGGACACAAAAAGACATTTTTTATTAAACAGAAGTTTAGAAAATACACCCTCATGCAACTTGTACGAATAAAGTGTTTGAAGGTACCATGACATTCAATTAGTTTGACATTTCAGGTTTTGGACATTTCAAAGAAAAATTTAGTTTTCCTTTTCACAGTTGGATCCCAGATCTGAGGAACTTGGGGTGTATGTTTGATAGGTAAAGCCAAAGAAGAACTGTAATGCCTTTCTCCAGTGTTCTACTATTTCCTCATTTCCTGATGCCATATGTATGAGTCTGCCAAGGCTGCCATAACAAAATACCAGAGACTTCGTGTTTTAGACAACATAAACTTACTTTCTTACAGTTCTGTAGGCTGGAAGTTCAAAGATCAAGGTGTCAGTAAGTCTGATTCTTCCCAAGGTCTCTCTCGTTGGCTTGCAGATGGCAGCCTAGCTGTGTCCTTATATGGTCTTTCCTTTGTGCACTTGCATCCCTGATGTCTCTCTGTGTGTCCAAATTTCCTTTTCTTATTAAACCCAGGGCTCACCGTTAGGGACTCGTTCTTAACATGGTCACCTCTTTAAAGGCCATTTCTCCAAATACCATCACATTCTGAAATACTGGGTTTAAATACAAGTTTGAGGGGAAGAAGGGGAAATTCAGCCCATAACTCCATGTTTATTCAGGTATCTGATTACCTCTCAAAACTCTACCAGATGCTATTCTTTCTTGAGCACTCAATAACAGTGGCCAACTTCTTTAAGTGAGAGTACCACTCAGGGGCAGACACAGAGCACATTGATAGACTTGATTTTACTATTGTGATACACAGGCGCTTGAAAATTAGCAGAACAGAAAGACTCAGGAATCACAGCAATATCCTAGATGCAAAGTTCGCTAAGAAGGCCTTGCTCCTAAAAGAAAGTGGCTGGTGCAGAGCCTTGTAAGATTCCACTAGTGTCCACTTTGAAAGGGTATTAGGATTGTAGCAGCCAGATGGGCATCACATCATTCAGAGTCACTTCTTAGGCAGAATCTCAACAGCACTGAAAAACAGTTCTGAGAAATCCTGGCTTCACATGACTGTGTAATACAAAGAGTCAACAGGGCCTTTTTGTTGTGGAGCAGTGAGTAGCTAAGACTAAGCAATGGCTTCCACCTAGGGAAGCCTAAGCCATAATGAAAGGCAAACTCTAGCTTGTGCCTTCACCAAACCAAGAACTCCAACTCTTCATCAATAGCCCTCTAACTTGTTAAGAAACAGAGTTCAACAGGGTGAGAAGAGATTGCATGGGCTTTGTGAATACACGTCAATCATGATTAGACCTTGCTCTTCACCTTGAAGGCTAAATAAAGAAGAAAATTAAAAATGTGGTGATGTTTTAGTCAGGGTTTCCCAGAGAAACAGAACAATTTGAGTTAGTGAGGGGAGTGGATAGAAAGAAAAGAGATTTTTTTAAAAGGAGTTGACTCATGGAGCTCCTGAAGGCTTGTAAGTGCAAAATACACAGGACAGACTTACAGACTAGAAGATCTGGCAGGAAACAGTGTTGCTGTGTTGAGTCCAGAGGCTGTCTGGGGGCAGAATTCTTTGGGAGTTATTTGTCTTTTCTCTTAGGGTCTTCAGCTGATTGGATGGTGCCCACCCATATAATGAAGGTTAATCTGCTTTACTCAAAGTCTACTGATTAAATGTTAATCGCATCTAAACATCTTCCTTTATAGCAACATCACGAGTGGTGTTTGCGACACAACATGGCACCAGGGCAGTATAGCTAGGTTGATACTTAACATTAACCAGCACAGGTGACTAGGAAAGGTTCGCAAATTTGATGAATGAATACCACACTTATACTGGAGGAAGAGAGCATAGTGTTGATAATATTATAAAAACCAAAAAACAAAACTTCAGAACATATATATTGTATTCTTAGTACAACTTTTAAAAAATATGACCTCTGAGACGAGAGCAACTAGAACTCAAGAATATTTTTCACATTATGCATGCATGTTGACATCAGTCAGTGTCATGTCCAACTCTATGACCCCATGTACTGCAGCATGCCAGGCTTCTCTGCCCTTCACTGTCTCCTTTAGTTTGCTCAAACTCATATTCATTGAGTCAGTGATGCCATTCAACCATATCATCCTTTGTCACCCCCTTTCTCCTCCTACCTTAAGTCTCTCCCAGCATCAGGGTCTTTTCCACTGAGTCAGCTCTTCACATCAGATGGCTACAGTATTTTCAGTTTCAGCATCAGTCCTTCCAGTGTATATTCAGGATTGATCTCCTTTAAGATTGACTGGTTTGATTTCCATGTGGTCCAAGGGACTCTCATGAGCCTTCTCAAGCACCACAGTTTGAAAGCATCCATTCTTCAGTGCTCAACCTTCTTTATGGCTTCCTTATTCTTCCAACTCTCACATCCGTACATGACTACTAGAAAAACCATAGCTTTGACTATATGGACCTTAGTTGGCAAAATGATGTCTCTGCATTTTAATATGCTGTTTTGGTTTGTCATAGTTTTTCTTCTAAGTAGCAAGCACTTTTAATTTCATGGCTTCAATCAGTGTCCACAGTAATTTTAGAGGCCAAGAAAATAAAATCTGCCACTGTTTCCACTTTTTCCCCTTCTACTAGCTATAAAGTGAAGGAACCACATGCCATGATCTTAGCATTTTGAATATTGAATTTTAAGTCAGCTTTTTCACTGTCTCTTTCAACCTCATCAAGAGGCTCTTCAGTTCCTCTTCACTTAGAGAAGCTATGAATATGTATGTATGTTTGTTTTGGCATCTTAGAGATGCATTTGGCTGCAGGAACAGGGAAGATCTGCATCACCACAAATACAGTTTACTCTGTGCTAATCAGTAGTAAATAGTTTTATTAATGAGTATTGCAATAATATTGTTATTGGAACCATTCACAGTAAAAAAAGAAAATTAGAACTCATGGTTTGCTAAAAGTTTTTGCCAATTTGGTTGCAGGGGGCAGTGATTGAATCTTAAAATATTTGGAATTTTATACAATTCTAATGATTCATACTTAGAAAAACTAGAATATTTTGCATTTGGACCATTCTGGAAAATAGAGAACATAGAGCTTGCTATAAGTATTTGAGATCCACAGCAGCCAATGTATTATTTTTTACTTTGAAGAGTTTCCTTTAGTCATTATTCTGTACAGATGGTGATGAAAGTATTACTGTTTTATTCTTGCTTGCAGCATTGCCCTTTAATAGCATACTCATTAAGATATCCAATTTGAGTTTTTACATTGTGATATGCATTTCCTCAAAGTATAAACTCTTATCTTTTTTATCCTCCAAAAGAAGTTTACAAATGTTATCTCAGATAAAATTTTTTCATCAGTTGTGTGTGTATATATATATAATCATATATAAATCCTTCATAAGGATATTTCAAAGTAAAAAGTAAAAGTCTAAAGTCATGCCATGTTTTGTTTTTAAAGTTTTGTCCAGGCAAATGAGAAATGTCAAGATTCCTGATATTCTTAAGTTTAGTCATCATCTCTGTGTGTCATATACAAAAATAAGTTTTGGTTCTGATATCTACATTAGATCTCAGAATGATACAAATTTTAAAGTGGAAGAGTTCTTAGAGATTGTCAGGGTCATATTTTAAAAATCACATAGTTCTATTCATATTGTCCAGAAGAAAGTTGTTATATAGAGCACGGGATATCAAACTAGTTTGTAAATTACATGCTAACTTCTAAATGTTCATTTCAAACATGTGATATTAAATAGCTGGTTTTAGGGCTTCCCCAGTGGCTCAGTGGAATTGGTGATGGACAGGGAGGCCTGGCGTGCTGTGATTCATGGGGTCGCAAAGAGTCGGACACAACTGAACTGAACAGAGGCTCAGTGGTCAAGAATCCGTCTGTAGTGCAGGAGATGCCGAGATCTGGGTTCAGTCCTTTGATTGGGAAGATCCCCTGGAGGAGAAAATGGCAACCCACTCCAGTAACCTTGCCCGGAAGATTCAATAGACAGAGGAGCCTGGCTGGCTACAGTCCATGGGGTTTCAAAAGAATCAGACACAACTGAGCAACTAAACAACAAAAAGCTCTTTTTAATCTGTTCCTACATAAGTAATCTGAGCTAAAATTTTCAGCATATTCCTGTCTTCCTTAAGGTTGAATTTTTGACCATTGAAACCTTGTTAGGTAGGTTTCTGTTCTACTTCATTTTGTAACTGATATGATAATGTGAGTCAGTCTCTGACAGTTTCAGTAGCTTTTGAGTGTGTCTGTCTGTAGAGTTGCTCCCTTAACTGGAATGAAAGATGTTGACATCCAGCTGTTCATATCTGGCTGATGGGAAAATCAGGATTATTCTCTGGTTTATGTGTCATCAAGCTTTGCAAAATGATATGAACAATAGCTGCAATAGCTATTAGTATTTGCTAGTTCATCAATCAGACTTGGAGCAGCATAGGGAGAACTTAGGTTGTATGTGGTGGGAACATTTTTGTGGAAGATAGAATGAATGTGATAGTCATATAAAAATAAAAATAAAATGTGCCGTGATCTTAAGTCATGTCACTCACTGTCCATGCAGTAATTGTGTCATCTGTTGTGATTCTGGAAAAATCTATGGTAAAGATTGATACTAGTGATTTTCTCTAGAATCAGGGAAGTAACTGTAACTGATGACACTGCTGCTGCTGCTGCCGACTCTGTGTGACCCCATAGACGGAAGCCCAACAGGCTCCCCCGTCCCTGGGATTCTCCAGGCAAGAACACTGGAGTGGGTTGCCATTTCCTTCTCCAATGTGTGAAAGTGAAAAGTGAAAGTGAGGTCAGTCAGTCGCGTCTGACCCGTAGCGACCCCACAGACTGCAGCCTACCAGGCTCCTCCATCCATGGGATTTTCTAGGCAAGAGTACTGGAGTGGCTTGCCATTGCCTTCTCTGACTGATGACACTAGTTTTGTTTTAATTATACAACCTGTAGCAATGTCCATTCTTTATCTTTTATATTATATTTCTAGTGTGTGTTTCATCTCACTGCTACAGTTGTAGATGTAGAACATTTTGTAGTATATGTGTGCATGTGTGCTAAGTCGCTTCAGTTGTGTTTGACTCTTTGCAACCCTAAGGACTGTAGCCCACCAGGCTCCTCTGTCCATGGAATTCTCCAGACAAGAATACTGACCTGGATAGCCATTTCCTTCTCCAGGGGATCTTCCTCACCCAGGGATTGAACACATGTCTTCTGTCTCCTGCATTGGCAGGTGGGTTCTTTACCATTAGCACCACCAGAGAAGCCCATTTTGTAGTATGATGGTTTATAGTTACTTGTCTGAAAAAAGCACTTAGCCTTTGAGGACAACTGTGGGAATAATTATTTAAATATTTTGTATAAAAATTATTAACCAGTATCGTATTTTTCTTCAGTGCAGATATCAGAGTTAAATTTTTTTTAAAAAAGCTAATGACAATTTACAAATTTTGAATCACATTATCATAGCATTAGTTGTTTGTAACAACGTTATTAAATAAAAATAGTGAAAAAAATTCTAAAAGAGTTAGTCATGCTTTCTTATAAACTGTGAGATGGTAGTTTAGAGATATCCCTTTTAAAACTTAGTCTCATTAAAAGACAAAAAGAAGGGCCATTATAAAACTTCACTTGACTTTAAGGAGGGCATTTTATTCAGCAGGTGTCCGAATTTTGCTTCTGGCTCGAGGGGCACTGGAAGGTTTTCAGCGCAAACAGCAGTGAGATTGGATATCTCTTCTGTACTGCGATGCTGAGATGCCTCGGAATGGAGAAGAGCTAATTTTACTGTTGAGCAGTAGTTAATAGTCTACCTGTGTCCAGATGCACACCTGTCATCCTCTCACAAGCAGATGCAGACTAGAGTGTGCTGAGTGGTGGTCTCTCACCTGATGTGGCTCCCCACAGATTTTTATTAGGTCATGTGTCCTCTGTTCAGTCCCCACCTGATCACCCATGTTTTGCCACCCAGAAGCAGTTTTTCAAGCAACACACAGCTGAGATTTGGAAGATTGCCAGAGTCACAATTGCTGCTCTATCTTCCAGTGACTTTGAAAGAAAACCACTGCATGAATTGAATGCTCAAAACTCTGTCCCTGCACAATCTATAGTATGTTATTTCAGTTATACTTTTTACTGCCTCTTAGGGAATTGATTTTTCTTTTCAGTATTACACCCTCTCCTCAATTCTCTTCCCTCAAAGAAAGAGAGAATGAAAAACAAAAACAAAACTTAGTGCACAAGGTGTTTGGAAAGAGGAGCAGACAGTAGGCATTTATAATCCCATGAGAATGTGAATTGGATCAAAATTATAAACAGAAGACAATAATTGCTCTTTCAAGCAACAGCGCATTACATAATTCTGGAGTAGAAGACTCACCCCAGAACCTTCTAGCTTTCAAATCAGCTTCCTTAAAATGTAATTCAATTATTCACTTGTTTGTATTTCATATGTATTGTTTCCTTATTAGTTAGTTTGTCTGTTTCCAGAATCTCGAGTTTCTAAATTAGATGTGAAATCTCACCGTTTTCATGTATTTTATGTACCAATGCCGTCCTTTTGTTTGTGGATATACAGTTAAGTCTTCAAATAGTCCCCAAGCATTTAATCGCCAAATGAATTTTCATAATTTTGATGTGGTAAGTTAAAATGACAGTAAACATGTTTAGTGCTGAACAAGACTTATGGTAAATAACCAATTTAATTTGTTTAACCTAGCATTTCCTAAATTAGAAAAACAAATTTTAAAAACTTTTATTCCATGATGCCTATTTTTTCCTCACTATCTTGGATTAATGTGTAGTTAAGAGAATTGTACAGATTCAAAAGACAGAAAAGGATAGCTAGGACTTGAAGAGGCAGGGATAGACAGATAGGGTGAGCCAGGATTTTAGGTCTCCAACTGGTAACTCAGTGGTAAATGGTACACCTCACTGAGATGGGACACTGGCGTGTGTCACAACATTCATGTATGTCCTGGCAATAAAGTGGGCCCATTGTTTTTGTTCTATCGCTCTTGTTTTGAAAGCATGTCAGTCAGTGCATTGCAAGATTACTGTTGAGAGCACATCCTTGGAAATAATATAATTTTTGCAGAAATAAATTTGGTATTCCAGCTCTGTGCAGAAATCGAATTTAAATGAGTGAGTTAGAAAAATAACAGCGAAAATAAATAGAACAAACTGTATTCCATGTTAAGTTGCCTTAATCTTTTGATCCAAGCAGTTATTTAATTTCTGCATTATTATCATCAAAAAATATTCCATGATTTTGACAAAATATACCATATCATAACTCTTTATTCTCTTAAATCTTCTCACTCAACAATAGAAGCAGAGTTGTGCATTCTGAGCTGGCAAGATGATTGTCTGAATGTGACATTATCTGATGACACTCAAAAAGCCTTTAAACATAAAAGATATAGAGAAATGCTTCATTGCTTTCCTTGGATGGAATTTTTTTTTCCTTTAAGCCTAAGCAAGATTAATGTTCGCAACTGACATGATGACACATCTAGTCATGAAATGACAATAAAATGTATACAAAATGGGAGTAGGGACATGCCTAATAAAATGCACTACCTTAATTTTTTCTAAATACTATTAGTTTGAGATTGTTCTGAAGGTAATGATGTTCAACTTGTAAATGGGTTGAATATGCCATTACGTTTTTACATTTATGTGCATGCACTGATTTTGTTAGCTGTGATAGATCACCTCACTTCTGCCTTGACTCTTGTGTCTCAGAAAAGTGATGGCATTTCTTATTCCCTTCAGTTCAATTTTGCAAACATTTATTGAGTAATTTCTCTGTTTAAGATAGTGTGAAACTGCCTCTTGTATGAATATCACAGAAAGGAAGAGAAGAATCTGAGAGCTTAGACAAATACTTAATTACTGGTGATTAAAACTAATCAGTGATTGAATAAACAAAGTACCTAGCAGTATTACATTGAAGCAATGGATTCTAGTTTGATTAGAAAAGTTTTTTTTACACTTTTTATACAAGCCAATTTATTGCTAAAAACATGTGTATATAATACTGGTGAATATTATATCTTGAATATCTGTGATTAAAAGGATTACTCTGACAGGTATGGAGAAATTATTTGTGGAGACATGAGCAAGGTGTGGAATAATCAGAATTACAAGAAATAAATACATGTAGGCAAAGTCATCAGCCAACTTAAATGGGTAAAGGATAAATCAAGTTAAGGCAAATTGTATATTTTCAAAGCAAGAATGAAGACTTGTATTCAATCAATATCTTTGGCTCTACAAATCATGTCTATGCAGCTAGTGGGAGTATTTCCTGTTAGAATCAGTAGTTCACTTTAACCTCATTTTTCAAAATGGACACTAGTTACACCTTTGATAGAAAGAACTCTTGTTGCAATACTTGGTTGGAGTATTGAAATATTAGTTTGTATCATTTCTGTGGCTTATTTAGTTTTCATTTGATATGCATTCCAATAACATCTTTTTGGTACTTTATATTAGCTTGCAAATGTACAAAAGTAATTCAGTCATCCGACTTTTCCACCGAAGAACTCTGGCATTAGAGACGGTCAGTGAACCACAACTTCTGGAAAAAGCCTGACTCCTTCATCTCCAATAGGACAATTCCCTTGAAGGTTTTGACTGTCTTTTAAAAATTCATGTGAATTTTCTATTTTTCTTCTAGCATTTTAGCATAATTTCTTCCCTAAATCTTGGGAATCCAGGGAATGTTGGCCACTGTTAACTTGTGGATTCTCCTGTTTCTGATGTACACATACACCTTCATTTGAGATACAGTATCATACAGATGTTGCTTTTAAGGACTTTACCATGAAGGTATGAAACATTTGTTCCAGATACTGTGAGAGTTCTAGGAAGAGAAATGATGACTAGGCCTGTGTCTGTTGAGAAGGGAACTTTTCAGCAGGGCCTTGAATGATAGGAGTGCTTTTGGTAACTTGAGAATTTGAGAAAAAGAAAAGGGGAAGACCTTCCAATTTGAAAGAAGGTGCCAGCACTTGCATATGCTGTATGCCTGGACAATGGAGTGAGTATCTAAAGATGAAGACAGAAGAATGAAGAGATCACCTTTTTGGCTTACTTTGAAAACTAAGGATTTTGGTCCACAGATAACAAGTCCCTCTTTATCAGTACAGTTCAGTTCAGTCACTCAGTTGTGTCCAACTCTTTGTGACCCTATGGACTGCAGCACGCCAGGCCTTCCTGTCCACTGCCAACTCCCGGAGTTTACTGAAACTCATGTCCATTGAGTCAGTGATGCCATCGAACCATCTCATCCTCTGTCGTCCCCTTCTCCTCCTGCCTTCAGTCTTGCCAGCATCAAGGTCTTTTCAGATGAGTCAGTTCTTCGCATCAGGTGGCCAAAGTATTGGAGTTTCAGCTTTAGCATCAGTCCTTCCAGTGAATATTCAGGACTGATTTCCTTTAGGATGGACTGGGTAGATCTCCTTGCAGTCCAAGGGACTCTCAAGAGTCTTCTCCAACACCACAGTTTAAAAGCATCAATCCTCTTTATCATTGAAAGTCATTAAAAAAGTTAAATCAATGTAAAAGCCCAACAGATACTTCTGTAAATATATATTTATTTCAAAATGTATAAATTTATAAACCAAGAATATTTTGATAAAAACAAAAATTTAACTTTGTTGTTTTGAGATGAGATCTGCTGTCTTACTGGCCTCAACATCTGGTTATTTCTGCACTTTGTTTTGGTTTCATGGTGTCAGGAAAGTCTCAGTTTATATAGATAATTCACTTAACTGAAAAAAAAAAGTGTATTTTAGTAGTTTGCTTTGAATCTCAGGATAATCTCTTATAAAACTGATCCAGAGGCTTAAAAGAATAATTGGAGGTTGTTATTTTAGTGCAAAGTCACTAAGAGCATTCAACTGTTGCTCACAGTGCTTACTAGCAAAGAGTTCAGTTTGGGTGAAGCAAACCAAAATGCTCTGGAGGACTATTTCAAAAACAGTCTCAGTTACATCAAGGTTCTACTGAATCAGATATTCAGCACAAGTTTGCAAAGTCATTTTTATCTTACTTTGTATGTTGAGTCAGAACAGCAAGTTTTAGTTTCATCAAAGACATATTCCATGCAGGTAGCATTTTTGACCCTGCATCAAGAAAGTGAGTTTGTTCAGCTGAATAAAATCCTAAGCCAAAAGCAAGCCAAAGCATTGCATCTCTATCCTAGTTGAGATATTTATCTAAAAAGATCTCCTCAGCGGCAAAAATTTAAAAAGTAATTATTTCTCTCATTTCCAGTTGTTGATTAACAACATGCCTCATGACCAACAGTGAGCTTTGGTTTCTTTGGTAACAAGAAATTCTGAAAGTCCCTGTTGTAATTTATTTAAACTCCATTCATGAATATGAAATATAAGTTTTAGGCCATTATCTCACAGTGTTTGGAAAGATTCTGTCCTTACTAAATAGCATGCTCTTGGCAGTACAGCACATCAGAGCTGCCTATATGTAGTTCAGCCTTCACTTTTGTTCAAGCTGCCACTGTGCTTGCTCTCACCGATCCCATAGCATTCTCCAAGGTACTGTTCTATGTGGCCTTGGACAAATGAGTAGACCTCTCTATACCTCAGTTCCCTTATTGAAAATATCATGTTCCTAGTACTATTTCATAATCCTAAGACTATGCTGGAGAAGGAAATGTCAACCCACTCAAGTATTCTTTCCTGGAGAATTCCATGGACAGAGGTACCTGGCGGGCTATAGTCCTTAGTGTCACAAAGAGTCAAACATGACTGAGAGACTAATACACACACAGTGCTGTTATATCATAATAGTTGTGAGAAAAGAACTAATATCTGTTAAATAATTAGCCTTTTGCTTGGCAGATAGTAGGTTATAAAGGGTTCAATTTTGTCCCTTCATAAGATAGGTTGAAGTCCTAATTCCTATTACCAGTGACAGGGACCTTATTTGGCAATAGTATCTTTGAATATTAATTAAGCTGAGGTCATGCTGAATTAGAGTAGAGCCTCAATCCAATCACTGATATACTTGTAGGAGGAGAGCAGAAACAGGCAAGAAGGCCATGTGAAAGTAGAGATGGTGATAGGCGTTATGTTGACACAAACTGAGGTAAAATCACCAAGGATTGCTGGCAGCTGCCAGAAATTAAGAGAAAGGCACAGAACAGTTTCTTTTTCAGAGACTTTAGAAGAGACCCACTCTACACTTTGATTTCAGATTTCTAGCTATAACTACAAAAATGTACATTTCTGTTCTGTTAAGCTATCCATTTAGTGGTAATTTGTTGTAGCAGTCCTATAAACTAATACAGTAAGTAATCAGTAAGTTGTAGTTATAATTGTAAACACTGTTTTTAAAACTAAGTACATGTTTATTGTCAGACATAAATTCTCTTGGTTTTTTGTAACATGGCATTATAGAATACACGCTAAAATAAACTCAGAGCTTTGTTTTGTCCCATGGTCATGTTGTAATTTTATTTCTCCATGAAAGTTTTGCAGACTTTCACTGCATTCTACACACTGAAGTCTCATATGCTTGTTATTGCCACAGTAGTGAAACCAGATGACAGGAAGTAATCATACAGTTTTCCATGTTAGATGAACTTTTGCTTCTGAGTGATAATTTTGGAAATACTGCTTTTATACTTTTGTCAATATTGTTTGCACAGGTTGAAAAATTACATTGTCCAAATATGACCTGTTGCTTATTTTTGATCCTTACAATTTTGACTCTTCTAACATCAGTTTCTTCAGAAATTTTCTTAGTAGCATTAATTTCAAATAAGGTGAAATGTTTTAGTATTAAAATTTAAATAAGCAATACCCACAACTGAGGTCAAGAAGACAAAAATTCATTCTAAAGTTATTTATTGGCTCCCTCCTGTGTGCCAGAAAGTCGTTCAAAGTAGGTGGAACATGTTAGTAAACAAAACAATGATCTCTGCCCTTTGGGGGGGGAAGGGCAATGATATAGTAAATGAGTCAATTATATAATAAGTTGGAAAGTAAAAATTAGGGGAAAAGTCTTCATCGTGACATGAACATGAGCCAAAGATACATATTTCAGCTTGGTTTGAAATTTAACTGAATGCATTGAGCGTGTATAAAAGTAATATCCTTACCTTAGGATTGAAAACAAGGAAAAATGCCCTTTATCACCAGTCTCATTTAACAACATACAGCAGTGCTTCCTTATTCATGGGGGTGTATATTCCAAAATGCCCAGTGGATACCTGACACCAATGATAGTACAGAACTCTCTATGCATTGTTGTTCAGTCACTCAGTCACATCTGGTCTCTTTGCAGCCCCATGGACTGCAGCACACCAGGTTTCCCTGTCCATCACCACCTCCCAGAGTTTGCTCAAACTCAGGTCCATTGAGTAAGTGATGCCATCCAACCATCTTGTCCTCTGTCATTTCCTTCTCCTCTTGCCTTCAATCTTTCCCAGCATCAGGGTCATTTCCATTGAGTTGGCTTCTTACATCACGTGGCCAGAGTGTTGGAGCTTCAGCATCAGTCCTTCCAATGAATATTCAAGGTTGATTTCCTTTAAGATTGATGGTTTGATATCCTTGCTGTTCAAAGGACTCTCAAGTTCTTCTCCAACACCACAGTTCAAAAGCATCGTCTTCGGCACTCAGCCTTCTTTATGGTACAACTCTCACATCCATACATGACTATGGGAAAAACCATAACTTTGACTATATGGACCTTTGTCAGCCAAGTACTGTCTCTGATTTTTAATATACTAAGTTTGTCATAGCTTTTCTTCCAAGAAGCAAGTGTCTTTTAATTTCATGACTGAAGTCATCATTCCCAGTGATTTTGGAGTTCAAGAAATTAAAATCTTTCACTGTCTCCATTATTCCCCTATTTATATGGCATGAAGTGGTGGGAACAGATGCCATGATCTTACTTTTTTGAATGTTGAGTTTTAAGCCAGCTTTTTCACTCTCCTTTTTCACCTTCATCAAGGGGCTCTAGTTCCTCTTCACTTTCTGCCATAAGGGTGGTGTCATCTGCATATCTGAGGTTGTTGATATTTCTCTTCACTGCTGAGTTTCCCAAATTTACTTACATATTGAGTGCAGCACTTTAACATCATCATCTTTTAGGATTTGAAATAGCTCAGCTGGAATTCCATCACCTCCACTAGCTTTGTTCGTAGTGATGCTTCCTAAGGCCCACTTGACTTCACACTCATCTGGCTCTGCTGCTGCTGCTAAGTTACTTCAGTCGTGTCCAACTCTGTGTGACCCCATAGACAGAAGCCCCCCAGGCTCCCCGTCCCTGGGATTCTCCAGGCAAGAACACTGGAGTGGGTTGCCATTTCCTTCTCCAGTGTGTGAAAGTAAAAAGTGAAAGTGAAGTCGCTCAGTCGTGTCTGACCCTTAGCGACCCCACGGACTGCAGCCTACCAGGCTCCTCCATCCATGGGATTTTCTAGGCAAGAGTACTGGAGTGGCTTGCCATTGCCTTCTCATCTGGCTCTAGGTGAGTAATATTATCATCATGATTATCCGGGTCACTAAGATCTTTTTTGTATAGTTCTTCTGTGTATTCTTGACACCTCTTCCTAATATCTTCTGATCTGTCAGGTCCATACCATTTCTGTCCTTTATTATGCTCATATTGTATGAAATGTTCCCTTGGTATCTCTAATTTTCTTGAAGAGATCTCTAGTCTTTCCCATTCTATTGTTTTCCTCTATTTCTTTGCATTGATCACTGAGGAAGGCTTTTTTTAAAATCTCTCTTTGGTATTCTTTGAAACTCTGCATTCCAATGAGTATATCTTTTCTCCTTTGCCTTTAGCTTCTCTTCTTTTGTCATCTATTTGTAGGCCCTCCTCAAACAATCATTTTGCATTTTTGCATTTCTTTTTCTTGGGGATGGTTTTGATCACCACCTCCTGTACAGTGTTGTGAACCTTCGTCCAAAGTTCTTCAGGCACTCTATCAAATCTAATCCCTTGAATCTATTTGTCACTTCCACTGTATAATTTTAAGGGATTTGATTTATTTCATACCTGAATGTACTAGTGGTTTTACCTACTTTCTTCAATTTAAGTCTGAATTTGGCAATAAGGAGTTCATGGTCTGAGCCACAGTCAGTTCCCTGTCTTATTTTTTCTGACTTTATAGACCTTCTTCATCTTTGGCTACAAAGATATGATCTATATGATTTTGTATATTGACCATCTGGTGATGTCCATATGTAGAGTAGTCTCTTGTGTTGTTGGAAGAGGGTGTTTGCTAGGAACAGTGCATTCTCCTAGCAAAACTCTGTTAGCCTTCGCCTTGCTTTACTTTGTACCCCATGGCCAAACTTGCCTTGAAGATACTCCAGGTATCTCTTGACTTCCTACTTTTGCATTCCTGTCACCTGTGATGAAAAGAACATATTTTCGGGGTGTTAGTTCTAGAAGGTCTTGCAGGTCTTCATATAATCCTTCAACTTCAGCTTCTTCAGCATTATTGACTGGGGCATAGACTTGAATTGCTGTGATATTGAATGGATTACCTTGGAAAAAAACCGAGATCATTCTGTTGTTTTTGAGACTGCAACCAAGTACTGCATTTTGAACTCTTTTGTTGACTATGAGGGCTACTCCATTTCTTCTAAGGGATTCCTGCCCACAATAGTAGATATAATGGTCATCTGAGTTAAATTCACCCATTCCAGTCCATTTTAATTCACTGTTTTCTAAAATGTTGATGTTCACTTTTGCTATCTCCTGTTTGACCACTTCCAATTTATCTTGATTCATAGACCTAACATTTCCAGGTTCCTATTCAATATTGATCTTTACAGTATTGGACTTTACTACAGACCTAGGGAGTTCATCTGTCTGTGTCATATTGTCTTGCCTTTGTACAATTTTCATGGGGTTCTCAAGGCAAGGATGCTGAAGTGGTTTTCCAATCCTTTCTCCAATGGACCACCTTTTGTCAGAAGTCTCCACCATGACCTGTCTGTCTTGGGTGGCCCTACACGGCATGGCTTATAGTTTCATTGAGTTAGACAAAGCTGTAATTCATGTGATCAGTTTGGTTAGTTTTCTGTGATTGTGAATTTCATTGTCTCCCCTCTGATGGATGAGGATAAGAGGCTTGTGGAAGCTTCCTAATGGGAGGGACTGGTTGTGAGTAATGGAGGAATACTGTACTAGAGGTCCTAGTTAGTGCAATAAAGCAAGAAAATGTGAAAACCTATAAGCAGATTGTAAAGGAAGAAAGAAAACTGTGCTTACTCGAAGATAATATAATTGTTTATGTCTGAAAGCCAAATAACCTACTAAAAATCTCATGAAAATAATAGCAAGTATAAAATTTCATGTGATACAAAGTGAATATTTCTTTTTCTATAGCACCTATAAATAATTGGAATTTCAAGTTCAAAAAGTACCCTCCCCAAATGATACTCTTAGGTATATAAATCTAGCATAACATATACAGGATCTGTATTTGAAGAACCACAAAGCACTGATAAAAGAAGTTTTTAAGAATCTGAATAAATATAGTGACGTTCTATGTGTATGGAATAGAAGATTCAATATTGTTAAGATGTCAGTTCTTCCTAACCTGATTTATAGGTTCAGCACAATCCCAATCTAAATCTCTGCAACTTATTTTTTAGATGCTGATAAACTGATACTGAAGTTTATATAGAGAGGCAGAAGACCTCAAAAGCCAGCATAGTTCTGAAGAAGTTAAAGAAAGTTAGAGGACAAATACTATCCAACTTCAAGAATTATTATTAAGATATAGTAGTCAAGACTGTGTTGTTTTAGAGGAAAAATAGATACATAGATTGGTAAAATAAAATAGAGAATCCAGAAATAGACCTTCCCAATACCATCAACTGCTTCTTGAGACAATTCAGTGGAGAAGACAATCCTTTTGAACAACTAATACAACAGTGAGATACCACTACTCACCTATTAGATGACTAATAGCCACTAAAAAATAAAAGTACCAATTGCTAGCAAGGATGTGGAACTGTAGGAAGTTTCATTCATTTCTATTGAGAATGCAAGTTGGTACACTGGTACTTTGGAAGACAGTTTGGCTTTTTTTACAAAGTTAGACACAGTCTTACCATACTCTCCAGCATTTATACTGTTACTTATTTGATTCAAAAGCTTACACCTGCACAGAAAATTACATGGAAATATTTATAATACCTGTATTCATAATCACACAAAATTGGAAACAACCAAAATTCCCTTCAAAATTTGAATAAATAAAGAGACTGTGGTACATCCATGCAATGGAATATTGCTTGGCAATAAAAGGGACTAGGTGTCAGACCACACACAGACAGCTGGATCTTAAATTTATGTTGCTCAGTGAAAATGATCAGAACTGTTTTTAAATGATAGTTATAAAAATAGTAAGTAATCATTCTTGAGCTCTAGCCATTTGCTAGGCACTGAATGTGATTGCTATACTCTTAAGCTTCATACTTCACTTATTCTTGATTTATAAATGATGAAAATGGGGCATGAGAAAAGAAGAAACTTGCCTTAAGACCCACAGTTAATAAATTCAGCCCTGTGTTATGAGGGTTCCAGTTTAACTCTTAAAGTCTGGAGGGCTTTGAATGTCTTTTCAGCTCCTTGATATAAAATTTATCAATCTCTTTTTTGGAATTTCCTCGTGACAGAGATCAAAAGTGCTTTTTTTGAATTTATATGATTTTATGTAGGATTTCATCTCAGTTATCTAGCAATTTTCCAGTCAGCTCTTCTCTATTTAATTTATATTTCCTTATGAAAATGATTTACTCTTATTTGGATTTCCCTCTTACTAGTATAATTTTATTTTTCCTTGTACACCCACACTTATATGTTTATTTATTTAATTTGTGTCTACACCCCAAAACTTACAAATTCCATCTTAATGATGTAAAGACATAAACTCTACTATAAGCCTCTTTCTAGAGGCTAACAAGTAGGTAAATGCCAAGTGTATGTATATGATGAAATAAGTGATTCAAATAGAACAATTAACAGATGGTAGGAACAATTACATATTCATATTCCTGGCCAACAGCATTTGGTAGATATAATTACCTTACAGGTGTTAACTGCCCTTCTATCATGGAATGAGACATCTCGAAACACTAGAGAGGTACAGTTAAATGACTGATGGCCACAAATTAGTAAAAATTCTTTGGCTCATTTTTTTAGACACGTATCAAAAAGCTAAATGCAGTTCTTGCAATCTAGTGCTAAGTTCAGGAAAAAAGTGAAACTTAAACAGGAGAGCAGGTGTGGTGTAATCTTAATATTGATTGCTCGGGTGAGAAAAAAGAAAAAACCTGAGCATTAAAAGACATTTAAAATTCACTCAACATTTGGAAGGCACAGAGTCTACATGGCAATCATTTAGGGAAAAGGAAGCAGCTGTTATGAATTATTCCTTTGGGTTTTAAAAATTTAGCTGAGTTTCATATGCAAATGTACTGTTTTCAAATGAAGGTTCTGTGTAGATGTTTACATATATTTCATTATATACGTAAAAGTATTATACTAGAATGAAAATATGATTTTTAATGCAGTTAATGTTCTAATCATTTTGACCAGATATAGTGAAAACAAAGACGAGCACATGCATACTCATTAGGTTGATCTAGCATTGTCATTTTTATTTTTGGATTGTGAAGAATAAATATTTGATACTTCTATTCAACATTTTTATTATCAGTTGCAGCTATCTGCCTAAGGAGGTGTTAAATGAACCTCACTCACTACCAGGAATAGTAGTGTCTGATTAAAATTTGAACACTTTCTACTTCAGTTCTACAGTTTAGTCAACAATGAATCTCTGAATTTGAGCTATGTTCATCAGCAACATTTACTGCTTGTTTATATTACTGTCATTTATTTTTTCAAGTTTTGCTTTTTTAATTGTTGGTTTTATTGTTTTACAAAGTGATATCTTGTAAAGTCCTTGAACATAAATATAGCTCTTCTCAGTTATCTTATTTATTGCTGAATGATAGTTATTACTCAATAAATATTTTTGATTGGATGATAAAAACATCCTAAATACATTTTTATTGTATTTCTTCTCTTTAAATTCTGTAGAAGAAAAACAGAATGAAATTTTTTTCTGTAAAATTAGGGGGAAATAGTCTTTTAATTAATTTACTACTGTAAAGTGCATTTTTTTGGTAACATATTTTTAAAGTTAAGTTGTTCATCTAATGTACAGAGGCAGATTATTATGGGGGAAAGTATTTATTGAGCTATATTCTCACAATGAAAAGTTTGATTTTTCAGTAATATAAATGTTATTTTATTGAACTACTTCATGATTTTCCTTTACAATTGTATTTCCTATGATAACAGTTGAAATCAAGTATGGGTTGAAATAATTTTAAAAAATTAAATTGAAAAGCAGATTTTGACTTCTCAAAAAACCTGATACTTTAAATTTCTCCTATTTCTTGTGCAGTTAAAGATATCATACTTTTCTGCCTTGATTCATATTAAATAGTCAATAAGTAAACTTTTCAAAAGCAAACATATAAAATACATTCATTAGCACACACACCTAGTGTCTAGGTTATCAGTTTTGCACATTAGCATGAAAAAATTGTTACTCCACCTACATGGCAATGTGCATCTAGTGTCTTTTTGACAGATTTCAAACATATGGAATTACTGTATTCAAGATAATCTGAAATTGAGATAAAGATTTATCTTTGGTGACACTTTTGCTTTAGGTTGGAAACAGCTCAGAAATTTCTGAGTTGAAAATTGTTAAAAATTAAAAAAGAAGTTGCAATTCCAGGTAAAAAGTTTTAAGAATCACATTTCAAATATTTCTTTTTTTCCAAATATTTTTTTTTGTACCTTTTTATTTTTTTATTTATTTTTTTTTATTTTACAATATTATATTTGTTGGTTTTGCCATACATTGACATGAATTTGCCCCAGGTGTACATGAGTTCCCCCTCCTGAACCCCCCTCTCAGCTCCCTCCTCTCTTTATCCTCCCTCTGGGTCATCCCCGCACACCAGCCCCGAGTATCCTGTAACATGCATTGACCCTGAACTGCTGATTCATTTCACATATGACAACATACATGTTTCAATGTCATTCTCTCAAATCATAATATTCAAATATTATGATTATTAAATATTATAATAAATCATAATCTCAAATATTTCTTAATATTAAGAGCAAAATGCCAAAATCGTTATTGGGAATATAATCTCAATTTTTAACCACTTCAGTGAGAAGAGATGTATGGGAAAGGACTAGGATTGGTATGCAAAAATGTTAACAGTATTATCTTTGAAATAGGATTAAGTCTAAAAATTATATAATGAGAACAAAACATTTTAAAACTGGAAAGTCTCTGGTAAATTAAGACCATTTATTTTAGTTAACATTTTTTCAGATTTCATTGAATTGTAATATTGAAGAACCAGAATTCTTTCTGCAGTATTCTGACTCTGTTGTTGTAATTAAAGGGAATGACATTAAAACATTTAAATAAATTCCAGATTTACACCCACTTTAATATATACCGTTATTAATTAATTTTTAAAATATTTTCAGTACAGTAGTTCATTTGAAATTAGGAAATGTCTATCAAAAATACATCAGAAGCTTTTCTAAGAAACATTATAGTTACTGATTTTCGATTATACTTAAGGCCACGGCATTGCAAAATTCATATGAAAACAGGCAAAAAACATGATTGAGAAACTTACATAAAATTGAGGGATTTATCTTTTGGGATAAAGTCTATTTTTAAGCAAATTCACTTTTCTAGCTATTATCTTCTCATAGACAGTTCAGTTCAGTTCAGTTCAGTCGTTCAGTCGTGTCCGACTTTTGCGACCCCATGAATCACAGCACGCCAGGCCTCCCTGTCCATCACCGAATCCCGGAGTTCACTCAAACTCATGTCCATCGAGTCGGTGATGCCATCCAGCCGTCTCATTCTCTGTCGTCCTCGTCTCCTCCCACCCCCAATCCCTCCTAGCATCAGACTCTTCCAGTGAGTAAACTTGTCGCATGAGGTGCCCAAAGTATTGGAGTTTCAGCTTTAGCATCAGTCCTTCCAATGAATACCCAGGACTGATCTCCTTTAGGATGGACTGGTTGGATCTCCTTGCAGTCCAAGGGACTCTCAAGAGTCTTCTCCAGCACCACAGTTCAAAAGCATCAATTCTTCGGCGATCAGCATTAGCTTATTTCTGGAAGTAATTGCCAAAGTCACCAGCACTATTAGAAATAAATCCTTTGAGAAAATATTTTCAAGCCACTATTATATAGTTCTGAATTTTTAAAATATATCTAAAGAAGTTTGTGAAATGTTTTTAGCAAGAAGATTTTTATATTATGAGACTGTATTCTTCATTTGGAGAATAAAGTTGATGCTTAAGTAACAATACAACTAAAATAGAATGCCATTTTGATCTTTGAAAATTGAAAGGAAGAACTATCAAAAAGTATACATTTTTAACAGATCCTCAGCTTGCCATTTTTTTGTTTAGTTATGTTTTCATGATAAAATTTTTTAAAATATGGTTTTATTACTAAAGAGAATCAAGCCCATATAAGTATGCTTTACTACATTTTAGATTTCATTTAATTAATGGATTATGTATGATTCTAACAGATGGGTGAAATTTAAATTTTTTCCTGTCACTTTAATTTTTTCGCCTGACTTTTTCAAAGCAGCTGATTTATACTGTTAGGGTATTTAAATAATGTTTCTGACTGTTCTGTTCAAGACTAAATAGACGCTTGAAATGTGAAAGTCACTCAATCGTTTCTGACTCTTTGCAACCCCATGTACTATACAGTCCATGGAATTCTCCAGGCTAGAATATTGGAGTGGGTAGCCGTTCCCCTCCAAGGGATCTTCCTTACCTTACCTGAGAGAAATCCAACAAATGAAGTGCACTGACAAAATTATGTATGGGAAAGGGCAATGTTTATGTGGTTCTGAACTTCTGAAAATGTTCTTTACAAGACAAAGCTAAGGAAAGCTGATGACTATGGATTAACATGGAAATTTCCTTCTCATATTTAAAATTGTATAGTTGATAGAAAGCAAGACCAGAAATAAATGGCTGGGTGCTCAAGAGGAAAGAGGTTAATAGTGGGTGCCCTTAGGATCAGTTTTAGTACTGATGGTATTAAATCTATTAATGATTTAGAAGACAAGATGGAAAAGTTTTGCTAATGTCATGATTTTATTTATTATAGTAAAAACAGGGAAAGATTAAGAACATTGCTGATAGAAAAAGTACGTTTAAAAAAATTAATAGTTCATTATAAACATAATAGTCAAAAGAGTGATTTGGCTATCCTTATATAGGCATGTTAATCACTCAAAGGAAAGTGATGGGGGGAGTTTTTTCAAACTTTACTGTTAACCTAAGAGAAATGATGTGTAGTTCAGTTTTCCTCTTTTCTGAATTCTGTTTTCCCTATTCATCAAAAAAAGTCTCCATATTAGAGAAAAATTAAGCAAGGAAAAATAATTTATATATATATATGTGTGTGTGTGTGTGTGTGTGTGTTTATACACCAAAACAGAGCCAACTGCTTGTTTTTGCTAATTTGAGAATTGGGACTAGATAGCCAACCAGTGCCAGTGCCATGGTATTTGCTCAACACAGTCATGTCATGATGTAAGTCCCTGATAATCTAGATTTATTGCCATTGGATACAAATCATGTCAGATTTTATTATAAAATCTGATGGATGGAAGAATAAATTGAGTTATTTTAAACAATAGGTCACTATGATTTTTAGTTATTAGCACCATTTTTCTTTGCATGTGAATGCTGTAATGAGAAAACCTTGGATGCTACCTGGATCCCTTTCTGCCCTGAGGCAGCCTTCTTGTGGAATTTGTGTATTTTCTGGCTCTTTGATCATTTTTACTCAATCACAAATAAGTAGCTTAATTACGAAAACAGGAGAATCATTAAAACTTTAGAACAAGAATATAGACACTTATATCCCCCCAAACTAGACATTAAAAAAGAAGCTGTGAAGCTGTTAATGGATAAAAATAAATTAGATTGGAGATTTAAAATACAAAAAGCTGCAGAAGGTAAGTATAATACTATAAAATGTCATCTTTAGGAAATGCCAATTTCTGTAGACAGTGTAGTCACACATTAATTTGAGATTCTTCCTTCTAAAACTTGAAAGTCTGCACAACTAAGAATGCTGTACTCATTTCATCAGTATTACCTAATCAATTTTATTTTGCTCAATTGTAATTGAATATATAGTGATCGTTATCCCAAGTTACAATCACACAAAGCTTAGTATGGAAAATTGGTTTTCAAACTCTATTTTATAAAACTATCTTCCAGGAGGAACTTTCAGTTCAGTTCAGTTCAGTTCAGTTCACTCAGTCCTGTCCGACTCTTTG
This sequence comes from Moschus berezovskii, assembly GCF_049115385.1. Taxonomy (NCBI): domain Eukaryota; kingdom Metazoa; phylum Chordata; class Mammalia; order Artiodactyla; family Moschidae; genus Moschus; species Moschus berezovskii. The sequence continues at coordinate 73,258,322 of NC_142469.1, read as the reverse complement.
CGACCCCATGAATCACAGCACGCCAGGCCTCCCTGTCCATCACCAGGCCTCCCTGTCCATCACCAACTCCCAGAGTTCACTCAAACTCATGTCCATCAAGTCGGTGATGCCATCCAGCCATCTCATTCTCTGTCTTCCCCGTCTCCTCCCACCCCCAATCCCTCCCAGCATCAGACTCTTTTCCAGTGAGTCAATTCGTCGCATGAGGTGGCCAAAGTATTGGAGTTTCAACTTCAGCATCAGTCCTTCCAATGAACACCCAGGACTGATCTCCTTTAGAATGGACTGGTTGAATCTCTAGTACATCACAAATACTGTCATCCATAATTCTGGAATTCAGAGTTGTTCTTCAAAACAGCTTTGCTTTCTGCCACACTTACCTGTTTCTCTTTGTTTATGCTATATCTTACCTGTTCCCAGATATAATGATTAGTATAATAACATCTTCTTGTAGCATCACCTTTACACACATTTACATAAATCAGTTAACTTGATGTTTTACATAGAGATCAGATAATATTGCTGCTACATTTTTAAGATTAAGTATAGAAAACATTGATTAATTATAAATTGAATAAGGAAAAACATGACATATGTAAAACTTCTAAGAGGTAATGGATTCTAAATCTATATTTAGATAGTTCTATATTCCTCTTAATCTTAATCCTCTGTCACCAGTTAACAGATACTATAGGTAGAAGATGACAGATTAGGACATCAAGTATCAAGGATAGACTTAAAAGCATCATCGATTCCCTTAAAAACATAACAAAAATAGAAAAAAATGTTGTGAAAAGCAACAGATCATTGAGACAAACTGTACAGATACTGAGACAAGCTGTGACTTGGCAAATATATTAACAGTAGTTTATAAGGTAAGACTTGTTCAGTATACAAGCATGTGAGTATTCAGATTTTTAATTTTAACCTCAAATCCTTTTCCATATATATTGTTTAATGTCATAATCATGTCAGCCTTGAGAGCTCTTGTAAGATAGGTATTAATATTCTCATTTTACTAACAGAAAAAACCTTCCTTAGAATTGTAAAATAGAAAATGAAATTTCTCTTTCACCCTTTTAATTAATCTTAAATGGCTTTGTTATTTACCAGATACTTCCACGAGTAATTTTATAATCAATTTTTCTTGATAAAATAATTTTCTTGTGGCTGTATGCATACATATGTATATATGTATAAGCATATATGTGTTTGCATACATACATATGTGTGTATATATACATGCCACCCTTATGGCAGAAAGTGAAGAGGAACTCAAAAGCCTCTTGATGAAAGTGAAAGAGGAGAGTGAAAAGGTTGGCTTGAAGCTCAACATTCAGAAAACTAAGATCATGGCATCTGGTCCCATCACTTCATGGAAAATAGATGGAAAAACAGTGGAAACAGTGTCAGACTTTATTGTTTTGGGCTCCAAAATCACTGCAGATACTGATTGCAGCCATGAAATTCAAAGACGCTTACTCCTTGGAAGGAAAGTTATGACCAACCTAGGTAGCATATTAAAAAGCAGAGACATTACTTTGCCAACAAAGGTCCATCTAGTCAAGGCTATGGTTTTTCCCGTGGTCATGTATGGATGTGAGAGTTGGACTGTGAAGAAAGCTGATCGCCGAAGAATTGATGCTTTTGAACTGTGGTACTGGAGAAGACTCTTGAGAGTCCCTTGTACTGCAAGGAGATCCAACCAGTCCATTCTAAAAGAGATCAGTCCTGGGTGTTCATTGGAAGGACTGATGCTAAAGCTGAAACTCCATACTTTGGCCACCTCATGTGATGAGTTGACTCACTGGAAAAGACTCTGATGCTAGGAAAGGTTGGGGGTGGGAGGAGAAGGGGATGACAGAGAATGAGATGGCTGGATGGCATCACCAACTCTGTGGACATGAGTTTGAGTGAACTCCGGGAGTTGGTGATGGACAGGGAGGCCTGGCGTGCTGTGATTCATGGGGTCGCGCATAGTCGGACATGACTGAGCGACTGAACTGACTGACTGATATATATATATATATATATATATGCATTTTGCACGTTTTAACCTAAGCATATTTTGAATTTTGCCAGGGAAACACACATGGGTAAATAGAGGCATGGTGGAGAATCCTAATTTATACATGAGTCCATGGGGTCACATTGAGTTGTACAGAACTGAGCGACTGAGCACAGCACAGCACAGGACAGAGGTTACGTTGCCTGGAGAGCTTACTGGGACCTTAGTTCTGATTGTCCTACATGTATGATCCAGAGGATCTTGGGAGGCAAGTGTGTTAGACTCAGAGACAGAGGATGTGATTGTGTTCAGTCATTGAGCCATTCAGGTTGGCTGGAGTTCAGCAGGACTGTGGGTTTGGTGAGAGGTGCAGGCCGAAAGACAGAACATGCCCAGAAAGCAGAGTGTGTGTGCTTTCAGAGCTGTTTGTCATTATCCTGAATGTGACAGGGAGTAGAGGGCTGACATAGTGGCATTACATATTAGGAATATTACTCCTGAGAACAGTATTTTCATTTGTTGTTTCCAATCGCAGAGTTAGGGCATGTGCACAAACAGACTGGTAATTGCAGAAAAACAAAGACTGTATTCTTTTTATCTGGGTCACAACTTGACATGGGCACCACCTCTTTCATAAGCCTCATCACCTGCACTTTCCACTCCTATATCTTGATTGTCACCACACCTGCCTTTATTTCCATGGCTTCTCTGGTCTGCCCTACGCTCTGCCTCTGTGCCTTCAAGCTGAGCAGCCTGCATGGAATACCCTTCCTACAACTCTGATTAATCAGTTCTTCTGCCACTGGAGCATGCTCCTGACATCTCTCTTCTTCAGGGGAGCTTTCTTGGTGCTTTATTATCAACTGAAGCTCTCTTTTTTTATGTTGTCATAATTCCTTGCTGTTTTTCTTTAAAACAGCAATCACAAATTTAATTAAACAATATTTCTTACCATTCGGATATATGAGTTAGTCACTCAGTTGTATCTGACTCTTTGTGACCCCATGGACTGTAGACCACTGGGCTCCTCTGTCCATGGGATTCTCCAGGTAAAAATACTGGAGTGGATTGCCCATTCTTTCTTCAAGAAATCTGCCTAACCCAGGGATCAAACTCAGGTCTCCTGCATTGCAGGCATATACCATCTGAGCCACCAGAGAAGCCATTAAGATATATATATATCATACAGTATGTATGTGTGTGTTTTTATGTGTACATATATATGCATATCTGTTATTGTGTGTGCAGAGAGAATAGTTAATGACCCTTTGTAATTTTTTTCTATATTTATTTCTCCTAACTCTGTGTACATATATGTGTTGTATCTGGGTGTAGTTAATCAAAGCGATGCCATAGAAACGTTTTGATCCATCATTGTATGACTATAAACTAAAAGTATAATGTGTGATTATAAACAAAAGAAGGCAGAACCGGAGGTAAGGATATTACACTCTTTCATTGTTCTGAGTGATATCTGGAGGTAATAAGAAAGGGATGAATCTTAGAGTAATGAATAGTAAGATTTGAAACTTGATTTGATGTAAATGTATGGAAGATGGGAAAAATTAGTTTATACAGAATGACTCTTGGGTTTGAGCAAGATGGTGGGCGATACAGGAAGAGGAACCAGTTTGGAAAGAGAAATAGGGAAAGAAAATGATGAGTTCAGTTACTGACATGAGTTTAAGTTGCTTGTAAGAAATCAAACTGCATTTACTCAGTGAATTAAACTACTTTAATTCACCACTAAAGTGAAAGCAAATGAATATGGACTTTGAACTCAGTGTGCTAAACTGTATTTAGCTACCTTGTTTTTAAAAAAAAGCTTAGTGAATTATTAAGGGAGGTTATGACTCCTCGTCCCCAGAGGTACTTTTTAAGTACACAGAAGCATTTCTTTGCTGTGTTTTGAAAATGATCTTGCCAAGGCAAGGAAATTTCCAGCCCAGATAACCTGTCAAGAACTGTCACATTCCATAGCTTTGAATCTGTGATATAGATAGATAGATAATCGCTCAGTCATGTCTGACTCTTGCAACCCCATGGACTATAGCCTACCAGGCTTCTCCGTCCATGAAATTTTCCAGGCAAGAGTACCAGAATGGGTTGCAATCTGTGATATCTTTATATGACTCTATCACATGCTTCTAGTATACCACAGTTTCATAAACAAATGCTTTCCCTTTGTTAAGCCAATCAAAATTCATTGTAATTTACTAAAATATGTTCTTTCCATCATAAAATTAAATGTCAAGATCTCATGTTAATTTAAAAAGTGCCAATTCTTCAATATCTTGGATTTCTTTTTAATGAATCTTCATCTAGGAAAATTATAATATATGCTAGTGGTAAAGAACTTGCCTGACAATGCAGAAGACAGAAGAGATGCTGGTTCCATTCCATCATCCCTCCAGGGAAGATCCCCTGGAGGAGGGCATGGCAACCCACTCCAGTATTCTTGCCTGGAGAATTCCATGGACAGGCCTGGCAGGCTATACAGTCCATCGGGTTGCAAAGAGTCAAACATGACTGAGGCAACTTAGCATGCACATACACAGATTTAAATGCAATTATTTTTTATTTTTTTCACCATTCTCTTCATTAAATTGAGTCCAAACCAAGTGCAAAAAGCAAGGGCTTGGTGTCATTTAAAAAATAGAAGTTAAATTGTTGTATTAAAAAGTTTGACTATTAAGTTAAAGTCAATTTATAAAAGTACATTTTTGGTTAAGCACATCTGTAACTCATTATAACCATCCATCTGGTTCACCAAGATTTTCTTCACCTTACTCAATCATGGATGGTAGTGAATAGAAGCACACATTTATTGAAGCTGTGAAACCTTCACCATTACCCTCACCTCTATTTTACAGATAAAACTAAGCAATCAATTGTAAGTCATTGTTTGATACACCTACTGTGTATTAGATATTTATTAGATTCTGAGAATGTAAAAATAAGAAATTAGAGCTGTATACATTTTAGTAGTAGAGATAAATGTACACACTGATCATTTAAAAGTGTACGTTTCATGATATCAGTATCACAATGCATTATAAATGCAGCTAACTGAGGAAGAAGAGAATGTGGGATTAGGGAAAATTTTCCTAGAGAACATCTCAGTTCGGTTCAGTTCAGTCGCTCAGTCATGTCCGACTCTTTGCGACCCCATGAATCACAGCACACCAGGCTTCCCTGTCCATCACCAACTGCCGGATCATATAAAAATAAGATATCTGATATTGACCTAGGTGATATTGAAAAATGGTGGGGAGTAGTTAAGCAGGTGGGTTTTGAATGACAGGGGTGGTTTGAGAGGGGAGTATATTGAGGGACACAGCAACAACAGAATTATGGAGGTAAGAAAGATGCATGTGATATGAACTGCAGATAGCTTGGTATTCCAGCAACATTCAGAGGGAGAAAGTGGTGAGAAGACAGTGAAGAGGTAAATGGAGCCTGAATCTACAAGAGTATTGTATACTTTGCCAAGGACTCTGAAATTTACCCACTAGGTCAGTGTTACTGACAACTTTGGTATCTACAGATGGCATGAGTGAGTGAGTGAAAGTCACTCAGTCATCTCCAGTTCTTTGCGACCCCATGGACTATACAGAGCATGGAATTCTCCAGGCCAGACTACTGGAGTGGGTAGCCTTTCCCTTCTCCAGGGGATCTTCCCAACCCAGGAATTGAACCCAGGTCTCCTGCATTGCAGGCCGATTCTTTGCCAGCTTTGCTACAAGGGAAGCCTGCAGATGGCATCTGGAAGTTTAATGCAATTTAGAAAATACAGGTAATTTTTAAAATACAACTTTATTATAATTTAGTGATATTTGTTTCATATTAAAAAATATCATTAATTGTAACTTTGCTTGTTACTTGCATGTAGATTTAAGATGAATATTCTGAGAAACATTTTAAGTTCTAGATTCATTCTGTGTTTTCTCTCTTCTTTATTTCCTAGAAGTTAGTAAGTGCGAACTCTTACTTACAGGTCAATGGAAATGATCTCTACCAAGTCTTTAGTGACTCAGTTCTGGATGTTTAGATTTAACATGGAGCCAAAGATGGCGAATAGATATTTTGTTGGAAAATACTTCTAGCAATTGTGTGAGTCTTAAGTTGGCAGAAGCAAGGCAGTTAAACAAGCAAGGGATAGGGTGAGAAGGGATGGGGAGAGGGATTTAGGATGTGGCGGACACATGTATACCTGTGGCCAATTCATGTTGATATATGGCAAAAACCATCACAATATTGTTAAGTAATTATCCTCCAATTTAATTAATTAATTTTAAAAAGTGTTTTAACTTGACATAATGATAAATTGGTTTTAATATACTCCTTTGTTGGATTCAGTACTAGCAATTTTTTTCATGTTTTGTTGCAGCATTATATATATATTAATATATATATACCAAAAGAACACCAACATCTGTCTCTTCTATCTCTAAAAATATTTTTTAGAAAATTATGTATTGAACTAGATTAAAGTTGCAGCAGTTGTATTATTGTTTTGCTACTCAGTCATTTTAAGAAATCTTTCTGATCCTCAGTATTAAATATGTCTCTGATATGATAGATTTAGACTATTCAATAAATTCAATATGTTGTCAAAATTGGGCCCTTTGGGCTTGCCACTTAAAATCATTGAAATAGTCTTTAATAGCATGATCAGTGGAGGAAGAAATGTGTTTACTGCATCCTTCATTTTGAAAACCTGTGTGAGCTTCTTTCCCATTGACAGTCAGGATACACCAGTATGGCAGACAGTTTTGTATTCACTGCCCATTTCTTCATTCAGTACACAGAAAATCAAAATGAATATGTTCCCCATTTTATTATTTCCTTAAATACTGAATCAAGATCCGATAGCATTATGCTTCACTCTTGACTGTTCTCAATCAATAAAATACCTGTACTGACATATGAGTTTTATTTAATTCTCTATTCAAAGTGCCAGCTTTCCCCTCTGCTTCCTTTACTGTGTTCCACCAGTTTTTGATTCACTGCCTTGTTCCTGCATCTGTGTGTAGTCCTGGTTGTGGGGGGCAACTGGTGCCCAAATTTATGGAACATTGTGCTCTGAAGTTTATTCCACACAGCCATCAAGAGTACATCCTCCACACATCAGTGATTTGTTCAACTGTTGAATGGAATGTCTACTACTTCCAAGAGACAAGCATTGCTGTTTCACATCATTTAGTTCCTCCATGACATTATGCAGTGTCTAACAATGTTTACTAGTGTAGATATTTTGTCAATAGCTTTTTCTGACTACTGAGTGTATAATATATATCCTTCATTGTCTCAGTGGCTTTGTGAAACTCCCAGAAATAGTATGACTTTGAAGTCTCTTTTGGTCCCTTCTTATTTTTGGTGACTAAGTTGTCTACTTTGTCATGGAAAGAATTATTTTGCTCTTATTCTATAAAATCTTATTTGATTTAATATGGAGTTTATTTTGTTTTAAAAATGCTGTTCATAGATCTATTTGACAGTATTTTATTATAGACAGTATAATGGGATCTAGAGATGAATGGATCACTCATATAAGACAATGCAAGTTTCAAGAACTTAAGTTGTCCTTCCCTTCTTTGGGGCTTTTTGACATTTGTGTCCTAGCACAAAAAGATTTACATTATATTTTGATGCTTGAATCTTGTTTACTCTTTATGTTAAGGACCTTGATATGTTGTTCATTACTGTTTTGGGGTTTTGATAAACCACTTCTGAAATATTAATACTTTTTAATTGTTGCCATTTAACAAAAAAATTAACAATTTAAAAACAAATTTAACATGTGTGAATAATAGCACACACAGCTTGAAAATAAATTAGATGAGAGAACTGGTCCAACATTCTTTTATGGCAGATGTGTGCCATTAATAATGTAACAATTATTAAGAATATAAGTGAGTTACACTAAAAATCATAATTAATCTTACACTTCAAACTTTTGACACGTGAAAAAGAGCAAGGATGGAAAGGATAATCTCATTTAGGAGGCTAATTTTACTATTCATTTGCATTTAGCTACTCTGATGTTATTTAAAGAGCTGTGGTCACAATAGTATAAATTAAATCTAACTACTGGAGCATAGTAGATATTTTACATTTTAATAATGTTGCAGTAAATTGTAATCCCTTTCTATGGAAAATTTTCTACATATTATTACTTATATTTTCTGGATTCCTTAATACAAATTCACTGTTTCTAACAGTATGTACACTGTTAGTATTGTTCTTGAGCTTGCCATAATTAGATTTCAATTCTGGCTGAACCATCAATAAGTTACTCAATTCCCTTCTAGTCTCAGTTTCATGTTTTATAAAATTTGAGAGGAAAATACCTACCTTTCAGAGTTTTTGTGAGCTAAATGATTTTTTTTTTTTTACCTTAAAGCTTTTCCATGGCATGCAGCATGTATTTAATGCTTAGAGGCCTCCACTTTTTAACTTTTTCTGTGCTCTATAACCACATCAAAATTTTTAATTTTTGTTTTGCTTCTTTTGTCACTTTATTGGGTTTTTACTGACAGTGTTTAGTTGCCTTGTTGTTCAGTCCTAAGTCCTGTCTGACTCTTTGCAACCCCATGGACTGCAGCATGCCAGGCTTCCCTGTCCTTCACTATCTCCTGGAGTTTGTTCAAAATCATTTCCATAGATTTGGTGATGCCATCCAACCATCTCATCTTCTGTCGTCCTCTTCTCCTCCCGCCTTCAATCTTTCCCAGCATCAGGGTCTTTTCCAATGAGTCAGTTCTTCACATCATGTGGCCAAAGTATTGGAGTCTCAGCTTCAGCATCAGTCCTTCCAATGAATATTCAGGACTGATTTCCTTTAGGATGGACTGGTTGGATCTCCTTGCAGTCCAAGGGACTCTCAAGAGTCTTCTCCAACACCACAGTTCAAAAGCATCAATTCTTCAGTGCTCAGCTTTCTTTATAGTCCAGCTGTCACATCCATACGTGACTACTGGAAAAACCATAGCCTGACTTGATGGACCTTTGTTGGCAAAGTGAAACCACTACATAAATTCCAAAGTAGGATATGTATCATAAATATCTTGAAGCAGTAAATTTCTTATAATTTTGAACAATCTAATATTGGCATTTAAACAATACTAGCTTTTAAGAGTGTACTCAGGAATAACTAATTTTGACTGATGTGTGTTTTTGCTGTTTAGGGCTTTGGTGTGGTTTTGACTTGGCCTGGTGACATAATGAAGCAGTTGAGAGATCATTTTCAACTTCATGTAAAATTAAAAGAAAATTGCAGGGATGAGATGGTTGATAAGTGAAAAGAAATATGATTGTGTCAAAGAGAAAGTAGAGGCCTCTTGCTGCAGGGTCTTTGGCCTGTGCCCAGGAAGGGGGCTGTTGTCTTGCTCAGTAGGAAATGTCATCTCAATTACGCCTCTCAGTGTGAGCCCTTACCCCATGATGCAGAGCCTCAGTGAGGAGACCACACATTCTATTGGAGAAACTTGAAAGCCTTTCTTTTCCAGTTGTCACAAGTATTATTCTTCAATACAGATATTTTCTTCATATTTTCAAAAGAAACATGATGAAATAATATGTATGTAATATAAGGCAATCTGATACACTGTTAACAGTTGTTTTCTTTTTTGCTTCAGTCTTTGATAACAAAACTAATGATTCTTTTATTTAAAATTATATATATATATATATATATTTGTTTACTTGAACATAAAGTGTAAAGGTGTTGAATAAATACTATTTATTTCCCCATCACTTTTTACATTATACTACTGTGGGCTTCCCTGGTACCTCAGACCAGCTGTGAAGAGTCTGCCTGCAGTGCGGGAGACCCAGGTTCAGTCCCTGGGTCAGGAAGATCCCCTGGAGAAGGAAATGGCAACCTACTCCAGTATTCTTGCCTGGAAAATCCCATAGACTGAGGAGCCTGGCGGGCACAGTCCATGACCCGCAAAGAGTCAGAAACAACTGAGCAACTTCGCTTTCACTTTCACTTTGGGCTAGAGGTTCTGTTACATGCTTTTGCTCACTCGAGGGACATCAGTCAAAAAGATGAGATGGTTGTCTTTAAATATAACAGATTTAATGTGTTAATTACTGCAAGTTTTTCATTGTTTCATTCAATAGGTTAAATTTTAAAGACGCCTTTACCTTGTGACATTGTGCTTTAATCCTAAATGGAGTCAAAGAAATATGGCATAACTCATGTCTTCACAAAATGTTCCCTTGGAAGAGAAAGGACATTCTAAAGTCCAATAATTATTGAAATTAGAGAGTATTAACTTCACCAGGAGAGTAACAGCCACAATGATGAGCTCGAATAATTGTTTTAGTTAATATTTTCAATATAGAGTGTTTTGGATATCAGGAAAATATGGATGACATTTTTGGATAAAGATTTTCTGAATGGTTATAATAATCAAACTGGGACTATTTTAAGAAAAATGTTCAAAATGTCTTTAAAATATATATTACTGATGTACTTCATTCCTTGATGAGTCAGGGAAATGCATTATGCTTTACTTCAGAAAATGCACTAAAAAATGCATTCTCAATGTATATAAAAGAAAAAAGGAGAATGAAATGGAGTTGCCAAACCTCAGTTGTTGAATATAACATTTTAATGGTTTTCTTAGGGCCTTCCCCTTTTGATGTAATTAAAAATAAAAACAGGAATCTTACATGCTAGTGAAGTTCAGTAACCTTAGTTGTTGAAACATAATTATTTGAATTTTTATATGGTTTAATTATGGGACTGTATTAGTAGAGAACTGGATATATTGTCCTGTATTCAAGGTCCATTCCATTCCGTCACTTAGTCGTGTCCGACTCTTTGTGACCCCGTGGACTGTAGCCTACCAGGCTTCTCCGTCCATGGGATTCTCCAGGCAAGAATACTGGAGTGGGTTACCGTTTCCTTCTCCAGGGGATCTTCCCGACCCAGGGAAGTTATTATAATTTCAGAAGAATCCAAAACTTAATCACTTGGATATTCTTTAAGTTAAATCCAGTTTTAAAGAATTCATAGTAATGTACCTTTTGTTAGTTGCTCCGATAGTTTGGGCTTGCCAAGTCTTTTTTTTTTTTTTTTTACTTTTACAAAAAGGCATGCTACTGGGTGTTCATTGGAAGGACTGATACTAAAGCTGAAACTCCAATACTTTGGCCACCTCATGTGACGAGTTGACTCACTGGAAAAGACTCTGATGCTGGGAGGAATTAGGGGCAGGAGGAGAAGGGGATGACAGAGAATGAGATGGCTGGATGGCATCACCGACTCGATGGACATGAGTTTGAGTGAACTCCGGGAGTTGGTGATGGACAAGGAGGCCTGACGTGCTGTGATTCATGGGGTCGAAAAGAGTCGGACACGACTGAGACTGAACTGAACTGAACTGAAAGTGTTCAAGAAAGCATTACTGTATATTAGAGTATTATAAATAGCTAAAGGTTGATCATGACATTTGCTTGCTGGAAATGTCCCTATACAACCATTCAGATAGATAAATAAACAGCAAAACCTCTTAAACAACTCTCCCTATTGCTTTGCATTCAAAACAAGAATTCTTGAAATTTTCAATTCTAATGTTTAATGATTTATTGTATACTTCACTTATAGAGAAAAAGAGTTTGTATTTGCATATGAGAAATGAGTGAGTAGGCTCAAAGGATTCAGTTTCTGTTCAGCAGCATTATCCTTTTGTAGAGGTCTCTGTTAGATTCCTGTTAGATTTTAGGACTGTTTTTATTTCTCATTGATATTTTCCTTAATACTTTACAATCATATTCTCCAAGATCCTGAAAATGGGCCAAGTAATTCAGAAATCACTTTAAAAAGTTTATTTAGCTTGACATTTTGAAAATTATAAATGAATGCTTTTACCTTCTGCTTGGAGAATGAAAGATGAATGAATAGCCATAGATGACAGGTTATTCAGTTTAGGGTAGGGGTGGGTAGGGGTAGAGACTTCTTCCCAAACTTCTCTAGGATTTTATTCTTACAGTGATAATGTTTTAGATAGATCATCAGTATAAAATTACAATAAAATTAATAACCACATTTTACTTATAAAATGTGACAGGTATTTTCTTAAGTACTTTATATGTAGCATCTTATTTTATTCGTACTACTTACTGTTGTCTGAGGTAGGTACTATTTTTTCCTGTTTTGTGGATTTGAGAATGATGCATATGGATGTTAAGTAATTTGCACTATAGTAACCAATAATCCGATTCCACAGTCCATTCCCTTTAGTCTGTTTCTTACACATATATGGTCTATCCACAAGCCGACGTCTCTGCTCTCCTAATGTGGCTACATTCAATAAATTAAGAAATGTACCATATGTAAAAACACATAGAGGTTAGGGAATAGGCTTGTGAAATTTGTTCTAGGTCGCTAAAATAAACAGATCAGTATAAATATAAGCAGTGCCCAAAGGAACTTGGCCCCAGAATTCAGAGCACATGACTGACAGTAAACTCATGGTAAACAGTACTAATGCGGGCTCTAATTATAGAACTAATTCTTTAGGTCTCTATGCAAATAAAAGAAATGTGTAATATGTGTTCAATGACAGCAGCTGTTCTACAGTGGAATCTAAAACAAAAGCAATTATTTATGAATTAAGCTCAATTTATAAAGAACATCTAATTTTTAAGCTGAAGTATCAGATAATGTAAGATACCAAAAGTTTATTCTTCTTATTCTTCTTAGGTTTTGAAAATAATATCCATTAACTTCAATAATTTTTTTTTCTGTGTTGATGAGGTTTATTTTGATATGTAATGTTCAAATCTCTTAGATTGCATAACATCTTGTTTTGGGTAAATCTCCTTAAAGTTTATATATTCATCGCTTTCTTATTCTGTGCTTAGCACTGAATAAGAAATAAGTGAAGTGGTAAATATGTTCCTTGCCCTAGAGAAACTTGCTCCCTAGTGGAGAAAATAAGAAAAATACTTGAAAGATCAATAACAATAAAAGGCAGTTCAAAATGAATATCACTAAACCAGCCTGATTTTCAATATAAATAAAAATTTAAAGTACTTTTCAAGTTTCTGACATTAAATGAACACCTTCTTCTGTCAAAGGTATTCCACCTTAGTTTTTTTTTAATTTTTTAATTGAAGGATAATTGCTTTACAAAATTTTGTTGTTTTCTGCCAAATATCAACATGAATCAGTCATACGTATACATATGCCCCCTTCCTCGTGAACCTCTCTCCCATCTCCCTCCCCATCCCACCCCTCTAGGTTATTACAGAGCCCCTGTTTGAGTTCCTGAATCATACAGCAAATTCCATTGGCTGTTTTTTACATATGGTAATATAAGTTTCCATGTTGCCCTCTCCATACATCTCACTCTCTCCTTCCTCCTCCCCCAAACCACGTCCATAAGTCTGTTCTCTATGTCTGTTTCTCTATTCCTGCCCTGCAAATAGTTTCATTGGTACCATCTTTCTAGATTCCATATATATGCATTAGTGTACAATATTTATGTTTCTCTTTCTGACTTACTTTACTCTCTGTAATAAGGTTCTAGGTCCATCCACCTCATTAAAACTGACTCAAATGTGTTCCCTTTTATGGCTGAGTAATATTCCATTGTATATATGTACCACAGCTTCTTTATCCACTCATCTGTCAGTGGACATCTAAAATATTTTAAAATTTTTTTAATTCTATAAAATTTATTGTAAATAATGCTGCAAGGAAATTGAGGTACATGTGTCTTTTTCAGTTTTGGTTTCCTCAGGGTATATGCCTTGGAGTGGGACTGCTGGGTCATATGGTGGGTTTATTAAGGAATCTCCCTAACATCTTCCAAAGTAGCTGTATCAATTTGCATTCACACAAAGAGTGCAACAGGGATCCTTTTTCTACCTACCTTCTCCAGTATTTAATGTTGATTGACTTTTTGATTATGGCCCTTCTGATTGGTGTGAGGTGATATCTCATTGTTGTTCTGGTTTTCATTTCTTTAATAATGAGTGATGTTTAGCATCTTTTCATGTGTTTGTTAGCCATCTGTCTGTCTTCTTTGGAGAAAAGGTCTGTTTACATCCATTACTCTAGGAGGTGGGTCATAAAGGATCTTGCTTTGATTTATATCATTGAGTGTTCCTCTATGTTTTCCATTAAGAGTTTTATAGTTTCTGGTCTTACATTTAAGCCTTTAATCCATTTTGAATTTGTCTTTGGCAAATATAGCCTCTTTAGTAAGTGGTGCTGGGAAAACGGACAGCTACATGTAAAATAATGAAATTAGAACACTTCCTAACACCATCCACCTTAGTTTTTCAAAGGTCTACTGTAACCTTTTTCCCTTCTGTCACTTGAATTCTCCCAGTAATTTCACATTTTTATCATTCAAATTGAATCTTGTTTTTGCTTCTTAAGCATGAAAACATGTTAAGGCTATTTCTAGAGGATACATGTGGTCAGTAGTTTAAATTTCATTTTATAAATAAATTTAGAGGTAGAATTTTAATGGTGGCTTTTCTGTTATTAAAAGTTACCTTCAATCAGCCAAAATTTGTAGCTCATTTATTATATGCTAGGAACTTACTGACTGCAGAAGATAGAAAGATCCATTAGTTCATCATGCATTCACTCATTCAGTCATCAGGCTAAATATTTATTGAACAATGATTATGCACCAAACATTTTAGTATTGAAACAGGAAATAATAAAATAAAATATAGATGATATTAGATGACAGTAAGTGTTAGGGAGAAAAATGAAGCAGTAAACAGACAATAGATTTTAAATAATACGGAAAGTTTCAGTAACATATGACACTTGATTAAAGCCCTGTAGCAACAGATGGAGTAAGGAAAATGGCCATGTGGGAGGATATTCTAGGCAAAAGGTAGAGGAAGTGCGAAGGCCTTGCCAGAGGCAAAAGTGTGCCTGGCATGCTTAAGTGGCATCTGATATGCAGACTGGGTATCCCAGGTGGCTCAGTGGTTGCAGGAGAATGGGTTCAATCCCTGCGTCAGGAAGACCTCCTGGAGGAGGAAATGGCAACCCATTCTAGTATTCTTGCCTGGAAAATCCCATGAATTGAGGAGCCTGGTGGGATACAGGCCATGAGGTCACAAAAGAGTAAGACGCTGCCTAACAGCTAAACAACAATTTATAGATTAGACAGAGTAGTGGGAGATGAGGCTAGACAGGCAGCAAGGGTGGGGATGGGGTGGGTAGGAGAACACACCGCACCTAGAAGCCCATTCTGATGACTAACTTTCACTCTTCCTCTGACTTAGGTGGGCATCACTAAAGGGTTTTTAGGGGTCCTTCTGACAACTAAGAGGAGCAAAAGTAGAAGCAGATGTTCATTCTAGTTTAGTCTGAATTCAATTTCACTAATTGCAGTCATGGGGTGATAGTGGCTAAGATCAAAGAAATAGCAGTGCTAGAAGCAGTGATAAGTGGTCAGAGGCTAAACATATATCGTAGAGAGGAGGGATAAAATTGTTGATCAAATGGGTGTATATTGTGAGGTGAACAAAGTCCTTAGGATGATTCTAAGGTTTTTGACCTGGATACCTACAATGTGGAGTTATTTTACAGAGATGGGAAAGACTTGCAAAAGTATTTAATGATAAATAGGCTGAGGAATAGCAGTAGCTTAGTTTTTCATATTTTGTTTGAGATGCCCTTTAGCCCACTCAGTTGAGATGACTGGAAGGCAATTGGATATATGAGTCCAGAGTTCAGGGAGAGAATCAGATGGAGATTATATTCAGAAGTGTTTGCCTTTCCAGTATATATTTTGCTCCTCCCTACATGGATGAATACACTAATGGAAAAATACCGAAAGTGTGGCTCGAGTTCTTCCCTGTCCAAAGGCAACCAGGATTCTCTGAAACCCTGGAATAGTTTGTTTGTTTCTGAAGGCCCTTCATATCCACTCCCTTCACTGTGAAAACATCTAATCATCCAAACGGAGCTTGGTCATTATTACTATGGTGAAACAGCTTATTGTTCCTACCATTGAAGTTGTACAGTGTCATTTGCCTTTTCGGCCCAATAGTGTTATTTGTATCACATTAAGATACAGCTTACCTTTGTGTGGACTTGTACCTCTCCAAACTGTGAGTTGTACAGGGAAAGGGGTCATGTCTTATTTTTTTTTATCCTAGAGAACTAGTCTGGCCCATTTGTATTATCTGCTAGATATTTGTTAAAATTAATTATCCTAGTAGGAGTTAGCTCTGGAGTTTATGCTGTGTTTTAAAAGTTGGCTCTATATGGCAAATGTATTAGCCAATGAATTATTCTAACATTTATTTAGTTAGCATTGTTTCTTCAAGGCCTGTTTTATTTTATGTACTATTTATTTCTATATAGGGTATATTTTCTGATTTCCAGTTTCCATATTAATACAGGAAACCTGAACACAGAGTTTTTTAAAAGATTTTAAGGTAGGAATATTCAGACCTTAAAACAATGGACATAAAATATAGTGCAGTTCCTTTAGAGTTTTTGAAACAGGAATATTCATAAAGCAGATTTGGTTATAAATTTTATATTCACTAGGTTATTTGCTAACTTTAAAATGATTATATTTATTTTTCTAGTAATTAAGTTTGTCCCCGTTCCTTTTTAAAAAAGATTGCGAATCTTCCATTTTAATATAGGCTCAGATTTTCCCAAGTGTGAGTAAAGGAGTTCATTATTCTTATCTCTGTCAATTTCCTAAGTTACAAATGAGCTGAAGCAATTAATTCTTTCAAGTCTCCTGTAATTATTATAGTGTGAGGCAGGTTTCCTTTTGGTTTTGTAATTCTTTTTGTCACATTTCACTGTGTTTACTATCTTGACTTGATGATTGTTGACATGCTGATTCATGTTTTAGTGTACTAGATGGATTTTTTTCATCTGGAGGGATGCGCATAAAGAGGTCACATCTTATCATCACACTCCCATTTCTAGTATGTGTCAGTCGTATATCTCCTTTTAATTTAATCTCTGAAAAATGTACAGGGATTTCTGCAGCTAAGCTGTACAAATCGATAAAATTTATAATCAAGGCTTCCTAATCTCTAAACCTAATATAAAACTTCACAACTATTGATTACATGTGAAGGATCTGCAAGCTGTTAATCATGCATGAAAGCATAGAGTAAGTGGTGGCTTCAGAAAAGGAAATGGACAAATAATCATCACCCCTACAGTCCTTATCTGTCTTTTTGTTCCCCTGAAGCAAGCATGTTACCAGACACTTGCATTTTATTAAATAAAATGATGTGTTCTAGTATGTCAATAGCTACTATCTCTTTCAAAATTTGTATTACTATAGTTTTTTTCTCTTATCATTTAGAAATTTTCTTGTCTTTCTTCAGAAATGTGATCCAAAGCAAATTAGTCTGTTTTATAAGTTTTCAGAAGGACGGAGAGTAAGTTAATGTATTAAAATTATGATTTTTGTGAGGAGTGAAATGATCCATACATACTTGGAATATCATTATAATTTAATCGTTGTAGTATATTTTAGGGGGCTTGAAGGACTTCATGTCATAAGGTAGCTTCACTTAAAATGAGCCCTCTTAACTTTTCATTTACTACTGTTGGAGTTATGTAGTTGAGGAAAACATGTACTATTTCTTTTTATTTTTTAATTTATTTATCTTAATTGGAAGCTAACTACTTTACAATATTGTAGTGGTTTTTGCTATACATTGACATGAATCAGCCATGGGTGTACATGTGTTCCCCATCCTGAACCCCCCTCCCACCTCCCTCCCAATCCTATCCTGTCCCTCTGGGTCATCCCAGTGCACTAGCCCTGAACACCCTGTCTCATGCATCAAACCAAGCAGTGTTAGAGGGATCTGGATAATGTGAAAGAAAGTGAAGTCGTTCAGTTCTGTCTGACTCTTCGGTACCCCATGGACTGTAGCCTACCAGGCTTCTCCGTCCATGGGATTTTCCAGGCAAGAGTACTGGAGTGGGTTGCCATTTCCTTCTCCAGGAGATCTTCCCGACTCAGGGAGTGAACCTGGGTCTCCCGCATTGTAGGCAGACGCTTTACCAGCTGAGCCACAAGGGTAAAAATATATGTAAATGTATTTTTTCTGTTAGACCTATCCACTCAAAAGTAAAGAAATTTAGATTATATTGCTGATTCACTTTATATCTACCTATAAACATATTGATGTAAAAATTAAAATATTTAGTTTTATGTCTCAGTGAGGGACTAGGGTGCTAGAAAATGACTCTCAATTTTATTATAGCTTAGAATAAAGTATTGTGTGTCTTATGTCTCATAGAATTATTAGGCCTATGTTTAATAAATTAGTATCTGTGAGAGCATAGTGAAGAAATGAACCTACTGTCAAAGAGCATACAGGAAATAAAGACAAAAATAAATTCATTTAAAGTCTTTTTTATATCATATATCATACTGCTACAATATCTGGCACATGTCAAGCCCTTAATAAATGTTTATTTCAAAATAAAAAATATAAATAAGTACATAGTGGCTCAGCACAATTAAGTTTTAGAGAAATAAAATTTGTTAAGTACTGTTCTGTGCAGGGTTCACTGATGTAATCTTCACACAAATGTTGAGGTAATTTACCACATGAGATTAGCTGAAGCTCTAATACTTTGGTCACCTGATGCAAAGAGCTGTCTCATTGGAGACCCTGATGCCTGGAAGGATTGCAGGCAAAAGGAGAAGAGGGCAGCAGAGGATGAGATGGTTGGATAGCATCACTGACTCAGTGGCCACGAATTTGAGCAAACTTCAGGAAATAATGAAAGACAGGGAAGCCTGGCTTGCTGCCGTTCATTGTGTCTCAAGAGTTCTACACAACTAGTGACTGAATAGCAACAGAGATTAAGGGTAGAGCTTATATCAAAATGCTGAGCAATGATTAGCCACAAAATCTCATCAGTGGCAGAAAGCCTCTGATGATCATGTCTGGCTCACAAATCTGCTGGTGGGCTGGCTATTGGCTGATCTAGACAACCTTTGCTTGTATAACGAGGTGACTAACTCAGCTGTGCTCCATATGCATCTCTTAGTCCAGAAGTGATGGTGGAGGTGTAAGAGCTGGAGGAGCTCACAGAACTTCTTGAGATATAGGCTTAAAATCAGCACAACACCACTTTTGCCTCATTCTGTTGACCAAAGCAAGTCACGAGGCAAGTACCAAATCAAAAGATAGGGAAACAGACCCCACTTCTTTGGTGTTAAGAGTTGTAAAGTCACATGGTCAACAGTGTGGATACAAGGAGAGGTGAAGAGTTGGAGATATCACAGAACTGAGTTCTTAAGTTCTATTTTCGTTAGCTCTTGAACGCAAAACATATTGCAATTAGTTGTTTTATTTTTCAGGAAATAAATGTTCCAAGCATGTGCTATGGGACCAACCACTTTGCTTGGTATACAAAATATGTACTTCTTTTAGTTCAATGTAAGTGTGTCACTTATCTTCTTTTTAGGAGTGGAGAAGGCACTGAAAATCCCCTCTAAAGTTTTGTTTGTTTTTCTCACTTTGTTTATTTATTTTAAATTAATTTTTAACTGGGGGGGGATTGCATTATAGTGTTGTGTTGGTTTCTGCTGTACAACGGCACAAATCAGCCATAATTATATATACAACACTTCCCACTTGAGCCTCCCTCCCCTCCCCCATCCCACTCCATAGGTCATCACAGAGCATCAGGCTGGTTCCCTGTTTTGTCATAGGTGTATGCAGCACCTCTCTAGTCATCTTGTTTTATACACTGTGTGTTATGAAGTAGTGTTTTACATAATAATTTTTTAAGATAATATGCAATCACTATATTTTTGTGTCTGAAAAATGTTTTTCTAAACATTTTTATGAAAAATAAAGTTTATATGATGGTAGGAGATTTTTCTTTTTTCTTCAATAAATATTTTAAAATGCCTTTTCTTTTTCTATTTCATGTATTAGACACATATATGTGTTTTATGTTTTATGTCTTAAGTGTTGTTTAAAGTATAACGCATAAGCAGAATATGCAATATCAGAGATGAATTAAAGGTGATCCACTGATTAAAGTTACATGTCTCTTCCAACACAGTCAAATATTATTAGATAAAAATTTAAGTGAAAAACATTAAAGAGTCCCCAAATTTTTAAGTCCCCATATTTTGAGAATTAGATTTAATAAGACAAGCATTAGGATTTAACTTTTGGAAAAAGTAGTTATTTTTGTCTTTTTCTTTGTCCCTTTGTGAGTATGTATTTTTGAAAATCAAACAGTTTCCTTATCATTATTGTAGAGAGGATGCAAATGTTGCTAGAATTATCTGATGAGCTTCTCTCAGGCTTTTAAGAGCAGTGAAGACATATTTTGGTTTAATTTGATGATGTGCTTAGTATTATTCTGATGGTACTGGGTAATATTTCTGTGACTCTGTAGGAGAGCTGAGTGAACCATGCACCCCCTGTCATTCTATATCCCCTGAGTCCAAGCATGTCATTTCAACAACACAGCCGGAAAGCCAAAAGAGCTGACAGTTGGTTTGTGATTATTCCTGGACCTGAGGCTCCCTCATGTTACAGTACTAATCAAGTCATCTCACCAACTTATCATTAACTCAATTTGACCCGTGGGAGCAGAGATGAAATCTTTTTGGCAAGACTAATGATGCTATAAGATTGAAAAGATGTGCAGTGTAAAACCTTGATTATTCTCAGTCATTACCATGAGGAAAAGAATAAAAATACAAAGCATCAAATGGGGAAAGTAAAGACAGTGTCTTCCAGAGACTTAAGCATTTTCCTCCCCCATGGTATGCCAATGTTTCCTTCCTTTTTTAAAAAAAGTCACCTTTGTTCAGACATTTCATCTCAATTATTTTTTACACTAACAAATATTTTCTCTGGCAGTCAAGAAATTCACTTTTCTTGTATTTGTTTTGATAAATGGAATGGAAATTGTACTTTGCAGTCAGCTTCTAAGCTTTCTCATGAAAAAGCAACCAGGAACACTGTCATGCTTCAGTGTTCTTAGTTTGTGACATCTTTGACAAGATCTTCCTTTTCTTCTTGGCATGAGCTTTGGGATAGCTTCTATTTCTCTCTGACTGACAGCTGGATAATAAGTTTTATAACTAAAAATTGATTCTAGGGAAATGTGATCCCTGCCCTCGATTCTCTTGTATTTGTTAAAGCTTTTGTTTTCACAACTCTTTCAGAATAACCAGAGATTATCACTACAGAAGCACCTGGATATTGACCTGTCGTGTCACGTGCTGTTCAGCAAATACCACAAATTGAATTTCCTTTTATCTGTTATCTAGAACCACTTATTAACTATCCCTGGCTTTTACTTTTTGGCACTGGGTGGAAATACTTAATGGCTCAACTTAGGGGCTGCTGGATGAATACATGTCCTCACATGAGGGTTGTTTGTTCTGTGAAGAAGAATAAGAGGCACTTTACAGAACCACTTGCTGTTGAGAAGTGACTCAAAATAAGCACACTCGGTTGACCCATGTCTTAATTTTTCTTAATGTTTAGAGAGTTATTAAGTAGTTTTTCATTTTGTCCTATCAAATTGTATTAAATATTTGCCACAAAAACTATTACAGACATAAATCCCGTGCTTGATCTGTTCAGAATTTAAGTAAGGGCAGTGATGTTATACTTCCTTATTTATCTGCTAATTGTACATTACTTGTCATAGATTTGATATGCCACTTTTCTGCTATATTTGTTTATTCTTGATTTCATGTGACCTTTCTCACTGTAGCAACTAGGAAGTAGGTGAACAATTAAAGGGAGATAGAATGGGAAAAGTTTGTAACCCTAGCTGATCAATATTTGGCAGGAAATATAAAGAAAACCGTAGTCTATTGAAGTCACACTTCTTCCTGGCCTCTTACTCTCCACTAACACATTGCAGTGTTTGGATTTCTCCACTTCCATTGACTACACAGTTGACCCAACCTCCAACTTTATTTTTCTAAAACAATTAATTGACTGTGTTAATTTCCTGCTCTGTTACTTTCTATTAGGTATAGATGAGGTTACTTCTTGTCTTGACATTCAAAATGTTTCTAATCTTTTTTCAACAAATATTTCCTATATAATCTCCTATTAGATAACTTGTATAGCAGCCAAATGGGATTGCATATTTTTTCCAGTTTCCTCTACATATTTATGCATCTTATTTCCTCTTCATTTGTATTATTTATCCAAACTAGTCTGTAGATCTTCTTGCGTTATTCATTGAGACCTAATGCAAATGTCTCTTCCCTTTGACAGGTGGAAGTTGTTTCTCTTTCTTAAATTCCTATATTATCTTATTCCATTCACATACATTTCTATCATATTGTTTTAACTCTTTATCTTTTTTTTAGTTTATCACCTTTACTAAGTAAACGTTAGGCTTCTTGAAGTCTATTATTGTTTGATTCGCTTCAGAATCCTCCCCAGTGTCTTGTATCATATACTTACATAATAGGCAACCCATTTTTTTGTTTCATAATAGATGGATGACTTGTTCAAAATATTTTAATATGATCCTTTGCTTCCTGAAAATCACTACATTGCTATATTTCTTCCTAAGTTTCTGCCAAAATTTTGCTCCACAACTTTTTATCAATTCCTTGTTTCTTTCCCAAATTTCATTTTGCTAGAAAGGCAAAATGAGAGAGAGAGAACATGTATGGAATACATAATAGAAATTGAAAGTGGAAAGTTAATAATTGGAAAGAAAGAACATTTAGTAAATTTCAAAACGCTGAACAGATAATGCATTAATAAATGGGATCCCCATTGTTTTATCATCATTGTGGTGACCAGTGATGATTGTTCTAAATACTAGCTATTGTGATGTCTCTACATGCCATTCACCACACAAGCTCATTTCTTTAAATTATTTAATCCTTTAAAAAGCACTTATGCTCAGCTTTATGTAACATAGTGAGTCCTGAGCAATATCCTGCTTCCATTTATTCTATAAAAGTTAATTATTTCAATTTTAAAGGTTAAATATTTTATTTATGCATTCATATCTCAGAAATAAAATGCTATTATTGATAAGCCATAAGAATAATGGATCAGGGTGAGAAATTTATGTAATTTTATTGTCGAATTCTCTGATAGAATTTACTTTGAATGGATTTCATAGTAGTAGAACATTATCACATCCCTATTGTTTATATTCTGATATTAGAATAAGATCTATGTGCACATGGTTGTCAAACCAGGTCAGAGTTAACAGACCAGAGATGTTGCATGGCAGAGTGCCTGTTTTATTTGTGTATGTATGTGCATGTGTTAATATATGTATATGTGTATATATACATAAATGTACACTCATGAGCACATATATAACATATATGTGAATATAGCTCAGAATGTCGAACTTCAATAAAAACTGGAAAAAATAAAGAACGTGTCAATTAAGAAAAAGTTTAATTAGAGAGTGACTTCCTCTGAATTATTGCAGATGCCTTAGAGCTCAAAATAATTGAGTTTTGATTTTAGATGTGCTTCTGTATGTGTGTGTGTGTGTTTACTTTGTTGTATGTGGGTTTCTGAATATTGCCCTAGGCTAGAGTAAAATTGCATTTTAAGTCACTATGTTAGTAGTGGCAGTTCATATTACAGCATTTATTCAAGTCATTGTGAAAAATATAGATGTTAAATACCATATTGACCATGTAGAAAGATTCTTTGCTTATTAAAAAGGTATTTCTTTTCACAAATCTTCACTTTTTATACCAGTTAATAAAGTATTCACTACTGGTATTATGATTGTGGTATATGTACATATGTATAGGATTTGTTAACCTACCTTTTCCAGATTTGAATTAGAGTTTTAAAATCTAATTTATGTTAGTGTCAAAGTAAGCAACATTTAAGTACACCAAAACAAAATTCTCAAAGTGAACTCTGTATTTTTTTACATATTACATAATAAATATGTCTTTGGTCAGTTCTTAAAAACGAATAATTGAGTATGTAAAGTTGTGTCTTTTAAGAGTGTCTGGATGTACTTTTATTTTAAAAATTAAAAAATTGAAATAGAATAAAATGTGGGGAGTAGTGAGTTATTTCTGCTTTTGACAGTGAGTCCTTCAGTGTGCACACATTTGCATCTCTTCTTGCTCTTCCATGCCTAGAGAAATGCCAAGCTCCTGCAAACTCTGACTTGCTCTAGGGCTCTTCAGAATGTGAAGCAGTTCTAATAGGCAGTCAGCTAGATGCCACAACTGAGCAGACCTCGAATAGCACGTACATTTCCTATTTTCAGTACTCCGTAAAGGGGTTGAATAAGGGACGCCAGAAGGCAAAAGAAATTGGATATAATGAGATTAGTTAGGAGAAGAAAATTTCTATTTATTTTTGTAAATATTTAAGTTTATAAATAGATAAATTAATTTTTAAAATTATTTTATGATTATCTTGGGAAAAAATGTTAATATGTAGTCAGTAATATAACAGGCAAATTTTAGTTTATGAAGTATTAAGTATTTTTTTTTTCTTTACCATTTTGCATGTCTACTTTTTTTATATTCATATGTACACTTTATTATTTCTTTCTTTTTTAAAAAGGATGCATATATGCATCTAAATTTGCTGTTCAGAAACAGGGTCTCTCTATGATGACTACACCCTAAAGTCTTATGTAACCTTTAAACCATTCCTATGTTTATCTGGTTTTTTTTTGTTTTTTGTTCTTTGTTTTTTTTGGGGGGAGCAGGGTGGCGTTTATTGGCCTATTGTCAAAGTTAGGTAAAAATTTCTTCCTCTCCTACCAAAGAAGTTGTGTCATACATCTGTCAAACAGATTCCTTTTAAAGTTTTATTTCATTATTTAATATATTTATACCCCTTTAACTCATTTCTCTGACACCTTATCCACTTCTTTTGGCAAATGTCAATCTGTTCTCTGTAACTAATCTATGATCTTTTTGGGGAATTATTTTTTGTTTTTGTTTTTAAGACACCTGTTAGAGAGATTATATGGTATTTGTTTTTCCTTATCTGATTTATTTCACTTAGCATAATACCCTGGAAATCTATCCATGTTGTTGAAAAAGCCAAGGTTTCATTCTTTTTCATGGCTTTATAGTGTTTTATTGTACATATGCATATTTGCATATATATACATAAATATATAGGAAATATATTTTCTTTGCATATTCATTCCTTGATGGATACTTGGGTTGTTTCCTTGTAAGATAGCTGAACTGAACATGGGGATGCATATATCTTTTTGAGTTAATGTTTTTATTTTCTTCAGGTACATACCCAGAATTAGAATTGCAAAATCATTTGGTAGTTCTATTTTTAATTGTTTGAGGAACTTTGATGCTATTTGCTATAGTGGCTGCACCAGTTTACATTCCCAACAGTGCACAATGCATCCCTTTTCTCAACATCCTCAGCAACACTTCCTATTTCTTGTCTTTTTGATGACAGCCATTCTCATATGTATGAGGTGATATCTTATTGTGCTTTTGGTTTGTATTTTCCTGATGATTAATTATATTGAACATTGTTTCGTGTACATGTTGACCATCTGAATGTTTTCTCTGGAAAATATCTGATATTCTGGCTATTTTTTAACCATTTTTTTTCCTGTTGAATTGTAGGAGTTATTTATGTATTTTGGATGTTAACTACTTATCATATATATGATTTACAAATAATTTCTCCCCAAGGTGGTTGTTTTTTCAGTTTTTTTAAGTTTGATGTATTCTCACTGTTTTTTTTTTTTTTTTTTTTTGCTTTTGTTGCCTTTGCTTTTGGTGTCAGATTCAAAAAAATCATTGCCCAGAACCTGTGTCAAGAAGCTTACTGCCTATGATTTTTTCCTAAAAGTTTTATGGTTTCAGGTCTTACTTTCAGATATTTAATTCATTAGATTAATTTTTGAATATGGCATAAAAGAGTGGTTGTGTTGTGTTTCATTCTTTTGCATATTACTGTCTAATTTTCCCAATACCATTTAATGAAGAGATAGTTCTTTTCCCATTGTATGTTCTTGACTCCTTTGTCATAAGTTAGTAGACCAGATATGTATGCATTTATTTCTATGCTCTCTACTGTGTTTCTTTGATTTATGTTTCTGTTTTAATACAAGTATCATACTGTTTTAATTGTTATGTCTTTGTAATATAGTTTGAAATCAGGGATCATGTTGCCTCCAGCTTTGTTCTTTCTCAAGATTGCTTTGGCCATTTGGGTTTGTGTGTGGTCCCATACAAATTTTAGTATTATTTGTTTTATTTTTTTAAAAAAAAAAAAAAGCACCATTGGAATTTTGATAGAGGTGAAAATTGACTCGGTAGATCGCTTTGGTAGTATGGCCATTTTAACAATATTGATTTTTCCAACCCATGAGTATTGAATATCTTTCATTTGTATCTTCTTCAACTTCTCTTATGCTTTTCTTAGTCTTTTAAAGTTGTATTAGAATGCAGGGTAAGTGCAAATTGAATAGTGAAATAAACTGAAAAGATGTGAGAGTGAGTGATCACTTGGACAAAGAGAAATTTGTAAAGGGCAAATGTCAGATTCAAAATGAGGGGTATATGAAAAAAGTGTATAGCTGCTAGACCTAAAAAATTACAACTGAGAAATACTTCTTGGTATTTTCTCTTATTGCTGTATGAGATGTTTTCATTATGTATGCCAGGTATTTTCTAGAAAAATCTTACTTTTCATTCTATATACTTTTCATATAAACTATGGACTAACTGCAACAGGGTCACTCAGTTTCATGTAATTGTTACAACAATATCACAGTTTATCTGGGAAATTTTGAATGATCCTATCTATGAGTGCCTGGCCAGTTGGTGGACAGTGGTGCCAAAGACTGTGTTTTCAGTCTAACTAGATGGAAATGAAAGTGTCATCATCTCACTCTTGTGCCTGGCAGGAAAAACATTAACATAGCGGTAGACATATAAAGAGATTTTTTTTAAAAATGATTGAAAACCACATCTTTGTTCTAGCCTATTTAACATGCTTAAGAGAAACACTGAAGCAAAAGTGATAAAATAGGGAGACTGGATACTGTAAACAGTTAGAAGATCAGCAGACGGAGTTTAAAACCTAAACTTTTGATTCTACCAAAAGTTTATATGTGTATATGTGTATATATATATATAGTCTTCTGGTTTTAAATTAAATGGCCACCAGAGTGTAATTTAGGCTTGCCATCTGTGCACCAAGCTGATTATTTTTACACAACTAAGATTTTGATCTTAAAAAATGAAAATTTATAAAAACACTCATGTTGGACTTTTTGTATTTTTTATTATTTTTCTTTGCTTTTTTTCCTACTCATTTCTATTTTGCAAGAGCTCTAACAATCCCTAATGAGTTAACAGAGGCACCAACAAAGCCTTGACCTAGGCCTTAACTTTGATCTCTTTGTCAAATCAATGTATTAAAGTTTTGCTGTGTATTTGTTTGTTTATTATATAGACTTTGCCATGGCCATGACTTTCATAGAGGAATTATTTTTATTAAGTTAGACAATTAAAGTTAGTCTTGCATGAGAAAAGTATACACTTGGGAAGCAGTGATGGATGGACTCAAGTCTTCAGAGTGTTTAGTTCTGCCAGAATTTTCCAGTTGAATGGAAATTCACCTCCCAGTTTGGTTTGGGTGACACTCTATGGATTGTCAAACCTGAGTGTTTCCTAGAGAAAGACAAAAAGAGATCAAAAAGGATAGATGACAGTGTGAATATCCACATGTGTTCTTGCAGTTTTTCTCAGATATTTTTCTGCTTTGATGAACAACATCATTACTGAAATAATAGATGTTAATTAATATCTGCGTCATTTTTGTAAATGGTAGTTTAGTGATACAATTAGACTAATTAGTATACAGCATAGATTGGTGACATGATAAATTAGAGAGCAGAACATGTTGACTCTTATCCATTATGATGTATTAGCTAATTCACTTGCTCAATAATGACAAAAAATGGGGAATAGGGCAGTAACAACAGAAACAACTATAAAAATATGGCCACATTTTCAGGTTTTTATTTTTCTGCCATTTTCCTGAGAACTGTGGACTATGGACCTTTTACATTTTTTTCTTTTTCTTTTTGCATTGGTAAATCATAGCCCCTGACAGAAACCTTTAAGAACAAAATCATGAGGAATTTCCCCGGTGGTCAAACAGTTAAAACTCTGCTCTTCTACTGCAGGGGGTACAGGTTCAACAGGTTCAGCCCTTGGTTGGGCACCTAAGATTCCATGTGCCACATGGCGTGGCCCCCCAAATAAAATAAGATCATGAGTAAATAAACTATAAACAATGACTTTCCGATTTTCCTAGGTTCGCACATGTTGTCTCATGTGCAGTATTATACTTTTTCAAGATGATGCATGGTAAAGCTGACAGCTATCTGCATATATGATTTATTTTTCAGAACCTATGCGAACCCCAAAGACTTTAAAGATTGCTGAAATACAGGCAAGACGCATTGCTGTGGACTGGGAATCCTTGGGTTACAACATCACTCGGTGCCACACTTTTAATGTCACTATCTGCTACCATTACTTCCGTGGTCACAATGAGAGCAAGGCAGACTGTTTGGACATGGATCCTAAAGCCCCTCAGCATGTTGTGAACCACCTGCCACCTTATACAAATGTCAGCCTCAAGATGATCCTAACCAATCCAGAAGGCAGGAAGGAGAGTGAAGAGACGATTATTCAAACTGATGAAGATGGTATGGTCATGCTTCTTTACTTTTTAAAGGGGAGGTTATATCACAGGATTATTCACTCTTACTGTTTTGCCTAGAGTTCCCAAAATTGAATTGGATTCTAAAATCTGTTAAATACTCTTAACGGGGTTAACTTTGAAAATAGTTTGTCTTAAACAAAAACCTTAATATTCTTCACAGTAGCATCAAATACTAGATGAACTCTTCTTTTACTGTTTTGTCTTTATACGATGTTAGAAAATTGGCAACTATACTAAAAGTCTAAATATGGATTATATTAAATGTTCAAAATAATTTTTACTGTTTGTGGCACCATATCGATTACCTATTGGGGAAATGCACTTAACTAAAAATTTAGTTTTTTGCATTTTACAGACCAATAGTAATAGTCTTCGTTTCCTTTAGATGTGAAAGCAATATTGTTTACCTGTTATATTCATTTTTAGATAGCTTTATTTAATTATAAATATAAAAGGAGGTCAAAATTTATATTTTTAAGTCTAAATAAAGGTCTGTATCAGATATTGGCAAACTATCATCTTTTATTTATTACCACCCAAGTAATTGAATTATAATTTGCCCAATTTCTGTGTGTATTACTTCTAAATTATTAAATACTAGGAAGAAACATTTATATTAATATTATGAATTATACACAGTTAGACTATAGCATGTCATTAATGTGAACATGAATACAGTTTTCTATTTTAAAAAATGTATCTTAGATAAAAGTAATATAATAATAACACTATATGCTTCCAAAGTAAGACGTTTCATTTTCAAAACTTCCTTTTATGAATGAAAGTATGCAAGAAGGAAAAAAGTATGCTATATAGTGAATGGAGGCAAACCTGAACTGGGAGTCAGGAATCGTGAGTTTTCAAGCCTGGCTCAAATAACACTTGTAACCTTTATAAGTCCTTTCACCCCTCTAATTCTCTACTTCTCAGCTCTATATGAAAAGTTTAAATTAGATGATCTCTAAGGGTACAGCCTGTTCTAAAATTTTCCTTGACTAGCTTTTCAGGAGGGCTATATTTTTATTTGGGTTTCAGAAAACAGGATGTATTTCATACCCTAGTGTTCCCAATTTCCCCAGATTCTGAACTTTAGTCTCAGGTGTATATTTTGATGCCTGCCAGTATGAGGTTGCCATAAAATAGGTCAATAATACCATAGTTTCTAGAAATTCTCCTTATCACTTTAAACATTTTCACTCTGAAAAATGAAAATGATCTTGTATTGTTTTGCTGTTTTTGTTGAAATAAAGGGAGGCAAAAGCCTTTAAACTTCATTTAGCTCAGATTTTCAAGGAAACAATCTTGTCCTAAAATTAATTATATTTTAGGACATATTCCTAAAATTTCAAAGACTTATTCATGATAAATGTACTTTTGTCATCTTTGAAATAATAGAACAGATTCACCTGAAATAATTCACAGATTCATGTTTGAACTTGCACTTAATCAAAACATTAACAATATTATAAAGAACTAATCCTGTTCTAACATAAACACTTGTATTGCCTTCCCCCACAACACACATACAACACACATGCTTACGAAAGAAACAATGGTTGAATGTAGTTGTTTCATAGGTAGGGTATCAAAATGGGAAGTCTAAGCATGGATTCAGAAGCTCTGAAAAAAATGTCTATCTCATTTCATAAAGTGCAATAATACTATGTCTGTATGCTAGACATTAAGTATAGTTTGTTTACCATATTTTGTTAGTTTCAGGTGTACAGAAATGTGATTCAGATTGTTTTTTAACATTATATTCCATTATATTTTATTTGGTAGCTTCCCTGTAGCTCAGTTGGGAAAATATTTGCCTGCAATGTGGGAGACCAGGGTTCATTCCCTGGCTTGGGAAGATGCCCTACAAAATAGTTTAAGATCAGTTCAGTCGCTCAGTCATGTCCAGCTTTTTGCGATCCCATGGACTGCAGCACGCCACGTTTCCCTGTCCATCACTAATTCCCGGACCTTGCTCAAACTCATGTCCATTGAGTCGGTGATGTCATCCTACCATCTCATCCTCTGTTTTCCCCTTCTCCTCCTACCTTCAGTCTTTCCCAGCATCAGGGTCTTTTCCAAAGAGTCAGTTCTTCACATCACGTGGCCAAAGTATTGGAGTTTCAGCTTCAGCATCAGTCCTTGCAATGAATATTCAGAACTGATTTTCCTTTTGATTGACTGGTTGGATCTCCTTGCTTTCCAAGGGACTCTCAAGAGTCTTCTCCAGCACCACAGTTTAAAAGCATCAATTCTTCAGCACTCAGCTTTCTTTATGGCCCAACTCTCACATCCATACATGACTACTGGGAAAACCATAGCTTTGACTAGATAGACCTTTGTTGGTAAAGTAAGGTCTCTGCTTTTTGATATACTATCTAGGTTGGTTCATAGCTTTTCTTCCAAGGAGCAAGCGCCTTTTAATATCATGGGTGCAGTCACCATCTGTGGTGATTATGGAACCCAAGAAAATAGTCTGCCATTGTTTCCATTGTTTCCCCATTTATATGCCATGAAGTAATGGGACAGATTCCATGATCTTCATTTTTTGAATGTTGAGTTTTAAGCCAAGTTTTTGACTTTCCTCTTTCACTGTCATCAAGAGGCACTTTAGTTCCTCTTCCCTTTCTGCCATAAGGGTGGTATCATATGCATATCTGAGGTTATTGATATTTCTCCCTGCAAACTTGATTTCAGCTTGTGCTTCATCCAGCCCAGTTTTTCACATGTGTACTCTGCATATAATTTGAATAAGTAGGGTGACAATAAACAGCCTTAACATTTTTGTTTCCCAATTTGGAGCCAGTTCGTTGTAAGATACTGAATATAATTCCCTGTGCTATACTAGATTCTTGTTGCTTATCTATTTTATGTATAGTAGTTTGTACCCACTAACCCAATACTCCTACTTTGTCTCTCCCTCCCTCTATCTCCCCTTTAATAACTAAGTCTATTTCTGTTCTGTATATAGATTCATTTTCACTGTTTTTAGATTCCACATGTAAGCGATACCATATAGTGTATGTCTTTCTGTGTCTGACTTCACTAATTGAAGTATTCTGTAGATCCATCCATGTTGCTGTAAATGACAATATTTCATTCTTTTTATGATTGAGTAATATTTCATTGTATTTATATTTACGTGTGTGTGTGTATGTTTATACCACACCTGCTTAAGTCAGATGAATCAGTGGTAAAGAACTCATCTGCAAATGGAAGAGCCACAGAAGACACGGGTTCAATCTCTGGGTCAGGAAGATCCCTTTGAGAAGAGAATGTCTACCCACTCCAATATTCTTGCCTGGAGAATTCCATGGACAGAGGAGCCTGGTGGGCTACAGTCCCTGGGATCTCAAAGAGTCAGACATGACTGAGCACTCACTCACTTTCCGTAAGCCAGTTGTCTGTTGAAGGGTACTTGAGTTTGTTTCCTTGTCTGGTTACTGTAAATAGTGCTGCTATGAACATTGGGATGCATGTATCTCTGAATTAGAGTTTTGTCTTTTCTGGATATATACCTAGAAGTGAGATTGCCGGATCATGTGATTGTTCTATTTTTAGTTTTTTAAGGAAGCTCAATATTGTTCTCCATAGTGGCTACACCAGTTTACATTCCCACCAATAGTGTGCAAGAATTCCCTTTTCTTCACATCCTCTCCTAGATTTATTATTTGTAAATTTTTTGATGATGGTCATTCTGACACATGTGAGGTGATACATCATTTTGGGTTTGATTTGCATTTCTCTTATAATTAGGATGTTGAGCATCATTTCATGTGCCAGTTGGTCATCTGTATGTCTTCTTCAGCAGAATGTCTGTTTAGGTCTTATGCCCATTTCTTGATTGGATTGTTTGGTTTTTTTGACGTTCAGTTGTACGGGCTGTTTGTATATTTGGACATTAACCCCTTGTCATTTGCATTGTTTGCAAATATTTTCTTCCATTCTCCAAGCTATCAATTAGTTTTGCTGATGGTTTCCTTTGCTGTACAAGGTATTTTAAGTTTGATACAGTTCAGTTCAGTCGCTCAGTTGTGTCTGACTCTTTGCAACCCCAAAGAGGCACGCCAGGCCTCCCTGTCCATCACCAACTCCCTGAGCTCACCCAAACTCTTATGCATCGAATCGGTGATGCCATCCAGCCATCTCATCCTCTGTCATCCCCTTATCCTCCTGACCCCAATCCCTCCCAGCATCAGAGTCTTTTCCAGTGAGTCAACTCGTCGCATGAGGTGGCCAAAGTATTGGAGTTTCACTTTAGCATCAGTCCTTCCAATGAACACCCAGGACTGATCTCCTTTAGAATGGACTGGTTGGATCTCCTTGAAGTCCAAGAGACTCTCAAGAGTCTTCTCCAACACCACAGTTCAAAAACATCAATTCTTCTGTGATCAGCTTTCTTCACAGTCCAACTCTCACATCCATACATGACCACTGGAAAGACCATAGCCTTGACTAGACGGACCTTGGTTGGCAAAGTAATGTCTCTGCTTTTTAATATGCTGTCTAGGTTGGCCATAACTTTCCTTCCAAGGAGTAAGCATCTTTTAATTTCATGGCTGCAATCACATTCTGCACTGATTTTGGAGCCCAAAAAAATAAAGTCTAAAAACTGTTTCCACTGTTTTTCCATCTATTTCCATGAAGTGATGGGACTAGATGCCATGATCTTCGTTTTTTGAATGTTGAGCTTCAAGCCAACCTTTTTACTCTCCTCTTTCACTTTCATCAAGAGGCTTTTTAGTTCCTCTTCACTTTCTGCCATAAGGGTGTTGTCATCTGCATATCTGAGGTTATTGATATTTCTCCCGGCAATCTTGATTCCAGCTTGTGCTTCTTCCAGCCCAGCATTTCTCATGATGCACTCTCCTTCTAAGTTAAATAAGCAGGGTGACAATATACAGCCTTGACATACTCCTTTTCGTATTTGGAACCAATCTGTTGTTCCATGTCCAGGTCTAACTGTTGCTTCCTGACCTGCATATAGGTTTCTCAAGAGACAGGTCAAGTAGTCTGGTATTCCCATCTCCTTCAGAATTTTCCACAGTTTATTGTGATCCATACAGTCAAAGGCTTTGGCATAGTCAATAAAGCAGAAATAGATGTTTTTCTGGAACTCTCTTGCTTTTTCTATGATCCAGTGGATGTTGGCAATTTGATCTCTGGTTCCTCTGCCTCTTCTAAAACCTGCTTGAACATCTGGGAGTTCACGGTTCACATATTGCTGAAGCCTGGCTTAGAGAATTTTGAGCATGACTTTACTAGCATGTGAGATGAGTGCAATTGTGCTGTAGTTTGAGCATTCTTTGGCATTGCCTTTCTTTGGGATCAGAATGAAAACTGACCTTTTCCAGTCATGTGGCCACTGCTGAGTTTTCCAAATTTTCTTTAGGTCTCACTTATTCATTGTAGACTATACATTTTATAACTTGTGAGTTTAGTAAAAAAAATACACTCACATGTTTTATTGCCTTCACTTAAAAATGAAAAAAAAATATTTTCTTAGTTGATATTAAGTCTCCATTATACAAGTTTTATGCTTCTTTAGTCAGTCATAGGGACTTCCCTGGTTGTTCAGAGAGTAAGGAATCTGCCTGCAATGCGGGAGACCTGGGTTAAATCCCTGAGTGGGGAATATCCCCTGGAGATGGAAATGGCAGCCAACTCCAGTATTCTTGCCTGGAGAATTCCATGGACAGAGGATCCTTGCAGGCTACAGTCAGTCCATGGGGTCACAAAGAGTTGGACATGACTAAGAAACTAACACATCAGTTAGTCATTCTCTAAAAATATAATTTATTTTGATGGTATTATTTGGTTTGAATATTTAGTCTGCTTTTCTTTCCACAAATCATAGAATACTGTCAGGCTTATTATATTCCTTTTTCATATTGCGTTAATTTTTTAAATTTATTTTTTATACATATATAACTAGATTACTAATTAGGAAGTGAATTGCCATGGAAATTTAAATTATGTCCTAAAGTTGATCAAACTCATGACTATTCTATTTAATCTAAAAAAATTTTTGTAAAAGTAAAATGTAACTATTTAGCCTAATTTCAATATTATTTTTTACCCTCCTTTTAACCTCTTTTGAAGAATGTTTTTCTTATTTATAATGACATTGAGTTGTATATTATTTTTTCATGGTAGTAGAGTTGCAAAGTAATTCCTTCTGCTACAAAGGTTGTTGTTTTTTTTTAAGTTTTGCTTTATATGTAAGTCTAAATGAAGTTCACGCTTTCTATGAAGTATTTGCAAATAATTCAGTCTTCAGATCAGAACTCCAGTTTTTGCATAGGGTATTTGATGTGTTTCAGTGTTCCTGAATTGGGGGCACAGAATATCTAAACCATAATATATTGTTGGAAGATGGATGGATTGTGATGATCTAATTAAGTCAGTCTTACTAAATTATTGCTGCCCCATATACATAGAAAAATAATAAATTTTCAGTCATCTAGTTAAAGAATATAATTTCATGAATAGAATTCTGGGGACATCCATAAATCATGAGAACAAAGCTAGAATGATTTCCCACCAGAACCCTAAGGTAGAATTTATATTTAATTTATTGCATGCATTTTTTAATGCATAGGTAGAATTTTTAGTATGAGATTTTGTTTTCATTTTTTATTCTTGCATTCATAAAAATCAATCTCGTTAAGTTAACCCTGCAGGAAAACCTGGTTTGGGAATATTTTTTTGCTAATAGAAAGCTTTCTTTAAATGTGTATTTATTATATTTTAAAGGCTGTTATGCTTAAAACCCACTGCACTATTCTTGCCTGGAAAACCCTACAAACAGAGCTTGGTGGGCTACAGTCCACAGGGTCACAAAGAGTCGGACACAACTGAGCTTGCACACTCACACACTCATGCTTATTTAATATTATTCTACCCCACTCACATTTCATTTTCCTCTGTTCCACTTTGAAAATTACATTTTAAAGGATTTTCTTATGTGAAAAAAAATTTTTTAGCTGAAACAGCTCCCAAATAAATTACAAGCAGGGGAATAAAAGTCAGCATCCTGTCTCCATTAAAAGTTGTTGATGTGGAAATGTGAGGTGACATTTCCTGCAATATAAAGACTGCAGTGGTGATGGTCTTATTTGCAGAAATCATGTGTACATATAGGTGTTTTTTGTATATAGAATTGTCTTCCTTCAAATCTAGAAATTATTGAACGAACTCTGTGCCCACACTCCTTTCCCTACATGTTTCGTGTGTGTGTGTTCACCTTCGTGTCTTGCTCTCATTCACTATACTGGCTCCAGTACAAGGTCAGTAATTAGAACTCTCTCGGCAATCATGTTCTCACAAACGTTTCTGTAAATGTATGAAGTGAATCCCATTGACAGAGTAGTACATGTATAAGAAAAGAAAAATACACAAATTCTGGGAAGGCTACATTCTAATTCTACTGTTCTCTCAACGCAAAATTTACTAACATTTAAAATGATCCCTATTTGTGAACAATGGATGTGAAACATCCTTGCCATTTCATCGTATTTTTTTGTTGTTGTCAAATAATGTTTGGTGAATGCCTATAGTGTTTATAACACCATCAAATAAACATTTACTCACTAACTGGGGCTTTCCCTCCACCTCCTCCCAACAGCCACCCTCTATGAGAAGTGGGGAAAGGTGAATAAAAGCTTTCCCTTTAAGTTACAATTGTAAGCTTATTTCATTTGGGTGGAATAGAAACAATAGATATTCTCTTGCAAAACAAACTGACGCCCTTGGTAGCCTCAGCAGATGCCACAGATTACACACAGGGGACATCACAGCCCCTCTACCTTGATAACTGCATAGCATGTGCCAATACTGTGGACCTGGGAGTGAAAAGGAGTGGATGCCTTCGGTTAACTTTTCCCCAAACCCGCGGTTATTAGATGCATAAACATATCTTGTGGAGTTTAGTCCCGGCATCTTTTCTGTTTACTGTGGGTTTTCTCCTTCATGAATTCATTATTAATGTGCCAAATTATGTTGGCTGTCCCAGAGGTCATAACATCATTCATCTTCTCCTTATGGATTGAAATAAATCTTACTCTTTTGACATATCATTCCGGATTTCTTGATGCTGCTGGCCACATTGCAATACATTTCCTTTAATCCAGTGATTTTTAATTTTTTTCCATCCTCACAAAATTGCTGTAGACTCGGAAACTACATTTCTAGATAATGTCATGTGTGAAGTTTCATGTGTAACGTTTCACTGAAACTTTAGATTAAGGAAAAATATTAATTAAAAAACTGGGTTGATATTTTCAAGAGAAAGCATACTTTCAAGCAAAGTAGGATGGATATAGGATATATTTTTAAACATTAAGAGAACAAAAATGCTAGATATTTATGTAAATAAATAGCAACTGAATATTAAAATATATAAAAGGAAAAACATAATGGTAAAAGTATTTTGTATTTTGTCAATAGAAGCTGACACATCATTCATTGTTGCCACTGGGTATTGTCGGTTATATGACGTTTGCAAATAAGGACTGGAATGGTTTCTCAAATCTTGTCATACCTGGGGACACTTCAAAACTAGTTATGCTGATTGTTGAGTTCTAAACAAGTCTGATGTTATTAAATGGTTTGATTTTGCTTTGAAAAAGGGAATTTCATTTAAAAGACTGAAGCAATGATTTTTGAAACTATTCATCTTAAAGAGTTTTTTATACATGGTAATAATGCTCTCTTTTTTTTAAATTATAGAAATGTAATAATTGTACCTATGAAAGACTGATTGTTAATGAGCATTTTAATTCAGTACTGTGTGGTTTGGCTTTTGATTCTAAGGAGCATTAATTATTATTATTATTATTTATTATTTTATGAACACTTTTTATAGAGATACTTTAGGGGCTTATAATAATGTTCAAAAAATTATTCAGGGAAATCTTTCAGGGCAAGCTCTGTTCTTGAAACAAATTACAAATGAGACCTTCACATTATTAGAGGCATACAACAGAGAGAGCTAGACTACACTATTCAGCTCTCTGAGGTGATAAAAAATTCTGTTGAATAAAAATAACTTTGCAGTTGTACATAATCTGCATTAGCAGCTTAGAGATTTATTTTAAATTCACATGTATTCCCATATATTAAAAGCTTGTCATACAGTTTATTTTCTTAGGGACACATTTTTATTTATTTACTTTTAACCTGTTTATCCAGCTTACATGGTTACTTTTTTCTGTTTCTGATACAAGAATCCTTATAACCAATAATGTATTTGTATGTAGTGCCTGGCCCTGTACCAGTCAATTCTCTTCAAGGAACCTCTTTTGAAAATAAGATTTTCTTGAACTGGAAAGAACCTTTGGATCCAAATGGAATCATCACTCAATATGAGGTACTGGGAGAATAAAGCAGTTTAATGAAATGTGCATTGAAGGGGAGAATCAAAGAAAATGTTACAGAGAAATAATGGAAAAGAAGAAGATGAGAATTAGGGGATTGAAATCACTATTAGTTTTTCTCTGTTTTAATTTATAAATTCCTCTAAATTAAGTATCAAAACGAATATTATATGGTACCTAGACTTCTCAAATTCTTAAGTAAATATTGCTTTAAAGAAGTAGGATGGAACTTGACAACAGACTTATTGGAGGTTGTAAAAAGAATAAATTTTTACAAAATTAAGAAACTCATATTTCATACTATGATTTAGGGAAAACTATTGAATGAAGTTGCTTTTAGGGTAAGGAAAAATACCTTAAAAGCAAAATATATTATAAACCTCTCTGCTCCAGAACTTCATCTCAACTTTGAATATAAATCGCTATCTTATTTGTAAATGTGAAAAGCTGAAAAGATGAAAAGAAAATGTCATTTTAATTGCACAGATATGTGGTTCTGTTCTTGGGTGCTCAGTGTTGATTACAGTATTAAATACGTTTTAGTGGCAACATAGTGGATTATGAAAATGGAGAATTTTGTTTGCAGAAAGTTTATTACATTCTTCTTTTTCACTTTTAGTGATTAGTCTGTTCAAAGTATTTTTTCTTGATTCAGTTTTGGTGGGAATTTCTGTGTTTCACATGCATTACATTATATATGACCATAAGATTTTATATAAATATGTATTCATATTTATGGCTTCCCTGGTGGCTCAGTAGTAAAGAATCTGCCTGCCAATTCAGGAGACACGGGTTCAGTCCCTCGGTCAGGAAGATCCCCTGGAGAAAGAAATAGCAACCTATTCCAGTATTCTTGCTTGGGAAATCCCATGGACAGAGGATCCTGATGGGCTTCAGTCCATGGGGTCGCAAAAGAGTCAGACACGACTTAGTGACTAGAACAACAACAACATTCGTATTTAATTATATTGATTTATTTTTTGATGGAAGAAAATAGGTGTATTGATCCAGTCAGATAACTCTAGGTTTATCTGTAGATAAATAGATAGAGATGGACAGACAGACAGATAATAGATATAGAATAACAGTGAAATAAGCATATCAAAATGAGAAAGAAAAGAAGGGGAAAAAATGTAATTCACTCCACCCAGATTGCCTTGAGTGCTATCTTATTTAAAGGGGGTTTATTTAGAATGTATTGTGTTATGTATTGAATATGTAATAGGAAATTATATTTCTTAAAACAGGTCAGTTACAGCAGCATAAGATCATTTGATCCTGCAGTTCCTGTGGCTGGACCTCCCCAGACTGTATCAAATTTATGGAACAGTACACACCATGTCTTCATGCATCTCCATCCTGGAACCACCTACCAGTTTTTCATAAGAGCCAGCACTGTCAAAGGTTTTGGGCCAGCCACAGCCATCAATGTGACCACCAATATCTCAGGTATGAAATGAATAAAGTGCAAACAATTGGTTTGTAATAGCATATCCTAAAGACTCTGATGCTGGGAGGGACTGGGGGCGGGAGGAGAAGGGGACGACAGAGAACGAGATGGCTGGATGGCATCACCGACTCGATGGACATGAGTTTGGGTGAACTCCGGGAGTTGGTGATGGACAGGGAGGCCTGGTGTGCTGTGATTCATGGGGTCATAGAGAGTCAGACACGACTGAGCGACTGAACTGAACTGAACTGAAAGAATCACAAATACATTGAGTGTAATTCACGTCATTTTTTGAATCTTTAATATAGTTAGTCAATATTGAAATAAAAAATTTATAAATTCTTTTTGTTCTTCCATGTTCATTTTTATTATAATTCAACAGAGCAAAACAATTCAGTATATGGATATTTGATTTGAACTTTAAAACTTGGTTACAATCACCGTATCTTGGGAACACATAATAATCAAACTAAGGCTAATGAAATTTATGGTTAGTGTGGTTCCCAGGTGTACTTGAACTTTTAAGGTAATTTATCGTTATTTATCCCTTGAGTCCAGTATTTCTATCCTTTAGCAATTTAAACACAATTTAAAGTGAAATTGAGGTATTGGAGGCATGATGCTTCTCAGTATGATTTATGCACATGTGTGTGCATATGTACAGTACACATATGATATACATACATATGTAATAATACTCATATACATTTTGTACCTATTTAATCTCTTGATTCTACTTCCTAAATAACTCCCAGATAATTTGCCTCTTTCTCATGTCCCTGTTTCTACCTTTCCATCTGGATTGTATTTAAAGCTATCATTGACATATCTTTCTAAGTAGCACTCTTGCCTTTAGACTTATCTTGCTCCTGTGTTTCTTCGTTTTTCTACTGATCTTTGTACAACATTTATTTCTTCCTTATTTCTTTTCAAAATCTAATATATTATATTGGCTGTATTATGTCTAGTATGGTATTTTTGCATGATAAGCATTTGTGGCACTTCATTTTATGGCCCTTTTCATCCTCTTCTCCTATCCATAAATCCAAAGTTCCAGTCACCGCAAACTATTGTATTGTCCGTGTCCTTTCACATAATGGTATCGTCATATATTCTGTTTTTTTTTTTATCTCTGGTATATTTTTTCCATGCTCTCTCTTTCTGCTGAGCTTTAATCTTCTTTTAATATTCAGCTCAAGCATTGCCTAAATAGTGAAGTCCTCTCTGTTTCATCTTCCCAGTTCCCAACACTAGTTTAGAAGAGTGTGGTCCCCCAGCATCAACTTCACATTAAAATGCCCTAGAAATGTACATTATCAGGTCCCTCCCCAAACTTTCTGAATCAGAAACGGTAGACAAATGGGACAGCATTCTGCATTTTTATTTTAAGAGCCCTCCAGGAGTTTCTGATCTCCCTATTCTGAGAACCACTGTCTAGTTAACTCTCTCCTATTTTGGTCACCTAAATTCTTCTATAATTTTTTGGTGTTTACAAGACTGTCACTCTTGATAAATCTGAATCCCTACTTTTAACTCTATAAATGTCAAAAACCATGCTTCATTTGCTTCTGTATTTATAGCACTTCTTGTAAAGGTTGACACATAGTAAGTATTCAGTAAATGTTCAATGAGTGACTGCAATACTTTAAACTTTTTATTATATACCATTTGTTCACAGTTTTTCTGGTAATGTACATATTTCACTGGTCATATCCTCCCTTAAACATCTTTCTGCATGGAAATGATCAAAAGCCATTTGAGGTTATTCACCCAGTTCAGGATTAGGAAGCCTCCTTACTTCAAAAAACTATCAAATATTTTGAAAAATTTTAGATTTCTTCTTGTTAAGAATCTGGCAACGAGGGCACTAATTCTTGGTAATTAACAGCTGAAGTGCTCATTTCCGTTCAGCATACTTCCTAGATATGTGACCACAGTGGTGAAAGTGGTCAAGATCAATGCTAGGTCATTCCACAACCTTTAGATCAAAGCAGCACCACCTTCAGAGGCAGCCTTTTACCCAGGTTCCTGCCATTTCTGTCTCCACATCTCCATGTGCAACTCCATAACCGGAACTCCCCAGAGTCTATGCTATTAACACCTTCTTCCCATCCCATCAATGCTGATTTCAAGATCTCAGGAAACTAGAAGTTGTAACATCTCCATAAAATGTTTAGAGTGTGTGTCACAAGTTGCCACATTATAATTTAAATTTCAACAAGTCTTAACTTCTTATTTTCTGCTGCTTTAGGTTCTCAGAGTTAACATTCAGTGGCATTTGTTAAGGTACAGTTTAATATTAAGTATTAAATTGATTTTTTCCTTCAGTTCAGTCGCTCAGTCACCCGTCCGACTCTTTGCGACCCCATGGACTACAGTACGCCAGGCTTCCCTGTCCATCACCAACTCCCGGGGTTTACTCAAACTCATGCCCATTGAGTTGGTGATGCCATCCAACCATCTCATCCTCTGCCATCCCCTTCTCCTCCCACCTTTAATCTTTCCCAGCATCAGGGTCTTTTTAAATGAGTCAGCTCTTCGTATCAGCTGGCCAAAGTATTGGAGTTTCAGTTTCAACATCAGTCCTTCCAGTGAGTATTCAGGACTGATTTCCTTTAGGATGGACTGGTTGGTTCAGGATCATTTATTTAGTTTAAGCTATGATATATTCTTGTTTATTGACTGAAACTTTTTCCCTCATTAATCATTTATCAGCTCCAACTTTACCTGACTACGAAGGAGTTGATGCCTCTCTCAATGAAACTGCCACCACGATAACAGTCTTGTTGAGACCAGCACAGGCGAAAGGTGCACCTATCAGGTAAAAGGGAAAATCATAGAGGGAAAACAGCCAGGAGAACAGATGTTTTCTCACAGCCGTTTAGCAGCCAATATAGTGGTTCATCTTTAAGAGACATTCTTTTGACAGTATCAGAATGGTTTTATTTTGTTTTGTTTGTGTTTGTGTTTTCTTTTGGTCCAACCTGTGGAGAGATTTTTAAGAGTAAAATTCTAAGGGGATTTTGAGATATTCATGAATTGAACCACTCACCTCTCTGTACTGTTTGATTTACGAGCTTTGTTCTTTGAATTTTTTCTTTCTCTAGCCCCATTTCATTTCCCTTCCTCTGTTGGTATCTGTGGTATATGAGCTTTGAATGTATTTGTTAGGAATAGAATGAGAAAATAACCCCTGTCCATTGTATTAAATCTGTCATGAATAATTCCACATGAGTGAAATTATTGATTGAATAATAATATAGTTTACATAATAATAATATATGTTCATAAACATGATTGAAAAATAAGAAGCTTTGAGGAAATAAAAGGAGAATAGTTAAAATGTATGTGGCTTATGTAACCTTTTAATTCCTAAATTGTTGCTTATCGGAAATTTCATAGTAAATATTAAAATTCAATTTGCCATTTAACTTAACTATCTAGTATTAAAATCTCCCACATATTATTCTCATCTTGAAGAAATGATGAGCCGTGTTATTTTCACAGATTGAGTGAAATTATTCTAATGACTTTAATTCCTGTGTATTTGTAATTAGATAAATGTCTAAAACTTTAGCAGGTTTCCCTTTGAAACTTGTAGATTTGTTGGGTACTTTTGTTTATATACTTTTCTGGAGAAATAAATCAAGGCACTGAAATCATTGCAGGTATATCATAATTGAGTCATCTCAAGTTGTTTACATATTCATAAAAAATTAATCTTTGTTCTGTGCATTATATGACACGCTTGACCATATGGGCACATATTGCCCATGTAAGTAATCCTGTGTCACTGGAAAGGAAGAAATATTTTTGTTAATTAAAAAAATAATATTGATAAAGGAACCTGAGTCCATAAAGGAAACTCTTAGCTCATGTCTGCCTAAAAGTCACAGTAATACTACAGCAGAGAAAAAAAGAGAGGATCGGATACATTTGTAATAGAAGCACTTGTGAGGCACTGGATACTTGAAAATGCAAAGTCTGTAATGCTCTTCATGAATGAGTGATCTGTGAGGAAGTCTGATTGCTGATCCAAAGAAGAAAGGGAAAATGTCTGCATTCAACATCTTTTACTATTGACAAGTAATTAGAGTTACTCACCTCTTCTACCTGTGATAAAATTTACTTTATAGTTATTCAGTTCTGCTACTGTTGCTTAAATGAGCTGCCAGGTACTTGCATTTATCTTTTTAGAGTTAGATATTTGAGTGAACTCAGCTCTACTTAATGTAAGTTGCACACACAGTATATTATTATTATTACACAATAGAGCCACATAATGTAGCCTAAGCTCTTTATTAATCAAATTATTATACAAATGTTAATTGACCATGTTTTATGTGCCAGGCACTGTCCTAAGCATTGTAAACCAAAGATAAAACAATCTTAACAGAACACAGACCTTTGCCCAGATTTGTCATGGACAGTCTGAGTCTGCAATGACGGGGGTCTTCATCCTTGTAAATCCTTTGCTAATAGCTAGTGTTCACGAACTTTGTTGAATTTGTGAATATATTATTGATAATATGTTTTTAAGTCACAAATCTTTCTTTGACTTTATTTGCATTTACTTGCCACTATATTTGCAAGTGAACAAATAATGTATACCCCGGTCAAAAGTTTTGTCCTAAATATTGCAGAACTCAGTATCACCAACCACTTTGTTCTTCAGTATTTATTAAGACTGTGTCCATATACTAAGTAAAATTTGTGTAGTGCAGTTCTAACAAGTGTGATTCTTTGACAAAATTAATTTTTGAATGTATAATTATTCTAATGGGCTTTGCTGGTGTCTAAGACAGTAAGGAAT
This sequence comes from Moschus berezovskii, assembly GCF_049115385.1. Lineage (NCBI taxonomy): Eukaryota > Metazoa > Chordata > Mammalia > Artiodactyla > Moschidae > Moschus > Moschus berezovskii. Next base: position 73,213,953 of record NC_142469.1, on the reverse strand, counting down.
TTGCCTGCAATGCAGGAGACCCAGGTTCTATCACTGGGTTTGGAAAATGCCCTGGAGAAGAGAATGGCCACCCACTCCAGTATTTTTGCCTAGAGAATCCCATGGACAGAGGAACCTGGTGGGCTACAGTACACTGGGTCACAAAAATTCGGACATAAATGAACGACAAGCACAATCATTCTAAAGCTTGAAATTTGCTGCCTGACTTAACTAGTCCTTTGACTCTCCTCACCAACATTTGGAATCATTTCCCTAGAATGCATAATTTAATTACCAACATTTGGAATCATTTCCCTAGAATGCATAATTTAATTTTTTCTAAAACATTTTATATATTTCTTAAATAAATTCAAATTTTAACCTGAGTAGATATAATTATAAATTAGAATTCATAGAATGTCCCAGTTATTAAAAGACTGACCCAAAATAGCTGTGTTTTCAAATAGTGAAAATAGCAGTGGAATGTTGCAAAAGCACAAGAGAAGAGTTCCTCAATGGGGAATTCCATTTGTTGTAAGATGTAATAAATGAATGTGTGTTTTATCACACCTTTTTCCAGATATAAGCTCAACCTACTTTAAGCTGTCAAGAAACTACCTATTCTAGGGTATAACTAAATGTTTATTTTGTAGGTAATACCTATTCTTGCATTTTAGAATATTAAGTACCATATATTTTAAGTTAGATAATTAGGACATAGTCATGAAATGCCATTAAAACCATCATTTTCCCCACAATTATATTAGAAAAAGAAATTGTTTGATGCCCAGTGACAGCTTAGTGGTAAAAAACCCACCTGCCAGTGCAGGAGGCATAAGAGATGTGGGTTTGATCCCTGGGTCAGGAAGATCCTCTGGAGGAGGGCATGGCAACCCACTGCAGTATCCTTGCCTAGAGAAAGTCATGGACAGAGGAGCCTGGCAGGCTACAGTCCATGGAGTCACAAAGAGTCAGACAGAACTGAAGTGGCTTAGCACTCAAGATAGCTTAATAGGAATACAGATCAAAATACAGAACTGGGTTTAGCTGGAGTTCAAACCTTGTATGTTAGAGTTATTGCCTGGGTCAGTTGGTCACATATACACAAGTTGAAACATTATGACTACTATCTTCATTCATCTGCAGAACATTTCATTTCATCCCAGAATTTTAAAGAGATTAAATAACTGCACCTGATTTTTCTCACCACTGTCACACAAGAAAACTTATTTGAATTCTAGATAAAAATGCTTTGAAATTTAAGCAAAATTGGAAATAGTATTTTTCCCCCATTTTATGAGTACACAGGTCTTATGGTCCAAGTAAAATCAAATAGATGTTGTTTTAAATTAATGTTTATTCTGATGGTATTTTGCAAATGTTTAGGTAACAATGGTGACACAAGTTTGAATGGGATAATATGTATTTGAAGGTAGGGAGAGCAAGATGGAGATTTAAGAATGTGGTAAGATATTAACACCAGTATAATGAGTACAGATTTTGACAGTGGGAGAGCATCACATAATTTCGACAAAATGGAATATTAGTAGTTAATGTTCAAAGTGGTGTTTGACCAAAATATCAGCATTATTGAAAATAATTCTCTTTTGCCTTCTCCATGGACAGCTCGTATAGGGAATATTAAAAAAATAACTGAATGGGTGGCTCGATAGGTGGGTGCCTAGATTACGTGATGGAGAAAAGGAAGGCAAGGAAACTAGGCCAGTAATATGTGATCATAAATTTATCAATACTTCCCTAATGCTGGAACCAATTGAGATGAGAAGAAATCGTATATTGCAAGGGAGCTAGAACATGATTAAAAATAAAATTTGTTAACATTAATGCCAACGTTTTGAGCTTTGTTGATTCTTAAACTAGTAGTTCCTCTTATGGAAATAGGAAAGTCGTGAGAGACCTGCTTTGCATGGTTAAGGAGTGAAGAGATGGGGAGCAGGAAATGTGATGGACATCAAAATGATAATTATGTAAAGCAACTATCCTCCAATAAAAATTAATTTTAAAATATGGTAATTAAGCCTTTACTCTGTGGATTATCAGAATGTTGGCATTGGGGCAGTCAATAGGAAAAATGGTGGCTATGAGATCTTGGGAGGTTTGTTGGTTAGAGGAATTGTAAAACATTGGAGCTAGGGAATTTCTCCTAAAGCTTTAAGGAGACATTTTCAGTTAAAAAATGAGGAAGTATGCATTGTATACTTTTTGACTTGGTATCATCTAGAAATCATACAAGCTAAAACTTAAATCAGAATCACAGAGGGTTTACTTACTAATGGGTTAAAAAAAATCCATGGAAGGCAAAGGTAACTGTGACTTCATATCCAGCATTTTTAAGCATTAAATCAGGAAGAATATCTACCATGTCTATCATATAATTGCTTTGAGTTAATGGCAAAAATCCCTATGTATATTTTCTTAAAGTCTTAAAACTGAAGGGAAGTTGTATGAAAGAAGTCATTATTTAGCCTCCTAAAAAACTAAAAATGATTCCATACCAATGTTTAATCATATTAAAGTATAGTATAGTGAAATCATCTTTAGTTTTTTACCATAAAGAAATCATATTTTGAGTGTTGAGTGAAGATTCATGATGTCAGTATATTGATTTTAACCTAATTATAGAAATATTTTTAAAATGTAATTAAGAAGAATGGGGAAATAGGAAATATAGGTAGAGTGAATAAAATTATTCATGTGGCTTTGGAATATTTAAAATTGCCAGAGTACTAAACTCAAATAATATTTAGATCTAGCTTGACTTAAGTACCATTAGGTAATTAGGCACCACAAGGATGAAAGAGCATAGGCCAATTTCATGTAATCAGTCAAATAACTTTTAATTTGATTTCTTATTTCTTACTTTCTGCCCTTTAATTAATTTGTAGTGATAAGTATCAGGGAAAAAACAACGTTAGAAAAATGAGGAGTATATGGTTAAAGAACAGCCTACTCAGACAAATTGAATAAGGGAGATAAGAAAATTTATTTTTAAAATGAACTTTATAAGTTTAGTTTGGAGCTCCATCTCAAGATCTTTCCCAAAGAGCAGACTTGTCTTCCCCTATTCCTCTCCAACTTCAGCAGTTTGCTTTTGTTCTTATTGATCTGAAGAGACAAGCTGTCGTGTGTGTAGTTCTTTAATTTGGATTGTACAACCTTTGTCAGTTTAATAGAATTAGTTAAGACTGAATGTTCACTAGATGTTCTGGATTTTTCTAGAGATGTGGGCTAATTAACAAGGAATTTATTTTTAAAGATTAAGTTAAAGATTAACAAGGTTGAGTAATTATCAATATTGTCCATTAGGACAAGAATATAAGGTTAGATTTATTCAAGTCGTGTGCAGGTGCAAGTTTACCCACATATATGAATGTATTCATAGGATATACAGACGTATAACATACAAATATGGATTCTAAATTAAAAATAAGCAGAAAAAGAAAAGACTGGGCTTGCCTAACATAACATATGTCAGCTATGATCTTCTCTCTCTCTCTCTCCAAGGGCTATGCTTATGTTTCCCTGTATTTTAAAATTGACAAGTGCCTGCTCCACATACCTCTCAGAGAGCATGTATCTTGTCAATAGCATTCCTTGGAGCTTAGACATCCAACTTGGCAGAGGTATAGGGAATGATGCAGTATGGATAATTTCAAATAACATAGAATTCTGCCTTACTTACTTTCTGAAATCTCAATTTCTGGCATTAGTACAATTTCTGTCCTATTTCTAAAGGAAAGGAGATTGATACCAACCTACCTATTTCTTAACACAGTTTTAATGGAAAATGGGAACTTAAATAATTAGGAGGAAAAGAAAATCTTTAATATACAAATCTCCTTTCTCTTAATCTGTGCAACTTTCCTGTTTGTAAGTATGATGGAGTATGTATTAAGTTAAACTTTTATACTCGATTCTAAACTAGCATAGAATTTAATGTTTATTGTCTTAGATGCAACTTTTATCTCTCTCTTTCTCTCCTTTATTTTTTGGAAGTTCATTAAAGAAAATGTTCTATTACTGCTGGAGATGTATGGAATAGCAACTATTTTCTCTATATAGAATGATCTAATTTGCCTGGAAATTCAATATTCAAACACACAGCCCTACACACAACTGACTTATTTTTAATTTATATGTGACCATAGTACTTTCTCAGAATTGTCAGGAATTTAAATTACATATTTTTCAAAAATTCATTATATATATGTAACATACAATAAAATAACAATACATTAATAATGTCCATTTTCTCAGATGTACATTACCTTCAAATTTTGTACATTACCTAAGAAAATGTATATTTTCCTAAAGAATGTCCTATAGAGAAAATTATACCAGTTTCAGAAATTGAATTAAAATTTTAATTAGTGGAGAGATAGTTACTTTAAAGTTGAATTATTTTCTCTCCTTTTCTCTGTAAAAGACTAGCTATTACAGAAAAGTTTTAAGACTTTTAAGAAAGGTATTAGAAGCTTTAGGTTTGAGCGTTAATAGGCCAAATACCATCTGTTTCTACAATTTGCACCATTTTATTATTAACAACTCTAAAAGAAGGAGGCAGTCTATTTCAGCGGCGAGGACAGATTTCTGTCCATCTGTGCCCATATTGCAGCATGTCACTTGTGCTTTAGATCTGCATAGCTCTGAGCCAGTGTCGATGCCGTGGCAAGGTCAAGAGGTGGAGAAGCCTGTCAGCACATCCTGTCTCCAGCGTGATGACAACCACAAACTGGTGCTTCCAGCCCCGCCCTGAGGCAGTCACTCTGTTGAGCCTTGGAGCGAGGCCTTCCACGCTATGATTTCAAAGGAAAATGTTAACTTTAAACATTTTAAAATATCAGACAAAAAACTTAGTATGATATGTCTCTGGTTAATGTCAGTTTCCTTATTAAGGGATCTCATCTCTCAACATTTAAAAATGTACAGAGTTCTATGGTAATCTGTCTTTTCTTTCCTTTTTTTTTTTTCCGGTCCTTAGTGATTATATTGGGGTTGGGGGGAAGCAGAAACCATGTGAAATGCTATTTTATTGCAAAAGAGCTTGAAAATCAGAATACAGGAGGTTAAGACTGACTTTAAAGACTAAAACATTGCGTGTTGATATTAAACACCCCATTCCTTTTTTTGAGAAAGTTCAGTATCTAGAATCTCTAATTGTGTGCTTTGTTTTTCCTTTTCTTTTTCCAAAAAGTGCCTATCAGATTGTTGTGGAGGAATTGCACCCCCACCGAACCAAGAGAGAAACCGGAGCCATGGAATGCTACCAGATTCCTGTCACGTACCAAAATGCCATGAGTGGGGGTGCACCATACTACTTTGCTGCTGAACTGCCCCCAGGGAATCTTCCGGAACCTGCCCCATTCACAGTGGGTGATAACAGAACCTATCAGGGCTTTTGGAACCCCCCTTTGGCTCCACGCAAAGGATACAACATCTATTTCCAAGCCATGAGTAGTGTGGAGAAGGTGAGCATCCTCCAAGATTTTGCTTTTTCACTGCCCTGAGGATTAGCCACAGTCAAATTTTATAAATACTCAGTAACATTTGTCAGGGGAAGAAAAAAATTCAATGTGTAGGGGGTGTTGTTTCTGTTCCTAGCAGCATGCACAGTTTGGGGCCTACTGTAGGGGTGGGGCTCCATGCCAGTTATATTGCACAGGATTCCTGTTTCCTAGTAACTGCTTCTCTTTGAGCCCTCTTCAGGAAAGCCCACAAGAGCAATTGTGAGTAAAATGATTTGAAAAGATGGGTGTACTATTGCCAGGCCTCCAGTCCCTATAAACATAGGGCATTGTTCTGTCTTTTTTGCTCAATAGTGGCACACTTCAGGAGATTAAATTTACTGCAGGATAAACAGAATGCGTGTTCCACAGCAGGCTAATAAACCCTTATAAAGTTTTCAGGGGGTACAAGCCAAAGAGTAAGTAACTGGTAACAATTCTCTGATTACAAAGTAATAGGGCGCCTGTGGTATATCTGACAGAACCTAAACAGAAGGCAGCCTGGCGATGGCAGGATGCTGTGCGGTTAGAGAAGTCTGTTTTCCATTCCCTGGCTGCCCCTCCTTTTCCCATTTTGGACACAGTTGTTTTTGAACACTGCCACGGCTCCTAAATGAATATTGAAGAGGTCAACACAACAGGAAGTTAGAAACTACCAGCGGTTCCACATGTAGGGAAATAACCTGGGCTTTCATGTCTCATGCTGTTCTCCTGAAAGATTTTCTTTCCTAAAGCATATTTTGTTTAATTTTTTTTTGCAGGGAGGTATAGAAAAAAAATTGAGAATGGAAACCTTCTACAACTTAAAATTCAATAGAAGAATGACAATTTTATGTACTTTGTAGCTATATAGGAAATTGTTGGGTTTGAGGAATTGAGTCCCTGAGATGGGTACCTGGGAGATGATGTGGAATATCCAATTCAGCGGTCCTATTATATCCTGGAATCATTTCATTGCACGACATAGTAATCTATTTGCATTTCTGTAAGGGATCGTGAGAACTTAGGGTATTGACTGGCTGCTTTTGAATGAAAACTTTATCTTTGTGCTTACTTGTATAGTTGGATTACAGTATATGGAAAGGAAAATGTCACAGCATCTTCTAAGATGTACTTCAAAGCCAGAGGCTGCTCATGGTTAAAAATGCTCTTCTCATCTTCTAGTTTATTTTTGTATAAGTAGGAGTCAGCTGCCTACTTTCCACCCACACATCATTCCGTACCACTTCCATGATGGGGCTGCTCAAAAAAGAGACAACCACAGAAGTTTTATTCCATTCTGGGTATAAAGTAGCATAGTTCTGTGTTTGGATATTCATCTTTAGAGAGGTGAGAGATTCCGAATTAACTTTTGTAACTTGGTCTGTGATATAAGAGAAGTGTTAATGAATGTCTGTTACTTATAAAGAATTTTCTCTGGCACTCTTTAAAAGCTTTGATATGAATTTTCTCTTCTAATTGTTAATATATCTACATGTGGTTTAATCAAAGTACAGAGTGGCAATAGTATGTTTCACAATTATCTTGGAGAAAAAGTATTAATATTGACATGGCTCCTACCAACAGAGACCGATAATCCTGATGGAGTTAACAGCAATTGCTTTTAAGAAATTAAAATTCCTTTGAGCCTTTATGGTACTGTGAAACAGTCTCTTGGAGTGTACTGTGAAGGCTTCAGGTCACAGTTAAATAATAAAAGTGCAGATTTTCATTTTTAATTACTAATTTCCCCCTCAATGCTTTACTTTAATTTAAAAATACCAAATGCTTAAGAGGAAAGTATATAAAGTCTTGGTTTATCTATCTATAAAACTACTCAAGATGGAGTTGCATACACATCTTGAAAACAAATAGCCTCTGTTGTGTTCTCCGCCTTTAACATCTTATCCAACCTCTTGGATTCAAGGATACATATTCAAAGATATAAACTGAATAAACTAAATTTTGGAGGAGTGAAGTGCAGACCTCGAAGTGTGTTTCACCCTCCTAGTACTATCCCACAACATTTAAAAACAAAAGGAAGAGAAAATATTTTTTTAAATTCTGAAGTGTCTTGTCCTTTCCCATTTCTCCTTCTAATTCCTGATCTCATCTGTCTAGCAAGAGGAAGAAAATAATCCCACCAAGAAATATTTAATCCCTAACACCTAAATTAAAAAAGAGCAGATGAAATATACTGCAACTGTGATGCAGTTTTAAGACTTTCATCATTTAGCTCATTAATCATGCTAGAATCAAAGCGAAACTGTCTAGTATTCAGCTTTGGTCTGAATCTACAGTTATGAGATGAACATGAAATTTATATTTGGGTCTGACTTGTATTAGCTTTTCAAATATATTTTTCTTTATGATCATTCAAAAAGGACAATAAATTCGAATAGAATGTTGGATTGTTTGTCCCAGCAAGATAACCTGTATCATTACAAGGTAGACAGAGATACCTAAGTCTTTAGAAAATACTAGTTTTTTAAAGTTATTTTAGATTTTTTAGAAATCTCTGTGAAAAAAATCTAAAAAATAGTGTCTTTAACGCTGTGATTCTATTCTTTGTAAACCTACTTTTAACCCCAGATTAATCTTCATACTAGTTGTAGTTTATGAAATAGGAAATATTACCTATAACTATTTTCATTTTTTTATAACTGACTTTTTTTTATTCCGTCAGGAAACTAAAACCCAGTGTGTACGAATTGCTACCAAAGGTAAGAGGTTTGCTTTTTTTTTCCAAATTCCATTTGCCAACTTTCTAAAATGAAAGAGCTTTGTTCCCTCCTTCAGGGCTAATTAAATGTGGCACTTCTGTTACCGAGTATTTGTAGTTGGGCCCAGGTAAACTGCCAGCCAAGTTTTCTGACTCACTTGGGTGTCTTTAACAAGTAATGGTGTGCTACTTTTCATCCCCTAGTACTTGACTGGAGGAATCTCGTTATGACAATAAGAAGGATTTAGAAAACTTCAGAAGGGTTTGTTTCTGTCATTTTAGTGTCTGAGAGGTCTTGTGCTGCTGATTAGCCAACCTTTTATGAAAACCTCAGCAATATCTGCTCAAAACAACAAATTCCTTATTTAACAACCACTGTTACTTTTGGTTGTAGACGATTAAACATAAAAGACTGAGCTAGTCTAGGCATATGTAAGGGTAAGGATGGAAACAGGTCCATATCAGTAGAGTAGTTGGATTGAAGATTCTTTCCTTTTTTATTAAAAAAAATTTTTTTAATCCAACTGTTGCCAAGAAATTAGGTCTGGGTACAGCCAGGGCTATTTCTCCTGACATTGCATATTATAGTTTAGTTGCGCTGTTTCTTTAAGAGAGAGCATTTTCATCTTTGAATGAGTATTTAGAGTTCAGAGTGGGAGAAAGTCTCCTGTATTCCACTATTTTATAATCCTTCATTTAAGAGTTATGTAACTGTGCCAACAGGGAAAGAGAGCTACTTGGTGTATTCTAGCAAGAGAAATGAGAAAAAGCTGTCCGCACACAGACATAGGGCTCCGCAGAGGGTTGAGGCTCTGGGTAGTTTGCTGCCAGAATTAGTATTAGGTCCCCATTCATAGCACTAGTTGATTCATTTAGAGTAAAAAAATGAATGGCCATATTCTGTTTGTGCTGGCATCTTTCCTTTCATCATTTTTCTCCATCTAATCATCAATCTGCTCAATTAAGCATTTGTTTTATACTCTTGATTTGTAAAGGCAATAACAAAAGACTTTTCCCTTGACTCATGAGGAGTAATAAAAAAGCTTCACAGAAGAGAAAGTAATATACGCTTTTCAATTCAAATACTAGGATTCCTCATGATATTTTTAAAAATAAAACAAACTTAAATGAAGGAAAAGAGAATGCATACATAGATGCCTGAAGTGTATAGGCATTTTATTTTACACTTGGCGTATGTATCAAGAGTTAAAATTGAAATTTTTAGAATATAATAGCAGAAGGCATTTAGGTCCTAAGTTTCTCAGATTTAAAACAAAACCAGAAATGTAAAATGGTCTCATATCAGCCTTTAAGAAGTTTTTAAAATATGCATATTAGTGTTAGTCACTCAGTCCGACTCTGCAGTCCTATGGATTGCAGCCCAACAGGCTCCTCTGTCCATGGGATTTTCCAGGTAAGAACACTAGAGTGGGTAGTCATTCCATTTTCCAGGGGATTTTCCTGACCCAGGGATTGAACCTGCATCTCCTAGACTGCAAGCTGATTCTTTACCATCTGAGCCGTAAATGATTCTAAAATTTTAAGTTTTCTTGTTAAGCTAACTATTTGCATTTATATACACTTAAGTGTTATTTCGGAGAAGGCAATGGCAAGCCACTCCAGTACTCTTGCCTAGAAAATCCCATGGATGGACGAGCCTGGTGGGCTGCAGTCCATGGGGTCGCTAAGGGTCGGACACGACTGAGCGACTTCACTTTCACTTTTCACTTTCACACATTGGAGAAGGAAATGGCAACCCACTCCAGTGTTCTTGCCTGGAGAATCCCAGGGACGGGGGAGCCTGGTGGGCTTCCGTCTATGGGGTCACACAGAGTCGGACACGACTGAAGTGACTTAGCAGCAGCAGCAAGTGTTATTTTGTCCCTCACTCAATACAAATAAAATTATGATGACCAATAGCATATGATATTTTGACTGCAGGAGAATTGAGATTAAGGAAATCAGGTTTACCATGTGGCATAGAATATTTGCCAGAGACTCAGAGGTAATAAGATATGGTCCATTTATGGGAATTTCTTCTTTGCCTAGAAATCCAACTTGCTGTGCTTCTGGTTCTCAGGTTGACAGTGTTGTTTCTTGAGTGAAAGAAATCTGGCCCCAGACTAATGGGTTCAAATCCTGCCCTTGCCCCTTCTCACTGTTCTTTTAAGTTGAACAAAATAAAATAAAATTCTCATTCTAAAAATAAGAATGTTAGAGTACCTACCCCTTACTATTATTGTGAAGATTAAAGTAGTGTGTATATATGAAATGTCTAAATCGTGCCTAGTGTAGCTTTGAGTTAAGAGTTAACTGATATTTTATCATCACCATAATTACTATAATCATTTAGCATTTTTTTACATAGAAAAAAAAAACCACACTATTAAGGTAAAATTAACTTACCTGACTACATTTTATTATTCAGTTCAGTTCAGTTCAGTCGCTCAGTCGTGTCCGACTCTCTGCGACCCCGTGCATCACAGCACTCCAGGTCTCCCTGTCCATCACCAACTCCCGGAGTTCACTCAAACTCATGTCCATAGAGTTGGTGATGCCATCCAGCCATCTCATTCTCTGTTGTCCCCTTCTCCCGCCCCCAACCTTTCCCAGCATGAGAGTCTTTTCCAGTGAGTCAACTCGTCGCATGAGGTGACCAAAGTATTGCAGTTTCAGCTTTAGCATCAGTCCTTCCAATGAACACCCAGAACTGATCTCCTTTAGAATGGACTGGTTGGATCTCCTTGCAGTCCAAGGGACTCTCAAGAGTCGTCTCCAGCACCACAGTTCAAAAGCATCGATTCTTCGGTGATCAGCTTTCTTCACAGTCCAACTCTCACATCCGTACATGACCACGGGAAGAACCATAGCCTTGACTAGACAGACCTTGATTGGCAAAGTAATGTCTCTGCTTTTTAATATGCTATCTAGGTTGGTCATAACTTTCCTTCCAAGGAGTAAGCGTCTTTTAATTTCATGGCTGCCATCACCATCTGCAGTGATTTTGGAGCCCAAAAAAATAAAGTCTGACACTGTTTCCACTGTTTTTCCATCTATTTCCCGTGAAGTGATGGGACCAGATGCCATGATCTTAGTTTTCTGAATGTTGAGCTTCAAGCCAACCTTTTCACTCTCCTCTTTCACTTTCATCAAGAGGCTTTTGAGTTCCTCTTCACTTTCTGCCATAAGGGTGGTGTCACCTGTATATCTGAGGTTATTGATATTTCTCCCAACAATCTTGATTCCAGCTTGTGCTTCTTCCAGCCCAGCGTTCTTCATGATGTACTCTGCATATAAGTTAAATAAGCAAGGTGACAATATACAGCCTTGATGCACTCCTTTTCCTATTTGGAACCAGTCTGTTGTTCCATGTACAGTTCTGACTGTTGCTTCCTGACCTGCATACAGGTTTCTCAAGAGGCAGGTCAGGTGGTCTGGTATTCCCATTTCTTTCAGTATTTTCCACAGTTTATTGTGATACACACAGTCAAAGGCTTTGGCATAGTCAATGAAGCAGAAATAGATGTTTTTCTGGAACTCTCTTGCTTTCTCCATGATCCAGCGGATGTTGGCAATTTGATCTCTGGTGCCTCTGCCTTTTCTAAAACCATTTTTATTATTACTGGAGAATAATTGCTTTACAATGTTGCATTGGTTTCTGCCATACAACCATGCAAATCAGCCATAAAAATATATGTGTCCCCTTCCTCTTGAATCTCTCTGTCACCCTCCAACTCATCTCATCCCTCTAGGTTGTCACAGAGTACCGGGTTGATCTCCCTGTGTTATACAGCCACTTCCAACTAGCTATCTATTTTACATATGGTAATGTCCATGTTTCAATGCTACTTTCTCAATTTGTTCCACTCTCTCCTTCCCCTGCTGTGTCTGCAGTCTGTTCTCTATGTCTGTGTCTCTATTCCTGCCCTGCAGAGTTTCACAACATACAAGTATAGTCAGCTATGGTATATAAAATTTTTCAGTATGAAAACTATAACTTTTGCAGCAGGGCATTTTGAAGATACACTTACTAAATGACATAACCATATTGATTAAGGAGGGATGAAGGAACCTTCTGGGCAAGGGATGATTGGGTATTTCACAGGTTATATATATGCAAAAACCTATTAAACTATATACTTACAATTGTGTGCACTATACTGACTTACAGAGAAGGCAATGGCAAGCCACTCCAGTACTCTTGACTAGAAAATCCCATGGATGGAGGAGCCTGGTAGGCTGCAGTCCGTGGGGTCGCTAAGGGTCGGACACGACTGAGCGACTTCACTTTCACTTTTCGCTTTCACACATTGGAGAAGGAAATGGCAACCCACTCCAGTGTTCTTGCCTGAGAATCCCAGGGACGGGGAGCCTGGTGGGCTTCCGTCTATGGGGTCACACAGAGTCAGACACGACTGAAGTGACTTAGCAGCAGCATACTGACTTAGGGCACTGCAAAGTCTTTGGGGAAATGTGAAAGAATTTAAAAGCCAAGAGCAATTAGCCCATACAATGGAACAGCAGGATCATTTTGAAAATATTTTGACTTGTGAAAATTATTCTAAAAATCGTCCTGTGTTTCCTGCTTTCTCAGAAGAGTCATTGAAGGCAACGCATAAGAGAAAACAGGTGTTTACATGACTGGTAGAGAAATCATGTATAATCAATGTCATAATTTCTAAAATAAATAGTGATATGAATATGTATTATGAGGTAAAAGAAGTGTTCTGGGAGTTAGGGTCATTGCTGGTGGCATCATTGATCCTGCTCTCTGACTCACATTTAGGTTAAGAATCATTGAGACAATATGTGTCGGGAATAGAGTGGAAATGTTTAATATAAATTGCCCTAGAAATCATGAAAGTCATACCATTTATCAAATAGCATATCCAAAGCCAAAACTATAAACATACAAAAAGAAATTTAGTCCAGTGTTATCTTTGAAAAGCAAAAAGGAGACTAAGTCTCAGGAAACGTTCCTGTGGTACATTAAGAAAAGGAGGCAACCTTAAAAAGTCACTTGTCCAGTGAAGAGCATGTGCAACCTGAATACTCAACATGTATATGCACAAGTCTCTCTGATCACTGAAACATCACTGTTTTAGGCTGCTATTGGTTTGCTTTCTGTCTTTTTACTTATAATTACATATAATGGTCTAAATTGGTATACATCCATAAAATTGTTTTTAAATTAGCAGCTAAGAATCTGGTACCATGGTACCGTAAAGAGTGTATACCATGATAATTTTATGCAGTGAGTGCTATTTTAATGGTTAGATTTAAATATGAAAATAATATATAAATTATAATGGAAATCACTCAATGGATTTTAGAAAGTACTTCTCTGGAAATATGTTTTATCTGTGTTAAACAACACTAGACTATTATATCATTTAAAATGTTCTTAATATGAAATCATCATTTATGCAACCATGTACTCATTTACATAAAATTATTCTATGGGCAAGCAAGCGTTGATGAGTAATCAAGATATCAAATAATTCCCTAGAATAAAACTAAGAAATAAGATATGAAATTGAAAGTATTATCATCTGTTTATATAAGTAATTTAATTTACACTTTGAACCTATATTTTGTTCAGTTTTCCCTTAGATGAATTTTTGGTTTTCTAGAAGAAAACTGGCAACTTAAATTTTTAATTTTATGGTGGTTTCTATGTTGATTAAATCTGTCCATTCCAATAAAAGGTATCAAATCTGATTAAACAGAAAAGTGTAATATAAGTGAATTTATTGGAACAGAGCATTTAAGGTGAGAAAGGAGTTTCTTTTCTTAAGTTACTGAAATACAGCTATTTTTTTACATTATAACAAACACTTAAGTTTTCCAATCAGGAATGATTTTATTCCAGATCTCCATTTGTTAAGTAGTTTGCTTTGGCAAACTGCTGTTTGTCTACCCCTTAACAATTCTTTGACTTATTCCAATTTCATTTGGATATCAATATGCCAGCCATATATCTAGCATTTATCTAATACCTGTTATACACTAAAAATTCTAGGTTCTGAGGACAGAGCAGTGAATAAATATAGACAAAGTCGTAACTTCTATGAACTTAAATTCCAGCAGAGGGAAACACACCAGACAGAAACACATATGTGATATGGTTAGGGTAGAGGATGAGGAAACGTGTATCTAGGGCATTGCTCTTTTGTGTACGTTTATCAGAGAAAGAGGGACAACAGAGAAAGAGATGATTGGATGGTATCACCGACTCAATGGACATGAGTTTAAGCAAGCTCCAGGAGATGGTGAAGGACAGTGAAGCCTCCTGTGCTGTAGTCCTTGGGGCCTCAAAGAATTGGACACAACTGAGAGACCGAACAACAACATCAGAGAAAGACACTGTTAAGGTGAAGGAAACAAGGGAGGAACCCATGCAGGGGAGGAGTCCTCAGAGCAGAGGGCAGGTGGCCTCAGCCTCAGGGGGTGAATCAGATTCTTAATTAGTGATTGCCAACAAAGGTCCATATGATCAAAGCTATGGTTTTTCCAGTAGTCATGTATGGATGTGAGTTGGACCATAAAGAAGGCTGAGCGCTGAAGAATTGATGCTTTTGAACTATGGTGTTGGAGAAGACTCTTAAGAGTCCCTTGGACTTCAAGCAGATCAAACCACTCCATCCTAAAGGAAATCAGTCCTGAATATTCATTGGAAGGACTGATGCTGAAACTCCAATACTTTGGCCACCTGATGCAAAGAGCCACCTCATTAGAAAAGACCCTGATGCTGGGAAAGACTGAAGGCAGGAGGAGAAGGGGACAACAGAGACGGTTGGATGGTATCACTGACTCGATGGACATGAGTTTGAGCAAGCTCTGGGAGATGGTGAAGGACAGGGAAGCCCAGCATGCTGCAGTCCATAGGGTCTCAAAGAGTCGGGCATGAATGAGCACTGAACAACAACAACACGATACTTTAGCTTGAGTCAGAACAACCTGGAGGACTTGAAAAATGGATTGTTGGGCATCAGCTCCAGAGTTTCTGAATCAGTAGGCCTGGAGAGAGTCTCAAGAATGTGCATTTCTCACAGGCTTATGCCGACGCTGATTCTGCTGCTACTCAGATGATTACACTTTGAGATCAATCACTGGGCTTCTCAGAAAATGTTTTCTTCCTGAATTTTAGAAGGAGAGATGGCAAAGACAACCACCGACCCATTCATCTTACCATGAGCATTATGTTGCAGGGGTGTGATATTTAAAAATGGAGAGCCAAATTGACTAACAAGAGTAGAACAGCAAAGGAAACAAGCCAACTCAGAGACCTAACAACTCAGCTGAGCTACCCATTGCTGGAACTCCTTAAACCATATATTTAAATGTGAAAAAAATAAAAGTCCTTATTATCAAAACCACTAGTGGTGGGTAATCTGTTACTTGCAGCAGGTATTGTTTAAACTGATGTTTGGTTTTTATTTTCCCTGAGGAATAGTGGTGAAAAATAAAATTGACATTTAAAAGTATGGAATCTCTTTTTCGGTGTCAGTCTAGAGCATCAATTCAGTTCAGTTCAGTCACTCAGTCATGTCCGACTCTTTGCAACCCCATGGACTGCAGCACTCCAGGCCTCGCTGTCCATCACCAGCTCCTGGAGTTTACTCAGACTCATGTCCATTGAGTCCGTGATGCCATCCAGCCATCTCATCCTCTGTTGCCTCCTTCTCTTCCTGCCTTCAATCTTTCCCAGCATCAGGGTCTTTTCCAATGAGTCAGTTCTTTGCATCAGTTGACCAAAGTATTTCAGCTTCAGCATCAGTCCTTCCAATGAATATTCAGGACTGATTTCCTTTAGGTTGACTGGTTGGATCTCCTTGCAGTCCAAGGGACTCTGAAGAGTCTTCTCCAACACCACAAGTCAAAAGCATCAATTCTTTGGCACTCAGCTTTCTTTATAGAGTATCAGGAATCCATTGACCTCCTGTAGGTACTTTGGTAGGATTTATCCTAACTGAGTCCCTGAGAGCTGGGAAGGAAGAACCTACATGGTTCTCCGAGAAGCCATGGGAAGAGAATTCCAACCACTAAATTATGCATATCTCCATTCACCCATTTATTTAGTTTCAGCTTATTTATTCTTTTGATAAACCCAAAGTTGACCTGTAATTGTGAAAGGTGTTCGTTTAACTCTTGTAAGTTCCCATCCCGGGAATGGTCTAAATCAGATCAGTATTATTTCAGAGTATTACTTATGTTAAACAATGATGATATAGATCTTTGCCAATCCCTCAAAATAATGTGACTTCAGTGCTAGCATACATTTTAAGCCTGCATTCTAATATTAAGAAAAATTTACTTGTCACAAGTGTAGGTGTGGATAGATTTTATTAATAATATATGACAAAACATATAAATTCTGGTGATATTTTATTTACTTTATTCTTTCTTCCCTCCTATGCTTTCTTTCCTCTAATTACTGGATAAGATTAGTTTTTTAAGAAAAGAATAGTTTTAATTTGTCTTATGCTGCTTTTGTCAAATTTTTCATTGGTGCCCTTTTCTCTGAGTGTGCAGATGGGTAAAAGTGCTTTTTAAAGTGATCAGGCATTCCGAAATAACAAGCATGAGAAGAAAAAGAACTCTAAGTCTGTCAAGAAGTTACAGGAATACCATAGAAGCTCCATTTGGTTGTACCATGTGTGTGGAATCTTTTTGACTGAATTCATTCCCACTGTATTTATCACAGATGAACTTGAGTACATCTCAACAATCTCGGCTCTTAAATTGCACTATTGCATTGTATCTTTACAACTGCAACAAAGGAAGATTTGAAAGTAGGAGTGAGGTCTGAAGAAAAAAATGTATTTAATTGGGTCTCAGGCTCTAAAAATCTTAACCCTAGTTTCTTAAATTGTACAAAGATGCTTTATATTTTGCCAGGTATATGTGGAAGGAAATGGTAAAGCATCAGAAAGAAATTTTCAGATCTGCTTACACTGCTTTTTATGCTGATGGAGGGGCTTCCCTGGTGGTGCTAATGTGAAGAATCTGCCTGCCAGTGCAGGAGTTGCAAGTGATGTGGGTTCGATCCCTGGGTTGGGATGACCCCTGGAGTAGGAAATGGCACTCCACTCCAGTATTGTTGCCTGGAAGACTCCATGGACAGAGGAGTCTGGCAGTCTACAGTTCAGGGGGCCTTAAAGAGTCAAAAATAACTGAGCAACTGAGCACATACTGATGGAGTCTGAGGTCAACTGTGATACTTTAGTTTGGTGAGTAAGAAATTCTGGACGGGGTCGGGCTTTTATTGGTCCCTAGGATTGAATTATCTTTGAGAAAGCTGCCAGCTCTTCTGAAAATTTGTAATCAGTGACAATAATTTTATTGTTCTTCCTTCTGAATGCCCAAGTACTCTTGCTGGTACTCATTCTCCTTTCTCTTGCAAGGGGAAAAAACTGTGCATCATTCTTCCAGCCAATTGTATGTCTGTCCTCGTTTTCAAAAATTAGTCTAATTTGAGGTTTCATTTTTCTTCAACTCAGAAGGGAGGGAGTTGCAAGAAAGTATATTAGTAATAGACTACAGCCTGAGGAAAATGAAATTATATCTAAGTGAAACCAAGCAGGGAACAAGTACACTTTTAATAAAGCTTAAATCTGTGGTTCATAGCTTGGAACTAACTTCTGTTAGGCAGCAGTATTACCTTGTGCTCTGTCAAAGACCTTATCATTGTAAATTTTTTCTTTTAAAATAGAACAAGTTATTAAAAAGTAGCAGCTAGTAGATTTTTTCAACTTATTTGCAAAGCTAAAATATCCCTTTTGCATTCAAAAAACTATAGTAGAATAAAAATGTAATATTTCTACAGTGAAGTCAAAGGCTAATGATTCTCCAAATTATATATTATTCAGAAATCTCTTAGGATAAAGATCTGTCTAGATCGACTGTAAGATTTATGAGAGTAAGGGCGGTGTCTGCTTTTATTTGTGAAGTCCATGCCTGATATTTAATACAGATGCGATCTTTTTGGAATGAATGTTGTTGTTTTCTAGAATTATTCCATTTTTCAATGCCTATAGATGTATCAGTCATGTTTTTTTACTGCATTTTTATTTTATTAACATACTTTGGACATTAATTTGAAGTATTTGATTTCTTTATGGATAAAAACTTCGTCTTCTTGGTAGTCTTGTCAGTTTTTGCTTCCCTTCCATCTAAATTATGCTACACTATTAGAATGGGAAAAAATGTAAAACGAAAAATTTTGCTTGAGTTACTAATATCACTATTTCAAATATTAATTTTCACCTTTATTCTTTATGCGAAAAATAGGTTTAAAAAGTGAAGACAATAAAAAATAGAATAAAAATTGTATATGTAATGTAAGTATGTATATTATATAAGTATTCTAAAGCAATGGGAAGCTTTCAAAAACTGCAAAGTTACTGATGGGAAGTTTCTGGCCAGTGATGATTTTTAATCTGTTTTAAGAAGCCAATTGAACTTTATTTGCTTATTATTATATTTATTTTATTATAATTTTAGCAATTGTCTATTAAGAATTTTACTAGTTTATTTTGCAGAAGTTACAGAAATTTGAAGAGCATTTACTCTATTTTTTAATAAAATACTTTTTTAAATTGAAAATAATGCTAGCATACACAACCTTGTTATACATAGGATATTAACATGAGCCAACGAATACAGGTGGCCTTAGGAAACTAAAAAAAGCAAGAAAAACAATTTTCCCCTTTGAACCTCCAGAAGGAACACAGGCCTGCCAAATCTTAATTTCAGTGTTGTAAGATTCATTTATGGGCTTCCCAAGTAGCACTAGTGGAAAAGAACCCATCTGCCAATCCTGGAGACATAAGAAAGGTGGGTTTGATTCCTGGGTCAGGAAGATCCCTTGGAGGAGGGCATGGCAACCTCCTCCAATATTCTTGCCTGGAGAATGCCATGGACAGAGAAGCCAGCAGGCTATAGTACATAGGGTCGCAACGAATTGGACATGATTGAAGTGACTTAGCACACAAGATTCATTTAGGACTTCTGACTGCTAAAACCATAGATAATAAATTTGTGCTTTTTAGCACACTAATGTATGGCAATTTGTTACAGCATAAAAAGTAACTAATACAATTTTGGTACCTGGAAGATGAGTCTCACTGAAACAGTTACTGAAAAATATGGACATGACTTTGGAATTGAGCAGAGGCTTAGAAAAATTTTGAGGAGCAAGACAGGAAAAGCTTGGATTGCCTTTAACAAACTGTCAGTAGAAATATGAATATTGGGGAAGAGTCAAGATGGCAGAATAGGAGGACATGGAATTTACATCTCCTCACAGCTACATCAAGAATACATCTAAAAATGAAACAATTATCACAGAACACCTGCTAAACACTAGCAGATCAGACACCTAAAAGAACAAGAAGAATCTCCATGCAACCACATAGGATGAAAGAAAGAAAAAACCAAAAGAGGAAACAGGAAGGGACCAGCACTCCTGGAGGGTAACTGAAAGTGAAGAGAGGTTCCCACACTCAGAAAAGCCCATTCACAGTGGGAAAATCAGCTAGGGCAGAAAGAGGATTGATGAGAAATGCAGCAACTGGTCTGTGAAAGGCAGGACAAAGTAAGAACTGTGCCTATATTCCGTGCTGCTGCCTGCACACCCCAGCCTGAGTCCTGTGTCTCCTGGTGCAGACCAGGGCTGAGTGATGGAAAGTGGTGTTTGGGGAGTGGACCCAGGGAGGGGACAACTGCTAGCTGTGAAGAGACAGCATGAAGGGACAGGAGTAAGGAGTTCCACAACTGGGAATGTTTTCAGAAGAAGCTACAGAAGCACTTCTGACTTTTCTAGAGGAAGTTATAGAAGCACTTCTCTGGGTCACTACAGAAACAAGGTACCATTGCTGAGTGGCATGCAAGGGGGGGTGCCTCCCCTGCAACCTCCTTCCCTACCAGCCAGCCTCATGCCTCCATGGGCGCTAGGAGGGGCACCCATCTAAGCATGCTTGTCCACTTCTAAGCCATGGAATCCTCTGTCCACCCAAGCTCCAGAGACTACCATCAAATTCAAAGGCCCATAAGAGACTACATGCCCCCCAAAATGAACAACCTAGAATAATGGACACATTTTTAGGAAGGTGCAACCTTCCAAGACTGAACCAGGAAGAAACATGAAAATATGAACAAACCAATCATAAATAATGAAATTGAAACTGTGATTAAAAATCTTCTAGCAAACAAAAAGTCCAGGACCAGATGGCTTCACAGATAAATTCTATCAAACATGTAAAGAAGAGCTACAACTTATCTTTCTCAAGCTCTTCCAAAAAATTGCAGAAGGAGGAACACTCCCAAACTCATTCTATGAGACCACCATCATTCTAGTACCAAAACCACACAAAGATATCTCACACAGAAAAGAAAATTACAGGCCATTATCACTGATGAACAGAGACACAAAAACCCTCAACAAAATACTAACAAACTGAATTCATTAAAGGAACACACACATTAAAAGGACACACATTAAAAAACAATACACTGCAATCAAGTGGGATTTATCCCAGGGATGCAAGGATTCTTTAAAGTACACCAATCAATCAATGTGATACACCATATTAACACACTGAAGAATGAAAACTATATGATAATCTCAATAGACACAGAAAAAGCTTTTGACAAAATTCAACACTCATTAATGGTAAAAACTCAGAAAGTGGGCACAGAGGGAACTTATATCAACATAATAAAAGTTGTACATGACAGACCCACAGCAAACAACATTCTCAGTGGTGAAAAACTGAAAGCATTTCCTCTCAGGTCAGGAATAAGACAAGAATGTCTGCTCTTACAACTTTTATTCATCATAGTTTTGGAAGTTCTAGCCCTGAAAATCAAAGAAGAAAAAGAAAGGAATCCAAATTAAAGAAAAGAAGTAAAATTGTCACTGTTTGCAAACGACATGACAGTACACATAGAAAATCCTAAAAATACCATCAGAAAAAGTACTACAGCTCATCAGTGAGTTTGAAGTTTCAGGTTATAAAATTAATACACAGAAATCTCTTGCATTTCTATATACTCTTGAACAATGACAAATCAGAGAAATTAAGGAAGCTATCTGATTTACCATTGCAACAAAAAGAATAATACCTAGGAATAAAGTGAAAGTGAAAGAGGAGAGTGAAAAGGTTGGCTTGAATCTCAACATTCAGAAAACAAAGATCATGGCATCTGGTCCCATCACTTCATGGGAAATAGATGGGGAAACAGTGGAAGCGGTGTCAGACTATTTTTTTGGGCTCCAAAATCACTGCAGATGCTGATTGCAGTCATGAAATTAAAAGACGCTTACTCCTTGGAAGGAAAGTTATGACCAACCTGGATAGCATATTAAAAAGCAGAGACATTACTTTGCCAACCAAGGTCCGTCTAGTCAAGGCTATGGTTTTTCCCGTGGTCATGTATGGATGTGAGAGTTGGACCGTGAAGAAAGCTGATTGCCGAAGAATTGATGCTTTTGAACTGTGGTGCTGGAGAAGACTCTTGAGAGTCCCTTGGACTGCAAGGAGATCCAACCAGTCCATTCTAAAGGAGATCAATCCTGGGTGTTCACTGGAAGGACTGATGCTGAAGCTGAAACTGCAATACTTTGGCCACGTCATGCGACGAGTTGACTCACTGGAAAAGACTCTGATGCTGGGGAGTGATTGGGGGCGGGAGGAGAAGGGGACGACAGAGAATGAGATGGCTGGATGGCATCACCGACTCTGTGGACATGAGTTTGAGTGAACTCCGGGAGTTGGTGATGGACAGGGAAGCCTGGCGTGCTGTGATTCATGGTGTTGCAAAGATCGGACACGACTGAGCGATTGAACTGAACTGAACTGAACTGAAAGAGGCAAAAGATCTGTACTCAGAAAACTATAAAATACTGATGAAAGAAATCATAGATGACACAAACACATGGAGAGATATACCATGTCCTTGGATTGGAAAAATCAGTATTGTGAAAATAATTATACTATCCAAAGCAATGTACAGATTCGATGCACTCCTTATCAAATCACCAAAAGGATTTTCACAGAATTATAACACTTAAATGTACCATTTGTATGGAAACTCAAAAGAACCCCAAATAGCTAAAGCAATCCGGCAAAAGAAAAATGGAGCTGAAGAAAATCAGGCTTCTTGACTTCAGACTATATTACAAAGCTACAGTGATCAAGACAGCATAGTACTGGCACAAAAACAGAAATATAGATTGATAGAACAGGACAGACAGCCCAGAGATTAAACCCATGCAGCTGTGGTCACCTAATCTAATACAGAGGCTAGAACATACAATTGTGAAAAGACAGTCTCTTCAGAGAGTGGTGATGGGAAAACTGGACAGCTCCATGTGAAAAGAATGAAATTAGGAATGAACATTCCCTAACACCATAGACACACCAAAAAACACCTCAAAATAGACCTACATGTAAGGCTGGACACTATAAACCTCTTAGAGGAAAGCATAGCAGAACAGTCTGACACAAATCACAGCAAGATCTTTTTTGACCCATCTTCTCCTTTTCATAATCTTTTAGAGTAATGAAAATAAAATAAAAGCAAACAAATGGGACCTAATTAAACTTAAAAGCTTTTGCACAGCAAAGGAAACCATAAAAAGACAAAAAGATAACCCTAAGAATGGGAGAAAATATTTTCAAACAAAGCAGGTCAGTACTGATTCCCTATTTTAATCCTTTGATTTTGAAAAAGGCAAATGCTGCACGATAGAAAATTAAATTCTTTTTATTCTTAGCAATTAAAAACAGCTCTTTAGAGAGAATCCCCACATCAAAAGGAATACATTAGTTTTATTGCAGTGTTATGGTAGCATGAACTCTGCCTCTCTTTTTTTTTCTGTGTTTATCCTATTGTAGGAATAAAAGATTTAAATCCAGTTTGGCCTCATTGAAACACATTTGCAGAGTGTTATAGTGCATTGGTTTATGATTATTACCCCATAATAGACAAAGTATCCTTTATCCTCTATCAGTTTAGTGTCTGAAATTATGCATTCTATTCAGTTTTTAATGAAATGTGGATTACTTTAAAGATTATCTCTCTGATTTAATAAACAGCATAAGAGTCAAATATTAATTGGATCTTTGTTGAATGAGCAGTGACCACTATGTGTGAGTGATGGGAGGAAAAGATAGTGAATTACATTTTTAATTTGTTTTATGTATTTAAAACTTTTAGATTAGTAAAGTGTGTATTTTTGTGATCAGTTTTCTCAAGTAAATTATGGAACACCAATTATCCTTATAAAAATCATGGTAAAATCCTAATTTCTTTCAAAAATAAAAATTTCTCAGATTCTGCAAATCCTAGATATAAAAAAATGCCACTTGCTTGAGTACATATAGTTTATTATGTTTTCATTTTAAAGACAGAAAATGAATGTTATCACCAAGACATATAAACAGTTCTAGATTTGTCTCCTGCTGTTTTTTATGAATCTCGACCAAACTTTAAAATTTGGAATCTTGTTTAATTTTTCCTTTGTTACCCAAATGGTAAAGCGTCTGCCTGCAGTGTGGGAGACCAGGGTTCGATCCCTGGGTTGGGAAGATCCCCTGAAGAAGGAAATGGCAACCCACTCCAGCACTCTTGCCTGGAAAATCCCATGGATAGAGGAGCCTGGTAGGCTACAGTCTATGGGTTCACAAAGAGTTGGACACGACTGAGCGACTTCACGTTTCACTTTCTAGTCTTTACTTTTAGACCTCCTGCTGAATTTACTGGGAAAGAGTTTTCCATCTCCAAGTGCTTGTTTTAGGAAATGCAGAAATTCACATTTGCAAATACCATGGTGATGGTGACAAAGTGATTGTCACCACATTTTGCATAACCCTGGTGGTAGCAGAAGGAAGTTTACAATTTAAGTAAAAATGAAATGAAATACACAGATTGTCCTTTTAAACCTCTTGGTGATAGATGTTTGTGTGTGCAGACTTGCCTTCCATATTGTAAATTCAAAAGGACAGTGTTTTCGTCGCTGTCCATTGCTGTTACAGTAAGTTCCCTAAATGCAAACCTTCATGTTGCAAACTTTCAAAGACCTGAACATGTGTTTGCATATCCAGTCACATACGTGTAGTTCACATGTCTAACTTACATCATGTGTATGCATCCTCTACAAGCAGTTGTGTTTTTGTGTACTTTTTGTGCAATACTGTAAAGAGTACAGTATCTTTATTTCAATCCTAAGATGTCTAGAAGCAAGCATAAAAGCAGTGGTGATATTGCTGGTACTGCTGCTGCTGCTAAGTCACTTCAGTCGTGTCCTACTCTGTGTGACCCTACTGACGGCAGCCCACCAGGCTCCCCCGTCCCTGGGATTCTCCAGGCAAGAACACTGGAGTGGGTTGCCATTTCCTTCTCCAATGTGTGAAAGTGAAGTCGCTCAGTTGTGTCCAACCCTTAGCGACCCCGCGGACTGCGGCCTACCAGGCTCCTCCATCCATGGGATTTTCTAGGCAAGAGTACTGGAGTGGCTTGCCACTGCTACCAGCCCCTAAATCCTAGCTATTGTACTCTTACTACTGTACTTTTCAAGATACTGTAGGATTTAGTGTTTTCTTAATTATTTTGTATGTGTTTGTTTTTTATGTTCTTTTTTTGTGTATGAAAAGTACTGAAACCTTTACAGTACAGTACTACATAGCCGATTGTGTTGTTTGGGCACCTAGGCTGACTTTGTTGGACTTAGGAACATACTCTTGGAACAGAACTTGTTTATATGTGGGGGGTTTACCCGGTGGTTCAGGTGGTAAAGAATCTGCCTGCAATGCAGGAGACCCTTGTTCAATTCCTGGGTCAGGCAGATCACCTGGAGAAGGGAATGGCTACCCTCTCCAATATTCTTGCCTGGAGAATTCTATGGATAGAGGGTACAGTCCATAGGGCCTTAGAGAATTGGACACTGCTGAGTGACTAACACTTTCAGTACCATATTTATAATACCTGTGCCTCTTAAAGTCCCAATCTTTGCCTTTAAGGAAACCATCAGTTCTTGTATACCTCCCGCTCTCTTGGTCTCTTTGTTGCTATCTTTCCCAGGTGAAAATTCACCTGGGCTGTGCCTTTGAGGTAGGATTTCACTGTATTAGTAAAGCTTTGCTCTGCCCTCCCTGTTAACCATCATCTCAGTTCTGACTACTTTATAAAAAGTTGTTTTGTATTGGCCAGGTATTCTTCTGACAGGTTCAGCCAGTAGGGAAGATCATTTGAAGTAATATGGTTCATTGGTGGTGATCTGATAGTGCATTAAAGATAAGAGAAAATAAGAAAAAAAATTTTGTGAAGAAATAAGGAAGAAAGAAAACTAAAGGTCCTAAGAAATATGTAGCTAACACTTCACCTCACATAATCTAGTTTTTCTCTACTCTGGCTACTGGGCTTCCCAGGTGGTGCTAACAGTAAAGAATCCACCTGCCAATGCAGGAGACCAGGAGGAGGGCATGGCAATCCACTCCAGTCTTCTTGCCTGGAGAATCTCATGGACAGAGGAGCCTGGCAGTCTGCAGTTCATAGTGTTGCAAAGAGTAGGACGAGACTGAAGTGACCTCACACACATGCTAGGCTTCCGCCATATCAATATTTAGAAGTGCTCATGGTAGCAACTACTTTGTTAATCTGTGATTTTTTAAAAATTTATTTATTTTAATTGGAGGCTAATTACTTTACATTATTGTACTGCTTTTGCCATACATTGACGTGAATCTGCCCCAGGTGTACATATGTTCCCCATCTTGAACCCCACCACCACCTCCCTCCCCATCCCATCCCTCTCGTTCATCCCAGTACACCAGCCCTGAGCATCCTGTATCATGCATCAAACTTGGACTGGCGATTCGTTTCACATATGATAATATAGATGTTTCAATGCCATTCTCCCAAATCATTCCACCCTCACCCTCTCCCATAGAGTCCAAAAGACTGTTCTATACATCTGTGTCTCTTTTGCTGTCTCACATACAGGGTTATCGTTATCATCTTTCTAAATTCCATATATATGTGTTAGTATACTGTATTGGTGTTTTTCTTTCTGGCTTACTTCACTCTGTATAATAGGCTCCGGTTTCATCCACCTCATTAAAACTGATTCAAAGGTATTCTTTTTAACTGCTGAGTAATACTCCATTGTGTAAATGAACCAGCTTTCTTACCCATTCATCTGCCGATGGACATCTAGGTTGCTTCCATGTCCTGGCTATTATAAACTGTGCTGCGATGAACATTTGAGTACATGTGTCTCTTTCAATTCTGGTTTCCTCGGTGTGTATGCCCAGCAGTGGGATTGCTGGGTCGTATGGCAGTTCTATTTCCAGTTTTTTAAGGAATCTCCACACTGTTCTCCATAGTGGTTGTACTAGTTTGCATTCCCACCAACAGTGTAAGAGGGTTCCCTTCTCTCCACACCCTCTCCAGCATTTATTACTTGTAGACGTTTGGATAGCAGCCATTCTGACTGGCATGAAATGGTACCTCTTTGTGGTTTTAATTTGCATTTCTCTGATTATGAGTGATGTTGAGCATCTTTTCATGTGTTTGTTAGCCATCTGTATGTCTTCTTTGGAGAAATGTCTGTTTAGTTCTTTGGCCCATTTTTTGATTGGGTCATTTATTTTTCCGGAATTGAGCTGCAGGAGCTGCTTGTATATTTTTGAGATTAATCCTTTGTCAGTTGCTTCATTTGCTATTATTTTCTCCCTTTCTGAAGGCTGTCTTTTCATCTTGCTTATAGTTTCCTTTGCTGTGCAGAAGCTTTTAATTAGGTCCCATTTGTTTATTTTTGCTTTTATTTCCAATATTCTGGGAGGTGGGTCATGGAGGATCCTGCTGTGATTTATGTCGGAGAGTTTTTGCCTATGTTCTCCTCTAGGAGTTTTATAGTTTCTGGTCTTAATTTAGATCTCTAATCCATTTTGAGTTTCTTTTTGTGTATGGTGTTAGGGAGTGTTCTAGTTTCATTCTTTTACAAGTGGTTGACCAGTTTTCCCAGCACCACTTGTTAAAGAGACTGTCTTTTCTCCATTTTATATTCTTGCCTCCCTTGTCAAAGATAAGGTGTCCATAGGTGCGTGGATTTATCTCTGGGCTTTCTATTTTGTTCCATTGATCTATATTTCTGTCTTTATGCCAGTACCATACTGTCTTGATGACTGTGACTTTGTAGTAGAGCCTGAAGTCCGACAGGTTGATTCCCCCAGTTCCATTCTTTCTCAAGATTGCTTTGGCTATTCAAGGTTTTTTGTATTTCCATACAAATTGTGAAATTATTTGTTCTAGCTCTGTGAAAAACACCGTTGGTACTTTGTTAATCTGTGATTTTTAAAAAAAAAAAATTGTTTTACATCATCATTGTGAACAGTAGTCATCCCTTGATTACATCTTTGTCCATTGCTTAATTCCCTACACCTACCTGTTCCACCAGCTGTTAAACACTGACAATTTGGTCTTCCATCTGCGTTGTATTTATTGCCTGCCTACTCTCTTGTCAGGCGCTAAGGCAGATGTTGAGCTTCAAGGGAGCCAGTCAAGAGATGGAGGGCAGGACACCTGTTTGCAGTTACCATGCAGAGCAGATTTGGGGTAAAAATAGTCATTGGCCACATCTGTCTTAAATCACGAGCTATCATCTTCCTTATGGAGATTCCTCAGCTCTACCAACATCTGTTCTTGGAAATCAAATCCTTCCCTTTTCATTTTGGTAGGATAGTTACAATCTATATTATATACTTGCTATAATCTGGATTTAGCTCATAACTTCCATTTACATAAGTATCTTCCCATCTGAAAAATATGGAGGTGTTTCTGTTCAGATTTTAGAAAACAAATCACCAATCTAATTTGTGTGTTGAAGACACAAAATTGTACATATTTACCTAATGTGGGGATTTTTTTCCAGACTTATTTATGATCATAGAGGCATAACTATATTTCTCTTTTGACCTAAAGATAGATTTTTTAAATGCCATCATCCTAATATAGTGGTCTGAAGCTTACATTTTTTAACATCAAATATCTTGGACATATTTTCAAGTTAGAAAATACAGATATTTCATTGTGTGAATGTATTTTTAATTCTTCAGCTTTTGAGAGACAGGCATCACCAACATGGCATCACTGAAGCAATGAACATAAGTTTGAGTAGACTCTGGGAGTTGGTGAGGGACAGGAAAGCCTGGCATACTGCAGACCATAGGGTCACAGAGTCAGACACGACTGAGCAACTGAGCTGAACTGAACTGAAAAGCCTAGTTTTGCATGCGATTGTGAATTAAACATTGTCTGTCATAGGACAAATTCATAAAAGTGGTATTTCTAAGTTTTATACATATATATTATATAGTATATTTTAGTATTTTAATATATTTTTTAATATTTTAAAATATATTTACTATATTAAAATATATAATATATACATAGATATGTTAAAATATTATAGCCAAATTACACTCAAAAAGAATTATACAAATTTATATTTCAAACAGTATACTAGAATCCTGGTTTCTCTATACCTTTATCACTACTAACTGATACCAGTCTTTTAAGATTTTGATGATCTAATCAGTTCAGTTCAATCGCTCAGTCATGTCCAACTCTTTGCCACCCCATGGACTGCAGCACGCAGGCTTCCCTGTCCATCACCAACTCCCGAAGCCTACTCAAACTCATGTCCATTGCGTCAGTGATGCCATCCAACCATCTCATCCTCTGTTGTCCCCTTCTCCTCCTGCCCTCAATCTTTCCCAGCATCCAGGTCTTTTCAGATGAGTCAGTTCTTCGCATCAGGTGGCCAAACTTTTGGAGTTTCAGCTTCAGCATCAGTTCTTCCAGTGAATATTCAGGACTGATTTTCTTTAGGATGAACTGGTTGGATCTCCTTGCAGTCCAAGGGACTCTCAAGAGTCTTCTCCAACACCGCAGTTCAAAAGCATCAATTCTTTGGCACTCAGCTTTCTTTATAGTCCAACTCTCACATCCATACATGACTACTGGAAAAACCATACCTTTGACTGGAAAGACCTTTCTTGGCAAAGTAATGTCTCTGCTTTTTAATATGCTATCTAGGTTGGGACTTCCCTGGTGGCTCAGACGGTAAAGCGTCTGCCTACAATGTGGGAAACCCAGGTTCAATTCCTGGGTCAGGAGGATCCCCTGGAGAAGGAAATGGCAACCCATTCCAGTACTCTTGCCTGGAAAATCCCATGGACGGAGGATCCTGGTAGGCTACAGTCCAGGGGGTCTCAAAGAGTCGGACACGAACTTTAGGTTGGTCATAGCTTTTCCTCCAAGGTGCAAGCATCTTTTAATTTCATGGCTGCAGTCACCATGTGCAGTGATTTTGGAGCCCCCAGAAATGAAGTTTGTCACCATTTCCATTGTTTCCCTATTTGCCATGAAGTGATGGGACTGGATGCCATGATCTTAGTTTTCTGAATGTTGAGTTTTAAACCAACTTTTTCATTCTCCCCTTTCACTTTCATCAAGAGGCTCTTTAGTTACTCTTCGCTTTCTGCCATAAGGGTGGTGTCATATGCATATCTGAGGTTATCTAATGGACAATGTTTTTTTGTATTATAGTTAAGTGATACACATAATGATACCACTCATTGTTTTTTTTTTAAATCATCAAATGAAGAACGAAGAGATGACCACACGAACACAGTTAACTATTCAATTTATGTGATGCATTTTGTTTCAAGTTGATGAGTGAAAAAAGTTAACAAATATTCCAAACTCTTTTTTTGAAGTCTGCTACTTTGGGAAAGCCTGGAAATACTTCAGAATATTTCAAGTGCATAGTGGTTTTGTCACATTTCCTAAGCTACAGTAGATTTTAAATTGTTTTGATTTATGATATGCTTTTATTAATCACCAATAGTCTGATTTCCAAGTTCTTCAGACATTCTTTCTTTGACTGAGGCAATATTCATAGAAGTTGTGAAAGCTTTTTATTCTTTAAAAGCAAACAAGGTGTGTCAAAAAATAACCAAAGTACAGGAAATTATGAGGAGCCACAAGAACAAGTTGGGGTTCATTAGGTAAGACTGTTGGCAGAAGCAAATGTGCAGAGTGTTTTTAAATTCACTTCTAGGAAATTTTTTAAAATCCAGTTTTAAGTATTTGAAAGTCACACAGTACTTTGCAGAATGACAAGACAAATGTCGCAATCATCACGAAAATACATAAAGTACATTCTTATTTTAAATTTATCCTTTAAAAGAGATATATAACCCAGTCAGAAAAAAAAGTTAAAAAATATGCACATCAACAGCTAAGTTCAGTTTGACTTCTGTTTACCAGATGTTTTGATAAGAATCTTCTTCAGTGTTCAATATAATGATGTCTGTGAAACATTGCTGTGAAACATCTATGCTATATACCCTGTTTGTTGATAAAGAACATGTGAATTGGGGAATCAGTGTTAAAACCACATGGAAATTTATTGTAAAACAAAAATTAAAGTTTTATTCTCAATACAATAATTGTTTTAACATATAAAGACAAATTTCAACATGAGATATACAGTCATCTAGAGCAATATAGTGTAGAGAAAATAGAAAAATATTTCCCCTTGCTGAACTGTGGATTACTTCTGCTTTAGTTTCGGAGGAATTCAGTTTTAGAACTGACCTATGATGTGCTCATGTCCTTAATTTATTGCCATGATCACAGGATTATTTATTTACCAAAGTGATGCTGAAAATCTTTGTAGATGTCTTAAACATTACTGCCTTCTCTCTATTTTTCTTTACACAAAGACATCAATGAAATAAATATGCAGTGAAATCCTGATTATACTAAACATACATGTGTTTTTTAAATATATCTTCTTAAGCCTTGATAGGCCAGGGTCTAGGAGACTCTGAGAAGTCTGGAGACTCCATTGGAGAACTCTCAAAGGTCTGACTTGCCCCATATTTTGTCATGCTTTTATTTGGATTCATTCACAAGAACAGGTACTCATCATGCAGTGTATTGGAGAATGACCTAAATTAACTTTTCTGCAGGAAGTAGAGGGACTTCGGGATAGGAGACTGCAGTTTCAAATTTCCCCTGAGATGTAAATTAATTCAGTCTTTATTTGGGATGACTTAAAGGACTTAGTATATAATGTCTCTTGTTTTTCTCAAAGAGGATCTATCAGCATCAGACACCTAGGTCGAGTCTCTGATTAGTTCAGAGTAAAAGGGTGAGGGGAGGAGAGGCACTGTGAATAAGACTCACTTCCAAAAAGAATGGGTCAGGAAGAAGACTAAAAGAAATCAGGTCATTTATTTTGGGGGTTAAAAAAAAAACACACACACACAGATGACTAGCAGTCCTTTTCAAGGAAACTTTATAATTTTATGAGGTAACTTTCTTTGTCATTTTGTTAATTCTTTATTTCCAAAATTCATTTCAATATGTTAATAAGAACGTGCCATCCTGCATATTAAGTATAAACAATCTCAGGAGAACAAGGATGAATAAAATATGTTTATTTATCAGTAGGCACACACATGCTACTTTTCTACATTCATTTTCTTGCCATTTTCCATTGATGAAAGTTATTTATCTTCTGTGTTTGGCTTGTGACTATTATTTCTGCTCTTAATTTTTTTTTTTTTTGTAATCATTTCTTAGGGCTTTCCAGGTGGCACAGTGGCAAAGAATCCACCTGCCAGTGCAGGAGACACAGGACACGCAGTTTCAATCTCTAGGTCAAGAAGATTCCCTAGAGTAGGAAATGGCAACCCGCTCCAGTATTCTTGCCTGGAAAATTGCATGGACATAGGAGCCTGGTGGGCTACAGTCCATGGGGTCGAAAAGAGTCAGACACAACTGAGTGACTGAGCACAAAGTCATTTCTTAACCTACAAAGTTAGTGTTCTTTACACAACTGTTCCTGTCTTAGATAGAGTTTGGTTATCTGAAAGATTATTTGTCTCCAAAGATCTCCTGAACAGAGCTGCTCCCAGGACTGTGATGTGGCCACTACAGAAAATAAGATCTTATAAAACTCTATGGTTTTGTTGGACTTGTTATCCTCTGGCTCTTGCATTCCCTGTGCCTTGATTGCCAGGGACTCTTTTTTCTTCATATTTTGAGGAATTTTTATGGAGCAGAGGTTCTTGCACATAGTCCTCAAAACAATAACTAGTCCTCAAAATAACAACTATTTTGTAAAACCTTCTTTACTGTCATGAAACAAAATCCATTCAGTGTACCAACATACATAATTCTTTAGAGTAATCAATAAAGTCCCCAACCCTAATATATAAAAGAGCTAAAGGAAATAAAATAAAATGTACTTCGTTACCTAAATGATTGAATTCAACCATTTAACAGACACACCAAATACTGATGCTTATTGCTAATCTTGGAATCATAGAATACAACGTGTATTAATGCAGACTGCCCTGCCCTCCCCCAAATAAATTTTATAGATCCTCGGCTCTAATCATTGGGAGACTCAAATGTCTCTACACATTTCCTAGATGCTTCCAGAAGTCACTGGCTGCCCTATTGAGAACCAGTTATAGAACATAACCTTCAGTGCATGTCTCTGACGTGTGTTTCTATTTGTTAGCTCCAAGGAAGGCTATGTTGTGAAGCTTCTGTGAGCATAGAATCATAGCATATTTTCTTTTTCCAGTCACTGAAATAGAACCCAGACATGCCACACATGGGCCTGATATATTTTAGTAAGTATATCTTCAAATGGTATATCATAAATTGAAAATCTGAATTTCCTAGTATGACTACTATGTTGCCATCATGGGTCAAGATGCATTGGCAGAAACCACTTACTGAAGGATTTGATAATGTCTCATTAAAGATAATTAATATGATTGTTTTTTATGCGTAATGTCCTATGAGTGGCAAGATAGCATTTTACGGGGCAAAATAAATGAGAACTCCCCCAATTTTTTAACCAACACAAACATTAAATAACTAGTTTCAAAATCATGTCTATTTCACTTTCATCTTTCTCCTTGCTACTATTTCTTTGTCACACAGCTCATATATCCATGAAACACAACTCCTTATAGCCGTGAAACAATTTCCTTCACATACATACTTCTTCACTAAATTTTTCATTGTATAACACTTCAAGTTAATTTTACTCAAATGAATCCACAAATATTAAGGACTTAGTACTTTACATAACTCCAGTTCATGTTTCAACATATCTTGCCCTTCTACTTTTGATTTCCCAGTCCCTTTTCTTAAGATTAAAAACAAAATAAAAATAACATCTGACACAACTATTCTACTCTCCAAAGAATTGTAAAGTGTAAAACTTTAACAGTTTTAAATGCTGAAACTGTTAACATTTTAAAATGTTAAAACCTTTTTTGATGGTCTGTTTTAAAATCTATGGAGCCTATAAGTTTCACAAAATTCAGATCTCTTGTCTTCTTTTTTATCAATCTCTGTATCACCTTATTCAGTTAATAGTATCCTGAATATTTATTATTTTTGCACCAGCTCTATGAACGAATGAGTGAATAAATAGAACATGTTTGTTAAACATGCAAATATAAAATCTAAACAAGTAAATATATTTCTTCAGTGAAGATTTTAATGATTTTTCTCCTTTACCAAAGGGAAGCTTGTACCAAACACCTTGGTTGAAATGCTGCTGATCACAAACAGACCCCATCATTTTGAATGCAGGTCATAGCTTTGCTGTTGGATTATTTTCCGTAAACCTAAGGAGAAGTGGATTAGCTTCCTTCCTTAGCTGCCTTTCTCTACAGTGAGGCACATTTAGACTTTAATTGCCTTAACAATGTCTATGGTTCTGTTTTTTTTTTTTAATGCACTGCCCTTTGTATATTAAAACAAAATAGTATGGATAACATAATTTTGAAGATGACTGACTTACCATGTCTACATTTTACCAGGACATAGCTTGTATTGGAGAACGTACCTGGATTCAAGAAACTGGTCATATGTGTAAAAGAGTATTTCTTTTTCTGTGAAGACATGTGATACCTGAGGGGTTCAAGTTCTTGTTGGCATTTTTAGGACCCTAATCAGATCCAATATTGTGTATAATATTATTCGTAACTTGTGAAATTGACCTTTAATCACCAGTGTTACCTTACAATACAAATTATTTCATTAAATGTATAGCCACCATTTCATTTAACTTCTAACTCTGTGTGTCAGTAAAATAAAACAAAAATTTAGCCTAATGCAGTAATAGCACACATATGCCATTCTATTCTAAAATCCTCAGAAATCTGGCAAGGTGAAAATTGGGAACATAGCTATGATCTCATGAAGTTTGAATACAGTCCTAAACGTTTTGGAAAGATTTGCCAGCTGGATTTTCATGCTCTAAGTCTGTCTGACTTCAATAATTGCTATTTTCTACTACAGTTTAGCCAGTATACCTCAGTATCTCCAGACATTCCCACCAAAACCCTCTTTCAGACTAAGCACAGCTCTGGCATCTATACTCCCATCATGTACCAAACTCAATAGTTCTTTTCTATGCTACTAATCAAGTTATGCAAACAACTGGAAACAATTTAGAAATACTGGAAATATGTTCTGTCTTTTCCTAACTTCTTCATACCTCCTACTTCCTCCGCTTCTCAAAAGCCCCATATTGTCTCCACCCACGTTCCCGTCAATTGTTCAGACAGAAAAACTCAGCTGCTTTCTTTCTGGGAAGATACGTAGCCTAGAACTGGTTCAGGGTATACCTCTGGGTTACCAAAATCAATCTTTAAAAAAATATTTATCAACCCAGGGATTAAGACCTGTTGTCATGGGCAGCAATTCCATCCTGGCTGTGCTTTTGCTTCTCACGTGGTGAACCTCACTGCCGACAGCATTCCTTCAGCAGCCAGACCTACGTCTGCACCAGGCACGATTGACTCCTTTCTCCATGGGACTGATTTAAAATATATATTGAAAAAACTGTAGATCCTACATAACCTTCCAACTCTTGGAAACCATAATTACTGCATCTATTCATCCTCTTAAAGAGGTGAATGTTTTCACCCTGATAGTTTGACTGTATTTGATACTTGATTTTTTAAGTTTAATTATAATCAGTTTATAGGCAAGTAAGACATTATAAATAATGGCCTTTATATTTCATTGAAAATTTCATGGATTATAATCAGAGTTTAGAATTACTCTCCTAGAAGTATGACTTGATGAAGCTATTGGAGCAGTGACCTTTACAAACTTTTAACAAAATAGTGAAACTCCTGTTTGTTGTTGTTCAGTTGCTAAACTGTGTCAGACTCTGAAATCCCGTGGACTGCAGCATACCAGGCTTCCCTGCCCTTCATTATTTCCTGGAATTTGCTCAAACTCATGGCCATTGAGTCGGTGATGCAAGTTTACATGCCGGAAGTGAGAGGCAGCAGCCAGAGGAAGCCACCAAAGTCTGTCTTCTGCAGAAACTGGAAATTAGGAACAGGTCAGAGGTCAAAAACAGATAGGATTTTCAGATAAGAGCAGGCACAACTAGCAAGAAACACTTGAACTTCTGCTCTTGTGACTGCTGCTAGACTGCCCCCTGCTGGAGGCTGAAGTAGTGCAGCTTGGTAGCTTGTCACACCTGACCCTAGAGGTCCTTGTGTGTTAGTTGCTCAGTTGTGTCCCACTCTTTGCAACCCCATGGACTTTAGACCACCAGGCCCCTCTGTCCGTGAGATTCTCCAGGCAAGAATACTGAAGTGGGTTGACATTTCCTTCTCTAGGGGAGAGGTACAGCCAAAGACAGGGCCTGACCTCGAGTGCTTTGATTCAAACAGGTCACTAGACCAACAGGTCACGTGCTTTTCTTATATAGAGAAAGAAAGTAAATGGGTGATACATCTCTTAGTAACTTTAAATTTTAGTATTTCTTAAGCTATCTTAACACCCCACTCCAGTACTCTTGCTTGGAAAATCCCATGGATGGAGGAGCCTGGTAGGCTGCAGTCCATGGGGTCGCTAAGAGTCGGACTCGACTGAGTGACTTCACTTTCACTTTTCACTTTCATGCATTGGAGAAGGAAATGGCAACCCACTCCAGTGTTCTTGCCTGGAGAGTCCCAGGGACGGGGGAGCCTGGCGGGCTGCCGTCTATGGGGTTGCACAGAGTCGGACACGACTGAAGTGACTTAGCAGCAGCAGCAAGCTATCTTAAAGAGCTTTGCATATGGCTCAATGGTAAAGAATCCAGGAGCTGCAGGATCAAACACAGGAGTTTGATCCCTGGGTCTGGAAGATCACCTGGAGAAGGAAATGGCAGCCCACTCCAGTATTCTTGCCTAGGAAGTCCCATGGCCAGAGGAGGCTGTTGGGCTATAGTCTGCAGGGTCATAAGAGTTGGATGTAATTGAAGCGACTTAGCATGCACCAGCAGAAGCTATCTTAGTTCAAAATCTACAAACTGAAATACAAAGGAAAAGATAAGGAAAATGAGAAAAGAAAGCAAGGCTCAATTTGATTGCAGAAACATTTAGGGGAATGGGTTATTGGAGAACAGAAGCATTGGTGATTTTTAAAAATGGTATTGAAGGTTTGATTACTTGGTTTTTTCTCATTATCTGTCTCCTCCTTGTAAAACCCCCCACAAAAAGGTAATTACCACAGTCTAGTCTTACATAGAACATTCAGAAGTTTTATACTAACACTGAAGTTACTTCATTCTTTTTTTCTGAGAATGACTCAGGAGAGTTCAGTTTCACATTTCACCTCTTCTGAAGTTCCACCATTTATTCTGCAGTATTTGTATAGTGTTATTGTCACACAACTTGTATTATTATTTTGTGCATTTTATTTCCAGACAAGTGGCAGAGTTTCAGGAGACAAGAGCCATATCTTTAAGCTGTAATGTGAAAAAAAAATTGCACCAGGCTTTGGAATCAGTAATCTGAGTTTTACAAATCAAGTTGTGTGGCTCTAGCCAAATCACCAGTCAACAGCGTTACCTAAACTTTAAATTCAGTTAGATGAGTGGTTTTTAAGGATGTGGGGCAAGATGAAGTCAAAGAGCATTCAAAGCTTAGCTTCCTTATCACTGCTTCAGCTGCTGTATCTGCTGTCTAATTTATTTCCTTCCTTGGGTTTCTATGTCTGATTTTTAATTTTTTTAAAAAATTCCTTGCTATTAAAAGTTTTGATGATATGGTAGTGTATAATATCAGCTCCAAACCTGGAGTTTCATTTCATTTTATCTGCCAGACATATCTTTAGTGTCTTTCTTTACCTAATGAGTGTCCATAAATATTTGTTAGGGGAGAAAAATGACTGCTGAAATTCAGTCATTCAATCATACAGTGTTTAGGTGTTTATAACAATTTCCATGCAAAAACTTTAGTACAGCCTATAACAAATGACATTTTCAGCTTTTGAAGAGAACTCCTTTCATGTCAGTTTGAAATTTTTCTTGAATTTGATCTCTGAGTTATGGAAGTAAGAAGCAGACCTGATGTGCACATGCTTTGTGCAGAGAATGAGCTGCTTTTAAGTGAATAATTTTAGCCACTATCTGATCAACCATGTAGGACTGATTCTGTGGAAATGGAGAAACCTTCCTTTTTCATCTGAGTCACACATATGAAGGCTTTGATAAGATTAAAATAATCCAAGGAAGCAATTTCAAGATGCACAGCTAGAAACAGGAGCTAAGAAACATCCATGTCTCACATGACACAATCACCTAATGGAAGAATCAGGCTTTAAGGACCGTCTACAGATAACGTCAGGATATACAGATAAATATGAACAGTTTCTGGCTGAGCTAGAAGCACTACTGGCTAACTTAGGAATCTTATGATGTGTATCATTCAAAATGTCTCTTGCTGCTTTATAGTCTGTGTTTTAAAGAGCCAGTTATGCTGGAGTGTTTTTTTTTGAAAGTTGTACTTTTTTGTGACTCTTGTCTCTTTTGGTACTTTGTGTTTTACCAAGCCTGTGGACCCATTCCGCAGTTTCTGTAAGTGTTAGCTACCTGTGGCTCACAACTCCCCTCTGCCCTCAAAATCATTTCTGGTTCCAAAACACTTGCATTTCCAAGGGCTTTACATGCTCACTTCCCAACTCTGGCAGCCTATTGGCAGCAACTAACTGACATGGGGGTACAGAAGCCAGCTCCCTCATTTCACGGTGAAGTCAACTTTAGGGGAAGTTCATGCTTCTCATCCCTCTCCCCAGTAGGAACAGGCTAACGTTAGACTCCAGCTGAGACCACAGTCTTACCTAACTTCTATCCCTGTCTGATCCTGCTTTCCTCCTCTTTTCTCCTGAAAGCACTCACTTCAGTCATGTGTGCCCAAATCCTTGTTCCAGGCTCTGCTTCGAAGGAACCTAACATAGTACAAGTGATTCATTGGAGAGCATAAATCCTGTTTTCTTTATCCCTCCTTCTCAGTCTCAGCACTTCTGGAACACAATGCTCACAAGTATTTTGAAGAGTGGGCAAAAAAAAAAAAAATTTGACCCTCTGCTGGCCAAGTTCTCACGGTGAAATGTGGGTAATTGAAGTCACAAGCAGTCTTACACAATTCTAACCTTACTTTAAGTTGGAAATCTTAGCTCACTAAAGATTTAGGAAGTTGGCAGAATAAGGGAGAAGAATGATAATGTCAAAGTGAAATCCAGTTAACCATCCTCACCTGCTATCAGAAACTATCAAGACATCATATCAAAGAGGAAACGTTCTCACTTATGGAAGTGTACGAGAATATTTAATTAACATAATTATGTTGCACACTTACTCTCTGCCACATTGAAAAATAAAATAAGATGTGGCTCGTACTCTAAATGGATTGTGAATGGGAGAGAGCCTGACAAATGAGCTAATAATTATGACAGAATTTGCCAAGACAAAAAACAGAGTGCTGTGCAAAATGGCACTTCAGCTGGTGGAAAGACCAGAGACCTTTTCTAAAATAGGGACCAG
Organism: Moschus berezovskii; assembly: GCF_049115385.1. NCBI lineage: Eukaryota > Metazoa > Chordata > Mammalia > Artiodactyla > Moschidae > Moschus > Moschus berezovskii. The sequence continues at coordinate 73,174,805 of NC_142469.1, read as the reverse complement.
TATAAGCAAAGTTAATGGAATGTTCAGGGAGGAATATGTAGAGAAATTAGGCTAAAAGGTATGTTGATGCAGAGTTATGAAAGGATTATATTCTTCCATAGTCCTCTAAGAGTCAGGATTAAACTTAATCTTGAGAGTGGGGGTCAGCTATCAATAATTCTTCAGGGTTTCATTTTCTCCTCTGCTTTAAAAATTATTAAAACAGCTTATTAATATAAAGTTTCTTGAAATAATATCCTTAAACAACTATTATCATTTTTGCTTGTTTCCTTTCTCTTACCAAATGCTTACGTAAATATTTTCCATAATTGTAGCAGTTGTGATTTCTCATTACTTTTACTTATTGTTGAATCATGAGTTTCTCCTATATTATATATTTTTCTTTTAGGTGGCTAAATGGAGAAGGAAATGGCAACCCACTCCAGTGTTCTTGCCTGGAGAATCCCAGGGTCGGGGGAGCCTGGTGGGCTTCCGTCTGTGGGGTCACACAGAGTCGGACACGACTGAAGTGACTTAGCAGCAGCAGCAGCAAATACTGTTATTTAGTTTAAATTACATTATCATTTTCATTTTCCCTGAAAGCTTTGTAAGATATTAAACAGGCCAATAGTAGGATCTTATCTGGCTTTTAGAAAAGCCACACATGAATGCTGGAGATAGATCAAGATTAGAACTTGGAATCAGAAACTTCAGTAAGGGAAGCACTACCAGATAGACCAGGGAAAGGTGATCCCATCCTCTGTGACTTATCCTCACCTGTAAATAAAGATACAAATACCTGCCTTACCAGCCTTGTAGGTTCTTGTGAAAGTTAGTTGAAATAATATATTTAAAGAACTTAGCATTTATGAGGGTCTTAAGCATTCATTCAATAGAGGAAGTTGCTAAAAAAAATCGTTTCAAAGGTCTCTATGACTTTTGGGCACACAATTTCCTGGAAGACACATTGAACTCTTTGAAGGCAGGTGCTTTCTTACTCATTTTCATGTGGCTAACTATACCATTTGACCGACACTTTAACACAATGTGCATATTTCTTCAGTGAATAAACTAATGAACAGTCAGACAATAATTACCTATTTGCTGCATGGACCAACAGTTCTGTTTATGGGGAATCATGATACTAGAATCTGCTTCTAAGAAAACTGATGCATGCATTATTCCAAGAAACGATGAATAATGAAAATACTTTGGTCATCACATGGTGATAGTTCAGTATTTTGATCTGTCTTAAGTGAAAGTGTGTATTAGCTGTGTGCATTAGTGGGACCACACAAGTCATTGGTGTAAATTATGAAACAAGTGGTGAGAACCCTTGAGAATCCAGAGTTCTCTGGGTGCCCTGAGATATATGTCAAGGCTGGAAAAGAAGTGAATTGTTTCTTCCTTGGTGGCACTGAACTCAGTTACAATTTTTTGTGTAATGTCTACCTCCTTTTCTGGACTTCAGGCTCCAGGAGAGCAGAGCTTGAGTCACCCTGAGGTTGCCCTCAGCGGCTTTCACAGCTGCTTCTGCTGCTGCTGCTAAGTCACTTCAGTCGTGTCCGACTCTGTGTAACCCTATAGACGGAAGCCCACCAGGCTCCCCTGTCCCTGGGATTCTCCAGGCAAGAACACTGGAGTGGGTTGCCATTTCCTTCTCCAATGTGTGAAAATGAAAAGTGAAAGTGAAGTCGCTTAGTCGTGTCCGACCCTTAGCGACCCCACGGACTGCAGCCTACCAGGCTCCTCCATCCATGGGATTTTCTAGGCAAGACTACTGGAGTGGCTTGCCATTGCCTTCTCCGGGCTTTCACAGCAGGTACCCAAAAATATTTATTAAGTGAATTAACAAATACAAACTGAATGAGTAAACTGGGGCGATGTTTAGAGTGTTGGGTAAGCCACAGTTTCACTGTGAGGATATGTTCTATTTATTGCAGTGGGGAAGGGAAGCAATATAAAATGATTAATACCTTCCTCATCTACTACTGAATCCCTGCTTCATTTTAAAACTAATTTTTAAAAGGTTTGCATGAGACATTCTATGTAAAAAAATGTTGACAGTGTTTTTTCAAAATTATGTAATCTTACCAAAGTGTATTATGTGTTGCAACTGCATGCCAGTATTTTTTTAACTACATAAATTTGATATTTAAGTTCAATCTACATGCAAAGCACTTCCAGATATACATTCAGTAATCTAAATGTATATTCAGTGATCTTCAAAACAAACCTGGAGAGAAGGATTTATCCCAAGTTAAGAAAACTGGGTCTCAACAAAACAGAATAACTTGCCCAAGTACATGGAAATTTTTCCTGCTGCCTTTTTGATGTGTAAAACGGTGTCATATTTGATTCTTTGTCTATTCTAATAACAGCAGATCAAGTCTGTAAAGTTATTCTAAGATATTTAGGTAGAGATCTTTTAAAAATACAAATGACCTAATATGATTTTCATCATTATAATACACAACCACATACGTAGATGAAAGTTTCATGGACCATAAACTTTCAGAGAACTATTGATAAATTATCAACTGTTTTATCAATTTCACCCCAAAAATGCTCCTTATCAATTTCTAGTTGCTATCTATAAGTGGATTATAGGCTTTATATATATCATACTTAGTAACTCATTTATTCAGTGAATGACATTTAAAATAATATATATATTTTTTCTATTAACAAATGAATTAAGTCTTTTTTACAGTTTGAACATGTCCAAATAAGCCAAATAAACATATCCCTTACCCTCTAGTTCTCAGACTGAAAAATAACAATTAAAAATAACTTTTGAGTCAATACTTCCCCTGTTTATCCAAACTTAGAACAGGACTAAGCCAAGAGTTTTGCTTTCCTTGGCTTCTTCCATAATAACCAACTATCGTGGTTGGTTAGGTTTTCCATTTTTTTTCATCCACAATTTCTTAGCATGTTTTGTTAGCTTTTCCTCCTTTTTTGGTGTTTCTTGGGGCCTGGACAGTGGCCTGTCTTCTCTTCTTACTTGTATTCACTGTACAAGACTTTACCATAGCTGCAATCATGCTCAGTTTTAGGATGGCTTTCAGACCTGTATCTCTTAGATATCTCTTGTGAATTACAGCCCTGTAGCTGTCATATCTTTCTCGCTGGCACATAGACTCAAGTTCAAAACTAACCTGATCTTCCCCCCTACTAAAATCTGCCCCTATTCTGGTGTTCTTTATCTCAGTTTCTATCACTACTATCCACTGAGTGACTTAGATACTTGGTTCTTTCTATTCCTAACATCCCCTATCCAACCAATCACCAAACACAATTAGTCCACTGCCTACATTTCTTGAATCTGTCTGCTTTTCTTCCCCAGGTCCACTGCTGCTAGTTCAGTCAAAGCCACTTTCATTTCTTGCTTGAAGCACTATAGTATCACTCCAGCTGGTCCTTCTAATATGCCATTGCCTTCTTCCTACTGACTCTTCATGTGATAGGCAGAGAGAGCATGGAAAAATACAGATCTGTTTATGACACTTTAAAATACTTGTTTGGTTTCCAAATGCTATTAAAATAAAGGTTAAAGCCTTTAGTCTGCCCTACAAAGCCATGCATTATCTGGTTGTAACCTAGTGTTAAACTGTGGCCTTGTGTCACTTCCTACTAATTAGACACACTAAGCAGCCCACTCCAGTGTTCTTGCCTGGAGAATCCCAGGGACAGGGGAGCCTGGTGGGCTTCCGTCTATGGGGTCACACAGAGTCGGACACGACTGAAGTGACTTAGCAGCAGCAGCAGCAGCAAGCTTTCTTTAATTTTTTGTTGCAAGAAGGCCTTTGAACCTGCCCGAAATGCTTACCCAACATGTTACCTTCATTTTTAACCACTACTCAGGGCTTGGACCCTGGCCGTCTTCTCTTGCTCATACTCTTTCTAGAAGATTTCAGTACAGCTGCAATCACTGTACTGTTCTACACTACAATTCTATACTAGGGTAGCTTGTAAACCTGTTTCTTTTATGTCAGGCCCTCTTCAGAGCTGCAGCCCTATGCCTGCAGTATCATCTTTGTCTCACTGGCACATATCCTCAGTATAATTATCCTTTTCTTATTCCCCAAACTAGATTAGAGTGTTCTTATAATATCCTGTTTATTATGTCAGAAGATTTATCACAGTTAGTTGTGTGCTCTTTTGTCCTTTAAGCTAAAAAGCTGAGTTCTAGCTCTTACGGGCTGATACATACCCAGCAACTACCTAGTGCCTAGCTGTAAAACCATGCAGGTATTTGTTGAGTAAATAAAGATGCTATACTGCTTGACTTGGATAACATAAATTTATCTATGATCTTCTATATTTTGAAACTTTTAAAATGGTATGCTATTTTAAGAGTACATATTATTTGAATATGCACTTAAAAAGACTGTTGTTTTCCCAGAGAAATTATATATTTGAAAGAAATTATATCATGTGAAAGACTATAATGGACTACTTTAACAGTTATTTCTCTTCTTTGAAATGATAATTTTTATTCTGGGCAGTTATTTTAAAATAACCAATTTCCAGTATAAAGCTTGCCCTCTTTAGTCATTCAAACTCTTAAGAACTATATGTAAATATTATATATATATATATATATATAATGCTAACTAACAGTATCATTGTAACTATCCTTTTTACTAAGAAAAGGTAATCTTTCTTCTTTGTAATTTGACTGGGAAAGCAAAGTCATATAGTAAGAACTACTTTACCCACAGAGAACAAGCTTAATCAGTTGAATAGTCACAGAACCTCAGCACTATGAAAGTCTCTCTGGCAAGATGTGGATGGGGAGGGATGGGGAACAGGTGAGAGAACATCAGTTCTGAATAAGACAGTCCTTCCTTGCCTTTACAGAGCTTGTAGTGTAATAGGGGAAAACATACATATATTTAACTAAGTATGAAACAAGTAATAACCAAGACCTTTTAAAAAAAAGACTATGAGATTCTAATTTTAAGAAGATATTTCTAAAAGATCACGAGATTTTCATACACGAAGTGGTAATTTGTTACCAGGCAAGTGGTGAAAGCATTACAGAAAACATGGATTGGAGGTAGACATTGAAGGAACAAAGGCCTTGCAACAAAAGGATGAGTCAGGACAGCAGCTCAAAATGTGTATGTGTTTGGAACATATCAGGAAGCATGAGGAAGTGAGGTATTGGATTCCTTTAATTATATTAAGGGCTTTGTGAAAATAAGGTTGGAGTACATGAATGATTCTCAGATTTTTTCCAAATACAGCCCTTCATCTGCTGTGAAACAGCTATTATGACTGGATTGTGTTATCTTACCTGATTTAAAGGAAAGACGATTTTGGTTCATAAACATATAGAATAATAAAGTTTTGAAGCACATTGCAGGCCCTTATCTCTCTAGGTAATATGTATATGAATGTGTTTTCAATGAGGAGAGGTTCTGTTAGCAATAAAAACAAATAACTAATAATGGGAGTTAAGAGAAGCAGACCTGCAACAGGCACTGTCAAAGGTGGCAAGTGATCATCTTTGTCTTCTCGGTTCCCTTCGACTCAGCATTATCACTTTGATTTCTTTCCTGTGGGTTCTCTTGATTACTTAACACGTGTGTCTTGAAAAGTACTGTTTAAAATACATTGGAAAGCATATTGATTTTATTAGGTTGAACAGTGTGTGCTCAGTCACTTCAGTCGTGTCCGACTCTTTGCAAACTTATGGCCCATAGCTTTCTAGGCTCCTCTGTCCACAGGATTCTCCAGGCAAGAACACTGGAGTGAGTTGCCATGCCCTTCTCCAGGGGATCTTCCCGACTCAGGGATCGAACTTGCATCTCTTGTGTCTCCTGCATTGCAGGTGGATTCTTCATCCACTGAGCTAGGCTGAATAGCCACCTAAAAATATCAAGTCTTGATCACTGGAACCTATAAATGTACCTCATAAGCAAAAAGAATATTTGAAGGTTTGCGTAAGTTAAGGCTCTGAACAGGAGGAGATTATCTGTATTAACTGGGTGTCTATTATAAGAAGGAAGGAAAGAAAAGATTTGACATACAGAAGAGAAGACAGTATGACCACATAGGCTGAAATTGGAAGTGATGTGATGCTAACCGTCAGCAAAGTTGGAAGAGACAAGGAACCTCTTCTCCCCTAGAGCCTTTGAAGAGATCATAGCCAGGCCAGTACTTTGATTTTGACCCAGTTATACTGCTTTTGTATTTCCGGACCCCAGACCTATGAGAGAATGAATGGGTGTTGTCTTAAACCACCAAGTCTGTGGTATAGCGGCAGTTGGAAACAGATATGTAGACGGGAAATTACTTTATGAACTTTTCTCTTAGATGTGGCTGTTTGGTCAGCATTTTATCTTACTTGAGGATGTAATCAGGGATTTTCTAAACTACAAACCTTTGATTTTCATCTTTATCTGAACGTGTTTATGTTTTCTTTCTCTATAGGGTACAAGAGTTTAGCAAAAGATTTATAAAAATGTCTTGTCTCCTTTGAGGTTCAGCTTAGATACCTTTGATATTGCAAAAGTTGGGGAAAACAATCTGTCTACATCAGAGACTTTGGAATATGAATTCATTGAAACTAATGAAAAAAAACAAAACTTGGCTTCATGGGGATAGAATGTCTTATGCAAATCCTTGTTGTCAGCCACGTTCACATACGCAGAATACAGAACCCTGTTTCACTGTTTGTTGGGGATTTGGAAATAGCTTGAGATAATCTAATTTAAAGGGGCTGGTAAATTCCTCAAGCTTTGTAGAATTTATTCCACATATGTCAGAGATATATGTGTACTTAGTATACTGCGAAATAAACTAGCACCTTGTACTAGTTTGAAAAGGTAAATATTGCTGTTACATTTAATTCTCTCATATTCCTTTTATTGGTACATGTTAATTAATTGCAGAAATGCAGTGGTAATGTTGGAAAGTATACTGGTAAGTTCTGGGAACTATCAGAGATTAGTCCAAACATAGCTCTAGTTTTATATACTACAAAACTATTAAATTATTAATTTCTACTCCCGCTACTGAATTTATATCTGTGGTCAGTGCAAACTTAGATAATAGAAACTACTAATACTTTTTTTTCTCTTAAAAATGTTCGAGGTGGACAAAAGGGTTTATAACATCGTGGTTTACTGATGCCATTGCAACATAATCTTATATTGAGAACATCATCTGTTACATTGCAGGTAGTTGTGGTCAGGTGCTTAGAAAAGACTTTCAGTTCTAAAGTACATGGTGATACAATAGGATAAGATTTATCCAGCTGTTTATACAGCACTTACAAGGAAATATTTTCACATGTTCATATGGGTTGAAATGTTATATACTTAAATGACTGAATTACTGTTATGATTTGGAATATTTATGTAGCTTTGAACTTTAAGTGTAGGTTAAGTGTAGGTTAAATGCCTATTTTGCAAAGAAAAATATGGGTAGATAGAAACCAAAATCTGTGAATTGTCTGATTGCTGAAGAGCTGGTCTCTAATGGCAAAAATAAGAGATTAAGTGGTTCTCTTTTAAAATATACTACATGAGAAGTGATTGTTTCTTTATTTTTATCATATTTTTGAAAAAGAATATTTCCCAGCAGAGTCTTAACAGGAAACCAGAGCAAAATATAGAACATTCAAACACATTGGGGGCAAATTCAGTGCTGGAAATTGTATGACTGGTAGCATATTACTTAGAGTTCTCCAGAGATATGACACCAGTAAGAAGTTAGTAAGGAAGGAATTCAGAACAGATGAGGTTGTCTGATCCTATCTAAAGAGGGGGTACTGGATTCACCTAAATACACGTTTAGATCATACAGATTCCCAAGGGAGCTGTAACCACTGATATCTCAGAAAGTGCCACCTTCCTCTCAGTTCTTGGTTGCAATACCAAGGCACCAATAGCTGGGCACCCTGTCTGTTCCTAAGGAGTCCCTTCGCTTAGCTATGCAGTCAAATATGCTTACTTTTACCATGATGTTCTGCGTAAAATGCCCTGTAAATTCTCTGATAAATTCTAGTAGTTTTCAGAAATTAGTTAAAATGTGGTTCTAGTTTTGTATCTTATGAAAATAACACATTTTAAATTTGATATTAAATTTTTATATTTATTGTATTGTAAACATAATAGGGAATTATTAATCTTGTCTTTTTCCTTTAAAATGTAACTGGAAAACAAGATTTATAAGGTCATAGTTCGCTGACCAATTTTAAAAACCAGCTGGCTTTCCAGAGTAAGTCAGGCACATCCCTTCTCATCCATGTACGCACCCCATTTTGTTCCACCAGATTAAATGATTCAAATAGCAGCATGGTTAGCCAAGGTCCTGTCCAGAAGGAAGACTGTAATGGTGAAGAAGGGATAGATAGGGGAATTAAGTATACTTAGTTCCTTTACCCGGAGAAGGCAATGGCAAGCCACTCCAGTACTATTGCCTAGAAAATCCCATGGACGGAGGAGCCTGGTAGGCTGCAGTCCATGGGGTCGCTAAGGGTCGGACACGACTGAGCGACTTCACTTTCACTTTTCACTTTCCACTTTCACACATTGGAGAAGGAAATGGCAACCCGCTCCAGTGTTCTTGCCTGGAGAATCCCAGGGACGGGGGAGCCTGGTGGGCTTCCGTCTATGGGGTCACACAGAGTCGGACACGACTGAAGTGACTTAGCAGCAGCAGCAGCAGCAGTTCCTTTACCATCAGTGAGATACATGCTTCTAAACTTAGGCCTTCCATAAGAGATTTTCCTTAAGGACACTCCCTCTTCCTTACTTCCCGATTTCTTCCTTCTTAAAGCTATCCTGAAAGTCTTCAGACTCTCACTGCTTCTTTCAGAAGCCATCAAATGTACTCTCAAAAGAATATGTCACACTTGGCATCCTTTCGTGCTGCAAACAGGAGCCCTAAGTCATCAGTCAGATATTCTGCTTCTTCAGGTGTATGAGGTTAGAGATACTGAGAGGGTAAATTGAGATGGATTATAATATGCGGAGAAGGCAATGGCACCCCACTCCAGTAGGCTTGCCTGGAAAATCCCATGAATGGAGGAGCCTGGTAGACTGCAGTCCATGGGTTCACGAAGAGTCAGACACGACTGAGCGACTTCACTTTCACTTTTCACTTTCATGCATTGCAGAAGGAAATGGCAACCCACTCCAGTGTTCTTGCCTGGAGAATCCCAGGGACGGGGGAGCCTAGTGAGCTGCCATCTATGTGGTCACACAGAGTCGGACACGACTGAAGTGACTTAGCAGCAGCAGCAGCATAATATCATGACTAGAAGGATTTCCTTTCCTGGGAGAGTTGTGTCATAATTGGTTTCTTTTATGAAATCCCTTGTGATGTAAGGACACCTTGGAAAGAAAATAATATTCTTTCTTTGAATAAAGCATGGTTGAAACCCAGGACAGAGTTTATCTCCTATCAGCATGTTTTGGGACTCACCATTTAGTAAAATCAGATCTACCCATTCCCACTGTCCATGGGCATCATGTAAATATGTCTATGATTGTGCAAAAAATTTGCACTACCTGAGAACTGCCTATTCATAAGAGTATTGACATTCCTTGTCAAGGCTCATTCATTTTGACACGAGAAAGGAACAGGAGCAGCTTTCTTGTGTGGATTTGGATTGAAATCCTTTTAACTCTGAATTTACTTCTGATGAAAGAGTGGTGGGTGGGATTTTGCCAGCTCACCGCCTGTAAATGCAGCTTGGAAATCACTGATGCAGCACGGGTGTGCAAGTGAGAGTATAGAACTTGTTTGAGGCACTCGCACATGTCCTGCTCTTGTTTCCTGCAGACTCAAGACTAGGTTTTTGGAGACAACTCACAGATGCAATATGATATGAAAAGGAGATGTGAAGCAAACTAAATGAACCTAATCTAGGGAAATGAAAGGAAGAAAAGTTGAAAGGAGAAAATAAAAGAATTAGAATAGAGACTTATCTTTATTCTTGCAAAATATAAGGAATTATTATGTTACAAAAACCAATAAGAAAAACAAGGTGGAGCCTGTGTTCACATGATGCTTCACTTGTAATTTCACCTTTTTTTGGTCAAAGCAGTTAGAAATCAATCTTCAGTTAAGAATCTTGGAATGATGAATATGCACATGATGTTGTTAATATTGACTATCTTTGAGGATCACAGTTTCTCAAATTATACTTGATTATCCAGATTTTAGTCTTTGCTTTACCTCTGTTGGCCTTTTCCTGGCTTCTGCTTATCCCACTACTCAGTTCTCTATGGGTCAGAAAAGTTCAGTATTCTTAAAGAAGAAAAATGTATTGAGGGTGAGATTTTATGATGTAGATTTGTAATCTCTGTGCCAGCGCATGTTGGTTTATATATTGATTTCCAGCAGTCAAGATTAGGCAGGATCTAGCATGCAATCTACCAAGTATGTATACACTTTGTAGAAGAACACAGTTGCCCTTTGAAATGTTTGGTTTTCTATATCTCCAAAACATGAAAATATGTTAGTTTGTGAGGACTGAAAAATAATATGCTTATAAAGTCTAAGGCTTAGCAAAGCCCATGAGAAAGAGTAAGTTCACCTTGAGATTAATGGAAAAAGAGTTGATCAGTATCATCCAAGACAAGCAGGTCTGCCAGGGAGTATTGAGGACTGGGAACCTAATGTGGGTTCGGGTGATACTGGGGCACATGGCCTCAGAGATCTCTTCAGAATAAATGAACGTTTTTATTTTTCTCTGTAAGCCAGGAGTCCCTGACTGTAGCAGGACTCACTTGGAGTGAGGTGCTTAGAAACCAGCTCTAAGGAATTCAAAACAGTAAGTGGAAAAAGTATGTGAAGCAGTGGATTCAGTGAGCTTAGAGGTCACTGAAAAAGCAAATATAGTACAGGTCGAAGGAAAATGAGGCTACTTGTTTGAGGGCTCTGAGAATTAGAATTTAAGGGAAGAAAAGTAAAGGACCAAAAGTTGGGATGTTGAAAAGACGAAAAGATAAAACAAACAGACAAAAAACTCTCAGTGGTTGAAAAGTTAGTCACCATGGAAAATAAAGTGGGGTATAGGAGTAAAGGATATTGCTCAGAGTATGGGAAAGCTGAGGGCACCACCGATGGGCATCCTTCTGAGAATGAATGTTTACCAAGTGCATAACTCTAAAAATTGTGGGCAAAAAGTTAAGTAGGCTATTTGCATTTACACTATAAAACTCTGTCTCCCAAGCAATGTCCTGTAGATTGTTGGTGGTTAAATCTGTGACACATGTGAGGTATTTGGAGATCAAATATTTCCTGAATCCCTGCAGTTTGCGAGAGAGGGAGTTGCTGATGCATGCCCACAAAGAAGAAAAGGTACACACACCTAGGAAACACACAGGAAACAAACCTTGATGAGCTTTCTTTTAAGGTTATCTCATTTACTCCTTAATATGTAAGAAAATAGGCTTCCCTGGTAGCCCAGCTGGTAAAGAATCCACCTGCAATGCCAGACACCCTGGTTCGATTCCTGGGTTGGGAAGTTTCCCTGGAGAAGGGATAGGCTATGCAGTCCAGTATTGGGCTTCCTTGGTGGCTCAGATGGTAAAGAATCTGCCTGCAGTGCAGGAGACCTGGTTTTGATCCCTAGGTTGGAAAGATCCCCTGGAGGAGGGAATGGCAACCCACTCCAATATTGTTGCCTGGAGAATCCCCATGGACAGAAGAGCCTGGCAGGCTACAGACCATGGGGTCGGAAAGAGTTGGATGTGACTAAGCACAGCATAGCACATGTATAAAAATATTATTACCCTGTTTCATAAAAGAAATTGATATTCACAGAAGATATCTAGCCTCCCCAAGTTCATATAGTCAGTGAATTTAACCTGTTGTTTAGCTGCTCAGTCGTGTCCAACTCTTTGCAACCCCATGGACTGTAGCCCACCAGACGTCTCTGTCCATGGGATTTCCCTACCAAGAATACTTGAGTGCGTTGTTATTTCCTTTTCCAAATATTAATCTCGCTCCTCCTCAAACTTCACTATACCTCCATTAGGCTGTGATGTACAGAACAGGTAAGAAACGACCCGTTAAGTGTAGAAATTCAGAAGACGGTGAGACTGAAGAACAGAGGAAAGCCTCACTGAAGTAACAGAAGTTTGCTATTGAAAGGGTCCTATTTAAACAAGGAAGGGCTTTGAGTGTAAAAAAAAAAAAAAAAAAATTCTTTACTATCTAGAAGTGGACCAAATGTAGTCAATTAAGTATCTTGAAGTAGAAATTGTGAAATATAGCCAGTGCTTAGGTAATTTTCGATGATCAAGGACCATTTAAAAATGTGGCTCCTATCTGTTCACTCACAGCCAAAAGATATTTTAGGATTAAAACCAATCTCCAGTTCTAAAACATTTATTAATAATTTAGACTTTATACTAAATTATCATGGAATAGCTGGAACTCAAATAAAATCACTTTTTAATCTGGCTCCTCTGTGCAATATTAAGGTAGTCTCTAATTTAGTAAATAAACACCTGAGAAAATTGCACTGCAACCTCTATTAATATGATTTAAACCATGTTGTGTGTTCTTCTGAGATATGCCAGATTAATGAATTTTCCAAGCCCTGGTGGAAAATGACCTGCTGAAAATGAAAGTAGAACTCATAAGTAAAAGCAGCCAAAAGCAACTAATCTTAACCCATTTTACAAATAAGGAAAGTGGAAATAGGTTAAAAGTAGGTCATATTTATTTTGAGTTATGTCACATCTTTATAATTTGAGCACTAATAAAGGTTTTGTTTGGTTTCTACTTCTTTCTCTATTATTTCAAATTATATTACATTCATGTGTGTGTGAGCCCTGTTTGTGTTGTAACTGGCATATTTGGATGACTGGCCCAGATCTGGCATTTTGAGTTCTGTGCCAACAAAAATGTCAAGTGCATTTGCCTTTTAATTAAATGCAATGCCTGGATTTTAATATTCCATTTTTTCCCCTGAAGAAGAGACTTTTCCGATCTTGTAGTTTATAGGAGGAAAAAAATCACTGACATTATCATGAAGCTATTTTCCCCAACAACTCCAGATATCCACATTATCACTTCGTAAACATTTCATATTAAGGTTCAGATTTTAGTTCTTCAGGCTACTTTGCTATAAACTGTGTGTGGGTACATGATCTGGCATTGTCTATTTTAATGTATTTTTCTTATTTCTCAGTAATACTTAGCTCAGTCTAAATGGCAACCCACTCCAGTGTTCTTGCTTGGAGAATCCCAGGGACCGCGGAGCCTGGTCGGCTGCCATCTACGGGGTCGCACAGAGTCGGACACGACTGAAGCGACTTAGCAGCAGCAGCAGGGCACTACTAGTTGAATGTCCCACATGTAATAATCAGTATGTAGAAAATGTAGTTCCTTATTTTACACTTGACTTTCCACTTCCTGTACTTTTGGTATAAATGTGGTCTTTCTTATTATTCCCCGGGGCCATAACATTATATTATTTGCCTTATTTTTTTACTTCTCCAAGTAAGTTATTTTTAATTCACTCTGTTGTTATTCTCTGATCACCTTTATTACTTGAGGTTTAAAGAAAACCTTTTTTTTTTTAATCAAGTAGACAGTTCTCTAATCTCTGAACCCCATTTATAACCTAGTTGATAGACAAGGCAGGGCTTCCCTGGTGATTCAGCTGTTAAAAAATCTGCCTGCTATGCAGGAATCTCAGTTTCAATCATTGGGTCAGGAAGATGGCCTGGAGAAGGAAATGGCAACATACTCCAGTCTTGTTTGGAGAATACCATGAACAGAGGAGCCTGGTGGGCTATAATCTATGGGATCACAGAGTCAGAAATGACTGAGTGACTAACACTTTCACTTTCTAGATAAGGCATTTGATACATTTTGCTACTGACATGATACACTCGTCCTTTTCTCAGTGAAAAGCCACGGCTGTCTACCTCTAGTTTGTTTAGAGAAATCTTCCTTCACCTTTGAATCTAAAGAGATCACTGTGGTCTTCTGTCTCATCCCCTATTTCAATTCTCAGTGTAGAACTTCTCACTATCAGATGATGCTTATTTACTTATATCTTACATCTTCACAGCATGAATGTAAATTGCATGAGAGCAGAGATATCTTTCTTATTCAGTGATGAAAGTTTGTCTGTGTGTCCTGTCATGTCTGCCTCTGTGACCCCATGGACAGGCTTCTCTGTCCATGGGATTTTCCAGGCAAGAATACTGGAGTGGGTTGCCATTTCCTTCTCTAGGGGATCTTCTCGACCCAGGGATCAAACCCATGTTTCCTGTGCATCTCCTGCATTGCAGACAGATTCTTTACCACTGGGCCACTGAGGAAGCCTGGATGAATCTTCAGAGGCTGGAATTGTTTCAGGCACATGCAAGGAACAAAAGTTAATTATGTATTAAAGGAAGGAAACACATTCCTTCTTCATGGATATAAGATTCCATTCATCCATGTAACTCCTCATGACTGCTTTTTCTAGAAAGAATTTTATCTGACTGCCAATTTATTGGTATTTTTATTTCTCCAACTTTACTCCTTTTTTCATGTTTGTAATTAGACTTCTCTTGATTTGATGCTCTTTATTTGAACACATACTAGCAATGGTTCACAAATCTAGATTTGTAAAAAGTTATCTGAATTTAATTATGTTTTGATGCTAAAGCTGAAACTGCAATACTTTGGCCACCTCATGCGATGAGTTGACTCACTGGAAAAGACTCTGATGCTGGGAAGGGTTGGGGGTGGGAGGAGAAGGGGACGACCGAGAATGAGATGGCTGAATGGCATCACTGACTCTGTGGACATGAGTTTGAGTGAACTCCGGGAGTTGGTGATGGACAGGGAGGCCTGGCGTGCTGTGATTCATGGGGTCGCGGAGAGTCGGACACGACTGAGCGACTGAACTGAACTGAACTGAACTGAATTATTGCACTTACTGAGGCCTTATATATCAAGTTTTATCCTAAGGACTTTATGTATTTTAGCGGATGTATCTTTATTCAACCTGGAACCTAGGTATCTTTATCATTTCTTTTTTTACTGATAAGAAAACTGAGGAAAGCTGTGGTTAAATAACTTCCTCAAGTGTACCCACCTAGTGAGCAGCAGAGCTGGGACTGAAACCCAGATCAATATTTTTGTTATAAAAATATGGATCTGATACTCTTAAGGGATGCAGAGGCAGTCCATGTCTTGTGTCACCTCATGATTACTGGCAGAAGCTGATGCAGGTTCTCTTTTTTAGGTGAAAGCATAATCAATCTAGGTCTGAAGCATTCTCACAGGATAACCTATAGCAATTAACTCATAATCAGAGGTCACCGATCATTCATGAAAGTAATTCACTGTGAAGTGTAGCCAAAAAAAAAAAAAAAAACAGATCTTAAGTCCCAAAAGACTGCAGGGATTGGGTTGTTGGGTACAGAATACGAAAGAACTAAGAGCTGTGTACAAAATATTTACAGAAACAAAAATGCAAATCACAAAGATTAGCAAGATGCTATCAAGAGAGGGTGAGGGTGGGATGATTTGGGAGAATGGCATTGAAACATGTATGTTGTCATATGTGAAATGAATCACCAGTTCAGGGTAGATGCATGTTACAGGATGCTCGGGGCTGGTGTGCGGGGTTGACCCAGAGGGAGGATAAAGGAAGGAGGGAGGTGGGAGGGGGGTTCAGGAGGGGGAACTTATGTACACCCGGGGCGGATTCATGTCAATGTATGGCAAAACAACCAATATAATATTGTAAAATAATTAGCCTCCAATAAAAAATAAATAAATAAATAAAAATGAAAGAAAAAAGAACAAAAAAAGAGTAACTAAACAAAGAACCATTTGCAAAAGATCAAATGGAACTTTCCCACAGTTTTGAAATTTAGAAATGTCTCTTTGGCTGGATTACTTTGACAGCAGCATTGACAGAAGTGAGGGGATCATTTATCAGCCAAACTTTAATCTGAAGAAGTTATCCATAGCAAAATATAAAGACCAGCCAAGATACTTCAGAAGGAGAGGACTACACATGGAAACATGCCCATGATATATTATAACATATTATAGAGCTATAGTAACCTAAATCCATGTTATATCAGCACAGAGTATTTCCTTTTGGAAAATAATGGAAAATCTGGAAACTGAATTCCTGCATTTATGTAATTTAGATATAAGACATAAGTGGTTTTGTAGATCATTGGATCAGTTGAAAAGCTGTCCACAGAAACTGGATGTTTATGAAAGGTGGAGGGGACTGAAATACCTACTGTTTATTATACTCAGAAACCAATTCCATATAGATCCAGGGTTAAATATTAAGTGCACAATTTTAAAACTTTTAGAGAAAAAAAAGAAGAGATTGTTTTTATTAATTCAATTAAGTAATTAATATATTTGACTTCATTAAAATTAAGAACTATGTCAAGATATTCTATATATAAAGTGTAAGAAACATCACCCAATGGAAGGTATTTGCAGCACATATAACTAGCAAAGAATTAGTATACACACATAAAATATTATTGTAAATGAATAAGAAAAAGATGAAAACCAAATGGAAAAAACAGTGGGTCAAAGTTGTACACCAAGCATTTCAGAAAAGAAATAGGTATAAATACAAATAAGTATCTCAAAGATGATTTTAGTGATCAAAGGCATAATAGATATCATTTTCTAGCCCTAAATTGATAAAAATTAAAAAAGTCTGATAATGGAAAGTGTTAAGGTGTAATTTAAACAGGGTTTATATACATTGCTGTGAGTATGTTAAATTGGTAACAATTTGGCATTATCTTATAAAGTTGAATATTTGCAATCATGTAATAGTTACAGTCAAAATCTGCTGGATGCAATCTATGGGGCCACAGTTTGCCAACCCCTGGAATATGATCAAGGAGTATTTTGAATATTTGAGGAATGGCTAAAGCTTTTAATTGATTCTGATGTAAGATACCCTAAAGTGATTGTCAGCAGATGAGATCAAAAAGGTTGATTAGAGCTTCATTTTAAAAGGCCTTATATGTCATACCAAGAACTTCTGCCTTTCCTCTTGAATAGAAAGCAGTTAAAGGACTCATTTAATCATCTTTGCATTTTCAAAAACTCATTTTGGTGGCAATGTAGAGGATAAATCTGAGGAGGCCTATGTGGGAAGCAGAAAGGCTTAGTGAAAAAGCAAGATGATTGGGTCTTGATCTGAGTTAGTGAAAAGATGCAATCAAGAGTTAATGACAGATTTCAGAGGTAACATAGTAGACAGACTCAATTGTTTTTAAGAAGTAAGAAAACACCTAAATCTGTATTTTACCCAACTGATTAAATTGAAATGGGAAGTTTAATGAAAAATCCATAGGTAAAGTTAAATTTGCCCTTCATTGAATACTATGAAGTAAAAAATAATATTTTATGTAGTTTTTGACCCTTAAGTACATTTCTGAAATGTATTACTTATCTCTTTTGCATTTACAAAAAGTATTTTTATTATTTCTTCAGGATTTTATGTAACATTTTGAACTATGGGTTTAAAAACAAATTTAGAGGCTCTAAGACTTCAAAAAGATGGCTTAAGCAGTGTGAAATTAATTTGAAATATTTGTAATATTAATCTATACTTTTATATCATAGTTGTTTAAAGCCTCCATAGACGTCTTCACTGTTATTTTCCACATCAGAAATTTTGAGATAATGTCCATATCTTTATTAAACAAAAACAAAACTATATTCTTGTTTTCATTTTTTAAAAAAAGGTGTGACATATAGCTATTTCCACTTTTCACCAATATAAAACTCTGATAGACCCCGTTTTTTTTTCAATAATCTAAGACTGGACAAGTTTCATAAAATCATATGACATGATGAAGCAAGTGACTTCAAAGGTTCAGTGAGTTAAATAATGCATGCTTCAAGATGCCCTTAAGGCTTAGCCATCCACTGTGGCAGACTATTTAATTAATAACATGTACTTTACAAAACTCATCATTATATATTTATACAATAGACTGCTAAGATTTTTTTAAAACTGTTTTTCAGTAATATCAGTTCCCCTATTCATAACTTTTAATTTTTATATGATAGACCCAAAGGGCTAATATCTAGGCTGTCTCCATCCAAAGCAGCAGAATATATTAATACTTCTACTTTCCACTACAGGTGCTTCAGTTTATTAAAAAAACTTTCCCCATCATTATGATTTGTGTGTGTGTGTGCTCAATCACATCCAACTCTGTGGCTCCATGGACTGTAGACCACCAGGCTTCTCTAGCCATGTAATTTTCCAAGCAAGAATACTGGAGTGGGTTGCCATTTCCTACTTCAGGAGATCTTCCTAATCTGGGTAGCAAACCTGCATCTCTTGTGTCTCCTGCACTGGCAAGTGAATTCTTTACCACTAGCGCACCTGGGAAGACCCGTTATGTCACTGACTATTCCTGAAAACTGTATAAGAAGTTCATTTTATGCCAATACTCAAAAAACACCCCCCCACACAAAAAAAAACAACAAAAATGCCTGGTCATATATATCCTTGTGTTTTTTTAAGACAACTGATTTTCTTTGTATCATTGTAATCAACCATAGGCAAGTTTAGTTTTGTAGTTTTATTTATTCAACCAATATTTTGTACTATTACACATTTCTAGGTCCTATTAGAAATATAGTGGTAAGCAAAATAATACATGGTTCCTGCTTTCATGGACTTAACCAGAATAGGAAGTCTTGGAGAGTTCTAGTTAGAGGAGTGATACGATACCATTGAAATCTTAGAAAGACTTTGTGCTACAGTGTGGGTTTTGATGTGGATTAGGCAGATAATGCAGTCAGGGAGATAAAGCCTGTGGCTTCTGTGTAATCTGGTTAAAGGATGATGTTGACCAGAGTTAAGTAGTAGTAGTAGCAGTAATGGCAAGCCACTCCAGTACTCTTGCCTAGAAAATCCCATGGATGGAGGAGCCTGGTAGGCTGAAGTCCGTGGGGTCGCTAAGGGTCAGACATGACTGAGCGACTACACTTTCACTTTTCACTTTCACACATTGGAGAAGGAAATGTTAACCCACTCCAGTGTTCTTGTCTGGAGAATCCCAGGGATAGGGTAGCCTGGTGGGCTACTGTCTATGGGTCACACAGAGTCGGACATGACTGAAGTGACTTAGCAGCAGCAGTAGCAGTGGGGATAGACAAAGTAGAGACAGAAGATACTTTTTTGTAAATTAATTTATTTATTTTAATTGGAGGCTAATTACTTTACAATATTGTAGCAGTTTTTGCCATACATTGACATGAATCAGCCATGGGTGTACATGTGTACCCCATCATGAACCCCCCTCCCACTTCCTACCCCATCCCATCCCTCAGGATCATCCCAGTGCACCGGCCCTGAGCACCTGAGACAGGAGACACTTAAGTAGTAGTACTTTGCAATTAATTGTATGAGGGGAAAAAAAGTCAAGTGATCATGCATGCCAGTGTCAGACTTTATTTTTGGGGGCTCAAAAGTCACTGCAGATGCTGATTGCAGCCATGAAATTAAAAGACGCTTGCTCCTTGGAAGGAAAGTTATGACCAACCTTGATAGTATATTAGAAAGCAGAGACATTACTTTGCCAACAAAGGTCCGTCTAGTCAAGGGTATGGTTTTTCCCATGGTCATGTATGGATGTGAGAGTTGTGAAGAAAGCTGATCGCCGAAGAATTGATGCTTTTGAACTGTGGTGTTGGAGAAGACTCTTGAGAGTCCCTTGTACTGCAAGGAGATCCAACCAGTCCATCCTAAAGGAGATCAATCCTGGGTGTTCACTGGAAGGGCTGATGCTAAAGCTGAAACTGCAATACTTTGGCCACCTCCTGCGACGAGTTGACTCACTGGAAAAGACTCTGATGCTGGGAAAGGTTGGGGGCGGGAGGAGAAGGGGATGACAGAGAATGAGATGGCTGGATGGCATCACCGACTCTGTGGACATGAGTTTGAGTGAACTCCGGGAGTTGGTGATGGACAGGGCGTGCTGTGATTCATGGGGTCGCAGAGAGTTGGACACGACTGAGCGACTGAACTGACCTGAACTGAACTGATCATGCATGCCAGTTTGCCCAGGACAATTCTAGTTTTTGCCTTTTGTTCTGTCATAATTATTGAATATCTCCCTTCACTTTCAAATGCATTCCAATTTGAATGATAAATTATATGTTAATCCTAGATATAAGGAGAGAGAGGAACATTCAAGAATGATGCTCAGCTTTCTGCTCGAACGCTGTGTAGAAAGTTGTGTCATTTTCTGAAAGGGTAGATACACTAGGGGAGGAACTGATGTGAGGGTAAGATTATGAGTTCAGATTTGGATATGGTGTGTTGAAAATGACTTTCCTACATTGAATGCAGACGTATAAAAGAATCCAATGACTGCATGGGTCAGGAACTCAGATTGGAGTCCTTGGTTAGAGATATGTGGATGTGGTATATATATCTCTTTCTCAAAATATCTTAAGGCATGTACGCTTCTTCTTGCAATGATGTGATGTGATAAAATGCCTGCCTGATAAGATGAAGCAAGATAGATGACATAAACATTGTGTCTTAGCATTAGGGTACTACTGACTTTCTGTGATGTGTCAGAAGGAGGATCATCTGCTTAGGATGATCCTGAATCATGCAGCCATGATGAAGCTAATGGTTGGATGTCAGGAGCTGATGGTGTGATGGTTAGGGTTTCTGAGTGGGATGGATTGGGATGGTGCAAAATTTCATCATGCTACTCAGTATGCAAGTTAAAACTTATCAATCATTTATTTCTGGAATTTTCCATTTAATATTTTTGGATGACAGGTTGCTACAGGTAACTGAAACAGTAGAAAGTGAAACTGAATTGGCAGGAGGGAGCTAATGTATATTGATCTGACAGTGATCAGCATGGACAGCAACTGAAGTGATAGAGC
The DNA here is from genome assembly GCF_049115385.1 of Moschus berezovskii. Classification (NCBI taxonomy): domain Eukaryota; kingdom Metazoa; phylum Chordata; class Mammalia; order Artiodactyla; family Moschidae; genus Moschus; species Moschus berezovskii. The sequence goes on along the minus strand of NC_142469.1, from coordinate 73,153,928 downwards.
TAGATGAAATCACCAAGCCAAAAGTATGGAAACCTAAGTCAGGAGGCGCAGGTCGTCACTGAGGAACTCAAAGCAGCATCTGTTTTCTAAAGGAAATGAGGGAGGGACTCACAATGGAGATCTGGAAAGAAAAAGCCTGCATCTTAGGAAAATTGGGAGATGATCAAGTAATGGAAGCCCGGGGAAGGAGTGTTTCAAGAAACTAGAGTAGACAGCAATGTCAGATGCTATCAAAAGGTTGCGTGAAATAAGTATACATTGAACTCAGTAACTAGTCAGTCATTAGAGACGTTGGTGATGGTGGATTGGTGCCATTGGGGGACATCAGCCTGGTTATAAGTAATAATTGGGAAGTAAGTATGATCAATTTTCCAGAATTATAACTCAAGAGGAGAGAAAGCATTATTGAAATACCTGGAGGATTTGCAGTATGATGGTGTCTCTAAAGACACTATGAGATCACACCAGTCCATTCTAAAGGAGATCAACCCTGGGTGTTCATTGGAAGGACTGATGCTAAAGCTGAAACTCCAATACTTTGGCCACCTCATGCGACAAGTTGACTCACTGGAAAAGAGTCTGGTGCTGGGAGGGATTGGGGGTGGGAGGAGACAGGGACGACAGAGAATGAGATGGCTGGATGGCATCACCGACTCGATGGACATGAGTTTGAGTGAACTCCGGGAGTTGGTGATGGACAGGGAGGCCTGGCGTGATGTGATTCATGGAGTCGCAAAGAGTCGGACACGACTGAGCGACTGAACTGAACTGAATATATTGTACTTAGAGGCTTCTATCTCTGCTTTCCATCATGAAGATGGATTGTACTTGTATGATTGCAGCTATTGTGTAATTTTCTTTTTAATTAAATTTATGTATTTTTTAGGTATTTGTATGTTTTTTACCTAAGTTACTTCAACTATTTTTGCCCCCAAAATGTATCTCATAAATTTGTTCCATAAACATAAAATACTGCCTTAGTTATTTTCCTGCTGTCCAAAGAATTATGCTGCTCTTGGCTTCAGAACACTGGGGACTCTTGGAATATTCTTTGGCAGATAAAAAAGGTAAAGATTTATGACAAAGGAAAGCATTTCTGAAAAAGGTGCTCCACATTGCCATTGTGTATGTGCATAAATTATAAACGGGGCTCAGGGGTGCAGTCACTGTAATAGCTTTTCGCTCTCTTTGAAGAAAATAGAAAATGCTCACTTAGGGGCTACTGCTTGTGTTTCCATTAATGAATCTTCTAAGCTTGAATGATTTTAAATAGAATATTTATGTTCCTTGGTTTAGTAGGGCAAAAACTTGGAGAAATGCATGTGATTAAGGTACCTAATGTAATAAATTTATGCAGACATTTAATAAAAAATGCTGTTGGTAATAATAAGTCATAACTAACGACTTTGAGGAGGATTCACAATCAATGGAAAACAACACCAAATCGTATGTTCCTGAGGAATTTGATTAGCCTTCTCCACTCGAGATTTATACTGATTTGAAGCATTAAAACAGTGTCAGACTTTATTTTGGGGGGCTCCAAAATCTCTGAAGATGGTGACTGCAGCCATGAAATTAAAAGAATCTTGTTCCTTGGAAGGAAAGTTATGATCAACCTAGATAGCATATTAAAAAGCAGAGACATTACTTTGCCAACAAAGGTCCATCTAGTCAAGGCTATGGTTTTTCCAGTGGTCGTGTATGGATGTGAGAGTTGGACTATGAAGAAAACTGAGCACCGAAGAATTGATGCTTTTGAACTGTGGTGCTGGAGAAGACTTTTGAGAGTCCCTTGGACTGCAAGGAGATCCAACCAGTCCATCCTAAAGATCAGTCCTGGGTGTTCATTGGAAGGACGGATGCTAAAGCTGAAACTCCAATACTTTGGCCACCTCATGCAAAGAGTTGACTCATTGGAAAAGACCCTGATGCTGGGAGGGATTAGGAGCAGGAGGAGAAGGGGACAACAGAGGATGAGATGGCTGGATGGCATCACCAACTCAGTGGACATAAGTTTGGGTAAACTCTGGGAGTTGGTGATGGACAGGGAGGCTTGGCGTGCTCCAATTCATAGGGTCGCAAAGAGTCGGACACGACTAAGTGACTGAACTGAACTGAATCATTGACAAACAACTCTTTTGCACAAGACTTTTAATCATGACAAACAAGTAGTCTTACCCAACTCAGATGAAGAAGCTTTGGGTTTTTTTTTTTTTCTTTCTTAGCTACTTGGTAAATATTAATTGAAGTCCAGTGTTTTATAAGGACATATATTCTATGACTTTAAAGTAGTAACACTGTTTTACATAATAAATTATAAATGTTTCACTACTTTGCACCCTGAATACACCTGCAGGGTTTCAGTATCTTTGATCAGAAATTTACTTTTATATTTGATTTTTTATTTTTGGAAATATGTTTAGATTAACTCATGAGCAAATCAGTGTTATTAAATGAGACTTCTAAAACTTCTCCATCTTCTGTATTTGAAATTGTTTAGCCATCACCTGCATGTCACTTTTGTTATAAAATTACTAATCGCAGTTAGTATTAAGGCTGGCTGTTCATACTGTGTATATGGTGAGAGTTGTCTACTTTTGGATGATCCCAGTAGTTCTGAAGATTCTTATGAAATATAACATATGCTACTTAAAGCATAATATCCTTGTAAAGCTATCTCATAATAGCACTTGTAATTGAATTAAAATGCTATATTAAAAATAGATTTACCTCATTAAACAAGAAATAATCTTCCAAAAGATTATTGCAAAAAGATTAATTCTGGGAGTTAGGGCAGAAAATCACAAAGGAATTATTCTTACCCTCTGAAAGGCATGTGTAACATAGAACCTTATTACAGTAAGCTTTAAATCGTGAATCATGATATTTGTTGCCTGACCTAAAGTTTCTTCTAGAGATTTCTACATCAAACATTCTGTCTCCCTATCTCAAGCAGTAACTGTGTCAAGCCAATCCAATTTGACAATTGCAAACAATAAATATTTTCCTTTTAGTTTTATATCAAACTTTGAAATATACTCCCCCTGCTTTCATTGAATATATATGTATACATAGATAAATATGTATATATAGTTACACATATGCACAGTGACATACATGTGCATTCCTAACGTAGCTGTTGGGGAAGAAGAGATCTCCAGTATATTTAATGCATGTTTTGATGAATTGAACCATAACATGTAGTTTGAAATGTGGTAAGCAATTCAATCTGAGTCAGACTTGCTGTGGGTCTCCAGGAGGCGAGGGTCGATAGTTTGGCCTCGAGCCATACAACAGGGATGGACCACAGCCCCAACCATCAACAGAAAATAGGATTAAAGATTAACTGAGCATGGCCCCACACATCAGAACAAGACCCAGTTTCCCACACAGTCAGTTTCCCATCAGGAATCTTCCATAAGCCTCTTATCCTTATCCATCAAAGGACATACAGAATGAAAACCACAGTCAGAGAAAACTACCAAACTGATCACATGGACCACAGCCTTGTCTTACTCAATGAAACTATGAGCCATGCCGTGTAGGGCCAACCAAGACTGATGGGTCATGGAGGAGAGGTCTGACAAAACGTGGGCCACTGGAGAAGGGAATGGCAAACCACTTCAGTATTCTTACCTTGAGAACCCCATGAGCAGTATGAAAAGGCAAAAAGATAGGACACTGAAAGATGAACTCCCCAGGTCAGTAGGTCCCCAGTATGCTCCTGGAGAAGAATGGAGAAATAACTCTAGAAAGAATGAAGAGACAGAAGCAAAGCAAAAACAACACCCAGTTGTGGATATGACTGGTGATGGAAGGAAAGTCTGATACTGTAAAGAACAATATTGCATAGGAACCTGGAATGTTAGGTTCATGAATCAAGGCAAATTGCAGTGGTCAAACAGGAGATGGCAAGAGTGAACATCAACATTTTAGGAATCAGTGAACTAAAATGGCCTGGAGTGGGTGAATAATCTAGATGACCATTATATCTACTACTGAGGGCAAGAATCCCTTAGAACAAATGGAGTAGTCCTAATAGTCAACAAAGGAGTCTGAAATACAGTACTTGGGTGCAATCTCAAAAGTGACAGAATGATCTCTCTTCATTTCCAAGACAAACCATTCAATATCACAGTAATCCGAGTATATGCCCCAACCGCTAATGTTGAAGAAGCTGAAGTTGAATGATTCTGTGATGACCTACAAGACCTTGTAGAATTAACACCAAAAAGATGTCCTTTTCATCATAGGAGACTGGAATGCAAAAGTAGGAAGTCAAGAAACACTTGGAGTAACAGGCAAATTTGGCCTTGGAGTACAAGATGAAGCAGAGCAAAGGCTAACAGAGTTTTGCCAAGAGAACACACTGGTCATAGCAAACACCCTCTTCCAACAACACAAAAGAAGACTCTAAACATGGCCATCAGCAGACAGTCTATACCAAAATCAGATTGATTATATTCTTTGCAGCTGCAGATGGAGCAGCTCTATAGAGTCAGCAAAAAATAAGACCTGGAGCTGATTATGGCTCAGATCCTGAATTCCTTATTGCAAAATTCAGACTTAAACTGAAGTAGGGAAAACCACTAGACCACTCAGGTATGACCTTGATCAAATCCCTTAACGATTGTACAGTGGAAGTGATAGATAGATTCAAGGGATTAGATCTGATAGAGTGCCTGAAGAACTATGGACAGAGGTTTGTGACATTGTACAGGAAGCAGTGATCAAGACCATTCCCAAGAAAAAGAAATGTAGAAAGGCAAAATGGTTGTCTGAGAAGACCTGACAAATAGCTGAGAAAAAGAAGAGAAGCGAAAGGCAAAGGAGAAAAGGAAAGATATACCCATCTGAATGCAGAGTTCAAAAGAATAGCAAGGAGAGATAAGAAAGCCTTCCTCAGTGATCAGTGCAAAGAAATAGAGGGAAATAGTAGAATGGGAAAGACTAGATATCCTTCAAGAAAATTAGAGCTACCAAGGAAACATTTCATGCAAAGATGGGCACAATAAAAGACAGAAGTGGTATGGACCTAACAGAAGCAGAAGATATTAAGAAAAGCAAGAATACACAGAAGAACTGTACAAAAAAGATCTTCACGACCCAGATAATCACAATGGTGTGATCACTCACCTAGAACCAGACATCCTGGAATGCGAAGTCAAATAGCCTTAGGAAGCATCACAACGAACAAAGCTAGTGGAGGTGATAGAATTCCAGTTGAGCTATTTCAAATCCTAAAAGATGATGCTGTGAAAGTGTTGCACTTTGTACTGCTGCTGCTGCTGCTGCTAAGTCACTTCAGTCGTGTCCGACTCTGTGTGACCCCATAGACGGAAGCCCACCAGGCTCCCCCGCCCCTGGGATTCTCCAGGCAAGAACACTGGAGTGGGTTGCCATTTCCTTCTCCAATGTGTGGAAAGTGAAAAGTGACAGTGAAGTCTCTCAGTCGTGTCTGACCCTTAGCGACCCCATGGACTGCAGCCTACCAGGCTCCTCCATCCATGGGATTTTCTAGGCAAGAGTACTGGAGTGGCTTGCCATTGCCTTCTCCGGCACTTTGCACATATGCCAGCAAATTTGGAAAACTCAGGAGTGACCACAGGACTGGAAAAGGTCAGTTTTCATTCCAATCCCAAAGAAAGGCAATGCCAAACAATGTTCAAACTACTGCACAATTGTACTCATCTCACACACTAGTGAAGTAATTCTCAAAATTCTCCAAGCCAGGCTTCACAGTATGTGAACGGTAAACTTCCCGATGTTCAAGCTGGATTTAGAAAAAGCAGGGGAACCAGACATCAAATTACCAACATTCATTGGATCATAGAAAAAGCAAGAGTTCCATAAAAACATCTACTTCTGCTTTATTGACTACACCAAAGCCTTTGACTGTGGATCACAACAAACTATGGAGAATTCTTCAAGAGATGGGAATACCAGATCACCTTACCTGCCTCCTGAGAAATCTGTGTGCAGGTCAAGAAGCAACAGTTAGAACCAGACATGGAACAAAGGACTGGTTCCAAATTTGGAAAGGAATACATTCAAGCTGTATATTGTCACCTTGCTTATTTATCTTATATGCAGAGTATATCATGTGAAGTGCCGGGCTTGATGAAGCACAAGCTGGAATCTAGATAGCTAGGAGAAACCTCAGATACGCAAATGACACCACCCTTATGGCAGGAAGCAAAAAGGAACTGAAGAGCCTCTTGATGAAAGTGAAAGAGGAGAGTGAAAAGCTGGCTTAAAACTCAACATTCAAAAAACTAAGATCATGGCATCCAGTCCCATCATTTCATGGCTGCGGCTGCTGCTGCTAAATCGCTTCAGTCATATCCGACTCTGTGCAACCCCATAGACGGAAGCCCACCAGGCTCCCCTGTCCCTGGGATTCTCCAGGGAAGAACACTGGAGTGGGTTGCCATTTCCTTCTCCAATGCATGAGAGTGAAAAGTGAAAGTGAAGTCTCTCAGTAGTGTCCGACTCTTAATGACCCCATGGACTGCAGCCTACCAGGCTCCTCCGTCCATGGGATTTTCCAGGCAAGAGTACTAGAGTGTGGTGCCATTGCCTTCTCTGCACTTCATGGCTAATAGATGGGAAAACAGTGGAAACAGTGACAGACTTTATTTTCTTAGGCTCCAAAATCACTGCAGATGGTGACTGCAGCCATGAAATTAAAAGACGCTTGCTCCTTGGGAAAAAAGCTATGGCCAATCTAGATTGCATATTTAAAAGCAGAGACGTTATTTTGCCAACAAAGGTCCACTAGTCAAAGCTATGGTTTTTCTAACAGTCATGTACGGATGTGAGAGTTAGACTATAAAGAAAGCTGAGCACCGAAGAATTGATGCTTTTAAACTGTGGTGTTGCGGAAGACTTTTGAGAATCCCTTGGACTGCATGGAGATCAAGCCAGTCAATCCTGGAAGAAAATCAGTCCTGAATAATCATTGGAAAGACTGATACTGAAGCTGAAACTCCATACTTTGGCCACCTGATGCAAAGTATTGACACTGGAAAAGCCCCTGATGCTGTGAAAGATTGAAGGCAGGAGAAGGGGATGACAGAGGATGGGATGGTTGGATGGCATCACTGAATCAATGGGCTAAGTTTGAGCAAGCTCCATGAGTTGGTGATGGACAGGGAAGCGTGGCATCCTGCAGTCCGTGGGGGTCTCAGAGTCAGAGCGACTGAGCGAATGAACTGAACTGAACCTCTATTTGAGATAGGAAATTCCCTGAAGCCTGGATATATGGCAAGTGTCCTCAGAAAGGATAACTCTCTTGCTTAATAAACAAACTGAAGGCTTGCTTTTCTTTCTTGAGAATTATAGTTATCAGATACTGTTCCATGGGGAATTTTATCCTATCCAATTGAAATAATATGTTAAGAAGGTTGTAGTGAATCACTTAGGAGAGTTAACTGTGTTCTTTGTAATACTTTTCTTCAAACTATATTTTGTACTGATTTACCTTTAAATAGCTATTTTATAAAATTATACTGATACTGGATTTATTAGTTCTTTTTCATTTATTCCTTGGATAAATTAAAAGTTAACAACCTGTGTCAGTTCCCTTTGGGAGAAGACTGTGTCTAGTTGAAACACTGGAGCAGATATTTAAATGTGCGGGTTTGGGAGTGAAAGAAGAAGTTGGAAGTAGAAGCCAAGAGAGAAAAGCTAAAGAAGAAAGGATTGAATATAGAAAAATGGATACTTGTTAAAAGGGAATTTAATTATCTACTAGAAAGATCTGAGATTAGATTTAGGGATGCCCTTGTTTGTTCATTCAGCCATCATCTCTTGACACTGTGATGGCTGCTTTAAGGCAGTTTCCTAAATGTGCATAATTCTAAGAATCACCTGGTCTCTTGTCACATCGATTCTTAGCAAGAAGGGGCCAAGGACCTGGAAACATTGAGAAATGCTGCTTTAGAAGATAGAAGATGTGTTAGGTTTTGTCTCTGTTCTTGAGCAATTTACAATTTATTCCATATCTCTAAGCCTCAGTTTTTTTAATCTGTAAAATGTAGATAATAATGTTTTCCTTGCCAGTTTTCAAGGCAAATAAAAGAAAATTGTCTTCAGAGGCTTACTGGAGCTTGTAGATTGTTTAAGATTTGTAACATTAATTGTTTTTGTATGTGAGGAATGGTGGTTTCTTTGAGAAAGAAAGAAAGTGAGGAGATACAAAGAATTTAAAAAAAACTTTCATCTTCTCAAAGTTTTGTTTTTCAAGTTTATATTCTGGATTTTATTTGTTAAGAGGATGTGAAATATTCCTTGACAAATTTGTTTTCCATTGGTTATTCTTGTCTTCCTCCAAACCTGCTATTTATTTCAAATCTTTTAAATCATATCATAAACTCACACCTCCAGCATTTACACTGTAATAACCCTTTGTGTCCCAGATAAATGCCATTGACACTACCTTAAAGTGTCATGCATGGCACCTTGCATTTGAGCAGAGAAGTACTTGTTGAATGAAGTGATAAAAGAGTGAATCTCTAAATCCAACCTCATTTCTTTCCACTATACTCTTGGCTAAAAATCCTGTGTCCTTACTTTTAAGGACACTTGAAGAAAAATAGTTCATCATTCCCCTTATTTTTTTATATTAACAACATCTCTCTTCAAAAAACACTTCCCTTAACCTTAAATCTCTCATGTTGGAGTTTAGCATGCTACCATATTTATATTTTCAAGTTACTTTTATTCAAATAAAATAAATTGTCTTTCTGTAAGTAATCTTTAGCTGGGAATAATTTTCCTTTCTGTGGTAATTAGCTGCTTTCAGTAATTTATTTTTTTTAATTTGTTTAGCAGCAGCAACAGAAGAACCAGAAGTGATTCCAGACCCAGCCAAGCAGACTGACAGAGTGGTGAAAATCGCAGGAATTAGTGCTGGAATTTTGGTGTTCATCCTCCTCCTCCTAGTAGTCATATTAATTGTAAAAAAGAGGTAAGACCTGATTTTGTTCTGTCCCACTCACTCACCATTTATGTCATGGTTACTAGTTTTCAGACACTTCTTTGTTTCCCTGAGCTCTTTTTAAATGAGAATAAACAACAAGAATTGAATTTTAACAATATTGCCAGCATCTAAGTATGTTTCTCCTGCTTGGAAAATAAATTCTAATTGGTTATTTCCAGTTTAATTTTGGATATAAAATATGCTTTTGTCAATTTAACCTTGAAATCATTGTATGAATTTAAATTCCTCAAATGCTTGAGATATTAATGTATCTTATGTTTTGAAGTTTTTTAAATTACACATGGAAAAATAAGAGTTTATTATATTTGGTCTATGAATTATTTTGTATTTTTACTGTTTTTCTAAATGTTGACTACAAATAAGATATGAGAGATATGAACATTATTTTATGAAGTTGTATATTAATATTCACTGACTAAATACTTTAACACTTTAATATGAAGAACCAAAGTTTTAAATTGAGCATTAGTGTTTTATACTATATCAACCAATATCGCCATCTTCTGGAATTATATGAAGATATTAAGACCTACAGGAATTTAAATTGAATTATATTTGGTAGATTAAGGTATACTTCTACCAGAAAGCATTTCAAAGAATACAGTTTTTATAATTTGAACTTTTTCTTATTCTATAAAATATCATTATCTGTAAGGCATTGTTTTAGAAATTAATGGAACTCTCCAATCCTTCCAATCATATGTTTTAAACAATATTACAATCTGGAAGGATTACTAAAAAATCTTTGCTGAGTATAGTTCTAAAATATTGGTGTATAGACGTATTTCTCATTCATTAATTATATTGAATATAATAAAAGATGTTGCTTACTTTATACTAAATCATATGATATACTATTATGATTGTTATTTTGTACTCAAAATAAATCATTAATAATATAGATGACTCATACTACATGTTTAATGATTCCATAAGAGTTTATTTTAATGTATTGCCTCTTTACAATTACCCCCTGGAGATATATATGTTGGAGAAGACACATCTGCATTAGAAACATTAGGTATGCATTATAGTGTTTTGTGTTAAATTAGCTACATACGTGCTTTCCCCAATAGTGCTTTCTCTTTTTGCTGTTGTCTACCTCTGTGGTTGGAAATTATATCATATTTGAGACAGGAAGGTTTAAACATTTTACTAATAAATTTGCCAATCAAGATCAATAAAGTTATTGAATACAACTTTCAGATCTTATGTTTCTACTTAGTTTAAATTTATATTTGGAGAGTTAAACTAAACTCTCTATATTTAGAGAGTTAACTTTGCTTTAGAGTTAAAAGTATTTCAGCTACTTCAAGCCAGATATGAAAACATGAAAATGGCCTCTGGTTATGTCTTAGTTAAAATTGGGTTAATACTGGTATTATTGGTTAATTATTTGAAAACACTTATCTGTTGTTGTAGTCTTTCTAATCTGTGGCTGGCTGTTTCAAAAATAACCAAAAATGAAACATAAATTTTCTAAAGTACATCAAAATAATCTCTAAGCATGATTTTTTTGTGTGGTTAAAATGCTCTGACAACTCCTTAAAACTGCCTAATGCATCAGATTCTTTTCCTGGTTCATACTTTAAATGGTTGGATAAATGAGCCTCTCTATTAAAATGTTCAATGTTTGAGTTTTCATAATTATGCTTTAGTTGATTGTCTTCTATTAGAAAGTATGGGAAGGTTTTTGTTTTTGTTTTTTTTCTCTTCCTCATCACTACCACTAGGACTAGAGAAGTTGCAATTTTATAGGTAGATAAAGTTACATGCTTAGGTATATTATCTTCTGTGTAGTATAACCAAGAATCCCTTACTTATCTAAGAAACTTCATAATAACTTTTAGTTATTTGTAGTATATCACACGTATATTGTGTATGATTTAATCATAAATATGTTTATTATACATACACAAAAGTATAGGTGTTATAACAATGTTAGATAGGATAAAAGTTAACAATTTTAGTATATCATGTAGTCTCCCTATATGATATGCTAATATACAAGTTTATAATAAAAATAGTGGAAAAGCAAATTATTTTAGCCTTGCATTATCTTTGCTTTTATGGGAAATTGTTAAATTTCTCAACACTTTATCTCTCACTAGAAGTAATATACATAGGTATATTTCTCATGTTGAAAAAAAATTCGTGTATTTTTGGTTGTTGTATAAAGAAATGGTTTGGAATTTAGTAAAATTCTGCAGTGAAGGGTATATATAAAGTAAGTTTTTAGGCTAAGAAAAGGGATATTGCATCTTTCAAAACGCAAAGTCATTTTAATTTAATCACTGATGAATTATTTCCAAATGTATGCCATTTTTTCATTGGTTATGTATTATTTTAAATTTGCAGCATGAATACATTAATAATTCCAAACATAAATTTGAAATTATGTTTCAGTACAGTAAATGTATATGATATCATGGTCACATACATCTGCTGTAGAAATACCTTTGTGCATATATAATATATGGTGCATATGTATATTCACATAATATATGTATGTACCTGTATATTAATAAGATATAATGACTTATTTATAGAAATTAATGTGTCATTCTGCATATATTCTATATTAACCTAATAGATCTTTATGTTTTGTATTTAAAGAAAAATTGTCAATTTAGTGTAGAATTTCTATACACAGCTATTCCATCTGTCATGACATTTAGATGGTAATGGATGATATTATGCTTAACTGCATGTTAAAAATACACAATCCATTTAATTTTTCAATTTTTTTGGCTATAGAAAAATCAGCATGTTATTTTTTCCAAATTATGTATTTTAAATTTTATTTTCTATTGCATATCTGTCTGTTTAATTGCATGGCGAAAGATATCTAACCAATGCATGAGCAAATTGAAATCCAAACCAAAAAAAACATGAATTTTATTTTATTTTATTTTACTTTTTAACGCACATTTTTCTGCTTTATTGAATGTGACAGAGTCACGCTTTTCATTCACCATTGCTTCTCTTTTTCCACTGTCTGTGATTTGCTTGCCAGGAGGAGCTACTATTCTTACTCCTACTACCTGTAAGTAGAAAATGGGTGATATACGACTTTACATGTGTTAAAGATGCAGTATCCCTTTTCAAAAAAAACAACAAACCAAAAAACAGAATGTTTGCAATTTTGATGGCTGCAAAAAATATATTTTTCTGGACTCTAAAGCTATAAAGTTTACCTATTAACCTATTTTATTAATAGGTTCTTTTTAAAAAGGGATATTGTATTTCTATATGTTCAGCTACTTTTAATTTTTATTTACGATTTTCCATAAGTAGTCTATAGCCCAAAGCATCATTTACATACTTAAGTCAAACCTGTACATTATCAATATGATATCTCACTCATCTGGTAGAGATAGTGGTTGCAATTCACTAATACCTGCTTTTACATGTGTGTGCTTTAGTTGCTCAGTTGTGTCCGACTCTTTGCAACCCCATGGACTGTAGCCCACCAGGCTTCTCTGTCCATAGGGATTCTCCAGGCAAGAATACTGGAGTGGGTTGCCCTGCCCTCCTCCAGGGGATCTTCCCAACCCAGGGCTCGAACCCAGGTCTCCCCCATTGCAGGCAGATTCTTTACTGTCTGAGCCACACTGTTATATCTGAAAAAAATGACGCAACTGATGTATTCATAGAAGAACATTCAAAATGCCTTCACAGAATGCAAATCAAGTCAGGTCTGACTGTGAAACCTTCTCTCCACATTTCCAGGAAGCCGGGATGGGTTGTGACTTCAGAACACCTTTGGTTTAGCTATGTAGTCAATCAGTATGCTCTAGTGAAAATGAATGGATAAAAATTATAATGTGGCAGTGATAAATAAAAAAATCTTTTTAGAGAAGAAATTTCAAGTTTATTTATTATGACTTAAATAGGACAATAATTTTGTAAAACCAAGAAAGACCAAAAAAGAAAGAAAGCCTGTCAACCTAAACAAAACATAATAAGTGTTACATATCCTTTTTTGTGCTCCAAAGTTTTAGCTCTTCCTATGCTTAAGTATGAAATGCTTAAGTATGATGAGGAAGGAGAGTGTTGTCCAGTCTGTTTCACTAATCATTCTCAGCTTATTACCTGAAATTCTAGTGTATACATTCAATCCAAAGGAATGATACAACAGAGTATTCTTGGTCATTGCTTGATCAATATTTGATCCACCAAATTTTGAGAGTCAAGGATTTTGATTAAGTGTTTGGTGCACATATCCCACAGTATTTACTTCACTAAGTAAATTTAAGTTAGCTTTACAGAAAGATTTGGTGAGAGTCTCAATGACTGTAACAGAATTCTGCCAACTGTTTAAATATTATAAACATTTGGCTTTTTAAAATCTGATAAAATAAGCAGGTGTAAAGTAACAGTGCTTTTATTGTGATGGATCATAATATCCTTGTTAAATCACATTTGATGAAGCCAAAGGTAATTAAATGTACCATTTCATACAATGATGAAGCACTTTTCCTCTTTATAGCCCACCCATATATCCACCTGCAGAAGTTTATGCTGTTGGCTGCTTTGACAATGAAAGTCATTTGCACATCTGTCAAACTCAAGTAGTTGCAAAATGATCTGCTTAACTGTCCTGAAGCGTACATTATATATGCTGGTTTCTCATATGGAGACAAATAGCCAACATGCAGGAATCAATAAATATTTAATTATGAGAACATCAATAAGGTTACCATTAGCCATCCATTTATCTATAATATTAGGATTGGATTGCCTTTTTATAGATGTGTGGTATTTCTGTATTCTAGACTATGTATTAGGCTTTGATACTATTACTGAAGTACTTAGGGTTCCTGGCATTATCAATCATAATTAGAAAAATTGTTTAACAGACTTATGTTTTTAAAAGCTGCTTAAACAGATCTAGTGAAGCAAATCTAAATTAGACAGTTTTTAAAAGAAATGTAGAAATATAGTAAAATTTAAAAGAAAACCAGATGTAATCTTTGAACTAAAAATTCATTGGCATCGTCATAGTAACTGTCAGTTCTTGATCAAAGCACTTAACTCTGGTGATGATATTTATTTCTTTTGTAATAACCTGAATTAAAGCCTACCTCACAGGGTTGTTGTGAGGATTAAGGTATAAGAAACAGCTGATAATACATGGTTGGCAGATATCAACAAAGGTTTTATATATATTCTCTCATAATCTGTCTACTAACAAAGGTTTGTGAATCTGAAAAGTAAAAGTCCTTCATTGCTATGAATACTTTTACCTGTCATGCATTTGACAAGTTCATTACTTCTTATTTTTTCTCAATCATAAAATGTTTAAATTATATATTTTAAAGTAAAGCCTCAAAATTTAAACGTCTTTACCATTTGCTTCAAACTATCTGTCTTCAAATTTTTTACATTATTTTTAATCCAAATTTCAAGTTGTCTTATTTTTAGCCATGTCAATCTCTCAGAATTTTTGAGGAATGAATTTATTTTTTCTTCTTATCCGAGAAACAAAGACAAAGTTATTTCTTCAACTCTTTTTTAAACTTTAAAATGGCAAAGCATTTGTACTACATCCACATTCTTCTCAAATTTATAACAACTAATGTTTAACTCCTGGGCTTCCCTGGTGGCTCAGAGGTTAAAGCTTCTGCCCCCAATGCGGGAGACCCGGGTTCGATCCCTGGGTCGGGAAGATCCCCTGGAGAAGGAAACAGTAACCCACTCCAGTATTCTTGCCTGGAGAATCCCATGGACGGAGAAGCCTGGTAGGCTACAGTCCACGGGGTCGCATAGAGTCGGACACGACTGAGTGACGGAACGGAATGTTTAACTCCTAGAGCAGTGACTGCTTCATATTATAATACACATGGTAATGTGACAATTAAAAAAAAAGTAACTGGATATAGTATAAGGGCTTAGGCCTTGGAACCTGGTCATTCTTTACTGCTTATTAGATTAATAACCTTGGGCAAGTTATTTAACTTGTCTAAGCCTCAGTGAACTCATCTATACAATTAGAAATCTCATGCCTTCTTCAGTGCATTGATCTGAGAATTAATTGAGTTAACAAATGACAAATGCAGAGCAAAGAAGAGACCTAATTCATCCATTCGAACAAGTATTTAATGAGTGCCTGCTATGTGCCAGACACTGCTCTGAGTGCTAGGGCACTCTGTAGAGGGTTCTTCCCTTCATGGAACACACAGTGGGAAAAACAAAAGGATACTTGCATTGATAATGTGATGAGTATTATTATAGGCAGAAAACATGGTGCTTTAAAAATACCTACCAGGGAAACCTAGTCTGAGAGAGGTTGTATTTGCTCAGTTGGAGGAGTCTCCCTGATGAGGCAAGACAGAATTGGAAGTTAATCAGATATTAGGGGTAAAAGAACATTGTAGGCCGAAGAACAAATAGCCTACAGGCAAGTTTGGAACTATCCTAGAGGTAAGTTTGAAAAGTGAAGGCTGTAGAATAACCTATGACCTACTGATGTGTAATTTGCCCCATATACTCTTCCAAAAGATAGGACCACTTGAAAGAATAAGAATAGGACCACTTGAAAGAATAAGAAAATATACATATTTAGATTCTAAATAATTTTAAAATTAGAAACTATTCTGGGATCAAGTACCAATGTTCACTTAGTTAAGTTGCCCCCTAAATTGCTCTCCAGTTCCTCACAATCCCCACCCTTCTTTGTGCTGTCTCACCATGGGAAGCAACACTTTTATATTCCCTGTCTAAAACCTGTTAGGAGTTTTACAGAGCTTTTGCCACTAGCCTAGAAAAAAGAGATAAGAGATCTTTCAATGAATAGAGCAAATATTGCTACTAAATAATGGTGATGGTGATGGTGGCTGTGATGATGTAGTGGTAGTGGTGGTGGTAGTTTTTGTTATACTTTTGTCATTGTTTTATTATTGATAATACTATCCTTATCATTGTTATTATTTCTAAAATGTATAATGCCATTTCCATCCCTAAAGCTTAGTTTATGACTATCTTACTTAGGTGTCTTATATGCTATGTCAATATATTGGATATTGTTGGGTATGTATCCTTGAGGCTAAGTAATATAATTCTCAGAGAAAAATATCCTACACACGAGTAGCTCTCAAATTAATAGATTAATTATCCAAAGGAAAAGCTTTTGGACATAAACACAACTACTAAATAAATAACTTTTTTTAACATATTTGTAGTATATTAGTATATTTATTCTAGTACAGATACTAATGAGAATCAGAATTTACCCTAGTTAATAATCCAACTGAGAAATGTTATTCTTAAAATAACTAAAATATATTTCCAAGGCACCTAAACTGCTGCCATAAACTTAGAAACATAATCTGGCTACTATAGGCGTTTAGCATCCCTTTCTTTTTATTAATATGAGATGAATATTTATATACCTTAAATAGTTTTTTAATTGCATGTTTCATGTGTAACAGTCACAACAAACTAGATTGTATTTCACATTCTTGATATGTAGGATAAAGATGTCAGTGTCTGAGGAACTCAAAAGTCTAACTCTGCTCATTTCCAAATCTCCTGTGTCATTTGTTTTGCTGCATCTGTAAGGCCATTCTGTAGTTGGCATTCTGACATGGGGTTCCGAAACATACTTTTAGGATCTGACCATGTTTATTATTCAGTATTATGATCATTTGCATAATACCTCTACACAGCATTTTCCAAACTTTTCTCAAAGTACTTTTCTCATAAAGTACATAATTTCCCCATGTATTCCTGAGTGTTTGCCTTGTATCAAGCTGCAGTTGATTCTACAAATTTCCTGATTAGGTTTGGATTAATGTTATATAAACATATTTTAAAATGTTAATTCTACACATTGCATTTTTACTGAACAAAAAGACAAAGAGTGAAGAATAGAGTTTGTCTATTTTAACTGGATGACTGTAATAAAATAAACTTGAAAAAGTAGTCATGTTATTCCCACAGAACATCTTCTGAAATTTTGATCAAGCGTGTTAATCACCCAGAAGGAAAACCAAAATTTAGCATTAACTTAAGTTTTCTTTGAACAACTCTACTAAGGAAGCATTCACTTACTGTTTTAATAAAGTATAGTTATGCTTTATGATAATTTATTGTAATGATAAAATACAAGAAGTGATGAGACATTTGGGTTGACAGCTTGAATGTTAAAATATCCATATGACAAATAAAACAGTTTTATAGCAATCAACAAATATTGTTTGGATGTCAAACTTAATTCCTGAAATTATGACATATTCTTAGAGTTTCTAAACCAAATCTATATCTTTACCCTCGGGCTTTCCTGAACTACTTACTGCTGGTGTCAGTTCTCCTTCAAGCCTCACGCTAAGGTTTCCCTTTCGTATTTGTCTTGGCAGCAAGCTTGCTAAGAAACGCAAAGATGCTATGGGGAACACCCGGCAGGAAATGACACACATGGTAAATGCTATGGATCGAAGTTATGCTGATCAGAGCACTCTCCATGCAGAAGACCCTCTTTCCATCACCTTCATGGACCAACATAATTTTAGTCCAAGATGTAAGTTGTTTACCAAAATTTTGATCAATGACTTTTAAAGCTATTTAATTTCTCTCTGAATTCAACACATTAGCTTTTGAATAGTGAGGGGAAATAAGACAGAGAGTGGAAGAAGAAACTGGAAATAGAAAAAGTGATATGGAATACTACGGAGTTTATCAGAAGGCTTATTTTCAGTCTTGACATTGGATTTAATTTAACTTCAAACTGTATGAATTTTATTACTGTAAGAGACATTCATATACCACTCAGACCAAATCTTATTGATTTAAGTTAAAATATTTGATTGCCTACATAAAATTAGCTCATGTCAGAATTTATAATTGTTTTGTATTTGAATCGTCCATTGTGTAAGGTTAAGTCTTTTGAGATATGAGATAGCATAATTCTTTCTGGGAATTATTGGCATGGGAAAGTCATTCTATTTAATTATTCTATAGATGCCTCAGGAATTTCAGTAATAAAAAGTTATCCAGAGAAAAGAGAAATCTACATACTGTTAAGTATCTGGTGTGAAGTCCAAAACTTTACTTGAACTGAAGGATTGATAGGGAATGGTGAAAACCATCTATTCACTCATCTATGTTAAGAACTGCAAATGTTTATCTGTACAGTTCCTCTGAAGTATTGTTTAATGCCCCATGATCAGTGTTACTGTTTATCTTCAAATTTTCTAGAATTTTTTTATCCCATTCTATAGCACTGTGTTTATTTTGTTACTTAAAATTAAGTTCAATTACCTGACTGTCTCTTCAAATAACTAAGTGAAATTGGTACTTGAGGAAAGCAAATTGTGTTTATCCTTGGCCTTGTGTTCAGAGAGGCATTTGCCACAGATCCCAGTTTGGGAAAAACTGTATAAGGAAAGAAGTAAACAATAGAAGTGTTATTTTTGATACAGATTATAAAAATATGTAGTGGTAAGACTGAGAAAATAAAGTAATTGTAGGTTTATTCATTTATAGCTTTTCAAAAGGGGATTTTTTTCTGAAATGTTCAGCTTGGTGCAAACTTTATGAAAATTATTGGCCATGATTTTCCCTGATATATACCTATATCACATTAGTAGTTAAGGATATTATAATGAGTCATTTTAGAATTTAGTTTTAATAGTGATAAGGACTTTCTGATCTGTTTTTTTCACTGTAAGATAATAGAGAAAAACATAAAACACTGTTGCTATTGACAGTTTTGCTAAAAGTATAGATGTATCATTTCTCTAACTACTTGATTTAAAAATTAATCAACTAAAGATTTGAAAGGATTTTTGTTTCCAAAGCTTTTCTATCTAAAGCCTGTATACCTTATTAGGAAGTTTGAATTTAGCAGTATATCTATAAATATACACTTACGAACTTGGAGAAAGGATTAAATCTATTTTCCAAAGTTAGCTAAAGTGGAATGAATATAATTACCTCTCTAAGTACCTCACACTGGATAGATCTAAATGCATTTTTCCCCCTAATTTTATAATCTTTATAAATTGAAGTTGAATCTTCTTTGTTTTTAAAATTGTACCTACTACTGAACTATAATTATAGATGCACCTTTCGTGGTATTTTGAGGTAGCCCAAGTTGAGAAAAAGAATGGTCCCTTTGCAGGTTATAGTAATAAAGAAAGTTTAATAGTTATATTTCTTAAGAAATGATAAATCTATTTTAAAGGAAAAAAGAATATGAAATACATCTTTAGGGCAATATATTCCTTCATAAGCTTTGTTTTCCTGCAGTGCCCAATGATCCACTTGTGCCGACCGCTGTGTTAGGTGAGGCCCTAATTCTTTGTCATCTTTTTTTGCATGGATCACACCTCCTTGCATGGGTTATAGCTTTGTCTACACAGTATTTACAGTGCAGGAAGCAGTTTGATTTTGAAAATGTAGTCCTGATTTTATCAAAGAGAGCAATTGTGATCAACCCAATTAGATCTAGTGCATTTCAAATTAGTTAGGTATACTTCTTTAAAACAATTTATCCTTTAATTCTGGCTTCTGTTAGATTTGGAGTAAGTACAAAGACCCTTAATATGAATATATAACTAATGTTTATATATGCAAGTTAGTAGAATGAATCCAAATATACACATTTCAGGGGCCAGTGCTACCAGAATTGCTAGTATATGTATATAAAATATACCTGATTTAAAGGGATTTTTCTAAATCCTCCTAATTTTATAACAACTAAAGAATACATTTCCAAGTAAACATTTGGCATTTGTGCATTTGCTTTAGTTTTGTCTTAGTTAAGAATTTATAAATGCAGCTAAAATTGCTACAGTATTAATAATGGAGTTTTGCATTCTATATGCACTTTACATGATAAGTGTTATCTTTCAAAAAATTTACATTAAGCCAAGATTTACCAATACATTGGAGAAGGAAATGGCAACCCACTTCAGAATTCTTGCCTGGAGAATTTCATGAACAGAGAAGCGTGGCGGCCTAGTCCATGGAGTCGCAAAGAGTTGGCCATGACTGAGCAACTAACACTACCAGTATCTAAGACAGCTAGTATTGCTAGTAATAAATAATACCTTTTCAGCTGTAAAATTAAATAAATCTTTAACAATATATTTAAGAATGCAATTAGTTTCATTTCAATTTGTACTCTATGCCTTGACTAATTACACAGTAATGATTCATGACCAGCTGGCTTGTACGTTCACAAGTTGTCTTATCAGTTTGTCCCCCGTGCTTCTAATATTTAAGATTTAATCAGAGAAATGTAGAAATTGCCAGATAAATGTACCTTTAAAATTTCCAGTTCTCATGCTTTATATTTAAATTTATTTGAACATAAGAGATGTTTACACATATTTTTATTATCAATGTATTCAATGTTTAATTATATTTTCAAAATATGTTAGAATAATACAACTAACTCAGTTAAGTAAAATATACCTTTTTGACTAAAATAGTTATTCAAAGTTAAAATTTTATAATACAAAGGTATATTCTAAAAGAATCTGTAAGTCAGTGTTTTCTGTCTCTGACTGCACTCTCCCTTTGGTATTCCCACCAATAAGGGCAGGGAAGTGAGCTGGGGAATTTGCTCCAAACGATGGCCTGATCATATAGGGAGGAGCCAGGAATCATGGTCTTTGAGAGGCATCAAATTCCTCTGAAAATGTCATCTTCTGTTGAGCACTGTAGAATGAGGTCAGCATCAAGCTCATAAGTTAAATTCAATGAAGTTATTAAAAATTCAAGGAAAAAGATAGTTACCTGTTAAAATTTCATTATGGTAATATTCAAAGACATGTAGAATTGGGTCTAATAAGTCTCAATCCTCTTGTGAACTCACAAATATGAACTCATGAAAATATTAATGAAAAATGTCTTTGCTTCCCCTTCAATAAAATGATATAATAATTCTTACCATACCTTCTCCACAGAACTTAGTAAAGAGAAAATGAGATAATGTATAAAGTTTAAAATATTATTGTAATAATTTTCCCCGTGAAAGAGGATATTTATTTTTAAGGAAGGCTAGAGTTAACAGAGTTATAAATCTATTCATTTAAAAAATCATTGTGCATTTTATTTCATTTTGTAAGTCAAGCTGGTTGATATTTTTTATATTTCTTCTTTGAAAGCTAAATAGCTTGTTAATCATGCCAAATTTAGAAATGATTTGTTGCATTTTTCATCATTCTTGGAATCACCGTGTTTATAGTTGTTTTACATCCACTTGATTTTGTACTTGATAGTAATATCTGCTTACTGATTTAAAAAGAAGTCAGAAACTTTTGTATTGATTCATATTTTTGTTTTCTTGTGTTTTACTGCTGCATTGGGTTAAAGTCCCTATTACTGGTAAGTGTATTGCAAAGAACTCTAGAAGACCTTTCCATCAAAGAAATATTTAGTTATTCTTAAATGTGTAGTAAGGATAATAATTAGTACATGTACTCTTGCTTCTAGTCACATTGTTAGGTAATTCAATGAGGTGAGGTAGAAATGTATAGATATTAATAATTCATGTGTGATTATTTTAAAAAATACTGCTCATTGTACTACTGTATTAAAGCTTAATGCAAAACAAAAGGCACTGTTTACCTCATATTGAGACGTAATCATGTAAGATCTGGAATATGGATGAATCCTCTGTTTCTTACTGAGCCTTTTACAAATGTAAATATTCCACTGCTCCAGCAAGTACAATGTAAGCTCTGGGTCTGCTCCACAGAGCACTGACTACCTTTATTCCAGCTTGGGTGATTGCATTTTGCCTTCCTAACATTCTGTTCTCTTTACTTCTTATCCTAAGCTGTATATTCTGTGATAGTGCCCCAATCAGTGGCTTCTGGATTTAATTTTACAGGGGAGATGTATATTTCTTGATGTCAGTCTATTGATTGCAGTATTTTAGCAAAGGTAGACCAAGTGAGTGTCGTCTCATAGTAAACGCTCATGAATCATGGTTGCTAGCAAATGTTTGTTTGTGGAGGGGTGGGAAACGAGAGTAAAAAGCGTTAATTCTTTTGGGTATTTTTAGGCCAAAACAGACTCCAACAGAATTTTTTTTTTTTAATTCAATGTGGAGTTTTAGAAGTAAATGCAAAAGAAAAAACTACGTTCAGCCTAGTAAGAGAAAGTAAAGTAAATGCAATCAAGCTAAATTATAGAAGCACACAAATCTGATTGTGGGGTTCTTTTTCTTTTTTTTTTTTTTTTCCTTCTCCAGGAAGAAAAAATGTTTATCATGGGGACAACAATTCATTTTTTGCCATATCCTATTTGTAGAGTTGGTGATAGAACAGGCAAATGTACCAGCACTTGAAATATGTTTAACTGTTAACTAAATATTGTTCTCTACAGTATGCAGTATCATTAAAACAAAAGTTCCCCTAAGAGTGTACTTTCTCTTCTGTTAATGAGTATGGCAGTATAATGTTTGCCAAAGTAACACCCCTTAAAACATTTGTTTTTTTTAAAGATGGTAAGTTTAAATGTGATCATTATAAGCATGCTTCTTCTCATTGTAATGATTAGCACTATGGTCATTAAAATAATATTTATTTTTCAGAGGTAAAATGTTCTTGTTCTTTTATTCCTTCTTATGACAGAGACTTGAGTTTCTTTTCATTTTAAGCTAACAACACAGTCGGGATGGGGCCTGCACTTAAATGTGGGTGGTAAGGGATTTATTGGATTTGTAACTAATTGATTCATTGAAATATTGAAATATTTATTGAGTGACTGCTTTTACCAGGCACTAAGAATAAAAAGAAAAATATGACTCTTGTCTCTACATGCTAAGCATTTAGAGTTTAGTTAGAAAAAGAGATCAGGAAATACATGATTAAAACACATTGTAAGTGGAATGAATGTAGGAAAACAGAAGGCCATGGGAACGTAAAGCAGGTGCTGTGTAACTCAGCCAAGATGGGCCGTGGAGGAATTCTAGAAGAAGTATCTAAATATTTTGTCCCAGAGACAAACCAAGGTTTCTTGTACACAGTAACCAGAAGAGTCAAAATGTATCAGCAATAATAGTAAACCAAGTTAGTAGAGATGAAGTGTAAATGCACATATAACCTGGCTAGCAGACATAGTGGGCCATGGGCTGATTCTGTAAAATGTTCAAGTTTCCGAGTCTGGAGTGTTTCATGGTAAAAAGCCCCAGGTGGAAGGGCATAGTAGGACTACAGTGGGGATAGGTTGCCAATAGGGAGGTTGGGATATGGGTGGGAAAGAATTTGTTCAATTTAATCAACAATGAAAACACCTCTCCAATTGACAACTTGATCTTCTGGTCCCACAATATACTGCTATGACTGCAGGTACAAGAAAAAAGTCAGAACTCAGCAAAATCTCCCAGTTATACTTCTTTAAAGTGGATCAGCTGTTTCTCTACATCTCACAGCATCTGTTGTCTTGCTTATATACACATGTTAATAATATGCCCTGACCTCCTACCTGGAGCTGAAGTAAAAGGCTTTGTCTTTATAGGGATGCTGCCCTAGGTCTGTACTATATTTCTTTCTTCCTCCTATTATCAGAAAGCTCATAAGATCTTAAAATCTGCTTTGCATAGATATATATTAAACAAGGTAACTTTGTCTTTTTTTTAATCTTCTGGAATCTGAAACATGGCAGATGAGAACCACAGTGCTACAGCAGAATCCAGTCGTCTTCTTGATGTACCTCGCTACCTGTGTGAGGGGACAGAATCCCCTTACCAGACGGGACAGCTGCACCCAGCCATCAGGGTAGCCGACTTACTGCAGCACATTAATCTCATGAAGACATCAGACAGCTATGGGTTCAAAGAAGAATATGAGGTGAAAGTTTCAATACTATGTTGAATCTTATTTCTAACCATGATACTCAGCAGAATTTAACAGCTTTTCCTCCCATTTACATAGGTATCACTGGAATACTCTGTAGACCTTCTAATCTTTTGTCTCCAAACAATCAAGTGGGCATTTGAGGAGAAGGATGTAGATGGATTGAAAGAAAAGGATACTTCCTGGGGGTATAGCTGGGTCAAAATTCATTTTAATAAACAATGTTGGATTCCATAGTTTATTTTACTATGCTATTTAGAGTCCACTTTGTTAGACCTTATGTTTTCCCCATTCAAAAATCCATAGCAGAATATCTTGAGTCCTGGTGTACTGTTGCAGTTTCTGCCATTTGAATGACCTAAGCAGTGGATACTTGTCTGCCTCTTTGTGTGTTGACCTTCTGTTGAAAATAAGATCGAGTTATGTGTGCTAAATGTGCTACTTGTCACTCTTGAGTTTTGTTTTGAGGATTATAGGTTGAGGGTGGCTGGGAAGAGAAACAGAGTACTGCAAACTCAGACAACAAAAAGCAGCCCAATCTTTTGGGACATGGGAAATTCTTTCATCCTTATTTCCCCTTCCTACCCAAACTAAAACAACAAGATTATACTACAGAGGAAGTTATTTAACTAAACATCCCAATATACATAATATAGCAAAAAGGAAATAGTTGTTTTGCTACTTTTCACTTACTGAGAAATGTCACTCTGGGGTATAGAAGAAAGTACCTCCACCACCATACACACACAATTAAAATGAAAGAAGCCAAGGAGTACTTTACTTTGAAAGACCACCTAAAATATAATACATCTAACTTCATAAGGAATCTTCTGAACATCGCCTTTTATTTACAGATTACTTGTTATACCTTAGTTTGGGAGGGAATGAAATTATTTTTAAATTTTGAATGTCGGTTTTAGATGTATGCTGGAAATTTTATGCTGTGGTGACAAAATAGTACAAGGAATTACAATATTCTTTCAGAACTATTTTCTTGTTGTTGTTCATTGCATGTATATTCCTGTGTACCTCACTTCAAAGACCATTGGCTCTTTGAAGACCCCCTTTCTTGTGTTGAGCAAAGTTTAAGTTTTTCTGCAAAAAGATATCTATATCCATATTTTAAACTGCTGCATATGGTAATTAAACCAATCAACAAATTCATCTGTTCCAAGATTCCTGAAGATGGTGACTCTTTTTAATTTTCATATGGTCTCTTGTTGAGTCCTTTTCATGATCTTCAAAGAAACTAAAATGTGATGTATTGCACACGATTTAATGAATTATTGTGGGAGAAAACAGGTTTTCTTTGTCCTGTTAGAAATGCTAAAGGAAGCATATTTTTGAAAGATGCTCATTAAAAGTAGTTTTGAAGTCTCTGATGCTTTCTCTACTTCCATCTCACAAAGTGGCAGTGATGTTAAATTTGAAATACTTACAAGGCTCCCTGCCCCCGGCCCCTGCTTTTTCTGCCCTAAAGTTGTTTCTTGTCCTCAATTTGAACTCAGTCCAGTCCTGGTGATGGACAGGGAGGCCTGGCGTGCTGTGATTCATGGGGTCGCAAAGAGTCGGACACGACTGAGCGACTAAACTGAACTGAACTGAATCCACGATGAACAAGTAGGAGTCCAACAAACAAGCTTTGAGGTCTGAAAATTGATCTTGTTTACTGCTGTAGGACTCCCTTCCTCCCTGAGAAAGTGGCTTTTACTATTTTAGTCTTTAAAACAGACAGACTTGATTCAAGGAAAGGAATTAAATTCAGTGTGCTTGTTAATTGTGCTTTTTCCTAGAGCTTCTTTGAAGGACAGTCAGCATCTTGGGATGTAGCTAAAAAAGATCAAAATAGAGCAAAAAACAGATATGGAAACATTATAGCATGTAAGTTCTCTTATGATTCTTGAGAAATGTAAAAACCATGTGTAGAAGATAAAGGGTAAATTTGCAATTCCTCCTTCTATGGTTTTAAACTTTAAAAAAATTCCAGAGGATGGCAATCTGTTTATAATGTAATCTATTTAATATTATAACAGCATTGGATATTGGAGGCAATTCTGAAATTGTCATCATTCTCATTAATTGACTCAGATTCTTCATCTTGTGGTGATAATGTGCTGCTGGATTTTGTGTTTGCACATAAATGCCTGGAGGTGTCATTAACAACTGAAAATATTAGGATAATGAATATGAAGGATTTTTTTCATTGCTAAATTACTATAACTCTTCCACCAAACACATTCAAGGTGGGAGTGTTATTCCTTCCATATACCTTGTTTCCTTCCTTGGAGCCAGTGCCTGAATCCCATTTGCTTCAAGTTATTTATCATTAGGGACTTCCTCCTGATTAAGTCTTCAAGGTGTATTCATGAGATAAATAAACTGATTATCATATGAAACTGTAGGAGCAGTAAGAAAAGTGACAGATAGTTTAGCTTGTAACTAGCTGCTGATTTTACTTAGACTACTTTATTCTCAATTTAAATTATTTTATACTCTCTTTTGAATACATCAGAGTTTAACCTTTGTGAGAATAACCATAACTCTCACAAAATAGAAAGTTGAGAGTAGGGTTTCGAAATTCACTCCCTAATTCTGCGGCCCATTTGCTGTAAAGTACAAGGAGAAAATATCCCACCCATTTAAAATCATGCCTAACAAGCAAAATTAGAAGTTAAGGCAAGTTTAGTAACTCAGCAAAATTTATGACTCAAATGATGATTTCTCAGACATTATTATCATGTCTACTAAAAATTTCCTAACTATGAAGATGCTAGTCATTGAAGCTTTCTTAACAGAATATTATCATCAAAATAAATAATGAGCTCATTGAAGTTCTTGAATTTTTTCAAATGACTGGTATCCAAGGAAATTTTGAAAGTATATTATGGATAATCTGTTGTTAACCACTGAATTATTTTAAGTTTCTACTAGGGTCATTGTCTCAAAACAGGGGGGATATTTAATAGCTTTTATTTTATCCTTTAAAAATCTCAGATGATCACTCCAGAGTAATTTTGCAGCCTGTTGAGGACGATCCTTCTTCAGATTATATTAATGCCAACTATATAGATGTAAGTATTTTTATCCTGCAGTATGCTCAATTTATTGGCTTATATATATATATATATATATATACATCTTTTCCTTGTTATTACCTATAAAGTGATTGCTAGCTTTTTAAAATAAAGAACAAACTGTACACTTTTCTTTGTTCTGCGTCCTAGTACTTACTGACGTTGTTGTGCTTTCTTTCACACCTGACTTTGGTTTGGGCTGTAGATTTGGCTGTACAGGGATGTAAGTACCACTATATGTAAATAACAGCACCCTATTATAAATATTTAATGTAACTACTCTTAATTACAGTTTTTACTAATGCTTACTACTAGTTCTCTGTGCATGCTTCACCTAACTAGCCCCATACAGTATATCTATGTTCATTTTTTTGTAACTCCTTTACATGTGTAAAGAGCTATTTTACCTCCCTCCCTTTTCTATGTTTAGAAAAGCAGGATCATTTTTAGCTTTTGACAATTTATTATGTACTCGAGTTTTATTTGTTGATGGTTTCCGTTTCTGGCTTTTATCCTACCCCTTCCTAAACATATGTGAGAAGCTGGATAGTATGATGTGTATTAGTGTTTCTGAAATTTTACTCTTTTACATTTGACTTCTGATGTTAAAAAATGGGTAGGGAGACTATTTTGTGGTGTGTGGTATTGGTTTGTAAAGTATTAAAATTACTTAGGCAAAATAATTACAAAATTGCATTTGTAAAATACACATATCACACATATATATTGAATCATAAAAATGAAAGTTTGTTTTTATCATACATTCCACTGTTCAGTTTTGGTTAAAACATATGTACATACAGATCCTTTGTTTCATGTGAGTAATTATCAAATAAAATAAAATATTAAGGATGCAGTATATTACATCCAAGAAGGACAGGCTCTATTCATATTTCTTGGTTCAAAATTACACTGGAAATTGCAAGAATGTTATTTCATCCCTCTGTCCCTCGGTTTCCTCATCTTTACAATGGGGATAATAACAATACCAGTAACTTCATCATTTTATTGTATTAAATGAAGTAATTCATGTTGATCATTTAGCACAATGCTTAGAACATATTAAGCACTCATTAAACTTCACTATTTAAAAAAATAGTTCAGGCATACTGAAATGAATTAATTCTAAATTTGCATTACTTGTAAGACAAAAGATAGAAATATCAACAATTGCAGCATATATGATACATTTATAGATATGCAAAATATATGTATAATTAGGATCTAACTTTTTATAATTTCTATAAATAAGAAATAATTTTATCACATTTATTAAGTTCATTGTTTTATAGTTATTTTGTGACTTGTCGTTATTTATATATTTGAATTAATCAATTTTATTAACTGTAGTCTTTGAGTATATTGGTTAAATTTTTGATCATTATTTTACTCTCATTCAATATGGAAAATTAAACAGTCTGCTCTCTAGAATAAAAATATCAAGAGTTCTCTGACAAATTTGTACTTGTTCTTACCTATTTAGTTTAACCTTGCTTTTCTGCCAAGACCCTGGTAGGACATTTGGTCCTATCCAACACATCCGTTAAGACATTTGGTCCATACCAAAGCATCCTTGATATTTGCTCCTTTCCAAAATGTCCATGGAGACATTTGGTCCGTGCCAGAAGTCCTTGATAATTGGTGCCATCCAACCATGGCGTGCTGTGATTCATGGGGTCACGGAGAGTCAGACACAACTGAGCAACTGAACTGAACTGAACTGAACTGAATACCATTTGGCATGGACCAAGTATTATCATGGATATTTTGGATAGGAACAATTTTTAAGGACCTTTTGGCATGGACCAAAAGTCTTATGGACACTTTGGGCACAACCGAGGGTCCTGTAAATATCGAGAATTTTCGGTATGCACCAAATGTCTTATAGATGTTTTGCATAGGACCAGATGGTCTGCTCACTCAGGCTTTTACTAAAGCCCTTTGCTGA
The DNA here is from genome assembly GCF_049115385.1 of Moschus berezovskii. Taxonomy (NCBI): domain Eukaryota; kingdom Metazoa; phylum Chordata; class Mammalia; order Artiodactyla; family Moschidae; genus Moschus; species Moschus berezovskii. Next base: position 73,125,089 of record NC_142469.1, on the reverse strand, counting down.
AGAAACAACAAAGTCAAAGCTTAACCCTATTAACATTTTTGCTACTAATGATCTATTGAAATTCAAATCAATTGAAAGCAACTGACAACTTATCTTTTATTTGGAGTAATTTCTTTATGGAACAATATCAAGTGCTTAACCACATAAAACTCTTGGCACACTATAAAAAGAAAGAAAAAAGTACTAAACCTTTTGTTCAGGATAAGATGCATTTTTTAAAAGATTTTTTTCCCTATATATGTGTGTACCTATAATTATGTGTGTGTAAATTAATATTATCAGCACATACAAAATAGTTTTGGCAGATTCCTGAACATATTATCGAATAGAAATATTCTCTAAAAAAAGTCTCAGCAGGACTTTGACTTGATGCACACATGCATTGTCCAGCTCTAACATTGGAATGTTCTGTTATTTTTTTATGGTTCTAATATGTCGTTGTCCATTTGTAATGCAGTGTGTTGTACTTTTGGATGATAAAATAAGAATTAATCTTTTGGACACAATTTTGCCAGGAATGAAACTAAAGACTAACATGAAGGCATAAACATTGTAGTGAAACCAAACAAAATTTATAAAGTTATTTCCCAGCAAGCAAAACTCAATTGTGCAATATATATTCTAATCAGACCCCTTAAAATATTTAATTTTTCTTTTATTTTTACCTTTCAGATAACCTAGGTTTGAGAAGTGAACTATGAGTTCACTACTCATTTCTGGACTTTTTACTATAACTTAATCTTAACAGGTGGTTGTCTTCATCTTTTTATGCCTTCATTCATTTATTTCTGACACTGATATAAAATGATGACCACTTTGTTCTCCTATTTTAGGGCTACCAGAGACCAAGCCACTACATTGCAACTCAAGGTAAAACTTTGCCTTTTTAAATAGAGTAATAATAGAGTAATCAAACTTGCTTAATTCATCCATATGATGTTTACTTGCAGTTTGATCTGAGTTAAAAAAAAAAATCAGCTCTTCCAGTTAACACTGTTCTTTATTCATCTGTATAATTCAGATTGTTTTATCTCTTTAAAATGTATATAAATTAAACCTTGATTTATTTTTTTAATTAAAAGTAAAAGAGAAGCTGCTGGTAGTCTTTGGGATTTGGTTCTTGGTATCCGGATGTCCCGGAGCACTAATAAACAGTGCTGGGCAGAGAAATTACTTATTTTTTTATGAAAGCAACTGAGATCTCATCTTATATAAGGTGCCTGCTTCCTTGCAGCAGAGTTTGTTGGCCTGGCATGTAATAGTACCCAAGGCCAACATTGCGATAATGAGATGTGAGACTGTCTTGCAACAATTTTTTTTTCAAGTCAAGACCAAGACATAGCAAAGGGCTGAAGGGAACTTAGTCGAGTTCATTCTTCATGGAAAAGTAGAAGAAAGTAAAGAAATCTTGTTAGAGTGGCACATTGGGGAATAAAAGTATCCTAACGACCATACCAAGACCACCTCTAGCTGTCTCCCCAAACTGACCACTGGCCATCAGATAAGAAAACTGCACATCTTATTTTATAAAAAAGGAAAGTAAAACAAAAGTTAATTTGCTGTTTTTCAGAGGTTATTTTCTAAGTGTTTTTCATGTATCTTTGGAGTTACTGAGCTTAATTAATTATAAACTCTTTAAAGTTAGAAAGATCATCCATGGTGAATGATATTTTTGTTTCAGCTATAGGGTAAAGTTTAGCCCAGTAGATGCTTTTGCAGCTCAGAGATGATACCATAAATCAGAACATGAAATTATATATCTGATAGTTCTTCATTAACCCCTAAACTTGCACTGTTTATAATGATGTGTGTATATTTAATTAGTAATGTGTGCTGTTTGGTTGATGGTGGCATAAGACTTCCTATTTTCCCATTTACATGAAGATGAAATTAAAGTAACTTAGAGACAGATATAGCCCCTGCTTCCCTGGTAGCTCAGTGAATAAAGAATCTGCCTGCTAATGCAGGAGACGCAAGTTTGATCACTGGGTCAGGAAGATCCCCTGGAAAGAGAAATGGCAACCCACTTCAGTATTCTTGCCTGGGAAATATGGTCAGAAGAGCCTAGTGGGCTATAGTCCATGGGGTTGCAAAGAGTTGGACACGACTGAGTGACTATACAACAACAACAAGAGACAGATATAAGTACCCTAAAAACTAGTGCTATCTTTTGAATTTGAAAACACAGAAGGAAAACTGAAGCAAACAAACCTGTATACACCTATTTTTTTGCCTTTAGTGTGAATTTAGATATGAATTGAAGTATTTTTAGTGACATTTTGTGCTAGACCTTTACGTTTTCTACTTTGGTTCATTTAGTTTATATTGTTCTTTTTCTTATCTACACTTCTTTTTAACTACAAAATTTGTCTGATAACATACTACTCAAATTGATTTTTTATAGGCCCCGTTCATGAAACAGTGTATGATTTCTGGAGAATGATCTGGCAAGAGCAATCTGCGTGCATTGTGATGGTCACAAATTTAGTTGAAGTTGGCCGGGTAAGAGGCAAAAAACACCCTGTGTGTTATAAGATATGAGTATAAGTTGAACAGCAATACATAACACACTTAGAGTAGCATACCATTCAATTGTTTGAAAAACTTTCTTAGGCATATCATTTCAACTGACTGTTCCTAAGTGAGTCTTTGATTGCTAAGAAATTATTTGATTTCTCATTTAGTAAAGTAAATAAGCTTTGATTTTATGTTAGAATCTAGCTGCATTGTCAGGCTTGTATGTTTTTATGAGATTACACAAAATCTTTCTATTTATTGTGTTACAGATTCTTTTATTTATGGATTTTTTTTATTATTTATGGATTTTTAAACTGTCTTTTAACTATGACCTGAAGAGTTATCACTGAAATTAAATCATCTTGGTTAATGTGTATTATATATTCAGGTTGACCTATATATACTTTTTATCATTTAGGTTAAATGCTATAAGTATTGGCCTGATGATACCGAAGTTTATGGTGACTTCAAAGTAACTTGTGTAGAAATGGAACCACTTGCCGAATATGTAGTTAGGACATTCACTCTGGAAAGGGTAAGTACCCTAACATTCTACAGAATTAGGTATATTGAAATTCTTTCTTTTTTTTTTCTTAAAATCCCTGTCAAGAGTTATTTTAAGGATGCTATAAAATCCATCCATTTATTTATTCATTTCACAAATATTTATTTGCGAGCATACCATGTACCAGGCATGTTTCTGAACCTTGAGACACATATTAAACCCTTTCTTTTGTGGAGCTTGTAATCTGTTGAGGGGAGAAAGGCAATAAAAATAAATAAATAAATACATCATATATTTTGAAAAGTACCGTGTATAAAAATAATGTTGGGAATGGAAATAGGGAACATTGCTGAGATAGAGGAAGGAGTAGTTTACAGTTTTAAAATAATGATCGGGAAGGGAGTAGTTGAAAAAGTAACTTGTGAGTAAAGGCTTGAAGGAAGTGAGGGAGGGAGTAATATGACTATATCCACGGAAGGATTATATCTCAGGGAGGTTGTCCCAGGCAGAATATTCTGGATGGAAGGAACAGTGATTTCATAGACCTAGAGGCGTGATATTCCTGTTGCAGTGAGAAATATGCTAGAGTCTAGGGTATTGAGAGGTAGCTAAGTGAAAGGGAAAGAATTGTGATTTAAAGTCAGAGAAATCACAGAGCCAGATAAGTGAGGTCTTGTGAGCCACTGTGATGATTTTAGTTTGTATGAAAGGTAAAAGTAGCTGGCCATTGGAGGGTTTGAGCCCAGGAGTAACATAATCTGACTTTTTTTTTAAACAGGTTCAGAGAGACTAAAACTAGTGGGCAGTGTGAGAGGACTAAAGTAAGACATAAAAGCAATAACATACATTGTTACAGAAAAGTTTAATAAATTTGACCACACAAAAGTATAAAATAATCTGTATCCAAAAAAATTAATTAAAAGATGCACACACAACAAAGAAATTGTGATTATTTAATATTCTTAACTCATAGCTTTAATATAAATATAAAGGAAATACTAGAATCTCTGCCCCACAAAAAAGCAACTGCTAACATGCCTATTCGGAGAAGGCAATGGCAAGCCACTCCAGTACTCTTGCCTAGAAAATCCCATGGATGGAGGAGCCTGGTAGGCTGCAGTCCATGGGGTCGCTAACGGTCAGACACGACTGAGCAACTTCACTTTCACTTTTCACTGTCACACATTGGAGAAGGAAATGGCAACCCACTCCAGTGTTCTTGCCTGGAGAATCCCAGGGGCGGGGGAGCCTGGTGGGCTTCCGTCTATGGCGTCACACAGAGTCAGACACGACTGAAGTGACTTAGCAGCAGCACAGCAGCAGCAGCAACATGCCTATTGAAAATATTTAACCTCGTGTGCTGATAAACCATTTTTTACTTTCAAATCAGCAAGTACTTTTAGAAAAAGAATAATAATCCTGATTGATTTTAAGAGTATGATGAGACATATTTTCATGTGTTGCTGATCATATTTAAATTGCCATAAACCCTCTGGCTTTCCAGGTGGTGCTAATGGTAAAGCACATGCCTGCCAATACAGGAGACATAAGAGACGTGGGTTCAATCCCTGGGTCGGGAAGATCCCCTAGAGAAGGGTGTGGCAACCCACTTCAGTATTCCTTCCTGGAAAACCCTATGGACAGAGGAGCCTGGCAGGCTACAGTCCACAGGGTTGTACAGAGTTGGACACAACTGAAGCAACTTAGCACACATGCACACAAGCTTTCTGTAAATCAGTAAAGCAATGTATCTACAGAATTTTAAAATACTGATATCGTTTGACCACGAATTTTACCTTCCATGCACCTATCCTAAAAAATTTATTTAAACTACAATTGACTTCATGGACTTCCCTGATAGTTCAGTTGGTAAAGAATCCACCTGCAATTAGAAGACCCGGGTTCCATTCCTGGGTTGGGAAGATCTCCTGGAGAAGGGAAAGGCTACCCACTCCAGTATTCTGGCCTGGAGAATTCCATGGACTGTATAGTCCATGGGGTTGCAAAGAGCTGGACACGGATGAGCGACTTTCACTTTCACTTCACAATGGCTTCATATATAGTCGCAGATATTTTACATAGCCATAAATGTCCACAATAAAGTTATACATCCATGATCTAGAAATACCACTCTTTGTAAATGATATTTAAAAGTAATTTTACAAATAAAAAATAATTAGGGGAAATATTAAGTGGAAAATTACCAGTATACAGAACAATATAATTATGATTATCACATTTATAAAGTATGTATAAAAATTTCTTAGACAAATCAAGCAGAATAAATAAGCAAAGATGTAGGAGATTTCAAGAAAAGAACCATCAAACATGATTTAATGAAAAGCTAGATTCCATTATCATTGAAAGAGAGAATTTAGAATATACATTCTTCTTATAACTTCATTTACGTTTTATGAAAAGTCAATCATGCCTTTGCTGTCCACCTGGAACTATCATAACATTGTTCATCAGCTATGCGTGCATGCTAAGTCGCTTCAGTGGTGTCCGAGTCTCTGTGACCTTATGGGCCGTAGCCCGCCAGCCTCTTCTGTTCATGGGATCCTCCAGGCAACAAAATGAAGTGGGTTGCTGTGCCCTCCTCCAGGAGGTCTTCCCCATCCAGGGACTGATCCCACCTCTCACGTCTCCTGCATTGGCAGACAGGTTCTTTACCACTAGAGCTACCTGGGAAGCCCCTCATCGGCTATACTCCAGTATAAAATAAAAAGTCAAAAAGAAATCAATCACAAACTTAGTTATAAAGGAAACTTAAATACATAATAAAAATTCAAGATGTTTCCAAAATCCAGTGGAAAATAACAACAAATCACTGACCAGTGATTCCCCAAGTTAGGCTCATAAATCACCAAAGGCCTCTTGTGAATAATCTTTGAATGAACTATTGCCTCCTGATGCAAAGAGCCAACTCATTAGAAAAGACCCTTGATGCTGGGAAAAATTGAAGGCAGGAGGAGAAGGGGACGACAGAGGATGAGATGGTTGGATAGCATCACTGACTCAATGGACATGAGTTTGAGCAGGCTCTGGGAGATGGTGAAGGACAGTGAAGCCTAGCATGCTTCAGTCCATGGGGTCGCAAAGAGTCAGACATGACTGAGTGACTGAACAACAACTGCCTCAGAACTAAAATTATATTATGAAGATAAATAATTTTATATCAAAATATTGCACGTTAGGACAAAAATATATAATCAAAAGTGATTTCTATTTTGAAAGATAGTCTAGAATCATGTAAAAAAAAGTTAAACTAGAAAATCAGGGGAAAAGTCAGTAAAGCAAAGGAGGAAATAAATATAAAATTGCTGCTGCTGCAGCTGAGTCACTTCAGTCGTGTCCGACTCTGTGCGACTCCATAGACAGCAGCCCGCCAGGCTCCCCCGTCCCTGGGATTCTCCAGGCAAGAATACTGGAGTGGGTTTCCATTTCCTTTTCCAACGCATGAAAGTGAAAAGTGAAAGTGAAGTCGCTCAGTCGTGTCTGACTCGTAGTAACCCCATGGACTGCAGCCTACCAGGCTCCTCCATCCGTGGGATTTTCTAAGCAAGAGTACTGGACTGGGGTGCCATTGCTTTCTCCGATATAAAAATGAGACACTGACAGAAAAGAATAAATTTAATCAAAAATCCATTTCCTTGAAAAGATCAATAAAGTAACTAAACCACTTGTCAATTCCAAATGAAGAGCAATCAAAACAAAATATGTGACATTGGGTAACACAAAAGGGACAGAACTATAGCTATAGCCGTTATTATGAAATTACATTATGTGTGAACTTAGAGACGGATCTTAGTCTGGATACAATGAAATTCTAGCAAATAATAATTTCCAGTATTTAACCCAAGGAGAGATCGGGATCTGAACAGCTGGTAAAAGAAAATAAGAGTGTTGAAATTTGCCGTTAAAATTGCATTATGGTTTCATAATTGAGGTGTCTTTAACCCCTAAAGAATAACTAATGAATAGCTAATGCCTAAGTTAATCAAACTATTTAGGCCGTAGAAAAACCATTAAAACCAACTAAATATATATTTAAAAGCTAGCAGAACTGTGATAACAGAACCACATAAAGATAGGACTCTCTCAAGCTCTTCTCTGTCTCTCTTTTTAGATCTCTGCCTGTTTCTCTTTCTCACGTATGCACACATACATACAATGCAGACCAGTTTAATTCAGGACATACTGAAAATGTGAATCCAGCAGTGAGTTAAGAAAAGACCACTACATGATTTATCATGATTGCTTTTTTAAGAATTCAAGGATTTTACAACTGTGGTAGGAAATCTAGAAGAATATTTCATTATCTCAGTGCATTAAAGGAACAAAATCCTGTGATTTCATTAATACATATTGTAATGCACTTAATTTTATTTAAAAGACATTTATAGTAATGCTCTAATTATATGAGAAAGCATAAGGAGACTCCCTAAGCATGATAAAGCTGTTTCAACAATAACCAGTAGCACACATATTAAGGAGTGAAAAACTAGAGGCGTTAAAGTTATTAATATAATCAGAGATGCAATGTAAATAATCATGCTCACTAGTGTCCAACATTTTTGGAAGCTCTAGGAAATTAAATAAGACAACAAAAGGAATAAATGGCAAAACTATTAAAAAGGGTGAAATTATTTTAAGGTATAATGATTTTATACAAGAAAAAGCTAGTTAGAAAATTTAAAGAAAGAAAATCAAAATTACTTCAGTGACTAAGTCAAGATATAGTTTCCCTCTGGGTCATCCCCGCATGCCAGCCCCGAGCATCCTATAACATGCATTGACCCTGAACTAGTGATTCGTTTCACATATGACAACATACGTGTTTCAATGCCATTCTCCCAAGTCATCCCACCCTCACCCTCTCCCATAGAGTCCCAAAGACTGTTCTATACATCTGTGTCTCTTTTGCTGTCTTGTATACAGGGTTATCATTTGCATCTTTCTAAATTCCATATATATGCATTAGTATACTGTATTGGTGTTTTTCTTTCTGGCTCACTTCACTCTGTATAATAGGCTCCAGTTTCATCCACCTCATTAGAAGTGGGAGGGGGGTTCAGGAGGGGGAACTTATGTAAACCCGGGGCGAATTCATGTCAATCTATGGCAAAACCAACCAATATAATATTGTAAAATAATTTGCCTCCAATAAAAAATAAATTAATTACCAAAAAAAAAAAAAAGAGTTAGGGCATCAGCATACAGATTTGGGGATATATAACAGAACCCCAACGTTTAATTTATGTGGGTTTTATCTATTGATATTTAACTATATTGGAAATGAAAATGGAGAAAAAAATTAAAGTAATCAATGACTTAAAAAAAAATAACTCATTGCATGTTGCTGCAAAATAAATATTATGAAAAACAACTCTATTTTACAAAGTAAAATTAAGGAGAAAAATGGTATCCTTTTACATATTTTTCACATCTCTTTCATATCTGGTTTAATAAAAGACAAATGGCTTTTCAAAAAAAAAAAAGATATAGTTTCATTATATTATTAATAAAGATACAGATTTTTAAAAATCTCTTTCATAATAACAAATATTCTTAAGTGTCTGTTCTTATTGTTTTCCAATTCTTTGTGATTTCATAGACTGTAGCCCACCAGGTTCCTCTGTCCATGGAATTCTCGAGGCAAGAATACTGGAGTGGGTTGCCATTTCCTTCTATAGTGGATCTTTCCAACACAGGGATTGAACCTACATCTCCTGTATTGCAGGCAGATTCTTCACCACTGAGAAACCTGAGAAGCCCTCTGAAGTATCTAGAAATATATTTAGCAAGAAAGAAACAGGTCCTAAGTGAATAAAACCATTACAAATGTGTTGAAGGACACAAAGATATGAATAAATGGAGACATGCCCCGTGTCCCAGAATGGGAATACTTGGCATTAATACCTCCTTATGGAGTAGATACAATACTAATTATAACATTACTAAGGTTTATTTTTAATTTATTTTCCTCACATTAAAAAACACTGGAAAACAGTGATTTTTTAAAGAACCATGTATTTGAAAATTACTCAGGAAAGTTTAAATAAAATGAATAATAAAAAAAACATGCACTACCAGATATTAAAATTTTCTAACGAGAGCAAGGCCCTTACAGCAACTCCAGCAAAAGGATCAATGCTGAGGAGATGATCTTTGAACAATGTATGGCCTTCCTCAGTAAAGTTGACTTCAAAAGTACTTAGGAAAGTGCTTTTATTTGCATGATTCCATAGTGATGTTTATCATTGTTACTATTATACTTATTTGTTGAGCCCTGCTTTGTGTAGGGTTTTGTACTTGGAACAGGAAAGAAAAAGAATAAGATGTGATCACTGGCTTCCAAAGCTTTGGTGATGTTTAGGATAGAATCTGAAGATAAAATTTCTCATTTAGTTCATTTATTTCATGCAATTTTTTCTACCTTTTCTGAGGAAAAAGTGAGATTGAGATTTCACAGAGTTCACAGTAGAGTTGTAAATATATAGACTATAGTGGGGCTTGGGGGGCCACAAATGTGGATTCTTAAAAATAAACTCTGCAGCATCTCATCTGAATTCTCCAAGTGCTGTTCCTACAGTCTATGGGCTTCTTTTAACAAAAAAGAAGGGAAAAGTTTGAAATGCACATTTAAATGTTTCTCTAAAAATTAACCCAATAGGAGAAAAGGCACAGCAATGGATGTTTGCTTCTTTCAGTTTGTATTTTTGTTGCTATAAATAATCCTGTGTGTGCTGATTTATTTCACAGAGTTAAGAAAATAGTCTGGCCAAGGAACAGCTTAGCTGTCTGTATATTTTTACAAACCCATCTAGAGTAGCACTGTTCTGGAAAATCCCTACATGCCATGCTTCAAAACCATTTTCAACATGGATAAGCAAGGCATTGAAATCTCTTTGTGAGGTGAGAAGCAGAAAGTTGCTTTTATACACCAGTTGAGAACTCAGTGTGTTGGGTTAACAGGACAGCATTTTAACTTCTCATTTCTTCCTTTTCCCCTAATCATTTTATGTGTTGTCATTGCAAATAAGGAACAGACTGTCAAGGTAAATAAAATTTACCCAGACTTACAGAAATGAGCAAGACTTCTTATTTTCTTTCTTTGGCAGTTGTCTGAAAATAAAGGTAAGCTCCTAGGCCATGTCAGCATCCTTTTTCAGCAAAAGCAGTAGCTTTGATAAATTTCTTATTTTTTTTCATTGTCAGTCAGGTCTAGTACCCATGGTTGTCTTTAATGGCTCTATTTTGGTCCTTGAAACACTTCTTTATGTGTTTGCACAGAGGGGATACAATGAGATCCGTGAAGTTAAACAGTTCCATTTCACTGGTTGGCCTGACCATGGAGTACCCTACCATGCTACAGGCCTTCTTTCCTTCATCCGGCGGGTCAAATTCTCCAACCCTCCCAGTGCTGGTCCCATCGTTGTGCATTGCAGGTGAGTGGTGGTCGGTTGACCTTGACTTTGTGCAGCCAGCTTTTTTAAAGTATCCAAACAAGGCTTGTAAACACCAAAACCAATGCATGTTTACAAGGTTTCAGTTTGCAAGTATAACAGATTAGGTAAAACAGCAATAAAATAAAAGTTAGCTTCTAAGGAGAACATAAAAGAAACTTCAGAAATAAATACATTCATCTTAATGTGTGTAGTGTTGTCCATAATTGCGAATGTAGAAACTCTGCCTTTTAGTGGCAACATTTGCATGTGTGTTGTGGTTTGTTTTTAATCACTTTTGCAAAGCCTATATAGTATGGAAGAGTAGGTAAAGCCAGAGAGTTCTTGCCAATTCAGTAAATTCCTAATAGAATCCCAGCTTTTAAAACTAAATTTGAGGCATACAAAGTTATTAAATGTCCTAAATTATAAGAATTTGTGCTGTAGAACAGCTACTTTAAGAATTTTTTTAAAAGCCATCCCTCAGAGGACCTTGAAAACTACATTAGTAAAATTCAACATATATATGCCAGAAAAATGTTAATGTTATCCAGACTTTCTTTTGATTAGAAACTTCTCTTAAAACAAGTACTCAGAGACACTAAAAGCAAATTACATGGCCTCATTTTGAGATATGAATAGAAAAATATATACTGAATCTGAAAATCTTTTCCTAAATGCTGCACACCATTCTCAAATACTATCCCTTCCAAGGTACATAATAGGTTGTGCTTAAGCATTTTTCTTTCCCTGAAAATCCAGCCTATCAGTATTTAAATGACCACATATGAAAGGGGAAAAATAAAACAACAGAGAATGAAATAAAAGTAAGGCGTCTCATTAGGATCAGATACTGTGTACCTTGAAAAAAAAATCTACAATCCTCCTCAAGAAATCTGATGTACTCTTCAATTACTTTCCTGTCTCAAACCCTGGGAACAGTGACTGAGAAGATGGTAGGCAAGAAAAAGAAACAGAGATAGCCACAATACCTTTGACTTAAATTTCTTAAAGAACAATTACGTTTAAGAGAAATGACCAAATCCAGACTTCAAAGAAATAATGTTAATAGTCTATCTGTGCATTTAGAAAGTGAGATAAATGGGTTTTCAATTATGTACTGTCTTGACTTATCATAGAGGTTTCGTTTCTTGTGAATTGCCTGCTTCAGTAGTGCTCCAACAGTCTCAGATATGCTCTCGAAACACAAGTGTCATTTTCTACTTCCACTTGGGCATCTGAATTTATGGAAGAGAGGGAGCTGACTACAAAGTGATTTTCTTATAAAAATCCAAACTATACCTTTTTGCTCCATTGACTTATATGTATAAAACTAGAGAACTCTTCCCAACGGGTAAAATAATCAACAGTATATTATGATTCGACTACTGAATTAAATACAGGAAGATAGTTCTATCTTTGTGACCTGTTAAGAATTATATTTCATACCTAATAATTCATTTTCATTTTTTCTTTGGATCACCATGTAAATATTCTTTCTACTATTTGTTTCCTCCCCAGTAATAATGAACATTTTCATCCCCACCCTCACTATTAACACTTCCCGTGAAATGTGACTCCTCACATTTTCCATTTAAAGGTTTTAGATTAATGTTCTTTTGCCTTGACCAGAATCTGTCTTACTAAGACAGCATTGCTGAATTTTGCCAGAGCACCCACAACAACATGAGTATGAGTCTTTCAATCTCAAGTGAAAATTATAAAGCATAAGTCCACTCCGTGATCAATTCTATGAGCTTGAAATTTTTGTAAAATGAAGACTGTGTATAAGAGCTGTGAAACTTAAGTGACATATATACATTATTTTCAAAACACAATTTGATTTACAAAGTTTATATTTTTTAATTTGTTCCAGTCCTCAGTTTACACCAAAGTAGGTTCTCTACATTGAAGCTATTTGTTCGTTAATAAGCATTTACACAGTACATACAAATTATGTCTTGTACTTTGTTGAATCATTTTGATTCCACTTATTTGAAAATCAGATGGGTCTTTCAATTTGTATAGACATGCTTCCTGCAATTCTCTAGATCTGCTTCTTTTTCAGTGCTGGTGCTGGACGAACTGGTTGTTACATTGTGATTGACATCATGCTGGACATGGCTGAAAGAGAGGGTGTTGTTGACATCTACAACTGTGTCAAAGCCTTACGATCTCGTCGTATCAATATGGTCCAGACAGAGGTGTGTTGATTGTTGATTAACCTCAGGTGGTCTTTCTTGGTTTGCTTTCCAACACTTATCAAACTAAATAGTAGGTGTTTGTCCCATAGAATCAATAGTAGCTCATCAAGTCATAGAAAAATACTGGTATTTTTATTAATATTTTTATATAGAGAAAATTCTTTGATGACAGGAAACTTGTATTAAAATATTATGAAAATTTTCTTTCTTTTGATAGGAACAGTATATTTTTATTCATGATGCCATTTTAGAGGCCTGCTTATGTGGAGAAACTGCCATACCTGTCTGTGAATTTAAAGCTGCATATTTTGATATGATTAGAATAGACTCCCAGACAAACTCTTCACATCTCAAAGATGAATTCCAGGTATTTATTATTTCTAGCACCTTTTTATGAGGAACTTATTACAATTTGTCCTGGGCATTCTTAATTCTTCCAAGGAAGGTCTTTCAAGTCAAATTTATAACCTTTGACCCTATTTTAGGTATAATACGTGTCTCTTTCATTATACAGTTGTTATACAAAGTTATAGAGTCAACTTTTGTATTAATGAGATCATATCTGCTGTATTTTGAAGGGTGAATGAATTCAGACTCAGGGAAAAGTATGGGGAAAAGGTACCATAAAAGTCAAATTTAGTGATAATTTTTGTATCTTTACAATCTTTTTAAAAGCACAGTCTTATGGATTTTGACCTTCTGTGTCACTCAAGCACGTTAATAATAATAGCTGGAGTTTGTGCGAAACATCATCTCTAAATAATCCAAAATGTTTTCACTGCCCTTAAAACATCCCTAAAGCTGTTGACTATGAGATCAAGAATAACTCTAAAAACCTAATACTTTGATTCTTTGCCCAGTGCTCTTTGCCATAGCGTGTGCTCAAATCTGGCACATTAAAATGTTATTACAAATTATAAGTTTGATGATGGGGCATCATCATGGGCTGCTCTGATTGCATTTTCTTTGGTTAGACAGTACCTTTTGCAGGTTGCTGTGTTGTTTAGCATCCCTTTCCCTTTTAAAGAGAGGTACATTGAACAATGTGTATGTTGTTTGTCACTTCTCAGGCTTTAGTAGCTTTAACTACGAAGTCTGTCAGCCTGTAATCATGGCAAATGTCATTGCCTTGCAAAATCCTTTCCTTTCTACTTGGCCTCCTAAATGCTTGATAGATCTGTGTTATGCTATGAAATGGGTCACTGTCTTTTAACCTGGGTTCCCTTTTCGTTCCAGACCTTGAATTCAGTCACCCCTCGACTACAAGCTGAGGACTGCAGTATAGCATGCCTGCCAAGGAACCATGACAAGAACCGTTTTATGGACATGCTGCCACCTGACAGATGTCTGCCTTTTTTAATTACAATTGATGGGGAGAGTAGTAACTACATCAATGCTGCTCTTATGGATGTAAGAGACTGCTCTCTTTGTTAGTGTAAAATGTAGTGAAAAGCTGCAAAATTGATGAACACTGGCTAGGCTCTCTTTTCAAGAAAATTTAAATGGCCTAAAAAGGAAAAGTAGCAACTTTCATTGTAATACAAAATTTTTTGGACAATGATTTTGAATTTCTCTTACAGTGGTTCTTAGGCACTATAAATTTTAGGCTTGACTATAAGTTTGACAGTTGATTTTCAATTCTTATAAAATTTTTGTGCAAGAAATATCTGCAGGTGATAGTTTTCATCCTGATTATTTTCAGGAAAGAGAGTCATGCTTATCTATTTTGAATATAGTTAGGAATGAATTTTTTAAATCACAGAATGTCATATTCTACTAAAATTGTGTTAATTTGGAAACTTTTATCTCTGACACTAATAATTTATAGCTAACTAATAGTTATTCCAATAATTTATAGCTAACTTGTTTCAGTTGTTATTAATTAATAAGATATAAGGGAAGGCATGGAAGATACATGTTAACACATCCATCATCATGAAAAGAACTCTCTTGCCCTACTCCAGTCTTTCTATTGTAGATGGTACAGCATGTACTCACATGTCAGCATCCCATAGACACACCAATATGGAAAGAGAATTTTAAAGTAGTTCAGGAGGGGGAACTTATGTAAACCCGGGGCTAATTCATATCAATGTATGGCAAAACCAACCAATATAATATTGTAAAATAATTTGCCTCCAATAAAAAATAAATTACCTAAAAAAAAATTAAAAAAAAAAAAAATAAAGTAGTCTTTTTCCATCTTGTTTTGCTTACCTTGGGAAGAAGCAAGAAGGGTTTTAAGTGCAGCATCCTTTTGGTTTATCACCTTCCTTCATAGGCATCTCTAGTTTTTGCCCTTTAGACTATGGAGCCATAATAAGGAGAAACCAGAGTCAGGGCTCATTCTTGGATGATGAATAATGAAGCTTTCTAAGTTATTGCTCCTACTGAATTCTCCAAAATTAGTTTCTGATAGTACAGACTTGTTAAAGCCTATGTGCCACTTCTAATTTTCACCCGGTTACTTTGCTCTTCTTTATTCTACAGAGCAGAATAGTTTAAAGGTAAGCTCAAATGGAAAGCTACTACTCTTGCTGTGACCAGAGTCTTGCCTAGTTATTACTCTTGTCCCCTGAAATCACACTCGATCCTCATTATACTTTTTCTTGCCATTTTAATCATCTGCAAAGTCAAACATACTAAATATAAAGAAAACACACAGACCTTTTTTTTTTCTGAGTCAGTCTATGTTTAGAATGAAAAAGGGTGAGAAAAAGAAAATAACATTAGGAAAGATATTTGGATTTTTGTCTTTGACATCTCTTTCAAATTTTTTAATTTCCAGGTGGTTTTCTGGTCAGTATGAAGACAGAACCTTGTATTCTAAGTGTTCCTATCTTCTGTTTAATTCACTGTGATTCAACACATATAGTTTATAGTCGAAACTGCCCTCTGGATTTGGTAGTGTGGTTGGGACTACAGAAAAGTTAGGTTTGGTTTGGCTTATGAGAATGGGGCTCATTGTTCAACACTCCCACCTTCCCTTCCTCTCTAACCTCTACCCCATTGTAAGTGTCATACACCCTTTGTCATGCCTGTGAAAATTATGAGGTATGGCCAAGAATCACGTGATATCAAAGCCTTAGATATACTCTTGCACTTAGAGAGGAAAGAAATAGGAAATCTTCAGTCTTCTCTCATATCGTCTTCTCTTCATCTATCTCCCCACCCCTGTGACTCAAAAAAGGAATAAAAGGCTTTTCATCTCCCTTGACTTACTTTCCCATGGAGCAGACATTTAATTGGAAGGAAAATTTATTTCTTTCTTCTGATCCTTTCTCATAAGCCTTCATATCTTCCTTAGCAGGGCACTCACCCCAGCTACAGGTGCAACTTTTTGAGGTCTTAAGGTCAAGTAGAAGCTGCTGGTGAATTACTGTCTCCTCAGATTTATCCTGCAGTCATCCATGGAGTGAAATGCTATGGTTAGCAGCATTTCCCAAATGGTGATAGGCTCAATGAAGCTGAAAGGTCAGTTTCTACACTGGTGTTGAGATACCTGAAGGACTTGAAGAGTAATATGATACAACTAAGTTAGCAGATCACTGACAATTTTTATCAGCATTAAAGAAATCTATCTCAGGCAGCTGTCTAGTTATATTTTTACAAACCCTTAGTTTATTACATAGAAATATATGTTTTTATTTCAGTGTAGATCATTAGCCTGTAGAATGACAAATTATCTGGCCAGATGAATCTATCCCCTTTCTGGAAAGAGAGAATGCGTTGTGTCCCAATCAGGGGGCCTTGGGTCAATAAGGAGTCATTCCCTCTTACCTGAGGCCAGGGAATCCATTAGTTTTACTCTGTGGCACTTGAAAAATCTTTTTTATTTATTTATTTATTTTAATTGGAGACTAATTACGTTACAATATTGTTGTGGTTCTGCCATCAGTTCAGTTCAGTTCAGTCGCTCAGTCGTGTCCGACTCTCCGCGACCCCATGAATCACAGCACGCCAGGCCTCTCTATCCATCACCAACTCCCTGAGTTCACTCAAACTCATGTCCACAGAGTCGGTGATACCATCCAGCCATCTCATTCTCGGTCGTCCCCTTCTCCTCCCGCCCCCAACCTTTCCCAGCATCAGAGTCTTTTCCAGTGAGTCAACTCGTCGCATGAGGTGGCCAAAGTATTGCACTTTCAGCTTTAGCATCAGTCCTTCCAATGAATACCCAGGATCGATCTCCCTTAGAATGGACTGGTTGGATCTCCTTGCGGTACAAGGGATTCTCAAGAGTCTTCTCCAACACCACAGTTCAAAAGCATCAATTCTTCGGTGATCAGCTTTCTTCTTACTTGCTTCCAAAGAGAATAGTATGAAGGGAAAGGAAATGTAAATTGACTTTGGAGAACACTTTGGTAAACACCCTTACCTTAAGATGATGAAAGTTATCATCATGAGTGACACGTCATGTTAACAACATAAATCCTTGACATGATGAAATGGGAAAAGTATTTCATCTCTGTGGTCTTTCTCCCCAAGCTCATAACCTCAGTCTAACAATGAGAGAAACATCAGGCAAACCTTAGTGGAGGGACCCTACGAAATACCTGACTGCTGCTTTAGCATCAGTCCTTCCAATGAACACCCAGGATCGATCTCCCTTAGAATGGACTGGTTGGATCTCCTTGAGGTACAAGGGACTCTCAAGAGTCTTCTCCAACACCACAGTTCAAACATTGACAAAAATCAGCCATGGGTGTACATGTGTTCCTACCATCCTGAATCCCCCTCACACCTCCCTCCCCATCCCATCTCTCAGGGTCATCCCAGTTCACCAGCCCTGAGCACCCTGTCTCATGCATCAGACCTGGACTGGCGATCTGTTTCACATATGATAATATACATGTTTCAATGCTATTCTCTCATATCATCCCACCCTCACTTAAATGATTGAAACTATCATTCTGATCATTGATATACATTAGAAATTCCCAGAAAACTGTGGGATGTGGATTGCCTACAAGATGTGTTGATAATGTCAATATAATATAAAAGCACATGAGTTTGAGGAACATGTGGTTTTTCTTATTTGGAGTGGAGAAGAGCCAAACAGTTCTATAACAGATGATAGCTGATAGACATATATTCATAGACAGACAGACACACACACACACACAGAAATTTTACGTCTTTAGCCTCTTAGACTTTGGAAGACTGAAACAGCCCAACAGGTACCTCACAAAGGATCTTAGCCTCAAGAAGTTTTTTTTGTTTGTTTTTTGGGTTTTTTTGGTATTTGTCATATATTTACTTTTATCAACAAAATTCATTCTTGGCTTGAATTGCTGCTGAGGCATCAAAGGCATACTATCAGATTGACTACTTACTAGTTGCAGTATGTTGCCGTGGTCCAAATCTGTTATTCCATGGCTGGAGCAGCAGGCTGACTTCATCTCCATATGAAGATGTTGAGTCTTCCCAGCCCTACCTTGAAGTGTATTGAATCTGCTTGTACAACTGACTATTCATTCTAAGTTACTATTTTTCCCTATCTACCTTGTTTTTTTCACAGAGCTACAGGCAACCAGCTGCTTTCATCGTCACACAATACCCTCTGCCAAACACTGTGAAAGATTTCTGGAGATTAGTGTATGATTATGGCTGTACCTCCATTGTGATGTTAAATGAAGTCGACTTGTCCCAGGTTAATTGTTATGGGTTTCTTTTGTATACTTACACATGACTTAATAAAGTAGTAATAAAATGTTAACATCTGCTTTATGCTATCCTAATTAGAAAAAAAATAAGGCTCATTTTCTTTTTCTTTCAAAAATATTCACTTCTAGGGCTGCCCTCAGTACTGGCCAGAAGAAGGGACGCTACGATATGGTCCTATCCAAGTGGAATGTATGTCTTGTTCAATGGATTGTGATGTAATAAACCGGATTTTTAGGATATGCAATCTAACAAGAGTAAGTCATTAATGCTTTTAACTGAATTTATCCCGAACAGGTGATTACAAACATAATGTGCTACATTTCCATTCAGACAAAAGAGAGAGTAAAATTAATAGAAATTATATAATCAATCCCAAAGCTAATCATCTTATGGCTTAGCACTGCAATAAAAATGCATTCTAAAAACAGGAAATCAGAAAAGCTTGAAGCTAGGTTTCTGGGTCAGTTAGTAGCCTGTTGTATTCTATGCGGAAATCAAAATGCAGATTCCCTGGTTCAATTGAGTTTGATTGTCTGGGCCTGGCCTCTGAGTATATGTAGATTTATCTCAATGTTAACTTCAAGTCTTATTAGCATTGATATCCAGCCCAGAAGAGGCATGCAATTGAAAAATAGGAATATAATATTGATGACAGGAGAAAGTGATATGTTGGATCAGCCATTATAGAAGGGGTCTGTGTCACTATTTCAGTTCTGCTTAAATCACATATGTCCCTGACTCTCCTCCTACAACTCATCTACAATTTCATCTCTCTGAGTGGCTCAGCCTCTGGCTCTGCCCACATGTGTAGCTCGATGCAGTGCTGCTAGCCCTTGCCTTTTCCACAAAGTAGCAACTGTCCTTCACAAACCTTTCTTTCCTTGACATTTCCTGTGTTTTGCCATCAGTGACAAACTGTCTGGAGTCTCTCCTTCAGAAAGCCAAAAAGTACTAATAAAATCTGTTTAGATTATGTAACCACATAGCAAGGAGAATTTGAAAAGAAATCAGTACTACCTCCCATGGAATTATGGAATTATCTCTCTTTTTAAAGAGAAAGATTACTCTTTCCTAGAGCAGCAGTTCTATGTACGTTTATTATTTTAAGTGTGTAATTAAAATTGTGTTACAGTGTTCCTCACATCAAAATGACTATATGTGTTTCTGATTAATGTCTATATGTGTATAAGTAGAGAATGAAATCACATCCAGTTCTATTGTTCATTTCAGTGAGAGAAGAAGAGGATAACTTCAATCATGTCTACTCATGCATATCTTAGATGTTAATTTAAAGAATCTCATTATGTCTGCACATCTGTTGCATTATGGTCCTACTAATATTTTAGCTGAGAAACTGTAGCTGCTAAACTAAGAAAGTAGAACCTATCTGCTAATTGAACTGTTTATAGGAAAAATATTGTAGGAACAGGAACTGAAATTTGTTTTACTTTTTTTTTTTTTGGTCAGCGTATTTATTTTCATCTATATTTGGTATTCAAGCACTTATTAGTGTGTGATTTTTCTTTCTTTTCCTATTATCATTATTTAATATCATTCACCTCACCAAATATTTAGTATATGCCAACTACAGGTTGGGTGCTAAACTCGGTAGTTCCTTGTCCCATCAAAGGATGTATGAACCTTGCCATGTGGAGCTTCAGGTCTGATGCCTTATGATATGGCTCACTTGCACATACAAATTCTTCCTTGTATTTTCGCTTGACAGTTTAATGTATTGATTCATTTATTCAACAATGCTATTACTTGGAAAGTATTTTTGCTAGGTTCTAGTGATAAAGAGATTTTAAGGGAAAAAGAGATTGTCTTGCCCTTAAAGAATTTATATTTTATCAGGGAAGATAAACATTAAACAACTTGTACAATCATTTATCTACAAATAAACGAAATTTTATAGAGAAAAAGTACAAAATACAGAGGCTTTGGGTGATCTGACAAAGCTGGATAATCAGAGAAGACTTCTTTGAAGCCATGATATTTAAGACAAAATTTGAAAAATTAGTAGGAGCTATTTCGGCACGGGATAGCCAGCTACCTTGGTTTACACAGGACAGAAAGGTTTCCTAGAATACATAAATTTAAGCACAAAGACCAGAAAAGTCCAAGGCAAACCCAAGACAAGTTGATCACTCTGTTTGGGACTGAGAACGGCAAAGGGTTCGGTATATGCAAAGTTCCCAAGATAAGAAATGACTTGGTGAATAGATTAAGAGAAGGCAAATGTGTCTAGACCTTGACTAGGTTATTAGAATAAAGGGAAATTGGAGGAAGAAGTGGAGCCTTATCATACAGGTATTTTTAAACCATGGCAGCAGTTTGGGTTTTATGCTAAAATCATTTGGAAGATATTAAATCAAGAAGTGACATGATCATATTTGCATTTAAATCATGATGTCTACAATAAGAATGGTTTGAAAGGATATCAAAGTTTGTTCAGGGAGATCAACTAGGAAGTAATTATTATGATTTGTGATTTGAGAATACAATGGTATCAGTGACAATAAAGAAATGATGAATTTGAAAGTTATTTAAGTATAATCATAGTAACTGATTATTGGATATGGAGTGTCAGGGAGAATTTTATATGAAGATAATTCTCATGTAATTTAGAATCTTCCTGTCCTGGGATGTACATATTTTGGACTTGCATTAGCCAGATTCAGTCTAATGTGTCATTTATGTCATAGTGTAAATTGGTATGAAACTTTTTTGCACTCTCAGTCTCTAAGTCATGTCTGACTCTGTGTGACCTCATAGACTGTAGTCTGCCAGACTGGAGTGAATTGCCATTTCCTCCTCCAGGGATCTTCCTAACCCAGGGATCAAACCAGCATCTCCTGCATTGGAAGGCAGATTCTTTATGACTGACCCACCTGGGAAGCCATGAACCCTTTACTTTCTAATAAAAATTCTAGCCCTAACTTATTTACATAGAAATATTTTTTCCCTCAACAGCCGCAAGAAGGTTATCTGATGGTGCAGCAGTTTCAGTATCTAGGCTGGGCTTCTCATCGAGAAGTGCCTGGCTCCAAACGGTCATTTTTGAAGCTGATACTGCAGGTGGAAAAATGGCAGGAGGAATGTGAGGAAGGGGAGGGCCGGACGATCATCCACTGCCTGTGAGTATGGCGTCTTGGCTGGGCCATTCAGGGGGCCTTGGTGCTCATCCCATCATTAGCCTTGTTTTTTTCTCTGCTAAAGAGTAACTCCCATCTTACAGACCTCAACTAGATATTCTTCTAAAACAATCTTCCTCTTTCACAGTTTTATAATTCACTACTACAACTTTTGTATTTTTCAAACTGATTTATATAGTTATCATATAAACTCTTGAACACTACTCTGAATAACTTTTCTGATTTACACTATGTACAAATCTATAAAAATCTCAAGGTACCTTGCTTGCAGCAATCTTTACCTATAGCATGTCCCTCCCCTAAGCATAAGCTGTTGCGTTAATACCATCCTCAAGTATCTTCCTCTCTGCCCTCCACACAAACAGGCACATATGTGAAGCAAAATTAAAACACAAGGGGGAAAATTAAAAACATAATATTTTCTTTTCCAAAACATGTATGATTGTGTGACCGATGGACACCAAAAACTTCATCTAGAAAACACCTTTGTTTTCTTTGCTTTCAGAAATGGTGGTGGGCGAAGTGGCATGTTCTGTGCTATAGGCATTGTTGTTGAAATGGTGAAACGGCAAAATGTTGTTGACGTGTTCCATGCAGTCAAGACACTAAGGAACAGCAAGCCAAACATGGTGGAAGCCCCGGTGAGTCACAGTATTGGATGCTGAAGTTGGGGGGTAGAGGTTAATCAGTCATATACCTACTCGTTGGTCTGACTTCATACACATATACAGAATGAAATGTGTAAATGAGTCTTTGTGGGGACCTTCCTGCTCTAATTGATGAATTGCCAAGTAACTCCTTCTACACCCATAAGCTTAGTCACATATTGTATAAACTGCTAGTAATGAAAACTAATTTCATTTAACTTGGAAAATGTATAGGATTTTCTTTTTTATTTTGAGCAATAAATATTTGCTACAGTAAACTTTGATAAATGGTTCTGTAATAAGAAAAATCCTGTTATCTGGGTTTTATTCTTGGTATTTCTTAAAGCATATTGAGTTAACTGGTAAAACATTTTGAGGGATATACTTCTAGACTGTATCTAGCACTTTAGACACCCAGTGTTTTTAAAGGGCAAATGCAATTTATTTTAGTCATTATCTATAATTCTTCCTTTCTGGTCAAATTATAATTTTTTAAGCTATTGCCATTGATCGTTTTCACCTTTTACCAATTTTAGATTGTAGTCATGTGATATTACTTGAATTAGCCATGGCTCATAAAATCAGAACTCAGATTACAAAATAAGAGCAGGGAGGTGTTAATAAAAGGTTGGCTTGAAGCTCAACATTCAGAAAACAAAGATCAT
This sequence comes from Moschus berezovskii, assembly GCF_049115385.1. NCBI lineage: Eukaryota > Metazoa > Chordata > Mammalia > Artiodactyla > Moschidae > Moschus > Moschus berezovskii. Next base: position 73,102,281 of record NC_142469.1, on the reverse strand, counting down.
GGCATCTGGTCCCATCACTTCATGGGAAATAGATGGAAAAACAGTGGAAACAGTGTCAGACTTTGTTTTTTGGGGCTCCAAAATCACTGCAGATGCTGATTGCAGCCATGAAATTAAAAGACGCTTGCTCCTTGGGAAGAAAGTTATGACCAACCTAGATAGTATATTAAAAAGCAGAGACATTACTTTGCCGACCAAGGTCCGTCTAGTCAAGGCAATGGTTTTTCCCGTGGTCATGTATGGATGTGAGAGTTGGACTGTGAAGAAAGCTGATCGCCGAAGAATCGATGCTTTTGAACTGTGGTGTTGGAGAAGACTCTTGAGAGTCCCTTATACTGCAAGGAGATCCAACCAGTCCATTCTAAATGAGATCAATCCTGGATGTTCATTGGAGGGACTGATGCTAAAGCTGAAACTCCAATACTTTGGCCACCTCATGAGACGAGTTGACTCACTGGAAAAGACTCTGATGCTGGGAAAGGTTGGGGGCGGGAGGAGAAGGGGACGACAGAGAATGAGATGGCTGGATGGCATCACCAACTCTGTGGACATGAGTTTGAGTGTACTCCGGGAGTTGGTGATGGACAGGGAGGCCTGGCGTGCTGTGATTCATGGGGTCGCGGAGAGTCGGACACGACTGAGCGACTGAACTGAACTGAACTGAACTGAGGAACTCATCTATTTGAAGCTATATGCAGAGGAAGAAAGCAAGTTAAACTTTTAGCACGTTCAACGTCTAAAGCGATGTCTGTGGGTTACACATATGTGAATGGTGGGGATAGGTCAGAAGCAGCTGTGTAGTTTATGCTCATAGAGAAGCAAACCACAAAACCAAGACATCATTGTTGCTTGCCCTACATTTATCAAGATGATCAGATAGCTGAAATGAGCAATTCAATAAACCTTTAAAGTATTTTCACCACTTCCTGCTCATGGATTGTTCACAGAAGAGGTGTGTTGCATCCTGAGACAAAATCTGAAGAGGTACATTTATACGGTTTCACTTTTAAGAGCAGTCACAGACTTCTTCCTCTTCGACAAGTCTTCAAAGCCGCTCTCTTCCAGCTCATACCTTAGGTATTGCTGGTGTCCCAATAAGATGGTATTGGCTTTGACCGGCATGTTGGCAATGGAGATGGAAGAAGGCGGATAGATTTGAAGGATTTTTAGGTAAAACTCTGAGGTCTGTTTACAAAACGGGATGGTAAAGGTTAGGTCTTTAAACTCTCTGCCACCTGAATATTTTTTCATATAAGTCTGCCTCTGTCTCTCAGATCAAGTCTTCCTAAAATCATCAGTAAGATCACTTCTGGCCTCAGAATTCAAATTGTACTTCCAAATTTAACTGATTTCTCACTGTTCCTTAAAAAAAAAAAAAGGCTGTGATTAACCTCTGCCATTCTAGAACCTTCTTAAGAGTTACTATTTACCTTTACACTCATGTCCCATGAATCTTGTCTAAACACCCAGTCCTTTGATATCTTTTTAATCAAGTTTAATGATTAGTTCCTTGTGATGCTGAATTGAACTGACGAGTATGGTAAGAAGTATAGAATGTAAACCAAACTGCTAGAGACTGACTAAAGAGATGTAACTGTTCACAAGCACTTTTTGGTTCTTGAGGAGTACCTGCCACAGTGGTAGGCTAATTTAAATCACACCTACTTGAAGGGATGGAGCCAAAGCAAAAACAATACCCAGTTGTGGATGTGACTGGTAATAAAAGCAAGGTCCAATGCTGTAAACAGCAATATTGCATAGGAACCTGAAATGTTAGGTCCATGAATCAAGGCAAATTGGAAGTGGTCAAACAGGAGATGGCAAGAGTGAACGTCGACATTCTAGGAATCAGCAAACTAAAATGGACTGGAATGGGTGAATTTAATTAACTCAGATGAACATTATATCTACTACTGTGGGCAGGAATCCCTTAGAAGAAATGGAGTAGCCATCATGGTCAACAGGAGTCCAAAATGCAGTACTTAGATGCAATCTCAAAAATGACAGAATGATCTCTGTTAGTTTCCAAGATAAACCATTCAATATCACGGTAATCCAAGCCTATGCTCCAACCAGTAACACTAAAGAAGCTGAAGTTGAACGGTTCTATGAAGACCTACAAGACCTTTTAGAACTTAACACCCAAAAAAAGATGTCCTTATCATTATAGGGGACTGGAATGCAAAAGTAGAAAGTCAAGAAACACCTGGAGTAACAGGCAAATTTGGCCTTGGAGTACGGAATGAAGCAGGGCAAAGGCTAATAGAGTTTTGCCAAGAGAACGCACTGGTCATAGCAAACACCCTCTTCCAACAACACAAGAGAAGACTCTACAAATGGACATCACCAGATGGGCAACACCAAAATCAGATTGATTATATTCTTTGCAGCCAAAGATGGAGAAGCTCTATACAGTCAGCAAAACCAAGACCAGGAGCTGACTGTGGCTCAGATCGTGAACTCCTTATTGCCAAATTCAGACTTGAAGAAATTAGGGAAAACTACTAGACCATTCAGGTATGACCTAAATCAAATCCCTTATGTTTATACAGTGGAAGTGAGAAATAGATTTAAGGGACTAGATCTGGTAGAGTGCCTGATGAACTATGGATGGAGGTTCATGACATTGTACAGTAGACAGGGATCAAGACCATCCCCATGGAAAATAAATGCAAAAAACCAAATGGCTGTCTGAGGAGGCCTTACAAATAGCTGTGAAAAGAAGAGAAGTGAAAAGCAAAGGAAGAAAGGATATTCCCATTTGAATGCAGAATTCCAAAGAATAGCACGGAGAGATAAGAAAGCCTTCCTCAGTGATCAGTGCAAAGAAATAGAGGAAAACAACAGAATGGGAAAGACTAGAGAGCTCTAAAAGAAAATTAGAGATTCCAAGGGAACATTTCATGCTAAGATGGGCTCGATAAAGGACAAAAATGGTATGGATCTAACAGAAGCAGAGATATCAAGAAGAGGTGGCAAGAATACACAGAAGAACTGTACAAAAAAGATCATGACCCAGATAATCACGATGGAGTGATCACTCACCTAGAGCCAGACATCCTGGAATGTGAAGTCAAGTGGGCCTTAGAAACCATCACTACGAACAAAGCTAGTGGAGGTGATGGAATTCCAGTTGAATTATTTCAAATCCTGAAAGATGATGCTGTGAAAGGGCTGCACTCGATATGCCAGCAAATTTGGAAAACTCAGCAGTGGCCACAGGACTGGAAAAGGTCAGTCTTCATTCCAATCCCAAAGAAAGGGAATGCCAAAGAATGCTCAAACTACTGCACAGTTGCACTCATCTCACACGCTAGTAAAGTGATTCTTAAAATTCTCCAAGCCAGGCTTCAGCAATACTTGAACCGTGAACTTCCAGATGTTCAAGCTGGTTTTAGAAAAGGCAGGGAAACCAGAGATCAAATTGCCAACATCTGCTGGATCATCGAAAAGCAAGAGAGTTCCAGAAAAGCATCTATTTCTGCTTTATTGACTATGCCAAAGCCTTTGACTTTGTGGATCACAAGAAACTGTGGAAAATTCTGAAGGAGATGGGAATACCAGACCACCTGACCTGCGCCTTGAAAAACCTATATGCAGGTCAGGAAGCAACAGTTAGAACTGGACATGGAACAACAGACTGATTCCAAATAGAAAAAGGAGTACAGTCAAGGCTGTATATTTTCACCCTGCTTACTTAACTTATATGCAGAGTACATAATGAGAAATGCTATGCCGGAAGAAGCACAAGCTAGAATCAAGATTGCCTGGAGAAATATCAATAACCTCATATATGCAGGTGACACCACCCTTATGGCAGAAAGTGAAGAGGAACTCAAAAGCCTCTTGATGAAAGTGAAAGACGAGAGTGAAAAAGTTGGCTTGAAGCTCAACATTCAGAAAACTATGATCATGTCATCTGGTCCCATCACTTCATGGGAAATAAATGGGAAACAGTGGAAATAGTGTCAGACTTTATTTTGGGGGGCTCCAAAATCAGTGCAAATGGTGACTGCAGCCATGAATTAAAAGGCTCTTACTCCTTAGAAGGAAAGTTATGACCAACCTAGATAGCATGCCAGCAAAGGTCCATCTAGTCAAGGCTATGGTTTTTCCATATGTGAGAGTATGGATGTGAGAGTTGGACTGTGAAGAAAGCTGATCGCTGAAGAATTGATGCTTTTGAACTGTGGTGTTGGAGAAGACTCTTGAGAGTCCCTTGGACTGCAAGGAGGTCCAACCAGTCCGTTCTAAAGGAAATCAGTCCTGGGTGTTCATTAGAAGGACTGATGCTAAAGCTGAAACTCCAATACTTTGGCCACCGTAAGCGAAGAGTTGACTCATTGGAAAAGACCCTGATGCTGGGAGGGATTAGGGGCAGGAGGAGAAGGGGATGACAGAGGATGAGATGGTTGGGTGGCATCACTGACCTGATGGACATGAGTTTGAGTGAACTCCGGGAGTTGGTGATGGACAGGGAGGCCTGGCGTGCTGCGATTCATGGGGTCGCAAAGAGAAAGACACGACTGAGTGATTGAACTGAACTGAACTAAACTTGATAATTAGGGTAGGATTGACAGTAGGGTAGGATTGCTTTGCAAAATTTTTACTTCCCTCTTTTATTGATCAAGATACCCTAAAGTTCTGTTTTGAAATAGCATGAGTTTTAGATTGTTTCTACAGTCTGAATTTTACCCACTTGGACTGAATTGAGAAGATTTTACTACATGTTACAAGTCATAATTTGTAATGAAGTCTCTGAATTTTTCTTAATCCTTCATAATGGAGCAACATATAGATGGACTGAGAGGAAAAGCAGTTTTAACTCTAAAAAGTTTTATTGTCAGCCAAGTTATCTTAAATAAAGGCAGCAGAAATAATTTTTCTGATAAAAGTAAGCTCAGAAAAAGTGAGGAACCACTAACTATTTTTCAAACTTTTAATTAAATACTCTGATGGAACAAAAACTATGTCACAGATTAAGAATTTAGATATTCACATATGTAAGTCAAATCATTATGCTGTACATCTTAAACATAAAAAGTGCTGTATATCACTTACATCTCAATAAAACTGGAAGACGAATTTAAGAATTTAGAATTTTTCAATGGCAGTTTGAAATAACTGGCTTATTTATACCACTAAGGAAAATACATAAAGTGTGGAGAAAAATTATTTGCATGTTCACGATAGGATTACTTAAAATTAATAAAAAATAGATATCTTATAGTCAATTCATATATTAGACTTTTATGTGTATTAAAAGAGGTATTAAATAACATGAGAAAAAATACATAACAATGCTAAACAACAGAAAATAAAATATAAAATCATATCCTCAAATATAGGTATGCAATTATATTTATTCAAAAATACTATTTCAATCATGCGTAAAAATGGTCTGAAGCTAAGGTAGTATTTTTAAACAGTTATTTCTGATAATAGATTTATAAAAACTTTCTGATTCATAATCTTTTTCTATACTTGGAAATTTTTCTGTACTGATCAGGTATTACTGTTAAAATCAAATAAGCAATACTGACTTTTTTTAATTTGATACAGAATGTGAGGCAAAGACAGCATATATTTTTACATCAACTTCCTTTTTCTTAAACAGCATTCATTAGACTCAAATGTAAAAAAATATATGCCTTGATGTTAAACTTGTCTATGGAAAAAAAAAAGTTCATAATTCTTGAATAATCTAAATTGAATACCAAGTATTCATTTGACAACCACTGTTCCCATTCTTTGCCTTTTTCTTGACTTCACTCCACCTTTTTAACATCTTTCAGGAGCAGTACCGCTTCTGCTACGACGTGGCTTTGGAGTACCTGGAGTCATCTTAGTTGGGGGAGACTTCAGAGTGCATCCCAACAGAACCCATTCATCTGTTGAGCCAGCAGCTGTTGTACCTGTCACACCTGTGCAGAAAGATTTTAATGTGGGGGGGCGGGAGACTTTTACATTTGAGAGGTAAAAGTATTTTTCTTATGAAGTTGTGTATCTTAATAAAAAGGACTCAATTAGTTTCTATTACTGTATGAGATCATCAGCATTTCATGCCACATAAATTATATTTAATAAGCAGCAGATTCACATGAAAACTTATCAGTGTTTGTACAGTGAATAGGCAGCATTTTCTCTCCTGGTTTTGGTACAGCAGCCACCACGTGTTGCATGAATTAATACTTTCTTTGTGGCATTTTTCTCCCTTTTTCAGATAAAAGATGTTAAAACTTTCAAGGAAGAAGAAAGAAAAGCTGTGCAAATTCATAGGAAAGTTCATTTTTTATATGTTTCAAGTGTAGCAGATCTCTATATAAATATATAAATATATATAACTGGCTTATTTTCTTTTAATGTGCAATGATGGCTGGATCATTTAAAGTTCTTTCTAAAAAAAAACCATAAGCCAAAGACTCAAGTGTAAATATGTCTATATGGAGAAAGCACATTATATTTATTGGTTACTTACATTCCTTTTTTGATGGCTAAAATACTACCACTACACAATCTTTTTTTTTTTTTTTGAAGAAAGGTTTTTCTTTCACTAAAATCAATTGTAAACAATTTTTGTAGATTATTTTTTGTATGTTTAGTGTAAGTAGAGGATAAACTTTTTAATCCATAAATCAGGAAGCAATGTTCTTTAAAGTGATTCTCTTGTGTACATGCTTGTGAATTAAATTTATGTAAAACACCTTGGCAATTGGGTCTTTTAATGTAGGACCAAATTAAAACATTTTGCTGAAAATATATAATTTTTCATGATCTCCTTAGGTCAGTATGGTTTGGTAATCATTATGAGAACTGCACACATTCAAAGGCCTTGCTGATGACATGTGTAATGTTGAACATAACCTTTAAGCGTCATTTAAATTTTAAAGGGATTGGTCTTTTCAGCCTATGACCAAGCATTGGTCAAAAATCAAAACTGCAACATTTATGCTTCTACGGTCAAGTGTTAGCAAACTGTAAACTGTCAAGGTGATCCAGTGTTTCTTTTGATGTTTACATGCACAAGCTTTGAGTTCTGAGCAAAGTGTGAACGAATCAATGCCAGATTCCTATTTTGTGCATCATCATGGAATTCTCAAGTGAACCTTTCTAAATGTGATCTTGTACACATGCTCCGTGTAGCTGTAACTTCACATCATCAGCTTGCAGTTTGTTATTGACTAAAGCATTCCAGTATCCTCTTTTTAGATTGCCAGTTCATGACATGGTGCTTATGAAGATTTAATTAAAGTAAAAGTGAAATAAAACTTTTATAATTACAGCAGTTATTGTTTACACATCATTTTCTCCCCTTAATTTTCATGCCTTCACTCCCAAATAAATACCCTATTCTCAGTGACACAAGTAGACAACATGAAATCTATTAAAAATAAAACTGATATCCAGATACAAATTTCTTTCATTTTTACTCTTTAACTTGAATTTCCAAAATTCCAAATGAGTAGAGAGAAAAAAAGGCCAGGGAATTAACACCAACTTTTTTTTTTAAGTTGCTATGTTTATATGTCACTACCATTTTATGTAAATTTCCTTAGTTCTCCATATAACACAAATAGTAATTGTCATCCCAATTTTACCAGTGATAAAATTGAAGCTGAGAGGGTAAATGTTTTAATCTGAGTCTGAGGCTTCCCTAATGACTCAGTGGTAAGGAATCCACCTGCCAGTGCAGGAGACATGGGTTTGATCCCTGATCCAGTAAGATCCCACTTGTCACTTAGTAACTAAGCCTGTGTCCCACAGCTGTTGAGCCTGTACTCTAGAGCCCGGGAACCACAACTATGAGCCCATGTGCTGCAACTACAGAAGCCCATGCACCACAGAGCCTGTGCTCCAAAACAAGAGAAGCCACTGCAATGAGAAGCCCACACATCGCAACTAGAGAGTAGTCCCCACTCACCACAACCAGAGAAAAGCCCATGCAGCAATGAAGACCCAGCACAGCCAAAGAAAAATTCTGAGTCGGATAAATTACTCTCTTCCATTGAACACATTGCTTCCCCAATGGCATGGCAAGGAAAATTTGGCACTTCATTCTTACTGTTTCTCATTAATTGATTTTCTCATAAAGCATTATCATTATGGCTATCTTACTTCCATTTGCTGTGTACATTATTAAATCATTTGTGACTTTCATTAGTAAGAATTTAGATAAGGGAATTCATCTTTTCCTAGGGAGGCTAATTTTCATTTAAACACAGATGCGTTTAACAAAAAATCTACAACTCACCCAAGATTGGGTTTCCCAGTAATGTTCATGATGTTAATTGAAGGATTCTGCTTTGCTACATGACCCTGTTTTCCTTTCTAGTCACAGGATTAAACTCACACATAACCAAAGTCACCAGGAATATCACTGACCACAAAGCTCAGAGGTCTGTGGCCTCCAAAATTCAAAGAACAAAAGGAGTCCTTTTTGTCTCCAACAGGAAATGAAAATGTCATGCTTGCTCTGTATGGGCACCACCACAGAGGACAGTTCATCCAGAGACATTTGGATTGAGAGAGAAGGATAGGACACTAAATCTTTTTTTTAATACTCTTATTCAAAAATTCATACTTTATACCATTGTGGAGTTCCCTGTGGAGTCCCATACATGGCCATGTCCCACTCAGCTGTGTCTTTCTAGGCAGGAGATGTCTTGGTAGAATTCTTAAAAAGTGACCATGCTTTTCACAATTAAAGGCCTCCTATGTCCATGTCAGTTACTTCTTAAATGGCTGTCATGATGTGGAATTTTATAGATCTCCTTCCTATATATTATCACTAGGGAAATGTTGGAAGTGGCTGGGCAGAGACACAGCAACTGAGAATTCAATTTCTAACTAATCTTAAAAATAAGTTTTCACTTTCTTGTCTAAGCTGCCTAGCCTTTTTTCTAATATTTAGTCTTTAAAGAAAAAAAAGGATTTTGCATGAATGTCTTGCTGTTTTGCAAACAAATGGTCTCTAACAATGGGAGATACACAAAAAGGAAGGTATTTCTACCTGGACCAGGACAGAGAAGAGACATGTTTACCTCTCTACTGACGAGCTCATTTAATATTCACCTTGAGATCTCTTGGGTTCCAGGTCTTTATGTAATAAGCTTAGAAGTCAGACGTCAACAGTTGCTCCCTCTCAACTCTGCTCTGTTGCCAGAAAATGGTGTACATGAAGTTCTCAGGATCTAAAAACCTTACTCAGTTCAGTTCAGTTCAGTCGCTCAGTCGTGTCCGATTCTCTGCGACCCCATCAATCACAGCACGCCAGGCCTCCCTGTCCATCACCAACTCCCGGAGTTCACTCAAACTCATGTCCATCGAGTCAGTGATGCCATCCAGCCATCTCATTCTCTGTAGTCCCCTTCTCCTCCTGCCCCCAATCCCTCCCAGCATCAGAGTCTTTTCCAGTGAGTCAACTCTTTGCATGAGGTGGCCAAAGTATTGGAGTTTCAGCTTTAGCATCAGTCCTTCCAATGAACACCCAGGACTGATCTCCTTTAGAATGGAAACCTTACTGCTGCTGCTGCTGCTGCTAAGTCACTTCAGTCATGTCCGACTCTGTGTGACCCCATAGATGGAAGCTCACCAGGCTCCCCCGTCCCTGGGGTTCTCCAGGCAAGAACACTGGAGTGGGTTGCCATTTCCTTCTCCAATGTGTGAAAGTGAAAAGTGAAAGTGAAGTCGCTCAGTCGTGTCCGACCCTTAGCGACCCCACGGACTGCAGCCTACCAGGCTCTTCCATCCATGGGATTTTCTAGGCAATAGTACTGGAGTGGCTTGCCATTGCCTTCTGGAAACCTTACTAGACACCTACAAATGTTAAAATGCAAGAAAGAAATATCCACAGCCCACCTGGAAATAGGACATAGTTTGTTAGCTTTGCAAGACAATTCTTGATATATGCCTAACTTTCATAGGGGAGTGACAATTATATACGTATATTTTATTTCTATGCACTCGAGTAAGCATTTTTTTATAACCAGAAATTAATATACTATCCCATACCTTGTGCAATATGTAGAATATTTACTCTATATTTCCACAGGCATACATGCCACAACCTTCCTAAATTAATTTCAGTGTTTTAGGAAACACCCCTATTTAATGCAAGGGTGATATGCTATTTTTATCAGCACTGTCAGAAGTGAAGATAGCTGACTGGGCCTCCCGTTACGATTTCTACTTACCTATTATTTCAGAAAGTCTTCCCACAGCTTAGGGAGGTTTGAAGTGGGAGAAATATTATCTTAATTTGTTCACAACTCTGCTCTATTCAAGCAGTCTGCAGAGTATTAGAATATTATCTCTGAAGCTAAAAAGGAAAGCTCTGTCTTGAAATCTGCTTTAAGTAAGCTATAAGCGGCTTCTAGAATATAAATTATCCAAAAATCAATGGAAATATGGTAGATATATAACACTTCTGAACTTCTAGCTTTTTCCAAAGTGAACTGAAGTGCTAACCTGGAAGATAACAAACACCATAGAGACCCTGTTGTTATCAAATTCTGAAAAAAAAGCAATGAAACGGATTTCTAAACTCTTGAAGCAACATAAAGTCACTACGGAATATCAGCAAGCTTTCTTTAATGTTAAGATCTGCTCAGGGAGGGAGTGGTAGGGAGATTTTATGACAGATACCATCTCTTTATCATGCACTTGCCAATTGGAGAAAGGCAGTTACAATACTTGAAATCGAACCCAGAAAATTGTGTGCAGATTTGTTCTGATGTTGTGTTCAACTTAGTCTTATATATTTTATCAGTCTTAGATAGGGGATATATAGCATTTAGGACAAAAATACAAACCCTCAGTATGGATGAACCTAAATCCTATTATACAGAGTGAAGTTGGTAAGAGAAATATATATTACATATATGTTATCAAGAAAAATAGTATGATGAACTGATTTGCAGGGCAAGAATAGAGACACAGACGTAGAGGATGGATTTGTGAACACAACAGCGGAAGGAGATGGTGGACCAATTGAGAGAGTAGCATTGACACATACATATTACCATGTGTAAAATAGCTTCCTTCCCTCCCCACCCCTCCAGGTCATCAATGAGTACCAGTCTGAACTCCCTGTGTTATACAGTGGCTTCCCATTAGCTATTTTACACATGGCAATGTGTATGTGTCAGCCTCATTGCTGGTTAGCTCAGTTGGTTAGACCATATGTAAAATAGATAGCTAATGGGAAGCTGCTGTATAACACATGAAGCTCAGACTGGTACTCTGTGATGACCTGGAGCGGGTGGGGAGGGAAGGGAGTGGGAGGGAGGGGATATACGGATACTTATGGCTGATTAACGTTGTACGACAAACAAAGACAACATTGTAAAGCAATTATCCTCCAGTTAAAGATAAATTTTTAAAAAGCAACATAAAAGTATACAAACCCTCAGTACTCAGATACAATCTAAGTAGATGCAGAATATAAAAAGCAAAAATATCTAAATTTAATCACCAATGAGTTATTTTCTTAAATAGATGTTAGAATACACAGATGAACAAAGGCCATGCACTCTCACTATGTTGCATGGTCTAAGAGACAAAATCAAACTGGGAAAGTAGAGAAAGCAAGATCGTTATGGCCCCCACTTGTTATTTCTTGAGAAAGAGGAGATGCCTGGAGAGCCAGCAGGGTACTGTGAGTGAGATAAATAGGCCAGGTATATCATTCCGGTTGTATTATTACAGTAGACATCTTTGGCATATGCATTTTTGTAGGGATTGTTTTCATCTCTACAAAAATATATCTGCCTCCATTTTTATTAAAACACATATTCCTTCTGTTCATTTTGCATTTCCTTCCTTTCAATTGAAAAATGGATAGTACATATTCTGCTATCTTCAGCTCTGCTACAAGAAACACAATAGCATGAAACTGATGAAAATTGTTGCTTGACATGGGGACCAGAGGGAACAATGTGAGGAGGCTGACTCCCACTTGGACTTGAAAGTGGACTTGGACAAATAATGCCCAAAGAGAATGGCATTCATCTCCCAGCATTTTGCTGCATAGGGATATGGGCCCTACAGTGTCTCATCTCAAGAGGGTGTGGAAATCTAAACCTTTATGTGGATGCTTAAAATTTTTGAATATTAGCAACCAATTCAAAAACACAAATATGCCTCTAGCTCAACTCTGTAAAAAGCAAAACTTGTCAGGAGGTTGCCTCTGGTTCTCTGTTGTGACCTCCACTGTGGAATAGCTATCGTTTTACTCTGAATTTTTTAAAATGTGTATTAAAGAAACATGAGTTTTAGTTGTCTTTAAGTAGCTATCAGAGCTATTTTTCATATTTGTTATTGGTTTCTATTTACCTTATTTTCTCACATATTTTTCTGTTTTAAAAATATCTGTAGTTGAGTCTTGACTCTAAAAATGAAAAAAAAAGAATGTCAGTGTCTCTGGTCCCTTCTACCTGGACTAAATTCAGAAGAGCATATTTCAAAGAGTAATTCACACATTTCACCTAACAAGCAGCCCCAAAATGATGACTAGAAGATAATTCTTCTGGAAATAATAATATTGAAAACTCAAAAGGGGAGCCCTTGTCCTGTGAGCCGTGGGATGGCCTGACCTTAGTCACAAGTGCAGTAAACCATCTGTGGAAACACCACCCTCCAGATTGTGATGGTACACGCTGACTTCCATGGCAGGTGCAAAACAGTATGGGCTCCTGCCAGCCCACAGTGGGGACCTGAACTCCAGTTCCATAAATCTAATTATCTGAAGCACAGTCAACAGACTGGAATTGATTTCTCTTCACCTTCATGCAATATTCTTGGCATGATAAAGTAAGTATTTGTTAATCACTTGCTTTCCAGTGTTAAATTCTGTATTGCCAGAGTGTTCAATTATGGTCACTGAATAACTTCAGATAAGAAATGATATCATGGAAGTTCGAAAGGTATTACAGATGATCAAATCCAAAGCCCTTATTGCTGAATTTAAGAAATTAAAGCCTACAGGAGTCATGTGTATTAGTAAAGGATAAGATGAAAAATATTTCAAGTTTGCCCACTATTGGTCTTCATTCAGTTCAGTTCAGTCGCTCAGTCATGTCCGACTCTTTGCGACCCCATGAATCACAGCACGCCAGGCCTCCCTGTCCATCACCAACTCCCGGAGTTCACTCAAACTCATGTCCATAGAGTCGGTGATGCCATCCAGCCATCTCATTCTCTGTCGTCCCTTCTCCTCCCGCCCCCAATCCTTCCCAGCATCAGAGTCTTTTCCAGTGAGTCAACTTGTCACATGAGGTGGCCAAAGTATTGGAGTTTCAGCTTTGTTAATAGACCTCCCTTAAAGAATGATTAAAGGAAATTCTTCAAAAAAAAAAAATAATATAAAAGGAAATTCCAAACATCAAGAAGGTAGAAAGGACAATGCAAGAGCAGAGTTATGGGTATATACAATAGAATATCCCTTTCCTCATGTATATGTTTTATAAATTATATTTGATGACTGAAACAAAAATTACAATGCCATCTGACATTCAAGAAAATAATATTTTAAAGTGGGAAAGAAAAAGGAATATAATTAAAAATAAGATTTCCATACTTTACTGAAAGTGGTAAAATAATGATACCATTAGTTTATAATAAGTCACATACTGTTACGCCCAGAGAAACCACTGGGAAAACTACACCAAGAGATACACTCAAAAACACTATAAACGAATGAAGATGCAATCTTAAAACCTGTTTAAACAACACAAGGAATTAAGAAAAGAAAAACTGGGTTAAGAACCAGTGAAAATAAGATTTAAGTGCTAACATACCAAACTTGACAAAGAAAATACAAAAATGTAAAACTGCAGAAAATATATCTCATGAATTTTGCATAAAAGTATTCAATAAAATATTAGCAAACTGAATCCAACATAGTATAAAGAAATTATGTACATAACTAAGTGGGATGATTTCCATGTATGTAAAGCTGGTTCAACATTTGAAAATCAATCAATGTTATATACCATGTATCAACAAACTAAAGAAAAACAAAAGCATATGATTATACTGAGAAAAAGCATTTAATAAAATCCACCACTTATTCATGATTAAAATCTCTCTAGTGGAGAACTTCCCCAACTTGATAAAATTCTCTAAACTTGATCTAAAAAAAAACTGTGGTTAACTTCATACTAAATGGTCTAAGACTGAATGCTTTCTCCCTCATCTGAGGGACAAGCAAATATGTCCTCTCTCACTACTTTATTCAACATGTACTGGAATTTCTAGCTTGTAATAAAGCAAGAAAAAGAAATAAAAGTCATACAAATTTGAAGTATAAAACTTTTCCTGTTTGCAGATGGCATGATTATCTATGTAGAAAATCCCAAAGAACCTATAAAAAGTCCTAACAAAAGTAAATGAATTAAATAAGTTCACATGATAAAAATCAACACAAAAATGTTGATTGCTCTCCTATATGTTAAAAGTAAATGTGATGAACTGAAAAACACAGTGTCATTTAAAACTAACAAAATGAAGTAGTTAGATATATACTCATCCAAACATGTACAGGATTTACCTGCTGAAAATTACAAAATTCTGATAAAAGGAATCAAAGTATACCTAGACAAATGGAAATACATATAGGTTTAGGGATTAGAAGATTCAAGATAGTAAAAACGCCAGTTCTTTCCAACTGATCTATAGGTTCTGTGTAATTTCTATAAAAATTAAAATAATAATTGTTTTAGGTATAGACAAGCTTATTGTAAAATTCATATCGAAAGACATAGGCCCTAACTAAAATAATTTTAACTAAGAATAAAAAAAGGGGACTCACTCGATCCGGTATTGAGGCTTCCATGCTGCTGCTACTGCTGCTAAGTCACTTCAGTCATGTCCGACTCTGTGTGACCCCGTAGACGGAAGCCTACCAGGCTCCCCCATCCCTGGGATTTTCCAGGCAAGAACACTGGAGTGGGTTGCCATTTCCTTCTCCAATGTGTGAAAGTGAAAAGTGAAAGTGAAGTCACTCAGTCGTGTCCGTCCCTTTGCAACCCCATGGACTACAGCCTACCAGGCTCCTCCATCCATGGGATTTTCTAGGCAAGAGTACTGGAGTGGCTTGCCATTGCCTTCTCCAGAGGCTTCCATATTACTATATTAATCAGAAGAGTGCAGTATTACTTTTAGAAAAAAACAGAAAGATTTCTGGATTTAGGTGTAAACAGTAATTTTAGATTTAGCCTCCAAAGCATGATCCCCTAAAACTAAAAATTGCTAATCTTGACCTCATCACAATTAAAATCTTTTGCTCTGTGAAAACCCAAGTGAAAAGGACGAAAGACAAGATTAGAAGAAAATATTTACAAATTATATATCCAATAAAAAGACCAGCATCTAGAATACATAAAGAACTCTCAAAACTCAACAGCAAAAAAAAAAAAAATTAGAAAATGTGCCTAAGACACAGACATCTCACTGAAGAGGATATGACAAGCAAATTGAAAAAATGTTCAGCACTGGTATCCGTTAGGGAAATGAGTATGATAATGAGCACTACTACACATGCATCTGAATGGCTAAGATAAAAAAACAACAACAAACATCAAATGCTGGTGAGGATTCAGAGAAACTGGACCAGCATACATTGCTGGCAGAATGGCAGGGCCATTCTATGAGAGTCTGACAGATTCTTATAAAACTTAACATGCTATAACATACAACCCAGAAATTGTTTTCTAGGCATTTATCCCTCCCCAAGTGAAAACTTAATGTTCACACAAAAATCTGCACACGAATATTCATAGCAACTTTACTGGAAAAAAACCCCAAACTGGAAAGAACCTAAGGTCCTGCACCAGGTAAATGGTTAAACAAACTGTGGTCCATCCATACTATGGAACACAACTCAGCAATTTAAAAAATAACTATTGATTTAAGCAATGACTTTATAGAATCTCCAGGGAATTATGCTAAGTGAAAAAAGTCAATCCTAATAAGGCATATGCTATTTGACCCTTTATATAACTTAATGACAGAATTTTAGCAATGGAGAATAGTTAGTTGTTGCCAGGGATTAGGAACACGGGTTGGTGGGTGAATGAGAGGTGAGTGTAGCTATAAAAGAGAAACATAAAGGATCCTTGTGGTGATGGAACCATTGAGTATCTTGTCTGTAGTGGTATATGCATGAACCTACACATGTGACAAAACTACAAAGAGTTAAATACACACACACACAAATGAGTAAATGCAAAACCGGGTAAGTCTGAATAAGATTAGTGAATTGTATCACTGGATGCCGTATTGTACTTTAGTTCTGAAAAGACTTTCAGTTCAGTTCAGTTCAGTTCAGTCGCTCAGTCGTGTCCGACTCTGCGACCCCATGAATCACAGCACAGGCCTCCCTGTCCATCACCAACTCCCAGAGTTCACTCAAACTCATGTCCACAGAGTCGGTGATGTCATCGAGCCATCTCATTCTCTGTCGTCCCCTTCTCCTCCCGCCCCCAACGTTTCCCAGCATCAGAGTCTTTTCCAGTGAGTCAGCTCGTTGCATGAGGTGGCCAAACTTCCCTAAAAGATGAGATTCAACAAGAGAGATTATTCTTCTGACCAAAGATATGCCACAGCACACACATCACCTACCAGTGACCCAACCTACAATAATAAAATGTTTTAACCTCTTCTCAGAAGAGTGGCAAATAATGCAAAGCCATCTCCCCATTTATTAAATCTAGCAGAAAATATTAGGTAGTCACTAACTCCTGAGTCCATAATCTCTTCTTCGAATGTAAAAAGTACCCATGTCTACTCCATTTCTTTTCTTATTGTTGCATTGGTGATAGAATGAAAAAGAAAGAGAATACAAAACCTGATTAAAATCTGGAATCCTGCCCAAAAGAGTGAAATTAGATAGAAACGACATAATATAGAAAGCAAATAAACAGTAAAAACAAATGCCTATTGATATGTGATCTGTAGAGGATTACAATGGATGATTTTTCAACAAATTTAGCTAAAGCTGCAGATAAGAGAGAATTCTTTCAGTCCATGGCCCCAAAATAGGAAGAAGCTGAATGTGTACAAAAAGGGAAAGTGGCCAGTGAGATTGGCCCCCCCTGGGCAAAGCAGTACAATGTGAAATTAGCAAGAGTTGTCCACGGCATGTGGGTTTAGTACACCAGAGCCAAGAGTTTGAATATGTTATTCATTTTGGTCCTTCATTCTCTCCACCCTCACAATGTAAAATTCAGGCCTTAACACATTGTGTCATACATGGTAGATTTCAATAAATGTTTATTAGATGTAATTCAAGCCAGACCTAGAATCTAAGCCTCTTTTTTCTTCTGTTTTCCTCACAACACCATACAGTGTTTTTGATTAAAACAAAAAACAAAAAGCAGAAAAATAAATGAAACCCACAGACATCTGCTTCTGGGAATCTTCCAGGATTTTCCTTTGAGTACATTGGTAGTTCTTTCCCCTAAGTACTTTGGCAATTCATTTATAGTATTCATGAATTCAATGAGCTGTTAGTGAGTCATTTGACTCTGGAGCATGAGAAACAACAAATAAATCTGGGTCTAAGGAGATTATGGCAATTCATCCAGTTCACTATCACTGATGAAATATAAGCAAAATCTTCCTCCGTTTTAGTCCAAACACAAAAATGACAGTAACATATAAACCTAAAAACATACAGCCTGCTATAAAAACTGGAAATTAAAATCTCAGCAATCAGAAGTGTGGAGGCTTTCCTCAAAAGCTTATGGAACCTTGCAGCAGTGAGAGGGGCCAAACTGTGTAACCTCAGGTGTCAGGGAATATGGGCTGGCCCTAAACCAAAGTCACAGGACTGACTGTGGGTTCTTGGACACCACTGTGTCTACATCGTATCAGGACCCCACTGGAGCCTAAATCGTATGAGGGCAGGAGAAAAAAAGACTGCCCTTGATTGAAAGATGTCATCACCACTTGTACCTATTGGGAACTCAGAGTCTAGAAGCATAGTACTTGTAAGAATCCTGAGATGGTACTAGATTCTTAGGGCTTTTGTAATAAATTACTACAAACCAGGTAGCTTAAAATAACAGAAATGTATTGTTTTAGTTGGAAGCTAGCAGTCTGAAATCTAGGCGTAGGCCCGGTCACATGCTCTTTGACATCTACAATCTATGGGGAGAGTTCTTAGAGTATTCTAGCTTCTGGTGGGTTACCAGCAATCCTTAACTTTCTTTGTCTTCCAATTCCATGACTTTATAATCTCTATGTTCATCTTCACATGGTGTTTCTCCTGTGTCTCTTCTCCTCTTATGATACGAGTCCTGTTGGATTAAGGGCCCACCCTATACGGTATGGCCTCATTCGAATGTCTCTAATTGCATCTGCACTGACCCTATTTCCTAACAAGTTCATATTTTGAGGTACTGGAGGGTAGGATTTCAACATGTCTTTTGGAGGACACAGTTCAAGCCACAGCACACAGCATTAGACAAGACATTCAGCCAGACTCTGCAAGTGTGAGGAGAGAATGAAGATATTTTCAGAAACAGTCATCCCCTAACAGTGATATATACAGAACTGCATCCCCCATGGTTACTGTTTGAGTATCCCGTTTCTCCACATTTATGCATCCATAAAATATGGTTTCATTGGATTTTAAATGTTATAAAAATGTTACAGTGTGGGTATCCTGCTGCTGCTTCCTGTTTTTCACTTGTTATATTTTTGAATTTAGTTACTCTGGAAAGCATGTCCAGTTTTTAAAATTTTGTATGGTATTTCATTCGTTGTGAAGATCTTTTTTTTTTGTACAATTCTTCTGTGTATTCTTGCCACCTCTTCTTAATATCTTCTGTTTCTGTTAGGTCCATACCATTTCTGTCCTTTATCGAACCCATCTTTGCATGAAATGTTCCCTTGATATCTTTAATTTTCTTGAAAAGATCTCTTATTTTTCCTATTCTGTTGTTTTCCTCTATTTCTTTGCATTGATCACTGAGGAAGGCTTTCTTATCTCTCCTAGCTATTCTTTGGAACTCTGCATTCAGATGCTTATATCTTTCTTTTTCTCCTTTGCTTTTCACTTCTCTTCTTTTCACAGCTAGTTGTAAGGCTTCCTCAGACAGGCATGTTGCTTTTTTGCATTTCTTTTCCATGGGGATGGTCTTGGTCCCTGTCTCCTGTACAATGTCACAAACCTCCGTCCAGAGTTCATCAGGCACTCTATCTATCAGATCTTGTCCCTGAAATCTATTTCTTACTTCCACTGTATAATCATAAGGAATTTGATTTAGGTCATATCTGAATGATCTAGTAGTTTTCCCTACTTTCTTCAATTTCAGTCTGAATTTGGCAATAAGGAGTTCATGATCTAAACCACAGTCAGCTCCTGGTCTTGTTTTTGCTGACTGTATAGAGCTTCTCCATCTTTGGCTGCAAAGAATATAATCAATCTGATTTCGGTGTTGACCATCTGTTGATGTCCATGTGTAGAGTCTTCTCTTGTGTTGTTGGAAGAGGGTGTTTGCTATGACCAGTGCGTTCTCTTGGCAAAACTCTATTAGCCTTTGTCCTGCTTCATTTCATGCTCCAAGGCCAAATTTGCCTGTTACTCCAGGTGTTTCTTTACTTCCTACTTTTGCATTCCAGTCCCCTATAATGAAAAGGACATCTTTTCTGGTTGTTAGTTCTAAAAGGTCCTGTAGATCTTCATAGAATCGGTCAACTTCAGCTTCTTCAGCATTACTGGTTGGGGCATAGACTTGGGTTATTGTAATATTGAATGGTTTGCCTTGGAAACAAACAGAAATCATTCTGTCATTTTTAAGATTGCATCCAAGTACTGCATTTTGGACTCTTTTATTGACCATGATGGCTACTCCATTTCTTCTAAGGGATTCCTGCCCACAGTAGTAGATACAATGGTCATCTGAGTTAAATTCACCCATTCCAGTCCATTTTAGTTCACTGATTCCTAGAATGTTGACATTCACTCTTGTCATCTCCTGTTGACCACTTCCAATTTCCCTTGATTCATGGACCTAACATTCCAGGTTCCTATGCAATATTGCTCTTTACAGCATCAGACCTTACTTCTATCACCAGTCACATCCACAACTGGGTATTTGTTTCGCTTTGGCTCCATCCCTTCATTCTTTCTGGAGTTATTTCTCCACTGATCTCCAGTAGCATACTGGGCACCTACCGACCTGGGGAATTCCTCATTCAGTATCCTATCATTTTGCCTTTTGATACTGTTCATGGGGTTCTCAATGCAAGCATACTGAAGTGGTTTGCCATTCCCTTCTCCAGTGAACCACATTCTGTGAGACCTTTCCACCATGACCCGTCTGTCTTGGGTGGCCCCACACGGCATGGCTTAGTTTCATTGAATTAGACAGGGCTGTGGTCCATATGATCAGATCAACTAGTTTCCTGTGATTATGATTTCAGTGTGTCTGCCCTCTAATGCCCCCTTCCAATACCTACCATCTTATTTGGGTTTCTCTTACCTTGGTCGTGGAATATCTCTTCACAGCTGCTCCAGCAAAGTGCAGCCGCTGCACTTTACCTTGGACAAGGGGTATCTCCTCAAGGCCGCCCTCCTGACCTTGAACGTGGAGTAGCTCCTCTCGGCCCTCCTGTGCCCGTGCAGCCACTGCCTCTTGGACATGGGGTAGCTCCTCTCGGCCACGCTTCTGCGCGTGGTCGGTTGCGCCCAGCCGGCGAGTCTCGCGTCTGCTCCACCAGAGCCGGAGTCTCTTGCGTCAAGTGGGCCTTAGAGAGCATCACTACGAACAAAGCTAGTGGAGGTGATGGAATTCCAATTGAGCTATTTCAAATCCTGAAAGATGATGCTGTGAAAGGGCTGCACTCAATATGCCAGCAAATTAGGAAAACTCAGCACTGGCCACAGGACTGGAAAAGATCAGTCTTCATTCCAATCCCAAAGAAAGGGAATGCTAAAGAATGCTCAAACTACCACACAGTTGCACTCATCTCACACGCTAGTAAAGTCATGCTCAAAATTCTCCAAGCCAGGCTTCAGCAATATGTGAACCGTGAACTTCCAGATGTTCAAGCAGGTTTTAGAAAAGGCAGAGGCACCAGAGATCAAATTGCCAACATCCGCTGGATCATGGAGAAAGCAAGAGAGTTCCAGAAAAACATCTGTTTCTACTTCATTGACTATGCCAAAGCCTTTGACTGTGTGGATCACAATAAACTGTGGAACATTCTGAAAGAGATGGGAATACCAGACCACCTGACCTGCCTCTTGAAAAACCTATATGCAGGTGAGGAAGCAACAGTTAGAACTGTCCATGGAACAACAGACTGGTTCCAAACAGGAAAAGGAGTACGTCAAGGTTGTATATTGTCACCTTGCTTATTTAATTTATATGCAGAGTACATTATGAGGAACGCTGAGTGGAAGAAGCACAAGCTGTAATCAAGATTGCCAGGAGAAATATCAGTAACCTCAGATATGCAGATGACACCACCCTTATGGCAGAAAGTGAAGAGGAATTCAAAGGCCTCTTGATGAAAGTGAAAGAGGAGAGTGAAAAGGTTGGCTTGAAGCTCAGAAAACGAAGATCATGGCATCTGGTCCCATCACTTCATGGGAAATAGATGGGGAAACAGTGGAAACAGTGTCAGACTTTATTTTTTTGGGCTCCAAAATCACTGCAGATGCTGATTGCAGCCATGAAATTAAAAGACGCTTACTCCTTGGAAGGAAAGTTATGACTAACCTAGTGATTCATGGGGTTGCGGAGAGTCGGACACGACTGAGCGACTGAAGTGAACTGAACTGAAGATAGCATATTAAAAAGCAGAGACATTACTTTGCCAACCAAGGTCCGTCTAGTCAAGGCTATGGTTTTCCCTGTGGTCATGTATGGATGTGAGAGTTGGACTGTGAAGAAAGCTGATCGCCGAAGAATTGATGCTTTTGAACTGTGGTGCTGGAGACGACTCTTGAGAGTCCCTTGGACTGCAAGGAGATCCAACCAGTCCATTCTAAAGGAAATCGTCCTGGGTGTTCATTGGAAGGACTGATGCTAAAGCTGAAACTCCAATACTTTGGCTACCTCATGCGAAGAGTTGACTCACTGGAAAATATTCTGATGCTGGGAGGGATTGGGGGTGGGAGGAGATGGGGACGACACCGAATGAGATGGCTGGATGGCATCACCCACTCGATGGACATGAGTTTGAGTGAACTCCGGGAGTTGGTGATGGACAGAGAGGCCTGGCGTGCTGTGATTCATGGGGTCGCAAAGAGTTGGACAGGACTGAGAGACTGAACTGAACTGATGGTATTTAATTATAGAGATATAGCTTACTTTATCAAAATTCTCTCTCATGGAGGACTGTATCATATCCCCTAGTCTCCTTTCAAGAGTGTGTAGTTTTCTCTACTGGTCTTTTAAAGGTCATCCCCTGCCCTTCTCTGCCTGGCTGTGTGTACTGGGAGGCTGACCCCTAGGGTTGCATCACTGGTATTCCCTGGCTGTCTGTCTTAACATTGGGTGTGGCCAAGGCCAGGCACCAATGGGAGGTCAGCTGGCAGGAAGACATGGTGGTGGTGGTGCTTTTCCCCTGCTGGTCCACATTTTTTATAGTGGCTGCACTCCTCACCAACATTTCAGCTCTGACTTTAGCTCCCCAAATTCCAGTAACACAGCTTCATCCTTTGGATCTCAGCTGACAATAACTGTCATCCCTTGCCACTTCCTGGGTGTTTAAGCAATCTTTATTGGTCCCTCAAACTTGCTAAATTTGTAAATAATATATTTTTCTAATCCCTCAATTTACTAGTTTGAGTACCATCATCTATTTCTTGTCAAAATCATGACTGACACACTGATTCCAGAAGTTGTCTTAACACCCAGTCCATCAAATTGGATTAAGGATTAGGTTATTTATACATCTGATGAGTGTATGGATGATCTCTTTGCCAATGGGTCCTTGGTAATCTGAGGCAAGTGATAGCTGGTATCTTTACTAAAACAAATCTGCTCTGGCAAGTGATATGCGCCTACTGTCCGAGCAAATGCTTTTCCTTTAGTTTTCATCAGCTAGTGTAACCTGCAACATCTCACCCTTGCCCAGCGCTTCAGCAGTGTACCTTTGCTGTCTTTTATCAAAGCTCTGTCTGATCTCTGTCATATTATAGTCTAGACTAGTGCAGTGATCCTTACCCATTGTCATTTGTGAACTGGTTTCTGGCCCCTGTTTCTTACTAGTCCCCAATGAATTAGGAAGCTTGTGCCAGAATGTGAACTATGGCACTAAGTACATTGTTCTGTTCAGCTGACAATGTTTTTTAGCAAGACCTTTTATATATTTTCATAAAGGAGCAGCACCTTGATTTATATTCTGGTGTAAGCTCTTTTCCTCATTGTTACAGACAGGGGTTTTGAATAACTAATATTCTGGTCTGGGTTGGGGGGGTGACCTTGGTTATCTTGACATGCAGTAGAATATCATGTTGGGGCACCAGGAATAAACTAACAAACAGATGCCTTAGGAAGACAGCACAGTTGAGGGAGGGCAGAACCCATGTAAAAGGCTCACAGACCTCTGATGTTACAAAGTTCCTAGTAGGACAATGGTACAAAAACACCAATACACTCCCTCTTAAATGAGAGACAGTTTGCTTCACTTTGCAGAGCCCACAGCAGAAGGAGCCTGAGGACTTAGTTTACCTAAGGCTTTGTATTTGGGTATACGGCTCTGATCCATCTGATCAGGTAACCCATAATGCTTCCTGTTTAAAGAGATATGTGGAGCAAGAGAAGATCTGCAGTAGGTCCAGGCTTCTGCAGAGGTGACCTGTCACTTAGACCTGTGACCCAACAGATTGACTGATACTTGAGAAAATATATGGAGGAACTGGATGAAGTATGTGCCAGCAATAGTAACATCATAAACCAGATTCCTGAGGTTTTGGAAAGAAGACTATTTCCTTTTCTGCCAACCACTATTTTCCAGTGGCAGATTTGCTTTGTATTTGCGACCAAGCTCTAACAGAAAAGGAACAGCCCAATATGGTATGAAATACCACATGATGCTAAGAATGGACTATAAGAATGTCTACCATCACCTGAGGGGTAACTCCTCTCAGCCACGCTTCTGGGCGCTTGGAGCCACCGGCGGCTGAGAGGAGCTACCACAGAACTGAGGACAGGGCGGTGGCCGAGAGGAGCAACCCCCAAGTCCAAGTGGCGGCAGCTGCGTGGGCCCAGGAGGGCCGAGAGGAACTACTCCACGTTCAAGGTCAAGAGGGGCGGCCATGAGGAGATACCCCTCGTCCAAGGTAAGAGAAACCCAAATAAGATGGTAGGTATTGCGAGAGGGCATCAGAGGGCAGACACACAGAATCATAATCACAGAAAACCAGTCAATCTGATCACATGGACAACAGCCTTGTCTAACTCAATGATACTAAGCCATGCCATGTGGGGCCACCCAAGATGGGCGGGTCATGGTGGAAAGGTCTGACAGAATGGGTCCACTGGAGAAGGGAATGGCAAACCACTTCAGTATACTTGCCTTGAGAACCCCATGAACAGTACCAAAGGCAAAATGATAGGATACTGAATGAGGAATTCCCCAGGTCGGTAGGTGCCCAGTATGCTACTGGAGATCAGTGGAGAAGTAACTCCAGAAAGAATGAAGTTGTGGATGTGACTGGTGATAGAAGCAAGGTCCTATGCTGTAAAGAGCAATATTGCATAGGAAGCTGGAATGTTAGGTCCATGAATCAAGGCAAGTTGGAAGTGGTCAAACAGGAGATGGCAAGAGTGAATGTCGACGTTCTAGGAATCAGCAAACTAAAATGGACTGGAATGGGTGAATTTAACTCAGATGACCATTGTATCTACTACTGTGGGAAGGAATCCCTTAGAATAAATGGAGTAGCCATCATGGTCAACAAAAGAGTCCGAAATGCAGTACTTGGATGCAATCTCAAAAATGACAGAATGATCTCTGTCTGTTTCCAAGGCAAACCATTCAATATTACAGTAATCCAAGCCTATGCCCCAAACAGTAACGCTGAAGAAGCCGAAGTTAAACGGTTCTATGAAGGCCTACAAGACCTTTTAGAACTAACGCCTCCAAAAGATGTCCTTTTCATTATAGGGGACTGGAATGCAAAAGTAGGAAGTCAAGAAACACCTGGAGTAACAGGCAAATTTGGCCTTGGAGCACAGAATAAAGCAGGGCAAAGGCTAATAGAGTTTTGCCAAGAGAACGCACTGGTCATAGCAAACAACTTCTTCCAACAACACAAGAGAAGACTCTACACATGGACATCAAGAGATGGTCAACACCGAAATGAGATTGATTGTATTCTTTTCAGCCAAAGATGGAGAAGCTCTATACATATAGCGAAAACAAGACCAGGAGCTGCCTGTGGCTCAGATCATGAACTCCTTATTGCCAAATTCAGACTTAAAGAAAGTAGGGAAAACCACTAGACCATTCAGATTTGACCTAAATCAAATCTCTTATGATTATACAGTGGAAGTGAGAAATAGATTTAAGGGACTAGAACTGATAAATAGAGTGCCTGATGAACTCTGGAAGGAGGTTGGTGACATTGTACAGGAGATAGGGACCAAGACCATCCCCATGGAAAAGAAATGCAAAAAAGCAAAATGGCTATCTGAGGAGGCCTTACAAATAGCTGTGAAAAGAAGAGAAGCCAAAAGCAAAGGAGAAAAGGAAAGCTATAAGTATCTGAATGCACAATTCCAGAGAATAGCAAGGAGAGATAAGACAGCCTTCCTCAGCGATCAATGCAAAGAAATAGAGGAAAACAACAGGATGGGAAAGACTAGAGAGCTCTAAAAGAAAATTAGAGATACCAAGGGAATATTTCATGCAAAGATGAGCTCAATAAAGGACAGAAATGGTGTGAACCTAACAGAAGCAGAAGATATTAAGAAGACATGGCAAGAATACACAGAAGAACTATACAAAAAAGATCTTCACGACCAAGATAATCACGATGGTGTGATCACTCAGCTAGAGCCAGACATCTTGGAATGTGAAGTCAAGTGGGACTTAGAAAGCATCACTATGAACAAAGCTAGTGGAAATGATGGAATTCCAGTTGAGCTATTTCAAATCCTGAAAGATGATGCTGTGAAAGTGCTGCACTCAATATGCCAGCAAATTTGGAAAACTCAGCAGTGGCCACAGGACTGGAAAAGGTCAGTCTTCATCCCAATCCCAAAGAAAGGCAATGCCAAAGAATGCTCAAAGTACTGCACAGTTGCACTCATTTCACACGCTAGTAAAGTGATTCTTAAAATTCTCCAAGCCAGGCTTCAGCAATATGTGAACCATGAACTCCCAGATGTTCAAGCTGGTTTTAGAACAGTCAGAGGAATCAGAGATCAAATTGACAACATCTGCTGGATCCTGGAAAAAGCAAGAGAGTTCCAGAAAAACATCTATTTCTGTGTCATTGACTATGCCAAAGCCTTTGTCTGTGGATCACAATAAACTGTGGAAAATTCTGAAAGAGATGGGAATACCAGACCACCTGACCTGCCTCTTGAGAAACTTGTGTGCAGATCAGGAAGCAACAGTTTGAACTGGGCATGGAACAACAGACTGGTTCCAAATAGGAAAAGGAGTACGTCAAGGTTGTGTATTGTCACCCTGCTTATTTAACTTATATGCAGAGTACATCATGAGGAACGCTGGGCTGGAAGAAGCACAAGCTGGAAACAAGATCGCCGGGAGAAATATCAATAACTTCAGATATGCAGATGACACCACCCTTATAGCAGAAAGTGAAGAGGAACACAAAAGCTTCTTGATAAAAGTGAAAGAGGAGAGTGAAAAAGTTGGCTTGAATCTCAGCATTCAGAAAACTAAGATCATGGTGTCTGGTCCCATCACTTCATGGGAAATGGAGAAACAGTGGAAATGGTGTCAGACTTTATTTTTTTGGGCTCCAAAATCACTGCAGATCCTGATTGCAGCCATGAAATTAAAAGATGCTTACTCCTTGGAAGGAAAGTTATGACCAACCTAGATAGCATATTATAAAGCAGAGACATTACTTTGCCAACAAAGGTCCGTCTAGTCAAGGCTATGGTTTTTCCCGTGGTCATGTATGGATGTGAGAGTTGGACTGTGAAGAAAGCTGATTGCCGAAGAATTGATGCTTTTGAACTTTGGTGTTGGAGAAGACTCTTGAGAATCCCTTGGACTGCAAGGAGATCCAACCAATCCATTCTAAAGGAGATCAATCCTGGGTGTTCATTGTAACGAGTGATGCTGAGGCTGAAACTGCAATACTTTGGCCACCTCATGCGACGAGTTGACTCACTGGAAAAGACTCTGATGCTGGGAGGGATTTGGGGGACAGGAGGAGAAGAGCACAACAGAGAATGAGATGGCTGGATGGCATCACTGACTCGATGGACATGAATTTGAATGAACTCTGGTAGTTGGTGATAAATAGGGAGGCCTGACGTGCTGTTATTCATGGGGTTGCAAAGAGTGGACATGACTGAGCGACTGAACTGAACCATCATCCTAAGACATTAGGAAGTTGGATGTATGCAACAGCAGTCATTCTCCCATGAAATATGATTGGTATGCATGTATGTGTAAGACTGAGCCTGAACAGGTCAAGAAACCAGAAGTAAATTTCAATAGTGATGGCCCAGCACTCCCTGACATGTGCTCCTACTGTTCACTTTCTCTTCCCTAATTTTCTGGCCTTATTGAGATCCTAAAATCCTTGTGGATTGTCCATTGGCATATCAGCACCATATCTAGCTTTTCTGCTTTGCAGAGACTATGATAAAGGTTGGCAAACAACTGTCTCTAGCCTAAATTCAGCCTGCCACCTGCTTCATACTGCTCAGAGCTGCGAATGGTTTTTACAAGTGTAAATGGTTGGGGGAAAAAATCAAAAGAAAAACACAAGCCTATGACATGTAAACACTATCTAGATTCAAATTTCAGTGTCTCTATGTATATATTTACTTTTCCCAGTATGATGACAAAGCCTAAAATATTCACCATCTGGTCCGTGATAGAAATATTGTGTTGATTTTGATCTGGAAGCCTGGAAACTATATTGTCCCAAATTCCTAGTAGATTAGATTCAACTAATGAGAGGTTCTCATGGGAGATTCAGAAATAAGAAAAGAAGCAGAGGGCAGTTTTCTTCTACAAGGGGTAAGGAAACTTCACGAGGTGGGACAAACAGCTGATAGGTGTCACCAGCAGTTTCTAGGCTTTCTCTTGTGAATTAGCCACAAAGGTCCAACAGAGATCCCAAGTGACTCCTGTACTTTATCAAGTCTTGATTTCAAATGGCATTGTCCCTAGGTTTCACTCTTCCCACTCTTCCAAAGTCTTGTGTGGGCTTTGCATTTTCCTATGAATTCCTTATTCCTGGAAATACCTACATTATTATTTCTTGTCTTCTGTGCAAACCTCTACTGATGCAAAAAGAAAAGCAGAGAATCACTGAATGAAAGAGAGTAACTAGCACATCAGTTCAGGTCAGTTCAGTCGCTCAGTTGTGTCCGACTTGTTGTGACCACATGGACTGCAGTACATCAGGCCTGCCTGTCTATCACCAACTCCTGGAGTTTACCCAAACTCATGTCCACTGAGTTGGTGATGCCATCCAACCATCTCATCTTCTGTCGTCCCCTTCTCCTCCTGCCTTCAATCTTTCCCAGCATCTTGGTCTTTTCAAATGAGTCAGTTCTTCACATCAGGTTGCCAAAGTATTGGCGTTTCAGCTTCAGCATCAATCCTTCCAGTGAATATTTAGGACTGATTTCCTTTAGGATGGACTGGTTTGATCTCCTTGCTGTCCAAGGGACTCTCAAGAGTCTTCTTCAACACCACAGTCAAAAGCATCAATTCTTCAGCACTCAGCTTTCTTTATAGTCCAACTCTCACATCCATACTTGACTACAGGAAAAATCATAGCTTTGACTAGATGGATCTTTGCTGGCAAAGTAATGTCTGCTTTTTAATATGCTGTCTAGGTTGGTCATAGGAGCAACCTATGACCAAGAAGCAGACATCTTTTAATTTCATGGCTGCAGTTACCATCTGCAGTGATTTTGGAGCCCCCAAAGATAAAATCTCTCACTGTTTTCCCATCTATTTGCCATGAAGTAATGGAACCAGATGCCATGATCTTAGTTTTCTGAATGTTGAGCTTTAAGCCAACTTTTTCACTCTCCTCTTTCATTTGCATCAAGAGTCTCCTTAGTTCTTCTTCACTTTCTGCCATAAGGATGGTGTCATCTGCATATCTGAGGTTATTCATATTTCTCCCGGCAATCTTGATTCCAGCTTGTGCTTCATCTAGCCCAGCGTTTCCCATGATGTACTTTGCATATAAGTTAAATAAGCAGTGTGACAATATACAGCCTATCATATTTGGAACAGTCTGTTGTTCCATGTCCAGTTCTAACTGTTGCTTCCTGACCTGCATATAGGTTTCTCAAGAGGCAGGTCAGGTGGTCTGGTATTCCCATTTCTTTCAGAATTTTCCACAGTTTATTGTGATCCACAGTCCAAAGCTTTGGTGTAGTCAATAAAGCAGAAGTAGATGTCTTACTGGGACTCTCTTCCTTTTTCAATGATCCAGCAGATGTTGGCAATTTGATCTCTGGTTCCTCTTCCTTTTCAAAATCCAGCTTGCTTATCTGGATGTTCACAGTTCATGTATTGCTGAAGCCTGGCTTGGAGAATGTTGAGCATTACTTTGCTAACACATGAGATGGGTGCAATTGTGCGGTAGTTTGAACGTTGCTTGGCATTGCCTTTCTTTGGGATTGGAATGAAAACAGACCTTTTCCAGTCCTGTGCACACTGCTGAGTTTTTCCAAATTTGCTGGCATATTGAGTACAACACTTTCACAGCATCATTTTTTAGGATTTGAACTAGCTCAGCTGGAATTCCATCACCTCCACTAGCTTTCTTCGTAGTGAAGTTTCCTAAGGCCCACTTGACTTCACATTCGAGGATGTCTGGCTCTAGGTGACTGAGCATACCACGGTGATTATCTGGGTTGTGAAGATCTTTTCTGTATAGTTCTTCTGTGTATTCTTGCCACCTCTTCTTAATATCTTCTGCTTCTGTTAGGTCCACACAATTTCTGTTCTTTATTATGCCCATCTTTGCATGATATGTTCCTTTGGTATCTCTAATTTCCTTGAAGAGGTCTCTAGTCTTTCTCATTCTATTGTTTTCCTCTGTTTCTTTGCATTGATCACTGATTACTAGCACATAGCTGCTGCCATAAGTGGAATGATGTGTCCTGTGAGAAAATGCAATAAAGGAGTTCTTACCTATTCTGAGAAATCAGGTAAAATTGACCTGAGGAAGTGAAGACTCATCTTAGATCTGAAAGAATAAGAATTAACCAGGCAAACAGCTGAAATTTTCAGGCCAGAGGAAGTGTTTTAGGAATGGGACTGATGTGCAAAGAACCCTTAGGAAGAAGAATATGGTGCTATAAAGGGGGATATGCCCACAGGATAAAATCTCCAGAGCAACATGCAAGATAAAGCAAGAAAGAGAGAGAGAGGCCATATAATGCAGAAGCTTTTAGGCTGTGTTAAGGATTAGGGTCTTTCTCCCATGAGCTATGGGAAATATTTTCATGACCTCTGTAGATCATAAAAACTTTATGGACACGATGACATGAGAGATGGGATGGACCAGTGGGTAGAAGAGAGGAGGGCATTCAAAATAGGACAAGAAATGTTAGTGAGTTGTATATCAGCCAGTGTAGCTGGAATAGAGTTGAGTGGGGATTAATTTAAAGACAAAGTGGAGAACCTAACATGGCAAGGGTTTGGATTTTATTTTGTTGTCAATCAAACTTTATTCAGGCAACCATAACCACATTTCTGGAGATGGTTTTTGTAGTAAACTTAAACTGAAACATCAAATTCAAGTTTAGGTTGAGAAATACTGTTGGCTTTGTTAATGACTGTTTTTGTGGTTCTTAAAATGAGACAAAGAGGCTTAAAGATACAGGAAATTGGTGACCTTGGTAAAGACTTTACATTGTTTCATATTTTTAAAAAGAGCCGCTGCAGGGAGCAGGGCGTTCCTTATGCCAGGGCTGTAGAAATAAAAGAAATAGATTACGGCACTTTTTAATAATCGATGAGTATGTGAACTCACAGGCTGTGTTTTCAGTACCCAGCTCTGGCAATCTTATCTCACAAAGAAGGCAAGCAAAAGTTGCTAACTGAAATTTGATATGCAGGTCTTTGAAAAACATGAAAGAATCACTTAAGTATATATTTAAAATTATCATTTCTTGTTTAGAAAGAATGACTTCAAAAACTTAATTTTGTGCACATTTATCACAGCTAGCTAAGACAAAACAGTTATCATTTTAACAGAGTTAGGAAATGTTGCAGGTCAGTTTCCTGACAAGAGACCCTGAACTGGAGATTAGCATGCAAGCAAGCAGTTTATTTGGAAGTGGTCTTGAGAACAGCACGTGAGAGGGGTAAGGAACGGAAGATTGGGCAGAGGGAAATAAACTTTTCCCATTAAACTATGATGACACAGCAGCAACAGAGCTGGGATGGATCTTCAGATTTGCAGGTCACCCCAACTGAGGCAGAGGTCAGTTTTCCTAACTGCATATCAGCCGATCACTGGTGGCAGTCTACCCAGAGGTAAGGCACATAACCCTGGAAGAGGAAGCTTCCACAAACCAAGTGTAATTCTTAGAGAAGGGCTCAGCTGAGAGCCGTCAATAGTCAACACCTCTGACAGCTATGGTATAGGCACATGGGCTCCAAGGAGGGATCTGCGAAGTACACCATAGCATTTATTACAGTTCAACCCTGGTATCTGTCAGATCCATTGACTTCACATGATTTCTCCCATCTGAAATCAGCTCTTTTAAGATTCTGGTTGGTCTCTATTATCAGAAAAAAACATGCATGAGGACAGTTAACAGTACAAACTGAAGACCCCACTGCTGCAGCTACTTTCAGGGATACACATGACCTTCCTCCTCTACTACTTATTCCAGATTTTCCTCATCCTTGACTAGCTCTCTGTAGGTCTTGATGGCTTATGTGTTTGAGGGAGGCAGACTCTTACCCATAAGGGATGAAAGTCCCTAGTCCTGTGCATTTCCCAAGCTGCACAGGAAATAGCTGCCATACTTGACTACTTACTCTCAATAATGGAGATAGGAGAACCAACAGATGACACAGTGGACTGACCAACTGGGTGCCAAATGAACTCTTCCCTGTCCCTGTTGTATGCCAGCAACCTTGCCTCCCCATGAATATCAGAATCAATTATGCCTGCCATGATGGTGCTAGCATTGCTTGCCTGCTGAATTCTGGGTACAAGAAGTTTCAAGTGTCCAGGAGTCAATTTTGACTTAAAATTTGGTGGGATTCCTACTGTGTCTTGTGGCAGAGGGGTTCTCTGTTTGGAAACCAGAATATCTAGAGCCATGGAGCTTAGAGTTAAAGGTGTAGGAAACAAAACTCCAAGTAGGTCACTGAGACTGATGATCACTAGAGCCACTCTTATCTGCAACCCTTGGTTCTTGTGCCCATGTGAGTATATATTGGTGACCCAGAACAATGTAACAGATGTTGATTTGGGGTGTGTTTTATATCACCAAGGATGGTGCCCCATTATCCAAGCTGGCCTCTCGTCTCCACCTTCCATCACCCTTATAGAAAAGCTATAGCTTTCTCTATAAGGAATCCAATGTACTCAACTGGCCACTAAATGACTGGTTCATGTCCTCAAGGGATTGTACCATATTGGAGGCTCAACACTGGCCTCAGTTGCTGTCAGATTGGATATTTGCCAGTGGCTAAAGACACAGGCTATGTAAGCATCAGTTAGCTGTTGTATTCTGTCCACTTGGTTGCATGGATATTCTCTGGTATTAGGACATAATACAAGGATCTTCATACTCCATATCCTCTCTGATACATGTTGCCAATACATCTTTTCCAAATTTCCTTACCTGAAATCTTTCAACTTTTCTCATAACAAGACCCCAAAGAAATAGCCAAGTCATTCATCACTGTCCATGAATCAGTTTATTAGTATATCCATACATGACTATTTTTCTTTCCATAAAATGTCAATGACCAGGAGCACTGCTCAAAACTTGATTAAGTGCTATAGCTTTCTCTAACTACTTTCTTTCAAGGCCACCACTACGCAGGGTTATAGTGAAATAACAGTTTATTTCCAGCTTATACCCATATACTGAGTCAACCAATTCATGAATTTAACTTGGTTTTTTCTCTCCCAATTTTAACTGGTCACTTCTCCTTAGCTATTGCTAGCTGATGAGAGAAGAGTACTTGTGCAACAGTAGTAGGTGACATTGTGGTCTGCACTATTTCACCAGTATCTCATTACAATTCAACACTGGTAAAAATTCTAAGAATTGCACTGCAAATGATGGAGTCCTTATTGCCAGATGGCCAGCTGTGGATCTGGCTCAAAAGTCACATTACTGAGTTTGCTTCCTAGGCATACTTCTAGTACCAAATTTCTTAGGTCAAATTCCTAAGTAAGCAAACTCTAAGACATCAGGATTTGCATGCACATTTATCAAGGAGTGCCTTTACTGGGGAACAACAAGAGTGAGCAATGAGGAAAGCACAATAAGGCAGAGGGTGAAACTGAACTGTGATTAGTTGCAACAGAGGCCTCACCTGATCCCACGGAGATTTCTGAAACTGGGGTAGTCTTTCAGAATTGTCTTAACTGAGTCAAGAAGATCAAGAACTTTATACCATAACTCTGACTACCCATTAAGTTCCAGCTGGCCTCAAAGAAGTGTTTTAATATTGACTGAAGCTACTTCTTTCAACTGAGGATAATTTCCAGAGATGAACTCGATTAAGAGTCACTGGCAGCAACACTCCTAGTAGCTAAGAGAATGAATGCACTAGTTTTGAGTCTTTAACATTTATTTCAACTGAAGTTTTACTAAAGTAATAATCAAAAGTATGAAACCAATATATATTTGGGCTTTTTAAAAAAGGAAAATATGGAGAAATGTGTAATCTTGTAATATTTGTATTACAAGAAGTAAGTGGAAAGATAAAAGAACAGAGGCAGTAAGCCTTTGGGGCTCATCCACCTTTAATGATTAATATTTTCCCTCCAGCTAAATTTGACTTTAAAGAAATCCCTGCCCACTATACTGAGTTTGAAGACCAAGAAAAGACAAGCACAGAGAAATTTATAATAATGCTATAATCAACTTTGGGCAGAGCAAAATTTTCAAAACAGACACCTCTGACACTAGTAGTTCTGGTTCTTAGGGAAACACAGGGGAACTCTCTTTTAATTTCATAAGTACTTTTAAAGAATTTTGACTAGTTCTGTTTTGCCACTGAAGACATCTCTTTTACATAAAAATTAGAAGAAACATAGACTGTATCCAAAATGCTTGGTTTCAAGTCTTGTCTTGAAACCCCACCTTTTTTCAGTAAGCTCAAGGGTCTATAAGCTTCTGAAGCTCAGCAAGTATGGGAGTGAGAAAATCATCTTTGGATTCTTTTCTTGGGGAGAATAGCTTTTGAGTGGAAAGGACATGTGACAAGGATAAAGGCATATAAAAAAGCCACAGTCCTTTTCTTCAATCTAATAATGACTATTGATAATGACTAATAATAACAAAAGCCAGAGATGCTTGGAGGGATCAAACAAAACCTGTACATACTAGGAGACCCCACAGAGACTGAGTCAGACCTGCCTTTGAGTGTTTGAGTACCTGTAGAGGTACAGGTCAGCAGTGGCCTGTCCGCAGGGGCAGGGGTTCTGGGTGTGGCATAAGCCCTCTTGGAGGAGGTTGCCATTAACCCCACAATAGAGATGCCGGAACTTACACAGGACTGGGGAAACAGACTCTTGGAGGGCACAAACGAAACCTTGTACACACCAGGATCCAGGAGTAAGGAGCAGTGACCCAACAGGAGACTGACCCAGACTCGCCCGTGAGTGTCCAGGAGTCTCTGGCAGAGGCATGTGTCATCAGTGGCCTGCTGTAGGGTCAGGGGCACTGAGTGTGACAATGCCTTGTGAAGGATTATCTTCATTACCTCCAGCACAGTTGGGCCTCAGTCAAAAAACAGGGAGGGAACACAGCCCCATTCATCAACAGAAATTTGGATTAAAGATTTACTGAGCATGGCACTGCCCATCAGAAAAAGAGCCGGATTCCCCCTCAGTCAGTCTTTCCCATCAGGAAGTTTCCATAAACCTTTTATCCTTGTCCATCAGAGGGAATAGAGAATGAAAACCACAATCACAGAAAATTAATCATACTGATCTCATGGACCACAGCCTTGTCTAACTCAATGAAACTATGAGCCATGCTGTGTAGGGTTACCCAAGATGGATGGGTCATGGTGGAGAGTTCTGACAAAACATGGTCCACTGGAGAAGGGAATGGCAAACCACTTCAGTATTGTTGCCTTGAGAACCCCATGAACAGTGTGAAAAGGCAAAAAGATAGGCGATTGAAAGATGAACTCCCCAGGTCGGTAGGTCCCCAATATGCTCCTGGAGAAGAGTAGAGAAATAACTCTAGAAAGAATGAAGAGACAGAAACAAAACAAAAACAACCCAGTTGTGGATATGACTAGTGATGGAAAGAAAGTCCAATACTATGAAAAACAATATTGCATAGGAATCTGGAATGTTAGGTCCATGAATCAAGGTGAATTGGAAGTGGTCAAAGAGGAAATGGCAAGAGTAAACATCGACATTTTAGGAATCAGTGAACTAAAATGGACTGGAATGGGTGAACTTAATTCAGATGACCATTATATCTACTACTGAGGGCAAGAATCCTTTAGAAGAAATGTAGTAGCCCTCATAGTGAACAAAAGAGTCCAAAATGCAGTACTTGGATGCAATCTCAAAAATGACAGAATGATCTCTGTTCATTTCCAAGGCAAACAATTTAATATTACAGTAATCCAAGTCCATGCTCCAACCAGTAATGCTGAAGATGCTGAAGTTGAATGGTTCTTTGAAGACCTACAAGACTGTATATGACTAGCAACCAAAAAAGATGTCTTTTTCATTATAGGGGATTGAAATGCAAAAGTAGGAAGTCAAGAGGTACCTGGAGAAGAGAGAAATTTGGCCTTGGAGTACAAAATGAAGAAGTGCAAAAGCTAACAGAGTTTTGCCAAGAGAACACACTGGTCATAGCAATCACCCTCTTCCAACAACACAAGAGAAGACTGTACACCTGGACATCATCAGATGGTCAATACTGAAATCAGATTGGTTATATTCTTTGCAGCCAAAGATGGAGAACCTCTATAGAGTAAGCCAAAACAAGACTGAGAGCTGACTTTGGCTCAGATTATGAACTCCTTTTGCAATATTCAGACTTAGATTGAAGAAAGTAGGGAAAACCATTAGACCATCCAGGTATGACCTAAATCAAATCCCTTAATGATTATACAGTGGAAGTGACAGATAGATTCAAGGGATTAGATCTGATAGAGTGTCTGAAGAACTATGGACAGAGGTTTCTGACATTGTACAGGACATTGTACAGGAGGCAGTGATCAAACCATCCCCAAGAAAAGAAATGCAACAAGGCAAAATGGTTGTCTAAGGAGGCCTTACAAATAGCTGAGAAAAGAAGAGAAACAAAAGGTCAAAGAAAAAAGGAAAGATACACCCATTTGCATGCAGAGTAGCAAAGAATAGCAAGGAGAGATAAGGAAGCCTTCCTCAGTGATCAATGCAAAGAAATAGAGGAAGGCAATAGAATGGGAAAGACAAGAGAGCTCTTCAAGAAAATTAGAGATACCAAGGGAACATTTCATGCAAAAATGGGCACAATAAAGTTTGGAAATGGTAGGGACCTAACAGAAGCAGATGATATTAGGAAGAGGTGGCAAGAATATACAGAAGAACTATACAAAAAAGATCTTCATGACCCAGGTAACCAAAATGGTATGATCACTCATCTAGAGCCAGATACCCTGTAATGTGAAGTCAAGCGGGCCTTAGGAAGCATCACTATGAACAAAGCTAGTGGAGGTGATGGAATTCGAGCTGAGCTAGTTCAAATCTTAAAAGATGATGTTGTGAAAGTGCTGTACTCAGTATGCCAGCAAATTTGGAAAGCTCAGCAGTGTGCACAGGACTGGAAAAGGTCAGTTTTCATTCCAATCCCAAAGAAAGGCAATGCCAAAAAATGTTCAATCTACTGCACAATTGCACTCATCTCACATGCTACCAAAGTACTGCTCAAAATTCTCCAAGCCAGGCTTCAACAGGATGTGAACCATGAACTTCCAGATGTTCAAGCTGGATTTAGAAAAGGCAGAAGAACAAGAGATCAAATTCCCAATACCTGTTGGATCATCGAAAAAGGAAGAGAGTTCCAGAAAAACATCTACTTCTGCTTTATTGACTATGCCAAAGCCTTTGACTCTTCCTTGGAAGAAAAGCTATGACCAACTTGAACAACATGTCAAAAAGCAGAGACATTACTTTGCCAACAAAAGTCTGTCTAGTCAAAGCTATGGTTTTTCCAGTAGTCATGTGTGGATATGAGAATTGGGCTATAAAGAAAGCTTCAGTTCAGTTCAGTTCAGTTGCTCAGTCGTGTCTGACTCTCCGTGACCCCATGAATCACAGCACGCCAGGCCTCCCTGTCCATCACCAACCCCTGGAGCTCACTCAAACTCATGCCCACAGAGTCGGTGATGCCATCCAGCCATCTCACTCTCGGTCGTCCCCTTCTCCTCCCGCCCCCAACCTTTCCTAGCATCAGAGTCTTTTCCAGTGAGTCAACTCGTCGCATGAGGTGGCCAAAGTATTGCAGCTTCAGCTTTAGCATCAGTCCTTCCAATGAACACCCAGGATTGATCTCCCTTAGAATGGACTGGTTGGATCTCCTGGCGGTACAACGGACTCTCAAGAGTCTTCTCCAACACCACAGTTCAAAAGCATCAATTCTTCGGCGATCAGCTTTCTTCACAGTAGTAAAGAAAGCTTAGCACTGAAGAATTGATGGGTTTGAACTG
Organism: Moschus berezovskii; assembly: GCF_049115385.1. NCBI lineage: Eukaryota > Metazoa > Chordata > Mammalia > Artiodactyla > Moschidae > Moschus > Moschus berezovskii. The sequence goes on along the minus strand of NC_142469.1, from coordinate 73,064,214 downwards.
TGGTATTGGAGAAGACTCTTGAGAGTCCCTTGGACAGCAAGGAGATCAAATCAGTCCATCCTAAAGGAAATCAGTCACAAATATTCATTGGAAGGATTTATGCTGAAGATGAAACTCCAATAGTTTGGCCACCTGATGGGAAGAATTGACTCCTTGGAAAAGACCCTGATGCTGGGAAAGATGGAAGGTGGGAGGAGAAGGGAATGACAGAGGATGAGATGGTTGGATGGCATCACCCACTCGATGGACATGAATTTGAGTAAGCTCCTGGAATTGGTGATGGACAGGGAAGCCTGGCATTCTGCAGTCCATGGCGATGTAGGATCGGGCATGACTGAGCGACAAAACTGAACTGAATAATGACTCTCTGAAGTGACAACTCTTTTGCTTCAAGAAAACCCTTTCCAAGCTTTCAGTCTTTCCATTATATACTCTGGACATGTGTGATAGTCTGATGATGATAGGATTGTTTGGCATATCTTGAAAGGTCCCTCAGACATGTGTATTAATAATTAACTCTTCTTTAGGCTGAGTGGGTCCCTATCATTTCTGTTTTACAAGTTTGGTGTTTAGCCAAAATTCTAGAAGACCTAAAAAAATGTTCAGACTCAGGGGTATGCTGGATGATTCATCTCCTTGTTCTTGAGCTTTATCATTTTTAAAAGGGAAAATAGTGCTTGCAAAGAGAGTTGTGAAACTTAAATAAGGTAATCCATGTAAAATCTACAGATATTTAGCACAGCTTTTGTTTTTTTTGTTTTAAACAAAGCAGATGTAAAACCGAAAAGGAAAACAAACCCAGCAAACCCAGCCCCTGCCTGCGCTGCACTGAGTCGGCAGGAGCCCTTCCTGAACTCAGGGATGAGCAGTGGCCTGCACCAGCAGGTGCGGCTGTGCCTGTATGATCTCTGGCAGCCTGGGCAGCCCACGCACGTTCAGCACTACGCACTTTACTATCCACTAGACACCTTCCCTCAGCCTTTGCCCAGTGAGGGCCGAGTGGGTAGGTATAGAGCTGTCCTGCTTGTGGAACTTGGAGATGCAGTCTCTGAATACAGTCTAGACGTTGCAGTTAGACAAATCGATACATCCTGCCTGCTGGCCGGAATCAGGATGGGGACATCGTCCAGCGCCTCACTCAAGACCATCTTCTCCAATGTTTGGATTCGGACTGTCCCTCCTGGCTGTGTCTCTCCTTGGACAGCCTCTCCTCTCTATGGAGTCCATGATGTACAGGAGCTGTGGGCCTCTGCTTGGACTTGTCCCACAAAGACTGCAGTTCTTCCTGCCGCCTCTGGAGCATGAGGTGAGCCTTTCTCGCAGTCACAGAGCTGATGTTTAGACCAACGTGGTGATTTTGGACAGACTCATTCTCTTGGAGTTACTGGTAAACCAGGTTCTTGACTGCTCCAAGAAGACAGTCCTCCTCTGGCAATGTCTAGAAATACTATCAGGATGCAGTAGTGGTCCTTAAGAAGCATGTCCTTGTACAAGTCTGAAGTCGGTGTGTACACCTGCACCTGCGCCACTAGGGCTATCATGATCCTGTCCTGCTGACCCCACTGTGACCTTGCACTGACCTCACGCGGTGCCGGATGGGATGCTTGCAAGGACCTAGCACAGCTCTTAGTACAGGGTAAGAATTTAGTCAGTCTTACAGTCTGGTGTCTTTATTTCTCTATGAAAAAATTTTTATCAAATATTTATTTATTCATTTACTTAACATGTATTTGTCATCGATTTGTCACTGTTGTTCAGTTGCCCAGTTGTGTGTGACTCTTGCCCACTCCATGGACTGTACCTGCCCAGTCTCCTCTGTCCGTGGGAATTCTCCAGGCAAGAATACTGGAGTGAGTTGTCATTTCCTTCTCCCAGGAGATCTTCCTGACCCAGGGATCCAACCCAAGTCTCTTATGTCTCCTGCATTGGCAGGTGGGTTCTTTACCACTAGCACCACCTGGGAAGCCCAACATATATTTACCAAACACTTAATTGTCATAGGCACTTTGGACAGGGGTAGGTAATTAACAAATAAGACAGATGTCATGAATCTTACATTCTAGACAGGGGAGGCAAATAATAAACACTCGAGTAAGATTTTCTAGCAGATCATCTGGAGAAGCTAATGGTAACCCACTCCGATATTCTTGCCTGGAGAATCCCAAAGACAGATGAGCCTGGCCAGCTACAGTTCACGGGGTTGCAAAGAGTCAGACACAACTGAGCGATTAACGCTTTCACTTTCAAGATTTATAATGTGTCAGGTGAACACATATATCCTATGAAGAAATATAAACAGGGAGAGTGGATCAGGAGTGTGGAGAAGTGCTGCTATTTTAAGTGCTGTAGGGACTCACGACTGAAGCGACTTCGCAGCAACAGCAGGGACTCACTGATGAGGTGACATTTGAGCAGAGATCTGAGGTAAAGAATATTATTCAACATGTTGGCAGAAACTGTGTTAATTAAATTCAGGATAACAATCTCCAAAAGTTTGATATTATTTACAACTCAAATGGGTAACTAAGTCTTATGCCCAATGAAGAAAAATATTACCTGGAATTGAGAGATTAATTCAGTTCTTCAAGATATAGTTTATACTGTATATTAAAAATATATATTGGTCCCATCTGAAAATCTTCCTTTTTCTTTTCCTTTAGCTTGCCTTGTGTTTTTTTTTGTTTGTTTGTTTGTTTAAGGTCAGGCATGAAGTAATAGGAATTGTAGACAGGCTCTTAGTGTGAAGTTCTGTGTTCCTCTGGCTAGAAGCTGAGCTGTGTTTAATGTTTGCTGTAGCCATAGGTGCCACTGGCTTTAGATTCCTGAAGTGTCCTAGCTTTTGTCTCCCTCTTTTTGGAAGTTTCGATAAGAACTCCTCCTTATATAAAGTCTACATATTGCAGCTCTTTCATTGTTATCATTGTTTTCATTGCTATTATACTGGAGTCCTGTTGGTGTGGTAGAAAGGTGTCGCGGAGGAAAAGTAATCTATAATTTTATGACTTAAAGTCATTTAATGTACTATGTCCCCAATTTTTGACTTTGATTTTTCTTTGCTTTCTTCTTTCCCTCTTAGGTGAAACAGGAAGGCTAAAGGGAACTGAAGTTGGGTGAAAGCCCTTCCCTTTACATAGAGTAAGGTGCTGGTAGAGTCTTTCCCCTTGGACAGTAGGCCTTTGATAATAAAGAATGCTCTGGATGTATTTCAGAATGGTTACTTTTCCTCCACCTGCTAGAGGCAAGATGGGATAATTCATAACTCTTCACTAAAAACTTGGAGGGATCCCAGAAACCCATGAAAACATAGGGGCAAGATCTGATTTAAAAAAATAAAAAAGAATTATTGAGGTAAAGCTTATGTGGTTTCTTAGGTGGTGCAGTGGTAAACAATTTGATCTGCCAGTGCAGGAAACATGGGTTTGATCCCTTTGTCAGGAAGATCCCCTGGAGAGGGAAATGGCAACCCACTCCAGTATTCTTACCTGGAAAATCCCATGGACAGAGGAGGCTGGCGGGCTATAGTCCATGGGGTCGAAAAGAGTCAGATACAACTGATAAGCATAGCTTATATAGTGTTATGAATTGATGCTTTTGAACTGTGGTGTTGGAGAAGACTCTTGAGAGTCCCTTGTACTGCAAGGAGATCCAACCAGTCCATTCTAAAGGAGATCAATCCTGGGTGTTCATTGGAAGGACTGATGCTAAAGCTGAAACTGCAATACTTTGGCCACCTCATGCGACAAGTTGACTCACTGGAAAAGACTCTGATGCTAGGAAAGGTTGGGGGCAGGAGGAGAAGGGGACGACAGAGAATGAGATGGCTGGATGGCATCACCGACTCTGTGGACATGAGTTTGAGTGAACTCCGGGAGTTGGTGATGGACAGGGAGGCCTGGCGTGCTGTGATTCATGGGGTCGCGGAGAGTCGGACATGACTGAGTGACTGAACTGAACACATCGTAAGTATACAGCTCAATAAATTTCTAATGAGAAAAAATACCCATGTAACCAGCACTTGATCAAGAAATACAATATTGGCAGCATTCCAGAACCCCACTAATAACAATTTGCAGTCACTGTGCTCACAAAGTAATCATTATCCTTACTTCTCATAGCATAGATTAATTTTGCCCATTTTTAAACTTTATATAAATGGAATAAAAAAAGAACGAATTATTTTGTGTTTGGCTTTATTTCAATCAATATAAGGTTCGTAAGATTAAACTGTGCTATTGCATGTAGAAGTAGTTCATTCACTCTCGTTACTGCATTTTTCATTCATTCTGCAGTGTTGAACATTTGAATTGTTTCATGCTTTATTATAGTGCTGCTATGCACTAGTGTACTTGCCTTTTCATGAATGTATATAGTTATTTCTGCTAAATGTATACCCAAGTTTATATCTAAGAGTAGAATATACACATTTATTACTAGTGGATATTGAGTGCCAAATAGATGTGCAGGTGGCTATAACACTTTAAACCTCTGAGAGTTTGAGTCGCTCCATATGCTTACCAATACTTGTTATGATCAGTCTTTTATTTTTTATTTTTATTTTTTTAGTTTATAAAAAACTATTTTATTTTACTTCGGCTTCACAATGCAGCATGTGGGATCTTATTTCCCTTACCAGGGATTGAATCTGCATCCCCTGCATTGGAAGCATGGAGTTTTGACAGATGGACCACTGGGGAAGTCCCCAAAGTGATTTTTATAGCAAATTGAAGCTTATCTCAGTGATCTATCTTTGGATGAAGATCAGATGCCTCGTGACCTGCAACCAGGACTGATCAGTCTTTTATAATGTAGCCATTTTTGTTGGTGTGATGTGAGAAGAGCAGCTGATAAAATATAAAACGTATCTGTTAATTTTGAAGATTGCTGTGTGGCAGTCTTGAACTCCTGAGTTTTATCTCTTCAGCACCTTGATATTTTCACAAGTTTTCTGTGGCTTCTCTGCCTTTTTGCAAGTGCCTCCTGACTAGACCCATTATCCAAAATCTCGGTCTCTCACTGTGCTCCATAAATTGGCAGATTTCTTGAAGAAAGTATATTTTCTATCTCTCCTTTTATTGTCTTTCTTTCTGTGGCTTGAAACAACAATCTTTATTTTGTTATCGATCACAGTTTCTGTGAGTAAAAATTTGGAAAGATTCAGCTCAAGGTATTCCATGAAGTTGCAGTCAGTGATGTGGAGCTGAGACAGTGGACGCTGGAACAGCTGGGGACAGGCTCTTCATGAAATGCTGGGGTCTCTCTTTTCAGATAGTTTTGAGTATCTCCATCTGGATTCTACATGTGGTCTAGTTTGGGCTTCTTACAGCATGATGTCCTCAGTGCACTGGGACTGCTTATCTAGTGGCAGTAGAACTTGACTTCTTAAGTTCTGTGCTTCAGCAGTACTCCAACACCATCAAAATTATATCAGTTCAGTTCAGTTCAGTTCAGTTCAGTTGCTCAGTCATGTCCGACTCTTTGTGACCCCATGAATTGCAGCGCATCAGGCCTCCCTGTCCATCACCAACTCCCAGAGTTCACCCAAACTCATGTGCATCGAGTCGGTGATGCCATCCAGCCATCTCATCCTCTGTTGTCCCTTTCTCCTCCTGCCCCCAATCCCTCCCAGCATCAGGGTCTTTTCCAATGAGTCGACTCTTCACATGAGGTGGCCAAAATATTGGAGTTTCAGCCTCAGCAACGGTCCTTCCAATGAACATCCAGGACTGGTCTCCTTTAGGAGAGTCTTTTAGGACTGGTTGCATCTCCTTGCCATCCAAGGGATTCACAAGACTCTTAGTATGCATATGTACATATATTTTTGTATGTATATATCATACATCATAAATACAGGTAGAAATAGAAGTCCTATTTGATGAAATCTTATTTATCTGTTCTTAGAAACACTTGCAAGGGTTTCTCTGAAACAAAAAATGAGTTTTACTATTTTGTTTGTTTGCTTATTTTTTAAAGGAGAAAGTTTTAGCCAGCATAGGCTCTAAACACTATGTCCCTTCCACAGGAGAATCAATATAGAATAAGCTACTCTGAAATTTGTGGATTTCTAATTCTAAATAGAGTGTCATGAATTTATGCTTAAAGTTTTTGATATAACCCATTTTTAGAAGTGATGAAGACAGCTCTTATAATCCACAGTATATATCAAATACCCTATGTTGATCTACAATCAGGTAGTAGAAAGGCAGATGGATAAAAGCATTGACTTCATTTTGCCATCCACAAACATAGCACTAAATGTATTTCTGAGAGGGCTGAAATGAGTAGTTCATACTGTCATTTTATGAAATGTACTATAGTTGTGCTGAGAATTGATGGCAAAAGAAGAAAATAATCCACTGTGAATATGCTTTAACCAGAAGTCTGGATTTTTCTTAAAATAGCAAGAAACAGTAAAGTAGTTGCCTTAAGGTCAGAACACTCAGAGAAGTAGTGAGTCAACAAGACAAAATCAAGATAAATAATGAGGAGCAAAAAAATGTTGAGAGACAAATATTGAATTATTCTTGTTCTTTTGGTTTTTTATTTTTCCAAATATTAATGTTATTGAACCTCAGTTATGATCAAATGTTGTTGAATGGCTCATTAATAAAATATAAAAATGCCTAGTATGTAGTGGAGATTATATTATTTGTACTTTTCAAAGGAGGTAATAACAGTAATAATAATAATAATAGTTCAGTTCAGTTCAGTTCAGTTGTGCAGTCGTGTCTGACTCTTTGAGACCCCATGAATTGCAGCACGCCAGGCCTACATGTCATCACCAACTCTCGGAGTTTACCCAAACTCATGTCCACCGAGTCAGTGATGCCATCCAGCCATCTCATCCTCTGTCATCCCCTTCTCCTCCTTCCCCCAATCCCTCCCAGCATCAGGGTCTTTTCCAATGAGTTGACTTCGCATGAGGTGGCCAAAGTGTTGGAGTTTCAGTTTTAGCATCAGTCCTTCCAATGAACACCCAGGACTGATCTCCTTTAGGAAGGACTGGCTGGATCTCCTTGCAGTCCAAGGGACTCTCAAGAGTCTTCTAAAACACCATAGTTCAAAAGCATCAATTCTTTGGTGATCAGCTTTCTTCACAGTCCAGCTCTCACATCCATACATGACCACTGGAAAAACCATAGCGTTACCTAGATGGACCTTGGTTGGCAAAGTAATGTCTCTGCTTTTTAATATGCTGTCCAGGTTGTTCATAACTTTCCTTCCAAGGAACAAGAGTCTTTTAATTTCATGGCTGCAATCACCGTCTGTAGTGATTTTGGAGCCCCCAAAAATAAAGTCTGACACTGTTTCCACTGTTTCCCCAACTATTTGTCATGAAGTGATGGGACCAGATGCCATGATCTTCGTTTTCTGAATGTTGAGCTTCAAGCCAACTTTTTCACTCTCCTCTTTCACTTTCATCAAGAGGCTTTTGAGTTCCTCTTCACTTTCTGCTATAAGGGTGGTGTTATCTGCATATCTGAGGTTACTGATATTTCTCTTGGCAATCTTGATTCCAGCTTGTGCTTCTTCCAGCTCAGCGTTTCTCATGATGTACTCTGAATATAAGTTAAATAAGCAAGGTGACAATATACAGCCTTGACGTACTCCTTTTCCTATTTGGAACCAGTCTGTTGTTCCATGTCCAGTTCTAAATGTTGCTTCTTGACCTGCATACAGGTTTCTCAAAAGGCAGGTCAGGTGGTCTGGTATTCCCATCTCTTTCAGAATTTTCCACAGTTTATTGTGATCCACACAGTCAAGTCTTTGGCATAGTCAATAAAGCAGAAATAGATGTTTTTCTGGAATTCTCTTGCTTTTTCCATGATCTAGTGAATGTTGGCAATTTGATCTCTGGTTCCTCCACCTTTTCTAAAACCAGTTTGAACATCTGAAACCATAATCACAGAAAACTAGTCAATCTGATCACATGGACCACAGCCTTGTCTAATTCAATGAAACCAAGCCATGCCATATGGGGCCACCCAAGATGGACGGGTCATGATGAAAAGGTCTGACAGAATGTGGTCCACTGAAGAAGGGAATGGCAAACCACTTCAGTATTCTTGCCTTGAGAACCACATGAACAGTATGAAAAGGCAAAATGATACGATACTGAGAGAGGAACTCCCCAGGTCAGTCAGTGCCCAATATGCTACAGTAAATTAGTGGAGAAAGTCCAGAAAGAATGAAGGGATGGAGCCAAAGCAAACACAATACCCAGTTGTGGATGTGACTGATGATAGAAGAAAGGCCCGATGCTTTAAAGAGCAATATTGCATAGGAACCTGGAATGTTAGGTCCGTGAATCAAGGCAAATTGGAAGTTGTCAAACAGAAGATGGCAAGAGTGAATGTCAGCATTCTAGGAATCAGTGAACTAAAATGGACTGGAATCAGTTCAGTTCAGTCACTCAGTCGTGTCCGACTCTCTGCGACCCCATGAATCGCAGCACGCCAGGCCTCCTTATCCATCACCAACTCCCGGAAAATGGACTGGAATGGATGAATTTAATTAACTCAGATGACCATTGTATCTACTATTGTGGGCAGGAATCCCTTAGAAGAGATGGAGTAGCTATCATGGTCAACAAAAGAGTCCGAAATGCAGTACTTGGATGCAATCTTAAAAACAACAGAATGATCTCTGTTCATTTCCAAGGCAAACCATTCACTGTCATGGTAACCCAAGCCTATGCTCCAACCAGTAATGCTGAAGAAGCTGAAGTTCAACGGTTCTATGAAGATCTACAAGACCTTTTAGAACTAACGCCCCAAAAAGATGTCCTTTTCATTATAGGGGACTGGAATGCAAAAGTAGGAAGTCAACAAACACCTGGAGTAACAGGCAAATTTGGTCTTGGAGTACCAAATGAAGCAGGGCAAAGGCTAATAGAGTTTTGCCAAGAGAACGCACTGGTCATAGCAAACACCCTCTTCCAACAACACAAGAGAAGACTGTACACCTGGACATCACCAGATGGTCAACACCAAAATCAGATTGATTATATTCTCTGCAGCCAAATATGGAGAAGCTCTATACAGTCAGCAAAAGCAAGACCAGGAGCTGACTGTGGCTCAGATCATGAACTCCTTATTGCCAAATTCAGCTTAAATTGAAGAAAGTAGGGAAAACCAGTAGACCATTCAGGTATGACCTAAATCAAATAAAAATAGTAACTAACATTTATTCAACACTGCCTGCTAAGGACTCAGTTCAGTTCAGTTCAGTCGCTCAGTTGTGTCCAACTCTCCACCATCCCATGAATCACAGCACGCCAGGCCTCCCTGTCCATCACCAACTCCTGGAGCTCACTCAAACTCATGTCCACAGAGTCGGTGATGCCATCCAGCCATCTCATTCTTGGTCGTCCCCTTCTCCTCCCGCCCCCAACCTTTCCCAGCATCAGAGTCTTTTCCAGTGAGTCAACTCGTCGCATGAGGTGGCCAAAGTATTGCAGTTTCAGCTTCAGCATCAGTCCCTCCAATGAACACCCTAGACATGTATTAATACATTTCATCTTCACTGTAAGTTCTTGAGGTAGATAAACAGTTATTTTTATTTCAAAGACAAATGAAGCACAGGAAGTCATACAGCAAGTGTATGTTCAAAACAGGATTAAACATTATGCCACAGTGTCTTTCCTCTATACATCATTTAGAAACAATAATTTTTGACAGACTGGTGTGACTTGCAGCAATATTTGGTGACAGTTGAAAATCAGAGATGCTCAAAAGAACTTTAGTGTGATAAGCAGTAGCATAACTCTGAACTCCTTTACCACCACTGGCAAGCAGAACTAACTTGGCAGAGTTACTAGTCTTTCAGTTACATCCTGAGATGCAAATGCTTGCCATTACTACTACTGCTGTTGCTGATGATGCTGATAGTAATAACATAAAAGCTAATACATACTGATCATTTACCATATTCTAAGCATTTTATATGATTAATCTATTTAATCCTGATAAGATTGGTGATGGACAGGGAGGCCTGGCATGCTGTAGTCCATGGAGTTGCAAAGAGTCAGACATGACTGAATGACTGAACTGAACTGAAGATTTATAAATAAGGAAACTGAGAATTTAAATAATTCACTTAGTGCAACTCACATGTCTTTTTCTTCAACAATGAGCATTTAGAAAATCTGACCTGGGCTATAATTAATCGTTCATTCCTCTATGTTCCTATGCAATTAGTCACTTTTAAACTACTTTTCATAATGTTAATTAAAAGTGTTCTACTTTTCTCTAGAGAAAGGGATTCTTGTTTTACTTTTCCCTGTATCCTCCCAGCATTCTACATTGGATATGGTTATTCTGGCTATCTGTTGCTATGTAATATCCCATTCCAAAACTTGGTCAAAATAACAATATATCTTTTATCTTGTCTGAGTTGACAGCTCAGTGGCTGATTGTTTCTTAGGGTCATTCATGTGGTTGCAGTCTGATGGCTTGTGGCTGGAGTCATCAAACACATGTCTGTCACTTGGGCTGATTAGCCATCTTGTCACCTGGCTTCTGTGTGTGGTTAACCTGGGCTTTCTCATACTGTGGTAGATTTGGGGGCATTCAACCTCTCAAAAGGTAACTGACTTTCGCCCAGAATAGGGATTTCAAAAAATAAGTAGTAAAAGCTCCCAGTTTTTTAAGGCCTGGCTCAGAAAAGGAACAGCATTCATTCTGCCTGGCCAATTCTAATTAGTTGGAACTTTTGCAGAGTCCATCTAGATTCAAAAGGAAGAGAACTAGACCCCTCCACCGCCCATCTCAATTTGAGAAATGTCAAAGAATGTGTGACCATCTTTAATCTACCACACTGGCGTTTCTCCGTAGGTGTTGGATAGATGGATCAATGGATAGCTAAATGAAAAATATCTAGGCCAAAGAAAGCAGATAGATTAGAAGTGAGGGGTAAAGATTAAAAATATATGTGAAGAATACTACTGTTTAAAGTTTACAAGTGCCTGGGAATATGTGTCATGTTCTTGATAGTGCAATGGAAGTTATATTGGTAAAGTATATAATACATGTATCTCTTAATTGTGTGTGTGTATTAGTCACTCAGTCAGGTCAACTCATTTCGACCCCATGAACTGTAGCCCACCAGGTTCCTCTATCCGTGGAATTCTCCACACAAAAATACTGGAGTGTGTATCCGTTCTCTTCTCCAGGGGATCTTCCCAACCCAGGGATTGAACCCTGGTCTCCTATATTGCAGGCAGATTTTTTACTGTCTGAGCCACCAGGGAAGCCTGATAAAGACAGATTGTTGTTGAGTTGCTAAGTTGTGTCCAACTCTTTTGTGACTCCATGGACTGTAGCCCACCAGGCTCCTCTGTCCGTGGGATTTCCCAGGCAGGAATATTGGAGTGGGTTGCCATTTCCTCCTCCAGGGGATCTTCTGGACCCAGGGTTCAAACCTGTGTCTCCTGTATTGCAGACAGATTCTTTACCATTGAGCCGCTGGGGAAGGCACATATATATGTTAACTAGAGGCTTCCTAATTGTTCAATATGAGCTTCCCAGGTAGCTCAGTGGTAAAGAATATGCCTGCCAATGCAGGAGATGCAAGAGAAGTGGGTTCCATCTCTGAGTTGGGAAGATTCCCTGGAGGAGGAATGGCAACCCACTCCAGTATTCTTGCCTGAAAAATTGCACAGACAGAGGAGCCTGGCAAGTTACAGTCCATGGGGTCGCAGAGTCAGACATGACTGAGTGCACACACACACACACACACACACACACACACACACACACAATTGCTCAATAGTAAAGAATCCATCTGCAGTGCAGGAGACACGTTTCTGCTTCCTAGGTTGGCAAGATCCCCTGGAGGTGGAAATAACAACCCACTCCAGTTGCCTTGAAAAAGTCCCATGGACAGAGGAGCCTGGTGGGTTACAGTCCATGGGGTTGCAAAGAGTTGTACACAACTGGGTGACTAAGCACATATACACACACACACACTAATTAGATATGCCACAGGTTTTTCCTTTTCATGCTATTACAGCAGAATAGAGGTATTTGAAAAATTTTATTAGTTATAATGGCTCTTGGCATTGTCTTTTGATCAGGTTGGCTTATTCTTCTCTCCTGTTTTCATTCAAGTGTTTCTTCTCCACTTAACAGAGTTGACATTTGAAAATTCAGAGACTTGGACTACTCTGCCTTTTTCCTGCGTGCCTTTCTTATTCTTTTACGTAAGAAATCTCAAATAATGTAGTGGTTTTATCATTTTTTTTTCTAAACTCTGAAAGTGATTCTAGACCTCAGCTTCCATTTTATTTTGCAGTCTTCTACATAGTAGACAGGAGAATTCAGTCATTTCATAGCCGTCATAACAAGAACAAACTTCCTTAACTCCTGATGTCTTCACTGATGCTTCTGTCTCAAACCCTCTTCTGTCCCCATCACTTAGAAATAGCTTTTTATACTCACACAAATTATTTCAACTTCTCACTGCTTCCTAGAAGAGTAGAGAAAAATATGGGACACGAACAGGGACATAATGAGAAAGTAAAAACCACCAGGACTTTCAAAGTTAAAATCAACAAAATATGCAAAATGCCTTGAGGCAATGTAATATCATTGTCTCACAGAAGGCAGAAAATTACTAGGAGAAATTTAAATGATGTGCTGGAGAATGTCAACTGCATTCGGAATGGAGCTTTGGATTTTTATAGGAATTGAATACACATTTCAGTCATTAAAATGAAACACTCGGAAACTGTTTCAGATTGAACTTTACATAGGCCGAGGAGGAAATTACAATTAAATATATCACGCCACATTTTTAATTTATGAAATGAGACATGGAATATTCTGAAAAGGGAAATAAAATGAAAGTTTGCCTCTAGAACCCCTTCAGTTCCTAGGGTGTCAAAGTTGGGGACCAAAATTTTACCTCCATACCCACCCTGTTAAAACTCTGTGGGAAATGATGTAGATATGACCTTCAGGGGCTTCTAGAGTGACTTATAACCAGAAGCAAACAGATAATACATCTTTTTATCACTGATTTGTTTTGGAGAGTTTCTTCTTAATAGCCACAGAACAAAAATCACAGTCTCCCTCTCCCACTTCACTGTACCTTCATTACTGGGATTGTGGGCTTTACTTGGTTACCACATTCTGCTTTTTATTTCTGATCTCATTATATTTCTATTTTGTTAATGCTGCTTCTCCTTAGACATGAATATCTGAGTTTCTGACCTAAATGCACTTCCTCACTGCCTGTTGAATTGATTATATGGATATGGCATCGTTGACCTTAGACAGTAACTAGTTGAACTGCTCAGTTAACCAAAGGGGCCCAGACTCTTTCTGAAGAGTCTCCTGAGACTTTCACTCATGAACTGGACCTCTGTGTCCTCTGTTCAGAAATATGCAAAATCTCAAAAGAACTGCTAGATATATCACCCCCTTTGCCTGCAGATGGCAGGGGCTTCCAACCAGTCAGACAAGAATAACCCTCTGAAGATCACAGGTGACACCAGGGATCTTGACTGAAGTGGCACGACATTTTATATACAACTTTCCTTCTAACACACCATGTCTTAAAAATCACTTCCTGAATACTCTTGTCAACTTTGTTATTCCCACTGGTCCCCACCAAACTGTGCTACCTTGGGTTGTTTTTAGCGTCTACTCAGCATATTGTTGTTGCTGTTTTTAAACATCCTTTTGTTTCCCATATTACAACCCACCACCAACAATTAGAGATCTTTCTTCAACTGGGGAAGATGGATCATTCTTTCAGTTAAAAATGTTTAGTTACTCACACAAATATGACATTAAAATCTGGGCTCTTATAAAATAATACCTATGCTTCAGAAAGAACTTAATCCTATGCATCTTCCTTTTCTCAGTTCTGTCATTCTTATCTCACACGTCAAAGATCCAGTACACTCATTTTCATTTCCTTGTTCTGATTGGAAAGATTTGAAAATTATATCAAGAGAAATTTGGCAATATGAAAATTTTCTCTGTGCAATAAAAATTCGGCAGTAGGTAATCTTGTATAGGTGTAACCCTGCCATGCCCTAAGGATGATACAGTTTCTTCTTTAATTTGTTTTCTTTTATTTATTTTTTTTTAAATTAATTTATTTTTTATTGGAGGCAAATTATTTTACAATATTATATTGGTTGGTTTTGCCATACATTGACATGAATCCACCCCGGGTTTACATAAGTTCCTCCTCCTGAACCCCCCTCCCACCTCCCTCCTCCCTTTATCCTCCCTCTGGGTCATACCCACACCAGCTCCGAGCATCCTATAACATGCATCATCGACCCTGAACTGGTGATTCGTTTCACATATGACAACATACATGTTTCAATGCCATTCTACTAAATCATCCCACCCTCACCCTCTCCCACAGAGTCCCAAAGACTGTTCTATACATCTGTATCTCTTTTGCTGTCTCGTATACACGGTTATCATTTGCATCTTTCTAAATTCCATATATATGCTTTAGTATACTGTATTGGTGTTTTTCTTTCTGGCTTACTTCACTCTGTATAATAGGTTCCAGTTTCATCCACCTCATTAGAACTGATTCAAATGCATTCTTTTTAATGACTGAATAATACTCCATTGTGTATATGTACCAAAGCTTTCTTATCCATTCGTCTGCAGATGGACATCTAGGTTACTTCCATGTCCTGGCTATTATAAACAGTGCTGCAATGAACATTGGAGTACATGTGTCTCTTTCAATTCTGGTTTCCTCGGTGTGTATGCCCAGGAGTGCGATTGCTGGATCATATGGCAGTTCTATTTCCAGTTTTTTGAGGAATCTCCACACTGTTCTCCATAGTGGCTGTACTAGTTTGCATTCCCACCAACAGTGTAAGAGGGTTCCTTTCTCTCCACATCCTCTCCAGCATTTATTGCATGTGGACTTTTGGATAGCAGCCATTCTGACTGGTGTGAAATGGTATCTCATTGTGGTTTTGATTTGCATTTCTCTGATTATGAGGGATGTTGAGCATTTTTTCATGTGTTTGTTAGCCATCCTTATGTCTTCTTTGGAGAAATGTCTGTTTAGTTCTTTGGCTCATTTTTTGATTGGGTCTTTTATTTTTCTGGAATTGAGCTGCAGAAGTTGCTTGTATATTTTGGAGATGAATCCTTTATCAGTTGCTTCATTTGCTATTATTTTCTCCCATTCTGAAGGCTCTCTTTTCACCTTACTTATAGTTTCCTTTGCTGTGCAGAAGCTTTTGATTTTAATTAGGTCCCATTTGTTTATTTTTGCTTTTATTTCCAATATTCTGGGAGGTGGTTCTTGGAGGATCCTGCTGTGATTTATGTTGGAGAGTGTTTTGCCTACGTTCTCCTCTAGGAGTTTTATAGTATCTGGTCTTACATTTAGCTCTCTAATCCATTTTGAGTTTATTTTTGTGTATGGTGTTAGGAAGTGTTTTAGTTTCATTCTTTTTAAACTTTTTTATTTTAGAATAGTTTTAGATTTACAGAAAAATTATGAAGATTGTTGTAAAGAAATTGTAAGGAAAATTGTTATGTATGTTCAATTTCCTCTGTTATTAACATCTTTCATCTTATGTTCATTTGTCACAATTAACAAGCCAATATAGATACATAATTGTTAACTAAACTCGACATTATTCAGATTTTATTAGTTTTCTAATGTTACTTTATTTAACTTATAAGCAGAGTACATCATGAGAAATGCTGGGTTGGAGGAAGCACAAGCTAGAATCAAGATTGCCAGGAGAAATATCAATAACCTCAGATATGCAGATAACACCACCCTTATGGCAGAAAGTGAAGAAGAACTAAAGAGACTCTTGATGAAAGTGAAAGAGGAGAGTGAAAAAGTTGGCTTAAAGCTCAACATTCAGAAAACTAAGATCATGGTGTCTGGTCCCATCACTTCATGGGAAATAGATGGGGAAACAGTGGAAACAATGGCTGAATTTATTTTTCTGGGCTCCAAAATCACTGCAGATGGTGACTGCAGCCATGAAATTAAAAGACTCTTACTCCTTGGAAGGAAAGTTATGACCAACCTAGACAGCATATTAAAAAGCAGAGACATTACTTTGCCAACCAAGGTCTGTCTAGTCAAGGCTATGGTTTTTCCAGTGGTCATGTATGGATGTGAGAATTGTACTGTGAAGAAAGCTGAGTGCCAAAGAATTGATGCTTTTAAACTATGGTGTTTTAGAAGACTCTTGAGAGTCCCTTGGACAGCAAGGAGATCCACCCAGTCCATCCTAAAGGAGATCAGTCCTGGGTGTTCATTGGAAGGACTGATGTTGAAGCTGAAACTCCAATACTTTGGCCACCCGATGTGAAGAGCTGACTCATTTGAAAGGACCCTGATACTGGGAAAGATTGAGGGCAGGAAGAGAAGGGGACGACAGAGGATGAGGTGGCTGGATGGCATCACCAACTCAATGGACATGGATTTGGGTGGACTCCAGGAGTTGGTGATTGACAGGGAGACCTGTTGTGCTGCAGTTCATGAGGTCGCAAAGAGTGAGACACGACTAAGTGACTGAACTGAACTGAATCGAATGTTACTTTACTGTGCCAGAATGCCATCAAGGATACTATATTACATTTGCTTGTGATATCTTTTTCAGCTCCTCTTAGCTGTGGCAGTTTATTAGACTTACCCTATTTTTAATTACCTTGACAGTTTTGAGGGTTATTGGTCAGATATCTTGTAGAATGTCCTTCAATTGTGGTTTGTCTGATGTTCTTCTCATTGTTAGACTAGAGCTATAGGTTTGGGGAAGGAAAACTCCTAAGGTGAAGTGTTATTAGTGATGCATAATATCAAGGGTACATGTGATCAACGTGACATCACTGTTGATGTTGACTTTGATTACCGAGTAAAGGTAGTGTTTGTTAGGTTTCTCAACTGTACAGTTGACATTTCCACCTTTCCAAAGTATACTTTTTGGAAGGAAGTCATTATATACACGACACAAAATTTGGGGAATTATGCTTCACCTCCTGGGGTGGGAGAGTGGAGAATATCTATATAAATTTTTTTGGAATTATTCTGCTTATTTGTGTTTTCTTTCATTTGTTTATTTATTCAAGTGTTTTTTTATATCAGTGAAAGTGAAAGTCGCTCAGTCGTTTCTGACTCTTTGCGACTCCATGGACTATACAGTCCATGGGAGTCTCCAGGCCAGAATGCTGGAGCGGGTAGCCTTTCCCTTTTCCAGAGGGTCTTCCCAACCCAGGGATCAAACCCAGGTCTCCCACATTGCAGATGGATTCTTTATCAGCTGAGCCAAAAAGAAAGTCTGTTTATGTCAGTATGAACTCATGAATACTTATTTTTTACTTTGGGTTATAATGCAATATTCTTTTTTAGTTTGCTAATAGATTTGGCCATTGAAATTCTTTCAGTTGCATCCCTTTGAAATTCCCTATCAGACTGTGTGTGTGTGTGTTTTGTTCCTTTCTGGCACAGTGAAATACTCCAGGCTCATCCTATATAGTTCCTGCTTCAGCCCTAACATTAGTCATCCATTTACTTAATTATTCAGTACCAGTATACATGTACAGCAGTGTTAGAATTGTGACCCATACCCCCGTGGGAAAAAAACTAAATGGATAGTGGTTATAAAAACCACTCTGTCACTGTTGCTGTCGGAGTTTAGAAATAAGCAAAGGGAAGAAGCAAGAATGATCCATGTAGTAATAAATTAGCATTAAAGAGATCACTATGAACTCATGCTTAGCTTAATGTAAATACAGATATATAGAGAGAAATATTTATAAATATGCATATATATGTAAGATTCTATACACATAGATGTATTTCCTTGTTCTGTTACCTGAGAAAACCTAGAAACAGTGACATCTCAGAGGCAATGAGTACAACAAGAACTCAGATCTTGGCTTCTAGTACCATCCTCCAATAAATGGAATTAAGTTTTCATGGAGAAGTCACTGTAGGTTTGGAAATAGAGTGGCTGTAGGTAGGAAATATAAGATGAGTCTGTATTTGCATTTTATTAGTTTTCTCATCTTGCTTTCAGTCTTTGAAAATTAAAATGCAAATCCCTCTTTTAATTTTTAATATTCTCAAATACAGTTTTTAAAAAATATTATAGGCTTCTTGTGTATTAATCTGATTTACTTCATTAAACAAAAGCCACACCCACAGATATCTTCAAGGTACGCCCTTTCTACTTTCACTGTACCTCTGAGGTTGCTAAGGATCTTAAGGTTCTCTTAAGGTTCACAGAAACTCTTTTGTTTAACTGAAAGGCATTGCTTTAAGAACTTTTATGCCTTTTTTTTGTCCGTCTGAATGGTGGCATGTAGTCCCGCCTTAGGTCTTTCTGATAATCCTTAGTCACATTTTGGATTTGATCTTTGACTTGAGACCCTTTCTTAGTTTGGGAGGCTTTTGCTAGCTGAAAAAACTGTTTCAAGGGCCTTTGCATACTCTTCAATTCCCATTCGAAGACTGAATAACTGCATTTTAGTTCATCTCTTCTCTCATTTTGCCATAGGCAGCTCAAAGAAACCAGGCAGCTCTCTCAACGCTCTGCCTGTAAATTTCCTTAGCTCTATCACCAAGTTTACCAGGTACATTTTCTATTTTCCATGTTACTTCAGATGACAGCTTTGTTTAATTTTCTATTACTATGTAAAAGGATCTCCTTTCCTTAATCTTCTAATATGCTCCATACTTTCCTTCAAGCTTCCACTAGTCCTCTGCGAAAAGCAATGGAACATATTAGATTATTATAGTAACTCTTGAAGAGTGTTGATTGTTATATAACATTGTGAAGATACTCAATGCGCAGCATTGTGAAGTGTGCACTTAAAAATAGTAAATGTTATGCTGTGTATATTTTACTACAGTACCTCAAGGCAGTTTCCTTGAGGTCTTTTAAAACGTCACTAAATTTTTCTCCATGCCTCTTAGGCTTTCCTAGATAGTCTTTTCAAGGCTCTTGCAGCTTTTGCCTGGTTTTAAATCCAGCATCACATCTCTTTAGTTTTTATTATGGGACCCACTTTAAGGTATTAAATTCTGCTCTAGTTCTCTTGCTGCATTACAATTTATGGGTCAAAATCAACAACAATAATTTTGGTTCTGTGCCTCATGCAGTTGCAGTCAGTGACGGAAGCTGGAGAAGCTGAGAGCTGCATCTCTGTCTTCCTGTGATCTTAGGGCTTCTCTATTGGTCTCCCTGTGTGGGTTGTTTTGAGCTTTCTTACAGCATGGTGGCCTCAGGGTAGTTGGGCTACCTTTGTGGAAGTTGAGGGAGCCAGCATGAGAGTCTGAGCAAGCAGGAAAGAAGGTGAAATGCATTTAGCCATCTATCCTCCCAATTTATACAGCATGGTACCTCCCATATTCGGTTTGTTTCAAGAGGGACCCTGTACATTCACAGGGAAATTACATTCTGTCTTTTGAAGGAGAAGAGAAAGGGTAAAAGGCACAATTTTATTTTATATACCTGTGATTACTACAAAAAGCCTCTGCCTTTGGCATGCAATGATACAGAGGTGGTGGACCTATTGGGAAAAGAAGACCAGGACCCTCTGGGAAGCAAGCCTCCTCTGCTGCCTAGAAATAAAAGTTATAGATAATTACTTTTTAATTAAAATGTATACAACATAACATTTACCATTTTAAATCATTTTTAAGTGCACATTTCACAATTATGAGCATTAAGTACCTTCACAATGTTATATAACGATCACCAAACTTCAAAAGAAATCATTGCTTTTGGCAGAGGACCAGTTCATGATGACCTGAACCAAGTTCAGTGACAAGGGAAAAAATCACAACTTCTAAAGAGGAGGCTATGGTTTTTTCAGTGGTCATGTATGGATGTGAGAGTTGGACTGTGAAGAAAGCTGATCACCGAGGAATTGATGCTTTTGAAGTATGGTGCTGGAGAAGACTCTTGAGAGTCCCTTGGACTGCAAGGAGAGCCAACCAGTCCATTCTAAAGGAGATCAGTCCTGGGTATTCATTGGAAGGGCTGATGCTAAAGCTGAAACTGCAATACTTTGGCCACCTCATGTGACGAGTTGACTTACTGGAAAAGACTCTGATGCTGGGAAGGATTGGGGGTGGGAGCAGAAAGGGACGACAGAGAATGAGATGGCTGGATGGCATCACTGACTCAATGGACATGAGTTTGAGTGAACTCTGGGTGTTGGTGATGGACAGGGAGGCCTGGTGTGCTGTGATTCATGGGGTCGCAAAGAGTCAGACACGACTGAGGGACTGAATTGAACTGAAATGAACTGAAAGAGGAACTGTGCTAAAACAGAAAGATTTGGGGCTTGTTGTGGAAGGCTTAACTAGGTGCTTATGTATCACCTGGGTTTCCCTGGTAACTTAGACAATAAAGAATCTGCCTGCAATGTTAGAGACCTGGGTTTGATCCCTGGGTCGGAAGATCCCCTGGAGAAGGGAATGGTTACCCACTCCAGTATTCTTGGCTGGAGAATTCCATGGACAGAGGAGACTGGCGGCCTACAGTCCATGGGGTCCCAAGAGTCGGACACAGCTGAGTGACTTTCGCTATGGATCACCCAGACACCCTGCTATTAGCAGCTATGATGGCAGATGCTGGACTTTTGAGAAGAGTAGAAAAGTAGTTGGAAAAATGAAGCAAATATGACTATTTTTTCTCTAATTTTGTATAACTCATCACACCTGTTGCTTAGAGTTAAGACTGTATATATTAATATTCAAAAACTGGAAAAAGTTGACTTTGAATTTAACTTTCAGCTTAATATATTCTTAGCAACTGTGTTTGCTAGAGTGGGGGTTATTTCATTTCTGACTCCTAGTAACTTAGACATTAGAACAGATAAGGGAAGTGACAAATCCGTTTTCATTCTTGTATTATTATAGCTCTTTGCTGTCAGGAAAGCCAGGCTGTTTTGCCTCCTTTCTGTAGGAAATTTTCAGTTGATAGGCAAAACTTCAAGAATAATTAAAAAAATAGGATATGTTCACTCCCTTGGGAAAATCAATCTTTTGCAAATGTATTTAAATAAATTCAATATCCTTTCCTTTTAATAGTGCTTATCTAGGTGAAAACATTTATTTTAGATTTTATTATGGCACCCAGAAAACTATAATGCTTCTTTAAAAATAAATTATAGTGTAAAAGTCACAGAGGAAGCTGATTGAAAAAAAAAAAACAAAAACAAAACCTCAGGTACATTTCCTGTGTATCTCCCACTTCGTTACGTGCACTTAAAGTATGCCGAATAAATCTCACAACACTTCCTGTGACCTGAGACTATCTTGAAGTGTCTCAGTAAATAAATGTCTTTTAGCATGCCAGGAGGAGAAAGTTTTTAGACGGAGGTAGGTTTTGACAAATATCACAGGTTAATTCAGCAGGTGTTGTTGCATCTGTGTAAATCAAGGTTTCACAGTTGTGCAGAAATATTGGGTATTTCTCCTGGCCATTCTCTTTGGGAAACTAGACTTTGACAAATGGCTTAGGTCACACATGAGTGTCACTTCATCTGTTTACCTCACTTCTTCCTCCATAAAAGCATTACAAAATTGTTTTCATCAATACAAATACTTCTGCTTTGAGAATGCTAAAGGCCATGGTGTTTATGTTTAGAAATGGAGATGAGATGGCAGAGCTGTCGGGGGGACTGACATGGGATAGAGATACTAATAGTTCTAGTACCATCGAAAGGTTCACTATGTGCGTGGTGCACTATGGGAATGTGCAGTGGGTCCTTTCACTTTTATGGTAATACACGGTTACATTGTTTTAAAGATGAGAAAGCCAAGAGTTGGAGAGTTTAAATGACTTGCCTAGGCTCTGTCTGGTGAGGTACAGAGCAGAAACAATATGACTTCATGGTCAATGACACCACCTATTATACTGTGTTGGAAGAGAGGCAGATAGGAGAGAGGAAGGAAATATGTGGACCTCCATGCAGCTGTTCAACTTCATTTGATATGTATCTATTCAGTGCAGTTTACTAATTGTAAAAGATGGAAACTGTTAGATGCACATAGCTGATTATAGTTGCCTTTAAAATAGAGAGTAAAGTGAAGTAGAAAATTGCTCAAAACCAGAAATCAAAGATTTCAATTTCAGCCTCTATTACAAACTAGCTGAGTGAACATGGGAGGGTTACTTAAACTCTTTTTGTGACATGCAGAGAAAATAAAAATGAAAGATGGGGAGAGAACACTTTAAGTTCCAGATGGCTTTTTGATTTGTGCTTCCAGTTTTTACCTGATCCCCAGCTGAAGCTTGCCTTTAAACAATTCTGAACGCTTATAATAATTTTACTCTTCAGATTAATCTAACTGGAATTGGTCGCTGTTACTGTCAGCTAACACAGCAGGAAATATCGGAGTCTGGTCAAATCTGAGTTTACAAATCACATCAAGATTTAAGAGCTCTACCCTGCTTTCTAGATACACCAGGTTCACAAATCAAGCATTATGAAGACTCCAGGTTTATATTTACCTTTACAAGGTTTATGTTTATGTTGGTCTCTTTTGCTGGTGTGTGTGGGTCTGTTTATGACACCCTTCTCCTTGTAGGAGAGGAAAAGACCTGGGCTGCTCCAGTGCCCTTATAGAGATAATAATGCTTAGCATCAGTCTTTGTGATGAAGTGTACAGCTCTTTGCAGAATAATACCTTCTGCATAAGGCTTTTTTTGAGGGCCGTAGTTATCACAAGTTATGAATATATAGTCTCAGAATTTTCTTCCTTCAAGTAGCCAAATCAACTATCCAGATACAGTGTACATGAGAATTTCTTTAAAAAGAAAATAATTACCATTATGGTCAGGTTGATAATCCTTCTCTTTCTTTAAGATTAAAATGCTAATTATAGAGTATGTGTTATAGGTTTATTCATTTATTTTTAATGGTGGGAATCTGTCCTTTGGAGTGTTGAGTGCAGGTTTGGAGTTAAAGATGAGGCATTGTCTATAGGACCCAACTAGCAAAATGGCCAATGGATAATGACTTCTAAGTTTAGTCAAGTCATGCATGATTCTTAAAAACCACCACTGAACTATACAGTGAGGACTTTTAATAGCATAGTAGTTTGTGTTCTCTCAGATATCAATGAGATAAGCTGAGTCATGCTAACTTCAGCAGAAAGGAGAAATGTGTTAGAAGCATTTAATGGTACCTCATAGAAGGCAATGGCAAGCCACTCCAGTACTCTTGCCTAGAAAATCCCATGGATGGAGGAGCCTGGTAGGCTGCAGTCCGTGGGGTCGCTAAAGGTCGGACACGACTGAGCGACTTCACTTTCACTTTCACACGTTGGAGAAGGAAATGGCAACCCACTCCAGTGTTCTTGCCTGGAGAATCCCAGGGACGGGGGAGCCTGGTGGGCTTCCGTCTATGGGGTCACACAGAGTCGGACACGACTGAAGTGACTTAGCAGCAGCAGCAGCAGCAGCATAGAATCAAAGGGAATGTTAAACCATTAGACATTTGAAATGTGGAAACCAGGAAAAGCAGATCTCAGAAGCAGGAGTTTGTGACTAGTTCTGAAATATTTTTGTCTTTAATGACACTTAATTCACACTTTCCAGCATGTCGTTAGCCCAGATTCTACACTTCTGGGGAAAAGAATCTGATTGCCCTTGCTCATCTCAAGTCCCTCCTCAGTCAACTACGGTCCAGAAAGTGATCGTACAGTACAAATATGGCTAGGGAAATCTGAAACAATTGCCTGGTAGTATGTTATTTAAGGTCCTTGGCTGTAAGCAACAGAAATTAAATATGGTTTAAGTAGAAAGTAAATTTATTTTAAGCATAAGAGAGTTCACTGACTGCTGGAAGGTGGAATCATCAGATTGAGAATCTTAACAGTGCAGCAGGAAGTAATTATCTTGTCTTAGCATTGCTAAGCACTGAAATCAAAGTACTTCATTCATTCTATTTTTCTCACTTTCTTTATCATACTGTTCTCAACATTTAAGTTTCCTACAGAGAGGATATAGTTCTAACTTTGGTCGTCTTTCTGACTTTTTCCCTAGGTTTATTTATTTTTTTCAATAAAACAATTTAATTGTAATGTTAAAAAAATAGAAATTCTTTATAACTCTTTAGGTTTCAAAATATGAAATAATTTTTAAGCAAATATAAAGCTAATTATCTGACTCCATTTCCATAAAATTAGGAACCTCTGCAATCTTTTTATAAATGCTGGAAAACATTTTGACTATTTATCTTCCTTACTTGCTCCTTCCATAGGAAAAACTCCTTTTCTGGTGAAACTGGGATAAAGGTTCTTGTATGGTTTAATCTTTCTCTCTCTCTCTCCTGCCCACAGGAGGACTATTTTATCTTTCTCTGTCCTGTTTTTATTACTGCTACTGCTAAGTCACTTCAGTCGTGTCCGACTCTGTGCGATCCCATAGATGGCAGCCCACCAGGCTCCCCCGTCCCTGGGATTCTCCAGGCAAGAACACTGGAGTGGGTTGCCATTTCCTTCTCCAGTGCATGCAAGTGAAAAATGAAAGTGAAGTCTCTGTCATGTCTGACTCTTAGCGACCCCATGGACTGCAGCCTACCAGGCTCCTCCGTCCATGGGATTTTCCAGGCAAGAGTACTGGAGTGGGGTGCCATTGCCTTCTCCTTAGTTTTTATTACTAAGCATAGCCAAATCAGAGTCCAAGGCCTGTTTTCTAGAGATAGGCCAGAAAATATGACTTGTGAAGGAAGTTGTGAATTTTTTAATGTGTAGAATCTGAAACTCTCTCAACTGTCAGTTACAAGCTGTGGATTTGGAGGAAGGTGATTGGAGGCTCTAATTTTAGCTGATATTCACAGATATATTATTTACCCTAGCTGTACCAAACAACAAATAGATAACATATTGAGAGAGTTAAATCTTAGGTAGGTTGATAAGGAGTCCAAGGCCCTCAAGGAGGAGAAAGGGGTACAGGGCTCTCGAGGAGAAAGGGACAAGCGTTTTATTACTTTCCTGCATCTTAGTCACATAAAAGATTTTTTTTCCTAGGCCTGGAGCTAATGATTACACAACAAAACAACTCATCTTGCTCAAGGGTTATGTTTTTCCTTAAGCTCTGTACTATTGATTCAGTTCAGTTGCTCAGACATGTCTGAATATTTGTGACCCTATGGACTGAAGCATGCCAGGCTTCCCTGTCCATCACCAAAGAGCTTGCTCAGACTCATGTCTATCAAGTTGGAGATGCCATCCAACCATCTGTTGTCCCCTTCTCCTCCTGCCTTCAAACTTTCCCAGCATCAGAGTCTGATACAATGAGTCAGTTCTTTGCATAAGGTGGCCAAAATATTGGAGTTTCAGCTTCAGCATCAGTCTTTACAATAAATATTCAGGACTGACTTCCTTTAGGATTGACTGGTTTGATCTCCTTACAGTCCAAGGGACTCTCAAGAGTCTTCTCCAACAACACAGTTCAAAAGCATCAGTTCTTCGGTGCTCAGCTTTCTTTATAGTCCAACATTCATACATGACTACTGGAAAAACCATAGTCTTGACTTGATGGACCTTTGTTGGCAAAATAATGTCTGCTTTTTAATATGCTGTCTAGGTTGGTCATAGCTTTTCTTCCAAGGAGCAAGTGTCTTTTAATTTCATGGCTGCAGTCACCATCTGCAGTGATTTTGGAGCCCCCCAAAATAAAGTCTGTCACTGTTTCCATTGCTTCCCCATCAGTTTGCCATGAAGCGATAGGACCGGATGCCATGTTCTTAGTTTTTTGAATCTTGAGCTTTAAGCCAGCTTTTTCACTCTGGTCTTTCACTTTCACCAAGAGGCTCTTTAGTTCTTCTTTGCTTTCTACAATAAGGGTGGTATAATCTGCATATCTGAAGTTATTGATATTTCTCCCAGAAATCTTGATTGCAGCTTGTGCTTCACCCAGCCCAGCATTTCCCATGATGTCCTCTGCATATAAATTAAATAAGCAAGGTGACAATATACAGCCTTGATGTACTCCTTCCCAATTTGGAGCCAGTCTGTTGTTCTATGTCTGGTTCTAACTGTTGTTTCTTGACCTGCCTACAGATTTCTCCAGAGGCAGGTAAGGTGGTCTGGTATTCCCATCTCTTTAAGAATTTTCCACAGTCTGTTGTGATCTGCACAGTTAAAGGTTTGGCATAGTCAATAACACAGAAGTAGATGTTCTACTGGAATTCTCTTTTTCTATTATCCAACAGATATTGACAATTTGATCTCTGGTTCCTCTGCCTTTTGTAAATCCAGCTTGAACATCTGGAGGTTCACGGTCCATGTATTGCTGAAGCCTGGCTTAGAGAATTTTGAACATTACTACTAGCGTGAGAGATGAGTGCAATTGTGTGGTAGTTTGAGCATTCTTGGGCATTGCCTTTCTTTGGGGTTGGAATGAAGACTGACCTTTTCCAGTCCTGTGCACACTGCTGAGTTTTCCAAGTTTCCTGGCATATTGAGTGCAGCCCTTTCACAGCATCATCTTTTAGGATTTGAAATAGCTCAGCTGGAATTCCATCCCTTCTGCTAGCTTTGTTCATAGTGATGCTTCCTATGGCCCACTTGACTTCACATTCCAGAATGTCTGGCTCTAGGTGAGTGATCATACCATCATGGTTATCTGGGTCATGAAGATCATTTTTGTATAGTTCTTCTGTGTATTCTTGCCACCTCTTCCTAATATCATCTGCTTCTCTTAGGTCCATACCATTTCTGTCCTTTATTGTGCCCATCTTTGAATGAAATATTCCCTTGGTATCTCTAGTGTTCTTGAAGAGCTCTCTAGTCTTTCCCATTCTATTGTTTCCCTCTATTTCTTTGCATTGATCACTGAGGAAGACTTTCTTATCTCTCCTGGCCATTCTTTGGAACTCTGCACTCAAATAGATACATCTTTTCCTTTTGCTAATGACTGTATATACTAATGATTATATAACAACAATATATCTTGCTCAAGAGCTTGTTCTCCTTCTTAATAAGAACCTTATAACTAATCTTGTTATTAAGACATATGTGGTGGGAGTGGGTCTGGTAAGACCTTTCTCTTGTTAGCTCTAATCTTGTTAATTTAAGATGTATATTGTAGGAGTGGGTCTGGTAAAAGTATATAAGGCCTTGATTAGACTGATGAGTGGGGCGCTCTCTGTCCCCTTTCTGATGTCTATGTCAGAAGCTTTGTTTTTTTCATTGTAATAAAACTGCCACATAAAAGCTCTGAGTGATCAAGCCTGGTCCCTGATCCTGAACCTGAGTCTTCTTCAGAGATCCAGAATCCAATATTGTTCACCATGAGCTATCAATATTGCCATCATCACCTTGTTTCCTATGTTTGCTTTCACTTTTGGTTGTTAGTGGAAGGTACAGTAAGTGCATTCAACACCCCAACAAAAGCTTTAAAAGGATTTTCTGTATTCTTCTAAAACTACATTTTCTAGCAACTTCCCGGGAAGTCCAGTGATTGCAACTTCACCTTCCAATGCAGGGAGTGCACATTTGATCTCTTGTTAGGGAGCTAAGATCCCACATGCCTCTCTGCAAAAAAAAAGAAAAGAAACCAGAACATAAACCAGAAGCAATATTGTGACAAATTCAATAAAGACTTTAAAAATGGTCTGCGCACACACAAAAATCTTATAGAAATTAAAAGTACATTTTCTATAAACAGGAAAAAAGATGGATCCACCAGTAATGTAGTTATATTAGGACTTCAGTAAATGAAAAATTAAAATAGTATAGAGTTGAGAGTAGAATGTTGAGGAAAAATAATTAACCAAGGGATTGAAAGATTTGTACACTGAATACGATGAAATATTGATGAAAGAAATTTGAAGACACACATAAATGGAGAGATATCTTGTGTTCATGGATTGGAGAATTAATATTGTTAAACTGTCTGTTCTACCCCAAGCAGTCTTCAAATAAAATGCAATGCGCATACAACCTCTAGTGGCATTTTTTTACAGAAGTAGTAAAAACAATCTTAAAATTTGTATGGAACTACAAAACATCCCAAATAGCAAAAGCAATCCTGAACAAGAACAAAGATGGAAACATTACACTTCCTGATTTAAAATGATATTATAAAGACATAATAATCAAAACAGTATGTCAGTGCGTGTGTAAAATAAACAGGTCCAGAACAATGGAACAGAATAGAGAACCCAGAAATTAACCCACACATATATACAGTTAGCTAATTTTTGGCAGAGAAACCATGAATGTACAATGAAGAAAAGACAGTCTTTTGTCAATGAATGCTGTTAGGAAAAGTGGATAACCATATGCAAAAGAAATCAAATTGGACCCTTATCTTACAAAAAAAAAAAAACCAAAAAACAAAAAGATTTAAACATAAGGTCTAGGGCTTCCCTAATGGCCCAGTGGTGATGATTCCCCCTGCCAATGCAGGAGACATGGGCTCGATCCCTAGTCCAAGAAAATCCCACAGGCCACAGAGCAACTAAGCCTGTGCACCACAACTGTTGAGCCTGGGCTCTAGAGCCCAGGAACCACAACTACTGAGCCCACGTGCTGCAACTACTGAAGCCAGTGCCCGAGAGCCCACACTCTGCAGCAAGACAAGCCTGTCACCACAATGAAGGGTAGCCTCTGCTTGCCACAACTAGAGAAAAGCCTGCACAGCAGTGAAGACCCAGCATAGCCAAAAATAAATAAATAAAATTATAAACATATAAGGCCTAAAAGAAGGAAACATCAGGAAAAGACTCTTTGATATTGGTCTTGTCAGGGATTTTTTTTTTTTTTTTGCATCTGACATGGGCAACACAAGCAAAAAAAAAAAAAAAAAAAAAAAAAACAAAGTGGACTATATTAAACTAAAATGTTTCCTTGCTGCAAAAGGAACCATCAACAAAAATGAAAATGGAGGCTATGGAATTGGAGAAAATACTTGCAAAATGTCTACAGGAGAAGGGGTTAACATCCAAAATATATAAGACAACTCAGACAATTCTTAACTAAAGCAAAACCAAATAACCCAGTTTAAAAAACGGGCAAAAGATCGAAATAGTCATTTCTCCCAAGAAGACATACAAATGGACAGCAAGTATATGAAAAAACACTGAACATAACTATCACCAAAAAGTGAAAATTAAGACCACAATGAGATATCACTGCAAACCTTAGAACAACTACTACTAGGACCTACATCAGACTCCCCAACCTGGGGATCCAGCAAAGGGACTGGGAATCCCCAGGGAACCTGACTTTGAAGTTTAGCAGAATTTGATTACAGAACTTCCACAGGACTGGGGGAAACAGAGACTTGGGGGGGGGGGGTGCACAGACAAAACCTTGTGTGCACTGGGACCCAGGGGAAAGGAGCAGTTACCCCACAAGAGGCTGAGCCAGACCTGCCTGTGAGTGTTTAAGAGTCTCCTGCAGAGGCATGGGTCAGCAGTGACCTGCTTCGGGGACAGGGACACTGGCAACAGTAGTCCTGGAAGATGTGGTGTGTTGGCATAAGTCCTCTTGGAGGAGGTTGCCATTAGCCCCACCATAGATCCTACCATAGAGCTGCTTTGCGGGTGACCCACAAACTAGAGAACAGTCATACAAGAAAACTTCATGCACTGTTGCAAAGGTTCTAGACTCCACATCAGACTTCTAAACCTGAGGATCCAGCAAAGGAACTGGGAGTCCCTTAGCCCTCTAAGTCTGTAGATTTCCAATATGCTCCTGGGAAAGAGTAGAGAAATAGCTGCAAAAAGAATGAGGAGGCTGAGACAAAGCAGAAACTATGCCCAGTTGTGGATGTGTCTGGTGATGAAAGTAAAGTCTGATGCTGAAAATAGCAATATTGCATAGGAACCTTGAATGTTAGGTCCATGAATCAAGGTAAATTGGATGTGGTCAAACAGGAGATGGCAAGAGTAAACATTGACATTTTTAGGAATCAGTGAACTAAAATGGACGGAAATGGGCAAATTTAATTGAGATGACCATTATACATATTACTGTGGGCAAGAATTCTTTAGAAGAAATGGAGAAGCCTTCATAGTCAACATAAGTTTGAAATGCAGTACTTGGATGCAGTCTCAAAAATGACAGAATGATCTCTGTTCATTTCTGAGGCAAACCATTCAATATCACAATAATCCAAGTCTATGTCTCAACCACTAATGCCATAAAAGCTGAAGTTGAATGGTTCTGTGAAGACCTACAAGACCATCTAGAACTAACACCCAAAAAAGGTGTCCTTTTCATCATAGGGGATTGGAATGCAAAAGTAGGAAGTCAAGAGATAACCCGGAGTAACAGGCAAGTTTGGCTTTGAAGTATAAAATGAAGCAAAGCAAAGGCTAACAGTTTTGCCAAGAGAACACATTGGTCATAGCAAACACCCACTTCAAACAACCCAAAAGACGACTCTACACATGGACATCACGAGATGGTCAATACTGAAATCAGATCGATTTTATTTTTTGCAGTCAAAGATGGGAGAAGCTCTATACAGTCAGAAAAAACAAGACCTGGAGCTGACTGTGGCTCAGATCTTGAACTCCTTATTGCAAACGCAGACTTGAATAAAGTAGGGGAAACCACTAGGCCATTCAGATAAGACATAAATCAAATCTCATGATTATACAGAAGAAGTAACAAATAGATTCAAGGGATTAGATCTGATAGAGTGTCTGAAGAAGTATGGATGGAGGTTTGTAACACTGTACAGGAGGCAGTGACCAAAACCATCCCCAAGAAAAAGAAATGCATAAAGGTAAAATGGCTGGCTATGGAGGCCTTGCAAGTAGCTGAGAAAACAAGAGAAGCAAAAGGCAATCAGTAGAAAGGGAAAGATATACCAAACTCAGTGCAGAGTTCCAAAGAATAGCAAGGAGAGAGAAGAAAGCTTTTTAAGTGGGCAATACAAAGAAATAGAGAAAAGCAATGCAATGGGAAAGACCAGAGTTCTCTTTAAGAAAATTGGAGTTACCATGGGAATATTTCATACAAAGACAGGTACAATGAAGGACAAAAATGGCAAGGACTTAACAGAAGCAGAAGATATTAAGAAGAGGTGGCAGCAAGGATACACAGAAGAACTCTACAAAAAAGCTCTTAATGACCCAGTTAACCACAATGATGGGGTCACTCACCTAGAGCCAGACATCCTGGATTGTGAAGTCAAGTAGGCCTTAGGAAGCATTACTACAAACAAAGCTAGTGGAGGTGATGGAATTCCAGCTGAGCTGTTTCAAATCTTAAAAGATGATGCTATGTAAGTGCTGCACTCAGTATGCCAGCAAATTTAGAAAACTCCGGAATGACCACAGAACTGGAAAGGGTCAGTTTTCATTCTAATCCCAAAGAAAAGCAATGCTAAAAAATGTTCAAATTACCATACAATTGCACTCATTTCACAAGTCAACAAAATTATGTTCAAAATCTTTCAAGCTAGGGTTCAGCAGTACATGAACTGTGAACCTCCAGATGTTCAAGCTGGATTTAGAAAAGGTAGAGGAACCAGAGATCAAACTGCCAACATATACTATATCATAGAAAAAGTAAGAGAATTCCAGAAAAGCATTTACTTCTGCTTCATTGAATGTGCCAAAGCCTTTAACTGTGTGGATCGCAGTTAACTGTGGAAAATTCTTAAAGAGATTCTTTAAGATTCTTAAAAATACCAGACCACCTTACCTGCCTCCTGAGAAACCTATATGCAGGTCAAGAAGCAGCAGTTAGAACTAAACATGGAACAATGGTCTGATTTGAAATTGGGAAAGAACTTTGTCAAGGCTGTATATTGTCACCCTGCTTATTTAAAGTATATGCATATGATAATATACATGTTTCAATGCCATTCTCCCAAACCATCCCACCCTCACCCTCTCCCACAGAATCCCAAATACTGTTCTATACATCTGTGTCTCTTTTGTTGTCTCATATACAGGGTTATCATTTGCATCTTTCTAAATTCCCTATATATGCGTTAGTATATTATATTGGTGTTTTTCCTTCTGGCTTACTTCACTCTGTATAATAGGCTCTAGTTTCATCCACCTCATTAGAACTGGTTCAAATGCATTCTTTTTAATGGCTGAGTAATACTCCATTGTGTATAGGTACCAAAGCTTTCTTATCCATTCGTCTGCAGATGGACATCTAGGTTGCTTCCATGTCCTGGCTATTATAAACATGCCGCAATGAACATTGGAGTACATGTGTCTCTTTCAATTCTGGTATATTATCATATGTGAAACGAATCACCAGTTCAGGGTCGATGCATATTACAAGATGCTCAGGGCTGATATGCGGGGATGACCCAGAGGGAGGATAAGGGGACGAGGGAGGTGGGAGGGGGGTTCTGGAAGGGGAACTCATGTACATCCGGGGCGGATTCATGTAAATATATGGCAAAACCAGTGCGTTCTCTTGGCAAAACTCTATTAGCCTTTGCCCTGCTTCATACTGTGCTTCAAGGTCAAACTTGCCTGTTACTCCAGGTGTTTCTTGACTTCCTACTTTTGCATTCCAGTCCCCTATTATGAAAAGGACACATTTTTTGGGTGTTAGTTCTAAAAGGTCTTGTAGTTCTTCATAGAACCGTTCAAATTCGGCTTCTTCAGGATTACTGGTTGGGGCATAGGCTTGGATTACTGTAATATTGAATGGTTTGCCTTGGAAACGAACAGAGATCATTCTGTCATTTTTGAGATTGCATCCAAGTACTGCATTTTGGACTCTTTTGTTGACCATGATGGCTACTCCATTTATTCTAAGGGATTCCTGCCCACAGTAGTAATATAATGGTTATCTGAGTTAAATTCACCCATTCCAGTCCATTTTAGTTCACTGATTCCTAGAATGTCTATGTTCACTCTTGCCATCTCCTGTTTGACCACTTCCAATTTGCCTTGATTCATGGACCTAACATTCCAGGTTCCTATGCAATATTGCTCTTTACAGCATCGGATCTTACTTCTATCAGCAGTCACATCCACAACTGGATATTTGTTTTGCTTTGGCTCCATCCCTTCATTCTTCTGGAGTTATTTCTCCACTGAACTCCAGTAGCATACTGGGCACCTACCGACCTGGGGAATTCCTCATTCAGTATCCTATCATTTTGTCTTTTGATACTGTTCATGGGGCAAGTATACTGAAGTGGTTTGCCATTCCCTTCTCCAGTGGACCACATTCTGTCAGACCTCTCCACCATGACCTGTCCATCTTGGGTGGCCCCACACGGCCTGGCTTAGTTTCAATGAGTTAGACAGGGCTGTGGTCCATATGATCAGATCAACTAGTTTTCTGTGATTATGATTACAGTGTGTCAGCCTTCTGCTGCCCCCTCACGAAACCTACCATCTTATTTGGGTTTTTCTTACCTTGGTTGTGGAAAATCTTCACAGCTGCTCCAGCAAAGTGCAGCCGCTGTACCTTAACTTGGATGAGGGGTATCTCCTCAAGGCTGCCCCTCCTGACCTTGAACGTGGAGTAGCTCCTCTTGGCCCTCCTGTGCCTGAGCAGCCACCGTCTCTTGGATGTGGGACAGCTCCTTTCGGCCACCGCCCTGACCTTGGGCATGGGGTAGCTCCTCTCTGGCTCCGGTGGCACAGACGCGAGAGACACCGGCTCCGGCGGTGCAGACACGAGAGACGCACTGGTCATAGCAAACTCCCTCTTCCAACAATGCAAGAGAAGACTCTACACATGGACATCACCAGATGGTCAACACTGAAATCAGATTGATTATATTCTTTGCAGCCAAAGATGGAGAAGCTGTATACAGTCAGCAAAACAAGACCAGGAGCTGACTGTGGCTCAGATCATGAACTCCTTATTGCCAAATTCAGACTGAAATTGAAGAAAGTAGGGAAAACCACTAGACCTTTCAGATATGACCTAAATCAAATCCCTAATGATTATACAGTGGAAGTAAGAAATAGATTTAAGGGACTAGATCTGATAGATAGAGTGCCTGATGAACTCTGGACGGAGGTTCGTGACATTGTACAGGAGACAGGGACCAAGACCATCCCCATGGAAAAGAAATGCAAAAAAGCAAAATGGCTGTCTGAGGAGGCCTTACAACTAGCTGTGAAAAGAAGAGAAGCAAAAAGCAAGGGAGAAATGGAACGATATAAGCATCTGAATGCAGAGTTCCAAAGAATATCAAGGAGAGATAAGAAAGCCTTCCTCAGTGATCAATGCAAAGAAATAGAGGAAAACAACAGAATAGGAAAAACAAGAGATCTTTTCAAGAAAATTAAAGATATCAAGGGAACATTTCATGCAAAGATGTGCTCGATAAAGGACAGAAATGGTATGGACCTAACAGAAGTAGAAGATATTAAGAAGAGGTGGCAAGAATACACAGAAGAACTGTACAAAAAAGATCTTAATGATGGAGATAATCACGATGGCGTGATCACTCACCTGGAGCCAGACATATTGGAATATGAAGTTAAGTGGGCCTTAGAGACCATCACTACGAACAAAGCTAGTGGAGGTGATGGAATTCCAATTGAGCTATTTCAAATCCTGAAAGATGATGCTGTGAAAGTGCTGCACTCAATATGCCAGCAAATTTGGAAAACTCAGCAGTGGCCACAGGACTGGAAGAGGTCAGTCTTCATTCCAATCCCAAAGAAAGGCAATGCCAAAGAATGCTCAAACTGCCACACAATTGCACTCATCTCACACGCTAGTAAAGTCATGCTCAAAATTCTCCAAGCCAGGCTTCAGCAATATGTGAACTGTGAACTTCCAGATGTTCAAGCAGGTTTTAGAGAAGGCAGAGGAACCAGAGATCAAATTGCCAACATCCTCTGGATCATGGAGAAAGCAAGAGAGTTCCAGGAAAACATCTATTTCTGCTTCATTGACTATGCCAAAGCGTTTGACTGTGTGGATCCCAATAAACTGTGGAACATTCTGAAAGACATGGGAATACCAGACCACCTTACCTGCCTCTTGAGAAACCTGTATGCAGGTCAGGAAGCAACAGTTAGAACTCGTCAGGGAACAACAGACTGGTTCCAAACAGGAAAAGGAGTACGTCAAGGTTGTATATTGTCACCCTGCTTATTTAATTTATATTCAGAGTACATCATGAGGAACACTGGGCTAAAAGAAGCACAAGCTGGAATCAAGATTGTTGGGAGAAATATCAATAACCTCAGATATGCAGATGACACCACCCTTATGGCAGAAAGTGAAGAGGAACTAGTAAGCCTCTTGAGGAAATTGAAAGAGGAGAGTGAAAAGGTTGGCTTGAAGCTCAACATTCAGAAAACGAAGATCATGGCATCCGGTCCTGTCACTTCATGGGAAATAGATGGGGAAACAGTGGAAACAGTGTCAGACTTTATTTTTTTGGGCTCCAAAATCACTGAGGATGCTGATTCCAGCCATGAAATTAAAGATGCTTACTCCTTGGAAGGAAAGTTATGACCAACCTAGATAACATATTAAAAAGCAGAGACATTACTTTGCCAACCAAGGTCCATCTAGTCAAGGCAATGGTTTTTCCCGTGGTCATGTATGGATGTGAGAGTTGGACTGTGAAGAAACCTGATTGCCGAAGAATTGATGCTTTTGAACTGTGGTGCTGGAGAAGACTCTTGAGAATCCCTTGGACTGCAAGGATATCCAACCAATCCATTCTAGAGGAGATCAATCCTGGTGTTCATTGGAAGGACTGATGCTAAAGCTGAAACTGCAATACTTTGGCCACCTCATGTGACGAGTTGACTCACTGGAAAAGTCTGATGCTAGGAGGGATTAGGGGTGGGAGGAGACGGTGATGACAGAGAATGAGATGGTTGGATGGCATCACCGACTCTGTGGACATGAGTTTGAGTGAACTCCGGGAGTTGCTGATGGACAGGGAGGCCTGGTGTGCTGTGATTCATGGGGTCGCAAAGAGTCGGACATGACTGAGCGACTGAACTGAACTGAACTGATGGCAAAACCAGCCAATATAATATTGTAAAATAATTAGCCTCCAATTAAAATAAATACATAAAAGAGAAAGTAAACAAACAAACAAAAAAAGAGAAATTCACATGGGATGAATTTGAGAGGATGTGATCAGCAGGTGACGTGTGTAGGGCACCTAACTCAGTGGTTGGCTCTGAGAGCACTCAATGGGTGTGAGCTGTTATTGTTACTATTATTATTGGGATTATTCTGATTTTGATTATCACCCCTGGTTAGCTCACTTTTCTCCAGGCAAAGAGTGCTGCGGTGAAACCAGTGAAGCATTCTCCTGTATCTCCCACCTTTTCTGGACTAACTCTGTGTTTCCTTTCACTTGCTTTCTCACTGGGATCCCTCCTTCTTATGGGATGGTTGGAGCAATCACATACTTGGAGCCTACGGGAGTGAAATAAAAGCAAGAAGCCAAAAATAAATAAATAAATAAAGTATATGCAAATACATCATGCAAAGTGCTGGGCTGGATGAATCACAACCTGGAATCAAGACTTTAGGGAGAAATATCAACAACCTCAGACATGCAGATGATAGTACCCTAAAGGCAGAAAGCAAGATGAACCAAAGAGCTTCTTGATGAAGAAAAAAGAAGAAAATGAAAAAGCTGGCTTAAAGCTCAACACTCAAAAAACGAAGATCATGGCATCTGGTCCCATCATTTCATAGCAAATAGGGAAACAATGGAAACAGTGACAGACTTTAAATCACTGTGGATGGTGACTGCACCCATAGAATTCGAAGATGCTTGCTCCTTGGAAGAAAAGCAGTGACAAATCTTGACAGTGTATTAACAAACAAAGTGATAACTTTGCCCACAAAGGTTCATATAGTCAAAGCTGTGATTTTTCCAGTAGTCATGTACAGATGTGAGAGTTGGACCGTGAAGTAGACTGAACCCCGAAGAATTAACGTATTTGAAATGTGGTTTGGCGAGAGTCCCTTGTGCAGAAAGGAGATCAAACCAGTCAATGCTAAAGGAAATCAACCCTAAATATTCACCGGAAGAACTGATGCTGAAGCTGGAGTTCCAATACTTTGGCCACCTGATGCGAAGAACTTATGCATTGGAAAAGACCCTGACGCTGGGAAAGATTGAGGGCAGTAGGAGAAGGGAGTGACAGAGAATGAGATGGTTGGATGGCAACACCGACTCAATGGATGGTGTTTGAGCAAGCTCCAGGAGATGGTGAAGGATAAGGAAGTTTGGCATGCTACAGTCCATGGGGTTGCAAAGAGTCAGACAGGACTTGGTGACTGAACAACAACAAGAGCAATTATCAAAAAGTCAAAAGATAACAAGTCCTGCTGAGTATATGAGGCAGGATATAGATGGACTCCAGATTGAGCAGCTGAGTTTAACCCCTGTGAACAGACACTCCAGCATGAAGATAATAGCAGGAGAGAGGAGAAGCTGAGCACTGCCCATACAAGAGATGAGAGATAAAGAGACCATGTATTTCTCATTCTTCAGGTCAAGCAGACCTTTCCAACTATGCATGCACAGAAAACCTCCTCTAGGGTCAAAGAAGGAGGGGCCACCACCCCATAATAGGTGATGTCAGCCTACCTTTTCACTAGAATTCATCTTGGCTAAGAGATGTACATGCACACAGGGAGAACCCTGAGACAAACCACATATGGACTGAGAGCCAGGCAAACAAGATGACTGGCCAGAGGAAACCTATAAGAAATGTCCTATTCAAACTACCACAAGGGCACTACTCTCTCTGAGACCGCCCATGCGAGTTTGTTCACATGTACTCTTTTGCCTCTGTATGAACATTTTTCTTGTCTCACTACTTTCCATCTTTTTGTGGAAATTCATTTCTGCAAAGCCAACAGGCCTTGCCACTGGCCACTGGTCCCTGGTGATCTAGTGGCTAGGTTTCAGTGCTCCCACTGCTGCGGCTAGACTTTAGTCTCTTGCCTGGGAACCAAAATCCTGTTTCAAGCTGCTGCAGGCTGGGGCCACCCAAGATCAAATGTGGAGAAAGAGAACCCTTGAGCACTGTTTGTTAGAAATGGAAATCAGCACAAATATTGTGGAAAACAATGTTTTGAGATTCCTCAAAAACTTAAAAATAGAATTACCACATGATCCAGCAATCCCAGAGGATTGGTATATAGCCAGAGGAAATGAAAACAGGATTTTGAAGATGTATGTGTACTTCCAGCATTATTCACAGTAGAAAAGATATGGAAACAGCACAAGTGTAGCTTAGTGGATGTGTGGATAAAGAAAATGTGCCATATATAGTGGAATATGATTCAGCCTTAAAAAAGAAGGAAATCTTCCCATTAGTGATAAAATGGATGGATCTGGAGGACATTAAATAAGTCAGACACGGATATAAAAATATCATGTAATCTCATATATGGAATAAAAAAAAGAAAATCAGAATCATCAAAACAGAGAATAAAATGATGGTTAGAAGTTCAAGGGTGGGGATAAAGGGGGATATTAAGCAAATGGTGCAAATTTTCCCTTATAGTATGAGTAAGTTCTAGAGGTCTAATGTACAGAATGGTAATTATATTTAATAATAATGTATACTTGAAATTTTCCAAGACAGTAGATCTCAAATGTTATCACCACACAAAAAAATGTTAAAACATAACTATTTGAGGTGATAGATATGTCTGTGATTATGGTAATGACTATAGTAATCATTTCACAGTGCATACATTTATCAAACATCCTATTGTACACTGTACTTTTTTATTCCTTGATTATGCTTCAATAAAGCTGAAAAAATATAATATACAGTTGCTTCTGAAATTGTTTCAAGACCAACAATTAGCTTCTTGAGTTCACTGGTTAGGTAAAGTCAAGCTAAGTTTCAAGTCGGTTCTCCTGATAACCAAAGCATGGGCATTTATAAAATATAGTACTTGGAATTTTCTCTGTAATACTGCTTATCAAACCATATAGAATTTTCTAGAGATTATATAGTATGCCCTGACTTGGCTGTGCCAAGGATCCTTTCACTTTTAAAGTTATGTCATTATATAAAATTATATATAGCATAAGGGATTCATACAATAGAGATTTCCAAAGTGACAAGAAAAAGGAATGCAAATTTTTCTTAGTATCTTCACAGTTATATTCTTATAGGAATAATAGTATAAGACTTCACATCTACTTCTCAGTAAGGGATATGAGAGCAATACTTCATCCAGATTAGGTCCCAGGAAACATGCAATCCTTGATTGCCACCACCTATTCAAAGCTGGTAGTCTTGGAATATGGTCCATGTGACTGAATTCTAGGGTATGAGCTACAAAGTCTTATTCAGAGCAAACATGTTTAGCCTTTTAATGTGGTTGATATTTGCTTCAAAGACAGATGAAATAATGCATTGGGGATTCAAAGCCTGACTTTCTAGTCCTACTTAGTCGGCAACTGAGAGTCTCTTGTTAATACAGATGTCCTAGCATTGGCCTGTGGCCAGGTGTGGTTATGACCTTACTCTGTCATTGAGGAAAAGAAAAAGAGGGTGTACTAGAACTTAATCTGCTTCAGTTTTGTTAATTCAATTAAATACATATATGTGAAAGTTGTTCATTTATTCTTTTAGAAAATATTTTTAAGAACACAGATTGGAACAACAAAGCACATGCAGCTAATTAGAAGCAAATTAACAATCCAGAAACAGAAAAAGCATGCAAAAGCCACTTAATAAGAGATGTTCAGCTAATGAGACTCCTATGAAAGGAGAGATAATTTTTAAAATGATTGAATGATCAGAAAAGTCTTCATAGAGCTAAAGGAATTAGAGATGAACCTTAAAAGATGAGTGTAAAAGACATTATTTTTTTTCCCTCACCTAGCATCTCTTTGCCTTTCTCTGAGCGAGGAATCACTTCCTACTTCACTCTATATCCAGGTGTTTTGTGTTCAGTGTCAGAATAGGCCTCCAATCTAACCTGGCCAGTCAGAGCATTGCAGCCATCTGGCTGTTGAGGTTGTTCAGGGATGAATGCATAATCCAGCCAGACTGCTGAGAAAAGCACACGATAACGATCTTTTTCCTACTAGATTAACAGCATGTTCCTAGAACAGTAAGTGGTTCTGTGCATGGATTAATGTGTCTGAAACCTCTGTACATATATACTGGGATTGAACAAGGAACTAATTGAATGGCAGGTAGTGGGAGGCAGATTTCTCTCATTTGGAGTGGAAGGCTACAAATGAGCAAGAGGAGAAGTTTAGAATAAACTAGAAGTACTGGTTTAAAGTTAGAGATATCAGGTTGAACTCATGTCTAGCTTAACGCAGATAGAGACAAATGCATATAGAAATATGTATAGATATGTATATATACAATGGTCAAAGCTGGAACAATCTGAGCTACAAAATTTATAAAACAAAGTGGTGTTAGAGCATAACCAGAAGCTTAAATATCCATAAATCCATACTGATTTAAATACATGAGTTAATCAATAAATGAGAGAGAAGACACAGATCTCTCATTCAGCAGATTTACAAAGTATTTATGTAGCTACTTCCCCCTCAAGGAGCTGGAATATAAATTCCCACCCCTTACGGGTTCAATTCAGTCGCTCAGTTGTGTCTGACTCTTTGCGACCCCGTGGACTGCAGCGCGCCAGGCTTCCCTGTCCATCATCACTAGCTCCCAGAGCTTGCTCAAACTCATGTCTATCGAGTCAGTGATGTCATCCAACCATCTCATCCTTTGTTGTCCCCTTCTCCTTCGCCCTTCAATCTTTCCCAGCAATAGGGTCTTATTTACCCTTTAGAGTAGACTATGCTAATTCAGTTCAGCTCAGTCGCTCAGTCGTGTCCGACTCTTTCCGACCCCATGAATCACAGCACGCCAGGCCTCCTTATCCATCACCAACTCCCTGAGTTCACTCAAATTCATGTCCACAGAGTCGGTGATACCATCCAGCCATCTCATTCTCGGTTGTCCCCTTCTCCTCCCTCCCCCAACCTTTCCCAGCATCAGAGTCTCTTCCAGTGAGTCAACTCCTCACATGAGGTGGCCAAAGTATTGCAATTTCAGCTTTAGCATCAGTCCTTCCAATGAACACCCAGGATCAATCTCCCTTAGAATGGATTGGTTGGCTCTCCTTGCGGTACAAGTGATTCTCAAGAGTCTTCGCCAACACCACAGTTCAAAAGCATCAATTCTTCGGTGATCAGCTTTCTTCTTACTTGCTTCCAAAGAGAATAGTATGAAGGGAAAGGAAATGTAAATTGACTTTGGAGAACACTTTGGTAAACATCCTTACCTTAAGATGATGAAAGTTATCATCATGAGTGACACGTCATGTTAACAACATAAATCCTTGACATGATGAAATGGGAAAAGTATTTCATCTCTGTGGTCTTTCTCCCCAAGCTCATAACCTCAATCTAACAATGAGAAAAACATCAGGCAAACCTTAGTGGAGGGACCCTACGAAATACCTGACTGCTGCTGCTGCTGCGTCACTTCAGTAGTGTCCGACTCTGTGTGATCCCATAGACAGAAGCCCACCAGGGTCCCCCCTCTCTGGGATTCTCCAGGCAAGAACACTGGAGTGGGTTGTCATTTCCTTCTCCAATGTGTGAAAGCGAAAAGTGAAAGTGAAAAGTGAAAGTGAAGTCACTCAGTCATGTCCGACCCTTAGCGACCCCATGGACTGCAGCCTACCAGGCTCCTCCATCCATGGGATTTTCTAGGCAAGAGTACTGGAGTGGCTTGCCATTGCCTTCTCCGAAGTACTCCTCAAATTGCAGGGTCATCAAAAACAAGGAATGTCTGGAAAAATTGTCACATCTTAAGCAGCCTAGGGAATCATGGCAACTAAATGTGAGTAGGTATCTTGGATAGGATCTTGGAACAGGAAAAAGATGTTAGTAAAAATGTAATAAAATTCTAATTAAGTACTGAGTTTAGTTAATTTCAATATTGGTTTCTGACTTGTGACAAAAGTGCCACAGCAATGTAAAATGTTATCAGTAGGGGAAATGGGTGTGGAGTGTACAGGAAATCTCTGTACTAACTGTGCAGCTTTTTGTAAATCTACAACCTATTCTAAAATTAATTATTTAAATACAAAAAGAAAAAAGATTGTCGCTCTACTTTATAAGCTCCATTTTGAATGTGAAGTCCTCTAATCTTTGCAGCATGGTGATAGTAGGAACTGGCTCCCCACATCTTATTCTGTTCAGACACCTTTGCTCTAGGAATAGTATTGCAGGAAATAGATTAACAATATTAAATTACTTTTGAATACATACCACCAGAAAACAAATACTCACATCATGTGGTTGTTGCTATTTATGATGTCAAGAGTTATCTTCCCTGATAACAAACTCTTGAAGGTATATTCATGATTCCTAAGAATGAAATAAATACATCTTCTAAAACAATAAGCTCACAAAATGATGAGGCTAGTTGCAATGCTCTTGGAGTTTAATTGGAAAACATAGTCACCGAGAAGGTAATTTGAACTATAACTATAAATCTTTGTGAAGAACCATCATCTATAACTAGCCTTTTACTTCATTTATTCTTAGCTATTCCATGTATACAAAATGAATTCTTAAAGAAATTGGATGCACTAGAAAGTAATGAAATTTAAAGTCATTCTTTTTGTAGAAAGTGAATCTGTAAACCTCTCCTGTTGCTACCCTTTCAGTCTTTTTTTGAGATTTTTACTTGGTGTAGTGGGACGAGGGAACGTAATTTCCCAGCAAATTTGTTTCTTTCCGTAAGGAGTTTCTGCCCTGGATTTTCTTGTCAATAAAATTTATAACTTTTCCAACTTTGAAAATGATTCGAGTCAAATTGTGTATCATGTGCTTACTTTACAAAATAGAGGGACTTTGAGAAGCATAGTGATCTCAGTTATGTATTGATTATCTGCCAAGGGAGAAAGTTAAGTTCTTCAGTTTTTAAAATACTTTAGAAAATAGGAATCGTGGATCATTCTCTCTTTAGCATACATATATGCAAAAAATAATATAGTTTTAATGGTGATTGTTATTTTATGTTTGTATGTTTTTTTTATTTTTATTACATTCCCCATAATCAATCTGCTATTAATACTACAGTTGTGGTCACCGCTTACTTCCCAACATTAATCCTGTAGCGCGAGGTGCAAAAAAGAAGTTGCTTATAAAGAATAATTTCAGTGAAGTGAA
This sequence comes from Moschus berezovskii, assembly GCF_049115385.1. Lineage (NCBI taxonomy): Eukaryota > Metazoa > Chordata > Mammalia > Artiodactyla > Moschidae > Moschus > Moschus berezovskii. Next base: position 73,021,115 of record NC_142469.1, on the reverse strand, counting down.
AGGTTTGTACTCAAAAAACTGACTTGGGTTAAACAAATACAAAAGTTAAATTTGCCAAACTAAATAATTTACATTTAACGTGTATTTTAATAATTCATTTTATTTTTATTGTACAATGATATTTTAGTACATTCTTTAATTTTAGGTCTGAATTTTAAAAAGTCCTGACATTTTAAAGAGGTTGCCAACCTATCAGTGTTTGTTTTGAAAATTATTTTTAAAATTTGATTTTGATTAATGCTTAGATCAGTCCTGGGTGTTCATTGGAAGGACTGATGCTAAAGCTGAAACTCCAATACTTTGGCCACCTCATGCAAAGAGTTGACTCATTGGAAAAGACTCTGATTCTGGGAGGGATTGGGGGCAGGAGGAGAAGGGGACGACAGAGGATGAGATGGCTGGATGGCATCACCGACTCAATGGGCATGAGTTTGAGTGAACTCCGGGAGTTGGTGATGGACAGGGAGGCCTGGAGTGCTGCGATTCATGGGGTCGCAAAGAGTCGGCCACGACTGAGCAACTGAACTGAACTGAGGACTGAATTGTTTCTCAGAGACTGTATTACCACGCTAAAATATGAATGACATCCCTGATGATCTATCAGATATAAGAAGTTGGTGAAAAAGAGAAAATTACAGTTAAAAGTGTGAAAATCCTTTCTACAAGCATATTGCTGTTAAGTTTTATTTTTTTAGAAGATTTTTTATTTTTTAATTTTTATTATTTATTTATTTTTATTTTATAATATTATATTGGTTGGTTTTGCCATACATTGACATGAATCCGCCCTGGGTGTGCATGAGTTCCCCCTCCCAAACCCCCCTCCCACCTCCCTCCTTCCCTTATCCTCCCTCTGGGTCATCCCCGCATACCAGCCCTGAGCATCCTGTAACATGCATCGACCCTGAACCGGCGATTCATTTCACATATGATAATATACATGTTTCAATGCCATTCTCCCAAACCATCCCACCCTCACCCTCTCCCACAGAGTCCCAAAGACTGTTCTATACATCTGTATCTCTTTTGCTGTCTCGTATACACGGTTATCATTTGCATCTTTCTAAATTCCATATATATGCATTAGTATATTGTATTGGTGTTTGCAGCATTGTTTATACTAGCCAGGACATGGAAGCAACCTAGATGTCCATCTTCAGACGAATGGATAAGAAAGCTTTTGTACATATACACAATGGAATATTACTCAGCCATTAAAAAGAATGCATTTGAACTAGTTCTGATGAGGTGGATGAAACTAGAGCCTATTATACAGAGTGAAGTAAGCCAGAAAGAAAAACACCAATGCAGTTAAATTTTAGAATAATGTTAAAGTTATAGCACAGAACCTTGTACCATTTGGAGAGAGGAAATGGAATCTCTTTTATTTGTGAAGGGATTTTACTTTTTTATTAGTCATGATGGTTCTAAGGAAAGGGATTGAGGTCAATGGCAAGGCAAAATGGCAGCAAAGAATTCATAGTATGATGCCAACATCCACATCATTCCTCTCCCCAAGATTAGTTTTTCAGTTTGTACCTTCTCTGCACTGTCTGGCAACAGGCAGAACCCCGTGCAAAGAAATCCATCCTTGTGAATAAATCCTTCTCAAGGTGAGCAAGTTTAGCTACCTAACTGCTGCTTAAGCTCAGGAACACTCTCACTAGAGAAACCCAGTCTTAAATCTTCAGGTCCCTTGGATTTGGTATCCCTCCTAGGCATTCCCATAAAGTAGTCTTCTCTTCCCTATGGAGAGCTTTATACAACTTTATACACTGGCTTGTGATTTTTAAATTGTGTGCATGATCTGCTAAAATGTAATTTAAGGTTTATTTATATTCTTGGTGCTTTATGTAACCACAGAGGAAGGGTCAACAAATGTTTGCTGAAAAAACAATTAAGCATAAGGGTAGAAAACAGGATGACTAGAATGATAAACCTACTTGGGAAGAACTGTCAACCCTACCTTGAACTTCATCCAAAAAGAGGATAAAAATGCTTGGAGGTATAAGCTTCTTTGAAAGTGGGGCCAGGATGAAGGCTGTGACACAGTCACTGGGGAAAGTGAAAGATTTTAATTTAGAAATCCTTTTAAAGATGTGCTGTTTTAAAGATGCCCATGTGGATTTTGACAAGACAAATAGGTTGTTCCATAGCAGATTTTAATTTTCTTTCTCAATGATTAAAATAATTCATACTCATTCCTCTAAATTAAAAATGTACATAATTACATCTCCAATTGGAGATGGAAGAGCAAGGTGCTCACAGTACTGCAGACAGGGATCCATTTACGGCACTGGTAACACTTATGATAGACATCTATGATTTTGCCCATCAAATATCGATTTCTCCTATTTTTGGTAATAGCACACTGGTTTTCCTTTGAGTCTTGTCTCCCAACTCGGTTTTTGTGATTTATCTGGGGCAGCTGCCTAATCAAATCTGAAGTGAAGTACATGAGCCAGATCTGGGTAACTAGCATATTCCATTTTCTCAGTTGCAATAATTGGCTGAGAGATAGACATGAAAACCAAGTTGAATTAATCAAAACTTATCCTGGAACTTTGCCTGATATAAAGAGAAGATACATTCAGTCCTTTATATCCACAGGTCTGGCATCCACAGTTGGTTGAATCTGTAAATAAGAAACCTGCAGTTATGGAGGGACACTTATATTCATTGTATTATGCCATTTTACATAAGAGACTTGAACATCCGATTTGGGTATGGCAGGTGGGGCTTCTGGCACCAATCCCCTGCTAATACCGGGGAATGATTATAGTTTCTTCCCATCGCACTTGGATCTATGAAGATCTTGAGTTGTTAGAGGTCAAAACAACCACATGATGTCCCTGAAGTGCAATCCATGCAGCAGAAAACTGAGCCTGATGCCCTGATAATATTGTGTAGCTCTCCAGAAACAGCTATTGGTAGGTAGAATTACTTCTTAACTCATCAGTGACTTGAACTAATAAATTCCACGTTTTGAGCGAAAATCAGGGAGTGATTCCTCTTTTCTGGGTAAGACCATTTTGTTTTTATTTTTCAGAATAAACAATGAAGAGAAAGCTTTATAAAATGAAGAGATTTAGCTACCAGTGAAAATATTCTCTAAAGTTTAGTTTTCACTCAAAAGAATATTGTCATATTCAGATATTAAAATACTGGTTTTAAATCCCTGCTTTGTAGTTTATGTAATGAGGGGATTTTGTTTGTTTGTTTTTTGTTATTCAAGTAGTTCTGCTCAAATTTTAACAAAGTAGATACACAGAGATTAGCAAAGGAATGGACATTTTATACAAAGCCTGTTTTTAGCTTTTCTTGTTTTTTTTCATTACTTTTCTTTTCTCTTTTATTTTTTGTCTCTTTTATTCTCTCTCTTTTTTTTATAATCTCTTTTATTTATTGCTTTTCTTAGGGCAGAAATCACCAGCAGTGATGACACTAGTTACACCTGTGTGTTAGTTATTCAGTGGTGTCTGACTCTTTGCAACCCCACAGGTTGTAGCCCACCAGGCTCCTCTGTCCATGGAATTCTCCATGCAGGAATACTGGAGCGGGTTGCCCTTCCCTTCTCCAGAAGATCTTCCTGACTCAGAGATTGAACCCAGGTCTCCTTCATTGCAGACAGATTCTTTACCGTCTGAGCCCTGAGGGGAGCCACAATTATAACTCTAGTATCAACTTTGAGGTTTATTGAGGGGCAGGTCCATCTCTGCTCTTTAGTAAAAGCATTGAGCAGTGAGCTCAGAGAGTTTTCTCAACAGAAATGGATTTTTTTCAACAGGAACTTTTGAAGCATAATTGAATTATTGTAGTGATGGGAAATGCAACTTTTTAAAATTTATTTCTTTTTAATTGTAGGATAATTGTTTTATAATGTTGTGTTGGTTTCTACCAAACATGAACGTGAATCAGCCATAGGTTTACCCATGTCCCCTCCCACTTGAACATCCTTCCCACCTCCCTCCCCATCTCACCCCTCTAGGTTATTACTGATCCCTGGTTTGAGTTCCCTGAGTCATACAGAAAATTCCCATTGGATATCTATTTTACATCTGGTAATGTGTGTTTCCATGTTACTCGTTCTATACATTCGACCCTCTCCTTCCTCCCCGACTCCACCGGCCATGTCCATAAGTCAGTTCTCTATGTCTGTGTCTCCATTGCTGCTCTGCAAATAGGTTAATCAGTACCATTTTTATAGATTCCATATATATGCGTTAGTACACGATATTTGTTTTTCTCTTTCTGACTTACTTCACTTTGTATAATAGGCTCAAGTTCATCCACTTCTTTAGGGTTGACTCGAATGCATTCTTTTTAATGGTTAAGTAATATTCCACTCTATATATGTTCCACATCTGTCAACGGACATCTCAGTTCAGTTCAGTTGCTCAGTCATGTCTGACTCTTTGCAACCCCATGAACCACAGCACGATAGGCCTCCCTGTCCATCACTAACTCCTGGAGTCCACCCAAACCCATGTCCATTGAGTTAGTGATGCCATCCATCCATCTCATCCTCTGTCGTCCCCTTCTCCTCCTGCCCTCAATCTTTCCCAGAATCAGGGTCTTTTCAAATAAGTCAGCTCTCCGCATCAGGTGGCCAAAGTATTGGAGTTTCAGCTTCAGCATCAGTCCTTCCAATGAACACCCAGGACTGATCTCTTTTAGGACGGACTGGTTGGATCTCCTTGCAGTCCAAGGGACTCTCAAGGGTCTTCTCCAACACCACAGGTCAAAAGCATCAATTCTTCAGTGTTCAGCTTTCTTTATAGTCCAACTCTTACATCCATACATGACCACTGGAAAAACCATAGCCTTGACTAGATGGACCTGTTGACAAAGTAACGTCTTTGCTTTTTAATATTCTATCTAGGTTGGTCATAACTTTCCTTCCAAGGAGTAAGCATCTTTTAATTTCATGGCTGCAGTCATTGTCTGCAGTGATTTTGGAGCCCAGAAAAATAAAGTCAGCCACTGTTTCTACTGTTTCCCCATCTAGGTTGCTTCCATATTCTAGCTATTGTAAATAGAGCTGCAATAACATTGGGTTACATGTCTTTTTCAATTTTGGTTTCCTCAGGCTATATGGTTAGTAATGGGATTGCTGGGTCATATGGTGGTTTCAAAGACTACATAAACAGATAGAGAGATAATATTTTATCCCAGATATTCCTGGGTTGGAAGAATCAATATTGTGAAACTGACTATACTACCAAATGTAATTTACAGATTCAGTGCAATCCCTATCAAATTACCATTGGCATTTTTCACAGAACTAGGACAAAAACATCTCACAATTCATAGTCAAAGCAATCTTGACAAAGAAGAATGGAGCTGGAGGAATCAAACTTCCTGGCTTTAGACTACACTGCAAAGCTATAGTCATCAAGACAGTATGGTACTGGCATAAAAACAGAAATGGAACAAGATAGAAAGCCCAGAGATAAACCCATGCACCTAAAGGTACCTTATTTTTTAGAAAGGAGGCAAGAATATATAATGGGACAAAGATAGTCTCTTCAATTAGTGCTTCAGGGAAAACTGGACAGCTACATATAAAAGAATGGAATTAGAACACGTCCTAACACCATGAAAGTGAAAGTGTTAGTCACTCAGTTGTGTCTAACTCTTTGCAGCTCCACAGACTGTAGCCTCCCAGGCTCCACTGTCCACGGGATTCCCCAGGCCAGAATACTGGAGTGGGTTGGTATTTCCTTCTCCAGGAGATATTCCCAACCCAGAGATTGAATCCAGGTCTTCTGCATGGCAGGCAGATTCTTTACCATCTGAACCACCAGGGAAGCACCTGTGTAAAAGAATGAAATTAAAACACTTCTTGACACCATACAAAAAGATAAACTCAAAATGGATTAAAGATCTAAACCTAACACCAGAAACTATAAAACTTTTAGAGGAAAACATAGGCAGAACACTCTTTGACATAAATTACTGCAAGAACCTCTATGACTTACCTCCTAGAGTAATGGAAATAAAAGCAAAAATAAACAATTAATTAAATGAAAAAGCTTTTGCACAGCAAAGGAAACTATAAACAAGGTAAAAAGACAGCCCTCAGAATAGGAAAAAATAATGACAAATGAAACAACTGACAAAGGATTAATTTAAAAAATATACAAGTGGCTCATACAAATCAATATCAGAAAAACAAAGAATTAAAAAAGTGGTATAAAGACCTAAACAAACATTTCTCCAAAGATGACAAACAGATGGCTAATAAACACGTGAAAAGATGTTCAACATCAGTTATTATTAGAGAAATGCAGATCAAAACTACAATGAGATATCATGTCACACCTGTCAGAAATGGCCATCATTTAAAAAACCTACAAATAATAAATGTTGAATAGGGTTTGGAAAAAAGGGGACCCTTTTGCACTGTTGGTGGGACTGTAAATTGATCCAACCACTATGGAGTTTGGAGTGGAATTCCAAAGAAAACAGTATGGAGTTTCCTTAAAAAACTAGGAATAAATGAAATGAATCTTTCTAAGAGAGATGTCATTAAACATCTCTGCTATTGTTATTGTTGTTTAGTTACTAAATTATGTCCAACTCTTTTGCGACCCCATGGACCATAGCCTATCAGACTCCTCTGTCTATAGGATTTCCCAGGCAAGAATACTGGAGTGGGTTGCCAGTTCCTTCTCCAGGAGATCTTCCTGACTCAGGGATTCTTTACCAAATAGCCACCAGGGAGGCCTTACCCAAGGACAAAAGTTTTCAGTCACAAGTATTTATTCTTTTCTTTCCTAAAAGTAAAGGACCAAATTTCAAGCACAGGATGCTTTGTCTATAAAGCGGTCAGTTTTGGCCACATGTCCTGTGGAGCAGACTGTATAAGTTCCTGTAGCTTGCAATTTATTTATTGCAGGGGAGAGACTTTAGATAATAACCACTGAAGAATAAGCTTCCAAAAGAGTTTTAATAAGGAGAATGATTTAGTCAGATTAATACTTTAGAATGATTGTGTGTGTGTGTGTTAGTCACACAGTCATGTCTGAATCTTTGTGACTCCATGGACTGTAGCCCACAAGGCTCCTCTGTCCATGGAATTCTCTAGGCAAGAATGCTGGAGTGGGTTAACATTCCCTTCTCCAGAGGATCTTCCTGACCCAGGGATTGAACCCCTGGGTCCTGCTTGGCAGGCAGATTCTTTAGTACTGTGTCACCTGGAAAGCTCATACTAGTTGAATGGGGTCGCAGTCCATGGGATCCCAAAGAGTCAGACATGACTAAGTGACTAACACTACACTAACAGTGAGGAAGGAGGTTTTAAACATTTCATAGTCTGAGAACTTTTACCTTAATATTGGAAGCGGTTGGTGGTGGCCTTCATCACATAGGCTCAGTAAGCTTGGGGAGAGGTAGCAGACTTGAGAAATGTCCCAACAGTAGACCTGGATTCCCTCAGCGATCATTTGGTTGAACGGATGGCAGGGAGGAAAGTATCACTAATAAGACCTAGGATTTTGGCTTGGAGAGTTGGTTGGAGGGTGGTGTTATTTACTGAGATAGAAAATATAGAAAGAGGAGACAGATTGTGAATGGGGGTGGGGTGGAAGTGGGGACAGCAAAAGGAATTAAATATTCAATTTGGGGCATGTTTAAGGTTTGAAAATTATCCAAAAGATCAGAATTTGAGGACAGAGACACAAATTTAGAAGCCATCACTATACCAGTACAGATCAAAAGATCAAAAGTCATAATGGGAAACCCTTTGATGTATTTATTTTTGGTTAGCATTCCCTTTTCTGAGAATATTTAGTATAGATCAGGTAATTCATAAAAATAATAATGTGGCCATCATTTTTTAAAATAAGTATTAGTTGCAAATATATAAAGGTATTTCACAAAAAAAGCATTATCTTAAATTTTTCTTGAAAATATTGAAAAACCAGTACCTTCGGGCTTACATTCTTTTCTGAAAAAAACTGGCTGGAGATGCAACAGTTAAAATTTGCATTTGAATACTCAAGACAGATGTTGTGAGTGAGAACAAGAGACCAAGATGTGGAAGGTAGAAAAATAGAAAGAAAAATGAGGAAAGTCAAAAAAGAGTGTTTAGGAAAGGGGCATAACTGTGGATATGAAGGTAAGATAAGGAATGAAAAAAAAAATCCACAGGATATAACAAAGAGGAACAGGGTAATATGTGGCTTTGGTGAAAACTGTGCAAAGAAGGTGATAAAAACCACAGAATTAAAAAAAAATCTCTGTCAAGAGGAAAAACACCTTCTGCTGTTCGTTGACTTTTAATCTTTATTTTTTTTTCTTATAAAAACACACACTTTAAAAATTAAAATACTCATACACATAAGAAATATAAAATTTGGTACCTATCTATATTTTTTCTATGCTGCTTCTCCTCTCTCCTCAATTTTTAGCATAGTTAGCATTTTTCATAACAGAGTTTTCTTTGAAAAAATTTTTTGTGGTGGCATAGTGTAGTCATGTGGATAATTGATTTAAATATTTCTCCATTCTTTATTATTATTTTTTTTTACTGAAGCAAGTAAAGTATTTATTAGGAGGAAAAAGAGAACAGTACGTGTGGATAGACACACGGGGAGACCCAGAGAGACAGTCTCTGAGTCACGCACTTGTGGTGGTTTGAATTGCTTGCATGGAGCATTTCTTCCAAGTTTCCTTTGGCCAATCATTTTCATTTGCTTGGTTCACAGTCCATATTTGGTGCATCTCAGGATCCTCTCATGTGTGCTCACACAGCTCTTAGCAAAGATGGATTCTACCCAAAAGACTTATGGATAGAGCATTCCTTGACACCACTCCCCCTTTGAACTCCAAGGAGCTTTTCTGCGCATGTGTGGACTTTGAGAATGAGAAATACGTGGTCTGGGCAGAGCCCAGCCTCCTCCCTTAATTGTCCTGCTGTTCTTGTCTTAGAGTTTCAGTCCACATGGAATGAATCTACAATCACTTTACCCTGGGAGGTGGGGGGCATTTACCTCCTGCCTCAAATGCCCCCTGAGAGATGTAAACCCAAAAAATCTTATTGGGAAGATCAAGGGAGGTCTGTCTTTCATTATTTCTTCAGACTGACAAAGGGCTCATAGACCCTTCCTAATTGTCGTCCCAGAGCTCTTATCTGTTTCATTAATGGGGCCTCTGGATGACTTCTGCTATTGCTTCCACAGGATTGCTGTGGGGAGTGGCTTTAGTCCCTGCATCACCACTGTCCAATGATGCCCTAGAGAAAACAAACTAAATAATTGGAGAAAAAAGGGCTAAAGATTAGTATAAAATTATTCTTCTGTTGCTAGGGGGAGGATCGGACAAGAGACGTTAGAATTTTCTTCAGTAGGAAAATGAACAATTCTGACCTTGTGCATTACTGTTCTGAGGCTTGGGCCTCTGGTAGAAGACCATTTTTCCATCAGAAACTTGACTAAAATTCCTTATGGAATGGGCAAGGGGTTGCCATGGCCTATGAGATGGCTGGATGGCATCACAGACTCTGTGGACATGAGTTTGAGTGAACTCCGGGGGTTGGTGATGGACAGGGAGGCCTGGCGTGCTGTGATTCATGGGGTCGCGGAGAGTCGGACACGACTGAGCGACTGAACTGACTGAACTGAACTGATGATACACTTACCTCAGACTAAACTAATCCAACATTCTGTCAACAAAATACTTCTCCGTTCTTATTTTTTTTCTCCCGTTTATGGCCATTAAAAATAGTAAGTGCTTCAGTAGATGGTATAAATAAATCTTTGGTTGTATCTGATTATACTAGATTCAGTTCAGTTCAGTTCAGTCGCTCAGTTGTGTCCGACTCTTTGAGACCCCATGAATTACAGCATGCCAGGCCTCCCTGTCCATTACCAACTCCCGGAGTTCACTCAAACTCATATGCATCGAGTTGGTGATGCCATCCAGCCATCTCATTCTCTGTTGTCCCGTTCTCCTCCCACCCCCAATCCCTCCCAGCATCAGAGTCTTTTCCAGTGAGTCAACTCGTCGCATGAGGTGGCCAGGTATTGGAGTTTCAGCTTTAGCATCAGTCCTTCCAATGAACACCCAGGATTGATCTCCTTTAGAATGGACTGGTTGGATATCCTTGCAGTCCAAGGGACTCTCAAGAGTCTTCTCCAGCATCACAGTTCAGAAGCATCAATTCTTCGGCAATCAGCTTTCTTCACAGTCCAATTCTCACATCCATACATGACCACTGGAAAAACTATAGCCTTGACTAGATGGACCTTGGTTGGCAAAGTAATGTCTCTGCTTTTTAATATACTATCTAGGTTGGTCATAACTTTCCTTCCAAGGAGTAAGCATCTTTTATTTTCATGGCTGCAATCAGCATCCGAAGTGATTTTGGAGCCCCCCAAAATAAAGTCTGACACTGTTTCCACTGTTTCCCCATCTATTTCTCATGAAGTGATGGGACCAGATGTCATGATCTTCGTTTTCTGAATGTTGAGCTTCAAGCCAAACTTTTCACTCTCCTCTTTGACTTTCATCAAGAGGCTTTTTAGTTCCTCTTCACTTTCTGCCATAAGGGTGGTGTCATCTGCATATCTGAGGTTATTGATATTTCTCCCAGCAATCTTGATTCCAGCTTGTGCTTCTTCCCGCCCAGCGTTCCTCATGATGTACTCTACGTATAAGTTAAATAAGCAAGGGGACAATATACAGCCTTGACGTACTCCTTTTCATATTTGGAACCAGTCTGTTGTTCCATGTACAGTTCTGACTGTTGCTTTCTGACCTGCATACAGGTCTCAAGAGGCAGGTAAGGTGGTCTGGTATTCCCATCTCTTTCAGAATGTTCCACAGTTGATTGTGATCCACACAGTCAAAGGCTTTGGCATAGTCAATGAAGCAGAAATAGATGTTTTTCTGGAACTCTCTTGCTTTCTCCATAATCCAGAGGATGTTGGCAATTTGATCTCTGGTGCCTCTGCCTTTTCTAAAACCTGCTTGAACATCTGGGAGTTCACGGTTCACATATTGCTGAAGTCTGGCTTGGAGAATTTTGAGCATGACTTTACTAGCGTGTGAGATGAGTGCAATTGTGTGGCAGTTTGAGCATTCTTTGGCATTGCCTTTCTTTGAGGTTGGAATGAAGACTGACCTTTTCCAGTCTTGTGGCCACTGCTGAGTTTTCCAAATTTGCTGGCATATTGAGTGCAGCACTTTCACAGCATCATCTTTCAGGATTTGAAATAGCTCAACTGGAATTCCATCACCTCCACTAGCTTTGTTCGTAGTGATGCTTTCTAAGGCCCACTTGACTTCACATTCCAAGATGTCTGGCTCTAGGTCAGTGATCACATTTTCGTGATTATCTTGGTCATGAAGATCTTTTTTGTACAGTTCTTCTGTGTATTCTTGCCACCTCTTCTTAATATCTTCTGCCTCTGTTAGGTCCATACCATTTCTGTCCTTTATCGAGCCCATCGTTGCATGAAATGTTCCCTTGGAATCTTTAATTTTCTTGAAGCAATTGCTTGTTTTTCTTATTCTGTTGTTTTCCTCTATTTCTTTGCATTGATCACTGAGGAAGGCTTTCTTATCTCTCCTTGCTATTCTTTGGAACTCTGCATTCAGATGCTTGTATCTTTCCTTTTCTCCTTTGCTTTTCGCTTCTCTTCTTTTCACAGCTATTTGTAAGGCCTCCTCAGACAGCCATTTTGCTTTTTTGCATTTCTTTTCCATGGGGATGATCTTGGTCTCTGTCTCCTGTACAATGTCACGAACCTCTGTCCAGAGTTCATCAGACTGACTTAAATATAAAGTTGGATTTCAAGATAGATCACATCAGTTTTCAGTATATGTGAGTAAGTACCATCAGCAATGTGGATTTCAAGAGTTAAATATTTGGTGGTTCTAACAGATGTGTAAAACCTATGTGTAAAAGTTTCTTATTTTGAGGGTGGATTATTTGTCTTCATCTCATCTGGTTAATTTTTCTTTAGATACTTTGAAGCTGTGTTATTGGATTCATTACAGATTTAGAGCTGACATCTTCCTTGTCAGTTGATCATTCTTTCATTATTAAGTACCTTTTGTGTCTATACCAGTCCATTTTAAAGGAGATCAGTCCTGGGTGTTCATTGGAAGGACTGATGATAAAGCTGAAACTCCAATACTTTGGCCACCTCATGTGAAGAGTTGACTCATTGGAAAAGATGCTGGGAGGTATTGGGGGCAGGAGGAGAAGGGGTCAACAGAGTATGAGACGGCTGGATGGTATCAACGACTCAATGCATATGAGTTTGGGTGAACTCCGGGAGTTGGTGATGGACAGGGAGGCCTGGCATGCTGTCAGACACGACTGAGCGACTGAACTGAACTGAACTGATGTCTAATAATGCTTTTTGCGTTTAAATCTCCATTATCTGATGTAGGTATAGTTTCCTGAGCTTTCTTTTATTTAATATTGTCTTGTAGATTTTTCCCACCGCTTTGGCTTTAGATTTTATGTGTACTTAGAGTATATCTTTTAAAGTAATATATATTTTCAAAATACAATTTACCAAAATTAGTTTACTACTCAGATTATTAGTTAATATTTATTTTTATATTAATTTAATTCAATAAACAATATAATTGAGTTTTTTTTCTATCACCTTACTATTTGCCAGCTCTTTTAAGGTTCATTTTCTTCCTTTCCTTGCCTTTTTTTCTGGGTTAATAAAAATATAATTTGATTATTCCACTTATTGTGTTTTAGTGGTTTTCCTAGAAATTATAACACACATCCTTATTTCAGTCCAATGCTAACAAGAACTTTTATAACTTCTCCAGAAGGCCAGAAACTTGGAACATTTAAATTCATTTACTAGTACTTTCTTTTGCATTATCATTTTAAGTTACAGTATACACATGAGCTATAAATAGTTTGCATATGTTTTAAATTTTTAAATCGTTAAAATTATTGTTTCATACAGTCAACATTTATTCAGCTAACCCATGTATTTGCCCTCTTCATTCCTCCTTGCATTTTTGGTTTTTGGTCTGGGATCTTTTTTTTTTTTTTTTTTGTCTGAAAAGCACCCTTTAGTATTTGTTTTAGTGAAGGTCTTCTAAAGACAAATTTTTTTTTTTTTGTCTGAAAATATTTCCTTTAACTTTTGTAGATTATTTTTCTTGATGTGGAATTTTAAATTGGTAGTTATTTTCTCTCAGGATTTTAATGATTCTGTGTATTCTGGCTTTATTTGTTTTTGTTAATAAGTCAGGTTTCGTGTTACTGTTAATCCTTTGAAGATTTTTTTTCCTCATGTATTGCATTTAAGATATTCTCTCTGACTTTGGTTTTTAAATGTTTTAATATGCTGTTCTTTAGGTATGTTTTTCTTTGTATTTACCTTCTTTGGTATTCTTGGCAATTCTTTAAGTATCAAAGTCTTTTTAGCTTTGGAAAATCTTCAACCACTATTTCTTGAAATGTTGCTTTTCCCTTTATTCTCTTTCTTCTTTTATGTTATGACTCAGTTTACACATAAGTAAAAACCTTTTCAATATGGCTGAACTGTCCCTTACATCCTATTCTTAGTGGTTCATTTTTTATATCTCTTTGAAGATAGTGTAGATATTTTCTACACCCCCTATTTCCAGTTCAACAATTTTCTCTTACTATATGTCCACACTGCATTAAATCACTGTTGAATTCTTAATTTTAAGTATATTGCATTTTTAACTCTAGAATGTTCATTGAATAGATTTTATAAATGGCAATTATCTTCAGAAATTTTTCTTCTTATCTTAAAGTTTTGAACATATTAACAAAAATTATTTAAAATTGTAAACCCAATGATTCCTATATCTAAGACTCCCATGGGTTTGTTTTAATGGCCTCTTCCATTTTTTCTTTGTCCTGTTTTCTGACATCCTATTTTCTCTCTCCTTCCTTCCTTCACTTTCCTTCCTCCCTTCTTTCCTTCCCTAGATGTTATCTTGAAAAAATTTTGGAAATTCTGGAGTTCTGGTTGTTTTTCTCCTAAGACAGCTTTCATATGGAGCTAAAATGGGCAGTTTACCTTAATCCAGTCAGGGATTGAATGAAATTTAGTCTGGTCTTCAATTTTTGTGAAGCCTATTTTGTTTACAGTCAACGCTGTCTTTTAGGAAGCAGTCTTCATGGGTCCTGCTGAAGGAAAGGGATACTTCCTCCTCCTTGGCAGGCCCTGTTTTCCCATCTCTATGAGACTCTGAAAAGTACTTCTGGCTTCTGAAGCTTCTTAGAGAGGAAGTGTGCTGCTTTTGAATAGACCAGATCTAGAAGGGGAAACATGGTGCTGAACAACTCATTTATTTGAGTTTCCCTGGATGCTTTGCTGAGCTTCCCCAGCAGCTCAGTGGTAAAGAATCCGTCTGCATACAGATCATGCAGGAAACATGGGTTCGATCCCTGAGTTGAGAAGATCCCCTGGAGGAGAGCATGGCAACCGACTCCAACATTCTTGCCTGGAGAATCCCATAGAGAGAGGAACCTGGAGGACTAGTCCTGAGGTCACAAAGAGTCAGACAGGACAGAAGTGACTTAGCACGCACAGATGCCTTGATAGTCCCAAGTTATATTTTTGGCTCCCTCAGTTCAGTTCGGTTCAGTTCAGTCGCTCAGTCATGTCCGACTCTGCGACCCCATGAATCACAGCATGGCAGGCCTCCTGGTCCATCACCAACTCCCAGAGTTCACTCAAACTCATGTCCATCGAGATGGTGATGCCATCCAGCCATCTCTATCTTTGTCGACCACTTCTCCTCCTGCCTTCAATCTCTCCCAGCATCAGAGTCTTTTCCAGTGAGTCAACTCTTCACATGAGGTGGCCAAAATATTGGAGTTTCACTTTAGCATCGGTCCTTCCAATGAACACCCAGGACTGATCTCCTCTAGAATGGACTGGTTGGATCTCCTTGCAGTCCAAGGGACTCTCAAGAGTCTTCTCCAACACCACATTTAAAAAACATCAATTCTTTGGCGATCAGCTTTCTTCACAGTCCAACTCTCACATCCATACACGACCATGGGAAAAAACATAGCCTTGACTAGACGGACCTTGGTTGGCAAAGTAATGTCTCTGCTTTTTAATATGCTATCTAGGTTGATCATAACTTTCCTTCCAAAGAGTAAGCGTCTTTTAATTTCATGGCTGCAATCAGCATCCGCAGTGACTTTGGAGCCCCAAAAAAGAAAGTCTGACACTGTTTCCACTGTTTTTCCATCTATTTCCCATGAAATGATGGGGCCAGATGCCATGGTCTTCGTTTTCTGAATGTTGAGCTTCAAGCCAACCTTTTCACTCTCCTCTTTCACTTTCATCAAGAGGCTTTTGAGTTCCTCTTCACTTTCTGCCATAAGGGTGGTGTCATCTGCATATCTGAGGTTATTGATATTTCTCCCAGCAATCTTGATTCCAGCTTGTGCTTCTTCCAGCCCAGCGTTCCTCATGATGTACTCTGCATAGAAGTTAAATAAGCAGGGTGACAATATACAGCCTTGACGTATTCCTTTTCCTGTTTGGAACCAGTCTGTTATTCCATGTCCAGTTCTAACTGTTGCTTCCTGACCTGCATACAGGTTTCTCAAGAGGCAGGTCAGGTGGTCTGGTATTTCCATCTCTTTCAGAATGTTCCACAGTTTATTGTGATCCATACCGTCAAAGGCTTTGGCATAGTCAATGAAGCAGAAATAGATGTTTTTATGGAACTCTCTTGCTTTCTCCATGATTCAGCGGATGTTGGCAATTTGATCTCTGGTTCCTCTGTCTTTTCTGGGACCAGCTTGAACATCTGGAAGTTCACGGTTCACATATTGCTGAAGCCTGAATTGGAGAATTTTGAGCATTACTTTCCTCACGTGTGAGATGAGTGCAATTGTGCAGTAGTTTGAGAAATCTTTAGCATTGCCTTTCTTTGGGATTGGAATGAAAACTGACTTTTCCCGTCCTGTGGCTACTGCTGAGTTTTTCAATTTTGCTGGCATATTGAGTGCAGCACTTTCACAGCACCATCTTTCAGGATTTGAAATAGCTCCACTGGAATTCCATCACCTCCACTAGCTTTGTTCGTGTTGATACTTTCTAAGGCCCACTTGACTTCACATTCCAAGATGTCTGGCTCCAGGTGAGTGATCACGCCATCGTGATTATCTTGGTCGTGAAGATCTTTTTTGTATAGTTCTCCTGTGTATTCTTGCCACCTCTTCTTAATATCTTCTGCTTCTGTTAGGTTCATACCATTTCTGTCCTTTATCAAGCCCATCTTTGCATGAAATGTTCCCTTGGTATCTCTAACTTTCTTGAAGAGATCTCTTGTCTTTCCTATTCTGTTGTTTTCCTCTATTTCTTTGCATTGATCGCTGAGGAAGGCTTTCTTATATCTCCTTGCTATTCTTTGGAACTCTGAATTCAGATGCTTATATCTTTCCTTTTCTCCTTTGCTTTTCACTTCTCTTCTTCAACAGCTATTTGTAAGGCCTCCTCAGACAGCCATTTTGCTTTTTTGCATTTCTTTTCCATGCGGACGGTCTTGATCCCTGTCTCCTGTACAAATCACGAACCTCTGTCATTAGTTCATCAGGCACTCTATCAGATCTAGTCCCTTAAATCTATTTCTCACTTCCACTGTATAATCATAAGGGATTTGATTGAGGTCATATCTGAATGGTCCAGTGGTTTTCCCTACTTTCTTCAATTTAATTCTGAATTTGGCAATAAGGAGTTCATGATCTGAGCCACAGTCAGCTCCTGGTCTTGTTTTTGCTAACTGTATAGAGCTTCTCCATCTTTGGCTACAAAGAATATAATCGATCTGATTTTGGTGCTGACCATCTGGTGATGTCCATGTGTAGAGTCTTCTCTTGTGTTGTTGGAAGAGGGTGTTTGCTATGACCAGTGCGTTCTCTTGGCAAAACTCTATTAGCCTTTGCCCTGCTTCATTCTGTGCTCCAAGGCCAAATTTGCCTGTTACTCCAGGTGTTTCTTGACTTCCTACTTTTGCATTCCAGTCCCCTATAATGAAAAGGACATCTTTTTTGGGCATTAGTTCTAAAAGGTCTTGTAGGTCTTCATAGAACCGTTCAACTTCAGCTTCTTCAGCTTTACTTGTTGGGGCATAGGCTTGGATTACTGTAATATTGAATGGTTTGCCTTGGAAACGAACAGAAATCATTCTGTCATTTTTAAGATTGCATCCAAGTACTGCATTTTGGACTCTTTTGTTGACCATGATGGCTACTCCATTTCTTCTAAGGTATTCCTGCCCACAATCGTAGATAAAATGGTCATCTGAGTTAAATTCACCCATTCCTGTCCATTTTAGTTTGCTGATTCCTAGAATGTCGATGTTCACTCTGGCCCTCTCCTGTTTGACCACTTCCAATTTGCCTTGATTCACGGACCTAACATTCCAGGTTCCTATGCAATATTGCTCTTTACAGCATCGGACTTTGCTTCTATCACCAGTCACATCCACAACTGGGTATTGTTCTAGCTTTGGCTCCATCCCTTCATTCTTTCTGGATTTATTTCTCCACTGATCTCCACTAGCATATTGAGCTTTCACTGACCTGGGGGTTTCTCATTCAGTATCCTATCATTTTGCCTTTTCATACTGTTCATGGGGTTCTCAAGGCAAGAATACTGAAGTGGTTTGCCTTTCCCTTCTCCAGTGGACCACATTCTTTCAGACCTCTCCACCATGACCCTCCCGTCTTGGGTGACCCCACATGGCATGACTTAGTTTCACTGAGTTAGATAAGGCTGTGGTCCGTGTGATCTGATCAACTAGTTTTCTCTGATATTGATTTCAGTGTGTCTGCCCTCTGATGCCCTCTCGCAATACCTACCATCTTCCTTGGGTTTCTCTTACGTTGCTCGTGGGGTATCTCTTCACAGCTGCTCCAGCAAAGTGCAGCTGCTGCTCCTTACCTTGCCTGAGTTGTATCTTCTCACGGCCGCCCCTCCTGACCTTGAACGTGGAATAACTCCTCTTGGACCTCCTGCACCCGTGCAGCTGCTGCCACTTGGATGTGGGGTTGCTCCTCTCGGCTGCCGCCCTTGGCCTCGGGCATGGGGTAGCTCCTCTTTTCCACGCTTCTGCGCGGTCTGTCTCCCTAGCTATGTGCAACTGCTAAGACTCAGCTCTGCTTCTTTCCACTTGGTGCCGACTATTAGTCCACAAATGCCTAGAGGACAAAAGAAGTGTAGAATACTGGATTTCCCTCACTTAGTATTCCTTTGTCCTTAGTAGAAGAGTTGATCAATTCCAAACTCATAGCCAGAAGCAGAAGTCCTTAAATAACATTAAGTTTATTAATAATATTGAGTTAGGAATTGACCAACTCTTCTACCAAGGACTATTTGAGAAATGAATAGTTTTTCAAAATTTGTTTTAAGGAACAGGAGAGTCATCAGGGCAGTTCGAACTTAAGAGTCAAGATCTTGAAAGGCAGGGGAATACTAAGTGAGGGAAATCCAGTATTCTACACTTCTTTTGTCCTCTAGGCATTTGTGGACTAATAGTCGGCACCAAGAAAGACTGAGAAGCAAAGAAAATGTGCTAGTAACTTTGCTACATATACACAATGGAGTATTACTCAGCCATTAAAAAGAATGCATTTGAATCAGTTCTAATGAGGTGGATGAAACTAGAGCCTATTATACAGAGTGAAGTAAGCCAGAAAGAAAAACACCAATACAGTATACTAAAACATATATATGGAATTTAGCAAGATGATAACGATAACCCTGTATATGAGACAGCAAAAGAGACACAGATGTATAGAACAATCTTTGGGACTCTGTGGGAGAGGGTGAGGGTGGGATGATTTGGGAGAATGGCATTGAAACATGTATATTACCATATGTGAAACGAATCGCCAGTTCAGGGTTGATGCATGTTGCAGGATGCTCGGGGCTGGTGTGCAGGGATGACCCAGAGGGAGGATAAGGGGAGGAGGTAGGGGGAGGGGGGTTCAGGAAGGGGAAGTCATGTACACCCGGGGCAGATTCATATCAATGTATGGCAAAACCAAACAATATAATATTGTAAAATAATTAGCCTCCAATAAAATAAAAAGGATATA
This sequence comes from Moschus berezovskii, assembly GCF_049115385.1. Classification (NCBI taxonomy): domain Eukaryota; kingdom Metazoa; phylum Chordata; class Mammalia; order Artiodactyla; family Moschidae; genus Moschus; species Moschus berezovskii. The sequence continues at coordinate 73,002,028 of NC_142469.1, read as the reverse complement.
AGATAGAAATAAAAAAGCTTTCTGATATAATATTGTTGAGAATAAACATTTTGAAAGAAAAAAAAAAGAATAATAAGTGATCCTCATAGATCCAGGACATTAATTCTTTATGTAAAATATTTTTTTCTATTTTTTAAAGCTCATTTTTTATTTATAAAAGTGTTTCATATGTCTGTTGTCAAATTTATTAGTCTTTTCCTTTAAGAATTCCATTGATGCTAAGAAATAATTGTCTCCTTACCTTCTTCAGGCATTTTCCCTCTTGGTCTGCTGCTGTAGTCACTAAGTCATGTCTGATTCTTGCAATCCCATGGCCTGTAGCATGTCAAGCTCCTCTGTGCATGGACTTTCCCAGGAAAGGATAGAGTAGATTGCCATTTCCTTCTCCAGGAGATCTTTCAGACCCAGGGATTGAACCCATGTCTCTTGCACTGGCAGGAGGATTCTTTGCCACTGAGCCACCAGGGAAACCCTTTCCTTGCAATTAATTTTGGGAAATTTTTATTTAAAAATTATTTAAAATTATTTGTTGAATGAATTTTCCCTTACTGCTTTAAAATTTCATCTTTTTCATATAGAATTATTATTTATACTGTTGACTGAAATAAAAATGCAAAATGTGAGAGCTGTGGGTTTCAGTTTTATTTGAGCACTTACTGAGAACTGTAGCCCAGGAGAAGCCTTTCAGAGAACTCGAACTGATCAGAAGAGGTGTGGGGTGGAGATTTTGGAGAAGTGGTGGTGGGGGTGAATTTTGGAGAAGAGTTATGTGCAATCAAGCACACATCTCAGTGGAGGGTTGCTGCTAGTCATGAAGAACAGCCATCTCAGTTAATGATTTTAGTGCTTTTCTATGAATGAGAAGATGCAAGACAATGAGTTCTTAAAATTTTCTCCAGAGAGTATCTAATTATCTGAAGGCCTGTTCTACCAGTTTTCCCAGAGCACAGAGTGCCTTATTCCAATCTCTGCCCTGAACTTCTTTCAGTATGTGTTGAATATCAGCAACCAAAGTGGCTAATGACTCAGTTCTTGTAGAACTGGGTAATGAAGCATCATCTTTACTTGGCAACGCTTTGGTTTTTTTCTGAATTCTCATTGATCAGGCTCTTATTACACCTGTAATCTGCTGTTTCAGTTATTAAACCTTAAGCATTTATTTTACTACTTGGTGGTTCAAATACTCTCTTAATATTCTTATTTGTCAACTTTATCTCAGCTGTTCATGTCAGGATTTCTTTGCCTAAAGTGTCAGAAGTGATAATGATCTGAACTAAAGTAGTAGTAGTGGAGAATATAGAGCAAGAACAAGGTGAGTGATATTGATTATTGCTGCCTATAGTGCTTGAGGGATTTGGAGGCAGGACATGGCATCTCTCATGTGGCAGCCTTCAGGCTTGATAAACTGAGAAAGTGGTAGTGTCATTAACTAAGACTGAGAATATAAAAGAAGGAGAACGTAACAGAAAAGGAGGTTCATCTCTTCTTAGAGCAAAAGCAGGAGAAGCAAAGACTATTGTAAAAGATTGAAAATATTTGAAATGGCTTCATTGACTAGTAGGATAAAAAGTTGATGTGGGAGAACTTTTGAAAAAATCAAGTGAAGTCCAGTTTGAATTAGATATCAAATGAGATTTGCTATAGTACCACTTCTAACTGATACACGATTTTTAAGGAGCAGTCCACAGCAGCCCTTTCCAGATACTCAACCACATGAGAAGCAAGCTGTAAACAATGTTTGCAGTCTATTGAAGGGAGTAAGCTTGGGAAAAGGGGTGCAGAAGGCAGACTGATCAAGTTTAGGAGGATCTTGAACAAAAAGAAAAAAACAACTGCAAATGAAAAAGTACTTAGAAGCTACTGGTGAATAAACTATTGATGTGACCTTATAAAATTTAGTTTTGTAAAGAAAGACTTGAAGCCAGGCAGATTATTGCAAATATCAAATATGATTTTAAGAGTTAAAAGAGTTTTATAAGGCCTTGTTTTTATTTTCTTAGGTTATTTACATAATGAACGCACCCTGACCTTCTCTGTCTGGCTATGCTGTTTGCAGCTTAAGGCTAAAACAGTTTGTAGACAGGGAACCTGGAGTCCAATTTATAAGCATAATATGCAGCTTCTTAGTTTTTTTCGCTGTGTTTATATCTACCAGTCTTCTTTTAGTCACCTTTATAGAGACTTGGAAAACGTTACCTGAATTGTATACTCTAGCTCTAAACTATTGTCTCACTTAAATACAAAGACTAAGAAGAGAGAAGATTTTTTAGAGATTTGTTTTTAATGAGGCTTCTTTTGCTTCCTTTGACTTTGGTCATCCCCAACCCTCGCCTTTGCAAATTTGGACCCCATGATCAGAGTTGTAGAATTTTGGCCTTGTAAGAAATTTGTACAATTTATTAGTCTCTAACTTTTTCTCTATGAAATAAATGAGACAAATGAGGGACAGAGAAGACAAGGCTGATGTTACTGGTAAATCAAAGGCAGAGCTAACCCCAGGAAATTCAGATTTCCTAACAACAGATTTAGATACTTTCACTATAATGTGGTGATTAGAAAATTCATATTGATTTACTGTATCATTTTGCATAGTGTACAACTCCCCCACTCTCCTTTAATATTCAGCAAATATTTTAATGTGGAAGAAAAAAAAGGGGTTTCTGATCCTCCCCCTCCAGAGTATCAGATTTCTGAAAAGAGCTGACACAAAGCACTTTTGTAACCTAATTTCGTATAAAAGCCCTGAGAGTATGCAAATAAGGCACAGAGCCAAACTTTAGAAGTGAAGAGATAAAGAATTGATACAGTGCCCTTTTTAAGATTATACTCTAGTCCTGAATTCCTGTTCTTTCCTGGTTGACAAGCCACTAACAACTCTGACCTCAAACAGCCTGGCCCCTGATGAAGATGCACACCTGGACAAGCAACAGATGAACACAGCTACTTGCCAGTTCTCATTTTTTTTGGCAGTGTCTGTTCAGACATGCTCACCACACCCCCATCCTGTTCTACTTCAGTGTTAGAAGGAAATGAAGCCACAGTGAGAACTAAAAAGAGTTTTAACACCCTTTGTCCCCTGCCAGCCCCTTTCCTCCCTTCTCACTCCCCTCCCCACATAGAGTTACTCCACCCCAAGCAGGCTCTGGCGTGACATCCCTGATAAAGGAATGATGAGCTGGGACTGTAGCTGCAGACAAGTAACATTCAGAAGCCAAAAGTTTCTGTAAGTACCAGGTCTGCACAAGATCCAAACCAAAGCAATGGCATTGTCACTAGAAGAATTCATCCACTCCCTTGACCTCAGGACCCTCCCCAGGGTCCTAGAAATCCAGTCAGGCTTCTATTTTGAAGGTAAGCACCTTCCTATCTCTTGATTGGCTAGAATATGCTCATAAAGAATATACTGTTAGGAATTTTACTGCAAACTTTTTAAACAGAGAATATATATATGAGTTCTGTTAAAGGAAAGGTAATTATCAGAGAAAGTAATTGAGAAATTGTCAAGACTTAATAGTGTTGAAGAAGGGAGAAACTGGATAAGACTGGTGTGGATAGGGGCTAGGAATTGAGTGAAGCTTCTTGAACTTTTTGTAGGGCTTTAAATAGTTCAACATGAATTATTCCTGCCTTTCCTTTGAAATTGGTTGTAATTCAAGTGAAAAGTTATCTGTATCTATGTTTCTAGAACATAAAATACAGTTGTTTTTTGTTTTTTGTTTTAAAAAACAACTATTAAAAGCACAGCATTTAGGAAGAAAATTTCACCAAAATCTTAACCACTTCTAAATGCTTCTCCCTCTTTCTGTAGTGGCCTAACTTCTAATTTCTTTAATAATGGCATTAATATTTAAAGGTATAGAAGTTAACATTTACTAAATATAAGATAATTTTTATAGAATCTATGTCAGAATTCTGAAGTCAGAGTTCAACTAAGACTGTTGAATAAGTTAGTGTGCTTTGGTGTAACTTACTGTATTACTTCAGAAAAAGCATTAAGGCTTACAACATATACAATACATACCCTCAATTTTTTTTAAGCAGTGGTTTGAATATATGTAAGACATAGTCATTTTCTGGGGAGATATATATTTCTGGTTCCAAGGGTGGTAGAATTGAGCCAGTAGTACAATTAAGTCCAGGAAAAGTACTGGGAAGATAAAAAACTGTTGGTAGGCAAATCTTTCCCATTTATAGACAAAATAATTTTTTAGATATTATATTATGAAATAAACAAAGATTGATGAATGTCAGACCCAGTTCACACACACACACAAACACACACATGCACACCTGTGCGTCTGTGCTCTAGAGCCAGGGAGCTGCAGCTACTGACACCGGAGTGCTCTAGAGCCCGTGCTCCACAATAAGAGAAGCTACCATAGTGAGAAGCTCTTGCACCGCTTCGAGAGAGTAACACTCACTCACCGTAACTAGAGAAAGCCCGCAGGCAGCAATGAAGACCCAGCGCAGCCATAAATAAACAAATAAAACAAAATCACTTTATAGGAGAGATTAAGTTAACCTCTTGAGGTAGTACAGAGTGACTTTTACTAAGACTGTACGATTTATAACAGAATAGAATGAGTGAAGGTGGGCTTCCCAGGTGGCACAGTGGTAAAGAATCCACCTGCAGTGTAGGAGATGTGGCAGACGCGGGTTTGATGTCTGAGTCAGGAAGATCCCTTGGAATAGGAAATGGCAGCCCCCTCCAGTATGCTTACCCATGGACAGAGAAACCTGGTGGACTACAGTCCATGGGGTCACAAAGAGTCGGATGTGACTGAGAAGCTGAGCACGCATGCACAGGCAATGAATTGGTGTAGACAGTCATCAGTTTTAGTATAGACCATTTTATTTAATTCATTTGTAAATTGATTATTCTGAAGCAGACTGTATTTTTCAATATATATAATATTGTGAAGTGTATCTTTGTTCCTAAGCTGTCCCCAGGTCATTTTTTTGTCTTATTGTTTGTGCTTTTAAGATTTCACATTAGAAAGTTCTTCCTCATGTTTCGTTTACAAAGATATTTTCCTATGTTATTTTAAATCAACTTTACAGCTTTATATTTCATATTTAAATTTTAAACTATTCCATGAAGTGCAAAGGAATCCAATTTTAGTTTTTTTCCATATAGTAACCACAATTTTCCAACACCATTTACTAAGCTAGCTATCCTTTTCCCTCTGATTTGTGTTGTTGTCTTTATATGCTCATAATTGGGTTGGTTTGTCTCTTAAATATGTCTTCTGTTCATTAGTCTGTGTTTTCTCAATTGTGTTCGAAAGCATTGTTTTTGTAACTATGGCTTTGGCATAAGCATAGTTCACATATAAACCAATCTCTTTGCTCCTTTTGTAGCTATCCACAGACCTTTCAAATATGTCTTTAAATAAATCGATTACTTTAAAAATCCAACTGGAATTTGTATTAGAGTATGTTGATTTTATAGATTAACTTGGGAAGAATTGACATTTTTGCTTTAAATCTTGCAAAAGAACATACTCTCTTCATGTGTTCAGACTATCTTTATTGTTTAATACTTTACTATTATGTTATACTTCACTTCAGAGAAAAAAGCATACATCTTGATGAATTTTCACAAATTAAGTATATCTGTGTAACCACCATCATGGTCAAGAAATAGAAAATTACAAGTATTTTGGAAGTTACATCTTGTGTTCTTTCTAAATCATTATATACCATCTTCCCAAGAAGTAACCCTTATCAGACTTTTGCCCATTTATGAACTTTGTATTAATGAAACATTATAATAGTATCCTTTTATGTTTGGCATATATGTCCAACATTATCTTTGTAAAATTAATCCATGCTGTTCTTTATAAGCTATTCATTCCAGTGTGTGTAATATTCCAGTAGATGAATGTATTATAATTTATTTATCCATTCCACTACTAATAGGCATTTTAATTATTTCCAGTTTGAAGATGTCTGTTAACGTTGTCATGAACATTCTTATATATGTTTGTTCACACGTGTATAATATTCAGTTGTGTATATGAATGAATGGAATTTCCACATCACACAGGATGCATATGTTTAGTTTGGGTCAGTAATGGAAAACAAGTTTCTTAAGTAGTTATATCACTTTACCTTCCTACCAGCAGAATATGAGTGTTCTAATTAATCCATATTCTTGATAACACTTGATATTGTCTTTTTAAGATAATTGAGATTAATTTAGATATATCATATATTTTCAAGTGTATAAAATTATGATTCATTATTTGCACATATAGCAAAATGATCACCACTATAAATCTAGTTAACATTTATTACCCTACATAATTACAGTTTTTTTTTTCTTGTGATGGGAACTTCTAAAATTTACCTTCTTAGCAACTTTCATAGTCTGGTTCTCTCCTGAAAAGACAAGGATTTAATTTGTAAGTGATAAAGCATCAGTTTTTAAAAAATCTCCCTGATGATTAAAAATGAATCCAAATTTGAGAACTAGTATTATAAAACTAGTTCTCCCAATTTTTTTGTTAGCAGTTCATTGGTTTACAGAGAATTGACATGATTTTTAAATGAAGTCGTCCTCTGAACCATGAACCTAGTTTATCTGTCTAGTTATAGGAATAGATATCTTGTCAATAGCATTTAATAATTTTATTTGTGAAGTTCTTACACTTCTATTTCAGATTTATTCTTAGGTACCTCATTGATTTTTAAAATTCTATTATAAGTGGTATCTTTTGACGTTTCCATTTTTTCTTTATGTGTTTGAATTCTAAGAATATATCTTTAGATTATTTTAAATTTGTTATATACATATTTACATTTTCTGTAAATGTTGATACGTTCTTATTCTTTCTTTATTTTCCTTCAGTTAAGTATTAGCTGGTGTTTCTATCAATGGGTGAGTGAGTGAAGTCGCTCAGTCCTGTTCGATGCTTTGCGACCCCATGGACTGTAGGAGCCTACCATGCTCCTCTCCATGGGATTTTCCAGGCAAGAGTACTGGAGTGGGTTGCCATTTCCTTCTCCAGAGGATCTTTCCAACCTAAGGATAGAACCCGGGTCTCCGGCATTGTAGGCAGACACTTTATCGTCTGAGCCACGAGGGTTAAGTATTAACTAGTGTTTCTATCAATAGTATAATATCAAGTAAGAGTAATGATAAAGGCCCTTGTTTCACTCACCTCACAACCATAGAGAGAAGTTTTAATAATTTATCATTACATATAATGTTTGCTTTAATTTAAAGAAGTTTCTAGTTTTCTACCAGTTTTTTAAGTCATAAAGGTATGTTTACTTTATCAAACTTTTAAATAACTTTTGTGATGATAATATGATTTTTTTACATTGATTTTAAAAAAATCTTAAGTCATTTATTTGTGGAATAAGATCAATTTGGTTATATATCATTGAATTCAGTTTATTAGTTTTAAAGAACTTTTATATTTCTTTTAGGGTATGAAATTGGCTTATAATTTTAATCTTGTATGACATCCTACCCAGGTTTTTGTATTGAGTTATTTTGAACTTATAGAATTTCTTGGGTAGAGTCTTTTTTTCTTCTTCCAAAGATATTATATAAATTAGATGTAATTTCTTATTTAAATATTTAGTAAAATTACAAATAAAGCCATTCTGAGCTGGGATTTCTAATGTAGATATGTTTTTTGATTATGACTTCAGTTTTTTAAATAGTAAGATCTTTCCATCCATTAGCATAGTTTATCTCTCATTAAAAAACCAACAAACCAAAAATTCATCTTTCTGATCATGTATCAGAATTTTTAAAAAATTGTCTCCGTAGAGATCCTGTGTATTCTAAAGCTAGTTCTTAGAATGCAGACACATACACATGTTATATTGCTATATTGACTGATGCCATATTTCATCTGTTCTCACTGATTACCACTGAAGTGGAAATGTAAGTACATATTACTATGATACTGAATGAACCTATTAATTCTAATAATTTATTTTTTATTTCTCTGATTTTCCTAAATATTGATATCATTAGAAAACATCGAATTGTGTCTCTTCCCTAATATGTTTTGCAACTTTTCATTGTTCCTTATCTTGATAGTATAGTCCAGAGCCTCCAGTACTATGTTAAAAAACAAGAATTCTGAATTATAAAGAAAATGTGTTCAAAATTCCTTCATTAAGTACAATATTCTAGAACTGGTGTTTAGTCATCTCTAAATTAAGGAAGTTCCTGTCTATTCCTTGCTTTCTAGGTGGTTTGGTTTCTTTGGTCTGCTAATGAATTACCTTTAAAAGATTATTCAAATTTAAGAATCTTTTAATATAGTATTTATAATAATATGTATTAACATTTGAAATACAAAGTAGGAGTTTGATATATTTAAAGAGTTTTGCATTTGATCATAAATGAAATGAGCTAATAGACTCATTTATAATTTTAGATTTAAGACAACACTAGCTTTCTAAAACTCCAGTGTTCTTGCCTGGAGAATCCCAGGGACGGCGGAGCCTGGTCGGCTGCCGTCTATGGGGTCGCACAGAGTCGGACACGACTGAAGCGACTTAGCAGCAGCAGCTTTCTAAAATTAACTACATAGATTTTGTTGTTTTCTCTTTTTTTGAGGTATTTGAAAAGAGAGAAATGGGCCTTAAGTTATTTAATTTGGTAGATTCTCTTATAAGAATAACTGGATGTGAAATTTGGGGGAGGGAAATCAGAATTTGGCTTGGTAAAATCCTCTGTTGTTTTGCTTCTTTCCTTGATTTCTGACTCCATTATTTTCTCATGTCCTTTACTCTCTTGCTCTTTTTCTGGCTTCCTGGTATAAATCACAGTCATTTTAAAACATTTCTTGCTTCTTTTTAAGTACACTTAAACCTATATTTTTCTCTAGATACTTCTTTCTTTCCCATAAATTTTGCCTTGTAATATTTTCACTTTTACTCAGTTCTGAGTACATGTTTTTCCTTTTAAATCCAATGGCTATTTATTTTCTGATAATAAAAATTGTCTTTAGCTGTTCTTTTCTTTTAATTACTAGTTTTATTGTATGTTGTTAGAGAACAGTAGTCTATATTGTATTATATTACTGTTTCTTTGAAATTGATTCAGGCTTCCTTTATGACATGAAACATGTGAAACATCAAGTGAGTCTCAGCATGGACTAGCTTATATAAAATACAATAACACATTATCAGGCATTGTTCAAAAGGCTAGAATCATGGAAGGGAATGGGGAAGCCCCTACCCTATTGGGTCTTATATTCCAGTGGCTGGAAGAAATAACAAACAATAGACAGATTTCATATATACAAAAGTACTATGAAGAACTAAATAAGTAGAGAGCAAAGCAAGAAGGGAAGCAGATGATCTTTTGCTAGGGCAGTCAGGGCAGATAGCTTTGCTGAGAAGATATTTGAGCAGAAACCAGAATAGACTGAAGAAAAGAGTCTTGCATATTTCTGGAAGAACATGTCTGCTGAGGACAGAGCAAGTGCAAACCATATAACAGATCTCTTCATCTAATTAAGAAACAAAAAGGAGATGAGTGAGGATAAAGCAGAGCAACTGAGGGGAAACAGTGGAAATGAGGAAGCAGACAAGAAAATATCCTGGAGGTGTGTTCCAAACAGAGTGAGCGGCTAGACCAAAAGGGGCTTAGTCTGTTTGAAGAAGAGAAAAATATCCTTGTACCTCACACATATAAGACAAAACAGAGAGGAAAGTCATATGAGAAAGAGATTTAAGGAATGGGCAAGAGCATTTCAAGTTTAGATTTTATAACTGGTAATGACCAATTCGCAGCAGGAGATTGACAGGACTTGATCACCACTTTAGGTGGGACTGCACAGGCTTTTGCGGGGCAAAACTGGGTTGAGACAGTTTAGGACTGTGTGATAATCCAAAAGAGAGTCCATGTTACCTTGATTCAGTTGGAAGAGAAATGACCAATTTAGTGTGTACTTTGGAGGTAGAAATGTCAGGATGTGCTAATAGATTTGATATTGGTGTGAGGTAGGAGAAGACTAAATGATGCATGGGAGGACTTTGACCTAAACCATTAGATAGATGTTTGTACTTTTGACAGAGCTGTGAAGACCTTGGCAGGGTAGAGGTTTGATGGAGAAAGCAAAAGCTCCGTTTTGGACATGTTAAATCTGTTATTCACCCAAATGGAAATTTCAAGTAGACAATTGAAAAAAATAAATTTTGACCACAGATTGAAATAATGACTGGAATGCTGCATCCATGAGCTAATTGATCAGGACTTTATTCAATCACAAACCTTGTAGGCTAAAAGCAAACAAACAAAATGAGCACATACCTTAAAATATCAATTTCTTTATTGTTTTTTATGGTAATTCTAAAGCATACACAGTAATAAAAATTGTAAGATGATAAAGATGAAATTAATAATGTTTAAACAATTTAAATGTTTTATTAATAATAAACCTCATAGAGGTTAAATTGTTATAATATATTAACTATTATTGAACATTATTGAAAGTATTAAATATTTCCATTATTGAATACTTCAGTATTTGGAAAAATGTTGATTTAATACCATGTGATAGGGTGATTCAAAGACATAGCTGTAATGTATTTATTTCAGTGCTTATTTTAAGTAATAGCCCTTAAAGATACCTTGTAAAGGTCCAGTATTCAGCATGTACACACCATATAAAATATATATTTAAGGAAGATTTATCATTATTGTTGGTGACCATCAATCCATATGTGAAATAATTTTCTTCATAAATCTGATTTTGGCAGTTTCTTTAGACAGAAATTGTATGTAGCTGATGACAAGTTCATACTAGGAATAGAAGCATCAGTCTGTCATTTTCTTCTTGATAGGTTCTGCAATTTTCAATTCTGAAATGTCTTTGTAGGCATCTTACAAAGTTATTGTCTATTTTGTGGAGAGTTGAAAATGGACTATAATAATTCTTAACTTGATCTGTATAAAATCCATTATATGGAAGTATTGCAAGAAAATGAATGAATGAAGACAATTGTTTTAATTCCTATTTTTGGAATTCTGAAACTGTCTCAATATATTGTGGACTATACATGTCATGTGACCATCTGGTATAGGAATAAATTAAATATTTTATAATTAAATACTAATAGAGTTTAAAATTAAATTTTAGAAAACCTTTAGAGTAAATATTAGTAAAAATTTATTTTTTATATAAAAATTAATACAAATTAAAGCTCTAATATTTTTTTCTTTTAATAATAATTGATAATAATTTCTTCTCATAATAATAATTATCATAGATTTTTCTCTTTAAATTTTGAGTACATAATAGAATTGGACTTCCTGACTCTTTTGTGACCATAGGACATGGGACTTGCATTAGCCAATGTAATGAGAGCAGAAGTAAGGTGTATCATTTTGAACAGATGCTTTAAGAACCAGTTCATAATTTAACATAGTTTGTTCTGGTAGATCATGTCAAAATGAAGCCTTCAACAGTCTGGATCTCTAAATAACTATAATTATTATAGACCCTGCCCTCACTCATTTGAATTGGACACATGGTGAAATGAGAAATATACCTTTATTATTTAAATCTCTGAGAATTTGAAGTTGTTTGTTATCTCAGCATATGTGTGTGTGCTCATGTGTGTGTGCACGCACACACATGCTCATTCATGTCCAACTCTTTGTGACCCTATAGACTGTAGCCCACCAGTCTCCTCTGTCCATGGGATTTTCTTTGCAAGAATACTGGAGCAGGTTGCCATTTCCTCCTCCAGGGGATCTTTCTTACCCAGGTATCAAACCCACATTTCCGGTGTCTCCTGAATTGGCAGATGGATTCTTTACCACTGGGAAGCCCTATTTCAGCATAATATTTTCCTTATCGATGCAAGTATATTCATTATAACTAGAACTGTATTTATTACCAACTAATAAAAACTAGATATTAGACAAACTCTGGAGAGAGTCATACAATCCCAGGAAAGTTAGTTGATAATAATGTTACCACATATTTTTAGAAAAATGAGTTCACTGCTCTGTATTCAGGAAATATTTGTTGCTTGACTATTCTGCATATTGCTAATATTACCATTGTCACTGATTACTTCATATATGTAATCATTTTGATGTTGACTTAAAATTTTGGCAAAAACAAAGTTTGTTTGTATTACGATCTTGCTCAATTAGCTGGATGTTGAAAAAATGGTTTTTCTCTCTATAAATAATATGTGCACATGGCTAGAAAATTGGAAAATGTAGAAGCATAAATATTCAATAATTTCATCAAATATAAAGAAATATTAACATTTTGATGTATTAACTTCTAATTTTCATAAAAATATGAGCTAACATTTTTTTAAAAGGAGAAAAATTTATGCCAATTTCTTTCCCATGCTTTATCCAGACTATCACAACTCACTGTGACCTCCATCTACCCCCTTGGTGGGTTCAAATCATCATAACATATTGCCAGGATTATCAAAATAGCCACCTAATTGGTCTCCCTATTTCTCTTTCATGCTTGAAGTCTATTCTTATAGCATCCAGAGTCATGCTTGTAAGTGGTATGTCAGATTATGCTGCTTCTCTGTTAAAAAATCTCCAATGGTTCTCCCAGTTTTTCTCGACATAAGGACCTTCCAGTGGGTAATAGGCTTTTATTTTTCTCTCTTTACTCTCAGTATTCCTCTGACTTTATTGTTTTATCTTTTCCTTCTAACCCCATTGACCCCCTTCACTGTTACTCAAACTCGAGGATATGCTCCTGCCTTAAAACTTAGATCCCACTTTTTCCTTGAGTCGGCAAGCTCTTCAACCAGATGTCAACTTGTGAGGCTTATCTGACCACCCTATTATTACTGCAAAATTTTTGTTCCCTCTTCCCTATATTTCCTTTACTCACTATTAAATTCTTCATTGTTTTAACACTATCGTCTTCTTATATACCATGTAGGTTATTATTTATTGTTTATTTTTGTATCTTTTCCCATTAGATTTTTCTTACAGTTTAAATGAGGTATTAATTTTTTAAACCATATAATTCATCCCTTATAGGTATAGGTACAATGATTTTTAGTAAATTCATAGAGTTGTGCAACCACCACCAACTTTAGACCATTTTCATCACCCAAAAGAAGTCCCTTGAGCTATTTGCCAATCATTATTGTTTACATTTCCAGCCCCAGGCAACCACTGCTCTCCTGTCTATAAATTTGCCTTTCCTATACATTTCATATAAAATAAATTATACAATATGCAGTATTTTGAAACTACCATTTTACTTAGCTTAATGTTTTTAAGGTTCATCTATGTTGTAGCATATATTACTATTCTGGTGTGTTTTTTGTTGCTAAATAGTTTTTTTGTGTATGGATATACCTGGTAGGCTGCAGTTCGTGGGGTCACTAAGGGTCGGACACGACTGAGAGACTTCACTTTCACACATTGGAGAAGGAAATGGCAACCCACTCCAGTGTCCTTGCCTGGAGAATCCCAGGGATGGGGGAGCCTGGTGGGCTTCCATCTATGGGGTCACACAGAGTTGGACACGACTGAAGTGACTTAGCAGCAGCAGCAGCATACCACATTTTGTTTATTCAACACCAAAGGCCACTTGTATTATCTCCCTTTTGGGGATAATATGAATAATGTACCATTTTAATTTCCCATTTACAATGAATTTGGATTCTGGGTTCTCCAAATTCTTGCTAAAACTTGTGCATCTTTTGTTTTATAATCAATGGCATCTCACTGTAGTTTTAATTTCATTTCCTTAATGACAAGTGATGGGCATTTTTGCCTGTGCTTAGTAGCAATTTATTTACCTTTTTTTGAAATAACATCGCTTCAATTTTTTTGGCCTTTGTCCTCTTGTTATTGAGCTGTAAGACTTATCTCTGTATTTTGAATATTTGATTTGCAATACTTTCAGATATATAATTGAAAATATTTTCTTCTGTCCTATGGCTTGTCTTCATTTCCATATTATCTTTTGAAACAAAAAGATTTTAAATTTATATAGTCAAGATTTTTCATACTTTTTAATCATGTTACCTAACCCAAAGTTACAAAAATTTCCTCCTATTTTGTGTTGGGGGTCCACCAGATCACTCCTGGTCTTGCTGATTTTCTAGAAATACAGAACTCAGAGAAGCTGTTAAACTGAGTTATGGTTTACCACAGGGAACAAAGAAAAACTAAAGCCAGTAAAGAAAAAGGCATATATACAGCAGGGTCTATGAGAAAACAAATTGCCAGTTATCCTGTCCAATTGAAGATACATGGATAATGTTTAATTCTCCTAGCAATGATGTGTCACAATAAGGACAAATTATTTCCAATTAGGGAAGCTCATCTATGCCTTTGTATCCAAGGTTTTTATTGGAGCAGTTACACAAGCATGAAGGATTTGTGTGACTGACCTCAACTACTGGGTCTCTAGACCCTCTAGAGATCAAGTGGTGCTGTATGGTCCAGGACCCCAAATGAACCGTAAAGGGCATTCACCATAAATCACATTGTTAGCATAAACTATCTGGTGTGGCCCAAGATCCCAGATATAAAAAAGCACTCTTATCTGACAGGATATTCCGAGGGCTTAGATGTTTTCTCTCCAGAGCCAGTTAAGGGGTAGTCCTTTCTTTGATATGTGCAGGGTTTGAGTACCCTAAGTAATAGTTAACCCATTACTGCACAGTTTAATTTTTTTATACATGAGTTTTGCCTGTTATCTCTAGTTCTAAGATCCATTTGCACTAGCTAGAATTTTCTAAAGCCTTCATTTCAAGTAACTTAATAATTAATCAGCTCTCTACACAGTTATGAAACATGCTGGGGATAACTCAGGTACAACAAGCTCTCTCTAGCTGAGAGAGGTGAGGGAGTTAACCAATCAGACATCTCGTGAATGGCTTTCCAAGTTTCGAGAATATCTTTAGCGAAGTATTATGGTGAGAGTGTGCTGGTGTATTTCAGAAAAAGTGAGAAACCACTAAAGCTAGAGGGAGGAGAAGAGAGAACAGAAATGATATCAGAGGGGAAATAGTGCAGAACCATATGTAGTCCTTTTGAATATTATGAGTTTTACTCTTAGAATTGGGAACTTGGAGTTACCAATCTAAATTAGCAAAGCAACTAAAACAATGCAAGGACTCTTCTCATCACTTTGAATATAGATTCTATTAGCCATTTCTTCTGTTTACCAAAATGAATATTGATGAAAGCACACATACATTTGCAGAAGTGAGAGCATAGTTTTGCTTAAATAAGTCCATAAATATAATGTCCAAAAGTGTTTCTTATAGCAATTTTTAAATACCATGAAAATGTTTTCCCTCTTGGGGAAAGTAAGATTTGGAGGAGGTAAGATTTTTAAATATTATGTTTTGAATATATTAAATATCATATTTCTTTTTCCTGCCAAAATATGTTAAAATTATGGAAATTAGTTCTTAAATTGTATCTGCCTCCCTGCATTTCTTCTCTCTATCCTTCCTTCTACAAAATGAATAGAGTATGAGTCTTGTCCTTAAGGACTCTATAGGCCAGTAAAAGAAGATGGATTTTTAAAAAATCAATACATATGCTATATTGTGAAATGTATTTTAATAAACTGTTTTGAGAACACTGAGAACTTACCACCCAAAAAGCTTATCAAGAGGTGATGATATTTTTCTGCAGCTTATATAGAAAATGAGCAAGCAAATAAGAAAATTTCAGAATGAGAAAAAAATCTTTAGATCATTATACAAGTTTGAAAATTCAAAACATGATCCAAGAACAGCTCAGAGAATAATAGGTGATCAGGTTATTTGTGGTCATATTTTAGGTGGCTTCTGAGCTATAATAAGGATATTGAATTTATGCTAAAATCAATAGTAACTTATAAAAGGATATTATTTTTATATCTGATTATAAAAGTAAATCATGTTGATTGTAAATTTGAAAATTATAGAAAAAGCTAAAGAATTTCTGAGATTTTAAGGCAAAAAAAAAAAACTCAGATGAGTAGATTAAGCATCTATTCCAGTAGAGGTTTACTATATGAATATGAGACAAACAGTAAGGAGCTAATAGCAGCTACAAATAGAAAAGACAGGATCTGTGGTCTTTTTGGGTCGAACATTCTGAACTTCACAGTTTATGAGCTGTGAGCAAGAGGGAGGAGTTGATGACAGATCAGAGGTTTCTGAACTAAGGAAACATGGTTGGTGATAAAAATATTGCTTGAAAGACTTGCCACAAGAGCAGCAGTTGTTTTGGAGATGGAGGCATGATTCAGTTACATTCCAATGAGCAAGAGTTCCTGTAGGACATTCAGATGCAGATGAACGTTAGCCCACCAAAAATGTATATCTGAAGTAAAAAAAGTAGTAGGTTTCCAAGATTTAATATATCAGAATTGTAAGTGGGTGAAAGAAGCCTTGTTATTTCAGGATTGCCCTGTAGTGCATGTATTAGGTCAGAAATATGTGGATCTCAAAAAACAATGTGGAAAGTATGGATAGAGGAGGAGTTGGTCAAGCCGACAAAGAATAAAGGAAAAAAAGTCTCTGTTGAAGGAGAAACAGGAGAAAGTGGGATAGTTTGTCAATCAAAATAAATGAACATAAAGCATTAGAATAAAAGTGTCAGAGATAACATTTGCTATCAGCACATAGTTTATGATAGATTATTGACTATGATAGCTCTATATACTGAAGGATTATTGTGGGATGAGTATCTTTGTATATAGATTTGGGTGTGTAAGCATAAGTAATGAGTGTATAAATGTATTTTGCATATGTATGTCTATACATAAATATATGTGAATATATCTAATACAACACATATAATTAAATAATACTTTATTCTCATCTACACACAAATTTAGTACATTATGCATATATATTTAATCTTATTAAACTTTTTATGGTTATAAGTACATTTTATCCTTGGTGTTATCTGCTGAAATTACTATTATTATTTTCATTTTCAAGTCACATATTTGCCTATTTGCCCCAGAGATAAAACTTGTGAAGTTTATTCTTGCTCTTCCTACCTGAAGTTTACGATATTCTGTAGTGAATCCTACGGAGAAGGCAATGGCAAGCCACTCCAGTACTCTTGCCTAGAAAATTCCATGGACGGAGGATCCTGGTAGGCTGCAGTCCATGGGGTCGCTACGAGTCAGACATGACTGAGTAACTTCACTTTCACTTTTCACTTTCACACATTGGAGAAGGAAATGGCAACCCACTCCAGTGTTCTTGCCTGGAAAATCCCAGGGATGGGGGAGCCTGGTGGGCTGCCGTCTATGGGGTCACACAGAGTCAGACACGACTGAAGTGACTTAGCAGCAGCAGCAGCAGCAGTGAATCCTATCTTTATAAAATCATCAATATTTTTAGAAATTTTATAACTATTTACTGTTTGACTATACAATTGGGTTACAAACAAACACAAGAAATAGCTTGTATTAGATACACATTTGTTTTGTCTTTTAGGGCTTCCTTGGTGGCTCAGTGGTAAAGAACCTGCCTATCAGTGGGGGAGACAAGAGGTGTGGGTTCTATCCCTTGGTTGGAAAGATAACCCTTCTAGAGGCCAGGGCATCTCACTCCAGTATTCTTGCCTGGAGAATCCCATGGTCAGAGGAGCCTAGTGGGCTACTGTTCATGGGATCACAAAGAGTCAGACATGACTGAAGTGACAGTACGCACAAGCATGCACATTCTACAACTGATTACAATTTCAATTTAATAAGTATGATGTTAAAAATTAACTTGAACTGGTTAAATGCATTGAATAATGATACACAGTGAATTATGTACTATATGAACATGACTTTTATTAATTTGACACATGTATGAGTTCATATGGCAAAAAATTGTGCCTATTTTAATACCAACATAATTCTTTTATGGCTAATTGACTTAAACTTTTTTAAGGTTTAATTTAATCAGCTAGGGATATGGTAGTAAAATCAGGGAAAATTTGAAAATTATAGCATTGTATTCAACTTGTGTTTATTCATATTTCATAAGTTTTAAATATTAGGGCAAAAGAAAACTTTTTTCACATTTTAATATGAGTTCACAATATTGATATTGGTTCATACAGACTCAAGAGAAATAAAATTGTGTAAAGGCCAGTGAAATATGTCCTGTCACAGGTTTAAAAAATAATTTCAGTTAAATGAAAACAGAGCAGCAATGTTTCTCTACATGAGTTTATATTCATAATAATGTATTAAAGATGAACATTACATTTCTAAAGTAGAATTTTCTAAATATTTACAACATATTCTGTTGAGCTTCACAGGTTTAAAACTGCTCTTGATTCAGGAAGACCTAAGTTCGCAGACAGTGAAAGTTGAACACTTTCAATATCTAAGCTTTACAATTCAGTAAAACTTATTATATCCCAATATTTGAAATTGATAATATGATTAATTAAACAAATATGAATTTGCTCTATTTGTGTCACTGTCATGTAGTTGGACACTAAAATGACTATCAGAATAGAATTTGGCAAACCTAAGCATTCAATTTTATTTGAAAAATGTTGATTTGGTAATATGCAAAATTTACATTCATTAAAGCACAATATTATTTGAAATGATGTTAAATGTTTTCCTATAAAAACCTTGGAATCGTTTTTTATCTAAGGTTTAACACTTCAGGTACTGTTATCTTGACTCTTAGATTGGTTCTAGGCCATACACTACACATCAATGAATTACCCTTTTAGTGTAATTAAACATTACATTTTAAAAAATAAAATTAAAATATTTGAAAATATAAAAGGATTTTTAAAGTGTGTGGCATTTTTGTGTTTGTTCTTGAATGGAATACATTTTTTTCCTAAAACTTAGCTCAAGCAGAACTTATTTTAGGAAAAAGTCCTAAAATAGGAACATTAAAAGCAAGCAAAAGAAGCTCAGGTAAGAGTAATATCAGTTGTTTTATTTTCAAAAGCTATAGAGGAAAATAACTGACAGGAAGATTTTTGTGTTGTTTAACTTAAGTGGAAATGTCCCCAAATGTGGGCATTTTTATACAATGGTACACACTGTTCACATCTATTGTAGAATATTCTTACTTTAAAAATTCAACTTGTTAAGTGCCAAGCTTGACTATGCAGTATAAAGATGAAAGAAATGGAAAGCTAGCATATGTTTTCACATATATTCATATAGAGATTATTCATAAGCTTCCTTCATTTTATAAGTGTAAAGAAGTAACTACGCAATAAATTAAGTAAAAACTGTGTTTCTTATTGGCTTCTAGGTTTTCAAATACTGTGAAATGAATGTTTTGTTTAGGGTTATTAATTATCAAATTCCTTTGAATAAGTACAAATTATTCATCAGTTATTTAACATTGAAAAACATTTTCTAAAGAAAATGAAAAAGCTTTGACCTTACGTGTAGTAGTCTATACTTCTGTATACTATGATACCAGCAAACTTTTTTAGGGCCTGCTAAATAACTGGAGAGTGAGCACTGAGAATGGGAGAAAAGGTAATTTCAAGTAAGGTGTTCAAAATTCTAAAAAATTATTTTTAGAAATGTCTATCTTTGATGCAATATTTAAGGTCTGAATTTTAAAAATTGCACTTTAGTTGGGGCATCTACTTTGTTCTACTTCTAATATATAATTGAAACCATTGTACCTTTTTAAAGCAAATTTTAGCAAAAGCCATAAGATGAAATTTACTTAAATGAAACAAAATTTTTCACATGAAATAATATTTTTAAATGGCAAGGACATTATTTGAAAATTTTATTATTTTAATGAAAAATAATTTATTAGGAAATGGGGAAGGTTTTCACTAATTTATGTAATGAAATTAATTTTCTGGTTTTCTATTTGACTCTAGGTTAGAAGGGTTGGTTTAGTGATTCAGCACTTAATGTCAGTTAAGGAAAGAACACCTGCCCCATGAACAATGTGTAAATTGTAACCACAGACCAAAAGACATTTTTTTTTTAACTTCTTTATTGACATTAGGAAAAGCCTAAAACATATTTAAAATATTTTCCCAAGAACTTGTGAAATCAAATCTTGAGTTTGATTATCAGAGGCCACTCTGATTTTGAATATTACTAATATAGTTACTGATTTAAATATATCCCAATTTAAATATAGTGTATGTATTTATTCCAGTAATTTAAGAAAAAAGAGCAATCATTTAACATGTTCAGAGAGATTATAGAAACTTGACAGTAATGAAAATTTGAACTTGTTTTAGAACAGACACAGGCTGGACCTTCCTTCACTTTCCCTCCCTGCCTGCCTCCCTTCCATTCTCCTTTGCACTCCAGTCTGATACTATTGGACAGCAGTGTACTTGGAATAGCAGTTTTGTGCTGTAGTAAAATGGCAACCCACTCCAGTGTTCTTGCCTGGAGAATCCCGGGGACGGGGGAGCCTGGTGGGCTTCCATCTATGGGATCACACAGAGTCGGAGACGACTGAAGTGACTTAGCAGCAGCAGCAGCAGCTGTAGTAAAACAGGAAGAGGGGCGGGCGTATAAAATAAAACCCACTGCAATCAATATTTTCACTCAAAGAAAGGACAGATAATAAAGAGGATAATAATAGAGATGACACCTGAAAAAATTCCAGGTCGACTGTACACGCATTGCAGCCGGGCTGTGAGCTGGCACCGAGGTGGGTGTAAATCAGGGCTGCCAGAGAAGGCTTAATGCACGCACAGCTCCTGTTGATAGGTAGGAAAAAATGCCGAGGTAGAGCAAAAATGCCGGGAGAGGGAGGGTTGTAAATCCTGAAATACAAGCTTAGCAGAGGCATCGGATAGGAAACAGACAGGGCAGCTCCCGGTTTGAAAAGGCAGCTTCAGGCCATGCGGTTGCGATGCTGCCGCCCCACTCCAGTGGCCTCGGTCTGGTCTCTCTCAGTGCATCAGAGTCGCGACAACAGAAGCAGCTACTGACAGCCCCAAGGATCCTTTTTTTTTTTTTTTTAATCTCGCTTAACCCTGCCTTCTTGAAATTTGTCCATTTAAAACAAACAAAGTTATTTTCTTCATTTCTAGTAAATCTACACTTTTTAGAATAAGACAGTATTCCAAATCAACAAAATTAACCTCCTCCTTTTAGAGGGGCAGACTTGTCCATAAAGTTTCTGTGCAGTTATTCCATTCACTGATTATAAATGAAGAGAGGAAGAAAACTTTCTTTTTCCAATAACAGGATCAACAATTATCTTTCTTAATGATACTTAACAAAGGAAAACAAGCAAATAAATGATTAAATAAATCTTCAAGAATATCCATTTATTCAGCTAATACTCTGAATGACTGATAATACCTGGCAGTATGCTGAATTTGCAGTAACAAAGCTCATTAAATCACCATAGCCCTCCCTAAGAAGTCAAGACTCCTCGTGAAGTCAGACATATCAGCTACAGAAGTGTGTCCTGTCCAGCTCTATGCTGACAAATGCTTACAATTATGTGGTCACTCCTGGATCAGTGTATGATAGAGTTTTGGTCAACTGCTGATTAGAACATTGGAATTTTCTGATAATATACCTAAGGAAATTTTTTTGTATAGAAATAACATTATTTTGAAGAAGATTTTTTAAAATAGGAAGTTGAGTAAACTACTTATTGCAACACACTTTAAATGAGTGCTTTAAACCACTGAAGATAGAAGTAAGTATGGAATTTTTGATTTCTGCTGTTACATTCTCTTCTTACTTGGAATAAGCCTTTCGTTTATCATTTCTCATTAAAACTTTGAGAGTGAAATTGTCTACAATAGATGCCATTCACCTGACAGGTGACCTGCAACCTTGTAGTTTTACTGTTGGGCTCCATGCTAGTTGGTTTTCTAATTCAGATTTCTATTGAAAAGAAAACAGAATTATTCAAGGGAGTATCATGTTTTAAAAACCCACAAGCTCAATGCTCGGCAAAAATTAGCAGGTCTCATTTGTTGAAATAAGCCCATGGTGTTATTAATTTCATTCTATTTATTAAAAGTGTGTATACTTGGTTACTCAGTCACATCTGACTCTTTGCCACCCCATGGACTGTAGCCCGCCAGGCTTCTCTGTCCATGAGGTTCCCCAGGCAAGAATGCTAGAGTGGGTTGCCATTTCCTCCTCCAGGGGATCTTCCTGACCCAAGAATCGAACCTGTGTCTCCTTCATCGTCAGGTTACCAACGCACCACCTGGGAATCCCATTTATTAAGAGTAACTGATAAAAAAAGGCCATGCCAAACTTTCTGGAGAAAATGACTTTAGTTTCAAACTGACTAAGAATTGATGTCATCATTCACCTTTACTAGGCTATTTTTTGTAGGTGTTGGTAGCCTTCAATCCTTGGAAGCATATGGTCTCATAAAATGAAATTTTATCAAATGTTTATTTGCAAACAGATATCAAAATACTTATGTGACCTGTGTGTCAGCTTGATGTAGTCTAAACTATTTGTCTTTTTAAATACTCTGATAGCACCTTCCATGAAAGGCTCATTAGAGACTTCTGCAGCAATATTCCAGCTATCTTTCTGGTTAGATGACAAAGTTGCTTTGCCAAACCAGGATTGTGAAGCCCAGGACCTATATTGGGCTCACTTAATTCTACCCCTTTGCAAGAACAGGAGTGTCTGCGTTACATTTGATACTAAATTGAACACCACTCATTTTTGGCTCAGATGATAAAGCATCCACCTGCAATGCAGGATACCTGGGTTCAATCCCTGGGTCAGGAAGATCCCCTGGAGAAGGAAATGGCTACCACTCCAGTATTCTTGTGTAGAGAATTCCATGGAGAGGGGAGCCTGGTGGGCTATAGTCCATGGGGTGGCAAAGAGTCAAACACAAACTGAGTGACTAACACTTTCACTACCAGTAAAGCAATGGCAAGCCACTCCAGTACTCTTGCCTAGAAAATCCCATGGATGGAGGAGCCTGGTAGGCTGCAGTCCCTGGAGTCGCTAAGAGTTGGACGCGACTGAGCGACTTCACTTTCACTTTTCACTTTCACACATTGGAGAAGGAAATGGAAACCCACTCCAGTGTTCTTGCCTGGAGAATCCCAGGGACAGGGGAGCCTGGTGGGCTTCCGTCTATGTGGTCACACAGAGTCGGACACGACTGAAGTGACTTAGCAGCAGCAGCAGCAGCAATACTAATATCCATAATTCTAATTTAAAAAACTGTGTTAATAGGAGTTAAATGTAGATGACACTTGTGGGAGTTGTTTTGAGAGTATGAGCTTCTGATTAATTTTTTTGGGGGGTTAACTAGTTTATACTTGGGTTCTATATTTCTGATAGTAAGTAAGTAAGTAAAGTCGCTCAGTCGTGTCCGACTCTTTGCGACCCCGTGGACTGTAGCCTACCAGGCTTCTCCATCCATGGGATTCTCCAGGCAAGAAAACTTTAGT
This sequence comes from Moschus berezovskii, assembly GCF_049115385.1. Lineage (NCBI taxonomy): Eukaryota > Metazoa > Chordata > Mammalia > Artiodactyla > Moschidae > Moschus > Moschus berezovskii. The sequence continues at coordinate 72,978,672 of NC_142469.1, read as the reverse complement.
GGGTTGCCATTTCCCTCTCCAATGCATGAAAGTGAAAAAGTGAAAGTGAAGTCGCTCAGTCGTGTCCAACTTTTCGCAACCCCATGGATTGCAGCCTACCAGGCTCCTCCATCTATGGGATTTTCCAGGCAAGAGTACAATATACTAGGGAACTTAAAAAAAATAAAAACATATTCCTGGATTCTACCCTGGAAAATTTAGAATTTTTAGAGTAAGCCCTAGAATCTGTATTTTAAAGTGTTCCCCAATTAATTCTGGTGCAGCCTGCTGCCAAACAGTTGTTCAAGAGAAACTAGATAGGACTATTGCTACTTAAGTATGACCATTTGATGGCAGAAAAATATAGTAACTGAGCATGGTGTTTCCTTTCCAGTTTTTCTGCATTTTAATACACCAGCTTTCTCGTAGTGTCCCAGCATTGTGGTCTGGAAGTCACTTTGGCCACATTGTTCTGCTTTTGTTTCACCAGTTTGTGGAGGGCCATTTCAGTATTTGTGGCTGCCAGTCTATTCTGGCTCTCCTCACTGAATACTTAATGGCACCTGGTAACTTCTCCTTGCCTCTCCTGTCTTGCTGTTGCTCCTAAGAGCAAGCAGGCCTTAGGAGAACTTTCTTAGAAACAGCAATGTATTGCCTACAGTTCAAATCCACTCTTCATACGTTCTCTTCAACCGATTTGTATTTTGTAATCAGATCATCTTGGAAAGACACTAGATGACATATAATTCTCTAATATGTATTAATTTGTTTAAATCTGAAAAGTGCTATTTTAACTTTCTGGAATGCCTGTCCCTTAATATTAATAACCAGCCTTCCAGACTGACCCCATATGACCATGATCATATATCACCTACTACATATGTAAGAGACTTTAAGTTGTTTCTTGCTGACTTCATTAGCATAAGAGGACAATAAAGGTGGTACAAGGACACCCAAATTACCCAAATCCGAAGCACTTTACCAGTAGCAGAACCTAGGCTCTCATATAAGCTTTTTTTTTCCTTCCAAAAGGAGCTACTGTTCAATACAGTGGCCACTAGCCATTCTGTGGCAATTTAAATTAAATACATTTTTAAATTGAGTTCCTCAGTTACATTAGTTATATCTGAAGTGCTCATGAGCCCTTTGTGGCTGTTAACATGCAGTAAACACCATGCTCAGTTACTATATGTCCATTTTTGCAGAAAGTTTGAATGGACAATGCTGCTCTAGAGTCCCTCTAGGACTCTGGGCATACTAAAGGTAGGAAGAAACTCACATTTTTTCCAGTATCAACGTAACCCACCGTCTCTATTGCTGTTATCATGACTCTCCTAAGGACTTATTGCAGTTAGGGGTTATTTGTTTTCCTCAGGCTCCTTCTACTGCTTCCCTTTGTCTTCCTATATTCCTGTGCTTGACTGAGCCTTTCTTAGTCTGTCACTGATGTGAGAAGTTGCTCTGCACCACAGGCATAATACACCCACACCCACACCCACACCCACACATATGTTAAAATTAAACCCTTTATTTGAGATGACTGCGGACCTGAGAAATTGCAGTAATAATATAGAGAAATCCCATGGAACCTTCATCTAGTTTCTAATGGTTGTAACATGGTACAAAACTAAAGTGCATCTCAGCCATGGTATTGACATTGATACAGTGTAGGTACAGAGTATTTCTATCATCATGTCACTCATGTGGCCTTTTTATAGCCACACCCACTTCCTTCCCACTCCCCCATTTCATACTTAACCCCTTTTAGCCATTATTCTATTCAGCATTTTGATAATTTTTCATTTCAAAAGTGTTATGTAAAGAGAAACATGCAGCATGTAACCTTTTGGAATTGACCTTTTCACTCAGCATAATTCTCTGAAGATTAATACAGATTTTTGGATGAATTAATAGTTCATTTTTTAGTGCTGAGGGATATCCATAGCATGGATGTACCACAATTTATTCAGCAATTCACATGTTAAAGGATATTTGGTGTGTTTCCAGTTTGGGGCTATTATGAATAAAGCTGCTGCAAACATTTGTAGACAGGATTTTATGTGAAAACAATTTTTTTATTTCTCTGGGATTAATGTCCAAGAGTGAAATACTGGTAGTTGCATGTTTAGTTATGTTTTTAACAAACTGCCAAACTGTGTTTTCATGTGACTCTACCATTTTACATTCATTTCCAATAATGTACAAGTATTTCAGCTTTTCTGCATCCTCACCAGCATTTGTTGTTGTGACTTTTTAAAAAATTTTATGTAGTGATTCTCATTGTACTTTTTAATTTGCACTCATTAATGGCTAACAATGTGCTCATCTGTCATCTGTGTTTCTTCCTCAATGAAATGATTGCTCATGTCTTTTGACCGTTTTCTAATGGGATTGTTTGATTTTTTACTATTTGATTTAATTCCCTGTAAATTCTATATACATGGATTGCAAATATTTTCTTCTAATCTGTAGTTTGTCTTTTCATCTTTTTCACATTGGCTTTTATTTAGAGTTCTTTTTATTAAAATTATTTTGAATGTGTGCTAAATTTTGTCAAATGCTTTTTCTGTATCAATTTACTTGGTCATATGCTTTTCCTTCTCTAGCCTAATAATATAGAGGATTGCACTGATTGGTTTTGAATATATGAACCAACCTTGTATCTTTGGGATTAACCACACTTAGTTATGATACATAGTTTTTAAATATATTGCTGTATTTTATTAGCTAAAATTTTGTGAATTTTTTTGGTCTATATTGGTAGAAGTATTGGTCTACAGTTTTCTTTCTTGTGATGTCTGTCTGATTTTGGTAGTATTAGAATCATAAAATACATTGGTACATAGTCTCTCTTTTGCTTTCTGAAAGAGATTGTATAGAATTGGTGAAAATACTTCCTTTTTAAGCTTGATAGAATTCTGTAGTGAAACAACCAGGGGCTGGAACTAGTTTTCTTTTATAGGACTTTGTAATTATTAATCAATTATCAGAATAAAGAACTGAAATAATTATTTATTTTGTTTTCGGTGAGTTGTGGTATTTCGTGGTTTTTGAGGAACTGGTTCATTTCACCTTAGTTGTTGAATTATATAGGTTGTTTTTTCAGTTCAGTTCAGTTCAGTTCAGTCGCTCAGTCATGTCCGACTCTACGCGACCCCATAAATCACAGCACACCAGTTGTTTGTAGGATTCTCTTTTTTCCTTTTTGCCATCTGGAGGGTCTGCAGTGATTATCTTCTCATTTATTCCTCTTATTTGTAATGTGTATCTTCTTTCTTTTTCAGAGTTTCTAATGGTTGTAATCTTTATTGATCTTTTCAAGGAATCATCTTTGTTTCATTGATTTTTCTCTATATATTATTTTCTTTCCAAGTTCTTAATGAAAAGGCTTAGAATATTTACTTGAGACTTTTCTCTTTTTTAATATCAGCACTTAGTAATATACATTTTCCCCTCTGTAATTCCTTATCATTGTCAAAATTTGTGGTTGCAATTGTTGCAATTTTCTTTAGGCCTACAGATTATTTGGAGGTATGGCATTAGGTTTTTAAGTATTTGGATAATTTTTGTTATCTTTCTGTTATTTATTTTTAGTTTAATTCATTGTAATCAGAGACTACTATGATTCAGTTCTTTAAATTTGTTGAGGTTTGTTTCATGGCTCAGGATATCTCAGAATGGATGGACACTTGAAAGCAATGTGTATTTGCTATGTTGGTTATCATCTTCCATAAAAGTTGATTAGATTCTGTTGTTTAGATTCCTTGCTCTTCTATATCCTTACTGATAATCTATCTAATGTTTTATCAGTTGTGGAGTGATAGATGTTGAAGTCTCCAACTATAATTGTGGATTTGTCTATTTCTCCTTTCAGGTATATCAGTTTTTGTTGTCATCTTTTGTAGTTCCATTGTTTGATATATACATATTTAAGATTGCTGTATTTTCTTGGTATATTGACCCTTTTATCATTATGTAATATATATCCCCATTCTCAGCAATTTTCTTCAATCTAAAGTTACTGTATTTGATGTTAATATAGCCCCTTCTGCTTTCCTTTGATACATTTTTGCATGATATATCTTTTTCCATCCATTTTCTTTCAGCCTGTCTATATTGTTATATTTGAAATAAGCATATTTTTGGATCATTCTTTTTACTTCACTCTATAAATCTCTTTTAATTGATGTATTTAGACCATTTACATTTAATGTAACTATTGTTATGTCAAAGCTTATATCTGTTATATATTTAGTTTTCTGTTTGGTTTCTGATTTTTATTTCTCCAACAGGGGATGAGATGCATAGCCTCATTATTGCTAGGTGGGGTTAGAAGCCCAGGTTCTCCTTTCAGCCTCTTTTGACACCCAAAGGAGAAGGGCTCCTTCTTAATGCTGGTTAGAGTGGGAGTACGGACCCCTCACGAGTTTTTCACTGATATCACTCTTGATAGGAGGGATAATAGTGCCTCATTACTCTTGTGAGTAATGGTCTCTTGTGGTGAGGTGGTGCCTAATTACATTGGGCAGTAGTGAAAATCCTGATATTCCACTGACATCCTCTGACTTCACTGCAAGGGGGAGGAGCAAGTGTACCTCAGAACTGCTGGGTAGTGTTGGAAGTCTAGACTCCCCACGTGGTTTCCCTGACAGAAAATGGGAATTTATTACTGTCTCACAAAGATGTAAGTCCTATCTCTCAACTTTGCCTTTTCTGACACCACCTCAGCAAAGGGTGGGTGAATGTCTCACTACACTCATTGAGGGTGCAATTCTAATAACTCTACCCAGCTTTTCTGGTGTAGGTGGTTGTGAAACTAACCATTTTTCTGTGGTGTTTGGCTTGAGTAGAATGATCATTGTCAAAAAGTTTTCTGTTTTACTAGGCTGTTCCTTTCCTGACTTTTTGGCTAGAGAGAACAGAATTTATCGGAGTTTTTTTTTTTTTTGTCTGTACCCATTGGCATTTCTAGGTTGCCAGCATCTTTAGTTGCAAGTCTGGAATATATGTGGTTAGGAAAATGTATGTCTACTTCATCTTTCCAGAAACAGAAGTCCCAGCTGAAGCACCTTTTAATAAGACTTTTCTATAAACTTGAGATAAATACTCCTAGGACTCAATAAATATTTGTTAAATGGTCTTATAAATGTAGTACAGATGTCCTATTCATGGAGCCCAATCCCGGGCCCTTTCTCCTAGTACATGTTGTTTTCTTTCATAGTAATTATCTTTTTGTAATTATATATTTGTATGGTTCTTTGATTAGTGATTTTTATTTCAGTATATTAAATATTTCATGAAGGTTAAGATCACACATCATTTGGTCACCATTATATCAGTAGTACTTATCATAGTTATTTTGCTTGGCACATAGCATGTATTCAGTTAATTTGCTGATTGGATTAATGTGGAACCACAGATACAGAGGGCTGACTGTATAGTATAGGCAGCTTTTCAACCACCTGGAAGGTAAGCACCCCAAACCCCAGCAATGTTCAAGAGTCAGCTGTATTTGTTTGGATGGGGTAAACAGACAAGGTAACTTTCAACCAGAGCCACCAGCCAAAGCCACTAGTCGTCCCAGACCTATCTTAGTTGATAACCTCAAGGAAGACGAATTTCAACATTCTGGCGTACTTGTAACCCATTTGTGGCAAACTAAGCTTCCTTGGTACAGGGTGGGAAAAAATTTACCTTTGATGTATGTTTCTTGATTCCCAGCCCAAGTCCGTCTTCTCAGGTTTCTGTTTTCACTTCTGTTATTTTCTCTTTTTAGAATGGCAAGAAAATAGCATTTTTTTATTCAGGAAAACCCCCATCCCTATCTACAGGAAGACATTTATCTTTCATCTTAACCAAGAAAATCACACCAGTTTACAATAGTATAACATTATATTGAGTTATTTGGTCTTAAACAATATCATATGAAATGATAATAATGACGCCAATGATGGCTAATATTTCAGTTCAGTTCAATTCAGTGACTCAGTCTATTGAGCCCTAAATAGGTGCCAGATTGTGGGTTGCACACTTAAAAATTGATTTTCTACTTGATCCTCAAAGCAACTACCCAAGGTAAAATTGCTATTCTCATTTTAAAGATAAATAAATTGAGGTACTAGCCCATTTTACAGAAGATATTGCCTGAAGTCACATATTTATCAAATGTGGGTTCTGCTTTTGACACTGACTCTAGAGAAGGCATTTTTTATCTGTGATTTTTACCTAGTTAAATGTCTAGGAATGAGTAGAGAGAGGAAGTTGTGCTTGTGTGTATTCAACAGTTGTGTCTCTTAATAAAGTTCAACCCTGAAATTTTATCCTTCAGTCTCAACCCCAGCAACAAACCTATCTTTTGTGTTTCAAATAAAAATGTACATTTTTTCTTCAAGCTAAGTCTCTTCAATCGTGTCCGATCTGTGCAACCCCATAGACGGCAGCCCACCGGGCTCCCCCATCCCTGGGATTCTCCAGGCAAGAGTACTGGAGTGGGCTGCCATTTCCTTCTCCAATGCATGAAAGTGAAAAGTGAAAGTGAAGTCGCTCAGTTGTGTCAGACTATAGTGACCCCATGGATTGCAGCCTACCAGGCTCCTCTGCCCATGGGATTTACCAGGCAAGAGTACTGGAGTGGGTTGCCATTGCCTTCTCCACATAAGACAATGTAAATTTTATAGGCACATGAAGCCTAATTTAAATCCTGAAATATGCATAAATTTTCCTTACCATTTGAGAGACTATTAACTGTCCCGATAACCGTATCTGTTCTCTCGGTCTTCTATGGTAACAGAGATTTCAACTGTGAACACAGCTGCCTGGTTAAAGATGCCTGTCTCTTGAAGTTTAAAGTAGCCACTTGATTAAGTTTTAGCTAATGGACTGAGATAGTATTTGACATTTGAAATTTCTTTTTTTAAAATTTTTATTGGAGGTTAATTGTTTTACAATATTATATTGGTTGGTTTTGCCATACATTGACATGAATCCGCCCCAGGTGTACATAAGTTCCCCCTCGCGAAACCCCCTCCCACCTCCCTCCTCCCTTATCCTCCCTCTGGGTCATCCACGCATACCAGCCCCGAGCATCCTGTAACATGCATTGACCCTGAACTGGCGATTCGTTTCACATATGATAATATACAGGTTTCAATGCCATTCTCCCAAATCATCCCACTCTCACCCTCTCCCACAGAGTCCCAAAGACTGTTTTATACATCTGTGTCTCTTTTGCTGTCTCGTATACACGGTTATCATTTGCATCTTTCTAAATTCCATATATATGCGTTAGTACACTGTATTGGTGTTTTTCTTTCTGGCTTACTTCACTCTGTATAATAGGCTCTAGTTTCATCCACCTCATTAGAACTGGTTCAAATGCATTCTTTTTAATGGCTGAATAATACTCCATTGTGTATATGTACCAAAGCTTTCTTATCCGTTTGTCTGCCGATGGACATCTAGGTTGCTTCCATGTCCTGGCTATTATAAACAGTGCTGCAATGAACATTGGAGTACATGTGTCTCTTTCAATTCTGGTTTCCTCGGTGTGTATGCCCAGGAGTGCGATTGCTGGATCATATGCCAGTTCTATTTCCAGTTTTTTGAGGAATCTCCACACTGTTCTCCATAGTGGCTGTACTAGTTTGCATTCCCACCAACAGTGTAAGAGGGTTCCCTTTTCTCCACACCCTCTCCAGCATTTTTGCATGTAGACTTTTGGATAGCAGCCATTCTGACTGGTGTGAAATGGTATCTCATTGTGGTTTTGATTTGCAATTCTCTGATTATGAGGGATGTTGAGCATTTTTTCATGTGTTTGTTAGCCATCTTTATGTCTTCTTTGGAGAAATGTCTGTTTAGTTCTTTGGCCCATTTTTTGAATGGGTCATTTATTTTTCTGGAATTGAGCTGCAGAAGCTGCTTGTATATTTTGGAGATTAATCCTTCATCAGTTGCTTCATTTGCTATTATTTTCTCCCATTCTGAAGGCTGTCTTTTCACCTTGCTTATAGTTTCCTTTGCTGTGCAGAAGCTTTTGATTTTAATTAGGTCCCATTTGTTTATTTTTGCTTTTATTTCCAATATTCTGGGAGGTGGGTCTTGGAGGATCCTGCTGTGATTTATGTCAGAACTCCTATGTTCTCCTCTAGGAGTTTTATAGTTTCTGGTCTTACATTTAGCTCTCTAATCCATTTTGAGTTTATTTTGGTGTATGGTGTTAGGAAGTGTTCTAGTTTCATTCTTTTACAAGTGGCTGACCAGTTTTCCCAGCACCACTTGTTAAAGAGATTGTCTTTTCTCCATTTTATATTCTTGCCTCCTTTGTCAAAGATAAGGTGTCCATAAGTGAATGGATTTATCTCTGGGCTTTCTATTTTGTTCCATTGATCTATATTTCTGTCTTTATGCCAGTACCAGACTGTCTTGATGACTGTGGCTTTGTAGTAGAGCCTGAAGTCCGGCAACTTAATTCCCCCAGTTCCATCTTTCTTCCTCAAGATTGCTTTGGTTATTCGAGGTTTTTTGTATTTCCATACAAATTGTGAGATTATTTGTTCTAGTTCTGTGAAAAATATCATTGGTAGCTTGATGGGGATTGCATTGAATGTATAAATTACTTTGGGTAGTATACTCATTTTTACAATATTTAATCTTCCAATCCATGAACACGGTATATTTCTCCATCTATTAGTGTCCTCTTTGATTACTTTCACCAATGTTTTATAGTTTTCTATGTACAAGCCTTTTGTTTCCTTGGGTAGATATATTCCTAAGTATTTAATTCTTTTCATTGCAACAGTGAATGGAAATTTCTCTTTCTATTTTCTCATTATTAGTGTATAGGAATGCAAGTGATTTCTGTATGTTGATTTTATATCCTGCAACTTTACTGTATTCATTGATTAGCTCTAGTAGTTTTTTGGTAGAGTCTTTAGGGTTTTCTGTGAGAGGATCATGTCATCAGCGAACAGTGAAAGTTTTACTTCTTTTCCAATTTGTATTCCTTTTATGTCTTTTTCTGCTCTGATTGCTGTAGCCAAAACTTCCAGAACTATGTTGAATAGTAGTGGTGAGAGTGGGCACCCTTGTCTTATTCCTGACTTTAGGGGAAATGCTTCAGTTATTCACCATTGAGGATAATGTTTGCTGTGGGTTTGTCATATATAGCTTTTATTATGTTGAGATATGTCCCTTCTATTCCCACTTTCTGGAGGGTTTTTATCATAAATGGATGTTGTATTTTGTCAAAGGCTTTCTCTGCATCTATTGAGATAATCATATGATTTTTATTTTTCAGTTTGTTAATGTGGTGTATTACATTGATTGATTTGCAGATATTGAAGAATCCTTGTATTCCTGGGATAAACCCCACTTGGTCATGATGTATGATCTTCTTAATGTGTTGTTGGATTCTGATTGCTAGAATTTTGTTAAGGATTTTTGCATCTATGTTCATCAGTGATATTGGCCTATAGTTTTCTTTCTTTGTGGGATCTTTACCAGGTTTTGGGATTAGGGTGATGGTGGCCTCATAGAATGAGTTTGGAAGTTTCCCTTCCTCAGCAATTTTCTAGAAGAGTTTGAGTAGAATAGATGTTAGCTCTTCTCTAAATTTTTGGTAGAATTCAGCTGTGAAGCCTTCTGCTGCTACTGCTGCTAAGTCACTTCAGTTGTGTCCGACTCTGTGTGACCCAATAGATGGCAGCCCACCAGGCTCCCCCGTCCCTGGGATTCTCCAGGCAAGAACACTGGAGTGGGTTGCCATTTCCTTCTCCAATGTGTGAAAGTGAAAAGTGACTCTGTGTGACCCCATAGAAGGAAGCCCACCAGGCTCCCCCGTCCCTGGGATTCTCCAGGCAAGAACACTGGAGTGGGTTGCCATTTCCTTCTCCAATGTGTGAAAGTGAAAAGTGAAAGTGAAGTCGCTCAGTCGTGTCCAACCCATAGCGACCCCACGGACTGCAGCCTACCAGGCTCCTCCATCCATGGGATTTTCTAGGCAAGAGTACTGGAATGGCTTGCCATTGCCTTCTCTTTTTGTTTGCTGAAAGATTTCTGATTACAACCTCTAGTTCCATGCTTGTGATGGGTCTGTTCAGATTTTCTATTTCTTCCTGTTTCAGTTTTGAAACTTGTAGTTTTCTAGGAATTTGTCCATTTCTTCCAGGTTATTCATTTTATTGTCATATAATTGGTGATGGACAGGGAGGCCTGGCGTGCTGTGATTCATGGGGTTGTGGAGAGTCGGACACGACTGAGCGACTGAACTGACTGACTGACTGAATTGCTGATAGTATTCTCTAATAATCCTTTGTATTTCTGTGTTGTTGGTTGTGATCTCTCCATTTTCATTTCTAATTTTATTGATTTGGTTCTTCTCTCTTTGTTTCTTGATGAGTCTGGCTAGTGGTTTGTCAATTTTTTTTACCTTCTCAAAGAACCAGCTTTTGGCTTTGTTGATTTTTGCTATGGTCTCTTTTGTTTCTTTTGCATTTATCTCTGCCTTAATTTTTATGATTTCTTTCCTTCTACTAACCCTGGGGTTCTTTATTTCTTCCTTTTCTAGTTTCTTTAGATGTAGAGTTAGGTTATTTAGTTGACTTTTTTCTTGTTTCTTGAGGTGTGCCTGTATTGCTATGAACTTCCCCTTTAGCACTGCTTTTACAGTGTCCCAGAGGTTTTGGGTTGTTGTGTTTTCATTTTCATTTATTTCTATGCATATTTTGATTTCTCTTTTGATTTCTTCTATGATTTGTTCATTATTTAGCAGCATGTTGTTCAGCCTCCATATGTTGACATTTTTAATGGTTTTTCTCCTTTAATAGAGATCTAATCTTACTGCATTGTGGTCAGAAAAGATGCTTGGAATGATTTCAATTTTTTTGAATTTACCAAGGCTAGATTTATGGCCCAGGATGTGATTTATCCTGGAAAAGGTTTCGTGTGCACTTGAAAAAAAGGTGAAATTCATTGTTTTGGGGTGAAATGTCCTATAGATATGTATTATTTCTAACTGGTCTATTGTATCATTTAAAGTTTATGTTTCCCTGTTAATTTTCTGTTTAGTTGATCTATCCATAGATGTAAGTGGGATATTAAAATCTCCCACTATTATTGCATTGTTGTTAATTTCCCCTTTCATACTTGTTAGTAATTGTCTTACTTATTGCAGTGCTCCTATGTTGGGTGCATAAATATTTATAATTGTTATATCTTCTTTTTGGATTGATCCTTTGATCATTATGTAGTTTCCTTCTTTGTCTCTTTTCACAGCCTTTGTTTTAATGTCTATTTTATCTGATATGAGTATTGCTACTCCTGCTTTCTTTTGGTCTCTATTTGCATGGAATATCTTTTTCCAGCCCTTCACTTTCAATCTGTATGTGTCCCTCGATTTGAGGTGGGTCTCTTTTAGACAACATATATGGGGGTCTTGTTTTTGTATCCATTCAGCCAGCCTTTGTCTTTTGGTTGGGGCATTCAACCCATTTACATTTAAGGTAATTATTGATAAGTATGATCCGGTTGCCATTTTCTTTATTGCTTTGGGTTTGAGTTTATACACCCTTTCTGTGTTTCCTGTCTAGAGAAGATCCTTTAGCATTTGTTGAAGAGCTGGTTTGGTAATGCTGAATTCCCTCAGCTTTTGCTTGTCTGTAAAGCTTTTGATTTCTCCTTCATATTTGAATGAGATCCTTGCTGGGTACAGTAATCTGGGCTGTAGGTTATTTTTTTTCATCACTTTAAGTATGCCCTGCCATTCCCTCCTGGCCTGAAGAGTTTCTGTTGAAAGATCAGCTGTTATCCTTATGGGAATCCCCTTGTGTGTTATTTGCTGCTTTTCCCTTGCTGCTTTTAATATTTGTTCTTTGTGTTTGATCTTTGTTAATTTGATTAATATGTGTCTTGGAGTATTTTGCCTTGGTTTTATCCTTTTGGGGACTCTGGGTTTCTTGGACTTGGGTGGTTATTTCTTTCCCCATTTTAGGGAAGTTTTCAACTATTATCTCCTCAAGTATTCGCTCATGGTCTTTCTTTTTGTCTTCTTCTTCTGGGACTCCTATGATTCGAATGTTGGAGTGTTTAACATTGTCCCAGAGGTCTCTAATGTTGTCCTCATTTCTTTTAATTCGTTTTTCTTTTTTTCTCTCTGTTTCATTTATTTCTACAATTGTATCTTCTAGCTAGCTTATCCTGTCTTCTGCCTCTGTTATTCTACTGTTTGTTCCCTCCAGAGTGTTCCTGATGTCATCTATTGCATTATTCATTGTATATTGACTCTTTTTTATTTCCTCTAAGTCCTTATTAAACCTTTCTTCCACCTTCTCAATCCTTTTCTCCAGGTTATTTATCTGTAATTCCATTTTGCTTTCAAGATTTTGAATCATTTTCACCATTAAAATTCGAAATTTTTACCAGGTAGATTCCCTAAATCTTCCTCTTTTGTTTGTGTTGGTGGGCATTTATCTTGTTCCTTTACTTGCTGGGTATTTCTCTGCCTCTTCATCTTGCTTATATTGCTTTGCTTGGGGTGGCCTTTCCCTCTTCTGGCCATTTGTGGAGTTCTCTTTTTTATGTAGTTTCCTCACTGTGTGTGGGTTTGGACGGGTGACTTGTCAAGGTTCCCTGGTTAGGGAAGCTTGTGTCAGTGTTCTGGTGGGTGGAGCTGGATTTTTTCTCTCTGGAGTGCAATGAAGTGTCCAGTAATGAGTTATGAGATGTCAGTGGGTTTGGAGCGACTTTGGGCAGCCTGTATATTGAAGCTCAGGGCTATTTTCCTGTGTTGCTGGAGAATTTGCGTGGTATGTCTTGCTCTGGAACTTGTTAACTCTTGGGTGGTGCTTGGTTTTAGTGTAGGTATAGAGGTGTTTGATGAACTATCGATTAATGTTCCCTGGAGTCAGGAGTTCTATGGTGTTCTCAGGATTCGGGCTTAAGCCTCTTGCCTCTGGTTTTTGGTCTTGTTCTTGCAGTAGTCTCTAGACTTCTCTATCTGTCATTTCCAAGGTGGTTCCCTCTGTTTTAGCTTCTGTTTGCTGGTCTCTTCAGTGTCTAATTTCCGCCCTGATACTAGGGGGTGGGTGGACACTTTTTAAGGCTCAGTTGTTCAGTCCTGTTCTGGGAAGGGAGGAATGCTGCAGACAAATATCTCTGGCGTCTGTGGGGAGTGCTCGCAGCATCTCGGCCACACTAGGTTTGCCCCTGCTCACAGCGCGTGTGTTGTCCCAGTCTACACTGCACAGGCTCTAGGTTGCTCTGTCGGGAACTGTCCGAGGCCGGCGCTGGCTTGTATGCACTTCCCAGGTCTGAACGTCTCAAGTTCAGTTTCTTGGGTACTCCACAAAGGCGCAGACTTGGCTGGGTCTGCGTTTTGTGCCTTCCCCAGTCCAAGCAGCTCAGGTGACCAGTTGTTGGTGAATGTGGTCGCTGCGACTTATCGCCTCCCCAGTCCCTGCCACTTGGTTTTCTGGGTGTACAACCAGCGCACCTTCTCAGGTGGATATTGACTGGCCCGAGCCCAGGAAGTCTTGATTAGCAACAAGCCTGCCTGCAGTTTGTATCATATGACTTTCTGGGGCCACGGTTGCTTCCTCCAGCTCTGGCTGCCCTCCCTGCCTGTCTCGGTGGGGGAATGGGGGATGGGCCAACCACAGCTGGCTCACTCTGCTCAGCCCTTTGTTCTGTGAGCGGGGCTGGTGGAGTCTTAGGTTAGAGCATTCTGCCTTTTTGTGGGGAAGCTATCCCAGTCTACTTTGCTATCCCCAGGTAGTTCTGTCAGATTGTTCTTGCGGCATTCAAGCCCAGTCCTCTCTCTAAGCAGTTCAGCCGGCTCCTCCCTGCCCAATCCCCGCTTGCTAATGGCGTATGCAGGTGTCTGCGCTGCTTCTCTGCTGGGAGTTACCGTTTGGCGGGTAATCTGTGGATTTTAATTATTTCTTTCTTTTTCCTCCCGGTTATGTGGCCCTCTGAGGTTCCAAGGCTCGTCACAGACTAGCCAGTGAAAGTGTTTCCTGGTGTTTGGAAACTTCTCTCTTTTTAAAGTTTCCCTTCCTGGAACAGAGCTCCGTCCTTACCTCTTTTGTCTCTCTTTTTATCTTTTATGTTTTTTACTACCTCCTTTTGAAGACAATGGGCTGCTTTTCTGGGTGCTTGATGTCCTCTGCCAGCATTCAGAAGTTGTTTTGTGGGCTTTACTCCGCGTGCAAGTGTTCTTTTGATGAATTTGTGGGGGAGAGAGTGGTCTCGCCTTCCTATTCCTCCGCCATCTTGTTCCTTCTCTGACATTTGAAATTTCTATTGCATGCCACTGAAACAAAAAGAATGTTTCCTTCTCTTCATCTCTCTTTCTCACTAGTTGAAATTCAGATATCGTGGTAGGTGCTGAAGTAGCCACCTTAGAGCATCCCCATAGGCACTATCAAACCTCTTCTGGAACAGTCAGTGGCATGTGTGTTTTTTAGGGGCATGATACCTTGTTGCAGAACTGCAAGAATGCCATTAACATCCAAGTAAGTTATGCTTCAAGTACTTTTATAATGGGCAACCTATGCTGTAAGCAGTGGCCCTAAACATATTTCCATCATTGGACAGATTGCTTTGTTTTAAAGAACAATGGGTTATGGATATCTTCAGACATTTTAAGGCTGCTATAGGACTAGATCTGATAGATAGAGTGCCTGATGAACTCTGGACGGAGGTTTGTGACATTGTACAGGAGACAGGGACCAAGACCATCCCCATGGAAAAGAAATGCAAAAAAGCAAAATGGCTGTCTGAGGAGGCCTTACAAATAGCTGTGAAAAGAAGAGAAGTGAAAAGCAAGGGTGAAATGGAACGATATAAGCATCTGAATGCAGAGTTCCAAAGAATAGCAAGGAGAGCTAGGAAAGCCTTCCTCAGCGATCAATGCAAAGAAATAGAGGAAAACAACAGAATAGGAAAAACAAGAGATCTTTTCAAGAAAATTAGAGATATAAAGGGAACATTTCATGCAAAGATGAGCTCGATAAAGGACAGAAATGGTATGGACCTAACAGAAGCAGAAGATATTAAGAAGAGGTGGCAAGAATACACAGAAGAACTGTACAAAAAACATTTTCACGATGGAGATAATCACGATGGTGTGATCACTCACCTGGAGCCAGACATATTGGAATGTGAAGTCAAGTAGGCCTTAGAGAGCATCACTACGAAAAAAGCTAGTGGAGGTGATGGAATTCCAATTGAGCTATTTCAAATCCTGAAAAATGATGCTGTGAAAGTGCTGCACTCAATATGCCAGCAAATTTGGAAAACTCAGCAGTGGCCACAGGACTGGAAAAGGTCAGTCTTCATTTCAATCCCAAAGAAAGGCAATGCCAAAGAATGCTCAAACTGCCACACAATTGCTCTCATCTCACATGCTAGTAAAGTCATGCTCAAAATTCTCCAAGCCAGGCTTCAGCAATATGTGAACCGTGAACTCCCAGATGTTCAAGCAGGTTTTAGAAAAGGCAGAGGCACCAGAGATCAAATTGCCAACATCCTCTGGATTATGAAGAAAGCAAGAGAGTTCCAGAAAACCATCTATTTCTGCTTCATTGACTATGCCAAAGTCTTTGACTGTGTGGATCACAATAAACTGTGGAACATTCTGAAAGACATGGGAATACCAGACCACCTCACCTGCCTCTTGAGAAACCTGTATGCAGGTCAGGAAGCAACAGTTAGAACTGGACATAGAACAGACTGGTTCCAAATAGGAAAAGGAGTACGTCAAGGTTGTATACTGTCACCCTGCTTATTTAACTTATATGCAGAGTACATCATGAGGAACGCTGGGCTGGAAGAAGCATCAGCTGGAATCAAGATTGCTGGGAGAAATATCAATAACCTCAGATATGCAGATGACACCACCCTTATGGCAGAAAGTGAAGAAGAACTCAAAGCCTCTTGATGAAAGTGAAAGAGGAGAGTGAAAAGGTTGGCTTGAAGCTCAACGTTCAGAAAATGAAGATCCTGGCATCTGGTCCCATCCCTTCATGGCAAATAGATGGGGAAACAGTGGAAACAGTGTCAGACTTTATTTTTTGGGGGCTCCAAAATCACTGCAGATGCTGACTGCAGCCATGAAATTAAAAGACACTTACTCCTTGGAACTTGGAAGGAAAGTTATGACCAACCTAGATAGCATATTAAAAAGCAGAGACATTACTTTGCCAAGCAAGGTCTGTCTAGTCAAGGCTATGGTTTTTCCCGTGGTCATGTATGGATGTGAGAGTTGGACTGTGAAGAAAGCTGATCGCCGAAGAATTGATGCTTTTGAACTGTGGTGCTGGAGAAGATTCTTGAGAGTCCCTTGGACTGCAAGGAGATCCAACCAGTCCATTCTAGAGGAGATCAATCCTGGGTGTTCATTGGAAGGACTGATGCTAAAACTGAAACTGCAATACTTTGGCCACCTCATGCGACGAGTTGACTCCCTGAAAAAGAGTCTGATGCTAGGACGGATTGAGGGTGGGAGGAGATGGGGACAACAGAGAATGGGATGGCTGGGTGGCATCACCGACTCAATGGACATGAGTTTGAGTGGACTCCGGGAGTTGGTGATGGACAGGAAGGCCTGGCGTGCTGTGATTCATTGGGTCGCAAAGAGTTGGACACGACTGAGCGACTGAACTGAACTGAACTGATATATGATAATTAAATAACTGTTTTCTCTATGATGCCAAGGATAAGCGTAGTTCTCAGTGTGTCTATATCCTATAGGAACACATATTACACTTAAAATGCAGAGCTTTTAACAATAAGAATTTCTCAAAAGCATGCATGCTCATCAAGTGTGTCACACTAAAATAATTGGAATTCTACCATTGAAAGTATTCAAATATAGTTTAGACAACCAGATGGTAGGGATATTGTATAGAGACTCAGTCATTTCAACATATTAGTAGGATGTGATGATATTTAAGCTTCTGACACTAAGACTAGTGATTCAAGAGATCTTTAGAAATAATGGTTCTTGGCTTAGAAATATAAACAAAATTGAAAGTCATTCTATGGCTGCCATTGGGCTATCCATAGTTGTGATTATTCTCGTTAGATATTTTATGACTTAGTTCAGGCAGCTACCTGAAAAAATGATGGATGGAGAGTCTGTATTATTCTGCCAGATTTTTTTTTTAAGCTAAGCCTTTGAGAGTAAATTAGCCAAACCAGACAATTAAAATCTTTAAAAATAAATATCTCCCAAGGGGCTTAAAGAAAGCAAGAAAAGTCATAGTACAGGACTGGGATCAGAATAATTTATACCTGGCATGCCATCTTCAACTGATGGATAGTCACTTGGAAATTTATGTTGAGGTGGATTATTAGGCTTCATCTTGATTCAGCTGGAAATGTGCCATGGATGATTATTGATGGGAAGGGAGAATGGAAGAATATAGTTTAGATATTTGCCATCCCTCTCATTGAGAATACCTGGCACACTAGTTAGATGGAACTCACAAAATTCATCTCTTAGTGGATTTCACGTGCTCCTGGCTTTGTTGCTTAGCTGTTGTAGATGCAGCAGTTCAAAGTGTCCAGTTTCAATTAGGTTCAAGCATACAAACTCAGAAGAGTATAATGTACAAATCAGAATGCCAGTGTAATAGTTTGCAATTAGAACTATTACTGTCAAGTTGATTAAAATTCCTGTGTCTTTTAGTCAGGGTACACAGGTCACTGGTGATATTGAGATAGATGAGTTAATAATACTGATTTTGTGTATTACATTATAACTTTCCCTTTTCTAGTATATTCAAATTTTTCTCTAACTCTAACTCCCTGAGACTACATCCTGGTTCCCTGCACAGACTGACTGTGGTCATATTTGTACTTAACAGTTTAGAGAAGTGCTTCTCAAACTACCTATCGTGAAGGTCCAGTTTATTTTCTTTTCCCAACCCATTATAGATGGGTAATTTAATACAAATAAATTATTATAAAAATAAAAAATAAAGGCATTTAAATTCAAGCATATGTATTTATTATTTAATTCCATGGATATAAAGTAACTTCAAAATTCATATTTTATAAGCAAAATAGTTAATGAAATATTCAGTGCTAATGAACTTAGGGAAAATTTATAATATAGTGAAGTTTTATCTTGTTGCATGGAGTAAACACATTATAATACATTGGGGCCCATGTATAAACAATTCAACCAATGTATTGATATTCATTAAGTGGGATATGGAGAACAAGTTTATATTTTAAATGGCTATGGAGGACTACAGCAGCTTTATTTAACCTTTAGGATATAATACATAGGCAAATATATTGAAGTATGTAAAATGTACTTGAAATCAAGTCATTCCTAAGATAATAAACCAACTCTCAATGCAACTTTGTTCATATAATTATATGAACATATGATTATAACATTATTTATGATGTAACTTTCAGAATTAAAATCTGGGTTAAGCTAGGGGAATATTTGGTCAATAATAATATTGGGAAATACAAATTACTGATATGCTCCATCATCATAGGGAAATGTTTCGTAGCTATGTAGAAGGGATACTCATTTCATATACCCTGAGTCCCCTTGTTCTGATATTTGTTGCCACAAAGAGCCATGATGATGACTTCTATGGTTACACCAACTTGCAAGCCTCTAAGAACAATTTTATTTAATCTACTAAATTTATTCTACCATTAAACAAACTTTAAATTTTTAGCTGCTGTATGACACTGTGAATCTTTCTCCATCAACTACTAAAACCTGATTGTCTAAATGCTGCATATTTCACTCAGAGTAGTTGAAAAGTTAGACATTTTAAGGCCTCATTATGATTTTAATCTGTTTTATTGACTTGGATTCCATCATTTTCAGCCTATTGTGGTTTACCATTGCTTCCATGTTCAAACTTTTTAAGACTCACCAACATTCACTATAGTTTCTAGCATATTTCTGTCTTTAAACTTGATTTCTCAGTTAACACTTAAACCTAAAATTCACCAGAAAAACAAACCCCATATTGGTAGAAGTAAGAGAGATTATACCTTAGCTCTCTTTGGTGTCGGTCATCATTTGCCTTAATACTTAGTGCCACTGTTTTGCCTTTCTCCTATTGATAGTTTGGCAGAAGGAATGAGAGTCTCTATGACCTTGAAAGATCATTTCCTATTAATATTCAGATATACTTCTCAGTGGTGTACCTCTCAGATATACCTGATATCCAGCTGGTAGAATCCATCCCTAGTAAAACTGCAAGCTTGCTGTTTTATGTTTGTTTATTTGCAAACTACATTCATATATCATGTTCATCTATTTTTAGATATATTCATGTCGTGGGTGGGAATGACTTTGCCTATGCCATACGGGGGATGGAGACAGTCTCTTTATGGAAGACTAGCTATGTAAGAATAATAACAAAGAATAATCACAACTGTTTATGAGTAGCAATGATAAATCTCTACTAGCAAGCCCAATCTATAGATAGTGTCATACGATATCAGTCTGACTTTACAGAGTAAATTAAATCAAACTTAGATCATTTTATGAACCTCATCCTAAAGTCCAGCAATATAAAAATGATAAACATAATGGAAAAATAGAAAATTTAACCCCAGAGATTCATATTATAGAATTACTTGCTCTTAATGTTCCTTGTCTAGGGAATTCACAAGGTGACCAGTTAATCTCACATATGCTTGTACATTTGTTGTTAGAGGTATAATCCATGCCAAAGCCTTGGGTTAGCTATGTCTTAAACTGTTGATGGAGAAAGATTTCTACTCTATTCCCAGTAATTTGCTGTCATTTTACAGTAAAGCTAAGTTATAATTTAACATTCAATAAGGATCTAAATACTAATCAACAAAAGAGGAGCAATTATCTGTGCATATGTGAGGAAGGGTATAAATATAGTTAAGATGATGTTTTTTCTTTAGGAAAGCATAGGAAATTCTAATGTATATATATAATATCAGTGGTCAGAAAATAATACTGCAACCACAGGCTGTGATAATGATCACACCTGGCTTACAATGGAGACACGTGTTACCCTGCTTATTTAACTTATATGCAGAGTACATCATGAGAAACGGTGGACTGGAGGAAGCACAAGCTAGAATCAAGATTGCCAGGAGAAATATCAAAAGCCTCAGATATGCAGATGACACCACCCTTATGGCAGAAAGAAGAACTAAAGAGCCTCTTGATGAAAGTGAAAGAGGAGAGTGAAAAACTTGGCTTAAAGCTCAACATTCAGAAAACAAAGATCTTGGCATCTGGTCCCATCACTTCATGGCAAATAGATGGGGAAACAGTGGAAACAATGGCTGACTTTATTTTTCTGGGCTCCAAAATCACTGCAGATGGTGACTGCAGCCATGAAATTAAAAGACTCTTACTCCTTGGAAGGAAAGTTATGACCAACCTAGACAGCATATTAAAAAGCAGAGACATTACTTTGTTCACAAAGGCCCATCTAGTCAAGGCTATGGTTTTTCCAGTGGTCATGTTTGGATGTGAGAATTGGACTGTAAAGAAAGCTGAGCACCGAAGAATTGATGCTTTTGAATTGTGGTGTTGGAGAAGACTCTTGAGAGTCCCTTGGACTGCAAGGAGATCCTACCAGTCCATCCTAAAGTGGATCAGTCCTGGGTGTTCATTGGAAGGACTGATGTTGAAGCTGAAACTCCAATACTTTGGCCACCTGATGCGGAGAGTTGACTCATTTGAAAGGCCCCTTGCTGAGAAAGATTGAGGACAGGAGGAGAAGGGGACGACAGAGGATGAGTTGGTTGGATGGCATCACCGACTCAATGGACATGGGTTTGGATGGACTCTGGGAGTTGGTGATGGACAGGGAGGCCTGGTGTCCTACAGTTCATGGGGTCGCAAAGAGTTGGACACAACTGAGTGACTGATCTGAACTGACATGCAAAGTACTATTAGAGCACAGAGAAAAGAATTAATTCTTGGGTGGAAATAAAGGAAGGCTTTGAAGAAGGCAATGAACATAACCTAAATTTTTAGGATTGGTTGAACTTCGACAGACTGATGATGGAATGAGTGGTTGGCATGGCAGAGCTGAGAAGTGATGGCAGGGGGAATGGAAGAAATGAGCACATGCTGAGTAAAGGGAAAAAGGCCTCTAACAAGTTTCCTCTTCCCTGACTGCCACATATTTTCAACTTTGTAAAAGAAAAGGAAGAAAATCTTTGGAACAAAAAAAATTTTTTTTCTTGTGTGATCCCAGCATTGCTTATGTGGATTGTCAAATAAGGGATGGACTCATAAAAGGATATTAATGTGTCATTTTTATTGAGCAAAGTAGCATTACAGAACAGGTGATTTCAAAGGCACATGACTCTTTCATTACAGCCTTCAGGGGCAATGTTTGATCACTGAAAACAGGCTGCTTTGTTCCAGCTTTCTCTGATGTTTGGCATTATCCTGAATACATATGCTCTGACTTGGAAAGAATCAGTCTGTAAAGATTTAATAGATTCGAGATTTGCATATTGAAAATGCATGTCTTGTGGTTAAAAATGAAATGAAAACTATTTTTATATCTATATATACACAACACATTATTCAGACACACATCTCAGCAATTTTTTGAAGGCAATTAGGCTTATTATAATGTGCTTGTTCTGAGATTATGAGTGTTGGCTGTATTTTAAATTAACCATTTTATATTTTCACTGAGGAAAAATGTATTTTAAGAGACATAATAATGATAACAATGTACAAGAACTCTTCAAGTTTCAGGAGTTTGTGACTTGCTATATTTCCTGTCACCTATCATGGACATAACTTCCTAGGGTTGGGTATCACTGACTTCTCTCTTTATTAAAAATGAGTTCATAGCTTTCTTACTTAGAGAAAATTGCAAGTCACAAAGACTTAAAGGCAAGTTTTAAAGATTAACATTCTCATGAGGTTCTTTTCCTTGTATGACTGAAAAAACAGGGGGGGATTTTCTTTTTTCAAAAGAAGAGAGATGATTAGAAAGAGACCTGAAGTGGAAAAAGGTTTTTGTATAGTGACAAAAACTCAGAGAATTTTCTCTTAGAATTTGACTTCTGTCCCCTGTGAGTTGATATGTAATCTCACATAAACTCACCTTTTAATTTTGAATTCCAGTGGAACCTTTGAAAAAGAGATGGCATTCCAAGTGAGTCAGTTTGCTACACATTACATCTGCAATTAGACATTCATTGCATTGAAATTAAGCCAAACAGAAGTCTGCTGAAATGGGAAAGATCAAATTACATTCTATTTCATGTGACAAAAATCTTACCATGTCACTTTGCTATTTTAAATCCTTCCCTTTCCATATCCCCACTGACACATCCTCTGCCTCAGTGACGCTGAATGCTTCCTCACCCTGGCATGTCCTTCTCTCTGCTGAGTTTTGCTACAATCTCAGAACAGAGACTATTTCAGTTATACATTTGTTGTCTAGACCAGTGCTTTCCAGACCTTAATGTACTTATGAATCATCTAGGGATCTTGTTAAAAATGCAGGTTCTGATTCAGCAGGTCTGGGGTCTGGCTAAGATCCTAACAAGCTCCCAGGTGATGCAGCAGTCCACACTTTGGATAGCAAGTGCCTAGATATGTATGACCTCTCATTAAATTGGTATTAGTTCCTGAACTCTGATAACTGAAAATGTAAATTCTCTGACTCTGAGGTTGCTTCAGACTTTAATTGTTTTGTTGTTGTTGTTTATTGGTAATTTTATAAACACACTGCATGATCTGGATTTCCTCTAATTCTCCAGTCTCCCTTCTTACTGGTTCCCACTTCTTATATTTGAGACATAAAATATTATGTGAAGTTTCCAGAATGTATCAGACTCTTTCACATTTCACTGCCTTTTCAAATACTATATCCCCTCCTGCCCTAACATCTTGTGAGGTTTCCTTTAAAACTCAGCTAGGCTGTCGTCTCCTCCATAATTCTTTCTCTAATCTCTCTACCATGTAATTGCTTAGTTAAATGGCCAATTTACTCCCACAATGCCCTGTGTTTTCTGTATTATAGCATTCTCATAATCTACTGCAATTGTTTGGTTACTTGTCTCTTCCCTTCAAAGCAGTGCCTCTATGGAGAAAACATATGCATTGGACCTCTAATGCATACATGTGTGCTCAGTTACTTCAGCCATGTTTGACTCTGTGACCCTATGGACTGTAAGCCACCAGTCTCCTCTGTCCATGGCATTTTCCCAGCAAGAATACTGGAGTGGGTTGCCATTGCTTCCTCCAGGGGATCTTTATGACTCAGGGATCAAACCCACGTCTCCTGAAGCTCCTGCATTGGCAAAGGAACTCCTTACCACTGAGCCACATGGGAAGCCTCTATATCTCTAATTACAATGTCAATTAATTACTGCCAATTAAATGCCAAATTAAATTACTGCCTATTGGGGACCAGCCTCGATATGGCCCAGGGTATCCTCGGGATGAACGGCGTCGGCGTCAGAGAGAGAGAGAGAGAAAGAGAGAGACAGGGGCTGATGATTCCTTGGTTTACGCTGGAAACCAATAAAACCCCAGCATGGGGTTTGCTCTGTTTACGTAGGCCGCAGGCGCCCTCTTGAATCACTGGAGGCACCCCACCAGGGCACCCCCTCGAGTGGGTCTTAGAAGCCCAGGCAGATAATTAAACTCAGAGGGCCCAGCGCTCCAAGGATCTCAACCAGAAAAAGGAGAATAGAGAAAAGGATGGAAAAAGAGAAAGAACGACACGGGGAGGCCAAGCTTCAGTGAGCAAGGCCCAAAACTTTATTTTCCAGTGCTGCTTTTATACCCTAAGTTGTGCACATAAAAAATAGAGAAAGAGAGGTATAGAGTCACGCCAAAATCACACGGGGTCAGCAGTCTTGACCCTTATCAGATCAGGGCTCATTTTTGTATGTCTCGTGATATACAAAAGTTTTAAGTGGTTTACATCATCTTCTGGCCAGGGGGCCTGCTAACAGTTTATGGCCCTCTGTCCTAACACAGGTTAGTTAGCTAGAAAAAGGCTTATATTCTTTTAAGTTGATTTTCCTAAAGTCAGGTGCTATACACATGACAAGGTTACATTCCTATAAGGTACAGGTGTAGTGAGCTACAAGAAAGGAATTTATTAACTTAAGATCTGATGTGGTTAAATCAAAGGCTACTACTTATATTCTCTATATGTGATTAATATATTTCCAAGGATACAATAGATAGAGGAAACTTTGCAGCAAGCATTGATTCAACAATGAAATCTTTTTTAGTACTATTCTAATGATTTTAACTTCTTCAACAGATTCCTGTATTTTAGAATATTAGGCTTTCTGTCCTTGCATGGCTGGGAGGCTATATACAGTCACACTCATAGTTGTAAGAGCCCGGACAAACTTGTCATGCAAGTTAGAGAGCTATCAGAGGGGCTTGGATTGGAACACTCCTATTAAGCCGAGGAGAACTTTTAAACTACAGCTCTGAATTAATGTTTTCAGAGAAAGGTGGTTGGGGGGAAGCCCCCGTAAGTATTAGAGGACTTGATAAGAGGTGTAAGATAGTAAGGCAGTCAGACTCCGGTTTTCTTTGGGGTAGATGCTCAGGTAAGTCCAGGGGGTTCCTCGAGTCCTGATTAGCCTTTGCCCATCAGGTCTCTTCCCCAATTGACCTTTGCCAAGGGTAGGATTTCCCTCGCTGGCTCCCGGCAACTGCCAATAACAATGTCTGACACATAGTAAGTGTTCATTAAAGATTGCTCAATAAATGAGGAAGGGAGGTTGATGTATTGGTAGATATACAATAATGCAGTATTTTTTTCATGAAGCTTAAAATTAAATTGGGAGTAATAGAAACTAAAGTCATAAAAAGTTAAGTACAGGATGAGATAATACTGTAAAAGTAAAATGCTACTGTGAGATTAATTGCCAAATGAGAATCAGAAAATAACTATTCTGAGCTCACTGGAAGAAAATGTCACTGTGAATTTATTATTATTATTTAATATCCCAGTGTGTTCTGTGAGGGATTTGAGATGGCCAACAACACAATGTATTTCAGTTAATGAAAAGTAATGAACATATGTGTATGTAGTTAAGGGAATAGTGTGAGAAAAGAAGTGAGTTTTAGAAGTATACTAGGAGTGCATACACTAGCTTGTCTGCAAAAATGACCTTCATTTTTGGACAATAAGATTGGTGTGCTAGATTTCATTTCCACTCTGCCTGGAAGGCCGACTCCACAGGAGTCATTGTCTTCCACACCTCCATTGTCCTCTAGCTTCTGACTGAACTGGGGTGCACTGGCTTATGATCCAATGGAGGAAGAGTGAGATCAGGACATTTATGTTCTTGTGTTTTCTAGAACTGACTGTGCCTGTGTAAATTGCCCCTTTGTTGAAACCTTCTTGTTGTTGTTGTTCAGTTGCCCAGTTGTGTCTTTCTCTTTGCCACCCCATGGACTGTAGCACACCAGGCCTCTCCGTCCCTCACCATTTCCAGAAGTTTGCCCAAGTTCATGTCTATTGCATCTATTGCACACGAGTCATGCTGTGTAAGGCCACCCAAGATGGACAGGGTCATAGTAGAGAGTTTTGACAAAACATGATCCACTGGAGGAGGGAATGGCAAACCACCACAGAATACTTGCTGTGAGAACCTCATGAATTGTATAAAACTTCCTTAAATCATTCTGATTTGCTTATGTTCCCTGCTCCTTGTTGAGAGTGATACGATTACAGAATTGTTTGAAGCTAGATTAAATTCCATTTCCTTCTGCAGAGGATCTTCCTGACCCAGGGATCGAATCTGGGTCTCCTGCATTACGGGCAAATTCTTTACAGTTTGAGCTACAGGATAGACCTAGATTAAATGCTGGGCTTAATAGCTTTCATGATAATCATTAATGCGATAAAAATGTTTTAGATACCTGCTATATCTGTGAGGAGGGGTCTCAGCAGAGAAAAATTCAGAAAACCAACCAACTAACCTAAAATCTTATGCTCTTATTGTTCGTATTTTAGTGTGATAAAGAGGGGTTAAATCATATTGGAGTAAAGAAAATTGATATATTTAAAAATCAGACAGTTCTGCAATGTTTATTTTTATCAACCTCTAGTTTCCCGTTTTATTGTAAAGTGACAGTATCACAGAGATATAGTTTGGGGGTTATTTTTTTTTTACGGAGGGTAGGTTATCCAGAACTTTTGCTTCTCCCGTTTCCTGTTGCTCATCTTTTAGTTATTTCACTGTTCATTGTTTCTCCATCAGGGGATATAAAAGAAAAATTAACTAGGTGAAAAATTTAGGTTTGACATCTAAGGTAAAAGGTTTCTTAGGAAGGAGACTGAAATCCTGAACTAAAATGAAGCTTTTCAGTTTGTCTGAATTGGTCTGCCCCCTATTGCCATCAGATATTGAGAATTGTTTCCAGCTTGTCAAAAACAAGAGAAAAAGTGGGCAAAATGTTATATTCATGATGATGAAAAGAACTAGGTATTATAAATAGATGCAATGCTCTTAATATGAAGCCCAGGTATACAAACCCTCTGTCTTTGGAGGTTAGGTTGTATTGCAACCTTGTTTGCAGTATTTACTTAGATCATTATTGACTCATGTGGGTTTCACTCTGTGACCTAGCCAAAAAAGATCATAAATTCCAGCAGGGGAAGACATGGCTGAGCTTGACCTTAGAAAGATGAGCTAAAGGTACTGAAGAAACCATAAATTCAATTTACAATAATAGCAAAAATAAGATTGTTTACACTTTGCCCAGTGGATGAAGTAAAAAATCTAATATTTTTCCTAGTACATGCTGTACATTTTGCTGAGCTTAATTAAATTCCTGTTTAGCAGGTGTGTAAGAGAAGAACTGAATAAAAATGCTTCATATGAGGCTTTTGATTCCTACTTTGTTCTTCATTATTGAATTCTATTTTTCTTCCTCTTTTCAGGTTCTATTTATGAAATGTTTGGAAATGAATGCTGTTTGTCAACAGGAGAAGTGATTAAAATTACTGACCTCAAAATTAAGAAAATCATGGCTGAAATTTGTGAGCATGTTGAAGGTTGTATGTCTCCACAATCATTTGAACTGCCTATGAATTTTCCCGGTACGGTATTTTGCAACCATTTCTCATGTGTAAAACTGTATTGTTAAATGTTATATAATCTCTACAACTAAAAGCAATGAAAAAATGGTATTTTTTGTTTTATTCTAGGGTAGTGGGTAAAAAACTCGAGTCTTATAGTTCAGTGATTTTTAAGGACTAATAGAAGGCAAATATTTTCTCACCTTTTCAGTAAACATATTTTACTTAGGAATTAATATTTTCTGCTAAGAGATATTCATGAGTTCAACTATACGCACCATTAGTTGTGCTAGATAGTGGGAATGAAGAAATTAAAGATATATTTTCATAATTTATGTAGAACTAATTAATCTTTCTTAATCATTTGCACTCTTTATTCCTAGCTCCCTGGATCACTGCTAAACTTCATTTTGTGGCCTTACTGACAAGTTTGGCTGCTCTTCATTTTCTAGTTAACTCTGTCTTCAAAAATTAGCTTAGATATTATGTCTCCTAGAAAACTTTTGCTGACTTTATAATTCAGTCTAGATATCACTCTTTTATGTTACCATAGTATCTTGGGCACCATACTATATACCTTATTGGATAGTAATTAATGATTTTCTTATTTGTCTTATTCTTTAGACCAGAGTTGGTAGGCTTTTTTTTTAGAGGACCAGATGGTAAATATTTAAGACTTCATTTGCCAAACAGTCTTCATAACAACTACTCCACTCTGATGTTGTTACATGAAAGAAGCTACAGACACTACTTAAATCAGTGAACGTGGTTGTGGTTCCATAGAAATTTATTTCAAAATCAGGGGATTGGCAGATTTTGACCTGTGAACTATAGTTTGGTGAAATCTGCCTGAGAATAAAACCTATACAGGAGACATCAGAGACACAGGTTCGATCCCTGGGTTAGGAAGACCACTGGGGGAGGTCATGGCAACCCACTCCAATATTCTTGCCTGGAGAATCCCATGGACAGAGAAGACTGGCAGACTACAGTCCATAGGGTTGCAGAGTTGGACACAACTGAAAAGACTTGGCATGCACGCACTCAATGTGGCAGTAAGGTGTGGCAGGGGTGGAAACATTCTCTAGTCCTATGATTATGTTATAGTATTTTTGTGAACTTGTGCCTCTGCATTGTGAACTTCATGGCTGCTTCTCGGTCCCCTTCCCCACATCCTTAGTTGGGACAGTATGGCAAGAGTGGGTTGGAGTTGGGTATTTCCCTTCTCCCTCGTGGAAAACCAGTGCAGGCTAAAGCTGGGTATTTCCCTTTCCCCAAGTGGAAAGGTGAGAGTGGGCTTTGTTGTGTATTTTCCTGAAGTAGAAGGCTAGAGTGGGTGTTAGCTGTGTATTTTCATCCCTCCGGTAAGAATAGAATGCTCTGGACTGTTTCAAAATGGGTTTTTCTACCTTCCCTGTATGAGAAGCATGAGGGGATTTTTCTTTGATATTCACTGTGAGAGCTAGGTTGAGTTTTTGTGGTCCCTCCCTATGACTAGATCTCCCTGGAGATTTTTTACTCTCATACTTGTCCACTGTAAGCCTCCAGCAATTTGTTGATTGCAGTTCAGATTTGTCTACGCTGGTACTGGTTTCTGTAGCAGTTTCTTCTCTAGTAAATTGAGATTCTCTGTACTTGCCTGTCTGTCTCTCCAGTTTTGGAGGCAGTAGTTTGTCCTCTGATCTCACTGCTCTGATGTACCTAAGAATAGTGGTTGATTTTTTCAGTTTGTTCAGATTTAACTTTTCTTTTGGACAGAGGGATATCTTCCAAATTCCTTGTATGCCAGACCAGAAACCAGAAGTCTGGTGCTTTAAAAAAAAAAAAATCTAAATATATGTGTGTATATTTAGTGATTTTTTTCAGTATTAGTCATGGGATTACAATTAATGTCTTAATTTTAAGCAATCTAGTTGGATTAGCAAATCTCATTTCAATGGTATAAAAAATTTGGCTCCCGTTTCTTACTCCTTGGTTCAGATAAGTTCAGTTGCTCAGTCGTGTCCAACTCTTTGCGACTCCATGAACTGCAGCATGCCAGGCTTCCCTGTCAATCACCAACTGCCGGAGTCCATCCAAACCCATGTCCATTGAGTCGGTGATGCCATCCAGCCATCTCATCCTCTGTCTTCCCCTTCTCCTCCTGCCTTCAATCTTTCCCAGCATCAGGATCTTTTCAAATGAATCAGCTCTTCACATCAGGTGGCCAAAGTATTGGAGTTTCAGCTTCAACATCAGTCCTTCCAATGAACACCCAGGACTGATCCACTTTAGGATGGACTGGTAGGATCTCCTTGCAGTCCAAGGGACTCTCAAGGGTCTTCTCCAACACCACAGTTCAAAAGCATCAATTCTTCGGCGATCAGCTTTCTTTATATTCCAATTCTCACATCCATACATGACCATGGGAAAAACCTTGACTAGATGGATCTTTGTTGGCAAAGTAATGTCTCTGTTTTTTAACATGCTGTCTAGGTTGGTCATAACTTTCCTTCCAAGGAGCAAGAGTCTTTTAATTTCATGGCAGCAATCAACATCTGTAGTGATTTTGGAGGCCCCTAAAATAAAGTCATCCATTGTTTCCACTGTTTCCCCATCTATTTGCCATGAAGTGATGGGACCAGATGCCATGATCTTCGTTTTCTGAATGTTGAGCTTTAAGCCAAGTTTTTCACTCTCCTCTTTCACTTTCATCAAGACGCTCTTTAGTTCTTCTTCACTTTCTGCCATAAGCGTGGTGTCATCTGCATATCTGAGGTTACTGATATTTTTCCTGGCAATCTTGATTCCAACTTGTGCTTCTTCCAGCCCAAAGTTTCTCATGATATACTCTGCGTATCTCGTTTTATTATTATAAAAATCACCTTTATACATTGTGTGCCCATCAGCACAGATTTGTGACTTTTTTATGCAGCTTTTTTTTAAAGTAAGTTAGAAGGAAAAAGTGAAAGCAAAGCATGCATTTAAATGTCTTATACTTTCATAGTTACCTTTATCAATAATTCTTATTTCTTCACATACAATAGAGTCACTGATTTGTGTCCTCACATGTCAGCCTGAAAGACCCCCTTGAATGTTTTCTTGTATGGAAGGTTTGGTAGTGATAAATTCTTTCAATTTTTGTTTATCTGGAAATGTCTTTATATTTTCTTTATTTTTACAGGATTTTTTTTTCTTTATAGAGAAGTTTTGGTTGATAGTTCTTTTCTTTCAGCACTTTAAGTGTGTCATCCCAGTTTTTTCTGTCCTCCATGGTTCCTAGTAGAAATTAGCTTTTAATCTTATGGTAAACCCTTGTACGTGATGAATCTTTTCTTTTCTCCTCCCCCACCCCCCACCAAATTCTCTTGAATATATTTAACATAGCTATTTGAATTATTTCTCTAGGAATTCTAGTGTCTGGGCTTCCTCAGAAACAGTTTCTGTTGATTTAATTTTTTTCTCCTTGCTTATGAGACAGACATTCTTGTTCTTTTGCCTGTCTTGCAATTTAATGTCAAAAATTACATATTTTCAACAATATAATGTATCAACTCTAGAAGTTGGATTCTCTTCCCTCCTCAGGGCTTCTTATTGCTGATTGTTTAGTGATTCTTCTGAACTAAGTCTGCAAAGTTTACATTCTCTGTTACATACAGCCATTGAAATCTCTGCTATAGAAGTCGTTGCTTGGTGGACTATGAAAGTGGGGACAGAGATTTCCTTAAACAACTGGAACCAAGAAGTTTCCCAGTCTTTGAAGAGATTCTGTGTTCACTTGGAGCATGCTTTCAAACACTCAACAAAGCAGTTGAAAACTCTTGCTTAGCTTTTGTTTCCTGCTCACATAAAGCTTCAAAGTCAACCAGAATTGAGAGTTTATGGACTTCTCAGGTCTTCCTTGAGTGTGCACACAGTTTTGGGCATGTGCACGGTCATACACATTTATATGGTCCTCTAGATTTCCAGGAATGTGTTGGAACTTCTCAGTGTCCTTATGGACATCTCATTCCTGAGCTTTTCATTTTAGGCTTTTTGATTAACATTCCCCCTCCCCACCTGTTACACCCCACAGAAATTAAATAATTGCCTCTCATTGTTTTTGACAAATGCCCTGAGGAAAAGTCTTTCCCCCTCACTGAACTCAAAATAGACCAAATAGAGACAGCATTACAAACAGAATCTTCCAGGGAGTCACCAGGCATGTCAAATAATGAGTATTTTTTGGGAATGAGCTTTGAAGGAACTCCAGCTTCTGCCCCATCTTATGACTGCTGGGCTTTGCTA
Source organism: Moschus berezovskii (assembly GCF_049115385.1). Taxonomy (NCBI): domain Eukaryota; kingdom Metazoa; phylum Chordata; class Mammalia; order Artiodactyla; family Moschidae; genus Moschus; species Moschus berezovskii. The sequence goes on along the minus strand of NC_142469.1, from coordinate 72,947,362 downwards.
TGATCGTAGGCTGTTGGTTTTCAAGTTACTATGGAGTTGAAGTGGGTAGGAAGAGTGGGAATACAAGCACGTTTAAAAGCCACAAAGTTTGCTGTTCTTGAAAAGATTTAGGTCTTAATATTTTTTCATTGATTTTTTCATTAATAAATTTTCTCCAGATTGCTGTAATTCTTTGATTAATTTCCAGAGTTCTGAAAAAATTAATCCTGATGATTTTTTTTTTTGAACCAGTTTCTCTACTGCTTTTATGGAAGAGACAATTTTCAAAGGCCCTTATTCCACCATCCCTTTGACATCATCTACTCTTCTGTACTGAAGTAAAGTATACAAATGTAGATTCTTAATTTCTTGTTGATAATTCAAAAGTTTTGATGAAGATGACCATAACTTTGACAATGGTATGCATGGTACCCTTTCTTTGCAAATAAAGACGCTCTACTGAAGAAAGATATATGCTTTTAATCTGTAAATATAGCTGTATAGATGCAACTCCAGCAAATGAAAATTCAAGCAACAATTAAGAAAGAAAAGCTTTGCAGTGAGTTGGCAAGGACTCTTTAAGGCAACGAACTGGAAGCTGATATTTTGCTAAAATGTGAGTGGGAAATTAAGCTTACAATATACATAGCTGATTGCATCATATATTAATGTTATGTTTCTAGATATATTTACTATGTTACCTAAAAAATCTTCAACATAGTAAAAGAAATAAAAATCAATCACTTCGATTGTTTATGGAAATAACATTATTGTATTAGAAGCATAATTTCTTATTTTAGAAGATAGCCCACTTGGTTAAGTACTTTTATGAGCTAGAAAACACATCATTCTTGCCAAATACAACAGAAATACATTCTGATATTTGGTAGTTGATTGCATTCTCCACATACACCAGTAAATCATGTAATGTTTGGGTTATAGTAAAGTTCCAAATCTGGATTACTTCTTAGAAATATTTGTTTCTCCTTCATAGTGTCATTAAGCATGTATAATAAATGCTTTCTCTTTAGACATAAGAAGTATCCTAAATTTTAGTACACCGTTTTTTTTCCTGATGGTCAAAGTTTATTTCCAAGCAGCAAACTTACATAATATCTCTAAACCATATGTTCAAGAAAGGCTGTGGTTGCATCTGTAGATTCACCATTAAGATTACATGGTTAGATTGAACATGGTTACATTTTTCTGTTTAAATTTTTAGATCATATTTTATGAATTTTATTATTGTGGAGGAATACTCTTGTGTAGGTGTGTGGGAAGTGTGGTAGTAGAACTTAGATATGGAACATTCTCTACTACCCTATACTCTATCCTGCCCACACCACAGTCTCAAATGAGAATCCTAATGATGTGTCAGACACTGTTCTAAATACTTATACATGTAAAACTGTTCTAAACAGTTTCATGTATATATGGATTACTAATTGAATTCACATTTTACATATGAGGAATAAGAGTTACAGAAAGGCCAAGTAACTTGCCCAAGATCACATAGTTACTCAAGTGGTTATGTTAAATCTACCTTGGTGGTGGTGGTTTATTGCTAAGTCGTAACTGACTCTTGTGACCCTGTGGACTGTAGCCCCTCGGGATCCTCTGATTTCCTAGGCAAGAATACTGGAATGGGTTGCCTTTTCCTTCTCCAGGGGATCATCCTTACCCAGAGATTAAGCCTGTGTCTTCTGCATTGTAGGGGGTCTCCTGCATTGCAGGCAGATTCTTTACCACTGAGCCACCAGGGAAGCCCCTAAATCTACACTAGCACTGTCCAATAGACATTTAATATGTTTATTCATCAAGCATTTATGTGGCTATCCGAGAAAGCTTCATTTCTTCTACTCTTGGGTTTCTCCTGAATAAGTAATCTAAGCAAGCCCAAAATTGAAATCGTAGTCTTCTATAACCTAATTTCAGAAGTGACATACCATCACCTCTGCTGTATTTTTTGATCACACAGGTAAATGCTGGTGATCTGGAAGGGGACTGCACAAAGATGTGACAACTAGGAGGTAGGGCAGGAATCACTGGGGCCTATTTTGGAGGTTACCAAACACAGATATTTTTAAAAGTTAAAAAAAAAGTGAATTAGTTTTACAAATATATTTTATTTAAAACTATGTGTCTAAAATACTGGGGCTTCCCTGATGGCTCAGATGGTAAAGAATCTGCCTGCAACGCAGGAGGCTTGGGTTCAATCCCTGGGTCAGGAAGATCTCCCAGAGAAGGGAATGGCTATCCACTCCAGTATTCTTGCCTGGAGAATTCCATGGATAGAAGAGCCTGGCAGGCTGCAGTCTATGATGTTGCAAAGAGTTGGACATGGCTGAGAGACTAATACACTTTCACTTTCATCTAAAATATTATTCTTTTAATATCTAATCAGTATAAAATTATTGAGATATTTTGCATTATTTTCATGTCAAGCATGTATTTTTAATACATTAAAACCCAGCACGTATTTTCCACTTACAGCACATATCAAGTCTGGCCATACAAATTTCAAGTGGCCATATTTCAAATGCTCAATGCAGTGCTCCAGCTGTGGTACTGTATTGGAGAGCTGCAGTATATATCCAAACCATTCCAGAATCTGTGCTCTGGGGCACTTCTTTCTTAATCATAGAAAAGAGTAACATGGTCTTTTTGTCAACTAGCATCAGGGTTATAATGAGGATCCACAAACAAAATAAAAAATTAAGAAAACACAGAAAAGAACAAAAATTAAACAAACAAAAAATTATGAGGATCAACAAATCTCCCAGATATGTGGCATTCTTTCTAACTTTTCTGTTATATGCAGTAAGCCTTGTAATGTTAAATCTAAATTAATGCTACTCCTAAATAACATAAAATAGGAATTTTTAAGTGAATGTTGGAAATTTATTAACTATAAAATTTCTTTCATATGTTTAATGGACTTGAGTCATGCTTTAAAGACAAACTTTAGGCAGTGCTTCCTACATAAATTAATTGCTACCAGATAAGTGGATAAATGGATTTCATTTGTCAAGTGGTCAAGCCATCTTTAAGTAGCCTTGTAGCTGCCAAGCTGACTTGCCACACTTCATAAATTAGATCAGTCATGAAACAATAAGCCCATATGAATGCAGCAGTTAATTTCTCATGGCACAGCTGACAGCTTGAGCATCAAGCCTTAGTGGTTCCCCTTGAGTCCCATCTCCCACAGGTAAGATGGGACTGAGCCAGGTGGATGTCTAATGCACAGTGGAGGAATACTGAGTTCAGGAAATCTCCAAAGTGTAATGGGTGCTTACCAACCTGCCATTCTTTGTCCTTGAAGAAAACGTTGCCTTTATTACCTGGAATGTAAGGAAATATCTTGGGAAAGAGGAGGGAGACTTTATGATCCTAGAATGTCTCTCAGGAGGGAGATATTCTCTACTATTTCCATACTGGTCTGGAAATAAATCTTTTACCTCCAGTTTCTGAGGCATGTGAAATGCTATGGAGAATTATCTTCCAACATATCTATATCACTTAACAATAAAACTCTTTCCAAAATCATTTTAATTATAAAGGTGAAAAATATAGGAAAGTAGTGAAAATCAGTGACAAAATTGGATGAATAATAAAAGTATTTCCTCAAGAAATTGATTAAAGTTAAATGATTAAAATTTATGAAACTTGCTCCTTTATGCTTGGGCACTAAAACACCTAATACATTAACATTTTTCAAAATGAATTTTCTCATTGTTTTATTTGGGAAAATATATACTTAATTGATAGAAAATGTAACATTACATTCAGTGGTGATTTATTATGTTTCATGTTCCATTCAGTTCAGTTCAGTTCAGTTCAGTCGCTCAGTCGTGTCCGACTCTCTGCGACCCCATGAATCACAGCACGCCAGGCCTCCCTGTCCATCACCAACCCCCGGAGTACACTCAAATTCATGTCCACAGAGTCGGTGATGCCATCCAGCCATCTCATTCTCCGTCGTCCCCTTCTCCTCCCGCCCCCAACCTTTCCCAGCATCAGAGTCTTTTCCAGTGAGTCAACTCGTCGCATGAGGTGGCCAAAGTATTGGAGTTTCAGCTTTAGCATCAGTCCCTCCAATGAACATCCAGGGTTGATCTTCTTTAGAATGGACTGGTTGGATCTCCTTGCAGTATAAGGCACTCTCATGAGTCTTCTCCAACACCACAGTTCAAAAGCATCGATTCTTCGGCGATCAGCCTTCTTCACAGTCCAACTCTCACATCCATACATGACCACGGAAAAAACCATTGCCTTGACTAGACAGACCTTGGTTGACAAAGTAATGTCTCTGCTTTTTAATATACTATCAAGGTTGGTCATAACTTTCCTTCCAAGGAGCAAGCGTCTTTTAATTTCATGGCTGCAATCAGCATCTGCAGTGATTTTGGAGCCCAAAAAAATAAAGTCTGACACTGTTTCCACTGTTTTTCCATCTATTTCCCATGAAGTGATGGGACCAGATGCCATGATCTTTGTTTTCTGAATGTTGAGCTTCAAGCCAACTTTTTCACTCTCCTCTTTCACTTTCATCAAGAGGTTTTTGAGTTCCTCTTCACTTTCTGCCATAAGGGTAGTGTCATCTGCATATCTGAGGTTATTGATATTTCTCCCAGCAATCTTGATTCCAGATTGTGCCTCTTCCAGCCCAGCGTTCCTCATGATGTACTCTGCATATAAGTTAAATAAGCAAGGTGACAATATACAACCTTGACGTACACCTTTTCCTATTTGGAACCAGTCTGTTGTTGCATGTACAGTTCTAACAGTTGCTTCCTGACCTGCATACAGGTTTCTCAAGAGGCAGGTGAGGTGGTCTGGGATTCCCATGTCTTTCAGAATGTTCCACAGTTTATTGTGATCGACACAGTCAAAGGCTTTGGCATAGTCAATGAAGCAGAAATAGATGTTTTTCTGGAACTCTCTTGCTTTCTCCATGCTCCAGCGGATGTTGGCAATTTGATCTCTGGTGCCTCTGCCTTTTCTAAAACCTGCTTGAACATCTGGGAGTTCACGGTTTACATACTGCTGAAGCCTGGCTTGGAGAATTTTGAGCATGACTTTACTAGCGTGTGAGATGAGTGCAATTGTCCAGTAGTTTGAGCATTCTTTGGCATTGCCTTTCTTTGGGATTGGAATGAAGACTGACCTCTTCCAGTCCTGTGGCCACTGCTGAGTTTTCCAAATCTGCTGGCATATTGAGTGCAGCACTTTCACAGCATCATCTTTCAAGACTTGAAATAGCTCAACTGGAATTAGAATGACTAAATCTTTTATGTTTAGCCATTTTATGATTGTAGCTATAATTTTTTTACTATAATATGAGTTTATAAAGGGACCTGATAGGAAAATTGTGCGAAAATATTTAAAATATGTTTAATAGCTTTATAATACATGAATAACATTTTGTCTTCATTTTTTAAATGACTTACATTAAAAGAAGCAATCTATAGTGCAGAATTTGCTGTTATTTTTCCATCTGGATGTTCTGATGACACGTGATTCAGAAAAGCCCTAAGTAGGGCTCCCCGATTTCTGGACTATTTTCTATTCCAGGAATCATGGGCCATTCTTCCAGGTTTTCTGGGTCAACTTCTCTTAAGGCATTTCTTCCCCTCTGTGCTCACTTAAGCGAAATAGATTCATCTCTGTCTCTTATACAAAATATTTTCCTAGACTGTTCAGGAAAGGGGTATTCTTATACCACACAAGAAAATGTGAAGTCATCTAAATGCACAAAAATTCAGACTTTTAGCTGATAATTTTTAGCTCCATTTTTTTTTTTTTTGCCTCTGTTTTCTTCTCTGTAGTACAAGATCAGATTTCTTTTCCTCATCTTTGGTCTTTAAATAACTAAAATATATATTATCTGAAAGACAAATAGACCAGCAGTTCTAGCTCAAAATGTTCTCTTTGCCCAGCTGTGTACCTCTTAGAATTAGACTGGAATTCTGTCAGAAAGATGACTTTAAAATAGACTCTTTTACAACTGGCACTATTCTATAAGTCCTCATAATATTAATATTGTAAGCACTTTTAAAAATCCATGTCATTACTCTTTGCTCTTACCATCTCCTTCTTTTTCATGAACAATTCCTTCAAAGCTCTCTATGCTGTTGCCTCAGCAGTACCAGCATGGACTCTCATGAGAGGAACCAGACTGTCCACCCAAATTGTCTACTCAGGCCTTCATTTCTTGAAGTGGATGTTGCTAAAGAACATTGCTGTATTTATATTTAGTTATGTATCAGAGATTTAGAGTTCCTGTCATCACAAGAAAAGATTTTTAATAGACTTTAGTTTTTTGAGCAACTTTAGGTTTTCGTAACACGCTTGACATGAAGTACAGAGATATCCCATATACACCCTACCTCTGCATATGCTTAGCCTTCTTGATCTCCTCCAAGAGTGGTACACTGGTTACAATTGGTACATCATACTTGACACATCATAATCATTGAGGTTCATGATTTACACTGTGCTTTACTCTGGGTGCTGTGTGTCCTATGGGCTTAAACAAATGATTTGTAATCATCATTATGGAATCAGAGTATTTTCACTGCCCTAACAATCCTCTGTGTCTGGTCTCTTCATCTCTTCCCCCAAACCTCTGGCAACCATTGGTCTTTTTACTGTTTCCACGTGTGCTGTGTGCTCAGTCACTCAGTCATGTCCTACTCTTTGCAACCCCATGGACTATGGTCCACCAGGATTGTCTATCCATGGAATTTTCCAGGCAAGAATACTGGAGTGGGTTGCCATTTTCTACTCCAGACAATCTTCCCAACCCAGGGATTGAACACACATCTTTCGCATCTCCTGCATTGGTAGGTGGATTCTTTATCACTGCACAACCTGGGAAGCCCAAATGAAAGTCAAAAAAGGAACAGTGTCTGTGCGTGTGTGTGTCTACTCAGTTGTGTCTGACTTTTTGTGACCTCATGGACTGTGACCTGCCAGGCTCTTCTGTCCATGGGATTTCCCAGACAAGAATACTGGGGTGGGTTGCCATTTCCTACTCCAAGAGATCTTCCCGACCCAGAGATTGAATCCGCATCTCTTGTGTCTCCTGCATTGGCAGGCAGATTCTTCACCACTACACTGTATCCATAGTTTTGCCTTTTCCAAAATATCATACAGTCGAAATAACAGACTATGTAGTCTTTTCAGATTGGCTTCTTTCACTGAGTTATATGCATTTGAGGTTCCTCTATGTCTTTTCGTGTCTTTATATCTCATTTCTCTTTAGCACTGAATAATATTACATTGTCTGGTTGTACCATAGTTTATTTATCCATTCATTTATTGAAGGACATCTTAGTTGCTTTTAAGTTTTGACAGCTATAAGTAAAGCTGCTATAAATGTCATGAGACTTTCTGTAGGAACATAAGGAATCAGTTCAGTTCAGTCACTCAGTCCTGTCTGACTCTTTGCGACCCCATGAACTGCAGCACGCCAGGCCTCCTTGTCCATCACCAACTCCCGGAGTCCACCCAAACCCATGTCCATTGTGTCGGTGATGCCATCCAACCATAAGGAATACAACTATTTAAAGTTATAAAATGTATTGATTTCTTCTAACTTTGCAGATGCCACATATATCTTGTAGAAAATTAGAAAGTGGAAGAAAATACAAAGAAGTAAATATAGAAAATGGAAGAAAATTCAGGGAGCTATAGTCACATCACTAGAGCTTTTTAGCATTAATATTTAGTGCATTCCCTTCCATTGTTTTCAAGTGCATTGTACACCTACACACATATAGGCATGTGTTTTCATATGAAAAATAAACATTTATGAGGACTTGTCAATGTCATTAAATATTCTTCAAAGCATGATTTTTATTTTCTATATAATGGTTCATCATGTGGCTATAGCATAATAAATCCATTCCAAACATGATCGTTTATGCAATTTATTTTGAACAGTCTTCTGGCTAAAGTTTTGTCTGCACTTCTGATTGTTATGATCATTTCATATACATAAAATTATGACTTCAAAAGTAAAAATGTTTTTGAAGTTTTGATGCATATTGCCAAATCAGATTCAATAAAGCTTCTGCCAATTACATTCCACTAGAAACTAATGGAGAAGGCAATGGCAACCCACTCTAGTACTCTTGACTGGAAAATCCCATGGTGGAGGAGCCTGGTAGGCTGCAGTCCATGGGGTCACTAAGAGTTGGACATGACTGAGCGACTTCACTTTCACTTTCATGCATTGAAGGAAATGGCAACCCACTCCAGTGTTCTTGCCTGGAGAATCCCAGGGACGGGGGAGCCTGGTGGGCTGCCGTCTATGGGGTCGCACAGAGTCAGACACGGCTGAAGCGACTTAGCAGCAGCAGCAGCAGAAACTAATAAAAGGCCCAAACTGACTGCTTTTTGGAAGTAGGGGAGTTGGTCTGTTACACTTAGTTTTTGATAATGAGGTTAATTTTCATCTTTTTTCTAACATACCCTGTGCCTTTTTGCATTACTTTATTGGGAAGTTAGAGATGGTTATGTTTAGGCTGCTAGACAATCGACATTTAAAACCCTCTCAATCAGATATAAACCATATGGAACTCCAGTTTGTTTATCTGCAGTGTCTAAAGTGATCATCAACAGCAAATCCAGTCTCTCTGATCTCTTCTGCAAGTTATTGTCAGGGCCAAACTCTGAATAGTCTGAACTAATTCCAAAGGTGTTAAACCTTTCCAGATCTCCCAGTGCTCTAACAAGGCTCATCTCAAAAACTGCTCATGAGCCCTTGCTGACCAGGTACCAGGTCAGATCTTTTGTATGAGGTTCAGGAAAAAATTTCAGAGCCAATCCAGTGGGAATTATGGTGGAATTTCCAACTGAAGAGCCATTGCCGATTTCAGGTGGGAGTTTCAAATTTATGTTATTCGAGTTAGTTTTTTGGTTGCCTACTAATATGGGATCAAAAGGATGTGCTTAGGGAGAAAATATTCTTTTATACATGCTGGTGAATTTAGAAAAAATGTTTGGTTTTCTTTATTGTGCAAATCAAAATCTATTTAAATCATAAGCTCTGAAATCCATTTAGAACTTACGGTTACATTGGAAAACTATATCTCTTCCTAATTTGAATTTAATGTAAACTGATTTTTTAATTGTTTTGTATAACCATGGATAACAGATTTTTTTGAACACTGCATGGTAAAAATCAGCAAATATGTCAGAAAAAGCACAACATTAAAGGAAACACCACAGCATATGTTGACAGTTATAGAAGAATTGCTGCTGTTTTCACCCTTCACACCAGAATAATTTTTTCAATATTTACCTCCCATGTGTAGAGAGGGAAACATATGGGGCTTTACATAATCATAAGCATAAACAGGTGGCTACTTAGGTACATTTAATTTGCAAGCAACATCAATACTGAACAACGCAATCAGCACCACATGGCTCCCAAACTCTTTCTATAAGCAAAATTAAGATCATTAAAATAGAGGGAGGGTATACTCCTCCCTCAATTGGCTTCAACTACCCTTCAGAGCTGTGAATAAAACACGTTTTCAAAAATACCTTGGCATTTTGCTGCTTCTTTTGTTCAAGGGAACTTCAGCAACTGTGTATAATGTATACCTTGTAAATAACTACAACCAGCACAATATTTGCATTTAAAATGTGCTTACATCTCCCTATAATCAGCTTATTATGAGCATAATATTATGATGGTTAAATTCTAAGCAAATTTATTGAAGCACAGAGTCAGACAGACTCCTCAAAGCCACCGGAGTCAGACAGACTCCTCAAAGCCACCTGGAAATATTTCCCCAAAGGCAGTCCAGCTAAAGAAGTCACCTGAGGTTCTTTTCCATAATCAAACACTCTGGCATAATCTATAATGGTTGCTGGGAATTAGTTTTGCTCAGCCTGTGTCACTTACTAGTGAATTGTGGATTCTACATATTTTGTCTCATCTAATTTGATCCAAACTGAAATATCTAGTGTGTACTCTTTGGCCCTATAAGTGTTCGTCTCTCTGATGTTATAACCATCCTACAATGGCTTAGAATTCCAGAGTGAAAGAAATGAGGTGAAAGAATAGCAAATAAATTTTTGTATTTTCCTTTTTGGTGCTTGCTATGTGTTAAGTGCTATCTACGTGTGTTACATGTATTGACTCATTAATCATCAGAATGACTTTATGAGGAGGATGATACAACATTCTCCATTTTACAGAAAACGAAATTATAACTCTGAGAATCTGAGTTCTCAACTTTACACAGTGGGGGACGGACTGAGGTCAAAATCAAACTCCATCTGTTTGAATCAAAAATTCCTACTCTGACTACTTTACTTTACTGTTGGAATAGTAGTATGTTGCTGGCCCTGAAAATTCTAGTGCCTGAAGTCACCAAGGGCCAGAAATAGTAAATCTATAATATTTCTACTATCCTCTTAATAAAGCCTTATGAGAGATTTGAGGGGAATAATTGTCTATGGGGGTTCTTTCCAGTCCTGATGCCTCTATGTGTATGATAAAAGGGACAGCGCTCTGCAGAACTACAAGAGTCCAGAGAACTGTGCTCTTGTCAAGATTCATGAAAAGAAAAATTTCTCACATCTTCTCACTTCATCCTAGGTCTATTACTCATTCTCACTGCTTAGTAGAGAGAAAGTTTTAACATGAACAAGGATATATGGTACTTTTATTAATAAAGCCACGATTATAACAGAGTTTTAGGAGTAGATATAATATTATATCATTTGATTTTAAAATCTAACATTATGTACATGAATTATTTGCTTAATATCTCAAATGTGTTAGATATACATAGTCAAAACTTTTAAGGACTTAGTGGGAAAATAAGTTTTTTTTTCATGCAATGTTTGAACCATTGAGGTAAAAATGATTTAAAAGATTTTATGATTTATTATTTTTTACCCTCAAGTAAAAGAACTATTAAAAACCATTAACAGCTATTATAGATAATTCTGATTTCATTATACATGTAAAGACATTCAAACATATTAATTCTACGTCCTCATTTAGCATCTAACATTTAACAGACTTGGTCACCATCTTAGATATGTCTTCTCCCCTCCTAAATACCCCATTAAATTCCTATGCAAAATTTTCTTACGAACTTTGACTTTCCTTGCAATCCTTGTTGCTACTCTTAGAGACTTCTGTCAAGATTGTTAGAATCACTTATCAGTTGATGATTTTCAGTAATCCTATAATTGACTCTGAGAAATCTGAAAATGTTTTTAAAGCTTGGATGTTATTATTATTACATTTCATTACTTTCCCCAAGAATTTTGTGTTTTTTATTTTTTTTTGCTTTGATAGGGTATTTCATGCATCTCATTAAATCTGAAATTAAGTAGAGATAATTGAACTAAAATTTCTAGTCAAAATACCAGATTTAGGGTAGTATTGAACAAAATACTTTTTGTAGGATATCCTGACCTAAGAATTACCTTGAGAATATAACAAAATAATAGGAAAATGCAGAACAAAAATACTTATATAAGCAAGTATAAAATAAAATTCTTGAGGGATTCTGAAGAATTTGATTGCAGGACAAAGTGCAATTTTAAGAGGCAAAGGCATACCCTCACAAAAATAAGTGAAATACAGTTTGCTTTACTGGCAGAGAGACAAGACACAAGACAAAAAGGTACATCATGTCTTTGTATGACAAATGCTTTTGATTTGTCTCTAAATATTCTTCTTCACATAGAAGAAGTCCACTGGAAATTTTTGAGCAGTATATCAAATATATATGTATTTATTTAAAATTATGTGATTGCATGTATATTTTATGTATTGTTAACCTATATGTCAAAGACTAATTTCTCTATGATGTAATGGATATAAATCTACATTTTGACAACTTTAAAGTATTAAAGAAGTTTCAGCCACCTTTCATATTTTATTAGACTATAATGTCATTGTTTTATTTCATAATATGGCTAAAGAAAAACTTGAGTTAGAGTAGAAATGTCAGCTTCATCATTTTTTGCTCCTTGTCTGTGTTATATTAGTTTTATTTTCAATACATGATTTTTTGCAAGAAGTGCGTGAAGTCATTTATCCATTTTGTGAGATTTATTTTATTTAAAAACTGTGATAATATATTCTGGAAACCCACTTAACATATGGCCAGGTGGTCTGCAGCACACTCAGAGTATATGATCTAATAGGCAGTGCTGTCAACCTCTTCAGCTTGTGCAGTTCCCTGGACTCCCACATGCCTACACCTCCAGGCATGTGGCCACCTGACACATGAAGAGTTGAGACTAGTGTCAATCAATGTCTTAAATATCAGTGAAGTTCACTTTCTCATCTTGCTTGTTTTAAGAAGTTCTAAGAATTTCTGCACCCAAAAGGAGAGTGAAAAGCTAGACAAACAATTTATGGCTCCAAATAATAATGAAAGGTTTAAATGTGTAACCTTGTGATTAAGCCCTTGAGCTTCAGAGACACAAAATCCTACTATGTATTTTATTTGCTGAGATGATAGAGAATTTATGGTATCTCTTCAGACTTTCCTGTGCTTATTTGTGAAGCGTTTGTTTTTTATATTTAGCTACCTCATATTGTTATTCAGAATGAATTCTATCATGCAGGTAAATTTCCAGCACATTCAAGGTGCCAGTCTTTTAATATTCTAATTTTGAAGGTATGAGAGGAAAATGAGAATTAGTTCATAAAGTTCACTCTAGGATTCCTTTTCTCAGAGTTGGTGGGATATGTTTGGTTGGAACTGTGAAGATGAGCTAGAGATTCAGTTCAGTTCAGTCACTTAGTCGTGTCTGACTCTTTGCAACCCCATGGACTGCAGCACGCCAGGCCTCCCTGTCCATCACTACTCCTGGAGTTTACTCAAACTCATGTCCATTGAGTCGGTGATGCCATCCAACCATCTCATCCTCTGTTGCCCCTTCTCCTCCCACCTTCAATCTTTCCCAGTATCAGGGTCTTTTCAAATGAGTCAGTTCTTTGCATCAGGTGGCCAAAGTATTGGAGTTTCGGCTTCAACATCAGTTCTTCCAATGAATATTCAGGACTGATTTCCTTTAGGATGAACTGGTTGGATCTCCTTGCTGTCCAAGGGACTCTCAAGAGTCTTCTCCAACACCACAGTTCAAACGCATCAATTCTTTAGCGCTCAGCTTTCTTTATTGTCCAACTCTCACATTTGTACATGACTACTGGAAAAACCAAAGCTTTGACTAGACAGACCTTTGTTGGAAAGTAATGTCTCTGCTTCTTAATATGATGTCTAGGTTTCTTTCAAGGAGCAAACGTCTTGTAATTTCATGGCTGCTGTCACCATCTGCAGTGATTTTGGAGCCCCCCAAAATACAGTCTGTCACTGTTTCCACTTTTGCCCATCTATTTGTTATGAAGTGATGGGACCAGATGCCATGATTCTGGTTTTCTGAATGTTGAGCTTTAAGCCAACTTTTTCACTCCCCTCTTTCACTTTCATCACTAGGCTCTTTAGTTCTTCACTTTCTGCCATGAGGGTCGTGTCATCTGCTTATCTGAATTAGAGATTAGATAAGGAAAAAAGATTGTGAACTCTTCACAGTGATCTTATGTGAATACACAATTGGAATATAAATAGTATTGTAATATACAGTTGTAAATTTTGTGTTTTAAAAAATTTCTCCCTATTTGTGTGAGAATTGATGAGGTAAAGGAAAAAGTAGAAAAAAGTCTGATGAGTGTAAATTCTGCACAGTGAACCAGGAATTTATTTTATCTCTTTTCATATTGGAGGCTCTGGAAAGGCTGATCAATGGAAAGCAAAGGGCTACTTGTAAGATCACATACATTTTTTTGTGAACTGGAATAAATATGTTTTCATAGTGTCCTTGTAAGTCATTTGTGCAAAAGGGAGGTAGCCTGGTGTGTAGGTAAGATTATGACATTTGGATTTCAAAGGTCTGAGTTGAGATTCTATAGCCATGACTGAGAAAATCATGACTTTTTATATTCCTTGGTAATATTTATTTTATTATTTTTAAAAGATTATAAATGATGCATATGAAAAAATTGTTCAAATTTGTTACTTTTTGAGCAAATTTCAGTTGTTACTATTAATAATAATGATTGCAGATCATTAAGAATTAGATAAAAGTATGAACTTCCCAAAAGCCTAAGATTCAGGATTAAGATCTCAAAGACTAAATTTTCTTATTGACTAATTTTCAACAGAACAGCTGATTACATTTCCTTATAATTTTTGTTTCTCAAGAAACACACTACATATGAGCAATTTCTCCTAAGTAAAAATAAGAGTAGTATCCTTTTTGCATGTGTGCTAAGTTGATTCAGTAGTGTACAACTCTTTGCAACCCTATGGACTGTAGCCCACCAGGCTCTTCTGTCCATGGGGATTCTCCAGGCAAGAACACTGGAGTGGATTACCTTTCCAACCCAGGGATTGAACTCATGTCTCTTCCATCTCCTGCGTTGGCAACTGAGTTCTTTACCAGTAGTGCCACCTGGGAAGCCCATCCATTTTAATAGGTGAAAATCAAATTTGGAATAGAAATCTATTTTCTTTCTGCTTTTTAACTTAAATTGTTAAGATGATATATTGGCTTATTTTGCTTCCCTGGTGGCTCAGAGGGTAAAGCGTCTGCCTACAATGCGGGAGACCCGGGTTTGATCCCTGGGTTGGGAAGATACCCTGGACAAGGAAATGGCAACCCACTCCAGTTCTCTTGCCTGGAAAATCCCATGGACTGAGAAGCCTGGTAGGCTACAGTCCATGGGGTCGCGAAGACTTGGACACGACTGAGCGACTTCACTTCATTGGCTTATTTTATTATCACTCTAATTATTATGCAGCTCCTGAAGCATGTTTTGTTTTGAAAAAATACTAGATTATATTTTCTGCACTATAAAACTATATTGCTTTAGTTTATTATGAAATTATAGCTCCAGTATTATGTAATTCATATATATATATATATATATATATGTATGTATGTGTAGGGCTTCCCTCATAACTCAGTTGGTAAAAAATCCACCTGCAATGCAGGAGGACCCCAGTTCAATTCCTGGGCCAGGAAGATCCACTGGAGAAGGGTTAGGCTACCCATTCCAGTATTCTTGGGCTTCCATTGTGGCTCAGCTGGTAAAGAATCTGCCTGCAATGTGGGAGACCTGTGTTCAGTCCCGGGGTTGGGACAATGCCCTGGAGAAGGGAAAGGCTACCCACTCCAGTATTCTGGCCTGATAAATTCCATGGCTTGTATAGTCCTTGGGGTTGCAAAGAGTCGGAAACAGCTGAGTGACTTTCACCTTCACTTTCATATGTATGTGTATAGATATATATTTCTATATACTTCAAACTAGTTTATATGGTATTGAATGGCTATTTATAAGGAGAGACTCTTGGACTGGCTGCAATAATATATAAAGAAACAAGTTAATAATAAAATATTTTTACTGTACTCTGCCACTTAATATGCTAAACTGTGTCCTTAATCATCTTCTAAGGGAAAACACACAGATTTCTTAGATAGATTTTTCTTGCAATAGAGACATCCAACAAGACAGCTCTGAAACTCTGAAATGTGTGATTAACTTGAAATAATAGTGGCCCTTAGGGTTTCAGCTTTTCTACTTCATAACACTTCGGGTCTGTTATTACCTTAGGTGAACCCAATTCCCCAGGAAAGAAGATGCTGAATTAATTCTTCTGTGACTTATGTCATCAATATAGCTAGGATAGAAATAAAACTATGTTTCTCTACGCTTATGAGATTCTAGGTAACTATTATTTAAACTTATTTCGGAAAAACTGCTAAATTTTTTATACCCTTATAATGCCTGTGGATGCTTCGAAATAAATCTTCCCATGGAGACAAATGAGACTAAACATGTGCATACACTTGCACACGGGTGCATGCGCGCGCGCGCACGATCACACACACACATTCAGTTACTGTGGGGAATTCAAGTGTACTGTTTTATTGGATTTTCCCTGATACAAGACATAACAAAATAAGAAGCTCCTTCAAAGTAAATGTTTTTTTCCCTTACTGCCTTCAAGCACACCATGCAGAGGATGAACGCTATTTGATTTATAAAAGTTTTCAGGACAGATTGCACATGCTATCTTCTTCAGTCTTAGTCAGGATTGCATCACGTACTTTTTCAGAACATTTATATTTAAAAACTTCAAAATCCTGTATTTTTTTTTGTTTGAGTAAAATAGCAACATAAATCTTTGTACCATAACCCAAAATACATGTAAAAGACATTTTAATCTGGTTAATAATAATTTGATATAAAGATAAATTTAATTGAACTGTATTTTTGACTAAGTGAATAAATAACTTTTCCAAGCTATATCATCCTTCTAGGGTTCTTTAGATGCTGCTTTCTAAGTGGATGCTATTATTTAATATTTTCTTAATTTACTTTGGAGTTAAGCAAGCAGTTACCTAATTTTCCCTTTGTTCTTACTTTCTTTGGAATTTAATGAAATTTATTCAATAAATAAATTTCTGGTAGTGTTACAAAACAGATGTGCTTATGAAATAAATGCAAAATAATTGAAAGAGAAGAATTAAATTTAAACATGCAAACATAAAAAGCTTTGTTACTTGACTGTCCCAATAGTTTTGAAAGAAAAGATTTGAAATAGTGAAATAATGACAAAATTGGAGAAGTAATAGAAAGAATGAATGATATATAATCAAGAGATTTCAATCCAGAACAACTTCCTAACCTGGCATTTCCCAATGAGAGTTATGTGGATAACTAATATGTATGATATGCTGTTTTGTAATTTATTAATGAATGTTTCCCTAAGAGTTTTATGATGAAAGAAATTTTGGAAATTCTGCATGTTATAGTCCTCTCTTATGAGTCATGGTGCATCTAAAGTTTCTGAGAAATTTCAAATTATTTGGAAAAAGGTAGATACATTTTGTTATAGTAAAATATGCATGGCATCAAATTTACCACTTTAAAGTGTGCAATTTAGTGTCATTAAGTTCATTCATGATGTGTTACAGTCATCAGCATGGTCAAGTTCCAGGTAATAGCTTTGTAATTGTTAACTTGACCATGAAGCAGTTTCCAACTGGAATATCTTTTAATTTTGGTGTTTCCAGAGAATATATGTGGAAATACTCATCTAATCTAGTCCTTTCATTTTAAAAATTAAAATGTGATCTTGAGAAATTAAGTGCCTTGCTCATGATCACACATGTAGTTAGGAGAGAGCCAGTATTTCATGCGGATTTAATTTTCAAGAAGTGGGCCTTTTCTATTTCAAGATATTTTCCTCTTGTTTCCATCTATGTGACCTGTCTGGATCTGACAATCCAGCCTACAGATAATACATTAAAATATACCCTAGAAGAATTCAGGGTTAAAACAAATATCTCTAATCTTTAAAAAGGTACATTACTTTTAAATGCTATGTTTTACTTACTTTATAACTCTCTCACTGTGATTTACTTATAAGAACTTCCATTGTTAAGAACTTTTTTTAATTCACAGAATTCTGTTCTCAGGTCTTTTTAAGATTGTGACTGATACAACTCCATACCTCACTATGGAAGAGATTACAAAAGCCAACCATATTAGACCAAGTAGACTGAATCATCCTTGCTTCTATCATCAGAAGGATATAAAACTAGAGAATCTCATCATAAAGCAAGGTGAGCGAATCATGCTCAACTCAGTGGAAGAGATAAATGGAGAAATAATGGTAAACTGTGGTGTGCTAAGGAATCATCAAAATCACTCATTTACTTTGCCTTTGTCACAAGAAGGAGAGTTCTATGAGTGTGAAGATGAACAGATTTATACCCTAAAGGAAATTATCCAATGGAAGATCCCCAAGAACAGAACACGAACTGTGATACTTACAGGTTTTTCAGCTAATTGGGACTCAACAAATCCATTCCCTAGAGGCTTTTATGGCGCTGTGATTCTCAAGCCTGTTTATGAAATTCAAGGTGTGATGAAATGTAAGTATGTACTGAGAATGATGTTTTATGAGCAAGTTTGTGGGGTTTGGGAAAGAGGAAGATTTTAGTCTAAAGAATGAAACTCTGTCCCTACTGATCCATTAAGCCCATTGAGAGTTAGATTCTCATCTGTAAATAAGCAAGCCATGTATTTGTTTCAAGAATCTAATTCAATAATGTATTTAAATGAATATTTTAAATTGTGTAATCCTATCCAAGTGTAAAATGCTATAACTGTCAGGTACAGACAGATTAAAATATTGATTTTTTATCACTGCCAGTTAAACACGGTCAAAAAAAAGAGTTACATTTTAGAACACAGCATAATTGGTTAGAAATAGTCTTTCTTATATTATTACTGTTGTCATTGTTCAGTCACTAAGTTGTGTCTGACTCTTTGTGACCCCGTGAACTGCAGCACACCAGGCTTCCCTGTCCCTCAATATCTCCCAGAGTTTGCCCAAACTCATGTCCATGAAGTCAGTGATGCCTTCCAACCATCTCATTCTCTGTTGCCCCCTTCTCCTACCCTCAATCTTTCCCAGCATCAGGACCTTTTCCAATGAGTCGACTCTTCACATCAGTGACTAAAGTATTGGAGCTTCAGCACCAGTCCTTCTAATGAATATTTAGGGTTTATTTCCTTTAATATTGACTGCTTTGGTCTCCTGGCTATCCAAGGGACCCTCAAGAGTCTTCTCTAACACCATGGTTCAAAAGCATCTATTCTTTGGCGCTCAGCTTTCTTTATAGTCCAACTCTCACATCCATGCATGACTCTGGAAAAAGCATAGTGTTGACTGTATGAACCTTTGTTGGCAAAATGATGTCTCTGCTTTTTAATATGCTGTTGAAGTTTGTCATAGCTTTCCTTCCAAGGTGCAAGCATCTTTTAATTTCATGTCTGAACTGTCCACAGTGATTTTGGAGCCCAAGAAAATAAAGTCTGTCATTATTTCCATTGTTTCCCCATCTATTTCCCATGAAGTGATGGGATAAGTTGCCATGATCTTAGTTTTCTGAACGTTGAGTTTTAAGCCAGCTTTTCCACTTTCCTCTTTCACCCTCATCAAGAGACTCTTTAGTTCCTCTTCATTTTCTGCCTTTAGAGTGGTATCCTATTCATATCTGAGGTTGTTAATATTTCTCCTGGCAATCTTGATTCCAGCTTGTGATTCATCCAGCTTGGCATTTTGCATTATGTACTCTGCATATAATTTTAAAAAGCAGGGTAACAATATACAGCCTTGATGTACTCTTTTCCCAATTTTGAACTAGTTCATTGTTCCATGAGCAGCTCTAACTATTGCTTCTTGTCTGCATATAGGTTTCACAGGAGACAGGTAAGGTGGTCTGGAATCCTCATCTCCTTAAGAATTTTCTAGTTGTGATCCACACAGTTAAAGGCTTTACCATAGTCAATGAAGCAGAAGTAGATAATTTTTTTGAATTCTGTTGCTTTTTCTATGATTCAATGGATGTTGGCAATTTGATTTCTGGTTCCTCTGCCTTTTCTAAATTCAGCTTATACATCCAGATTTCTCATTTCACACACTGTTGAAGCCTAGTTTGAAGGATTTTGAGCGTTACCTTGCTAGCATGTGAAATGAGTGCAACTCTATGGTAGTTCGAACATTCTTTGTCATTGCCTTTCTTTGAGATTGAAATGAAAACTGGCCTCTTCTAGTTCTGTGGCCACTGCTGAGTTTTCCAAATTTGCTGGCATATTGAGTGCAGCACTTTAACAGCATCATCTTTTAGGATTATACATAGCTTTCTTGTATGGAGGTGGTCAAAAGTGATAAGGATGCAAAGTTACCTTAATGTGTCCCTTACTCTTATTTTGTGAGATCCTTTTTTCTTTTATTTTTAGCCATCCATTACTGGTCATAAATCTCCCTATCAGCTGAGAGTTCCTCTGACTTAAGGGAAAATAATGTGACAAATTATTCACACAAAAGTGTGGGTAAAAAATTATTGAAATATATTTTATAATCTTAGCTTTAGGTGTACAGCATAGTGATTCAGTATTTTATAGATTATACCACCTTTAGAGTTATTACAAAATTAAGGCTGTATTTCCCTGTGTTGTACAATATATCTTTATTGCTTATCTATTTTATACATAGTGGTTTGTATATCTTAATCCCATATCCTTATCCTACTCCCCTTTCCTTCTTCCCATGTGAATGTATTTTATTATGTAATCTTCATAAGATTTTTAAAATTGTATTTTTAAACTTTTAATTTTATGTTGGAGTGTAGCTGATTAACAATGTTGTGGTAGTTTCAGATTGACAGCAAAGGGACTCAACTATATATATATATGTGGGTATATATATATATATGTTCTCCAAACTCCTCTCCCATCCAGGCTGCCACATAACATTGAGCAGAGTTCCTTGTGCTATACAGTAGGTCCTTGTTGGTTATCCATTTTAAATATAGCAGTGTGTACACATTTAGCCCAAACTCCCTATCTATCCTTTCCCCTGATCCTTTCCCCTGGCAACTGTAAGTTCTCGTTCACTAAGTCTGTGAGTTTGTTTTGTAAATAAGTTAATTTGTATAATTTATTTTTAGATTCTGCATGTAAGGGATGTCATAAATACTTCTCTGTCTGATTTACTTCACTCAATGTGACAATCTCTAGGTCCATTCATGTTGCTGCAAATGGCATAATCTTCTTCTTAAGATTTTTACATTTTAAAATAGGAATAGCTGGATAGAGCCTTGTAATCCTAAAGAAATTGACACTTTTTAAGATGGAGCAAAGAGTTCTGTATTTTCAGTCAGAAGTCCTGGATTCTAACTCTTGTCAATAACTGGTCAACATGACAAAAAATTGAAATCACAGTAAACTTTAGACCTTACATTAGTGGTCTGGAAACTTTCACAAAATGTACAATCAAAATTGGTAATTGGATTTTCCTCAATTTTCATAAATAATGGGTAGCATTTTCTCATTTTAAAATCGGTTGTTTTTCTAAAACCATTGGCAGCTCCTATAATGCAGATGCAAATGAAGGTGAACCCAGAACCTAAATATATGAACAAGATAGCTCCAATATTTAATGAATTTATGTTAGGTATCACAAAGCCTTCACTGAGAAAATGACATGTAAACTGAGATCTGAAGGCTGACTAGGAGATGGGCAGGTAGAGAAAGAGAGGACAACGTTGGAGGAAGCAGATGCAGCTTGCAGGAAAGGAGATAAGCAAGAGATTGTGGTTCTAGTGCAGCTGGCATGAGAAAAGAGAAGAGAAGGCAGGTTGAGACAGTCATCAAAACATGCAATGGAGGAGTAGAATCAGGCATGGTGGGTCTTGAAATATATGGGTTAAGTAAGGGATTAAATAGGGATTAAATTTGTCCAAAGGGCAAATTAAGAGATTTTCCATCTGGATAAACAAGATAAAAGTGTAGTTAGGCTGCTTGTTCTATGGCAGAGAACCAAAAATTTAATATAATGGTAACCTAAGAGGGACAGCTGTTCTTTATGGGTATTTCAGAAGAACATTCAGCCAGAGCTCAAGGTCTATTGGAAGTGGAAAGAAGTTAACCTCTTTGCCAAGCTTCTGGTTTGATTTGCTGGCTGAATAGTGGTGCTGTTTAGTAAATATTAACATTGACAAAGAGCAAGGGATATTAACTGAATTGTTTAGACGGACTTAAATATGATTTCATGCTAATAGCTAAGGTCCCAGAAGAAATTGCCTTTGGATGAAATAAAATCCTTCCCAAAAGGTTTTAATCCAATTTCTATTCTTTAATAATATTAAAATTGGATTTTGATTTTAATTATTTTGGATATTTAATTTTTAGGGATTATTTTAAGCATTAGCTCTTATTGTATAGAAATTTCAGGATTCTGTATGAGACTGCTTTACCTGTATACTGACTGCAGAGTATTTTCTGAAAATGGATGCTGGGTGTTCAACACAAAAAAGTCCAATTTTAAAAATTGTTATTATAGGCATTTTTCTTCTAAAGATAAAATGTAGACTTTTAAATTTTATTTTCAATTTACTTTTAAAAATGTTATTGGAGTACAGTTGATTTATAATGTTATGTTAGTTTCAGGTATACAGCAAAAAGAATCAGTTATACATACATCCAGTCTTTTTTAGACTGTTTTCTATTACAGAGTATTGAATAGAGGTCATTGTACTATACAGTAGGTCCTTATTAGTTATCTATTTTATATTTAGTTGTATGTGTATGTCAATCTTGATCTTCCAATTTATCTCTCCTCCATCTTACCCCTTAGTAACCCTAAGTTTGTTTTCTACATCTGTAATTCTGTTTCTTCTTATATATAATTATTTAATCAATTGTGGTCTTGTTTTACATTATTCTTTTTTATATTTAAGAGTTAAACTTGCCTTGAAGTCACGGGCATGTGGTCTGCTAAGTTGTTTTTCAATGGCTTTGAGTGTCTGGCATAGTTCAAACTCCTCTTGAATCCTTCTTTTCTGAAGTGACAAGAAAAAGAATAGATCTGGGTTAGGAACAGGGAACTTTAGAGAAACCTTAGAGCAAAAAGCAAGATGAAAAACACTGAGAACTATAGGAAGCTATGAAATTATTGATTTGTTGAAAAGAGAACATAGCAACTAGAGGAAAGAAGAAAAGTAAGATATTCTACTCCTAGTGGTAGTTTTTAACGTTATTAATGGGAAAATTTAGACTTCACTAAAGAAGAAAAGTAGCTGAAAGTGTTTAAATGAAATATTTGTTTCTGGAAATTCTTGGTCGTATTTCCATCATAGACCAAACCTCTCTAACTCTTACCATACATTTAATGATTTTTTAAAAAGCTAAATCTCTTTGGTAAAAAGGTATAACCACCTAAGACATCTAACCACAGGTTTCATATAAGTCATAGCAAAATCAGTTTGTGCCTTTAACAGGAAGATAAAATTCACACTAGTACAACAGATGGAATGAACAATATTTGCCAATGAAAAATGGAGGCAGCCATTTAAAATTGCTTCAAAAAAACTAGAAATCTTGATC
This sequence comes from Moschus berezovskii, assembly GCF_049115385.1. Lineage (NCBI taxonomy): Eukaryota > Metazoa > Chordata > Mammalia > Artiodactyla > Moschidae > Moschus > Moschus berezovskii. Next base: position 72,924,372 of record NC_142469.1, on the reverse strand, counting down.
ATTAAAACTTTTATTTGAAGTTATGTTTTGATGTATCGATTGATAGTTGTTTCTTTACTAATGGAAATTTTACAAGTTGGAAAGTTGCATTTTGCTTTAGGAGAAAAACTTAGTGCCTTTCAATTTTGGGGGAAAAAGTTTCCACTCAAATATATGATATATTAGTTCATTTATGAACAGAGGGCTGAAATCGTACAAGCAAAATGGTGTTATCAGAAAGGCAGTATCTGAATATTGTATAACAGGTGAAAGATGAAGTAAAAAATGCATCAACCTTTTAGTATTCTGAGACTTAGTCTTTCTCTCATTTATTTAAAAAAATTCCATTTTTATCAAAGTCAGAAATATCAAATGGTGGTAAAAAAAAAAAGTTATCAGCAAACCCATGTTCTTGATCATTCCCAAATTATCCCTACATTCTGCTACTCTGAAGTAACTCCTTTAAATATTTTGCTCCTGCTTTCTTGTATTGCCATTCACATTTCCAAATAATATATGATATTACTATTTTTGAAGTGATCAATTTTAGACATAAACTACTGACTTTCACTTGTCATGTGAAGATTTAATGGTCTTATATTCCTACTTTCTCTTCTCTTTCTCCTTTCCTCTGAGTTTATGATAAGTTATGGTTAAGTAGTTTCATTTCTGTGACAATTCATTGCTGAATCAGGTGGTAGATAGTGACCATAATTCCACTTCTGTATAACTTAATTTTTTGTAATCATGACCTTATTATTTCATTGCTTAATTTTCCTCAGTCCTCTCCTAAGACTTAAAGTATGTTCCAACATCTTTGTTAAAAAAAAACACAAAACTATTCTCTACAATTTCCCAGAGCCCAGACTGTCAGGAGATCTACATCTTCTTTTATTTTTAATCCTGAAATATTCCTCCTGGAACTCTCCAACCTCATGCTCCAATCTGTGTCTGTGGATCTCTAGAACTAATGCATAGGTGCTTGGCTTGGGTTGCGATGCTATAATTAAAAAATACTGTAAACTGGGTGTCTTATAAGCAACAGGAATTTGTTGCTTACAGTTCTGGAGGCTGAAAGTCTGAGACAAGGTTGCCACCACAGTCGAATTCTGATGAGGAAACTCTTGCAGGTTGCATACTGACAGTATCCTCACATAGTTCAGAGCAGAGAGGGAAAGGAAACTCTCTGGTGACATTTCTTTTATTTTCTTTTTGGCTGCACCATGTGGCATGTGGAACTTCCCCCACCAGGGATCGAATCCATGCCCCTTACAGTGGAAGCGCAGAGTCTTAACTGTTGGATCCCTGTGGAAGTCTCCCTCTAGTGACTTTTGCAGCTTCGGTTGCTTGGTCATGTCTCTTTGCATGGTATTTTCTAGGCAAGGATACTGGAGTGGGTTGCCATTTCCTCCTCTAGGGGATCTTCCCTACCCAGGGATCGAACCCATGTCTCCTGCATCTTCTGCATTGAAGGTGGGTTGTTTATCACTGCACCACCTAGGAAAACCCTCTGGTGACTTTCATAAGGGCTCTAATCTCATTTATGAGGGCTCCATGATTTTAGCTATCCTTATGACTTTATTTAATTCTAATCACCTCCCAAAGGTGCCACCTTCTGTATCCCTACATTGGGAGTCAGTTTCAACATATGAATACTGGGGGGCACAAACATTTAGTGCATAACAGTTTGATACTGGACCTTTGATTTAACACCATCCTAGTGGTTTACTAGCAATTTCTGAACTCAAATAACATTCTTTTCTGGTTTTCTTTAGTTTTGTGGAGCCCATACCCTACTCGTTTCCTAAGAAAGGTGCTGCTGCTGCTGCTGCTGCTAAGTCACTTCAGTCGTGTCCGACTCTGTGTGACCCCATAGACGGAAGCCCACCAGGCTCCCCCGTCCCTGGGATTCTCCAGGCAAGAACACTGGAGTGGGTTGCCATTTCCTTCTCCAATGTGTGAAAGTGAAAAGTGAAAGTGAAGTCGCTCAGTCGCGTCCGACCTTTAGCGACCCCACGGACTGCAGCCTACCAGGCTCCTCCATCCATGGGATTTTCTAGGCAAAGGTGCAGAGGATATTAATTAGTTGATTACAAGAACTGCTTGTTTGAAAAGATCTTTATTTTACACTCAAATAAGATGGATAGTTTGATTATTTCTAGAATTCCCAGTTGAAAACTACTCAGAATTTTGAAAGCTTTGCACCCTTATCATCTACCTTCCCATTTTGCCTTTGAGAGATTATCCATAGTATTCAGAAACTGCACAGTAATGGACTTTGTGGTAGGTCTGTTCTTTCATTGTGAGGGAAGTTTTCAAGTTGGAATTTCAGGTGCTTCATTTCTAGGATAAATTCTCTGGTAATTGCCATTCAACTATTTTTTCTCTTTTCATTCCGTAACTTCTAATCTCATGTTGAAGTTCCCATACCGATGTAGAACTATTTTCTTTATGATTTTGTCTTTGGTTTACCTTCAGGGAAAATTTCTTAACTACATTTCCAACTGTTTCAATGAATTTTTAATCTCAGCTATCATATTTTTAATTTCTAAGAGTTATTTCTTACATCATTTTTTAACTGTTACCATATTCTTGTTTTAAGGACGCAATATCTTATCTCACTGAGAATATACTATTTCTTAAAGTTTTCTGCATTTCCTTGCATTTTATCTGATTCTTCTAGTCTTTTTGTAGGTTTAGTCTGTCATTCTTGTTAAATGCTTTTCTCAAATGCTTAGTAATTATTTGCCATTTGTTCCTATTTGCATGTGAGACAAATTTTAATTTAATTAAAAGTGAGGTACTGTTTATATACAAGCTCTTTGCTTTGAATTTAAGGTTTCATTTTTTTGGCTTTTTCATTGGAGAATTCCCTAAATTCAGATCCTGTGAGTCTTTCCTTCAGGACTTGTTCAGTTTCATCTGAAAAGAATGTTCTTGATACCATGTGGGGGTTATGAAACTATTGTAACTGAGTGGGAAGTTGCTGAGGGTTTCACTGTTCCCTCATAGGTTTAGACTTCATTGTTGCTTTCAGTTCCACACTTCTTTGCTCACTTGTGCTCACTTTCCAGATTCTGGGACCCTGTAATGTTTGCTACAGTGAGAGAGGTTGGAGGGGTTGTCAGCCATCTTCCCCAAATTAGAACTGAAGATCTGGATTTAATCATGCTTCAAATCTTCACATAATCCCCTTGTTTTGTCCTCTACTTTCTCCACCTTCAGAGGGGCCTTATGCCATCAATTCCAGAGAAGGCACTGGCACCCCACTCCAGTACTCTTGCCTGGAAAATCCCGTGGGTGGAGGAGCCTGGTAGGCTACAGTCCATGGGGTCGTGAAGAGTCGGACATGACTGAGCGACTTCACTTTCACTTTTCACTTTCATGCATTGGAGAAGGAAATGGCAACCCACTCCAGTGTTCTTGCCTGGAGAATCTCAGGGATGGGGGAGCCTGGTGAGCTGCTGTCTATGGGGTTGTACAGAGTCAGACACGACTGAAGTCACTTAGCAGCAGCAGAAGCAGCAGCAGCACGCCATCAATTCAAAAGCCTTTTGAGTGTCATATGGGGCACAAAAGGTTGACTTTTCATTGGAGTCTACTCCTTAGGTATATCAATTCCGTTCAGTCGCTCAGTGTCTGACTCTTTGCAACCCCATGGACTGCAGCACGCCAGGCCTCCCTGTCCATCACCAACTCCCAGAGTCTACTCAAAATCATGTCCAACTCATGTTCAAAAGCATCAATTCTTCGGCGCTCAGCTTTCTTTATAGTCCAACTCTCACATCCATAATGATTACTGGCAAAAGCATAGGCTGACTCAGTTCAGTTCAGTTCAGTTCAGTCGCTCAGTCGTGTCCGACTCTCCGCGACCCCATGAATCACAGCACGCCAGGCCTCCCTATCCATCACCAACTCCCGGAGTACACTCAAACTCATGTCCACAGAGTCGGTGATGCCATCCAGCCATCTCATTCTCCGTCGTCCCCTTCTCCTCCCGCCCCCAACCTTTCCCAGCATCAGAGTCTTTTCCAGTGAGTCAACTCGTTGCATGAGGTGGCCAAAGTATTGGAGTTTCAGCTTTAGCATCAGTCCTTCCAATGAACATCCAGGATTGATCTCCTCTAGAATGGACTGGTTGGATCTCCTTGCAGTATAAGGGACTCTCAAGAGTCTTCTCCAGCACCACAGTTCAAAAGCATCGATTCTTCGGCGATCAGCCTTCTTCACAGTCCAACTCTCACATCCATACATGACCACGGGAAAAACCATTGCCTTGACTAGACGGACCTTGGTTGACAAAGTAATGTCTCTGCTTTTTAATATACTATCAAGGTTGGTCATAACTTTCCTTCCAAGGAGCAAGCGTCTTTTAATTTCATGGCTGCAATCAGCATCTGCAGTGATTTTGGAGCCCAAAAAAATAAAGTCTTGACACTGTTTCCACTGTTTTTCCATCTATTTCCCATGAAGTGATGGGACCAGATGCCATGATCTTTGTTTTCTGAATGTTGAGCTTCAAGCCAACCTTTTCACTCTCCTCTTTCACTTTCATCAAGAGGCTTTTGAGTTCCTCTTCACTTTCTGCCATAAAGGTAGTGTCATCTGCATATCTGAGGTTATTGATATTTCTCCCAGCAATCTTGATTCCAGCTTGTGCTTCTTCCAGCCCAGCGTTCCTCATGATGTACTCTGCATATAAGTTAAATAAGCAAGGTGACAATATACAACCTTGACGTACACCTTTTCCTATTTGGAACCAGTCTGTTGTTCCATGTCCAGTTCTAACAGTTGCTTCCTGACCTGCATACAGGTTTCTCAAGAGGCAGGTCAGGTGGTCTGGGATTCCCATCTCTTTCAGAATGTTCCACAGTTTATTGTGATCGACACAGACAGACCTTTGTTGACAAGGTAATGTCTCTGCTTTTTAATATGCTGTTCAGGTTGGTCATTACTTTCCTTCCAAGGAGTTCAGTTCAGTTCAGTTGCTCAGTCATGACCCACTCTTTGTGACCCCATGAACCGCAGCACGCCAGGCCTCCCTGTCCATCACCAGCTCCCAGAGTTCATCCAAACCCATGTCCATCGAGTCGATGATGCCATCCAACCATCTCATCCTCTGTCATCCCCTTCTCCTCCTGCCCTCAATCTTTCCCAGAATCAGGATCTTTTCAAATGAGTCAGCTCTTAGCATCAGGTGGCTAAAGTATTGGAGTTTCAGCTTTAACATCAGTCCTTTCAATGAACACCCAGGACTGATCTCCTTTATGATGGACTGGTTGGGTCTCCTTGCAGTCTAAGGGACTCTCAAGAGTCTACTCCAACACCATGGTTCAAAAGCAGCAATTCTTCGGTGCTCAGCTTTCTTTATAGTCCAATTCTCACGTCCATTCATGACTATTGGAAAAACCTTAGGTACACAGACTTTCCTTTTTCTGTTCTATGAAATCATTGACCATTATTCCATCTGAGTTCAATCTTTGTCTAGTTCAAGGATTACAGACATCTTTTAGATTCATTGAAACTTGTCTTTTCTCTTTCTTTTCCTCCTTTTTACCCTGTGATACATTGGAGGGAAGAAAGGGCTGAAAAGCAATATATTTTACCCATAAGCCTCACTACTTACTTAAATTCGTCCTTGCCCAGAGTTTTTCCTGGACGTAATATTACCTTGAAAGGACTGGTTGCTAATATTGCTAAGTGTGATGGGTAATTTATAAACTTAATATTTTTAACACAACATTCAGTTCAGTTCTGTTCAGTTGCTCGGTCGTGTCTGACTCTTTGCAACCCCATGAATCGCAGCACGCCAGGCCTCCCTGTTCATCACCAACCCCCGGAGTTCACTCAAATTCATGTCCACTGAGTCAGTGATGCCATCCAGCCATCGCATCCTCTGTCGTCCCCTTCTCCTCCTGCCATCAATCTTCCCCAGCATCAGGGTCTTTTCAAATGAGTCAGCTCTCTGTATCAGGTGGCCAAAGTATTAAAGTTTCACCTTCAACATCAATCCCTCCAATGAACACCCAGGACTGATCTCCTTTAGGATGGATTGGTTGCAGTCCAAGGGACTCTTAAGCGTCTTCTCCAACATCACAGTTCAAAAGCATCTCTCTACTTTTTAATATGCTGTCTAGGTTGGTCATAACTTTCCTGTCAAGGAGGAAGTGTCTTTTAATTTTTAGTAATTTTTGAAACTTTCTTTGTCAATTTCTTATGTATTTATCTTTTTGATGCTGGAGATTGTTATTTCATTGCTATGTCATGTCCAACTCTTTTCGACCCCATGGACTGTAGCTCACTAGGCTCCTCTGTCCATGAGATTTCCCAGGCAAGAATACTGGAGTGGGTTGCCATTTCCTCCTTCAGTGGATCTTCCCAACCCAGGGATCGAACCCACATCTCCTGCATCTCCTGCATTGGCAGGCAGATTCTTTACCACTGAGCTACCAGGAAAGCCCCCAAAAAGTAAATGTTTATTATTCAATAAATTAAATACTTGAATGAATGAAGCATCTAAAATAATTGTTTCCGTCTATGTATATTGTACAGTACAAAGATCCTGTTTAGGTAGAAGAGGATTTTCTCACCTATCATATCCAGATTTGATTTGTTGCAATGATGTATTTATGAATTTAATAGCTAAGGAGAATGAATATTCACTTTATGGTACCAAATTTAGTGTCAGATATATATCAGTTATATAACTACAAATAATACTGACTTTGGTGCCAAGAAGTGAATATTCATTCTCCTTTTATAGTCATATAACAGGCTTCCCACGTGGCTCAGCAGTAAAGAATCTGCCTGCAATACAGGAGCTGCAAGAAGCATGGGTTCAATCCCTGAGTAAGGAAGATCCCCTGGAGGAGGGCATGGCAACCCACTCCAGTATTCTTGCCTGGGAAATCCCATGGATAGAGTAATCTGATGGGCTACAGTCCATAGGGTCGCAAAGAGTTGGACATGACTGAAGCTATTTAGTATGCACACATAGTCATATAACAAGTTCAGTTTTTATTAGTGACGTTTTTCCTGATGTGTCCATGAAAATATTGTGACATAACATGATCTCTAAAACCCATGAATACTCTAGCAAGCTTCCATTTCATTTTCTTCCTTTAGGCAGAAATCTTACTACTAATATAAGCATCAAACAACAAGCAAAGTACAGTTTTTACTGCATGTGTGTGTGTGTGTGTGTGTGTGTGTATACATACATGTTTATTTATTCCTAAACTACCAATAAATAACATTTTATCAGTTAGGGTTCTCCAGAGAAACGGTATACCATTTTATATAAATCAATATTGTATATTATATATAATTATATTGTATATGCATCAGTTCAATTCAGTTCAGTCACTCAGTTGTGTCCGACTCTTTGTGACCCCATGAATCACAGCACGCCAGGCTTCCCTGTCCAATCCCAGCTCCTGGAGTTCACTCAAACTCATGTCCATCAAGTCGGTGATGCCATCCAGTCATCTCATTCTCTGTCATCCCCTTCTCCTCCATTATATGTTATTTAAATATTTAATTAATTATAAGGTCTTGGCTAATGTAATTACGGGGCGGAGGGCAATGGCTAATAAGTTCTATGTCAATCAGACAGGCTGGCAAGCTTTAAACAGGAGTCTATGCTATATTCTTGAAGCAGAGTTTCTTCTATGGGAAACCTTTGTTTTTGCTTTTTAGACCTTCAGCTGATTGGATCAGGCTCATCCACATATTGAGATCAACATCCTGTACTTAATGTCAAGTGATTTGGATGATAACCACATCTACAAAATACCTTCATGACAACAGCTAGATCAGTGTTTGATTAAATAACTGGCAACAACAGGCCAGGCAAGTTGACATATCAAATGAAGAAAATATGTTAATTGTATCATTAAATATAAGAAAATGGCTCTTCATTTTTTTAGCTTTTATGAACTAAATGAAAATGTAAAAGACAGAGTAGTGTTACAGATAAAGCCATATCAAATGCAAGATTTCTCAAGGGCAGTCATGATTTTTTTCCTGCTACAAATGTTGGAGAGTTATCCAAAAGGAACTATATCTGTTTGTAAATATAAGCAGAAGTAGAACCAGAGGAGGACACCCAACAAAATGGAAATTCATTGTATAGCTTCTCTTAAGTTGAAATGAAACTGAATAAATGGGAAAATGTAACCAATTCACTGAATAAATGAGAGTTGGAGACAAAATTTATGAAAGGACTTTAAAGAAATATAAGTATAGTCTTAAAGTAATTAACAACAACAACAAAAATCAAACTTAAAAAGTGAAAATTTCCCAAAAATACATGAACTATTTAACCATAATAATATAGGAGAAACTAAAAATTGAGAAAAACTGCAGGCTAAAATTTACAAAATTTGTTAAGATAAAAATATGTCAAAACAACCATCTTGCCTTCCAGACTTGAATAAGATTGTATCAGTAGATTTCTAACTGTGTACTGCTAATTCAGGTCTAATTGCAAAGGATGGGCCCTTGAATACTGAGTTGAGACCAAGAGTATTCTAGAGTATTAGCTGTCCAAGGATTCACGTATTGCTTAATATTAATCAAGCGTAAATATATACCTTTATTTTCTCTTTAAAGATAATTTTTAGTGGGGTACCCCAAATTCATACTTAAGTAAAAGAGTTGTTGCAGTGGGAAATGCAGAAAAGCATCACACTGTGATTAACATTAGCCCTAACTGTAAAAGGGACTTTCCTTGAAAAGAATAGGCAGAAAGACAGAATTTAATGAAATGACTCAGAAGCAGAGGGAGGAAACCAATGCTACATTTTTTAGAGAAAATGGAATGGAAATTTTTTTCTTAATAGCTCCCTTTGGAAAACCAGAAATGTACCCAAGAATTCTTGTTTACCCAGGAAGAAAATTTGGAAAGTGTTAATTAAGGTTTTGTGAATATATATTGTTTTTACTTCAGATTAATTTGAAACTGGAAAATTTGTAATAAATACTTTCAGGAATGCCTCTCATGCTCTGGGTTGGTGCCTTCTTATCTCTTTATCAGTTTTTTATGAAGATAACTTTTTTGGGAAATTTTTTAGTTTAACTCCCTCACTGTAACCATTTTCATTTTTGGTGGTATCAGAGAGTATTACATTTTTCCAGTTATAAGTTAAAAGTGCTTGTTTAAGGATGTGTAATACATACACACACACACACACACACACACTGGAACTATATATACCAAATGTAAGCAGTGGTAGTCTAAAGCTAATAAAGATTATAATGTGATATCTCCCCTCTTATTTTTAAAAAAATATTTTGCAACAGCATATAACTGTCTATTTTGTAAGAAAAGCAGCAGAAATGTTTCTTTATCTTTCTCTTGGACACATACTTAGATATGATAAAATTTATCATGAAAGTATTTCAGTTTGAAAACTTAAGTATGTCATATCCAAATTCTAGGAAACTTTTAAAAATATATGTTTTTATTTTAACTTTTGGCTATGGAACTTTTAAAATCCTAAAAGATGATGCTGTTAAAATGTTGCACTCAATATGTCAGCAAATGTGGAAAACTCAGCAAGAGGCACAGGATTGAAAAAGATCAGTTTTTATTCCAATCCCAAAGAAGGACAATGCCAAAAGTATGTTCAAGCTACCATACAATTGCACTCATTTTACATGCTATAATGCATTGTATTTTGCTCAAAATCCTTCGAGTTAGGCTTCAGCAATACACGAACTGAGAATTTCCAGATGTACAAGCTGGATTTAGAAAAGGCAGAGGGACCAGAGATCAAATTGCCAACATCTGTTGGATCATAGAAAAAGCAAGGGAATTACAGAATAACATCTACTTCTGGTTTATTGATTATGCCAAAGCCTTTGAGTGTGTAGATCACAACAAACTGTGGAAAATTCTTCAAGAGATGGAATACCAGACCACCTTATCTGCCTCCTGTGAAATCTGTATGCAGGTTAAGAAGCAACAGTTAGAACCGGGCATGGAGCAACAGACTGTTTCTAAATTGGAGTATGTCAAGGCTGTATATTGTCACCCTGCTTATTTAACTTATAAGCAGAGTACATCATGAGAAATGCTGAGCTGGATGAAGCACAGGCTGGAATCAAGATTGCCAGGAGAAATACTAATAACCTCAAATACACAGAACATGGCACAAATGGCAGAAAGTGAAGAGGATCTAAAGAGCCTCTTGATGAAAGTGAAAGAGGAGAGTGAAAAAGCTGGCTTAAACTCAACATTCAAAAAACAAAGATTATGGCATCTGATCCCATCACTTCATGATGAGGTGCTTGGATGGCATCATTGACACAATGGACATGAATCTGAGCAAACTCCAGGAAATAGTAAAGGACAGAGAAGCTTGTGCTACAGTCCATGGGGTCACAAAGAGTTGGACATGACTTAGTGACTGAAAAACAGTGGAGAATTTAAAACAGGCAAGAGTAAAGAGAATATTATAAACAATAACAAGGATTTTATTTTAATGTATTATCTAACAAAATGGTAAAATACATAAAATTTGAAGTTGATGCAACAGCAATTAGATGGAGTGAGTTGTCAGTACAGTGATTATCTGTGGGCTTCATAGTACTTAGTAGAGATAGACAAATGATCGATTTCAACTTGTCTTCCAAACGTACTGTCAAATTAATATTCCAGAATTCTATTTAATTTGGTCATTCAGTTCAGTTCAGTTGCTCAGTCATGTCCGACTCTTTGCAACCCCATGAATCACAGCACACCAGACCTCCCTGTCCATCACCAACTCCCGGAGTTCACTCAAACTCATGTCCATCGAGTCGATGCCATCCAGCCATCTCATTCTCTGTTGTCCCGCCCCCAACCCCTCCTAGAATCAGAGTCTTTTCCAGTGAGTCAACTTGTTGCATGAGGTGGCCAAAGTATTGCAGTTTCAGCTTCAGCATCAGTCCTTCCAATGAACACCCAGGACTGATCTCCTTTAGAATGGACTGGTTGGATCTCCTTGCAGTCCAAGGGACTCTCAAGAGTCTTCTCCAGCACCATAGTTCAAAAGCATCAATTCTTCAGCGATCAGCTTTCTTTACAGTCCAACTCTCACATCCATACATGACCACGGGAAAACCATAGCCTTGACTAGATGGACCTTTGTTGGCAAAGTAATGTTTCTGCTTTTTAATATGCTATCTGGGTTGGTCATAACTTTCCTTCCAAGGAGCAAGCGTCTTTTAATTTCATGGCTGCAGTCAGTATCTGCAGTGATTTTGGAGCCCAAAAAAATAAAGTCTGACACTGTTTCCACTGTTTCCCCATCTATTTGCCATGAAGTGATGGGACCAGATGCCATGATCTTTGTTTTCTGAATGTTGAGCTTCAAGCCAACCTTTTCACTCTCCTCTTTCACTTTCATCAAGAGGCTTCTGAGTTCCACTTCACTTTCTGCCATAAGGGTGATGTTATCTGCATATCTGAGGTTATTGATATTTCTCTCGGCAATCTTGATTCCAGCTTGTGCTTCTTCCAGCCCAGCATTCCTCATGATGTACTCTGCATATAAGTTAAATAAGCAAGGTGACAATATACAACCTTGACGTACTCCTTTTCCTATTTGGAACCTGTCTGTTGTTCCATGTCCAGTTCTAACTGTTGCTTCCCAACCTGCACTAATCTCAAATATTCCAGGGACATATCCATTTTCAGACATAGTCTTATTTTCAACAGGTCTCTTCTCCAAACTCCGTGCTCTCATTTAAAATCCTGAGACTGGACTACATGTTGATCACTGACCATATCCTTTTAGTCTGCTTTCTTATTTATAATTGTGGTTTTCTTAGGGTGTTCCTTCTCCTATTCTATCTTGGCTTGTAATTTCTCCCCATCCTTAAAGACTGATGTTGTGGCCACATCTTTCCTAATATCTATCTTTCAGTTCAGTTCAGTCGCTCAGTCGTGTCCGACTCTTTGCGACCCCATGAATCACAGCACGCCAGGCCTCCCTGTCCATCACCAACTCCCGGAGTTCACTTAGACTCATGTCCATCGAGTCGGTGATGCCATCCAGCCATTTCATTCTCTTTGTCCCTGTCTCCTCCAACCCCCAATCCCTCCTAGCATCGGACTCTTTTCCAGTGAGTCAACTCTGGCCCCATCCAAAAAAACTAGGTGTGTTTTTCTGCCTACTCTAGTTTTAATTGAGCCTCTTACATATTCCATTTTCTTTCTTCCCCAGCATATCAGCTTTACTTCAAAAATATTTTTAGTCATTAGAGTTTGAAATGTGCATGTGTAATCTAAGTCTACTTTCAACTAACACTATACCATTTCATGACAAGTGCAGGTATTGTATAACAAAGTATGCCCACTTACTCTTTCTTGTCCCTTTATACAGTGCTGTCATTTATTTCATTATCGATGTGCTGTAATCATCCAATATGCTGTTTCAGTTTTTATTTTGAACAAACTGTTATTTGTTCTATCAATCAAATGTAAGAAAAATAAAACATTTTATTTTGCTTTCATTTATTTCTTCTCTAATGCTCTTCTTTCTTCATGTAGATCTTAGTTTCTGACATGTAATTTTCTTTTCTCTGAAGAACTTCTTTTATATTCCTTGCAAGTCAAGTCTACTGTTGACATAGTTTATCATTTTTGTTTGTCTGAGAAAGTCTTTATCTCTCCTTCACTTTTGTAGGGAAGGTAAAATTTCACCTTTACCCTCTTAAAGTTTTTTTGGCTGTACCTGAGAATTAAACTGATCTTAGATTAACAGGAGAAAAACATACAAATTTGCGTAAGTTTGACGTGGGAGCCCTAAGAAAATGAAGACCCAAAGAAATGGTGAAACCTGCAGCTTTTAAATTGGGTTGAACAACTGAGAATTTTGTGGAAAAGTAAACTGTGAGGAGAGCCTAAAGGAAGATAAAAATTATCTTGACAAGGCCTGTTTGTCCAGAATTGGCTTTGACTCCCTGTTAAAATTTTTTCTTTCTTCTGGTATGGAGGACATCTTTAGCATAGAGTTTTTATCTCCTGTTTTCAGGAAGAAAGGGGAGATTAGCATGTTCTTGAATCTGCTACTTTTGAAGTACATTTAGCTCAAAATAATCCTCAAACCAAAGAGATATTTTGAGATGGCATCTTCTTCCACCCTTGACTTTTGAAGGGTAATTTTCCCACATACAAAATTCTAGGTTGGTATTTTTTTCCTCTTTCAATACTTTAATATTCTGTTTACTATCTTTCTGCTTTCATGGTTTCTGAAGAGAAGTCCAGTGTAGTTCTTAGCTTCTTTCATCCAAAGGTAAAATGGTTTGTTTTGTTTTTCCTTCTGGCTTCTTTAAGTTTTCTCTTTTCTTTGATTTTCTGTAGTTTGATTATGATATGTTTAGGTGTCAATTTTTTGTATTTACTAACTTCATTAATTTTGGAAAATTCTCAGCCATTACAGCGTCATGATTGCATCTTTTCTTTTCTCTCCCTTTTTCCTTCTGCTGCTGCTGCTAAGTCACTTCAGTCGTGTCCGACTCTGTGTGACCCCATAAACGGAGGCCCACCAGGCTCCCCCGTCCCTGAGATTCTCCAGGCAAGAACACTGGAGTGGGTTGCCATTTCCTTCTCCAATGTGTGAAAGTGAAAAGTGAAAGTGAAGTAGCTCAGTCGTGTCCGACCCTTAGCGACCCCAAGGACTGCAGTCTACCAGGCTCCTCCGTCCATGGGATTTTCTAGGCAAGAGTACTGGAGTGGCTTGCCATTGCCTTCTAGCATTGCTCTAATGTGTGTATTACACCTTTGGAATTGTCCTTATGGTCTTCGAAATTCTCAGTTTTTTTTTTTTTTTTCATTCTTTTTCTTTCCAGTTTGGGAAGTTTCTACTGACAAATCTTCAGACTCACTGATTCTTTCCTTAGCCATATATAGTTTATTAATAAACACATCAAAGTTATTCTTTAATTCTTTTCCTGTGTTTTTAATTTCTAGCATTTCTTTGTGGTTATTTCCAAGAGTGTCCATCTCTTTGCTTACATTAGCTGTCTTTTCTTGCATTTTCTTCCATTAGAGCCCTAAGTATATTAATCATATTTAAATTGCCAATCTGATAATTCCAAAATCTCTTCCATTTCTGAGTCTAGTATTGATGCTTGCTTTATATCTGCAGACTGTTGTTTGCCTTTTAACATACTTTGGAATATTCTGTTGAAAGCTAAGCATGATGTATTATAGGATAAAATAAATTGAGGTAATAGGTCTTTAGTGTGAATTTTTAAAATAGGAATTGGGCTGTGCTCATTGGTTACTGTACCTGTAGGTGCCAGAACCTAACATTCTATGTAGTGTTCTAGTTTATTATTTCCCCTGTTGTCTTTCCCTAGAGACCCCTACTTAAATAGGGTCATAAATGCCATTCTTTCCATTGCAATCTTCTGCTATCATATATAAGTCTCCTTGATGTGGTTGGTGAAGTGCAGGGGAGCAGAAGCCTTCTACAATCCTGTAATTAAGTCTCAGTCTTTTACTGATCTTGCTTCTCAGCTTTTTTCCTCACATCTCTTTAGTGAGATAAAATGATCATCGGGGACTGGAGTTTGGTAATTCCCTTCCCACATCAGTTAGACTCTGTAAAACCCAAGTTGGCTAGGCTGCAGCAAAACAGATTTTCTTAGCTCAGGCCTTTTTTTAAGAGAAGTGAATGATCTGGATATATTTTAAAATGGTTACTTTTCTCCTCATCTTGCCTAAAGCATGAGGGGATTTTTCTTAGAAGAATGAGCAACAGATAGATTAGGTTTGGGTTGGGAAGATCAGAATTTCAGTTTAAACGTGTTAATTTTGAGACATCTTTTAGACATCCAAGTGGAGATCTTAAGTAGATATTTGGAGTGCAGGAGAATTATTTGGCTAGAGATACACATTGGAGCTTTTGAACTGTGGTGTTGGATAAGACTCTTGAGAGTCCCTTGTACTGCAAGGAGATCCAACCAGTCCATTCTAAGGGAGATCGATCCTGGGTGTTCATTGGAAGGACTGATGCTGAAGCTGAAACTGCAATACTTTGGCCACCTCATGCGAAGAGTTGACTCACTGGAAAAGACTCTGATGCTAGGAAAGGTTGGGGGCGGGAGGAGAAGGGGACGACAGAGAATGAGATGGCTGGATGGCATCACCGGCTCTGTGGACATGAGTTTGAGTGAACTCCGGGAGTTGGTGATGGACAGGGAGGCCTGGCGTGCTGTGATTCATGGGGTCGCGGAGAGTCGGACACGACTGAGCGACTGAACTGAACTGAACACATTGGAGAATCATCAGCACACAGATGAGTCTTAAAGACAGACGTGAGACTGGGTAAGATCATGTGGGTGTGACTGTGGACAAAGAAAGGAGGAGAACCAAGAAACATTAAAAGGTATGTGTGTGGGGTGGGCGGAGTGGGTGGTGTGTAGAGGAGAAGGAACCAGCAAAAAGTTGAGAAGGATTATAAGAAGGAAATAAGTGAGAAAATTTTATAGCGAAGAGTCAAATCTACTCTGTCAAATGCTGCTGATATTTCAAGTAGGATCAGATAAGCTAGTATATCTTCAGTGGATTTGGTACAGAAGCATTGAATATAGGTCAGGAATTGGGTACATAAAAATTGAACAGAAGTTAGGTAACCTGGCCCATAGCCTTTCTCTGGCAATAAAATCATCCTAAAGTATTAAGACAGTTCTTTCCCCACCGTACTCATTGTGCCCAAATGCAGATTGTGATCTAGCTTGTGTTATGATCTTTATGTTCAATTTAGAATCCTCAGAAACTCCTTAATGGCATCTATCCTACCAGTGTCAAGCTGTGCCCTCAACTTGAGAAATGATGTGAGTCTATGCATCCATCTAGTCCTAGCTCTATAATTCTTAAACACTGTTCATTTCAATTGAAATAGTGTGATTTTAAAGCTTCTAAAATTACCTTGGGTTTCAGGGAAACCTATGGGAACAATTTCAAAAGTTTGAGTTTACCAAATTTTATAAAATTAACTGATAAAGTTTTTTTTTTAAAAAAAGCATTTCCCCTCTTTTCTTTTTTAATGGAAAATCTTTGCAGTTTTTACTGACTTTCAACTGATAGATAACCATTGATTTTTTTTTCTTTTTTATGTTGAAGAAAATAAAATAATACAATGTCATCCTGTGTGTTTTTAGGAACTCTCTTATGCAGCATGTACAAGTAACATGACACAAATTAGAGCTTTCAGATTATGTATCAACAGTAATACAAAGCATATTAATATAGGTAATGTTTTATAGGAGAAAAATTCTGTCTTCCAAATATTCCAAATTATTCATCTACAAAAGCATACAGGGAAGAAAGAATATTAACAGAAGGGTAGCTAGATTTACTGGAAAACAATGGTAGATCATAGAAAGGCTACAAAACATTAAGTGCTAGGAAATTTTCAAGAAAATTCAAACCATTATAAAATCCTTTAATATTAATGTTAAACTTTATTTTTTGATGCAAGACCATCTGCAAGGATACTGTGTGGGACAGCATATGGAGAGCAGATGATTTCAGGACAATATTTTAAGTGTCTTTGTAGTCTCAAAGAAAGACTTCTGAGACAGTGGGCTCTTGGAAAAAATAAAGAGATTCATTATTTCTGGTGACACATTGGCAGAGAATACACTGGTAAGCATTCTGCCAGCAAACCTAGGGTTCCTGAGTGGTCTTTTGACTATAACATTTTGTACTACTTCTTTTCTATCTAGGTGTTAAGGTAGCACCAGCAAAGATAGGAATAATTTTCATGTTGGAAAAAGACTGCATTTTGGTATCCATTTCCACATATTAATTAATCTTGATTACTTTATATCCCATGATTTTGCAAAACAGTTATACCCCATAGGATAGAATTTTGTATATAGAATGTATGTTTTGAGGCTTATGCAGGAAGAATCTTACTTAAAATACCCAAACTTTCCTCTAAGATTATTTTACATACACTATCTGGACTGCAAAAACATGACCTAATATGATATAATAAGTTTTCTGGAAAAACACACATATGTTTAAACACATGTACATACACTCATGTATGTTATGTATGATAAAACTACAAAAAAACCCAATGGAATAGTTAACACCAAAATCAGAAGAATGACTACTCTTAGGTTAAAGTAAGGATATGATTTTGGTGACGTTTGTAGGGCTCCAAGATATTAGTTAATGTCCATTTCTAAAATTAGGCAGATTTATAGATATTGGTTTTATTTACTGTCTATTTCATTTTTAAATATAAAAAAGGGAAGTCATGCATAAACAATGTTATATCATAAGCATCTGAGATTTTTCTAATAAATTTATTTGTGTTACCTGGACTGAGTTTTTTTTAACTTTCTTTGAAGTGAAGTCACTCACTTGTGTCTGACTCTTTTTGACCCCATGGATTGAAGTCTGCCAGGCTCCTCTGCCCATGGGATTTTCCAGGCAAGAGTACTGGAGTGGGTTGTCATTTCCCTAGAATATTTATTTAATTAGAGTTGTTGCTTTACAAGATTGTGTTAATTTCTGCTGTACAGCAAAGTGAATCAGCCACATGTACACATATTTCCCCTCTTCCTTGGATTTCCTGGAGTGATTTTAATACTGCTCCAGAGCAACATTTTGATGCAAAAAATGTCTTTTCTTTTTCAGTCCGAAAGGATATTGTCCGTATCCTCCCCAGTTTAGATGTTGAAGTCAAAGACATTACCGACAGCTATGATGCCAACTGGTTTCTTCAGGTGTTATCTACACAAGATCTTTATGAAATGACCAATAAAGAGTTCCCCATAGTGGCTGAAGTCATAGAAGTGTCCCAAGGAAGCCAGCTACCCATAAGCATTTTACAGCCTGGGAAAACCATTGTGATCCACAAAAAGTGCCAGGCATCAAAGATCTTGGCTTCAGAAATTAGAAGCAATTCCCCTAAAAGACACTTCTTGATCCCCACTAGCTATAAAGGCAAATTCAAGCGGCAACCTCGAAAGTTCCCAACCGCCTATGACCTTGAGATAGCAAAGAGTGAAAAGGAGCCTCTGCACGTGGTGGCCACCAAATCCTTTCATTCACCCTTTGAGGAGCTGTCATCTGTCTCTGTCGGGGATGAGTTTCTAGTGCATCACTCACAGACAACTGAAGTCTTCTGTGAAGGAATTAAAAAAGTGATGGATGTTCTGTCTTGTGAAAAAATCCTCAGAAATTCCCATGAGGCAGCACTGCTCCCTTTGTACATGGACGGAGGTTTTGTAGAGGTGATTCATGATAAGAAACTGTACCAGATTTCTGAGCTTTGTGCACAGTTCCGCCTGCCCTTCAATGTGAAGGTGTCTGTGAGAGATCTTTTTATTGAAAAAGACATTTTGACTACTACACCAGGACTACAGTTGGAGGAATCTATCACTAACTCTTATCTACTCATAAGTGACTTTGCCAATCCCAAGGAGTGCTGGGAAATTTCTGTTGGCCGTGTGAATATGACTGTTCAGTTAATTAATAATTTTTCTGGGGATCCAGGATCATTTCTAGTCAGTACTCTGGTCGAAGAGATCACTGAAGAACAGTATTACCTGATACGGAGATATGAAAGCTCTTTCTTGCACCCCCCACCTCGCCCTCCGAAACACCCCTCAGTGGAGAAACTAGAGTTAACTCCGCTAAACTTAGCAAAAAAGACAGTGGATCTGCCCAAGTCTCCCAAGGTAAGGCTATGATTTTGCAGTTTTTCCTCTTGAGCATTTTCCTGGAGGCAGTTTATTTCAAGTCTTTTCTGAATCTGGTTTTTGCTTACTTCTCTTCCTTTCATGCCATATTTGAAATGAGCCTTTCTGATGCACAGTAGATGATTGAACATCAACAGAACATAAGCTGTTACAGCATTTTGTATTTTGATGCTTCACCAGTAGATGTGACAAGAAGTTTAAGAATTAGAAATAGCAGGGATGGCACTTGATTGTGATGACCCAAATTTCTGTTTCAGTGGGTTTTGTTAATTAAGAATGGTTTATAAGGTGCCTCAGAAGCAAATCTCTTTTATTTTGGAAGAGCTGTTCATTTTTTTTCAGGTGGAGTTGTTTTAATACTACATGCAGGAAATGAGCACACAATAAACCCCCTTCTTCTGGGGGTTGGGTACCAGTAGCAGGCGTCTATGACACATGTCTTCATTTTGATTTATGTGCAGAAAGATGCAAAAGTATCTTGGCAGAACTGTGTGAGAATGTGGGCATCTGCTCACATTCTGCCTGTCTGAGAATTGTCATCTTTAACAGTTCTTTTGAAAAACAAAATCAATAAAATTGCAGACAGTATGAGATCATTATAGAATCAACAACTCCATAACCACTCTAAAGATTTTGGGAGGGGAGGGATTTCAGCTTCATTTTCTCTGAAAGTTTTTGCCTCTTGGAAACCACCTGCTGAGTGTCTGGAAATCACTTACCCCTACACCAGGGAGCTCAGGTCCTTCATCTGGCCGGCAGTAGTTCTCTGGTATGTGGAGAGAGTGCATTCTGGCCTGGCAGATGTTGAGCTGGCAGCTTGGGGAAACAAAGCAATTAGTAAAACAAAGAGAGATGCTATGTTTACTCTCTATACTCAGGAATGATAGCAGCCCCAGGCTTCAAGGATATGGGTATGGAAATACTTTTACTTCTACATTTCAAAGATTGCATTCTGATTGTTTGCTGGGGAAATCCAATAAAGATCTTCAAACTCATCTTCAGGAAAAGATAAAACCAGCAGAAATTTCCTTTCCAGAAAAATCAATTTTGAAGGTGTCATTTTGAAATTTAACTGTTTCCAAATAATGTTGATTAACAGGCTGCTAAACATGGAGGGTGTCTGGCTTCTCCTGTTTAATATATTTTTATTACTGAATCAAATGATGTGAGAGATGGAATGCTGTTCTCATTTTTAGTGGGAAGTAGAAGAAAGTCCCATCTGCCTACCACCACCCTCTCACCCTCTATGCCTATGTCTATGCCTAAGCCTTCAGAACTGTTGGATACACTACATTGGAAAGCAAAAGAGAGTTGGCACATGTATGTAGAATTAAGGAGTTTGAGATGAGATTATCCTGGATCATTCAGGTGCTGGTGCTAGTGCTAGTCGCTCAGTCGTGCCCGACACTTTGCGACTCCCTGGACTGCAGCCTAGCAGGCTCCTCTGTCCATGAGATTTTCCAGGCAACGATACTGGAGTGGGTTGCCATTTCCTTCTGCAGGGGATCTTCCCAACCCAGGGATCAAACCCGGGTCTCCTGCACTACAGGCAGATTCTTCATTCAGGAGGGTCCAAGTTAATCACAAGAGTCCTTAAAATATCTTTCTCACTTGAGGTCAGTGTCAGAGAGAGATGTGACTACAGAAGAACTTTAGAAAGGTGGAGCATTTCTGCCTTGGTAGATGGAGGCAGGAATCATCAAGGCAAGGAATGTGGATGGTCTCTAAAAGCTAGAAAGACAAGAAAGCTTTCTTCCCTAGAGCCTCCAAAAAGTTTCTTAAATGGTTAATGTAAATAGGGGTTTCCCTGAGTTCTGTGAGCCACTCTAGCAAATTAATGGAACCCAAGGATGGGATTCTGGGGACCTCTGATTTGTAACCGTCAGACAGAAGCTGTCAATAACCTGGGGACCTACTACTTGCAACTGGCATCTGAAGTGGGCAGCAGTCCTGTGGGACTGAGCCCCTAAACTGTGTTATTTTGCTGGCAAAGTGGTTTTTCCCTTCCTTTTTCCTTTTAATGAAAGTATGAGCTCATGTACCTTTGGAGAACCTAAGGGTACATTAGGACTCAGGGGTGATTAGAGACAGGATGTAGAACACAGCCCTAGTGGGCCTTCATTTTCATCAAACATTGGACATGACTTGTGACAGTTCCTGCATCTCATAGTTTCATCACTAGAGAAGAATGTAATTTCTTTGTTTGGTTCCAGTTTTTAAAAGAAGAAGGAGTTTGGATCATAGGCCCATCTCCTGTTTCAATCAACTCATTGGTTGTCCCAACTACAACCAGGACTGGTGGGGAAGGGAATGACAACTAGTTGTCTCAAATAATAGAAATATGGGAACAGTATGTTAAGGTCTAGAGATATAAAAGAGTAGGTGCCTATTACAAGTAGGAGGGAAAAGACCAAAAATCCCTAAACTACTAAGAAAGCATTTGTGGAAAAAACAAATTTGAAAAAATTTAAATTCCCTTTGAAAGAATGTCAAATGAAAATGATCTATGTGCTTTATTAGGAAAGAAACACAAAGCAATAATGTTGTGTCTAGATTACTGCTTAGAAAACGTTCCAGTCCTCCTCCTATGTTTCTTAAAGGATATGATACAAGATACTGATGAACAGTCAGATAAAGGTCTGAAAGGGTCAGGAATTTCTGGGGTGTACAGTACTATCCTTCTGGTGTGTGGATGTGTCTGCTAAATGAGAGTTCTCTGAACTTTGTACTTTGCGGAATTTTATGGACTTTTCCTCTTGTAAGCATGAACAATTACTAACTCCTCTTCCAGTCCCTCTCCTCTAGAGAATGGGGGTTAGGCCTGAAAATTCAAAGCTTCTAATTATGGCTTGGTGTTTTTGGTGACCAGCCCCCATCCAAGAGCCATCTGAGAATCTACCCAGAGTTGCCTTATTAGAACAAAAGGCACCCCTATTGATAGTTTATGGTGAAGGATGTGAAATTAGTGATCTCCAAAGAAGATTTAGCTTTGGGGTCAGGGACCAGGCTTGATCATTCAGGCTCTTGTGTGGCAGAAGTTTATTACAGTGAAAAAGGACAGAGAATGCTTCTGACATAGACATCAGAAGGGGAACAGAAAGTGCCCCCTTTGCTAGTCTTATCAAGGCCTTACATACTTTTAGACCCATTCCCACAAGATACATCTTAAACTGACAAGATTAGAACTAACAATAGAAAGGTCTTACCAGACTCACTCCTACAAGATAAGATTAGTCAGAAGGTTCTTGTTAAGGAGGAGAAACAATATACATTGTTATTATATAATCGTTAGAAGTGAAGTGAAAGTCGCTCAGTCATGTCCACTTCTTTGCAACTTCATGGAATTCTCCAGGCCAGAATACTACAGTGTGTAGCCATTCCCTTTTCCAGGGGATCTTCCCAACCCAGGGATCAACCCAGGTCTCCTGCATTTCAGGCAGATTTTTAACCAGCTGAGCCACAAGGTAAGCTCATTAGTACAGAGCTTAAGGAAAAACATACCCTTGAGCAAGATGAGTTTTGTTGTGTCATTGTTAGCTCTGGGCTTAAAGAAAATAATGTCTTATGTGACTAAGACAAACCAATGTTGAAAAAAAAATGTTTGTCCTTTTCTCCTCCTTGAGAGCTGTGTACACTTTCTTCCTCCTTGAGGGCTCTGGACTCTTTTATCCACCTACCTGAGTTAACTCACTATCACACAGAAAATTCCAGGGAATTTAGAGACCCTGTGTCAGGAGCTAGGATCAAAGACCAAACATTAGAAAAAAAGATGTTCCTAGTATCTTTTCACCTAGGAATTTACAAGGGCTTCAGGAGCTCTGTGCCAAGAACCAGGGACAGAGATCAGTTCATATATTTTCTTTTATCACCAGATGCTAAACTAAAACAAATGCTATCTTCGATTAAATTGATACATGTAGGATTCCAGATCAACTTAACAATTCCTAACTGTTTATTCAATTTTCAGACCCCATATTGACTCTGTGTCTAGTTCTGAGTCACGCTTCTAAACAATGTTGATTAACTGAACTTTGTTAAGATGTTAAGAGCTATTTGTTAAGATGTTAAAAGGTCCATGAGTCATTTTGTTCTGTGAATTATTAAGGAAACTGAATGAGAGTCTAAACTTGAATGACTTAGTGCTAGATGATGTTAGTTATTTTATAATTGAAAGAGCTATTTTGTAGCAAAGAGTGCATTCTTATTTTCCATTGTGACATTGGTTGAGAGTGAAAGAAGGGACATTTTTGGTGTAATATGTTGGAACTTATTTCTTAACCCTGAAAAGGGTTCAGCAGAAGCTAGGAAACCCTAGGTTAGTGGTGTTATCAAGAGATACCTGCTTGATGGAAAATTTATCAGTCAATTGAGAGTCTATAATTCTTCATGATTAGTATCATAATTTCTGGTGTGGTCAATAAAGAGCTATATTTTCTCTGAAATCAGTTTAAAATGCCAGAGTATGCTTTAATTTACCTGTGTTCAGATCTACTGACCACCTAATTTTCAACATTTTTTCTCACCATGAAAATAGGACTTTACTCAGTATGTTATTTTTGGAATTTAAACAGAAACTATGTCAGTTTCTTCATAATGTACTTGAAAAATCTTGCAACCAACCATTTCTTATTATCACAATGTCATCCTTTCACATATTTCTTTCATATTTCTTCTGATATCTGCATTAAATATCTTCTATGTATGCTTTTGAAGGGATTGGATAAGATTTTTTAAAAATATTTGTAGGCAGAAAGCAGCCATTGAAAGGAAGCCTAGAAGATTTTGGATTGTATGTGGAATAGTGCCTTAAATTCAGATAATAATTTGTAAGGGTTATTTGGAGATTAACTATGCAAACTGACTTGACTCATTAAAATATCATATTACATATGTAGGGAAGAATATCAGATCCTTCATTGTATAGTTTACTTCTGCCTTCCCTTGGTCCTCAGCTTTAAAAGATCATTTCGTGTACTGTTAATAATAGAATAGTTGTATAGGCTGTCTAATGGCAAGAAATTAAATATACACAGTGTTAATCAGATTCACTTGTGATAGGTATCCATTGTTAGTTATGAACTCTACACTTCACCTAAGAAGTTTAGAAATTAAGACTCTCTTCAGTTCAGTTCAGTCGCTCAGTCGTGTCCGACTCTCCGCGACCCCATGAATCACAGCACGCCAGGCCTCCCTGTCCATCACCAATTCCTGGAGTTCACTCAAACTCATGTCCACAGAGTCAGTGATGCCATCCAGCCATCTCATTCTCGGTCGTCCCCTTCTCCTCCCGCCCCCAACCTTTCCCAGCATCAGAGTCTTTTCCAGTGAGTCAACTCGTCGCATGAGGTGGCCAAAGTATTGCAATTTCAGCTTTAGCATCAGTCCTTCCAGTGAACACCCAGGATCGATCTCCCTTAGAATGGACTGGTTGGATCTCCTTGCGGTCCAAGGGACTCTCAAGAGTCTTCTCCAACACCACAGTTCAAAAGCATCAATTCTTCGGCGATCAGCTTTCTTCACAGTCCAACTCTCACATCCATACATGACCACAGGAAAAACCATAGCCTTGACTAGACGGACCTTGGTTGGCAAAGTAATGTCTCTGCTTTTTAATATATTATCAAAGTTGGTCATAACTTTCCTTCCAAGGAGTAAGCATCTTTTAATTTCATGGCTGCAATCAGCATCTGCTGAAGAAGCCGAAGTTAATCGGTTCTATGAAGACCTACAAGACCTTTTAGAACTAACACCCAAAAAAGATGTCCTTTTCATTATAGGGGACTGGAATGCAAAAGTAGGAAGTCAAGAAACACCTGGAGTAACTGGCAAATTTGGCCTTGGAGCACGGAATGAAGCAGGGCAAAGGCTAATAGAGTTTTGTCAAGAGAATGCACTGGTCATAGCAAACACCCTCTTCCAACAACACAAGAGAAAACTCTACACATAGACATCACCAGATGGTCAACACCGAAATCAGATTGATTATATTCTTTGCAACCAAAGATGGAGAAGCTGTATACAGTTAGCAAAAACAAGACCAGGAGCTGACTGTGGCTCAGATCATGAAATCCTTATTGCGAAGTTCAGACTTAAATTGAAGAAAGTAGGGAAAACCACTAGACCATTCAGATATGACCTCAATCAAATCCCTTATGATTATACAGTGGAAGTGAGAAATAGATTTAAGGGACTAGATCTGATTGATAGAGTGCCTGATGAACTCTGGACGGAGGTTCGTGACATTGTACAGGAGACAGGGACCAAGAACATCCCCATGGAAAAGAAATGCAGAAGAGCGAAATGGCTGTCTGAGGAGGCCTTACAAATAGCTGTGAAAAGAAGAGAGGCGAAAAGCAAAGGAGAAAAGGAAAGATATAAGCATCTGAATGCAGAGTTCCAAAGAATAGCAAGGAGAGATAAGAAAGCCTTCCTCAGTGATCAATGCAAAGAAATAGAGGAAAACAACAGAACAGGAAAAACAAGAGACCTCTTCAAGAAAATTAGAGATTCCAAGGGAACATTTCATGCAAAGATGGGCTCGATAAAGGACAGAAATGGTATGGACCTAACAGAAGCAGAAGATATTAAGAAGAGGTGGCAGGAATACACAGAAGAACTGTACAAAAAAGATCTTCATGACCAAAATAGTCACGATAATGTGATCACTGACCTAGAGCCAGACATCTTGGAATGTGAAGTCAAGTGGGCCTTAGAAAGCATCACTACTAACAAAGCTAGTGGAGGTGATGGAATTCCAGTTGAGCTATTTCAAGTCTTGAAAGATGATGCTGTGAAAGTGCTACACTCAATATGCCAGCAGATTTGGAAAACTCAGCAGTGGCCACAGGACTGGAAGAGGTCAGTCTTCATTCCAATCCCAAAGAAAGGCAATGCCAAAGAATGCTCAAACTACCGGACAATTGCACTCATCTCACACGCTAGTAAAGTCATGCTCAAAATTCTCCAAGCCAGGCTTCAGCAGTATATAAACCGTGAACTCCCAGATGTTCAAGCAGGTTTTAGAAAAGGCAGAGGCACCAGAGATCAAATTGCCAACATCCGCTGGATCATGGAGAAAGCAAGAGAGTTCCAGAAAAACATCTATTTCTGCTTCATTGACTATGCCAAAGCCTTTGACTGTGTCGATCACAATAAACTGTGGAACATTCTGAAAGAGATGGGAATCCCAGACCACCTGACCTGCCTCTTGAGAAACCTGTATGCAGGTCAGGAAGCAACTGTTAGAACTGGACATGGAACAACAGACTGGTTCCAAATAGGAAAAGGTGTACGTCAAGGTTGTATATTGTCACCTTGCTTATTTAATTTATATGCAGAGTACATCATGAGGAACGCTGGGCTGGAAGAAGCACAAGCTGGAATCAAGATTGCCGGGAGAAATATCAATAACCTCAGATATGCAGATGACACTACCCTTATGGCAGAAAGTGAAGAGGAACTCAAAAGCCTCTTGATGAAAGTGAAAGAGGAGAGTGAAAAGGTTGGCTTGAAGCTCAACATTCAGAAAACAAAGATCATGGCATCTGGTCCCATCACTTCATGGGAAATAGATGGAAAACAGTGGAAACAGTGTCAAGACTTTATTTTTTTGGGGTCCAAAATCACTGCAGATGCTGATTGCAGCCATGAAATTAAAAGACGCTTGCTCCTTGGAAGGAAAGTTATGACCAACCTTGATAGTATATTAAAAAGCAGAGACATTACTTTGTCAATCAAGGTCCGTCTAGTCAAGGCAATGGTTTTTCCCGTGGTCATGTATGGATGTGAGAGTTGGACTGTGAAGAAAGCTGATCGCCGAAGAATCGATGCTTTTGAACTGTGGTGTTGGAGAAGACTCTTGAGAGTCCCTTATACTGCAAGGAGATCCAACCAGTCCATTCTAAAGGAGATCAATCCTGGATGTTCATTGGAGGGACTGATGCTGAAGCTGAAACTGCAATACTTTGGCCACCTCATGCGATGAGTTGACTCACTGGAAAAGACTCTGATGCTGGGAAAGGTTGGGGGCGGGAGGAGAAGGGGAAGACGGAGAATGAGATGGCTGGATGGCATCACCGACTCTGTGAACATGAGTTTGAGTGTACTCCGGGAGTTCGTGATGGACAGGGAGGCCTGGCGTGCTGTGGTTCATGGGGTCGCGGAGAGTCGGACACAACTGAGCGCCTGAACTGAACTGAATCAGCATCTGCAGTGATTTTGGAACCCCAAAAAAACAAAGTCTGACACTGTTTCCACTGTTTTTCCATCTATTTCCCATGAAGTGATGGGACCAGATGCCATGATCTTTGTTTTCTGAATGTTGAGCTTCAAGCCAACCTTTTCACTCTCCTCTTTCACTTTCATCAAGAGGCTTTTGAGTTCCTCTTCACTTTCTGCCGTAAGGGTAGTGTCATCTGCATATCTGAGGTTACTGATATTTCTCCCAGCAATCTTGATTCCAGCTTGTGCTTCTTCCAGCCCAGCGTTCCTCATGATGTACTCTGCATATAAGTTAAATAAGCAGGGTGACAATATATAGCCTTGACGCACTCCTTTTCCTATTTGGAACCAGTCTGTTGTTCCATGTACAGTTCTGACTGTTGCTTCCTGACCTGCATACAGGTTTCTCAAGAGGCAGGTCAGGTTAGGATAGGTTATAAGAGCTAGAATATTATAGAATTGTTTCCCAAGGTGAGATTGTCAACTGTTCTCTAATACCTAACTAAGAAAGCACTCAGTTGTAGTAGAAATTTGAGAATTGTGGTTTGGGTGTAAGCCACGCAGATGAGCTGGGGGATGGATTTCAATAACGATGACAGCACATCTCCAGGCCCATGAAGTCTTACACTGGAAGATTCTGTTGTTGTTTTTTAAATGTGATAGTTCAGTGTTTGGAAGAATAATGTTTGGAGTCTGGAAAAAAGAAAAAAGGGATAAGAATGCACCAAACAACCTTTCAAATTTCCTCTTAGGTTTATACCATTTAAAAATAGTATCTTTAAGATTTGTGCATTCTAATACTTAATCAGATGAAAACAGTGTTATAAAGTGATTAAATGTTATACAACAATTAAATAAATTAAGCTGGGCCTAAAATTCTGTTCTAAATGAGTGTTGTGGAGTAAACTCTCCTTCTCTGATGGTTAGTTTCTCTGTCAGAAGTAGTTTCAGATAGTTTGAAAGAGCATATCCTCACTGGGGTTTTTGCCTGTCCTGAATATATATGGCTATGACTTCTGAGTGCCACATAGGAGAAATGTAACTTCTGTATTCTGATGAAAAAGCCTATAACCAGATAGAAAAACAAACCTTTGGTTGAAAGATGAGATATTCCACTCCTTTGGAGACTGCATCTGGGACCAGAAATCTTGCATTTCACTAACTCTGTTTGGCCATTTAATGCCCAAGTGTCCACTTTGCTGCCGGAATGTCTAGATTTCTGTCGGACAAGAACACCCATAGGAGACATTAAGGCAAAGAGCAGGGGAGGCAGTTATGGCAAGGTACTATGAACTGAGCAGAAAACAAACCCTGTACCAGAATTAGAGTGAGAGCTGAAAAAGGCAGAAGGAAAGCAATCGTTTCTGGGAGGTACAGAGAGAGAACACTTCAACAGCTGCTGCTGGGTGCAGAGACTCATTTCTGATCTGGTGTGACAGAGTGGCTGAAAAGTGTTTAAGAAACCCACACTCCTAGGCTAAATCTAGATCTTTAGAGACATCCACTCATTTGTCATCCGTAGGATTTAGTCACAAAGGATGTGATTTGTTTTTGTTTTTGTTAACCTGATGTGGTGTAAAGACTTTAAGAGTGGATTTGTAACCAACTCTGCACTTCTGAAGACTGATGCCTTAGTGTGTCCTCTTGTTCTAACTTAGAAGCTTTAAGTCTATTTCGCTGTGAATAGAGAAAATTAATGTGTCAGCCATTTTCAAAGACCAAAAGCAAGGAATGTGAAATACAGACATACTTAAGAAATTGGGGATTTAAATCTGAATAACAAGGAAAATAAAGGGAATCTATGATCTTCCTTTAAAAAGACAAATTTTAACTGTGAGATACAGTGTTAGCGTATGTTAGCAGATATTTTAGCTTTTATTAGGGCCAGATAACATACAGATTAGTACATGATGGTTTTTGAGTTCCCTGCAGTTTGTAGTCTAGTAAATGGCTTTAGCCTGTAAATAGCCAACTATAGTAGGAAGAAGTGAAAAAGATGGGAGAATCAGGCAAAGAATGAATAAAGGAAGTGCTTGGTTGAAAATGAGCCAAACCCAGTTTCCCACTGAAACCTTGCAGGTAGAAATCTGTGCCCAATGGGTAGCACAGAATATTTATAAGTACTTTTTGTGCTGTTGGAAGTGGGAGAGTAATCAGAACTTTTAAAACTTTTCTCTAGTTATGACACATGAATACTTCTAGCCAAATAAGAATGGTTTAAATGAATTTTAAATGAAAAGTATTGGTTAAAGTAAGACATTAGAAACATTGTCCAATTTTAAGGGAATTGCAAGCAAAAATGAGCAAGCTGTAAAACTAATAGTAAAATACGACTTTTTTCTAAGGAGTTTTTGTCCGGAGAACATTGTTTCCATTCCAGGATGGTTGAAGTACACTCCTGCTCAGAAATACTTAAACAAACCAAAAATTTGGCCATCTTTAGGCTTTCTGCCAACTGAGAATGCCCTCACTGGATGAATGAGAAAGAGCTGATGAGAAACATTGATTAATACTGTTTCTTGCTTCTCTCTCCCATCTGTGGAATCAAGAAGTAAAATACCAACAAATAGGTGATCGTTATATTTTCAGTGTTAGTATTAAAGTTACAAAAAAAGGTAAATTAAAAAAATATTAATTTTTCCAGTAGATTTGCAAAATGATTAAATGAACATTTGGAATAAATCCTTTCACTTTAGATTTTTGGCATTTACAAAGGCTTTTCACTTTCTTAAATGTCCATAACCTGGATACCCCTATATAGAAATGAGCAACCTTAGGAGAAGAATCAGCAGTTTAGAATGTTCAGTGCACAGTTTGTATAAAGGGAAGGCATTTGAATTGCCAACTTCCTATAATTTCTGTAGTGAATTTAGTGCCTGGAATCATTGAGTTATGTGTGGGCTCACTAGATAGTTAACTGCTGCTTTTTTCTTCTAAAATTTAAAAAAATCCAAAGAGCAGGTAGAGAAATCTAGAGAGGGTAAGTTCCAAATGACTTTGCAGTTTTCAAAATGGATTCATATGATTTTTTTCATTACTGTATTTATCAGTCCTGAATTTATTTTAGAGTAAAAACCTTGCCTAGAAAAAATTAATAAAGCATAAGCAATATATTTGAGCAAATACATTTCTTGAAAGTCAACCATTACTTTTAATCACTGATGTAAGACTTACATAAATAAGGACATATGCTTTGCTTTGCAAACCAAATTTCCTGCGTAAATGTTAAGATAGAAAATGAGTATAAGAAGATTCTGAAAGAATGCATAAAAATAGGCTTCCAAAAATTAGTATTTTTCTAAAAATTTATAGAGAAAGAAATGATTCATACAAATGCATTATTTAAGGGCAAACTTTGAACCAGCCTTTTCCAGCATTAATTCTTTTACATTATACTTCATCCAGACTCTAGCTTCAATATGATCACGATGTCATGGTCATGATCATTATGATGAAAAATACTTCTAAAAACACAAGTTGCTTTTAGTTGTCTTATAGGACACACCATTATTTAAGATGTTTACCATGACCAATTACATAACTAATTTTAAATCTGATGAGAAGAGGAAAAAATTAGGGGAAATCTTATAAAATCAAAAGGCCATTGACTAAAAATTAGCCAAATGGAGTAACTTTATATATCAAAAACCACAAGAACTATATAATAAGTCTATAGTTATTTTTTGTTATTGTTTTGTTGTCAAATCATGTCTGACTCTTTGTGACCCCAGGGACTATAGCTTGCCAGGCTCCTCTGTCCTTGGGATTTCTCGGGTAAGAATACTGGAGTGAGTTGCGATTTCCTTCTCCAGGGGATCTTCCTGATCCAGGGACCAAACCCATGTCTCCTGCGTTGGCAGATGGATTCCTTACCACTGAGTCACCAGGGAAGCCCACTTATAGATATTTATGCAGATACAAAATGTAAAAGGGTTTATTGTAAAATTATGGAGTTAGACAATATATTGAGTAGGAGATAAGAATGGAATTTTAACTTGTGACATTAATGCTTATTTAGATCACTAAACTTTTATACCATTTGTCCTTAAGAGAAGTTTGTTGTTGTTTTCAAATGCTTTCCAAATATTAACTAATGTTTTAAAAGTGTGCAGATACCAGTTATGAGATAGGATAAAACACAAAGTCATGAGAGATGTGTTCCTTTAATTGTTATCCAAGGATAGGAATTGCCCTACCCACACTATTTTTCTCCTCATTGTCTGGTTCAAGCTTCCTCCCTGAGCTATGATCATTTCTGCTTTTTCCAGTCATACTAGACACTTTAGC
Organism: Moschus berezovskii; assembly: GCF_049115385.1. Classification (NCBI taxonomy): domain Eukaryota; kingdom Metazoa; phylum Chordata; class Mammalia; order Artiodactyla; family Moschidae; genus Moschus; species Moschus berezovskii. The sequence continues at coordinate 72,893,169 of NC_142469.1, read as the reverse complement.
CTAATTCTCTCACATGGTTGTCAAGCATACTATATTCAGGAGGTCTATGTTAGGCAACCTCAGTCTGTATCAATAATTTAAAAAACCTCCTGCTTATACCTCTGTTACTGGCATTACACTAGGTGCTTTCACGTATTATCTTATTTAGTCCTTCATACTTTTTCATGAAATGAGTCTCGATATTTTTTGCAGGGGAGGTAATTGATACTGAGAAGTATGTAATGGTTGTGGGGTTGCAGAATTTTATGGTCAATCTTTACTGCTCATATTATTTAGATACTAAGCAGTAAATGTCACAGTTCGATACCCCCTACTTTTTGGAATCTTTCTTCATTTTCTGGAAATGCATACCCTACTAGTTTTTTTATGCTGCAGGAGTCTAATTTTCTTTTGAGGTCCTTGCTGGTTCTTCCTATGATCTTCATATCTAAGTGTTTCAAGTATTTTAGAACTCAATTCTTACTCTCTTCTCTATCCATGCTCCGTCTTTAAGTTCCTGCTTATAATCACAATTTCTTATTTTATGCATATAAAATGGCTCTCAGTAAAATCACTCATATATATGGATTTATTAAAGAAAGAAACTGGAAATAATCTCAAGTTTTTTTTTCTTTAATCTATTTAAATGTGCTTGGATATCAGCTTTTTAAGGAAAGTTCAGTCTTTGAGAGATGCCAGCTTCTACCAGTGTGTCTGGTCTGTAGCAATTATACTCTTTCCTTTTTTTTTTTTTCGTTTCACATATGATATTTTACATGTTTCAATGCCATTCTCCAAAATCATCCCACCCTCACACTCTCCCACAAAGTCCAAAAGACTGTTAAATACATCTGTGTCTCTTTTGCTGTCTCACATGCAGGGTTATCATTACCGTCTTTCTAAATTCCATATATATGTGTTAGTATACTGTATTGGTGTTTCTCTTTCTGGCTCACTTCATTCTGTATAATAGGCTCCAGTTTCATCCACCTCATTAGAACTGATTCAAATGATTTCTTTTTAATGGCTGAGTAATATTCCATTGTCTATATGTACCACAGCTTTCTTACCCATTCATCTGCTGATTTATATCTAGGTTGCTTCCATGTCCTGGTTATTATAAACAGTGCTGTGATGAACATTGGGGTACATGTGTCTCTTTCAGTTCTGGTTTCCTCAGTGTGTATGCTCAGCAGTGGGATTGCTGGGTCATATTGGCAGTTCTATTTCCAGTATTTTAAGGAATCTCCACACTGTTCTCCATAGTGGCTGTACTAGTTTGCATTCCCACCAACGCTGTAAGAGGATTCCCTTTTCTCCACACCCTCTCCAGCATTTATTGCTTGTAGACTTTTGGATAGCAGCCATTCTGACTGGTGTGAAATGGTACCTCATTGTGGTTTTGATTTGCATTTCTCTGATTATGAGGGATGTTGAGCATCTTTTCATGTGTTTGTTAGCCATCTGTATATCTTCTTTGGAGAAATGTCTGTTTAGTTCTTTGGCCCACTTTTTGATTGGATCTTTTATTTTTCTGGAATTGAGCTGCAGAAGTTGCTTGTATATTTTTGAGATTAATCCTTTGTCATTTGCTTCATTTGCTATTATTTTCTCCCATTCTGAAGGCTGTCTTTTCACCTTGCCTATAGTTTCCTTTTTTGTGCAGAAGCTTTTAATTTTAATTAGGTTCCATTTGTTTATTTTTGCTTTTATTTCCAATATTCGAGGAGGTGGGTCATAGAGGATCCTACTGTGGTTTATGTCGGAGAATGTTTTGCCCATGTTCTCCTCTAGAAGTTTAATAGTTTCTGGTCTTATGTTTAGATCTTTAATCCATTTTGAGTTTATTTTTGTGTATGGTGTTAGAAAATGTTCTAGTTTCATTCTTCTATGAATGAATGACCATCTGGTTGACCAGTTTTCCCAGCACCACTTGTTAAAAAGACTGTCTTTTCTCCATTATATATTCTTTCCTCCTTTGTCAAAGATAAGGTGTCCATATATGTGTGGATATATCTCTGGGTTTTCTATTTTGTTCCATTGATCTATATTTCTGTCTTTGTGCCAGTACCATACTATCTTGATGACTGTAGCTTTACAGTATAGTTTGAAGTCAGGCTGGTTGATTCCTCCAGTTCCATTCTTCTTTCTCAAGATTCTGTCCTTTATCGAGCCTATCTTTTCATGAAATGTTCCCTTGATATCTCCAATTTTCTTGAAGAGATCTCTTGTTTCTCCTATTCTGTTGTTTTCCTCTATTTCTTTGCATTGATCGTTGAGGAAGGCTTTCTTATCTTTCCTTGCTATTCGTTGGAATTCTGCATTCAGATGCTTATATCTTTCCTTTTCTCCTTTGCTTTTCGTTTCTCTTCTTTTCACAGCTATTTGTAAGGCCTCCTCAGACAGCCATTTTGCATTTTTTGCATTTCTTTTCCATGGAGATGGTCTTGGTCCCTGTCTCCTGTACAATGGCATGAACCTCCGTCCAGAGTTCATCAGGCACTCTGTCTATCAGATCTAGTCCCTTAAATCTATTTCTCACTTCCACTGTATAATCATAAGGGATTTGATTTAGGTCATATCTGAATGGTCTAGTGGTTTTCCCTACTTTCTTCAATTTAAGTCTGAATTTGGCAATAAGGAGTTCATGATCTGAGCCACAGTCAACTCCTGGTCTTGTTTTTGCTATCTGCATAGATCTTCTCCATCTTTGGCTGCAAAGAATATAATCAATCTGATTTCAGTGTTGACCATCTGGTGATGTCCATGTGTAGAGTCTTCTCTTGTGTTGTTGGAAGAGAGTGTTTGCTATGACCAGTGCGTTCTCTTGGCAAAACTCTATTAGCCTTTGTCCTGCTTCATTCCATGCTCCAAGGCCAAATTTGCCTATTACTCCATGTGTCTTGACTTCCTACTTTTGCAATCCAGTCCCCTATAATGAAAAGGACATCTTTTTTGGGTGTTAGTTCTAAAAGGTCTTGTAGGTCTTCATAGAACCATTCAACTTCGGCTTCTTCAGCATTACTGGTTGGGGCATAGACTTGGATTACTGTAATATTGAATGGTTTGCCTTGGAAACGAGCAGAGATCATTCTGTCGTTTTTAAGATTGCATCCAAGTATTGCATTTTGGACTCTTTTGTTGACCATGATGGCTACTCCATTTCTTCTAAGGGATTCCTGCCCACAGTAGTAGATACAATGGTCATCTGAGTTAAATTCACCCATTCCAGTCCATTTTAGTTCACTGATTCCTAGAATGTTGACGTTCACTCTTGTCATCTCCTGTTTGACCACTTCCAATTTGCCTTGATTCATGCACCTAACATTCCAGGTTCCTATGCAATATTGCTCTTTACAGCATTGGACCTTCTATCACCAGTCACATCCTCAACTGGGTGTTTGTTTTTCTTTGGCTCCATCCCTTCATTCTTTCTGGAGTTATTTCTCCACTGATCTCCAGTAGCATACTGGGCACCTACCGACCTGGGGAATTCCTCATTCAGTATCCTATCATTTTGCCTTCGATATTGTTCATGGGGTTCTCAAGGCAAGTATACTGAAGTGGTTTGCCATTCCATTCTCACGGGACCACATGCTGTCAGACCTCTCCACCATGACCCGCCCGTCTTGGGTAGCCCCACATGGCCTAACTTAGTTTCACTGAGTTAGACAGGGCTGTGGTCCATGTGATCAGATCAACTAGTTTTCTGTGTTTATGATTTCAGTGTTTCTGCCCTCTGATGCCCCCTTGCAATACCTACCATCTTATTTGGGTTTCTCTTACCTTGGTCGTGGGATATCTCTTCACAGCCGCTCCAGCAAAGCGCAGCTGCTGTATCTTACCTTGGAAGTGGGGTAGCTCCTCTCAGCCATGCTTCTGCGCATGGTCAGTTGCACCGGAACTGGCGTCTCTTGCATCTGTGCCCCCGGAGCCGGCGTCTCTCACGTCTGCGCCGCCAGAGCCGGTGTCTCTCACGTCTGCGTTGCCGGAGCCGAGAATGCTTTGGCTAGTTGAGGTTTTTTGTATTTCCATACAAATTGTTAAATTATTTGTTCTAGTTTTCTGAAAAATACCTTTGGTAGCTTGATAGGGATTGCATTGAATCTATAGATTGCTTTGGGTAGTATATTCATTTTCACTATATTGATTCTTCTGATCCATGAACATGGTATATTTCTCCATGTATTTGTGTGATCTTTGATTTCTTTCATCAGTGTTTTATAGTTTCTTATATATAGGTCTTTTGTTTCCTTAGGTAGATATATTCCTAAGTATTTTATTCTTTTTGTTGCAATGGTGAATGGAATTGTTTCCTTAATTTCTCCTTCTGTTTTCTCATTGTTAGTGTACAAGAATGCAAGGGATTTTTGTGTGTTAATTTTATATCCTGCTACTTTACTATATTCATTGATTAGCTCTAGTAATTGTCTGGTGGAGTCTTTAGGGTTTTCTGTGTAGAGGATCATGTCATCTGCAAACAGTGAGAGTTTTACTTCTTTTCCAATATGGATTCCTTTTATTTCTTTTTCTGCTTTGATGTAGCAATTATACTCTTTTCATGTACCTCTAGAAGAAATCAAAGGACAAGGAAGTGCTGATGTGAGGAAAGGCACTTCCCTCTAACATTTTATTCTTATAAATATGTGTTTATCATGCTCAGAATTTTTCTTTCCTGATCCAGTAATGAGAAAATGCTGGAGAATACCTTAAGTTATTTGAGATGTTAGAAATTTAGGGAAGTCCTAAGGCCATTACTGGCATGATCAGAAAGTTCTTTGGTGACAATTCAGATTTAGCTGAAATGAATTTCAGGAACTATAATGAAGACTAGGACTTGGATTAGGAATTTTGAAATTTCCCATCAAGCTGGTGATAACACAGATCCAGAGAGAATAGGAAGCCTTTTATTCATTAAGGGAGCTATGGACCTATACGAAGAAAAAGACTAGTAAGGAGTAATGGCATCACCGACTCTGTGGACATGAGTTTGAGTGTACTCCGGGAGTTGGTGATGGACAGGGAGGCCTGGCGTGCTGTGATTCATGGGGTCACGGAGAGTCGGACACGACTGAGCGACTGAACTGAACTGAACTGAACTGAACTGAAGGAGTAATGAGTTATGGATCTCAAAATATGAACATATTCTTAATAAGTCAAGAAAAGTCAGAGCATATGACAGATACATAGAGAAAAACTAGAACTATATAATTACAATAAAAGATTGAGGAGAAAGATTAAAAAATCTATTGATTTGAATTTCTTTAAATATTACTTTAATTGTACATTGTGCATACAGTGTTTTAAAATTATGTCAATAATTATTCTAAAATGTTAAAAACAATTATTATAATTGTTTATGGTTATTTTAGTTCCATAGATATAAAACCTTAATTATTTGCCATTTACTATGATCAGCAATGGAGACATATCAGTTGAATGAAATATAATAACTGTGCTCAGTGGACTTTCTGTACAATGGGTTAGACATAGCAAAACAGAAAAACAGACAATTACAGTATGGAAATTGAAAAGTCTTCTTTGCAGGCCAGTATTGGGATTTGGAAGACAACTTATTAAAATCTCCTCTCGAAATGTGGGCTCCCCAGGTGGCTCAGTGGTAAAGAATTCCCCTGCCATTGAAGGAGAAAGAGGAGATATGAGTTCAATCCTTGTGTCTGGAAGATCCCCTGGGAGGATATGGCAATCTGTTACAGTATTCTTGCCTGGAAAATCCCATGGACAGGAGCCTGGTGGGCAGTCCATGGAGTCAGAGTCGGACACAACTTAGCAGCTGAGCACATGCACACAATGAAATGTGGGATTGAGCTGAGAAAAGGATATTTAATGACTCAGTTGAAATATGTAAGTTTGGACATGTAGAAATAGTCAGATGTTGAGTGTTGTTTAGAGTGATTTAGCCAAAAGAAAAAAAAAATCCTGTGTTGGCGATAGTATGGAGACATAACCTTATCAACATCTGTTGTTGTTCAGTCACTCAGGCATATCCGACTCTTTGCGACCCCATGGACTGCAGCATGCCGGGTTTCCCTGTCCTTCACTATATCCTGGATTTGCTCACACTCATGTCCATTGAGTTGTCTCCTGTATCTTCATATCAGGATCTATGAGAAGCTTAAAATGTCTGTAGCACAGTGTAATAATATGAGGGAAAAAGATAAAAGAGGGTTAGGATATAAAAGGTGAATCATTACCAAGTTTCTTAGGTCAGGGCTTCAAAGTTGTTCAGCTCATTTCTGTATCACTCCATCACAGATGGGGAATGAGACTATCTCAGAATCATCTTATTAGATTTCCTGCCACACCGCAAGTTCCCAAAGGTCAGAACTCAATTTTCATGTTATTTGACCTACCGTTTGCCTATTTCTGTCATCAGGTCCACATGATTGTGGACCCCTTTCTTCTTACCTAATTTCCTAAGGATTGTTTCCATGTTTTCACAAATCTCACCACCATTCTTTATCTCTCCTACCTTTAGTATTTTTTTTTTTTTTTTTGGTTTTGGTTTTCCAAAAGGTACTTTATTTTGTTATTTTCAAGTCTCTTTTGACAATAATCTTTGGTGCCCATTAAAGCCCACAGCTTCAACTTTTAGCTTAGGATTTGAAACAAACTAGTTCTCATTTTCTCCTTATCTTCCTAACTTTTAAAAAGAAATACTATACTTTAGTGTTTTAGTACACCAAAAAAATGAAGGAAAAAAAAAAATCAGTTATATTCCACATTGAAAAAAAAGACTAGTTCTTTCTAAACTGCTCTGTTTTTTAAGGAATTTGGATTTTCTAAAGAGAAGAAAATGGAGGCTATTGTAGGCTCCCCAGGTGGGAAATAACAATAAAATTTCTATTTTAGATACAAAACACCTAGAAAAGACAAGTTTATAGAGACAGAAAACAGAGAAATGATTGCCTAGGGTGGTGGGTAGGAGTAGAAATGAAATGCAAACAGATAGCATAAGGGAACTCTCTGGGTGATGAAAAAGTTCTAAAACTTGATTTTAGCAATAGTTGCACAACACTATAAATTTAGTAAACTCATTGAACTGTATACTTATAAAGTGAGGAGCATTTTCTGTTTGTTTGTTGGCTGCATGGCACATAGGATCTTAGTTCCCTGACCAGGGATTGAACCCACGTTCTCTGCTTTGGAAGCATAGAGTCTTAACCACTGAACTAAGAGTAAAAACATCAACAGGTATCAGTTCAGTTCAGTTCAGTTCAGTCGCTCAGTCGTGTCCGACTCTCCGCGACCCCATGAATCACAGCACGCCAGGCCTCCCTGTCCATCACCAACTCCCGAAGTTCACTCAAACTCATGTCCACAGAGTCGGTGATGCCATCTAGCCATCTCATTCTCCGTCGTCCCCTTCTCCTCCCGCCCCCAACCTTTCCCAGCATCAGAGTCTTTTCCAGTGAGTCAACTCGTCGCATGAGGTGGCCAAAGTATTGCAGTTTCAGCTTTAGCATCAGTCCCTCCAATGAACATCCAGGATTGATCTCTAGAATGGACTGGTTGGATCAGGTATATGTATGGCTAAATCTTTTCACTGTTCATCTGAAACTATCACAACATTGTTAATCAGCTATACCACAATACAAAATAAAAATAATTTTAAAAACTGCATCTCATAAAGTTATTCAGTTGTCTAGTTTAGAAAAACACTCTAATTGTAAAGAAGATAATCCATTCAAATAGAGGCAGAGAGACCAATTAGCTTAAAATACTAATATAAGAGAGATAAGATAATTGCCTCTGTGACTGAAAGAGAAATATTCAGAATGATTTTAGGTGATGATATTTATAGGATGTGTGACTGATGAAGTGTAGGGAGTAACAAAGGCACTGTATAAGGAAAATATCCAGACTTCTGACATAAGCATCAGAATGGATGGTGATGAAACTCATTAAATCAAGAACACAGTTCATGGAGGGATGGTTTTGCAGGGAAAAAGGAAAAGTCTATTTTAAAGTATGCTTAGTTTGAAATATCTGTGAGATGTCTGAGCTGAGGTGTCTGGTTAGAAGTTAACAGTCTGTAGTTTAGGAAAGAATTCCAGGATGAAGTTGATGATTCAAGTGTCAGCAAATATAAATGGTAAATGAAGTTCTAGGAAAGGATTAGATGAAACTGGAGAGTGTGTATCTCATGAGAAAGAATGATGGAATTTGTGAGGAAATCCAAAATATAAGGGACAAAAGAGGTACATAAAAAGCCTAAAAATAAGCAATTGGAGAACTTTATTAACTAAATGCTTACAATGAATCAGTCACTACTCCAAGCTTTCTTCCCTGTGTAAACTCATCTAATTCTCACAAAAATCCAATAAAAGTAGTCTCAAATTTATTACCTCAATTCTACGGTGATTAAGGCTGCTCAACGTTGTATAATTTTCCAAGACCAAAAGTCTGGATTATAGACCTTCAGGTAGATATAATGAACAATATTTAAAGAGACTCAGTGCCATTGAGAATACCTGTGATTTTAGAATCAAAATTCAAGCTGTGGCTAACTGATGGTTTTATTTTTCCTTACAAAAAATGATAGAACTCATCAAGGTTCTCAATGTGTGTGTAACTTAAAATTTCATGGAATTTTAAGTTGTCAAAGGAGAATTTTTTTGAAGCGTGGCATCCTCTTTTAAGGACCTTCATTGATGGAAAGTCCCTTTTCTGGAACATGGCGGTTGTCATTCTGTGGATAGAGAATGGAAAACTGGAAATAATGCACTAATGATAGATCTCTAGTTCTAGCTCTATCCACTACACTTATTTAATTAGCCAAAGAAAAGTATAGTCCCTGTATAATTGGGGATGAGAAAGTGTAACCTTCCTTTATGCTTGGATGTAGAAGGAAATCTGATACTAGTGAACAATACAAGGACTACTCCACTGTCTTTAAAAACATTAATCACATTTAATCTTCCTTCTGTATTTCCTGTCTTTCCAAATGCTGTATACTGAGTAGCTTAAACCAGGCACCTAGGAACAATCTTTTTTTTTTAAATTTTTTTACTCTTCACATTTGTTAATTTTTAAATTCTATAGATTCTATTTATTAACATCTTTTGAATATATACCTCCTCACTTCAGGTCATCATTATTTCTTGGATGGATTATTGAGACCATCTTCTAACTACAGCTGACTCTTGAACAACAAAAGTTTGAATTAAGTGCATCCATTTATATGCAAACTTTTTCAATAAATATGTAGCCTTTATTTCTGGTCACACTATATTCAAATATGTTCTACACATCAGTGACATATTGATCATTGTAAAAGGAAACTCTTACTGTGTAGTCTCTCTAAAAATTCGATGTAGTTTTCCTTTGAATTTTTCTTTTTATCATCTGTCCCTTATGTATTTCTAAAGCCTTCCTTCTCTCCATATCTTTCTTCACATTTATACTTCAACTATACTAAATGTGTAGTTTGCAAAGACTTGATTCTTTCCTCAGTTCCCAATCTTTGAAAGGAATTTTGTTATTTTTATCTGTTCTCTGGGGACTTACTAAATTTCAAATAACTAAATAATTCTTATTAAATCCTTTTAGTTTCCCTATGAGTGCTACTAGGCTTTCCAGGTAGCTCAGTGATAAAGAATCTGCCTGCTAATGCAGGAGTCATAGGAGACGTGCATTCAATCCCTGGGATGGGAAAATCCCTTGGAGGAGGAATTGGCAACCCCCTCCAGTGTATTGGGCAATCCATCCCAGGGGCAGAGGAGCCTAGCAGGCTACAGTCTATAGGGGTTGTAAAGAGTCGGACATGACTGAGTGACTGAGCACACACATGCATATTACTATTATTCCCAATTTATAGAAAGGAAACTGAAAGTCAGAGAATAATTGACCAAGGAAAGAGAGCTACCAATGAGTTAGAGCTAGAATTCTAAACCATCTTTTATCTTTCATGTAAGTGATTCTATGTTTTCACCTGTTCTAAGGAAATTTCCCTGCACTCCTATACCTACCAACCTTCAGTCCACACTTATGTTTGGTACTCCTAAATGGGTTTCTGTAATAAGCCTTATGAAATTGCTATTGCAGCACTTAAAGTGTTATAATGGTTTTTACTTGTCTGTCATGATAATTAGACTTTATGATTCTTTAGGCTATGGAATATATGTGTTTACTTCCTTAGTGTTATTAAAGTTCCTGGTATAGGGAAATCACTCAATAAGTGTTTGTGATAGGGAGAAAGAAAGAAAGGAAACTCTACCTTATTTCATTTTTCTCTAAATTTATTTTTTTGAAGACCATATATTAAAAACAGCCTGCAAATTTGTCACATTCGGGGGTATTTTCAGACTAGTGGTTCTTAGTATTTCTATGTGAAAGTATTAAATTCTTATATACCCAAACCTGTTCATTTGTGCCTACCAGTATTGCTATTAAATTTATCCCCATTCCAGTGACCTAATACATGTTGATCAATCCCATTTACTTTTAATTTTTAAAAAAAATTGATTTCATATACACTTAAAATATATAATCACATATATGCATGCATAGAGATGTGTGCTATGCATGCATGTATGTGTGCACACACGTGTGTATGTGTATCAGTTCAGTTCAGTTCAGTTCAGTCGCTCAGTCGTGTCGAACTCTCCGCGACTCCATGAATCACAGCACGCCAGGCCTCCCTGTCCATCACCAACTCCCGGAGTTCACTCAAACTCATGTCCATCGGGTCGGTGATGCCATTCACCCATCTCATTCTCTGTCGTCCCCTTCTCCTCCCGCCCCCAATCCTTCCCAGCATCAGAGTCTTTTCCAGTGAGTCAACTCGTCGTATGAGGTGGCCAAAGTATTGGAGTTTCAGCTTTAGCATCAGTCCTTCCATTATAGATTGTATATTATTGAACTCATCTGATATTATGAAGTTGATTGCAAAATATCTAAATTCTATTCATTAAGAAATTCTTCTTAATTTTCTATAGCTTTTTTATCATATAATAAATTTCTTTAAAGTCTGCTTCAGGATTGTTCATCCTTTTTCAGTGATTGTTTCATTGTTGAACTATGATACCTTTAAAATAAAATCCACAGTTATATATTTATATAAAAATATACTTTTTAAATGATTTTAAGAATGAGGCATGACATTTTAGGAAGCAGAGGACAAAAGAAGAAAAAATCACCAGTTATCTTATCACATTAAATTTTTTTTCTGGTAAATACTGTATTTCCATTATTCATATACTTATAGGCTGAGGAACACATATATGTGTGGATCTGTATTTATCTGTGATAAAGTGATATAAAGATATCGGTGCATATATGCATAGGTACACATGTGTGTAGTCTAACAGATTATTACATTTTACTCATTGCCCTGAAATTACACCAGAGCATTGCTCCAAACCTGAGACTAAATGTGACCCAATGAACACTATATAGTTTAAAGTGAGCTGCTAGACTGTATATGCAGGACCTGGAACATGAAGTCCTGCAAGCAATGGCAACAGTGATAGCCAGTGTTGTATCTTGGAAGCCAAAGGAAACTTGATTCTAGTGAAGTCATAAGCAAGTGTTCTTTAAGTGCTAGAGCATTTCATCTTACCTCAGGTTGAGAAAGAGGAAGATTGAGAAGTTAACAAGAGGAGGAGAGAAGACTTATTGTTCAGAAACTTGACCACATCCTCTGAGTTTTCTGTCTCCGACATTATGAGTAAAGGAAGTTGGGTTCTTCTTTCTCACCTCAGGTTTTGTGACGAGGTTTTCAAGTTTTCATCATTTGGAGATCATGTCATTGGGCTGGGAGTTTGAGGAAAATAGGGACTAGTATTTGACACATATCTACAAAGTGAAAAGTAGGAGGTTATGATGGAAGAAGCTCTCTGCCTGGGGTGAGTGATACTGGGAATAAACTATATTTCCATCAATGACTGAGCGTGTATGTGGGTTCCCTGCAGACAAGATATGAACTTAGTCGTGTCTGACTCTGTGACCCCAAGGACTGTAGCTCACCAGGCTTCCCTGTCCATCACCAACACTCGGAGCTTGCTCTAACCCATGTCCATAGAGTCGGTGATGCCATCCAACCATCTCATCCTCTGACAGCCCCATCTCTTCCTGCCCTCAATCTCTCCCAGCATCAGGGTCTTTTCCAAGGAGTGAGTTCTTCACATCAGGTGGCCAAAGTATTGAAGCTTCAGCTTCAGCATCAGTCCTTCCAATGAATATTCAGGATTGATTTCCTTTAGGATCGATTGGTTTGATCTCGCAGTCCAAGGGACTCTCAAATGTCTTCTACAATGCCACACATCAAAAGGATCAATTCTTTGGTTCTCAGCTTTCTTTATGGTCTAACTCTAACATCCCTATACATGACTACTGGAAAAACAATAGCTTTGACTAGATGAACCTTTGTTGGCAAAGTAATATCTCTGCTTTTTAATATGCTGGCTAAGTTAGTCATAGTTTTTCTTCCACGGAGCAAGCGTCTTTTAATTCCATGGCTGCAGTCACCATCTGCAATGATTTTGGAGCCCAAGAAAATAGTCTCTCACTGGTTCTATTGTTTCCCCATCTACTTGCCATGAAGTGATGGGAATGGATGCCATGATCTTTGATTTTAGAATGTTGAGTTTTAAGCCAACTTTTTCACTCTCCTCTTTCACTTTCAAGAGGCTCTTTAGTTCCTCTTCACTTTCTGCCATAAGGGTGATGTCATCTGCATATCTGAGGTTATTGATATTTCTCCCAGCAATCTTGATTCCAGCTTGTGCTTCATCCAGCCTGGCATTTCTCATATGTACTCTGCATATAAGTTAAATAAGCAGGGTAACAGTATACAGCCTTGTTGCACTCCTTTCCTTATTTGGAACCAGTCTGTTGTTCCATGTCCAGTTCTAACTGTTTCTTCTTGACCTGCATACCGATTTCTCAGGAGGCAGGTCAGGTGGTCTTCTATTCCCATCACTTTAAGAATTTTCCACAGTTTGTTGTGATCCACACAATCTAACTCTTTATCACAGTAATGAAGCAGAGCTAAATGTTTTTCTGGAATTCTCTTGTTTTTCTACGATCCAGGAGATGTTGGCTGTTTGATCTCTTGTTCCTCTGCCTTTTCTCCAGCTTGAACACCTGGAAGTTCTTGGTTCACTTACTATTGAAGCCTTACTTGGAGAATTTTGAGTATTACTTTGCTAGCATGTGTGATGAATGCAATTGTGCAGTAGTTTGAACATTCTTTGGCATTGACTTTCTTTGGGATTGAAATGAAAACTGAAATTTTCCAGTCCTGTGGTCACTGCTGAGTTTTCCAAATTTGCTGGTATATTGAGTGGAGCATCTTTAACAGTATCATCTTTTATGACTTAAAATTATTCAGCTGGCATTCCATCACCTCCACTGGCTTTTCATAGAGCTGCTTCCTAAGGTCCACCATTGAGCCACCAAGCAGATGACCTACAAACTGGAGAGCAATTATACCAAAGAAGTTCTTGTACTGTTTTGAAAGTTCTAGGACCCATAATGTATTTCCCAACCTGGTGATCCAGCAAAGGTACTGAAAATCTCCAGGGAATTTTACTTTGAAGTCCAGTGTGATTTGATTACAGAATCTCCACATGAATGGGGAAACAGACTCTTGGAGGACACAAACAAAATCTTGTGCACACCAGGACCCGGGAGTAAGGAGCTGTGACCCCACAAGAGACTGAGTCAGACATGCCTGTGAATGTCCAGGAGTCTCCAGTGGAGGCGTGCATCAACAATGGCCTTCCAGGGGATCAGGGGCACTGAATACAACAGTCCTGGGAGATCAAGCATGCTGGTATAAGTCCTTTTGAAGGAGGTCGCCATCACTGGAGGGAACACTGTCCCGCCCATCAACAGAAAATTGGATTAAAGGTTTACTGAGCATGGCCCCACCCATCAGAACAAGACCCAGATTCCCCCACAGCTACTCTCACCCATCAGGAAGCTTCCATAAGCCTATTATCTTTATCCATCAGAGGGCAGGCAGAATGAAAACCACAATCACAGAAAATGAACCAAACTGATCAGATGGATCATAGCCTTGTCTTACTCAATGAAACTATGAGCCATGCCGTGTAGGGCCACCCAAGATGGACAGGTCATGGTGGAGAGTTCTGACAAAATGTGGTCCACTGGAAATGAGAATGGTGAACCACTTCAGTATTCTTGCCTTGAGACTCCCATGAACAGTATGAAAAGACAAAAAGATATGACACTGAAAGATGAACTCCCCAGGTCGGTAGGTGCCCAATATACTACTGGAGAAGAGTGGAGAAATAACTCCAGAAAGAATGAAGAGACTGAGCCAAAGCAAAAACAACACCCAGTTGTGGATGTGACTGGTGATGGAAGTAAAGTCCAATGCTCTAAAGAACAATATTGCATAGGAACATGGAACGTTAGGTCCGTGAATCAAGGCAAATTGAAAGTGGTAAAAAATGAGATGGCAAGAGTGATCATCAACATTTTAGGAATCACTGAGCTAAAATGGACAGGAATGGGTGAATTTAATTCAGATGACCATTATATCTACTACTGTGGGCAAGAGTCCCTTAGAAGAATAGAGTAGTCATCATAGTCAACAATAGAGTCCAAAATACAGTAACTTGGGTGCAATCTCAAAAATGACAGAATGATCTCTGTTCATTTCCAAGGCAAACCATTCAGTGTCACAGTCATCCTAGTCTATGCCCCAACCACTAATGCCAAAGACGCTGAAGTTGAAAGGTTCTATGAAGACCTACAAGACCTTCTAGAACTAACACCAAAAAAAAAAAAAAAAAGGTTGTCCCTTTCATCATAGGGGACTGGAATGCAAAAGTAGGTAGTCAAGAGATATCTGGAGTAGTGGGCAAGTTTGACCTTGGAGTACAAAATGAAGCAGGGCAAATGCTAATGGTTTTGCCTAGAGAATGCACTGGTCATAGCAAACACCCTCTTCCAACAACACAAGAAACGACTCCACATGGACATCACCAGATAGACAATACTGAAATCAGATTGATTATATTTTTTTGCAGTTGAAGATGGAGAAGCTCTATACAGTCAGCCAAAACAAGACTGGGAGTTGTTTGTGCCTCAGATCATGAACTCCTTATCCCAAAATTCACACTTAAATTGAATAAAGTAGGGAAAACCACTAGACCATTCAGGTATGACCTAAATCAAATCCCTTACAATTATTCAGTGACAAATAGATTTAAGGGATTAGATCTGATAGACAGAGTTACTGAAGAACTATGGACGGAAGCTAGTGACATTGTATAGGAGTTGGTAATCAAAACCATCCCCAAGAAAAAGAAATGCAAAAAGGCAAAATGGTTTTCTGTGGAAGCCTTACAAGTAGCTGAGGAAAGAAGAGAAGCAAAAGGCCAAGGTGAAAAGGAGCAATATATCCATCTGAGTACAGAGTTACAAAGAATAGCAAGGAGAGATAAGAAAGCCTTGCTAAGTGATCAGTACAAATAAATAGAGGAAAGCAATAAAATGGGGAAGACTAGAGATCTATTCAAGAAAATTAGAGATACCAAGGGAACATCTCATGCAAACATGGGCTCAAAGGTGAAAAGACAGCCTTCAGAATGGGAGAAAATAATAGCAAATGAAGCAATGGACATAGAATTAATCTCAAAAATATACAAGCAACTCCTGCAGCTCAATTCCAGAAAAATAAAAGACCCAAATAAAAAGTGGGCAAAGAACTAAACAGACATTTCTCCAAAGAAGACATACAGATGGCTAACAAACACATGAAAAGATGCTCAACATCACTCATTATCAGAGAAATGCAAATCAAATCCACAATGAGGTACCATTTCACACCAGTCAGAATGGCTGCTATCCAAAAGTCTACAACAATAAACGCTGGAGAGGGTGTGGAGAAAAGGGAACCCTCTTACACTGCGGGTGGGAATGCAAACTAGTACAGCCACTATGGAGAACAGGGTGGAGATTCCTTAAAAAACTGGAAATAGAATTGTCATATGACCCAGCAATCCCACTGCTGAGCATACACACTGAGGAAACCAGAATTGAAAGAGACACGTGTACCCCAATGTTCATCGTAGGACATGGAAGCAACCTAGATGTCTATCAGCAGATGAATGGATAAGAAAGCAATGGTACATATACACAATGGAATATTACTCAGCCATTAAAAAGAATACATTTGAATCAGTTCTAATGAGGTGGATGAAACTGGAGCCTATTATACAGAGTGAAGTGAGCCAGAAAGAAAAACACCAATACAGTATACTAACGCATATATATGGAATTTAGAAAGATGGTAACGATAACCCCACATGTGAGACAGCAAAAGAGACACAGATGTATTGAACAGTCTTTTGGACTCTGCGGGAGAGGGCAGGATGATATGGGAGAATGGCATTGAAACATGTAAATTATCATATGTGAAATGAATCGCTAATCCAGGTTCAATGCATGATCCAGGGTGCTTGGGGCTGATGCACTGGGAGGACCCAGAGGTAGGGTATGGGGAGGGAGGTGGGAGCGGGGTTCAGGATGGGAAACACATGTACACTCATGGTGGATTCAAGTCAATGTATGGCAAAACGAATAAAATATTGTAAAGTTAATAATAATAATAATAAATACAGATGTATTGGTTCCAAAAACAAAAAAAAAAGGTGGGCTCAATAAAGGACAGAAGCAATATGGATGCAACAGAAGCAGAAGATATTAAGAGGTGGCAAGAATACATAGAAAAACTATACAACAAAGATTTTATTGACCCAGATAACCATGATGGTGTGATCACTCATCTAGAGCCAGACATCCTGGAGTGCGAAGTCAAGAGGGCTTCAGGCAACTGCAGGACAAAACCTCAAACTAGGAAAGAACTCTGAGGTTTGGTTTTTATACTAAACTGGCCTGCAGTTTAGTGGTTATTCTAACAGATGTGGATTTTTATGAATTATTTGATCACTGAAACCTATGGGATTACCTCAAGATTTTAGGCAGAGTTAGAACAACCACTAGTTCACAGAGATTTGAAGCGATATAAAAGAACAAGCATGAAGTTGGTTCTGGTCATATCCTATCAAATCCAACTTGCTCAGTAAATTGTTTATAACTATATGTGTGTTTGCATTACCATGTGTGCATATCTCATGTACAAATATATATGTTTTCAAATGTGCAATGCATTTATCTCATCCTTTTGAATATCAAGATTTTTTAATGTACAAATATAAGCAAATTTGTTATCTGTTTCATATAATTTCTGTCATACCAGTGCCCCACTCCTTTTATTTCCTAAAATTTATGTGGAGGCGTTTCTTTTCTCCTTTAAATTTCCTTTGCTTTCATGCTTCTTACTCTTTATTCCTGTATTTTACCATTTTGTTTTATATTTTTTGATATAAAAAAGTTGTACCCAATGAACGTATATAGTTTGCTGAGTTTGGTCATATGCAACATTCAGAAAACAAAGATCATGGCATCTGGTCCCATCACTTCATGGGAAATAGATGGAAAAACAGTGGAAACAGTGTCAGACTTTGTTTTTTGGGGCTCCAAAATCACTGCAGATGCTGATTGCAGCCATGAAATTAAAAGACGCTTACTCCTTGGAAGGAAAGTTATGACCAACCTACATAGCATATTAAAAAGCAGAGACATTACTTTGCCAACCAAGGTCCGTCTAGTCAAGGCTATGGTTTTTCCCGTGGTCATGAATGGATGTGAGAGTTGGACTGTGAAGAAAGCTGATCGCCGAAGAATTCATGCTTTTGAACTGTGGTGTTGGAGAAGACTCTTGAGAGTCCCTTGGACTGCCAGGAGATCCAACCAGTCCATTCTAAAGGAGATCAGTCCTGGGTGTTCATTGGAAGGGCTGATGCTAAAGCTGAAACTGCAATACTTTGGCCACCTCATGCGACGAGTTGACTCACTGGAAAAGACTCTGATGCTGGGAGGGATTGGGGGTAGGAGGAGACGGGGACGACAGAGAATGAGATGGCTGGATGGCATCACTGACTCTGTGGACATGAGTTTGAGTGAACTCCGGGAGTTGGTGATGGACAGGGAGGCCTGGCGTGCTGTGATTCATGGGGTCGAGGAGAGTCGGACACGACTGAGCGACTGAACTGAACTGAACTGATACCCATGAAAGTATCAGCACAGTCCGTGTCAGAAACCGCATTCGTCACCTCCAAAAGTTTTCTTCCACCCTATTTATTATTGTTGCTCACTCTTTCTTAAATAACGTTTGTTTTTCAGTCACCCTAAGTCATTGGAGAATTCCATGGACAGAGAAGCCAGGAGGGCTACAGTCCATGGGGTTTCGAAGAGTTGGACGTGACTAAGCAACTTAAACTTTCACACCCACTTTAGCTCATCTCCCTTCAGTTGCATCAGATTGCTCTGATCTTTAGTGCTGCTGCTGCTGCTGCTACTAAGTCACTTCAGTCGTGTCCGACTCTGTGTGACCCCATAGACAGAAGCCCACCAGGCTCCCCCATCCCTGGGATTCTCCAGGCAAGAACACTGGAGTGGGTTGCCATTTCCTTCTCCAATGTGTGAAAGTGAAAAGTGAAAGTAAAGTTGCTCAGTCATGTCTGACCCTCAGCGACCCCATGGACTGCAGCCTACCAGGCTCCTCCATCCATGGGATTTTCTAGGCAAGAGTACTGGAGTGGCTTGCCATTGCCTTTTCCGGATCTTTAGTGCCCCACCCCAATGTTTGAATTAAGTTTGTTCTCTTCAATTTTTCAAGGAAACACTAGCAGTGCACCCTGGGGTAAACATGAATTTGCTGAAGGTCTAGTAATAATAGCTGGGAACAGGAAGTGAAAGTTCTAAATCCTCATGTTTAATGATTAATTCTTGACCCTTAACCCTCTTCAGAAGCTGTATACAGTTAGCAAAAACAAGACCAGGAGCTGACTGTGGCTCAGATCATGAACTCCTTATTGCGAAGTTCAGACTTAAATTGAAGAAAGTAGGGAAAACCACTAGACCATTCAGATATGACCTCAATCAAATCCCTTATGATTATACAGTGGAAGTGAGAAATAGATTTAAGGGACTAGATCTGATTGATAGAGTGCCTGATGAACTCTGGACGGAGGTTCGTGACATTGTACAGGAGACAGGAACCAAGACCATCCCCATGGAAAAGAAATGCAAAAGAGCGAAATGGCTGTCTGAGGAGGCCTTACAAATAGCTGTGAAAAGAAGAGAGGCGAAAAGCAAAGGAGAAAAGGAAAGATATAAGCATCTGAATGCAGAGTTCCAAAGAATAGCAAGGAGAGATAAGAAAGCCTTCCTCAGTGATCAATGCAAAGAAATAGAGGAAAACAACAGAATAGGAAAAACAAGAGATCTCTTCAAGAAAATTAGAGATTCCAAGGGAACATTTCATGCAAAGATGGGCTCGATAAAGGACAGAAATGGTATGGACCTAACAGAAGCAGAAGATATTAAAAAGAGGTGGCAGGAATACACAGAAGAACTGTACAAAAAAGATCTTCACGACCAAAATAGTCACAATAACGTGATCACCGACCTAGAGCCAGACATGTTGGAATGTGAAGTCAAGTGGGCCTTAGAAAGCATCACTATGAACAAAGCTAGTGGAGGTGATGGAATTCCAGTTGAGCTATTTCAAGTCTTGAAAGATGATGCTGTGAAAGTGCTGCACTCAATATGCCAGCAGATTTGGAAAACTCAGCAGTGGCCACAGGACTGGAAGAGGTCAGTCTTCATTCCAATCGCAAAGAAAGGCAATGCCAAAGAATGCTCAAACTACCGCACAATTGCACTCATCTCACACGCTAGTAAAGTCATGCTCAAAATTCTCCAAGCCAGGCTTCAGCAGTATATAAACCGTGAACTCCCAGATGTTCAAGCAGGTTTTAGAAAAGGCAGAGGCACCAGAGATCAAATGGCCAACATCCGCTGGATCATGGAGAAAGCAAGAGAGTTCCAGAAAAACATCTATTTCTGCTTTATTGACTATGCCAAAGCCTTTGACTGTGTCGATCACAATAAACTGTGGAACATTCTGAAATAGATGGGAATCCCAGACCACCTGACCTGCCTCTTGAGAAACCTGTATGCAGGTCAGGAAGCAACTGTTAGAACTGGACATGGAACAACAGACTGGTTCCAAATAGGAAAAGGTGTACGTCAGGGTTGTATATTGTCACCTTGCTTATTTAACTTATATGCAGAGTACATCATGAGGAACGCTGGGCTGGAAGAAGCACAAGCTGGAATCAAGATTGCTGGGAGAAATATCAATAACCTCAGATATGCAGATGACACTACCCTTATGGCAGAAAGTG
The DNA here is from genome assembly GCF_049115385.1 of Moschus berezovskii. Lineage (NCBI taxonomy): Eukaryota > Metazoa > Chordata > Mammalia > Artiodactyla > Moschidae > Moschus > Moschus berezovskii. The sequence continues at coordinate 72,872,875 of NC_142469.1, read as the reverse complement.
AAGAGGAACTCAAAAGCCTCTTGATGAAAGTGAAAGAGGAGAGTGAAAAGGTTGGCTTGAAGCTCAACATTCAGAAAACAAAGATCATGGCATCTGGTCCCATCACTTCATGGGAAATAGATGGAAAAACAGTGGAAACAGTGTCAGACTTTGGTTTTTTGGGCTCCAAAATCACTGCAGATGCTGATTGCAGCCATGAAATTAAAAGACGCTTGCTCCTTGGAAGGAAAGTTATGACCAACCTTGATAGTATATTAAAAAGCAGAGACATTACTTTGCCAACCAAGGTCCGTCTAGTCAAGGCAATGGTTTTTCCCGTGGTCATGTATGGATGTGAGAGTTGGACTGTGAAGAAGGCTGATCGCCTAAGAATCGATGCTTTTGAACTGTGGTGTTGGAGAAGACTCTTGAGAGTCCCTTATACTGCAAGGAGATCCAACCAGTCCATTCTAGAGGAGATCAATCCTGGATGTTCATTGGAGGGACTGATGCTAAAGCTGAAACTCCAATACTTTGGCCACCTCATGCGACGAGTTGACTCACTGGAAAAGACTCTGATGCTGGGAAAGGTTGGGGGCGGGAGGAGAAGGGGACGACCGAGAATGAGATGGCTGGATGGCATCACCGACTCTGTGAACATGAGTTTGAGTGAACTCCGGGAGTTGGTGATGGACAGGGAGGCCTGGCGTGCTGTGATTCATGGGGTCGCGGAGAGTCGGACACGACTGAGCGACTGAACTGAACTGAACTGAAAATCAATGCTTTTTCATCCAGGATTGTCTCATATTGGTTGTTGCTTAACAACAATAAGAAGAGTGGTAATAATAACAAGGTATTAAGTAATAGATAATTGAATTATTAACTTAATGAATTCAAAATGCTCATTCTCACAGTTTAGTTATGTAGTTTTAAGCTTGGAAGGCCTGACCTGCCTTGAAGGAAGATCCACTTATAATTTATTCTGTATCTTTATTTGTTTTCTTATTTAACTCTCTATTCCATGAGGAATTTATTTTGTGCATTGCATGAGATGAGGATCAAACTTTATAAAAACTGGTGCATATATTTCTCAGTACTATATATTTGCTAGACTATTCTTTACCCATCTATATTGGAGGCAGTTTCTCAATTTTTTATTCTATTTCTTTGGTTTGCCTGAGTTGTTTTAATGCAAGATCAGTAACTCACAATGTAGTATTTTCTAATAAATCTTTTTTTTTTAATTTATTTTTTGTTGTTGTTAAAGGATAATTGCTTTACAGAATTTTGTTGTTTTCTGTCAAACCTCAACATGAATCACCCATAAGTATACATATATCCCATTCATTTTGAACCTCCCTCCCATCACCCTCCCCATCCCACCCCTCTAGGTTGATACAGAGCCTCTGTTTGAGTTTCCTGAACCATATAGCAAATTCCCTTTGGCTATCTCTTCTACATATGGTAATGTAAATTTCCATGTTACTCCTTCCATACATCTCACCCTCTCCTCTCCTCTCCCATGTCCATAAGTCTATGTCTGTTTCTCCATTGCTGCCCTGTAAATAAATTCTTCAGAACCATTTTTATAGATTCCATTTTAATACATCTTAACACTGACATATATTTTTCTTTTTATCAATAATTGTTGAAGTTCTTGTCTTATTCTTTCAGATTAATTTTTAAAACAATGTTAATTTCTATATAAACATCTGATGGGATTTTGGCTGAAATTATGCTGAACTTAAATATTAATTTGTGAGAATATAAATTTTTTGACACTTAGATTTCCCAACTTGATAAATCATTTGATATTCCATTTAGTTAAATCTTCTCATTAAAATCATGTATCATTCTAACAAGTTTTCATGCAGTTGTGATGTTTCATATTAGAGGCCCTTCCTTGAGATTTAGAAATATTCAGGGCTCTTGTCCCACTCCACTGCGCTGGAGGAGGCATGAGCCCTAGCTCGAGCTAGAAATAAACCCCATTCTTGCTTTTGCATTGCTGCGAGTGTCTTATTCTACCAGTATGGGGGGACCGGACTCAGGGCATAACATTTGGGGGCTCGTCCGGGATCCCTCTGACTGGGGAGAATAACGCTCTCCCGGCAGAAGGGGTTCATCAGCCCGGAGGAGGGCTGATTATAGCACCGGTGTAAGGTCTGTTCAGGGGCGATTGCCGTAGCCAGCGTAAGGCCGAGGCCCAGCATTTGCGCTGGAAGGGAGCTGGATCTGCAAGGTCTGTTCAGGGGCGAATTGGTCGCCGTAGCCAGCGTAAGGCCGAGGCCCAGCATTCGCGCTGGAAGGGAGCTGGATCTGCAAGGTCTGTTCAGGGGCGAATTGATCACCATAGCCGGCATAAGGCCGAGGCCCAGTATTCGCGCTGGAAGGCAGCTGGCTCTGCGGGAGAGAGGAGGTCTCTCCAGATTCGGAATCTGGTGGGCAGTGGACGCCCTTCGGTAAGGTTACTTTAAACTGCAGGAAGCCTCAGAGGTCTCAGAGACCTAGTAGTGTGTTTTCGGCCGACGTTTGTCTGTCCTCAGTTTGTCCTGTTTTTGTGTGTGCCAGCATTGTCTCTCTCTCCTGTGTCTATTCTCTGCCCTAATCTATTCTGTGGTCATGGCTCAAGGAAGCTCTACCCTGCTCTCCCTCATGATGGATCATTTCTCTGACTTTAAATCTAGGGCGCGAGACTTGTCTCTGCTAGTGAAGAGGAATAAGCTGGTGACGCTCTGCTCCTCGGAGTGGCCCGCTTTTAATGTCAGGTGGCCGAGAGAGGGAACCTTCAGCCTGCCCACCATCCGGGCTGTTGGGGGAAGGTTCTCACGCCTGGTCCTTCTGGCCACCCGGACCAGATGCCCTATATCCTGGTCTGGCAAGATCTGGTGGAAAACCCACCAGCATGGATAAAGCCTTTTGTTTCTATCCTTTTCACCCATAATCCCACCTGGGATGACTGTCAGTAGCTGTTACAGGTGCTCTTCACCACGGAAGAACGGGAGCGGATTCTATCGGAAGCTCAGAAACATGTCCGGGGTGTGGACGGGAGGCCCACCCTGCAGCCGAACCTAATTGATGAGGGATTTCCATTGACCCAGCCCCAGTGGGACTTTGAGCGCACAGAAGAAGATTTATAAAAATGACTTTTGGATAAATACAAGTTTCTGAACTGGGATTTGGTTGAGTTCTTGAAGAGCACCCTAGGTTTGTTTCTGAAGCTTGTCTCAGTGATCTATCTTTGAATGAAGATCAGATGCCTCATGACCTGCAACCAGGACTAGAAAAAGACATAATTTAAGGGACTGTCTCCAACTGAATGGAAGGACTTTTTTCAGAAGAAACTACACTACACCAGGATGAGAAGACGACAACATCAGAGGTAGACAGCTTGCCCAAGATGCTGGACCTGATTCGTATGATTACTTACAATGTTTTCTTGACTTCTTAGACCTCTGCATATAAATCAAATGCTTTTCTACCATAGGCCTGATCCTATGCTAGTTTCAGAAATTAATCCAATTGTCGGGTTTGTAGACATGTAAAAGCTCATTCTGCTTATACAAAAACTCTGTTATACTTGTGCCATCCTAATGTCCTTAAACCATGGCAACAGTCTGCTTCTAAATTGGAAAATTAAAAAAAAAAAGTTGGAAATCAGAGTCAGGGCTATGGGAAATCCAAGATGGCTGCTTTGCTTTTTTCAGCTCCCTGACAACCCTCATTTTTTATTTGATGGGTTAAAGCCTTCCTGGCTACAGTGTTAATGCCTCCATAATGAAAAATCATGGAATATTAAGTTTGTAAATTGTTAAATTAAGTTTCTAGTTTTGTTAATGTCTAGTGTTTACTAAGACTCACTGCTGAAACAGTTCTTTGTTACGTGATACTGCTAAAAGATTTAACTAAGTGATTAAAAAGGACACTGTAGGTTAGTTTCTAAGGCTTATCTCAGTAACCAATCTTCAGATAAAGGTCAGATGCTCCATAATGTACAACCAGGAGATTAACACCAGGCTATAGTCATTTAACAAATGAAGTCAGGTGACTTGGGGTATACCAGGCTTTATCTAAGAAAAGTTCTTGACTTATAATTCTTATTTTACTCTTAACTGCTAGCTATGGCTATATTATTTTCTATGTCACTTGTTTCACTGAGTCTGTGATATAATGCTGATATGCAGTTCCATATGAGATCAATAATTGTAATAATGTGACTCTGGGTATGAGAAAAAGCAACAAGAGGAAATATTTTCCTGGACCAGGAGGCTAGTAAGACAGTGGTCCAGAGACTTTTGCTACTTGCAAGGCCTGGTCCAATTTTAGCACACTGAGTGGCCAATCGCTTCCCTAGACCTGGGAAATGAGCCTTCCCAGCACCGCGGGACACAATGGCCATAAAATGGTGTCACATGGTCGGATATGTGGCTATGAAGAGACCCTGCTGACTAGAAGTTGGTACTCGCCAGCTGCCTTTACAAAGATTATGTCATGACCATTGCAAGCTGCTGAACTTCAACACCCCCTGAAAGAAGTTCAGGGTGAAAATCAGGAATGAGGCACTCTGTGCTCTGAAAAAACTGGCAGAACAGGCCTTCAGATAGTCAGATCTTTTCAGAAAAAGGTTTTATGAGTTCCAATTCTTGCATCTTCTCATACCTAGAAAAACACTGACGTCATTAATGGTGACATCTGCTTTGGTTATTAAAAAAATTTTACTATTAAAAGTCAAAATAGAGTAGCTATTGTTCAGACATCCTGGGAAATAAATATTTCCCAGATATCCTGAAAAATGATATTATGGGTGTGATTTCAGATTAGACACTGTAACCTAATGTAGAACTTAATGCTTCTGTAATGCATTTTTGCTTCTGTACTTTGCTTGCTGCTCGTAAAACCAGTTACTCCATTTTAGATAAGGTTGTTTTTAAGTAAAGATTCCTAGAATTGTTTTGAGTAAGGCTGTATAAAGATCCCTGAATCAAACTCTACCCACGGAGGAAGATTCCTCCGTTTGAACAACAGAAAAGGGGGGAGATGTTAGGAGCCCTAACATCTGAGTAGCCAGGATAGGCCTGAGACCTTGCTTAGGCCTAAGTTTCGATTTCCTGGAGACAGGGTGGAGGCTAAGTTCACAGAAACTCCTCCCTAAGAAGATCCCGCTGGCGCCAAAATTAAGAAACTCCTCCCTAGAAAAGTCCCACTGGCGCCAAAAATCAGGCCAATCAGAGGAAAAAAGGAAATCCCCCAGAAAAACCCCGTGCACGCATAAACTGGCCAATGAGCTTCCGCGCGTGCATGAACTGGCCAATGAGCTTCTGCCAGCTTGATCTTTTGAACAGAAATAGGTGCTTATGTAACCTGAGACTATAAAAACTGCTGTGACCTGGGCTCGGAGCTCTTGTCCCACTCCACTGCGCTGGAGGAGGCATGAGCCCTAGCTCGAGCTAGAAATAAACCCCATTCTTGCTTTAAAAAAAAAAAAATAGAAATATTCAGGACTGTGGTACTTTCTCTGGTGTAGGATTTATGTATTTTTGTGGGGCTTCCCAGGTGGTGCGAGTGGAAAAAAATTGGTCTGCCAATTAAGGAGACAAAAGAAACATGGGTTTGATCACTAGGTCAGAAAGATCCCTTGGAAGAGGAAATGGTAACACTCTAATATTCTTGCCTGGAATATTTGGTGGACAGAGGAGCCTGGCAGGTTATATAGTCCATGGGGTCACAAAGAGTCGAATGTGACTGAGCACAAACACACACATTTGAGTAAAACCAGAGGGTATGTCTTTTAACATGGTGATCTTCTTTTAGTCAAGTCTCTCAATCAGAAAACATTTCCTTATTGTTATGTTCTAAGTACTATTTTAAGTACTACGCATACATCAGTAGCAAAACATCTTGGTGAATGTTTTGATACCACATTTAATATTATATTCTGGTAGGAGTAAATGATATAGAATGTTAGAGCATGGTAAGTGCTACAGAAAAAAGAATAAGGCAAGATGTGTGTGTTTGTGTGCTCAGTCACATCCGACCCTTTGCCACCCCATGAACTGTAGCCTGCCAGGCTCCTCTGTCCGCAATTTTTGAGGCGAGAATTCAGAGTGGGTTGCCATTTCCTCCTCCAGGGGGATCTTCCCGACCCAGGATCAAACCCATTGCCTCCTGCCCTGGCAGGGAGATCTCTTACCACTAGTGCCACCTAGGAAGCCCCATAAGAAAAATTAAAAGTATGAGAGAAATAGAATAATTTTAAATAAGGTGGTCATACTATGCCTTACTGAAAAGACAGCACTTTTCCAAAGACTTGAATGGGTAAGCTACATAGAGACCAGAGAGAAGTGTTCCAGGCCAGGGAGAGAGATGGTACAAATCCTGAGACAGGAATGTCCTTGATGTGCTTGAGAGTCAGTTGGACAGCCAGAATAGTTAGAATATAGTGAGTGAAGGAGACAAAGGGGATGAGATAAGAGGAAATGAGGAAGCCATTTGTTAGGTCTTTGTAGGTCATTGTTGTGATTTTCACTTAACTTTTCATGAGATGTGAAACAACTGGAGGATGAGTAGGGGAATGAGATAAACCATCTTACATCTTAAACTCATTATGATTTTGTGATGCTTTAAGACGGTAGGGGAGCAAGGATGGAAAACAGGGGGGCAAACTGGGGCTCATGCCCCCCTTATACTGTCCTGAGCCAGGGTGGTAGCAATGGAGGTAATAAGAAATGATAAGTTCCAAAACTATTTTGAGTGCAAAGTCAAAAATATTTCTTCTGAATTGCGTTTTTTCCTTCTACTTTCAATAAGGGATCTTCATTTTACAACTTCTCTACTGCTGACTTTTTAAATTTAGCTTATTTCTACTTGGGTTCCTTTAATAACAAAATTTTCTTCCCTTGGACTTTCAGTTCAGTTAAGTTCAGTTGCTCAGTCGTGTCCGACTCTTTGGGACCCCATGGACTGCAGCACGCCAGGCATCCTTGTCCATCACCAACCCTCAGAGCTTATTCAAACTCATGTCCATTGAGTCTGTGATGCCATCCAGCCATCTCATCCTCTGTCATCCCCCTCTCCTCCCACCTTCAATCTTTCCCAACATCAGGGTGTTTTCCAATGAGTCAGTTCTTCACATCAGGTGGCCAAAGGATTGGAGTTTCGGCTTCATCATCAGTTCTTCCAGTGAATATTCAGGACTGATTTCCTTTAGGATAAATTGGTTTGATCTTATTGCTGTCCCTTGGACTTTACATGGATGTAGTTCTCTTTTTAGAATATTGAAATTTTAATTTTAGCTATGATTTAAAAAAAGGAAAAAAAAAATCTGGAAACTTGGAGAACATAATTCTTGTCCTGGCTCTGTTACTAGTTGGCATGTAATCTGGGATAATCTTAGCATCCTTGACTATAAAGTAAAGTTGGAGTTAATGATCAGTACTATTTCTTTGAACCTAAGTATTCTACAAATCTCTGATCCCATATTTATATAATGGTCATTAAAGAGTTATAAGTAACTGAAAAATCTTCATTTGAGTTACGTGAAATGTCAACATGTTGCTTAGCCATAGCTGAATAATTTTAAAGAGATGAAACAGAAGTATCCAAAAAATAAGCTTATGGTACTTTGGGACAATGGTCATCTCCCTGACGACATTACTTGTAAGAGGAGTCCTTATCTATAATGCTTGATTTAATGTGGCCTGTTTTGGCTTCTTAATTCTGCACTTAGTAGGATTTGACCCATTTTTCTCTTCCCTTGTTTTGTGCTTCTCTGGAAAAACTTTCCCAGGAACTGCCTCTTTTCAGAATCACCCTTTCCTATTTCAAGCCTGCCGTTCCAAAGCATGTTTTATTGTGGTTGTGTCATTCCATTAGGTGTGCATGCAAAAATATCCCCATCACCTTTTTATCGTCTTCATCTTAAAATTTCCCTGTATTTGATGCCTTTCTTGAAATTTATTTCTAGAGCTACCAGTTCCTTCCCCATGTTGCCCACTGAAACCCATTCTTCATGTGTAACTTGTCTCTGTTCTCACCTAGATCATGCAATGCATTTGTTTCTATGCAGTGGTGCAGCCTAGTCTTTCCAGAAGCTAACTCAATTTGTTTTCAAAGGAATATAACAATATTGTTTTCCCCATCTCAAGGGTGTTACATTTGTGAATCTATTTGGCACTAAGAGACCAGAATTAAAATACTTAGAGGCTATGGAATGAAAGGCAGAAATAGCTTGTTCTTGCAAATGGGAAAAAATTTACTCCTATTTAGCTAAAAGCACAAGGCTTTTGTAATCAAACATTTAACATCATGACCAGGCCAGGAAAAAAGTGTACTTTGTCAGTTATAATTGGTTCAACTCACAGAAATAGATTTCTCATTGTCTGAGTAGCTACAGGAAATATGGCTAATAAAAGCAAATGTCAACCTGATTGAAGCTGTTCTATAAAGCCCTGCCAGACCACTCTGTACAACTGTTATTTCCTATTATGAAAACTAAATCTTAAGTCATGGTTAAAAGGTAATCAGTGTTCAAGAGAGTGGTCTGTAGAGGTAAGCAGTAATTCAGATTTGATTGGTAGCATAGGCTTTTCAGGGAATAGTTCAGAATAAGGAGCACTTTGAGAGACCCAGAAACATGATCCAAAATGAAGATTCTCAGAATTTTCCTAACATTGGGTTATCGATAAATATGTTATAAAATTTTCAAGTTGTGTCTTTCTTAGCAGCTATAATTAAAAATACACAGTGATTTTGTGTACTCCATCTCATTTGAGCCCTATAACACAACCTTGTGTTATGGGCATCATTATCACTATTTTATAGCTAAGAAGACTTGCCCAAGGTTCCCAGGTTTGCAGTCAGTATCAGGGTGAATATTCTCCATACTCTCCTGCCAGCAGAGCCCCTGAGCTTCTTAGGATCCCAGATGCCTCCTGGAAAGGTAGTATATGAATGACTCTATCAGTTTTATGCTCTATTGTTCCTTGTATGGAATCCATGTTTATTGTTTCCATCATTGGCCAAATGGAGTGATTGCACCTTCATCTTTATAACAAAGACAAAATGTCCCCAAATAACACATGTCTAAAAATGAACAATTTCATTTCAAACTAAATTTCTCCTGTTTTATATGCAGAGTTCATGATTTGAGATAAAGTTGTTTCCTTTAGGTCAAAGATATTGTGATAAGGTACATCAGTAATGTAAATTAGAAGCAAGTGCATTTTATTTTTATATAAAAATGATATTGTTACATATTGTTGCAAAGAAGGATGTTGTAAACCGTTTTCCTCTTTGGATCTGTACTGTTTCTGTAGTTCTGTGTGCTAACCAGATGAACAAAGATTGTGGTAAGCTAATACCTTTGGACTGTATATTGGCATTGCTGCCAACTTTTCTTTGAACTTTATAAAATTAATGTCTCTCTGTTTCTGTTCTATCTTCCTTCTGAGATATAGCAGATCTAAGTTTCTGGGTATTCCTCACTTAGGAGAATTTTCCAGTTTGGAACAAGTAATGAAAATATCTTGACCAGAGTTCCCTTGGAATTCCTTAGAATTTTATTTTTCATTTTACCACCTTACTTGCTAAAATTAATATTGATGTACATATCTCCTTTGTTAGACTGGAATAATCTATGCATTAAATACCATATTTCAAAGTGTGTATGTTCTGTTCTGTTCTGTCGCTCAGTCGTGTCTGACTCTTTGCGACCCCCGTGGACTGTAGCCTACCAGGCTTCTCCATCCATGGGATTCTCCAGGCAAGAATACTGGAGTGGGTTGCCATTTCCTTCTCCAGGGGATCTTCCCGACCTAGGGATTGAACCCGGGTCTCCCGCATTGGAGGCAAACGCGTTAACCTCTGGGCCACCGTATGACTACCCTCAAAAGATGCTAAATAAATCTTTGTCTGGAGTTGAACAAGAGAACAAATTTTCAAGACACTTGAAAAAAATCTCCCATAGGAAAAAACATTGAATTATACACAGAATTCATGTAGTTTCAATGCAAAGCTAAATAACTTTAGGACTTACTTCTCAACTACATGCTAGTTCCAGTTCAGTTGCTCAGTTGTCTCTGACTCATTGTGACCCCATGAACTGCAGCAGGCCAGGCCTCCCTTTCCATCACCAACTCCAGGAGTACACCCAAACCCATGTCCACTGAGTCAGTGATGCCATCCAACCATCTCATCCTCTGTCATCCCATTCTCCTCCTGCCCTCAATCTTCCCCAGCATCAGGGTCTTTTCAAATGAGTCAGCTCTTTGCATCAGGTGGCCAAAGTATTGGAGTTTCAGCTTTAGCATCAGTCCTTCCAATGAACAGCTAGGACTGATCTCCTATAGGATGGACTGGTTGGATCTCCTTGCAGTCCAAGGGATTCTCAAGAGTATTCTCCAACACCATAGTTCCAAAGCATCATCTTTGGTGCTCAGCTTTCTTTATAGTCCAACTCTCACATCAGTACATGACTACTGGAAAAACCATAGCCTTGACTAGATGGACCTTTGTTGACAAAGTAATGTTTCTGCTTTTTAATATGCTGTCCATATTGGTCATAACTTTCCTTCCAAGAAGTAAGCAATTTTAATTTCATGGCTGCAATCATCATCTACAGTGATTTTGGAGCCCCCAAAAGTTAAGTCTGCCACTGTTTCCACTGTTTTCCCATCTATTTGCCATGAAGTGATGGGACCAGATGCCATGATCTTCGTTTTCTGAATGTTGAGCTTTAAGCCAACTTTTTCACTCTCCTCTTTCACTTTCATCAAGAGTGATGTTCTTCTTCACTTTCTGCCATAGGGGTGGTGTCATCTGCATATCTGAGGTTATTGATATTTCTCCCAGCAATCTTGATTCCAGCTTGTGCTTCCTCCAGCCCAGCGTTTCTCAGGATGTACTCTGCATATAAGTTAAATAAGCAGGGTGACAATATACAGCCTTGGCGTACTCCTTTTCCTATTTGGAACCAGTCTGTTCCATGTCCGGTTCTAACTGTTGCTTCCTAACCTGCATACAGGTTTCTCAAGAGGCAAGTCAGGTGGTCTGGTATTCCCATCTCTTTCAGAATTTTCCAGGGTTTATGGTGGTCCATACAGTCAAAGGCTTTGGCATAGTCAATAAAGCAGAAATATACGTTTTTCTGGATCTCTCTTGCTTTTTGATGATCCAGTGGATGTTGGCAATTTGATCTCTGGTTCCTCTGCTTTTTATGAAACCAGCTTCAGTTCAGTTCAGTTCAGTTCAGTCGCTCAGTCGTGTCCAACTCTTTGCGACCCCATGAATCACAGCACGCCAGGCCTCTCTGTCCATCACCAACTCCCGGAGTTCACTCAAACTCATGTCCATCGAGTCGGTGATGCCATCCAGCCATCTCATTCTCTGTCGTCTCCATCTCCTCACACCCCCAATCCTTCCCAGCATCAGACTCTTTTCCAGTGAGTCAACTCATCGCATGAGGTGGCCAAAATTTTGGAGTTCAGCTTTAGCATCAGTCCTTCCAATGAACACCCAAGATTGATCTCCTTTAGAATGGACTGGTTGGGTCTCCTTGCAGTCCAAGGGACTCTCAAGAGTCTTCTCCAGCACCACAGTTCAAAAGCATCAATTCATTGGCTATCAGCTTTCTTCACAGTCCAACTCTCACATCCATACATGACCATGGGAAAAACCATAGCCTTGACTAGATGGACCTTGGTTGGCAAAGTAATGTCTCTGCTTTTTAATATGCCATGTAGGTTGGTCATAACTTTCCTTCTAAGGAGTAAGTGTCTTTTAATTTCATGGCTGCAATCAGCATCCTCAGTGATTTTGAAGCCCAAAAAATAAAGTCTGACACTGTTTTCACAGTTTCCCCATCTATTTCCCATGAAGTGATGGGACCAGATGCCATGATCTTTGTTTTCTGAATGTTGAGCTTCAAGCCAACCTTTTCACTCTCCTCTTTCACTTTCATCAAGAGGCTTTTGAGTTCCTCTTCACTTTCTGCCATAAGGGTGGTATCATCTGCATATCTGAGGTTATTGATATTTCTCCCGGCAATCCTGATTCCAGCTTGTGCTTCTTCCAGTCCAGCGTTCCTCATGATGTACTCTGCATATAAGTGGGTCACAAATTATTAACATTGTCAATTGTCAAGACACTGAAACTTTGTTTCTAGAATGTGACCTAGATATTGCAACCATTTTATTATACTTTTCAAATTTATTTGAAAATATTTTTACTATATCAAAATGAAGTCTATTTTAATTCTGTAATACTTTGTCATATTCTGGGCAAGGTAGAGGATAATGAGGATTAAGTGAGGTAACTTAGTGTGAACAGAATTTGTTAAGATACAAAAATTATATTGCCTATTCAGTGACACACAGGGTGGATCTCGGCTGGAGTTGTTATTTTTGTTGTGTCTTTTCAAGGAAAGATATAGGAATAAAATGTTAAGAAAACTTATTTTCAATTAGGATACTGCAGTCTAAAATATATTTTAGTACCATGTTACTGCCAGTAAATGATTACTTTCAAAAAAGTTCAGACAGTTCAAAGGCAATAATTATGAATATCATTGATTTCTTTAATGAACATGTCAATAATGATGAAGAACCATTTTACTTTTCCCCCTTTAGATTTCCAACCTTTCATTATTAAATAATAGAGAATTGTAGAATAAATCAGGAAAGGTCACTAGACTGCTTAGCCTCAGAACCTAGATCTGACTACTGGAAGACAATTCTCTGTGAACATTGTTCTGTTAACCCAGAGTCCAAACTTTCTGAGTAAAGACCATTTTTCTTGGTTAAAGGATGACTAAAGAGCAACCATGTCCTGGAATATAGAAGTAATATATTGCTTCAGAGGGATTTTGAGACTTCTTTCTCTTGTAGATAGTAGCATATATCCCAGAGTAAAAGTCTCTCCCTATTCAAAGGGGAGGATGGGCCACTGTGTCAGCCAAACTGCTGAATGTCATGGTTTTCTGAGTCTGTGATACAACCCCTCAGTATGGGTAGAGTAATATCATGCTGCCATAGCCTTGCCAGTAATGAGATGCTCTGTGAATGATAAACTGTGTTCTGATCTGTAGATTTTGTGTTTCTTGTTAGAATATCTATCTATTGATTGACTGATTTATCAAACAATCAATTGATCAATCTATCTACCTACCTACCTATCCATTTACCTACCATCTACATGTCTATCTATCTATCACCTGGGTTGTCTGATTTCTCATCTTCTAAGTAATGTCTCAGATCCTTCACAATTTCAGATTAAATACTGATATATTCCCTTCATGAGGCTCATGCCATAGTGATGTTTGTACTGAGAAATGAGACTTGTTTTGTGATATTAGTTGTCAAGATATTCTGTCAATTGTTCTCTATGATACATTCAAAAAAGAGATGAAATAATGTGTGTATAAATATCTTCTTCACACACACACACACACACACACTTTCAGGACTGTTGATATGTATAGGTAAAAGCACTTCCCTGGCTGAGATGATGACTTTGAATTTCATTGAAACATAATAAGTTTAAACATGATGTCATACAGAGAACATGGTGACATGAGTGCTGCAGAATGTCATGTTGACATACTCAGTGGACTGGTGATCTCTTTTTTTTCTTTGAGTGAGTAGCTATGCAGGGATTTTGCTTTCTGGTTAAGGAACAAGATGATGATGTGGTATGTGTGGTATACATTTGTGTGTGTGTGTGTGTGGTGTGCACAAGCACACACATGTGCCCCTGTGTCTCTGCATGCAAGATACGCATGCAGAGGTAAATGAAACAAAAAAGTTAAGAGATTTAGAATATGAAAGGGATAACCTCGATATTTTATATTTTGATTGCCAGAGCTGGTATCACAGCTTTAGGAAGATGTGATGAGTAATTGCTGAATGATTTTCAATAAATGGCCTAGATATAGAACTATTCCCAGCAAGTGTGTGGAGTCAGGTAAAGGAATGGCAAATCCAACTAAAGGAGCTTTTCAGGGAGCTGCCAGATCGATGTAATAGTGTCAATGCTCAAAAATGAGGCTATTTCTTTTAAAAACAATTGTTTTATTGTGTTAAGAACGCTTAACAAGAAAACTAGCCTATTCACATATTTTAAAAGTATCTTTGTGTGGATCACAATAAACTGTGGAAAATTCTGAAAGAGATGGAAATACCAGACCAACTGACCTGCCTCCTGAGAAATCTATATGCAGGTCAGGAAACAACAATTAGAACGACATGGAACAACAGATTGGTTCCAAATAGGAAAAGGAGTACACCAAGGCTGTGCATTGTCACTGTGCTTGTTTAACTTATATGCAGAGTACATCATGAGAAACTCTGGGCTAAAAGAAGTGCAAGCTAGGATCAAGACTGCTGAGAGAAATATTAATAACCTCAGATATGCAGATAACATCACCCCTATGGTAGAAAGTGAAGAACAACTAAAGAGCCTCTTGATGAAACTGAAAGAAGAGAGTGAAAAAGTTGGCTTAAAGCTCAACATTCAGAAAACTAAGATCATGGCATCTGGTCCCATCACTTCATGGCAAATAGATGGAGAAACAGTGGAAGCAGTGGCAGACCTTATTTTTTGGGGCTCCAAAATCACGGCAGATGGTGACTGCAGCCATGAAATTAAAAGATGCTTACTCCTTGGAAGGAAAGTTATGACCAACCTAGACAGCCTGTTAGAAAACAGAGATATTACTTTGTCAACAAAGGTTCGTCTAGTCAAGGTTATGGTTTTACCAGTAGTCATGTATGGATGTGAGAGTTGGACTATAAAGAAAGCTGAGCACTGAAGAATTGATGCTTTTGAACTATGGTGTTGGAGAAGACTCTTGAGAATCCCTTGGACTGCAAGGAGATCCAACCAGTCCATCCCAAAGGAGATCAGTCCTGGGTGTTCACTGGAAGCACTGATGTTGAAGCTGAAGCTCCAATACTTTGGCCACCTGATGTGAAGAGCTGACTCATTGAAAAGACCCTGATGCTGGGGAGGATTGAAGGTGGGAGGAGAAGGGGGTGACAGAGGATGAGATGGTTGGATGGCATCACTGACTCAATGGACATGAGTTTGAGTAAACTCCAGGAGTTGCTGATGGACAGGGAGGCCTGGCATGCTGCAATCTGTGGGGTCACAAAGAGTCAGACATGATGGAGTGACTGAACTGAACTGAAGTGTATAATACAATATTGTTGAACATAGGTGCTAGATCATACAGCACATCTCTAGAACTTATTAATCTTGCTTAACTGAAATTTATGTCCATTGATTAGTTATTCCCATTTTCCCATTCTTCTCCTAACAACTACCATTCCACTCTTTGACTCTATGAATTTGATTACTTCAGATATTTCATAAAGATAGAACAATGAGGAGTATGTCCGTGTGCCTGACATTTCCCTAAGCATAATGTCTTTCAGGTCTATCCATGTTATTACATTTCATTGGATTTCCTTATTTTTTAAGGCTGAACAGTATTATACTGTATATATATACACCATATTTTCCTTATCCACTAATCTATCAATGGATATTTAGCTTGTTTTTGCCTCTTGGCTATTATGAATAGTGTTAAAATGGATATGAAAGTGTATATGTCACTGTGAGATCTTAATTTCAATTCTTCTGGATAACTACCTAAAAGTGATATTGATGGATCATATGTAGTTCTGTTTTTAATTTTTTCAGGCTCTAAAATCCCTGCATGCCTCTCTGATGGCTACAGGGTTTCTGGTTTTCACAGCTACTGTAATTGCAATGCTGCTGGTTTTCAAGAGAGAGAATAGGACTGAAGCAAGTAAGACCCTACAAAGCACACTCATCAAGATTCAGTCATTTTTCTTGAATAAAAGATCTCAGATTCTTGCAAATATTTAATTAATCTCTGGAGTTTTTAGAAAATTGATTCTGATGTTTTTTGCTGGTGTTCATTGCTATTTTGGAGGTCCTTAGTCTACACTTTATAACTGTTCATCTTGGGCAAATTAATTAACATCCTTCCTCTCAGTTTTCACATTTGTGAAACAGGGATAATAACATACCTCAGAAAAGTTATGAGTATTAGACAAGTTCATTGAGGAAAATCACTGCGAATAGTACCTGGCACATAACACCCAGTAAACACTGGGCAACATGATCATTTACATTCATTTTAAATACATAAGTTCAGATATTAACATACTTATCTTTTAAAAATATTTACTTTTATATTTACAATGTAAGTCACATTTTATTTTTTTCTGAATTCATTTATCTGGATAGATGGGTTTATAGATTATATTATACAAAGTTTCAGATCACAGCAGTTGGTAATTTTTTTTTTTACTTTTATTTATTTATTTATTTTATTTTTACTTTACAATATTATATTGGTTGGTTTTGCCATACATTGACATGAATCCGCCTCGGGTGTACATGAGTTCCCCCTCCCGAACCCCCCTCCCACCTCCCTCCTCCCCTTATCCTTCCTCTGGGTCATCCCCGCATACCACATTGTGTATTCCCTAAAGCTTTTTGAAGCAATACCAGATGGCCAACCTGTTGGAGATATTATGCTTATACTTACTGTTCAAGTATGTAAGCTGAAAAAAATCACACTAAAACAGGGTACTTTTGTTACTTCAGAAAAATAAGCCTGCTACATATTTTTATGTACTTTTTAAAATGTGTTAACAAAACTGCACTTTTTGAAAGGACTGTCTCAGGAAGAAAATGTAAAATTTATAATGTTTTATGAGGTACCTAGAGTTACAAAGTCATTAAGTTTTTATGAAATATTTAAAATTTTAATAACAAGCAAAGATGCTTCCTTAAGATATATTCTCCCAAAGGTGAGTGGATGTTAGGACAGGGCTATTTCAGTGCCTTAAATGTCAGCAAGCTTCAGCCTGTCAGTGAATGGGATTAATACATAATCAAAATGGATAATTTAGAATATTTAAAAATAATAATTAGGTATGAAAAAATCATCATTATTTCCCCTCTCTTTTATAAATATATTGAGCATAATATTCATGTAAATATTCACTTCAGGTTTTCTTTTGGGATTTATATTTTTAGTTAGTGTTCTCAAGATTTGTGATTTTTGAATAAGAGAGCAAAGATGTCTATGTTAGTTTATCAGCTGTTCTTTTTTTAAGACTCAACTGATATATTTCAATTATTATAATTTTGAATATTTTGATGTTAAAGATTACATCAAATTAGATCTAAGGGAGATAGACATACTTCACATAAAACCTTCTAATCATTCTGAAAAAAAAAAACTTATTTCTTAAGAATCAGCATTTTTACTTAACTTCCTATAATCTTTTCATGTATTCCATGAATATTATATATATATATATGTTGACAGTGTGACTGCCTTTGCTATCTGATGTTTTGGAAAGAAAATGCTTTCATAGGTAAGCCCTATGACAATTAGACTCTTTCAGTTGTTATTACCAAAAACGCATCCCAAACTAATTTACTCTCTTTTCTGTCTCCTCACCTCTGTATGTGTATATGTTGGTCACTCAGTCGTGTCCTATTCTTTGTGACCTCATGGACAGTAGTGTGCTTGGCTCCTCTGTCCATGGAATTCTCCAGGCAAGAATACTGGAATGGGTTACTATTCCCTTCTCCAGGGTATCCTCCCAACCCAGGGATCAAATCCTGGTCTCCCACATTGAAGGCAGATTTATCTGAATCTCAGCCACCATGGCTCAGCCACCTGAGCTTTCCCTAGTCTGAGCCACTAGGGAAGCCCCCTCACCTCTGTAGTGGACTTAAAAACTAGTAGCCTTGCAAAACACAGTGTCTGTGAAAACCAGCAACCTTGCAGCCATCAAAGGATCACATTGAAAATAAAGGGATGGAAAAAGATATGCCACGCAAACTGGAACCAAAGAGAGCAGAAGTGACTATGGTTATGTCTGTGCTGTACTTAGTCACTCAGTTGTGTCTGACTTTTTGTGACCCCATGGACTATAGTCTGCCAGGCTCCTCTGTCAATGGGGATTCTCCAGGCAAGAATACTAGAATGGGTTTCCATGTTCTCCTCCAAGGAATCTTCCCAACCCAGGGATCGAACCCAGGTTTCCGGCATTGTAGGCAAATTCTTTACTGTCTGAGATAAATACTTATATCGCACAGATATATTTATCTGAACTTATATATCACAAAATTAGACATTAAGTAAAAATTGCTGCAGGAGATCAAGAAGATCATTACATAATAATAAAAGGATCCATTAAACAGGAAGATAAAACAATTACAAATATACGTACACTGAATATCAAAGCATTTAATATGTAAAGCAAACATTGGCAGATATGAGGGTAGCAATAGACAGCAATAAAATGATAATAGGAGACTTAAATAACCCACTTTAAATAATGGATAGATTACTCAGACAGAAAGTCACTAAGGAAACAAGACCTGAACAACATTAAATACCAAACAAACCGAACAGACATACCCAGAACTTTCTACCCAACAGCAAGCTGACTGCACATTCAAGTGCACATGGAACATCTAAGATCACACATTAGGTTACAAAGTAAGTCTTAGGAAATTCAAGAAGAGTGACATGATCTCAAATATATTTTCAGATCACAATGGAAATTAGCTAGAAATCAATAGCAAAAGAAAATTGGAAAATCTCATGAATAAATGGAAAATAAAGAATACACTCGAGCAATTATTGGGTCAAAGAATAAATAAAAAGAGAAATTAAAAAATATCTTAGACAAAAATGAAAGCACACCAAAATGAGATACAGCAAAAACAATACTAAGAAGGAAGTTTAAAAACACCTATACAAGGTAGATCTCAAACAAGGAAGATCTCAAATAAACCACTTAATTTTATACCTCAATAAATATAAAAATGACCAAACTAAGCCACAATTAGCGCAAAGAAGGAAGTAATGAAGATTAGAGCAGAAATTAGAGAATTGGAAAATAATACAAAAAGCAATAAAAATAAGAATTATTGAAAAGAAAACAAAATTTATGTATCCTTAGCTAGACTAGGAATAAATCAGTGATGGTGCAAATAAAATCAGAATTAAAAGAGAAGATATTACAAATAATGACACTGAAATAAAAAATCATAAGGGATAATTGTGAACAATTGTGAGCTAGCAAGTTGGACAACTTATAGAAATAAATTGCTAGAAATATACAACCTACTAACACTGATTCAAAAGAAATAGAAAGCCTAAAGAGCTAAATAACAGGGAGATTGCATCAATAATCAAACACCTCCCAACAAAAAAAAGCAAGGACTAAGGATAACATTGCAGGTAAATTTCAGTTCAGTTCAGTCGCTCAGTTGTGTCCAACTCTTTGTGACCCCATGGACTGCAGCACGCCAGGCCCTCCTGTTCATCATCAACTCCTGGAGCTTACACAAACTCATGTCCATTGAGTCAGTGATGCCATCCAACCATCTCATCCTCTGTCGTCCCCTTCTCCTCCTGCCTTCAATCTTTCCCAGCATCAGGGTCTTTTCCAAAGAGGCAGTTCTTCACATGTGGCCAAAGTATTGGAGTTTCAGCTTCAACATCAGTCCTTCCAATGAATATTCAGGACTGATTCCCTTTAGGATGGACTGGTTGGATCTCCTTGCAGTCCAAGGGACTTTCAAGAGTCTTCTCCAACACCACAGTTCAAAACATCAATTCTTCAGCGCACAGCTTTCTTTGTAGTTCAACTCTCACATCCATACATGACTACTGGAAAAACCATAGCTTTGACTAGACGGACCTTTGTTGGCAAAGTAATGTCTCTACTTTTTAATAAGCTGTCTAGGTTGGTAATAACTTTTCTTCCAAGGAGAAAATGTCTTTTAATGTCATGGCTGCAGTCACCATCTGCAGTGATTTTGGAGCCCCCCAAAAATAAAGTCAGCCACTGTTTCCACTGTTTTTCCATCTATTTCCCATGAAGTGATGGGACCAGATGCCATGATCTTTGTTTTCTGAATGTTGAACTTCAAGCCAACCTTTTCACTCTCCTCTTTCACTTTCATCAAGAGGCTTTTGAGTTCCTCTTCACTTTCTGCCATAAGGGTGATGTCATCTGCATATCTGAGTTTATTGATAATTCTCCCAGCAATCTTGATTCCAGCTTGTGCCTGTTCCAGCCCAGCGTTCCTCATGATGTACTCTACGTATAAGTTAAATAAGCAAGGTGACAATATACAACCTTGACGTACACCTTTTCCTATTTGGAACCAGTCTGTTGTTCCATGGCCAGTTCTAACTGTTGCTTCCTGACCTGCATACAGATTTCTCAGGAGGCAGGTCAGGTGGTCTGGTATTCCCATCTCTAAGAATTTTCCACAGTTTGTGGAAAGGCTTTGGCATAGTTAATAAAATAGAAGTAGATGTTTTACCAAATACTTAAAGAAATATTCATACTAGTCTTTCTTAAAGTCCTCTAATAAATTAGAGAGGGAACACCTCCAAACTCATTTTATGAGACCAGCATCACCATGATACTAATGCCAGAGAAAGACACCACAAGAAAAGTAAACTTCAAGCAAATAGCCCTAATTAACATGGATGCCAAAAGCCTCAACAAAAAATTAGCACAACAAATTCAACAGCACTTTTTAAAAAGGATCATGTGCCATGACCAAGTCGGATTTATCCCTGGAATACCAAAATGGGTCAACACATGCCAGTCAATCAATGTGATATAGGAAAATGAAGGAGCAAAAATTATATAATAATCTCAATTGTTTCAGAAAAAGCATTGGCAATATTCAAGACCTTTTTATGACAAAATTCTCAGAAAATTAAGTATAGTCAATTAACACAAAAAAGATCATATATGAAAAACCCATAGCTAACATACTCAGTGGTGAAAACTAAAAACTTTTTCTCTGAGATCTGGAAAGAAGGCAAGATCGCCTACTCTTCAACACACAGTGCTGGGAAAACTGCATATCTACATGCAAAAATTAAAGAGTCAGATGCGTTAGCAACTGAACCACAACAAAACCTTATACCATACAGAAAAATTAACTCAATCTGGATGAAAGAGTGACATGTAAGATCTGAAACTCCTAAAAGAAAGCATGGAGGAAAAGCTTCTTGACATTAGTCTTGGCAGTGATTTATTGGATACGATACCAAAGGCAACAAATGCAAAAATAGAGACACAAAAATGTGAGACTACACTAAACTAAAAAGTAGCTGCACAGCAAGGAAAACTTTCTATATAACAAAAAGGCAACTTATGGAATGGGAGAAAATATTTGCAAGCTATATATCTGATAAGAGCTTAATTTCCAAAATATATAAAGAACTACAACTCAATAGCAAAAAAAAAAAAGAAAAATTTGATTTTAGAAATGAGTGAAGGACTTGAGTAAACATTGTTCCACAGAAGACATACCAATGGTCAATTGGTACATGAAAAGGTGCTCACATCAATAATCATCATGAAAATGCCAATCAAAATTACAATGAGATATCATCACCTTTTTAGGGTGATTATTATTATAAAGGAAAAGTATTACATATTTGAAGTTATGGAGACATTGGAGCCCTTGTACACCATAGTGAGAATGTAAAATATAGCTGCTATGGAAAACATTATGGAGTTTCCTCAAAAAATTTAAAACTATCATATGATCCAGCAGTTTTACTTTTGTGTAGTTATCCAAAGAAAATGAAATCAGGATGTCACAGAGATATCTGCATTCCCATTTTTGTTGCAGTATTGTTCTTAATAACCAGGATGTGGAAACAATGCAAACATCCATTGACAGATGAATGGATAAAGAAGATATAAAATATATATACAGTGAAATATTATTCAACCTTAAAATAGAAGGAAATCCTATGAACTTGTGACAATATGGATGGTCCTTGAAGACATTATAAAAAGTGCAATAAGTAAGTCAAAAAAGGACAAATACTCTTGATTCCTCGTATGAAGCATCTAAAATAGTTAAATATATAGAAATATGTAATAGAATAGCAGTTACCCAGTGATAAGGGGAGGGGAATATGTGGAGTTGTTTGATGGGTAAATATTAAACCAGATGAGTAAACTTGAAATTATTGTACAACATAATGCCTATAGTTAACAATAAAGTATTGTTTACTTCAAAAATGTTTTAAGAGAATAGATAACATGTTAAGTGGTCTTATCACAAAACAACAACAAAAACAAAGAGTCCCAAGGAAAATTTTGGAGATGACAAGTATGTTTAAATAAACATTTGATAGGTAGAGTCACAGTTTGTCCGTGAGCTGAGGTTCAGGAGAAGACTGCAAGGGAATTAAGATTGAAAATTGAATACTCATAGGTCCTGGAGAAAGTACATGACAAGCCTGGGGGGTCTACCTAGCCAAGTTAAGGATGCAGCAGAAAGCTGGCAGGAATAGGGGCACATGCCTTTATTGGGATCCCAATGGGGTACTTTGGGGTTCCTGATCTAAGCCTGGATCGATCAATTCAGACCATAAAAATGAGGTTTTAGTAAGCTCCGTGGAGTGTGTAAAGGGAAGACCCTGGGAGACAAAGGAAATTTTGTCACAAGGGCTTTTGGGGAAGTCATATTAGGAACTTATATTTACTTGTGACTCTGCAGGCTGTCATCTAGAACACACCCTTACATGAAGGGCTGGTATTAGTTTAAGGTCTTCAGGGTGCTTGGCTAAACCAAATAAATGCCAAGATAGCAATAGTCTGGAGTTGTTTAGCTAGACAGCTCCCAATGAGCCTTACCTCCTGGTCTTCCAACTTAAAGTAGTATATGTGTCAGTAAGTCAGTTCTTGGTCTAAATCTGAAGAAGGCTTGGTAGGTTCTACTTTGCATGCTAAGAGAGCCCTGAGCTTCCATGTACAAAAATCGACTCTTATTGAAGAGCCCGTTGGGATACTCAAATCATCACAGCATCCCAGCAGAACCTTGAATTTTCCACCAAAGTGTCAGACACATAGTGCACCATCTTGGATGCTGTAGACCCAGATGACATTACATAGAGCTGAACTTAGTTGAGTCACACAGTGGTGGAGATAATAAGATGGTGTTGTTTTAAACCACTAAATTTGGGGGTGATTTGTAGTTCATTGATAGGTAACTGAGACACTCATAAGTCACTAAAAGAATAAAAATGAATGAATTGCCTAATTATGATTTCCTCGCTTTGAAATTGAGCTAAGGTTAACTCTTTTTCTCTGACGTATAACTACATAGCCACTAATATTAGAGTTTTGTACAGTTGTTGTTGTATTAATTACTATACTTTTGGTTGCTTGCTTCTTTCTGAAGTTTTTTTTTTCCCAAAGTTAAATGAAAGTTAAGCCATTTATAGATTTGGCAATAAAGAAGATACCAGATGTCCCATATGTGATGAAAATATTCTTAATTTTCCTGTTGTCATTAAAAAATCTTTTAAAATCCTTTAGTGGAAGTTTAGATTTGTATCTGCTTATCAGTCATAGGAAAACATGATTTTTTTAATACATAAAATACTTTAAAGAAATTGCTGAGTATTTTTAATAGTGTCTTCATTTTAATAGTAGAAAATAGGAGAAAGAGGCTCAAACATGTTCTAAAAATATAAATTTTTCTTTTGAAAGTTTCTAGCTTAGAACTTGGTGTACTAGTCATGCTGAAATATATTTGGAGTATGTGTGATAATCAGAAATAGTGATTCTTTAATAAGCTGGTACTCCAAAAATATTCTGATAGGTCTCAATGCTTCCACATTGGTTGGTTATATGAGACCATTACAAAAAGTTACATTCATTGCCTTACTCCCAAAGAAACTGCATTTCAGGCCAAAGTTTTATTCTCTTATCAGAAAAATCTTGGAATTACCTATAGATTCTTAATTATTTTCATCCTCAAAACCATGCAAAAAGTAACTTAGAGAATTTTTGTGTTTAGTTTGAATCAGTGTATCTTTATACGCACATAGACATTGATCTCTGGAATGTATCTAGTTCTGTCATCTTGATTTAGCATAACTTCATTTTATGCTAAAAGCTCATGACTGGCAGAGCCAATAGAATTCTAATATACAAATTTTATTTTTATAAAATAAGAATTTCTTAGTTATGGAGTATTTTCCAACCTCCTCCCTTAAGCGAGCTACAACTAAATGAAAAGGTTGGACTTCTAAATTATTCAGTAGAACTTTTTACATTTTTAGACTTCTCTGAGAGTGTAAACATCATAATAACATTAGATTTAAAAGTTGTTGCTCTTATTTCCAGGAAAAAGTCATAACAATTAGAATCTGTTGGAAAGTATACTTACTAAACAGAAGAATGGAATTACAGAAACAAGAAAATATTTGAATGATTCTGGCTATACAGAAATGAAACATAACATCCAAGTTTTTTCCAGAGGATAACCTCTAGGGCTTAATCTTTAGACAATTCAATTATAAAGAAACTTTTTAAAGTTCAAATATAAGGACTCTTCCTTACAAATCCTTAGTGAACAGGTGAACACTCTGAAAAGTGGGCAGATGATATGAATAGAAAATTTATAGAAATCCAGATGACATGAAATAAGTGAAACACTGCTTAATCTCACTAAAAATCACAAATATACAAATTTAAAAATAAGATACTTGAATTCACTAGGAGAAAAGAAGGGTAATAAGATAATCAAAAAGTTTGAGCTAACAGGTTTCCTTATACCCTGTATGAATATTTTTGACCTAGCATTTCCAGTTAACATTTTGTGACCTAGAAAGTGCCTCCATCAGTTCAGTTCAGTTCAGTTCAGTTGCTCAGTCGTGTCCGACTCTCTGTGACCCCATGAATCACAGCAGGCCAGGCCTCCCTGTCCATCACCAACACCCGGAGTTCACTCAAACTCATATCCATCGAGTCGGTGATGCCATCCAACCATCGCATTCTCTGTCATCCCCTTCTCCCGCCCCCAACATTTCCCAGCATCAGAGTCTTTTCCAGTGAGTCAGCTCATCACATGAGGTGGCCAGAGTATTGGAGTTTCAGCTTTAGCATCAGTCCTTCCAATGAACACCCAGGATTGATCTCCTTCATATGTGCATTCAAAAGCATAAAAGTTGTCGCATTGTTTCAAATAATGAACATATGTCGCTGATGACATGATCCTCTACACAGAAAACCCTAAAGACTCTACCAGAAAACTACTAGAGCTAATCAATGAATACAGTAAAGTTGCAGCATATAAAATCAACACACAGAAATCACTTGCATTCCTATACACTAATAATGAGAAAATAGAAAGAGAAATTAAGGAAACTATTCCATTCACTGTTGCAACGAAAAGAATTAAATACTTAGGAATATATTTACCTAAAGAAACAAAAGACTTGTACATAGAAAACTATAAAACACTAGTGAAAATAATCAAAGAGGACACTGATAGTTGGAGAAATATAGTGTTCACGGATTGGAAGATTAAATATTGTGAAAATGAGTATACTACCCAAAGTAATTTATACATTCAATGCAATCCCTATCAAGCTACCAATGAATTTTTTCAAAGAACTAGAACAAATAATCTCACAATTTGCATGGAAATACAAAAAACCTCGAATAGCCAAAGCAATCTTGAGGAAGAATGGAACTGGGGGAATTAACCTGCCGGACTTCAGGCTCTACTACAAAGCCACAGTCATCAAGACAGTATGGTACTGGCATAAAGACAGAAATATAGATCAATGGAACAAAATAGAAAGCCAAGAGATAAATCTATGCACCTATGGACACCTTATCTTTGACAAAGGAGGCAAGAATATAAAATGGAGAAAAGACAGTCTCTTTAACAAGTGGTGCTGGGAAAACTGGTCAGCCACTTGTAAAAGAATGAAACCAGAACACTTCCTAACACCATACACCAAAATAAACTCAAAATGGATTAGAGAGCTAAATGTAAGACCAGAAACTATAAAACTCTTAGAGGAGAACATAGGCAAAACACTCTCTGACATAAATCACAGCAGGATCCTCCAAGACCCACCTCTCAGAATATTGGAAATAAAAGCAAAAATAAACAAATGGGACCTAATTAAAATCAAAAGCTTCTGCACAGCAAAGGAAACTATCAGTTCAGTTCAGTCGCTCAGTCATGTCCGACTCTCTGCGACCCCATGTATCACAGCACGCCAGGCCTCCCTGTCCATCACCAACTCCCGGAGTTCACTCAAACTCATGTCCATCGAGTCGGTGATGCCATCCAGCCATCTCATTCTCTGTCGTCCCCTTCTCCTCCCGCCCCCAACCTTTCCCAGAATCAGAGACTTTTCCAGTGAGTCAACTCGTCACATGAGGTGGCCAAAGTATTGGTGTTTCAGCTTTAGCATCAGTCCTTCCAATGAACACCCAGGATCGATCTCCCTTAGAATGGACTGGTTGGATCTCCTTGCAGTATAAGGGACTCTCAAGAGTCTTCTCCAACACCACAGTTCAAAAACATCAATTCTTCGGCGATCAGCTTTCTTCACAGTCCAACTCTCACATCCATACATGACCACGGGAAAAACCATAGCCTTGACTAGATGGACCTTTGTTGGCAAAGTAATGTCTCTGCTTTTTAATATATTATCAAGGTTGGTCATAACTTTCCAAGCAAGGTGAAAAGACAGCCTTCAGAATGGGAGAAAATAATAGCAAATGAAACAACTGATAAAGAATTAATCTCTAAAATATACAAGCAGCTCCTGCAGCTCAATTCCAGAAAAATAAACGAACCAATCAAAAAATGGGCCAAAGAACTAAACAGACATTTCTCCAAAGAAGACATAAAGATGGCTAACAAACACATGAAAAAATGCTCAACATCCCTCATAATCAGAGAAATGCAAATCAAAACCACAATGAGATACCATTTCACAGCAGTCAGAATGGCTGCTATCCAAAAGTCTCCATGCAATAAATGCTGGAGAGGGTGTGGAGAGAAGGGAACCCTCTTACACTGTTGGTGGGAATGTAAACTAGTACAGCCACTATGGAGAACAGTGTGGAGATTCCTCAAAAAACTGGAAATAGAACTGCCATATGATCCAGCAATCACACTCCTGGGCATACACACCAAGGAAACCAGAATTGAAAGAGACACATGTACTCCAATGTTCATTGCAGCACTGTTTATAATAGCGAGGACATGGAAGCAACCCAGATATCCATCTGCAGACGAATAGATAAGAAGGCTTTGGTACATATACACAATGGAGTATTTTTCAGCCATCAAAAAGAATGCATTTGAATCAGTTCTAATGAGGTGGATGAAACTGGAGCCTATTATACAGAGTGAAGTAAGCCAGAAAAAAAAAACATCAATACAGTACACTAACGCATATATATGGAATTTAGAAAGATAGTAGCCTTAACCGTGAATACGAGAGAGCAAAAGAGACATAGGTGTATAGAACAGTCTTTGGGACTCTGTGGGAGAGGGTGAGGGTGGGATGATTTGGGAAAATGGCATTGAAGCATGTGTATTATCATATGTGAAACGAATCACCAGTCCAGGTTCGACGCATGATACAGGATGCTTGGGGCTGGTGCACGGGGATGACCTGGAGGGAGGATATGGGGAGAAGTGAGGTGGGAGCGGGGTTCAAGAAGGGGAACACATGTACACCCGGGGCGGATTCATGTCAATATATGGCAAAACCAACCAATATATTATTGTAAAGTAATTAGCCTCCAATTAAAAAAAAATAATGAACACATGGAAGCAATATAAATATCTATTAATAGGAGAGAGTCTATAATCTGAGAATATCCCTAGTGCATTTTATTTATTTATTTAAAATAATTTTACATTTTTTTTCTCCAGTGTATAGCTGATTTACAATGTTGTATTACTTTCAGGTGTACAACAAAGTGATTACTTTTACATATGTATATGTAGATTTTTTCATATTCTTTTCCCTTATAGGGTGTTACAAAATTTTGAGTATAGTTCTTTGTGCTATAAATTCCTTTTTGATAATCTATTTTATATATGATAGTGTGTATATGTTAATCCCTAACTCCGAATTTATTCCTCTCTCCCACTTACACCTATGGTAACCATAAATTTGTTTTCTATGTCTGTGGATTTATTTCTCTTTTGTATGTATTAATAAGTTTGTTTCTATCATTTCAGCTTCCATGTATAAGCGATATCATATATTTGTGTTTCTCTGTCTGGCTTACTTCATTTAGTATGATAATCTCTAGGACCATCCTTGTTGCTGCAAATTGCATTTTAAGAGAGTGGGACAGATCTAGATGTATTATAAAATAAAAGTATTCAAGATATATTATTTCATGAAGAAAGCTATGCTGAGGACAGTGATCCTATGGGAAAAGGAGGGAAAAATAATGAGGTAAGAGATATGCATATATTAATTTTGTATTTATGCAGAAATAAAAAGAATGGGAAAAATGTAAGGTACAACTTGAAAGAATCTCATCTTTGGTTTTAAATTGTGCTTGCTGCTGCTGCTAAGTCACTTCAGTCGTGTACGACTCTGTGTGACCCCACAGACGGAAGCCCACCAGGCTCCCCCGTCCCTGGGATTCTCCAGGCAAGAACACTGGAGTGGGTTGCCATTTCCTTCTCCAATCCATGAAAGTGAAAGTGAAGTCGCTCAGTCGTGTCCGACCCTTAGCAACCCCATGGACTGCAGCCCATCAGGCTCCTCCATCCATGGGGTTTTCTAGGCAAGAGTACTGGAGTGGCTAGGTAAACAATAAATAATCAAATACCTTCATAGGTCCAACTTTCAAAGTGAGGTTAGTGATTGCTATGGAATATAAAGAATTTTTAAGTTCCATTATCTAATGGGGTATAGATAAAATCTTTGTAATCCAGAACAATAAGAACG
Source organism: Moschus berezovskii (assembly GCF_049115385.1). Taxonomy (NCBI): domain Eukaryota; kingdom Metazoa; phylum Chordata; class Mammalia; order Artiodactyla; family Moschidae; genus Moschus; species Moschus berezovskii. The sequence goes on along the minus strand of NC_142469.1, from coordinate 72,844,062 downwards.
ACTGACTACAGACACAAAACCTGAGTTTATGGACTGAGTGATACTTCACCTCTGTTCCTCTCTTTCCTTACTTGTAAAATGAATCTAGTAAGTTCCTGGGGAAGATCAAAGAAGATATTATAGGAAAATATTTCATATGCTGCCAAGCACATAAGTCCTCATAAATTAATATCTATTTTAATGTATTCATAATAAAATAAGCTAAGAAATTTAAAACAGCATCTTAAATCACTGATTAGAACAAAGTAAAGACAGTTAACTTAAATGATTAACCCAATTTAATGGAATCCTTAAAAGGATTAGTTTTATTCTAGTCTATTTCTTTCCTCATTAAATTTATCATTTGAAATATAGCTTTAGAAATTCAAATAATTGTCAATGTATGGCAAAACCAACCAATATAATATTGTAAAATAATTAGCCTCCAAAAAAAAAATTAAAAAAAAAATCAGTAGAAAAAAAAAAAAAGAAATTCAAATAATTCTTAATGTAAGTAATGTTTCCATGTCCCTACAGAGTCATAAATTGACCAGAATTTAGAATGCCACCTGGTAAAGAAAGGTTTGCAAAGTAAATTAGAAATGAATGTTGTCTTGGATATGTTTGAAACACTGTAATACTTGGATTTTAGATTGAGCGCAACTTTGTGTTTAAGGTTAAAAGATTCTTCCAGATTAGCCATATGATAAGAAAGTCTGATCCTATGCTAAGGGATAGGATTAAAAAATTTTAAAAAGAAAAGTCTTTATCAATCACAGCATTTCATTCTGAGTTAAATTGCTGAAAACTGATGACCATGTCACTTTGGAATTTTATAGAGTAACGTTCTTTATGGAGATTTACTGACACTGAAATGTCTCAAAGTGTATTTATTTATGAAGGTTAATTCACAATAGTCTTACCAAGGTAAACTATTTTAAAACAAATTAAATCACTACTAAGTGATTTAATCACTAACTAAGACCAGGTCTGCAAAAACTATTAGAACCTGATAGCAGACAGCAAAGCCAATATAATGAACCCAAAGTGGTACTTCTACACTCAACAATGAGCTTTATCTAGGTAACTGTAGAAATGATGAGTAACCTGGGAACTTTTGTTTAGAAACATGATATTATTGAGACTGTTAAAATTCTAATCTGAATAATTGTCTGAATGCATAAATAATTCAGCTTATAATTTCATTGTGTAATTATAATATTCTGAATTTTTAAAATGTAATTAATACTGTTTGAAGCTCTCTTTCACATTTAGCCTTTATTCTTTCAAGAAAAGAAAGTCCCCTTGTCTTTCTTCTTTTTGAAGGAGAAGAGGCATGCATATTTTAAAAGAAAGTGGTGATTAGTATCCTTATTCTCTTGTCTTTATTTGAAAGTATAGTTCCTTTTTAGGTAAGCCAAGTGTTACTACAAATGACAAATTTGATGATGGCGCAGAAACATTCACACTTTGAAGTCAGAAGAAACAGCTTGCCGGGTTGACAGAGGCAAATGGAGGGAAATGTGCCTAGAGTTGTTAACGAATCCAGAAACACAGCGTGGCATTTAAGTTAGTTAGAAAGGATGGAAGATGAATCCCTGGAATACAAATAATGTTAGTTAATATTTATTTAGCTTTGAAAGTACATTTCTTTAATTAAATAAAAGAAGCTTCATATTCCTCTACCAACTTATAATCTGTATGAATGGAGAAATCATTAAGTAGCTAAGCTCAGAACTAGATAAACTATTGTGTATCTGTGTGCACAGCTCAGAGAAAGAGATTGTAAGAGGAAAGAAGATGCATTTATGGACGTTCTATCATAAATTGTTGATAAATAACTCATGAATTTATTGAACCTATTGAATAGATTTTACATTTTTTCTTAGCTGAGTAAGGGAATTATCTGATTTCTGGAAGTAGAATAGAAAAGAGGCGAACTATATATTAAGAGCTTACTTATAAGCATTCTTTCCATGAAAAGAAACATTCAAACTGTGGAAAATTCTTAAAGAGAAGGGACTACCAGACCACCTTACATGCTTCCTGAGAAATCTGTATGCAGGTCAAGAAGCATCAGTTAGAACAGGACATGGAGCAACAAACTGGTTCAAATTCGGGAAAGGAGTATGTCAAGGCTGTGTATTACCACCTTACTTATTTAACTAATGTGCAGAGTACATCATACGAAATGCCTGTCTGGATGGAGCACAAGCTGGAATCAAGATTGCTGGGAGAAATATCAACAACCTCAGATACGCAAATGACACCACTCTTATAGCAGAAAGTGAAGAGAAACTAAAAAGCCTCTTGATGAAGCTGAATGAGGAAAGTGAAAAAGCTGGCTTAAAACTCAACATTCAGAAAATTAAGATAATGGCATCCATTCCCATCACTTCATGGCAAATAGATGGGAAAACAATGGAAACAGTGACAGACTTTGTTTTCTTGAGCTCCAAGATCATTACAGATGGTGACTGCAGCCATGAAACAAAAGATGCTTGTTCCTTGGAAGAAAAGCTATGACAAACCTAGACAGCATATTAAAAAGCAGAGACATTACTTTGCCAACAAAGGTCTGTCTAGTCAAAGCTATGGTTTTTCCAGTAATCATGTATGGGGATGTGAAAGTTGGACCATAAAGAAAGCCCGAGTGCTGAAGAACTGATACTTTTGAACTGTGGTGTTTTAGAAGACTCTTAAGAGTCTCTTGGACTGCGAGGAGATCAAACCAGTCCACCCTAAAATAAATCAATCCTGAATATTCATTGGAAGGACTGATGCTGAAGCTGAAGTTCCAATACTTTGACCACCTGATGCAAAGAACTGACTCATTTGAAAAGACCCTTATGCTGGGAACGATCGAAAGCAAAAGGTGATGGGGACAACAGAGGATGAGATGGTTAGAAGGCATCACCAACTCAATGGGACATGAGTTTGAGCAAACTCTAGGAGACAGTGAAGGATCAGGGAGCCTGGCATGCTGCAGTCCCTGGGGTCTCAGAGTTGGACACGACTTGACAACTGAACAGCAGCAACAATAAATGACTGTTTTAAGCTGAAGAGTCATAGAATTCAAATGATTGCTTGTACTCTACTACTTCGTGGCTTGTAACTCCTTCCCATCCCAGTAAGCCTTATATCTACACCATATTTAGACACAAATATGTAACAATTTGCAGTTTACAAATGAAATTGAATCTATCTTATGCTTTGAAGCTAATGTGCTGGAGTTAGCTTCACCATACATCTTAACTTGGGCTTTTATGAAGTTCTCACTTCATCATCTTCTACACAGCTACACTCATAACATGGTGAAAATTTTTTGCTTTCTGATATATTTCCAGAATATAGCCAACTGATGATGTTCGTGAGTAGTAAAGAGACCTAAGAGAGTAGCAATTCTTATTCCTCAAATAGCTTTATATATGATTTTGGCCTTGTGTTTGTAGGACCGTGAAGAGTTAGAAGAAACCACTTACCTTCTTTTTCACTCTGTATTTCTGAATTTTTAAGGAAGAAATTATGTAATATAATAGTATTTTTGACTTTGAAAATTCTTGAAAGTCTCAGGATGTATCTCTTGAGAATGCTAGGGTCTCCAGGAGGAGGATTAGATTTATAGGACACTTGTAGTTTACAAGAAGCTTTGAAATTCAAAGTTAATGAGGTTCCCCCCATGGTGGCCTATACAAATGGAGATATCAGAACAAAATGAAGCATAAACTCTTACTGGAGCTGAGGGTGGTTTAATTTTATTGTAATCTGGAAGGAAAGAGAGAGGGCAGAACAAATAATAACATTTATATTCATCTCTTCATGTAAAGCAGAGTTGAAACAACTTCTGGAGGCCTTAAGTAAGAAGTAAGGAAATATAGCTATCAGAAATTAAATTAGAGAATGCGCAGAGTAAGAAAATACACAAGCTGCTGTTGAGTTACAGTGTGATTATCAATGTTCTCATTGTCTTTGAGTAAAGCCACCATGTAGTATGTCTGTCCTGAATCCTTACCAAGGGCATTATTTTATTTTATTTTTAGAATTAATTTTTATTGGAGTATAGTTGCTTTACAGTGTTGTGTTACTTGCTACCATATTGCAAAGTGAATCAGTTGTACATATACATGATTCATTGATAGATATATGAGACAGAGTTCCAAAGAATAGCAAGGAGAGGTGAGAGAGCCTTCCTCAGTGATCAGTGCAAAGAAATAGAGGAAAACAATAGAATGGGAAAGACTAGAGAGCTCTTCAGGAAAATTAGAGATACCAAAGGAACATTTCATGCCAAGATGGGCACAATAAAGGACAGAAACAGGATGGAACTAACAGAAGCAGAAGATATTAAGAAGAGGTGGCAAGAATACACAGAAGAACTATACAAAAAAGATCTTTACGATCCAGATAACTATGATAGTGTGATCACTCACCTAGAGCCAGACATCCTGGAATGTGAAGTCAAGTGGGCCTTAGAAGCATCACTATGAGCAAAACTAGTGGAGGTGATGGAATTCCAGTTGAGTTATTTAAAATCCTGAAAGATGATGATGTGAAAGTGCCTTACTCAGTCTGCCAGCAAATTTGGAAAACTCAGCAGTAACCACAGGACTGGAAAAGGTCAGTTTTCATTTCAATCCCAAAGAAGGGCAACGCCAAAGAATGTTCAAATTACTGCACAATTGCACTCATCTCACTCGCTAGCAAAGTCATGCTCAAAATTCTCCAAGCCAGGCTTCAGCAGTACATGATCCGTGAACTTCCAGATGTTCAAGCTGGTTTTAAAAAGGCAGAGGAACCAGAGATCAAATTGCCAACATCCACAAGATTATCAAAAAAGGAAGAGAGTTCCAGAAAAACATCTATTCTGCTTTATTGACTATGCCAAAGCCTTGACTGTGTGGATTACAACAGACTGAGGACAATTCTTCAAGAGATGGGAACACCAGACCACCTGAACTGCCTCCTGAGAAATCTGTATGCAGGTCAAGAGGCAACAGTTAGAACTGGAAATGCAATAACAGACTGATTCCAAATCGGGGAAGGAGTACATCAAGGCTCTATATTGTCACGCTGCTTATTAGACTTCTATACGGAGCACATCATGAGAAATGCCGGGCTGGATGAAGCACAAGCTGGAATTAAGACTGCAGGGAGAAATATCAATAACCTCAGTTATGCACATGACACCACCCTTATGGGAGAAAGTGAAGAACTAAAGAGCCTCTTGATGAAAGTGAAAGAGGAGAGTGAAAACGCTGGCTTAAAACTCAACATTCAGAAAACTAAGATCTTGGCATCTGGTCCCATCACTTCATGACAGATATATGGGGAAACACTGGAAACAGTGAGAGACTATATTCTGTCTCCAAAATCACTGCAGATGGTGACTATAGCCATGAAATTAAAAGATGCTTGCTCCTTGGAAGAAAAGCTATGGCCAACCTAGATAGCATATTAAAAAGCAGAGACATTACTCTGCCAACAAAGGTCTGTCTAGTCAAGGCTGTGGTTTTTCCAGAAATCATTTATGGATGTGAGAGTTGGACTATAAAGAAAGCTGTGCGCTGAAGAATTGATGCTTTTGAACTGTGGTGTTGGAGAAGACTCTTGAGAGTCCCTTAGACTGCAAGGAGATCCAACCAGTCCATTCTAAAGGAGATCAGTCCTGTGTGTTCATTGGAAGGACTGATGCTGAAGCTGAAGCTTCATTACTTTGGCCACCTGATGCGAAGTACTGGCTCATTTGAAAAGGCCCAGATGCTCAGAAAGAGTGAAGGCGGGAGGAGAAGGGGATGACAGAGAATGAGATGGTTGGATGGCATCACCAACTCAATGGACATGAGTTTGAGCAAGTTATAGGAGTTGGTGATGTACAGAGAAGCCTGGTGTGCTGCAGTCCATGGGATCACAAAGAATTGGACATGAATGAGAGACTGAACTGAATTTAGCTGATACAGAGTCAAGGAGGACTCCAAGGTTGTTAATTTGAGGTGTTGGAAGAAATAACTTGCCATTTACTGAGATAGAGATAATTGATAAGGAATCATGATTAAGAATAAATGAACGTGCCCATCACTCAGTCATGTCTGACTCTTTGTGACCCCATAGACTGTAGCCTGCCATGTTCCTCTCTCCATGGAATTTTCTCAGAAGGAATACTGGAGTGGATTGCCATTTCTTCCTCCGTGGGATCTTTCTGTCCCAGTGATCAATCCCATGTCTCCCGTGTCTCCTGAATTGCAGGTGGATTCTTTTCCTCTGAGCTGCTTCTTTCCTCTGAAGCCCAACATGATTGAGAGAAGGGGAGTAATAAGTTTTAGATATAAATCTAAAATGCCTTGCACATACAACTATACCCATTGGAAGGTAGTTGAATATATATTATGTATTTAAGTTCACTGATTAGGGAAGAGATTATAGGTGGAGATGTAATTTTGAGTGTCTTTAGTCTATGTGTGTCTGATAACTGAGCAAATCTCAAAGTTTATTTATAAATATTACTCATTGAATAATTCAATTAAAATTTATGAGAGTACTATGCTGTGTTCTATTTAATAATGATAAATAGAAAATTATTTGTAATCAAACTCCCTTATTTTAAAATACTGTAATTAATTTAATCATCCTATGTCCAATAATACTTATATATTAGGCACCTTTTTCTTAGCATTTTTAAAAATGTGGACCATTTTTAATGTCTTCGTTGAATTTGTTATAGTATTACTTCTGTTTTATGTTTTTGTTTTTTGGCTAAGAGGCATGTGGGATTGAACCTGCATCCCCTGAATCAGAAGGTGAACTCAACCAATGGACCACCAAGGAAGTGCCCTTAAACTCCTTTTTAAACTAATTAAAATAAAGACACTCTTCCTAAATTCTAAAAATATAACCATTTTCTGTACATAACACTATGACTTTATTCTTTTAGTATATCTTTTTCAAGATTCCTTGAATCTCTAGAATTGAGTTCTTTTGTTAAGTATAAGTCTTTCAGTTGTACATAGAATTGCACCAAATACCTACGTACCTGCTTAAAAATATAAAACAGATTATAGTCTCATAATCTTTTACTATAATTCTGATCATGTTACCCAATAAAGAGCCAGTTTCTTTTTTTCATGGAAATGATCCAAGAATACTTTCTTTTAAGAATGCTTAGCTAAACAATCTGTAGTCCATTCATTCTTCAATATACTCCAAATTATTTTTGTAACAAATCACGCAACTATCCATACACTTGCCTTCTTGTAAAAGATATTCTCCCTTATTTAAGTGACTTTTTGTGTTGCTGCTATAGGAAACTCGATATTCCTGTTATTTTTTAAATTCAACTAAAATCTATTGAAAACCTGATAGGCATTGAGTTCTTTATTTAGTGTAGTGATATATATTTATAATATGTATTTATTTCAGGTAATTAAGAAATGTTATTTCATTATCATAATATTCCTAAATTCTACTAATAAAAGCCATATTTCTCCAAGAAATGGATTTATTTTCCTCTTAAGTTTAATGTAAGTGTTAGAATTGATAATGTAGCCATCATTTAGCATACTGGAAGTTTGCAATTCAGCTCTCTCAACTGTAAAGGACCTATGATTTGATTTTTGTATACTCGCTGTTTTGATTCTAATTTTGTTCTGTTCTCAATTCTTTATTATTGCAATCTGTTGGTTTTATATATAATTATAACCAATAAATATATTTTTTGTAATGAGACTAAGTATATATATTTGTGTATACATATACATAAATGCATCAGTTCAGTTCAGTCGCTCAGTCGTGTCCAACTCTCCGCGACCCTATGAATCACAGCATGCCAGGCCTCCCTGTCCATCACCAACTCCTGGAATTCACTCAAACTCATGTTCACAGAGTTGGTGATGCCATCCAGCCATCTCATTCTCTGTCATCCCCTTCTCCTCCCATGCCCAACCTTTCCCAGCATCAGAGTCTTTTCCAGTGAGTCAACTCGTCGCATGAGGTGGCCAAAGTATTGGAGTTTCAGCTTTAGCATCAGTCCTTCCAATGAACACCCAAGATTGATCTCCTTTAGAATGGACTGGTTGGATCTCCTTGCAGTACTAGGGACTCTTAAGAGTCTTCTCCAACACCACAGATCAAAAGTATCAATTCTTCGGCGATCAGCTTTCTTCACAGTCCAACTCTCACATCCATACATGACCACGGGAAAAACCATAGCCTTGACTAGATGGACCTTTGTTGGCAAAGTAATGTCTCTGCTTTTTAATATACTATCAAGGTTGGTCATAACTTTCCTTCCAAGGAGTAAGCGTCTTTTAATTTCATGGCTGCAATCAGCATCTGCAGTGATTTGGTTCCAAATAGGAAAAGGAGTACATCAAGGCTGTATATTGTCACCTTGCTTATTTAACTTATATGCAGAGTACATCATGAGGAACATAAATGCATAGATTGTGGCTATATCTATATATATTTGTGTATATATACATATGTGGTATATGTGGCTATATCTATATGTATCTATGGTGAATAAGTTGTGATATTGTAAAAATATTTGCTGCCCTTATCTATCTGATTGTTCTTTACTAGGTTATTCCTGAAGAAAGATAATATTTTTGGTACCATTGATATCAAACTGGTCCATGTGTCTTGACTTAGCTGATGAAATGTGTTCATATGACACATGTCACTTCCAAGAAGAAGTTTTTAGATCCTGTGCTTGGTTTCACCATTATTCTCAAGAATTAAGTCCTAGATAGTAGCCACTTCTTCAGTTTGGTCTCAGATCTTAGCTACAGATGAACCATAACAAGCATATAATAGGAATAACAAATAAACCTATATTATAACCCATTAAGATTTGGTAATTGTTGATACTAAACTAATTAATTATAAGCTAATACAGTTTATTCATGTATATTATTCTGTATTATTCATCTATCTCACTATGTAAGGGAATTAATTTCTTTTTACATATAAACCACCTAAATATATCAGTGCCTTTAGAGACTATCACATTTTAAGTACATTTTTGTCTGTTCAAGAATATATATATTTCCCTAAGGTTTAAATGCATCATCAGTAACTCAAATTATTATTGTAGAAATAAGTAACATATTACTTCATGACTAATATGGTCACTAGCCATGTGGGGCTACTTAAAATTAAATTACCTAAAATAAAAATACAGTTTCCTAGTTCAACTAGTCACATTTCAGGAGAAGGAAATGGCAACCCACTCAGGTATCTTGCCTGGAGAATCCCAGGGACAGAGGAGCCTGGTGGGCTGCCGTCTATGGGGTTGCACAGAGTGGGACACGACTGATGCAACTTAGCAGCAGCAGCAGCAGCAGCAGTCACATTTCAAGTGTTCAAATAACTGCATGTGGCCACTGACTAGTGTAATGGATAACACAGATAAAGAACATTTCTTTCATTCCAGAAAGTTCTATTGGAAACTTCTATCACCATATAAAAGAATATTCTTTTGACTTTGCTGTACAGATATTTTTTATTTCCTACTTTTCTTTCTAAATAAAATGGTGGCCATTTTTTGATCATGACACTATTTTGTTATGATTTTTTGCTACAAAAAAATCACAAATTGGTAGGAACATTCTAATGAGGAAAAATCTCAATTGAAAAGTCATTATATGCTGTTCACTTAATAGAAGAAAAATCCAGTGTTATGGCATTTTCTATTAGTATATAAATAATTAGACTGCAGAGCAGGCACATTTCAGAGTTCAAAGTGACATTACCACTCCCTCATAAAATCTAAGCAGTGAGTCACTCTGATGAAACTCACTTTTGGAATTAATTCGACTAGCATATCAAAATTCTACAAAATACTCTATCACTATAAACTTTATTTCTTCAGCTAAAGTAGCTATCATTTTAGTAAATAGTTAATAATTACTGAAAAATTCTAGATGATGCAGTTGAGTGACAATGAAAGTACTCAGAGGAAAAAGCCAAAAGCTTCATTTAAAAGTTCCAGAATGCTTTCTGAAATGTTTTGTATACTGATCATTCTGATCTGATTGTTTTTATTGTCATTTTGTCAAAAGTAGCCATTAGAGGCACTCTATCTATCAGATCTAGTCCCTTAAATCTATTTCTTACTTCCACTCTATAATCATAAAGGATTTGATTTAGGTCATATCTGAATGGTCTAGTGATTTTCCCTGCTTTCTTTCAATCTAAGTCTGAATTTGTCAATAAGGAGTTCATGATCTGAGCCACAGTCAGCTCCCAGTCTTGTTTTTGCTGACTGTATAGAGTTTTTCCATCTTTGGCTGCAAAGAATATAATCAATCTGATTTCAGTGTCGACCATCTGGAGATATCCATGTGTAGAGTCTTCTCTTGTGTTGTTGGAAGAGGGTGTTTGCTATGACCAGTGCGTTCTCTTGGCAAAACTCTATTAGTCTTTGCCCTGCTTCATTCCATATTCCAAGGCCTGATTTGCCTGTCACTCCAGGTGTTTCTTGACTTCCTACTTTTGCATTCCAGTTTCCTATAATGAAAAGGATATCTTTTTTGGGTGTTAGTTCTAAAACGTCTTGTAGGTCTTCATAGAACCATTCAACTTCGGCTTCTTCAGCATTACTGGTTGGGGAATAGGCTTGGATTACTGTGATATTGAATAGTTTGCCTTAGAAACAAACAGAGATCATTCTGTCGTTTTTGAGATTGCATCCAAGTACTGTATTTCGGACTCTTTTGTTGACCATAATGGCTACTCCATTTCTTCTAAGGGATTCCTGCCCACAGTAGTAGATACAATGGTCATCTGAGTTAAATTCACCCATTCCAGTCCATTTTAGTTCACTGATTCCTAGAATGTTGACGTTCACTCTTGTCATCTCCTGTTTGACCACTTCCAATTTGCCTTGATTCATGCACCTAACATTCCAGGTTCCTATGCAATATTGCTCTTTACAGCATTGGACCTTCTATCACCAGTCACATCCTCAACTGGGTGTTTGTTTTTCTTTGGCTCCATCCCTTCATTCTTTCTGGAGTTATTTCTCCACTGATCTCCAGTAGCATACTGGGCACCTACCGACCTGGGGAATTCCTCATTCAGTATCCTATCATTTTGCCTTTGATATTGTTCATGGGGTTCTCAAGGCAAGTATACTGAAGTGGTTTACCATTCCATTCTCACGGGACCACATGCTGTCAGACCTCTCCACCATGACCCGCCTGTCTTGGGTGGCCCCACACGGCCTGGCTTAGTTTCACTGAGATAGACAAGGCTGTTGTCTGTGTGATCAGATTGACTAGTTTTCTGTGATTATGGATTCAGTGTGTCTGCCCTCTGATGCTCTCTTGCAACACCAACCTCTTACTTGGATTTCTCTTACCTTGGACGTAGGGTATCTCTTCACAGCTGCTCTGGCAAAGCGCAGCCACTGCTCCTTACCTTGGACGAGGGGTATTTCCTCACGGCCGCCCCTACTGACCTTGAACGTGGAGTAGCTCCTCTTGGCCCTCCTGTGATCACACAGCCACCGCTACTTGGATGTAGGGTTGCTCCTGTATATAAGGCTATGCTGCTGCTGCTGCTGGTAAGTCCGGTTCTGTGCGACCACATAGACGGAAGCCCACCAGGCTCCCCCATCCCTGGGATTCTCCAGGCAAGAACACTGGAGAAGTATCCCTAAATATAGCCCTTTGTTCAGTTTAGATTTCTTTCTGATTTTAGATAAAATACATTTAAGCCATTTAGTGTTCTGTGTTTCTGATCATTTTATTTATTTTGGTTTGGCACCTGCAAACCAAGAAAGTTCAATTAAGAAATAAGAATTGACTTACTGAAGCAATAATTCAAGGTGGAAACAATACACGTTATTAAAAAAAAAACTTCTTGACATCAATTTGCATATCCTATAGAGTTAGAGGAGAACAAAGCCATCTCAGTGGAATAATGAGGCGAGCCCAAATATAAGCAATCCCCTACTGTCTCAGGTGGCGCTAGTGGTAAAGAGCTCGCCTGCCAGTGCAGTAGACATAAGACATGGGTTCCATCCCTAAGTCGGGAAGATCCCCCAAAGGAGGGTATGGAAACCGACTCAGTATTCTTGCCTGGAGAATGCCATGGACACAAATGCCTGGCAGGCTACAGTCCATAGGTTCGCAAAGAGTTGGACACGACTGAAGTGACTTAGCAAACACGTACACCACTGTCCCAATCAGAAGAGAGCTCCAGTTCTGAAGTCAACTTCGCGGGGACGGGGGTGGGGGTGAGGGTGGGGGTCTCCACTCGACGTCTTCGTTGGAGGCTCCGTGGGGAGCAGGCCCGGGTAATCCTCGCTCCCTGGTGGGGCTCACACGCCCCACGGCCAAGTCAGATCTGGGACTAGATCTGATAGATAGAGTGTCTGATGAACTATGGACAGAGGTTCATGACATTGTACAGGAGACAGGGATCAAGACCATCCCCATGGAAAAGAAATGCAAAAAAACAAAATGGCTGTCTGAGAAGGCCTTACAAATAGCTGTGAAAAGAAGGGAAGCAAAGGACAAAAGGAAAGATATAAGCCTCTGAATGCAGAGTTCCAAAGAATAGTAAGGAGAGATAAAAAAAGCCTTCCTCAGCAATCAATGCAAAGAAATAGAGGAAAACAACAGAATAGGAAAGACTAGAGATCTCTTCAAGAAAATTAGAGCTACCAAGGGAACATTTCATGCAAAGATGGGCTCCATAAAGGACAGAAATAGTATGGACCTAACAGAAGCAGAAGATATTAAGAAGAGGTGGCAAGAATACACAGAAGAACTGTACAAAAAAGATCTTCATGACCAAGATAATCACGATGCTGTGATCACTCAGGTAGAGCCAGACATCCTGGAATGTGAAGTCAAGTGGGCCTTAGAAAGTATCACTAGGAACAAAGCTAGTGGAGGTGATGGAATTCCAATTGAGCTATTTCAAATCCTGAAAGATGATGCTCTGAAAGTGCGGCACTCAATATGCCAGCAAATTTGGAAAACTCAGCAATGGCCACAGGACTGGAAAAGGTCAGTTTTCATTCCAATCCCAAAGAAAGGCAATGCCAAAGAATGCTCAAACTACCGCACAATTGCACCCATTTCACACACTAGTAAATTCAGTTCAGTTCAGTTCAGTCACTTAGTCGTGTCCAACTCTTTGCGACCCCAAAATCACATCACTCCAGGCCTCCCTGTCCATCACCAACTCCCGGATTCTCCAAGCCAGGCTTCAACAATACGTGAACCGTGAACTTCCAGATGTTCAAGCTGGTTTTAGAAGAGGCAGAGGAACCAGAGATCAAATTGCCAACATCTGATGGATCATCAAAAAAAGAGAGTTCCAGAAAAACATCTATTTTTGCTTTATTGCCTATGCCAAAGCCTTTGACTGTGTGGATCACAGTAAACTGTGGAAAATTCTGAAAGAGATGGGAATACCAGACCACCGTACCTGCCTCTTGAGAAACCTGTATGCTGGTCAGGAAGCAACAGTTAGAACTGGACATGGAACAACAGACTGGTTCCAAATAGGAAAAGGAGTGTGTCAAGGCTGCATATTGTCACCCTACTTATTTAACTTATATGCAGAGTACATCATGAGAAACACTGGGCTGGAAGAAGCACAAGCTGGAATCAAGATTGCTGGGAGAAATATCAATAACCTCAGATATGCAGATGACACCACCCTTATGGCAGAAAGTGAAGAGGAACTCAAAAGCCTCCTGATGAAAGTGAAAGAAGAGAGTGAAAAAGTTGGCTTAAAGCTTAACATTCAGAAAGCTAAGATCATGGCATCTGGTCCCATCACTTCACGAGAAATAGATGGGGAACTAGTGTCAGACTTTATTTTTGGGGCTCCAAAATCACTGCAGATGGTGATTGCAGCCATGAAATTAAAAGATGCTTACTGCTTGGAAGGAAAGTTATGACCAACCTAGATAGCATATTAAAAGGCAGAGACATTACTTTTCCTACAAGGGTACGTCTAGTCAAGGCTATGGTTTTTCCATTGGTCATGTATGCATGTGATAGTTGGACTGTGATGAAAGCTGAGCACTGAAGAATTTATTCCTTTGATCTGTTGTGCTGGAGAAGACTCTTGAGAGTCCCTTGGACTGCAAGGAGATCCAACAAGTCCATCCCAAAGGATGTCAGTTCCAGGTATTCATTGGAAGGACTGATGCTAGAGCTGAAACTCCAATACTTTGGCCACCTCATGGGAAGAGTTGACTCATTGGAAAAGACTCTGATGCTGGAGGGATTGGGGGCAGGAGGAGAAGGCGATGACAGAGGATGAGATGGCTGGATGGCATCACCAACTCGATGCATATGAGTTTGGGTGAACTCCAGGAATTTATGATGGACAGGGAGGTCTGGCCTGTTGCGATTCATGGGGTTGCAAAGTCGGACATGACTGAGTGGCTGAACTGAACTGAACTGAGCCAGTAGAGGCAATGGGCATTCATGTTGAGTAAAATTGAATTTTTTCATGGAGATATTCTGTTAGAGAATGTCACACAATAATTTCCATTTTTGTGCTCCTTTCTTTATGCTTCTACAAATGTGAAATTGATTCATAATAATCTTAGATATAGTAAAATGTGTCCAAGATTTCATAGTTGCATTTGAGGCATTGGTCTACAAGTTAATGAGATTTTTGTGTGCTATCTTTTTAACCAGACAGCCACTCTGTACAGTTGTACTTATAAAGTCATACAAATTAATACCTGCTTGGTACCTACTACATATTGGTATTCTTTCATATAGGTTTTTAGGAAGTTACACTGAACAGTGTTGAGAAATGACATTTCTAGTTTTTTAAAGATAATGATGATAAAGTCTTTCTTTTTCAAAAAAGAATATTATTTAGCTACATTTCCTAGTTACATACCATGAATCTTTTCCCATACTTGGATGAATTAATGTTGATTATTGATTAACTAAATCATAACATGTAAGATGAGAATATTGTGAATTTTATGCTACTGCTTTGAATTTGGAGGATGTTTATACAAATACATATTTAAAAGTTATAGTAAGTTGATATCAAAGTAAAAAAAACTTATAAAATGTTATCTTGATATGCCAGATGGTTTCTTCCAGCATTCTCTAGGGTGTTGGAAAAAATGTTTATTTTGGATAAAAATATGAAGTGTTAAACATTTTATTGAAAGCCCTACAGTTCTTGCTCATTGGCATCTCAATATAAATCCCAAACGTGGATTAGACTAGGAAGTTGAACTAACCAGTCTTTTATAACATTTCCTTTGAAAAGGATAGCCTGGTGGGTCTGATGGTAAATAATTTACCTGTAATGTGGGAGACCAGGTTCAATCCCTGGGTCAGGAAGTTCCCCCTGGAGAAGGGAATGGCAACCCCTTTCAGTATTCTTGCATGGAGAATTCCATGGACAAAAGTACTGTTCATGGGGTCGCAAAGAATCGGACCTGACTGAGCAACTAACGCTTTGAAAAGTATTTGTGGTTCTTTAGTCACTCTGTTGTGTCTGACTCTTTGCGACCCCATGGACTGCAGCACACCAGACTTCCCTGTCCTTCACTATCTTCAGGAGTTTGCCAGACTCATGTCCATTGAGTCAATGATGCCATCCAAACATCTCATCCTCTGTCGCCCTCTTCTCCTAGTGCCCTCAATCTTTCTCAACATCAGTATCTTATCCAATGACTAGGCTCTTTACATCAGGTGGCCAAACTATTGGAAATTTAGCATCAGTGTCAATCCTTCCAGTGAATATTCAGGATTCATTTCCTTTAGGACTGACTAGTTTGATCTCCTCGCAGTTCAAGGGATTCTCAAGGGCCTTCTCCAGCACCGGAGTTCAAACGCATCAATTCTTCAGTGCTCAGCCTTCTTTATAGTCCAACACTCACAACCAAACATGATTACTGGAAAAACCATGGCCTTGATTAGACGGAAATTTGTTGACAATGTAATGTTTCTGCTTTTTAATATGCTGTCTAATTTGGTCACAACTTTCATTCCAAGTAATAAGCTTCTTTTACTTTCAAGGCTGCAGTCGCCATCTGAAGTTATATTGGAGCCCAAGAAAATAATGTCTTTCACTGTTTCCATTTTTTCCTCATCTATTTGCCACGAAGTGAAGGGACTGGGTACCATGATCTTTGTTTTTTGAAAGTTTAGTTTTAAGCCAGCTTTTTCATTCTCCTCTTTCACCTTCATCAAGTGGCTTTTGGTTCCTTTTTGCTTTCTGCCATAAGGATGGTTCAGTTCAGTTCAGTTCAGTTCAGTCGCTCAGTCCTGCCTGACTCTTTGCGACCCCATGAATCACAGCACGCCAGACCTCCCTGTCCATCACCAACTCCCAGAGTTCACTCAAACTCATGTCCATCGAGTTGGTGATGCCATCCAGCCATCTCATTCTCTGTCGTCTCCGTCTCCTCCCACCCCCAATCCCTCCTAGCATCAGACGTTTTTTCCAGTGAGTCAACTCGTTGCATCAGGTGGCCAAAGTATTGGAGTTTCAGCTTTAACATCAGTCCTTCCAATGAACACCCAGGACTGATCTCCTCTAGAATGGACTGGTTGGATCTCCTTGCAGTCCAAGGGACTCTCAAGAGTCTTCTCCAGCACCACAGTTCAAAAGCATCAATTCTTCGGCAATCAGCTTTCTTCACAGTCCAACTCTCACATCCACACATGACCACAGGAAAAACCATAGCCTTGACTAGACGGACCTTGGTTGGCAAAGTAATGTCTCTGCTTTTTAATATGCTATCAAGGTTGCTCATAACTTTTCTTCCAAGGAGTAAGTGTATTTTAATTTCCTGGCTGCAATCAGTATCTGCAGTGATTTTGGAGCCCCCCAAAATAAAGTCTGACAATGTTTCCACTGTTTCCCCATCTATTTCCCATGAAGTGACTGGACCAGATGCCATGATCTTCGTTTTCTGAATGTTGAGTTCAAGCCAACTTTTCACTCTCCTCTTTCACTTTCATCAAGAGGCTTTTGAGTTCCTCTTCACTTTCTCCCATAAGGGTGGTGTCATCTGAATATCTGAGGTTATTGATATTTCTCCCGGCAATCTTGATTACAGCTTGTGCTTCTTCCAGCCCAGCATTCCTTATGCTGTACTCTTCATATAAGTTAAATAAACAGGGTGACAATATACAACCTTGACGTACTCCTTTTCCTATTTGGAACCAGTCTGTTGTTCCATGTCCAGTTCTAACTGTAGCTTCCTGACCTGCATATAGGTTTCTCAAGAGGCAGGTTAGGTGGCCTGGTATTCCCATCTCTTTCAGAATGTTCCACAGTTTATTGTGATCCACACAGTCAAAGGCTTTGGCATAGTCAATGAAGCAGAAATAGATGTTTTTCTGAAACTCTCTTTCTCCATGATCCAGCGGATGTTGGCTATTTGATCTCCGGTTCCTCTGCCTCTTCTAAAACCTACTTGAACATCTGGAAGTTCACGGTTCACATATTGCTGAAGCCTGGCTTGGAGAATTTTGATCATGACTTTACTAGCGTGTGAAATGAGTACAATTGTGCGATAGTTTGAGCATTCTTTGGCATTGCCTTTCTTTGAGATTGGAATGAAGACTGACCTTTTTCAGTCCTGTGGCCACTGCTGAGTTTTCCAAATTTGCTGGCATATTGAGTGCAGCACTTTCACAGCATCATCTTTCAGGATTTGAAATAGCTCAATTGGAATTCCATCACCTGCACTAGCTTTGTTCGTAGTGATGCTCTCTAAGGCCCACTTGACTTCACATTCCAAGATGTCTGGTTCCAGGTGAGTGATCACGCCATCGTGATTATCTTTGTCGTGAAGATCTTTTTTGTACAGTTCTTCTGTGTATTCTTGCCACCTCTTCTTAATATCTTCTGCTTCTGTTAGGTCCATACCATTTCTGTCCTTTATCGAGCCCATCTTTGCATGAAATGTTCCCTTGATGTTCTAATTTTCTTGAAAAGATCTCTTGTTTTTCCTATTCTGTTGTTTTCCTCTATTTCTTTGCATTGATCGCTGAGGAAGCCTTCTTATCTCTCCTAGCTATTCTTTGGAACTCTGCATTCAGATGCGTATATCTTTCCTTTTCTCCTTTGCTTTTCGCTTCTCTTTTCACAGCTATTTGTAAGGCCTTCTCAGACAGCCATTTTGCTTTTTTGCATTTCTTTTCCATGGGGATGGTCTTGATCCCTGTCTCCTGTACAATGTCATGAGCCTCCGTCCAGAGTTCATCAGACACTCTATCTATCAGATCTAGTCCCTTAAGTCTATTTCTCACTTCCACTGTATAATCATCAGGGATTTGATTTAGGTCATATCTGAATGGTCTAGTGGTTTTCCCTACTTTCTTCAATTTAAGTCCGAATATGGCAATAAGGAGTTCATGATCTGAGCCACAGTCAGCTCCTGGTCTTGTTTTTGCTCTCTGTATACAGCTTCTCCATCTTTGGCTGCAAAGAATATAATCAATCTGATTTCGGTGTTGACCCTCTGGTGATGTCCATGTGTAGAGTCTTCTCTTATGTTGTTGGAAGAGGGTGTTTGCTATGACCAGTGCATTCTCTTGGCAAAACTATATTAGCCTTTTCCCTGCTTCATTTCATGCTCCAAGACCAAATTTGCCTGCCATTCCAGGTGTTTCTTGACTTTCTACTTTTTCATTCCAGTTTCCTATAATGAAAAGGACATCTTTTTTGGGTTTTAGTTCTAAAAGGTCTTGTAGATCTTCATGGAACCGTTCAACTTTGGCTTCTTCAGCATTACTTGTTGGGGCATAGACTTGGATTACTGTAATATTGAATGTTTTGCTTGGAAACGAACAGACATCATTCTGTCGTTTTTAAGATTGCATCCAAGTACTGCATTTCGGACTCTTTTGTTGACCATGATGGCTACTCCATTTCTTCTAAGGGATTCCTGCCCACAGTAGTAGATATAATGGTCATCTGAGTTAAATTCACCCATTCCCGTCCATTTTGGTTCACTGATTCCTAGAATGTCTACGTTCACTCTTGTCATCTCCTTTTTGACCACTTCCAATTTCCCTTGATTCATGGACCTAACATTCCAGGTTCCTATGCAATATTGCTCTTTATAGCATCAGACCTTGCTTGTATCACCAGTCACATCCACAACTGGGTATTTGTTTCGCTGTGGCTCCATCCCGTCATTCTTTCTGGAGTTATTTCTCCACTGATCTCCAGCAGCATACTGGGCACCTATCAACCTGGGGAATTCCTCATTCAGTATCGTATCATTTTGCCTTTTGATATTGTTTTAGGGTTCTCAAGGCAAGTATACTGAAGTGGTTTGCCATTCCCTTCTCCATTGGACCACATTCTGTCAGACTTCTCCAACATGACCTGTCCTTCTTGGGTTGCCCCACACGGCATGGCTTAGTTTCGTTGAGTTAGACATGGCTGTGGTCCATATGATCAGATCAACTAGTTTTTGTGATTATGATTTCAGTGTGTCTGCCTTCTAATGCCCCCTCCCAATACCTACTGTCTTATTTGGGTTTCTCTTATCTTGGTCGTGGAATATCTCTTCAGAGCTGCTCCAGCAAAGTGCAGCCAACGTACCTTACCTTGGACAAGGGGTATCTCCTCAAGACCGCCCCTCCTGACCTTGAACGTGGAGTAGCTCCTCTCGGCCCTCCTGTGCCTGCGTAGCCACCGCCTCTTGGTCGTGGGACAGCTCTTCTCAGCCACTGCCCTGACCTTGGGCGTGGGGTAGCTCCTCTCAGCCATGCTTCTGCACGTGGTCGGTTGCGCCGAGCCTGCGTCTGCCCCTCCAGAGCCGGCGTCTCTTGCATCTGCGCTGCTGGAGCCGGTGTCTATAAGGGTGGTATCATCTGCATATCAGAGGTTGTTGATATTTCTCCTGGCAAAGTTGATTCCAGTTTGAGGTTCATTCAGCCCAGCAGTTCTCATGGTGTACTGTGCATATAAGTTAAACAGGATGCCAATATTCAACCTTGATGTACTACTTTTCCAATTTTGAAGCACTTCATTGTTCCATGTCTGATTCTAACTTTTGCTTCTTGATCTGCATATAGGTTTCTCAGGAGGCAGGTAAGATGCTTTGAAATTCCCATCTCTTTAAGAATTTTCAAATTTGTTGCAATGACATAGTAAAATTTGGCCTTGAAGTAGAGAATGAAGCAGGGCAAAGGCTAACAGATTTATGCCAAGAGAATGCACTTGTCATAGCATACACCCTCTTCCAACAATACAAGAGAAGACTCTACATGCACATCACCAGATGGCCAAGACCAAAATGAAGTTCATTATATTCTTTGCAGCTGAAGATGGAGAATCTCTACACAGTCAGCAAATACAAGGTGACTTTGGCTCAGATTATGAACTCCTTATTGGCAAATTCAGATTGAAATTGAAGAAAGTAGGGAAAACCACTAGATCATTCAGTTCAGTTCCTTCATTCAGTCATGTCCAACATTTTGTGACCCCATGAAAGGCAGCATGCCAGGCCTCCCTGTCCATCACCAACTCCCAGAGTACACCCAACCCCATGTCCATCAAGTCGGTGATGCCATCCATCCATCTCATCCTCTGACGTCCCCTTCTCCTCCTGCCCTCAATCTTCCCCTGCATCAGGGTATTTTCAAATGAGTCAGCTCTTCACATGAGGTGGCCAACATAGCTTCAGCATCAGTCCTTCCAATGAACACCGTTTCCCCGTCTATTTGCCATGGATAGGATCAGATGCCATGATTTTAGTTTTCTGAATGTTGAGCTTTAAGCCAAGTTTTTCACTCTCCTCTTTCACTTTCATCAAGAGGTTCTTTAGTTCCTCTTCACTTTCTGCCATAAAGGTGGTGTCATCTGCATATCTGAGATTATTGATATTTCTCCCTGTAATCTTGATTGCAGCTTGTACTTCTTCCAGCCCAGTGTTTCTCATGATGTACTCTGTATATAAGTTAAATAAGCAAGGTGACAATATGCAGCCTTGATGTACTCCTTTCCTATTTGGAAGCAGTCTGTTGTTCCATGTCCAGTTCTAACTGTTGCTTCCTGACCTGCATACAGGTTTCTCACAAAGCAGGTCAGGTGGTCTGGTATTCCCATCTCTTTCAGAAATTTCCACAGTTTATTGTGATCCACACAGTCAAAGGTTTTGACATAGTAAATAAAGCAGAAATAAATGTTTTTCTGGAACTCTCTTGCTTTTTTGGATGTTGGCAATTTGATCTCTCATTCCTTTGCCTTTTCTAAAACCAGCTTAAACCTCTGGAAGTTCATGTTTCACATATTGATGAAGCCTGGCTTGGAGAATTTAGAGCATGACTTTACTAGCGTGTGAGATGAGTGCAATTGTGCGGTAGTTTGAGCATTCTTTGGCATTGCCTTTCTTTGGGATTGGAATGAAGACTGACCTTTTCTGGTCCTGTGGCCACTGCTGAGTTTTACAAATTTGCTGGCCTTGTGAGTGCAGCCCTTTCACAGAGTCATCTCTCAGGATTTGAAATAGCTCCACTGGAATTCCATCACCTCTACTAGCTTTGTCCACAGTGATGCTTCCTAAGGCCCACTTGATTTCACATTCCAGGATGTCTGGCTCTAGGTGAGTGATCACACCATCCTGATTATCTCGGTTGTGAAGATCTTTTTTGTACAGTTCTTCTGTGTATTCTTGGCACCTCTTCTTAACATCTTCTGCTTCTGTTAGGTCCAAACCATTTCTGTCCTTTATCAAGTCCATATTTCATGAAATGTTCCCTTGATAGCTCTAATTTTCCTGAAGAGATCTCTAGTCTTTCCCATTCTGTTGTCTTCCTCTATTTCTTTGCATTGATTGCTGAGGAAAGCTTTTTTTCTCTCCTTGCTATTCTTTAGAAATCTGCATTCAGGTGCTTATATCTTTCCTTTTGCCCTTTGCTTTTTCCTTCCCTTCTTTTCACAGCTATTTGTACGGCCTCCTCAGAAAGCCATTTTGCCTTTTGCATTTCTCTTTCTTGGGGATGGTCTTGATCCCTGTCTCCTGTTCAATGTTAGGAACCTCCATCCATAGTCCGTCAGGCACTCTGTCTATCAGAACTAGTCCTTTAAATTTATTTCTCACTTCCACGGTATAATCATAAGTGATTTGGTTTAGGTCATAGCTGAATGGTCTATTTGTTTTCCCCACTTTCTTCAATTTAAGTCTGAAATTGGCAATAAGGAATTCATGATCTGAGCCACAGTGAGTTCCTTGTCTTGTTTTTGCTGACTATATACAGCTTCTCTGTCTTTGACTGCAAAGAATCAGTTCAGTTCAGTTCAGTTCAGTCGCTCAGTCCTGTCCGACTCTCCGCGACCCCATGAATCACAGCACGCCAGGCCTCCCTGTCCATCACCAACTCCCGGAGCTCACTCAGACTCAAGTCCACAGAGTCGGTGATGCCATCCAGCCATCTCATCCTCGGTTGTCCCCTTCTCCTCCCGCCCCCAACCCTTCCCAGCATCAGAGTCTTTTCCAGTGAGTCAACTCGTCGCATGAGGTGGCCAAAGTATTGCAATCTCAGCTTTAGCATCAGTCCTTCCAATGAACACCCAGGATCTATCTCCCTTAGAATGGACTGGTTGGATCTCCTTGCGGTACAAGGAACTCTCAAGAGTCTTCTCCACCACCACAGTTCAAAAGCATCAATTCTTCGGCAATCAGCTTTCTTCACAGTCCAACTCTCACATCCATACATGACCATAAATCAGTCTTATTTCTCTGTTGGCCATCTGGTGATATCCATGTGTAGTGTCTTCTCTTGTGTTGTTGAAAGAAGGTATGTGCTATGACCAGTGAATTCTCTTGGCAATACTCTATTAGCCTTTGCCCTGCTTTATTCTATACTCCACGGCCAAATTTGCCCATTACTCCAGGTGTTTCTTGACTTCCTATTTTTGCATTCCAATTCCCTATAATGGAAAGTACATCTTTTTTTTTTTTTTTTGGTTCAGTTCTAAAGGTCTTGTAGGTCTTCGTAGAACCGTTCAACTTCAGGCCACTCAGGTATGACCTAAATCAAATCCCTTACAATTATGCAGTGGAAGTCAGAAATAGATTTAAGGGACTAGATCTGATAGACAGAATGCCTGGTGAACTATGGATGAAGGTTTGTGACAATGTACAGGAGATAGGGATCAAGACTATCCCAAAGAAAAAGAAAATGCAAAAAAGCAAATGGCTGTCTGAGGAGGCCTTATAAATAGCTGTGAAAGAAGAGAAGCAAAATGCAAAGGAGAAAAGGATATATATACCCATTTCAGTGCAGAGTTCCAAAGAATAACAAGGATAGATAAGAAAGCCTTCCTCGGTGATCAGTGCAAAGAAATAGAGGAAAACAATAGAATGTGATAGACTAGAGATCTCTTCAAGAAAATTAAGAGATACCAAGGGAACATTTCATGAATGTTGGGCTCGATAAAGGACAGAAATTGTAAGGATGTAACAGAATCAGAAGAGGTGGCAAGAATACACAGAAGAATTATACAAAAAAGATCTTCATGACCCAGATAATCACAATCATGTGATCACTCACCTAGAGCCAGACATCCTGGAATGTTAAGTCAAGTGGGCCTTAGAAAGCATCACTGTGAACAAAGCTAGTGGAGGTGATGGAATTCCAGTGGAGCTATTTCAAATCCTAAAGTATGAGGCTGTCAAAGTGCTGCACTCAAATTGCCAGGAGATTTGGAAAACTCAGCAGTGTGTACAGGACTGGAAAATGACAGTTCTCATTCTAATCCCAAAGAAAGGCAATGTCAAAGAAGGTTTAAACTACCACACAATTGAACTCATCTCACATGCTAGTAAAATAATGTTCTAAATTCTCCAAGCCAGGTTTCAGCAATACGTGAACCGTGAACTTCCAGATATTAAGGCTGGATTTAGAAAAGGAAGAGGAACCAGAGATCAAATTGCCAACATCTGCTAGATCATTGAAAAACGTAGAGAGTTCCAGAAAAACATTTATTTCTGCTTTATTGGCTATACCATAGCCTTTGAAGGTGTGGATCACAATAAAGTGTGGAAAATTTTCCAAGAGATATGAATACCAGACTACCTGACCTGCCTCTTGAGAAATCTGTATGCATGCCAGGAAGCAACAATTTGAACAGGACATTGAACAACAGACTGGTTCCAATAGGAAAAAGAGTACCTGAAGGCTGTGGATTGTCACCCTGCTTATTTAACTTATAGGCAGAGTACATCATGAGAATTGCTGGGTTGGAGGAATCACAAGCTGCAATCAAGATTGTAGGGAGAAATATCAATAACCTCAGATATGCAGATGACACCACCCTTATGGCAGAAAGTGAAGAAGAACCAAAGAAGCTCTTGATGAAAGTGAAAGAGGAGAGTGAAAAAGTTGGCTTAAAGCTTAACATTCAGAAAACTAAAGTCATGGCATTCGGTCCCATCACTTCATGGCAAATAGATGGGGAAACAGTGGAAGCAATGGCTGACTTTATTTTTGGGGCCTCCAAAATCACTGCAGATGTTGATTGTTGCCATGAAATTAAAAGAGCTAACTCCTTGAAAGGAAAGTTATGACCAACATGGTCAGCATATTAAAAGCAGAGACATTCCCTTGTCAACAAAGCTCTATTTAGTCAAGGCTATTGTTTTCCCAGTAGTCGTGTATGGATGTGAGAGTTGGACTACAAAGAAAACTGAGTGCCAAAATTGATGCTTTTGAACTGTGGTGTTGGAGAAGACTCTTGAGAGTTCCGTGGGCTGCAAGGAGATCCAACCAGTCCATCCTAAAGGAGATCAGTCCCAAGTTTTCATTGGAAAGACTGATGTTGAAGCTGAAACTCCAATCCTTTGGCTATCTGATGCAAAGAGCTAATTGATTTGAAAAAACCCTGATGCTGGGAAAGATTGAAGGCAGGAGGAGAAGGGGATTACAGAGGATGAGATGGCTGGATGACATCTTTGACTCAATGGACATAAGTTTGGGTAAACTCAGGGAGTTGATGATGGACAGGGAAGCCTGGAATGCTGCGGTCCATGGATGGCAAAGAGTCGGACACGACTGTGCAACTGAACTGAACTGATCATGCTGCTGCTGCTGCTAAGTCACTTCAGTCGTGTCCGACTCTGTGCAACCCCATAGACGGCAGACCACCAGGCTCCCCCGTCCCTGGGATTCTCCAGGCAAGAACACTGGAGTGGGTTGCCATTTCCTTCTCCAATGTGTGAAAGTGAAAAGTGAAAGTGAAGTCGCTCAGTCATAGCCAAAGGCTTTAGCGTAGTCAATGAATCAGAAGTGAATCTTTTTCTGGAATTCCCTTGATATTTTTATGATCCAAGAATGTGGGCAATTTGATCTCTGGTTCCTCTGCTTTTCCTAAATTGAACTTGTACATTTGAAGGTCTCAGTTCACATACTGTTGAAGCCTAGTTTGAAGAATTTTGAGTGTTACCTTGCTAACATGTGAAATGAGTGCGATTGTGCCATAGTTTGAACATTCTTTGACTTTACCCTTCTTTGAGATTAGAATGAAAACTGACCTTTTTCAAAGCTGAGTTTTCCAAATTTGGCCAATGCTGAGTTTTCCAAATTTGCTGGCTATTAAGTGCAGCACTTTAACAGCATCATCTTTTAGGAGTTGAAATAGTATTTAAGTCTTTTTCATTTAGACAGTCAATGTCTCTCATGTGCTTTATCCTTGGATTGCTTTGCCTGTGTCTAAATTAGTGATGATGATCATAATGCCAGGTATAGTTTTGGAGCATTATGTGTTTCTGGAAGAAATGTGATCTGTGGATACTTGCAGTTTTAGGAGATAAAGCCCTCACACATCAGCAGAGCAAGACTTTTGCTTAAAGAATCTATTTCCAAAATAACAAGCTGTCACATAATTTTTTAAGGAGGCAGTCTTTTGAAAATAATGAATGTGATAAAGTTTTAAGACAACTTGATTTCTTGGGAGATTTTTCCAATTAGTTACAATATTTTCTAGAAGCATAGTCCTACATGCCTGTTTCATTATGAACATTATAAAAATTTCCCAATTTATCAGTAAGTAATCTATAAACAATTCACTAATTTGAACAGTTGCCACAAATCACCTCCTTCTTCATCCATTTTTTATTGCCTGAAATCTGTCTTTCCCAGATTTGTAAAGCAGCATTCAAAATGCCCAGAATGAACTGCTGTCCTCCTTCTTCCTAATGTAACCCTTTTTTAAAAACCTCTGTTCCAGTCTTCAAGGTTATTTTATGATTCATTTTATGCAATTTTCCTATCAACCTTGATTGGTCTGGAGACAGTCACAAGATCCAAGATTGCCTAGTTGAGACCAAAGAGAGGAAGTATATTCTTAGTTGAGTAGAGAAGTTTCTGCCTTACAGTGGATGTGAACAAAGAAACATTTTTTGGAGTTGCTGCTAGCAGTCATATTGTGGCTATGACGACAGTTAAAAAGACAGAATTGACAAGCTAAGAATGACAAAGTGGAGAGAAGCAAGAATCTAGGTCCATAATAGCATCATTGGGCCATGGCATCATGAGTTGCAGCTTCATACACATTTCACAATAAAAATTAGATATTAAATATCAGTTTGAAAATATTATTTGTATTAAATTTAAGCTACATTGAAACAACTGTTATGAGAAAGTCCATAAGCTTAGACATATGGTTGAGAATACTTTTATAGAAAAATTCTGTCAATAACTTTACCCAAGTGTAGGAATATGGTCCCTTGTAAATTGAGGACTGCTTGTATAATCTATGCCTCATAAAGCACTTAAATAATATGCAATGAATATTAAGTTGCTTTTTTATATCATATTTTAACTTTCCCATAAATCTCAACCATTAGCTTAAAATTGTGTAAGTAATTATCCAGTCTGGGAACAAACAGATTTTTCCTGCCTTAAATCAGATAAAAAGACAAAAAAGATCGAATTTTACCACATTTTTATTTCTATTGTTTGAGAATCTAAATCCAAACATTTACTAAGAGGATAGCTCTTACATTAATGATGCATTAACATTCTAATTTAGAATTTGTGATTAGAAATAAATAAGCTTTTGCCTATAATTAGTGAGTTGTTTTGTGTTTTCTTTTTCAGGTTGACTGTACAAAATACTATATGAGGTATATATATAAAATCAAATAAACAAATTCAATACTGAAATATATATGAAGTGATAAATTTCCATGTTGGTCAAGGCTATGAGGAGAAACTGTAATTGACTCAAAAAGACGATATATAAACGATGTTTAATTTTCACTTAAGAGATGGTTGTTTTTCAACATCAGTTGATCAGCATATGCTTTACTTAGAAAAGGATGCCAATAATTCCTTCTCTGCCCTGCAAGGACTGCTTTCTCATTAAAACCCAGGTCCCATAGAGTTAGTTGACTGAGACCTGGACAGAAGTGTGGTAATACCCCCATAATAAACAATGATTATAATGAGGTCAATGACATTTTATTTGCATAGAACATTTTTTACAAGCATTTCCAAGTGCTCTGGGAGATAGTGCTTCAACTTTGTAAAGAAGTGAGCAGAGGTTAGGAATGGCTTTTATTAGTATCCCAGAAAAGATCAACAAAATGCCATTTTAATTAATATTTTGATCCACTCAAAATTCTGAATCTATCCCTATATTCTGTAATACTCGAGACATGGGGTTATTATGGTCATTGGAGCTGGCTGCAATTCTCTATGATGTATTATGCTCTAATAAACTTCCAGTTCAGTTATAAGTCCAGAGGATAAAGCCTATTGTACAGCTTAAACCTCATCTTCAATCTAGTAAGATCCAGGAACTTTTAACCTTATGGCCGGGTAATGCTTTGTCGGGATCTTATAGAATAAGATTACTTAATTGGAGTCTTAACCTCCTTTCAAAAAGTCTAAAAAAAATCTCTGGTCCTATCAAGGTATCTATTTCAGACTCACCTGTAGGTTTACTGCTATATTTGAGATGTCATTTCCTATGAAAGCATATTGGACATGCAACAAAAATCCAAAGAATTGAAAATGTGATACCTTTTTATGAATATAAATCATTCTTTTCTGTTTCAAATATTCTTTCAAAATAAGCTGCCGATGTGCAAAGCTTCATATGTAGTTTAATGAAGACTTTTCTTCCCCATTAACTTGACATAGAGAGCATCAATCCTGGAGTTTGAATAAAGATCGAGTTCACTTGCTTTGCTTACAGTCAGTTTATAATCACTACGTATCTTTATGCTCTTGTCATGTTTGAACAATGGAAACTAAAGAAGTTGTTCACACTGTGAGGGGCATAGACTGAATAATTACGTGCTTTTCCAGATAAAGGAAAATAGCTTTTACCGTGCAGTGAGCTCTAGACTCAACGAGGCACAATATCCTCAGGGCTAGATCAGGTTTTGCATATGAGGAAATTTTTTGCCAATAGCAATATTCTGACATATGAAATTGTTATAGGGGCCATATTGAAAGACTCATGGAATGTTAAATGGAGTGAGACCTTAAAGTTCATTTTATGCTACTCTTTCATGTGTAGGTATGTATTCCTAATACACTGCCTAGCCTAGAATCAATTAAAAAGTTAGGAGTCAAACTGGGAATGACATTTAATCTCCTGACTTTCAATCCAGGCTGCTTTCATTGTGAAATGATTTGAGGTCTGAATATGGCTCAGACAGTAAAGAATCCACCTGCAATGCAAGAGACTGGGATTTGATCCCTTGATTCAGAAGATGCCCTGAAGAAGGAAATGGCTAGCCACTCTAGTATTCTTGCCTGGAGAATTTCATGGACAAAGAACACTGGCAGGCTAGAGTCCATGGGTTTGCAAAGAGTTGGACACAACTGAGCTACTGACACTTTCATTTTCACAAATCATTTCATAATTATATTATTATAGGTTAACATGGAATATGAGTTTCTGAGAAAGTGTGAGTTTCTCAATGTTATGTAGTAGTAACAGAACTATGATTAACATCCTGTTTCTTTTTTAAAAAAAAATAAATGTATAATTGACATATAACATTATATTACTTCATAATAATTTTGTATTTGTGTACTTTGTGAAATGATTAACACCGTAAGTCTAGTTAACATCTGTTATAGTACATAGTTAAAAATTTTTTTTCTTGTTATGAAAATTTTTAAGATTTACCCCCTTGCTGCTGCTTCTGCTGCTAGGTTGCTTCAGTCGTGTCCGACTCTTTGCGACCCCATAAACAGCAGCCCACCAGGCTCCCCTGTCCCTGGGATTCTCCAGGCAAGAACACTGGAGTGGGTTGCCATTTCCTTCTCCAATGCATGAAAGTGAAAAGTGAAAGTGAAGTCGCTCAATCATGTATGACTCTTCACGACCCCATGGACTGTAGCATCCATGGGATTTTCCAGGCAAGAGTACTGGAGTGGGGTGCCATCGCCTTCTCTGTTTACTCCCTTAGCAACTTTCAAACATGAAACAGCATTATTAACAATAGTCACCATGCTGTTTATTACCTAGCTATGTCATATTTATATTTTACTTATAAATTTATACCTTTTGACCCTTTCATTCATTTTGCCCTCTTGTAATCGCCAGCTTTGGGCAACCACAATTTGTTTTCTGTGTCTCTGAGCTTTTTGTTTGTTTTAAGAACTGAGACCGTATACTATTTGTATTTTCCTATCCTATTATTTCACGTAACATAATACCCTTAAGTACTTACAGTTTGACACAGTAGTGCAGATACATTGTATAACACACTTGAATCTTTATTTTCCATATAAAATTATAGCATAAAGATATTGTGCATCATCTTTTTAAATGACTTTAAATATCTACTTTATATGAATTCACCACAGTTTCCCTACAGTTATCCTGTATTTTTTGGAATTTTGTCATTTTAATGTTCATTTCCAATATTTCTCTATAAAACAGTTTATATTTAAGATTAGTTACTTAGGCTTATTTCCCACAAGTAGAATTACTGGTCAAGGGTATAATAATGTTTAAAAGTCTTGATATATATTTCCAAGTGACGTTCTGTAAGAGCTGGGGAATAATTTATGTTCTCTCAAGTTAGATACGTGTAAGAGTGCTATTTTTCGTCACGTTGCTTTGATTGTTTTATGTAGTTAAAGAGAGGATTTTGTTTAAACATCTCTGAAGCTCAGGAGCCATTTTAGAATAAGTTCCATTGTGTTTTCTTTCTTTATATTAGTCTTTTCTCTCATACTTTTCCATTGTACATTTAGAACAGTATGAAGGATCTGGGATAATATAAGGATATTAAAGGGAGCTGGGAAATGGAAGGTGGGATAATGGGCAAAAAGAGAATACCAAAGACAAATTTTGTTTCTGCTGACAATTTCCAAAGGATCAACCACTCTTTAACTTCCTGAGCTAAGTGAGCAGATGATTTTGGCAAACCCAATAAAGACATTTTCAGCTTCCATAACATATTGAAGAATAATTGCCAAGAACAGGCAGTGAAAAGTCTGTTCTAGGGGGAACTCTGATTATTGTATCTGATATAAAATTTTGGTAAGTTGGTCAATTTCAGTGATTTAAAAAAGTTTTATTTCCAGATCTCATTTGTCTTTACTATCTAATCTTTTTATCATGGCCAAAAAGAATTTTCCAAAGGTAACATTAAATTGTTTAAAGTAAAACCTAGTGAGCTGTTGTACTTTTAACCTAAGGAAACACATAGGCATAATACAGAAATGACTATAATAATATTGAGAAACATACAATAGCTTTTCAATATTTATTCATATTTTCAACATAACATATTCTAAATACAAGATTTGCTTTTGTAATACATTGTGTACCTGAGAAATTTGGGTTAAAGCTTATGAAACGAATTGAGTTCATTACCATCTTCTTCGTCCTTGTATATATGTCAAGCAGCCTGGGGCACAATAAGATGTCCAGGATTGTTTGAATTTGACTTCTGCCCACAAAGCTAATAGCATAGCTACTAAAAAATACTTGTAGACATTTTTCTTAAGAGAGTCTAACTTAAGAAACCTTTATACTCCATCCCCATTACATTTAAGACTAGAAAACTTATCCTCTGAACATTACCATTTTGTCCTACTCTTTTCCCAGATATCTCATTCTTTAATTCCTCTTAAACACCAAGCATATTTCTAATGTGAACTTCTTTTCTTCATTCCATACACATCCATTAATTTCTAAATGTCAACCTGACTTTTGCATTTAATTTACCTTTGGGTAAGACGAGTTGACTCACTGGAAAAGAGTCTGATGCTAGGGGGGATTGGGGGTAGGAGGAGACGGGGACGACAGAGAATGAGATGGCTGGATGGCATCACCGACTCGATGGACATGAGTTTGAGTGAACTCCGGGAGTTGGTGATGGACAGGGAGGCCTGGTGTGCTGTGGTTCATAGGGTCGCAAAGAGTTGGACACGACTAAGCGACTGAACTGAACTGAACTGAAGACAAAACTTGAGGCTGAGACTTCATATCTGGAATGTTTGGTAGCCAAATTAGCATACAAGTGACAAATTTGAAATTAAGAGACTCTGCAACAGCTATCGGGACTTCCCTAATAGCCCAATTGGTAAAGAATCTGCCTGCAATGCAGGAGACCCCAGTTTGATTCCTGGGTCAGGAAGATCTGCTGAAGAAGGGATAGGCTACCCACTCCAGTATTCTTGGGCTTTCCTTGTCACTCAGTTGGTAAAGAACCCGCCTGCAATGCGGGAGACCTGGGTTCTATCCCTGGGTTGGGAAGATCCCCTGGAGAAGGGAAAGGCTACCCACTCCAGTTTTCTGGCCTGGAGAATTCCATGGACTGTATAGTCCATGGGGTTGCAAAGAGTCGGTTACGACTGAGCAACTTGCCAAAAAAAAAAAAAGCAAAACTAGCCAAGAGAAGACAGTCACCTAAGTGGTGCTTTTTGCCTTTCTGTCTCCTGTGGACCACTTATTTGGATGCTTACCTTCCTCAAGAGAATAGCCACTTTCTTGTTTATGAATCATCTCATCGCACGCTACATATCATTGTAAGAATAATTTGATCTGTTATTTGTTAGCCTTTTCAACAAATGATTTTTAAACTTAGGAAGAAATACTATTCATAACATTTTCATTGTGATGAAATATACATGATGTAAACTTACCATTTCAACTTATTTTTAGTAATACAGTTCAGTGAGATTAAGTGTATTCATATTGTTGTACAACTGTCACCACAATCCATTTCAGGAATGTTTTCATATTCCCAAATTGAAACTTTGTACCTGTTAAACAGTTAGACCCATTCCCCCCACTGACTCGAAACCACCTTTCTGCTTTTCATCTGTATGCATTTGACTACTCTAGGTAACTCATATAAGTGAAATCATACTATATTTGTTTTTTGGAGTCTGGCTTACTTCACTTAGCATAATAACTTTAAAATTTCTTCATGTTGTATCATGTGTCACAAGTCCTTTTCTAAGGCTGAATAATATTCTACATTTTGTTTATCCATTCTTCTGTCAGTAGACATGTGTTTCATTTTCATCTTTCGGTATTGTGAACATTGATATACAGTCATCTGTTTGAGTCCCTGCTTTCTATGCTTTTGGATGTATATCCAGAAGTTACATTGCCAGGTCATTCTGTGTTTAATTGCTTTAGGAACCACAATACTATTTTCCACAATGATCCATAACCTTTTCTCCCCTGAATCTGATGTAATTCTATTGACTGCTCTGCAAAGATCTGGTTTAAATTGTTTTCATTTACTCATTATACGGCAACCACTTTTGTCATTTTTCACTGGTGTTAATTATTTGCATGGGGATCAACTGTCACCTGATGGGAAAGTATCTGTGTTCCAATGATTTCTTCTGTGTTCTGTCAAGCTTGAACACCTCGTGTAACCTTAACCATTATCTTGATCAAACAGTAACTGTTATTTCCATTTTGCAGATTGAGATATTGATTAGATGAGCATGTCTGTTATGAGACTGAGTTGGCATAGCAAAGGATTAACTGAAAAGCAGAGTAACCACAACTTCCACATGTTACTTAGGGAGTTGGAGAAGCTGGTTTTAAAATCAATTTCTAAATTTCTAAGTGAATACTTTCTGCTGTGTCTCTAAATTTTTGTTTGCTTTAAGCCTTAAAATTTTATTCTAGAAATGTTGTAAATCCTTAATTGGCTTATCTTCCTCATTCACTCCATTTTGCATTTTTATTTTATTATGGAAAAGAGAGCATAATATGTCTGGCAGATTTTCCACCTTTTGTAATTTTAATTCTATAATATTGCAAATGAAGTTTGATAAACAACAGCAAACAGTGATATTTTAGGAGCTATTTTCAAAATCAGAAGAAACACAAAAAGAAATAAAAACATAATTTTATATAAATGAGGTATAGGTTTAGTTCAATTCAGTTCAGTCACTCAGTCGTGTCCGACTCTTTGCGACCCTATGAACTGCAGCACGCCAGGCCTCCCTGTCCATCACCAACTCCTGGAGTCTACCCAAACCCATGTCCATTGAGTTGGTGATGCCATCCAACCATCTCATCCTCTGTCGTCCCCTTCTCCTCCTGCCCTCAATCTTCACCAGCATCAGTGCCTTTTCAAATGAGTCAGCTCTTCACATCAGGTGGCCAAAGTATTGGAGTTTCAGCTTCAACATCAGTCTTTCCAATGAACACCCAGGACTGATGTCCTTTAGGATGGACTGGTTGGATCTCCTTGCAGTCCAAGGGACTCTCAGGAGTCTTCTCCAGCACCACAGTTCAAAAGCATCAATTCTTTGGCGCTCAGCTTTCTTCACAGTCCAACTCTCACATCCATACATGACCAATGGAAAAACCATAGCCTTGACTAGACGGACCTTTGTTGGCAAAGTAATGTCTCTGCTTTTTAATATGCTATCTAGGTTGATCATAACTTTCCTTCCAAGGAGTAAGCATCTTTTAATTTCATGGCTGCAATCAGCAACTGCTGTGATTTTGGAGCCCAAAATAATAAAGTCTGACACTGTTTCCCCATCTATTTGCTATGAAGTGATGGGACCAGATGCCATGACCTTAGTTTTCTGAATGTTGAGCTTTAAGCCAACTTTTTCACTCTTCTCTTTTACTTTCATCAAGAAGCTCTTTAGTTCTTTTTCACTTTCTGCCATAAGGGTGATGTCATCTGCGTATCTGGGGTTATTGATAATTCTCCCAGCAATCTTGATTCCAGCTTGTGCTTCTTCCAGCCCAGCGTTTCTCACGATTTACTCTGCATATAAGTTAAATAAGCAGGGTGACAATATGCAGCCTTGATGTACTCCTTTTCCTATTTGGAACCAGTCTGTTGTTCCATGTCCAGTTCTAACTGTTGCTTCCTGACCTGCATACAGATTTCTCAGGAGGCAGGTCAGGTGGTCTGGTATTCCCATCTCTTTCAGAATTTTCCACACTTTATTGTGACCCACACTGTCAAAGGCTTTGGCATAGACAATAAAGCAGAAATAGATGTTTCTCTGAAACTCTCTTGCTTGCATAGGTGACTGACCCTTAATACTGAAAACACACTAGAAAACTTAATAGACAAGTTTAAAGAAATTAGTAAGCTTATTCATATTTTTTATAATTTATGTATTGTGGACTGTTATCTTTGACTGTTCTGTGTCTTAATAGACACACATGTTAATACCACATGTTTATTGAGAAGTGAGAAGGTTGGATAGTATATTTACATATTTAAAGCTGACTTTTCTATAGAATTGCAGTATTTGTAGAGTTTTCTTTGTTCACATAGATGATATCTATAAAATTTAAGAACTTTTTAGATGTAGGCATGCAAATATGTCAAATGTCTATATATACAATGAGGGGAACAAGAAAGTAAAAATATATTCAAACATGATTACAAAGGCAAAATTTTTTAAAAGCTTTTGATTTTTAGTTAGAACACTTGCTTGTAATATAAAAATATTTATGTATACACAGATACATATATATATCATAAAATGCCTACTAAATTCTTATTCCTTTTTTCATAATAAATATTGTAGGAAATAGTTTGTAGTTTATATTTTGGAATCCTAGTAACTCATAAAGGCTCTCTGGAGGTCTGATGCTATGTCCATCACAGATATTTCAGTAAATAATTTCTCCCCTTCTCCACAGCCTTTGTAACCGTATACAGTCTCTATTTTTAAATAGCAAAAGGAAAAAAAACTGATCAGGTTGTTTATGCCTTCATCTTTATATAGCAATAGCAGAATGAAGCTGACCTTACATATAATCAACATTTTCACATTCCACTCAGACATTTTAGGCCATTTAAGAGGCACTTTGGGGAAAATCAGTTGGATTGGCCATGCAATTGAGTTTTTTAAAAATCACCTTTTAATCGCTTTTGTTCAATTTTTTTTTTTAATACTGGGCTATGCCTATGAACAGTTTGAAATTTATATCCATTAAAAAGTTTTAGCAATGTTCGAATACTTGAAAGGATTAGCAATGTTCGAATACTTGAAAGGAGTCCAAACTTCTGTAGTATTTGACAAGATACTGTCATTAAACAGGATCAAAAACTAGTAACCGCACCCCTACCCCTACCCTCACCCCCAAAGTCAGTCACAATTATTGTCCTTATTGTTTTTTCTGTTTTCCATCTTCAGCCCTACTTCATGGGCTCTGAAGGTATTTGAGTTACCAGCACCTAATTTCATGGATATTTTAAATGATTTTAGATGTTCTTTGTGATAAGATATTCCCAGCTTCCCAGAAAAGACCCATAAAACAAGGGGGAAAACCCAGTTAGGTTCCTATTGCCAAAGTTCTAATTATTTTTCTATCTCTTTCCCTGGAGGAATCAGGGTAGAATCTCTGTCCCAAGTGTCCCTTCTCCAGTGGTTCTATTTCCAACTCTGTCTTGACATGACCATGCATATGATCAGATGACACTGGAGAAAATGGATACGGGCGCTGGCCATAGAACCATGCCTTATTTGAGAAGAGATGCTGGTCTGTTTGGTACCAGTACATATCAACTGAATGTGAGCCCTTTAATCAATGATATTAAAGCTACCATAAGCTTTTAATAATTAGTATAACAGAGTCATAGCATACAAGAATAATGGCAAAGTGGTAGACTGCAGATTTATACAAAGTCTCATTTTAGTTCCGAAGAGCTTGTTAGGTTTACATCATTAAGTAGGCTGCCCAGGCCCTCCATGTTTCACATACCACCATCTTCACACTGGTGCTTTTTTACCATCTTCTTCTTCCTGCTGGTGCTTTTTTCCCCTTTATTCTTAACCCTTGGAAGTAATTGGAAGTAGTAATTGTCATTTATTTTTGCCCCACAGTTTGCTTAGTCTTGCTCTCTCAATTCCTTTGTTCTTTGGAAATGAAAATTTGTTTTTCTACTTGGGCTTCTTATCCATCTTTTAGAAAGTGAAAAATTGAAAATAAAGTCACTCTATCGTGTCTGATTCTTTGCGATCCCATGGACTATAGCCTACCAGGTTCCTCCGTCCATGGGATTTTCCAGGCAAAAGTACTGGAATGGGTTGCCACTTCCTTCTCCAGAGGATCTTCCTGACCCAGGGATCGAAACCAGATGTCCCGAATTGTAGGCAGATGCTTTACTGTCTGAGCTATGAGGGAACTATCTAGCCCCCAAATACTTCTCTTTGGATGGCATGTATTTGAGGTCTCCATCCCCAGATAGTCAGAGTACTGGCCTGTCCAATAAACAGGACTAAAAGGCATTGATCAGGTCTGCCTCCTGAGGTACTCTTTTATCACCAGGGTCTTCTTCAGTTTTACCACTGCATCTTCATGTTCTTTGGGAGGTGTCAGTTCATTTATAGCTCACTTAGCTGTAGCAGTTCATTTGGGTGCTATATCTAAGAGTTCTTCTTCAGAGCTATCGAAACATCTAGGGTTAGGTCTATCCAAGAAAAAACTGCATTTGTGATAGATACTCTGAATTCAGTTTGGACTTTGTATCCTCATATGTTTAATTATTTACTCTAAGGTTGTGGTGGGCTACATAGAATATCTTAAAATGTCTACATCTTGGTCACATGAAAATCTGACTCTTATCTTGTATGACAAAAGAATGAGTATGTCCTTATATGGCAACGATGTTATTAAGTTAAGGAACTTGATAAGAGAAGATTATCATAGATTAACAGGTAAACCATAAATGGCATCATACACATCTTATAAGACAAAACGTGAGGAATTTTATTCACACAAAACCATAGTGGAAAAGGCAACAAGGCCAATACTGAAATGAAGCAGCCATGAGCCATGGAACACCAAGAAATGTCAACAGCCACCAGAAGATGTCAAAAATGCTTCTTCTCCAGAGCCTACAAAGAAAACAGAGCCATGCTTATGCCTTGATCTCAAACTTCTGACCTCCAGAACTTTTATAGAATAGATTTCTGTTGTTTAAGCCAATCAGTTTGTAGAAGTTTGCTGCAGCAGGAATAAATATCAGACCCAGGTATCTCAAGTCTTCCCAGAGAACCATGGATAGGCATTTACTTCCCAGGCATTTTAGAATTTTACAGAAATAGCTTGGTAAGAAGGCCAACCATGAGTTAATAATTGATTAACTAATCCACTACACATGTATTAAGAATTCACTGGAAATTTCAAAGGTGAACAAGCAGAGAGACTGCCAGGAGCACACTGTGTAGTGGGGTGGACTCGAAAAAAAGCAAAGTCAGGGCTTGCTCATGTAATTGTAAAGCATAGAAGAGGAGGCATTAAATGAGGCTGAGAAATAATCTTAAAGGTCACAGAAGGTGGTCTGGAGTTTGTCCTTTGGGCTATAGCATAGCATTCATTGAGGAATTTTAAATACCAGAGAAATTAAATCAAAAACTCTAATTTTATATGATAAACCTAAAATTCTTTGCTGTTGAAATAAAATAAAAATGTCTCTGTCTTCAACTCTCATGAACAATACTGGAGCCTCCACTCATTGCCTTGTTTCCCTATGTGATTCAGTCCCCAATGCCCCATCCACAGAAAATTTTCCTTTCCTATGCATGATTGTATCCACATATGCTACATTGTTAGGCAACTGGATTATAGCCCCATTCTCTGTGAATGACTGAATTTAGTTCTGGATAATGAGTATTTTTTTTAACTTAAATTTATACTGAATTCTAACACTTGCTTTATATTATGCATATGAAAAATAGTTTATATTCTCTAGATGTGCAGCAGACCATTGTGTGAAGTAGGGTGACAGGCAGAGAATGAGAATCTTGTGGTGGGGGGGACTTCCCATAGCTTTGTTCCATAGCTGAGATTTTCTCTGTTAGGTGTGAATAGTGTAGGAGAGGAGAAATATTTTTCTTTCTACCCTTCTGGGTTCTTGGCTGAGAACCTTGTAATAAAAGACAGATTACCAAGAGGAAAGCAGAGGTTTATTAACACGTAGACCTCATGTGTAAATGAGAGTAACCCTGGTAACACCTAGGGTAACTGAGTATACCAAAGAGATAGCTTTAGAATTTAAGTTTAAATACCATCTTAATCAGGAAAGGGTAGGGGAACATAGGCCCTTCAGAGGGGAATCAGTGATTTTTAGGAAAGATGTTGTTGTTGTTCCATCACTAAATTGTGTTCCATTCTTTATGGCCCCATGAACTGCAGCACACCAGGCTCCCCTATCCTTCACTATCTCCTGGAGTTTGCTCAAACTCATGACCATTGAGTCAGTGATGCCATCCATTCATCTCATCCTCTGTTGCCTCCTTCTCCTCCTGTCCTCAGTCTTTCCCAACATCAGGATCTTTTCCAATGAGTCAGCTCTTTGCATCAGGTGGCCAAAGTATTGGAGCTTCAACTTCAGCATCAGTCCTTCCTATGAATATTTAGGATTGATTTCCTTTAGGATTGCCTTGTTTGTTCTCCTTGTGTCCAAGGGACTCTCAAGAGTCTTCTCCATCACCACAGTTTGAAAGCATCAGTTCTTCAGTGCTCAGCCTTCTCTATGGTTCAATTCTTTCATCCATACATAACTACTGGAAAAACCATAGCTTTGATTAGATGGACCTTTGTTGGCAGAGTGATGTCTCTGCTTTTTAATATGCTGTTTAGGTTTGTCATAGCTTTTCTTCCAAGGAGCAAGCATTTTTAAATTTCATGGCTGAAGTCACCATCCTAGTGATTTTGTAGCCCAAGAAAATAAAGTTTGTCATTGTTTCCACTGTTTCCCGTTCTATTTTCCATGAAGTGATGGGACCAGATGTCGTGATTTTTTTTTTCTCTTTGGATGTTGAATGTTAAGCCAATTTATTCACTCTCAACTTTCATCCTCATCAAGATCTTTCATTCTTATCGAGAAAGTAGAAGAGATCCTTAGAAAAAACATAAGAGCTATGATCAGTCAGTTCAGTTCAGTTCAGTTGCTCAATCGTGTCCGACTCTTTGCGACCCCAAGAATCACAGCACGCCAGGCTTCCCTGTCCATCACCAACTCCTGGAGTTCACTCAAACACATGTCCATTGAGTTGGTGATGCCATCCAGCCATCTCATCCTCTGTCGTCCCCTTCTCCTCCTGCCCCCAATCACTGCCAGCCTAAGGGTCTTTTCCAATGAGTCAACTCTTCGCATGAGGTGGCCAAAGTTTCAGCTTTAGCATCAGTCCTTCCAATGAACACCCAGGACTGATCTCCTCTAGAATGGACTGGTTGGATCTCCTTGTAGTCCAAGGGACTCTCAAGAGTCTTCTCCAACACCACAGTTCAAAAGCATGAATTCTTCGGCGGTCAGCTTTCTTCACAGTCCAACTCACATCCAAACATGACCAATGGAAAAACCAGAGCCTTGACTAGACTGACCTTGATTGGCAAAGTAATGTCTCTGCTTTTTAATATGCTGTGTAGGTTGGTCATAACTTTCCTTTCAAGGAGTAAGCGTCTTTTAATTTCATGGCTGCAATCAGCATCCACAGTGATTTTGAAGCCCCAAAAATAAAGTCTGACACTGTTTCCACTTTTTCCCCACCTATTTCCCATGAAGTGATGGGACCAGACGCCATGATCTTTGCTGTCTGAATGTTGAGCTTCAAGCCAACTTTTTCACTTTCCTCTTTCACTTTCATCAAGAGGCTTTTTAGTTCCTCTTCACTTTCTGCCATAAGGGTGGTGCCATCTGCATATCTGAGGTTATTGATATTTCTCCCGGCAATCTTGATTCCAGCTTGTGCTTCTTCCAGCCCAGCATTCCTCATGATGTACTCTGCATATAAGTTAAATAAGCAGGGTGACAATATACAACCTTGACATACTCCTTTTCCTATTTGGAACCAGTCTGTTGTTCCATGTCCAGTTCTAACTTTTGCTTCCTGACCTGCATACAGGTTTCTCAAGAAGCAGGTCAGGTGGTCTGGTATTCCCATCTCTTTCAGAATTTTCCATAGTTCATTGTGGTCCACACAGTCAAAGGCTTTGGCATAGTCAATAAAGCAGAAATAGATGTTTTTCTGGAACTCTCTTGCTTTTTCCATGATCCAGAGGATGTTGGCAATTTGATCTCTGGTTCCTCTGCCTTTTCTAAAACCAGTTTGAACATCTGGAAGTTCACAGTTCACATATTGCTGATTCCTGGCCATTAAGAAGAGCTATGATAGTTTGTTACACAGTCTGTCTGAATGTGGTGTTGACTTCTGATCTTTTCTGTGATAAGAGCCAACAAATCTCAACCTGAAACCCCCAGGGAGGAGATCTATGACAATTGAATTTTGGAGGATCTATCTTTTAATCAGATAAGGAGAGTCCAGAGGCAGACTCTTCCTCCATTTGCTATTTTCCAAGTACATACAGCTCAAAATAATAAATATACCAAAGCAACATGCTTTTGAGGTGGCATGCCCTAAACTCCTGTAGTCATATTTTGAAATTATGTGTGCTGCTATCTGTCAGTAGGAAAGAGTCTAGAAGATAAGGACAGAGCCTGACTTCGAATTTACTCCCTCAGTCACCATCACACCCTTGACTAAGAAGATTCTTTTCACAAGGCCCCTGTGAGAATATTCCTAATCTATCCCTCCCTATATAAAATAGAGGGGTTGTGTGAATTTCCCTGTTGAATAAATAGTTACTAATACTGATCCGTGTCAGGGATATGACATAAGTATACATAGGTATACTTTGATAGGTATACTCTGGCCACTTCATGCGACGAGTTGACTCACTGGAAAAGACTCTGATGCTGGGAGGGATTGCAGGCAGGAGGAGAAGGGGACGACAGAGAATGAGATGGCTGGATGGCATCACTGACTCGATGGACATGAATTTGAGTGAACTCGGGAGTTGGTGATGGACAGGGAGGCCTGGCGTGCTGTGATTCATGGGGTCGCAAAGAGTCAGACACGACTGAGCAACTGAACTGATAAATAAAAAATAATTAAATTTGAAAATGCAGTGACATTCTCTCCAACATTGCAAATAATAGATAAATTCTCAATTGCAAATGTCACTGATCATTGAGATAAGCCTTTAGTCTAGAATTAGTTTATGATCTATTCATGCACATGTAGTTGGAGAGTAAAATTCTCAAACCTAACACATTAGTCAAAATATCTCAAGGACATATGTATAAAAGAGGTAAAATTGAATGTATTTATGTAGCTTTTTGCCAAGAAAATGAAAATGTTTTAAGTAAATACTCTAGGAGCTGAGATTAGATGAGAATACTTGAGATACGGGTGGCATTTGAATTCTTCTTACTTGGCTTTGCTTGGAGAAACACAATACTCTGAAACCTTCTCTGGTGCATTTACCAGCCTGTTGGCGTCCTGCACATCAAGAAAAGGTGCCAACTGTGATCCTGAGAAACTCAGTGTAAGCCTAGAGTTTATATAAATAGCCGTTGTCCCAGAGATATACATATCATTTGAAAAACTAAAAACCTCTGCCGTGGAAGTCTCTTTCAAAGAGATATTTAATCCTGGAGCCATGGAGTTCTGGCAGATTTTCAATATTCTATCCGAGTACACGGATGTAATCTCACTGCTTTGTAAGCAATAAATAGTAGACTCCGTAAGGTACCTGCGAAGAGTCAGGGAAGACTGCCATCTGGTGGGAATGTAAAATTACTACTAAAATACAGTCACAACCTCTCTGTTGCTATTTGTTTACAACCTAACTTTTAAAGCAAAAATGAAATGATGTTTTACTTTATTTTCTTAAGAGCTAAAATTTTAAGGCTTTTTTTTTCAAATTTTTATTGGAGTATAGTTGATTTACAACGTTATGTTAGTTTCAGGTATACATCAAAGTGAATCAATTATACATAACATATATCCACGCTTTTATTTTTAAAGGTTTTTTTTTTATTTTTTTTTTTAATGTGGACCATTTTTAAAGTATTTATTGAATTGGTTACAATACTGTTTCTGTTTTCTGCTTTGGTTTTTTGGCCACAAGGCATGCGGGATCTTAGCTTCCTGACCAGGGATCGAACGCACTCCTCATGCATTTGAAGGCCAAATCTTAACCATTGATCTGCCAGGGAAGTCCCTATATACACTCTTTTAGATTATTTTCCCACATAGGGCATTATACACCAAATATTTCACTGAATATCTCTAAAAGATACAGATTCTTAAACAATTTTGTTGTATTCCTGACATTAGCAATAATGCCTGAATGTTATTATCAAGTTAGAATTCAAATTTGTCTGGTTGTCTATTAAATGTTTTCTCTAAATAAAATGTAAAGATTGCAATTGAATGACATGTTTTAAAGTCTCTTTTAATCTATAGATTTCTTTCTGTTTTTTTCTCAGTTTGTTTGAAAAACTGGATTAGTTCTACAGTTTTCTACAGCGTGAATTTTACCAATCGTATCCCTGTGGTTTCAGGAGTGGAAATGCTTTTTTTTTGCCAGTGAAATAGAGAAATTGTGTAGAAACTGAAATTAACTCTGATATTTTAGTTGTTTACCAAACACCTTTTCTTTGTAGATTTCTTGTATTTCACATAGGATTTTTGTGTATCAGTTTTTTCCTTGGTCGACCACATGCCATGTAATCTTGTTGTTGCTGTTCAGTCTGACTCTTTGAGACCCCATTGCCAGGCTTTCATTATCTCCCAGAGTTTGCTCAAACCCATGTCCATTGATTCAATGATGCCTTCCAACTATCTCATCCTCTGCCACCTTCTTCTCCTCCTGCCCTCAATTTTTCCAGCATCAGGCTCTATTCCAAAGATTTGGCTCTTCACAGCAGGAGGCCAAAGTATTGGAAATTCAGCTTCAGCATCAGTTCTTCCAATATTCAGGGCTGTTTTCCTTTAGCATTGACTGGTTTGATCTCCCTG
The DNA here is from genome assembly GCF_049115385.1 of Moschus berezovskii. Classification (NCBI taxonomy): domain Eukaryota; kingdom Metazoa; phylum Chordata; class Mammalia; order Artiodactyla; family Moschidae; genus Moschus; species Moschus berezovskii. Next base: position 72,800,821 of record NC_142469.1, on the reverse strand, counting down.
CTGTCCAAGGGACTCTCAAGAGTCTTCTCCAGCACCGCAGTTCAAACCCATCAATTCTTCGGTGCTCAGCCTTCTTTATGGTCTGTCTCTCACATCCATACATGACTACTGGAAAAACCATAACTTTGTGTATAAGGATCATTGTCTGCAAAATGATGTCTCTGCTTTTTAATAAACTGTCCAGGTTTTTAATACACTGTCCTAGCTTTTCTTCCAAGGAGAAAGCGTCTTTGAATTTTATGGCTGTAGTGACTTTGGAGCCCAAGAAAAAAAAAAATCTGTAATTGTTTCCACTTTTTCTCCATCTATTCGCCATGAAGTGATGGGACTGAATGCCATGATTTTAGTTTTTTGTATGTTGAGTGTTAAGCCAGTGTTTTTCACTCTGGTCTTTCACCTTTATCAAGAGACTTTTTCATTCTTTTTTGCTTTCTGCCATGTAATCTAGATAAAATATATTCTAGATGTCATGCATTCTAAGATTGCTTTGCCTGTGAGTTGGCTTCGTTTGAAGATGTTCTTCTGACATGTTTTTTTATACATTGTTAGTTGACTCTTGAAGCTTGGAAGATTCAGATTTGATTTTTTGGAAGGACTAATCCATAAAGAGTGCTGTGTATTTCTATCAGGAGGTACATAATATCTGGTTGTCTTTTGTTTTTATTTATTAATTTTTTTAAATTAAAGTATATTTACTTTACAATGTTGTTATTAGTTTCTACTGTATAGCAAAACAAATTAGTTATATGTATAGTCTTTCTTTTTTGGACTTCTTCCCATTTAGGGAGCCACAGAGCATTGAGTAGAGTTCTCTCTGCTGTATAGTAGGTTTTGGTTTGTTTTTATAAAGTTGGCTGCTGTTGATGATCATTGCCAACTCAAATTATAGAGCAGTTCTGGGTCACCTGGTCTCACTTCTGTTTTAAGAGATTGGATATCCCTAAGATGGGACTCTGCCTAGGAACATGGTGACACCCTCGATTTCAGGAAATTGCACTGCACTATGGATTTGATAAACCTGATCAAGGTGTTCAAAAACTGTTTTCTAGTTTGAATAAAATCGGATCTCACAAAATGTACAATCCTTTTTAATTACAGAAAAAAACTGTCGATTTAAGAATCCATCTGCCAATGCAGGAAATGCAAGTGCTGCAGGGTCAATCCCTAAGCTAGGAAAATCCCCCGGAATAGGAGATGGCAACCTGCTCCAGTATTTTGCCTGAAAAGTTCTGTGGACAGAGGAGCCCATTGGGCTACAGTCCATGTGGTTACAAAGAGTCAGATGTGACTGAGCACACACATAATACAAAATAAAGATTATATTACAAAGGACACTGTTAAAAGAGTGAAAAGATAAGTTACAGAGAAGCGAAGACTATTTATAAAATAAATAAGCAATATTAAAAAAAAAAACTTGTATTCAGAGTATATAAAACTTACCAGTCAATGACAAAATTACAAACAGAATAATACAGAAAATGGGCAGAACAACTGAATGGTTGTTACTCACAAAGTACTAACAGTTCCTTCACAGTGACCAGTATAATATTGAAGAGATAGTTAATCTCACTAGTCACCTGGGAAATGTAAATTAAAACCACAGAGAGATAACACTATAGATTCATAGAGTGGTTAAAAAGACAGAGAGTATCAAATCTTAGCAAGAATATAAAAAAACTGAATCTCACATACTCTGTGAGACTATATTCTGGAAAATTGTTTTGCAGGATCTACTAAAGCTAGGCATATACATCCCCTATGAACTAATAATTTTGTGCCTACAGAAATGTATGCATATGTGCACCAGAAATAAATGTATATACATATGCACAAAAAGACACGCATTAGAATATTTACAGCAGTGTTATTTGTAATAGCTAAAACCTGGAAACAACTCAGATCTTCTTCAATAGTAGAGTATATTAATAAATTTTGGTATATTTGTACAATGGAATACTCTCTGAACTTTTGGATAAGAAGAAAGAATCCAGACAGAAAAGAGAATATACTCTGCTATCCAAAATATGCAAAGTTTCCAAACAAAAAAGAAAACTAAACTATGCTATCAGAAGTCAAGGTAGTGGTTAGCTTTGGGGAAGAGGAATTGAAAATGTGAGTGGGTTGAGGCATGAGAGAGTTGCAAGTTGCTATTAATACTCTATTTTACTTCTAGTATTTTTCTATCAGCCACATTAAAAGGAAAAAAAAGTTAAATAGTCAAACCCATCAAAATGTCAGCCAAAAAGTTGAAATTATCAAAAAGATTGAAATAAGTGTTTACAACACTATGACAGCAAATTTCACCATATTTTATACTTTGTTATGTGACATTAGCACTGAGAAAATGAAACCTTAGTGATTAACAATATATTTTAAAACTAAGCAATAAGAATATGAAGACATTTGTCTATAGTTTTTCAGTGCTGTTTATAATTATGTTATTCTAACTCTAGTACTTCATTGTACTTAAAAGTCACTATAAGTAATGATAACTTGAGTTTTTCTAATAGTAGTAAGGAAAAAAATTACATATTATTGTGTAAACTAGTACTTTCTAAAAATGGCTAATGTAACACAAAGAAGCAATATGGTGACAAATTAAAACCATTTCTTTTCATGAAAATAATCTTATAAGATGTATAGAAAAATGCTTAAGATTTCAATATGCTAGTAGATGTAAAAGGCATAGAATATGGTGCCTGACAGTAAGCTCCAAATAAATGTTAGCTATTATTATTATTTATTCAAACAAATGACTCAGTGAGGAAGATTTTCTATAAAGTTGTGTGAGAGTTCAATTTTTCCTGACACGTGTGTTCATTTGTTTTGCTAGATTGTGCTTCAATAATGGAACCCATGAAGTATTTTTTAATGCACTAGAGAAACTATGATTCTCTCCCTTAATAATTTCTTTAGTAAAAGCATTGCTTTATGGGTGAATGAAGTTCAACTAGTTGATAGAGGAGCTCTCTTATCTAGAATCTTTAAAGTGATCCCACAGGAGGCTTAGAGTGGTGAATCAGCATATGATATGTATTCCCAGTGTCATTATATGCAAGTTACTGTAGTAAAGAAATTGTAGCCAGAAGTTTACAAAGTTATACAGGATGTTTTGAATATGGTTAATTTATAGAAACAAAAGTAAAAAATGTAGTAGGAGCCTCAAATCACTACACTTTGTAAGAGGGGAATGATTATGGCATTTTTTTGGTGCCATTTAAAGCTTTATTTATAAATTATCTGATGGCAAGTTATTTTTTGCAAAACTGAAGATTTATTAAGATTTATTTTATAACAAGTCAAGTGTTCAAATCTGCCTACCTAATCCATGACTCCAATTGCCTGTTTGTTGTCTATAACCTAGAGGAATACAAACATACACATTTGAGCTGGCCTTTCAATAAAAAGGACAAAAAATAACTAAGAATCATTCATAAGGAATATTTTTTAAAGAATGGTTTAAAAATAATTCTGATGCTAAGTGCTTTAATTCTTGCAAACAATGTACAACATATAAAACCTCTCATCTTACAAACTTTAAAAACTTAGAAACAAAACTTTTAATCATTCATTTACAAACACTTCCAAAGAATTTCAATGGGTTTTGAACACAGTATTTAAAATCTTAATTAATTGACAACTCAAATCTGTTTGGGTTTTAAAAAACAGTTGTATGTTAGGAAAGATAGGGTATTACTAGCTGAACTACATTACTTTGTACCACATGTACTATATTATCTTTGCAAAATTAGTAGACTTTGTTGAAATATAAGCATCATGATTTAGTGAGAGCAATTAACAATGTACCTTTTCCATTTAGATCAATGTATTTTTGTGAAGCACTACTTTTCATTGGTGACAACCACTTAAACTCAGTATATAAATCAACTTAATTATGAAGGAAACAATTGAATTGCTGTATCACAAAGAGTTAAATCAAGATTTAAAAATAATGAAAACAATTCCACCATTTTTCTCTGTTATTAATAAATGAAATAAAATTTTGCTTAAAGTATTTTTACTTCAACTTTACCAAATTTTCTACTTTGTTTTATAATCATATGTTGTATAGTAAATATACATAAATTCATACATATTAGTAGAGTACATATGTAAAATTTTGTGTATTTGCAGATGCATCTCCTGGAGAAGGAAATGGCAACCCACTCTAGTATTTTTGCCTGGAGAATCCCAGGGACAGAGGAGCCTGGCTGACTACAGTACATAGGGCCACATAGAGTCAGACATGACTTAGCAACTGAACAACAACAAAACACATGCATCACATTTATGTTTTATGCTTAAATATTTTATTGTCAAAAACATGAAATCAGAATGGTTTAAAGATCACTGATTTAGAGGTTGGTAAACAAAGATCATGGCATCTGGTCCCATCACTTCATGGGAAATAGATGGGGAAACAGTGGAAACAGTCTCAAACTTTATTTTTTGGTCTCCAAAATCACTGCGGATGCTGATTGCAGCCATGAAATTAAAAGACACTTACTCCTTGGAAGGAAAGTTATGACCAACCTAGATAAGGCTATGGTTTTTCCAGTGGTCATGTATGGATGTGAGAGTTGGACTGTGAAGAAAGCTGGTGGCTGAAGAATTGATGCTTTTGAACTGTGGTGTTGGAGAAGACTCTTGAGAGTCCCTTGGACTGTGAGGAGATCCAACTAGTCCATTCTAAAGGAGATCGATCCTGGGTGTTCATTGGAAGGACTGATGCTAAAGCTGAAACTCCAATACTTTGGCCACCTCATGTGATGAGTTGACTCACTGGAAAAGAGTCTGATGCTGGGAAGGATTGGGGGCGGGAGGAGAAGGGGACGACAGAGAATGAGATGGCTAGATGGCATCACCGACTTGATGGACATGAGTTTGAGTGAAATCTGGGAGTTGGTCATGGACGGGGGGCCTGGCGTGCTGTGATTCATGGGGTCACAAAGAGTCGGTCACGACTGAGCAAATGAACTGAACTGAGGAAAGAGAAAAGATGATGAAAGAGATGAGTGAATGAGGATCCAAGAAAGAAGAGACCACAGTGTTTCTAGATACTGAGGGGAAAACATTTTTTAAAAAATGATGAGATTGGTAACAGAGTTATGTGCAGCAGAAAGCTCGGGAACCATGAGGTCTGAGGAAAAGCCTTGGGATTTATGACTGATGATTAGAAAGTTATAGTTGAAAATGTTTTTAGTCAAGTGGCAGGCACAGAAACCAAATTCTATGCAGTAAATATCAGTTAATACATGAGTAGGAGAGAAGGAAAAGGAGCAATAAGAATAGTCCACTCTCACTAAAATTTGGCAGAAAATGAACAAAACAGTGGAGTGGCAGAGTCAGAGAATAGTGTGGAAGTGGGCATAGTAATTGAGACAAGGGAAAAGTGGGAAAGAAAGGGTCACAGTCAGAGAAACAGGCACATATTTTAGAAAGTGGACAAGACATTTTGCAAGGCAATGAGAAAGAAGAGAGATTAACTGACTTTCTAAGAAAAGACAAGGAAAGCTGTGGAAATTTTCAAATAGCCATGATCTCATTGAATTAACTGATTAAATACCATTCTATGATTGAGGAATGCCAGGTTACAACTTCAGCTTGATAAAGGAGGGAAAGATTTTGAAACGTTGTCTATGGATGCTTCACAAGGAACTGAAGTAGAGATCCTCAGATTGCTGAGCAATACAGAGGACCCAATGTCACCAGGCAACATGGATTTATGTCAGAGACAAATGGGAAAATTACAAGACTTTAAAAACAAACAAACAAAAACCAACTAACAGTAATGAGCCACATTTTGGGAAGTGATAGAACAGAAAGTGACTTCTAGGAATTGGCAAAACGAGTGGAATAGAAAATGAAAATCTTAACAACCACAGTGAGAAAACTGTTAACGTGGGTTCCAAGGATCCTTTGGGTAGGAAAACAAGTGAGATAAGGGGGAAGCTAGAAGGAAAAAGTGAACTGAAGACTGAGAGGGCAGAACAGGGCTAAGTAAGAGTGTGTGCAGAGGAGAGTGCTGGAACCCAAGATCTGGATGATGGAGAAACTCTGAGGGACAGTGAGATCCAAGTTCTAACTGTACTTAGAAGAGACTTTAAAAAAAAAAATGAGTCAAAAATAAAGTGCTACAGGACATGAAATGTTAAGTCCTCTGATGTTATTTTGGTAGAGGGATGGCAAAGAGCAGGACAGGAGCTGAAGAGAGCATTGTGAGCAAAGTGGGAAAGGATCCTAGAGATGATGGAGGGATCATACCAAGATTGTGTAAGAAATTTAGAGACGTTGTTGGATGGTGGTACGAGAGCACACTTTATAAAGGGCATGGAGAATGGGGTGTATGAGCAGGAAGAGGTCAGAAAGCAGCCTTATGGGGAACAGCTTTCACAGAAGTGTGGCCAGGCTTGAGGTGAAGAGGTGGGAAGCAGCCTTTGAAGACGACGTCCTGTGTTGGGCTCTTTCACAAGAGCAGGAGATTTTTACATTTTAGCAGCACTTTGGTGGCAAGAGTGCCATTTAACATTTCATAGACTGTAAATACCTGAAGAAATAGATGAATCATACTCATCAAAGCTGTTGCTGGCTCAATTAATAGTATAGCAATGTTTTAAATCAAGTTGCCAGGATGGATGCCTTTCAAAGACCCATGTGAAAGCCTGCATTTTTAATACCCAGAAGGTTAAAATGGTTTCAAATGTAATTTTTAAGAAATGAATTTTAAATTCTTTTTTTAGATACAGAACTATTATATGGTAGATTGCAGTTCCCATCTGCCATCTGCAGCAAGCCTTGCTCTGCTGGACATTTTTCAAATGCTATTCGTATGTCTACTGATTCAAAACTAATTTCACCAAAACTAATCTAAACAAAAAATGTGTCACATAATTTATATTGCTAGAATTTCTGTTTCTCTAATTCAAATTAAGATTAATTTCCGTGCCCTTTGGTCACAAATTGCCCTTACAAAATCTAAGAGTTAGAATTTTCCAATTAAAATAGGAGCCATGAAAGTTATAATAACCATATGAATTAATCATCTTAAAACTTTCAGGAAAGCCAAATAATGAAAAAGAAGGAAATATATTTCTATACAAAGAGCTATTCCTGTGTTCATAATAGTAACGCTGTAAGTAAGCCAACTGCTGTATTTTATAGGGAATGCAGTTGTCACTAAAACAGCAAATATATTCACATGCCTGTCCATTATCTAACAAGTCTAACATCTTTTGAGGGCAGACAGACTTCTCATTTATTTCCTTAAGAATAACAAATGTACAGAGTAGCTGTCTCTTCTGACCTTATTTTAAAATAATGGTATGTTGGTCAAGCATTACCTCAAGTTTCCTTTTCATCTTTGGCTTAATTCATAGAAAATTAGAGTGGCAAGAAGAAGATTGAATTGAGCATGACAGAACAGTGTGAAGAGGTTCTCTGCCCCGAGACTCTGGAGGAAAATTCTTGAAATAATTTCTTTCAATCAAAGTGTTTTATTATATTGAGTTCTTCTTGCATCTATAAACTAGGATTTTATTTTATTTTTTGCCAAGACAGTGGCCAAATAAACATCAAATTAAGATGGTGGAATTGTAGATGTCAAATTACCTAGTTGCCAGTTTTCAGCAGAGGAAAGAGAGAACGATGCAATGAAATATATGAGTACTTATTAACTTCCTTTGGTACATAATATGTTCTGGAAACAGGTCTTTGAAAGTAGGCTTAAAGGTTTAAAGTAGGCTTAGTAATAACTGAAGGATTTCTTTCCCAGAGAGCATGATGTGATTTGTGATATATGATACATGATAAAATCTCTAATCATAGTTCCAAGAAGGATAGTCTCCTTTGGCTCTGGCCCCAGCAAGTCCAGCAGGAAGTGGAGGGCCCTGAAGGTCAGAAATGGAAGACTCTCATCTCTTATCAGGGCAGCTAGGGAAGTAGATACAGGGATCTTTATTTTCCATGGGCTAGTTGTCTCTTTTCTGACCCAAGGGAAAGGACAAGGCAAATAGAAAACCCCAGCTCTTTTAAATGTCTAAGCTTCTGGGTGGTCCTTGGAGCAGGCTGGGATAAGAGGGCTTGGTCGCACCTGTTAACCACAATTAGGCCCAATAGCATCTAAGTGTCAAGTCACATGTGTGCATGCACCTGGGACTGTTGCTGAGGCCCCCAGTCAGCTGCCAGCTCAGTCTGGTTAGTGTGATCCCAGGGAGCAAAGAAGGTGTGTATGGTAGAGGAGGGAAGAGCCCTGGCTGAGAAGGGTGAGCGATACCAGCAAAGGGTCTCAGAAAGGCCAGAGAAGCCACAGCCTGAAGCTCTGGGAATGGAAGGGAAGGTGGGGTTCTAATGGGCTGTCAATGGGCTGTCAGTGGGCATGCATACCACAGGCCTGGGCAACCCCCTTGCAAACAACCTAAGGCTGGAAGGGACTGAAACGGTTTCAGAGATGGTTTATCTTTGGAATCGGACAGAGCAAGCTCAAAAGCATTTTTTTTCAGTTGGTACAGAGAATGTTTTCTTTGCAGAAAAGACAGTTAATCTGTGTAAATGGATGATTGTACGGAAACCTCAAATTATTGTCTGAAACAGAGGACTGTTTATATGGATGATCAACTTTAGATTATTTTTCAGTTGATATTCTTGCTTATTTAAATATTTTCCTCAGAAAAAAAAATACCAAATATTTGTCTCCATTTAATTAAATCTTTATAGTGCACAATGAGAAATTTATTACTTTTTCCAAACAACTTGATAACCTTCTAAATTATTTATGGCGATTCAACAATAAATGAACCAAAGAGAACACATAGTTACTAGAACACAGACTACGCAGAAGATGACATGTTCTCCCGGAGTGATAATTTGAATCTGCATAGCAAACCTATATTTCTTGTGATTAGATTTTTGTCTTTACTTGTTTATTTTAATGTATCAGTTCAGTTCAGTTCAGTTCAGTCGCTCAGTCGTGTCCGACTCTCCGCAACCCCATGAATCACAGCACGCCAGGCCTCCCTGTCCATCACCAACTCCCGGAGTACACTCAAACTCATGTCCACAGAGTTGGTGATGCCATCCATAGGCTTGAATTATTGTTACTTTTTTGTTTTAAGTAGAATTTAATTCCGAGGAATAAAGTTCATGATAAATTTTTTCCTGAATATTTCACATTTGAAATTTATTCTCAAGTATCCCTTGAGTTCACTACCCTGAAGTGAAAAAGTACAGGCAGTGTAAAAGAGAAGTTATTTATATAAGCAGAGAAGGAGGTCATTTTTAAATTCTGTTAAGAGAATGATTGATTTTTTTGCAAAATAAAAAGTAAAGTACATTAAGTGGGATATTTTGCATTATTTTAAGCGTGGATGATGTTTAGTTCCTGGGCCAAGAAGTCCTATGCGGCTTTCTAAGAAAAAGCAAGCCTTATTTGCCCTTGGGGAGAAAAGACACAAGTGAATATAATCACAAACTGGGAATCTCAATGAATTGTTTGGAAAAGGTAATTTTTACCCAACAACATGGCCTAAGGTATGAGACGAAACATAGATTTGAAAAAAAGTCTTTCAATTTTTTTTCCATGGCTGTCTGGTTTAACTTTTCTGGGACAGTGTTTATTTGCTCCTTTCTGTGTGCATGAGAAAAATATCCAATATCTTGTAATTGGATCATTGCTTTCAGCAGGAACACTAAAAGCAGTACTTAAACTGCAAGCCAAGAATAACATGACAAATAATTTAACAGTCATTTTATATTAGCAGACAGGATGCTAATGACTCATTTCTAATGACAAGTTAAATGGAAATTACACAAAATGAACAGGATCTATTTTTGAAGTACTATAGAGTGGTCACAAAGGCCCGGTGACTGCCAGTTCAGATTTATCTGCGTTCCTCTCTATTCTTTGCACACATCTTATCTTTCTCATTTTTCTCGGACTTGATCTTCAGGTTGAAAGCTTGATATCACTGCAGCAGTGCCAAACAGAGGGTTTTATTTCTTCTATTATTGTTAGGCCACAATTTCATGCCTTGGGAATATGGGGCCACTGTTTATACATACTCAGTTCTCAGGTTCTCACTTTCCCTGACATCACCATTATTTGATTTATAATTTCCATAGGTAGTGACTGTCTAACATGAATCAAAGAAATATATGAGACGTTACATAACACAGTGTTTGCAATGATTGCAACAATAAATTCATTTAAAAGCACAGGATTTGTGATATGTTTTTTTAATGGATAAAAGAAGTTAAAATATGAGTGCCTTTCAACTATATAATAAGCTTTACTATTAAGAGTGAGTGGCTATCATTCTTAACATGTGAACATGTAACTGTGTCTTAGCCATTGATAAGCCGGCTTCTTTTTCTTTAAAAGTCATAAAAATTGTCTGTATTTTATTTATGCATTTTTTTTGTTTAATTTATAGTTATTTAATACTATATTTAAATCCCAAAATAAGGACTAAAAATAGTAAAGACATCATTTTTATTTTAGGTGGATTTCTATTTTAATCAGAAGATAGATATTAAACATGAAGCTAACTGTTGTTTAATTGTATTTGTGAAAATTGCATTTCAGTAGAAGTAAGAGTTTCTCAAAGACTTGGAAAAAATGTTGCTAGCTAATGACTACATGGTGATGAAAAATGTGTAGGATCTCCAGACTTAGTAAAATCCATGAGGAAGCATTTGTGAAGAACATTCTAGGTGAACGAAATAGCAGAGTCACAAGACGAGAAGGTAGAGGGGTGGGGTCATAGAGCTAGAAGGCTACTGGACATAGAGAAAATAGAGGAATCAGCAGATCTGAGGTCTCAATGAGATCCAGAAATAGCCCTGGGGACAAAAGCACTCTTGGAAATGAGAACATTGGATGGAATAGAGAGAGACACTGGATTTGAGCATGGGAGATTAGTGGAGAAAGGAGGACGTTTAGTGATTTGGAAAGTGGAAAATGTTCAGGTTATGTCAGATTTCAGATGTGACTCTGGAAGTGAAAGGCTAAGGAAGAGAAATGAAAAGTTTATTTGTAGTAAGGAGATCCAGTGAGGGTGCTGAAAGGAATATTTTTGTAGATATGAGCATCACTTTTGATCGTGGGGCTTGAAGAGAAATAACCCAGTCTTTTTATGAAGAATGAACTGTGACTAGAGATTAGTGGACAGATGGTACCAACAATAAAGGAGATAGTGCATAGCTGGATTGCAGGAATAACCAAGCAACAAGGATTTTTTTGTAAGGAGCTAAGGATATCCATTTATTCAATCTTATACTCATTTAAGGGGAGGGCATGGCAACCCACTCCAGTGTTCTTACCTAGAGAATCCCATGGATGGGCTACAGTCCATAGGGTCTCACAGAGTTGGACACAACTGAAATGACTTAACACACACAAACTCATTTAAAATATTCTACACACCAAATTAACATAAGCACTAGGGGACAGAGCATCATCAACCTGAGGGTATCTAGGGTATTAGGGTATGGAGGAATAGGCAGCCATTGTCATTTGCAATGGAAGTGCTGTCCTTAGTGAAGAATGGAGTTATAGTCAAGGTTGGAAGGTAGAGACAATGTTCTGAAATGTATGTGGTGAAATTTGCAAACCATAGAGCAAAGTTGTGAAGGCACAGTGGAAGAACTTGAGAGAGAGGAATGAAGGAGAGAAAGCCATGGGGGCAGAGCAAGAGGTGGGGGCTGGGGGTTGGGGGGTGGGTGGTGGGTGGGGTGAAGAGCATTGGCACTGAAAAATGGAGCATTATGGGAATTTTACTGTAGCACAAAATCAATACCTGGGGATGGTTTGAAGACTCAGGGACCTGGAGGGAAGGGCTAAGTAAACAGGGTTTAGAGGACATCGTGGCAGGATTAGTAGCTTAAGAGATGAGTACCTCCCTTTTCATTCAGACCTGGGAACAGGAGCTTGGCTGTAATAACTAAAGCAAAGAAGAGCTTGGAAAGCTTCAGTGAGCGTCACTAGAAGAGATCAAAATGTTGGTACTGTCTCTAGCAAAGTGTGGTTCTTAATTGTTGAAATGCTGATATATAAAATGTTCAACCTGCCCAGAGGTTTGCACGAATAAGCTCCAGGCTTTTGTAATAATTGACCCATTCTGATCAAGAGTTATTTTCTTTTCTCAGCCTTTCATGTTAAGCTTTCAGGTTTAAGAATTTTATTTAAATTCTGCATTCTTCTCTGAAGTCTGGGATATACGTTAGTTACATAAATTGCATTAATTTTTCTAACATTTTCTCCTCAGTGTTTTAATGTCATCAATTGAATTTGGTATGAAAAAGCAGGAAACTGCATTCCCTCTTGAACCTAATTTACTGCTTAATACTTCTCAGTACTAAGTACCATGATTTAATACTCACCTAATAACTTGAGATATTAATATATTTTCCAAAGTAATTCAAAATCAGGAAAGTTTTTTTTTTTTTTTTCAAAGCTATGAGGTACTACAGGCTTGAAAATATTTTAAAAATTCATATCAAGTGATGGATTTAGCTTTTATGGGCTGTGGATGAGTCAAATATAAATAAGTACAGTGGCTTAGTTCTAGTTAATAAATATCAATATTCAAGCTGTGATCTTTGAGTTGTCCCCATAGTACCATCAGGATTCCATCTTTTGTCATTAAATTGGCCAGGCTTTTTGGCAAAGGTTTTGGCCAGTGTCAGCGTCAGGAACCTCATCTGCAATGTGGGAGCTGGTGGACCAGACCCAGAAAGAGGTCCGACCCCATCCACAGCTGCTGTCCCTACTAAGAGAAAGAAGTAGAAGTAAAGATAGAAGAAACTGAAGAGTCTGATGATGACATGAGCTTTGGTCTTTTTGACTAAACCTCTTTAGTAACACATTCAATACAAAGCAGAGCTCTTAAAAAAAAGAAGAAGAAGGAATTTGAGAATTATCAACAAATGACTTACTGTACTCTTTTAATTCTCTGCCTAAATAGTTGGCAGAGATCCCCAACTTCCAGGATCTAATGTCTGATGATCTGAGGTGGAGCTGATGTAATAATAATAGAAATAGAGTATGCAATAAATGTAATGCACATGAATCATCCTGAAACCACCCCCCCTCACCCTGGTCCATGGAAAAATTGTCTCCCATGAAACCAGCCCCTGGTGACACAAAAGTTGGGGATGACAGGTTTAAGAAATTATAGTTGAACAACTTAGAGTCTGAGATTATTTATATTTATGTTTATATTCTCACAATGTTCCCAGTATCTGGGATACCAAATACAAATGGTTGTTGGATGTACCAGTTATCTTTTGTCACACAATGCTGTTCATTCACCAGAAAAACTTAGTGGCATCCAAATAAAAACACATTTTTCATGAGGTTCTGGAATTCAGCTGACCTAAGTTAGTTTTAGCTGATCTGGTTGGGTTTGACCAAATATTTAAGACTCTTCTAGCCATTAGTTGTCTCAACCAGGATGACTGGGGTAACCTGACTTTAATTTCTGTCCTGTTCAACCTGCAGAAGGCTAGTCTGGACATGTTCTAACAATGTAGGGGAAGGACATCAATGAGTAAAACCAATTGTGCAAGCATTTTCAACTGTGTGTCACATGTGTCAATTTCCTGTTGGTCTAGCAAAAGTAACATAGACAATTCAAAAGTCAGAGTAAGAAGGCAGTGCAAAATCATACAGGAAGGACATGGATACAGAGAGGAGCAAGAATTGGGGCCATTGGTAAAACTGGTCCATTGAGTGAATACATGGATCAACAAGTGATGGAAGAGCCCTGGACTAATGGTTGGGAGTCATATCCCTGAGGCTTAGCATTGTTCATTCTGTTAATTTGGGTATATTGTTTAATTATGATGGACCCTAATTTCCTTATTGGCTCTTCCCAAACTTTAAAAGCCTTCGATTCAAGCTTGTAATGATGTTTTAATGAATTTAATGCTGTATACAGTCTATAAGAGGAACCTAAGGAAAGCTGTTCATTATCCTACTCTTTAGTGAACCAAAATGGCTAGTGTGGATGGCCAAAACTGATGGGCTACTTTTGAATTCATGAATCTCTGAATGTTTTGTTATCATATCCAAACTGAAAAACTTCTAATCTGAATTTCAGTAAGCATCAATGTGCTGAAAATTCAATTTCTTATTTAAATTGAAAATTCAATTTAGTGCTTGCTCCTATCTGATGAGGCTAACATCAAACACTATGACATTTCTTATATGTGAGATATGTTTTAGAGTCCATTGATGTTTTACTTTAATAATTCATTGTTATGATGAATTACCATTCTAAAATTGACTAGAGGAGCTTTGTCATACTTGGATAATGTTGATAAAAATGTGGGTTATTTTAAAGTAAATATTGTGATTAGTTTTATAATATAAAACGTGTAGATAATACAGAAGTGAAACTTGTTCTTCATTATACAATACATAATTATGTAACATATAATGAAAGCCTGCATTACTAAATTATTAAGATTAAAAATGAAGTAAACAATATTTTATAAGCTTCATAAGAAGAAAGTAATGTCCACAAATAGGTTTTGAAGATAACATTCTGTGTCTGAGAGGACTTGTTACTTGAATCACTTAGATTGCCTCAAAAATTCGACACCTAGATTACCATTATATTGATGAAGATATAATCTGTAACCCACTTTGACATATGGACTGTTTGATTTCAGATATACAGAAATAACTCGCCATATGATAAGTATCCTTGTCATGCACTGGGAAGCATTTATTTTGGACTGATAATTTACTTGTAAAATTAATCACTCTGGTCTGTGTCATTTCAGAGTGTCCACGTAGACAGATCCAAGAAACTGTATTCAAATCAAGCTGGTATGAACTCAAAAGTACCAGCTGGTTGTCAAAATGATTTGTCTGATCTGGAGAAAGAGAAGAGAAAAACTGAGGCAACTGCAGTAACAGGTACCAATGCAACCACAGGTTGGTTAAGCCTGTGATACTGGTTTTAACTGCCTTTATGACAAAGGCAAAATGTACAGCTTTAACATGATACTGATTTTAACTGTCTTTATGACAAAGGCAAAATGTACAGCTTCTTATTACCATTTTGTTTGGAGTATATGACTCAGTCAAAGCAACAGCCCTAACCTGTGAATCTCACTGAAATTTAGTTTTAAGTGAAGCATAATATTAAACACTCACATTGACAAAAGATCTGTTCGTTGTTTGCTGTTATTAGACTTTCTTCTCATTTATGATTTTCATGCCCAAGGAAGAGTTTTTATTCTAATATTGCTTGCATTATCATGACAATAATATTGCTAAATGTTTGCTAGATTTAACAAGAAGGATTAATAGCTTGAGAAGAGGTCAAGATAATTGAGATGCTTTTAATTTTAAAAAGTGTAAGATGGGTAGCCTAATGCAGACTTGAATTATAATAGTTTAGTTTATAGAGACAGTGTTCAGATATTTTTCATCTCTACTAAAAGCAAATCAAGAGCAAATGGACTTGTCAAGAAGTTGATAGCATTCAATTAAGTTACCCAGACTAACTTCCACATTGTGGAAATCTGGAATAAGTTAGCAAGGGAAATGAGAATTTTCTTTTTTGGCAATATTTTTAAACACACCAAAGAAGCTCAATTTCTATTACACTTTATCTTTGAAACTTCACATTTCGTTTGTAGAAAAATTGAAACTGTAATTATGCTTAAGCATATGGTTTGTTCTTTTTCCCTCCTTATTTGATTTTATAGCCAACACTCTTTTTTCCTCCAAGGGCATGTAAAAGTCAAAATACTAGATATAAAGTCTCTGAAGTGTTTCTGCTCAAACTCTGACTGTGCAATCTGGGTTCTTTCATGTAGTTAACTTACTGGCTTCTGACACTCTTAAAAAAATATCCCATAGAGCTTTTCTTATTACCTTTTCATTGACTCTTTCTGAATGATAAAAATGAAATTCTGTAAAGGGCTTTGAAAACCATGCATATTGCAATTCCTCCAAATTTCAAATACTAACCAAGTGTGACTATAAAAGAAACAACTACTACAGCAAAAACTGGCTGCAGTGTGCTGAGTCTCAGGCTATTATTAATTCATTGGAAACTGTTTTTTTCCTTAAGATTATGGATCCTAAAAAGTACCAGATAACACAATTGCTGAGATCAAAGTTTTTGTTTCAATCATTGGAAAACTTATTATCTGATCTTCCCCTGTGTGTGAATCTTCCTGGGATGCTATATGACAGTTCCAGGTTTGTGCTGTGAATGAATCAGTGCAGAGTATGATACAGAGTATGATACAGGGCAGGAACTGCTTTGAGCCTATTGTCTGTTAGTGATGGTTTAAGAAAAGAGAGGACCTGGAATTAAAGTGATGGTCCTAGGCAAGTGAGACTTACTAACTTTACTCAAGAGAGTAAAATGAAATCTGCTTTCTTACATTAATTTCAACAAGAATTTATTTAAAAACTACACAGTATATGTATCTGGGCAATATTTTCACTTGCTTTCCCATTTGAAATTACAATAAATTGTAGAGTCTATCTTCATTGTGAATTATAATTGTATGATGTGTTAGTAACTCTGACGTGTCCAACTCTTGCTACCCCATGGACTGTAGTCCACCATGCTTCTCTGTCCATGGGATTCTCCAGGCAAGAATGCTGGAGTGGATTGCCATTTCCTTCTCCAGGGGAATCTTCCCAATTCAGGTATCAAACCCAGGTCTCCTGCATTGTAGGCAGATTCTTTACCATCTAAGCGATCAGGGAAACCCCTATGAATCTATACTTAACATTTAAACTCCTAGAGGAGAACATAGGCAAAACACTCTCCGACATAAATCACAGCAGGATCCTCCATGACCCACCTCCCAGAATATTGGAAATAAAAGCAAAAATAAACAAACGGGACCTAATTAAAATTAAAAGCTTCTGCACAGCAAAGGAAACTATAAGCAAGGAAAAAGACAGCCTTCAGAATGGGAGAAAATAATAGCAAATGAAACAACTGACAAAGAATTAATCTCAAAAATATACAAGCAATGCCTGCCTTTTATTCCAGAAAAATAAAAGACCCAATCAAAAAATGGGTCAAAGATCTAAACACACATTTCTCCAAAGAAGACATATAGATGGCTAACAAACACATGAAAAGATGCTCAACATCACTCATTATCAGAGAAAGGCAAATCAAAACCACCATGAGGTACCATTTCATGCCAGTCAGAATGGCTGCTATCCAAAAGTCTACATGCAATAAATGCTGGAGAGGGTGTGGAGAAAAGGGAACCCTCTTACACTGTTGGTGGGAATGCAAACTAGTACAGCCACTATGGAGAACAGTGTGGAGATTCCTTAAAAAACTGGAAATAGAACTGCCAGCAATCCCATTTCAGGGCATACACACCGAGGAAACCAGAATTGAAAGGGACACATGTACCCCAATGTCCATCGCAGCACTGTTTATAATAGCCAGGACATGGAAGCAACCTAGATGTCCATCAGCAGATGAATGGATAAGAAAGCTTTGGTAAATATACACAATGGAATATTACTCAGCCACTAAAAAGAATACATTTGAATCAGTTCTAATGAGATGGATGAAACTGGAGCCTATTATACAGAGTGAAGTAAGCCAGAAAGAAAAACACCAATATAATATACTAACGCATATATATGGAATTTAGAAAGATGGTAGCCTTCACCCTGTATACGAGACAGCAAAAGAGACACAGGTGTATAGAACTGTCTTTGGGAATCTGTGGGAGAGGGTGAGGGTGGGATGATTTGGGAGAATGGCATTGAAACATGTATATTATCATATGTGAAACAAATCACCAGTCCAGGTTCGATGCATGATACAGGATGCTCGGGGCTGGTGCACTGGGATGACCCAGAGGGATGGGATGGGGAGGGAGGTGGGAGCGGGGTTCAAGATGGGGAACACATGTACACCCGGGGCAGATTCATGTCAATGTATGGCAAAACCAATACAATATTGTAAAGTAATTAGCCTCCAATTAAAAATTTTTTTTCCAATTTTATTTATTTATTTTTTTCAAATTGAACAGACTAAATTTCTTTAAACAAACTTACTTATACTCCAGAGTCCTTTAAAAACTTAATAGCATTTATACATTGAAGGTATTTGATTTTCTTGTAACTAGCACTTCAAATGCAACAAGCATTTGAAGCAACAAGCATTTGACCCAACAAGTAAAACTTTCTACAGTTCATAACTTTTATAAATAAAATAAATTAAATGTACAGTGAATAAGTTCTCTGAAATATTTCAATATTTCTGCAGGTTTAGTAACATCGTAAAATACATTTCAAGTAAAATTCACAAATCTAAAAACCTGTTAGGCATTTTTAGGCGTTTTAAGATGGAAATGAAGACCAATGTTACATCGTAATATGCCAATTACAAATAGTACTTCAAATAGCAAATATTACAGTTTGTCCCAAACTTTAAAAACTATTCATGAACTCAACACTGAACTATTGATGGCTATGAGAATTGTTTCCTAGCCTTTTTGAAAATTTCAACCCATTTACGTTTAAGGTAATTATTGATAAGTACGATCCCGTAGCCATTTTCTTTATTGCTTTGGGTTCAAGTTTATACACTCTTTCTGTGTATCCTGTCTATAGAAGATCCTTTAGCATTTGTTGGAGAGCTGGTTTGGTGATGCTGAATTCCCTCAGCTTTTGCTTGTCTGTAAAGCTTTTGATTTCTCCTTCATATTTGAATGAGATCCTTGCTGGGTACAGTAATCTGGGCTGTAGGGTATTTTCTTTCATCACTTTAAGTATGTCTTGCCACTCCCTTCTGGCCTGAAGAGTTTCTGTTGAAAGATCAGCTGTTATCCTTATGGGAATCCCCTTATGCGTTATTTGCTGCTTTTCCCTTGCTGCTTTTAATATTTGTTCTTTGTGTTTGATCTTTGTTAATTTGATTAATATGTGTCTTGGAGTATTTCGCCTTGGGTTTATCCTGTTGGGGACTCTCTGGGTTTCTTGGACTTGGGTGATTATTTCTTTCCCCATTTTAGGGAAGTTTTCAACTATTATCTCCTCAAGTATTCTCTCATGGTCTTTCTTTTTGTCGTCTTCTTCTGGGACTCCTATGATTCGAATGTTGGAGCATTTAACATTGTCCCAGAGGTCTCTAATATTGTCCTCATTTCTTTTAATTCATTTTTCTTTTTTCCTCTCTGTTTCATTTATTTCTACAATTCTATCTTCTAGTTCGCTTATCCTGTCTTCTGCCTCTGTTATTCTACTGTTTGTTCCCTCCAGAGTGTTTCTGATCTCATCTATTGCATTATTCATTGTCTATTGACTCTTTTTTATTTCTTCTAAGTCCTTATTAAATCTTTCTTCCATCTTCTCAATCCTTTTCTCCAGGTTATTTATCTGTAACTCCATTTTGCTTTCAAGATTTTGAATCATTTTCACCATCAAAATTTGAAATTCTTTATCAGGTAAATTCCCTATATCTTCTTCTTTTGTTTGTGTTGGTGGGCAATTATCTTGTTCCTTTACTTGCTGGGTATTTCTCTGCCTCTTCATCTTGCTTATATTGCTTTGCTTGTGGTGGCCTTTCCCTCTTCTTGCAGTTTGTGGAGTTCTCTTTATTACGTAGTTTCTTCGCTGTGTGTGGGGTTGGACGGGTGACTTGTCCGGGTTCCCTGGTTAGGGAAGCATGTGTTGGTGTTCTGGTGGGTGGAGCTGGATTTCTTCTCTCTCCTTTAGAAGACAATGGGCTGCTTTTCTGGGAGCCTGATGTCCTCTGCCAGTATTCAGAAGTTGTTTTGTGGACTTTACTCCGCGTTCAAATGTTCTTTTGATGAATTTGTGGGGGAGAAAGTGGTCTTGCCATCTTATCCCTCCGCCATCTTATTCCTTCCTCCCCAGAACACTGGATTCTTATATTCCACTTGGTCGTGGAGTATCTCTTCCCAGCTGCTCCAGCAAGGTGCAGCCACTGTACCTTA
The DNA here is from genome assembly GCF_049115385.1 of Moschus berezovskii. Lineage (NCBI taxonomy): Eukaryota > Metazoa > Chordata > Mammalia > Artiodactyla > Moschidae > Moschus > Moschus berezovskii. The sequence goes on along the minus strand of NC_142469.1, from coordinate 72,780,856 downwards.
CCTTGGACGAGGGGTATCTCCTCAAGGCCGCGCCTCCTGCTTTGAATGTAGATCAGCTCCTCTCGGCCCTCCGGTGCCCAAGCAGCCACCGCCTCCTGAACGTGGTACAGCTCCTCTCGGCCACCGCCCTAACCCTGGGCACGGGGTAGCTCATCTCAGCCACGATTCTGCACGTGGTAGGTTGCCCCGGAGCCGGGCGTCTCCCACATCTGTGCCGCCAGAGCCGGGCGTCTCCCGCGTCTGCGCCTGCGCCGCCGGAGCCGGGCGTCTCCCGCGTCTGCGCCTGCGCCGCCGGAGCTGGGCGTCTCCCGCGTCTCAATTAAAATTTTTAAAATAAAAAAATTAAAAATTTTTTTACTGTACTTTGAATGAGTAGCTCATCTGTGAATATTCGTTAATTACCTGATAGTTCAGGATGGACAAATCATACTCTTTCTGAGTTTCTCCTCTTTTTAAATTTTGGACACAAGCCAGTCATTTCCTAAATTCTCTTCGGATGAGAATGGCAATTACAGAGTCTTTGCAGCATATCACAGAGAAAACAAAGCAAAACCAAACAAAACCTTATTAAGACAGGGGAGCTGCTTCTCCAGTTTTGCTCCTTCTGGACACCCAGATCTTATTCTTTCAGTTAGGTGAAGTGGAACCATTTCAGATCTGTATCTAATAATTATACTGAAGGGAATTATTTATTTTGAAATTCAGTACAAACGAGTAGAAGATTTGCTCTAAATGGCTGAACACATTGTGTAATGAGAGTTTGCTCTGTTGCGGCCGGGAGCACAGGAAATTCTACCACAGGATCGGTGCTGTCAGTCCCAGCTCCTCTTCACTTAAGAAACTGATGAAAATTCCTCACCAGATCTCAAGGGTGACATTCCTCTCTGGATCCTCGATTCACTCTGGCTGTTCGACAAGGCCCATATCTTATTTAGGGAACATCGTTATTAAGTCTGCACATTGTTTTGTCCATAAATTACCAAAAGAGCAGTTCTCTGAAAGTAGGATGATTACATAGTTAACTTTTGGATTCTGGCACCGGGGAATGGCCACTATGCTGCTGCTGCTGCTAAGTCGCTTCAGTCGTGTCCAACTCTGTGTGACCCCATAGACAGAAGCCCACCAGGCTCCCCCGTCCCTGGGATTCTCCAGGCAAGAACACTGGAGAGGGTTGCCATTTCCTTCTCCAATGCATGAAAGTGGAAAGTGAAAATTGAAAGTGAAGTCATTCAGTCACCTCTGACCCTTAGCGACCCCATGGACTGCAGCCTACCAGGCTCCTCTGTCCATGGGAGTTTCCAGGCAAGAATACTGGAGTGGGTTGCCATTGCCTTCTCCAGGCCACTATGCTACTAAACGTTAAATATTGACTACTGCATTCACCAGCTGTGTACCAAAAACAATTTGCTAACATCTCTATCTCTTTATTTGTAAAATTGGGTTAATAATAGTGCTATACTACAGGCTATTTCAATGACTACATTAGATAAAATAGGTTAAAATTAGTATGCCTGCATGCTAAGCCGCTTCAGTTGTGTCCAACTATTTGCAATGCTATGGACACTAGCTGGCCAGGCTCCTCTGTCCATGGGATTCTCCAGGCAAGAATACTGGAGTGGGTTGCCATGCCCTCCTCCAGGGGATCTTCCAAACCCAGGGATTGAACCCACATCCCTTAAGTCTCTTGCATTGGCAGGCAGGTTCTTTACCATTAACACCACCTGAGAAGCCCAAAGTTAGTATAGTACATAATACATTCCGGTTGAATTATGGCTATTATAATTAATGCCTGCATATTTATGAGTTGATGGCTAAGGAAAATTTTGCCTCTTGACAGTATATTTTGCAAAGTGCTGGCTCTGATCACTTGATATGGCTCTTATAGTCTCTGAGTTTCTGTCCACAGTATTTCCCTTTGAGAACTCTATCCTCTTGGGAATTTCAAGGTCTCTATGCATCTTATGTCCATGGAAAGTGATTAGAAATCTTTTGGAGATGTGTCACTGAATCCTCTGAATCTTTGAAGCAATGCGATCCTACAGAGACATGGAAGCCTTGAGCCTCCCTAAAGGACCCCTCCCCTTCCTTACCTCAGCTGCAGTAGCTCAGGAAGAGCACAGTTTCCCTGGTTAATCAGTGACAGCACTATTTTTGAAGAGATGACATGTGTTAATTGTAAATGTTTGTTTCGAGCTACTTGTTTCATGTCCAGTTTCCAGGGTGGACTTGCATATGGAAAGTTTAGTGAGAAGTGCTTTGTGGAACAACACATAGATTGAGGAACGAAAGCAGGTTTGGACAGACAGAGAAGTGAAATCATAATAGAGTCACAAAAAAGACCTCAGCTGATGCACAGGGAACTGTGGAACTGGTGTGGCTCTTCTGAGTTGTCCTGTGTTAGGACAAGGGGGCCAGGTTTTCATGGCCCCTGCTTCAGTCCATCATTGGGTTCAGCTGCTTTTGGAAAGGGGACATGACTGTGGGCAAGTGGCTTCCTTCAACCCGGGCAAAGTTGTTTGGTATCAGAGGATTATCATTTAGTTGTGAGAAGGATCTGGTTATTGTGTTCAGTTCAGTTCAATTCAGTTCAGTCGCTCAGTGGTGTCCGACTCTTTGCGACCCCATGAGTCACAGCACGCCAGGCCTCCCTGTCCATCACCAACTCCCGGAGTTCACTCAGACTCATGTCCATTGAGTCGGTGATGCCATCCAGCCATCTCATTCTCTGTCGTCCCCGTCTCCTCCCACCCCCAATCCCTCCCAGCATCACAATTGCAGAGATTGCTTCTGGTGATCTGACTGGCTGAACAGAAAGATGGTTTTCTTTTTTCCTCTTTATATATTTGGTTTTACCCTACATAAATGTTCTCTATTGAGTAAATTTTATACTCTCCTGATCAACATTCTCTAATGGAATTTCCTTGCTTTGGAAGCTCCAACTATATTCTGATTATCCGACATCTTTATATTAAACCCAAGCCGTGACTCATCCTCCATTAGTTAGATTTGTCAAGCAGTGACAAGATCCCTGGGCCAGAAAGCAAAATGCAGGTACAGTAAGGTCTAATCCCAGCACTGTACATCCTAGCTGTACAGCCTTTCACAGGACATTTCATTTTTCTGAATTATATTTTCCACATCAAAATATGAGATGCCTCAGGTAATTTTGATGTCCTTTTAGTTGTGATTAGACGGTCTTTTCTGATATCATAGAGTCATGACACCATGATAAGTTAAGACTTTCATCTCTAAGTTAAGACTCACATAGAAACAGTTCACCACATCTAGAAACATACTTATGGTAAATTAAACAGATAAGAGGAAATAAGTTTCATGGAAAAACTTTTCACTAAGGTCATAGCAGAAGCTAGAAAGAAAGAATGGATTTATAAGAAGATAAATGTGGAGGCCCTGGACTGCTGCTCATTTTTTTAGGATTGACTGTACTTGTATCTGGTGTTGGCTTAGGGATGGTTTATAAGAAACATCACAAGGTGATGGGATTCATTTGAAGCACTATTATTTGTTCGAATGATTTTGTCCAATTTTGCCTTCCCAAGATTTTTTGTTCTACATAGAAAGTTCATGCCACTTTTTAATATTAAAAAGTTTTAACAAAATTCAAAAAAATAGAAGATAAAGAATTTTTTATATTGAGCTTTAATTTAATGTTAACGTTTACTCTAAACTTCAGTTTTTATATGTTGGGAATCTAAGCATAGGAAATTCTCTATAAAACTATTTGAGAATTAAACAAGGTGAGGGTTCCATTTTAAAGACCTTGACTGAATGACTGAATATATGTTATTTAGAGGTAGTCATCTTAGAAATAATAAAATATATCCTTGTTTTTCAGTTTTATTAAATGCAGACTTCAATAATTCATTGTTATTCTAGAGAATATGTAATTTTAAGCACAATAATTACTTTTACTCCTAAAGACTAGAAAATCATTGTTTAAGATATCAGATAATTTCAAACTGGTAATCCAAAAATCTGGTATATCTTTTGTCCTTCTACTTAACATCGTGCAGATTTTTCATAATATAAATATAATATAAACAAAATAATGAGACCAGTAGAATTTCTCTCATGTCTCCAGGGAGTACTGTTTTCAGTTTAGAAATACTGAAAGCCTAAAGTAAAACATTATAAGTCTGCTCTTCTTTTTATAGCAACCTATTAATATTTCCCTCTTTTTAGAAGGTTTAAATGTTGAAGAATATACTGGAAGGAGAACCCACAGTCATTTCTTTCTTTGAACAATTCTGAAACATCATTTCCTATTAGGCAGTTGTGTGAGTACTGACAGCCTTGCCCCTCTTCTTCCCTAGAGATCAATTTATTTCCTGCAGTGCTTGCTCTTCGTGGAAAATCTTACTTGTCAGCCTTCACCAATGGGAGATCTCATCAGCAGAATGTTAATTATAAAAGCAAAACTATATACCATATCAAAAGGGATAAACAGTTCTTAAGGCAGTGAAACCTTTTTGTTTTCTTTTCTCTCCACTTTATTCTCTCTTCAGACTGTGCCTCAGTAGGAACATTATCCACTGGGGAAACATTCTGCAAGATGGTGGGATATAGAGGAAATGTGAAGGCTTTGCCACCAGACAGACCCAAGACTGAATTCTAATTCAAAGAATGTTGAATTTCTTTCGGATTTGGTTTCTTTATCTGTAAAATTAACATAAAAATGCCTGCCTCATATGAAATTATATAATGAGACTGGCAGAGAGTAGACACTAGAAAATTATTCACATTATCATAGTCTTCATTTAGCACCTACTGCAGATTGACTTGTATGGCATAATAGTAATCATGTCACATGTTAATCTATTCGAAATTTGAAGAAATATATCTTTCAGCTTTAGATGTTAGGCATATGAGATGAAGACACCTTATTGAGATGGACTGTTTGAAGTTTTACTCATTTCCTTTCTCTTCTCATCATCACTCACGCTTTTCATGATGCTCACTAGATACTTATGAACTTTTTTACTTTTTTTTTTCAAAAATTAGTTCTTAAAAAATTAAAAGGTGTTTGCTAATAGTTTTAGACCTATCTATTCAGGTTGGAAACTGTGTTTGATTTTATTAAAAGTTAATTCTCTAAAATTGTCAATTTCTGCTTGCTTGCCTCTCAGAAACAAATTTTGGTGAATTAAGTCTTGGAACAAAGAAGATTATAAGCAAAGACAGTGGCAGTAAAGTAGAGATAAAGTTGAGAGATACAAAATGAAGAAACAAAATCAATTATTTTAAGTCCAGGATGATCATGCTTTCAGTAGTATGATTACAATTAACAAATCTGTTTAAGTGTATTCACTTTTTTATTGTTTCCCCCACATGGTTTTATAATTTGTGTATAACATTAGAAAGAAAACCAATTAAAGCAAATGTATCATTTTTCTGTGATAAAATAGGAAAAAGATGTCACAGTGAAAACTCATAATAACTGAGACCTGATACAGGGCTCCTACAGGAGACCGGAGCTCTGTGCACAGAGCAAAGAAAAGTACTATTCTTTCAAATGGCAAAATAATATTTTTCTTAATGACCAGTGACAGTATTTTTAACTTGGGTAAAACCAGTCCCTTGGACTGCAAGGAGATCCAACCAGTCCAAACCAAAGGAGATCAGTCCTGGGTGTTCATTGGAAAGACAGATGCTGATGCTGAAACTCCAGTACTTTGGCCACCTCATGCGAAGAGTTGACTCACTGGAAAAGACTCTGATGCTGGGAGGGATTGAGGGCAGGAGGAGAAGGGGACGACAGAGAATGAGATGGCTGGATGGCATCAACTCGATGAACATGAGTTTGAGCGAACTCCGGGGGTTGGTGATGGACAGGGAGGCCTGGTGTGCTGCAATTCATGGGGTCGCAAAGAGTCGGACACGACTGAGCAATTGAACTGAACTGAACAGAGAACAAGGAATTGGATCTGTATGTTGATCTTTGCCTTTGACCTTTATAGAGTCATATGCACATCATTAATGGATCCTTTTTAATCGTAAATGCATTTTTGAAACTATAGAGTTTTCTTTAAAATAATGAGCTTTTGAGCCTCTCCCCAATTTCCTAATTTTCCTTATTAGCAGCTTCTAATCTTATCATTTTAAATTTCCTTTCCCTTTTTTTCCTAACCTTTTTTACTTATTGGCAAAGGACTTTCTTTCATCTATTATTTCAATCAATTCTGGTTTTTATGTCATTCACAAGGCCCATCTTTAATTTGGCCAATAAATTAAGCAAAGCAAAAAGGAACAGATGACTTTTAAAATTTGTCTCAGTGAGTTTCTAAGTTCTTGTACATAAAATATTCATTTATTGAGCATGTTAAAAATATATATTCTTGGGATGTTCTCTCTCTAGTAGTGTTAACAACCTCTGGTGGGTCATATGCATCCCATTGCCTATTATTGTACTGCCCTCAAGCTAAGAATATTAGTTTTTTTCATTTTTAAGTGGTTGAAAAATAAAAATATTTTCTGACACATGAAAATTACCTGAAATTCAAATTTCAATTTTTTAATAAAGTTTTACTGCAACAGAGCCACACTTATTCATGTGCATCTTGTCTGTAGCTGCTTTTGTGCAGTATCAGCAGAATTGAGTAGTTTTGACCAAGACCACATGCAATGCCTAAAGTTTTTATGATTTGGCCCTCTAGAAGGAAACTTTGCTAACCCCTGCTCTAGAGAGTCTGATTCAGAAGTTCTCAAGAAAGAACAGTAATTGAATCGATTTCAACATATTTTTAGGTGATTGTGATACTGAGGTCTGATGACACTTTGAAAGGTAATACAGTAGGAAAATTATGAACAACTTGTCTCTTCTTCTCCCCTTCTCTTCACCTACTCCATCAACAATTCCTATTGGCTTTATCCTCAAGCAGTATCTAGAATTTATCTTTTTTTTTTTTTTTTTTCACCTAGTTCACTGCCATCAGCTTTGTCTAAGCCATCATCGTCTTTCATCTGAATTCTTGTATTTGCTTCCTAACTAGTCAATCTGCTTCTGCCCTTGCCTCAGTATCCTCCATTCTCAACAGGCCAGCCAGAGTGAATGTGTTAAAACCTTAATCCAATCATGTAATTCTTTTCTTCAGAATCTTCCAGGTTTCTCTTCACTTCTCTCTACCTTGGCCTCCCAGCTGCTTCTCAGAAACACAGGGGCACTCCATCCTCAACACACCACAGGCTATTTTCTCGAAGTGCCATAGTCTTTCCCCTAGAAATTTGCATGGCTTTTATTTTCGTCTCATTTAGGCTTTTCCTTAGCCATTACCTTCTTGGCAATTCCTTCCATGAACACCTTATTTGAAATTGTACTCTCTTCATCGGGGTCTACTGATCTCCTTTATGCCATCTCACATACTGCACACCTTGCTTCTTAATTTTGATTATGGACCATCTTCCCCACATGTGGGCTCCATGAGGACAGGAATTTTATTCCATTTGATCTGCCTTAGATTTAAAAGAGTTGCTGGCTTACTGCCAGTTCTCAATAAATAGTTCTTGAATAGAGAAATGAAGCCCAGACTCCCATTCTGTTCGACAGATTATGTGTGACACCTATCAAACATGCAAAAACAATTGCCAGGAGTATAAGACTTGTCTTTGAAAAATGATGTAATATCTTATAACCATCACAGATGAGAAGAAGAATAAATTTGTATCATTTACTTTTTTCTCTCTCAACCAATAACTTAGTTACAAAAGATACTAAAGGAAAGTAAGTAGAGGAAGGGTTCAGTTCAGTTCAGTTCAGTTGCTCAGTCGTGTCCGACTCTCCGCAACCCCATGAATCACAGCACGCCAGGCCTCCCTGTCCATCACCAACTCCCGGAGTTCACTCAAACTCATGTCCACAGAGTCGGTGATACCATCCAGCCATCTCATTCTCTGTCGTCCCCTTCTCCTCCCGCCCCCAACCTTTCCCAGCGTCAGAGTCTTTTCCAGTGAGTCACCTCGTCGCATGAGGTGGCCAAAGTATTGGAGTTTCAGCTTTAGCATCAGTCCTTCCAATGAACACCCAGGATTGATCTCCTTTAGAATGGACTGGTTGGATCTCCTTTCAGTCCAAGGGACACTCAAGAGTCTTCTCCACCACCACAGTTTAAAAGCATCAATTCTTCGGCGATCAGCTTTCTTCACAGTCCAACTCTCACATCCATACATGACCACGGGAAAAACCATTGCCTTGACTAGACGGACCTTTGTTGGCAAAGTAATGTCTCTGCTTTTTAATATACTATCAAGGTTGGTCATAACTTTCCTTCCAAGGAGTAAGCGTCTTTTAATTTCATGGCTGCAATCAGCTACATGGGTGAAAATTCAGTTGAAGATGTTTGGAAGAGATTCTAGAAAGTTTCTCAAAAAAAGTACTTCTTAGAGCAGGTAGATGTGGTTACTGCAAGTTTTACTTTTCAACATAAGGTTGAGTAGTTTGAGGAAATGGACACTCAAAGTTCTCAAAAGGGAAAATGCAAGGCATGACTAGCCTTGGTTCAGTTAACTGTTTGGGAAAAATCAGCTTTATAAGAGAATGTAAAGTTGGTGATGGACAGGGAGGCATGGCGTGCTGCAGTTCATGGGGTCTCAAAGAGTTGGACATGACTGAACGACTGAACTGAAGTGAACTGAAAGCATTTTTAGATACACCTGAACTGGATTCCTCAAAAATCAGATGAAATGGAGATTTTCTTCGACTTTAATACTCTCATTCAAAAAATTTCTCATCTAATCTTCAGTTCAGTTCAGTTCAGTCGCTCAGTGGTGTCCGACTCTTTGCGACCCCATGAACGACAGCACGCCAAGCCTCCCTGTCCATCACCAACTCCCGGAGTTCACTCAAACTCATGTCCATCGAGTCGGTGATGCCATCCAGCCATCTCATTCTCTGTCGTCCCCATCTCCTCCCACCCCCAATCCTTCCTAGCATCAGAATCTTTTCCAGTGTGTCAACTTGTTCTTACATATTTTTAAAGCTTCATTTTGTGGATTAAACAGTCATCTCTTCTTACATAGATGTTGACCATTGAATAACTATTCTGACAATTGAAGAACACATTTTTGAGGGAAAAACAAAACAAAATAAAACTCCATTCTGTGTCTGTTCTTCTGTGGATGAAGTATTTGGCTTGAACTCCCAGGAACTGAGTGTAAATGATTCCACAGCCTTCAGTTAACATCATCATCTAAGTAATTATGAATTTTCAAAAATAATCAGTCAGTATTCAATTCAAGGTAAGAAACATCACCTCCAAATTAATTTGGTGACATTTTCCAAAGAAGTGGTCGATGAATGCCAAAAGGTTTGATGGCTTTAAATCAATTTGAATTTTAAAACCTAAATAATTGTCAGAAGGAACAATTCACATTTTGAGAATTCTTGTTCAATAAAGAACAAAGTTTCTATTCAACATGAAATCAGCTGTGTCTTAACTTCAGCTGGCCATTAAAGCACTGGCATCATTGAGGGGATCTGCACCCTGGGTGGAAGATGGGGCTAATTCAGGAAGAGACAGGCAACTTATAAGGTCGCTTCCAAAGCTAAGATTGTTTAAATCCTATTATTTTATATTGAGATAATTTAATTATTTTAATTCCTCCCCTCCCATTTTTCTGCTTAACTCTGTACTATTTTAAATCAATTTATTGACAAGGGAAAGTGAGACTAATAACTGTCAAGATGACAGATTGAACTTTCAAGTTACAGGCTTGTGTGACTATGAGATAGTAATAGCAAGTAATATTTCTGTTGCACTTTACATTTTACAAAACACTTGTGGGTCCATTATTGCATTTGATGTTTCCTCAATCCTATGATTCTGTTATTGCTATCAAAAAGTACTCACTTGTAAGAAAATGGAATTCAGAGATTTCTCAAGACACACAGTCAGTAAATCTTAGAATCAGGTTTCAGATCGAATTCTTCAGATTGTTTCTCTGAACTACAGTGTATCTGTTTCATTTGCCCTCCCCAGCCTCTCCCCTTAGGAAAGGCAATGCTGTGAGGGAGAAATTCAGTTGTTATCCCTTTTCGCAGATAAAGTCACAAAGATAGTCCATGGTGGAAGTAGGATTGTATCTGGGCATACTGCCTAAGAATCCTGTGTTCTTTAACTATAATGTATATTCCACAGTATGTAGTTTTATTGCTGTTTGTGATAAAAGGAAGACTTGAAAATCTAAAGGCAGCATTTGGGGATGGTGGATGATGAGGAGAGAGAATGAAATCAAAGAGAGCGTAGGATCTAGACAATCTTCCTCTCATCCAACTCCACCTTCCAGGCCCCAGCCTCACTTAGCACTGAGGGGAAGTTGATGGAAGAAAACAAATTTAGGCTGTTAGGGGAATTAGCATGATGTGTGGAGAAATTCCACTTTTTTCTGCTTTGACATCCCCTTTCTTTTTTCCCAGTTTGTGAACTCCTCGGAGATCACAGACTGTAAGTTTTGTCCTTATATTTTATACAGATAGTAAAACTAGGTAACAGTTGATGAAACAGTAAACCTGTTTATTGCAAAATATAAAACTTTTACATTTATTGACTCATTTGATCTTTGTCATAACCCTGTAAGATAGGCATTAGTGTCCCTTCCCCCAATCTTGTTTTCAATGAAAGGAAGGAAGAAAGAAGGAATGAAGGGAAGAAGAGGAAGAGGGAGGAGAGGAGAGAGGAAGGCAAGAAGGAAGGGAGGAAGAAAGGAAGGAAGAAGAGGAGAAGGGAGGCAGGAAGGAAGGTAGGGAGGAAGTCGTAGGCTAATGAATGCTCAGGGGAAACAACCTCAGAGTGTTCCTCTCCAAGTCCACGAGGCTAAGCACTTAACAGTAGATCACTAGTATAATGAGGAGTGTGCAAGTGAAAGAAGTGATCAGTTTTCTGTACTGTTTGACCATTATAGTTCATGCCATTAGAATTTTTTTTTAAACTACCTATGCCCCATGCTCCATAAAGCCATAGTGGAAAGAAGCATCCATCTTCCCTGAACACAGACAGAGTGCAGGGTAGCTTACTTTCCTTGGGAGTATGACATGATGTCTTTTTAAAAAAAAGTCAATTTATTTATTTTAATTGGAGGCTAATTACTTTACAATATTGTAGTTGTTTTTGCCATACATTGACATAAATCAGCTATGGGTGTACTTGATGTCTTAACATCAAGTCTGTGCACATGTTTATTAGAAACTCGAGATTGTACAGCTTTTGCTTGAGAACCGTTGGCTTTTTTTCATTTAACATTATAGGTACCCTTTTCTCCTCCACTAGACATGGACTCCAGTGCATAGCCATTGTGTCACAGCTGAGGTGATAGGTCTGCAATCGGACATTTTTTAGAGCACAATCAAGCTCTAGCCTCTTACTAGCTGTGTGATTGCTAGGCGTCTCTTAACTTCACCTTGGAGTCAGGTTTTTACTTTACATTACCAGATAAAGGAGTTTTTATAAGCATAAACTAAAACGCAAAGAAAAACATTTTGTAAACTGAAAGACACTTAACAAATTTAATGTATTATCTCACAGAAATATCTACTTTGTTTTTGAAGGGTTAACATTAGTTCCTGGAGTTTTGGGTTTGTTTGTTTGTTTTGTTTTGGTTCTTATTTTGTTCTCAGTTCTCAAAAAACTTACAGGCAAGTGAGTGTCCTACAAACAGTACTTGAAAGCAAGTAGTTTCTTTCTTGACTATTCCTAATACATGTTTCTGATGGACCCCTCTTAAACTTTTTTTCTTACAGAAATCTTCAAAACTGAAGAACATCAAAAATAATGAGATGTGACTGAAGCCACTTGGGCAGTGAACATAAATGTTGCAATGTAAAACCAAACCTAGCCTTCTAGCTGAAAAAACAGCCCTAAGAGGAGTCTGGGCCATTGCAAAGGCGAAGACGACATTAAAAGTTTTAACAGATAAAACTTAAAGAGCAGCCAAGGATATAAAATTCACAGTCTATTCTGTTGTGTGAAAATCTACATGTATTTTTTTTTATTGTTTCTTGGGACATGTTTATTTAATGTGCACATTTTTTTGTGTGTGGTTTCTATTTCCACTACCGACGATTAAGCAATTGAAAATTACTTTTATACTTTAGTTTCTTAGTAAAACAATTTAAAATAGGATAAAAGCTCACCAAATATCTTCACTTTCCTTAGAATTTGTTTTGCCATTTTTTAGTGTTATCATCATTATTGTTAAAAATAACAAAAAATAATTATATGAGAGTGATCTAAAATAGCCAGGTTTCTTATGTCATTCCCGTGGAGCTGTGGAAATAAGTTTGACTTCACATTTTCATTTAGTTTTAGAAACATACAGTGAAAAGTGTATTTGAGACTTGACAGTCAAAACCACTGTGAGTTACAGGAAGTTCTAATAACTTTTTCCCCTGTGCCTTAACAACCAGAGTTCATTACTGCAATATCACTAAAGATCTGATAATATGCTTTATTAATTTATGTACTGTACACTAGATAACCCTTTAGATAAATGTTTATTAGGATTGTATGGAAGCCATTTCATTTATATATCATTTATGTATTAAGTATACAGGGACAACATTATTTTGCCTCTAACAAAATGACATGACAGAGAATTATTCAGGAATTATGCATGTGTGTTGTTTTGCTCAATTCTTGTGACCCCATGGACTATAGCCCCCCAGGCTCCTCTGCCATGGATTTTCCAAACAAGAATTTTCCTGGGGTGGTTTACCATTTACTTCTCCAGTGGATCTTCCCAATCCAGGGATCAAACCCGTGTCTCCTGCATCTCCTGCATTGGCAGGCAGATTCTTTACCACTGAGCCACCTGGGAAGCCATACAGGTATTATACATGAATTTAATGGACAACTTTGGACTTGGTTCATAGATCTTGCTGTATACAAACATATAGGTAATCTCATATCTAATTATTTTATATTATGTATAGAAATTATTCACTCTTTTTGTACTAGTTTATGAAGACAAATCTTGAAACAAAACAATGAGAAATCTTTCATAAATGCTTACATTCTGACTTAACTTGCTTCTCTGTACCATTTTTTCTTCCTTTTTAAGTGGAAACGGACCCTGGTTTTGAGTACCCTAAGGATTATTTAGTGATTTGATATGATAATATATTGTTATTTATGATTTCTGAAATTTTCTGATGTTTCACTTTTATCTATTTCCATTGTTTGTGACCATAAAAACAAGAACGTTTAAAAGATTATGTCTCCACATTTGATTATTGAAGTCCACTGAGAATCCTTTCTCAACAACTTTGGCAAACTCTTGAAACTCACAGGCCAGTTTGTAAATTTTCAAATAATGATGGTTAGTATTTTTATTTGTTATATGAGAACAATGAAATCTGTACTTTTAGTAAGTACAATTCTTTGATTAGAAATTCAAGAGAATGCGTGTCTCAGTTCAATTGTAAATCATCAAGAACTATCTAGTAGAAATCATATATAACATTTCTAATAAGTCAAGTCCTTTCATGTACTGTGTTTCTGGCTTTCTTGAATTTGAAAGACGTAATATACTTCATGCTTATTTATGGAAGATTTTGGAAAATTGAAAATAAATTTTGTTTTGCCTGTGTATATGTTCTTTGTCTTCTATCGAACCCATCTTTAAGCAGGAGATGTTAAGAAGAGGTGGCAAGAATACACAGAAGAACTGTACAAAAAACATCTTCACGATGAAGATAATCACGATGGCATGATCACTCACCTGGAGCCAGACATCTTGGAATGTGAAGTCAAGTGGGCCTTAGAGAGAATCACCACAAACAAAGCTAGTGGAGGTGATGGAATTCCAATTGAGCTATTTCAAATCCTGAAAGATGATGCTGTGAAAGTGCTGCACTAAATATGCCAGCAAATTTGGAAAACTCAGCAGTGGCCACAGGACTGGAAAATGTCAGTCTTCATTCCAATCCCAAAGAAAGGGAATGCCAAAGAATACTCCTACTACTGCACAATTGCACTCATCTCACACGCTAGTAAAGTCATGCTTAAAATTCTCCAAGCCAGGCTTCAGCAATATGTGAACCATGAAATTCCAGATGTTCAAGCAGGTTTTAGAAAAGGCAGAGGCACCAGAGATCAAATTGCCAACATCCGCTGGATCATGGAGAAAGCAAGAGAGTTCCAGAAAAACATCTATTTCTGCTTTATTGACTATGCCAAAGCCTTTGACTGTGTGGATCACAAGAAACTGTGGAACATTCTGAAAGAGATGGGAATCCCAGACCACCTGACCTGTCTCTTGACAAACCTGTATGCAGGTCAGGAAGCAACAGTTAGAACTGGACATGGAACAATAGACTGGTTCCAAATAGGAAAAACAGTACGTCAAGGTTGTATATTGTCACCCTGCTTATTTAATTTATATGCAGAGTACATCATGAGGAACGCTGGGCTGGAAGAAGCACCAGCTAGAATCAAGATTCCCGGGAAAATATCAATAACCTCAGATATGCAGATGATACCACCCTTATGGCAGAAAGTGAAGAGGAACTCAAAGGCCTCGATGAAAGTGAAAGAGGAGAGTGAAAAGTTTGGATTGAAGCTCAACATTCAGAAAACTAAGATCATGGCATCTGGTCCCATCCCTTCATGGGATCTGGATGGGGAAACAGTGGAAACAGTGTCAGCCTTTATTTTTTTGGGCTCCAAAATCACTGCAGATGCTGATTGCAGCCATGAAATTAAAAGATGCTTACTCCTTGGAAGGAAAGTTATGACCAACCTTGATAGCATATTGAAAAGCAGAGACATTACTTTGCCAACCAAGGTCCGTCTAGTCAAGGCTATGGTTTTTCCAGTGGTCATGTATGGATGTGAGAGTTGGACTGTGAAGAAAGCTGATTGCCGAAGAATTGATGCTTTTGAACTGTGGTGCTGGAGAAGACTCTTGAGAGTCCCTTGGATTGCAAGGAGATCCAACCAGTCCATTCTAAAGGAGATCAATCCTGGGTGTTCATTGGAAGGACTGATGCTAAAGCTGAAACTCCAATACTTTGGCCACTTCATGCAACGAGTTAACTCACTGGAAAAGACTCTGATGCTGGGAGGGATTGTGGGTGGGAGGAGAAGGGGATGACAGAGAATGAGATGGCTGGATGGCATCACTGCCTTGATGGACATGAGTTTGAGTGAACTCCAGGAGTTGGTGATGGACAGGGAGGCCTGGCGTGCTGTGATTCATGGGGTTGCAAAGAGTCGGACACAACTGAGCGACTGAACTGAACTGAACTGATGTTCTTTGTCATGTTTAATAACTATCGTTTTGTAATAAATAAAATATTCTTTAACTAGTATTGAAATCAGTTCTTCAAGGAAAAGTTTACCTGTGTTGACTTCCCAGGTGGCACTGCGTTAAAAACCACCTGTCAATACAAGAGATGCAAGAGATACAGGTTCCATTCCTGGGTCAGGGAGATCCCCATGAGTAGGAAACAGCAACCCACTTCAGTATTCTTGCCAGGGAAATTCCCTGGACAATGGAGCCTAGCAGGCTACAGTCCATGGGGTTACAAAGAGTCAGACACAAGTACACATGCATGCTTGAAACATGTTTACCTGTGTTAAAGAAGTCAGGAGAAGGGAGGGACTCACTCCTCACTCTGCCACCCACAACCAAGGACCTACAGGGCTGAGCTCAGTCGTGTCTAACTCTTTGAGACCCCATAGACTGTTGCCCAACAGGTTTCTGTGTCCATAGGATTATCTCGGCAAGAATACTGGACTGGGTTGCCATTTCCTCCTCTGAGGGATCTCCACCCAGAGATCGAACCCACATCTCCTGCGTCTCTTGCATTGCAGGCCAATTCTTTATCGCTGAGCCATCTGGGGAACCTATAGTCCTGAGCACAATGATCAGATTTCACGGTATGATGGGGCTGCATAGATAGATGCCAAGACCTCCAACAATCAATGCTGCCTTCTTGCTAACTGAATTAAACAGTTTGGGGAAGGGGATGGAAAGTGGGTGAGAAATGAAGAAAGGAAGGTGTTCTTTGAGGCATGTTTGGGTTTTAAAAGCAAGATTTTAATATAAAAAGTATTTGTTTTAAGATCAAAGTCAATATTAAAGAGACTTTTGAATGTATATCCAAAGGTTTAAGTTACAACCTGCTTCGAAAAGGAAAAAGATATGTAAAACCCTTGGGAAGAAAGAGTCAGAATTCGATTATATCCCAATACTAGAAACTCAAGCCCCAAGAGAATGAAAACTGTGTTGGTTTTATGATAAAAAAATTTGCAGTTTGACTCTTTACTGCTTCTATTGCTACCACTGAGGCCCACCTTCAATCATCCCTTCTTGGGTTTCTGCAGTAACTTTGTAACCATTCTCGCCTTTCCTGCTTAACACAGTACTAAGAATGATCTCCAAAATCACTGCAGATGCTGATTGCAGCCATGAAATTAAAAGACGCTTGCTCCTTGGAAGGAAAGTATGACCAACCTTGATAGTATATTAAAAAGCAGAGACATTACTTTGCCAACCAAGGTCCGTCTAGTCAAGGCAATGGTTTTTCCCGTGGTCATGTATGGATGTGAGAGTTGGACTGTGAAGAAAGCTGATCGCCGAAGAATCGATGCTTTTGAACTGTGGTGTTGGAGAAGACTCTTGAGAGTCCCTTATACTGCAAGGAGATCCAACCAGTCCATTCTAAAGGAGATCAATCCTGGATGTTCATTGGAGGGACTGATGCTAAAGCTGAAACTGCAATACTTTGGCCACCTCATGCGACGAGTTGACTCACTGGAAAAGACTCTGATGCTGGGAAAGGTTGGGGGCGGGAGGAGAAGGGGACGACAGAGAATGAGATGGCTGGATGGCATCACCGACTCTGTGGACATGAGTTTGAGTGTACTCCGGGAGTTGATGATGGACAGGGAGGCCTGGCGTGCTGTAATTCATGGGGTCGCGGAGAGTCGGACACGACTGAGCGACTGAACTGAACTGAACTGAAGAATGATCTCATTAGAACATATTATTTCACATCACAGTCGCTTCCCACCTCACTCAGAGTAACAGTCAACATTCCTGAAATGATCTGCAAAGCCCTATACGATCTGTTCCTGTTACTTCTCTGACCTCTTGTCCTCTCACTCACTGTGCTCAAGTCATGTTGGCCACCTCACTGTTCAGCCATCAGGACTTGGCAGTCTTACCTCCAGGCCTTTTCCTTTGCTTTCTTTCTGCAAGGAAAAGCTCTTTGCTCTCTTTCTGCCAGGAAAAGCTCTTTGCTCAGATAGCCATATAGGTCAGTTCCTCACTTCCCTCAGGTTTCACCATACAAATGCCTGCCCTGACCACACTGCCTCAAAGTGGAACCCTGAACACAACCCCACCTGATTCTTCCTGTCTCCTTCCCATTTTCTTTTTCTCCCTAATAATTTTTTTCTATCTAACATGCTATGTATCATCCTGAAATCTTTGAGAATGGCATTGATTTCTGCCAGTACGCTGAGATACAATATTGTTTTCTGATCACTATATTGGCCAGAAGTAAGTTAAGATAGTTTTAAGGGATTCAGTTCAGCTTTTTCTACTCCATGAGCTCTTTCTCCACAGCCCAAAGCACCATTGCTGCGGTTTTAAGAGCCACTATGTATATGTGATTTGATTATAACTTGAGAAATGAGGAAATGACTACTAGTAGGGTTGTGGAATCAGTGTACTCACTGGGAGACAGAATGGGCCTAGAAGACTTTATTTATTACTTGACCTATTCAGAGAGGAGTTGTCTGGTGGCTCAGATGGTAAGGAGTCTGCCTGCAATGCAGGAGACCTGGGTTCAATCCCTGGGTCGGGAAGATCTCTTGGAGAAGGAAATGGAAACTTCTTGCCTGGGAAATCGCATGGATGGAGGAACCTGGCAGACTACAGTCCATGGGGTCACAAACAGAATAGACCAAGCAACTTCACTTTCACTTTTTCACTTTAAGAATACTTGTACTATTTTTAAATCTAAGCACAATATCCATGACTACTACCATTGTTTATTATGTATGTGTGTGTGTGTGTGTGTGCGCGTAGTCACTCAGTCATGTCTGACTCTTCTGTGACCCCATTTAGCCCACCGGGCTTCTCTGTCCATGGGACTTTTCTGGCAAGAATACTGGAGTGGGTTGCCATTTTCTCCTCCAGGGGACCTTCCTGACTCAGGGGTTGAATCCACATCTCCTGTGGTTCTTTCATTGATAGGTGATTCTTTAACACTGAGCCACCAGGGAAGCCCAAATATTTTATTAAGAGTGTAAAATTAAAGTTCTTTATACCTATTGTGGAAACAGTATATTGAAAAAGACTCAATACCTTCTGTACTGTACAAATGAAAAAGAAATAAATTCATTCAACTACAAACAGTGTTTACTGACATCTACTGGATTGTGTTACTTCTAACTTTACTCTATAAATTGTGAAAAATTTAAAATACATTAAAGTCTGGAATGAATCAACTGTACTTTATTCAGTTTCTTTTGTTAGTAGAAGTTTATTACACACTCGGTTTATTATATAATATTAGTATATGTATTATATACTCTGTTTATTATATACCTTATCTTTAATGTACTAGAGCCACACCAAAGAATGCCCTTTAGGTAACGAAGCTGAGGGTCCTTAGTCTCTGTAGCTTCCCTATGCTGATGTGATTCACATTCTTAATGTTTTTTTGTCATTTCTTGATAACAGAGCTATGACAGTGCACATGACATACTGCCAGGGTTCTCTTGCTCTGCATCATGCTTGCTATCTGTTTTTTATCCCTTAGTAAGCTAAGCAAGGCTATGGTTTTTCCTGTGGTCATGTATGGATGTGAGAGTTGGACTGTGAAGAAAGCTGATCACCGAAGAATTGATGTTTTTCAACTGTGGTGCTGGAGAAGACTCTTGAGAGTCCCTTGGATTGCAAGGAGATCCAACCAGTCCATTCTAAAGGAGATCAGTCCTGGGTGTTCATTGGAAGGACTGATGCTAAAGCTGAAACTCCAATACTTTGGCCACCTCATGAGACGAGTTGACTCACTGGAAAAGACTCTGATGCTGGAAGGGATTGTGGGCAGGAGGAGAAGGGGACGACAGAGAATGAAATGACTGGATGGCATCACCGACTTGATGGACATGAGTTTGAGTGAACTCTGGGAGTTGGTGATGGACAGGGAGGCCTGGCGTGCTGTGATTCATTGGATCGCAAAGAGTCGACATGACTGAGCGACTGAACTGAACTGAACTGAACTGAACTGAAGCTAAGAAAACTTGGTGCTGGTAAGCCTAATGTGTGTCGTATATTGGTTGACAGTCTGAAATGCAAACTTATTCTAATGGTTTTGTTCTTGTAAGAATATAAAATAAACATTTAAAATATTAGAAGAAAAGTTTAGACGAAAGAGGAGAGAAGATTGTAGGGATAGTAGTAATTAAGTCATCACCCAAAATGCAACAAAAAAGACAAAAGGAAGTATAAAAAAGATATTGAAAGTACAGAATATCTCAAGAAGGACAAAGGACAAAAATCCAGTTTCCCAACACATGATATAATAGTGAAATTTGAGAAGATGGCTACCAAGTTAAGACCGGGCAAACAATAAACTTTTCCCAAGACCAAAAGAGAAGCTGGAAGCAAGGGTTCTGGGGGAGACACTGTTAAGATCCGTGAAGCAAAATAATTTTTAAAAGTAGGACTAAAGAAACTTTTACAAGTAAACAAAAACTGGGAGGACTTACAATCACTTGACTTTTCAGCACAAAAATACATAAAGGATGTACTTCAAGAAAGAAAATAAATCCAGAAATGAAGATCTGAGAATCAAGAAAGAATGATACATTAAAAGAGAACTCACTGAATGGGAGACAATATTTGCCATATACACATCTGACAAAAGAATTGTATCCGGAAAATATAAAAATAACTCCAACTTCCCCAGTGCTCAAGCAGTAAAGAATCTGCTGGCATTGCAGGAAACATGGGTTTGATCCCTGGGTTGGGAAGTTCCCCTGGAGAAGGGAATGTCTACCCACTCCAGTATTCTTGCCTGGAGAATTCCATGGACACAGGAGACTGAATGGCTACAATCCATGTGCTGCAAAGAGTTGGGCACAACTGATTGATTAACACTTCACAAATCGGTAGATAAAATGCTAATAGCTTAATTTTAAGAAAGAGAGGACTTAAGCATTTCATAAACAAGAATATCCAAATTTATATGTAAATGTGCTCAGAAATGACAATCTTTTTATTTTTTTTGAGGCTAATTACTTTACAATATTGTATTGGTTTTGCCATACATTGACATGAATCCGCCATGGGTGTACATGTGTTCCCCATCAGGAACCCCCTCCCACCTCCTTTCCCATCCTATCCCCAGTGCACCAGACCCAAGCACCCTGTATCATGCATCAAACCTGGACTGGAGATCCGTTTCACATATGATGATATACATGTTTCAGTGCCATTCTTCCAGAGCATCCCACCCTTGCCTTCTCCCACAGAGTCCAAAAGGCTGTTCTATACATCTGTGTCACTTTTGTTGTCTCACACACAGAGTTATTGTTACCATCTTTCTAAATTCCATATTTATGTGTTAGTATACTGTATTGGTGTTTTTCTTACTGGCTTACTTCACTCTGAATAATAGGCTACAGAGAAATGGCCATCTTTAGGAAAATGCAAATTAGAGACATGATGACATATACCATTACAAATTCACCAGATGTCTAAGATTTTTTTTTTAATGATGAAAAAAATTTGAAGAATATGTAGAGCAATCAGAACTTGTACATATTGCTGGTGGGAGGTTTTTCTTTTTTAATATTTATTTGGCAGTGTCGGGTCTTAGTTGTAGCATACCAGATCTTTGCTGTGTCATATGAGGCATGCAGACTCTCTAGTTGTGGAATGCAGACTTAGTTGCTGTGAGGTATGTGGGAATCTTAGTTTCCCAACCAAACATTAAACCCATGTCCCTGCATTGCAAGGTGGAATTTTAACCACTGGACCACCAGGGAAGTCCCACTGCTGATAGTTTAAACTGATACATCTACTTCGGAAAACTACAGTATCTACCAAAGATAAACAAATATCTACTCTATGACTCAGAATTTCCACTCCTAGGTGTAAATCAAACTCCAGTTAAATTAATTAAAAAGAAACTGAGTACATTAACCTACCAATAGGACATGTAAAAAAGATGTTTGTAGCAGCCGTATTCACAATAGCTTCAAGCTGAGCATGGTCTATAGCCATGAGCCATAGAACAGACAACTAAACTGTGATGCAGCAGCATGAGGGTGATGATACATGCAGCAATGAATATATTTCAAAACCATGATGCTGAATGATAGAATTCAGACACAAGAATAGTATATGCTGCATGATTCCTTTTATATTACATTTATAAGATGTCAACCCTGTTTTATGCTAATGGAAGGAAATCTGTGTTTGCATTTGGGTTGGTAATGGCCAAGAAGAAGAAGTCATGGCACCTGTGAGTATGTCATTTAGAATATGCTAATATATTACAATGAGTATATAATAAGGTTCAAGGTCTACTGGAAGTCAAATTCTGAATTTGGAATTGAACCCATGTCCCCTGCATTGGCAGGCAGTGTCTTTACCACTGGACCACCATGGAAGTCCCCTGACATTTTACACGATTGGATAATCCAAAGAGGGTATCAAAAAGGCTAATCAAAATGCAAGTGCAACAAATCAATGAACTGTGATAACACGGACAGTGAAAGGGGAATCAAAACAAGAATGGAGGTGTAGAAGAACAGCTGACTGGGAGAATGTTGACACTGCTGCCATTTGAGAGACTTTAAGTATGCAGTCAGAGGGATCTGATGAAGGCATAAATGAAGAAAGTGGGTGTGAGGATGAAGAGGCCTCCAAAAAGGTGTTGACAGCACAAATGTTCATATTATAGGAACCCTCTGAGATATTTTACAACATTAAAAGGGTAAAATGCAGGATGCTGATCCAAACTTAGAAAAAAAGTATGACAATTCACCAAGGTATATTTGCTCTTTATTGTAAGATATATGATGAGAAGAAGAAGGCAGGGACTGTTTGTATTATTTCAGATGTGTTTTAAGAGACATGACACTCAGTTCTCAATGGTTTCCAGTTTTAAATTACAGTGTACTGTATAAATATTAGTTTTGCTATTTTTTGTTTGATTGTACATTCATAAATGACAGTTTTGAGGCTTCCCAGATGGCCATACTGGTAAAGAATCCCCCTGCCAATGCAGGAGACGTAAGAGAGGCCGGTTTGATCCCTGGATCAAAAGACACCCTGGAGAGGGGGACGGCAGCCTACTCCAGTATTCTTGCCTGGAGAATCACATGGACAGAGGAGCCTGGTGGGCTACAGTCCATGGGGTGGCAAGTTGGACACAACTGAAGCGACTTAACACACGTACATAACAGACATGATTCTTTAATGTTTAAACAGAATTTTTAAAGATCATGACACAGTTTTAATAGCTCCCATTGACTATTAAGAGCACTTTGTACAATGTCAGCTTGCACAGTCATTTTTATGATCCACTACTTACTACCGTGTAAAACAGAGTGAGGGCTAAATTATAGAGGCATATAGTTTGATGTTTTGGCAATAAATATATTGCAGTTTTAAAAATAGCTAAGAGAAAATGTTGCATCTGTATTATATAGTAATTTTTACCAAAATAGTTCAGTTCAGTCGCTCAGTCGTGTCCGACTCTCCGCGACCCCATGAATCACAGCACGCCAGGCCTCCCTGTCCATCACCAACTCCCGGAGTACACTCAAACTCATGCCCACAGAGTCGGTGATGCCATCCAGCCATCTCATTCTCCGTCGTCCCCTTCTCCTCCCGCCCCCAACCTTTCCCAGCATCAGAGTCTTTTCCAGTGATTCAACTCGTCTCATGAGGTGGCCAAAGTATTGGAGTTTCAGCTTTAGCATCAGTCTCTCCAATGAACATCCAGGATTGATCTCCTTTAGAATGGACTGGTTGGATCTCCTTGCAGTATAAGGGACTCTCAAGAGTCTTCTCCAACACCACAGTTCAAAAGCATCGATTCTTCGGCGATCAGCTTTCTTCACAGTCCAACTCTCACATCCATACATGACCACGGGAAAAACCATTGCCTTGACTAGACGGACCTTGGTCGGCAAAGTAATGTCTCTGCTTTTTAATATACTATCAAGGTTGGTCATAACTTTCCTTCCAAGGAGCAAGCGTCTTTTAATTTCATGGCTGCAATCAGCATCTGCAGTGATTTTGGAGCCCAAAAAAACAAAGTCTGACACTGTTTCCACTGTTTTTCCATCTATTTCCCATGAAGTGATGGGACCAGATGCCATGATCTTTGTTTTCTGAATGTTGAGCTTCAAGCCAACCTTTTCACTCTCCTCTTTCACTTTCATCAAGAGGCTTTTGAGTTCCTCTTCACTTTCTGCCATAAGGGTAGTGTCATCTGCATATCTGAGGTTATTGATATTTCTCCCAGCAATCTTGATTCCAGCTTGTGCTTCTTCCAGCCCAGCGTTCCTCATGATGTACTCTGCAAATAGGAAGCGAATAATTAGTGACTGTTGGAAATGGTGTCATGGAGAGAACCTGTCAGGTTAGACCAGTTAAGACGAATCAATAGCTTCTTGTCCTCACACCAGACTCTCCTGCAACCTGGTGATGATGCATATTTCCCATTATTCTAAGGCCATGGGGGTCATTACCCTTGATTATTTCTTTCTAAATGTGTTTCACGCCCATCTATTGTGGTCTGTCTCTTTCTCGCCTTTACAGGGACTCCTTTTCCTAACTGGCATGATCTTCCATCCCACCTCAATGAATTTAAGTGAATGGCTGCCGGGAGCCAGCGAGGGAAATCCTACCCGTGGCAAAGGTCAACTGGGGAAGAGGCCTGACGGGCAAAGGCTAATCAGGACTGGACTTACCTGAGCATCTACCCCAAAGAAAACCGGAGTCTGACTGCTTTACTATCTTACGCCTCTTATCAAGTCCTCTAATACTTACGGGGGCTTCCCCCCAACCACCTTTCTCTGAAAACATTAATTCAGAGCTGTAGTTTAAAAGTTCTCCTCTGCTTAATAGGAGTGTTCCAATCCAAGCCCCTCTGATAGCTTTCTAACTTGCATGACAAGTTTGTCCGGGCTCTTACAACTATGAGTGTGACTGTTTATAGCCTCCCAGCCATGCAAGGACAGAAAGCCTAATATTCTAAAATACAGGAATCTGTTGAAGAAGTTAAAATCATTAGAATTGTACTAAAAAAGATTTCATTGTTGAATAAATGCTTGCTGCAAAGTTTCCTCTATCTATTGTATCCTTGGAAATATATTAATCACATATAGAGAATATAAGTAGTAGCCTTTGATTTAAGCACATCAGATCTTAAGTTAATAAATTCCTTTCTTGTAGCTCACTACACCAGTGCCTTATAGGAATGTAACTTTGTTATGTGTCTAGCACCTGACTCTAGGAAAGTCACCTTAAAAGAATATAAGCCTTTTACTTGCTAACTAACCTATTGTTAGGATAGAGGTCCATAAACTGTTAGCAGGCCCCCTGGCCAGAAGATGATGTACTAGCTAACTAACCTATTGTTAGGAGAGAGGGCCATAAACTGTTAGCAGGCCCCCTGGCCAGAAGATGATGTAAACCACCTAAAACTTTTATCACGAGACACACAAAAATAAGCCCTGATCCTGATAAGGGTCAAGACTGCTGACCCCACGTGATTTTGGTGTGACTCTATACCTCCCTTTCTCTGTTTCTTATGCGCATAACTTAGGGTATAAAAGCAGCACTGGAAAATAAAGTTTTGGGCCTTGCTCACTGAAGCTTGGTCTCCCCGTGTCGTTCTTTTTCTTTTTCCGTCCTTTTCTCTATTCTCCTTTTTCTGGTTGAGATCCTTGGAGCGCTGGGCCCTCTGAGTTTACTTATCTGCCTGGGCTTCTAAGACCCACTCGAGGGGGTGCCCTGGTGGGGTGCCTCCAGTGATTCGAGAGGGCGCCTGTGGCCTACGTAAACAGAGCAAACCCTGTGTTGGGGTTTTATTGGTTTCCAGCGTAAACCAAGGAATCATCAGCCCCTGTCTCTCTCTCTTTCTCTCTCTCTCTCTCTGACGCCAACGCCATTCATCCCGAGGATACCCTGGGCCATATCGAGGCAGGTCCCCGATAAATGGCAGTGTTCAAACATCTCCTCTGTGAATGCTGCAAGATTCACTCAAGCAGACACCACCATCCCCGTTTCTCCTCTACTGCTATAGTACGTAGGACAGAATTCAGGGTTGTGAATACTTGTTTGCGTGTATTTTCACCAAGTTCCTGGTATTCAGGCAGTTTGTGTCAATTGTCTTTGTGTTTGGACTGGCACTCTGCAGGTATGTAATGCATGATTTTTAAATGAATGAATCTTTAATGCTGTATAAATTCAGTTTACTATGCTGCCTTCAACATAGATTGTTATTTTAAACTTTCTCTAGATTCGTGAGGACATAATAGTTAAATGAATGCGTGAAATGAAAGACTTTGTTCACTGATGAATAAAAGTGAGACTTGACCAGTGGGGTTTCCTTCAAGACACACCCTGGAGCCATTTTTTCCAGGGCTTACATAACATTTAGAAGGCTTAAATAAAATGCTGATACTATATGTAATACTTTTTGTGCAGGGTATAAATTTAGCATATATATGTATGGAATGATTTGATAAGAACTGAGAACATTGATTTTGGAGTTAAGTTGACCTGAATTCAAAGCTAGATTTGGCACTTATTGGTTGAGTGATCAAAGAAATGGGACTTCATCTCTTTATTCATAAAATAGGGTAGGGAGGCAGCAAATGACATCTGTCTCTAGAATTAACATGGAGATGAAGTATGATGACAGAGGCTCATGGAGCACCACCCAGTGTCTGGCACTTAATATGAACATAACTTAACAATCTCTGTCCTCCATTTCTTTCCTCTTTTTTTTAGATTGCAATATTGTTGATGTTTTCACTATCCATACTGTATATTAAATTATTGTTTTATTTTAAATAATCTTTTTGAGCATCTGAATTATGTCAATAGAAACAATCTATTTTATTTTTAAAAATTGAATTATAATTGGTTTACAGGGACTTCCCAGGTGGTGCTAGTGGTAAAGAACCCACCTGCCAATGCAGGAAACATAAGAGATGAGGGTTCGATCCCTGGGTCGCGGAGATCCCCTGGAGGAGAAAATGGCAACCCACTCTAGTATTCTTGCCCGGAGAATCCATGGACAGAAAAGCATTCAAAGTGATTCATATATTATGTATGTCTGTGTGTGTGTGTGTGTGTATGTGTACATATATTTTTTTCAGATTCCTTTCTGTTATCAATTATTACACGACTTTAAATATGGCTCCCTGTGATATACGATAGTACCTTGTTGCTTATAATTTTATTTGTAGTAGTATTTATCTGTTAATTTCAATATCCCTCCCCCATTTCCTCTTTGGTAACCATAAGTTTATATTCTATGTCTGTGAGTCTATTTCTATTTTGTAAATAAGTACATTTATATCATTTTTTTAGATTTATGTAAGTGATATCATATGGTATTTGTCTTTCTTTGTCTAACTTCAGTTAGTATTATCATCTCTAGGTCCATCCATGTTGCTGCAAATAACCTTATTCATTCTTTTTATGACTAATATTCCATTGTATTGCATCTTCTTTACTCATTCATCTGTTGATGGACGCTTAGGCTGTTCCCTTGCCTTGGATATTGTAAGTAGTTTCACAATGAATATTGGGGTGTATATATCTTTTCAAATTAGAGTTTAATCTGGATATATGCCCAGGAGTGGGATTGCTGGATCATATGGCAATTCTATTTTTAGTTTTTGAGGAACCACCATTCTGTTCTCCATAGTGGCAGCACTAATTGTCATTCCCACCAACAGTGTAGGTGGGTTCCCTTTTTCAATACTCTCTCCAGGATTTATTATTTGTAGACTTTTAGAAGATGGGCATTCTGACTGGTATGAGGTGATACCTCTATGTAGTTTTAATTTGCTTTTCTCTAATAGTTAGGAATGTTGAGCATCTTTTCAAGTGCCTGTTGGCCATTTGTATGTCTTCTTTGGAAAAATTTATATCTAGGTCTGCTGCCAATTTTTTTTTTTTTTTACATTGAGCTGCATTATCTGTTTGTATATTTTGGAAATTAAGCCCTTGTCAGTTGTATCATTTGCAAATATTTTATCCAAGGAATTGTCTATTTTTGAGTTTTTTAAAAATTTTGTATTCAACTCTTATTTATTCATTTGTAAACTTGCCATGAAAAATTTAAAAAAACACAGGCAAGCTTTCTTTTGTCTCAAGTAACTATTAGCTATTATTTCTTTACATGTATCCCAGCCTTCAAAGCATGATATGTGTATTCAAGGACTAAAATCTGTTGTTCTTATCTGATTTCAAATGGTTAAGTAAAATAAATGATGGTTCAAAATCTATGCCAGTTCTATCAATTAAAATAATAGTTATCTGTAACAGGTGTTTTTAAGTATCAATTTAACTTTTAGGGATAAAATTGGTAGAATTAAGTCCTGTCTCTTGTGTATAGGGAAATTTTGTCCCTTCTTATGGGTAAAGTAGTTGAACACTGTTGAATGCTTAACATACTAAATCCTATTTTTCAGAAACTGAAGAGTTGTGAATAACATTGTGTATTTCATTTTTATATTATGTAAACATTAGAACTAATGCTTTGATTTCAGTTTATATTGTTTTCTGTGTTTATTTTACTTTAACCTAATTCATGCCCGAGGTCAGGGCAGTGGCCGAGAATAGCAACCCCACCTCCGAGTAGCGGTGTCTCCGCGGGCAGACGCAGGAGGGCTGAGAGGAGCTACTCCACGTTCAAGGTCAGGAGGGGCAGCCGTGAGGAGATACCTATCTCCAAGGTAAGGAGGAGCGGCTGCACTTTGCTGGAGCAGGCATGAAGAGACACCCCACTACCAAGGTAAGAGAAACCCAAGTAAGTCAGTAGGTATTGCGAGAGGGTGTCAGAGGGCAGACACACTGAAATCATAATCACAGAAAACTAGTCAATCTGGTCACAGGGACCACAGCCTTGTCTAACTCAGTGAAGCTAAGCCATGCCTTGTGGGGCCACCCAAGACAGGTGGGTCATGGCAGAGAGGTCTGACAGAATGTGGTCCACTGGAGATGGGGATGGCAAACCACTTCAGTATTCTTTCCTTGATAACCCGATGAACAGTATCAAAAGACAAAATGATAGGATACTGAATGAGGAACTCCCCGGGTCGGTAGGTGCCCAATATGCTACAGGAGATCACTGGAGAAATAAATCCAGAAAGAATGAAGGCATGGAGCCAAAGTAAAAACAATACCCAGCTGTGGATGTGACTGGTGATAGAAGCAATGCTGTAAGAGCAATATTGCATAGAAACCTGGAATGTTAGGTTCATGAATCAAGGCAAATTGGAAGTGGTCAAACAGGAGATAGCAAGAGTGAAGGTCGACATTTTAGGAATCAGTGAACTAAAATGGACTGGAATAGGTGAATTTAACTCAGATGACCATTATATCTACTATTGTGGGCAGGAATCCCTTAGAAGAAATGGAGTAGCCATTATGGTCAACAAAAGAGTCCGAAATGCAGTACTTGGATGCAATCTCAAAAACGACAGAATGATCTCTGTTCATTTCCAAGGCAAACCATTCAATATTACAGTAATCCAAGCCTATGCCCCAACCAGTAATGCAGAAGAAGCCGAAGTTGAATGGTTCTATGAAGACCTACAAGACCTTTTAGAACTAACACCCAAAAAAGATGTCCTTTTCATTATAAGGGACTGGAATGCAAAAGTAGGAAGTCAAGAAACAACTGGAGTGACAGGCAAATCAGGCCTTGGAATATGGAATGAAGCAGGGCAAAGACTAATAGAGTTTTGCCAAGAGAACACACTGGTCATAGCAAACACCGTCTTTCAACAACACAAGAGAAGACTCTACACATGGACATCACCTGATGGTCGACACCAAAATCAGATTGATTATATTCTTTGCAGCCAAAGATGGAGAAGCTCGATACCGTTAGCAAAAGCAAGACCCGGATCTGACTGTGGCTCAGATCATGAACTCCTTATTGTCAAATTCAGACTTAAATTGAAGAAAGTAGGGAAAACTACTAGACCATTCAGGTAAGACCTAAATCAAATCCCTTATGATTATACAGTGGAAGTGAGAAATAGATTTAAGGGACTAGATCTGATAGATAGAGTGCCTGAAGAACTATGGACGAAGCTTCCTGACATTGTACAGGAGACAGGGATCAAGACCATCCCCAGGGAAAAGAAATGCAAAAAGCAAAATGGCTGTCTGGGGAGGCCTTACAAATAGCTGTGAAAAGAAGAGAAGCCAAAAGCAAAGGAGAAAAGGAAAGAAATAACCATCAGAATGCAGAGTTCCAAAGAATAGCAAGGAGGGATAAGAAAGCCTACCTCAGCAATCAATGCAAAGAAATAGAGGAAAATAACAGAATAGGAAAGACTAGAGATCTATTCAAGAAAATTAGACATACCAAGGGAACATTTCATGCAAAGATGGGCTCGATAAAAGACAGAAATGGTATGGACCTAACAGAATCAGAAGATATTAAGAAGAGGTGGTAAGAATACACAGAAGAACTGTACAAAAAAGATCTTCGTAATGAAGATAATCATGATGGTGTGATCATTCAGCTAGAGCCAGACACCTTGGAATGTGAAGTCAAGTGGGCCTTAGAAAGCATCACTACAAACAAAGCTAGTGGATGTGATGAAATTCCAGTGGAGCTAATTCAAATCCTGAAAGATGATGCTGTGAAAGGGCTGCACTCAATATGCCAGCAAATTTGGAAAACTCAGCAGAGGCCACAGGACTGGAAAAGGTCAGTTTTCATTCCAATCTCAAAGAAAGGCAATGTCAAAGAATGCTCAAGCTACCGCACAATTGCACTCATCTCACACGCTAGTAAAATCATGCTCAAAATTCTCCAAGCCAGGCTTCAGCAGTATGTGAACCGTGAACTTCCAGATGTTCAAGCAGGTTATAGAAAAGGCCAAGGCACCAGAGATCAAATTGGCAACATCTGCTGGATCATGGAGAAAGCAAGAGAGTTTCATAAAAACATCTATTTCTGCTTTATTGACTATGTCAATGCCTTTGACTGTGTGGATCACAATAAACTGTGGAACATTCTGAAAAAGACGGGAATACCAGACCACCTGACCTGCCTCTTGAGAAACCTGTATGCAGGTCAGGAAGCACCAGTTAGAACCGAACATGGAACAACAGACTGGTTCAAATAGGAAAAGGAGTACGTCAAGGCTGTATATTGTCACCATGCTTATTTAACTTATATGCAGAGTACATCATGAGGAACACTGGGCTGGAATAAGCACGAGCTGGAATCAAGATTGCCGGGAGAAATATCAACAACCTCAGATATGCAGATGATACCACCTTTATGGCAGATAGTGAAGAGGAAGTAAAGAGCTTCTTGATGAAAGTGAAAGAGTGAAAAAGTTGCTTAAGGCTCACCATTCAGAAAACTAAGATCATGGCATCTGGTCCCATCACTTCATGGCAAGTAGATAGGGAAACAGTGGAAACAGTGTCAGACTTTATTTTTTTGGCTCCAAAATCACTGCGGATGCTGATTGCAGCCATGAAATTAAAATTGCTTACTCCTTGGAAGGAAAGTTTGACCAACCTAGATAGCATATTAAAAAGCAGAGACATTACTTTGTCAACAAAGGTCCATCTCAAGGCTATGGTTTTTCCCGTGGTCATGTATGGATGTGAGAGTTGGACTGTGAAGAAAGCTGAGCGCTGAAGAATTGATGCTTTGAACTGTGGTGTTGGAGCAGACTCTTGAGAGTCCCTTGGACTGCAAGGAGATCCAACCAGTCCATTCTAAAGAAGATCAGTCCTGGGTGTTCATTGAAAGGACTGAAGCTAATGCTTAAACTCCAATACTTTGGCCACCTCATGTGAAAAGTTGACTCACTGGAAAAGACTCTGATGTTGGGAGGGATTGTGGGCAGGAGGAGAAGGGGACGACAGAGAATGAGATGGCTGGATGGCATCACCGACTCGATGGACATGAGTTAGAGTGAATTCCGGGAGTTGGTGATGGACAGGGAGGCCCAGCGTGCTGTGATTCATGGGGTTGTAAAGAGTCGGACACGACTGAGCGACTGAACTGAACTGAACCTAATTCAAAACATGTGATAAGAAATTCGGCATGTGACTGAATTCTAACATTTGAAATGAAGAGACTGGTTCATCATAGGGATGACCACTAGATGGTGCTGGTTGTCTAATTTATAAATCTAAGCTATTTTCTCAAAAGTTTACTTCTCCCTTGGCTTCACTGATGTTTTCCAAATACAATATCTTATTCATTCTGTCAGTAAAATTGGAGCTTATAAAAACCTAAATTGGGGGGAGCACGGGAAGATGGCGGAGGAATAGGACGGGGCGACCACTTTCTCCCCCACAAAATCAACAAAAGAACATTTGAACGCTGAGTAAATCCCACAAAACTACTTCTGAATACTGGCAGAGGACATCAAGCACTCAGAAAAGCAGCACATAGTCGTTGAAAGGAGGTAGAAAATAGATAAAAAGACAAAAAGAGAGACAAAAGAGGGAGGGACGGAGCTCTGTCCCAGGAAGGGAGGCTTAAAAAAAAAGAGAAGTTTCCAAACACCTGGAAACACTGGCGAGTGGAATCTCAGAGGGCCACATAACTGGGAGACAAAAGACATAAATAACTAAAACTCACAGACTAAGTGCCCAGAGGAAACTCTCAGACGCCCCCGCCCCTCACTAGCAGGCAGGGGCTGGGCAGAGAGGTGCCGGCAGCGGTGCTTAGAGGGAGAACTGGCAGCAGCGTTTAGAGGGAGAACTGGACTTGAACGCCCCAGGGCAAACTGAGGGCTCGAACTTAAGATACCAAAAGGTGAAAAAGCTAGGAAAATCCTGAGAAAAGCCCCAACTCAGGATTCCACCAGCCCCGCCCACAGAATGGGGCACTGAGCTGAGTGAGCCGGCAGCGGGCAGCCCAGCCCCCAGCCCCCACCGATGCGGGCGGGGAGGGCAGCCAACGCCGGGGCGGGGGCAGCCGTGGCCCCAGAGAGGTTTCCAGTGACAAGCTGCAGGCAGGCTTCCTTGCTGGCCAGGACTTCTTGGGTTCAGGCCGGTTAATATCCGCCTGAGAAAGTGCGCTGCTTGTACTCCCAGAAAACCGAGTGGCAGGGACCTGGAAGGCAATAAGTCGCAGCGACCCTGCTCGCGACCGGGGAAGGCACAAAACGCAGGCCCAGCCAAGTCTGCGCCTTTGTCGAGTACCCAAGGACCTGAACCTGAGCCACTCAGACCTGGGAAGTGCATGCAACCCAGCGCCAGCCACGTTCAGCTCCCAGCAGAGCAAACTAAAGCCTAAGCAGCATAAACAGGGAAAGCACACACGCCTCGAGCGGGAGCAATCCCAGTGTAGCCGAGACACTGTGAACACTCCCCACAGACGCCAGGGATATTTGTTAGCTGTTCCTCCCTCCCCATAGCAGGACTGAATAGGTGAGCTGGGAAAAAAAAAAAAAAAGTGTCTACCATCGCATCCTGGTGTCAGGACGGGAATTAGACATTGAGGAGACCAGAAAACAGAAGAGCTTTTTCAACAGAAGGAACTGCCTTGGAAGTAACAGAGGGAGAAGCCTAAAGCCTACTGCAAGAATAAGACTGAAAACCAGAGGCAGAGGCTTAAGGCCAAATCCTGAGAACACCAGAGATCTCCTGTTCCAGAGAACATTAATTGATAGGTACTCATCAAATGCCTCCATACATACACTGAATCCAGGCACCACCCAAGGGTCAACAAGTTTCAGTGAAAGACATACTATGCAAACTATCCAGCAACACAGGAGAATAGCACTGAGTTTCAATATACAGGCTGCCCAAAGCCACTCCAAACCCACCGATATTTCAAACTCATTACTGGGCACTTCATTGCACTCCAGAGAGAAGAAATCCAGCTCCACCCACCAGAACATCAACACAAGCTTCCCTAACCAGGAAACCTTGACAAATCACCCATCCAACCCCACACACAATGAGGTAACTACATAAGAAAGAGAACTCCACAAACTGCCAGAAGACGGAAAGGCCACCCTGAACACAGCAATATAAGCAAGATGAAGAGGCAGAGAAATACCCAACAAGTAAAGGAACAGGATAAATGCCCACCAACACAAACAAAAGAGGAAGATATAGGGAACCTACCCGATAAAGAATTTCGAATTTTAATTGTGAAAATGATTCAAAATCTGGAAAGCAAAATGGAGTTACAGATAAATAAACTGGAGAAAAGGATTGAGAGGATGCAAGAAATGTTCAATAAGGAATTAGAGGAAATAAAAAAGAGTCAATATACAATGAATAATGCAATAGATGAGATCAGAAACACTCTGGAGGGAACAAAGAGTAGAATAACGGAGGCAGAAGACAGGATAAGCAAGCTAGAAGATAGAATTGTAGAAATAAATGAAACAGAGACGGAAAAAGAAAAAAATAACTAAAAGAAATGAGGACAATGTTAGAGACGTATGGGACAATATTAAATGCCCCAACATTCGAATCATAGGAGTCCCAGAAGAAGAAGACAAAAAGAAAGACCATGAGAGAATACTTGAGGAGATAATAGTTGAAAATTTCCCTAAAATGGGGAAGGAAATAATCACCCAAGTCCAAGAAACACAGAGAGTCCCTAACAGGATAAACCCAAGGCGAAATACTCCAAGACACATATTAATCAAATTAACAAAGATCAAACACAAAGAACAAATATTAAAAGGAGCAAGGGAAAAACAACAAATAACATACAAGGGGAATCCCCATAAGGATAACATCTGATCTTTCAGCAGAAACTCTTCAGGCCAGGAGGGAATGGCAAGACATACGTAAAGTGATGAAAGAAAATAACCTACAGCCCAGATTACTGTACCCAGCAAGGATCTCATTCAAATATGAAGGAGAAATCAAAAGCTTTCAGTTCAGTTCAGTTCAGTTCAGTCACTCAGTTGTGTCCGACTCTCCGCGACCCCATGAATCACAGCACGCCAGGCCTCCCTGTCCATCACCAACTCCCGGAGTTCACTCAAACTCATGTCCACAGAGTCGGTGATGCCATCCAGCCATCTCATTCTCCTTCGTCCCCTTCTCCTCCCGCCCCCAAACTTTCCCAGCATCAGAGTCTTTTCCAGTGAGTCAACTTGTCGCATGAGGTGGCAAAAGTATTGCAGTTTCAGCTTTAGCAGACAAGCAAAAGCTGAGAAAATTCAGCATCACCAAACCAGCTCTCCAACAAACACTAAAGGATCTTCACTAGACTGGAAACACAGAAAGGGTATATAAACTTGAACCCAAAACAATAAAGAAAATGGCAATGGGATCATACTTATCAATAATCACCTTAAACGTAAATGGGTTGAATGCCCCAACCAAAAGACAAAGGCTGGCTGAATGGATACAAAAACAAGACCCCCATATATGTTGTCTACAAGAGACCCACATCAAATCGAGGGACACATACAGACTAAAAGTGAAGGGCTGGAAAAAGATATTCCAGGCAAATAGAGACCAAAAGAAAGCAGGAGTAGTAGTACTCATATCAGATAAAATAGATTTTAAAACAAAGGCTGTGAAAAGAGACAAAGAAGGGAACTACAAAATGATCAAAGTATCAATCCAAGAAGAAGATATAAAAATTATAAATATGTATGCATCCAACATAGGAGCACCGCAATATGTAAGACAATTACTAACAAGTATGAAAGGGGAAATTAACAATAACACAATAATAGTGGGAGACTTTAATACCCCACTTACATCTTTGGATAGATCAACTAAACAGAAAATTAACAAGGAAACACAAACTTTAAATGATACAATAGATCAGTTAGACCTAATAGATCTCTATAGGACATTTCACCCCAAAACAATGAATTTCACCTTTTTCTCAAGCGCACACGGAACCTTTTCCAGGATAGATCACATCCTGGGCCATAAATCTAGCCTTGGTAAATTCAAGAAAATTGAAATCATTCCAAGCATCTTTTCTGACCACAATGCAGTAAGATTAGATCTCAATTACGGGAGAAAAACTATTAAAAATGCCAACATATGGAGACTGAACAACACGCTGCTGAATAACCAACAAATCATAGAAGAAATCAAAAGAGAAATCAAAATATGCATAGAAATGAATGAAAATGAAAACACAACAACCCAAAACCTCTGGGACACTGTAAAAGCAGTGCTAAGGGGGAAGTTCATAGCAATACAGGCACACCTCAAGAAACAAGAAAAAAGTCAACTAAATAACCTAACTCTACATCTAAAGAAACTAGAAAAGGAAGAAATGAAGAATCCCAGGGTTAGTAGAAGGAAAGAAATCGTAAAAATTAGGGCAGAGATAAATGCAAAAGAAACAAAAGAGATCATAGCAAAAATCAACAAAGCCAAAAGCTGGTTCTTTGAGAAGGTAAATAAAATTGACAAGCCACTAGCCAGACTCATCAAGAAACGAAGGGAGAAGAACCAAATCAATAAAATTAGAAATGAAAATGGAGAGATCACAACTGACAACACAGAAATACAAAGGATTATTAGAGAATACTATCAACAATTATATGGTAATAAAATGAATAACTTGGAAGAAATGGACAAATTCCTAGAAAAGTACACCTTGCCAAAACTGAACCAGGAAGAAATAGAAAATCGAAACAGACCCATCACAAGCACGGAACTAGAGGAAGTAATCGGAAATCTTTCAGCAAACAAAAGCCCAGGTCCAGACGGCTTCACAGCTGAATTCTACCAAAAATTTAGAGAAGAGCTAACACCTATTCTACTCAAACTCTTCCAGAAAATTGCTGAGGAAGGGAAACTTCCAAACTCATTCTATGAGGCCACCATCACCCTAATCCCAAAACCTGGTAAAGATCCCACAAAAAAAGAAAACTACAGGCCAATATCGCTGATGAACATAGATGCAAAAATCTTTAACAAAATTCTAGCAATCAGAATCCAACAACACATTAGGAAGATCATACATCATGACCAAGTGGGCTTTATCCCAGGAATGCAAGGATTCTTCAATATCCGCAAATCAATCAACGTAATATACCACATTAACAAACTGAAAAATAAAAATCATATGATTATCTCAATAGATGCAGTGAAAGCCTTTGACAAAATTCAACATCCATTTATGACAAAAACCCTCCAGAAAGTGGGAATAGAAGGGACATATCTCAACATAATAAAAGCTATATATGACAAACCCACAGCAAACATTATCCTCAATGGTGAAAAACTGAAAGCATTTCCCCTAAGTCAGGAACAAGACAAGGGTGCCCACTCTCACCACTACTATTCAACATAGTTCTGGAAGTTTTGGCTACAGCAATCAGAGCAGAAAAAGACATAAAAGGAATACAAATTGGAAAAGAAGAAGTAATACTTTCACTGTTCGCTGATGACATGATCCTGTACACAGAAAACCCTAAAGACTCTACCAGAAAACTACTAGAGCTAATCAATGAATAGAGTAAAGTTGTAGGATATAAAATCAACACACAGAAATCCCTTGCATTCCTATACACTAATAATGAGAAAATAGAAAGAGAAATTAAGGAAACTATTCCATTCACTGTTGCAACGAAAAGAATTAAATACTTAGGAATATATCTACCTAAGGAAACAAAAGACTTGTACATAGAAAACTATAAAACACTAGTGAAAGTAATCAAAGAGGATACCCATAGATGGAGAAATATACTGTGTTCGTGGATTCGAAGATTAAATATTGTGAAAATGAGTATACTACCCAAAGTAATTTATACATTCATTGCAATCCCTATCAAACTACCAACGATATTTTTCACAGAAACAAATAATCTCACAATTTGTATGGAAATACAAAAAACCTCGAATAGCCAAAGCAATCTTGAAGAAGAAGAATGGAACTGGAGGAATTAACCTGCCAGACTTCAGGCTCTACTACAAAGCCACAGTCATCAAGACAGTATGGTACTGACATAAAGACAGAAATATAGTTCAATGGAGATAAATCCACGCACCTATGGACACCTTATCTTTGACAAAGGAGGCAAGAATATAAAATGGACAAAAGACAGTCTCTTTAACAAGTGGTGCTGGGAAAACTGGTCAGCCATTTGTAAAAGAATGAAACTAGAACACTTCCTAACACCATACACAAAAATAAACTCAAAATGGATTAGAGAGCTAAATGTAAGACCAGATTCTATAAAACTCCTAGAGGAGATCGTAGGCAAAACACTCTCCGACATAAATCACAGCAGGATTCTCCAAGACCCACCTCCAAGAATATTGGAAATAAAAGCAAAAATAAACAAATGGGACTTAATTAAAATCAAAAGCTTCTGCACAGCAAAGGAAACTATAAGCAAGGTGAAAAGACAGCCTTCAGAATGGGAGAAAATAATAGCAAATGAAGCAACTGATAAAGGATTAATCTCCAAAATATACAAGCAGCTCCTGCAGCTCAATTCCAGAAAACTAAGTGACCCAATCAAAAAATGGGCCAAAGAACTAAACAGACATTTCTCCAAAGAAGACATAAAGATGGCTAACAAACACATGAAAAAATGCTCAACATCCCTCATAATCAGAGAGATGAAAATCAAAACCACAATGAGATACCATTTCACACCAATCAGAATGGCTGCTATCCAAAATCTACATGCAATAAATGCTGGAGAGGGTGTGGAGAAAAGGGAACCCTCTTACACTGTTGGTGGGAACGCAAACTAGTACAGCCACTATGGAGAACAGTGTGGAGATTCCTCAAAAAACTGGAAATAGAACTGCCATACGACCCAGCAATCGCACTCCTGGGCATACACACCGAGGAAACCAGAATGGAAAGAGACACATGTACTCCAATGTTCATTGCAGCACTGTTTATAATAGCCAGCACATGGAAGCAACCTAGATGTCCATCTGCAGATGAATGGATAAGAAAGCTTTGGTACATATACACAATGGAGTATTTTTCAGCCATCAAAAAGAATTGATTTGAATCAGTTTTAATGAGGTGGATGAAATTGGAGCCAATTATAGAGAGTGAAGTAAGCCAGAAAGAAAAACATCAATACAGTATACTAACGCATATATATGGAATTTAGAAAGATGGTAACCTTAACCCTGTATCAGTTCAGTTCAGTCGCTCAGTCGTGTCCGACTCTCCGCGACCCCATGAATCACAGCACGCCAGGCCTCCCTGTCCATCACCAACTCCCGGAGTTCACTCAAACTCATGTCCACAGAATCGGTGATGCCATCCAGCCATCTCATTCTCCGTCGTCCCCTTCTCCTCCCGCCCCCAACCTTTCCCAGCATCAGAGTCTTTTCCAGTGAGTCAACTCGTCTCATGAGGTGGCCAAAGTACTGGAGTTTCAGCTTTAGCATCAGTCCCTCCAATGAACATCCAGGATTGATCTCCTTTAGAATGGACTGGTTGGATCTCCTTGCAGTATAAGGGACTCTCAAGAGTCTTCTCCAACACCACAGTTCAAAAGCATCGATTCTTCGGCGATCAGCTTTCTTCACAGTCCAACTCTCACATCCATACATGACCACGGGAAAAACCATTGCCTTGACTAGACGGACCTTGGTCGGCAAAGTAATGTCTCTGCTTTTTAATATACTATCAAGGTTGGTCATAACTTTCCTTCCAAGGAGCAAGCGTCTTTTAATTTCATGGCTGCAATCAGCATCTGCAGTGATTTTGGAGCCCAAAAAAACAAAGTCTGACACTGTTTCCACTGTTTTTCCATCTATTTCCCATGAAGTGATGGGACCAGATGCCATGATCTTTGTTTTCTGAATGTTGAGCTTCAAGCCAACCTTTTCACTCTCCTCTTTCACTTTCATCAAGAGGCTTTTGAGTTCCTCTTCACTTTCTGCCATAAGGGTAGTGTCATCTGCATATCTGAGGTTATTGATATTTCTCCCAGCAATCTTGATTCCAGCTTGTGCTTCTTCCAGCCCAGCATTCCTCATGATGTACTCTGCATAGAAGTTAAATAAGCAAGGTGACAATATACAACCTTGACGTACACCTTTTCCTATTTGGAACCAGTCTGTTGTTCCATGACTGGTTCTAACTGTTGCTTCCTGACCTGCATACAGGTTTCTCAAGAGGCAGGTCAGGTGGTCTGGGATTCCCATCTCTTTCAGAATGTTCCACAGTTTATTGTGATCCACACAGTCAAAGGCTTTGGCATAGTCAATGAAGCAGAAATAGATATTTTTCTGAAACTCTCTTGCTTTCTCCATGATCCAGCGGATGTTGGCAATTTGATCTCTGGTGCCTCTGCCTTTTCTAAAACCTGCTTGAACATCTGGGAGTTCACGGTTTACATACTGCTGAAGCCTGGCTTGGAGAATTTTGAGCATGACTTTACTAGCGTGTGAGATGAGTGCAATTGTGCGGTAGTTTGAGCATTCTTTGGCATTCCCTTTCTTTGGGATTGGAATGAAGACTGACCTCTTCCAGTCCTGTGGCCACTGCTGAGTTTTCCAAATCTGCTGGCATATTGAGTGCAGCACTTTCACAGCATCATCTTTCAAGACTTGAAATAGCTCAACTGGAATTCCATCACCTCCACTAGCTTTGTTCCTAGTGATGCTTTCTAAGGCCCACTTGACTTCACATTCCAAGATGTCTGGCTCTAGGTCAGTGATCACGTTATTGTGACTATCTTGGTCGTGAAGATCTTTTCTGTACAGTTCTTCTGTGTATTCCTGCCACCTCTTCTTAATATCTTCTGCTTCTGTTAGGTCCATACCATTTCTGTCCTTTATCGAGCCCATCTTTGCATGAAAAGTTCCCTTGGAATCTCTAATTTTCTTGAAGAGGTCTCTTGTTTTTCCTATTCTGTTGTTTTCCTCTATTTCTTTGCATTGATCACTGAGGAAGGCTTTCTTATCTCTCCTTGCTATTCTTTGGAACTCTGCATTCAGATGCTTATATCTTTCCTTTTCTCCTTTGCTTTTCGCCTCTCTTCTTTTTACAGCTATTTGTAAGGCCTCCTCAGACAGCCATTTCGCTCTTTTGCATTTCTTTTCCATGGGGATGGTCTTGGTCCCTGTCTCCTGTACAATGTCACGAACCTCCGTCCAGAGTTCATCAGGCACTCTATCAATCAGATCTAGTCCCTTAAATCTATTTCTCACTTCCACTGCATAATCATAAGGGATTTGATTGAGGTCATATCTGAATGGTCTAGTGGTTTTCCCTACTTTCTTCAATTTAAGTCTGAACTTCGCAATAAGGAGTTCATGATCTGAGCCACAGTCAGCTCCTGGTCTTGTTTTCGCTAACTGTATACAGCTTCTCCATCTTTGGTTGCAAAGAATATAATCAATCTGATTTCGGTGTTGACCATCTGGTGATGTCCATGTGTAGAGTCTTCTCTTGTGTTGTTGGAAGAGGGTGTTTGCTATGACCAGTGCATTCTCTTGACAAAACTCTATTAGCCTTTGCCCTGCTTCATTCCGTGCTCCAAGGCCAAATTTGCCAGTTACTCCAGGTGTTTCTTGACTTCCTACTTTTGCATTCCAGTCCCCTAGAATGAAAAGGACATCTTTTTTGGGTGTTAGTTCTAAAAGGTCTTGTAGGTCTTCATAGAACCGATTAACTTCGGCTTCTTCAGCATTACTGGTTGGGGCATAGGCCTGGATTACTGTAATATTGAATGGTTTGCCTTGGAAACGAACAGAAATCATCCTGTCATTTTTAAGATTGCATCCAAGTACTGCATTTCGGACTCTTTTGTTGACCATGATGGCTACTCCATTTCTTCTAAGGGATTCCTGCCCACAGTAGTAGATATAATGGTCATCCGAGTTAAATTCACCCATTCCAGTCCATTTTAATTCACTGATTCCTAGAATGTCGACGTTCACTCTTGCCATCTCCTGTTTGACCACTTCCAATTTGCCTTGATTCATGGACCTAACATTCCAGGTTCCTATGCAATATTGCTCTTTACAGCACCGGACCTTGTTTCTATCATTGGTCACATCCACAACTGGGTATTGGTTTTGCTTTTGCTCTATCCCTTTATTCCTTCTATAGTTATTTCTCCACTGAGCTCCAGTAGCATACTGGGCACCTACTGACCTGGGGAATTCCTCATTCAGTATCCTATCATTTTGCCCTTTGTTACTGTTCATGGGGTTCTCAAGGCAAGTATACTGAAGTGGTTTGCCATTCCCTTCTCCAGGGGACCACATTCGGCTGTGGTCCATGTGATTAGATCAGCTAGTTTCCTGTGATTATGATTTCAGTTTGTCTGCCCTCTGGTGCCCCCTAGCAATACCTACCGTCTTATTTGGGTTTCTCTTACCTTGGTCGTGGAAAATCTCTTCACAGCCGCTCCAGCAAAGTGCAGCCGCTGTACCTTACCTTGGACGAGGGGTATCTCCTCAAGGCCGCCCCTCCTGACCTTGAACGCGGAGTAGCTCCTCTCGGCCCTCCTGCGCCCGCGCAGCCACCGCCTGTTGGACGTGGGGTAGCTCCTTTCGGCCGCCGGCCCTGGCCTCAGGCGTGGGGTAGCTCCTCACGGCCGCACCTCTTTGCGTGGTTCGTTGCGCCCGGGCCGGCGTCTCTCGCGTCGCGTCTGCGCCGCCGGGGCCGGCGTCTCTCGCGTCGCGTCTGCGCCGCCGGGGCCGGCGTCTCTCGCGTCGCGTCTGCGCCGCCGGGGCCGGCGTCTCTCGCGTCGCGTCTGCGCCGCCGGGGCCGGCGTCTCTCGCGTCGCGTCTGCGCCGCCGGGGCCACGAGACTGCAAAAGAGACATAGGTATATAGAACAGTCTTTGGGACTCTGTGGGAGAGGATGAAGGTGGGATGATTGGGGAGAACGGCATTGTAGCATGTATATTATCATAAGTGACCAGTCCAGGTTCGACGCTTGATACAGGATCCTTGGGGCTGGTGCATGGGGATGACCTGGAGGGAGGATATGGTTAAGAAGGAGGTGGGAGGGGGGTTCAAGAAAGGGAACACATGTACACGCGGGGCGGATTCATGTCAATGTATGGCAAAACCAACCAATATATTAATGTAAGGTTAAAAAAAAAAAAAAGAATCACCATGACTTTCATATTGTGTCAGGTGCCCAGTGATGCAGGCTCATGAGGCATACTCTTCCTCAGAAGACTGCCTTCTGGGTGGAGCTCTGTTATCTGTGGTTTTAGAAATGAGGTGTGCACAGGCAATGCCTTACACACACCTCCAAGGATTCTCTTCCCTGGACGCTTTCGATACAGTTTCAATTATGTCACTGCTTTAGAGAGATCATAAACAATCACTTAGGTTCTGTTCCCTATTTGAGGTATCCTGTTCCTAACAGGACACCTCTCCTCGGGGCACTGATTCCATTATCAAAGTGGACCCTACCACAGGTCTTCTCCTGTCATGTGAGACCCCAGGGCCTGGCTGCTGACCTGTGCTCTGTCCAGCCTCTGGCCAGTGTGGTGGTTGTGGCAAAGGTGTATTTCTGACTCTAGTCTAAAAACAGCAGTCAGTGGGGATGCCAATGGATGCTGTACCAGACTCCTCCAAGTCCTGCCTGAGATCACCAACAGCATAATCCAGCTGACGCAGACTTTGCCCTCACGTGCTGTGAGCTCTGCAGCAGGAACTCTGCTGTCCTGTCCACCCCTGAGTGACTGCCAGACCTCACTCCCACCTCCCTCACCCTCTCCACCACCCAGCTCTCCCCTTGGAGGCTCGCTTTTCTCTCTCTGCTCACATATCTCACCTAGGC
Source organism: Moschus berezovskii (assembly GCF_049115385.1). Lineage (NCBI taxonomy): Eukaryota > Metazoa > Chordata > Mammalia > Artiodactyla > Moschidae > Moschus > Moschus berezovskii. The sequence goes on along the minus strand of NC_142469.1, from coordinate 72,737,907 downwards.
TGCCTACTGGGCACTACACCACCTCCCGGCCACCCACTGTGAGACCATCAAGTCCTGTTTCAAGCGTTGACTCTGGGCAGTGACAACACCCCCGAGAACCCAGGGCATCTTCCTGTTCCAGGACAAATGCGATGTTTCACCCACAGGTCAGGGCCCTGTGCCCTGTGCCCCGCCTGCTGCCCAGGACTGAGAACACGAAGTTCTTCTGGGGGCCTGTTTTTTTTTTTTTTTTAATTTTTATTTTATATTGGAGTATAGTTGATTTACAATGTCGTGTTAGTTTCAGAAACATAGCAAAGTGATTCAGATAGACATATATACATATCTATTCTTTTAAAAATTCTTTTCAGGGTCATTTTTTCTATCATGCAGATAAACACTGGGGGCTGGAGGGGAGCAGGGGAAGCCCTTTCTCTGTGCAGCCCGCATGGGGTGAGCCAGGATCAAGGTTCATACTCACGCTTTCTCTAGGCATAAAAGACTATTATTTTAGCCTTTTGTCTTTTAATGGCTGAAACCAGACTTTGACCTACTTGAGTAGAATTAAAGATTATTGGGGAAAATGTTAAAAAAATAAAAACACAAAAACCTAAATTGGTAGCATCCAAGTTTTTTTTTTTTTTCCGAGCAAGAATCTGTTAACAGTTTTATTATTTCTGTGTTAAATACCATGGGACAGGATTGGAAGGATGAAAAACACAGTCAACAACTGCCTCACAAAGGATAAGAAAAATTCTGCCATGATATTAGCAAAGGTGAAGGAGAAAATTTACACTGTACGAGGCACCATTTCCCCACAGAATACCTCTTGGCATTTCCTGAATGAGTGGGATTAGCAATCTAAATATTCATATTTCAAGAGGTAACAGCAACAGATAAAATTTAAAGGGATTATTAAAATAACATTTACAAGATTCTGAACAATTCTTGAACTCTTATTAAAACCACAAAGAAAGAACAATTCTTTATGAATTTCATAAAGGACTGAATGTGCAATGACACCTGCTAGGGACAGTCTGGTGACGGCGGCGCTGTCCGGAGCCCAGCACTCTGCTCTTACGTGTTTCTTTCTAACCGTGAGACCATTACCGGCGAGGCCTATATGAAGCTGTACACATAAAGCATGGTCACCGTGGGCCACACTACCAGTGAGATGGCAGGTAAACGAACGAATCTTTTCTGGTCAAGAGGAAAAAAAGAAATAGCACTCTGCATGCTTCACTCTACAAGATGAATTTCTCTAGAAAGAATCCATTGAAAATGGCTGCAATGACAACAAGAAGTGAAGGAAGAGGACAGGTGACGTTCTCTTTGAAGGACACAGCTGAGGTGGATCCAGGTTTATCCGAATGTTCTACCTTCCTGAGCCGTAAGCCTTCATCCCTCAGGTGCCGGTTCTCTTCCGACAGCTTCATCATCTCCCTCTGCAGCCGCCTGCACTCCTCCATGAGCTTCCTCGTCTCGGGGTCATTGAGGGAAACACTGTGCGGCTTTGGCACGGCCCGTCCTGCTTCGCAGTATTCAGGAGAACGGCTTTGCTGGGTTCCATGTCGTTCAATTTATCATTTTCATTGGGCATTTCAAATACACATCTCAATTTAGAATCCATTAATTCATCGGGTTTTGCTTCTTTCCACACAGCTTCCATGTCTGAAATGTTTGGTGGAGCAAAGATGGTCTATACCATAAACTTGTGTTTACTCTTCTCATTGGGGTCATAGTCAAAAGGCTGCAGCATTACTGAAACGGTCACAGTCAATCCAGGGTCAATGATCCCACTGTTGGGCCGCACATAGTACCAACGAGGCGCTGTCCTCTTCACTTTGAAACACACCTTTCGATCTGAAGGATTTCGCAACTTAAGGTTTGTAGTGACTACATCTGTGAAGGGGCCTTTGAATTTGAGGTCTGTGGGCGGGTCGAGGACCAGGATCTGCTCGTGCTTCGCCATGGTCCCAGAGGCGGACACCATCGGAGACAGCACAGAGTGGGAGTGTGCCCGCGGCGGGTCGCTGGCTGCGGGCGGGGCGGGGGGGGGGGGGGGGAGGGGCGGGGCGGCTCGACGCGGGGCCAGCGCTCGGCTCCCGAACCTGACACCCTCAGCTCTGTCGGCGACTCGCTGAGTCGCTCGCCGGTCCGCAGCTCCGGGTCTCACAACTGACTCAATCCCACACCAGCTGCCAGCCGCGGCCACCCCAAGTTTAAAAAAAAAATGCTTCTGATTCTCCACTCAATCTTTTTTCTTCATGTCCTAAAAGGTAACAGATAGTTTATACCTTTCAAACCTCGAACTTAGTTATAATAGCTAAATAGTTATTCTCAACATAATTAAAAATGCATAAACTGCCTCCTTCCATGCCCTCATTAATTTAGATATTTTTACTTTAAAGAGTACAAATGATTCAATTATGGTATAGCTTGCTTAAGCAAGATACATTTATTCTGCAGTTAGGCTGAAAGGGTAACTGTCAAATTTTCTATTATAAACTTTCTCTTCTATTGCAATATAACGTAGGATCTGGAGAAGGGCCAAAGCAGGTTCAGAACACTAGAATTTGGGGAAATAATTTTTGATTATGTCTGAAATCTGCAGAACTGGAAAGGCAAAGTTCCGGTGAGGCAGTTTAAATTATTGTTTCTATTAATCCGACAGATTTTCATGTTTAATTTTATGTTCAAAAGCAATGAAGAAAACAAAAGTAATGAAACCCAAGAAAGGAACAGAGTGGCTACATATTACCTCCAGGTCAGTCAAAGGATGTGTTGCAAAGGACACGTAAAGAGGTCAGGCCAGTTGTGGGAGCGCTATAAAGGTGTCCGGTTAAGTGTTGCAGAAACATTGGATGAAATATCTAGAAGTCACACTTCCTTTTTTGATCATGCATTGTAATGGCTTATATCTAAGACTGAACTTATAATGCTTTGTCTAGACATACCATATAAGGTAAAAATCAGAGACTTTGTAGAACCTATAGAATAAGCTTCCCAGGTGATGTTAGGGGTAAAGAACCCACCTGTCAGTGCAGGAAACATAAGAGAGGAGGGTTCAGTCCCTGGGTTGGGAAGATCACCTGGAGAGGGTCATGGCAACCCACTGCAGTATCCTTGCCTAGAAGATCCCATGGACAGAGAAGCCTGGCAGGCTACAGTCCATAGGGTCTCAGAGTCGGACACGATTGAAGCAACTTAGCACGCAAATAATAAGTTACTTTCTGGAAAAAATTTAGATCAGACAACACTGGCCTATAAGTTAGCAAAGTCACTACGAAGAGGTCTTAATCTCAGTAATAAGAATCCACTGTGATAGATCCTATCGAGATTGTAGGAATGAGGGCTGTATTCCACAAAGGAAACTCAGCTCTTTGGAAATTTTGCTTCATGATATTTAGATCTTAAAATTGTAGGCATAAATGCAGACTTACTGAGTTTTCGCTGAGTCTCACCTTCCCTAATTTTCAAGGGAGATGATTAGATAGCTTCTGCCCCTGAATCAAAAGCAGGCAAATTTCCTATCAGGCAAGAATATAGGGATTCACTATGTTTAACATACATTGATCCGGTAGTTGATGGCTTTAGATTATGTCACTTATTAATACTCAGTCTTTTGTATTTTATTTATTTATTTAAATTTATTTGGTTCTTTCAATTGGCACACTCAATTTTGATGGCACACACTTCTGGTATTATATGTTAACAAGCAGTTTTATGTTGTGTTTATATACAGAATGTTAGGCAGTGATGGTCTAGTTAACCTGGTTTTGCTCTTATGCATTTCCTCCTTTGTCATATCGTACTGAAGAAGGAATTCATAGGGCCTGGACTCCATCTTAGGCCTGTTCATGCTGATCATGCTCAGCCACCTTTCCTATGGACTCTGAACTTTGTGTTTAGTGCCTATAAAACTGACAACAGAAGGATAAGACCCCCTCTGGAGAGGGGAACCTTAAAGATTGTATCTAGGTTACTCATCACCTAAGAGAAAACATACACTGATCACCCTCTTCCTCCAGACAGGCCATAAATTTTTCTGTATCTATCAGAGTGTAACCTCGGGCTTACTGATTATTGGCTAACTGTTTGACTGAACACATGAGCACATAGCACGTGAATGATGGGGTTATTGGGATTGTATTTTCCTTGGTTATGTAAGTCTCAAGGAATTTGGAGTGGTGGGTTCAGACACGTACACATGGGGTGTAAAAGATTTTCACAAATGTTGGTCAGGGTCCTTGGCTAAGAGGAGACTCTGCCTTGGGCCCGCCCGTGTAATAAACTGCACTTCACTATCTGCATTGTCCTTCTGAGTGAGTTTGTTTCCTGGAACACGTGGCTACATTTGGTGCATTGGCCGGGAAACTTCTCACTTTGAGGAGACAGGTCTTGTTTGAGGCCACTCCGAGGCTTTGTGGCTTGAATCCCCTAGAGGGGGGAAGGCGCCTCACTCCTCTGGAAGAATTCAGCCTTTCAACGCCCAGTTTCTTTGCTTTGGCAGGTAGTGAAAGGCAGCAAGGGAACTGAGCGCTCAGGTGAGGAGGAACCCACCCGGTAGGGTGGAAGAAGGGGCCTGATCATCCCCCTGGGAGGGACCAGAAGGGAGACACATAGGAAGCTAGTTTAGGTTGGCGACAATAGCTGCTCGGCACTCAGGTCGATGGCCATGCCAGGGATAAAGAAAGGGAACTTAGGGTTTAAGAAAGCCAGTCAGGAGGTGTATCCACACCGTCTTAGGAAACGTGCCGAGTGGTCACCACAGGGTTTTAGAAAGAGAATATCGAATTCTGTGTGCTCGTATTCTGCCCTCCCCCAGGAGGTACCCATCTACTGTGTGACCAATCATCTCCCCTGCCAGTGGAAACAGGTAGATTGGCTTCTCAGGAAGGCCCTGGGACGTGGGAATCCAGAGGTAAGAAAATGGGAGGAAGCAAATCTAAGGCCACTGTATTGGAGAATATGATTAAGATTTTTAAGAAAGGATTTGATGGAGACTACAGGAAGAAAATGACACCCGGCCGGCTCCGTACCCTTTGTGAAGTCGAATGGCCTTCCATGGGTGTTGGCTGGTCACCAGAGGGAACTGTGGACTTAAATCTCATAAAGGCAGTCTATCCTATAGTTACGGGAAAGCCTGGACACCCCGATCAGTTCCCGTACATAGACTATTGGCTGGGAATAGCCCAGTTCAGTTCAGTCTCTCAGTCGTGTCTGACTCTCTGCGACCCCATGAGTCACAGCACGCCAGGCCTCCCTGTCCATCACCAGCTCCCGGAGTTCAGTCAAACTCATGTTCACAGAGTTGGTGATGCCATCCAGCCATCTCATTCTCGGTCATCCCCTTCTCCTCCTGCCCCCAACCTTTCCTAGTATCAGAGTCTTTTCCAGTGAGTCAACTCGTCGCATGAGGTGGCCAAAGTATTGGAGTTTCAGCTTTAGCATCAGTCCTTCCAATGAACACCCAGGATTAATCTCCTTTAGAATGGACTGGTTGGATCTCCTTGCAGTACAAGGGACTCTCAAGGGTCTTCTCCAACACCACAGTTCAAAAGCATCAATTCTTCAATGATCAGCTTTCTTCAATTTCCAACTCTCACATCCATACATGACCATGGGAAAAACCTTAGCCTTGACTAGATGGACCTTTGTTGGCAAAGTAATGTTTCTGCTTTTAAATATGCTATCAAGGTTGGTCATAACTTTCCTTCCAAGGAGTAAGCGTCTTTTAATTTCATGGCTGCAGTAAGCATCCGCAGTGATTTTGGAGCCCCAAAAAATAAAGTCTGACACTGTTTCCACTGTTTTTCCATCTATTTCCCATGAAGTGATGGGACCAGATGCCATGATCTTTGTTTCCTGAATGTTGAGTTTCAAGCCAATCTTTTCACTCTCCTCTTTCACTTTCATCAAGAGGCTTTTGAGTTCCTCTTCAGTTTCTGCCATAAGGGTGGTATCATCTGCATATCTGAGGTTATTGATATTTCTCCCAGCAACCTTGATTCCAGCTTGTGCTTCTTCCAGTCCAGCATTCCTCATGATATACTCTGCATATAAGTTAAATAAGCAAGGAGACAATATACAGCCTTGACGTACTCCTTTTCCTATTTGGAACCAGTCTGTTGTTCCATGTACAGTTCTGACTGTTGCTTCCTGACCTGCATACAGGTTTCTCAAGAGACAAGTCAGGTGGTCTGGGATTCCCATCTCTTTCAGAATATTCCACAGTTTATTGTGATCCACACAGTCAAAGGCTTTGGCATAGTCAATGAAGCAGAAATAGATGGTTTTATGGAACTCTCTTGCTTTCTCCATGATCCAGCAGATGTTGGCAATTTGATCTCTGATGCCTCTGCCTTTTCTAAAACCTGCTTGAACATCTGGGAGTTCCCGGTTCACATATTGCTGAAGCCTGGCTTGGAGAATTTTGAGTATGACTTTACTAGCATGTGAGATGAGTGCAATTGTGTGGTAGTTTGAGCATTCTTTGGCATTGCCTTTCTTTGAGATTGGAATGAAGACTGAACTTTTCCAGTCCTGTGGCCACTGCTGAGTTTTCCAAATTTGCTGACATATTGAGTGCAGCCTTTTCACAGCATCATCTTTCAAGATTTGAAATAGCTCCATTGGAATTTCATCACCTCCACTAGCTTTGTTCGTAGTGATGCTTTCTAAGGTCCAATTGACTTCACATTCCAAGATGTCTGGCTCTAGGTCAGTGATCACATTATCGTGACTATCTTGGTCGTGAAGATCTTTTTTGTACAGTTCTTCTGTGTATTCCTGCCACCTCTTCTTAATATCTTCTGCTTCTGTTAGGTCCATACCATTTCTGTCCTTTATCGAGCCCATCTTTGCATGAAATGTTCCCTTGGAATCTCTAATTTTCTTGAAGAGATCTCTTGTTTTTCCCATTCTGTTGTTTTCCTCTATTTCTTTGCATTGATCACTGAGGAAGGCTTTCTTATCTCTCCTTGATAATCTTTGGAACTCTGCATTCAGATGCTTATATCTTTCCTTTTCTCCTTTGCTTTTCGCTTATCTTCTTTTCACAGCTATTTGTAAGGCCTCCTCAGACAGCCATTTTGCTTTTTTGCATTTCTTTTCCATGGGGATGGTCTTGGTCCCTGTCTCCTGTACAATGTCACGAACCTCCATCCAGAGTTCATCAGGCACTCTATCTATCAAATCTAGTCCCTTAAATCTATTTCTCACTTCCACTGTATAATCATAAGGGATTTGATTTAGGTCATATCTGAAAGGTCTAGTGGTTTTCCCTACTTTCTTCAATTTCAGTCTGAATTTGGCAATAAGGAGTTCATGATCTGAGCCACAGTCAGCTCCTGGTCTTGTTTTTGCTAACTGTATACAGCTTCTCCATCTTTGGCTGCAAAGAATATAATCAATCTGATTTTGGTGTTGACCATCTGGTGATGTCCATGTGTAGAGTCTTCTCTTGTGTTGTTGGAAGAGGGTGTTTGCTATGACCAGTGCGTTCTCTTGGCAAAACTATATTAGCCTTTGCCCTGCTTCATTCCGTGCTCCACGGCCAAATTTGCCTGTTACTCCAGGTGTTTCTTGACTTCCTACTTTTGCATTCCAGTCCCCTAGAATGAAAAGGACATCTTTTTTGGGTGTTAGTTCTAAAAGGTCTTGTAGGTCTTCATAGAACCTTTCAACTTTGGCTTCTTCAGCGTTACTGGTTGGGGCCTAGGCCTGGATTACTGTAATATTGAATGGTTTGCCTTGGAAACGAACAGAAATCATTCTGTCATTTTTAAGATTGCATCCAAGTACTGCATTTCGGACTCTTTTGTTGACCATGATGGCTACTCCATTTCTTCTAAGGGATTCCTGCCCACAGTAGTAGGTATAATGGTCATCCGAGTTAAATTCACCCATTCCAGTCCATTTTAATTCACTGATTCCTAGAATGTCTATGTTCACTCTTCCATCTCCTGTTTGACCACTTCCAATTTGCCTTGATTCATGGACCTAACATTCCAGGTTCTTATGCAATATTGCTCTTTATAGCACCGGACCTTGCTTCTATCAGCGGTCACATCCACAACGGGGTATTGGTTTTGCTTTGGCTCCATCCCTTCATTCCTTTTAGAGTTATTTCTCCACTGATCTCCAGTAGCATACTGGGCACCTACCGATCTGGGGAATTCCTCCTTCAGTAGCCTATCATTTTGCCCTTTGATACTGTTCATGGGGTTCTCAAGGCAAGTATACTGAAGTGGTTTGCCATTCCCTTCTCCAGTGGACCACATTCGGCTGTGGTCCATGTGATCAGATTGTCTAGTTTCCTGTGATTATGATTTCAGTGTGTCTGCCCTCTGATGCCCCCTCGCAATACCTACCGTCTTAGTTGGGTTTCTCCTACCTTGGGCGTGGGATAACTCTTCACATCTGCTCCAAGAAAGCGCAACCTCTGTACCTTACCTTGGATGAGGGGTATCTCCTCAAGGCCGTCCCTCCTGACCTGGAACGTGGAGTAGCTCCTCTTGGCTCTCCTGCGCCAATGCAAGAGCCCCCCAAATGGGCCCGTTTTTATGCCCATGGTGTAGGAAGAAAAATCTTGATGGCCCAAAGGTAACCAAGGATAAGAAGGAAATTTTACAGGACCCTGAAGGAGATGAACTTCCCCCACCACCGTATTGGATGATGGTCGTACCAGCTAGTATCACTGCGGCCACCAGAGGCCCATCCGGAGGAACCAGTCCGAGACTGGTAAGCCTCCCGGACTCCTCAACGGTCCCAACAGCTCCACAGGCTGTAGAGCCGCCCGCTCCCGGCCGGATTCAGCCTCACCTGGAAGGACAATGAGCCCACCACACTCTACCACCTCGGATGCTGCCACTACATTCCCTAAACTCTTACCATCCACTCCCGGTAAGTATTCCAGGACAAGGGGGAGGAACCACTGGAATTAGAAAGGCTCCGCTCTGCCAAAGAGCCAGAGAAAAGAATACCCTTGCAGTTGCCTCTCAAACAAGTTCAGCAACCCCCAATGATTGGGGAGGAAGGTAATTATCACCAAGCTCCTGTAGCCTATTACTATCAGCCCTTTTCGTCAACTGATATACTGAAGTGGCAAAAAACACCCCTGCTTACTCGGTGGAACCTCAGGGCATGTCTAGAGTAATAGAGACTATTTTCTGCACCCATTGACCAACCTGGGATGATATAATGCAATTACTAGCATCCCTCTTCAGTACAGAAGAGAGATATAGGATCAACACTGAGGCGAGGAAATGGTTACAGGAGATGGTTCCTGAGGGCACTGCTAACCCAGAGAAGTAGATAGAGCAAGCCCTCTCCACTGACAGACCTAATTGGGACTAAAATACAGAGGAAGGAAAATTCCAATTAGACAGATACCGGACAGCGATTATACAAGGACTTAAAAGGGGAGCCCGGAGGCCGATGGACATGTCTAAACTGGCCAGAATAGTTCAGAAGGGGAACGAGCCACCTTCTGAATTTTACGAGAGACTTTGTGAAGCCTACAGACTTTATACACCCATAGATCCAGAGGCTACGGGCTCCCAGATTGTTATCAATTCGACATTTATCTCGCCAGCATGTCCTGACATAAAGCGAAAGCTTCAAAAGACTGAGGGAGTTCTATCCATGTCTAGTTCTCAGCTGATTGAAATAGCAGATAAGGTGTTCCAAAATAGGGACACGGAAATAGAAAAGAAATACGAAAAAAGGTATAAAGACGAGCAGAAGAGAACAGATGAGAGGTTTGCAATGTTGGCTGCTGCTCTTGGAAAGTCTTCTGAAGACTTTTCCACACTGCCAAAGGAAAGAAACTCCCCTTAGATTCGAGGTCAGGACAGTCCTCCAACCGGTCCCAAAGGAGGCCTCGGGCTCCATTACAGCCAAATCAATGCACCCGATGCCGTGGGTTCGGTCGTTGAAAGAATGAGTGCCCAGAAAGAAGAAGGGAGAACAAACCCCTCCCAGTTGCAGAACTCACTAACATAGAGACTGAATAGGGATGCCAGGGCTCAATGACATCAGGTCCCCAAGAGCCCATAGTAACTTTAAAAATTGGGGACCAAGACATTGACTTTATGGTGGACACCGGAGCAGAATTGTCTGTAGTAACTAAGCCTGTGGCACCACTGTCTAAAAGGACCGCCGCCGTAACTGGGGTTTCGGGAGAAGAAATGGTTAAGTCGTTTTGCCAGCCCAGGAAATGTCAGATGGGGGGTCACCAAGTGACTCATGAGTTCCTCCATATCCCTGAGTGCCCAGTACCCCTGCTGGGGAGAGATTTACTCTCCAAGCTGGGAGCACAAGTGACTTTCTCTCCTGAAGAGAGGCCCACTTTTCAGGTGGGCACAACAACCTACTTACTCTCCCTCTCTGTGCCCTCTTAAGACAAGTGGAGGTTACATGAGCCCCCTGGAGATAAATGAGACAAAGCAACAGAGTTGGAGAGAAGGCTAATCAACTGTTCCCTGAGGTCTGGGGGGAAGATAACCCCCCTGGGCTAGCCAGACACCAAGCCCCTGTAATAAGAGAACTCAAACCAGGCGCCACCCCGGTGAGAAAGTGTCAATACCCAATACCCACAGAAGCCCGAACCGGTATTCTGCCTCACATCAATAAGCTAAAGCAGGCAGGCATCCTGGTGGAATGTCAATCAGCCTGGAACACACCAATCTTTCTGGTAAAGAAGGAAGGAGGACAAGACTATAGGCCCATACAGGATCCTGATTGGTCAATCAGGCCACTGTAACTCTGCACCCGACTGTCCCAAACCCCTATACCTTACTTAGCCTCCTCCCACCTAAAACAAGGATCTATACTTGCTTGGACCTCAAAGATGCCTTTTTCTGTATACGCCTAACACCTGCATCACAGCCAATCTTTGCCTCTGAATGCTAATGCTAAGTCACTTCAGTCGTGTCCGACTCTGTGTCACCCCACAGACGGCAGCCCACCATGCTTCCCTGTCCCTGGGATCCTCCAAGCAAGAACACTGGAATGGGTTGTCATTTCCTTCTCCAATGCATGAAAGTGAAAAGTGAAAGTGAAGTCGCTCAGTTGGGTCTAACTGACTGAGCGACCCCATGGACTGCAGCCTACCAGGCTCCTCCATCCACGGATTTTCCAGGCAAGAGTACGGGAGTGGGGTGCCATTGCCTTCTCCTGAATGGGGGGACCCAATCTGAGCCAATAAGCAGCAGCTCACTTGGACTTGCCTCCTGCAAGTGTTCAAGAATGCCCCAACCATCTTCGGAGAAGCCTTGGCCTCGGACCTGGAAGCTTTCCAGCCTGAAATGTATGGATGTTGGCTCCTGCAATATGTGGACGATCTATTGCTGGCTGCTGAGACCTGGGGAGAATGCTGGGAAGGGACCCAAGCACTCCTCCAATTGCTGGCAGAGGTGGGATACCGAGTGTCAAGGAAAAAAGCACAAATCCGCAAGGAGGAGGTAAGGTATTTGGGGTTTGTTTTAAGGGAAGGCACAAGGTTGCTAGACCAATCTAGAAAGGAAGTAATTCTGAGGCTCCCCATGCCCAAGACTCGGTGGCAATTCAGGGAGTTCCTAGGGGCCACAGGATTCTGCAGGATTTGGATTCCAAGGTATTCTCAAATAGCCTAGCCCCTATTTGAGCTCCTGACAGGGCCTGAAGAGAATCCAGTAAACTGGACTGAGAAATAGCAAAAAGCCTTTGAGGATCTAAGACTAGCAATCACCTCCACCCCCGCCTTGGGATTGCCAGACCTCACCAAACCATTCACCTTATTTGTGACCTAGAAAGATAAAACAGCCATGGGGGTTTTGACTCAAACCTTGGGAACATGGGACAGGCCAATAGCTTATCTTTCAAAGCGACTTGATAACATTGCCACTGGGTGGCCTAGCTGTCTGCAGGCAGTGGCTGCAGTTGCCTTACTGGTATATGAAGCCACAAAGCTGACTTTTGGCCAGGATCTGATCGTAAAGGTCCCACATGAAGTCAACACCCTCCTTCGAGGAGACCCCCACAAATGGCTGTCAAATTCCTGGATTATTCAATACCAGGGACTGCTATGTGAAAACCCCAACCTCTGTATTGAGCCTTGCCAGGGTTTAAACCTGGCAACGCTTCTCCCAACGGGAGAAGGTAGACCTACCCACGATTGCAAAGAAGTCTTAGAGGAGGTCTATGCTAGCCGTCCAGACCTCCGAGACAAGCCAATTTCAAATCCTGACTGGACTCTGTATACTGATGCCACCAGCTAGGACAGCTACTGTCAGGCTATGCTGTAGTCACAGAGAGGACTGTTATCGAGGCCGGCTCCTTACCACAGCACTGGTCAGCCTTACGAGCTGCGTTATGGGCCTTAGTCCAGGCGCTGCAATTGTCAAAGGGTAAGAAAGTGAACATCTACACCGACTCCCGGTATGCTTTTGCTACACTCCATGTACATGGGGCCTTATACTGGGAGAGAGGCCTTCTAACGGCCAATGGAAAGGACATTAAAAATAAGGGGGAGGTCCTGACTCTGCTAGACCCTGTCTGGAGTCCCACAGAGGTAGCAGTCATGCATTGCCATGGGCACCAGAAATAAGACACCCCACAGGCTCAGGAAATAGGCTGGCTGACGAGACCGCCAGATGGGCAGCCGAGGACAGAAAAGAATCCAGGGAAATCCCCATGAGAATATTTGTCCTAGCTGAGCTACCTGAGCTGGTCGTAGACTCCCCGACATACACTGAGGCTCAAAACCAACTAGCTTAAGTGGAGGGAGCCACCAAAACAAAAAAAGGATGGTGGGAGCTAGCAGGCAGTAAGCTACTTGTGCCCAAAGAGATGGCCCCCTCTCTGGTGAGCCAAGCTCATCGTATGACTCACCTCAGTTCAGTTCAGTTCAGTTCAGTCGCTCAGTCGTGTCTGACTCTTTGCGACCCCATGAATCACAGCACGCCAGGCCTCCCTGTCCATCACCAACTCCCGGAGTTCACTCAAACTCATGTCCATCGAGTCGGTGATGCCATCCAGCCATCTCATTCTCTGTCGTCCCCGTCTCATCCCACCCCCAATCCCTCCCAGCATCAGAGTCTTTTCCAGTGAGTTAACTCGTCGCACGAGGTGGCCAAAGTACTGGAGTTTCAGCTTTAACATCATTCCTTCCAATGAACACCCAGGATTGATCTCCTCTAGAATGGACTGGTTGGATCTCCTTGCAGTCCAAGGGACTCCCAAGAGTCTTCTCCAGCACCACAGTTCAAAAGCATCAGTTCTTCGGCACTCAGCTTTCTTCACAGTCCAACTCTCACATCCATGCATGACCACGGGAAAAATCATAGCCTTGACTAGACGGACCTTGGTTGGCAAAGTAATGTCTCTGATTTTCAATATGCTATCCAGGTTGGTCGTAACTTTCCTTCCAAGGAGTAAGCGTCTTTTAATTTCCTGGCTGCAATCACCATCTGTAATGATTTTGGAGCCCAAAAAAATAAAGTCTGATGCTGTTTCCACTGTTTCCCCATCTATTTCCCATGAAGTGATGGGACCAGATGTTCACCTAGGACATGAAAAATTGGAGGAATTGATCCGAAGGTATTTTCTGGTTCCTCGCCTCTCTTCTTTATGTAGAACGGAATCCCAAAATTGCAACGCCTGCTCTCAGATTAACACCACTCCAGGATGCAGACCAAAACCCCCAGGTATCCAACTAAAATGTACCCTTCCCTTCGAACATCTGGAAGTGGACTTCACTGAAATGAAACCTCACTGACACTACTGTTACCTGCTGGTCTTGGTATGTACAGTCTCAGGATGGGTGGAGGCCTTCCCCACCCAAACTGAAAGAGCCTCAGAAGTGGCTCAGAGCCTGCTTAGGGAAATAGTTCCTCGATTTGGATTCCCCACCAGCATAGGATCAGATAATGACCCAGACTTCATACCAGATCTGATACAAGTAAGTAAAGCCATGAATATAAAATGGAAGTTACATACTGCCTACCGGCCTCAGAGCTCCGGAATGGTAGAACGAACTAACCGGACACTAAAGGAGATGCTTTCTAAATGGATTATAGAGACTGATTGTTCCTGGGTGGATTTACTTCCCATGGCCTTGCTCAAACTCAGGATGACCCCACTGTCCCACGGCTACTCTCCCTACGAAATTGTATAAGGGAGGTCTCCTCCCATAATAAGACAGGTAACAATTGATATACTTCAGGTAAGAGGAGACGGGATATCACAGCAGATGGAATAACTAGGTAAGGTAATTAACCAAGTAACTAGGTTTGTGCAAGAAAGAATACCGTTCCCCTTCAGGGAGCAAATGCATGGGTTTATACCAGGGGACCAGGTATGGGTGAAAGACTAGAAACATGACACACTAGCCCCCCGATGGAAAGGTCCATATACTGTTGTTTTAACCACCCCTACTGCAGTTAAAGTTGCAGGCATTGCCCCTTGGATCCATCACACCAAAGTGAAGAAGGCATACCACGCTGACCTGGAAGACGCCGAGTGGACCGCACAGAAGGACCCCACCCATCCATGGGAAACCAAGATCTTTCTGAAGAAGAAGAAGAAAACGAGGTCCCGGAAGAGCCCTCTACAGGATGGAGCTGGGTAAACGACTCCTGCTACTTGGCCTCACCAATGCAATTCTGAGACTGACCACTGTTCCTGCACAGGACAACATCTTCCTCTCATGGGCACATTCTTACGCGGACTTCCACAACTCCTCCAACTGTTGGGTATGTGGGGCTATGCTCCTGTCAGTAATGGATGGACTCCCATGGTGGGTGTCGCCACTTCGTTATGGGGCGGAGGTAACAAGGGCTTATACCTCATATGTGAAAAATAAAAAGGAGAGGGGCTCCCTTACAAAAAAGTGACAGGCCTCCCGGTACCTTGAGCAATACTACCAGGTCTGGGATGAATATTTCTGAATGACTCCTGAGAAAGGACAGTTGATTACTCCCGCTGGGAACAAAAAGAACACAAGGTTGGGTTTGGAGACCGCCCCCTAGACCCAAAAGAATTAAAATATATGGGTTATTTGTTCCCTGGACAATGTAAACAAATCTTTGAAGTTACCTATCATCCCAATAGGTCTGTTCAGTGGTCCGGTTCTGACTGGAAATATAATCCCGGAATCCATTGAGTAGCCCCCAGTGGGACCCAGTGTCTCTGTGAGCTTAACTTATGGCCATTGTTACCAGTTGGCTGGGTAGGGCGTTGCACACTAGGATTTGCTTTCGCCCATGGCAGTATTAAGCCTAGAAAGCAAGAGAGTTCCAGAAAAACATCTATTTCTGCTTCATTGACTATGCCAAAGCCTTTGACTGTGTGGATCACAATAAACTGTGGAACATTCTGAAAGAGATGGGAATCCCAGACCACCTGACCTGCCTCTTGAGAAACCTGTATGCAGGTCAGGAAGCAACAGTTAGAACTGGACATGGAACAACAGACTGGTTCCAAATAGGAAAAGGTGTACGTCAAGGTTGTATATTGTCACCTTGCTTATTTAACTTATATGCAGAGTACATCATGAGGAATGCTGGGCTGGAAGAAGCACAAGCTGGAATCAAGATTGCTGGGAGAAATATCAATAACCTCAGATATGCAGATGACACTACCCTTATGGCAGAAAGTGAAGAGGAACTCAAAAGCCTCTTGATGAAAGTGAAAGAGGAGAGTGAAAAGGTTGGCTTGAAGCTCAACATTCAGAAAACAAAGATCATGGCATCTGGTCCCATCACTTCATGGGAAATAGATGGAAAAACAGTGGAAACAGTGTCAGACTTTATTTTTTTGGGCTCCAAAATCACTGCAGATGCTGATTGCAGCCATGAAATTAAAAGACGCTTGCTCCTTGGAAGGAAAGTTATGACCAACCTTGATAGTATATTAAAAAGCAGAGACATTCCTTTGCCAACCAAGGTCCGTCTAGTCAAGGCAATAGTTTTTCCCGTGGTCATGTATGGATGTGAGAGTTGGACTGTGAAGAAGGCTGATCGCTGAAGAATCGATGCTTTTGAACTGTGGTATTGGAGAAGACTCTTGAGAGTTCCTTATACTGCAAGGAGATCCAACCAGTCCATTCTAAGGGAGATCAATCCTGGATGTTCATTGGAGGGACTGATGCTAAAGCTGAAACTGCAATACTTTGGCCACCTCATGCGACGAGTTGACTCACTGGAAAAGACTCTGATGCTGGGAAAGGTTGGGGGCGGGAGGAGAAGGGGACGACCGAGAATGAGATGGCTGGATGGCATCACCGACTCTGTGGACATGAGTTTGAGTGTACTCCGGGAGTTGGTGATGGACAGGGAGGCCTGGCATACTGTGATTCATGGGATCGCGGAGAGTCGGACACGACTGAGCGACTGAACTGACTGACTGACACCAACCTCCAGTAAACCTGCCCTATCTGCATGCAAGATGGACACGATCAGTGTTCCAGTGGTATGACTCTCTTGCTGCCCTGTTTGTAACCTCTATAGGGACAATGGATATCATGGTTAAGGTAGAGGCCTCAACTAATTTCACTAAACAGGCCCTCTTAGACAGTACAAAAGCCATTCAAGCTTTGAATGAAGAACAAATTCAGGTGAGGAAAGCAGTAATTCAAAATAGGATGGCATTAGACATATTCACAGCAGCCCAGGGGGAAGCTTGCGCCATAATTAAAGTGGAATGTTGTGTGTACATCCCTGATTTGTCTGGAAATGTATGTACTGCCTTAGAAGATATGCAAAATCAAGTGAAAGCCATGTCTGATAAAAATATTTCCTTCTGGACTTCGGTCCTGTCCTGGGTAAAGGGAGACTGGTGGAAAACTATTGCTACTGTTGTCATAATCGTTCTAATCATACTGCTTTGTGGGCCCTGCTTCTTACAATGTCGTGTAAATTTTGTAACCCAGAGGTTGATAGTGTTCTCTCGTGCAGGCGGCCAGAGGACTAAGGTACAATATATCTCAATAAATGATGCTCGTTACAGAAACTAAGAGCATCAAGAGGGGGGAATAAAGAAGGAATTCATAGGGCCTGGACTCCATCTTAGGCCTGTTCATGCTGATCATGCTTGGCCACCTTTCCTATGGACTCTGAACTTTGTGTTTAGTGCTTATAAAACTGACAACAGAAGGATAAGACCCCCCTCTGGAGAGGGGAACCTTAAAGATCGTATCTAGGTTACCCATCGCCCAAGAGAAAACATACACTGATCACCCCTTCCTCCAGACAGGCCATAAATTTTTCTGTATCTATCAGAGTGTAACCTTGGGCTTATTGATTATTGGCTAACTGACTGTTTGAGCACATAAGCACATATCACAAGAGCACATAGCACACGAGCACATAGCACGTGAATGATGGGGTTACTGGGGTTGTATTTTCCTTGGTTATGTAAGTCTCAAGGAATTTGGAGTGGTGGGTTCAGACACGTACACATGAGGTATAAAAGATTTTCAAATGTTGGTCGGGGTCCTTGGCTAAGAGGAGACTCTGCCTCGGGCCCGCCTGTGTAATAAACTGCACTTCACTATCTGCATTGTCCTTCTGAGTGAGTTTGTTTCCTGGAACACGTGGCTACAACAGTACTGCTAGTTGTTTTTATCCAGAAGTGTTCTGATTATGTGTAGTTCTGTGATCCAAATATGCAGACATGAAGATACTTTCTTTCCATTACTTTTATTTTTATTTTTTTTTATTGGAGGCTACTTATTTTACAATTTTATATTGGTTGGTTTTGCCATACATTGACATGAATCCATACATGAGTTCCCCCCTCCTGATCCCCCCTCCCACCTCCCTCCTCCCTTTATCCTCCCTCTGGGTCATCCCCGCACACCAGCCCCAAGCATCCTGTAACATGCATCGTCCCTGAACTGGTGATTCGTTTCACATATGACAACATACATGTTTCAATGCCATTTTCTCAAATCATCCCACCCTCATCCTCTCCCACAGAGTCCCAAAGACTGTTCTATACATCTGTGTCTCTTCTGCTGTCTCGTATACAGGGTTCTCATTTGCATCTTTCTAAATTCCATATATGTGCGTTAGTATACTGTATTGGTGTTTTTCTTTCTGGCTTACTTCACTCTGTATAATAGGCTCCAGTTTCATCCACCTCATTAGAACTGATTCAAATGCATTCTTTTTAACGGCTGAGTAATACTCCATTGTGTATTACATTTTTAAGAGTTATAGGTAGAAATTGGTAGTAAGTTAGCTTTTAGAGACTGTTCTTGCAATTTTTTGCTTTGGGAGGGAGGGCCCATTACTTCTTTTTCACACATTATTTTCTTTCTATTTTAATTTATAAACACAATATAATATTTTCAGGCTTTGCTTCCTCAGTGATTATTATATGAATAAAATACAAAATTTAATGGCATTTCTAGAGGAAAAATATGAGACTGAAATTGTGTTTTAACATCGAGTAGAAATGATGATTTGAAGTAGTAAGACTCTAATATTCTTATCATTTAAAATATCACCAGCAACTTTCAGGAGCAAGCCATATGTTTGTTCAATCCATGAGTTCTTCACTAAGCCAACAGAATTACTGGAAGATTCCTGTGCATTCACACCTACCTAAGAGGAAGGATCTTATTAATATTTGCTGCTGCTGCTGCTGTTAAGTCACTTCAGTCATGTCCAACTCTGTGCGACCCCATAGATGGCAGCCCACAAGTCTCCCCCATCACTGGGATTCTCCAGGCAAGAACACTGGAGTGGGTTGCCATTTCCTTCTCCGATGCATGAAAGTGAAAAGTGAAAGTGGAGTCGCTCAGTCATGGCCAACTCTCAGCGACCCCATGGACTGCAGCCCACCAGGCTCCTCCATCCATGGGATTTTCCAGGCAAGAGTACTGGAATGGGGTGTCATTGTCTTCTCCTATTAATATTTAGGCAACAGTAAAATCACTCCAAAAATCAATTTTATTTATGCATGTAATTTTGGTCTTATAAATGAGGGAGGAACTCTGTGGTTGTTAAATATATGTAATGTCTTTCATGCTTAAAACGCAGGAAAAAGCTTAGGCAATATTGGAAGGAGCCTGGTAACTACAGTCTGAGGAGTTGCAAAGAGTAAAAAAAAGCAGAGCAAATGAGCAAGTACACCCCCGGTGTAAGATACACATCTGGAATGAACTGAAAAGCTTTCAAAGTGTATCATATTCATAATGGCTAGAATCAGATTTGCAGTATATACTTAGGTGGTAGTATTTCTGTTAGAATAAGAATCTAGGAAAAATACAGCGGTTAATGTAATATGGCATCACCGACTCTGTGGACATGAGTTTGAGTGAACTCCGGGAGTTGGTGATGGACAGGGAGGCCTGGCGTGCTATGATTCATGGGGTTGTGGAGAGTCGGACACGACTGAGCCACTGAACTGAACTGAACTGAATGTAATAACATCTAAAAAATAACCTGGTTTATAAAAGTGCCCTGTATACGAGAAAGCAAAAGAGACACAGGTGTATAGAACGCTCTTTGGGACTCTGTGGGAGAGGGTGAGGGTGGGATGATTTGGGAGAATGGCATTGAAACCTGTATATTATCATATGTGAAATGAATCACCAGTCCAGGTTCAACGCATGATACAGGATGCTGGGGGCTGGTGCACGGGGATGACCCAGAGGGAGGATAAAGGGAGGAGGGAGGTGGGAGGGGGGTTCAGGAAGGGGAACGTACGTACACCCGGGGCAGATTCTTGTCAATGTATGGCAAAACCAACCAATATAATATTGTAATATAATTAACCTCCAATAAAAAAGAAAAAAAAGAATAAACCTGTTATAAAGATAAAAAAAAAATAAAAGTGCAATAAACCTGTGTTTTCCATAATCAAATTTAAACCATGTCTGCTTTCTACAATAAGCCTTACATTTGGACAACAAAAGTTCAGTTTTAAGAACCACAAAATTGTTTCTGATCAACTCTGCAAAAACTGCTTCCACAGTTATATCTATACAGAGAGTTTTCATAAATTGGAAATTTCAGTTAACTAAATCCCTCCTTCTCCATCCTTCAAGATGTTGCAATTTTATCTTTAATTTAGCTTCTAAAGAAAGGACTAGATGAGTATTCATCAATACTTTATTGAAGAGAATTGATCATGATACATCACACTATAGTAACATTATTATGACAATATTACATTTTCATTATAGGAATCTCAATTCTTAGAACAATGTAAACTTCAACATACCAAATGTCTTACCTACTTTTAAAACAAAATATTGCCCTTTTATACCCCAAAATAGTTAAAATACAGGAAGAGAAGAAGCAGCAGCCCTTATTCTTCTCTAACAGATGTGGGCAGATATTTAGTCAGGTTGCAAGTCTGACTCTGGGAATTATCCTATGAAAAACCTGCTTCAAATCTGAAGGCATCTGAGAATATTAAAAATATAGAACTATATTTTTTCACCCTGCTGAGTTCCTGGATTCAGTGACAGTTTTCCATGTGCTGTGTTCCTCCATCTGTAAGAATAATTCTTCGGTCACCTAAGTTTGTGTTGTCTTGTATATGTATGGGTAACTTTGTTATATGAAAGCATATATTTGTGCTAGTAATAATATATAACTTTTCTCATCATTGACCTAGAGCCAGACATCTTGGAATGTGAAGTCAAGTGGGCCTTAGAAAGCATCACCACTAACAAAGCTAGTGGAGGTGATGGAATTCCAGTTGGGCTATTTCAAGTCTTGAAAGATGATGCTGTGAAAGTGCTGCACTCAATATGCTAGCAGATTTGGAAAACTCAGCAGTGGCCACAGGACTGGAAGAGGTCAGTTTTCATTCCAATCCCAAAGAAAGGCAATGCCAAAGAATGCTCAAACTACCGCACAATTGCACTCATCTCACACGCTAGTAAAGTCATGCTCAAAATTCTCCAAGCCAGGCTTCAGCAGTATGTAAACCGTGAACTCCCAGATGTTCAAGCAGGGTTTAGAAAAGGCAGAGGCACCAGAGATCAAATTGCCAACATCCGCTGGATCATGGAGAAAGCAAGAGAGTTTCAAAAAACATCTATTTCTGCTTCATTGACTATGCCAAAGCCTTTGACTGTGTGGATCACAATAAACTGTGGAACATTCTGAAAGAGATGGGAATCCCAGACCACCTGACCTGCCTCTTGAGAAACCTGTATGCAGGTCAGGAAGCAACAGTTAGAACTGGACATGGAGCAACAGACTGGTTCCAAATAGGAAAAGGTGTACGTCAAGGCTGTATATTGTCACCTTGCTTATTTAACTTTTATGCAGAGTACATCTTGAGGAACGCTGGGCTGGAAGAAGCACCAGCTGGAATCAAGATTGCTGGGAGAAATATCAATAACCTCAGATATGCAGATGACACTACCCTTATGGCAGAAAGTGAAGAGGAACTCAAAAGCCTCTTGATGAAAGTGAAAGAGGAGAGTGAAAAGGTTGGCTTGAAGCTCAACATTCAGGAAACAAAGATCATGGCATCTGGTCCCATCACTTCATGGGAAATAGATGGAAAAACATTGGAAATAGTGTCAGACTTTATTTTTTTTGGGCTCCAAAATTACTGCAGATGCTGGTTGCAGCCATGAAATTAAAAGACGCTTGCTCCTTGGAAGGAAAGCTATGACCAACCTTGATAGTATATTAAAAAGCAGAGACATTACTTTTCAACCAAGGTCCGTCTAGTCAAGGCTATGGTTTTTCTCGTGGTCATGTATGGATGTGAGAGTTGGACTGTGAAGAAAGCTGATCGCCGAAGAATCGATGCTTTTGAACTGTGGTGTTGGAGAAGACTCTTGAGAGTCCCTTATACTGCAAGGAGTTCCAACCAGTCCATTCTAAGGGAGATCAATCCTGGATGTTCATTGGAAGGACTGATGCTAAAGCTGAAACTCCAATCCTTTGGCCACCTCATGCGACGAGTTGACTCACTGGAAAAGACTCTGATGCTGGGAAAGGTTGGGGGCGGGAGGAGAAGGGGACGACGGAGAATGAGATGGCTGGATGTCATCACTGATTCTGTGGACATGAGTTTGAGTGTACTCCGGGAGTTGGTGATGGACAGGGAGGCCTGGCATGCTGTGATTTATGGGGTCGCAGAGAGTCGGACACGACTGAGCGACTGAACTGAACTGAACTGAACTTTCTCAACTTAGTTTTTATCCAGCACAGGTTTTCTCTCAGTTAAATTTAGAGATAATCAGTTTAAATAATAAATCCTTACTTTAATGGCAGTTATGTATTTTAATAAAAAATACCCTGTTAGAATCAAATAAAGATCAAATTAATACTACTTTAGAATAACATGTTAAGTGAAGTCTTATTCAATAGTGTGCTTATTATACAGAATGGTTTCAGAGTAAGTTCCAAGGAAGGAAAGCAGAGCAGTCCGTATTGATGGTGTAAGACAGTCCTCATGTTTTTCAGGTGGTGGGGCAGAGTGCACAGTAAGCACTCTGTTCATATAAAATTAGCAATAAAATTGAGGTTTCTTTTATCTTTCTGCTCTTCACTTCTTTAGTTTAGAATTCACCTACAGGATACAAGATGACTTTCATTCATTTTACATTTACATTCCAGTTGACAGCAATGAAGGGAAGGTTCCCTAAAGCTTGAAAGATATGTTTGGAAGTTCTACACATGAGTCTGCTCATGTGTAGATAGAATCTGCTCGCATTCCACTCGGCACGGCACTGGACTGTGTCTTGTCAACAGAGATGCTGAAAAATAGGAGCTTTGTTCAAGGTATGAATATGGAAGCAAAAATGATGCAGTGAGTATTATGTATAAAACATATTGAGTTATGTATGTTACTGTGAGAGAAAGGAGAAAGTGAACATGTAGAACAGTTTGTGGTCTTTGTCACCAGCTGTATTCCTATCACTCTCATAGTTGCATTTGTACTTTCCCCACAAGTCTAACAGTCTTGCCAATTCCCTCTTCCAAGGAAGCCAACCTAAATCCTTGTACCTCCTGGTTAACCAGTGTTCAGCGTTTTAGTGTTCTGTGGTCCTGCCAATCTGATCCAGGTGAACTCCTCATGGTAGAATTAATGATAAATGGAAAAAAAAAGAAAACAAACAAAAAACCTCTTTTTCTGTTCCTACTAAATGATATGCAATAGAAAGAGCATTTCTAATTTAAAACTTTCCTTATGAAAATGAAGGCATGGAAGGTCCCAAATTACCTGGGTTTTGGTCACTTTGTATTATGTATTCAAGGCAGAGAGTGTTTCTTGGAGCAGAGGGGTAGTCTCTTATAACTCTGCTTACAGATTGACTACATTCAGTTTAAATCCCTCTCTTGTGTAGGAATCTGAATTTAACAAATACCAAAATTTTGAAAATTTCAGTCATTTCTTCTAATGTCGCAACTTTTCTTTGAACAAGGTTTTTAGTCTGTTACATACCTGGCAATAATTTATACAAATATTTTGCCAGAGCAGGGAAAAGATCACTAGGTTTACAGACTAAAAAACCTATTTCTCACTTTCCCCACAAATGCTTACACAAAGTCAAAGCCACAAATTTTAGATTCTTCTTCCTATCTTATTTTCTTCCCTTATTTTTTAAAGAATTATATCAGACTTGACCGACTGGTTCCAAATCAGGAAAGGAGTACGTCAAGGCTGTATATTGTCACCCTGCTTATTTAACTTATATACAGAGTACATCATGAGGAACGCTGGGCTGGAAGAAGCACAAGCTGGAATCAACATTGCCGGGAGAAATATCAATAACCTCAGATATGCAGATGACACCACCCTTATGGCAGAAAGCACAGAAGAACTAAACAGCCTCTTAATGAAAGTGAAAGAGGACAGTCAAAAAAGTTGGCTTAAAACTCAACATTTGGAAAACTAAGATCATGGCATCTGGTCCCATCACTTCATGACAAATAGATGGGAAAACAGTGGAAACAGTGTCAGACTTTATTTTGGGGGGGCTCCAAAATCACTGCAGATGGTGACTGAAGCCATGAAATTAAAAGAAGCTTGCTTCATTGGAAGAAATGCTATGACCAAGCTAGACAACATCTGAAAAATCAGAGACATTTCTTTGCCAACAAAGCTCCATCTAGTCACAGCTATGGTTTTTCCAGTAGTCATGAATGGATGTGAGATTTGGTCCATAAAGAAAGTTGAGCACAGAAGAACTGATGCTTTTGAACTGTGGTGTTAGAGAAGACTCTTGAGTGTCCCTTGGACTGCAAGGAGATCCAACCAGTCCATCCTAAAGGAAATCAGTCCTGAATATTCATGGAAGGACTGATAATGAGCTGAAACTCCAATATTTTGGCCACCCGATGTGAAGAACTGACTCATTTTAAAGACCCTGCTGCTGAGAAAGATTGAAGTCAGGAGAAGGGGACAGCGGAGGATGAGATGGTTGGATGGCATCACCGACTCAATGGACATTACTTGAGTAATCTCCAAGAGTTGGTGATGGACAGGGTGGCCTTACATACTGCAATCCATGGGGCCACAAACAGTCGGACATGACGGAGTGACTGTACTGACTGACTGACCCACTTTTAGCATCAAATACTTTATAGCACCTACTTTATAAGCAGTAATTTAAAATCACATAAAATATAAGCTATCTATATACTAATGAAAATATATAAGGATGCTCCAACTGAAGCATGAAAGAGAAATTTAATAAATTATTATTAATGAAATATGAATTTTAATATGTTAATGGTCAATCACACTATTCCTATAAGTGGAGTAACCTAAATAAAGCAACTACGGGTGTATACACACTTGCGTGTTTTTAAAGCAGGAATAAAACAAACCATGAATAGTTTTCTCATTAATGATGTCATTCTCCACCAAGGTAAACTATTAAACACCTAACAACCTATTATAACAACCTTTCCTAGAGTTACCTCCTCATGATATTTAAGTGAATATTAAACATGCAAAAATATACTGTTTACACATTTAATGGAATTAAGACCTAGGCTCAAATAATTATAAGCAAGTTTTTCAACTACATAAATTGTCAACCAGACATGGATATATGACATTTTTTCCTTGTGGTTGATATTTTTGTAATTTGTCCAGAGACTTTCACCTTATCTTCCCCCTTTCCTCTTTCTCTCCTCCCATCCCACACTAAATGCTATTATTTCCCTGTCCTAGGGAAGAGTAGCATCTAAATGAGGAATGGGGTCCTTTCAAAACCATATGGCTGTAGTATAAGAAATAATCCCTGACTCTCCTTTCCAGCTGTGTTTCCCTCTACATTCTCATGGTACGCTGTACTTATGAAAGCTTTCTTTGTATAGGCGATGGTCACTTACCTGCTTATCAGTATTTCTACAGACTGAGCTCCAAGGAGCAGGAACAATGTCTTTTTCAATTTTTTGGTCCTAGGAGAAGGCAATGGCATACCACTCCAGTACTCTTGACTGGAAATCCCATGGATGGAGGAGCCTGGTTGGCTGCAGTCCATGGGGTCGCTAAGATTTGGACAAGACTGAGCAACTTCACTTTAACTGTTCATTTTCATGCATTGGAGAAGGAAATGGCAACACCCTCCAGTATTCTTGCCTGGAGAATCCCAGGGATGGGGGAGCTTGGGGGGCTGCCGTCTATGGGGTCGCACAGAGTCGGACATGACTGAAGCGACTTAGCAGCAGCAGCAGTAGTGTCTAGGAGAACGCCTGCTTCCTTTGTTTTGCTGTGTTTTGTTCCTACTTTATTTTTATTGAAGTAAAATTGTTTTCCAACGCTGTGTTAGTCTCTGCTGTACAATGAAGTGAATCAGCTGTATGTGTGCATATATCCCCTCCTTCTTAGATCTTCATCCCACACATGTAATCATCATACAGCACCAAGCGGAGTTCCCTGTTCCCATTAGCTATCTATTTTATACACGGTAGTATATATATATGTCAATCCTACTGTCCCAATTCATCCCATCCTCCCCTGCTCCCTGCCCCCGTGCCCATATATCCATTCTCTACATCTGCATCTCTATTCCTGCCCTGGTAATGGTTTCATCTGTACCATTTTTTCTAGGTTCCACATATTTTCATTAATATATGATATTTGTTTTTCTCTTTCTGACTTACTTTACTCTGTATGACAGACTCTAGGTCCAACTCCATCTCTAAAAATGACCTAATTTTGTTACATTTTATGCTAAGTAATATTCCTTTGCATATAGGTCCCACATTTTTATTCATTCAAATGTCATTGGACATTTAGATTGTTTCCATGTCCTAGCTATTGTAAACAGAGTTACAATGAAAAATGGGGTACATGTTTCCTTTTGACTTATGGTTTTCTCAGGGTATGTGCCCAATGTGAGTTTGCTGGTAATATGGGAGTTCGATTTTTAGCTTTTTAAGGAACATCCACACTTCTCTCCACAGTGGCTATATCAATTTACATTCCCACCAACAGTGCATGAGGGTTCCCTTTTCT
Source organism: Moschus berezovskii (assembly GCF_049115385.1). NCBI lineage: Eukaryota > Metazoa > Chordata > Mammalia > Artiodactyla > Moschidae > Moschus > Moschus berezovskii. The sequence goes on along the minus strand of NC_142469.1, from coordinate 72,711,489 downwards.
CCACACACTCTCCAGTATTTAGTGTTTGTAGATTTTTGGATGATGGCCATTCTGATCAGTGTGAGGTGATTCCTCATCGTAGTTTTGATTTGCATTTCTCTAACAATTAGTGATGTTGAGCATTTCATGTGCCTCTTGGCCATCTGTATATCTTCTTAGGAGAAATGTTTAGGTCTTCCACCTATTTTTTAACTGGCTTGTTTGGTGTTGTTGTTGTTGTTTTTGCTTCAACTCTATAGTTGATTGGAGCTTCCCCTGTGGCCTGGCATAAAGAAGCCACCTGCAGTGCAGAAGCCACAGGAGATCTAGTTTCGATCCCTGGGTTGGGAAGATCACCTGGAGGAGGGCATGACAACCGACTCCTGTTCTTGCCTGGAGAATCCCATGGACCAAGGAGCCTGGTGGTCTACACTTCATAGGGTCACAAAGAGTCAGACATGACTGAAGGGACTTAGCATGCATTCATGAGCTGTTTGTATATTTTGGAGTTTAATCCTTTATGCATAGCTTCATTTGCAAGTATTTTCTCCCATTGTTAACAATCAAAATATAGCAGTTGACTTATTGGAAAACCTAATGAATAAGAAGCATTTAGAACATTTTCTAGAAAAGAAGGGCCTCCTCAATTAGCTCATCTTATTGTGGACCTTGAGTTCATGCTTGTAGACATGCAGACACAGAACATTAACTTTGTTCCTGTGCCCAAATTGTCAGAACTCCAGCAATTCATTTACATTTAGTAAGTCCAAGATAAGCTCACTTAAAAGAAGGAACACTTTCATCTATTTACAATAGAGATGTCAACTTGGCTGTACACTTTTGCTTTCAAAACATGGCTTTTGTCCCTGCAGAGTAATCTACTGAAGAAGCCAGATTACTCAAAAAATCTGGAGAGGAGAAATCATCTGTCTGGGCTTAGGGGCTTGAATCATTAACTGTTTGAACTTAGGGATTTGGGACATTCTGATGAATCAAGACTCTGAAGAATGATTAACAGGAGTACTGTTACAATCAGTTCCAGTTCAGTCGCTCAGTCGTGTCCAACTCTTTGTGACCACATGAATCACAGCATGCCAGGCCTCCCTGTCCATCACCAACTCCTGGAGTTCACTCAAACTCATGTCCATCGAGTCGGTGATGCTATTCAGCCATCTCATTCTCTGTCGTCCCCTTCTCCTCCCGCCCCCAATCCTTCCCAGCATCAGAGTCTTTTCCAGTGAGTCAACTCGTCACATGAGGTGGCCAAAGTATTGGAGTTTCAGCTTTAGCATCAGTCCTTCCAATGAACACCCAGGACTGATCTCGTCTGGAATGGACTGGGTGGATCTCCTTTCAGTCCAAGGGACTCTCAAGAGTCTTCTCCAGCACCACAGTTCAAAAGCATCAATTCTTCGGTGCTCAGCTTTCTTCACAGTCCAACTCTCACATCCATACATGACCACGGGAAAAACCATAGCCTTGACTAGATGGACCTTGGTTGGCAAAGTAATGTCTCTGCTTTTGAATATGCTACCTAGGTTGGTCATAACTTTCCTTCCAAGGAGTAAGCGTCTTTTAATTTCATGGCTGCAATCACCATCTGGAGTGACTTTGCAGCCCCCCAAAATAAAGTCTGATGCTGTTTCCACTGTTTCCCCATCTATTTCCCATGAAGTATTGGGACCAGATGCCACGATCTTTGTTTTCTGAATGTTGAGCTCCAAGCCAACCTTTTCACTCTCCTCTTTCACTTTCATCAAGAGGCTTTTGAGTTCCTCTTCACTTTCTGCCATAAGGGTGGTGTCATCTGCATATCTGAGGTTGCTGATATTTCTCCCATCAATCTTGATTCCAGCTTGTGCTTCTTCCATCCCAGCGTTCCTCATGATGTACTCTGCATATAATTTAAAGAAGCAGGGTGACAATATACAGCCTTGACATACTCCCTTTCCAATTTGAACCAGTCTGTTGTTCCATGTCCAGTTCTAACTGTTGCTTCCTGACCTGCATATAGCTTTCTCAAGAGGCAGTGGTCTGGTATTCCCAATCTTTCAGAATTTACCACAGTTTATTATGATCCACACACTCAAAGGCTATATATACAAAAAGGGACTATATACTGATTTATATATATATTAAATGATCAATCTGAGCAATCATAACAAATAAATACCTCAATTATTTTTAATTCAATCTTATTTGAAACATGAAATTGAATGTGTACATCTTGTTTGCAAATATACCTGAGTTCAGACTGCTCAGTTCAGTTCAGTCACTAAGTCGTGTCTGACTCTTTGCGATCCCATGCATCACAGCACGCCAGGCCTCCCAGTCCATCACCAACTCCCAGAGTCTACTCAAACTCATGTCCATCGAGTCGGTAATGTCATCCAGCCATCTCATCCTCTGTCATCCCATTCTCCTCCTGCCCACAATCCCCCCAGCATCAGTGTCTTTTCCAATGAGTCAACCTTTTGAATGAGCTGGCCAATGTATTGGAGTTTCAGCTTTAGCATCAGTCCTTCCAATGAACAGCCAGGACTGATCTCCTTTAGGATGGACTAGTTGGCTCTCCTTGCAGCCCAAGGGACTCGCAAGAGTCTTCTCCAACACCACAGTTCAAAAGCATCAATTCTTCGGCGCTCAGCTTTCTTCATACTCCAACTCTCACATCCATACATGACTACTGGAAAAACCATAGCCTTGACTAGACAGACCTTTGTTGGCAAAATATTGTCTCTGCTTTTTAATATGCTATCTAGGTTAGTCATAACTTTCCTTTCAAGGAGTAAACGTCTTTTAATTTCATGGCTGCAGTCACCATCTGCAGTGATTTTGGAGCACAGAAAAATAAAGTCTGACACTGTTTCCACTGTTACCCCATCTATTTGCCATGAAGTGATGGGACCTGACTCCATGATCTTAGTTTTCTGAATGTTTTCTGAGCTTCAAGCCAACCTTGTCACTCTCATCTTTCACTTTCATCAAGAGGCTTTTGAGTTCCTCTTCACTTTCTGCCATAAGGGTGGTGTCATCTGCATATCTGAGGTTATTGATATTTCTCCCAGCAACCTTGATTTCAGCTTGCGCTTCTTCCAGCCCATCATTTCTCATGATGTACTCTGCATATCAGGTAAATAAACAGGTTGACAATATACAGCCTTGACGTACTCCTTTTCCTATTTAGAACCAGTCTGTTGTTCCATGTCCAGTTCTAACTGTTGCTTCCTGACCTGCATACAGGTTTCTCAAGAAGCAGGTCAGGTGGTCTGGTATTCCCATCTCTTTCAGAATTTTCCACAGTTCATTATGATCCACAGTCAAAGGCTTTGACAGAGTCAATAAAGCAGAAATATATATTTTTATGGAACTCTCTTGTTTTTTCGAAGATCCAGCAGATGTTGGCAATTTGATCTTCTGTTCCTCTGCCTTTCCTAAAACCAGCTTGAACATCTGGAATTTCATGGTTTTGTATTGCTGAAGCCCGGCTTGGAGAATTTTGAGCATTACTTTACTAGCGTTTGAGATGAGTGCAGTTGTGCAGTAGTTTAAACATCCTTTGGCATTGCCTTTGTTTGGGATTGGAATGAAAACTGACTTTTTCCAATCCTATGCACAATGCTGAGTTTTCCAAATTTGCTGGCATATTGAGTACAGCACTTTCACAGCATCATCATTCAGAGTTTGAACTAGCTCAACTGGAATTCCATCACCTCCACTAGCTTTGTTCATCGTCAAGGCCCACTTGACTTCACATTCCAGGATGTCTGGCTCTAGGTGAGTGATCACTCTACCGTGATTATCTGGGTCATGAAGCTCTTTTTTTTACAGTTCTTCTGTGTATTCTTTTCATCTCTTCTTAATATCTTCTGCTTCTGTTAGGCCCATACCATTTCTGTCCTTTATCAAGCCCATCTTTACATGAAATATTACCTAGGTATTTCTTTTTTTTTAAAATTTATTTTATTGGAGCAAATTGCCTTACATTAATATATTGGTTGGCTTTGCCATACATTGACATGAATCCGCCCCGGGTGTACATGTGTTTTCTTTCTTGAACCCCCCCCCCCCACCTCCCTCTTCCCCATATCCTCCCTCCAGGTCATCCCCGTGCACCAGCCCCAAGCATCCTGTATCATGCGTTGAACCTGGACTGGTCACTTATGATAATATAAATGCTACAATGCCGTTCTCCCCAATCATCCCACCTTCACCCTCTCCCACAGAGTCCCAAAGACTGTTCTATATGCCTATGTCTCTTTTGCAGTTTCTTATACAGGGTTCAGGCTTTGGTACATATACACAATGGAGTATTTTTCAGCCATCAAAAAGAATGCATTTGAATCAGTTTTAATGAGGTGGATGAAATTGGAGCCAATTATACAGAGTGAAGTAAGCCAGAAAGAAAAACATCAATATAGTACACTAACGCATATATATGGAATTTAGAAAGATGGTATTTCTAAATTTTCTTGAAGAGCTCTCTAGTCTTTCCCATTCTGTTGTTTTCCTGTATTTCTTTGCATTGATCTCTGAGGAAGTCTTTCTTATCTCTCCTTGCTATACTTTGGAACTCTGTATTCAAATGGGAATACCCTAGTGATAATCATAATTTGTCTCTTTTTCCTCTAAAGCCATTTAGTCATAATGGGAAATCATCATGGGAAAGAAGTTAGAAACATCTTTTCCTGCCACATTGTTATTTCTCCTCCAGTCCACACCTCTGAAATCATGGAGAATATCTCATTTCAGATGATGTAGAAAGAAGAAGGGAAAAAATCTCTCCACATTGTCTGAGTACCTGTTAGGTTTGCATGTTACACTGGAAACAGACTCCCATAATCTTCAAGTATGGACCTGATGGAAAATGGAGGGGGAGGAATATTCCAGTGGGAAAAATTTTAAATAATGCATCTGCTCCTTCACTTTGCTTAGATGGCCATAGGTACGGATCTACACTACCTCAATGTCAGTAGTAAGAGACTTAAAAAAGACATTAGTGGTGAAGATGACTTGGGAGATATCATGCAAATATTTCAACAACTTAATTTTCCTCTAACTAAAGCTGATCTGAATATTACTTCTGCTGAATCAGTTCAGTTCAGTTTCTCTGTCGTATCTGACTCTGCAACCCCATGGACTGCAGCATGCCAGGGCTCCCTGTCCTTCACCAGCTCCTAGAACCTGCTCAAACTCATGTCCAGTGAGTCAGTGATGCCATCCAACCATCTCATCCTCTGTCATCCCCTCCTCGGCCTGCCTTCAATCATTTACAGCACTAGGGTCTTTTTCCAAAGAGTTGGTTCTTTGCATCAGGTAAGCAAAATATTGGAGTTTCAGCTTCAGCATCAGTATGTCCAGTGAATATTCAGGACTGATTTATTTTAGGATGGACTGTTTGGATCTCCTATCAGTCCAAGGGACTCTCAAGAGTCTTCTCCAACACCACAGTTCAAAAGCATCATTTTTTCAGTGCTGAGCATTTTTATAGTCCAACCTAACCTCCACACATGACTACTGGAAAAACCATAAATTTGATTAGATGGACCTTTGTCAGCAAAGTAATGTCTCTGCTTTTTAATATACTATCTAGGTTGGTCATAACTTTCCTTCCAAGGAGTAACCGTCTTTTAATTTCATGGCTGCAATCACCATCTGCAGTGATTTTGGAGCCCAAGAAAATAAAGTCTGTCACTATTTCCATTGTTTCCCCATCTATTTCCCATGAAGTGATGGGACCAGATGCCATGATCTTAGTTTTTTAAATGTTGAGTTCTAAGTCGCTTTTTCACTCTCCTCGTTTCATTTCATCAAGAGCTCTTTAAACCTCTTCAGTTTATGCCATAAGGGTGGTATCATCTGTGTATTTGAGGTTATTGATATTTCTCCCAGCAATCTTGACTCTAGATTATGCTGCATCCAGCCCAGCATTTCGCTTGATGTACTCTGCATAGAAGTTAAATGAGCAGGGTGACACTATACAGCCATGACGTACTCCTTTCCCAATTTGGAAAGGTGTTTTGGTATGACTGCATACAGGTCTGGTATGCATCTAAGTCTATTATGACCTGCATACAGATTTCTGAGGAGGCAGGTAAGGTGATATGCTGAATGGTCAACCAGAAAATAAGCAGACATTTCTAAGCCCCCAGTAGGGTACTACACCCTCACAGTATCACCAGACTCCCTGCTAGCCAATGAATTGCAGTAGCTTCCTTCCATCATGGCAACCCACTCCAGTACTCTTGCCTAGAAAATTCCATGGATGGAGGAGCCTGGTGGGCTACAGTTCATGGGGTCGCAAAGAGTCGGACATGACTGAGTGACTTCACTTCCTTCCATCATAGAAGGTGCAAGAGTTTACACTCATTGAAAATTGAACCATATTCTGTTAAGTGCATTTGCTTTACCCAGGTAAAATCTGCCAATACCATCTTTGTAGATTTGTGGAATGACCTAAATATTGGTTAAACAGTTCATATTGCATTGTTTCTGATAAAGGTGTTTGTTTCACTGGTAAATAACCAAGGGATTCACTGTCTTCACCAGAAGAAACAAACATGATATAACTGTGAAAGAGCTTGTATCTTGTTTAAACCTTATCTCATACAGTTAAGGTGATATCCTAGGGAGCACGTTATATAATATAAATCAATTTTATGAAGTGGTGACTTTCTCTCATCAGAATTCTCAGCCTGTGAACCAAGTATAGAGAATGGAAGTGATTAACTTTTAACTTAACCACTGAGCTTCCCCTCTAATGGGCTACAAACATACATTTTTCTATTCTCATGCCTTCAGTTTTGTGCTCTGCTGATTTAAATGCTGTAGGCTCAAGCTCTATTGAACCAAAATAACTGCTGTTATTCAGTCAGTTTGGAATCTTATATTTCCTAATCACCAAAAAAGTATACTGTAGTATTTCCTAGGTGACTGATATTCATTATCCAGGGGAGTGAGGATTGTTGGTATAAGGAATGAGGAGAAATGTGTCTGTTTTCCAGGTGACTAACTAGGTAGCTTTTTAGTACTTTTAAAACTAGTGACAATAATTAATAGGAGAGTTCTGCAATACTACTACAGTTCTGCCAATACTACTACAGTACGGACACTTCAAGAATAGAAGGTTGAGTTATTCTCCCAGTTATACAACCAAGACCAGAATTTGAATGAGTATGGAAAAGCAAATTTTAACTTTCCCATGACCAGTTTCAATAATGCTACTATAGAAACTAGGCATATATTTCCTTGTCTGTTTATATATTTTTGTATTTTATTTGGTTTCCCCCTATTCTGTCTCCTATAATTTCTTGGAAGTTTGACCTGAAATACTGGTAGTTGTGTTACAGAATGTCAAAGGAGGAATTTTAATGAACTGAAAGGGGAGCGATCTTTAACCAACCAAAGACGGGTACAGAGACTGAATGACAAAACTTGGATTTCCCACCTTCTGGAGAGTAGAAGAACCTAATTCTTTTGTAAGAGGGTTGCTGCCATCATGTTTGATCATGATGTTGTTTTTATAGGTATTTGAAAGGATAGAAGGATGTTACATATGCTGAACTGACAACTATATGGACTGTACAAACGTGTTGCATGTTGATTCATCATCATCTATATCCCTTAAACTGGCATGGGAACTACATCTCCTTGATTTTCTTGTTAGGAGAGTTCTGGCTTTGATCACTGCAAGAAGGAAACATGTAATTTTTGTAATGTGGAAGAGAAGAAGCCCTTATTCTTCTCTAACAACTGTGGTCAGACATTTGGGACGTTTGCAAGAAGTTTGCATTAGAATTTTCTAATAAAAAACCTTGGGAAGTTTGCATCAAAATTCTCTGATAAGAAACCTATTTCAACTTCAAAGTACGTCATTAAGTCATAGGTAGCATTTTTATATTTGTAACCTCCTGAGCAAGACACCTGATGTTGTGCTTTAGGGTCCAGGAAGAGGGCCACACCCTAATCTATAAAACCTTTTGATATATTAATTACCTCATATGATACAGAAATTAAGGTTGCAGATGGAATTAAGTGTATAGACATTCAGATGGGTAGATTATACTGGATTATTCTTGTGGGCCAAGTCTAGCCACATGGGCCTTTAAAATCAGAGAACCTTTCCTGGCTAGGTTAGACAGAAGTGAGGACAAAGAAGGATCAGAGAGACACATGGACCTTGAAAAGGACTCTACCTGCAATTCCTGGATTTGAAAATGTTGGACACACTATTAAAGAAGTGATATTGAAATAGATATTTGCTCTTGTAAGTCAAGTCACATGACTGTGACAACTAATTAAACCTGATAAACCTAACAAATGAACTGTCATGGGAAGCACTGCCTTTAGTGACATCATTTTCCAACATGATAAAAATATACAATTCTGAAGAGAAGTATGCACATTTTTTTTCCCTTTGAAACATGAGGTCATTATACTTTTGGAAAACTAAGGTCGTATTTAAAGTACAGGGGGCTTCTCTGGTGATCCAATGGAAGCCTGGACCAAGAATCAGCCTTGCAATGCATAGGGCACCAGTTCGATCCCTGGTCCAGGAAGATTCCACATGCCGGGGAGCAACTAAGCCCATAGCCCACAACAGCTGAGCCCTTGGTTTAGAACTCAGGAACCCTAACTACTGAGCCCATGTGCTACAACTTTTGAAACCTGCAAACCTAAAACTTGTGCTCCCCAACAAGAGAAGTCACTGCAATGAGAAGCCCACACATAAGAATGAAGAGTAGCCGCCACCGGGTGCAACTAGAGAAAGCCCACATAATAGCTATGAAGACCCATCACAGTGAAAAAATAAAATAAGTAAATAAATCCTCTTAAAAAATAAAGTGCAAAAATATTTTACATATACAGATAATTACTCTCTTGGTTCAGGAAACATGGAAAAGAATCAAAAGAAATATAAAATAAAAATGCATTTTACTATGTCAATGTTGAAGCTAATCACACCACTTATTTAAGTAAAATCATTGAAATATGAAAGCTGTAAATGAGACCCATATACATATATATGTATATTATATATGTTTTTACTAGAAGTAAAAATATCAATAACCTCAGATATGCAGATGACACCACCCTTATGGCAGAAAGTGAAGAGGAACTAAAAATCCTCTTGATGAAAGTGAAAGAGGAGAGTGAAATAGTTGGCTTAAAGCTCAACATTCAGAAAACTAAAACCATGGCATCTGGTCCCATCACTTCATGGTAAATAGATGGGGAAACAGTGTCAGACTTTATTTTCGTGGGCTCCAAAATCACTACAGATGGTAATTGCAGCTATGAAATTAAAAGATGCTTACTCCTTGGAAGGAAAGTTATGACCAACCTAGATAGTATATTAAAAAGCAGAGACATTACTTTGCTAACAAAGGTCCATCTCTTCAATGCATAGAGTCATATCCCCATCACATTCACAGATGGCTCAAGTGGTAAAGAATCTGCCCGCAGTGCAGGAGACACAGGAAATTCAGGTTTGATACCTGGGTCGGGAAGATCCCCTGGAGGAGGGCACAGCAGCTCACTTCAGTATTCTTCCCTGGAAAATCCCATGGACCCAGGAACCTGGCGGGCTACAGTCCAGAGGACTGCAAAGAGTCAGACATGGCTGAGCATGCGCACATGTGTCCCCGGCACCATAGTATCACATACATCAATTCTGTTACAGAAATATTTACCCCTTCCTACTACCCTTTGGTACTCAGCCTTTTCTCCAGTTCCAGTTACTGACAATGACAGATGTGGTTTTCAGCCCATATTTTTGTCTTTTCCATAATGTCACATGACGAATATCACACCCCATGTAGTTCTTGCCTTTTTGCTGTTTAACAAAATGCACTTGACTCATTTTTGTTTCCTGAATCAATAATTTGTTCCTTTTTATGATTGACTAGAGTTCCATTATGATAAACTATACATTCTAGTTTACCCATTCACTGTTCAACAACTTCTGGACGGTTTTCCATTTTTAGTTTATTGTGTGTGTGTGTGTGTGTTAGCTGCTCAGACGTGTCTGACTCTTTGTGAACCCATGGACATAACCCACCTGGCTCCTCTGTCCATGGGATTCTCCAGGCAAGAATACTGGAGTGGGTAGCCCTTCCCTTCTCCAGGGGATCTTTCTGACCCAGGGATCGAACCTGGCTCTCCCACATCACAGGCAGACTCTTTGCCATCTGAGTCACCAGGGAAGTCCAATTTTATTTTAGCAACACCAGACCACCTGACCTGCCTCTTGAGAAACCTATATAAAGATCAGGAAGTAACAGTTACAAATTAACATGGAACAGCAGACTGGTTCCAAATAGGAAAAGAAGTACGCCAAGGCTGCATATTGTCACCCTAATTATTTAACTTATATGCAGAGTGCATCATGAGAAACACTGGGCTGGAAGAAGCACAAGCTGAAATCAAGATTGCCGGGACAAATATCAACAACCTCAGATATGCAGATGACACCACCCTTATGGCAGAAAGTGAGGAGGAACTATAAAGCCTCTTGATGAAAGTGAAAGAGGAGAGTGAAATAGTTGGCTTAAAACTCAACATTCAAAAAACTAAGATCATGGCATCTGGTCCCATTACTTCAAGGGAAATAGATGGGGAAACATTAGAAAGAGTGTCAGACTATTTTTTTGTGCTCCAAAATCACTGCAGATGGTGATTGCAGCCATTAAATTAAGAGACGGTTACTCCTTGGAAGGAAAGTTATGACCAACCTAGATAGCATATTAAAAAGCAGAGACATTACTTTGCCAACAAAAGTCCATCTAGTCAAAGCAATGGTTTATCCAGTGGTCATGTATGGATGTGAGAGTTGGACTGTGAAGAAAGCTGAGCGCCAAAGAATTGATGCTTTTTGAACTGTGGTGTTGGGGAAGACTCTTGAGAGTCACTTGGACTGCAAGGATATCCAACCAGTCCATCCTAAAGGAGATCATTCCTGGGTGTTCATTGGAAGGACTGATCCTGAAGCTGAAACTCCAATACTTTGGCCACCTCATGTGAAGAGTTCACTCATTGGAAAGACCCTGATGCTGGACAGATTGAGGGCAGGAGGAGAAGGGGACGACAGAGAATGAGAAGGCTTGATGGCATCACAGACTCAATGGACATGAGTTTGAGCAATCTCTGGAAGATGGTGAAGGACAGGGAAGCCTGGTATCCTGCAGTCCATGGTGCCACAAAGAGGTGAACAAGACTGAGTGACTGAACAACAGCAAGAACAATTGATGTACAGGATTTTTTAATGCAAATTTTCAAATCACTTGGGGCAGTAGCTATATAAAAAAAAATCACATAGGTCATATGTAAGCCTATGTTTAACTTTATATGAAATAGACAAACTATTTTTCAACAAAACTCTACTGTTTTGCATGTCCATTAGCAATAAATGAGATTTTCTGTTGTTACCCATTCTGCCCAGCATTTATTGCTGTCAGTTTTTTTTCCCTCAATATTAACCACTGAAATACGTGTGCTTTGGTATTTTGTTGTGGTATTAACTTACATTTTCCTGACAAATTATATTGAACATCTTTTAAAGTGTTTATTTATCTTATTTGGTGAGATATCTGTTCAAACCCTTTGTGTGTGTGTGTGTGTGTTAATTGCTCAATCATGTCCTACTCTTTGCAACCTCATGGACTTCCAAGTTCTTCTGTCCATGGAATCCTCCAGGCAAGAATACTAGAGTGGTTTGCAATTTCCTTCTTCAGGGCATCTTCTGGATCCATATATTGAACCCAGGTCTCCAGATTCTTTAACACCTGAGCCCCCAAGGAAGCCCTTTTACCCATTTTTAATTGGATGTTCAGATCAGTTCAGTCCCTCAGCCGTGTCCAACACTTTGCGACCCCATGGACTGCAGCACACCAGACCTCCCTGTCCATTACCAACTCCTGGAGTTTACTCAAACTCATGTCCATTGAGTGGGTGATGCCATCCATCCAACCATCTCATCCTCTGTTGTCCCCTTCTCCTCCTGACCTTGATCTTTCCCAGCATCAGGGTCTTTTCAAATGAGTCAGCTCTTCACCTCAGGTGGTGAAAGGATTGGAGTTTCCACTTCAGCATCAGTCCTTCCAATGAACACCCAGGACTGATCTCCTTTAGGATGGGATGGTTGGATCTCCTTTCAGCCCAAGGGACTCTCAAGAGTCTACTCCAACACCACAGTTCAAAAGCATCAATTCCACGCACCTATGGACATCTTATCTTTGACAAAGGGAGCAAGATTATACAATGGAGAAAAGACAATCACTTTTAAAAAAAGTGGTGCTGGGAATATTGGTCAACCACTTGTAAAATAATGAAATTAGAACACTTTCTAACACCATACACAAAAATAAACTCAAAAAGGATTAAAGATCTAAACTATTAAACTGCTAGAGGAAAACATAGGCAAAAAACCCTCCGACATAAACTACAGTAGGATCCTCTATGACCCACCTCCCAGAATATTGTAAATAAAAACAAAAATAAGGAAATAGGACCTAATTAAAATTAAAAGCTTCTGCACAACAAAGGAAACTCTAAGCAAAGTGAAAATACAGCCTTCAGAATGGGAGAAAATAATAGCAAATGCGGCAATGGGCAATGAACTAATCTCAAAAGTAAACAAGCAATTCCTGCAGCTCAACTCCAAAAAAATTAAAGACCAATCAAAAAGTGGGCCAAAGATCTAAACAGACATTTTTGCAAAGAAGACATACAGATGGCTAACAAATACATGAAAAGATGCTCAACATCACTCATTATTCAGTGCAGTTCAGTTCAGTTGCTCAGTCGTGTCCGACTCTCTGCGACCCCATGAATCACAGAACGCCAGGCCTCCCTGTCCATCACCAACTTCCGGAGTACACTCAAACTCATGTCCACAGAGTCGGTGATGCCATCCAGCCATCTCATTCTCTGTTGTCCCCTTCTTCTCCCGCCCCCAACCTTTCCCAGCATCAGAGTCTTTTCCAGTGAGTCAACTCGTCGCATGAGGTGGCCAAAGTATTGCAGTTTCAGCTTTAGCATCAGTCCCTCCAATGAACACCCAGGATCGATCTCCCTTAGAATCGACTGGTTGGATCTCCTTGCAGTACAAGGGACTCTCAAGAGTCTTCTCCAACACCACAGTTCAAAAAGCATCAATTCTTCGGTACTCAGCTTTCTTCACAGTCCAACTCTCACATCCATACATGACCACGGGAAAAACCATAGCCTTGACTAGACGGACCTTGGTTGACAAAGTAATGTCTCTGCTTTTTAATATGCTATCAAGGTTGATCATAACTTTCCTTCCAAGGAGTAAGCGTCTTTTAATTTCATGGCTGCAATCAGCATCCGCAGTGATTTTGGAGCCCAAAAAAACAAAGTCTGACACTGTTTCCACTGTTTTTCCATCTATTTCCCATGAAGTGATGGGACCAGATGCCATGATCTTTGTTTTCTGAATGTTGAGCTTCAAGCCAACCTTTTCACTCTCCTCTTTCACTTTCATCAAGAGGCTTTTGAGTTCTTCTTCATTTTCTGCCATAAAGGTAGTGTCATCTGCATCAGTTCAGTTCAGTTCAGACGCTCAGTCGTGTCCGACTCTCCGCGACCCCATGAATCACAGCACGCCAGGCCTCCCTGTCCATCACCAACTCCCGGAGTACACTCAAACTCATGTCCACAGAGTCGGTGATGCCATCCAGCCATCTGCATATCTGAGATTATTGATATTTCTCCCAGCAATCTTGATTCCAGCTTGTGCTTCTTCCAGCCCAGTGTTCCTCATGATGTACTCTGCTGCTGCTGCTGCTGCTGATGTACTCTGCATATAAGTTAAATAAGCAAGGTGACAATATACAACCTTGACGCACTCCTTTTCCTATTTGGAACCAGTCTGTTGTTCCATGTCCAGTTCTGACTGTTGCTTCCTGACCTGCATACAGGTTTCTCAAGAGGCAGGTCAGGTGGTCTGGTATTCCCATCTCTTTCAGAATGTTCCACAGTTCATTGTGATCCACACAGTCAAAGGCTTTGGCATAGTCAATGAAGCAGAAATAGATGCTCTTCTGGAACTCTCTTGCTTTCTCCATGATCCAGCGGATGTTGGCTATTTGATCTCTGGTGCCTCTGCCTTTTCTAAACCCTGCTTGAACATCTGGGAGTTCACGGTTTACATACTGCTGAAGCCTGGCTTGGAGAATTTTGAGCATGACTTTACTAGCATGTGAGATGAGTGCAATTGTGCAGTAGTTTGAGCATTCTTTGGCACTCCCTTTCTTTGGGATTGGAATGAAGACTGACCTTTTCCAGTCCTGTGACCACTGCTGAGTTTTCCAAATTTGCTGGCATATTGAGTGCAGCACTTTCACAGCATCATATTTCAAGATTTGAAATAGCTCAACTGGAATTCCATCACCTCCACTAGCTTTGTTCGTAGTGATGCTTTCTAAGGCCCACTTGACTTCACATTCCAAGATGTCTGGCTCTAGATCAGTGATCACATTATCGTGACTATCTTGGTCGTGAATATCTTTTTTGTACAGTTTTTCTGTGTATTCTTGCCACCTCTTCTTAATATCTTCTGCTTCTGTTAGGTCCATACCATTTCTGTCCTTTATCAAGCCCATCTTTGCATGAAATGTTCCCTTGGAATCTCTAATTTTCTTGAAGAGATCTCTTGTTTTTCCCATTCTGTTTAGAGAAATGCAAATCAAAACCACAATGAGGCACCATTTCATGCCAGTCAGAATTGCTGCTATCCGAGTCTACATGCAATAAATGCTGGATAGGGTGTGAAGAAAAGGGAACCCTCTTACACTTTTGGTGGGAATCCAAACTACTACAGCCACTATGGAGAACAGTGTGGATATTCCTTAAAAACCTGGAAGTATTACTGCCAAGTGACCCAGCAATCCCATTGCTTGGCATACACTGAGGAAACCAGAATTGAAAGAGACACATGTACCCCAATGTTCATCGCAGCACTGTTTATAATAGCCAGGACATCGAAACAACCTAGATGTCCAGCAGATGAATGGATAAGAAAGCTGTGGTACATATACACAATGAAATATTACTCAGCCATTAAAAAGAATACATTTGAATCAGTTCTAATGAGGTGGATGAAACTGGAGCCTATTATACAGAATGAAGCAAGCCAGAAAGAAAAACACCAATATAGTATACTAACACATATATATGGAATTTAGAAAGATGGTAATGATAACCGGAGAAGGCAATGGCAAGCTACTCCAGTACTCTTGCCTGGAAAATACCATGGATGGAGGAGTCTGTTGGGCTGCAGTCCATGGGGTCGCTGAGAGTCGGGCACGACTGAGCGACTTCACTTTCACTTTTCACTTTCACACATTGGAGAAGGAAATGGCAAGCCACTCCAGTGTTCTTGCCTGGAGAATCCCAGGGACGGGGCAGCCTGGTGGGCTTCCGTCTATGGGGTCACACAGAGTCGGACACGACTGAAGTGACTTAGCAGCAGCAGCAGCAACGATGATCCTGGATGTGAGACAGCAAAAGAGACACATATATAGAACAATCTTTTGGACTCTGTGGGAGAGGGTGAGGGCGGGATGATTTGGGAGAATGTCATTGAAACATGTAAATTATCATATGTGAAATGAATTGCCAGTCCAGGTTCAATGCATGATACAGGGTGCTCGGGGCTGGTGCACTGAGATGACCTAGAGGGATGGGATGGGGAGGGAGGTGGAAGGGGGATTCAGGATGGGGAACACATGTACACCCGTGGTGGATTCAAGTCAATGTATGACAAAACCAATACAATATTGTAAAATAAAATAAATAAATTAACTAATTTAAAAAGACATCAACTCTTTGGCACTCAGCTTTCTTTATTGTTTTCTAAATCTTACATTTTACGAATTCCTTATGCATTCTAGATCTAAGACCTACAGTAGTTACATTATTTGCAGATACTTTCTAATAGTGACTTATCTTTTTATTCTCTTAACAGTGTCTTTTGCTGAGCAAAATTTTTAATTTTGGTAAATCTCTGTCTGTCTTCCTATCTACCTACAGGTGCTCTGTTTTTCTTTTTTTTTTTTTTAGATTGTGTTTTCAGCATTGTATCTCAAAACATCACTAAAATCAAGTTCATGGAGATTTTTTCCTGTGTTTTCTTCTGAAAGTTTATTTGTGCAGTTTACATGTATGTCAGTAATCCATTTTGAGCTAATTTATATAAAAACTGGGGGGCATATGCCAGGATTTATATTTTGTATATAGATGTCCATTTACCCTAAGTAACATTTCTTAAAAATACCCCAGTTCAACTGCCTTTGAGCTTTTGTCAAAAATAAATTGACAGAGTTTGTATCGTCTATTTCTGGGTTCTCTCTTCTGTTCTGTTGACCTATCCTTTCTCTAATACTATACTGTCTTGATTATTCTAACTTTATAATGTCTTGAAATCTACTAGTCTTCCAACTTCATTCTTTTCTTTTTTTGGAGTTATTTTAACTATTTGGGTTCTTTTGCCTTTCCACATAAATTTTGTAATCGGTTCATCCATGTTTGCAAGAAACTTGTTTTGAGACAAACGTGGGCTGCATTGAATCTATGTTTCAAATTTAGGAGAATTTGCATCTTGACTACTATTGATTCTTAGGCTCAATAAACATATTGCTTATTATCGATGATTGGAATTCATACTTTTGGTGATTCCTTCAGGGTTATAACACACATAATTAACTTATCCCAGTCAGCTTTCAAGTGATTTTTATACCATGTCATGTATAGTATAAGCATCTTAATATATTTCCATTTTCCCCTTCAAGGCATAATATATTTACCTTGTGTATAAGTTATGGACCTCATAGTACATTTTCACCATTTTTGTTCAAATAGCTAGTTATCTTTTCAGGTTTTTACATTTAAGAAAATAAGTCATATATGTTTGTCCATGCATCTGCCATTTATTGTGTTCTCTCCTTTCTGCAGATCCACGTTTGCATAAGATTTGTTGTTTCTTGGGCCTAAGCATCCTTTAACATTTCGAGCACTGTGGCTCTGCAGGTGATCAATTCTTTCAGCTTGGATATGTCTGAATGATTGTTTTATTTCTTTTAAAAATATTTTAGGTTATTGTCTATTTATATTATTATTTATTCTAGGTTACTATTTATTTATTTAAAGGTATTACACTCTTACTTGCCTTATATATCTGTGTGTATAAGGAGAAATCAGCTTATCTTTGGTTTTTTTTTTACATAATATGTTTTTAAGCCTCTCTGATATTAAGGTTTTATCTTAATCATTGGTTTTGAATTATTTAATAATGATATGCCTTGGTGTAGTTTTCTTCATGGTTATTTTATATGGAGCTCAAGCATCTTCTTTGGAAAATTTTCAGGCAGTTTTTTAAATAGTTTTATCTTCCCCTTTTTATGGGACTCATATAACATGTATTTTGGGGAAATTGGAGTGCACCCACAGCTCACTGACGTCTTGTTCATTTTATAATTATTTTTTCTTTCTTTCTTATAGGTACTTTTGTTATTATTGTTATGTCTTCAAGTTTTCTAATCTTCTTTCAGCACTAATTGGTTGTTAATATCACCAGTTGTTTATCTAATTGGTTGTATATTTGTCATCTCATACATGGTAGTTTTTATCTCTGGGAGTTTGATTTGAATATTTTTTATTTTGTTTCTATGTTTCATGTCATAGTATGATGTCATAGAAAGATACTTGGGCTTTGTTCTTTTTTTTAAAAAAAATTATTTATTTTAATTGGAGGCTGATTACATTATTGTTTGGTTTTGCCATAATTTGACATGAATCTACCTCGGGTGTAAATGTGTTCCCCATCTTGAACCGCCCTCCCATCTCCCTTCCCATCCCATTCCTCTGGTTCATCCCACTACACCAGCCCTGAGCATCCTGTATTATGCATGGAATATGGACATGGCGATTTGTTTCACATATGATAATTTACATGTTTCAATGCCATTCGCCCAAATCATCCCACCCTCGCCCTCTCCCACAGAGTCCAAAAGACTGTTCTATACATCTGTGTCTCTTTTGCTGTCTCGTGTACAAGGTTATCGTTTCCATCTTTCTAAATTCCATATATATGCGTTAGTATATTGTATTGGTGTTTTACTTTCTGGCTTACTTCACTCTGTATGCTGCTGCTGCTAAGTCGCTTCAGTCGTGTCCGACTCTGTGTGACCAAATAGACAGCAGCCCACTAGTCTCCCCAGTCCCTGGGATTCTACAGGCAAGAACACTGGAGTGGGTTGCCATTTCCTTCTCCAATGCATGAGAGTGAAAAGAGAAAGTGAAGTCACTCAGTCGAGCCTGACTCTTAGTGACCCCATGGACTGCAGCCTACCAGGCTCCTCCGTCCATGGGATTTTCCAGGCAAGAGTACTGGAGTGGCTTGCCATTGCCTTCTCCATCACTTTGTATAATATGCTCCAATTTCATCAACCTCATTAGAACAGGTTCAAATGTATTCTTTTTAATGGCTGAGTAATACTCAATTGTGTATATGTATCACAGCTTTCTTACCCATTTGTCTGCAGATGGACATCTAGTTTGTTTCCATGTCCTGGCTATTATAAACAGTGTGTGATGAACATTGGGGTACACGTTTCTCTTTCAATTCTGGTTTCCTCAGTGTGTATGCCCAGCAGTGGGACTGCTGGATCATATGGCAGTTCTATTTCCAGCTTTTTGAGGAATCTCCACACTGTTCTCCATAGTGGCTGTGTACTAGTTTGCATTCCCACCAACAGTGTAAGAGGATTCCCTTTTCTCCACACCTTCTCCAGCATTTATTGCTTGTAGACTTTTGGATAGGAGCCATTCTGACTGGCGTGAAATGGTGCCTCATTGTGGTTTTGATTTGCATTTCTCTGATAATCAGTGATGTTGACATCTTTTCATGTGTTTGTTAGCAATCTTTATGTCTTCTTTGGAAAAATGTCTGTTTAGTTCTTTGGCCCATTTTTTGATTGGGTCGTTTATTTTTCTGGAATTGAGCTGTAGGTGTTGATCGTATATTTTTGAGATTAATCCTTTGTCAGTTGCTTCATTTGCTATTATTTTCTCCCATTCTGAAGGCTGTCTTTTCACCTTGCCTATAGTTTCCTTTGCTGTGCAGAAGCTTTTAATTTTAATTAGGTCCCATTTGTTTACTTTTGCTTTTATTTCCAAAATTCTTGGAGTTTGGTCATGGAGGATCCTGCTGTGATTTATGTCAGAGAGTGTTTTGCCTATGTTCTCCTCTAGGATTTTTATAGTTTCTGGTCTTACATTTAGATTTTTAATCCATTTTGAATTTATTTTTGTGTATGGTATTAGGGAGTCTTCTAGTTTCATTCTTTTACAAGTGGCTGACCAGTTTTCCCAGTACCACTTGTTAAAGAGATTGTCTTTCTCCATTGAATATTCTTGCCTTCTTTGTCAAAGATAAGGTGTCCATAGGTGCATGGATTTATCTCTGGGCTTTCTATTTTGTTCCATTGATCTATAATTCTGTTTTTATGCCAGTACCATACTGTCTTGATGACTGTGGCTTTGTGGTAGAGCCTGAAGTCTGGCAGGTTGATTCCCCCAGTTCCATTCTTCTTTCTCAAGATTGCTTTGACTATTCGAGGTTTTCTGTATTTTCATGCAAATTGTGAAATTATTTGTTCTGTGTGAAAAACACCGTTGGTAGCTTGAAAGGGATTGCATTGAACCTATAAATTACTTTGGGTAATATATTCATTTTCACAATATTCATTCTTCCAATCCATGAACACAGTATATGTCTCCATCTGTTAGTGTCATCTCTGATTTCTTTCACCAATGTTTTATATTTTTCTCCATACAGGTCTTTTGTTTCTTTAGGTAGATATGTTCCTAGATATTTTATTCTTTTCTTTGCAATGGTGAATGGAATTGTTTCCTTAATTTCTCTTTCTATTTTCTCTTTATTAGTGTATGTGAATGCAAGGGATTTCTGTGTGTTGATTTTATGTCCTGCAACTTTACTCTATTCATTGATTAGCTCTACTAATTTTTTGGTAGAGTCTTTAGGGTTTTCTGTGTAGAGAATCATGTCACCTGCAAACAGTGAGAGTTTTAGTTCTTCTTTTCCTATTTGGATCGCTTTATGTCTTTTTCTGCTATGATTGCTGGGGCCAAAACTTCCAAAACTATGTTGAATATTAGTGGTGAGAGTGGGCACCCTTGTCTTGTTCCTGACTTCAGGGGAAACGCTTTCAATTTTTCACCATTGAGGATAAGGTTTGCTGTGGGTTTGTCATATATAACTTTTATTATGTTGAGAAATATTCTTTCTATTCCTGCCTTCTGGAGGGTTTTTATCATAAATGGATGCTGAATTTTGTCAAAGGCTTTCTCTGCATCTATTGAGATAATCATAAGTTTTTTATTTTTCATTTTGTTAATATGATGTATTACATTGACTGATTTGTGGATATTGGATAATCCTTGCATCCCTCGGAAAATACCACTTGATCATGATGTATGACTGTTTTAATGTGCTGTTGGATTCTGATTGCTAGAATTTTGTTAAGGATTTTTGCATCTATGTTCATCAGTGATATTGGCCTGTAGTTCTGTTTTTTTGTGTCATCTTTGTCAGGTTTTGGTGTTAGGGTGATACTGGCCTCATAGAATGAGTTTGGAAGTTTACCTTCCTCTGCAATTTTCTGGAAGAGTTTGAGTGGGATAGGTGTTAGCTCTTCTCTAAATTTTTGGTAGAATTCAGCTGTGAAACTGTGTGTACCTGGGCTTTCGTTTGCTGGAAGATTTCTGATTACAGTTTCAATTTCCGTGCTTGTGATGGGTCTGTTAAGATTTTCTATTTCTTCGTTGCTCAGTTTTGGAAAGTTGTACTTTTTAGGAATTTGTCCATTTCTTCCATGTTGTCCTTTTTACTGACATATAACTGCTGATAGCAGTCTCTTATGATCCTTTGTATTTCTGTGTTGTGATCTCTCCATTCTCATTTCTAATTTTATTGATTTGGGTTTTCTTCCTTTGTGTCTTGATGAGTCTGGCTAGTGGTTCGTCAATTTTATTTACCCTCACAAAGAAGCAGCTTTTGCTTTTGTTGTTTTTTGCTATGGTCTCTTTTGTTTCTTTTGCATTTCATTCTGCCCTAATTTTTAAGATTTCTTTCATTTTACTAACCCTGGGGTTCTTCATTTCTTCCTTTTCTAGATGCCTTAGGTTATTTATTTCACTTTTTTCTTGTTTCTTGAGGTATGCCTATATTGCTATGAACCTTCCCCTTGGCACTGCTTTTACACTGTCCCACAGGTTTTCGGTTGTTGTATTTTCATCTTCATTCGTTTCTATGCATATTTTGATTTCTTTTTAGATTTCTTCTATGATTTGTTGGTTATTTAGCAGCGTGTTGTTCAGCCTCCATATTTTGGAATTTTTAATAGTTTTTCTCCTGTAGTTGAGATCTAGTCTTACTGCATTGTGGTCAGAAAAGATGCTTGGAATGATTTCAATTTTTTTGAACTTACCAAGGCTAGATTTATGGCCCAGGAGGTGATCTATCCTGGAGAAGGTTCCGTGGGCGCTTGAGAAGAAGGTGAAATTCATTGTTTTGGGGTGAAATGTCCTATAGATATCAATTAGGTCTAACTGCTGTATTGTATCATTTAACGTTTGTGTTTCCTTGTTAATTTTCTGTTTAGTTGATCTATCCATAGGTGTCAGTGGGGTATTAAAATCTCCCACTATTAATGTGCTATTGTTAATTTCCCCTTTCATACTTGTTAGCATCTGTCTTACATATTGCGGTGCTCCTATGTTGGGTGCATATATATTTATAATTGTTATATCTTCTTCTTGGATTGATTCTTTGATCATTATGTAGTGTCCTTCTTTGTCTCTTTTCAGAGCCTTTGTTTTAAAGTTTATTGTATCTGATATGAGTAATGCTACTCCTGCTTTCTTTTGGTCTCTCTTTGCATGGAATAACTTTTTCCAGCCTCTTACTTTCAATCTGTATGTGTCCCTTGTTTTGATGTGGGTCTCTTGTAGACAACATATATAGGGGTCTTGTTTTTGTATCCATTAGCCAGTCTTTGTCTTTTGGTTGGGGCATTCAACCCATTTACATTTAGGTAATTATTGATATGTTTGATCCTGTTGCCATTTACTTTATTTTTTGGGTTTGAGTTTATACACTTTTTATGTGTTTCCCGTGTAGAGAAGGTCCTTTAGTATTTGTTGGAGAGCTGGTTTGGTGATGCTGAATTCCCTCAGCTTTTGCTTGTCTGTAAAGCTTTTGATTTCTCCTTCATATTTGAATGAGATCCTTGCTGGGTATAGTAATCTGGGCTGTAGGGTATTTTCTTTCATCACTTTAAGTAAGTCTTGCCACTCCCTTCTGGCCTGAAGAGTTTCTGTTGAAAGATCAGCTGTTATCGTTATGGGAATCCCCTTATGCGTTATTTGCTGCTTTTCCCTTGCTGCTTTTAATATTTGTTCTTTGTGTTTGATCTTTGTTAATTTGATTAATATGTGTCTTGGAGTATTTCGCCTTGGGTTTATCCTGTTGGGGACTCTCTGGGTTTCTTGGACTTGGGTGATTATTTCTTTCCCTATTTTAGGGAGGTTTTCAACTATTATCTCCTCAAGTATTCTCTCATGGACTTTCTTTTTGTCTTCTTCTTCTGGGACTCCTATGATTCGAATGTTGGGACGTTTAATATTGTCCCAGAGGTCTCTAATATTGTCCTCATTTCTTTTAATTCGTTTTTCTTTTTTCCTCTCTGTTTCATTTATTTCTACAATTCTATCTTCTAGTTCGCTTATCCTGTCTTCTGCCTCTGTTATTCCACTGTTTGTTCCCTCCAGAGTGTTTCTGATCTCATCTATTGCACTATTCATTGTATATTGACTCTTTTTTATTTCTTCTAAGTCCTTATTAAATCTTTCTTCCATCTTCTCAATCCTTTTCTCCAGGTTATTTATCTGTAACTCCATTTTGCTTTCAAGATTTTGAATCATTTTCACCATCAAAATTCGAAATTCTTCATCAAGTAAATTCCCTATATCTTCTTCTTTTATTTGTGTTGGTGGGCAATTATCTTGTTCCTTTACTTGCTGGGTATTTCTCTGCCTCTTCATCTTGCTTATATTGCTTTGCTTGGGGTGGCCTTTCCCTCTTCTTGCAGCTTGTGGAGTTCTCTTTATTATGTAGTTTCTTCGCTGTGTGTGGGGTTGGACAGGTGACTTGTCCGGGTTCCCTGGTTAGGGAAGCATGTGTCGGTTTTCTGGTGGGTGGAGCTGGATTTCTTCTCTCTCCTTTAGAAGACAATGGGCTGCTTTTCTGGGAGCCTGATGTCCTCTGCCAGTATTCAGAAGTTGTTTTGTGGACTTTACTCCGCGTTCAAATGTTCTTTTGATGAATTTGTGGGGGAGAAAGTGGTCTCGCCGTCTTATCCCTCCGCCATCTTGTTCCTTCCTCCCCAGAACACTGGATTCTTATATTCCACTTGGTCGTGGAGTATCTCTTCCTAGCTGCTCCAGCAAGGTGCAGCCGCTGTACCTTACCTTGGACGAGGGGTATCTCCTCAAGGCCGCCCCTCCTGCTTTGAATGTGGATCAGCTCCACTCGGCCCTCTGGTGTGCAAGCAGCCACCGCCTCCTGGACGTGGTACAGCTCCTCTCGGCCACCGCCCTAACCCTGGGCGCAGGGTAGCTCCTCTCAGCCACAATTCTGCACGTGGTCAGTTGCGCCAGAGCCGGGCGTCTCCCCTCCTTGCTGCTTTTAATATTTGTTCTTTGTGTTTGATCTTTGTTAATTTGATTAATATGTGTCTTGGGGTAAATTAAAAGACGCTTGCTCCTTGGAAGGAAAGTTATGACCAACCTTGGTAGTATATTAAAAAGCAGAGACATTACTTTGCCAACCAAGGTCCGTCTAGTCAAGGCAATGGTTTTTCCTGTGGTCATGTATGGATGTGAGAGTTGGACTGTGAAGAAGGCTGATCGCCGAAGAATCGATGCTTTTGAACTGTGGTGTTGGAGAAGACTCTTGAGAGTTCCTTATACTGCAAGGAGATCCAACCAGTCCATTCTAAAGGAGATCAATCCTGGATGTTCATTGGAGGGACTGATGCTGAAGCTGAAACTGCAATACTTTGGCCACCTCATGCGACGAGTTGACTCACTGGAAAAGACTCTGATGCTGGGAAAGGTTGGGGGCGGGAGGAGAAGGGGACGACGGAGAATGAGATGGCTGGATGGCATCACCGACTCTGTGGACATGAGTTTGAGTGTACTCCGGGAGTTGGTGATGGACAGGGAGGCCTGGCGTGCTGTGATTCATGGGGTCGCGGAGAGTCGGACACGACTGAGCGACTGAACTGAACTGAACTGGGGTATTTCGCCTTCAGTTTATCCTGTTTGGGACTCTTTGGGTTTCTTGAACTTGGGTGATTATTTCCTTTCCCATATTTAGGGAATTTTTCAACTATGATCTCCTCAAGTATTTTCTCATGGTCTTTCTTTTGTCTTCTTCTTCTGGGATTCCTATGATTCGGATGTTGGGGCATTTAACATTGTCCCAGAAGTCTCTGAGATTGTCCTCATTTCTTTTAACTTGTTTTTCTTTTTTCCTCTCTGTTTCACTTATTTATATCATTCCATCTTTTACCTCTCTTATTCTATCTTCTGCCTCTGTTATTCTACTGTTGGTTCCCTCCAGAGTGTTCCTGATCTCATCTATTGCATTATTCATTGTGTACTGACTCTTTTTTATTTATTCTCAGTTCAGTTCAGTTCAGTCGCTCAGTCGTGTCCACCTCTCTGTGACCCCATGAATCACAGCACGCCAGGCCTCCCTGTCCATCACCAACTCCCGGAGCTCACTCAGACTCAAGTCCATCGAGCTGGTGATGCCATCCATCATGCCGATCTCATCCTCAGTCGTCCCCTTCTCCTCCCGCCCCCAACCCTTTCCAGCATCAGAGTCTTTTCCAGTGAGTCAACTCGTTGCATGAGGTGGCCAAAGTATTGCAGCCTTAGCTTTAGCATCAGTCCTTCCAATGAACACCCAGGATCGATCTCCCTTAGAATGGACTTTTTGGATCTCCTTGCGGTACAAGGAACTCTCAAGAGTCTTCTCCAGCACCACAGTTCAAAAGCATCAATTCTTCAGCGATCAGCTTTCTTCACAGTCCAACTCTCACATCCATACATGACCACGGGAAAAACCATAGCCTTGACTAACGGACCTTGGTTGGCAAAGTAATGTCTCTGCTTTTTAATATATTATCAAGGTTGGTCATAACTTTCCTTCCAAGGAGTAAGCGTCTTTTAATTTCATGGCTTCAATCAGCATCTGCAGTGATTTTGGAGCCCAAAAAAATAAAGTCTGACACTGTTTCCACTGTTTTTCCATCTATTTCCCATGAAGTGATGGGACCAGATGCCACGATCTTTGTTTTCTGAATGTTGAGCTTCAAGCCAACCTTTTCACTCTCCTCTTTCACTTTCATCAAGAGGCTTTTGAGTTCCTCTTCAGTTTCTGCCATAAGGGTAGTGTCATCAGCGTATCTGAGAGTATTGATATTTCTCCCAGCAATCTCGATTCCAGCTTGTGCTTCTTCCAGCCCAGCGTTCCTCATGATGTACTCTGCATATAAGTTAAATAAGCAAGGTGACAATATACAGCCTTGACGTATTCCTTTTCCTATTTGGAACCAGTCTGTTGTTCCATGACTCATTCTAACTCTTGCTTCCTGACCTGCAGGTTTCTCAAGAGGCAGGTCAGGTGGTCTGGGATTCCCATCTCTTTCAGAATGTTCCACAGTTTATTGTGATCCACACAGTCAAAGGCTTTGGCATAGTCAATGAAGCAGAAATAGATGTTTTTCTGGAACTCTCTTGATTTCTCCATGATCCAAAGGATGTTGGCAATTTGCTTGAACATCTGGAATTTCATGGTTCACATATTGCTGAAACCTGGCTTGGAGAATTTTGAGCATGACTTTACTATCGTGTGGGATGAGTGTAATTGTGTGGTCATTTGAGCATTCTTTGGCTTTGCCTTTCTTTGGGATTGGAATGAAGACTGACTTTTCTAGTCCTGTGTCCACTGGTGAGTTTTCCAAATTTGCTGGCATATTAAGTGCCACACTTTCACAGCATCATCTTCCAGGATTTGAAACAGCTCAACTGGAATTCCATCACCTCCAATAACTTTGTTCGTAGTGATGCTCTCTAAGGCCCACTTGACTTCACATTCCAAGATGTTTGGCTCCAGGTGAGTGATCTCGCCATCGTGACTATCTTATTCGTGAATATCTTTTTTTGTACAGTTCTTCTGTGTATT
The DNA here is from genome assembly GCF_049115385.1 of Moschus berezovskii. Classification (NCBI taxonomy): domain Eukaryota; kingdom Metazoa; phylum Chordata; class Mammalia; order Artiodactyla; family Moschidae; genus Moschus; species Moschus berezovskii. The sequence goes on along the minus strand of NC_142469.1, from coordinate 72,685,154 downwards.
CTTGCCACCTCTTCGTAATATCCTCTGCTTCTGTTAGGTCCATACTATTTCTGTCCTTTATCGAGCACATCTTTACATGAAATGTTCCCTTGATATTTCTAATTTTCTTAAAGAGATCTCTTGTTTTTCCCATTCTGTTGTTTTCCTCTGTTTCTTTGCATTGATCACTGAGGAAGGTTTTCTTATCTCTCCTTGCTATTCTTTGGAACTCTGCATTCAGATGCTTATATCTTTCCTTTTCTGCTTTGCTTTTCACTTCTCTTCTTTTCACAGCTATTTGTAAGGTCTCCTCAGACAGCCATTTTGCTTTTTTGCATTTCTTTTCCATGGGGATGGTCTTGGTCAATGTCTCCTGTACAATGTCACGAACCTCCGTCCAGAGTTCATCAGGCACTCTATCTGTCAGATCTAGTCCCTTAAATCTATTTCTCACTTCCACTGTATAATCATAAGGGATTTGATTTAGGTCATATCTGAATGGTCTAATGGTTTTCCCTCCTTTCTTCAATAAGTCTGAATTTGGCAATAAGGAGTTCATGATCTGAGCCACAGACAGCTCCTGATCTTGTTTTTGCTAACTGAGTAGAGCTTCTCCATCTTTGGCTGCAAAGAATATGATCAGTCTGATTTCGGTGTTGACCATCTGGGGATGTCCATGTATAGAGTCTTCTCTTGTGTTGTTGGAAGACGGTGTTTGCTATGACCAGTGCATTCTCTTGGCAAAACTATATTAGCCTTTGCCCTGCTTCATTTTGTACTCCAAGGCCAAATTTGCCTGTCACTCCAGGTGTTTCTTGACTTTCTACTTTTGCATTCCAGTCCCCTATAATGAAAAAGACATTTTTTTTGGGTGTTAGTTCTAAAAGGTCTTGTAGGTCTTCATAGAACCGTTCAATGTCGGCTTCTTCAGCATTACTGTTTGGGGCATAGGCTTGGATTACTGTAATATTGAATGGTTTGCCTTGGAAACGAATAGAAATCTTTCTGTCACTTTTAAGATTGCATCCAAATACTGTATTTCGGACTCTTTTGTTGACCATGATGGCTACTCCATTTCTTCTAAGGGATTCCTGCCCACAGTAGTAGATATAATGGTTATCTGAGTTAAATTCACCCATTCCAGTCCATTTTAGTTCACTGATTCCTAGAATGTCTACATTCACTCTTGTCATGTCTTGTTTGACCACTTCCAATTTGCCTTGCTTCATGGACCTAATATTCCAGGTTCCTATGCAATATTGCTCTTTACACCACCGGACCTTGCTTCTATCACCCATATACAAATATCCCCAAGGGTATTTGTATTGCATTGGCTCCATCCCTTCATTCTTTCTGGTTATTTCTCCACTGAGCTCCAGTAGCATACTGGGCACCTACCAACCTGGGGAATTCCTCATTCAGTATCCTATCATTTTGCCTTTTGATACTGTTCATTGGGTTCTCAAGACAAGTATACTGAAGTGGTTTGCCATTCGTTCTCCAGCTGACCACATTCTGTCAGCCCTCTCCTTAATGACCCATCCGTCTTGGGTGGCCACACATGGCATAGCTTAGTTTCATTGAGTTAGACAGGGCTGTGGTCCATGTGATCAGATCAACTAGTTTTCTGTGATTATGATTTCAGTGTGTCTGCCCTCTGATGCCCCTCGCAATACCTACTGTTTTATTTGGGTTTCTGTTACCTTGGTCGTGGAATATCTCTTCACAGTTGCTCCAGCAAAGCGCAACCACTGCACCTTACATGGACGTGGGGTAGCTCCTCTCGGCCACACTTCTGCGCGTGTTTGGTTGCGTGGAACCAGCATCTCTTGTGTCTGTGCCGCCAATAGATACTAAAGAAAATGATACTTTCAACTACCTAGTATTTCAAATTTTCTACAACTAGCTACTATTTATTTCACTCTAACACATACCAGTGTGTAAGTAGCCATTTAGAGAGATTTAATTCAACATTTACCGTGATCTTAAATTAATATTCTCATAATACAGATAATCTAGCAGAAGCTGAGAGATGTTGAATCATTTGCTTTTTGTCACAAAGCTAGTAATTGAAAGTCTAAACATTCATCTTCCTCTCTCAATTCATTTCCTTAATCACTTAAGTTTTCCTCCCTAAACCCCTAATTTGAAAAAACAGCAAGAACTTAATAATGATTTATTATGTTCAATTGCAAGGCATTTCATGCCTTAAAGACCAATTTCACTGGAGGGTATCCCTAATCTATCTGCTCCTTCTGATTGGTTTATGCAGAAATATATCTTCATTAGGGACAAAGTTTTGGAAAATTGAGTTTATAGATGTACATTCCAAAATAAATTCTGCACTTGGCAATGAACAAAATTCTTCTAGTCTAAAGTAAAGTTATACTAAGAATCATCCTTTCAAATGTGAAAATTAAGGCTAAAAGTAGAACTAAGTGAAATGAGGTCAACTAGTACATCAGGTTTCATGTAATGAGAAAATGACTTGTCATCAAAAGGTTTGAAAATATTCCTTGAAATACCTATCAATTGTGTCTTCTCCCTTATGTTTTATATCACCAGTATCTCTGGCTTCTCCTTGACATCTAGATTAACAATCAAAATAGTTCTTTTATTATCAAGCAAGAGTGTGGAAGGATGTGCTTCATTAGCAGAAGGTGTGGATTCATGCCTGTGACTGAAGCCTGGCTGAGGAGTACGCCCAAGAATAACTCTGTCCTGGGAGCTGCCAGAATCCTTGTAGACAAGATGAACTGAGGAATCAAAAAGTAGATAAATAGTCCAAAGCCAGAATATACTAGAGTGAGGACTTGGTTGAAATGAATTAGCATCAAGAACCAGAAGAAAGTCAAACTGAAAATAAGAAAATATATTCAAGGTTGTTTGGGAAGAGATTTGGTTGGGATTTAGAACCATCCTTAAAAGAGCTGAATGTATAGAGCTTCTCCATCTTTGGCTGCAAAGAATATAATCAATCTGATTTCGGTGTTGACCATCTGGGGATATCCATGTGTAGAGTCTTCTCTTGTGTTGTTGGAAGAGGGTGTTTGCTATGACCAGTGCGTTCTCTTGGCAAAACTATATTAGCCTTTGCCGGGCTTCATTCCGTGCTCCAAGGCCAAATTTGCCTGTTACTCCAGGTGTTTCTTGACTTTATACTTTTGCATTCCAGTCCCCTATAATGAAAAGGACATCTTTCTTGGGTGTTAGTTCTAAAAGGTCTTGTATGTCTTCATAGAATCATTCAACTTCAGCTTCTTCAGCATTACTGTTTGGGGCATAGGCTTGGATTACTGTAATATGGAATGGTTTGCCTTGGAAATGAACAGAGATCATTCTGTCATTTTTGAGATTGCATCCAAGTACTGCATTTCGGGCTCTTTTGTTGACCATGATGGCTACTCCATTTCTTCTAAAGGATTCCTGCCCACAATAGTAGATATAATGGTCATCTGAGTTAAATTCACCCATTCCAGTCCATTTTAGTTCACTGATTCCTAGAATGTCTACGTTCACTCTTGTCATCTCCTGTTTGACCACTTCCAATTTGCCTTGCTTCATGGACCTAACATTCCAGGTTCCTATGCAATATTGCTCTTTACAGCATTGAACCTTACTTCTATCACCAGTCACATCCACAACTGGGTATTTGTATTGCATTGGCTCAATCCCTTCATTATTTCTGGAGTTATTTCTCCACTGATCTCCAGTAGCATACTGGGCACCTACTGACCTGGGGAAGGAGCTGACTGTGGCTCAGATCATGAACTCCTTATTGCCAAATTCAGACTTCAATTGAAGAAAGTAGGGAAAACCACTAGACCATTCAGATATGACCTCAATCAAATCCCTTATGATTATACAGTGGAAGTAAGAAATAGATTTAAGGGACTAGATCTGATAGATAGAGTGCCTGATGAACTCTGGATGGAGGTTCTGACATTGTACAGGAGACAGGGACCAAGACCATCCCCATGGGAAAAAAATGCAAAAAAGCAAAATGGCTGTCTGAGGAGGCCTTACAAATAGCTGTGAAAAGAAGAGAAGCGAAAATCAAAGGAGAAAATGAAAGATATAAGCATCTGAATGCAGAGTTCCAAAGAATAGCAAGGAGAGATAAGAAAGACTTCCTCAGCGATCAATGCAAAGAAATAGAGGAAAGCAACAGAATAGGAAAAACAAGATCTTTTCAAGAAAATTAAAGATATCAAGGGAACATTTCATACAAAGATGAGCTCGATAAAGGACAGAAATGGTATGGACCTAACAGAAGCAGAGGATATTACGAAGAGGTAGCAAGAATACACAGAAGAACTGTACAAAAAGGATCTTCACAATGAAGATAATCACGATGGTGTGATCACTCACCCGGAGCCAGACATCTTGGAATGTGAAATCAAATGGGCCTTAGAGAGCATCACTACGAACAAAGCTAGTGGTGGTGATGGAATTCCAAATGAGCTATTTCAAATCCTGAAAGATGATGCTGTGAAAGTGCTGCACTCAATATGCCACCAAATTTGGAAAACTCAGCAGTGGCCACAGGACTGGAAGATGTCAGTCTTCATTCCAATCCCAAAGAAAGGGAATGCCAAAGAATACTCCAACTACCACACAATTGCACTCATCTCACACACTAGTAAAGTCATGCTCAAAATTCTCCAAGCCAGGCCTCAGCAATATGTGAACCGTGAACTTCCAGATGTTCAAGCTGGTTTTAGAAAAGGCAGAGGTACCAGAGATCAAATAGCCAACATCCACTGGATTATGGAGAAAGCAAGAGAGTTCCAGAAAAACATCTATTTCTGCTTCATTGACTATGCCAAAGCCTTTGACTGTGTGGATCACAATAAACTGTGGAACATTCTGAAAGAGATGGGAATCCCAGACCACCTGACCTGCCTCTTGAGAAACCTGTATGCAGGTCAGGAAACAAGAGTTAGAACGGGTCATGGAACAACAGACTGGTTCCAAATAGGAAAAGGAGTACGTCAAGGTTGTATATTGTCACCCTGTTTATTTCACTTATATACAGAGTACATCATGAGGAACGCTGGGATGGAAGAAGCACCAGCTAGAATCAAGATTGCTGGGAGAAATATCAATAACCTCAGATATGCAGATGACACCATCCTTATGGCAGAAAGTGAAGAGGAACTCAAAAGCCTCTTTATGAAAGTGAAAGAGGAGAGTGAAAAGGTTGGCTTGAAGCTCAACATTCAGAAAACGAAGATCATGGCATTTGGTCCCATCACTTCATGGCAAATAGATGGGGAAACAGTGGAAACAGTGTCAGACTTTATTTTTGGGGGCTCCAAATTCACTGCACTTGTTGATTGCAGCCACGAAATTAAAAGACGCTTATTCCTTGCAAGGAAAGATATGACCAACTTAGATAGTATATTAAAAAGCAGAGACATTACTTTGCCAACCAAGTCCATCTAGTCAAGGCTATGGTTTTTCCCGTGGTCATGTATGGATGTGAGAGTTGGACTGTGAAGAAAGCTGATCGCCGAAGAATTGATGCTTTTGAACTGTGGTGCTGGAGAGGACTGTTGAGTGTCCCTTGGACTGCAGGGAGATCCAACCAGTCCATTCTAGAGGAGATCGATCCTGGGTGTTCATTGGAAGGAGTGATGCTAAAGCTGAAACTCCAATACTTTGGCCACCTCATACGACGAGTTGACTCATTGGAAAAGAGTCTGGTGTTAGGAGGGATTGGGGGTGTGAGGAGACGGGGACGACAGAGAATGAGATGGCTTGATGGCATCACCGACTCGATGGAGATGAGTTTGAGTGAACTCCGAGAGTTGGTGATGGACAGGTAGGCCTGGCGTGCTGTGATTCATGGGGTCACAAAGAGTCGGACAGGACTGAGAGACTGAACTAAACTGAAATGAACTTAAAAGAGATGAGATAGAGCAAGATGATTATATCAAAATCTCTTTCTCAGTCTAGGCGGAGAATCTCCATATTTATCATCTACATAAATTCTCAAACTGAGTAAATATTTCCCTGAGCCAAAAATGATTATTTGCTTCCTATGTAAGGGGTAAATAAATTAGGTCATAAATAATTTGGAACTGGATTGAACTAAGTAGATTCATATCAAACTTTCTGTTTCCAGAATGTGCCCCTAATGGAAACTTTCTTGATTGCAATTAACCCTAAGTTCTCATAATCATAAGCATTTCCTAGGGGCAACAAATTCAACATGACAGTTTGGAGAATAAAGAGAAATTATATAGATTAAGCATTAGTCATTTGGTTAACTCCTACTTTGTATAGACAGTTAATGGCTCCAGATATCTCCATCCTATTTTTTTACAGGCATTAGCTACTATGTGATTATTGTGCGTTTCCTTGCTGCAATTGAATCTGGGTTTTTGGGGAATTTGCCATATGAGGTAGAGTTACTCTCTCGAGAGGAGTACAGATCTAACTTCTGTTATTCAGTTGAGGAATGCCGTGCAGCCTATCCACAAATTATGGATATAGCCAACAGGTTTTATAAGGTAAAAGAATGTAATGATATTTTTATGAATGGAATGAATGAAAACACTGAAAGAAGTTCTGTTGGGATTTCTGATTTAAAAATAGACTAAATTTCACATTTATATGCATTTGAAATTATGTTAGACCTGGGACGGATTCATGTCAATGTATGGCAAAACTAATACAATATTGTAAAGTAATTATCCTCCAATTAAAATAAATAAATTTTAAAACAATTTTTAAATAAAAATAAAAAAAAAATTGAAAACAGGGGGGAAAAAATTATATTAGAACTTTATCCCTTCCCTCTCTAATCATTCTGCTTAGCATACTGAAGTGATCCTAACAGTTAATAGCTAATCGGCATCATTGTATTTATAAATACATTTTTTCAATAGAATTCATGTAATAATCACCAAATTATGTTTGCCTCTGCAAGCAAAACAGCATAAAGTTTTCTACAAAGCAAACAAAGTTAAATGACATCTTTAAGTGTTAAAATCTATTCTGAAAATAAATTTCATTTCTGAAGAATCAGCAAGATGAGTATGTCACAATGTACTTTTTCAGGTATTCATGATACTGGTAATTAAATGTATTTTAATTTACTTTAAAACCTTTTATTGACCTAAATCTTATTCACTCTACAGTATCTGCAGTCCAGAAAGATAGTTTCCACTACCAGCAGTATTCCTCAGTATGACACAGATGAGGACACAGCAATCTTTAATTTGTGGGCAGTCCATCACTCTGTCTTTGATGTGGCAAAACCGAAGTTCAGTGATGTGTAAGAGAACTGCTTTGTGTGATGTAATGAAACTCTGTTTTGTTTTGTTGTTTTCTGGCATAGTATAACATAATGTTTAAGTTTTGGTTGACTCAAATGTTCATTGCTCATATTTTCCATAATATCAGGAAATAGTTTTTCCATTTTTATTTGCAGTTCATCTAAGAATTGCATATCAGCTATATATCTTCAATGTAGCTTTTCTTAGTTTATACTTGTAAGTTCGCTCTTCAGTGTTGTATCCTTCATTTGAAAATTTTTCAGTGTAGACCAATTTGTCAGTTTTCTTCCCTTTCCTATTTCTTACTCTGGTTTAAAAAAGAAACGTACCCAGTGATCTTCAATGGCTTGGTATTTTGTTGTATGTGTGTGTGTGTGTGTGTAGAGTCCTATTTATTAATAGTTCATCTCTAACTGTGATGTTTCTTCTCTCAGCTCCACAATGTTATCAAAGACTCTTCTCGTCATGTCAACATTAGAGCAATACCTCTCAGAATCATACATTGCCTTGAGTCTTCTCTTCTTATTAGGAACTTGGGCTGCCATCACCAAATACTATAAATTAATTTGTTTATATATATCATGGAAATTTATTTTCTCACAGTTCTGGATGCTGCAAGTTCAGAACTAGGGAGCCAACATGGTCAGTTTCAGCTGAGGGCCCTCTTTCTGGCTTACAGATGACTGCCTTCTTGCATCATAGCATCTGGGTTTTCACATGGAGAAGAGAGAGAGAGAGAGAAAATCTGCACTCTAGTCTCTCTCCCTCTTTAGTATGAACTTCAACATGTAAATTTTCAGACTGTCATACCTTTTTTCTTAAATTTTGAACTCATGATTTCTCAGTATTGTTGTCCACTCTGACATCATAGAACATGTTTTTTAATATTTTATTCAGTTTTTATGGTTGTTTTCTGTAAGAGAATTGAGCATACCATTTAAGTCTTTAGATGAACTCAAGAGAAACCATCTGTTGTTTGTTTGTCCCCTGGCCTTGGCCCCTGTTATATCCTATTCAAGAACGTGATTTGATTACTGTGGCAAATTTCTAGTCCACTTCTTTTTTCCTAGGAATTAGGAGCAATTATACAAGCATATACACACAATAAGCATGAGTCAATTATGCATGTTGTTGAAGAATTTTCAGAAATTGCTATTATATCACCTTCTATTTGTTATACTGGCTCATAGTATCCAGTCCCTGAACTGTGTTTCTGGAAAACAAGTGACGTTAGATATTGGTGGCACAGAAATAAGATACAGGAGAAACACAATGAGGAAAGCACCAAGAGTAAATCTAGTGGAAGTAAGAGCTGGTTAATGTGCTACAATTTTTAAAAATTGTGATCCAAAGTTTTGCCGTTTCTGTTGCCATGTAATAGATTCTTCCCTGGCTGCTTAGAGGGTAAAACATCTGTCTGTAATGCAGGAGACTCGAGATGGCCCTCTGGGTGGGGAAGATCCCCTTGAGAAGGAAATGGCAACCCACTCCAGTATGCTTGCCTGGAAAATGCCATGGAGGAAGGAGCCTGTCCTTGGGGTAGCAAAGACTGGAACATTAGTGAGTGACTTCGCTTTCACTTAGATTCTTCAGCCAGCATCATGTAGAAGATAGTGTGAAGATTAATTACAATACACTGAAATTATACATTCAGATCAGCCAACTATTTCATAAATAGCATAAAATTCCTAAGGAACATGGGAGAAAAGACACATTTAGAGTTTAATTTGCGTTTAAATGAAGTATTTTGTAACTCATGCAGCTAATTTTGTGTCCTTCCTTTAGATCGTTCTATTCTTCTGAAACTGAACGAGACTTCACCATGGACTTTCTACTGGCCGTAGAACTTGTTGAGGCAGTATTATATCGCCCACACTTTGAAACTATGAAAGAATTACTAGTGGGTTTCCCACACAGGCTACTCACAGATCAGGATCGTAATGTTCTCATGAGTAACCTCAGCAGACGGGAAAAAGCAGTGACGACTGTAGCAAAACTCACTTCAGAAATAAACAAAAGCACAGGTATGATTATGAGTTATATTATCCATGAAACCTAAATGAACCAAATTCATTTGAGAACTAAATATAATAAATGATCCGTTTAATATATTGAATCATTCAACAGGAATGATTGAGTACTTGATATATGAGAGATATATTGAGTATAATTACGACAGTTACTGAAAACTAACCTTCCAGGACCTATAATATCATGTAGCTTCTACAATAGTGACAGTTTTAAAATCGACACTTTGACACGTTTCTTCTTAAAAGTCTTATTGCTACCCCAGAAATATTCTGGGTTCTCGCTTAGGATTCAAAATTGCTAGTCTGAAAATCTGGCTCTTCATTATTGTTGTGTCATTCTCCCCATTTGGGAGAATGGCATTGAAACATGTATGTTGTCATATGTGAAACGAATCAGCAGTTCAGGGTCGATGCATGTTACAGGATGCTTGGGGCTGGCATGCAGGGATGACCCAGAGGGAGGATAAAGGGAGGAGGGAGGTGGGAGGGAGGTTCAGGAGGGAGAACTCATGTACACCTGGGGCGAATTCATGTCAATGTATGGCAAAACCAACCAATATAATATTGTAAAATAATTTGCCTCCAATAAAAAATAAATAAATTAAAAATAATAATAATAAATAAAATTGACACTTTGACATGTTTCTTCTTAAAATTCTTATTGCTACCCCAGAAATATTCTGGGTTCTCACTTAGGATTCAAAATTGCTAGTCTGAAAATCTGGCTCTTCATTATTGCTGTGTCATTCTCCCCTGTGTAATGTGTGTTCATCCACCAAGACAGAGAATATAATAAGAAACAGAGATGGTTGGGGTGGAAGTAGGAAGACTGGGTGCAGAGAGACAGTTATATACAATTTTTGAGCATCAATTAAATAATGGATATTAAGCCTTCTGTCTTCACACATCATTTTATTTGTTGTCCTTAGGTACGGTATGAAATTCATAGCATTGTTTACATTTTTGAAGAAAAAGTTCACTTGACATTAAATAACATGTCCAAAATGATATATTTTGTAAGTAGCTGAACCAAACTTAAACTACAGCTTGTTTAAATTCAGTTTTTGAGGTTTTCATTTTTCTTCACGATATAATACTCCCTGCGTTGAAAATATGAAAGTTTTGATGAACTAGTGAACCTTACACATTTAAATCTCAGTCGTTTAGAATTAGAACTGTGGAGTCTCTTCAGTTCCAGCTCGTTTTTTCATAGATTAATCCTAAAGATCAAGGAAGCTAAGTTGCAAATATCACTTAGTTTTAGTGACAGTTGGATAGCAACCAGGTCTCCTTCCTCGCAGGAAAATGTTCACTCTAGAAACAAAACATTACAAACAAGAGTAAGAAAGGAGTTACGATGGGCCTCAACAATTTGTGCTTAATTTACTCCATAAAATATTATTGTTATTACATCATGTGAGAATTTTTTGAATACATCTCATTCTCAAATAAGGGAAACAACTCATCATTTATTATATATGCTGCCAAACGAGCACGAGGAGAAATAGCCCTTCTTTTATGCTGTTAGGTTGTCCAACACAATGTATTTCCTTGTATCCTTTGAGAAGGATAATGGTCAGACAGTGTTACTAATATATTACAAATCCTGTAATTAGAATTTTTATCTAATTTTGTATATTTTTAGATTTCAAAACTGTATTCATAATTTTATTAACTGGAAACATAAATGCTTCTATTTTCACAGGAGGTTTGTTTTTAACAATTTGGAAGAAGCTCATGACTTCAAAATTTGCTCAGCTTATGGGACGTTTCCTTATTAATACGCTAGTGTTAATTCCAATTGAGTAGCCTAAATGTATGCTATTACTTGTAGATCAGTTTAATTCCATGAATAAAGGCAATCAAATGCTATAACGACTGCAAAAAGTTTGTGGTTCTTATTATCCTTGCTTCATCTTTGTATTTTCAGAGTTACCACCCAATAATCCCCACTGCCAACCTCCTCTCAGAATTGAGCTACATACCTGGTTGAAGCTAATTAGTTTCATAGAATGGCTGAGTTACACATGAATATGTCAATATCTGCGCCAAAGACAGGTTGCTGCTGCTGCTGCTAAGTCCCTTCAGTCGTGTCCGATTCTGTGTGACCCTATAGGCGGCAGCCCACCAGGCTCCCCCGTCCCTGGGATTCTCCAGGCAAGAACACTGGAGTGGGTTGACATTTCCTTCTCCAATGCATGAAAGTGAAAGTTAAGTTGCTCAGTTGTGTCCAACTCTTCACGACCCCATGGACTGCAGCCTACCAGGCTCTTCCCTTCATGGGACTTTCCTCACAAGAATACTTGAGTGGGTTGCCACTGACTTCTCCTAAAGACAAGTTACACTATTGATGTTTAAGATTTTGACACTATCTTCAATGCTTATTCTTAGATTGCCAGGTAAGCAGGGAAAAGTCTATTGAAGAGACATTTTAAGTAATTTATGTTCTAGGACTGAACTCCGAGTACATTGACATATGAGCACATTGTCAATTCCTGTAATGAATGAGGCTGCTGTTTTAGCGTCCAAGCACATGGAGATATTTCACCATCAAGTAGAAAATTTCTGAGCTACTCTAGTGTAAGATCCATTTCCCCCCTAAGTCAGTCTCTCCCATCAGGGAGCTTCCATAAGGCTCTTATCCTTCTCCATCAGAGGGCAGACAAACTGAAGAAAACACAATCACAGAAAACTAACCAGTCGGATCACATGGACCACAGCCTTGTCTACCTCAATGAAACTATGAGCCATGCGATGTACGGCCGCCCAAGATGGACGGGTCATGGTGGAGACTTCTGAAAAACCCTGGTCCTCTGGAGAAGGAAATGGCAAACCACTTTGGTATTCTTGCCTTGAGAACCCCATGAATAGTATGAAAAGGCAAAAACATAGAACACTCAGTTCAGTCGCTCAATCCTGTCTGACTCTTTGCGACCCCATGAATCACAGCACGCCAGGCCTCCCTCTCCATCACCAACTCCCGGAGTTCACTCAAACTCATGTCCATTGAGTTGGTGATGCCATCTAGCCATCTCATTCTCTGTCATCCACTTCTCCTCCCGCCTCGAATTCCTCCCAGCATCAGAGTCTTTTCCATTGAGTTTACTCGTTGCATGAGGTGACCAAATTATTGGAATTTCAGCTTTAGCATCAGTCCTTCCAATGAACACCCAGGATTGATCTCCTTTGGAATGGACTGGTTGGATCTCCTTGCAGTCCAAGGGACTCTCAAGAGTCTTCTCCAGTACCACAGTTCAAAAGCATCAATTCTTTGGCGATCAGCTTTCTTCACAGTCCAACTCTCACATCCATACATGACCACGGGAAAAACCATAGCCTTGACTAGACGGACCTTGGTTGGCAAAGTAATGTCTCTGCTTTTTAATATACTATCTAGGTTTTAATATGCTATAACTTTCCTTCCAAGGCGTAAGCGTCTTTTAATTTCATGGCTGCAGTCAGCATCTGCAGTGATTTTGGAGTCCAAACAAATAAAATCTGACACTGTTTTCTCTATTTCCTCATCTATTTCCCATGAAGTGATGGGACCAGATGCCACGATCTTTGTTTTCTGAATGTTGAGCTTCAAGCCAACCTTTTCACTCTCCTCTTTCACTTTCATCAAGAGGCTTTTGAGTTCCTCTTCACTTTCTGCCATAAGTGTGGTGTCATCTGCATATCTGAGGTTATTGATATTTCTCCCGGCAATCTTGATTCCAGCTTGTGCTTCTTCCAGCCCAGCGTTCCTCATGATGTACTTTGAATATAAATTAAATAAGCAGGGTGACAATATACAACCTTGAGTACTCCTTTTCCTATTTGGAACCAGTCTGTTGTTCCCTGTTCAGTTCTAATTGTTGCTTCCTGACCTGCATACAGATTTCTCAAGAGGTAGGTCAGGTGGTCTGGTATTCCCATCTCTTTCAGAAAGTTCCACAGTTTATTGTCATCCACACAGTCAAAGGCTTTGGCATAGTCAATGAAGCAGAAATAGATGTTTTTCTGGAACTCTCTTGCTTTCTCCATGATCCAGTGGGTTAGTTCAGTTCAGTTCATTTGCTCAGTCGTGTCCGACTCTTTGTGACCCCATGAATTACAGGACGCCAGGCCTCCCTGTCCATCATCAACTCCCGGAGTTCACTCAAACTCATGTCCATCGAGCTGGTGATGCCATCCAGCCATTTCCAGCGGGTCAGTACATGCCAAATATGTTATTGGTGATCAGTGGGAAAAAAAACTCCAGAAAGAATAAACAGACAGATTGAAAACAAAAACAACACCCAGCTGTGGATGTGACTGATGATGGAAGTAAAGTCCAATGTTGTAAACAGCAATATTTCATAGGAACCTGGAATGTTAGGTCCATGAATCAAGGCAAATTGGAAGAGGTCAAACAGGAAATGGCAAGAGTGATCATCGACATTTTAGGAACCAGAGAACTAAAATGGACTGGAATGGGTGAATTTAACTCAGATGACCATTATATCTACTACTGTGGGCAAGAATCCCTTAAAAGAAATGGAATAGCCATCATAGTCAACAAAAGAGTCTGAAATGCAGTACTTGGATGCAATCTCAAAACAACGGAACATCTCTGTTTGTTTCCAAGGCAAATCATTCAATATCACAGTAATCCAAGTCTATGCCCCAACCAGTAACACTGAAGATGCTGAAGTTGAATGGTTCCACGAAGGCCTACAATACCTTCTAGAACTAATACCCACCCAAAAAATGTCCTTTTCATTATAGGGGACTGGAATGCAGAAGGAAGAAATCAAGAAATACCTGGAGTAACAGGCAAATTTGGTCTTGATGTACAGAATGAAGCAGGGCTAAGGCTAATAGTTTTCCCAAGAGAATGCACTGGTCATAGCAAACACCGTCTTTCAAAAACACAACAGAAGACTACACATGGACATCACCAGATGGTCAATATCGAAATCAGATTGATTATATTCTTTGAGCCAAAGATGGAGAAGCTCTATACAGTCAGTAAAAGCAAGACCAGGTGCTGACTATGGCTCAGATCATGAAATCTGTATTGCTTAATTCAGACTTAAATTGAAGAAGGTAGGGAAAACCACTAGACCATTCAGAAATGACCTAAATCAAATCCCTTATGATTATACAGTGGAAGTGAAAGATAGATTCAAGGGATTACATCTGATAGAGTGCCTGAAGAATTATGGATGGAGGTTCATGACATTGTTTAGGATACAGGGATCAAGACCATCTTGAAAACAAAGAAATGAAAAAAGGCAAAATGGTTGTCTGAGGAGGCCTTACAAATAGCTGTGAAAAGAAGAGAAGTGAAAGGCAAAGGTGAAAAGGAAAGATATACCCATTTGAATGCAGACTTCCAAAGAATAACGAGGAGAGATAAGAAAGCTTTCTAGTAATCAATGCAAATAATAGAGGAAAAGTCTAGAATGGGAAAGACTATAGATCTCTTCAAGAAAATTAGAGATACCAAGAGAGCATTTCCTGCAAAGATGGGCACAATAAAGGACAGTAATGGTATGGACTTAACACAAGCAGAAGATATTAAAAAAGAGGTGGCAAGAATACACAGAAAAACTATACAAAAAAGTTCTTCACGACCCAGATAATCACAATGGCGTGATCACTCACCTAGAGCCAGACATCCTGGAATGTGAAGTCAGCTGGTCCTTAGGAAGCATCACTATGATCAAAGAGAGTGGAGGTGGTCGAATTTCAGTTGAGCAATCTCAAATCCTGAAAGATGATGCTGTGAAAGTGCTACACCCATATGCCAGGAAATATGGAAAAATCAGCAGTGTTCACAGGACTGGAAAAGGTTAGATGTCATTCCAATCCCAAAGAAAGGCAATGCCAAGGAATGCACAATTCCACTCAACTCACACACTAGTAAAATTCTCCAAGCCAGGCTTCAAAAGTACATGAGCCAAGAAATTCCAGATGTTCAGGCTTGATTTAGAAAAGGCAGAGGAACCAGAGAGCAAATTGCCAACATCCGCTGGATCATCAATAAAGCAAGAGAGTTCCAGAAAACCATCTATTTCTGCTTTTTTTGACTATGCCAAAGCCTGTGACTCTGTGGAATACAACAAACTGGAAAATTCTTAAAAAGAAAGAAACACCAGACCATTTGACCTGCCTCTTGAGAAACCTGTATGCAGGTCAGGAAGCAATAGTTAGAACTGGACATGGAACAATAGACTGGTTCAAAATATGAAGAGGAGTACATCATGGCTGTATGTTTTCACCCTGCTTATCTAACTTATATGCAGAATACATCATGAGATACGCTGGCATGGATGAAGAACAAGCTGGAGTCAAGATTGCAGGGAGAAATATCAATAACATCAATATGCAGATGACAACACCCTTATGGCAGAAAGTGAAGAACTAAAGAGCCTCTTGATGAAAATGAAAGAGCAGAGTGGAAAAAGTTGGTTTAAAAATCAGCATTCAGAAAACTAAGATCATGGCATCTGGTCCCATCACTTCATGGCAAATAGATGGGGAAGGAGTGGAAACAGTGGCAGACTATTGTCTTTGGCTCCAAAATCACTGCAGATGGTGACTGAAGCCATGAAATTAAAAGATGCTTGCTCCTTGAAAGAAAAGCTATGACCAACTTAGACAACAAAGGTCCATCTAGTCCAAGCTATGTTTTTTCCAGTAGTCATGTATGAATGTGAAATTTGGACAATAAAGAAAGCTGAGTGCCAAAGAACTCATGCTCTTAAACTGTGGTGTTGGAGAAGACTCTTGAGAGTCCCTTGGACTGAAAGAAGATCAAACGAGTCCATTCTGAAGGAAATCAATCCTGAATATTCATTGGAAGGACTAATGATGAAGCTGAAACTCCAGTACTTTGGCCACCTGATGCAAAGAACTGTCTCATTGGAAAAGAACATCATGCTGGGAAACTTTGAATGCTGGAGGAAAAGGGAACGACAGAGGATGAGATGACTGGATGGCATCACCTACTCAATGGACATGAGTTTGAGTAAACTCCGGGAGTTGGTCATGGTTATGGAGTCTTGGCATGCTGCAGTCCATGGGGTCACAAAGTGTCGGACATGAATGAGCAACTGAAATGAACTCTAGTGTAAACTAAACAAAACTAAAATTTTCCTTTTAAACATAATTTTTGCTATAATTGGAGCCCTATATGAAAAATGCACATATTAAATATGAGTAAAAATTATCTGAAACTCACCATATTTAAATCACTGCTAATGGCACTAATCAAACTATGTAGGCTAATTATCTTCTGGTGTTTCTGACCACCTGTCTGTCATACCTTTTCCCAATATTGTGCCACTTTTTAATTTCCCCTCAAAACCCAGTATTCCTTAACTACCTCTCAACCAAAATGGTCCACTATGAAAATAAATGATTTTTTATATTATCTGTTGTTCCCCGTGAGAAGGACATATTAAACAAAAGCCACTTTTTGAAAGTCAAATATAGGTTTATCAATGTCTCAATACAAGTGAGATATCTTTTCATAAAAATAAATCTAATAACTGAAGTGACAAAATGTATCAAACCCTAAATACCCAAATCACCAAAACAAACGAGATAGAAGAAAAAACTGGAAGTATCACACTTTCTAGTTAAAGCTATAAACTGAAATCAGTAGTGGTTACAGTGCTGGAAAAGGGCAGT
Organism: Moschus berezovskii; assembly: GCF_049115385.1. NCBI lineage: Eukaryota > Metazoa > Chordata > Mammalia > Artiodactyla > Moschidae > Moschus > Moschus berezovskii. The sequence continues at coordinate 72,668,197 of NC_142469.1, read as the reverse complement.
TTTCATTCCACTTCCAATGAAGGACAATGCCAAAGAATGTTCAAACTACCATATAATTGTATTCATTTCACATGCTAGCAAGTCAATACTCAAAATCCTTCAAGATAGGCTTCAACAGTATGCGAACTGAGAACTTTCAGATGTATAAGCTGGGTTTACAAAAGACAGATGAACCAGATAAAATTGCCAACATTCATCAGATTATGTAAAAAGCAAGGGGATTCCAGAAAAGCATCTACTTCTTCTTCATTGACTACACTAAAGCCTTCGATTGTGTGGATCACAACCAACTGTGGAAAATTATTCAAGAGACAGGAATACCAGATTACCTTAGCTGTCTCCTGACAAACCTATATGCAGGACGAGAAACATCAGTTAGAACCAGATGTGCAACAACAAACTGGTTTGAAATTGGTAAAAGAGTACGACAAGGTTGTATATTGTCACCCTGTTTATTTAACTTCTATGCAGAGTGTATCATGTGAAACGCTGATGTGGATGACACACAAGCTGGAATCACGATTGCCAAGAGAAATATCAATAACTTCAGATATGCAGATAATACTACACTAATTGAAGAAAGTGAAGAGGAACTAGAGAGCTCTTGATGAGGGTGAAAGAGAAGAGTGAAAAGCTATCTTAAAACTCAACATTAGAAAAACTAAGATCATGGCCTTCAGTCCCATCACTTCATGACAAATAGATGCAGAAACAGTGGAAGCAGAGGCAGGTTTTCTTGGTCTCCAAAATCACTGCAGACAGTGACTGCAGCCATGAAATTAAAAGACACTTCCTCCTTGGAAGGAAAGCTATGATAAATCTAGGCAGTGTATTCACAAAGCAAAGACATCACTTTGCCAACATAGGTCTGTCTAGTCAAAGCTATGGTTTTTCCAGTAGTCATTTGTGGATGTGAGAGTTGTATCACAGAGAAGGCTAAGTGCCAAAGAATTGATTATTTCTAACTGGTTCTGGAGGAGACTCTTGAGAATCCTTTGGACAGCAAGGAGATCAAACCAGTCAATCCTCAAGGAAACCAAGCCTGAATATTCATTGGAAGGACTGATGCTGAAATTGACGCTTTATTACTTTCACCACCTCATGCAAAGTGCCGACTCACTGGAAAAGATCCTGATGCTGGGAAAGATTGAGGAGAAGAGGAAAAGGGGACGACAGAGGATGAGATGGTTGGATGGCATCATGGACTCAATGGACATGAGTTTGAGCAAACTCTAGGAGATAGTGAAGAACTGGGAAGCCTATTGTGCTACAGGTCATAGGGTTCAGAGTCAGACAGGACTTTGAGACTGAACAATAAAAACAAACCAAAAATATATGGTATTGCCATACAAAGAGGCACATCAGTCAGTCAGTTCAGTCGTTCAGTAATGTCTGACTTTTTGCGACCCCATGAATCACAGCATGCCAGGCCTCCCTGTCCATCAGGAACTCCCAGAATTCACTCAAACTCATGTCCATTGAGTTGGTGATGCCATCTAGCAATCTCATTCTCTGTTGTCCCCTTCTCCTCCTGCCCCCAATCCCTCCCATCATCAGAGACTTTTCTAGTGAGTCAACTCTTTGCATGAGGTGGCCAAAGTATTGGAGTTTCAGCTTTAGCATCAGTCCTTCCAATGAGCAACCAGGACTGATTGCCTTTAGAATGGACTGGTTGGATCTCCTTGCAGTCCAAGGGACTCTCAAGAGTCTTCTCCAACACCACATTTCAAAAGCATCAATTCTTTGGAGATCAGCTTTCTTCATAGTCCAACTCTCACATCCGTTCATGACCACTGGAAAAACCATAGCCTTGACTAGACGTACCTTTGTTGGCAGTGTAATGTCGCTACTTTTTAGTATGCTGTCTAGGTTGGTCATAACTTTCCTTCCAAGGAGTAAGCGTCTTTTAATTTCATGTCTGCAATCAGCATCTGCAGTGATTTTGGAGCCCAAAAAATAAAGTCTGACGCTGTTTACACTGTTTCTCCATCTATTTGCCATGATTAGTGCAAATAAATAGAGAGCCAGAAATAAACCCAACTCATGTGCCAAAAAAAAACAAAAAAAACAAAAAAAACAGACTGGATGAATATCTTACAATATACACAAAACTTAACTCAAAATTTATGAAAGACTTGAGAATATCACCTGAAACTATAAAAGTTCTAAAAGAAAATATAGATGGCAAGCTCCTTGACATTGCAATAGATGCCAAATGCAGAGGCAACAAAAGCAAATTAAACAAGTGGAAACACATAGTGAAAGTGTTAGTCTTTCGGTCATATCCAACTCTTTTCGACAGTATGGACTGTAGCCTGCCAGAGTCCTCTGTCTATGGGGATTCTCCAGACAAGTATACTGGAGTGGGTTCCACTTTCTACTCAAGGGGATCTTCCCTCTGGGACTGAACAGTGTTCTCCTGCATTGCAGGGAGATTTTTTTTTTTTACCATCTGAGCCACCAGAGAAGCACGTAATACTGAAGTGGGCTGCATTTCCTTCTCCAGGGGATCTTTCTGATCTAGGGGTCGAACCCACATCTCTTGAGTCTCCCGAAATGAAAGCAAATTCTTTACCTCTGAGCCACCAAGGAAGCCCAGTCAAAGGTGGGTCAATAAATCATAGGCTTGGTATGTAAAATTTCTGCAGGACAAATTCTTTACAGGCTTGTGAACATCTGGGACAGGGAATACTAATGTGCTGCAGTCCGTGGGGTTGTGCAGAGTCAGACATGACTTGGTGACTGAACAACAACACCTCTCAGGAAGAATGTAAAGAATGTAATTGTAACTGCTTCCCTGTGAGAACAGAATAACACAGTCCTTGTCATAGGAAGACATTTTGTAAGAATGTCCCAAATTATTGAAATTACTCAGAAAAATACTAGTGTACAGTTTCTTGTGACTTTGCCTGATACTATAGTAAGAATTCTTGAAAAAAGTCTTAAATAAGCACGAATGGGATGGGATTTCATAGTCGGTACTCTCTCACACAAATCTTGGATGTTTTTCTCTTGGTCACTCAAAAATGTGACCAGAATTATTTAAGGATTCTCTAAGCTTTTTTTGGAGATTACTATATTATTATTCTAATATGACTCTTAGCCATATTATTAATACTTCTTTGCAATATATTCCTCAAGTGTATGATCATAATTCTTATAAAGATGCCTCCATAGTCTCTTGTGCACAAAAGATAACTGTGATTTATGTAGCCATTGGAAGCTACATTATATGAAAGAAAGTTTAGGTTTTCCTAAAATAGCACATTAGCCAATATCATAACCCTCAGGATATCCTTCGGAGAAGGCAATGGCACCCCACTCCAGTACTCTTGCCTGGAAAATCCCATGGACGGAGGAGCCTGGTAGGCTGCAGTCCATGGGGTTGCACAGAGTCAGACACGACTGAAGTGACTTAGCGGCAGCAGCAGGATATCTTTATATTTCCTTGTTTTCTTGTAATTTTTTCCCTTACCACCCAACACCTTCTCAAGCTGTTGATGGAAATAGCTGCATATATTATCTTTCAAAGGTAAATTTATATATTTTCTTATTTAATCAGTCTCTATTGTTGTTACATAAATTTGGATATTTTAGATTGTTTCCCCAAGATACCTGGTGATGTTACCACAACAGGTTTCTCTGCTTCTTGATGGTGTGGTGGATAGGGACTCACCTGCCAGTGTAGAGGTCATGGGTTTGATCCCTGGTCTGGGAAGATTCCACATGCCACAGAGAATTAAACCCAAGTGCCAAAACAATGTGGACTTATTAGATGGTGTTAGTGGTATATTGCCACTTATTTAACTTATATGCAGAGTACATTATGAGAAGCACTGGGCTGGAGGTAGCACAAATTGGAATCAAGTTTGCTGGGAGAAATATCAATAAAGTCAGATATGCAGATGATACCACCCTTATGGCAGAAAGTGAAGAAGAACTAAAGAGCTTCTTGATGAAAGTGAAAGAGAAGAGTGAAAAACTTGGCTTAAAGCTGAACACTCAGAAAACTAAGATCATGGCATCTGGTCCCATCACCTCAAAACAAATAGATGGGGAAATAGTGGAAACAGTGACTGACTTTATATTTCTGAGCTCCAAAATAATTGCAGATGGTGATTGCAGACATGAAACGCTTACTCCTTCTAAGGAAAGTTATGACTAACCTAGACACCATATTAAAAAGCAGAGACATTACTTTATCAACAAAGATCCGTCTAGTCAAGGCTATGGTTTTTCCAGTGGTTGTGTATGGATGTGAGAGTTGGACTATAAAGAAAGCTGAGCACCAAAGATTTGAAGCTTTTGAACTGTGGTGTTGGAGCAGACTCTTGAGAGTTCCTTGGACTGCAAGGATATCCATCAGTCCATCTTAAAGGAAATCAGTCCTGGGTGTTCTTTGGTAGGACTGATGTTGAAGCTGAAAGTCTCATATTTTGGCCACCTGATGAGAAGAGCTGACTCATTTGAAAAGACCCTGATACTGGGAAAGATTGAGGGCAGGAGAAGAAGGGGACACCAGAGGATGAAATGGTTGGATGGCATCGCTGACTCAATGGACATGGGTTTGGGTGGACTGGGAGTTGGTGATGGATAGGGAGGCCAGGCGTGCTGTGGTTCATGGCATTGCAAAGAGTTGGACATGACTGAGCACCTGAAATGACCTGAACTGAACTGAGGGGTAAAGGAACTCCTGCCTATGCAGGAGAGACATAAGACACGCAGGTTCAACCCCTAGGTTGGGAAGATTTCCTGGAGGAAGACATAGCAACCCACTCCAGAATTCTTTCTTGGAGAATCCCAAGGACAGAGGAGCCTGGCAAAGGGCAGTCCGTAGGGTCACAATAGTCAGACATGACTGAAGCAACTTAGCACGCCCAAACTATTGAGCTTGTGTCTAGAGCCAGGGAGCCACAACTACTGAGCCCACATGCCACAAATACTGAAGCCTCCGTGCCTACAGTCTGTGCTCCACAATAACAGAAGATATAGCCAAGAGAAGTCCAGAGGAGGAGGGAACAAGAGAGCGGAGGAATAGGACGGGGAGACCATTTTCTCCCCCACAAATTCATCAAAAGAACATTTGTACGCTGAGTAAATTCCACAAAACAACTTCTGAACGCTGGCAGAGGACATCAGGCACCCAGAAAAGCAGCCCATTGTCTTCAAAAGGAAGTAGGAAAAATCATAAAAGATAAAAGAGAATCAAAAGAGGTAGGGCTGGAGCTTCGTCCCAGGAAGGGAAACAAAAAAGAGAGAAGTTTCCAAACACCAGGAAACACTCTCACTGGCGAGTCTCCAGGGAGCCTTGGAACCTCAGCTGCTACTGCTGCTAAGTCACTTCAGTCGTGTCCGACTCTGTGTGACCCCATAGACGGAAGCCCACCAGGCTCCCCCTTCCCTGGGGTTCTCCAGGCAAGAACACTGGAGTGGGTTGCCATTTCCTTCTCCAATGTGTGAAAGTGAAAAGTGAAAGTAAAGTCGCTCAGTGGTGTCTGACCCTTAGCGACCCCACGGACTGCAGCCTACCAGGTTCCTCCATCCATGGGATTTTCTAGGCAAGAGTACTGGAGTGGCTTGCCATTGCTTTCTCCGTTGGAACCTCAGAGGGCAACATAATTGGGAGGAAAAAGAAATAATAATTTAAATGCACAGATTTCATGCCAAAAGGTAACTCCCAGCGGAGAAGCAGCGCAGACAACTTCATCGGCAATTAGCAAGCGGGGGCTGGGCAAGGAGGAGCAGGCTGCATTGTTTAGAGTAAGGGCCCATCCTGAATGCCCCGAGAGCAATCTGAAAGAGCTAAATGGAGATAGCAAAGCACACTGCGGGATAGCTACTCCGTGAAAAGGCGAAAAGCCCTAACCTAAGACTCCACCAGTCCACTCACAGAAAAAAAGAATCAGCAGAGCTAGCCAGGTGCAGACAGCCCATCCCCCACAGAGACAGGCAGGGAAGGGCAGCCAGAGTAGGAAGGGGGCAACTGGGGCCCCAGTGAGGCATCTGATACCAAACTCAAAACAGGCTTCATTGCTAACCAAGACTTCTTGGCTTTCTGGCCAGTTGTACACCCAGAAAACTGAGCAGCAGGGACCAGGGAGGTGATAAGTCGCCGCGAACATGCTCACCAAACACCTGGTCACTTGAGCTGCTCAGACATGGGAAGGGCACAAAATGCAGGGCTAACCAAGTCTGCGCCTTTGTGGAGTACCCGAGCACCTGAACCTGAGGGCTTAGACCTGGGATGTCCATGCAACCCAGTGCCAGCCTCAGAGAGTTCCCCCCCAGCAGAGCAACCTAGAGCCTGTTCAGTGTGGACTGTAACAGCACACACGCCGTGAGTGGGGGCAAACCCAGTGTGGCTGAAAAACTGTGAGCACTCCCCACAGATGTCAGAGATATTTGTCTGCAGCGTTCCTCCCTCCCTACACCACGACTGAACAAGTGAGCCTTAAAAAGTGTCCACCACCGCCCCCTAGTGTCAGGGCGGAAATTAGACACTGAAAAAACCTGCAAACAGAAGCTAAAACAGAGAGAAACACCTTGGAAGTGACAGATGGAGAAATCTTGAGGCTACTATAAGAATAAGACTGAAAACCAGAGGCAGGAGGCTTAAGTCCAAATCATGAGAACACAAGAGAATTCCTGACTGCAGGGTACATGAATCGATAGGAGGTCATCAAACGCCTCCATCAGTTCAGTTCAGTTCAGTTCAGTCGCTCAGTCGTGTCTGACTATCCGCGACCCCATGAATCACAGCACGCCAGGCCTCCCTATCCATCACCAACTCCCTGAGTTCACTCAAACTCATGTCCATCGAGTCGGTGATACCATCCAGCCATCTCATTCTCGGTCGTCCCCTTCTCCTCCCCCCCCCCCAACCTTTCCCAGCATCAGAGTCTTTTCCAGTGAGTCAACTTGTCGCATGAGGTGGCCAAAGTATTACAGTTTCAGCTTTAGCATCAGTCCTTCCAATGAACACCCAGGATCGATCTCCCTTAGAATGGACTGTTTGGATCTCCTTGCGGTACAAGGGACTCTCAAGAGTCTTCTCCAACACCACAGTTCAAAAGCATCAATTCTTCGGCGATCAGCTTTCTTCACAGTCCAACTCTCATATCCATACATGACCATGGGAAAGACCATAGCCTTGACTAGACGGACCTTGGTTGGCAAAGTAATGTCTCTGCTTTTTAATATATTACCAAGGTTGGTCATAACTTTCCTTCCAAGGAGCAAGCGTCTTTTAATTTCATGGCTGCAATCAGCATCTGCAGTGATTTTGGGGCCCAAAAAAATAAAGTCTGAGAGTGTTTCCACTGTTTCTCCATCTATTTCCCATGAAATGATGGGACCAGATGTCATGATCTTTGTTTTCTGAATGTTGAGCTTCAAGCCAACCTTTTCACTCTCCTCTTTCACTTTCATCAAGAGGCTTTTGAGAATGCTCAAACTACCGCACAATTGCACTCATCTCACACACTAGTAAAGTAATGCTTAAAATTCTCCAAGCCAGGCTTCAGCAATATGTGAACCGTGAACTACCAGATGTTCAAGCAGGTTTTAGAAAAGGCAGAGGCACCAGAGATCAAATTGCCAACATCCGCTGGATCATGGAGAAAGCAAGAGAGTTCCAGAAAAACATCTATTTCTGCTTCATTGACTATGCTAAAGCTTTTGACTGTGTGGATCACAATAAAGTTAAAGAGATGCGAATCCCAGACCACCTGACCTGCCTCTTGAGAAACCTGTATGCAGGTCAGGAAGCAACAGTCAGAACTGTACATGGAACAATCGACTGGTTACAAATAGGAAAAGGAGCACGTCAAGGCTGTATATTGTCACCTTGCTTATTTAACTTATATGCAGAGTACATCATGAGGAACGCTGGGCTGGAAGAAGCACAAGCTGGAATCAAGATTGCTGGGAGAAATATCGATAATCTCAGATATGCAGATGACACTACCCTTATGGCAGAAAGTGAAGAGGAACGCCTCCATACCTACACTGAAACCAAGCACCACCCATAGGTCAACAAGTTCCAGAGCAAGACATACCATGCAAATTCACCAGCAACACAGGAACATAGTCCTGACCTTCAATATATAGGCTGCCCAAAGTCACTCCAAACCCACTGACATCTCATAACTCATTACTGGACATTTCATTACACTCCAGAGAGAAGAAATCCAGCTCCACCCACCAGAACACCAACACAAGCTTCCCTTATCAGGGAACCTTGACAAGCCACCCGTCCAACCCCACACACAGCGAGGAAACTCAACAATAAGAACTCCACAAACTGCCAGAAGATGGAAAGGCCACCACAAACACAGCAATATAAGCAAGATGAAGAGGCAGAGTATTACCCAGCATATAAAGGAAGAGGATAAATGCCCACCAACCCAAATAAAAGAGGAAGAGATAAAGAACCTACCTGATAAAGAATTCTGAATAATGACAGTGAAAGTGATCCAAAATCTTAAAAACAAATTGGAGTTATAGATTAATAACCTGGAGACAAGGATTGAGAAGATGCAGAAAGGATTAACGGGGATCTAGAAGAAATAAAAAAGAGTCAGTATACAATGAATAATGCAATAGGTGAGATTAAAAACACTCTGGAGTGAACCAAGAGTACAATAATGGAGGCAGAAGATAGAATAAATGAGTTAGAAGATACAATGGTAGAAATAAATGAAACAGGGAGGAAATAAGAAAAACGAATTAAAAGAAATGAGGACAATCTCAGAGACCTCTGGGACAATGTTAATTGCCCCCACATCCAAATCATTATAATCCCAGAAGAAGAAGACTAAAATAAAGACCATGAGAAAATACTGGAGGAGCTCATAGTTGAAAATTTCCCTAAAATGGGGAAGGAAATAATCACCCAAGTCCAAGAAACCCAGGGAGTCCCAAACAGATTAACCCAAGGCAAAATACCCCAAGACACATATTAATCAAATTAACAAAGATCAAACACAAAGAACAAATATTAAAAGCAGCAGGGGAAAAGCAACAAATAACACACAAGGGGATCCCCATAAGGATAACAGCTGATTTTTCAACAGAAACTCTCAGGCCAGGAGGGAATGGCAGGGCATACATAAAGTGATGAAAGAAAATAAATTACCACCCAGATTACTGTACCCAAAGTTTCTCATTCAAATATGAAGGAGAATTCAAAAGCTTTACAGAGAAGTAAAAGCTGAGAGAATTCAGTATCACCAAACAAGCTCTCCAACAAATGCTAAAGGACCTTCTCTAGACAGGAAACACAGAAACAGTGTATAAACTCTAACCCAAAGCAATAAAGTAAATGCAACGGGACCTTACTTATCAATAATTACCTTAAATGTAAATGGGTTGAATGCCCCAACCAAAAGAAAAAGATTGGCTGAATGGATACAAAAACAAGACCCCTATATATGTCGTCTACAAGAGACCCACCTCAAAATCAGGGACACATAAAGATTGAAAGTGAATGGCTGGAAAAAATTATTCCACACAAATAGAGACCAAAATAATGCAAGAGTAACAATACTCATCTCAGATAAAATAGACGTTAAAGCAAAGGCTGTGAAAAGAGACAAAGAAGGACACTACATAGTGATCAAAGGATCAGTCCAAGAAGAAGATACAACAATTATAAATATATATGCACCCAGCATAGGAACACCGCAATATTTAAAACAAATGCTAATAATTATTAAAGGGGAAATTAACAATAACACAACAATAGTGGGAGGTGTTAATACCCAACTCACACCTATGGATAGATCAAATAAAGAGAAAATTAACAAGGAAACACAAACGTTAAATGATACAATTGACCAGAGAGACCTAATTGATATCTATAGGACATTTCACCCCAAAACAATGAATTTCACCTCCTTCTCAAGTGCACACGGATCCTTCTCCAGGCTAGATCACATCCTGGGCCATAAATCTAGCCTTTGTAAATTCAAAAAAATTGAAATCATTCCAAGCATCCGTTCTGACCACAATGTAGTAAGACTAGATCTCAATTACAGGAGAAAAACTATTAAAAATTCCAACATATGGAGGATGAACAACACGCTGCTGAATAACCAACAAATCATAGAAGAAATCCAAAAAGAAATCAAAATATGCATAGAAATGAATGAAAATGGAAACAAAACAACCCAAAACCTGTGGGACATTGTAAAAGCAGTGCTAAGGGGAAGGTTCATAGCAATACAGACATGCCTGAAGAAACAAGAAAAAGGTCAACTAAATAACCTGACTCTACACCTAAAGCAACTAGAAAAGGAAGAAATGAAGAACCCCAGGGTTATTAGAAGGAAAGAAATCGTAAAAATTAAGGCAGAAAGAAATGCAAAAAAAAAAAAAAAAAAAGAGAGACCAGTGCAAAAATCAACAAAGCCAAAACCTGGTAAATAAACTGACAAACCTCTAGCCAAACTCATCAAGAAACAAAGGGGGAAAAACCAAATCAATAAAATTAGAAATGAGAATGGAGAGATCACAACAGACAACACAGAAATACAAAGGATCATAAGAGACGACTATTAGCAATTACATGCCAATAAAATGGACAACTTGGAAGAAATGGACAAATTCTTAGAAAAGTACAACTTTCCAAAACTGAGCCAGGAAGAAATAGAAAATCTTAACAGACCCATCACAAGCACGGAAATTGAAACTGTAATCAGAAATCTTCCAGCAAACAAAAGCCCAGGTCCAGATGGCTTCACAGATGAATTCTATCAAAAATTTAGGGAAGAGTTAACACCTATCCTCCAATACTTTGGCCACCTCATGCGACGAGTTGACTCACTGGAAAAGACTCTGATGCTGGGAAGGATTGGGGGCGGGAGGAGAAGGGACGACAGAGAATGAGATGGCTGAATGACATCACTGACTCCATGGTCATGAGTTTGAGTGAACTCCAGGAGTGGGTGATGGACAGGGAGGCCTGGCGTGCTGTGATTCATGGGGTCGCATAGAATCGGACACGACTTAGCAACTGAACTGAATTGAACTGAATATCTATCCTACTCAAATGCTTCCAGAAAATTGCAGAGGAAGATAAATTTCCAAACTCATTCTATGAGGCCAGCATCACCCTAATAACAAAACCTGACAATGATGCCACAAAAAAAGAGAACTACAAGCCAATATCACTGATGAACTTAGATGCAAAAATCCTTACCAAAATTATAGCAATCAGAATCCAACAACACATTAAGAAGATCATACATCATGACCAAAAGGGCTTTATCCCAGGGATGCAAGGATTCTTCAATATCTGCAAATCAATCTATGTAATACACCATATTAACAAAATGAAAAATAAAAGCCATATGATTATCTCAATAGATGCAGAGAAATCCTTTGACAAAATTCAGCATCCATTTATGATAAAAACCCTCCAGAAGGAGGGAATAGAAGGAATATTCCTCAACATAATAAAACCTATACATGACAAACCCACAGCAAACATTACCCTCAAAGGTGAAAAATTGAAAGCATTTCCCCTAAATTCAGGAACAAGACAAGGGTGCCCAGTCTCATCACTACTCTTCAACATAGTTGGAAGTTTTGGCCACAACAGTTAGAGCAGAAAAAGACATAAAAGTAATCTAATTTGGAAAAGAAGAAGTAAAATTCTCACTGTTTGCAGATGACATGATCCTCTACACAGAAAACCCTAAAGACTCTACCAAAAAATTAGTAGAGCTAATCAATGAATAGAGTAAAGTTGCAGGATATAAAACCAACACAGAGAAATCCCTTGATTTCCTATACACTAATAATTAGAAAATAGAGAAATTAAGCAAATAATTCCATTCACCGTTGCAACGAATAGAATAAAATACTTAGGAATATATCTACCTAAAGAAACAAAGACCTATATATAGAAAACTATAAAACACTGGTGAAAGAAATCAGAGAGGACACTAATAGATGGAGACATACACCGTGTTCATGGATTGGAAGAATAAACATTGTGAAAATGAATATATTACCCAAAGTAATTTATAGGTTCAATGCAATCCCTATCAAGCTACCAACAGTATTTTTCACAGAGCTAGAACAAAGAATTTCACAACTTGTATGGAAACACAAAAAACCTCGAATAGCCAAACAATCTTGAGAAAGAAGAATGGAACTGGTGGAATCAACCTGCCGAACTTCAGGGTCTACTACAAAGCCACAGTCATCAAGACAGTATGGTACTGGCATAAAGACAGAAATATAGATCAATGGAACAAAATAGAAAGCCCAGGGATAAATCCACCTTATCTTTGACCTAGGAGGCAAGAATATTCAATGAAGGAAAGACAATCTCTTTAACAAGTGATGCTGGGAAAACTGGTCAACCACTTGTAAAAGAATGAAACTAGAACACTCCCTAACGCCATACACAAAAAGAAATTCAAAATGGATTAAAGATCTAAATGTAAGACCAGAAAGTATAAAACTCCTAGAGGAGAACATAGGCAAAACAATCTCTGACATAAATCACAGCAGGGTTCTCCATGTCCCACATTCCAGAATATTGGAAATAAAAGGAAAAATAAGCAAATGGGACCTCCGTTCCATTCCGTTCAGTCGCTCAGTCGTGTCCGACTCTTTGCGACCCCGTGGACTGTAGCCTACCAGGCTTCTCCATCCATGGGATTCTCCAGGCAAGAATACTGGAGTGGGTTACCATTTCCTTCTCCAGGGGATCTTCCCAACCCAGGGATTGAACCTGGGTCTCCCGCATAGGAGGCAGACGCTTTAACCTCTGAGCCACCAGGGAAGCAAAATTAAAAGCTTCTGCACAGCAGAGGAAACTATAAGCAAGGTGAAAAGACAGCCTTCAGAATGGGATAAAATAATAGCAAATGAAGCAACTGACAAAGGATTAATCTCAAAAATATACAAGCAACTCCTGCAGATCAAATCCAGAAAAATAAATGACCCAATCAAAAAATGGGCCAAAGAATCAAACAGACATTTCTCCAAAGAAGACCTACAGTTGGCCAACAAACACATGAAAAGATACTCAACATCACTCATAATCAGACAAATGCAAATCAAAACCACAATGTGGTACCGTTTGACGCCAGTCAGAATGGCTGCTATCCAAATGTCTACAAGCCATAAATGGTGGAGAGGGTGTGGAGAAAAGGGAACCCTCTTACGCTGTTGGTGGAAATGCAAACTATTACAACCACTGTGGAGAACATTTTGGAGATTCCTTAAAAAACTGGAAATAAAACTGCCATACGACCCAGCAATCGCACTCCTGGGCATACACACCGAGGAAACCAGAATTGAAAGAGACACATGTACTCCAATGTTCATCGCAGCACAGTTTATAATAGCCAGGATGTGGAAGCAACTTAGATGTCCATCTGCAGACGAATGGATAAGAAAGCTGTGGAACATATACACAGGGGAGTATTACTCAGCCATTAAAAAGAATACATTTGAATCTGTTCTAATGAGGTGGATGAAATTGGAGCCTATTATACAGAGTGAAGTAAGCCAGAAAGAAAAACACCAAAGCGGTATACTAACGCATATATATGGAATTTAGGAAGATGATAATGATAACCCTGTATACAAGACAGCAAAGAGACACAGATGTGTAGAACAGTCTTTTGGACTCTGTGGGAGAGGGCGAGGGTGGGATGATTTGGGAGAATGGCATTGAAACATGTATATTATCATATGTGAAACAAATCACCAGTCCAGGTTCAATGCATGATACAGGAGCACAAGGCTGGTGTACTGGGATGAACTAGAGGGATGGGATGGGAAGGGAGGTGGGAGGGGGGTTCAAGATGGGGAACACATGTACACCCGAAGCAGATTCATGTCAATGTATGGCAAAACCAATGCAATAATGTAAAATAAAAAAATAAACTAATAAATAAAAAGAGAAGCCCATGCACCGCCATGAAGAGTAACCCCCGCTCAACACAACTGGGGAAAGCCTGAGTATAGGAACGAACACGCAGTGCAGCTAAAATTAAATAAATGAAAATCTTTAAAAGGCACAAACATGTTTTCATATACTGAAGTTCCAAATTCTGTATTGTGACGTTTTTTTATTGTTGTTCAGTTGCTCTGTCATGTCCAACTCTTTGTGACCCCATCGTCTATAGTACACCAGGCTGCCCTGTCCATCACTATCTCCCAGAGTTTGCTCAAACTCATGTTCATTGAGTCCATGATACCATCCTACCATCTCATCCTCTTCTCCTTCTGCCCTCGGTCTTTCCTAGCATCAGGGTCTTTTGTCCAAGGAGTAGGCTCTTCTGATCAGTGACCAAAGTATTGGAGCTTGAGCTTCAGCATCAGTCCTTCCAAAGAATATTCAGAATTCATTTCCTTTAGGATTGACTGGTTTGATCTCCTTGCCATTCAAAGGACTCTCAAGAGTCTTCTCCAGAACCACAGTCTGAAAGCATCAGTTCTTCGGCATTCAACCTTCCTTATGGTCCAACGATCATATCCGGACATAACTACTGGAAAATCCATAGCTTTGACTAGATGGATCTTTGTTGGCAAAGTGGTGTCTCTGCTTTTCAATACACCATCTAGGTTTTTCATAGTTTTTCTTCTAAGGAGTAAGTGTCTTTTACTTTCATGGCTGCAGTCACTATCTGCAGTGATTTGGAGCCCAAGGAAATAAAATCTGCCATGATTTCCATCATTTCCCCATCTATTTGCCATGTGGTGATGCGACCAGATGACATGATCTTAGTTTTTCGAATGCTAAGTTTTATGACAGTTTTTTCACTCTCCTTTTTCACCCTCATCAAGAGGTTCTTTAGTTCCTCTTTGATTTCTGCCATTTGTGTAGTATCTTTTGTATATCTAATGTTGTTGATATTTCTCTTGGCTATCTTGCTTCTAGCTTGTGAATCATCCAGCCTGACATTTTGCATGATGAACTATGCAAATAAATTAAATAAGCAGGGTGACAATATATAGCCTTGATGTACTGCTTTCCCAATTTTGAACCAGTTCATTGTTCCATGTTCAGTGCTAACTGTTGCTTCTTGAACTTGACATGCATAGAGATTTCTCAGAAGGCAGGTAAAGTGGTCTGGTGTTCCTATCTCATTAAGACTTTTCCAGAGTTTGCTGTAATCTGCACAGTCAAAGTCTTTAACGTAATCAATGAAGCAGAAGAAGATATTTTTCTGGAATTCACTTGCTTTATGGTCCAGCAGAGGTTGGCAATTTGATCTCTGGTTCCTCTGCCTTTCTAAATCTAGCTTGTACATCTGGACGTTTTTGGTTCATGTAATGTTGAAGACTAGCTTGAAGGATTTGGAGCATTACCTTGTTAGCATGTGAAATGAGTTCAACTGTATGGTAGTTTGAACATTCTTTGGCATTGCCTTTCTCTGGAATTGGAATGAAAACTGACCTTTACCAGGTCACCTTATAGTGGTGACAGAAATGTTAACATAATGTTTATAACACCTCATATCAGTTAGTCTCCTATTTTTCCCTAAGTTTCCTGACTCCCAAAATACTTCTGCTGTATATACCAATTATATACCGTTTATATCCTGTTACCAAGATAACAACCAGAGGTACTGCTTGGTATGTTCTGGTTCCATCTGGCCTGGGAGGATAACAATAAGCTAGACACTAAGCAACAAGATTTCACAACACAGGTACTCATGTATCATTGTGAAGCACAACCCATGGGCATAGCACATGGCAATTCTGGCTCAAAACTGTGAGACTTACGTACCACAGGGTATGTAGTTTCATTTTTAATTCATGATGTCCTGGACATGACATAATAGCACTATAATAAACCCATTTTCCAGTTTAAATAGCATATTAAATTTAAGCTTGTGCAATGTTTATACATGCTGAGAAATGGCCGCTTGTCAGCAAATTACCAGGAGCTAGAGGAGAGGCTGGAGAAGGCAATGGCAAGCCACTCCAGTACTCTTGCCTAGACAATCCCATGGATGGAGGAGCCTGGTAGGCTGCAGTCCATGGGGTCGCTAAGTTGCACGACTGAGCAACTTCACTTTCACACATTGGAGAAGGAAATGGCAACCCACTCCAGTGTTCTTGCCTGGAGAATCCCAGGGATGGGGGAGCCTGGTGGGCTTTCGTTTATGGGGTCACACAGAGTCGGACACGACTGAAGTGACTTAGCAGCAGCAGCAGCAGCAGCAGAGGAGAGGCATGAAACAGACTCTTCCTCACAGCCCTGGAAAGGAATCAGTCCTACCAGCACCTTGATCCTAGATTTCTAGACTCTAGAATTGTGAGAAAACAAATTCTGTTGTTTAAGCCACTTAGTTGGTGGTATTTTGTTAAGGGAGCCCTTGCAATACTAGTATTAATACAATGTCCTAAACCCTGAATTTGAGAATATGTTACGCTTCATGACAAAAGAGACTTAACAGATGTGATTAATTCAGGGATCTTGAAATGGGGACATTAAGCTGAATTATCAGGTTCAGTCCAGTGGACTCACAAGATCCTTATAAAGAAGAATCCTGATGATCCGAGTGAGATGTGATAGTAGATGGGAGGACCAGACCACAAGTTGCAGTGATGAAAGGAAGGGATTACAAGACATTTAAGTGGCATCTAGAAACTGTAAAAGGCAAGGAAATTGATTTTGCCTTCAGAAGCTTTAAAGAGAATCAGTCCTATGAGCATCTTGAATTAAGCTAAGTGAAGCCAATATTTGGACTTTTGAAACCAGAAGTATAATATAAGAAATCTGTGTCTCTTAAGTCACTAAGTTTGTAACTTTATTTTTTTGCAGTGCAAAAAGAAACTCTGTGTTTCCTGGCATAGAGCTGATGGCAAGTGTGCTGCCTCAGTAACAAACAGAGTCCATTTGCCAACTACTTCTTTCTAGTAACCAAGTGCTAGCAGATGCTTGGAAGAAAATCCTTCTAGTGTCTGTGAGTTAACCAGGTCCTATTGTCTAACACATCGTATCCATCTCCCAAGACCACCAGTTCTCTCTTGTTTTTCTTTCTTTTTTTTTTTTATTTTTATTGAGGGTTTATTTATTTATTTACTGGGCAAAGTAGTGTTCGAATCACCAAGAATACGGTTTTTACTGGATATTACATCTCCAGAAGACGTTTCTTTTTTCTTCCTTCCACTACCCCATCTTCTCCTGGAAAAACCTGGAAAAACACTTATCATTTGTTCCAGGATTCTCTTATATGTTCTTCTGACAAGGTAAGTAATTAAGACTGATGCAAGTTTGGGGCCAGCTCATCAAAACAAGCCTAGAATAAGTCTCAGAGAAACCCACATCCCCCAAACCATTGTGCTGAATCTCAGACTTTTCTATGAAGCAAGATATTTAAGTGCATGAAATGATACTGTGACAACACAATCTTTGTAGAAAATTGGATCACTTAACAGTGCAACCTAGTGAGAAATACAGTTGGAGAAAGAAGAGATATGAGATGCAGGCAATTTTAAAAATTTAACCTTATTTGATATAGGCTACAGATAAGAAGAAAAGTAAATGAAAGTGGTCAAATAATGTGTTTTCCTTTCCTTGTGGTTGACATCAAAGTGAATTCACCAGTTCTTTTATTTTTCCATAAAATGATAGTCATTCTATCAAAGAATTCAAATATCATTGAGATGGTCATCATAAAAGTGTCAATACATTTTCTATCCTGCTATTGTTTATGTCCGTTCTGCTGAACTAATGTTACTCTTATGACGAGTTCTTTTATTCCTTAAAACTTTACAGAAAAATTAGAAGCTAATTTACAGCTAAGGCTGGCTGCAGAAAATTGTTTCATTGAAATGCATATCCAAAGTTAGGCATCTATATATGGCTTTTACTGTTGTAAGCTGAGAAGTCCTAAAATATCAATCTATATCTAAAAGATGTAAAACAGATAAGAAATACCAAGACAGTGAAATATAAATGTGGATAATGGTGGTTTATGGATAAGATTTTGACCATGAATATTTAAAAATTTATATTATATAAATATTATATAGTAACAATATTTCTTGTTTGCTTAGCCGGTCAGGCTTAAAAATTCTACTGATGTTCATCATGAAAGCTTGGACACTGTTCTTGAGGGAGGATACCAGAATCATCTAGAGTTCTCATGCTTCCATTTTCAAGAATCCATTCCATAGAACCATTATTAAGAAGAAGTTTTGGCCCCAGAAAACCCTAAAAGGGGTCTAAAGAAGTACATTAAGTGACAAAACTCAAAGGTCTCATTGTCCTTGAAGATGAAATTCACACACCTACGGGCATCTTCATTTGTAGCTAATTAACCAGTATAGCTCAGAGCACCAGGAACTACACAAAATAATGAAAAAGCAACATAAAGATACAAAAATTCCCAATTATACAAGAATTTCCCATTCCACATCATTTCAAAATTCCCCTAATATTAATTTAAATATATTGTACTAACCTACCCAGACTCTTGAGATTCCCTTGTACCGCAAGGAGATCCAAACAGTCCATTCTAAGGGAGATCGATCCTGGGTGTTCATTGGAAGGACTGATGCTAAAGCTGAAACTGCAATACTTTGGCCACCTCATGCGACGAGTTGACTCACTGGAAAAGACTATGATGCTGGGAAAGGTTGGGGGCGGGAGGAGAAGGGGATGACAGAGAATGAGATGGCTGGATGGCATCACTGACTCTGTGGACATGAATTTGAGTGAACTCTGGGATTTGGTGATGGACAGGGAGGCCTGGCTGCTGTGATTCATGGGGTCGCGGAGAGTCGGACACGACTGAGCGACTGAACTGAACTGAACTGAACTGAACCTACCGAGAATTCCTTGCCATTCCTTAACACTTTTCTAGCAAGCATTTAGTGTTCCAGGAATGTGAGCTCAATTGTTAAATAGAAGGACTTCATCTGCAGCTTTAAGGGTATGCTGGTCAAAGGATAAAGGTTTCTTTGTTAAGTCACTCTAACTTGCTTCTCACCTCACACGCTAGTAAACTAATGCTTAAAATTCCCCAAGCCAGGCTTCAGCAATATGTGAACCGTGAACTTACAGATGTTCAAAATGGTTTTAGAAAAGGCAGTGGAAACAGAGATCAAATTGACAACATCCGCTGGATAATAACAAAAGCAAGAGAGTTCCAGAAAAATATCTATTTCTGCTTTATTGACTATGTCAAAGCCTTTAACTGTGTGGATCACAATAAACCGGAAAATTCTTCAAGAGATGGGAACACCAGACCACCTGACCTGCCTCTTGAGAAATCTGTATGCAGGTCAGGAAGCAATAGTAAGAAGTGGACATGGAACAACAGACTGGTTCCAAATAGGAAAAGGAGTACGTCAAGGCTGTATATAGTCACCCTGCTTATTTAACTTATATGCAGAGTAAATCATGAGAAATGCTGGGCAGGAGGAAACACAAGCTGGAATCAAGGTTGCTGGGAGAAATATCAACAACATCAGATATGCAGATGACACCACCCTTATGGCAGAAAGTGAAGAAGAATTAAAGAGCCTCTTGATGAAAGTGAAAGAGAAGAGTGAAAAAGTTGGTTTAAAGCTCAACATTCAGAAAACTAAGATCATGGCATCTGGTCCCATCACTTCATGGCAAATAGATGAGGAATCAATGGAAACAGTGGCTGATTTTATTTTTCTGCGCTCCAAAATCATTGCAGATGGTGATTGCAGCCATGAAATTAAAAGACGCTTACTCCTCGGAAAGAAAGTTATGACCAACCTAGACAGCATGTTGAAAAGCAGAGAGATTACTTTGCCAACAAATATCCATCTAGTCAAGGCTATGGTTTTTCCAGTGGTCATGTGTGGATGTAAGAGTTGGACTATAAAGAAAGCTGAACCCTGAAGAATTGATGTTTTTGAACTGTGGTGTTGAAGAAGACTCTTGAGAGTCCCTGAACTGCAAGGATATCCAATCAGTTTCCTAAATGAGATCAGTCCTGTTGTTCACTGGAAGGAATGATGTTGAAGCTGAAGCTCCAATACTTTGGCCACCTGATGAGAAGAGAGGACTCATTTGAAAAGACCCTGATGCTGGGAAGATGGAGGGAAGGAGGAGAAGGGGATGACAGAGGATGAGATGGTTGGATGGCATCACCGACAGGATGGACATGGGTTTGGGTGGACTCCGGGAGTTGGCGATGGACAGGGAGGCCTGGCGTGCTGCGGTACATGGAGTCACAAAGAGTCTCATACGACTGAGAGACTGAACTGAACTGAACTTGCATCTGACATGAGATCTCTTTTTCATATATTTTTGAACTTCAACAATGTTTCTGGACTTGCAGTTCCTAGAGAATTTTAGATCATGTGGTCCATGTTTATAGCATTTAGAAAAAAGTCGTCTCTTTCTTCCTATATTTCTCTTCGAACCTTCAAGATTTTATATCATCCCCTTTATCTCTATCTAAAATATTTTTATGGGCAAACATCTTTTTAGTAAGGTTTAGTGTGGTTCAAAATATTTAGTATGTCTATGATTTTTTTTTTTAATGTCAGTAGTGTTCTGATGAACAAACATTTATCCTCCTGACTGTCCCTCTAGATGTAACTGGTTTCAAGTCTAGGAAAAACAGAGTTATCCCATTGGGCCTTTTGCTCTTGAATAGTTCAGAGCTGACTTTCTAAGGTAAAAATGCTACTGATAGTACCCAAGCACTGAAAACTTGCTTCCTTTATGAATGTTATGCCAAGATCGGTCACTATTGTCCCTCAGTAGAAAGAACTTGGAAACTCTATTCCAGATGCTCAAATTTGTAAGTTTAAGAAATTCTGCTTCAGCCTATTACAAAGATACTCCAACTGGAATTGCTGCTTGCATAAAAACTAAAAACCAGCATAAAATATATAAAATTTTTTTCCAGACATGAGAAAGCATTCAGAAGAGGGAAGTATTTAATGGTTTAGAAAAAAGGAAACAAATCTAGTGAGTCCTATACAAGTCATAATTTTCTGCCATTTGCTAAGCTCAAGAAGCAAAAACCCAAGACTCCAGAGCTTATCCTGACTTGAGGAGAAAAAGGCTAGACTTTAGGGAAATTAAAGCTATCAGAATTTGCAAAGGATAATGCCAGGATAAAAAGGAAAACATGCAAAGACAGAACTTCAGAAATTTGCTTAGAGTTCTCCTCCCCTCCAATCTTTAATTTGAATAGCAATTGGCATATGTATAGAATGAAACTCTACAAGACCAAAGGAAAAACAGTTTCTGGGGTTGCATAAGCCTTCAAATTCCCTAAGTTCCTAGAAGGCCATCATTCATTTAAGTTTCCTCCAACCATATGGAGGAGTTTTTGTTGAATAAGTAAAACATTCATTAAACACTGTATGAATGTCACATTTTAGTAGTAAAGAAAACTAGTCCCAGGCAAAGGTGACTCTAGAGTTGCTTCAGGAACACTCGTTATTTATTCTTGAAAATAGTTGACATACAATATTATGTTAGTCCCAAGTGTATTACATAGTGATTTGACGTTTGTATCCATTATGAAATAATCACCACAATAAGTCTAGTAAACATCTGTCCCCATACAGTTATTACTATATTATTGACCATATTTCTTGTACTGCATATTAAATCCTCATGGTTTATTTATTATGTAAATGGGGGATTGTATGTCTAATTCTCTTC
Source organism: Moschus berezovskii (assembly GCF_049115385.1). Taxonomy (NCBI): domain Eukaryota; kingdom Metazoa; phylum Chordata; class Mammalia; order Artiodactyla; family Moschidae; genus Moschus; species Moschus berezovskii. The sequence continues at coordinate 72,646,554 of NC_142469.1, read as the reverse complement.
ACCTATTTTTCCCACCTCAGCACCAGCAATAATCTGTTTGTTCCCTGTATGGTTGTTGTTTAGTCACTAAGTCCTGATGGACTCTTTCTGACTCCATGGACTGTAGCCTGCCAGGATCCTCTGTCCATGGGATTTCCCAGGCAAGAATACAATATCTATGAGTCTGTGAAAAATAATATAGAGGCTTCTGAAAAAACTAAATGTAGAACTGCCATGTAATGCAGCAGTTTCACTTCTGGATATTTACCCAAAGAAAAAAACCACTTCACAAGGATATTTGCATTTTAGAGTTTAATTGGCATTATTTAGAATAACCAAAGTAAGGAAGCAAATTTATTGTCCATTGACAGATGAATAGACAAAAATCACACACAACTCATTGGAAAAAATCCTGATGATGACAAAGATTGAAGGAAAAAGAAGAAGAGGACAGCAGAGGATGAGAGGGTTGTATAGTATCACCAATTTGTTCATGCTAAGTCACTTCAGGCTTGTCTGACTCTTTGCCACCCTATGGACTGTAGCCCACCAGGCTTCTCTGTTTATGGGATTCTCTAGGCAAGAATACTGCAGTGGGTTGGCATGCCCTCCTCCAAGGGATCTTCCTGACGCTGGGATCGACCCAACTCATCAGTGCAGTGGACATGAATTTGAACAAACTCTGGGAGATAGTGAAGGACAAAGAAGCCTGGCATCCTGCAATCTGTGGGTATGCAAAGGGTCAGACACGACTTAGTGACTGTAAAACAATAACCTGGCCCAATCTGACCAGAAATATTGGCAACAACTCCTTGGAGCTGTGTGGTCCAATAGCACTTGAGCTGAGAGATGGGTAAACAGAGTCGATAGTTTGCAGAGCAAAGCCATTGTCCTTGTTCATCAGAAAAGTTGGAGTGCAGTACCACTTGAACAGAGAACAGCCCACGCCTTCCCCCAACTACAGAGCAAAGCTGGTGTCCTCAGCAGAGAATTCAGTGCACACTCAGGCTGAATCTGGAGCAGAAAAAATGAGCTATCCAATCCCTGTGTCCTGGCCTGCTGCCCTGCCAGAGTAGGGAAACTAATTCATAGTCCCACCTACCACAGAATATAGACCCAGTTCTGACCAGAGAACTCACGCAGTCATAGATTCCATTCTGTGGTCTCATTTGGGTAGGAAACCAAGCCAGAAGTCCTAGCCAACTGTCCTCAGCCAGTGGTGCACCCCATCCCATCTCCATCCTCAGAGGTGGAACATGTGTCTTGCCCCAGAATAGACCATAATAGCAGGCTCCTCCTGCCTGAAAACATTACCAGCAGACGCACCCAGAAACCCAAATTGAGCTGAACAGTAAAGAACAGTCTCTGCAAGAATAAATTTATAAGGCCTGGAAAAGAAATCCTATTACTCAAATACACAGATAAAATAATCAGATAAATATGACAAGACTGATGATGGTGGAGGAATAGGATGGGGAGACCACTTTCTCCCCCACATATTTATCGAAAGAACATTTGAACGCTGAGCAAATTCCACAAAACACCTTCTGAATGCTGGGAGAGGACATCAGGCACGCAGAAAGGCAGCCCGTTGTTTTCAAAAGGAGATAGGACAAAATATAAAAGATAAAAAGAGAAACAAAGAGGGAGGGATGGAGATCCATCCCGGGAAGAGAGTGTTAAAAAAGAGTGAAGTTTCCAAACACCAGGAAACACTCTGTCCGGTGGGTCTGTTGTTAGCCTTGGAATCTCAGAGGGCAAAATAACCAGGAGGAAAAATAAATAAATAATTAAAACCCACAGATTACGTGCCTAACAGCAACTGCCAGCAGAGCAGCAGCCCAGATACTTGTATTCCCTACTAGCAAGCAGGGGTTGGACAGGGAGGTGCGGGCTGCATTGCTTTGGGTAAGCAGAGTGCCTGAATGCCTTGAGGGCATTCTGAGCGAACCAGCTTAAGATAGCAACCCAGACTGTGTGATAGCTATCCCTTCAGTTCAGTTCAGTTCAGTCGCTCAGTCGTTTCTGACTCTTTGCGACCCCATGAATCACAGCACGCCAGGCCTCCATGTCCATCACCAACTCCCGGAGTTCACTCAAACTCATGTCCATCAAGTCGGTGATACCATCCATCCATCTCATTTTCTGTCGTCCCCTTCTCCTCCTGCCCCCAATCCTTCCCAGCATCAGACTCTTTTCCAGTGAGTCAGCTCGTCTCATGAGGTGGCCAAAGTACTGGAGTTTCAGCTTTAGCATCAGTCCTTCCAATGAACACCCAGGATTGATCTCCTTTAGATGGACTGACTGGATCTCCTTGCAGTCCAAGGGACTCTCAAGAGTCTTCTCCAGCACCACAGTTCAAAAGCATCAATTCCTCAGTTCTCAGCTTGCTTCACAGTCCAACTCTCACATCCATACATGACCACTGGAAAAACCATAGCCTTGACTAGATGGACCTTTGTTGGAAAAGTAATGTCTCTCCTTTTTAATATACTATCTAGTTAGGTCATAAGTTTCCTTCAAAGGAGTAAGAGTCTTTTAATTTCCTGGCTGCAATCAGCATCCGCAGTGATTTTGGAGCCCAAAAAAATAAAGTCTGACACTGTTTCCACTGTTTCCCCATCTATTTCTCATGAAGTGATGGGACCAGATGCCATAATCTTTGTTTTCTGAATGTTGAGCTTCAAGCCAACATTGACTATGCCAAAGCCTTTGACTGTGTGGATGACAATAAACTGTGGAACTTTCTGAAAGAAATGGGAATACCAGACCACCTGACCTGCCTCTTGAGAAACCTGTACGCAGGTCAGGAAGCAACAGTCAGAACCTGACATGGAACAACAGACTGGTTCCAAATATGAAAAGGAGTACGTCAAGGTTGTATATTGTCACCCTGTTTATTTAACTTATATGCAGAACTATCCCTTAAAAAGCCTTAACCTAAGACACCTCCAGGTGTCTAAGCAGAGCTAACTGGCTGTGGACCAGCCCATCCCCCACCAGAAACAGGCAGGCGAGGGCAGCCAGGGCCAGAAGAGGGCAATCGTGGCCCCAGAGAGGCATTCTATACCAAACTGCAGGCCAACTTCTTTTCTAACTAAGACTTCTTGAGATTCTGGATGGTCGATATCCTCCGGGAGGGTCACAGCCAGACATCAGCTCCCCAGAAGAGACACACAGCACACCTAAGAAGGATCGCCCATTATACACCCAAAAAACCGAGCGGCTGAGACAGGGGAGGCAATAACTTGCAGCCTTCATCTGGGGGCAACTGGGTTCACCACACACCTGGTCACCTGAGCTGCTCGGACAAGGGATGGGCACAAAACGCTGGCCCAGCCAAGTCTGCACCTTTGTGGAGTACCCAAGAATCTGAACCTGAGTGGCTTAGACCTGGAGAGTGCATGCAACCCAGGGCCTGCATCAGACAGTTCCTGGCAGAGCAACCTAGATCCTAAGCAGGGTAGACTGGGAAAACACACACGACATGAGTGGGGGAAAACCCAGTGTGGCTGAATCACTCTGAGCACATGCCAGTGATATTTGTTTGCAATGTTCCTCCCTCCCCACAGCACAACTGAACAAGTGAGCCTAAAAAAAGTGACCACCACCACCCCACTTGTGTCAGGGCAAAAATTAGACACTGAAGAGACAAGCAAACAGAAGAAGCTAAAATAAAGGGAACCACTTTGGAAGTGACAGGTGCAATAGATTAAAACCCTGTAGTTAGCACCGACTACATAGGAAGGGGCCTATAGACCTTGAGAAGTACAAGCTGGACCAAGGAACTATCTGAAAATGAACTGACCCTACACTGTCTACAACAGCTCCAGAGAAAATCCTAGATATATTTTTACTATGATCATTTTTTTAATTAAAAAGAAAAAATTTACTTTTAAGTCCCCTATTACTCCTTTAATTTTAATTTTCATAACCTACTATCATCTTGCATAAAAAACACCCTATTTTTAAAGCAAACTTCATATATATATTTTACAATTTTTGTGACTTTTTTAATATTGTATTTTTGAGAATCTAACCTCTACTCTAGATTTTTAATCTTTGCTTTTTGGTGTTTGTTATCAACTTTGTACCTTTAAGAACCCAATCTTCATTACCCATTTTTACTTGGAAACGAGATCACTGGCCTGATTGCCCTCTTCCACTTTTGATGCTCCTTTTTCTCCACCAGGTCTCCTCTATCTTCCCCCTCACCCTTTCTTCTCTGCCCAACTCTGTGAATCTCTTTGTGTGTTCTGGGCTATGGAGAACACTTAAGGAACTGATTACTGGCTGGATTTGTCTCTCTCCTTTCGATTCCCCCTTTAATCCTTCTGGTAACCTCTGTCTCCTTCCTCTCTCTTCTCTTCTCTGTGTAACTCCGTGAACATCTCTGAGGGATCCAGACTGTGGAGAGCACATAGGGAAGTGATTACTGGCTAGATTGCTCTCTCCCCTTTTGATTCCCCCTCTTCTCCTCCTGGTAACCTATATCTCCCTCCTCCCTCTTCTCTTTTCCATGTATGCTGTGTACTTTTCCAGCTGTCCCTCACTGTGGAGAAACTTTTCATTGTTAACGTAGATGTTTTATCATCAGTGCTGGATAGATGGAGAAGTCTTGAGACTACTCTAAGAATAAGACTGAAAATCAGAGGCAAGAGGATTAAGTCCAAATCCTGAAAACACCAGAGAACTGAATCCAGGGAACATTAATCGATAGGAGCTCATCAAATGCCACCATACCTAACTGAAACCAAGCACCACCCAATGGTCAACAAGTTCCAGAGCAAGACATACCACGCAAATTCTCCAGCATAGGAACATAGCCCTGAGCTTCAATATATGGGCTGCCCAAAGTCACACCAGACCCACTGACACCTCAAAACTCATTACTGGACACTTCATTGCACTCCAGAGAGAAGAAATCCAGCTCCACCCACCAGAACACAGACACAAGCTTCCCTAACCAGGAAACCTTGACAAGCCACCCGTCCAACCACTCCCACAACAAGGAACCTCCATAATAAAGAGGAACCACCAACAGCCAGAATACAGAAAGGCCACCCTAAACACAGCAATATAAACAAGATGAAAAGGCAGAGAAATACCCAGCAAATAAAGGAATAGGATAAATGTCCACCAAACCAAACCAAAGAGGAAGAAATAGGGAATCTACCTGATAAAGAATTCCGAATGATGATAGTGAAAATGATCCAAAATCTTGAAAACAAATTGGAGTTACAGATAAATAGCTGGAAACAAGGATCGAGAAGATGCAAGAAAAGCTTAACAAGGACCTAGAAGAAACAGAAAAGAGTCCATGTATAACGAATAATGCAATAAATGAGATAAAAAACACTCTGCGGGAACCAACAGTAAAATAACGGAGGCAGAAGATAGGATAAGTGAGGAAGAAGATAGAATGGTAGAAATAAATGAAACAAAGAAGAAATAAGAAAAACGAATTAAAAGAAATGAGGACAATCTCAGAAACCTCTCGGACAATGTTAAATGCCTCAACATTCGAATCATAGGAGTCCCAGAAGAAGAAGACAAAAAAAAAAAAAAAAGACCATGAGAAAATACTTAAGGAGATAATAGTTGAAAACTTCCCTAAAATGGGGAAGAAAATAAACACCTAAATCCAAGAATCCCAGAGAGTCCCAAACAGGATAAACCCAAGGCGAAATACCCCAAGACACATATTAATCAAATTAACAAAGATCAAACACAAAAAACAAAAGTATCAAGGGAAAAAAAAAGAAAAACACACAGGGGGATTCCCATAAGGATAACAGCTGATCTTACAATAGAAACTTCAGGTCAGATGGGAATGGCAGGACATACTTAAAGTGATGAAATAAAATAACCTAGAGCCCAGATTACTATATCCAGCAAGGTTCTCATTCAAATATGAAGGAGAAATCAAAAGCTTTACAGACAAGCAAAAGCTGAGAGAATTCAGAATCACCAAACCAGCTCTCCAACAAATGCTAAAGGACCTTCTCTACACTGGAAACAGAGATCAGGTGTATAAACTCAATACCAAAACAAGGGGATCTTACTTATCAATAATTACCTTAAATGTAAATGGGTTGAATGCCCCAACCAAAAGACAAAGACTGGCTGAATGGATACAAAAACAAGACTCCTATATATGTTGTCTACAAGAGACCCACCTCGAAACAAGGGACACATACAGACTGAAAGTGAAGGGCTGGAAAAAGATATTCCATGCAAATAGAGAACAAAAGAAAGCAGGAGTGGCAGCATTCATATCAGATAAAATAGACTTTAAAACAAAGGCTGTGAAAAGAGACAAAGAAGGACACTACATAATGATCAAAGGATCAATCGAAAAAGAAGATAGAACAATTATAAATAAATACTCACCCAACATAGGAGCACACCAATATGTGAGACAAATGCTAACAAGTATGAAAGGGGAAACTGGCAATAGCACAATAATAGTGGGAGACTTTAATACCCCACTCACACCTATGGATAGATCAGTTAAATAGAAAATTAACAAGGAAACACAAACTTTAAATGATACAATAGACCAGTTAGACCTAATTGATATCTATAGGACATTTCACCCCAAAACAATGAATTTCACCTTTATCTCAAGTTCACACGTAACATTCTCCAGGATAGATCACATGCTCGTCTATAAATCAAGCCTTGGTAAATTCAAAATAATTAAATAATTCAAAGCATCTTTTCTCACCACAATGCACTAAGATTAGATGTCAATTACAGGAGAAAAATTATTAAAAATTCCAGCATATGGAGGCTGAACAACACGTTGCTGAATAACCAACAAATCATAGAAGAAATCCAAAAAGAAATCAAAATATGCACAGAAACGAATGAAAATGAAAACAAAACAGCCCCAAACCTATGGGAAACTGTAAAAGCAGTGCTAAAGGGAAGGTTCAAAACAATACAGGCTTACCTCAAGAAACAAGAAAGAAGTCCAATAAATAACCTAACGCTACACATGATCCAACTAGAAAAGGAAGAAATGAAGAACTCCACTTTAAGTAGAAAGAAAGAAATCTTAAAAATTAGGGCAAAAATAAATGCAAAAGAAGCAAGAGATCATAGCAAAAATCACCAAAGCCAAAAGCTGGTTCTTTGAGAGGGTAAATAAAATTGATAAATCATTAGCCAGACTCATCAAGAAACAAAGGGAGAACAATTAAATCAACAAAATTAGAAACTAAAATGGAGAGATCACAACAGACAACACAGAAATACAAAGGATCATAAGAGACTATTATCAGCAACTACACGCCAATAAAATGGACAACTCACAACTTTCCAAAACTGAGCCAGGAAGAAATAGAAAATCTTAACAGACCCATCACAAGCACGGAAATTGAAACTGTAATCAGAAATCTTCCAGCAAACAAAAGCCCAGGTCCAAACAGCTTCACAGCTGAATTCTACGAAAAATTTAGAGAAGAGCTAACACCTATCCTACTCAAACTCTTCAAGAAAATTTCAGAGGGAGGTAAACTTCCAAACTCATTCTATGAGGCCAGCATCACCCTAATACCAAAACCTGACAAAGACACCACAAAAAAAGAGAACTACAGCCAATATCACCATTGAACTTGGATGCAAAAATCCTTACCAAAATTCTAGCAATCAGAATTCAACAATACTTTAAAAAGATCATACATCATGACCAAGTGGGCTTTATCCCAGGGATGCAAGGATTCTTCAATATCCGCAAATCAATCAATGTAATGCATCACATTAACAAATTGAAAAATAAAAGCCATATGATTATCTCAATAGATGCAGAGAATGCCTTTGACAAAATATAACATCCATTTATGGTAAAAAAAAAAAAACCCTCCATAAAGCAGGAATAGAAGGAACATACCTCAACATAATAAAAGCTATACATGACAGACACACAGCAAAGATTATCCTCAATGGTGAAAAATTGAAAGAATTTCACCTAAAGTCAGGAAAAGGACAAGGGTTCCCACTCTCCCCACTACTATTCAACACAGTTTTGGAAGTTTTGGCCACAGCAATCAGAGCAGAAAAAGAAATAAAAGGAATCCAGATTGGAAAAGAAGTAAAATTCTCACTGTTCGCAGATGACATGATCCTCTACATAGAAAACCCTAAAGACTCCACCAGAAAACTACTAGAGCTAATCAATGAATATATTAAAGTTGCAGGGTATGTAATCAACACACAGAAATCCCTTGCATTCCTATACACTAACAATGAGAAAACAGAAAGAGAAATTAAGGAAATAATTCCACTCACCATTGCAACAAAAAGAATGAAATACTTAGGAATATATCTACCTAAAGAAACAAAAGACCTATATATAGAAAACTATAAAACACTGGTGAAAGAAATCAAAGAGGACACTAATAGATGGAGAAAAATACCGTGTTCATGGATTGGAAGAATCAATATAGTGAAAATGAGTATACTACTCAAAGCAATCTATAGATTCAATGCAATTCCAATGGCATTTTTCACAGAACTAGAACAAATAATTTAACAACGTGTATGGAAATACAAAAATCCTCAAATAGCCAAAGCAATCTTGAGAAAGAAGAATGGAACTGGAGGAATCAACCTGCCTGACTTCAGGCACTACTACAAAGCCACAGTCATCAAGACATTATTGGACTGGCACAAAGATGGAATTATAGATCAATGGAACAAAATAGAAAGCCCTGAGATAAATCCACGTACCTATGGACACCTTATCTTTGACGAATGTGGCAAGAATATACAATGGAGAAAAGACAATCTCTTTTTAAAAATTTGTGTTGGGAAAACTGGTCAACCACTTGTAAAAGAATGAAATTAGAACACTTTTTAACACCATACACAAAAATAAACTCAAAATGGATTAAAGATTTAAACATAAGACCAGAAACTATCAAACTCCTAGAGGAAAACATAAGCAAAACACTCTCTGACATGAATCACAGCAGGATCCCCTACGACCCACCACTCAGAATATTGGAGATAAAAGCAAAAATAAGCAAATGGGACCTAATTAAAATTAAAAGCTTCCGCACAACAAAGGAAACTATAAGCAAGGTGAAAAGATTGCCTTCAGAATGGAGAAAATATTAGCAAACGAGGCAACAGGCAAAGAACTAATCTCAAAAATAAACAAGCAACTCCTGCAGTTCAATTACAAAAAAATAAAAGACCCAATCAAAAGTGGGCCAAAGAACTAAACAGACATTTCTGCAAGGAAGACATACAGATGGTTAACAAACACATGAAAAGATGCTGAACATCATTCATTATCAGAGAAATGCAAATCACAACCACAATGAGGAACCATTTCATGCCATTCAGAATGGCTGCTTTCCAAAAGTCTATAACCAAAAAATGCTGGAGAGGGTGTGGTAAAAAGGGAACACTCTTACACAGTTGGTAGGAATGCAAACTAGAATAGCTACTATGGAGAGCAATGTGGAGATTCTTTAACCTGGAAATAGAACTGCCATATGACCCAGCAATCCCATTTTGGGCCTGCACACTGAGGAAACCAGAATTGAAAGGAACACGTATACCGCAATGTTCATCGCAGCACTGTTTATAATAGCCAGGACATGGAAGCAACCTAGATGTCCATCTGCAGACGAATGGATAAGAATGCTGTGGTACATATACACAATGTAATATTAGCCATTAAAAATAATACATTTGAATCAGTTCTAATGAGGAGGATGAAACTGGAGCCTATTATACAGAGTGAAGCAAGCCAGAAAGAAAAACACCAATACAGTATATTAACACATATATTGGAATTTAGAAAGATGGTAATGATAACCCTATATGCGAGACAGCAAAAGAGACACAGATGTATAGAACAGTCTTTTGGACTCTGTGGGAGAGGGAGAAGGCGGGATGATATGGGAGAATGGCATTGAAATATGTAAATTATCATATGTGAAATGAATTGCCAGTCCAGGTTCGATGCATGATACGGGGTGCTCAGGGCTGGTGCACTGAGATGACTCAGAGGGATGGGATGGGGAGGGAGTTGGGGAAAGAAAATAAAATTAAATTTTTTAAATAAATAAATACAAATGACAAGTCCAGTGAAAACTAATAAATATCTAATAACTGACCCCAAATAAATGGGAAACTATAAAACTGTCAGACAAAATACTCAGATTAATTCTCTAAAAGAAGGTTTACTGAACTACAAGAAAATACAGAAAAAGAACTAAACAAACTTAGGAAACCAATACATGAGCAAGAAAATGAGATATTTGACAAAAAAAAAGAGCAACCATTAAGAAAAGAAACAGAAATCCTAGAGAAAAAGAAACAATAACTGAACTGAAGCATACAATAGAGAGCAACAAAACAGACTGACTAATTATGCAGAGAAATAGTCCATGAACTAGAGTGATAGGACCCTGGAAATGACTGAGACAGAAGAGAAAAAGAAAAATTCATAAAAAAGATTGAAGACAGCAATAGGAATTATGGGGCACAATGAAACAAAACAATATTTGCAATAGGAGAACTTCAAAAAGAGAAAAAAAGAAGAAAGGGAGAGAAAGTATATTCAAAGCAAAAATGACTGAAAACTTCTCAAATCTGGAGATAGAAATAAACATCCAAGACGCGGGAGACGCCCGGCTCCGGCGGCGCAGATGCGGGAGATGCCTGGCTCCGGCACAACCGACCACGTGCAGAATCGTGGCTGAGATGAGCTACCCCGCGCCCAGGGTTAGGGCGGTGGCCGAGAGGAGCTGTACCACGCTCAGGAGGCGGTGGCTGCTTGGGCACCGGAGGGCCGAGAGGAGCTGATCTACATTCAAAGCAGGAGGCGCGGCCTTGAGGAGATACCCCTCGTCCAAGGTAAGGTACAGCGGCTGCGCCTTGCCGGAGCAGCTGGGAAGAGATACTCCACGACCAAGTGGAATATAAGAATCCAGTGTTCTGGGGAGGAAGGAACAAGATGGCGGAGGGATAAGATGGCAAGACCACTTTCTCCCCCACGAATTCATCAAAAGAACATTTGAACGCGGAGTAAAGTCCACAAAACAACTTCTGAATACTGGCAGAGGACATCAGGCTCCCAGAAAAGCAGCCCATTGTCTTCTAAAGGAGAGAGAAGAAATCCAGCTCCACCCACCAGAACACCGACACATGCTTCCCTAACCAGGGAACCTGAACAAGTCACCCGTCCAACCCCACACACAGCGAAGAAACTATGTAATAAAGAGAACTCCACAAACTGCAAGAAGAGGGAAAGGCCACCCCAAGCAAAGAAATATAAGCAAGATGAAGAGGCAGAGAAATACCCAGCAAGTAAAGGAACAAGATAATTGCCCACCAACACAAACAAAAGAAGAAGATATAGGGAATTTACCTGATAAAGAATTTCAAATTTTGATGGTGAAAATGATTCAAAATCTTGAAAGCAAAATGGAGTTACAGATAAATAACCTGGAGAAAAGGATTGAGAAGATGGAAGAAAGATTTAATAAGGACTTAGAAGAAATAAAAAAGAGTCAATAGACAATGAATAATGCAATAGATGAGATCAGAAACACTCTGGAGGGAACAAACAGTAGAATAACAGAGGCAGAAGACAGGATAAGCGAACTAGAAGATAGAATTGTAGAAATAAATGAAACAGAGAGGAAAAAAGAAAAACAAATTAAAAGAAATGAGGACAATATTAGAGACCTCTGGGACAATGTTAAATGCTCCAACATTCGAATCATAGGAGTCCCAGAAGAAGAAGACAAAAAGAAAGACCATGAGAGAATACTTGAGGAGATAATAGTTGAAAACTTCCCTAAAATGGGGAAAGAAATAATCACCCAAGTCCAAGAAACCCAGAGAGTCCCCAACAGGATAAACCCAAGGCGAAATACTCCAGGACACATATTAATCAAATTAACAAAGATCAAACACAAAGAACAAATATTAAAAGCAGCAAGGGAAAAGCAGCAAATAACGCATAAGGGGATTCCCATACGGATAACAGCTGATCTTTCAACAGAAAGTCTTCAGGCCAGAAGGGAGTGGCAAGACATACTTAAAGTGATGAAAGAAAATACCCTACAGCCCAGATTACTATACCCAGCAAGGATCTCATTCAAATATGAAGGAGAAATCAAAAGCTTTACAGACAAGCAAAAGCTGAGGGAATTCAGCATCACCAAACCAGCTCTCCAACAAATGCTAAAGGATCTTCTGTAGACAGGATACACGGAAAGAGTGTATAAACTTGAACCCAAAGCAATAAAGAAAATGGCTACGGGATCGTACTTATCAATAATTACCTTAAACGTAAATGGGTTGAAATTTTCAAAAAGGCTAGGAAACAATTCTCATAGCCATCAATAGTTCAGTGTTGAGTTCATGAATAGTTTTTAAGTTTGGGACAAACTGTAGTATTTGCTATTTGAAGTACTATTTGTAACTGGCATATTACGATGTAACATTGGTCTTCATTTCCGTCTTAAAACGCCTAAAAATGCCTAACAGGTTTTTAGATTTGTGAATTTTAGTTGAAATGTATTTTACGATGTTACTAAACCTGCAGAAATATTGAAATATTTCAGAGAACTTATTCACTGTACATTTAATTTATTTTATTTATAAAAGTTATGAACTGTAGAAAGTTTTACTTGTTGGGTCAAATGCTTGTTGCTTCAAATGCTTGTTGCATTTGAAGTGCTAGTTACAAGAAAATCAAATACCTTCAATGTATAAATGCTATTAATATTTTAAAGGACTCTGGAGTATAAGTAAGTTTGTTTAAAGAAATTTAGTCTGTTCAACTTGAAAAAAATAAATAAATAAAATTGGAAAAAAAAAAGAAATAAACATCCAGATTCATGAGGCTAAAAGAATCTCCCAATAGGTTGAATTGAAGTAGAGCTACACTGAAACACTGTTAGATTCAAAAAACAAACAAACAAACAAACAAAAAAAAAAACCCGCTAGATCTATACTGTGAATTCAGTAAAGTTGGAAAATTAACAAATTAACTAAATTAACATATACAAAACAGTAGCAACTCTGTGCACTAAAAACAAATTTAAACAAAATGAATATTTTAATTCCACTTTTAACAATATAAATCAAACAAAATACAGAAAGTAAATTTAGCTAAGGTGCTGAAAGATGTCTACTCTGAAAATCATTAGACATTGATGAAATAAATCAAACAAGACATAAATCAGTGGAAAGATACATTATGTTCATGGATGGTAAAAAATGATGCTGTCAAAAAGTTGATACTACCAAAACCACCTTTCAGTTCAAACTAATCCCTATCAAGATTTCAATGGCATTTATAGAGAAGTAGGAAAAGGCACTTCTGAAAATTATATGGAACCACAAAAGACTAAGAACAGCCAAAAAAAATGTCCTGAGAAAAACTAACAAGGCACTTTTATAACAAGGCACACTTCCTGATTTCAAGCTATATTATAAAGCTCTAGGTAGCAAAACACTAGGTTACCATAAAAACAGAAATGTAGACCAATTGAACAGAATAGAGAGCCCAGAAATAAATGCAATAATCAATCAACTAATATCTAATAAAGAAGCCAAGAATACTCTGCAGAAAAGACAATCTTCAATAAATAGCACTGGGATAACTAAATGAAAGCATGTGAAAGAATAAAACCAGACCCATAATTAACACATTTACAAAAATTAAATTAAAATGAATTGAACACTTAAATTTAAGCCCTGATCATATGAAACTCCTAGAAGAAAACATAGGAACAAAACTCATCAATAGTCTTGTTAATGTTTTTTTGAATATAACTCATAAAACCACAAGCAAGAAATAAAAAATAAATCAGCAAGACTACATCAAAATAAAAAGAGGGAGAAGCCATCAACAAAATGAAAAGACCACCAGGGCAATGGGAAAAAAATATTCGCAAAACTCTTATCTGATAAGGGTTTAGTATTCAAAACATACAAAAGCTCCAACAACTTAGGACAAAACACAAATATATTTTCCAAGAAGAAATACGAATGATCAATACAAAAGAAATATGAAAGAAATACATAAAGAGATGCTCAACATCACAAGTTATTAGGAAAATGCAATTGAAAACCACTATGAGATACCACCTCACACAGTTTTACCACCTCACAATGTCTATTATCAAAAAGACAGCAGATAACAAAAGCTAGCATGAATGTGCACTTTTAGTGGGATTGTAAACTGGTGTAGTCATTATGGAAAACCATATGGAACCTCAAAAAACAGAACTACCATATGACCCAGCAATTGTACTTCTGGAATTATGGAAGTGTTAGAGTATGAAAGAGTCATGTCTGACTCTTTGAGACCCCGTGGACTATAGCCCGTCAGGTTCCTCTGTCCTTGGGATTCTCTAGTCAAGAATACTGGAGTGGGTAGCCCTCCCCTTCTTCATGTGATCTTCCTGACCCAGGGTCAAACTGAGGTCGCCTGCATTTCAGGCAGATTCTTTACTGTCTGAGCTATCAGGGAGACGCTCTGGGAGTATATCCAAATGGTAACAAAAACACTAACAAAAGATATCTCCACCCCATATTGATAGCTGCTTTATTTACAAGAGCTAAGTCTTGAAAATTTAAGTGTCCACTGATGGATGAAAGGATAAAGAAATCATGGTAAACACATACAATGGAATATTATTCAACCATAAAGTGCAAGGAAATCCTGACATTTGCTGCAACATAGATGAACCTTTAAGGTATTATACTCAGTGAAGTAAGTCAGAGAAAGAAAAAAGCTATATGATTTTACTCATATGCAGAATCTGAAAGAAAAAAAAGAAAAGCTGTAGAAAAAGAGATCACATTTGGGGATACCAGAGGAGGTGGTCAGGAGGATAGGGAAATGAAGCTGGTTAGTAATTACAGACTTCCGGTTAAGAATTGATGCTTTTGAACTGTGGTGTTGGAGAAGACTCTTGAGAGTCCCTTGGACTGCAAGGAGATCCAACCCATCCATTCTAAATGAGATCAATCCTGGGTGTTCATTGGAAGGACTGATGCTAAAGCTGAAACTGCAATACTTTGGCCACCTCATGCGACGAGTTGACTCACTAGAAAAGATTCTGATGCTGGGAAAGGTTGGGGGTGGGAGGAGAAGGGGACAACAGAGAATGAGATGGCTGGATGGCATCACCGACTCGATGGACATGAGTTTGAGTGAACTCCGGGAGCTGGTGATGGACAGGGAGGCCTGGCATTCTGTGATTCATGGGGTGGTGGAGAGTCGGACACGACTGAGCGACTGAACTGAACTGAACTGAAGGATATAATGTACAACACGATGACTATAGTTGACACTGTAGTACCTATGCCTGCTTTGTCACATACGACTTTTTATGGACTATAGCCAGCCAGGCTCCTCTGTCTTTGGGATTTCTCAGGCAAGTATACTGCAGGGCATTGACATTTCTTTCTCCAGGGGACCTTTTCAACTCATAGATCAAACCCAGGTCTCCTACCTCAGATTCTTTACCACTGAGCAACCAGGGAAGCCTAACACTGTTTAATGATATATTAAAAAAGTTGTGAGGACAGTAAAACTTAAGAGTTCTCATCACAAGAAGAAAGTGCTTTTCCCTATTTTTTTCTTTCTTTTCATTGTATTTAGATGAGAGGATGGAGATCAGCTGAAACGTTTGTGGTAATCATTTTACAAGATATGTAACGAAACCTTTAATGCTATATGCCTTAAACTTAGGCAATGACATACGTCAACTATTTCACAATAAAACGCAAAAAAATGAAAGTATTCCTCTAGGTTAAATTTAATACGTTGTTATAGAAAAACTGACAATGATTACGTATTTAAACTATACAAAATAATGCCTATTTGCAAAAAATTATCTGTGCAAATAATTTATTTGAAGCATTTTACAATTTACTTGAAGCTTTTAACAATTTTAATTGCTAAATCTGTGTTGGCAGATGCTCATTGATTTGCTCATCAATTCAGGTACTTGTTGGGCAGTTTATTCGTCATTTTCTAATTGGCCAGAAGACTACCTCCCATCTGCTATATAACTTGTTTTTGTTTGAGACTAACAGTTAAGTACAACAGGCAGTGAGAGGATGTGATCTTCTTTGCTGACCCCTACTTTTCTCTTCCTGAGCTTTTTTTCTGTGGGATTGGCCCCAGATCCAGGGTCAACCACCCAATGCAAACAAGAACTATCTCCCTTGTAGGGACCAGATTAATGGAGACATAGCAGAATTTCCAGTGCAGAATAACAAGATATTCATTGATCCCTGGAAATATATGGATCGGCAAAGAATATATAAGATCCTTATAACAGAATCAAATATTTTGGTTCATTTGGAAAAAACAATGCAGGGAATGTACACTGGGCAGGAACTTTAAAATATGGAGAGCTATTTAAAACAGGTATGTACATTTTAATTAAAGGCCAAGAAAGTTGCTTTTTTCTTCCTTTGTTACTAAAAGTCAAAATATCTAATCTGTTTTACTCTCTGAATGCTGATGGAGTATGCAGTTAATATAATCATTTATCTTCCATAATTCAGGCTCTCTTCAGTTCAGTTCAGTTCAGTTTAGTCACTCAGTCGTGTCCAACTCTTTGCGACCCCATGAATCACAGCACACCAGGCCTCCCTGTCCATCACCAACTCCCGGAGTTCACCCAAACTCCTGTGCATCGAGTTGGTGATGCCATCCAGCCATCTCATCCTCGGTCGTCCCCGTCTCCTCCTGCCCCCAATCCCTCCCAGCATCAGAGTCTTTTCCAGTGAGTCAACTCATCGCATGAGGTGGCCAAAGTATTGGAGTTTCAGCTTTAGCATCAGTCCTTCCAATGAACACCCAGGACTGATCGCCTTTAGAATGGACTGGTTGGATCTCCTTGCAGTCCAAGGGGTTCTGAAGAGTCTACTTATTAAACACTTTCTTTGATTAGTAAAAGTATATGGTATACTTTTTTGTTACATTTTATAGACTTTCTGGTTTAAAAATGCAGTTTTTAATAATATAAATTCCTGTAAACTGAAAAAGCTTATCGTTTGGAAAAACAAATATTTTTTGTTGTTGTTTTTGTCTGGTAGTAGTCTCAGCAAATTCTTTACTGCTGAGGCTACTGGGAGCCTGGGCTTCCCATCTGGCTCAGTGGTAAAGAATCTGATTACCATGGCATGAGATGCCAGAGACCCAGTTTTCATCCCTGGATCATAAAGATCTCCTGGGGAAGGAAATGGCAACCCACTTCAGTATTCTTCCCTGGGACATCCCATGGACAGGAGAGCTTGGCCAGCTAGAGTCATGGGTTCCCAAACAGTTGGATAGGACTTAGCCACTGAGTAGTCACAGCTTCTCAGAGCAAGATGGTACCAAAATACCTCTACTGCATGAGGTGAGACTATTATAGGGAATATGACAAAGTTTCTTTCAGCTAAGAAACCCAGGGTGAAGTGTCATACAAACAAAGGTAAGGAACATACTTTCCCTTGAAAGCCTGAGTTTTGCCTCATAAATATTAGTAGAAAGAGTAAATAAGATATGGCCCTCACTGCACAGTCTCTTTCCTGTAAGTTGTAAGGTTCAGGCAGATAAAAGGGCTGAAAACAGGGAGGGACTGGTCCAGAATGCAGCACTCTCTTCCTGCACTTAAACAAGTAGGATGGAGAAATGGAGTCAAGTGTGGTGCTCAGAACTCTGTGCTTCTAGAAAGCTCCTCTCTTTTCTGCCTCAGTTGGGATGAATTTCTCCATCTATATTTTGCTCTCAGTACTTCTTCAATCAATCATTTTATTACTGAGACTCTGAAACAAAAGCAGATTCCCATTCTCATGAAACTCCTTTTTAATTGTTTTCTTTGAATGTGACTAAACAGAATATAGAATGAAACAAAGACTAGAATGTGGTGCCTTCATATAGGGTGAAAAAAACTGAACATTTGAATTGTTGCAATGAAATCTTGATTGATTTAGGAAGAAAAGAAGGACCCACAGAGACTGCCTTGTGAAACACTCTGCAGGTCCGGCTTAGTCAAGATGGAATTGGTAAATTAAAAGATGCTTACTCCTTGGAAGGAAAGTTATGACCAACCTAGATAGCATATTAAAAAGCAGAGACATTACTTTGCTAACAAAGATCAAGGCTATGGTTTTTCCAGTGGTCATGTATGGATTTGAGAGTTGGACTGTAAAGAAAGCTGATCACTGAAGAATTGATGCTTTTGAACTACGGTGTTGGAGAAGAGTCTTGAGAGTCCCTTGGACTGCAAGGAGATCCAACCAGTCCATTCTAAAATAGATCAATCCTGGGTGTTCATTGGAAGGAATGATGCTAAAGCTGAAACTCCAATACTTTGGCCACCTCATTCAAAGAGTTGACTCACTGGAAAAGACTCTGATGCTGGGAGGGATTGGGGGCAGGAGGAGAAGGAGCCGACAGAGAATGAGATGGATGGATGACATCACGGACTCAATGGACATGAGTTTCAGTGAACTCTGGGAGTTGGTGATAGAAAGGGAGGCCTGGCGTGTTGTGATTCATGGGGTCGCAAAGAGTCGGACACGACTGAGTGACTGAATTGAACTGAACTGAATGAAAATAATAAAGAAAAATTAAAAACAGAAAAAAATCAAGAAAAGTTCTATGCAGGCTAGAGTTTCTAAGAGGCATGAGCTCTCAAAGTGAATGAAATGCTATTCACATGAATGGATCATATCATTAACAGTCATAACCCTCTTTTTACTCTTTGGAGGGGAGCATACGAGTCTTTTCCTCTCTTATGACTTTCTATTCAAAGTTCAACTCTTTTCACCTACTCTGTTTAATCTGTAGATTGATTTTCAGAGCCTCCCAATAGTTTACAGTGTGCTTATGGGTCTGCAGTCTCTAGCTGCATATCTATCAACAGTAGCTTGGGAGGTAAGTGTTATATTTATTTTCACCATGTTTCTTTATTGATTTGTGGTTGTTGGGCTTGCTCACTCTGCTTTTCTATAGGGTAAGCTGCTGCTGCTACTGCTACTGCTGCTAAGTCACTTCAGTCGTGTCCGACTCTGTGTGACCCCATAGACGGAAGCCCACCGGGCTCCCCCGTCCCTGGGATTCTCCAGGCAAGAACACTGGAGTGGGTTGCCATTTCCTTCTCCAATGTGTGAAAGTGGAAAGTGAAAAGTGAAAGTGAAGTCGCTCAGTCGTGTCCGACCCTTAGCGACCCCATGGACTGCAGCCTACCAGGCTCCTCCATCCATGGGATTTTCTAGGCAAGAGTACTGGAATGGCTTGCCATTGCCTTCTCCGATAGGGTAAGCTGCTGCTGCTGCTGCTAAGTCACTTCAGTCGTGTCCGACTCTGTGTGACCCCATAGACGGAAGCCCACCAGGCTGCCCCGTCCCTGGGATTCTCCAGGCAAGTAGGGTAAGCTAAGTTGGGTTAAATCTTGGTATTTACTCTGTAAATATATACAGTTTTCTGTGCACTTCCTGGCGTGGGGTCTAGTCAATTTAAAAAAAAAAATATATGAATGGTAACTCTTTCTATGTCTATGTCTATGTTAAGATCTACAGCACATTGTTCATCTTAGATAGATACTAAAGAAGAAAATGACCCTTACATGAACCTAGTATTTCAAGCTTTCTGTTGCTTATTTCACCTACTCCCAGTCCCTTTTCCAACAAGTTACTTTTTATTTCCCACTATATCCCAGCCTCACTCTAGCCTTTTAGAGAGATAGTTTAAGTCAACTGTTACCATGATCTTAAAATTAATATCCTCATAATACAGATGATCAAACAGAGTTGAGAGAGGTTGAATATTTTCCCTTTTATTACAAAACTCAATATAAAGTGTCAATATTTATCTATCTCGAAAATTCATTTTCTAAATCACTGTTCTAGTTTGTCTCCTAAACCACTTATATGCAAAAAACCAAAAACTTGGTCATGATTTCTTATTTTCATTTGCAAGACTTATTTTAGGCCATAAAGGTGAATTTCACTATAGGTAATAACAACATATATGCTTCTTCCTAATATTTTATTGAAAAATATAACTTCACTAGTTACAAAGTTTTGAGAAACTGGATCTTGTAAATGAACATTTCAAAATAAAGATTGTACTGGGTAATTAACAAAATTCTTCTAGTCCTAGTATAGACAGTCCAAGGTAAAGTTTATATTGACATCATAAACTCAAATTTAAAAATTAAGGTTAAGAGGAGAAATAAGTGGAATGAGTTCAAGTAGTGCACCAAGTTTCAAATAGTAAGAAAATGATTTGTCATCAAAAGTCTTGAAAATACTCCTTCAAATACCTATCAATTGTGTCTTCTCCCTCATGTTTTGTATCACTAGTACCCTGGCTTCTTTTTGACAGCTAGATTAAGGATCAGAATAGTCCTCTGAATGTCAAGCATGATTGTGGGGGGATGTGTTTCATTAACAGAAGGTGTAGATTCATGCCTATGTTGGAAGCCAAGCTGAGGAATATGCCTAGGAATGACCCTGGCCTGGGAGCTGTCATAATCCTGGTGGACAAGATGAACCCAGGAATCAGAAGCAGATAAATAGTCTTAATACAGAATATACTAGAGTGAGGACTTGGTTGAAATGAGTTAGCGCCAAGTAACAGAAGAAAGACTGTTGTTTCTTAGTCCCTAAGTCATGCCCAACTCTTTTTGTGACCACATGAGCTATCTTTCACCAAGTTCCTCTGTCCATGGGATTTCCTAAGCAAGAATACTGGAATGAGTTGCCATTTCCTTCTCCAGGGTCTCTTTGCAACCCAAGGATAGAACCTAAATCTCCTGCAATGGCAGTCAGATTCTTTACCATTGAGCCACCAGAAAAGCCCAGAAGAAAACTACCAAAACTGAGAAAATGTATTCAAGGTTGTGTGGAAAGAGAATTGGTTGGGCATCAGAACCATCCCTACAATAGCTGAGAGAATAGAACAAGATAGTTAAACCAAAATCTCTTCCACAATTTAGGCAAAGAATCTCCACATGTGACATACACATGAATATTTAGCAGCATCTACATGTATACCTGGGCTTCCCCAGTGGCTCAGATGGTAAAGAATCTGCCCACAGTGTGGAAGACCGGAGTTGAATACCCAGCTCCGGAAGATCCTCTTGAGAAGGGAATGGCAACACACTTCAGTATTCTTTCCTGGAGAATTCCATGGACAGAGGAGCCTCGTGAGCTGCAGTCCATGGGGTTGCAAAGAGTTGAACATGACTGAGTGACAAACACACACACACACACACACACACACACACACACATATATACCCAGGGCCTCCCTGGTGGTAAAGAATCCACCTGCCTAACCAGGAGACTCGGGTTCAATCCTTGTGTCTGGAAGATCCCCTGGAGAAGGAAATGGCAACCCACTCCAGTATCCTTGCCTGGGAAATCCTGTGGATAGTGGAGCCTGGTAGGTTTCAGTCCATGGTGTTGCAAATAGTTGGACAAGACTTAGCAACTAAACAGCTACAACATATATACCCAAACTGAAGGGAGTATTTTCCTGAGTCAAATCTTATTCTTTACTTCCTATGTGAGGGATAAATTAATATAGGACATAAATAATTTGGAACTGAATTGAATTAATTGTGTGTGAATGTAGGCCCATATACAAATAACTACACCAAGAGTCTGCCCCCATTGGAAACTTTCCTGACTGTGATTAACCTTCAGTTTTCATAATCATATGCATTTCCTAGAGCCAACAAATTCAACATGGTTTGGAGAATAAAGAAGATAAATTATATAGATTAAGCATTAGTCACTTGGCTAACTCCTACTTTGTATAGACAGTTAATGGCTCCAGATACCTCTATCCTGTTTTTTTACAGGGCATTAACTACTATGTGGTTATTATGTATTTCCTTGCTGCAATTGAATCTGAGTTTTTGGGGAACTTGCCATATGAGGAAGAGTTACTATCTTGAGAGGAGTGCAGATCTAACTTCCGTTATTCAATTGCAGAATGCTGTGCATCTTATCCACAAGTTACGGATGTAGCCAATAGGTTCTGTAAGATAAAAGAATGCAATGAAGTTTTTATAAATAGAATGAATGAATACAATGAAGTTCTTCTGTTGGGATTTATGATTTAAAAATAGACTAAATTTCACATTAATATGCACATGAAATTTTAAGTTTAAAATTTTGTCCCTACCTCCTTGTACTCTCCTTATTAGTAGCCTGAAATATTACTAAATAGTTAATAGCAAATTGGTGTAATTGTATTTATAAAAAAAATTTTCTGTAAATTAATGTAATAATTATCAAATTACACCTGTCTCTGCAAATAAATTAGTATACATCCATTTTAAAGCAAATAGGCTAAGCTAAATAACATCTCTAAGTGTTAAATTTTATTTTGAAAATAAATTTCATTGGTAAGCAGTCAACTAGATGAGTGTATTACAGTATTCTTTTTCAGGAATTCATGACACTGGTAAGTAAATTTATTTTAAAATCTTTTATTGATGCAAATCATTTCTCATTCTACAATATCTGCTGTCCAGAAAGATCGTTTCCACTACCAGAGGTATTCTTCAGTATGACACAGAGAAGGTCACAGCAATCTTTAAGAGTGGGCGGTCCATCAAGTTGCCATTGATATGGCAAAATGGAAGTTCAGTGATGTGTAAGAGAATTGCTTTATGTGATGCAATTAAACTCTGGCTTTCTTTCTGGAATTTTAAAATGTAACGTGTAAGACTTGGTTGCCTCATATATTCATTACTCATAGTTTCAAAAGGTATCAAGAAATAATTTTTCCTTTATTATTGCAATTCATCAGTCCTCTGGTCTATCAAGGAAGTTTTACGTGAAAAGTTAGGTGACGGCTTACAGGTTTTTTGAGAGAAAGTTCCATATATTCTGTGACAGTATATCTCATAGCAAAGTCATTCTTCATGTCCAATCAATATTATTTTAATGTATGCAATGTGCAATTAATTTCTAATTGTTTATATAAGGTAGATATGCAAATAGTGTGATACAAAATACTTCAGTTCAGTTCAGTCGCTTCAGTTCAGTTCAGTTCAGTTCAGTCACTCAGTCGTGTCTGACTCCCCGTGACCCCATAAATCACAGCACGCCAGGCCTCCCTGTCCATCACCAACTCCCGGAGTTCACTCAAACCCATGTCCACAGAGTCGGTGATGCCATCCAGCCATCTCATTCTCTGTCGTCCCCTTTTCCTCTCACCCCCAACCTTTCCCAGCATCAGAGTCTTTTCCAGTGAGTCAACTCATCGCATGAGGTGGCCAAAGTATTGGAGTTTCAGCTTTAGCATCAGTCCTTCCAATGAACACCCAGGATTGATCTCCTTTAGAATGGACTGGTTGGATCTCCTTGCAGTATAAGGGACTCTCAAGAGTCTTCTCCAACACCACAGTCTAAAAGCATTGATTCTTCAGCGATCAGCTTTCTTCACAGTCCAACTCTCACATCCATACATGACCACGGGAAAAACTAGATTTCAATTTGCAACGCCAACCTTCATCCTCCTAAAAAAAAAAAAAAAAGGTTTAAAATACATAGTATGTTGTTTGGTAATTTTATGGGGTTCATCTAGTAGTCTGACTCTCCTAATAGGTTAAGTAATTTCTTAAAGAGAGGTCATTTTCTCTTTTTTTAAAGATAAAAATGTAGTAAGATAAACTATGTGAAACTTACATGCTTAACATACATCTAGGTAAATATAGGAAATTTCATTTAATAAAAGACAAAGACTACAATGAAGTCTGCTGCTAAGCATGGTCAGCTTTCTCTAGGTATTTGTAAAGTAAGGGCTTTTTGTGGGAGAGGTCCAGGTCCTGCTCCTGTTTCTCTTCTAGGCTTCTTATCTCCCTGGGTCTAGGTCATCCTAGAAACCCATTGTCAACTTCTGTCCTCCTGCCTATTGTACTGTTCATCACCTCCTCAATTCACAGAGTTATTTCTTGATATAAATGTGAATTGAGTTACAGTGACTTCATTGATCTACATTCAGTCATTAAGATGAGTTTTTGCCCCAAAACAGCCTTGAACAAAATTTTTGGTGTTTTTATATCTCTGTGTGCTCAAGTGCTCAGTCATATCTGACTCTTTGCAACCCCATGGACTGTAGCCTGCCAGGCTCCTCTGTCCATGGAAGTTTCCAGGTAAGAATACTGGAGTGGTTTTCCATTTTCTACTCCAGGGGATCTTCCCAATCTAGATATTGAATCCGTGTCTCCTGAAACACCTAGCAGCTGTGTTTGTTATCACTGAGCCACCTGGGAAGCCCCTAGAATTCCTGTATAACAGTACCCAGATATGGAACCTCAGAAAACCCTGAAGAGAGTCTTTTTTTCAGTTGTGAATATCTCTGGAAACTCCCTTTTGTAAAATATTTTTTATTGATTTTGTGAGTGAAATATATTTGAATTTAAATGTAAAAAAGTATCTACTCAAAGGTGAATGGTCTTGGCAAAAAATCTTCTCACCTATTCATCAAAATGCTTGTTATTTTCCTCTGTGGGCTTCCCTGGTGACTCAGTAAAGAATCCACCTGCAATGTGGGAGGCCTGGGTTTGATCCCTGGGTTGGGAAGATTCCCTGGAGGAGGGCATGGCAACCCACTCCAGTATTCTTGCCTGGAGAATGCCCAGGGACAGAGGAACCTGGCGGGTTACAGTCCATGGGGTCACAAAGAGTCAGACATGACTGAGCGACCAAGCACATTTTCCTCTTTATCACTGCAGATTCTTTTTTTTTTCTCCATCCCTTGTCACTCTATGCTTATTCCATGTCTTTTAGTGTTAAAGTCGTCCATTTACAATAACGGTTGACACTGTGCACTTTCTGAGACTTAGTGTTGCCATGCCCTTTGCATCAACATTTTTTAAATCAACAGCTCCAGACTTATTTTATAAACATCTTAATAGTAACAATATATTAGCCCCTGTTGTCTTTTTTAGTCACTTACTGTTTTGAGTGCTTCTGTGAATCAAGCAGTGTGTAGTGCTTTGCAAGTATTATCTCATTAGTTCAAATATCTTGTTTCAGAGAATTGAATAATTTTAGATTATGTCCATTTTGGCTTTTAAGACTGAATGACTTAAATCACAGAAATGGATATTCTCACAATTCTGGCGGCTACAACTTAGGAATTAAGATATCAGCATGATCAACTTCTGGTGAGGACCCTGCTTCTGATTTGCAGATGGCTGCATTCTTGTTCTGTCCTCAAGTGGAGAAGAAAGAAAGGAGAGGGAGAGAGAGAGTCTGCACTCTGGTCTTTCTTCATCTTTAACATAAACTTCAACATGTAAATTTTCAGTCCATCATACTTTTTCCCTTGGATTTTGATCTTACAATTTCTCAAAATCATTGTCCATTCTCTGGTATCAAGAATGTGTTTTTAATATTTTGTTCAGTTTTTATAGTTGTTCACTGAAAGAAAGAATTGTGTCTTTCATGCCAGTCTACAAATTAGATGAACTCTAAAGTAACCCTGATCATCTGTTTGATCTGTTTGTCCCTTGCCCTTGAGCCTCGCTGTGTTCTATTCAAGAAGATTTTTCAATTGTGGCAAATTCTTAGTCCATTTCTTATTTCCTATGAATTAAAAAATTATATTAGCATATACACACAATAAACATGAATCACTTATGTACGTTGTTGAAGAATTTTCAGAAATTGCTGTTAGATAATCTTCTATTCATTAAACTGGCTCATTGTACCCTGTCCCTGAACTGTGCTTGTGGAAAACAAGTCACGTTAGATATTAGTGGCACAGAAATAAGATACAGGAGGAATAGAATCAGAAATCACAAAGAGTAAATCTGGTAGAAGTAAGAGAGGTGGTTGCTTAGGATGCTACAATTTTAAAAAATTGTGGTTCAAAGCTTTGCCGTCTCTGTTGCTATTTAGTAGGTTCTTCAGCCAGGCACAATGTAGAAGACAGTGTGAGGATTAATTACAATATACTGAAATTGTAGGTTCAGGTCAGTCAACTATTTAATAAATAGCATAAAATCCCTAAGGAACATGGGAGAAAAGACACATTTAGATTTCAATTTGCATGTATAATGAAATATTTTGTAACTCATGCATCTAATTTTGTGTGCTTTCTTTAGATCATTCTATTCTTCTGAAACTGAACGAGACTTCTCCATGAACTTTATACTTGCCATAAAATTTTTTGAGGCAGTATTATATTGCCCATACTTTGAAAGTTCAGCAGAATTCCTAGTGGGTTTGCCACACAGGCTACTCACAGATCAGGATCGTAATGTTTTCATGAGTAACTTCAGCGTACGGGAAAATGTTCTTATGACTGCAGTAAAACTCATTCAAAAAATAAATAAATGCACAGGTATGATTATGAGTTATATTATCCATGAAGCCTAAATGAACCAAAGTCGTTTAAGAGGTAAATATATTTAATGATTCACTCAACAGGAATGATTGAGTACCTTCTATAATATAGATATATTGAATATAATTATGGCAGTTACTGAAAACTACTTTTCTAGGACCCCACATATCATGTAGTTTCTGCAATAGTGACAGTTCTAAAATAAACACTTTCATCTATTTCTTCGTAAAATACTTATTGCTACCCTAAAAATATTCTGGGATTTAGATTACATTTCAAAAAAATGCTAATCCATGATAATCAGACCCTTCATTATTGGTGTATAATTCTCCCCTGTGTAAGGTGTGCTCATCTACCAAGACAGAGAATATAATAAGAAACAGAGATGGCTGGGGTGCAACTAGGAAAACAGAGTGCAGGGATACAGAGTTATATAACATCTTTGAATATCAATTAAATAATAAATATTAGGTTTCATGTTTTCACACATCAGTTTATTTATTGTCCTTATAAACAGTATGATGATGACAGCATTTACGTTTTTGAGTTAAAAGATCCACTGAAGATAAATAACATGTCCAAAAGGATACACAGTGTAAGCAGTTAAGGCAAAATAAAACTAGGTTGTGTTTTAGTACAATTTTTGTGGGTGTTTTTCTTTTTTTAAATCCAGTATTACCTGCCTTGAAAATACAGAAGTATTGATGAACTAATGAACCTTATACACTTAAATATCAATGTTTTAAAATTAAGACTGTGGAGTCTCTGCTATTCTAGTCCATCTTTTCATTGATTAACCCTATAGATCAGGGAGACTAAGTAGGCAAATATTACTTAGTTTTAGTGCCAGTTGGACATCAATGAGGTCTCCTTCCTCCAGGGAAAACATTCACTCTAGAAAGAAAATATTGCGAACAAGAGAAAGAAAGGGGTTAACATGGGTCTCAACAATTTTATTTGTAATACAGTGATGTTACATTGTAGGGCAATTAATTTATTCCATAAATATTGTGCCTATTACATTGTGTGAGAAATTTTGAATGCATCTCATTCTCAAATGAAGGAAATAGCACTTCATTTTACTGTTAGATTGCCCCAAACAATGGATTTTCTTTTATACACTGAGAAGGCTAATTGTCTGACAGAGCTGCTAATATGTTACAAATACTTTAATTAGAAATTTTACCTCAGTCTGTATACTTTTATTTTTCTAAATACTTCATAATTTTATTAACAAGAAACATAAATATTTCTGTTTTCACTGGAGGTTTATTTTTTAACAATTTGAAAGAAGTTCATGACTTCAAAATTTGCTCAGACTGTGGCATGCTTCTTCATTGAAAGACTACTCTTAATACCAATTGAGTAGCCTAAATTTATGCTATTACATGTTGATCAGTTTAAATCCATGAATAAAAGCAACATGTTGTAATGACTATGAGATATTTGTGGTCCTTATTATCCCTGCTTCATCTTTGAATTTTCAAAGTTACCAGCCAATAATCCCCTCAGCCAACCTCTCCTTAGAATTTAGCTACACGTCTGGTGGAATCCTCATTAATCTCAGAATGCTTGAGTTGCTCTTAAATATGTCAATATCGGTGTCAAGGGCAGGTTGTTGTTATTTAATCACGAAGTCATGTCCAACTCTTTTGTGATCCCATGGATTGTATTCTTCCAAGCTCCACTATCCATGGGATTTTCCAGATTTTTATATTTCTTTCAATGCTTATTTATATATTGCCAGGTAAGCAATGCAAATTCTCCTCTAAGAGATTATTCTTACAAGATACAACTTTGGGCATTGAAGAGAGTTTTTAACTAATTTATATTCTAGGACTGAACTCAAAGGACTTTGCCTTATGAGCACAATTATCAATCCATGTAGTGAAAGAGGCTGCATTCTTAGTGTCTGAGCACTTGGAGAAATCATTTCAACATCAAGTAGAAAATCTCTGAGCTACTTTGGTGTAAACTAAATTGTAGTTTTCCTTTTAAATCTAATTTTTGTTTTTATTGAAGCCCCTAAGTAAAAAAGCACTTATTAAAAATGAATAAAAAGTATCTGAGACCACATTTAAACTACTGCTAATGGCATGAATCAAACTAATTAAGTAGGCTAATTATCTTCTGATGGTTCTGCTCACCAGTCGTACTTTTCCCCTATATTGTGTCATTTTCTCATTTCCCCTGAAAGTCCCAGTATTCTTTAACTACCTCTCAACCAAATGTATCCCTAATGAAAATAAATGACTTTTTATAGTGTGTGTGTTTGCTAGGGGAAGGTCTTATTAAGGAAGATCTATTGTTCAAATTACAAAACATATTGGTCAATGTCTATACAGGTGAGACATTTTTACATTAAAAAAATAAAACTAATAAGTGAAATGAAGTGACAAACATGTATCTAACCACAAAAATACCCAAATCACCAAAACAACCTTGAGATAGAAGAAAAAGCTAGAAGCCTCACCCTTTCTAGTTTTAAACTATGTAATAAATCTATAGTAACCAAAACAGTATGACATTCACATACAAAGAGGCACATAGATCAATGCAAAAAAAAATAAAATAAAATAGAGCCTAGGAAAATACCTAAAAATCTTTTGGTCAATTAATGTACAACAATGGAGATCAGAATATACATGGGGAGAGGGCAGTCTCTTTAAAAAATGGTGTTGGGAAAACCAGAGACCCACATGCCAAAAAGCTGAGACTGGACCACTATCTTTTAGCGCTCTAGTGCTCAGTCATGTGTGACTCTTTGTGGCCCAAGGACGGTAGACTGCCAAGGTCCTCAGTCCATGAAATTTTCCAGGCAAGAATACTGAAGTGAATTATCAATTCCTCTGCAGGGGATCTTCCCAACCCAGGGGTTAAACCTGACTATGCTGTGTCTCCTGCGTTAAAAGGCGGATTCTTTATCCCTGAAGCACCAGGGAAACAGTATAGGACTTCCTCAAGAAATTAAAAGTGGAACTGCCATATGATTCAGCAGGTTCACTTCTAGGTATTTATCCAAATAAAACAAAACCAATTCAAAAGGGGATTAGCACTCTACTGTTTATTTCCACATTATTTACAATAGCCAAGATACAGAAGCAACTTTAGTGTCTATTATCATGAATAAGCATAAAGGCACACGCAGAGGAATTTTGCTCAGTTACGAAAATAATGAAATGTTGCTATTTGCAAAAACATGGATGGACTAGAAGTCATCATGTTAAGTGAAACAAGTCAGACACAAAAAGACAAAAACTGTAATGTTCCACTTTTATGGGGATTCTAAGAAACATAACAAATGAATAAACAAAACATAATGAAAGCACATTCATAGATACAGAGAACAAATGGGTGGTTTCCAGAGAGAAGAGTGTGAGGGGTTGTGTGAAATAGATGTCAGCTATAAATAGGGACTGGCCATCGACCTCTGCAAGGATTAAATCATGTGCTGCTGCAGCTGCTGATTTTTAACACCCCTTGAAAAAGGAGTTCAGAGTAGAGAGCAGAAATGAAGCACTCTGTGTTCATAGTTAGATATTTTCTGAAGCCGATTTGGGAGTCCAATTCTCCTATCTCCTCATATCTAGAAGAGCTCGAAAATCCTTCATGGTGATAGCCACTCCTCGTGACAAGCAGAAACTTACCAAAGGAAAATATGTGCTTGACTGCATGTACCCTCCCTTCACCAAAATCACATATATACCAACATACCCCTCTACCTCTTAGCAGCAATTTCTCAGAGCTATCTGAGGTGCTGTCTCCTGGGCTGCAGTCCTCATTTTGCCTCACATAAAGCTTAACTTGCAACTCTGATACTGTGCATTCTTTTTAAGTTAACACAGGTAAAGGAGATTAAGAGGTTCAGACTTCCCATTATGAAATAAAAAAGTCAGAGGAATATAATATACAGATAAGGAATATAGCCAATATATTGTAATTACTTTGCATGGAAACGGATGGTTACTAGAGTTATGATGACCATTTCATAATGTATTGATATGGTACATCTCTGTTGTACAGTGGAAGCTAATACAATGTTATAGATCAACTGTTTCATTAAAAAGAAAGAAACTTAAAAAGACTATCAAAATTGGTATCTGTAAAAGTCACAAATATTTATAAACTAAACAATAAAGGACCAAATAATTCATCAATAACAGAATATATGACAAAGAACACTTTTAAAACTTTACTGAATGAAAATAAAAATCTGACAGTCCAAAATCAGTGGAATGCTCCTAAAGCAGTGCTACAAAGGAAATGTATGTGTTTTAAAGTTAGATTGAAAAAAGAAATGGGGTCAAAAGTCAATAATCATCTTCCATGCTAAGAATCAAGAAATAGAAGGCAATAGTAGACCCAACATACAATGAGAGGAAGAAAAGAATGAGTGGAAATCAAGGAAATAGAAAAAGAAGAAGACTGGATCAGCAAAAACCACTTTCAAGTTGCTCAAAAATGCAGTAATGTTGATCGATATAGAAAGAGAAAGCCATTAACTTAATGAAGGAACATCACTACACAGCCTATAGATATTAAAGAGATAATAAAGAAATATTATGAGAAAAATGTTGCTAATAAATTTGACCCCCCAAAAAAGTAGATTCATGGAAATACACCCTTTACCAAAACTAATTTGAGCAGACTTCCCTGGTGGTAAAGAATTCACCTGCCAATGGAAGAGATGCAAGACATGAGGATTCGATCCCTGGGTCAGAAAGATCCCTTGGAGAAGGAAATGGCAACACACTCCAGTATTCTTGTCTGGAAAATTCCATGTACAGAGGAGCCTCTCAGGTTACAGTCCATGAGGTCACAACAGTTCTAAAAGTCTTAACTCATTTAAACTTTAATTTTAAAGTCTAAGCCCAAAGTCTCATCTATATCCTGTATGGATGAGACTCAAGGTATGATTCATCATGAGGCAACTTCTTCTCTAGCTATGAACATATGAAACCAAAGAAAGTGTGTATCTTCTAAGATAGAACAGGCATAAAATAGACATCCCGATTCCAAAAGGAAGAAATAAGAAAAAGAAAGAGGTAACTGGTCCCAAATTTGTCTAAAAGGGCAAACAACATGAAATCTAGATTTGATTCTTTGTCTTCTGCACTCTTCAGAGGATCAACACTACCCCAACAGCTCAGGCAGGGGTCCTTGCAGCAGCTCTCTCCTTGTTTATGACTTATCACACATAAACAGAAAAATTTTAGATTTGGGGGCAGAGCAGGTGATGGGATTTAATCTTGTAAGGTTTTAAATCTGTGTAAGTATAAACTAGCATAAAACTGGGGAGCACCCAGAGTAAAATAACTGCCTATGAGAGCAGACTATTTGCATACATTTTTAAGACAACATCTGTTAATCTGAAATCAAATTGCATATTAGTGAAGTAGAATGAGACAAGCAGGGTGAAGTGTCTGAAGATTTCTTGCCCTTCAAACATAAAATCTGTCTCCATCTGCTTCTTACTTATATTCTTAAAATCATTAATTAAGCTTGGGATAGGGAAACATTTACAGTTCATGTGAATATGCTTTGACAGCTATATTCTTTGTCTTAACACATTCATAATAAGAGAAATGCAAATTAAGAAGATGCTAGCACACCATTTCTCTACCCTACTCTGAAATTAACAAAGCTAATTTATGAAGCATGAAATCTTTCATACAAGTGTGTGTCTGCTTGGTCACTCAGGCATGTCTAACTCTTTGAGATTCCATGCAGTGTAGCCCACCAGGCTCCTCTGTCCATGGGGATTCTCCAGGCAAGAATTCTGAGTGGGTTTTTATGCCTTCCTTCAGGGGATTTTCCCAACCCAGGGATTGAACCCAGGTCTCCTACATTGCAGACAGATCCAGGGAATCCCCCTGTGCCCCACGCCATATATGGAACACTTCATGAATTCGTGTGTCATTATTACTAGTTCAGTTCAGTTCAGGCGCTCAGTTGCATCTGACTCTGAGACCCCATGGCCTGAAGCACTCCAGGCTTCCCATCACCAACTCCTGGAGCTTGTTCAAATGCATGTCCATCGAGTCACTGATGCCATCTCATCCTCTGTCATCCCCTTCTCCTCCTCCCTTCAATCTTTCCCAGTATCAGGGTCTTTCCCAATGAGTCAGTTCTTCGCATCAGGTGGCCAAAATATTGGACCAGGGAAAAATAGTACAAGACTCACAGAAGGATCTGGCCATATATAACAAGACCACATACATTCTCACTTTTAAAAAGTTTATTTTGCTACAACCATAAATTCATTGCTGTTCAGTCTCTGAGTCAAGTCCAACTCTTTGCAACCCCATGAATTGCAGCATGCCAGGCTTCCCCTTCCTTCACTATCTGCCGAAGTTTGCTCAAACTTGTGTCCATTGAGTTGATGGTGCTATCCAACCACCTCATCCTCTGTCGGCCCCTTCTCCTGCCCTCAATCTTTCCCAGCACTAGGGTCTTTTCTAATGAGTCGGCTCTTCAAATCAGGTGGCCAAAGAATTGGAGCTTCAGCATCAGTGATTCCAATCAATAGTCAGGGTTGATTTCCTTTAAGATTGACTGGTTTAATCTTCCTGTTGCCCAAGGCATTCTCAAGAGCCTTCTTCAGCACCATAGTTTAAAACCATCAATAATTTGTTGGAACATGCAAAAAAATGTACAGGGAATTCTCCCAGGCACCCATCACCAAAATTCCCTCAATGTTAAGATTTTATATTATCAAAACCGGGATACTGATACTGATAATGTTTCAATCCATACAACCTGTTCAGATTTCATCATTTACAGCAGTACCCATTTGTGTACCTGTATGTATGTGTATCTCTGCAAATTTATCACATGTGTAGCTTTGTGCAATTATCACCATAATTAATACACTAACTGTACCATTAACACAAGGCTCGGTCTTCATTCTACTTCTTTACATGACTTTCCTGATGGCTCAATGGTAAAGAATCTGTCTGCCAATGCAACAGACACAGATATCATCTCTAGGTCAGGAAGATACCCTGGAAAAGGAAATGGCAACCCACTCTAGTAGTCTCCCCTAGGAAATCCCATGGACAGAGGAGCCTGGCAGGCTACAGTCCATGGAGTCTCAAAAGAGTAGGCCATGACTTGGCAACTAAACAACTAATATACTTTGCTATAAGTGTATGTGTTTGCTTATTCATTTATCCACTAATGCCCTTTGGGCTTATGACTATTATAGATTTTGGCTACTACAAAGCAAACTGCAAAAAATCTCTGTGTACAAAGTTTTTGCGTGGAAATAAGCTTTCACTTCCTGGGGATGTATATCATATGCTGTCATGTATATCATAAGTCCGTTTTTAGTATTAAAAGAAACTGCCAGATTATTTTCCAAAGTGGTTTTACCATTTTACATTTCTGTCAGCAATATATGAATAATCCAATTTCTTGCATCCTAACTTGCATTTGTATTCTCTATTTTTTTATTTTAGCCATTCTAATAGGCATGTAATGACCACTCACTATGGGTTTTAATTTCCTCAAGAGCTAATGTGTTAACATATTTCAATGTCCTTATTTAACATCCATATCTTTTCTTAGCTAAAATTCCCTTTTATGTCTTTTGTCCACTTTAAAAAAAAAAAAAAAACGCTTATTTAAATTGAAGTATAGTAGATTTCCAATGGGGTTTGATTCCAGATGCAATTTCGCCCCTCCTACCCTCTTGCTGGGACTTCTCCTTTGCCTTTGGATGTGGGGTATCTTTTTTTGGTGGGATCCAACTTTCTCCTGTCAACGGTTGTTCAGCAGCGAGTTGTAATTTTGGAGTTCTCGCAGGAGAAGATGAGCGCAAGTCCTTCTACTCCGCCATCTTGCAATACATCCTAAAGGAAATCAGTCCCGAATATTCATTGGAAAGACTAATGCTGAAGCTGAAACTCCAATACTTTGGCCACCTGATGCAAAGAACTGACTCACTGGAAAAGACCCTGATGCTGGAAAAATTTTAAGGTAGGAGGAGAAGGAGATGACAAAGAATGAGGTGGTTGGATGGTGTCACTGACTCAATGGACATGAGTTTGAATAAACTGGGAGTTGGTGATGGACATGGAAGCCTGGCATGATGCAGTCCTTAAGTTTGCAAAAAGCTGTACGTGACTGAGCAACTGAACTGAACTGAATTTCAATGGTGTGTTAATTACTGCTGTACAGCTGTTGGACTCTGCTTAGTCGCTCAGTCACATCTGACTCTGCAACTCATGGAATGTAGCCTGCCAGGCTCCTCTGCCCATGCGGATTCTCAGGCAAGAATACTGGTGTGGGTTACAGTGCCCTCTTCCAGGGAATCTTCCTAGACCAGGGATCAAATCCAGGTCTCCTGCACTGCAGGTGGATTCTTTACCAGTTGAGCCACAAGGGAAGCCCAAGAATACTAGAGTGTTTAGCCTATCCCATCTCCAGTGGATCTTCCCAGCCCAGGACTCACACCAAGATCTCCTGCATTGCACGTGGATTCTTTCCCAACTGAGCTATCAAGGAAGCGCTTCAGTTCAGTTCAGTACAGTCACTCTGTCGTACCCAACTCTTTGTGACCCCATGGACTGCAGCACAACAAGATTGCTTGTCCATCACCAACACCCACAGTTTGCTCAAATTCATGTCCATCGAGTCAGTGATGCCATCCAACTATCTCATCCTCTGTGGTCCCTTTCTCCTCCTGCCTTCAGTCTTTCCCAGCATTAGGGTCTTTTCCAGTGAGTCAGTTCTTTGCATCAGGTGGCCAAAGTATTGGAGCTTCAGCTTCATTCAGTCCTCCCAATGAATATTCAGGACTGATTTCCTGTAGGACTGACTGGTCTGATCTCCTTGGAGTCCAAGGGACTCTCAAGCGTCTTCTCCAACAGCACAGAGAATCCCCTACATAAGAAGAAAGTAGGGGCCAAGAAACATGGTAAAGGTATTGCCAGAATATTACAGAAATAGCAATGACAGAAGGGTGTGTTAGAAACAATACTACCACGTGGGTGGGAGTATTGGAATGTAAAACAAGTAATGGATATTAAATTTGGGAGGATCAGTTAGGGTCTGTTTAAGAAATATCTTTAAATTTAGATTGAGGCACTTCAATTGGGCTCTTAAGGTTTAGTTTAACAGCAGGATATAATGCTTGTGCAACAGGACTTCTGAATGTTTGCTTCTTGCTTGTTTAGTAGAGTTTTTAATTGCTCTATTAATATATAATAAGCATACAAAAATTTGCACATTCAAAAGTGTATTTACTGATGAATCTGATATGTTTTATGGCTTTGGACTAATCAACATAGATAATGACCGCATGCATTACTCTAAAAATTTTCTTTTCCCCCTTTGTATTCTTGCCTTCGAGAACTTCCCTACTCTGATGTCCACTCTCTCCCTGACCCCCACATACCACTAATTCCTCACCCCACCCCACTCCCCAACTTCCCAGGCACCACTGATCTTCTTTCTGTCACTGAAAATTAGACATTACCTAGAGATTTCAGACTGT
This sequence comes from Moschus berezovskii, assembly GCF_049115385.1. Classification (NCBI taxonomy): domain Eukaryota; kingdom Metazoa; phylum Chordata; class Mammalia; order Artiodactyla; family Moschidae; genus Moschus; species Moschus berezovskii. The sequence continues at coordinate 72,610,712 of NC_142469.1, read as the reverse complement.
TGTGTGCTCTGGTTTATTTCAGTTACAATTATTTTGAGATTCAGAAATCTATTTGCATGTGTCAGTATTCGTTCATTCTTATTGTTTTAATTAAAAAAGATGTTGGAATTGGAAAGAAACTATTGAAAGTCTGAGTCAGGATAATGTTTTCCCTTGAAGGTCTTCCAATTTGGTTCAGAAGAAAAGTTAGAACTGATACAATCAGAGGACAATAAGAGACTAAGGCATAAAATATTGGATAAAAGTGAGAGTGATGTGAGCTGGAATAATCTGAGAATAGAATAAAATTAGAAATGAATCTTGAAAAAATAGTAAATATTGATGGACTGAAAAGAAAAATAACCCATGAATAAAGAAATAGAATGAGGTAAAGGATAGAGTTTGAAATTAGTATGCATGTGCTAAGTTGCTTCAGTCATGTCCAACATTTGCAATCCCGTGGACTGTAGCCCACCAGGCTCCTTTGTCCATAGGTTTTCTCCAGGTAAGAACATTGGAGTGGGTTGCCATGCCCTCCTCCAGGACATCTTCAGGGATCTCCTGACCCAGGGATTAAAACCACATCTCTTATGTCTCCTGAATAAGTTAGTTTGAATAGTAAAAGATATAACATTAATTTTACTCTGGAAAAAATAGATACCAAAAAAAAGAAAAGGAAAAAACAGGTTTTGGTCAATGTTATTGAGAATGATGTATTTCCTGCCATCGAAGCCAAGAAAAATATTCTTCAGAGAAGAAATCAACAGGAGGTAAGAACAGTTTGGCTATAATGAAGGAGGCACTATTTGTGACCTTATTAAGGTTTCTTCACCAAAACTGATTCATGAAGTTTATCGTTTTGACAAAAGATCAGGAGTTTATTGCATGTTCAGTGGTGAGGACTGGGAATTTTAGAGTCTCCAGTATGACAAGATTGTCGTTTGGTCAAACCAGAGCTTTCTCTTTTTAACAAATGAACAATTGTGAAATTTACAACCTTGTATTTCTTTTGCTGAGGCCAACTGTTCGGCTTCTCAAGTCAGTTTTTCTATGTTATCATTTGGGAAAATATCCCTTTGGACCATGACAGAGATTTGGCTCCTAATGGTACCTTTAAATGCAGCATTCCTTGTGGAATTATTGACAGAGTGATTTTCTTTAGCTAATAGAATTTTTGTGCAAGCTAGAAATTTGTTCCAATCAGTGTTTTGGAAAAACCCTAGAAATTGCTTGGTGAAGTCACTTAGAGATTGCTCGAGTCTGAGCATGTAGTAAGTTAGTGGGCTGATCTCCTAGAGATCTTTCAGGATTTCCCTATTAGCAGGGTTTATGCAATTATGGGCTTCCCAGGTGGCACTAGTGGTAAAGAACCTGCCTGCTAATTCAGGAGACAGGAGACGTGGGTTCAATCCCTAGGTTGGGATGATCTCCTGGAGGAAGACACAGCAAACCAAACCAATATTTATGCCTGAAGAATCCCATGGGCAGAGGAGGCTGGGGGGCAACAGACCATGGGGTCACAAATGGTCAGACACCAGACATGACTGAAGCAATTTAGCATGCATTCATACGCAATGGTGAGCCTAGTCTTCACCAACAAGCAAATGAACTAGCAAAAATAAGTCAGAGAAAGCAGTTTGGTAAATTTGAAACACAATATTCAATTACTTAAAAAACCTGTGAGGACCTTCGGTTACTTTGGGGAAATCTTTGACAAATACGTGCAGTTTAAATTGAGTCCAGGAAATATAAGAAATTAAGGATTAGTTCTCTGGATCATCAGATGGCTTAGTTTTAAAGGAACAGATCCTGGCAAATTCAAAGGAAAAGAGAATGGAGAGAGTTTCAGAGAAAGGGGGAAGTTGAGTGAGAGAGTTAGCATGGGCGAATTGAGGGTATAGAGGGGGTGAGGGTGGTGTAGAAGGGAGAGGATCATGACATCAGAAGTAAAGTCTGGCCAGGAAAGAGACAAGGTGGTGCTGAAGGAGGAACCAAGGGAGAAGAGCTCGAGGCTTTGGGGGACATTTTATCTTTTTGAAGTTGTTTATCTCAGTTCAGTTCAGTCGTTCAGTCGGATCCAACTCTTTGCCACCCCATGAACTGCAGCACGCCAGGCCTCCCTATCCATCAACAACTCCTGGAGTTTACCAAAACTCAATCCCATTGAGTTGGTGAAGCCATCCAACCATCTCATCCTGTCTTCCCCTTCTCCTTCTGCCTTCAATCTATCCCAGCATCAGGGTCTTTTCTAATGAGTCAGCTCTTCATGGAATATGGCCAAAGGATTGGAGTTTCAGCTTCACCATCAGTCCTTCCAATGAACACTTAGGACTGATCTCCTTTAGGATGGACTGGTTGGATCTCCTTGCAGTCCAAGGGACTCTCAAGAGACATCTCCAACACCACAGTTCAAAAGCACCAATTTTTCAGTACTCAGCTTTCTTTATAGTCCAACTCTTACATCCATACATGACTATTGGAAAACCCATAGCCTTGACTAGACAGAACTTTGTTGACAAAGTAATGTCTCTGCTTTTTAATATGCTGTCTAGGTTGGTCATAACTTTTCTTCCAAGGAGCAAGCATCTTTTAATTTCATGGCTTCAGTCACCATCTGCAGTGATTTTGGAGCCCCCCAAAATAAAGTCTGCCACTGTTTCTCATCTATTTGTCATGAAGTGATGGGACCGCATGCCATGATCTTAACATTTCACTCTCCTCTTTCACTATCATCAAGAGGATCTTTAGTTCTTCACTTTCTGCCATAAAGGTGGTGTCATCTGCATATCTGAGATTATTGATATTTCTCGCAGCAATCTTGATTCCAGCCTGTGCTTCATACATCCCAGCATTCTCATGATGTAGTCTGCATATAAGTTAAATAAGCCGGGTGACAACATATAGCCATGACGTACTCCTTTTCCTATTTGGAACCAGTCTATTGTTCCATGCCCAGTTCTAACTCTTGCTTCCTGACCTGCATACAGATTTCTCAAGAGGCAGGTCAGGTGGTCTGGTATTCCCATCTCTTTCAGAATTCCCCACAGTTTATTGTGATCCACACAGTCAAAGGCTTTGACATCATCAATAAAACAGAAATAGATGTTTTAGGGGGACTCTCTTGTTTATTCCATGATCCAGCATTGGTTAGCAATTTGATCTCTGGTTCCTTTGCCTTTTCTAAAACAAGGCAAAGACAAAGGAGAAAAGTAAAGATACCCATTTGAATGCAGAGTTCCAAAGAATAGCAAGGAGAAGTAAGAAAGTCTTTCTCAATGATCAGTGCAAAGAAATAGAGGAAAACTATAGAATGGGAAAGACTAGAGCTCTCTTCAAGAATATTAGAGATACCAAGGGAATATTTCATACAAAGATGAGCTCAATAAAGGACAGAAATAGTATGGACCTAAGAGAAGCAGGAGATAGTAAGAAGAGGTGGCAAGAATACACAGAAGAACTGTATAAAAAAGATCTTCATGACCCAGATAATCACGATGGTGTGATCACTCACCTAGAGCCAGACATCCTGGAATGTGAAGTCAAGTGGGTCTTACTAAGCATCACTACAAGCAGAGGTAGTGGAGGTGATGAAATTCCAGTTGAACTAACTCAAATCCTAAAAGATGATTCTGTGAAAGAGCTGCACTCAATATGCCAGCATATTTGGAAAACTGTACAGAGTGCAAAGGACTGGAAAAGGTAAATTTTCATTCCAATCCCAAAGAAAGGCAATGCCAAAGAAGCTCAAACTATGGTACAATTGTTTATCTCAGTTAATGTTAAAATCTTAATTTGCAGAGAGACAACATTAAAGTCAATAATTTTGGGAAGCCTCAGGATACCAACTGAAGTAAGCATTTCACTCAGTTTTGGAAATGTTTGGACGGTGAAGAAAGCTGATCACCGAAGAACTGATGCTTTTGAACTGTGGTGTTGGAGAAGACTCTTGAGAGTCCCTTGGACTGCAAGGAGATCCAACCAGTCCATTCTAAATGAGATCAATCCTGGCTGTTCATTGGAAAAACTGCTGCTAAAGCTGAAACTCCAATACTTTGGCCACCTCATTAGAAGAGCTGACTCACTGGAAAAGACTCTGATGCTGGGAGGGATTGGGGCCAGGAGGAGAAGGGGACGACAGAGAATGAGATGGCTGAATGGCCTCATCGATTCGATGGACATGAGTTTGAGTGAACTCCGGGAGTTGGTGAGGGACAGGGATGCCTGGCGTGCTTTGATTCATGGGGTCGCAAAGAGTCGGACACGACTGAGCAACTGAACTAAACTGAACTGATTGTAGTCCAATTTGGTTTTACGGAAATTGCTTGGAGATTTCAAACCTTCCCCATAATGACCACTGGTATTTTTAATTGTAGTTGGTCAGGTTGATCCATTTGGTTATAAATGACAAGAGGAAGGACCACTGGTTTTAAATTAAAAAATCGCTGGAGTTCTAGGGTGGCAGCTGGGTGGGGCACTGCCCAAACACTTAGGTAACTGTGATCCTATTTCTTTAAAGGTTTTCTTCAGAGTGAAAGTGAGGTAGGAGGTAGTTGGGCCCCAGCACTGAGCAGCTGGACCTTGTCAAGTGGAGTAAATTGGAGTTTTGTTTCACGCCAATAAGAAAGTTAAAGGCAGGGGGTGAACTCTGCTTGAGTAAAGAGGTAAGATGAGCACAGCTTCCATTCCTGAGGTCAAGAAAACCTCCCTGACTGCACATGCGCAGGAAGGCTCCTCAAGGGTCAAAAAGGGAAGGGATGCCATCCCATAGTAGGTATTGTCAAACCTCCCACAGCCTCTGAGCTGGAATCCATCTTGGCAAAAACATGCACACAGTGCCCTTATGTAGATGATTTACCTTCCTCTTTGCTGAGCTCTTCTTCATTAGGAAAGACACACACACCCTCTCTCTCTCCAGGTGTGTTTTTCCACTTTACTTCTGTATAGATAAACTGTTTCTCCACTTACTCTCCTATGTGTTGTGCTCTGTGTCTAATAATAAAATTTATACCTGCTTTTGTCCCCTTGAAATTCTGAGGCTGCTTCTGCATGCAACAACAACAACACTAAGTTGTTGTGTCCAGCTCTTTGCAACCTCATGGTCTGTAGCCCACCAGGCTCCTCTGTCCATGGAATTCTCCAGGTAAGAGTACTGGAGTGGGTAGTCATTCCCTTCTCCAGGGGATCTTCCCTATCCAGGGATTGAACCTGGGTCTCTTGCATTGCTGGCAGATTCTTCACCATCTGAGCCATATAAAAGAACTCTCAAATTTCAACAAATAATGCAGTTTTTAAAATGAGCAAAAGAGTAAAAAAAAAAAAATTATTCACCAAGAAGATATGCCAACATGCAAAGTTGCTAAAAATGTTAGTAGTTAGAAAATTCTAATTAAACTAGAGTGAAATATTACTATTACTGTACAAAGGTCAAAATAGTCAAGGGTATGGTTTTTCCAGTTGTCATGTATGGATGTGAGAGTTGGACTACAAAGAAAACTGAGCACCAAAGAATTGATGCTTTTAAACTGTGGTGTATGGAGAAGACTCTTGAGAGTCCCTTGGACTGCAGGGAGATCCAACAAGTCCTTTCTAAAGGAAATCAGTCCTGAAAATTCATTGGGAGTACTGATGTTGAAGCTGAAACTCCAATTCTCCTGCCACCTGATATGAAGAGCTGACTCATTTGAAAAGACCCTGATGCTGGGAAACATTGAGGGTGGAAGGAGAAGGGGACAACAGATAATGAGATGCTTGGATGGCATCACCGCCTCAATGGACGTGAGTTTGAGTAAACTTCAGGAGATGGTGATGGACAGGGAGGCCTGTCGTGCTGCAGTCCATGGGGTTGCAAAAAGTCGGACATGACTGAACGACTGAACTGAACTGACCATTCTTGCTTTCAAATGAGAACAAGAGCCAGGGTAATTTTGCCCCTATTCTCTAGTTCCTGGTAGTTTAGCAGCTAGGATTCCTGGTTTTCCTCCAGGCTACTCAGGTTCAATTCCTGGGCAGGGAAGTAAGATCCAGCTTCAAGACCACTTACTACTCTCTCTCCATGATAAAAAAAAACCAAAAAACAAACAATTTTCAAACAACTTCAACAGCTTATGGGTCAGTTCAAGCAGCTTGCAACCCTAATACCAGCCAATGCTAAAAAAAAAATAAAAATAAAATCCAAAAAACAAAATAGTTTGGTCCCAGAGAAACCAGGCCAAAAGCTTTTTCAGACAATTTCTAGAAAACAGTGACTTCCAAAGAAATAAGTGAAACTCTAAAAAAAATTCAATACACATCCAATGATGCAACCTCTGTCCCCTTTAGTCAGCTGCAGTTGGAATGGTCTAATCTGAAAATCAGACTGAAGTGCCAAACAAGTGCTTGCACACAGAAAAAGGACTTAATCAGAAAGACCATGTAAAACAGATCCCAGTTAAAGTCTGGAGAGCATTAGACACAAAGAGGACATGAGCTCAGATCAAGGAGAAAGATGTACCTTCAAATGCTAGGGTGAGTGAGAAAGCAGTGATAATGGGATCCATTGTAGGTACCACGTCTGTTTACTCACAATCTCGGGGACCTTTGAGGATCTTCTCTGTTCACGGCATGGACCAATAAAATGTTGTCCAAATAAACAAGTAAATAGACTGCCACGTATTTCTCTAGGGAATATGGGTTTATTCAGGGTCAGCAGCCATAATGACCAAACCAAGGAGATCAAACCAGTCAATCCTATAGTAAATCAACCCTGAATACTCTTTGGAAGGACCGAGGCTGCAGATGAAGCTTCAATATTTTGGCCACTTGATGAGAACCACCAACTTGTTGGAAAGGACCCTGAAGCTGAGAAAGAATGAAGGCAGAAGGAGAAGAAGGCAACAGAGGATTATATGGTTGGATGGCATCACCAATTCAATGGACATGCACTTGGGCAAACCCTGAGAGATGGTAAGCAACAGGGAGGCCTGGCATGCTGCAGTCCATGGGGTCTCAGAGAGTCAGATACGACTTAGTGACTGAGCAGCAACAGCAACAACCATGGTGAACCACATGCAAGTGCTCACGTGGCAAGGGAAGGAACACACTTTAATAGAAGAAAAAGAAAGTTGTGAGGGCTATAGTAAACAGAGTGCATAGCTTTTCACTGGCCGAGTGCTTGTGCAGAAAGAAACATTTTTCTTCTTTCTGTTGGGCTCTGCTATCATTGTAAGGTGAGAACTCCTCCTTCTGGTCTCCCAACTTTCAACTTAATACGTGTCTGTTTATTAACTTTTTTACAACTGTGATGGGAAGGCTGAACCAATTCTTTAAAAGAATATTTTGTGCATTTTTTTAACTTGATGCATCGAGTATGGGTTTCCCTGGTGGCTCAGTCGTAAAGAATCCGCCTGCCAATGCAGGGGACACAGGTTTGATCCCTCAGTTGGGAAGATCTACTGGAAGGAAATGGCAACCCATTCCAGTATTCTTGCCTGGGAAATCCCATGGACAGAGGAGCGCGAGGGGTATAGTCCATGGGATTGCAGTCGGACACAACTTAGCGACTGAATAGCAGCAGCAACAACAATGTATCTAGCATATCTACAGTTTAAAATGAGCCCAGTAACACTCTCTGACATAAATCACAGCAGGATCCTCCAAGACCCTCCTCCCACAATATTGGAAATAAAAGCAAAAATAAACAAATGGGACCTAATTAAAATCAAAAGCTTCTGCACAGCAAAGGATACTATAAGCAAGGTGAAAAGACAGCCTTCAGAATGGGAGAAAATAATAGCAAATGAAGCAACTGATAAAGGATTAATCTCCAAAATATACAAGCAGCTCCTGCAGCTCAATTCCAGAAAAATAAATGACCCAATCAAAAAATGGGCCAAAGAACTAAACAGACATTTCTCCAAAGAAGACATAAAGATGGCTAACAAACACATGAAAAAATGCTCAACGTCCCTCATAATCAGAGAAATGCAAATCAAAACCACAATGAGATACCATTTCACAGCAGTCAGAATGGCTGCTATCCAAAAGTCTACATGCAATAAACGCTGGAGAGGGTGTGGAGAAAAGGGAACCCTCTTACACTGTTGGTGGGAATGCAAACTAGTAGAGCCACTATGGAGAACAGTGTGGAGATTCCTCAGAAAGCTAGAAATAGAACTGCCATACGACACAGCAATCGCACTCCTGGGCATACACACCGAGGAAACCAGAAATAAAAGAGACACATGTACTCCAATGTTCATTGCAGCACTGTTTATAATAGCCAGGACATGGAAGCAACTTAGATGTCCATCTGCAGACTAATGGATAAGAAAGCTTTGGTACATATACACAATGGAGTATTTTTCAGCCATCAAAAAGAATGCATTTGAGTCAGTTCTAATGAGGTGGATGAAACTAGAGCCTATTATAGAAAGTAAGCCAGAAAGAAAAACACCAATACAATATACTAACGCATATATAAGGAATTTAGAAAGATGCAAATGATAACCCTGTATACGAGACAGCAAAAGAGACACAGATGTATAGAACAGTCTTTGGGACTCTGTGGGAGAGGGTAAGGGTGGGATGATTTGGGAGAATGGCATTGAAACATGTATATTATCATATGTGAAACGAATCGCCAATTTAGGGTCAATGCATGTTAAGGATGCTCGGGGCTGGTGTGCAGGGATGACCCAGAGAGGAAAAGGGGAGGAGGGAGGTGGGATGTGGGTTCAGGAAGGGGAACTCATGTACACCCGGGGCGGATTCATGTCAATGTATGGCAAAACCAACCAATATAATATTGTAAAATAATTAGTCTCCAATAAAAAAAAAAGAAAAAAGAAAAAAATACATTTGAATCAGCTCTAATGAGGTGGATGAAACTGGAGCCTATTATACCGAATGAAGTAAGTCAGAAAGCAAGTATACTAACGCATATATATGGAATTTAGAAAGATGATAATGATAACCCTGTATACAAGGCAGCAAAAGAGACACAGATGTATAGAACTGTCTTTTGGACTCTGTGGGAGAGGGCGAGGGTGGGATGATTTGGGAGAATGGCATTGAAACATGTATATTATCATATGTGAAATGAATTGCCAGTCCAGATTTAATGCATGATACAGGATGCTCGGGGCTGGTGTACTGGGATGAACAGAGGGATGGGGTGGGGAGGGAGGTGGGAGGGGGGTTCAAGATGGGGAACACATGTACACCCAGGGCAGATTCATGTCAACGTATGGCAAAACCAAAGCAATAATGTAAAGTAATTAGCCTCCCATTAAAATATATAATTGAAAAATGAATAAATAAAACACTACTACTATTTAAAAATAAATAAATAAGATAATTAATTAATTTAAAATATATAGAGTGTAGTATAGAGTATAACGTATACTCTTTGTAGTATAGAGTATAATATACTCATTGTAGAGCTGTAGCATGATTTCATTCATACAAATAACGTGGGTTTTATTTATTCATTTATTTGAACTATTTTAAGTGCTTTTATAATTCTGTAAATATGTGCCAATGACCAAGTTTTTTGAGTTGGGTAAAAGACCAAAAGACATAAGTGAAGAAAGATAATAAAGAAGACTTTTATTTTCATTTGATGTGTCACTTAGACTTATAAAGCTTGAATATATTATCAGTGAAATGTACAGCAGGTAAAGTGCGATATAAGTAGAGAGAAAATAATTAGAGTTTTAATTTATTTTTTTTATTGGAGGCAAATTATTTTACGATATTATATTGGTTGGTTTTGCCATACATTGACATGAATTCGCCCCAGGTTTACATAAGTTCCCCCTCCTGAAGCCCCCTCCCACCTCCCTCCTCCCTTTATCCTCCCTCTGGGTCATCCCCGCATGCCAGCCCCGAGCATCCTATAACATGCATTGACCCTGAACTAGTGATTGATTTCACATATGACAACATACGTGTTTCAATGCCATTCTCCCAAATCATCCACCCTCACCCTCTCCCACAGAGTCCCAAAGACTGATCTATACATCTGTGTCTCTTTTGCTGTCTCATATACAGGGTTATCATTTGCATCTTTCCAAATTCCATATATATGCGTTAGTATGCTGTATTGGTGTTTTTCTTTCTGGCCTACTTCACTCTGTATAATAGGCTCCAGTTTCATCCACCTCATTAGAACTGATTCAAATGTATTCTTTTCAATGGCTGAATAATACTCCATTGTGTATATGTACCAAAGCTTTCTTATCCATTCATCTGCAGATGGACATCTAAGTTGCTTCCATGTCCTGGCTATTATAAACAGTGCTGCAATGAACATTGGAGTACATGTGTCTCTTTCAATCCTGGTTTCCTCGGTGTGTATACCCAGGAGTTGGATTGCTGGATCATATGGCCGTTCTATTTCCAGATTTTTGAGGAATCTCCACACTGTTCTCCATAGTGGCTCTACTAGTTTGCATTCCCACCGACAGTGTAAGAGGGTTCCTTTCTCTCCACATCTTCTCCAGCATTTATTGCATGTAGACTTTTGGATAGCAGCCATTCTGACTGCTGTGAAATGGTATCTCATTGTGGTTTTGATTTGCATCTCTCTGATGATGAGGGATGTTGAGCATTTTTTCATGTGTTTGTTAGCCATCTTTATGTCTTCTTTGGAGAAATGTCTGTTTAGTTCTTTGGCCCATTTTTTGATTGGGTCATTTATTTTTCTGGAATTGAGCTGCAAGAGCTGCTTGTATATTTTGGAGATTAATCCTTTATCAGTTGCTTCATTTGCTATTATTTTCTCCCATTCTGAAGGCTGTCTTTTCACCTTGTTTATAGTTTCCTTTGCTGTGCAGAAGCTTTTGATTTTAATTAGGTCCCATTTGTTTATTTTTGCTTTTATTTCCAATATTCTGGGAGGTGGGTCATGGAGGATCCTGCTGTGATGTATGTCGGAGAGTGTTTTGCCTACATTCTCCGCTAGGAGTTTTATAGTTTCTGGTCTTACATTTTCTGGTCTCTAATCCATTTTGAGTTTATTTTGGTGTATGGTGTTAGGAAGTGTTCTAGTTTCATTCTTTTACAAGTGGCTGACCAGTTTTCCCAGCAGCACTTGTTAAAGAGACTGTCTTTTCTCCATTTTATATTCTTGTCTCCTTTGTCAAAGATGAGGTGTCCATAGGTTCGTGGATTTATCTCCGGGCTTTCTATTTTGTTCCATTGATCTATATTTCTGTCTTTATGCCAGTACCATACTGTCTTGATGACTGTGGCTTTGTAGTAGAGCCTGAAGTCCGGCAGGTTAATTCCCCCAGTTCCATTTCTCTTCCTCAAGATTGCTTTGGCTATTCGAGGTTTTTTGTATTTCCATACAAATTGTGAGATTATTTGTTCTAGTTCTGTGAAAAAGATCGTTGGTAGCTTGATAGGGATTGCATTGAATATATAAATTACTTTGGGTAGTATACTCATTTTTACAATATTTATTCTTCCAATCCATGAACATGGTATATTTCTCCATCTATTAGTGTCCTCTTTGATTGCTTTCAGTAGTGTTTTATAGTTTTCTATGTACCAGTCTTTTGTTTCCTTAGGTAGATATATTCCTAAGTATTTAATTCTTTTCGTTGCAACAGTGAATGGAATAGTTTCCTTAATTTCTCTTTCTATTTTCTCATTATTAGTGTATAGGAATGCAAGGGATTTCTGTGCGTTGATTTTATATCCTGCAACGTTACTGTAATCATTGATTAGCTCTAGTAGTTTTCTGGTAGAGTCTCTAGGGTTTTCTGTGTAGAGGATCATGTCATCAGCGAACAGTGAAAGTTTTACTTCTTCTTTTCCAATTTGTATTCCTTTTATGTCTTTTTCTGCTTTGATTACTGTGGCCAAAACTTCCAGAACTATGTTGAATAGTAGTGGTGAGAGTGGGCACCCTTGTCTTGTTCCTGACTTGAGGGGAAATGCTTTCAGTTTTTCACCATTGAGGATAATGTTTGCTGTGGGTTTGTCATATATAGCTTTTATTATGTTGAGGTATGTCCCTTCTAATCCCACTTTCTGGAGGGTTTTTATCATAAATGGATGTTGAATTTTGTCAAAGGCTTTCTATGCATCTATTGAGATAATCATATGATTTTTATTTTTCAATTTGTTAATGTGGTGTATTACGTTGATTGATTTGCGGATATTGAAGAATCCTTGCATTCCTGGGATAAAGCCCACTTGGTCATGATGTATGATCTTCTTAATGTGTTGTTGGATTCTGATTGCTAGAATTTTGTTAAGGATTTTTGCATCTATGTTCATCAGTGATATTGGCCTGTAGTTTTCATTTTTTGTGTGGTCTTTACGTGGTTTTGGGATTAGGGTGATGGTGGCCTCATAGAATGAGTTTGGAAATTTCCCTTCCTCAGCAATTTTCTGGAAGAGTTTGAGTAGAATAGGTGTTAGCTCTTCTCTAAATTTTTGGTAGAATTCGGCTGTGAAGCCGTCTGGACCTGGGCTTTTGTTTGCTGGAAGATTCCTGATTACAGCCTCTAGTTCCGTGCTTGTGATGGGTCTGTTCATATTTTCTATTTCTTCCTGGTTCAGTTTTGGAAAGTTGTACTTTTCTAGGAATTTGTCCATTTCTTCCAGGTTATTCATTTTATTGCCATATAATTGCTGATAGTATTCTCTAATAATCCTTTGTATTTCTGTGTTGTCAGTTGTGATCTCTCCATTTTCATTTCTAATTTTATTGATTTGGTTCTTCTCCCTTTGTTTCCTGATAAGTCTGGCTATTGGTTTGTCAATTTTATTTACCTTCCCAAAGAACCAGCTTTTGGCTTTGTTGATTTTTGCTATGGTCTCTTTTGTTTCTTTTACATTTATCTCTGCCCTAATTTTTACAATTTCTTTCCTTCTACTGACCCTGGGGTTCTTCATTTCTTCCTTTTCTAGTTGCTTTAGATGTAGAGTTAGGTTATTTAGTTGACTTTTTTCTTGTTTCTTGAGGTGTGCCTGTATTGCTATGAACTTCCCCCTTAGCACTGTTTTTACAGTGTCCCAGAGGTTTTGGGTTGTTGTGTTTTCATTTTCATTCATTTCTATGCATATTTTGATTTCTCTTTTGATTTCTTCTATGATTTGTTCATTATTCAGCAGCCTGTTGTTCAGCGTCCATATGTTGGCATTTTTAATAGTTTTTCTCTTGTAATTGAGATCTAATCTTACTGCATTGTGGTCAGAAAAGATGCATGGAATGATTTCAACTTTTTTGAATTTTCCAAGGCTAGATTTATGGCCCAGGATGTAATCTATCCTGGAAAAGGTTCCGTGTGCGCTTGAGAAAAAGGTGAAATTCATTGTTTTGGGGTGAAATGTCCTGTAGATATCTATTAGGTCTAACTGGTCTATTGTATCATTTAAAGTTTGTGTTTCCTTGTTAATTTTCTGTTTAGTTGATCTATCCATAGACGTAAGTGGGGTGTTAAAATCTCCCACTATTATTGTGTTATTGTTAATTTCCCCTTTCATACTTGTTAGTAATTGTCTTACATATTGCGGTGCTCCTATGTTGGGTGCATAAATATTTATAATTGTTATATCTTCATCTTGGATTGATCCTTTGATCATTATGTAGTTTCCTTCTTTGTCTCTTTTCACAGCCTTTGTTTTAAAGTCTATTTTATCTGATATGAGTATTGCTACTCCTGCTTTCTTTTGGTCTCTATTTGCATGGAATATCTTTTTCCAGCCCTTCACTTTCAGTCTGTGTGTGTCCCCCGTTTTGAGGTGGGTCTCTTGCAGACAACATATATGGGGGTCTTGTTTTTGTATCCATTCAGCCAGCCTTTGTCTTTTGGTTGGGGCATTCAACCCATTTACGTTTAAGGTAATTATTGATAAGTACGATCCCGTAGCCATTTTCTTTATTGCTTTGGGTTCGAGTTTATACACCCTTTCTGTGTTTCCTGTCTAGAAAAGATCCTTTAGCATTTGTTGGAGACCTGGTTTGGTAATGCTGAATTCTCTCAGCTTTTGCTTGTCTGTAAAGCTTTTGATTTCTCCTTCCTATTTGAATGAGATCCTTGCTGGGTACAGTAGTCTGGGCTGTAGGTTATTTTCTTTCATCACTTTAAATATGTCTTGCCATTCCCTCCTGGCCTGAAGAGTTTCTGTTGAAAGATCGGCTGTTATCTTTATGGGAATACCCTTGTGTGTTATTTGCTGTTTTTCCTCTGCTGCTTTTAATATTTGTTCTTTGTGTTTGATCTTTGTTAATTTGATTAATATGTGTCTTGGAGTATTTCGTCTTGGGTTTATCCTGTTGGGGACTCTCTGGGTTTCTTGGATTTGGGTGATTATTTCTTTCCCTATTTTAGGGAAGTTTTCAACTATTATCTCCTCAAATATTCTTTCATGGTCTTTCTTTTTGTCTTCTTCTTCTGGGATTCCTATAATTCGAATGTTGGAGCGTTTAACATTGTCCCAGAGGTCTCTAATATTGTTCTCATTTCTTTTAATTTGTTTTTCTTTTTTCCTCTCTGTTTCATTTATTTCTACAATTCTATCTTCTAACTCGCTTATCCTGTCTTCTGCCTCTGTTATTCTACTGTTTGTTCCTTCCAGAGTGTTTCTGATCTCATCTATTGCATTATTCATTGTATATTGACTCTTTTTTATTTCCTCTAAGTCCTTATTAAACCTTTCTTCCATCTTCTCAATCTTTTCCTCCAGGTTATTTATCTGTAACTCCATTTTGCTTTCAAGATTTTGAATCATTTTCACCATCAAAATTTGAAATTCTTTATCAGGTAGATTCCCTGTATCGTCCTCTTTTGTTTGTGTTGATGGGCATTTATCTTATTCCTTTACTTGCTGGGTATTTCTCTGCCTCTTCATCTTGCTTATAATGCTTTGCTTGGGGTGGCCTTTCCCTCTTCTGGCCGTTTGTGGAGTTCTCTTTATTATGTAGTTTCCTCGCTGTGTGTGGGGTTGGATAGGTGACTTGTCAAGGTTTCCTGGTTACGGAAGCTTGTGTCGGTGTTCTGGTGGGTGGAGCTGGATTTGTTCTCTCTGGAGTGCAACGAAGTGTCCAGTAATGAGTTATGAGATGTCAGTGGGTTTGGAGTGACTTTGGGCAGCCTGTATATTGAAGCTCAGGGCTAGTTTCCTGTGTTACTGGAGAATTTGCGTGGTATGTCTTGCTCTGGAACTTGTTGACCCTTGGGTGGTGCTTGGTTTTAGTGTAGGTATGGAGACGTATGATGAGCTCCTATCGATTAATGTTCCCTGGAGTCAGGAGATCTCTGGTGTTCTGAGGATTCGGCCTTAAGCCTCTTGCCTCTGGTTTTTGGTCTTATTCTTGGAGTAGCCTCTAGACGTCTCTTTTTTTCATTTCCAAGGTGGTTCACTCTGTTATAGCTTCTGTTTGCTGGTCTCTTCAGTGTCTAATTTCCTCCCTGATACTAGGGGGTGGGTGGACACTTTGTAAGGCTCAGTTGTTCAGTCCTGTTCTGGGAAGGGAGGAACGCTGCAGTCGAATATCTCTGGCGTCTGTGGGGAGTGCACGCAGTGTCTCGGCCACACTGGGTTTGCCCCCGCTCACAGCACGTATTTTGTCCCAGTCTACACAGCACAGGCTCTAGGTTGCTCTGCCGGGAACTGTCCAAGGCTGGCACCGGGTTGTATGCATTTCCCAGGTCTGAGCGGCTCAAGTTCAGGTTCTCAGGTACTCCACAAAGGCGCAGACTTGGTTGGGCCTGCGTTTTGTGCCTTCCCTGGTCCGAGCAGTTCAGGGGACCAGGTGTTTGGCGAGCACTGTCTCTGCGACTTATCGCCTCCCCAGTCCCCGCCACTCAGTTTTCTGGATGTACAACTGGCGCACCTTCTCAGGGGGATATCGACAGGCCCAAGCCCAAGAAGTCATGATTAGCAACAAGCCTGTCTGCAGTTTGTATCAGATGCCTTTCTGGGGCCACTGTTGCCCGCTCCGGCTCTGGCAGTGCTCCCTGCCTGTCTCGGCGGGGGATGGGGGATGGGCCGACGGCAGTCGGCTCGCTCTGCTCAGTCCTTTATTCTGTGAGCGGGGCTGGCCAAGTCTTAGGTTAGAGCTTTCCGCCTTTTCGTGGGGAAGCTATCCCACAGTCTGCTTTGGTCTCCCCAGTTCTCTCAAATTGTTCTCGCGGCATTCAAGCCCAGTCCTCTCTCTAAGCAGTTCAGCCGGCTCCTCCCTGCCCAGCCCCCGCTTGCTAATGGCGTATGCAGGCGTCTGCGCTGCTTCTCCGCTGGGAGTTACCGTTTGGCGGGTAGTCTGTGGGTTTTAAAAAAATCTTAAAAAAAAAAAAATAGGGTTATGTGGCCCTCTGATCTTCCAAGGCTCGCCACAGATTCGCCAGTGAGAGTGTTTCCTGGTGTTTGGAAACTTCTCTCTTTTTAAAGCCTCCCTTCCCGGGACGGAGCTCCATCCTTACTTCTTTTGTCTCGCTTTTTATCTTTTACGTTTTTTCCTACCTCCTTTCGAAGACAATGGGCTGCTTTTCTGGGTGCCTAACGTCCTCTGCCAGTATTCAGTAGTTGTTTTGTGGACTTCACTCTGCGTTCAAATGTTCTTTTGATGAATTTGTTGAGGAGAGAGTGGTCTCGCAGTCCTATTCCTCCTCCATCTTCTAATTAGAGTTTTAAAAACAATTTTTGACAAGAAGATTTTAGGTTAGATCTGTTAATGTACAAGAGGTAACAGTTTGGAAGTATCCAGAATACTTGGTCCCTACTCTTTCTTCCTAGCCTCCTTGGTGATGAGAGTATAACCTTTAATTTCCATGAAGAGCTATTTTCATGAACGCCCTTTACTCTCTTCCATGGAGATATAACATGTTACATGTTTGATGGGTGACAGCATTCCTTTCATGGTTTTCAGTTCATTGGAATTAATCTATGAAAGTCCTAAGACCCAGGAATAGCTCTTTTTCTCTTTTTTTCTACCTAGACTAGTTAGGAATTGATATTAGGAAACTTACCTATTCGGAAAACTTTCCCTTGGGTACCCTTTCCCAGATCTAACATGGGGGTATGCTATGACAAACCTAGACAGCATATTACAAAGCAGAGACATCACTTTGTCAACAAAGATCTGTATAGTTGAACCTATGGTTTTGCAAGTAGTCATGTACAATGTGAGAGTTTGACCATAAAGAAACTGAGCGCCAAAGAATTGATGCTTTCAAATAGTGATGCTGGAAAAAAAAACTTTTGAGAGTCCCTTGGACTGCAAGGAATTCAAACCAGTCAATCCTAAAAGAAATCAAACTAGAATAGACATTAGAAGGACTGATGTTGAAGCTAAAGCTCCAATATTTGACTATTTAATGCAAAGAGCTGACTCACTGGAAAAGACCCAGGTGCTGGAAAAGTTTAGAGGCAAAAGGAGAAGGGGATAGCAGAGGATGAGAGGGCTAATAGCACACCGACTCAATGGACATGAATTTGTGCAAACTCTGGGAGATAGTGTTTGAGGACAGGGAAGCCCGGTGTCCTGCAGTCCACGGGGTCACAAAGAGTTGGATGCGACTTAGGGACTGAACAACATCAACAAAGTGGGGAGAACATAGTCGCTGCATGTCTAAATCATATTCTTCAATTGTCTTTCAGCATTGAAGCTGAGCTTCTGGGGTAGGGGATGGGAGGGAGCCTCAAAAGGAAGGGGATATATGTATACTTAGAGGTGATTCTTGTTGTACAGCAGAAACCAACACAATACTGTAAAGCAATTATCCTCCAATTTGAAAAAAAAAGCTGAGGTTCCACCTCCATTTACCCATCCCTTCGCTTGTCTCAACTGGTTTAGATTTTAGGCAGGGACAAAAAAAGTGATCTATTGATTCTGTAACCATTACCAGTACTCATTCTTTGAGGGATTTAATTCATATACATATATATAACACTAGTCATTACTTATACCAGAGGCTGCAAAATCTAATGTCCATAGAGGCCAAGAAGGTAACATAAATGTTTGAGATCAGATAAATATATCAAATTAGTAGTGGGAGAGGCAAAGTTGCACGTGGGAGTTGGGGATGGGGGAGAAGATACAGCTGTGCACTCAAGGATTGCTGCTTCAGTCCTCAGGATGCTGTTCACTGGGAACAGGTGTTTGCAGACCCAGCCGTGTGAAAACCAATGGAGGGAAATTGGAGCCCCCGGTGTTTCCCCTTAAGATAAATCTAGGGTGGAGACAAAGAGGGAGAATAATAAAGAGAAAACAAAAAAGAAAATTAGTAGTGATGATAGCTATAAAAACTGTTCCAACAAGAGGAGGTTGCTACTCAACTTCAGGAGTGTGCTGACATGTAGAAATGTGGTCCCACCATATCCTACATTGTATTTCTTAGAAGAGTCTCAGATTTTTACATTTAAATCATAAATACTCTCATGAAATTTATCATTATTATATTTTCACAAATAATTTGATATTTTAAATATTTATATTTGTAGACCAAACATAAAAGCCTTGATCCATTATTGGATCAGTGGTTTGAAAACTATAATAGTCTCCAAAATAATCTTCAATCCTAGATGTAAGGAAACATCTGCCAAGATGATATAGCCATTAATAAATTTGTATATTGAAGTCTTCTAGTATTATTTTTTGCAATTTATTTCTCCCTTAAAATTTGTTACTGTATTTCATATATTCTGGTACTATGATGTTGGGTAACCAAATATTTATAAATGTTGCATCTCCCTGTGAGATCGACCGTTTATTCTTATAATGCAATCATCTTTTTTTTTTCTTATTACCATGTTTGCCTTAAAGTCTATTTTTTCTGGTATAAGTATAGCTACCTGAGCTTTCTTTTGGTTTCCAATTGCATTGGATATCTTTTTGCAACTCTTCACTTTCTGTCTGAGTATGCTTAAATCTGAAATGAGTCTCTTGTAGGCAGCATACAGCCGGATCTTATTTTTTCTATATTCAGCCACTCTATGTCTTTTGATTGGAGAATTTAGTCTGCTGGCAGTTAAACTAATATTGATAGATATGGACTTAGTGCCATTTTCTTAATTGTTTTCTGGTTGTTTTGTATCTCCTTTGTGCCTTTCTTCTCTTGCTCTCCTTCTCTGTGATTTGATGATTTTCCGTAGTGGTACACTTAGATGACTTTCTCTTTACCTTTTTTGTGTCTACTATAGAGCTTTGAGGTTACCATGAGACTTACATAAAATATGTTATATTTATAACAGTCTACCTTAATTCTTCAACTTAAGTTTGAAAACATTCTAAAGTTCTACATTTTACTATCACGCTCCAACCCCCAAGTTTTATGTTTTCAGTTTCATAATTGACATTTCTTGTCTTTTGTGCATCTATGCACGCTAAGTCGCTTCAGTCATCTCCGACATTTTGCAATCCTGGGTGTTCATTGGAAGGACTGATGCTAAAGCTGAAGCTCCAATACATTGGCCACCTCATGGGAAGAGTTGACTCACTGGAAAAGATTCTGATGCTAGGAGTGATTGGGGGCAGGAGGAGAAGGGGACGACAAAGAATGAGATGGCTGAATGGCATCACTGACTCGTTGGACATGAGTTTGATTGAACTCTGGGAGTTGGTGATGGACAGGGAGGCCTGGCGTGCTGTGATTCATGGGGTCGCAAAGAGTTGGACATGATTGAGCGATTGACCTGAACTGAACTGAACTGGTGACCTGTAGACTTCCAGGCTCCTCTGTCCATGGGAATTCTCCATGGAGTGGGTTGCCATGTCCTACTCGAGGGGATCTTTCCTACCCAGTGTTTGAATCTATGTTTCTTATGTCTCCTGCATTAGCAGGTGTATTCTTTACCACTAGTGCCACCTGGGAAGCGCCTTGTGTATCCATTTACAAATAATTGTAGTTATAGTTAATTTAACTAGTCTTTTAGCCTTCATACTAGATTTATAATTAATGACTATAACATTCGATTTTTCTGAATTTAACTGCATTTTACCTTTATCCGTGGGACATGTTTTTATATATTTTCCCATTACTAATTTGCATCCTTTTTTTCAGCTTTAAAACGTCCCTTTAACATTTCTTGTAAGGCTGCTTTCTGGTGTTGGACTTCAGCTTTTGCTTTTCTGCTCCCTTCAGTTTTGACCAACAGCTTTGCCTGGTAGAGTATTCTTGTTTGGCATATTTTTTCTTTCAACTCTTTGAATACATTGTGCCACTCCTTCTGGCCAACAAGCTCATGCTGAAAAAAATCTGCTGACAATCCTTTGAGGGTTTCCTAGTACATAGCAAGCTGTTTTTCTCTGTTGCTTTGCAGAGTCTCTTCTTGTTTAAACTTTTGACCATTTAATTAAAATGGGACTTGGTGTGGGTCTCAAGTTCATGTTTTTTGGAACTTTCTATGCTTCGTAAATCTGGATGTCTGTTTTCTCCCCCAGCTTAAAAAAGTTTTCAGTCACTATGTCTTCAAATAAATTTTCTGTCCCTTTAAATCTCTCTTCCCTTTCTGGGACCCTTATAATGCAAATTTGGGACCACTTGATTTTGTCCCATAAGTCTTTAAGCTACTTTTAAACTCTTTTTTTTTGGGCAGGGGGAGACCACTCCGCAAACCTTGCAGGATCTTACTCCCCCAAAGAGGAGTTGAACATTTGCCCCCTGCAGTGGAATTGCAAAGTCCTAACCACTGGATCACAATAAATTGTGGAATATTCTGAAAGAGATGGGAATACCAGACCACCTGACCTGCCTCTTGAGAAATCTGTATGCAGGTCAGGAGGCAACAGTTAGAACTGGACATGGAACAACAGACTGGTTCCAAATAGGAAAAGGAGTACGTCACGGTTGTATATTGTCACCCTGCTTATTTAACTTATATGCAGAGTACATCATGAGGAACGCTGGGATGGAAGAAGCACCAGCTGGAATGAAGATTGCCGGGAGAAATATCAATAACCTCAGATATGCAGATGACACCACCCTTATGGCAGAAAGTGAAGAGGCACTCAAAAGCCTCTTGATGAAAGTGAAAGAAGAGAGTGAAAAAGTTGGCTTGAAGCTCAACATTCAGAAAACTAAGATCATGACATCTGGTCCCATCACTTCATGGGAAATAGATGGGGAAACAGTGGAAACAGTGTCAGACTTTATTTTGGGGGGCTCCAAAATCACTGCAGATGCTGATTGCAGCCATGAAATTAAAAGACGCTTACTCCTTTGAAGGAAAGTTATGATCAGCCTGGATAACATATTAAAAAGCAGAGACATTACTTTGCCAACCAAAGTCCGCCTAGTCAAGGCTATGATTTTTCCCGTGGTCATGTATGGATGTGAGAGTTGGACTGTGAAGAAAGCTGATCTCCAAAGAATTGATGCTTTTGAACTGTGGTGCTGGAGAAGACTCTTGAGATTCCCTTGGACTGCAAGGAGATCCAACCAGTCCATTCTAAAGGAGATCAATCCTGGGTGTTCATTGGACTGATGCTAAAGCTGAATCTCCAATACTTTGGCCACCTGATGTGACGAGTTGACTCACTGGAAAAGAGTCTGATGCTGGGAGGGATTGGGGGTGGGAGGAGAACGGGACGACAGAGAATGAGATGACTTGATGGCATCACCGACTCAATGGACATGAGTTTGAGTGAACTCCGGGAGTTGGTGATGGACAGGGAGGACTGGCGTGCTGTGATTCATGGGGTCACAAAGAGTTGGACATGACTGATTGACTGAACTGAACTGAACTGAACCACTGGGGCACCAGGGAATTCCATTGCTTCTTTCATTGGATGAATTTCATTGGCCTCTCTTTGATCCATTCTTCCACTTCAACATTCTGTCATTGAACTCCTCTATTGAATTTTTCAGTTCAGGTATTTATATTGTATTCTACAGCTCTGTGATTTCTAGTATTTTCTCTATGCTAAATTTTTACTTTGTTTATGCATTGTTCTCCTGACCTCAGTGATCATGTTCATGACCATTACTTTGAACTCTTGATCAGGTAACACCTTATCTCTGTTTCATTAGGGTTTTCTTCTGAGATGTTGCATTTTTCTTTCATTAGGAATATACTCCTTTTTTTCTTCACTTTTCTAGATTTTCTATGTTGATTTCTATGCATTGTATAAAACAGCCACCCTTGCATTGGCAGTGGTGTGGATGAAACTACACTTTGTCATACATAGTGAATAAGTCAGAAAGAGAAAATAAAATATTGTATGTTCATGCATATGTAAGAAATCTAGAAAAATGGTACTGATGAACTTATTTGTGAGGCAGGAATAGAGACACAGATATAGAAAATGCACATATGGATGAGGGTGGGGGAAGGAGGGAAAGGGTGGGATGAATTGGGAGAGTGGCATTGACACATACACTTTCAGTTCAGTTCAGTTCAGTCACTCAGTCATGTCCGACTCTGTGACCCCATGGACTGTAGCACACCAGGCTTCCCTGTTCGTATAAACTCCAGAGCATGTAAAATAGATAGCTAGTGGGAAGCAGCTGTATAGCGCAGGGAGCTCAGCTTGGCGCTCTGTGATGACCTAGAAAGGTGGGATGGACAGGTGGGAGGGAGGTACAAGAGGGAAGTGATATATGTATATATACATATCGCCGATTCAGTTTATTGTACAGCAGAAACTAACACAACATTGTAAAGCAATTATATTCCAATTAAAAAACAAAAGCAAAAAACAGCCACCCCTTTCCATCTTGAAGGAGTGACCTAGTATATAAGATGAAGTTTATCTTTTATCTCTGACCCAACTTTTGCTTGTGTCTCAATCCTTCATGATTTTCAAGCAACATTTTTCTGTTCTTAGTGGCTCAAAGAAGTTGTGAGTGTGCCGAGACCGGTCACTGTCCCAAAGGGGAGAATCTCAGATAGCACCTAGATATAGGTTGTTGGTAAGCTGGATCCTCAGGCAATAGTTTTGGTTCATTATAGTCCTGTGGAACCTATGAACTTAAAGTTTGCTGAAAACCACAGCCAGGGACTCAAAGGTTATCCCCTACACAGCAGCTGTAAAAACAAGTGGGGCACCAAATGTGTGCAAAGTGCCTTTCCAGGAGATATCAGCAATCTGGGGTGAGATGGAGGAAGAGTGTGAAGATGGAATCCACTGGGACTCCAGTCTCTGAAATGTGATGTAGCCAGCATCTTGATGGGTGTTAAATTAGAAGACTGCTCCTAGTCTGCAGTTACTAAGATAAAAAAAATAGGCTTCTTTCAAGGAAAGAGGGCCTGTTTCAGTCTGCTGCCTCTGCTGTGGACTCTGAGGACTTGGCCACAGTGAGTTTACATAAGCCCTTTGAAAAGTACCTCTTGGTTCACTTTAGCCTTGTGGGTTCCATTAATGGACTCCTTGTTGCCCTTTCAAAGCTACATGTTTTGGGGTTCATCTCTCAGGTCGAATTCCCAAAAATTCGGAAACCAAATGTAGGTCCAAATCCTTCAATGCTTAGGGAGAAGCTGGGAGTTGTAAGATCCATCCCAGATGTGTGTCTGTGACAGGGGTGGAGTTTATGGCACAGCTTCTCCTTCCTGTCTCAACATGGGTTACCTTTTTATCCCCCTTTCCCCTATGTAGGAGTCACTCAGCTAGTTCCTGGATTTCTGGGAATCCATACTGGTATTACACAGTTATTTAATGGCCAACTTTGCACTTGGTTCATAGGTTGTGTTGTAGAAAAAAATGTAGGTAATCTCATATCTCGTAATTATTTTATATCATGTATAGAAATTATTCACTCTTTTAGTATTCGTTTCTGAAGACAAATCATGAAACAACTCTTCAACAGAAAAAAATTACAATGAGAAATCTTTCATAAATGCTTCTATGCTGACTTAGCTTGCTTCTCTGTACCATTTTTCTTCCTTTTTAAATGGAAATGGACCCTGATTTCCAGTACCATAAGGATTATTTAGTGATTTGATATGGTCATATATCGTTATTTATGATTTCTGAAATTTTCTGATGTTTTACTTTTATCTATTTCCATTGTTGTGTCCCTAAAAACAAGATTATGTCCCCACGTTTGATTACTGAAGTCCACTGAGAATCCTTTCTCAACAACTTTGGCAAACTCGTAAAACTCATAGACAAGTTTGTTAATTTTCAAATAATAATGAATAGTTAGTATTTTTATTTGTTACATGAGAACAATTAAGTCCGTACTTTTAGTAAGTACAATTCTTTGATTAGAAAATTAAGAGTCTGCATGTGTTATTTCAGTCATAAGTCATCAAGAGCTTTCTAGTGGAAATCGTGTATGCTGCTGCTGCTGCTGCTGCTCCAGTTGCTAAGTCGCGTCAGTTGTGTCCGACTCTGTGAGACCCTGTAGATGGCATCCCACCAGGCTTTCCTGTCCCTGGGATTCACCAGGCAAGAATACTAGAGTGGGTTTCGAAATGGAAACTTCTCCAATGCATGAAAGAGAAAAGTGAAAGTGAAGTCACTCAGTTGTGTCCTACTCTTAACGACCCCATGGACTGCAGCTTACCAGGCTCCTTTGTCCATGGGATTGGCTAGAGTACTGGAGTGAATTGCAATTGCCTTCTTGAAATCATATATAACATTTCTAATAATGCAAGTCCTTTTATGTACTGTGTTTCTGGCTTTCTTGAATTTCAAAGACGTAATAAACTTCATGCTCATCTATGGAAGACTTTGGGAGCTTGAAAATAAAGTTTGTTTTGCGTATGTGTATGCTCTCTGTCATCTTTAATAAGTATCATCTTGTAACAAATAAAATATTCTTTAACTAGGATTGAAATCAGTTCTTCAAGGAAAAGTTTACCTGTGTTGACTTCCCAGGTGGCACTGCAGTAAAGACCACCTGCCAATACAGGAAATGCAAGAGATACAGGTTTGTTCCCTCGGTCAGGGAGATCTTCAGGAGTAGGAAACAGCAACCCACTTAAGTATTCTTGCCAGGAAAATTCCGTGGAGAAAGGAGCCTGGCAGGCTACAGTCCATGGCATCACAAAGAGTCAGACACGAATACACATGCGTGCTTGAAACATGTTTACCTGTGTTAAAGAAGCCAGAAGTGAGGTACTTACTCCTCACTCTATCACCCACAACCAAGAACCTATAGGGCTGAGCTCAGTCGTGTCTAACTCTTTGAGACCCCATAGAATGTTGCCCAACAGGAGTCCATAGGATTATCCCAAAAAGAATACTGGACTGGGTTTCCATTTCCTCCTCTGAGGGATCTCCACCCAGAGATCGAACCGACATCTCCTGCATCTCTTGCATTGCAGGCCAATTCTTAATCACTGAGCCATCTGGGAAGCCCATAGTCCTGAGCACAATGATCAGATTTCACGGTATGATGGGGCAGCATAGATTGATGCCAAGACCTCCAACAATCAATGCTGCCTTCTTGCTAACTGAATTAAGCAGTTTGGGGAAGGGGATGGAAAAGGTTTGAGAAATGAAGAAAGGAAGGTGTTCTTTGAGGCATGTTTGATTTGTATAACCAAGACTCTAGTATAAAAAGTATTTGTTTTAAGATCAAAGTCAACATTAATGAGACTATTGAATGTTTATCCAAAGGCTTAAGTTACAACCTGCTTCGAAAAGGAAAAGGGTATGTAAAACCCCTGGGAAGGAAGAGTCAGAATCTGAATATATCCCAATAGGCTGGAATACTAGAAAGTCAAGCCCCAAGAGAATGAAAACTGTTTTGGTTTTATGATCAAAAATTTGCAGTTTGACTCTACTGTTTCTATTGCTACCACTGAGGTCCACGTTCAGTCATCTCTTCTTAGGTTTCTACAGCAACCTTGTAACCATTCTCACCTTTCCTGCTTAACACAGTACTAAGAATGATCTCATTTGAACATATTATTTCACACCACAGTCGCTTCCCACCTCACTCAGAGTAACAGCCAACATTCCTGAAATGATCTGCAAAGCCCTACACCATCTGTTCCTGTTACTTCTCTGACCTCTTGTCCTCTCAGTCACTGTGCTCAAGCCATGCTGGCCACCTCACTGTTAGTCCAACAGGACTGGGCAGTCTTACCTCCAGGTCTTTTCCTTTGCTGTCTTTCCACCTGGAAGAGCTCTTTGCTCAGATAGCCATACAGGTCAGTCCCTCACTACCCTCAGGTTTCATCATGCAAACACCTGTCCTGACCACACTGCCTCAAAGTGGAACCCTGAACACAACCCCACCTGGTTCTTCTTCTCTCCTTCCCATTGTCTTTTTCTCCCTAATAATTTTTTTTCTATCTAACATGCGATGTATCATCCTGAAATCTTTGAGAATGGCATTGATTTCTGCCAATACACTGAGATACACTATTGTTTTATGATTACCATATTGGTCAGAAGTAAGTCAAGATAGTTTCACGGTATTTGGTTCACCTTTTTCTACTCCATGAGCTCTTTCTCCACAGTCCAAAGGACCATTGCTGCAGTTTTAAGAGCCACTATGTATATGTGTTATTGATATTTCTCCCAGCAATCCTGATTCCAGCTTGTGCTTCTTCCAGCCCAGCGTTCCTCATGATGTACTCTGAATATAAGTTAAATAAGCAGGGTGACAATATACAACCTTGACGCACTCCTTTTCCTATTTGGAACCAGTCTGTTGTTCCACGTCCGGTTCTAACTGTAGCTTCCTGACCTGATACAGGTTTCTCAAGAGGCAGGTCAGGTGGTCTGGGATTCCCATCTCTTTCAGAATTTCCACAGTTTATTGTGATCCACACAGTCAAAGGCTTTGGCATAGTCAATGAAGCAGAAATAGATGTTTTTCTGGAACTCTCTTGCTTTCTCCATGATCCAGAGGATGTTGGCAATTTGATCTCTGGTGCCTCTGCCTTTTCTAAAACCTACTTGAACATCTGGGAGTTCACGGTTCACATATTGCTGAAGCCTGGCTTGGGGAATTTTGAGCATGACTTTACTAGCGTGTGAGATGAGTGCAATTGTGTGGCAGTTTGAGCATTCTTTGCCATTGCCTTTCTTTGGGATTGGAATGAAGACCGACCTTTTCCAGTCCTGTGGCCACTGCTGAGTTTTCCAAATTTGCTGGCATATTGAGTGTCAAGGAGATCCAACCAGTCCTTTCTAGAGGAGATCAATCCTGGGTGTTCATTGGAAGGACTGATGCTAAAACTGAAACTCCAATACTTTCGCCACCTCATGCAACGAGTTGATTCACTGGAAAAGACCCTGAAGCTGGGAGGGATTGGGGGCAGGAGGAGAAGGGGACGACAGAGAATGAGATGGCTGGATGGCATCACTGACTCGATGGACATGAGTTTGAGTGAACTCTGGAAGTTGGTGATGGACAGGGATGCCTGGCGTGCTGTGATTCATGGGGTCACGAAGAGTCAGACATGAATGAGCGACTGAAATGAATGGAACTGATGTATTTGTGTTTTGATTATAACTTGAGAAATGAGGAAATGACTGCTAGTAGGCCCATGGATGGAGGAGCCTGGTAGGCTGCAGTCCATGGGGTCGCTAAGGGTCGGACACGACTGAGCGAATTCACTTTCACTTTTCACTTTCACACATTGGAGAAGGAAATGGAAACCCACTCCAGTGTTCTTGCCTGGAGAATCCCAGGGACAGGGGAAGATGGTGGGCTTCCGTCTATGGGGTCACACAGAGTCGTACACGACTGAAATGACTTAGCAGCAGCAGCAGGGTTGTGGAATCAGTGTACCCACTGGGAGACAGAATGGACCTGAAAGACTTTATTTGTTACCTGACCTACTCAGAGAGGAGTTGTCTGGTGGCTCAGATGGTAAGAAGTCTGCCTGCAATGCAGGAGACCTGGGTTCAATCCCTGGGTCGGGAGGTCCCCTGGAGAAGGAAATGAACCTTCTTGCCTGGGAAATCCCATGGACGGAGGAACCTGGCAGACTACAGTCCATGGGGTCACAAACAGCCAGAATAGACTGACCGACTTCACTTTCACTTTTTCATCTTAACAGGACTTGTACTATTTTTTACTGTATTAAGCACAATATCCATGACTGCGACAATTCTTTATTATGTATGTGTGTCTGTGTGTGTGTATGTGTGCACGCACGCAGTCACTCAGTCATGTCTGATTTTCTGTGACCCCATTTAGCCCACTGGTCTTCTCTGTCCATGGGAATTTTCTGGCAAGAATACTGGAGTGGGTTGCCATTTTCTCCTCCAGGGGATCTTCCTGACCCAGGGGTCGAATCTGCATCTATTGTGGTTTCTGCGTTGATAGGTGAAGCTTTAACACTGAGCCACCAGGGAAGCCCAAATATTTTATTAAGAGTGTAAAATTAAAACTCCTTATAGCTATTGTGGAAACAGGTTATTGAAAACGACTCAATGCCTACAGAACTGTACAACTGGAAATGAAATAAATTCATTCAACTACGAAAAGTGTTTACTGACACCTAATGGATTGTTACTTATAACTTTACTCTATAAAATGTGAAAAATTTAAAATATATCAAAGTCTGGACTGAATTATTCAGTGGGTTTTTTTTTTTTTTTTTTTTTGGTAAGTAGAAGTATATTACACACTCTGTTTATTATATATATTACCATATGTATTATATACTCTGTTTATTATATACCCTACATTTAATGTACTGAAGCCACACCAAAGAATGCCCTTTAGGTAAGTAAGCTGAGGGTCCTTAGTCTCTGTACCTTCCCTATACTGATGTGACTCACACTCTTAATGTATTTTGTCATTTCTTGATAACAGGGCTATGATGGTGCACATGAGATACTGCTCGGGTTCTCTTGCTCTGAATCATGCTTGCTATCCGTTTTTTACCCCTCACTAAGCTAAACCTATGTGCAGGTCAGAAAGCAACAGTTAGAACTGGACATGGAACAACAGACTGGTTCCAAATAGGAAAAGGAGTACGTCAAGACTGCATATTGTCACCCTGCTTATTTAAATTATACGCAGAGTACATCATGAGGAACGCTGGGCTGGAAGAAGCACCAGCTGGAATCAAGATTGCTGGGAGAAATATCAATAACCTCAGATATGCAAATGACACCACCCTTATGGCAGAGGGTGAAGAGGAACTCAAAAGCCTCTTGATGAAAGTGAAAGAGGAGAGTGTAAAAGTTGGCTTGAAGCTCAACATTCAGAAAACTAAGATCATGGCATCTGATTCCATCACTTCATGGGAAATAGATGGGGAATCAGTAGAAAGAGTGGCTGACTTTATTTTTCTGGGCTCCAAAATCAATGCATATGCTAATTGCAGCCATGAAAGTAAAAGACGTTTACTCCTTGGAAGGAAAGTTATGACCAATCTAGATAACATATTAAAAAGCAGAGACATTACTTTGCCAACAAAGATCCGTCTAGTCAAAGCTATGGTTTTCCCAGTGGTCATGTATGGATGAGAGTTGGACTGTGAAGAAAACTGATCACTGAAGAGTTGATGCTTTTGAACTGTGGTGTTGGAGTATACTCTTGACAGTCCCTTGGTTTGCAAGGAGATCTAAGCAGTCCATTCTAAAGGATATCAGTCCTGGGTGTTCATTGGAAGGACTGATGTTAAAGTGAAACTCCAATACTTTGGCCACCTCATGCAACGAGTTGACTCACTGGAAAAGACTCTGATGCTGGGAGGGATTGGGGGCAGGAGGAGAAGGGGACAACAGAGAATGAGATGGCTAGATGGCCTCACCGACTCGATGGACATGAGTTTGAGTGACCTCTGGGAGTTGGTGATGGACAGGGAGGCCTGGCGTGCTGTGATTCATGGGGTGGCAAAGAGTGAGACACGACTGAGCGACTGAACTGAACTGAACTAAGCTAAGCAAACTTGGTGCGGGTAAGCCTAATGTGTCTTGTATATTAGTTAACAATCTGAAACTGAAAATTATTCTAATGGTCTTGTCCTTGTAAGAATATAAAATAAACATTTAAAATATTAGAAAAACCATTTAGGTGCAACAGCAGAGAAGGTTGCAGGGATAGTAGTAATGAAGTCATCACCCAAAATGCAACAAAACGAAAATAGGTAGTACAAACGAGATATTAAAAAACATTGAGATGAGTTTTAGAAGGTATACTGTTTATTATAGAGAAGGAAGTGTCAACCCACTCCAATATTCTTCCCTTGAAAATCCAGTGGACAGAGGAGCCTGGCAGGCTACAGTCCATGGGATCTCAAAAGAGTTGGACACAACCTAGCGACTAAACAACAACAATACTTATTTAATTAGAGTTAGAGCAAGAGAAATTGGGAGGCTGGTGCAAGGCTGAGGTATGGCAATATTCAAAGAGGTGATACCTGAGAACTTTCTAGAATTAGTAGATAATGCCAGTTCTCATTAAAATACAGAATATCTCAAGAAGGAAAAAAAATTAATTTCCCAACACATGATATAATAGTGAAATTTGAGAAGATGGTTGCCAAGTTAAGGCCGGGCAAACAATAAACTTTTCCCAAGACCAAAAGAGAAGCTGGAAGCAAGGGTTCTGGGGGAGACACTCTTAAGACCTGTGAACCAATATAATTTTTAAAAGTAGGAATAAAGAAACTTTTACAAGTAAACAAAAAGAGAGATGACTTACAATCAGTTTACTTCTCAGCACAAAACTATATAAAGGATGTACTTCAAGAAAGAAAATAAATCCAGAAATGAAGATCAGAAAATCAAGAAAGAATGATACATTAAAAGAGAACTCACTGAATGGGAGACAATATTTGCCATATACACATCTGACAAAAGAATTGTATCCAGAAAATATAAAAATAACTACAATTTCCCCGGTGCTCAAGCAGTAAAGAATCTGCTGGCATTGCAGGAGACCTGGGCTCAATCCCTGGGTTGGGAAGATCCCCTGGAGAAGGGAATGTCTACCTACTCCAATATTCTTGCCTGGAGAATTCCATGGACACAACTGAGTAATTAACACTTTCACAAGTCATTAGGTAAAATGCTGATAGTTTAATTTTAGGAGAGGATAGAGGACTTAGGTGAGCATTTCATAAACAAATATATCCAAACTTATAATGGGCATATGTAAATGTGCTCAGAAACGGCAATCTTTAGGAAAATGCAAATTAGAGCCATGATGACATATACCATTACAAATTCAGCAGATGTCTAAGATTATTTTAATGATGAAAACAAGATTGAAGAACATGTAGAGCAATCAGAACTTGCACATTTGGCAGTGTCAGGCCTTAGTAGTAGCATACCAGATCTTTGCTGTGTCATATGAGGCATGCAGGCTCTCTAGTTGTGCAATGCAGACTTAGTTGCTGTGAGGTATGTGGGAATCTTAGTTCCCCAACCAAGGATTAAACCCATGTCCCCTGCATTGCAAGGTGGAATTTTAACCACTGGACCACCAGGGAAGTCCCACAGGTGAGAGTTTAAACTGATACATCTAATTCGGAAAACTACAGTATCTACCAAAGATAAACAAATATCTGCTCAATGACTCAGAATTTCCACTCCTAGGTGTAAATCAAACTCCAGTTAAATTATTAAAAAGAAACTGAGTACATTAACCTACCAATAGGACATGTAAAAAAGATGTTTGTAGCAGCCGTATTCACAATAGCTTCAAGCTGAGCATGGTCTATAGCCATGAGCCATAGAACAGACAGCTAAACTGTGATGCAGCAACATGAGGGTGATGATACATGCAGCAATGAATATATTTAAAAACCATGATGTTGAATGACAGAATTCAGACACAAGAATAGTATATGCTGCATGATTCGTTTTATATTACATTTACAAGATGTCAACCCTGTTTTACGCTAATGGAAGGAAGTCTGTGGTTTGCATTTGGGTTGGTAATGGCCAAGAAGAAGAAGTCATGGCACTTGTGGGTATGTCATTTAGAATATGCTAACATATTACAATGAGTATATAATAAGGCTCAAGGTCTACTGGAAGTCAAATCCTGAATTTGGAATTGAACCTATGTCCCCTGCATTGGCAGGCAGTATCTTAACCACTGCACCACCAGGGAAGTCCCTTGACATTTTACACGATTGGATAATCCAAAGAGGGTATCAAAAAGGCCAATCAAAATGCAAGTGCAGCAAATCAATGAACTGTGATAACACGGACAGTGAGAGGGGAATCAAAACAAGAACGAAGTTGTAGAAGAACCTGACTGGGAGAGTGTTGACACTGCTGCCATTTGAGAGATTTTAAGTATGCAGTCAGAGGGATCTGATGAAGGCATAAATGAAGAAAGTGGGTGTGAAGATGAAGAGGCAGCTAAAAAGGTGGTGACAGCACAAATGTTCATATTACAGGAACCCTCTGAGATGTATCACAACATTTGAAGGGTAAAATGCAGAATGCTGATCCAAACTTAGAAAAAAAGTATGACAATTCACCAAGGTATACTTGCTCTTTATTGTAAGATATATGATGAGAAGAAGAATGCAGGGACTGTTTGTACTGTCTCAGATGTGTTTTACCAAGAGACATGACACTCAGTTCTCAATGGTTTCCAGTTTTAAATTACAGTGTACTAGATAAATATTAGTTTTGCTATTTTTTGTTTGATTGTACATTTATGAATGACAGTTTTGAGGCTTCCCTGATGGCCATAGTGGTAAAGAACCCCCTGCCAATGCGGGAGATGTAGGAGATGTCGGTTTGATCCCTGGATCAGAAAGACACCCTGGAGAAAGGGATGGCAGCTGACTCCAGTATTCTTGCCTGGAGAATCACATGGACAGAGGAGCCTGGTGGTTTATAGTCCATGGGGTCGCAGAATTTGACACAACTGAAGCGACTTAACACACGTACATAGCAGACATGATTCTGTAATGTTTAGACAGAATTTTTAAAGATCTTGACACAGTTTTAATAGCTCCCATTGACTATTAAGAGCACTTTGTACAATGTCAGTTTGCACAGTCATTTTTATGATCCCCTACTTCAGTTCAGTTCAGTTCAGTCACTCAGTCGTGTCCGACTCTCCGCGACCCCATGAATCACAGCACGCCAGGCCTCCCTGTCCATCACCAACTCCCGGAGTACACTCAAACTCATGTCCACAGAGTCGGTGATGCCATCCAGCCATCTCATTCTCCGTCGTCCCCTTCTCCTCCCGCCCCCAACCTTTCCCAGCATCAGAGTCTTTTCCAGTGAGTCAACTCGTCGCATGAGGTGGCCAAAGTATTGCAGTTTCAGCTTCAGCATCAGTCCTTCCAATGAACATCCAGGATTGATCTCCTTTAGAATGGACTGGTTGGATCTCCTTGCAGTCCAAGGGACTCTCAAGAGTCTTCTCCAACACCAGAGTTCAAAAGCATTGATTCTTCGGTGATCAGCTTTCTTCACAGTCCAACTATCACATCCATACATGACCACGGGAAAAACCATTGCCTTGACGAGATGGACCTTGGTTGGCAAAGTAATGTCTCTACTTTTCAATATACTATCAAGGTTGGTCATAACTTTCCTTCCAAGGAGCAAGCGTCTTTTAATTTCATGGCTGCAATCAGCATCTGCAATGATTTTGGAGCCCCAAAAAATAAAGTCTGACACTGTTTCCACTGTTTTTCCATCTTTCCCATGAAGTGATGGGACCAGATGCCATGATCTTTGTTTTCTGAATGTTGAGCTTCAAGCCAACCTTTTCACTCTCCTCTTTCACTTTCATCAAGAAGCTTTTGAGTTCCTCTTCACTTTCTGCCATAAGGGTAGTGTCATCTGCATATCTGAGGTTATTGATATTTCTCCCAGCAATCTTGATTCTAGCTTATGCTTCTTCCAGCCCAGCGTTCCTCATGATGTACTCTGCATATAAGTTAAATAAGCAGGGTGACAATA
Organism: Moschus berezovskii; assembly: GCF_049115385.1. NCBI lineage: Eukaryota > Metazoa > Chordata > Mammalia > Artiodactyla > Moschidae > Moschus > Moschus berezovskii. Next base: position 72,576,994 of record NC_142469.1, on the reverse strand, counting down.
TACAACCTTGACGTACACCTTTTCCTATTTGGAACCAGTCTGTTGTTCCATGTCCAGTTCTAACTGTTGCTTCCTGACCTGCATACAGGTTTCTCAAGAGGCAGGTCAGGTGGTCTGGGATTCCCATCTCTTTCAGAATGTTCCACATTTTATTGTGATCAACACAGTCAAAGGCTTTGGCATAGTCAATGAAGCAGAAATAGATGTTTTTCTGGAACTCTCTTGCTTTCTCCATGATCCAGCGGATGTTGGCAATTTGATCTCAGGTGCCTCTGCCTTTTCTAAAACCTACTTGAACATCTGGGAGTTCACGGTTTACATATTACTGAAGCCTGGCTTGGAGAATCTTGAGCATGACTTTACTAGCGTGTGAGATCAGTGCAATTGTGCGGTAGTTTGAGCATTATTTGGCATTGCCTTTCTTTGCGATTGGAATGAAGACTGACCTCTTCCAGTCCTGTGGCCGCTGCTGAGTTTTCCAAATCTGTTGGCATATTGAGTGCAGCACTTTTACAGCATCATCTTTCAAGACTTGAAATAGCTCAACTGGAATTCCATCACCTCCACTAGCTTTGGTAGTAGTGATGCTTTCTAAGGCCCACTTGATTTCACATTCCAAGATGTCTGGCTCTAGGTCAGTGATCACGTTATCGTGACTATCTTGGTCATGAATATCTTTTTTGTACAGTTCTTCTGTGTATTCCTGCCACCTCTTCTTAATATCTTCTGCTTCTGTTAGGTCCATACCATTTCTGTCCTTTATCGAGCCCATCTTTGCATGAAATATTCCCTTGGAATCTCTAATTTTCTTGAAGAGGTCTCTTGTTTTTCCTAATCTGTTGTTTTCCTCTACTTCTTTGCATTGATCACTGAGGAAGTCTTTCTTATCTCTCCTTGCTATTCTTTGGAACTCTGCATTCAGATGCTTATATCTTTCCTTTTCTCCTTTGCTTTTCGCCTCTCTTCTTTTCACAGCTATTTGTAAGGCCTCCTCAGAAAGCCATTTCGCTCTTTTACATTTCTTTTCCATGGGGATGGTCTTGGTCCCTGTCTCCTGTACAATGTCATGAACCTCCGTCCAGAGTTCATCAGGCACTCTATCTATCAGATCTAGTCCCTTAAATCTATTTCTCACTTCCACTGTATAATCATAAGGGATTTGATTGAGATCATATCTGAATGGTCTAGTGGTTTTCCCTACTTTCTTCAATTTAAGTCTGAATTTCGCAATAAGGAGTTCATGATCTGAGCCACAGTCAGCTCCTGGTCTTGTTTTCGCTAACTGTATACAGCTTCTCCATCTTTGGTTGCAAAGAATATAATCAATCTGATTTCGGTGTTGACCATCTGGTGATGTCCCCTACTTACTACCGTGTAAAGCAGAGTGAGGGCTAAATTATAGAGGCATATACTTTGATGTTTTGGCAATAAATATATTACAGTTTTAAAAATAGCTAAGAGAAAATGTTGCATCTGTATTATATAGTAATTGTTACCAAAATAGGAAGCAAATAATTAGTGACTGTTGGAAATGGTGTCATGGAGAGAACCTGTCATGTTAGACCAGTTAAGACGAATCAATAGCTTCTTGTCCTCACACCAGACTCTCCTGCAACCTGGTGATGATGCATATTTCCCATTATTCTAAGGCCCTGGGGGTTCATTACCATTGATTATTTCTTTCTAAATGTGGCTCATGCCCATCTACTGCTGTCTGTCTCTTTCTTGCCTTACAGGGACTCCTTTTCCTAACTGGCATGATCTTCCATTCCTACCTCAATGAACTCAAGTGAATGGCAGTGTTCAAACATCTCCTCCGTGAATGCTGCAAGATTCACTCAAGCAGACACCACCATCCCCATTTCTCCTCTACTGCTATAGTACGTAGGACAGAATTCAGGGTTGTGAATACTTGTTTGCATGTGTTTTCACCGAGTTCCTGGTATTCAGGCAGTTTGTGTCAATTGTCTTTGTGTTTGGACTGGTACACTACAAGTATCCAATACATGTTTTTTAAATGAATGAATCTCTAACGCTGTATAAATTCAGTTTACTATGCTACCTTCAACATAGATTGTTATTTTATACTTTCTCTAGTCTCATTAGGATATAATAGTTAAATGAATGAGTGAAATGAAAGACTTTGTTCACTGATGAATAAAAGTGAGACTTGACCAGTGGAGTATCTTTCAAGACACACCCCAGAGCCATTTTTTCCAGGGCTTACAAAACATTTAGAAGACTTAAATAAAATGCTAATACCATATGTAGTGCTTTTTGCACACAGTATAAATTTAGCATATAACATATATATGCTAAATCATTCCATACATAATGGAATGATTTGATAAACACTGAGAGCATTGATTTTGGAGTCAAGTTGACCTGAATTCAAACCTAGATTTGGCACTTACTGGTAGAGTAATGGGACTTCGTCTCTTTATTCATAAAATAGGGTAGAGGGGGGAATCAAATGACATCTGTCTCTAGAATTACCATGGAGATGAAGTATGATGACAGAAGCTCATGGAACACCACCCAGTGTCTAGCACTTGATATGCACATAACTTAACAAATCTGTTTCCTCCATTTCTTTCCTCATTTTTTTAGATTGCAATATTGTTGATGTTTTCACTATCCATACTGTATATTATATTATTGTTTTATTTGAAATAATCTTGAGTATTTGAATAATATCAATAGAAATAACCTATTTTATTTTTTTAAAATTGAATTATAGTTGGTTCACAGGGACTTCCCAGGTGGTGCTAGTGGTAAAGAACCCGCCTGGCAATGCAGGAAACATCGGGTTCGATCCCTGGGTGGGGATGATCCCCTGGAGGAGGGCATGGCAACCCACTACAGTATTCGTGCCTGGAGAATCCCATGGACAGAGGAGCCATCAAAGTGATTCATATATGTAGGTATGTATATATGTATGCGTGTGTGTATATATATATATATATTAAGATTTTTTCCATTATCGATTATTACATGATTTTAAATATTGTTCCCTATGATATATGATATGACTTTGTTGCTTATATATTTTATTTATAATAGTATTTATCTGTTAATTCCAAGCTCCTAATTTATCCCTCTCCCCCATTTCCTTTTTGGTAACCATAAGCTTATTTTCTATGTCTGTGAGTCTATTTTGTAAATAAGTACATTTATATTATTTTTTTTTAGATTCATGTAAGTGATATCATATGGTATTTGTCTTTCTTTGTCTAACTTCACTTAGTATGATCATCTATAGGTCCATCCATGTTGCAAATAACCTTATTCATTCTTTTTATGACTAATATTCCATTGTATTGCATCTTCTTTACTCATTCATCTGTTGATGGACACTTAGGCTGTTCCCTTGCCTTGGCTATTATAAGTGGCTTCACAATTAATATGGGGGTGTATGTATCTTTTCAAATTAGAGTTTAATCTGGATATATGCCCAGGAGTGGGATTGCTGGATCATATGGTAACTCTATTTTTCGTTTTGAAGAACCTCCATTCTGTTTTCCATAGTGGCAGCACTAATTGTCATTCCCACCAACAGTGTAGGTGTGTTCCCTTTTTCAATACTCTCTCCAGGATTTCTTGTTTGTAGACTTTTTGAAGATTGCCATTCTGACTGGTATGAGGTGACAACTCTATGTAGTTTTAATTTGCTTTTCTCTAATAGTTAGCAATGTTGAACATCTTTTCATGTGCCTGTTAACCATCTGTATGTTTTCTTTGGAGAAATGTCTATTTAGATCTGCTGCTAAATTTTTTTTTTTTTATATTGAGCTGCATTACATATTTGTATATTTTGGAAATTAAGCCCTTGTAAGTTGTATCATTTGCAAATATTTTCTCCAAGGAATTGTCTATTTTTGAGTTTTTTAAAAAAATCTATATTCAACTCTTGTTTATTCATTTGTAAACTTGCCATGAAAAATTTAAAAAAACACAGGCAAGCTTTCTTTTGTCCCAAGTAAGCATTAGCTATGATTTCTTTACATGTATACCAGCCCTCACTGCCATGGTATGTGTATTCGAGGACTAATATCTGTTGTTCTTATCTGATTTCAAACAGTTGAGTAAAATAAATAATGGCTCAAAATCTATGTCAGTTCTATCAATTAAAATAATAGTTATCTGTAGCAGGTGTTTTTAAGTATCAATTTAACTTTTAGGGATAAAGTTGGTAGAATTAAGTCCTGTCTCTTGTGTATAGGGAAATTTTGTCCCTTCTTATGGGTAAAGCAGTTGAACACTGTTGAATGTTCAACATATTAAATCCTATTTTTCAGAAACCGAAGAGTTGTGAATAACATTGTGTATTTCATTTTTATATTATGTAAACACTAGAACTAATGCTTAGATTTTTAGTTTATAATGATTTCTGTGTTTATTTTACTTTAACCTAATTCAAAATATCTGATAAGAAATTTGGCATGTGACTGAATTCTAAGTAACATTGGAAATGAAGAAAATGGTATCATAGGAACAACCACTAGACGGTGCTGGTTGTCTTATTTATAAATCAAAACCATTTTCTCAAAAGTGTGCTTATCCCTTGTCTTCACTGAAGTTTTCCAAATACAATATCTTATTCATGCTGTCAGTAAAATTAGAGCTTATAAAAATATAAATTTGTAGATCTAAGTTTTTTAAAAAAAATGCATCTGAGTCTCCACTCAATCTTTTTTCTTCATGTCCTAAAAGTTAAGAGATGGTTTATACCTTTCAAAACTAGAACTTAGTTATAATATCTAAATAGTTATTCTCAACATAATTAAAAATGCATAAACTGCCTCCTTCCATGCTATCATTAGTTTAGATATTTTTACTTTAAAGAGTAAAAGTGATTCAACGATAATATAACTTGGTTCAGCAAGACACATTTATTTTGCAACTAGGCTGAAAGTGTAACTATCAAATTTTCTATTATAAACTGTTTCTTCTTTTGCAATATAACATAGGAGCTGGCGAAGGGCCAAAGCAGGTTCAGAACACTAGAATTTGGGGAAAGAATTTTTGATTATGTTTGAAATCTGCAGAATTGGAAAGGCAAAGTTCTGGTAAGGCAGTTTAAATTAAGGTTTCCATTAATCTGGCAGGTTTTCATGTTTTGTTTTGTTTTTTTTTTTATCTTCAAAAGCAATGAAGAAAACAAAAGTAATGCAACCCAAGAAAGGAATAGAGAGGCTACATATTACCTCCAGGTCAATCAAGGATATTTTGCAAAGGACACGTAGAGAGGTCAGGCCAGTTGTGGGAGAGCCATAAAGGTGTCCGGTTAAGTGTTGTTGCAGAAACATTGGATGAAATGTCTACAAGTCACGCTTCCTTTTTTGATCATGCATTGTAATGGCTTATATCTAAGACTGAACTTATATTTCTTTGTCTAGACATACCATATAAGGAAAAATCAGAGACTTTGTAGAACATATAGAATAAGCTTCCTAGATGATGTTGGGATAAAGAACCCACCTATCAGTTCAGGAAATTTAAGAGATGAGGGTTCAATCCCTGGGTTGGAAAGAGCCCCTGGAGGAGGGCATGGCAACCCACACCAGTATTCTTGCCTAGAAGATCCCATGGACAGAGGGGCCTGGCAGTCTACAGTCCATAGAGTTTCAGAGTTGGACATGATTGAAGCAATTTAGCACACAAAGAATAAGCTGCTTTGTGGAGAAAATTTAGATCAGACAACACTGGCCTATAAATTAGCAGAGTAACTACGAAAAGTTCTTAATCTCCAGTAATAAGAATCCATTGTGAATTCTTGACGGAGGTTCGTGACATTCTAGAGGAGACAGGGACCAAGACCATCCCCATGGAAAAGAAATGCAAAAAAGCAAAATGGCTGTCTGAGGAGACCTTACAAATAGCTGTGAAAAGAAGAGAAGCAAAAAGCAAAGGAGAAAAGGAAAGATATAAGCATCTGAATGCAAAACTCCAAAGAATAGCAAGGAGAGATAAGAAAGCCTTGCTCAGTGATCAATGCAAAGAAATAGAGGAAAACAACAGAATAGGAAAAACAAGAGATCTCTTCAAGAAAATTAGAGATACCAAGGGAATATTTCATGCAAAGGTGGGCTCGATAAAGGACAGAAATGGTATGGACCTAACAGAAGCAGAAGATATTAAGAAGAGGTGGCAGGAATACACAGAAGAACTGTACAAAAAAGATCTTCACGACCAAGATAGTCACGATAACGTGATCACTGACCTAGAGCCAGACATCTTGGAATGTGAAGTCAAGTGGGCCTTAGAAAGCATCACTACGAACAAAGCTAGTGGAGGTGATGGAATTCCAGTTGAGCTATTTCAAATCTTGAAAGATGATGCTGTGAAAGTGCTGCACTCAATATGCCAGCAAATTTGGAAAACTCAGCAGTGGCCACAGGACTGGAAAATGTCAGTCTTCATTCCAATCGCAAAGAAAGGCAATGCCAAATAATGCTCAAACTACCGCACAATTGCACTCATCTCACACTCTAGTAAAGTCATGCTCAAAATTCTCCAAGCCAGGCTTCAGCAATATGTGAATCTTGAACTCCCAGATGTTCAAGCAGGTTATAGAAAAGGCAGAGGCACCAGAGATCAAATTGCCAACATCCGCTGGATCATGGAGAAAGCAAGAGAGTTCCAGAAAAACATCTATTTCTGCTTCATTGACTTTGCCAAAGCCTTTGACTGTGTGGATCACAATCAACTGTGGAACATTCTGAAAGAGATGGGAATACCAGACCACCTGACCTGCCTCTTGAGAAACCTGTATGCAGGTCAGGAACCTACAGTTAGATCTGGACATGGAACAACAGACTGGTTCCAAATAGGAAAAGGAGTACGTCAAAGCTGTATATTGTCACCCTGCTTATTTAACTTATATGCAGAGTACATCATGAGGAATGCTGGGCTGGAAGAAGCACAAGCTGGAATCAAGATTGCTGGGAGGAATATCAATAACCTCAGATATGCTGATGACACTACCCTTATGGCAGAAAGTGAAGAGGAACTCAAAAGCCTCTTGATGAAAGTGAAAGAGGAGAGTGAAAAGGTTGGCTTGAAGCTCAACATTCAGAAACCAAAGATCATGGCATCTGGTCTCATCACTTCGTGGGAAATATATGGAAAAACAGTGGAGACAGTGTCAGATTTTATTTTTGGGGGCTCCAAAATCACTGCAGATGGTGATTGCAGCCATGAAATTAAAAGACGCTTACTCCTTGGAAGGAAAGTTATGACCAACCTGGATAGTATATTGAAAAGCAGAGACATTACTTTGCCAACCAAGGTCCGTCTAGTCAAGGCTACGGTTTTTAAGGTGGTCATGTATGGATGTGAGAGTTGGACTATGAAGAAGGCTGATCGCCAAAGAATTGATGCTTTTGAACTGTGGTGCTGGAGAAGTCTCTTGAGAGTCCCTTGAACTGCAAGGAAATCCAACCAGTCCATTCTAAAGGAGATCAATCCTGGGTGTTCACTGGAAGGACTGATGCTAAAGCTGAAGCTCCAATACTTTGGCCACCTCATGCGACGAGTTGACTCACTGGAAAAGACTCTGATGCTGGGAAAGGCTGGGGGCGGGAGGAGAAGGGGACAACAGAGAATGAGATGGCTGGATGGCATCACCGACTCTGTGGACATGAGTTTGAGTGAACTCTGGGAGTTGGTGATGGACAGGGAGGCCTGGCATGCTGTGATTCATGGGGTCGCGGAGAGTCGGACACGACTGAGCGACTGAACTGAACTGTGATAGATCCTATCAAGATTGTAGGAATGAGGGCTATATTCCACAAAGGAAACTCAGCTTTTGAAAATGTTCCTTCATGATATTCAGATCTTAAAATTGTAGGCATAAATGCAGACTTCCTGAATTTTCACTGAGTCTCACTTTCCCTAATTTTCAAGGGAGATGATTAGATAGTTTCTGCCCCTGAATCAAGAGCAGGCACATTTCCTATCAGGCAAGAAAGTAGGGATTCACTATGTTTAACATACATCGATCTCACTCTGGGTAGTTAATGGCTTTAGATTATGTCATATTAATACTCAGCCTTTTGTATTTTATTTATTTATTTAAATGTATTTGCCTCTTTTATTTGGAACACTCAATTTTGATGGCACACACTTCTGGTATTATATGTTAACAGGCAGTTTTATGTTGTGTTTATACACAAAATGTTAGGCAGTGATGGTCTAGATAACCTGGTTTTACTCTTACGCATTGCCTCCTAGTTATCGTACTGCTAGGTGTTTTTATCCAGGAGTGTTTCGAGTATGTGTAATTCTGTGATCCAAATATGCAGATATGAAGACATTTACTTTCCATTACATTTTTAAGAGTTATAGGATGGTAGTACAGTTAGCTTTTTGTGTACGTCCTTGCAATGTTTTGCTTTGGGAGGGAGGGTCCATGACTTCTTTTTCACACATTATTTTCTTTCTATTTTAATTTATAAAAACAATATAATATTTTCAAGTTTTGCTTCCTCAATGATTATTATATTAATAAGATAGAAAATTTAATGGAATTTTTGGAGGAAAAATACGAGACTGAAAGTGTATTTTAACATGGAGTAGAAATGATGATTTGAAGTAGTAAACTCTAATACTACTCATTTAAAATATCGCTAGCAACTTTCAGGAAGAAGCCATATGCTTTTTCAATCCATGAGTTCTTCACTAAGCCAAGAGAATTAGTTGAAGATGCCTGTGAATTCACACCTACCTAAGAGGAAGGATCTTATTAATATTTAGACAACAGTAAAATCTTTCCAAAAATAAATTTTATATATGCGTGTAATTTTATAGTCTTATAAATGAGGGAGGAACTCTGTGGTTGTTAAATATGTGTAATGCCTTTCATGCTTAAAACGCAGGAAAAAGCTTAGGCAATATTGGGAGGAGCCTGGTAACTATAGTCTGCGGAGTTACAAAGAGTAAAAAATGGCTAAGCAATTGAGCAAGCACACACCTGGTGTTAGATACGCATCTGGAATGAACTGAAAAGCTTTCAAAGTGTATCATATTCCTTATGGCTAGAATCAGATTTGCAGTATATACTTAGTTTTTCTGTTAGAATAAGAACTGAGGAAAAATACAGCATTTACTGTAACAACATCTAAAAAATAAACTGGTTTATAAAAGTGTAATAAAACTGTGTTTTCAATAATTAAATTTAAACCATGTCTGCTTTCTACAATAAGCCTTACATTTGGCCAAAAAAGTTCAGTTTTAAGGACTACGAAATTGTTTCTGATCAACTCTGCAGAAACTGCTTCCACGCTTATATCTATACACAGAGTTTTCATAAATTGGAAATTTCAGTTAACAAATCCCTCCTTCTCCATCCTTCAAGATGTTGTAGTTTTATCTTTAATTTAGTTTCTAAAGAAAGAACTATATGAGCATTAATCAATATTTTGTTGAAGAGAATTGATCATGATACATCACACTATAGTAACATTATTATGACAATATTACACTTTCATTATAGGAATCTCAATCCTTAGAACAATGTAAAGTTCAACATATCAAATATCTTACCTATTTTTAAAACAAAATAATACCCTTTTATACCCCAAATAAATGCAAGTTAAAATGCAAGAGGCGAATAAGCAGCAGCCCTTATTCCTCTCTAACAGATGTGGGCAGATATTTAGGCCGGTTGCAGATCAGATTCTGGGATTTATCCTATGAAAAACCTGCTTCAAAACTGAAGGCATCTGGGAAAATTAAAAATATAGAACCATATTTTTTCACCCTCCTGATTTCCTGGATTCAGTGACAGTTTTCCATGAGTTGTATTCCTCCAGCCCTAACAATAATTCTTCAGTCACCTAAGTTTGTGTTAATAATTGTGCAACAATGAGAGTGGTTACTGTTTTGCTGACTAATTTCTGATTGGCCTCTGTCAATCAGACACAAGTTCCAGGCTACATTCTGCCACAAGCATGTAGACCACATTTTCAGAGAACAGTACTGTCTTGTATATGTATGTGTAACTTTGTTATATGGAAGCATATATTTGTGCTAGTAATAATATATAACTTTTCTCAACTTAGTTTTTATTCAGCACCATTTTACTCTCAGTTAAATATTAGAGATAATCAGTTTAAATAATAAATTCTAACCTTAATGACAGTTATGTATTTTAATAAAATACCCTGTTAGAACCAAATAAAGATCAAATTAATACTATTATAGAATAACTTGTTAAGTGAAGTGTTATTCAATATTATGCTTATTATACAGAATGGTTTCAGAGTAGGTTCCAAGGAAGATTAGCAGAGCAGTCTGTATTGTGGGTGTAAGATAATCCTCATGTTTTTTAGGTGGGGGGGCAGAGTGCACAGTATGTAAAATTTTCAATAAAAATGAGGTTTCTTTATCTTTCCGCCCTTCACCTCTTTAGTCTAGAATTCATCCACCTGATACATGATGACTTTTCTTCATTTTACGTTTACATTTCAGTTGACAGGAATGAAGGAAATGTTCCTAAAATCTTAAAAGATACATTTGGAAATACTACACATGACTCTGCTCACATGTAGGTAGAATCTGCTCGTATTCCACTCGGCATACAGTCACTGGACTGTATCTAGTCAAGAGAGATGCTGAAAGATAGAAGCTTTGTTCAAAGTATGTATATGGAAGGACAAACGATGCAGTGAGTATTATGTATAAAATATATTGAGTTATGTTACTCTGAGAGAAGGGAGAAAGTGAACATGGAGAACAGTTTGTGGTCTTTGTCGCGAGCTGTATTCCTATCACTCTCATAGTTGCATCTGGACTTTCCCCACAAGTCTAAGAGTCTTGCCAATTCCTTCTTCCAAAGAGGCAACCTAAATCCTTGTACCTCCTGGTTAACCAGTGTTTAAAGTTTACCCCACTCCTGAGGCCAGGGCCGGCTGCCAAAGGAGCTACCCCACGTCCAACAGGCGGTGGCTGTGTGGGCGCAGGAGGGCCGAGAGGAGCTACTCCACTTTCAAGGTCAGGAGGGGCGGCCTTGAGGAGATACCCCTCATCCAAGGTAAGGTGCAGTGGCTGCGCTATCTTGGAGCAGCTGTGAAGAGATATCCCACGCCCAAGGTAAGAGAAACCAATAAAGACGGTAGGTATTGCGAGGGGGCATCAGAGGGCAGACACACTGAAATCATAATCACAGGAAACTAGTCGATCTGATTACATGGACCACAGCCGAATGTGGTCCACTGGAGAAGTGAATGGCAAACCACTTCAGTATACGTGCCTTGAGAACCCCATGAACAGTATCAAAGGGCAAAATGATAGGCTACTGAAGGAGGAATTCCCCAGGTCGGTAGGTGCCCAGTATGCTACTGGAGATCAGTGGAGAAATAATTCTAAAAGGAATGAAGCGATGAAACAAAAGCAAAACCAATACCCCGTTGTGGATGTGACCGGTGATAGAAGCAAGGTCCAGTGCTGTAAAGAGAAATATTGCATAGGAACCTGGAATGTTAGGTCCATGAAGCAAGGCAAATTGGAAGTGGTGAAACAGGAGATGGCAAGAGTGAACGTCGACATTCTAGGAATCAGTGAACTAAAATGGACTGGAAAGGGTGAATTTAACTCAGATGACCATTATATCTACTACTGTGGGCAGGAATCCCTTAGAAGAAATGGAGTAGCCATCATGGTCAACAAAAGAGTCCAAAATGCAGTACTTGGATTCAATCTTAAAAACGACAGAATGATTTCTGTTCGTTTCCAAGGCAAACCATTCACTATTACAGTAATCCAGGCTTATGCCCTAACCAGTAACGCTGAAGAAGCCGAAGTTGAAAGGTGCTATGAAGAACTACAAGAACTAACACCCAAAAAAGATGTCCTTTTCATTATAGGGGATTGGAATGCAAAAGTAGGAAGTCAAGAAAGATCTGGAGTAAAAGGCAAATTTGGCCTTGGAGCACGGAATGAATCAGGGCAAAGGCCAATAGAGTTTTGTCAAGAGAACACACTGGTCATATCAAACACCCTCTTCCAACAACACAAGAGAAGACTCTACACATGGACATCACCAGATGGTCAACACCGAAATCAGATTGATTATATTCTTTGCAGCCAAAGATGGAGAAGCTGTATACAGTTAGCGAAAACAAGACCAGGAGCTGACTGTGGCTCAGATCATGAACTCCTTATTGCGAAATTCAGACTTAAATTGAAGAAAGTAGGGAAAACCACTAGACCATTCAGATATGACCTAAATCAAATCCCTTATGATTATACAGTGGAAGTAAGAAATAGAATTAAGGGACTTGATCTGACAGAAAAAGTGCCTTATGAACTCTGGACGGAGGTTTGTGACATTGTACAGGAAACAGGGACCAAGTCCATCCCCATGGAAAAGAAATGCAAAAAAGCAAAATGGCTGTCTGAGGAGGCCTTACAAATAGCTGTGAAAAGAAGAAAGGCGAAAGGCAAAGGAGAAAAGGAAAGATACAAGCATCTTAATGCAGAGTTCCAAAGAATAGCAAGGAGAGATAAGAAAACCTTCCTCAGTGATCAGTGCAAAGAAATAGAGGAAAACAACAGAACAGGAAAAACAAGAGATCTCTTCAAGAAAATTAGAGATTCCAAGGGAACATTTCATCAAAGATGGGCTCGATAAAGGACAGAAATGGTATGGACCTAACAGAAGCAGAAGATATTAAGAAGAGGTGACAAGAATACACAGAAGAACTGTACAAAATAGATCTTCACGACCAAGATAATCACGATAACGTGATCACTGACCTAGAGCCAGACATCTTGGAATGTGAAGTCAAGTGGGCCTTAGAAAGCATCACTACGAACAAAGCTAGTGGAGGTGATAGAATTCCAGTTGAGCTGTTTCAAATCTTGAAAGATGATGCAGTGAAAGTGCTGCACTCAATATGCCAACAAATTTGGAAAACTCAGCAGTGGCCACAGGACTGGAAAATGTCAGTCTTCATTCCAATCCCAAAGAAAGGGAATGCCAAAGAATGCTCAAACTACCACACAATCTCACTCATCTCACACACTAGTAAAGTCATGCTCAAATTTCTCCAAGCCAGACTTCAGCAATATGTGAATCGTGAAATCCCACTTGTTCAAGCAGGTTTTAGAAAAAGCAGAGGCACCAGAGATCAAATTGCCAACATACACTGGATCATGGAGAAAGCAAGAGAGTTCCAGAAAAATATCTATTTCTGCTTCATTGACTATGCCAAAACCTTTGACTGTGTGGATCATAATAAACTGTGGAACATTCTGAAAGAGATGGGAATACCAGACCACCTGACCTGTCTCTTGAGAAACCTGTATGCTGGTCAGGAAGCAACAGTTAGAACTGGACATGGAACAACAGACTGGTTCCAAATGGGAAAAGGAGTACATCAAGGTTGTATATTGTGACCCTGCTTATTTAACTTATATGCAGAGTACATCATGAGGAACGCTGGGCTGGAAGAAGCAGAAGCTGGAATCAAGATTGCTGGGAGAAATATCAATAACCTCAGATATGCAGATGACACTATCTTTATGGCAGAAAGTGAAGAGGAACTCAAAAGCCTCTTGATGAAAGTGAAAGAGGAGAGTGAAAAGGTTGGCTTGAAGCTCAACATTCAGAAAACAAAGATCATGGCATCTGATCCCATCACTTCATGGGAAATAGATGGAAAAACAGTGGAAACAGTGTCAGACTTTATTTTTTGGGGCTCCAAAATCACTGCAGATGCTGATTGCAGCCATGAAATTAAAAGACGCTTACTCCTCGGAAGGCAAGTTATGACCAACCTGGATAGTATATTAAAAAGCAGAGATATTACTTTGCCAACAAAGGTCCGTCTAGTCAAGGCTATGGTTTTTCCCGTGGTCATGTATGGATGTGAGAGTTGGACTGTGAAGAAAGCTGATCGCCGGAGAATTGATGCTTTTGAACTGTGGTGCTGAAGAAGACTCTTGAGAGTCCCTTGTACTGCAAGGAGATCCAACCAGTCCATTCTAGAGGAGATCAATCCTGGGTGTTCATTGGAAGGACTGATGCTAAAGCTGAGACTGCAATACTTTGGCTACCTCATGCGACGAGGTGACTCACTGGAAAAGACTCTGATGCTGGGAAAGTTTGGGGGCGGGAGGAGAAGGGGATGAGAGAGAATGAGATGGCTGGATGGCATCACCGACTCTGTGGACATGAGTTTGAGTGAACTCTGGGAGTTAGTGATGGACAGGGAGGCCTGGCGTGCTGGGATTCATGGGGTCGCGGAGAGTCGGAAACGACTGAGCGACTGAAGTGAACTGAGAGTTTTAAGTGCTGTGCGGTCCTGCCAATTTGATCCAGGTGAACTCCTCATGGTAGAATTAATGATAAATGGGAAAAAAAGCAAAAAAAACTATTTTTCTGTTCCTACTGAATTATATGCAATAGAAAGAGCATATCAAATTTAAAACTTTCCTTCTGAAAATGAATGCATGGAAAGGCCCCAAATTACCTGGGTTTTGGTCACTTTGTACTATGAATTCAAGGCAAAGAGTGCTTCTTGTAACGGAGGGTTAGTCTCTTATAACTCTGCTTACAGATTGGCTACAATCAGTTTAAATCCCTCTCTTTTGTAGGAATTTGAATTTAATAAATAACAAAATTTCAGTCATTTCTTCTAATGTCACAACTTTTCTTTGAACAAGGTTTTTAGTCTGTTATATACCTGGCAATAATTTATACAAATATTTTGCCAGAGCAGAGCAAGGATCACTAGGTTTACAAACTGAAACACCTAACTATTTCTCACTTTCCCCACAAATGCTTACACAAAGTCAAAGCCACAAATTATGCACTCGTCTTCCTACCTTATTTTTTCCCTTTTTTAAAATAAAGAATTATATCAGACTTGACCAACTGGTTCCAAATCAGGAAAGGAGAATGTCAAGGCTGCATATTGTCACCTTGTTTATTTCACTTATTTGCAGAGTACATCATGAGAAATGCTGGGCTGGATGAAGCACAAGCTGGAATCAAGATTGCAGGGAGAAATATCAATAACCTCAGATACACAGATGACACCACCCCTATGCAAAAAGCAAAGAAGAATTGAAGAGACTCTTTATGAACATGAAAGAGGAGAGAGAAAATTTTGGCTTAAAGCTCAACATTCAGAACACTAAGATCATGGCGTCTGGTCCCATCACTTCATGGCAAATACATGGGGAAACAGTGGAAACAATGGCAGACTTTATTTTGGGGGGTCTCCAAGATCACTGCAGATGGTGACTGCAGCCATGAAATTAAAACATACTTGTTCCTTGGAAGTAAAGCTATGACCAACCTAGACAGCATATTAAAAAGCAGAGACATTACTTTGCCAACAAAGCTCCATCTAGTGAAAGCTATGGTTTTTCCAGTAATCATGTATGGATGTGAGAGTTGGACCATAAAGAAAGTAGAGCACCAAATAATTGATGCTTTTGAACTGTGGTGTTGGAGAGGACTCTTGAGAGTCCCTTGGACTGCAAAGAGATCAAACCAGTCCATCCTAAAGGAAATCAGTCCTGAATATTCATTGGAAGGACTGATACTGAAGCTGAAACTCCAATATGTTGGCCACCAGATGAGAACTGACTCATTTGAAAAGATCCTGATGCTGAGAAAGATTGAAGGCAGGATGCGAAGGGGATGACAGAGGATGAGATGGCTGGATGGCACCACTGTCTCAATGGACATGAGTTGTCATCTCCAAGTGTTGGTGATGGACAGGGAGGCCTGGCACGTGGCAGTCCATGGGGCTGCTAAGAGTAAGACACGACTGAGTGACTCAACTGACTGACTGACCCACTGTTAAACCTACTTTATAACCAGTAATTGAACATCACAGAAAATATAAGCTACCTATATACTAATGAAAATATATCAGGATGGTCCAATTGAAACATGAAAGAAAAACTGAAGTAAATTAATATTAATGAAATATGAGTTTTAATATGTTAATGGTCAATCACACTATTCCTATAAGTGGAGTAACCTAAATAAAGCAGCTACAAATATATACTCACTTGTATGTTTTTAAAGCAGGAATAAAATAAACCATGAATGGTTTTCTCATGAATGATGCCATTCTCCACCAAGAGAAACTATTAACCACCTAACAAAGTATTATAACCTTTCCTAGAGTTACCTCCTCATGATATTTAAGTGAATTTTAAACTTGCAAAAACATAATGTTTACAAATTTAATGGAATTAAGACCTAGGCTCAATTAATTATAAACAGGTTTTTCAACTACATAAATTGTCAGCCGGACATGGATATATGACATTTTTTCCTTGTGGTTGATATCTCTGTAATTTGTCCAGAAGACTTTCACCTTATCTTCCCCCTTCCCTCTTTCTCTCCTACCATCCCACACTAAATGCCATTATTTCCCCGTCCTAGGGAAGAGTTGCATCTAAATGAGGTCCTTTCAAAACCATATGGCTGTAGTATAAGAAATATTCCCTGACTCTCCTTTCCAGCTGTGTTTCCCCCTACATTCTCATGGCACTCTGTACTTACGATAGCTTTCTTTGTATAAGCTACGGTCACTTACCTGCTTATCAGTATTTCTACACAGACTGAGCTTCAAGTAGCAGGAAAAATGTCTTTTTCATGGTCCTAATGTCTAGCATAACGCCTGCTTCTTTGTTTTGTGGTGTTTTTTTCCTACATTACTTTCATTGGAGTAAAATTGCTTTCCAATGCTGTTATAGTCTCTGCTGTACAATGAAGTGAATCAGCTGTATGTGCACATATATCCCCTCCTTCTTAGATCGACATCCACACATGTAATCATAACAGAGCACCAAGCTGAGCACCTTGTGCTTTATAGCAAGTTCCCATTAGCTACCTATTTTATACACAGTAGTATATATATGTCAATCCCAATGTTCCAATTTATCCCATCCTCCCCTCCTCCCTGCCTCCGTGTCCATATATATATTCTCTACATCTGCACTTCTATTCTTGCCCGGGAAATGGTTTCATCTGTACCATTTCTAGATCCACATATTTTCATTAATATATGATATTTGTTTTTTTCTTTCTGATTTACTTTACTGTGTATGACAGACTCTAGATCCAACTCCATCTCTATATAGGACTTAATTTTGATACTTTTTTTGCTAAGTAATATTCCTTTGTATATAGGTACCACATTTTTATTCATTCAAATGTCATTGGACACTTAGGTACTTTCCATGTGCTGACTGCTGTAAACAGAGTTACAATGAACATTGGGGTACATGTTTCCTATTGAGTTATGGTTTTCTCAAGGTATGTGCCCAATGTGAGTTTGCTGGCTCATATGGGAGTTCTATTTTTAGCTTTTTAAGGAACATCCACACTTCTCTCCACAGTGGCTATATCAATTTACATTCCCACCAACAGTGCATGAGGGTTCCCTTTTATCCACACACTCTCCAGTATTCAGTGTTTGTAGATTTTTGGATGATGGCCATTCTGATCAGTGTGAGGTGATTCCTCATTGTAGTTTTGATTTGCATTTCTCTAATAAGTAGTGATGTTGATCATTTCATGTGCCTCTTGGCCATCTGTATGTCTTCTTAGGAGAAATGTTTAGGTCTTCCACCTATTTTTTGACTGGCTAGTTTGTTGTCATTGTTGTTGTTTTTTAATTGAATTCTATAATTGTGTGGGGGCTTCCCCAATGGCCTAAGGTAATGAAGCCACCTGCACTGCAGAAGCCACAGGAGATCTGGTTTCGGTCCCTGGGTTGGGAAGATCACTTGGAGGAGGGCATGACAACCCACTCTAGTGTCCTTGTCTGGAGAATCCCAAGGAGCCTGGTGGGCTACAGTTCATAGGGTGACAAAGAGTCAGACATGACTGAAGCGACTTAGCATGCATTCATGATCTGTTTGTATATTTTAAAGATTAATTCTTTCTCCATTGCTTCATTTGCAAGTGTTTTCTGCCATTCTTAACAACCAAAAAATATCAGCTGACTTATTGGAAAACCTAATGAAAAAGAAGCTTTTAGAACATGTTTTAGAAATGAAGGGGCTCCTCAACTAGATCATCTCATTGAGGATCTTGAGTTCATCTTTGTAGACATGTAGACACAGGACATTAACTTTGTTCCTGTGCCCAACCTTGTCAGAACTCCAGCAATTCATTTACAATAAGTAAGTCCAAGACAAGCTCATTTAAAAGAAAGAACACTTTTATCTATTTACAACAGAGATGCCAACTTGGCTGTACACTCATGCTTTCAAAACACGGTGTTTCCCCTGCAGAGGAAGCTACTGAAGAAGCCAGATTAGTCAATAAAATCTGGACAGGAGAAATCAACTGTCTGGGCTTAGGGGCTTGAATCATTAACTGTTTGGGCTTAGGACCTTGGGTCATTCTGATGAATCAAGTCTTTGAAGATAGATTAATAGGAGTACTGTTACATTTTTCTAATCTTCTTAGGAATACAAGACAGAGTATTTTTTCCCCTGAAGTTATTAAGAAAAACTTTCATCTGCTGTTAACATAACTCTTCAAGCAATTATAAACTTCCTTTTTATTTTTGACATAGTTACATAGTGTACACTTTTGGGGAGTTTTATTCTTTTGCATGTAGCCCTTCAGTTTTTCGAACAGCATTTTTTGTAGAGGCTGTCTTTCCCCATTGTATATTCTTGCCTCTTTTGTCATAAATTAAGTGACATATGAGTGTGGATTTATCTGTGGATGTTCTAGTCTGTTTCATTGATCTCTCTATCTGTTTTTGGGCCAGTGTCATACTGTTTTGATGACCATAGTTTGTCATATATCTTGAAAACTTGGGGCAACATTGTTCTTCTTTCTCAAGGTTGCTTTGGTTATTTGAGGTCTTTTTTTTGTTCCATACATGTCTTAAGATTATTCTAGTTCTGTGCGAAAATGCCGTGAGTATTTTCACAGGTACTCCTTTGAATCGGTAGATTGCTTTTGTTAGTATAGTCATTTTGACAATATTGACTCTTCTAATCTAAGAACACCATATATCTTTTTGTCTGTGTCATCTTCAGTTTCTTTTATCAGCATTTTTAAGTTTCACAGTATGAGTCTTTTGCTCCCTATATGTGTGTGTACAGTTGCTTCAGTTGTGTCCAACTCTTTGCAACCTCATGGAAGGTAGTTGTCTGCCACCACTATCTATGGGATTTTCCAGGGAGGAATACTGGAGTGGGAATTCCTCTTCCAGGGAATCTTCCCAACCTAGAGATCAAACCCGTCTCCTATACCTCCAGAATTACAGGTGGATTATTTACCACTGAGGCAACAGGAAGACCCTTAACCTCTTTGGTATTATATTCTCTTTAATGGGAGGGTAAATGGGATTGTTTTGTTAATATCTCTTTCTAAACTTTTGTTGTTGGTATACAGAAATGAAACATGACAGATTTTTACAACACTTTGTAGTAGCAAAATTGAATATGGTATTATTGAATGTACATTAAAACGGTATAAACCATGGCATATATTAAAGAATATTTGAAACACAAGAAGTTGTATTATGTATTTTATATCCCTTATTTTCCTTCAGATTATATATATATATGTATGTGTGTATTATTTATACACACATACATATACAAGAATGGACTATGAACAGATTTATATGTTTATTAAATGATCAGTCTGAGCAATCATAGCAAATTAATATCAGAATTACTTTAATTTCAATCTTATTTGAAACAATTATTTCAGTTCAGTTCAGTCGCTCAGTCGTGTCCAACTCTCCGCGACCCCATGAATCACAGCACGCCAGGTCTCCCTGTCCATCACCAACTCCCGGAGTAAACTCAAACTCATGTCCATCGAGTCGGTGAGGCCATCCAGCCATCTCATTCTCTGTCGTCCCTGTCGCCTCCCACCCCCATCACTCCCAGCATCAGAGTCTTTTCCAGTGAGTCAACTCATCGCATGAGGTGGAAAAAGATTTCGGTGTTGACCATCTCGTGATGTCCATGTGTAAAATCTTCTCTTGTGTTGTTGGAAGAGGGTGCTTGCTATGACCAGTGTGTTCTCTTGGCAAAACTCTATTAGCCTTTGCCTTGCTTCATTCTGTGCTCCAAGGCCAGATTTGCTTGTTACTCCAGGTGTTTCTTGACTTCCTACTTTTGCATTCCAGTCCCCTATAATGAAAAGGACATCTTTTTTGGGTGTTAGTTCTAAAAGGTCTTGTACGTCTTCATAGAACCGTTCAACTTCAGCTTCTTCAGCATTACTGGTTGGGGCATAGGCTTGGATTACTGTAATATTGAATGGTTTGCCTTGGAAACGTACAGAAATCATTCTGTCATTTTTAAGATTGCATCCAAGTACTGCATTTTGGACTCTTTTGTTGACCATGATGGCTAGTCCATTTCTTCTAAGGGATTCCTGCCCACAGTAGTAGATATAATGGTCTTCTGAGTTAAATTCACCCATTCCAGTCCATTTTAGTTCACTGATTCCTAGAATGTCGACGATCACTCTTGCGATCTCATTTGACCACTTCCAATTAGCCTTGCTTCATGGACCTAACATTCCAGGTTCCTATGCAATATTGCTCTTTACAGCATTGGACCATGCTTCTATCACCAGTCACACCCACAACTGGGTATTGGTTTTGCTTTGGCTCCATCCCTTCATTCTTTCTGGAGTTATTTCTCCACTGATCTCCAGTAGCATATTGGGCACTTACCGACCTGGGGAATTCCTCATTCAGTATCCTGTCATTTTGCCTTTTGATACTGCTCATGGGGTTCTCAAGGCAAGTATACTGAAGTGGTTTGCCATTCCCTTCTCCAGTGGACCACATTCTGTCAGACCTCTCCACCATGACCCGTCCGTCTTGGGTGGCCCCACACGGCATGGCTTAGTTTCATTGAGTTAGACAGGGCTGTTGTCCATGTGATCAGATCAACTAGTTTTCTGTGATTATGATTTCAGTGTATCTGCCCTCTGATGCCCCTTCGCAATACCTACCGTCTTATTTGGGTTTCTCTTACCTTGGTCGTGGAATATGTCTTCAAAGCTGCTCCAGCAAAGCGCAGCCGCTATACCTTACTTTGGGTGTGGGATAGCTCCTCTCGGCCATGGTTCTGCTTGTGGTTGGTTGCGCAGAAGCTGGCATCTGATCCCCCAGAGCTGGCGTCTCTCACATCTGTGCTGCCGGAGCTGGCGTCTCTCTTGAAACAATTAAGGTTGTTTGAATAAGGCACACAATTGAAATGTCAACGATGAATTAGTAGAGATGGCTAGGTATGAGGTGAGAAGAAGTGGGAAAATTTTTCCTATTAAATTGAATGTGTACATCTTGTTGGCAAATATACCTGGGTTACCCTAGTGATAATCATAATTTGTTTCTTTTTCCTCTAAAGTCATTTAGTGATGATGGGAAATCGCCATGGGAAATAAGTTAAAAACATCTGTTCCTGCCACATGGCTATTTCTCCTCTAGTCCACACCTCTGAAAACATGGAGAATCTCTCATTTCAGATGTCGAAAGAAGAAGGGGAAAAAATCTCTCCACATTGCTTGAGTACCTGTTAGTTTTGCATGTTACACTGGCAGAAACTAGAAATAGACTCCCATAATCTTCAAGTACGGACTTGATGGAAAATGGAGGGGAAGGAGTATTCCAGGGGGAAGAACTTTAAGTAATGCATCAGCTTCTTCAATTTGATTAGATGGCCATAGGTACAGATCTACACTACCTCAATGGCAGTAGTCAGAGACTTGAAAAGGATATC
The DNA here is from genome assembly GCF_049115385.1 of Moschus berezovskii. Taxonomy (NCBI): domain Eukaryota; kingdom Metazoa; phylum Chordata; class Mammalia; order Artiodactyla; family Moschidae; genus Moschus; species Moschus berezovskii. The sequence goes on along the minus strand of NC_142469.1, from coordinate 72,555,250 downwards.
AGTGGTGAAGATGACTTGGGGGATATCATGCAAATATTTCAACAACTTAATTTTCCTCTAACCAAAGCTGATCGGAATGTTACTTCTGCTGAATCAGTTCAGTTTAATTGCTCAGTCGTATCTGACTCTTTGCAACCCCATGGACTGCAGCATGCCAGGCCTCCCTGTCCTTCACCAGCTCCTAGAACCTGCTCAAACTCATGTCCAGTGAGTCAGTGATGCCATCCAACCATCTCATCCTCTGTCATCCCCTCCTCAGCCTGCCTTCTATCTTTTACAGCATTAGGGTCTTTTTCCAAAGAGTTGGTTCTTTGTACCAGGTAGGCAAAGTATTGGAGTTTCAGCTTCAGCATCAGTCTTTCCAATGAATATTCAGGACTGATTTATTTTAGGATGGACTCTTTGGATCTCCTATCAGTCCAAGGGACTCTTAAGAGTCTTCTCCAACACCACAGTTCAAAAGCATCATTTCTTCAGTGCTCAGCTTTTTCATACTCCAACTCTCACATCTTTAAATGACTACAAGAAAAACCATAACTTTGATTAGATGGACCTTTGTCAGCAAAGTAATATCTCTGCTTTTTGATATGCTGTCTAGGTTGGTCATAGCTTTTCTTCCAAGGAGCACACGTCTTTTAATTTCATGGCTGCAATCACCATCTGCAGTAACTTTGGAGCCCAAGAAAATAAAGTCTGTCACTATTTCCATTATTTCCTCATCTATTTCCCATGAAGTGATGGGTCCAGATGCCATGATCTTAGTTTTTTGAATGTTGAGTTCTAAGTCGCTTTTTCACTCTCCTCTTTCCATTTCATCAAGAGGTTCTTTAAAGCCTCTTCACTTTCTGCCATAAGTGTGGTATCATCTGTGTGCTTGAGGCTATTGATATTTCTCCCAGCAAACTTGACTCTAGATTGTGCTTCATCCAGTCCAGCGTTTCTCATGATGTACTCTGCATAGAAGTTAAATAAGCAGGGTGACAATATATCAGTTCAGTTCAGTCGCTCAGTCATGTCCGACTCTTTATGACCCCATGAATCTCAGCATGCCAGGCTTCCCTGTCCATCTCCAACACCCGGAGTTCAATCAAACTCATGTCCATCGAGTCAGTGAGGCCATCTAGCCATCTCATTCTCTGTCATCCACTTCTCCTACTGCCCCCAAACCCTCCCAGCATTAGAGTCTTTTCCAGTGAGTCAAATCTTCGCATGAGGTGGCCAAAGTATTGGAGTTTCACCCTTACCTTACTCCTTCCAATGAGCTTAATACTTCCAATGAACAGCAAGGACTGATCTCCTTTAGAATGGACTGGATGGATGTCCTTGCAGTCCAAGGGACTCTCAAGAGTGTTCTCCAACACCACAGTTCAAAAACATCAGTTCTTTGGCGATCAGCTTTATTCACAGTCCAACTCTCACATCCATATATGACCACTGGAGAAACCGTAGCCTTGACAACACAGATCTTTGGTGGCAAAGTAATGTCTCTGCTTTTTCATATGCTATCTAGGTTGGTCAAAACTTTCCTTCCAAGGATTAAGTGTCTTTTAATTTCATGGCTGCAACCAGCTTCCGCAGTGATTTTGGAGCTCCAAAAAATAAAGTCTGACACTGTTTACATTGTTTCTCCATCTATTTCCCATGAAGTGATGGGACCAGATGCCATGATCTTCGTTTTCTGAATGTTGAGCTTCAAGCCAACTTTTTCACTCTCCTCTTTCACATTCATCAAGAATCTTTTGAGTTCCTCTTCACTTTCTGCCATAAGTGTGGTGTCATCTGCATATCTTAAGTTATTGATAATTTTCCCAGCAATCTCGATTCCAGATTGTGCTTCTTCCAGCCCAGCATTCCTCATGATGTACTCTGCATATAGGTTAAATAAGCAGGGTGGCAATATACAGGCTTGACATACTCCTTTTCCTATATGGAACCAGTCTGTTGTTCCATGTACAGTTCTAAATGTTGTTTCTTGACCTGCATACAGGTTTCTCAAGAGGCAGGTCAGGTGGTCTGGTATTCCCATCTCTTTCAGAATTTTCCACAGTTTATTATGTTCCACACAGTCAAAGGCTTTGGCATAGTCAATGAAGCAGAAATAGATGTTTTTCTGGAACTCTCTTGCTTTCTCCATAATCCAGCGGATGTTGGCTATTTGATCTCTGGTACCTCTGCCTTTTCTAAAACCTGCTTGAACATCTGGAAGTTCACGGTTCACATATTGCTAAAGCCTGGCTTGGCGAATTTTGAGCATGACTTTACTGCAGTGTGAGATGCATGCAGTTGTGCGGTAGTTTGAGCCTTCTTTGGAATTGCCTTTCTTTGGGATTGGAATGAAAACTGACCTTTTCCAGTCCTGTGGCCACCGCTGAGTTTTCCAATTTGCTGGCATATTTTGTGCAGCACTTTCACAGCATCATCTTTCAGGATTTGGAATAGATCAACAGGAATTCCATCACCTCCACTAGCTTTGTTCGTAGTGATGCTTTTAAGGCCCACTTGACACCACATTCAAAGATGTCTGGCTCTAGGTGAGTGTTCACACCATTTTTATTATCTTGGTCCTGAAGATCTTTTTTGTACAGTTCTTCTGTGTATTCTTACCACCTCTTCTTAATATCTTCTTCTTCTGTTAGGTCCATAACATTTTTGTCCTTTATCAAGCCCATCTTTGCATGAAATGTTCCCTTGTTATCTCTGATTTTCTTGAAGAGATCTCTTGATTTTCCTATTCTGTTGTTTTCCTCTATTTCATTTCATTGATCCCTGCAGAATGCTTTCTTATCTCTCCTTTCTATTCTTTGGAACTCTGCATTCAGATGCTTATATCTTTCCTTTTCTCGTTTGCCTTTCACTTCCTTCTTTTCACAGCTATTTGTAAGGCCTCCTCAGACAGCTATTATGTTTTTTTTACATTTCTTTTCCATGGGGATGGTCTTGGTCCCTGTCTCCTGTACAATGTCACAAACCTCCATCTATAGTTCGTCAAGCACTCTATCTATCAGATCCTGTCCCTTAAATATATTTCTTACTTCCACTGTGTAATCATAAGGGATTTGATTTAGGTCATATCTGAATGGTCTAGTGGTTTTCCTTACTTTCTTCAATTTGTGTCTGTATTTGGCAATAGGGAGTTCATGATCTGAGCCACAGTCAGCTCCTGGTCTTGTTTTTGCTAACTGTATAGAGTTTCTCCATCTTTGGCTGCAAAGAATAGAATCAATTTTATTTCAGTGTTGACGATCTGGTGATGTCCTTGTGTAGAGTCTTGTGTTGTTGAAGAGATACCCCTCAACAAAGTTAAGGAGCAGCGACTGCACTTTGCTGGTGCAGCTGTGAAGAGATACCCCATGACCAAGGTAAGAGAAACCCAAATAAGATGATAGGTATTGTGAGAGGGCATCAGAGGGCAGACACACTGAAATAATAATCACAGAAAACTAGTCGATCTGATCACACAAACCACAGCCTTGTCTAACTCAGTGAAACTAAGCCATGCCTTGTGGGGCCACCCAAGATGGGCGGGTCATGGTGGAGAGGTCTGACAGAATGTTGTCCACTGGAAAAGGGAATGGCAAACCACTTCAGTATGCTTGCCTTGAGAACCCCATGAACAATATCAAAAGGCAAAATAATAGGATACCGTATGAGGAACTCCCCAGGTCGGTAGCTTCCCAGTATGCTACTGCAGATCAGTGGAAAAATAACTCCAGAAAGAATGAAGGGATAGAGCCAAAGCAAAACCAATACCCAGTTGTGGGTGTGATGGTGATAGATGCAAGCTCCAATGCTGTAAAGAGCAATATTGCATAGGAACCTGGAATGTTATGTCCATGAAGCAAGGCAAATTGGAAGTGGTCAAACAGGAGATGGCAAGAGTGAACGTCTACATTCTAGGAATCAGTGAACTAAAATGCACTGAAATGGGTGAATTTAACTCAGATGACCATTATATCTACTACTGTGGGCAGGAATCCCTTAGAAGAAATGGAGTAGCCATCATGGTCAACAAAAGAGTCCAAAATGCAGTACTTGGATTCAATCTTAAAAACGACAGAATGATTTCTGTTCATTTCCAAGGCAAACCATTCAATATTACAGTAATCCAAGCCTATGCCCCAACCAGTAATGCTGAAGAAGCCAAAGTTGAACAGTTCTATGAAGACCTACAAGACCTTTTAGAACTAACACCCAAAAAAGATGTACTTTTCATTATAGGTTGGTTTGCAAATCAGGAAGTCAAGAAACACCTGGAGTAACAGGCAAATCTGGCCTTGGAGCACGGAATGAAGCAGGGCAAAGGCTAATATAGTTTTGCCAAGAGAGTGCACTGACAATATATAGCCTTGACGTACTCCTTTCCCAATTTGGAACCAGTCTGTTGTTCCATGTATGGTTCTAACTTTTGCTTCTTGACCTGCATAGAGGTTTCTCAGGAGACAGGTAAGGTGGTCTGGTATGACCTGTGTACAGGTCTTGTATGCATCCAAGTCTGTTATGACCTGCATACAGATTTCACAGGAGGCAGGTAAGGTGGTCAGCTGAATGCGCAACCAGAAAATAAGCAGACATTTCTAAGTCCCCAATAGGGTACTACACCCTCACCTTATCACCAGACTTCCTGCTAGCCAGTGAATTGCAGTAGCTTCCTTCCATCATAGAAGGGGCAGGAGTTTACACTCATTTAAAATACCACCATATTCTGTTAAGTGCATTTGCTTTCCCCAGGTAAAATCTTCTGCCAATACCATCTTTGTAGATTTGTAGAATGCCCTAATTATTGGTATAACAGTTCTCATTGCATTGTTTCTGATAAAGGTGTTTGTTTTACCAATAAATAACCAAGGGATTCACTGTCTTCACCAGAAGAAACAAACATAATAGAACTGTGAAAGGGCTTATATCCTGTTTAAACCTTATCTCATACAGTTAAGGTGATATCCTAGGCAGCACATTATATAATATAAATCAATTTTATTAAGTGGTGACTTTCTCTCATCAGAATTCTCGGCCTGTGAACCAAGTATAGAGAATGGAAATGATTAACTTTTAACTTAACCACTGAGCTTAAACCACAGGAAATAATTGCCTATCGGCAAAAAATTATCTAGACAAACAATTTATTTGAAGTGTTTTGCAATGTTCTTTAACAGTTTTAATTACTAAATCTATGTTGGCAGATGCTCATTTATTTGCACATTAATTCAGGTTCTAGTTGGTCAGTGTATAAGCTCCTTAGATATTCATCATTCTCTAGTGACCTTAGGACTTCCTCCCGTCTGCTATATCTCTTGCTTCTGCTTGAGACACGCTTCAGTACAACAGGCAGTGAGAGGATGTGGTCTTCTTTGGTGATCCCCACTTTTCTCTTCCTGAGCTTTTCTTCTGTGGGACTGGCCCCAGACCCAGGGTCAACTACCGAAGAAAATGACAACTACCCACCATTTTGGGACCAAACCGAAGGAGACATAGCAGAATTTCCAGTGCAGAATAACAAGATAATTGTTGATCCCTGGAAATATATGGATAGACTAAGAATGTATAAGATCCTTATAACAGAATCAAACAAATATTTTGCTTCATTAGGAAAAAACAATACAGGCAATGTGTTTTGGGCATTGACTTTATTTTATGGAAAGCTATTTAAAACAGGTATGTACATTTGCATTATTGGCAAGCAAAATTGCTTTTCTCTTTCTTTGATACTAGTCTATTTAAGTTTTACTGTCTGCATGCTGATGCATTCAGTCAATATAACCAATGCAGTCAAAATAATCGTTTATCTTTAAGTACTCAGTCTTTCATATTACCTAATCAAATATATCTTTTACTTAGTAAAGTTATATGTCAGATCTTTGCTTTACATTTTATAGACTTCCTGATTTAAAAATAAATTCCTGCAGCTTTTAAAATAAATTCCTGTAGCTTTTAAAATAAATTCCTGTAAACTGAAGAAGCTTATTGTTTGAAGAGGAAATGTCCCCTACTAGATGAAAAAAATCTTGTTTTTTTCAAAGCCTGACAGGCTTCTCAGATAAATGTGACACTTTAATTATCTCTGTTTCTTGGGGTAAGATTATTATAGGAAATAAGACAAAATTCTTTTTAGGTATGAAATCCAGGATGAGGTTTCACACAAACTAAGGTAAGGAACATATTTTCCCTTAAAAGCCTGGGCTTTTCCTCATAAATATTAGTGGAAAGAGTAATAAGATCTGGCCCTCACTGCACAGTCTTTCCTGTTAGTTGTTAGGTTCAGGCAAAAAAAAAAGGGGGGGCTGAAAACAGAGAGGAACTGGTCCAGAATGCAGCACTCTCTTCCTGCACTTAAACAAGTAGGATGGTGAGTCAAGTGTGATGCTCAAAACCCAGCATCCTCTCTGAGAAAGGGAGAAAGTTTCGCTCTTTTTTGCCTCAGTTGCCGTGAATTTCTCCATCTCTATTTTGCTCTCACCACTTCTTCAATAGATTATCATATTACTGAGATTCTGGAACTGAATCAGTTTCCCATTCTCATGAAATTCTTTTTTAAATTGTCTTCTTTGGATGTTACCTGATGGAGTCTAGAATGAAACAAGGACTAGAATGTGGTGCCTTCATATAGAAAAAAAAAATTCTGCACATTTGAATTATTGCAATGAAGTCTTGACTGATTTAGGAAGAAAGAAGGACCCACAGAGACTGCCCTGTGAAACACTCTGCAGGTCCAGCTTAGTCAAGAAGGAGTTGGTAAAGAAAATAAATACGGTATAAAGAAAATAATAAAGAAAAATAAAAAACCAGGAAAAAATGCAAGAAATGGTCTGTACAGGTTGGAATTTCTGAGAAGGTTTGAACTCTCAAAGTGAATGAAATGATATTCATATGAATAGACCATATCATTAGCAGGGATAACCCTCTTCTTACTCTTTGGAAAGGAGCATATGAATCTTTTCCTCTCTTATTACTTTCTATCCAAGGTTCAACTCTTTTCACCTACACTGTTTATTCTGTAGATAGATTTTCAGAGCCTTCCAAGAGTTCACGGTGTGCTTATGAGTCTGGAGTCTCCAGCTGCATATCTATCAACAGTGGCTGGGGAGGTAAGTGTTATATTTCACCATGCATGTTTACTGATCTGTGGCTGTGGGGCTTGCTACCTCTGCTTTTCTATGGGATAGGCTAAGTTGGGTGAAATCTCGATATTTCCTTTGTAAACATATACAATTTTCTGTGCAATCTCCCAGGAGATGATCAATTAAACAAAACATGAATGATAACTCTGCTATGGCAATATCTAAATTAATGATGTACACAGTACATTGTCATTTTGTGTCAGAGATGTGGGCATGTGCTCAGTCGTGTCCAACTCTTTGAGGCCTCACGGACTGCAGCCCACCAGGCTTTTCTGTCCAAGCAAGAATTCTGGAATGCATTTCCCTTTTCTACTCCAGGGGATCTTCCTGACCCTGGGACTGAACCACCGTCTCTTGCCATCTCCTGCATTGGCAGGCGGATGCTTTACCACTGTACCACCTGGGATACCACTGTACATTTTAGATATATACTAAAGAATAAAATGATACTTTCCGTACCTAGTATTTCAAATTTTCTATTGCATATTCCACACACTCCTAGTTCCTTCTACAACTAGCTACTGTTTATTTCACACTTACACATTCCAGAATCTCTCGTTAGCCATTTAGAGAGATTTAATTCATCTTTTGCCATGATCTTAAATTAATATTCTCATAATACAGATAATCAAGCAGAAGCTGAGGTTGAGTAATTTGCTTTTTATCACAAAGCTAGTAATTGAAAGTCTAAACATTCATCTTTCTCTCTCAATTCATTTCCTTAATCACTTAAGTTTTCCTTCCTAAACCCATAATTTGAAAACAGAGCAAGAACTTAACAATGATTTATTATTTTCAATTGCAAAACATTGCATGCCTTAAAGACCAATTTTGCTGCAGGGGACACCTAACATATCTGCTGTTTCTGATTGGTTTATGCAGAAATATATCTTCATTAGGGACAAAGTTTTGGAAAAGTGAATTTATAAATGTACATTTCAAAATAAAGGTTGTACTTGGCAATGAACAAAATTTTTCTCATCCAATGTAATGTTTATACTGAGAATCATCCACTCAAAGGTGAAAATTAAGGATAAAAGTAGAAATAAGTGAAACGAAGTCAACTAGTGCACGAGGTTTCACGTAATGAGAAAATGACTTGTCATCAAAAGGCTTGAAAATATTCCTGGAAATACCTATCAACTGTGTCTTCTCCCTTATATTTTATATCACTAATATCTCTGGCTTCTCCTTGACATCTAGATTAACAATCAAAATAGTTCTCTTATTGTCAAGCAGGAATGTGGAAGGATGTGGTTCATTAGCAGAAGATGTGGATTCATGCCTATGACCGAAGCCTGGCTGAGGAGTAGGCCTAAGAATAACCCTGGCCTGGGAGCTGCCAGAATCCTTGCAGAAAAGATGAACCGAGGAATCAAGAAGTAGATAAATAGTCCAAAGACGAGAGTGAGGACTGGGTTGAAATGAATTAGCGTCAAGAACCAGAAGAAAGTCAAACTGAAAATGAGAAAATATATTCAAGGTTGTTTGGGAAGAGATTTGCTTCAGACTAAAACCATCCTTAAGAGAGCTGAGATAGAGCAAGATGGTTGTATCAAAATCTCTTCCATAGTCTAGGCAGAGAATCTCCACAATTATCATCTACATATATTCCCAAACTGAACTAAATATTTTCCTGAGTCAAATCTGATTATTTGCTTCTTATGTAAGGGGTAAATAAATATAGGACGTAAATAATTTGGAACTCGATTGAACTAAGTAGATTCACATAGAAATTTCTGTATCCAGAATGTGCCCCTAATGGAACTTTCCTGACTGCGATTAACCCTAAGTTCTCATAATCATACGCATTTCCTAGAGGCAACAAATTCAACATGATAGTTTGGAGAATAAAGAAGAGAAATTATATAGATTAAGCATTAGTCATTTGGTTAACTCCTACTTTGTATAGACAGTTAATGGCTCCAGATATCTCCATCCTATTTTTTTTTACAGACATTAGCTACTATGTGATTATCATGTATTTCCTTGCTGCAATTGAATCTGGGTTTTTGGGGAATTTGCCATATGAGGTAGAGTTACTATCTCGAGAGGAGTACAGATCTAACTTCTGCTATTCACTTGAGGAATGCCGTGCAGCCTATCCACAAGTTATGGATATAGCCAACAGTTTTTATAAGGTAAAAGAATTATTTATGATTTCTGATTTAAAAATAGACTAAACTTCACACATATGCATTGGAAATTATGTTAGAGCTTTGTCACGTCCCCCTTTAATCGTTCTGCTTAGTATCCTGAAGTGATCTTAATAGTTAATAGCAAATTGGCATAATTGTATTTATAAAAACATTTTTTCAATAGAATTCATGTAATAATCACTAAATTATGTTTGTCTCTGCAAGCAGAACAGCATAAATCTTTCTACAAAGCAAACAAAGTTTGTTTGTTTTTTTTAATGACATCTTTAAGTGTTAAAATCTATTCTGAAAATAAATTTCATTTCTGAACAATCAGTAAGATGAGTATGTCACAATATTCTTTTTCAGGAATTCATGATACTGGTAATTAAATGTATTTTAATTTACTTTAAAATCTTTTATTCACCTAAATCTTATTCATTCTACAGTATCTGCAATCCAGAAAGATAGTTTCTACTACCAGCGGTATTCCACAGTATGACACAGATGAGGACACAGCGATCTTTAAGATGTGGGCAGTCCATCAAGCTGCCCTTGATGTGGCAAAATCGAAGTTCAGTGATGTGTAAGTGAATCGCATTATGTGATGTAATTAAACTTTTTTTTTCTGGCATAGTAAAACATAATGTTTAGGTTTTGGTTGACTCAAATGTTCATTGCTCATATTTTCCGTAAAATCAGGAAATAGTTTTTTCATTATTATTTGCAGTTCATCTAAGAGTCACATATCAGTTATATATCTTGAATGTAGCTTTTCTTAGTTGATACTTGTCAGTTCACTCTTTCAATGATGTCTCATAATTTGAAAATTTTTCCGAATAGACCAATCTCTTGTTTTCTTTTAACATTTAATTATTTTTCTGGTTTAAAACAAAAACAAAAACCTACCCAGTGATTTTCAATGGCTTGGAATTTTATTGTATGTTTCTCTCTGTGTGTAGAGTCCTTTTTATTAATATTTCATCACTGACTGTGATGTTTCTTCTCTCAGCTCCACAAAGTTATCAAAGACTCTTATCATGTCAACATTAGAGCAATACCTCTCAAAAATCAATCATTGCCTTGAGTCTTCCCTTTTTATTAGGAACTTGGGCTGCCATCACCAAATACTATAAATTAGTTGGTTTACATCATGCAAATTTATTTTCTCACAATTCTGGATGCTGCAAGTTCACAACTAGGGTGCCAGCATGGTCAACTTTAGCTGAGGGCCCTCTGGCTTGCAGATGACTTCCTTCTTGCATCATGGCATCTGTGTCTTCACATGGAGAAGAGAGAGAGCGAGAAAATCTGCACTCTAGTCCCTCTTCCTCTTTAGCATGAACTTTAACATGTAAATTTTCAGACTATCATACCTTTTTTCTTTAATTTTGAATGCACAATTTCTCAGTATTGTTGTCCACTCTGACTTCATAGAACATGTTTTCAATATTTTATTCAGTTTTTATGGTTGTTTTCTGCAAGAGAGAATTGAGCATGCCATTTAAGTCTTTAAATTAGATGAGCTCAAGAGAAACCATCTGTTGTCTGTTTGCCCCTGGCCTTGGGCCCTGTTATGTCCTATTCAAGAAGGTGATTTGATTACTGTGGCAAATTTCTAGTCCACTTCTTATTTCCTAGGAATTAGGAGCAATTGTATAAGCATATACACACAATAAACATGAGTCAATTATGCATGTTGTTGAAGAATTTTCAGAAATTGCTCTTAGATAACCTTCTATTTGTTATACTGGCTCACAGTACCCAGTCCCTGAACTGTGTTGGTGGAAAACAAGTGACATTAGACATTGGTGGCACAGAAATTAGATATAGGAGAAGCACAACGAGAAAGCACCAAGAGTAAATCTAGTGTAAGTAAGAGTTGGTTAAGATGCTACAATTTTTAAAATTGTGATCCAAAGTGTTGCCGTCTCTGTTGCTATGTAATAGATTCTTCCGTGGTGTCTTAGATGGTAAAACATCTGCCTGTAATGCAGGAGACCTGAGATCGCCCTCTGGGTGGGGAAGATCCCCTGGAGAAGGAAATGGCAACCCAGTCCGTTACCCTTGCCTGGAAAATCCCATGGAGGAAGGAGCCTGGTAGGCTACAGTCCTTGGGGTAGCAAAGACTGGAACATTAGTGAGTGACTTCGCTTTCACTTAGATTCTTCAGCCAGGCACCATGTAGAAGATAGTGTGAGGATTAATTACAGTATACTGAAACTATAGTTTCGGTTCAGTCAACTATTTAATAAATAGCATAAAATTCCCAAGGAACATGGGAGAAAAGACACATTTAGAGTTTAATTTGTATTTAAATGAAGTATTTTGTAACTCATGCAGCAAACTTTGTGTCCTTCCTTTAGATCATTCTATTCTTCAGAAACTGAACAGGACTTCACCATGGACTTTCTATTGGCCATAGAATTTGTTGAGGCAGTATTATATCGTCCATACTATGAAAGTTCAGCAGAATTCCTAGTGGGTTTCCCACACAGGCAACTCAAATATGAGGAACATAATGTTCTCACGAGTAACTTCAGCAGACGGGAAAAAGCACTGATGACTGCAGTAAAACTCATTCCAAAAATAAATAAAAGCACAGGTATAATTATGAGTTATGCTATCCATGAAGCCTAAATGAACCAAAGTTATTTAAGAACTAAATATATTTAATGATTCATTCAACAGGAATGATGGAATACCAGATATATTATAGATATATTGAATATAATTATGACAGTTACTGAAAACTACCCATCCAGGACCTCACATATCTTGTAGCTTCTGCAACAGTGACAGTTCTAAAATAGACACTTTACATGTTTCTTCTTAAAATTCTTATTGCTACCCCAGAAAAATTCTGGGTTCTCGCTTAGGATTCAAAATTGCTAGTCTGTGAAAATCTTTTCCTTCATTATTGTTGTGTCATTCTCCCCTGTGTAAATTCCGCTCATCCACCAAGACAGAGAAAATAATAAGAAAGAGAGATGGTTGAGGTGGAAGTAGGAAGACTGGGTGCAGAGAGACAGTTATATAAAATTTTTGAGCATCAATTAAATAATGGATATTAAGCCTCTGTCTTCACACATCATTTTATTTGTTGTCCTTAGGTACGGTATGAAATTCATAGCATTGTTTACATTTTTGAAGAAAAAGTCCATTTGACATTAAATAACATGTATTACTATTAAATAACAATGATATACTTTGTAAGTAGCTGAAGCAAACATAAACTATAGCTTGTTTAAATTCAGTTTTTGAGGGTTTCGTTTTTCTTCATTATCTAATACTACCTGCATTGAAAATATGAAAGTTTTGATGAGCTAGTGAATCTTACACATTTAAATCTCAGTCATTTAGAATTAGAACTGTGGAATCTCTTCAGTTCCAGCCCATTTTTTCATGGATTAATCCTGAGGATCAGGGAAGCTAAGTTGCAAATATCACTTAGTTTTAGTGACAGTTGGACAGCCACCAGGTCTTCTTCCTAGCAGGAAAAGGTTCACTCTAGAAAATAAACATTGCAAACAAGAGTAAGAAAGGAGTTATGACGGATCTCAACAATTTGTGCTTAATTTACACCATAAATAGTATGGTTTTTACATTGGGTGAGAATATTTTGAATACTTCTCATTCTCAAATAAGGGAAACAGCTCTTCATTTATTATATATGCTGCCAAATGAGCACGAGGAGAAATAGCTCTTCTTTTAGGTTGTTAGATTGTCCAACACAATGCATTTCCCTGCAACCTTTGACAAGCCTAATGGTCAGACAGTGTTAATAATATATTACAAATCCTGTAATTAGAATTTTTATCTTATTTGGATATTTTTAGATTTCAAAGCTGTATTCATAATTTTATTAACTGGAAACATAAATGTTTCTATTTTCACAGGAGGTTTATTTTTAACAATTTGGAAGAAGCTCATGACTTCAAAATTTGCTCGGGCTATAGGACGTTTCTTCATTAAAAGGTTACTCTTAATTCCAATTGAGTAGCCTAAATTTGTGCTATTACATGTAGATCAGTTTAATTCGAATAAAAGCAATCAAATGTTATAATGACTGCAAAAAGTTTGTGGTTCTTATTATCCCTGCTTCATCTTTGTATTTCAAATTTACCAGCCAATAATATCCCCTTCCAACCTCCCCTCAGAATTCACACATACCTGGTAGAAGCTAAGTAGTTTCATAGAATGCCTGAGTTACACATTAATATTTCCATATCTGTGTCAAAGACAGGTTACACTATTGATATTTAAAATTTTGATACTATCTTCAATGCTTTTTCATAGATTGCCAGGTCAGCAGGGAAAGTTCTCCTGTAAGAGATTATTCTTATAAGATACAACTTTGGGCATTGAAGAGACATTTTAAGTAATTTATAGTCTAGGAGTGAACTCCAAGTACATTGCCATATGAGCACATTTATCAATTCATGTAGTGAGTGATGCTGCTATTTTAGTGTCAGAGCACATGGAGAAATAATATCATCGTCAGTAGAAAATTTCTGAGCTACTCTAGTGTAAGACCCAGTTTCCCCCTCAGTCAATCTCTCCCATCAGGGAGCTTCCATAAGCCTCTTACCTTATCCATCAGAGGGTAGACAAACTGAAAACCATAGTCATAGAAAACTAACCAATCTGATCATATGGACCACAGCCTTGTCTAATTCAATGAAAGTATGAGCCATGCCATATAGGGCCATCCAAGATGGACAGGTCATGGTAGAGACTTCTGAAAAAACGTGGTCCACTGGAGAAGGAAATGGCAAACCACTTCAGTATTCTTGCCTTGAGAACCCCATGAACAGTATGAAAAGGCAAAAGCATAGAACGCTGAAAGATGAACTCTCCAGGTCAGTACGTGCCCAGTATGCTATTGGAGATGAGTGGAGAAATAACTCCAGAAAGAATAGAGACAGATTCAAAGTAAAATCAATGCCCAGCTGTGGATGTGACAGCTAATGGACTTAAAGTCCAATGCTGTAAAGAGCAATATTGCATAGGAACCTGGAATGTTAGGTCCATGAATTAAGGCAAATTGGAAGTGGTCAAACAGGAGATGGCAAGAGTGATCATAGACCTTCTAGGAATCAGTGAATTAAAATGGACTGGAATGGGTGAATTTAACTCAGATGACCATTATATCTACTACTGTGGGCAGGAATCCCTTAGAAGAAATGGAGTAGCCATCATGGTCAACAAAAGAGTCCGAAATGCAGTACTTGGATGCAATCTCAAAAACGACAGAACATCTGTTTGTTTCCAAGGGAAACCATTCAATATCACAGTAATCCAAGTCTATGCCCCAAACAGTAACGCTGAAGACACTGAAGTTGAATGGTTCTAAGATGACCTACAAGACCTTCGAGAAATGACACTCCCCTAAAATGTTCTTTTCATTATAGGGGACTGGAATGTAAAAGTAAGAAATCAAGAAATACCTGGAGTAACAGTCAAATTTGGCCTTGGAGTACAGAATGAAGCAGGGCTAAGGCTAATAGAGTTTGCCAAGAGAACGCACTGGTCATAGCAAACACCATCTTTCAACAACACAAGGGAAGAATACACATGGACATCACCAGATGGTCAATACCGAAACCAGATTGATTATATTCTTTGCAGCCAAAGATGGAGAAGATCTATACAGTCATCAAAAGGAAAACCAGGAGCTGACTGTGGCTCAGATCATGAAATTTGTATAGCCAAATTCAGACTTAAATTGAAGAAAGTAGGGAAACCCAAGACCACTCAAGTATGACCTAAATCAAATCCTTTATGATTATACAGTGGAAGTGAAAGATAGATTCAAGGGATTACATCTGATAGAGTGCCTGAAGAAATATGGATGGAGGTTCATGACATTGTATAGGAGGCAGGGATCAAGACCATCCTGAAGACTGCTGCTGCTACTGCTAAGTCACTTCAGTCGTGTCTGATTCTGTGTGACCCCATAGACGGAAGCCCACCAGGGTGCAAAATGGTTGCCTTAGGAGGCCATACAAATAGCTGTGAAAAGAAGTGAAAGGCAAAGGTGAAAAAGAAAGATATATCCATTCGAATGCAGACTTCCAAAGAATAACAAAGAGAGATAACAAAGCTTTCTTCAGAGATCAATGCAACGAAAACTATAGAATGGAATGACTAGAGAACTCTTCAACAAAATTAGAGATATCAAAAGAACATTTCCTGCAAATATGGGAACAACAAAGGACAGTAATGGTCTGGACCTAATACAAGCAGAAGATATTAAGAAGAGATGGCAAGAATACACAGAAAAACTATACAAAAGAGATCTTCACGACCCAGATAATCACAATGGTGTGATCACTCACCTAGAGCCAGATGTCTTGGAATGTGAAGTCAAGTGGGCCTTAGGAAGCATCACTACGAAGAAAGCAAGTGGAGGTGATGATGGAATTTCAGTTGAGATATTTCAAGTCTTAAAAGATGATACTGTGAAGGTGCTGCACTCAATATGCCAGCAAATCTGGAAAACTCAGCAGTGGCCACAGGACTGGAAAAGTTAGATTTTATTCCAATCCCAAAGAAAGGCACTGCCAAAGAATGCACGATTCCACTCATCTCACTTGCTAGTAAAGTAATGCTCAAAATTCTCCAAGCCAAGCTTCAACAGTACATGAACCGTGAAATTCCAGATGTTCAGGTTGGATTTAGAAAAGGCAGAGGAACCAAAAGACAAAATGCCAACATGCGTTGGATCATCAAAAAAGCAGTTGAGTTCCAGAAAGAGACCTCTTATCAGCTTTATTGATGATGCCAAAGCCTGTGGCTGTGTGGAATACAACAACCTGGAAAACTCTTAAAGAGAAAGAAACACCAGACCACCTGACCTGCCTCTTGAGAAACCTGTATGCTGGTCAGGAAGAAAGAGTTAGAACTGGATATGGAACAATAGACTGCTTCCAAATATGAAAAGGAGTACATCAAGGCTGTATTTTGTCACCCTGCTTGTTTACCTTATATGCAGAATATGTTATGAGAAACGCTAGGCTGGATGAAGCACAAGCTGGAATCAAGATTGGTGGGAGAAATATCAATAACCTAAATATGCAGATGACAATACCCTTATGGCAGAAACTAAAGAAGCACGTCGCTGGACTGTATCTGTTCAACAGAGATGCTGAAAAATAGAAGCTTTGTTCAAAGTATGTATATGGAAGGACAAACGATGCAGTGAGTATTTTGTAAAAAATATATTGAGTAATGTTTCTGTGAGAGAAGGGAGAAAGTGAACATGGAGAACAGTTAGTGGTCTTTGTCACCAGCTGTATTCCTATCACTCTCATAGTTGCATCTGTACTTTCCCCATAAGTCAACAGTCTTGCCAATTCCCTCTTCCAAGGAAGTCAACCTAAATCCTTCTACCTCCTGGTTAGAAGCAGGTGAATCCTTCATGGTAGAATTAATGATAAATGGAAAAAAAAATAAAAACCTTTTTTCAGTTCCTACTAAATGATATGCAATAGAAAGAGCATATCTAATGTAAAACTTTCCTTCTGAAAATGAATGCATGGAAAGGTCCCAAATTACCTGGGTTTTTTGGTCACTTTGTATTATGAATTCAAGGCAGAGAGTGCTTCTTGTAGTGGGATGGGGTGTAGTCTCTTATAACTCTGCTTACAGGTTGACTACATTCAGTGTAAAACCATCTCTTTGTAGAAATTTGAATTTAACAAATAACAAAATCTCAAAAATTTCAGTCGTTTCTTCTATGTCACAACTTTTCTTTGAATAAAATTTTTAGTCTGTTATATAAATGGCAATAATTTATACAAATATTTTACCAGAGCAGAGCAAGGATCACTAGGTTTACAGAGTGAAACACCTAACTACTTCTCACTTTCCCCACAAATGCTCAAACAAAGCCAAAGCCACAAATTTTGCAATCTTCTTCATACCTTATTTTTTTTCTTTTTTTTTTTTTTTTAATTATATCAGACTTGAATCACTGGTTCCAAATCGGGAAAGGAGTATGTCAAGGCTGTATATTGTCACCCTGTTTATTTAACTTATATGCAGAGTACATCATGAGAAACGCTGGGTTGGATGAAGCACAAGCTGGAACCAAGATTGCCAGGAGAAATATCAATAACCTCAGATATGCAGATGACACCACCCTTATGGCAGAAAGTGAAGAGGAACTAAAGAGCCTCTTGATGACAGTGAAAGAGGAGAGGGAAAATGTTGGCTTAAAGCTCAAAATTCAGAACACTAAGATCATGGCGTCTGGTCCCATCACTTCATGGCAAATACATGGGGAAACAGTGGAAACAGTGTCAGACTTTATTTTTTTGGGCTCCAAAATCACTGCAGATGCTGATTGCAGCCATGAAATTAAAAGATGCTTGATCCTTGGAAGTAAAGCTATGACCAACCTAGACAGCATATTAAAAAGCAGAGACATTACTTTGCCAACAAAGCTCCATCTAGTGAAAGCTATGGTTTTTCCAGTAGTCATGTATGGATGTGAGAGTTGGACCATAAAGAGAGAACCAAATAATTGATGGTTTTGAACTGTAGTGTTGGAGAAGACTCTTGAGAGTCCCTTGGACTGAAAGGAGATCAAACCAGTCCATCCTAAAGAAATCAGTCCTGAATATTCATTGGAAGGACTGATACTGAAGCTGAAACTCCAATATGTTGGCCACCCGATGCAAAGAACTGACGCATTTGAAAAGACCCTGATGCTGAGAAAGATTGAAGGCAGGATGAGAAGGGGATGACAGAGGATGAGATGGCTGGATGGCACCACTGTCTCAATGGACATGAGTTGAGTCATCTCCAAGTTTTGGTGATGGACAGGAAGTCCTGGCATGCTGCAGTCCATAAAGCTGCAAAAAGTCAGACACGACTGAACTGACTGACTGACCCACTGTTAACATCAAATGCTTTATGACGCCTACTCTATAACCAGTAACTGAACATCACAGAAAATATAAGCCACCTATATACTAATGAAAATATATCAGGATGCTCCAATTGAAACATGAAAGAAAAACTGAAGTAAATTAATATTAATGAAATATGAGTTTTAATATGTTAATGGTCAATCACACTATTCCTATAAGTGGACTAACCTAAATAAAGCAGCTACATATATATACTCACTTATATGTTTTTAAAGCAGGAATAAAACAAACCATGAATGGTTTTCTCATGAATGATGTCATTCTCCACCAAGAAAAACTATTAATCACCTAACAAAGTATTATAACGTTTCCTAGAGTTACCTCCTCATGATATTTAAGTGAATATTAAACTTGCAAAAACATAATGTTTACAAATTTAATGGAATTAAGACCTAGGCTCAATTAATTATAAACAGGTTTTTCAACTACATAAATTGTCAACCGGACATGGATATATGACATTTTTTCCTTGTGGTTGATATCTCTGTAATTTGTCCAGAAGACTTTCACCTTATCTTCCACTTTCCCTCTTTCTCTCCTCCTATCCCACACTAAATGCTACTATTTCCCTGTCCTAGGGAAGTTCAGTTCAGTTCTGTTCTGTTCAGTCGCTCAGTCGTGTCCCACTCTTCGCGACCCCATGAATCACAGCAGACAGGCCTCCCTGTCCATCACCAACTCCAGGAGTACACTCAAACTCATGTCCACAGAGTCGGTGATGCCATCCAGCCATCTCATTCTCCATCGTCCCCTTCTCCTCCCGCCCCCAACCTTTCCTAACATCAGAGACTTTTCCAGTGAATCAACTCGTCGCACGAGGTGGCCAAAGTTTTGGAGTTTCAGCTTTAGCATCAGTCCCTCCAATGAACACCCAGGATTGATCTCCTTTAGAATGGACTGTTTGGATCTCCTTGCAGTCCAAGGGACTCTCAAGAGTCTTCTCCAGCACCACAGTTCAAAAGCATCAATTCTTTGGCGATCAGCCTTCTTCATAGTCCAACTCTCACATGACCACCTTGAAAACCATAGCCTTGACTAGACGGACCTTGGTTTGCAAAGTATGTCTCTGCTTTTCAATATACTATCCAGGTTGGTTATAACTTTCCTTCCAAGGAGTAAGCGTCTTTTAATTTCATGGCTGCAATCACCATCTGCAGTGACTTTGGAGCCCCCCAAAATAAAATCTGACACTGCCTCCACTGTTTTTCCATCTATTTCCCATGAAGTGATGGGACCAGATGCCATGATCTTTGTTTTCTGAATGTTGAGCTTCAAGCCAACCTTTTCACTCTCCTCTTTCACTTTCATCAAGAGGCTTTTGAGTTCCTCTTCACTTTCTGCCATAAGGATGGTGTCATCTGCATATCTGAGGTTATTGATATTTCTCCCAGCAATCTTGCTTCCAGCTTGTGCTTCTTCCAGCCCAGCGTTCCTCATGATGTACTCTGCATATAAGTTAAATAAGCAGGGTGACAATATACACCCTTGACGTACTCCTTTTCCTATTTGGAACCAGTCTGTTGTTCCATGTACAGTTCTGACTGTTGCTTCCTGACCTGCATACAGGTTTCTCAAGAGGCAGGTCAGGTGGTCTGGGATTCCCATATCTTTCAGAATTTTCCACAGTTTATTGTGATCCACACAGTCAAAGGCTTTGGCATAGTCAATGAAGCAGAAATAGATGGTTTTCTGGAACTCTCTCGCTTTCTCCATGATCCAGTGGGTGTTGGCAATTTGATCTCTGGTGCCTCTGCCTTTTCTAAAACCTGCTTGAACATCTGGGAGTTCACGGTTCACATATTGCTGAAGCCTGGCTTGGAGAATTTTGAGCATGACTTTACTAGCATGTGAGATGAGTGCAATTGTGCGGTAGTTTGAGCATTTTTTAGCATTCCCTTTCTTTAGGATTGGAATGAAGACTAGCATCTAAATGAGGTCCTTTCAAAACCATATGGCTGTAGTATAAGAATTACTCCTTTACTCTCATTTCCAGCTGTGTTTCCCTCTACATTCTCATGGCACTCTGTACTTAAGATAGCTTTCTTTGTATAAGCTATGGACACTTACCTGCTTATGAGTATTTGTACACAGACTGATCTCCAAGTAGCAGGAACAATGTCTTTTTCAATTTTGTGTTCCTAGATTCTAGCACAATGCCTGCTTCCTTTGTTTTTTTTGTGTGTTTTTTTTTTCCTATTTCATTTATATTTATTTTTTTTACCCTAGGGGCAACAAAATTTATGGTATATAATTGATAGTACATATCAATTATCTGAAATTCATAAAATAACATGAATGCCAAGTATTCTCAGTCTCTCAGTTCTAGGCTAGAAGTATAAAGATTGAACGTATTGTTTTCTACTCTAGACTGGGAACTTTCCTTTTTTTTTTTTTTTTCTTTTTTTAAAATTTTTTTATTTTTTCTAAAACAATTTTAGGAATCTTTACTTAAAAACAACCTTATATTAAAATGGAGTAACTTTGGTTTTACGAGCAGCAAGCAAAGTACAGAAGCAAAAGTGCATTACAGGAGCATTAAAATTGTTTTCCAATGCTGTGTTAGTCTCTGCTGTACAATGAAGTGAATCAGCTGTATGTGAACATATATCACCTCCTTCTTAGATTTTCATACGACACATGTAATCATCATACAGCACCAAGCTGACCTCCCTGTGCTTTATAGCAAGTTCTGATTAGCTATCTATTTTATACATGGCAGTATATATACATATGTCCCAATGGCCCAATTTATCCCATCATCCCCTCTTCCCTGCCTCCGTGTCCATATGTCCATTCTCTACATCTGTATTTCTATTCCTGCCCGGGAAATGGTTTCATCTGTACCATTTCTAGGTTCCACATATTTTCATTAATATATAATATATGTTTTTCTCTTTCTGATTTACTTTACTCTGTATGACAGACTCTAGATCCAACTCCATCTCTAAAAATGACCTAATTTGGTTACTTTTTATGCTAAGTAATATTCCTTTGTATTTAGGTACCACATTTTTATTCATTCAAATGTCATTGGACATTTAGATTGTTTCCATGTCCTGGCTATTGTAAACAGAGTTACAATGAAAAATGGGGTACATGTTTCCTTTTGACTTATGGTTTTCTCAGGGTATGTGCCCAATGTGAGTTTGCTGGCTCATATGGGAGTTCTATTTTTAGCTTTTTAAGGAACATCCACACTTCTCTCCACAGTGGCTATATCAATTTACATTCCCACCAACAGTGCATGAGGGTTCCCTTTTATCCACACACTCTCCAGTATTCAGTGTTTGTAGATTTTTGGATGATGGCCATTCTGATCAGTGTGAGGTGATTCCTCATTGTAGTTTTGATTTGCATTTCTCTAATAAGTAGTGATGTTGATCATTTCATGTGCCTCTTGGCCATCTGTATGTCTTCTTAGGAGAAATGTTTAGGTCTTCCACCTATTTTTTGACTGGCTAGTTTGTTGTCATTGTTGTTGTTTTTTAATTGAATTCTATAATTTTGTGGGAGCTTCCCCAGTGGCCTAGGGTAATGAAGCCACCTGCAGTGCAGAAGGCACAGGAGATCTGGTTTCGGTCCCTGGGTTGGGAAGATTACTTGGAGGAGGGCATGACAACCCACTCTAGTGTCCTTGTCTGGAGAATCCCAAGGAGCCTGGTGGGCTACAGTTCATAGGGTGACAAAGAGTCAGACATGACTGAAGCGACTTAGCATGCATTCATGATCTGTTTGTATATTTTGGAGATTAATCCTTTCTCCATTGCTTCATTTGCAAGTATTTTCTCCCATTCTTAACAATCAAAAAAGGTCAGCTGACTTATTGGAAAACCTAATGAAAAAGAAGCTTTTAGAACATGTTTTAGAAATGAAGGGGCTCCTCAACTAGATCATCTCATTGAGGATCTTGAGTTCATCTTTGTAGACATGTAGACACAGGACATTAACTTTGTTCCTGTGCCCAACCTTGTCAGAACTCCAGCAATTCATTTACAATAAGTAAGTCCAAGACAAGCTCATTTAAAAGAAGGAACACTTTTATCTATTTACAACAGAGATGACAACTTGGCTGTACACTCATGCTTTCAAAACACGGTGTTTCCCCTGCAGAGGAAGCTACTGAAGAAGCCAGATCAGTCAATAAAATCTGGACAGGAGTAATCAAGTGTCTGGGCTTAGGGGCTTGAATCAATAACTGTTTGGTCGTAGGGCCTTGGGTCATTCTGATGAATCATGTCTTTGAAGATAGATTAATAGGAGTACTGTTACATTTTTCTAATCTTCTTAGGAATACAAGACAGAGTATTTTTTCCCCTGAAGTTATTAAGAAAAACTTTCATCTGCTGTTAACATAACTCTTCAAGCAATTATAAACTTTCTTTTTATTTTTGACATAGTTACATAGTGTACACTTTTGTGGAGGTTTATTCTTTTGCGTGTAGCCTTTCAGTTTTTAAAACACCATTTTTTGTGTTTTAAAGTTCTTCCCACTGGAATACTCCTCCCCTTCCTTTGTAGAGGCTGTCTTTCCCCATTGCATATTCTTGCCTCTCTTGTCATAAGTTAAGTGATATATGTGTGTGGATTTATTTGTGGATGTTCTAGTCTGTTTTATTGTTCTCTGTATCTTTTATAGGTCCAGTGCCATATTGTTTTGACGACCATAGCTTTGTCATATATTTTGAAAACTGGGGGCAACATGGTTCTTCTATCTCAAGTTGCTTTAGTTATTTGAGGTCTTTTTTGGTTCCATACATGTCTTACAATTATTCTAGTTCTATGAGAAAATGCCTTGAGTATATTCATAGGTACTCCTTTGAATCTGTAGATTGCCTTGGATAGTATAGTCATTTTGACAATATTGACTCTTCTAATCTAAGAACACCATATATCGTTCTGTTTGCGTCATCTTCAGTTTCTTTTATCAGCATTTTTTAGCTTTCAGAGTATGAGTCTTTTGCTCCCTATATCTGTTTGTGCTAAGTCGCTTCAGTACTGTCCAACTCTTTGCAACCCCATGGAAGGTAGTTGTCTGCCACCCCTATCAAAGGGATTTCCCAGGCAAGAATACTGGAGTGGGAATTCATCCTCCAGGGAATCTTCCCAACCTAGAGATCAAACACAAGTCTCTTGTACCTCTGGTATTGCAGGTGGAATCTTTACCACTGAGCCAACAGGGAGACCCTTAACCCCCTTGGTATTATATTCTCTTTAATGCGAGGGTAAATGGGATGGTTTTGTTAATATCTCTTTCTGAACTTTTGTTGTTGGTAAACAGAAATGAAACATGACAGAATTTTTGCAACATTCTGTAGTAGGAAAAGTGAATATGGTATTACTGAATGTACATTAAAACTGTATAAAACATGGCATATATTAAAGAATATTGGCAATCCAAGAAGTTGTACTATGGTTATTTTATATCCTTTATTTTCCTTCAGAGTATATATATGTCTGTAGTATTTATACACACATACACATATAGGAAGGGACTATGAGCTAATTTATATATAGTAAATGAACAGTCTGAGCAATCATAACAAATTAATACCACAATTATTTTTAATTCAATCTTATTTGAAACAATTAAGGTTGTTACAATGAGGCACACTATTGAAATGTCAAGGATGAATTAGTGGAGATGGCTAGTTATGAGGTGAGAAGAAATGGGAAAATATTTCCTATGAAATTGAACGTGTACAACTAGTTGGCAAATATACCTGGGTTACCCTAATGATAATCATAATTTGTCTCTTTTTCCTCTAAAGCCATTTAGTTATAATTTGAAATCACCATGGGAAAGAAGTTAGAAATATCTATTCCTGCCACATGGCTATTTCTCCTCAAATCCACACTTCTGAAATCATGGAGAATCTCTCATTTCAGATGATGTAGAAAGAGGAAGGGAAAAAATCTCTCCACATTGCCTGAGTACCTGTTAGTTTTGCATGTTACACTGGCAGAAACTAGAAATAGACTCCCATAATCTTCAAATACGGACTTGATGGAAAATGGAAGGGGAGGAGTATTCCAGTGGGAAGAACTTTAAATAATGCATCTGCTCCTTCACTTTGCTTAGATGGCCATAGGTACAGATCTACACTACCTCAATGTCAGTAGTCAGAGACTTAAAAAGGACATCAGTGTGAAGATGACTTGGGGGATAGCATGCAGCTATTTCAACAACTTAATTTTCCTCTAACCAAAGCTGATCTGAATATTACTTCTGCTGAATCAGTTCAGTTCAGTTGCTCAGTCATATCTGACTCTTTGCAACCCCATGGACTGCAGCATGCCAGGCCTCCCTGTCCTTCACCAGCTCCTAGAACCTGCTCAAACTCATGTCCAGTGAGTCAGTGATGCCATCCAACCATCTCATCCTCTGTCATCCCCTCCTCAGCCTGCCTTCAATCTTTTACAGCACTAGGGTCTTTTTCCAAAGAGTTGGTTCTTTGCATCAGGTAGGCAAAGTATTGGAGTTTCAGCTTCAGCATCAGTCTTTCCAATGAATATTCAGGACTGATTTATTTTAGGATGGACTGTTTGGATCTCCTATCAGTCCAAGGGACTCTTAAGAGTCTTCTCCAACACCACAGCTCAAAAGCATCATTTTTTCAGTGCTCAGTATTTTTATAGTCCCACTCTAATCTCTACACGTGACTACTGGAAAAAGCATAACTTTGATTAGATGGACCTTTGTCAACAAAGTAATATCTCTGCTTTTTGATATGCTGTCTAGGTTGGTCATAGCTTTTCTTCCAAGGAGCACATATCTTAATTTCATGGCTTCAATCACCATCTGCAGTGATTTTGGAGCCCAAGAAAATAAAGTTTGTCACTATTTCCATTATTTCCCCATCTATTTCCCATGAAGTGATGGGACAAGATGCCATGATCTTAGTTTTTTGAATGTTGAGTTCTAAGTCGCTTTTTCACTCTCCTCTTTCCATTTCATCAAGATGTTTTTTAGAGCCTCTTCACTTTCTGCCATAAGTGTGGTATCATCTGTGTATTTGAGTTTATTGATATTTCTCCCAGCAAACTTGACTCTAGATTGTGCTTCATCCAGTCCAGCATTTCTCATGATGTACTCTGCATAGAAGTTAAATAAGCAGGGTGACAATAGATAGCGTTGACATACTCCTTTCCCAATTTGGAACCAGTATGTTGTTCCATGTCCGGTTCTAACAGTTGCTTCTTGACCTGCACAGACATTTCTCAGGAGACAGGTGAGGTGGTCTGGTATGACCCGCATACAGGTCTTGTATGCATCCAAGTCTGTTATGACCTTCATACAGATTTCTCAGGAAGCAAGTAAGGTGGCCTGCTGAATGAGCAACCAAGAATAAGCAGACATTTGTAAGTCCCCAACAGGGTACTACACCACCCTCACCTTATCACTAGACTTCCTGCTAGCCAGTGAATTATAGTAGCTTCCTTCCATCATAGAAGGTGCAGGAGTTTACACTCATTGAAAATACAACCTTATTCTTCTGTTAAGTGCATTTGCTTTCCACAGGTAAAATCTTCTGCCAATACCATATTTGTAGATTTGTGGAATGACCTAATTATTGGTGTAACAGTTCACATTGCATTGTTTCTGATAAAGGTGTTTGTTTTACCGGTAAATAACCAAGGGATTCACTGTCTTAACCAGAAGAAGCAAACATGATGTAACTGTGAAAGAGCTTATACCCTGTTTAAACCTTATCTCATACAGTTAAGGTGATATCATAGGCAGCACGTTATATAATATAAATCAATTTTATTAAGTGGTGACTTTCTCTCAACAGAATTCTCAGCCTGTGAACCAAGTATAGAGAATGGAAGTGATTAACTTTTAACTTAACCACTGATGGGCTACAAACATACATTTTTCTATTCTCATGCCTTCAGTTTTGTGCTCTGCTGATTTAAATGCTGTAGGCTCAGCTCTATTGAATCAAAATAACTGCTGTGATTCAGTCAGTTTGGACTCTTATATTTCCTAATCACCAAAAAAGTATACTGTAGTATTTCCTAGGTGACTGATATTCATTATCCAGGGGAGTGAGGATTGTTGGTATAAGGAATGAGGAGAAATGTGTCTGTTTTCCCGGTGACTATCTAGGTAGCTTTTTAGTACTTTTAAAACTAGTGACAATAATTAATAGGAGAGTTCTGCAAGCCAATACTACTACATTAGAGACACTTCAAGAATACAAGGTTGAGTTATTCTCCCAGCTATACAGCCAAGACCAGAATTTGAATGAGTATGGAAAAAGCAAATTTTAACTTTCCCATGACCAGTGCCAATAATGCTATTAAGGTCCGTAAAGTCAAGGCTATGGTTTTTAAGGTGGTCATGTATGGATGTGAGAGTTGGACTGTGAAGAAAGCTGATCGCCAAAGAATTCATGCTTTTGAACTGTGGTGTTGGAGAAGACTCTTGAGAGTCCCTTGGACTGCAAGGAGATCCAAACAGTCCATTCTAAATGAGATCAATCCTGGGTATACATTGGAATGACTGATGCTAAAGCTGAATCTCCAATACTTTGGCCACCTCATGCGACGAGTTGACTCACTGGAAAAGACTCTGATGCTGGGAGGCATTGAAGGGCAGGAGGAGACGGGGACGACAGAGAATGAGATGGCTGGATGGCATCACCGAATCGATGGACTTGAGTTTGAGTGACCTCCAGGAGTTGGAGATGGACAGGGAGGCCTGGCATGCTGTGATTCATGGGGTTGCAAAGAGTCAGACACAACTGAACGACTGAACTGATAGAAACCTGGTATATTTTTCCTTGTTTGATTATTTATATATTTGTTTATTTAATTGGTTTCTCCCTTGTTCCGTCTCCTATTATTTCTTGGAAGTTTGACGTGAGATACTAGTAGTTGTGTTACAGAATATCAAAAGAGGAATTTTAGTGAACTGGAAGGACTAGATGGCAAAACTTGGATTTCCCACCATCTGGAGAGTGGAAGAACCTAATACTTTTGTAAGAGGGTTGCTGTCATCATGTTTGATCATGATGCAGTTTTTATAGGTATTTGAAAGGATAGGAGGATGTTACACATGCTGAACTGACAACTATGTGGACTGTACAAACGTGTTGCATGTTGTTGATTCATCATCATCTTTATTCCTTAAACTGGCATGGAAACTACATCTCCTTGATTTTCTTGTTAGGAGAGTTCTGGCTTTGATCACCACAAGAAGTAAACATGATTTTTTGTAACGTGGAAGAGAAGAAGCCCTTATTCTTCTGACAACTGTGGCCAAACATTTGGGAAGTTTGCAGGAAGTTTGCATCAGAATTCTCTGATAAGAAACCTATTTCAATATCAAAGGTAACCTTAAGTCATAGGTGGCAATTTTATATTTGTAGCCTCCTGAGCAAGACACCTGAGGTTGTGCTTTAGGGTCCAGGAAGAGGGCCACACCCTAATCTATAAAACCTGTGGATATATTTATTGCCTCATATGAAACGGAAATTAAGGTTGCAGATGGAATTAAGTGTACAGACATTTAGATGGGTAGATTATACTGACTTATTCTTGTGGGTCAAGTCTAGCCACATGGGCCTTTAAAATCAGAGAACATTTCCTGGCTAGGTTAGACAGAAGTGAGGACAGAAGAAGGATCAGAGAGATACATGCACCTTGAAAGGACTCTACCTGCAATTCCTGGATTTGAAAATGTTGGACACACTATTAAAGAAATGATATTGAAATAGTTAGATACTTGTTCTTGTAAGTCAAATCACATGACTCTGAAAATTACTAATTAAACCTGATAAATGAGTTGTTTCTTAACAAATGAACTATCATGGGAAGCACTGCCTTTAGTGACATCATTTCCCAACATGATAAAAATATATAATTCTGAGGAGAACTATGCACATTTTTTCCTTTGAAACATGAGGTTATTATACTTTTCGAAAACTATGGTCATATTTAAAGTACAGGGGGCTTCCCTGGTGATGCAGTGGAAGCCTGGACCAAGAATCAGCCTTGCAATGCATAGGGCACCAGTTCGATCCCTGGTCCAGGAAGATTCCACATGCCAGGGACTAACTAAACCCATGCCCCACAACAGCTGAGCCCCTGGTTTAGAACCCAGAAACCTAACTACTGAGCCCAAGTGCTACAACTGCTGAAGCCTGCAGACCTAGAGGCTGTGCTCCCCAACAAGAGAAGTCACTACAACGAGAAGCCCGCACAAAACAATGAAGAGTAGCCGCCACCGGCTGCAAGTAGAGAAAGCCCTCATGCCAGCAACGAAGACCCATCACAGCCGAAAACTAAAATAAATAAGTAAATAAATCCTTTTAAATAGTAAAGTGCAAAAATATTTTATATAGAGAGATAATTACTCTCTAGACTCAGGAAACATGGAAAAGAAATCAAAAGAAATATTTTAAAAATGCATCTTAGTATGTCAATGTTGAAGCAAATCACACCACTTATTTAAGTAAAATCATTGAAATATGACAGCCGTAAATGCAGAGCCATATACATATATATGTATATTATATATGCTTTTACTAGAAGTAAAAATGCCTTTAATGACTTTTCTATCAGTGATTTCTTCTTTTGAACATTACAAAAACTCCATCATTCAACACAATACTGTAGCAACCCTCTCTTGAATTACTTCATAGTGGCATTTATGGAAAATTAAATGAATATTTAATGTACAACAGATCATGTCTCCTAATTGGGATTAAGACCTAGGCTTACCCAGTGTGGAAAACAGTATGGGGGTTCCTCGGGACACTGAAAATAGAATCACTATATAATCCAGCAAATCCTGCACGAAAGCTACAATTCAAAAAGATATATGCACCCTTCTGTTCATAACAGCAGTATTCACAACAGTCAATACATGGAGACAACTCAAATTTCAATTGACAGAGGCATGGGTATAGAAGAATTGGTACATATATATACTGTAGGATACTACTCAGTCATACAAGAGAATGAAATAATTCTATTTAAAGCAACATGAATGCACCTAGAGATTATCATACCAAGTTAAATTTCAGAAATAAAACCAAATATCATACAATATCACTTACACGTGGAATCTAAAGTAGCACACAAATGAACCTAACTATGAAATAGAAGCAGAATCACAGACAAACAGAACAAACTTGTGGTTACCGAAGAAGTGTTTGGTGGAGAGATGCGAGCGGGAGTTTGAAGTTAGCACATGTACACTTTTACGTGTAGAATAGATAAACAACAAGGTCCTACTATATAGCACAGAAAGAACCATTTACAATATCCAATGATAAACCACAATGCAAAAGAATATATATAGATGCATATGTATAATTGAATCACATTGCTATACAGAAGTAGTCAACACAACATTGTAAATCAACTATACTTCAATTTTAAAAAAGAGCTAGGCTCAGAAATTGCTTATTTTTAACTACGTGAGTGCTTAGCTGAGTGAGTATGGATATAGATAATTCTTCTTTGTGAGGTATTTCTCTCTGTCTCTCTGGAAGTCTCTCACCCTTCCTTCCCTCTGTACTACATGACATTAGCATCCCACCCCAGGCAAGAGCAGCACCCTCAGCAAGGACCCCCTTTCTTTCAAGTTTGTGTAGCTATAAATTGGGAATTAGTTTTTGCCTTTCCTTTCCTACTAAAATGCCTTTATTCTGTGTTCTCAGAAGACTCTGAACTCACAAGTATGTAAGCATTTACAACATGAGCCTTGTTCATTTATCTACTTTCTTAAACTGGACATAGCACCACCATCAAAGAAGGTATGTCTTTTTCAATTTTTTGTTCCTAGACCCTACACAATACCTAGCTCATAATATGCTGCTGATGCTAAGTCACTTCAGTCGTGTCCGACTCTGTGTGATCCCATAGATGGAAGCGCACCAGGCTCCCCTGTCCCTGGGATTCTCCAGGCAAGAACACTGGAGCGGGTTGCCACTTCCTTCTCCACTGTGTGAAAGTGAAAAGTGAAAGTGAAGTCGCTCAGTCGTGTCCGACCCTTAGCGACCCCACGGACTGCAGCCTACCAGGTTCCTCGATCCATGGGATTTTCTAGGCAAGAGTACTGGAGTGGCTTGCCATTGCCATTCTTCTCTTATTTACTTTCTTTAAAAAATAATAATAATAACTTTTTTTTTAATTGGAGGCAAATTACCTTACATTAATATATTGGTTGGTTTTGTCATACATTGAAACGAATCTGCCCCGGGTGTACATGTGTTCCCTTTCTTGAACCCCCCTCCCACCTCCCTCTTCCCCATATCCTCCCTCTAGGTCATCCCCTGCACCAGCCCCAAGCATCCTGTATCATGCATCGAACCTGGACTGGTGATTAATTTCACATATGATAATACACATGCCATTCTCCCAAATTATCCCACCTTCACCCTCTCCCACAGAGTCCCAAAGACTGTTCTATATACCTATGTCTCTTTTGCAGTCTCGTATACAGGGTTAAGGTTACCATCTTTCTAATTTCCATATATATGCATTAGTATACTCTATTGATGTTTTTCTTTCTGGCTTACTTCATTCTGCATAATAGGCTCCAATTTCATCCACCTCATTAAAACTGATTCAAATACATTCTTTTTGATGGCTGAAAAATACTCCATTGTGTATATATACCAAAGCTTTCTTATCCATTCGTCTGCAGATGGACATCTAGGTTGCTTCCATGTCCTGGCTATTATAAACAGGGCTGCAATGAACATTAGAGTACATGTGTCTCTTTCAATTCTGGTTTCCTCGGTGTGTATGCCCAGGAGTGTGATTGCTGGATCATATAGCAGTTCTATTTCCAGTTTTTTGAGGAATCTCCACACTGTTCTCCATAGTGGCTGTACTAGTTTGCATTCCCACCAACAGTGTAAGAGGGTTCCCTTTTCTCCATACCCTCTCCAGCATTTATTGCATGTAGACTTTTGGATAGCAGCCATTCTGACTGCTGTGAAATGGTATCTCATTGTGGTTTTGATTTGCATCTCTCTGATTATGAGGGATGTTGAGCATTTTTTCATGTGTTTGTTAGCCATCTTTATGTCTTCTTTGGAGAAATGTCTGTTTAGACCTTTGGCCCATTTTTTGATTGGGTCATTTATTTTTCTGGAATTGAGCTGCAGGAGCTGCTTGTATATTTTGGAGATTAACACTTTATCAGTTGCTTCATTTGCTATTATTTTCTCCCATTATGAAGCCTGTCTTTTCACCTTTCTTAGAGTTTCCTTTGCTGTGCAGAAGCTTTTGATTTTAATTAGGTCCCATTTTTGCTTTTATTTCCAATATTCTGGGAGGTGGGTCTTGGAGGATCCTGCTGTGATTTATGTCGGAGAGTGTTTTGCCTACGTTCTCCTCTAGGAGTTTTATAGAATCTGGTCTTACATTTAGCTCTCTAATCCATTTTGAGTTTATTTTTGTGGATGGTGTTAGGGAGTGTTCTAGCTTCATTCTTTTACAAGTGGCTGACCAGTTTTCCCAGCACCACTTGTTAAAGAGACTGTCTTTTCTCCATTTTATATTCTTGCCCCCTTTGTCAAAGATAAAGTGTCCATAGGTGCGTGGATTTATCTCCATTGAACTATATTTCTGTCTTTATGTCAGTACCATACTGTCTTGATGACTGTGGCTTTGTAGTAGAGTCTGAAGTCCGGCAGGTTAATTCCTCCAGTTCCATTCATCTTCTTCAAGATTGCTTTGGCTATTCGAGGTTTTTTGTATTTCCATATAAATTGTGAGATTATTTGTTCTAGTTCTGTGAAAAATATCATTGCTAGCTTGATAGGGATTGCATTGAATGTATAAATTACTTTGGGTAGTATACTCATTTTTACAATAAACTGGACATAGCACCACCATCGAACAAGGTATGCCTTTTTCAATCTTTTGTTCCTAGACACTACACAATATCTGGCTCATAATATAGACACTCAATAAATTTTTTTTTCCATTACTGGAAAATTGAACAGATGGAAGCATTTAAAATCCCTGGATGGAAGTGACCTTGACCACAGAGGAAGTGACCTCCATCAGGTAAAATTTCCTCAGTCCTTGCCCAGGACCTGCTGTTCCTTTTCATGAACACAAAGTTTCTTTGTTTTTATGTCCAACATTGATTGCATTTACATACTTGGTTCACATTGTTCAAGCCAAACAAAACAAAATAAAACTTTATTTTAAACACAGTGCTTGTTTATATATTTACAATAGATAGGCAAACATGGCTGTACATTCATGCTCTTAAGATGGGAACTCTTGTCCCCGCAGAGGACTCCCCAAAGGAAGTCGAATCCCATGAACACAAAATCTGGGCAAGTAAACAGCTTGAACCCACAGGCTAAATCATTAAACTAAGGTATTCTGATGTATTCTTATTTCCTTAATGATCAGTTAATAAGAGTACATTTCTCTCTGGCCTATTTAGAACAGGAGCCATACTGATTATTTTTTTCAAAATTATTCTATGTGCAGTTTCATCTTCTATTAACACAATCCTTCAAACATTCATAGGCTTTCTTTTCATTGTTGGCAAATCTTAATTAATTATATATTGTATACTTTTTTATTTATTTATTTATTTTAATTTATTTTATTGGAGGCAAATTACCTTACATTAATATATTGGTTGGTTTTGCCATACATTGACATGAATCCTCCCTGGGTGTACATGTGTTCCCTTTCTTGAAACCCCCTCCCACCTCCCTCTTCCCCATATCCTCCCTCCATGTCATCCCCGTGCACCAGCCCCAAGCATCCTGTATCATGCGTCAAACCTGGACTGGTCACTTATGATAATATACATTCTACAATGCCATTCTCCCCAATCATCCCACCTTCACCCTCTCCCACAGAGTCCCAAAGACTGTTCTATATATCTATGTCTCTTTTGCAGTCTCGTATATAGGGTTCAGGTTACCATCTTTCTAAATTCCATATATATGCGTTAGTATCCTTTTGAGGTGGTGGAACTTTCCAAAATTTTAGGATGACCTCCTGAAATAGAGACCTGATGTATATGAGTTGTTTATCATTGAGTTTAAGGGTCTTTTGCTAATGTCACTAATCTCATATGATCAAAGTCGTCTACTAAATCAGCACAAGTTTCTTGACAACTAACAATTGGTGAGACACTCCACTGTGCTTTCATTTTCTTTTTACATTCTCCTAGTTTTAGACTCCAATGATATTGATACAGTCTCCTCCAAAGAACTTGAGTGATTTTCACAATGTGAACTCTTGACTGAAGACCTCAGTATTTTTGTCATATGTCGCCCAGGGGAGGCCTTATTTTCTTTACTTATTAGGCAAAATATTGTTTTACAAAATTATTCAATCTCTTTTCAATCTCACACTTTGCAGT
Source organism: Moschus berezovskii (assembly GCF_049115385.1). Lineage (NCBI taxonomy): Eukaryota > Metazoa > Chordata > Mammalia > Artiodactyla > Moschidae > Moschus > Moschus berezovskii. The sequence goes on along the minus strand of NC_142469.1, from coordinate 72,521,697 downwards.
GTTTGTGACTTACAGATAGATTTGTTCCAGTCCACATTTCATCTTCTTATAGTATATCCTATCAAAATTTTACAGAATTTGCACACAGTGAAATCCACTCTTTCTCGTACACAGATCTATGGATTTTGACAAATGCATAGACTCATGTCCTCAGCACATTCCCCGATGGCTCAAGTGGTAAAGAATCTGCCTTCAGTGCAGGAAACACAGGAAATTCAGGTTTGATCCCTGGGACGGGAGATCCCCTAGAGGAGGGCACAGCAGTCCACTTCAGTATTCTTACCTGGAAAATCCCATGGACAGAGAAACCTGGCGGGCTACAGTCCAGAGGATTGCAAAGAGTCAGACATGGCTAAGTACGCACACATGTGTCCCTATCACGATAGTATCACATACATCACTTCTGTCACAGAAATATTTACCCCTTCCTAGTACACTTTCTGGGAGAAGGCAATGGCAACCCACTCCAGTACTCTTGCCTGGAGAATCCCATGGACGGAGGAGCCTGGTAGGCTGCAGTCCATGGGGTCGCTAAGGGTCGGACACGACTGAGTGACTTCACTTTCACTTTTCACTTTCACACATTGGAGAAGGAAATGGCAACCCACTCCAGTGTTCTTGCCTGGAGAATCCCAGGGACGGGGGAGCCTGGTGGGCTTCCATCTATGGGGTCACACAGAGTCAGACACGACTAAAGTGACTTAGCAGCAGCAGCAGCAACAGTACACTTTGGTACTCAGCCTTTTCTCCAGTCTCAGTTACTACCAATGACAGATGTGGTTTTCAGCCCATATTTTTAGCTTTTCCATAATGTCATATGATGAGTATCACATCCCATGTAGCTCTTGCCTTTTTGTTGTTTAGCAAAATGCACTTGACTCATTTTTGTTTCCTGAATCAATAATTTATTCCTTTTTATGATTGACTAGAGTTCCATTATGATAAATTATACACTCTAGTTTACCCCCTCTTCTGTTCAAAAACTTCTGGATTGTTTCCCATTTTTAGTTATTTTGTGTGCGTGTGTGTGTGTGTGTTAGTTGCTCCGTCGTGTCTGACTCTTTGTGACCCCATGGACATAACCCACCAGGTTCCTCTGTCCATGGGATTCTCCAGGCAAGAATACTGGAGTGGGTAGCCCTTCACTTCTCCAGGGGATCTTTCTGACCCAGGGATTGAACCTGGGTCTCCCACATCACAGGCAGACTCTTTACCATCTGAGTCACCAGGGAAGTCCAATTTTATTTTAGCAACACCAGACCACCTGACCTGCCTCTTGAGAAACCTATATGCAGGTCAGGAAGTCACAGTTAGAACTAGACATGGAACAGCAGACTGGTTCCAAACAGGAAAAGGAGCATGTAAAGGCTGCATATTGTCACCCTGCTTATTGAACTTATATGCAGAGTACATCATGAGAAACACATGCTGGAATCAAGATTGCCAGGAGAAATGTCAATAACCTCAGATATGCAGATGACACCACCCTTATGGCAGAAAGTGAAGAGGAACTCAAAAGCCTCTTGATGAAAGTGAAAGAGGAGAGTGAAAAAGCTCAACGTTTAGAAAACTAAGATCATGACATCTGGTCCCATCACTTTATAGGAAATAGATGGGGAAACAGTGGAAACAGTGTTAGACTTTTTTAATTCAAAATTTACTGCAGAATGTGATTGCAGCCATGAAATTAAAAGATGCTTCCTCTTTGGAAGAAGAGTTATGACCAATCTAGACAGCACATTTAAAAGCAGAGACATTAATATGCCAACAGTGGTCCATCTAGTCAAGGCTATGGTTTTTACAGTGGTCATATATGGATCTGAGAGTTGGACTGTGAAGAAAGCTGAGCGCCAAATAATTGATGCTTTTGAACTGTGGTGTTGGAGAAGACTCTAAAGAGTCTCTTGGACTACAAGGAGGTCCAACCAATCCACCCTAAAGAAGATCAGTCCTAGGTATTCACTGGAAGGACTGATGCTAAAGCTGAAACTCCAATACCTGGCCAACTCATGCGAAGAGTTGACTCGTTGGAAAAGACCCTGATGCTGGGAGGGATTGGGGGAAGGAGGAGAAGGGGATGACAGAGGATGAGATGGCTCGATGACATCACTGACTCGATGGACCTGTGTTGTGTAAACTCCAGGAGTTGATGATGGACAGGGTGGCATGGCATGCTGCGATTCAGGGGTGGCACAAAGTCGGACACAACTGAGCAACTGAACTGCACTGAAAGTTTCTATTTATGTACAAAAATCTGTTTAGTCAATGGTTTTTCCAGTAGTCGTGTATGGATATGAGATTTTGACTACAAGGAAAACCGAGTGCCAAAGAATTGATGCTTTTGAACTGTGTTGTTGGAGAAGACTCTTGAGAGCCCCTCGGACTGCAAGGAGATGAAACTAGTCAATCCTAAAGGAAATCAATCCACAATACTATTAGAAAGACTGATGCTGAAGCTGAAACTCCAGTATTTTGGCCACCTGATGCAAACAGCCTACTTGTTAGAAAAGACGCTGATCCTGGAGGGTCAGGGCAAGAGGAGAAGGGGACAACAGAGAATGAGATGGTTGGATGGAATCACCGACTCAGTGGACATGAATTTGAGCAAGCTCTGGAAGATAATGAAAGACAGGGAACCCTTGCATGCTGCAGACCATGGGTCACAAAGAGGTGAGCATGGCTGAGTGAATGAATAACAGCAGCAACAATTCATGTACAGGATTTTTTTTTTAAGTAAATTTTCAAATCACTTGGGGCAGTATCTAGATATAAAAAATATCACTTGAGTCATATGTAGGCCTATGTTTAACTTTATAAGAAACAGACAAACTATTTTCCAACAAAGCTCTACTGCTTTGCATGTCCATTAGCAGTAAATGAGAGTTTCTGAGCTACCCATTCTGGCCAGAATTTATTGCTGTCAGTTTTTTCCCCCTCAATATTAACCATTGAAATAGGTGTGCTTGTATTTTGTTGTGGTACTAACTTACATTTTCCCGACAAATTATACTGAACATCTTTTCATGTGTTTATTTGTCAATCATATATCTTTTTTGATGAGATATCTGTTCAAACCCTGTGTGTGTGTCTGTTAATTGCTCAATCGTGTCCTACTGTTTGCAACCCCATGGACTCCCATGTTCCTCTGTCCATGGAATCCTCCAAGCAAGAATACTAGAGTGGGCTGCAATTTCCTTCTTCAGGGCATCTTTTGGATCCATAGATAGAACCCAGTTCTCCTGCATTGGCGAGCAGATTCTTTACCACATGAGCCCCCAGGGAAGCACTTTTACCCATTTTTAATTGGGTGTTCAGTTCAGTTAGTCACTCAGTCGTGTCCGACTCTTTGCGACCCCATGAAACGCAGCGCGCCAGGCCTCCCTGTCCATCACCAACTGCCAGAGTTTACCCAAACTCATGTCCATTGAGCCGGTGATGCCATCCAACCATCTCATCCTCTGTCATTCCCTTCTCCTGACCTCAATCTTTCCCAGCATCAGGGTTTTTTCAAGTGCATCAGCTCTTTGCATCAGGTGCCCAAAGGATTGGAGTTTCAGCTTCAACATCAGTCCTTCCAATGAACACGCAGGGCTGAACTCCTTTAGTATGGGCTGGTTGGATCTCCTTGCAGGCCAAGGGACTCTCAAGAGTCTTCTCCAACACCACAGTTCAAAAGCATCAATTCCACACACCTATGGACACCTTGTCTTTGACAAAGGCGTCAAGAATATACATTGGAGAAAAGACAATCTCTTTAACAAGTGGTGCTGGGAAAACTGGTCAACCACTTGTAAAAGAATGAAACTAGAACCCTTTCTAATACCATACACACAAATAAACTCAAAATGGATTAAAGATCTAAACATAAGACCAGAAACTATTAAACTCCTAGAGGAAAACTTAGGCAAAACACTCTCTGACATAAACCACAGCAGGATCCTCTATGACCCATCTCCAAGAACATTGGAATAAAAACAAAAATAAACAAATGGGACCTAAATAAAATCAAAAGCTTCTGCACAGCAAAGGAAAATATAAGCAAGGTGAAAAGACAGCCTTCAGAATGGGTGAAAATAATAGTAAATGAAGCAATGGACAAGGAATTAATCTCAAAAATTTACAAGCAACTTCTGCAGCTCAATTCCAGAAAAATAAAAGACCCAATCAAAAAGTGGGACAAACAAATAAACAGGCATTTCTCCAAAGAAAACATACAGATGGCTATCAAACACATGCAAAGATGCTCAACATCACTCATTATCAGAGAAATGAAAATCAAAACCACAATGAGGTACCATTTCACTCCAGTCAGAATGACTGCGATCTGAAAGTCTACAAGCAATAAATGCTGGAGAGGGTGTGGAAGAAAAGCGAACCCTCTTACACTGTTGGTGGGAATGCAAACTAGTACAGCCACTATGGAGAACAATGTGAAGATTCCTTAAAAAACTGTAAATAGAATTGCCATACGACCCAGCAATCCCACTGCTTGGCATACACACTGAGGAACCCAAAATTGAAAGAGACACGTGTACCCCATTGTTCATTGCAGCACTGTTTATAATAGCCAGGACATGGAAGCAACCTAGATGTCTGTCAGTAAATGAATGGATAGGAAAGCTGTGGTACATATACACAATGGAATATTCAGTTCAGTTCAGTTCAGTAACTCAGTCGTGTTTGACTCTTCGCGACCCCAGGAATCACAGCATGCCAGGCCTCCCTGTCCATCACCAACTCCTGGAGTTCACTCAAACTCATGTCCATCGAGTTGGTGATGCCATCCAGCCATCTCATTCTCTGTCGTCCCCTTCTCCTCCAGCCCCCAATCCCTCCCAGCATCAGAGTCTTACTCAGCCATTAAAAACAATACATTTGAATTAGTTCTAATGAGGAGGATGAAACTGGAGCCTATTATACAGCGTGAAGTAAGCCAGAAAGAAAAACACCAATACAGTATACTAATGCATATATATGGAATTTAGAAAGATGGTAACGATAACCCTGTATGCGAGACAGCAAAAGAGACACAGATGTATTAAACAATCTTTTGGATTCTGTGGGAGAGGGAGAGGGCAGGATGATATGGGAGAATGGCATTGAAACATGTAAATTATCATATGTGAAACGAATCGCCAGTCCAGGTTCAACGCATGATACAGGGTGCTAGGGGCTGGTGCACTGGGATGACCCTGAGGGATGGGATGGGGAGGGAGGTGGGAGGGGGATTCAGAATGGGGAGCACATGTACACCCGGGGTGAATTCACGTCAATGTATGGCAAAACCAATACAATATTGTAAAGTAAAATTAATTAATTAATTATTTTTTTAAAAAGCATCAGTTCTTAGGCACTCAGCTCTCTTTACTGTTTTGTAAATCCTACGTTTTACTAATTCCTTATGTATTCTGGATATAAGACCTAAAGTAGCTACATTATTTGCAGATACTTTCTGTTAGTGACATATCTTTTTATTCTCTTAACAGTGTCTTTTGCTGAGCAAAAATTTTAATTTTGGTAAATCTCTGTCTGTCTTCCTATATACATACTTGTGCTTTGTTTTGTTTTTTTGTTTGTTTAGATTGTGCTTTTGGTGTTATATCGCAAAACATCACTAAAATCAAGGTCATGGAGATTTTTTCCTGGTTTTCTTCTGAAAGTTTTAGTTCTGCATTTTACATGTATGTCAGTAATCCATTTTGAGCTAATTTGTATACAAACTGGGAGGCATATGCCAGGATTTATATTTTGCATATGGATATCCTTTTACCCTAAGCAACATTTCTTAAAAATACCCCAATTCAACCGCCTTTGTGCCTTTGTCAAAAATAAATTGACAGTGTTTGTATCGTCTATTTCTGGGTTCTCTGTTCTGTTCTGTTGACTTACTCTTTCATTAATACTATACAGTCTTGATTACTCCAACTTTATAATGTCTTGAAATCTGCTACTCTTCCGACTTCATTCTTTTTTTTTTTTTTGAGTAATTTTAACTATTTGAGTTCTTTTGCTTTTCCATATAAATTTTGTAATCGGCTCATCCATGTTTGCAAGAAGCTTGTTTTGAGACAAATGTGGGCTGCATTGAATCTATGTTTCAAATTTAGGAGAATTTACATCTTGACTACTATTGAGTCATAGGCTCAATAAACATATAGCTTATTATCGATGACTTGGTTTCATACCTTTGGTGAATCCTTCAGGGTTATAACACACATAATTAACTTATCCCAGTCAGCTTTCAAGTGATTTTTATACCATGTCATGTATAGAATAACCATCTTAATATATTTCCATTTTCCCCTTCTAGGCATAATATATTTACCTTGTGTATAAGTTATGAACCTCACAGTACATTTTCACCATTTTTGTTCAAATAGCTAGTTATCTTTTCAGTGTTTTATAGTTTAAGGAAAAAGTCATTTATGTTTGTGCATGCAACTGCCAATTATTGGGTTCTTCCCTCCTTTCTGCAGATCCACGTTTCCATAACATTTCTTGTTTCTTCGGCCTAAGCATCCTTTAACATTTCTAGCTCTGTGGCTCTGCAGGCGATCAATATTTTCAGCTTGGATATGTCTGAATGATACTTATTTTATTCCTTTTAAAACTATTTTAGGTTATTATCTATTTAGATTATTATTTATTCTAGGTTATTGTTTATTTATTTAAAGGTATTGCACTATATTACTTGCATTGTGTGTCTGTGTGTATAAGGACAAATCAGCTTATTTTTTTTTTCAAAATATATTTTTAGCCTTTTTGATATTAAGGTTTTATCTTAATCATTGGTTTTGAATTATTTAATTATGATATACCTTTGTGTAGTTTTCTTCATGGTTATTTTAAATGGAGCTCATTCATCTTGTTTGGAAAATTTTCAGCCACTGTTTCTTAAAATTGTTTTATCTTGCCCCTTCTCCTGGGACTAATATTTCATATATTTTACAGAAATTGGAGTTCACCCATAGCTCACTGATGTCTTGTTCATTTTATAATTATTTTTTTCTTTCTTTCTTATAGATACTTTTGTTATTATTGTTATGTCTTCAAGTTTACTAATCTTCTTTCAGCCCTAATTGGCTGTTAATATCACCAGTTGTTTATCAAATTGGTTGTATATTTGTCATCTCATACATGGTAGTTTTTATCTCTAGGAGTTTGATTTGAATATTTTTTATTTGTTTCTATGTTTCATGTTATAGTGTGATGTCATAGAAAGATACTTGGACTTTGTTCTTGATTTCTGAAATACAGACACTAAAATCCTTGGAATTTCTTAAGTGATATGTGATAAGATTCTCTTTCATTCTAATACAATGTTTCCTGGAGACTTCGATAGTTTAAGGATGGGGATGGTTACCAGAAAAACCAAGCTTTGATTGGAAACTAAGAACTTTCAGTCCTATCTTCAACTGCCAAGCGTGAGAGATTAAATTAACTGTTAATGACCAGCAATTTCATCAATAAAATCTACCCACTCAAATCCCCACGAAAAGCCCTAAATAATGAATTCCCAGCTCTGGGAAAACCCAGAAGTGATGAGAAAGGTATGAGCATAGAAAGGATATGGAAGCTCTGCTACCCTTACCCCACCTTTTCTGTGTGTCTTTCCATTTTCCCTTCCTCTGCTTTATTCTTTATGACAAACGTACAATGGCAAATAAAGTGCCTTCCCATATTCTGCAAGCATTCTAAATATTATTGAACCAGAAAGACGTAGATTGTAGCAGTACCTCCAACTTCATAGTCAAGTTAAACAGAAGAGTGAGTAACGTAGGGGTCTGATCTTATGTCTGGCATCTGATCTGAGAAGTTTGTGGGCCCAAGCTCTTAAACTAGTGGAGTCTTAAGTTAACTCTGGGTAATTACTGTCAAAATTGAATTACATCATAGAATACCCAGTTGAAGAATTGATTGGTACGAGGGAAAATCCCAACACATTTGGTATCAGAAGTGTTGTGAAGAAAAACAGCTCACATAGCCAATAAATTATTGCCAAATACAATGTCATAAAGTTTTACCAAATGTTTTCTTCTAAGAGTTTTATTTTAGGCTCTTACTTTTAGATATTGCTCCATTTTGAGTTAATTCTTGTAAATGGTGTAAGGATCCATCTTTATTTTTTGCATCCAATTTCCATGTACAAAGGTTTGAAAAGAGTGCCTTTTTCCCATTGAATATTCTTGGAAACCTTGCTGAAGATCATTTGACCATAAATGTAAGCGTACATTTTGGGTATTTTATCTTGCTCCATCCGTCCATGTGTCTTTTGTATTAGTCTCATCCTCTTTTGATTATTATAGCTTTATAATAAGGCTTGAAATCAAGAAGTATAAGGCCTCTAACTTTGTTATTTTTTGAGATTGTTTTGGATAGTCAAGATCCTCTCAGAATCCAAATGAATTTTAAGATGGATTTTTCTGTTTTTGCACTAAACACCATTGACATTCTATAGATCGTTTTGGAAAGTTTTGACATCTTCACAATAGTAAATCTTCCAAGTCATGAACACAGGTGTTTTGCCATTTATTTGCCTCTTCTTTATTTTATTTCAGGCACATTTTGTGGTTTTCAGTATACAAGTCTTTAGCTTCTTTCAGTTTACTTTAAGTTGTATTGTGGTAAAGAACCTGCCTGCCAAGAAGGGAGATATAAGAGACATGGGTTTGATCTCTGTGTTGGGAAGATCCCCTGGAGTAGGAAATGGCCACCTACTGCAGCATTCTTGCCTGCAAAATTCCACGGACGGGAGCCTGGAAGGCTACAGTCCATGGGGCCACGAAGAGTCAGACATGACAAGAATAATACAAGTATTTTATTCTTTTTGGTAGTATTGTAAATTATTTTCCTTTAAGATGGCTTATTGTAACTGCACAGAAACAAAACTTATTGTTGTGTGTTTATTTTATATCCTGTGACTTTGCTGAACTTGTTTATTATTAGTTCTATCATCTATTTTGTGGAAATCTTCTGTGGATTCTTTCTCTGATTCCATATATGAGAATATATCATCAAAGAATGGAGATTATTTTACTTCTTCCATTCCAATTTGGATACTATTTATCTATTTATTTGCTTCCTAATTACTCTGGCTAGAATCCCAGGTCCATGTGGCAAAAGGGGCATTCTTTCTTGTTCTCTCTGTAGTATAATCTTTGACTGGATAATAGACACACTTCTATTTCTCCACTTCATGCATTTATTGTTACAGATTTTTTACTTTTCATATGTTTTAAATGCTGTGATAGTAAAATTGTTATTTTTAACAGTGAATAATCTCTTAGAGAATCAAATAATGTTAATAAAATATGTCTCATAGTAGTTATTATGTCTGGTAGTCTTCTGGTATCATCTTTCTTCCACTCGAAGAACATCCATTAATAATTTCATGTGGTGAGCATCTATTTATGATGTATTGTTTTAGAATTTGTATGCTTTAAAAAGTCTTTATGTAGCTTCCATTTTTTGAAAATCATTTTTGGTGAATATAGAAGCAGGTGTATTTTTTTTATTTTAGGTGATTTAAAGATACTGCTCTCTTGCTTTTATTATTTCCAGTGACTTCTTAGTCCTGGTTGATTTTAAAATTTTCTCTTTATGATTGAATTTGATGTTTATAATTTGATTATAATGTGCCTTTGCACTTATAGTCTTTATTTTTTGTTGAGTTTCTTAGACTGGTTTTATACATTCAATCAAATTTATTTCCCTTAATTTTCAGTTCTTATTTGATAATTCTAATATATTTTCAATTTTATATTTGTTTTCATTCATTACTCTATCTCCCAATATTGGTCATATTTTACTAATTTTGGCATGCAGAAAACTTTTGATTGCATGCCCCACGTCTAAAATTGTTTTTACTGTTTAAATGTAAAAGTTGTTTTTTTTTTTAATTTTCAAATTTGCTCATGAAGATACATTAGACAGTAAAAGAGCAGTACGAACTGAAGGATAAGACTCTTCCATGTAACTACACAAAGCTCTGCTTTTTAGACACAACAATAATTTCTATCCATATGTAAGCCCTAAGCCTTATGCCTAAATCGTTTTTAGCCCTGTTGGTATAATCTTTAAAATAGTGATAGGAAGATACATATATATAATAGAACAACTTTAAAATTACATGAAATACTAATTTTAATTTTATTATTTTATTTTTTTTGAATCTTTATTTTATTTTATTTTTAAATGAGGCTTTTAATTAATGTTTGACAGAGCTGATTCAAGTTGAACAGACTAAATTTCTTTAAACAAACTTACTTATACTCCAGAGTCCTTTAAACCTTTAAAAACTTAATAGCATTTATACATTGAAGGTATTTGATTTTCTTGTAACTAGCACTTCAAATGCAATAAGCATTTGAAGCAATAAGCATTTGACCCAACAAGTAAAACTTTCTACAGTTCATAACTTTTATAAATAAAATAAATTAAATGTACAGTGAATAAGTTCTCTGAAATATTTCAATATTTCTGCAGGTTTAGTAACATCATAAAATACATTTCAACTAAAATTCACAAATCTAAAAACCTGTTAGGCATTTTTAGGCTTTTTAAGTTGGAAATGAAGACCAATGTTACATCATAATATGCCAATTACAAATAGTACTTCAAATAGCAAATACTACAGTTTGTCCCAAACTTTCAAAACTATTCATGAACTCAACACTGAACTATTGATGGCTATGAGAATTGTTTCCTAGCCTTTTTGAAAATTTCAACCCATTTACGTTTAAGGTAATTATTGATAAGTACGATCCCGTAGCCATTTTCTTTATTGCTTTGGGTTCAAGTTTATACACTCTTTCTGTGTTTCCTGTCTATAGAAGATCCTTTAGCATTTGTTGGAAAGCTGGTCTGGTGATGCTGAATTCCCTCAGCTTTTGCTTGTCTGTAAAGCTTTTGATTTCTCCTTCATATTTGAATGAGATCCTTGCTGGGTATAGTAATCTAGGCTGTAGGGTATTTTCTTTCATCACTTTAAGTATGTCTTGCCACTCCCTTCTGGCCTGAAGAGTTTCTGTTGAAAGATCAGTTATCCTTACGGGAATCCCCTTATGTGTTATTTGCTGCTTTTCCCTTGCTGCTTTTAATATTTGTTCTTTGTGTTTGATCTTTGTTAATTTGATTAATATGTGTCTTGGAGTATTTCACCTTGGGTTTATCCTGTTGGGGACTCTCTGGGTTTCTTGGACTTGGGTGATTATTTCTTTCCCCATTTTAGGGAAGTTTTCAACTATTATCTCCTCAAGTATTCTCTCATGGACTTTCTTTTTGTCTTCTTCTTCTGGGACTCCTATGATTCGAATGTTGGAGCGTTTAACATTGTCCCAGAGGTCTCTAATATTGTCCTCATTTCTTTTAATTCGTTTTTCTTTTTTCCTCTCTGTTTCATTTATTTCTACAATTCTATCTTCTAGTTCGCTTATCCTGTCTTCTGCCTCTGTTATTCTACTGTTTGTTCCCTCCAGAGTGTTTCTGATCTCATCTATTGCATTATTCATTGTCTATTGACTCTTTTTTATTTCTTCTAAGTCCTTATTAAATCTTTCTTCCATCTTCTCAATCCTTTTATCCAGGTTATTTATCTGTAACTCCATTTTGCTTTCAAGATTTTGAATCATTTTCACCATCAAAATTTGAAATTCTTTATCAGGTAAATTCCCTATATCTTCTTCTTTTGTTTGTGTTGGTGGGCAATTATCTTGTTCCTTTACTTGCTGGGTATTTCTCTGCCTCTTCATCTTGCTTATATTGCTTTGCTTGGGGTGGCCTTTCCCTCTTCTTGCAGTTTGTGGAGTTCTCTTTATTATGTAGTTTCTTCGCTGTGTGTGGGGTTGGACGGGTGACTTGTCCGGGTTCCCTGGTTAGGGTAGCATGTGTTGGTGTTCTGATGGGTGGAGCTGGATTTCTTCTCTCTCCTTTAGAAGACAATGTGCTGCTTTTCTGGGAGCCTGATGTCCTCTGCCAGTATTCAGAAGTTGTTTTGTGGACTTTACTCCGCGTTCAAATGTTCTTTTGATGAATTTGTGGGGGAGAGAGTGGTCTCGCCGTCTTATCCCTCCGCCATCTTGTTCCTTCCTCCCCAGAACACTGGATTCTTATATTCCACTTGGTCGTGGAGTATCTCTTCCCAGCTGCTCCAGCAAGGCGCAGCCACTGTACCTTACCTTGGACGAGGGGTAGCTCCTCAAGGCCACCCCTCCTGCTTTGAATGTGGATCAGCTCCTCTCGGCCCTCCAGTGCCCAGGCAGCCACCGCCTCCTGGACGTGGTACAGCTCCTCTCGGCCACCGCCCTAACCCTGGGCTTGGGGCAGCTCCTCTCAGCCACGATTCTGCATGTGGTCGGTTGCGCCGGAGCCGGGCGTCTCTCGCGCCTGCGCCGCCGGAGCCGGGCGTCTCTCGCGCCTGCGCTGCCGGAGCCGGGCGTCTCTCGAAATACTAATTTTAAAAGGCCTAGCAAGTAGTCAGAGGTAAATAAATGCTAGTTCTCTTTCGTGCCTACCACTAATCTATCAAGCCAACAAAAAAGTGCATTACAAACTGTACTAGATCATAGAAAAGTTCTAAGTTTCATCTTTTAATCTGTCCCAAGTGGAAAAATATGGTTTTGTCCTCTTTGCAGGAGTGGGAGTTAGCATCACCTGGGAGATATCTTTCACATAGAAATGAAAACATTGAAGAGTGAGAGATCACCAAGAGGGGGACATAGGCAGTTCTGTCACAAGAACAGCTAACATCTATTTAGGAACAAGACAGCAGTGAGAGAATCTTGAAAAACATGGACATGAGGCTGAAGCGCACCCCTACACTTCAGAGACTAAGACAAATCTAAACAGTGAATTCAATGAAGTTGATGGAGTCAAAATTAGCATACAAAAATCAGTAGCATCTCTATTCACTAACAACAAGATTTTTTAAAAAATAAATAAAGGATTCAATCCCATTTATAATAGTATAAAAAATTAAAATGCATAGATGTAAATTTAGCCCAGATTTCTACTCTGAAAATTGTAAGACACTGATGAACAAAATCAAAGAACAAATAAATAAATGGAGAGAGACCCTGAGTTCATGGAGTGGAAGAAATGATGCTGTCAAAATGTTGATACTTAAAAAAAAGCCACCTATAAATTCAACGCAAATCCTATCAAGATTCCAATGGTATGTCTTAACAGAAATAGGAAAAAACATTCCTAAAATTTGTATGGAACCATGAAAGGTGCAAAATAGCCAAAAAAGACTTGAGAAAGAGTAACAAAGTAGAAGGTATCACACTTCCTGATTTCAAGCTATACTATAAATCTATAATCATCAAAACTTTATGATACTGACATAAAAACAAAAAAATAGACCAGTGGAACAGAATAGGGAGTCCAGAAATAAGCCCAAGCATAATCTCTGGACTATGATCTGACAAGGGAGCCAAGAACACTCAATGCAGAAAGGCAAGGTCTTCATTCATTGCTTTTCTTTTTTATGTAAAGTCTACTACATTTAAGACCTCAGCGGATAATGTTTTCCATATCCCGTAGGTTTTAAGACTTTATATTTTTGTTATCTTTCTGTAATGATGTTGCTTTTAAATGCCATGTACTCAGTGAGTGATATAAACACGTTATTTATTTCAGTTTTCTAATAACATTAAAAAAATAATATCGAGTTAATTGAATAAATTTAAGCAAAAGGATGAAACTGGACCCATATTTTACACACTTATAAAAATTAACTCAAAATGAATCAAAGACTTAAATGTACTACTTGAAAACATCATGAAACTCCTTGAGGAAAATTCTAAAAAAATATAGGAACAAATTAAACTGATATGAGTTTTGTCAATACTATTTTGAAATGATACAAAATTCACAGGAACCAAATTCAAAAATAAACAAGCAACTCAGCATCAAACTAAAAACAGAAGCAATCAGCAAAGTGAAAAGACAGTGCACATAACGGGAAAAATATATTTGCAACCCATGTATATGATAAACGACTAATATCCAAAATATACAAACAACTCATATAATTCAGAATAAAAGATAGCCATTTCTCCAAAGAAGATGCACAAAAGATCAACAGGTACATAAATAGATGCTCATTATTGCAAGTTTTAGGAAAATGCAAATGAAAACCAAAATGAGATATCACCTCACACTATTAGAATATGAACTGTCAAAAAGACAAGAGAAACAAATGGTGGCTTGAATATGAAGAAAAGGACACTGTTTTGCATTGTGGGGAGCAGGGATTGTAAATCGGTCCAACCACTAGGGTACACATTATGGAACGGCCTCAAAAAATTAAAAATAGAGCTACCATATGATCCCACATTACTACTTCCAGAAGTATATCCAAAGGGAAACAAAAACACTAATGAAAATTTATCTACAACCCCATTTTCATAGCAGCATTGTTTACAATAGCCAAGACAGGGAAACCTAAATGTCCATGGATGGATAAAAGGATAACAAAGTTCTGGTAAATACATACAATGGAATATTATTTTTAACCTTAAAGAGCAAAGAAATGCCAACATTTGCCACCACATGGATACCAAACTAATCTCTATCAAGATTTCAATGGCATTTATACAGAAGTAGGAAAAAGCACTTCTGAAAATTATATGGAACAAAACACTAAGAATAGCAAAAAAAGAAAAAAGGTCCTGAGAAAAAATAACAAGGCACACATCCTGATTTCAAGCTATATTATAAAGTTCTAGGCATCAAAACACTAGGTTACCATCATAAAAACAGGAACATAAACCAATTAAACAGAATAGAGACCCCAGAAATAAATCCAAGCATAATCAATCAACTAATATCTAACAATCAGGCCAAGAATACTCAATGCAGAAAAGACAATCTTCAATAAATAGCACTGGGATAACTGAATAAAAACATGTGAAAGAATAAAATCAGACCCATATTTAACACAATTACAAAAATTAAATTTAAATGAATTGAACACTTAAATTTAAGACCTGAACATATGAAACTCCTAGTAGAAAACATAGGAACAAAGCTCATCAATAGTCTAACAAGTCTAACAAGTGTTTTATTGAAATAACTCAAAAAACCACAAGCAATAAATTTAAAAATAAATCAGCAAGACTACATCAAACTAAAAAGAGGGAGAAGTCATCAATAAAATGAAAAGACCACAAGGGCAATGGGAAAAAAATATTTGCAAAACTCTTATCTGATAAGGCTTTAGTATCCAAAACATACAAAAAGCTCAAACAACTAAGGCAAAATACAAAGATATTTTTCCAAAGAAGAAATACAAAAGATCCATAGGTATGTAAATAGATGCTCAACATCACAAGTTATTAGGAAAATGCAATTGAAAACCATTATGAGATACCACCTCACATAGTTATACCACCTCACAATGTCTATTATCAAAAAGACAACAGATAACAAATGCTAGCATGAATGTGCACTTTTGGTGGGATTGTGAACTGGTATAGTCATTATGGAAAACCATATGGAGCCTCAAAAAATAAAAAATAGAACTACCATATGACCCAGCAATTGTGCTTCTGGAATTATGGAAGTGTTAAAGTATGAAAGAGTCATGTCTAGCTCTTTTAGACCCCATGGACTATAGCCTGTCAGGTTGCTCTCTCCTTGGGATTCTCTAGGCAAGAATACTGGAGTGCGTAGCCTTTCCCTTCTTCAGGTGATCTTCCTGACCCAGGGATCAAACTGAGGTTGCCTGCTTTCAGGCAGGTTCTTTACTGTCTGAGCTACCAGGGAGACCCACTGGGAGAATATCCAAATGATAACAAAAACTCTAACAAAAAGATATCTGCCTCCCATATTCATAGCTGTTTTATTTACAAGAGCCAAGTCTTGAAAATCTAAGTGTCCACGGATGGATGAAAGGATAAAGTTGTGTAAACACATACAATGGAATATTATTCAACCATAAAGTGCAAGGAAATCCTGACATTTGCTGCAACAGGGATGGACATTTAAGGTATTATACTAAGTGAAGTAAGTCAGAGAAAGAATAAAAACTTATATGATCTTACTCATATGCAGAATCTGAAAGAAAAAAAAGAAAAAGCTTATAGAAAAAGAGATCACACTTGGGGTTACCAGAGGAGGTGGTCAGGAGGATAGGGAAATGAAGCTGGTCAGTAAGTACAGACTTCCGGTTATAAGATAAATACTAGGGATGTAATTTACAACACGATGACTATAGCTAACACTGCAGTACCTGTGCCTGCTCTGTCATGTATGACTTTTTGTGGACTATAGCCTGCCAGGCTCCTCTGTCCTTGGGATTTCTCAGGCAAGAATGCTGCAGGAGTTTGCCATTTCTTTCTCCAGGGGACCTTCGCAACTCATAGATCAAACCCAGGTCTCCTGCCTTGGGAGTCAGATTCTTTACCACTGAGCAACCAGGGAAACTTAACAGTGTTGTATTATATATTAAAAAGTTGTGAGGACAGTAAAACCTAAGAGTTCTCATCACAAGAAAGTGCTTTTCCTTATTTTTTCTTTCTTTTCATTGTATTTAGATGAAAGGATGGAGATTAGCTGAAACTTTTGTGGTAATCATTTTACAAAATATGCAAAGCAACCTTTCATGCTATATGCCTTAAACTTAGGCAATGACATATGTCAACTATTTCACAATAAAACAGGAAAACATGAAAATATTCCTTTGGGTTAAATTTAATACGTTGTTTTAGAAAAACTGACAATGATTACATAATTTAAACTATAGGAAATAATGCCTATTTCCCATATATTATCTGTGCAAATAATTTATTTGAAGCATTTGGCAATTTATTTGAAGCCTGTAACAATTTTAATTGCTAAATCTGTGTTGGCAGATGTTCATTGATTTGCTCATCGATTCAGATGCTTGTTGGGCAGTTTGTTCATCATTTTCTAATTGGCCAGAAGACTACCTCCCATCTGCTATATGACTTGTTTTTGTTTGAGACTAACAGTTAAGTACAACAGGCAATGAGAGGATGTGGTCTTCTTTGCTGAACCCTACTTTTCTCTTCCTGAGCTTCTTTTCTGTGGGATTGGCCCAAGATCCAGGGTCAACCATCAAGGCAAATGACAACTATCTCCCTTTTTGGAACCAGGTTAATGGAGACATAGCAGAATTTCCAGTGCAGAATAACAAGATAATCATGATCCTTGGAAATATATGGATCGACTGAGAATATATAAGATCCTTATAATAGAATCAGACAAATATTTTGCTTCATTTGGAAAAAACAATACAGGGAATGTACACTGGGCAGGAACTTTAATATATGGAGAGCTATTTAAAACAGGTATGTACATTTTAAATAATACCAAGGAAAGTTTATCGGGGACCAGCCTCGATATGGCCCAGGGTATCCTCGGGATGAATGGCGTTGGCGTCAGAGAGAGAGAGAGAGAAAGAGAGAGAGAGACAGGGGCTGATGATTCCTTGGTTTACGCAGGAAACCAATAAAACCCCAGCATGGGGTTTGCTCTGTTTACGTAGGCCGCAGGCGCCCTCTCGAATCACTGGAGGCACCCCACCAGGGCACCCCCTCGAGTGGGTCTTAGAAGCCCAGGCAAATAAGTAAACGCAGAGGGCCCAGCGCTCCAAGGATCTCAACCAGAAAAAGGAGACTAGAGAAAAGGACGGAAAAAGAGAAAGAACGACATGGGGAGACCAAGCTTCAGTGAGCAAGGCCCAAAACTTTATTTTCCAGTGCTGCTTTTATACCCTAAGTTGTGCACATAAAAAATAGAGAAAGAGAGGTATAGAGTCACGCCAAAATCACGCAGGGTCAGCAGTCTTGACCCTTATTAGGATCAGGGCTCATTTTTGTATGTCTCGTGATATACAAAAGTTTTGGGTGGTTTACAACATCTTCTGGCCAGGTGGCCTGCTAACAGTTTATGGCCCTCTCTCCTAACAAAGGTTAGTCAGCTAGAAAAAGTCTTATATTCTTTTAAGGTGATTTTCCTAAAGTCAGGTGCTAGACATATGACAAAGTTACATTCCTATAAGGCAAAGGTGTAGTGAGCCACAAGAAAGGAATTTATTAACTTAAGATCTGATGTGGTTAAATCAAAGGCTACTACTTATATTCTCTATATGTGATTAATATATTTTCCAAGGATACAATAGATAGAGGAAACTTTGCAGCAAGCATTGATTCAACAATGAAATCTTTTTTAGTACTATTCTAATGATTTTAACTTCTTCAACAAATTCCTGTATTTTAGAATATTAGGTTTTCTGTCCTTGCGCGGCTGGGAGGCTGTAAACAGTCACATTTGTAGTTGTAAGAGCCCGGACAAACTTGTCATGCAAGTTAGAAAGCTATCAGAGGGGCTTGGATTGGAACACTCTTATTAAGCCAAGGAGAACTTTTTAACTACAGCTCTGAATTAATGTTTTCAGAGAAAGGTGGTTGGGGGGAAGCCCCCATAAGTACTAGAGGACTTGATAAGAGGCGTAAGATAGTAAGGCAGTCAAACTCCGGTTTTCTTTGGGGTAGATGCTCAGGTAAGTCCAGGGGGTTCCTCGAGTCCTGATTAGCCTTTGCCCGTCAGGCCTCTTCCTCAATTGACCTTTGCCACGGGTAGGATTTCCCTCGCTGGCTCCCGGCAAAAGTTGCTTTTTTCTTTCTTTATTACTGAAAGTCATAATACCTAATCTGTTTTACTGTCTGAATGCTGATGGAGTATGCAGTCAACATAATCATTTATCATCCAGTATTCAGGCTCTCTTCAGTTCAGTTCAGTTCAGTTCAGTCACTCAGTCGTGTCCGACTCTTTGCGACCCCATGAATCACAGCACGCCAGGCCTCCCTCTCCATCACCAACTCCCGGAGTACACTCAAACTCATATCCTCAGAGTCGGTGATGCCATCCAGCCATCTCATTCTCTGTCGTCCCCTTCTCCTCCCATCCCCAATCCTTCCCAGCATCAGACTCTTTTCCAGTGAGTCAACTCATTGCATGAGGTGGCCAAAGTATTGGAGTTTCAGCTTTAGCATCAGTCCTTCCAATGAACACCCAGGATTGATCTCCTTTAGAATGGACTGGTTGGATCTCCTTGCAGTCCAACGGACTCTCAAGAGTCTTCTCCAACACCACAGTTCAAAACCATCAATTCTTTGGCGATCAGCTTTCTTCACAGTCCAACTCTCACATCCATACATGACCACGGGGAAAACCATAGCCTTGACTAGAAGGACCTTGTTTGGCAAAGTAATGTCTCTGCTTTTTAATATGCTATCTAGGTTGGTCATAACTTTCCTTCCAATGAGTAAGTGTCCTTTAATTTCATGGCAGCAATCAATATCTGCAGTGATTTTGGAGCCTAAAAAAAATAAATTCTGAAGCTGTTTCCACTCTTTCCCCATCTATTTCCCATGAAGTGATGGGACCAGACGCCATGATCTTAGTTTTCTGAATGTTGAGCTTCAAGCCAACCTTTTCACTCTCCTCTTTCACTTTCATCAAGAGGCCTTTAAGTTCCTCTTCACTTTCTGCCATAAGGGTGGTGTCATCTGCATATCTGAGGTTATTGATATTTCTCCCGGCAATGTTGACTCCAGCTTGTGCTTCTTCCAGCACAGCGTTCCTCATGATATACTCTGCATATAAATTAATAAGCAGGGTGACAATATACAACCTTGACGTACTCCTTTCCCAATTTGGAACCAGTCTGTGGCTCCATGTCCAGTTCTAACTGTTGCTTCCTGACCTGCATACAGCTCTCTTAGGACCTATTAAACACTTCTTTTGATTTTAAAAGTTTATGGTATACCTTTAATTTACATTTTATAGACTTTCTGGTTTAAAAATGAAGTTTTTAATAATATAAATTCCTGTAAACTGAAAAATCTTATCATTTGGAAAAACAGTATTTTTTGTTGTTGTTTTTGTCTGCTTAGTAGTCTCAGCAAATTCTTTACTGCTGAGACTACTGAGAGCCTGGGCTTATCATCTGGCTCAGTGGTAAAGAATCTGATTGCCATGGCATGAGACGCCAGAGACCCAGTTTCCATCCCTGGATCAATAAGATCCCCTGGGGAAGGAAATGGCAATGCTCTTCCCATGGTATATTCTTCCCTGGAATATACCATGGACAGGGAAGCTTGGGTGGCTAGAGGCATGGTTTCCCACACAGTTGGACAGGACTTAGCCACTGAGTAGACACAGCTTCTCAGGGCAAGGTGGTACCAAAATTTCTCTACTGCATGAGGTGACATTATTATAGAAACTATGATAAAGTTTCTTTCAGCTAAGAAACCCAGGGTGAGGTTTCACACAAACTAAGGTAAGGAACGTACTTTCCCTTGAAAGCATTAGTAGAAAGAGTAAATAAGAACTGGCCCACACTGCACAGTCTCTTTCCTGTAAGTTGTAAGGTTCAGGCAGGAAAAACGGCTTAAAACAGGGAAGGACTGGTCCAGAATGCAGCACTCTCTTCCTGCACTTAAACAAGTAGGATGGGGAAATGGAGTCAAGTGTGATGCTCAGAACTCCGTGCTTCTAGAAAGTTCCTCTCTTTTCTGCCTCAGTTGAGGTGAATTTCTCCATCTGTATTTTGCTCTCACTACTTCTTCAATGAGCTATCTTATTACTGAGATTCTGGAACAAAACCAGCTTCTCATTCTCATGAAATTCTTTTTTAAATTGGCTTCTTTGGATGTGACTAGACGGAATACAGAATGAAACAAGGACTAGAATGTGGTGCCTTCATAAAGAGGGGGGAAAACTGAACATTTGAATTATTCCAATGAAGTCTTGATTGATTTAGGAAGAAAAGAAGGACCCACAGAGACTGCCTTGTGAAACACTCTGCAGGTCCAGCTTAGTCAAGATGGAATTGGTAAAGTATAAAGAAAATAATAAAGAAAAATTAAAAAAAAAAAAAGAAAAAATGCAAGAAATAGTCTATACAGACTAGAGTTTCCGAGAAGCATGAGCTCTCAAAGTCAATGAAATGCTATTCATATGAATGGGCCATACCAGTAGCAGGCATAACCCTCTTTTTACTCTTTGGAGGGGAACATATGATTCTTTTCCTCTCTTATGACTTTCTATTCAAGGTCAACTCTTTTCACCTACTCTGTTTACTCTGTAGATAGATTTTCAGAGCCTCCCAATAGTTCACGGTGTGCTTATGAGTCTGGAGTCTCCAGATACATATCTATCAACAGTGGCTGGGGAGGTAAGTGTTATATTTTCACCATGTTTCTTTATTGATTTGTGGTTGTGGGGCTTGCTCACTCTGCTTTTCTATAGGGTAAGCTAAGTTGGGTTAAATCTTGATATTTACTCTGTAAATATATACAGTTTTTTGTGCACTTCCCTGGGGTGGGGCCTTGTCAATTAAAAAAATAAAATATGAATGGTAACTATTCCTATGTCTATGTCTATGTTAAGATCTATAGCACATCGTTCATTTTAGATAGATACTAAAGAAGAAAATGATCCTTATATGTACCTAGTTTTTCAAACTTTCTGTTGCTAATTTCACCTACTCCCAGTCCCTTTTCCAACGAGTTACTCTTTATTTCTCACTACATCCCAGCCTCACTCTAGCCTTTTAGAGAGATAGTTTAAGTCAACGCTTACCATGATCTTGAAATTAATATCCTCATAATACAGATGATCAAACAGAGTTTAGAGAATTTCCCTTTTATTACAAAACTCATAAAGTGTCAACGTTCATCTATCTCGAAAATTCATTTTCTTAATCACTGTTCTAGTTTGTCTCCCTAAACCACTAATATGCAAAAAACCCAAAAACTTGGTCATAATTTCTTATTTTCAATTGCAAGTCTTATTTTAGGCCCTAAAAGTGAATTTCACTCTAGGTAATATCAACATGTAGGCTTCTTCCTAATGTTTTATTGAAATATATAACTTCACTAGTTACAAAGTTTTGAAAAAGTGGATCTTGTAAACGTACATTTCAAAATAAAGATTTTACTGGGTAATTAACAAAATTCTTCTAGTCCTAGTTTTAGACAGTCCAAGGTAAAGTTTATATTGGTATCATAAACTCAAATTTAAAAATCAAGGTTAAGAGGAGAAATAAGTGGAATGAGTTCAAGTAGTGCACCAAGTTTCAAATAGGAAGAAAACGATTTGTCATTAAAAGGTTTAAAAATATTCCTTCAGATACCTGTCAATTGTGTCTTCTCCCTCATGTTTTGTATTACTAGTACCTTGGCTTCTTTTTGACAGCTAGATTAACTATCAGAATAGTCCTCTGAATGTCAAGCATGATTGTGGGGGGATGTGTTTCGTTACCAGAAGGTATAGATTAGTGCCTATGTTGGAAGCCAAGCTGAGGAGTACGCCTAGGAATGACCCTTTCCTGGAAGCTGTCAGAATCCTGGTGGACAAGATGAACCCAGGAATTGGAAGTAGATAAATAGTCCTAAGACAGAATATACTAGAGTGAGGACTTGGTTGAAATGAGTTAGCATCAAGAAACAGAAGAAAGATTGTTGTTGCTTAGTCCCTAAGTCATGCCCAACTCTTTTTGTGACCCCATGGGCTATTGTTTACCAGGGTCCTCTGTCCATGGGATTTCCTAGGCAAGAATACTGGAATGAGTTGCCAATTCCTTCTCTAGGGTCTCTTTGCAACAGAGGGATAGAACCTAAATCTCCTGCAATGGCAGGCAGATTCTTTACCACTGAGCCACCAGAAAAACCCAGAATAAAACTACCAAATTAAAACTGAGAAAATGTATTCAAGGTTGTGTGGAAAGAGAATTGGCTGGGCTTCAGAACCACCCCTAAGATAGCTGAGAGAATAGAACAAGACGTTTAAACCAAAATCTCTTCCACAATTTAGGCAAAGAATCTCCACATGACATGTACATGTATATTTAGCAGCATCTACATGTATACCTGGGCATCCCCAGTGGCTCAGATGGTAAAGAACCCGCCCACAATGTGGAAGACAAGAGTTCAATACCTGGGTCTGGAAGATCCTCTTGAGAAGGGAATGACAATTCACTTCAATATTCTTTCCTGGAGAGAATGGACAGAGGAGTCTCACGAGCTGCAGTGCATAGGGTTTCAAAGGGTTGAACATCACTGAGTCACACACACACACACACATACACACACACACACACACACACACATAGAAACCCAGGGCCTCCCCGGTGATAAAGAATCCACCTGCTAATCAGGAGACTTCAGTTCAATCCTTGTGTCTGGAAGATCCCCTGGAGAAGGAAATTGCAACCCACCACAGTATCCTTGCCTGGGAAATCCCCTGGACAGTGGAGTCTGGTAGGTTACAGTCTATGGTGTTGCAAACAGTTGGATAAGACTTAGGGACTAAACAGCTACAACATATATACCCAAACTGAAGGGAGTATTTTCCTGAGTCAAATCTTATTCTTTACTTCCTATGTGAGGTATAAATAAGTATAGGAAATAAATAATTTGTAACTGAATTGAATTAATTGTATGTGAATATAGACCCATATACAAATAACTGCACAAAGAGTGTACCCCCATTGGAAATATCCTAACTGTGATTAACCCTAAGTTTTCATAATCATATGCATTTCCTAGAGCCAACAAATTCAATATGGTTTGGAGAATAAAGAAGATAAATTATATAGATTAAGTGTAGTCATTTGGCTAACTCCTACTTTGTATAGACAGTTAATGGCTCCAGATACCGCCATCCTATTTTTTAACAGGCATTAACTACTATGTGGTTATTATGTATTTCTTTGCTGTAATTTAATCTGAGCTTTTGGGGAATTTGCCATATGAGGTAGAGTATCTCGAGAAGAGTACAGATCTAACTTCTGTTATTCAGTTGAATAATGTCGTACATCCTATCCACAAGTTATGGATGTAGCCAAAAGGTTCTATAAGGTAAAAGAATGCAATGAAATTTTTATGAATAGAATGAATGAGGACATTGAAGTTCTTATGCTGGGATTTATGATTTTATAAATAGACTAAACTTCACATTAATATGCATATGAAATTTTAACTTTAAAGTTTTGTCCCTACCTTCTTGTCCTGTTCATATTAGTAGCCTGAAATATTACTAAATAGTTAATATCAAATTGGTGTAATCATATTTATAAAAAGTTTTTTCAGGAAATTAATGTTATAATTACCAAATTACATCTGTCTCTGCAAATAAATTAGTATACATACATTTGTAAAGCAAATAGGCTAAGCTAAATAATATCTCTAAGTGTTAAATTTTATTTTGAAAATAAATTTCATTGCTAAACAGTCAGCTAGATGAGTATATTACAGTATGCTTTTTAAGGAATTCATCACACTGGTAATTAATTTTAAAATCTTTTATTGATGCAAATCATTTCTCATTCTACAGTATCTGCTGTCCAGAAAGATAGTTTCCACTATCAGAGGTATTCCTCAGTATGACACAGGTGAGGACACAGTGATCTTTAAGATGTGGGCGGCCCATCAAGCTGCCATTGATGTGGCAAAACCAAAGTTCAGTGATGTGTAAGAGAACTACTTTATGTGATGCAATTAAACTCTGGCTTTCTTTTTGGAACTGTAAAATGTAATGTGTAAGATTTGATGCTTTTGAACTGTGGTGCTGGAGAACAATCTTGAGAGCCCCTTGGACTGCAAGGAGATCCAAACAGTCCATTTTTAAAGAGATCAATCCTGGGTGTTCATTGGAACGACAGATGCTAAAGCTGAAACTCCAATACTTTGGCCACCTCATGCGATGAGTTGACTCACTGGAAAATACTCTGATGCTGGGAGTAATTAGGGGCAGGAGGAGACGGGGACGACCGAGAATGAGATGGCTGGATGGCATCACCGACTCTGTGGACATGAGTTTGAGTGAACTCCGGGAGTTTGTGATGGAGAGGGAGGCCTGGCCTGCTGTGATTCATGGGTTGCAAAGATTCGGACATGACTGAGTGACTGAACTGAAGTATAAACTAGCATAAAACTGGGGAGCCCCCAAAGTAAAATAACTGCCTTTGAGAGCAGTCTGTTTGTATAAATTTTTCAAATGACATCCGTTAATCTCAATTCAAATTGCATATTAGTGAAACAGAATAAGACAAGCAGGGTGCAGTGTCTGAAGATTTCTTGCCCTTCAAAAATAAAATCTGTCTCCATCGGCTTCTTACTTATATCCTTAAAATCATTAATTAAGTTTGGGATTGGGAAAGATTTACAGTTCATGTGAATATGCTTTGACAGCTATAATATTTGTCTTAACATATTCATAATAAGAGAAATGCAAATTAAGAACTGTCTTTATTTAACATCCATATCTTTTCTTACCTAAAATGGTCTTTTATGTCTTTTGTCCATTTTTAAAATTTAAAAACTTACTTAGGGTGGGGTTTTATTCTAAATGCAATTTCACCCCTCCTGCCATCTTGCTGGGACTTCTCCTTTCCCCTTGGATGTGGGCTCTCTTTTTTTGGTGGGATCCAACATTCTCCTGTCAACGGTTGTTCAGCAGTGAGTTGTAATTTTGGAATTCTCACAGGAGAAGATGAGTGCTAGTCCTTCTACTCTGCCATCTTTAAATACAGTCTAAAGTAAATCAGTCCAGAATATTCATTGGAAGGACTAATGCTGAAGCTGAAGCTCCAACACTTTCGCCACCTGATATGAAGAACTGACTCATTGGAGAAGACCCTGATGCTGGGAAAGATTGAAGGCAGGAGGAGAAGGGGGATGGATGAGGTGGTTGGATGGCATCATTGACTCGATGGACATGAGTTTGAGTAAACTCTGGGAGTTGGTGATGGACATGGAAGCCTGGAGTGCTACAGTTCAAAGGGTCACAAAGAGTCATACAACACTGAGCGACTGAACTGAACTAATTTTCAATGATGTGTTAATTACTGCTGTATAGCTGTTGGACTCTGCTTAGTCGCTCAGCCATGTCTGACTCTGCAACCCTTGAAATGTAGTCCGCCAGGCTCCTCTACCCATGGGGATTCTCAGAGAAGAATACTGGGGTGGGTTACAATGCCCTCTTCCAGATAATCTTCCCAGCCCAAGGATCAAACCCGGATCTCCTGCATTGCAGGAGGAATCTTTACCATCTGAGCCACCAGGGAAGATCCCACCAATAAGTCTCAAAGGTAAGATAAGGACTGTAAGTACAAGAGTAGCTCAGAGAAGAATGTCAACCATAAGCTGAGATTAACACATAATTGGCTGGAGATGTATCAATACTTGTTTAGAGAGTGATAGAATAAACATTACCATGTGAAGTTGTTACAGCTTAAAATTGATCAGAAGTTCATTATACAAGAGTACATAATACAATGTACAAGAATTCATTATACATTGTACAATATACATTATGATTGGTGTTAGCGTTCACATTTTGCTCCATTGGGATTTCTTTCCAATCTCATGTATGTTATACACTCCATGGAATTCTCCGGTCCAGAATACTGGACTGGGTTCAGTTAGGTTTGGTTCAGTTGCTCAGTCGTGTTCGACTCTTTGCGACATCACCAAATGCCAGAATCTACCCAAACCCACCTCATGCGACGAGTTGACTCACTGGAAAAGATTCTGATGCTGGGAAAGGTTGGGGGCGGGAGGAGAAGGGGACGACCGAGAATGAGATGGCTGGATGGCATCACCGACTCTGTGGTCATGAGTTTGAGTGAAGTCCGGGAGTTGATGATGGACAGGGAGGCCTGGCGTGCTGTGATTCATGGGGTCG
The DNA here is from genome assembly GCF_049115385.1 of Moschus berezovskii. Taxonomy (NCBI): domain Eukaryota; kingdom Metazoa; phylum Chordata; class Mammalia; order Artiodactyla; family Moschidae; genus Moschus; species Moschus berezovskii. Next base: position 72,494,976 of record NC_142469.1, on the reverse strand, counting down.
CAGAGAGTCGGACACGACTGAGCGACTGAACTGAACTGACCCAAACCCATGTTCATTGAGTCGGTGATGCCATCCAACCATCTCATCCTCTCCTTCCCCTCTCCGTCCCCTTCTCATCCTGCCCTCAACCTTTCCCAGCATCAGTCTTTTCCAGTGAGTCAACTCGTCGCATGAGGTGGCCAAAGTATTGAAGTTTCAGCTTCAGTCACCTTTAGGATGGATTGGTTGGAACACCTTATAGTGCAATGGACTCTTAAGAGTCTTCGCCAACACCACAGCTCAAAAGCATCAGTTCTTCAGTGCTCAGCTTTCTTTTATAATCCAAATCTGACATCCGTACATGACTATTGGAAAAACCATAGCCTTGACCTGACGGACCTTTGCTGGCAAAGTAAGATCTCTGCTGTTTAATATGCTGTCTAGGTTGGTCATAACTTTATTTTTTTTTAAAATTTATTTATTTTAATTGGAGGCTAATTACTTTACAATATGGTATAGGTTTTGCCATACATTGACGTGAATCCGCCCCTGGTGTACGTGTGTTCCCCATCTTGAATCCCCCCTCCCACCTCCCTCCCCATATCATCCTTCTGGGTCATCCCAGTGTACCAGACCCAAGCATCCTGTGTCTATCATGTATTGAACTTGAACTGGTGATTCATTTCACAAATGATAATATACATGTTTCAATGCCATTCTCTCAAATCATCCCACCATCGCCCTCTCCCACAGAGTCCAAAAGACTGTTCTATACATCTGTGTCTCTTTACCTGTCTCGTATACAGGGTTATCATTGCCATCTTTCCAAGGAGTAAGCAGCTTTTAATTTCATGGCTGAAGTCACCATCCGCAGTGATTCTCAAGCCCAAAAAAATAATGTCAGCCACAATTTCCACTGTTTCCCCAACTATTCGACATGAAGTGATGGGACCGGATACCATGAACTCAGTTTTCTGAATGTTGACCTTTAAGCTAAATTTTTAACTCTCCTCTTTTACATTCATCAAGAGTCTCTTTAGTTCTTATTCACTTTCTGCCATAAGTGTGGTGTCATCTGCATATCTGAGGTTATTGATATTTCTCCCGGCAATCTTGATTCCAGCCTGTGCTTCTTCAAGACCAGCGTTCCTCATGATGTACTCTGCATATGGGTTAAATTAGCAGGGTGACAATATACAGCTTTGACATACTCCTTTTCCTACTTGTAACCAGTCTGTGGCTCCAAGTCCAGTTCTAACTGTTGCTTCCTGACCTGCATACAGGTTTCTCAAGAGGCAAGTCAGGTGGTCTGGTATTTCCGCCTCTTTCAGAATTTTCCACAGTTTATTGTGATCCACACAGTCAAAGGCTTTGGCATAGTCAATAAAGCAGAAATGGATGTTTTTCTGAAATTCTCTTGCTTTTTCCATGAGCGATGTTGGCAATTTGATCTCTGGTTCCTCCGACTTTTCTAAAACAGCTTGAACATCTGGAAGTTCTCGGTTCACATATTGCTGAAGCCTGGCTGGAGAATTTTGAGCACTACTTTACTAGCGTGTGAGATGAGTGCAATTGTGAGATGAGTGCAATTGTGTGGTAGTTTGAGCATTCTTTGGCATTGCCTTCCTTTGGGTTTGGAATGAAAACTGACCTTTTCCAGTCCTGTGGCCACTGCTGAGTTTTCCAAATTTGTTGACATATTGAGTGCAGCACTTTCACAGCATCATCTTTTAGGATTTGAAATTGCTCAACTGGAATTCCATCACCTCCACTAGTTTTGTTCATAGTGATGCTTCCTAAGGGACACTTGTGAGGCCCCCAAGGCTTCACATTCCAGGATGTCTGGCTCTAGGTGAGTGATCACACAATCATGATTATCTGGGTTGTGAAGATCTTTTTTGTACAGTTCTTCTGTGTATTCTTGCCACCTCTTCTTAATATCTTCTGCTTCTGTTCAGTTCAGTTCAGTCACTCAGTCATGTCCAACTCTCTGTGACCCCATGAATCATAGCACGCCAGGCCTCCTTGTCCATCATCAACTCCCGGAGTTCACCCAAACTCATGTCTATCCAGTTGGTGATGCCATCCAACCATCTCATTCTCTGTCGTCCCCTTATTCTCCTACCCCCAATCCCTCCCAGCATCAGAGTTTTTCCCAGTGAGTCAACACTTCACATGAGGTGGCCAAAGTAGGTCCATACTACTTCTGTCCTTTATTGAGTCCATCTTTGCATGAAATATTTCCTTGGTATCTCTAATTTTCTTGAAGAGATCTCTAGTCTTTCCCATTCTATAGTTTTCCTCTATTTCTTTGCATGGATTGCTGAGGAAGGCTTTCTTATCTCTCCTTGCTATTCTTTGGAACTCTGCATTCAGATGCTTATATCTTCGCTTTTCTGCTTTGCTTTTTGCTTCTCTTCTTTTCACAGCTCTTTTTAGGCCTCCTCAGACACTCATTTTGCTTTTTTGCACTTCTTTTTCTTGGGGATGATCTTGGTTCCTGTCTCCTGTACAATGTCATGAACCTCCCTCCAAAGTTCATCAGACACTCTGTCTATCAGATCTAGTCCCTTAAATATATTTCTCACTTACACTGTATAGTCATAAGGGATTTGATTTAGTTCATACCTGAATGGTCTAGTGGTCTCCCCACTTTCTCCAATTGAAGTCTGAATTTGGCAATAAGGTGTTCATGCTCTGAGCCACAGTCAGCTCCTGGTCTTCCCTTCATTCTTTTATTAATTCCTTTCATTTCACTCCTTCTTTCTTTCATTCATTCCACAGTCCATCCCTTCATTTTTTCTGAAGTTATTTCTTCATTGATCTCCAGTAGCATATTGGGCACCTACCAACCTGGGGAGTTCATATTACAGTGTCCTATCTTTTTGTCTTTTCATACTGTTCATGGGGTGTTCAAGGTCTACTGAAGTGGGTAACCTTTCCCTTCTCTAGGGGACCTTCCCTACCCAGGGATCAAACCCAGGTCTCCTGCACTGCAGGTAGATTCTTTACCAGCTGAAAGGGAAGCCCAAGAATACTAGAGTGTTTAGCCTATCCCTTGTCCAGCAGATCTTCCTGACCCAGGACTCAAACCGGGCTCTCCTGCATTGCAGGTGGATTCTTTACCAACTGAGCTATCAAGGAAGTCCTTCAGTTCAGTTCAGTCCCTCAGTCATATCCGACTCTCTGTGACCTATGGACTGCAGCACAACAGGCTTCTTCATCCACCACCAACTCAAAGAGCTTGCTCAAACTCATGTCCATTAAGTGAGTGATGCCATCTAACCATCTCATCCTCTGGCATCCCCTTCTCCTCCTGCCTTCAGTCTTTCCAAGCATCAGGGTCTTTTCCAATAAGTCTGTTCTTCATATTAGGTGGCCAAAGTATTGGAGTTTCAACTTTAGCATCAGTCCTTCCAATGAATATTCAGGACTGATTTCATTTAGGAATGACTGGTTTGATCTCCTTGCAGTCCAAGGGACTCTAAAGAGTCTTCTCCAACACCACAGAGGCTTCTCCAACACCACAGAGAATCCCTTATATAAGAAGAAATTTGGGCCAAAGAACCTGGTAAAGGCATTGCCAGAATATTACAGAAATGGCAATGACAGAAGGTTGTATCAGAAATAAGACTACCACATTGGTGGGAGAATTGGATTGTAAAAAAGCAATGGATAGCAAATTTGGGAAGATCAGTTAGGGCCTGTTTAAGAAATATTTTAAAATTCAGACTAAGGCATTTTATTTGGGCTCTTAAGGTTTAGTTTAACAACAAGGATATTCAGTTCAGTTCAGTTCAGTCGCTCAGTCATGTGCGACTCTTTGCGACCCCATGAATCACAGCACGCCAGGCCTCCCTGTCTATCACCAACTCCCGGAGTTCACTCAAACTCATGTCCATCGAGTCGGTGAGGCCATCCAGCCATCTCATTCTTGTGCAAAAGGACTTCTGAATGTTTGCTTCTTGCTGTTTAGTAGAGTTTTTAATAGCTTTATTAATAATAATAAGCATACAAAAATTTACACATTTAAAAGTTTATTTACTAATAAACATGTTTTATGGCTTTAGACCAGTCATCATAGATAATGACCGCATGCATTACTGCGAAAAATTTCTATTCCCCTTTGTATTCTTACCTTCAAGAACTTCCCTACTCTGATGTCCACTCTCTCCCTGACCCCCACATGCCACTAACTCCTCACCCCACCCCACTCCCCAACTTCACGGGCACAACTGATCTACTTTCTATCACTGCAGACTAGACATTACCTAGAGATTTCAAACATTTGTATCCTCTTTTTTGTCTGGTTTAGTTCAGTTATAATTATTTTGAGATTCAGCAGTTTACTTGCACATGTCAGTATTCATTCATTCTTATTGCTTAGCAGGATTTTAATTGAAAAACATGCTGGAATTGGAAAGAGATTATTGAAAGTCTGAGTCAGGATAATGCCTTCCCTTGAAGATCTTCCAATGTGGTTAAGAAGAAAAGTTAGAACTGATACAATCAGAGGACAATAATAGTCTAAGACATAAAAAAAAAAAAAAAATTGGATAAAAGTGAGAGTGTTGTGAGCTGGAATAACCTGGGAATAGAATCAGATTGGAAATCAATCTTGAATAAAGTAAATGTTGATGGACTGAAAAGAAAAATAATCCATGAATAAAGAAATAGAATGAGGTAAAGGATAGAGTCTGAAATTAGTATGTACGTGCTAAGTTACTTCAGTCACGTCCAACTCTTTGCAACCCCGTGGACTGTAGCCTGCCAGGATCCTCTTTTCATGGGTTTTCTCCAGGTAAGAATACTGGAGTGAGTTGTCATGCTCTCCTCCAGGGGATCTTCCTGACCCAGGGATTGAACCCACATCACTTTGTCTCCTGAATAAGTTAGTTTGAATATTAAAACATACAACATTAATTTTACTCTAGAAAAAATGGGTACCAAAGAAAAGGAAAAAACAGGTTTTGGTCAATGTTATTGAGAATGATGTATTTCCTGCCATTGAAGCCAAGAAAAATATTCTTCAGAGGAAAGATCAACAGGTAGTTGTTTGGTCAAACCAGAGCTTTCTCTTTTCAACAAATGAACGATTGTGAAATTTACAACCTTATATTTCTTTTCCTGAGGCCAACTGTTGGGCTTCAGTTTTTTTATGCTATCATTTGGGAAAATATCCCTTTGGACCATGACAAAGATTTGGCTGCTAATGGTACCTTTAAAGGCAGCATTCTTTGTGGAATTATTGACAGGGTGATTTTCTTTAACAGAATTTTGTGTGCAAGCCTGAATTTGTTCCAATCAGTGTTTTGGAAAACCCTAGAAATTGCTTGGTGAAGTCACTTAGAGATTGCTCGAGTTTGAGCATGTAGTAAGTTAGTGAGCTGGTCTCCTAGAGATCTTTCAGGATTTCCCTATTAGCAGGTTTTATGCAATTATGGGCTTCCCAGGTGGCACTAGTGGTAAAGAATGGGCCTGCCAATTCAGGAGACTCAGGTTCAGTCCCTAGGTTGGGATGATCCTCTGTTGGAAGACATGGCAGCCCACACCAGTATTCATGCCTGAAGAGTCCCATGGGCAGATGAGGCTGGGGGAGGCTACAGCCCATGGGGTCACATAAAGTCAGACACCACAGAAGCAACTTAGCACACATTCATAAGAAATGCTGAGCCCAGTGTTCACCAACCACCTATGAACTAGCTAACATAAGTCAGAGAAACTAGTTTGGTAAGTTTGAAACCCAATATTCAATTGCTTAGCAAACCTGTGAGGACTTTGGGGAAATCTTTGAAAAAGATGTGCACTTCAAACTTAGTCCAGGGAAGGTAAGAAATTAAGGATTTGTTCTCTGGATCATCAGAAGGCTTAATTTTAAAGGAACAGACCCTGACAAATTCAAAGGAAAAGAGAATGGAGAGAGTTTCAGAGAAAGGGGGCAGTTGAGTGAGAGAGTTAGCATGGGTGAATTGAGGGTATACAGGGGGTGAGGCTGCTGTAGAAGGGAGAGGATCATGGCATCAGAAGTGAAGTCTGGCCAGGAAAGAGACAAGGTGGTGCTGAAGGAGGAACCAAGGGAGAAGAACTTGAGGCTTTGGGGGACATTTTATCTTTTTGAAGTTGTTTATCTCAGTTCAGTTCAGTCGCTCAGTCGTCTCCGACTCTTTGTAACACCATAGACCACAGCACGCCAGGCCTCCTTGTCTATTACCAACTGCTGGAGTCTCCCCAAACCTATGTTCATTGAGTCGGTGATGCCATCCAACCATCTCATCCTCTGTCGTCCCCTTCTCCTCCTGCCTTCAATCTTTCCCAGCATCTGGGTCTTTTCAAATGAGTCAGTTTTCACATCAGGTGGACAAAGTATTGAAGTTTCAGCTTTAGCATCAGTCCTTCCAATGAACACTCAGGACTGATCTCCTTTAGGATGGACTGGTTGGATCTCCTTGCAGTCCATGGGACTCTCGAGTCTTCTCCAACACCACAGTTCAAAAGCATCAATTCTTCAGTGCTCAGCTTTCTTTATAGTCCAACTCTGACATCCAAACATGACGACTGGAATAACCATAGCCTTGACTAGACAGAGCTTTGTTGCCAAAGTATATGTCTCTTCTTTTTAATATGCTATCTAGTTTGCTCATAACTTTTCTTCCAAGGAGTAAGAGCTTTTTAATTTCATGGCTGCAATCACCATCTGCAGTGATTTTGGAGGCCAGAAAAATAAAGTCAGTCACTGTTTCCACTGTTTCCTCATCTATTTGCATTGAAATGGTGGGACTGGATTCCATGATCTTAGTTTTCTGAATGGTGAGATTTAGGCCAACTTTTTCACTCTCCTCTTTCACTTTCATCAAGAAGTTCTTTAGTTCCTCTTCACTTTCTGCCGTAAGGGTGGTGTTATCTGCATATCAAGTTACTGATATTTCTCCTGGCAACCTTGATTCCGGCTTGTGCTTCATCCAGCCCAGCATTTCTCATGATGTACTCTGTATATAAGTTAAATAAACAGGGTGACAATATACAACCTTTTGTACTCCTTTTCCTACTTGTAACCAGTCTGTGGTTCCACGTCCAGTTCTAACTGTTGCTTCCTGACCTGCATACAGGTTTCTCAAGAGGCAGGTCAGGTCTTCTGGTAATCCCATCTCTTTCAGAATTCCCCACGGTTTATTGTGACCCACATGGTCAAAGTCTTTGGCATAGTCAATAAAGCAGAAATAGATGTTTTTCTGGAACTCTCTTGCTTTTTCCATGATCCAGCATATGTTGGCAATTTTGGATCTCTGGTTCCTCTGCCTTTTCTGAAACCAGCTGTTTGGAGATTTCAAATCTTCCCCATAATGGCCACTAGTATGTTTAATTGTTGTTGGTCAAGTTGATCTATTTGGTTATAAATGTCCAAGAGGAAGGACCACTGGTTTTAAATAAAAAATTCGCTGGAGTCCTAGGGTGGTGGCTGGGTGGGACACTCCCAAAACACTTAGGTAACTGTGATCCTATTTCTTTAAATTTTTTTCTTCAGAGTGAAAGTGAGGTAGGAGTTAGTTGGGTCCCAGCACTGAGCAGCTGGACCTTGTCAAGTGGAGTAAGTTGGAGCTTTGTTTTACGCCAAGAACAAAGTAAAAGGCAGAAGGTGAGCTCTGCTGGAGTAAAGAGGTAAGATGAGTACAGCTTTCACTCCCGAGATCAAGAAAACCTCCCTGACTGCACATGCGCAGGAAGGCTCCTCAGGGGTCAAAAAGGGAAGGGATGCCATCCCATAGTAGGTGTTGTTGAACCTCCTACAGCCTCTGCGCTGGAATCCATGTTGACAAAAACATGCACACATGTATCAGGTAGGGCCCTAAGATCAGATGTGGGAAAGAAGCAATGTAATCATCAAGAGGAGAACAACGACAAAGAAAAACTGCCCTTATGTAGATGATTTACCTTCCACTTTACTGAGCTCTTCATTAGGGAAAACACTCACACCCTCTCTCTCTCCAGGTGTGTATTTCAATTTTCAGTTCAGTTCAGTTCAGTCACTCAATCGTATCCGACTCTTTGCGACCCCATGAATCGCAGCACGCCAGGCCTCCCTGTCCATCACCAACTCCCGGAGTTTACCCAAACTCAAGTCCATCGAGTCGGTGATGCCATTCATCCATCTCATCCTCTGTTGTCCCCTTCTCCTCCTAACCCAATCCCTCCCAGCATCAGACTCTTTTCCAGTGAGTCAACTCTTTGCATGAGGTGGCCAAAGCATTGGAGTTTCAGCTTCAGCATCAGTCCTTCCAATGAACACCCAGGACTGATCTCCTTTATAATGGACTGGTTGGATCTCCTTGCAGTCCAAGTGACTTTCAAGAGTCTTCTCCAACACCACAGTTCAAAAGCAACAATTCTTCAGTGCTCAGCTTAATTCACAGTCCAATTCTCACATGCATACATGACCACTGGAAAAACCATAGCCTTGATTAGATGGACATTGGTTGGCAAAGTAATGTCTCTGCTTTTTAATATACTATCTAGGTTGGTCATAACTTTCCTTCCATGGAGTAAGCGTCTTTTAATTTCATGGATGCAATCACTATCCGCAGTGATTCTGAAGCCCAAAAAAGTAAAGTCAGCCACTGTTTCCACTGTTTCCCCATCTATTTGCCATGAAGTGATGGGACCAGAAGCCATGATCTTAGTTTTCTGAATGTTGAGCTTTAAGCCAACTTTTTCACTCTCCTCTTTCACTTTCATCAAGAGGCTTTTGAGTTCCTCTTCACTTTCTTCCATAAGGGTGGTGTCATCTGCATATCTGAGGTTACTGATATTTCTCCCAGCAATCTTGATTCCAGCTTGTGCTTCTTCCACTTTCAGTTCAGTTCAGTTCAGTTCAGTTCAGTCGCTCAGTCGTGTCCGACTCTTTGCGACCCCATGAATCACAAATAAGCTGTTTCTCTGTTTGCTATCCTATGTGTTGTGCTCTTCATCTAATAATAAAGTTTATACCTGTTTTTGCCTCCTTGAAACATTCTGACTTTCAAATGAGGACAAGAGCCAGGGTAACTTTGCTCGTAATCTCTAGTTCCTGGTGGTTTGACAGCTACAATTCCTGGTTTTCCTCTAGGCTACTCAGGTTCAATTCCTGGGCAGGGAAGTAAGATCTGGCTTCAAGACCACTTACTACTGTCTCTAGGATCAAGAGAACAATTTTCAAACAACTTCAACAGCGTATATCTCAATTCAAGCAGTTTGCAAGCCTAATACCAGCCAATGCTAAAAAAAAAAAAAAAAAAAAATCCAAAAAACAAAATAGTTTGATTGCAGAGAAACCAGGCCAAAAGCCTTTTCAGACAGTTTCTAGAAAACAGTGACTTCCAAAGGAATAAGTCAAAGGCTTAAAAAAACCAATACACTTTCAGCCTCTGTCCCCTTTAGTCAGCTGCATTTGGAACGGTCTAATCTGAAAATCAGGCTGAAGTGCCAAACAAGTTCTTGCACATAGAAAAAGGATTTAACCAGAAAGTCCACTTAAAATAGATCCCAGATAAAGTCTGGAGAGCATTAGACACAAAGAGGACATCAGCTCAGATCCCAGGAGAAAGATGTACCTTTAAATGCTAGGGTCAGTGAGAAAGCAGTGATAATGGGGTCCATTGTGGGTACCCCATCTGTTTGCTCACAATCTCAGGGGCCTTTGAGAATCTTCTCTGGCCCCTGCATAGACCACCAAAATGTTGATCAAATAAACAAGTAAATAGACGGATTTCTCTAGGAAATACGGGTTTATTCAGGATCAGCAACCATAATGACCAAACCAAGGAGATCAAACCAGTCAATCCTAAAGTAAATCAACCCTGAATACTCTTTGGAAGGACTGAGGCTGAAGAGGAAGCTTCAATATTTTGGCCACTTGATGCAAACCGCTGACTCATTGGAAAAGATCCTGATGCTGAGAAAGAATGAAGGTAAAAGAAGAAGAGGGCAACAGAGGATGAGGTGGTTGCATGGCATCACTGATTCAATGGACATGAACTTGGGCACACTCCAAGAGATGGTAAGCAACAGGGAGGCTTGGCATGCTACACTCCACGGGGTCTCAAAGAGTCAGATACGACTTAGTGACTGAACAGCAACAGCAACAACCATGATGAACCACATGCAAGTGCCCACATGGCAAGGGAAGGAACACACTTTAGTAGAAGAAGAAGGAAGTTGTGAGGGCTACAGTAAACAGAGTACATGGCTTTTCATTGGCTGAAGTGCTTGTGCAGATAAAAACCTTTTTCATCTTTTTGTTGGGCTCTGCTATCGTTGTAAGGTGAGAACTCCTCCTTCTGGTCTCCCAACTTTCAACTTAATACGTGTCTGTTTATTAACATTTTTGCAACAGTGATGGGAAGGCCGACCCAATTCTCTAAAAGAATATTTTGTTCATTTCTGTTAACCTGATGCATTGAGTATGGGTTTCTCTGGTGGCTCAGTCGTAAAGAATCCACCTGGCAATGCAGGGGACACAGGTTTGATCCTTGGGTTGGGAAGATCCCCTGGAGAAGAAAATGGCAACCCATTCCAGTATTCTTGACTGGAAAGCCCATGGACAGAGGAGCCCAAGGCCTACAGTCCATGGGGTTGTAGTCAGACACAACTTAGCGACCGAACATCAACAACAACATGTGTCTAGTATAGCTATAGGTTAAAATGAGCCAAGTAAAACCAACACTTGATTCTTTCTCTTTTAGGAAAATTAGCTGATCCCACCCAAAGGATAAACTTTTGCCATGAATCTGGGGATCATCTATGCATTTCTGTGTACAGTTTGTGGGCTGGTGAGTTTCATGTAACAATCAAGCCTCAAATTGATGACCTTTCCTCAAAGAATCAGTTCAGGGTAGAATGTGAATTATAGAAACAAATAAAGAAATGAGAAATACTGCTTTTACCAAAAAAAAAAAAAAAAAAAAAAACCTCTTTGACCCAAATAATGTGAATGTTTTGACATGATTTTTCAGAAAGGTATTTTTAAAATCAGTAGTTAATTTATCTAATTATGAAAATTTTAGTCAGAGAAAACCAATAACTCCAAAACTAGCTTTAAATATATAGGACAGAACTAAGAGTTTGTAATACAATATCAAATAAAACTTTGCTAACATGAAAACACTCTAGATATATATTAAAATATTTTCAAGGTATATCAGGTCTTCAAATTTAGAATACAAACTCATAAAAGTATAGCGTTCTACAAGTGTTACCAGTTTTTACACTTATTGTGCTTTAGAATTTAATTAGTATTTAAAAATTCTGCCATCTATGACTTGAAATAGTTAATCTAAAAAATAAATACCTTTTGTTTTATGAGAGGTTTTTAAGAGAAGCATATTCTACTTGCACACAAAGCCAAGGGGAAGTGTCTGATAAATGTTTTACCGTGTTTCGATACCTGTGGGTTTGCTTATATGTTGACAATAGTAATAATAGCTTTTTGTTTATACAGATCTTAATTATTATCTCTCTGAAATACTGATCCTTGTTACAGTTGATTCCTGCATTATGGGAATATCATCAGACAATGTCAACTCTCTGCCAAAATCCAAGGATCAGATCAATTTTTGTTATAATGCTTCTAGCTGTTATTCATCCTTTCCAGAAACAATGAAGTAATGGGATAAATTTTACCAAGTTTGGAATTTAGTTTTCCAGTGTTTTAATCAATACTCTGAGAATAGTTCGGTAAATTTTGAATAGTATTTAATGTAGTATTTTTTATGCATTGAACATTATGTTCCAAGGAATAAAGTTCTAGTATAAAAGTTATATTATGATGACAATAATATTAATATGAGTAGACTATTCTATGATATCATATCTCATTAGCCCTCACATAAGCAATCTAATATTAAGACTACCCTATCCATTCTTTTCATACCAAATAAATTATATCAAAGCCTGTAGAAATTATGTCTTCATAGTGCATGTTCATCATATTTTCAGATCAACTGAGCAATAACAATCTAGCACCAGGCTTCCTGTTTTGGAAGTGCAGTGAACATGGGGTTGCATATCTACCATGGAGTCACAAAGAGCCGGACAGGACTGGAGCAACATATCATGCATGCACACACAAAGGAACAAAGTAAATAATTAAATACTTAATCATACTAGGGAATACAGCAAAAAAAAAAAAAAAAATGTATGGGAGACTCCTGTAAATTAATGATCACTCAAGATAGTAGATTTGCTTAGCCAAAGCCAAGCAGGCTTGCTTAGCAACAAAACCATGCAACAGCTGCATGAATCATGCCCCAAAACAAGAAAACCATGGTGGCATGAGACCCATCTCCTGCCCAGTGAGCTCTGGAAGTTAATGATTTCTAGGACATGCCCCTTTATGTGCACTAAAAACAAAAATATAAGAAAAAGGTGACATTATATTAAAACCTGAGATGATTTACAATTTTTAGCGTATGTTACTGATCTTGGTGGCCTCGGCCTGCAGTATCTTGAAGTGGGGCTTCAGTTTCCAGACAGAGATTGAGGTCGGATCATGACAGGGAAAGGGCTGAATCCTAGCCACTAGACCAGTGGTCAGTGATGAAGCCCTGGCTCTTCAGCTTTGCAGAAAAAGAATTCCCACAATGACAGAAAGTAGTGAAACAAGTCAAGTATTTATTAGGAGGAAGGAAAGAGTATGCTGCTGCTGCTGCTAAGTCACTTCAGTCGTGTCCGACTCTGTGTGACCCCATAGATGGAAGCCCACCAGGCTCCCCCGTCCCTGGGATTCTCCAGTCAAGAACACTGGAGTGGGTTGCCATTTCCTTCTCCAATGTGTGAAAGTGAAAGTGAAGTCGCTCAGTCGTGTCCGACCCTTAGTGACCCCATAGACTGCAGCCTACCAGGCTTCTCCATCCATGGGATTTTCCAGGCAAGAGTACTGGAGTGTCTTGACATTGTCTTCTCCGAGAAAAGAGTATAGTACATGTGAAAAGACACATAGGCAGATTCAGAGAGAGAGTCGTGCCCTTGTGGTAGTTTGAATCACTTTGAGGGGCATTTCTTCCAGGTTTCCTTTGATCAATGACCTTTCTGGTTTGATTCTAAGTCCAAATCTGGTTTATCTCAGGATCCTCTCATAAATGCATGCTCATCTCTTGGCCAAAATAGATTCTAGTGAAGAAACCTGTTGACATCACTCACTGTGCGATAACACCCCTTTCCTTTTGGATCTCCACGGTGCCTTTCAGCACATGTGTAGTTGGGAAGGTCTCCTTGACTTTGAGAATGAGGAATATGTGGCCTTCTATCTCTTCTCTGGCAGGGGTCCAGCCTCCTCCATCATCATGCTTTTATGGAGTTTCTCCTCTTAAGGAATGTCTGTCCACATGGGGAAAAACTCTTCAGCCTGGGACTCATCTTGCCTCATAACCACATTTTTGCTCATTTCCACTGCACCATGACAGTCCTGACCTGATCACCTAGGGACAAGAAAACTCCCCCACCAGATGTGGAGGAGAAACTGCTGATGTTTACTCAAGAAAGAGGAAGATGGTGGTCTCCTCCTCCTCCCCACTTTTGCTTTGATTATAAAGCTGTAGCCCACAAAGTTCTTGGAGAACAGCACCCTCTGGCCCACATGCTCACAGGCTTCATAAGTGTCCTCTTCTAATAAATATCTCCTTATCTATCACTTTGTCTCTTGCCAAATTCTGCACTGAAACATAAAGAACCTGAGCTCCTTAGAGCACCCCCAAAACTGAACTACTTTGTTTCTTTACTCTGTCTCTCTAACTGGAAAACATTTTTTTAAGGGACATGTTCTTGACTTTTTTAGATGTACTTTTATAAGATTTTTTTTGACAGGTATACACTGCTTCATTTATATATTTTTGGCTGCACTGGGTCTTCGTTGCTTTAATTGGGTTTTCTCTAGTTGTGATGCATGGACCTCTCAATGCTGTGGCTTCTCTTATTGCAGAGCATAGGCTCTAGGTGCCTGGGCTTCAGTACTTGCAGCTTGAGGGCTCAGTAGTTTCAACTTGCTGGCTCTGGGACATGCGGGCTTCAGTTGCACAGCACAGGGACTCTTTAGTTGTGGCTCACAGGCCCTAGAGCATGCAGGTTTCAGTAGTTATGACTTGAGGCCTCTAGAGCACAGGCTCCGTAGTTGTACCACATGGACTCAGTAGCTCCAGAGCATGTGAAATCTTCCCAGACCAGGAATGAAATCTGTGTCCCGTGCATTGGCAGGCAGAATCCATTCTACTGAGCCACCAGGGAAGTCTTGGAAAACTTTTATATGAAAGCTTCATGCTCTAAATGTCACCACATGCTAACAAGTGTATTCTCTCTCCTAAGAAAACAAACTTGAAAAGTTTGAATCTTAAGCCTTTATTATCAAGTGTGGACCAAAGGAAGGGAAAATTCCCTAATTGCTATAAATTGTCATTAGTGAAAACACACACACACAAAACCCTAACAAACTAATGATATGTTTTATTTGTCAGTTCAGTTTTATGAGGTTTGAAAGTCTGTCAGGATTTCAGTTTAAAATGTTCTGGACTTTGGGTATAAATCCACAAGACATATTGCTTCAAATTTCATGAAATCGGATATGTATTTCATGAAATAGGACAAAAGAAGAGCCATACAAGTTTATTGTCTTTATATTCATTTTCCATGATTTATGATAGCTTAATAAAATCTTCTTTAGATTCTAAACATTAAAGTGCTAATGAATTCAAAAGTCAAGATTTATTAATTGAGCAAAATAATCATAGCAGTGATTTGAATTTCAGGATAGGAATGCATGGACAAAGTCATAACAAATGAGCATAAGTCAAAAACACCAGAAACGAGAAAACTATATGATTGTAATAGTGTTAAATTTTGAAATTACTGTTGCTCAACCAGTTAGAATTGTTCACTTTGGTTCATTAATTATCTTCAGAAATGCTGAATTAAAGATTGCAAGAAGTGTTTCAGGAAGCTGTGAAGCTACGTTCGTTGCAACCTGTGTCTTCATTAAAATTTTCCACATACTCAAAGATAGTGAACCTGGAAAACATATAAAATAATTACATGTAAATTTAAGTGTATGCTCATTTACTAAAATGCTTCCCTGGTGGCTCAGATGGTAAAGTGTCTGTCTGCAGTGCAGGATACCCGGGTTCGATCCCTGGGTTGGGAAGCTGGGTCGCAAAGAGTCAGACATGAATGAGTGACTTCACTTCACTCATATGTATTTTGGATACAAATATATATGTTCATTACATGATAATTACACATTTAAAGTTTTTAAATTTAAAATTAATTGACCAAATCTTCACACAAAAGCCAATAAGAAATATAAGCAACTAACCAGAAGACTAGGGAAAGCACATAGACACATTTAAAGAATTGTAAATTCATATAAGAGTGAAGCAATACTGTCAACATTTCACACAAATTTTAGAAATTGCTGTATGAGAATAAGTTGAAGAAAACAGGAACCTCAATTCATTTATAACAAAAATGTAAACTCTAGAAAAACAATTTAATACCATTTAGCAATATATGACCCATCAATTTGAATATGTTTCCTTTCTACATATATATTGTTATTAAAATAACAAATTATGGCAAGAAATATATACATAGAATGCTGTTGTTATATTATTTTTACTAGTTTATAACCTAAAATAATGCCTACAGTTTATAGTGTACTCATTAACACTACATATAATTTTAAAAGAATCGTTTGGATCAATACGTCCTGATACAGAAAAAGCTCCATGAAGATTTTCTAGTAAAAAGTATATAGAGTATAGTATAAAGTATACTCTTTCTAGTATAGAGTATAATATACTCATTGCAGAGCTGTGAGTATGATTTCATTCATACAAACAACATGGGTTTTATTTATTCATTTATTTGAACTGTTTTAAGTGCTTTTTAAATTCCATAAATATGTGCCAGTGACCAATTTTTTTGAATTGGGTAAAAGACCAAAAGACATAAGTGAAGAAAGATAATGAAGAGGACTTTTATTTTCATTTAATGTGTAACTTAGACTTATAAAGTTTTAATATATTAAATATCAGTAAAATGTACAGCAGGTAAGGTGCAATATAAGTAGAGAGAAAATAATTAGAGTTTTAAAAACAGTTTTTGACAAGAAGAAATATTTTATGTTCAATTCAGTTCAGTTCAGTTCAGTCGCTCAGTTGTGTCCGACTCTCCGCGACCCCATGAATCACAGCACGCCAGGCCTCCCTGTCCATCACCAACTCCTGGAGTACACTCAAACTCATGTCCACAGAGTAAGTGATGCCATCCAGCCATTTCATTCTCTGTTAGATCAGTTAATATACAAGAGGTAACAGTTTGGAAGTATCCAGAATACTTGACCCTTCTCTTTCTTCCTAGCCTCCTTGGGGATGAAAGGATAACCTTTAATTTCCATGAAGGGCTATTTTCATGAATGCCCTTTACTCTCTTCCACAGAGATATAACATATTACATGATTGATGGGTGACAGCATTCCTTTCATGCTTTTCAGTTCATTGGAATTAATCTATGAAAGACCTAAGACCCAAGAATAGCTCTTTTTCTCTTTTTTTCTATCTAGACTAGATAAGAATTGATATTAGGATACTGACATATTCTGAAAACTTTCCCTTGGGTGCCCTTTCCCAGATATAAAATGGTGGTATGCTATGACAAACCTAGACAGCATATTACAAAGCAGAGACATCATTTTGTCAACAAAGATCTGTATAGTCGAAGCTATGGTTTTTCCAGTAGTCATGTACAGTGTGAGAGTTGGACCATAAAGAAGACTAAGCACCAAAGAATTGATGCTTTCAAATAGTGATGCTGGAAAAAACCTTTTGAGAGTCCCTTAGACTGAAGGAATTCAAACCAGTCAATCCTAAAGGAAATCAAACTAGAATAGACATTGGAAGGACTGATGTTGAGGCTGAAGCTCCAATACTTTGACCATTTAATGCAAAGAGCTGACTCACTGGAAAAGACCCAGGTGCTGGAAAAGATTAGAGGCAAAAGGAGAAGGGGATAGCAGAGGATGAGAGGGCTAATAGCACACCGACACAATGGACATGAATTTGCGCAAACTCTGGGAGGTAGTGTTTGAGGACAGGGGAGCCCGGTGTCCTGTAGTCCATGGGGCCACAAAGAGTTGGATGAGACTTAGGGACTGAACAACATCAACAAAGTGGGGAGAACATAGTTGCTGCATGTCTAAATTATATTCTTCAATTGTCTTTCAACATTGAAGCTGAGCTTCTGGGGTAGGGGATGGGAGGGAGCCTCAAGAGGGAGGGGATATAGGTATACTTAGAGCTGATTCTTGTTGTACAGCAGAAACCAACACAATACTGTAAAGCAATTATCCTCCAATTTGAAAAAAAAAGCTGAGGTTCCACCTCCATTCACCCATCCCTTTGCTTCTCTCAACTGGTTTAGATTTTAGGCAGGGATTAAAAAAAAAATAAAGTGATCTATTGATTCTGCACCATTACCAGTACTCATTCTTTGAGGGATTTAATTCATATACATATATATAACACTAGTCATTACTTATACCAGAGGCTGCAAAATCTAATGTCTATAGAGGCCAAGAAGGTAACATAAATGTTTGAGATCAGATAAATATATCAAATTAGTAGTGGGAGAGGCGAAGTTGCACGTGGGAGTTGGGGGATGGGGGAGAAGATACAGCTGTGCACTCAAGGATTGCTGCTTCAGTCCTCAGGATGCTGTTCACTGGGAACAGGTGTTTGCAGACCCAGCCATGTGAAAACCAATGGAGGGAAATTGGAGCCCCCCATATTTCCCCTTAAGATAAATCTAGGGTGGAGACAGAATAATAAAGAGAAAAGAAAAAGAAAATTAGTAGTGATGGTAGCTATAAAAACTATTTCAAGAAGAGAAGGTTGCTACTCAACTTCAGGAGTGTGCTGACATGTAGAAATGTGGTCCCACAATATCCTACATTATATTTTTTAGGAGATTCTCAGATTTTTACATTTAAATCATAAATACTCTCATGAAATTTATCATTATTATATTTTCACAAATAATTTAATATTTTAAATATTTTTATTTGTAAACCAAACAAAAAAGCCTTGATCCATTATTGGATCAGTGGTTTGCAAACTATAATAGTCTCCAAAATACTCTTCAATCCTAGATGAAGGGAAACATCTGCCAAGATGATCTATCCATTAATAAAAGTTGTGTATTGAAGTTTTCTATTATTACTTTTTGCAATTTATTTCTCCCGTAAAGATTGTTGTTGTTTTTTATATATTCAGGTACTATGATGTAGGGTAATCAATTATTTACCAGTGTTGCATCTTCCTATGAGAATCACCATTTATTCTTATAATGCAATCAACTTTTTTTTTTTCTTATTATTACCACGTTTGTCTTAAAGTCTATTTTTTCTGGTATAAGTATAGCTACCTGAGCCTTCTTTTGGTTTCCATTTGCATTGGATATCATTTTACAACTCTTCACTTTCTGTCTGAGTACGCTTAAATCTGAAATGAGTCTCCTGTAGGTAGCATACAGCCGGATCTTATTTTTTATATATTCAGACATTCTATGTCTTTTGATTGGAGAATTTAGTCTGTTGGCAGTTAAAGTAATTATTGATAGATATGGACTTAGTGCCATTTTCTTAATTGTCTTCTGGCTGCTTTATAATTCCTTTGTGCCTTTCTTCTCTTGCTCTCCTCCTCTGTGATTTGATGATTTTCTGTAATGGTATGCTTAGATGAGTTTCTCTTTACCTTTTTTGTGTCTACTATAAACTTTTGCTTTGACGTTACCATGAGACTTATATAAAATATGTTATATTTATAACAGTCTACCTTAAGTCTTCAACTTAAGTTTGAAGATATTCTTAAGTTCTACATTTTATGATCACGCTCCACCCCCCAGGTTTTAGGTTTTCAGTGTCATAATTGACATCTCTTGTCTTGTGTGCATGCATGCATGCTAAGTCACTTCAGTCACGTCCGACTTTTTGCAACCCTAGGTGTTCAATGGAAGGATTGATGCTAAAGCTGAAACTCCAATACTTTGGCCACCTCATGCGATGAGTTGACTCACTGGAAAAGACTCTGATGATGGGAGGGATTAGGGGTATGAAGAGAAGGGGACGATAGAGAATGAGATGGCTGGATGGCATCACCGACTCGATGGATATAGGTTTGGGTGGACTCCGGGAGTTGGTGATGGACAGGGAGGCCTGGCGTGCTGTGATTCATGAGGTCGCAAAGAGTTGGGCAAGACTGAGTGACTGAACTGAACTGAATGATCGCCTGTAGACTTCCAGGCTCCTCTGTCCATGGGGATTCTCAGGCAAGAATAAACTGGAGTGGGTGGCCATGTCCTACTCCAGGGGAATATTTCCTACCCGGGGATTAAATCTATGTCTCTTATGTCTCCTGCATTAACAGGTGGGTCTTTCCCACTAGTGCCAACTGGGAAGCCCCTTGTCTTGTGTACCCATAAACAAATAATTATATTTATAGTTATTTTGACTACTTAGTCTTTTAGCTTTCATACTAGATTTATAATTAACGACTATAACATTCGATTATTGTGAATTTAACTGCATTTTACCTTTATCTGTGGGACATGTTTTAATATTTTTTCCTGTTATTAACTTGCATCTTTTTTTCAGCTTTAAAACGTCCCTTTAACACTTCTTGTAAGGCTGCTTTCTGGTGTTGGACTTCAGCTTTTGCTTTTCTACTCCCTTCAGTTTTGACCAACAGCTTTGCCAGGTATAGTATTCTTGCTTGGCACATTTTTTCTTTCAGCTCTTTGAATACATTGTGCCACTCCCTCTGGCCAACAAGCTCATGATGAAAAATCTTCTGACAATCCTTTGGGGATTCCCTAGTACATAGCAAGCTGTTTTTCTCTGTTGCCTTGAAGAGTCTCTTGTTTAAACTTTTGACCATTTAATTAAAATGGGACTTGGCGTGGGTCTTAAGTTCATTTTATTTGGAAATATTAGGCTTGGTAAATCTGGAGTTCTGTTTTCTTCCCCAGGTTAAAAAAGTTTTCAGTCATTATTTCTTCAAATAAATTTTCTGCCCCTTTCCATCTCTCTTCCCTTTCTGGGACCCTTATAATGCAAATATGGGACCACTTGATTTTGTCCAAAAAGACCTTAAGCTATCTTTAAACATTTTTGTTTTTCTTTTTTTGGACCATTTCACAAACCTTGCAGGATCTTACTCCCCCAAAGAGTAGCTGAACACGTGCCCCCAGCAATGGAATTGCAAAGTCCTAACCACTGGACCACCAGGGAATTCCATTGCTTCTTTCAATTGATGAGTTTCATTGGCCTCTCTTTGATCCATTCTTTCACTTCAACATTCTGTCATTGAACTCCTCTACTGAACTTTTCAGTTCAGATATTATATTCTACAGCTCTGTGATTTCTGGTATTCTCTCTATGCTAAAGTTTTTACTTTGTGTATGCATTGTTTTCCTGACCTCAGTGAGCATGTTCATGACCATTACTTTGAACTCTTTATTAGGTAACACCTTATCTCTGTTTCATTAGTGTTTTTTTCCTAAGGTGTTGTCTTCTTCTTTCATTAGGAATATATTTCTTTTTTTCTTCACTTTTCTAGATTTTCTATGCTGATTGAATATTCTATTCATTGTATAAAACAGCCTCCCCTGCATTTGGAGTGGTGTGGATGAAACTACACTTTGTCATACAGAGTGAATAAGTCAGAAAGAGAAAATCAAATATTGTATGCTAATGCATATGTATGAAATCTGGCAATTGGTACTGATGAGCCTATTTGTGAGGCATGAATAGAGACACAGATATAGAAAATGGACATGTGGATGGGGTGGGGAAAGGAGGGAAAGAGTGGGTTGAATTGGGAGAGTGGCATTGACACATACACTCTCAGTTCAGTTCAGTTCAGCTCAGTCACTCAGTCGTGTCTGACTCTTCGACCCCATGGACTGAAGCACACGAGACTTCCCTCTTTGTATAAACTGCAGAGCATGTAAAATAAATAGCTAAAGGGAAGCTGCTGTATAGAGCAGGGAGCTCAGCTCGGTGCTCTGTGATGACCTAGAGAGGTGGGAAGGGCAGGTGGGAGGGATGCTCAAGAGGGAAGAGATATATGTATATATACGTATTGCCGATTCAGTTTGTTTTGCAGCAGAAACTAACACAACATTGCAAAGCAATTATATTCCAAAAAAAAAAAAAGCAAAAAACAGCTTCCACTTTCCATCTTGAAGGAGCAGCCTTGTACAGAAGATGAAATTTATCATTTAACCCTGACCCAGCTTTTGGTTGTTTCTCAATCCTTCATGATTTTTCAAGCAACGTTTTTCTGTTCTTAGTGGCTCAAAGAAGTTGAGAGTATGCCGAGACCAGTCATTGTCCCAAAGGAGGGGATCACAGAAACCACCTAGATGTAGGTTGATGGTAAGCTGGATCCTCAGGCGATAGTTTTGGTTCATTACAGTCCTGTGGAACCTATGAACTTAAAGTTTGCTGAAGACCACAGCCAGGGACTCAAAGGATATCCCCTACACAGCAGCTGTAAAAACAAGTGGGGCACCAAATGTGTGCACAAGATCCTTTCCAGGAGATATCAGCAATCTGGAGTGAGATGGAGGAAGAGTGTGAAGATGGAACCCACTGGGACTCCAGTCTCTGGAGTGTGATGTAGCCAGCATCTTGATGGGTGTTAAATTAGAAGACTGCCCCTAATCTACAGGTACTAAGATAAAAAAATAGGCTTCTTTCAAGGAAAGACGACATGTTTCAGTCTGCTGCCTCTGCTGTGGACTCTGGGGACTTGGCCACAGTGAGTTTACATAAGCCCTTTGAAAAGTACTTCTTGGTTCACTTTAGCCTTGTGGGTTCCATCGATGGACTCCTTGTTGCCTTTTCAAAGCTACATGTTTTGGGGTTCATGTCTCAGGTGGAAGTCCCAAAAGTTGGGAAACCAAATGTAGGTCCAAACCCTTCAATACTTAGGGAGAAGCTGGGAGTTGTAAGATCCATCCCAGATGTGTGTCACTGTGACAGGGATGGACTTTATGGCACAGCTTCTCCTTCCTGTCTCAACGTGGGTTGCCTATTTATCCCCCTTTCCCCCTGATATGTAGGAGTCACTCAGCTAGTTCCTGGATTTCTAGGAATCCATACTGGTATTATACAGGTATTTAATGGCCAACTTTGCACTTGGTTCATAGGTTGTGTGTGTTGTATACAAAAATATAGGTAATCTCATATCTCGTAATTATTTTCTATTATGTATAGAAATTATCCACTCTTTTAGTATTCGTTTCTGAAGACAAATCATGAAACAACTCTTCAACAGAAGAAAATTACAATGAGAAATCTTTCATAAATGCTTCTATGCTGACTTAGCTTGCTTCTCTGTACCATTTTTCTTCTTTTATAAGTGGAAATGGACGCTGATTTCCAGTACCCTAAGGATTATTTAGTGATTTGATATGGTCATATATCGTTATTTATGATTTCTGATATTTTCTGATGTTTCATTTTTATCTATTTCGATTGTGTCACTAAAAACAAGAATATGTCCCCATGTTTGATTACTGAAGTCCACTGAGAATCCTTTCGCAACAACTTTGGCAAACTCATAAAACTCATAGTCCAGTTTGTTAATTTTCAAATAATAATGAATAGTTAGTATTTTTATTTGTTACATGAGAACAATTAAGTCTGTACTTTTAGTAAGTACAATTCTTTGATTAGAAAATTAAGAGAATGCATGTCTTATTTCAGTTGTAAATCATCAAGAGCCTTCTAGTGTAAATCTTGTATGCTGCTGCTGCTGTTCCTGCTGCTAAGTCGGGTCAGTCGTGTCCGACTCTGTAGATGGCATCTCATCAGGCTCTCCTGTCCCTGGAATTCACCAGGCAAGAACACTAGAGTGGGTTTCCATTTCCTTCTCCAATGCATGAAAGTGAAAAGTGAAAGTGAAGTCACTCAGTCATGTCCTACTCTTAGCGACCCCATGGACTGCAGCCTACCAGGCTCCTCTGTCCTTGGGATTTTCCTGGCAAGAGCACTGGAGTTGCAATTGCCTTCTTGAAATCATATATAACATTTCTAATAATGCAAGTCCTTTTATGTACTGCATTTCTGGCTTTCTTGAATTCCAAAGACGTAATAAACTTCATGCTCATGTACGGAAGATTTTGGGAGATTAAAAATAAAGTTTGCTTTCTGTATGTGTATGTTCTCTGTCATCTTTAATAAGTATCATCTTGTAACAAATAAAATATTCTTTAGCTAGGATTGAAATCAGTTCTTCAAGGAAAAGTTTACCTGTGTTGACTTCCCAGGTGGCACTGCAGTAAAGACCACCTGCCAATACAGGAGATGCAAGAGATACAGCTTCCTTCCTTGTGTCAGGTAGATCCCCACGAGTAGGAAACAGCAACCCACATCAGTATTCTTACCAGGAAAATTCCGTGGAGAAAGGAGCCTGGCAGGCTACAGTCCATGGGGTCACAAAGAGTCAGACACAAGTACACATGCATGCTTGAAACATGTTTACCAGTGTTAAAGAAGCCAGGAGAAGTGAGGTACTTACTCCTCACTCTGACGCCCACAGCCAAGGACTTATAGGGTTGAGCTCAGATGTGTCTACTCCTTGAGACCCCATAGGCTGTTGCCCAACAGGTTTCTGTGTCCATAGGATTATCCAGGCAAGAATACTGGACTGGGTTGCCATTTCCTCATCCAAGGGATCTCCACCCAGAGATCGAACCCACATCTCCTGCATCTCTTGCATTGCAGGCCAATTCTTTATCACTGAGCCATCTGGGAAGCCCATACTCCTGAGCACAATGATCAAATTTCATGGTATGATGGGGCTGCATAGATAGATGCCAAGACCTCCAACAATCAATGCTGCCTTCTTGCTAACTGGATTAAACAGTTTGGGGAAGGGGATGGAAAGGGAGTGAGAAATGAAGAAAGGAAAAATGTGTTCTTTGAGGCATGTTTGCTTTTTTTATAACCAAGACTTTAGTATAAAAAGTATGTTTTAAGATCAAAGTCAATATTAATGAGACTTTTGAATGTATATCCAAAGGCTTAAGTTACAACCTGCTTCAAAAAGGAAAAGGGTATGTAAAACCCCTGGGAGGGAAGAGTCAGAATCCGAATATATCCCAATAGGCTGGAATACTAGAAACTCAAGCCCAAGAAAGTGAAAACTGTTTTGGTTTTACGATAAAAAATTTGCAGTTTGACTCTTTACTGCTTCTATTGCTATCAATGAGGCCCACGTTCAATCATCTCTTCTTGGGTTTCTGCAGGAACCTGGTAACCATTCTCGCCTTTCCTGCTTAACACAGCACTAAGAATGATCTTATTAGACCATATTATTTCACACCACAGTCGCTTCCCACCTCACTCAGAGTTAACAGCTAACATTCCTGAAATGATCTGCAAAGCCCTACACCATCTGTTCCTGTTACTTCTCTGACCTCTTGTCCTCTCACTCACTGTGCTCAAGTCATGCTGGCCACCTCACTGTTCGTCCAACAGGACTGGGCAGTCTTACCTCCAGGCCTTTTCCTTTGCTGTCTTTCCACCTGGAAGAGCTCTTTGTTCAGATAGCCATACAGGTCAGTCCCTCGCTTCCCTCAGCTTTCATCATACAAATGCCTGCCCTGACCACACTGCCTCAAAGTGGAACCCAGAACACAACCCCACCTGATTCTTCCTGTCTCCTTCTCATTTTCTTTTTCTCCCTAATGATGTTTTTCTATCTAACATGCTATGTATCATCCTGAAATCTTTGAGAGTGGCATTGATTTCTGCCAGTACGCTGAAATACAATATTGTTTTCTGATCACTATATTGGCCAGAAGTAAGTTAAGATAGTTTTAAGGGATTCGGTTCAGCTTCTTCTACTCCATGAGCTCTTTCTCTACAGTCCAAAGGACCATTGCTGTGGTTTTAAGAGTCACTATGTATATGTGTTTTGATTATAAATTGAGAGATGAAGAAACGACTGCTAGTAGGGTTTGTGGAATCAGTGTACCCAGTGAGAGACAGAATGGACCTAAAGCACTTTATTTATTACTTGACCTACCCAGAGAGGAGTTGTCTGGTGGCTCCGATGGTAAGGAGTCTGCCTGCAATGCAGGAGACCTGGGTTCAATCCCTGGGTTGGGAAGATCCCCTGGAGAAAGAAATGGCAACTTCTTGCCTGGGAAATCCCATGGATGGAGGAGCCTGGCAGACTACAGCCCACGGGGTAACAAAGAATCCGACTAACTGAGTGACTTCACTTTCACTTTTTCACTTTAAGAGGATTTGTACTATTTTTAAATCTAAGCACAATATCCGTGACTGCCACAATTCTTTATTATGTATGTGTGCATGCGTGCAGTCACTCAGTCATGTCAGAATCTTCTGCGACCCCATTTACCCCACCGGGCTTCTCTGTCCATGGGACTTTTCTGGCAAGAATACTGGAGTGGGTTGCCATTTTCTCCTCCAGGGGATCTTCCTGACCCAGGGATCGAATCTGCATCTCCTGTGGTTTCTGCATTGATAGGTGAAATTGGGAGACTGGTGCAAGGCTAAGGTATGGCAATATTCAAAGAGATGATACCTGAGAACTTTCTTGAGTTAGTAGATAATACCAGTTCTCATTAAAATACAGACTATCTCAAGAAGGACAAAAAACCAATTTCCCAACACATGATGTAATAGTGAAATTTGAGAAGATGGCTAACGAGTTAAGGCCAGGTAAACAATAAACTTTTCCCAAGACCAAAAGAGAAGCTGGAAGCAAGCGTTCTGGGGAGACACTCTTAAGTTCCGTGAACCAAAATAATTTTTAAAAGTAGAAATAAAGAAACTTTTACAAGTAAACAAAAGCAGGGATGACTTACAATCAGTTTACTTCTCAGCACAAAATGACATAAAGGATGTACTTCAAGAAAGAAAATAAATCCAGAACTGAAGACCTGAAAATCAAGAACGAATGATACATTAAAAGAGAACTTATTGAATGGGAGACAATATTTGCCATATACACATCTGACAAAAGAATTGTATCCAGAAAATATAAAAATAACTCCAACTTCCCCGGTGCTCAAGCAGTAAAGAATCTGCTGGCATTGCAGGAGACCTGGGCTCGATCCCTGGGTTGGAAAGATCCCCTGGAGAAGGGAATGTCTATCCACTCCAATATTCTTGCCTGGAGAATTCCATGGACACAACTGAGTGATTAACACTTTCACAAATTGTTAGGTAAAATGCTGATAGCTTAATTTTAAGAGAGGATAGATGACTTAAGTGAGCATTTCATAAACAAGTATATCCAAATTTATAATTGGCATATGTAAATGTGCTCAGAAACGGCAATCTTTAGGAAAATGCAAATTAGAGCCATGATGACATATATCATTACAAACTCAGCAGATGTCTAAGATTTTTTTTTAATGATGAAAACAAGTTTGAAGAACATGTAGAACATCAGAACTTGCCCATATTGCTGGTAGGAGGTTTTTCTTTTTTAATATTTATTTATTTATTTGGCAGTGTCAGGTCTTATTTGTAGCATACCAGATCTTTGCTGTGTCATATGAGGCATGCAGGCTCTCTAGTTGTGCAATGCAGACTTAGTTGCTGTGAGGTATGTGGGAGTCTTGTTCCCCAACCAAGGATTAAACCCATGCATTGCAAGGTGGAATTTTAACCACTGGACCACCAGGGAAGTCCCACGGGTGAGAGTTTAAACTTATACATCTACTTCGGAAAACTACAGTATCTACCAAAGATAAACAAATATCTACTCGATGACTCAGAATAAATCAAACTCCAATTAAATCAATTAAAGAGAAACTGAGTACATTAACCTACCAATAGGACATGTAAAAAAAGATGTTTGTAGCAGCCATATTCACAATAGCTTCAAGCTGAGCATGGTCTATAGCGATGAGTCATAGAACAGACAGCTAAACTGTGATGCAGCAGCATGAGGGGGATGATACATGCAGCAATGAATATATTTAAAAACCATGATGTTGAATGATAGAATTCAGACACAAAAATAGTATATGCTGCATGATTCGTTTTATATTACGTTTACAAGATGTCAACCCTGTTTTACGCTATGGAAGGAAGTCTGTGGTTTGCATTTGGGTTGATAATGGCCAAGAAGAAGTCATGGCACCTGTGGGTATGTCATTTAGAATATGCAAATATGTTACAATGAGTGTATAATAAGGTTCAAGGTCTACCGAAGTCAAATCCTGAATTTGGAATTGAACCCATGTCCCCTGCTTTGGCAGGCAGTATCTTAACCACTGGACCACCAAGGAAGTCCCCTGACATTTTACACGATTGGATAATCCAAAGAGGGTATCAAAAAGGCCAACCAAAATGAAAGTGTAGTAAATCAATAATCTGTGATAACACAGACAGTGAAAGGGGAATCAAAACAAGAATGGAGTTATGGAACAGCTGACTGGGAGAATGTTGACACTGCTGCCGTTGGAAAGACTTTAAATATACAGTCAGAGGAATCTAATGAAAGCATAAATGAAAAAAGTGGGTGTGAGGATGAAGAAGCCTCTAAAAAGGTGGGGACAACAGAAATGTTCATATTACAGGAACCCTCAGATATTTCACAACATTAAAAGGGAAAAATGCAGGATGCTGATCCAAACTTAGAAAAAAAAGTATGACAATGCTCCAAGGTATACTTGCTCTTTATTGTAAGATATATGATGAGAAGAAGAAGGCAGGGACTGTTTGTACTATCTCAGATGTGTTTTATTAAGAGACATGACACTCAGTTCTCAATGGTTTTCAGTTTTAAATTATAGTGTACTAGATAAATATTAGTTTTCCTGTTTTTTGCTTGATTGTACATTTATGAATGATAGTTTTGAGGCTTCCCAGATGGCCATAGTGGTAAAGAACCCCCTGCCAAATGCAGGAGATGGAAGAGATGTCGGTTTGATCTCTGGAACAGAAAGATGCACTGGAGAGGGGGATGGCAGCTGACAACAGTATTCTTGCCTGGAGAATCACATGGAAAGAGGAGCCTGATGGGCTACAGTCCATGGGGTCGATTGTTGGGCACAACTGAAGAAACTTAACACACGTACATAGCAGACATGATTCTTTAATGTTTAGACAGAATTTTTAGTTTATTAGTTTTTTTTTAATTTTTTAAAATTTATTTAGTTTAATTGGAGGTTAATTACATTATCGTATTCATTTTGCCATACATTGATATGAATCTACCCAGGTGTACATCTGTTCCCCATCTTGAACCCGCCTCCCACCTCCCTCCTGATTCCATCCATCTGGTTCATCCCAGTACACCAGCCTCAAGCATCCTGTATCATGCATCAAACCTGGACTGGCGATTCATTTCACATATGATAATAAACAAGTTTCAAAGCCGTTCTACCACATCATCCAACCCTCGCCCTCTCCCACAGAGTCCGAAAGACTGTTCTATATATCTGTGTCTCTTTTGCTGTCTCGCATCCAGGGTTATCATTATCATCTTTATAAATTCCATATATATGTGTTAACGTACTGTATTGGTGTTTTACTTTCTGGCTTACTTCACTCTATAATAGGCTCCAGTTTCATCCTCTTCATTAGAACTGATTCAAATGTATTCTTTTTAATGACTGAGTAATACTCTATTATGTGTATGTACCAAAGCTTTCTTATCCATTCATCTGCAGATGGACATCTATGTTGCTTCCATGTCCTGGCTATTATACACAGTGCTGCGATGAACATTGGAGTACACGTGTCTCTTTCAATTCTGGTTTCCTCGGTGTGTATGTCCAGCAGTGGCATTGCTGGGTCATATGGCAGTTCTATCTCCAGGTTTTTAAGGAATCTCCACACTGTTCTCCATAGTGGTTATACTAGTTTGCATTATTTTTGCTTTTATTTCCAATATTCTGGGAGGTGGGTCATAGAGGATCCTGCTTTGATTTATGTCGGAGAGTGTTTTACCTATGTTTTCCTCTAGGAGTTTTATAGTTTCTGGACTTACATTTAGATCTTTAATCCATTTTGAGTTTATTTTTGTGTATGGTGTTAGGGAGTGTTCTAGTTTAATTCTTTTACAACTGGTTGACCAGTTTTTCCAGCACCACTTGTTAAAGAGATTTTCGTTTTTCATTGAATATCCTTGCTTCCTTTGTAAAAGATAAGATGTCCATAGGTGCATGGAATTATCTCTGGGCTTTCTATTTTGTTCCATTGCTAGATATTTCTGTCTTTATGCCAGTACAATACTTCTTTATGACTGTGGCTTTGTAGTAGAGCCTGAAGTCCGGCAGGTTGATTCCACCAGTCCCATTCTTCTTTCTCAAGATTGCTTTGGCTATTCGAGGGTTTTTGTATTTCCATACAAATTGTGAAATTATTTGTTCTAGCTCTGTGAAAAATACCATTGGTAGCTTGATAGGGATTGCATTGAACCTATAAATTACTTTGGGTAATATATTCATTTTCACAATATTTTTTCTTCCAATCCATGAACACGGTATATTTCTCCATCTATTAGTGTCCTCTCTGATTTCTTTCACCAGTGTTTCATAGTTTTCTATATATAGGTCTTTTGTTTCTTTAGGTAGATATATTCCTAAGTATTTTATTCTTTTCATTGCAACGGTGAATGGAATTGCTTCCTTAATTTGTCTTTCCATTTTCTGATTATTAGTGTATGGGAATACAGGGAATTTATGTCTGTTGATTTTATATCCTGAAACTTTACTATATTCTTTGATTAGGTCTAGTAATTTTCTGTTAGAGTCTTTAGGGTTTTCTGTATAGAGGATCATGTCATCTGCAAACAGTGAGAGTTTTACTTCTTCTTTTCCAATTTGGATTACTTTATTTCTTTTTCTGCTCTGATTGCTGTGGCCAAAACTTCCAAAACTGTGTTGAATAGTAGTGGGGAGAGTGGGAACCCTTGTCCTTTCCCTGACTTTAGGGGAAATGCTTTCAATTTTTCACCATTGAGTATAATCTTTGCTGTGCGTCTGTCATGCATAGCTTTTATTATGGTGAAGAATGTTCCTTCTATTCCTGCTTTCTGAAGGGTTTCTTTTTTATCATAAATGGATGTTGAATTTTGTCAAAGGCATTCTCTGCATCTATTGAGATAATCATATGGCTTTTATTTTTCAATTTGTTAATGTGGTGTATTACATTGATTGATTTGCAGATATTGAAGAATCCTTGCATCCCGGGGATAAAGCCCTCTTGGTCATGATGTATGATCTTTTTAATGTGTTGTTGAATTCTGATTGCTAGAATTTTGATAAGGATCTTTGCATCTATGTTCATCAGTGATATTGGCCTGTAGTTCTCTTTCTATGTGGCATCTTTGTCAGGTTTTGGTATTAGGGTGATTGTGGCCTCATAGAATGAGTTTGGAAGTTGACCTTCCTCTGCAATTTTCTGGAAGAGTTTGAGTAGGATAGGCGTTAGCTCTTCTCTAAATTTTTGGTAGAATTCAGCTGTGAAGCTGTCTGGACCTGGGCTTTTGTTTGCTGGAAGATTTCTGATTACAGTTTCAATTTCTGTGCTTGTGATAGGTCTATTAAGATTTTCTATTTCTTCCTGGTTCAGTTTTGGAAAGTTATACTTTTCTAAGAATTTGTCCATTTCTTCCAGGTTGTCCATTTTACTGTCATATAGTTGATGATAGTCGTCTCTTACGATCCTTTGTGTTTCTGTGTTGTCTGTTGTGATCTCTCAATTTCCATTTCTAACTTTGTTGATTTAGTTGTGTTCCCTTTGTTTCTTGATGAGTCTGGCTAATGGTTTGTCAATTTTATTTACCCTCTCAGAGAACCAGCTTTTGACTTTATTGATTTTTGCTATGGTCTCTTGTTTCTTTTGCATTTCTTGCTGCCCTAATTTTTAAGATTTCTTTCCTTCTACTAAACGTAGAGTGCTTCATTTCTTCCTTTTCTAGTTGCTTTAGGTGTAGTGTTAGGTTATTTATTGGACTTTTTTCTTGTTTCTTGGAGTAAGCCTGTATTGCTATGAACCTTCCCCTTAGCACTGCTTTTACAGTTTCCCATAGGTTTTGGGCTGATGTGTTTTCATTTTCATTCATTTCTATGCATATTTTGATTTCTTCTGTAATTTGTTGGTTATTCAGCAGCGTGTTTTTCAGCTACCGAATGTTGAAATTTTTGATAGTTTTTCTCCTGTAATTGAGATCTAGTCTTACTACATTGTGGTCAGAAAGGATGCTTGGAATGATTTCTTTTTTTTTTTTTTAATTTACCAAGGATAGATTTATGGCCAAGGATGTGATCTATCCTGGAGAGGGATCCGTGTGCACTTGAGAAGAAAGTGAAATTCATTGTTTTGGAGTGAAATGTCCTATAGATATCTATTAGATGTAACTGGCTTATTGTATCATTTAAAATTTGTGTTTCCTTGTTAATTTTCTGTTTAGTTGATCTATCCATAGGTGTGAGTGGGGTATTAAAGTCTCCCACTATTATTGTGTTATTGTTAATCTCCCCTTTCATACTTTTCAGAATTTTCTTACATATTGTGGTGCTCCTATGTTGGGTGCATATATATTTATGATTGTTATATCTTCTTCTTGGATTGATCCTTTGATCATTATGTAGTGTCCTTCTTTGTCTCTTTTCACAGCCTTTGTCTTAAAGTCTATTTTATCTGACATGAGTATTGCTACTCCTGCTTTCTTTTGGACTCTATTTGCGTGGAAAATCTATTTCCAGCCCTTCACATTCAATCTGTATGTGTCCCTCATTTCGAGGTGGGTTTCTTGTAGACAACATATATAGGGGTCTTGCTTTTGTATCCATTCAGCCAGTCTTTGTCTATTCATTAGGGCATTCAACCCATTTACAGTTAAGGTAATTATTGATAAGTATAAGAAATGGGAATACCAGACAATCTGTGCTACCTCTTGAGAAACCTGTGTGCAGGTCAAGAAGCAACAGTTAGAAATGGACATGGAACAACAGACTGGTTCCAAATAGGAAAAGGGGTACTTCAAGGTTGTATATTGTCACCATGCTTATTTAACTTATATGCAGAGTACATCATGAGGAATGCTGGGCTGGAAGAAGCACAAGCTGGATTGCAGCCAGGAAAATAAAAGACGCTTACTCCTTGGAAGGAAAGTTATGACCAACCTTGATAGCATATTAAAAAGCAGAGACATTACTTTGCCAACCAAGGTCCGTCTAGTCAAGGCTATGGTTTTTCCCGTGGTCATGTATGGATGTGAGAGTTGGACTGTGAAGAAAGCTGATCGCCGAAGAATTGATGCTTTTGAACTGTGGTGCTGGAGAAGACTCTTGAGAGTCCCTTGTACTGCAAGGAGATCCAACCAGTCCATTCCAAAGGAGATCAATCCTGGGTGTTCATTGGAAGGACTGATGCTAAAGCTGAAATTCCAATACTTTGGCCACCTCATGCGACGAGTTGACTCACTGGAAAAGAGTCTGATGCTCAGAGGGATTGGGGGTCGGAGAAGACGATGACGACAGAGAATGAGATGGCTGGATAGTATCACCGACTCGATGGACATGAGTTTGAGTGAACTCCGGGAGCTGGTGATGGACAGGGAGGCCTGGCGTGCTGTGATTCATGGGGTCGCAAAGAGTCAGACACGAGTGAGCGACTGAACTGAACTGAACTGATGATCCCGTTGCCATTTACTTTATTGTTTTGGGTTCAAATTTACACACTCTTTCTTTGTTTTCTGTTTAGAGAAGGTCCTTTAGCATTTGTTGGAGAGCTGGTTTGGTGATGCTGAATTCTCTCAGCTTTTGCTTGTCTGTAAAGCTTTTGATTTCTCCTTCATATTTCAATGAAATCTTTGCTGGGAACAGTAATCTGGGCTATAGATTATTTTAAGTTTAAGTATGCCCTGGCATTCCCTCCTGGCCTGAAGAGTTTCTATTGAAAGATCAGCTGTTATCCTTATGGGGATCCCCTTGTGTGTTATTTGTTGCTTTTCCATTGCTGCTTTTAGTATTTGTTCTTTGTGTTTGATCTTTGTTAATTTGATTAATATGTGTCTTGGGGTATTTCGCCTTCAGTTTATCCTGTTTGAGACTCTCTGCGATTCTTGGTCTTGGGCACTTATTTCCTTCCCCATTTTAGGGAAATTTTCAGCTATGAGCTCCTCAAGTATTTTCTCATGTTCTTTCTTTTTGTCTTCTCCTTCTGGGACTCCTATGATTCAGATGTTGGGGTGTCTAACATTGTCCCAGAGGTCTCTGAGATTGTCCTCATTTCTTTTAATTTGTTTTTCTTATTTCCTCTCTGTTTCATTTATTTCTACCATTCTATCTTCTAACTCATTTATTCTATCTTCTGCCTCCATTATTCTACTCTTGGTTCCCTCCAGAGTGTTTTTGATCTCACCTATTGCATTATTCATTGTATATTGACTCTTTTTTATTTCTTCAAGATACTTATTATACCTTTCTTGAATCTTCTCTATCTTTGTCTCCAGGCTATTTATCTGTAACTCCAATTTGTTTTCAAGATTTTGGATCATTTTCACTATCATTTTTCGGAATTCTTTATCAGGTACATTCCCTATCTCTTCCTCTTTTGTTTGGGTTGGTGGGCATTTATCCTCTTCCTTTATATGCTGGGTATTTCTCTGCCTTTTCATCTTGCTTATATTGCTGTGTTTAGGATGGCCTTTCCGTCTTCTGCCTGTTTGTTGAGTTCTCTTTATTGTGGAATTTCCTCACTGAAGGTGGATTTGGACGGGTGGCTTGTCAAGGTTCCCTGGTTAGGGAATCTTGTGTCGGTGTTCTGGTGGGTGGAGCTGGATTTCTTCTCTCTGCAGCGCAATGAAGTGTCCAGTAATGAGTTATGAGATGTCAGTGGTTTTGGAGTGACTTTGGGCAGCCTGTATATTGAAGCTCAGGGCTATGTTCCTGTGTTCCTGGAGAATTTGCATGGTATGTCTTGCTCTGGAACTTGTTGACCCTTGCTTGTTGCTTGGTTTCAGTGTAGGTATGGAGGCATTTGATGAACTCCTATCAATTTATGTTCCCTGGAGTCAGGAGTTCTCTGGTGTTCTCAGGATTTGGACTTAAGCCTCCTGCCTCTGGTTTTCAGTATTATTCTTGCCGTAGCCTCAAGACTTCTCCATCTGTCACTTCCAAGGTGATTCCCTCTGTTTTAGCTTCTTCTGTTTGTGGGTTTCTTCAGTGTCTAATTTCTGCCCTGATACAAGGGGGCGGTGGTTGACACTTTTTAAGGCTCACTTGTTCAGTCATGCTGTGGGGTGGGAGGAACGCTTCAGACAAATATTACTGGCGTCTGTGGGGAGTGCTTGAAGTGTCTCGGCCACACTGTGTTTGCCCCCACTCACGGCATGTGTGCTGTCCCAGTCTACAATGCACAGGGTCTAGGTTGCTCTGCCAGGAACCTTCCGAGCCGGCGTTGGTTTGCATGCACATCCCAGGTCTAAGCCGCTCAGGTTCAGATACTCGGGTACTCGACAAAAGCACAGATTGGTTGGGCCTGCATTTGTGCCCTTCCCCAGTATGAGCAGCTCAGGTGACCAGGTGTTTGGCCAGCGCGGTTGCTGTGACTTATCACCTCCCTGTTCCCTGACGCTCGGTTTTCTGGGCATGCAACCGGCGCACCTTCTCAGGCGGATGTTGACCGGCCAGAAACGCAAGAAGTCCTGGCCATCAATGAAGCCTGCCTGCAGTTTGGTATTGGATCCCTCTCTGGGGCCGCGATTGCCCCCTTCTGGCTCTGGCTGCCCTCCCCTGCCTATTTCGGTGGGGTGTGGGCTGGTCCGGCTAGTTCTGCTCAGTCCTTTGTTCTGTGAGCGGGTCTGGCAGAGTCTTAAGTTAGGGTTTTTAGCCTTTTTGCAGGGAAGCTATCCCACAGTCTGCTTTGCTATCTCCAGTTAGTTCTCTCAGATTGCTCTCAGGGCATTCAGGCCCTGTCCTTTCTCTAAGCAGTGCCACCGGCTCCTCCATGCCCAGCCCCCACTTGCTAATGGTGGATGCGAGCGTCTACACTGCTTCTCTGCTGGGAGTTACCGTTGGGTGCGTAATCTGTGGGTTTGAATTATTTATTTATTTTGCTTTCAAGATTTTGAATCATTTTCACCATCAAAATTTGAAATTCTTTATCAGGTAAATTCCCTATATCTTCTTCTTTTGTTTGTGTTGGTGGGCAATTATCTTGTTCCTTTACTTGCTGGGTATTTCTCTGCCTCTTCATCTTGCTTATATTGCTTTGCTGGGGTGGCCTTTCCCTCTTCTTGCAGTCTGTGGAGTTCTCTTTATTACGTAGTTTCTTCACTGTGTGTGGGGTTGGACGGGTGACTTGTCCGGGTTCCCTGGTTAGGGAAGCATGTGTCGGTGTTCTGGTGGGTGGAGCTGGATTTCTTCTCTCTCCTTTAGAAGACAATGGGCTGCTTTTCTGGGAGCCTGATGTCCTCTGCCAGTATTCAGAAGTTGTTTTGTGGACTTTACTCCACGTTCAAATGTTCTTTTGATGAATTTGTGGGGGAGAAAGTGGTCTTGCCATCTTATCCCTCCGCCATCTTGTTCCTTCCTCCCCAGAACACTGGATTCTTATATTCCACTTGGTCGTGGAGTATCTCTTCCCAGCTGCTCCAGCAAGGCGCAGCCACTGTACCTTACCTTGGACGAGGGGTATCTCCTCAAGGCCACACCTCCTGCCCCGAATGTAGATCAGCTCCTCTCGGCCCCCCAGTGCCCAAGCAGCCACCGCCTCCTGAATGTGGTACAGCTCCTCTCGGCCACCGCCCTAACCCTGGGGGCGGGGTAGCTCATCTCAGCCACGATTCTGCACGTGGTCGGTTGCGCCGGAGCCGGGCGTCTCCCGCGTCCGCGCCTGCGCCGCCGGAGCCGGGCGTCCATCTTTCTTGTCTTTACACGGACTCCTTTTCCTTACTGGCGTGATCTTCCATCCCACCTCAATGAACTCAAGTGAATGGCAGTGTTCAAACATCTCCTCTGTGAATGCTGCAAGATTCACTCAAGCAGACACCACCATCCCCATTTCTCCTCTACTACTATAGTACGTAGGACAGAATTCAGGGTTGTGAATATTTGTTTGCATGTATTTTCACCAAGTTCCTGTTATTCAGGCAGTTTGTGTCAACTGTCTTTGTGTTTGGACTGGCACACTGCAGGTATGTAATACATGATTTTTAAATGAGTGAATCTCTAATGCTGTATAAATTCAGTTTACTATGCTGCCTTAAACATAGATTTTTATTTTAAACTTTCTCTAGTCTCATGAGGATATAATAGTTAAATGAATGCGTGAAATGGAAGACTTTGTTCACTGATGAATAAAATTGAGACTTGACCAGTGGGGTGTCTTTCAAGACACACCCTGGAGCCATTTTTTCCAGGGCTTACATAGCATTTAGAAGACTTAAATAAAATACTAATGCCATAGGTAATGCTTTTTGCACACAGTATAAATTTAGCATATATATGTATGGGATGATTTGCTAAGCACTGAGAGCATTGATTTTAGAGTCAAGTTGACCTGAATTCAAACCTAGATTTGGCACTTACTCGTTGAGTGATCAAAGAAATGGGGCTTCATCTCTTTATTCATAAAATAGGGTAGAGGGGGAAGCAAATGACATCTGTCTCTAGAATTACCGTGGAGATGAAATATGATGACAGAGACTCATGGAGCACCACCCAGTGTCTGGCACTTGATATGTGCATAACTTAACAATCTCTTTCCTCCATTTCTTTCCTCTTTTTTTTTTTTCAGATTGCAATATTGTTGATGTTTTCACTATCCACACTGTATATTATATTATTGTTTTATTTGAAATAATCTTTTTGAGCATTTGAATTATCTTAATAGAAATAATCCATTTTCTTTTTTAAAATTGAATTATAGTTGACTTACAGGGACTTCCCAGGTGGTTCTATTGGTAAAGAACCCGCCTGGCAATGCAGGAGACAGAAGTGACATGGGTTCGATCCCTGGGTCGGGAAGATCTTCTGGCAGAGGGCATGGCAACCCACTCCAGTATTCTTGCCTGGAGAATCCCATGGAAAGAGGAGCCATCAAAGTGATTCATATATGTATGTGTGTATGTATGTGTGTGTGTGTGTGTATGTATATATACATTTTTCAGATTCCTTTCCGTTATCGATTATCACATGATTTTAAATGTTTCCCTGTGATATACAATAGGACCTTGTTGCTTATGTATTTTATTTATAGTAGTATTTATCTGTTAATTCCAAGCTCCTAATTTATCCCTCCCCACCGTTTCATCTTTGATAGCCATAAGCTTATTTTCTATGTGAGTCTATTTGTATTTTGTAAATAGGTACATTTATATCATATTTTTTGATTCATGTAAGTGATATCACGTGGTATTTGCCTTTCCTTGTCTAACTTCACTTAGTATGATCATCTCTAGGTCCATCCATGTTGCTGCAAATAACCTTATTCATCCTTTTTATGACTAATATTCCATTGTATTGCATCTTCTTTACTCATTCATCTTTTGATGGAAACTTAGGCTGTTCCCTTGTCTTGGCTATTGTATGCAACTTCACAATGAATCTTGGGGTGTATGTAACTTTTCAAGTTAGAGTTTTATCTGGATATGTGCCCAGGAGTGGGATTGCTAGATCATATGGTAATTCTATTTTTAGTTTTTGAGGAACCTCCATTCTGTTCTCCATAGTAGCAGCACTAATCTTCATTCCCACCAGCAGTGTAGTGGGTTCCCTTTTTCAATACTCTCTCCAGGATTTATTATTTGTAGACTTTTTGAAGATGGCCATTCTGTTATGAGGTGATACCTCTATGATAGTTTTAACTTGATTTTCTTTAATAGCAATGTTGAGCATCTTTTCATGTGCCTGTTAACCATCTGTATGTCTTCTTTGGAGAAATGTCTATTTAGATCTGCTGCCAATTATTTTTTATATTGAGCTGCATTATCTGTTTGTATATTTTGGAAATTAAGTCCTTGTCAGTTGTATCATTTGCAAATATTTCTTCCAAGGAGTTATCTATTTTCAAGGTTTTTGTTTTTTTAATCTGTATTCAGCTCTTGTTTTTTCATTTGTAAACTTTCCATGAAAAATTATAAAAACACAGGCAAGCTTTCTTTTGTCCCAAGTAACTATTAACTACTATTTCTTTACATGTATATGAGCCCTCACTTCCACGGTATGTGTATTCAAGGACTAAAATCTGTTGTTCTTATCTGATTTCAAACAGTTGAGTAAAATAAATAATGGTTCAAAATCTATGCCAGTACTATCTATTAAAATAATAGTTATCTGAAACAGGTGTTTTTAAGTATCAATTTAATTTTTAGGGATAAAGTTGTTAAAATTAAGTCTTGTCTCTTGTGTGCAGGGAAATTTTGTCCCTTCTTATGGGTAAAGCAGTTGAACACTGCTGAATGCTCAACATATTAAATCCTATATTTCATAAACCTAATACCTGTGAGTAACATTGTGTATTTAATTTTTATATTATGTAACCATTAAAACTAATGCTTAAATTTCAGTTTATATTGTATTCTGTGTTTATTTTACTTTAGACTAATTCAAAATATTTGATAAGAAATTCGGCATGTGACTGAATTCTAACATTGGAAATAAAGAGAATGATTCATCACAGGGATGACCACTAGATTTTGTTGGTTGCCTTATTTATAAATCTAAGTCATTTTCTCAAAAGTTTACTTGTCCCTTGTCTTCACTGATGTTTTCAAAATACAATATCTTATTCATGCTGTCAGTAAACTTGGAGTTTATAAAAACCTAAATTTGGAACATCCAAGTTTTTTTTAAAAATGCTTCTGACTCTCCACTCAATCTGTTTTTTTAATGTCCTAAAAGGTAAGAGATAGTTTATACCTTTCAAACCTAAAATTTAGTTATAATATCTAAATAGTTATTCTCAACATAATTAAAAATGCATAAACTGCCTCCTTCCATGCCCTCAGTAATTTAGATATTTTTACTGTAAAGAGTACAAATGATTCTGTATAACTTGCTTCATCAAGAAAGACACATTCATTCTGCAGCTCGACTGAAAGGGTAACTGTCAAATTTTCTATTATAAACTTTCTCTTCTTTCACATTATAACATAGGAGCTGGAGAAGGGCCAAAGCAGGTTCAGAACACTGGAATTTGGGGAAAGAATTTTTGATTGTGTCTGAAATTCACAGAACTGGAAAGGTAAAATTCTGGCAAGCCAGTTTAAATTATGGCTTCCATTAATCCAGCAGGTTTTCATGTTTAATGTTTTTTTAATATTCAAAAGCAATGAAGAAAACAAAACTAATACAACCCAGGAAAGGAATAGAGAGGCTACATATTACCTCCAGGTCATTCAAAGGACATGTTGCAAAGGACACATAGAGAGGTCGGGCCACAGTTATGGGAGAGTCATAAAGGTGTCTAGTTAAGTGTTGTTGCAGAAATATTGGATGAAATATCTAGAAGTCACACTTCCTTTTTTGATCATGCATTGTAATGGTTTATACCTAAGACTGAACTTATAATGCTTTGTCTAGACATACCATATAAGGTAAAAATCAGAGACTTTGTAGAACCTATAGAATAAGCTTCCCAGGTGATGTTAGGGGTAAAGAACCCACCTGTCAGTGCAGGAAACATAAGAGAGGAGGGTTCGGTCCCTGGGTTGGGAAGATCCCCTGGAGAGGGGCAAGGCAACCCACTCCAGTATTCTTGCCTAGATGATCCCATGGACAGAGAAGCCTGGCAGGCTACAGTCCATAGGGTCGCAGAGTTGGACACAATCGAAGCAACTTAGCACACAAAGAATAAATTACTTTGTGGAGAAAATTTAGATCAGACAACACTGGCCTATAAATTAGCAAAGTCACTACGAAGAATTCTTAATCTCCAGTAATAAGAATCCACTGTGATAGATCCTATTGAGATCGTAGGAATGAGGGCTGTATTCCACAAAGGAAACTCAGGTTTTGAAAATTTTGCTTCATGATATTCAGATCTTAAAATTATAGGAATAAAGGCAGACTTACTGAGTTTTCGCTGAGTCTCACCTTCCCTAATTTTCAAGGGAGATGATTAGTTAGTTTCTGACCCTGAATCAAGAGCAGGCAAATTTCCTATCAGGCAAGAATGTAGGGATTCACTATGTTTAACATACATCGATCTCTTTCTTGGCAGTTGATGGCTTTAGGTTATGTCACTTATTAATACTCAGGTTTTTGTTGTATTTTATTTATTTATTTAAATGTACTTACTTCTTTTAATTGGAACATTCAGTTTTGATGTCACACACTTCTGGTATTATATGTTAACAAGCAGTTTTATGTTGTGTTTATATACAGAATGTTAGGCAGTGATGGTCTCGTTAACCTGGTTTTGCTCTTATGCATTGCCTCCTTTGTCATATCATACTGCTTTTATTCAAGGGTATTCTGATCACGTGTAGTTCTGTGATCCAAATATGCAGATATGAAGATATTTACTTTCCATTACATTTTTAAGAGTTATAGGCAGAAATTGATAGTAAGTTAGCTTTTAGAGAACATCCTTGCAGTGTTTTGCTTTGGGAGGGAGCGTCCATGACTTCTTTTAGACACATTATTTTCTATTTTAATTTATAAACAGAATACAATATTTTCAGGCTTTGCTTCCTTCAGTGATTATTGTATTAATAAAATAGAAAATTTAATGGCATTTCTGGAGGAAAATATGAGACTGAAAATATGTTTTAACATCGAGTAGAAATGATGGTTTGAAGTAGTAAGACTCTAATAGTACTCATCATTTAAAATATCGCCAGCAACTTTCAGGAACAAGCCATATGCTTGTCCAATTCATGAATTCTTCACTAAGCCAACAAAATTACTGGAAGATGTCTGTGCATTCACACCTACCTAAGAGGAAGAATCTTACTAATATTTAGGCAACAGTAAAATCATTCCCAAAATCAATTTTATTTATGCATGTAATTTTACAGTCTTATAAATGAGGGAGGAACTCGGTGGTTGTTAAATATATGTAAAGTCTTTCATGGGTCAAACGCAGGAAAAAGCTGAGGAAATATTTAGAGGAGGCTGGTGGACTATAGTCCACGGGGTTGCAAAGAGTAAGAAACAGCCGAGCAACTGAGCAAGCACACACCCGGTGTAATATATGTATATGGAATGAACTGAAAAACTTTCAAAGTGTAT
Source organism: Moschus berezovskii (assembly GCF_049115385.1). Classification (NCBI taxonomy): domain Eukaryota; kingdom Metazoa; phylum Chordata; class Mammalia; order Artiodactyla; family Moschidae; genus Moschus; species Moschus berezovskii. The sequence goes on along the minus strand of NC_142469.1, from coordinate 72,453,738 downwards.
CATATTCATAATGGCTAGAATCAGATTTGAAGTATATGCTTATGTTTTAGTTTCTCTGTTAGAATGAGAACTGAGTAAAAATAAGGCATTTATGTAATAGCATCTAAAAAATAAACTGGTTTACAAAAGTGTAAGAAATCTGTGTTTTCCACAATCAAATTCAGACATGTTTGCTTTCTACAATAAGCCTTACATTTGGCCAACAAATGTTCGATTTTAAGAACCACAATATTGTTTCTGATCAACTCTGCAAAAACTGCTTCCAACCTTATATCTATACAGAGAATTTTCATCAATTGGAAATTTCAGTTAACTAAACCAGAGCCTTGACTAGACGGACCTTTGTTGGCAAAGTAATATCTCTGATTTTTAATACACTATCAAGGTTGGTCATAACTTTCCTTCTAAGGAGTAAGCGTCTTTTAATTTCATGGCTGCAATCAGCATCTGCAGTGATTTTGGAGCCCCAAAAATAAAGTCTGACACTGTTTCCACTGTTTCCCCATCTATTTCCCATGAAGTGATGGGACCAGATGCCATGATCTTTGTCTTCTGAATGTTGAGCTTCAAGCCAACCTTTTCACTCTCCTCTTTCACCTTCATCAAGAGGCTTTTGAGTTCCTCTTCACTTTCTAACATAAGGGTGGTGTCATCTGCATATCTGAGGTTATTGATATTTCTCCCAGCAATCTTGATTCCAGCTTGTGCTTCTTCCAGCCCAGCGTTCTTCATGATGTACTCTGCATATAAGTTTAATAAGCAAGGTGACAATATACAGCCTTGACGTACTCCTTTCCTATTTGGAACCATAGTCAAGGCTATGGTTTTTCGCGTGGTCACGTATGGATGTGATAGTTGGACTGTGAAGAAAGCTGATCACCGAAGAATTGATGCTTTTGAACTGTGGTGTTGGAGAAGACTCTTGAGAGTCCCTTGGACTGCAAGGAGATCCAACCAGTCCATTCTAAAGGAGATCAATCCTGGGTGTTCATTGGAGGGACTGATGCTAAAGCTGAAACTGCAGTATTTTGGCCACCACATGCGATGAGTTGACTCACTGGAAAAGTCTCTGTTGTTGGGAAAGGTTGGGGGCGAGAGGAGACGGGGACGGCAGAGAATGAGATGGCTGGATGGCATCACCGACTCTGTGGACATGAGTTTGAGTGAACTCCGGGATTTGGTGATGGACAGGGAGGCCTGGCGTGCTGTGATTCATGGTGTCACGGAGAGTTGGACACGACTAAGCGACTGAACTGAACTGAACTGAACTGAAACCCTTTCTTCTCCATCCTTCAAGATGCTGTAATTTTATCTTTAGTTTCTAAAACAAGGAATAGAGGAGTATTCATCAATACTTTGTTGAAGAGATTTGATTATGATACATCACATTATAATAACATTATTATGACAATATTACATTTTCATTATAGGAATCTCAATTCTTAGAACAATGTAAACTTCAACATACCAAATATCTTACCAATTTTGAAAAACACAATATTGCCCTTTTATACCCCAAAATAGTTAAAATGCAAGTAGAGAAGCAGCAGCAACCTTTATTGCTCTCTAACAGATGTGGGCAGATATTGAGGCAGGTTGCAGATCAGACTCTTGCAATTATCCTATGAAAAACCTGCTTAAAAACTGAAGGCAACTGAGACTATTAAAACTATAGAACTATATTTTTTCACCCTCCTGATTTCCTGGATTCAGTGACAGTTTTCCATGAGTTGTGTTCCTCCAGCCCTATGAATAATTCTTCAGTCACCTAAGTTCGTGAAAATATTTCTGTCTACAACAACGAGAGTGGTTACTGTTTTGCTGACTAATTTCTGATTGACGTCTGTCAATCAGACACATGTTCCAGACTACATTCTGCCACAAGCATGTAGATATTTTTAGAGAACAGTACTGTCTTATATATGTATGTGTAACTTTGTTATATGAAAACATATATTTGTGCTAGTAATAATATATAACTTTTCTCAATTTAGTTTTTATTCATCACAGTTTTTCTCTCAGTTAAATGTTAGAGATAATCAGTTTAAATCATAAATCCTAACCTTAATGGCAGATATGTATTTTAATAAAATACCCTGTTAGAATCAAATAAAGATCAAATTAATACTATTATAGAATAACATGTTAAGTGAAGTGTTATTCAATGGTGAGCTTATTATACATAATGGTTTCAGAGTAAGTTCCAAGGAAGCAAAGCAGAGCAGTCAGTATTGTTGGTGTAAGATAGTCCTCATGTTTTTTAGGTGGTGGGGCAGAGGGCACAGTATGAACTCTGTGCATATAAAATTAGCAATAAAAATGAGGTTTCTTTTATCTTTCTGCTCTTCACCTCTTTAGTTTAGAATTCACCCACAGGATACAAGATGACTTTCATTCATTTTACATTTACATTCCAGTTGACAGCAATGAAGGAAAGGTTCCCTAAAGCTTGAAAGATATGTTTGGAAATTCTACACAGGAGTCTGCTCATGTGTAGGTAGAATCTGCTCGCATTCCACTTGGCACGTCACTGGACTGTATCTTGTCAACAGAGATGCTGAAAAATAAGAACTTTGTTCAAGGTATGTATATGGAAGCAAAAATGATGCAGTGAGTATTATGTATAAAACATATTGAGTTATGTATGTTACTGTGAGAGAAGGGAGAAAGTGAACATGGAGAACAGTTAGTGGTATTTGTCACCAGCTGTATTCCTATCACTCTCATAGTTGCATCTGTACTTTCCCCACAAGTCTAACAGTCTTGCCAATTCCCTCTTCCAGGGAAGCCAACCTAAATCCTTGTACCTCCTGGTTAACCAGTGTTTAGCGTTTTAAGTGCTCTGTGGTCCTGCCAATCTGATCCAGGTGAACTCCTCATGGTAGAATTAATGATAAATGGGAAAAAAAACAAACAAAAAAAACACCTCTTTTTCTGTTCCTACTAAATGATATGCAATAGAAAGAGCATATCTAATTTAAAACTTTCCTTCTGAAAATGAACGCATGGAAAGGCCCCAAATTACCTGGGTTTTGGTTACTTTGTATTATGAATTCAAGGCAGAGAGTGTTTCTTGGAGCAGAGGGGTAGTCTCTTATAACTCTGCTTACAGATTGGCTACATTCAGTCTAAATCCCTCTCTTGTGTAGGAATTTGAATTTAACAAATACCAAAATTTTGAAAATTTCAGTCATTTCTTATAATGTCGCATCTTTTCTTTGAACAAGGCAGCGCAGACGCGAGCCACGCCGGCTCTGGTGGCGCAGACGCCGGCTCGGCACAACTAACCACACACAGTAGCACGGTCCAGAGGAGCTACCCCACGCCCAAGGTCAGGGCGGTGGCCGAGAGGAGCTGTCCCACGTCCAAGATGCAGTGTCTGCGCAAGCACAGGACGGCCGAGAGGAGCTACTCCACGTTCAAGGTCAGGAGGGGCTGCCATGAGAAGACACCCCTCGTCCAAGGTAAAGTACAGAGGCTGCACTTTGCTGGAGCAACTGTGAAGAGATACTCCACGACCAAGTTAAGTGAAACCCAAATAGGACGGTAGGTATTGGGAGGGGGCATTAGAGGGCAGACACACTGAAATCATAATCACAAAGAACTAGTTGATCTGATCATATGGACCACAGCCCTGTCTAACTCAATGAAACTAAGCCATGCCGTCTGGGGCACCCAAGACGGATGGGTCATGGTGGAGAGGTCTGACAGAATGTGGTCCACTGGAGAAGGGAATGGCAAACCACTTCAGTATACTTTCCTTGAGAACCCCATGAACAGTATCAAAAGACAAAATGATAGGATACTGAATGAGGAATTCCCTAGGTCAGTAGTTGCCCAGTATGCTACTGGAGATCAGTGGAGAATTAACTCCAGAAAGAATGAAGGGATGGAGCCAAAGCGAAACAAATACCCAGTTGTGGATGTGACTAGTGATAGAAGCAAGGTCCGATGCTGTAAAGAGCAATATTGAATAGGAACCTGGAATGTTAGGTCCGTGGATCAAGGCAAATTGGAAGTGGTCAAACAGGAGATGGCAAGAGTGAACGTCGACATTCTAGGAATCAGTGAACTAAAGTGGACTGGAATGGGTGAATTTAACTCAGATGACCATTATATCTACTACTGTGGGCAGGAATCCCTTAGAAGAAATGGAGTAGCCATCATGGTCAACAAAAGAGTCCGAAATGCAGTACTTGGATGCAATCTTATAAACGACAGAATGATTTCTGTTCATTTACAAGGCAAACCATTCAATATTACAGTAATCCAAGCCTATGCTCCAACCAGTAATGCTGAAGAAGCTGAAGTTGAACAGTCCTATGAAGACCTACAAGACCTTTTAGAACTAACACCCAAAAAAGATGTCCTTTTCATCATAGGGGACTGGAATGCAAAAGTAGGAAATCAAGAAACACCTGGAGTAACAGGCAAATTTGGCCATGGAGCACGAAATGAAGCAGGGCAAAGGCTAATAGAGTTTTACCAAGAGAACACACTGGTCATAGCAAACACCCTCTTCCAACAACACAAGCGAAGACTACACATGGACATCACCACATGGTCAACACCGAAATCAGATTGATTATATTCTTTGCAGCCAAAGATGGAGAAGCTGTATACAGTTAGCAGAAACAAGACCAGAAGCTGACTGTGGCTCAGATCATGAACTCCTTATTTCCAAATTCAGACCTAAATTGAAGAAAGTAGGGAAAACCATTAGACCATTCAGATATGACCTAAATCAAATCCCTTATGATTATACAGTGGAAGTAAGAAATAGATTATTGGGTCTAGATCTGATAGATAGAGTGCCTGATGAACTCTGGATGGAGGTTCGTGACATTGTACAGGAGACAGGGACCAAGACAATCCCTAGGGAAAAGAAATGGAAAAAAGCAAAATGGCTGTCTGAGGAGGCCTTACAAATAGCTGTGAAAAGAAGAGAAGCGAAAAGCAAAGGAGGAAAGGAAAGATATAAGCATCTGAATGCAGAGTTCCAAAGAATAGCAAGGAGAGATAAGACAGCCTTCCTCAGCGATCAATGCAAAGAAATAGAGGAAAACAACAGAATAGGAAAAACAAGAGATCTTCTCAAGAAAATTAAAGATATCAAGGGAATATTTTATGCAAAGATGGGCTCGATAAAGGACAGAAATGGTATGGACCGAACAGAAGCAGAAGATATTAAGAAGAGGTGGTAAGAATACACAGAAGAACTGTACAAAAAAGATTTTCACGACTAAGATAATCACGATGGCATGATCACTCACCTGGAACCAGACATCTTGGAATGTGAAGTCAAGTGGGCCTTAGCGAGCATCACTACGAACAAAATTAGTGGAGGTGATGGAATTCCAATTGAGCTATTTCAAATCCTGAAAGATGATGCTGTGAAAGTGCTGCACTCAATATGCCAGCAAATTTGGAAAACTCAACAATGGCCACAGGACTGGAAAAGATCAGTCTTCATTCCAATCCCAAAGAAAGGGAATGTCAAAATGCTCAAACTACCGCACAATTGCACTCATCTCACACGCTAGTAAAGTCATGCTCAAAATTCTCCAAGCTAAGCTTCAGCAATATGTAAATCGTGAACTTCCATATGTTCAACCATGTTTTAGAAAAGGCAGAGGCACCAGAGATCAAATTGCCAACATCCGCTGGATCATGGAGAAAGCAAGAGAGTTCCAGAAAAACATCAATTTCTGCTTCATTGACTATGCCAAAGCCTTTGACTGTGTGGATCACAATAAAATGTGGAACATTCTGAAAGAGATGGGAATCCCAGACCACCTGACCTGCCTCTTGAGAAACCTGTATGCAGGTCAGGAAGCAACAATTAGAACTGGACATGGAACAACAGACTGGTTCCAAATAGGAAAAGGAGTATGTCAAGGTTGTATATTGTCACCTTGCTTATTTAACTTATATGCAGAGTACATCATGAGGAACTCTGGGCTGGATGAAGCAGAAGCTGGAATCAAGATTGCCAGGAGAAATATCAATAACCTCAGATATGCAGATGACACCACTCTTATGGCAGAAAGCAAAGAAGAACTAGAGAGCTTCTTGATGAAAGTGAAAGAGGACAGTCAAAAAGCTGGCTTAAAGCTCAGTGTTTGGAAACCTAAGATCATGGCATCTGGTCCCATCACTTCATGAGAAATAGATGGGAAAGCAGTGGAAAAAGTATCAGACTTTATTTTGGGGGCTCCACAACCACTGCAGATGGTGACCGAAGCCATGAAATTAAAAGAAGCTTGCTCCATTGAAAGAAATGTTATGACCAAGCTAGACAACGTCTTAAGAAGCAGAGACATTACTTTGCCAACAAAGCTCCATCTAGTCATAGCTATGGTTTTTCCAGTAGTCATGTATGGATGTGAGATTTGGTCCATAAAAAAAGTTGAGCACCGAAGAATTGATGCTTTTTAACTGTGGTGTTGGAGAAGACTCTTGAGTGTCCCTTGTACAGCAAGGTGATCCAACCAGTCCATCCTAAAGGAAATCAGTCCTGAATATTCATGGAAGGACTGATAATGAAGCTGAAACTCCAATATTTTGGCCACCTGATGTGAAGAACTGACTCATTTTAAAGACCTGATACTGAGAAAGATTGAAGGCAGGAGGAGAAGGGGACAGCGGAGGATGAGATGGTTGGATGGCATCACCGACACAATGGACATTACTTGAGTAATCTCCAAGAGTTGGTGATGGACAGGGAGGCCTTGCATACTGCAGTCCTTGGGGCCACAACGAGTCGGACATAAAGGAGTGACTGTACTGACTGACTGACCCACTTTTAACATCAAATACTTTATAACACCTACTTTATAAGCAGTAATTTAAAATCACAGAAAATATAAGCTATCTGTATACTAATGAAAATATATAAGGATGCTCCAACTGAAGCATGAAAGAGAAATTTAATAAATTATTATTAATGAAATATGAATTTTAGTATGTTAATTGTCAATCACACTATTCCTATAAGTGGAGTAACCTAAATAAAGCAGCTACGGGTGTATACACACTTGTGTGTTTTTAAAGCAGGAATAAAACAAACCTTGAATAGTTTTCTCATTAATGATGTCATTCTCCACCAAGGTAAACTATTAAACACCTAACAACCTATTATAACAACCTTTCCTAGAGTTACCTCCTCATGATATTTAAGTGAATATTAAACATGCAAAAATATACTGTTTACAAATTTAATGGAATTAAGACCTAGGCTCAAATAATTATAAACAGGTTTTTCAACTACATAAATTTTCAACTGGACATGGATATATGACATTTTTTCCTTGTGGTTGATATTTTTGTAATTTGTCTAGAAGACTTTCACCTTATCTTCCCCCTTCCCTCTTTCTCTCCTCCCACACTAAACGCTATTATTTCCCTGTCCTAGGGAAGTTCAGTTCAGTTCAGTCGCTCAGTGGTGTCCGACTCTCCGCGACCCCATGAATCACAGCACGCCAGGCCTCCCTGTCCATCACCAACCTCCGGAGCTCACTCAAACTCATGTCCACAGAGTCGGTGATGCCATCCAGCCATCTCATTCTCGGTTGTCCCCTTCTCCTCCCACCCCCAACCTTTCCCAACATCAGAGTCTTTTCCAGTGAGTCAACTCGTCGCATGATGGGGCCAAAGTATTGCAGTTTCAGCTTCAGCATCAGTCCCTCCAATGAACATCCAGGATCGATCTCCCTTAGAATGGACTCGTTGGATATCCTTCGGTACAAGGGACTCTTAAGAGTCTTCTCCAACACCACAGTTCAAAAGCATCAATTCTTTGGCGTCCTAGGGAAGAGTAGCATCTAAATGAGGAATGAGGTCCTTTCAAAACCATATGGCTGTAGTATAAGAAATACTCCCTGACTCTCATTTCCAGCTGTGTTTCCCTCTACATTCTCACGGTACTCTGTAATTATGAAAGCTTTCTTTGTATAAGCTATGGTCATTACCTGCTTATCAGTATTTCTACAGACTGAGCTCCAAGTAGCAGGAATAATGTTTTATTCAATTTTACGGTCCTAGGAGAAGGCAATGGCACACCACTCCAGTACTCTTGACTGGAAATCCCATGGATGGAGGAGCCTGGTGGGTTGCAGTCCGTGGCATCGCTAAGATTCAGACATGACTGAGCGTTCACTTTCACCGTTCATTTTCATGCATTGGAGAGGGAAATGGCAACCCCCTCCAGTATTCTTGCCTGGAGAATCCCAGGGGTGGAGGAGCTTGACGGGCTGCCATCTATGGGGTCGCACAGAGTCGGACACGACTGAAGTGACTTAGCAGCAGCAGCAGCAACAGTGTCTAGCACAACGCCTGCTTCCTTTGTTTGGTGTTTTGTTCCTACTTTCTTTTTCTTGGAGAAAATTGTTTTCCAATGCTGTGTTAGTCTGCTATACAATGAAGTGAATCAGCTGTATGTGTACACGTATTCCCTCCTTCTTAGATCTTCATCCCACACATGTAATCATCATAGAGCACCAAGCAGAGCTCCCTGTTCCCATTAGCTATCTATTTTATACACGGTAGTATATAAATATGTCAATCCTACTGTCCCAATTCGTCCCATCCTCCCCTGCTCCCTGCCCCTGTGCCCATATATCCATTCTCTACATCTGTATCTCTATTCCTGCCCTGGTAATGGTTTCATCTGTACCATTTTTCTAGGTTCCACATATTTTCATTAATATATGATATTTGTTTTTCTCTTTCTGCATTATTTTACTCTGTATGACAGACTCTAGGTCCAACTCCATCTCTAAAAATGACCTAATTTTTTTACTTTTTATGCTAAGTAATATTCCTTTGTATTTCAGTTCAGTTCAGTTCAGTCGCTCAGTCGTGTCCGACTCTCCGCGGCCCCATGAATCACAGCACGCCAGGCCTCCCTGTCCATCACCAACTCCTGGAGTACACTCAAACTCATGTCCACAGAGTCGGTGATGCCATCCAGCCATCTCATTCTCTGTCGTCCCCTTCTCCTCCCGCCCCCAACCTTTCCCAGCATCAGAGTCTTTTCCAGTGAGTCAACTCGTCGCATGAGGTGGCCAAAGTATTGCAGTTTCAGCTTCAGCATCAGTCCTTCCAATGAACACCCAGGATTGATCTCCTTTAGAATGGACTGGTTGGATCTCGTTGCAGTCCAAGGGACTCTCAAGAGTCTTCTCCAGCACCACAGTTCAAAAGCATTAATTCTTCGGCGATCAGCTTTCTTCACAGTCCAACTCTCACATCTATACATACCACGGGAAAGCCATAGCCTTGACTAGACGAATCGTGGCAGGCAAAGTAATGTCTCTGGTTTTTAATATGCTATCTAGGTTGGTCATAACTTTCCTTCCAAGGAGCAAGTGTCTTTTAATTTCACGGCTGCAATCAAAATCTTCAGTGATTTAGGAGCCCAAAAAAATAAATTCTGACACTGCTTCCACTATTTCCCCATCTATTTCCCATGAAGTGATGGGACCAGATGCCATGATCTTTGTCTTCTGAATGTTGAGCTTCAATCCAACCTTTTCACTCTCCACTTTCACTTTCATCAAAAGGCTTTTGAGTTCCTCTTCAATTTCTGCCATATGGGTGGTGTCATCTGCATATCTAAGGTTATTGAAATTTCTCCCAGCAATCTTGATTCCAGCTTGTGCTTCTTCCAGCCCAGCGTTCCTCATGATGTACTCTGCATATAAGTTAAATAAGCAGGGTGACAGTATGCAACCTTGATGTACTCCTTTTCCTATTTAGAACCAGTCTGTTGTTCCATGTCCATTTCTACCTGTTGCTTCCTGACCTGCATACAGGTTTCTCAAGAGGCAGGTCAGATGGTCTGGTATTCCCATCTCTTTCAGAATGTTCCACAGTTTATTGTGATCCACACAGTCAAAGGCTTTGGCATAGTCAATGAAGCAGAAATAGATGTTTTTCTGGAACTCTCTTGCTTTCTCCATGATCCAGCAGATGTTGGCAATTTGATCTCTGGTGCCTCTGCCTTTTCTAAAACCTGCTTGAACATCTGGAAGTTCATAGTTCACATATTGCTGAAGCCTGGCTTGGGGAATTTTGAGCATGACATATATGCGTTAGTATACTGTATTAGTGTTTTTCTTTCTGACTTACTTCACTCTATATAGTAGGCTCCAGTTTCATCCACCTCATTAAAACAGATTCAAATATATTCTTTTTCATGGATGAGTAATACTCCATTGTGTATATGTACCACAGCTTTCTTTCTTTTTTTAGGGTGGGGGATTCAGCTTTTTATTTATTCCCCTTTTAACAAAGTAGAAGAAATAATACAGGATTAAATCTGCAAAAGTATTTAATTGGTAGAACACACATACACAAAAAATTTGGATAAGAAGACAAGCTTATATACAATGATGAAACACATGTAAATTATGGTAGTTTGTAGGTTGTATACGAAACATTTTTTTAAAAAGTCAAACATGCTACATGCTGCCACTGTTTAAAGCAATATCGAAGGGGAGAAAATAAGACTAATTTAGGGAATGATATACCACAAGGTCCAGGTTTCACAGCATCAGTGCAATAAATTCACAAAACTATATTACAGCTAGTTAATCAGTTTAAGAATTGTTCCCAAATATGTCACATTTCCAGCCCTCAGAGGTCCATTCCTAGATTTCAACTACTCCATCTATGGGGACCAAAAGCAGCTAGAATTACCATAAAAGGAGACTCTTGAGACTTATCTTTAAAGGCTTATTATGGTCTTGAAAAATTAGTAGGAAAAGTCTATTTTCTACTGAAATGAATCTTGACTCAACACAGGAAGACTTCTGTCCTTTATTGGCTGGTCTTGGAGTGAAGATCATAGACATGACTCTTAACCTATTATGGACTTTAGTTCCAATTAACTGAAAATCTGAAATTTAAGAGTCCTAAATACCAACTTGTGTAAGCCTGCTACTAAAAAGCCTTTAAGGACGTACTAACTTCAAGTTTAAGTGCAAGGGAACAAGAGTTCTAAAAGTTCCTGTCAGATTCCCCATTTGGGAGGAAGGATCAATGTTTCCTACAAACTGCTAAATTCTGTACAAGGGAGAAAACGCATGCTAAGACAAGGAATTAGTTTCATTTTATTCCATGAGGCTTCTCCCACACTATCACAACAGAATAAGGAATGAATCTTAATTGGTCTCTTCATCAGAAGTGGTAAACTTGGTCTCTATATTCATGAAGCCAATTTTTTAAGCAGACCATGGAAGCAGATGATAGAATAAGCTTCCTGAAGCCACAGACCACTATCCTGTATCCAGCTAAGAAAAGATCAACTTGAACAGTTATCCCGAGTCACTGTTAACTGTACTAAAGGGTGAAGTTCACCACTGTTATTTTAAAAGTAAGAGTTCAGTTAACCCTGGGTGACAAAAAACCAAAATGAGGAACTGAAGAAAGAGTTGTCCATATAAGGCCAGCTGATAAGAACACACCCATGAAGACACTGGGCATAAAGCCTTACTTGGAAAGTCAGAATTTCTACTAAGGGCAGAGTGACAGACAGCAGAGAGCTACTTCTGTAACATTTTAGTATCCAAACAGCATAACAGACACTGTTCCCAAGGACAATGTATACTCCACTAATCACTGAATAAAGTGAATGCTTTATTCATTTTTCTTTTCTTTTTGTTTGAGAAGCTTGTTTATCTCTCTTTTGGCCATTCCAATGTATTTCGAAATGATTCCATGTTGGTTCAGTCCAGGAAGCAAAAGAAAGAAAGTCACTATCAGGTAGGTGAGAAGGAGGTTGTGGACTTGCTGTCCCACCCAAGCAACCGCAGCAAGAGAAATGATCATGGTCATGAAGTACATTTTAGGCTTTTCTTCCTTTAGGGTAAAGAGACACTTCCACCAGCCCACAGCTCTGCGTCGAGTTTTTACTAGATTGCTGCAAATTTCATGGAATCTTTGCTGTTGCTCTGTGGTCCATTTATTGGAGCCAAAAATTCTGGGTGCCAGAATGGGAACAAGGTAGTCAGCCAAGCACAAAAACATAACAAAACAGGAAACACCAGGTAGAACAGATGGATCTAGATAGTAGGTAGTCAGAAACACCAAAGAAACCACACCCATGATGGCAGGTGGAAACCAGGCTCTTTCCCATTGGAGGACTTTATCTGCCATCACCATCACTTATCCCCATCCTTGCAGCTGCTCGTCCAGACTTGCAGTCTCTGCAGCCAGCAGATTGGTGCTGTGATTATCTCCTTCCACCATAGTTCTCGAGGTGCCATCTCAGTGAGCACAGGACACCACAAAACCAAATCCTTCTCTGACTCCTTCGCCGCACCCTTAGCGCCCACAGCTTTCTTATCCATTCGTCTGCAGATAGACATCTAGTTTACTTCCATGTCCTGGCTATTATAAACAGTGCTGCGATGAACACTGGAGTACATGTGTCTCTATAATTCTGGTTTCCTCGGTGTCTATGCCCAGGAATGAGATTGCTGGGTCGTACAGCAGTTCTATTTCCACGTTTTAAGGAATCTGCACCCTGTTCTCCATAGTGGCTGTACTAGTTTGCATTCCCACCAACAGTGTAAGAGGGTTCCCTTTTCTCCACACCCTCTCCAGCATTTATTGCTTGTAGACTTTTGGATCGCAGCCATTCTGACTGGCATGTAATAGTACCTCATTGTGGTTTGGATTTGCATTTCTCTGATTATGAGTGATGTTGAGCATCTTTTCATGTGTTTGTTAGCCATCTGTATGTCTTCTTTGGAGAAATGTCTGTTTAGTTCTTTGGCCCATTTTTTGATTTGGTCGTTTATTTTTCTGGAATTGAGCTGCAGGAGTTGCTTGTACATTTTTGAGATTAATCCTTTATTTGTTGTTTCATTTGCTCTTATTTTCTCCCATTCTGAAGGCTGTCTTTTCACCTTGCTAATAGTATCCCTTGATGTGCAGAAGCTTTTAATTTTAATTAGGTCCCATTTGTTTATTTTTGCTTTTATTTCCAAAATTCTGGGTGTTGGGTCATGGAGAATCCTGCTGTGATTTATGTCGGAGTGTTTTGCATATGTACTCCTCTAGGAGTTTTATAGTTTCTGGTCTTAGAGTTAGACCTTTAATCCATTTTTAGTTTCTTTTTGTGTATGGTGTTAGGGAGTGTTCTAGTTTCATTTTTTTACAAGTGGTTGACCAGTTTTCCCAGCACCACTTGTTAAAGAGGTTGTCTTTTCTCCATTTAATAGTCTTGCCTCCTTTTCAAAGATAAGGTGTCCATAGTGCATGGGTTTATCTCTGGGCTTTCTATTTTGTTCCATTGATCTATAATTCTGTCTTTATGCCAGTACCACATTGTCTTGTTGACTGTGGCTTTGTAGTAGAGCCTGAAGTACGGCAGGTTGATTCCCCCAGTTCCATTCCTCTTTCTGAAGATTGTTTGGCTATTCGACTTTTTTTTGTATTTTCATGCAAATTGTGAAATTATTTGTTCTAGTTCTGTGAAAAATACCGTTGGTAGCTTGAAAGGGATTGCATTGAACCTATAAATTACTTTGGGTAATATATTCATTTTCACAATATTTATTCTTCCAATCCATGAACACGGTATATTTCTCCATCTATTAGTGTCCTCTCTAATTTCTTTCACCAATGTTTTAAAGTTTTCTCTATATAGGTCTTTTGTTTCTTTAGGTAGATATGTTCCTAGATATTTTATTCTTTTCATTACAATGGCAAATGGAATTGTTTCCATAATTTCTCTTTCCATTTTCCCATTATTAGTGTATGTGAATGAAAAGGATTTATGTGTGTTGATTTTATACCCTGAAACTTTACTCTATTCATTGATTAGGTCTAGTAATTTTATGGTAGAGTCTTTAGGGTTTTCTGTGTAGAGGATCATGTCATCTGCAAACAATGAAAGTTCACTACTTCTTTTGCAATTTGGATTCCATTATGTCTTATTCTGCTCTGACTGCTGTGGCCAAAACTTCCAAAACTATGCTGAAGAGTAGTGGTGAGAATGGGCACCCTTGTTTTGTTCCTGACTTTAGGGGAAATGCTTTCAATTTTTCACCATTGAGGATAATGTTTGCTGTGGGTTTGTCATATATAGCTTTTATTATGTTGAAGAATGTTCCTTCTATTCCTGCCTTCTGGAGGGTTTTTATCATAAATGGATGCTGAATTTTCTCAAAGGCATTCTCTGCATCTATTGAGATAATCATATGATTTTTATTTTTCATTTTGTTAATGTGATGTATTACATTGATTGATTTGAGGATATTGAAGAATCCTTGTATTCCTGGGATAAAGCACTTTTGGTCATGATGTATGATCCTTTTAATGTGCTGTTGGATTCTGATTGCTAGAATTTTGGTAAGGATTTTTACATCTATGTTCATCAGTGATATTGGCCTGTAGTTCTCTTTTTTTGTGGCATCTTTGTCAGGTTTTGATATTAGGGTGATGGTGGCCTCATAGAATGAGTTTGGAAGTTTACCTTCCTCTGCAATTTTCTGGAAGAGTTTGACTAGGATAGGTGTTAGCTCTTCTTTAAATTTTTGGTAGAATTCAGCTGTGAAACCATCTGGACCTGGGCTTTTCTTTACTGGAAGATTTCTGATTACAGTTTCAATTTGCGTGCTTGTGATGGGTCTGTTAAGATTTTCTATTTCTTCTTGGTTCAGTTTTGGAAAGTTGTACTTTTCTAGGAATTTGTCCATTTCTTCCAAGTTGCCCTTTTTATTGGCATATAATTGCTGATAGTAGTCTCTTATGATCCTTTGTATTTCTGTGTTGTCTGTTGGGATATCTCCATTTTCATTTCTAATTTTATTGATTTGGTTTTTCTCCCTTTGTGTCTTGATGACTCTGGCTAGGGGTTTGTCAATTTTATTTACCCTCACAAAGAGGCAGCTTTTGGTTTTGTTGATATTTTGCTATGGTCTCTTTGTTTCTTTTGCATTTATTTCTGCCCTAATTTTTAAGATTTCTTTTCTTCTACTAGCCCTGGGGTTCTTCATTTCTTCCTTTTCTAGATGCCTAAGGTTATTTAGTTATTTTTTCTTGTTTCTTGAGGTATGCCTGTATTGCTATCCACCTTCCCCTTAGCACTGCTTTTACAGTGTCCCACAGGTTTGGGGTTGTTGTGTTTTCATTTTCACTTGTTTCTGTGCACATTTTGATTTCTTTTTTGATTTCTTCTATGATTTGTTGGTTATTCAGCAACGTGTTGTTCAGCCTCCATATGTTGGAATTTTTAATAGTTTTTCTCCAATAGTTGAGATCTAATCTTACTGCATTGTGGTCAGAAAAGATGCTTGGAATGATTTCAATTTTTTTGAATTTACCAAGGCTAGATTTATGGGAATACACAGAACTGTACAAAAAAGATCTTCGCGACCAAGATAGTCACGATAACGTGATCACTGACCTAGAGCCAGACATCTTGGAATGTGAAGTCAAGTGGGCCTTAGAAAGCATCACTACGAACAAAGCTAGTGGAGGTGATGGAATTCCAGTTGAGCTATTTCAAGTCTTGAAAGATGATGCTGTGAAAGTGCTGCACTCAATATACCAGCAGATTTGGAAAACTCAGCAGTGGCCACAGGACTGGAAGAGGTCAGTCTTCATTCCAATCCCAAAGAAAGGCAATGCCAAAGAATGCTCAAACTACCGCACAATTGCACTCATCTCACACGCTAGTAAAGTCATGCTCAAAATTCTCCAAGCCAGGCTTCAGCAGTATGTAAACCGTGAACTCCCAGATGTTCAAGCAGGTTTTAGAAAAGGCAGAGGCACCAGAGATCAAATTGCCAACATCCGCTGGATCATGGAGAAAGCAAGAGAGTTTCAGAAAAACATCTATTTCTGCTTTATTGACTATGCCAAAGCCTTTGACTGTGTTGATCACAATAAACTGTGGAACATTCTGAAAGAGATGGGAATCCCAGACCACCTGACCTGCCTCTTGAGAAACCTGTATGCAGGTCAGGAAGCAACTGTTAGAACTGGACATGGAACAACAGACTGGTTCCAAATAGGAAAAGGAGTACGTCAAGGTTGTATATTGTCACCTTGTTTATTTAACTTCTATGCAGAGTACATCATGAGGAACGCTGGGCTGGAAGAAGCACAAGCTGGAATCAAGATTGCCGGGAGAAATATCAATAACCTCAGATATGCAGATGACACTACCCTTATGGCAGAAAGTGAAGAGGAACTCAAAAGCCTCTTGATGAAAGTGAAAGAGGAGAGTGAAAAGGTTGGCTTGAAGCTCAACATTCAGAAAACAAAGATCATGGCATCTGGTCCCATCACTTCATGGGAAATAGATGGAAAAACAGTGGAAACAGTATCAGACCTTATGTTTTTGGGCTCCAAAATCATTGCAGATGCTGATTGCAGCCATGAAATTAAAAGACGCTTGCTCCTTGGAAGGAAAGTTATGACCAACCTTGATAGTATATAAAAAAGCAGAGACATTACTTTGCCAACCAAGGTCCGTCTAGTCAAGGCAATGGTTTTTCCCGTGGTCATGTATGGATGTAAGAGTTGGACTGTGAAGAAGGCTGATCGCCGAAGAATCGATGCTTTTGAACTGTGGTGTTGGAGAAGACTCTTGAGAGTCCCTTATACTGCAAGGAGATCCAACCAGTCCATTCTAGAGGAGATCAATCCTTGATGTTCATTGGAGGGACTGATGCTAAAGCTGAAACTACAATACTTTGGCCACCTCATGCGACGAGTTGACTCACTGGAAAAGAGTCTGATGCTGGGAAAGGTTGGGGGCGGGAGGAGAAGGGGACGACGGAGAATGAAATGGCTGGATGGCATCACCGACTCTGTGGACATGAGTTTGAGTGAACTCCGGGAGTTGGTGATGGACAGGGAGGCCTGGCGTGCTGTGATTCATGGGGTCGCGGAGAGTCGGACACGACTGAGCGACTGAACTGAACTGAACTGAACTAATATATGTCTTGGGTATTTCGCCTTGGGTTTAGCCTGTTTGGGACTCCCTGGGTTTCTTGGACTTGGGTGATTATTTACTTCCCCATTTTAGGGAAATTTTCAACTATGAGCTCCTCAAGTTTTTTCTCATGGTCGTTCTTTTTGTCTTCTTCTGGGATTACTATGATTCGGATTTTGGGGCATTTAACATTGTCCCAGAAGTCTCTGAGATTGTCCTCATTTCTTTTAATTCTTTTTTCTTTTTTCCTCTCTGTTTCATTTATTTCTACCATTCTATCTTCTAACTCACTTATTCTATTTTCTGCCTCCGTTATTGTACTGTTGGTTCCGTCCAGAGTGTTTTTGATCTCATCTATTGCATTATTCTTTGTATATTGACTCTTTTCTATTTCTTCTAGATCCTTGATAAACCTTTATTGCATCTTCTCAATCCTCGTCTCCATGTTATTTATCTGTAACTCCAATTTGTTTTCAAGATTTTGGATCATTTTCACTATCATTATTCGGAATTCTTTATCAGGTAGGTTCCATATCTCTTCGTCTTTTGTTTGGGTTGATGGGCATTTATTCTGTTCCTTTATTTGCTGGGTATTTCTCTGCCTCTTCATCTTGCTTATATTTCTGTGTTTGGGGTGCCCTTCTGTCTTCTGGCAGTTTGTGGAGTACTCTTTACTGTGGAGTTTCCTCGCTGTGGGTGGGGTTGGACGGGCGGCTTGTCAAGGTTCCCTAGGGAATCTTGTGTCTGTGTTCTGGTGGGTGGAGCTGGATTTCTTCTCTCTGGAGTGCAATGAAGTGTCCAGTAATGAGTTATGAGATGTCAATGGGTTTGGAGTGACTTTGGGCAGCCTGTAATTTGAAGCTCAGGGATATTTTCCTGTGTTGTTGGAGAAATGCATGGTATGTCTTTCTCTGGAATTTGTTGACCCTTGGATGTTGCTTGGTTTCAGTGTAGGTATGGAGGCATTTGATGAGCTCCTATCGATTAATGTTCCCTGTAGTTGGGAGTTCTCTGGTTTTCTCAGGTTTTGGATTTAAGCCTCCTGCCTCTGGTTTTCAGTCTTATTATTGCAGTAGCTCAAGACTTCTCCATCTGTGATTTCCAAGTTTGTTCCCTCTGTTTTAGCTTCTTCTGTTTGTTGATTTCTTCAGTGTCTAATTTCCGCCCTGACACTAGGGGGCGGTAGTGGACACTTTTTGAGGCTCATTTTTTCAGTCGTGCTGTGGGGAGGAAGGAACCCTGCAGACAAATAACAGTAACATCTGTGGGGAGTGCTCGCAGTGTCTCGCCCACACTGGGTTTGCCCCTGCTCATGGCATGTGTGCTGTCCCCGTCTACACTGCACAGGATCTAGCTTGCTCTGCTAGGAACTGCCTGAGCCCGGTGCTGGGTTGCATGCACTGCCCAGGTCAAAGTCGCTCAGGTTCTGGTAGTCAGGTACTCCACAAAGGCACAGACTCAGTTGGGCCTGCGTTTTGTGCCTGTCCCCGGTCTGAGCAGCTCAGGCGACAAGGTGTTTGGCGAGCATGGTTTTCTGGGTTTACAACCAGCGTACCTTCTCAGGCAGATGTTGACCAGCCAGAAAGCCAAGAAGTCTTGCTTAGCAAAGAAGCCTGCTTGCAGTTTGGTATCAGATGCCTCTCTGGGGATGTGATTGCCCCATTCTGGCTCTGGCTGCCCTCCCTTGCCTGTCTCCAGTGGGGTTTGGGGCATGGGCCAGTCCATAGCCAGCTAGCTCTACTCAGTCCTTTGTTCTGTGAATGGGACTGGTGGAGTCTTAGGTTAGGGCTTTTCGCCTTTTCGCAGGGTAGCTATCCCACAGTCTGCTTTGCTGTCTCCAGTTGGCTCTCTCAGATTGCCCTCGCGGCATTCAGGCTGGGTCCTCAATGCAGCCGGCTCCTCCATGCCCAGTCCCCACTTGCTAATGGCGGATCCGGGTGTCTGCACAGCTTCTCAGCTGGGAGTTACTGTTGGGCGCGTAATCTGTGGGTTTGAATTATTTATGTCTTTTTCCTCCTGGTTATGTTGCTCTCTGAGGTTCCAAGGCTCACCACAGACTCGCCAGTGAGAGTGTTTCCTGCTGTTTGGAAACTTCTCTCTTCTAAGCATCCCTTCCTGGGACGGAGCTCTGTCCCTACCTCTTTTGTCTCTCTTTTTATCTTTTATGTTTTTCCTACCTCCTTTCGAAGTCAATGGGCTGCTTTTCTGGGTGCCTGATGTCCGCTGCCGGCATTCAGAACTTGTTTTGTGGAATTTACTCAGCGTTCAAATGTTCTTTTGATGAATTTGTGGGTGAGAAGTGGTCTCTCGGTCCTATTCCGCCACTATCTTTCTCCCTCCCCTCTGGGATTTGTTCTTGATTTCTGAAATAAAAACAGTAAAATCTTTGGAATTTCTTAACTGATATGTGATAAGATCCTCTTTCATTCTAATACAATGTTTCTTGGAGACTTCGATAGCTTTAGGATGGGCATGGTTACCAGAAAGACCAAGCTTTGATTGGAAACAGAACTTTCAGTCCTATCCTCAACCTCCAAGGGTGGGAGATTATTAGCTGCTAATGGCCAGTAATTTCATCAATAAATTCTATACACTCAAATCCCCCCAAAAGTCCTAAGTAATGAATTCCCAGCTCTGGGAAAACACAGACGTGCTGGAAAAGGTATGAGAACAGAAAGGATATGAAAACTCTGCTTCCCTTAACCCACCTTTCCATTTTTACTTCCTCTGCTTTATTCTTTATGACAAACCTATAATGGCAAATAAAGTGCCTTCCCAAATTCTGCAAGCCATTCTTACTAATTATTGAACCTGAAAGAGGTAGATTGTGGAAACACCTCCAACTTCATACTCAAGTTAAACAGAAGAGTGAGAAACCTAGGAGCCTGATCTTATGACTGGCATCTGATCTGAGAATTTTTGTGGGCCCAAGCTCTTAAACTAGTGGAGTCTTAAGTTAACTCTGGGTAGTTAGTGTAATTCAAATTTGAATTACATTATAGAATACCCAGTTGAAGAATTGATTGGTATGAGAAAAAACCCAACACATTTTGTATCAGAAGTGTTGTGAATATAAACAGCTCTCATAGCCAATAAATCATTGCCAAACACAATGTCATGAAGTTTTACCAAATGTTTTCTTCTAAGAGTTTGATTTTAGGCTCTTACTTTTAGATATTGCTCCATTTTGAGTTAATTTTTGTAAATGGTATAAGGATCCATCTTTATTCTTTTGCATGTGGGTGTCCAATTTGCCATGTACAAAGGTTTGAAAAGAGTGCCTTTTTCCCATTGAATAATCTTGGAAACCTTGCTGAAGATCATTTGACCATCAATGTCAGGGTTCATTTTGGAGCTTTTACTCTGTTCCATTCGTCTATGTGTCTTTTATGTTAGTGTCATCCCATTTTGATTATTATAGCTTTTTAATAAGATTTGAAATCAGGAAGTATAAGGCCTCTAACTTCATTCTTTTTGAGATTGTTTTGGATAGTCAAGGTCCTTTCACATTCCAAATTAATTTTAGGATGGATATTTCTGTTTTTGCACTAAACACCATTGGCATTCTATAGATCATTTTGGATAGTTTTGACATCTTCACAATAGTAAGTCTTCCAAGTCATGAACACAGGTATTTTTCCATTTATTTGCCTCTTCTTTAATTTATTTCAGGCACATTTTGTGATTTTCTGTATACAAGTCTTTAGCTTCTTTCAGTTTACTTTAGGTTGTATTGTGGTAAAGAACCTGCCTGCCAAGGGAGGAGATATAAGAGACATGGGTTTGATCTCTGGGTTGGGATGATCCCCTAGAGCAGGAAATGGCCACCACTCCAGTATTCTTGCCTGGAAAATTCCATGGACAGGAGCCTTGTGGCTACAATCCATGGGCCACAAAAAGTCAGACATGACTAAGAGACTGAGCACAATAATACAAGTATTTTATTCTTTTTGATAGTATTGTAAATTATTTTATTTTCAGATTGCTTATTGTAACTGCACAGAAATATAACTCATTTTTGTGTGTTGATTTTATATCCTGTGACATTGCTGAACTTGGTTATTAGTTCTATCATCTATTTTGTGGAAATCTTCTGTGGATTCTTTCTCTTATTCCACATATGAGAATACGTCATCAAAGAATGGAGATAATTTTATTTCTTCCATTCCAATTTGGATAGTATTTATCTATTTATTTGTTTCTTAATTACTCTGGCGAGAATTCCCAGGTCCATGTGGCAAAACGGCGCATTCTTTCTTATTCTTCTATGTGTTATTATCTTTGACTGGATGATAGACAAACTTCTATTTTTCCCCTTTATGCATTTATTGTTACAGATTTTACTTTTCACATTTTAAATGTTGCGATAGTAAAATTGTTATTTTTAACAGTCAATAATCTCTTAGAGAATCAAATAAATTTAATAAAAAATATCTCATATGCTTATACATGTAGTTATTATGTTTGGTAGTCTGGTATCATCTTTCTTCCACTTGAGGAACATCCATTAATAATTTCATGTGGTGAGTATTTATGATGTATTGTTTTATAATTTGTATGCTTTAAAAAGTCTTTATGTAGCTTTCGTTTTTTGAAAATCATTTTTGGTGCATATAGAAGCAGGGTTTTTTTTTCTTATTTTAAGTGATGTAAAGATACTCCTGTCTTGTTTTATTGTTTCCAGTGACGTTTTAGTCCTGGTTGATTTTAATATTTTCTCTTTATGATTGAATTTGATGTTTATAATTTGATTATAATGTGCCTTCGCACTTATAGTCTTTATTTTTTGTTGAGTTTCTTAGACTGGTTGTATACATTCAATCAAATTTATATCTCTTAATTTTCAGTTCTTATTTGATAATTCTAATATCTTTTCAATTCTGTATTTCTTTTTATTCATTACTCTATCTCCCAATATTGGTCATGTTTTACTAATTTTGGCATGCAGAAAAGTTTTGATTGCATGCCAGATGTCTAAAATTGTTTCTTACTGTTTTGAAGGTTAAGCAAAAATATATATATTAAACTAAATGTAGAAGTGTTTTTAAATTTTCAAGTCTTGTTCATGAAGCTACATTAGACAGTAAAAGAGCAGTACGAACTGAAGGATAAGTCTCTTCCAGGTACACTACACAAAGCTCTGCTTTTTAGACACAACCATAATTCTATCCATATGTAAGCCCCAAGCAATATGCCTAAATCGTTTTTAGCCCCGTTGGTATAATCTTTAAAATAGGGATAAGAAGATATATATATATATATATATATATATGTGAAGATAATTTTAAAATTACATGAAATAGTAATTTCAAAAGGCCTAGCAAGTAATCAGAGGTAAATAAATGCTAGTTCTCTTTCCTGCCTACCACTAAGCTATCGAGCCAACAA
This sequence comes from Moschus berezovskii, assembly GCF_049115385.1. Lineage (NCBI taxonomy): Eukaryota > Metazoa > Chordata > Mammalia > Artiodactyla > Moschidae > Moschus > Moschus berezovskii. The sequence goes on along the minus strand of NC_142469.1, from coordinate 72,431,396 downwards.
AAAAGTGCATTACAAATGGTACTGGATCATAGAGAAGTTTTAAGTTTCATCTTTTAATCTGTCCCAAGTGGAAAAATATGGTTTCGTTCTCTTTGCAGGAGTGGGAGTTAGCGTCACCTGGGAGATATCTTTCACATAGAAAAGAAAGTATTGAAGAGTGAGATCACCAAGAGGGGGGCATAGGCAGTTCTGTCAAAAGAACAGCTAACATCTATTTAGGAACAAGACAGCATTGAGAGAATCCTGAAATACGGACATGAGGCTGAAACCTCATCCCTACACTTCAGAGACAAAGACAAATCTAAACAGTGAATTCAATGAAGCTGAGGGACTCAAAACTAACTTACAAAAATCAGTAGCATCTCTATTCACTAACAACAAAATTTTTAGAAAAATAAATAAAGGATTCAATCCCACGTATAATAGTATAAAAAATTAAAATGCATAGAAGTAAATTTAGACAAGATATCCACTCTGAGAATTGTAAGATTTGATGAACAAAATCAAAGAACAAAAAAATAAATGCAGAGAAACCCTGTGTTCATGGAGTGGAAGAAATGATGCTGTCAAAATGTTGTTGCTTAAAAAAGCCACCTATAAATTCAATGCAAACCCTATCAAGATTCCAATGGTATTTTTTAACAGAAGTAGAAAAAAAAATTCCAAAAATTTGTATGGAACCATGAAAAATTCAGAATAGCCAAAAAAGACCTGAGAAAGCGTGACAAAGTAGAAGGTATTACACTTCCTGATTTCAAGCTATACATTAAATCTGTAACAATCAAAACTTTATGATACTGACATAAAAACAGAAAAATAGACCAGTGGAACAGAATAGGGAGTCCAGAAATAAGCTCAAGCATAATCATTCAACTAAGATTTGACAAGGGAGCCAAGAACTCTCAATGCAGAAAAGACAATGTCTTCAATAAATAGTATTGGGATAATTGAATAAATTTAAGTGAAAGGATGAAACTGGACCCATATTTAACACACTTATAAAAAATAATTCAAATTGAATCAAAGACTTAAATGTAATACTTGAAAACATGAAACTCCTTGAAGAAAATTCTAAAAAAATGTAGAAACGAACTAATATGAGATTTTGTAAATAATATTTTGAAATGATACAAAAAGCACAGGAAACAAATTCAAAAATAAACAACAAGACAGCATCAAACTAAGAAACAGAAACGATCAGCAAAGTGAGAAGACATTGTACATAATGGGAGAAAAATGTTTGCAACCCATGATTCTGATAAGCCATTAATATACAAAATATACAATCAACTCATATAATTTAGAAAAAAAGATAGCCATTTCTCCAAAGAAGATGCACAAAAGATCAACACATACATAAATAGATGCTCATTATTGCAAGTGTTAGGAAAATACAGATGAAAATCCAAATGAGATATCACCTCACGCTATTAGAAGATGCATTGTCAAAAAGATAAGAGAAAACAAGTGGTGGCTTGAATATGAAGAAAAGGACGCTCTTGTGCACTGTGGGGAGCAGGGATTGTAAACTGGTACAACCATTAGGGAAAACATTATGGAAGGACCTCAAAAAATTAAAAATAGAGCTACCATATGATCCAACAATTCTACTTCCAGAAGTATATCCAAAGGGAAACAAAAACACTAATGAAAAGATATCTACAACATCATCTTCATAGCAGCATTGTTTACAATAGCCAAGACAGGGAAACCTAAATGTCCATGGATGGATAAAAGGATAGCAAAGTTCTGGTAAATACATACAATGGAATATTATTCAACCTTAAAGTGCAAAGAAATGCCAACCTTTGCTACTACATGGATAGATGAACTTTAAGGTATTATGCTAGGTGAAATAAGGCAGAGAAAGACAAATACTCTATGACCTCAATTGTATACAAAATATAGGGGGGAAAAAAAAACCAATACTTGTAGAGAAGTATTCATAGTACTCATAGAAAGAATTCCGGAAAAACTTTTACTACTGCTTTATTGACTATGAAAAAAATTTTGACTGTGTGGATCACAACAAACTGGAAAATGCCTAAAGATATGGGAAGACCAGACCACCTTACCTGTCCCCTAAGAAATCTGTATGCAGGTCACGAAGCAACAGTTAGAACCAGGCATGGAACAACAGATTGGTTCCAAATTGGGAAAAGAGAACGACAGGTCTGTACAATATCACCTTGCTTATTTAACTTGTATGCACAAAGTTCAGTTCAGTTCAGTTCAGGCTCTCAGTCGTGTCCGACTCTCCAAGACCCCATGAATCACAGCATGCCAGGCCTCCCTGTCCATCACCAACTCCCGGAGTTCACTCAAACTCATTGTCAACAGAGTCGGTGATGCCATCCAGCCATCTCATTCTCTGTCGTCCCCTTCTCCTCCCGCCCCCAACCTTTCCCAGCATCAGAGTCTTTTCCAGTGAGTCAACTCGTCACATGAGGTGGCCAAAGTATTGCAGTTTCAGCTTTAGCATCAGTCCTTCCAATGAACATCCAGGATTGATCTCCTTTAGAATGGACTGGTTGGATCTCCTTGCAGTCCAAGGGACTCTCAAGAGTCTTCTCCAACACCACAGTTCAAAAGCATCAATTCTTTGGCGAACAGCTTTCTTCACAGTCCAACTCTCACATCCATACGTGACCACGGGAAAAACCAGAGCCTTGACTAGACAGAACTTTGTTGGCAAAGTAATGTCTCTGCTTTTTAATATACTATCAAGGTTGGTCATAACTTTTCTTCCAAGGAGTAAGCCTCTTTTAATATCATGGCTGCAATCAGCATCTGCAGTGATTTTGGAGCCCACAAAGTACATCATGTGAAATGCCAGGGTGGATGAAGCACAAGCTGAAATCAAGATTACCAGAAGAAATATCAATGACCCTAGGCACACAAATGATACCGCTCGTATGGCAGAAAATGAAGAGGATCTTGATAAAAGGCAAGAGGACAATGAAAAAGGTGGCTTAAAACCCAACATTCAGAAGACTAAGATCATGACATCTGGTCTCATCACTTCATGGCAAATAATGGGAAAACAATGGAAATAGTGACAGATTTTATGTTTTGGGCTCCAAAATCACTGCAGATGCTGACTGAAACCATGAATAAAAGACACTTGCTCCTCGGAAGAAAAACTATGACCAAACTAGACAGCATATCAAAAAGCAGAGACATTACTTCTCCAACAAAGGTCCACATAGTCAAAGCCATTTTTTTTCCAGTAGTCACATATGGATGTGGGAGGTGGACTATAAGGAAGGCTGAGCACCAAAGAATTGATGCTTTTGAACTGTGGTTTTGGAGAAGACTCTTGAGAGTCCCTTGGACTGAAAGGAGATGAAACCAGTCAGTCCCCAAGGAAATCAGTCCTGACTATTCATTAGAAGGACTGATGCTGAAGCTGAAATTCCAATACCTTGGCCACCTGATGTGTAGAACTGACTCATTGGAAAAGACCCTGATGCTGGGAAAGATTGAAGGCAGGAGGAGAAGGGGATGACACAGGATACGGTGGTTGATGCCATCACCAACTCAATGGACATGAATTTGAGCAAGCTCCGGGAGTTGGTGATGGACATGGAAGTCTGGCGTGCTGCAGTTCATGGGGCTGGAAAGAGTTGGACACGACAGCAACTGAACAGACTGACTGTAGAAAAAGAGCTCATACTTGTGGTTTCCAGAAGAGGCAGTTGGGAGGATAGAGAACAGAAGGAAACTGGTCAGAAAGTACAAACTTCCAGTTACAAGATAAGTACTAGGGATGTAATATACAACAAGATAACTATAGTTAACGCTGCTATATAATATATTAAAAAATTGTGAAAACAGTAAATCCTAACAGTTCTCATCACAAGAAAATTGTTTTCCCTTTCTCTTTCTTTTCATTTTATTGTATTTAGGTGGGAGGATGGATGATAACTGAAACTATTGTGATAATCATTTTACAATATGTGTGAATCAAACTATAATGCTATACGCTTACATTTAGGCAATGATGTATGCCAATTGTTTCTCAATAAAACTGGAAAACAATGAAAGTATTTGGGTTAAATTTAATACAATACTTTAGAAAAACTGACAATGTTGAGGCAATTTAAACCACAGGGAATAATTGCCTATCGGCAAAAAATTATCTGGGCAAACAATTTATTTGAAGTGTTTTGCAGTGGCCGTTAACAGTCTTAATTACTAAATCTATGTTGGCAGATGCTCATTTATTTGCTCATTAATTCAGGTTCTAGTTGGTCAGCATATAACCTGCTTTGGTATTCATCATTTTCTAGTTGGCCCAAGGACTTCCTCCCGTCTGCTATATCTCTTGCTTTTGCTTGAGACTTATGCTTAAGTACAACAGGCAGTGAGAGGATGTGGTCTTCTTTGGTGATCCCCACTTTTCTCTTCCTGAGCTTTTCTTCTGTGGGACTGGCCCCAGACCCAGGGTCAACTACCGATGAAAATGACAACTACCCACCGTTTTGGGACCAAACTGAAGGAGACATAGCAGAATTTCCAGTGCAGAATAACAAGACAATTGTTGATCCCTGGAAATACATAGATCGACTAAGAATATATAAGATCCTTATAGAAGAATCAAACAAATACTTTGCTTCATTTGGAAAAAACAATACAGGCAATGTGCTTTGGGCATTGACTTTACTTTATGGAAAGCTATTTAAAACAGGTATGTACATTTATTATTCCCAAGGAAAATGGCTTGTATTTATCTTTGATACTAGCCTATTTAAGTATTACTGTCTGAATGCTCATTCTTTCAGTCAATATAACCAATGCAGTCAATATAATCGTATATCATTAAGTACTCAAGTTTTCATATTACCTAATAAAATGTTTATTTTAATTAGTAAAGTTATTTGTCACACCTTTGCTTTATATTTTATAGACTTCCTGATTTAAAATAAGTTCCTTCTGCTGAAACATGTATATTATCATATGGAAAACTAATCACCAGTCCAGGTTTGACGCATGATATAGGATGCTCGGGGCTGGTGCACGGGGATGACCCAGAGGGAGGATATGGGGAGGAGGGAGGTGGGAGGGGGGTTCAAGAAGGGGAACACATGTACACCTGGGGCGGAATCATGTCAATGTTTGACAAAACCAAGCAATATAACAGTGTAAAGTAATTAGCCTCCAGTAAAAAAACAAAACAAAACATAAATAAAACATAAAAATAAAATAAATTCCTGTAAACTGTAAAAGCTTATTTTTTTGAAGAAGAAATGTCCCCTTCTAGATGAAAAAATTCTTGTTTTCTTCAAAGCCTGACAGGCTTCTCAGATAAATGTGACACTATAAATATCTCTGCTTCTGGGGTGAGATTGTTATAGAAAATAAGACAAAATTCTTTTTAGGTATGAAATCCAGGGTGAGATTTCACACAAACTAAGGTAAGAAACATATTTTCCCTTAAAAGCCTGAGCATTGCCTCATAAATATTAGTGGAACGAGTAATAAGATCTGGCCCTCACTGCAAGTCTCTTTCCTGTTAGTTGTTAGGTTCAGGCAGAAAAAAAGGGCTGAAAACAGGGAGGAACTGGTCCAGAATGCAGCACTGTCTTCCTGTACTTAGACAAGTAGGATGGGGAGTCAAGTGTGATGCTCAAAACTCAGCGTCCTCTCTGAGAATGGGAAAAACCTTCTCTCTTTTCCACCTCAGTTGGGGTGAATTTCTCCATCTCTATTTTGCTCTCACTACTTCTTCAATCAGTTATCTTATTACTGAGATTCTGGAACTGAATCAGCTTCCCATTCTCATGAAATTCTTTTTTAAATTGTCTTCTTTGGATGTTACTAGATGGAGTCTAGAATGAAACAAGGACTAGAATGTGGTGCCTTCATATAGGAAAAAAAAAAAAAACCTTCTGCATATTTGAATTGTTGCAATGAAGTCTTGATTGATTTAGGAAGAAATAAGGACCCACAGAGACTGCCTTGTGAAACACTCTGCAGGTCCAGCTTAGTCAAGAAGGAGTTGGTAAAGAAAATAAATATGGTATAAAGAAAATAATAAAGAAAAAATTTTAAAAACAGAAAAAAATGCAAGAAAGGGTCTGTACAGGCTGGAATTTCTGAGAAGGTTTGAGCTCTCAAAGTGAATGAAATGCTATTCATATGAATAGACCATATCATTAACAGGAATGATTCTCTTCTTACTCATTGGAGGGGAGTATATGAGTCTTTTCCTGTCTTATGACTTTCTATTCAAGGTTCAACTCTTTTCACCTACCCTGTTTACTCTGTAGATAGATTTTCAGAGCCTCCCAAGAGTTCACGGTGTGCTTATGAGTCTGGGGCTTCCAGCTGCATATCTGTCAACAGTGGCTGGGGAGGTAAGTGTTATATTTCACCGTGTTTCTTTACTGATCTGTAGCTGTGGGGTTTGCTACCTCTGCTTTCTATGGCATAGGCTAAGTTGGGTTAAATCTCGACTTTTCCTTTGTAAACATATACAATTTTCTGTGCAATCTCCCAGGAGATTACCAATAAAAAAAAAATACATGAATGATAACTCTGCTATGAGTATATCTAAATTAATGATGTACAGCACATTGTCATTTTGTGTCAGAAATGTGGGCGTGTGCTCAGTCGTGTCCAACTCTTTGAGCCCTCACAGACTGTAGCCCACCAGGCTTCTCTGTCCAAACAAGAATACTGAAGCAGATTTCCATTTTCTACTCCAGGGGATCTTCTTGACCCAGGGACTGAACCCCCGTCTCTTGCCATCTCCTGCATTGGCAGGCGGATCCTTTACCACTGTACCACCTGGGATACCATTGTTTATTTTAGATAGATACTAAAGAAAATGATACTTTCAAGTACCTAGTATTTCAAATTTTCTACAGCTAGCTACTATTTATTTCACACTTACACATACCAGAACCTCACTTTAGTCATTTAGAGAGATTTAATTCAACATTTACCATGATCTTAAAATAATATTCTCATAATACAGATAATCAAGCAGAAGCTGAGAGATGTTGAGTCATTTGCTTTTTGTCACAAAGCTAGTAATTGAAAGTCTAAACGTTCATCTTCCTCTCTCAATTCATTTCTTTAATCAGTTACTTTTTCCTCCCTAAACCCCTAATTTAAAAAAACAGCAAGAACTTAATAATGATTTATTATGTTCAATTGCAAGACATTTCATGCCTTAAAGACTAATTTCACTGTTCAGTTCAGTCGCTTAGTCGTGTCCGACTCTTTGCAACCCCATGAATCACAGCACACCAGGCTTCCTGTCCATCACCAACTCCCAGAGTTCACTCAAACTCATGTCCATCGAGTTGGTGATGCCATCAGCCATCTCATTCTCTGTCGTTCCTGTCTCCTCCTGCCCCCAATCACTCCCAGCATCAGAGTCTTTTCCAGTGAGTCAACTTGTCGCAGGGGACACCTAACCTATCTGCTCCTTCTGATTGGTTTATGCAGAAATATATCTTCATTAGGGACAAAGTTTTGGAAAATTGAATTTATAGATGTACATTTCAAAATAAAGTCTGCACTTGGCAATGAACAAAATTCTTCTAGTCTAAAGTAAAGTTATACTAAGAATCATCCTTTCAAATGTGAAAATTAAGGCTAAAAGTAGAACTAAGTGAAATGAGGTCAACTAGTACACCAGGTTTCATGTAATGAGAAAATGACTTGTCATCAAAAGGCTTGAAAATATTCCTTGAAATACCTATCAATTGTGTCGTCTCCCTTATGTTTTATATCACCAATATCTCTGGCTTCTCCTTGACATCTAGATTAACAATCAAAATAGTTCTTTTATTGTAAAGCAGGAATGTGGAAGGATGTGCTTCATTAGCAGAAGGTGTGGATTCATGCCTGTGACTGAAGCCTGGCTGAGGAGTAAGCCTAAGAATAACTCTGTCCTGGGAGCTGCCAGAATCCTGGTAGACAAGATGAACCGAGGAATCAAGAAGTAGATAAATAGTCCCAAGACAGAATATACTAGAGTGAGGACTTGGTTGAAATGAATTAGCATCAAGAACCAGAAGAAAGTCAAACTGAAAATGAGAAAATGTATTCAAGGTTGTTTGGGAAGAGATTTGGTTGGGATTTAGAACTATCCTTAAGAGAACTGAGATAGAACAAGATGGTTATATCAAAATCTCTTCCTCAGTCTAGGCAGAGAATCTCCACAATTATCATCTACATATATTCCCAAACTGAAGTAAATATTTCCCTGAGCCAAAAATGATTATTTGCTTCCTATGCAAGGGGTAAATAAATTAGGTCATAAGTAATTTGGAACTGGATTAAACTAAGTAGATTCATATAGAAATTCCTGTATCCAGAATGTGCCCCTAATGGAAACTTTCCTGACTGCGATTAACCCTAAGTTCTCATAATCATATGCATTTCCTAGAGCCAACAAATTCAACATGATAGTTTGGAGAATAAAGAAGAGAAATTACATAGATTAAGCATTAGTCATCTGGTTAACTCCTACTTTGTATAGACAGTTAATGGCTCCAGATATCTCCATCCAATGTTTTTACAGGCATTAACTACTATGTGATTATTATGTATTTCCTTGCTGCAATTGAATCTGAGTTTTGGGGGAATTTTCCATATGAGGTAGAGTTACTATCTCGAGAGGAGTACAGATCTAACTTCTGTTATTCAGTTGAGGAATGCCGTGCAGCCTATCCACAAGTTATGGATATAGCCAACAGGTTTTATAAGGTAAAAGAATGCAATGATATTTTTATGAATGGAATGAATGAAAACACTGAATGAAGTTCTTCTGTTGGGATTTCTGATTTAAAAATAGACTAAATTTCATATTTATATGTATTTGAAATTATGTTAGACATAATGTATGGCAAAACCAATACAATATTGTAAAGTAATTACCCTCCAATTAAAATAAATAAATTTAAAATTTTTTTTAAATAAAAATTCAAAAAACAATAAATAAAAATTAAAAACATGGGGGAAGAAAAGAAATTATATTAGAGCTTTGTCCCTTCCCTCTCTAATCATTCTGCTTAGCATCCTGAAGTGATCCTAACAGTTAATGGCTAATTGGCGTAATTGTGTTTATAAATACATTTTTTCAATAGAATTCATGTAATAATCACCAGATTATGTTTGCCTCTGCAAGCAAAAGAGTATAAATTTTTCTACAAAGCAAACAAAGTTAAATGACATCTTTAAGTGTTAAAATCTATTCTGAAAAAAATTTCATTTCTGAACAATCAGCTAGATGAGTATGTCACAATGTACTTTTTCAGGTATTCATGATACTGGTAATTAAATATATTTTAATTTACTTTAAAACCTTTTATTGACCTAAATCTTATTCATTCTACAGTATCTGCAGTCCAGAAAGATAGTTTCAACTACCATCGGTATTCCTCAGTATGACACAGATGAGGACACAGCGATCTTTAATATGTGGGCAGTCCATCAAGCTGCCATTGATGTGGCAAAACCAAAGTTCAGTGATGTGTAAGAGAATTGTTTTATGTGATGTAATGAAACTCTTTTTTGTTGTTGTTTTTTTTTTTTCTGGCATAGTATAACATAATGTTTAAGTTTTGGTTGACTCAAATTTTCATTGTTCATATTTTCCATAATATGAAGGAATAGTTTTTCCATTTTTATTTTCAGTTCATCTAAGAGTTGCATATCAGCTATATATCTTCAATGTAGCTTTTCTTAGTTTATAATTGTAAGTTCACTCTTTCAATGTTGTCTCCTTCATTTGAAACTTTTGCAGTGTAGACCAATTTGTCAAATTTTTTTTCCTTTACTATTTAATTCTTATTTTGGTTTAGAAAAATAAACCTACCCAGTGATCTTCAATGGTTTGGTATTTTGTCATATGTTTGTGTGTGTCTGTGTGTGTGTGTAGAGTCTTATTTATTAAAAGTTCATCTCTAACTGTGAAGTTTCTTCTCTCAGCTCCACAATGTTATCAAAGACTCTTCTCGTCATGTCAACATTAGAGCAATACCTCTCAGAATCATTTATTGCATTGAGTCTTCTCTTATTAGGAACTTGGGCTGCCATCACCAAATACTATAAATTAGTTGGTTTATATCACAGAAATTTATTTTCTCACAATTCTGGATGCTGCAAGTTCACAACTAGGGTGCCAGCATGGTCAGTTTCAGCTGAGGGCCCTCTTTCTGGCTTGCAGATGACTGCCTTCTTGCATCATAGCATCTGGGTCTTCACATGGAGAAGAGAGAGAGAGAGAAAAAATCTGCACTCTAGTCTCTCTTCCTCTTTAGTATGAACTTCAACATGTACATTTTCAGACTGTCATACCTTTTTTCTTAAATTTTGAACTCATGATTTCTCAGTATTGTTGTCCACTCTGACATCATAGAACATGTTTTTTTAATATTTTATTCAGTTTTTATAGTTGTTTTCTGTAAGAGAATTGAGCATGCCATTTAAGTCTTTAAATTAGATGAACTCAAGAGAAACCATCTGTTTTTTGTTTGTTTCCTGGCCTTGGCCCCTGTTATGTCCTATTCAAGAAGGTGATTTGATTACTGTGGCAAATTTCTAGTCCACTTCTTTTTTTCCTAGGAATTAGGAGCAATTATACAAGCATATACACACAATAAGCATGAGTCAATTATGCATGTTGTTTAAAAATTTTTAGAAATTGCTATTAGATCACCTTCTATTTGTTATACTGGCTCGTAGTATCCAGTCCCTGAACTGTGTTTGTGGAAAACAAGTGACGTTAGACATTGGTGGCACAGAAATAAGATACAGGAGAAACACAATGAGAAAGCACCAAGAGTAAATCTGGTGGAAGTAAGAGTTGGTTAATGTGCTACAATTTTTAAAAATTGTGATCCAAAGTTTTGCCGTCTCTGTTGCTATGTAATAGATTCTTCCCTGGTGGCTTAGAGGGTAAAACATCTGTCTGTAATGCAGGAAACTCGAGATCGCCCTCTGGGTGGGGACGATCCCCTTGAGAAGGAAATGGCATCCCACTCCAGTATGCTTGCCTGGAAAATGCCATGGAGGAAGGAGCTTGGTAGGCTACAGTCCTTGGGGTAGCAAAGACTGGAACATTAGTGAGTGACTTCGCTTTCACTTAGATTCTTCAGCCAGGCATCATGTAGAAGATAGTGTGAAGATTAATTACAATACACTGAAATTATACATTCAGATCAGCCAACTGTTTCATGAATAACATAAAATTCCTAAGGAACATGGGAGGAAAGACACATTTAGAGTTTAATTTGCGTCTAAATGAAGTATTTTGTAACTCATGCAGCTAATTTTGTGTCCTTCCTTTAGATTGTTCTATGTTTCTGAAACTGAACGAGACTTCACCATGGACTTTCTACTGGCCGTAGAACTTGTTGAGGCAGTATTATATCGCCCATACTTTGAAACTATGACAGAATTACTAGTGGGTTTCCCACACAGGCTACTCACAGATCAGGATCATAATGTTCTCACGAGTAACCTCAGCAGACAGGAAAAAAGCAGTGATGACTGTAGCAAAACTCACTCCAGAAATAAACAAAAGCACAGGTATGATTATGAGTTATATTATCCATGAAACTTAAATGAACCAAATTCATTTGAGAACTAAATATATTAAATGATCCGTTTAATATTTAAATCATTCAACAGGAATAATTGAGTACCTGCTATATGAGAGATATATTGAGTATAATTACGACAGTTACTGAAAACTACCCTTCCAGGACCTATAATATCATGTAGCTTCTACAATAGTGACAGTTTTTAAATCGACACTTTGACATGTTTCTTCTTAAAATTCTTATTGCTACCCCAGAAATATTCTGGATTCTCACTTAGGATTCAAAATTACTAGTCTGAAAATCTGGCTCTTCATTATTGTTGTATGATTCTCCCCTGTGTAAAGTGTGCTCATCCACCAAGACAGAGAATATAATAACAGAGATGGTTGGGGTGGAAGTAGGAAGACTGGGTGCAGAGAGACAGTTACATACAATTTTTGAGCATCAATTAAATAATGGATATTAAGCCTTCTGTCTTCACACATCATTTTATTTGTTGTCCTTAGGTATGGTATGAAATTCATAGCATTGTTTACATTTTTTGAAGAAAAAGTTCACTTGACACTAAATAACATGTCCAAAATGATATACTTTGTAAGTAGCTGAACCAAACTTAAACTACAGCTTGTTTAAATTCAGTTTTTGAGGTTTTCATTTTTCTTCACGATCTAATACTCCCTGCATTGAAAATATGAAAGTTTTGATGAACTAGTGAATCTTACACATTTAAATCTCAGTCGTTTAGAATGAGAACTGTGGAGTCTCTTCAGTTCCAGCAAGTTTTTTCATGGATTAATCCTAAGGATCAGGGAAGCTAAGTTGCAAATATCACTTAGTTTTAGTGACAGTTGGACAGCAACCAGGTCTCCTTCCTCGCAGGAAAATGTTCACTCTAGAAACAAAACATTACAAACAAGAGTAAGAAAGGAGTTGCGATGGGTCTCAACAATTTGTGCTTAATTTACTCCATAAAATATTGTGGTTATTACATCGTGTGAGAATTTTTTGAATACATCTCATTCTCAAATAAGGGAAACAGCTCATCATTTATTATATATGCTGCAAAATGAGCACGAGGAGAAATAGCCCTTCTTTTATGCTGTTAGGTTGTCCAACACAATGTATTTCCTTGTATCCTTTGAGAAGGATAATGGTCAGACAGTGTTACTAATATATTACAAATCCTGTAATTAGAATTTTTATCTTATTTTGTATAGTTTTAGATTTCAAAGCTGCATTCATAATTTTATTACCTGGAAACATAAATGTTTCTATTTTCACAGGAGGTTTATTTTTAACAATTTGGAAGAAGCTCATGACTTCAAAATTTGCTCAGCCTATGGGACGTTTCCTTATTAATAGGCTACTCTTAATTCCAATTGAGTAGCCTAAATGTATGCTATTACGTGTAGATCAGTTTAATTCCATGAATCTGTTCTGTTCTGTTCAGTCGCTCAGTCGTGTCCGACTCTTTGCAACCCCGTGGACTGTAGCCTACCAGGCTTCTCCATCCATGGGATTCTCCAGGCAAGAATACTGGAGTGGGTTACCATTTCCTTCTCCAGGGGATCTTCCCGACCCAGGGATCGAACCCGGGTCTCCCGCATTGGAGGCAGACGCGTTAACCTCTGAGCCACCTAATGACTGCAAAAAGTTTGTGGTTCTTATTATCTTTGCTTCATCTTTGTATTTTCAGACTTACCACCCAATAATCCCCACTGCCACCCTCCCCTCAGAATTGAGCTACATACCTGGTTGAAGCTAATTAGTTTCATAGAATGCCTGAGTTACACATGAATATGTCAATATCTGTGCCAAAGACAGGTTGCTGCTGCTGCTGCTAAGTCCCTTCAGTCGTGTCCGATTCTGGGTGACCTTATAGGCGGCAGCCCACCAGGCTCCCCCGTCCCTGGGATTCTCCAGGCAAGAACACTGGAGTGGGTTGCCATTTCCTTCTCCAATGCATGAAAGTGAAAGTGAAGTTGCTCAGTTGTGTCCAACTCTTCACGACTCCATGGACTACAGCCTACCAGGCTCTTCCGTTCATGGGACTTTCCTCGCAAGAGTACTAGAATGGGTTGCCGCTGACTTCTCCTAAAGATAAGTTACACTATTGATATTTAAGATTCTGACACTGTCTTCAATGCTTATTCTTAGATTGCCAGGTAAGCAGGGAAAATCCTATTGAAGAGACATTTTAAGTAATTTATGTTATGGGACTGAACTCCAAGTACATTGACATATGAGCACATTATCAATTCCTGTAATGAATGAGGCTGCTGTTTTAGTGTCTGAGCACATGGAGATATCATTTCACCATCAAGCAGAAAATTTCTGAGCCAATCTAGTGTAAGATCCAGTTCCCCCCAAGTCAGTCTCTCCCATCAGGGAGCTTCCATAAGCCTCTTATCCTTCTCTGTCAGAGGGCAGACAAACTGAAAAACCACAATCACAGAAAATTACCCAATCGGATCACATGGCCCACAGCCTTGTCTACCTCAATGAAACTATGAGCCATGCCATGTACGGCCAACCAAGATGGACGGGTCATGGTGGAGACTTCTGAAAAACCCTGGTCCTCTGGAGAAGGAAATGGCAAACCACTTTGCTATTCTTTCCTTGAGAACCCCATGAACAGTATGAAAAGGCAAAAACATAGAACACTGAAAGATGAACTCCCCAGGTGAGTTCAGTTCAGTTCAGTCGCTCAGTCGTGTCCAACTCTTTGCAACCCCATGAATCACAAAACTCCAGGCCTTCCTGTCCATCACCAACTCCCGGAGTTCACAAAACTCATGTCCATCGAGTCGGTGATGCCATCCAGCCATGTCATTCTCTGTCGTCCCCGTCTCCTCCGGCCCCCAATCCCTCCCAGCATCAGAGTCTTTTCCAGTGAGTCAACTCGTTGCATCAGGTGGCCAAAGTATTGGAGTTCCAGCTTTAGCATCAGTCCTTCCAGTAAACACCCAGGATTGATCTCCTTTACAATGGACTGGTTGGATCTCCTTGCAGTCCAAGGGACTCTCAAGAGTCTTCTCCAGCACCACAGTTCAAAAGCATCAATTCTTCAGCGATCAGCTTTCTTCACAGTCCAACTCTCACATCCATACATGACCACGGGAAAAGCAATAGCCTTGACTAGACGGACCTTGGTTGGCAAAGTAATGTGTCTGCTTTTTAATATGCTATCTAGATTTGTCATAACTTTCCTTCCAAGGAGTAAGCGTCTTTTAATTTCATGGCTGCAATCAGCATCTGCAGTGATTTTTGAGCCCAAAAAAATAAAGTCTGACACTGTTTCCACTGTTTCCCCATCTATTTCCCATGAAGTGATGGGACCACATGCCACGATCTTTGTTTTCTGAATGTTGAGCTTCAAGCAAACATTTTCACTCTCCTCTTTCACTTTCATCAAGAGGCCTTTGAGTTCCTCTTCACTTTCTGCCATAAGGGTAGTGTCATCTGCATATCTGAGGTTATTGATATTTCTCCGGCAATCTTGATTCCAGCTGGTGCTTCTTCCAGCCCAGTGTTCCTCATGATGTACTCTGCATATAAGTTAAATAAGCAGGGTGACAATATACAACCGTGACGTACTCCTTTTCCTATTTGGAACCAGTCTGTTGTTCCATGATCAGTTCAGGAGGTCTGGTATTCCCATCTCTTTCAGAATGTTCCACAGTTTATTGTCATCCACACAGTCAAAGGCTTTGGTATAGTCAATGAAGCAGAAATAGATGTTTTTCTGGAACTCTCTTGCTTTCTCCATGATCCAGCTGGTCAGTTCAGTTCAGTTCATTTGCTCAGTCGTGTCTGACTCTTTGTGACCCCATGAATTACAGCACGCCAGGACTCCCTGTTCATCACCAACTCCCAGAGTTCACTCCAACTCATGTCCGTCGAGCTGGTGATGCCATTCAGCCATTTCCAGCGGGTCAGTACGTGCCAAATATGTTATTGGTGATCAGGGGGGAAAAAACTCCAGAAAGAATAAAGAGACAGATTCAAACTAAAACAACACCCAGCTGTGGATGTGACTGATGATGGAAGTAAAGTCCAATGCTGTAAACGGCAATATCGCATAGGAACCTGGAATGTTAGGTCCATGAATCAAGGCAAATTGGAAGTGGTCAAACAGGAAATGGCAAGAGTGAACATCGACATTTTAGGAACTAGAGAACTAAAATGGACTGGAATGGGTGAATTTAATTCAGATGACCATTATATCTACTACTGTGGGCAAGAATCCCTTAGAAGAAATGGAGTAGCCATCATAGTCTCCAAAAGAGTCTGAAATGCCGTACTTGGATGCAATCTCAAAACCACAGAACATCTCTGTTTGTTTCCAAGGCAAAGCATTCAGTATCACAGTAATCCAAGTCTATGCCCCGACCAGTAACACTGAAGATGCTGAAGTTGAATGGTTCCACGAAGGCCTACAATACCTTCTAGAACTAATACCCCCAAAAAAATGTCCTTTTCATTATAGGGGACTGGAATGCAGAAGGAAGACATCAAGAAATACCTGGAGTAACAGGCAAATTTGGTCTTGGTGTACAGAATGAAGTAGGGCTAAGACTAATAGTTTTCCCAAGAGAATGCACTGGTCATAGCAAACACTGTGTTTCAAAAACATAAGAGAAGACTACACATGGACATCACCAGATGGTCAATATCGAAATCAGATTGATTATATTCTTTGAGCCAAAGATGGAGAAGCTCTATACAGTCAGTAAAAGCAAGACCAGGTGCTGACTGTGGCTCAGATCATGAAATCTGTATTGCTTAATTCAGACGTAAATTGAAGAAGGTAGGGAAAACCAAGACCATTCAGATATGACCTAAATCAAATCCCTTATGATTATACAGTGGAAGTGAAAGATAGATTCAAGGGATTACATCTGATAGAGTGTCTGAAGAACTATGGATGGAGGTTCATGACATTGTTTAGGATGCAGGGATCAAGACCATCCAGGAAAAAAAGAAATGTTAAAAAGGCAAAATGGTTGTCTGAGGAGGCCTTGCAAATAGCTGTGAAAAGAAGAGAAGTGAAAGGCAAAAGTGAAAAGGAAAGATATACCCATTTGAATACAGACTTCCAAAGAATAACAAGGAGAGATAAGAAAACCTTCTAGTGATCAATGCAAAAAAATAGAGGGAAAGTCTAGAATGGGAAAGACTATAGATCTCTTCAAGAAAATTAGAGATACCAAGAGAGCATTTCCTGCAAAGATGGGCACAATAAAGGACAGTAATGGTATGGACCTAACACAAGCAAAAGATATTAAAAAGAGGTGGCAAGAATACACAGAAAAACTATACAAAAAAGTTCTTCACGACCCAGATAATCACGATGGCGTGATCACTCACCTAGAGCCAGACATCCTGGAATGTGAAGTCAACTGGTCCCTAGGAAGCATCACTATGATCAAAGAGAGTGGAGGTGGTCCAATTTCAGTTTAGTAATCTCAAATCTTCAAAGATGATGCTGTGATAGTGCTACACCCATATGCCAGGAAATATGGAAAAATCAGCAGTGTTCACAGGACTGGAAAAGGTTAGATTTCATTCCAATCCCAAAGAAAGGCAATGCCAAGGAATGCACAATTCCACTCATCTCACACACTAGTAAAATTCTCCAAGCCAGGCTTTAAAAGTACATGAGCCAAGAAATTCCAGATGTTCAGGCCTGATTTATAAAAGGCAGAGGAACCAGAGATCAAATTGCCAACATCCGCTGGATCATCAGTAAAGCAAGAGAGTTCTAGAAAACCATCTATTTCTGCTTTTTTGACTATGCCAAAGCCTGTGACTCTGTGGAATACAACAAACTGGAAAATTCTTAAAAAGAAAGAAACACCAGAACATTTGACCTGCCTCTTGAGAAACCTGTATGCAGGTCAGGAAGCAATAGTTAGAACTGGACATGGAACAATAGACTGGTTCGAAATACGAAAAGGAGTACATCATGGCTGTATGTTGTCACCCTGCTTATCTAACTTATATGCAGAATACATCATGAGATACACTGGCGTGGATGAAGAACAAGCTGGAGTCAAGATTGCAGGGAGAAATATCAATAACATCAATATGCAGATGACAACACCCTTATGGCAGAAAGTGAAGAAGAACTAAAGAGCCTCTTGATGAAAGTGAAAGAGGAGTGGAAAAAGTTGGTTTAAAAATCAGCGTTCAGAAAACTAAGATCATGACATCTGGTCCCATCACTTCATGGCAAATGGATGGGGAAAGAGTGGAAACAGTGGCAGACTATTGTCTTCGGCTCCAAAATCACTGCAGATGGTGACTGAAGCCATGAAATTAAAAGATGCTTGCTCCTTGGAAGTAAAGCTATGACCAACTTAGACAGCAATTTAAAAAGCAGAGACATTACTTTGCCAACAAAGGTCCATCTAGTCCAAGCTATGTTTTTTCCAGTAGTCATGTATGAATGTGAAATTTGGACAATAAAGAAAGCTGAGTGCCAAAGAACTCATGCTCTTAAACTGTGGTGTTGGAGAAGACTCTTGAGAGTCCCGTGGACTGAAAGAAGATAAAACGAGTCCATCCTGAAGGAAATCAATCCTGAATATTCATTGGAAGGACTAATGATAAAGCTGAAACTCCAGTACTTTGTCCACCTGATGCAAAGAACTGACTCATTGGAAAAGAACCTCATGCTGGGAAACTTTGAATGCTGGAGGAGAAGGGAACGACAGAGGATGAGATGGCTGGATGGCATCACCTACTCAATGGACATGAGTTTGAGTAAACTCCAGGAGTTGGTCATGGATAGGGAGGCTTGGCATGCTGCAGTCCATGGGGTCACAAAGTGTCGGATATGACTGAGCAACTGAAATGAATTGAACTCTAGTGTAAACTAAAAAAACCTAAAATTTTCCTTTTAAACATAATTTTTGCTATAATTGGAGCCCTACATGAAAAATGCACACATTAAATATGAGTAAAAACTTTCTGAAACTCACCATATTTAAATCACTGCTAATGGCACTAATCAAACTATGTAAGCTAATTATCTTCTGGTGTTTCTGACCACCTGTCATACCTTTTCCCAATATTGTGCCACTTTTTAAATTCCCCTCAAAACCCAGTATTCCTTCACTACCTCTCAACCAAAATGGTCCACTATGAAAATAAATGATTTTTTATGTTATCTGTTGTTCCCCGTGAGAAGGACATATTAAACAAAAGCCACTTTTTGAAAGTCAAATATAGGTTTATCAATGTCTCAATACAAGTGAGATATCTTTTCATAAAAATAAATCTAATAACTGAAGTGACAAATTGTATCAAACCCTAAATACCCAAATCACCAAAACAAACTTGAGATAGAAGAAAAAACTGGAAGTATCACACTTTCTAGTTAAAGCTATAAACTGAAATCAGTAGTGGTTACAGTACTGGAAAAGGGCAGTTTTCATTCCACTCCCAATGAAGGACAATGCCAAAGAATGTTCAAACTACCATATAATTGTACTCATTTCACATGCTAGCAAGTGAATACTCAAAATCCTTCAAGATAGGCTTCAACAGTATGCGAACTGAGAACTTTCAGATATATAAGCTGGGTTTACAAAAGACAGATGAACCAGATAAAATTGCCAACATTCATCAGATCATGTAAAAAGCAAGGGGATTCCAGAAAAACATCTACTTCTTCTTCATTGACTACACTAAAGCCTTCGATTGTGTGGATCACAACCAACTGTGGAAAATTATTCAAGAGACAGGAATACCAGATTACCTTAGCTGTCTCCTGACAAACCTATATGCAGGACGAGAAACATCAGTTAGAACCAGACTTGCAACAACAAACTGGTTCAAAATTGGTAAAAGAGTACGACAAGGTTGTATATTGTCACCCTGTTTATTTAACTTCTATGCAGAGTGTATCATGTGAAACGCTGATGTGGATGACACACAAGCTGGAATCACGATTGCCAAGAGAAATATCAATAACTTCAGATATGCAGATAATACTACACTAATTGAAGAAAGTGAAGAGGAACTAGAGAGCTCTTGATGAGGGTGAAAGAGAAGAGTGAAAAGCTATCTTAAAACTCAACATTAGAAAAACTAAGATCATGGCCTCCAGTCCCATCACTTCATGACAAATAGATGCGGAAACAGTGGAAGCAGTGGCAAATTTTCTTGGTCTCCAAAATCACTGCAGACAGTGGCTGCAGCCATGAAATTAAAAGATGCTTCCTCCTTGGAAGGAAAGCTGTGATAAATCTAGGCAGTGTATTCACAAAGCAAAGACATCACTTTGCCAACATAGGTCTGTCTAGTCAAAGCTATAGTTTTTCCAGTAGTCATGTGTGGATGTGAGAGTTGTATCACAGAGTAGGCTAAGTGCCAAAGAATTGATTATTTCTAACTGGTTCTGGAGGAGACTCTTGAGAATCCTTTGGACAGCAAGGAGATCAAACCAGTCAATCCTCAAGGAAACCAAGCCTGAATATTCATTGGAAGGACTGATGCTGAAATTGACGCTTTATTACTTTCACCACCTCATGCAAAGTGCCGACTCACTGGAAAAGATCCTGATGCTGGGAAAGATTGAGGAGAAGAGGAAAAGGGGACGACAGAGGATGAGATGGTTGGATGGCATCATGGACTCAATGGACATGAGTTTGAGCAAATTCTAGGAGATAGTGAAGAACCGGGAAGCCTATTGTGCTACAGGTCATAGGGTTCAGAGTCAGACAGGACTTCGAGACTGAACAATAAAAACAAACCAAAAATGTATCGTATTGCCATACAAAGAGGCACATCAGTCAGTCAGTTCAGTCGTTCAGTCATGTCTGACTCTTTGCGACCCCATGAATCACAGCATGCCAGGCCTCCCTGTCCATCAGGAACTCCCAGAGTTCACTCAAACTCATGTCCATTGAGTTGGTGATGCCATCTAGCCATCTCATTCTCTGTCGTCCCCTTCTCCTCCCGCCCCCAACCTTTCCCATTATCAGAGACTTTTCTAGTGAGTCAACTCTTTGCATGAGGTGGCCAAAGTATTGGAGCTTCAGCTTTAGCATCAGTCCTTCCAATGAACAACCAGGACTGATTGCCTTTAGAATGGACTGGTTCGATCTCCTTGCAGTCCAAGGGACTCTCAAGAGTGGAATGGTTGGATCTCCTTGCAGTCCAAGGGACTCTCAAGGGTCTTCTCCAACACCACATTTCAAAAGCATCAATTCTTTGGAGATCAGCTTTCTTCACAGTCCAACTCTCACATCCATTCATGACCATTGGAAAAACCATAGCCTTGACTAGACATACCTTTGTTGGCAGTGTAATGCCTCTACTTTTTAGTATGCTATCTAGGTTGGTCATAACTTTCCTTCCAAGGAGTAAGCGTCTTTTAATTTCATGGCTGCAATCAGCATCCGCACTGATTTTGGAGCCCAAAAAATAAAGTCTGACGCTGTTTACACTGTTTCTCCATCTATTTGCCATGATTAGTGCAAATAATAGAGAGCCAGAAATAAACCCAACTCATGTGCCAAAAAAAAAAAAAAATCCAGACTGGATGAATATCTTACAATATACACAAAACTTAACTCAAAATTTATGAAAGATGAGAAAATCACCTGAAACTTTAAAAGTTCTAAAACAAAGTATAGATGGCAAGCTCCTTGACATTGCAATAGATGCTAAGTGCAAAGGCAACAAAAGCAAATTAAACAAGTGGAAACACATAATGACAGTGTTAGTCTTTCAGTCATAGCCAACTCTTTGCGACAGTATGGACTGTAGCCTGCCAGACTCCTCTGTCTATGGGGATTCTCCAGACAAGTATACTGGAGTGGGTTCCACTTTCTACTCAAGGGGATCTTCCCTCTGGGACTGAACAGTGTTATCCTGCATTGCAGGGAGATTGTTTTTTACCATCTGAGCCACCAGAGAAGCACGTAATACTGAAATGGGCTGCATTTCCGCCTCCAGGGGATCTTCCTGATCCAGGGGTCGAACCCACATCTCCTGAGTCTCCCAAAATGAAAGCAAATTCTTTACCTCTGAGCCACCAAGGAAGTCCAGTCAAAGGTGGGTCAATAAATCATAGGCTTGGTATGTAAAATTTCTCCAGGACAAATTGTTTATAGGCTTGTGCACATCTGGGACAGGGAATACTGATGTGCTGCAGTCCATGGGGTTGTGCAGAGTCAGACATTACTTGGTGACTGAACAACAGCACCTCTCAGGAAGAATGTAAAGAATGTAATTGTAACTGCTTCCCTGTGAGAACAGAATAACACAGTCCTTGGCATAGGAAGACATTTTGTAAGAATGTCCCAAATTATTGAAATTACTCAGAAAAATACTAGTGTACAGTTTCCTATGACTTTGCCTGATATTATAGTAAGAATTCGTGAAAAAAGTCTTAAATAAGCACGAATGGGATGGGATTTCATAGTCGGTACTCTCTCACATAAATCCTGGATGTTTTTCTCTTGGCCACTCAAAATGTGACCAGAATTATTTAAGGATTCTCTAAGCTTTTTTGGAGATTACTATATTATTATTCTAATATAACTCTTACCCATATTGTTAATACTTCTTTGCAATATATTTCTCAAGTGTATGATCATAATTCTTATAAAGATGGCTCCATAGTCTCTTGTGCACAAAAGATAACTGTGATTTATGTAGCCATTGGAAGCTATATTATCTGAAAGAAAGTTTAGGTTTTCCTAAAAGAGCACATTAGCCAATATCATAACCCTCAGGATATCCTTTAGAGAAGGCAATGGCACCCCACTCCAGTACTCTTGCCTGGAAAATCCCATGGACGGAAGAGTCTGGTAGGCTGCAGTCCATGGGGTTGCACAGAGTCAGACACGATTGAAGTGACTTAGCAGCAGCAGCAGCAGGATATCCTTATATTTCCTTGTTTTCTTGTAATTTTTTCCCTTACCACCCAACACCTTCTCAAGCTGTTGATGGAAATAGCTGCATATATTATCTTTCAAAGGTAAATTTATATATTTTTCTTATTTAATCAGTCTCTATTGTTGTTACATAAACTTGGATATTTTAGATTGTTTCCCCAAGATACCTGGTGATGTTACCACAACAGGTTTCTCTACTTCTTGATGGTGTGGTGGATAAGGACTCACCTGCCAGTGTAGAGGTCATGGGTTTGATCCCTGGTCTGGGAAGATTCCACATGCCACAGAGAATTAAACCCAAGTGCCAAAACAATGTGGACTTATTAGATGGTGTTAGTGGTATATTGTCACTTCTTTAACTTATATGCAGAGTACATTATGAGAATCACTGGGCTGGAGGTAGCACAAATTGGAATCAAGATTGCTGGGAGAAATATCAATAACGTCAGATATGCAGATGATACCACCCTTATGGCAGAAAGTGAAGAAGAACTAAAGAGCTTCTTGATGAAAGTGAAAGAGAAGAGTGAAAAACTTGGCTTAAAGCTGAACACTCAGAAAACTAAGATCATGGCATCTGGTCCCATCACCTCATAACAAATAGATGGGGAAATAGTGGAAACAGTGACTGACTTTATATTTCTGAGCTTCAAAATAATTGCAGATGGTGATTGCAGCCGTGAAACGCTTATTCCTTCTAAGGAAAGTTATGACTAACCTAGACACCATATTAAAAAGCAGAGACATTGCTTTATCAACAAAGATCCGTCTAGTCAAGGCTATGGTTTTTCCAGTGGTTGTGTATGGATGTGAGAGTTGGACTATAAAGAAAGCTGAGCACCAAAGATATGATGCTTTTGAACTGTGGTGTTGGACCAGACTCTTGAGAGTCCCTTGGACTGCAAGGATATCCATCAGTCCATCTTAAAGGAAATCAGTCCTGGGTGTTCTTTGGTAGGACTGATGTTGAAGCTGAAAGTCCCATATTTTGGCCACCTGATGAGAAGAGCTGACTCATTTGAAAAGACCCTGATACTGGGAAAGATTGAGGGCAGGAGAAGAAAGGGACACCAGAGGATGAGATGGTTGGATGGCATCGCTGACTCAGTGGACATGGGCTTGGGTGGACTCCAGGAGTTGATGATGGACAGGGAGGCCAGGCGTGCTGTGGTTCATGGCATTGCAAAGAGTTGGACATGACTGAGCACCTGAAATGACCTGAACTGAAATGAGGGGTAAGGAACTCCTGCCAATGCAGGAGAGACATAAGAGACACAGGTACAATCTCTAGGTTGGGAAGATTCCCTGGAGGAAGACATAGCAACCCACTACAGAATTCTTTCTTGGAGAATCCCAAGGGCAGAGGAGCCTGGCAGGGGGAGAACGTAGGGTCACAATAGTCAGACATGACTGAAGCAACTTAGCACGACCAAACTATTGAGCCTGTGTCTAGAGCCAGGGAGCCACAACTACTGAGCCCACATGCCACAAATACTGGAGCCTCTGTGCCTACAGTCTGTGCTCCACAATAAGAGAAGATATAGCCAAGAAAAATCCAGAGGAGGAGGGAACAATACTTTCTCCCCCACAAATTCATCAAAAGAACATTTGAACGCTGAGTAAATTCCACAAAACAACTTCTGAACGCTGGCAGAGGACATCAGGCACCCAGAAAAGCAGCCCATTGTCTTAAAAATGAGTTAGGAAAAATCATAAAGATAAAAAGAGAATCAAAAGAGGTAGTGCTGGAGCTCCATCCCAGGAAGGGAGGCTTAAAAAAGAGAGACGTTTCCAAACACCAGGAAACACTCTCACTGGCGAGTCTCCAGGGAGCCTTGGAACCTGAGAGGGCAACATAACTGGGAGGAAAAAGAAATAATAATTTAAATGCACAGATTTCATGCCAAAAGGTAATTCCCAGCGGAGAAGCAGCACAGATAACCGCATCAGCGATTAGCAAGCGGGGGCTGGGCAAGGAGGAACAGGCTGCATTGTTTAGAGTAAGGGCCCAGCCTAAATGCCCCGAGAGCAATCTGAGAGAGCTAAATGGAGATAGCAAAGCACACTGTGGGACAGCTACCCCGCGAAAAGGCGAAAAGCCCTAACCTAAGACTCCACCAGTCCCACTCACAGAAAAAAAGAATCAGCAGAGCTAGCCGGGTGCAGACAGCCCATCCCCCACAGATACAGGCAGGGGAGGGCAGCCAGAGTAGGAAGGGGGCAATGGGGGCCCCAGTGAGGCATCTGATACCAAACTTCAAGCAGGCTTCATTGCTAACCAAGACTTCTTGGCTTTCTCGCTGCTCGACATCCGCCTGAGAAGGTGCGCCGGTTGTACACCCAGAAAACCGAGCAACAGGGACTAGGGAGGTGATAAGTCGCCGCGAACATGCTCGCCAAACACCTGGTCACCTGAGCTGCTCAGATATGGGAAGGGCACAAAATGCAGGCCCAGCCAAGTCTGCACCTTTGTAGAGTACCCGAGTACCTGAACCTGAGGGCTTAGACCTGGGATGTCCATGCAACCCAGTGCCAGCCTCAGAGAGTTCTCCCCTGGAAGAGCAACCTAGAGCCTGTTCAGTGTGGACTGTGACAGCACACACGCCATGAGTGGGGGCAAATCCAGTGTGGCTGAAAAACTGTGAGCACTCCCCACAGATGTCAGAGATATTTGTCTGCAGCGTTCCTCCCTCCCTACACCACGACTGAACAAGTGAGCCTTAAAAAGTGTCCACCACCGCCCCCTAGTGTCAGGGCGGAAATTAGACACTGAAGAAACCCACAAACAGAAGCTAAAACAGAGAGAAACACCTTGGAAGTGACAGATGGAGAAATCTTGAGGCTACTGTAAGAATAAGACTGAAAACCAGAGGCAGAAGGCTTAAGTCTAAATCGTGAGAACACCAGGGAATTCCTGACTCCAGGGTACATGAATCGATAGGAGGTCATCAAACACCTCCGTACCTACACTAAAACCAAGCACCACCCAAAGGTCAACAAGTTCCAGAGCAAGACATACCATGCAAATTCACCAGGAACACAGGAACATAGCCCTGACCTTCAATATACAGGCTGCCCAAAGTCACTCCAAACCCATTGACATCTCATAACTCATTACTGGACACTTCATTGCACTCCAGAGAGAAGAAATCCAGCTCCACCCACCAGAACACCGACACAAGCTTCCCTTATCAGGGAACCTTGACAAGCCACCCGTCCAACCCCACACACAGCGAGGAAACTCAACAATAAGGAGAACTCCACAAACTGCCAGAAGACGGAAAGGCCACCCCAAACACAGCAATATAAGCAAGATGAAGAGGCAGAGTATTACCCAGCAAATAAAGGAACAGGATAAATGCCCACCAACACAAATAAAAGAGGAAGAGATAAAGAACCTACCTGATAAAGAATTCCGAATAATGATAGTGAAAGTGATGCAAAATCTTAAAAACAAATTGGAGTTACGGATTAATAACCTGGAGACTAGGATTGAGAAGAGGCAGAAAGGATTAACGGGGATCTAGAAGAAATAAAAAAGAGTCAGTATACAATGAATAATGCAATAGGTGAGATTAAAAACACTCTGGAGGGAACCAACAGTAGAATAATGGAGGCAGAAGATAGAATGGTAGAAATAAATGAAACAGAGAGTAAATAAGAAAAATGAATTAAAAGAAATGAGGACAATCACAGAGACCTCTGGGACAATGTTAAATGCCCCAACATCCAAATCATTATAATCCCAGAAGTAGAAGACAAAAAGAAAGACCATGAGAAAATACTGGAGGAGCTCATAGTTGAAAATTTCCCTAAAATGGGGAAGGAAATAATCACCCAAGTCCAAGAAACCCAGAGAGTCCCAAACAGATTAACCCAAGGCAAAATACCCCAAGACACATATTAATCAAATTAACAAAGATCAAACACAAAGAACAAATATTAAAAGCAGCAAGGGAAAAGCAATAAATAAAACACAAGGGGATCCCCATAAGGATAACAGCTGATCTTTCAATAGAAACTCTCAGGCCAGGAGGGAATGGCAGGGCATACTTAAAGTGATGAAAGAAAATAAATTACCACCCAGATTACTGTACCCAAAGGTTATCATTCAAATATGAAGGAGAATTCAAAATCTTTACAGGTAAGCAAAAGCTGAGAAAATTCAGCATCACCAAACCAGCTCTCCAACAAATGCTAACGGACCTTCTCTAGACAGGAAACACAAAAACAGTGTATAAACTCGAACCCAAAACAATAAAGTAAATGCAACGGGACCTTACTTATCAATAATTACCTTAAATGTAAATGGGTTGAATGCCCCAACCAAAAGAAAAAGATTGGCTGAATGGATACAAAAACAAGACCCCTATATATGTTGTCTACAAGAGACCCACCTCAAAATCAGGGACACATAAAGATTGAAAGTGAATGGCTGGAAAAAGATATTCCACACAAATAGAGACCAAAAGAATGCAAGAGTAGCAATACTCATCTCAGATAAAATAGATGTTAAAACAAAGGCTGTGAAAAAAGACAAAGAAGGACACTACATAATGATCAAAGGATCAATCCAAGAAGAAGATACAACAATTATAAATATATATGCACCCAACATAGGCGCACCGCAATATGTAAAACAAATGCTAATAATTATGAAAGGAGAAATTAACAATAACACAACAATAGTGGGAGACGTTAATACCCAACTCACACCTATGGATAGATCAACTAAACAGAAAATTAACAAGGAAATACAAACGTTAAATGATACAATTGACCAGTTAGACCTAATTGATATCTATAGGACATTTCACCCCAAAACAATGAATTTCACCTCTTTCTCAAGTGCACATGGATCCTTCTCCAGGATAGATCACATTCTGGGCCATAAATCTAGCCTTGGTAAATTCAAAAAATTTGAAATCATTCCAAGCATCCTTTCTGACCACAATGTAGTAAGACTAGATCTCAATTACTATTAAAAATTCCAACATATGGAGGATGAACAACACGCTGCTGAATAACCAACAAATCATAGAAGAAATCCAAAAAGAAATCAAAATATGCATAGAAATGAATGAAGATGAAAACAAAACAACCCAAAACCTGTGGGACACTGTAAAAGCAGTGCTAAGGGGAAGGTTCATAGCAATACAGACATGCCTGAAGAAACAAGAAAAAAGTCAACTAAATAACCTAACTCTACACCTAAAGCAACTAGAAAAGGAAGAAATGAAGAACCCCAGGGTTAGTAGAAGGAAAGAAATCGTAAAAATTAAGGCAGAAAGAAATGCAAAAAAAAAAAAAAAAGAGAGAGAGAGACCAGAGCAAAAATCAACAAAGCCAATACCTGGTTCTTTGAGAGGGTAAATAAACTGACAAATCACTAGCCAAACTCATCAAGAAACAAAGGGAGAAAAACCAAATCAATAAAATTAGAAATGAGAATGGAGAGATCACAACAGACAACACAGAAATACAAAGGATCATAAGAGATGACTATCAGCAATTATATGCCAATAAAATGGACGACTTGGAAGAAATGGACAATTTCTTAGAAAAGTACAACTTTCCAAAACTGAGCCAGGAAGAAATAGAAAATCTTAATAGACCCATCACAAGCATGGAAATTGAAACTGTAATCAGAAATCTTCCAGCAAACAAAAGCCCAGGTCCAGATGGCTTCACAGATGAATTCTATCAAAAATTTAGAGAAGAGCTAACACCTATCCTCCAATACTTTGGCCACCTCATGCGACGAGTTGACTCACTGGAAAAGACTCTGATGCTGGGAAGGATTGGATGCGGGAGGAGAAGGGACAACAGAGAATGAGATGTCTGGATGACATCACTGACTCCATGGTATTGAGTTTGAGTGGACTCCAGAAGTTGGTGATGGACAGGGAGGCCTGGTGTGCTGTGATTCATGGGGTTGCAAAGAATCGGACACGACTTAGCGACTGAACTGAACTAAACTGAATACCTATCCTACTCAAATGCTTCCAGAAAATTGCAGAGGAAGGTAAATTTCCAAACTCATTTTATGAGGCCAGCATCACCCTAATCCCAAAACCTGACAAAGATGCCACAAAAAAAGAGAACTACAGGCCAATATCACTGATGAACTTAGATGCAAAAATCCTTACCAAAATTCTAGCAATCAGAATCCAACAACACATTAAGAAGATCATACATCATGACCAAGTGGGCTTTATCCAAGGGATGCAAGGATTCTTCAATATCTGCAAATCAATCAATGTTATACACCATATTAACAAAATGAAAAATAAAAGCCATATGATTATCTCAATAGATGCAGAGAAATCTTTTGACAAAATTCAGCATCCATTTATGATAAAAACCCTCCAGAAGGCGGGAATAGAAGGAATATTCCTCAACATAATAAAAGCTATATATGACAAACCCACAGCAAACATTATCCTCAAAGGTGAAAATTGAAAGTGTTTCCCCTAAAGTCAGGAACAAGACAAGGGTGCTCAGTCTCACCACTACTCTTCAACATAGTTGGAAGTTTTGGCCACAGCAATTAGAGCAGAAAAAGACATAAAAGGAATCTAATTTGGAAAAGAAGAAGTAAAACTCTCACTGTTTGCAGATGACATGATCCTCTACACAGAAAACCCTAAAGACTCTACCAAAAAATTTGTAGAGCTAATCAATGAATAGAGTAAAGTTGCAGGATATAAAACCAACACACAGAAATCCCTTGCTTTCCTATACACTAATAATGAGAAAATAGAGAAATTAAGCAAACAATTCCATTCACCGTTGCAACGAATAGAATAAAATCCTTGGAATATATCTACCTAAAGAAACAAAGACCTATATATAGAAAACTGTAAAACACTGGTGAAAGAAATCAGAGAGGACACTAATAGATGGAGACATATACTGTGTTCGTGGATTGGAAGAATAAACATTGTGAAAATGAATATATTACCCAAAGTAATTTATAGGTTCAATGCAATCCCTATCAATCTACCAACAGTATTTTTCATGGAGTTAGAACAAATAATTTCACAACTTGTATGGAAATACTAAAAACCTCGAATAGCCAAACAATTTTGAGAAAGAAGAATGGAACTGGTGGAATCAACCTGCCGAACTTCAGGGTCTACTACAAAGCCACAGTCATCAAGACAGTATGGTACTGGCATAAAGATAGAAATATAGATCAATGGAGCAAAATAGAAAGCCCAGAGATAAATCCATGCACTTATGGACACCTTATCTTTGACCTAGGAGGCAAGAATATTCAATGAAGGAAAGACAATCTCTTTAACAAGTGATGCTGGGAAAACTGGTCAACTACTTGTAAAAGAATGAAATTAGAACACTCCCTAACACCATACACAAAAAGAAACTAAAAATGGATTAAATATCTAAATGTAAGACCAGAAAGTATAAAACTCCTAGAGGAGAACATAGACAAACCAATCTCTGACATAAATCACAGCAGGGTTCTCCATGTCCCACATCCCAGAATACTGGAAATAAAAGGAAAAATAAGAAAATAGGACCTAATGAAAATTAAAAGCTTCTGTACAGCAAAGGAAACTATAAACAAGGTGAAAAGACAGCCTTCAGAATGGGAGAAAATAATAGCAAATGAAGCAACTAACAAGGGATTAATCTCAAAAATATACAAGCAACTCCTGAAGATCAAATCCAGAAAAATAAATGACCCAATCAAAAAATGGGGCAAAGAACCAAACAGACATTTCTCCAAAGAAGACCTACAGATGGCCAACAAACACATGAAAAGATACTCAACATCACTCATAATCAGACAAATGCAAATCAAAACCACAATGAGGTACCATTTGACGCCAGTCCGAATGGCTGCTATCCAAAAGTCTACAAGCCATAAACGGTGGAGAGGGTGTGGAGAAAAGGGAACCCTCTTACACGTTGGTGGAAATGCAAACTAGTACAACCACTGTGGAGAACATTTTGGAGATTCCTTAAAAAACTGGAAATAGAACTGCCATACAACCCAGTAATCACACTCCTGGGCATACACACCAAGGAAACCACAATTGAAAGAGACACATGTACTCCAATGTTCATCGCAGCACAGTTTATAATAGCCAGGACGTGGAAGCAACCTAGATGTCCATCTGCAGACGAATGGATAAGAAAGCTGTGGAACATATACACAATGGTATATATGTTACTCAGCCATTAAAAAGAATACATTTGAATCAGTTCTAATGAGGTGGATTAAATTGGAGTCTATTATACAGAGTGACATAAGCCAGAAAGAAAAACACCAATACAGTATACTAACGCATATATATGGAATTTAGGAAGATGATAACGATAACCCTGTATACGAGACAGCAAAAGAGACACAGATGTATAGAACAGTCTTTTGGACTCTGTGGGAGAGGGCGAGGGTGGGATGATTTGGGAGAATGGCATTGAAACATGTATATTATCATATGTGAAACAAATCACCAGTCCAGGTTCAATGCATGATACAGGAGCACAGGGCTAGTGTACTAGGATGAACTAGGGGGATGGGATGGGAAGGGAGGTGGGAAGGGGGTTAAATATGGGGAACACATGTACACCCGAGGCAGATTCATGTCAATGTATGGCAAAACCAATACAATAATGTAAAGTAAAAAAATAAAATAAGTAAATAAAAAGAGAAGCCCATGCACCGCCATGAAGAGTAAACCCCGCTCACCACAACTGGGGAAAGCCTGAGTATAGAAACGAACACGCAGTGCAGCTAAAATTAAATAAATGAAAATCTTTAAAAGGCACAAACATGTTTTCATATACTGAAGTTCCAAATTCTGTATTGTGACGTTTTTTTATTGTTGCTCAGTTGCTCTGTCATGTCCAACTCTTTGTGACCCCATCGTCTATAGCACACCAGGCTGCCCTGTCCATCACTATCTCCCAGAGTTTGCTCAAACTCATGTTCATTGAGTCCATGATACCATCCTACCATCTCATCCTGTTCTCCTCCTGCCCTCGGTCTTTCCTAGCATCAGGGTCTTTTGTCCAAGGAGTAGGCTCTTCTGATCAGTGACCAAAGTATTGGAGCTTGAGCTTCAGCATCAGTCCTTCCAAACGATATTCAGAATTCATTTCCTTTAGGATTGACTGGTTTGATCTCCTTGCCATTCAAAGGACTCTCAAGAGTCTTCTCCAGAACCACAGCCTGAAAGCATCAGTTCTTCGGCATTCAACCTTCCTTATGGTCCAACGATCATATCCAGACATAACTACTGGAAAATCCATAGCTTTGACTAGATGGATCTTTGTTGGCAAAGTGGTGTCTCTGCTTTTCAATACACCGCCTAGGTTTTTCATAGTTTTACTTCTAAGGAGCAAGTGTCTTTTACGTTCATGGCTGCAGTCACTATCTGCAGTGATTTGGAGCCCAAGGAAATAAAATCTGCCACGATTTCCATCATTTCCCCATCTATTTGCCATGTGGTGATGCGACCGGATGACATGATCTTAGTTTTTCGAATGCTAAGTTTTATGACAGTTTTTTCACTCTCCTTTTCCACCCTCATCAAGAGGCTCTTTAGTTCCTCTTTGCTTTCTGCCATTTGTGTAGTATCTTCTGTATATCTAATGTTGTTGATATTTCTCTTGGCCATCTTGCTTCTAGTTTGTGAATTATCCAGCCTGACATTTTGCATGATGAACTATGCAAATAAATTAAATAAGCAGGGTGACAATATATAGCCTTGATGTACTGCTTTCCCAATTTTGAACCAGTTCATTGTTCCATGTTCAGTGCTAACTGTTGCTTCTTGAACATGACATGCATGGAGATTTCTCAGAAGGCAGGTAAAGTGGTCTGGTATTCCTATCTCATTAAGACTTTTCCAGAGTTTGCGGTAATCTGCACAGTCAAAGTCTTTAACGTAATCAATGAAGCAGAAGAAGATATTTTTCTGGAATTCACTTGCTTTATGGTCCAGCAGAGGTTGGCAATTTGATCTCTGGTTCCTCTGCCTTTCTAAATCTAGCTTGTACATCTGGACGTTTTTGGTTCATGTAATGTTGAAGACTAGCTTGAAGGATTTGGAACATTACCTTGTTAGCATGTGAAATGAGCTCAACTGTATGGTAGGTTGAACATCCTTTGGCATTGCCTTTCTCTGGAATTGGAATGAAAACTGACCTTTTCCAGGTCACCTTATAGTGGTCAAAGAAAGGTTAACATAATGTTTATAACACCTCATATCAGTTAGTCTCCTATTTTTCCCTAAGTTTCCTGATTCCCAAAATACTTTTGCTGTATATACCAATTATATACCGTTTATATCCTGTTACCAAGATAACCACCAGAGGTACTGCTTGGTATGTTCTGGTTCCATCTGGCCTGGGAGGATAACAATAAGCTAGACACTAAGCAACAAGATTTCACAACACAGGTACTCATGTATCATTGTGAAGCACAACCCATGGGCATAGCACATGGCAATTCTGGCTCAAAACTGTGAGACTTACGTACCACAGGGTATGTAGTTTCATTTTTAATTCATGATATCCTGGACATGACGTAATAGCACTATAATAAACCCATTTTCCAGTTTAAATAGCATATTAAATTTAAGCTTGTGCAATGTTTCTACATCTGAGAAATGGCAGCTTGTCAGCAAATTACCAGGAGCTAGAGGAGAGGCATGACTCTTCCTCACAGCCCTGGAAAGGAATCAGTCCTACCAGCACCTTGATCTTAGATTTCTAGACTAGAATTGTGAGAAAACAAATTCTGTTGTTTAAGCCACTCAGTTGGTGGTATTTTGTTAAGGGAGCCCTTGCAAAACTAGTATTAATAAAATGTCCTAAACCCTGAATTTGAGAATATGTTACGCTTCATGACAAAAGAGACTTAACAGATGTGATTAATTCGGGGATCTTGAGATGGGGACATTAAGCTGAATTATCATGTTCAGTCCAGTGGATTCACAAGATCCTTATAAAGAAGAATCCTGATGATCCGAGTGAGATGTGATAGTAGATGGGAGGACCAGACCACAGGTTGCAGTGATGAAAGGGAGGGATCGCAAGACATTTAAGTGGCATCTAGAAACTGTAAAAGGCAAGGAAATTGATTTCTGTGTCTCTTAAGTCACTAAGTTTGTAACTTTATTTTTTTGCAGTGCAAAAAGAAACTCTGTTTCCTGGCATAGAGCTGATGGTAAGTGTGATGCCTCAGTAACAAACAGAGTCCATTTGCCAACTACTTCTTTCTAGCAACCAAGTGCTAGCAGATGCTTGGAAGAAAATCCTTCTAGTGTCTGTGAGTTAATCAGGTCCTACTGTCTAACATATCGTATCCATCTCCCAAGACCACCAGTTCTCTCTTGTTTTTCTTTCTTTCTTTCTTTCTTTTTAGGGTTTATTTATTTATTTACTGGGCAAAGTAGTGTTCAAATCACCAAGAATACGGTTTTTACTGGATATTACATCTCCAGAAGACATTTCTTTTTTCTTCCTTCCACTACCCCATCTTCTCCTGGAAAAACCTGGAAAAACACATCATTTGTTCCAGGATTCTCTTATATGTTCTTCTGACAAGGAAAGTAATTAAGACTGATGCAAGTTTGGGGCCAGCTCATCAAAACAAGCCTAGAATAAGTCTCAGAGGAACCCACATCCCCCAAACCATTGTGCTGAATCTCAGAATTTCTATGAAGCAAGATATTTAAGTGCATGAAATGATATTGTGACAACACAATCTTTGTAGAAAATTGAATCACTTAACAGTGCAACCTAGTGAGAAATACAGTTGGAGAAAGAAGAGATATGAGATGCAGGCAATTTTTAAAAATTTAACCTTATTTGAGATAGGCCTCTTGATGAAAGTGAAAGAGCAGAGTGAAAAGGTTGGCTTGAAGCTCAACATTCAGAAAACAAAGATCATGGCATCTGGTCCCATCACTTCATGGGAAATACATGGAAAAACAGTGGAAACAGTGTCAGACTTTATTTTTTTGGGCTCCAAAATCACTGCGGATGCTGATTGCAGCCATGAAATTAAAAGACGCTTGCTCCTTGGAAGGAAAGTTATGACCAACCTTGATAGTATATTAAAAAGCAGAGACATTACTTTGCCAACCAAGGTCCGTCTAGTCAAGGCAATGGTTTTTCCCGTGGTCATGTATGGATGTGAGAGTTGGACTGTGAAGAAAGCTGATCGCTGAAGAATCGATGCTTTTGAACTGTGGTGTTGGAGAAGACTCTTGAGAGTCCCTTATACTGCAAGGAGATCCAACCAGTCCATTCTAAAGGAGATCATTCCTGGATGTTCATTGGAGGGACTGATGCTGAAGCTGAAACTCCAATACTTTGGCCACCTTATGCGACAAGTTGACTCACTGGAAAAGACTCTGATGCTGGGAAAGGTTGGGGGCGGGAGGAGAAGGGGACGACAGAGAATGAGATGGCTGGATGGCATCACCGACTCTGTGGACATGAGTTTGAGTGTACTCCGGGAGTTGGTGATGGACAGGGAGGCCTGGCGTGCTGTGATTCATGGGGTCGTGGAGAGTCGGACACGACTGAGCGACTGAACTGAACTGAACTGAACAGATAAGAAGAAAAGTAAATGAAAGTGGTCAAATAATGTGTTTTCCTTTCCTTGTGGTTGACATCAAAGTGAATTCACCAGTTCTTTTATTTTTCCATAAAATGATAGTCATTCTATCAAAGAATTCAAATATCATTGAGATGGTCATCATAAAAGTGTCAATACATTTTCTATCCTGCTATTGTTTATGTCCGTTCTGCTGAACTAATGTTACTCTTATGACGAGTTCTTTTATTCCTTAAAACTTTACAGAAAAATTAGAAGCTAATTTACAGCTCAGGCTGGCTGCAGAAAACTGTTGCATTGAAATGCATATCCAAAGTTAGGCATCTATATATGGCTTTTACTGTTGTAAGCTGAGAAGTCCTAAAATATCAATCTATATCTAAAAGATATAAAACAGATAAGAAATACCAAGACAGTGAAATATAAATGTGGATAATGGTGGTTTATGGATAAGATTTTGACCATGAATATTTAAAAATTTATATTATATAAATATTATATAGTAACAATATTTCTTGTTTGCTTAGCCAGTCAGGCTTAAAAATTCTACTGATGTTCATCACGAAAGCTTGGACACTGTTCTTGAGGGAGGATACCAGAATCATCTAGAGTTCTCATGCTTCCATTTTCAAGAGTCCATTCCATAGAACCATTATTAAGAAGAAGTTTTGGCCCCAGAAAACCCTAAAAGGGGTCTAAAGAAGTACATTAAGTGACAAAATTCAAAGGTCTCATTGTCCTTGAAGAAGAAATTCACACACCTACGGGCATCTTCATATGTAGCTAATTAACCAGTATAGCTCAGAGCACCAGGACCTACACAAAATAATGAAAAAGCAACATAAAGATACAAAAATTCCCAATTATACAAGAATTTCCCATTCCACATCATTTCAAAATTCCCCTAATATTAATTTAAATATATTGTACTAACCTACCCAGACTCTTGAGATTCCCTTGTACTGCAAGGAGATCCAAACAGTCCATTCTAAGGGAGATCAATCCTGGGTGTTCATTGGAAGGACTGATGCTAAAGCTGAAACTGCAATACTTTGGCCACCTCATGCGACGAGTTGACTCACTGGAAAAGACTCTGATGCTGGGAAAGGTTGGGGGCGGGAGGAGAAGGGGATGACAGAGAATGAGATGGCTGGATGGCATCACTGACTCTGTGGACATGAGTTTGAGTGAACTCCGGGATTTGGTGATGGACAGGGAGGCCTGGCGTGCTGTGTTTCATGGGGTCGCGGAGAGTCGGACACGACTGAGCGACTGAAATGAACTGAACTGAACTGAACCTACCCAGAATTCCTTGCCATTCCTTAACACTTTTCTAGCAAGCATTTAGTGTTCCAGGAATGTGAGCTCAATTGTTAAATAGAAGGACTTCATCTGCAGCTTTAAGGGTATGCTGGTCAAAGGATAAAAGTTTCTTTGTTAAGTCACTCTAACTTGCTTCTCACCTCACACGCTGGTAAACTAATGCTTAAAATTCCCCAAGCCAGGCTTCAGCAATATGTGAACCGTGAACTTACAGATGTTCAAACTGGTTTTAGAAAAGGCAGTGGAAACAGAGATCAAATTGACAACATCCGCTGGATAATAAGAAAAGCAAGAGAGTTCCAGAAAAATATCTATTTCTGCTTTATTGACTATGTCAAAGCCTATGACTGTGTGGATCACAATAAACTGGAAAATTCTTCAAGAGATGGGAACACCAGACCACCTGACCTGCCTCTTGAGAAATCTGTATGCAGGTCAGGAAACAATAGTAAGAACTGGACATGGAACAACAGACTGGTTCCAAATAAGAAAAGGAGTACGTCAAGGCTGTATATAGTCACCCTGCTTATTTAACTTATATGCAGAGTAAATCATGAGAAATGCTGGGCAGGAGGAAACACAAGCTGGAATCAAGGTTGCTGGGAGAAATATCAACAGCATCAGATATGCAGATGACACCACCCTTATGGCAGAAAGTGAAGAAGAATTAAAGAGCCTCTTGATGAAAGTGAAAGAGAAGAGTGAAAAAGTTGGTTTAAAGCTCAACATTCAGAAAACTAAGATCATGGCATCTGGTCCCATCACTTCACGGCAAATAGATGAGGAATCAATGGAAACAGTGGCTGATTTTATTTTTCTGGGTTCCAAAATCACTGCAGATGGTGATTGCAGCCATGAAATTAAAAGACGCTTACACCTTGGAAAGAAAGTTATGACCAACCTAGACAGCATGTTGAAAAGCAGAGAGATTACTTTGCCAACAAATATCCATCTAGTCAAGGCTATGGTTTTTCCAGTGGTCATGTGTGGATGTAAGAGTTGGACTATAAAGAAAGCTGAACCCTGAAGAATTGATGCTTTTGAACTGTGGTGTTGAAGAAGACTCTTGAGAGTCCCTGAACTGCAAGGATATCCAATCAGTTTCCTAAATGAGATCAGTCCTGTTGTTCACTGGAAGGAATGATGTTGAAGCTGAAACTCCAATACTTTGGCCACCTGATGAGAAGAGCTGACTCATTTGAAAAGACCCTGATGCTGGGAAGATGGAGGGCAGGAGGAGAAGGGGATGACAGAGGATGAGATGGTTGGATGGCATCACCGATAGGATGGACATGGGTTTGGGTGGACTCCGGGAGTTGGCGATGGACAGGGAGGCCTGGCGTGCTGCGGTTCATGGGGTCACAAAAAGTCTCATACGACTGAGCAACTGAACTGAACTGAACTTGCATCTGACATCAGATCTCTTTTTCATATATTTTTGAACTTCAACAATGTTTCTGGACTTGCAGTTCCTAGAGAATTTTAGATCATGTGGTCCATGTTTATAGCATTTAGAAAAAAGTCGTCTCTTTCTTCCTATATTTCTCTTCAAACCTTCAAGATTTTATATCTTCCCCTTGATCTCTATCTAAAATATTTTTATGGGCAAAAGTCTTTTTAGTAAGGTTTAGTGTGGTTCAGAATATTTACTATGTCTATGATTTTTTTCTTAATGTCAGTAGTGTTCTGATGAACAAACATTTATCCTCCTGACTGTCCCTCTAGATGTAACTGGTTTCAAGTCTAGGAAAAACAGAGTTATCAAATTGGGCCTTTTGCTCTTGAATAGTTCAGAGCTGACTTTCTAAGATAGTACCCAAGCACTGAAAACTTGCCTCCTTTATGAATGTTATGCCAAGATCGGTCACTATTGTCCCTCAGTAGAAAGAACTTGGAAACTCTATTCCAGATGCTCAAATCTTGTAAGTTTAAGAAATTCTGCTTCAGCCTATTACAAAGATACTCCAACTGGAATTGCTGCTTGCCTAAAAACTAAAAACCAGCATAAAATATATAAAATATTTTTCCAGACATGAGAAAGAATTCAGAAGAGGGAAGTAATTAATGGTTTAGAAAAAAGGAAACAAATCTAGTGAGTCCTATACAAGCCATAATTTTCTGCCATTTGCTAAGCTCAAGAAGCAAAAACCCAAGACTCCAGAGCTTATCCTGACTTGAGGAGAAAAAGGCTAGACTTTAGGGAAATTAAAGCTATCAGAATTTGCAAAGGATAATGCCAGGATAAAAGGGAAAGCATGCAAAGACAGAACTTCAGAAATTTGCTTCTTCTCCCCTCCAATCTTTAATTTGAATAGCAATTGGCATATGTATAGAATGAAACTCTACAAGACCAAAGGAAAAACAGTTTCTGGGGTTGCATAAGCCTTCAAATTCCCTAAGTTCCTAGAAGGCCATCATTCATTCAAGTTTCCTCCAACCATATGGAGGAGTTTTTGTTGAATAAGTAAAATATTCATTAAACACTGTATGAATGTCACATTTTAGTAGTAAATAAAACTAGTCCCAGGCAAAGGTGACTCTAGAGTTGCTTCAGGAACACTCGTTATTTATTCTTGAAAATAGTTGACATACAATATTATGTTAGTCCCAAGTGTATTACATAGTGATTTGACGTTTGTATCCATTATGAAATAATCACCACAATAAGTCTAGTAAGCATCTGTCCCCATACAGTTATTACTATATTATTGACCATATTTCTTGTACTGCATATTAAATCCTCGTGGCTTATTTATTATGTAAATGGGGGATTGTATGTCTAATTCTCTTCACCTATTTTTCCCACCTCAGCACCAGCAATAATCTGTTTGTTCCCTGTATGGTTGTTGTTTCGTCACTAAGTCCTGATGGACTCTTTCTGACTCCATGGACTGTAGCCTGCCAGGATCCTCTGTCCATGGGATTTCCCAGGCAAGAGTACAATATCTATGAGTCTGTGAAAAATAGTATAGAGGCTTCTGAAAAAACTAAATGTAGAACTGCCATGTGATGCAACAGTTTCACTTCTGGATATTTACCCAAAGAAAAAAACCACTTCACAAGGATATTTGCATTTTAGAGTTTATTTTGGCATTATTTAGAATAACCAAAGTAAGGAAGCAAATTTATTGTCCATTGACAGATGAATAGACAAAAATCACACACAACTCATTGGAAAACATCCTGATGATGACAAAGATTGAAGGAAAAAGAAGAAGAGGACAGCAGAGGATGAGAGGGTTGTATAGTATCACCAGTTTGTTCATACTAAGTCACTTCAGGCTTGTCTGAATCTTTGCCACCCTATGGACTGTAGCCCACCAGGCTTCTCTGTTTATGGGATTCTCTAGGCAAGAATACTGCAGTGGGTTGGCATGCCCTCCTCCAAGGGATCTTCCCGACCCTGGGATCGACCCAACTCATCAATGCAGTGGACATGAATTTGAACAAACTCTGGGAGATAGTGAAGGACAAAGAAGCCTGGCATCCTGCAATCTGTGGGTATGCAAAGGGTCAGACACGACTTAGTGACTGTAAAACAATAACCTGGCCCAATCTGACCAGAAATATTGGCAACAACTCCTTGAAGCTGTGTGGCCCAATAACATTTGAGCTGAGAGATGGGCAAACAGATTTGATAGTTTGCAGAGCAAAGCCAGCGGCCTTGTTCATCAGAAAAGTTGGAGTGCAGTACCACTTGAACAGAGAACAGCCCACCCCTTTCCCCAACTGCAGAACAAAGCTGGTGTCCTCAGCAGAGAATTCAGTGCACACTCAGGCTGAATCTGGAGCAGAAAAAATGAGCTATCCAATCCCTGTGTCCTGGCCTGCTGCCCTGCTAGAGTAGGGAAACTAATTCATAGTCCCACCTACCACAGAATATAGACCCAGTCCTGACCAGAGAACTCGTGCAGTCATAGATTCCATGTAGTCTCATTTGGGTAGCAAACCAAGCCAGAAGTCCTAGACAACTGTCCTCAGCCAGTGGTACACCCCATCCCATCTCCATCCTCAAAGGTGGAACATGTGTCTTGCCCCAGAATAGAACATAATAGTAGGCTCCTCCTGCCTGAAAACTACCAGCAGACACACCCAAAAACCCAAATTGAGCTGAAAGGTAAAGAACAGTCTCTGCAAGAACAAATGTATAAGGCCTGGAAAAGAAATCCTATTACTCAAATACACAGATAAAATAATCAGATAAATATGACAAGACTGAAGATGGTGGAGGAATAGGATGGGCAGACCACTTTC
Organism: Moschus berezovskii; assembly: GCF_049115385.1. Taxonomy (NCBI): domain Eukaryota; kingdom Metazoa; phylum Chordata; class Mammalia; order Artiodactyla; family Moschidae; genus Moschus; species Moschus berezovskii. Next base: position 72,390,741 of record NC_142469.1, on the reverse strand, counting down.
TCCTCCACATATTTATCGAAAGAACATTTGAACGCTGAGCAAATTCCACAAAACACTTTCTGAATGCTGGGAGAGGACATCAGGCAAGCAGAAAGGCAGCCCGTTGTTTTCGAAAGGAGGTAGGACAAAAGATAAAAAGAGAAAAAAAGAGGGAGGTATGGAGATCCATCCCAGGAAGAGAGTCTTAAAAAAGAGAGAAGTTTCCAAACACCAGGAAACACTCTGTCCGGTGGGTCTGTGGTGAGCCTTGGAATCTCAGAGGGCAAAATAACAGGGAGGAAAAATAAATAAATAAGTAAAACCCACAGATTAAGTGCCTAACAGCAACTCCCAACAGAGCAGCAGCCCAGATGCTTCTATTCCCCACTAGCAAGCAGGAGTTGGACAGGGATGCGCGGGCTGCATTGCTTTGGGTAAGAAGAGTGCCTGAATGCCCTGAGGGCATTCTGAGTGAACTAGCTTGAGATAGCAACCCAGACTGTGGGATAGCTATCCCTTCAGTTCAGTTCAGTTCAGTCGCTCAGTCGTGTCTGACTCTTTGCGACTCCATGAATCACAGCACGCTAGGCCTCCCTGTCCATCACCAACTCCCGGAGTTCACGCAGACTCATGTCCATCGAGTCGGTGATGCCATCCAGCCATCTCATTCTCGGTCATCCCCTTCTCCGCCTGCCCCCAATCCTTCCCAGCATCAGACTCTTTTCCAGTGAGTGAGCTCATCTCATGAGGTGGCCAAAGTATTGGAGATTCAGCTTTAGCATCAGTCCTTCCAATGAACACCCAGGATTCATCTCCTTTAGAATGGACTGGTTGGATCTCCTTGCAGTCCAAGGGACTCTCAAGAGTCTTCTCCAGGACCACAGTTCAAAAACATCAATTCTTCAGCGCTCAGCTTTCTTCACAGTCCAACTCTCACATCCATACATGACCACTGGAAAAACCATAGCCTTGACTAGACGGACCTTGGTTGGCAAAGTAATGTCCCTGCTTTTTAATATACTATCTAGGCTGGTCATAACTTTCCATCCAAGGAGTAAGCGTCTTTTAATTTCATGTCTGCAATCAGCATCCGTAGTGATTTTGGAGCCCAAAAATATAAAGTCTGACACTGTTTCCACTGTTACCCCATCTGTTTCCCATGAAGTGATGGGACCAGATGCCATAATCTTTGTTTTCTGAATGTTGAGCTTCAAGCCAACATTGACTATGCCAAAGCCTTTGACTGTGTGGAACACAATAAACTGTGGAAAATTCTGAAAGAAATGGGAATACCAGACCACCTGACCTGCCTCTTGAGAAACCTGTATGCAGGTCAGGAAGCAACAGTCAGAACTTGACATGGAACAACAGACTGGTTCCAAAAAGGAAAAAGAGTACGTCAAGATTGTATATTGTCACCCTGCTTATTTAACTTATATGCAGAGCTATCCCTTTAAAAACCTTAACCTAATACACCTCCAGGTGTCTGAGCAGAGCTAACTGGCTGTGGACCAGCCCATCCCCCACCAGAAACAGGCAGGGGAGGGCAGCCAGAGCCAGAAGAGGGCAATCGTGGCCCCAAGAGGCATTCTATACCAAACTGCAGGCCAACTTCGTTGCTAACTAAGACTTCTTGAGATTCTGGACAGTCGATATCCTCTGGGAGGGTCACAGCCAGACATCAGCTCCCCAGAAGAGACACACAGCACACCCGAGAAGGAGCGCCCATTGTACACCCAAAAAACCGAGCAGCTGGGACAGGGCAGGTGGTAACTCGCAGCCTTCAACTGGGGGCAAGTGTGCTTACCAAGCACCTGGCCACCTGAGCTCCTCAGACATGGGATGGGCACAAAACGCGGGCCCAGCCAAATCTGCACCTTTGTGGAGTACCCGAGAATCTGAACCTGAGTGACTTAGACCTGGGGAGTGCATGCAACCCAGGGCCTGCATCAGACAGTTCCTGGCAGAGCAACCTAGAGCCTAAACAGTGTAGACTGGGAAAGCACACACGACATGAGTGGGGGAAAACCCAGTGTGGCTGAATCACTCTGAGCACACGCCAGTGATATTTGTTTTCAGTGTTCTTCCCTCCCCACAGCACAACTGAACAAGTGAGCCTAAAAAAAGTGACCACCACCACCCCACTTGTGTCAGGGCAAAAATTAGACACTGAAGAGACAAGCAAACAGAAGAAGCTAAAATTAAGGGAACCACTTTGCAAGTGACAGGTGCAATAGATTAAAATCCTGTAGTTAGCACCGACTACGTAGGAAGGGGCCTATAGACCTTGAGAAGTACAAGCTGGACTAAGGAACTATCTGAAAATGAACTGACCCTACACTGTCTACAACAGCTCCAGAGAAAATCCTAGATATATTTTTACTATGATCTTTTTTTAATTAAAAAGAAAAAATTTACTTTTAAGTCCCCTATTACTCCTTTAATTTTAATTTTCATGACCTACTATCATCTTGCATAAAAAACACCCTATTTTTAAAGCAAACTTCATATATATATTTTACAATTTTGGTGACTTTTTTTTACTATTGTATTTTTGAGAATCTAACCTCTACTCTAGATTTTTAATCTTTGCTTTTTGGTGTTTGTTATCAACTTTGTACCTTTAAGAACCCAATCTTCATTACCCAGTTTTACTTGGAAGCCAGATCACTGGCCTGATTGCCCTCTTCCACTTTTGACGCTCCTTTTTCTCCACCAGGTCTCCTCTATCTTCCCCCTCCCCCTTTTCTTCTCTGCCCAACTCTGTGAATCTCTTGTGTGTTCTGGGCTGTGGAGAACACTTAAGGAACTGATTACTGGCTGGATTTGCCTCTCTCCTTTCGATTCCCCCTTTAATCCTCCTGGTAACCTCTGTCTCCTTCCTCCCTCTTCTCTTCTCTGTGTAACTCCTTGAACATCTCTGAGGGATCCAGACTGTGGAGAGCACATAGGGAAGTGATTACTGGCTAGCTTGCTCTCTCCCCTTTTGATTCCCCCTCTTCTCCTCCTGGTAACCTATATCTCCCTCGTCCCTCTTCTCTTCTCCATGTACGCCGTGTACTTTTCCAGGTGTCCCTCACTGTAGAGAAACTTTTCATTATTAACCTAGATGTTTTATCATCAGTGCTGTATAGATGGAGAAGTCTTGAGACTACTCTAAGAATAAGACTAAAAACCAGAGGCAAGAGGCTTAAGTCCAAATTCTGAAAACACCAGAGAACTGAATCCAGGGAACATTAATAGATAGGAACTCATCAAATGCAGCCATACATAACTGAAACCAAGCACCACCCAAGGGCCAACAAGTTCCAGCGCAAGACATACCACACAAATTCTCCAACATAGGAACATACGCCTGAGCTTCAATATATGGGCTGCCCAAAGTCACACCAAACCCACTGACATCTCAAAACTCATTACTGGACATTTCATTGCACTCCAGAGAGAAGAAATCCAGCTCCACCCACCAGAACACAGACACAAGCTTCCCTAACCAGGAAACCTTGACAAGCCACCCGTCCAACCACACCCACAGCAAGGAACTTCCATAATAAAGAGGAACCACGAACAGCCAGAATACAGAAAGGCCACCCTAAACACAGTAATATAAACAAGATGAAAAGTCAGAGGAATACCCACCAAATAAAGGAACAGGATAAATGTCCACCAAACCAAAGAGGAAGAGATAGGGAATCTACCTGATAAAGAATTCCAAATGATGATAGTGAAAATGATCCAAAATCTGGAAAACAAATTGGAGTTACAGATAAATAGCCTGGAAACAAGGATCGAGAAGATGCAAGAAAAGCTTAACAAGGACCTGGAAGAAACAAAAAAGAGTCCAGGCGTAATGAATAATGCAATAAATGAGATCAAAAACACTCTGCGGGAACCAACAGTAGAATAACGGAGGCAGAAGATAGGATACGTGAGGAAGAAGATAGAATGTTAGAAATAAATGAAACAGAGAGGAAATAAGAAAAACGAATTAAAAGAAATGAGGACAATCTCAGAAACCTCTGGGACAATGTTAAATGCCTCAACATTCGAATCATAGGAGTCCCAGAAGAAGAAGACAAAACAAAAAAAAAAAAAAAAAAAAAAAAACCATGAGAAAATACTTGAGGAGATCACAGTTAAAAACTTCCCTAAAATGGGGAAGGAAGTAAACACCTAAGTCCAAGAATCCCAGAGAGTCCCAAACAGGATAAACCCAAGGCGAAATACCCCAGTTCAGTTCAGTTCAGTTCAGTTCAGTTGCTCAGTCGTGTCCGACTCTCCGCGACCCCATGAATTACAGCACGCCAGGCCTCCCTGTCCATCACCAACTCCTGGAGTACACTCAAACTCATGTCCACAGAGTCGGTGATGCCATCCAGCCATCTCATTCTCCGTCGTCCCCTTCTCCTCCCGCCCCCAACCTTTCCCAGCATCAGAGTCTTTTCCAGTGAGTCAACTCGTCGCATGAGGTGGCCAAAGTATTGCAGTTTCAGCATTTTACTGTTAGATTGCCCCAAACAATGGATTTTCTTTTATACATTGAGAAGGCTAGTTGTCTGACAGAGCTGCTAATATGTTACAAATCCTTTAATTAGAAATTTTACCTCAGTCTGTATACTTTTACTTTTCTAAGTACTTCATAATTTTATTAACAGAAAACATAAATATTTCTATTTTCACAGGAGGTTTACTTTTTAACAATTTGGAAGAAGTTCATGACTTCAAAATCTGCTCAGGCTATGGCATGTTTCTTCATTGAAAGACTACACTTAATACAAATTGAGTAGCCTAAATTTATGCTATTAAATGTTGATCAGTTGAAATCCATGAATAAAAGCAACATGTTGTAATGACTGTGAGATGTTTGTGGTCCTTATTATCCCTGCTTCATCTTTGAATTTTCAAAGTTACCAGCCAATAATCCCCTCAGCCAACCTCTCCTTAGAATTTAGCTACACGTCTGGTGGAATCCTCATTAATCTCAGAATGCTTGAGTTGCACTTAAATATGTCAATATCTGTGTCAAGGGCAGGTTGTTGTTATTTAATCACGAAGTCATGTCCAACTCTTTTGTGATTCCATGGATTGTATTCTTCCAAGCTCCACTATCCATGGGATTTTCCAGGTTTTGATATTTCTTTCAATGCTTATTTATATTTTGCCAGGTAAGCAATACAAACTCTCCTCTAAGAGATTATTCTTACAAGATACAACTTTGGGCATTGAAGAGAGTTTTTAACTAATTTATATTCTAGGACTGAACTCAAAGTACTTTCCCATATGAACACAATTATCAATCCATGTAGTGAAAGAGGCTGCATTCTTAGTGTCTGAGCACTTGGAGAAATCATTTCAACATCAAGTAGAAAATCTCTGAGCTACTTTGGTGTAAACTAAATTGTAATTTTCCTTTTAAATCTAAGTTTTGTTTTTATTGAAGCTTCTAAGGCCTGGCGTGCTGTGATTCATGGGGTCGCGGAGAGTCGGACACGACTGAGCGACTGAACGGAACGGAACGGAACGGAAGTAAAAAAGCACTTATTAAAAATGAATAAAAAGTATCTGAGACCACATTTAAACTACTGCTAATGGCATGAATCAAACTAATTAAGTAGGCTAATTATCTTCTGATGGTTCTGCTCACCAGTCGTACTTTTCCCCTATATTGTGTCATTTTCTCATTTCCCCTGAAAGTCCCAGTATTCTTTAACTACCTCTCAACCAAATGTATCCCTAATAAAAATAAATGACTTTTTATATTGTGTGTGTTTGCTAGGGGAAGGTCTTATTAAGGAAGATCTATTGTTCAAATTACAAAACATATTGGTCAATGTCTATACAGGTGAGATATTTTTACATTAAAAAAATAAAACTAATAAAACTTCTTTTACGGAGAAGGCAATGGCAACCCATTCCAGTGTTCTTGCCTGGAGAATCCCAGGAACACGGGAGCCTGGTGGGCTGTCGTCTCTGGGGTTGCACGGAGTCGGACACGACTGAAGCGACTTAGCAGCAATAAGTGAAATGAAGTGACAAACATGTATCTAACCACAAAAATATCCAAATCACCAAAACAACCTTGAGATAGAAGAAAAAGCTAGAAGCCTCACCCTTTCTAGTTTTAAACTATGTAATAAATCTATAGTAACCAAAACAGTATGATATTGACATACAAAGAGGCACATAGATCAATGCAAAAAAAATAATAAAATAGAGCCTAGGAAAATACCTAAAAATCTTTTGGTCAATTAATGTACAACAATGGAGATCAGAATATACATGGGGAGAGGGCAGTCTCTTTAATAAATGATGTTGGGAAAACCAGAGACCCACATGCCAAAAAGCTGAGACTGGACCACTATCTTTTAGCGCTCTAGTGCTCAGTCATGTGTGACTCTTTGTGGCCCAAGGACGGTAGCCTGCCAGGCTCCTCTGTCCATGAAATTTTCCAGGCAAGAATACTGAAGTGAATTATCAATTCCTCTGCAGGGGATCTTCCCAACCCAGGGATTAAACCTGACTATCCTATGTCTCCTGCATTAACAGGCGGATTCTTTAACCCTGAAGCACCACGGAAACAGTATAGGATTTCCTCAAGAAATTAAAAGTGGAACTGCCATATGATTCAGCAGGTTCACTTCTAGGTATTTATCCAAATAAAACAAAACCAATTCAAAAGGGGATTAGCACTCTACTGTTTATTTCCACATTATTTACAATAGCCAAGATACAGAAGCAACTTTAGTGTCTATTATCATGAATAAGCACAAAGGTACATGCAGAGGAATTTTGCTCAGTTACGAAAATAATGAAATATTGCTACTTGCAAAAACATGGATGGACTAGAAGTCATCATGTTAAGTGAAACAAGTCAGACACAAAAAGTCAAAAACTGTAATGTCCCACTTTTATGGGGATTCTAAGAAACATAACAAACGAACAAACAAAACATAATGAAAGCACATTCGTAGATACAGAGAACAAATGGGTGGTTTCCAGAGAGAAGAGTGTGAGGGGTTGTGTGAAATAGATGTCAACTATAAATAGGGACTGGCCATCGACCTCTGCAAGGATTAAATCATGTGCTGCTGCAGCTGCTGATTTTTAACACCCCTTGAGAAAGGAGTTCAGAGTAGAGAGCAGAAATGAAGCACTCTGTGTTCATAGTTAGATATTTTCTGAAGCCGATTTGTGAGTCCAATTCTCCTATCTCCTCATATCTAGAAGAGTTCGAAAATCCTTCATGGTGATAGCCACTTCTCGTGACAAGCAGAAACTTACCAAAGGAAAATATGTGCTTGACTGCATGTACCCTCCCTTCACCAAAATCACATATATACCAACATACCCCTCTACCTCTTAGCAGCAATTTCTCAGAGCTATCTGAGGTGCTGTCTCCTGGGCTGCAGTCCTCATTTTGCCCCACATAAAGCTTAACTTGCAACTCTGATACTGTACATTGTTTTTAAGTTAACACAGGTAAAGAAGACGAAGAGGTTCAGACTTCCCATTATGAAATAAATAAGTCAGAGGAATATAATATACAGCATAAGGAATATAGCCAATAATATTGTAATTACTTTGCATGGAAACGGAAGGTTACTAGAGTTATGATGACCATTTCATAATGTATTGATATGGTACATCTCTGTTGTACAGTGGAAACTAATACAATGTTGTAGATCAACTGTTTCATTAAAAAGAAACTTAAAAAGACTATCAAAACTGGTATCTGTAAAAGTCACAAATATTTATAAACTAAACAATAAAGGACCAAATAATTCATCAATAACAGAATATATTGCAAAGAACACTTTTAAAACTTTACTGAATGAAAATAAAAATCTGACAGTCCAAAATCAGTGGAATGCTCCTAAAGCAGTGCTACAAAGGAAATGTCTGTTTTTTAAAAGTTAGATTGAAAAAAGAAATGGGGTCAAAAGTCAATAATCATCTTCCATGCTAAGAATCAAGAAATAGAAGGCAATAGTAGACCCAACATACAATGAGAGGAAGAAAAGAATGAGTGGAAATCAAGGAAATAGAAAAAGAAGAAGACTGGATCAGCAAAAACCACTTTCAAGTTGCTCAAAAATGCAGTAATGTTGATCGATATAGAAAGAGAAAGACATTAACTTAACGAAGGAACATCACTACACAGCCTATAGACATTAAAAAGATAATAAAGAAATATTATGAGCAAAATGGTGTTAATAAATTTGACACCCCAAAAAAATAGATTCATGGAAAGACACCCTTTACCAAAACTGATTTGAGCAGACTTCCCTGGTGGTAAAGAATTCACCTGCCAATGGAAGAGATGCAAGAGATGAGGATTCGATCCCTGGGTCAGAAAGATCCCTTGGAGAAGGAAATGGCAACACACTCCAGTATTCTTGTCTGGAAAATTCCATGTACAGAGGAGCCTCTCAGGTTATGTCCATGGGGTCACAAGAGTTCTAAAAGTCTTAACTCATTTAAACTTTAATTCTAAAGTCTAAGCCCAAAGTCTCATCTAAATCCTGTATGGATGAGACTCAAGGTATGATTCATCATGAGGCAACTTCTTCTCTAGCTATGAACCTATGAAACCAAAGAAAGTGTGTATCTTCTAAGATAGAACAGGCATAAAATAGACATCCCGATTCCAAAAGGAAGAAATAAAAAGAAAGAGGTAACTGGTCCCAAATTTGTCTAAAACGGTAAACAACACGAAATCTAGAATTGATTCTTTGTCTTCTGCACTCTTCAGAGGATCAACACTACCCCAATAGCTCGGGCAGGGGGTCCTTGCAGCAGCTCTCTCCTTGTTTATGACTTATCACACATAAACAGAGAAATTTTAGATTTTGGGGCAGAGCAGGTGATGGGATTTAATCTTGTAGTGTTTTAAATCTGTGTAAGTATAAACTAGCATAAAACTGGGGAGGCCCCAAAGTAAAATAACTGCCTATGAGAGCAGACTATTTGCATACATTTTAAAGATGACATCTGTTAATCTGAAATCAAATTGCATATTAGTGAAGTAGAATGAGATAAGCAGGGTGAAGTGTCTGAAGATTTCTTGCCCTTCAAAAATAAAATCTGTCTCCATCTGCTTCTTACTTATAGCCTTAAAATCATTAATTAAGTTTGGGCTAGGGAAACATTTACAGTTCATGTGAATATGCTTTGACAGCTATATTCTTTGTCTTAACACATTCATAATAAGAGAAATGCAAATTAAGCAGATGCTAGCACACCATTTCTCTACTCTACTCTGAAATTAACAAAGCTAATTTATGAAGCATGAAATCTTTCATACGAGTGTGTGTCTTCTTGGTCACTCAGGCATGTCTAACTATTTGAGACTCCATGCAGTGTACCCACCAGGCTCCTCTGTCCATGGGGATTCTCCAGGCAAGAATTCTGAGTGGGTCTTCATGTCTTCCTTCAGGGGATTTTCCCAACCCAGGGATTGAACCCAGGTCTCCTACATTGCAGACAGATCCAGGGAAGACCCCCCGCCCCCCGTGCGCGCCATATATGGAACACTTCATGAATTCGTGTGTCATTATTACCAGTTCAGTTCAATTCAGGTGCTCAGTTGCATCTGAGTCTGAGACCCCATGGTCTGAAGCACTCCAGGCTTCCCATCGCCAACTCCTGGAGCTTGTTCAATGCATGTCCATCGAGTCACTGATGCCATCTCATCCTCTGTCATCCCCTTCTCCTCCTCACTTCATCTTTCCCAGCATCAGGGTCTTTTCCAATGAGTCAGTTCTTCGCATCAGGTGGCCAAAATATTGGACCAGGGAAAAATAGTACAAGACTCACAGAAGGATCTGGCCATGTATAACAAGACCACATACATTCTCACTTTTAAAAAGTTTATTTTGCTACAACCATAAATTCATTGCTGTTCAGTTTCTGAGTCAAGTCCAACTCTTTGCAACCCCATGAACTGCAGCATGCCAGGCTTCCCCTTCCTTCACTATCTGCCGAAGTTTGCTCAAACTCATGTCCATTGAGTCTATGGTGCTATCCAACCACCTCATCCTCTGTCGGCCCCTTCTCCTGCCCTCAATCTTTCCCAGCACTAGGGTCTTTTCTAATGAGTCAGCTCTTCGAATCAGGTGGCCAAAGAATTGGAGCTTCAGCATCAGTGATTCCAATCAATAGTCAGGGTTGATTTCCTTTAAGATTGACTGGTTTAATCTTCCTGTTGTCCAAGGCATTCTCAAGAGCCTTCTTCAGCACCATAGTTTAAAAGCATCAATAATTTGTTGGGACATGCAAAAAAATGTACAGGGAATTCTCCCAGGCACTCATCACCAAAATTCCCTCAATGTTAAGATTTTATATTATCAAAACCGGGATACTGATACTGATAATGTTTCAATCCATACAACCTGTTCAGATTTCATCAGTTACAGCAGTAGCCACTTGTGTACCTGTATGCATGTGTATCTCTGCAAATTTATCACATGTGTAGCTTTGTGCAATTATCACCATAATTAATACACATAACTGTACCATTAACACAAGGCTCGGTCTTCATTCTACCTCTTTACATGACTTCCCTGATGGCTCAATTGTAAAGAATCTGTCTGCCAATGCAACAGACACAGATATCATCTCTAGGTCAGGAAGATACCCTGGAAAAGGAAATTGCAACCCACTCTAGTAGTCTTCCCTAGGAAACCCCATGGTCAGAGGAGCCTAGCAGGCTACAGTCCATGGAGTCTCAAAAGAGTAGGCCATGACTTGGCAACTGAACAACTAATATAGTTTGCTATAAGTGTATGTGTTTACTTATTCATTTATCCAATAGTGCCCTTCGGGCTTCTGGCTATTATAGATTTTGGCTACTACAAAGTAAACTGCAAAAAATCTCTGTGTACAAAGTTTTTGCATGGAAATAAGCTTTCACTTCCTGGGGATGTATATCTAGGAGATTAATTGCTAAGTCATATGGTAAGTCCGTTTTTAGTATTTAAAGGAACTGCAAGATTATTTTCCAAAGTGGTTTTACCATTTTACATTTCTGTCAGCAACATATGAATAATCCAATTTCTTCCATCCTAACTTGCATTTGTATTCTCTATTTTTTCTTTTAGCCATTCTAATAGCCATGTAATGGCCACTCACTGTGGGTTTTAATTTCCTCAAGAGCTAATGTGTTAACATATTTAAATGTCCTTATTTAACATCCATATCTTTTCTTAGTTAAAATGGCCTTTTATGTCTTTTGCCCACTTTTAAAATTAAAAAAAAAAACAACACTTATTTAAATTGAAGTATAGTAGATTTCCAATGGGGTTTGATTCCAGATGCAATTTCGCCCCTCCTACCCTCTTGCTGAGACTTCTCCTTTGCCTTTGGATGTGGGGTATCTTTTTTTGGTGGGATCCAACACTCTCCTGTCAACGGTTGTTCAGCAGCGAGTTGTAACTTTGGAGTTCTCGCAGGAGAAGATGAGCGCAAGTCCTTCTACTCCGCCATCTTGCAATACATCCTAAAGGAAATCAGTCCCGAATATTCATTGGAAGGACTACTGCTGAAGCTGAAACTCCAATACTTTGGCCACCTGATGCAAAGAACTGACTCATTGGAAAAGACCCTGATGCTGGCAAAGTTTGAAGGGAGGAGGAGAAGGGGATGACAGAGAATGAGGTGGTTGGATGGCATCACTGATTCAATGGACATGAGTTTGAGTAAACTCTGGGAGTTGGTGATGGACATGAAAGCCTGGCATGATGCAGTCCATAAGGTTGCAAAGAGTTGTACATGACTGAGCAACAGAACTGAACTGAATTTCAATGGTGTGTTAAATACTGCTGTACAGCTGTTGGACTCTGCTTAGTCGCTCAGTCACATCTGTCTCTTTGCAACCCATGGAATGTAGCCTGCCAGGCTCCTCTGCCCATGCGGAGTCTCAGGCAAGAATACTGGTGTGGGTTACAGTGCCTTCTTCCAGGGAATCTTCCCAGACCAGGGATCAAATCCAGGTCTCCTGCACTGCAGGTGGATTCTTTACCAGCTGAGCCACAAGGGAAGCCCAAGAATACTAGAGTGTTTAGCCTATCCCATCTCCAGTGGATCTTCCCAGCCCAGGACTCACACCAAGATCTCCTGCATTGCACGTGGATTCTTTCCCAACTGAGCTATCAAGGAAGCCCTTCAGTTCAGTTCAGTACAGTCACTCTGTCGTACCCAACTCTTTGTGACCCCGTGGACTGCAGCACAAAAAGCTTGCTTGTCCATCACCAATATCCACAGTTTGCTCAAATTCATGTCCATCGAGTCAGTGATGCCATCCAACTATCTCATCCTCTGTCGTCCCTTTCTCCTCCTGCCTTCAGTCTTTCCCAGCATCAGGGTCTTTTCTAGTGAGTCAGTTCTTTGCATCAGGTGGCCAAAGTATTGGAGCTTCAGCTTCATTCAGTCCTCCCAATGATTATTCAGGGTTTATTTCCTTTAGGACTGACTGGTTTGATCTCCTTGAAGTCCAAGGGACTCACAAGAGTCTTCTCCAACAGCACAGAGAATCCCCTACATAAGAAGAAAGTAGGGGCCAAGAAACATGGTAAAGGCATTGCCAGAATATTACAGAAATAGCAAAGACAGAAGGGTGTGTTAGAAACAATACTACCACGTGGGTGGGAGTATTGGAATGTAGAACAAGTAATGGATATTAAATTTGGGAGGACCAGTTAGGGCCTGTTTAAGAAATATCTTTAAATTTAGATTGAGGCACTTCAATTGGGCTCTTAAGGTTTAGTTTAACAGCAGGATATAATGCTTGTGCTTCTGATTGTTTGCTTCTTCTTGTTTAGTAGAGTTTTTAATTGCTCTATTAATATATAATAAGCATACAAAAATTTGCACATTCAAAAATGTATTTACTGATGAATCTGATAATTTTTATGGCTTTGGACTAATCAACATAGATAATGACCTCATGAATTAACTCTAAAAATTTTCTTTTCCCCTTTGTATTCTTACCTTCGAGAACTTCCCTATTCTTATGTCCACTCTCTCCCTGACCTCCACATACCACTAATTCCTCACCCCACCCCACTCCCCAACTTCCCAGGCACCACTGATCTGCTTTCTGTCACTGAAGATTAGACATTACCTAGAGATTTCAGATGGAGAAGGCAATGGCAAGCCACTCCAGTACTCTTGCCTAGAAAATCCCATGGATGGAGGAGCCTGGTAGGCTGCAGTCCGTGGGGTCGCTAAGGGTTGGAAACGACTGAGCGACTTCACTTTCACTTTTCACTTTCACACATTGGAGAAGGAAATGGCAACCCATTCCAGTGTTCTTGCCTGGAGAATCCCAGGGACAGGGGATCCTGGTGGGCTTCCATCTATGGGGTCGCACAGAGTTGGACACTACTGAAGTGAGTTAGCAGCAGCAGCAGCAACAGAGATTTCAGACTATTGTGTGCTCTGGTTTATTTCAGTTACAATTATTTTGAGATTCAGAAATCTACGTGCATGTGTCTGTATTCGTTCATTCTTATTGTTTTAATTGAAAAAGATGTTGGAATTGGAAAGAGACTATTGAAAGTGTGAGTGAGGATAATGTTTTCCCTTGAAGATCTTCCAATTTGGTTCAGAAGAAAAGTTAGAACTGATACAATCAGAGGACAACAAGAGCCTAAGGCATAAAATATTGGATAAAAGTGATAGTGATGTGAGCTGGAATAATCTGGGAATAGAATAAGATTAGCAATGAATCTTGAAAAAAGAGTAAATATTGATGGACTGAAAAGAAAAATAACACATGAATAAAGAAATAGAATGAGGTAAAAGATAGAGTTTGAAATTAGTATGCATGTGCTAAGTTGCTTCAGTCATGTCCAACTCTTTGCAATCCAGTGGACTGTAGCCCACAAGGCTCCTTTGTCCATAGGTTTTTTCCAGGTAAGAATATTGGAGTGGGTTGCCATGCCCTCCTCCAGGAGATCTTCAGGGGTCTCCTGACCCAGGGATTAAAACCACATCTCTTATGTCTCCTGAATAAGTTAGTTTGAATAGTAAAATATATAACATTAATTTTACTCTGGAAAAAATAGATACCAAAAAAAAGAAAAGGAAAAAACAGGTTTTGGTCAATGTTATTGAGAATGATGTATTTCCTGCCATCGAAGCCAAGAAAAATATTCTTCAGAGAAAAAATCAACAAGAGGTAAGAACAGTTTGCCTATAATGAAGGAGGCATTATTTGTGACCTTATTAAGATTTCTTCACCAAAACTGATTCATGAAGTTTATCGTTTGGACAAAAGATCAGGAGTTTGTTGTATGTTCAGTGGTGAGGACTGGGAATTTTAGAGTCTCCAGTATGACCAGGTTGTCGTTTGGTCAAACCAGAGCTTTCTCTTTTTAACAAATGAACAATTGTGAAATTTACAACCTTGTATTTCTTTTCCTGAGGCCAACTGTTCGGCTTCTCAAGTCAGTTTTTCTCCGTTATCATTTGGGAAAATATCCCTTTGGACCATGACAGAGATTTGGCTGCTAATGGTACCTTTAAATGCAGCATTCCTTGTGGAATTATTGACAGGGTGATTTTCTTTAGCTAACAGAATTTTGTGTGCAAGCCTGAAATTTGTTCCAATCAGTGTTTTGGAAAAACCCTAGAAATTGCTTGGTGAAGTCACTTAGAGATTGCTCGAGTCTGAGCATGTAGTAATTTAGTGGGCTGATCTTCTAGAGATCTTTCAGGATTTCCCTATTTGCAGGTTTTATGCAATTATGGGCTTCCCAGGTGGCACTAGTGGTAAAGAACCTGCCTGCTAATTCTGGAGACAGGAGACGTGGGTTCAATCCCTAGGTTGGGATGATCTCCTGGAGGAAGACACAGCAAACCAAACCAATATTTATGCCTGAAGAATCCCATGGGCAGAGGAGGCTGGGGGCAACAGACCATGGGGTCACAAATAGTCAGACACCAGACATGACTGAAGCAATTTAGCATGCATTCATATGCAATGGTGAGCCTAGTGTTCACCAACAAGCAAATGAACTAGCAAAAATAAGTCAGAGAAACCAGTTTGGTAAGTTTGAAACACAATATTCAATTGCTTAAAAAACCTGTGAGGACCTTTGGTTACTTTGGGAAAATCTTTGACAAAGACGTGCAGTTCAAATTTAGTCCAGGAAATATAAGAAATTAAGGATTTGTTCTCTGGATCATCAGAAGGTTAATTTTAAAGGAACAGACCCTGACAAATTCAAAGGAAAAGAGAATGGAGAGAGTTTCAGAGAAAGGGGGAAGTTGAGTGAGAGAGTTAACATGGGCGAATTGAGGGTATAGAGGGGGTGAGGGTGGTGTAGAAGGGAGAGGATCATGGCATCAGAAGTGAAGTCTGGCCAGGAAAGAGACAAGGTGGTGCTGAAGGAAGAACCAAGGGAGAAGAGCTCGAGGCTTTGGGGGACATTTTATCTTTTTGAAGTTGTTTGTCTCAGTTCAATTCAGTCGTTCAGTCGGGTCCAACTCTTTGCAACCCCATGAAACGCATCACGCCAGGCCTCGCTATCCATCACCAACTCCTGGAGTTTACCCAAACTCACGCCCATTGAGTTGGTGATGCCATCCAACCATCTCATCCTCTGTCATGCCCTTCTCCTCCTGCCTTCAATCTATCCCAGCATCAGGGTCTTTTCTAATGAGTCAGCTCTTCATGGTAGGTGGCCAAAGGATTGGAGTTTCAGCTTCACCATCAGTCCTTTCAATGAAGACTTAGGACTGATCTCCTTTAGGATGGACTGTTTGGATCTCCTTGCAGTCCAAGGGACTCTCAAGAGACATCTCCAACGCCACAGTTCAAAAGCACCAATTCTTCAGTACTCAGCTTTCTTTATAGTCCAACTCTTACATCCATACATGTCTATTGGAAAAACCATAGCCTTGACTAGACAGAACTTTGTTGTCAAAGTAATGTCTCTGCTTTTTAATATGCTGTCTAGGTTGGTCATAACTTTTCTTCCAAGGAGCAAGCGTCTTTTAATTTCATGGCTTCAGTCACCATCTGCAGTGATTTTGGAGCCCCCCAAAATAAAGTCTGCCACTGTTTCTCATCTATTTGTCATGAAGTGATTGGACCACATGCCATGATCTTAACCTTTTCACTCTCCTCTTTCACTATCATCAAGAGGATCTTTAGTTCTTCACTTTCTGACATAAGAGTGGTGTCATCTGCATATCTGAGGTTATTGATATTTCTCCCAGCAATCTTGATTCCAGCCTGTGCTTCATCCATCCCAGCATTTCTCATGATGTAGTCTGCATATAAGTTAAATAAGCCGGGTGACAACATATAGCCATGACGTACTCCTTTTCCTATTTGGAACCAGTCTATTGTTCCATGTCCAGTTCTAACTCTTGCTTCCTGATCTGCATACAGATTTCTCAAGAGGCAGGTCAGGTGGTCTGGTATTCCCATCTCTTTCAGAATTCCCCACAGTTTATTGTGGTCCACATAGTCAAAGGCTTTGACATCATCAATAAAGCAGAAATAGATGTTTCTGAGGGACTCTCTTGCTTTTTCTATGAAAAAGGTTACCAATTTGATCTTTGGTTCCTGTGCCTTTTCTAAAACCAGACAAAGACAAAGGAGAAAAGCAAAGATACCCATTTGAATGCAGAGTTCCAAAGAATAGCAAGGAGAAGTAAGAAAGCCTTTCTGAATGATCAGTGCAAAGAAATAGAGGAAAACTATAGAATGGGAAGGACTAGAGCTCTCTTCAAGAATATTAGAGATACCAAGGGATGCTAAAGCTGAAACTGCAATACTTTGGCCACCTCATGCGACGAGTTGACTCACTGGAAAAGACTCTGATGCTGGGAAAGGTTGGGGGCAGGAGGAGAAGGGGACGACGGAGAATGAGATGGCTGGATGGCATCACCGACTCTGTGGACATGAGTTTGAGTGTACTCCGGGAGTTGGTGATGGACAGGGAGGCCTGGCGTGCTGTGATTCATGGGGTCGCAGAGAGTAGGACACGACTGAGCGACTGAACTGAACTGAACTGAAGGGAATATTTCATGTAAAGATGAGCTCAATAAAGGACAGAAGTGGTATAGACCTAAGAGAAGCAGGAGATAGTAAGAAGAGGTGGCAAGAATACACAGAAGAACTGTACAAAAAAGATCTTCATGACCCAATAATCACAATGGTGTGATCACCTAGATCCAGACATCCTGGAATGTGATGTCAAGTGGGCCTTAAGAAGCATCACTACAAACAGAGCTAGTGGAGGTGATGGAATTCCAGTTGAACTATCTCAAATCCTAAAAGATGATTCTGTGAAAGGGCTGCACTCAATATGCCAGCATATTTGGAAAGCTGTACAGAGTGCAAAGGACTGGAAAAGGTCAATTTTCATTCCAATCCCAAAGAAAGGCAATGCCAAAGAAGCTCAAACTATGGTACAATTGTTTATCTCAGTTAATGTTAAAATCTTAATTTGCAGAGAAACATTAAAGTCAATAATTTTGGGAAGCCTCAGGACACCAACTGAAGTAAGCATTTCACTCAGTTTTGGAAATGTTTGGACTGTGACGAAAGCTGATCGCCGAGGAAGTGATGTTTTTGAACTGTGGTATTTGAGAAAACTCTCGAGAGTCCCTTGGACTGCAAGGAGATCCAACCAGTCCATTCTAAAGGAGATCAGTCCTGAGTGTTCATTGGAAGGACTGATGAGAAAGCTGAAACTCCAATACTTTGGCCACCTCATGTGAAGAGTTGAATCATTGGAAAAGACTCTGATGCTGGGAGGGATTGGGGGCAGGAGGAGAAGGGGACAACAGAGAATGAGATAGCTGGATGGCCTCACCGATTTGATGAACATGAGTTTGAGTGAACTCCGGGAGTTGGTGAGGGACAGGGACACTTGGCGTGCTTTGATTCATGGGGTCGCAAAGAGTCAGACACGACTGAGAGACTGAACTGAACTGAACTCATTGTAGTCCAATTTGGTTTTACGTAAATTGCTTGGAGATTTCAAAACTTCCTCATAATGGCCACTGGTGTTTTTAATTGTAGTTGGTCTGGTTGATCCATTTGGTTATAAATGTGCAAGAGGAAGGACCACTGGTTTTAAATTAAAAAGTCGCTGGAGTCCTAGGGTGGCAGCTGGGTGGGGCACTCCCCAAACACTTAGGTAACTGTGATCCTATTTCTTTAAAGTTTTTCTTCAGAGTGAAAATGATGTAGGAGGTAGTTGGGCCCCAGCACTGAGCAGCTGGACCTTGTCAAGTGAAGTAAATTGGAGTTTTGTTTCACACCAAGAAGAAAGTTAAAGGCAGGGGATGAACTCTGTTGGAGTAAAGAGGTAAGATGAGCACACCTTTCACTCCTGAGGTCAAGAAAACCTCCCTGACTGCACATGCGCAGGAAGGCTCCTCAGGGGCCAAAAAGGGAAGGGATGCCATCCCATAGTAGGCGTTGTCAAACCTCCCACAGCCTCTGAGTTGGAATCCATCTTGGCAAAAATATGCACACACGTATCAGGTAGGGCCCTAAGACAGATCATATGTGGAAAAGAAGCAATGTAATCATCAAGAGGAGAACGACGACCCAGAGAAACTGCCCTTATGTAGATGATTTACCTTCCTCTTTGCTGAGCTCTTCTTCATTAGGGAAGACACCCACACCCTCTCTCTCTCCAGGTGTGTTTTTCCACTTTACTTCTGTCTAAATAAACTGTTTCTCCACTTACTCTCCTATGTGTTGTGCTCTGTGTCTAATAATAAAGTTTATACCTGTTTTTGTCCCCTTGAAATTCTGAGGCTGCTTCTGCATGCAACAACAACAACAAAAAAAAAAAAAACAGAGAGCTTACCACCCTGTTATTCCTTGGACCCTGAGATCCTTAGCAGTTCTGCCTTCTCCTTACCTTTCAGAGTCGTTTTATGCTTGTTTTACATCTAGTTTCTAGGGGTTTTAGTTACACTCAGTGAGGGGGTGACAGAAAATTACGTGTACCCCAAACTCTAAGATTCATTATTCTTAAGGAAATAAAATGCTGCAGTTCCTCTTCAACATTTCTTTGTAAATCTTACATAATATTATGATCCTTTCTCCTACTTAATGTATCTAACATATTTGTTTTTATTTTCACACAGTGGCATTTTTAATGATTTAAAGGTTTACATGTCATATCTAACACAAAAATGAATCCAAAATGGATCATAGGCTTAAATGTAAAACATACATTTATAAAACTTTTTGAGAACAATACGTTAGTCAATGTGTTCTTAGATATGATGCAAATAGTAATGATTGCTACAGGAAAAAAATTAGGAAATTGGACTTTATCAACATTGAACATCTTTAGGAGGATGAACATAAAAAGAGAACATATTTCTAAATCATATATCTGACAAAGGATTTCTATATAGACTATATAGTGAATGTGAAAGTGTTAGTCACTAAGTTGTTGTGTCCAGCTCTTTGCAACCCCATGGTCTGTAGCCCACCAGGCTCCTCTGTCCATGGAATTCTCCAGGTAAGGGTACTGGAGTGGGTAGTCATTCCCTTCTCCAGGGGATCTTCCCTATCCAGGGATTGAACCTGGGTCTCCTGCATTGCTGGCAGATTCTTCACCATCTGAGCCATATAAAAGAACTCTCAAATTTCAACAAATAATGCAGTTTTTAAAATGAGCAAAAGAGTAAAAAAAACAATTATTCACCAAGAAGATATGCCAACATGCAAAGGTGTTAAAAATGTTAGTAGTTAGAAAATTCTAATTAAACTAGGGTGAAATATTACTATTACTGTACAAAGGTCCATATAGTCAAGGGTATGGTTTTTCCAGTAGTCATGTATGGATGTGAGAGTTGGACTACAAAGAAAACTGAGCACCAAAGAATTGATGCTTTTAAACTGTGGTGTTGGAGAAGACTCTTGAGAATCCCTTGGACTACAAGGAGATCCATCAAGTTCATACTAAAGGAAATCAGTCCTGAAAATTCATTGGAAGGACTGATGTTGAAGCTGAAACTCCAATTCTCCTGCCACCTGATATGAAGAGCTGACTCATTTGAAAAGACCCTGATGCTGGCAAAGATTGAGGGTGGAAGGAGAAGGGGACAATGAAGGATGAGATGCTTGGATGGCATCACCGACTCAATGGACATGAGTTTGAGTAAACTTCAGGAGTTGGTGATGGACAGGGAGGCCTGTCGTGTTGCAGTCGACAGGGTTGCAAAAAGTCGGACATGACTGAACGGCTGAACTGAACTGACCATTCTTGTTTTCAAATGAGAGCAAGAGCCAGGGTAACTTTGCTCCTATTCTCTAGTTCCTGGTGGTTTAGCACCTAGGATTCCTGGTTTTCCTCCAGGCTACTCAGGTTCAATTCATGGGCAGGGAAGTAAGATCCAGCTTCAAGACCACTTGCTACTCTCTCTCCAGGATAAAAAGAAAAAAAACAAAAAACAATTTTCAACAGCTTATGGGTCAGTTCAATCAACTTGCAACCCTAATACCAGCCAATGTTAAAAAAAAAAAAAATCCAAAAAAACAAAATAGTTTGGTCCCAGAGAAACCAGGCCAAAAGCTTTTTCAGACAATTTCTAGAAAACAGTGACTTCCAAAGGAATAAGTGAAACGCTAAAAAGAAATTCAATCCACATTCAATGAAAAAACCTCTGTCCCCTTCAGTCAGCTGCAGTTGGAACGGTCTAAACTGAAAATCAGACTGAAGTGCCAAACAAGTGCTTGCACACAGAAAAAGGACTTAACCAGAAAGACCATGTAAAACAGATCCCAGATAAAGTCTGGAGAGCATTAGACACAAAGAGGACATGAGCTCAGATCCAGGAGAAAGATGTACCTTCAAATACTAGGATCAGAGAGAAAGCAGTGATAATGGGGTCCATTGTGGGTACCCCATCTGTTTGCTCACAATCTCGGGGACCTTTGAGGATCTTCTCGGTTCCCTGCATGGACCACCAAAATGTTGTCCAAATAAACAAGTAAATAGACTGCCACGTATTTCTCTAGGGAATACGGGTTTATTCAGGGTCAGCAACCATAATGACCAAACCAAAGAGATCAAACCAGTCAATCCTATAGTAAATCAACCCTGAATACTTTTGGAAGGACTGAGGCTGAAGATGAAGTTTCAATATTTTGGCCACTTGGTGAGAACCGCCAACTCGTTGGAAAGGACCCTGAAGCTGAGAAAGAATGAAGGCAGAAGGAGAAGAAGGCAACAGAGGATTATATGGTTGGATGGCATCACCAACAAACTCTGAGAGATGGTAAGCAACAGGGAGGCCTGGCATGCTGCAGTCCATGGGGCCTCAAAGAGTCAGATACGACTTAGTGACTGAGCAGCAACAACGATGGTGAACCACATGCAAGTGCCCACGTGGCAAGGGAAGGAACACACTTTAATAGAAGAAAAAGAAGTTGTGAGGGCTATAGTAAACAGAGTGCATGGCTTTTCACTGGCCGAGTGCTTGTGCAGAAAGAAACATTTTTCTTCTTTCTGTTGGGCTCTGCTATCATTGTAAGGTGAGAACTCCTCCTTCTGGTCTCCTAACTTTCAACTTAATACGTATCTGTTTATTAAATTTTTTACAACAGTGATGGGAAGACTGACCCAATTCTTTAAAAGAATATTTTGTGCATTTCTGTTAACTTGATGCATCGAGTAACCCATTCCAGTATTCTTGCCTGGGAAATCCCATGGACAGAAGAGCCCGAGGGGTATAGTCTATGGGGTTGCAGTCAGACACAACTTAGCGACTGAATAGCAGCAGCAACAACAATGTATCTAGCATATCTACAGTTTAAAATGAGCCCAGTAACATTCTCTGACATAAATCACAGCAAGATCCTCCAAGACCCACCTCCCAGAATATTGGAAATAAAAGCAAAAATAAACAAATGGGACCTAATTAAAATCAAAAGCTTCTGCACAGCAAAGGAAACTATAAGCAAGGTGAAAAGACAGCCTTCAGAATGGGAGAAAATCATAGCAAATGAAGCAACTGATAAAGGATTAATCTCCAAAATATACGAGCAGCTCCTGAAGCTCAATGCCAGAAAAATAAATGACCCAATCAAAAAATGGGCCAAAGAACTAAACAGACATTTCTCCAAAGAAGACATAAGGATGGCTAACAAACACATGAAAAAATGCTCAACATCCCTCATCATCAGAGAAATGCAAATCAAAACCACAATGAGATACCATTTCACACCAGTCAGAATGGCTGCTATCCAAAAGTCTACATGCAATAAATGCTGGAGAGGGTGTGGAGAAAAGGGAACCCTCTTACACTGTTGGTGGGGATGCAAACTAGTACAGCCACTATGGAGAACAGTGTGGAGATTCCTCAAAAAACTGGAACTAGAACTGCTATATGATCCAGCAATCGCACTCCTTGGCATACACACCGAGGAAACCAGAACTGAAAGAGACACACGTACTCAAATGTTCATTGCAGCACTGTTTATAATAGCCAGGACATGGAAGCAACCTAGATGTCTATCTGCAGATGAATGGATAAGAAAGATTTGGTACATATATACAATGGAGTATTACTCAGCCATTAAAAAGAATGCATTTGAACCAGTCCTAATGAGGTGGATGAAACTAGAGCCTATTATACAGAGTGAAGTAAGCCAGAAAGAAAAACACCAATACAATATACTAACGCATATACATGGAATTTAGAAAGATGGTAGCCTCAACCCTGTATACGAGACAGCAAAAGAGACACAGATGTATAGAACAGTCTTTGGGACTCTGTGGGAGAGGGTGAGGGTGGGATGGTTTGGGGGAATGGCATTGAAACATGTATATTATCATATATGAAATGAATTACCAGTTCAGGGTCGATGTATGTTACAGGATGCTCGAGGCTGCTATGCAGCGATGACCCAGAGGGAGGATAAGGGGAGGAGGGAGGTGGGAGGGGGGCTCAGAAGGGGGAACTCATGTACACCCGGGGCGGGTTCATGTCAATGTATGGCAAAACCAACCAATATAATATTGTAAAATAATTAGCCTCCAATAAAAATAAAAATAAAATAAAAAACAAAAAAAAATTCTAAATAGAAGGATAGGTCTAATGTTACAGAAGATTAGATGGCAAATAATTCTCAATAAAAGAACTCTGTAGTCTAAGTACTAGTGATTGGATGAAGCTGGAACTGACAATTAGGTGTGTGTTGTTCCATTCATAATTCAAGATTTACTGAGTTCCTTGCAGTAAACTCTAAAAATAGCACAACTGAAGCTGTATGATAATGCAACTAAACTAGTGCCATGTGGATCAATAAGACTGATCAGTCAAATGAATGGATTATTACACTGAATTTAGTAAAATCTATTGTATCTCTACCTATAATCTATTTTCAAACCCCATCTCTGCCTGCTGGGCCCCACAGGTATCCTGAAGATTGAAATGCAGTCACTACCAGATCCTTTGGGTTTTATGTTGTTCTCAACATTCCTATATTCTTTTAAAAGTTGACTAAAAGGTCAGATAAGTGGATGTGTGCCGATCAACAAGGGTTATGGAATAGATAGCTATTAAAGGTCGAATGGGAGAAGGCAATGGCAACCCACTCCAGTACTCTTGCCTGGAAAATCCCACTGACGGAGGAGCCTGGTAGGCTGCAGTCCATGGGGTTTCTAGGAGTCGGACACGACTGAGCGACTTCACTTTCACTTTCATGCATTTGAGAAGGAAATGGCAACCCACTCCAGTGTTCTTGCCTGGAGAATCCCAGGGACGGGGAAGCCTGGTGGGTTGCCGTCTATGGGGTCGCACAGAGTCAGACACGACTGAAGTGACTTAGCAGCAGCAGCAGCAGCAGCAAGGGTCAAATAAGAAAAAGCCAAGTGAAGAATATTTCTGCATTTGTCACTAGATATATTCCTAACAATATTTCTTTATGGTCTATGTACCAAATTTCTATTAGTGTAAGAATCATTATACAATTCTCTTTAAAGACTAATAGGCATGAGGAACAAAAGAGTTGGACATGACTAAAACAACTGAGCAGCAGCTGCAGCAGAGCTTTCAGTCAGATATAAAAAACTAATGATCTTAAAAATGTGGAATATTCATACAGTGAAATACTACTCAGCAATATAAAGGAACGAACTACCTATAAACACAACACTGATGGTCAACCTCCAAAACATTACAGTGAGACAAAAAAGCCGAGGAGTACACATTGCATGATCCCATTTATATGAAGTCTAGAACAAGTAAATTCATTTTGAAAGAAATCAGAGCAGCAGTGAGGAATTGACTGGAAAAGGACAGAGGGAACTTTTTAAAAATGATCTTTATGTTCTCCATCTTGACAGGGATGTTGGGTTACATCAATGTGTGCATTGGTCAAATCTCTTGGAATTGTAATACTTAAGATTAGTACTTCTCATTGTGTATATACTATGCCTTATTATAAAAGGTATTAAAAGAAAAAAATATGTTAAAAAAATAAATAAAATGAGCCCAGTAAACTCAACCCTTGATTCTTTTCCTTTTAGGAAAATTAGCTGATCCCACCCAAAGGATAAACTGTTGCCATGAATCTGGGGATCATCTATGCATTTCTGTGCACAGTTTGTGGGCTGGTGAGTTTCATGTAAAAATCAAGCCTCAAATTGATGACCTTTCCTCAAAGAATCAGTTCAGTCTAAAATGTGAATTATAGAAACAAATGTAGAAATGAGAACTACTGCTTTTATCAAAACTCTTTGACCCAAATTTTGTGAATGTTTTGACATGATATTTTAGAAAGGTATTTTTTTTAATTAGTAGTTTATTTACCTAGTTATGAAAATATGTCAGAGAAAACAAATAACTTCAAAACTAGCTTTAAATACATAGGACAGAAGTAAGAGTTTGTAATACACTATCAAATAAAACTTTGCTAACAAGAAAAAACTCTAGATATATATTAAAATATTTTCAAGATATATCAGGTCTTCAAATTTAGACTACAAACTCATAAATGTATAGCATTCTACAAGTGTTACCAGGTGTTTTCACTTATTGTGCTTTAGAATTTAATTAGTATTTTAAAATTCTGCATTTGTCATCTATGATTTGAAATAGTAAATCTACAACATAAATGCATTTTGCTTTATAAGAGATTTTAAAGAAAATCATATTCTAGTTGCATTCAAGGCCAAGGGGAAATATCTGATAACTGTTTTATCGTGTTTCTATACCTGTGGGTTTTTTTATTTGTTGACAATAGTAATAATGGCTTTTTGATTATACAGATCTTAACCCACTCCACTGTTTTTGCCTGGAGAATCCCAGGGACGGGGGAGCCTGGTGGGCTTCCGACAGAGTCGGACACGACTGAAGCGACTTAGCAGCAGCAGCAACAGCAACTATTATCTATCTGAAATACTGTTCCTTTCTGCAGTTGATTCCTGCATTATGGGAATATCATCAGACAATGTCAGCTCTCTGCCAAAAATCCAAGGATCAGGTCAATTTTTGTTATAATGCTTCTAGCTGTTATTCATCCTTTCCAGAAACAATGAAGAAATAGGATAAATTTTACCAAGTTCGGGGTTTAGTTTTTTCAGTGTTTTAATTAATATTCTTTGAGAATAGTCAGGTAAATTTTGAATAGTATTTAATGTAGTATTTTTTATGCATTGCACATTATGTTCCAAGGAAAAAAGTTCTAGAAGTTTTATTATGAGGACGATAATATTAATGAGTAGACTACTCCATGACATCGTATCTCATTAGCCCTCACATAAGCAACCTAATATTAAGACTACCCTATCCATTCTTTTCACACCAAATTATATCAAAGCCTGTAGAAATTATGTCTTCATAGTGCATGTTCATCGTATTTTCAGATCAACTGAGCAATAATAATCTGGCACCAGGCTTCCTGCTTTGAAAGTGCAGTGAACATGGGGTTGCATATCTACCGTGGGGTCACAAAAAGTCAGACAGGACTGGAGCAACATATCATGCATGTACGCACAAAGGAACAGGTAAATAATTAAACAGCTAATCATACTAGGGAATTCAGAAAAAAAAAAAAAAGGAAATGTGTGGGAGACTCCTGTAAATTAATGATCACTCAAGATAGTGGATTTGCTTAGCCAAAGCCAAGCAGGCTTGCTTAGCAACAAAACCATGCAACAGCTGCGTGAGACATGCCCCCAAACAAGAAAACCATGGTGGCATGAGACCCATCTCCTGCCCAGTGAGCTCTTGAAGTTAATGATTCCTAGGACATGCCCCCTTATGTGCACTAAAAACAAAAATATAAGAAAAAGGTGACATTATACTAAAACCTGAGATGATTTAACATTTTTAGCATATGTTACTGATCTTGGTAGCCTTGGCCTGCAGTAGCTTGAAGTGGGGCTTCAGTTTCCAGCCAGAGATTGAGGTCGGATCATGACAGTGAAAGCGCTGAATCCTAGCCACTAGACCAGTGGTCAGTGATGAAGCCCTGGCTCTTCAGCTTTGCAGAAAAAGAATTCCCACAATGACAGAAAGTAGTGAAACAAGTCAAGTATTTATTAGGAGAGAAAAAAAGAGTATGGTACATGTGAAAAGACACACAGGCAGACTCAGAGAGAGAGTCGTGCCCTTGTGGTAGTTTGGATTACTTTGGGGGGCATTTCTTCCAGGTTTCCTTTGACCAATGACCTTGCTGGTTTGATTCTAAGTCCAAATCTGGTTTATCTCAGGATAATCTCATAAGTGCTTGCTCATCTCTTGACCAAAATAGATTCTAGTGAAGAAACCTGTTGACATCACTTACTGTGCGAAAACATTCCTTTCCTTTTGGATCTCCAAGGTACCTTTCAGCACATGTGTAGTTGGGAAGGTCTCCTTGACTTTGAGAATGAGGAATATGTGGTCTTCTATCTCTTCCCTGGCCAGGGTTCAGCCTTCTACATCATCATGCTTTTATGGAGTAACTCCTCTAAAGGAATGTCTGTCCACACGGGGAAAAACTCTTCAGCCTGGGACTCATCTTGCCTCATAACCACATTTTTGCTCATTTCCACTGCACCATGACAGTCCTGACCTGATCACATAGGGACAAGAAAACTCCCCTACCAGATGTGGAGGAGAAACTGCTGATGTTTATTCAAGAAAGAGGAAGAAAGTGGTCTTCTCCTTCTCCCCACTTTTGTTTTGATTATAAGCTGTAGCCCACTAAGTTCTTGGAGAACAGCACCCTCTGGTCCACATGCTCACAGGTGTCATAAGTGTCCTATTCTAATAAATATCTCCTTATCTATCACTTTGTCTCTTGCCAAATTCTGCACTGAGACATAAACAACCTGAGCTCCTTGGAGCACACCCAAAACTGAACTACTTTGTTTCTTTACTCTGCTTCTGTAAATGAAAAACTTTTTTTTTTTTTAAAGGGACATGTTTGACTTTTTAAAATATACTTTTATAAGGTTTTCTTTGACAGGTATACACTGCTTTATTTATATATTTTTGGCTGCACTGGGTCTCCGTTTCTGTAAGAGGGCTTTCTCTAGTTGTGATGCATGAACTTCTCAATGCTGTGGCTTTTCTTATTGCAGAGCACAGGCTCTAGGTGCCTGGGTTTCAGTACTTCATCTTGAGGGCTCAGTAGTTTCGACTTGCTGGCTCTAGGACCTGCGGGCTTCAGTTGTTGTAGCACAGGGACTCTTTAGTTGTGGCTCACAGGCCCTAGAACATGCAGGATTCTGTAGTTATGACTTGAGGGCTCTAGAGCACAGTTTCCGTTGTTGTAGCACATGGACTCAGTAGCTCCAGAGCATGTGAAATCTTCCCAGACCAGGAATGAGATCTGTGTCCCCTGCATTGGCAGGCAGAATCCATTCCACTGAGCCACCAGGGAAGTCTTGGAAAACTTGTATATGAAAGCTTCATGCTCTAAATGTCACCACATGCTAACAAGTATATTCTCTCTCCTAAGAAAACAAACTTGAAAAGTTTGAACCTTAAGCCTTTATTATCAAGTGTGGACCAAAGGAAGGGAAAATTCCCTAATTGCTGTAAATTGTCATCAGTGAAAACACACACACACACAAAACCCTAACAAACTAATGATATGTTTTATTTGTCAGTTCAGTTTTGTGAGGTTTGAATGTCTGTCAGGATTTCAGTTTAAAATGTTCTGGACTTTGGGTATAAATCCACAAGAAATATTGCTTAAATTTAATGAAATCTGATTAGTATTTCATGAAATAGGACAACAGAAGAGCAATACAAGTTTATTGTCTGTTTATTATTCTCAGTGATTTTTGATAGCTTAATATAATCTTTAGATCCTAAACATTTAAAGTGCTAATGAACTCAAAAGCCAATAATTATTAATTGAGCAAAATAATCATAGCAGTGATTTTAATTTCAGGATAGGAATGCATGGACAAAGTCATAAAGAAATCAGCATAAGTCAAAAACACCAGAAATGAGAAAACTATATGATTGAAATAGTGTTGAATTTTGAAATTATTGTTGTTCAACCAGTTAGAGTTGTTCACTTTGATTCATTAATCATCTTTAGAAATGCTGAATTAAAGATTGCAAGAAGTGTTTCAGGAAGCTCTGGAGCTAGCATCATTGCAACCTGTGTCTTCATTAAAATTTTCCATATACTCAAAGATAGTGAACTTGGAAAAGATATAAAATAATTACACGTAAATTTAAATGTATACTCATTTGCTAAAATGCTTCCCTGGTGGCACAGAAGGTAAAATGTCTGTCTGCAATGCAGGAGATCCGGGTTCGATCCCTGGGTTGGGAAGATCCCCTGGAGAAGGAAATGACCGACCACTCCAGTATTGTTGCCTGGAAAAATCCCATGGACAGAGGAGCCTTGTGGGCTATAGTCCATGGGGTCACAAAGAGTTGGACATGACTGAGCAACTTCACTTCACTCACTATGTATTTTGGATACAAATATATATGTCTGTTACATGATAATTACACACTTAAAGTTTTTTAATTTAAAATTGACCAAATCTTCATACAAAAGTCAATAAGAAATATAAGCAACTAACTAGAAAACTGGGAAAAGAACATAGACACATTCAAAGAATTGTAAATTCATATAAGAGTGAAGCAACACTTTCTACATTTCACACAAATTTTAGAAATTGCTATACAAGAGTAAGTTGGAGAAAACAGGAATATCAATTCATTTATAATAAAAAATGTAAATTACTGAAATAAATTTTAATACCATTTAGCAATATATGACCCATCAATTTGAATATGCTTCCTTTCTACATATTTATTGTTATTAAAATAACAAATTATGGCAAGAAATATATACATAAAATGCTGTTGCTATATTATTTTTACTAATTTGTAACATAAAAAATGCTCACAGTTTATAGTGTATTCATTAACACTACATATAATTTAAATAGAATCATTTGGATCAATATGTCCTGATACAGAAAAAGTTCCCTGAGATTTTCTAGTAAAAAGTAAAGGAGTGGAGGGAAGAAGATGGTGGAGGAATAGGACAGGGAGACCACATTCTCACCCACAAATTCGTCAAAAGAACATTTGAACGCTGAGTAAATTCCACAAAACAGCTTCTGAATGCCAGTAGAGGACATCAGGCACCCAGAAAAGCAGCCCATTGTCTTTGAAAGGAAGTAGGAATAAGCATAAAAGATAAAAAGAGAGACAAAAGAGGTAAGGACGGAGCTCTGTCCCGGAAAGGGAGGCTTAAAAAAAGAAAGAAGTTTCCAATCAGCAGGAAACCGTCTCACTGGCAAGTCTGTGACGAGCCTTGGAAACTCAGAGGGCAACATAACCAGGACGAAAAAGAAATACATAATTAAAACCCACAGATTACGTACCCAGTGGTAACTCCCAGCGGAGAAGCTGTGCAGACACCCAGATCCAACATTAGCATGTGGGGACTGGGCATGCAGGAGCCGGCTGCATTGAGGACCCAGCTAGAATGACCCGAGGGCAATCTTAGAGAGCTAACTGGAGATAGCAAATCACACTGTGGGATGGATACCCGGTGAAAAGCACTAACCTAAGACTCCACCAGACCCACTCACAGAACAAAGGACTGAGCAGAGTTAGCCAGTTGCAGATGGCCCATCCCCTGCGGAGACAGGCAGGGGAGGGCAGCCAGAGCCAGAAGGGGCAATTGCGGCCCCAGAGAGGCATCCCATACCAAACTACAAGCAGGCTTCGTTGCTAACCAAGACTTCTTTGGTTTCTGGCCGGTCGACATCCACCTGAGAAGTTACGCTGGTTGTACACCCAGAAAACCGAGCAGCAGGAAATGGGGAGGCAGTAAGTCGCAGCGACTGTGCTCACCAAACACCTGGTCACCTGTGCAACCCGGATTGGAGAAGGGCACAAAATGCAGGCCCAACCGAGTCTGCACCTTTGTCAAGTACCTGAGTACCTGAACCTGAGCGGCTTAGACCTGGGATGTGCATGTAACCCAGCGCTGGGCTCAGACAGTTCCTGGCAGAGCAACCTAGAGCCTGTGCAGTGTAGACTGGGACAGCACACATACCGTGAGCAGGGGCGAACCCAGTGTGGCCAAGACACTCCAAGCACTCCCCACAGATGCCAGAGATATTTGTCTGCAGTGTTCCTCCCTCCCCACAGCACGACTGAACAAGTGAGCCTTAAAAAGTGTCCACCACCGCCCCCTAGTGTCAGGGCAGAAATTAGACACTGAAGAGACGAGCAAACAGAAGAAGCTAAAACAGATGGAACCACCTTGGAAGTGACAGATGGAGAAGTCTTGAGGCTACTGCAAGAAAAATACTGAAAACCAGAGGCAGGAGGCTTAAATCAAAAGCCTAAGTACACCAGAGAACTCCTGACTCCAGGGAACATTAATTGATAGGAGCTTATCAAACGCCTTCATACTTACACTGAAACCAAGTAACACTAAGGGTCAACAAGCCCTAGAGCAAGACATACCATGCAAATTCTCCAGCTACACAGGAAAATAGCCCTAAACTTCAATATACAGGCTGCCCAAAGTCACTCCAAACCCATTGACATCTCATAACTCATTACTGGACACTTCATTGCACTTCAGAGAGAAGAAATCCAGATCCACCCACCAGAACACGGACACAAGCTTCCCTAACCAGGGACTTTGACAAGCCACCCATCCAACCTCACCCACAGCGAGGAAACTCCACAATAACGAGAACTCCACAACTGCCAGAAGACAGAAGGGCACCCCAACACAGCAACATAAGCAAGATGAAGAGGCAGAGAAATACCCAGCAAATAAAGGAATAGGATAAATGCCCACCAACAGAAACAAAAGAGGAAGAGGTAGGGAACCTACCTGATAAAGAATTCCAAATAATGATAGTGAAAATGATATGAAATCTTCAAAACAAATTGGAGTTAAAGATGAATAACCTGGAGACAAGGATTGACAAGATGTAATAAAGGTTTAACAAGGATCTAGAAGAAATAAAAAAGAGTCAATATACAACTAATAATGCAATAGGTGAGATCAAAAAAACTCTGGAGGGAACCAAGAGTAGAATAAGGGAGGCAGAAGATAGAATAAGTGAGTTAGAAGATAGAATAAGTGAGTTAGAAGAAAGAATGGTAGAAAAAAATGAAACAGAGAGGAAATAAGGAAAATGATTTAAAAGAAATGAGGACAATCTCAGAGACCTCTGGGACAATGTTAAATGCCCCAACATCTGAATCATAGGAGTCCCAGAAGAAGACAAGAAGAAAGACCATGAGAAAATACTTGAGGAGATAATAGTTGAAAATTTCCCTAAAATGGGGAAGGAAATAATTACCCAGGTCCAATCCCAAACAAAGTAAACCCAAAGCGAAATACCCCAAGACACATATTAATCAAATTAACAAAGTTCAAACACAAAGAACAAATATTAAAAGCACCAAGGGAAAAGGAACAAATAACACACAAGGGGATTCCCATAAGGATAACAGCTGATCTTTCAATAGAAACTTTCAAGCCAGGAGGGAATGGCAGGGCATACTTAAACTGATGAAAGAAAATAACCTACAGCCCAGATTACTGTACCCAGCAAGGGTCTCATTCAAATATGAAGGAGAATTCAAAAGCTTTACAGACCAGGAAAAGCTGAGAGAATTCAGCATCACCAAACCAGCTCTCCAACAAATGTTAAAGGACCTTCTCTAGACAGGAAACACAGAAACAGTGTATAAACTTGAACCCAAAACAATAAACTTAATGGCAACATGATCATACTTATCAATAATTACCTTAAATGTAAATGGATTGAATGCCCCAACCAACAGACAAAGACTGGCTGAATGGATACAAAAACAAGACACCTATCAGTTCAGTTCAGTTCAGTCGCTCAGTTGTGTCTGACACTTTGCGATCTCATGAGTCATAGCACACCAGGCCTCCCTGTCCATCACCAACTCCTGGAGTTCACTCAAACTCATGTCCATCGAGTCAGTGATGCCATCCAGCTATCAAATTCTCTGTCGTCCCCTATATATGTTGTCTACAAGAGACCCACCTCAAATCGAGAAACACATACAGATTGAAAGTGAAAGGCTGGAAAAAGATATTCCATGCAAATAGAGAAAAAAAGAAAGTGGGAGTAGCAATACACATATCAGATAAAATAGACTTTAAAACAAAGGCTGTGAAAAAAATAAAGAAGGACACTACATAATGATCAAAGGATCAATCCAAGAAGAAGAAATAACAATTATAAATATTTATGCACCCAACATAGGAGCACCGTAATATGTAAGACAAATGCTAAAAAGTATGAAAGGGGAACTTAACAATAACACAATAATAGTGAGAGACTTTAATACCCAACTCACACCTATGGATAGATCAACTAAACAGAAAATTAACAAGGAAACACAAACGTTAAATGATACAATTGACGAGTTAGACCTAATTGATCTCTATAGGACATTTCACCCCAAAACAATGAATTTCACCTTCTCAAGTGCACACAGAACCTTCTCCACGATAGATCACATCCTGGGCCATAAATCTAGCCTTGGTAAATTCAAAAAAATTGAAATCATTCCAAGCATCTTTTCCCACCACGATGCAGTAAGACTAGATCTCAATTACAGGAAAAAAAAATCTATTAAAAGTTCCAACATATGGAGGCTGAACAACACGCTGCTGAATAACCAACACATCACAGAAGAAATCAAAAAAGAAATAAAAATATGCATAGAAATGAATGAAGATGAAAACACAACAACCCAAAACCTGTGGGACACTGTAAAAGCAGTGAAGTATCATAGCAATACAGGCATACCTCAAGAAACAAGAAAAAAGTCAACTAAATAACCTAACTCTACACCTAAAGCAACTAGAGAAGGAAGAAATGAAGAACCCCAGGGTTAGTAGAAGGAAAGAAATATTAAAAAATTAGGGCAGAACGAAATGCAAAAGAAACAAGAGACCATAGCAAAAATCAACAAAACTAAAAGCTGGTTCTTTGAGAGGGTAAGTAAAATTGACAAACCACTAGCCAGAGTCATCAAGAAAAAAAGGGACAAAAAACAAATCCATAAAATTAGAAATGAGAATGGAGAGATCACAAAAGACAACACAGATATACAAAGGATCATAAGAGACTACTATCAGCAATTATATGCCAATAAAATGGACAATTTGGATGAAATGGACAAATTCTTAGAAAATTACAACTTTCCAAAACTGAACCAGGAAGAAATTGAAAATCATAACAGACCCATCACAAGCACGAAAATTGAAAGTGTAATCAGAAATCTTCCAGCAAACAAAAGCCCAGGTTCAGATGGCTTCACAGCTGAATTCTACCGAAAATTTAGAGAAGCGCTAACACTTATTCTACTCAAACTCTTCCAGAAAATTGCTGAGGAAGGGAAACTTCCAAACTCATTCTATGAGGCCACCATCACCCTAATCCCAAAACCTGGTAAAGATCCCACAAAAATAGAAAACTACAGGCCAATATCACTGATGAACATAGATGCAAAAGTCCTTAACAAAATTCTAGCAATCAGAATCCAACAACATATTAAGAAGATCATACATCATGAACAAGTGGGCTTTATCCCAGGAATGCAAGGATTCTTCAATATCTGCAAACCAATCAACGTAATACACCACATTAACAAACTGAAAAATAAAAATCATATGATTATCTCAATAGATGCAGAGAAAGCCTTTGACAAAATTCAACATCCATTTATGATAAAAAAAACCCTCCAGAAAGTGGGAATAGAAGGGACATATCTCAACATAATAAGAGCTATATATGACAAATCCACAGCAAACATCATCCTCAACGGTGAAAAACTGAAAGCGTTTCCCCTAAAGTCAGGAACAAGACAAGGGTGCCCACTTTCACCACTACTATTCAACATAAATTTGGAAGTTTTGGCCACAGCAATCAGAGCAGAAAAAGACATAAAAGGAATGCAAATTGGAAAAGAAGAAGTAAAACTTTCACTGTTCACTGATGACTTGATCCTCTACACAGAAAACCCTAAAGACTCTACCAGAAAACTACCAGAGTTAATCAATGAATAAAGTTGCAGGATATAAAATCAACACACAGAAATCCCTTGCCTTCCTATACACTAATAATGAGAAAATAGAAAGAGAAATTAAGGAAACTATTCCATTCACTGTTGCAACAAAAAGAATGAAATACTTAGGAATATATATACCTAAGGAAACAGAAGACTAGTACATAGAAAACTATAAAACACTAGTGAAAGTAATCAAAGAGGACACTAATAGATGGAGAAATATACCGTGTTTGTGGATTGGAAGAATAAATATTATCAAAATGAGTATACTACCCAAAGTAATTTGTACATTCAATGCAATCCTTATCAAGCTACCAACGATATTTTCCACAGAACTAGAACAAATAATCTCACAATTTGTATGAAAATACAAAAAACCTTGAGTAGCCAAAGTAATCTTAAGGAAGAAGAATGGAACTGGGGGAATTAACCTGATGGACTTCAGGCACTACTACAAAGCCACAGTCATCAAGACAGTATGATAATGGCATAAAGACTGAAATATAGATCAATGGAACAAAATAGAAAGCCCAGAGATAAACCCACGCACCTATGGACACCTTATCTTTGACAAAGGAGGCAAGAATATAAAATGGAGAAAAGACAGTCTCTTTAATAAGTGGTGCTGGGAAAAGTGGTCAGCCACTTGTAAAAGAATGAAACTAGAACAATTCCTAACACCATACAACAAAATAAACTCAAAATGGATTAGAGAACTAACTGTAAGACCAGATTCCAGAAAACTCCTAGAGGAGAATGTAGGCAAAACAATCTCTGACATAAATCACAGTAGGATCCTCCAAGACCCACCTCTGAGAATATTGGAAATAAAAGCAAATATAAACAAATGGGACATAATTAAAATCAAAAGCTTCTGCACAGCAAAGGAAACTATAAGCAAGGTGAAAAGATAGCCTTCAGAATGGGAGAAAATAATAGCAAATGAAGCAACTGACAAAGGATTAATCTCCAAAATATACAAGCAGCTCCTGTAGCTTAATTCCAGAAAAGTAAATGACCCAATCAAAAAATGGGCCAAAGAACTAAACAGACATTTCTCCAAAGAAGACAAAAAGATGGCTAACAAACACAAGAAAAAATGCTCAACATCCCTCATAAACAGAGAAATGCAAATCAAAACCACAATGAGATATCATTATACACCAGTCAGAATGGCTGCTATCCAAAAGTCTACATGCAATAAATGCTGGAGAGGGTGTGGAGAAAAGGGAACCCTCTTACACTGTTGGTGGGAATGCAAACTAGTACAGCCACTATGGAGAACAGTGTGGAGATTCCTCAAAAAACTGGAAATAGAACTGCCATATGACCCAGCAATCGCACTCCTGGGCTTATACACCAAGGAAACCAGAATTGAAAGAGACACATGTACTCCAATGTTCATTGCAGCACTGTTTATAATAGCCAGGACTTGGAAGCAACCTAGATGTCCATCTGCAGATGAATGGATAAGAAAGCTTTGGTACATATACACAATGGAGTATTTTTCAGCCATCAAAAAGAATGCATTTGAATCAGTTCTAATGAGATGGATGAAACCAGAGCCTATTATACAAAGTAAGCCAGAAAGAAAAACACCGATATCTAACATATATATATGGAATTTAGAAAGATAAAAATGAAAACCCTGTATACGAGACAGCAAAAGAGACACAGATGTATAGAACAGTCTTTGGGACTCTGTGGGAGAGGGCGAGGGTGGGATGATTTGGGAGAATGGCATTGAAACATGTATATTATCATATGTGAAACGAATCGCCAATTTAGGGTTAATGCATATTACAGGATGCTCTGAGCTGGTGTGCGGGGATGACCCAGAGAGAGGATAAGGGGAGGAGGGAGGTGGGATGTGGGTTCAGAAGGGGAACGCATGTACACCCGGGGCAGATTCATGTCAATGTATAGCAAAACCAACCAATATAATATTGTAAAATAATTAACCTCCTATTTAAAAAAAAGAAAAAAAATACATTTGAATCAGTTCTAATGAGGTGGATGAAACTGGAGCCTATTATACTGAATGAACTAAGCCAGAAAGAAAACCACCAATACAGTATATTAATGCATATATATGAAATTTATAAAGATGACAATGATAACCCTGTATCAGTTCACTTCAGTTCAGTCGCTCAGTCGTGTCCGACTCTCCGCGACCCCATGAATCACAGCACGCCAGGCATCCCTGTCCATCACCAGCTCCCGGAGTTCACTCAAACTCATGTCCATAGAGTTGGTGATGCCATCCAGCCATCTCATTCTCTGTCGACACCTTCTCCTCCCGCCCCCAACCTTTCCCAGCATCAGAGTCTTTTCCAGTGAGTCAACTCGTTTCATGAGGTGGCCAAAGTATTGCAGTTTCAGCTTTAGCATCAGTCCTTCCAATGAACACCCAGGACTGATCTCCTTTAGAATGAACTGGTTGGATCTCCTTGCAGTTCAAGGGACTCTCAATAATCTTCTCCAACACCACAGTTCAAAAGCATCAATTCTTTGGCGATCAGCTTTCTTCACAGTCCAACTCTCACATCCTTACATGACCACGGGAAAAACCATAGCCTTGACTAGACAGACCTTGGTTGGCAAAGTAATGTCTCTGCTTTTTAATATGTTATCTAGGTTGGTCATAACTTTCCTTCCAAGGAGTAAGCGTCTTTTAATTTCATGGCTGCAATGAGCATCCCCAGTGATTTTGGAGCCCAAAAATATAAAGTCTGACACTGTTTCCACTGTTTCCCCATCTATTTCCCATGAAGTGATGGGACCAGATGCCATGATCTTTGTTTTCTGAATGTTGAGCTTCAAGCCAACCTTTTCACTCTCCTCTTTCACTTTCATCAAGAGGATTTTGAGTTCCTCTTCACTTTCTGCCATAAGGGTAGTGTCATCTGAATATCTAAGGTTATTGATATTTCTCCCAGCAATCTTGATTCCAGCTTGTGCTTCTTCCAGCCCAGTGTTCCTCATGATGTACTCTGCATATAAGTTACATAAGCGAGGTGACAATATACAGCCTTGACGTGCTCCTTTTCCTGTTTGGAACCAGTCTGTTGTTCCATGTACAGTTCTGACTGTTGCTTCCTGACCTGCATACAGGTTTTTCACGAGGCAGGTCAGGTGGTCTGGTCTTCCCATCTCTTTCAGAATTTTCCACAGTTTATTGTGATCCATACAGTCAAAGGCTTTGGCATAGTCAATGAAGCAGAAATAGATGTTTTTCTGGAACTCTCTTGCTTTCTCCATGATCCAGCGGATATTGACAATTTGATCTCTGGTGCCTCTGCCTTTTCTAAAACCTGCTTGAACATCTGGGAGTTCACGGTTCACATATTGCTGAAGCCTGGCTTGGAGAATTTTGAGCATGACTTTACTAGCGTGTGAGATGAGTGCAATTGTGCGGTAGTTTGAGCATTCTTTGGCATTGCCTTTCTTTGGGATTGGAATGAAGACTGACCTTTCTCAGTCCTGTGGTCACTGCAGTTTTCCAAATTTGCTGGCATATTGAGTGCAGCACTTTCACAGCATCATCTTTCAGGATTTGAAATAGCTCCACTGGAATTCCATCACCTCCACTAGCTTTGTTCGTAGTGATGCTTTCTAAGGCCCACTTGACTTCACATTCCAAGATGTCTGGCTCTAGGTCAGTGATCACGTTATTGTGACTATCTTGGTCATGAAGATCTTTTTTGTACAGTTCTTCTGTGTATTCCTGCCACCTCTTCTTAATATCTTCTGCTTCTGTTAGGTCCATACCATTTCTGTCCTTTATCGAGCCCATCTTTGCATTTAATGTTCCCTTGGAATCTCTAATCTTCTTGAAGAGGTCTCTTGGTTTTCCTATTCTGTTTTTTTCCTCTATTTCTTTGCATTGATCGCTGAGGAAGGCTGTCTTATCTCTCCTTGCTTTTCTTTGGAACTTTGCATTCAGATGCTTGTATCTTTCCTTTTCTCCTTTGCTTTTCACTTCTCTTCTTTTCACAGCTATTTGTAAGGCCTCCTCAGACAGCCACTTTGCTTTTTTGCATTTCTTTTCCATGTATACCAGACAGCAAAAAGAGACACAGATGTATAGAACTGTCTTTTGGACTCTGTGGGAGAGGAAGAGGGTGGGATGATTTGGGAGAATGGCATTGAAACACGTATATTATCATATGTGAAACGAATCGCCAGTCCAGATTTAATGCATGATACGAGATGCTCGGGGCTGGTGTACTGGGATGAACAGAGGGATGGGGTCGGGAGGGAGGTGGGAGGGGGCTTCAAGATGGGGAACACATGTACACCCGGGGCAGATTGATGTCAACGTATGGCAAAACCAAAGCAATAATGTAAAGTAATTAGCCTCCCATTAAAATATATAATTGAAAAATAAATAAATAAAACACTACTCCTATTTAAAATTAAATAAATAAGATAATTAATTAATTAAAAATATAGAGTGTAGTATAGAGTATAACATATACTCTGTAGTATAGAATATAATATACTTATTGTAGAGCTGTGAGTATGATTTCATTCATACAAATAACGTGGGTTTTATTTATTCATTTATTTGAACTATTTTAAGTGCTTTTTTAATTCTGTAAATATGTGCCAATGACCAATTTTTTTGAGTTGGGTAAAAGACCAAAAGACATAAGTGAAGAAAGATAATAAAGAAGACTTTTATTTTCATTTGATGTGTCACTTAAACTTATAAAGCTTGACTATATTAATTTTCAGTGAAATGTACAGCAGGTAAGGTACAATATAAGTAGAGAGAAAATAATTAGAGTTTTAAAAACAGTTTTTGACAAGAAGTATTTTAGGTTAGATCTGTTAATGTACAAGAGGTAACAGTTTGGAAGTATCCAGAATACTTGGTCCCTTCTCTTTCTTCCTAGCCTCCTTGGTGATGAAAGTATAACCTTCAATTTCCATGAAGAGCTATTTTCAAGAACGCCCTTTACTCTCTTCCATGGAGATATAACATGTTACATGTTTGATGGGTGACAGCATTCCTTTCATGCTTTTCAGTTCATTGGGATTAATCTATGAAAGTCCTAAGACCCAGGAATAGCTCTTCTCCTTTTTTTTTTCCTACCTAGCCTAGTTAGGAATTGATATTAGGAAATTTACTTATTCAGAAAACTTTCCCTTGGGTACCCTTTCCCAGATCTAACACGGGGGTATGCTATGACAAACCTAGACAGCATATTACAAAGCAGAGACATCACTTTGTCAACAAAGATCTGTATAGTCGAAACTATGGTTTTGCAAGTAGTCATGTACAATGTGAGAGTTGGACCATAAAGAAACTGAGCGCCAAAGAATTGATGCTTTCAAATAGTGATGCTGGAAAAAAAAAAAACTTTTGAGAGTCCCTTGGACTGCAAGGAATTCAAACCAGTCAATCCTAAAAGAAATCAAACTAGAATAGACATTAGAAGGACTGATGTTGAAGCTAAAGCTCCAATATTTGACCATTTAATGCAAAGAGCTGACTCACTGGAAAAGACCCAGGTGCTGGAAAAGATTAGAGGCAAAAGGAGAAGGGGATAGCAGAGGATGAGAGGGCTAATAGCACACCGACACAATGGACATGAATTTGCACAAACTCTGGGAGATAGTGTTTGAGGACAGGGAAGCCCGGTGTCCTGCAGTCCACGGGGTCACAAAGAGTTGGATGCGACTTAGGGACTGAACAACATCAACAAAGTGGGGAGAACATAGTTGCTGCATGTCTAAATCATATTCTTCAATTGTCTTTCAGCATTGAAGCTGAGCTTCTGGGGTAGGGGATTTGAGGGAGCCTCAAGAGGGAGGGGATATATGTATACTTAGAGTTGATTCTTGTTGTACAGCACAAACCAACACTATACTGTAAAGCAATTATCCTCCAATTTGAAAAAAAAGCTGAGGTTCCACCTCCATTCACCATTTCCTTTGCTTGTCTCAACTGCTTTAGATTTTAAGCAGGGACAAAAAAAAGTGATCTATTGATTCTGTACCATTACCAGTACTCATTCTTTGAGGGATTTAATTCATATACATATATATAACACTAGTCATTACTTATACCAGAGGCTGCAAAATCTAATGTCCATAGAGGCCAAGAAGGTAACATAAATGTTTGAGATCAGATAAATATAGTAAATTAGTAGTGGGAGAGGCAAAGTTGCACGTGGGATTTGGGGATGAGGGAGAAGATACAGCTGTGCACTCAAGGATTGCTGCTTCAGTCCTCAGGATGCTGTTCACTGGGAACACGTGTTTGCAGACCCAGCCGTGTGAAAACCAATGGAGGGAAATTGGAGACCCCGATGTTTCCCCTTAAGATAAATCTAGGGTGGAGACAAAGAGGGAGAATAATAAAGAGAAAAGAGAAAAAAAAATTAGTATTGATGATAGCTATAAAAATTATTCCAAGAAGAGGAGGTTGCTACTCAAATTCAGGAGTGTGCTGACATGTAGAAATGTGGTCCCACCATATCCTACATTATATTTCTTAGGAGTCTCAGATTTTTACATTTAAATCATAAATACTCTCATGAAATTCATCATTATTATATTTTCGCAAATAATTTGATATTTTAAATATTTATATTTGTAGACCAAACATAAAAGCCTTGATCCATTATTGGATCAGTGGTTTGAAAACTATAATAGTCTCCAAAATACTCTTCAATCCTAGATGTAAGGAAACATCTGCCAAGATGATCTATCCATTAATCAATTTGTATATTGATGTCTTCTAGTATTGTTTTTTGCAATTTATTTCTCCCTTAAAATTTGTTACTGTATTTCATATATTCTGGTACTATGATGTTGGGTGAACAAATATTTACAAATGTTGCATCTCCCTGTGAGATCGACCGTTTATTCTTATAATGCAATCATCTTTTTATTTTTATTACCATTTTTGTCTTAAAGTCTGTTTTTTCTGGTGTAAGTATAGCTACCTGAGCTTTCTTTTGGTTTCCAATTGCATTGGATATCTTTTTACAACTCTTCACTTTCTGTCTGAGTATGTTTAAATCTGAAATGAGTCTCTTGTAGGCAGCATACAGCTGGATCTTATTTTTTATATATTCAGCACTCTATGTATTTTGATTGGAGAATTTAGTCTGCTGGCAGTTAAACTAATATTGATAGATATGGACTTAATGCCATTTTCTTAACTGTTTTCTGGTTGATTTGTAACTCCTTTGTGCCTTTCTTCTCTTGCTCTCCTTCTCTGTGATTTGATGATTTTCCGTAGTGGTACACTTAGATGACTTTCTGTTTACTTTTTTTGTGTCTACTATAGATTTTTGCTTTGAGGTTACCATGAGACTTACATAAAATATGTTATATTTATAACAGTCTACCTTAAGCCTTCAACTTAAGTTTGAAGACATTCTAAAGTTCTACATTTTACTATCACGCTCCAACCCCCAAGTTTTATGTTTTCAGTTTCATAAGTGACATCTCTTGTCCTTTGTGCATGTATGCACGCTAAGTCGCTTCAGTCAACTCCGACATTTTCCAATCCTGGGTGCTCATTGGAAGGACTGATGCCAAAGCTGAAGCTCCAATACATTGGCCACCTCATGTGAAGAGTTGACTCACTGGAAAAGATTCTGATGCTAGGAGTGATTGGGGGCAGGAGGATAAGGGGACAACCGAGAATGAGATGGCTGAATGGCATCACTGACTTGATGGACATGAGTTTGAGTGAACTCTGGGTGTTGGTGATGGACAGGGAGGCCTGGCGTACTGTGATTCATGGGGTCGCAAAGAGTCGGACAGGACTGAGTGATTGACCTGAACTGAACTGAACAGGTGACCTGTAGACTTCCAGGCTCCTCTGACCATGGGAATTCTCCATGGAGTGGGTTGCCATGTCCTACTCGAGGGGATCTTTCCTACCCAGGGTTTGAATCTATGTTTCTTATGTCTCCTGAATTTGCAGGTGTGTTCTTTACCACTAGTGCCACCTGGGAAGCCCCTTGTATATCCATTAACAAATAATTGTAGTTATATTTAATTTGACTAGTCTTTTAGCCTTCATACTAGATTTATAATTAATGACTATAACATTAGATTTTTCTGAATTTAACTGCATTTTACCTTTATCCGTGGGACATGTTTTTATATATTTTCCTATTACTAATTTTCATCCTTTTTTTCAGCTTTACAACGTCCCTTTAACATTTCTTGTAAGTCTGCTTTCTGGTGTTGGACTTCAGCTTTTGCTTTTCTGCTCCCTTTAGTTTTGAACAACAGCTTTGCCAGGTAGAGTATTCTTGTTTGGCACGTTTTTTCTTTCAACTCTTTGAATACATTGTGCCACTCCCTCTGGCCAACAAGCTCATGCTGAAAAAATCTGCTGACAATGGGTTTCCTAGCACATAGCAAGTTGTTTTTCTCTGTTGCTTTGCAGAGTCTCTTGTTGTTTAAACTTTTGACCATTTAATTAAAATGGGACTTTGTGTGGGTTTTAAGTTCATGTTTTTTGGAACTCTCTATGCTTCGTAAATCTGAATGTCTGTTTTCTCTCCCAGGTTAAAAAAGTTTTCAGTCACTATGTCTTCAAATAAATTTTCTGTCCCTTTAAATCTCTCTTCCCTTTCTGGGACCCTTATAATGCAAATTTTGGACCACTTGATTTTGTCCCATAAGTCCTTAAGCTACTTTTAAACTCCTTTATTTTGGGGGGGGGGGGGGGACCATTCCGCAAACCTTGCAGGATCTTACTTCTCCAAAGAGGAGTTGAAAACATGCCCCCTGCAGTGGAATTGCAAAGTCCTAACCACTGGATCACAATAAACTTTGGAACATTCTGAAAGAGATGGGAATACCAGACCACCTGACCTGCCTCTTGAGAAACCTGTATGCAGGTCAGGAGGCAACAGTTATAACAGGACATGGAACAACAGACTGGTTCCAAATAGGAAAAGGTGTAC
This sequence comes from Moschus berezovskii, assembly GCF_049115385.1. NCBI lineage: Eukaryota > Metazoa > Chordata > Mammalia > Artiodactyla > Moschidae > Moschus > Moschus berezovskii. The sequence continues at coordinate 72,347,272 of NC_142469.1, read as the reverse complement.
GTCAAGGTTGTATATTGTCACCCTGTTTATTTAACTTCTATGCAGAGTACATCATGAGGAACGCTGGGCTGGAAGAAGCACAAGCTGGAATCAAGATTGCCAGGAGAAATATAAATAACCTCAGATATGTAGATGACACCACCCTTATGGCAGAAAGTGATGAGAAACTCAAAAGCCTCTTGGTGAAAGAGGAGAGTGAAAATGTTGGCTTGAAGATCAACATTCAGAAAACAAAGATCATGGCATCTGGTCCCATCACTTCATGGCAAATGGATGGAAAAACAGTGGAAACAGTGTCAGACTTTATTTTTTTGGGCTCCAAAATCACTGCAGATGCTGATTACCGCCATGAAATTAAAAGACGCTTACTCCTTGGAAGGAAAGTTATGACCAGCCTGGATAGCATATTAAAAAGCAGAGACATTACTTTGCCAACCAAGGTCCGTCTAGTCAAGGCGATGGTTTTTCCCGTGGTCATGTATGGATGTTAGAGTTAGACTGTGAAGAAAGCTGATTGCCGAAGAATTGATGCTTTTGAACTGTGGTGCTGGAGAAGACTCTTGAGAGTCCCTTGGACTGCAAGGAGATCCAACCAGTCCATTCTAAAGGAGATCAGTCCTGGGTGTTCATTGGAAGAACTGATGCTAAAGCTGAAACTCCAATACTTTGGCCACCTCATGCAACGATTAGACTCACTGGAAAAGAGTCTGATGCTGGGAGGGATTGGGGGTGGGAAGATACAGGGAAGACAGAGAATGAGATGGCTGGATGGCATCACCAACTTGATGGACATGAGTTTGAGTGAACTCCGAGAGTTGGTGATGGAGAAGGAGGCCTGGCGTGCTGTGATTCATGGGGTCGCAAAGAGTCGGACACGACTGAGCGACTGAACTGAACTGAACTGAACCACTGGACCACCAGGGAATTCCATTGCTTCTTTCATTGGATGAATTTCATTGGCCTCTCTTTGATCCATTCTTCCACTTCAACATTCTGTCATTGAACTCCTCTATTGAATTTTTCAGTTCAGGTATTGATATTGTATTCTACAGCTCTGTGATTTCTGGTATTTTCTCTATGCTAAATTTTTACTTTGTTTATGCATTGTTCTCCTGACCTCAGTGATCATGTTCATGACCGTTACTTTGAACTCTTGATCAGGTAACACCTTATCTCTATTTCATTAGGGTTTTCTTCTGAGATGTTGCATTTTTCTTTCATTAGGAATATACTCCTTTTTTTCTACACTTTTCTAGATTTTCTATGTTGATCTATGCATTGTATAAAACAGCCACCCCTGAATTGGCAGTGGTGTGGATGAAACTACACTTTGTCATACATAGTGAATAAGTCAGAAAGAGAAAATCAAATATTGTATGTTCATGCATATGTAAGAAATCTAGAAAAATGGTACTGATGAACTTATTTGTGAGGCAGGAATAGAGACACAGATATAGAAAATGCACATATGGATGAGGGTGGGGGAAGGAGGGAAAAGGTGGGATGAATTGGGAGAGTGGCATTGACACATACACTTTCAGTTCAGTTCAGTTTAGTCATTCAGTCGTGTCTGACTCTGTGACCCCATGGACTGTAGCACACCAGGCTTCCCTGTTCGTATGAACTCCAGAGCATGTAAAATAGATAGCTAGTGGGAAGCTGCTGTATAGCGCATGGAGCTCAGCTTGGTGCTCTGTGATGACCTAGAGAGGTGGGATGGGCAGGTGGGAGGGAGGTACAAGAGGGAAGGGATATATGTATATATACATATCGCTGATTCAGTTTGTTGTACAGCAGAAACTAACACAACATTGTAAAGCAATTGTATTCCAATTAAAAAACAAAAGCAAAAGCAACCACCCCTTTCCATCTTGAAGGAGTGACCTAGTATGTAAGATGAAGTTTATCTTTTAACTCTGACCCAGCTTTTGCTTGTGTCTCAATCCTTCATGATTTTCAAGTAACAATTTTCTGTTCTTAGTGGCTCAAAAGAGTTGCGAGTATGCCGAGACTGGTAAAGGGGAGGATGTCAGATAGCACCTAGATATAGGTTGTTGGTATGCTGGATCCTCAGGCAATAGTTTTGGTTCATTACAGTCCTATGGAACCTATGAACTTAAAGTTTGCTGAAAACCACAGCCAGGGACTAAAAGGGTATCCCCTACACAGCAGCTGTAAAAGCAAGTGGGGCACCAAATGTGTGCACAAGCTCCTTTCCAGGAGATATCAGCAATCTGGAGTGAGATGGAGGAAGAGTGTGAAGATGGAACCCACTGGGACTCCAGTCTCTGGAGTGTGATGTAGCCAGCATCTTGATGAGTGTTAAATTAGAAGACTGCTCCTAGTCTGCAGTTACTAAGATAAAAAACATAGGCTTCTTTCAAGGAAAGACAGCCTGTTTCAGTCTGCTGCCTCAGCTGTGGACTCTGAGGACTTGGCCACAGTGAGTTTACATAAGCCCTTTGAAAAGTACCTCTTGGTTCACTTTAGCCTTGTGGGTTCCTTCGATGGACTCCTTATTGCCCTTTCAAAGCTACATGTTTTGGGGTTCATCTCTCAGATGGAAGTCCCAAAAGTTGGGAAATCAAATGTAGGTCCAAACCCTTCAATACTTAGAGAGAAGCTGGGAGTTGTAAGATCCATCCCAGATGTGTGTCATTGTGACAGGGGTGGAGTTTATGGCACAGCTTCTCCTTCCTGTCTCAACGTGGGTTGCCTTTTTATCCCCCTTTCCCTCTCATATGTAGGAGTCACTCAACTAGTTCCTGGATTTCTGGGAATCCATACTGGTATTACACAGGTATTTAATGGCCAATTTTGCACTTGGTTCATAGGTTGTGTTGTATACAAAAATGTAGACCAGAAACTATAAAACTCCTAGAGGAGAATGTAGGCAAAACACTCTCCGACATAAATCACAGCAGGATCCTCCATGACCCACCTCCCAGAATATTGGAAATAAAAGCAAAAATAAACAAATGGGACCTAATTAAAATCAAAAGCTTCTGCACAGCAAAGGAAACTATAAGCAAGGTGAAAAGATAGCCTTCAGAATGGGAGAAAATAATAGCAAATGAAGCAACTGATAAAGGATTAATCTCCGAAATATACAAGCAGCTCCTGAAGCTCAATGCAAGAAAAATAAATGACCCAATCAAAAAATGGGCCAAAGAACTAAACAGACATTTCTCCAAAGGAGACATACAGATGGCTAAGAAACACATGAAAAAATGCTCAACATCCCTCATCATCAGAGAGATGCAAATCAAAACCACAATGAGATACCATTTCACACCAGTCAGAATGGCTGCTATCCAAAAGTCTACATGCAATAAATGCTGGAGAGGATGTGGAGAGAAAGGAACCCTCTTACACTGTTGGTGGGAATGCAAACTAGTACAGCCACTATGGAGAACAGTGTGGAGATTCCTCAAAAACCTGGAAATAGAACTGCCATATGATCCAGCAATCGCACTCTGGGCATACACGCCGAGGAAACCAGAATTGAAAGAGACACATGTACTCCAATGTTCACTGCAACACTGTTTATAATAGCCAGGACATGGAAGCAAACTAGATTTCCATCTGCAGACGAATGGATAAGAAAGCTTTGGTACATATACACAATGGAGTATTATTCAGCCATTAAAAAGAATACATTTGAATCAGTTCTAATGAGGTGGATGAAACTGGAGCCTATTATACAGAGTGAAGTAAGCCAGAAAGAAAAACACCAATACAGCATACTAACGCATATATATGGAATTTAGAAAATGCAAATGATAACCCTGTATACGAGACAGCAAAAGAGACACAGATGTATAGATAGTCTTTGGGACTCTGTGAGAGAGGGTGAGGGTGGGATGATTTGGGAGAATGGCATTGAAACACGTATGTTGTCATATGTGAAATGAATCACTAGTTCAGGGTCAATGCATATTATAGGATGCTCAGGGCTGGCATGCGGGGATGACCCAGAGGGAGGATAAAGGGAAGAGGGAAGGGGGAGGGGGGTTCAGGAGGGGGAACTTATGTAAACCCGGGGCGAATTCATGTCAATGTATGGCAAAACCAACCAATATAATATTGTAAAATAATTTGCCTCCAATAAAAAATTAATTAATTACAAAAAAAAGTAGGTAATCTCATATCTCATAATTATTTTATATTATGTATAGAAGTTAGTCACTCTTTTAGTATTCGTTTCTGAAGACAAATCATGAAACAACTCAACAGAAAAAAAATTACAATGAGAAATCTTTCATAAATGCTTCTATGCTTGCCTCTCTGTATCATTTTTCTTCCTTTTTAAGTGGAAATGGACCATGATTTCCAGTACCATAAGGATTATTTAGTGATTTGATATGGTAATATATCGTCATTTATGATTTCTGAAATTTTCTGATGTTTTACTTTTATCTATTTCCAATGTTGTGTCCCTAAAAAAAAGATTGTGTCCCCACATTTGATTACTGAAGTCCACTGAGAATCCTTTCTCAACAACTTTTGCAAACTCATAAAACTCACAGACCAGTTTGTTAATTTTCAAATAATAATGAATAGTTAGTATTTTTATTTGTTACATGAGAACAATTAAGTCCGTACTTTTAGTAAGTACAATTCTTTCATTAGAAAATTAAGAGAATGCATGTGTTATTTCAGTCATAAGTCATCAAGAGCTTTCTAGTGGAAATCGTGTATGCTGCTGCTGCTGCTGCTGCTGCTGCTGCTGCTACTGCTGCTAAGTAGCATCAGTTGTGTCCGACTCTGTGAGACCCTGTAGATGGCATCCCACCAGGCGTTCCTGTCCCTGGGATTCACCAGGCAAGAATACTAGAGTGGGTTTCGAAATGGAAACTTCTCCAATGAATGAAAGTGAAAAGTGAAAGTGAAGTTACTCAGTCGTTCCTACTCTTAACGACCCCATGGACTGCAGCTTACCAAGCTCCTTTGTCCATGGGATTATCCTGGCTAGAGTACTGGAGTGGATTGCAATTGCCTTCTTGAAATCATATATAACATTTCTAATAATGCAAGTCCTTTTATGTACTGTGTTTCTGGCTTTCTTGAATTTCAAAGACGTAATAAAGTTCATGCTCATCTATGGAAGACTTTGGGAGCTTGAAAATAAAGTTTGTTTTGCGTATGTGTATGTTCTCTGTCATCTTTAATAAGTATCATCTTGTAACAAATAAAATATTCTTTAACTAGGATTGAAATCAGTTCTTCAAGGAAAAGTTTACCTGTGTTGACTTCCCAGGTGGCACTGCGGTAAAGACCACCTACCAATACAGGAAATGCAAGAGATACAGGTTTGATCCCTCAGTCAGGAAGATCTTCAGGAGTAGGAAACAGCAACCCACTTAAGTATTCTTGCCAGGAAAATTCCCTGGACAAAGGAGCCTGGCAGGCTACAGTCCATGGCATCACAAAGAGTCAGACACGAATACACATGCATGCTTGAAACATGTTTACCTGTGTTAAAGAAGCCAGAAGTGAGGTACTTACTCCTCACTCTATCACCCACAACCAAGGACCTACAGGGCTGAGCTCAGTCATGTCTAACTCTTTGAGACCCCATAGAATGTTGCCCAAAAGGTGTCCATAGGATTATCCCGAAAAGAATACTGGACTGGGTTGCCATTTCCTCCTCCGAGGGATCTCCACCCAGAGATCGAACCCACATCTCCTGTATCTCTTGCATTGCAGGCCAATTCTTAATCGCTGAGCCATCTGGGAAGCCCATAGTCCTGAGCACAATGATCAGATTTCACGGTATGACAGGGCTGCATAGATTGATGCCAAGACCTCCAACAATCAGTGCTGCCTTCTTGCTAAGAGAATTAAGCAGTTTGGGGAAGGAGATGGAAAAGGTTTGAGAAATGAAGAAAGGAAGGTGTTCTTTGAGACATGTTTGATTTTTATAACCAAGACTTTAGTATAAAAAGTATTTGTTTTAAGATCAAAGTCAATATTAATGAGACTATTGAATGTTTATCCATAGGCTTAAGTTACAACATGCTTCGAAAAGGAAAAGGGTATGTAAAACCCCTGGGAAGGAAGAGTCAGAATCTGAATATATCCCAATAGGCTGGAATACTAGAAAGTCAAGCCCCAAGAGAATAAAAACTGTTTTGGTTTTACGATAAAAAATTTGCAGTTTGACTCTACTGCTTCTATTGCTACCATGAGGCCCACGTTCAGTCATCTCTTCTTAGGTTTCTGCAGTAACCTTGTAACCATTCTTGCCTTTCCTGCTTAACACAGCACTAAGAATTATCTCATTTGAACATATTATTTCACACCACAGTTGCTTCCCACCTCACTCAGAGTAACAGCCAACATTCCTGAAATGATCGGCAAAGCCCTACACCATCTGTTCCTGTTACTTCTCTGACCTCTTGTCCTCTCACTCACTGTGCTCAAGTCATGATGGCCACCTCACTGTTCGTCCAACAGAACAGGGCAGTCTTACCTCCAGGCCTTTTCCTTTGCTGTCTTTCCACCTGGAAGAGCTCTTTGTTCAGATAGCCATACAGGTCAGTCCCTCGCTTCCCTCAGGTTTCATCATACAAACGCCTGTCCTGACCACACTGCCTCAGAGTGGAACCCTGAACACAACCCCACCTGGTTCTTCCTCTCTCCTTCCCATTGTCTTTTTCCCCTTAATAATTTTTTTCTATCTAACATGCGATGTATCATCCTGAAATCTTTGAGAATGGCATTGATTTCTGCCAATACACTGAGATACAGTATTGTTTTATGATTACAATATTGGTCAGAAGTAAGTCAAGATATTTTCACGGTATTTGGTTCACCTTTTTCTACTCCATGAGCTCTTTCTCCACAGTCCAAAGGACCATTGCTGCGGTTTTAAGTGCCACTATGTATATGTGTTATTGATATTTCTCCCAGCATTCCTGATTCCAGCTTGTGATTCTTCCAGCCCAGCATTCCTCATGATGTACTCTGCATATAAGTTAAATAAGCAGGGTGACAGTATACAACCTTGACGCACTACTTTTCCTATTTAGAACCAGTCTGTTGTTCCATGTCCAGTTCTAACTGTAGCTTCCTGACCTGCATACAAGTTTCTCAAGAGGCAGGTCAGGTGGTCTGATATTCCCATCTATTTCAGAATTTCCACAGTTTATTGTGATCCACACAGTCAAAGGCTTTGGCATAGTCAATGAAGCAGAAATAGATGTTTTTCTGGAACTCTCTTGCTTTCTCCATGATCCAGCGGATGTTGACAATTTGATCTCTGGTGCCTCTGCCTTTTCTAAAACCTGCTTGAACATCTGGGAGTTCACGGTTCACATATTGCTGAAGCCTGGCTTGGAGAATTTTGAGCATGACTTTACTAGCGTGTGAGATGAGTGCAATTGTGCGGTAGTTTGAGCATTCTCTGGCATTGCCTTTCTTTGGGATCGGAATGAAGACTGACTTTCCAGTCCTGTGGCCACTGCTGAGTTTTCCAAATTTGCTGGCATATCGAGTGTCAAGGAGATCCAACCAGTCCATTCTAGAGGAGATCAATCCTGGGTGTTCATTGGAAGGACTGATGCTAAAACTGAAACTCCAATACTTTCGCCACCTCATGCGATGAGTTGATTCACTGGAAAAGACCCTGACGCTGGGAAGAATTGTGGGCAGGAGGAGAAGGGGACGACAGAGAATGTGATGGCTGGATGGCATCACCGACTCAATGGACATGAGTTTGAGTGAACTCCGGGAGTTGGTGATGGACAGGGAGGCCTGGCGTGCTGTGATTCATGGAGTCACGAAGAGTCGGACATGACTGAGGGACTGAAATGAACTGAACTGATGTATTTGTGTTTTGATTATAACTTGAGAAATGAAGAAATGACTGCTAGTAGGCCCGTGGATGGAGGAGCCTGGTAGGCTGCAGCCCATGGGGTCGCTAAGGGTTGGACACACTTTCACTTTTCACTTTCACACATTGGAGAAGGAAATGGCAACCCACTCCAGTGTTCTTGCCTGGAGAATCCCAGGGACAGGGGAGCCTGGTGGACTTCCGTCTATGGGGTCACACAGAGTCGTACACGACTGAAGTGACTTAGCAGCAACAGCAGCAGCAGTGTTGTGGAATCAGTGTACCCACTGGGAGACAGAATGGACCTAAAAGATTTTATTTGTTACCTGACCTACTCAGAGAGGAGTTGTCTGATGGCTCAGATGGTAAGAAGTCTGCCTGCAATGCAGGAGACCTGGTTTCAATCCCTGAGTCGGAAAGATCCCATGGAGAAGGAAATGAACCTTCTTGTCTGGGAAATCCCATGGATGGAGGAACCTGGCAGACTACAGTCCATGGGGTCACAAAGAGTCAGAATAGACTGACAGACTTCACTTTCACTTTTTCACCTTAAGAGGACTTGTACTATTTTTTACTGTACTAAGCACAATATCCATGACTGCGACAATTCTTTATTATGTATGTGTGTGTGTGTGTGTGTGCGCACACCCACGTGCGCACAGTCACTCAGTCATGTCTGATATTCTGCGACCCCATTTAGCCCACTGGACTTCTCTGTCCATGGGACTTTTCTGGCAAGAATAGTGGAGTGGGTTGCCATTTTCTCCTCCAGGGGATCTTCCTGACCCAGGGATCGAATCTGCATCTATTGTGGTTTCTGCATTGATAGGTGATTCTTTAACACTGAGCCACTAGGGAAGACCAAATATTTTATTAAGAGTGTAATATTAAAACTCCTTATAGCTATTGTGGAAACAGGTTATTGAAAAAGACTCAATGCCTACAGAACTGTACAACTGGAAAAGAAATAAATTCATTCAACTACGAAAAGTGTTTCAGTTCAGTTCAGTTCAGTTCAGTCGCTCAGTCGTGTCCGACTCTCCGCGACCCCATGAATCACAGCACGCCAGGCCTCCCTGTCCATCACCAAATCCCAGAGTACACTTAAAATCATGTCCACAGAGTCAGTGATGCCATCCAGCCATCTCATTCTCCGTCGTCCCCTTCTCCTCCCGCCCCCAACCTTTCCCAGCATCAGAGTCTTTTCCAGTGAGTCAACTCGTCGCATGAGGTGGCCAAAGTATTGGAGTTTCAGCTTTAGCATCAGTCCCTCCAATGAACATCCAGGATTGATCTCCTTGAGAATGGACTGGTTGGATCTCCTTGCAGTATAAGGGACTCTCAAGAGTCTTCTCCAACACCACAGTTCAAAAGCATCGATTCTTCGGCGATCAGCCTTCTTCATAGTCCAACTCTCACATCCATACATGACCACGGGAAAAACCATAGCCTTGACTAGACGGACCTTGGTTGGCAAAGTAATGTCTCTGCTTTTTAATATACTATCAAGGTTGGTCATAACTTTCCTTCCAAGGAGCAAGCGTCTTTTAATTTCATGGCTGCAGTCAGCATCTGCAGTGATTTTGGAGCCCAAAAAAATAAAGTCTGACACTGTTTCCACTGTTTTTCCATCTATTTCCCATGAAGTGATGGGACCAGATGCCATGATCTTTGTTTTCTGAATGTTGAGCTTCAAGCCAACCTTTTCACTCTCCTCTTTCACTTTCATCAAGAGGCCTTTGAGTTCCTCGTCACTTTCTGCCATAAGGGTGGTGTCATCTGCATATCTGAGGTTATTGATATTTCTCCCGGCAATCTTGATTCCAGCTTCTTCCAGCCCAGCGTTCCTCATGATGTACTCTGCATATAAGTTAAATAAGCAAGGTGACAATATACAACCTTGACGTACACCTTTTCCTATTTGGAACCAGTCGGTTGTTCCATGTCCAGTTCTGACTGTTGCTTCCTGACCTGTATACAGGTTTCTCAAGAGGCAGGTCAGGTGGTCTGGGATTCCCATCTCTTTCAGAATGTTCCACAGTTTATTGTGATCCACACAGTCAAAGGCTTTGGCATAGTCAATGAAGCAGAAATAGATGTTTTTCTGGAACTCTCTTGCTTTCTCCATGATCCAGCGGATGTTGGCAATTTGATCTCTGGTGCCTCTGCCTTTTCTAAAACCTGCTTGAACATCTGGGAGTTCACGGTTTACATACTACTGAAGCCTGGCTTGGAGAATTTTGAGCATGACTTTACTAGCGTGTGAGATGAGTGCAATTGTGCGGTAGTTTGAACATTCTTTGGCATTGCCTTTCTTTGGGATTGGAATGAAGACTGACCTCTTCCAGTCCTGTGGCCAGCGCTGAGTTTTCCAAATCTGCTGGCATATTGAGTGCAGCACTTTCACAGCATCATCTTTCAAGACTTGAAATAGCTCCACTGGAATTCCATCACCTCCACTAGCTTTGTTCGTAGTGATGCTTTCTAAGGCCCACTTGACTTCACATTCCAAGATGTCTGGCTCTAGGTCGGTGATCACATTATCGTGACTATCTTGGTCGTGAAGATCTTTTTTGTACAGTTCTTCTGTGTATTCCTGCCACCTCTTCTTAATATCTTCTGCTTCTGTTAGGTCCATACCATTTCTGTCCTTTATCGCGCCCATCTTTGCATGAAATGTTCCCTTGGAATCTCTAATTTTCTTGAAGAGGTCTCTTGTTTTTCCTATTCTGTTGTTTTCCTCTATTTCTTTGCATTGATCGCTGAGGAAGGCTTTCTTATCTCTCCTTGCTATTCTTTGGAACTCTGCATTCAGATGCTTATATCTTTCCTTTTCTCCTTTGCTTTTTGCCTCTCTTCTTTTTACAGCTATTTGTAAGGCCTCCTCAGACAGCCATTTCGCTCTTTTGCATTTCTTTTCCATGGGGATGGTCTTGGTCCCTGTCTCCTCTACAATGTCACGAACCTCCGTCCAGAGATCATCAGGCACTCTATCAGTCAGATCTAGTCCCTTAAATCTATTTCTCACTTCCACTGTATAATCATAAGGTATTTGATTGAGGTCATATCTGAATGGTCTAGTGGTTTTCCCTACTTTCTTCAATTTAAGTCTGAACTTCGCAATAAGGAGTTCATGATCTGAGCCACAGTCAGCTCCTGGTCTTGTTTTTGCTAACTGTATACAGCTTCTCCATCTTTGGTTGCAAAGAATATAATCAATCTGATTTCGGTGTTGACCATCTGGTGATGTCCATGTGTAGAGTCTTCTCTTGTGTTGTTGGAAGAGGGTGTTTGCTATGACCAGTGCATTCTCTTGACAAAACTCTATTAGCCTTTGCCCTGCTTCATTCCGTGCTCCAAGGCCAAATTTGCCAGTTACTCCAGGTGTTTCTTGACTTCCTACTTTTGCATTCCAGTCCCCTAGAATGAAAAGGACATCTTTTTTGGGTGTTAGTTCTAAAAGGTCTTGTAGGTCTTCATAGAACCGATTAACTTCGGCTTCTTCAGCATTACTGGTTGGGGCATAGGCCTGGATTACTGTAATATTGAATGGTTTGCCTTGGAAACGAACAGAAATCATCCTGTCATTTTTAAGATTGCATCCAAGTACTGCATTTCGGACTCTTTTGTTGACCATGATGGCTACCCCATTTCTTCTAAGGGATTCCTGTCCACAGTAGTAGATATAATGGTCATCCGAGTTAAATTCACCCATTCCAGTCCATTTTAATTCACTGATTCCTAGAATGTCGACGTTCACTCTTGCCATCTCCTGTTTGACCACTTCCAATTTGCCTTGATTAATGGACCTAACATTCCAGGTTCCTATGCAATATTGCTCTTTACAGCACCGGACCTTGTTTCTATCTTTGGTCACATCCACACCTGGGTATTGGTTTTGCTTTGGCTCCATCCCTTTATTCCTTCTATAGTTATTTCTCCACTGAGCTCCAGTAGCATACTGGGCACCTACCGACCTGGGGAATTCCTCATTCAGTATCCTATCATTTTGCCCTTTGTTACTGTTCATGGGGTTCTCAAGGCAAGTATACTGAAGTGGTTTGCCATTCCCTTCTCCAGGGGACCACATTCGGCTGTGGTCCATGTGATCAGATCAGCTAGTTTCCTGTGATTATGATTTCAGTTTGTCTGCCCTCTGGTGCCCCCTAGCAATACCTACCGTCTTATTTTGGTTTCTCTTACCTTGGTCGTGGAAAATCTCTTCACACCCACTCCAGCAAAGTGCAGCCGCTGTACCTTACCTTGGACGAGGGGTATCTCCTCAAGGCCGCCCCTCCTGACCTTGATCGCGGAGTAGCTCCTCTCTGCCCTCCTGCGCCCGCGCAGCCACCGCCTGTTGGACGTGGGGTAGCTCCTCTCGGAAAAGTGTTTACTGACACCTAATGGATTGTGTTACTTATAACTTTACTCTATAAAATGTGAAAAATTTTAAATATATTAAAGTCTGGACTGAATTATTCAGTCTTTTTTGTTTGGTAAGGGGAAGTATATTACACACTGTTTATTATATATATATTACCATATGTATTATATACTCTGTTTATTATATACCCTACATTTAATGTACTGAAGCCACACCAAAGAATGCCCTTTAGGTAAGTCCTTAGTCTCTGTAGCTTCCTTATGCTGATGTGACTCACACTCTTAATGTATTTTGTCATTTCTTGATAACAGGGCTATGACAGTGCACATGAGATACTGCTAGGGTTCTCTTGCTCTGCATCATGCTTGCTATCTGTTTTTTACCCCTCACTAAGCTAAACCTATATGCAGGCCAGAAAGCAACAATTAGAACTGGACATGGAACAACAGACTGGTTCCAAATAGGAAAAGGAGTAGGTCAAGACTGCATATTGTCACCCTGCTCATTTAACATATACGCAGAGTACATCATGAGGAACGCTGGGCTGGAAGAAGCACCAGCTGGAATCAAGATTGCCGGGAGAAATATCAATAATCTCAGATATGCAGATGACACCACCCTTATGGCAGAGGGTGAAGAGGAACTCAAAAGCCTCTTGATGAAAGTGAAAGAGGAGAGTGAAAAAGTTGGCTCGAAGCTCAACATTCAGAAAACTAAGATCATGGCATCTGATCCCATCACTTCATGGGAAATAGATGGGGAATCAGTGGAAACAGTGGCTGACTATTTTTCTGGGCTCCAAAATCACTGCAGATACTAACTGCAGCCATGAAAGTAAAAGACGCTTACTCCTTGGAAGGAAAGTTATGACCAATCTAGATAGTATATTAAAAAGCAGAGACATCACTTTGCCAACAAAGGTCCGTCTAGTCAAGGCTATGGTTTTCCTAGTGGTCATGTATGGATGAGAGTTGGACTGTGAAGAAAGCTGATCACTGAAGAGTTGATGCTTTTGAACTGTGGTGTTGGAGTATACTCTTGAGAGTCCCTTGGAATGCAAGGAGATCTAAGCTGTCCATTCTAAAGGATATCAGTCCTGGGTGTTCATTGGAAGGACTGATGCTAAAGTGAAACTCCAATACTTTGGCCACCTCATGGGATGAGTTGACTCACTGGAAAAGACTCTGATGCTGGGAGGGATTGGGGGCAGGAGGAGAAGGGGACAACAGAGAATGAGATGGTTAGATGGCCTCACCAACTCGATGGACATGAGTTTGAGTGAACTCCGGGAGGTGGTGATGGACAGGGAGGCCTGGTGTGCTGTGATTCATGGGGTCGCAAAGAGTGAGACACGACTGAGCAACTGAACTGAACTGAACTGAACTAAGCTAAGGAAACGTGGTGCGGGTAAGCCTAATGTGTCTTGTATATTAGTTGACAATCTGAAACAAAATTATTCTAATGGTCTTGTCCTTGTAAGAATATAAAGTAAACATTTAAAATATTAGAAAAACCATTTAGGTGCAACAGCAGAGAAGGTTGCAAGGATAGTAGTAAGTAAGTCATCACCCAAAATGCAACAAAAGGACAATAGGAAGTATAAACGAGATATTGAAAGACATTGAGATGAATTTTAGAAGGTATACTGTTTATTATAGAGAAGGAAATGTCAACCCACTACAATATTCTTCCCTTGAAAATCCAATGGACAGAGGAGCCTGGCAGGCTACAGTATATGGGATCTCAAAGGAGTTGGACACAACCTAGAGACTAAACAACAACAATACTTACTTAATTAGAGTTAGAGCAAGAGAGGAGAAGGCAATGGCAACCCACTCCAGTACTCTTGCCTGGAAAATCCCATGGACAGAGGAGCCTGGTAGGCTGCAGTCCATGGGGTTGCTACAAGTTGGACCCAACTGAACAACTTCACTTTCACTTTTCACTTTCATGTACTGGAGAGGGAAATGTCCAGTGTTCTTGCCTGGAGAGTCCCAGGGATAGGGGAGCCTGGTGGGCTACCATCTATGGGGTCGCACAGAGTCGGACACGACTGAAGTGACTTAGCAGTAGCAGCAGAGCAAGAGAAATTGGGAGACTGGTGCAAGGCTGAGGTATGGCAATATTCAAAGAGGTGATACCTGAGAACTTTCTAGAATTAGTAGATAATACCAGTTCTCATTAAAATACAGAATATCTCAAGAAGGACCAAAAATTAATTTCCCAACACGTGATATAATAGTGAAATTTGAGAAGATGGTTACCAAGTTAAAACTGGGCAAACAATAAACTTTTACCAAGACCAAAAGAGAAGCTGGTAGCAAGGGTTCTGGGGGAGACACTCTTAAGATCCATGAACCAAAATAATTTTTAAAAGTAGGAATAAAGAATCTTTTACAAGTAAACAAAAAGAGGGATGACTTACAATAAGTTTACTTCTCAGCACAAAACTATATAAAGGATGTACTTCAAGAAAGAAAATAAATCCAGAGATGAAGATCGGAAAATCAAGAAAGAATGATACATTAAAAGAGAACTCACTGAATGGGAGACAACATTTTCCATATACACATCTGACAAAATAATTGTATCCAGAAAATATAAAAATAACTCCAATTTCCCCGGTGCTCAAGCAGTAAAGAATCTGCTGGCATTGCAGGAGACCTGGGCTCGATCCCTAGGTTGGAAAGATCCCCTGGAGAAGGGAATGTCTACCCACTCCAATATTCTTGCCTGGAGAATTCCATGGACACAACTGAGTAATTAACACTTTCACAAGTCGTTAGGTAAAATGCTGATAGCTTAATTTTAAGAGAGGATAGAGGACTTAAGTGAGCATTTCATAAACAAGTATATCCAAATTTATAATGGGCATATGTAAATGTGCTCAGAAACGGCAATCTTTAGGAAAATGCAAATTAAAGCTTTGATGACATATACCATTACAAATTCAGCAGATGTCTAAGATTATTTTAATGATGAAAACAAGATTGAAGAACATGTAGAGGAATCAGAACTTGCACATTTGGCAGTGTCAGGTCTTAGTAGTAGCATACCAGATCTTTGCTGTGTCATATGAGGCATGCAGGCTCTCTAGTTGTGGAATGCAGACTTAGTTGCTGTGAGGTATGTGGGAATCTTAGTTCCCCAACCAAGGATTAAACCCATGTCCCCTGCATTGAAAGGTGGAATTTTAACCACTGGACCACCAGGGAAGTCCCACAGGTGAGAGTTTAAACTGATACATCTATTTCGGAAAACTACGATATCTACCAAAGATAAACAAATATCTACTCGATGACTCAGAATTTCCACTCCTAGGTGTAAATCAAACTCCAATTAAATTATTAAAAAGAAACTGAGTACATTAACCTCCCAATAGGACATGTAAAAAAGATGTTTGTAGCAGCTATATTCACAATAGCTTCAAGCTGAACATGGTCTATAGCCATGAGCCATAGAACAGACAGCTAAACTGTGATGCAGCAACATGAGGGTTATGATACATGCAGCAATGAATATATTTAAAAACCATGATGTTGAATGACAGAATTCAGACACAAGAATAGTATATGCTGCATGATTCCTTTTATATTACATTTACAAGATGTCAACCCTGTTTTATGCTAATGGAAGGAAGTCTGTGGTTTGCATTTGGGTTGGTAATGGCCAAGAAGAAGAAGTCATGGCACTTGTGGGTATGTCATTTAGAATATGCTAACATATTACAATGAGTATATAATAAGGCTCAAGGTCTACTGGAAGTCAAATCCTGAATTTGGAATTGAACCCATGTCCCCTGCATTGGCAGGCAGTATCTTAACCACTGGACCACCAGGGAAGTCCCCTGACATTTTACACGATTGGATAATCCAAAGAGGGTATCAAAAAGGCCAATCCAAATGCAAGTGTAGCAAATCAATGAACTGTGAAAACACGGACCATGAAAGGGGAATCAAAACAAGAACGAAGTTGTAGAAGAACAGCTGACTGGGAGAATGTTGACACCGCTGCCATTTGAGAGACTTTAAATATGCAGTCAGAGGGATCTGATGAAGGCACAAATAAAGAAAGTGGGTGTGAGGATGAAGAGGCCTCTAAAAAGGTGTTGACAGCACAAATGCTCATATTACAGGAACCCTCTGAGATGTTTCACAACATTAAAAGTGTAAAATGCAGGATGCTGATCCAAACTTAGAAAAAAATTACGACAATTCACCAAGGTATACTTGTTCTTTATTGTAAGATATATGATGAGAAGAAGAATGCAGGGACTGTTTGTACTGTCTCAGATGTGTTTTACCAAGAGACATGACACTCAGTTCTCAATGGTTTCCAGTATTGGGGGCTTCCCTGGTGGCTCAGAGGTTAAAGCGTCTGCCTCCAATGCGGGAGACCCGGGTTCGATCCCTGGGTCGGGAAGATCCCCTGGAGAAGGAAACGGTAACCCACTCCAGTATTCTTGCCTGGAGAATCCCATGGATGGAGAAGCCTGGTAGGCTACAGTCCACGGGGTCGCATAGAGTCGGACACGACTGAGCGACGGAACAGAACAGAACAGAACAGATAAATATTAGTTTTGCTATTTTTTGTTTGATTGTACATTTATAAATGACCGTTTTGAGGCTTCCCTGATGGCCATAGTGGTAAAGAACCCCCTGCCAATGTGGGAGATGTACGAGATGTCGGTTTGATCCCTGGATCAGAAAGATGCCCTGGAGGAGGGGATGGCAGCTGACTCCAATATTCTTGCCTGGAGAATCACATGGACAGAGGAGCCTGGTGGATTATAGAGTTGGACACAACTGAAGCGACTTAACACACGTACATAGCAGACATGATTCTTTAATGTTTATACAGAATTTTTAAAGATCATGACACAGTTTTAATAGCTCCCATTGACTATTAAGAGCACTTTGTACAATGTCAGCTTGCACAGTCATTTTTATGATCCCCTACTTACTACCGTGTAAAGCAGAATGAGGGCTAAATTATAGAGGCATATAGTTTGATGTTTTGGCAATAAATATATTACAGTTTTAAAAATAGCTAAGAGAAAATGTTGCTTCTGTATTATATAGTAATTGTTACCAAAATAGGAAGCGAATAATTAGTGACTGTTAGAAATGGTGTCATGGAGAGAACCTGTCAGGTTAGACCAGTTAAGAAGAATCAATAGCTTCTTGTCCTCACACCAGACTCTCCTGCAACCTGGTGATGATGCATATTTCCCATTATTCTAAGGCCATGGGGGTTCATTACCCTTGATTATTTCTTTCTAAATGTGGCTCATGGCCATCTATTGCTGTCTGTCTCTTTCTTGCCTTTACAGGGACTCCTTTTCCTAACTGGCATGATCTTCCATTCCCACCTCAATGAACTCAAGTGAATGGCAGTGTTCAAACATCTCCTCCGTGAATGCTGCAAGATTCACTCAAGCAGACACCACCATCCCCATTTCTCCTCTACTACTATAGTACGTAGGACAGAATTCAGGGTTGTGAATACTTGTTTGCATGTATTTTCACCCAGTTCCTGGCATTCAGGCAGTTTGTGTCAATTGTCTTTGTGTTTGGACTGGCACACTGCAGGTATGTAATACATGATTTTTAAATGAATGAATCTCTAATGCTGTATAAATTCAGTTTACTATGCTGCCTTCAACATAGATTGCTATTTTAAACTTTCTCTAGTCTCATGAGGATACAATAGTTAAATGAATGCATGAAATGAAAGACTTTGTTTTGTTCACTGATGAATAAAAGTGAGACTTGACCAGTGGGGTATCTTTCAAGACACACCCCGGAGCCATTTTTTCCAGGGCTTACAAAACATTTACAAGACTTAAATAAAATGCTAATACCATATGTAATGCTTTTTGCTCACAGTATAAATTTAGCATATTACGTATATATGCTAAATCATTCCATACATAATGGAATGATTTGATAAGCACTGAGAGCATTGATTTTGGGGTCAAGCTGACCTGAATTTAAACCTAGATTTGGCACTTACTGGTAGAGTGATCAAAGAAATGGGACTTCGTCTTTTTATTCATAAAATAGGGTAGAGGGGGAATCAAATGATATCTGTCTCTAGAATTACCATGGAGATGAAGTATGATGGCAGACGCTCATGGAGCACCACCCAGTGTCTGGCACTTGATATGCACATGACTTAACAATCTGTTTCCTCCATTTCTTTCCTCTATTTTTTTAGATTGCAGTATTGTTGATGTTTTCACTATCCATACTGTATATTATATTATTGTTTTATTTGAAATAATCTTGAGCATTTGAATTATGTCAGTAGAAATAATCTATTTTATTTTTTAAAAATTGAATTATAGTTGGTTCACAGGGACTTTGCAGGTGGTGCTAGTGGTAAAGAACCCGCCTGGCAATGCAGGAGACATCGGGTTCGATCCCTGGGTGGGGACGACCCCCTGGAGGAGGGCATGGCAACCGACTATGGTATTCTTGCCCGGAGAATCCCATGGACAGAGGAGCCATCAAAGTGATTCATATATGTATGTATGTATATATGTATGCGTGTGGGTATATATATATATATATATTAAGATTTTTTTCCATTATCCATTATTACATGATTTTTAAAATGTTCCCTGTGATATACGATACGACTTTGTTGCTTATATATTTTATTTATAGTAGTATTTATCTGTTAATTCCAAGCTCTTAATTTATCCCTCTCCCCCGTTTCCTCTTTGGTAACCATAAGCTTATTTTCTATGTCTGTGAGTCTATTTTGTAAATAAGTACATTTATATTATTTGTTTTAGATTCATGGAAGTGATATCATATGGTATTTGTCTTTCTTTGTCTAACTTCACTTAGTATGATCATCTCTAGGTCCATCCATGTTGCTGCAAATAACCTTATTCATTCTTTTTATGACTAATATTCCATTGTATTGCATCTTCTTTACTCATTCATCTGTTGATGGACACTTAGGCTGTTCCCTTGCCTTGGCTATTATAAGTGGCTTCACAATGAATATGGGGGTGTACGTATCTTTTCAAATTAGAGTTTTATCTGGATATATGCTCAGGAGTGTGATTGCTGGATTATATGGTAACTCTATTTTTAGTTTTTGAGGAACTTCCATTCTGTTCTCCATAGTGGCAGCACTAATTTTCATTTCCACCAACAGTGTAGGTGGGTTCCCTTTTTCAATACTCTCTCCAGGATTTCTTATTTGTAGACTTTTTGAAGATGGTCATTCTGACTGGTATGAGGTGATAACTCTATGTAGTTTTAATTTGCTTTTCTCTAATAGTTCGCAATGTTGAGCATCTTTTCATGTGCCTGTTAACCATCTGTATGTTTTCTTTGGAGAAATGTCTATTTAGATCTGCTGCCAAATTTTTTTTTTATATTGAGCTGCATTACATATTTGTATATTTTGGAAATTAAGCCCTTGTAAGTTGTATCATTTGCAAATATTTTCTCCAAGGAATTGTCTATTTTTGAGTTTTTTTTAAAATCTGTATTCAACTCTTGTTTATTCATTTGTAAACTTGCCATGAAAAATTTAAAAAAACACAGGCAAACTTTCTTTTGTCCCAAGTAAGTATTAGCTATTATTTCTTTACATGTATACCAGCCCTCACTGCCATGGTATGTGCATTTGAGGACTAAAATCTGTTGCTCTTATCTGATTTCAAACAGTTGAGTAAAATAAATAATGTCTCAAAATCTATGTCAGTTCTATCAATTAAAATAATAGGTATCTGTAACAGGTGTTTTTAAGTATCAATTTAACTTTTAGGGATAAAGTTGGTAGAATTAAGTCCTGTCTCTTGTGTATAGGAAAATTTTGTCCCTTCTTATGGGTAAAGCAGTTGAACATTGTTGAATGTTCAACATATTAAATCCTATTTTTCAGAAACCAAAGAGTTGTGAATAACATTGTGTATTTCATTTTTATATTATGTAAACATTAGAACTAATGCTTAGATTTCAGTTTATATTGATTTCTGTGTTTATTTTACCTTAACCGAATTCAAAATATCTGATAAGAAATTTGGCATGTGACTGAATTCTAAGTAACATTGGAAATGAAGAGAATGGTATCATAGGAACAACCACTAGACGGTGCTGGTTGTCTTATTTATAAATCAAAACCATTTTCTCAAAAGTGTGCTTAACCCTTGTCTTCACTGAAGTTTTCCAAATACAATATCTTATTCATGCTGTCAGTAAAATTAGAGCTTATAAAAACCTAAATTTGTAGATCCAAGTTTTTTTTTTTTTTTAATGCTCTGAGTCTCCACTCAATCTTTTTTCTTCATGTCCTAAAAGTTGAGATAGTTTATACCTTTCAAAACTAGAACTTAGTTATAATATCTAAATAGTTATTCTCAACATAATTTAAAATGCATAAACTTCCTCCTTCCATGCCATTATTAATTTAGATATTTTTACTTTAAAGAGTACAAGTGATTCAATGATAATATAACTTGGTTCAGCAAGACACATTTTTTCTGCAACTAGGCTGAAAGTGTAACTGTCAAATTTTCTATTATAAACTGTTTCTTCTTTTGCAATATAACATAGGAGCTGGAGAAGGGCCAAAGCAGGTTCAGAACACCAGAATTTGGGGAAAGAATTTTTGATTATGTCTGAAATCTGCAGAATTGGAAAGGCAAAGTTCTGGTAAGGCAGTTTAAATTAAGGTTTCCATTAACCTGGCAGGTTTCCATGTTTGTTTGGTTTTTTTTTAATCTTCAAAAGTAATGAAGAAAACAAAAGTAATGCAACCCAAGAAAGGAATAGAGAGGCTACATATTACCTCCAGGTCAGTCAAAGGATATGTTGCAAAGGACACGTAGAGAGGTCAGGCCAGTTGTGGGAGAGCCATAAAGGTGTCCGGTGAAGTGTTGTTGCAGAAACATTGGGTGAAATGTCTAGAAGTCACGCTTCCTTTTTTGATCATGCATTGTAATGGCTTATATCTAAGACTGAACTTATATTGCTCTGTCTAGACATACGATATAAGGAAAAATCAGAGACTTTGTAGAATCTATAGAAAAGATTCCTAGGTGATATTAGGGGTAAAGAACCCACCTGTCAGTTCAGGAAATTTAAGAGATGAGGGTTAAATCCCTGGGTTGGAAAGAGCCCCTGGAAAAGGGCATGGCAACTCACACCAGTATTCTTGCCTAGAAGATCCCATGGACAGAGGAGCCTGGCAGGCTACAGTCCATAGGGTTTCAGAATCGGACAAGATCGAAGTAATTTAGCACACAAAGAATAAGCTGCTTTGTGGAGAAATTTTAGATCAGACAACACTGGCCTATAAATTAGCAGAGTCACTATGAAGAGTTCTTAACCTCCAGTAATAAGAATCCACTGTGAACTCTGGATGGAGGTTAGTGACATTGTACAGGAGACAGGGACCAAGACCATCCCCATGGAAAAGAAATGCAAAAAAGCAAAATGGCTGTCTGAGGAGACCTTACAAATAGCTGTGAAAAGAAGAGAAGCAAAAAGCAAAGGAGTAAAGGAAAGATATAAGCATCTGAATGCAAAGTTCGAAAGAATAGCAAGGAGAGATAAGAAAGCCTTCCTCAGTGATCAATGCAAAGAAATAGAGGAAAACAACAGAATAGGAAAACCAAGAGATCTCTTCAAGAAAATTAGAGATTCCAAGGGAATATTTTATGCAAAGATGGGCTCGATAAAGGACAGAAATGGTATGGACCTAACAGAAGCAGAAGATATTAAGAAGAGGTGGCAAGAATACACAGAAGAACTGTACAAAAAAGATCTTCACGACCAAGATAGTCACGATAACGTGATCACTGACCTAGAGCCAGACATCTTGGAATGTGAAGTCAAGTGGGCCTTAGAAAGCATCACTACGAACAAAGCTAGTGGAGGTGATGGAATTCCAGTGGAGCTATTTCAAATCCTGAAAGATGATGCTGTGAAAGTGCTGCACTCAATATGCCAGCAAATTTGGAAAACTCAGCAGTGGCCACAGGACTGGAAAAGGTCAGTCTTCATTCCAATCCCAAAGAAAGGCAATGCCAAAGAATGTTCAAACTACCGCACAATTGCACTCATCTCACACGCTAGTAAAGTCATGCTCAAAATTCTCCAAGCCAGGCTTCAGTAATATGTGAACTGTGAACTCCCAGATGTTCAAGCAGGTTTTAGAAAAGGCAGAGGCACCAGAGATCAAATTGTCAACATCCGCTGGATCATGGAGAAAGCAAGAGAGTTCCAGAAAAACATCTATTTCTGCTTCATTGACTATGCCAAAACCTTTGATTGTGTGGATCACAATAAACTGTGGAAAATTCTGAAATAGATGGGAATACCAGACCACCTGACCTGACTCTTGAGAAACCTGTATGCAGGTCAGGAAACAACAGACAGAACTGTATACATGGAAAAACAGACTGGTTCCAAATAGGAAAAGGAGTACGTCAAGGCTGTATATTGTCACCTCGCTTATGTAACTTATATGCAGAGTACATCATGAGGAACGCTGGGCTGGAAGAAGCACAAGCTGGAATCAAGATTGCTGGGAGAAATATCAATAACCTTAGATATTCAGATGACACTACCTTTATGGCAGAAAGTGAAGAGGAACTCAAAATCCTCTTGATGAAAGTGAAAGAGGAGAGTGAAAATGTTGGCTTGAAGCTCAACATTCAGAAAACAAAGATCATGGCATCTGGTCCCATCACTTCATGGGAAATAGATGGGGAAACAGTGGAAACAGTGTCAGACTTTATATTTTTGGGCTCCAAAATCACTGGGGATGCTGATTGCAGCCATGAAATTAAAAGACGCTTACTCCTTGGAAGGAAAGTTATGACCAACCTAGATAGCATATTAAAAAGCAGAGATATTGCTTTGCCAACAAAGGTCCATGTAGTCAAGGCTATGGATTTTCCAGTGGTCATGTATGGAGGATGAGTTGGACTGTGAAGAAAGCTGATCGCCAAAGAATTCATGCTTTTGAACTGTGGTGTTGGAGAAGACTCTTGAGAGTCCCTTGGACTGCAAGGAGATCCAACCAGTCCATTCTAAAGGAGATCAATCCTGGGTGTTCATTGGAAGGACTGATGCTAATCCTGAAGCTCCAATACTTTGGCCACCTCATGGGACGAGTTGACTCACTGGAAAGAACTCTGATGCTGGGAAAGGTTGGGGGCGGGAGGAGGAGGGGACGACAGAGAATGAGATGGGTGGATGGCATCACCGACTCTGTGGACATGAGTTTGAGTGAACTCCGTGAGTTGGTGATGGACAGGGAGGCCTGGCGTGTGCTTCATTGTGTCGCGGAGAGTCGGACGCAACCTAGCGACTGAACTGAACTGTGATAGATCCTATCGAGATTGTAGGAATGAGGGCTATATTCCACAAAGGAAACTCAGCTTTTGAAAGTGTTGCTTCATGATATTCAGATCTTAAAATTGTAGGCATAAATGCAGACTTCCTGAGTTTTCACTGAGTCTCATTTTCCCTAATTTTCAAGGGAGATGATTAGATAGTTTTTGCCCCTGAATCAAGAGCAGGCACATTTCCTATCTGGCAAGAATGTAGGGATTCACTATGTTTAACATACATCGATCTCACTCTGGGTAGTTGATGGCTTTAGATTATGTCACTTCTTAATACACAGCCTTTTGTATTTTATTTATTTATTTAAATGCATTTGCTTCTTTTAATTGGAACACTCAGTTTTGATGGCACACGCTTCTGGTATTATATGTTAACAGGCAGTTTTATGTTGTGTTTATATACAGAATGTTAGACAGTGATGGTCTAGTTAACCTGGTTTTGCTCTTATGCATTGCCTCCTTTGTCATGTCGTACTGCTAGGTGTTTTTATCCAGGAGTGTTTCGAGTATGTGTAATTCTGTGATCCAAATATGCAGATATGAAGACATTTACTTTCCATTACATTTTTAAGAGTTATAGGATGGTAGTACAGTTAGCTTTTTGAGTACGTCCTGGCAATGTTTTGCTTTGGGAGGGAGGGTCCATGACTTCTTTTTCACACATTATTTTCTTTCTATTTTAATTTATAAACACAATATAATATTTTCAAGTTTTGCTTCCTCAATGATTATTATATTAATAAGATAGAAAATTTAATGGCATTTCTGGAGGAAAAATACGAGACTGAAAGTGTGTTTTATCATCGAGTAGAAATGATTATTTGAAATAGTAAACTCTAATATTACTCATTTAAAATATCGCCAGCAACTTTCAGGAACAAGCCATACGCTTCTTCAATCCATGAGTTCTTCACTAAGCCAACAGAATTAGTGGAAGATGCCTGTGCATTCACACCTACCTAAGAGGAAGGATCTTATTAATATTTAGACAACAGTAAAATCACTCCAAAAATCAATTTTATTTATGCATGTAATTTTATAGTCTTATAAATGAGGGAGAAACTCTGTGGTTGTTAAGTATATGTAATACCTTTCATGCTTAAAACACAGGAAAAGCTTAGGCAATATTGGGAGGATCCTGGTAACTATAGTCTGTGGGGTTACAAAGAGTAAAAAATGGCTGAGCAATTGAGCAAGCACACACCCTGTGTTAGATATGCATCTGTAATGAACTGAAAAGCTTTCAAAGTGTATCATATTCCTAATGGCTAGAATCAGATTTGCAGTATATACTTAGTTTTTCTGTTAGAAAGAGAACTGAGGAAAAATACAGCATTTAATGTAATAACATCTAAAAAATAAACTGGTTTATAAAAGTGTAATAAAACTGTGTTTTCCATAATCAAATTTAAACCATGTCTGCTTTCTAAAATAAGCCTTACATTTGGCCAACAAAAGTTCAGTTTTAAGGACTACAAAATTGTTTCTGATCAACTCTGCAAAAACTGCTTCCACACTTATATCTATACAGAGAGTTTTCATAAATTGGAAATTTCAGTTAACTAAATCCCTCCTTCTGCATCCTTCAAGATGTTGTAATTTTATCTTTAATTTAGTTTCTAAAGAAAGAACTATATGAGCATTAATCAATATTTTGTTGAAGAGAATTGATCATGATACATCACACTATAGTAACATTATTATGACAATATTACATTTTCATTATAGGAATCTCAATTCTTAGAACAATGAAAAGTTCAACATACCAAATATCTTACCTATTTTTAAAACAAAATATTACCCTTTTATACCCCAAATAGTTAAAATGCAAGAAGCGAATAAGCGGCAGCTCTTATTCCTCTCTAACAGACTTGGGCAGATATTTAGGCCGGTTGCAGATCAGATTCTGGGATTTATCCTATGAAAAACCTGCTTCAAAACTGAAGGATCTGAGAAAATTAAAAATATAGAACTATATATTTTCACCCTCCTGATTTCCTGGATTCAGTGACAGTTTTCCATGAGTTGTGTTCCTCCAGCCCTAACAATAATTCTTCAGTCACCTAAGTTTGTGTTAATATTTCGACTGCAACAACGAGAGTGGTTACTGTTTTGCTGACTAATTTCTGATTGGCCTCTGTCAATCAGACACAAGTTCCAGGCTACATTCTGCCACAAGCATGTAGACCACATTTTCAGAGAACAGTACTGTCTTGTATATGTATGTGTAACTTTGTTATATGGAAGCATATATTTGTGCTAGTAATAATATATAACTTTTTTCAACTTAGTTTTTATTCAGCACCATTTTACTCTCAGTTAAATATTAGAGATGATCAGTTTAAATCATAAATTCTAACCTTAATGACAGGGCTTCCCTTGTGGCTCAGCTGGTAGAGAATCTGCCTGCAATGCGGGAGACGTGGGTTCGATTCCTGGGTTGGGAAGATCCCCTGGAGAAGGGAAAGGCTACCCACTCCAGTATTCTGGCCTGAAGAATTCCATGGACTATCCATGGAGTTGCAAAGAGTCAGACATGACTGAGTGACTTTCATTTCATTCAACCTTAATGACAGTTATGTATTTTAATAAAATACCCTGTTAGAACCAAATAAACATCAAATTAATACTATTTTAGAATAACTTGTTAAGTGAAGTGTTATTCAATATTATGCTTATTATACAGAATGGTTTCAGAGTAGGTTCCAAGGAAGAATAGCAGAGCAGTCTGTATTGTTGGTGTAAGATAATCCTTATGTTTTTTAGGTGGTGGGGCAGAGTGCACATTATGTAAAATTTGCATTAAAAATGAGGTTTCTTTATATTTCTGCCCTTCACCTCTTTAGTCTAGAATTCATCCTCCTGATACATGATGACTTTTGTTCATTTTACATTTACATTTCAGTTGATGGGAATGAAGGAAAGGTTCCTAAAATCTTAGAAGATACATTTGGAAATACTACACATGACTCTGCTCACGTGTAGGTAGAATCTGCTCGTATTCCACTCGGCATACAGTCACTGGACTGTATCTAGTCAACAGAGATGCTGAAAGATAGAAGCTTTGTTCAAAGTATGTATATGGAAGGACAAACGATGCAATGAGTATTATGTATAAAACATATTGAGTTATGTTACTGTGAGAGAAGGGAGAAAGTGAACATGGAGAACAGTTTGTGGTCTTTGTCGCCAGCTGTATTCCTATCACTCTCATAGTTGCATCTGTACTTTCTTCACAAGTCTAAGAGTCTTGCCAATTCCTTCTTCCAAGGAAGCCAACCTAAATCCTTCTACCTCCTGGTTAACCAGTGTTTAGAGTTTTACGTGCTGTGTGGTCCTGCCAATCTGATCCAAGTGAACTCCTCATGGAAGAATTAATGATAAATGGAAAAAAAGCAAAAAAAAAAACCTCTTTTTCTGTTCCTACTAAATGATATGCAATAGAAAGAGCATGTCTAATTTAAAACTTTCCTTCTGAAAATGAATGCATGGAAAGGTCCCAAATTACCTGGGTTTTGGTCACTTTGTATTATGAATTCAAGGCAAAGAGTGCTTCTTGTAACGGAGGGTTAGTCTTTTATAACTCTGCTTACAGATTGGCTACATTCGGTTTAAATCCCTCTCTTTTGTAGGAATTTGAATTTAACAAATAACAAAATTTCAGTCATTTCTTCTAATGTCACAACCTTTCTTTGAACAAGGTTTTTAGTCTGTTGCATACCTGGCAATAATTTATACAAATATTTTGCCAGAGCA
Source organism: Moschus berezovskii (assembly GCF_049115385.1). Taxonomy (NCBI): domain Eukaryota; kingdom Metazoa; phylum Chordata; class Mammalia; order Artiodactyla; family Moschidae; genus Moschus; species Moschus berezovskii. The sequence continues at coordinate 72,319,915 of NC_142469.1, read as the reverse complement.
GAGCAAGGATCACTAGGTTTACAGACTGAAACACCTAACTATTTCTCACTTTCCCCACAACACAAAGTCAAAGCCACAAATTGTGCACTCTTCTTCCTACCTTATTTTTTTTCCTTTATTTAAATAAAGAATTATATCAGACTTGACCAACTGGTTCCAAATCAGGAAAGGAGAAGGTCAAGACTGCATATTGTCACCCTACTTATTTTACTTATATGCAGAGTACATCATGAGAAACATTGGGCTGGATGAAGCTCAAGCTGGAATCAAGATTGCAGGGAGAAATATCAATAACTTCAGATACACAGATGACACCACCCCTATGCAGAAAGCAAAGAAGAACTGAAGAGCCTCTTTATGAACATGAAAGAGGAGAGGGAAATTGTTGGCTTAAAGCTCAACATTCAGAACACTAAGATCATGGCGTCTGGTCCCATCACTTCACGGCAAATACATGGGGAAACAGTGGAAACAATGGCAGACTTTATTTTGGGGGGGCTCCAAGATCACTGCAGATGGTGACTGCAGCCATGAAATTAAAACATACTTGTTCCTTGGAAGTAAAGCTATGACCAACCTAGACAGCATATTAAAAAGCAGAGACATTATTTTGCCAACAAAGCTCCATCTAGTGAAAGCTATGGTTTTTCCAGTAGTCATGTGTGGATGGGAGAATTGGACCATAAAGAAAGTAGAGCACCAAATAATTGATGCTTTTGAACTGTGGTGTTGGAGAAGACTCTTGAGAGTCCCTTGGACTGAAAGGAGATCAAACCAGTCCATCCTAAAGGAAATCAGTCCTGAATATTCATTGGAAGGACTGATACTGAAGCTGAAACTCCAATATGTTGGCCACCAGATGAGAAGAACTGACGCATTTGAAAAGATCCTGATGCTGAGAAAGACTGAAGGCAGGAGGAAAAGGGGATGGCAGAGGATGAGATGGCTGGATGGCATCACTGTCTCAGTGGACATGAGTTGAGTCATCTCCAAGTGTTAGTGATGGAGAGGGAGGCCTGGCATGCGGCAGTCCATGGGGCTGCTAAGAGTCAGACACGACTGAGTGACTGAACTGACTGACTGATCCGCTGTTAACATCAAATGCTTCAAGACACCTACTTTATAACCAGTAATTGAACATCACAGAAAATATAAGCTACCTAAATACTAATGAAAATATATCAGGATGCTCCAATTGAAACATGAAAGAAAAACTGAAGTAAATTAATATTAATGAAATATGAGCTTTAATATTTTAATGGTCAATCACACTATTCCTATAAGTGGAGTAACCTAAATAAAGCAGCTACAAATATATACTCACTTGTATGTTTTTAAAGCAGGAATAAAAAAAACCATGAATAGTTTTCTCATGAATGATGCCATTCTCCACCAAGAGAAACTATTAATCACCTAACAAAGTATTATAACCTTTCCTAGAGTTACCTCCCGGAGAAGGCAATGGCAAGCCACCCCAGTACTCTTGCCTAGAAAATCCCATGGACGGAGGAGCCTGGTAGGCTGCAGTCCATGGGGTCGCTACAAGTTAGACATGACTGAGCGACTTCACTTTCACTTTTCACTTTCACACATGGAGAAGGAAATGGCAACCCACTCCAGTGTTCTTGCCTGGAGAATCCCAGGGATGGGGAAGCCTGGTGGGCTGCTGTCTATGAGGTCGCACAGAGTCGGACACGACTGAAGAGATTTAGCAGCAGCAGAAGCAGCGTTGCCTCCTCATGATATTTAAGTGAATATTAAACTTGCAAAAACATACTGTTTACAAACTTAATGGAATTAAGACCTAGGCTCAAATAATTATAAACAGGTTTTTCAACTACATAAATTGTCAACCGGACATGGATATATGACATTTTTTCCTTGTGGTTGATATCTCTGTAATTTTTCCAGAAGACTTTCACCTTATCTTCCCCCTTCCCTCTTTCTCTCCTCCCATCCCACACTAAATGCTATTATTTCCCTGTCCTAGGGAAGTTCAGTTCAGTTCAGTTCAGTTCAGTCGCTCAGTCTTGTCCGACTTTCCGCGACCCCATGAATCACAGCACGCCAGGCCTCCCTGTCCATCACCAACTCCCGGAGTACACTCAAACTCATGTCCACAGAGTCGGTGATGCCATCCAGCCATCTCATTCTCCGTCGTCCCCTTCTCCTCCCGCCCCCAACCTTTCCCAGCATCAGAGTCTTTTCCAGTGAGTCAACTCGTCGCATGAGGTGGCCAAAGTATTGCAGTTTCAGCTTTAGCATCAGTCCCTCCAATGAACACCCAGGATTGATCTCCTTTAGAATGGACTGGTTGGATCTCCTTGCAGTATAAGGGACTCTCAAGAGTCTTCTCCAACACCACAGTTCAAAAGCATCGATTCTTCGGTGATCAGCTTTCTTCACAGTCCAACTCTCACATCCATACATGACCACGGGAAAAACCATTGCCTTGACTAGACGGACCTTGGTTGGCAAAGTAATGTCTCTGCTTTTTAATATACTATCAAGGTTGGTCATAACTTTCCTTCCAAGGAGCAAGCGTCTTTTAATTTGATGGCTGCAATCAGCATCTGCAGTGATTTTGGAGCCCAAAAAAATAAAGTCTGACACTGTTTCCACTGTTTTTCCATCTATTTCCCATGAAGTGATGGGACCAGATGCCATGATCTTTGTTTTCTGAATGTTGAGCTTCAAGCCAACATTTTCACTCTCCTCTTTCACTTTCATCAAGAGGCTTTTGAGTTCCTCTTCACTTTCTGCCATAAGGGTAGTGTCATCTGCATATCTGAGGTTATTGATATTTCTCCCAGCAATCTTGATTCCAGCTTGTGCTTCTTCCAGCCCAGTGCAAAGATGGGCTCGATAAAGGACAGAAATGGTATGGACCTAACAGAAGCAGAAGATATTAAGAAGAGGTGGCAGGAATACACAGAAGAACTGTACAAAAAAGATCTTCACGACCAAGATAGCCACAATAAAGTGATCACTGACCTAGAGCCAGACATCTTGGAATGTGAAGTCAAGTGGGCCTTAGAAAGCATCACTACGAACAAAGCTAGTGGTGGTGATGGAATTCCAGTTGAGCTATTTCAAGTCTTGAAAGATGATGCTGTGAAAGTGCTGCACTCAATATGCCAGCAGATTTGGAAAACTCAGCGCTGGCCACAGGACTGGAAGAGGTCAGTCTTCATTCCAATCCCAAAGGAAGGCAATGCCAAAGAATGTTCAAACTACCGCACAATTGCACTCACCTCACACGCTAGTAAAGTCATGCTCAAAATTCTCCAAGCCAGACTTCAGCAATATGTGAACCGTGCACTCCCAGATGTTCAAGCAGGTTTTAGAAAAGGCAGAGGCACCAGAGATCAAATTGCCAACATCCGCTGGATCATGGAGAAAGCAAGAGTTTCAGAAAAACATCTATTTCTGCTTCATTGACTATGCCAAAACCTTTGACTGTGTGGATCACAATAAACTGTGGAACATTCTGAAAGAGGTGGGAATCCCAGATCACCTGACCTGCCTCTTGAGAAACCTGTATGCAGCTCAGGAAGCAACAGTTAGAACTGGACATGGAACAGTTATAAAAAGCTATAGGAACAAAGAAATCTGATATGAGTTTTTCAATACTATTTTGAAATGATACAAAATGCACAGGAAACAAATTCAAAAATAAACAAGCAAGACAGCATCAAACTAAAAAACAGAAGCAATCAGCAAAGTGAAAACACAGTGCACATAACGGGAAGGGTCTCAAAAAATTAGAAATAGAGCTACCATATGATCCCACAATACTACCTCCAGAAGTATATCCAAAGGGAAACAAAAACACTAATGAAAAGATATCTACAACCCCATCTTCATAGCAGCATTGTTTACAGTAGCCAAGACAGGGAAACCTAAATGTCCATGGTGGATAAAAGGATAACAAAGTTCTGGTAAATACATACAATGGAATATTATTTAACCTTAAAGAGCAAAGAAATGCCAACATTTGCCACCACATGGATACCAAACTAAACCCTATCAAGATTTCAATGGCATTTATACAAAAGTAGGAAAAACACTTCTGAAAATTATATGGAACAAAACACTAAGAATAGCAAAAAAAAAAAGAAAAAAGGCCCTGAGAAAAAATAACAAGGCCCGTATCCTGATTTCAAGCTATATTATAAAGCTCTAGGCATCAAAACACTAGGTTACCATCATAAAAACAGGAACATAGACCAATTAAACAGAATAGAGACCCCAGAAATAAATCCGAGAATAATCAATCAACTAATATCTAACAATCAAGCCAAGAATACTCAATGCAGAATACACAGTCTTCAATAAATAGCACTGGGATAACTGAATAAAAACATGTGAAAGAATAAAATCAGACCCATATTTAACACAATTACAAAAATTAAATTTAAATGAATTGAACACTTAAATTTAAGACCTGAACATATGAAACTCCTAGTAGAAAACATAGGAACAAAGCTCGTCAATAGTTTAACATGTGTTTTTTTGAAATAACTCAAAAAACCACAAGCAACAAATTTAAAAATAAATCAGCAAGACTACATCAAACTAAAAAGAGGGAGAACCCATCAATAAAATGAAAAGACCACCAGAGCAATGGGAAAAAATATTTGCAAAACACTTATCTGATAAGGCTTTAGTATCCAAAACATACAAAAAGCTCAAACACAAAAAGCTAAAATAGAGCAAAACACAAAGATATTTTTCCAAAGAAGAAATACAAAAGATCCATAGGTATGTAAATAGATGCTCAACATCACAAGTTATTAGGAAAATGCAATTGAAAACCATTATGAGATACCACCTCACATAGTTATACCACCTCACAATGTCTATTATCAAAAAGACAACAGATAACAAATGCTAGCATGAATGTGCACTTTTGGTGGGATTGTGAACTGGTATAGTCATTATGGAAATCCATATGGAGCCTCAAAAAATAAAAAATAGAACTACCATATGACCCAGCAATTGTACTTCTGGAATTATGGAAGTGTTAAAGTATGAAAGAGTCATGTCTAACTCTTTTAGACCCCATGGACTATAGACCATCAGGTTGCTCTCTCCTTGGGATTCTCTAGGCAAGAATACTGGAGTGCGTAGCCTTTCCCTTCTTCAGGTGATCTTTCTGACCCAGGGATCAAACTGAGGTTGCCTGCATTTCAGGCAGGTTCTTTACTGTCTGAGCTACCAGGGAGACCCACTGGGAGAATATCCAAATGGTAACAAAAACTCTAACAAAAAGATATCTGCCTCCCATATTCATAGCTGTTTTATTTACAAGAGCCAAGTCTTGAAAATCGAAGTATCCACGGATGGATGAAAGGATAAAGTTGTGTAAAAACATACAATGGAATATTATTCAACCATAAAGTGCAAGGAAATCCTGACATTTGCTGCAACAGGGATGGACATTTAAGGTACTATACTAAGTGAAGTAATTCAGAGAAAGAATAAAAACCTATATGATCTTACTCATATGCAGAATCTGAAAGGAAAAAATAAAAGCTTGTAGAAAAAGAGATCACACTTGGGGTTACCAGAGGAGGTGGTCAGGAGGATAGGAAAATGAAGCTGGTCAGTAAGTACAGACTTCCGGTTATAAGATAAATACTAGGGATGTAATTTACAACACGATGACTATAGCTAACACTGCAGTACCTGTGCCTGCTCTGTCATGTATGACTTTTTGTGGACTATAGCCTGCCAGGCTCCTCTGTCCTTGGGATTTCTCAGGCAAGAATGCTGCAGGAGTTTGCCATTTCTTTCTCCAGGGGACCTTCGCAACTCATAGACCAAACCCAGGTCTCCTGCCTTGGGAGTCAGATTCTTTACCACTGAGCAACCAGGGAAACTTAACAGTGTTGTATTATATATTAAAAAGTTGTGAGGACAGTAAAACCTAAGAGTTCTCATCAAAAGAAAGTGCTTTTCCTTATTTTTTCTTTCTTTTCATTGTATTTAGATGAAAGGATGGAGATTAGCTGAAACTTTTGTGGTAATCATTTTACAAAATATGCAAAGCAACCTTTCATGCTATATGCCTTAAACTTAGGCAATGACATATGTCAACTATTTCACAATAAAACAGGAAAACATGAAAATATTCCTTTGGGTTAAATTTAATACGTTGTTTTAGAAAAACTGACAATGATTACATAATTTAAACTATAGGAAATAATGCCTATTTCCCATATATTATCTGTGCAAATAATTTATCTGAAGCATTTGGCAATTTATTTGAAGCCTGTAACAATTTTAATTGCTAAATCCATGTTGGCAGATGCTCATTGATTTGCTCATCGATTCAGATGCTTGTTGGGCAGTTTGTTCATCATTTTCTAATTGGCCAGAAGACTACCTCCCATCTGCTATATAACTTGCTTTTGTTTGAGACTAACAGTTAAGTACAACAGGCAATGAGAGGATGTGGTCTTCTTTGCTGACCCCTACTTTTCTCTTCCTGAGCTTCTTTTCTGTGGGGTTGGCCCAAGATCCAGGGTCAACCACCAATGCAAATGACAACTATCTCCCTTTTTGGAACCAGGTTAATGGAGACATAGCAGAATTTCCAGTGCAGAATAACAATATAATCATTGATCTGTGGAAATATATGGATCGAATAAGAATATATTAGATCCTTATAACAGAATCAGACAAATATTTTGCTTCATTTGGAAAAAACAATACAGGGAATGTACACTGGGCAGGAACTTTAATATATGTAGAGCTATTTAAAACAGGCATGTACATTTTAAATAATACCAAGGAAAGTTGCTCTTTTTCTTTCTTTGCTACTGGAAGTCATAATATCTAATCCGTTTTACTGTCTGAATGCTGATGGAGTATGCAGTCAATATAATCATTTATAATCCAGTATTCAGGCTCTCTTCAGCTCAGTTCAGTTCAGTTCAGTCGCTCAGTCGTGTCCGACTCTTTGCGACCCCATGAATCTCAGCATGCCAGGCCTCCCTGTCCATCACCAACTCCCAGAGTTCACTCAAACTCATGTCCATCGAGTCGGTGATGCCATCCAGCCATCTCATTCTCTGTCGTCCCCGTCTCCTCCCACCCCCAATCCCTCCCAGCGTCAGAGTCTTTTCCAGTGAGTCAACTCATCGCATGAGGTGGCCAAAGTATTGGAGATTCAGCTTTAGCGTCAGTCCTTCCAATGAACACCCAGGATTGATCTCCTCTAGAATGGACTGGTTGGATCTCCTTGCAGTCCAAGGGACTCTCAAGAGTCTTCTCCAACACCACAGTTTAAAAGCATCAATTCTTTGGTGGTCAGCTTTCTTCACAGTCCAAATCTAACATCCATACATGACCACTGGGAAACACATAGCCTTGGCTAGACGGACCTTGGTTGCCAAAGTAATGTCTCTGCTTTTTAATATACTATCTAGGTTGGCCATAACTTTCCTTCCAAGGAGTAAGCGTCTTTTAATTTCATGGCTGCAATCAGCATCTGCAGTGATTTTGGAGCCCCCCAAAAAATAAAGTCTGACATTGTTTCCACTGTTTCCCCATCTATTTCCCATGAAGTGATGGGACCAGATGCCATGATCTTCGTTTTCTGGATGTTAAGCTTCAAGCCAACCTTTTCACTCTCCTCTTTCACTTTCATCAAGAAGCTTTTGAGCTCCTCTTCACTTTCTGCCATAGGGTGGTGTCATCTGCATATCTGAGGTTATTGATATTTCTCCCGGCAATGTTGATTCCAGCTTGTGCTTCTTCCAGCACAGCGTTCCTCATTATGTACTCTGCATATAAATTAATAAGCAGGGTGACAATATACAACCTTGACGTACTCCTTTCCCAATTTGGAAACAGTCTGTGGCTCCATGTCCAGTTCTAACTGTTGCTTCCTGACCTGCATACAGCTCTCTTAGGACCTATTAAACACTTCTTTTGATTTTAAAAGTATATGTTATACCTTTAATTTACATTTTATAGACTTTCTGGTTTAAAAATGAAGTTTTTAATAATATAAATTCCTGTAAACTGAAAAAGCTTATCATTTGGAAAAACAATATTTTTTGTTGTTGTTTTTGTCTGCGTAGTAGTCTCAGCAAATTCTTTACTGCTGAGACTACTGAGAGCCTGTGCTTATCATCTGGCTCAGTGGTAAAGAATCTGATTGCCATGGCATGAGACGCCAGAGACCCAGTTTCCATCCCTGGATCAATAAGATCCCCTGGGGAAGGAAATGGCAACGCACTTCCCGTGATGCATTCTTCCCTGGAATATACCATGGACAGGGAAGCTTGGATGGCTAGAGTCATGGGTTTCCATACAGTTGGACAGGAGTTAGCCACTGAGTAGACACAGCTTCTCAGGGCAAGGCGGAACCAAAATTTCTCTGCTGCATGAGGTGACATTATTATAGGAACTATGACAAAGTTTCTTTCAGCTATGAAACCCAGGGTGAAGTTTCACACAAACTAAGGTAAGGAACATACTTTCCCTTGAAAGCATTAGTAGAAAGAGTAAATAAGATATGGCCTTCACTGCACAGTCTCTTTCCTGTAAGTTGTAAGGTTCAGGCAGAAAAAATGGCTTAAAACAGGGAAGGACTAGTCCAGAATGCAGCACTCTCTTCTTGCACTTAAACAAGTAGGATGGGGAAATGGAGTCAAGTGTGATGCTCAGAACTCTGTGCTTCTAGAAAGCTCCTCTCTTTTCTCCCTCAGTTGAGGTGAATTTCTCCATCTGTATTTTGCTCTCACTACTTCTTCAATGAGCTATCTTATTACTGAGATTCTGGAACAAAACCAGCTTCTCATTCTCATGAAATTCTTTTTTAAATTGGCTTCTTTGGATGTGACTAGACGGAATACAGAATGAAACAAGGACTAGAATGTGGTGCCTTCATAAAGAGGGGGGAAAACTGAACATTTGAATTATTCCAATGAAGTCTTGATTGATTTAGGAAGAAAAGAAGGACCCACAGAGACTGCCTTGTGAAACACTCTGCAGGTCCAGCTTAGTCAAGATGGAATTGGTAAAGTATAAAGAAAATAATAAAGAAAAATTAAAAAAAAAAAACAGAAAAAATGCAAGAAAAAGTCTATACAGGCTAGCGTTTCTGAGAAGCATGAGCTCTCAAAGTCAATGAAATGCTATTCATATGAATGGACCATATCAATAGCAGGCATAACCCTCTTTTTACTCTTTGGAGGGGAGCATATGATTCTTTTCCTCTCTTATGACTTTCTATTCAAGGTCAACTCTTTTCACCTACTCTGTTTACTCTGTAGATAGATTTTCAGAGCCTCCCAATAGTTCACGGTGTGCTTATGAGTCTGGAGTCTCCAGATACATATCTATCAACAGTGGCTGGGGAGGTAAGTGTTATATTTTCACCATGTTTCTTTATTGATCTGTGGTTGTGGGGCTTGCTCACTCTGCTTTTCTACAGGGTAAGCTAAGTTGGGTTAAATCTTGATATTTACTCTGTAAATATATACAGATTTCTGTGCACTTCCCTGGGGTGGGCCTAGTCAATTAAAAAAAATATATGAATGGTAACTATTCCTATGTCTATGTCTATGTTAAGATCTATAGCACATCGTTCATTTTAGATAGATAGTAAAAAAGAAAATGATCCTTACATGTACCTAGTATTTCAAGCTTTCTGTTGCTTATTTCACCTACTCCCAGTCCCTTTTCCAACTAGTTACTCTTTATTTCTCACTACATCCCAGCCTCACTCTAGCCTTTTTAGAGAGATAGTTTAAGTCAACTCTTACCATGATCTTGAAATTAATATCCTCATAATAAGGATGCTCAAACAGAGTTTAGAGAGGTTGAGTAATTTCCCTTTTATTACAAAACTCATAAAGTGTCAACATTTATCTATCTCGAAAATTCATTTTCTTAAACACTGTTCTAGTTTATCTCCCTAAGCCACTAATATGCAAAAAAAAACAAAAAAAAACAAAAACTTAGTCGTAATTTCTTATTTTCAATTGCAAGTCTTATTTTAGGCCCTAAAAGTGAATTTCACTATAGGTAATATCAACATGTAGGCTTGTCCTAATGTTTTATTAAAACATATAACTTCACCAGTTACAAAGTTTTGAAAAAGTGGATCTTGTAAATGTACATTTCAAAATAAAGATTGTACTGGGTAATTAACAAAATTCTTCTAGTCCTAGTTTAGACAGTCCAAGGTAAAGTTTATATTGACAATGATACAAATTTAAAAGTCAAGGTTAAGAGGAGAAATAAGTGGAATGAGTTCAACTAGTGCACCAAGTTTCAAATAGTAAGAAAACAATTTGTCATTAAAAGGTTTGAAAATATTCCTTCAAATACCTATCAATTGTGTCTTCTCCCTCATGTTTTGTATCACTAGTACCTTGGCTTCTTTTTGACAGCTAGATTAACTATCAGAATAATCCTCTGGAAGTCATGCATGATTGTGGGGGGATGTGTTTCATTAACAGAAGGTGTATATTAGTGCCTATGTTGGAAGCCAAGCTAAGGAGTACACCTAGGAATGACCCTGGCCTGGGAAATGTCAGAATCCTGGTGGACAAGATGAACCCAGGAACTGGAAGTAGATAAATAGTCCTAAGACAGAATATACTAGAGTGAGGACTTGGTTGAAATGAGTTAGCACCAAGAAACAGAAGAAAGATTGTTGTTGTTTAGTCCCTAAGTCATGCCCAACTCTTTTTGTGACCCCTTGGGCTATCGTTTACCAGGTTCCTCTGTCCATGGGATTTCCTAGACAAGAATACTAGAATGAGTTGCCAATTCCTTCTCCAGGGTCTCTTTGCAACCGAGGGATAGAACCTAAATCTCCTGCAATGGCAGGTGGATTCTTTACCACTGAGCCACCAGAAAAGCCCAGAAATAAACTACCAAATTAAAACTGAGAAAATGTATTCAAGGTTGTGTGGAAAGAGAATTGGCTGGGCTTCATAACCACCCCTAAGATAGCTGAGAGGATAGAACAAGATAGTTAAACCAAAATCTCTTCCACAATTTAGGCAAAGAATCTCCACATGTGACATGTACATGTATATTTAGGAGCATCTACATGTATACCTGGGCATCCCCAGTGGCTCAGATGGTAAAGAATCCACCCACAATGTGGAAGACCAGAGTTCAAAACCTGGGTCGGGAAGATCCTCTTGAGAAAAGAATGGCAATGCACTTCAGTATTCTTTCCTGGAGAATTCCATGGACAGAGGAGCGTCACGAGCTGCAGTGCATGGGGTTGCAAAGAGTTGAACATGACTGAGTGACTAACACACACATACATATATATATATATATATATATATATACACACACCCAGGGCCTCCCCGGTGATAAAGAATCCACCTGCCTAATCAGGAGACTCGGGTTCAATCCTTGTGTCCGGAAGATCCCCTGGAGAAGGAAATTGTAACCCACCACAGTATCCTTGCCTGGGAAATCCCCTGGACAGTGGAGTCTGGTAGGTTATAGTCTACGGTGTTGCAAACAGTTGGACAAGACTTAGGGACTAAAGAGCTACAACATATATACCCAAACTGAAGGGAGTATTTTCCTGAGTCAAATCTTATTCTCTACTTCCTATGTGAGGTATAAATAAGTATAGGACTTAAATAATTTGGGACTGAATTGAATTAATTGTATGTGAATATAGACCCATATACAAATAACGGCACAAAGAGTGTGTCCACATTGGAAATTTCCTAACTGTGATTAACCCTAAGTTTTCATAATCATATGCATTTCCTAGAGCCAACAAATTCAACATGGTTTGGAGAATGAAGAAGATAAATTATATAGATTAAGCGTTAGTCATTTGGCTAACTCCTACTTTGTATAGACAGTTAATGGCTCCAGATACCGCCATCCTATTTTTTAACAGGTATTAACTACTATGTGGTTATTATGTATTTCTTTGCTGCAATTTAATCTGAGCTTTTGGGGAATTTGCCATATGAGGTATAGTTACTATCTCGAGAGGAGTACAGATCTAACTTCTGTTAGTCAGTTGAAGAATGTCGTACATCCGATCCATAAGTTATGGATGTAGCCAACAGGTTCTATAAGGTAAAAGAATGCAATGAAATTTTTATGAATAGAATGAATGAAGACACTGAAGTTCTTATGTTGGGATTTATGATTTATAAATAGACTAAACTTCACATTAATATGCATATGAAATTTTAAGTTTAAAGTTTTGTCCCTACCTTCTTGTACTGTTCCTATTAGTAGCCTGAAATATTACTAAATAGTTAATAGCAAATTGGTGTAATCATATTTATAAAAAAGTTTTTTTCAGGAAATTAATGTAATAATTACCAAATTACATCTGTCTCTGCAAATAAATTAGTATACATCCATGTGTAAAGTAAATAGGCTAAGCTAAATAATATCTCTAAGTGTTAAATTTTATTTTGAAAATAAATTTCTTTGCTAAAGAGTCAGGAGGATGAGTGTATTACAGTATTCTTTTTAAGGAATTCATCACACTAGTAATTAATTTTAAAATCTTTTATTGATGCAAATAATTTCACATTCTACAGTATCTGCTGTCCAGAAAGATAGTTTCCACTACCAGAGGTATTCCTCAGTATGACACAGATGAGGACACAGCGATCTTTAAGATGTGGGCGGCCCATCAAGCTGCCATTGATGTGGCAAAACCAAAGTTCAGTGATGTGTAAGAGAACTACTTTATGTGATGCAATTAAACTCTGGCTTTCTTTCTGGAATTGTAACGTGTAAGACTTGATGCTTTTGAACTGTGGTGCTGGAGAAGAATCTTGAGAGTCCCTTGGACTGCAAGGAGATCCAACCAGTCCATTCTAGAGGAGCTCAATCCTGGGTGTTCATTGGAAGGACAGATGCTAAAGCTAAAACTCCAATACTTTGGCCACCTCATGCAATGAGTTGACTCACTGGAAAAGAGTCTGATGCTGGGAGTGATTGGGAGTGGGAGGAGACGGGGACGACAGAGAATGAGATGGCTGGATGGCATCACCGACTCGATGGACATGAGTTTGAGTGAACTCCGGGAGTTGGTGATAGAGAGGGAGGCATGGCATGCTGTGATTCATGGATTGCAAAGATTCGGACATGACCGAGCGACTGAACTGAAGTATAAACTAGCATAAAACTGGGGAGCCCCCAAAGTAAAATAACTGCCTTTGAGAGCAGTCTGTTTGTATAAATTTTTCAAATGACATCCGTTGATCTGAATTCAAATTGCATATTAGTGAAGCAGAATAAGACAAGCAGGGTGCAGTGTCTGAAGATTCTTTCCCTTCAAAAGTAAAATCTGTCTCCATCTGCTTCTTACTTATATCCTTAAAATCATTAATTAAGTTTGGGATTGGGAGAACAGAAGGAACAAGATGGCGGAGGAATAGGACGGCGAGACCACTCTCTCCCCCACAAATTCATCAAAAGAACATTTGAACGCAGAGTAAAGTCCACAAAACAACTTCTGAATGCTGGCAGAGGACGTCAGGCACCCAGAAAAGCAGCCCATTGTCTTCGAAAGGAGGTAGGAAAAAACATAAAAGATAAAAAGCGAGACAAAAGAAGCAAGGACGGAGCTCCGTCCCGGGAAGGGAGGCTTTAAAAAGAGAGAAGTTTCCAAACACCAGGAAACACTCTCACTGGCGAATCTGTGGCAAGCCTTGGAAGCTCAGAGGGCCACATAACCCTCTTTTTTTTTTTAAGATTTTTCAAAAATGCACAGATTACCCGCCAAACGGTAACTCCCAGCGGAGAAGCAGCGCAGACTCCTGCATACGCCATTAGCAAGCGGGGGCTGGGCAGGGAGGAGCCGGCTGAACTGCTTAGAGGGAGAACTTGGCTTGAATGCCGCAAGAACAATTTGAGAGAACAGGGGAGAGCAAAGCAGACTGTGGGATAGCTTCCCCACAAAAAGGCGGAAAGCTCTAACCTACCACTCGGCCAGCCCCGCTCACAGAATAAAGGACTGAGCAGAGTGAGCCGGCTGCGGCTGACCCATCCCCCATCCCCCGAGGAGACAGGCAGGGAGCGCAGCCAGAGCCGGAGCGGGCAACTGCGGTCCCAGAAAGGCATCTGATACAAACTGCAGACAGGCTTGTTGCTATTCAGGACTTCTTGGGCTCGGGCCGGTCGATATCCCCCTGAGAAGGTGCGCCAGTTGTACACCCAGAAAACTGAGTGGCGGGGACTGGGGAGACGATAAGTCGCAGAGACCACGCTCGCCAAACACCTGGTCCCCTGAGCTGCTCGGACCGGGGAAGGCACAAAACGCAGGCCCAACCAAGTCTGCGCCTTTGTGGAGTACCTGAGGACCTGAACTTGAGCCACTCAGACCTGGGAAGTGCATACAACCCGGCGCTGGCCTCAGACCATTCCCGGCAGAGCAACCTAGAGCCTGTGCAGTATAGACTGGGACAGCATACGTGCTGTGAGCGGGGGCAAACCCAGTGTGGCCGAGACGCGCGAGCACTCCCCACAGACACCAGAGATATTCATCTGCAGCGTTCCTCCCTTCCCAGAACAGGACTGAACAACTGAGCCTTAAAAAGTGTCCACCCACCCCCTAGTATCAGGGCGGAAATTAGACACTGAAGAGACCAGCAAACAGAAGCTAAAACAGAGGGAACCACCTTGGAAATGACAGATAGAGACGTCTAGAGGCTACTCCAAGAATAAGACCAAAAACCAGAGGCAAGAGGCTTAAGGCCGAATCCTGAGAACACCAGAGAACTCCTGACTCCAGGGAACATTAATCGATAGGAGCTCATCAAACGTCTCCATACCTACACTAAAACCAAGCACCACCCAAGGGTCAATAAGTTCCAGAGCAAGACATACCACGCAAATTCTCCAGTAACACAGGAAACTAGCCCTGAGCTTCAATATACAGGCTGCCCAAAGTCACTCCAAACCCACTGACATCTCATAACTCATTACTGGACACTTCATTGAACTCCAGAGAGAACAAATCCAGCTGCACCCACCAGAACACCGACACAAGCTTCCATAACCAGGGAACATTGACAAGACACCTGTCCAACCCCACACACAGAGAGGAAACTACATAATAAAGAGATCTCCACAAACGGCCAGAAGAGGGAAAGGCCACCCCAAGCAAAGCATTATAAGCAAGATGAAGAGGCAGAGAAATACCCAGCAAGTAAAGGAACAAGATAAATGCCCACCAACACAAACAAAAGAGGAAGATATAGGGAATCTACCTGATAAAGAATTTCGAATTTTGGTGGTGAAAATGATTCAAAATCTTGAAAGCAAAATGGAGTTACAGATAAATAACCTGGAGAAAAGGATTGAGAAGATGGAAGAAAGGTTTAATAAGGACTTAGAGGAAATAAAAAAGAGTCAATATACAATGAGTAATGCAATAGATGAGATCAGAAACACTCTGGAGGGAACAAACAGTAGAATAACAGAGGCAGAAGACAGAATAAGCGAGCTAGAAGATAGAATTGTAGAAATAAATGAAACAGAGAGGAAAAAAGAAAAACAAATTAAAAGAAATGATAACAATATTAGAGACCTCTGGGACAATGTTAAACACTCCAACATTCGAATCATAGGAGTCCCAGAAGAAGAAGACAAAAAGAAAGACCATGAAAGAATACTTGAGGAGATAATAGTTGAAAACTTCCCTAAAATAAGAAAAGAAATAATCACTCAAGTCCAAGAAACCCAGAGAGTCCCCAACAGGATAAACCCAAGGCGAAATACTCCAAGACACATATTAATCAAATTAACAAAGATCAAACACAAAGAACAAATATTAAAAGCAGCAAGGGAAAAACAGCAAATAACACACAAGGGGATTCCCATAAGGATAACAGCCGATCTTTCAACAGAAACTCTTCAGGCTAGGAGGGAATGGCAAGACATACTTAAAGTTATGAAAGAAAATAACCTACAGCCCAGACTATTGTACCCAGCAAGGATCTCATTCAAATATGAAGGAGAAATCAAAAGCTTTACAGACAAGCAAAAGCTGAGAGAATTCAGCATTACCAAACCAGCTCTCCAACAAATGCTAAAGGAACTTTTCTAGAGGAAACACAGAAAGGGTGTATAAACTCGAACCCAAGGCAATAAAGAAAATGGCTACGGGATCGTACTTATCAATAATTACCTTTAACGTAAATGGGTTGAATACCCCAAACAAAAGCCAACATAGGAGCACCGCAATATGTAACACAATTACTAACAAGTATGAAAGGGGAAATTAACAATAATGCAATAATAGTGGGAGATTTTAATACCCCACTTACATCTATGGATAGATCAACTAAACAGAAAATTAACAAGGAAACACAAACTTTAAATGATACAATAGACCAGTTAGACCTAATAGATATCTATAGGACATTTCACCCCAAAACAATGAATTTCACCTTTTTCTCAAGTGCACACGGAACCTTTTCCAGGATAGATCACATCCTGGGCCATATATCTAGCCTTGGTAAATTCAAAAAAGTTGAAATCATTCCATGCATCTTTTCTGACCACTATGCAGTAAGATTAGATCTCAATTACGGGAGAAAAACTATTAAACATGCCAACATATGGAGGCTGAACAACACGCTGCTGAATAATGAACAAATCATAGAAGAAATCAAAAGAGAAATCAAAATATGCATAGAAATGAATGAAAATGAAAGCACAACAACCCAAAACCTCTGGGACCCTGTAAAAGCAGTGCTAAGGGGGAAGTTCATAGCAATACAGGCACACCTCAAGAAACAAGAAAAAAGTCAACTAAATAACCTAACTCTACATCTAAAGCAACTAGAAAAGGAAGAAATGAAGAACCCCAGGGTCAATAGAAGGAAAGAAATCGTAAAAATTAGGTCAGAGATAAATGCAAAAGAAACAAAAGAGACCATAGCAAAAATCAACAAAGCCAAAAGCTGGTTCTTTGAGAAGGTAAATAAAATTGACAAACCACTACCCAGACTTATCAAGAAACAAAGGGAGAAGAACCAAATAAATAAAATTAGAAATGAAAATGGAGAGATCACAACTGACAACACAGAAATACAAAGGATTATTAGAGAATACTATCAGGAATTATATGGCAATAAAATGAATAACCTGGAAGAAATGGACAAATTCCTAGAAAAGTACAACTTTCCAAAACTGAACCAGGAAGAAATAGAAAATCTGAACAGACCCATTACAAGCACGGAACTAGAGGCTGTAATCAAGAATCTTCCAGCAAACAAAAGCCCAGGTCCAGACGGCTTCACAGCTGAATTCTACCAAAAATTTAGAGAAGAGCTAACACCTATTCTTCTCAAACTCTTCCAGAAAATTGCTGAGGAAGGGAAACTTCCAAACTCATTCTAGGAGGCCACCATCACCCTAATCCCAAAACCTGGTAAAGACCCCACGAAAAAAGAAAACTACAGGCCAATATCACTGATGAACATAGATGCAAAAATCCTTAACAAAATTCTAGCAATCAGAATCCAACAACATGTTAAGAAGATCATACATCATGACCAAGTGGGCTTTATCCCAGGAATGCAAGGATTCTTCAATATCCGCAAATCAATCAACGTAATACACCACATTAACAAACTGAAAAATAAAAATCATATGATTATCTCAATAGATGCAGAGAAAGCCTTCGACAAAATTCAACATCCATTTATGACAAAAACCCTCCAGAAAGTGGGAATAGAAGGGACATACCTCAACATAATAAAAGCTATATATGACAAACACACAGCAAACATTATCCTCAATGGTGAAAAACTGAAAGCATTTCCCCTAAAGTCAGGAACAAGACAAGGGTGTCCATTCTCACCACTACTATTCAACATAGTTCTGGAAGTTTTGGCCACAGCAATCAGAGCAGAAAGAGACATAAAAGGAATCCAAATTGGAAAAGAAGAAGTAAAACTTTCACTGTTCGCTGATGACATGATCCTCTACACAGAAAACCCTAGAGACTCTACCAGAAAACTACTAGAGCTAATCAATCATTACAGTAACGTTGCAGGATATAAAATCAACACACAGAAATCCCTTCCATTCCTATACACTAATAATGAGAAAATAGAAAGAGAAATTAAAGAAACTATTCCATTCACTGTTGCAACGAAAAGAATGAAATACTTAGGAATACATCTACCTAAGGAAACAAAAGACTTGTACATAGAAAACTATAAAACACTACTGAAAGCAATCAAAGAGGACACTAATAGATGGAGAAATATACCATGTTCATGGATTGGAAGAATAAATATTGTAAAAATGAGTATACTACCCAAAGTAATTTATACATTCAATGCAATCCCTATCAAGCTACCAAAGATATTTTTCACAGAACTAGAACAAATAATCTCACAATTTGTATGGAAATACAAAAAACCTCGAATAGCCAAAGCAATCTTGAGGAAGAAAAATGGAACTGGGGGAATTAACCTGCCGGACTTCAGGCTCTACTACAAAGCCACAATCATCGAGACAGTATGGTACTGGCATAAAGACAGAAATATAGATCAATGGAACAAAATACAAAGCCCAGAGATAAATTCACGCACCTATGGACACCTCATCTTTGACAAAGGAGGCAAGAATATAAAATGGAGAAAAGACAGTCTCTTTAACAAGTGGTGCTGGGAAAACTGGTCAGCCACCTGTAAAAGAATGAAACTAGAACACTTCCTAACACCATACACAAAAGTAAATTCAAAATGGATTAGAGAGCTAAATGTAAGACCAGAAACTATAAAACTCCTAGAGGAGAACGTAGGCAAAACACTCTCCGACATACATCACAGCAGGATCCTCCATGACCCACCTCCAATAATATTGGAAATAAAAGCAAAAATAAACAAATGGGACCTAATTAAAATCAAAAGCTTCTGCACAGCAAAGGAAACTATAAGGTGAAAAGACAGCCTTCAGAATGGGAGAAAATAATAGCCAATGAAGCAACTGATAAAGGATTAATCTCCAAAATATACAAGCAACTCCTGCAGCTCAATTCCAGAAAAATAAATGACCCAATCAAAAAATGGGCCGAAGAACTAAACAGATATTTCTCCAAAGAAGACATAAAGATGGCTAACAAACACATGAAAAAATGCTCAACATCCCTCATCATCAGAGAAATGCAAATCAAAACCACAATGAGATACCATTTCACACCAGTCAGAATGGCTGCTATCCAAAAGTCTACATGCAATAAATGCTGGAGAGGATGTGGAGAGAAAGGAACCCTCTTACACTGTTGGTGGGAATGCAAACTAGTACAGCCATTATGGAGAACAGTGTGGAGATTCCTCAAAAAACTGGAAATAGAACTGCCATATGATCCAGCAATCGCACTCCTGGGCATACACACCGAGGAAACCAGAACTGAAAGAGACACATGTACTCCAATGTTCATTGCAGCACTGTTTATAATAGCCAGGACATGGAAGCAACCTAGATGTCCATCTGCAGACGAATGGATAAGAAAGCTTTGGTACATATACACAATGGAGTATTATTCAGCCATTAAAAAGAATACATTTGAATCAGTTCTAATGAGGTGGATGAAACTAGAGCCTATTATACAGAGTGAAGTAAGCCAGAAAGAAAAACACCAATAGAGTATACTAACACATATATATGGAATTTAGAAAGATGCAAATGATAACCCTGTATACGAGACAGCAAAAGAGACACAGATGTATAGAACAGTCTTTGGGACTCTCTGGGAGAGGGTGAGGGTGGGATGATTTGGGAGAATGGCATTGAAACACGTATGTTGTCATATGTGAAATGAATCACTAGTTCAGGGTCAATGCATGTTATAGGATGCTCGGGGCTGGCATGTGGGGATGACCCAGAGAGAGGATAAAGGGAGGAGGGAGGTGGGAGGGGTTTTAGGAGGGGGAACTTATGTAAACCCGGGGCGAATTCATGTCAATGTATGGCAAAACCAATCAATATAATATTTTAAAATAATTTTCCTCCAATAAAAAATAAAAAAAAAAAGTTTGGGATTGGGAAAGATTTACAGTTCATGTGAATATGCTTTGACAGCTATATTCTTTGTCTTCACATATTCGTAATAAGAGAAATGCAAATTAAGCACACGCTGGCACACCAGTTCTCTACTCTACTCTGAAACTAGCAAAGCTAATTTATGAAACATGAAATCTTTCATACCCGTGTGTGTCTGCTTAGTCGTTCAGGCATCTCCAACTCTTTGAGACCCCATGCAGTGTAGCCCGCCAGGCTCCTCTCTCCATGGATATTCTCCAGGCAAGAATTCTGAGTGGGTTGCCATGCCTTCCTTCAGGGGATCTTCCCAACCCAGGGATTGAACCCAGGTCTCCTACATTGCAGACAGACACAGGGAAGCCCCCACAACATATGGTATGCTTCATGAATTTGTGTGTCATTATTACCAGTTCAGTTCAGTTCAGTTCAGGCACTCAGTCATGTCTGACTCTTTGAGACCCCAAGGACTGAAGCACACCAGGCTTCCCATCACCAACTCCTGGAGCTTATTCAAATACATGTCCATCGAGTCACTGATACCATCTCATCTTCTGTCATTCCCTTCTCCTCCTCCCTTCAATCTTTCCCAACATCAGGGTCTTTTCCAATGAGTCAATTCTTCACATAAGGTGGCCAAAGTATTGGACCAGGGCAAAATAGTACAAGACTCACAGAAAGATCTGGCCACGTATAAGAAGACCACATACATTCTCATGTTTTAAAAGTTTATTTTTCTATAGCCATAAATTCATTGCTGTTCAGTCTCTGAGTCAAGTCCAACTCTTTGTGACCCGCATGAAATGCAGGTTTCCCCTTCCATGACTATCTCCTGAAGTTTGCTCAAACTGATGTCCATTGAGTCTATGGTGCTATCCAACCACCTCATCCTCTGTCGCCCCCCTTATTCTCCTGCCCTCAGTCTTTCCCAGCACCAGGGTCTTTTCTAATGAGTTGGCTCTTCGAATCAGGTGGCCAAAGTATTGGAGCTTCAGATCAGTGCTTCCAATCAATATTCAGGGTTGATTTCTTTTAAGATTGACTGGTTTGATCTTCTTGCTGTCCAAGGGATTCTCAAGAGCCTTCTTCATTCAACACCACAGTTTGAAAGCATCAATAATTGGTTGGAAAGTGCAAAAAAAAAATTTACAGGGAATTTTCCCAGACACCCATCACCTAAATTCCCTCAATGTTAAGATTTTACATTATCAAAACTAGGATATTGATATTGACATTATTTCAATTTTTTTTTTTGCAAGGAAATAAACTATCATTTCCTGGGGATGTATATCTAAGAGTTTAATTGTTAAGTCACATGGTAAGTCCATTTTTACTATTAAAAGGAACTGCCAGATTATTTCCCAAAGTGGTTTTGCCATTTTATATTTCTGTCAGCAACATATGAATGATCCAATTTCCTGCATCCTTACTAGCATTTGTATTATCTCTATTTTTTATTTTAGCCATTCTGATAGGCATGTAATGACCACTCACTGTGGGTTTTAATTTCCTCAATAAATAATTTTGTTAACATCTTTAAATGTCTTTATTTAACATCCATATCTTTTCTTACCTAAAATGGTCTTTTATGTCTTTTGTCCATTTTTAAAATTTAAAAACTTACTTAAGGTGGGGTTTGATTCTAAATGCAATTTCACCCCTCCTGCCATCTTGCTGGGACTTCTCCTTTGCCGTTGGATGTGGGCTATCTTTTTTTGGTAGGATCCAACATTCTCCTGTCAATGGTTGTTCAGCAGTGAGGTGTAATTTTGGAATTCTCACAGGAGAAGATGAGCGCAAGTCCTTCTACTCTGCCATCTTGAAATACAGTCTAAAGTAAATCAGTCCTGAATATTCATTGGAAGGACTAATGCTGAAGCTGAAGCTCCAATACTTTCACCACCTGATGTGAAGAACTGACTTATTGGAAAAGACCCTGATGCTGGGAAAGACTGAAGGCAGGAGGAGAAGGGGATAACAAGGGATGAGGTGGTTGGATTGCATCATTGACTCGATGGACATGAGTTTGAGTAAACTCTGGGAGTTGGTGATGGACATGGAAGCCTGGAGTGCTACAGTTCAAAGGGTCACAAAGAGTCATACAACACTGAGAGACTGAACTGAACTAATTTTCAATGATGTGTTAATTACTGCTGTATAGCTGTTGGACTCTACTTAGTCGCTTAGCCATGTCTGACTCTGCAACCTGTGAAATGTAGTCCGCCAGGCTCCTCTACCCATGGGGATTCTCAGAGAAGAATACTGGGGTGGGTTACAATGCCCTCTTCCAGAGAATCTTCCCAGCCCAAGGATCAAACCCGGATCTCCTGCATTGCAGGAGGAATCTTTACTATCTGAGCCACCAGGGAAGATCCCACCAATAAGTCTCAAAGATAAGATAAGGACTGTAAGTACAAGAGTAGCTCAGAGAAGAATGTCAACCATAAGCTGAGATTAACACATAATTGGCTGGAGATGTATCAATACTTGTTTAGAGAGTGATAGAATAAACATTACCATGTGAAGTTGTTACAGCTTAAAATTGATCAGAAGTTCATTATACAAGAGTACATAATACAATGTACAAGAATTCTTTATACATTGTACAATATACATTATGATTGGTGTTAGCGTTCACATTTTGCTCCATTGAGATTTCGTTCCAATCTCATGTATGTTATACACTCCATGGAATTCTCCAGTCCAGAATACTGGAGTGGGTTCAGTTAGGTTTGGTTCAGTTGCTCAGTCATGTCCGACTCTTTGCGACCCCATGAACCACAGCACGCCAGGCCTCCTTATCCATCACTAAATGCCAGAATCTACCCAAACCCATGTTCATTGAGTCGGTGATGCCATCCAACCATCTCATCCTCTCCTTCCCCTCTCCGTCCCCTTCTCATCCTGCCCTCAATCTTTCCCAGCATCAGGGTCTTTTCAAATGAGTCAGCACTTAGCGTCAGGTGGCCAAAGTATTGGAGCTTCAGCTTCAGCATCAGTCCTTCCAATAAACACCCAGGACTGATCTCCTTTAGGATGGATTGGATGGCACACCTTGTAGTGCAATGGACTCTTAAGAGTCTTCTCCAACACCACAGCTCAAAAGCATCAATTCTTCAGTGCTAAGCTTTCTTTATAATCCAACTCTGACATCCGTACAGGACTACTGGAAAAACCATAGCCTTGACCTGACGGACCTTTGCTGGCAAAATAATGTCTCTGCTTTTTAATATGTTATCCAGGTTGGTCATAACTTTATTTTTTTTTAATTTATTTGTTTTAATTGGAGGCTAATTACTTTACAATATGGTATAGGTTTTGCCATACATTGACATGAAGCCGCCCCTGGTGTACATGTGTTCCCCATCTTGAACCCCCCCTCCCACCCCCCTCCCCATATCATCCCTCTGGGTCATCCCAGTGTACCAGACGCAAGCATCCTGTATCTATCATGTATTGAACTTGGACTGGTGATTTGTTTCACATATGATAATATACATGTTTCAATGCCATTCTCTCAAATCATCCCACCATCGCCCTCTCCCACAGAGTCCAAAAGGCTGTTCTATACATCTGTGTCTCTTTACCTGACTCGTATACAGGGTTATCGTTACCATCTTTCCAAGGAGTAAGCAGCTTTTAATTTCATGGCTGCAGTCACCATCCGCAGTGATTCTGAAGCCCAAAAAAATAATGTCAGCCACAATTTCCACTGTTTCCCCAACTATTCGACATGAAGTGATGGGACCAGATACCATGGCCTTAGTTTTCTGAATGTTGACCTTTAAGCCAAATTTTTAACTCTCTTCTTTCATGTTCATCAAGAGGCTCTTTAGGTCTTCTTCACTTTCTGCCATAAGGGTGGTGTCATCTGCATATCTGAGATTATTGATATTTTTCCCAGCAATCTTTATTCCAGCCTGTGCTTCTTCCAGCCCAGCGTTCCTCATGATGTACTCTGCATATGGGTTAAATTAGCGGGGTGACAATATACAGCCTTGACATACTCCTTTTCCTACTTGTAACCAGTCTGTGGCTCCATGTCCAGTTCTAACTGTTGCTTCCTGATCTGCATACAGGTTTCTCAAGAGGCAAGTCAGGTGGTCTGGTATTTCCGTCTCTTTGAGAATGTTCCACAGTTTATTGTGATCCAAACAGTCAAAGGCTTTGGCATAGTCAATAAAGCAGAAATAGATGTTTTTCTGAAATTCTCTTGCTTTTTCCATGAGCGATGTTGGCAATTTGATCTCTGGTTCCTCTGCCTTTTCTAAAACCTGCTTGAACATCTTGAAGTTCTCTGTTCACATATTGCTGAAGCCTGGTTGGAGAATTTTGAGCACTACTTTACTAGCGTGTGAGATGAGTGCAATTGTGTGGTAGTTAGAGCATTCTTTGGCATTGCCTTCCTTTGGGTTTGGAATGAAAACTGACCTTTTCCAGTCCTGTGGCCACTGCTGAGTTTTCCAAATTTGTTGACATATTGAGTTCAGCACTTTCACAGCATCATCTTTTAGGATTTAAAATTGCTCAACGGTAATTCCATCACCTCCACTAGTTTTGTTCATAGTGATGCTTCCTAAGGGATACTTGTGAGGCCCCCAAGGCTTCACATTCTAAGATGTCTAGATCTAGGTGAGTGATCACAACATCGTGATTATCTGGGTTGTGAAGATCTTTTTTTTACAGTTCTTCTGTGTATTCTTGCCACCTCTTCTTAATATCTTCTGTTTCTGTTCAGTTCAGTTCAGTCCAGTCGCTCAGTCATGTCCGACTCTCTGCGACCCCATGAATCACAGCATGCCAGGCCTCCCTGTCCATCACCAACTCCCGGAGTTCACTCAAACTCATGTCTATCAAGTCGGTGATGCCATCCAACCATCTCATTCTCTGTCATCCCCTTCTCTTCCTACCCCCAATCCCTCCCAGCATCAGAGTCTTTCCCAGTGAGTCAACTCTTCACATGAGGTGGCCAAAGTAGGTCCATACTATTTCTGTCCTTTATTGAGTCCATCTTTGTATGAAATATTCTGTTGGTATCTCTACTTTTCTTGAAGAGATCTCTAGTCTTTCCCATTCTATAGTTTTCCTCTATTTCTTTGTATTGATTGCTGAGGAAGGCTTTCTTATCTCTCCTTGCTATTCTTTGGAACTCTGCATTCAGATGCTTATATTTTCCCTTTTCTCCTTTGCTTTTCGCTTCTCTTCTTTTCATAGCTCTTTGTTAGGCCTCCTCAGACAGTCATTTTGCCTTTCTGCACTTCTTCTTGGGGATGATTTTGATTCCTATCTCAAGGTGTTCATGCTTTGAGCCAAAGTCAGCTCTTGGTC
Organism: Moschus berezovskii; assembly: GCF_049115385.1. Classification (NCBI taxonomy): domain Eukaryota; kingdom Metazoa; phylum Chordata; class Mammalia; order Artiodactyla; family Moschidae; genus Moschus; species Moschus berezovskii. The sequence goes on along the minus strand of NC_142469.1, from coordinate 72,294,556 downwards.
TTCCCTTCATTCTTTGATTAATTCCTTTCATTTCACTCCTTCTTTCTTTCATTCATTCCACAGTCCATCCCTTCATTTTTTCTGAAGTTATTTCTTCACTGATCTCCAGTAGCATATTGGGCACCTACCGACCTGGGGAGTTCATATTACAGTGTCCTATCTTTTTGTCTTTTCATACTGTTCACGGGGTGTTCAAGGTCTACTGAAGTGGGTAACCTTTCCCTACTCCAGGGGACCTTCCCTACCCAGGGATCAAACCCAGGTCTCCTGCACTGCAGGTGGATTCTTTACCAGCTGAAAGGGAAGCCCAAGAATACTAGAGTGTTTAGCCTATCCCAAGTCCAGCAGATCTTCCTGACCCAGGACTCAAACCGGGCTCTCCTGCATTGCAGGTGGATTCTTTACCAACTGAGCTATCAAGGAAGTCCTTCAGTTCAGTTCAGTCCCTCAGTCATATCCGACTCTCTGTGACCTATGGACTGTAGCACAACAGGCTTCCTCATCCACCACCAACTCCCAGAGCTTGCTCAAATTCATGTCCATTGAGTGAGTGATGCCATCCAACCGTCTCATCCTCTGGCATCCCCTTCTCCTCCTGCCTTCAGTCTTTTCCAGCATCAGGGTCTTTTCCAATAAGTCTGTTCTTCACATTAGGTGGCCAAAGTGTTGGAGTTTCAGCTTTAGCATCAGTCCTTCCAATGAATATTCAGGACTGATTTCATTTAGCACTGACTGGTGTGATCTCCTTGCAGTCCAAGGGACTTTCAAGAGTCTTCTCCAACACCACAGAGGCTTCTCCAACACCACAGAGAATCCCTTATATAAGAAGAAATTAGGGGCCATAAAACCTGGTAAAGTCATTGCCAGAATATTACAGAAATGGCAATGACAGAAGGTTGTATCAGAAAAAAAAATACCACATTGGTGGGAGAATTGGATTGTAAAAAAAGCAATGGATAGTAAATTTGGGAAGATCAGTTAGGGCCTGTTTAAGAAATATTTTAAAATTCAGATTGAGGCATTTTAATTGGGCTCTTAAGTTTTAGTTTAACAACAAGGATATAATACCTGTGCAAAAGGCCTTCTGAATGCTTGCTTCTTGCTGTTTAGTGGAGTTTTTAATAGCTTTATTAATAATAATAAGCATACAAAAATTTACACATTTAAAAGTATATTTACTGATAAATCTGATATATGTTTTATGGCTTTAGACCAGTCATCATAGATAATGACTGCATGCATTACTGCAAAAAATTTCTATTCCCCTTTGTATTCTTACCTTCAAGAACTTCCCTACTCTGATGTCCACTCTCTCCCTGACCCCCACATGCCACTAACTCCTCACCCCACACTACTCCCCAACTTCACAGGCACAACTGATCTGCTTTCTATCACTGCAAACTAGACATTACCTAGAGATTTCAAACAGTTGTGTCCTCTTTTTTGTCTGGATTATTTCAGTTATAATTATTTTGAGATTCAGAAATCTACTTGCACATGTCAATATTCATTCATTCTTATTGCTTAGCAGGATTTTAATTGAAAAACATGTTGGAATTGGAAAGAGATTATTGAAAGTCTGAGTCAGGATAATGTGTTCCCTTGAAGATCTTCCAATGTGGTTAAGAAGAAAAGTTAGTACTGATAAAATCAGAGGACAATAAGCGGCTAAGACATAAAAAGAAAATTGGATAAAAGTGAGAGTGTTGTGAGCTGGAATAATCTGGGAATAGAATCAGATTGTAAATCAATCTTGAATAAAGTAAATGTTGATGGACTAAAAAGAAAAATAATCCATGAATAAAGAAATAGAATGAGGTAAAGGATAGAGTCTGAAATTAGTATGTATGTGCTAAGTTACTTCAGTCATGTCCAACTCTTTGCGACCCCGTGGACTGTAGCCTGCCAGGATCCTCTTTTCATGGGTTTCCTCCAGATAAGAATACTGGAGTGAGTTGTCATGCCCTCCTCCAGGGAATCTTCCTGACTCAGGGATTGAACCCACATCTCTTATGTCTCCTGAATAAGTTAGTTTGAATAGTAAAACATATAACATTAATTTTACTCTGGAAAAAATGGGTACCAAATAAAAGGAAAAAACAGGTTTTGGTCAATGTATTGATAATGATGTATTTCCTGCCATTGAAGCCAAGAAAAATATTCTTCAGAGGAAAAATCAACAGGAGGTAAGAACAGTTTGGTTATAATGAAGGAGGCACTATTTGTGACCTTATTAATATTTCTTCACCAAAACTAATTCATGAAGTTTATAGTTTTGACATCAGATCAGCAGTTTATTGCATGTTCAGTGCTGAGGACTGGGAATTTTAGAGTCTCCAGTATGACCAGGTAGTTGTTTGGTCAAACCAGAGCTTTCTCTTTTTAACAAATGAACAATTGTGAAATTTACAACCTTGTATTTCTTTTCCTGAGGCCAACTGTTGGGCTTCTCAAGTCAGTTTTTCTATGTTATCATTTGGGAAAATATCCCTTTGGACCATGACACAGATTTGGCTGCTAATGGTACCTTTAAAGGCAGCATTCTTTGTGGAATTATTGACAGGGTGATTTTCTTTAGCTAACAGAATTTTGTGTGCAAGCCTGAATTTGTTCCAATCAGTGTTTTGGAAAACCCTAGAAATTGCTTGGTGAAGTCACTTAGAGATTGCTCGAGTTTGAGCATGTAGTAAGTTAGTGGGCTGATCTCCTAGAGATCTTTCAGGATTTCCCTATTAGCAGGGTTTATGCAATTATGGCATAATACCAGGTGGCACTAGTGGTAAAGAACGGGCCTGCCAACTTCTCCTGTTGGAAGACATGGCAACCCACACCAGTATTCATGCCTGAAGAATCCCATGGGCAGATGAGGCTGGGGGGGCTACAGACCATGGGGTCACATAAAGTCAGACACCACAGAAGCAACTTAGCACGCATTCATATGAAATGCTGAGCCCAGTGTTCACCAACCAGCATATGAACTAGCTAACATAAGTCAGAGAAACCAGTTTGGTAAGTTTGAAACTCAATATTCAATTGCTTAGCAAACCTGTGAGGACATTGGTTACTTTGGGGAAATCTTTGAAAAAGATGTGCAGTTCAAATTTAGTCCAGGGAAGGTAAGAAATTAAGATTTGTTCTCTGGATCATCAGAAGGCTTAATTTTAGAGGAACAGACCCTGACAAATTCAAAGGAAAAGAGAATGGAGAGTTTCAGAGAAAGGGGGCAGTTGAGTGAGAGAGTTAGCATGGGCGAATTGAGGGTATACAGGGGGTGAGGCTGCTGTAGAAGGGAGAGGATCATGGCATCAGAAGTGAAGTCTGGCCAGGAAAGAGACAAGGTGGTGCTGAAGGAGGAACCAAGGGAGAAGAGCTCGAGGCTTTGGGGGACATTTTATCTTTTTGAAGTTGTTTATCTCAGTTCAGTTCAGTCGCTCAGTCGTCTCCGACTCTTTGTAACCCCATAGACCACAGCACGCCAGGCCTCCTTGTCTATTACCAACTGCTGGAGTCTCCCCAAACCTATGTTCATTGAGTCGGTGATGCCATCCAACCATCTCATCCTCTGTCGTCCCCTTCTCCTCCTGCCTTCAATCTTTCCCAGCATCCGGGTCTTTTCAAATGAGTCAGTTTTCACATCAGGTGGACAAAGTATTGAAGTTTCAGCTTTAGTATCAGTCCTTCCAATGAACACTCAGGACTGATTTCCTTTAGGATGGACTGGTTGGATCTCCTTGCAGTCCATGGGACTCTCGAGTCTTCTCCAACACCACAGTTCAAAAGCATCAATTCTTCAGTGCTCAGCTTTCTTTATAGTCCAACTCTGACATCCAAACATGACGACTAGAAAAACCATAGCCTTGACTAGACAGAGCTTTGTTGCCAAAGTAATGTCTCTTCTTTTTAATATGCTGTCTAGTTTGCTCATAACTTTTCTTCCAAGGAGTAAGAGCTTTTTAATTTCATGGCTGCAATCACAATCTGCAGTGATTTTGGAGGCCAGAAAAATAATGTCAGTCACTGTTTCCACTGTTTCCTCAACTATTTGCCATGAAATGGTGGGACCGGATTCCATGATCTTCGTTTTCTGATTGTCGAGCTTTAGGCCAACTTCTTCACTCTCCTCTTTCACTTTCATCAAGAGGCTCTTTATTTCTTCTTCGCTTTCTGTCACAAGGGTGGTGTCATCTGCATATCAGGTTACTGATATTTCTCCTGGCAACCTTGATTTCAGCTTGTGCTTCATCCAGCCCAGCATTTCTCATGATGTACTCTGTATATAAGTTAAATAAACAGGGTGACTATATACAGCCTTTTATACTCCTTTTCCTACTTGTAACCAGTCTGTGGTTCCATGGCCAGTTCTAACTGTTGCTTCCTGACTTGCACACAGGTTTCTCAAGAGGCAGGTCAGGTGGTCTGGTAATCCCATCTCTTTCAGAATTCCCCACAGTTTATTGTGATCCACACGGTCAAAGGCTTTGGCATAATCAATAAAGCAGAAATAGATGTTTTTCTGGAACTCTCTTGCTTTTTCCATGATCCAGCATATGTTGGCAATTTTGGATCTCTGTTTCTTCTGCCTTTTCTGAAACCAGCTGTTTGGAGATTTCAAATCTTCCCCATAATGGCCACTGGTATGTTTAATTGCTGTTGGTCAAGTTGATCCATTTGGTTATAAATGTGCAAGTGGAAGGACCACTGGTTTTAAATAAAAAATTCGCTGGAGTCCTAGGGTGGTGGCTGGGTGGGACACTCCCAAAACACTTAGGTAACTGTGATCCTATTTCTTTAAAGTTTTTCTTCAGAGTGAAAGTGAGGTAGGAGTTAGTTGGGTCCCAGCACTGAGCAGCTGGACCTTGTCAAGTGGGGTAAGTTGGAGCTTTGTTTTACTCCAAGAACAAAGTTAAAGGCAGGAGTTGAGCTCTGCTGGAGTAAAGAGATAAGATGAGCACAGCTTTCACTCCCGAGATCAAGAAAACCTCGCTGACTGCACATGCGCAGGAATGCTCCTCAGGAGTCAAAAAAGGAAGGGATGCCATCCCATAGTAGGTGTTGTCAAACCTCCTACAGCCTCTGCGCTGGATTCCATCTTGGCAAAAACATGCACACACGTATCGGGTAGGGCCCTAACACAGATCAGATGTGGGAAAGAAGCAATGTAATCATCAAGAGGAGAACGACGACACAGAAAAACTGCCCTTATACAAATGATTTAACTTCCACTTTACTGAGCTCTTCTTCATTAGGGAAGACACTCACACCCTCTCTCTCTCCAGGTGTGTATTTCCCTTTTTCAGTTCAGTTCAGTTCAGTCACTCAGTAGTATCCGACTCTTTGCGACCCCATGAATCACAGTGCGCCAGGCCTCCCTGTCAATCACCAACTCCCGGAGTTTACCCAAGCTCTCAAGTCCATCAAGTTGTTGATGCCATTCAACCATCTCATCCTCTGTTTTCCCCTTCTCCTCCTACCCCAATCTCTCCCAGCATCAGGGTCTTTTCCTATGAGTCAACCCTTTGCATGAGGTGGCCAAAGCATTGGAGTTTCAGCTTCAGCATCAGTCCTTCCAATGAACAGCCAGGACTGATCTCCTTTAGAATGGACTGGTTGGATCTCCTTGCAGTCCAAGGGACTCTCAAGAGTCTTCTCCAACACCACAGTTCAAAAGCATCAATTCTTCAGTGTTCAGCTTTCTTCACAGTCCTATTCTCACATGCATACATGACCACTGGAAAAACCATAGCCTTGATTAGACGGACCTTTGTTGGCAAAGTAATGTCTCTGCTTTTTAATATGCTGTCTAGGTTGGTCATAACTTTCCTTCCATGGAGTAAGCATCTTTTAATTTCATGGCTGCAATCACTATCCGCAGTGATTCTGAAGCCCAAAAAAGTAAAGTCAGCCACTGTTTCCACTGTTTCCCCATCTATTTCATGAATTGATGGGACCAGATGTCATGATCTTAGTTTTCTGAATGTTGAACTTCAAGCCAACTTTTTCACTCTCCTCTTTCACTTTCATCAAGAGGATTTTTAGTTCCTCTTCACTTTCTTCCATAAGGGTGGTGTCATCTGCATATCTGAGGTTACTGATATTTCTCCCAGCAATCTTGATTCCAGCTTGTGCTTCTTCCACTTTCAGTTCAGTTCAGTCTCTCAGTCGTGTCCGACTCTTTGCAACCCCATGAATCACAAATAAGTTGTTTCTCTGCTTGCTATCCTATGTGTTGTGCTCTGCATCTAATAATAAAGTTTATACCTGTGTTTGCCTCCTTGAAACATTCTTATTTTCAAATGAGGACAAGAGCCAGGGTAACTTTGCTCCTAGTCTCTAGTTCCTGGTGGTTTGACAGCTACGATTCCTCATTTTCCTCTAGGCTACTCAGGTTCAATTCCTGGGCAGGGAAGTAAGATCCAGCTTCAAGACCACTTACTACTGTCTCTCCAGGATCAAGAGAACAATTTTCAAACAACTTCAACAGCTTATAGCTCAGTTCAAGCAGTTTGCAAGCCTAATATCAGCCAATGCTAAAAAAAAAAAAAAAAAATCCAAAACAAAATAGTTTGATCCCAGAGAAACCAGGCCAAAAGCCTTTTCAGACAGTTTCTAGAAAACAGTGACTTCCAAAGGAATAAGTCAAAGGCTTAAAAAAACCAATACACTTTCAGCCGCTGTCCCCTTTAGTCAGCTGCATTTGGAACGGTCTAATCTGAAAATTAGGCTGAAGTGCCAAACAAGTTCTTACACATAGAAAAAGGACTTAACCAGAAAGACCACTTAAAATAGATCCCAGATAAAGTCTGGAGAGCATTAGACACAAAGAGGACATGAGCTCAGATCCCAGGAGAAATATGTACCTTCAAACGCTAGGGTCAGTGAGAAAGCAGTGATAATGGGGTCCATTGTGGGTACCCCATCTGTTTGCTCACAATCTCAGGGGCCTTTGAGAATCTTCTCTGGTCCCTGCATGGACTACCAAAATGTTGATCAAATAAACAAGTAAATAGACTGCCACGGATTTCTCTAGGATACGGGTTTATTCAGGATCAGCAACCATAATGACCAAACCAAGGAGATCAAACCAGTTAATCCTAAAGTAAATCAACCCTGAATACTCTTTGGAAGGACTGAGGCTGAAGATGAAGCTTCAATATTTTGGCCACTTGATGCAAACAGCTGACTCATTGGAAAAGATTCTGATGCTGAGAAAGAATGAAGGTAAAAGGAGAAGAGGGCAACAGAGGATAAGGTGGTTGCATGGCATCACTGATTCAATGGACATGAACTTGGGCACACTTCAAGAGATGGTAAGCAACAGGGAGGCTTGGCATACTACACTCCACGGGGTCTCAAAGAGTCAGATACGACTTAGTGACTGAACAGCAATAGCAACAACCATGGTGAACCACATGCAAGTGCCCACGTGGCAAGGGAAGGAACACACTTTAGTAGAAGAAAAAGGAAGTTGTGAGGGCTACAGTAAACAGAGTACATGGCCTTTCATTGGCCAAAGTGCTTGTGCAGAAAAAAACGTTTTTCATCTTTTTGTTGGGCTCTGCTATAGTTGTAAGGTGAGAACTCCTCCTTCTGGTCTCCCAACTTTCAACTTAATACGTGTCTGTTTATTACCTTTTTTACAACAGTGATGGGAAGGCCGACCCAACTCTTTAAAAGAATATTTTGTGCATTTCTGTTGACCTGATGCATTGAGTATGGTTTTCTCTGGTGGCTCAGACGTAAAGAATCCACCTGGCAATGCAGGGGACATAGGTTTGATCCTTAGGTTGGGAAGAATCCCTGGAGAAGGAAATGGCAACCCATTCCAGTATCCGTGCCTGGAAATCCCATGGACAGAGGAGCCCAAGGCCTACAGTCCATGGGGTTGTAGTCAGACACAACTTAGTGACTGAACAGCAACAACAACATGTGTCTAGTTTAGCTACAGGTTAAAATGAGCCGAGTAAACCCAACCCTTGATTCTTTCTCTTTTAGGAAAATTAGCTGATCCCACCCAAAGGATAAACTGTTGTCATGAATCTGGGGACGATCTATGCATTTCTGTGGACAGTTTGTGGGCTGGTGAGTTTCATGTAACAATCAAGCCTCAAATTGATGACCTTTCCTCAAAGAATCAGTTCAGGGTTAAATGTGAATTATAGAAACAAATAAAGAAATGAGAACTACTGCTTTTACCAAAAAAAAAAAAACTCTTTGACCCAAATAATGTGAATGTTTTGACATGATTTTTCAGAAAGGTATTTTTAAAATCAGTAGTTAATTTATCTAATTTTAGTCAGAGAAAACCAATAACTTCAAAACTAGCTTTAAATACATAGGACAGAAGTAAGAGTTTGTAATACACTATCAAATAAAACTGTGCTAACATGAAAACACTCTAGATATATATTAAAATATTTTCAAGGTATATCGGGTCTTCAAATTTAGAATACAAACTCATAAAAGTATAGCATTCTACAAGTGTTACCAGTTTTTACACTTATTGTGCTTTAGAATTTAATTAGTATTTAAAAATTCTGCCATTGTCATCTATGACTTGAAATAGTAAATCTAAAAAATAAATACCTTTTGTTTTATGAGAGATTTTAAAGAGAAGCATATTCTACTTGCACACAAACCTAAGGGGAAGTTTCTGATAAAAGTTTTAGCGTGTTTCTATACCTGTGGGTTTGCTTATATGTTGACAATAGTAATAATAGCTTTTCGTTTATACAGATCTTAATTATTATCTCTCTGAAATACTGTTACTTGTTACAGTTGATTCCTGCATTATGGGAATATCATCGGACAATGTCAACTCTCTGCCAAAATCCAAGGATCAGATCAATTTTTGTTACAATGCTTCTAGCTGTTATTCATCCTTTCCAGAAACAATGAAGTAAAGGGATAAATTTTACCAAGTTTGGAATTTAGCTTTCCAGTGTTTTAATCAATACTCTGAGAATAGTCAGGTAAATTTTGAATAGTATTTAATGTAGTATTTTTTAAGCATTGAACATTATGTTCCAAGGAATAAAGTTCTAGTATAAAAGTTATATTATGATGACAATAATATTAATATGAGTAGACTATTCTATGACATCATATCTCATTAGCCCTCACATAAGCAATCTAATATTAAGACTACCCTATCCATTCTTTTCACACCAAATAAATTATATCAAAGCCTGTAGAAATTATGTCTTTATAGTGCATGTTCATCGTATTTTCAGATCAACTGAGCAATAACAATCTAGCACCAGGCTTCCTGCTTTGAAAGTGCAGTGAACATGGGGTTGCATATCTACCATGGGGTCCCAAAGAGCTGGACAGGACTGGAGCAACATATCATACATGCACACACAAAGGAACAAAGTAAATAATTAAACAGTTAATCATACTAGGGAATTCAGCAGAAAAAAAAAAATGTATGGGAGACTCCTGTAAATTAATGATCACTCAAGATAGTAGATTTGCTTAGCCAAAGCCAAGCAGGCTTGCTTAGCAACAAAACCATGCAACAGCTGCATGAATCATGCCCCAAAACAAGAAAACTATGGTGGCATGAGACCCATCTCCTGCCCAGTGAGCTCTGTAAGTTAATGATTCCTAGGACATGCCCCTTTATGTGCACTAGAAACAAAAATATAAGGAAAAGATGACATTATACTAAAACCTGAGATGATTTACCATTTTTAGCGTATGTTACTGATCTTGGTGGCCTCAGCCTACAGTAGCTTGAAGTGGGGCTTCAGTTTCCAGCCAGAGATTGAGGTCGGATCATGACAGGGAAAGCGCTGAATCCTAGCCACTAGACCAGTGGTCAGTGATGAAGCCCTAGCTCTTTAGCTTTGCAGAAAAAGAATTCCCACAATGACGGAAAGTAGTGAAACAAGTCAAGTATTTATTAGGAGGAAGAAAAGAGTATAGTACACGTGAAAAGACACACAGGCAGATTCAGAGAGAGAGTCATGCCCTTGTGGTAGTTTGAATCACTTTGGGGGGCATTTCTTCCAGGTTTCCTTTGATCAATGACCTTTCTGGTTTGATTCTAAGTCCAAATCTGGTTTATCTCAGGATCCTCTCATAAATACATGCTCATCTCTTGGCCAAAATAGATTCTAGTGAAGAAACCTGTTGACATCACTCACTGTGCGATAACACCCCTTTCCTTTTGGATCTCCAAGGTGCCTTTCAGCACATGTGTAGTTGGGAAGGTCTCCTTGACTTTGAGAATGAGGAATATGTGGCCTTCTATCTCTTCGCTGGCAGGGGTCCAGCCTCCTCCATCATCATGCTTTTATGGAGTTTCTCCTCTTAAGGAATGTCTGTCCACATGGGGAAAAACTCTTCAGCCTGGGACTCATCTTGCCTCATAACCACATTTTTGCTCATTTCCACTGCACCATGACAGTCCTGACCTGACCACATAGGGACAAGAAAACTCCCCCACCAGATGTGGAGGAGAAACTGCTGATGTTTACTCAAAAAAGAGGAAGAAGGTGGTCTCCTCCTCCTCCCCACTTTTGCTTTGATTATAAAACTGTAGTCGACTAAGTTCTTGGAGAACAGCACCCTCTGGCCCACATGCTCACAGGCTTCATAGGTGTCCTATTCTAATAAATATCTCCTTATCTATCACTTTGTCTCTTGCCAAATTCTGCACTGAAACTTAAAGAACCCGAGCTCTTCAGAGCACCCCCAAAACTGAACTACTTTGATTCTTTACTCTGTCTCTCTAACTGGAAACCTTTTTTTTAAGGGACATGTTCTTGACTTTTTAAAATATACTTTTATAAGATTTTTTTTGACAGGTATACACTGCTTCATTTATGTATTTTTGGCTGCACAGGGTCTTCATTGCTTTAAGAGGGCTTTCTCTAGTTGTGATGCATGGACCTCTCAATGCTGTGGCTTCTCTTATTGCAGAGCACAGGCTCTAGGTGCCTGGGCTTCAGTACTTGCAGCTTGAGGGCTCAGTAGTTTCAACTTGCTGGCTCTGAAACATGCGGGCTTCAGTTGCACAGTACAGGGACTCTTTAGTTGTGGCTCACATACCCTAGAGCATGCAGGTTTCAGTAGTTATGACTTGAGGGCTCTAGAGCACAGGCTCCATAGTTGTACCCCATGGACTCAGTAGCTCCAGAGCATATGAAATCTTCCCAGACCAGGAATGAAACCTGTGTCCTGTGCATTGGCAGGCAGAATCCATTCTACTGAGCCACCAGGGAAGTCTTGGAAAACTTTTATATGAAAGCTTCATGCTCTAAATGTCACCACATGCTAACAAGTGTATTCTCTCTCCTAAGAAAACAAACTTGAAAAGTTTGAACCTTAAGCCTTTATTATCAAGTGTGGACCAAAGGAAGGGAAAATTCCCTAATTGCTATAAATTGTCATTAGTGAAAACACACACACACAAAACCCTAACAAACTAATGATATGTTTTATTTGTCAGTTCAGTTTTATGAGGTTTGAAAGTCTGTCAGGATTTCAGTTTAAAATGTTCTGGACTTTGGGTATAAATCCACAAGACACATTGCTTCAAATTTCATGAAATCGGATATGTATTTCATGAAACAGGACAAAAGAAGAGCCATACAAGTTTATTGTCTTTATATTCATTTTCCATGATTTATGATAGCTTAATAAAATCTTCTTTAGATTCTAAACATTAAAGTGCTAATGAATTCAAAAGTCAAGATTTATTAATTGAGCAAAATAATCATAGCAGTGATTTGAATTTCAGGATAGGAATGCATGGACAAAGTCATAACAAATGAGCATAAGTCAAAAACACCAGAAACGAGAAAACTATATGATTGTAATAGTGTTAAATTTTGAAATTACTGTTGCTCAACCAGTTAGAATTGTTCACTTTGGTTCATTAATCATCTTCAGAAATGCTGAATTAAAGATTGCAAGAAGTGTTTCAGGAAGCTCTGGAGCTACGATTGTTGCAACCTGTGTCTTCATTAAAATTTTCCACATACTCAAAGATAGTGAACCTGGAAAACATATAAAATAATTACATGTAAATTTAAGTGTATACTCATTTACTAAAATGCTTCCCTGGTGGCTCAGATGGTAAAGTGTCTGTCTACAATGCAGGAGGCCCGGGTTCGATCCCTGGGTTGGGAAGCTGGGTTGCAGAGTCAGACATGACTGAGTGACTTCACTTCACTCATATGTATTTTGGATACAAATATATATGTTCATTACATGATAATTGCACACTTAAAGTTTTTAAATTTAAAGTTAATTGACCAAATCTTCACACAAAAGCCAATAAGAAATATAAGCAACTAACCAGAAGACTGGGGAAAGCACATAGACACATATAAGCATTCTAAATTCAGATAAGAGTGAAGCAATACTTTCTACATTTCACACAAATTTTAGAAATTGCTATATGAGAGTAAGTTGAAGAAAGCAGGAACCTCAATTCGTTTATAACAAAAATGTAAACTCCAGAAAAACAATTTAATACCATTTAGCAATATATTACCCATCAATTTGAATATGTTTCCTTTCTACATATATAGTTATTAAAATAACAAATTATGGCAAGAAATATATACATAGAATGCTGTTGTTATATTATTTTTACTAGTTTATAACATAAAATAATGCTTACAGTTTATAGTGTACTCATTAACACTACATATAATTTAAAAAGAATCGTTTGGCTCAATATGTCCTAATACAGAAAAAGCTCCATGAAGATTTTCTAGTAAAAAGTATATAGAGTATACTATAAAGTATACTCTTTCTAGTATAGAGTATAATATACTCATTGCAGAGCTGTGAGTATGATTTCATTCATACAAACAACATGGGTTTTATTTATTCATTTATTTGAACTGTTTTAGGAGAAGGCAATGGCAAGCCACTCCAGTACTCTTGCCTAGAAAATCCCATGGATGGAGCAGTCTGGTAGGCTGCAGTCCGTGGGGTCGCTAAGGGTCGGACACAACTGAACGACTTCACTTTCACTTTTCACTTTCACACACTGGAGAAGGAAATGGCAACCCACTCCAGTATTCTTGCCTGGAGAATCCCAGGGACGGGGGAGCCTGGTGGGCTTCCGTCTATGGGGTCACACAGAGTCGGACACGACTGAAGTGACTTAGCAGTAGCAGCAGAACTGTTTTAAGTGCTTTTTAAATTCCGTAAATATGTGCCAATGACCAATTTTTTTGAATTGGGTAAAAGACCAAAAGACATAAGTGAAGAAAGATAATGAAGAGGACTTTTATTTTCATTTAATGTGTCACTTAGACTTATAATGTTTGAATATATTAAATATCAGTGAAATGTACAGCAGGTAAGGTGCAATATAAGTAGAGAGAAAATAATTAAAGTTTTAAAAACATTTTTTGACAAGAAGAAATATTTTAGGTTAGATCTGTTAATATACAAGAGGTAACATTTTGGAAGTATCAGACTACTTTACCCTTCTCTTGCTTCCTAGCCTCCTTGGGGATGAAAGGATAAACTTTAATTTCCATGAAGAGCTATTTTCATGAATGCCCTTTACTCTCTTCCACAGAGATATAACATATTACATGATTGATGGGTGATAGCATTCCTTTCATGCTTTTCAGTTCATTAGAATTAATCTATGAAAGACCTAAGACCCAAGAATAGCTCTTTTTCTCTTTTGTTCTATCTAGACTAGTTAAGAATTGATATTAGGATACTGACGTATTCTGAAAACTTTCCCTTGGGTGCCCTTTCCCAGATATAAAATGGGGGTATGCTATGACAAACCTAGACAGCATATTACAAAGCAGAGACATCATTTTGTCAACAAAGATCTGTATAGTCGAAGCTATGGTTTTTCCAGTAGTCATGTACAATGTGAGAGTTGGACCATAAAGAAGACTAAGCGCCAAAGAATTGATGCTTTCAAATAGTGATGCTGGAAAAAATCTTTTGAGAGTCCCTTGGACTGAAGGAATTCAAACCAGTCAATCCTAAAGGAAATCAAACTAGAATAGACATTGGAAGGACTGATGTTGAGGCTGAAGCTCCAATATTTTGACCACTTAATGCAAAGAGCTGACTCACTGAAAAGACCCTGGTGCTGGAAAAGATTAGAGGCAAAAGGAGAAGGGGTTAGCAGACGATGAGAGGGCTAATAGCACACCGACACAATGGACATGAATTTGTGCAAACTCTGGGAGATAGTGTTTGAGGACAGGGGAGCCCGGTGTCCTGCAGTCCATGGGGCCACAAAGAGTTGGATGCGACTTAGGGACTGAACAACATCAACAAAGTGGGGAGAACATAGTTGCTGCATGTCTAAATCATATTCTTCAATTGTCTTTCAGCATTGAAGCTGAGCTTCTGGGGTAGGGGATTTGAGGGAGCCTCAAGAGGGAGGGGATATATGTATACTTAGAGCTGATTCTTGTTGTACAGCAGAAACCAACACAATACTGTAAAGCAATTATCCTCCAAATTGAAAAAAATGCTGAGGTTCCACCTCCATTTACCCATCCCTTCGCTTGTCTCAACTGGTTTAGATTTTAGGCAGGGACAAAAAAAGTGATCTATTGATTCTGCACCATTACCAGTACTCATTCTTTGAGGGATTTAATTCATATACATATATATAACACTAGTCATTACTTATACCAGAGGCTACAAAATCTAATGTCCATAGAGGCCAAGAAGGTAACATAAATGTTTGAGATCAGATAAATATATCAAATTAGTAATGGGAGAGGCAAAGTTGCACGTGGGAGTTGGGGACGCAGGAGAAGATACAGCTGTGCACTCAAGGATTGCTGCTTCAGTCCTCAGGATGCTGTTCCCTGGGAACAGGTGTTTGCAGACCCAGCCATGTGAAAACCAATGGAGGGAAATTGGAGCCCCCTATATTTCCCCTTAAGATAAATCTAGGGTGGAGACAGAGAGAATAATAAAGAGAAAAGAAAAAGAAAATTAGTAGTGATGGTAGCTATAAAAATTATTTCAAGAAGAGAAGGTTGCTATTCAACTTCAGGAGTGTGCTGACATATAGAAATGTGGTCCCACCATATCCTATATTATATTTTTTAGGAGAGTCTCAGATTTTTACATTTAAATCATAAATACTCTCATGAAATTTATCATTATTATATTTTCACAAATAATTTAATATTTTAAATATTTTTTTTTTGTTCAGTTCAGTTCAGTCGCTCAGTCGTGTCCGACTCTTAGCAACCCCATGAACCACAGCACGCCAGGCCTCCCTGTCCATCACCAACTCCCGGAGTTCACTCAAACTCATGTCCACAGAGTCGGTGATGCCATCCAGCCATCTCATTCTCTGTCATCTCTGTCTCCTCCTACCCCCAATAGCTCCCAGCATCAGAGTCTTTTCCAGTGAGTCAACTCGTCGCATGAGGTGGCCAAAGTATTGGAATTTCAGCTTTAGCATCAGTCCTTCCAATGAACACCCAGGATTGATCTCCTCTAGAATGGACTGGTTGGATCTCCGTGCAGTCCAAGGGACTCTCAAGAGTCTTCTCCAACACCACAGTTCAAAAGCATCAATTCTTCGGCTGTCAGCTTTCTTCACAGTCCAACTCTCACACCCGTACATGACCACGGGAAAAACCATAGCCTTGACTAGATGGACCTTGGTTGGCAAAGTGTTGTCTCTGCTTTTTAATATGCTATCTAGCCTGGTCATAACTTTCCTTCCAAGGAGTAAGCGTCTTTTAATTTCATGGCTGCAATCAGTATCCGCAGTGATTTTGGAGCCCAAAAAAATAAAGTCTGACATGGTTTTCACTGTTTCAACATCTATTGGCCAAGGAGTGATGGGATCAGATGCCATGATCTTCGTTTTCTGGATGTTGAGCTTCAAGCCAACCTTTTCACTCTCCTCTTTCACTTTCATCAAGAGGCCTTTGAATTCCTCTTCACTTTCTGCCATAAGGGTGGTGTCATCTGCATATCTGAGGTTACTGATATTTCTCCCGGAAATCTTGATTCCAACTTGTGCTTCTTCCAGCGCAGCGTTCCTCATGATGTACTCTGCATATAAGTTACATAAGCAGGGTGTCAATATACAACTTTGACGTACTGCTTTTCCTATTTGGAACCAGTCTGTTGTTCCATGTCCAGTTCTAACTGTTGCTTCCTGACCTGCATACAGGTTTCTCAAGAGGCAGGTCAGGTGGTCTGGGATTCCCATCTCTTTCAGAATGTTCCACAGTTTATTGTGATCCACACAGTCAAAGGCTTTGGCATAGTCAATGAAGCAGAAATAGATGTTTTTCTGGAACTCTCTTGCTTTCTCCATAATCCAACGGATGTTGACAATTTGATCTCTGGTGCTTCTGCCTTTTCTAATACCTGCTTGAACATCTGGAAATTCACAATTCACATATTGCTGAAGCCTAGCTTGGAGCATTTTGAGCATGACTTTACTAGCGTGTGAGATGAGTGCAATTGTACAGTAGTTTGAGCATTCTTTGACATTCCCTTTCTTTGGGATTGGAATGAAGACTGATCTTTTCCAGTCCTGTGGCCATTGCTGAGTTTTCCAAATTTGCTGACATATTGAGTGCAGCACTTTCACAGCATCATCTTTCAGGATTTGAAATAGCTCAACTGGAATTCCATCACTTCCACTAGCTTTGTTCGTCGTGATGCTCTTTAAGGCCCACTTGACTTCACATTCCAAGATGTCTGGTTCCAGGTGAGTGATCACGCCATCGTGATTATCTACGTCTTGAAGATCTTTTTTGTACAGTTCTTCTGTGTATTCTTGCTATCTTTTCTTAATATCTTCTGCTGCTGTTAAGTCCATACCATTTCTGTCCTTTATCGAGCCCATCTTTGCATGAAATGTTCCCTATACCAAACAAAAAAGCCTTGATCCATTATTGGATCAGTGGTTTGCAAACTATAATAGTCTCCAAAATACTCCTCAATCCTAGATGTAGGGAAACATCTGCCAAGATTATTTATCCATTAATAAAAGTTGTGTATTGAAGTTTTCTATTATTACTTTTTGCAATTTATTTCTCCCTTAAAGATTGTTGATGTGTTTTATATATTCAGGTACTATGATGTAGGGTAATCAAATATTTACAAGTGTTGCATTTTTCTATGAGAACCGCCATTTATTCTTATAATGCAATCAACTTTTTTTTTTCTTATTACCACGTTTGTCTTAAAGTCTATTTTTCTGGTATAAGTATAGCTACCTGAGCCTTCTTTTGGTTTCCATTTGCATTGGATATCTTTTTACAACTCCTCACTTTCTGTCTGAGTGCACTTAAATCTGAAATGAGTCTCCTGTAGGCAGCATACAGCCGGATCTTATTTTTTATATATTCAGACATTCTATGTCTTTTGATTGGAGAAATTAGTCTGTTGGCAGTTAATTATTGATAGATATGGACTTAGTGCCATTTTCTTAATTGTTTTCTGGTTGTTTTATAATTCCTTTGTGCCTTTCTTCTCTTGCTCTCCTCCTCTGTGATTTGATGATTTTCTCTAATGGTATGCTTAGATGAGTTTCTCTTTACCTTTTTTGTGTCTACTATAAATTTTTGCTTTGAGGTTACCATGAGACTTATATAAAATATGTTATATTTATAACAGTCTACCTTAAGTCTTCAACTTAAGTTTGAAGACATTCTAAAGTTCTACATTTTACTATCACGCTCCACCCCCCAAGTTTTATGTTTTCAGTGTCATGATTGACATCTCTTGTCTTGTGTGCATGCATGCATGCTAAGTCACTTCAGTCGCGTCCGACTTTTTGCAACCCTAGGTGTTCAATGGAAGGGTTGATGCTAAAGCTGAAACTCCAATACTTTGGCCACCTCATGCGACGAGTTTACTCACTGGAAAAGACTCTGATGATGGGAGGGATTGGGGGTATGAAGAGAAGGGGACGATAGAGAATGAGATGGTTGGATGGCATCACTGACTCAATGGATATAGGTTTGGGTGGACTTCAGGAGTTGGTGATGGACAGGGAGGCCTTGCGTGCTGTGATTCATGGGGTCACAAAGAGTTGGACAAGACTGAGTGACTGAACTGAACTGAACTGATGGCCTGTAGACTTCCAGGCTCCTCTGTCCATGGGGATTCTCCAGGCAAGAATAAAGTGGAGTGGGTGGCCATGTCCTACTCCAGGAGAATATTTCCAGCCCGGGGATTGAATCTATGTCTCTTATGTCTCCTGCATTACCACTAGTGCCACCCGGGAAGCCCCTTGTCTTGTGTACCCATTAACAGATAATTGCATTTATAGTTATTTTGACTACTTAGTCTTTTAGCTTTCATACTAGATTTATAATTAACGACTATAACATTCAATTTTTCTGAATTTAATTGCATTTTACCTTTATCTGTGGAACATGTTTTAATATTTTTTCCTGTTATTAATTTGCATCCTTTTTTTCAGCTTCAAACGTCCCTTTAACATTTCTTGTAAGCCTGATTTCTGGTGTTGGACTTCAGCTTTTGCTTTTCTGCTCCCATCAGTTTTGAACAACAGTTTTGTCAGGTATAGTATTCTTACTTGGCACATTTTTTCTTTCAGGTCTTTGAATACATTATGCCACTCCCTCTGGCCAACAAGCTCATGATGAAAAATCTTCTGACGATCCTTTGGGGATTCCCTAGTACATAGCAAGCTGTTTTTCTCTGTTGCTTTGAAGAGACTCTTGTTTAAACTTTTGACCATTTAATTAAAATGGGACTTGGCGTGGGTCTTAAGTTCATTTTATTTGGAAATATTAGGCTTGGTAAATCTGGAGTTCTGTTTTCTTCCCCAGGTTAAAAAAGTTTTCAGTCATTATTTCTTCAAATAAATTTTCTGCCCCTTTCCATCTCTCTTCCCTTTCTGGGACCCTTATAATGCAAATATGGGACCACTTGATTTTGTCCGATAAGTCCTTAAGCTATCTTTAAATGTTTTTTTTTTTTTTTCTTTTTTGGACCATTCCGCAAACCTTGCAGGCTCTTACTCCCCCAAAGAGTAGCTGAACGCTTGTCCCCAGCAATGGAATTGCAAAATTCCATTGCTTCTTTCATTGGATGAGTTTCATTGGCCTCTCTTTGATCCATTCTTCCACTTCAACATTCTGTCATGGAACTCCTCTATTGAACTTTCCAGTTCAGATATTGTATTCTACAGCTCTGCGATTTCTGGTATTCTCTCTATGCTAAAGTTTTTACTTTGTTTATGCATTGTTCTCCTGACCTCAGTGAGCATGTTCATGACCATTACTTTGAACTCTTTATCAGGTAACACCTTATCTCGGTTTCATTAGGGTTTTTTTCTAAGGTGTTGTCTTCTTCTTTCATGAGGAATATATATTTCTTTTTTTTCTTCACTTTTCAAGATTTTCTATGTTGATTGAATATTCTATTCATTGTATAAAACAGCCACTCCTGCATTTGTAGTGGTGTGGATGAAACTACACTTTGTCATACAGAGTGAAAAAGTCAGAAAGAGAAAATCAAATATTGTATGCTAATGCATATGTATGAAATCTAGAAAAATGGTACTGATGAACCTATTTGTGAGGCAGGAATAGAGACACAGATATAGAAAATGGACATGTGGATAGGGTGGGGAAAAGAGGGGAAGAGTGGGATGAATTGGGAGAGTGGCATTGATACATACACTCTCAGTTCAGTTCAGTTCAGCTCAGTCACTCAGTCGTGTCTGACTCTTCGACCCCATGGACTGAAAAACACCAGACTTCCCTGTTTGTATAAACTGCAGAGCATGTAAAAAAGATAGCTAGATGGAAGCTGCTGTAAGCGCAGGGAGCTCAGCTCGGTGCTCTGTGATGACCTAGAGAGGTGGGATGGGCAGGTGGGAGGGAGGCTCAAGAGGAAAGGGATATATGTATATTTACATATCACTCATTCAGTTTGTTTTACAGCAGAAATTAACACAACATTGTAAAGCAATTAAATTCAAAAAAAAAAAAAAGGAAAAAAAGCAAAAAACAGCCTCCCCTTTCCATCTTGATGGAGCGGCCTCGTACAGAAGATGAAATTTATCATTTAACCCTGATCCAGCTTTTGGTTGTTTCTCAATCCTTCATGATTTTCAAGCAACATTTTTCTGTTCTTAGTGACTCAAAGGAGTTGAGAGTATGCTGAAACCAGTCACTGTCCCAAAGGAGGGGATCACAGAAAGCACATAGATGTAGGTTGATGGTAAGCTGGATCCTCAGGCAATAGTTTTGGTTCATTACAGTCCTGTGAAACCTATGAACTTAAAGTTTGCTGAAGACCACAGCCAGGGACTAAAAGGGTATCCCCTACAGAGCAGCTGTAAAAACAAGTGGGGCACCAAATGTGTGCACAAGCTCCTTTCCAGGAGATATCAGCAATCTGGAGTGAGATGGAGGAAGAGTGTGAAGATGGAACCAGCTGGGACTCCAGTCTCTGGAGTGTGATGTAGCCAGCATCTTTAAGGGTGTTAAATTAGAAGACTGCCCCTAATCTACAGGTACTAAGATTAAAAAATAGGCTTCTTTCAAGGAAAGATGACCTATTTCAGTCTGCTGCCTCTGCTGTGGACTTTGAGGACTTGGCCACAGTGAGTTTACATAAGCCCTTTGAAAAGTACCTCCTGGTTCACTTTAGCCTTGTGGGTTCCATCGATGGACTCCTTGTTGCCCTTTCGAAGCTACATGTTTTGGGGTTCATCTCTCAGGTGGAAGTCCCAAAAGTTGGGAAGCCAAATGTAGGTCCAAACCCTTCAATACTTAGGGAGAAGCTGGGAGTTGTAAGATCCATCCCAGATGTGTGTCACTGTGACAGGGGTGGACTTTATGGCACAGCTTCTCCTTCCTGTCTCAACGTGGGTTGCCTTTTTATCCCCCTTTCCCCCTGATATGTAGGAGTCACTCAGCTAGTTCCTGGATTTCTGGGAATCCATACTGGTATTATACAGGTATTTAATGGCCAACTTTGCACTTGGTTCATAGGTTGTGTTGTATACAAAAATGTAGGTAATCTCATATCTCATAATTATTTTATATTATGTATAGAAATTATTCACTCTTTTAGTATTCGTTTCTGAAGACAAATCATGAAACAACTCTTCAACAGAAAAAAATTACAATGAGAAATCTTTCATAAATGCTTCTATGCTGACTTAGCTTGCTTCTCTGTACCGTTTTTCTTCCTTTTTAAGTGGGAATGGACGCTGATTTCCAGTACCATAAGGATTATTTAGTGATTTGATATGGCAATATATTGTTATTTATGATTTCTGAAATTTTCTGATGTTTCACTTCTATCTATTTCAATTGTGTCCCTAAAAACAAGATTATGTCCCCATGTTTGATTACTGAAGTCCACTGAGAATCCTTTCTCAACAACTTTGGCAAACTCATAAAACTCATAGTCCAGTTTGTTAATTTTCAAATAATAATGAATAGTTAGTATTTTTATTTGTTACATGAGAACAATTAAGTCCGTACTTTTAGTAAGTACAATTCTTTGATTAGAAAATTAAGAGAATGCATGTCTTATTTCAGTCGTAAATCATCAAGAGCCTTCTAGTGTAAATCGTGTATGCTGCTGCTGCTGTTCCTGCTGCTAAGTCAGGTCAGTCGTGTCCGACTCTGTAGATGGCATCTCACCAGGCTCTCCTGTCCCTGGAATTCACCAGGCAAGAACACTAGAGTGGGTTTCCATTTCCTTCTCCAATGCATGAAAGTGAAAAGTGAAAGTGAAGTCACTCAGTCGTGTCCTACTCTTAGCGACCCCATGGACTGCAGCCTACCAGGCTCCTCTGTCCTTGGGATTTTCCTGGCAAATGTACTGGAGTGGATTGCAATTGCCTTCTTGAAATCACGTATAACATTGCTAACAATACAAGTCCTTTTATGTACTGTGTTTCTGGCTTTCTTGAATTCCAAAGACGTAATAAACTTCATGCTCATCTATGGAAGATTTTGGGAGATTAAAAATAAATTTTGTTTTGCATATGTGTATATTCTCTGTCATCTTTAAAAAGTGTCATCTTGTAACAAATAAAATATTCTTTAACTAGGATTGAAATCAGTTCTTCAAGGAAAACTAACCTGTGTTGACTTCCCAGGTGGCACTGCAGTAAAGACCACCTGCCAATACAGGAGATGCAAGAGATACAGCTTCCTTCCTTGTGTCAGGGAGATCCAAACGAGTAGGAAACAGAAACCCACATCAGTATTCTTGCCAGGAAAATTCCCTGGAAAAAGGAGCCTGGCAGGCTACAGTCCATGGGGTCACAAAGAGTCAGACATGAGTACACATGCATGCTTGAAACATGTTTACCTGTGTTAAAGAAGCCAGGAGAAGTGAGGTACTCCCCACTCTGCTGCCCACAACCAAGGACCTATTGGGCTGAGCTCAATTGTGTCTACACCTTGAGACCCCATAGTCCGTTTCCCAACAGGTTTCTGTGTCCATAGGATTATCCAGGCAAGAATACTGGACTGGGTTGCCATTTCCTCCTCCGAGGGATATCCACCCAGAGATAGAACCCACATCTCCTGAATCTCATGCATTGCAGGCCAATTCTTTATCACTGAGCCATCTGGGAAGCCCATAGTCCTGAGCACAATGATCAAATTTCATGGTATGATGGGACTGCATAGATAGATGCCAAGACCTCCAACAATCAATGCTGCCTTCTTGCTAACTGAATTAAACAATTTGGGGAAGGAGATGGAAAGGGGGTGAGAAATGAATAAAGGAAGAATGTGTTTTTTGAGTCATGTTTGCTTTTTTTATAACCAAGACTTTAGTATAAAAAGTATCTGTATAAAGATGAAAGTCAATATTAATGAGACTTTTGAATGTTTATCCAAAGGTTTAAGTTACAACTTGCTTTGAAAAGGAAAAGGGTATGTAAAACCCCTGGGAAAGAAGAGTCAGAATCTGAATATATCCCAATAGGCTGGAATACTAGAAACTCAAGCCCAAGAAAGTGAAAACTGTTTTGGTTTTACGATAAAAAATTTGCAGTTTGACTCTTTACTGCTTCTATTGCTATCAATGAGGCCCACGTTCAATCATCTCTTCTTGGGTTTCTGCAGGAACCTGGTAACCATTCTCGCCTTTCCTGCTTAACACAGCACTAAGAATGATCTTATTAGAACATATTATTTCACACAACAGTTGCTTCCCACCTCACTCAGAGTAACAGCCAACATTCCTGAAATGATCTGCAAAGCCCTACACCATCTGTTCCTGTTACTTCTCTGACCTCTTGTCCTCTCACTCACTGTGCTCAAGTCATGCTGGCCACCTCACTGTTCGTCCAACAGGACTGGGCAGTCTTACCTCCAGGCCTTTTCCTTTGCTGTCTTTCCACCAGGAAAAGCTCTTTGTTCAGATAGCCATACAGGTCAGTCCCTCACTTCCCTCAGGTTTCATCATACAAATGCCTGCCCTGACTACACTGCCTCAAAGTGGAACCCCGAACACAACTCCACTTGAGTCTTCCTGTCTGCTTCCCATTTTCTTTTTCTCCCTAATAATTTTTTTCTATCTAACATGCTATATATCATCCTGAAATCTTTGAGAGTGGCATTGATTTCTGCCAGTACACTGAGATACAATATTGTTTTCTGATCACTATATTGGCCAGAAGTAAGTTAAGATACTTTTAAGGGATTCAGTTCAGCTTTTTCTACTCCATGAGTTCTTTCTCCACAGTCCAAAGGACCATTGCTGTGGTTTTAAGAGTCACTATGTATATGTGTTTTGATTATAAATTGAGAAATGAAGAAATGACTGCTAGTAGGGCTTGTGGAATCAGTGTACCCAGTGAGAGACAGAATGTACCTAGAAAACTTTATTTATTACTTGACCTACTCAGAGAGGAGTTGTCTGGTAGCTCAGATGGTAAGGAGTCTGCCTGCAATGCAGGATACCTGGGTTCAATCCTTGGATTGGGAAGATCCCCTGGAGAAAGAAATGGCAACTTCTTGCCTGGGAAATCCCATGGATGGAGGAGCCTGGCAAACTACAGTCCACGGGGTCACAAAGAATCGACTAACTAAGCGACTTCACTTTCACTTTTTCACTTTAAGAGGACTTGTACTATTTTTAAATCTAAGCACAATATCCATGACTGCCACAATTCTTTATTATGTATGTGTGCGAGCGCACAGTCACTCAGTCATGTCTGAATCTTCTGCGACCCCATTTACCCCACCAGGCTTCTCTGTCCATGGGACTTTTCTGGCAAGAATACTGGAGTGGGTTGCCATTTTCTCCTCCAGGGGATCTTCCTGACCCAGGGATCGAATCTGCATCTCCTGTGGTTTCTGCATTCATAAGTGAAATTGGGAGACTGGTGGAAGGCTAAGTTATGGCAATATTCAAAGAGACGATACCTGAGAACTTTCTTGAGTTAGTAGATAGTACCAGTTCTCATTAAAATATACAATCTCTCAAGAAGGACAAAAAACCAATTTCCCAACATGTGATATAATAGTGAAATTTGAGAAGATGGCTACTGAGTTAAGGCCAGGCAAACAATGAACTTTTCCCATTCCCCAGTCCGAGCAGCTCAGGTGACCAGGTGTTTGGTGAGCACGGTTGCTGTGACTTATCACCTCCCTGGTCCCTGCCGTTTGGTTTTCTGGGCATGCAACCAGCGCACCTTCTCAGGCGGATGTTGACCGGCCAGAAACACAAGAAGTCCTGGCTATCAACTAAGCCTGCCTGCAGTTTGGTATCAGATCCTCTCTGGGGCAGCGATTGCCCTCTTCTGGCTCTGGCTGTCCTCCCCTGCCTGTTTCAGTGGTGTGTTGGCCAGTCCGCAGCCAGCTAGTTCTGCTCAGTCCTTTGTTCTGTGAGCGGGTCTGGCAGAGTCTTAAGTTAGGGCTTTTCGTGGGGAAGATTTCCCAGTCTGCTTTGCTATCTCCAGTTAGTTCTCTCAGATTGCTCTCAGGGCATTCAGGCCCTGTCCTTTCTCTAAGCAGTGCCACTGGCTGCTCCATGCCCAGCCCCCACTTGCTAATGGTGGATGCAAGCGTCTGCGCTGCTTCTCTGCTGGGAGTTACCATTAGGCACATAATCTTTGGGTTTGAATTATTTATTTATTTTTCCATCCGGTTATGTTTCCCTCTGAGATTCCAAGGCTCACCACAGACTTGACAGTGAGAGTGTTTCCTGGTGTTCAGAAACTTCTCTCTTTTTTATGGTCCCCTTCCTGGCACAGACCGCCTTCCCTACCTCTTTTGTCTCTCTTTTATCCTTTATGTTTTTTCCTACCTCCTTTCAAAGACAATGGGCTGCTTTTTTGGGTGCCTGATGTCCTCTGCCAGCATTCAGAAGTAGTTTTGTGGAATTTACTCAGCGTTCAAATGTTCCTTTGATGAATTCGTGGGGGAGAAACTGGTCTCCCCGTCCTATTCTTCTGCCATCTTCTTCACTCCTCTAGACAGAATTTTAAAAATAATGACACAGTTTTAATAGCTCCCATTGACTATTAAGAGCACTTTATACAATGTCAGCTTGCACAGTCATTTTTATGGTCCACTACTTACTACCATGTAAAGCAGAGTGAGGGCTAAATTATAGAGGCATATACTTTGATGTTTTGGCAATAAATACATTACAGTTTTAAAAATATCTAAGAGAAAATGTTGCATCTGTATTATACAGTAATTGTTATCAAAATAGGAAGCAAATAACTAGTGACTGTTGGAAATGGTGTCGGAGAGAACCTGTCAGGTTAGACCAGTTAAGAAGAATCAATAGCTTCTTGTCCTCACACCAGACTCTCCTTCAACCTGGTGATGATGCATATTTCCCATTATTCTAAGGCCATGGGTCGGGGGTCATTACCCTTGACTATTTCTTTCTAAATGTGTCTCATGCCCATCTACTGCTGTACATATCATTCTTGTCTTTACACGGACTCCTTTTCCTTACTGGCATGATCTTCCATCCCACCTCAATGAACTCAAGTGAATGGCAGTGTTCAAATATCTCTATGAATGCTGCAAGATTCACTCAAGCAGACACCACCATCCCAATTTCTCCTATGATAATATAGTACATAGGACAGAATTCAGCGTTGTTCATATTTGTTTGCATGTATTTTCACCAAGTTCCTGTTATTCAGGCAGTTTGTGTCAATTGTCTTTGTGTTTGGACTGGCACACTGCACGTATGTAATCAGTTCAATTCAGTTCAGTCGCTCAGTTGTGTCTGACTCTTTCCGATCCCAAGAAACACAGTACGCCAGGCCTCCCTGTCCATAACCAACTCCCGGAGTTCACTCAAACTCATGTCCATTGAGTCGGTGATGCCATCCAGCCATCTCATTCTCTGTCGTCCCCGTCTCCTCCTACCCCCAATCCTTCCTAGCATCAGAGTCTTTTCCAGTGAGTCAACTCGTCGCATGAGGTGGCCAAAGTATTGCAGTTTCAGCTTCAGCATCAGTCCTTCCAATGAACAACCAGGATTGATCTTCTTTAGAATGGACTGGTTGGATCTCCTTGCAATCCAAGGGACTCTCAAGAGTCTTCTCCAACACCACAGTTCAAAAGCATCAGTTCTTCGGCGATCAGCTTTCTTCACAGTCCAACTCTCACATCCATACATGACCACGGGAAAAACCATAGCCTTGATTAGACGGACCTTTGTTGGCAAAGTAATGTCTCTGCTTTTTAATATGCTATCTAAGTTAGTCATAACTTTCCTTCCAAGGAGCAAGCGTCTTTTAATTTCCTGGCTGCAATCAGCATCCACAGTGATTTTGGAACCCAAAAAAACAAAGTCTGACACTGTTTCCCCATCTATTTCCCATGAAGTGATGGGACCAGATGCCATGATCTTAGTTTTCTGAATGTTGAACTTCAAGCCAACTTTTTCACTCTCCTCTTTCACTTTCATCAAGAGGCTTTTGAGTTCCTCTTCACTTTCTGCCATAAGGGTAGTGTCATCTGCATAACTGAGGTTATTGATATTTCTCCCAGCAATCTTGATTCCAGCTTGTGCTTCTTTGATCACTCACCTGGAGCCAGACATCTTGGAATGTGAAGTCAAGTGGGCCTTAAAGAGCATCACTATGAACAAAGCTAGTGGAGCTGATGGAATTCCAATTGAGCTATTTCAAATCCTGAAAGATGATGCTGTGAAAGTGCTGCACTCAATATGCCAGCAAATTTGGAAAACTCAGCAGTGGCCACAGGACTGGAAAAGGTCAGTCTTCATTCCAATCCCAAAGAAAGGCAATGCCAAAGAATGCTCAAACTACCGTACAATTGCACTCGTCTCACACGCTAGTAAAGTCATGCTCAAAATTCTCTAAGCCAGGCTTCAGCAATATGTGAACTGTGAACTTCAAGATGTTCAAGCAGGGTTTAGAAAAGGCAGAGGCACCAGAGATCAAATTGCCACCATCCACTGGATCATGGAGAAAGCAAGAGAGTTCCAGAAAAACATCTATTTCTGCTTCATTGACTATGCCAATGCCTTTGACTGTGTGGATCACAATAAACTGTGGAACATTCTGAAAGAGATGGGAATACCAGACCACCTGACCTGCCTCTTGAGAAATCTGTATGCAAGTCAGGAAGCAACATTTAGGACTGGACATGGAACAACAGACTGGTTCCAAATAGGAAAAGGAGTACGTCAAGGTTGTATATTGTCACCCTACAGGTATGTAATACATGATTTTTAAATGAATGAATCTCTAATGATGTAAAAATTCAGTTTACTATGCTGCCTTCAACATAGATTGTTATTTTAAACTTTCTCTAGTCTCATGAGGACATAACAGTTAAATGAATGCGTGAAATGGAAGACTTTGTTCACTGATGAATAAAAGTGAGACTTGACCAGTGGGGTATCTTTCAAGACACACCCCGGAGCCATTTTTTCCAGGGCTTACATAACATTTAGAAGACTTAAATAAAATGCTAATGCCATAGGTAATGCTTTTTGCACACAGTATAAATTTAGCATATATATATACGTATGGGATGATTTGCTAAGCACTGAGAGCATTGATTTTGGAGTCAAGCTGACCTGAATTCAAACCTAGATTTGGCACTTACTCGTTGAGTGATCAAAGAAATGGGGCTTCATCTCTTTATTCATAAAATAGGGTATGGGGGAAGCAAATGACATCTGTCTCTAGAATTACCATGGAGATGAAATATGATGACAGAGGCTCATGGAGCACCACCCAGTGCCTGGCACTTGATATGTGCATAACTTAACAATCTGTTTCCTCCATTTCTTTCCTCGTTTTTTTTTTTTAGATTGCAATATTGTTGATGTTTTCACTATCCATACTGTATATTATATTATTGTTTTATTTGAAATAATCTTTTTGAGCATTTGAATTATCTTAATAGAAATTATCTATTTTCTTTTTTAAAATTGAATTATAGTTGACTTACAGGGACTTCCCAGGTGGTTCTATTGGTAAAGAACCTGCCTGGCAATGCAGGAGACAGAAGAGATGTGGGTCGATCCCTGGGTAGGGAAGATCTTCTGGCAGAGGGCATGGCAACCCACTCCATCGTTCTTGCCTGGAGAATCCCATGGAAAGAGGAGCCATCAAAGTGATTCATATATGTATGTGTGTGTGTGTGTATGTATATATATTTTTTTCAGATTCCTTTCCGTTATCGATTATCACACGATTTTAAATATGTTTCCCTCTGATATATGATAGGACCTTGTTGCTTATGTATTTTATTTATAATAGTATTTATCTGTTAATTCCAAGCTCCTAACTTATCCTTCCCCCCATTTCATCTTTGATAGCCATAAGCTTATTTTCTATGTGAGTCTATTTCTATTTTGTAAATAGGTACATTTATATATTTTTTGATTCATGTAAGTGATATCATGTGGTATTTGTCTCTCCTTGTCTAACTTCACTTAGTATGATCATCTCTAGGTCCATCAATGTTGCTGCAAATAACCTTATTCATTCTTTTTATGACTAATATTCCATTGTATTGCATCTTCTTTACTCATTCATCTTTTGATGGAAACAGGCTGTTCCCTTGTCTTGGCTATTGTATGTAACTTCACAATGAATATTGGGGTGTATCTTTTCAAGTTAGAGTTTTATCTGGATATGTGCCCAGGAGTGGGATTGCTGGATCATATGGTAATTCTATTTTTAGTTTTTGAGGAACCTCCATTCTGTTCTCCATAGTAGTAGCACTAATCTTCATTCCTACCAGCAGTGTAGTGGGTTCCCTTTTTCAATACTCTCTCCAGGATTTATTATTTGTAGACTTTTTGAAAATGGCCCTTCTGTTATGAGGTGATACCTCTATGATAGTTTTAACTTGATTTTCTTTAATAGCAATGTTGAGCATCTTTTCATGTGCCTGTTAACCATCTGTATGTCTTCTTTGGAGAAATGTCTATTTAGATCTGCTGCCAATTATTTTTTATATTGAGCTGCATTATCTGTTTGTATATTTTGGAAAGTAAGCCCTTGTCAGTTGTATCATTTGCAAATATTTCATCCAAGGAGTTCTCTGTTTTCAAGGTTTTTTTTTTTTTAATCTGTATTCAGCTCTTGTTTATTCATTTGTAAACTTGCCATGAAAAATTATAAAAATACAGGCAAGCTTTCTTTTGTCCCAAGTAACTATTAACTACTATTTCTTTACATGTATATGAGCCCTCATTGCCACGGTATGTGTTTTCAAGGACTAAAATCTGTTGTTCTTATCTGATTTCAAACAGTTGAGTAAAATAAATAATGGTTCAAAATCTATGCCAGTACTATCTATTAAAATAATAGTTATCTGAAACAGGTGTTTTTAAATATCAATTTAATTTTTAGGGATAAAGTTGGTAAAATTAAGTCTTGTCTCTTATGTACAGGGAAATTTTGTCCCTTCTTATGGGTAAAGCAGTTGAACACTGTTGAATGCTCAACATATTAAATCCTATTTTTCATAAACCTAATACCTGTGAGTAACATTGTGTATTTAATTTTTATATTATGTAATCATTAAAACTAATGCTTAAATTTCAGTTTATATTGTATTCTGTGTTTATTTTACTTTAACCTAATTCAAAATATTTGATAAGAAATTCGGCATGTGACTGAATTCTAACATTGGCAATAAAGAGAATGATACATCATAGGGATGACCACTAGATTTTGTTGGTTGCCTTATTTATAAATCTAAGTCATTTTCTCAAAAGTTTACTTGTCCCTTGACTTCACTGATGTTTTCAAAATACAATATCTTATTCATGCTGTCAGTAAACTTGGAGCTTATAAAAACATAAATTTGGAACATCCAAGTTTTTTTAAAAAATCCTTCTGACTCTCCACTCAATCTGTTTTTTTAATGTCCTAAAAGGTAAGAGATAGTTTATACCCTTCAAGCCTAGAATTTGGTTATAATATCTAAATAGTTATTCTCAACATAATTAAAAATTCATAAACTGCCTCCTTCCATGCCTTCATTAATTTAGATATTTTTACTGTAAAGAGTACAAATGATTCCATATAACTTGCTTCAGCAAGAAAGACACATTTATTCTGGAGCTCAACTGAAAGGGTTACTGTCAAATTTTCTATTATAAATTTTCTCTTCTTTCACATTATAACATAGGAGCTGGAGAAGGGCCAAAGCAGGTTCAGAACACTGGAATTTGGGGAAAGAATTTTTATTGTGTCTGAAATCCACAGAACTGGAAAGGCAAAATTCTGGCAAGCCAGTTTAAATTATTGCTTCCATTAATCCAGCAGGTTTTCATGTTTAATTTTTTTTTATGTTCAAAAGCAATGAAGAAAACAAAACTAATACAACCCAGGAAAGGAATAGAGAGGCTACATATTACCTCCAGGTCAGTCAAAGAACATGTTGCAAAGGACACATAGAGAGGTCGGGCCAGTTATGGGAGAGTCATAAAGGTGTCCAGTTAAGTGTTGTTTCAGAAACATTGGATGAAATATCTAAAAGTCACACTTCCTTTTTTGATCATGCATTGTAATGGCTTATATCTAAGACTGAACTTATAATGCTTTGTCTAGACGTACCATATAAGGTAAAAATCAGAGACTTTGTAGAACCTATAGAATAAACTTCCCAGGTGATGTTAGGGGTAAAGAACCCACCTGTCAGTGCAGGAAACATAAGAGAGGAGGGTTCGGTCCCTGGGTTGGGAAGATCCCCTGGAGAGGGGCATGGCAACCCACTCCAGTATCCTTGCCTAGATGATCCCATGGACAGAGAAGCCTGGCAGGCTACAGTCCATAGGGTCGCAGAGTTGGACACAATCGAAGCAACTTAGCACACAAAGAACAAATTACTTTGTGGAAATAATTTAGATCAGACAACACTGGCCTATAAGTTAGCAAAGTCACTACAAAGAATTCTTAATCTCCAGTAATAAGAATCCACTGTGATAGATCCTATTGAGATTGTAGGAATGAGGGCTGTATTCCACAAAGGAAACTCAGGTTTTGAAAATTTTGCTTAATGATATTCAGATCTTAAAATTATAGGAATAAATGCAGACTTACTGAGTTTTCGCTGAGTCTCACCTTCCCTAATTTTCAAGGGAGATGACTAGTTAGTTTCTGACCCTGAATCAAGGGCAGGCACATTTCCTATCAGGCAAGAATGTAAGGATTCACTATGTTTAACATACATCGATCTCTTTCTTGGCAGTTGATGGCTTTAGGTTATGTCACTTATTAATACTCAGGTTTTTGTTGTATTTTATTTATTTATTTTAATTGGAACACTCAGTTTTGATGGCACACACTTCTGGTATTATATGTTAACAAGCAGTTTTATGTTGTGTTTATATACAGAATGTTAGGCAGTGATGGTCTAGTTAACCTGGTTTTGCTCTTATGCATTGCCTCCTTTGTCCTATCATACTGTTTTTATTCAAGAGTATTCTGATCATGTGTAGTTCTATGATCCAAATATGCAGATATGAAGATATTTACTTTCCATTACATTTTTAAGAGTTATAGGCAGAAATTGATAGTAAGTTAGCTTTTAGAGAACGTCCTTGCAGTGTTTTGCTTTGGGACGGAGCGTCCATGACTTCTTTTACATACATTATTTTCTATTTTAATTTATAAACAGAATATAATATTTTCAGGCTTTGCTTCCTCGGTGGCGATTGTATTAATATAATAGGAAATTTAATGGCATTTCTGGAGGAAAAATATGAGACTGAAAATGTGTTTTAACATCGAGTAGAAATGATGGTTTGAAGTAGTAAGACTCTAATAGTACTCATCATTTAAAATATCGCCAGCAACTTTCGGGAACAAGCCATATGCTTGTCCAATTCATGAATTCTTCACTAAGCCAACAAAATTACTGGAAGATGTCTGTGCATTCACACCTACTTAAGAGGAAGCATCTTACTAATATTTAGGCAACAGTAAAATCATTCCCAAAATCAATTTTATTTATGCATGTAATTTTACAGTCTTATAAATGAGGGAGAAACTCTGTGGTTGTTAAATATATGTAAAGTCTTTCATGGTTAAAACGCAGGAAAAAGCTTAGGCAATATTCAGAGGAGGTAGGTGGACTATAGTCCACGGGGTTGCAAAGAGTAAGAAACAGCCAAGCAACTGAGCAAGCACACATCCGGTGTAAGATATGTATCCGGAAAGAACTGAAAAGCTTTCAAAGTGTAACATATTCATAATGGCTAGAAACAGATTTGCAGTATATGTTTATGTTTTAGATTCTCTGTTAGAATGAGAACTGAGGAAAAATAAAGCATTTATGTAATAGCATCTAAAAAATAAACTGGTTTACAAAAGTGTAAGAAATCTGTGTTTTCCACAATCAAATTTAGACATGTTTGCTTTCTACAATAAGCCTTACATTTGGCCAACAAATGTTCGATTTTAAGAACCACAATATTGTTTCTGATTAACTCTGCAAAAACTGCTTCCAACATTTTATCTATACAGAGAATTTTCATCAATTGGAAATTTCAGTTAACTAAACCCTTCCTTCTCCATCCTTCAAGATGTTGTAATTTTATCTTTAGTTTCTAAAGCAAGGAATAGAGGAGTATTCATCAATACTTTGTTGAAGAGAATTGATTATGATACATCACACTATAGTAACATTATTGTGACAATATTACATTTTCATTATAGGAATCTCAATTCTTAGAACAATGTAAACTTCAACATACCAAATATCTTACCTATTTTTAAAAACACAATATTGCCCTTTTATACCCCAAAATAGTTAAAATGCAAGAAGAGAAGCAGCAGCAGCCTTTATTCCTCTCTAACATATGTGGGCAGATATTTAGGCAGGTTGCAGATCAGACTCTGGGAATTATCCTATGAAAAACCTGCTTCAAAACTGAAGGCATCTGAGAATATTAAAAATATAGAACTATATTTTTTCACCCTCCTGATTTCCTGGATTCAGTGACAGTTTTCCATGAGCTGTGTTCCTCCAGCCCTAAGAATAATTCTTCAGTCACCTAAGTTCGTGAAAATATTTCTGTCTACAACAACGAGAGTGGTTACTGTTTTGCTGACTAATTTCTGATTGACGTCTGTTTCAGACTACATTCTGCCACAAGCATGTAGATCATATTTTTAGAGAACAGTACTGTCTTGTATATGTATGTGTAACTTTGTTATATGAAAGCATATATTTGTGCTAGTAATAATATATAGCTTTTCTCAATTTAGTTTTTATTCAGCACAGTTTTTCTCTCAGTTAAATGTTAGAGATAATCAGTTTAAATCATAAATCCTAACCTTAATGGCAGATATGTATTTTAATAAAATACCCTGTTAAAATCAAATAAAGATCAAATTAATACTATTATAGAATAACATGTTAAGTGAAGTGTTATTCAATGGTGTGCTTAATATACATAATGGTTTCAGAGTAGGTTCCAAGGAAGCAAAGCAGAGCAGTCAGTATTGTTGGTGTAAGATAGTCCTCATGTTTTTTAGGTGGTGGGGCAGAGTGCACAGTATGCACTCTGTGCATATAAAATTAGCAATAAAAATGAGGTTTCTTTTATCTTTCTGCTCTTTACTTCTTTAGTTTAGAATTCACCCACAGGATACAAGATGACTTTCATTCATTTTACATTTACATTCCAGTTGACAGCAATGAAGGAAAGGCTCCCTAAAGCTTGAAAGATATGTTTGGAAATTCTACACATGAGTCTGCTTATGTTTAGGTAGAATCTGCTCGCATTCCACTCGGCATGTCACTGGACTGTATCTTGTCAATGGAGATGCTGAAAAATAGGAGCTTTGTTCAAGGTATGTTCCGTTCCGTTCCGTTCGTTCCGTCGCTCAGTCGTGTCCGACTCTTTGCGACCCCGTGGACTGTAGCGTACCAGGCTTCTCCGTCCCTGGGATTCTCCAGGAAAGAATACCGGAGTGGGTTACCATTTCCTTCTCCAGGGGATCTTCCCGACCCAGGTATCAAACTCGGGTCTCCCGCATTGCAGGCAGACGCTTTAACCTCTGAGCCACCAGGGAAGCCCAAGGTATGTATATGGAAGCAAAAATGATGCAGTGAGTATTATGTATAAAACATATTGAGTTATGTTACTGTGAGAGAAGGGAGAAAGTGAACATGGAGAACAGTTAGTGGTCTTTGTCACTAGCTGTATTCCTATCACTCTCATAGTTGCATCTGTACTTTCCCCACGAGTCTAACAGTCTTGCCAATTCCCTCTTCCAGGGAAGGCAACCTAAAGCCTTGTACCTCCTGGTTAACCAGTGTTTAGCGTTTTAAGTGCTCTGTGGTCCTGCCAATCTGATCCAGGTGAACTCCTCAAGGTAGAATTAATGATAACTGGAAAAAACAAAACAACAACAACAACAAAAAAAAAAAACCTCTTTTTCTGTTCCTACTAAATGATATGCAATAGAAAGAACATATCTAATGTAAAACTTTCCTTCTGAAAATGAATGCATGGAAAGGTCCCAAATTACCTGGGTTTTGGTCACTTTGTATTATGAATTCAAGGCAGAGAGTGTTTCTTGGAGCAGAGGGGTAGTCTCTTATAACTTTGCTTACAGATTGGCTACATTCAGTCTAAATCCCTCTCGTGTAGGAATTTGAATTTAACAAATACCAAAATTTTGAAAATTTCAGTCATTTCTTCTAATGTCGCAACTTTTCTTTGAACAAGGTTTTTAGTCTGTTATATACCTGGCAGTAATTTATACAAATATTTTGCCAGAGCAGGGAAAAGATTACTAGGTTTACAGAATGAAACACCTATTTCTCACTTTCCCCACAAATGCTTACACAAAGTCAAAGCCACAAATTTAAGATTCTTCTTCTTACCTTATTTTTTTTCCTTTATTTTTTAAAGAATTATATCAGACTTGACCAACTGGTTCCAAATTGGGAAAGGAGTACGTCAAGGCTGTATATTGTCACCCTGCTTATTTAACTTATATGCAGAGTACATCATGAGGAACGCTGGGCTGGATGAAGCACAAGCTGGAATCAAGATTGCCAGGAGAAATATCAATAACCTCAGATATGCAGATGACACCACTCTTATGGCAGAAAGCAAAGAAGAACTAGAGAGCTTCTTGATGAAAGTGAAAGAGGACAGTCAAAAAGCTGGCTTAAAGCTCAACATTTGGAAACCTAAGATCATGGCATCTGGTCCCCTCACTTCATGACAAATAGATGGGAAAACAGTGGAAACAGTATCAGACTTTATTTGGGGGGGCTCCAAAACCACTGCAGATGGTGACTGAAGCCATGAAATTAAAAGAAGCTTGCTTCATTGAAAGAAATGTTATGACCAAGCTAGACAGCATCTTAAAAAGCAGAGACATTACTTTGCCATCAAAGCTCCATCTAGTCATAGTTATGGTTTTTCCAGTAGTCATGTATGGATGTGAGATTTGGTCCATAAAGAAAGTTGAATTGATGTTTTTTAACTGTGGTGTTGGAGAAGACTCTTGAGTGTCCCTTGTACAGCAAGGTGATCCAACCAGTCCATCCTAAAGGAAATCAGTCCTGAATATTCATGGAAGGACTGATAATGAAGCTGAAACTCCAATATTTTGGCCACCCGATGTGAAGAACTGACTCATTTTAAAGACCCTGATGCTGAGAAAGATTGAAGGCAAGAGGAGAAGGAGACAGCAGAGGATGAGATGGTTGGATGGCATCACCGACTCAATGGACATTACTTGAGTAATCTCCAAGAGTTGGTGATGGACAGGGAGGCCTTGCATACTGCAGTACATGGGGCCGCAAACAGTCGGACATGACAGAGTGACTGTACTGACTGACTGACCCACTTTTAACATCAAATACTTTATAACAACTACTTTATAAACAGTAATTTAAAATCACAGAAAATATAAGCTATCTGTATACTAATGAAAATATATAAGGATGCTCCAACTGAAGCATGAAAGAGAAATTTAATAAATTATTATTAATGAAATATGAATTTTAATATGTTAATGGTCAATCACACTATTCCTATAAGTGGAGTAACCTAAATAAAGCAGCTACGGGTGTATACACACTTTTGTGTTTTTAAAGCAGGAATAAAACAAACCATGAATAGTTTTCTCATTAATGATGTCATTCTCCACCAAGGTAAACTATTAAACACCTAACAACCTATTATAATAACCTTTCCTAGAGTTACCTCCTCATGATATTTAAGTGAATATTAAACATGCAAAAATATACTGTTTACAGATTTAATGGAATTAAGACCTAGGCTCAAATAATTATAAGCATTTTTCAACTACATAAATTGTCAACCGGACATGGATATATGACATTTTTTCCTTGTGGTTGATATTTTTGTAATTTGTCCAAAGACTTTCACCTTATCTTCCCCCTTTCCTCTTTCTCTCCTCCCATCCCACACTAAATGCTATTATTTCCCTGTCCTAGGGAAGAGTAGCATCTAAATGAGGAATGGGGTCCTTTCAAAACCATATGGCTGTAGTATAAGAAATAATCCCTGACTCTCCTTTCCAGCTGTGTTTCCCTCTACATTCTCATGGCACTCTGTACTTATGATAGCTTTCTTTGTATAAGCTATGGTCATTACCTGCTTATCAGTATTTCTACAGACTGAGCTCCAAGTAGCAGGAATAATTTTTTCTTCAATTTTACGGTCCTAGGAGAAGGCAATGGCACACCACTCCAGTACTCTTGACTGGAAATCCCATGGATGGAGGAGCCTGGTGGGCTGCAGTCCGTGGCGTCACTAAGATTTGGACAAGACTGAGCGACTTCACTTTCACTGTTCATTTTCATGCATTGGAGAGGGAAATGGCAACCCCCTCCAGTATTCTTGCCTGGAGAATCCCAGGGATCGGGGAGCTTGGTGGGCTGCCATCTATGAGGTTTCACAGAGTCGGACACGACTGAAGCGACTTAGCAGCAGCAGCAGTCTCTAGCACAACGCCTGCTTCCTTTGTTTTGTTGTGTTTTGTTCCTACTTTATTTTTCTTGGATTAAAATTGTTTTCCAATGCTGTGTTAGTCTTTGCTGTACAATGAAGTGAATCAGCTGTCGGCGTACATGTATCCCCTCCTTCTTAGATCTTCATCCCACACATGTAATCATCACAGAGCACCAAGCAGAGCTCCCTGTTCCCATTAGCTATCTATTTTATACACGGTAGTATATATATATGTCAATCCTACTGTCCCAATTCGCCCCATCCTCCCCTGCTCCCTGCCCCTGTGCCCATATATCCATTCTCTACATCTGCATCTCTATTCCTGCCCTGGTAATGGTTTCATCTGTACCATTTTTCTAGGTTCCACATATTTTCATTAATATATGATATTTGTTTTTCTCTTTCTGATTTACTTTACTCTGTATGACAGACTCTAGGTCCAACTCCATCTCTAAAAATGACCTAATTTTGTTACTTTTTGTGCTAAGTAATATTCCTTTGTATTTAGGTACCACATTTTTATTCATTCAAATGTCATTGGACATTTAGATTGTTTCCATGTCCTGACTATTGTAAACAGAGTTACAATGAAAAATGGGGTACATGTTTCCTTTTGACTTATGGTTTGCTCAGGGTATGTGCCCAATGTGAGTTTGCTGGCTCATATGGGAGTTCTATTTTTAGCTTTTTAAGGAACATCCACACTTCTCTCCACAGTGGCTATATCAATTTACATTCCCACCAACAGTGCATGAGGGTTCCCTTTTCTCCACACACTCTCCAGTATTTAGTGTTTGTAGATTTTTGGATGATGGCCATTCTGATCAGTGTCAGGTGATTCCTCATTGTAGTTTTGATTTGCATTTCTCTAACAATTAGTGATGTTGAGCATTTCATGTGCCTCTTGGCCATCTGCATGTCTTCTTAGGAGAAATGTTTAGGTCTTCCACCTATTTTTCAACTGGGTTGTTTGTTGTTGTTGTTGTTGTTGTTGATTTTGCTTGAACTCTATAGTTGATTGGGGCTTCCCCTGTGGCTTGGGGTAAAGAAGCCACCTGCAGTGCAGAAGCCACAGGAGATCTGGTTTCGATCCCTGGATTGGGAAGATCACCTGGAGGAGGGCATGACAACCCACTCTCCTGTTCTTGCCTGGAGAATCCCACGGACAAAGGAGCCTGGTCATCTACAGTTCATAGGGTCACAAAGAGTCAGACATGACTGAAGGGACTTAGCATACATTCATGAGCTGTTTGTATATTTTGGAGTTTAATCCTTATCCATTTCTTCATTTGCAAGTATCTTCTCCCATTCTTACCAACCAGAAAATATTAGCTGACTTATTGGAAAACCTAATGAATAAGAAGCATTTAGAACATTTTCTAGAAATGAAGGGCCTCCTCAACTAGCTCATCTTATTGAGGACCTTGAGTTCATGTTTGTAGACATGCAGACACAGAACATTAACTTTATTCCTGTGCCCAAATTGTCAGAACTCCAGCAATTCATTTACATTTAGTAAGTCCAAGATAAGTTCACTTAAAAGAAGGAACACTTTTATCTATTTACAATAGAGATGTCAACTTGGCTGTACACTTATGCTTTCAAAACATGGCATTTGCCCCTGTGGAGTAATCTACTGAAGAAGCCAGATTACTCAATAAAATCTGGACAGGAGAAATAAACTGTCTGGGCTTAGGGGCTTGAATCATTAACTGTTTGGGCTTAGGGATTTGGGACATTCTGATGAATCAAGACTCTGAATAGTGATTAACAGGAGTACTGTTGCATTACTCTAGTCTTATTAGGAATACAAGACAGATTTTTTTTCCTTTGAAATTATTAAGAAAAGGTTTCATATGCTGTTAACATAACTCTTCAAACAATTATAAACTTTCTTTTTATTTTTGACATAGTTACATAGTGTACAACTTTGTGGAGTTTTATTCTTTTGCATGTAGCCCTTCAGTTTTTCAAACACCATTTTTTGAAGAGGCTGTCTTTCTTATTGTATATTCTGGCCTCTTTTGTCATAAATTAAATGACATACAAGTGTAGATTTATTTGTGGATGTTCTAGTCTGTTTCATTGATCTCTGTATCTGGTTTTGGGCCAGTGCCATACTGTTTTGACGACCATAGCTTTGTCATATATTTTGAAAACAGGGGGCAACATTGTTCTTTCTCAAGGTTGTTTTGGTTATTTGAGGTCATTTTTGGTTCCATACATGTCTTAGACTTATTCTAGTTCTGTGGGAAAATGCTTTGAGTATTTTCACAGGTACTGCTTTGAATCTGTAGCTTGCCTTAGATAGGATAGTCAT
This sequence comes from Moschus berezovskii, assembly GCF_049115385.1. Taxonomy (NCBI): domain Eukaryota; kingdom Metazoa; phylum Chordata; class Mammalia; order Artiodactyla; family Moschidae; genus Moschus; species Moschus berezovskii. The sequence continues at coordinate 72,254,823 of NC_142469.1, read as the reverse complement.
TTTGACAATATTGACTCTTCTAATCTAAGAACACCATATATCTTTCTGTTTGTGTCATCTTCAGTTTCTTTTATCAGCGTTATCTAGTTTAAAGCTCCCTATATGTGTGTGTGCTAAGTCACTTCAGTTGTGTCCAACTCCTTGCAACCCCATGGATTGTAGTTGTCAGGCATCCCTATCTATGGGATTTTCCAGGCAAGAATACTGGAGTGGGTTGTCTTGCCCTCCTCCAGGGAATCTTCCCAACCCAGAGATCAAACCCAAGTCTCCTGTACCTCCTGAATTGCAGGTGGATACTTTACCACTGAGCCAACAAGGAAGTCATTAACCTCCTAGGTAATTTTATTCATTTAATGCAATGGTAAATGGGATTGTTTTGTTAATATCTCTTTCTGAACTTTTGTTGTTGGTATACAGAAGTGAAACATGAAAGATGATTTTTTGCAACACTTTCTAGTAGCAAAAAGGGCATATGGTATTATTGAATGTACATTAAAACAGTATAAACCATGGTATATATTAAACAATATTCAAAACCTAGGAAGTTGTACTATGTTTATTTTATATCCTTTATTTTCCTTCAGATTATATATATGTGTGTGTGTGTAATATGTCAATTCAGTTCAGTCGCTCAGTTGTATCAGACTCTTTGAGACCCCATGAATCACAGAACGCCAGGCTGCCCTGTCCATCACCAACTCCCGGAGTTCACTCAAACTCATGTCCATCGAGTTGGTAAAGCCATCTAGCCATCTCATTCTCCGTCGTCCCCTGCTCCTCCCGCCCCAAATCCGTCCCAGCAACACAGTCTTTTCCAATGAGTCAAATCTTCGCTTAAGGTGGCCAAAGTATTGGAGTTTCAGCTTCAGCATCAGTCCTTCCAATGAACACCCAAGACTGATCTCCTTCCGAATGGACTGGGTGGATCTCCTTGCAGTCCAAGGGTCTCTCAAGAGTCTTCTCCAGCACCACAGTTCAAAAGCATCAATTCTTCAGCGATCAGCTTTCTTCACAGTCCAACACTCACATCCATACATGACCACTGGAAAAACCATAGCCTTGACTAGACAGAACTTTGTTGGCAAACTGATGTCTCTGCTTTTTAATATGTTATCTAGATTGGTCATAACTTTCCTTCCAAGGAGCAAGCGTCTTTTAATTTCATGACTGCAATCACCATTTTGGAGCCCCCCAAAATAAAGTCTGATACTGTTTCCCTGTTGCTCAATTTCCCATTAAGTGATAGGACCAGATGCCATGATCTTAGTTTTCTGAAAGTTGATCTTTAAACTAATTGTTTCACTCTCTTCTTTCACTTTCATCAAGAGGCTTTTGAGTTGCTCTTCACATTCTGTCATAATGGTGGAGTCATCTGCATATCTGAGGTTATTGATATTTCTCCCAGCAATCTTGATTCCAGCTTGTGCTTCTTCCAGCCCAGCATTCCTCATGATGTATTCTGCATATAATGTAAATAAGCAGGGTGACAATATACAGCCTTGACATACTCCCTTTCCAATTTGAACCAGTCTGTTGTTCCATGTCCAGTTCTAACTGTTTATTCCTGACCTGCATATAGGCTTCTCAAGAGGCAGGTCGGGTGGTCTGGTATTCCCAATCTTTCAGAATTTGCCACAGTTTATTTTGATCCACACAGTCAAAGGCTATATATACAAAAAGGGACTATAAACTGATTTATATATATATATATTAAATGATCAGTCTGAGCAATCATAACAAATAAATACCTCAATTATTTTTAATTCAATCTTATTTGAAACAAATAAGGTTGTTTGAATGAAGCACAGTATTGAAATGTCAAGGATGAATTAGTGGAGATGGCTAGTTAAGAGGTGAGAAGAAGTGGGAAAATTTTTCCTATGAAATTGAATGTGTACATCTTGTTCACAAATATACCTGAGTTCAGACAGCTCAGTTCAGTTCAGTCACTCAGTCGTGTCTGACTCTTTGTGATCCCATGAATCGCAGCAAGCCAGACCTCCCTGTCCATCACCAACTCCCGGAGTTCACTCAAACTCATGTCTATCGAGTTGGTAATGCCATCCAGCCATCTCATCCTCTGTCGTCCCATTCTCCTCCTGCCAACAATCCCTCCCAGCATCAGAGTCTTTTCCAATGAGTCAACTCTTTGAATGAGGTGAACACAGCATTGGAGTTTCAGCTTTAGCATCAGTCGTTCCAATGAACACCCAGGACTGATCTCCTTTAGGATGGACTGGTTGGATCTCCTTGTAGCCCAAGGGACTCTCAAGAGTCTTCTCCAACATCACAGTTCAAAAGCATCAATTTTTCGGCGCTCAGCTTTCTTCACACTCCAACTCTCACATCCATACATGACTACTGGAAAAATCATAGCCTTGACTAGACGGACCTTTGTTGGAAATACTGCCTCTGCTTTTTAATATGCTATCTAGGTTGGTCATAACTTTCCTTTCAAGGAGTAAACGTCTTTTAATTTCATGGCTGCAGTCACCATCTGCAGTGATTTTGGAGCCCAATAAAATAAAGTCTGACTCTCTTTCCACTGTTTCCCCATCTATTTGCCATGAAGTGATGGGACCTGATTCCATTATCTTAGTTTTCTGAAGGTTTTCTGAGCTTTAAGCCAACTGCTTCACTCTCGTCTTTCACTTTCATCAAGAGGCTTTTTAGTTCCTCTTCACTTTCTGCCATAAGGGTGATGTCATCTGCATATCTGAGGTTATTGATATTTCTCCAGGCAATCTTGATTTCAGCTTGTGCTTCTTCCAGCCCATCGTTTCTCATGATGTACTCTGCATATAAGTTAAATAAGCAGGTTGACAATATACAGCCTTGACATAATCCTTTTTCTATTTGGAAACAGTCAGTTGTTCCATGTCCATTTGTAACTGTTGCTTTCTGTCCTGCATATAGGTTTCTCATGAGGCAGGTCAGGTGGTCTGGGATTCCCATCTCTTTCAGAATTTTATACAGTTTATTATGATCTGCACAGTCAAAGGCTTTGGCATAGTCAATAAAGCAGAAATAGATTTTTTATGGAACTCTCTTGCTTTTTCAATGATCCAGCAGATGCTGGCAATTTGATCTTCTGTTCCTCTGCCTTTCCTAAAACCAGCTCAAACATCTGGAAGTTCACAGATGCTGAAGCCTGGCTTGGAGAATTTTGAGCATTAATTTACGAATGTGTGAGATGAGTGCAGTTGTGCAGTAGTTTGAATAATCTTTGCATTGCCTTTCTTTGGGATTGGAATGAAAACTGACTTTTTGGGATTTCCCTGGTGGCTCAGAGGTTAAAGCGTCTGCCTCTAATGCGGGAGACCCGGGTTCGATCCCTTGATCAGGAAGATCCCCTGGAGAAGAAAACGGTAACCCACTCCAGTATTCTTGCCTGGAGAATCCCGTGGACAGAGAAGCCTTGTAGGCTACAGTCCATGGGGTCGCAAAGAGTCGGACACGACTGAGCGACTGAACCGAACCGAACTGAACCGATGCACACTGATGAGTTTTCCAAATTTGCTGGCATATTGAGTGCAGCACTTTCACAGCATCATCATTCAGGGTTTGAAATACCTCACCTGGAATTCCATCACCTCCACTAGCTTTATTGACAGTCAAGGCCTAATTGACTTCACATTCCAGGATGTCTGGCTCTAGGTGAGTGATCACACCATCATGATTATCTGGGTCATGAAGCTCTTTTTTGTACAATTTTTCTGTGTATTATTGCCACCTCTTCTAAATATCTTTTGCTTCTGTTAGGCCCATACCATTTCTGTCCTTTATCGAGCCCATCTTTGCATGAAATATTCCCTTGGTATTTCTAATTTTCTTGAAGAGCTCTCTAGTCTTCCCAATTCTGTTGTTTTCCTTTATTTCTTTGCATTGATCACTGAGGAAGGCTTTCTTATGTCTCCTTGCTATCCTTTGGAACCCTGCATTCAAATGAGAATACCCTAGTGATAATCATAATTTATCTCTTTTTCCTCTAAAGTCATTTAGTCATAATGGAAAATCACCATGGGAAAGAAGTTAGAAACATCTTTTCCTGCCACATGGCTATTTTTCCTCCAGTCCACAACTCTGAAATCATGGAGAATCTCTCATTTCAGATGATGTAGAAAGAGGAAGGGAAAAAATCTTTCCACATTGTACCTGTTAGTTTTGCATGTTACACTGGAAAAAACTGGAAATAGACTCCCATAATCTTCAAGTATGGACCTGATGGAAAATGGAGGGGGAGGAATATTCCAGTGGGAAGAACTTTAAATAAGGCATCTGCTTCTTCAATTTGCTTAGATGGACATAGGTACATATCTACACTACCTCAATGTCAGTAGTAAAAGACTTAAAAAGGATATCAGTGGTGAAGATGACTTGGGAGATATCATGCAAATATTTCAACAAGTTAATTTTCCTCTAACCAAAGCTGATCTGAATATCACTTCTGCTGAATCAGTTCAGTTCAGTTGCTTAGTCCTATCTGACTCTTTGCAACCCCATGGAATGCACCATGCCAGACCTGCCTGTCCTTCACCAGCTCCTAGAACCTGCTCAAACTCATGTCCAGTGAGTCAATGATGCCATCCAACCATCTCATCCTCTGTCATCCCCTCCTAAGCCTGCCTTCAATCTTTTCCAGCATTAGGGTCTTTTTCCAAAGAGTTGGTTCTTTGCATCAGGTAGCCAAAGTATTGGAGTTTCAGCTTCAGCATCAGTCTTTCCAATGAATATTCAGGACTGATTTCCTTTAAAGATGGACTGGTTGGATCTCCTATCAGTCCAAGGGACTCTCAAGAGTCTTCTCCAACACCACAGTTCAACAGCATCATTTCTTCAGTGCTCAGCTTTTTTTATACTCCAACTCTAACCTCCACACATGACTACTGGAAAAACCGTAGCTTTGATTAGATGGACCTTTGTCAGCAAAGTAATGTCTCTGCTTTTTGATATGCTATCTAGGTTGGTCATAGCTTTTCTTCCAAGAAGCACACATATTAATTTTATGGCTGCAATCACCATCTGCAGTGATTTTGGAGCCCAAGAAAATAAAGTCTGTCACTATTTCCATTGTTTTCCCATCTATTTCCCATGAAGTGATGGGACCAGATAACATGATCTTAGATTTTTGTATATTGAGTTCTAAGCCACTTTTTCACTCTCCTCTTCTTCATTTCATCAATAAGCTCTTTAAATCCTCTTCACTTTCTGCCATAAGTGTGGTATCATCTGTGTATTTGAGGTTATTGATATTTCTCCCAGCAATCTTGACTCTAGATTGTGCTTCATCCAGCCCAGAATTTCACATGATTTACTCTGCATAGAAGTTAAATAAGCAGGGTGACACTATACAGCCATGACATACTCCTTTCCCAATTTGGAACCAGTCTGTTGTTCCATGTCTGGTTCTAACTGTTGCTTCTTGACCTGCATAGAGATTTCTCAGGAGACAGGTAAGGTGTTCTGGTATGACCTGCATACAGGTCTGGTATGCATCCAAGTCTGTTATGACCTGCATACAGATTTCTCAGGAATCAGGTAAGGTGATATGCTGAACGGTCAACCAGAAAATAAGCAGACATTTCTAAGCCCCCAACAGGGTACTACACCCTCACAGTATCACCAGACTTCCTGCTAGCCAATGAATCACAGTAGCTTCCTTTCATCATGGCAACCCACTCCAGTACTTTTGCCTAGAAAATTCCATGGATGGAGGAGCCTGGTGGGCTACAGTCCATGGGGTCGCAAAGAGTCGGACATGACGGAGTGACTTCACTTCACTTCCTTCCATCATAGAAGGTGCAGGAGTTAACACTCATTGAAAATACAACCTTATTCTGTTAAGTGCATTTGCTTTCCCCAAGTAAAATCTTCTGCCAATACCATCTTTGTAGATTTGTGGAATGACCTAGTTATTGGTATAACAGTTCACATTGTATTGTTCCTGATAAAGGTGTTTGTTTCACCGGTAAATAACCAAGGGATTCACTGTCTTCACCAGAAGAAATAAACATGATGTAGCTGTGAAAGAGCTCATATCCTGTTTAAACCTTATCTCATACAGTTAAGGTGATATCCTAGGCAGCACGTTATGTAAGTCAATTTTATTAAGTGGTGACTTATCTCTTATCAGAATTCTCAGCCTGTGAGCCAAGTGATAGAGAATGGAAATGATTAACTTTTAACTTAACCTCTTAACGTCTCCTCTAATGGATGTTGTAGGTCTCAAGCACTATTGAACCAAAAGAAGTATTGATATCCTGTCAGTTTGGACTCTTATATTTCTTAATCACCTAAAAAAGTGTAGTGTAATATTTCCTAGGTGACTGATATTCATTATCCAGGGGAGTTAGGATTGCTGATATAAGGAATGAGGAGAAATCTGTCTGTTTTCCCAGGGACTATCTAGGTACCTTTTTAGTACTGTTAAAACTAGTGACATTAATTAATAGGAGAGTTCTGCAATACTACTACAGTTCTGCCAATACTACTACAGTACAGACACTTCAAGAATACAAGGTTGAGTTATTCCCCCAGTTATACAACCAAGACCAGAATTTGAATGAGTATGGAAAAGCAAATTTTAACTTTCCCATGACCAGTTTCAATAATGCTACTATAGAAACTAGGCATATATTTCCTTGTTTGATTATATATATTTGTATTTTAATTGGTTTCTCCCCTATTCTGTCTCCTATAATTTCTTGGAAGTTTGACCTGAAATACTGGTAGTTGTGTTCAGTTCAGTCAGTTCAGTTCAGTTCAGTCGCTCAGTCGTGTCCAACTCTCCGCGACCCCATGAATCACAGCACGCCAGGCCTCCCTGTCCATCACCAACTCCTGGAGTTCACTCAAACTCATGTCCACAGAGTCGGAGATGCCATCCACCCATCTCATTCTCTGTCGTCCCCTTCTCCCGCCCCCAACCTTTCCCAGCATCAGAGTCTTTTCCAGTGAGTCAACTCGTTGCATGAGGTGGCCAAAGTATTGCAGTTACAGAATATCAAAGGAGGAATTTTAATGAACTGGAAGGGGAGCAATCTTTAACCAACCAAAGACGGGTACAGAGACTGAATGACAAAACTTGGATTTCCCACCTTCTGGAAAGTAGAAGAACCTAATTCTTTTGTAAGAGGGTTGCTGCCATCATGTTTGATCATGATGTTGTTTTTATAGGTATTTGAAAAGATAGAAGGATGCTACATATGCTGAACTGACAACTATATGGACTGTACAAACCTGTTGCGTATTGTTGATTCATCATCATCTGCATCCCTTAAACCGGCATGGGAACTACTTCCTTGATTTTCTTGTTAGGAGAGTTCTGGCTTTGATCATCACAAGAAGTAAACATGTAATTTTTGTAATGTGGAAGAAAAGAAGCCCTTATTCTTCTCTGACAACTGTGGTCAGACATTTGGGACGTTTGCAAGAAGTTTGCATTAGAATTCTCTAATAAAAAAACCTTGGGAAGTTTGCAAGAAATTTGCATCAAAATTCTCTGATAAAAAACCTATTTCAATATCAAAGGTACATCATTAAGTCATAGGTAGCATTTTTATATTTGTAACCTCCTGAGCAAGACACCTGAGGTTGTGCTTTATAGTCCAGGAAGAGGGCCACACCCTAATCTATAAAACCTATGGATATATTTATTACTTCATATGATACAGAAATTAAGGTTGCAGATGGAATTAAGTGTATAGACATTCGGATGGGTAGATTATATTGAATTGTTCTTGAGGGCCAAGTCTAACCACATGAGCCTTTAAAATCAGAGAACCTTTCCTGGCTAGGTTAGACAGAAGTGAGGACAGAAGAAGGATCAGAGAGATACATGGACCTTGAAAAGGACTCTACCTGCAATTCCTGGATTTGAAAATGTTGGACACACTATTAAAGAAATGATATTGAAATAGATATTTGCTCTTGTAAGTCAAGTCACATGACTGTGACAACTACTAATTAAACCTGATAAATGAGTAGTTTCCTAACAAATGAACTATCATGGGAAGCATTGCCTTTAGTGACATCATTTTCCAACATGATAAAAATATACAATTCTGAAGAGAAGTATGCACATTTTTTCCTTTGAAACATGAGGTCATTATACTTTTGGAAAACGGGTGGATTCGTGTCAATGTATGGCAAAACCAACCAATATATTAATGTAAGGTAATTTGACTCCAATAAAATAAAAAAAAAGAAAGAAAGAAAGAAAACAAATAAAGTACAGGGGCCTCCCTGGTGATCCAATGGAAGCCTGGACCAAGAATCAGCCTTGCAATGCATAGGGCACCAGTTCTATCCCTGGTCCAGGAAGATTCCACATGCCAGAGAGCAACTAAGCCCATGCCCCACAACAGCTGAGCCCCTGGTTTAGAACCCAAGAACCCTAACTACTGAGCCCAAGTGCTACAACTGTTGAAGCCTGAAAACCTAGAGCTTATGCTCCACAGCAAGAGAAGTCACTGCAATGAGAAGCCCGTACACAACAATGAAGAGTAGCCACCACTGGCTGCAACTAGAGAAAGGCCACATAACAGCTACCGAGACCCATCACAGTGAAAAAATAAAATAAGTAAATAAATCCTCTTAAAAAATAAAGTGCAGAAATATTTTACATTTAGAGATAATTACTCTCTAGGCTCAGGAAACATGGAAAAGAAATCAAAAGAAATATAAAATAAAAAATGCATTTTACTAGGCAATGTTGAAGCAAATCACACCACTTATTTAAGTAAAATCATTGAAATATGACAGCTGTAAATGAGACCCATATATATATATATTATATATGTTTTTACTAGAAGTAAAATATCATTAACCTTAGATATGCAGATAACACCACCTTTATGGCAGAAAGTTAAGAGGATCTAAAAAGCCTCTTGATGAAAGTGAAAGAAGAGAGTGGAAAAGTTGGCTTAAAGCTCAACATTCAGAAAACTAAGACCATGGCATCTGGTCCCATCACTTCATGGTAAATAGATGGGGAAACAGTGTCAGACTTTATTTTGGGGGGCTCCAAAATCACTACAGATGCTGATTGCAGCTATGAAATTAAAAGATGCTTACTCCTTGGAAGGAAAGTTATGACCAACCTAGATAGCACATTAAGAAGCAGAGACATTACTTTGCTAACAAAGGTCCATCTCATCAACGTATAGAGTCATATCCCCAGAACATTCACAGATAGCTCAAGTGGTAAAGTCTCTGCCCGCAGTGCAGGAGACACAGGAAATTCAGGTTTGATACCTGGGTCAGGAAGATCCCCTGGAGGAGGGCACAGCAGCTCACTTCAGTATTCTTCCTGGAAAATCCCATGGGTAGAGGAACCTGGCGGGCTACAGTACAGAGGACTGCAAATAGTCAGACATGGCTGAGCATGCACACATGTGTCCCCAGCACCATAGTATCACATACATCAATTCTGTCACAGAAATATTTACCTCTTCCTACTACCCTTTGGTACTCAGGCTTTTCTCCAGTTCCAGTTACTGACAATGACAGATGTGGTTTTCAGTCCATATTTTTGTCTTTTCCATAATGTCATAGGACGAGTATCACACCCCATGTAGCTCTTGCCTTTTTGCTGTTTAACAGAATCCACTTGACTCATTTTTGTGTTCTGAATCAATAATTTGTTCCTTTCTATGATTGACTAGAGTTCCATTATGATAAACTATACACTCTCGTTTACCCATTCACCTGTTCAACAACTTCTGGATTGTTTTACATTTTTAGTTTATTGTGTGTGTGTGTTAGCTGTTCAGACGTGTCTTTGTGACCCCATGAACATAGCCCACCAGGCTCCTCTGTCCATGGGATTCTCCAGGCAAGAATACTGGAGTGGGTAGCTCTTCCCTTCTCCAGGGGATCTTTCTGACCCAGGGATCGAACCTGGCTCTCCCACATCACGGGCAGACTCTTTGCCATCTGAGTCACCAGGGAAGTCCAGGTTTTTTTTTAGCAACACCAACCACCTGACCTGCCTCTTGAGAAACCTATATGCAGGTCAGGAAGCAACAGTTACAAATGGACATGGAACAGCAGACTGCTTCCAAATATGAAAAGAAGTACTCCAAGGCTGCATGTTGTCATCCTAATTATTTAACTTATATGCAGAGTACATCATGAGGAACGCTGGGCTGGAAGAAGCACAAGCTGGAATCAAGATCGCCAGGAGAAATATCAACAACCTCAGATATGCAAATGACACCACCCTTATGGCAGAAAGTGAAGAGGAACTAAAAAGCCTCTTGATGAAAGTGAAAGAGGAGAGTGAAAAAGTTGGCTTAAAACTCAACATTCAGAAAACGAAGATCATGGCATCTGGTCCCATCACTTCATGGGAAATAGATGGGGAAACAGTGGAAAGAGTGTCAGACTTTATTTTTGTGCTCCAAAATCACTCCAGATGATAATTGCAGCCATGAAGTTAAAAGACACTTACTCCTTGGAAGGAAAGTTATGACCAACCTAGATAGCATATTAAAAAGCAGAAACATTACTTTGCCAACAAAAGTCCATCTAGTCAAAGCAATGGTTTATCCTGTGGTCACGTGTGGATGTAGGCGTTGGACTGTGAAGAAAGCTGAGCGCCAAAGAATTGATGTTTTTTGAACTGTGGTATTGGGGAAGACTCTTGAGAGTCACTTGGGCTGCAAGGAGATCCAACCAGTCCATCCTAAAGGAGATCATTCCTGGGTGTTCATTGGAAGGACTGATGCTGAAGCTGAAACTCCAATACTTTGGCCACCTCATGCGAAGAGTTCACTCATTGGAAAGACCCTGTTGCTGGGAAAGATTGAGGGCAGGAGGAGAAGGGGACGACAGAGGATGAGATGGCTCGATGGCATCACAGATTCAGTGGACATGAGTTTGAGCAATCTCTGGAAGATGGTGAAGGACAGGGAAGCCTGGCATCCTGTAGTCCATGGTGTCACAAAGAGGTGAACATGAATGAGTGACTGAACAACAGCAAGAACAATTGATGTACAGGATTTCTTTATGTAAATTTTCAAATCACTTGGGGCAGTAGCTAGATAAAAATAATATCACATGTGTCATATGTAAGCCTACCTATGTTTAACTTTATAAGAAATAGACAAACTATTTTCCAACAAAGCTCTACTGTTTTGCATGTCCATTAGCAATAAATGAGATTTTCTGTTGTTACCCATTCTGCCCAGCATTTATTGCTGTCAGTTTTTTTACCCTCAATATTAACCAATGAAATATGTGTGCTTTGGTATTTTGTTGTGGTATTAACTTACATTTTCCTGACAAATTATATCGCACATATTTTAAAGTGTTTATATATCTTATTTGATGAGATATCTGTTCAAACTCTTTGTGTGTGTGTGTGTTAATTGCTCAATCGTGTCCTATCTTTGCAACCTCAAGGACTCCCAAGTTCTTCTGTCCATGGAATCCTCCAGGCAAGAATACTAGAGTGGGTTGTAATTTCCTTCTTCAGGGCATCTTCTGGATACATATATTGAACCCAAGTCTCCTGAATTGGCAAACAGATTGTTTACCACCTGAGCCCCCAAGTAAGCCCTTTTACCCATTTTTAATTGGGTGTTCAGTTCAGTCCCTCAGTCGTGTCCAACTCTTTGCGACCCCATGAACCGCAGCACGCCAGGCCTCCCTGTCCATTACCAACATCTGGAGTTTACCCAAACTCATGTCCATTGAGTGGGTGATACCATCCAACCATTTCATCCTCTGTTGTGCCCTTCTCCTCCATACCTCGATCTTTCCCAGCATCAGGGTCTTTTCAAATGAATCAACTCTTCGCATCAGGTGGCCAAAGGATTGGAGTTTCCGCTTCAGCATCAGTCCTTCCAATGAACACCCAGGACTGACCTCCTTTAGGATGGGATGGTTGGATCTCCTTGCAGTTCAAGGGCACCTATGGACACCTTATCTTTGACAAAGGAGGCAAGATTATACAATGGAGAGAAGACAATCACTTTTTAAAAAGTGGTGCTGAGAAAACTGGTCAACCACTTGTAAAAGAATGAAATTAGAATACTTTCTAACACCATACACAAAAATAAACTCAAAAAGGATTAAATCGCTAAACTATTAAACTCCTAGAGGAAAACATAGCCAAAACACTCTCCGACATAAACTAAAGCAGGATCCTCTATGACCCACCTCCCAGAATATCGCAAATAAAAGAAAAAATAAGCAAATGCGACCTAATTAAAATTAAATACTTCTGCACAACAAAGGAAACTATAAGTAAGGTTAAAAAACAGCCTTCAGAATGGGGGAAAATAATAGCAAACAAAGAAACAGGCAAAGAACTAGTCTCAAAAGTAAACAAGCAACTCCTGCAGCTCAATTCCAAAAAAAAATGAAAGACGCAATCAAAAAGTGGGCCAAAGATCTAAACAGATATTTCTGCGAAGAAGACATACAGATGGCTAACAGATACATGAAAAAATGCTCAACATCACTGTTTATTAGAGAAATGCAAATCAAAACCACAATGAGGCACCATTTCACACCAGTCAAAATGGCTGCTATCCAAAAGTCTACAAGCAATAAATGATGGAGAGGGTGTGGAGAAAAGGGAACCCTCTTACACTGTTGGTGAGAATGCAAACTAGTACAGCCACTATGGAGAAGAGGGTGGAAATTCCTTAAAAACCTGGAAATAGAAATGCCATATGACCCAGCAATCCCATTGCTTGGCATACACACTGAGGAAACCAGAATTGAAAGAGACACATATACCCCAATGTTCATTGCAGCACTATTTATAATAGCCAGGACATGGAAGCAAACTAGATGTCCAACAGATGAATGCATAAGAAAGCTGTGGTACATATACACAATGGAATATTACTCAGCCATTAAAAAGAATACATTTGAATGAGTTCTAATGAGGTGGATGAAACTGGAGCCTATTATACAGAGTGAAGTAAGCCAGAAAGAAAAGCATCAATACAGTATACTAATGTATATATATGGGATTTAGAAAGATGGTAACGATAACCCTGGATGTGAGACAGCAAAAGAGACACAGATGTATAGAACAGTCTTTTGGACTCTGTGGGAGAGGGTGAGGGCGGGATGATTTAGGAGAATGTCATTAAAACATGTAAATTATCATATGTGAAATGAATCACCAGTCCAGGTTCGATGCATGATACAGGGTGCTCAGGGCTGGTGCACTGAGATGACCCAAGGGATGGGATGGGGAAGGAGGTGGGAGGGGGATTCAGGATGGGGAACACATGTACACCCATGGTGGATTCAAGTCAATGTATGGCAAAACCAATACAATATTGTAAAGTAAAATAAATAAATTAACTAATTTTAAAAAAGCATCAACTCTTTGGCACTCAGCTTTCTTTACTGTTTTCTAAATCTTACATTTTACGAATTCCTTATGTATTCTAGATCTAAGACCTACAGTAGCTACATTATTTGCAGATACTTTCTGTTAGTGACTTATCTTTTTATTCTCTTAATAATGTCTTTTGCTGAGCAAAAATTTTAACTTTGGCAAATCTCTGTCTGTCTTCCTATATACCTACAGGTGCTCTGTTTTTTGTTTGTTTGTTTGTTTGTTTGTTTTAGAATGTGCTTTCAGCTTTATATCTCAAAACATCACTAAAATCAAGGTCATGGAGATTTCTTCATTTGTTTTCTTCTGAAAGTTTTAGTTCTGCATTTTACATGTATGTCAGTAATCCATTTTGAGCTAATTTATATACAAACTGGGAGGCATATGCCAGGATTTATATTTTGCATATGAATATCCATTTACCCTAAGCAATATTTCTTAAAAATACCCCAATTCAACTGCCTTTGCTCCTTTGTCAAAAATAAATTGACAGAGTTTGTATCATCTATTTCTGGGTTCTTTCTTCTGTTCCATTGACCTATCTTTTCATTAATACTGTAATGTCTTGATTACTCTAACTTTATAATGTCTTGAAATCTACTAGTCTTCCAACTTCATTCTTTTTGGTTGGTTTTTTTTTTTAGTTATTTTAACTATTTGAGTTCTTTTGCGTTTCCATATAAATTTTGTAATTGGCTCATCCATGTTTGCAAGAAGCTTGTTTTGAGAAAAATATGGGCTGCATTGAATCTATGTTTCAAATTTAGGAGAATTTACATCTTGACTACTATTGAGTCTTAGGCTCAATAAACATATAGGTTATTATCGACAATTTGGATTCATAATTTTGGTGATTCCTTTAGGGTTATAACACACATAATTAACTTATCCCAGTCAGCTTTCAAGTAATTTTTATACCATGTCATGTATCGTATAAGCATCTTAATATATTTGCATTTTCCCCTTCAAGGCATAATGTATTTACCTTGTGTATAAGTTATGAACCTCATAGTACATTTCCACCATTTTTGTTCAAATAGCTAGTTACCTTTTCAGGTTTTTACATTTAAGAAAAAAAGTCATGTATATTTGTCCATGCAACTGCCATTTATTGTGTTCTCTCCTTTCTGCAGATCCACATTTCCATAAGATTTGTTGTTTCATGGGCCTAAGCATCCTTTAACATTTCCAGCACTGTGGCTCTGCAGGTGATCAATTCTTTCAGCTTGGATATGTCTGAATGATTATTTCTTTTAAAAATATTTTAGGTTATTGTCTATTTAGATTATTATTTATTCTAGGTTATTATTTATTTATTTAAAGGTATTACACTCTTACTTGCCTTGTATATCTGTGTGTATGAGGAAAAATCAGCTTATCTTTGTTTTTTTCTTACATAATATGTTTTTAAGCCTCTCTGATATTAAGGTTTTATCTTAATCATTGGTTTTGAATTATTTAATTATGATATGCCTTGGAGTAGTTTTCTTCATGGTTATTTTATATGGAGCTCAAGCATCTTCTTTGGAAAATTTTCAGCCACTTTTTAAAAATAGTTTTATCTTCCCCTTTTTATGGGACTAATATTACATATATTTGGGGGAAATTGGAGTGCACCCACAGCTCACTGATGTCTTGTTCAATTTATAATTATTTTTTTTCTTTCTTTCTTATAGGTACTTTTGTTATTATTGTTATGTCTTCAAGTTTTCTAATCTTCTTTCAGCACTAATTGGTTGTTAATATCACCAGTTGTTTATTTAATTGGTTATATATTTGTTATCTCATACATGGTAGTTTTTATCTCAAGGAGTTTGATTTGAATATTTTTTATTTTGTTTCTGTGTTACATGTCATAGTATGATGTCATAGAAAGATACTTGGGCTTTCGGTTTTTTTTTTTTTAATTTATTTTAATTGGAGGCTAATTACATTATTGTATTGGTTTTGTCATACACTGACATGAATCTTCCCCGGGGGTACATGTGTTCCCCATCTTGAACCCCGCTCCCACCTCCCTCCCCGTGCCATCCCTCTGGTTCATCCCAGTACACCAGCCCCGAACATCCTGTATCATGCATTGAACCTGGACTTGTGATTCGTTTCACATATGATAATTTACATGTTTCAATGCCATTTGCCCAAATCATCCCACCCTTGACCTCTCCCAGAGTCCAAGAGACTGTTCTATACATCTCTGTCTCTTTTGCTGTCTCGTGCACAGGATTATCGTTTCCATCTTTCTAAATTCCATATATATGCGTTGAGTTCAGTTCAGTCACTCAGTCGTGTCCGACTCTTTGAGACGCCATGAATCACAGCACGCCAGGCCTCCCTGTCCATCACCAACTCCCAGAGTTCACTCAAACTCATGTCCATCGAGTTGGTGATGCCATCCAGCCATCTCATTCTCTGTCGTCCCCGTCTCCTCCCGCCCCCAATCCCTTCCAGATTCAGAGTCTTTTCCAGTGAGTCAACTCGTCGCATGAGGTGGCCAAAGTATTGCAGTTTCAGCTTTAGCATCAGTCCTTCCAATGAACACCCAGGATTGATCTCCTTTAGAATGGACTGGTTGGATCTCCTTGCAGTCCAAGGGACTCTCAAGAGTCTTCTCCAGCAACACAGTTCAAAAGCATCAATTCTTCGGCGATCAGCTTTCTTCACAGTCCAACTCTCACATCCATACATGACCACGGGAAAACCATAGCATTGACTAGACGGATCCTGGAAGGCAAAGTAATGTCTCTGCTTTTTAATATGCTATCTAGGCTGGTCATAACTCTCCTTCCAAGGAGCAAGTGTCTTTTAATTTCCTGGCTGCAATCAGCATCTTCAGTGATTTTGGAGCCCCAAAAAAATAAATTCTGACCCTGCTTCCACTATTTTCCCATCTATTTCCCATGAAGTGATGGGACCAGATGCCATGATCTTTGTCTTCTGAGTGTTGACCTTCAAGCCAACCTTTTCATTCTCCTCTTTCACTTTCATCAAGAGGCTTTTGAGTTCCTCTTCACTTTCTTCCATAAGGGTGGTGTCATCTGCATATATGAGGTTATTGATATTTCTCCCTGCAATCTGGATTCCAGCTTGTGCTTCTTCCAGCCCAGCATTCCCCATGATGTACTCTGCATATAAGTTAAATAAGCAGGGTGACAGTATCCAACCTTGATGTACTCCTTTTCCTATTTGGAACCAGTCTGTTGTTCCATGTCCAGTTCTAACTGTTACTTCCTGACCTGCATGCAGGTTTTTCAAGAGGCAGGTCAGGTGGTCTGGTATTCCCATCTCTTTCAGAATGTTCCACAGTTTATTGTGATCCACACAGTCAAAGGCTTTGGCATAGTCAATGAAGCAGAAATATATGTATTTTTGGAATTCTTTTGCTTTCTCCATGATTCAGTAGATGTTGGCAATTTGATCTCTGGTTCCTCTGCCTTTTCTAAAACCTGCGTGAACATCTGGAAGTTCATGGTTCACATATTGCTGAAGCCTGGCTTGGAGAATTTTGAGCATGACGTATATGCATTAGTATACTGTATTGGTGTTTTACTTTCTGGCTTACTTCACTCTGTATAATAGGTTCCAGTTTCATCCACCTCATTAGAACAGATTCAAATGCATTCTTTTTAATGGATGAGTAATACTCCATTGTGTCTATGTACCACAGCTTTCTTATCCTTTCGTCTGCAGACGGACATCTAGGTTACTTCCATGTCCTGTCTATTATAAACAGTGCTGCGATGAACATTGGAGTACATGTGTCTCTATAATTCTGGTTTCCTTGGTGTCTTTGCCCAGGAGTGCGACTTCTGGGTCGTATGGCATTTCTATTTCCAGGTTTTAAGGAATCTCCACCCTGTTCTCCATAGTGGCTGTATTAGTTTGCATTCCCACCAACAGTGTAAGAGGGTTCCCTTTCTCCACACCCTCTCCAGCATTTAAAGCTTGTAGACTTTTGGATCGCAGCATTCTGACTGGCATGAAATAGTACATCATTGTAGTTTGGATTTGCATTTCTCTGATTATGAGTGATGTTGAGCATCTTTTCATGTGTTTGTTAGCCATCTGCAGGATTTCTTTGGAGAAATGTCTGTTTAGTTCTTTGGTCCAATTTTTTACTGGGTATTCTTCTGGAATTGAGCTGCAGGAGTTGCTTGTACATTTTTGAGATTAATCCTTTATTGGCTGTTTCATTTGCTCTTAATTCTCCCGTTCTGAAGGCTGTCTTTTCACCTTGCTAATAGTTTCCTTTGATGTGCAGAAGCTTTTAATTTTAATTAGGTCCCATTTGTTTATTTTCTCTTTTATTTCCAAAATTCTGGGAGTTGGGTCATGGAGAATCCTGCTGTGATTTATGTCAGAGTGTTTTGCATATGTTCTCCTCTAGGAGTTTTATAGTTTCTGGTCTTACATTTAGACCTTTAATACATTTTGAGTTTCTTTTTGTGTATGGTGTTAGGGAGTATTCTAGTTTCATTCTTTTACAAGTGGTTGACCAGTTTTCCCAGCACCACTTGTTAAAGAGGTTGTCTTTTCTCCATTGAATAGTCTTGCCTCCTTTGTCAAAGATAAGGTGTCCATAGGTGCATGGATTTATCTCTGAGCTTTATATTTTGTTCCATTGATCTATAATTCTGTCTTTATGCCAGTACCACATTGTCTTGTTGACTGTGGCTTTGTAGTAGAGCCTGAAGTCCAGCAGGTTGATTCCCCCAGTTCCATTCCTCTTTCTGAAGATTGTTTGGCTATTAGACGTTTTTTGTATTTTCATGCAAATTGTGAAATTATTTGTTCTAGTTATGTGAAAAATACCATTGGTAGCTTGAAAGGGATTGCATTGAACCTATAAATTACTTTGGGTAATATATTCGTTTTCACAGTATTTATTCTTCCAATCCATTAACATGGTATATTTCTCCATCTATTAATGTCCTCTCTGATTTCTTTCACCAATGTTTTATAGTTTTCTCTATATAGGTCTTTTGTTTCTTTAGGTAGATATGTTCCTAGATATTTTATTCTTTTCATTGCAACGGTGAATGGAATTGTTTCCATAATTTCTCTTTCCATTTTCTGATTATTAGTGTATGGGAATGCAAGGGATTTCTGTGTGTTGATTTTATATCCTGAAACTTTACTCTATTCCTTGATTCCTTGATTAGCTCTAGTAATTTTCTGGTAGAGTCTTTAGGGTTTTCTGTGTAGAGGATCATGTCATCTGCAAACAGTGAGAGTTTTACTTCTTCTTTTGCAATTTGGATTCCATTATGTCTTATTCTGCTCTGATTGCTGTGGCCAAAACTTCCAAAACTATGTTGAAGAGTAGTGGTGAGAGTGGACACCCTTGTTTTGTTCCTGACTTTAGGGGAAATGCTTTCAATTTTTCACCATTGAGGATAATGTTTTCTGTGGGTTTGCCATATATAGCTTTTATTATGTTGAAGAATGTTCCTTCTATTCCCGCCTTCTGGAGGGTTTTTATCATAAATGGATGCTGAAATTTGTTAAAGGCATTCTCTGCATCTATTGAGATAATCATATGGCTTTTATTTTTCATTTTGTTAATGTGATGTATTACATTGATTGATTTGCGGATATTGAAGAATCCTTGCATCCCTGGGATAAAGCCCACTTGGTCATGATGTATGATCGTTTAAATGTGCTGTTGGATTCTGATTGCTAGAATTTTGGTAAGGATTTTTACATCTATGTTCATCAGTGATATTGGCCTGTAGTTCTTTTTTTTGTGGCATCTTTGTCAGGTTTTGGTATTAGGGTGATGGTGGCCTCATAGAATGAGTTTGGAAGTTTAACTTCCTCTGCAATTTTCTGGAAGAGTTTGACTAGGATAGGTGTTAACTCTTCTCTAAATTTTTGGTAGAATTCAGCTGTGAAACCGTCTGGACCTGGGCTTTTCATTACTGGAAGATTTCTGATTACAGTTTCAATTTCCATGCTTGTGATGGGTCTAAGATTTTCTATTTCTTCTTTGTTCAGTATTGGAAAGTTGTACTTTTCTAGGAATTTGTCCATTTCTTCCAAGTTGCCCTTTTTATTGGTATATAATTGCTGATAGTAGTCTCTTATGATCCTTTGTATTTCTGTGTTGTCTGTTGTGATCTCCCCATTCTCATTTCTAATTTTATTGATTTGGTTTTTCTCCCTTTGTGTCTTGATGACTCTGGCTAGGGGTTTGTCAGTTTCTTTACCCTCACAAAAAACCAGGTTTTGGTTTTGTTGACTTTTTCTATGGTCTCTTTGTTTCTTTTGCATTTCTTTCTGCCCTAATTTTTAAGATTTCTTTCCTTCTACTCTGTAGACATGAGTTTTAGTGAACTCCGGGAGTTGATGGTGGACAGGGAGGCCTGGCATGCTTTGATTCATGGGGTCGCGCAGAGTCGGACACGACTGAGAGACTGAATTGAACTGAACTGAACTGAACTGAACTAGCCCTGGGGTTCTTCCTTTCTTCCTTTTCTAGACGCCTTAGGTTATTTAGTTGACTTTTTTCTAGTTTCTTGAGGTATGCCTGTATTGCTATGAACTTTCCCCTTGGCACTGCTTTTAAAGTGTCCCACAGGTTTTGGGTTGTTGTGTTTTCATTTTCATTTGTTTCTGTTCCCATTTTGATTTCTTTTTTGATTTCTTCTATGATTTGTTGGTTATTCAGCAGCATGTTGTTCTGCCTCCATATGTTGGAATTTTTAATAGTTTTTCTCCAATAGTTGAGATCTAGTCTTATTGCATTGTGATCAGAAAAGGTGCTTGGAATGATTTCAATTTTTCTGAATTTTCCAAGGCCCAGGAAGTGATCTGTCCTGGAGAAGGTTCCATGTGCACTTGAGAAGAGGGTGAAATTCATTGTCTTGGGGTGAAATGTCCTATAGATATCAGTTAGGTCTAACTGCTGTATTGTATCATTTAATGTTTGTGTTTCCTTGTTAATTTTCTGTTTAGTTGATCTATCCATAGGTGTGAGTGGGGTATTAAAGTCTCCCACTTTTATTGTGTTATTGTTAATTTCCCCTTTCATACTTGTTAGAATTTTCTTACATATTGCGGTGCTCCTATGTTGGGTGCATATATATTTATAATTGCTATATCTTCTTCTGGATTGATCCTTTGATCATTATGTAGTGTCCTTTGTCTCTTTTCAGAGCCTTTGTTTTAAAGTTTATTGTACCTGATATGAGTATTGTTACTCCTGCTTTCTTTTGGTCTCTATTTGCATGGAATATCTTTTTCCAGCCTCTCACTTTCAATCTCTATGTTTCCCTCTTTTCGAGGTGGATCTCTTGTAGACAACATATATAGGGGTCTTGTTTTTGTATCCATTCAGCCAGTCTTGGCCTTTTGGTTGAGGCATTCAACCCATTTACACTTAAGGTAATTATTGATAAGTATGATCCTGTTGCCATTTTCTTTATTGTTTTGGGTTCGAGTTTATACACCCTTTCTGTGTTTCCTGTGTAGAGAAGATCCTTTAGCATTTGTTGAAGAACTGATTTGGTGATGCTGAATTCTCTCAGCTTTTGCTTGTCTGTAAAGCTTTTGATTTCTCCTGTTATTTGAATGAGATTCTTGCTGGGTACAGTAATCTGGGCTGTAGGTTATTTTCTTTCAACACTTTAAGTATGCCCTGCCATTCTCTCCTGGCCTGAGAGTTTCTATTGAAAGATCAGCTGTTATCCTTATGGGGATCCACTTGTGTATCATTTGTTGCTTTTCCCTTGTTGGCTTTTAATATTTGTTCTTTGTGTTTTGTCTGTGCTCATTTCATTAATATATGTCTTGGGGTATTTTGCCTTGGGTTAGCCTGTTTGGGACTCCCTGGGTTTCTTGGACTTGGGTGATTATTTACTTCCCCATTTTAGGGAAATTTTCAACTATGAGCTCCTGAAGTATTTTCTCATGGTCGTTCTTTTTGTCTTCCTCTTCTGGGATTCCTATGATTCAGATATTGGGGTGTTTAACATTGTCCCACAAGTCTCTGAGATTGTCCTCATTTCTTATTTCCTCTCTGTTTCATTTATTTCTACAATTCTATCTTCTAACTCAATTATTCTATCTTCTGCCTCCTTTATTCTACTGTTGGTTCCCTCCAGAGTGTTTTTTATCTCATCTATTGCATTATTCATTGTATATTGACTCTTTTTTATTTCTTCTAGATCCTTGTTAAAACTTTATTGCATCATCTCAATCCTTGTTTCCAGGTTATTTATCTGTAACTCCAATTTGTTTTCAAGATTTTGGATCAATTTCACTATCATTATTCGGAATTCTTTATCAGGTAGGTTCCCTATCTCTTCCTCTTTTGTTTGGGTTGGTGGGCATTTATCCTGTTCCTTTATTTGCTGGGTATTTCTCTGCCTCTTCATCTTGCTTATATTTCTGTGTTTGGGGTACCCTTCTGCCTTCTGGCAGTTTGTGGAGTACTCTTTATTGTGGAGTTTCCTCGCTGTGGGTGGGGTTGGACGGGTGGCTTGTCAAGGTTCCCTGGTTAGGGAAGCTTGTGTCGGTGTTCTAGTGGGTGGTGCTGGATTTCTTCTCTCTGGAGTGCAATGAAGTGTCCAGTAATGAGTTATGAGATGTCAATGGGTTTGGAGTGACTTTGGGCAGCCTGTATATTGAAGCTCAGGGATATTTTCCCATGTTGCTGGAGAATTGTGTGGTATGTCTTGCTTTGGAATTTGTTGACCCTTGGATGTTGCTTGGTTTCAGTGTAGGTATGGAGGCATTTGATGAGCTCCTATCGATTAATGTTCCCTGAAGTTGGGAGTTCTCTGGTGTTCTCAGGCTTTGGATTTAAGCCTCCTGCCTCTGGTTTTCAGTCTTATTCTTGCAGTAGTCTCAAGACTTCTCCATCTGTCACTTCCAAGGTGGTTCCCTCTATTTTAGCGTCTTCTCTTTGTGGGTTTCTTCAGTGTCTAATATCTGCCCTGACACAAGGGGGCGGTGGTGGGCACTTTTTGAGACTCACTGGTTCAGTCGTGCTGTGGGGAGGGAGGAACCCAGCAGACAAATATCAGTGACATCTGTGGGGAGTACTCGCAGTGTCTTGCCCACACTGGGTTTGTCCCCACTCACGGCGTGTGTGCTGTCCCAGTCTACACTGCACAGGCTCTAGCTTGCTCTGCCGGGAACTGTTTGAGCCCGGAGCTGGGTTGCATGCACTTCCCAGGTCGAAGTCGCTCAGGTTCTGGTAGTCAGGTACTCCACAAAGGCACAGACTCAGTTGGGCCTGCGTTTTGTGCCTGTCCCCGGTCTGAGCAGCTCAGGCGACCAGGTGTTTGGCGAGCATGGTTTTCTGGGTTTACAACCGGCGTACCTTCTCAGGCAGATGTTGAACAGCCAGAAAGCCAAGAAGTCTTGCTTAGCAAAGAAGCCTGCCTGCAGTTTGGTATCAGATGCCTCTCTGGGGCCGCGATTGCCCCCTTCTGGCTCTGGCTGCCCTCCCCTGCCTGTCTCCAGCAGGGGTTGGGGCATGGGCCAGTCCATAGCTGGCTAGTTCTACTCAGTCCTTTGTTCTGTGAGTGGGACTGGCGGAGTCATAGGCTAGGGCTTTTCGCCTTTTCGCGGGGTAGCTATCCCACAGTCTGCTTTGCTGTCTCCAGTTAGCTCTCTCAGATTGCCCTCGCGGCATTCAGGCTGGGTCCTCAATGCAGCCAGCTCCTCCATGCCCAGTCCCCGCTTGTTAATGGCGGATCCAGGTGTCTGCACAGCTTCTCGCTGGGAGTTATTGTTGGGTGCATAATCTGTGGGTTTGAATTATTTATTTCTTTTTCCTCCCTGTTATGTTGCTCTCTGAGGTTCCAAGGCTCACCACAGACTCACCAGTGAGAGTGTTTCCTGCTGTTTGGAAACTTCTCTGTTTTCTAAGCCTCCCTTCCTGGGATGGAGCTCTGTCCCTACCTCTTTTGTCTCTATTTTTATCTTTTATGTTTTTCAAAGTCAATGGGCTGCTTTTCTGGGTGCCTGATTTCCTCTGCCAGCATTCAGAAGTAGTTTTGTGGAATTTACTCAGCGTTCAAATGTTCTTTTGATGAATTTGTGGGTGAGAAGTGGTCTCTCCATCCTATTCCGCCACTATCTTTCTCCCTCCCCTCTTGGATTTGTTCTTGATTTCTGAAATAAAAACAGTAAAATCCTTGGAATTTCTTAACTGATACGTGATAAGATCCTCTTTCATTCTAATACAATGTTTCTGGGAGACTTCAATAGCTTTAGGATGGGCATAGTTACCAGAAAGACCAAGCTTTGATTGGAAACAGAACTTTCAGTCCTATCCTCAACCTCCAAGGGTGGAAGATTATTAACTGCTAATGGCCAGTAATTACATCAATAAATTCTATGCACTCAAATCCCCCAAAAAGTCCTAAATAATGAATTCCCAGCTCTGGGAAAACACAGACGTGCTAGGAAAAGTATGAGCACAGAAAGGATATGAAAGCTCTGCTTCCCTTACCCCACCTTTCCATTTTTACTTCCTCTGCTTTATTCTTTATGACAAACCTATAATGGCAAATAAAGTGCCTTCCCAAAATCTGCAAGCCATTCTTACTAATTATTGAACCTGAAAGAGGTAGATTGTGGAAACACCTCCAACTTCATACTCAAGTTAAACAGAAGAGTGAGAAACCTAGGAGCCTGATCTTATGACTGGCATTTGATCTGAGAATTTTTGTGGGCCCAAGCTCTTAAACTAGTGGAGTCTTAAATTAACTCTGGGTAGTTAGTGTAATTCAAATTTGAATTACATTATAGAATACCCAGTTGAAGAATTGATTGATACGAGAAAAAACCCAACACATTTTGTATCAGAAGTGTTGTGAATATAAACAGCTCTCATAGCCAATAAATCATTGCCAAACACAATGTCATGAAGTTTTACCAAATGTTTTCTTCTAAGAGTTTGATTTTAGGCTCTTACTTTTAGATATTGCTCCATTTTGAGTTAATTTTTGTAAATGGTATAAGGATCCATCTTTATTCTTTTGCATGTGGGTATCCAATTTGCCATGTACAAAGGTTTGAAAAGAGTGCCTTTTTCCCATTGAATAATCTTGGAAACCTTGCTGAAGATCATTTGACCATCAATGTCAGGGTTCATTTTGGAGCTTTTATTCTGTTCCATTCGTTTATGTGTCTTTTATATTAGTGTCATCCTGTTTTGATTATTATAGCTTTTTAATAAGGCTTGAAATCAGGAAGTATAAGGACTCTAACTTTGTTCTTTTTTGAGATTGTTTTGGATAGTCAAGGTCCTTTCAGATTCCAAATGAATTTTAGGATGGATTTTTCTGTTTTTGCACTAAACATCATTGGCATTCTATAGATCATTTTGGACAGTTTTTACATCTTCACAATAGTAAGTCTTCCAAGTCATGAACACAGGTATTTTTCCATTTATTTGCCTCTTCTTTAATTTATTTCAGGCACATTTTGTGGTTTTCTGTATACAAGTCTTTAGCTTCTTTCAGTTTACTTTAGATTATATTGTGGTAAAGAAACTGCCTGCCAAGGGAGGAGATATAAGAGACATGGGTTTAATCTCTGGGTTGGGATGATCCCCTGGAGCAGGAAATGGCCACCTACTCCAGCATTCTTGCCTGGAAAATTCCATGGACAGGAGCCTGGTGGCTACAGTCCATTGGTCACATGTCAGACATGACTAAGTGACTGAGCACAATAATACAGGTATTTATTCTTTTTGATAGTATTGTAAATTATTTTATTTTCAGATTGCTTATTGTAACTGCACAGAAATATAACTCATTTTTGTGTGTTGATTTTATATCCTGTGACATTGCTGAACTTGGTTATTAGTTCTATCATCTATTTTGTGGAAATCTTCTGTGGATTCTTTCTCTTATTCCACATATGAGAATATATCATCAAAGAATGGAGATAATTTTATTTCTTCCATTCCACTTTAGATACTATTTATCTATTTATTTGTTTCTTAATTACTCTGGCAAGAATTCCCAGGTCCATGTGGCAAAACGGGGCATTCTTTCTTATTCTTCTATGTATTATAATCTTTGTTTTGTTTTGTTTTTTTTTTTCTTTTTTTTTTAATTATTTTATTTTATTTTTTTTGTGACTTTCTCAAAATTTATTTATTTATTTTTTATAATTTTTTTTTCTTTACAGTTAAAAGTATTTTTATTAAAAAAGCACAAATGCAAAGAAATGAACAGAGGAAAATTTATGCGTCGAACCTGGACTGGTCACTTATGATAATATACATGCTACAATTCCATTCTCCCCAATCATTCCACCTTCACCCTCTCCCACAGAGTCCCAAAGACTGTTCTAAATGCCTATGTCTCTTTTGCAGTCTCTTATACAGGGTTCAGGTTACCATTTTTCTAAATTCCATATATATGTGTTAATATACAGTATTGATGTTCTTCTTTCTGGCTTACTTATAATCTTTGACTGGATGATAGACAAACTTCTATTTTTCCCCTTTATGCATTTATTGTTACAGATTTTACTTTTCACGTTTTAAATGTTGCGATAGTAAAATTGTTATTTTTAACAGTCAATAATCTCTTAGAGAATCAAATAAATTTAATAAAAATATCTCATATGCTTATACATATAGTTATTATGTTTGTTAGTCTGGTATCATCTTTCTTCCACTTGAAGAACATCCATTAATAATTTCATGTGGTGAGTATCTATTTATGATGTATTTTATAATTTGTATGCTTTAAAAAGTCTTTATGTAGCTTTCATTTTTTGAAAATCATTTTTGGTGAATATAGAAGCAGGGTTTTTTTTTATTATTTTAAGTGATTTAAAGATACCGCTCTCTTGTTTTATTGTTTCCAGTGATGTTTTAGTCCTGGTTGATTTTAAAATTTTCTCTTTATGATTGAATTTGATGTTTATAATTTGATTATAATGTGCCTTCGCACTTATAGTCTTTATTTATTGTTGAGTTTTTTAGACTGGTTGTATGCATTCAATCAAATTTATTTCTCTTAATTTTCAGTTCTTATTTGATAATTCTAAAATATTTTCAATTCTGTATTTCTTTTTATTCATTACTCTATCTCCCAATATTGGTCATGTTTTACTAATTTTGGCATGCAGAAAAGCTTTATTGCATGCCACATGTCTAAAATTGTTTCTTACTGTTTTGAAGGTTAAGCAAAAATATATATATTAAACTAAATGTAGAAGTGTTTTTAAATTTTCAAGTCTTGCTCATGAAGATATATTAGACAGTAAAAGAGCAGTACGAACTGAGGGATAAAACTCTTCCATGTACACTACACAAAGCTCTGCTTTTTAGACACAACCATAATTTCTATCCATATGTAAGCCCCAAGCAATATGCCTAAATCATTTTTAGCCCTGTGGATATAATCTTTAAAATAGTGAGAAGAAGATAGATATATATATGAGAATAATTTTAAAATTACATGAAATACTAATTTTAAAAGGCCTAGCAAGTAATCAGAGGTAAATAAATGCTAGTTCTCTTTCCTGCCTACCACTAACCTATCAAGCCATCAAAAAAGTGCATTACAAATGGTACTGGATCATAGAGAAGTTTTAAGTTTCATCTTTTAATCTGTCCCAAGTGGAAAAATGTGGTTTTGTCCTCTTTGCAGTAGTGGGAGTTAGCGTCACCAGGGAGATATCTTTCACATAGAAATGAAAGTATTGAAGAGTGAGATCACCAAGAGGGGGACATAGGCAGTTCTGTCACAAGAATAGCTAACATCTATTTAGGAACAAGACAGCATTGAGAGAATCCTGAAATATGGACATGAGGCTGAAACCTCATCCCTACACTTCAGAGACTAAGACAAATCTAAACAGTGAATTCAATGAAGCTGAGGGACTCAAAACTAACTTACAAAAATCAGAAGCATCTCTATTCACTAATAACAAAATTTTTAGAAAAATAAAGGATTCAATCCCACTTATCATAGTATAAAAAATTAAAATGCATAGAAGTAAATTTAGACAAGATTTCCACTTTGAAAATTGTAAGATTTGATGAACAAAATCAAAGAACAAAAAAATAAATTCAGAGAGACCCTGTGTTCATGGAGTGGAAGAAATGATGTTGTCATAATGTTGTTGCTTAAAAAAGCCACCTATAAATTCAATGCAAACCCTATCAAGATTCCAATGGTATTTTTAAACAGAAGTAGGAAAAAAAATTCCTAAAATTTGTATGGAACCATGAAAAATTCAGAATAGCCAAAAATGACCTGAGAAAGTGTAACAAAGTAGAAGGTATCACACTTCCTGATTTCAAGCTACACTATAAATCTATAACAATCAAAACTTTATGATACTGACATAAAAACAGAAAAATAGACCAGTGGAACAGAATAGGGAGTCCAGAAATAAGCTCAAGCATAATCATTCAACTAAGATCTGACAAGGGAGCCAAGAATGCTCAATGCAGAAAAGACAATGTCTTCAATAAATAGTATTGGGATAATTGAGTAAATTTAAGTGAAAGGATGAAACTGGACCCATATTTAACGCACTTATAAAAAAATAACCCAATTGAATCAAAGACTTAAATGTAATACTTGAAAACATGAAACTCCTTGAAGAAAATTCTAAAAAAATGTAGAAACAAAGCACTAATATGAGTTTTTGTAAATAATATTTTGAAATGATACAAAAAGGACAGGAAACAAATTCAAAAATAAACAAGCAAGACAACATCAAGCTAAGAAACAGAAATGATCAGCAAAGTGAGAAGACATTGTACATAATGGGAGAAAAATGTTTGCAACCAATGATTCTGATAAGCCATTAATATACAAAATATCCAATCAACTAATATAATTTAGAAAAAAAGATAGCCATTTCTCCAAAGAAGATGCACAAAAGATCAACATATACATAAATAGATGCTCATTATCGCAAGTGTTAGGAAAATACAAATGAAAATCAAAATGAGATATCACAATTATGCTATTAGAATATGCATTGTCAAAAAGATAAGAGAAAACAAGTGGTGGCTTGAATACGAAGAAAAGGACACTCTTGTGCACTATGGGGAGCACGGATTGTAAATTGGTACAACCACTAGGGAAAACATTATGGAAGGACCTCAAAAAATTAAAAATAGAGCTACCATATGATCCAACAATTCTACTTCCAGAAGTATATCCAAAGGGAAACAAAAACACTAATGAAAAGATATCTACAACACCATCTTCATAGCAGCATTGTTTACAATAGCCAAGACAGGGAAACCTAAATGTCCATGGATGGATAAAAGGATAACAAAGTTCTGTTAAATACATACAGCGGGATATTATTCAACCTTAAAGTGCAAAGAAATGCCAACATTTGCTACTACATGTATAGACGACCTTTAAGGCATTATGCTCAGTGAAATAAGGCAGAGAAAGACAAATACTGTATGTTCTCACTTGTATCCAAAATATAGGGGAAAAAACAATCCTTGTAGAAAAGTATTCATAGTACTCATAGAAAGAATTCCAGGAAAACCTTTACTACTGCTTTATTGACTACAAAAAAGCGTTTGACTGTGTGGATCACAACAAACTGGAAAATGAGTAAAGAGATGGGAACACCAGACAACCTTACCTGTCTCCTGAGAAATCTGTATGCAGGTCACAAAGCAACAGTTAGAACCAGGCATGGAACAACAGATTGGTTCCAAATTGGGACCTTGCTTATCACCTTGCTTATTTAACTTGTATGCACAAAGTTCAGTTCAGTTAAGTAGCTCAGTCATGTCCAACTCTCCACGACCCCATGAATCACAGCACGCCAGGCCTCCCTATCCATCACCAAATCCCGGAGTTCACTCAAACTCATGTCCACAGAGTCGGAGATGCCATCCAGCCATCTCATTCTCTGTCGTCCCCTTCTCCTCCCACCCCCAACCTTTCCCAACATCAGAATCTTTTCCAGTGAGTCAACTCGTCTTGTGAGGTGACCAAAGTATTGCAGTTTCAGCTTCAGCATCAGTCCTTCCAATAAACACCCAGGATTGATCTCCTTTAGAATAGACTGGTTGGATCTCCTTGCAATCCAAGGGACTCTCAAGAGTCTTCTCCAACACCACAGTTCAAAAGCATCAATTCTTCTGCGCTCAGCTTTCTTCACAGTCCAACTCTCACATCCATACATGACCACGGGAAAAACCATAGCCTTGACTAGACGGACTTTGTTGGCAAAGTAATGTCTCTGCTTTTTAACATACTATCAAAGTTGGTCATAACTTTCCTTCCAAGGAGTAAGCATCTTTTAATTTCATGGTTGCAATCAGCATTTGCAGTGATTTTGGAGTCACAAAGTACATCATGTGAAATGCCAGGATGGATGAAGCACAAGCTGGAATCAAAATTACCAGAAGAAATATCAATAACCCTAGGTACACAAATGATACCTCTCTTATGGCAGAAAGTGAAGAGGATCTAAAGAGCCTCTTGATAAAAGGCAAGAGGAGAATGAAAAAGGTGGCTTAAAACCCAACATTCAGAAGACTAAGATCATGACATCTGGTCCCATCACTTCATGGCAAATAGATGGGAAAACAATGGAAATAGTGACAGATTTTATGTTTTGGGCTCCAAAATCACTGCAGATGCTGACTGAAACCATGAATAAAAAACACTTGCTCCTCGGAAGAAAAGCTATGACCAAACTAGACAGCATATCAAAAAGCAGAGACATTACTTCACCAACAAAGGTCCACCTAGTCAAAGCCATTGTTTTTCCAGTAGTCACATATGGATGTGAGAGGTGGACTATAAAGAAGGCTGAGCACCAAAGAATTGATGCTTTTGAACTGTGCTTTTGGAGAAGACTCCTGAGAGTCCTTTGGACTGAAAGGAGATGAAACCAGTCAGTCTCCAAGGAAATCAGTTCTGACTATTCATTAGAAGGACTGATGCTGAAGCTGAAATTCCAATACTTTGGCCACCTGATGTGTAGAACTGACTCATTGGAAAAGACCCTGATGCTGGGAAAGATTGAAGGCAGGAGGAGAGGGGATGACACAGGATACGGTGGTTGGATGCCATCACCAACTCAATGGACATGAGTTTGAGCAAGCTCCGGGAGTTGGTGATGGACATGGAAGTCTGGCGTGCTGCAGTTCATGGGGCCGGAAAGAGTTGGACACGACAGCAACTGAACTGACTGACTGTAGAAAAAGAGCTCATACTTGTGGTTACCAGAAGAGGCAGTTGGGAGGATAGAGAACAGAAGGAAACTGGTCAGAAAGTACAAACTTCCAATTACAAGATAAGTACTAGGGATGTAATATACAACAAGATAACTATAGTTAACGCCGCTATATAATATATTAAAAAATTGTGAAGATAGTAAATCCTAAGAGTTCTCATCACAAGAAAACTGTTTTCCCGTTCTCTCTTTCTTTTCATTTTATTGTATTTAGGTGGGAGGATGGATGATAGCTGAAACTATTGTGATAATCATTTTACAATATGTGTGAATCAAACTATAATGCTATATGCTTAAATTTAGGCAATGATGTATGCCAATTGTTTCTCAGTAAAACTGGAAAACAATGAAAGTA
The DNA here is from genome assembly GCF_049115385.1 of Moschus berezovskii. NCBI lineage: Eukaryota > Metazoa > Chordata > Mammalia > Artiodactyla > Moschidae > Moschus > Moschus berezovskii. The sequence continues at coordinate 72,223,894 of NC_142469.1, read as the reverse complement.
TTTGGGTTAAATTTAATACAATGCTTTAGAAAAACTGACAATGTTTAGGTAATTTAAACCACAGGAAATAATTTCCTATCGGCAAAAAATTATCTGGGCAAACAATTTATTTGAAGTGTTTTGCAATGGCCTTTAACAGTTTTAATTACTAAATCTATGTTGGCAGATGCTCATTTATTTGCTCATTAATTCAGGTTCTAGTTGGTCAGCGTATAACCTGCTTAGGTATTCATCATTTTCTAGTTGCCCCAAGGACTTCCTCCCGTCTGCTATATCTCTTGCTTTTGCTTGAGACTTATGCTTAAGTACAACAGGCAGTGAGAGGATGTGGTCTTCTTTGGTGATCCCCACTTTTCTCTTCCTGAGCTTTTCTTCTGTGGGACTGGCCCCAGATCCAGGGTCAACTACCGATGAAAATGACAACTACCCACCATTTTGGGACCAAACTGAAGGAGACATAGCAGAATTTCCAGTGCAGAATAACAAGATAATTGTTGATCCCTGGAACTATATGGATCGACTAAGAATATATAAGATCCTTATAACAGAATCAAACAAATATTTTGCTTCATTTGGAAAAAACAATACAGGCAATGTGCTTTGGGCATTGACTTTATTTTATGGAAAGCTACTTAAAACAGGTATGTACATTTATTATTCCCAAGGAAAATGGCTTGTATTTATCTTTGATACTAGTCTATTTAAGTATTACTGTCTGAATGCTCATTCTTTCAGTCAATATAACCAATGCAGTCAATATAATCATATATCATTAAGTACTCAAGTTTTCATATTACCTAATCAAATATTTATTTTAATTAGTAAAGTGATTTGTCACACCTTTGCTTTATATTTTATAGACTTTTTGATTTAAAATAAATTACTTCTGCTGAAACATGTATATTATCATATGAGAAACGAATCACCAGTCCAGGTTTGATGCATGATATAGGATGCTCCGGGCTGGTGCACGGGGATGACACAGAGGGAGGATATGGGAAGGAGGGAGATAGGAGGGGGGTTCAAGAAGGAGAACACATATACACATGGGGAGGAATCATGTCAATGTTTGACGAAACGAACCAGTATAATATTGTAAAGTAATTCAGTTCAGTTCAGTCGCTCAGTCGTGTCCGACTCTCCGCGACCCCATGAATCACAGCACGCCAGGCTTCCCTATCCATCACCAAATCCGGAGTTCACTCAAACTCATGTCCACAGAGTCGGAGATGCCATCCAGCCATCTCATTCTCTGTCGTTCCCTTCTCCTCCCGCCCCCAACCTTTCCCAGCATCAGAGTCTTTTCCAGTGAGTCAACTCGTCGCATGAGGTGGCCAAAGTATTGCAGTTTCAGCTTTAGAATCAGTCCTTCCAATGAACAACCAGGATTGATCTCCTTTAGAATGGACTGGTTGGATCTCCTTGCAGTATAAGGGACTCTCAAGAGTCTTCTCCAACACCACAGTTCAAAAGCATCAATTCTTCGGCGATCAGCTTTCTTCACAGTCCAACTCTCACATCCATACATGACCACGGGAAAAACCATAGCCTTGACTAGACTGACCTTTGTTAGCAAAGTAATGTCTCTGCTTTTTAATATACTATCAAGGTTGGTCATAACTTTCCTTCCAAGGAGTAAGCATCTTTTAATTTCATGGCTGCAATCAGCATCTGCAGTGATTTTGGAGCCCAAAAAAATAAAGTCTGACACTGTTTCCACTGTTTTTCCATCTATTTCCCATGAAGTGATGGGACCAGATGCCATGATCGTTGTTTTCTGAATGTTGAGCTTCAAGCCAACCTTTTCACTCTCCTCTTTCACTTTCATCAAGAGGCTTTTTAGTTCCTCTTCACTTTCTGCCATAAGGGTAGTGTCATCTGCGTAACTGAGGTTATTGATATTTCTCCCAGCAATCTTGATATCAGCTTGTGCTTCTTCCAGCCCAGCGTTCCTCATGATGTAGTAATTAGCCTCCAATAAAAAAATAAAACATAAAAATAGATAAATAAAAATAAAATAAATTTCTGTAAACTGTAAAAGCTTATTCTTTGAAGAAGAAACGTCCCCTTCTAGATGAAAAAATTCTTGTTTTCTTCAAAGCCTGCAGGCTTCTCAGATAAATGTGACACTATAAATATCTCTGTTTCTTGGGGTGAGATTGTTATAGAAAATAAGACAAAATTCTTTTTAGGTATGAAATTCAGGATGAGGTTTCACACAAACTAAAGTAAGAAACATATTTTCCCTTAAAAGCCTGGGCTTTGCCTCATAAATATTAGTGGAAAGAGTAATAAGATAATAAGGCAAGTCTCTTTCCTGTTAGCTGTTAGGTTCAGGCAAAAAAAAAAGGCTGAAAACAGGGAGGAACTGGTCCAGAATGAAGCACTCTCTTCCTGCACTTAAACAAGTAGGATGGGGAGTCAAGTGTGATGCTCAAAACTCAGCATCCTCTCTGAGAAAGGGAAAAAGCTTCTCTCTTTTCCACCTCAGTTGGGGTGAATTTATCCATTTCTATTTTGCTCTCACTACTTCTTCAATCAGTTATCTTATTACTGAGATTCTGGAACTGAATCAGCTTCCCATTCTCATGAAATTCTTTTTTAAATTGTCTTCTTTGGATGTTACTAGATGGAGTCTAGAATGAAACAAGGAATAGAATGTGGTGCCTTCATATAAAAAAAAAAAAAAACCTTCTGCGTATTTGAATTTTTGCAATGAAGTCTTGATTGATTTAGGAAGAAATAAGGACCCACAAAGGCTGCCTTGTGAAACACTCTGCAGGTCCAGCTTAGTCAAGAAGGAGTTGGTAAAGAAAATAAATATGGTATAAAGAAAATAATAAAGAAAAATAAATTTTAAAAAACAGAAAAAATGCAAGAAAGGGTCTGTACAGGCTGGAATTTCTGAGAAGATTTCAGCTCTCAAAGTGAATGAAATGCTATTCATATGAATAGACCATATCATTAACAGGAATGACTCTCTTCTTACTCATTGGAGGGGAGCATATGAGTCTTTTCCTATCTTATGACTTTCTATTCAAGGTTCAACTCTTTTCACCTACCCTGTTTACTCTGTAGATAGATTTTCAGAGCCTCCCAAGAGTTCACGGTGTGCTTATGAGTCTGGAGCCTCCAGCTGCATATCTATCAACAGTGGCTGGGGAGGTAAGTGTTATATTTCACAGTGTTTCTTTACTGATCTGTAGCTGTGGGGCTTGCTACCTCTGCTTTCTATGGCATAGGCTAAATTGGGTTAAATCTCGACTTTTCCTTTGTAAACATATACAATTTTCTGTGCAATCTCCCAGGAGATTACCAATAAAAAAAATACATAAATGATAACTCTGCTATGAGTATATCTAAATTAATGATGTACAGCACATTGTCATTTTGTGTCAGAAATGTGGGCATGTGCTCAGTCGTGTTCAACTCTTTGAGCCCTCACGGACTGTAGCCCACCAGGCTTCTCTGTCCGAAAAAGAATACTGGAGCAGATTTCCATTTTCTACTCCAGGGGATCTTCTTGACCCAGGAACTGAACCCCCATCTCTTGCCATCTCCTGCATTGGCAGGCGGATCCTTTACCACTGTACCACCTGGGATACCATTGTTCATTTTAGATAGATACTAAAGAAAATGATACTTTCAAGTACCTAGTATTTCAAATTTTCTACAACTGCTGCTGCTGCTGCTAAGTCACTTCAATCGTGTCCGACTCTGTGTGACCCCACAGACAGAAGCCCACCAGGCTCCCCCGTCCCTGGGATTCTCCAGGCAAGAACACTGGAGTGGGTTGCCATTTCCTTCTCCAATGTGTGAAAGTGGAAAGTGAAAAGTGAAAGTGAAGTCGCTCAGTCGTGTCCGATCCTTAGCGACCCCACGGACTGCAGCCTACCAGGCTCCTCCATCCATGGGATTCTCCAGGCAAGAGTACTGGAGTGGCTTGCCATTGCCTTCTCCGTTTCTACAACTAGCTACTATTTATTTCACACTTACTTTAACCATTTAGAGAGATTTAATTCAACCTTTACCATGATCTTAAATTAATATTCTCATAGTACAGATAATCAAGCAGAAGCTGAGAGACGTTGAGTCATTTGCTTTTTGTCACAAAGCTAGTAATTGAAAGTCTAAACATTCATCTTCCTCTCTCAATTCATTTCCTTAATCACTTACGTTTTCCTCCTTAATCCCCTAATTTAAAAAAAAAAAAAGCAAGAACTTAATAATGATTTATTATGTTCAATTGCAAGACATTTCATGCCTTAAAGACCAATTTCACTGTTCAGTTCAGTTCAGTTCAGTCGCTTAGTCATGTCCGACTCTTTGCGACCCCATGAATCACAGCACACCAGGCTTCCTGTCCATCACCAACTCCCAGAGTTCACTCAAACTCATGTCCATTGAGTTGGTGATGCCATCAAGCCATCTCATTCTCTGTCGTCTCCGTCTCCTCCTGCCCCCAATCACTCCCAGCATCAGAGTCTTTTCCAGTGAGTCAACTTGTCACAGGGGACACCTAACCTATGTGCTCCTTCTGATTGGTTTATGCAGAAATATATCTTCATTAGGGACAAAGTTTTGGAAAAGTGAATTTATAAATGTACATTTCAAAATAAAGTCTGCACTTGGCAATGAACAAAATTCTTCTAGTCTAAAGTAAAGTTATACTAAGAATCATCTTTTCAAATGTGAAAATTAAGGCTAAAAGTAGAACTAAGTGAAATGAGGTCAACTAGTACACCAGGTTTCATGTAATGAGACAATGACTTGTCATCAAAAGGCTTGAAAATATTCCTTGAAATATCTATCAATTGTGTCATCTCCCTTATGTTTTATATCACCAATATCTCTGGCTTCTCCTTGACATCTAGATTAACAATCAAAATAGTTATCTTATGGTCAAGCAGGAATGTGGAAGGATGTGCTTCATTAGCAGAAGGTGTGGATTCATGCCTGTGACCGAAGCCTGGCTGAGGAGTAGGTCTGAGAATAACCCTGGCTTGGGAGCTGCCAGAATCCTGGTAGACAAGATGAACCGAGGAATCAAGAAGTAGATAAATAGTCCAAAGACAGAATATACTAGAGTGAGGACTTGGTTGAAATGAATTAGCATCAAGAACCAGAAGAAAGTCAAACTGAAAATGAGAAAATGTATTCAAGGTTGTTTGGGAAGAGATTTGGTTGGGATTTAGAACTATCCTTAAGAGAGCTGAGATAGAACAAGATGGTTATATCAAATCTCTTCCTCAGTCTAGGCAGAGAATCTCCACAATTATCATCTACATATATTCCCAAACTGAAGTAAATATTTCCCTGAGCCAAAAATGATTATTTGCTTCCTATGCAAGGGGTAAATAAATTAGGTCATAAGTAATTTGGAACTGGATTAAACTAAGTAGATTCACATAGAAATTCCTGTATCCAGAATGTGCCCCTAATGGAAACTTTCCTGACTGTGATTAACCCTAAGTTCTCATAATCATACGCATTTCCTAGAGGCAACAAATTCAACATGATAGTTTGGAGAATAAAGAAGAGAAATTATATAGATTAAGCTTTAGTCATCTAGTTAACTCCTATTTTGTATAGACAGTTAATGGCTCCAGATATCTCCATCCTATTTTTTTTACAGGCATTAACTACTATGTGATTATTATGTATTTCCTTGCTGCAATTGAATCTGAGTTTTTGGGGAATTTGCCATATGAGGTAGAGTTACTATCTCGAGAGGAGTACAGATCTAACTTCTGTTATTCAGTTGAGGAATGCCGTGCAGCCTATCCACAAGTTATGGATATAGCCAACAGGTTTTATAAGGTAAAAAAATGCAATGAAATGAATGAAAACACTGAATGAAGTTCTTCTGTTGGGATTTCTGATTTAAAAATAGACTAAATTTCACATTTATATGCATTTGAAATTATGTTAGACCCGGGATGGATTTATGTCAATGTATGGCAAAACCAATACAATGTTGTAAAGTAATTACCCTCCAATTAAAATAAATAAATTAAAAAAAAATTTTTTAATAAAAATTCAAAAAAAAAGTTAAAATTAAAAACGGGGGGGAAAAAAAGAAATTATATTAGAGCTTTGTCCCTTCCCTCTCTAATCATTCTGCTTAGCATCCTGAAGTGATCCTAACAGTTAATGGCTAATTGGCATAATTTTATTTATAAATACATTTTTTCAATACAATTCATGTAATAATCACCAGATTATGTTTGCCTCTGCAAGCAGAAGAGCATAAATTCTTCTACAAAGCAAACAAAGTTAAATGACATCTTTAAGTGTTAAAATCTATTCTGAAAATCTCATTTCTGAACGATCAGCTAGATGAGTATGTCACAATGTACTTTTTCAGGTATTCATGATACTGGTAATTAAATGTATTTTAATTTACTTTAAAACCTTTTACTGACCTAAATCTTATTCACTCTACAGTATCTGCAGTCCAGAAAAATAGTTTCCACCACCAGCGGTATTCCTCAGTATGACACAGATGAGGACACAGTGATCTTTAACATGTGGGCAGTCCATCAAGCTGCCATTGATGTGGCAAAACCAAAGTTCAGTGATGTGTAAGAGAACTGTTTTATGTGACATAATGAAACTCTGTTTTCTTTTGGGGTTTTTTTGGCATAGTATAACATAATGTTTAAGTTTTGGTTGATTCAAATGTTCATTGCTCATATTTTCCATAATATCAAGAAATAGTTTTTCCATTTTTATTTTCAGTTCATCTAAGAGTTGCATATCAGCTATATATCTTCAATGTAGTTTTTCTTAGTTTATACTTGTAAGTTCACTCTTTCAATGTTGTCTCCTTCATTTGAAACTTTTGCATTGTAGACCAATTTGTCAATTTTTTTTCCTTTACTATTTAATTCTTATTTTGGTTTAGGAAAAGAAACCTACGCAGTAATCTTCAATGGTTTGGTATTTTGTCATTATGTTTGTGTGTGTGTGTGTGTAGAGTCCTATTTATTAACAGTTCATCTCTAACTGTGAAGTTTCTTCTCTCAGCTCCACAATGTTATCAAAGACTCTTCTCGTCATGTCAACATTAGAGCAATACCTCTCAGAATCATTCATTGCATTGAGTCTTCCCTTCTTATTAGGAACTTGGGCTGCCATCACCAAATACTATAAATTAGTTGGTTTATATCACAGAAATTTATTTTCTCACAATTCTGGATGCTGCAAGTTCACAACTAGGGTGCCAGCATGGTCAGTTTCAGCTGAGGGCACTCTTTCTGGCTTGCAGATGACTGCCTTCTTGCATCATAGCATCTGGGTCTTCACATGGAGAAGAGAGAGAGAGATAGAAAATCTGCACTCTAGTCTCTCTTCCTTTTTAGTATGAACTTCAACATGTAAATTTTCAGACTGTCAGACCTGTTTTCTTAAATTTTGAACTCACGATTTCTCAGTATTTTGTCCACTCTGACATCATAGAACATGTTTTTAATATTTTATTCAGTTTTTATGGTTGTTTTCTGTAAGAGAGAACTGAGCGTGCAATTTAAGTCTTTAAATTAGATGAACTCAAGAGAAACCCTCTGCTTTTTGTTTGTCCCCTGGCCTTGGCCCCTGTTATGTCCTATTCAAGAAGGTGATTTGATTACTGTGGCAAATGTCTAGTCCACTTCTTATTTCCTAGAAATTAGGAGCAATTGTATAAGCATATGCACACAATAAACATGAGTCAATTATGCATGTTGTTGAAGAATTTTCAGAAATTGCTATTAGATCACCTTCTATTTGTTATACTGGCTCATAGTATCCAGTCCCTGAACTGTGTTTGTGGAAAACAAGTGACGTTAGACATTGGTGGAAGAGAAATAAGATACAGGAGAAACACAATGAGAAAGCACCAAGAGTAAATCTAGTGGAAGTAAGAGTTGGTTAAGATGCTACAATTTTTTAAAATTGTGATCCAAAGTTTTGCCGTCTCTGTTGCTATGTAATAGAGTCTTCCCTGGTGGCTCAGAGGGTAAAACATCTGCCTGTAATGCAGGAGACCCGAGATCGCCCTCTAGGTGGGGAAGATCCCCTTGAGAAGGAAATGGCAACCCACACCAGTACGCTTGCCTGGAAAATGCCATAGAGAAAGGAGCCTGGTAGGCTACTGTCCTTGGGGTAGCAAAGACTGGAACATTAGTGACTTTGCTTTTACTTAGACTCTTCAGTCAGGCACCATGTGGAAGATAGTGTGAAGATTAATTACAATACACTGAAATTATACATTCAGATCAGCCAACTATTTCATAAATAGCTTAAAATTCCTAAGGAATATGGGAGAAAAGACACATTTAGAGCTTAATTTGCATTTAAGTGAATTATTTTGTAACTCGTGCAGCTAATTTTGTGTCCTTCCTTTAGATCATTCTATTCTTCTGAAACTGAACGAGACTTCACCATGGACTTTCTACTGGCCGTAGAACTTGTTGAGGCAGTATTATATCGCCCATACTTTGAAATTATGACAGAATTCCTAGTGGGTTTCCCACACAGGCTACTCACAGATCAGGATCGTAATGTTCTCACGAGTAACTTCAGCAGACGGGAAAAAGCACTGTTGAATGTAGCAAAACTCACTCCAGAAATAAACAAAAGCACAGGTATGATTATGAGTTATACTATACATGAAGCCTAAATTAACCAAATTCATTTGAGAACTATATATATTTAATGATCTATTCAACAGGAATGATTGAGTACCTGCTATATGAGAGATATATTGAGTATAATTACGACAGTTACTGAAAACTACCCTTCCAGGACCTATAATATCATGTAGCTTCTACAATAGTGACAGTTTTAAAATCGACACTTTGACATGTTTCTTCTTAAAATTCTTATTGCTACCCCAGAAATATTCTGGGTTCTCGCTTAGGATTCAAAATTGCTAGTCTGAAAATCTGGCTCTTCATTATCGTTGTGTCATTCTCCCCTGTGTAAAGTGTGCTCATCCACCAAGACAGAGAAAATAATAAGAAACAGAGATGGTTAGGGTGGAAGTAGGAAGACTGGGTGCAGAGAGATAGTTATATAAAATCTTAGAGCATCGATTAAATAATGGATATTAAGCCTCTGTCTTCACACATCATTTTATTTGTTGTCATTAGGTACGGTATGAAATTCATAGCATTGTTTACATTTTTGAAGAAAAAGTTCTTTTGACATTAAATAACATGTCCAAAATGATATACTTTGTAAGTAGCTGAAGCAAACTTAAACTATAGCTTCTTTAAATTCAGTTTTTGAGGTTTTCATTTTTCTTCACGATCTAATACTCCCTGCATTGAAAACATGAAAGTTTTGGTGAACTAGTGAATCTTACACATTTAAATCTCAGTCGTTTAGAATTAGAACTGTGGAGTCTCTTCAGTTCCAGCCCATTTTTTAACGGATTAATCCTAAGGATCAGGGAAGCTAAGTTGCAAATATCACTTAGTTTTAGTGACAGTTGGACAGCAACCAGGTCTCCTTCCTCACAGGAAAAGGTTCACTCTAGAAACAAAACATTACAAACAAGAGTAAGAAAGGAGTTATGATGGGTCTCAACAATTTGTGCTTAATTTACTCCATAAATATTGTGGTTATTACACTGTGTGAGAATTTTTTGAATACATCTCATTCTCAAATAAGGGAAACAGCTCATCATTCATTATATATGCTGCGAAACGAGCACGAGGAGAAATAGCCCTTCTTTTATGCTGTTAGGTTGTCCAACACAATGTATTTCCCTGTATCCTTTGACAAGGATAATGGTCAGACAGTGTTACTAATATATTAAAAATCCTATAATTAGAATTTTTATCTTATTTTGTATAGTTTTAGATTTCAAAGTTGTATTCATAATTTTATTAACTGGAAACATAAATGTTTCTATTTTCACAGGAGGTTTGTTTTTAACAACTTGGAAGAAGCTCATGACTTCAAACTTTACTCGGCCTATGGGACGTTTCTTTATAAATAGGCTACTCTTAATTCCAATTGAGTAGCCTAAATGAATGCTATTACGTGTAGATCAGTTTAATTCCATGAATAAAGGCAATCAAATGTTATAACAACTGCAAAAAGTTTGTGGTTATTATCCTTGCTTCATCTTTGTATTTTCAGTTACCACCCAATAATCCCCAATGCCACGCTCCCCTCAGAATTGAGCTACATACCTGGTTGAAGCTAATTAGTTTCATAGAATGCCTGAGTTACACATGAATATGTCAATATCTGTGCCAAAGACAGGTTGCTGCTGCTGCTGCTGCTAAGTCCCTTCAGTCATATCCAATTCTGTGTGACCCTATAGATGGCAGCCCACCAGGCTCCCCTGCCCCTGGGATTCTCCAGGCAAGAACACTGGAGTGGGTTGCCATTTCCTTCTCCAATGCATGAAAGTGAAAGTGAAGTTGCTCAGTTGTGTCCAACTCTTCACGACTCCATGGACTGCAGCCTACCAGGCTACTCCATTCATGGGACTTTCCACGCAAGAGTACTAGAGTGGGTTGCCACTGGCTTCTCCAAAAGACAAGTTACACTATTGATATTTAAGATTTTGACACTATCTTCAATGCTCATTCTTAGATTGCCAGGTAAGCAGGGAAAATTCTCTTCTAAGAGATTATTCTTATAAGATACAATTTTGGGCATTGAAGAGACATTTTAAGTACTTTATGTTCTAGGACTGAACTCCAAGTACATTGACATATGAGCATATTTATCAATTCCTGTAATGAATGAGGCTGCTGTTTTAGTGTCTGAGCACATGGAGATATCATTTCACCATCAAGCAGAAAATTCCTGAGCCACTCTAGTGTAAGATCCAGTTCCCACCTAAGTCAGTCTCTCACATCAGGGAGCTACCATAAGCCTCTTATCCTTCTCCATCAGAGGGCAGACAAACTGAAAAACCACAATCACAGAAAACTAACCAATCTGATCACATGGACCACAGCCTTGTCTACCTCAATGAAACTATGAGCCATGCCATGTACGGCCACCCAAGATGGACGGGTCATGGTGGAGACTTCTGAAAAACCCTGGTCCTCTGGAGAAGGAAATGGCAAACCACTTCGGTGTTCTTGCCTTGAGAACCCCATGAACAGTATGAAAAAGCAAAAAGATAGAACACTGAAAGATGAACTCCCCAGGTCAGTACATACCAAATATGCTATTGATGATCAGTGAAAAAATAACTCCAGAAAGAATAGAGAGACAGATTCAAAACAAAAACAACACCCAGCTGTGGATGTGACTGATGATGGAAGTAAAGTCCAATGCTGTAAATAGCAATGTCGCATAGGAACCTGGAATGTTAGGTCCATGAATCAAGGCAAATTGGAAGTGGTCAAACAGGAAATGGCGAGAGTGAACATCGACATTTTAGGAACCAGAGAACTAAAATGGACTGGAATGGGTGAATTTAACTCAGATGACCATTATATTTACTACTGTGGGCAAGAATCCCTTAGAAGAAATGGAGTAGCCACCATAGTCAACAAAACAGTCTGAAATGCAGTACTTGGATGCAATCTCAAAAACACAGAACATCTCTGTCTGTTTCCAAGGCAAATCATTCAGTATCACAGTAATCCAAGTCTATGCCCCAACCAGTGACACTGAAGACACTGAAGTTGAAAGGTTCCTTGAAGGCCTACAATACTTTCTAGAACTAATACCCCCAAAAAAATGTCCTTTTCATTATAGGGGACTGGAATGCAAAAGTAAGAAATCAAGAAATACCTGGAGTAACAGGCAAATTTGGTCTTGATGTACAGAATGAAGCAGGTCTAAGGCTAATAGTTTTCCCAAGAGAATGAACTGGTCATAGCAAACACCGTCTTTCAAAAACACAAGAGAAGACTACACATGGACATCACCAGATGGTCAATATCGAAATCAGATTGATTATATTCTTTGAGCCAACGATGGAGAAGCCCTATACAGTCAGTAAAAACAAGACCAGCTGCTGACTTGGCTCAGATCATGAAATCAGTATTGCTGAATTCAGACATAAATTGAAGAAGGTAGGGGAAACCACTAGACCATTCAGATATGACCTAAATCAAATCCCTTATGATTATACAGTGGAAGTGAAAGATAGATTCAAGGGATTACATCTGATAGACAGAGTGCCTGAAGAACTATGGATGGAGGTTCATGACATTGTATAGGATGCAGGGATCAAGACCATCCTGAAGACAAAGAAATGCTAAAAGGCAAAATGGTTGAGGAGGCCTTACAAATAGCTGTGAAAAGAAGAGAAGTGAAAGGCAAAGGTGAAAAAGAAAGATATACCCATTTGAATGCAGACTTTCAAAGAATAACAAGGAGAGATAAGAAAGCCTTCTTCAGTGATCAATGCAAAAAATAGAGGAAAAGTCTAGAATGGGAAAGACTATAGATCTCTTCAAGAAAATTAGAGATACCAAGAGAGCATTTCCTGCAAAGATGGGCACAATAAAGGACAGTAATGATATGGAACTAACACAAGCAGAAGATATTAAAAAGATGTGGCAAGAATACACAGAAAAACTATACAAAAAAGATCTTCATGACCCATATAATCCCATGACCCAGTGTAATCACTCACCTAGAGCCAGACATCCTGGAATGCCAAGTCAACTGGTCCTTAGGAAGCATCGCTATGAACAAAGATAGTGGAGGTGGTGTAATTTCAGTTGAGCTATCTCAAATCCTGAAAGATGATGCTGAGAAAGTGCTGCACTCATATGCAAGCAAATATGGAAAAATCAGCAGTGTTCACAGGACTGGAAAAGGTTAGATTTCATTCCAATCCCAAAGAAAGGCAATGCCAAGGAATCCATTCCACTCATCTCACACGCTAGTAAAATTCTCCAAGCCAGGCTTCAACAGTACATGAACCAAGAAATTCCAGATGTTCAGGCATGACTTAGAAAAGACAGAGGAACCAGAGATCAAATTGCCAACATCCGCTGGATCATCAAAAAGCAAGAGAGTTCCAGAAAACCATCTATTTCTGCTTTTTTGACTATGCCAAAGCCTGTGAATCTGTGGAATACAACAAACTGGAAAATTCTTAAAAAGAAAGAGACACCAGACCACTTGACCTGCCTCTTGAGAAACCTGCATGCAGGTCAGGAAGCAACAGTTCGAACTGGACATGGAACAATAGACTGGTTCAAAATACGAAAAGGAATACATCATGGCTGTATGTTGTCACCCTGCTTATCTATCTTATATGCAGAATACATCATGAGACACACTGGGGTGGATGAAGAACAAGCTGGAGTCAAGATTGCAGGGAGAAATATCAATAACTCAATATTCAGATGACAACACCCTTATGGCATAAAGTGAAGAAGAACTAAACAGCTTCTTGATGAAAGTGAAAGAGGAGAGTGGAAAAAGTTGGCTTAAAAATCAGCATTCAGAAAACTAAGATCATGGCATCTGGTCCCATCACTTCATGGCAAATAGATGGGGAAAGAGTGGAAACAGTGGCAGACTATTGTCTTCGGCTCCAAAATCACTGCAGATGGTGACTGAAGCCATGAAATTAAAAGATGCTTGCTCCTTGGAAGTAAAGCTATGACCAACTTAAACAGCAATTTAAAAAGCAGAGACATTACTTTGCCAACAAAAGTCCATCTAGTCCAAGCTATGTTTTTTCCAGTAGTCGTGTGTGAATGGGAAATTTGGACAATAAAGAAAACTGAGTGCCAAAGAACTTATGCTCTTAAACTGTGGTGTTGGAGAAGACTCTTGAGAGTCCCTTGGACTGAAAAAAGATCAAACGAGTCCATCCTGAAGGAAATCAATCCTGAATATTCATTGGAAGGACTAATGATGAAACTGAAACTCCAGTACTTTGTCCACCTGATGTGAAGAACTGACTCATTGGAAAAGAACCTCATGCTGGGAAACGTTGAATGCTGGAGGAGAAGGGAACGACAGAGGATGAGATGGCTGGATGTCATCACCTACTCAATGGACATGAGTTTGAGTAAACTCCGGGAGTTGGTCATGGATAGGGAGGCTTGGCATGCTGCAGTCCATAGGGTCACAAAGTGTCGGACATTACTGAGCAACTGAAATGAACTGAACTCTAGTGTAAACTAAGCAAAACTAAAATTTTCCTTTTAAATATAATTTTTGCTGTAATTGGAGCCCTAAATGAAAAATGCATGTATTAAAAATGAGTAAAAATTATCTGAATCTCACCATATTTAAATCACTGCTAATGGCACTAATCAAACTATGTAGGCTAATTATCTTCTGGTGTTTCTGACCACCTGTCATACCTTTTCCCAATATTGTGCCACTTTTTTATTTCCCCTCAAAACCCAGTATTCCTTAAGTACCTCTCAACCAAAACGGTCCACTATGAAAATAAATGATTTTTCATATTATCTGCTGTTCCCCATGAGAAGGACATATTAAACAAAAACCACTTTTTGAAAGTCAAATATAGGTTTATCAATGTCTCAATACAAGTGAGATATCTTTTTGTAAAAATAAAACTAATAACTGAAGAGACAAATTGTATCAAACCCTAAATACCCAAATCACCAAAACAAACTTGAGATAGAAGAAAAAACTGGAATTATCACACTTTCTAGTTAAAGCTATAAACTGAAATCAGTAGTGGTTACAGTACTGGAAAAGGGCAGTTTTCATTCCACTCCCAATGAAGGACAATGCCAAAGAATGTTCAAACTACCATATAATTGTACTCATTTCACATGCTAGCAAGTCAATACTCAAAATCCTTCAAGATAGGCTTCAACAGTATGTTAATTGAGAACTTCCAGATGTATAAGCTGGGTTTATAAAAGACAGATGAACCAGATAAAATTGCCAATATTCATCGGATCATGTAAAAAGCAAGGGAGTTCCAGAAAAACATCTGCTTCTTCTTCATGGACTACACTAAAGCCTTTGATTGTGTGGATCACAACCAACTGTGGAAAATTCTTAAAGAGACAGGAATACCAGATTACCTTAGCTGTCTCCTGACAAACCTATACGCAGGACGAGAAGCATCAGTTAGAACCAGACTTGGAACAACAATCTGGTTCAAAATTGGTAAAAGAGTACAACAAGGTTGTATATTGTCACCCTGTTTATTTAACTTCTATGCAGAGTGTATCATGTGAAACGCTGACGTGGATGACACACAAGCTGGAATCAAGATTGCCAAGAGAAATATCAGTAACTTCAGATATGCAGATAATACTACACTAATGGCAGAAAGTGAAGAGGAACTAGAGAGCTCTTGATGAGGGTGAAAGAGAAGAGTGAAAAGCTATCTTAAAACTCAACATTAGAAAAACTAAGATCATGGCCTCCAGTCCCATCACTTCATGGCAAATAGATGGGGAAACAGTGGAAGCAGTGGCAGGTTTTCTTGGTCTCCAAAATCACTGCAGACAGTAATTGCAGCCATGAAATTAAAAGACGCCTGTTCCTTGGAAGGAAAGCTATGATAAACCTAGACAGTGTATTCAAAAAGCAAAGACATCACTTTGCCAACATAGGTCTGTCTAGTCAAAGCTATGGTTTTTCCAGTAGTCATGTATGGATGTGAGAGTTGTATCATAGAGAAGGCTAAGTGCCAAAGAATTGATGATTTCTAACTGGCTCTGGAGAAGACGCTTGAGAGTCCTTTGGAAAGCAAGGAGATCAAACCAGTCAATCCTAAAGGAAACCAAGCTTGAATACTCATTGGAAGGACTGATGGTGAAATTGAAGATTTATTACTTTCACCACCTCATGCAAAAAGCCGACTCACTGGAAAAGATCCTGATGCTGGGAAAGATTGAGGAGAAGAGAAAAAGGGGATGACAGAGGATGAGATGGTTGGATGACATCATGAACTCAATGGACATGAGTTTGAGCAAACTCTGGGAGATAATGAAGAACCAGGAAGCCTAGTGTGCTACAGGTCATAGGGTTCAGAGTCAGACAGGACTTCAAGACTGAACAATAAAAACAAACCAAAAATGTATGGTATTGCCATATAAAGAGGCACATCAGACAGTCAGTTCAGTCGTTCAGTCGTGTCCGACTCTTTGCGACCCCATGAATCACAGCACACCAGGCCTCCCTGTCCATCACCAACTCCCAGAGTTCACTCAAACTCATGTCCATTGAGTTCGTGATGCCATCGAGCCATCTCATTCTCTGGAGTCCCCTTCTCCTCCTGCCCCCAATCCCTCCCAGCATCAGAGTCTTTTCCAGTGAGTCAACTCGTCGCAGGAGGTGGCCAAAGTATTGGAGTTTCAGCTTTAGCATCAGTCCTTCCAATGAACACCCAGGACTGATCTCCTTTAGAATGAACTGGTTCGATCTCCTCGCAGTCCAAGGGACTCTCAAGAGTGGACTGGTTTGATCTCCTTGCACTCCAAGGGACTCTCAAGAGTATTCTCCAACACCACAGTTCAAAAGCATCAATTCTTCGGTGATGAGCTTCCTTCACAGTCCAACTCTCACATCCATACATGACCACAGGAAAAACCATAGCCTTGACTAGACAGACCTTTGTTGGCAGTGTAATGTCTCTACTTTTTAGTATGCTATCTAGGTTGGTCATAACTTTCCTTCCAAGGAGTAAGCGTCTTTTAATTTCATGGCTGCAATCAGCATCCATAGTTATTTTGGAGCCCCCCAAAATAAAGTCTGACACTGTTTACACTGTTTCTCCATCTATTTGCCATGATTAATGCAAATAAATAGAGAGCCAGAAATAATCCCGACTCATGCCCCGCCCCCCCCAAAAAAAAAACAGACTGGATGAATATCTTACAATATACACAAAACTTAACTCAAAACTTATGAAAGACTTGAGAATATCACCTGAAACTATAAAACTTCTAAAACAAAATATAGATGGCAAGCTCCTTGACATTGCAATAGATGCCCAATGCAGAGGCAACAAAAGCAAATTAAACAAGTGGAAACACGTAGTGAAAATGTTAGTCTCTCAGTCATATCCAACTCTTTGAGACTGTATGGACTGTAGCCTGCCAGGCTCCTCTGTCTGTGGGGATTCTCCAGACAAGTATACTGGAGTGGGTTCCATATTCTACTCAAGGGGATCTTCCCTCTGGGACTGAACAGTGTTCTCCTGCATTGCAGGGAGAATTTTTTTACCATCTGAGCCACCAGAGGAGCACGTAATACTGAAGTGGGCTGCATTTCCTTCTCCAGGGGATCTTCCTGATCTAGGGGTCGAACCCACATCTCCTGAGTCTCCCGAAATGAAAGCAAATTCTTTACCTCTGAGCCACCAAGGAAGCCCAGTAAAGGTGGGTCAAAAAATCATAGGCTTGGTATGTAAAATTTCTTCAGGACAAATTCTTTATAGGCTTGTGCACATCTGGGACAGGGAATACTGATGTGCTGCAGTCCATGGGGTTGTGCAGAGTCAGACATGACTTGGTGACTGAACAACAGAACCTCTCAGGAAGAAAGTGAAGAATGTAATTGTAACTGCTTCCCTGTGAGAACAGAATAACACAGTCCTTGGCATAGGAAGACATTTTGCAAGAATGTTCCAAATTATTGAAATTACTCAGAAAAATACTAAGTGTACAGTTCCTATGACTTTGCCTGATATTATAGCAAGAATTCGTGAAAAAAAAAAAGTCTTAAATAAGCACGAGTGGGATGGGATTTCATAGTCGGTACTCTCTCACATAAATCTTGGATGTTTTTCTCTTGGCCACTCAAAAATGTGACCAGAATTATTTAAGGATTCTCTAAGCTTTCTTGGGAGATTATTATATTGTTATTCTAATGTGACTCTTAGCCATATTGTTAATACTTCTTTGCAATATATTCCTCAAGTGCATGATTATAATTTTTATAAAGATACCTCCATAGTCTCTTGTGCACAAAAGATAACTGTGATTTATGTGGCCATTGGAACCTACATTATCTAGGTTTTCCTAAAATAGCACATTAGCCAATATCATAACCCTCAGGATATGCTTCGGAGAAGGCAATGGCACCCCACTCCAGTACTCTTGCTTGGAAAATCCCATGGACGTAGGAGCCTGGTAGGCTGCAGTCCATGGGGTTGCACAGAGTCGGACATGACTGAAGCGACTTAGCAGCAGCAGCAGCAGGATATCCTTATATTTCCTTGTTTTCTTGTAATTTTTTCCCTTACCACTCAACACCTACTCAAGCTGTTGATGGAAATAGCTGCATATATTATCTTTCAAAGGTAAATTTATATATTTTCTTATTTAATCAGTCTCTATTGTTGTTACATAAATTTGAATATTTTAGATTGTTTCCCCAAGATACCTGGTGATGTTACAACAATAGGTTTCTCTACTTCTTGATGGTGTGGTGGATAGGGACTTACCTGCCAGTGTAGAGGTCATGGGTTTGATCCCTGGTCTGGGAAGATTCCACATGCCACAGAAAATTAAACACAAGTGCCAAAACAATGTGGACTTATTAGATGATGTTAGTGGTATATTGTCACCCTGCTTATTTAACTTTTATGCAGAGTAAACATGAGAAACACTGGGCTGGAGGTAGCACAAGTTGGAATTAAGATTTCTGGGAGAAATATCAATAACCTCAGATATGCAGATGATACCACCCTTATGGCAGAAAGTGAAGAAGAACTAAAGAGCCTCTTGATGAAAGTGAAAGAGAAGAGTGAAAAAGTTGGCTTAAAGCTGAACACTCAGAAAACTAATCATGGCATCTGGTCCCATCACCTCATAACAAATAGATGGGGAATCAGTGGAAACAGTGACTGACTTTATATTTCTGAACTCCAAAATCATTGCAGATGGTGATTGCAGCCATGAAACGCTTACTCCTTGTAAGGAAAGTTATGACCAACCTAGATAGCATATTACAAAGCAGAGACATTACTTTGTCAACAAAAATCCGTCGATTCAAGGCTATGGTTTTTCCAGTGGTTGTGGATGGATGTGAGAGTTGGATTATAAAGAAAGCTGAGCCCCAAAGATATGATGCTTTTGAACTGTGGTGTTGGAGAAGACTCTTGAGAGTCCCTTGGACTGCAAGGATATCCATCAGTCCATCCTAAAGGAAATCAGTCCTGGGTGTTCTTTGGTAGGACTGATGTTGAAGGTGAAACTCCCATATTTTGGCCACCTGATGAGAAGAGCTGACTCATTTGAAAAGACCCTGATGCTGGGAAATGGAGGGCAGGAGAAGGGGATGACAGAGGATGAGATGGTTGGATGGCATCACCGACAAGATGGACATGGGTTTGGGTGGACTCCAGGAGTTGGCAATGGACAGGGAGGCCTGGCGTGCTGGAGGAGCCTGGTGGGCTGCCGTCCATGGGGTCGCTAAGGGTCGGATATGACTGAGCGACTTCACTTTCACTTTTCACTTTCACACATTGGAGAAGGAGGTGGCAACCCACTCCTGTGTTCTTGCCTGGAGAATCCCAGGGACGGGGAAGCCTGGTGGGCTTCCGTCTATGGGGTCACACAGAGTCGGACACGACTGAAGTGACTTAGCAGCAGCAGCAGTATGGTTCAGAATATTTACTTTGTCTATGATTTTTTTCTTAATGTCAGTAGTGTTCTGATGAACAAAAACTTATCCTCCTGACTGTCCCTCTAGGTGTAACTGGTTTCAAGTCTAGGAAAAACAGAGTTATCACATTGGACCTTTTGCTCTTGAATAGTTCAGAGCTGACTTTATAAGGTAAAAATGTTACTGATAGTACCCAAGCACTGAAAACTTGCCTCTTTTATGAATGTTATGCCAAGATCTGTCACTATAGTCCCTGAGAATAAAAAAACTTGGGAACTCTACTCAAGATGCTCAAGTGTTGTAAGTTTAAAAAATTCTGCTTCAGCCTATTACAAAGATACTCCAACTGGAATTGCTGCTTGCATAAAAACTAAAAACCAGCATAAAATATATAAAAATTTTTTCCAGACATGAGAAAGCATTCAGAAGAGGGAAGTAATGGTTTAGAAAAAAGGAAACAAATCTAGTGAGTCCTATACAAGCCATAATTTTCTGCCATTTGCTAAGCTCAAGAAGCAAAAACCCAAGACTCCAGAGCTTATCTTGACTTGAGGAGAAAATGGTTGGACTTAGGGAAATTAAAGCTATCATAATTTGCAAAGGATAATGCCAGGATAAAAAGGAAAGCATGCAAAGACAGAACTTCAGAAATTTGCTTAGAGTTCTCCTCCCCTCCAATCTTTAATTTGAATAGCAATCAGCATACGTATAGAATGAAACTCTACAAGACCAAAGGAAAAACAGTTTCTGGGGTTGCATAAGCCTTCAAATTCCCTAAGTTCCTAGAAGGCCATCATTCATTCACGTTTCCTCCAACCATATGGAGGAGTTTTTGTTGAATAAGTAAAACATTAATTAAACACTGTATGAATATCACTTTCTAGTAGTAAAGAAAATTAGTCCCAGACAAAGGTGACTCTAGAGTTGCTGCAAACGAAATGGACAAAACAGACAACACAAAAGACAGACGCACAAAACTCCAGCCGGAGGAGAAAAAGATCTGGGCAACACAGGTTGCGGTTTATTTTATATTTTCCTTTCAGTGAGGCAGGGAGGGAGCAACAGCAATCTCTCTATTACCATACATGGATACAATTTTGCATTTCAAGCAAGCAGATTGGTTACACGAGGAGCTAGTAAGCTGCTGCATCATCTATCTAAGGAGCCTGCCCAGAAGCCCTCCCTCATCCAGCTATGCAGAAGGGCGTATTTCCCTGTTTTCAGGAGAAACACATAACAGAGAGCTTTATGTACAGGCTCCTTGGTAGAACATCTTGCTTTCAAGCATGCTGTACCCAGGCATAGTGTTCTGTTTTCAGAGACATCATGCATCCCTAACCTGATTTTCCAAATATCATCGCAGCAGCTCCTTCATAGAGTTGCTTCAGGAACACTCGTTATTTATTCTTGAAAATAGTTGACATACAATATTATGTTAGTCTCAAGTGTATTACATAGTGATTTGACATTTGTATCCATTATGAAATAATCATCACAATAAGTCTAGTAAACATCTGTCCCCATTCAGTTATTACTATATTATTGACCATATTTCTTGTACTGCATATTACATCCTCATGGCTTATTTATTATGTAACTGGGGGATTGTATGTCTAATTCTCTTCACCTATTTTTCCCACCTCACCACCAGCAATAATCTCTTTGTTTTCTTATCGTTGTTATTCTTTAGTCACTAAGTCCTGATGGACTCTTTCTGACTCCATGGACTGTAGCCTGCCAGGATCCTCTGTCCATGGGATTTCCCAGGCAAGAATACAATATCTATGAGTCTGTGATAAATAGTATAGAGACTTCTGAAAAAACTAAATGTAGAACTGCCATGTGATGCAACAGTTTCACTTCTGGATATTTACCCAAAGAAAAAATATTTCATAATGATATTTGCATTTTAGAGTTTATTTTGGCATTATTTAGAATAACCAAAGTAAGGAAGCAAATTTATTGCCCATTGACAGATGAATAGACAAAAATCATACACAACTCATTGGAAAACACCCTGATGATGACAAAGTGAGAAGGCAAAAGTGGGAGAGAGTGAAGGACAAAGAAGCCTGGCATTCTGCAATCTGTGGGTATGCAAAGGGTCAGACACGACTTAGTGACTGTAAAACAATAACCTGGCCCAATCTGACCAGAAATATTGGCAACAACTCCTTGAAGCTGTGTGGTCCAATAGCACTTGAGCTGAGAGATGGGCAAACAGAGTTGATAGTTTGCAGAGCAAAGCCAGTGGCCTTGTTCATCAGAAAAGTTGGAGTACAGTACCACTTGAACAGAGAATAGCCCATGACTTCCCCCAACTACAGAGCAAAGCTGGTGTCCTCAGCAGAGAATTCAGTGCACACGCAGGCTGAATCTGGAAAAGAAAAAATGAGCTATCCAATCCCTGTGTCCTGGTCTGCTGCCCTGCCAGAGTAGGGAAACTAATTCATAGTCCCACCTACCACAGAATATAGACCCAGTCCTGACCAGAGAACTCATGCAGTCATAGATTCCATTCTGTGGTCTCATTTGGGTGGCAAACCAAGCCAGAAGTCCTCAGCCAGTGGTGCACCCAATCCCATCTCCATCCTCAAAGATGGAACATGTGTCTTGCCCCAGAATAGACCATAATAGCAGGCTCCTCCTGCCTGAAAACATTACCAGCAGACACATCCAGAAACCCAAATTGAGCTGAACGGTAAAGAACAGTCTCTGCAAGAACAAATGTATAAGGCCTGGAAAAGAAATCCTATTACTCAAATACACAGAAAAAATAATCAGATAAATATGACAAGACTGAAGATGGTGGAGGAATAGGACAGAGAGACCACTTTCTCCCCCACATATTTATCGAAAGAACATTTGAACGCTGAGCAAATTCCACAAAACACCTTCTGAATGCTGGGAGAGGACATCAGGCACCCAGAAAGGCAACCCATTGTTTGTGAAAGGAGGTAGGACAAAATATAAAAGATAAAAAGGGAAACAAAGAGGTAGGGATGGAGATCCATCCCAGGAAGAGAGTCTTAAAAAAGAGAGGTTTCCAAACACCAGGAAACACTCTCTCTGGTGGGTCTGTGGTGAGCCTTGGAATCTCAGAGGGCAAAATAACTGTGAAGAATAATAAATAAATGATTAAAACCCACAGATTACATGCCTAACAGCAACTCACAGCAGAAGAGCAACCCAGATGCTCGCATCCCTCACTAGCAGGCAGGGACTGGACAGGGAGGCCTGGGCTGCATTGCTGTGGGTAAGGACAGAGCCTGAATGCCCTGAGTGCATTCTGAGGGAACTAGCTTGAGAAATCAACCCAGCCTTGTGATAGCTATTCCCTAAAAAGCCGGCTTTCTTTGGGATTGGAATGAAGACTGACCTTTTCCAGTCCTGTGGCCACTGCTGAGTTTTCCAAATTTGCTGGCATATTGAGTGCAGCACTTTCACAGCATCATCTTTCAAGATTTGAAATAGCTCAACCAGCATTCCATCACCTCCACTAGTTTTGTTCATAGTGATGCTTTCTAAGACCCACTTGACTTCACATTCCAAGATGTCTGGCTCTAGGTCAGTAATCACGTTATCGTGATTATCTTGGTCGTCAAGATCTTTTTAGTACAGTTCTTCTGTGTATTCTTGCCACCTCTTCTTAATATCTTCTGCTTCTGTTAGGTCCATACCATTTCTGTCCTTTACCGAGCCCATCTTTGCATGAAATGTTCCCTTGGAATCTCTAATTTTCCTGAAGAGTTCTCTTGTTTTTCCTATTCTGTTGTTTTCCTCTATTTCTTTGCATTGATCACTGAAGAAGGCTTTCTTATCTCTCCTTGCTATTATTTGGAACTCTGCATTCAGATGCCAGCAAATTTGGAAAACTCAGCAGTAGCCACAGGACTGGAAAAGGTCAGTCTTCATTCCAATCCCAAAGAAAGGCAATGCTAAACAATGCTCAAACTACCGCACAATTGTACTCATCTCACACGCTAGTAAAGTCATGCTCAAAATTCTCCAAGCCAGGCTTCAGCAATATGTGAACCGTGAACTCCCAGATGTTCAAGCAGGTTTCAGAAAAGGAAGAGGCACCAGAGATCAAATTTCCAACATCCGCTGGATCATGGAGAAAGCAAGAGAGTTCCAGAAAAATATCTATTTCTGCTTCATTGACTATGCCAAAGCCTTTGACTGTGTGGATCACAATCAACTGTGGAAAATTCTGAAAGAGATGGGAATACCAGACCGCCTGACCTGCCTCTTGAGAAACCTGTATGCAGGTCAGGAAGCAACAGTCAGACCTGTACATGGAACAACAGACTGGTTCCAAATAGGAAAAGGAGTACATCAAGGCTGTATATTGTCACCCTGCTTATTTAACATATATGCAGAGTACATCATGAGGAACGCTGGGCTGGAAGAAGCACAAGCTGAAATCAAGATTGCTGGAAGAAATATCAATAACCTCAGATATGCAGATGACACTATCATTATGGCAGAAAGTGAAGAGGAACTAAAAAGCCTCTTAATGAAATTGAAAGAGGAGAGTGAAAAGGTTGGCTTGAAGCTCAACATTCAGAAAACAACGATCATGGCATCTGGTCCCATCACTTCATGGGAAATAGATGGAAAAACAGTGGAAACAGTGTCAGACTTTATTTTTTGGGGCTCCAAAATCACTGCAGATGCTGATTGCAGCCATGAAATTAAAAGACGCTTGCTCCTTGGAAGGAAAGTTATGACCAACCTTGATAGTATATTAAAAAGCAGAGACATTACTTTGCCAACAAAGGTCCATCTAGTCAAGGTTATGGTTTTTCCAGTGGTCATGTATGGATGTGCGAGTTGGACTGTGAAGAAAGCTGATCGCCGAAGAATCGATGCTTTTGAACTGTGGTGTTGGAGAAGACTCTTGAGAGTCCCTTGGACTGCAAGGAGATCCAACCAGTCCATTCTAAAGGAGATCGATCCTGGGTGTTCATTGGAAGGACTGATGCTAAAGCTGAAACTGCAATACTTTGGCCACCTCATGCGACGAGTTGACTCACTGGAAAAGACTCTGATGCTGAGAAGGATTGGGGGCTGGAGGAGAAGGGGACGACAGAGAATGAGATGGCTGGATGGCATCACCGACTCTGTGGACATGAGTTTGAGTGAACTCCGGGAGTTGGTGATGGACAGGGAGGCCTGGTGTGCTGTGATTCATGGAGTCGCAAAGAGTCAAACACGACTGAGCGACTAAACTGAACTGAACTGAACTGACCACAACAATATAAACAAGATGAAAGGCAGAGAAATACCCAGCAAATAAAAGAACAGGATAAATGTCCACCAAAGCCTGGCATGCTGTGATTCATGGGGTCGCAAAGAGTCGGACACGCATGAGCGACTGAACTGAACTGAACTGAAACCAAAAAAAAGAAGAAGAGATAGGGAAACTACCTGATGAAGTATTCCGAATGATGATAGGGAAAATGATCCAAAATCTTGACAACAAATTGGAGTTACAGATAAATAGCCTGGAAACAAGGATCGACAAGATGCAAGAAAAGATTAACAAGGACCTAGAAGAATAAAAAAGAGTCCATGTGTAATTAATAATGAAATAAATGATATCAAAAACACTCTGCGGGAACCAACAGTAGAATAACGGAGGCAGAAGATAGGATAAGTGAGGAAGAAGATAGAATGGTAGAAATAAATTAAACAGAGAGGAAAAAAGAAAAAAGAATTAAAAGAAATGAGGACCATCTCAGAAAACTCTGGGACAATGTTAAATGCCTCAACATTCCAATCATAGGAGTCCCAGAAAAGAAGACAAAAATAAAGACCATGAGAAAATACTTAAGGAGATCATAGTTGAAAACTTCCCTAAAATGGGGAAGTAAATAATCACCCAACTCCAATATTCCCAGAGAGTCCCAAACAAGATAAACCCAAGGCGAAATATCCCAAGACACATATTAATCAAATTAACAAAGATCAAACACAAAGAACAAACATTAAAAGTACCAAGGGAAAAAATACAAATAACACACAGGGGTATTCCCATAAGGGTAATAGCTGAACTTACAATAGAAACTCTTCAGGTCAGAAGGGAATAGCAGGACATATTTAAGGTGATGAAATAAAATAACCTAGATCCCATATTACTGTACCCAGCAAGGTTCTCGTTCAAATATGAGGGAGATCAAATATCAAAAGCTTTCAGTTCAGTTCAGTTCAGTTTAGTCGCTGAGTCGTGTCCAACTCTTTGCAACCCCATGAATCACAGCACGCCAGGCCTCCCTGTCCATCACCAACTCCCGGAGTTCACTCAAACTCATGTCCACAGAGTCGGTGATGCCATCCAGCCATCTCATTCTCTGTCGTCCCCTTCTCCTCCCGCCCCTAACCTTTCCCAGCATCAGACTCTTTTCCAGTGAGTCAACTCGTCTCATGAGGTGACCAAAGTATTGCAGTTCTTCAAGAGAACACCCAGGATATCTCCTTTAGAATGGACTGGTTGGATCTCCTTGCAGCGTCCAAGGGATTCTCAAGAGTCTTCTCCAACACCACAATTCAAAAGCATCAATTCTTCGGCGATCAGCTTTCTTCACAGTCCAACTCGCACATCCATACATGACCACGGGAAAAACCATTGTCTTGACTAGACGGACCTTGGTTGGCAAAGTAATGTCTCTGCTTTTTAATATACTATCAAGGTTGGTCATAACTTTCCTTCCAAGGAGCAAGCGTCTTTTAATTTCATGGCTGCAATCAGCATCTGCAGTGATTTTGGAGCCCCAAAAAATAAAGTCTGACACTGTTTCCACTGTTTTTCCATCTATTTCCCATGAAGTGATGGGACCAGATGCCATGATCTTTGTTTTCTGAATGTTGAGCTTCAGGCCAACCTTTTTACTCTCCTCTTTCACTTTCATCAAGAGGCTTTTGAGTTCCTCTTCACTTTCTGCCATAAGGGTAGTGTCATCTGCATATATGAGGTTATTGATATTTCTTCCAGCAATCTTAATTTCAGTCTGTGCTTCTTCCAGCCCAGCATTCCTCATGATATACTCTGCATATATGTTAAATAAGCAGGGTGACAATATACAGCCATGACGTACTCCTTTTCCTATTTGGAACCAGTCTGTTGTTCCATGTACTTGCAGAGTTCCAAAGAATAGCAAGGAGAGATAAGAAAGCCTTCCTCAGTTATCAATGCAAAGAAATAGAGGAAAACAACAGAATAGGAAAAACAAGAGATCTCTTCAAAAGCTTTACAGACAAGGAAAGGCTGAGAGAATTCAGAACCACCAAAGAAGCTCTCCAACAAATGCTAAAGGACCTTCTCTAGACAGGAAACAAAAAAGGGGTGTATAAACTCAAACCCCAAACAATAAAGTATATGGCAATGGGATCATACTTATCAATAATTACCTTAAATGTAAATGGGATAAATGCCCCAACCAAAAGACAAAGACTGGCTGAATGGATACAAAAACAAGACCCCTATATATGTTGTCTACAAGAGACCCCCCTCAAAACAAGAGCACATACAGATTGAAAGTGAAGGGCTGGAAAAAGATATTCCATGCAAATAGAGAACAAAAGAAAGCAGGAGTGGCAGTATTCATATCAGATAAAATAGACTTTAAAACAAAGACTGTGAAAAGAGACAAAGAAGGATACTACATAATGATCACAAGATCAATCGAAGAAGAAGATAGAACAATTATAAATAAATACGCACCCAACATAGGAGCACAGCAACATGTAAGACAAATACTAACAAGTATGAAAGGGGAAATTAGCAATAACACAATAATAGTGGGAGACTTTAATACCCCATTCACACTTATGGATAGATCAACTAAATAGAAAATTAACAAGGAAACACAAACTTTAAATGATACAATAAGCCAGTTAGATCTAATTGATATCTATAGGACATTTCACCCCAAAACAATGAATTTCAACTTTTTCTCAAGCGCACAGTGTCTAACCTTCTCCAGGATAGATCACATCCTGGTCTATAAATCTAGCCTTGGTAAATTCAAAAAAAATGAAATCATTCCAAGCATCTTTTCTGACCACAATGCAGTAAGACTAGATCTCAATTACAGGAGAAAAACTATTAAAAATTCCAACATATGGAGGCTGAACAACACGCTGCTGAATAACCAACAAATCACAGAAGAAATCAAAATATGCACAGAAATGAATGGAAATGAAAACACAACAGCCCCAAACCTATGGGAAACTGTAAAAGCAGTGCTAAGGGGGAGGTGCATAGCAATACAGGCTTACCTCAAGAAACAAGAAAAAAGTCGAATAAATAACCTAACGCTACACCTAAAGCAACTAGAAAAGGAAGAAATGAAGCACTCCACTTTTAGTAGAAGGAAAGAAATTTTAAAAATTAGGGCAGAAAGAAATGCAAAAGAAACAAGAGACGATAGCAAAAATCAACAAAGTCAAAAGCTGTTTCTTTGAGAGTGTAAATAAAATTGACAAACCATTAGGCAGACTCATCAAGAAACAAAGGGAGAACAATTAAATCAACAAAGTTAGAAATGAAAATGGAGAGATCACAACAGACAACACAGAAACACAAAGGATCGTAAGAGACTACTATCAGCAACTATATGCCAATAAAATGGACAACTTGGAAGAAATGGACAAATTCTCAGAAAAGTATAACTTTCCAAAACTGAACCAGGAAGAAGTAGAAAATCTTAACAGACCCATCACAAGCATGGATATTGAAACTGTAATCAGAAATCTTCCAGCAAACAAAAGCCCAGGTCTAGACAGCTTCACAGCTGAATTCTACCAAAAATTTAGAGAATAGCTAACACCTATCCTACTCAAACTCTTCCAGAAAATTGCTGAGGAAGGGAAACTTCCAAACTCATTCTATGAGGCCACAATCACCCTAATACCAAAACCTGGTAAAGATCCCACAAAAAAAGAGAACTACAGGCCAATATCACTGATGAACATAGATGCAAAATCCTTACCAAAATTCTAGCAATCAGATTTCAATAACACATTAAAAAGATCATACATCATGACCAAGTGGGCTTTATCCCAGGGATGTAAGGATTCTTCAATAACCGCAAATCAATGTAATACACCACATTAGCAAATTGAAAAATAAAAGCCATATGATTATCTCAATAGATGAAGAGAATGCCTTTGACAAAATTCAACATACATTTATGATAAAAAAAGAAAACCTCCAGAAAGCAGGGATAGAAAGAACATACCTCAACATAATAAAAGCTATGCATGACAGACACACAGCAAAGATTATACTCAATGGTGAAAAATTGAAAGCATTTCCCCTAAAGTCAGGGAAAGGACAAGGGTTCCCACTCTCCCCACTACTATTCAATACAGTTTTGGAAGTTTTGGCCACAGCAATCAGAGCAGAAAAAGAAATAAAAGGAATCCAGATTGGAAAAGAAGTAAAATTCTCACTGTTCGCAGATGACGTGATCCTCTACATAGAAAACCCTAAAGACTCCACCAGAAAATTACTAGAGCTAATCAATGAATATATTAAAGTTGCAGGATATGTAACCAACACACAGAAATCCCTTGCATTTCTATACACTAACAATGAGAAAACAGAAAGAGAAATTAAGGAAATAATTCCACTCACCATTGCAACATAAAGAATGAAATACTTAGGAATATATCTACCTAAAGAAACAAAAGACCTATATATAGAAAACTATAAAACACTGGTGAAAGAAATCAGAGAAGGCACTAATAGTTGGAGAAAAATACCGTGTTCATGGATCGGAAGAATCAATATAGTGAAAATGAATATACTACTCAAAGCAATCTATAGATTCAATGCAATTTCAATGGTATTTTCCACAGAACTAGAACAAATAATTTCACAATTTGTATAGAAATACAAAAAACCTCGAATAGCCAAAGCAATCTTGAGAAAGAAGAATGGAACTGGAGGAATCAACCTGCCTGACTTCAGGCACTACTACAAAGCCACAGTCATCAAGACATTATTGGACTGGCACAAAGACGGAATTATAGATCAGTGGAACAAAATCGATAGCCCTGAGACAAATCCACCTACCTATGCACACCTTATCTTTGACAAAGGTGGCAAGAATACACAATGGAGAAAAGACAATCTCTTTTTAAAAAGTTGTGTTGGGAAAACTGGTCAACCACTTGTAAATGAATGAAATTAGAACACTTTCTAACACCATACACAAAAATAAATCAAAATGGATTAAAGATCTAAACATAAGACCAGAAACTATTAAACTCCTAGAGGAAAACATAGGCAAAACACTCTCCGACATGAATCACAGCAGGATCCTCTATGACCCACCACTCAGAATATTGGAGATAAAAGCAAAAATAAGCAAATGGGATCTAATTAAAATTAAAAACTTCTACAGAACAAAGGAAACTATAAGCAAGGTGAAAAGACTGCCTTCAGAATGGGAGAAAAGAATTGCAAACGAAGCAAAGGGCAAAGAACTAATCTCAAAAATAAACAAGCAACTCTTGCAGTTCAATTCCAAAAAAATATAAGACCCAATCAAAAAGTGGGCCAAAGAATTAAAATGACATTTCTGCAAGGAAGACATACAGATGGCTAACAAACACATGAAAAGATGCTCAGCATCACTCATTATCAGAGAAAAGCAAATCAAAACCACAATGAGGCACCATTTCACGCCAGTCAGAATGGCTGCTGTCCAAAAGTCTATAAGCCAAAAATGCTGGAGAGGGTATGGAGAAAAGGGAACCGTCTTACACAGTTGGTGGGAATGCAAACTAGTACAGCCACTATGGAGAACAGCGTGGAGATTCCTTAACCTAGAAATAGAAATGCCATCAGTTCAGTTCAGTTCAGTCACTCAGTCGTGTCCGACTCTCCGCGACCCCATGAATCACAGCACGCCAGGCCTCCCTGTCCATCACCAACTCCCGGAGTTCACTCAAACTCATGTCCACAGAGTCGGTGATGCCATCCAGCCATCTCATTCTCTGTCGTCCCCTTCTCCTCCCGCCCCCAACCTTTCCCAGCATCAGAGTCTTTTCCAGTGAGTCAACTCGTCGCATGAGGTGGCCAAAGTATTGCAGTTTCAGCTTTAGCATCAGTCCTTCCAATGAACACCGAGGATCGATCTCCCTTAGA
Source organism: Moschus berezovskii (assembly GCF_049115385.1). Taxonomy (NCBI): domain Eukaryota; kingdom Metazoa; phylum Chordata; class Mammalia; order Artiodactyla; family Moschidae; genus Moschus; species Moschus berezovskii. Next base: position 72,193,203 of record NC_142469.1, on the reverse strand, counting down.
ATGGACTGGTTGGATCTCCTGGCGGTACAAGGGACTCGCAAGAATATTCTCCAACACCAGAGTTCAAAAGTATCAATTCTTCGGCGATCAGCTTTCTTCACAGTCCAACTCGCACATCCATACATGACCACTGGGAAAACCATAGCCTTGACTAGACGGACCTTTGTTGGCAAAGTAATGGCTCTACTTTTTAATATATTATCAAAGTTGGTCATAACTTTCCTTCCAAGGAGTAAGCGTCTTTTAATTTCATGGCTACAATCAGCATCTGCAGTGATTTTGGAGCCCAAAAAAATAAAGTCTGACATTGTTTCCACGGTTTTTCCATCTATTTCCCATGAAGTGATGGGACCAGATGCCATGATCTCTGTTTTCTGAATGTTGAGCTTCAAGCCAACCTTTTCACTCTCTTCTTTCACTTTCATTAAGAGGCTTTTGAGTTCCTCTTCACTTTCTGCCATAAGGGGAGTGTCATCTGCATATCTGAGGTTATTGATATTTCTCCCAGCGATCTTGATTCCAGCTTGTGTTTCTTCCAGCCCAGCGTTCCTCATGATGTACTCTGCATATAAGTTAAATAAGCAAGGTGACAGTATACAGTCTTGACGCACTCCTTTTCCTATTTGGAACCAGTCTGTTGTTCCATGTGCAGTTCTGACTGTTGCTTCCTGACATGCATACAGGTTTCTCACGAGGCAGGTCAGGTGGTCTGGGATTCCCATCTCTTGAAGAATTTTCCACAGTTTGTTGTGATCCACACAGTCAAAGGCTTTGGCATAGTCAATAAAGCAGAAATAGATGTTTTTCTGGAACTTTCTTGCTTTCTCCATGATCCAGCGGATGTTGGAAATTTGATCTCTGGTGCCTCTGCCTTTTCTAAAATCTGCTTGAACATCTGGGAGTTCACGGTTCACATATTGCTGAAGCCTGGCTTGGAGAATTTTGAGCATGACTTTACTAGCGTGTGAGATGAGTGCAATTGTGTGGTAGTTTGAGCATTCTTTGGCATTGCCTTTCTTTGGGATTGGAATGAAAACTGACCTTTTCCAGTCCTGTGGCCATTGCTGAGTTTTCCAAATTTGCTGGCATATTGAGTGCAGCACTTTCACAGCATCATCTTTCAAGATTTGAAATAGCTCAACTGGAATTCCATCACCTCCACTAGCTTTGTTCGTAGTGATGCTTTCGAAGGCCCACTTGACTTCACATTCCAAGATGTCTGGCTCTAGGTCAGTGATCACATTACCATGACTATCTTGGTCGTGAAGATCGTTTTTGTACAGTTCTTCTGTGTATTCTTACCACCTCTTCTTAATATCTTCTGCTTCTGTTACGTCCATACCATTTCTGTCCTTTATTGAGCCCATCTTTGCATGAAATGTTCCCTTGGAATCTCTAATTTTCTTGAAGAGATCTCTTGTTTTTCCTATTCTGTTGTTTTCCTCTTGCTTTCTTATCTCTCCTTGCTATTCTTGTAACTCTGCATTCAGATGCTTATATCTTTCCTTTTCTCCTTTGCTTTTCGCTTCTCTTCTTTTCACAGCTATTTGTAAGGCCTCCTCAGACAGCCATTTTGCTTTTTTGCATTTCTTTTCCATGGGGATGGTCTTGGTCCCTGTTTCCTTTACAATGTCACGAACCTCCGTCCAGAGTTCATCAGGCACTCTATCTATCAGATCTAGTCCCTTAAATCTATTTGTCGCTTCCACCGTATAATCATAAGGGATTTGATTTAGGTCATATCTGAATGGTCTAGTGGTAAACCCAAATAAGATGGTAGGTATTGCGAGGGGGCATCAGAAGGCAGACACACTGAAATCATAATCACAGGAAACTAGTGGATCTGATCACATGGAACACAGCCGAATGTGGTCCACTGGAGAAGGGAATGGCAAACCACTTCAGTATACTTGCCTTGAGAACCCCATGAACAGTATCAAAGGGAAAAATGATAGGATACTGAAGGAGAAATTCCCCAGGTCGGTAGGTGCCCAGTATGCTACTGGAGATCAGTGGAGAAGTAACTCTAGAAGGAATAAAGTGATGGAGCAAAAGCAAAACCAATACCCAGTTGTGGATGTGACCAGTGATAGAAGCAAGGTCCGGTGTTTTAAAGAGCAATATTGTATAGGAACGTGGAATGTTAGGTCCATGAATCAAGGCACATTGGAAGTGGTCAAACAGGAGATGGCAAGAGTGAACATAGACATTCTAGGAATCAGTGAATTAAAATGGACTGGAATGGGTGAATTTAACTCAGATGACCATTATATCTACTACTCTGGGCAGGAATCCCTTAGAAGAAATGGAGTAGCCATCATGGTCAACAAAAGAGTCCGAAATGCAGTACTTGGATGCAATCTTAAAAACGACAGAATGATTTCTGTTCATTTCCAAGGCAAACCATTCAATATTACAGTAATCCAAATCTATGCTCCAACCAGTAACGCTGAAGAAGTAGAAGTTGAACGGTTCTATGAAGACCTACAAGACCTGTTAGAACTAACACCCAAAAAAGATGTCCTTTTCATTATAGGGGACTGGAATGCAAAAGTAGGAAGTCAAGAAACACCTGGAGTAACAGGCAAATTTGGCCTTGGAGCACGGAATGAAGCAGGGCAAAGGCTAATAGAGTTTTGTCAAGAGAACGCACTGGTCATAGCAAACACCCTCTTCCAACAACACAAGAGAAGACTCTACACATGGACATCACTAGATGGTCAACACCAAAATCAGATTGATTATATTCTTTGCAGCCAAAGATGGAGAAGCTGTATACAGTTAGCAAAAACAAGACCAGGAGCTGACTGTGGCTCAGATCATGAACTCCTTATTGCCAAATTCAGACTTAAATTGAAGAAAGTAGGGCAAGCCACTAGAAATGCCATATGACCCAGCAATCCCACTGCTGGGCATGCACACTGAGGAAACCAGAATTGAAAGAAACACATGTACTCCAATGTTCATTGCAGCACTGTTTATAATAGCCAGGACATGGAAGCAACCTAGATGCCCATCTCCAGACGAATGGATAAGAATGCTGTGGCACATACACACAATGGAATATTACTCAGCCATTAAAAACAATACATTTGAATCCGTTCTAATGAGGAGGATGAAACTGGAACCTATTATACAGAGTGAAGTAAGCCAGAAAGAAAAACACCAATACATTATACTAATGCATATATATGGAATTTAGAAAGATGGTAATGATAACCCTGGATGCGAGACAGTCAAAGAGACACAGACGTATAGAACAGTCATTTGGACTCTGTGGGAGAGGGTGAGGGCGGTATGATATGGGAGAATGGCATTGAAATATGTAAATGATCATATGTGAAATGAATCGCCAGTCCAGGTTCTATGGATGATACAGGGTGCTTGGGGCTGGTACACTGAGATGACCCAGAGGGATGGGATGAAGCAGGGGTTGGGAAAAGAAAAGAAAATAAAATTTTAAAAATTTTTAAATAAATAAATACAAATGACAAGACCAGTAGAAACTAATAAATATCTAATAACTGACCCCAAATAAGTGGAAAACTATAAACTGTCAGACAAAATACTCAGACTAATTCTCTAAAAGAAGGTTTAGTGAACTACAAGAAAACACAGAAAAAGAACTAAACAAAATTAGGAAACCAATGCATGAACAACAAAATGAGATGTTTGATAAAAAAAAGAGAGAGAGAGAGCAACCAATAAAAAAAGAAACAGAAATCCTAGAGAAAAAGAATACAATAACTGAACTGAAGCATATAATAGAGACCAAAAAACAGACTGACTAATTATGCAGAGAAATAGTCCATAAACTAGAGTGATAGGACCCTGGAAATGACTGAGACAGAAGAGAAAAAGAAAAATTCATAAAAAAGATTAAAGACAGCAATAGGAATTATGGGGCATAATGAAACAATAGAAGAACTTCAAAAATAGAAAAAAAGAAGAAAGGAAGAGAAAGTATATTCAAGGCAAAAATGACTGAAAACTTCTCAATTCTGGAGAGAGAAATAAGCATCAAGATTCAGGAGTCTAAAAGAATCTCCCAATAGGTTGAATTCAAGTAGAGCTACACTGAAACAGTTAGATTCAAAAAACAAACAGACCAAAAAAAAAACCTGCTAGATCTATACTGTGAATTCAGTAAAGTGGAAAATTAGCAAATTAACTAAATTAACATATACAAATCAGTAGCAACTCTGTTCACTAAAAACAAATTTAAACAAAATGAATATTCAATTCCACTTTTAACAATATAAATCAAACAAAATACAGAGAGTAAATTTAGCTAAGGTGCTGAAAGATGTCTACTCTGAAAATCATAAGACATTGATGAAATAAATCAAACAAGACATAAATCAGTGGAAAGATACATTATATTCATGGATTGGAAAGAATGATGCTGTCAAAAAGTTGATACTACCAAAACAACCTTTCAGTTCAAACTAATTCCTATCAAGATTTCAATGGCATTTATAGAGAAGTAGGAAAAGGCACTTCTGAAAATTATATGGAACCACAAAAGACTAAGAACAGCCAAAAAATTTCCTGAGAAAAACTAACAAGGCACTTATATAACAAAGCACACTTCCTGATTTCAAGATATATTATAAAGCTCTAGTAGGAAAACACTAGGTTACCATCATAAAAAGAGAAACGTAGACCAATTAAACAGAATAGAGAGCCCAGAAATAAATCCAAGTATAATCAATCAACAAATATCTAACAAAGAAGCCAAGAATACTCAATGCAGAAAAGACAATCTTCAATAAATAGCACTGGGATAACTGAATAAAAGTATGTGAAAGAATAAAACCAGACCCATATTTAACACACAAAAAATAAATTAAAATGAACACTTAAATTTAAGCAGTGATCATATGAAACTCCTAGAAGAAAACATAGGAACAAAACTCATCAATAGTCTTGTTAATGTTTTTTTGAATATAACTCATAAAACCACAAGCAACAAATTTAAAAATAAATCAGCAAACTACATCAAACTAAAAAGAGGGAGAAGCCATCAACAAAATGAAAAGACCACCAGGGCAATGGGAAAAAATATTCGCAAAACTCTTATCTGACAAGGGTTTAGTATCCAAAACATACAAAAAACTCAAACAACTTAGGGCAAAACACAAAGATATTATTCCAAAGAAGAAATACAAAAGATCAATACAAAAGAAATACATAAATAGATGCTCAACATCACAAGTCATTAGGAAAATGCAATTGAAAACCACTATGAGATACCACCTCACACAGTTATACCACCTCACAATGTCTGTTATCCAAAAGACAACAGATAACAAATGCTAGCATGAATGTGCACTTGTAGTGGGATTGTAAACTGGTGTAGTCATTATGGAAAACCATATGGAACCTCAAAAAATAAAAAAATAGAACTATCATATGACCCAGCAATTATACTTCTGGAATTATGGAAGTGTTAGAGTATGAAAGAGTCATGTCTGACTCTTTGAGACCCCATGGACTATAGCCCGTCAGCTTCCTCTGTCCTTGGGATTCTCTAGGCAAGAATACTGGAGTGGGTAGCCCTTCCTTTCTTCAGGTGATCTTCCTGACCCAGGGTCAAACTGAGGTCATCTGCATTTCAGACAGATTCTTTACTGTCTGAACTATCAGGGAGATGCACTGGGAGTATATTCAAATGGTAACAAAAACACTAACAAAAGATATCTGCACACCATATTCATATTTGCTTTATTTACAAGAGCCAAGTCTTGAAAATTTAAGTGTCCACAGATGGATGAAAGGATAAAGAAATCCTGGTAAACACATACAATGGAATATTATTCAACCATAAAGTGCAAGGAAATCCTGACATTTGCTGCAACATGGATGGACCTTTAAGGTATTATACTCAGTGAAGTAAGTCAGAGAAAGAAAAAAGCTATATGATTTTACTCATATGCAGAATCTAAAAGAAAAAAAAAAAAAAACTGTAGAAAAAGAGATCACATTTGGGGTTACCAGAGGAGGTGGTCAGCAGGTTAGGGAAATGAAGCTGGTTAGTAATTACAGACTTCTGGTTATAAGATAAATACTAAGGATATAATGTACAACACGATGACTATAGCTAACACTGCAGTACCTGTGCCTGCTCTGTCACATACGACTTTTTGTGGACTATAGCCAGCCAGGCTCTTCTGTCTTTGGGATTTCTCAGGCAAGTATACTGCAGTGGGTTGACATTTCTTTCTCCAGGGGGCCTTCACAACTCATAGATCAAACCCAGGTCTCCTACCTTGGAAGTCAGATTCCTTACCACTGAGCAACCAGGGAAGCCTAACACTGTTTTATGATATATTAAAAAGTTGTGAGGCAGTAAAACCTAAGAGATCTCATCAAAAGAAGAAAGTGCTTTTCCCTATTTTTTCTTTCTTTTCATTGTATTTAGATGAGAGGATGGAGATTAGCTGAAACGTTTGTGGTAATCATTTTACAAGATATGTAATGAAACCTTTCATGCTGTATGCCTTAAACTTAGGCAATGACATACGTCAACTATTTCACAATAAAACGGGAAAAAATGAAAGTATTCCTTTGGGTTAAATTTAGAAAAACTGACAATGATTACATATTTAAACTATACAAAATAATGCCCATTTCCAATAAATTATCTGTGCAAATAATTTATTTGAAGCATTTTCAATTTACTTGAAGACTTTAACAATTTTAATTGCTAAATCTGTGTTGGCAGATGCTCATTGATTTGCTCATCAATTCAGGTGCTTGTTGGGCAGTTTATTCGTCATTTTCTAATTGGCCAGAAGACTACCTCCCATCTGCTATATAACTTGCTTTTGTTTGAGACTAACAGTTAAGTACAACAGGCAGTGAGAGGATGTGGTCTTCATGCTGACCCCTACTTTTCTCTTCCTGAGCTTTTTTTCTGTGGGATTGGCCCCAGATCCAGGGTCAACCACAAAATGCAAACAAGAACTATCTCCCTTGTTGGGACCAGATTAATGGAGACATAGCAGAATTTCCAGTGCAGAATAACAAGATATTCATTGATCCCTGGAATATATGGATCGACTAAGAATATATAAAATCCTTATAACAGAATCAGACAAATATTTTGCTTCATTTGGCAAAAACAATGCAGGGAATGTACATTGGGCAGTAACATTAATATATGGAGAGATATTTAAAACAGGTATGTACATTTTAATTAAAGGCCAGGAAAGATGACTTTTTTCTTTCTTTGTTACTAAAAGTCATAATATCTAATCTGTTTTACTGTCCGAATGCTGATGGAGTATGCAGTCAACATAATCTTGCAGGATTCAGGCTCTCTTCAGTCCAGTTCAGTTCAGTTCAGTTCATTCGCTCAGTCATGTCCAACTCTTTGCGACCCCATGAATCGCAGCACATCAGGCCTCCATTTCCATCACCAACTCCCGGAGTTCACACAAACTTCTGTGCATCGAGTCGGTGATGTCATCCAGCCATCTAATCCTCTGTTGTCCCCTTCTCCTCCTTCCCCCAATCCCTCCCAGCATCAGAGTCTTTTCCAATGAGTCAACTCTTCACATGAGGTGGCCAAAGTATTGGAGTTTCAGCTTTAGCATCAGTCCTTCCAATGAGCACCCAGGACTGATCTCCTTTAGAATGGACTGGTTGGATCTCCTTGCAGTCCAAGGGGCTCAAAAGAGTCTACCTATTAAACACTTACTTTGATTAGTAAAAATACATGGTATTCCTTTTTGTCACATTTTATAGACTTTCTGGTTTAAAAATGCAGTTTTTAATAATATAAATTTCTGTAAACTGAAAAAGCTTAACATTTGGAAAAACAAATATTTTTTGTTGTTGTTTTTGTCTGCTTAGTAGTCTCAGAAAATTCTTTACTGCTGAGACTACTGGGAGCCTGGGCTTCCCATCTGGCTCAGTGGTAAAGAATCTGATTGCCACGACATGAGATGCCAGAGACCCAGTTTCCATCCCTGGATCGGTAAGATCCCCTGGGGAAGGAAATGGCAACCCATTTCTTCCCTGGGATATCCCATGGACAGGAGAGCTTGGCCAGCTAGAGTCATGGGTTCCCACACAGTTGGACAGGACTTAGCCACTGAGTAGACACAGCTTCTCAGAGCAAGGTGGTACCAAAATATCTCTGCTTCATGAGGTGAGACTATTATACGAAATATGACAAAAGTTTATTTCAGCTATGAAACCCAGGGTGAAGTTTCATACAAACTAAGGTAAGGAACATACTTTCCCTTGAAAACCTGAGTTTTGCTTCATAAATATTAGTAGAAAGAGTAAATAAGATATGGCCCTCACTGTACAGTCTCTTTCCTGTAAGTAGGAAGGTTCAGGCATATAAAAGGGCTGAAAGGGAGGGACTGGTCCAGAATGCAGCACTCTCTTCCTGCACTTAAACAAGTAGGATGGGGGAATGGAGTCAAGTGTGGTGCTCAGAACTCGGTGCTTCTAGAAAGCTCCTCTCTTTTCTGCCTCAGTTGGGGTGAATTTCTCCGTCTCTATTTTGCTCTCTGTACGTCTTCAATCAATTATCTTAATACTGAGATTCTGAAACAAAAGCCGCTTCCCATTCTCATGAAATTTTTTTTAAATTGTTTTCTTTGGATGTGACTATACAGAATGAAACAAAGACTAGAATGTGGTGCCTTCATATAGGGGGGAAAAGTTGTACATTTGAATTATTACAACGAAGTCTTTATTGATTTAGCAAGTAAAGAAGGACCCACAGAGACTGCCTTGTGAAACACTCTGCAGGTCCGGCTTAGTCAAGATGGAATTGGTAAATTAAAAGACACTTACTCCTTGGAAGGAAAGTTATGACCAACCTAGATATTAAAAAGCATATTAAAAAGCAGAGACATTACTTTGCTAACAAAGATCCGTCTAGTCAAGGCTATGGTTTTTCCAGTGGTCATATATGGATGTGAGAGTTGGACTGTGAAGAAAGCTGATCGCTGAAGAATTGATGCTTTTGAACTACGGTGTTGGAGAAGAGTCTTGAGAGTACCTTGGATTGCAAGGAGATCCAACCAGTCCATTCTAAAAGAGATCAGTCCTGGGTGTTCATTGGAAGGACTGATGCTAAAGCTGAAACTGCAATACTTTGGCCACCTCATGTGAAGAGTTGACTCACTGGAAAAGACTCTGATGATGGAAGGGATTGGGGGCAGGAGGAGAAGGGGACAACAAAGAATGAAATGGCTGGATGGCATCGCCGACTCGATGGACATGAGTCTGAGTGAACTCCGGGAGTTGGTGATAGACAGGGAGGCCTCGCATGCTGTTATTCATGGGGTCACAAAGAGTCGGACAAGACTGAATGACTGAATTGAACTGAATTGAAAGAAAATAATAAAGAAAAATAAAAAAACCAGAAAAAAAATCAAGAAACGGTCTATACAGGCTAGAGTTTCTAAGAAGCATGAGCTCTCAAAGTGAATGAAATGCTATTCATATGAATGGACCATATCATTAACAGGAATAACCCTCTTTTTACTCTTTGGAGGGGAGCATACGAGTCTTTTCCTCTCTTATGACTTTCTATTCAAAGTTCAACTCTTTTCACCTACTCTGTTTAATCTGTAGATTGATTTTCAGAGCCTCCCAATAGTTCATAGTGTGCTTATGAGTCTGGAGTCTCTAGCTGCATATCTATCAACAGTAGCTGGGGAGGTAAGTATTATATTTATTTTCACCATGTTTCTTTATTGATCTGTGGTTGTGGGGCTTGCTCACTCTGCTTTTCTATAGGGTAAGCTAAGTTGGGTTAAATCTTGGTATTTACTCTGTAAATATATACAGTTTTCTGTGCACTTCCTGGGGTGGGGGATAGTCAATTTGAAAAAAAAATATGAATGGTAACTCTTCTATATGTATGTCTATGTTAAGATCTACAGCATATCGTTCATTTTAGATAGATACTAAAGAAGAAAATGATCCTTGCATGTACCTAGTATTTCAAGCTTTCTGTTGCTTATTTCACCTTTTCCCAGTTCCTTTTCCAACGAGTTACTCTTTATTTCTCACTACATCCCAGGCTCACTCTAGCCTTTTAGAGAGATAGTTTAATTCAACTCTTACCATGATCTTAAAATTAATATCCTCATAATACAGATGATCAAACAGAGTTGAGAGAGGTTGAGTATTTTCCCTTTTATTACAAAACTCAACATAAAGTGTCAACATTTATCTATCTCAAAAATTCATTTTCTAAATCACTGTTCTAGTTTGTCTCCCTAAACCACTAATATGCAAAAAAACAAAAACTTGGTCATGATTTCTTTTTTCAATTGCAAGACTTAGTTTAGGCCCTAAGAGTGAATTTCACTATAGGTAATATCAACATATATGCTTCTTCCTAATGTTTTAGTTACAAAGTTTTGAAAAACTAGATCTTGTAAATGAACATTTCAAAATAAAGAACACACACACACATATATATATATACACCCAGGGCTTCCCTGGTGGTAAAGAATCCACCTGACAAACCAGGAGATATGGGTTCAATCCTTGTGTCTGGAAGATCCCCTGCAGAGGGAAACAGCAACCCACTCCAGTATCCTTGTCTGGGAAATCCTGTGGATAGTGGATCCTGATAGGTTTCAGTCCATGATGTTGCAAATAGCTGGACAAGACTTATCAACTAAACAGCTACAACATATATACCCAAACTGAAGAGAGTATTTTCCTGAGTCAAATCTTATTCTTTATTTCCTATGTGAGGGATAAATCAACATAAATAATTTGGAACTGAATTGAATTAATTGTATGTGAATGTAGACCCATATACAAATAACGACACCAAGAGGCTGCCCCCATTGGAAGATTTCCTGACTGTGATTAACCTTCAGTTTTCATAAGCATATGCATTTCCTAGAGCCAACAAAATCAAAATGGTTTGGAGAACAAAGAAGATAAATTATATAGATTAAGCATTAGTCGTTTGGTTAACTCCTACTTTGTATAGACAGTTAATGGCTCCAGATACCTCCATCCTATTTTTCTTTACAGGGCATTAACTCACGATGGTGTGGTCACTCACCTAGAGCCAGATATCTTGGAATGTGAAGTCAAGTGTGCCTTAGAAAGCATCGCTACGAACAAAGCTAGTGGAGGTGATGGAATTCCAATTGAGCTATTTCAAATCCTGAAAGATGATGCTGTGAAAGAGCTGCACTCAATATGCCAGGAAATTTGGAAAACTCAGCAGTGGTCACAGGACTGGAAAAGGTCAGTCTTCATTCCAAGCCCCCAAAAAGGCAATTCTAAAGAATGCTCAAACTATCACACAATTGTACTCATCTCACACGCTAGTACAGTCATGCTGAAAATTCTCCAAGCCAGGCTTTAAGAGTATGTGAAACATGAACTTCAAGATGTTCAAGCAAGTTATAGAAAAGGCAGAGGCACCAGAGATCAAATTGCCAACATGGAGAAAGCAAGAGAGTTCCAGAAAAACATGTATTTCTGCTTCATTGACTATACCAAAGCCTTTGACTGTGTGGATCACGATAAACTGTGGAACATTCTGAAAGTGATGGGAATACCAGACCACCTGACCTGCCTCTTGAGAAACCTGTATGCAGGTCAGGAAACAACAGTTAGAACTGGGCATGGAACAACAGACTGGTTCCAAATAGGAAAAGGAGTACGTCAAGCTTGTATATTGTCATCTTGCTTCTTTAACTTCTATGCAGAGTACATCATGAGGAACGCTGGGCTGGAAGAAGCACAAGCTGGAATCCAGATTGCCGGGAGAAATATCAGTAACCTCAGATATGCAGATGACACCACCTTTATGGCAGAAAGTAAAAAGGAACTCAAAAGCCTCTTGATGAAAGTGAAAGAGAAGAGTGAAAAGGTTGGCTTGAATCTCAACATTCAGAAAACGAAGATCATGGCATCTGGTCCCATCATTTCATGGGAAATAGATGGGAAAACAGTGGAAACAGTGTCAGACTTTATTTTTTGGGGGGGCTCCAAAATCACTGCAGATGCTGATTGCAGCCATGAAATTAAAAGACGCTTACTGCTTGGAAGGAAAGTTATGACCAACCTAGATAGTATATTAAAAAGCAGAGACATTACTTTGCCAACAAAGGTCCGTCTAGTCAAGGTTATTGTTTTTCCAGTGGTCATGTATGGATGTGCGAGTTGGACTGTGAAGAAAGCTGATCGCCGAAGAATTGATGCTTTTGAACTGTGGTGCTGGGGAAGACTCTTTTTTTTTTTTATTGGAGGCAAATTACCTTACATTAATATATTGGTTGGTTTTGCCATACATTGACACGAATCCACCCCAGGTGTACATGTGTTCCCTTTCTTGAACCCCCCTCCCACCTCCCTCTTCCCCATATCCTCCCTCCAGGTCATCCCTGTGCACCAGCCCCAAGCATCCTGTATCATGTGTGGAACTTGGACTGGTGATTCATTTCACATATGATAATATACATGCTACAATGCCATTCTCCCAAATCATCCCACCTTCACCCTCTCCCACAGAGTCCCAAAGACTGTTCTATATACCTATGTCTCTTTTGCAGTCTCGTATACAGGGTTAAGGTTACCATCTTTCTAAATTCCATATATATGCTTTAGTATACTGTATTCATGTTTTTCTTTCTGGCTTACTTCACTCTGTATAATAGGCTCCATTTCATCCACCTCATTAGAACTGATTCAAATGCATTCTTTTTGATGGCTGAAAAATACTCCACTGTGTATATGTACCAAAGCTTTCTTATCCATTCATCTGCAGATGGACATCTAGGTCACTTCCATGTCCTGGCTATTATAAACAATGCTGCGATGAACATTGGAGTACATGTGTCTCTTTCAATTCTGGTTTCCTCGGTGTGTATGCCCAGGAGTGCGATTACTGGATCATATGGCAGTTGTATTTCCAGTTTTTTGAAGAATCTCCACACTGTTCTCCATAGTGGCTGTACTAGTTTGCATTCCCACCAACAGTATAAGAGGGTTCCCTTCTCTCCACACCCTCTCCGTTATTTATTACATGTAGACTTTTGGATAGCAGCCATTCTGACTGGTGTGAAATGGTATCTCATTGTGGTTTTGATTTGCATTTCTCTGATTATGAGGGATGTTGAGCATTTTTTCATGTGTTTGTTAGCCATCTTTATGTCTTCTTTGGAGAAATGTCTGTTTAGTTCTTTGGCCCATTTTTTGATTGCGTCACTTATTTTTCTGGAATTGAGCTGCAGGAGCTGCTTGTATATTTTGGAGATTAATCCTTTATCACTTGCTTCATTGGCTATTATTTTCTCCCATTCTGAAGGCTGTCTTTTCACCTTGCTTATAGTTTCCTTTGCTGTGCAGAAGCTTTTGATTTTAATTAGGTCCCATTTATTTATTTTTGCTTTTATTTCCAATATTCTGGGAGGTGGGTCTTGGAGGATCCTGCTGTGATTTATGTCGGAGAGTGTTTTGCCTACGTTCTCCTCTAGGAGTTTTATAGTTTCTGGTCTTACATTTAGCTCTCTAATCCATTTTGAGTTTATTTTGGTGTATGGTGTTAGGAAGTGTTCTGGTTTCATTCTTTTACAAGTGGCTGACCAGTTTTCCCAGCACCACTTGTTAAAGAGACTGTCTTTTCTCCATTTTATATTCTTGCCTCCTTTGTCGAAGATAAGGTGTCCATAAGTGCGTGGATTTATCTCTGGGCTTTCTATTTTGTTCCATTGATCTATATTTCAGTCTTTATGCCATTATCATACTGTCTTGATGACTGTGGCTTTGTAGTAGTGCCTGAAGTCCATCAGGTTAATTCCCCCAGTTCCATTCTTCTTCCTCAAGATTGCTCTGGCTATTCGAGGTTTTTTGTATTTCCATACAAATTGTGAGATTATTTGTTCTAGTTCTGTGAAAAATATCGTTGGTAGCTTGATAGGGATTGCATTGAATGCATAAATTACTTTGGGTAGTATACTCATTTTGACAATATTTATTCTTCCAATCCACAAACACGGTATATTTCTCCATCTATCAGTGTCCTCTGATTATTTTCACTAGTGTTTTATAATTTTCTATGTACAAATCTTTTGTTTCCTTAGGTAGATATATTCTTAAGTATTTAATTCTTTTCGTTGCAACAGTGAATGGAATAGTTTCCTTAATTTCTCTTTCTATTTTCTCATTATTAGTGTATAGGAATGCAAGTGATTTCTGTGTGTTAATTTTGTATCCTGAAACTTTACTGTATTCATTGATTAGCTCTAGTAGTTTTCTAGTAGAGTCTTTAGGGTTTTCTGTGTAGAGGATCATGTCATCAGCGAACAGTGAAAGTTTTACTTCTTTTCCAATTTGGATTCCTTTTATTTCTTTTTCTGCTCTGATTGCTGTAGCCAAAACTTCCAGAACTATGTTGAATAGTAGTGGTGAGAGTGGGCACCCTTGTCTTGTTCCTGACTTTAGGGGAAATGCTTTCAGTTTTTCACCATTGAGGATAATATTTCCTGTGAGTTTGTCATATATAACATTTATTATGTTGAGATATGTCCCTTCTATTCCCACCTTCTGGAGGGTTTTTATCATAAATGGATGTTGAATTTTGTCAAACATTTTCTCTGCATCTATTGAGATAATCATATGATTTTCATTTTTCAGTTTGTTAATGTGGTGTATTACGTTGATTGATTTGCGGATATTGAAGAATCCTTGTATTACTGGGATAAAGCCCACTTGGTCATGATGTACGATCTTCTTAATGTGTTGTTGGATTCTGATTGCTAGAATTTTGGTGAGGATTTTTGCATCTATGTTCATCAGTGATATTGGCCTGTAATTTTCTTTTATTGTGGGATCTTTACCAGGTTTTGGGATTAGGGTGATGTTGGCCTCATAGAATGAGTTTGGAAGTTTCCCTTCCTCAGCAATTTTCTGGAAGAGTTTGAGTAGAATAGGTGTTAGCTCTTCTCTAAATTTTTGGTAGAATTCAGCTGTGAAGCCATCTGGACCTGGGCTTTTGTTTGCTGGAAGATTTCTGATTACATCCTCTAGTTCCGTGCTTGTGATGGGTCTATTCAGATTTTCTATCTCTTCCTGGTTCAGTTTTGGCAAGGTGTACTTTTCTAGGAATTTGTCTATTTCTTCCAGGTTATTCATTTTATTGCCATATAATTGCTGATAGTATTCTCTAATAATCCTTTGTATTTCTGTGTTGTCGGTTGTGATCTCTCCATTTTCATTTCTAATTTTATTGATTTGGTTCTTCTCCCTTTGTTTCTTGATGAGTCTGGCTAGTGGTTCGTCAATTTTATTTACCTTCTCAAAGAACCAGCTTTTGGCTTTGTTGATTTTTGCTATGGTCTCTTTTGTTTCTTTTGCATTTATCTCTGCCCTAATTTTTAAGATTTCTTTCCTTCTACCAACCCTGGGGTTCTTCATTTCTTCCTTTTCTAGTTTCTTTAGATGTAGAGTTAGGTAATTTAGTTGATTTTTTTCTTGTTTTTTGAGGTGTGCCTGTATTACTATGAACTTCCCCCTTAGCACTGCTTTTACAGTGTCCCAGAGGTTTTGAGTTGTTGTGTTTTCATTTTCATTCATTTCTATGCATATTTTGATTTACCTTTTGATTTCTTCTATGATTTGTTCATTATTCAGCAGTGTGTTCAGCCTCCATATGTTGGCATTTTTAATAGTTTTTCTCCTGTAATTGAGATCTATTCTTACTGCATTGTGGTCAGAAAAGATGCTTGGAATGATTTCAATATTTTTGAATTTACCAAGGATAGATTTATGGCCCAGGATGTGATCTATCCTGGAAAAGGTTCCGTATGCACTTGAGAAAAAGGTGAAATTCATTGTTTGGGGGTGAAATGTCCTATAGAGATCTATTAGATCTAACTGGTCTATTATATCATTTAAAGTTTGTGTTTCCTTGTTAATTTTCTGTTTAGTTGATCTATCCATAGATGTAAGTGGGGTATTAAAGTCTCCCACTATTATTGTGTTATTGTTAATTTCCCCTTTCATACTTGTTAGTAATTGTCTTACATATTGCGGTGCTCTTATATTGGGTGCATAAATATTTATAATTGTTATATCTTCTTTGATTGATCCTTTGATCATTATGTAGTTTCCTTCTTTTTCTCTTTTCACAGCCTTTGTTTTAAAATCTATTTTATCTGATATGAGTATTGATACTCCTGCTTTCTTTTGGTCTCTATTTGCGTGGAATATCTTTTTCCAGTCCTTCACTTTCAGTCTGTATGTGTCCCTCATTTTGAGGTGGGTCTCTTGTAGACAACATATATGGGGGTCTTGTTTTTGTATCCATTCTGCCAGCCTTTGTCTTTTGGTTGGGGCATTCAACCCATTTACATTTAAGGTGATTATTGATAAATATGATCCCGTTGCCATTTTTTTTATTGTTTTGGGTTCGAGTTTATACACCCTTTCTGTGTTTCCTGTCTAGAGAAGATGCTTTAGTATTTGTTGGAGAGCTGGTTTGGTGATGCTGAATTCTCTCAGCTTTTGCTTGTCTGTAAAGCTTTTGATTTCTCCTTCATATTTGAATGAGATCCTTGCTGGGTACAGTTATCTGGGCTGTAGCTTACTTTCTTTCATCACTTTAAGTATGTCTTGCCATTCCCTTCTGGCCTGAAGAGTTTCTGGTGAAAGATCAGCTGTTATCCTTATGGGGATCCCCTTGTGTGTTATTTGCTGCTTTTCCCTTGCTGCTTTTAATATTTGTTCTTTATGTTTGATCTTTGTTAATTTGATAAATATGTGCCTTGGAGTATTTCGCCTTGGGTTTATCCTGTTAGGGACTCTCTGTGTTTCTTGGACTTGGGTGATTATTTCCTTCCCCATTTTAGGGAAATTTTCAACTATTATCTCCTCAAGTATTCTCTCATGGTCTTTCTTTTTGTCTTCTTCTTCTGGGACTCCTATGATTCGAATGTTGGGGCGTTTAATATTGTCCCATATGTCTCTAATAGTGTCCTCATTTGTTTTAATTCTTTTTTCTTTTTCCGTTTCTGTTTCATTTATTTCTACAATTCTATCTTCTAGCTCACTTATCCTGTCTTCTGCCTCCGTTATTCTACTGTTTGTTCCCTCGAGAGTGTTTCTGATCTCATCTATTGCATTATTCGTTATATATTGACTCTTTTTTATTTCCTCTAATTCCTTATTGAACATTTCTTGCATCTTCTCAATCCTTTTCTCCAGTTTATTTATCTGTAACTCCATTTTGCTTTCCAGATTTTGAATCATTTTCACAATTAAAATTCGAAATTCTTTATCGGGTAGGTTCCCTATATCTTCCTCTTTTGTTTGTGTTGGTGGGCATTTATCCTGTTCCTTTACTTGTTGGGTATTTCTCTGCCTCTTCATCTTGCTTATATTGCTGTGTTCAGGGTGGCCTTTCCATCTTCTGGCAGTTTGTGGAGTTCTCTTTCTTATGTAGTTACCTCATTGTGTGTGGGGTTGGATGGATGACTTGTCAAGGTTCCCTGGTTAGGGAAGCTTGTGTCAATGTTCTGGTGGGTGGAGCTGGGTTTCTTCTCTCTGGAGTGCAATGAAGTATCCCATAATGAGTTTGAGATGTCAATGGGTTTTTAGTGGCTTTGGGCAGCCTGTATATTGAAGCTCAGTGCTATTCTGTGTTGCTGGATAGTTTGCGTAGTATATCTTTCACTGAAACTTGTTGACCCTTGGGTGGTGCCTGGTTTCAGTGTATGTATGGAGGCATTTGATGAGTACCTATCAATTAATGTTCTCTGGAACAGGAGATCCCTGGTGTTCTCAGGGTTTGGACTTAAGCCTCTGCCTCTGGTTTTCAGTCTTATTCTTGCAGTAGGCTCAAGGCTTCTCCCTCCATTACTTCCAAGGCAGTTCCTTCTGTTGAAAAAGCTCTTCTGTTTTCTGGTCTCCTCAGTGTCTAATTCCCGTCCTGACACCAGGATGCGGTGGTGGACACTTTTTTTTATTTTTCCCCCAGCTCACCTGTTCAGCCCTGCTGTGGGGAGGGAGGAACGCAGCTAACAAATATCCCTGGCGTCTGCGGGGAGTGCTCGCAGTGTCTCGGTTACACTGGGAATGCTCCCGCTCGAGGTGTGTGTGCTTTCCCTGTTTATGCTGCTTAGGCTCTAGGTTGTTCTGCCAGGAACTGTCCCCGGCCGGCGCTGGGTTGCATGCACTTCCCAGGTCTTAGCGGCTCAGGTTCAGGTCCTCAGGTACTCCACAAAGGCACAGACTTGGATGGGCCTGCGTTTTGTGCCTTCCCCGGTCAAGCAGCTCAGGTGACCAGGCATTTGGTGAGCGCAGTCACTGCGACTTATCACCTTCCTGGTCCCTGCCACTCGGTTTTCTGGGTGTACAACTGGCGCACTTTCTCAGGTGGATATTGACCGCCCGAACCCAAGAAGTCTTGGTTAGCAAGGAAGCCTGCCTGCAGCTTGGTATGGGAAGCCTCTCTGGGGACGCGGCTTCCCCTTCCGGTGCTGGCTGCTCTCCCTGCCTGTGTCGGTGGGGGCTGGGGGATGGGCCGCCCGCTGCCGGTCCACTCTGCTCAGTGCTTTGGTCTGTCAACGGGGCTGGCAGAGTCTTGGGTTGGGGCTTTTCGCAGGCTTCACTATTTTAAGCATCTGCTTCGTTATTTTAAGTTCGTGCCCTCAGTTTGCCCTGGGGCGTTCAAGCCCAGTTCTCCCTCTAAGTGCTGCCACCGCACCTCCCTACCCAGCCCACGCCTGCTAGTGGGGGGTGAAAGCGTCTGCGCCGCTTCTCCGCTGAGAGTTTCCTCTGGGCACTTAGTCCATGAGTTTTAATTATTTATGTCTTTTGTCTCCCAGTTATGTGGCCCTCTGAGGGGGAAACACTCACCAGTGTTTCCAGGTGTTTAGAAAAGTCTCTCTTTTTTTTTTTTTTTAAAGCCTCCCTTCCTGGGACGGAGCTCTGTTCCACCCTCTTTTGTCTCTCTTTTTATCTTTTATACTATTTCTTAACTCCTTTCAAAGACATGGGCTGCTTTTCTGGGTGCCTGATGTCCTCTGCCGGTATTCACAAGTTGTTTTGTGGGATTTACTCAGCGTTCAAATGTTCTTTTGATGATTTTCTGGGGCAGAAAGTGGTCGTCCCATCCTATTCCTCTGCCATCTTCCCGTGTTCCCCTGGAAAAGACTCTTGACAGTCCCTTGGACTGCAAGGAGATCCAACCAGTCCATTCTAAAGGAGATCAATCCTGGGTGTTCATTGGAAGAACTGATGCTAAAGCTGAAACTGCAATACTTTAGCCACCTCATGCGACGAGTTGACTCACTGGAAAAGAGTCTGGTGCTGGGAGGGATTTGGGGCAGGAGGAGAAGTGGACGACAGAGAATGAGATGGCTGGATGGCATCACCGACTCAATGGACATGAGTTTGAGTGTACTCCGGGAGTTGGTGATGGACAGGGAGGCCTGGCGTGCGTGATTCATGGGGTCACAAAGAGTCGGACGCGACTGAGCGACTGAACTGAACTGAACTACTATGTAGTTATTATATTTTCCTTGTTGCAATTGAATCTGCTTTTTTTGGGAATTTGCCATATGAGGTAGAGTTACTATCTTGAGAGGAGTACAAATCTAGCTTCTGTTATTCAATTGAAGAATGCTGTGCATTCCATCCACAATTATGGATGTAGCCAACAGGTTCTATAAGATAAAAGAATGCAACGAAATTTTTATGAATAGAATGAATGAAGACAATGAAGTTCTTCTGTTGGGATGTATGATTTAAAAATAGACTAAATTCAGCAATATGTAAACCGTGAACTCCCAGATGTTCAAGCAGGTTTTAGAAAAGGCAGAGGCACCAGAGATCAAATTGCCAACATCCGCTGGATCATGGAGAAAGCAAGAGAGTTTCAGAAAAACATCTATTTCTGCTTCATTGACTATGCCAAAGCCTTTGACTGTGTGGATCACAATAAACTGTGGAACATTCTGAAAGAGATGGGCATACCAGACCACCTGACCTGCCTCTTGAGAAACCTGTATGCAGGTCAGGAAGCAACAGTTAGAACTGGACATGGAACAACAGACTGGTTCCAAATAGGAAAAGGTGTACGTCAAGGTTGTATATTGTCACCTTGCTTATTTAACTTATATGCAGAGTACATCATGAGGAACGCTGGGCTGGAAGAAGCACAAGCTGGAGTCAAGATTGCTGGGAGAAATATCAATAACCTCAGATATGCAGATGACACTACCCTTATGGCAGAAAGTGAAGAGGAACTCAAAAGCCTCTTGATGAAAGTGAAAGAGGAGAGTGAAAAGGTTGGTTTGAAGCTCAACATTCAGAAAACAAAGATCATGGCATCTGGTCCCATCACTTCATGGGAGATAGATGGAAAAACAGTGGAAACAGTGTCAGACTTTGTTTTTTTGGGCTCCAAAATCACTGCAGATGCTGATTGCAGCCATGAAATTAAAAGACGCTTGCTCCTTGGAAGGAAAGTTATGACCAACCTTGATAGTATATTAAAAAGCAGAGACATTACTTTGCCAACCAAGGTCCGTCTAGTCAAGGCAATGGTTTTTCCCGTGGTCATGTATGGTTGTGAGAGTTGGACTGTGAAGAAGACTGATCGCCGAAGAATCGATGCTTTTGAACTGTGGTGTTGGAGAAGACTCTTGAGAGTCCCTTATACTGCAAGGAGATCCAACCAGTCCATTCTAAAGGAGATCAATCCTGGATGTTCATTGGAGGGACTGATGCTAAAGCTGAAACTGCAATACTTTGGCCACCTCATGCGACGAGTTGACTCACTGGAAAAGACTCTGATGCTGGGAAAGGTTGGGGGCGGGAGGAGAAGGGGACGACGGAGAATGAGATGGCTGGATGGCATCACCGACTCTGTGGACATGAGTTTGAGTGAACTGCGGGAGTTGGTGATGGACAGGGAGGCCTGGCGTGCTGTGATTCATGGGGTCGCGGAGAGTCGGACACGACTGAGCGACTGAACTGAACTGAACTGAAATTTCATATTAATATGGACATGAAATTTTAAGTTTAAAATTTTGTCCCTACCTCCTTTTACTGTTCCTATTCAGTTCGGTTCGGTTCTGTTCAGCCTCTCAGTCGTGTCCGACTCTTTGCGACCCCATGAATCACAGCACACCAGGCCTCCCTGTCCATCACCAAATCCCGGAGTTCACTCAAACTCATGTCCATCGAGTCGGTGATGCCATCCAGCCATCTCATTCTCTGTCGTCCCCGTCTCCTCCCACCCCCAATCCCTCCCAGCATCAGAGTCTTTTCCAGTGAGTCAACTCGTCGCATGAGGTGGCCAAAGCCTGAAATATCACTAAATAGTTAATAGCAAATTGGTGTAATCGTATTTGTAAAAAATTTTTTCGGGAAATTAATGTTATAATTACCAAGTTGCATCTGTCTCTGCAAATAAATTAGTATACATCTGTTTTTAAGCAAATAAGCTAAGCTAAATAACATCTCTAAGTGTTAAATTTTATTTTGAAAATAAATTTCATTGGTAAACAGTCAGTTAGATGGGTGTATTACAGTATTCTTTTTCAGGAATTCATGACACTGGTAATTAAATTTATTTTAAAATCTTTTATTGATGCAAATTATTTCTCATTGTACAGTATCTGCTGTCCAGAAAAATAGTTTCCACTACCAGAGGTACTCCTCAGTATGACACAGAGGAGGACACAGCAATCTTTAAGAGTAGGAGGCCCATCAAGTTGCCATTGATATGGCAAAATGGAAGTTCAGTGATGTGTAAGAGAATTGCTTTATGTGATGTAATTAAACTCTGGCTTTATTTCTGGAATTGTAAAATGTAACGTGTAAGATTTGGTTGCCTCAAATATTCATTACTCATCGTTTCAAAAGTTATCAAGAAATAATTTTTCCTTTATTATTTGCAATTCATCAGTCCTCTGGTCTATCAAGGAAGATATACGAGAAAAGGTAAGTGACTGCTTACAGGATTTTTGAGAGAAAGTTCCATACATTCTTTGACAGTATATCTCATAGCAAAGTCATTCTTCATGTCCAATCAATATTATTTTAATGGATGCAATGTGAAATTAATTTCTAGTTGTTTATATAAGGTAGTTATGCAAATAGTGTGATACAAAATGCTCGCTGGATTTCAATTTGCAATGCCAACCTTCATCCTCCTAAAAAAAAAAAGTAGTTTAAAATACATGGTATGTTGTTTGGTAATTTTATGGGGTTTATCTAGTAATCTGATTCTCATAATAGTTTAAGTAATTTCTTAAAGAGAGGTCATTTTCTCTATTTTTACAGATAAAAATGTAGTAAGATAAACTATGTGAAACTTAAATGCTTAACATACATCTAGGTAAATATAGGAAATTTCATTTAATAACAGACAAAGACTACAATGAAATCTGCTGCTAAGCATGGTCAGCTTTCTCTAGGTATTTGTAAAGTAAGGGTTTTTTGTAGGAGAGGTCCAGGTCCTGCTCCTGTTTCTCTTCTAGACTTCTTATCTCCCTGGGTCTAGGTCATCCTAGAAACCCATTGTCAACTTCTGTCCTCCTACCTATTGTACTGTTCATCACCTCCTCAGTTCAAAGAGTTATTTCTTGATATAAATGTGAGTTGAGTTGCGGTGACTTCATTGATCTACATTCAGTCATTAACATGAGTTTTTGTCCCAAAACAGCCTTGAACAAAATTTTTGGTGTTTTTATATCTCTTTGTGCTCAGGTGCTCAGTCATGTCTGACTCTTTGCAACCCCATGGACTGTAGCCTGCCAGGCTCCTCTGTCCATGGAAGTTTCCAGGCAAGAATACTGGAGTGGGTTTCCATTTTCTACTCCAGGGGATCTTTCCAATCTAGATATTGAATTCGTGTCTCCTGCAACACCTAGCAGCTGTGTTTGTTATCACTGAGCCACCTGGGAAGCCCCTAGAATTCCTGTATAACAGTACCTAGATATGGAATCTCAGAAAACCCTGAAGAGAGTCTTTTTTTCAATTGTGAATATCTCTGGAAATTCCCTTTTGTAAAATATTTTTTTTATTTTGTGAGTGAAATATATTTGAATTTAGATGTAAAAAAGTATCTACTCAAAGGTGAATGGTCTTGGCAAAAAATCTTCTCACCTATTCATCAAAATGCTTGCTATTTTCCTCTGTGGGCTTCCCTGGTGACTCAGTAAAGAATCCACTTGCAATGTGGGAAGCCTGAGTTTGATCCCTGGGTTGGGAAGATACCCTGGAGGAATGCATGGCAACCCACTCCAGCATCTTGCCTGGAGAATTCCCAGGGACAGAGGAACCTGGGGGGTTACAGTCCATGGGGTCGCAAAGAGTCAGACATGACTGAGCAACCAAGCACATTTTCCTCTTTATCACTGCAGATTCTTTTTTTTTCTCCATCTCTTGTCACTCTATGCTTGTTCCATGTCTTTTAGTGTTAAAGTCGTCCATTTACAATAACGGTTGACACTGTGCAGTTTCTGAGACTTAGTGATGCCATGCCCATTGCGTCAACATTTTTTAAATCAGCAGCTCCATACTTACTTTATAAACATCTTAATAGTTACAATATATTAGCCCCTGTTGTCTTTTTTAGTCACTTACTGTTTTGAGTGCTTCTGTGAATCAAGCAGTGCGTAGTGCTTTGCAAGTATTATCTCATTTAAGTTTTCCAAAAATCTTGTTTCAGAGAATTGAACAACTTTAGATTATGTCCATTTTGGTTTTTAAGACTGGGTAACTTAAATCACAGAAATGGATATTCTCACAATGGATATTCTGGAGGCTACAACTTAGGAATTAAGATATCAGCATGATCAACTTCTGGTGAAGACCCTGCTTCTGATTTGCAGATGGCTGCATTCTTGTTCTGTCCTCAAGTGGAGAAGAAAGAAAGGAGAGGGAGAGAGAGAGTCTGCACTCTGGTCTTTCTTCCTCTTTAAAAAAACTTCAACATGTAAATTTTCAGTCCATCATACTTTTTTCCTTGGATTTTGATCTTACAATTTCTCAAAATCATTGTCCACTCTCTGATATCAAGAACGTGTTTTTAATATTTTGTTCAGTTTTTATAGTTGATCACTGAAAAAAGAATTGCATCTTTCATGCCAGTCTACAAATTAGATGAACTCTAAAGTAACCCTGATCATCTGTTTGATGTTTGTTTGTCCCTTGCCCTTGAGCCTCGCTGTGTTCTATTCAAGAAGATTTTTCAATTGTTGTGGCAAATTCCTAGTTCATTTCTTATTTCCTATGAATTAAAAAATTATATAAGCATATACACACAATAAACATGAATCACTTATGTACGTTGTTGAAGAATTTTCAGAAATTGCTGTTAGATAATCTTCTATTCATTAAACTGGCTCATAGTACCCTGTCCCTGAACTGTGCTTGTGGAAAACAAGTGACGTTAGATATTAGTGGCACAGAAGTTAGATACAGGAGAAATAGAATCAGAAATCACAAAGAATAAATCTGATAGAAGTAAGAGAGGGGTTGCTTAGGATGCTACAATTTTTAAAAATTGTGATTCAAAGCTTTGCCGTCTCTGTTGCTATGTAGTAGATTCTTCAGCCAGGCACAATGTAGAAGATAGTGTGAGGATTAATTACAATATACTGAAATTGTAGGTTCAGGTCAGTCAACTATTTAATAAATAGCATAAAATCCCTAAGGAACATGGGAGAAAAGACACATTTAGACTTTAATTTGCATGTATAATGAAATATTTTGTAACTCATGCATCTAATTTTGTGTGCTTTCTTTAGACCATTCTATTCTTCTGAAACTGAACGAGACTTCTCCATGAACTTTCTACTGGCCATAGAATTTTTTGAGGCAGTATTATATTGCCCATACTTTGAAAGTTCAGCAGAATTCCTAGTGGGTTTGCCACACAGGCTACTCACAGATCAGGATCATAATGTTCTCACGAGTAACTTCAGCATACGGGAAAATGATCTTATGACTGCAGTAAAACTCATTCAAAAAATAAATAAATGCACAGGTATGATTATGAGTTATACTATCCATGAAGCCTAAATGAACCAAAGTCGATTCAGAAGTAAATATATTTGATGATTCACTCAACAGGAATGATTGAGTACCTTCTATAATATAGATATATTGAATATAATTATGACAGTTACTGAAAACTACTTTTTCTAGGACCCCACATATCATGTAGTTTCTGCAATAGTGACAGTTCTAAAATAAACACTTTCATCTATTTCTTCGTAAAATACTTATTGCTACCCTAAAAATATTCTGGGATTTAGATTACATTTCAAAAGTGCAAATCCATGATAATCAGACCCTTCATTATTGGTGTATAATTCTCCCCTGTGTAAGGTGTGGTCATCCACCAAGACAGAGAAGATAATAAGAAACAGAGACGGCTAGGGTGCAACTAGGAAAACAGAGTGCAGGGATACAAGTTATATAACATTTTTGAATATCAATTAAATAATAAATATTAGGTTTCATGTTTTCAAACATCAGCTTATTTATTGTCTTAAAAACAGTATGATGATGACAGCACTTACATTTTTGAGTTAAAAGATCCACTGAAGATAAATAACATGTCCAAAAGGATACACAGTGTAAGCAATTAAAGCAAAATAAAACTAGGTTGTGTTTTAGTACAATTTTTGTGGGTGTTGATTTTTATTTTTTTTAATCAAGTATTACCTGCCTTGAAAATAGAAGTATTGATGAACTAATGAACCTTATACACTTAAATATCAATGTTTTAGAATTAGGACTGTGGAGTCTCTGCTATTCTAGTCCAGCTTTACATTGATTAACCCTATAGATCAGGGAGGCTAAGTAGGCAAATATCACTTAATTTTAGTGCCAGTTGGACATCAATGAGGTCTCCTTCCTCCAAGGAAAGCATTCGCTCTAGAAAGAAAACATTGCAAACAAGAGTAAGAAAGGGGTTAACATGGGTCTCAACAATTTTATTTGTAATAAAGTGATGATACATAGTTAGTTAGATAGTTCAGTCTCTCAGTCGTGTCTGACTCTCCGCCACCCCATGAATCACAGGACGCCAGGCCTCCCTGTACATAGTAGGGGCAATTAATTTATTCCATAAATATTGTGACTATTACCTTGTGTGAGAAATTTTGAATGCATCTCATTCTCAAATAAAGGAAATAGCACTTTATTTTACTGTTAGATTGCCCCAAACAATGGATTTTCTTTTATACTTTGAGAAGGCTAATTGTCTGACAGAGCTGCTAATATGTTACAAATCCTTTAATTAGAAATTTTACCTCACTCTGTATACTTTTACTTTTCTAAGTTCTTCATAATTTTATTAACAGGAAACATAAATATTTCTATTTTAACAGGAGGTTTATTTTTAACAATTTGGAAGAAGGTCATGACTTCAAAATTTGCTCAGACTATGGCATGTTTCTTCATTGAAAGACTACTCTTAATACCAATTGAGTAGCCTAAATTTATGCTATTACATGTTGATCAGTTTAAATTCATGAATAAGAGCAATCACATGTTGTAATGACTGTGAGATGTTTGTGGTCCTTACTATCCCTGCTTCATCTTTGAATTTTCAAAGTTACCAGCCAATAATCCCCTCAGCCAACCTCTCCTTTGAATTTAGCTACATGTCTGGTGGAACCCTCATTAATCTCAGAATGCTTGGGTAGCACTTAAATATGTTAATATCTGTGTCAAAGGCAGGTTGTTGTTATTTAGTCACGAAGTCATGTCCAGCTCTTTTGTGATCCCATGGATTGTGGTCTTCCAAGCTCCACTGTCCATGGGATTTTCCAGGTTTTGATATTTCTTTCAATGCTCATTTATATATTGCCAGGTAAGCAATGCAAATTCTCCTCTAAGAGATTATTCTTACAAGATACAACTTTGGGAATTGAAGAGAGCTTTTAACTAATTTATATTCTAGGACTGAACTCAAAGGACTTTGCCATATGAGCACAATTATCAATCCATGTAGTGAAAGAGGCTGCTTTCTTAGTATCCGAGCACCTGGAGAAATCATTTAACATCAAGTAGAAAATCTCTGAGCTACTCTGGTATAAACTAAAGAGAACTGTAATTTTCCTTTTAAATATAACTTTTGTTTCTATTGAAGCCCCTAAGTAAAAAAGCACTTATTAAAAATGAATAAAAAGTATCTGAAACCACATTTAAACTACTGCTAATGACATGAATCAAACTAATTAAGTAAGCTAATTATCTTCTGATCGTTCTGCTCACCAGTCGTACTTTTCCCCTATATTGTGTCATTTTCTCATTTCCCCTGCAAGCCCCAGTATTTTTTAATTACCTCTCAACCAAATGTGTCCCTAATGAAAATAAATGACTTTTTATGTTGTGTGTGTTTGCTAGGGGAAGGTCTTATTAAGGAAGGAAGATCTATTGTTCAAAGTAGAAAACATATTGGTCAATGTCTATACAGGTGAGACATTTTTACAAGAGAAAAATAAAACTAATAAGTGAAATGAAGTGACAAACATGTATCTAACCACAAAAATACCCAAATCACAAAAACAACCTTGAGATGGAAGAAAAAGCTAGAAGCCTCACCCTTTCTAGTTTTAAACTACGTAATAAATCTATAGTAACCAAAACAGTATGATATTGACATACAAAGAGGCACATGGATCAATGCAAAAAAATAATAAAATAGAGCCTAGGAAAATACCTAAAAATCTCTTGGTCAATTAATGTACAACAATGGAGATCAGAATATACATGGGGAGAGGGCAGTCTCTCTAATAAATGGTATTGGGAAAACCAGAGACCCACATGACAAAAAGCTGAGACTGAACCACTATCTTTTAGTGCTCTAGTGCTCAGTCATGTGTGACTGTGGCCCCAAGGACGGTAGCCTGCCAGGCTCCTCTGTCCATGGAATTTTCCAGGCAAGAATACTGAAGTGAATTATCAATTCCTCTGCAGGGGATCTTCCCAACCCAGGGATTAAACCTGACTAACCTGTGTCTCCTGCTTTAACAGGCTGATTCTTTATCCCTGAAGCACCAGGGAAACAGTATAGGATTTCCTCAAGAAATTAAAAGTAGAACTACCATTTGATTCAGCAGGTTCACTTCTAGGTATTTACCCAAATAAAACAAAAACAATTCAAAAGGGGATTAGCACTCTACTGTTTATTTCCACATTATTTACAATAGCCAAGATACGGAAGCAACTTTAGTGTCTATTATCATGAATAAACACAAAGGCACACACACGCAGAGGAATTTTGCTCAGTTACGAAAATAAGGAAATGTTGCTATTTGCAAAAACATGGATGGACTAGAAGTCATCATGTTAAGTGAAAGAGGTCAGACACAAAGAGACAAAAACTGTAATGTCCCACTTTTATGGGGATTCTAAAAAACATAACAAACGAACAAACAAAGCATAATGAAAGCACATTCATAGATACAGAGAAAAAATGGGTGGTTTCCAGAGAGAAGAGTGTGAGGAGTTGTGTGAAATAGATGTCAGCTATAAATAGGGACTGGCCATCGACCTCTGCAAGGATTAAATCATGTGCTGCTGCAGCTGCTGATTTTTAACACCCCTTGAAAGGAGTTCAGAGTAGAGAGCAGAAATGAAGCACTCTGTGTTCATAGTTAGATATTTTCTGAAGCCGATTTGTGAGTCCAATTCTCCTATCTCCTCATATCTAGAAGAGCTCGAAAATCCTTCATGGTGATAGCCACTCCTTGTGACAAGCAGAAACTTAACAAAGGAAAATATGTGCTTGACTGCATGTACCCTCCCTTCACCAAAATCACATATATACCAACCTACCCCTCTACCTCTTAGCAGCAATTTCTCAGAGCTATCTGAGGTGCTGTCTCCTGGGCTGCAGTCCTCATTTTGCCCCACATAAAGCTTAACTTGCAACTCTGATACTGTGCATTGTTTTTAAGTTAACACAGGTAAAGGAGATTAAGAGGTTCAGACTTCCCATTATGAAATAAATAAGTCAGAGGAATATAATATACAGCATAAGGAATATAGCCAATAATATTGTAATTACTTTGCATGGAAACGGATGGTTACTAGAGTTATGATGACCATTTCATAATGTATTGATATGGTACATCTCTGTTGTACAGTGGAAACTAATACAATGTTGTAGATCAACTGTTTCATTAAAAAGAAAGAAACTTAAAAAGACTATCAAAATTGGTATCTTTAAAAGTCACAAATATTTATAAACTAAACAATAAAGGACCAAATAATTCATAAATAACAGAATATATGACAAAGAACACTTTTATAACTTTACTGAATGAAAATAAAAATCTGACAGTCCAAAATCAGTGGAATGCTTCTAACGCAGGGCTACAAAGGAAATGTATGTGTTTTAAAAGTTAGATTGAAAAGAGAAATGGGGTCAAAACTCAATAATCATCTTCCATGCTAAGAATCAAGAAATAGAAGGCAATAGTAGACCCAACATACAATGAGAGGAAGAAAAGAATGAGTGGAAATCAAGGAAATAGAAAAAGAAGACTGGATCAGCAAAAACCACTTTCAAATTGGTCAAAAATGCAAGTAATGTTGATCGATATAGAAAGAGAAAGACATTAACTTAACGAAGGAACATCACTACACAGCCTATAGACGTTAAAAAGATAATAAAGAAATATTATGAGCAAAATGTTGCTAATAAATTTGACCCCCCCAAAAAAAATAGATTCATGGAAAGACACCCTTTACCAAAACTGATTTGAGCAGACTTCCCTGTTGGTAAAGAATTCACCTGCCAACGGAGGAGATGCAAGAGATGAGGATTCGATCCCTGGGTCAGAAAGATCCCTTGGAGAAGGAAATTGCAACACACTCTGGTATTCTTGCCTGGAAAATTCCATGTACAGAGGAGCCTCTCATTTATAGTCCATGGGGTCACAACAGTTCCAAAAGTCTTAACTCATTTAAACTTTAATTCTAAAGTCTAAGTGCAAAGTCTCATCTAAATCCTGTATGGATGAGACTCAAGGTATGATTCATCATGAGGCAACTTCTTCTCTAGCTATGACCTATGAAACCAAGAAAGTGTATATCTTCTAAGATAGAACAGGCATAAAATAGGCATCCCGATTCCAAAAGGAAAAAATAAGGAAAAGAAAGAGGTAACCGGTCCCAAGTTTGTCTAAAAGGGCAAACAACATGAAATCTGAAGGCTTTTAGATTTGATTCTTTGTCTTCTGCACTCTTCAGAGGATCAACACTACCCGCAACAGCTCGGGCAGGGGGTCCTTGCAGCAGCTCTCTCCTTATTTATCACTTATCACACATAAACAGAGAAATTTTAGATTTTTGGGGCAGAGCTGGTGATGGGATTTAATCTTGTAAAATCTGTGTAAGTATAAAATAGCATAAAACTGGGGAGCCCCCAAAGTAAAATAACTGCCAATGAGAGCAGACTATTTGCATACATTTTTAAGATGACGTCTGTTAATCTGAAATCAAATTGCATATTAGTGAAGTAGAATGAGACAAGCAGGGTGCAGTGTCTGAAGATTTCTTGCTCTTCAAAAATAAAATCTGTCTCTATCTGCTTCTTACTTATAGCCTTAAAATCATTAATTAAGTGTGGGATAGGGAAACATTTACAGTTCATGTGAATATGCTTTGACAGCTATATTCTTTGTCTTAACACATTCATAATGAGAGAAACGCAGATTAAGCAGATGCTAGCACACCAGTTTTCTGAATGTTGAGCTTCAAACCAACCTTTTCACTCTCCTCTTTCACTTTCATCAAGAGGCTTTTGAGTTCCTCTTCACTTTCTGCCATAAGGGTAGTGTCATCTGCATATCTGAGGTTATTGATATTTCTCCCAGCAATCTTGATTCCAGCTTGTGCTTCTTCCAGCCCAGCGTTCCTCATGATGTACTCTGCATAAATAAGCAAGGTGACAATATACAACCTTGACGTACACCTTTTCCTATTTGGAACCAGTCTGTTGTTCCATGTCCAGTTCTAACTGTTGCTTCCTGACCTGCATACAGGTTTCTCAAGAGGCAGGTCAGGTGGTCTGGGATTCCCATCTCTTTCAGAATGTTCCACAGTTGATTGTGATCCACACAGTCAAAGGCTTTGGCATAGTCAATGAAGCAGAAGTAGATGTTTTTCTGAAACTCTCTTGCTTTCTCCATGATCCAGCGGATGTTGGCAATTTGATCTCTGGTGCCTCTGCCTTTTCTAAAACCTGCTTGAACTTCTGGGAGTTCACGGTTTACATATTGCTGAAGCCTGGCTTGGAGAATTTTGAGCATGACTTTGCTAGCGTGTGAGATGAGGGCAATTGTCCGGTAGTTTGAGCATTCTTTGGCATTGCTTTCTTTGGGATTGGAATGAAGACTGACCTCTTCCAGTCCTGTGGCCACTGATGAGTTTTCCAAATCTGCTGGCATATTGAGTGCAGCACTTTCACAGCATCATCTTTCAAGACTTGTAATAGCTCAACTGGAATTCCATCACCTCCACTAGCTTTGTTAGTAGTGATGCTTTCTAAGGCCCACCTGACTTCACATTCCAAGATGTCTGGCTCTAGGTCAGTGATCACGTTATCGTGACTATCTTGGTCAGGAAGATCTTTTTTGTACAGTTCTTCTGTGTATTCTTGCCACCTCTTCTTAATATCTTCTGCTTCTGTTAGGTCCATACCATTTCTGTCCTTTATCGAGCCCATCTTTGCATGAAATGTTCCCTTGGAATCTCTAATTTTCTTGAAGAGGTCTCTTGTTTTTCCTATTCTGTTGTTTTCCTCTATTTCTTTGCACTGATAACTGAGGAAGTCACAAAGATCATGGCATCTGGTCCCATCACTTCATGGGAAATAGATGGAAAAACAGTGGAAACAGTGTCAGACTTTGTTTTTTTGGGCTCCAAAATCACTGCAGATGCTGACTGCAGCCAGGAAATTAAAAGACGCTTGCTCCTTGGAAGGAAAGTTATGACCAACCTTGATAGTATATTAAAAAGCAGAGACATTACTTTGCCAACCAAGGTCTGTCTAGTCAAGGCAATGGTTTTTCCCGTGGTCATGTATGGATGTGAGAGTTGGACTGTGAAGAAGGCTGATCGCCGAAGAGTCGATGCTTTTGAACTGTGGTGTTGGAGAAGACTCTTGAGAGTCCCTTATACTGCAAGGAGATCCAACCAGTCCATTCTAAAGGAGATCAATCCTGGATGTTCATTGGAGGGACTGATGCTAAAGCTGAAACTGCAATACTTTGGCCACCTCATGCGACGAGTTGACTCACTGGAAAAGACTCTGATGCTAGGAAAGGTTGGGGGTGGGAGGAGAAGGGGACGACGGAGAATGAGATGGCTGGATGGCATCACCGACTCTGTGGACATGAGTTTGAGTGTACTCCGGGAGTTGGTGATGGACAGGGAGGCCTGGCGTGCTGTGATTCATGGGGTCGCGGAGAGTCGGACACGACTGAGCGACTGAACTGAACTGAACTGAACTGAGCACACCAGTTCTCTACTCTGAAATTAGGGAAGCTAATTTATGAAGCATGAAATCTTTCATACCAGTGTGTGTCTACTTGGTCACTAAGGCATGTCTAACTCTTTGAGACTCCATGCAGTGTAGCCCACCAGGCTCCTCTGTCCATGGGGATTCTCCAGGCAAGAATTCTGACTGGGTTTTCATGTCTTCCTTCAGGGGATTTTCCCAACCGAGGGATTGAACCCAGGTCTCCTACATTGCAGACAGATCCAGGGAAGCCCCCCTCCATATATGGAACACTTCATGAATTCGTGTGTCATTATTACCAGTTCAGTTCAGTTCAGGCGCTCAGTCACGTCTGACTCTGAGACCCCATGGCCTGAAGCACTCCAGGCTTCCCATCACCAACTCCTGGAGCTTGTTCAAATGCATGTCCATCGAGTCACTGATGCCATCTCATCCTCTGTCATCCCCTTCTCCTCCTCACTTCATCTTTCCCAGCATCAGGGTCTTTTCCAATGAGTCAGTTCTTCGCATCAGGTGGCCAAAATATTGGACCAGGGCAAAATAGTACAAGACTCACAGAAGGATCTGGCCATGTATAACAAGACCACATACATTCTCACTTTTAAAAAGTTTATTTTGCTACAACCATAAATTCATTGCTGTTCAATCTCTGAGTCAAGTCCAACTCTTTGCAACCCCATGAACTGCAGCATGCCAGGCTTCCCCTTCCTTCACTATCTGCCAAAGCTTGCTCAAACTCATGTCCATTGAGTCTATGGTGCTATCCAACCACCTCATCCTCTGTCGCCCCCTTCTCCTCCTGCCCTCAATCTTTCCCAGCACCAGGGTCTTTTCTAATGAATCAGCTCTTCGAATCAGGTGGCCAA
Organism: Moschus berezovskii; assembly: GCF_049115385.1. Taxonomy (NCBI): domain Eukaryota; kingdom Metazoa; phylum Chordata; class Mammalia; order Artiodactyla; family Moschidae; genus Moschus; species Moschus berezovskii. Next base: position 72,159,831 of record NC_142469.1, on the reverse strand, counting down.
AGAATTGGAGCTTCAGCATCAGGATTCCAATCAATAGTCAGGGTTGATTTCCTTTAAGATTGACTGGTTTGATCTTCCTGCTGCCCAAGGCATTCTCAAGAGCCTTCTTCAGCACCACAGTTTAAAAGCATCAATAATTTGTTGGAATGTGCCAAAAAATGTATAGGGAATTCTCCCAGGCACCCATCACCAAAATTCCCTCAATGTTAAGATTTTATATTATCAAAACCGGGATACTGATACTGATAATATTTCAATCCATACAACCTGTTCAGATTTCAACAGTTACAGCAGTACCCATTTGTGTACCTGTATGTGTGTGTATCTCTGCAAATTTATCACATGTGTAGCTTTGTGCAATTGTCACCATAATTAATACACATAACTGTACCATTAACACAAGGCTCGGTCTTCATTCTACCTCTTTACATGACTTTCCTGATGGCTCAATTGTAAAGAATCTGTCTGCCAATGCAACAGACACAGATATCATCTCTAGGTCAGGAAGATACCCTGGAAAAGGAAATGGCAACCCACTCTAGTAGTCTCCCCTAGGAAATCCCATGGACAGAGGAGCCTGGCAGGCTACAGTCCATGGAGTCTCAAAAGAGTGGGCCATGACTTGGCAACTGAACAACTAATATTCTTTGCTATAAGTGTACCTGTTTGCTTATTCATTTATCCACTCTGTCCTTTGTGCTTCTGGCTATTATAGATTTTGGCTACTACAAAGTAAACTGCAAAAAAATCTCTGTCTACAAAATTTTTGCATGGAAATAAGCTTTCACTTCCTGGGGATGTATATCTAGGAGATTAATTGCTAAGTCATATGGTAAGTCCATTTTTAGTATTAAAAGGAACTGCCAGATTATTTTCCAAAGTGGTTTTACCATTTTACATTTCTGTCAGCAGCATATGAATAATCCAATTCTTGCATCCTACTAGCATTTGTATTATATCTATTTTTTATTTTAGCCATTCTAATAGGCATGTACTGACCACTCACTATGGGTTTTAATTTCCTCAAGAGCTAATGTGTTAACATATTTAAATGTCCTTATTTAATATCCATATCTTTTCTTAGCTAAAATGGCCTTTTATGTCTTTTGCCCACTCTTAAAATTAAAAATAAAAAGAACTTATTTAAATTGAAGTATAGTGGATTTCCAATGGGGTTTGATTCCAAATGCAATTTCGCCCCTCCTACCCTCTTGCTGGGACTTCTCCTTTGCCTTTGGATGTGGGGTATCTTTTTTTGGTGGGATCCAACATTCTACTGTCAACAGTTGTTCAGCAGCAAGTTGTAATTTTGGAGTTTTCGCAGGAGAAGATGAGTGCAAGTCCTTCTACTCTGCCATCTTGCAATACATCCTAAAGGAAATCAGTCCCGAATATTCATTGGAAGGACTACAGCTGAAGCTGAAACTCCAATACTTTGGCCACCTGATGCAAAGAACTGACTCTTTGGAAAAAACCCTGATGCTGGGAAAGTTTGAAGGTAGTAGAAGGGGATGACAGAGAATGAAGTGGTTGGAGGGCATCACTGACTCGATGGACATGAGTTTGAGTAAACTCTGGGAGTTGGTGACGGACATGGAAGCCTGGCATGATGCAGGCCATAAGGTTGCAAAGAGTTGTACATGACTGAGCAAGTGAACTGAACTGAATTTCAGTGGTGTGTTAAATACTGCTGTTCAGCTGTTGGACTCTGCTTAGTCGCTCAGTCACATCTGACTCTTTGCAACCCATGGAATGTAGCCTGCTAGGCTCCTCTGCCCATGTGGATTCTCAGGCAAGAATACTGGTGTGGGTTACAGTGCCCTCTTCAAGAGAATCTTCCCAGACCAGGGTTCAAACCCAGGTCCTCTGCATTGCAGGTGGATTCTTTCCCAACTGAGCTATCAAGGAAGACCTTCAGTTCAGTTCAATACAGTCACTCTGTCGTATCCAACTCTTTGTGACCCCGTGAACTGCAGCACAAAAAGCTTGCTTGTCCATCACCAACACCCACAGCTTGCTCAAACTCATGTCCATCAAGTCAGTGATGCCATCCAACTATCTCATCCTCTGTCGTCCCCTTCTCCTCCTGCCTTCAGTCTTTCCCAGCATCAGGGTCTTTTCTAGTGAGTCAGTTCTTTGCATCAGGTGGCCAAAGAACTGGAGTTTCAGCTTTAGCATCAGTCCTTCCTATGAACACCCAGGACTGATCTCCCTTAGAATGGACTGGATGGATCTCCTTGCAGTCCAAGGGACTCTCAAGAGTCTTCTCCAACAGCACAGAGAATCCCCTACATAAGAAGAAAGTAGGGGCCAAGAAACATGGTAAAGGCATTGCCAGAATATTACAGAAATGGCAATGACAGAAGGTTTTATCAAAAAAAAGACTACCATGTAGGTGGGAGTATTGGAATGTAAAACAAGTAATGGATATTATTTTTGGGAGGATCAGTTAGGGCCTGTTTAAGAAATATATTTAAATTTAGATTGAGGCATTCAATTGGGCTCTTAAGGTTTAGTTTAACAGCATGATATAATCCTTGTGCGACAGGACTTCTGAATGTTTGCTTCTTGCTTGTTTAGTAGAATTTTTAATTGCTCTATAATATATAATAAGCATACAAAATTTGCGTATTTAAAAGTGTATTTACTGATGAATCTGATATGTTTTATGGCTTTGGACCAATCAACATAGATAATGACCGCATGCATTACTCTAAAATTTTTCTTTTCCCCTTTGTACTCTTATCTTCAAGAACTTCCCTACTCTGATGTTCACTCTCTCCCTGACCCCACATACCACTAACTCCTCACCCCACCCCGCTCCACAACTTCCCAGGCACCACTGATCTACTTTCTATCACTGCAGATTAGACATTACCTAGAGATTTCAAACAGTTGTGTGCTCTTTCTTTGTCTGGTTTATTTCAGTTATAATTATTTTGAGATTCAGAAATCTACTTGCACGTGTCAGTATTTGTTCATTCTTATTGCTTAGCAGGATTTTAATTGAAAAAGATTATGGAATTAGAAAGAGACTATTGAAAGTCTGAGTCAGGATAATGTTTTTCCTTGAAGATCTTCCATTTTGGTTCAAAAGAAAAGTTAGAACTGATACAATCAGAGGACAATAAGAGCCTAAGGCATAAAATATGGGATAAAAGTGAGAGTGTTGTGAGCTGGAATAATCTGGGAAACGAATAAGATTAGAAATGAATCTTGAAAAAAGAGTAAATATTGATGGACTGAAAAGAAAATTAACCCATGAATAAAGAAACAGAATGAGTTAAAGGATAGAGTTTGAAATTAGTATGTATGTGCTAAGTTGCTTCAGTCATGTCCAACTCTTTGCAGTCCCGTGGACTGTAGCCCACCAGGCTCCTCTGTCCATAGGTTTTCTCCAGGTAAGAACATTGGAGTGGGTTGCCATGCCCTCCTCCAGGAGATCTTCAGGGGTCTCCTGACCCAGGGATTAAACCCACATCATTTATGTCTCCTGAATAAGTTAGTTTGAATAATAAAAGATATAACACTAATTTTACTCTGGAAAAAATGGATACCAAAAAAAAAAAAAACAGGTTTTAGTCAATGTTATTGAGAATGATGTATTTCCTGTCATCGAAGCCAAGAAAAATATTCTTCAGAGAAAAAATCAACAGGAGGTAAGAACAGTTTGGCTATAATGAAGGAGGCATTATTTGTGACCTTATTAAGGTTTCTTCACCAAAACTGATTCATGAAGTTTATCGTTTGGACAAAAGATCAGGAGTTTATTGCATGTTCAGTGGTGAGGACTGGGAATTTTAGAGTCTCCAGTATGACCAGGTAGTTGTTTGGTCAAACTAGAGCTTTCTCTTTTTAACAAATGAACAATTGTGCAATTTACAACCTTGTATTTCTTTTCCTGAAGCCAAGTGTTGGGCTTCTCAAGTCAGTTTTTCTATGTTATCATTTGGGAAAATATCCCTTTGGACCATGACAGAGATTTGGCTCCTAATGGTACCTTTAAATGCAGCATTCCTTGTGGAATTATTGACAGGGTGATTTTCTTTAGCTAACAGAATTTTGTGTGCAAGCCTGAAATTTGTTCCAATCAGTGTTTTGGAAAAACCCTAGAAATTGCTTGGTGAAGTCACTCAGACATTGCTCGAGTCTGAGCATGTAGTAAGTTAGTGGGCTGATCTCCTAGAGATCTTTCAGGATTTCCCTATTAGCAGGGTTTATGCAATTATGGGCTTCCCAGGTGGCACTAGTGGTAAAGAACCTGCCTGCTAATTCAGGAGACAGGAGATGTGGGTTCAATCCCTAGGTTGGGATGATCTCCTGGAGGAAGACACAGCAAGCCAAACCAATATTTATGCCTGAAGAATCCCATGGGCAGAGGAGGCTGGGGGGCAACAGACCATGGGGTCACAAATAGTCAGACACCAGACATGACTGAAGCAATTTAGCATGCATTCATATGCAATGCTGAGCCTAGTGTTCACCAGCAAGCAAATGAACTAGCAAAAATAAGTCAGAGAAACCAGTTTGGTAAGTTTGAAACACAATATTCAACTGCTTAAAAAACCTGTGAGGACCTTCGGTTACTTTGGGAAAATCTTTGACAAAGACGTGCAGTTCAAATTTAGTCCAAGAAATATAAGAAATTAAGTATTTGTTCTCTAGATCATCAGAAGGCTTAATTTTAAAGGCACAGACCCTGACAAATTCAAAGGAAGAGAGAATGGAGAGAGTTTCAGAGGAAGGGGGAAGTTGAGTGAGAGAGTTAGCATGAACAAATTGAGGGTATACGGGGGGTGAGGGTGGTGTAGAAGGGAGAGGATCATGGCATCAGAAGTGAAGTCTGGCCAGGAAAGAGACAAGGTGGTGCTGAAGGAGGAACCAAGGGAGAAGAGCTCGAGGCTTTGGGGGACATTTTATCGTTTTGAAGTTGTTTATCTCAGTTCAGTTCAGTCGTTCAGTCAGGTCCAACTCTTGGCAACCCCATGAACCACAGCACGCCAGGCCTCCCTATCCATCACCAACTCCTGGAGTTTACCCAAACTCACGCCCATTGAGTTGGTGATGCCATCCAACCATCTCATCCTCTGTCATTCCCTTCTCCTTCTGCCTTCAATCTATTCCAGCATCAGGGTCTTTTCTAATGAGTCAGCTCTTCATGGCAGGTGGCCAAAGGATTGGAGTTTCAGCTTAACCATCAGTCCTTCCAATGAACACTTAGGACTGATCTCCTTTAGGATGGACTGGTTGGATCTCCTTGTAGTCCAAGGGACTCTCAAGAGACTTCTCCAACACCACAGTTCAAAAGCACCAATTCTTCGGTATCAGCTTTCTTTATAGTTCAACTCTTACATCCATGTATGACTACTGGAAAAACCATAGCCTTGACTAGACAGAAATTTGTTGGCAAAGTAATGTCTCTACTTTTTAATATACTGTCTAGGTTGGTCATAACTTTTCTTCCAAGGAGCAAGCGTCTTTTAATTTCATGGCTTCAGTCACCATCTGCAGATATGGAGCCCAGCAAAATAAAGTCTGCCACTGTTTCTCATCTATTTGTCATGAAGTGGTGGGACTGGATGCCATGATCTTAGTTTTCTGAATGCTGAGCTTTAAACCAACATTTTCACTCTCCTCTTTTACTATCATCAAGAGGATCTTTAGTTATTCTACACTTTCTGCCATAAGGGTGGTGTCATCTGCATATCTGAGGTTATTGATATTTCTCCCAGCAATCTTGATCCAGGCTGTGCTTCATCCATCCCAGCATTTCTCATGATGTAATCTGCATATAAATTAAACAAGCCGGGTGACAATAAATAGCCATGACGTACTCCTTTTCCTATTTGGAACCAGTCTATTGTTCCATGCCCAGTTCTAACTCTTGCTTCCTGATCTGCATACAGATTTCTCAAGAGGCAGGTCAGGTGGTCTGGTATTCCCATCTCTTTCAGAATTCCCCACAGTTTATTGTGATCCACATAGTCAAAGGCTTTGACATCATCAATAAAACAGAAATAGATATTTTGGGGGGACTCTCTTGCTTTTTCCATGATCCAGCATAGGTTAGCAATTTGATCTCTGGTTCCTTTGCCTTTTCTAAAACCAGACAAAGGAGAAAAGTAAAGATACCCATTTGAATGCAGAGTTCCAAAGAATAGCAAGGAGAGGTAAGAAAGTCTTTCTCGATGATCAGTGCAAAGAAATAGAGGATAACTATAGAATGGGAAAGACTAGAGCTCTCTTCAAGAATATTAGAGATACCAAGGGAATATTCATGCAAAGATGAGCTCAATAAAGGACAGAAATGGTATGGACCTAAGAGAAGCAGGAGATAGTAAGAAGAGGTGGCAAGAATACACAGAAGAACTGTACAAAAAAGATCTTCATGACCCAGACAACCACAATGGTGTGATCACTCACCTAGAGCCAGACATCCTGGAATGTGAAGTCAAGTGGGCTTTACAAAGCATCACTACAAACAGAGCTAGTGGAGCTGACAGAATTCCAATTGAGCTATCTCAAATCCTAAAAGATGATTCTGTGAAAGGGCTGCACTCAATATGCCAGCATATTTGGAAAACTCAATAGAGTGCAAAGGACTGGAAAAGGTCAGTTTTCATTCCAATCCCAAAGAAAGACAATGCCAAAAGAAGCTCAAACTATGGTACAATTGTTTATCTCAGTTAATGTTAAAATCTTAAATTGCAGAGAGACAATATTAAACTCACTAATTTTGGGAAGCCTCAAGATACCAACTGAAGTAAGCATTTCACTCAGTTTTGGAAATGTTTGGACTGTGAAGAAAGCTGATCACCGAAGAACTGATGCTTTTGAACTGTGGTGTTGGAGAAGACTCTTGAGAGTCCCTGGGACTGCAAGAAAATCCAATCAGTCCATTCTAAGGGAGATCAGTCCTGGGTGTTCAAAGCTGAAAGGACTGCTGCTAAAGCTGAAACTCCAATACTTTGGCCACCTCATGCAAAGTATTGACTCACTGGAAAAGATTCTGATGCTGGGAGGGATTGGGGACAGGAGGAGAAGGGGACAAAAGAGAGTGAGATGGCTGGATGGCCTCACCAATTCTATGGACATGACTTTGATTGAACTCCGGGAGTTTGTCAGGGACAGGGACACATGGCGTGCTTTGATTCATGGGGTTGCAAAGAGTCGGACACAACTGAACGACTGAACTGAACTGAACTGATTGTAGTCCAATTTGGTTTTACCGAAATTGTTTGGAGATTTCAAAACTTCCCCATAATGGCCACTGGTATGTTTAATTGTTGTTGGTCAGGTTGATCCATTTGGTTATAAATGTGCAAGAGGAAGGACCACTGGTTTTAAATAAAAAATTCGCTGGAGTCCTAGGGTGGCAGCTGGGTGGGGCGCTCCTCAAACACTTAGGTAACTGTGATCCTATTTCTTTATAAAGGTTTTCTTCAGAGTGAAAGTGAGGTAGGAGGTAGTTGGGCCCCAGCACTGAGCAGCTGGACCTTGTCAAATGGAGTAAATTGGAGTTTTGTTTCACGCCAAGAAGAACGTTAAAGGCAGGGGGTGAACTCTGCTGGAGTAAAGAGGTAAGATGAGCACAGCTTTCACTCCTGAGGTCAAGAAAACCTCTCTGACTGCACATGCGCAGGAAGACTCCTCGGGGGTCAAAAAGGGAAGGGATGCCATCCCATAGTAGGCCTTGTCAAACCTCCCAGAGCCTCTGAGCTGGAATCCTTCTTGGCAAATATATGCACACACGTAACAGGTAGGGCCCTAAGACAGATCAGATGTGCGAAAGAAACAATGTAATCATCAAGAGGAGAACGAAGACCCAGAGAAACTGCCCTTATGTAGATGATTTACCTCCCTCTTTGCTGAGCTCTTCTTCATTAGGGAAGACACTCACACCCTCTCTCTCCAGGTGTGTTTTTCCACTTTACTTCTGTCTAAATAAATTGTTTCTCCACTTACTCTCCTATGTGTTGTGCTCTGCGTCTAATAATAAAGTTTATACCTGTTTTTGTCCCCTTGAAATTCTGAGTCTGCTTCTGCATGCAACAAAAAGAAAACCCAAAAAGAAAACCCAGAGAACTTACCACCCTGTTATTCCTTGGACCCTGAGATCCTTAGCAGTTCTGCCTTCTCCTTACCTTTCAGAGTCATTTTATGCTTTTTTTACATCTAGTTTCTAGGGTTTTTAGTTATGCTCAGTGAGGGGGTGATGGAAAATTACGAGTACCCCAAACTCTAAGATTCATTATTCTTAAGGAAATAAAATGCTGCAGTTCCTCTTCAACATTTCTTTGTAAATCTTACATAATATTATGATCCTTTCTCCTACTTAATGTATCTAACATGTTTGTTTTTATTTTCACACAGTGGCATTTTTAATGATTTAAAGGTTTACATGTCATATCTAACACAAAAATGAATCCAAAATGGATCATAGGCTTAAATGTAAAACATAAATTTATAAAACTTTTTGAGAACAACATGCTAGTCAATGTGTTCTTAGATATGATGCAAATATAATGATTGTTACAGGAAAAAAAAATAGTAAATTGGATTTTATCAAAATTGAAAGGTTTTGTCTTCTGAAAGACATCTTTAGGAGGATGAACAGAAAAGGAGAACATATTTCCAAGTCATATATCTGATAAAGGATTTCTATATAGACTGTATAGTGAATGTGAAAGTGTTAGTCACTAAGTTGTTGTGTCCAGCTCTTTGCAACCCCATGGTCTGTAGCCCACCAGGCTCCTCTGTCCGTGGAATTCTCCAGGTAAGAGTTCTCCAGGGGATCTTCCCTATCCAGGGATTGAACCTGGGTCTCCGGCATTGCAGGCGGAATCTTCACCATCTGAGCCATATAAAAGAGCTCTCAAATTTCAACAAATAATGCAGTTTTTAAAATGAGCAAAAGAGTAAAAAAAAAAATCTTCACCAAGAAGATATGCCAACATGCAAAAGTGTTAAAAATGTTAGTAGTTAAAAAATTCTAATTAAACTACAGTGAAATATTACTATTACTATACAAAGGTCCATATAGTTAAGGGTATGGTTTTTCCAATAGTCATGTATGGATGTGAGAGTTGGACTACAAAGAAAACTGAGCACCAAAGAATTGATGCTTTTTAACTGTGGTGTATGGAGAAGACTCTTGAGAGTCCCTTGGACTGCAAGGAGATCCAACAAGTCCATTCTAAAGGAAATCAGTCCTGAAAATTCATTGGGAGGACTGATTTGAAGCTGAAACTCCAATTCTCCTGCCACCTGATATGAAGAGCTGACTCATTTGAAAAGACCCTGATGCTGGCAAAGATTGAGGGTGGAAGGAGAAGGGGACAATGGAGGATGAGATGGTTGGATGGCATCACCGACTCAATGGACATGAGTTTGAGTAAACTTCAGGAGATGGTGATGGACAGGGAGGCCTGTCGTGCTGTAGTCCATGGGGTCGCAAAAAGTTAGACATGACTGAACGACTGAACTGAACTGACCATTCTTGATTTCAAATGAGAGCAAGAGCCAGGGTAACTTTGCTCCTAGTCTCTAGGTCCTGGTGGATTAGCACCTAGGATTCCTGGTTTTCCTCCAGGCTACTCAGGTTCAATTCCTGGGCAGGGAAGTAAGATCCAGCTTCAATACCACTTGCTACTGTCTCTCCGGGATTAAGAAAACAATTTTCAAACAATTTCAACAGCTTATAGCTCAATTCAAGCAGCTTGCAAGCTAAAAAAAAAAAATCCAAAAAACAAAATAGTTTGGTCCCAAAGAAACAAGGCCAAAAGCTTTTTCAGACAATTTCTAGAAAACAGTAACTTCCAAAGGAATAAGTCAAACGCTAAAAAAAATTCAATACACATTCAGGGACGCAACCTCTGTCCCCTTAGTCAGCTGTAGTTAGCACGGTCTAATCTGAAAATCAAACTGAAGTACCAAACAAGTACTTGCACACAGAAAAAGGACTTAACCAGAAAAACCACGTAAAACAGATCCCAGATAAAGTCTGGAGAGCATTAGACACAAAGAGGACATTAGCTCAGATCCAGGAGAAAGATGTACCTTCAAATGCTAGGGTGAGTGAGAAAGCAGTGATAATGGGGTCCATTGTGGGTACCACATCTGTTTGCTCACAATCTCGGGGACCTTTGAGGATCTTCTCTGTTCCCTGCATGGACCACCAAAATGTTGTCCAAATAAACAAGTAAATAGACTGCCACGTATTTCTCTAGGGAATAGGGGTTTATTCAGGGTCAGCAACCATAATGACCAAACCAAGGAGATCAAACCAGTCAATCCTAAAGTAAATCAACCCTGAATACTCTTTGGAAGGACTGAGGCTGAAGATGAAACTTCAATATCTTGGCCACTTCATGTGAACCGCCAACTCATTGGAAAAGACCCTGATGCTGAGAAAGAATGAAGGCAGAAGGAGGAGAAGGCAACACAGGATGAGATGGTTGGATGGCATCACCAATTCAATGGACATGAACTTGGGCAAACTCTGAGAGATGGTAAGCAACAGGGAGGACTGGCATGCTCCAGTCCATGGGGTCTCAAAGAGTCAGATACGACTTAGTGACTGAGCAGCAACAGCAACAACCATGGTGAACCACATACAAGTGCCCATGTGGCAAGGGAAGGAACACACTTTAATAGAAGAAAAAGGAAGTTGTGAGGGCTATAGTAAACAGAGTGCATGGCTTTTCACTGGCCGAGTGCTTGTGCAGAAAGAAACGTTTTCTTCTTCCTGTTGGGCTCTGCTATCATTGTAAGGTAAGAACTCCTCTTTCTGGTCTCCTAACTTTCAACTTAATACGTGTCTGTTTATTAACTTTTTTACAACAGTGATGGGAAGGCTGACCCAATTCTTTAAAAGAATATTTTGTGCATTTCTGTTAACCTGATGCATTGAGTATGGGTTTCCCTGGTGGCTCAGTGGTAAAGAATCCACCTGCCAATGCAGGGGACACAGGTTTGATCCCTGGGTTGGGCAGATACCCTGGAAGGAAATGACAACTCATTCCAGTATTCTTGCCTGGGAAATCCCATGGAAAGAGGAGCCCGAGGCCTACAGTCCATGGGGTTGCAGTCGGACACAACTTAGAGACTGAATAGCAGCAACAACAAACTATCTAGCATATCTACAGTTTAAAATGAGTCCAGTAAACTCAACCCTTGGTTCTTTCCCTTTTAGGAAAATTAGCTGATCCCACCCAAAGGATAAACTGTTGCCATGAATCTGGGGATGATCTATGCATTTCTGTGGACAGTTTGTGGGCTGGTGAGTTTCATGTAACAATCAAGCCTCAAACTGATGATGACCTTTCCTCAAAGAATCAGTTCAGTCTAGAATGTGAATTATAGAAACAAATGAAGAAATGAGAACTACTGCTTTTACCAAAAAACCTCTTTGACCCAAATATTGTGAATGTTTTGACATGATATTTTAGAAAGGTATTTTTTAAATTAGTAATTTATGTAGCTATGAAAATATGTCAGAGAAAACCAATAACTTCAAAACTGGCTTTAAATACATAGGACAGAAGTAAGAGTTTGTAATACACTATCAAAACTTCGCTAACAAGAAAAATCTTTAGATATATATTAAAATTTTTTCAAGATATATCAGGTCTTCAAATTTAGAATGCAAACTCATAAATGTATAGCATTCTATAAGTGTTACCAGTTTTTTCACTTATTGTGCTTTAGAATTTAATTAGTATTTTAAAAATTTGCCATTGTCATCTATGATTTGAAATAGTAAATCTACAACATAAATACATTTTGCTTTATGAGAGGTTTTAAAGAGAAGCATATTCTAGTTGCATTCAAGGCCAAGGGGAAATTTCTGATAAATGTTTTACAGTGTTTCTATACCCGTGGTTTTGTTTATTTGTTGACGATAGTAATAATGGTTTTTTGTTTATAGAGATCTTAGCTATTATCTATCTGAAATATTGTTCCTTGCAGCAGTTGATTCCTGCATTATGGGAATATCATCAGACAATGTCAGCTCTCTGCCAAAATCCAAGGATCAGGTCAATTTTTGTTATAATGCTTCTAGCTGTTATTCATCCTTTCCAGAAACAATGAAGAAATGGGATAAATTTTACCAAGTTTGGGGTTTAGTTTTTCAGTGTTTTAATTAATACTCTTGGAGAATAGTCAGGTACATTTTGAATAGTATTTAATATAGTATTTTTTATGCATTGAACGTTATGTTCCAAGGAAAAAAGTTCTAGTATAGAAGTTTTATTATGATGATGACAATATTAATAAGTAGACTACTCCATGACATCATATCTCATTAGCCCTCACATAAGCAACCTAATATTAAGACTACCCCATCCATTCTTTTCACACCAAACAAATTATATCAAAGCCTGTATGTCTTCACAGTGCATGTTCATCGTATTTTCAGATCAACTGAGCAATAACAATCTAGCACCAGGCTTCCTGTTTTGGAAGTGCAGTGAACATGGGGTTGCATATCAACCATAGGGTCACAAAGATTCGAACAGGATTGAAACAACATATCATGCATGCACGCACAAAGGAACAAAGTAAATAGTTAGATAGTTAATCATACTAGGGAATTCAGCAAAAAAAAAAAATATGGGAGACTCCTGTAAATTAATGATCACTCGACAGTAGGTTTGCTTAGCCAAAGCCAAGCAGGCTTGCTTAGCAACAAAACCATGCAACAGCTGCGTGAGACATGCCCCAAAACAAGAAAACCATGGTTGCATGAGACCCATCTCCTGCCCAGTGAGCTCTGTAAGTTAATGATTCCTAGGACATGCCCCCTTGTGTGCACTAAAAACAAAAATATAAGAAAAAAGGGACATTGTACTAAAACCTGAGATGATTTACCATTTTTAGCATATGTTACTGATCTTGGTGGCCTCGGTCTGCAGTAGCTTGAAGTGGGGCTTCACTTTCCAGCCAGAGATTGAGGTCGGATCATGACAGGGAAAGCGCTAAATCCTAGCCACTAGACCAGTGGTCAGTGATGAAGCCCTGGCTCTTCAGCTTTGCAGAAAAAGAATTTCCACAATGACAGAAAGTAGTGAAACAAGTCAAGTATTTATTAGGAGGGAAAAAAAGAGTATGGTACATGTGAAAAGACACACAGGCAGACTCAGAGAGAGAGTCGTGCCCTTGTGGTAGTTTGAATCACTTTGGGGGGGCATTTTCTCCAAGGTTCCTTTGACCGATGACCTTGTTGGTTTGATTCTAAGTCCGAATCTGGTTTATCTCAGGATTCTCTCATGTGTACGTTCTCATCTCTTGGCCAAAATGGATTCTATTGAAGAAACCAGTTGACATCACTTACCCCTTCCCTTTTGGACCTCCAAGGCACCTTTCACCACATGTGTAGTTGGGAAGGTCTCCTTGATTTTGAGAATGAGGAATACGTGGTCTTCTATCTGTTCTCTGGCTTGTGGAACATTCTGAAAGAGATGGGAATCCCAGACCACCTGACCTGCCTCTTGAGAAACCTGTATGCAGGTCAGGAAGCAACAGTCAGAACCGTACATGGAACAACAGACTGGTTCCAAACAGGAAAAGGAGTACGTCAAGGCTGTATATTTTCACCTTTCTTATTTAACTTATATGCAGAGTACATCATGAGGAACGCTGGGCTGGAAGAAGCACAAGCTGGAATCAGGATTGCCAGGAGAAATATCAATAACCTCAGATATGCAGATGACACTACCCTTATGGCAGAAAGTGAAGAGGAACTCAAAAACCTCTTGATGAAAGTGAAAGAGGAGAGTGAAAAGCTTGGCTTGAAGCTCAACATTCAGAAAACAAAGATCATGGCATCTAGTCCCATCATTTCATGGGAAATAGATGCGGAAACAGTGGAAACAGTCAGACTTTATTTTGGGGGGCTCCATAATCACTGCAGATGCTGATTTCAGCCAGGAAATTAAAAGACACTCCTTGGAAGGAAAGTTATGACCAACCTAGATAGTATATTAAAAAGCAGAGACATTACTTTGCCAACCAAGGTCCGTCTAGTCAAGGCTATGGTTTTTCCAGTGGTCATGTATGGATGTGAGAGTTGGACTGTAAAGAAAGCTGATTGCCGAAGAATCAATGCTTTTGAACTGTGGTGTTGGAGAAGACTCTTGAGAGTCCCTTGGACTGCAAGGAGATCCAACCAGTCCATTCTAAAGGAGATCAACCCTGGGTGTTCATTGGAAGGACTGATGCTAAAGCTGAAACTGCAATACTTTGGCCACCTCATGCGACGAGTTGACTCACTGGAAAAGACTCTGATACTAGGAAAGGTTGGGGGCGGGAGGAGAAGGGGACGACAGAGAATGAGATGGCTGGATGGCATCACCGACTCTGTGGACATGAGTTTGAGTGAACTCCGGGAGTTGGTGATGGACAGGGAGGCCTGGTGTGCTGTGATTCATGGGGTCGCGGAGAATCGGACATGACTGAGTGACTGAACTGAACTGAACTGAACTAATCTCTTCTCTGGCGAGGGCCCAGCCTCCTCCATCATCATGCTCTTATGAAGTTTCTTTTCTTAAGGAATGTCTGTCCACACTTGGAAAAACTCTTCAGCCTGCGACTCATCTTGCCTCATAACCACATTTTTGCTCATTTCCACTGCACCATGACAGTCTTGACATGACCACATAGGGACAAGAAAACTCCCCCACCAGATGTGGAGGAGAAACTGCTGATGTTTATTCAAGAAAGAGAAAGAAAGTGGTCTTCTCCTCCTTCCCTACTTATGCTTTGATTATAAGCTGTAGCCCACTAAATTCTTGGAGAACAGCACCCTCTGGCCCACAAGCTCACAGGTGTCATAAGTGTCCTATTCTATAAATATCTCCCTATCTATCACTTTGTCTCTTGCTGAATTCTTTCTGCACTGAGACATAAACAACACGAGCTCCTTGGAGCACCCCCAAAACTGAACTACTTTGTTTCTTTACTCTGTTTCTACAAATGGAAAACCTTTTTTTGTTTTTAAGGAACATGTTCTTGACTTTTTAAAATATACTTTTATAAGGTTTTTTTTTTTTTTTGACAGGTATACACTGCTTTATTTATATATTTTTGGCTGCACTGGGTCTCCATTGCTGCAAGAGGGATTTCTCTAGTTGTGATGCATGAAATTCTCAATGCTGTGGCTTCTCTTATTGCAGAGCACAGGCTCTAGGTGCCTGGGCTTCAGTACCTGCAGCTTGAGGGCTCAGTAGTTTCGACTTGCTGGCTCTAGGACCTGTGGGCTTCAGTTGTTGCAGCACAGGGACCCTTTAGTTGTGTCTCACGGGCCCTAGAGCATGCAGGATTCTGTAGTTATGACTTGAGGGCTCGAGAGCACAGACTCCATAGTTGTAGCACATGGACTCAGTAGCTTCAAAGCATGTGAAATCTTCCCATACCAGGAATGAGATCTGTGTCCCCTGCATTGGCAGGCAGAATCCATTCCACTGAGCCACCAGGGAAGTCTTGGAAAACTTTTATATGAAAGCTTCATGCTCTAAATGTCACCACATGCTAACAAGTGTATTCTCTCTCCTAAGAAAACAAACTTGAAAAGTTTGAACCTTAAGCCTTTATTATCAAGTGTGGACCGAAGGGAGGGAAAATTCCCTAATTGCTGTAAATTGTCATCAGTGAAAACACACACAAAAAAAACCCTAACAAACAAACGATATGTTTTATTTGTCAGTTCAGTTTTATGAGGTTTGAAAGTTTGTCAGGATTTCAGTTTAAAATGTTCTGGACATTGGGTATAAATCCACAAGACATATTGCTTAAATTTAATGAAATCTGATAAGTATTTCATGAAATAGGACAACAGAAGAGCAATACAAGTTTATTGTCTGTTTATTAATTCTCAGTGATTTTTTGATAGCTTAATATAATCTTTAGATCCTAAACATTTAAAGTGCTGATGAACTCAAAAGCCAATAATTATTAATTGAGCAAAATAATCATAGCAGTGATTTTAATTTCAGGACAGGAATGCATGGACAAAGTCATAAACAAATCAGCATTAGTCAAAAACACCAGAAACGAGAAAACTATATGATTGTAATAGTGTTAAATTTTGAAATTACTGTTGCTCAAAAAGTTAGAGTTGTTCACTTTGATTCATTAATCATCGTTAGAAATGCTGAATTAAAGATTGCAAGAAGTGTTTCAGGAAGCTCTGGAGCTAGCATCATTGTCTTCATTAAAATTTTCCATACACTCAAAGATAGTAAACCTGGAAAAGATATAAAATAATTACATGTAAATTTAAACGTATACTCATTTGCTAAAATGCTTCCCTGGTGGCTCAGATGGTAAAGTGTCTGTCTGCAATGCAGGAGATCCGGGTTCAATCCCTGGGTTGGGAAGATCCCCTGGAGAAGGAAATGGCAGCCCACTCCAGTACTCTTGCCTGGAAAATCCCATGTACAGAGGAGTCTTGTGGGCTACAGTCCATGGGGTCACAAAGAGTCGGACATGACTGAGCAACTTCACTTCACTCACTATGTATTTTGGATACAAATATATATGTCTGTTACATGATAATTGTACACTTAAAGTTTTTAAATTTAAAATTAATTGACCAAATCTTCATACAAAAGTCAATAAGAAATATAAGCAACTAACCAGAAAACTGGGAAAAGCACATAGACACATTCAAAGAATTGTAAATTCATATAAGAGTGAAGCAACACTTTCTATATTTCACACAAATTTTAGAAAATGCTATACGAGAGTAAGTTGGAGAAAACAGGAACCTCAATTCATTTATAACAAAAAATGTAAACTCCTAAAATAAATTTTAATACCATTTAGCAGTATATGACCCATCAATTTGAATGTTTCCTTTCTACATATTTATTGTTATTAAAATAACAAATTATGGCAAGAAATATATACATAAAATGCTGCTGCTGCTGCTGCCGCTACTGCTAAGTCACTTAATTCGTGTCCCACTCTGTGCGACCCCATAGATGGCAACCCACCAGGCTCCTCCGTCCCTGGGATTCTCTAGGCAAGAACACTGGAGTGGGTTGCCATTTCCTTCTTCAATGCATGAAAGTGAAAACTGAAAGTGAAGTCGCTCAGTTGTGTCCAACCCTCAGCGACCCCATGGACTGCAGCCTTCCAGGCTGCTCTGTCCATGGGATTTTCCAGGCAAGAGTACTGGAGTGGGTTGCCATTCCCTTCTCCACATAAAATGCTGTTGTTATATTATTTTTACTAATTTGTAACATAAAATAATGCTAACCATCTATAGTGTATTCGTTAACACTCAATTCAGTTCAGTTCAGTTCAGTCACTCAGTCGTGTCCGACTCTCCGCGACCCCATGAATTACAGCACGCCAGGCCTCCCTGTCCAGCACCAACTCCCGGAGTACACTCAAACTCATGTCCACAGAGTCGGTGATGCCATCCAGCCACCTCATTCTCCGTCGTCCCCTTCTCCTCCCGCCCCCAACCCTTCCCAGCATCAGAGTCTTTTCCAGTGAGTCAACTTGTCGCATGAGGTGGCCAAAGTATTGCAGTTTCAGCTTTAACATCAGTCCCTCCAATGAACATCCAGGATTGATCTCCTTTAGAATGGACTGGTTGGATCACCTTGCAATATAAGGGACTCTCAAGAGTCTTCTCCAACACCACAGTTCAAAAGCATCGATTCTTCGGCGATCAGCTTTCTTCACAGTCCAACTCTCACATCCATACATGACCACGGGAAAAACCATTGCCTTGACTAGATGGACCTTGGTTGGCAAAGTAATGTCTCTGCTTTTTAATATACTATCAAGGTTGGTCATATCTTTCCTTCCAAGGAGCAAGCGTCTTTTAATTTCATGGCTGCAATCAGCATCTGCAGTGATTTTGGAGCCCAAAAAAATAAAGTCTGACACTGTTTCCACTGTTTCCCCATCTATTTCCCATGAAGTGATGGGACCAGATGCCATGATCTTTGTTTTCTGAATGTTGAGCTTCAAGCCAACCTTTTCACTCTCCTCTTTCACTTTCATCAAGAGGCTTTTGAGTTCCTCTTCACTTTCTGCCATAAGGGTAGTGTCATCTGCATGTCTGAGGTTATTGATATTTCTCCCGGCAATCTTGATTCCAGCTTGTGCTTCTGCCAGCCCAGCGTTCCTCATGATGTCCTCTGCATATAAGTTACATAAACAAGGTGACAATATACAACCTTGACGTACACCTTTTCCTTTTTGGAACCAGTCTGTTGTTCCATGTCCAGTTCTAACTGTTGCTTCCTGACCTGCATACAGGTTTCTCAAGAGGCAGGTCAAGTGGTCTGGGATTCCCATCTCTTTCAGAATGTTCCACAGTTTATTGTGATCCACACAGTCAAAGGCTTTGGCATAGTCAATGAAGCAGAAATAGATGTTTTTCTGAAACTCTCTTGCTTTCTCCATGATCCAGCAGATGTTGGCAATTTGATCTCTGGTGCCTCTGCCTTTTCTAAAACCTGCTTGAACATCTGGGAGTTCACGGTTTAAATAGAATCATTTGGATCAATATGTCCTGATACAGAAAAAGTCCCATGAAGATTTTCTAGTAAAAAGTAAAGGAGGGGAAAGAAGAAGATGGTGCAGGAATAGGACGGCGAGACCACTTTCTCCCCCACAAATTCATCAAAAGAACATTTGAACGCTGAGTAAATTCCACAAAACAGCTTCTGAATGCTGGCAGAGGACATCAGGCACTCAGAAAAGCAGTCCATTGTCTTCAAAAGGGGGTAGGAATAAGAATAAAATATAAAAAGAGAGACAAAAGAGGTAAGGACAGAGCTCTGTCCAGGGAAGGGAGGCTTAAAAGAGAGAGAAGTTTCCAATCAGCAGGAAACACTCTCAATGGTGAGTCTGTGGCAAGCCTTGGAATCTCAGAGGGCAACATAACTGGGAGGAAAAAGAAATACATAATTAAAAGCCACAGATTATGCACCCAATGGTAACTCCCAGTGGAGAAGCTGTGCAGACACCTGGATCCACCATTAGCAAGCGGGGGCTGGGCATGGAGGTGTCGGCTGCATTGAGGACCCAGCCTGAACGACACGAAGGCAGTCTGAGAGAGCTAACTGGAGAAAGCAAAGCACACTGTGGGATGGATACCCTATGAAAAGGCGAAAAGCACTAACCTAAGACTCCACCAGACACACTCACAGAACAAACGACTGAGCAGAGCTAGCCAACTTCAGACGGCCAGTCCCCTGTGGAGACAGGCAGGGGAGGGCAGCCAGAGCCAGAAGTGAGCAATTGCAGCCCCAGAGATGCATCCGATACCAAACTGCAAGCAGGATTCGTTGCTAACCAAGACTTCTTGGGTTTCTGACTGGTTGACATCCGCCTGAGAAGGTACGCTGGTTGTACACAAAGATAAACATACGGCAGGGACTAGGGAGGTGATAAGTCTCAGTGACTGCGCTTGCCAAACACCTGGTCACGTGAGTTTCCCGGACCTCAGAAGGGCACAAACTCAGGTCCAACGAGTCTGTGCCAATGTGGAGTACCCGAGTACCTGAACCTGAGCAGCTTAGACCTGGGATGTGCATACAACCCAGAGAAGGCCTCAGACAGTTCCCGGCAGAGCAACCTAGAACCTGTGCTGTGTAGACTGGGAGAGCACACACACTGTGAGTGGGGGCAAACCCAGTGTGGCCGAGACACTGCAAGCACTCCCCACAGATGCCAGAGATATCTGTCCGCAGCGTTCCTCCCTCTCCACAGCACGACTGAACAAGTGAGCCTTAAAAAGTGACCACCACTGCCCCCTTGTGTCAGGGAAGATATTAGACACTGAAGAGACCAGCAAACAGAGGAAGCTAAAACAGAGGGAACCACCTTGGAAGAGACAGATGGAGAAGTCTTGAGGCTACTGCCAGAATAAGACTGAAAACAAGAGGCAGGAGGCTTAGATCCAAAGCCTGAGAGCACCAGAGAACTCCTGACTCCAAGGAACATTAATCGATAAGAGCTCATCAAATGTCTCCATACATACACTGTAACCAAGCACCACCCAAATGTCCACAAGCTCTAGAGCAAGACATACCATGCAAATTCTCCAGCTACAGAGGAAAATAGCCCTTACCTTCAATATACAGGCTGCCCAAAGTCACTCCAAACCCATTGACATCTCATAACTCATTAGAGGACACTTCATTGCACTCCAGAGAGGAGAAATCCAGCTCCACCCACCAGAACATTGACACAAGATTCCCTAACCAGGGAACCTTGACAAGCCACCCATCCAACCCCACACACAGCGAGGAAACTCCACAATAAAGAGAACTCCACAAACTGCCAGAATATGGAAAGGCCACCCCAAACACAGCAATATAAGCAAGATGAAGAGGCAGAGAAATACCCAGAAAATAAAGGAACAGGATAAATGCCCACCAACCCAAATAAAAGAGGAAGAGATAGGGAACCTACCCTATAAAGAATTCCGAATAAAGATAGTGAAAATGATCCAAAATCTTGAAAAAAAATTGAAGTTACAGATAAATAACCTGGAGACAAGGATTGAGAAGATGCAATAAAGGTTTAACAAGGATCTAGAAGAAATAAAAAAAAGAGTCAATATACAAAGAATAATGCAATAGATGAGATCAAAAACACTCTGGAGGGAACCAAGAGTATAATAACGGAGGCAGAAGATAGAATAAGTGAGTTAGAAGATAGAATGGTAGAAATAAATGAAACAGGGAGGAAAAAATAAAAATGAATTAAAAGAAATGAGGACAATCTCAGAGACCTCTGTGACAATGTTAAACACCCCAACATCCAAATCATAGAAGTCCCAGAAGAAGACAAGAAGAAAGACCATGAGAAAATACTTGAGGAGCTCATAGTTGAAAATTTCCCTAAAATGGGGAAGGAAATAATCACCCAAGTCCAAGAAACCCAGAGAGCCCTAAACAGGATAAACCCAAGGTGAAATACCCCAAGACACACATAAATCAAATTAACAAAAATCAAACACAAAGAACAAATATTAAAAGAAGAAGGGAAAAGCAACAAATAACACACGAGGGGATCTCCATAAGGATAACAGCTGATCTTTCAATAGAAACTCTCAGGCCAGGAGGGAATGGCAGGGCATACTTAAAGTGTTGAAAGAAAATAACCTACAGCCCAGATAACTGTACCCAGCAAGGATCTCATTCAAATATGAAAGAGAATTCAAAAGCTTTACAGACAAGCAAAAGCTGATAGAATTCAGCATCACCAAACCAGCTCTCCAACAAATGCTAAAGGACTTTCTCAAGACAGGAAACACAGAAAGAGTGTATAAACTCGAACTCAAAACAATAAAGTAAATGGCAACAGGATCATACTTATCAATAATTACCTTAAATGTAAATGGATTGAATGCCCCAACTAAAAGACAGAGCCTGGATGAATGATACAAAAACAAGACCCCAATATATGTTGTCTACAAGAAACCCACATCAAATCGAGGGACACATACAGATTGAAATTGAAAGGCTGGAAAAAGATATTCAATACAAGTAGAGACCAAAAGAAAGCAGGAGTAGTAATACTCATATCAGATAAAATAGACTTTAAATCAAAGGCTGTGTAAAGAGATAAAGGACACTACATAATGATCAAAGGATCAATCCAAGAAGAAGATATATCAATTATAAATATATATGCACCCAACATAGGAGCAGCACAATACATAAGACAAATGCTAGAAAGTATGAAAGGGGAAATTAACAATAGCACAATAATAGTAAGAGACTTTAATACCGCCACTCACACCTATGGATAGATCAACTAAACAGAAAATTAACAAGGAAACACAAATCTTAAATGATACGATAGACAAGTTAGACCTAATTGATAAGTATAGGACATTTTACTCCGAAACAATGAATTTCACCTTCTTCTCAAGCGCACACAGAACCTTCTCCACAATAGATCACATCCTGGGCCATAAATCTAGCCTTTGTAAATTCAAAAAAATTGAAATCATTCCAAGCATCTTTTCTGACCACAATGCAGTAAAACTAGATCTCAATTACAGGAGAAAATCTATTAAAAAGTCCAACATATGGAGGCTGAACAACACGCTGCTGAATAACCAACAAATCATAGAAGAAATCCAAAAAGAAATCAAAATATGCATAGAAACGAATGAAAATGAAAACACAACAACTCAAAACTTCTGGGACACTGTAAAAGCAGTGAAGGTTCATAGCAATACAGGCATACCTCAAGAAACAAGAAAAAAGTCAACTAAATAACCTAACTCTACACCTAAAGCAACTAGAAAAGGAAGAAATGAAGAACCCCAGGGTTAGTAGAAGGAAAGAAATCTTAAAAATTAGGGCAGAAAGAAATGCAAAAGAAACAAAAGATACCATAGCAAAAATCAACAAAGCCAAAACCTGGTTCTTTGAGAGGGTAAATAAAATTGACAAACCACTAGCCAGACTCATCAAGAAACAAAAGGAGAAAAAACAAATCAATAAAATTAGAAATGAAAATGGAGAGATCCCAACAGAAAACACAGAAATACAAAGGATCATGAGACGACTATCAGCAATTATATGCCAATAAAATGGACAATTTGGAAGAAATGAACAAATTGTTGGAAAAGTACAACTTTTCAAAACTGAACCAGGAAAAATATAAAATCTTAACAGACCCATCACAAGCACGGAAATTGAAACTGTAATCAGATATTTCCAGCAAACAAAAGCCCAGGTCCAGACAGCTTCACAGCTGAATTCTACCAAAAATTTAGAGACTAGCTAACACCTATCCTACTCAAACTCTTCCAGAAAATTGCAGAGGAAGGTAAACTTCCAAACTCATTCTATGAGGCCACCATCACCGTAATACCAAAACCTGACAAAGGTGCCACACAAAAAAAGAATTACAGGCAAATATCACTGATGAACATAGATGCAATAATCCTTACCAAAATCCTAGCAATCAGAATCCAACAACACATTAAAAGAATCATACATCATGACCAAGAGGGCTTTATCCCAGGGATGCAAATATTCTTCAATATCCACAAATCAATCAATGTAATACACCACATTAACAAATTGAAAAATAAAAACCGTATGATTATCTCAATAGATGCAGAAAAAGCCTTTGACAAAATTCAGCATACATTTATGATAAAAACCCTCCAGAAGGCAGTAATAGAAGGAACATTCCTCAACATAATAAAAGCTATATATGACAAACCCACAGCAAACATTATCCTCAATGGTGAAAAATTGAAAGCGTTTCCCCTGAAGTCAGGAACAAGACAAAGGTGCCCACTCTCACCACTACTATTCAACATAGTTTTGGAAGTTTTGGCCACAGAAATCAGAGCAGAAAAAGACATAAAAGGAATCCAAATTGGAAAAGAAGAAGTAAAACTCTCACTGTTTGCAGATGATATGATCCTCTACACAGAAAACCCTAAACCCTAAAATTCTACCAGAAAATCAATAGGGCTAATCAATTAATACAGTAAAGTTGAAGGATATAAAATCAACACACAGAAATCCCTTGCATTCCTATACACTAATAATGAGAAAATAGAAAGAGAAATTAAGGAGACAATTCCATTCACTGTTGCAACGTAAAAAATGAAATACTTAGGAATATATCTACCTAAAGAAACAAAAGACCTATATATAGAAAACTATAAAACACTGGTGAAAGAAATCAGAGAGGACACTAATAGATGGAGAAATATACCGTGTTCATGGATTGGAAGAATAAATATTGTGAAAATGAATATATTACCCAAAGTAATTTATAGGTTCAATGCAATCCCTATCAAGCTACCAACGGTATTTTTCAGAACTAGTACAAATAATTTCACAATTTGTATGGAAATACAAAAAACCTCGAATAGCCAAAGCAATCTTGAGAAAGAAGAATGGAACTGGGGGAATCAACCTGCCGGACTTCAGGCTCTACCACAAAGCCACAGTCATCAAGACAGTATGGTACTGGCATAAAGACAGAACTATAGAACAATGGAACAAAATAGAAAGCCCAGAGATAAATCCATGCACCTATGGACACCTTATCTTTGACAAAGGAGGCAAGAATATTCAATGAAGAAAGACAATCTCTTTAAAAAGTGGTGCTGAGAAAACTGGTCAACCACTTGTAAAAGAATGAAACTAGAACACTCCTTAACACCATACACAAAAAGAAACTCAAAATGGATTAAATATCTAAATGTAAGACTGGAAACTATACAACTCCTAGAGGAGAACATAGGCAAAACACTCTCCAACATAAATTACAGCAGGATCCTCCATGACCCACCTCCAAGAATATTGGAAATAAAAGCAAAAATAAGAAAATGGGACCTAATTAAAATTAAAAGCTTCTGCACAGCAAAGGAAACTATAAGCAAGATGAAAAGACACCCTTCAGAATGGGAGAAAATAATAGCAAAAGAAGAAACTGACAAAGGATTAATCTCAAAAATATACAAGCAAGTTCTGCAGCTCCTTTCCAGAAAAATAAATAACCCAATCAAAAAATAGGCCAAAGAACTAAACAGACATTTCTCCAAAGAAGACATACAGATGACTAACAAACACATGAAAAGATCCTCAACATCACTCATTATCAGACAAAAACAAATCAAAACCACAATGAATTACCATTTCACGCCAGTCAGAATGGCTGCTATGCAAAAGTCTACAAGCAATAAATGCTGGAGAGGATGAGGAGAAAAGAGAACCCTCTTACACTGTTGGTGGAAATGCAAACTAGTACAGCCACTAAGGAGAACATGTGGAGATTCCTTTAAAAACTGGAAATAGAACTGCCTTACAACCCAGCAATCACATTCCTGGGCATACACACCGAGGAAACCAGAACTGAAAGAGACACATGTATTCCAGTGTTCATCCCAGCACTGTTTATAATAGCCAGGACATGGAAGCAACCTAGATGTCCATCTACAGATGAATGGATAAGAAAGCTGTGGTACATTTACACAATGGAGTACTACTCAGCAATTAAAAAGGATACATTTGAATCTGTTCTAATGAGGTGGATGAAACTGGAGCCTATTATACAGAGTGAAGTAAGACAGAAAGAAAAACACCAATACAGTATATTTATGCACATATATGGAATTTAGAAAGATGGTAACAATAACCCTGTATCAGTTCAGTTTCAGTTCAGTCGCTCAGTCGTGTCCAACTCTTC
Source organism: Moschus berezovskii (assembly GCF_049115385.1). NCBI lineage: Eukaryota > Metazoa > Chordata > Mammalia > Artiodactyla > Moschidae > Moschus > Moschus berezovskii. Next base: position 72,134,628 of record NC_142469.1, on the reverse strand, counting down.
GCGACCCCATGAACCACAGCACACCAGGCCTCCCTGTCCATCACCAACTCCCGGAGTACACTCAAACTCATGTCCATCGAGTCGGTGATGCCATCCAGCCATGTCATTCTCTGTCATCCCCGTCTCCTCCCACCCCCAATCCCTCCCAGCATCAGACTCTTTTCCAGTGAGTCAACTCGTCGCATGAGGTGGCCAAAGTGTTGGAGTTTCAGCTTTAGCATCAGTCCTTCCAATGAACACCCAGGATTGATCTCCTTTAGAATGGACTGGTTGAGACAGCAAAAGAGACACAGATGTATAGAACAGTCTCTTGGACTCTGTGAAAGAGGGAGAGGGTGGGATGATTTGGGAGAAGGGCATTGAAACATGTATATTACCATATGTGAGACAAATCACCAGTCCAGGTTTAATGCATGATACAGGATGCTCCAGGCTGGTGTACTCGGATGAACCAGAGGGATGGGGTGGGGAAGGAGATTGGGGGTGGGGGTTCAAGTTGGGGAACACATTTCAACGGGGCAGATTCATTTCAACGTATGGCAAAACCAAAGCAATAATGTAAAGTAACTGGCTCCCCATTAAAATAAATAAATGAAAAATAAATAAAAGACTACTACTATTTAAAAAATAAATAAATAAGCTAATTAATTTTTAAAATATAGAGTATAGTATAAAGTATACTCTTTGTAGTATAGAGTATAATATACTCATTGCAGAGCTGTGAGTATAATTTCATTCATACAAATAACGTGGGTTTTATTTATTCATTTATTTGAACTGATTTAAGTGTTTTTTTAATTTATTAACTGTAAATATGTGCCAATGACCAATTTTTTTAAATTGGATAAAAGACCAAAAGATATAATTGAAGAAAGATAATGAAGAAGACTTTTATTTTCATTTGATGTGTCACTTAGACTTATAAAGATTGAATATGTTACTTATCAGTGAAATGTACAGCAGGTAAGGTGCAATATAAGTAGAGAAAAATAATTAGAGTTTTAAAAACAGTTTTTGACAAGAAGAAGTATTTTAGGTTAGATCTGATAATGTACATGAGGTAACAGTTTGGCAGTATCCAGAATACTTGGACCCTTCTCTTTCTTCCTAGCCTCCTTGGGGATGAAAGGATAACCTTTAATTTCCATGAAGAGCTATTTTCATGAACACCTTTTACTCTCTTCCACGGAGATATAACATGTTACATGTTTGATGGGTGACAGCATTCCTTTCATGCTTTTCAGTTCATTAGAATTAATCTATGAAAGTCCTAAGACCCAAGAATAGCTCTTTTTCTCTTTTTTTCTATCTAGACTAGTTAGGAATTGATATTAGGATACTAACCTATTCTGAAAACTTTCCCTTGTGTCCCTTTTCCCAGATCTAACATGGGGGTATGCTATGACAAACCTAGACAGCATATTACAAAGCAGAGACATCACTTTTTCAACAAAGATCTGTATTGTTGAAGCTATGGTTTTTCCAGTAGTAATGTACAATGTGAGAGTTGGACCGTAAAGAAACCGAGCGCCAAAGAATTGATGCTTTCAAATAGTGATGCTGGAAAAAACTTTTGAGAGCCCCGTGAACTGCAAGGAATTCAAACCAGTCAATCCTAAAGGAAATCAAACTAGAATAGACATTGGAAGGACTGATGTTGAAGCTCAAGCTCCAATATTTGACCATTTAATGCAAAGAGCTGACCCACTGGAAAAGACCCTGGTGCTGGAAAAGATTAGAGGCAAAAGGAGAAGGGGTTAGCAGAGGATGAGAGGGCTAATAGCACACCGATTCAATGGACATGAATTTGCTCAAACTCTGGGAGATAATGTTTGAGGACAGGGGAGCCCGGTTTCCTGCAGTCCATGGGGTCACAAAGTGTTGGATGCAACTTAGGGACTGAACAACATCAACAAAGTGGGGAGAACATAGTTGCTGCATGTCTAAATCATATTCTTCAATTGTCTTTCAGCACTGAAGCTGAGCTTCTGGGGTAGGGGGTGGGAGGGAGCCTCAACAGGGAGGGGATATATGTATACTTAGAGCTGATTATTGTTGTACAGCAGAAACCAACAAAATACTGTAAAACAGTTATCCTCCAATTTGAAAAAAAAAGCTGAGGTTCCACCTGCATTCACCCATACCTTTGCTTATCTCAACTGCTTTAGATTTTAGGCAGGGACAAAAAAGTGATCTATTGATTCTGCACCACTCAGTTCAGTTCAGTTCAGTCGCTCAGTCGTGTCCAACTCTTTGCCATCCCATGAATCACAGCACGCCAGGCCTCCCTGTCCATCACCAACTCCTGGATTTCATTCAAACTCATGTCCACAGAGTCGGTGATGCCATCCAGCCATCTCATTCTCTGTCGTCCCCGTCTCCTCCCAGCCCCAATCCTTCCCAGCATCAGAGTCTTTTCCAGTGAGTCAACTCGTCGCATGAGGTGGCCAAAGTATTGGAGTTTCAGCTTCAGCATCAGTCCCTCCATGAGGGACTTAATTCATATACATATATATAACACTAGTTATTACTTATACCAGAGGCTGCAAAATCTAATGTCCATAGAGGCCAAGAAGGTAACATAAATGTTTGAGATCAGATAAATATATCAAATTAGTAGTGGGAGAGGCAAAGTTGCACGTGGGACTTGGGGATGGGGGAGAAGATACAGCTGTGCACTCAAGGATTGCTGCTTCAGTCCTCAGGATGCTGTTCACTGGGAACAGGTGTTTGCAGACCCAGCCGTGTGAAAACCAATAGAGGGAAATTGGAGCCCCTGATATTTCCCATTTAGATAAATCTAGGGTGGAGACAAAGAGGGAGAATAATAAAGATAAAAGAAAAAAGAAAATCAGTAGTGATGGTAGCTATAAAAACTATTTCAAGAGGAGGTTGCTACTTAACTTCAGGAGTGTGCTGACATGTAGAAATGTGGTCCCACCATATCCTACATTATATTTCGTTGGAGAGTCTCAGTTTTTTTACATTTAAATCATAAATACTCTCATGAAATTTATCATTATTATATTTTCACAAATAATTTGATATTTTAAATATTTATATTTGTAGACCAAACATAAAAGCCTTGATCCATTATTGGATCAGTGGTTTGCAAACGCTAATAGTCTCCAAAATATTCTTCAATCTTAGATGTAAGGAAACATCTGCCAAGATGATCTATCCATTAATAAAAGTTGTATATTGAAGTTTTCTATTATTACTTTTTGCAATTTATTTCTCCCTTAAAGTTTGTTACTGTGTTTCATATATTCTGGCACTATGATGTTGCGTAAACAAATATTTACAAATGTTGCATCTTCCTGTGAGATCGACCATTTATTCTTATAATGCAATCATCTTTTTTGTTTCTTACTATCATGTTTGTCTTAAAGTCTATTTTTCTGGTATAAGTATAGCTACCTGAGCTTTCTTTTGGTTTCCAATTGCATTGGATATCTTTTTGCAACTCTTCACTTTCTGTCTGAGTATGCTTAAATCTGAAATGAGTCTCTAGTAGGCAGCATACAGCCGGATCTTATTTTTTATTTATTCAGCCACTCTATGTCTTTTGATTGGAGAATTTAGTCTGTTGGCAGTTAAACTAATATTGATAGATATGGACTTAGTGCCATTTTCTTAATTGTTTTCTGGTTGTTTTGTAATTCCTTTGTGCCTTTCTTCTCTCGCTCTCCTTCTCTGTGATTTGATGATTTTCCGTAGTGCTACACATAGATGACTTTCTCTTTACCTTTTTTGTGTCTACTATAGATTTTTGCTTGAGGTTACCATGAGACTTACATAAAATATGTTATATTTACAACAGTCTACGTTAAGTCTTCAACTTAAGTTTGAAGACATTCTAAAGTTCTACATTTTACTATCACACTCCAACCCCCAAGTTTTATGTTTTCAGTGTCATAATTGACATCTCTTGTCTTTTGTGCATGTATGCATGCTAAGTCGCTTCAGTTGCCTCCGACTTTTGGCAATCCTGGGTGTTCATTGGAAGGACTGATGCTAAAGCTGAAATTCCAATACATTGGCCACCTCATGCGAAGAGTTGACTCACTGGAAAAGATTCTGATGCTAAGAGTGATTGGGGGCAGGAGGAGAAGGGGACGACAGAGAATGAGATGGCTGAATGTCATCACTGACTCGATGGACATGAGTTTGAGTGAACTCCAGGAGTTGGTGATGGACAGGGAGGCCTGGTGTACTGTGATTCATGGGGTCGCAAAGAGTTGGACACAACTGAGCGACTGACCTGAACTGAACTGAACTGAACTGATGGCCTGTAGACTTCCATGCTCCTCTGTCCATGGGGTTTCTCCAAGCAAGAATATACTGGAGTTGGTTGCCATGTCCTACTCGAGGGGATCTTTCCTACCTGGGGTTTGAATCTATGTTTCTTATGTTTCCTGCATTAGCAGGTGGGTTCTTTAACACTAGTGCCACCGGGGAAGCCCCTTGTCTTGTGTATCCATTAACAAATAATTGTAGTTATAGTTATTTTGACTACTTAGTCTTTTAGCCTTCATATTAATTTATAATTATCAACTATAATATTCGATTTTTCTGAATTTAACTGCATTTTACCTTTATCCGTGGGACATGTTTTTATATATTTTCCTATTACTAATTTGCATCCTTTTTTTCAGCTTTAAAACATCACTTTAACATTTCTTGTAAGTCTGCTTTCTGGTGTTGGACTTCAGCTTTTGCTTTTCTGCTCCCTTCAGTTTTGACCAACAGCTTTGCCTGGTAGAGTATTCTTGTTTGGCAAGTTTTTTCTTTCAACTCTTTGAATACATTGTGCCACTCCCTCTGGCCAACAAGCTCATGCTGAAAAAATCTGCTGACAATCCTTTGAGGGTTCCCTAGTACATAGCAAGCTGTTTTTCTCTATTCCTTTGCAGAGTCTCTTCTTGTTTAAACTTTTGACCATTTAATTAAAATGGGACTTGGTGTGGATCTTAAGTACATTTTATTTGGAACTCTCTAGGCTTCGTAAATCTGGATGTCTGTTTTCTCCCCCAGGTTAAAAAAGTTTTCAATTATTATTTCTTCAAATAAATTTTCTGCCCCTTTCCATCTCTCTTCCTTTCTGGGACCCTTATAATGCAAATATGGGACCACTTGATTTTGTCCCATAAGTCCTTAAGCTACCTTTAAACTTTTTTTTCTTTGGACCATTCTGCAAACCTTGCAGGATCTTACTCCCCCAAAGAGGAGTTGAACACATGCCCCCTGCAGTGGAATTGCAAAGTCCTAACCACTGGACCACCAGGGAATTCCATTGCTTCTTTCATTGGATGAATTTCATTGGCCTCTCTTTGATCCATTCTTCCACTTCAACATTCTGTCATAGAACTCCTCTATTGAATTTTTCAGTTCAGGTGTTGATATTGTATTCTACAGCTCTGTGATTTCTGGTATTTTCTCTACGCTAAATTTTTACTTTGTTTATGCATTGTTCTCCTGCCCTCAGTGAGCATGTTCATGACCATTACTTTGAACTCTTTATCAGGTAACACCTTATCTCTGTTTCACTAGGGTTTTCTTCTGAGATGTTGTATTTTTCTTTTATTAGGAATATATTCCTTTTTTTTCTTCACTTTTCTAGATTTTCTATGTTGATTTCTATGCATTGTATAAAACAGCCACCCCTGCATTGGTAGTGGTGTGGATGAAACTACACTTTGTCATACAGAGTGAATAAGTCAGAAAGAGAAAATCAAATATTGTATGTTAATGCATATGTAAGAAATCTAGAAAAATGTTACTGATGAACCTATTTGTGAGGCAAGAATAGAGACACAGATACAGAAAATGCACATATGGATGAGGGTGGGGGAAGGAGGGAAAGGGTGGGATGAATTGGGAGAGTGGCATTGACAGATACACTCTCAGTTCAGTTCAGTTCAGTCACTCAGTTGTGTCCGACTCTGTGACCCCATGGACTGCAGCACACCAGGCTTCCCTGTTCTTATAAACTCCAGAGCATGTAAAATAGATAGCTAGTGGGAAGCTGCTGTATAGCGCAGGAGCTCAGCTTGGTGCTCTGTGATGACCTAGAGAGGTGGGATGGGCAGGTGGGAGGGAGGCTCAAGAGGGAAGAGATAAATGTATATATACGTATCGCTGACTCATTTTGTTGTACAACAGAAACTAACAACATTGTAAAGCAATTATATTCCAATTAAAAAACAAAAGCAAAAAACAGCCACCCCTTTCCATCTTGAAGGAGTGGCCTTATATGTAAGATGAAGTTTATCTTTTAACCCTGACCAGCTTTTGCTTGTTTCTCAATCCTTCATGATTTTCAAACAACATTTTTCTGTTCTTAGTCGCTCAAAGGAGTTGAGTGTGCCGAGACCGGTCACTGTTCCAAAGGGGAGGATCTCAGATAGCACCTATATGTAGGTTGATGGTAAGCTGGATCCTCAGGCAATAGTTTTGGTTCATTACAGTCCTGTGGAACCTATGAACTTAAAGTTTGCTGAAAACCAAAGCCAGGGACTAAAAGGGTATCCCCTACACAGCAGCTGTAAAAGCAAGTGGGGCACCAAATGTGTGCACAAGATCCTTTCCAGGAGATATCAGCAATCTGGAGTGAGATGGAGGAAGAGTGTGAAGATGGAACCCACTGGGACTCCAGTCTCTGGAGTGTGATGTAGCCAACATCTTGATGGGTGTTAAATTAGAAGACTGCTCCTAGTCTGCAGTTACTAAGATAAAAAAAATGGGCTTCTTTCAAGGAAAGACAGCCTGTTTCAGTCTGCTGCCTCTGCTGTGGACTCTGAGGACTTGGCCACAGTGAGTTTACATAAGCCCTTTGAAAAGTACCTCTTGGTTCACTTTAGCTTTGTGGGTTCCATTGATGGACTCCTTGTTGCCCTTTCAAATCTACATATTTTGGGGTTCATCTCTCAGGTGGAAGTCCCAAAAGTTGGGAAACCAAATATAGGTCCAAACCCTTCAATACTTAGGGAGAAGCTGGGAGTTATAAGATCCATCCCAGATGTGTGTCACTGTGGCAAGGGTGGAGTTTATGGCACAGCTTCTCCTTCCTCTTTCAACGTGGGTTGCCTTTTTATCCCCCCTTCCCCCTGATATGTAGGAGTCACTCAGCTACTTCCTGGATTTCTGGGAATCCAGATTGATTATATTCTTTGCAGCCAAACATGGAGAAGCTGTATACAGTTAGCAAAAACAAGACCAGGAGCTGACTGTGGCTCAGATCATGAACTCCTTATTGCCAAATTCAGACTTAAATTGAAGAAAGTAGGGAAAACCACTAGACCATTCAGATATGACCTAAATCAAATCCCTTATGATTATACAGTGGAAGTGAGGAATAGATTTAAGGGATTAGATCTGATAGATAGAGTGCCTGATGAACTCTGGACGGAGGTTCGTGACATTGTACAGGAGACAGGGACGAAGACCATCCCCATGGAAAAGAAATGCAAAAAAGCAAAATGGCTGTCTGAGGAGGCCTTACAAATAGCTGTGAAAAGAAGAGAAGCGAAAAGCAAAGGAGAGAAGGAAAGATATAAGCATCTGAATGCAGAGTTCCAAAGAATAGCAAGGAGAGATAAGAAAGCCTTTCTCAGTGATCAATGCAAAGAAATAGAGGAAAACAACAGAACAGGAAAAACAAGAGACCTCTTCAAGAAAATTAGGGATTCCAAGGGAACATTTCATGCAAAGATGGGCTCGATAAAGGACAAAAATGGTAGGGACCTAACAGAAGCAGAAGATATTAAGAAGAGGTGGTAAGAATACACAGAAGAACTGTACAAAAAAGATCTTCACGACCAAGATAGTCACGATAATGTGATCACTGACCTAGAGCCAGACATCTTGGAATGTGAAGTCAAGTGGGCCTTAGAAAGCATCACTACAAACAAAGCTAGTGGAGGTGATGGAATTCCAGTGGAGCTATTTCAAATCCTGAAAGATGATGCTGTGAAAGTGCTGCACTCAATATGCCAGCAAATTTGGAAAACTCAGCAGTGGCCACACGACTGGAAAAGGTCAGTTTTCATTCCAATCCCAAAGAAAGGCAATGCCAAAGAATGCTCAAACTACTGCACAATTGCACTCATCTCACACGCTAGTAAAGTCATGCTCAAAATTCTCCAAGCCAGGCTTCAGCAATATGTGAACCGGGAACTCCCAGATGTTCAAGCAGGTTTTAGAAAAGGCAGAGGCACCAGAGATCAAATTGCCAACATCCACTGGATCATGGAGAAAGCAAGAGAGTTCCAGAAAAACATTTATTTCTGCTTCATTGACTATGCCAAAGCCTTTGACTGTGTGGATCACAATCAACTGTGGAACATTCTGAAAGAGATGGGAATCCCACACCACCTGACCTGCCTCTTGAGAAACCTGTATGCAGGTCAGGAAGCAACAGTCAGAACTGTACATGGAACAACAGACTGATTCCAAATAGGAAAAAGAGTGCATCAAGTCTGTATATTGTCACCTTGCTTATTTAACTTCTATGCAGAGTACATCATGAGGAACGCTGGGCTGGAAGAAGCACAAGCTGGAATCAAGATTGCTGGGAGAAATATCAATAACCTCAGATATGCAGATGACACCACCCTTATGACAGAAAGTGAAGAGGAACTAAAAAGCCTCTTGAAAGTGAAAGAGGAGAGTGAAAAGTTTGGCTTGAAGCTCAACATTCAGAAAATAAGATCATGGCATCTGGTCCCATCACTTCATGGCAAATAGATGGAAAAACAGTGGAAACAGTGTCAGACTTTTTTGGGGGGGGCTCCAAAATCACTGCAGATCCTGATTGCAGCCATGAAATTAAAAGACGCTTACTCCTTGGAAGGAAAGTTATGACCAACCTAGATAATATATTAAAAAGCAGAGACATTACTTTGCCACCCAAGGTCCGTCTAGTCAAGGCTATGGTTTTTCCCGTGGTCATGTATGGATGTGAGAGTTGGACTGTGAAGAAAGCTGATCGCCAAAGAATCGATGCTTTTGAACTGTGGTGTTGGAGAAGACACTTGAGAGTTCCTTGTACCGCCAGGAGATCCAACCAGTCCATTCTAAGGGAGATCGGTCCTGGGTGTTCATTAGAAGGACTGATGCTAAAGCTGAAACTGCAATACTTTGGCCACCTCATGCGACGAGTTGACTCACTGGAAAAGACTCTAATGCTGGGAAAGGTTGGGGGCGGGAGGAGAAGGGGACGACAGAGAATGAGATGGCTGGATGGCATCACTGACTCTGTGGACATGAGTTTGAGTGAACTCTGGGAGTTGGTGATGGACAGGGAGGCCTGGCGTGCTGTGATTCATGGGGTTGCGGAGAGTCGGACACGACTGAGTGACTGAACTGAACTGATACTGGTATTACACAGGAATTTAATGGCCAACTTTGCACTTGCTTCATGGGTTGTGCTGTATATACAAAAATATAAGTAATCTCATATCTTGTAATTATTTTATATTATGTATAGAATTTATTCACTCTTTTAGTATTCGTTTCTAAAGACAAATCATGAAACAACTCTTCAACAGAAAAAAATTACAATGAGAAATCTTTCATAAATGGTTCTATGCTGACTTAGCTTGCTTCTCTGTACCGTTTTTCTTCCTTTTTAAGTGGAAATGGACCCTGATTTCCAGTACCATAAGGATTATTTAGTGATTTGATATGCTTATATATCATTATTTATGATTTCTGAAATTTTCTGACGTTTCACTTTTATCTGTTTCCATTGTTTGTGTCCCTAAAAACAAGATTATGTCCCCATGTTTGATTACTGAAGTCCACTGAGAATCCTTCCTCAACAACTGTGGCAAACTCATAAAACTCATAGGCCAGTTTGTTAATTTTCAAATAATAATGAATAGTTAGTATTTTTATTTGTGATATGAGAACAATTACGTCTGTACTTTTAGTAAGTACAATTATTTGATTAGAAAATTAATAGAATGCATGTCTTATTTCAGTCATAAATCAAGAGCTTTCTAGTGGAAATCGTGTATGCTGCTGCTGCTGCTTTTCCTGCCGCTAAGTCACATCAGTCGTGTCCAACTCTGTGAGACCCTATAGATGGCATCCCACCAGGCTCTCCTGTCCCTGGGATTCACCAGGCAAGAACACTAGGGTGGGTATCCATTTCCTTCTCCATTGGATGAAAGTGAAAAGTGAAAGTGAAGTCATTCAGTCATGTCCTACTCTTAGTGACCCCATGGACTGCAGCCTACCAGGCTCCTCTGTCCGTGGGATTATCCTGGCAAGAGTATTGGAGTGGATTGCAATTGTCTTCTTGAAATCATATATAACATTTCTAATAATACAAGTCCTTTTATGTACTGTGTTTCTGGCTTTCTTGAATTTCAAAGACGTAATAAACTTCATGCTCATCTATTGAAGATTTTGGGAGATTGAAAATAAAGTTTGTTTTGCGTATGTGTATGTTCTCTGTCATCTTTAATAAATATCATCTTATAACAAATAAAATATTCTTTAACTAGGATTGAAATCAGTTCTTCAAGGAAAAGTTTACCTGTGTTGACTTCCCAGGTGGCACTGAGGTAAAAACCACTCGCCAATACAGGAAATGCAAGAGATGCAGGTTCAATCCCTGGGTCAGGGAGATCCCCAGGAGTAGGAAACAGCAACCCACATCAGTATTCTTGCCAAGAAAATACCCTGGACAAAGGAACCTCACAGGCTACAGTCCATGGCATCACAAAGAGTCAGACATAAGTATACATGCATGCTTGAAACATGTTTACCTGTGTTAAAGAAGCCAGGAGAAGTGAGGTACTTACTCCTCACTCTATCACCCACAACCAGGGACCTATAGGGCTGAGCTCAGCCGTGTCTAACTCTTTGAGACCCCATAGAATGTTGCCCAACAGGTGTCCGATGGATTATCCCGAAAAGAATACTGGACTGGGTTGCCATTTCCTCCTCTGAGGGGTCTCCACCCAGAGATCAAACCCACATCTGCATCTCTTGCATTGCAGGCCAACTCTTAATTGCTGAGCCATCTGGGAAGCCCATAGTCCTGAGCACAATGATCAAATTTCACGGTATGATGGGGCTGCATAGATAGATGCCAAGACCTCCAACAATCAATGCTGCCTTCTTGCTAACTGAATTAAAAAGTTTGGGGAAGAGGATGGAAAGGGGGTGAGAAATGAAGAAAGGAAGGTGTTCTTTGAGGCATGTTTGATTTTTATAACCAAGACCTTAGTATAAAAAGTATTTGTTTTAAGATCAAAGTCAATATTAATGAGACTTTTGTCTACATGCAATAAATGCTGGAGAGGGTGTGGAGAAAAGGGAACCCTCTTACACTGTTGGTGGGAATGCAAACTAGTACAGCCACTATGGAGATCAGTGTGGAGATTCCTCAAAAAACTGGAAATAGAACTGCCATATGATCCAGCAATTGCACTCCTGGGCATACACACCGAGGAAACCAGAATTGAAAGAGACACATGTACTCCAACATTCATTGCAGCACTGTTTATAATAGCCAGGACATGGAAGCAACCTAGATGTCCATCTGCAGACGAATGGATAAGAAAGCTTTGGTACATATACACAATGGAGTATTTTTCAGCCATCAAAAAGAGTGCATTTGAATCAGTTCTAATGAGGTGGATGAAATTGGAGCCTATTATACAGAGTGAAGTAAGTCAGAAAGAAAAATATCAATACAGTATACTAACTCATATATATGGAATTTAGAAAGATGGTATCCTTAACCCTGTATACTAGACTGCAAAAGAGACATAGGTATATAGAACAGTCTTTGGGACTCTGTGGGAGAGGGTGAAGGTGGGATGATTTGGGAGAATGGCATTGTAGCATGTATATTATCATATGTGAAATGAATCACCAGTCCAGGTTCCACACATGATACGGGATGCTTGGGGCTGGTGCACAGGGATGACCTGGAGGGAGGATATGGGGAAGAGGGAGGTAGGAGGGGGGTTCAAGAAAGGGAACACATGTACACCTGGGGTGGATTCGTGTCAATGTATGGCAAAACCAACCAATATATTAATGTAAGGTAATTTGCCTCCATTAAAATAAAAAAATAAATTAAAAAAAAATATTCATGAAACTTTTGAATGTTTATCCAGAGGCTTAAGTTACAACCCACTTCTAAAAGGAAAAGGGTTTGTAAAACCCCTGGGAAGGAAGAGTTAGAATGCGAATATATCCCAATAGGCTGGAATACTAGAAACTCAAGCCCCAGGAGAATGAAAACTGTTTTGGTTTTATGATCAAAAATTTGCAGTTTGACTCTTTACTGCTTCTATTGCTACCACTGAGGCCCACGTTCAATCATCTCTTCTTGGGTTTCTGCAGGAACCTGGTAACCATTCTCGCCTTTCCTGCTTAACACAGCACTAAGAATGATCTTATTAGACCATATTATTTCACACCACAGTCGCTTCCTACCTCACTCAGAGTTAACAGCTAACATTCCTGAAATGATCTGCAAAGCCCTACACCATCTGTTCCTGTTACTTCTCTGACCTCTTGTCCTCTCACTCACTGTGCTCAAGTCATGCTGGCCACCTCACTGTTCGTCCAACAGGACTGGGCAGTCTTACCTCCAGGCCTTTTCCTTTGCTGTCTTTCCACCAGGAAAAGCTCTTTGTTCAGATAGCCATACAGGTCAGTCCCTCACTTCCCTCAGGTTTCATCATACAAATGCCTGCCCTGACCACACTGCCTCAAAGTGGAACCCCGAACACAACTCCACTTGAGTCTTCCTGTCTGCTTCCCATTTTCTTTTTCTCCCTAATAATTTTTTTCTATCTAACATACTATGTATCATCCTGAAATCTTTGAGAGTGGCATTGATTTCTGCCAGTACGCTGAAATACAATATTGTTTTCTGATCATTATATTGGCCAGAAGGAGAAGGCAATGGCAAGCCACTCCAGTACTCTTGCCTAGAAAATCCCATGGGCGGAGAAGCCTGGTAGCCTGCAGTCCGTGGGGTCGCTAAGGGTCAGACACGACTGAGCGACTTCACTTTCACTCTTCACTTTCACACATTGGAGAAGGAAATGGCAAACCACTCCAGTGTTTTTGCCTGGAGAATCCCAAGGACGGGGGAGCCTGGTGGGCTTCCATCTATGGGGTCACACTGAGTCGAACACAACTGAAGTGACTTGGCAGCAGCAGCATATTGGCCAGAAGTAAGTTAAGATAGTTTTAAGGGATTCGGTTCAGCTTTTTCTACTCCATGAGCTCTTTCTCCACAGTCCAAAGGACCATTGCTGCGGTTTTAAGAGCCACTATGTATATGTGTTTTGATTAAAACTTTAGAAATGAAGAAATGACTACTAGTAGGGTTTGTGGAATCAGTGTACCCACTGGGAGACAGAATGTACCTAGAAAATTTTATTTATTACTTGACCTACTCAGAGAAGAGTTGTCTGGTGGCTCAGATGGTAAGGAGTCTGCCTGCCATGTGGGAGACCTGGGCTCAATCCCTGGGTTGGGAAGATCCCCTGGAGAAGGAAATGGCAAATTCTTGCCTGGGAAATCCCATGAATGGAGGAACCAGGCAGACTACAGTCCATAGGGTCACAAAGAGTCTGACCAACTGAGCAACTTCACTTTCACTTTTTCACTTTAAGAGGACTTGTACTATTTTTAAATCTAAGCACAATAGTCATGACTGCCACAATGGTTTATTATGTACGTGTGAGTGAGTGCACTCATTCAGTCATGTCTGAATCTTCTGCGACCCCATTTAGCCCCCCGGGATTCTCTGTCCATGGGACTTTTCTGGCAAGAATACTGGAGTGGGTTGCCATTTCTCCTCCACGGGGATCTTCCTGACCCAGGGATCAAATCTACATCTCCTGTGGTTTCTGCGTTGATAGGTGATTCTTTAACAATGAGCCACCAGGGAAGCCCATATATTTTATTAAGAGTGTAAAATTAAAACTCCTTATAGCTATTGTGGAAACAGTTATGGAAAAAGACTCAATACCTACTGAACTGCACAACTGGAAAAGAAATAAATTCATTCAACTACAGTGTTTACTGACACCTAATGGATTGTTTTACTTATAACTTTACTCTATAAATAGTGAAAAATTTTAAATACATTAAAGTCTGGACTGAATCAAGTGTACTTTATTCAGATTTTTTTTTTTTTTTGGTAACTAAGTAGAAGTTTATTAAACACTCTGTTTATTATATATATTAGTATATGTATTATATACTCTGTTTATTATATAACCTACATTTAATGTACTGAAGCCACACCAAAGAATGCCCTTTAGGTAATTAAGCTGAGGGTCCTTAGTCTCTGTAGCTTCCCTATGCTGATGTGACTCACACTCTTAATGTATTTTGTCATTTCTTGATAACAGGGCTATGACAGTGCACATGAGATACTGCCAGGGTTCGCTTGCTCTGCATCATGCTTGCTATCTGTTTTTCACCCCTCACTTTTATCCATATTCATATAGAAACATGGATAAATCTCAGAAATACTATGTTAAGTGAAAGAAATCAATACCACAAATACACTATTCAATTAAGTTCATTTAACAGTGAAGAAAGCTGATCGCCAAAGAATTGATTCTTTTGAAATGTGGTGTTGGAGAAGACTCTTGAGAGTCCCTTGGACTGCAAGGAGATCCAACCAGTCCATTCTAAAGGAGATCAATCCTGGGTATTCATTGGAAGGACTGATACTAAAGCTGAAACTGCAATACTTTGGCCACCTCATGCGACGAGTTGACTCACTGGAAAAGACTCTGATGCTGGGAAAGGTTGGGGGCGGGAGGAGAAGGGGACGACAGAGAACGAGATGGCTGGATGGCATCACCGACTCTGTGGACATGAGTTTGAGTGAACTCCGGGAGTTGGTGATGAAAAGGGAGGCCTGGCGTGCTGTGATTCATGGGGTCTTGAAGAGTCGGACACAACTGAGTGAATGAACTGAACTGAACTGAACAGAACATTTGGCAAAACTAACCTATGTATCGGAGAAGGCAATGGCAAGCCACTCCAGTACTCTTGCGTGGAAAATCCCATGGATTGAGGAGCCTGGTAGGCTGCAGTCCATGGGGTCGCTAAGGGTCGGAAACGACTGAGCGACTTCACTTTCACTTTTCACTTTCACACATTGGAGAAGGAAATGGCAACGCACTCCAGTGTTCTTGCCTGGAGAATCCCAGGGACGGGGGAGCCTGATGGGCTTCTGTCTGTGGGGTCACACAGAGTCGGACACGACTGAAGTGACTTAGCAACAGCAGCAGCAAGCTAAACCTATGTGCAGGTCAGAAAGCAACAGTTAGAACTGGACATAGAACAACAGACTGGTTCCAAATAGGAAAAGGAGTACGTCAAGACTGCATATTGTCACCCTGCTTATTTAACTTATATGCAGAGTACATCATGAGGAATTCTGAGCTGGAAGAAGCACCAGCTGGAATCAAGATTGCTGGGAGAAATATCAATAACCTCAGATATGCAGATGACACCACCCTTATGGCAGAAAGTGAAGAGGAACTCAAAAGCCTCTTGATGAAAGTGAAAAAGGAGAGTTAAAAAGTTGGCTCGAAGCTCAACATTCAGAAAACTAAGATCATGGCACCTGGTCCCATCACTTCATGGGAAATAGATGGGGAATCAGTGGAAACAGTGGCTTTATTTTTCTGGGCTCCAAAATCACTGCAGATGCTGATTGAAGCCATGAAATTAAAAGATACTTACTCGTTGGAAGGAAAGTTATGACCAATCTAGATAGCATATTAAAAAGCAGAGACATTACTTTGCCAACAAAGGTCCGTCTAGTCAAGGCTATGGTTTTCCCAGTGGTCATGTATGGATGAGAGTTGGACTGTGAGGAAAGCTGATCGCCAAAGAATTGATGCTTTTGAACTTTGGTGTTGGAGAAGACTCTTGAGAGTCCCTTGGACTGCAAGGAGATCTAAGCAATCCATTCTAAAGGAGATCAGTCCTGGGTGCTCATTGGAAGGACTTATGCTAAAGTGAAACTCCAATACTTTGGGCACCTCATGCAAAGAGTTGACTCACTGGAAAAGACTCTGATGCTGGGAGGGATTGGGGGCAGGAGGAGAAGGGGACGACAGAGAATGAGATGGCTGGATGGCCTCACCGACTCTGTGGACATGAGTTTGAGTGAACTCCGGGAGTTGGTGATGGACATGGAGGCCTGGCGTGCTGTGATTCATGGGTTTGCAAAGAGTGAGACAGGACTGAGCGACTGAACTGAACTGAACTGAACTGAACTAAGCTAAGCAAACTTGGTGTAGGTAAGCCTAATGTGTCTTGTATATTAGTTGAGCATCTGAAACTGAAAATTATTCTAATGGTCTTGTCCTTGTAAGAATATAAAATAAACATTTAAAATATTAGAAAAACCATTTAGGTGCAACAGCAGAGAAGGTTGCAGGGATATTATTAATTAAGTCATCACCCAAAATGCAACAAAAGGACAATAGGAAGTATAAACGAGATATTAGAAGACATTGAGATGAGTTTTAGAAGGTATACTGTCTATTATAGAGAAGGAAATGTCAACCCACTCCAATATTCTTCCTTTGAAAATCCAATGGACAGAGGAGCCTGGCAGGCTTCAGTCCATGGGAACTCAAAAGGGTTGGACACAACCTAGCAACTAAACAACAACAATACTTATTTAATTAGAGTTAGAGCAAGAGAAATTGGGAGACTGGTGCAAGGCTGAGGTATGGCAATATTCAAAGAGGTGATACCTGAGAACTTTCTAGAATTAGTAGATAATAACTTTCTGAGAGAGATGGGAATCCCAGACTACCTGACCTGCCTCTTGAGAAACCTGTATGCAGGTCAGGAAGCAACAGTTAGAACTGGACATGGAACAACAGACTGGTTCCAAATAGGAAAAGGTGTACGTCAAGGTTGTATATTGTCACCTTGCTTATTTAACTTATATGCAGAGTACATCATGAGGAACGCTGGGCTGGAAGAAGCACAAGCTGGAATCAAGATTGCTGGGAGAAATATCAATAACCTCAGATATGCAGATGACACTACCCTTATGGCAGAAAGTGAAGAGGAACTCAAAAGCCTCTTGATGAAAGTGAAAGAGGAGAGTGAAAAGGTTGGCTTGAAGCTCAACATTCAGAAAACAAAGATCATGGCATCTGGTCCCATCACTTCATGGGAAATAGATGGAAAAACAGTGGAAACAGTGTCAGACTTTGTTTTTTTGGGCTCCAAAATCACTGCAGATGCTGATTGCAGCCATGAAATTAAAAGACGCTTGCTCCTTGGAAGGAAAGTTATGACCAACCTTGATAGTATATTGAAAAGCAGAGACATTACTTTGCCAACCAAGGTCCGTCTAGTCAAGGCAATGGTTTTTCCCGTGGTCATGTATGGATGTGAGAGCTGGACTGTGAAGAAAGCTGATCGCCAAAGAATAGATGCTTTTGAACTGTGGTGTTGGAGAAGACTCTTGAGAGTCCCTTATACTGCAAGGAGATCCAACCAGTCCATTCTAAAGGAGATCAATCCTGGATGTTCATTGGAGGGACTGATGCTAAAGCTGAAACTGCAATACTTTGGCCACCTCATGCGACGAGCTGACTCACTGGAAAAGACTCTGATGCTGGGAAAGGTTGGGGGCGGGAGGAGAAGGGGACGACAGAGAATGAGATGGCTGGATGGCATCACCGACTCTGTGGACATGAGTTTGAGTGTACTCCGGGAGTTGGTGATGGACAGGGAGGCCTGGCGTGCTGTGATTCATGGGGTCGCGGAGAGTCGGACACGACTGAGCGACTGAACTGAACTGAACTGACCAGTTCTCATTAAAATACAGACTCTCTCAAGAAGGACAAAAAATCAATTTCCCAACACATGATATGATAGTGAAATTTGAGAAGATGACTACCGAGTTAAGGCCAGGCAAACAATAAACTTTTCCCAAAACCAAAAGAGAAGCTGGAAGCAAGGGTTCTGGGGGAGACACTCTTAAGATCCCTGAACCAAAATAATTTTTAAAAGTAGGAATAAATAAACTTTTACAAGTAAACAAAAACAGGGATGACATACAATAAGTTTACTTCTCAGCACAAAACTATATAAAGGATGTACTTCAAGAAAGAAAATAAATCCAGAAATGAAGATCGGAAAATCAAGAAAGAATGACACATTAAAAGAGAACTCACTGAATGGGAGGCAATATTTGCCATATACACATCTGACAAAAGAATTGTATCCAGAAAATATAAAAATAACTCCAACTTCCCCGGTGCTCAAGCAGTAAAGAATCTGCTGTCATTGCAGGAGACCTGGGCTCGATCCCTGGGTTGGAAAGATCCCCTGGAGAAGGGAATGTCTACCCACTCCAATATTCTTGCCTGGAGAATTCCATGGACACAACTGAGTGATTAACACTTTCACAAATTGTTAGGTAAAATGCTGATAGCTTAATTTTAAGAGAGGATAGAGGACTTAAGTAAGCATGTCATAAACAAGTATATCCAAATTTATAATGGGCGTATGTAAATGTGCTCAGAAACGGAAATCTTTAGGAAAATACAAATTAGAGCCATGATGACATATACCATTACAAATTCAGCAGATGTCTAAAATTTTTTTTAATGATGAAAACAACTTTGAAGAACATGTAGAGCATCAGAACTTGCCCATATTGCTGGTGGGAGGTTTTTCTTTTTTAATATTTATTTATTTATTTGGCAGTGTCGGGTCTTAGTAGTAGCATACCAGAACTTTGCTGTGTTATATGAGGCATGCAGGCTCTCTAGTTGTGGAATGCAGACTTAGTTGCTGTGAGGTATGTGGGAATCTTAGTTCCCCAACCAAGGATTAAACCCATGTCCCCTGCATTGCAAGGTGGAATTTTAACCACTGGATCACCAGGGAAGTCCCATTGCTGAGAGTTTAAACTGATACATCTACTTCGGAAAACCTCAGTATCTACCAAAGATAAACAAATATCTACTCTGACAGAATTTCCACTCCGAGGTGTAAATCAAACTCCAATTAAATTAATTAAAGAGAAACTGAGTACATTAACCTACCAATAGGACATGTAAAAAAGATGTTTGTAACAGCCATGTTCACAATAGCTTCAAGCTGAGCATGGTCTATAGCCATGAGCCATAGAACAGACAGCTAAACTGTGATGCAGCAGCATGAGGGTGATGATACATGCAGCAATGAATATATTTAAAAACCATGATGTTGAATGATAGAATTCAGACACAAGAATAGTATATGCTGCATGATTCGTTTTATATTACATTTACAAGATGTCAACCCTGTTTTACGCTAATGGAAGGAAGTCTGTGGTTTGCATTTGGGTTGGTAATGGCCAAGAAGAAGTCATGGCACTTGTGGGTATGTCATTTAGAATATGCTAACATATTACAATGAGTAAATAATAAGGTTCAAGGTCTACTGGAAGTCAAATTCTGAATTTGGAATTGAACCCATGTCCCTTGCATTGGCAGGCAGTATCTTAACCACTGGACCACCAGGGAAGTCCCCTGACATTTTACACGATTGGATAATCCAAAGAGGGTATCAAAAAGGTCAATCCAAATGCAAGTGTAGCAAATCAATGAACTGTGATAACACGGAGAGTAAGAGGGAAATCAAAACAAGAATGGAGTTGTAGAACAGCTGACTGGGAGAATGTTGACACTGCTGCTGTTGGAGAGACTTTAAGTACGCAGTCAGAGGAATCTGATGAAGGCATAAATGAAGAAAATGGGTGTGAGGATGAAGAGGACTCTAAAAAGGTGGTGACAGCACAAATGTTCATATTACAGGAACCCTCTGAGATGTTTCACAACATTAAAAGGGTAAAATGCAGGATGCTGATCCAAACTTAGAAAAACAAGTATAACAATTCACCAAGGTATACTTGCTCTTTATTGTAAGATATATGAAGAGAAGAAGAAGGCAGGGACTGTTTATACTATTTCAGATGTGTTTTACCAAGAGACATGACACTCAGTTCTCGATGGTTTCCAGTTTTAAATTATACTGTACTAGATAAATATTAGTTTTAATATTTTTTGTTTGACTGTACATTTATAAATGACAGTTTTGAGGCTTCCCAGATGGCCATAGTGGAAAAGAACCCCCTGCCAATGCAGAAGATGTACGAGATGTCGGTTTGATGCCTGGATCAGAAAGACACCCTGGAGGAGGGGATGGCAGCTGACTCCAATATTCTTGCCTGGAGAATCACATGGACAGAGGAGCCTGGTGGGTTACAGTCCATGGGGTCGCAGAGTTGGACACAACTGAAGCGACTTAACACATGTACATAGCAGACATGATTCTTTAATGTTTATACAGAATTTTTAAAAATCATGACACAGTTTTATTAGCTCCCATTCTAAAGGAGATCAATCCTGGATGTTCATTGGAGGGACTGATGCTAAAGCTGAAACTGCAATACTTTGGCCACCTCATGCGATGAGTTGACTCACTGGAAAAGACTCTGATGCTAGGAAAGGTTGGGGGCTGGAGGAGAAGGGGACGACAGAGAATGAGATGGCTGGATGGCATCACCGACTCTGTGGACATGAGTTTGAGTGTACTCCGGGAGTTGGTGATGGACAGGGAGGCCTGGCGTGCTGTGATTCATGGGGTCGCGGAGAGTGGGACACGACTGAGCGACTGAACTGAACTGAACTGATTGACTATTAAGAGCACTTTGTACAATGTCAGCTTGCACAGTCATTTTTATGGTCCCCTACTTACTACCATGTAAAACAGAGTGAGGGCTAAATTATAGAGGTATATAATTTGATGTTTTGGCAATAAATATATTACAGTTTTAAAAATAGCTAAGAGAAAACGTTGCATCTGTATTATATAGTAATTGTTATCAAAATCAGTTCAGTTCAGTTCAGTTCAGTCACTCAGTCGTGTCCAACTCTCCGCGACCCCATGAATCACAGCACGCCAGGCCTCCCTGTCCATCACCAACTCCCGGAGTTCACTCAAACTCATGTCCACAGAGTCGGTGATGCCATCCAGCCATCTCATTCTCTGTCGTCCCCTTCTCCTCCCACCCCCAACCTTTCCTAGCATCAGAGTCTTTTCCAGTGAGTCAACTCGTCGCATGAGGTGGCCAAAGTATTGCAGTTTCAGCTTTAGCATCAGTCCTTCCAATGAACACCCAGGATTGATCTCCTCCAGAATGGACTGGTTGGCTCTCCTTGCAGTCCAAGGGACTCTCAAGAATCTTCTCCAACACCACAGTTCAAAAGCATCAATTCTTCGGCGATCAGCTTTCTTCACAGTCCAACTCTCACATCCATACACGACCACAGGAAAAACCATAGCCTTGACTAGACGGACCTTTGTTGGCAAAGTAATGTCTCTGCTTTTTATTATACTATCTAGGTTGGTCATAACTTTCTCCTTCCAAGGAGTAAGCGTCTTTTAATTTCATGGCTGCAATCAGCATCAGCAGTGATTTTGGAGCCCAAAAAAATAAAGTCTGACACTGTTTCCACTGTTTTTCCATCTATTTCCCATGAAGTGATGGGACCAGATGCCATGATCTTTGTTTTCTGAATGTAAGCGAATAATAAGTGACTGTTGGAAATGGTGTCGGAGAGAACCTGTCAGGTTAGACCAGTTAAGAAGAATCAATAGCTTCTTGTCCTCACACCAGACTCTCCTGCAACCTGGTGATGATGCATATTTCCCATTATTCTAAGTCCATGGGTCGGGGGTCATTACCCTTGATTATTTCTTTCTAAATGTGGCTCATGCCCATCTATTGCTGTCTGTCTCTTTCTTGCCTTTACAGGGACTCCTTTTCCTAATTGGCATGATCTTCCATCCCACCTCAATGAACTCAAGTGAATGGCAGTGTTCAAACATCTCCTCCATGAATGCTGCAAGATTCACTCAAGCAGACACCACCATCCCCATTTCTCCTCTACTGCTATAGTACGTAGGACAGAATTCAGGGTTGTGAATGCTTGTTTGCGTGTATTTTCACCGAGTTCCTGTTATTCAGGCCTTTTGTGTCAATTGTCTTTGTGTTTGGACTGGTACACTACAGGTATGTAATACATGATTTTTAAATGAATGAATCTCTAATGCTGTATAAGTTCAGTTTCCTATGCTGCCTTCAACATAGATTGTTATTTTAAGCTTTCTCTAGTCTCATGAGGATATAATAGTTAAATGAATGAGTGAAATGAAAGACTTTGTTCACTGATGAATAAAAGTGAGACTTGACCAGTGGGGTATCCTTCAAGACACATCCAGGAGCCATTTTTTTCCAGGGCTTACGAAACATTTAGAAGACTTAAATAAAATGCTAATACCATATGTAATGCTTTTTGCTCAAAGCATAAATTTAGCATATAACATATATATGCTAAATCATTCCATACATAATGGAATGATTTGATAAGCACTGAGAGCATTGATTTTGGAGTCAAGTTGACCTGAATTCAAACCTAGATTTGGCACTTACTGGTAGAGTGATCAAAGAAATGGGACTTCGTCTCTTTATTCATAAAATAGGGTAGAGGGGGAAGCAAATGACATCTGTCTCTAGAATTACCATGGAGATGAAGTATGATGACAGAGGCTCATGGAGCACCACCCAGTGTCTGGCACTTGATATGCACATAACTTAACAATCTGTTTCCTCCATTTCTTTCCTCTTTTTTTTAGATTGCAATATTGTTGATGTTTTCACTATCCATACTGAATATTATATTACTGTTTTATTTGAAATGGTCTTGAGCATTTGAATTATGTCAGTAGAAATAATCTATTTTATTTTTTAAAAATTGAATTATAATTGGTTCACAGGGACTTCCCAGGTGGTGCTAGTGGTAAAGAACCCACCTGGCAATGCAGGAGACATTAGAGACGCAGGTTCGATCCCTGGGTGGGGATGATCCCCTGGAGGAGGGCATGGCAACCCACTCCAGTATTCTTGCCTGGAGAATCCCATGGACAGAGGAGCCATCAAAGTGATTCATATATGTATGTATGTATGTATGCGTGTGTGTGTGTATGTGTGTATATATGTATATTTTTTTAAGATTCCTTTCCGTTATCGATTACTACATGATTTTAAATATTGTTCCCTGTGATATACGATAGGACCTTGTTGCTTATATATTTTATTTATAGTAGTATTTATCTGTTAATTCCAAGCTCCTAATTAATCCCTCCCCACCCCTGTTTTCTCTTTGATAACCATAAGATTATTTTCTATGTCTGTGAGTCTATTTCTATTTTGTAAATAAATACATTTATATTATTTTTTTAGATTCATGTTAGTGATATCACATGGTATTTGTCTTTCTTTGTCTAATTTCACTTAGTATGATCATATCTAGGTCCATCCATGTTGCTGCAAATAACCTTATTCATTCTTTTTATGACTAATATTCCATTGTATTGCATCTTCTTTACTCATTCATCTGTTGATGGACACTTAGGCTGTTCCCTTGCCTTGGCTATTATAAGTGGCTTCGCAATGAATATGGGGGTGTATGTATCTTTTCAAATTAGGGTTTTATCTGGATATATGCCCAGGAGTGGAATTGCTGGATCATATGGTAACTCTATTTTTAGTTTTTGAGGAACCTCCATTCTGTTCTCCATAGTGGCAGCACTAATTTCATTCCCACCAACAGTGTAGATGGGTTCCCTTTTTCAATACTCTCTCCAGGATTTCTTATCTGTAGACTTTTTGAAGATGGCCATTCTGACTGGTATGAGGTGATAACTCTATGTATTTTTAATTTGCTTTTCTCTAATAGTTAGCAATGTTGAGCATCTTTTCATGTGCTTGTTAACCATCTGTATGTTTTCTTTGGAGAAATGTCTGTTTAGATCTGCTGCCAAATTTTTTTTATATTGCACTGCATTACCTGCTTGTATATTTTGGAAATTAAGCCCTTGTCAGTTGTATCATTTGCAAATATTTTCTCCAAGGAATTGTCTATTTTCGAGTTTTTTTTTTTAATCTGTATTCAACTCTTGTTTGTAAACTCTTTGTAAACTTGCCATGAAAAATTTAAAAAAAAAACACAGGCAAGCTTTCTTTTGTCCCAAGTAAGTATTAGCTATTATTTCTTTACATGTATACCAGCCCTCACTGCCACAGAATGTGTATTCAAGGACCAAAATCTGTTGTTCTTATCTGATTTCAAACAGTTGAGTAAAATAAATAATGGTTCAAAATCTATGCCAATTCTATCAATTAAAATAATTGTTATCTGTAACAGGTGTTTTTAAGTATCAATTTAACTTTTAGGGATAAAGTTGGTAGAATTAAGTCCTGTCTCTTGTGTATAGGAAAATTTTGTCCCTTCTTATGGGTAAAGCAGTTGAACACTGTTGAATGCTCAACATATTAAATCCTATTTTTCCGAAACCGAAGAGTTGTGAATAACATTGTGTATTTCATTTTTATATTATGTAAACATTATAACTAATGCTTAGATTTCAGTTTATATTGATTTCTGTGTTTAACTTGCTTTAACCGAATTCAAAATATCTGATAAGAAATTTGGCATGTGACTGAATTCTAAGTAACATTGGAAATGAAGAGAATGGTATCATAGGAACAACCACTAGACGGTGCTGGTTGTCTTATTTATAAATCTAAACCATTTTCTCAAAAATGTGCTTATCCCTTGTCTTCACTGAAGTTTTCCAAATAAAATATCTTGTTTATGCTGTCAGTAAAACTAGAGCTTATAAAAACCTAAATTTGTAACATCCAAGTTTTTTTAAAAAATGCTTCTGACTCTCCACTCAATCTTTTTTCTTCATGTCCTAAAAGGTAAGAGATAGTTTATACCTCTCAAAACTAGAACTTAGTTATAATATCTAAATAGTTATTCTCAACATAATTACAAATGCATAAACTACCTCCTTCCATGTCATCATTAATTTAGATATTTTTACTTTAAAGAGTACAAGTGATTCAATGATAGTATAACTTGGTTTAGCAAGACACATTTATTCTGCAGCTAGGCTGAAAGTGTAACTGTCAAATATTCTATTATAAACTGTTTCTTCTTTTGCAATATAACATAGGAGCTGGAGAAGGGGCAAAGGAGGTTCAGAACACTAGAATTTGGGGAAATAATTTTTTATTATGTCTGAAATCTGCAGAACTGGAAAAGCAAAATTCTGGTAAAGCAGTTTAAGGTTTCCATTAATCTGGCAGGTTTTCATGTTTAATATTTTTTTTTATCTTCAAAAGCAATGCAACCCAAGAAAGGAATAGAGAGGCTACATATTACCTCCAGGTCAGTCAAAGGACATGTTGCAAAGGACATGTAGAGAGGTCAGGCCAGTTGTGGGAGAGCCATAAAGGTGTCCAGTTAAGTGTTGTTGCAGAAACATTGGATGAAATATCTAGAAGTCACACTTCCTTTTTTGTTCATACATTGTAATGGCTTATATCTAAGACTGAGCTTATATCGCTTTGTCTAGACATACCATATAAGATAAAAATCAGAGACTTTGTAGAACTTATAGAATAAGCTTCCCAGGTGATGTTAGGGGTAAATAACCCACCTGTCAGTGCAGGAAACATAAGAGAGGAGGGTTCAATCCCTGGGTTGGGAAGAACCCCTGGAGAGGGGCATGGCAACCCATTCCAGTACTCTTGCCTAGAAGAGCCTATGGACAGAGGAGCCTGGCCGGCTACAGTTCATAGGGTCTCAGAGTCGGACACGATCAAACAATTTAGCACACAAGAATAAGCTGCTTTGTGGAGGAAATTTAGATCAGACAACACTGACCTATAAGTTAGCAAAGTCACTACGAAGAGTTCTTAATCTCCAGTAATAAGAATCCACTGTGATAGATCGTATCGAGATTGTAGGAAGGAGGGCTATATTCCACAAAGGAAACTCGGCTTTTGAAAATGTTGCTTCATGATATTCAGATCTTAAAACTGTAGGCATAAATGTAGACTTAGTAAATTTTCACTGAGTATCACTTTCCCTAATTTTCAAGGGAGATGATTAGATAGTTTCTGCCCCTGAATCAACAGCAGGCACATTTCCTATCAGGCAAGAATGTAGGGATTCACTATGTTTAACATACATCGATCTCACTCTGGGTAGTTGATGGCTTTAGGTTATGTCACTTATTAATACTCAGGTTTTTGTTGTATTTTATTTATTTATTTAAATGTATTTGCTTCTTTTAATTGGAACACTCAGTTTTGATGGCACACACTTCTGGTATTATATGTTAACAAGCAGTTTTATGTTGTGTTTATATACAGAATGTTAGGCAGTGATGGTCTAGTTAACCTATTCTTTTGTTCTTACGCATTGCCTCCTTTGTCATATCGTACTGCTAGATGTTTTCATCCAGGAGTGTTCCAATTATGTGTAATTCTGTGATCCAAATATGCAGATATGAAGATATTTACTTTCCATTACATTTTTAAGAGTTAGAGGCAGAAATTGGTAGTAAGTTAGCTTTTTGAGAACGTCCTTGCAATGTTTTGCTTTGGGACGGAGGGTCCATGACTTCTTTTTCACACATTATTTTCCTTCTATTTTAATTTGTAAAAACAATATAATATTTTCATGCTTTGCTTCCTCAATGATTATTATATTAATAAGAGAAAATTTAATGGCATTTCTGGAGGAAAAATACGAGACTGAAAGTGTGTTTTAACATCGAGTAGAAATGATGATTTGAAGTAGTAAACTCTAATATTACTCATTTAAAATATCGCTAGCAACTTTCAGGAACAAGCCATATGCTTGTTCAATCCGTGAGTTCTTCACTAAGCCAACAGAATTAGTGGAAGATGCCTGTGCATTCACACCTACCTAAGAGGAAGGATCTTATTAATATTTAGACAACAGTAAAATCACTCCAAAAATCAATTTTATTTATGCATGTAATTTTATAGTCTTATAAATGAGGAAGGAACTCTGTGGTTGTTAAATATATGTAATGCCTTTCATGCTTAAAACGCAGGAAAAAGCTTAGGCAATATTGGGAGGAGCCTGGTAACTATAGTCTACGGGGTTACAAAGAGTAAAAAACGGCTGAGCAATTGAGCAAGCACACACCCGGTGTTAGATACGCATCTGGAATGAACTGAAAAGCTTTCAAAGTGTCTCATATTCCTAATGGCTAGAATCAGATTTGCAGTATCTACTTAGTTTTTCTGTTGGAATGAGAACTGAGGAAAAATACAGCATTTAATGTAATAATATCAAAAAAAAAAACTGGTTTATAAAAGTGTAATAAAACTGTGTTTTCCATAATCAAATTTAAACCATGTCTGCTTTCTAAAATAAGACTTACATTTGGCCAACAAAAGTTCAGTTTTAAGGACTACAAAATTGTTTCTGATCAATTCTGCAAAAACTGCTTCCACAGTTATATCTATACAGAGAGTTTTCATAAATTGGAAATTTCAGTTAACTAAATCCCTCCTTCTGCATCCTTCAAGATGTTGTAATTTTATCTTTAATTTAGTTTCTAAAGAAAGAACTATATGAGCATTAATCAATATTTTGTTGAAGAGAATTGATCATGATACACCACACTATAGTAACACTATTATGACAATATTACATTTTCATTATAGGAATCTCAATTCTTAGAACAATGTAAAGTTCAACATACCAAATATCTTACCTATTTTTAAAATATTACCCTTTTATACCCCAAATAGTTAAAATGCAAGAAGAGAAGAAGCAGCTTTTATTTCTCTCTAACAGATGTGGGCAGATATTTAGGCAGGTTGCAGATCAGATTCTGGGAATTATCCTATGAAAAACCTACTTCAAAACTGAAGGCATCTGAGAATATTAAAAATATAGAACTATATATTTTCACCCTCTGATTTCCTGGATTCAGTGACAGTTTTCCATGAGCTGTGTTCCTCCAGCCCTAACAATAATTCTTCAGTCACCTAAGTTTGTGTTAATATTTCTGACTACAACAACGAGAGTGGTTACTGTTTCACTAATTTCTGATTGACGTCTGTCAATCAGACACAGGTTCCAGGCTACATTCTGCCACAAGCATGTAGACCACATTTTCAGAGAACAGTACTGTCTTGTATATATACTACAGTATTTTGATCACCTGTCAGCTTTTCAACCCAATCCAACTATCTCCTGGTACAGAGAATCCAATTACCTCCTGTTACAGAGAACTAACTCATCCACTGTCCCTTTGAACAATCAATTTGCTGTTTTCACACTTTCTGTTTGATTGACACTTTATCCTCATCTCCAGTTTACCCCACTGTACTTTTTATCAGCTCAAGTTCTAGTCTCACAATTATGTGATTCAGCACATTGCTTTGCATGTAATAGATACCCTTTCAGTGGACTCGGTTTCATTTGCCTTTAGTAAATGAGATATGTCCTGAATATATTCTGAATCAGTTCAGTTCAGTCGCTCAGTTGTGTCCAACTCTTTGTGACCCCATGGACTGCAGCAGGATTCCCTGTCCACCACTAATACCCAGGGCTTACTCAAACTCATGTCCATCAAATCTGTGATGCCATCCAACCATCTCATCCTCTGTCGTCCCCTTCTCCTCCTCCCTCAATCTTTCCCAGCATCAGGGTCTTTTCCAATGAGTCAGTTCTTCACATCAGGTGGCCAAAGTACTGGAGTTTCAGCTTCAGCATCAGTCCTTCCAATGAATATTCAGGACTGATTTCCTTCAGGATGGACTGATTGGATCTCTTTGCAATCCAAGCGATTCTCAAGAATCTTTCCCAACACCACAGTTCAAAAGCATCAATTCTTTGGCATGTGACTACTGGAAAAACCATAGCTCTGACTAGATGGACCTTTGTTGCAAAGTAATATCTCTGCTTTTTTAATATGCTGTTTAGGTTGGTCATAGCTTTTATTCTAAGGAGCAAGTGTCTTTCAATTTCATGGCTGCAGTCACCATCTGCAGTGATTTTGGAAGCTCCCAAAATAAAGTCTCTCACTGTTCCATTGTTTCCCCATCTATTTCCCATGAAGTGATGGGGCCAGATGCCATGATCTTAGTTTTCTGAATGTTGAGCTTCAAGCCAACCTTTTCACTCTCCTCTTTCACTTTCATCTAGAGGTTCTTTAGTTCTTTCTCGTTTTGTTCCATAAAGGTGGTGTCATCTGCATATCTGAGGTTATTGATATTTCTCCCAGCAATCTTGATTCCAGCTTGTGCTTCCTCCAACCCAGCATTTCTCGTGACTCTGCATATAAGTTAAATAAGCAGGGTGACAATATACAGCCTTGTATTCCTTTCCCTATTTGGAACCAGTCTGTTGTTCCATGTCCAGTTCTAACTTGCTTCTTCACCTGCATACCAGTTTCTAAGGAAGTAGGTCAGGTGGTCTAGTTTTCCCATCTCTTTCAGAATTTCCCACAGTTTGCTGTGATCCACACAGTCAAAGCCTTTGCTATAGTCAATAAAGCAGAAACAGATGTTTTTCTGGAACTCTTTTGCTTTTTCAATGATCCAGCAGATGTTGGCAATTTGATCTCTGGTTCCTCTGCCTTTTCTAAATCCAGCTTGAACATCTGAAAGTTTACTGTTCACGTACTGCTGAAACCTGACTTGGAGAATTTTGAGAATTACTTTGCTAGCGTGTGCTGCTACTGCTGCTGCTAAGTCACTTCAGTCGTGTCCGACTCTGTGCGACCCCATAGACGGCAGCCCACCAGGTTCCCTTGTCCCTGGGATTCTCCAGGCAAGAACACTGGAGTGGGTTGCCATTTCCTTCTCCAATGTGTGAAAGTTAAAAGTGAAAGTGAAGTCGCTCAGTCATGTCTGACTTGTAGCGACCCCATGGACTGCAGCATACCAGGCTCCTCCGTCCATGGGATTTTCTAGGCAAGAGTACTGGAGTGGCTTGCCATTGCCTTCTCCGTTGCTAGCGTGTGAGATGAGTGCAACTGTACTGTAATTTGAACATTCTTTGGCTTTGCCTTCTTTAGGATTGGAATGAAAAATGACCTTTTCCAGTCCTGAAGCCACTGCTGAGTTTTCCAAATTTGCTGGCATATTAAGTGCAGCACCTCAACAGCATCATCTTTTAGGATTTGAAATAGCTCAACTGGAATTCCATCACCTCCACTAGCTTTGTCCATAGTGATGCTTTCTAAGGCCCACTTGACTTTGCATTCCAGGATGTCTGGCTGTAGGTGAGTGATCACACCATTGTGGTTGCCTGGGTCATGAATATCTTTTTTGTATAGTTCTTCTGTATATTCTTGCCACCACTTCTTAATATCTTCTGCTATATATTCTGAATAAGTCAATGTAAAAAGAGCTCACTTATTCTAAAGAGTTAAGTACATAATGTTTCTTTTCTTCCTCTGGATCTTTTTTAGGAGTTCTCTTTGCTTTCAGTTTGAATATAATATACTGAATTTTTTTAATTTTTCATCTTTTTGGGGTTTTTCTTGCACTTTATGGGTTTGTAGTTTTATGTGTGTCACTAGTTTTGGGCCCCCTGCCTTGTATTCTTGCCCTTTCCCCACGTCCACACTGTTTTTACTCTTACCTTCTCCCAGAGTCCAAAGGACAAGAGTTAGTTGCCATATTTTCCCACATATAGAGATTAGGACTTTTGTTCCATAAAGGAATAGGAGAGAAGGGACCACAAGGATTTTTGTGTCCCTCTTCCAGCAGCAGCTACTCCCCTCTCCCTGCTTGCATCATGAAAGAACCTTTCTCAAGACTCTCTGCAGTCTTCTCTGTAAGAAACAATATTAAATAATATTATTTTTTGCTGACAGGTCAGTGCATGGTAGGTGAATGGAAAGAGCAAACTAATCAGTGGCTGTCAGGTATTTGGTGTGGCTTGAGACACATATGGGCACGGTTCCCAAGACCACATTCATCCAGTCATAGAGGAAAGGTTTAACTCTTTTCAGATTGATCCTTGGAATGGCAGCCATTTGCCCCTCTCCTCTTGAACTAAAGCCTTTTTCCAACTTCAGTGTGTTTTTGCCTTGAGATAACTACAATAACTCAGAGTTCAATGCAACTCATCTTTGTACAAAGGTGGATTAATATTTATTACTCCTTTTTGATATGTTGCCAGTTCTAAGCTGCCAGATCATTGAATCAACTTTATGTACAATGATGTTGACTGTCCTTTCTTTACTAGCCAAACAAAAATTTTTCCCAAGGTCTTCATATTGTTTGTTGATTGGGAAGGGGTAATTGTATCAAATATTCTCAAGCACAAATAGTTTCCTTCAAAATGCTTGAACCTTGGCTCACCTTTCTTCTGTTTCACTGAATCCTCTTTGAGCTTTTTCCATTGTGTCTCCTGATTCATTTTAAATAATTGACAAATATAATCCTCACTCCCTTCATGGACTGTCCCTCCTTTTCCATTGCTTTATCTTTCCTTCAACACTTTTAGTGTTCCTGAGTAGAATAGTTCCTGAGTAGACTTGTTCACTTACAGCTCATAAACTACAAAGCAGACTCCCCAAGATGGAAACGATCTGACTGAACACTCTATTCATAAATTCCTACAACATCACCATTCCTATTTACTTTCATCTCTATTTCTCTATCCTTAACGATAATTGATTGTTATACATTCTTAACAATAATTCTTCCTTTTTAAAATTATCTATTAAAAACCTTACTGCTGGTGTTTCCCCTTATTTTCTATCATTCGTTATCTCAAAATGAATTCTCAGAATTAGACACTCCAGTAGAAACAGGAATATTTTCCTTGATAAGCTTGATACTCACCCTCTTGGGATTAAGCAGATCCATAATCCTATATGAATAATATCACTGTGCTAGATATAAAATGGCCACACGATCTGTGCAGCTCCACTCATAAAGGGCTAGAGTCTATCTCTCCGCTTCTTCACCTGGACTGGTTGGTGATTTGCTTTGCTCATGCTGCTGCTGCTGCTGCTAAGTCACTTCAGTCGTGTCTGACTCTGTGTGACCCCCATAGACGGAAGCCCACCTGGCTCCCCTGTCCCTGGGATTCTCCAGGCAAGAACACTGGAGTGGGTTGCCATTTCCTTCTCCAATGTGTGAAAGTGAAAGTGAAGTCGCTCAGTCATGTCTGACCATTAGCGACCCCACGGACTGCAGCTTACCAGGCTCCTCAATCCATGGGATTTTATAAAATATAGTAAAAGCATTGCTGAGCAAATTCCCAGCCTAGACCTTAAGATGCCTTCTGCTCTTGCCCTTTAAGAAAGTGCACATCTTGTAAACAAGCTCCATCTACCCTGTTGAAGAGACACAATGTAGAGAATTAGATTACAGGAAGCCAATCACCCAAATTGAGTTTGTTCTATATCATCCATCTTCAATCCAGCCTCCAGATTACTAAAATCACATTAGTGAGCCAAGGCAAGATCAACAGAATATCTGCCCAGCAGAAAGTGAAGTGAAGTCGCTCAGTCGTCTCTGACTCTTTGCAACCCCATGAACTGTAGCCTACCAGGCTCCTCCGTCCATGGGATCTTCCAGGCAAGAGTAACTGGAGTGGGTTGCCATTGCCTTGCCTAACCCAAATTGCTGGCCCACAGACTGAGTCCACGCGTCAATGTTGTTATAAGCTACTAAATTTGGGGGTGATTTGTAGCATGGCAATACACAACAGATAGAAACACACTGGTAATTTAGAATGCAGATATTTTTCAGGTTTTAGAAAGGTAAGTTCAAAAATATAAAAAATCAAGTACATTCTAAAAACTTGCAGATAGGAAAATCATATCACACATAATAATCAAATGACTTAGATATTTTCCCAGTAATTGAAAAAAAGACAATGGAGTAGTCTTCAAAGCATTGAAGGAAAAAGCCTCATATCTTAGGATTTTATATCCTATCAAGTTGACGTTTACATTTCAGGATATAAATATATATATATGCATTGTATAACCTTAAGTGGAGTCTGAGCCAAAACCTATAATCAAACACAAAGTTTCTGTAATGAAACCGAAGGCTTTAGATTTCAGAAGATTGAATGAGGCATTCTAAACAAGGGGCTTCCCAGGTGGTGCTAGTTGTAAAGAACCCAACTGACATTGAAGGAGACATAAGAGATCCCTGGGTCAGGAAGATGCCCAATGCTAATTTATAAACTAATTAATATTAATATCTAATTAATAAATTAGAAAGTAGTAACATTACCTATTTATTTTTTTGGGCTCCAAAATCACTGCAGATGCTGATTGCAGCCATGAAATTAAAAGATGCTTACTCCTTGGAAGGAAAGTTATGACCAACCTAGATAGTATATTAAAAAGCAGAGACATTACTTTGTCAACAAAAGTCTGTCTAGTCAAGGCTATGGTTTTTCCAGTGGTCATGTATGGATGTGAGAGTTGGACTGTAAAGAAAGCTGATTGCCAAAGAATTGATGCTTTTGAACTGTGGTGCTGGAGAAGGCTCTTGAGAGTCCCTTGAACTGCAAGGAGATCCAATCAGTCCATTCTAAGGGAGATCAATCCTGGGTGTTCATTGGAAGGACTGATGCTAAAGCTGAAACTCCAATACTTTGGCCACCTCACGCGATGAGTTGACTCACTGGAAAAGACTCTGATGCTGGGAGGGATTAGGGGCGGGAGGAGAAGTGGACAACAGAAAATGAGATGGCTGGATGGCATCACCGACTCGATGGACATGAGTTTGAGTGAACTCCGGGAGTTGGTGATGGACAGGGAGGCCTGGCATGCTGTGATTCATGGGGTCACAAAGAGTCGGACACGACTGAGAGGCTGAACTGAACTGAACTACGTAAACAATAGATAACCAACAAGGACCTACTATACAGTTCAAGAACTATACTTATAGTATCTTGCAATAACCTATAATAGAAAAGATTCTAAAAAGCTATATATATATATGTAGAACTGAATCCCTTTGCTGTATATTTGATGCTAACACAACATTGTAAATAAACACTATTTCAATTAAAAAAATTTCATAAGTATACTTGCAGTAAGAAACCTTTCCCTGCAAGTCAAAATAAATACTAATTTAAATATTAATTTAAACTAAGACTGCTATTAATGTGCACATCCCAACAACTTTGAACAATGCTATTATGAATTGCTATAATTTTTGCCAATATAATTGATAAATTGTATTGCTTAAATTTTAATTTTTCTTTTAGTAAGATTAAGAACATTTACAAATGACTTTTACCTAGTTCTTCCCTCTTAAATTAATTACCTCTTCACTTTTTTTATTTTTGTGTTGGGTTATTTCTTATAATAAGAACTGTATATTAATTGTTTCTCTAACACAAGGCATCTATTTCATATTTGATTATGTTGATTTAAATAAATACAAATATTATTAATTTTTTCTGATACAATTTTGTCTTTATTGGATCTAATGTATGACATGAGTGTATAGTTTTTCTTAAGAGTTAAGATGACAATAACAGAAAATAACAGAATAATTGCAAAATATTTTTTAAATATTTTAGAAATTATAAAGATCAACCCCAGCCATTACAATTCAATTTCATCAAATATATTTGTTTATATGTTTGCAATCCTAATATTTTTCTAAAATAATTCAGCCTTTAATATCAGTTGTCTATAAAAATATAATTCTATGTCTGCACAACTGAGACCTAAAACTATACTTTATGGTTTTATATTAACACTATTTTAAAACCGTGATAAAATCGAGAATATAGTATCAACCTAATCTAAGTTCTAAGTACTGACCAAATTTTAGGATATTTCTTGAACTATTTTTGCATTTTTATCCCATTTACTAAAACATTTCCATTGTTTAAAGTCCTATAGTTCCATTAGCAAGTCTTTTTTTTTTATATGATATAAATTCTTGTATGGCAACATCATAAACATGGCCATTAACTTGATTAAAAGTTAAAGTCCTGTATTTGTGTGATAAACTTGAGCAGAAAAGCTTTTCTTAAGGAAATGACATTTTATTTGGGAATAATATTTTTTCTAGAAATCCTTCAATTCTATTTTTTCCAAAATGATTTTAGCAATGGCTTAGTCATTATATACAATAAGAACAGAAATTAAAATTACAGTATGTATTGCTGATAGGAATAGAGACTCAGTTCAAAGGATTGTTGACTTTCAAACTCAGGGAAACTTTGTTTAACATAAAATCAAGAGGAGTGTAGCAAAATAAAACAAAGGTAATATACAAGGAATGAAAAAGGAAGAGTTTTGGTCTATGTTTTGGCCAGTGATATGGTGGAGATAGGGAGAAGATACAGAAAGCAAATAGACTAGGCACTAATGATGTAGTCCAAATCCTGGGTGACAAACACAACACTTCTCTTTGTAGAAATTTAGTGGACAAGCATATCACAAACCAAAGATGGGTGCTCCATTCGCAAACTCTAAGTTCACAACATAGCGGCATAGTGCCACTCATAAAAGACTGCTCGCCAGTATACAAACCAAAAATCAGTAAGGGCATTAAATACTCTGCTGTCATAGTTACTTGCCATTGTGCTCCCCAGAAAGCTCAGTGGTAAAGAATGTCCCTGCCAATGCTGGAGGTACAGGAGATGCAGATTGGATCCCTGGGTCAGGAAGATCCCCTGGAGGAGGAAATGACAACCCACTCCAGTATTTTGCTTGGACAATCCCATGGACAGAGGAACCTGGAGAGCTACAGTCCACGGGGTCACAAAGTTAGACATGACTGACCGACTGACCACATGAGCACATACTCTCTAGGAATATAGACTCAAGAGGTCCAGTCGTGAACACTTCAGACCGCCTGCTGTTCCAAATCAGTGGTTTGCAACTAGGTGCAATTTTGCCTTCTGGCGGACATTTGGCAATATCTGGAAACACTTTTGGTTGTCACACCTGGAAGAAAGCATGCTACTGACACCTAGTGGGTAAAGGCCAGACATGCCTCTATGAATCCTACAATATATATATGCCCGTCCGCTACCATAAAGAATTATGTGAACAGAAAGGTCAATTGATGCTGGGGTTAGAAACCCTCATCTAGATGAAAGAAAGCCAACAGGTACACTGGTAACTCCAGACCTTGTTGTTCCCATGCAGGAAAAATATGAAGAGGATCATCCTATAGTTTAAACATGTCAACCAGCACCCAGAATTTGATGTTAGGAATCATGGCCTTTATTGTCCTAAGAAACTGAGGTCCAGTCCAGAGACATCAATTTGCCCAAAATAACATGTTGCATCAATAATAGAAAGAGGCCTTGTACTGATAAGCCTATCTTCAGGTAAAGGATGGAGATGCAGATGTAAAGAATGGACTTGTGGACACAGCAAGGAAAGGAGAGGGTGAGACAATTTGAAAAAGTAGCATTGACATATATACACTACAATGTGCAAACTAGATAGCTAGTGGGAAGCTGCTATATATCACAGGGAGCCCAGGCTGGCGCTCTGTACCTACCCAGAGGAGTGGGTTGGTGGTTTAGAGGGTCGGAAAGTAGGCTCAAGAGAGAGGGGACATATAGTTATGACTGACTCCCCTTGTGCGACAGAAAACAATACAACTTTGTAAAGCAATTATCTCCCATTTTAAAAAAAGAAATAGGCCTAGAACTCAGATATTACAGTTCTTCCATCTGGCACATTTATTTGCAAAATATGTGCCCTACGTTTAAAAGACTGTTAAGAAATGGACAGGCCAAGAGACCGACCTGGAGGTGGTTTCGGTCTCAGGGAAGATGAAACAGTACTAGGGAACAGATGAGCCTTTCCACCAGCGAGTTGCCTTACCAATGAGGCTGTCTACCAGTAGGGGGGCGCACAGCTACTCTCTTGAAATAAATTTTCAATCAGCCTGTTACCAAGAAGATAAATCTTACAATCCACAGCCCCTGTCAATGAAGACAACTGTTTTGGAACTTCGTAGAACTTTAACCTGCTAATTTGCTTCAAGTTGACAGCTGTGTAACAGGGAGATGACATTCACAAACTTGTTTCTTTAAATGACACCTTCAGTTCAGTTAGGTCGCTCAGTCATGTCCGACTCTTTGCGACCCCATGAATCACAGCACGCCAGGCCTCCCTGTCCATCACCAACTCCCGGAGTTCACTCAAACTCATGTCCATCGAGTCGGTAATGTCATCCAGCCATCTCATTCTCTGTCATCCCCTTCTCCTCCCGCCCCCAATCCCTCCCAGCATCAGAGTCTTTTCCAGTGAGTCAACTCGTCGCATGAGGTGGCCAAAGTATTGCAGTTTCAGCTTTAGCATCAGTCTTTCCAATGAACACCCAGGATTGATCTCCTCCAGAATGGACTGATTGGATCTCCTTGCAGTCCAAGGGACTCTCAAGAGTCTTCTCCAACACCACGGTTCAAAAGCATCAATTCTTTGGCGATCAGCTTTCTTCACAGTCCAACTCTCACATCCATACATGACCACGGGAAAAACCATAGCCTTGACTAGAAGGACCTTTGTTGGCAAAGTAATGTCCCTGCTTTTCAATATACTATCTATGTTGATCATAACTTTCCTTCCAAGGAGTAAGCGTCTTTTAATTTCATGGCTGCAATCAGCATCCCCAGTGATTTTGGAGCCCCAAAAAATAAAGTCTGACACTGTTTCCACTGTTTCCCCATCTATTTGCCATGAAGTGATGGGACCAGATGCCATGATCTTCGTTTTCTGAATGTTGAGCTTCAAGCCAAGCTTTTCACTCTCCTCTTTCACTTTCATCAAGAGGCTTTTGAGTTCCTCTTCACTTTCTGCCATAAGGGTAGTGTCATCAGCATATCTGAGATTATTGATATTTCTCCCGGCAATCTGGATTCCAGCTTGTGCTTCTTCCAGCCCAGCGTTCCCCATGATGTACTCTGCATAGAAGTTAAATAAGCAAGCTGACAGTATACAGCCATGACGCACTCCTTTTCCTATTTGGAACCAGTCTGTTGTTCCATGTTCAGTTCTGACTGTTGCTTCCTGACCTGCATACAGGTTTCTCAAGAGGCAGGTCAGGAGGTCTGGGATTCCCATCTCTTTCAGAATGTTCCACAGTTTATTGTGATCCACACAGTCAAAGGCTTTGGCATAGTCAATGAAGCAGAAATAGATGTTTTTCTGGAACTCTCTTGCTTTTTCCATGATCCAGCGGATGTTGGAAATTTGATCTCTGGTGCCTCTGCCTTTTCTAAAACCTGCTTGAACATCTGGGAGTTCCCGGTTCACATATTGCTGAAGCCTGGCTTGGAGAATTTTGAGCATGACTTTACTAGCATGTGAGATGAGTCCAATTGTGCGGTAGTTGGAGCATTCTTTGGCATTGCCTTTCTTTGGGATTGGAATGAAGACTGATCTTTTCCAGTCCTGTGGCCACTGCTGAGTTTTCCAAATTGGCTGGCATATTGAATGCAGCACTTTCACAGCATCATCTTTCAGGATTTGAAATAGCTCCACTGGAATTCCATCACCTCCACTAGCGTTGTTCGTAGTGATGCTTTCTAAGGCCCACTTGACTTCACATTCCAGGATGTCTGGCTCTAGGTCAGTGATCACACCATCATGATTAACTTGGTCCTGAAGATCTTTTCTGTACAGTTCTTCTGTGTATTCTTGCCACCTCTTCTTAATATCTTCTGCTTCTGTTACGTCCATACCATTTCTGTCCTTTATCAAGCCCATCTTTGCATGAAATGCTCCCTTGGTATCTCTAATTTTCTTGAAGGTACCTCTTGTTTTTCCTATTCTGTTGTTTTCCTCTATTTCTTTGCATTGATCGCTGAGGAAGGCTTTCTTATCTCTCCTTGCTATTCTTTGGAACTCTGCATTCAGATGCTTATATCTTTCCTTTTCTCCTTTGCTTTTCGCTTCTCTTCTTTTCACAGCTATTTGTAAGGGCTCCCCAGACAGCCTTTTGCTTTTTTGCCTTTCTTTTCCATGGGGATGGTCTTGATCCCTGTTTCCTGTACAATGTCACGAACCTCCGTGCATAATTCAACCAGAGAAGACCCCAAATCACTTGCTTCTTTAAATGTCTTTAAAACTCCAGGTAGACACAAATCATAGATTAGATTCTTTTTTCACCCCAGCTGTGTTGAAAGTTACTTGGCGTGTGCTATACCCAAGATTCTTAGAGATATATTCATAGATCCTCTGTGGATAAGCTTGGGAGTTCATGGCAGAGTTCTGTTGCCCAAAGTAGAAGAATGTGGCCATCATTTTTAAAATTCAGATATTGAATGGGACTCCCCTGGTATTCCAGTTGTTAAGATTCTGTGCTTCCAAGGCAGGGGGCTCAGTTTCAATCCCTGGTTAGGGAGCAGGAATCCCACATGCTATGAAAAGTGTTAGTCACTCATCTGTGTCCGACTCTTTGCGACACCGTGGGCTATAGCCCATCAGGCTCCTCCATCCATGGAATTCTCCAGGCAATAATACTGGAGTGGGTTTTTGCTAAGTCACTTCAGTCGTGTCCGACTCTGTGCGACCCCATAGACGGCAGCCCACCAGGCTCCCCCGTCCCTGGGATTCTCCAGGCAAGAACACTGGAGTGGGTTGCCATTTCCTTCTCCAATGTGTGAAAGTGAAAAGTGAAAGTGAAGTCGCTCAGTCGTGTCTGACTCGTAGCGACCCCATGGACTGCAGCATACCAGGCTCCTCCATCCATGGGATTTTCTAGGCAAGAGTACTGGAGTGGCTTGTCATTGCCTTCTCCGTAGTCACTCCCTTATCCAGGAGATCTTCTTGACCCAGGGATCAAACCTGGGTCTCCTGCACTGCAGGCCGATACTTTACTGTCTGAGCCACCAGGAAAGCCATCACATGCCATGAGGCACAGCCAAAAAAAAAAAAAGTCATATATTGAAGAGTGAACCTTGGAAATGCAGATCTTAAGATCAATACCTGGCAAGATTCTAGTATGGATTATTGAATAGATGGAGAGTGAGAATTTAGGAAAGCCTGTCACCAGCCACTGCTAGTCAGAATATTTAAAGCTTTTAACTCTGCTGCATCTGGGCTGCCAAGGACCATATACCCTTTAAAGAGCCAGCTACCTAGCAGCAAGTCCTCCCAACCTGCACTCAGTTCAGAGCATCCTAAAGGTGTTTTCATTTCTTAGTGTTAACAAAATCATATTTTGAATGAGAAAGAACTGAATCTTAACTATACTGTGAATTGTTTAAGATGCTGCCTCAGGGAAGCCCTGAGTTTTTCACAGCCACTGAGCACTAAGCACTGACAAAGGGAAAACACTTTTCTAGACATCACCGTAGGCAGAAAATGAATGTTGCAGAGGAAATCTTGCCTGGCTAAATGCTATTTTTTCCTGTAACTTAAAGATGTTAAGAAATAGAATAACATGCTTTCCTTAATTAATCGTGGTGAATATGGCTTACATTTTCAAAATCATTTTTTTTAAATGATAGCTTACCCCAGATTAGTTACTCTTGGCAAGACTATACCAACTACTGTAGTCCGTGTTTCTTGTCCTGGCAATCCTTCATCAGGAAAACTTTGGAAGTTCAGTAACAAATAGTAGAAATTTATACATATATAAATTACATATGTTTTATATAATTTACATTTGTATAATTTTTTCTTCTAACAGTTATATGGTCCATTTTGTTCTTAGGTAATCTTTCCTCAGGTTAAATTTCCAACCTGCTGCCATGCATTTTCTCATCCTTCAATGTGTTCAGAGTTAGGAATAAAATGGATTTCAATTTCTCAAAGGAAATCTCTTAAATTACATCACTTTTTCATTGGGTATTTTCTGCCATTTTGTGAACTTACTGACTATGTGATCAATACTTTTTACAGAAATATATATTATTGACTATTAGAAGGTGTTTATTAAGTTAAACAACTGATTTTCATAAATGCAGTTTCTCACCCATTATTCTTCCTTCTAACTCCCACCTCTAATTTTGACACTTTTTATTAGTTAGAAATACTTTCAATGGAAAATAATAGAAAACACCCTAACTGTGGCTTTAGTAGACAGGAGTTCATTTTTCTCACATATCAAGAAGTTCAGAGGATGGTAGTCCAGGGCATCTGGTAGCTCACTGATGTTATTGAGGATCCAAGCTATTTTCTGCCATCTTCAGCCTCTCCAGCTTCTATAATTATGGCAATTGCCTCATTTGGCTCCACCTTTGAACAGACAGAGAGAGGAAGAGAGAACAGCAAAAGGCCAAAGGTCTATGCTAGTCAAGTCCATCCATTAAAAAATCCTTTCACTTACTTAATTGACCCTGACCAGGTTACTTCAGCATCCTGCCACCAATCATTGGAAGATAACTATAGAGAAAGGCTGTGGATGGGACAGACTCCACCAAGCAACCCCATCTGCCACATTTACTTATCTCCTCCTACCACACCCTCCATCTTAGTGAAATAGTAATTTCAGTGATTCTTAACATATTTTGATTGTTCAATACTGCCAAGCATGATACAGAGTAAATTATATTCATTATTTTGCTTAAACCCGATAAAATCCCATGCAGTAATCATCAGTTCAGTTCAGTTCATTTGCTCAGTCGTGTCACTGTTACTATTAATATTCTTATTTTAATGTTGAAAAAAGAGAGAGGTCATATGGCTAATAAGTGTCAGGGCATACATTCGGTCCAATGAAATGTCATGAACTTAATAAACATTGATTTGTCCTCCCAGGAGTGAGCTACAGTATGAAAAGTGGACTTAGAGATTCTTTCTCTCCTTTTACGTTTACAGAAACATAAAATTCTTGAGGGTTAATATTTCAGACTACTCCAACACCTAAACTTTTGAAAAGTGAACCTGTAGGGTGAAATGTGAGGAAAGAACCAAATTTTTGTCTACAATCAATGATCTTTGTCCTATTTTCTCTTTGAGAGGAGCAACAAGGGGTTTGAGAAGAATGCTAAGTTAGGGGTGCAGAATCTGATTTTTTTTAAGGTGCTTGAGGCAGGAAGGTGAGCTGCTTTATTTATTTAATTTTTATTATTTTTGATTATTTTTTGGCCTTGCCTCAAAGAATGAGGGGTCTTAGTTCCCCAAACAGGGATTGAACCTGCACCCCCTGCACTGGAAGTGTGGAGTTTTAACCACTCGAATGACAGGGAAATCACTAGGGTCTGATTTTAACACTCTTCAGCTGTGTGAGCTTGTGCTGGGAAATGTTTAGCACCCAGTTCTCTAGGGATAGCTTTGACATGAATGTTGACTGATAATTGTACTTGTGTTACCAAGACTAAAGTGAGGCCATGAAGGATTTGTGTTGGATCTTCACTTGTTTGTCAATGATGTGACTTCTTCACTAAGCCAGATAATAGCACTTAAATATTAGAAGGAAATTTTCTCAGTTTTTCACAATATAACAGGTATGGACCAAACACATTTGTAAGTTTAATCTGTCTTATTAACATTTTCTTCATTTTCTTTTGAAAGTTTAGACAGTCAATAGACTGAAAAATTGAATGCTAACTTCCACCATGTAAATATTTCCCCTATAGCCAGTTTCAAGCTACTAATGTGATGTTGCTGAATGTGGGATTGGAAAAATAGGCAGTAAAGAGCACTCATCTCACACGCTAATAAAGTCATGCTCAAAATTCTCCAAGCCAGGCTTCAGCAATATGTGAACCATGAACTCCCAGATGTTCAAGTAGGTTTTAGAAAAGGCAGTGGCACCAGAGATCAAATTGCCAACATCTGCTGGGTCATGGAGAAAGCAAGAGAGTTCCAGAAAAACATCTATTTCTGCTTCATTGACTATGCCAAAGCCTTTGACTGTGTGGATCACAATAAACTGTGGAACATTCTGAAAGAGATGGGAATCCCAGACCTCCTGACCTGCCTCTTGAGAAACCTGTATGCAGGTCAGGAAGCAACAGTCAGAACTGTACATGGAACAACAGACTGGTTCCAAATAGGAAAAGGAGTGCGTCAAGGCTGTATATTGTCACCTTGCTTATTTAACTTCTATGCAGAGTACATCATGAGGAACGCTGGGCTGGAAGAAGCACAAGCTGGAATCCAGATTGCCGGGAGAAATATCAATAACCTCAGATATGCAGATGACACCACCCTTATGGCAGAAAGTGAAGAGGAACTCAAAAGCCTCTTGATGAAAGTGAAAGAGGAGAGTGAAAAGCTTGGCTTGAAGCTCAACATTCAGAAAACGAAGATCATGGCATCTGTCCCATCACTTCATGGAGAAGCAGTGGAAACAGTGTCAGACTTTATTTTTGGGGGCTCCAAAATCACTGCGGATGCTGATTGCAGCCATGAAATTAAAAGACGCTTACTCTTTGGAAGGAAAGTTATGACCAACCTTGATAATATATTAAAAAGCAGAGACATTACTTTGCCAACCAAGGTCCGTCTAGTCAAGGCTATGGTTTTTCCCGTGTTCATGTATGGATGTGAGAGTTGAACTGTGAAGAAAGCTGATCGCCAAAGAATTGATGCTTTTGAACCGTGGTGTTGGAGAAGACTCTTGAGAGTCCCTTGGACTGCAAGGAGATCCAACCAGTCCATTCTAAAGGAGATCAATCCTGGGTGTTCTCTTGAAGAACTGATGCTAAAGCTGAAACTGCAATACTTTGGCCACCTCATGCGACGAGTTGACTCACTGGAAAAGACTCTGATGCTGGGAGGGATTGGGGGCGGGAGGAGAAGGGGATGACAGAGGATGAGTTTGTTGGATGGCATACCGACTTGATGGACATGAATTTGAGTAAACACCAGGAGTTGGGGATGGACAGGGAAGCCTAGTGTGCTGCAGCCCATGGGGTCACAAAGAGTCAGACATGACTGAGCAACTGAGTTGAGCTGATGAAAATACACTTATGTAACAGTATGATAACACACTTATATAACAGGCACAATAATATTTAATTCGAAAGAGTCTTAGGAAGTTGAAATCACTGCTTGTCACAGTAAGTAGGCTATTATTTTGGTTCAAATCCATCCTCTACCCCCAAAAAGCAAAACAATACAACCTGGGTACATCGTGAAGGTATTGTGGTTAGGATGGTAGGAAGCTTAAGAACACAAGATTAGTTTTAAAAGTGAACATACATTTAGAAGGAGAAAATAAATCATAACAAGTTAGACATTTTTTAAGATGTTGATTTAAAAATCCAGATGAAACATCATAATATTTGTTAGATTCCTCAAATAGCAGCCTTTGTAATAGCATTTTTCTATATTGAGAAAAGGAAAATAATTCAGGTTTTCCTCTAACATGCTTGATGGAACTTTGGTTTTTATTCTTTTTTTTTTTGCCCTATTACTACAGGTGACAACAGGTTTAAAAATTTTCTTTTGAATGAAGAAATAATATTGATAATTATTGGTAGTAATATATAAAAATTATCAGTATTATAAAAGAGATGAAAACAACACATGTAGATTAAGTTTTGATAAAATATCAATGTAAAATGCTTCTGGAAATGCAGCTCTAATGGTCTGTTATTTTTACTGTTGATCTA
The DNA here is from genome assembly GCF_049115385.1 of Moschus berezovskii. NCBI lineage: Eukaryota > Metazoa > Chordata > Mammalia > Artiodactyla > Moschidae > Moschus > Moschus berezovskii. Next base: position 72,090,163 of record NC_142469.1, on the reverse strand, counting down.
GCACATAAATTCCTAGATTAATATTTATTATTGGAATGTAAAGAGTTCATTATCAATTTGATTCCTCTTTTTCTTTTTTTTTTCCATATTGCCAAAGACCCATTTTATTTATAATAACCAACCACTCACATCCTGCCAATATTGATGGATCATATGTTTAAAATTTTGATAGCTCATTCCTTTTTTTTTTTAATTTTTTATTGGAGGCTAATTATTTTACAATATTATATTGGTTGGTTTTGCCTTACATTGACATGAATCCACCGTGGGTGTACATGAGTTCCCCTTCCTCAACCCCCCTCCCACCTCCCTCCTCCCCTTATCCTCCCTCTGGGTCATCCCCGTGCACCAGCCCCAAGCATCCTGTATCATGTGTCGAACCTGGACTGGTGATTTGTTTCACATATGATAATATACATGTTTCAGTGCCATTCTCCCACCCTCGTCCTCTCCCACAGAGTCCAAAAGACTGTTCTATTTAGTCTGGAAAAATAATTGGGGGAGGGGTTCTTACTTGTTCTTGGGAAGTGCACATTAAGTTTTGGAATTGATGCCAATTTTAGAAGAGTTTTGTCAAGCTTCTTTCCTACATGAGTTACAAGATTTGGAGGAATTTCAAGTTTTCATTAAGTGACAAATTTTAGGTATTCTTTTAAAAGGATGTAAACAACACTTGACCTATTTTTTTGTTGATGTCCTCATGTCATGATGTGGATAGAGTGGGAATTAGTTATATATATATTAGAAGAATATATATTTTTTCAACATAAGAATAGCTTATAATATATATCTGAAAGCTATTCTTTTATCTGGTAAACAAGCAATAATTTAACTATACCCAGATGTGACTTTTTATCCCATGATTCCAATAAATCCAAATTAAGTGTATCTCCAATTCAACTTCCCTTTAATTCGTATCCCAGCATTCCATACTGAAGAGGGGAAGTTGAAGTGGAAAGGAAATGGCCTTACAACAAACTGCAGGAAAAATATCTTGCTCTTGAGAAATACACAAAACCTACAATCATATGCTAGTCCATTGCTAGTGTTCCTCCTAGGGCCTTGGAAGGGATACATGTAAATATGGGGCAGTGAAGCTTATCTTAAGCTTCATAAGCTTCACTTAAAATTCACCTTTGCTTTTCATCTTTTTCCTTCCTTTCCTGCTCAAACGCGTCACATCTTTCTTATCCTTTCATTTGCTTCAGCTCCCCATGTTCCGACATTCTGCTCCATCATTATCGAAATTGCTCCCTCAAATGGAACAACATTCAACAGCTTTTCCTTGGTTTCCATTCTACTTGATCTTATAATGTTTTAAGCTATTGATCACATGCTCCTTGAAACTCCCCCTTCTCTTTTGTGTTTTGGTGACTTTTGGGTCCCCATTTGTCCTTCAGCCTTGCAAGTCCTCTTTTGCTGCTCTGTTCTGGCCTGTCTCTTCCTTAGCCTTCCACATCACATGGATCCCTATGATCCCCTTATCTGCCTTCTGTATTCATCACTCTGTGGACTCCAGAGGGAACCCTCAGCTCTTACAGTTGCAGCTAGGACCTCCACAGGGAGTGATCTCTTAATCTCTAATTCCCATTTTACCCTTTCAGTTTGCTTCCATTTCATTTTTCCACCCATCTGAAGGGCAGGCTGCTTCACAGTCACACCAGCACCTTAAAACGAGATGTTAGAAACCTGCTTCATCCTCAAGCTTCCTCAACTGACTCCACATTGGTCTCAAGGATTTAAATTTTGGAGTAATTTTGATGAGATCCTCTTTGAAATATTTTAAATCTCAGGTTATCTCCAAGACAATTCATTGAGAAGGCCTCCTTAACTCTCTGTCAGTATAAATTACCATTTCCATCTGTCTATGAGCTTTGCACTGAACCCCAAATAGTATACTGTGAATATTCAAACCGTGAAGGTGAAGTTACTCAGTCGTGTCCAACTCTTTGCGACCCCATGGACTATAGCCCACCAGGTTCCTCCATCCACAGGATTCTCCAGGCAAGAATACTGGAGTGGGTTGCCATTTCCTTCTCCAAACCGTACCCATATTTCAAAATCTAGCTTATAAATCACATCTTCCTTTCAAGTGCCTCTGAATAGGCCCATTAACATTGACTTTCATCACTTGGCAAAATCAGTAACAACTCCCTTCTCTGAACTGGGCTTAATTGGGGTTCTTCCAAGTTAAGCAATGGAGATGGAAGTTTGAAGACACCAAGAAACTTCAAGGCCAGTTAATTTTTCCACCACTTCTTCATTTATTCTCTACTAAGAATAATGTTATACATTTGGACATTGCACAGACAGGTTTTTGGTCCTCTGTCGGTGAGATTTTTTCCCCAAATGCCCAAGTACATCTGAACCTCTATCTTGAGGGGTGAGAACCCAAAGTTATATGCACATCTAGGTTATCTAAGCTCATTATCCCAGACAAGTCCCTTGTGATTCATCTACTTTCAGGCTTTCCTGGTGGCACAGCAGTAAAAAATCCAGCTGCCAATGCAGGAAGCACAGAAGATGTTTCCATCCCTGGGTGGAGAAGATCCCCTGGAGAAGAAAATGGCAACCCACTCAGGTATTATTGCCTGGAGAATCCCCATGGACAGAGGAGCCTGGCGGGCTGCAGTCCCTGGGGTCACAAAGAGTTGGACGTGGCTGAGCACAAGCACAATCACCTGGTCACATTCCCGGTTTCCCTGCTGGAGCCACGTCAATCTCTCCCTTTGTAATTGGAGAACCAATTCTGGAGAAATTAGCAGATGCCCCAGGGATGTGTGGGAGCTCACTGTACTTTCTACTCAGTCATGCTATGAACCTAAAAAACTAAGTTATCGCCTTACAGAGAGAAGCAGTATTCTGTCTTTCTGGACACTTATGTGACAAAAATGGTAGCCACTGTGCTATGCACTAACTCCATGTCTTCATGGAGGGCAGTTCAAACCAGGAGACCCTCTAGTCTCTAAAATGACCAAAGAAATAGCAAAGAGAAACAGCTTGTTTGGAACTTGTTGTGCATGAGTGTGTGTATGTGTGTGCTCAGTCATGTCCAACTCTCTGGGACCCCATGGACTATGTAGTTGCCATTTTCTACTCCAGGGGATCTTCCTGACCCAGGAATTGAACCCTCCTCTCCTGTGTCTCCTGCATTTCAGGCAGACTCTTTACCACTGAACCACCTGAGCCCAGCTTGTTCCATTTGTTCAGTTCAGTTCAGTCACTCAGTCATGTCTGACTCTTTGCAATCCCATGGACTGCAACATGCCAGGCCTCCCTGTCCATCACCAACTCCCAGAGTTTACTCAAACTCATGTCCACTGAGTCAGTGATGCCATCCAACCATCTCATTGTCCGTTGTCCCCTTCTCCTCCCACCTTCAATCTTTCCCAGCATCAGGGTCTTTCCCAATGAGTCAGTTCTTCACATCAGGTGGCCAAACTTACGGAGTTTCAACTTTAGCATCAGTCCTTCCAATGAATATTCAGTACTGATTTCCTTTAGGATGGACTGGCTGTATCTCCTTTCAGTCCAAGGGACTCTCAAGAGTCTTCTCCAGCACCACAGCTCAAAAGCATCAATTCTTCGGCAATCGGTCTTCTTTATGGTCCAAGTCTCACATCCATACATGACTACTGCAAAAACCATAACTTTGACTAGACAGAAATTTGTTGGAAAAGTAATATCTCTGTTTTATAATATGCTGACTAGGTTGGTCATAACTTTTCTTCCAAGGAGCAAGCGTCTTTTAATTTCATAGCTGCAAACACCATCTGCAGTGATTTTGGAGCCCAAAAAAATAAAGTATATCACTGTTTCCACTGTTTTGCCATCTATTTGCCATGAAGTGATGGGACCGGATGCCATGATCTTAGTTTGCTGAATGTTGAACTTTAAGTGAACTTTTTCACTCTCCTCTTTGACTTTCATCAAAAGACTCTTTAGTTCTTCACTTTCTGCCATAAGGGTGGCGTCATCTGCATATCTGAGGTTATTGAGATATTTCTCTCAGCAATCTTGTTCCACTTGTTACAGTTTGTGAAATCTATCTTCCAAAAAAAGCACCCATCAAACCTTATTGCAAGAAAGAGCAAACACAGTCAGCTAATCCCATTCATTTCCTGATAGGAAAAATCATCAGTTGTGTGGTTGACATGGTTTCAGCCCATGCAGGAGAATTTGAGCATGCATCTTCCAAAATGCATTTCTATCATTCTTTTCTGAATTTCTACTTCACTTCTAGTCTATTTTGGGGAAGAGGAAATGTGAGAGAAGTAATGAATTCTCACATTTTTTAGAGATTCACTACTAGTATCAGAATTTTAAAAATGATTTCTTTATGGAGGCCTCACACATAAGCCCACAGATTGAGAGAAGGGGAAGACTCTTCATGATTTGAGTCCAAGCTTTTGTGGGAGCAGGAATTTACTTAATGTACTATGCCATTTCATGCTAGTTACTTCAGTTCAGTTCAGTTCAGTTCAGTTCAGTTCAGTCACTCAGTCATGTCCAACTCTTTGAGACCCCATGAATCACAGCACGCTAGACCTCCCTGTCTATCACCAACCCCCAGAGATCACTAAAACTCATGTCCATCGAGTCGGTGATGCCATTGAGCTATCTCATTCTCTGTCATCCCCTTCTCCTCCTGCTCCCAATCCCTTCCAGCATCAGAGTCTTTTCCAGTGAGTCAACTCGTCGCATGAGGTGGCCAAAGTATTGCAGTTTCAGCTTTAGCATCAGTTCTTCAAGAGAATATCAGGATTGATCTCCTTTAGAATGGACTGGTTGGATCTCCTTGCAGTCCAAGGGACTCTCAAGAGTCTTCTCCAACACCACGGTTCAAAAGCATCAATTCTTTGGCGATCAGCTTTCTTCACAGTCCAACTCTCACATCCATACATGACCACAGGGAAAACCATAGCCTTGACTAGATGGACCTTGGTTGGCAAAGTAATGTCTCTGCTTTTTAATATGCTATCTAGATTGTTGACCTCTAATTACGTATTATCTCCCCAAAGACTATAAATTAATAAAGGTTTAGAAATGTATGCTCCTGTTCCTCCTCCTCCTTTCTCCCTTCTCCTCCTTTTCTTCTTCTTCTACTTTTTCTCCAGATCTCCTGCTTCTCCTTCTTTGAAATACCAGACAGTGCCAGTTACATAATGACTACTCAGTTAATATGTGCAAATAAAAAATTAAAGGGTTAGTTTTAGAACACTGAGGAAAATTCTATACATCTCTTTCTTACATTCAATCTCGTTTGCTTAAATTGACTTTACATGCATAATACCTGTTATATTTCCAGGGAATCTTGGAACATAGGGAAATAAGGGGAAACTCACTAAGATTTATGAAGACAACGACATGTACAACACCCTAATTGTATGCTCCTTCATTAGGATAAGAAAATCTGTCAGACACTATCATCTGCCATCCAAAAAATCATAAGATTAAAAACACAAGCAAATCAAGTCAATAGATGACTCACAAAAGGGATACATATTTGAAAGGCACCACATTATATAATGAGTAACAAAGCTGAGTGCAGAATTGATGCTTTTAAACTGTGGTGTTGAAGAAGACTCTTGAGAGTCCCTTGTACTGCAAGGAGATCCAACGAGTCCATCCTAAAGGAAATCAGTCCTGGGTGTTCATTGAAAGGACTGATGTTGAAGCTGAAACTCCAATATTTTGGCCACATGATGAGAAGAGCTGACTCATTTGAAATGACCCTGATGTTGAGAAAGATTGAAGGCAGGAGGAGAAGGGGATGACAGAGGATGAGATGGTTAGATGGCATCACCAACTCAATGGACATAAGTTTGGGTATACTCCGGGAGTTGGTTATGGACAGGGAGGCCTGGCGTGCTGTGGTTCATGGGGTCTCAAAGAGTCGGACACGAGTGAGCGACTGAACTGAACTGAAAGTGTAAAGCAATGGAAAGACAGTGAAGGGAGAGGAGAGGAGGAGGAAGGGGAGTAATGAATATGATTATCCAGTTGCCATGTCACTGCCAAGCTACAAGACAAGAGGATGTAGGGTGGAGGGATGATGACGAAGTAAATTAACTATTCTCTTCCTGCACCATTCCTGCAAAGACTCAGGAAAGTATTGCATCTCAGGAAGACATCTTGTGTTTTAATCATGATTGTCTTTCATTTCTTTGTTAAATCTGTGATCAAAAATGGAGAAAGAAGGGAAAGGATAGAGAACTTCCAATTTACTCACTGAAACACAGTTATACTCTAAAAGAAGCATATTGATCCAGGTCATTCACATTGTCTCAGGGTATGACCCAACTCTGAACAAGAAAAATGCTCCTGAAAGTCAGAGCTGGAGACTGATATTATGTGGTCCAAATGTGAATAGATGCCATGTTACTGAGTTCTTAGCATGGGCCAAGCATCTGGAAGTGCTCTACAATTACAATTGCATTAATCCACACAGAATCTTTATACATTTGGGACAGTTATTATCCTGATTTCACAGATAAGAAAACTAAGGCACAGAAAGATTAAGTAAACTGCCCAAGGTTACATGGTTTGAGAGTATCAGAATGAAGTTCTGATCACAGGCAATCTGATTTTAAATTTCATTTCTTCATGAAGAAACTTCATTTTTATCATATGCTGTTACATCACTGTGTTATAATGCATTTAGGTCATTTTATTATTATAAAAAAAAAGAATATATCAATAGATGAGTTATATCATGAAAATATCAATTAAATAGAAAATTCTGTAAAAGTGGGTAGCAACTATGACAATCATTTCTCTCTTTTTTTTTTTTTATGCTTGGGGGCCATTTTATTTATTTTTTTTTTCAATTTAATAGTATTTATTTTTTAACACGGTTATAATGAAACAAAGTAACAAATATTCAATAAATATGTTTAAAATTAATTAAGCTAAAGTCTGTATATGGATTATATTTTGTTTACACTTTATAAATACCAGAAAAATCTTCAGTTACAGTTAAAAGGAGAATAATAAAATAAAGATTAAATATTTTTATTACTCTGGGCTATATAAATATAAATTACAAGATTATTTTCTACCATTATCTAGATTACTTACTCTAAAGCATTATCAACAGCAATGTAAATTGGTTCTTGGGAATGAAAAATAATCTACTCTTTTATATAATGTTCAGAAATATGTTCAGTACATATTCAGAAATATAGAATATTGTTAAGTGAACATTTCATGGGGACACAAGTGGGAAGCATTTTCCTTAAAAGGCTTCTTAGGTGGGTAGGGACATAATGAAATAAAGATTGAGAAACATTGCTCTAAAACTTTATTCAAAAAAGGGCTATAATAAGTTGGAAAATGCCTTCCATAACGCAGCAGTTTGGGTGTCCTTAACGTATCTCTTGTAAGCTTTTCTCTCTTTTTTTTTTTTTATTATTATTTTTTTTTCCAATTTTATTTATTTATTTATTTCAAGTTGAACAGACTAAATTTCTTTAAACAAACTTACTTATACTCCAGAGTCCTTTAAAAACTTAATAGCATTTATACATTGAAGGTATTTGATTTTCTTGTAACTAGCACTTCAAATGCAACAAGCATTTGACCCAACAAGTAAAACTTTCTACAGTTCATAACTTTTATAAATAAAATAAATTAAATGTACAGTGAATAAGTTCTCTGAAATATTTCAATATTTCTGCAGGTTTAGTAACATTGTAAAATACATTTCAACTAAAATTCACAAATCTAAAAACCTGTTAGGCATTTTTAGGCGTTTTAAGATGGAAATGAAGACCAATGTTACATCGTAATATGCCAATTACAAATAGTACTTCAAATAGTAAATACTACAGTTTGTCCCAAACTTTAAAAACTATTCATGAACTCAACACTGAACTATTGATGGCTATGAGAATTGTTTCCTAGCCTTTTTGAAAATTTCAACCCATTTACGTTTAAGGTAATTATTGATAAGTATGATCCCGTAGCCATTTTTTTTATTGCTTTGGGTTCAAGTTTATACACTCTTTCTGTGTATCCTGTCTATAGAAGATCCTTTAGCATTTGTTGGAGAGCTGGTTTGGTGATGCTGAATTCCCTCAGCTTTTGCTTGTCTGTAAAGCTTTTGATTTCTCCTTCATATTTGAATGAGATCCTTGCTGGGTATAGTAATCTGGGCTGTAGGGTATTTTCTTTCATCACTTTAAGTATGTCTTGCCACTCCCTTCTGGCCTGAAGAGTTTCTGTTGAAAGATCAGCTGTTATCCTTATGGGAATCCCCTTATGTGTTACTTGCTGCTTTTCCCTTGCTTCTTTTAATATTTGTTCTTTGTGTTTGATCTTTGTTAATTTGATTAATATGTGTCTTGGAGTATTTCGCCTTGGGTTTATCCTGTTGGGGACTCTCTGGGTTTCTTGGACTTGGGTGATTATTTCTTTCCCCATTTTAGGGAAGTTTTCAACTATTATCTCCTCAAGTATTCTCTCATGGTCTTTCTTTTTGTCTTCTTCTTCTGGGACTCCTATGATTCGAATGTTGGAGCGTTTAACATTGTCCCAGAGGTCTCTAATATTGTCCTCATTTCTTTTAATTCGTTTTTCTTTTTTCCTCTCTGTTTCATTTATTTCTACAATTCTATCTTCTAGTTCGCTTATCCTGTCTTCTGCCTCTGTTATTCTACTGTTTGTTCCCTTCAGAGTGTTTCTGATCTCATCTATTGCATTATTCATTGTATATTGACTCTTTTTTATCTCTTCTAAGTTCTTATTAAATCTTTCTTCCATCTTCTCAATCCTTTTCTCCAGGTTATTTATCTGTAACTCCATTTTGCTTTCAAGATTTTGAATCATTTTCACCATCAAAATTTGAAATTCTTTATCAGGTAAATTCCCTATATCTTCTTCTTTTGTTTGTGTTGGTGGGCAATTATCTTGTTCCTTTACTTGCTGGGTATTTCTCTGCCTCTTCATCTTGCTTATATTGCTTTGCTTGGGGTGGCCTTTCCCTCTTCTCGCAGTTTGTGGAGTTCTCTTTATTACGTAGTTTCTTCGCTGTGTGTGGGGTTGGACGGGTGACTTGTCCGGGTTCCCTGGTTAGGGAAGCATGTGTCGGTGTTCTGGTGGGTGGAGCTGGATTTCTTCTCTCTCCTTTAGAAGACAATGGGCTGCTTTTCTGGGAGCCTGATGTCCTCTGCCAGTATTCAGAAGTTGTTTTGTGGACTTTACTCCGCGTTCAAATGTTCTTTTGATGAATTTGTGGGGGAGAAAGTGGTCTTGCCATCTTATCCCTCCGCCATCTTATTCCTTCCTCCCCAGAACACTGGATTCTTATATTCCACTTGGTCGTGGAGTATCTCTTCCCAGCTGCTCCAGCAAGGCGCAGCCGCTGTACCTTACCTTGGACGAGGGGTATCTCCTCAAGGCCGCGCCTCCTGCTTTGAATGTAGATCGGCTCCTCTCGGCCCTCCGGTGCCCAAGCAGCCACCGCCTCCTGAACGTGGTACAGCTCCTCTCGGCCACCGCCCTAACCCTGGGTGCGGGGTAGCTCATCTCAGCCACGATTCTGCACGTGGTCGGTTGCGCCGGAGCCGGGCGTCTCCCGCGCCTGCGCCGCCGGAGCCGGGCGTCTCCCGCGCCTGCGCCGCCGGAGCCGGGCGTCTCCCGCGCCTGCGCCGCCGGAGCCGGGCGTCTCCCGCGCTTGCGCCGCCGGAGCCGGGCGTCTCCCGCATCCCATTTCTCTTTTAATAAGAGAAACTGATATACAAATGAGCCAGAATTGAGAGCCAGTGTGAAATAATGAGATAATTATATGTCAATTTTGTATTCTCGGTGATCTCATATTGCATACAGTTTTAAAACTAAGTTCAGTTCAGTCCAAAAGTTTGGCTTGAAGCTCAACATTCAGAAAACGAAGATCATGACATCTGGTCCCATCACTTCATGGGAAATAGATGGGGAAACAATGGAAACAGTGTCAGACTTTATTTTTTTGGGCTCGAAAATCAGTCATGTCCGACTCTTTGCGACCCCGTGAATCACAGCACGCCAGGCCTCCCTGTCCATCACCAACTCCCGGAGTTCACTCAAACTCATGCCCATCGAGTCGGTGATGCCATCCAGCGATCTCACTCTGTCATCCACTTCTCCTCCCACCCCCAATCCCTCCCAGCATCAGAGTCTTTTCCAGTGAGTCAACTCGTCGCATGAGGTGGCCAAAGTATTGCAGTTTTAGCTTTAGCATCAGTCCCTCCAATGAACATCCAGGACTGATCTCCTTTAGAATGGACTGGTTGGATCTCCTTGCAGTATAAGGGACTCTCAAGAGTCTTCTCCAGCACCACAGTTCAAAAGCATGAATTCTTCGGCGATCAGTTTTCTTCACAGTCCAACTCTCACATCCATACATGACCACTGGAAAAACCATAGCCTTGACTAGACGGACCTTGGTTGGCAAAGTAATGTCTCTGCTTTTTAATATACTATCTAGGTTGGTCATAACTTTCCTTCCAAGGAGTAAGCGTCTTTTAATTTCATGGCTGCAGTCAGCATCTGCAGTGATTTTCGAGCCCAAAAAAATAAAGTCTGACACTGTTTCCATTGTTTCCCCATCTATTTCCCATGAAGTGATGAGACCAGATGCCATGATCTTCGTTTTCTGAATGTTGAGCTTCAAGCCAAACTTTTCACTCTCCTCTTTCACTTTCATCAAGAGGCCTTTGAGTTCCTCTTCACTTTCTGCCATAAGGGTGGTGTCATCTGCATATCTGAGGTTATTGATATTTCTCCTGGCAATCTTGATTCCAGCTTGTGCTTCTTCCAGCCCAGGGTTCCTCATGATGTACTCTGCATAGAAGTTAAAGAAGCAGGGTGACAATATACAACTTTGACATACTCCTTTTCCTATTTGGAACCAGTCTGTTGTTCCATGTCCAGTTCTAACTGTTGCTTCCTGACCTGCATACAGGTTTCTCAAGAGGCAGGTCAGGTGGTCTGGGATTCCCATCTCTTTCAGAATGTTCCACAGTTTATTGTGATCCACACAGTTAAAGGCTTTGGCATAGTCAATGAAGCAGAAATAGATGTTTTTCTGGAACTCTCTTGCTTTCTCCATGATCCAGCGGATGTTGGCAATTTGATTTCTGGTGCCTCTTCCTTTTCTAGTTAAAACCTCAATATTGTTAAGGGATTTGTCCAGTTTAAAGTTTAACTCATTTAAAATCAAAACGGAAAGAAAACGTAGAAAGCATTATCCTGTACTTTTGCAGAAGATTCAAATACACACTTTTTATTGAATATCTCAACTCAGAAAGTTTTGAAAAGATTGGTAAGATTTATATTTCTGCAGTGCTTAAGAACACCCAGCACAGATATTTTTAAAAGGCTTCCTTTTAAATAAAACTATGTATAATTAGCCAAATTTCCAATGACTTGTATCTTAGTTTGGTGTCCCACAGGAACAAACCCTGAGATAAGCACTGAAGAGCAAATATAACTTGTTTGGGAAGGGAAGGCTATAGCCAGAGGAGAGTGATGAAGAGAGACAGGAAGGAGAGACTCAGTAAAGGGAAGCCTGCTATCACCCATGTGCATGGGGCCTAATTTTCCTGGGGAAATCCTGAAAGCCAGTGGAGACCATGCACCCAATTAGGGTGAGGGAGTGGGGATACCAACACACCAACTTCCATCAGTTGCTGTTTCAGTCATTGAATGAGGGCTGCTCGAGAGAGAGGGGCAATGATTCTACCTATGTCAGGCCTGCCCTATGGTGTGGGCTCCAATAGCAAGAGAAGGTCCTTGCTTGGTGCAGATGCTGGCAGCTGAAAGTCCATTGAGGGTGGGGACACCAGCATCTGCTAAACCTCTCCCCCACCCTACCTTTCACTATAAAGGACATTAATTTTTCTCTAAATCTTTACATCCAAACAGCATTTCCTCTTGATAATAATAAAAGGAAAGATCAAATTGTCTTACAAGGAGACTTCATCACATTAGTTTGTGTGAGGGTTTCCACCAAAGCAAATGTCCAGGAAGGGAATCCAAGCTCCCTGTTTCAAGCTGCTCTGATGAGCAAATACACAAGGTCTTGCATAGAAGGATGGATTATGAGTCAGTGGGAAAGACTTATGCAAGAAGCCAAGTCCACTGAGTGTACATCACCGATCCAGGATATCAAGATGCCTCCTGAAAAGTCTTTCTTTTCCAGCCCTCAAAGTAAAATATTGTTATTATTGGACCTCATGGTCATTCTTCTCACTCTATCCTTTCACAAAATCCTAAAGTTCTGCTGGTCTCCAAATCCTTAATATATGAGGCAAGGAGATTTGCAATTCAGAGAAAGATCAAGTGGTTTATCTTTGGTCATAAGCTGAGTCAGTGGTTCAAGGAGAGCCAGCACTAATTCCACATGGTCAAGGAGATGGCAGGATTTGAAGATAAAAATCTCCCACAGGTTATCCACTCTCCTCTAAGTGGCATGTGTTTTCATCCTCCTTCTAATTGTCTCTTTCCTTCCTTCCTTTCACATAAAATTTCCCAAATTGGCCAAGTGGCCAAATGACCAGATAGATGTTTCTCCTTTCTCGTATTCTTGCTTCATTGTGGCTATAGGTTATGACCTGTACCCCTTTTTCAGGAATTAAAGATACCAGGTAATGAAATAAACTGTCACGGGATTAGAAGATGCAAAGTAATTTTCAGCCATTTCTTCCTGCCCTTGTGCCTGTTTCTGTTCATCTACCTCTGAGCCATATGCCCACATAGAAATAAAGATCTATTTGTGTGTGTTCTAGTCTGCCCCAGTTCTTCCTATATGAAACTCTTTCTAAGAATAGTTCTTTGTCCTGAAAACCCCCCATTCATCACCCAAACAATAATAATAATAATCAAAATTGCCTAACTTTAAAAAAATCAGTTATAAAGATGACCCAAGTTGGGAGAAAGAGGTATTCAAGAAAGAAATTATTTTAACCAAAAAAAAAAAAAAAGGTAATGAAAAGTGGGGAATCATGTGGAGTGATTTTCACCTTCTTATTGGATGCCTAGTAGGATTGCTTAGAAGAGGGGGAAAAAAGGATCAACTATGTGATTTATATTTACACTTTGAAATTTGTTCTTAGCCTGAAATCAAATCTCTGTGTTTACTCAGCCATAGCATGGAATCATACTACTCCTCCAACTGATGATTCACAGGAAACACTGGATGATTTTTAACAGAAAAGTTAGCATAACACTCCTTTTCAGAGCATTTTGAAAAACAGAGGAGTGAGAGAAAGATGGAAAATGTCTTCTGAGAGTCACCATTCAAAAATTCTCATCAAGTTCTGAAGAGAGCAGAAATGCTGATATTTTCCTCTGGTCTTGCAATGGAAAGTATGAAAAGCTGCTGTTACATTGTAAGTTGATTTACTGGGAGGTTTTCTTCTCAGCTAAAGGTCCAGGGTGTGTATGCACCTGTGAATTTGTGTGTGTGTTTGCATGTAAAACAGAAAAGCATTGGCATAGGACCAGGGACACAAAGCTTATATATATTTATCCCAAGGCTTGCTATGCATTCCTCTCTTATATCTTTGGAAAGAAACATCATAAAGTTCCGAATTATATAAGCATATAGATGACGATTACAATGGAAAAGCAAAATACAGCGAAGTTATTAAAGTTGCAATTACAACTCTGCATGATCTGAGCATGACATTGAGTCATCCTCAGCAGGATAGCATGTATTCCTGTAAAAAAAAAAAAAGTACTACATGGAGGGCAACATATGGACACTGCTGTGTTTCATTTACATCAAGAATACTGGTAATCGGCCAACGGTGATTGGACATAGGATTGACAAGAACATCCTGCCAACTGAGGGTTTATTTATCTACTCTACTTGGTTATTTAGTAGAAGTTATATCCATTATTTATTTAATGTTCTTGTTAATTTGGTCTGTTCCACATGTCTTAGTCTATGGTCAAGTAGACACTGGCTCTAAGGTAACTACTTAAGTCAAAGACTGTATTCTATTTATACCAGAGCATGCCATCTGCTGGGAGCCAGCACGCAAGATCCCACCCATGACAAGGTCATGAGGACAAGACCTGACAAGCAAGGCAGATCAGGACTTCAGGGATTTCAAAAAGCTGCCCCGGCGCTCACCTTAAAGATGATATCTGTCTTTCTGATGCTTATCTTTCTGACTACTGTCTTTCTGACTGCTCCTTAATTTCTGTGACACAGGCAGAGGCCTTCCCCGATCTCCTCCCAAATAAAATCAACTTGTTTATGCCCTTGGCACTAACGCACATGACTGTTCACAACACCTTAATCATAAAGAGCATAAAGAACCTGATCACACAAAAAACCCTGATAAATGCAGAGCCCTTTGGGGGGTGAAGAAACCCTATTAGAAAATGTAAAAAATATTATTCTAGAAGTTGTTACTGAATCAAGGTTTGCTAACTGTATTTCTGCTCTTGATGTAGAAATTATTGTTACTATAATTAGAATTTAGAATAATAAGAGTTTAGCCCTAGTGTAGAAACCATAAGACAACTGAGGCTTTTAACCAGGAATGCGAGGCAGAGGCTGCCTCACCAGAGCTGCAGAGTCTGTGTGTAGTAACTAAAAAGAACTGACCATTGTGTTAAATTTCTAATATGCTGCAACCTGTTGAACTTTTACCCTATGAGATTATAACTTTTCTGTTTTCTGTTTAGCACAAGGCAAGTGGAAAAATAAGAATAGCTTACAAATAACAGCTTTGCATTCACCTAGCATGTAAGAAAAGGTCATGAGATGTTAATAGGCCTCAAGGCCAGAAGATAATGTATTAATATCTACTATAAAAAAGACTCTAGTAAACAGAGAAGTATGCGGAAAGCATTCTGGTTTTGTAAAGGGCAAACTGACGTAACGTTAAACTGACTTTGCTCACTCCCCTTTAGAACTGTACTAGTTTAGGGTATATAAACACTGATGTAAAAAAATAAAATAGTCTTGATTCAGCACTCAACCAAGACTCAACTCGCTTTTTTTTTCTTTTTTTTTCTCGCCAACACCACTCATCATGAGGGTACTCAATAACCCTCTAATACGAATACCTTCTGACACTATTAGGCTACAGGTCTATCATTTTATACCCAGATTGATCTTATCATGGATCTCTTCCACATCTCGTCTTCTGTGGGTGGTTAATACTAATACAATACAACTTCTATGGGTGGTAATACAGAGTACTTCTCCTCTGGAGACTGGAGATATTGGTGTCTAGAACATTATCCTCTCATTCAATTCATCAACAATCCAATCTTTCTCTCTAAGTGTCCTTCACATGCATCCTGCTTGCTCTTCCTGCAGAGTTAGCTGGAGGTCTGGGGCTCTAAGGTAGCCTGGGCATGGGAATGGGAAGGGGGTGGGCTGTGACCATGTGACCAGAGCACTGGACACATGGGATTTATCACCCATGAATCACTGAGAGATCAAAGTAGCAAGTCCATTGGAGAGGACTGAGAACAGCAGTGAGAAATATGGGGAAGGTTTTGTAACACAGAACCTGAATGATGGAATAAGCAAGTTTGAGAGACAAGGTCCACAAAGGGTTCTAGAAGCATAAATATTGGGCAAAGAGAACTTTATGAGCTTCTGTTGATGACTTTGGGGGGCAAGAAATGTGCTATTAAGATTATAGAGCTTACCAGGCTCTCTTTTCTCTTATCCCTAATGCATTACCCTAGCCTAAGCCCTCATGCCCATTTTACTACTTAATTACTCTATTACTGCTTTCTCTAAACTGTTACCTTTGCTAAGTTAGGAAAACTCTCAGTGGCTCAGATCCTTATCTGTAAAAGTGTTCCTATCTCACAGAGTCATTTGAGGATTAGATGGATTACTATATGGAGAGCATTTAGAAGAGAGTCTGGCCTATAATAAAATCTATATAAGCATTTGTGTTTTGTTTTGTGTGCGTGTGTGCTCAGTCACGTTCAACTCTTTGAGACCCCATGGACTATAGTACACAAGGCTCCTCTGTCCGTGGGAGTCTCCAGGCAAGAATACTGAAGTGGGTTGCCATTTCCTTCTCCAGGGGATCTTCCTGACCCAGGGATCAAACCTGTGTCTCTTCTGTCTCCTGCAGTGGCAGGCAGATTCTTTACCACTGAGCATCTGGGAAGCCATGTAAGCATTAGCTATTGTTATTATAATGTTCTATTAATATTATTATTTCTATAACAGTTTTTTAACTGGCCCATCTATTCCCAGACTCTATCCCCTCCATTCCATTCTGCATGTAATTTTGCCATCGTTTTCTTCACAGTCCTTCTTTGATCATCATTATTTTTTTGATTACTTGATCAGGCCCAAACTCCTCTATCATGACCTTCAGTAATAAAGTCTCATCCACCCAACTTGACTTGTCTTTGCTCCCCAGTGCATCATCTTTCCATGCAGAGACCTATTTACTGTCTCCAGAGGAAGTCAGGACCTTTCACACCTCCCTACCTTTGTTTAGGTTACTTTTCTTCCCTGGAAAGCTCTACTTTCTTATCTACTATCTGTGTTGATTCTAACCACTTTTCAGGGCCCAGATGAAGTTCTACCTTTTCACTTATAGTGGAGGTAATGCCTGTTACGCTTTTCCAATGTGTATGTCTAATAACATCAAGAATATCTAGTACACAGTGTGTATTTGATAAATATTTCTGCTTTAATTATCCTTTCTCTAGTATTTAAGATCACAGAGTTTAGAACTATCTTTTGCTTCACTGATATTTTAAGAATATAGGTTGTAACAGTTTAGAAAACCTTCAGTTACATGTCATAGAAGAGTACATTAATGGAATTCTAAACCCTAAGGATATTTATTGTCTTCTTCCAAAATTTTTTTTTTTTTTTACTTTACATTATTGTATTGGTTTTGCCATACATTGACATGAATCTGGCCCGGGTGTACATATGTTCCCCATCTTGAACCCCCCTCCCACCTCCCTCCCCATCCCATCCTTCTGGGTGATCCCAGTACACTAGCCCCGAGCATCTTGTATCATGCATCGAACTTGGACTGGCGATTCATTTCACATATGATAATATACATGTTTCAGTGCCATTCTCCCAAATCACCCCACCCTCATCCTCCCCCACAGAGTCCAAAAGACTGTTCTATACATCTGTGTCTCTTTTGCTGTCTCATATACAGGGTTATCGTTATCATCTTTCTAAATTCCATATATGTGCGTTAGTATACTGTATTGGTGTTTTTCTTTCTGGCTTACTTCACTCTGTATAATAGGCTCCAGTTTCATCCACCTCATTAGAACTGATTCAAATGTATTCTTTTTAATTGCTGAGTAATACTCCATTGTGTAAATGTACCACAGCTTTCTTGTCCATTCATCTGCAGATGGACATCTAGGTTGCTTCCATGTCCTGGATATTATAAACAGTGCTGCAATGAACATTGGAATACATGTGTCTCTTTCAATTCTGGTTTCCTCGGTGTGTATGCCCAGGAGTGCGATTGCTGGGTCATATGGCAGTTCTATTTCCAGTTTTTTGAGGAATCTCCACACTGTTCTCCATAGTGGCTGTACTAGTTTGCATTCCCACCAACAGTGTAAGAGGGTTCCCTTTTCTCCACACCCTCTGCAGCATTTATTGCTTGTAGATGTTTGGATAGCAGCCATTCTGACTGGTGTGAAATGGTATCTCATTGTGGTTTTGATTTGCATTTCTCTGATTATGAGGGATGTTGAGCATATTTTCATGTGTTTGTTAGCCATCTGTATGTCTTCTTTGGAGAAATGTCTGTTTAGTTCTTTAGCCTATTTTTTGATTGGGTCATTTATTTTTCTGGAATTGAGCTGCAGGAATTGCTTGTATATTTTGGAGATTAATCCTTTATCCGCTGCTTCATTTGCTATTATTTTCTCCCATTCTGAAGGCTGTCTTTTCACCTTGCTTATAGTTTCCTTTGCTGTGCAGAAGCTTTTGATTTTAATCAGGTCCCATTTGTTTATTTTTGCTTTTATTTCCAATATTCTGGGAGGTGGGTCTTGGAGGATCCTGCTGTGGTTTATGTCGGAGAGTGTTTTGCCTATGTTCTCTTCTAGGAGTTTTATAGTTTCTGGTCTTACATTCAGATCTTTAATCCATTTTGAGTTTCTTTTTGTGTATGGTGTTAGGGAGTGTTCTAGTTTCATTCTTTTACGAGTGGTTGACCAGTTTTCCCAGCACCACTTGTTAAAGAGATTGTCTTTTCTCCATTGAATAGTCTTGCCTCCCTTGTCAAAGATAAGGTGTCCATAGGTGCATGGATTTATCTCTGGGCTTTCTATTTTGTTCCATTGATCTATATTTCTGTCATTATGCCAGTACCATACTGTCTTGATGACTGTGGCTTTGTAGTAGAGCCTGAAGTCCGGCAGGTTGATTCCCCCAGTTCCATTCTTCTTTCTCAAGATTGCTTTGGCTATTCGAGGTTTTTTGTATTTCCATACAAATTGTGAAATTATTTGTTCTAGTTCTGTGAAAAACACCATTGGTAGCTTGATAAGGATTGCATTGAACTTAGAAATTACTTTGGGTAATATATTCATTTTCACAATATTTATTCTTCCAATCCATGAACACGGTATATTTCTCCATCTATTAGTGTCCTCTCTGATTTCTTTCACCAGTGTTTTATAGTTTTCTATATATAGGTCTTTTGTTTCTTTAGGTAGATATATTCCTATACTCATATCAGATAAAATAGACTTTAAGACAAAGGCTGTGAAAAGAGACAAAGAAGGAAACTACATAATGATCAAAGGATCAATCCAAGAAGAAGATATAACAATTATAAATATATATGCACCCAACATAGGAGCACTGCAGTATGTAAGACAAATGCTAACAAGTATGAAAGGGGAAATTAACAATAACACAATAATAGTAGGAGACTTTAATACCCCACTCACACCTGTGGATAGAGAAACTAAATAGAAAATTAACAAGGAAACACAAACGTTAAATGATATAATAGACCAGTTAGACATAATTGATATCTATAGGACATTTCACCCACAAACAATGAATTTCATCTTCTTCTCAAGCACACACGGAACCTTCTCCAGGATAGATCACATCCTGGGCCATAAATCTAGCCTTGGTAAATTCAAAAATATTGAAATCATTCCAAGCATCTTTTCTGACCACAATGCAGTAAGACTAGATCTCAATTACAGGAGAAAAACTATTAAAAAATCCAACATATGGAGGCTGAACAACACCCTGCTGAATAACAAACAAATCATAGAAGAAATCAAAAAAGTAATCAAAATATGCATAGAAATGAATAAAAATGAAAACACAACAACCCAAAACCTGTGGGATACTGTAAAAGCAGTGCTAAGGGAAAGGTTCATAGCAATACAGGCATACCTCAAGAAACAAGAAAAAAGCCAACTAAATAACCTAACTCTACACCTAAAGAAACTAGAAAAGGAAGAAATGAAGAACCCCAGGGTTAGTAGAAGGAAAGAAATCTTAAAAATTAGGGCAAAAATAAATGCAAAAGAAACAAGAGACCATAGCAAAAATCAGTTCTTCCAAAATTTCATCAACAACCCATAAATGTCTTTCTGTGCTTTGGTTTCACCATTCTCAGCCTGTTGGATTTTCATCCATGTACTTTTTACCTCACCTCACAAGATTGGGGCTTCCTAGGTGGTGTAGTCAGAGAAGGCAATGGCACCCCACTCCAGTACTCTTGCCTGGAAAATCCCATGGATGGAGGAACCTGGTAGGCTGCAGTCCATGGGGTCTCAAAGAGAGGGACACGACTGAGCGCCTTCACTTTCACTTTTCACTTTCATGCATTGGAGAAGGAAATGGCAACCCACTCCAGTGTTCTTGCCTGGAGAATCCCAGGGGCGGGGGAGCCTGGTGGGCTTCCATCTATGGGGTCGCACAGAGTCGGACACGACTGAAGTGACTTAGCAGCAGCAGCAGGTGGTATAGTAGTAAAGGACCCGCCTGCCAATTCAGAAGATGTAAGAGACGCAGGTTCAGTTCTTGTGTCAGGAAGATCCCCTGGAGGAGGGCATGGCAACCCACTCCAGTATTCTTGCCTGGAGATTCCCATGAACAGAGGACCCTGGTGGGCTACAGTCTATAGGGTCGCAAAGAGTCGGACACGACTGAAGCCACTTTGCAGGAGCATGCACGAGCCGATCTGCCTGGCGTGCTGAAGTCCATAGGGTCGAAAAGTCAGACACAACTGGGCGACTGAATTGAACTGATACAGATTCCTGCAAAAGGTCAGAAACCAAACTACAAATTTTGAAAAAAATTTTTTGTTGTTGTTGTTGTTGTTACTTTTTGCTTGGTGTAAACATTATGTGCCTAGCCGAGCTGGGAGTCCTTTAATTATCTTTCAGGAAGCCTTGTTTACAGTGTAGATCCTAAAGCAACCAACCAGAGCAATCTCCTGTTACCCATGCTCTAGAACAGGAGTCCACCCCAAATAACAATTCCCTCCTTAACGCATTATAGTATTTACCTGAATGCAGGGTAATTAACATCTCCAGCAAGTCAAATTTCTGATTGCATCATATGGTCTCAGCAACTCTCAGACCACTCACCCATCTGGTTGCAGCACTGTAGCCATTTGCCAGCATGTGGGTTTGTGTGTGTAGAGTTGGGGGGAGCCAGGACCATTGGGTGTTTGGAGTAACACGTTACCACATGTGCATAGACAGGATTGTAACATGTCCCCAGTCACTGCATGCCTCTGCTCAAGTCAGAAAGGGACAGCTGCTCCTGGTCACACCACACTTGAATTTAAATCCTGAAACATTCCCTACTCACTGTCTCTGGAGAATATCACAGCATGGAAGAGATAAAGGTTTTACAGTTAACTGTATGAAAATCTATAGCCTTAGCTGTGAAAGGAAAAGCCTACAAGTCAAGCAAATAGCAGCATTTCTAGATAAAAGCCACATTGAATTTTTGAGCCATTGAAGAGAATGATATAGAATGAAAAGAAAAGTGATTGCTAAATCAATTTAGTCTACTTATATCTTCCTAAATTATGCATATGCAGATTAATATGAAGGCACTATACAAACACTGGAGTGGAGAATGAAAAATTCTAGATATTACCAGATGAATTGGTTGTATGACATTCCACACACAGTTGTTTTGGATCAGCAGTCTTACTTTTCTTTCACGTGTGGTGAAAGCACATAAATGCAATAAACAAATCTACTCAAGTGTAAGGACAACTGGTCCAATGTATACAATAGTTAGTAGCAATGCTAAGAAATATTCAACCCAGGTGTTTGGATTGTCTGAAGTTGCTGGTCATTGGCTATCCTGAGAACTCATTGAATAAACATAGCTGGCATAGCTTATGTGTTACTGAAACTCATGAATGGCTACTCAGTAGATATGTTGAGACAAAATAAAAGAAATAAAATGGGCTGTGGATATTCCATACAGGCTAAACATAGCACTTGCAACAAATATCACCTGTGGCCAGATGGAGTTGCCAGTTTCAACCGCATTATTTCAAGACATCTTTCTGTTTTGTTTTCCACAGAAAGAGAATGCCAGCCCACCTGTAATGAGCACTTGATATGCTCTCCTCATAGTGGCTACAGTGATCTTGCCTTGATATTAACATTTACTGCTCCCAGGCTCAGGTGGGACTGTCAAGAGCAGAGAGGGAAATGACCAAAGTGGCCCTCCACCCCACACTGTTTGCAATAGCTTCTTGCTACTGCTGGCTTTGACTCATACTCTAACATCAATTCAGCCCATGCTGATGTTCCCATGAACAGTGGAAAAGAGCATTGGAATTGTCAGTGTAGTGGGTAGGGTGGATGTTCTAGCTGGATAAAGACCCAACTCTGTGAGGCTTTAATTTGGGCAAACTGCTCAACTTTTCTAAATGTCAGTGTCCTTTTTGGGTGTGTGTAGATTGAAGATAATGAATTTAATTATTTCATAGGATTATGGGCAGGTTGAATCAAATAATCACATGTGTTGTTTAGCCCATGATAAGCTCTAAAATGTTAACTCCTATTATTTATTACTTTAGTTACATTGGTGATAAAAGAGAGGGGTAGGAGACTTCCCTGGTAGTCCAGTGATTACGACTGCGCTTCCAGTGCTGGAAGCCCAGGTTTGATATCTGATAACTAGATTCCACATGCCATGTGGCAAGGACAAAAAAAAAAAAGTTAAAAAAAAAAGAGAAGGGGGCCTTTTAAAACCTTTTTTTTTTTTTTTTTTTGGTAATTAATTTATTTTTTATTGGAGGCAAATTATTTTACAATATTATATTGCTTGGTTTTGCCATACATTGACATGAATTCGCCCCGGGTTTACATAAGTTCCCCCTCCTGAACCCCCCTCCCACCTCCCTCCTCCCTTTATCCTCCCTCTGGGTCATCCCCGCACGCCAGCCCCGAGTATTCATTCACTCATCACTTCATTCTAAAGAAGCCTCTTGGTTTTCATGCTGGGTACCTGCTATATTGGGGTAGACATAATGACATTGGACACAAAATCTCAACTAAGTGAAATTGATTCTCAAATTTCTTTCCTCTCAGCTACCCTCCTCCACAGTTGTTTCCTCCCACTGCCCTGGTGGTTCAGAACTGCGCACTGAAGATCACCTTAGTAGGACAAACTGTCACTTCACTCATCCCCTACCAAGGTCCCATGTCCTCAGATGTTTTCTTTGGTGACTGACTTAATTCACTGTTACATTTAATGCAATTATTAATTATTACATTTCAGATAATTATTAACTATCTTCTAGATTATAAGCCTGCAGTTCAACAGTAGAATCATAGTGCCTTACACATTAGAGTCCTGCTCATGTGGAATTTCAGAACTCAGAGCAAGTCCATGGGGTAAAGACCTTGGAACAAGTAAGATGTTCAGCATCTCTCAGATCAGTTCACACAGAAAGTTCTGTTTAGGTACAAGAATGGCTTGGTGAAGGATAATGAAGTCTTATCCTGATCTGATAGAGCATGCAGTTTAGTTGGGGACAAGAAGTGTATCGGTTAGAAAGCAATAGAATGAAATCCAATGCATAATATTGTTAGATAATAACCCTTAGATAATTTTTTTCTGAGGATACATAAAATACCTAAACTTATCTAGTAATAATAACTAATGTTTATGGAATGCTTGCTATGCAACAACAAATTTTAATGTGGTAAAATACATGTAATATAAAATGTATCATTAGTCACATCTTAATATTCACAATGTTGTACAACCATCCCCCTTATTAGTCCCAGAACATTTTCATCACCCCAAAAGGAAACCCCATACCCACTATACTTCCCAGCCTCCCCTCCTACCAGTCCCTGGCACCTACTAATGTGCTTTTTGTCTCTATGGATTTGCTTATTCTGAGTGCTTCATATAAACTGATTCATTTAATAAGCAGCTTTTTAGATCTAGCTTCTTTTCCTGAGTGTATTATTTTTAAGATCGCATCTGTGTTGCAGCATGCATCAGCACTTTGTTCCTTTACGTGGGTAAATAATATTCCACTGTTTGGATGTACTTTTGTTTATCCATTCATCAAGTGATGGGCATTTAGGTTGTTTCTATGTTTTGCCTGTTGGAAATAGTGGTGCTCGGAATATTCATGTTCAAATCTTTGTTTGGGCACTTTTTTCCAGTTCTTTTGAGTATATATTCTAGTGTGGAATTACTGGGTCATATAGTCATTCTATGCTTAACTTACTGAGAAACTTCCAGACTATTTTGCACAGTTTCCATTTTTCATTACCACCGGCCATATATAAGGGTTCTAGTTTCTCCACATCATCACCGACATTTACTGTTTTTCATTTTTTTTAATTCTAGCTTTCCTAGGAGGTATGAAGTGATGTCTTGCTGTAGTTTTTGGTTTGCATCTCCCTTATAATTAATGACATGGAGCATCTTTTCATGTGCTTTTTGGCCATTTATATGTCTTTGTGATAGCATTTTAAACACCTGTTTGACTTACCCTAAACCCGAAGGGCATTTTACAGATAGGTAAACTGAGGTTTTGTAAGTGATTTCAATAAGTTGTCCAAAGTCAGGGCAAAATTAGGTTCAAATTGATTTTGATGCTCTGGATCTAGGGGAAGCAAACATGGCAAATGATGGTCTTGGGTAATTGAAGAATATCTGGACCTCCCAAGTTAGGAAAAACTTCCAAGGATAGTGCAGTTAACGATCAAGTCACAGTGAAGCAGCTCACCTGTGAAGCAGATCAGTTCTAGAGGAAAACCACACACAGTGGGTCCCTGAACCATTGGCTCATGTGTGGCTTGAGGCATTCAGTTTTCACAATGGAAGTTTTGGGAAGCCTCTGTAGGCCACTGGAAACTTTTGTTTCCATTATGTTTTTCATTATTAAAAAGAAAAAGAAGTGGCCTGCCACAATTGCACCAAGATCTAATTTCTTTCACAAAATGCCCTTTTATTTAACTAGAATACTGAGGTCAGAAGGTACAAGATGAAGAAGTTAGACTTACATAACCCAACAGGAACAGAATCCGGACTATATTTCAAAGAGCTTCTGGTCACCCAGTATATTCAAAGGGTTTGGAACAGGCCAGGTGAGTAAGGGAACGTGTGCTCCTTTAACCCTCAGACTAACAACCACTCCAGAGAAGAGTGTCTGCGTGGATGGACCACGTATGTGGATGTGCCACAGGCTTCCAGGGGCCACCGGCAGCTGGTTAGATTTTATATGCATCTTGGTGACCTACCCTGCCTCCTTTTTAGATTTTTCCGGAATTGATTAAGTAATTTGGAAGTTAAATAATACACATACAGAATGAGAGTTCCTACAGACTGCCTGTATATAGTGGTTTTAGGAAGAAACTTCCTTTTGGACATTTGGGTTGTTTCTATGTTTTACCTATTGGAAATAGTGGTGCTCTGAATATTTATGTTCAAATTTTTGTTTGGGCCCTTTTTTTCAATTCTTTTGAGCATATATTCTGGTGTGGAATTACTGGGTCATATGACTTGGAGATTCTCTTACTGGTCCTAGTATCTATTTGACTCTCTCTACTTCTGTTTTTCTGTGGACATGAGTTTGAGTGAACTCCGGGAGTTGGTGATGGACATGGAGGCCTGGTGTGCTGTGATTCATGGGGTCGTGGAGAGTCGGACACAACTGAGCGACTGAACTGACTGACTGACTTCTGTTTTACAATGTCATGCCATACTTTAATACCCTGTTACAGAAAGTGAAAGATTATTCAGTATTTAGGATAAAATAGACTATAAGTTAAAATTCTGTATTTCAATGAGCTTTATTTCTCACTGTTCTCTGGAGCGGCTGAGTCAGTCCAAGAGTTAAAACAGCACACGTTCCTTATTTACCTGGCCTACTCTAAAGTCCTTTGGATATCCTGAGTGATCAGAAGCCCTTTGAAATACAGTCTGGATTCTGTTCTTATTGGGTTATGTAAGTCTAACTTCTTCATCTAGTACCTTCTGACCTCAGTGTTCTAGTTAATCAAATAAAAGTGCATATGATCAATAAATACCTAAAATACATGGAAATTAAGTCAAATGAGGGAGAATTTTAAGTTACAGTCTTTTATCTCAAATACTGAATAATCTTTCACTTTCTGTGAGAGGGTATTAAAGTATGGCATGACATTGTAAAACAGAATTAGAGAGAGTCAAATAGACACTAGCACCAGTTAGAGAAACTCAAGTTTGAACATTGGTACCTTTGAAGTATCAACAAATGACATGAATGGGACAAAGCTTGCTTCCTGTACTATGTGGAACATAGTCTTTTCTCAGGTACTTGTGTGAGTAATACTTGCCAGTCACACACCACTTGGCCCATGTGGAGTGTTTTCATTAACACATAAAGACTGATCTCCAGCCAAACCAGTGCTTTCTGTTTTCTTTAAAGGAAGTGCAAAGTATAGATGTTTACCAAATCTGAACTAGACTGCTTAGTCACCAAAGAGTTTGGTTGTGGTTTCTGTGTTTTCTTAAATGTGTTTTAATATGGAAGAGATCAATTTTGGACAGAAAAGAGTGAGATTCACTTGAACATTTTTTCTCCTATGATCTGTGCCTTCCTAGGAAAGATGAGGAAACTGGCAGGAATATTCTTATCAAGGATGGTGACTATGTAATGTCACCCATATAAAGTATATAGATCATGTTTTTAAGAAATACCTTTAAACATTAGTTGTTAAAATGAATTTTTCCCCAAGAATCTTCTATGCTTGTATTAAAAGTGTGTGTTAGTCTCTCAGTCATCCCCAACTCTTTGCGACCCCATGGTCGCCAGGCTCCTCTGTCCATGGAATTCTCCAGGGAAGGACACAGGAGTGAGTTGTCATGCCCTCCTCTAAGGGATTTTGCCATCTCAGGGACTGAACTCGACTCTCCTGCATTACGGGCATATACTTTACCCTGAGCCACTAGGAAAGCTCCCACCTGCCCACCCCGCCCCCAAAAAAAAAAACCTCTCAGCGAAGGTTTACCTAAACATGAGGCAACTGGGAAGGGAGCATTTGCTGGTGCCGGGCTGATATCTGGAGCATTTGTTTCCTGGAGAGATACAGGATGAGATAAAGTGGGCTCTGTAATCCTCTGCATCCAAACTGTAGATGCCTTAAATCGTGTTGCAGTGCAGAGCTTAATCAGAGTTTGAGTTTGACTGTGAAACCACAGATCCTTTGTAACAAGGTCTTTATGTGTTTGGCTGTACAGAGTGGGTACAACCCAGCCAAACTGATTTGAGTTCCCTGAATGTTTTAAAAATACTTAAGGACCTTTCGAAGCAGTTATATGTTTATTTGAACTATACAATTACAAATTAATAAAACCAATATATTTGACATTAAAAACTTATGGAGGATAATTGCTTTACAAAATTGTGTTGGTTTCTGCCATATATCAATATGAATCAGCCTTAAGTGAAGTGAAGTCACTCAGTCGTGTCCGACTCTTTGCGATCCCATTGCCCCTCCATGGGGTTCTTCAGGCAAGAGGATTGGAGTGGGTTGCCATTTCCTTCGTGTAAAAAATAAGAAACAACACAAATAAGGCACGGCTATATCCCTTCGCTGTTCACCTGAAACTATTACAACATTGTTTGTTTATCAGTTATGCCCCAATACAAAAAAAGTTTATGCTTTCAAATTGTGGTGCTGAAGAAGACTCTTGAGAGTCCCTTGGACAGTAAGGAGATTAAAACAGTCTATCTTAAAAGAAATCAACCCTGAATATTCACTCGAAGGACTAATGCTGAAGCTGAAGGTCCAATATTTTGGTCACTTGATGCAAAGTCGACTCATTGGAAAAGACCCTGATGCTGGCAAAGATTGAGGACAGGAGGAGAAGCGGGTAACAGAGGATGAGATGGTTGGATGGCATCACCAACTCAATGGACATGAATATGAGCAAACCCTAGGAGACAGTGAAGAACAGTCTGTGTGCGCATGCTTAGTCACTTCAGTCGTGTCTGACTCTTTGCAAACCCATGGATTGTAGCCTGCCAGGCTCCCCTGCCCATCGGATTTTCCAGGCAAGAATATTGGAGTGGCTTGCCATGCCCTCTGCCAGGGGATCTTCCTGACCCAGGGATCAAACCCGAATCTCCTGCACTGCAGGAGGCTTCTTTACTTCTGAGCCACTGGGAAAGCCCATGCTGCAGTCCATGAGGTTACAGAGAGTTGGATGTGACTTGGCAACTAAGCAACTGCAAAATAATCTGTCACTACTCTTGAAAAAAATGCCAAGGTCATGAAAGACAAAAAGACTAAGGGACTGTTACAGACTAAAGGGGATTAAGGAGGCATGCAAACTAAAATCAGTGTATAATCCTGGATTGGATGAGGGAAAAGAAAAGCAGGCATAAAAGGCATTATTAGGGTAATTGGTTATATTTTAATATTTACTGGGGATTAGATAATAGTCATAGTATCAAGGTAGAATATCCTGGTTTTGTTAATTGCACTGTGATTATTAAAGAAATTGTCCTTGATTAGAAGATATGCACACTAAAGTGTTTAGGAATAAAGAGGTGTAATGACTGCAACTTATTCTCATATAATTGAGAAAAATGAGTGTGTGTGTGTATATATACATACATAGAGAAAGACACAAAGAGCAAAATGTTTAACAATTGGTGAACTTGGGTAAACAGCATATAGAGGCCCTTGGAACCTTTCCATAAATTCAAGATGATACAATATTAAAAATTATAGAAGATACACTCTGGCTAAAAGATTCCCTTCAAGATATAATCTTGTTTCAGGTGTCATTCGATGATTAAGGGTAATCCCAGTAGACCAGTTTATCCTGTTTCACCTGTCCAAACTTAGAGAAATTTGCTTTCTAATCACATCTAGTGCTATGATTGAAGGCATGATAGCTTCAGACTCCCAGAGCCCACTGAATCTACAAGTATGAAGTAGTGTGCATGAGTACTAAGTCACTTCAGTCATATCTGACTCTGTGCGACCCCATGGACTGTACCCCACCAGGCTCCTCTTGTCCACAGGATTCTCCAGGCAAGAATATTGGAGTGGGTTGTCATGCCCTTCCCGAGTGGATCTTTCCAACCCAGGGATCATACCCTCATCTCTTACATCTTGTGCATTGACAAGTGGATTCTTTACCACCAGCATCACCTGGGAAACCCCAAGTATGAAGTAGGGACTCAACTAATTTATGGATTATTCTTCTGATAAAATTTCTTGCAGGTAGTTTTACATAATAGCTGTTATAGAACAGTGTGGCAGAGGCTGCTAGTTGCCATCTCAATATTCATTATTCCTTAGTAAAAAAAATCCCAGATTTTTAAGAAGGGAAAGGGCTGCTCCCAATAAAGACTTTATTTCCCAATTCTCCTTATAGCTAGGTGTGGCTATTTGGCTAAATTCTGACCAAAGAAAATAAAAAGGAAAGTTATATGGCAACTTTCCTTCTTGGAAAGGAAAGTTATATGGCAAACACACCTTCTTAAAAGAATCAGTCATAAGTCCTTTTACCCTTCTTTTTTGTCTCTTCTCCCATAATACCTGGAGTGTAGATGTGAGGCCTGGATCTCTAGCAGCTATCTTGGGCAACAATGGCAAGATCCATACCCTTGGGGTGGTGGAACAGACAGAAGGAAACTCCGTGGGTCCCTGATTAAAAATAGCTGTCATACCAACCTTAGAATGCCTACTCATTAAGCTATTTTTACTTTACAGGAGAAAAAGAAACTTTATTTTTGTTTGTCATTGCTAATTTGAGTTTCTATTGTGTATCATTTTTTTGGACATGTATTTTATTGTTTAGAAATTTCCACCAGAGCTATCATGAAATACCTTTGTCAGGAGATGCCTATGAGAATCTAGACTGGAAAACGGACATGTAGACCTGTCAGCTCTTCCTGCAAATTCACAAACACGGGGACAACCAGTCTGGCTACAAGGTGCAAGGTGAAGGACCACCACAGTATAGCCTAGCATCCCCCCAACTCCTGTGCAGACCTAGATGAACAGCAGAAAACTTTACAGGTATAGATTTAAAGTGCAACCTCAAATGACAAACAACTTACTCTAGTGGTGCCCAAACAAGACACTACAATCTGCAGAAAATCAAATCTATCATGATCAGAGTTTCTACATGAATCAAGTTAACCTCCTAAACCAGCTAGCTGACCTTATTAAGTATTTACTTATTTTTAAAAGCAAACCAAATGTATATGGCATCTTTTTTAAAAAATCATGTAAACGTTGCAAAGTTTTTAGGGGTTACTTATAATCTGAAGAAAATCATTTAAAAAAACTACTGGACTTGTTAAAACTACAAATACTAACCCCAACTCCCCCCATGAAAAAAGCAATTGTTACAAAAATATAAAAAATATACTAGCTTCTACTATTTAACCTTTCCACCAGAAATCTCAAACTCTGGGATATATCCTGGCTTATATACCATCAACAAGCACAAGTGCAACTTTCTCGAAGTTTTAAGGAAGAAAAAGTTCTAAAACATTCCCTTTGTTATTTGAGATTGTGGCTACTTTCTTCATAGGGACTATGATGCTAGTGGACAGGGGCAGTCTGAAGTTTTCTATTGCATCCCGTGCGTGGACCTGGCATGGGGATTACAGGAGGCTGCTTTCAAAATTCACTTCTTTAGCCTCTTCAGATTTCTCCCTGCAATTCCACTTTAGGACTTGCTGGATCCCCTGACTCCTAAGCTGGCCTTGGCTTCTCAGGGAAGCCCACCAGGTACAGCCCAGAGAAGGAGAAGAGGGCATAAGCCTGCTGTGGCCTGTAGTGCCTACTTCTGAGGAGTGTGGGTCAGGACCCCCCACCCAGGTTTGCTCATGGCAGGGAAGCTGCAGGCTTGGGGGATGATCCCCCAGCCCTAACCCCAAAAGATGACTGATGCTACGGGACAGTCGACAGAGCCTATGAGGGGAGCCAGCAATAGATGTGGAGGCAAACACTTTGCTTATAGAACACTTTTATAAACTTTGAATCGGATCACATATCCAGAGCAGCCATGCTACCAGGCACTTGGACCAGTTAAGAGCTAGGATATGGGCCAAATTCCACTTGGTCCAAACAACAAACACTACAGCAGGGGCATGTGGTTTAACTGTCTTCACGTCCCTAAGGATACCTTCCTTCACTAGGACATTTTCAGAGTTTCCTTGCTCTACTATTGCCCAAAAGCTCCCTGAAGCCCTTGGGAGAGGCTGGCTGTTGGCTAACAGTGGGGTTGATCCACACACTATCAGGCAGAATCCCCCACGACTGAGATATTGCTGGGCTGATGAACCCCGTGCCCCTGGAGCTCAGGGAGACCTCAAGATGGGTGTCCCAGCCTAAGAAAGCTCAAGAGAACCCTTCACCTGCAGCCCTCCTGTGGGCAGAGTCCTCACTACCTGCTGTGTGCTCCCAGATGGAGGCCTGGTTCAACTTGGAGCCTGGCTCACACCCACCCCTCCCCTGCAGGACCTTCTGGCCTTGGCCATAATCCCCACACCCACCATCCCCTAGCCTGGCATCCTTGTGCTGCTGCCCTCACCATTCTTTTCTGAGAGCAGGATGCCTGCCTCCAGGTCAGAAGGATGGGCCCTCTCTGGGCCTCCAGTGGACTCCAGGCTCTCCTGTTTGAAGGAAGATTTTCACACCGCTAAGGTTTTTATTTCACAAATCACAGCAGTGAGTTTGTATCATCTTTTTTTAAAAAAATGGTACTTTTTAAAAAATATAAGGGGCTAAAGTCTGACTTAGACTCATAGTTTCTATAAAGTTTTCAGGTGATAATTCACTCCATGAGGGTGGATCCCATTGATATATCTTCCTAGAGTCTAGCAGAGTCTTCATATAGTTTTAGTAGATGAATGCTTTTAGAATGAACAAAAACTATTTTAATAAAAACCACTCCAAAATGCTGCCTACATAATTAGAAATTCACCAAAATTTGGCATTGCTTTTTGATCATTATGATTTGCTTCAAAGATCACGTTAAATACATTTCTTTCCCTATAAACCTTCTTTCCCAAAATAAACCTTATCTAGACTTCTAGCTTGTTAAAATTATAGGGAGAATTTTATGATTAGAGTGTTTGCTACTATGGCATTCTTTATTAACAGATCAAAAGGTAAAATGAATCAGGCAGCACAGACTGTGTCATATCAGAAACAAACAACTCCAAAATCTCACTAGTTTAAATCTTGTCTGACTCAGTCATGTCTCTTTGCAACCCCATGGACTGCAGCATGCCAGGCTTTCCTGTCCATCACCCACTCCCAGAGCTTACTCAAACTCATGCCCATCGTGTTGGCAATACCATCCAACCATCTCATCCTCTGTCTTCCCCTTCTCCTCCTGCCTTCAATCTTGCTTCTGGTTGGTCGGAGATCCTCCATAGCTTCCTTATTCAGACTGCTGCAATCTCCTCCATCCAGACAAGGAGGAAAGGAACATGACAACTGCCCATTGGTTCTTAAGGCTTCCATTCAGAAATGAGATATATCACTTCCACCATATATCACAAGGCCACACCTGACTTTAAGTGACAGACAGGAAGTGCACCCTGCCATGTACCTAAGATGAGCATCCCAGAATTCCTGGAGAACCCTAGTGACTACTAGATAAAGCATTTCACAATTGATTCTGAGCTCATGGCTTCTCATCTTAGTTTTCTCCTGAAATTTCTTTCAATAATTTTTAAAGATAAGGCAGATTTGGTTGGTTAACAGATGAGTCATTTATCATGATTATAGAGAGTGAAATTTTCCTGAAGGCAGAGAACTGGCTCTAATTCTTCTAATTTTTGCCAGTATTTGCTTGTGACTACCTGATGATGGAAAATGAAACAATATGGACCCTTAAAGTCTTATTGGTGTGGTCTGACCATGTTAGATTAGTGGGTTATGAAGTATGCAGGACTTGTATGGAATCTCTAGAATGCATGTAAGGGTTAAAAAAAAGTGCTTTCTTTTCAAACATACTTGTTTGAGACCAGATTTCCTTCATGTACTTCGACCAGGTTGACATACTGCAACAGATTGAATGCAGAGCAGACAAAAGAATCCAATCATTTTCTATAAGGTTACATATAAAAGAGATTAGCAAAAGAAAAATGGTTTAGAAAAAAGTTATTTTTATAAAATACATACTTTATATTAATATGCAACAGGATATTATATTCTAAAGGAATAAATATACATAGCTTGAAATGTTCTCACTTATAATTTTTAATATAGTAAATGTCCTTGGGGCTCTTAACTTTTCATTTTAAAATCAGTTCAGTCCAGTCGCTCAGTCATGTCTGACTCTTTGCGACCCCATGGACTGCAGCACACCAGGCTTTCCTGTCCATCACCCACTCCCAGAGCTTACTCAAGCTCATGTCCATTGTGTCGGTGATGTCATACAACCATCTCATCCTCTGTCGTCCCCTTCTCCTCCCACATTCAATCTTTCCCAGCATCAGGGTCTTTTCCAATGAGTCAGTTCTTCACATCAGGTGGCCAAAGTATTGGAGTTTCAGCTTCAGCATCAGTCCTTCCAATGAATATTCAGGACTG
Organism: Moschus berezovskii; assembly: GCF_049115385.1. Lineage (NCBI taxonomy): Eukaryota > Metazoa > Chordata > Mammalia > Artiodactyla > Moschidae > Moschus > Moschus berezovskii. The sequence continues at coordinate 72,057,115 of NC_142469.1, read as the reverse complement.
ATTTCCTTTAGGGTGGACTTGTTGGATCTCCTTGCAGTCCAAGGGACTCTCAAGAGTCTTTTCCAACACCACAGTTCAAATAATTATCCTCAATAATTTTTAGAAGTTTAAAGGGGTCCTGAGACTAAAAGTATTAAAAATGACCTTAAATAATATTTTGCTTGGTAAATTTTAATTTAATCTTTCAAAAGAGAGAACTACTAAAAAACATTTTCTCAACCACAAAGATTTTAAGGATCAGTGAGATAATGATAACAATTTGAATATACCTATATGAGGAGCAGGCTTCCCCAGTGTCTCATTAGTAAAGAATCCACCTGCAATGCAGGAGCCACAGGAGACACGGGTTCAATTCCTAGGCCATGAAGATCCCCTGGAAGAGGAAATGGCAACAGTATTCTTGCCTGGGAAAATTCCATGGACAGAGGAGCCTGGTCGGAACTGAGCACACACACATACAAGGAGCATTGCCTGGTGAATACTCATCCCATTGCTGAGAAGAGTATTTTGTCTGTATCTATATGAAATATGCAGAGAAGGCAAAGGCACCCCACTCCAGTACTCTTGCCTGGAAAATCCCACGGATGGAGGAACCCTGTGGGCTGCAGTCCATGGGGTTGCTAAGAGTCGGACACAACTGAGCGACTTTACTTTCACTTTTTTTTCACCTTCATGCATTGGAGAAGGAAATGGGAACCCACTCCAGTGTTCTTGCCTGGAGAATCCCAGGGACGGGGGAGCCTGGTTGGCTGCCATCTATGGGGACGCACGGAGTTGGACACGACTGAAGCGACTTAGCAGCAGCAGCATATGAACTATGAAGTCAGTTGTATATCTAGATTATAAAAGAATATATTCAGTTAATCTACTAAACACTACTTGAGAATAGAACTAGTCACTGAATGAAGATACACACTGCTGCAAATAACTAAAACTCATCTAAAAGAGGCTAAAATTGAAATAAGAAAATTACTATTTTCATATAAGGAATCTAGATGTTGGGTATTTCCACTGAAGATTATTTGATAATCTCAACTGCATTAAAATGTTCCCAGCATCCTTATATCCTTCTAACCTGTCAGTCTCTGGATCCTGACTCATATCCATTCTTACCAGCCCAAATACTGACATCAAAAGTAAATATAAGATCAAGAGACAGAATACAGAGGAGTGGTATATTTTTTCTCATGTGTTTCTTTTAGACAAGAAAGATTTTTCCTGAAATCACCCTGCCACCGTAACACTGACTTGTTTTCAAACATCATGTGTCAGAAGTGGATCACCAATCGCTGGCCAGTGGAGAAACTCAAACCAATCCCAGGATAGTGGAATGGAGGTTACCGTGATTGACTGAGACCAATCATGATTCTCTCTTTGTGGTTGAAGAAGGACATAGCTTTTCCAAAAACATCTGACTTCTTGATATTGGCACAAAATGGGGTTCTTTCAGTAAAAATGAGGGTGGGAATGGGGAATAGCTATGGACTAGGGAACCAGTGAGGAGAAGGCAATGGCAACCCACTCCAGTACTCTTGCCTGGAGAATCCCATAGGCAGAGGAGCCTGGTGGGCTACAGTCCATGGGGTTGCTAAGAGTCGGACACGACTGAGAGACTTCACTTTCGCTTTTCACTTTCATGCATTGGAGAAGGAAATGGTAACCCACTCCAGTGTTCTTGCCTGGAGAATCCCAGGGACGGGGGAGCCTGGTGGGCTGCTGTCTATAGGGTCGCTAAGAGTCGGACACAACTGAAGCTACTTAGCAGCAGCAGCAACAGCAGCAGGGAACCAGTAGGTTCCTGCATAATCGTGACAACTGAAACGTCTCATTTTGGTACCCAAGACTGTTATGGAATAATATTGGGTTTGTCAAAAAGCCCATTTGGATTTTCTGTACCGCCCCAAAACGAAGTTTTTGGCCAACACAAAAGATAAAAATCAGAGACATTTTAGGACTTCCTGGGTGGCCCAATGGTTAAGAATTTGCACTTCCACTTAAGGGGGCAAGGGTTTGATCCTTAGTCGGGGAGCTAACATCCTAGATGACACATGGCTCAGCCAAAAAAAAAAAAATTCCAGAGATGTTTTATAAATATCATATTTGTCTGTTTTCCTTCTTTTAATTAGTCAGTTGTCATAGAGTGACTAATGAATGCTTAGGTTCATTAAAGATACACAAATTCTCATTTAACTTTTCATTGATAGCTCATTCTTAGCTTGTAATATATAATTTATTCAATAATAACAAAAAATTAATTGTACCCAATCTACTACTATTACATTTTTGTTTCCTTAAATTATTCTGCACATGTCACTGCTGATACATTATAGTATCATACCTTTTACACTTAATGCTTTCAGTTAAAATTTGACTCCCCATTAAACTGGAAACATTTATGTATTTGAAGAATATAAATTTAATTCTATAATCCAAGTAATTCTCTAAGTAATTAATAAAAGTCAGAAACAAATACAGAAAAATACTATTCAATATGTTCTTCCTTTTCTAGAACAACCCACACAACAGCTGTCTGGTCTCTCACTAACAGTATGAGCCATAAGAACAGGTACATATTTTCTGCTATGATCCTGTATGGTCTGGTTATAGCAGGAATGATTTATAGATCATTCAGGAAATAATCCTCTGCCATTTTTCCTTCAAGGCTCAGCTTATATGTCATCTCTTCAGAGGCCTTTCCTGACCACCCTGTTTAAAAGAGGCTTCCTCCAATTACTTTATATTAAATTACTCTTCTAATTCCATCTATAGCACTGTTGCAAATCTGTAATTTCTCGTGCATGCATTTGTTTATTTTCTGTTTGCCAGCTAGAATATAAACACTATAAAAGTTGGAAAACATGTTGGCCTTATTTTATACTGTGTACTCAAAGTTTAATACAGTGTCTGACACATAGAGGCTGATCAACAGATATTTAATTGAGAAAGTTTTCTTGAGAAAGAAAACTATTTCATGTTATATTCTGAAAGCAAAATTAAAACTTGAATCTTGGTGCCTGTCATATTTTGGTCATTGACATGTAATAATAAAGGACATTGTAACTATAAAATTTGGAGAAGGCAATGGCAAGCCACTCCAGTACTCTTGCCTGGAAAATCCCATGGATGGAGGAGCCTGGTAGGCTGCAGTCCGTGGGGTCGCTAAGGGTCGGAAACGACTGAGAGACTTCACTTTCACTTTCACACATTGGAGAAGGAAATGGCAACCCACTCCAGTGTTCTTGCCTGGAGAATCCCAGGGACGGGGGAGCCTGGTGGGCTTCCATCTATGGGGTCACACAGAGTCAGACACGACTGAAGTGACTTAGCAGCAGCAGCAACTATAAAATTAATGGATATTTCACATAAGGTGTCAGATGTGGTAAAGCACTGTAAAACACAGACAAATCAATCTCTTTTTATGCCAAATGGATACTTTTTTTACATGTTTTGTTTTCATTTCAGATAATTTATTAGGTATAAGAAATTAACCTAACAATTTAATCTGGGGCTAACACAGTTTAGAAGTGTCAAGAAACGAGGCTGGCAAGAACTTGCAATACTTTATTTGTCCAAATCTAAACTTCACCAGATATTTTGTATCTTCAATATACTTTGAATGGGAACCATCTCTCATGAACTCTCATGGTAATTATAATAATATACATCCAACTGTAATTATAAAACAAAACATGGAATATTTTAGGCCATTAAACATTTTTTAAAGGTTTTTTTTTTTTTTTTTGATGTGGACCACTTTTTAAGTATGTTAAAATATTGCTTCTGTTTTAGGTTTTTGTTTTTTGGCCTCGAGGCAAGTGGAATTTTAGCTCCCCAACCAAGGATCGACCCCACAGCCCCTGTACTAGAAGCTGAAGTCTTAACCACTGGATGGCCAAGGAGGTCCCTAGGCCATTAAATATTATACTTCATTGTTATTAACGAAGTAAGCAAGTTACTGAAAGGGTGACTTGGAGTCTGTCTGTTTTCAATGGAGATATTCCCATGTACGGGTGTGATTAGCACAGAGTTGCTAAATCTCTCTCTGAGCCATCTGTGAGCACCTTCTTGGTTAAAAACAACACAGACTCACTCTGCTCAGTTTTTAGTTTTTTGCCACAACTGTTATCTTTATCTTAAACCTGGGAAGTTTCTCAAATGCCTCAAGTTTGGAAATGCCACCTTTCACAAAGAATCTGATCCTCAGATTGGAAAAAAGACCTCTATTAAGTCAACTACCTCAAACAAAATTTTATTGACATAAAATGTTGATCACAGAAGTGCCAATTCAACTGTAAGGGAAAAAAGAGAATTTTAGCTTACTATTGAGTTTAGAACACTTTCATATGTTTGACTTTCTAATAATGCAAAATAAAATTCCTAGCTACTTGAGCACACTGGCTTGGTCTTTGGATCTATCTCAAGTTAGGATGATTCATTATAGAAGCTCATTTTATAATGGCCTCAGTGTGAGGTCTTAGTTCTGGCAAATCAGCAGTGGTAGAGACCTTGCTGACAAAGACCTCGCAGATAGTCTGTCATTGCACTTGATGCTTTGGAGGCCTATGTCCTTACCACAGACCCAGCACAATCTCCTCTAAATAACTTGCTATGATTGCCATGGATGATCCATTCATGTGGAACCTCAAGGAGACCACTGCAGTAAAACTACCTAGAACTATCCAGAGACCAGTATAAATGTCTGCTTTAAAATAAATTCTAAAAGTGATCACAGCCATCTTAACAATCACTTTTTCTACCAAAGATGCATGTTTTTAAAAACCAGCCTATCAGAAACATCTAAATAGGCTTGAGGACTTCCCTGGTGGTCCAGTGATCAGGGTTCTGTGCTTCTACTGCAGGGGGCACAGGTTTGATTCCTGGTCAGGGAAGTTCCACCTGCTGTGTGGTGCAGCCAAAAAAAAAAAATAGATTAAGAAAAAGGCTTGATTCTAACTACAGTGTTTAGTTCCTCAAGTCCAGAGTGAGTATGACTAGGAAGCCATTCTTTAATGCACTTCCATCATAAAGTATACTGCTTCATACCATAATGTATATGCTTCGTATCCATAATGTGTATTGCTTCATACTCATCCCAACATTAAGGGATAAATCCTTTTTGTGTTACTAAGATTATGAATACAAAATCTAGCTTTATAAAATATATACTACTATTAACAGTTTTGGGGCTTCCCAGTGGCTCAGTGGTAAAGAATCCACCTGCAGTGCAGGAGATGTGGTTTTGATCTCTGGGTGGGGAAGATCCCCTAGAGAAGGAAATGGCAACCCACTCCAATATTCTGTCCCTGTGAAATTCCATGGACAGAAGAACCTGGCAGACTACAGTCCGTGGAATCACAAAAGAGTCAGATACGACTAACTGACTAAACAACAACAACATTAACAGTTTTTTATTGTACATGATTCAGAGTGGGGATGAAACAATTTTCTACAAAGAATAACCTTTTAGATCTTTAAAGCTATTGAAACTATCATATTTTATAAACCATAAATAAAGTGAATTGAAAAAATTAACATCTCTTCAAAAAGATCTCTCATACATATTATATTCAGTTTTTATTTATTTATTTATTGAAGGATAATTGCTTTAAAGAATTTCGCTGTTTCTGTCATACTTCAACATGAATCCACCATAGGTATACATATATCCCCTCCCTTTTGAAATTCCCTCTCCTCTCCCTCCTGTTCAGGGTTTTATACTGCCTTTTTCACAGGTTTTATATGTGAAAACATAATTACATCATTGAAATAAAATACCAAAAATGTTAACAAGTTTGATTCTGTTGGCATTCACACACAAATGAATCCTTTTCCCAGAAAGGAGCATTTTGTATGTACAGTCTTTTACAAAAGAGTCTAGCTAAGCAGAAAGATATTGTAATTTTAAAAGTAACATTCATAAGTTCATGGGTAAGAGGGGATGTGTAGGCACTGCTATATTTAAAATGGATAATCAGCAAGGACTTACTGTATAGCACAGGGAACTCTGCTCAATGTTATATGGCAGCCTGGATGGGTGGGGAATTCAGGAGTGAATGGATATGTGTATACGTATGGCTGAGTTCCTTTGCTGTCCACCTGAAACTATCACATTGTTAATCGTCTACACTCCAATATAAAATAAGAAGTTAAAAAATAAATTAAAAAATGAAAGGATATATAAGAACTGAGACTGGCCCTGCTTTTGAACAAGCAAACAGGTCTCACTCAGGAGGCACGCAGTGCCAACCGCAGCTGTGAGTCCCTATCTTCCCTGCATCCCTGCACATGGCAGCTTCTCACCCCAGTCTCTAAGTAGAGAGTAAGTCATGCCCAAGTTGAAGTCATCCTGTCCATCAAAAAGAGCAGGGAAACATCAGGTCACATTCAAAATGGGAAATTAGCTCAAGGTCTAATTTTAATTTTTGTTGGTTATTATTTTCTGGATAAGACAGAAGTCTTTGTCCATTTTTTTTTAATGTGGTCTTGATTTTTTCCATACTTCTTACTCAGTGACTCTCACCTAGCATCCTTTCTCCAGGACATGCCCGCTTTCTTTCATCCTGTAGTCATTCATAAATCCAAAGTTTTTTTTTTTTAAAAAAAAAGCATATTGGGTCCACATGTACCATGTATAAGGTGAATTTAGAATATGTTTTTAAGGTAAAATATAAAAGCTGGTGGCTTAGATTTTTGTTAGAATATAAGCTCCTTGAAGGCAGGGAATTTTGTCTGTTTTGTCCACTGACATCTAATGAGCAGCTAGAACAGTGTCTGGCACACAGTGGGTGTTCAATAAATATTTGTTGAAGGAATTAAGGTTTTTATATTTTTAATCCTAACTTTAATTCTCATTGATGTGTTATGGAAAGCATATTGATATGTTATATAAAGCACATATTTTAGAATGGATAGTTTCCTAGAAACATACAACCTACCAAGATTGAATCATGAAAAAATAGAAAATCTGAGCAGAACCACTACTAAAAAAGAAGATGAATCAGTAGTCAAAAAAATCTCTCAATGAACAACTATAAAAATGAAGGCAATCCAGTCATTTGCAACAGCATGAATGCACCTTGAGGATGTTTTTCTAAGTGAAATAAGTCAGATAGAGAAAGATAAGTACTGTATAATCTCACTGTATAATAACATCTGTATTAATAGGCAGCATAAATAGAATAAATGTATAAATGGAAAGTTTATGATCCTCTAGCTCTAATAATCCATATATTTCTCAGTTTACCTAAGTTTGTTCAAATATAAATCTTGCCCTCTTTTCTTTTTTAAATATTTATCATTGGTTCTTTTTTTTTCCATTTAGGAATTCATTCTTATTTTCTTCACAGTTTTAAGACAACTGAAGTCCTCTAGGATTTATTTCTCATCATCACAATACACCCATCCTTCCCCACACCATTTCTAGTCCCCTAGATTCAATTTGCTTTCTAGATTTGTTCCCAGGCCTGGATTACTGTTATCACTGAAACATACTCTCCAATCATATGAAAATCCTCCTGAGGGCTATTGATCTTGTTTCCTTCCCCCTAAAGGACCATGAGCCATCAATCAGATCCAGTGCCTTATCTTTGTAGATGCTTCTCCTTCCCTGGTTCCTCTCTTCATCTTACAAACATTCTCCTGTCTCTTACAACCAAAACCAAAATCCCTCCACTGATCCAGCCATGCCCCTCTCTTTTATCCCCTGTAAAAATCTCACAGTTTTTATTTGTTCATGTCTTAACTTACTGTAAAAAGAATTTTCCACCTCCAAACACTTAATACGTTGTTTTAAAGTCACTTATAAACCCCTTGGTATTACTTAATACCTCAGATCTTTCCTTCCTTGTTGGAATTCTTTCCTCCTGTGTTTCCACTATACCTTGCTCTAGTAATGCACCTCCTGCCACCTTCACCATTCTTTTACAGCAAGTGTTTGTTCTTTTTCATTTTGTTTTATTATTTTTTGCATATCTTCTCATTTTGCTTTTCAGAGCTCTGTCCTTGGTCCTGGTCTCAAACTTACAGAATTTCCATGGGAAAACTAATCAATTCCTATCATTTTAATTTTCACTTCTTCTTCTTTTTTAAAATGATTCCCACATTTATATCTTTAAAATCTCCACTAAACTCGAGATCTCATATTTCTGTTTGTCCTCTACATATCTGTTCAATGTATATGTTCCTGCTGCTGCTAAGTCGCATCAGTCGTGTCCGACTCTGTGCAACCCCATAGACGGCAGCCCACCAGGCTCCGCCGTCCCTGGGACTCTCCAGGTAAGAACACTGGAGTGGGTTGCCATTTCCTTCTCCAGTGCATGAAAGCGAAAAGTGAAAGTGAAGTTGCTCAGTCACGTCTGACTCAGCGACCCCATGGACTGCAGTCTACCAGGCTCCTCCATCCATGGGATTTTCCAGGCAAGAGTACTGGAGTGGGGTGCCATTGCCTTCTCCAGTATATGTTCCTAAGCCTTCTAAAATCTATTAATTTTATTCCCTTCCCCGTGTTATGCCAAGTGGCAATTTTCCAGAGGAAATAGGCTCCAAACTTTTTATCCTTAAGTGAAGATGATGTGCCAATCTCTCATCAAATTAAATATATATATATATATATATATATGACTTGAGTAAGAAATAAACCTCTAATATTTTTGGAGTTTGTTGTTATTGCTTTCTGGATCAGCTGGGCCTAACTGATTCAAAATCCAAAACCAAATTGATTGCTGTTTCCCTGAGCACTATTAACAGAACAAAGGAACATGCTCTTCTCACCTGCTCTTATTCCTTTATTCCATTTTCTTTGTGTTTTCTGAGCCATCAACATCATCCACTCAAGCAGGCTAGAGACCTGGAAGCATTTCTAGACTTCATGTTCATGTCCACCCACATTCCTGATTCAGGTAGTTCTGTAGGTTCAGTTTCCAAGTATCCCTCAAATATTTTCTTTTATTTCCATCCTTGGTATACATCTTCTCATTATCTGTTGCTTGAACTATTTCAGTGAGTTTGTGAATGATTTCCTTGTCTCTAGTATCAGGCTTCCTTAAATCCATATGGCTGTCAGAGTAACTTTTATGAAACGAACTTTTATTATTCCACTTTCCTGTTAAAATCTCTCACCAGTGCTTACAGAATAAAGCTGAAATGGCTTGTCGCGGTATATTAGACTCTTAATGCTGCTGCTGCTGCTAAGTCGCTTCAGTCGTGTCTGACTCTGTGCGACCCCACAGACGGAAGCCCACCGGGCTCCCCCATCCCTGGGATTCTCCAGGCAAGAACACTGGAGTGGGTTGCCATTTCCTTCTCCAAGACTCTTAATACTTCAAGCCTTTTCATTCTCCTCAACCACATCTCTGCTCCAGCAACACCTAACCCCTTGAAGCACTGGTCCTTCCACTCTTGCATCACATACACTCACAGTCCACTAGTCCTCAACCAATCCTTCTAGAAATATCAATTTTGGTTTCTTTTACTTTAAGGTTTTTCTAGTTTTGATACACATCAATTCTCTCCTGATACTACTTCTTTGCTTAAAATGTGCTTTTGCTATTGAATGTGGCAATTTTTAAAAACCTTTGCTCATACAGCCACTGTGATGGCCAGATGGCCATGTCTGTGATCCTCTTGAGAATAGGGGGATATCTTACTGCAATTATATATGGAAAGCACAGAACTTAGCACATTACAGACACCCTAAAAGATGTTTTACAAAATGGAAATGATAAGCCTTTTCCTCAAATAGCTTAGCATCTACTAAAGGTTACATTTTTTATATAACTTAAAATTTATTGAGAGCTTACTGTGTGTCAGGCACTGTAGTAGCTATTCTGTAAGTTTAATTTTATTTAGCCTAACAGTAAATCTAGGGCACTGAAACATGCATTAGATATCTATCCTTACTGATTTCATTATCTGAAGCAAACCCTATTTCACCTTTCTGACAGGTAGGTCATTATAGGTTCTTGGGTATTAATTGGATGGATTTCTTTCCTACACAGTAATTGAATGAATAGCAGAAACATTACAGCTTACATTTGGGTTTTTCTCTACAACTTTCAAGAGGAAGTTCAGCTATTTTGAACAAAAATTATGACATTGCTATATCATCTTTTCTTTGCAGCATAACATTTGTTACTAAGTTTCATGGACCTCTGTGACAAGTAAGAAGTAACTTAAATAAGAGACACAGGCACAGAGGGGTTGATTAACTGGTTCTACATCATAGCTTTTCAAGATATCATTATTATTCTACACACAGCCATCACCCACAAAAGAATTTGCTAATTATCATTGAGTGGCAAAATTCCAAGGGTGACAGAATTGTATAGACGACACCCAAGACTTATTTTGGAGGACACTGATAAGATGTTGGCAGAGCTCTAGGCCCAAATCCTATGACTCCACTCTCTGATCCTCTAGGTTGGAACATTGCCTTTTATAATCCAGCTCTTGCAAATCTTTCATCTTCAAATAATAATAGGCTGATGTAGTAACCTAGTCTGTCTATATATTAAGAAACAAACAAGGGACTTCCCTGGTAATCCAATGGCTGCAAAGCCAGGCTCCCAGTTCAAGGGGACCCGGTTCCATCCCTGGTCTGGAGACTAGATCCCACACGCTGAAACTACCACCTGCTGCAGCCAAACAAATAATTTTAAAATATATATTTTAAACAAGAAACAAACAAACAAAAAAATTCCTTTCCTAAGGAGTCCAGAACCAGTGGCAGTTGCCGAAGGCCAAAAGCCGTGGGACAATGGAGCAATGACCTGCCACTTGGCTTTTTTTGCAGAAAAACACAAAACGTGTAGAATCACTTAGGTTTAACCCCTCTTAGCCTCATCACTTGGAAATTGGGTGCTCTGAGGAATGTTGTACCCCACCCATCCCACCCCCGCAGCCAAGGGTGGAAGACTGATTAACACTCGCTTGACAAAACAGCTTTCAGGGCCATTTGGGAGTTGCACGCGTTCGTCCCCGGGGTAAGGGCCGCTGCGCCTTCACGCGCAGCCTTTTTGTTTACTCCGCCAGCAGGGGAGAGAGGGAGCGAGCGTGTAAAGATGCTGCTGGCCCCGGGGGCTATATAAAGCTTTGGGTTCGGGCCAGGTGGGTGCCAGGGGCCAGCCTGTCCATGGAGATCGCGAAACGAACGGAGAGCCGAGGCGGCCAGTGCGCGCACCTCAGTCGCCCGCCGCCGGCTCCCGACCTTCCGATGCAGCACCAGGGTGCGGACTCCGGGTACAGCGCCTTGGCCCCGCCTCGCGCTCACCCCGCTCCATCCCTCCCGCCTGCGCCTCCCCGGCTCCTCCCCTCGGCTCTCCCGGCCCCACACCCTCCCCGCCCCGGCTCCGCTGCGGTCAGGTCTCCTGGGTCTAGGTTCGCATCTTCTCCGCGCGCCTTGTGCTCCCCACCTAGCAGATCCGCAGTCTTCTGGAGGCCGTGGATTGCAGACGGAGGACAGAAGGAGCAGGAGGCGCCGCACCACGCCGTGGAGGCGGTGAGTGAGCCGCGTGTGGCGGGCCGCGCCTCCCAGGGGCTCCGCTGATCGACCCGCGCAGGGTACGCGGGACCCCGGGGAGTCGCGCGCCGGGCCTGCCCCTGGCGTATTATCGCGCCCGCTGGTGGCCCTACCGGTGGCCTTGTCTGCGCTGCGCGGTGAGTGCATCCGCCGCTCCCGGGATGCGAGGATCGAGCCGGGAGCGAGGCTTCTGAGCCCCCGGGTTCACATTCCCTGAAGACGGGAGGAACGCTTGGTCGCCCGGGTTTGCTGCTTTAGAAAAGGGTGAGTGATAACTGCGATCCGTTTCCTTACACCCCCTCAGATGCCAGATGGCCCCGGAATAACGGACGCCTCAGGAAAGCTTTCCCAATACAGACACCCAGTCAGGTGAGTGACAGGCCTCATCGAAGGGCTCCGGCAGCTCCAGGGCAGGGTCTCTCACAGCCCTGCTCAGCAGCTGATCCCGAAGTTTTTCTCCTTGGAAAAATCTACCTTCAAGGTTTATCTTCCTAGTCCCAGAGGTCCTTTGCTCATGGAGTTGAAAAATGTAGTTCACGCTGTCACCTGAAAGAACGGTTATCAGTGCCCACTCAGTAAGCGCTTTAAAATACCTATTATGAAGAAGGAACGCGGGTAGCATTAGTAAAAGTAGAATGATGACGTCTTGTGCCTGCGAAACAATTTCTTTTTAATGCCAAAGGGTTTGAGTGAAACTGGCTTCACACCAGGCTGAGTGGAAATAGTCTTACTCTCTTGCAAACCAGAATTAAGAATGGTGTTCACAATTGCGGTTTACAGCAAACCGAACAAATCAACAAATGGAACTTGAGACGGAAGAGAAAATGGAAACGTAGTGAAAATCCCAAAGATTACTAAAGACCGTAACAGGGATCGAAAGTTATTTGACCTAACAATTAAGAGCTAGTTTGCTGTTCCATATTGCCTAGAAAATCCCATGGATGGAGCAGCCTGGTAGGCTGCAGTCCGTGGGGTCGCTAAGGGTCGGACACGACTAAGCGACTTCACTTTCACTTTTCACTTTCACACATTGGAGAAGGAAATGGCAACCCACTCCAGTGTTCTTGCCTGGAGAATCCCAGGGACGGGGGAGCCTGGTGGGCTTCCGTCTATGGGGTCGCACAGAGTCGGACACGACTGAAGTGACTTAGCAGCAGCAGCAGCAGCAATAGGAAGTCAGTGTTCCTGCAAGATGATTAGTAGGTTTTAATCAGGTGAAAGCTGAAGTCTTCATTCCCTGCTTTCAGTTCAGTTCAGTCGCTCAGTCGTGTCCGACTCTTCTCGACCCCATGAATCACAGCATGCCAGGCCTCCCTGTCCATCACCAACTCCCGGAGTTCACTCAAACTCATGTCCACAGAGTCGGTGATACCATCTAGCCATCTCATTCTCTGTCGTCCCCTTCTCCTCCCGCCCCCAACCTTTCCCAGCATTAGAGTCTTTTCCAGTGAGTCAACTCGTCGCATGAGGTGGCCAAAGTATTGCAGTTTCAGCTTTAGCATCAGTCCGAGAGCTGTTAAATGAAGAGCTGTATAAAGTTTGTAAAATGTGCATGTGTTTATAATAGAACGTAGTAGTCAATAAGTGTTAGTCTCTCAGTTGTCTCCAACTGTTTGCAATCCCATAGACTGTAGCCTGCCAGACTCCTCTGTCACCATGGAATTCTCCAGGCAAGAATACTGGAGTGGGTAGCCATTCCCTTTTCCAGGGGATCTTCCTGACCCAGGAATCCAATCGGGTATCCTGCATTGCAGGCAGATTCTTTACCATCTGAGCCACTAGGGAAGACCATCTAGTCAATTAGTGTTGATTAATTTCCTACCCTTTGCTAGCACTAGTGAAGAACACAGGAAAAGATAATTACAGCCCTTTGGAAGTGTTATAATGGTTTACTTTGATCAATTTTATGACTAACTCTACCAGAAGTGGGGAGATGGGAAAGTGTCAGGGAAGTGTGTATCATAGATGTGATTGATTACCTGGCTAAGTCTTGAGGTTAACCCAGTGGAGAACCTGAGGGGTGGGGCAGAAGACATTGAGAGGAAAAAGAATAGCACAGTTCCTTCTGGGAGCATCAAGGAACTGCCATTTGAGTGTGTGGAGCTGTGGTCAGTCCAGCAGGGAAGCCAGAGCCAGATCTTGTACACCTTGGTACAAGACTTTTGTCCTGATCCTGTGTACAGCATTGGGAACTTATGGACTTTATTCTGTAGGTGGTATTGGGGGTTAATAAAAGTACTTTAATTAAAATATTAATGTGATCAGATTTATGCTTCAGAAAAATCAGTAAGGAAATCGAATATAGCCTTAGAACATCAAAAGTGAAATTGGAAGTTATTGCAATTAAAGCATTGATGGAACTGACTGAATATGGGGAATGCTTAGTTGACAGAGTAGATTAGGCTTAGGCTTATCATGTATTGGATATGGTAGGTAAATAGAAGTAAAAAGACAGTGGTTCCCAGGTTGGTGGCTGATGACCAGGTGAATGCTATACTAATGAAATTCATTTCATTAAGGCTTAAAAGATAACTTGGGAACAAGATAGTGTGTCAGATTTCCCATTTGTCATATTTCATGTGCATATGGGGCCTCCAAATAGATCTGTCCAGTAAAGAGCTGCATATACAAGTCAGTGATCCAGAGTCCAGTTCTTAAGTGGAAATACAGACTTGGGAGGCTTTGGTAAATAAACAGGGGAATCATGGCAGTGAGTCAGGTCATCTGAAGGAATGAAAGAGGAAAGATGAACATTCTTAATAAAATGCTGGGGGAAGGCCAGCATCTAACCTGTCTACAGAGAAAGAAAGGTGCACAAACATGACTGGGAAGAATCACTCAGAACAGGAAAGAAGTCAGCAAAGTGTAAAGTCCCTGTAAGAAAAATGGCCAGTGAGAGATTCTGAGGAGACAAAGTGTGATAATAATTAAACAACATTCTTTGGGTTTGACAGTTTTACACATTAGAAAATCAATTGCATTTTTTAGGAGCAATTTCTTTTCTGAACTACTGTAGCAGTTTCTTTGTATTTCTCTTTAAGTTCTGTCTTGTGTAGTATTGTGTGTTTCTGATTCTTTTTACTTGATTATCAACTTATTGAAGATAGGGATCATGATTTATCTGTCTTTGAATTATGAGTTATGTTTGGCATAAGAGATTACTAAAATATTTATAGAATGACTGAATTACTGATGTTGCTTATTTAGGCACCCAATTTATAAACTTAACTGTTTGGCTAGAAACATTTATCAACTACATTGCCTATGTTTTTGCTTTTTAAAATGGAACATACTGAACATAATGAAACTTTCTCTTTGTTAGAATCAATCTGATTTGGGCACATGAGGCTATTTATTGTACACTAAAATACCAAGCACTCTAGTTGGGGGTGCAGCCTTGTCCTTTTATTTCCCTTGAATGAAAAATAATAGAAGATCAGATGGTAAGATTAATATTTGTTGTAAATTTGAAATTTTAAGGTAATCACATTTACATGCAAATTATTTGTACAAAATCAGTATTATTTTCAATATCTCAATATAGTGTTCCCAAATTTAGTTGGGTAGGGAAAAGGGAGAGAGATGGGATCAAGGTTGGGGTCAGAGATCGCCTTTTGAAAAAGCTGCTTTTTGTATGTTTCTAAACTTGCTTTGGTTCCATCTGTATCTATGAACTAAGTCTGAGTGTCAAGCAAGATGCTAGGTAAATTTCTGCCTTTGTTAAGCTGAATAATATTTTGTCATCTTTATAAAGTTTTTATCATCCCAGTATTTAATGTCATGGTAGGATTCATTTTTTCCCCAAAGGAATTTGGAAATTGGAAGATAAACCTTCTGTATTTTTTAAGAATTAAGTATATCCATAATGCCTGAAGTAAGCTATGTAAATATAGATCTTAAGCTCATGGAGGGTTTAATGTGAATTCGATCCAACTTATAACTTGGATAAAGATTTAAAACAATGAATCAATTATTGATACTTTATCAAATAGACTCCATGAAAGCTGTAATACCAGCATTTTAGACTCTATTTAAATGCATAAATCAGTTGATAAATATATGGAGCTCTTGAAATTTGAGCATTTCATGAGAACAAAGATCCTGAATGTGAAAAAAAAAATAAAGCATATTATGTTATCTGCTTCTTTCAGACTATTTTGGCCAAAATCAAAATGTTATGATTACTTATATCAAGAAGCAGAAGCTCTTCTGAAAAATTTTCCAATTCAAGCCACAATTTCATTTTATGAAGATTCTGATAGTGAAGACGAAACTGAGGAGCTGATCTGTGAAAGTTAACCTGATTACTTTTGATGACATTCAAAGCTTTTAGGTACAAATTAGAGTAGTGTACAAATGTATCATAATCCTTTTAAAATTAATTTATTTGTATATAAATTATTAATAAAATGAAATATTTAGTAATTACTATGGTAGTTTGGCCTTTTTTATCCCTACACTATAATTCAATGTTGGAATTTAAAAATAGCTTCTGTTTACAAGTGTCTTGATTGTATTGTAAACATTTGAAGCTTACAAAAGATAATTTGGATCACTTCATCAAATTACAGATTTATCTTTGTTTATAATTTTGAAAACATTTATGTAAGACCTTTCAAAGAATAACAATATTTAATTTTCAAGACTGAGTTTTCTAACATCTGGTATTTCCTACTGATCCCCATTAGATGTAGTTACAGATGCATATTATCTTATTCGGTAATGAGGAAAATCACCTTATGTTATCAATCACATGTTACTATTATGTATTAGCTAGCAGATGGTGAAAAAGATTGTAAATCATTGTCTATAATTAAGATTGGAAATCAATGTTAGGACTACTAAATTTTAGCAATTTTAATGAATGGTGAGTCAAATTATTCTCACTTTAATACTCTTCTGCTGTCCTTAAATTTAGCAGTAAAATAGCATGGGTGTTTAGTACTTATGGCACTACACTGAGGGATCCCCATAGTTAAAGCATCTTACTTAAATGGAGTCTAAAAAGGGGAGACAAAATGCCAGAATTTGATAATCGTTTTTTTCATTTCAGTCCACAAGGGAGCTAAGAAATTTGGCAGATAGGAAACATTCTCCAATAATATTACCTTCCGTTGCTCTGGTTCCCAGGTCCTATATTCTCATGTAAAAAAATTTCTCCTGGGAAGTGAAATAAGAAATTCTTAGATTTATAGAAAAAAAAGATTTATAGAAGAATGGGGTCGCGGAGAGTCGGACACGACTGAGCGACTGAACTGAACTGAACTGAACATCCTTTCTTAATGAAAGAGAAAACAGAAGCACTTTGCATGGTAGATAGAGGTAACATAGTAATTATGATCATGAAATTCTTTTAGCTCAAATTCAATCTTTTCAATTACAAGTAGCTGAAATACAAGCATTTCCATTTCTTAGCAAAGAAATGCCCCTTACTTGAATGGCTACATACATTCACACACTTTCCCTTCTAATTGGAAAGAGACTACAGACATTGATTTCAGTTCAGTTCAGTTCAGTTCAGTTCAGTCCTCAGTCGTGTCCGACTCTCCGCGACCCCATGAATCACAGCACGCCAGGCCTCCCTGTCCATCACCAACTCCCGGAGGTCACTCAAACTCATGTCCACAGAGTCGGTGATGCCATCCAGCCATCTCATTCAAGAACAAGGCAATTGAAATAGAACAAGTTCAAACCATGTTTCAGAGTCAGGAAAAATTAGTTATGGAAAGAGGATAGAGAGAGTTAGTTAGAACTATATTTCTTCTCTTGAAAACTGTCCTTCCACTGGATTCTACTCTCAGGATGTATGTGTTCCCCAAGAGGTATGTAAAACCCCACCAGATCACCAACATGCACCTTGAGCGTTAGAGACTGGTGTTTGCCTGCACAGTATTTGTGCTGCTGTTATTAATATGTTGGAATAGTACTAAGAGACACAGTCACATTTATTGAGTACCTATCCTTAGCCAAATATCTCACTTAATCCTTACTAAGTAAGACCTAAACCCATTGTGTAAATGGAAAATGAGGCATTGAGATATTAAAGTAACCTGCATAAAAAAAAAAAAAAAGTCACTCAGTCGTGTCCGACTCTTTGTGATCCCATGGACTGCAGCCTACCAGGCTCTTCCATCAGTGGGATTCTCCAGGCAAGAGTACTGGAGTGGGTTGCTGTTTCCTTCTCCAAACCTACATAGGGTTGCTCATTTATTAACCCCAGGGGTGGCATCCAAACTAAACCTATCTGACTCTTAAACTTGGCTAACTGTGCAACATAACATTCGGGGGTGAGCTGCATTAGTCTACATTTCGCTCTGTCTTTCAAGAAAGAGAGGAAATTAAATGAGGAGGAAGACCTTGTGAGTGGGTGAATGGAGCAGAGCGAGACTTTACTAACCTCTTCAACTCGTTCACTAGTCATTAGCGAAAGTTCTTAAAGGTTAAGTGTTTTCTGCACCTCACAGGAGTGCCTGCTTGCATTTGACATCTCAGTTCTTCAAAGTTCTCTTTTCTGCACAGATTGGTGCCTTAAAAGAGAGTTTCTGGCAAATCAAAATGCCTTGATAGTGTTATTTTATTCCATATTTCAAGAAGTGATGATGGTAGTGCTTTAACAATGGACAGACAGTTGTGTTCTGGGTTCACAGGCATCTCTAAAAATTTATTCTCAGATTCGGTCAGCACCAAGGCTTAGCAACAGTTTCACTCTTTAATCTTTCCACGGAATAGCTGTCACTCCCTTGCAGTGCTGAAATTCCGGCTGCAGGACGAATGGGGCATGCGTAGTTTGCACTCGTTCCACCCCTGCCCGCTCTCCATTCACCCCGTTGGCTCCGCCCCACGCGGCCTCGACGTGCTGCGTCATGGCGCGCCTCACCCTGGACGACCCCGGAAGTGGGTCGGGGGCTTGGCCTCTGCCCGGCCTCGGAGCCGGAGCGGGAGGTGTCACTGCACTGGCGTTGAGCTGAGCTGTCGAGTCGGGCAGCGGAGCCCGGGCAAAGCCCGGGCCAGGGGTCCAGGATGCTGAACGTCCCTTCCCAGTCTTTCCCGGGCCCCAGCTCGCAGCAGCGTATCGCTTCCGGGGGGCGTAGCAAGGTAAGCGCGCTACAGTCCTCTCTTCCTGCCGGGATCTCAGGCTCCCGCACAGTCCGTTCTCTCCTTACGTACCCTCTCCCACCTCCTGTCCCCACCTCTGGCTTTCATCCCCTCCTACCTTTGCTGGCGTTCTGTTTCAGATCCCATGCGTTCTCCAGTCCTGGAACTCTTAACCTCCATCTCTTACCAGCTGGCCCTTTTTCTTTCCCATCCCTTTATCCCGTTCTGTCAATTCCCTTTTTCCAACTCTTTTTCCCACTAATCAAATTCAGATATAAGGTAATGCCAGGCTCTGTGCTTCCCTTATTGTGGGTATTCTCTATCGGTTTCCTTCCTTCAACATAACCTGCTCTCCGTTCTTTTTGTTCACTTTCCGAAGAAGTTGTGAGCGATCTGGGTTCCCTAGAAGAGGGGAAAGGCTGGGCAATAGCAACAGTGACCACTGTTTATCCTGCCAAGGGTGGGGACTCCAGGAGCTAGGGAAAATTGGAGAAGAGAGAACAAATTTCTATATACAAACCTCCGGTTAGGTTTAGGGACACTTCTCCAAGTCACGCTGCCTTTCTCTCTTCCTCTAGTACTTGATTGTTTTATCACTGTCTTTTTTACTGATATCTCTTGCTAATTTTGAAGCTGATATAAATGGCAACGCACTCCAGTGTTCTTGCCTGGAGAATCCCAGGGACGGGGGAGCCTGGTGGGCTGCTGTCTATGGGGTCTCACAGAGTTGCACACGACTGAAGCAACTTAGCAGCAGCAGCAGCAGAGTGAGATGGGAGGGGAAAAAAATGAAAAGGCAGCAAAGTAAAGAAGGTTAGTTTGAAGAGTCCTTTGGACTGCGAGGAGATCCAACCAGTCCATTCTAAAGGAGATCAATCCTGGGTGTTCATTGGAAGGACTGATGCTAAAGCTGAAACTCCAATACTTCGGCCACCTCATGCGATGAGTTGACTCACTGGAAAAGACTCTGATGCTGGGAAGGATTGAGGGCAGGAGGAGACGGGGACGACAGAGAATGAGATGGCTGGATGGCATCACTGACTCAATGGACATGAGTTTGAGTGTACTCCGGAAATTGGTGATGGACAGGGAGGCCTGGCGTGCTGTGATTTCATGGGGTCACAAAGAGTCGGACACAACTGAGTGACTGAACTGAACTGATAATGCTCTAAGTTTTTGTTGAACACAGTTACTGTTACCCACAGGTGGGATGCAAATATGTTTTATATTTGCATAATTTAATGAAATTGTCTCCCATGTTCATTGCAATATGAATGTTGCTTGCTCCTGTTGTTTGTTAGTTCCTCATTCTATAACCACATCTTCATGTTTTGTTTTCAAGACTTCCACCTGATCGGGCCATTCCTTTCTTCATTTCAGGACTCTTGAGTCTTTAGCATTAACATCATTTGGGAACTTCATCAGCTTTGTTTTTTCCACATGGACCTGGAGCTTGACCCTAGGTCAGAATTATGGGTTCAGAGATCTGTAGCTTTCATTAGCTTTTCAGAAGTCTGTCACCCCAACTATAATAATATAGCTGAGATTGATTAAGTGCTTACTGACAGCCTGAGTGCTTTACATGTATTAACTTGTGTTATCTTTCCAGTGATCCTGTGAAGTGGGTGCTTTTGTTATCACCATTTCACAGCAAAGGAAACTAAGGTTAAGAAATGCTGCGTTGAAAGAGGCTTATATGGTGTGACTCTGATGGTGACTTTTCTTTTATTGCTCCATATATCAGCCAACCATCTGATCACTTGTCCTCTCCTTGTGGTTTGACCTGTTTCTCTCCTTAAATGCTTGGATAAATAGTAGAAACTTTGCAAAGAAAGAAACTCTGAATTAGAATATGAGAGTTGTTGCCCTTCTCTTAAAACTACCAGCAATGTTCTCAGTATCATTTAAAGGAAATGGTAATGATGTCACAGGTGAGTGTTTGGGTCCAGAAAGTGAATAAAATAAGATTATTGTGCAGTTCACACTCAGACTGATTTTTGTGGGTTTTTTTTTTACCCTTTGTGAAATTGTTGCTGAACTGAACTTGGGTTCACTTGCCTGACATGCAGCAAAGCCAATCCACTGACACTGGATTGTGGTGGAGGAAAGTACAGCTTTTATTTTCAAGGCATCAAGCAGGCAGAGGAGAAGAGGGTGACAGAGGATGAGGTGGTTGGATGGCATTGCTGATGCAATGGACGTGAACTTGGGCAAACTCTGGGAGATGGTGAGCGACAGGGAGGCCTGGCGTGCTGCAGTCCCTGGGGACTCGAAGAGTTGGACATGACTTAGTGACTGAACAAGAAGCAGGAAGAACAGGCAGCTAATGATCAAAAGACCCAAACTCCCTGATGGCTTTCAGGCAAAAATTTTTAAATTTAGCATTTGAGATGAGAATCTCAAGGTACATGGTTAGCTTGTGGATCTCTTCTGTTTGGTTGCTGGTGAGGTAACATGGTGATACTTTAGAAATCTCAATCCTCTGTCTTGTTCCAGCCAGTCTAGGGTCTGTATGCTTGTGGTTAGCAGTTTCTATCCCTTGAGATTCTGGTTTCTGTAAAACAACTCAAAGACATTAGGTTATTAACTGTATCCGTTCAGGAGGGACTAGGAGTCCTGTGACTATGTTATTTTCTTGCTTGACCAATGTTCCTTGGTTTCTGCATTTTCTCACACCTGTAGTCATTAGCTGTTTGAGTCTGCTCTTTGGAATTAGGTGAAGGCCTTGGAGGCTAAAGCTTTTTCTAGAAACAAGAAGCAGGGACATGAACCCGGGTGGGTCCCTCAGGGCCCTGTTCAATTTCGAAACAGGCTAATCTGGAACATGTGAGAACCTGTGTCAGGATTGTATGAGATAGGTTGTGGGTGAGAAGACAGAACTTAGTTGGGGAGGTTTGTGTATCGTAATTGTTAGAAGCATGGACTTTTGAGTGAGAAAGACTCATTCTTTTTCCATCTCTACCTTTTATCCTCTTTGAGTCTCTTTCCTCAGTTGTAAATGGGAATAATATGGATAGTACCCATTTTATAGGATTGTTCGTAGGATTAAATGAGCTAATGTTTCTCTCAGCACAGTGCTGGGTTATGGTAAGCACTTACTAGATGTTACTAGCTTATAGGCTTTTACGCAAACCTCATTGATTGTTGAGGGATTGCTGTGTGGAAAAACCCACAGCACAGTGCCTGGTGCAGAGTATGCACTCGGTATGGTAGCTAATGTTATTTCTAATAAACAACTAATAAGTATTTGTTGAGAACCTACCATAAGCTGGAGATGTGGTCTTTGTTGGGGAGGGAGAAATTTCCACTTTTATCCATCCCTCTTGAGTTCTTGTGGCTAGACTGATAAAGTTGACACAAGACAGATTAGCAGTAGAAAAGATTTAAATTTTATTCATGCTTTTAAGTTTTTAGACAATAAATTTGATGCTGAAAGCTCAGCTTCCATGTACACTGGTGCTGAATCAAATCTTGGAGACAGTTTTCAGTGAAGTAGGAAAGGACAGCTTTATTGCTTTGCCAGGCAAAGGGAGACATGTCAGGCTTCTGTCCTCAAAACCGCATGTCCTAACTTGGGCAAGATAGTGACAACTTTTGTGGTAAAATAGGGTGTAATCAGCTCGTGGACAGTTCTTCCAATGGGTTGGTGGTGAGGTAAATAGGAGTCACTGGAAAAGACCCTGCTGCTGACAGAGATTGAGGGCAGGAGGAGAAGGTGGCAACTGAGGATGAGGTGGTTGGATGGCATCATCAACTCAATGGACATGAGTTTGAGCAAACTCCTAGAGATAGTGAAGGACAAGGAAGCGTGGTGTGTTGTTGTCCACGGGGTCACAAAGAGTCAGACACAAAACTGAGCAACTGAACAACAACAAATAGGAGTCAACATTGACAGCCTTCAGGTCCAGCTGCTCTGGGGGGTCTGTATGCTTGTGGGCAGCATAACATAACTTCCCCAACCTAGAAGGGGTTTCACTCTCTGCAAAACAGCTCAAAGATACTGTTGGGGTTCCTAGGTGGCTCAGTGGGTAAAGAATCCTCCTGAAATGCAGGAGACACAGGAGATGCAGGTTTGATCGCTGGGTCAGGTAGATCTCCTGGAGGAGGAAATGGCACCCAACTCCAGTATTCTTGCCTGGGAAATCCCGTGGCCAGAGGAGCCTGGCAGACTACATTCCATAGGGTTGCAAAGAGTCGACACAACTGAAGCAACTGAGCTTGCAGACTTGATGGGGAAACAGGACCTTGCCCCAAGACTGCTCTTGACTGTTTCTCCCTGGTCTCACCACCCCTCCCTTCCCTAATTAGCAACTGCTTGAATCTGCCCATTGGAACTCAGGGAAGGTCACAGAGGCTTAATGAATGCTGTTTCCAATAATCAAAGAAGTGAGGGACACAGAAAAGCTCTGTGCCCAGGAGCCCAACAGGGCCCTGCACGATACCAAATTTGAGAGGAATTGATGGCACAAAGAAACTTAGGTCTGGGTATTTAATTAGTAAGGAATTTAAGCAAAGTTTGGGCTTGGGTAGTAGATTAGTAAAGAAGTAACACAGCTTGCTTATAGTCTTCTGGGCCCTGAATTTCCTATCTCTGAGAAAAGGATGTCTTTCTACCTTCCAGTACCAGAAGGGCACCTTCCACAGGGGAGATTTTTTTCCTGCTTTCAAGGAGACCGAGAGGGTGGTCCAAGTATTCATTTTGCATGGCCTGCGCTGGGCCCCAACATCTGTTTTCAAAGAGTTTAATCCAGCGGGCTTCACAGTTATAAATGCCTAAGGACTATAACAGTCTGTTATGACCATGAAGAAGTTGGTGCCAGAGAAAGCTTCTGGAGGAAGTAATGTCTGTGGCTCAGAGGGGCGAATCGTTTTCCATTTGCCTAAAATATAGAAGTCTAGTATTCGTGCCTGGAGAATCCCCATGGACAGAGGAACCTGGTGAGCTACAGTCCATGGGGTCACAAAGAGTCAGACATGACTGAACGACTAGAACGACTAAGCACAGTGTAGCAAAGTATAGAATGGCTTCCCAGGTGGCTTAGTGGTAAAGAATCCGCCTGCCAATGCCGAAGACGCAGGAGACGCTGGTTGGATCCCTGGGTTGGGAAAATCCCCAATGGAGGTAATAGCAACCCGCTCCAGTATTCTTGCCTGGGAAATGCCATGGACAGAGAACCTTGGCGGGCTACAGTCCATGGGGTTGCAAAGAGTGGGGTGAGACTGACTGAACATGCACATTTGCAAAGCATAGAATGGGAAGGGACAAACGTTCAGACATGGAGCTAGTGAAGTCAACTCTGACCAGATTATAAAGGGCCTGGTCAACCTCTCTAGGGAATTTAGAAACATTATAAGAAATATGAGGAGCCACTGAAGGAGGCAGAGCCGTGGATTAGACCTGCACTTCCAAAAGATCACTTTTAACTACCCTGCAGGTGTGGAACGGTGAGAGAGAAGTGATTTTGGTTTGGGATAGGAAAGATCATATGTGTTCTCACACTTCATTTATGAAGACCAAGAGACCTAGAGAGTTATAGTTAGTGATGGTAAGAATGGGATGATGAGGGTTAGTAAGAAGGAATGTGAAGTTGGCAAGGCACCACGGACCTATTAACCTGGCTGTTTTGGGGACAATCAAATGTCTAAAATAGATATGATTTAGGGAATTGAGATATGTAAGTGTTTTAGTCCCTTTGGGCTTCTCTAACAGAATGCCATAGGTGCCTCATAGAAACAGAAACTTATTTCTCACACTTCTAATTGATCTCAGGTCACTTCGACCTGCAGCAGCTTGAAGCAGGGCTTCGGTTCCTGGCCAAAGTTTGAGTTGAGGCGGTGAAAACACTGAATCCTAGCCAATAGACTAGCGGTCAGTGAGAAGGCCCTGGACCTTCGGGTTTGCAGAAAAAATTCCCACAAAGACGGAAAGTGGTGAAATAAGTGAAGTATTTATTGGGAGGAGAAAGAGTACAGTACATGTGGGTAGGCACACAGACAGACTAAGAGAGAGCTGCCGAGTCGTACCCTCACGGCAATTTGAATTACTTACATGGGGCATATCTTCTGGGTTTCCTTTGGCCAGTCATTTTGATTTCTCTGATTCAGAGTCTGTATTTGGTATATCTCAGAATCCTCCCATGTGTGTGGGCACATCTTTTAGCCAAGATGGACAATGAGCCTATGGGTAAAGACCATCAGTTGGCATCAGTCCTCTTTTGACTTCCAAGGAACCTTTCTGCACAGATGTAGGCGGGGAGATCTCCTCTCTCAGTTGTCCAGCTTTTCTAGTCTTGGAGTTTTGGTCCACCGGGAATGAATCTCCAATGACTTTACCCTGTGGGCGCCCATCTACCTCCTGCCTTCTCATGACTGGGAATTCCAAGATAGTGCAAAACTGGCCAGTTTTGTGTCTGGTGAGAGCCTGATTCTTGGTTTGTAGCCATCTTTTCAGTGTCCTTACTTGGTGGAAGAGGCGAGGGAGCTCTCTATATGGCCTCTTTTATAAGGGCCTTAATCCTACCCAACAACTTCATCGCCCACCAGAGGTGCCACGTCCTAGTACCAGCACAGCAGGGATTAGCATTTCAACCTAATTTGGTAGGGGGATACAAACATTCAGTCTATAGCAGTAAGCTTCCTCGAATAATGTGACTGCTTTTACATTAAACAATTATCTGGTGCTATGTAACATACTAGTTATACAGGTTCAGTTCAGTTCAGTCGCTCAGTCATGTCCGACTCTTTGCGACCCCGTGAATCACAGCACGCCAGGCCTCCCTGTCCATCACCAACTCCCGGAGTTCACTCAAACTCATGTCCATCGAGTCGGTGATGCCATCCAGCCATCTCATTCTCTGTCATCCCCTTCTCAGATGTGTGGAGAAATTTGCACTAGGATGTTTTAACTGTTTAAAATACTAATGACATAATAATACCCCTTATCTAAAAGCCTTGAAAATGTATTAAAACCCTGCAAAATCGCAAACATCTTGTTATTAGACCCTCTGAACAGGTGTAGGCAAAGTTTTGTGGCCAGATAATAAATATTTTAGGCTTTGAGGATGTCATAAGGACTCAGTCTCTTCACCATCGCCACCACCACCACGTGTAGAAATTATTTTTGGCTCAAGGGCTACACAGAAACAGGCACAGACCAGTTTGCCAACCCCTTCCCTAGAGTGTGGCAGTTTTATTATTTTCTATCACTTGATAACCTTTGTTTCTCGGTGGATGGATTCTTAGAAAACATCTTTCTATCTCACGTGAGTTCTAATAGCCTGTGTATGTTGAAAGTCTGGAAAGTCAGCTTTAGCCAATTGTTTCTGTTTTCTTCTTGCAAATCTCATTTGATTTTTTAAGGCAAAAAATTGTTGGTCCAGGCTAGTAAACAGCTATAACATATTAGTGATAAAGCCAGGACCAAAACTTTTTTCTGACTCTGGGTTCAGTAGTACCCTTGGACTGTGATTTCACTAGATCAACATTTGTGTCCAGAATTTCTAAACCCCATCTCATGGCCCAGGTGTTAATGTTCCATTTGTGACTCTAATACACCCTCCTAAAGATGGAAGAGTTTTAGAATTTTTAGATTTGTTATTTTATTCTTTTGAGTGGGAATCAGAGTAATGAAATGTCCTGAAGACAAGCAGCAGGAGGGGAAAGGAAATTCAGCTGATTTGAAGAAGCCACATTGAATTCTTCCCTTTTCCTTTTTGAGGTCCCTCTGAAACAGGGCAGAAGTCTCATGGATTGGATTCGACTGACCAAAAGTGGAAAGGACCTAACGGGATTAAGAGGCAGGTTAATTGAAGTAACTGAAGAAGAACTTAAAAAACACAACAAAAAAGATGACTGTTGGATATGCATAAGAGGTAGGTGGAATTTACTATGTACTGCAGAATGTTTTGGCGGGCTTTCCAGTTGTAATGCTACATACCTTTTGGCCCTATTAATTGGTAATATGATTCCAGGTGGTAACAAACACATTAGTTACAGTTAGTAACTGTAAACACAATTTTCAGTTAGTAACAAATATTTGCAGTTAGGGAAAAACATGTCTTATGATGGACAATAAATAAATTCTTTAATTCTGAATTTGAACAGTATTTCTCTCTAAATCACTGTTCATACAGTATCCCTGTGCTGTATTCCCTTTGAAAGGAAACAAGGGTTTGACAGATAATATAATACAAAGTAATAAAATTATTCAACAACATCTAATTTAAATGCAGTAATGTTCTGCCTTTGTGTCCTACAACAGAATTCCATAGGAAAAAAGTGTCTCTGAGAATCTAAAGTAAATCAGAAAGCCCACATTAAAACAGGATCTTTTGTTCTCATTTGCAGCAATTTTTATTACTTAATCCATGTTTGTTAGCAGTATTAGTTACCTGATTTTCCTAGCCCATAACAAATTAGAATTACCAAACTGGAAATACTGAGGTGGCCAAAAAGTTCATTCAGATTTTTCCGTAAGATATTATAGAAAAACCTGATCGAAGTTTTTGACCAACTCAACAGATAGATTGGAGAGAGTGAGCAGAGAAGTAGAACAGTAGCTGATGGAAGTAGATTTTATGGTGTCTGCCAACCTGGCATGGGGAGGGACACGAAAACAATGAAGAGCTTACGGCTATACACTGAGTCTCCACAGAGAGTCCTTGAGTCATCCAGAAAGAGTTCAGTATATTTGCTATCCTCAGTTTAAAGAAGAAAGGAAATGCATCACTTATTGCTGTTATCACTGTTGTAATTTTATCATTGTATAATTTTGATTTGGGGTGTGTGTGTGTGTGTCACTCAGTCATGTCTGACTCTTTGTGACTCTCTGTAGCCTACCAGGCTCCTCTGTCCATAGAATTCTCCAGGCAAGAATACTGGAATGGGTTGCCATTCCCTTCTCCAGGGTGTTTTCCCAACCCAAGGATTGAACCTGGGTCTCCCGTATTGTGGGCAGCTTCTTTACCATCTGAGCCACAGGGAAGCCATTTGTTTAGTTATCCTGCTAACACTGGCACCCATATGAGGGCAGAGACCATGTCAGTTACCTGCCCTGTCTTCAGTGCTTGGTACATTGAGGTCATCCCTTTGTTTGTTGAACTAGTGCAACACTTAACATTTTCAAGAAATTTGGTCACTTGAATAGATGTGTGGTTGTCACAGTCAATCAGGGATAGGATAAATGGAAAGACACCAGTAGCCCTATTAGTTTGCTAAGTAGGCACAGACAAAATATAACAAACTGAGTGACTTGAACCACAGAAATTTATTATTTCCCAGTTCTGAAGGCTAAACTTTGAGATCAGGCTATCTTTGGGCTTGAAGAAAATCTGTTCCATGCCTCTCACCTTTCTTCTGGTGGTTTGGTGGCAGTCTTTGGAGTTGCTTGGCTTGTTGGAAAATCACCCTTATCTCTGATTCACCTTTACATGACTTTCCTCCTGTGTGCTTGTCAGTGTCCGGATTTGCTGTTTTTATAAGGACACCAGTCGTATTGGAGAGGAGCCTGCTTGATTCTATTATGACCTCACCTGATTACATCTGTATTGACCCTATATCCACATAAGATCATGTTCTGCAGTACTGCAAGACTTTAACATCTGAGTTTGAGGGATACACCAGTCAACTCATTACAGATGGAATTAGTGTATAGAATGTTTTCCAGCAGCAGAGGGTATGGAATCTTCCAGCAGGGGCTGGGATAGCTTGTCCCAAGACAGATGCTCTTTGGGAAGTTTCTCAGGGAAATAAACTATTTCTGGTACCCTTCTTGCCTTCTGCCTGTGCTGCAGACTCATTTACCAGGTGCAGGTCACTGGCCGCAGGTGCCATCCCCATTGTTCCTGAGTATCTTCTGCTGGCCTCTGTGAAATGGAGGTCAGTTTTCCCATGAGCATCTCTCAGCTTGTCCAGGCTACAAGCATGTCTGACCTGTTTCTGCAGTAGGAAACCACTTTTCCAGAAAAGTTTCTCATGTGAAACCTTCACATCCTAATGCTGTTAAATAAATGAGTCATTGTTGTAGTACAGTCATACTTTATTATTCATTTGATACATTGATGGAGATCAGGGGCTGGTTTGCTGTGTTTGAAACATAACACATGTTGTTCCCAGCTACATATCTCCCGCGGTAATTTGAATGGCTGACACTCTTCCAGTGAGGTCATTGATTTAAGGTTAAATTCTTTTAGAGCTTCTATTGGAGAGTATATTCTACCCTAATAATAAGACTTCTCCCCCGATTGCCAAGTAAGATGTCTTTTTTTTTTCCTGTTGACAGAGTTTGGTTTTTAATTTTAATAAAGAAGCAGTTGATTGAGGCACTGCCCTGGGATCCTCCATTCTAGCAGGAGAAAGTAAATGACTTGTTGGACAAGACCCAGAGAAGTACCCTATGAGGGCTGTAAAGAAAGTGAGATCAGATTTTGGGGAGGGAGACATGGGTTAGGAAAATCAGAGATGCTTTTGTGATAGAGATAAGCCTTGAAACTGTGTTGAGGATTTCAATGGGAAGTGAGGCAGAAGCGCACCCAAGTGGAGGGAAATGCATAGCTGAGGGTGTAGACACAGAAAAGCTGGAGGTGTGCTCTGGAGCCTAGTCCACCTGTTAAGAGAACTATGAGAAAGGAGACTACAAAGGCATGTTCGGGAAGATTGCGGAGGACCTTGAAAACCAAACTGAGATATGTGTTCTTAATTTTGATAGCAGTGTGAACTATTGGAGATGTTTGAATGTGGGAACAGTATGATCAAAGATGGCCTTGGAAAGAGCAGTCTGGTGGTGGGTATAGTGAATTGACATGAGACTCGGAAGGTTTTTAACTCGTACAAAAGTTCAGAAGGTAACAGATAACTCAGTTCAGTTCAGTTCAGTTGCTCAGTCATGTCCGACTCTCCACGACCCCATGAATCACAGCACGCCAGGCCTCCCTGTCCATCACCAAAACCCGGAGTTCACTCAAACTCATGTCCACAGAGTCAGTGATGCCATCCAGCCATCTCATTCTCTGTCGTCCCCTTCTCCTCCCGCCCCCAACCTTTCCCAGCATCAGAGTCTTTTCCAATGAGTCAACTCGTCGCATGAGGTGGCCAGAGTATTGGAGTTTCAGTTTTAGCATCAGTCCTTCCAATGAACACCCAGGATTGATCTCCTTTAGAATGGACTGGTTGGATCTCCTTGCAGTCCAAGGGACTCTCAAGAGTCTTCTACAGCACCACAGTTCAAAAGCATCAATTCTTCGACGATCAGCTTGTTGTCAAGGCAACAAAGTAGGATGAATGTGAGACAGATTACTGGTAATTTCTGACATGGTCGTCTAAGAAAGTAGAAGAAAGCACAGGACTAAATATAATTGTCTTTTTCTTCTTAATTGTTCTAATTTAAAATATTAATGATACCTTCTTAAAGGAAATGTATGCCAGATCTAGCTTCGTAGGTCAGAGATAGTGTTTGGACACAAGTTTTAATCAAAGCTGTACCACAGAGAAGCATGGATCATGGTATAAACTTTTTTTCTCCTTTTTAAGGTATTCTTCATTTTCTAACAAATACACCATTTTTATGACAGTTCAAATTTCAGCTTGATCAGCCCAAGAGAGACATCAAATGTCTCTATAGAAAATATATACTTCAGTATGTAATATTTAATATCGGCAGTAGTGTAGTGTTAGTTACTCAGTCATGTCTGACTCTCTGCAACTCCGTGGACTGTAGCCCACCAGGCTCCTTTGTCCATGGAATTCTCCAGGCAAGAATAACTGGAGTGAATAGCCATTCCCTTCTCCAGGATATTGGATTACACGCTCAGTCCTATCTGACTCTTATGGACACCATGGACTGTAGCACGCCAGGCTCCTCTGTCCGTGGGATTTCCCAGGCGAGATTACTGGAGGAGGTTGCCATTTCCTCTTCCAGAGGATCTTCCTGACCAAGGGATCAAACCTACATCTCTTGTGTCTCTTGCATTGCGGATTCTTTACCCATTGAGCCATCAGGGAAGATTTCTACCCCTTTTATCTAGTAACTAACAGAAAATTCTTGGAATTGGCTCTGATTGGCACAGTTTTGATCATGTTCTCATTGCTATAATCCGTTCCGTTCCGTCCGTTCTGTCGCTCAGTCGTGTCCGACTCTATGCGACCCCATGGACTGTAGCCTACCAGGCTTCTCCGTCCATGGGATTCTCCAGGCAAGAATACTGGAGTGGGTTACCGTTTCCTTCTCCAGGGAATCTTCCTGACCCAGGGATCGAACCTGGGTCTCCCTCGTTGGAGGCAGACGCTTTAACCTCTGAGCCACCAGGGAAGCCATTGCTATAATAGTGGTTCTATTTAGGGGGAAACGGTGTAACTTAATCACTTAAACCTAGGTTACAAGTTCATCCTGTAGCCTAGAGAGGGGCGAGACTGAAGTGTCAGGGAGGATATGACTCCTTGAACAAAAAGTGATGCTGTTGCTGGAAGTGGAGTGGGTGCTGGAGTTAATGCCGCTACAGAAAGTAGAGTACCTTGCCGAAGTCATAGCTGATGAGAATGGAGCCACTGTTTTAACCTAGGCAACTTGATTCTAAGCTATTATGCTTAAACTACATTGCATTGCTTCCTGTTTTATCATATTCAACTCTAGATTGGATCCTGGCTTAGCCTTTGTGCCGTAACCCACTTGTGAGTGCCATTTGTGAACTGATGCATTATGAAATTACAGTGAAGTGCCTGTTACTTGCAGCTCTTCTGTTGTGCTAAATACTAATTACAAGTCATACAGGTTTTTCCATAAGATATTACTGCAAAACCTGAATGAAGATTGAGACTATTTTTATCTTTAGAAATTTAGTGAAGTATAGCTTTTACTTTTTTGTGTGACTTTGTGTGTAGCTGTCACTCATAAAAAATAGAGGCTGTAAGTGTTACCTTTCTCTTTCTGTGTATTGGTTTGCTCATGTAAGCAATAGTTCTTGGAATCTACTATGTGTCATGCACTGTACCAGGTTCTGGGTAGTGACCTGGAAATTTAGAGCAGAGGTGGCCCGTGCTGTTCTGTTCAGTTCAGTCGCTCAGTCGTGTCCGACTCTTTGCTGTTACGGCATTTATAATCTAGTGCAGAACATGAAGTGTTAACCAAGACTGAGGAGTATTGTGAAAGAGAGGTCTGCTGTGCTAAGAGTGAAGATTGTGGAAGACTGAGCAGAGATGAAAGATAAATGGATGTTAACCAGACAAAGAGGAAAGGGAACAATATTATAGGTTCCGGAAAAAGCTTGTGCAAAGTTTGGATGGTGTGACTGTGTGAAGGGAAAAAAAGGTGTATATGTATACATATAACTGATTCACTTTGCTGTACAGTAGAAACTAACACACTATTATAAAGCAACTATACTCCAATAAAAATTAATTAAAATAAATTTTTTTTAAAAAGCTCAAGTGCAACATATAGGTATTCATTGTGAATATGAGGAACTTCAAGTTAGTGATCCCTGTATTCTTTCTTCTCTCCCTTTTGTTAAAAAGTCAAAAATTTTCTTTCTAAGGCTCACTCAACTTTTTTCCAAGTCTTGACCCTTTATGTGCTCCTATCAGTTCTCTTCAGCCTCCTCTGGGATCTCAGGCAGTTGTTTAACCAATTGTTTAAACACAGTTCATTCTCCCAACAGTTTCTTTCTTTAAGTCTTCTCCTTTTAGCCTGGTCCTCTTGGAATTTGCTTCATCCCCTGGGCTTTCTTCCTCAGCAGTTGATATAGGACCTCTGTTAGAACATGTTCAGTTCAGTTCAGTCGCTCAGTCGTATCCAACTCTTTGCGACCCCATGAATCACAGCACACCAGGCCTCCCTGTCCATCACCAACTCCCGGAGTTCACTCAAACTCATGTCCATCGAGTCGGTGATGCCATCCAGCCATCTCATTCTCTGTCATCCCCTTCTCCTCCCACCCCCAATCCCTCCTAGCATCAGAGTCTTTTCCAGTGAGTCAACTCGTCGCATGAGGTGGCCAAAGTATTGCAGTTTCAGCTTCAGCATCAGTCCTTCCAATGAACACCCAGGATTGATGTCCTTTAGAATGGACTGGTTGGATCTCCTTGCAGTCCAAGGGACTCTCAAGAGTCTTCTCCAACACCACAGTTCAAAAGCATCAATTCTTCGGCGATCAGCTTTCTTCACAGTCCAACTCTCACATCCATACATGACCACGGGAAAAACCATAGCCTTGACTAGACGGACCTTTGTTGGCAAAGTAATGTCTCTGCTTTTTAATATGCTATCTAGGTTGGTCATAACTTTCCTTCCAAGGAGTAAGTGTCTTTTAATTTCCTGGCTGCAATCATGTTAGGTTGGTGCAAATGTAATTATGGTTTCGCACCATGAATTTTGGGCTTCCCTGGTGGCTCAGCTGGTTAAGAATCTGCCTGCAATGTGGGAGACCTGGGTTCGATCCCTGGGTTGTTAAGATCCCCTGGAGAAAGGAATATCTACCCACTCCAGTATTCTGGCCTGGAGAATTCCAAGGACAGAGGAACCTGGCAGGCTACAGTCCATGGGGTTGCGGAGTCAGACACGACTGAGTGAGTTTTACTTCACCATGAATTTTAAGTCATTATAACTGAGCTCAACCACTATTTTATTAATCAGAATAGAAACCATTACAGTCAACACATTTTTGCCAACAATAAATAAGTTTGTTTATCTTGTAGCATAAAAATCTATGCTTCAGGATTCGATGGACTTTTAGAAAGCATTTTCTGCATCCTGCTGGTTGTGGAAGCGTCTTCCCTGCAAAAAGTCACGATGTTTGAAGAAATGGTAGTCCGCTGGCAAGAGGTCAGGTGAATATTTCGGATGAGGCAAAACTTCATAGTCCAATTTATTCAACTTTTAAAGCATCAGTAGTGTGACGCGCAGTTGGGCATTGTCATTGAAAATAATTGGGCCCTTTCTGTTGACCAATGCCGGCTGCAGGCTTTGCAGTTTTCGATGCATCTCATCGATGTGTTGAGCATACTTCTCAGATGTAATGATTTTGCCAGGATTCAGAAAGCTGTATTGGATCAGCCCAGCAGCAGACCACCAAACAGTGACTATGCCCTTTTCTTGGCTCAAGTTTGGCTTTGGGAAGTGCTTTAAAATTTCTTAGTCCATCTACTGAGCCAGTCGTTACCTTTTTGGTGCACATCACAATCCGATTGGTAAATTATTGTTGCACTGGGTAAGAGAAGATGGCACTTCCAAATGATGATTTTCTTGGTTGTGGTCAGCTCATGAAGCACCCACTTATCGAGCTTTGTTCCTTTCCAGTTTGCATCAAATGCCGAACAACCATGGAATGGTCGTTAGCAGTTCCTGGGCCAAATGTGTTGTTGATGTTGCAAGTTGTCTTCACTGCTTTATGACCCATTTCGAACTCCAATAAGAAAATCACTCAAATTTGGTTTTTGTCTAACAAAACTTCTATAGTCTAAAATAAATATAAACAGCAAGGAATATCATTAGCAAAAAAAATAAAAGCAAGAAATGTGCATTAAAATTACATGTAACATAACTGTATTTATTTGGAATGTATTCCAATATCAAATGGCAAATTTCAACAGTGCAAAAACTTCAATTACTTTTGCACCCACCTAATATATTATCTTTTGGGACACTTCATCTATTTCTGTCTTTTAATTTAAAATGAGTTTCAGGGTATTAATATATTGTTTCTCTCCCTACCCCTAGCATCTAGTACAGGGCATGGCTCATGGTTAGTGCTCAGTAAATATCCTTTGAATCATGTGTAGAACTTTTAAACCACCTTTGGTAGGGATATTTTAATGATTTCACAAAATAGTAACCAGTTGAGAGACTTGTATTTTTGGTATTTCCAGATGATTGGCTCTTGGAGTTAGGAAATATATCAGTTCCTTAATCAAAATATTTGTTATTTCTAGACAGTTTTCTGATATATACTCATGGTCAGTTATTCATTTTGGGGTCTCATAAAATATAAGCTGCAGCCTGATGGAGCTCATATGTTATCTTTCCTTGTACAGCTTCATATTTTCTTTTGCAGGCTTTGCATTCGGCAGGGGTTAAGTAAATATTGGAGGTTTCTTCAGGACCATTTTTTGTCATTAATATTTTCAGTTAAGCCTTTTATTTTGAAAAAGTTTCAACCTTACAAAAAAAAAAAAACTGTTGTAAAGGTGATGCAGTGATCTCTAGAAATCCTTCACCTGTCCTGACTCAACCATTGTTGACATGTTGTTGTTGTTATGGAGTAACTAAGTTGTGTTTGACTTTTTGTGACCCCATGGACTGCACCATGCCAGGCTTCCCTATCCCTCACTATCTCTTGGAGTTTGCCCAAGTTCATGTCCATCGGCAGCGGTGCCATGCAGCCATCTCATCTTCTACTGCCCTCTTCTCCTTTTGCCCTCAGCTTTTCCCAGTACCAGAGTCTTTTCCAGTGAGTCAGCTCTTTGTATCACATGGGCAAAGTATTGGAGCTTCAGCTTCAGCAAAACCCCTTCCAGTGAGTATTCATTGTTGATTTCCTTTAGGATTGACTGGTTTGATCTCCTTACAGTCCAGGGATCTCTCAAGAGTCTTCTCCAGCACCATAGTTCAAAAGCATCAATTCGTGGGCATGCCACCTTCCTTACTGTCCTGCTCTCACATCCATACATGACTACTAGGAAGACCATAGCTTTGACTATATGGACCTTTGTTGGCAAAGTGATATCTTTGCTTTTTAATACATTGTCTAGGTTTGTCATTGCTTTCCTTCCAAGAAGCAGGTGTTCTAATTTCACAGCTGCAGTCATCATTCACAGTGATTTTATAGCCCAAGAAGAGAAAAATCTGTCACTGCTTCCACTTTTTCTGCTTCTGTTTGAAGTGATGGGACTTTTTTTTTTTTTTCATTCATGAAGATTCAAACCTGTTTCATTCTCTCATAAATTAGAAAATACAAAGGTGGCTATCTGAATGACAAAGCTCAAACAGTCCTGAAAGGGGTCTGCGCCAGTGGACGAAGTCACCCTCCGGGCGGGGCCCTACTGCTCAGCCAGCAGGGCCGTCCAGTTGGCCTTCATCTTCTCGAGCCGCTTGGCCAGGTGGCTGTTGGTCATCTCCATCTCCTCGATCTTGTCCAGTGCTGTTCGGAGCTCTCTTTGTAGCTTCCTCTTTTCTGCTTTCAGTTCATCCTCGACTTTCTCTGCATTCTCAGCAGCGGTTTTATATCTCAGCACCTGCCCCTCCAGGCGGTTGATACTTTGTTCCAAGGTGGTTATATCCTGTTCCGCTTTTGAAAGCTTAAACTTGTATTCACTAATTTGTCTGTTGGCATCTCTCTGCATCTCGATGAGCTGCAGGTCCGAGCCGTTCTGTAGCTCTGCCAGGTCACCCGCTGTGCCGTCGCTCCTGGAGCACTTCTGCCGCTCCTCCTCCAACTGCAGCTTCAGTTTTCTAATCTGTGATAGTAGCTCTTCCTTTTCCCCAGCGACTTTTCAGTTTTCGTAGCCGTAAGTCAAGCGGCCCTTCCCCCGCCGACTCCAAGACCTGGGCGGCTTCCTGAGACACAACGGTGATGGCCCCGACTGCCCCTGAAGTGAAGGGACCAGATGCTGTGATCTTAGTTTTTTTTAATATTGAGTTTTAAGCCAGCTTTTTCACTCTCCCTTTTCACCCTCATCAAGAGGCTCTTTACTTCCTCTTTGCTTTCTGCCATTAGAGTGGTATCATCTGTTGTTGACATGAAAGTGAAAGTGAAGTCGAAGTGAAGTCGCTTGGTCATTTCCCACTCTTTGCTACCCCATGGACTGTAGCCTACCAGGCTTCTCTATCTATGGGATTTTCCAGGCAAGAATCACTGGAGTGGGTTGCCATTTCCTTTTCTAGGAGATCTTCCCGGCCCAGGGATTGAACCCGGGTCTCCTGCATTGTTGACATCATCATCGTTATATTTTAATGAATCCGTTTTATCTTCACTGTTAACTTATTCGTTATACCTTTTTGTCATCTTTGTTTTAGTCATTACACTAAGGGTTTATGATACTCATTTTTAATGTATCACAGTCTACCTTCAAACAGTATTATACCATTTTACATATAGTATAAGAGTATATAGGCTGTACTTCCATTTCTTTCTCTTGTGTCTTATCTAATCCTTGTTATTTATTCTACATACTCTATACATCCTGCAATATATTACTGTTTTTGCTTAGACTGTCACTTATCTTTTAAAGAGATTAAGAAAATGAAAAAGTTACCCATATTTTTACCATTTTCAGTGCTTTTTATTTCTTTATGTTGATCCAGATTTCCCTTAAAGACCTGTCTTTCACGTTTCTTGTACAGGTTTTCTGGCAACAAATTTCTCAGCTTTTCTTCATCTGACAATGTCATTGTTTTGCCTTCATTTAGGGATGTGTTATCATTGGGTGTAAAATCTAGATTCAGCCATTTATCTTCCTCAGCACTTTAAAAATATCACACCATCTTCTAGTCTGCATAGATGAGAACTCCATTGTTATTCTTAACTGTTTTCCTGTAGGATGTAAGGTTTCTCTCTTCTCTGCCTGCCTTTAAAATTTTGCTTTGTTTTTCAGCAGTTTGACTATTAATATGATGTAGTTTTCCTTTTATATTTTCTACTTCAATCAGTGAAGTCACTCAGTCGTGTCAGACTCTTTGCAACACCATGGACCGTAACCCACCAGGCTCCTCCGTCTGTGGGATTTTTCCAGGCAAGAGTACTGGAGTTGGTTACCATTTCCTTCTCCAGGCGAGCAGTTTCCCCACCTGTCTTCCAGTGATAGAAGACATCTGGTTCATATCAGCATAGAATCTGGCCTGAGTTGGCTTTCTGTCCCTCCTCCAGTGTTGGGCTTGTATTTGCCTCACGTAAGTGCAGAGTAAAGGAGGATGTGTGTTTCCTGCTCTTTCCAGCAGCAGCTAAGGCTTGCTATCAGTGCAGGGACTCGCGTGTGGGAGGCTTTACTATCCCTACCCGGCAGCAGACTGCTTTTGCTACCTGTCAGGGTTGATCTGTGACATGGGTGAATCTCTTGCTCCTTCCCCAGTAGTTGATCATACCTTGTGCTCCTGCAGGCCTAAAATGTAGATGAACTTGTCTTGGTTCTCCTGCTGTAGCCTCAAATCTTGGAGCAGGTACTGTGCAGGTGGTCCACCTTTCTCAAATCTGCCCCGTTCACACAGTTTTCATGATCATTTCATAAGGTACAGGACCGTGAAAAAATAATTGAGTGGGTGCAGAATCCCCTTGTGTCTGGAGTTCTAAATTGGCATCCTTGGCCCTAAAAGGGCTTGTTAAAATTTCAGTTGTTTATAACAACATTTTTGGTTTTTTTCTATTTTGGTCATGCTGCACAGCATGTGGGACCTTAGTTCCCCAACCAGGAATCGAACCCACACCCTCTGCAGTGGAAATGCAGTGTCTTAACCACTGGGCCACCAGGGAAGCCCCAGCAACATCTCTCTTTGCTGTGCTCTTTCAAAGGTGATGAGAAGTGGTTCGTGTGTCCCATTTCCTCAAAGGGGCTTGTCATCCTGTGGAATTTAGAGTCCTAACCATGGCACCATCAGGGAAGTCGGCATCATTACATCTTAATTAACCTTTGCAGCTTGCTTGTTTTGGAAAATAGGAAATAACTCAAAGCATAAGGACATAGTTGGCCTTTTTTAAAACAGCAGGGCAGTTCAGAGCTGGGGTTACTGTCATTGGTAGCCCTAAGACACAGAGGGAAATTATCTCATGGAATAGGAAAGAGGGGTTTGGAAAACTGATCCTTTAGAGATAGGATGCCTTGCTTAATACTGTTGTATGTTGTAAATCAGTTTAAGAATAGTAAAGGTAACTGTTGTTAATAATGTTTGGTCATTAGTCTTTCTAGGAAAAGTTTGTGGATTTTTCCCCCAAAATACTCAAGAGTATGACTGCTCAGACTGCTGGTTAATTTTTAATGCTTTTACAGGTCAGTTTCCTTTTAGTTAAATGTCAGGACTGTTTTTCCTAGTACTAATAATGTCACATAAGATGACCTTTGATAATTATGCCAGTCTACCTTCTGAAGTGCTGGAGACCTTTATTACATTCCATTTCAGTTTTCCTGGGCAAACTAAGGCATCCAGACCAGATTATTTTAGCCCTTTTGTTAATTGGACTGGCCATCATTGAAGTTGTTTGGTGCAGTTTGAATTTCTAAGTTATATTCAGGACAGTTGCTACCTGGTTCTCATTTCTCTGAGGTAGTGCTGGTCTCATTTCTAGTCTCCCCGCACCCCCACCTTAAAAATTGTGCAGCAGAACTTGACAATAAGTACTTAAGATACTAATTTTTTTTTTCAAAATGTGTGTTTATTTATGTATTTTGGCTATGCTGGGTTTTAATCATGGCACATAGGCTTCTCTAGTTGAAGTGCACAGGCTTAATTGCCCTGCGGTACATGGGATCTTAGTTCCCCAACCAGGGATTGAACCCCAAATCTCCCTGCATTGAAAGGTGGATTCTTAACCACTGGACCATCAGGGAAGTCCCAAGGTAATAATTTTAATTTTAGAGACTTTGGTCAAATGTTCTGCCCCTTCATGGTGACAGTGATGGCCCAGAAAGCTGAATGGAAGTTCCACGTGTATGGGCAGAACAATTTTTTATGAATTGTCTGGGGGCAGTAGCAGGAAGGGCTTCCCTGGTGGCTTAGATGGTAAAGTATCCACTTGTAATGTGGGAGACCTGGGTTCCATCCCTGGGTTGGGAAGATCCCCTGGTGGAGGGCATGGCAATCCACTCCAGTATTCTTGCCTGGAGAATTCCCTTGGACAGAGGAGCCTGACGGGCTACAGTCCATGGGGTCCGCAAAAAGTCAGACACAACCGAGCAACTAAGCACAGTGGCAGGGATCCCCAGCCTCCTTTGTCTAAGTCTATTCTTTTAGGCTACAGTTTTCCAATCATCTGCAGATATTCTGCTGTGATGGGTGGTAGGAGGTGGAGCTTGTTAATATTTTGACACACGAACTTTTACTTCTTGTTTTCAGTTCAGGCCTCTTCTCCACTAACTGTGCTGTTTCCCTGAGGGTGCTGTATCTCATTGCCCTAGGGAGTAAGCCTACACTTCTTGTGGATTTAGGTAGGGAAGGGCTTGTTAATTGGTTGTATGGGATGCAGGAGAGGATTTAAGCATCATATTGCTTAAATATTGTAGATTTAAATTAAATATTGTGGATTTAGGTAGGGAGGGGCTTGTTTCTTGGTTGTAAGGGATGCAGGAGAGGGTTTAAGCATCATATTGCTTAAATGTTGTAAATTTAAATTAAATATTGTGGATTTAGGTAGGGAGGGGCTTGTTTCTTGGTTGTAAGGGATGCAGGAGAGGATTTAAGCATCATATTGCTTAAATGTTGTAGACCATCCTGCACGCTCACTTTCAGAACTACCTGAGGTTTCTGATTACTGCACCTTTTGGGAGTTCTGTTGTACATACTGGCTCCCCTCCAATTTACACATAGGCTTTATTTCACCTTTCTTCACTCTGCTAATTATATTATTGCTTATCATTTGCTTGTCAGTCTTCCAAAATTTTATTGTTGTCTTCTCTTCAAATTTCTGTGCCTTTGTGGTTTTATGACTTTATTTATTCTTTGTAGTCATTAGAAAGATTTGAGGAGTGTGAGAGGCAAATGAGTGCTTTTAATCCGGAAGTCCTAAAATGCTGTATTATCCAAAACCTTCCAAGCCTACATTCTATTTATTGTTCTTAAATACCTAGGACCCAAAATGATTTACTTTTAATCATTATAAAATCCATTTGTCTCGATTGAAAGTAGCAAGTTAATTGCCTAGTTTTCTAAAATAATGTGCAGGGTTCTGCTTTTGGTTATAGCTGATTAACTCCTTTTGGGCTAACAGTCCTGCAAATACCAACGATAAACTCAGAACAACATATTTAAAAAAAAAAAAAAGCTATAGAAAAACACTGGTGAGCAACCAAAAGCAGACAGAAACTAGAGGGTAAGGTTCATCTGTACTTGTAAGAAGGAATTATCACTGGGTGAATTGCCATTTCTTATGGCATTTAACTTGAGGTCATACCCAGTTTGGTACTGTGAAGGGTGATTAAAATTTAGACCCCCAGTCTTGGCTTGAAGAGTTTAGAGTTTGACTCCAGTCAAGTTAAATGCCTACTAAAATAGGCAATAATCTTTGGAGGAATGTGACAGAATCCAGATTTTCTACAACATATTATTTACAACGACCAGAATATAATCCAGAGTTTCTAGACATGCTCAAGGGAAAAGACAGCTCTTTGAGATTGACCCTGAGGTGACCCATATGTTGAATTTAGTTCACAAGGATTTTAAAGTACTTATTATGGCAATACTCAAGGAAGTAGAGAAACATAGATTATATAATAAATGAACAAATATGAAATCTCAGAAAGTCTCAATATTTTTCATAATGAACAAATAGACTATGAAAAATGGGAATGTAGACCTGAGAAGTGCTATATATGAAATAAAACATTTTACCAAATAGGCTTAATAGCAGATTAGAACTAACAAAAGGAAGCTTAGTGAACTTCGAGATTAATAGGAATTATCCAGTCTGTAGAACAGAGAGGAAAATGACCCAAAGTAAAATGAATGGAGGCTCAGGGACCTCTGAGATAAAATAAAAATGTCTAATATATGTTTATTGGCAATTCCCGAAGGAGAAGAATGGGAGAATGGTACAGAAAAATATTTGAAGAAATATTGACCAAGATTGGTGAAAAGCCTAAAATTATCAATTCAAAATGAAAGAAAGTGAAAATTGCTCAGTCGTGTCCAACTCATTTCGACCCCATAGACTATACAGTCCAGGGAATTCTCCAGGCTAGAATACTGGAGTGGGTAGCCTTTCCCTTCTCCAGGGGAATCTTCCCAACCCAGGGGTAGAACCCAGGTGTCCCACATTGCATGCGGATTCTTGACCAGCTGAGCCACCAGGGAAGTGAAGCATGGCAAATCCACATGTGATCAATACAAAGAAAATCACATAGGGGCACATTATATTCAGACTGCTGAAAGCCCCAAAGATAAAGAGAAAATGTTGAAAAGAGCCAGAAGTAAAACAGCTAGACCCTATAAAAAAGATTGCTGAAGATAAAAAAAACAAAAAACCCATCAATTCTAAATTCTGTATCATTAAAGCTACTTTAAGGATACAGATGAAATAAAGATGAACTTTTTTGGATAAACAAAAACTAAGAATTTAGTATCAGCAGACCCATACTACAAGGAGCTCTAAAGGAAATTAATCAGGTTAAAGGGTAATGATACCAGATGGATACTCAGATCTTTTGGAGAGGAAACAAGGGTTAGGCTTTTTTCCCCTTATCTTTTAAAACATACATGACTTTTTCAAGCAAAAACTATAGCATTGTGTTGTAGAGCTCCTTAAAGTGGCAGGAATGGAGTGTGGTAAATGGTTCTTATATTACATGTGAAGGGGTTACAACATTAACTCAAGTAAACTAGTTAAGCTTAAGGATATATATTGTAAGTAATGCGTACAACAGTCTCTTAAAATACAGTGCAAAGAGGTATATTAAAAACCCATAAATAAAATGAAATTCTAAAAAAATATTTGGTTGGCCCAAAAGAAGTCACTGAAAGAGGACACGAACAGAAAACTTGGAAAGTTTTCTGAAAAAAAAAGAAAGAAAACGAGTCTGGGGAGGGAGGCTAATAAGATGGTAGCTCTAAATTCAGTCACATCAATAATTACGTGTAAATGTAAATTTTTACTGAAAGAGATTTTCTGTGTGTATATGTGTATCAAGACCCAACTACATAATGAGAGATAAGCTTTAAATATAAAAGACAAGAGTTGAAAGTAAATGTGTAGGAGAAACTATACTATGTAAAAAGTAAATATATGGAATTCCATGAAGGTCCAATGATTAGGACTTGATGCTTTCATTCCCTGGGCCCAGGTTTGACTCCCTAGTCAGGGAATTCTGATCCTTAAAGCCACGTAGCATGGCCAGAAATAGACCAACCAGTAACTCTAATAGGATGGGCTATATTGATATCAGATGAAAACTATTACCAGACAAAGAATATTACTAGAGATAAAAAATATTTTGTAGTGTTGAAAGGATCATTAGTAACTCTGTTTATAACCAATAACAGATCCAAAGTATATGTAGCAAACATTAATAGAATCAAGAGAAAAATTCAAATTCGCAATCATTGTTGTGTTTATTAAACATCTTCTCTCAGCAATTTTTAGAACTCGATAAACATCATATATAGTTTCATTTCATAGATAAACATCCTATCAAAATAGTTTCTCATTATTTTATCTCTAAAATAAAATAATGAAAATAACGTGCAATTTCTTTACTGAACACAAGATGTCAGAGTAGTCACAATACTTGCAAAAATGGATCTGTGCATTGAATGCAGTGAAGTATGCCGTATTTTACTATGTGAGCACACCTTTTTTCCTCCATTTATTTTAGAGCCAATAAAATGAACGGTGGTGATTAGTGTAATACATAGGCATACCACAGTATAGTATCATAATACTTTGTACATGTGTGATAAATATTAAATAAATTTTTGTTGGTGAATGTAATGTGGGGCTTTGGAGTTACATTTGTTTTTGAATTTTAAAACAAAAATTATTTTAAAATCTAATTATAAAAATACCACTTTTCCTTAGTAGCAGTAGTTCTCAGACTTTTTGGTTTTAAGATCCCTTTACTCCTTTAAAAATTATTGAGGACCCCAAAGAACTTTTGTTTATGATATTCATATCTATTGAAGTTTACCCTTCAGAAATTAACATTGAGAAATTGAAAGAATTTTTTAAATTAATAAAAAATAAATTTACTGTATATTATCATAACTAATAATGTTTTCATGAAAAATATGTTTTCCAAAACAAAACATAGTGAATAAGTGGCATTGTTTCACATGTTGGCAGATATCTTTAATGTATGGCTTTGTAGATGACAACTATATTCTGATATCCCCTTCTGTTTTTAATCTTATGCGCTTGTGAAATAATGAGATTTTTAGAAAGGCAGGCAGCATCTTAATATCACTATGAAAAAGTTTTGATCTTGGATCACTGAAAGAGTCTTGAGCTGTGAGGGAGCCCCTCAACCATACTTTGAAACTCCCTGGCTTATAAAATAGAACAAAGAAAAAATGAAACATTATTAGTTACAGTGTGTGGCCTGAGCCATGGGGATACAGTTCCCTCCTCATTGGTGGGCTGTAAAGGGTTCACATATGTGGTTACCTAACCTGAAAAATTGTGAGAGCCTCCTCTGGAAGTAGATTAATAGATATGAAATATCACTTGAATCTTACATTGTTCTGTGTCATCTAGAGCTAGGGGTTAAGAATAGTTTGGAGCATGCTGCATTCCAGTTCTGAGTTCAGTTATTTGAGATATGAGGTGTGATTCAGGTTCTCTAGGTGGCAAAAGGCTTTTCCTCTCTAACTGGAGTTGGAGAAGTGACTTAAAAAAGAGCTCTCTGGAACTGGAAACTTCACCCATTGCGGCAGAGAATGGGAGATGATCTGGCAGTCGAACATAGATTGCCATATGACCCAGGAAATTCAATCCAATGTATATACTGAAGAGAAATACAAATATATGTCCACATAAAGACATGTACACAAATGTTCATAGCAGCATTATTCATCATAGCTAAAAAGTGGGAACAACTTAAGTTTTCCTGAGCTGATGGGTGGATAAATAAAATGTGATCCATCCGTACATGGAATATGATTCAGCCATAAAAAGAAATGAAGTACTGATACATGCAGCACCATGGATGAATGTTGAAAATAGTATACTAAATGACAGAAGGTAAACACAAAAGATGACATATTGTGTGATTCCACTTATGTAAAATGCCCAAAATATGTAAGTCTAAAGAGACCAAAAGTACCTTTGTGATTGCCCAGGGCCGGGGAGTATGGGAGAATTGCTCCCTGAAGAATGTTTCTGCATTTTGTTAAATTGTGGTATCTATTATATGGTCCATGACCCCTATATAGGGACTCATAATTTTTCACAATATCGGTATCAAAAACTTGAAGGGAGTCTCCCCTTTAAAGAACTGATGAATCTCTGTTTGTTTGTTTCCATTTTAAAACTTTTTAACATTAAATCATGAGACTTCTGTAACTAATATCTCTTTTATCCTTAGTTGCTAGGAACTTCCTGGTGGGCTGCAGTCCATGGGGTCGCTACGAGTCAGACATGACTGAGCGACTTCACTTTCACTTTTCACTTTCACACATTGGAGAAGGAAATGGCAACCCACTCCA
The DNA here is from genome assembly GCF_049115385.1 of Moschus berezovskii. NCBI lineage: Eukaryota > Metazoa > Chordata > Mammalia > Artiodactyla > Moschidae > Moschus > Moschus berezovskii. Next base: position 72,012,179 of record NC_142469.1, on the reverse strand, counting down.
GTGTTCTTGCCTGGAGAATCCCTGGGACCGGGAGCCTGGTGGGCTTCCGTCTATGGGGTCACACAGAGTCGGACACGACTGAAGTGACTTAGCAGCAGCAGCAGCAGCTAGGAACTTCAGGATCACTTTTAATTGCTTAGTCATAGTAACATTGTTAGGGTTGGCAACTGGTATGTTTTCTGTTACACTTTTTAAAATTTGTACACACAAACTTACACAAGCTTGAAATTAATGTATTGTGATAAGATGCCCATAGTCTTTATCAATAGCAGTTAGGGTTTAAATTATCACAAATTTAAATGTACATGAAAAACCAGAGGCAGTGTTTGCTAAGATGGAAGAGCTCTTTGCATATAAAATGGCAACATTAGTATTCAGGTTATACCTGAAATGATATTGAAATGTCTCCCATCAATAACATTCAGGTAACAAAAGACATATTAATACATCTCTGGTCAATACGTTGTAAAGACTGTCATTCTGTGATTGATTTGATAATTTTGAAGTGGCTAGTTTTTATTCTAGGAACTTATGTGAGAGCTCAGAGCTCCAGATATATAACATAAACAAGGTAATTTAGTTTGAAAATATTAGAACAGATACTGCCAGTGCATTGCCTAAAGAGGTCAGTGTAGCTGTTTTTCTGAGTGTGTTTTCAATTTCACTGCAGCTCTGCTAGGCTGAATTAGCTATAAAATGTACCCCTGAATATTGATATGGCATTTTATATTGGTATATTTAAACATTAAAGTATATGTTCCTAATGGAACTGATTTAGTTTTAGTAAGTTACTCCTCCTTCTCTTTTTTCTCCCCCAGCTTCATTGAGATGCAGGTGACCTATAACATTGCAGAGGTTTAGGGTGTACAACATTATGATTTGGTATGTGTATATGTTGTGAAATTAAGTTGCTATTCTTCACAGTAGTCAGCCAGTCCATTTCTTCTATCTACTCCTGGTTGGGGTTTAAAAAACAAAATACAAAAAATAAAATATCAGCACAAAGGAGGGGATAGACAGGTAGATAAGTCGGTAAGTAGCCTCCTTAAATCTCCCTCTACCACTGAAAGTCATCCATGTAAATAATCTAAAAGCAGCAGTTGGGCTATGACTGGAGGATCTTGGTCTCAGCCGAGTTTCGCACCATTTGGGATTGATGTTTCATGAATCCATTCCTATCCATTCTTGTTCTTAATGTTATTATTAGGATTTAGGTTTTGCAAAATTTATTAGTAGCCTAGCATTAATGAGATTATATCTTTGGGTCCATAAATACTATTCATTTATGTGTAGAGGGCAATCAGCTATGTAAATCTGCCACACCTGAACAAAAAAAAAAAATAGAGCTTTAGAAAGACATTATGTCATTTTAAAATTTAGAAAGTTGCACAATTCTAAAAGTCAAGTGGTAAGAACTTATGGGAGACAAATCTTGCACTTTAGAAAGTGCTGTTTAAAAGTCATGCAGGGTGCAAATTTGTTGTTGTTTAGTTGTTAAGTCATGTCTGACTCTTGGCAACCCTATGGACTATAGCCTGCCTGGCTCTTCTGTCCATGGGATTTTTCAGGCAAGAATACCGGAGTGGGTTGCCATTTACTCCTCCAGGGGATCTTCCTGACCCAGGGATTGAACCCAAGTCTCTTTCACTGCCTGCAGTGGCAGGCAGATTCTTTACTGCTAAGCCACCTGGGAAACCCATGGTGCAAATAGAATACAGTAAAGCATGAAAGAAAAGCATAAAGCTAGGTTCTTTGTGACTCTTTTCTTCTGCCACAGTCAGGGGTCAAAGTTTTAGTTGGTAGGAAATGCTTTTGAAAAAAAAAAAGGAAAGAGATAAGAGGGAAAAAGAAAAAGAGGGACGAGAGAGTCTCTGAACCAGGGGAGATGCACCGCTCACATTTTGGAACAGGTGAAAGTTGTTTGAAACAGTTTGAAAGTCTCATAATTAGCAAATTACTAACACTGCCAAATGTGGTTGGATCTAACATTTCTTGGGCTTTAATTCCACACAGTGAGGGATTTTATAAGGATTCCTAGTTTTGTCCACTTGAAGGGAATGAGAAGTTCTTCAGGTCTGGAGTCCATCAAAAAGGAGGGTAGATTATGAGAGGATGAAGGTCAATCTAAAGAACTGGGAGGCAGTCGAGAACACATGTGGGAGATACAAGACTCTTTGTGCTGATCAGCTGTTAAGCTTCCTGGTCATCTCTCTGCTGTTGCTGAAACACGTGGAGTTCCATCAGAAGATTAGATGATCATGTATAGATTTCATGTTCCTGAGAAACACTAGAACTCTGAATGTTTGGAATGCATTCTCTGTCTTTAAAAACCTATTGGGAATAACTCTGATCCTAATCATTACTTTAGACATTTGTGGTCCGTGGGACTTCAGAGCAATAAACAATAGCAAAAATTCCTTCTAAATTGGCTGGGAAAGGTTTATCAGGAAGGAGAGAGGAGGTGCTCCACCAGTTTCCCCCCCCCCCCCGGCTCCATTTTCCTGACTTATTTGGAGGACTGCTGAAAGAGAGATTTTGTGAATTTACCTCTTTTTGTTGCCTAAATTACCTTTAAGTAATTTTATGAAGCAATTCAGACTGGCTGGTTATTTTCCAAAATTAAATTGGTGGGGAAACTGCAGGTACCCTTCTTGGGTTTGAAATTTAACTACTTTCCTTCCAAGGTGATTATGTAGGATGAACATCTTAAATTATCCGAGTTTATTTAAATTCATGGAAGTCATTACATAAAGAAGGATTAGTCCTGGAAATAAAACCAGTTGTTCTCCTTGCACTCTTGAGGTGTCTTGAAAGGCTAGATTTGTCTACTATCTAGTTTTCAAATAAAGGATTAAAAAAAGTTCACTTCCTTGGGAAGGCTATTCAGTGAGCTCTTCTCCTCTATTTGTTGCTTCCTATTCTTCTTTTTTCTTAAAAGATAAAAATGTTACCAGAAGGTGGACTCCTTCCAGGGTCCAAGGGTGGACTCTTGTCTAACACTTGGGAATGAATTATCCAGGGAGACACATGTACTGACAAAGCAAAAGACATTATTGGAAAGGGGAACCTGGGTGGGAGAGCAGCAGGGTGAGAGAACCCAGGAGAACTGCTCTGCCATGTGGCTCGCAGTCTCAGGTTTTATAATAATAAGGTTAGTTTTCCAGGTTGTCTCTGGCCAATCATCTTACTTGTGCCTGTGACTGCATCTCTCAGTCAAGATAGTTTCCAGTGCGACGGTTTCTGGAAGGTGGGCAGGTGGGTGTCTCCTTACCCCTTTTGCCCTCTCCTGAATTCTTCCAGCTGGCAGTAGTTCGTCAGTTCTGGGTTCCATGTTGTGAGATAACACTCAAGCGGTTATTACCCTGCCTGCCATGGCAGGACAGTTTCTGTCAATGGTTCCCGAACAAAAGTATAGTGAAATATATGAACAGATGCAATAAATATTTGGGGAAGATGAAAGAATTCTTAAGATCTAAACAGTAATCTGGTTCCTTGAACAAGTGCAGAAAACAATTGTGCTTGCTTTCACAGAGCGTGCCTCAGTGACCCAGTCCCCATCTCTCATCCTTTGCTGAGATGATTGATTTATGGATGGCAGCTCCATTATTTTTCATCAGATTCTCCTGCCAGGGCAATAGAGGATGATGTGATAATATGAGAGATAGAGGTGGGGGAAGAGGGATGGGAGGAGAGAGAACTTTTAAAATATTCAGTGTTTTATGATTTGTGTGTGTGTGTTGGGAGGCAGTTCTCTTATAGGTCTTTTGCACATCTTACAAGCCAAGGCACTGACTCTGTCTTATTCTAGCCACCTTTTCAGAAATTTTTGTGTGGTGATCATCCTTCAGTGGTACAGCTAGTGTTTCCTTCTAGAGCAAAGGAGAGGTTTGTTTACTGTTCAGTATAAACAGAGATCATGTCTCCCTCCAGAACAAAGGGCAGGTGTATTTACTGCCCCTTATAAAAGGTTCAGGGCTTCCTGCACTAAAGGTTCCTTTTCCATCATACAGCACGTTGAGTGTACAGCTGCTTATCTGGCCCTCTTCACATAGCTCTGTGGGAATTGGGGCTTGGGAAACTTACGTAGATGCTGAATTTTCTAGTTACCACTGCTGATGTAAGTACTCAGCTGTCCTTTGTCTCTAACCTGGGAGTCTTGTGTTTTCTGTCAGGACCCATGAAACCAGCAGCCTAACTTGTTAGCTTGCAAGTATGGTGAAACCTCAGACCCTTTATATCCTTAATACTTCTGAGTAATGGTTTGTTAAGTGGAATGTATTTGGAAAAATTTATTGAAACATATACTTTGTACAGTTTTTAAGAAGTTCATTTAGGGTATTATTTCTCCTTATTTGATGTAGGCTTTGTTTATAATGTCAGCCCATATATGGAGTATCATCCTGGCGGAGAAGATGAACTTATGAGAGCAGCAGGATCAGATGGTACTGACCTTTTTGATCAGGTAAGGTGCTGAAAGTGACCATTGTATCCTAGTGGGCCCACACTCTTAGGTTCAGTAGTGTGGCAGTGGTAGAGAGAAAGAAAACAGTGGCATAAATTTCAGATGTGTTGGCTTGAAGTGTGGGAAGATGCTCATAAATAGCAACCGCTCATTTAATTTGCCTTTGAATTATTTTACTCACACTTTAGAGTTGCTCTCAAATCTGTACCTGAGAGTCTATGCGTAAGTGTTTGCTGCCTTCTCTGCTGGCAGCTGTCCACTCAGTTTTTATCAGTTTCGGTCATGGTGATGATTGACTAATGGGGGCAGTGACTGTTGGAGAAAAGAAGTCAATTAGCTTCTTGGCTCTTAGTCTTTTCTTGTTTGGTGATTGTTACATAATCAGCCTATTTTGCTATATTCAATCTGTATGTTATGTAGAAAGATCATTAATGAATAGGGAACATTTTTCCTAGAGTGATAGCAGAGATTCTGTATATATCAAAAGATATTTAAATGAGTCACTTTTCCCCCTTATATTTATTTGAGTGATTATTTCTTATACTATTTAAAAATTAGGTAGTATGTGATAACTACTATCAATTGACTGAATTGTTATTTTTAAACATCTTGATAGGAATAGAAATTTGCCTTCCTCTGACAAATGCTTTATTTTGTGTTTTAATGATGATTAATAACCATGTTGTAGTACTGGACTTTACCAGTTGAGATACCTGAACCAGTTATTTTTAGAGTTGCCTTCTGAACAAATGAAATTTAATTTCTGTTCCTCTTATCTTCTCATCCATTTGGATATTTATTTTTTTACCAGGCTACCAGAAATGCAATTTGTTTTGTATTTTAATGTACTTACACACACCTTCTTAAATAGCCAAATATCATTTGCTATTAATGTTTTTACCGGTTTGGAGAAAAGTGATTTTTGCTTATCGGTGATATTAGGATTCTCCTTGGGAGGCTCTTATTGCTAATTTAAGGTAAATTCCCATTGTAATTTTGTGTTGGTTATCTGCTAGCAATGCAAGTGAAATAGAAAAGTTTGGGAACATTTGCCAGGAAAATTTATCTACCAGATTTTCATCTCTCCTGTGTGTCAACTGAAAAAAAAAAACGATGTGAGAATTGTGATTAAGTTTTATTGGTGGCAAAATGAGAACTGTAGTCTGGGAGACAGCATTTCAGAGAGCTCTGAGAAACTGCTGCTATGGGGTTACGGGAGAGGTCATATGTTTTTGAAGTGGGGTACAGGTAGTCAAGCTCATATTTTGGCAGAGGCTTGCTGTTAATCACAAAGAGCAGATGTCACTCTTAGTGATTTCAGTGCTTTTCTAAGTGTGAGAAGATGTAAGAATTTAGGCTCATAAAATCTTCTCTTGAAAATGTCGAACTCTTTGAAGGCCTTTTTTGCCAGTTTTTACCGGAACACAGAGTGTCTCATTCTTGATCTGTGCCCTGAATTCCTTTCAGGGTATGTTGAAGGTCAGTGGCTGCAGTGGCTAGTGACTTCATCTTTGTAGAGGCAGATGGCAAGAGACAATTTTTAGTTGTCTCCTGTAACTTCTTGATGCTGAATGTACTCTTCCATAGATGAATTTCCAGTAACATCTAGTCCTGTTTATATTTCTTAGTGTCATGTGATTGTAAGGACCTTATTTAAGCTTGTTTGGGGGGCAGTCATAAGAACTGCTATATTGTTAAGTTCTTTAGCAATTTCTACAATCCTTTTGTTGACCAAAAAATAAAAAACAATGCACTCGGGGCATTACTGAGAATTAGAGTCCAGAAGCAGCCTGTCAGATAGCTTTAAGAAGCTGTTCTCAAAGAGGTAAGGGATAAACCAGGATTTATAGGAATTTTTGCTGAAAAAAAAACATCAATTGATTATCAAAAGATTATTCAGTTCAGTTCAGTTCAGTCGCTCAGTCGTGTCCGACTCTCCGCGACCCCATGAATCACAGCATGCCAGGCCTCCCTGTCCATCACCAAAACCCAGAGTTCACTCAAACTCATGTCCACAGAGTCAGTGATGCCATCCAGCCATCTCATTCTCCGTCGTCCCCTTCTCCTCCCGCCCCCAACCTTTCCCAGCATCAGAGTCTTTTACAGTGAGTCAACTCGTCGCATGAGGTGGCCAAAGTACTGCAGTTTCAGCTTTAGCATCAGTCCTTCCAATGAACACCCAGGATTGATCTCCTTTAGAATGGACTAGTTGGATCTCCTTGCAGTCCAAGGGACTCTCAAGAGTCTTCTCCAACACCACAGTTCAAAAGCATCAATTCTTCGGCGATCAGCTTTCTTCACAGTCCAACTCTCACATCCATACATGACCACAGGAAAAACCATAGCCTTGACTAGACTGACCTTGTTGGCAAAGTAATGTCTCTGCTTTTTAATATGCTATCTAGGTTGGTCATAACTTTCCTTCCAAGGAGTAAGCGTCTTTTAATTTCATGGCTGCAATCAGCATCTGCAGTGATTTTGGAGCCCAAAAAAATTAAGTCTGACACTGTTTCCACTGTTTTTCCATCTATTTCCCATGAAGTGATGGAACCAGATGCCATGATCTTTGTTTTCTGAATGTTGAGCTTCAAGCCAACCTTTTCACTCTCCTCTTTCACTTTCATCAAGAGGCTTTTGAGTTCCTCTTCACTTTCTGCCGTAAGAGTAGTGTCATCTGCGTATCTGAGGTTATTGATATTTCTCCCAGCAATCTTGATTCCAGCCTGTGCTTCTTCCAGCCCAGGGTTCCTCATGATGTACTCTGCATATAAGTTAAATAAGCAAGGTGACAATATACAGCCTTGACGTACTCCTTTTCCTAAGAAAACCTCTCAAGTTAATGATTTTAGTGTTTTTCTATGTATAGGAAGATCAATTACTCCTTTGATGTCACCTTAACTCTCTAGAGCCAGTATCCTCTTTTTCTCCATCTTGAATTCCCCTTGGTGGGTGGTGATGGTTTAGTCACTAAGTTATGTCCAACTCTCTTGCTACTCTTATGGACTGTAGCCCACCAGGCTCCTCTGTCCATGGCATTCCCCAGGCAATGCTGGACTGGGCTGCCATCTCCTTCTCCAGGGGATCTTCCCAACCCAAGTCTCCTGTATTTCACATGGATTCTTTACCAACCGAGCCACCAGAGGAGCCTGAATTCCCCTTAGAGCACCCCGTAGTGGGCAGCTGTCATGGTTGATCGCTTTATGGCTACAAGATCCTTGTTTATTAAAATGGCAGGCTGCATTCTTTGTCCACACTAGTTATCAGATTGCTACATTCCCCTTGGCTTTAATAAGACCGTTGATGTTTGTTTATGACTTTTCCTCACTACAGAAGGAAACTTTATATTCTAGAAACAATAGTGAAACTTCTTGTATCTTTGATATCTAGTATTTGAGTACAAAGAATGTTAAGTAATCTCTTTACTGTCAGACTTCTGTCTAGTTTTTTTTTTCTCACTCCTGATTACTTGTTTAGTATCTTCAGTTCTTGGATGGACAGTGTGATAACTTGTTGATACTTGAGCTTAGTGCACCCTCAGATAACATCAACTCATATTCTTCTTCCCTTTTTTCCTTCCTGTTTCCTGTTTCTGGAAATGAGAAGTTGAAACCACTTGAGTAATCTTTGCCTTCTCTCAGTGTGTTACCGAATCAGTTGCCTGGACTTGTACCCAAGTCTTATCGTAGGCCGAGACCCCTTGTCTCAACTGGGAGGTTCTTGTTTTGCTCAGATTCGTATAGCCAATGAGAAAACCAGTGATGAGACTGCAACAGCATAAACTTTATTCAGTGATCAAAGGATGGAGAAGCAAGAACTAGTTTGCAGATCAATTTCTCAACCCTGCTCAGACTGAGACACCATATATATAGAAGGTTGAGGTAAAATGGAGGGAATTCGGTAAAGAGTGGGAGGAATATTAATGACTTTTCTGAAACAGGGGTGTGGTTTGGATCCAGAATTGAGGCAACACTCCTTTTCGGTCCTTTTTTGGGGTTCTTCTGGTTGTCGTCATGGCAGTTGTCAACTGTTGTAGCACTGGGGGATGTGTCCCTTAGCATGCTAATGTATTACAGTGAACATATAAAGAGGGCTCAGTCCAGTGGAGGTCAGCAGGTCTTCTGCCATTTGGGCCTAGTTGGTTCTAACCGATTCTTTAGAAAGTTCTTTAGGAGCAGCTTCTAATTGGCCAGAAACTCAGATAAGGGTAGTTAGTTTCCACATGAAGGAGGGGCAGGGTTATGATTCTGGGGCAACACTCCTGGTAACAAATGTGCCCCAATATCAAATTTCTGGTGAAATTCTGTGATTCTGTCTTTAAATATTGCACCTTTTCCTTTCCCCACTGCCTCTAGTCAGGTCACCATCACCCTCTCTCACCCTAGTATTTTAATACTGCCCTGATACCTTTACCTTCAGTACCGTTTAGATAACATGACAACTAAAGTAGTATTCTCAGAGACAGTTGTCTTAGAACCTTGCTGTACAGCTCTCAGAGGCTCACCATTGGCAGCTGTTGACTGAAAAATAGTCACAACCTGGAAACTGAGAGTTCTTAGGACTTCAATCCCAGAGGCAGCATCTCAGGTAGCTCTGAGAAATTGCTCCAAGGAGGCAGGGAAGGAGTCAGATTTTATAGAAGTGTGCAGCAAAGGGGGCAGAAAGTCTGAACATGAAAGATTATTGTTAATTAGGGAAAGCCTGATATCTCAAACTAAGAAATTTAGTGCTCTTCTATACATGGGACAGTGACAGACTTTATTTCCTTGGACTCCAAAATCACTGCAGATGGTGAATGCAGACACAAAATTAAAAGACACTTGTTCCTTGGAAGACAAGCTATGACCAACCTAGACAGTATATTAAAAAGCAGAGACATTACTTTGCCGACAAAGGTCCGTGTAGTCAAAGCTATGGTTTTTCCAGTAGTCATGTATGGATGTGAGAGTTGGACCATAAAGAAGGCTGAGCGCCAAAGAATTAATGCTTTTGAACTGTGGTGTTGGAGAAGACTCTTGAGAGTCCCTTGGACTGCAAGGAGATCAAACCAATCAACCCTGAATATTCATTGGAAGGACTGATGCTGAGACTGAAGCTCCAATACTTTGGCCACCTGATGCAAAGAACTGACTCATTGGAAAAGACCCTGATGATGGGAAAGATTGAAGGAGGGAGGAGAAGGGGACGACAGAGAATGAGATGGTTGGATGGCATCACCGACTCAATGGACATGAGTTTGAGCAAACTCCGATAAGTAGTGAAGAACAGGGAGTCCTGGCGTGCTGCAGTCCATGGGGTCACAAAGAGCTGGACATGACTGAGCAACATGGAAGATACTAGCTTCAGGGCTTTCTGAAATCATTTCTTTCATGTGTTTCTTAGCTGTCTAGGGCCAGCATCCTGCACCCATCTGTTTTTACACCCCCAATTCCTCATCTGTAGAGAGTGGCTGTAGACTGATAGCAAGTATTCTCCTTTTTGAATTCCCTTAGGGCTCACTGGCTTCCATGGGAGGGAGGTAATGGCTGATGACTGTGACAGTCTTAAGTTCCTCAGCTAACAGCTGCTTCATAGCAGGCATTGTTCTCCCTTCTGGGGGCCCTCCAGGCTCAGAAATTCACTTTTGGAGGCCTGAAATCTCTGATGGCTATTTCATCCTTGTTTATTGATGTGGCAGGAAATATTCCATTTCACACAGTATAATACATTTAAGGTCATTAGTCTGGCTTTTGAGGGCCTAAAAATAATATATCAAGGTATATTCTCAACATGCAGCTTGCTTTGAGCAAACTGAAGTGCTTTGAGCAAATCGCTAGTTTTGATAAACCCTGTACCTTTGCCTCTTTGAATGTCTTTCTCCTTCATTTCTCTGTTAAAATTCTATATAGCCCTAGAGATGGTACTTTACACATAACTGGATACTCCATAAATATTTGGTAAATAATATTTCAATTTATATTAGTGACTGCCCGTTTATAATTGCATATATATTTTTTACATAGTTTCTATTTTAGTGTAAATTTATATATTCAGGAAATGTACATAAAGATTCTGGTGACAGTATTATTTTACCTGATTATTTTAATTATTATATAGCATTTATTGAATAATATATTATGATTTTTCTGTTATGATCTTTTACAATTGAATTGGTCTTTTAGGTTGTTCCTAATATTTTGCTAATATAAATAGTGCTATGATGAGTATCCTGGTGCCCGGATCTTTATTTTCCCAAGTAAATTCCTGAATTACTAAATAGAAGAGTTGCATATTTTAAGATTTTTAGTGTATATTGAAAAGGTGTCCTCCAGAAAGGTTGTTTAAATTTAATTCCCATTTTTAAGTCTGGCAACAAATACTGTTAGTTGTTTTCCTTGAGGTGACAATCTCACTTTGTTCGTTTTTAAGAAAATGTCTATCAGATACCCAAGTCCGAGTAACTAGTTTATAGGTCATTCATTTTCTTTTACTTATAAACAGCCTTTCAAGAAAAAATACAGTTTGATATGCAAATCAAACAGTTGCCTAAATGTTTTTCCTCAGGGAAACCGTCTTACTTAGCAGCGTAAGTGTTTTTGAGAACTTCCCATTTGTCACACAGCATATAAAAAAAGTCCTGAAACCAAGGGTTCAGGTTTAAGAAAGTTGTTTTTTCTACTTCAGGAGGGATATTCTCAAATGAAACCAGTTCCTTCCATCCCCATGAGTCTGTGGTGGTGAAGAATATCATGATTGAGACCGCTGCCTTGCTAAGACCACTAACTGTGCTAAGATGCAGTTTTACCCACATTGCTTTTTCAAAAACCATTGCAAATGTCAACACAGTGAAAAAGGTAAATAACATCTTAGTGTTACTGAATTGGCCAAAAAGTTCATTCAGGTTTTCCCATAAGACATTATGGAAAAACCTGAATGAACATTTTAACCAACCCAGTATTGACACTAGTCAAGACCTCGTGGGTATCTGGGCATCGGGATTCTCCAGAGGTCTGTAGACAACACTTGGAAAACATTTTTCTAAACCATCCCTGCATATGCTCTCATTCTGTCCCTCCCTTGTTGGCTGATTGAATCTGCTTTTTAGTTTTTCAGAGCAGTGTAAGAATGTCTAGTTTTGATCAGAAAAAAATGGTAGCATCTCATGGAGTTAGAGTCATGTTGCTTTTATGTTACTTTTCTCCCATGCCAGGTTCATCGTTGGGTCAACTATGAATCCATGCTGAAAGAATGCCTGGTGGGCAGGATGGCCATGAAACCTGCTCTTCCTAAAGGTACGTGGATCCAGGGCTAAACTGGCATTGGTGTTTGACACAGGTGGATTATTTTTTTGAGGGATTTCAGCAAATAGATTTAAATAAATCACTAAATTGTTCTCATTTCACTGGCCTTCTAGTCCAGCTACTATAAAGGTTTTTCTTTAGTTCTTTAGAATGAAACAGTGACTTTACCTGAAAAATTTGACTATTTTGAGAGAACTTTCGTAGTGTGGGGAATAAACATAATGGAAGTGAAAGGACTTTGTTTACTCGGTTTTTGTTAGTCTTTTGTTACAAGACTGTATGTAACCAGTCTCGTTACATACAGTAGTGGAACACTTGATTAGAGTTGACTTTTAGACTATTTTCATAGAGTGTAATTGTTTGAATATGTAATTGTATTCCCGTGACTCAAAAATCAGAAAATATAAAAAGTTATACAGTGAAATTTTCTTTCCCATATTTATCTCCCATTCCTTGACTATTTATCATAGACAACCCGTATTCTGATTTTTAAAGTACTTTTTTAAAGAACCCATTTCTTGCCCTTACCTTGACAGCTGCCACTCTGCAATCAGCACAGTGTCAGAGAGCATCTCTTTATTCCTAGGCTTCTTTTGGAATAGTGCCTTTTGCAAAGTTTCAACATGCAGTAAGAGTGGCAGAAGCACTTTGCATAAGTCCTTTACTGTGGATAGAATGGAGTCATTTCTTTTGAACAACTCTTGATTTTGACATCCAAAGTAGGAGTAAATTGGCTTGTTTGACCTGACTGTGCTACTGTTTATGTAGTTAAGTGAGTTTTGTATTTCCAGGCTTTATTGATGGAGGCCTCCATTGGCTGTGTAAAAATAGTATCAACTTACCTAGATTTGAATCCTTGTTCCATGGCCTGTTGATGGTGCCGTAAAGATGGCTCTTTGTATCACCGAGCCTCAAGTTTTTTTTTAATCTATGCAAAGATTGATAGGGCTAATAATTCATATGAGTAAATTAGCATGATAGCAGTGTAGCAGATACCCAAAAAGACTTTTTTCTTTCTACTAATACTACTGTAAGACAAATAAGCATTACACGTGTATAGGCAGACTTCAGAAGTATTGCAAGTTCAGTTTCAGACCTCCACAATAAAGCGATGCCACAGTAAAGGCAGTGATGTGAGTTTTTTGGTTTCCCAGTGCTTATAAAAGTTATATCTACCCTCTTCTATAGTCTATTAAGTGTGCAATAGCAGCATGTCTGCAAGAACAATGGACGTTCCTTAATTGAAAAGCACTTCTGTATTGCTCATCCTGTTCGTGATGCCAGTTGTCTTGCTGTTCATACTGTTTGCACTGTTTGCTGAACCCAGGGTAGGCAAGGCAAAAGCTCCGAGGCTGGAAGGAGATTCAAGGAGCTATAAGAAGTTCAGACACGTTTATTCTCTCCTGGCTGGAACAGCAGCATAACATCCTCTCTTCTGGCTGATTCAGCAGCCATAGCAACAGCCACAACATAACCGTAATGTAGCCATAACAGAACCATAACATAACCTCGTATAACATAATCATGGTGTCATTCCAGTGTAGCCTCAGTGCTGCATCAGCCAGGGCTTTCATGGTGAAACTCATACAGGCTACCACACAGGGTAGCCCGTCACCAAGGGAGCACCTCGTGACACTCATGTGTGGTGCTAAAAGTGATCTCAGCTTTACAAAACGTAGGGCAAGAGTGCGGAGAAGGCAATGGCAACCCACTCCAGTACTCTTGCTTAGAAAATCCCATGGACGGAGGAGCCTGGTGGGCTGCAGTCCATGCGGTCATGAAGAGTCGGACACAACTGAGAGACTTCACCTTCACTTTTCACTCTCATGCATTGGAGAAGGAAATGGCAACCCACTCCAGTGTTCTTTCTTGCCTGGAGAATCCCAGGGACAACGGAGCCTGGTGGGCTGCTGTCTATGGGGTCGCACAGAGTCTTGACACGACTGAAGCGACTTAGCAGCAGCAGCAGCAGCAGCAGCAGGGCAAGAGTGAGAGGCTGTGGGGCAAGAGAGCCTGACCATGCCATCTTGGCTAATTTGCTCTTTCCCTACAACTTTATTACTGAAAAAAAAAGCTAACCATCATCTGAACCTTCAGCAAGTTGTAATCTTTTTGCTGGTGAAGTGTCTTGCCTTGATGTTGATGACTGCTGACTTATCAGGGTGGTGGTTGGTTCCTAGAGTTGGGGGCAGCTGTGGAGTTTCTTAAGATAAGACCACAATGGAATTTGCCACATTGATTGATTCTTCCTTTCATGAATGCTTTTTTGTATTATATAGACCTATTTGATAGCATTTTACCCACAGTAGAACTTCTTTCAAAATCAGTCAGTCCTCTTAAGTACTGCTGCTGCTACTTTATCAGCTGAGTTTATGTAATATTCTAAATCCTTTGTTGTCATTTCAACAACCTTCGGAACATCTACACTGGGAGTAGGTTCCTGCTCATCCTTAAGAATCAACTCCTCATCTATCAAGTTTCATGATGAAATTATAGCAACTCAGTCACATTTTCAGGCTTCACTTCTAATTCTAGTTCTCCTGTTATGTCCACCACATCTACAGTTACTTACTCCACCATAGTCTTGAACCCCTCAGAGTTATCTGTGAGGGTTAGAATCAACTCCTTCCAAACTCTTCTTAAAGTTTATATTTTGACCTCTTCCCATGAGTCATGAATGTTCTTGGTGGCATCTGGAATAGTTACTCCTTTCCAGAAGGTTTTCAGTTGACTTTGCCAAGATCCATCAGGAGACTCACTATCTATGGTAGCTATATAGTCTTATAAAATATATTTCTTAAATAAGAAGACTTAAAAGTCAAAATAACTCTTTGATCCACAGGCCACAGAATGGATGTTGTGTTGTTGTTGTTTAGTCACTCACTCGTCTCTTGACTCTTTTGTGACCCCATGGACTGTAGCCCACCAGGCTCCTCTGCCCATGGAATTCTCCAGGCAAGAATACTGGAGGGGGTTGCCATTTCTTTCTCGGGGGATCTTCCTGTCCCAGGGATCAAACCTGCGTCTTTTGCTTGGCAGGCACTTTCTTTACCACTGAGCCACGAGAGAAGCCTAGATGTTGTGTTAGCAGGCATGAAAACAGCATGAATCTTGTATATCTCCATACTGTTTGACATAGAAAACAGCTTTCAGCCTGTCTTGTCTTTCAGCATGCCTTCCTCACTAAGCCTAATCATTTCTAGCTTCTGATTTAAAGTGAGAGTCGTGGAACTCATCCTTTCACTTGAACATTTCAAGGCCATTATAGGGTTATGTTCATGGGCCTAATATCAAATTGTTGTGTCTCAGGGAATAGAGACGCCCAAGGAGAGGAAGAGAGAGGGAAATAGCCAGTCCATGGAACAGTCAAATCATACACATTTATAGATTAAATTTGCAGTCTTACGTGGGTATGCAGTTCATGGTGCCCCCAAATAATTACAGTGGTAACATCAGATCACTGATCACAGATCACCATAACAAATAAAATAATGATGAAAAAAATTTTGAAATATTGCCAGAATTACCAAAATGTGACCCAGAAACCTGAAGTGAGCAAATATTGTTGGAAAAATGACCCCAGTAGACCTGCTCTATGCAGGGTTGCCACAAGCCTTCAATTTTTTAGGAACGCTGTATCTGCAAAGTGGATAAAGCAATGCACAATAAACGAGGTCTGCTGATACACCAAAAGCAAATTAGTTTGAACTTTAGTGTCTGACAGTTCTTCCAAACCAGCTTACTTTTTTTTTAATTTATTTATTTTAATTGGAGGCTAATTACTTTACATAACTGTATTGGTTTTGCCATTACTTTTGTAAACAAATCCCTTTCTTTTCTTAATTGCTCCAGAGCTCACCAGATCACTGCCGGCAGGGAACACGTTCTTAACTAAAATTTCTAAGTGACTAACTTTACTTCACCCTAAATATTACATGTCTTGTTTAGACAATCTGGTACTAAAGGTCACATGCTTCTCTATAATACCATTCAGGGTGGTCAGAAAGTGTCCCAGCTCCTTAGGCTTCTGTGTGTCATAAGCATGAAACAAATGAAAGGACTCTCAGGATTTCCTTCCTGCCTGCCTGGAAATGAAAGACAGAGAACCTTTAAAATGTTTCACCAAATACACCAGATGCTGTTTATTTTTTTTTTTAATTTTTATTTTTATTGGAGGCTAATTATTTTACAGTATTATATTGGTTGGTTTTGCCATATATTGACATGAATCCGCCCCGGGTGTACATGATTTCCCCCTCCCGAACCCCTCTCCCACCTCCCTCCTCCCCTTATCCTCCCTCTGGGTCATCCCCGCATACCAGCCCCGAGCATCCTGTAACGTGCATTGACCCTGAACTGGCGATTCGTTTCACATAATATACATGTTTCAGTGCCATTCTCCCAAACCATCCCACCCTCACCCTCTCCCACAGAGTCCCGAAGACTGTTCTATACATCTGTGTCTCTTTTGCTGTCTCATATAAAGGGTTATCATTTGCATCTTTCTAAATTCCATATATATGCGTTAGTATATTGTATTGGTGTTTTTCTTTCTGGCTTACTTCACTCTGTATAATAGGCTCTAGTTTCATCCACCTCATTAGAACTGGTTCAAATACATTCTTTTTAATGGCTGAGTGATACTCCATTGTGTATATGTATCAAAGCTTTCTTATCCATTCATCTGCAGATGGACATCTAGGTTGCTTCCGTGTCCTCGCTATTATAAACAGTGCTGCAATGAACATTGGAGTACATGTGTCTCTTTCAATTCTGGTTTCCTCGGTGTGTATGCCCAGGAGTGTGATTGCTGGATCATATGGCAGTTCTATTTCCAGTTTTTTGAGGAATCTCCACACTGTTCTCCATAGTGGCTGTACTAGTTTGCATTCCCACCAACAGTGTAAGAGGGTTCCCTTTTCTCCACATCCTCTCCAGCATTTATTGCATGTAGACTTTTGGATAGCAGCCATTCTGACTGGTGTGAAATGGTATCTCATTGTGGTTTTGATTTGCATCTCTCTGATTATGAGGGATGTTGAGCATTTTTTCATGTGTTTGTTAGCCATCTTTATGTTTTCTTTGGAGAAATGTCTGTTTAGTTCTTTGGCCCATTTTTTGATTGGGTCATTTATTTTTCTGGAATTGAGCTGCAGGAGCTGCTTGTATATTTTGGAGATTAATCCTTTATCAGTTGCTTCATTTGCTATTATTTTCTCCCATTCTGAAGGCTGTCTTTTCACCTTGCTTATAGTTTCCTTTGCTGTGCAGAAGCTTTTGATTTTAATTAGGTCCCATTTATTTATTTTTGCTTTTATTTCCAATATTCTGGGAGGTGGGTCTTGGAGGATCCTGCTGTGATTTATGTCGGAGAGTGTTTTGCCTACGTTCTCCTCTAGGAGTTTTATAGTTTCTGGTCATACATTTAGCTCTCTAATCCATTTTGAGTTTATTTTGGTGTATGGTGTTAGGAAGTGTTCTAGTTTCATTCTTTTACAAGTGGCTGACGAGTTTTCCCAGCACCACTTGTTAAAGAGACTGTCTTTTCTCCATTTTATATTTTTGCCTCCTTTGTCAAAGATAAGCTGTCCATAGGTGCGTGGATTTATCTCTGGGCTTTCTGTTTTGTTCCATTGATCTATATTTCTGTCTTTATGCCAGTACCATACTGTCTTGATGACTGTGGCTTTGTAGTGGAGCCTGAAGTCCGGCAGCAGATGCTGTTTAAAATGAGCAGATTCCACAGGGAAGTTGCCAGGTTAAGGGGAAAAAAGTAGTTAGAAGGAGCAATGCAAAGTGATAAGCTAGTTCTCACACCTTCACTTTCAGAAAACACTTATCAGATACTTGGAACTTAGAGCTACACAGGAATTATAATGGTCACATAGGAAAAGAAAGATCAGATCTTGGGTCGGTAAAGGGAAGGAATTAGAACTGAAATCCCTGCCTGTGGCTTTGCTCCTGAAGTCTGTATGATCAGTGAAATGAAAAGGCTTAACGGAAAAATCTGTCCAGCAACAAAGGGAGATGTAGGATAGTCTGCCTTGACCTTTTTTATGAGGTGCCGGGTGAGAGGAAAGAGAATTTTCCTTTGAGAATTTGTAGCCACAGTCTTACCCATATATGAGTTGGGAATTCAAATATATACCACCTATGTAGTCTTAGAAACCTCAAACCAGGAAGTAAAATGGTCTCCCATTACTGGTTTCTCAGGCTGCTTGGCAGATTTATAGATACCTTTTTTTTTTAGTGGTGGGAAAACTTTCAATCTAAAACCCTCAAAATTCCCACAGGTAAAGTGGCAGTTATTAGTGTACAGTGAAAAACAACACTTGAGGAAACAAGTCAGCAGAAATAAAGGCAGAATTTCACCCCTTGGACTTTATTATTTGTACACAGAATAAATAATTTTGTTTGATGTGATTAGGAAAGTAAGAATAAATTAATAACGTAGTAAAGAAGGAGACTTGTAATTGTGTAGAATTGAAAAAAATAGAACCTCTGGAAATGAAAAATAGAGCTGGTGAAATGAAAAAGTGCATAACATGAACAGTGAGAGATTAGACATACAACAGTCCAGTGAACTATAAGATTGAGCAGCAGAAATTGGACAGGATGTGGTACAGAGAAACGAAAGGATAGAAAAGCATTCAAGAGCCACAGGGAATATAGTAATAAGATCTAACACTTACAATCAGATTTCCAGAAGGAAGTAGTAGTGAGAATGAGGAAGAGGCATCTGAATGGCTGAGAACTTTCCAGAATTGATAAATCACAAATCTCAGAGATAGCAAATTCACCAAACCCTGATCAAGATAAATAAAAAGAAATCTACACGTAGTCTCTCTGTCGTCAAATTAAAGAACACCAAGACAATGAGAGGATATGAAAAACATCCAGAGAGAGACAGAGTCACTGAGAAACAAGTAAATTGACAGCTAATTTACTCATGTAATTTACAAGCGGACTGATGCTAAAGCTGAAACTGCAATACTTTGGCCACCTCATGCGACGAGTTGACTCACTGGAAAAGAGTCTGATGCTGGGAAAGGTTGGGGGCGGGAGGAGAAGGGGACGACGGAGAATGAGATAGCTGGATGGCATCACCGACTCTGTGGACATGAGTTTGAGTGTACTCCGGGAGTTGGTGATGGACAGGGAGGCCTGGCGTGCTGTGATTCATGGGGTCGCGGAGAGTCGGACACGACTGAGCGACTGAACTGAACTGAACAGCTAATTTTTTGGAACATCAGTAGAACACAGAAGCCAATAGAACATTACCTTGGAAGTTCTGAGAGAAAATATGACAACCTAAATTTATTTAGTAACAAGGTTGAAATAAAATTAGTTGGATGGCGGGTTCAAGATGGGGAACACATGGACACCCATGCTGATTCATGTCAATGTATGGCAAAAACCACTACCATATTGTAAAATAATTAGCCTCCAATTAAAATAAATTAGTTAATTTTTTTAAAAAAGACTAACGAAAGCAAATTTATGAAACTAAAATCAGCAGGGTTGAGGAAAATGAGGATTTGACTGAATCTTAATGGTGAAGAACTAAACCATCATGAGTATTCCTTCTCCTTCTCACCATCTGGTTCAGCAAACTTATTTATTACCCAGAATAAAACATGGACTCTGAAATACTGTGCATTCATAAATTAAAAGTTCCCTTTTTCAAACTGTCTGTAGCCCTGAGTTTGATTCCTCAGGCTGCATGATCTGTAGAAAGAGCACAGATTTCATACAGACAGACACGGCTTCACTCTCATCTCTGCCTCAGATTACACTCATATGCTTTTGTGATCTAAAGCATCAGTTAACAGACCTGAGTTTTGTTTTGTTTTTTCTTCAGCAGTATAATGGGGTTTAAGAATGAAACATCCCAGAGTCATTGTGAAGATTAATGTTTGCTAACCACTCGATGCATTAGAATCAACAGTAGGGACAGTGGAAGTGGGTGCTGCTATTAGCGGCTGCCTTTGCCCCTCTTTTCCTGTGATGCTAAGGCTGCTTATGTTTTCTGTTCCCTTTTTGTATCCTTGTAATTATTATGACCAACCTTGATAGTATATTAAAAAGCAGAGACATTACTTTGCCAACCAAGGTCCGTCTAGTCAAGGCAATGGTTTTTCCCATGGTCATGTATGGATGTGAGAGTTGGACTGTGAAGAAAGCTGATCGCCGAAGAATCGATGCTTTTGAACTGTGGTGTTGGAGAAGACTCTTGAGAGTCCCTTATACTGCAAGGAGATCCAACCAGTCCATTCTAAAGGAGATCAATCCTGGTTGTTCATTGGAGGGACTGATGCTAAAGCTAAAACTGCAATACTTTGGCCACCTCATGCGACGAGTTGACTCACTGGAAAAGACTCTGATGCTGGGAAAGGTTGGGGGCGGGAGGAGAAGGGGACGACGGAGAATGAGATGGCTGGATGGCATCACCGACTCTGTGGACATGAGTTTGAGTGTACTCCGGGAGTTGGTGATGGACAGGGAGGCCTGGCGTGCTGTGGTTCATGGGGTCGCGGAGAGTCGGACACGACTGAGTGACTGAACTGAACTGAACTGAACTGAATTATCAGCATGTACTGATGTGTCTTACCATGGCTCTGTTTCTGGGAGAAATCAAGTATTATCATCGTTATTGACAGGGCATGTGAGAGCGTGGTTGTGAATCTGTTTCACTATAAAGCCTTTGGGGATTATAACTGTTTTGCTGGAGTGTGACCGGTAACAGGTAGTAATATAAGGCAACTTGCAAGGTATTAGGGAGCAAAGACAAGAATTCTGCAGGAACGTGTTGATTGCAAGTAAATGGATCAGGTTTTTTTTTTTTTTTTTTTAAACAGTAGAGATGTTAAGAGCTAACAAGTAACAGTTTGAATTACAGGTTAGCAAGAGGAGTCGATCATGTAAAAGGGACAGAGTAACTGAAGAGAAGGGTTTAATATGTCAGAAATAAACAATATTCTTTATTTTAAAGAATTATTTATTAATTAAAGTGAAATATTTTTTAAGAGTATTTCATATGCCTTTTATCTATAGGCAGGGTTGATCATTGCAGTCTGCTGGCCTGAGACTTAAGGATAGAACTATTAGATGGGGTAGCAGTCTCATTGTCCAAACTGGGATGGATTTGAGAAAGAATGGGGCTTCTATTAGTAGTTACACTAGTACAAGAGAGGGCAGGCAGTAAATGGTGACTCTCTGTGGCAAACTCAAGCATGTATTCACATGCTCTAATCTACAATTAGAACTTCTAGATGAAATGGAAACAGAGATGAAATGGGAACAGAGGCAGTAGGCAGTAGATGGAGACATGCTAATATGAGGATTTACAAGGGGTTGGGAGGGACGATGGATATACTGAAGAGAAATTTTGTACATGGACTTCTTCCCATATGAGATCCCTGACACCATGTTTTAGGTGGGGTGACTGCGAGACCCCAGTGCAGGGATGATCCAGAAGTAGCATTTCATAGGCATCCCAACAGCTGAGCAGATTTGAGAGGACAGTTTTCCATTTATCACCTGGCTTCTAATGGGGGAGTGATGTCTGAAAAGAACATGAAGAGCTAACTGTCAGAATATAAAACAGGTAATACTAGTGAGCCCTTATCAAGCCAAAAATCAGTGTGCTTTTTATAATCCTTTGTTTAAAAAGGATTGTAGTTTGTTTCATGCTTTAGAAAGATAATGAATAAAAGGAGAAACTTTGCCTGAAAAGGTGAGCTTCAGTCACTGCTGATTTATTTATGTGGAACACTTCATTCTCTGACAAAGATGAGAAGTGTTCTTGCTTTTTGTCCTTTTTTCTAATCCTTTGTTATCTCTATTATAGCCACTGGCCACATGTGGCTGGCTAGTGAGCATGGGAATTCTCTCCATATTGAAATGTGCCGGAAGTGTTAAGTGCTACATTTTAAGAATTAGGATGAAAAATTATAAAATATCTCATAACTTTACATTGATTACCTTGTCATATGGAAATGATGATATTCTGAATATGTTGTATTAAGTAAAAATATATTATTAAAGTTGATTTGACCTGTTCTTTTTGTACTTTTATTAATGTGGTTATGTGGTATGGATGTGAGAGTTGGACTATAAAGAAAGCTGATTGCCGAAGAATTGATGCTTTTGAACTGTGGTGTTGGAAAAGACTCTTGAGAGTCCCTTGGACTGCAAGGAGATCCAGCCAGTCCATCCTAAAGGAGATCAGTCCTGGGTGTTCATTGGACGGACTGATGTTCAAGCTGAAGCTCCAGTACTTTGGCCACCTGATGGGAAGAACTGACTCATTGGAAAAGACCCTGATGCTGGGAAAGATTGAAGGTGGGAGGAGAAGGGGATGACAGTGGATGAGATGGTTGGATGGCATCACTGACTCAATGGACATTAGTTTGAGTAAACTCCGGGAGTTGGTGATGGACAGGGAGGCCTGGAGTGCTGCAGTTTATGGGGTTGCAAAGAGTTAGACACGACTGAGCAACTGAACTGAACTGAATGTAGTTTTTAGAAAATTTTAAATTATACTTGTGACTCGTATTATATTTCTTCTGGACCGCACTGTTCCAGATCTAAATGTACTTTTAAAATTTTAATTTTGCGGGGGGGCGCCTGTGGCTCACTGTTTGGTTTATGGGAGTCTTACTTCCCAGACCAGGGATTGCACCAAGCCCAGATGGTGAAAGCACTGAGTCCTAACCACTGGACAACCAGGGAATTCCCTTTATTTCCTGATTTTCAATAATGATTTATTGAAAAAAAAATGACAAAACCCCAGCTGAAATCATTTTTTTAAATAGTCACATTTTTTATATATATGTATATATATGTAAATGTATATTCAGTTAAAGAATATGTATTCTTTAATTGCAATATAGTTGATTTACAGTGTGTTCATTTCTGCTGCACAGAAAAGTGAATCACTTATATATATAGCTATAGGTATATACACACACACACACACAATCTGTTTTTGAAATTCTTTTCTGTTATGGTTTTTCATAGGATATTGAATATGGTTCTCTGTGCCATACAGTAGGACCTTGTTGTTTATCCATCCTATATGTAATAGCTTATATCTGCTAACCTCAAACTTCCACTCCATCCCTTCCCTACTTCCCCTTCCTCTTGGCAAGCATAAGTCTGTTCTTTACCTCTGTGAGCCTGTTTCTGTTTTGTAGATAGGTTCATTTGTGTCAAATTTCAGACTCCACATATAAGTGATATCATGTAGTATTTGTCTTTCTCTTTCTGGCTTACTTCACTTAGTATAAGTGCATCCGTGTTGCTACAAGTGGCATTGTTTTGCTCTTTTTCCCGGCTGAATAGTGTTCCATTGTGTATATGTACCACATCTTTTTTGTCCATTCATCTGTTGATGAACATTTAGATTGTTTCTGTGTCTTGGCTAATGTGACTCTTGTTGCTAGGTGTGCCTGTATCTATTTTAATTAGTGTTTTGTCTGGATATACGCCCAGGAATGGGATTGCTGGTTACTGTTCATTCGCTCAGCCATGTCCCACTCTTTGCGACCCCAGCATGGACTGCAGCATGCTAGGCTTCCCTGTCCTTCACTCTCTCCTGGAGTTTGCTCAGGCTTCTGTCCATTGAGTCAATGATGCCATCTAACCATCTCATTCTGTGTCACCACCTTCTCCTCCTCCTTCAGTCTTTGCCACAGCATCAGGGTCTTTTTTAATGAGTCAGCTCTTCGCATCAGGTGGTCAAAGTTTTGGAGCTTCAGCTTCAGCATCAGTCCTTCCATTGAATATTCAGGGTTGATTTCCTTTAGATTGACTGGTTTGATCTCCTTGCTGTCCAAGGGACTCTCAAGAGTATTCTCCATCATATGGTACCATAGCACCATCATATGGTAATACTGTGTTTAGATTTTTGAGGACCCCCTGTACTGTTTTCCATACTAGTGACTGTACCAATTTATATTCCCACCAACAGTGTAGAAGGTTCCCTTTTCTCCACATCCTATCCAGCATTTATTTGTAATGACGGTCATTCTGTAAAATAGTCATATTTTCTAATGGCATAGCTCATGTCAGAAATGTGCATATGTGTGTGTGCATGCACACACTTGTGCTTGCTCAGTCCTGTTTGACTCTTTGTGACCCCATAAACTGTATCCTGCCAGGCTCCTCTGTCCTTGAAATTGTTCAAGCAAGAATACTGGAGTGGGTTGTCATTTCCTTCTCCAGGGAATCTTCCCAGCCTAGGGATCGAACCTAGATCTCTTGTATCTCCTGTATTGGCAGGCAGATTCTTAACCACTAGCACCACTTGGGTATTTCTTATTAATTTCTAATAGGTTTATCATGATTTCTAATATTAATGCTTTATGTTTTGAATTTTCATGCCTGTTTTCTCAAGCAGCAACTGACTATAAAGCACTTAGAGCCAAAGATCAGGAGAATATTTTTGAGGTGGGAGAGGGATTCTGTTC
Organism: Moschus berezovskii; assembly: GCF_049115385.1. NCBI lineage: Eukaryota > Metazoa > Chordata > Mammalia > Artiodactyla > Moschidae > Moschus > Moschus berezovskii. Next base: position 71,987,967 of record NC_142469.1, on the reverse strand, counting down.
TAACAACCTCAGTTTAAAAGTTCAGATACTGAAGCTTGTAGGTATATATACCTTCCTTAACTAATAATAGTTATTTAATTGGAAAAGTTCACCCTTGAAAGAAATCCTGGGTACTTCTTTTTGTAAGGTAGAGATCACCTCATGAAAGTTATCCTCTTTTGAATAATTTATTTTCCTTTGTTATACACCAGTGGTTCTTGGATTGATTTTTCTCCCTGCCAGACATTTGGCACTGTCTACAGACACTTGGAAGGACTGATGCTAAAGCTGAAACTGCAATACTTTGGCCACCTTATGCGACGAGTTGACTCACTGGAAAAGACTCTGATGCTGGGAAAGGTTGGGGGCAGTAGGAGAAGGGGACGACAGAGAATGAGATGGCTGGATGGCATCACCAACTCTGTGGACATGAGTTTGAATGAACTCCGGGAGTTGGTGATGGACAGGGTGGCCTGGCGTACTGTGGTTCATGGGGTCGCGGAGAGTCGGACACGACTGAATGACTGAACTAAACTGAACAGATACTAGAGGCTTCCCAGGTGACTCAGTGGTAAAGAATCTGCCTGCCAATCCCAGAGCCGCAAGAGATGTCGGTTTGCTCTTTGGATTGGGAAGAGCCCCTGGAAGAGGAAATAGAAACCCACTCCAGTATTGTTGCCTGGAGAATTCCATGGTCAGAGGAGCCTGGCGGGCTACAGTCCATGGGTTCTCAAAGAGTTGGACGTGACTGAGTGACTTTCACTTTCCAGAAAGCAGAGGCTCTTATCAGAGTAATGCACTCTAACCAATGTTATAAGAAGATGCAAATTTTCTTGGCCATGGAGCCAACCAAATAGTAGAATTAGTTAACAAGACAGAATGTTAAGTTTTTTGTTAAAGAGGAAAGTATCTCGTGCCTAAAATGAATCAGATGTGAATATGCTTCATAGTAAAGAATAGTCTCTCTTGTTACTGTGACTCAGTTCTCCAAAAGAATTGCAAAGGTAAGACTTGCAGAGCTGTAAAGGTTTTTTAGATCATTTAAGTAGGTGTTCTCTTCTTGCTGGTACTTCTTATATTAAAGAAACAGAAGGTCATAAAAAAGCGGTTGATTTAGCACGATCTGACAGGTTCAAATCAATTCACATCAGATGGGAAATAATCATAGGAGATGATTTTTTTTCCCCCTAGAAATAAATTACTTGGAAGAAGTGTTTAAAATCTGTGAGCCTGTTAGTTTATCTAACAGCAAATTATTTTACATGATCAATGAGATTCATTGAACTGCCAGATATGTTGTGCACTGAAAATACTTAGTTTACTTTTGTTTTGGTGAGTTTGCTATTTGTTCTAAAATAAAACCAGTGATCACAGTACAGTAGCAAAGACAGGTGAAATTGGATGGAGGTCAGTTGCCAAGCCAGACCATCAGTGATCCCTTGCAAACTAATGACTAGATTTGTATCTAGAGGTTGAGAAACAAAACTTATTTTGAGACATAATTTAAATGGTCTTTAGGTCTTGTGTCTTTTGAGAAAGTATTAACTCCCTCAATGGCATATTAAGAAAAATGGTGTTCAGGGAATATAAAGTTTAACCTCAGCTTTACTGCTGAAGAGCCATGGGTTTCATTCAAGTCCTGACCTCTATTTTCAACCTTCAGTGAGGAGAATGGATGATAATTTGGTGTGTGTTGTTAAGATCCCTTTCAGCTCTGAACTTATTTCAGTAAAATGGGGAAAATAAAAGAATGGTTATCTGACCTCCTTAGTCATAGTTATTTTATGACATGAGTGACAAGTGGTAGTAATTTTATGAGATCTCTGGTTGATTGAAAATTAGAATATAAAAAATTTTGAAAGCTTTGATGTACATATTTTGGTTTATTTTTCTACAAAACAAGGTGATGTCGTGTTACCAAGTAGTGTCTATCAATTCTGTTTACTTCTTGAATATTTTGTGTTAGCTTGGCATTCTTTTTTTTTTTTTTTTAACAGAACTCTGGCAACTTGATGAGGGTTTTATTTTGACATATGGTTATAAAACTTGTGGTGGTCAAGGTATAATACAGATTTGTGAGCTGGTTGCCATCCTGAAAGAAAACATTCGTTAAACTTTTTCTGGCTTGTAACCCTAATGATTGATTGTACTGATATACAAGTGAAAATCTTAACATATTTCTGCACTTGGCCATTTAAATTTGAATAATCATTTTAAGTGCTCACCTAGTTAAGAGAGAAAGGTAGTAAGGTGTCTTTCTTTGGGTTAATATGTATGTTTCTGATATAAAGTGTAATCTAATAAATTTTGGATAGTTTTGACTAATTTAGATAATGACAACCTGGAGAAAACTCGGGTCTTTTTGAGCTTTCTAAAGAAATTCACCGATATATTAGGGGAAAAGAATCCAGAAAAGGAAGGGAATTCTGAGACAAACATCTGCAGAAATGACTTGGCAGTCTTCAGAGTTGAAATGACTTACTTAAAAGATAGGCAATCTGTTTATCAGCCTTATTTCTCTCCTCAGGGATTTTCTTGAAGAAAGCCCTTTTAGAAGAGGGCTATTATCCTTATGTCAATAGTATAAACTGATCTTCTCTGATGTTACACTTTTCTTACCTAACTTTTTTATTTTCCTAAACTGCTGTACAGACTATCATGAGGAAAAGAAAGTCTTAAATGGTAAGTCATATACATTTATAGTAAAAAACTGAATCATATTCATATGATTGTATACAAAATTGCCTTACAGAATTATTTGGGATATTTAGATATTTTTATGCAAAAGATGTGCTTACTTGCCTAAGCTTAGAGGATTTGACAGGACTCTGTAGATCCCTTATTGAAGCCATGACTCTTTCTGTAGCATCTCTGAACTTATGTTCATCTGTCCTCAGCTTGAATACAGTAAGTCCCTTATATACGAATGAGTTCTGTTCCAAGAGTGTCTTCATAAGTCCAACAAAGTTAGCCTAGATAGCCAACTAACACAATAGGCTATATAGTAGTGTACTATAACAAGTTTATAATACTTTTCACACAAATAATACATAAAAAAAACAAAAAATAACATTTTTAGTCTTATAGTACTTTGAAAAGTACAGCAATACCAGCTGCATCACTGCTGCTTTTGCACTTGCTTCCAAGTATCCTGGGCTTGAAATAAAGATACTGTCCTAGTGTACTCTGTACCCAGCTTCCCAGGTGGCACTAGTGGTAAAGAACCCAGCTGCCAATGCAGAAGGCATAAGAGATACAGGTTCAATCCCTTGGTGGGGAAGATCCCTTGGAGGAGGGCATGGCAACTCACTCCAGTATTCTTGCCTGGAGAATCTCATGGACAGAGGAGGCTGGAAAGCTATAGTCCATGGGGTCGCAGAGAGTCGGACACAACTGAAGCAACTTAGCACACATGCAGTCTATACAGAACTGTACAGTAAAGTACACGGAAGCAGAACCACTGTAGAGGATGCAGGCATGTGACACTGTACACTATACGCATGAACTGACTTACATGATTGGACACATGAATGCACATTTGCATCTTTGAAAGTTCAAGACTTGAAGGTTCTTCTGTAGGGGACTTAACTATACTTGCATTGACTCGTAGTTCCCCCCTCCGATGCCAGGCTGAGGGCACCTCTTCCACAGCACAGGGCTGTCCTCCAGTGTCTGTGCAGATACTGAGTACCCTATTAATCCCCTCTTGTCTGGGCTTGGCAGCTCTCCTCAGCCATTCACTATGATTTGGAATCATGACTGACACTACCCCTAACCTCCTCAAAAATTTTGGTGTGAGACTTTCAAAACTTCCTGGGGCTACTCTGACTGAACTGTAATACTAATATATGTTTTAAAATGCATTTTTTTCCTTCCTATTTTGGACAAGAAAGTTGTAGAAATTCAGCTAACAAGCTAGATTGCCAGATGAATTACTTCTTCTTTTTCAAGTAGAGGAAATAGTCTTCTTATAGACTAATGTATGCAGTTTGTGATGTGCCACCTGAAGTTGTTTGTCTGACAGGGTCACCTCATTAAAGGAATTACTGTTCTTGGGTTTCAGCTGATACTTTACTCTTCCATGATACTAGGCAAACCGCCTTTCCTTAAAGGCTAATTACTGATTGGGTATTTTCTTTCCCACCATATTGCTTTCCTTTGGATGCATGGCATTTAACATCTCAGTTAACAGAGGCCTTAAAAATATGATATTACATTGTCCAGTGGTCTGGCCAGCACAGTTACCTCTTTTATATGAATATGTATGCCTCAAATGTTTGGCTCATACAAGTGTATATGGTTAAGTCTGCATATTTACAGACATCATCTGCCTGCCTTCTGTGTCATCATTTAAACGTCATTTAAAACACTGAAGCCAGCATTCCTCTAGAGACCCAGTCTCTTAGAATTGACATAAGTCCATCAATTCGCTCGTGTTTTAACAGAAGATTCTCTGCTTAAGAAGAATCTTGAAACCCTCTAAACTACCGTGTCTCCTGGTGTCTCCTAACACTGACTTTATATAATTACCGTGACTTCTAATTGAGAATTCTAAGACTAGCCAAAGCCTAAATTTTTTTTTTTCCTGCACAAAGAGTACACTCCTATTGTAGAAGAAAAATAGTTAATGTTTACAGAATCTCTGAAGCTCTTCCCTGTTCTCAGAGTTTTCAAGAACAATTCAAAAACCAGAGCCTTGGTGGCCATTTAAAATGTGATGTTGAGACACACCCACAGGAAAGTCTAAAATGAAAAAGACAGAATACCACGTGTCAGCAAGGTAGTGGAGCAACCAGGCATCCATACCCTTATGGTAAAAATTGTAAGTTGGTATGACCTTTTTGGAAAACTGTTTAGCAGTATTTTCTAAAGCTAAACATACTCATGTCCTGTATACCTACCAGATATGTAGATGGATGTTCTTTAAGAATGAGTGTGTACATGTACCAAGAATATTCATAACAGCACTATACATAATAACCAAAAACTGCCCAAATATCCATCAACAGTAGAATGAATAGATTCTAGTATGTGGTATATTCAGAGAGTATAATAATACTCAGTAGTAAAACAGAACAAACTACTAATGCATTCAGCAGCATGGATAACATCTCAGAAAGCTCCAGACCTGACTCATTGCTTACTATTAATTGTGCTAATTTGACATTAACTGTAACATCTATGGAACTGTCCCAAAAACCCAGACCAAAAGAAAGCATGTTTTATGATTCTGCTTTTTCATGAAGGCCAAATGCAGGCAAGAACTAATCATGATGTTAAAAATCAGAATAGTCGTTATCTTGGGGGAGAGGTGGTGAATGGAAGGGCATAGGGAGGGTGATGGTTACAAGGGTATGTTTTACAGATGAAAATTCATTGAGTAGTATATTTATGACTTGTCTCCTTCTATAATATTTCAATAAGAAGTTTACTGGAGAGATGGGATTAAAAAAAGAAAAATGCTACATAGATGAACTATAGCTATTTTGTTTGTTTTTCTTTGTGAAGGCATGCTTCCTCAGAGCCAAGTGACAGATACACTTGCCAAAGAAGGTCCTAGTTCTCCAAGGTATGCTTTCTAATTTTACTTTCTTTAAAGCTTAATCAGTTCTATACCAAAATATGCACATTAAAAAGAAAATGACTCTAAGTTTGATTTATTGCTTATTATATTAATCATGCTTTTTTGACACAAGAACTACACTGCCTCATTTATCAGGCATTGAAAAATGAGCTGTTCCCTAAATATGAATATTTAGCATTAACCCATTTTAAACACCACAACTTAAAAAAAGAACTATTTAAAACTATTTTTTTCTGATTATCATGTATATATTCATGGTAGCAAACTTGAAAACCTGGGGAAATACAGAGGAAAGTGATAAAAGTCGGTCCCATCAACCCTAGATATATACTCTTAATATTTGGTTTATTCCATCCACTTTGATTCATGTAGTACCTATTTCCTTATTATTCTGACAGTATCAGTATTACAGTATATTCTGTGATCAATTTTGTATGTCATGAAATATTCTGCAAAGGCATTTTCTGGTCTGTATTCCATCATATGAGGGAAATTGATCAAGTATCCATAATTTATTCAACTATAATATGCTTCCCTAATGGTCAGTGGTCAAGAATCCTTCTGCTAATGCAGGAGATGCAGGTTAACCCCTATGTCGGGAAGATCCTCTCGAGAAGGAAATGGCAACTCACTCCAGTATTCTTGCATGGGAAATCCCATGGACAGAGGAGAAGCCTGGCAGGCTATAGTCCATGGGATTGCAAAAGAGTCAGACACAACTTAGCAACTAAACAGCAACAGCATTATTTTGTATGTCTAGTTTATCAGTTTTTTAATGAAAATTCTTGGAAATGTATTGCACTGTCTTAGTAAATTAAGCAATCCATGTATAATTTTGTTACTGATATTTCACATGCCGTAGGGTTATGTGTGCTATTTGTTGTTTTTCTCTTACCACCTTTCCCCACAAGGTGAGTCTGTAACAGTAGCATCCTGCTATACTTGTTATGTCTGTTAAGTTATTTCATATACAATTTTAAGTTAAGGGCCTCAGGGTATCTCTTGTAAGATTCACGCTGGGGGCCTGTATACAGGTAATAAGAACAAAAACTGAATCAATTTGATCAGAAGTTTTACAAAACAGATGATGTAGCTTTTCCTTAAATTTTTGCTATTGACTGTTAAACATCCTTGGTGAGTTAATTTTGTGGGTAATATATTTGTGACAGGGAAGAGTAAAGGTAATAAGCATGTAGATTTTGTCATTTTCCTTCAGAAAATATCTTGTGTTATTGCTCTGATACAAGGCATTTTAGATGTGTAACCTTTATAAAAAGTGCCTTGTCAAGGAGGTGGTTTTTTTTTATCTAAGTTGGTATACCTGTAATATATGTCCATGTGTTTGCTGGTATGCATGAAGTATTGTTGTTGTTCAGTTACTAAGTTGTGTCTGACTCCTTGCAGCCCCTTGGAGTACAGCAAGCCAGGCTTCCCTGTTCTTCACCATCTCCTGGAGTTTGCTCAAACTCATGGTCATTGAGTCGATGATGCCATTCATCCATCTTATCCTCTGTCGCCCTTCTTCTCATGCCCTCAGTCTTTCCCAGCATCATGGTCTTTTCCAAGGATCGACTCTTCCCATCAGGTGGCCAAAGTATTGGAGCTTCAGCATCAGTCCTTCTATTGAATACTCAGAGTTGATTTCCTTTAGGATTGACTTGTTTGATCTCCTTGCAGTCCAACGGACTCTCAAGAGTCTTCTCCAGCACCACAGTTCAAAAGCATCAGTTCTGTGGCATTCAGCCATTTTTATTGTCCAGCTCTGACATTTGTACATGACTGAGTTTGAGTGAACTCCGGAAGTTGGTGATGGACAGGGAGGCCTGGTGTGCTGTGATTCATGGGGTCGCAAAGAGTTGGACACGACTGAGCGACTGAACTGAACTGAACTGAATGGAAAAACCATAGCTTTGACTATACAGACCTTTGTCAGCAAAGCGATGTCTCTGCTTTGTAATACGCTGTCTAGATTTATGATAGCCTTCCTTCCAAGGAACAAATGTCTTTTAATTTCATGGTTGCAGTCACCATCTGTAGTGATTTTGGAGACCAAAAAAATAAAATCTTCCATTTTTTCCCCTTCTATTTGCCATGAAGTGTTGGGACCAGAAGCCACAATCTTCATTTTGTTTATGTTGAATTTTAAGCCAGCTTTTTTCACTCTCCTTTTTCACCCTCATCAAGAGGCTCTTTTATTCCTCTTCGATTTCTGCCATTAGAGTAGTATCATCTGCATGTCTGAGGTTATTGATATTACTGCCAGCAATCTTGATTCCAGTTTGTGATTCATCCAACCTGGCATTTTGCATGGTATTCTGCATATAAGTTAAATAAGCAGGGTGACAGTATACAGACTTGACATACTGCTTTCCCAATTTTTGAACCAGTCTATTTGCCCTGTCCAGTTCTAACTATTGCTTCTTGACTTCTTGATCTGCATACAAATTTCTCAGTAGACAGGTAAGTTAGTCTAGTATTCCCATCTCTTTAAGAATTTTCCACAGTTTGTTGTGATCCACATAGTCAAAGGCTTTAACATAGTCAATGACGAGAAGTAGATGCTTTTCTGGAATTCCCTTGCTTTCTCTAATGGATGTTGGCAATTTTGATCTTTGATTCTTCTGCCTTTTCTAAATTCAGCTTGTACATCGGGAAGTTCTTGGTTCACATACTGCTGAAGCCTAGCTTGAAGGATCTTGAGCATTACCTTGCCAGCTTGTGAAATGAGTGCACTTTTATGGTTGTTTGAACATTCTTTGGCATTGCCTTTCTTTGGTATTGGAATGAAAACTGACCTTTTCCAGTCCTTGTGGCCACTGCTGAGTATTCCAAATTTGCTGATATATTGAGCTGACTTTAACAGCATCATCTTTTAGGATTTGAAATAGCTCAGCTCGAATTACATCACCTCCACTAGCTTTGTTGGTGTAATGCTTCCCAAGGCCCCCTTGACTTCACACTGTCTCTAGGTGAGTGACCACACCATTGTCATTATTTGGGTCACTGCAATATTTTTTGTATAGTTCTGTGTTTTATTACCACCTCTTCTTAATCTCTTCTGTTTCTCTTAGGTCCTTGCCATTTCTGTCGTTTCATCATGCCCATTCTTGAATGAAATGTTCCCTTGATATCTCCAGTTTTCGTGAAGAGATTTCTGTTCTTTTCCATTTTGTTGTTTACCTCTTTTCTTTGCATTGTTCACTTAAAAAGGTTTTCTTTTCTCTCCTTACTATTCTCTGGAGCTCTGCATTCAGGTGGGTATATCTTTCCTTTTTCCTTTGCCTTTGGCTTCTCTTTCTTTCATCAACTCTTTGTAAAGCCTCCTTAGACAACCAGTTTCCTTTCTTGCATTTCTTTTTCTTTGGGGTGGTTTTGATCAACACCTGCTGTACAGTGTTACAAACCTCTGTCCATAGTTTTTCAGGCACTCTGTATACCAGATCTGATCCATTGAATCTGTTTGTCACTTCCACTGTAAAATCATAAGGGTTTTGATTTAGGTCATATCTGAATGGCCTAGTGTTTTTCCCTACTTTCTTCAATTTAAGCCTGAATTTCGCAGTGAAGAGCTCATGATCTGAGCCACAGTCAGCTCCAGGTCTTATTTCTGCTGACTGTATAGAGCTTCTCTATCTTTGGCTGCAAAGAACATAATCAACCTGATTTCGGTATTGACCATCTGGTGATGTCTTTATGTGGAGTCATCTCTTGTGTCATTGGAAGAGGGTATTTGCTATGACCATTGTGTTCTCTTGACAAAACTCTATTAGCCTTTGCCCTGCTCCATTTTGTACTTCAAGGCCAAACTTACCTGTTACTCCAGGTATCTCTCGACTTCCTACTTTTGCATTCCAGTCCCCTATGATGAAAAGGACATCTTTTTTTGGTGTTAATTCTAGAAGGTCTTGTAGGTCTTGGTTAACTTCAGCTGCTTTGGCATTAATGGTTGGGGTATAAACATGGAAGTATAGGCATTTTAAATTGAGAAATAATTGCGAGTTATTTCATCTCAAACTACTGATTATTTAGTGAAAAAGTTTCCCTCAAAAGATGTATTTCTTACTGTAAGTTTTAAAATAAATGTTTTAAATCATGTATCTGTTATGTCATATTATATGTTTTTTTGATTGTATATATTTTAAAATTATATATTTAATGGTTAATTTATGTTAATGTATATAATTATTCATTCTTTTTTGAATATTTTACAGTTATGACTGGTTCCAAACAGACTCTTTAGTCACCATCGTCATATATACCAAACAGAAGGTAAACTTGTTTTTAACATCAGAAAAAAATAATAAGCTACATGCTGGCACATTTCTGAGCACTCATCTTGGATTAACTTATAGCAATTCTATGAGATAGATCCTTTCATTATCCCTATTTTACAGGTGAGGAAACAGAGATTAGGTAATTTAGCAGAGTCCACACAGTAAATGGCAGATCTAACATTTTGATCCCAGACAGGCTGGCTCCTTACCATATGCTCTTAACAAATACACCATAGCATCTCAGGAAAAAAAACAGGAAGTAGTGAGTTGGCCAAGAAGTTCGATATGATTTTTCCGTAACATCGTACAAAAACCCGAAGAAACCTTTCAGCCAACCCATTATTTTATATGCTCTTCTGTGACTTTGTTTTTTTTTATGCATGGATAACAGCAGTGAGTTACCCTTGGACTGCAAGGAGATCAAACCAGTCAATTCTAAAGGAAATCAGTCTTGAATATTCATTGGAAGGACTGATGTTGAAGCCGAAACTCCAATATTTTGGCCACCTGATGCGAAGAGATGACTCATTGGAACAGACCCTGATCCTGGGAAAGGTTGAAGGCAGGAGGAGAAGGGGACAACAGAGGAAGAGATGGTTGGATGGCATCACCGACTCGATGGACATGAGTTTGAGCAAGTTCCGGGAGTTGATGATGGGACAGGGAAGCCTGGCATGCTGCAGTCCATGGGGCCAGAAAGAGTCGTACACGACTGAACAAATGAACTGAACTGAACAGCAGTGAGAGTCCCCATTTAACTTCACCATGTGAACTGATTTCCTGCACATGTATTGGAATTCAAGAAACAGGAGAGAGTATTGCTATGTCTTAGTACGCTTAAGCTACTAACCAGCTTTAGATGTCCTCTGGAAACTAAAATTAGGGAATTAACTCATTCATTAAGTATTTATTGAACACTGCTTCATTCTGAACACTGCTATAGAATTCAGAAATCTGTAGGTGGGCCAGATTCACAGAGACTTGAGACTCACCATGCTTACAGTCCAACCTGGGAAATCAGATGAAGAAGCAGGCAGCTTGCACCATCTCCAGGCACATCCTCCAGCAGCCTGCAGGGTCTCCACACTTGAGGAACCATAGAGATTTAGAGACAAATTCTGGCAGCCAGGGATTCCTAAGAATTCATGCTACTTCTGTCATAGCAGAACTGCATCTGAGTGAGTGAGTTCCTCCCCCTCCTAAAGTAGGATTTGATGGCCCTGCCGGAATGGCCAGCCTCTGCCTAAAAGAGCCAGGATGTCCAGAGGCACTGCATGTCCCACCTCCTACTCCTTCCTCACCAAGCAGTCTAGAACCAAGAGGGCAGGGCTTGGGGAGCCTGGGATCCGTCTCTTCCCATTGGTAATACCAGTGAGGCACAGAGGGTGGATGACTGAGGGGAAGGGGGAGCTTAATATGTTGAAAGATGTGTTCCTTGTGTAAATGACAGGCACAAAAATAACTTGCATGAAAGCTACGTAGAAACTAGAGACATCTGAAAAGTTGTTAGTGAATTTTTTTTTTTTTGATAAGCTGAGCTTAAGAAGTTGTGTTAAGATAGTCCCTTATGCTTAGTGTTTAGAGATGAATGGGTAAGGTAGACATTAAGCATAGACAAATATGTAGTTAAAATTATGATATATGCTTTGAAGGAGAATGAGGTTATATGAGAGTGAAAAACAGGAGTAATGTGGTTATAGTTTGTGGGCTATGTAAATAATTACCATGTGAACTTCCACTGATCAGCTTAAATGTATAGAGTTTAGAAAAAATTTTACTTTCTCTTTTCAATTTCTGTTTAAGGATATCAATTTAGATTCAGTAATAGTTGATCATCGGGATGATTCCTTTAGAGCTGAGACAGTTATCAAGGATTATTCATACCTTGTACATGTTGGTAAGTAACTTATTCTATATTCATGGAAACAACTTTTGTTTACTTATAGTCGTAACTGGTTGTAGAATCTTGATAACTGTAATATTTTATCTGCTACTGTCATTTTGGTTTGTCATTTTAAAGATTTATTCATTCACTTATTTATTTTTAGCTGTGCTGGGTCTTTGTTCCTATGCGGACTTCTCTCTAGCTGCGGCGAGTGGGGTCTCCTCTCTAGTTGCAGTGCATAGGCTTCTTCTTGTGGTGTCTTCTCTTATTGTGGAGCATGGATTCCAGGGCATGCAGGCTTTAGTAGTTGTGGCACATGGGCTCCGTCATCATAGCTGCCGGGCTCTAGAGCACAGGCTCAATAGTTGTGGCGCACGGGCCCAGCTGCTCCACGGCCTGTGGGACCTTCCCGGCCTAGAATCGAACCTGTGTCTCCTACATTGGCAGGTCTTCATCACTGAGCCACCAAGGAAGCCTAGTTTATCATTTTTGATCAGTTTTTTTTTTCCATTATTTCTTTATACTAGTGAAAGGGCTAGCAAACGGCAGTATGACCTCACTTTTCCCAAGTTTAAACAGATTAGATGTGATCGAAATCAGTCATATGAAATACTTGGTCCAGCTTTGTAAGATCGTATTACTTAATACCTGCAAAGACATCTCCAGAGGTCTGCCTGTCATGTGCTTCTGCTGAGTGGACATCACCAGACGCTGTTCCATTGGCCTATCTCTTGCCAGCTCTGTCATGGGAAGTCAGAGGCTACGTCACAGTAGCCTGTGCCACAAGGTTTTACTATACCCTCCGGTGCCTGTCCCTTCACAGCCAGAGACCAACCATATAATTCACTTCTGTCTGTGTTGAGAGGTTGCAGATATCTCAGGAGAAAGAACTCAGGACTGAAATCTGGAATCAAAGGTATTAATAGCAGATTCCTAATCCATTTCTCACCCGTAATGACTCTAGGATTTCATCCTTTTCTCCTTTAAAGAAGGTAATATTATTCCAGTTAGAAAGTAAAAATGAAAAAAACCAGATCAAAAAGAAGAAAACTATCTTAAGCATTCATTCTGATGTAAAAAATTTTCTGTTTACTTTTCTAAAACAAACTGAAAATCTCCAGACCTCAGCTGACTTGGGATTCTGCTCATGGCTTTCTTAATGAAGGACATTTATTACTAAATTTGATTGAAGTTGATAAATGTTTTTTGTTTCTTATTTTCCCCCATTCATTAGATTAATCAGCTTCAAATCTTAAACCTTTCTTCTGGAAATACATCCTATCTTATTTTTTACCTTTATAAGATCTTAATATATGTTGCCTCTTAGGGAGAGTTTTAACAAAAAACTCAGATGTCTAAAAAAGTATATATTATTCATTAGCTCTGTCATGATTTTTTTTTAATGAAGACTTCTGTGTCAGCATTTATTATGTTTCAAATATTCTATGGCTAGTTTTTCACACCGTAGCTAACTGTAGCTAGCACATGTATGAAAAAACAAAAACTCCACAGTCAAAAATGTGAAACTCCTGGTTGCTAATATTAAATCAGAATCAAAATTGTAAGTTTCAAAGAACCATATTAACATAGAGAACTTGAGAACAGATGTTTGTAAAAATACTTACTTCTCCCCCTTCTGGGATGTAAGTTCTGGAAGGGCATGGATTTTTCCCTTTCACTGACTGTGGTACCCACAGTATCTACAAAGTGTGTGACACACAGTTCAGTTCAGTCGCTCAGTTCTGTCCGACTCTCTGTGACCCCATGAACCTCAGTACGCCAGGCCTTCCATGTCCATCATCAACTCCTGGAGTTTACCCAAACTCATGTCCATTGAGTTGGTGATGCCATCCAACCATCTCTTCCTCTGTTGTCCCATTCTTCTCCTGCCCTCAATCTTTCCCAGCATCAGGGTCTTTTCAAATGAGTCAGCTCTTCGCATCAGGTGGCCAAAGTATTGGAACAGCTTCAACATCAGTCCTTCCAATGAACACCCAGGACTGATCCCTTTTAGGATGCACTGCTTGAATCTCCTTACAGTCCAAGGGACTTTCAAGAGTCTTCTCCAACACCACAGTTCAAAAGCATCAATTCTTTGGTGCTCACCTTTCTTTGTAGTCCAACTCTCACATCCATACATGACCACTGGAAAAACCGTAGGCTTGACTAGTACACAGACCTTTGTTGACAAAATAATATCTCTGCTTTTTAATATGCTGTCTAGGTTGGTCATAACTTTCCTTCCAAGGAGTAAGCATCTTTAAATTTCATGGCTGCAATCACCATCTGCAATGATTTTGGAGCCTCAAAAAATAAAGTCAGCCGCTTTTCCCACTGTTTCCCCATCTATTTGCCATAAAGTGATGGGACCAGATGCCATGATCTAGTTTTCTGAATGTTGAGCTTTAAACCAACTTTTTCACTCTCCTCTTTCACTTTCATCAAGAGGTTTTTTAATTCCTCTTCACTTTCTGCCATAAGGGTGGTGTCATCTGCATATCTGAGGTTATTGATATTTCTCCCGGCAATCTGGATTCCAGCTTGAGCTTCTTCCAGCCCAGAGTTTCTCATGATGTATTCTGCATATAAGTTAAATAAGCAGGGTGACAATATATAACCTTGACATACTCCTTTTCCTATTTGGAACCAGCCTGTTGTTCCATGTCCAGTTCTAACTGTTGCTTCCTGACCTACATATAGGTTTCTCAAGAGACAAGTCAGATGGTGTGGTATTCCCATCTCTTTCAGAATTTTCCACAGTTTATTTTGATCCACACAGTCAAAGGCTTTGGCATAGTCAATAAAGCAGAAATAGATGTTTTTCTGGAACTCGTACTTTTTTGATGATGCAGCGGATGTTGGCAATTTGATCTCTGGTTCCTCTGCCTTTTCTGAAACCAGCTTGAACATCTGGAAGTTCACAGTTCACATATTGCTAAAACCTGGCTTGGAGAATTTTGAGCATGACTTTACTAGCATGTGAGATGAGTGCAATTGTGCGGTAGTTTGAGCACTTTGGCATTGCTTTTCTTTGGGATTGGAATGAAAACTGACCTTTTCTAGTCCTGTGGCCACTGCTGAGTTTTCCAAATTTGCTGACATATTGAGTGCAATACTTTCACAGCATCATCTTTTAGGATTTGAAATAGCTCAACTGGAATTCCATCACCTCCTCTAGCTTTGTTCATAGTGATGCTTCCTCAGGCTCACTTCACATTCCAGGATGTCTGGCTCTAGGTGAGTGATCACACCATTGTGATTATTATCTTGGTCGTGAAGATCTTTTTTGTATAATTCTTCTAAATGACTATCCACCTTAGAGAACAGTAAGAAAAGAAAAATTTATCCAGACTCAGACCTGGCCTATCCTCATATGCACATGTGCATACCCTGGAGCTTGTGTGTTTCATGTGCTACCTCTTTCCCTCCCTGCTCCTTTCTTGGTTTGTAGGATTTGTAAGGTTGGGACCATCATTAAACCAGTATGGGTTACCCACCTGTGGGCAATTGAATATTTACCCTTTAATTAATAAGGAGAGAAGTGGAACAACTAAAAGAAAATATTTAAATAATTTTTCTCAAAGTATTATATACATTTTGGTTGTATTCAGTTTTTCTTATGGTTTCTTAGGATATGTTTGAGAGATTTGAAATAGTGCATGAAAGAACCATTTAAATGATCTTTTACAGTGTTTGTAGACTGTAGGAATTGAAGTTGGATCTTAACTGAATTTTTTTTTCTTTTTCTCCAGCCCTAAGTCATGAGATTCAGGAAGATTTTTCTGGTAAGCTACCAATGTTATGTATGTGTGTACATATACACACACACATACATGCATACCTATGGGAGCACAGCTACCAATGTAATGTATGTATGTACATATACACAGATATACATATGCATGTATGAGGGATAGCAGTTTGTCTTACTGTTCACATGTATATTTTCATGTTGCAGAACAGGGATATGATGTTTTCTATATAAACATATATGTTAATTTTTAAATATACCTTTTCCCTCTGGTTTCAGTTCCTCCTACCCATTGTTCCTTTTCTTTTATTCATTTCATCTTTGCCCTTTTTATTTCCTCTCATTAGGAAAAAAAATCCTGTCTCCATTCTTCCCTCCTGCCCTACTCCTGATATGTAGCTTGTAGAAATATAGTTGACCAGAAAAGTTTTTCTTAGGTGTGTATATATAAATATTTAATGTTAACAAGGGCATCCCTGGTAGTTCAGATAGTAAAGCATCTGCCTGCAATTCAAGAGACCCAAAGCATATTAAATTATATATATCATTACATATAAACGCACAATGGATTTTACACAGCTGTTTAACAATAGATTTATCAGAGAATGTTAATTTTTTTTTCTTTAGTTTTATTGAGATATCATTGACAAAATTGTGATCTATTTAAAGATTTAAAGTATACAACATGTTGATTCAATAAAGGTATACATTGTGAAGATTCACACAATCAAATTAACACATCTATCATCTCACATGTTTACCTTTGTGTTTAATTTCAGTTATATAAAACACCGTCATCAGCTGCAGTCACCATGATATGCATGAGATTTTCAGACCTTATTCACCTTATAGCTGAAAGTTCATACTCTTTTGTCAACCTCTTCCTATTTCCCTTTCACCCCTGACGCCTGGCACTGTTTTGCTACTGTTTCTATGAGTGTGACTTTTTTTTTTAATTATCACATATAAGTGATACCATGCAGTATTTGTCTTCTCTGTTTTATTTATTTCACTTAGTATAATGCCCTCTAGGTTTATCATAGATTGTTGCAACTATCAGGATCCCCTTTTTAAGGCTGAATAATATTCCAGTCTATATTTGTATATATGTGGTTTCTTGTTTTAAAGCACTGTGAGATTATGTTACACTGGTTCTATACCTTCCTTTTTCTATATACACCATAGTAAGTTCTATAAATTGTATTAATTATTTTCTTTGAAGTCAAGGACTTTTTATGTCTATTAAGCTTCAAATCAGTGCTCATGGAATTGAATTCATCTGTCTTTAAAACTGTTAAATTGCTGCTGATTTTTATGTTTACAGTGAGGAAGACTAATATTGTTTCTAAAGGCAAAAAGAAATATACTTTAAATCTTTAAAAACACATTGAATTCATAAAATATAATCACCTTTTAAAGCCTATTATATCAACAAAGCCAAAAGCTGGTTCTTTGAGAAGATAAATAAAATTGACAGACCTTGAGCCATACTCAAGAAACGAAGGGAGAAGAATCAAATCAACAAAATTAGAAATGAAAATGGAGAGATCACAACAGACAACACAGAAATACAAAGGATCATAAGAGAGTACTATCAGCAACTATATGCCAATAAAATGGACAACCTGGAAGAAATTGACAAATTCTTAGAAAAGTACAACTTTCCAGTACTGAACCAGGAAGAAATAGAAAATCTTAACAGACCCATCACAAGCACAGAAATTGAAACTGTAATCAGAAATCTTTCAGCAAACAAAAGCCCAGGACCAGATGGCTTCACGGCTGAATTCTACCAAAAATTTAGAGAAGAGCTAACAGCTATCCTACTCAAACTCTTCCAGAAAATGTCAGAGGAAGGTAAACTGCCAAACTCATTCTATGAGGCCATCACCCTAATACCAAAACCTGACAAAGATGCCACAAAAAAAGAAAACTACAGGCCAATATCACTGATGAACATAGATGCAAAAGTCCTTAACAAAATTCGAGCAATCAGAATCCAGCAACACATTAAAAAGATCATACATCATGACCAAGTGGTCTCTATCCCAGGGATGCAAGGATTTTTCAATATCTGCAAATCAATCAATGTAATACACCACATTAACAAATAGATAAAAACCATGTGATTATCTCAATAGATGCAGAGAAAGCCTTTGACAAAATTCAACATCCATTTATGATAAAAAACCCTCCAGAAAGCAGGAATATAAGGAACATACCTCAACATAATAAAAGCTATATATGACAAACCCACAGCAAACATTATCCTCAATGGTGAAAAATTGAAAGAATTTCCCCTAAAGTCAGTAACAAGACAAGGGTGCCCACTCTTACCACTACTGTTCAACATAGTTTTGGAAGTTTTGGCCACAGTGCAATCAGAGCAGAAAAAGAAATAAAAGGAATCCATATTGGAAAAGAAGAAGTAAAACTCTCACTGTTTGCAGATGACATGATCCTCTGCATAGAAAACCCTAAAGACTCAACCAGAAAATTACTAGAGCTAATCAATGAATATAGTAAAGTTGCAGGATATAAAATTAACATACAGAAATCCCTTGCATTCCTATACACTAACAATGAGAAAACAGAAATTAAGGAAACAATTCCATTCATCATTGCAACAAAAAGAATAAAATACTTAGGAATATATCTACCTAAAGAAACAAAATGCCTATATATAGAAAACTATAAATCACTGGTGAAAGAAATCAAAGAGGACACAAATAGATGGAGAAATATACCATGTTCATGGATTGAAAGAATCAATATAGTGAAAATGGGTATACTACCCAAAGCAATCTGTAGATTCAATGCAAGCCCTATCAAGCGACCAACAGTATTTTTCAAAGAAGTAGAACAAATAATTTCACAATTTGTGTGGAAATACAAAAAACCTCGAATAGCCAAAGCAATCTTAAGAAAGAAAAATGGAACTGGAGGAATCAACCTGCCGGACTTCAGGCTTTACCGCAAAGCCACAGTCATCAAGACAGTATAGTACTGGCATAAAGACAGAAATATAGATCAGTGGAACAAAATAGAAAGCCATGCAACTATGGACACCTTATCTTCGACAAAGGAGGCAAGAATATACAATGGAGAAAAGACAGTCTCTTTAACAAGTGGTGCTGGGAAAACTGGTCAACCACTTGTAAAAGAATGAAACTAGAACATTTTCTAACACCATACACAAAAATAAACTCAAAATGGATTAAAGATCTAAACGTAAGACCAGAAACTATAAAACTCCTAGAGGAAAACAGGCAAAACACTCTCCGACATAAATCACAGCAGGATCCTCCATGACCCACCTCCCAGAATATTGGAAATAAAACCAAAAATAAACAAATGGGACCTAATTAAACTTAAAAGCTTTTGCATAACAAAGGAAACTATAAGCAAGGTGAAAAGACAGCCTTCAGAATGGGAGAAAATAATAGCAAACAAAGCAGCAGACAAACAATTAATCTCAAAAATACAAGCAACTCCTGCAGCTCAATTCCAGAAAAATAAATGACCCAGTCAAAAACTGGGCCAAAAAACTAAACAGACATTTCTCCAAAGAAGACATACAGATGGTTAACAAACACATGAAAAGATGCTTAATTTAACATCACTCATTATCAGAGAAATGCAAATCAAAACCACAATGAAGTACCATATCACGCCAGTCAGAATGGCTGCTATCCAAAAGTCTACAAGCAATAAATGCTGGAGAGGGTGTGGAGAAGAGGGAACCCTCTTACACTGTTGGTGGGAATGCAAACTAGTACAGCGACTATGGAGAACAGTGTGGAAATTCCTTATAAAACTGAAAATAGAACTGCCATATGACCCAGCAATACCACTGCTGGGCATACCTACCGAGGAAACCAGAATTGAAAGAGACACATGTACCCCAATGTTTGTCACATCACTGTTTGTAATAGCCAGGACATGGAAGTAATCTAGATGTCCATCAGCAGACGAATGGATATGAAATCTGTGGTACATATACACAATGAAATATTACTCAGCCATTAAAAAGAATACATTTGAATCAGTTCTAATGAGGTGGATGAAACTGGAGCCTATTATACAGAGTGAAGTAAGCCAGAAAGAAAAACACCAATACAGTATATTAACGCATATATATGGAATTTAGAAAGATGGTAACGATAACCCTATATGCGAGACAGCAAAAGAGACACAGATGTATAGAACAGTCTTTTGGACTCTGTGGGAGAGGGTGAGGGTGAGATGATTTGGGAGAATGTCATTGAAACATGTATATTATCATATGTGAAACGAATTGCCAGTCCAGGTTCGATGCATGAGACAGGATGCTCAGGGCTGGTGCACTGGGATGACCCAGAGGTATGGTATGGGGAGGGAGGTGGGAGGGAGTTTCAGGATGGGGAACACATGTACACCTGTGGTGGATTCATGTCAATGTATGGCAAAATGAATACAATAATGTAAAGTAATTAGCCTCCAATTAAATAAATTTATATTTTAAAAAAATTTTTTAAAGAATAAAAAAAGTTTTTGATTACCAAAATTCTCTGAACAAGCCAAATTTATATTGAAGAACAGAAAAGTTTCAAGGTAACATTTCTGAGTTGGGAGCAGCACTCCCTGAAAAGCATTTAGCTCCATCACTTCTTGTTTTTCATCTGATGCAAAAATATTAGGTACTTCCCCAGTATTGAGCACACTGTCGATATCCTCTAGAAAAGCTTCCTCTTTATTCTGAGTGTCCATGATTAGAAAGACTGTCTTCTGGCCCTTCATGGCCACATTCCTTAAAAGGGCCTTAGAATAAAAATGTACTTAGAATCAAAAATAAATAAATAAAATAAAGCTTATTATATTATTAATATTATATTCATATATTCTAAACTATTTCAAATATTCAAAAATAAAAAGATAATATAAAATATTTTTAATTATCAAAGATTGATAATTATAAGGATAATTTATAGGGATTCATTCTCCTGGAGCCTTTTCTGTTTATTAAGCTTAATATTGGTTTACTGAATTCACTCATAAGACTCTTTCAGATTCCAAGAAATGTTTAATAGAGTATAAATTAAATTTGCTTTTGTGGATTCATTCAGTGGCTAGTTTGTGTATTTAAGGTTTTTTTTTTAAAGCTGTGTATTAGTTGCCATCGCTCTATTTGAGCTTGTATGAAAACCAGTATTATGTATTAGTTTGGCTCCTGATATATTAATTTGAAAGAAGTTAATCTGAAGTTAAGATAAACTGAATTTAACATCATATGAGGCATAAACAATTTTGAGGAATATGTACCAAAAATTTTATTTATTTCACTAATGATCAATGTCATTCATATCAGATCAGGACATTTGGGTTGTTTGAGAAAATCTGGTTTAAAAATAAACTCTCATATTTAATATCAATGAATATAAATGGAGTTTATCTTCTTTTCAGTGCTAGTTGTTGAGAATGTGGGAAAAATAGAGATCATCCTGAAGAAAAAAGAGAATATTTCTTGGAAATGCCTTGGTCATCCCCTGGAGAATCATAATTCATTTATTCCAAAGAAAGATACAGGTAGGCTATGCTGTTATTTTGAGTCCTGGGTTCATGAAAATATATGTCAGTGGCTCAGTTGTACCAGAATTTGGAGGGCCACTTTCAGTGAGCCAAAGGGTCCTTGTATCTCTTTCTAAAGAATTGAAATGGGGAATTGGGTTTGTTACCCTCCTTTTTTATTTTTTAAACAGAGATTACATTTCTGACTCTGCTATCTAATGTTTAGGCATAATGGGGTCATTAAGTAATGATAGCTAAATGGAGAATACCCACTTAGACCTTTCACTCCTTCATTCCTCCTGGCTCCCTTTTACAAAAGGTGCAAAAACAAGTAAAGTTTATGCCCTGTAGGCACATCTAATTTTTTTCTGTTAGAGAAGGCACGTTTATTGCCCCTATGCTTATCTAAACCAGTTTCTGAGTTTACTTCCTAAAGATAATACCGTTCATTTTCTTCCTTTATTTTTTAGAGCTTTTAATTTAAGTGTAACATCTTACAGGCAAAGGTGCGTATTTTAAGTGTTCTGCTTGATGAATTTTCACAAAGTGATGCACTCCATATTTTCTTTGGAAGGAGGATTTGCCTCTTGTTCCAAGTGTTTTGAAATTTCATAGTTTGATAGACCATAATGGAGGTCTGTTTTCAACTTTTGTGCCAAATGGTCATCCTTTGTGCTGCTGCTGCTGCTGCTGCTAAGTCACTTCAGTCGTGTCCGACTCTGTGTGACCCCATAGACGGAAGCCCACCAGGCTCCCCCGTCCCTGGGATTCTCTAGGCAAGAACACTGGAGTGGGTTGCCATTTCCTTCTCCAATGTGTGAAAGTGAAAAGTGAAAGTAAAGTCGCTCAGTCGTGTCCGACCCTTAGCGACCCCACGGACTGCAGCCTACCAGGCTGCTCCATCCACGGGATTTTCTAGGCAAGAGTACTGGAGTGGCTTGCCATTGTGCTAACCTTTCCATTATGGAAGCTTAAGACCCGTGTGTCTGGAAAGTACTGATTTTTCTTCCCTCCATGGTCTGTTTTTACTTTTTTAGAAGTGTTCGTTTTTTTTAAGACTTTTAAAAATATATATTATTTTTTATTTATTTACTTTTGGCTGCACTGGGTCCTTTGATGTGGCACACCTACTCTTCATTGATGTACTCTGGCTTTGGCTAGTGTGGTGCTCAGGTTCATGTTGCAGTGGCTTCTCTTGTTGAGGAGCACCGCTCTGGAGCGTGCAGGCTCAGTAGCTATGGCTTAGTCACCCCACAGCATGTGGGATCTTAGTTCCCAGACCAGGGATGGAACCCATGTCCCTTGCATTAGTAGGTGGAAGTTTAATCACTGGACCAGGGAAGTCCCTAAAAGTGTTCTTATTTTAAGCCTTCTTAACCAGTTTTCTATTATCTTGTCTTTTCTCTCTCATTTTCTTTTTTTTTTTTTTTCCTCTCATTTTCAATTTTGTCCTTTTGTTCTACTTTTTGGGAGTTGTTTTCAGCTGTGTCTTCTAACTCTGCTGTTGAGTAACTCATTTCTACTTTCATATTTTTAACTTTAGAGACGTTTTTTGATTTTTATTTGTCTTAGCATCCTACTTACTCCCTTCTCTTAGCTTTTTAAGAACTACTGATAGTGTTTTAGAGTTTTTGTTTCCCTGTGTAGCCTAACCTCGTTTTGGTCTCTTTCATATTAGATGCTTCCTTTGAATGTCTGCTGATCCTTGACTATCTGCGTGTATTTCTGGGTTGAACTCTAAAAGCTGGTTGGAAACTGTGGTGGGGGGGGCGTTGCTTGCTGACAGTAACATTGCTGTGTTGCTGGATCCTTTCTTTGGATCAGAAAAGAAACATTTGCTGTGTGGCTGGATCAGAAAAGTCTGATGCCAGTGTTTTGCAGGAGTCTCTAAACAGTTTTCTACCTTGCACCCAACATTTCAAAAGTTACATGGGAAAAGAAGGCAGGGGTATCAGTAAACTTTAATTTCCTTTTTAAAATTTGTTTTGTCAACTGTCCTGTATTAGTCTACTAAGGTTGCCATAAAAAAGTACCACAGACTTAGTGGGATAATAACAGAAGTTTATTTTCTCACAGTCTGAAGGCTAAAGTCTGACACTAAGATTCTCGTAGGGTTAGCTTCTCCTGACGTTGTAGGAGGTGGTTGGCTTCTCCTTGGCTTGGAGTGTTGGCTTCTCCTTGGTTTGTAGATGGCTGTCTTCACATGTTCCCTCTGTGTCCGTGTCCCTGTTGCCTCTTCTTATAAGGACATCAGGCTAACTGGACTAGGGACCATCCAAATCACCTCATTTTAACTTACTTTTTAAAATACCCATCTCCAAATATAGTTGCATTCTCTAGTACTGGAGAAGTGACTTTAATGCTGAACATTGAGATGCACACAGTTCAGCCTATAAAATATACACAATCCAGAAACCCGTTTTTTTGCAAAATTCTGATATTTTGCCCGAATAATAGAGAATCAGCCTGTGGCTTTGTGAAATAAGGAAAGACTTCAGAAAGGTGGGGCTAGGGGAGACAGCTGCTGCTGCTGCTGCTGCTGCTAAGTCACTTCAGTCGTGTCCGACTCTGTGTGATCCCATAGACGGAAGCTCACGAGGCTCCCCAGTCCCTGGGATTCTCCAGGCAAGAACAGCTAGGCTTCTTAAATGAACTTTAATCCAGAAAGCAGTTTCAGCTCTGCCTTCCCTCTGATTCCAGAGATACTTAGTCCTGCCAATTTCTGAGCCTTAATGAGATCTTGTATTACAGATGGATTGATTCTTGACTTTTTGTATGTCTAGTTTGGGATTTAGCTTTACAGTTAACTGAGTCAGTTCTTTCTATCCTTACAGGCTATGCCTTAAAAAACAACCAAACACTCTTACTCTGTCTCTCTCTCACACACACACCCCATCTTTGCTTCTATTTTAGGGAAAGGTTAGAAGAAACTAACTGCATATATTCAGCTTACCGTCTTTAAATATTTAAGACTATAAAAATGTATTTGTAGATAATATTTTAATTTTCAGAAAAGTATCAGGTAGCTGCATTTTCAGTGCTTATTGTGTGTGGAATGCTATTTTAGGTATTGTGGTATGTAACAAATAAATGGCATCAGAATTATTTTCCTAGGTGGAAGAAAGAACATACATAAACATGGGGTTAAAGAATACTTATATCAAGACATAGGCCAATAAGAGGAAGTTACTTAGTACAAACTTGAATAAATTCTAAGGTAAACTTAAGTGAACAGATGTAGATCAATCTGACCTTGAATGACTCTCCATGAATGAAGGTGAATTTCAAGCAATGTTTTGAAAGTGACTTAAAAAAGAAAGTTATGAAGGACTTTCCAGATATCATTCAGTTCAGTTCAGTTCAGTTCAGTCACTCAGTCGTGTCCGACTCTCTGCGACCCCATGAATCACAGCACGCCAGGCCTCCCTGTCCATCACCAACTCCCGGAGTTCACTCAAACTCATGTCCACAGAGTTGGTGATGCCATCCAGCCATCTCATTCTCTGTCGTCCCCTTCTCCTCCCGCCCCCAACCTTTCCCAGCATAAGAGTCTTTTCCAGTGAGTCAACTCGTCTCATGAGGTGGCCAAAGTATTGCAGTTTCAGCTTTAGCATCAGTCCTTCCAATGAACACCCAGGATTGATCTCCTTTAGAATGGACTGGTTGGATCTCCTTGCAGTACTTACTCGGTACTTATTGTGCCAGACCTTTTGCAGGTGGCAGAAAAAGAAAATGTAAACCATATGTGGGAAAGGTGAAATAGATTCATTTTCCAAGAGCAGGAGGTCTCAATTGCATGGTATAAGATAGGCAGAAGAGAGAGGAATAATAGCAGATACAGCAGATCAGAAGAGAACAGGTAAAAGACCTTGAAAATGAAAAAAGATATTATTAAGGTAAAATCTGTTGCCCTGAAATTATCTTGCTCTCTAGTGATTGAAAAATCATAGCAAACCAGATAAAAGCCAAGTCCTAGAAATAAATGATACTGAGAACCAAAGTTAACCTCTATTTAGAAATAGTTAGAATGAACATTGCTCAAGTATTCTTCCCTATAATTTCCTGAGGCTTTCCATGAACTCTTTCATCCCTGCCATAAATTTTGGATTGAGTTGTGAGCCACCATAGTTTGTTTTAGCTTTCTTGTGTGACATTGAAGCCGCGCTTGTATTTTTCAGTGAATTAGATTTTCTACTTTGGAAAATGACTCAGTTTAGGGGATTTTTCTGTTTATTTGCCTGAATTAGCACAGATTCATTTCTTCTTTGTCCTTTCTCTTCCCTAACTCATGACAAAAACTATAGGTTATTTTCTGTACTAGCAAAGCCGAATACTTACATCATCAAAATATTCTGATTTAACTTGCTGTCAGTAAGTTCAAATGTTTACTCTGTTATGTGGCTCCTGGATTTTCAATGTGTATTGCCAGAATTATCAATTTTTATGATATTAGCATGCTGGCTTCTTCCTTTTTTCTTAGTTAAAAAATTTAAGTTTGAAACTAAGCATGTAAGTTGAAGACTTTTAATGTAGTACCTTCGTGTCAAATCTAGAGTTTACTTACACAAAAGATTTAAATATATAGCAAAGAACATAATCAGAGCAGAGAAACTACTTCATTTTTTACCTTTAATACAGGTGTAACAGTTGATAAATTAAATTGTATGAATAGAACCAGACTACCATTTGTAACTTGGGCACTTCCAATTATTATTTTCTTCTCAAAGATGAAAATTATGAGTGAGTATTTGTGTGGTGTGGTGTGTGTGTGATATGACTATGAAACTTGTCTATTAAGAGTCAGAAGCTAATAGAATACTGGGTTGCTATTTCTGTACCCAGCCTAAAATTTTATTTTAATTGTGATTGCCTTTAATATGGGGATTCAGATCATCACACAAAGGTTGGTTTGTAAATTTGACAACTAATAGCTCAGTAAATGAATATTGAGATACTAAAGAATAAACAATATTTTGAAAAGTTGTGTCATAATTTTGATATGTCAATAGCCGTTTATAAACCTTTAGATTAAATACATAGAGAATCTATAACTGTGTTTTTAAATCATGCTGAACTGTATGAAACCACTGCTGTTTATTTTTTACCTAGAAAAATGGCAGTTTTGCATGATTTGACCTATACTTTTATCAGGGCTTCTAAATTGCTGACACCACATGCATACACATCCAGAAGTGCTATCTGTACTTGTAAACGTGCTTGTTGACACTTTGTGAGCAGTCACTTAATTGAGGCTTTCTACGGGGCCTGGGATTCTACAGGCAAGCTGTTCGCTGTCATAAGGAACAACAGCTCTTCTTGTCAGTGTATAAAGATCCACCCTCGCCCCTTCCCAACCCTTTCTTGCCTGTGCAACCATGTTTCTTTGCTGCCTAAAACAGTCATTCAGAATTACTGGAAAAGAAGAGAATCCTATGGCTAGCAAATAGAACTTCACAGTACTTTATGCTTTTAAATTGTCTGCTCAGCCCAACAGGTGTAAAGTTGTCACTTGCACATTAATTATAAGATGCTTTAGCATGTTGCTGTCTTATTCTCATTTCTAGCAGAACGGCCTGAATATGAAGAAACACAAAATAGATGGAGCAGGCTGTAAATAAGTAAGAAATTATTTACTGTGTTAAAAGACAGAATAGAAGAAGTTTAAAAACTTAGAATTCAAGCACTTTAATGTATAATGTTGACTGAATTATTAGTTATGGAGCTGAGGAAAGGTGATAAGCACAGAGATGTTCAAATCTAATGACAACCTTACTAAACGATATGGGCTTCATTGTCTAAGGACCACATTGAACCTCGTCTTAGAAGAAAAGCTACCTTTTTCGTAGCTTAACACTGATGTTTAACTCTACAAAATCCTTACTTTGAAAGAAAGATTCAGCTCACATTTTGGTAAGATAGCAAAAGAACTGAATACATTTCAAATTTATTTTTAATAGTAATATTAATAGTTAAAACAGAAAGGAATCTATGCTCTATTGTCAATTTACTAATACTGCTTCATTAGTTTTTACCTCAGTATATGGAAAAAGCATGTACCCATACACATTTATCATCCTGGGTGTTTGAAGATGTGTTATGAATGTTTTCTTACTCATATATGCAAGAGTGGAGTGGTTTGAGTGAGGATAGTAAAGCTATATTACAAGAGGTCAGATGAGGTGGTTGGATAGTCACTGAGTTTGAGCAAACTCCAGGAGATGGTGAAGGACAGGGAAGCCTGGCATGCTGCAGTCCTTGGGGTTTCAGAGAGTCAGACATGACTTTAGTGACTGAACAGCAACCACCAGAGGTTAAGTGAAAACCTTATCAAAATTAGTACAAAGGCTGAATAATTTTTTAAAAACAGCAAAAATAATTGCAGTTTATGCAATACTTTCAAAAGCACATAATAACTAAAACTTTGTTGTTTCTTCTACGTAAGTTCATTTCCAGCCCCTCTTTCCTCTCCAGAGGGTGGGCTATGGAGCAGGAAATTCCAAACTTTTGACCATAGCTCAGTCTTTCTGGTGACCAGCCCCCATCCAGGAATCTACCCAGAGTCACCACATGAGAACAAAGATATTCCTACTTTTCCCTTATTACTTAGGAATTTACCAGGGTATTAGGAATCCCATGTTCGAGATCAGAGTCAAAGACAAATACAGTGCCCCCATCCCACCGCCACCTTTTTTTCAGCTTTGCTTTCTGAGGTTTCACTTACCCTTGGTCAGTCGTGGTCCAAAAATATTAAATGGAAAATTCCAGACATAATTCTTAAGTGTTCAGTTGCAAACTGTTCTGAATAGCATGATGAAATCCCAAGGTATCCTGCTGGGGATGTTGAAGAAGAGAGGTACCTAAGATAGATGATGACTTGCTGAACTGGCTCCTTAATTTGGACATTGAATAGTTACTAGGGCGTTTTAAAGGGTAGGGGGATAGTCTCTAAATATTTGTGTTTGAACCGACATGGTTAAAATAATGAGGAAGATTCTAAAGGACAATGTACTGGTCTAGAACGATAGTTCTCAAACTTTTTGAACAAGTCTTATGAGTTGGGGCAAGAAACTCTCATAACTTCTTCCCCCATCCCACATCTTCTCTAGTGACTCTATGATCTTGGGCAAACTATTTAACATCTGTAAGCCCCTGTTTCCAGCAGGGAAAATGGGAGTGAATAGGTGATTTGAAAGAACACTAGAAGAATTCCAGTGGTTAGGACTCACACTTCCCCTGCAGGGGTGCATGGGTTTAATCCCTAGTCTGGGAACTGAGGTCCTGTGTGCTGCATGGCATGGCCAAAAAAACAAAAAATGTACTTAGAACAGGAAGGTGTGGACCCCCAATCCAGTGCTCTTTCACAACTCTCTCCCACTGAACTTTCTCTTTATTTTTGCCTTGTGAAATTCTATCTCTAGAAGGCAAGCTGTAGTTTCTTTTCAACAAGAAGAATAAAGAATGCCCAAATCACCATATTATCCTCAGTGTTTCAGTGTTACCCTGAGTATCTCAATATTATTTGTATGTTATTAAAAGAATTTAGTCTGGGATTAACAGATACACACTACTATACATAAAATAGATAACAAGGACCTACCATATAGCACGGGGAACTATATTCAATAACTTATAATAATCCATAATGAAAAGAAACCTGAAAAAGAATGTATGTGTGTGTATGCATGTGTACATATATATATATAACTGAATCACTTTGCTGTACTCCAACTTAAAAATTAAGATTTTTTTTAAAAAAGAAGTTAGGTTTCTGAACATTTTTCTGTCTTGCTTTTTTGTTCTACCATCTCATATTTATTTTTAGTTTCTCATTTTCTCATATAGTTATGCCTATAAAACAAAAAACCTGACACCTTAATACCAGCATTATTCAGACTCAGGTCAACAAATCTACTTTATCTTCCTTTATCCCCATGTTTTAGGTCCACGCCTATGTGACTTCTCTCTTCAGTGTAAGTGAAAGAGTGAAAGACAAAAGCATTCTGAAATCTTTCTTAATACTTTTAGAACCTATCGTTAGCATGTCCCATTGAAATTATGGCAGTTTTATTATTTTATTGGTAAGATGTTGAATGCAGGTTCAATCCCTGGGTCAGTAAGTTCCCCTGGAGAAGGAAATGCCAACCCTCTCCAGTATTCTTGCCTGGGAAATCCCATGGACAGAGGAGCCTGGCAGGCTATAGTCCATTGGATTGCAAAGAGTCAAACACAGCTCAGCAACTAACACTTAAAGATGTTGACATTATCTCAGTGTTAAATAGCAGGAATACTGTGTTAATTCTCTAGCTAGAAAGCCAGTCCATCATAGTAACCCAAAGTTTCCTTGTGTTTTAAGTATAGTCAAAGAGATGCAGACTTACTGTAACAAATCCTTTCTGACAAAGGCTGGAGGTGAAATTGTCAAGTCTAAAGATGAGTCTTTTCATCAGAGGGTATGCACTAGATTTGATTAGAGGAAAGCACTGTGGCCCCTAGACCTTTTCACGAGGGACACCTACCTTGGATTCTGTGCTTAGAGAACAACACAAGGGCTCTCTACCAGCCGCACATCCCTCACAGGGTGAGGAGCATGCAAAGCAAGGAATTGTCCCCCCGGAACTGAGGGGGGACAATTCTTTCCTTAATCACTGCACTCCAGGTATCTGGAGCCCCAGAATTCCCTGCCCAAATGATCCCAGATCCACTTCTATGCATGAAATTGTTGTTTAGTCACTAAGTTGTATCTGACTCTTTGGGACCCCATTAACTGTAGCCCACCAGGGTCCCCTGTCCATGGGATTTCCCAAGCAAAAATACTGGAGTGAGTAACCATTCCCTTTTCTGGGGGATCTTCCCGATCGAGATATCAAACCCATGTCTCCTGCATTGGCAGGGAATTCTTTACCACTGAGCCACGTGGGAAGCCTATCCAAGGAGTGGCCAAGGCTAGTTATGGGGACAGCAAGTAGATAAGCTTGAATGTATGGGCTAGTGTCCCCTCATCCACACAAGACTCCACTCAGGGTCAGACAGCAGGGCTGAAAAGAGCAGGAATCAGGCCATTGACAGAGTGGGAGTGCAGCTCTCGTCCCCCTGCCTTCTTCCTTCATGGATCTCTGAGGAGTTCATGAATCCTGAATTTGAACCTAGCCTTCTAAAGGGGCTTTATGAAGGTAAATTACAGGGTACAGCATAGAACTTATTTTATTTAACAGTTATCTGTCTGATTTATAACTTTCATGTGTTTAGACCTGGAGGTCTCATCGCATATTGTGATTTAGTCGTGTAAGTTGTGTACGACTTTTGTGACCCCATGAACTGTAGCCTGCCAGGCTCCTCTGTCCATGGGATTCTCCAGGCAAGAATACTGGAGTGGGTTGCCATTTCCTCCTCCAGGGGATCTTCTCGACCCAGGGATCGAACCCGGGTCTCCTGCATTGCAGGTAGATTCTTTACCCACCGAGTTATAAGGGAGGCCCTCATCACTTATTGGTTGGCCAAAAATCTGTTCCAGTTTTTCTGTAACACCTTATGGAAAATCCTGAATGAATTCTGTGGCCAATCCAATATTGCCACTCTGGGTCACAGGAAGGGTCTAGAGGAACGGATAAGGAGATCATCTGAACCTTCATTTCTTCTTGTAGGTGAGCCTAGCTCCTTTGATTCTTCATCAGTCTGGCGTTGGATTAGGCCTTCTGGTATAACTCTTGGATGGTACCCTTGGCCATGATCTTGTCTCAGTTTTGCCCTGGCCACTCTTAAGTTTATGTGCGCACTAAGCTATCATGGTGGCAGGTAGAATGATGTAGTGACCACAGTCTTTGGGGGACCAAGCGAAAGGGGAAGAAGAGAATTGGATGAAACTGTGGCCAAAATGGTTTCTTAGGATTCTATGTGAATTTTGGTTTTCTACTAACCATTGATTATTCGATGTAGGGCCTTCACATGCTAAGGTCTGAAGTAAATCTTTACCTCCTTAAATATTTTTAGGTTAAAAAAAAGAGCATAATTAGGATAATAAGATGCTTTGTTATTGTTTTTGTTCAGTCGCTAAGTCGTTTCCAACTCTGCGACCGCACAGACTGCAGCACGCCAGCCTCCTCTGACCTCCAAAGTTTGCTCAGATTCATGTCCATTGAATCGGTGATGCTATCTAACTATCTCATCCTCTGCCAGCCCCTTCTCCTTTTGCTTTCAGTCTTTCCCAGCATCAGGGTCTTTTCTAATGAGTCGACTCTTCACATGGCCAAAGATGCTTTATTAGGATTAATTCCTGATACATCTCTGTGAATGCTGTTTTATAAAAAAGAG
The DNA here is from genome assembly GCF_049115385.1 of Moschus berezovskii. Taxonomy (NCBI): domain Eukaryota; kingdom Metazoa; phylum Chordata; class Mammalia; order Artiodactyla; family Moschidae; genus Moschus; species Moschus berezovskii. Next base: position 71,956,639 of record NC_142469.1, on the reverse strand, counting down.
GAAATTATGAAACAAATCAGTGTCATTAGTCTACTCCGGTATGCTGTTTACATTCAAAAGAGAATTTGCCAGTGAAAATATTCATGCTTTCAGAACTTCTGTAATAAGATCTTCCAATCCAATGGTATTATTTTGCTCTGTTTGCAAATATTTCCTGAGCTTAGGGTATTAATTTCAGATATTTCAAGTATTTATAGAAATACTTGGTTCCTTTTATTTGTATTTTAGTACCACAAACCTGGCATCTTCAGTATTTCATTTAAATTTTTCCAGATAATCAAAGCTTATACCCTTATTAACCTTTTTATTTTTGTTTTAATCATATTTTGACTGTTGAAATGTCCTATAATTCATATACATATAAATTTTTTGTGTATATATAACACACATACAGAGACACAAGAATGTATATTTTCCTGCCTTTATCTAAGAAATATTTATATGTTATTAAATAGTGCTGGTATTATTAAACTTTAAATGTTTGAATTTCAGGACTTTGCCATTCTGTAAGAAAAGAATTTAAAATGAGCTTTGATGGTTACTATTTTTCACATCTACAATTTAATTATATAGCTATTGATAAAGGCATAAAGGATGAAATTCTTTTAAAAAGTAAATTTAAGAAGAAAAAACTAGACTTTCATTTCTTAGACTGTAATGGTTTTAACATGCTATAATAACAGACATAAGCAAATAACACTCATTTTATAAAGCTGTTTTTTCAAATTATGGAAGTATTTACAGGTTTTAGAAAATGGATATGTCAGGAAGTAAAATGGAAAAAACTAACACTATAAGATTTTCAAAATAGTAATGAATTTTTTTTAATGTCATAGGCCTGTTAGTGAAATTCAAGCTCACTAAAGAGCAGAAGCTGAGTCTGTGCTTTCGAGTAGTGGGTCTGAGAGTACTTCTTACCTAATTTATTTGTCACTAAGAGAAAATGAACTTCTTTCTAGGTTTGTTCTACAGAAAATGCCAGTTAGTTTCCAAGGAAGATGTGACTCATGATACAAAGCTCTTCTGCTTAATGCTGCCACCGAGCACACATCTTCAGGTGCCAGTTGGCCAACACGTTTACCTCAAGCTACCTATTACAGGTAAGGCTTTGCAGAAACATTTTCTTTCATAAGGAGTTTGTAATCAGTACTAATGCAAGCACCCATGTAGGTTATTAGTGAAACGTATCTGGGCAGCTGGTCTCTGTGATATCCCATTTCTGGGTTTGTGGATGCAGGGTGCCTGCAAGTGGGAACTCTGGCTATGCTGCATCACTGTGTGGAACAAAGAAATTGTCACTCGTCACAGGGACGGTGCCACCAGCATTGTAATTTATTACTTTTGTTGTTGTTTAGTTGCTAAGTTGTCTCCGCCTCTGCAACCTGCCAGGTTCCTCTGTCCTTGGGATTTCCCTGGCAAGAATTCTAGAGTGGGTTGCCATTACCTACCGCAGGGAATCTGTTATTAACAAACCCTTAAAAGAAAGAGGTTAGAGAACACACAGTCTTCTGTGAAGACAGCTACCAGAAACATACACTAGCATCTCTCATTAGCCACTTTTAAGTTCAGGGTCGTTTATGAAATTGAATTTAAAAGCTGAAAATGAGTGGATGATTACAGGTGATTTCCTTGCATGTGCCACCAGTATAAGAAGCTCTTGTAAATGTATTCCTTACTGTATTCCTTATATATTCCTTATACATCTGTTTTTTGATGAATATCTACCCTGCTGGATTCTTTTCTCTTTCCCTTGTTTTCACCCCCAAACTACCTCTTGTTTTAAATACCCTTCTAGCTGTTGTCTGATATCTTCTTAACGTGTTGAAGCTGCAAAAGGTAACATTCCCATGTCAGTCCTAGTGTTTCCAGCAAGTAGCTTCACAGACTACCAGCCAGGATTTGATAAATATAGTGCATTATACACACTGTTCAGTTTTTCTCTTCATCATCACTGATACCAAGTTATTCAATAACTGATATCTTCCCCAGTGTATTTATTGTCAAAGTATTATATATAATTTACACATAGTTAATTTCATATATGTGAAGGAGCCATGTATAAAATTTTGGTCTTTCAAATGTGTTAACTCCTCTTTCTTTGGATTTTGGCTAGCTAAAATATAACATGGCTTCTTATTAATTTTACCCTGTTTTTTATTATTATACTCTTAGTAGTAGTTGGATTAGTGTTCTTTTCAATTACCAAAATAATATGTAAAATGATAAATTGTTAAAATGATTCAAAAATATAAAGTAAAAAGTGAAATTCATGCCTTCCTAGAATCCAAACGATCCCATTGGCCATCAGTATTCATTGTTAAAAATTTGGTATATAATTAAAATTTTTGTGTAAGTATCCCCTTGTATCTCTGTGTAAACTTCTGATGCCATTTTTGTTGTGGCCCATTACAAAGCTTATATGCTGATGGCATAGACGGTTGTTTTAAGTTTATTAGCATAAAATCCTATCAATTTATGCCACACTTAATAAAAACAGATTATTTATATTATGGTGAATTACTGATTTGTTAAAATTATTTCAATACTTGAAGTATATATACATGTGCTATATACATATGGAACATAGAACTGTATTCACATTAAGGGTACAGTTTTAAATATATACTGATAGCATCATAACATTTTTATGTTTCATCTTCATTTGTTTAAATTTTTAGAATTGAATTTCTTCGTTTTGACTTTCTCCAGGTACTGAAATTGTGAAGCCATATACACCTGTATCTGATTCCTTATTCTCAGAGTTCAAGGAACCAGTTCTTCCCAATAATATATACATCTACTTTTTGATCAAAATCTACCCTGCTGGATTCTTCACACCAGAGCTTGATCAGCTTCAGATTGGTTAGTATTTTTTTTTTTAATTTAGATCGTGTTCTAGATTGGATCACATGTTACACTCTCCTTTGGTTATTTCCTTGTGGAATCTGTCAAATATCTTAAACTCACCATGTCTGCAGCCAAAGTTGTGTTCTCTTAGTCTCACTATATTGCTTCCATATTCCTCATCTGTTCTTTGCTTCTTTGCAAAATATTATCTGTTCATCCTCCACCCCATCTGGAGACTTGAATCTTCCCTGAGCCTTCCCATTCAGTTCAGTTCAGTTCTGTCACTCAGTCATGTCCAACTTTTTGCGACCCTGTAGACTGCAGCATGCCCAGGCTTCCCTGTCCCATCACCAACTCCCAGAGCCTATTCAAACTCATGTCCATCGCGTCAGTGATGCCATCCAATGATGTCATCCTCTGTCCTCCCCTTCTCCTCCTACCCTCAATCTTTCCCAGCATCAGAGTCTTTTCCAATGAGTCAGTTCTTCGCATCAAGTGACCAAAGTATTGGCACTTCAGCTTCAGCATCAGCCCTTCCAACGAATATTCAGGACTGATTTCCTTTAGGATTCACTGGTTTGATCTTGCAGTCCAAGGGACTCTCAGGAGTCTTCTCCAACACCACAGTTCAAAAGCATCAATTCTTCAAAACTCAGCTTTCTTTATGGTTCAGTCTCACATCCATACATGACTACTGGAAGAACCACAGCTTTGACTATACAGACCTTTGTCGGTGAAGTAATATCTCTGCTTTTTAACATGCTGTCTAGTTTTGTCATGGCTATTCTTCCAAGGAACAAGCATCTTTTAATTTCATGTTTATTTCAATTTAAGTTAATTTCATTCAAAGTCATCATCTGCAGTGATTTTGGAACCCAAGAAAATAAAGTCTGTCACTGTTTCCATTGTTTTCTAGTCTGTATGCCATGAAGTGATGGTACCAAATGCCATGATCTTAGTTTTCTGAATGTTGAATTTTAAGCCAACTTTTTCACTCTCCCCTTTCACTTTCATCAAGGGGCTCTTAAGTTCCTCTTTGCTTTCTGCCATAAGGGTGGTGTCATCTGCGTATCTGAGGTAATTGATGTTTCTCCTTGCAGTCTTGCTTCTAGCTTGTGCTTCATCTAATCACTCACCTGATGTACCCTGCATATAAGTTAAATAAGCAGGGTGACAATATACAGCCTTGACGTACGTACTTCTTTCCCAATTTGGAACCAGTCTATTGTTTCATGTCTGGTTCTGTTGCTTCTTGAACTGCATACAGATTTCTCAGGAGGTAGGTAAGGTCATCTGGTATTCCCATCTTTTGAAAAATTTTCCACATAGTCAAAGGCTTTAACGTAGTCAATGAAGCAGAAGTAGATGTTTTTCTGGAATTCTCTTGGTTTTTCTATGATCCAGCGGATATTGGCAATTTGATCTCTGGTTCTTCTGCCTTTTCTTCATCCAGCCTGAACATCTGGAAGTTCTCAGTTCACATACTGTTGAAGCCTAGCTTGGAGAATTTTGAGTTATTACTTTGCTAGCTAGCATGTGAAATGAGTGCAATTGTATGGTGATTTGAACATTCTTTGGCATTGCCTTTCTTTGGTATTAAAATGAAAACTGACCTTTTCCAGTCCTGTGGCCACTGCTGAGTTTTCCAAATTTGCTGGCGTATTGAGTATAGCACTTTCACAGCATCATCTTTTAGGATTTGAAAAAGCTCAGCTGGAATTCCTCACCTCCACTAGTTTTGTTCGTAGTGATTAGTTCATAGTTCCTAAGGCCCACTTGACTTCACATTCCAGGATGTCTGGCTCTAGGTGAGTGATCACACCATTGTAGTTTGTCTGGGTTATTAAGATCTTTTTCATGTAGTTCTTCTGTGTATTCTTGCCACTTCTTCTTGATATCTTCTGCTTCTGTTAGGTCCATACTGTTTCTGTCTTTTATTGTGCCATCTTTACTTGAAATGTTCCTTTGGTGTCTCTAATTTTCTTGAAGAGATCTCTAGTCTTTCCCATTCTATTTTTTTCTATTTCTTTTCATTGATCACTTAGGAAGGCTTTCTTATCTCTCCCTGCTATTCTTTGGAACTCTACAATGAGATGGTTATATCTTTCCTTTTCTCCTTGGCCTTCACTTCTCTTCTTTTCTCAGCTATTTGTAAGGCCTCCTCAGACAACCATTGCCTCCCTTCCAATCCAGTCAGTGGCTAAGTTCTGATGAGTCTACCTCCCAGTGGCTTTTTAATCTGTCTTTTCTATCCTTTCTTAGATCAGTCCTTCATCACTTCTCTCTTGATGTAACTGGTCTCTCTCAGTTGCCTTTAACTTGTATCTTACTATTAATCTGCATTTTCCAGTTCTTTATCCATATCTGCCCTGATAATCAATTTAATCATGTTGCTCTGCAGCTTTGATACCTTGGATGGGTCTCCATTACCTAACTGATTGAAGACTTTGATGAACTCTTCAGCTTTACCTCTCACTATACAAAATACTTGTGCTACTCAGGCTCTACAAGTTTGTCATCCTCATTCATGGGTACATGAGCTTTGTAGGATGCCCATTGACCCTCTTTCTACCTGTCAAGTACCTTTGTTTTAGTATTTTTTAAAAATATCACTTCCTTTATGAAACCTCCCTCCTCTTCTGAACCCCTCAGTAACTAACACTTTGTTCATAGCTCTAGGATAAGAATACATAATATTTCTTATTTACAGAACTTTGAGTTTAAGGGTATAGATTGTCTTATCTTTGTGTTTCCCATACCTAGCAGAACAGTTGGTACATAATGGGCTCTCAATAAAAGTACTCTGAAAGAATTAATAAAGGGACTATAATGAAATCTGCTAATATTTAGAGATTCCCTCCCTCACTATTTTACTCCTTTTTCTGTGTCTTCAACTTTTCACTGCCTTTTGCCTAACAATAAATGTGCCCTTCCCCCTTTAAGACTACATTAGCAGTAGTATCAAGTGAAATAGATTACTGGAATTTGGAAATAGAGAAAATTTTTGCTATCTGAAAGTTAAGCTCAGCAATCAACATATAACAGATGTGATGAGTCATCTTTGGTTACATAAATCAAAATATTGAACATAAATGTGAACCTATAGAATTTTGGAGTACCTGTAGATCTGATGAAGGTGATACCACCATGTGAAGGACTGACAGCACAATTGTAATATAGAAGGTGGAAACGTAACAAGAGGTATTATAACCTATCTGTAGACATTGTATAACAGAGAACAGGGTGGAGAGTCAATAGTAAGGCCAGTGTTTTTTCAGCTTCATCTAGGGGAGCTCTCATGGCACAGACACTGGTGCCCCTTAGAGGGCTGTACACTGGCATGACAGTGATAACTCATGAAACTCCATTATGACCTATAGGAGCTACCTTATCAAACTATCCACTTTGTTTCAATTCTGTGTTCATCGAGCAATTTTATATGATTATTTTGTCCTTCCAAATAGTACAATTTTTTTATCTTTCTGCATTGGGAATGAGAAGCCCTGGATGGAGCTCAGGTCACTAATTGCAGGTAGTCTGGCTGAAAATCCGTTGCCATTCTGGCAGGTATGCTTTAATCTCTTGTGAATTAGAGTAGCGTCAGGTCCTTGCCTGAGTCTAATCAATTTTATGACATTGGAAAGACTGGACTGTGGACAGAAATTATCAAGATAATATCATTCTGTAAGACTTCTTTAGTAAACAAACAGCTGACTTTTTCCTGAGGATATTCTGATCTCATGGTTCCTTTCAAATTATAACAGGGAGCTTCTGTTACTTTCTAATGTTTAACTCATCAATTACTACCCAATTCTTACTATCCTGCCATGGACAAGAAAGGGAAAAGAGATGAGCAGCCAAGCATTTAAAAATAAACCAGAGCATTTGAAATTGTTTTTTAAAGTATGGACAACTTTATTTTTTTATTTACCTATTACATTGAAAATTTCTGAAATGTCCTAAAGACGGTTCTCTTATTTGAGTGGTACACAGAGATTATATCAGTTGCATACCAGAAAAGGGTGTATTCAACAATTTTGATTGTAGATTTGGTAGTAGATGCCCCAAGTATGGTTTCTAATCATGCTTTGTTTATATAGGAATTCAGAACAGCTCTTGTTTGTTTGTTTTTTTTTCAGTTGTGTTTAAAAAAGTTTTTTATTGAAGTATGGTTGATTTACATGTTGGGTCAATCTCTGCTGTACAGCAAATTGACTCAAGTTATGCACATACAGACATTCTTTTTTTAATATTCTTTTCCATTATGGTTTATCACAGGATATTGAATATAGTTTCCTATGCTCTACGGTAGGACCTTGTTGTTTATTCATCCTATATAATAGTTTACATCTGTTGATCCTGAACTCCCAGTCCTTCCCTCTCCCTTGGCAACCACAAGTCTGTTCTCTATGTCTGTGAGTCTGTTTCTGTTTTGTAGATATGTTCATTTGTACCATTAGATTGCACATATAAGTGACATCTTATGATATTTTGTCTTTCTCTTTCTGACTTACTGCAGTTAGTATGATAATCTCTAGTTGCATCCATGTTGCTGTAAATGGCATTACGTCATCCTTTTTTATGGCTGAGTATCCAACCAGTCCATTCTAAAGGAGATCAATCTTGGGTGTTTATTGGAAGGACTGATGCTAAAGCTGAAACTCCAATACTTTGGCCACCTCATGCGTTGAGTTGACTCACTGGAAAAGAGTCTGATGCTAGGATGAATTGGGGGTGGGAGGAGACGGGGACGACAGAGAATGAGATGGCTGGATGGCATCACTGACTCGATGGACATGAGTTTGAGTGAACTCCGGGAGTTGGTGATGGACAGGGAGGCCTGGCGTTCTGTGATTCATGGGGTCGCAAAGAGTCAGACACAACTGAGCGACTGAACTGAACTGAATACTCATTTGTATATATGTACATTTATCCATTCATCTGTTGCTAGACATTTAGATTGTTTCTGTGTCTTGGCGACTGTGAATAGTGCTGCTGTGAACGTAGGTGTGCATGTCTCTTTTTGAATTATTGATTTGTCCAGGTATATGCCCAGGCATAGGATTGCTGGATCATATGGTAATTCTATTTTCAGTTTTCTGAGGAACCTCCACACTGTTTTCCACAGTAGCTGTACCAATTTACATTCCCACCAGATGAGTAGGAGGGTTTCCTCTTCTCTGCACCCTTTCCAGCATTTGTTGTTTGTATATTTTTTAATGATGGTCATTCTAACTGGTCTGAGGTGGTACCTCATTGTGGTTTTGATTTGCATTTCTCTAATAATTAGTGATGTTTAGCATCTCTTCATGTGCCTATTGGCCATCTGTATGTTCTTTGAAGAAATGTCTACTAAGATCTTTTACCTATTTTTCCTTTGGGTTGGCTGGGTTTTTTTTGTTGTTGTTAAGTTGTATGAGCTGTTTGTATATTTTGGAGATTAAGTCCTTGTCTATCACATCATTGGCAAATATTTTCTCCCATTCTGTACGTTGTCTTTTTTTTTCTTTTTATGGTCTCTTTTGTGTGCAAAAACCTATACGTTTAGGTTTAGGATTAGGTCCATCCCATTTGTTTATTTTGTTTTTATTTCTATTGTCTTGGGAGACTGAGCTAAGAAAACATTAGTACATAAGATAGTAAAATTTAAAAAATGCATTTTGCTATACAAAACCACCTAGGCTCAAAAGGCTACAAATTGTACAATTTTACCATTTATATGACATTCTGGGAAAAGCAAAATTGTAGGAATGGAACAGATAAATAGTTGTGAGGGGTGGGATGAGGGGTTGAATACAAAGGGAAGTTTTAGGGTGATAGAAGCATTCTGTATGCTATTGAGATGGTGGGCACATGACTATGCATTTGTCAAAGACCATGCAGAGTGAATTTTACTGTGTGAAAAAAATATAAAACTTTCAGAAGAGTATGCAAGTTCTGCAACTTGTGTTTGGTGATGTCAGGGAATCCCAGATGGAATGCAGAGTGTGGCAAATGAATCTGTTTGACAAATGTATGAAGTAACCTCAGTGAAGGGAGTGGGGAATAAAATAAACTGAACTAAAAAAATTAAAATAAAATGGACTAAAGAATTCTCTCAAATTATTAACAGTATCTAGGAGTGATTTTTATTGCTATATATTTGCATATTTTTAAATATTCTTTGGTTAGGAAATGTAACTTTTGTAATTAAAAAATTAACAGTAAAAACATAATAACATAAGATATTAGAAAGTATTTCTATTTCAATTTTTTTCTCCTACTAGGTTTATTAAGAATCAGTATGTAAGTAGTGAATATATATTCTCCACTCTGTACTGTGCAAGACAGGTATACACAGACTCTGCTTTTGAAATACTTAGTTTTATCAATAATTTAGCAGTCAAGATTTTATTGATAATTTGTGGCAGTAGTTTATAAATTAGAGACACCAGATGGTTTGGGAAAATAATGTTGGGAAATAAGTATAATAAAACCTTACTATTAATTTGATTATAATGAAAATTTGAGTATAATGACATACTTGGGGGCTTAATGAATATTCTTAAAACTGCTTACATTCCTTGAAAACTGAGATGTAGTCTGATAATTATGCAGCCTGCTTCTCCTGCTGTTCTTAATTCAGCTAGGTTAACTGTTTCAGTTTTCCTGATTTTTTTTTTTTCTTATTTCATGTGTATTTCATTGTGTAGGAGATTATATTTCTGTAAGCAATCCTGAGGGCAATTTTATAATATCCCAGCTCCAAGAACTGGAAGATCTCTTTTTATTGGCAGCAGGAACAGGCTTCACACCAATGGTTAAAGTACTGAATTATGCTTTGACTAATATACCCAGTCTCAGGTACGTCATTTTACATTTAATTACTATCTCTTGTGAGGCTATTAGATTCGTAGAAGGTATTCTAAATCAATTAAAAACTCAGTGGACTTCAACAGACATGTTCTCATCCCTTAGTCATCATTTCTTACTCCTCCTCCTCTACCCTAAGCTGTTTTATTCACTTGATTCCTTTAGTTTAGATACCTTTGATTACCTAATTGACACTGAAAAACATTCATGCTAATTCACAGTTAGACTTTCCATTCATGCATATTGTAAGTATAATTGAAATAGTACTTTTGAATTGTTGTTTTTTCTTTTAAGGAAAGTGAAGCTGATGTTCTTCAATAAAACAGAGGATGACATAATTTGGAGAAGCCAGTTGGAGAAATTAGCATTTAAGGATAAAAGGTATTAAAGTAGTATTAGCTCTGTGTTTAAATATTTTCATACATGTTCAGTCAGTTGAGACCTTAACCTCTTTCAGTTCAAGTTTTTAGTTGACCAGAAAACTCCTTCTAACAAAAAGTAAACAAACCAACAATTCTCTTTAAAAGAATTTAAATGTAAGTAATGTTAATACACCTTCCCCAAAGAAATACTATTTGATAAGGTCAATGTGACATCAAATATGTATTAATAAAATATATAATGGACTTTATATTGATTTTTTAAATTAAAGAAAAATATTTTGGCTGCACCACATTGCTCATGGGATCATGTTCCCCAACTAGGGATCAAACCCACACCCACCACATTGAAAGCTCAGAGTCCTAACCACTGGACCTCCAGGGAAGTTCCTGGGCTTTCTGTTTATGTTATTTATAGTGAGTTGGGTTTCTTTGAAAATGATCCAGTATAGTCAGTTTGGTAATTCAAGATTTTCTAATTATAATGGGGACAGATCAAATAAGTTTGGTGAGATGAGTTAAACAAAACTAAAGATGTTTTGGGACTTCCCAGGTGGTCCACTGGGTAAGACTCCGTGCTTCCAATGCAGGTAGCCTGGGTTCAGTCCCTGGTCAGGGAGCTAGATCCTGCATGCCACAACCAAGAACCCACGTGATGCAACTCAGGATCCCACATGCCACAGCTAAGTCCCAGTGCAGCCAAATTAAATAAATAAGCAAACATGATTCTTTGCTACAGGATTTCTTAGAGCCTTTATCATCCATGCCAGTGCCTGTTGTGACTTTCCAGGAAGGGGGTTAATTATACATTGTTTAACAAGATTCTCTTCATTTTTGTTTGTTTACATAAACACATTAAATATCACACATGATCCTCAGTAGACACTTGAGAAATGCCAGGATAGTTCATGGAAAAAAATTTGAGGCAGGCTGAATTCAGTGGTAGAATGAGGCAGCAAGGACAGCACGGTAACAATTTGTTTCATTGATAAAGGAGCCCAAGCATAGTAAAGAGATAGGTTAACAGGCATATGCTCCGTCTCCCCTAAAGAGAGGTGAAAGCAGTATGAAATTCAAAACACATCTTTTAGAAGAAGAGTGAATTGAACAAGCTGTCATACATCCTGAAGCATTTTTGTAATCGTTAAAAACTATTTCTAGAATTGGAGAACTTCCTAAGTCACACAAAATATCTGACGTAAATGTTTATGTTTTTGACAGTATAGTATAGGTAAAGTTCTCTGCCTTTTCAAAGGTAAAGACTTCAGGAACTCAGCTATCCCAGGGTCTCCAGGTACTTGTGAATATTTTCCAGACATCTTCACTAAGGTGATGCCATGGTTCCTTCTAGTCTTTTCCTCCCTGTTGTCTCCCATCCTCCCCCTCATTCCCTTTTAGTAAGTAATTTTCACAAATTAAGAATGATCTGAATTTAATGATCTTTGAAGTGTTTTGTCTTCTTAATATACTTAAAACATAATCCTAAGAATATTTATTATGTCTAAGTAGTTGCATGGCAATTTCGAGCCTAATTTAAAGAAATACAGATTCCTGGGTTTTTCACATATCTTTTTCACTCAAAGTGGAAAATTGGGAGCAGCGGTTTATGAAAAAACCTAAACACCTAAATTCTGGCTTTCTGTCTACAGTTTACTAGCTTGAAACTGTATTCAAAAATTACTTAATTCTGTGGGCCTGTCTCTTTATCTTCAAAATAGAAAAATAATATCTGTTGTACTTCCTTCCTAAGGCTATTGTGAGGACTAGAGAAGGCAGTGTAAATGCTTTGGAAACTGTGAAGCCCTGCCTCAGATTATTTGGATTACAGTTAGGGAGGACCTCTGTGGTCATGCATTTCATTTCTGTATTGACTACTTGAGCTCTTTTTCCTAAACAATCATGTAAAAGACTTTAGACAGACGTAGCTATACTTCTGTAGCTAGTTTTTTTGTTTTTTCTTTTGTAAGTACTTCTGGCAGTTTGGGGACATGGTATTTTGTAAGATCTTTTCCTTGTACGAGGAAAATTCATTTACTATTATTTCAGCGAACAGTGTTTCTTTGATGTAAGAACTAATTGGTAAAGGGAATGTGTTGACATCTTCTGAACACAAAGTATGCTTTAACAACATCCCCTGTGTGTTTTTTCTTGCATGGTCCACATAATTTGGGTTGGTGGCATTGTGTAGGCTTGAGGATAAGGAAAGGCCCCTTTTCCCCCACTTCTGGATGAGTGACTCTAACAGCACTCATCAGGTGAGTGAGACCCTCCAGTTTGCTGGGAGAAGTGAGAGTGTTTTGACTGCCAGCCCGCCTTTATCCTCTCTCTTGTGCTCCCACTCCTGTGCATTCTCTGCTCCCTGCCTTCTCTTCCGCCTTCTGGAGACACACTCGCCTTGCTGGAGGCCTGCTACTGGCACTGACTTCCAGCACTGGCTGATCTGTGTCCCCTAGAGACTCATGGTCAGACCCTCACTGGAAGACACATGGCTTCGTATGGGTACGTGGCTTTGGAACATTTATCAGGAACCTTCCATATTCTGAGACTAATGCAGATGGAGGAGAAACCTGGTCTTAAAGGCTTACCAATGGGTTTTGGTAGTAGTGTTCATTCAAGATATATAATTGTGGAGTCCCATACCTAGAAGGAAAGTAAAAGTTTACATTTAATGTAAGGTAGTTTTAATTGGTCACATCTGTCATTTAGTTGGGCTTCCAGGGTAGCTCAGTGGTAAAGAATCTGCCTGCCAGCGCAGGCTGTCCCTGGGTTTGATCCCTGGGTCAGGCAGAACCCCTGGAGATGGAAATGGAAACCCACTCAGTATTCTTGCCTAGGAAATCCCATTGATAGAGGAGCCTGGTGGGCTACAGTCATAAACATCATTTAGTTAACATTTAAGGCTTTTTTTTATCTGTTAAATCACCCTTTCCTACATCTTGACTCTCCAGTGTCACTCCTCATTTTACCAATACATTTCTGATGACAAAATGTGACACTTGAACACATCATCTTGGTTAGGTTATTCTTGGATTGTGGCAATAAAAACATGTGTGTAGTTAAATGAAATACCCTGTTCTCTGTAGGATTGGGACACAGTTTTCTCATCAGTCCTTTGTAAAACAAGGAAGAATAGGAAAAATGGATGCTGAGACTGGTGTGTAATCTAATATTTTCATTTTCAGCAAGCATGTTTATTCAGATAATGCGGTTGGCAAGGGAAATTCTTTGAAACACAATTGTATAATGGAAACTTATTAACCTTGTGACCTTGGGCAAGTTACACTTCCTGATCTGATGGAGCTTCATTTTTTTCATCTGTGAAAAGGGACGTCAATATCTACATCATAGGATTGTTTGCATATGGGGGCAGTGAAACGGCAGAGTAGGTGCTGGGCCCAGAATTAGTATATTTGTAACATTCATTCATTCATGAAATACTTGTGAGCATCTGCCATGTGCCTGTTCCCCAGGGTTATGATAGGAAACAGGGATTCTGGGTTGCCTTATTTTCTCACGCAATCCAGGAAATGGATCTCTTCATTTTCCCACATTGCTAAATTTACTAGAATTGCAGAAAATAGGTAGACCATAAGTGTTCTTTTAGGATGTTTCTGTTTCAATTCAGTTTTTGTGTCATTAAGGCTTAAATGTGAGGGGGAAAGAAAACTTGCCTGAATTTTATCCAAATATACTATTACATTTGACTGTTAACTCCAGTAATTGGAATTTGGTTCACAACATTCCAAGTTTAGGGAAGTCTCCCACATATACTTTCCTAAAGAAAAATGAGAGAAAAACAGAACATAAATATGTACAGCAACAGCTGTAGCTAATTATTATGTAAACTGCAATCCAAATTAAATTTCTTGTATTTTTGTCTTTTGCTGAGCAGTCTTATGAGGCCTGCTTGGCTCAGTATTAATCATTGGTACTTCCCTCTCCCCTCAGTAGAATGCACCTACTCTGAGTTCTCTGTTTTTGCAGAATTAGTTTTGAGGGGAAGGACAGTTTTATAATGAGATTGACCTCTGGGTGGCAGTTTGTAATACACAAACATAATAAGTATTTTCCTTCCCTTTCAAAGTAGTCATTTTTTAAGGCAATAACATTATTTTAGTAAAGTTAGTAGCATATTCTTTTCTGTAAATAGTGGAATTTGATGATTTGTTGATTACTCTGTTTATAGAATTAATATGAATTTATATAGAAAAATATATACGGAAGCCTAGCTAGGAAGATTTTGAGCATTACCTTGCTGGCATGTGAAATGAGTGCAATTTTATGGTAGTTTGAACATTCTTTGGCATTGCCCTTCTTTGTTATTGGAATGAAAACTGACCTTTTCCAGTCCTGTGGCTATTGCTGAGTTTTCCAAATTTGCTGACAGATCAAGTACAGCACTTTAACAGCATCATCTTTTAGGAGTTGAAATAGCTCAGCTGGAATTCCATCACCTCCACAAACTTGGTTTGTAGTAATGCTTCCTAAGGCCCACTTAACTTCACACTCCAGGATGTCTGGCTCTTGGTAAGGGATTACATCATCATGGTTATCTGGATCATTAAGACCTGTTTTGTACAGTTCTGTGTACTGCAGGGTAGAAATTCACCAGAAGAATCACTAAGTCAAAGTGTACCAAAGCTATTGATCCATTTTGACAAATAGCCTCTCAAAAGGTAAAGTTTTTCTGTACTCTGGGGACTAACAATGTATTAGTTCCTTTAAGATAGCAAAACCCAGTGATTCCAGAAGCATAAGGAAACTGAACAAAGTGCTTGAATCGCTTCCTTTTCCTGCAGCCTGTGAGGCAACTCAGATATGTGGGTCCCTAATCTGGACCCTAAACCACTTTCTGTCCCCCTGCTAGATGTTCCTCCAGGGGTGTTTTTCTTGGAATGTGTTCATGTATTCCCACCCCAAAGGGCTCTGTGATTAAGTTGGTTTGAGAAATAATGTATGCTCTGTTAGCTTCTTGAAGCTTAATATGAACTTACCATGTTCAAGGCTTTGAAAAATTCTAAAGAAATATCTTTTAATTTTCCTCAAAACTTACTTGATTAGCTTTATTTTTCCCCCCATGGACTACCACTAACATTTGGAAGAACACAAGTGTTTCATCAGATTCATTTTGAGAAATGTTTCTTTAAGATGTATGTTTTATCTCGTTAACATCAGCTGTATATGAGCTGTTTTTCCCATGAGCAAGTAGCATTCACCATAGTTTCTAGTATTTTTCTTTAGTTTAGAGAAACCAGGGAAAGCTGGGGCCCCAAATACTCTTGAAATACTATTTTGTGGGTATTAACAAGTCACTGAAGCTTTTTAAGCAAAGTATTTGTGAGATTGAATCTGGGTTTTTAGGAAAACTAGTATAACAAGGATGTGCCAGGTAGATGAGGATAAGGCTAATAGAGCAGCATCTTAGACAAGAGATAGAAGGGCTGGAACTGAAGCTATGGCAGTAAAAATGGGAGGGCAGGGCCATATGTGTGTAAGAAATAGGAATCAGTGGGTCCGGGAAGTTGATTGGCTGGGGGAGGAGGGAATATGTTGTTAAATGACTTCAGGCTCTGCATGTGGTTTAGACTAATGAATACATTTGTATTTCAAGATTTTTTATCTCGTTATCATTCTACTTGAAAATAATTTCTTTTTGACGACCTTGTTTACTTCCATTGACATGTAGACCTCATAGAATCAGGTCTCTCTTTCTCTCTCATATATATTGCTTTGCACTTTATGGATCCTCGAAATGTATTTTCTGATAATTTCTCAAGAGTCCAAGTCCTTTCTGACACTTTTGAAATAATAGGGTAGAAAGGAATTTCAGGACATTCACCAGTGCACCCCTACATGCCTCAAAGCTACAAATGCTTCAGACAGTAAGTTGCCTTTTAGAAAAATTCAGAAGTAACCATTCATAGTAACTATCTGTATCTTGATGTGGTATAAAAAATCCTTCATTCAGGTATTCTTGAGTTAACTTGGGATTGCTCCCACTCCAGTTTAAGCTCTTTTCCAGTCCCAGGAAGGAGAAGATCATTCCGTCGTGTCCTCCTCTTTGTGACCCCATGGATGGTAGCCCACCAGGCTCCTCTGTCCATGGAATTCTCCAGGCAAGAACACTGGAGTGGGTTGCCATTTCCTTCTCCAGAGCAGCCTCCTTACCATCCTCTAAAACTGCATCCATGCTACCTGGTCTTTTTCCATTGAGAGCCCCAAAGGTATACCCAGGGGACCAATATGTAAATAAATTTAAAAAAACATATAAGGAATTTATACCATTTACGTAAGGATAACAGTTATTTTTCACCCTTTGGTAGATGCCAGCAGAAAGTATGCCATTGATTAGGCTTTTTTTTTTCTTTTTAAAGCAGCTCATTAAAGGAAAAGCAGGATTTTTTTGAATGACAAAGGACACCAACATTGATCTACATATCTTAGCAGTTTTTTTCCAGTGACAGGTTTATTGGAAAGTAACGGCAGAGGAGACTGTCTTTCATTTGTAATTTAACAAGGCAGTTGCTGTCTTCCATTGCACTGTCTATGTATAATTAGAAATGTTTTAAGATAGTGATTCTGCAGCTGCTCTTGGGTCCCCTTTGATAATCTGATGAAAGGTTATGGACCTTCCCAGAAAAATGCTCTCACAAATTCACATACATTTTTATATGTAATTTCATAGATACCAGCATATGGCTTTGCTTTTCCAAGTATAGTGTTTATTTTTAACCAATATAGCTTGTTCAATAAATTCCTTTATTTATTCATCAAGTATTTTTTGCACATTTGTCTCAAACCAAGCCTGAATACAGTGTAGAAGAAGATAAACAAGGACTCTACCTTCATGAAGCAGTAAATAGACATCACATTCCAGAATTATCTAACACTTTCTTAATTATAAGTGCAGTTCAGTTCAGTTCAGAATGTTTTTGGGGGGTGCTATTTTGTATAGGGTGGATTTGAACCACTGCTAAAACAAAATGGGAATCTTAAAAGCAAGAAATGAAACATGTCTCTATAGGGTTTTTAAATATAAAATCATTATTAGAATTGTAAGAGCATGTAGTTTTTCCCACCTAGAGTCTGGGTCTGCTGAGAGCTGGGATGGCTTGAGAAAATATCTAAATTACTCAAGCAGAAAATGTAGCAAGGCATTTGATCTATGCTGCTGAAAACTGATAAGAATTAATGGTGTTTGTGAAAACAGAGCAAAGGGACCAGGTATAGCTTAGAATTTTCAATTTGCTATGGCTCTTCACCAGCAGTTCACATATCATATTACAGAGCTGTGGAAAGAACTGGTCTGGAGCTCCTTGTGAGACTTGGTTTGATGTACTTCTTTCTTATTGTAATTCTGTACCCTTCTCAAATGCCTTACTTCCTAGTGTCTGGCCACCTCCTGTGTGCTGGCCACTGGGGGTGCAGCGGTAACTGGTCCCTGCCCTCATAGAGTTTCTAGTCTTATGGGGAAATTATCATCTTGGTGGCCACCTATTTACAGCCTGATTTAAGAGTGATAAAGAAGAGGAAAAGGGAAATGTTTCTACAACACAAATAAGAAAAGACTTAGTGGAACAGCAGTGCTTCCCTGGCAATGATGCTTGAGCTAAGAACTGAACGGTGGGGTGCAGTAGAAACATTACAGACAGAGAACAGGCAGGGTGTGGCAATGCAGGCTGAGAGAAGCAGAGCACAGAGTTAGCAGCTAGGATTGGGGAGAATTTGGACATGAAAGGTGAGGCAGATCAGTCTCAGGTTTCTGGTTTGCGCACCCCACGTGACTGTGGTGCCATTCACAGCAGTGAAGCCAAGTATGGCGCAGGGAGACAGTAACAGAAGAGTCAGATAGGCAATTGGTTATCAGAGTCAGGGACTCATTAGAAGGGTTTGAGTCAGAGATTAAAATGCACGTGTCATTGGTCATGTTCTTTACTGAGCAGATTAATAGAAGCGTGGAGCTCTCTGAGATAACTTTGAGCTTTCTTTTTTTTTTTTAATTCAAAATATTTTAACTTCAAATGATTTGGTTTGTAGGGTCCCTGAAAACCACATTCTCTATCTTGCGTATAGTCATCCTCGGTTGAATTCAACAACTGTTTATTAAGTGGAGTACATTTATAGGTAGGTAGAGTATGGAAAATTCTGAAAGAGATGGGAATACCAGACCACCTGACCTGCCTCTTGAGAAACCTGTATGCAGGTCAGGAAGCAGCAATCAGAACTGTACATGGAACAACCGACTGGTTCCAAATAGGAAAAGGAGTGCGTCAAGGCTGTATATTGTCACCTTGCTTATTTAACTTATATGCAGAGTACATCATGAGGAACGCTGGGCTGGAAGAAGCACAAGCTGGAATCAAGATTGCTGGGAGAAATATCAATAACCTCAGATATGCAGATGACACTACCCTTATGGCAGAAAGTGAAGAGGAACTCAAAAGCCTCTTGATGAAAGTGAAAGAGGAAAGTGAAAAGGTTGGCTTGAAGCTCAACATTCAGAAAACAAAGATCATGGCATCTGGTCCCATCACTTCATGGGAAATAGATGGAAAAACAGTGGAGACAGTGTCAGACTTTATTTTTTGGGGCTCCAAAATCACTGCAGATGCTGATTGCAGCCATGAAATTAAAAGACGCTTACTCCTTGGAAGGAAAGTTATGACCAACCTTGATAATATATTAAAAAGCAGAGACATTACTTTGCCACCCAAGGTCCGTCTAGTCAAGGCAATGGTTTTTCCCGTGGTCATGTATGGATGTGAGAGTTGGACTGTGAAGAAAGCTGATCGCCGAAGAATTGATGCTTTTGAACTGTGGTGTTGGAGAAGACTCTTGAGAGTCCCTTGTACTGCAAGGAGATCCAACCAGTCCATTCTAAGGGAGATCGATCCTGGGTGTTCATTGGAAGGACTGATGCTAAAGCTGAAGCAGCAATACTTTGGCCACCTCATGCGACGAGTTGACTCACTGGAAAAGACTCTGATGCTGGGAAAGGTTGGGGGCAGGAGGAGAAGGGGACGACCGAGAATGAGATGGCTGGATGGTATCACCGACTCTGTTTACATGAGTTTGAGTGAACTCCAGGAGTTGGTGATGGACAGGGAGGCCTGGCGTGCTGTGATTCATGAGGTCGTGGAGAGTCGGACATGACTGAGCGACTGAACTGAACTGAGAATGTAATTTCACACAGGTCATGAACCGAGGCTAAGCTCTCTCTGAGTTCAGTAAAAAATGTCAAATTATTCTCTTTTCTGTAACAAAAGTTTATGTTAAATAACTATGGATTTACTTGTATTTTTTTTGTGAAATCTTTGTTTACAATCCCTTCCAGTGCTCTTCTAGCAAGTGTATCGACCTTCCTATATTCACTTGTTCTCCAGAGGAGAAAAAGATGTTTTAGTGAACTTGAAACATGTTCATGATGTGCTTAACATAATAAACTTTTAAAGAAATGTTTCTTTTCTCCAGATTTGAGGTTGAATTTGTCCTCTCAGCACCTGCTTATGAATGGAGTGGCAAACAGGGATATATTTCACCAGCTCTGCTATCTGAATTTTTGGAAAGAAGTTCAGACACATCCAGAGTCCTCATCTGCCTTTGTGGACCAACGCCATTTACCGAACAAGGAATGAAGTGAGTAGCAATGTGGAAGGAGAAAGAACTGCAGCACTAGTGAAATGACAGCCTCCTATAGAAAGCAGTTGATGTGGCTCTCAGTTCTTCCTGTTCATATGAACCTGCACTTTAGGGGTCTGTCACAGTATAAGAAAATAATGACAAAGTGTTTAATCTGTATGCAGTGAAGGGTTGGAGGACCCCGTTACGCACAGAGTTAAACGTGAACAAAAAAGTAAGACACACGCAGCTCTTGATAGCCTCTCATAGTGGCAGGTAGCATGAACACATTCATAGAATGGGTGCCAGATCTTTTTTGGGATGCTACCTTTTAGGGACGTACCTTTTTGGGGCTAGTTTTTTTGGACGTACCTTTTTGGGATGCAACCTCTCCTTCCACCAAAGCTTCATAATACATAATAATCTTTTAAAAATATATCATAAGCTGTGTTCATCTCATTATAGCTTTTGATCCTCCTTCATTCTCTGCAGCTGGGTGAGCATTAATCAAAGAGTTGAACTCTGCACAATGAAAAATCAGTGGTATGACTATCTTATTTAAAAATCACCTTGATCTGATTTAATTCTAAAATGGCACGTTAACGTGTTTTGGTTAGATACAGTGATAGCCACTGTTATTGGGTTTCTAGATGATTTTAAACTACAGCTGCCTTAAATGCTCTCCATTTCCTTGTTTGCTATATGACTGAACCTAACACTTTCTAGATAGTTTTCTCTCTTGCTGTTTTATTTTTAATTATGAAAAAGACAGGCGGTATGGCTGGAGAGGTAGGATGGGGTTAGATAGTGAGAGGCTTGCCTGCCATACCACGTTGGTCCTTTTGACTCCTGTGCCATCCTGGCCCTTTGTGTGAATATGTGTGTCTGTTCTGGAAGCTACCAGTTTGGGTTGGAATCCCAGCTCCACCACTTACAGTCACCCTGCAGTCATTAGCTGAGCCAAAACTTTCTAAACTTTAGTCACTCACCTATATGCACATGTGTATGCTCAGTCACTCAGTCGTGTCCCACTCTGGGACCCTACGGACCTTAGCCTGCCAGGCTCCTCTGTCCATGGAATTCTCCAGGCAAGAACACTGGAGTGGGTTGCCATTTCCTCCTCCAGGGGATCTTCCCGACCCAGGGATCAACCCCGCATCTCTTGCATTGACTGGCAGATTCTTTACCACTGCCACCTGGGAAGCCCCATTTATACAAGGGAATAAATGATAATATTTATGCACGTGAAGTGCTTAGGACAGTGACTACGTAGAGGGAGTTATAAATAAATGTTTATTTTTTTCAGCAGCATTTTAAACAGCTACTTTTAAGATTGCAGTCTCCTTTGATAGTGTTTTCCAAGTTAAATTTTACTTAAGCCATATTTCCACTTTTCCTGTTCAGTGAGGGAAAATTAAGATAGAATGCTATGGTATCAACTCCTTACTTTGAAAACTGATGAATAAAGGGAAAAAATTAAGGATTTATTCTGCCTTTTCTGTGTGAGCTATACTACTGGGTAACCACATAATAAGTGAGAACAAGTTATTCTTTAGAGAATTCCTTGGCTGATAAACAAATAAAGAATGATAGAAGTAGGATGTCATCAACTTCAGTCCCTAGTGAACTAATTGATCCGTACCTAGATCATCAATGGTGGTTTGCATACCAAAAGAGAGCCAACCAGGTATGATGTGCCTCGTGATGAAAGAGCATGATCTATGAGGTAGTCTGGTCAAAAAGAATTGAACCTGTATCTGATCAAACCTCTAGGTCTGATTATTAAATTTAGGGAGATAAAAGGAAAAAGGAACTTATTATTAGAGTAAAGCCACAGGGATACAGCAAAATCAGAACCATGGGGGAGTCAATGTGTGAAAATTTCATTTTGTCAACAAATAAATTGCAGGGCAGGGAGAGATGTAGGGGATCTTATGCTCAAAAGATAGCTAAAACACATATAAGCCAGTCACAGTGAATAGAATTTAGTTGGATCTTGATTCAAACATACTTTTTAAAATTATAACACTTATGAGACAGCTGCAAATGTGAACACTTACTAGATATTTGGTGACACTAAGGAATTCTTGTTAATTTTTTAGAAGTGAAAATTATGGGGTTTTTTAGACAGCACATACTAACTGGGAAATATGAAAAAAAATACTATGGTTACAATGGTAAACTTTGATGTTATTTTATTTTCAAGCATCTTCCATAAGAAACAAGTGCTTTGTATTTGTTTTTCAGGATGCTGCATGATCTGAACTTTTCCAAAGATGAGATCCATAGTTTTACAGCATAATGAAGAGCTGTCATTCAACTGTTTAAACTTGTGATTACTTAAGGTTTTTTTTAAGAGAACATTTTTGTATATACTAAAAGGTTAACTAGAATCCAAGTTTCAGTTTCTTAAACAAAAACAAATGTTTCTTCACTATAGATACCTTGTGGGCTTTATTTTGTACCTTAACTTATTTTACTACTGATATTTGTCCTGAAAAGTCAATCATGACAAGTACATACAGGATTCTTTGTTATGAATCACAAAGTTCCTTACCATGTAAACTGTATCACTGTTCTACAATAAGCTCTCGTGTTTTATGACATGATAAAGCAAATGATCATTTTGATCACATTTCTATGCTGTACAATGTCTGATTAGCAATACGGATTAAATTTTACATTGCACTGTTAACTCAGGAAATGATTATTTATGTCCTTGTTCTTACTATGAAAACGTGGAATGTTATAACTTATTAAGCGATCCAAACATTTTGTGTCTATGGCCTTGATACAGAGTAGAATAAAAATATACTTAAGTACTTTTTAATCTTTGTCATAGAAATGTGTTTGAATGCATGTTTGGGGTGGTATCTAAGGACAATTTTAAGAGGCAACGATAAAAGATTCTGGAGACACTTCACACAGGTAGTTTTGGATTAGATGTGTTTAGAAACTTAGTTAACTTTAACAACTACTCTTAGCCAAAACTAGAGGCATCAGGAAAGATAATGGAAGTGTAGCCTCTGGTCCCATGGCCTAAAACAATCATTTGCTGCTTTGGAATGGATTAAATTTAGATTCTTTTTGAGTCTGCCTAGACTAGCTAGGAAAATGAGGAACACTCCATCCTAAATGGTACCTTCCCTGGCTGGCTGCTCACCCCACAAATGCCAGTTCAGCGGGGAGCCTTCCTAAGCTCTGCTGTGTGGTCATCTTCTTCTCTCTCCCTGCCGCTGTGCACAACCCACAAAACGCTCTCACAGATGGGGATTCTTCCAAGAGTATCAAGAAAAGCCACTGTGAGCTTTTTCATGAGGAAACTGTGTTGGATGCATAGGTGGTTCTGCATAAGCTAACTTCGATTTTTCAGTCTTATTCAGAATAGCAGCATTGCATTTTTACAGAAATGCTGGGGAGGGGGCTTGGAGGAGGGGTGTCTCCAACTTCCCTGTAAATGATTTTGTAAACAGCTGAACTTCACCGAATGAATGGTATACTCAAGATAAAACACAATATTAACATTCCTTAAATTACAAACCCCCAGCCTCGGAAGCTTCCCAAGTGCAAGTGTCTGAGTCAACACTGTCTTTCCCTGTGTCTCCCTCTTCTGTCTGTCCTCATTCACCCAGGCAGGACCTAGCTGTCCTGGGCTGTCAATGCTCCCTGGTGGCTAACAGAAACATTTTCTACCTTCTGCCTTCTTACCACCTCCTTTTTCTCCCCTAAGATCATGAACTTTCTAGGCATAACTTTTTTTGTAGTTAATTAGTAATATAGAAATTAATTCTACCTTAGCCAGCTTTCTTATTTTTTCTATCCTCCTTTTTCCTCTCTCCTCCAACCCTTTTTTGACTGCCTCCAGTAAACAAAGTCTCCTGCTACCCTCTGTATCTCTTCCTCTATCCTCTTCATACTGTATTTTAAAGCAAAATAAAACCCATAAACATCCTTTCAACCTGTATATTAATAATCCTCAGATTAGTGTCTTAAACTGAGAATCAACTGAGCTTCAGTTTTACCTCCCGGATACCACCTGGATGTTCCACAACCCCCTAAAATTCAATAGATCCCAAACTAAACTTTTGCCATGACCATCATGTAACCCAGCCAGGTTTGTTTGGCTGATGCTCAGCAAGCCAAAACACTGAGACACCAAGGTTTGCAGCAAAGTGAGGGTTTTTTCAGTAGTCATGTATGGATGTGAGAGTTGCACTATAAAGAAAGCTGAGCACCGAAGAATTGATGCTTTTGAACTGTTGTTGGAGAAGACTCGAGAGTCCCTTGGACTACAAGGAGATCCAACCAGTCAATCCTAAAGGAAATCAGTCCTAAATATTCATTGGAAGGACTCATACTGAAGCTGGAACTCTAATACTTTGGCCACCTGATGTGAAGAACTGACTCATTGGAAAAGACCCTGATGCTGGGAAAGATTGAAGGTGGGAGGAGAAGAGGACGACAGAAGATGAGATGGTTGGATGGCATCACCAATGTGATCGACATGAGTTTGACTAGGCTCCTGGAGTTGGTGATGGACAGGGAAGCCTGGCGTGCTGCAGTCCATGGGGTCACAAAGAATTGGACATGACTGAGTGACTGAATTGAACTGAGGGTTTTTTGAAAAAATCTGCCAAGTCAGGAGGCCGGAGAACAAGTCTCAGATCTGGAAGGGGCTGGGGTAGTTATGGGATAAAGAATAAAGAAACAGGATTTTCTGAGGCTTGGGCAGAGGTGATTAGGAAAAGGTAGGGCAATTGTCATTCTGCGTGTGCATGACTAAGCTCCAGACCCTTGCATGTTCAAAACTGGAGGCACTGCAGGATCCAAGAGTAGAGTTTTTAGCTCTCTGATATCAAAAGATCACTGCGTGACCACTCATCTGTGCCATTTGGAGCATCAGTGATCCTATCCAGTCTTAACCAGCTCAGTTCCAGCTAGACACAGCTGACTCCAAGTTCCTAGGAAAGTAACTTGGGCAGATATCTTATTGCTTTGGCTACATGCCCTTTGGAAGACAGGCGAGTCTTAAAACTGCCTTAACTAATGAAGTCAGCTGAAGTGGATTTGAATCGACCCACAGTTTAAATCTCTCCCAAGTCTGTTCCTCCTCTTGAATTCTTTGATTCACCGGTGCTACCTTCCATCTCACCAGTCCTTCTAGAACTATTCGGGATCAGTGTCACCCTCTCCAGTGTGATTTCATTCCAACCAGCCCTTCCCTTTTGGCCCTAAACCACATCAGTGAAAGTCTTAGAATTGGTCTTCCTATTGTAGTCTTTTATCACTATGCCTATGGTACCTCAGATGGTAAAGAATCTGCCTGCAATGCAGGAGAACAGGGTTCGATCCCTGAGTCAGAAAGATCCCCTGGAGAAGGAAAGGGCTACCCACTCCAGTGTTCTTGCCTGGAGAATTCCATGGACAGAGGAGCCTGGTGAGCTGTGTAGTCCATGGGTTCGTAAAGAGTCGGCACAACTGAACAACTAACAATGACAAAAGATTGCAGCTATTATTTCAGTGAAATCCATTCTCCATCTCAGTGTGTTCTAGAACGCCTTAGGAACTCCTCTAAATAGAGCCCCAGTCTCCCATTTAATGCAGCCATATACTGAGAAGCACAGATGAATTGTAACTATTATTCTTGAGCGAAGAGCTCCAAGACTCCTATTTGCTGTATTTGCAGTAAGAAAAGGGAATTATATTCAAAGTCACTTTTCCTTGAGAATTCTGCTTGCTTACTTCCTTTTAAAAATGTGTCAATTTTCTATTTCTGCCAGAACAAATTACCACAAATTTAGTTGCTTAAAACAACAGCCCATTTGTTCCATGGCTTAGATGTCTGGGCCCAGTGAGGTTCATCTGGGTCTTCTCCTGAGGCTGTAATCAGGATGGTCAGCTGGGTTCAACCCTTCCCTGGAGGCGCTGGAGAACATTTCACTTTGGAAACCATTTGAAGAATGTCTTTGGAAGACCATTAGCGTACTGCGGTCTATGAAGGGAACAGAGAGAAACTTGTCCAAGGTAAGATAATTATATTTTGTCTCAGTTCAGTTCAGTCGCTCAGTCGTGTCCGACTCTTTGCGACCCCATGAATCACAGCATGCCAGGCCTCCCTGTCCATCACCAACTCCCGGAGTTCACTCAAACTCGTCCATCGAGTCGGTGATGCCATCCAGCCATCTCATTCTCTGTCGTCCCCGTCTCCTCCCACCCCCAATCCCTCCTAGCATCAGACTCTTTTCCAGTGAGTCAACTCGTCGCATGAGGTGGCCAAAGTATTGCAGTTTCAGCTTTAGCATCAGTCCTTCCAATGAACACCCAGGGTTGATTTCCTTTAGAATGGACTGGTTGGATCTCCTTGCAGTCCAAGGGACTCAAGAGTCTTCTCCAGCACCACAGTTCAAAAGCATCAATTCTTTGGCGATCAGCTTTCTTCACAGCCCAACTCTCACATCCATACATGACCACAGGAAAAACCATAGCCTTGACTAGATGGACCTTGGTTGGCAAAGTAATGTCTCTGCTTTTGAATATGCTATCTAGGTTGGTCATAACTTTCCTTCCAAGGAGTAAGCGTCTTTTAATTTCATGGCTGCAATCAGCATCTGCAGTGATTTTGGAGCCCAAAAAATAAAGTCTGACACTGTTTCCACTGTTTCCCCATCTATTTCCCATGAAGTGATGGGACCAGATGCCATGATCTTCGTTTTCTGAATGTTGAGCTTCAAGCCAAACTTTTCACTCTCCTCTTTCACTTTCATCAAGAGGCCTTTGAGTTCCTCTTCACTTTCTGCCATAAGGGTGGTGTCATCTGCATATCTGAGGTTATTGATATTTCTCCTGGCAATCTTGATTCCAGCTGTGCTTCTTCCAGCCCAGCATTCCTCATGATGTACTCTGCATAGAAGTTAAATAAGCAGGGTGACAATATACAACCTTGATGTACTCCTTTTCCTATTTGGAACCAGTCTGTTGTTCCATGTCCAGTTCTAACTGTTGCTTCCTGACCTGCATACAGGTTTCTCAAGAGGCAGGTCAGGTGGTCTGGGATTCCCATCTCTTTCAGAATGTTCCACAGTTGATTGTGATCCACACAGTCAAAGGCTTTGGCATAGTCAATGAAGCAGAAATAGATGTTTTTCTGGAACTCTCTTGCTTTCTCCATGATCCAGCGGATGTTGGCAATTTGATCTCTGGTGCCTTTGCCTTTTCTAAAACCTGCTTGAATATCTGGGAGTTCACGGTTCACATATTGCTGAAGCCTGGCTTGGAGAATTTTGAGCATGACTTTACTAGCGTGTGAGATGAGTGCAATTGTGCGGTAGTTTGAGCATTCTTTGGCATTCCCTTTCTTTGGGATTGAAATGAAGACTGACCTTTTCCAGTCCTGTGGCCACTGCTGAGTTTTCCAAATTTGCTGGCATATTGAGTGCAGCACTTTCACAGCATCATCTTTCAGGATTTGAAATAGCTCAATTGGAATTCCATCCCCTCCACTAGCTTTGTTCCTAGTGATGCTCTCTAAGGCCCACTTGACCACATTCCAAGATGTCTGGTTCCAGGTGAGTGATCATGCCATCGTGATTATGTTCGTCACGAAGATCTTTTTTGTACAGTTCTTCTGTGTATTCTTGCCACCTCTTCTTAATATCTTCTGTTTCTGTAAGGTCCATACCATTTCTATCTTTTATCGAGCCCATCTTTGCATGAAATGTTCCCTTGATATCTCTAATTTTCTTGAAAAGATCTCTTGTTTTTCCTATTCTGTTGTTTTCCTCTATTTCTTTGCATTGATCACTGAGGAAGGCTTTCTTATCTCTCCTTGCTATTCTTTGGAACTCTGCATTCAGATGCTTATATCTTTCCTTCTCTCCTTTGCTTTTCACTTCTCTTGTTTTCACAGCTATTTGTAAGGCCTCCTCAGACAGCCATTTTGCTTTTTTGCATTTCTTTTCCATGGGGATGGTCTTGGTCCCTGTCTCCTGTACAATGTCATGAACCTCCGTCCAGAGTTCATCAGGCACTCTATCAGATCTAGTCCCTTAAATCTATTTCTTACTTCCACTGTATAATCATAAGGGATTTGATTTAGGTCATATCTGAATGGTCTAGTGGTTTTCCCTACTTTCTTCAATTTAAGTCTGAATTTGGCAATAAGGAGTTCATGATCTGAGCCACAGTCAGCTGCTGGTCTTGTTTTTGCTAACTGTATAGAGCTTCTCCATCTTTGGCTGCAAAGAATATAATCAGTCTGATTTCGGTGTTGACCATCTGGTGATGTCCATGTGTAGAGTCTTCTCTTGTGTTGTTGGAAGAGGGTGTTTGCTATGACCAGTGCATTCTCTTGGCAAAACTCTATTAGCTAGCCTTTGCCCTGCTTCATTCCATGCTCCAAGGCCAAATTTGCCTGTTACTCCAGGTGTTTCTTGACTTCCTACTTTTGCATTCCAGTCCCCTATAATGAAAAGGACATCTTTTTTGGGTGTTAGTTCTAACAGGTCTTATAGGTCTTCATAGAACCGTTCAACTTCGGCTTCTTCAGCATTACTGGTTGGGGCATAGACTTGGATTACTGTAATATTGAATGGTTTGCCTTGGAAACGAACAGAAATCATTCTGTCGTTTTTAAGATTGCATCCAAGTACTGCATTTTGGACTCTTTTGTCTAGCCATGTAAATTTGTCCTAAACTAGTTTGGGGCTGTTTGTTGATAACTACAGACCCCCCACCTTTGGGCAGATGACAGTCTCTGCTTGGTCTTTGATATTTAGAATGGTGGTTGCTAGCTTAAAAAGAAAAAAGTGAAACCTCCACCAGACTCCTTCTCTTGGTGTCTTTCTGCTTTGGTTTTCCTACAAATCATCTTCATGCAAGGTTACCAGTTCAGCAGGCCTCAGAACGCCAAAGTAACCTATCTACAATGCAAAAAACATATTTTCTACCCTGGTCAAGTCCTCTTCTGCTGCCCGGTCCCCACTCATGGAATGGAGGCTCCTCCTTGGGGGCAACATGCTGAGCTTGAGGCCCCCATAATGAGGCACTGGTTCCTCACCAGGAAGGCAAGGCCTGAGGACTTCAGGCTGTGGCCTCCAGGCCCCTAGTCCTCCAGCAAGTGCTCAGCTCTCTTCAACTCAAGAGAAGCTTCTGTTATCCCAAGAATATTCATGTCCAAATCCTTCCATGGGTGTATTTTTTCATTCCTCTTGGATAAATACCTACTACTGAAATTGCTGAGTCATATGGTAACTGTATATTTAA
Source organism: Moschus berezovskii (assembly GCF_049115385.1). Lineage (NCBI taxonomy): Eukaryota > Metazoa > Chordata > Mammalia > Artiodactyla > Moschidae > Moschus > Moschus berezovskii. Next base: position 71,927,681 of record NC_142469.1, on the reverse strand, counting down.
TTCTATTTTATTCTGCATATATTTTTAGATCTGATGTTGAGACATGCTAGTTAGATAATCATGCTTTCGAATGTACTATTTCAGATTCTTAAGAAAATGCCAGGTTTAGTGGGGTTTTTGTTTGTTTGTTTTTCCCAAACTAGCTGTACCATTTTACATTCCTACCGGCTCTGTATCAGAGTTTCACTTCTTCCACATCCTCAGCAACCTTGAGTTATTAATCTTTTAAGCTTGTAGGGGTATCTTATTGTGGTTTTTTAAATTTATTTATTTTTAACTGAAGGATAATTGCTTTACAGTATTATAGTTTTAATGCATTGTCTGATGTATGCTGATGTCAAACTTGTTATGGCCACTGGTGTATTGTCTTTCATACGGTGTGTGTTTTAATCTTTTGCTCCATTTTTAATTGGATTGTTTTTATTATTAAATTGTAAGCATTCTTTATATATCTAGATAAGTCCTTTTTCAGATTTGTTTCATGAATATTTTTTTCCATTATTTGACAGCAAATCCTCAGTTCAGTTCAGTCGCTCAGTCTTGTCCGACTCTCCGCGACCCCATGAATCACAGCACGCCAGGCCTCCCTGTCCATCACCAACTCCCGGAGTTCACTCAAACTCATGTCCATCGAGTCGGTGATGCCATCCAGCCATCTCATTCTCCGTCGTCCCCTTCTCCTCCCGCCCCCAACCTTTCCCAGCATCAGAGTCTTTTCCAGTGAGTCAACTTGTCGCATGAGGTGGCCAAAGTATTGCAGTTTCAGCTTTAGCATCAGTCCCTCCAATGAACATCCAGGATTGATCTCCTCTAGAATGGACTGGTTGGATCTCCTTGCAGTATAAGGGACTCTCAAGAGTCTTCTCCAACACCACAGTTCAAAAGCATCGATTCTTCGGCGATCAGCCTTCTTCACAGTCCAACTCTCACATCCATACATGACCACGGGAAAAACCATTGCCTTGACTAGACGGACCTTGGTTGGCAAAGTAATGTCTCTGCTTTTTAATATACTATCAAGGTTGGTCATAACTTTCCTTCCAAGGAGCAAGCGTCTTTTAATTTCATGGCTGCAATCAGCATCTGCAGTGATTTTGGAGCCCAAAAAAAGAAGTCTGACACTGTTTCCACTGGTCCCGTCACTTCATGGGAAATAGATGGAAAAACAGTGGAAACAGTGGAAACAGCAAATCCTATGAAGTGCTTAGTACAAGAATAAGGTTAGAGATATAAATCAATTTAAATTTAAATTTGACTAAACCAAGAGAATAAAATAAACAGTAGTGCAGAGGGCAACTCTGAAGTTGATATGTGAAATTGATATGTGAATGACTAAAATTCTAGGCCGAGAACTCTGGTAATGGAGTTGGGAGAACATTCTGGAAGGGAAGGGTCTGAGAGGCAGACAGCTAATGACAAGCAGGATCATAATGGAACACCTTCAATTCTGGTTCAATGACAAACACATTAAATAATGAAAATCATCACTGTTGGCAAATACAAACCACACAAGCTCTGTGGAAGCTTCGCTTTGGGGAAGAAACAACCACTAACTTGTTACAGTACATTTTGTCCATTCCTCTGTTAGCAACTGGGCACTTGGAGGTAAATCTGAAAATGCTGCTGGCAACCCTGTTCCTTAAATTTGAAGAGTTTATGTTCTGACTCAGGATTTTCTAATTAGCCATCGCAGCCCATGATGATCAGAACAGCGAGGGGAATGTATTTTTTGGTAATGTTTGCTGAGGCAGGCTGCATGGACTTCATTACAATTCTATTTCCTCTCATTTAGAACATGCTGAAAAAAACAGTTATTTGCGTTCGGTACAAATAACTCTTACTCATAAACACGTCTAAGGGAAAAGTTGCTGATTCTTAGTGAAGTACATTCAGGTATTTGTTATGCTGGGGATCTTTGACTTTCTGAGCAAGTTAATACTTATACAGAAGATTTGTCACAAGGCAGGTCTCAGAAAGCCATGTGGTTGCACATTTTAGAAAAAAAAATAGAAATCATTATGTATCTAGATTTTCCTCATTGCCTTTCACATATTATGTGGTGTATTTTAATGTATACTATGGTGGCTCAGTGGTAAAGAATCCACCTGCTAATACAGGAGGTGCAGGTTCGATCCCTGGGTCAGAAAGATTCCCTGGAGAAGGAAATGGTAACCCACTCCAGTATTCTTACCTGGGAAATCCCATGAACAGAGGAGCCTGACAGGCTACAGTCCATGGGGTCGCAAAAAGTCAGACATGACTTAACAACTGTGTATACACTCATAAAGTATATGGTATTTTAAAATCTTGAATTAATTGTTCTAAATCTTTGGTGAGGTGAGAATTCTGTGCAACATACCATTAGAAGAAGGGCCTTTCTTCCTCACCCAGTTAGGAAGTGGCAAAAGCACCCAAATACAGGGCTCCTGGTAATTACTAGGGTTTAGGAAAAGCACAGTCTAGATGGGTGGGATGGAGGAGAAGGGATGGAGGCCCAGGAGGGAGGGAATATATGTATACATACAGCTGATTCACTTCGTTGTATAGCAGAAACTAACACAATATGGTAAAGCTGCTGCTGCTGCTGCTAAGTCGCTTCAGTCATGCCCAACTCTGTGTGACCCCATAGACGGCAGCCCACCAGGCTCTTCTGTCCCTGGGATTCTCCAGGCAAGAATCCTGGAGTGGGTTGCCATTTCCTTCTCCAATATGGTAAAGCAATTATACTCTAATTTTAAAAAATACACAAAAGTAACATGTGAAGATACCATCTGCTCACTCAGTAATGAAGCTATGGAACTCAGCCCCTTGGTGCTGGACCAACTCTAGAAAAACACCTGGCTCCTTGGTGCCTGCCCCCCATCCTAGCTCGGGCACAAAGGAAGGCCTTACCTGTGTGTGCTGCCAGGTGTTCTGTGGGATGGAGAATCATCTCTTGCGGGAAGCGTTTTCATTCCTAAAGTGCCCTGTTTTGTCCTCTTGGTCATGAAATCTTAATTATAGTGAATATATACCTAGTGCTTTTTCCAAGGACAAAGCCATTTCCAACAACCCTGCAAGGGAAGCTGGTAAATGTCTTAACAACCAACTTTTCCATTCAGTTCAGTTCACTTGCTCAGTTGTGTCCGATTCTTTGCTGCCCCATGGACTGCAGCATGCCAGGCCTCCCTGTCCATTGCCAACTCCCAGATTTTACTCAAATTCATGTCCATCAAGTCGGTGATGCTACCCAACCATCTCATCCTCTGTCATCCCCTTCTCCTCCCGCCTTCAATCTTTCCCAGCATCAGGGTCTTTTCCAGTGAGTCTTCCAATGAGTCCTTCATGTCAGGTGGCCAAAGTATTGGAGTTTCAGCTTCAGTATCAGTCCTTCCAATGAATATTCAAGACTGATTACATTTAGGATGAACTGGTTGGATCTCCTTGCAGTCCAAGGGACTCTCAAGAGTCTTCTCCAACACCACAGTTCAAAAGCATCAATTATTTGATTCTCAGCTTTCTTTATAGTCCAACTCTCACATCCATACATGACTACTGGATAAACCATAGCTTTGACTAGACGGACCTTTGTTGGAAAAGTAATGTCTCGGCTTTTTAATATTCTATCTAGGTTGGTCATAACTTTTCTTCCAAGGAGCAAGTGTCTTTTAATTTCATGGCTGCAATCACCATCTGCAGTGATTTTGAAGCCCCAAAAAGTAAAGTCAGCCACTATTTCCACTCTTTCCCCATCTATTTGCCATGAAGTGATGGGACCAGATGCCATGGTCTTAGTTTTAAGTTGAGTTTTAAGTCAACTTTTTCACTCTCGTCTTTCACTTTCATCAATAGGCTCTTAGGTCTTTGCTTTCTGCCATAAGGGTGGTATCATGTGTATATCTGAGGTTATTGATATTTCTCCCAGCAATCTTGATTCCAGCTTGTGCTTCATCCAGCCCAGCATTTCTCATGATGTACTCTGCATATAAGTTAAATAATCATGGTGACAATATACAGCCTTGACGTACTCCTTTTCCTATTTGGAACCAGTCTTGTTCCATGTGTTCATTTCCAATGCAAACCATTCAGTAGTAATCCAAGTCTATGCCCTGACCAGTAATGCTGAAGAAGCTGAAGCTGAATGGTTCTATGAAGACCTACAAGACCTTCTAGAACTAACACCCAGAAAAGAAGTCCTTTTCATTATAGGGGACTGGAATGCAAAAGTAGGAAGTCAAGAAACACCTGGAGTAACAGGCAAATTTGGCCTTGATGTACAGAATGAAGCAGGACAAAGGCTAATAGGGTTTTGCCAAGAGAACGCCCTGGTCATAGCAAATACCCATAGCAAAAATTCCAACAAGAGAAGACTCTACACATAGACATCACCAGATGGTCAATACCGAAATCAGATTGATTATATTCTCTGCAGCCAAAGATGGAGAAGTTCTATAGAGTCAGCAAAAACAAGACTGGGAGCTGACTGTGGCATAGACCATGAACTCCTTATTGCCAAATTCAGACTTAAATTGAAGAAAGTAGGGAAAACCACTAGACCATTCAGGTATGACCTAAATCAAATCCCTTATGATTATTCAGTGGAACTGACAAATAGATTCAAGTGATTAGATATGATAGAGTGCCTGAAGAACCATGGATGGAGGTTTGTGACCTTGTACAGGAAGCAGGGAACAAGACCATCCCCAAGAAAAAGAGATGCAAAAAGGGAAAAATGGTTGTTTGAGGAGGCATTATAAATAGCTGTGAAAAGAAGACAAGTGAAAGACAAAGGAGAAAAGGAAAGATATACCCATTTGAATGCAGAGTTCCAAAGAATAGCAAGGAGAAATAAGAAAGACTTCCTCAGTGATCAATGCAAAGAAATAGAGGAAAACAACAGAATGGGAAAGTCTAGAGATCTCTTCAAGAAAATTAAGAGATACCAAGGGAACATTTCATGCAAAGATGGGCTCCATAAAGGACAGAAATGGTATGGACCTAACAGAAGTAGAAGATATCAGGAAGAGATGGCAAGAATACAAAGAAGAACTGTACAAGAAAGATCTTCATGACCCAGATAATCGCAATAGTGTGATCACCAACCTAGAGCCAGACGTCCAAGAATGTGAAGTCAAGTGGGCCTTAGGAAGCATCACTATGAACAAAGCAAGTGGAGGTGATGGAATTCCAGTTGAGCTATTTTATATCCTAAAAGATGATGCTGTGAAAGTGCTGCACTCAAAACGCCAGCAATCTTGGAAACCTCAGCAGTGGCCACAGGACTGGAAAAGGTCATCCCAATCCCCAAAAAAAGGCAATGCCAAAAAATGCTCAAACTACCACACAGTTGCACTCATCTCACACACTAGTAAAGTATTGCTCAAAATTATCTAAGCCAGGCTTCAACCATACATGAACTGTGAACTTCCAGATGTTCAAGCTGGATTTAGAAAAGGCAGAGGAACCAGAGGTCAAATTGCCAACATCCGCTGGATCATCAAAAAAGAGAGTTCCAGAGAAATATCTACTTCTGCTTTATTGACTCTGCCAAAGCCTTTGACTGTGTGGATCACAACAAACTGGAAAATTCTGAAAGAGATGGGAATACCAGACCACCTGACCTACCTCCTGAGAAATCTGTATGCAGGTCAGTAGGTAACAGTTAGAACTGGATTTGGAACAACCAACTCTTAGGAAAAACAAAAAAACAAAAAGCACTGGTGTATAGAATTTACTCATTTATGTGGTTTAGGTCCTTTTGCTATGGCCGGATTTAATGTGAGGTGACTGAATATGGCCTTGGGAAGAGATGGGCGCTATTTACTGTGCCCCATGGGTAACCATCTCAGGTTATGGACCATACAGTGGGCAGGAGCTGTTGACATATTTTCACTTAGCACTCTCAATCACTCAATGAGGTAGGTATTAAATACTCTGGGGTTTTTTTGTTTGTTTTTGAGGCTTGAAGAAGCTGAAAGTCTTCTTTAAGTCTTCTCTGATAGCTCAGTGGGTAAAGAATCTGCCTGCAATACAGGAGACACAGGAGACACGGGTTCGATCCCTGGTTCAGGAATATCCCCTAAAGAAGGAAATGGCAACCCACTCAAGTATTCTTGCCTGAAAAATCCCATGGACAGAGGAGCCTGGTGGGCTACAGTCCAAAGGGTCATGGATGCGACTGAGCATGCAAGAAGCTGTGACAGTTCAGAAAGTGGTAGAACCGGGACTGGAATGCAGTTGGTCTGATTAACATGGGCAAGGTCACAAGCTGGTAGGAGTTGTCATAGGGCCTTGGAGACAGGAATGCTGATAAGGAGAGCTGTCTTCTTTCCTGTAAGCCCTTTGAGTTTTGCTTTCTATTCTGTGAAATTAGAAAACACATTATGGTCAGGGCTTCCCTGATAGCTCAGTTGGTAAAGAATCTGCCTGCAATGCAGGAGACCTGGTTTGATTCCTAGGTCGGGAAGATCCACTGAAGAAGGGATAGGCTGCCCACTCCAGTATTCTTGGACTTCCCTTGTGGCTCAGCTGGTAAAGAATCTACCTGCAATGCGGGATACCTGGGTTTGATCCCTGAGTTGGGAATGTCCCTTGGAGAAAGGAAAGGTTACCCACTCCAGTATTCCGGCCTAGAGAATTCCATGGCTGTATAGTCCATGGGGGTCACAAAGAGTCAGACAAGACTGAGCAACTTTCACTTTCACATTATGATCGGCCTAGAGATTGCCAGAAGCACCTTTACTTTATGTATCCTAGTTTAAAAATTACTCTGAGATGAGACAGAAAAACAAGGGCTACCCCGGGGCAAGGCAGAAGAGTGAGTGCCCAGAAGGCTCTGTCCCTGTTTAGCTGGGTGGCTTTGGGAAATGGACGTCCTCCCTTGGTGCCCTGTTTTTCTTATATTTACAGTGGGGATGTTGGTGCCTAAAGCAGAGAAAGTACTGAATACACCTCAGCCTCTAATGTAATCTCAAAATGTTCTGACTTTTTATATATTTGATAGAACAAAGAGCTGAGCTTTTTTGAGGAAAGTTAAAGAGTATTTGTAAGCTCAGGAACATAGGATGAAATTAATGGGAACTTTATGAACCATTGCTATTCTTACACTGCTTTGTGTTATGAATTCTTATAAACACTTTTCACGGTTTTGGCCAACATGAGGATTGATATATTTAGTTGAGTAACAAAGTAATCTGATGTCAGCACTTCCTTATCTTTTTAATAAAAATCAAATATTTCAGACATCTAAAAAAGATTTATAGAAACTGTCAGGAACAGGCAAGTATTGTCCACCTAACCTGTGAAACAAAGCACTTAAATATTAGTGAAGACTCCTAGGGACACTTCCATGATGCCATTTTCCTCTAGGTCACCCCCAGAGTTACCATTATTCTGCATTTTGTGTTATTCATTCCCATGCATATTTTTTTTTATTCTTTAACTTTGTACCTGGGCCTAAACAATATCCCCATACAAAATAGAGAATTGTCTTTTATGTTTTTAAATTCGTTGTTTTCAGTCACTCAGTTGTGTCTGACTCTTTGCAACCCCATAGACTGCAGCAAGCCAGGCTTCCCTGTCATTCACTGTCTCCCGAGTTTCCTCAAACTCATGGTCATTGAGTCGATGATACCACCCATCCATCTTATCCTCTGTCGCCCCTTCTCCTCATGCCCTCTGTCTTTTCCAGCATCAGGGTCTTTTCCAAGTAGTCGACTCTTCCCATCAGGTGGCCAAAGTATTAGAGCTTCAGCAGCAGTCCTTCTAATGAATATTCAGGACTGATTTCCTTTAGGATTCACTGGTTTGATCTCCTTGCTGTCCAAGGGACTCTCAAGAGTCTTCTCCAGCACCACAGCTCAAAAGCATCAGTTCTTTGGCACTCAGCCTTCTTTATGGTGCAACTCTCACATCCATACATGACTACTGGAAAAACCATAGCTTTGACTATATGAACCTTTGTCAGCAAAGTGATATCTCTACTTTTTAACACACTGTCTAGGTTTGTCATAGCTTTTCTTCCAAGGAACAAGCATCTTTTAATTTCATGGTTGCAGTCATCATTTGCAGTGGTTTTGCAGCCCAAGAAAATAAAATCTGTCACTGTTACCACTTTTTCCCCATGTATTTGCTATAAAGTGATGGAACCAGATGCCATGAACTTAGTTTTTTGAATGTTGACTTTTAGGACAGCTTTTTCACTCTCCTCTTTCACCTTCATCAAGAGGCTTTTTACTTCCTCTTTCATTTCTGCCATTAGGGTGGTGTCATGTGCATATCTGAGGTTATTGATATTTCTCTCAGCAATCTTGATACCAGCTTGTGTTTCATCCGGTCTGACACTTCACACAATGTACTCTGCATATAAGTTAAATAATTAGGGTGACAGTATACAGGCTTGACATACTCCTTTCCCAACTTGGAACCACTCTATTATACAGTTCATACTGTTACTTCTTGATCTGCATACAGGTTTCTCAGGAAGCAGGTAAGGTGGTCTGGTAGTCCCATCTCTTTAAGAATTTTCCACAGTTTGCTGTGATCCACACAGTCAAAGGCTTTAGGGTAGTCAATAAAGCAGAAGTAGATGTTTTTCTGGAACCCTTTGCTTTTTCTATGATCTAATAGATGTTGGCAATTTAATATCTGGTTCCTTTGACTTTTCTGAATCCAGATTGTACATCTTGAAGTTCTCAGTTCACATACTATTGCACCCTAGCTTGAAGGATTTTTAGCATTATCTTGCTGGCATATGAAATGAGTGCAATTTTATGGTAGTTTGAACATTCTTTGGCATTGCCCTTCTTTGTTATTGGAATGAAAACAGACCTTTTCCAGTCCTGTGGCCACCACTGAGTTTTCCAAATTTGCTGGCATATTGAGTGCAGCACTTTCACAGCATCATGTTTTAGGATTTGAAAAAAATCTACTGGAATTACATTACCTCCACTAGCTTTGTCCATAGTAATGCTTCCTAAGGCCCACTTGACTTCCCACTCCAGGATATCTGGCTGTAGGTGGATGATCACACCATCATGGTTATCCAGGTCATTAGGACCTTTTGTGTAAAGTTCTTCTGTGTATTCTTGCCACCTCTTCTTAATCTCTTCTGTTTCTGTTAGGACCTTACCATTCCTGTCCTTTATTGTGCCCATCTTTGCATGAAACTTTCCCAAGTGTCTCTAATTTTCTTGAGATCTTTAACTTTTCCATTCTATTATTTTCCTCTATTTCTTTTGCATTGTTCACTTAAGAAAGTTTTCTTATCTCTCCTTGCTTTTCTCTAGAACTCTGCATTCAGTTGGGCATATCTTTTCCTTTCTCCTTTGCCTTTCACTTCTCTTATTTTCTCAGCTATTTGTACAGCCTCCTCTGGCAACCATTTTGCCTTGTTGCACTTCTTTTTCTTAGGGATAGTTTTGATAACTGCCTTCTGTACAATGTTCCGTTCCGTTCCATTCCGTCGCTCAGTCGTGTCCGACTCTTTGCAACCCCATGGACTGTAGACTACCAGGCTTCTCCGTCCATGGGATTCTCCAGGCAAGAATACTGGAGTGGGTTACCGTTTCCTTCTCCAGGGGATCTTCCCAACCCAGGGATCGAACCCAGGTCTCCCGCATTGGAGGCAGACGCTTTAACCTCTGAGCCACCAGTTACGAAACTCTATCCATAGTTCTTCAGGCACTCTATCTATCAGATCTAATCCCTTGAATCTATTCCTCACCTCCACTGTATAATCATAAGGGATTTGATTTAAGTCATACCTGAATGGCCTAGTGGTTTCCCCTACTTTCTTCAATTTAAGACTGAATTTTGCAATGAGGAACTCATGATCTGAGCCACAGTCAGCTCCAGGTCTTGTTTTTGATGATGTATAGAGCTTCTCCATCTTCATCTGAAAAGAATATAATCAACCTGATTTTGGTATTGACTATCTGGTGGTGTTAATGTATAGAGTTGTCCTTTGTGTTGTTCGAAGAGAGTGTTTAGTACGATCAGTGTGTTCCCTTGGCAAAACTCTGTTAGCCTTTGCCATGCTTCATTTTGTACTCCAAGGCCAAACTTGCCTGTTACTCCAGGTTCTCTTGACTTCCCACTTTTGCATTCCAAGCCCTTTGATGAAAAGGACATCTTTTTTTTTTTTTTTTTGGTGTTATTTCTAGAAGATCTTATAAGTCTACATAGAACTATTCAACCTCAGCTTCTTTGGCTAGTGACTGGAGCATAAACTTTGATGCTGAATTGTTTGCCTTGGAAACGGAATGAGGTCATTCTGTCATTTTTGAGATTGCACCCAAGTACTGCATTTTGGATTCTTTTGACCTTGGCTATGAGGGCTACTCCATTTCTTCTAAGGGATTCTTGCCCACAGTACTAGATATAATGGTCATCAGAATTAAATTTGCCCACTCCTGTCCATCTTAGTTTACTGATTCCTAAAATGTTGGTGTTCACTCTTGCCATCTCCTGTTTGACTGCATACAGTTTACCTTGATTCATTGGCCTAACATACTAGGTTCCTATGCAATATAGTTCTTTCCAGCATTGAACTTTGCTTTCACCACCAGACATATCCAAAACTGGGTGTTATTTCTGCTTTAGCTAAGCCTCTTCATTTTTTCTGTAGCTGTTTCTCCACTTCTCCCCAGTAGCATATTGGACACCAATGGACCTCGGGAGTTCACCTTGCAGTGTCATATCTTTTTGCTTTTTCATACTGTTCATAGGGTTCTCGAGCCAAGAATGCTGAAAACCTCCACAGGTCAGGTTTTCATCTATGAACGCATCAGTACCTGAGTTCTCCATTGGGAATTTGTTTGTGCTTCTTTGGCTCTTCCCCTGTTCCATGCTGCTTCATTCTTCAAGTTTTAGGAAAGTCTGCATAGGTGCCAGGATTAGGGTCCTCCCCTGAAGTTCTTCCATATTGTCATGTCTGACCTTGACTCTTTGCTTTTCTACATAAATTTTAAGACAGTTTGTCAAATTCCATGAACAAGAGTATTACGATTGTAACTGAAGCTTTGTAGCTTATGGGGTGGGAGGGCAGTTAACATCCTTATAATATTCACTCTTATCCTTGAACATGGGATCCACTCTTCCTATCCACTTATATAGTGAACTTCTTTCATGTCTTCCAATAAAGTCTGATGATTTCCTTTATAAAGATATACATGTTTTCTTTAGATTTACTTATGATACCTTATATTTTGTTGTTGTTACATATGGTATGCTTTAAAATTGTATGCATATGTATATTTAGGTATGTAGGAATGCAGCCTATTCATATATGTCTTATTCTGACCTCAATTAGTAATTCTAATAATTGAGTTTTCCCAAATTTGAGTTATATAATGAATTCAGTTCAGTTCAGTCACTCAGTTGTGTCCGACTCTTTGCGACCCCATGGACTACAGCATACCAGGCCAATGAATACTATTTGTGACTGATGGTTGTTTTATTTCTGCCTTTAAACTAATTTTAAAATTCTTTAAAATTAATATTTCACCATTAGATATGATATTTGATAGAGTTTTACAAGCTTTACCAGATTAGGAAATCCCTTTTAATTCATAGTTTGCACAGCATTGTTTTTTGTTTTTTTTTTAATTTATTGCAGTATTGTTGATTTAGTATGTATTAATTTCTGCTGCACAGCAAAGTGAGGCAGTTATACACACATACACACACATATATATACAGTCTTTTCATATTCTTTTCCATTATGATTTATTACAGGATTTGAGTATATTTCCCTGTGTTCTACAGAGGGCTTCCTGGGTAGCTCAAATGATAAAGAATCTGCATGCAATGTGGGAGCCCTGGGTTTGATCCCAGGGTCAGGAAGATCCCCTGGAGAAGGGCAACCCACTCCAGTATTCTTGCCTGGAGAATTCCATGGGCAGAGGAGCCTGACAAACTACAGTCCATGGAATCCGAAAGAGTTGGACATGACTGAGTGACTAACACTATGGTCCACTTCTATGGTGCTCTAGAAGGATCATATCATTTATCCATTCTATGTACCATAATTTGCATCTGCTAATCTCAAACTCCCAATCAACCCCTCCTCGAATCTCTCCCCTTTGGCAACCACAAGTCTGTTCTATCTATGAATTGCTTCTATTTCATAGATAAATTCATTTATATTATAGTTCAGATTCCACATATAAGTGACATCATATGGTGTTTTTCTTTTTTTGACTTCATTACTGTGATAATCTCTAGTTGCATCCATATTGCTGCAAATGGCATTATTTTATTGTTTTTATGCATATATGTACCACATCTTATTTATTCATTCATCTGTCAATGGACATTTAAGTTATTTCTATGTCTTGGCTATTATAAATTGAACATTGGGGCACATGTATCTTTTTCAAACTATAATTTTCTCCAGATATGTGCATGGCATTTGTTTTTAATTTTTTAAATTGAAGTGTAGTTGCTGTACAATATTATATGTTACAGTTATATAGTGAATCACAACTGTTAAAGTTTATACTCCATTGATAGTTATTATAAAATATTGGCTGTATTCCCTGCATTGTACAATATATCCTTGTAGCTTATTTTATACCTTTTAATCCCCTACCTCTCTCTTGCCCCCATCCCCACAGATGACCCTAGTTTGTTCTTTTTTTGTATATATAATTTTTATGTTTTATTTTTGGCTGTGCTAGGTCTTCATTGCTGCATGGGGAGCAGGAGTTACTCTCTAGTTGGGGTCCACGGGCTTCTCATTGTTGTGGCTTCTCTTGTTATGGGGGCTTCCCTGGTGGCTCAGACAGTAGAGAACCTACCTGCAATATGAGAGACCCAGGTTCCATCCCTGGGTCAGGAAGATCCCCTGAGAAGGAAGTGGCAACCACTCCAGTATTCTTGCCTGGAGAATTCCATGGACAGAGTATCCTGGTTGGCTACAGCCCACGGGGTCGCAAAAAGTCAGACATGACTGAGAGCCAAACTCTCTCTCTCTCGTTGCAGAGCATGGGCTCTCAGGCACAGGGTGCTCTCGGGCTCTAGAGCACAGGCTCAGTAGTTTTAGGGCACGGGCTTTGTTGCTCCATGTACACCATGTGAGATCTTCCCAGATCATGGATCAAACCAGTGTCTCCTGCATTGGTAGGTAGGTGGATTCTTTATCACTGAGCCACCAGGAAAGCCCCTAGTTTGTTCTTTATATCTGAATCTGTGTTTTTAATTTTTAATGGTGTTAATTTTATCGAATGTTTTTCTTATTCTATTTTCTATTTTAAGTATGATTTTTCTGTTGTATTAAAATTTGTATTAAGTTGAGGAAATTTCCTTCTAAATCTGCAAACAAATATGCTATGTTTTTAAAATCATCAAATTAGAAAAACAAGTTTTTCTCCATATATTAAGAGGATCTTATTTTCTCTTTTATTCAGTTAATATGATAATAGATAAAATATAGACATAGATATAGAAATTTTAAAAAACAGGTTTTTCTAAACTTAACTCATGTTCTTGGGGTAAACCCACTTATCCAGTTGGGTCATAATTTTTATTTCATTTTCTAGTCATTGGATCTTCTTTGCTAACATTTTATTAAGGAGGTTTTTGTCAGTGTTTGTGAAATTAGCATTGTTATTTTCATTCTTTAAATCATTCTAACCTGGTTTTGATATCAGAGTAATACTGGTTATGTAATGTGTGTTTTGGAGTAGATATTTCTTCTTTTTCTATTTTATGGTAAAGTTCCTAGGTGGCCCTTCCATTGCTGGTAGATCTCCTTTGTGAAACTGTCTTATCACTTTCACCCGATCCTATGGACAGATTTTTATTGGATTGGCCAAAAAGTATGTTCACGTTTTTTCTTAAGATCTTATGGGAAAAACCTGAGCGAACTTTTTGGCCAACACAATATATTCTTGTTTGTCTTTAATATTTTTAAGTCTCTTTGGAGTTATCTTTGTCTCTTTAGGTCGATATAATAAAATGTCACAGACTGGGTAGCTTATCAGCAATATAAATTTATTTCCCTCAGTCTTGGGGGCTGAAAAGCCCAAGATCAAGGTGCCAGCCAGGCCTCTTCCTGGTTCACAGCTGGCCCCTTCTCTCTGTGTCCTCACATGGTGGAAGGGGTAGGGATCTCTCTTGTATACGGCACTAATCTCATTCAGGAGGGCTCTATCCCCATGGCTTAAGCACCCCCCTACCAAGTAGGCCCCACCTACTAATGCCATCACCTTGAGGGGTTAGGGTTTCAGTATATGACTTTGTGGTGACATAAACATTTTAGACTACAGCAGGGATTCTGTGCTTTCCCTCTCATTTGAGTCAGTTTTGCTAATGCATTCATCTAGAAAATGGTTGGTTTTATCTAACTTTTCTAATTCACTGGGAAAAATTGTTCAAAGTATTTTCTTATTTTGGTTGTTGGGTCTATAGCTGTAGTTCAGGGCATTTTCTTCATTGCCATTATTTGCTAGTTATCTCTCTCATCAGTCTTTTCCATACTGTAGCTATTTTACTAGTGTTTTTACATAATGAATTTCCGGTTTTTTTCTGCCCTCCCGAATGTGTTTTTGTTGTCATCTTATTATTTTTGTCCTTCCTCTTCATCTACTCACCGTAGCTGCTTTCCCATGACTCCTTTTCTTCCTGGGACTAGCAAGCGAGACTCCAGAGGAGGAAGAAGAAAATGTACTATTCTTGAAATGAAATTAAGCCAAGAAAAATTGAGGCTGGCATTTCTTCCAAGAAGTGCTAGTCTCAAGTTGTTCTTTAAAGGAAAAGTTGTGAAACTCTTCTTTCAGCTATTTGGAAAGCCCTGGAAGGTATGTTCTAAGGGAACATTTTCAGAGAATGTTAGTGGATGTTTTTACTGAATAACAAAAGTCTAGGCAATCTTGGAGGCAACAGGAAAAGGATCTTTATTTTCTTTATTGCTGTGATTCATTGTAGACCTCATAAATGCTACCTGACATCACGGAAGGCAAGGGAGGAGAAAATAAGAAAGCAGTGACTATATAATTTATTTCTAAGTCACAGTTCACAAGCTGAGCTCTGGTGTTTTGCCTCGCTGATGTACCCCTGCACACATGAAGCCAGGGCCCACACAAATGGCAGGATATTCCCTACCTCCAGCATCTGCAGCACCCAAATGGTACACAATTGTGAGAAAGAGTCTGTTCATCTCGGATTTTATTTTCACCCACCATCTCATCCCTATGTTAACTTAAAATTTCTTATGACCTCTGAGCCCACTTCGGGTGGACACTTCCATCTCTCAGTACAATAGATTTTTTTTTTTAATCCAGAAGGCTTAATTTAGAATGTAACAAATAGGTAAACAAACAGTGCATTAAAATAAATGCTCACTAGAAATATGCAAATAATGCTAGGAGAGGTATAGAGATACTCCTTTCCTAGTCTCAAGGAATCATCAGGTTTCCTGGAAGAAGAACTGGAGCTTAGGTTATCAAGCTGGGGGAATCACTTTCAGAATGGGCATGGAGGGGTAAGAGGATTTAAGGCCAGAGGGATGAAGGATGAGTGAGTCGTAAAAGGAAGTGAGGCCAGGCTGTGGAGGAGCCAGTGTCAGACATACTGAAACACTCCAGTAATGAGGAAGGAGGCAGGTGAAGAGAAGAGAGGGGAGTGGTGGAGCATCCCTTTCTTGATTGGATGAGCAATAGTCCAGCGCAGAAGATGGGTACCAAGTCTCAGGTTTCACCTAAAAGACAACAGCTGCTCAATCAGAGTTGCTCCAAGGCTGAGCCGTCTGCTCCCATCTCACCTGGCTGGTCTGCTACTTGCATGTGCCCTCAAATGACTAGACCCTGCCACTTGATGGCCTTCTCTCCTGCCTTGTCATTTCTAGAAGGGAGTATCAGCTGAGCCAGACCAGGGTGGTCAGGGATGGGGGCCCAGGATGGTTTGGTCAGTAAAATCCAGGCCTTGGGACATGAAAACTGAATGAAAGCCATGCTGGCTGACCAACAGACTGACCCCACCATGTGCAACAAGGCAGCAGATAGGGGACCTAAGCCTTCTTGGAGAATGTTCTATTTCAAAAATAACTTTGAAGTTATTACCATAAGGAATATAAGAAAATTGTGTTATTAATAGAATTTCTTACACCAGTTTTCTTACACTTAATCTTTATCTCTGGCTCTAGGGTCTATGCAGAAGAATGCTAGATTGCAGAGGCCCTCAAGATGTCAGGGATGAGACAATGGTTAAGATTCCACCTTTCAATGCAGGGCATGTGGGTTCAATCTCTAGGGAGGGAACGAAGGTTCCACTTTTTGGCCAAAAATTTTAAAAAAGCATGTCATGGATGGAGTATGTGGCAATTAGCATAACTGATGCCATCTGGAGCCCTTACAGTTTCTCCTGTCCTGCTGACTGCCCAGGATTGTACTGTACAATAAAAAATCACTTCTCTGTTATCAAGGGCTTTTTAGTTAGCAGGTATTATTTAACAATCATTAGGACCATGTAGCCTCAATGCTCTATTAGCCCCCCCTGAAATCAAAAATCCCTCATTGACATGTTCCTGGCACCCATGAGACTAGTTACCCATTCATGAATCTTGACTTAAGAATGTGCTTCCTGTTTCCGAATACCTAACCAAATAACTCAGGTTAACTATAAGATTGCCCCAATAACCCCTTGGTGTGGTACAGAATGCAGCTGCAAATACTTCCAGGTCATTGTCTCCCCTCCCCCAATCCAGACACCACCCTGTAAGTTACCCTATATTAAACGATTGTTTGAAGTTGCTTGCCTCACTTTGCCATCTCAAGATACCTTCTCAGTTCAGTGAGCACTTTTTATTCCCTCTGTTCTCCATCACGAGCCTGGATGAAAGGCTGGTAAACAGAGATAAGTTCCTGATCCAAAGTGTTTCTGGGGAAGAGAGGTTGCAATGAGCCCCAATCAAGGGAATAACTTGAGATCTCTAGCAAATGTTGCAGAGCATTTTCATGAGCTGCATCTCACTTTTTCCTCACCAAATGGTGTGCTCTACACATTGCACTCTATCAATAATGCTCACTTTGCAGGTGGGGAAGAGGTGCTGGGGGAAATTAAATAACTAAGCTGGTGAGTACAGCATTCAGGACTCATACCCAGATCTTTAGACTTCTCAGCCCAAATTCACCTCTCCCTGACCATAGCCTCAGCCTTCAGTACTCTTGGTTGGTTATGAGAGGATAGAGGTGGGCAGGATGTCTAGTCCTTTAAGGCTTGGCAGACCAAGGAGGTTCTCAGTCCTGGGGATCACAGTGGGAGTTTGAAGTGAGAACAGGGTCAGCGGTTGAGGAATTAACCTTGTTCCCCTTATATCAGGGGAACCTGATATCCCCTTATATCCCCAACCTCCAGGATCTAATGCCTAATGATCTGAGGTGGAGCTGAGATAGATGTAATAATAATAGAAACAAGGTGCACAATAAATATAATGCTTGAATCATCTCCCTCCCCTGCCCACCATCTGTCTTCCACAAAATCGGTGCCTGGCGCCAAAAAGGTTGGGGACCACTGCCTTACCTTCCTTCCTCCAAGGCCATGGTGGGGGCGGCTGGAGTGCACAGCGGGGTGAAGTGGCCTCAAAGGACAGTGGGCAGGAAGAGGAGAGGACGGTACCTAAAGCAGGACTTGGCTTTTTTTCACCTCAAAGTTAAGAATATTCTCATGCTTCTTAGTAACCTTGTGTGGGAAAGTTTTTCCTGGATAAGTGTTCTTTGTTGTGTTTAAGCAGGTATGTCGATGGCCTTCAGGTACAACCCCAGCCTTCGGTATTTCAGACCCAGTTGGGGTCCTTCTACTGCTGCAGAGGAGCGATGCTCAGGAGCTTGGGGGTTCACAGGCCAATTGCACTGCATTTGCTGTAGTGGAGGTGGATCCACCCGCCATGAAGACCAGCGCATACAACTGGAGCTAATCTTGCTTTGTCTCTTCTCTGTGTGAGTGAAGTCTTGTTCTGTCTAGCACTTGGCTGCGTAGTGTCTTCCTTGGGCTCTCCTGTACCAAGATGCAAGTACATGTAATTAAACCATGATAAGAAGACATGTTGGAAGCTGTGACAATAAGCTTAAGGGAAGTCTTGATGATGCTGATAAAAGAGGTAGAGAGTTAGGGCTGGGACATAGCTTCTCCAGGGCTGATTAATCAGAGCTCTATGAGAACGTAATTCCAGACCTCCCAAATGGCACCAGTACTACCACAAACATACTCTGAGATTTCCTCCATGACCTGGGAGATGTACTTCCTCTTCCTGCAGCCTAGAATTCTTGTCTGTAACATGACAGGTTTGGACCAGACAGTTTCTAAGTTCCTTTCCTGCTCTGGCCTTCTGTGTGTGTGTGTGCTGTGCTCAGTTATTTCCGATTCTTTGTGATCTCATGGACTGTAGCCCACCAGGCTCCTCTGTCCATGGGATTTTCTAGGCAGGAATACTGGAATGGTTTCCATTTCCTACTCCAGGGGATCTTCACAACACAGGAATCGAACTCATATCTCTAGCCTCTCCTGCATTGGCAGGAGGGTTCTTTACCATTGCACCACCATGACTCCATAATTTGTTTTCACACATCAACACTGTGATTTGGAAGAGAATGAGATGATATTCCGATAGAATTTGATGGCTATAGTTCTCTTAGCAAATGAAGTGAAAATATTCAATTTTTGGTATTCAAGTCCATCTTTGCAAGCTCTGATTAGCATGTACTAGTCCTGTCTCCCAGATTACTTCTGGGCAGGTTCATCATATTTGTCAATCAAATTGCCTGATTAGTCCCACTCATCCTTTTCACAGCACATCACACACCAGTATCTAAGGTTGGGAATGGGTACCCTCCCTGCAACAAACCAGGAAAATAGACTCTAAATGCTGTTTTAAAAACACAGCAAAAAATGTAGACAACATGCAAAAACATAAAGGAAAAATGGCTAAAATCCCACCAATCTTACTCCAAGATGATCACCATCACAAGTAACATGTGAGTGGCCATTCTTGCATCCATTTTCTATATTTAGATATACAGACACACATCATTTTGTTTAAGTGAGAGCATACTATAGATACAAGCAAGACTTTTAAAAGTTGATTGAAAAACCTATATTTGAGAATTTTATGAGTTTAATAATTTTATTGTAGAATTTTAAAATTATACTTTTTCTTATCATTAAAGAAAGGATCTTGGCATAAAAAAGAAAGATGAGAAGATTTGCTCTCTCAAATCACAGTTGTACCATCCATGTGTAAAGATGCTGACAAAAATGGAAACTGACACTGTAGAATTCCCTGATAAGAGAGGCTGCAAAACTCTACATGAAACAGATGACAAAACCTGTTTCCTTCACTTTGTAGGAGTTAATAATTTGCCAACTGGATCTTATACAATAGAAAATTTTTAGATAATATAGAATATTATTTAAATTGTCACTCTATATTGACAATTTACAGTTGCCAATACTGAGACTAATAAATCAGAGTTTAAAGAATAAATAATCAAATATTTTAAACATAGGCTTGATGAGCTCTTTAAATTCCAGAAATGATTTGTTTCAGCTTTTGAACTAGAGATGAAAACTCCCTGAAGCATCTTCTAGGATAAGTTACATGACTGAAGGAGCACAAACAACTCTGAGACAAATAAATCCTGTAATGATTTTATAACCAGATATTATTCACTTCCTGGTGGATGAAGAGTAAGTAAAGAGAATCCCATCAGTACCCATCAGCAACTCAGTGAATCCAAGACTTAGCTACAAATATGGAGACAGAGTTCTCATCTTTCCTTCTGCAGAACTGCACTTTCACCTTACAAATGGATTGACTTGTCTATAGACAGGAATGGACTGACTTTTTTTTTCCTTTAGCTCATCTCTTATCAGTACTAACAGCACAAAGAAGAGGTTCCTATATATGAACATTCCACAATGAACCTCAGCTACACTGGGAAATTCAAAGTGTTGTTTCACTTTTTTTTAATCTTATGGTTTATCCTTGTACAAATGTGTTGACATTTTACTGAAAATACAAAAGCATTGATGTGTAAAAACACTGGAGCCTTAATACAAATTAAGGTAATTGCACTGAACCAGTGGTGTTTGTATTATTCAACATCACGCACGCCCTGAAAAAAACAAACACCAGTTTCACTTAACAATGCCCTTGATGCAGAAGAAAAATATTGTGTGAGACAAAATAATATGGACACATAAGATATTTCTGCTGTAGATTGAAGGCAATTGTTTCAAGGAAAAGCTCTTTGAATTGTAAGCTGAGCTGACTGTTTTATTCGGAGAAGACTATTTTTACTTGAAACAACAAATGACATACAAGCTATGGTTATTCAGACTGGTGGGCTTGGCAGGCAATTTTTTAAAAACCAACAAAGTAGGCTGTCACTCCCAGGACTGACATTTTTGGCTAATTTTTTATTCTTTGCTGATGATAAAGTTTTGACTTTCAAGAGACTAGAATTTTGGAAAACTTGTGCCTTCTGTGAGTTTGACACCTTCCAAATACTTAAAGATATTTTTTGATGCTATCGATGGAGCTATTGGTAGAGGTGATTTTTTTTTTTTGCATATTGTATAATTTGTTGTCGTTTAGTCACTTAGTCATGTCTGACTCTGTGCCTCCATGCAGTACACCAGGTTTCCCTGTCCTTCACCATCTAGTTGATATCAACATTTGAAAGACCTGTACAATGTTGTGAGTAGATATTTACCAATATGCAATCTGGTAAAAAAAAAAAAGTCCATAATTAAAAGATCTACTCAAAGTACAAGATAGACCAATGGATTTTAATGTTACAAAATACAAAAGTTTCGTTGACATCATTTCAGATTCCACAATGTGGTTTACCTTTGAGAAACTATTGTGGTTGAATTTTGATATTGTATCAAACAAGGTTATCCATACTTATTTGTTTTGTTGTTCAGCCACTAAGTCACTTCCAACTCTTTGTGACCCCATGGACTATAAAAAGCCAAGATACTCTTCTCTCCACTGTGTCTTGGAGTTTGCTCAAATTCATGTCCATTGAGTTGGTGATGCTATCATAGTTATTTAAAGGCTATTTAAATGCTTCTCTCATGTGGCTATTTAAATGCTTCCCTGTGCATTACTGGTGGAAATGAAAATTGGAACAGCCATTGTGGAAAAAATTATTGAGGGTCCTCAAAAAATCAGAAACAGAAATATGACCCAGCAACCCATTTGAGTATATATATATATATTCAAAGGAAGCAAAAACAGGATCTCGAAGAGGTATCTGCACTCTCATGTTTATTTCAGTATTATTCACAAGAGCCAAGGTATAAAAACAACCTAAGTGTCTGGCAGCAGATAAAGATGTGTTTTATGACTCTTTTGTGAGCCCATGGACTGTAGACTGCCAGGCTTCTCTGTCCATGGGATTTCCCAGCCAAGAATATGGGAGTGGGTTGCCATTTCCTTCTAGAGAGTATCTTCCCCACCCAGAGATCAAACCTGAATTTCCTGCATTGGCAGGTGGGTTCTTTGCCACTGAGCCACCAGGGAAGCCCCATATGTACAATGGAATATTATTTGGCTATGAGAAAGAAGGAAATCCTGCTGTTTTTGGAAAATGTGGCTGGAACTTGAGGGCATTATACTAAGTTAAATAAGCCAGACAAAGAAATACAAATACTGCATGAAATCACTTATGTGTGGAATCTAAATACAAAGTCGAACTCCTAGAAACAGTAGAAAATGGTTAGCAGAGGTTGGGATGGGGAAACTAAGAAAAGGCTGAGAAAAGGATATGAATTTTTAGGTATAAGATGAATAAGGTCTGAGGATCTAATGTAAAACATGCAGATTATAGTTAGTAACACAGTCATATATAATTGAAATCTCTTAAGAGAATATAAATGTTTCCACCAAAGAAGAGAAAAAAAGGAAAATATAAGAGGTAACAATCTTTTAAGAGTGTAAAAAAGAGGCCAAAACATTTGAGAACCACTGGTCTGAAGTAAATCCGAGTTTGCCCAATTTATTTAATTAATGCCTTAATTGAAATTACCTATTATATTTACATTGTTTATTAAAAAGCTACACTCTGCTAAGGAAATAAAATTTAACCTATGCCTTATAAAATTCTTCATAGAAACAATAATGTTGATTTAGCACTTAAATATGTGGTTCAGGGAATTCCCTGAATCTCCAGTGGTTAGGATTACACTTTCACTGCTGAGGTGAATCCCTGGTTGGGGAACTAAGATCCCACAAGCCAGCCAGAAAGAAAGTTTGGTTCAATAGTACCTATTTTGTTTTCTTTTTAGTGAATTTGAAATCAAAACTTATATTTTCACCTCCTATTACCCTTTCTTTCTTTTTTAATATCTGCTTAGCAAAGTGGGGGAAATGGATTCATTTGACCAAAATGGTTCGATAACTGGGATACACATTAAATGTGTACCACTGTTGGGTCATGGGCAAACTTAGGCCTTTCTATTTCAATTTAAATGAGCCTCATTTTTAAATAAGTCTAAATGTAAATTATTCACTGGGCTTCTTAAGCACGGATTCTTTTAACTGAAGGTCATTATTATTAAATCTTAAATTAGTGTACAGTCTGTGGTTTATTGCTATGTTTTCTACTTGGCATTTAGTGAAGATCCTGGCAATTCACATTCAGTAAATGCATGGGAAATAGATGGAAAAACAGTGGAAACAGTGTCAGACTTTATTTTTTTGGGCTCCAAAATCACTGCAGATGCTGATTGCAGCCATGAAATTAAAAGACGCTTACTCCTTGGAAGGAAAGTTATGACCAACCTTGATAGTATATTAAAAAGCAGAGACATTACTTTGCCAACAAAGGTCCGTCTATGGTTTTTCCAGTGGTCATGTATGGATGTGAGAGTTGGAGTGTGAAGAAAGCTGATTCCCAAAGAATTGATGCTTTTGAACTATGGTGTTGGAGAAGACTCTTGAGAGTCCCTCATACTGCAAGGAGATCCAACCAGTCCATTCTAAAGGAGATCAATCCTGGGTGCTCACTGGAAGGACTGATGCTAAAGCTGAAACTGCAATACTTTGGCCACCTCATGCAACAAGTTGACTCACTGGAAAAGACTCTGATGCTGGGAAAGGTTGGGGGCGGGAGGAGAAGGGGACGACAGAGAATGAGATGGCTGGATGGCATCACCGACTCTGTGGACATGAGTTTGAGTGTACTCCGGGAGTTGGTGATGGACAGGGAGGCCTGGCGTGCTGTGATTCATGGGGTTGCGGAGAGTCGGACACGACTGACCGACTGAACTGAACTGAACTGAACTGGACTGAAATGCTTGTTGAATGATTGACTGAGCAAATATAGAAGTGAATGAATGTGCAAATGGATTAATAAATAGAGTCCTTAATCAAAAGATCAGATTTAGCTACAGGACAAACTAGAAGCAAAGCTGAGGCTTTGAATGAATGTGCCACCTCTTGCACTTGCAGTTCAGTGCTTCCTCATCCACCTGTGGGTCTGAGAGCCTGGGTCCTGTGCCTATGGTCCCACAGACTTCCTTTACACCTTCCCTTAGCCTGGACTCCTGCATGCCCCCTCCCCACACCTTCATCCGACTGCACCAGGATTGCTGCCAGAGCCACTGTCCACATCTGGCTTTTCTTGGTAGCAGCACAGGTAGAGATGAAGGGAGTTGACTCAGATACCCATTGTCTGACTCTCCTGCCTCCTGACCTGATGACTTTGGGGTCAAGTTTCTTAACCTGCCAGTGCCTCCATTCCCTCCCCTGTAAGGTGGGAATCATAGCACACCCTCACAAGGCAATGATGGGAATTTCACGAATGAATCTTTGTAAGCGATTAGGTGATGCCTGGCTGCAGTAAGTTCTTTATAAATGTTTATTAAATAAATTTTAAAAAGATAAGTGCAGTAGGGCTCAGTTGACTTTTAGAAGCTCATCAGATTTATGGTGGGGTGAGAATCTCCAAGTTCCAGAGCCCTTTCACTACCTTCCTGCTCCAGTGGGCAGCTCTCTGGACCCAAGTTCCGGCTGGTGACAGACTGTCTCTCCCTCCCCTGTTGGGTCATATCTGGATGCATCTTGAAAGGGACTAGCCTAACCACAGAACAAAACTTTCCACATCTAGGATAAGTGAAAGGGGCCAACTTTCAAACACGACTGTTTCACAAGGTAAACGTCCACTGTGTATAAATAGAAAATACCATCAGAAGAAGGCGAGAAGAGCATTTCTCTCAGCAGAAATTACTTAGAGGAACAAAACGGAAGAAGGGAAGACAAATTCCAACTGGGAATAAACATCTCTGGCTTATGTTATGAGCTGTTTGCAGTTAGAAAAAGTCATCCTGCCTAAAAGAATCAATAAATCTTCTTCTCTAGTTTATACTCTTTCAGACACTGGGAAAGGGACTGGAGGATGCTTATTGCCTAAAAGCACATAATATTGTTTGCAGTTTGTTCAGGAAAAGCAGGTCATTATTATTCATTTGAATTAGTCACATCATGTTGGCTGAACCTTCAAATCACTTCAGATTGGATCAGTTGCAAGCCTTTCTTTTTCTTATTTAAACCTGGAGTTTAGATGTGTTTAATTTCCGATGAACAGTTTATGAGGATAATGTCTTTCTTCAGAGTTGGAAGAAAGAAAAAATTGTCTTTAATAAGCACCTGAAGGGCTGAGAAACCTCCTGGAGCTATTATGCGCTGGAGACAGGGTCCAGTCATTTTATAAGAAATATCTTAAAATACACAAGCTTTGTCCACCATATTGTTTGTACATGAGAAAAGGTCAGTCACTAAATTAGCCTTGAAATAATGGGTGGTCTTCAAGGAGCATTTGAGGAGATCCAAGTATTGCATTTGCTGACGAATAACATAACTACCAGTCCATGAACCTGAAAAAGCTGACTATGATCACTCACTGGTGTGCGGTGTCAGCAGAGGCACCACCAGCAATCCTGTGTGTGGCAGGATGTCCTGCTTGAAGGGAGACAAGATACGGTTATGAATCAGTTTCCAGAGTGCCTGTTAAGAGAACATCTGTGACTCGGGACCTGAGATATAGTAGATCAGGTTGTTTTTTTTAAAAAATTTTTGTTGTTCAGTCATTCAGTCGTATCTGACTCTTTGCAACCACAGCCCATAGACTCTCCTTCACCATCTCCCAGAGCTTGCTCAAACTCATGTCACTGAGTCGGTGATGCCATCCAACCATCTCATCCTCTGTCCCCTTCTCCTCCTGCCCTCAATCTTTCCCAGCATCAGAGTCTTTTCCAATGAGTTGGCTCTTTGCATCAGGTGGCCAGTGTATTGGCCTGGGATATAGTAGGTCAGGTTGTTTTTTAAAAAATAGATCTAATTTTTAAATGACCCTACCATTCCTCCCCTAAGTATTTACCTAAGAAAAATAAAAGCATATATCACACAAAAATTTGTGAACAAATATTCATTGAAGCTTTATTCATAATGATTCCATGTGGAAACAACTCAAAAGGAATCTTTTGCTGGTGGTATGTAGTTCACTATTTTGCTTGTGGTGATGGTTCACAGTGTATACCTATGCCAAAACTTATCAAATTGTACTCTAAATATATGAGCACTGTATTCTATGCCAATTGTACTTAAAGGTCCGTCTAGTCAAGGCTATGGTTTTTCCAGTGGTCATGTATGGATGTGAGAGTTGGACTGTGAAGAAAGCTGAGCGCCGAAGAATTGATGCTTTTGAACTGTGGTGCTGGAGAAGACTCTTGAGAGTCCCTCATACTGCAAGGAGATCCAACCAGTCCATTCTAAAGGAGATCAATCCTGGGTGTTCATTGGAAGGACTGATGCTAAAGCTGAAACTGCAATACTTTGGCCACTTCTTGCGAAGAGCTGACTCACTGGAAAAGACTCTGATGCTGGTAAGGGTTGGGGGCAGGAGGAGACGGGGACGACAGAGGATGAGATGGCTGGATGGCATCACTGACTCTATGGACATGAGTTTGAGTGAACTCCGGGAGTTGGTGATGGACAGGGAGGCCTGGCATGCTGTGATTCATGGGGTGGCAAAGAGTCGGACACGACTGAGCGACTGAACTGAAAGCTGTTGAAATTATCTTTAAAAGAAAAAACAAAGAGGACTCTGATCATACAGGTCTGAGTATTACCTTAATCATTCTCAGTAATTAAACAGGCCACCGTTTCATCTGGTTCAGTCCAGTTCAGTTCAGTCGCTCAGTCGTGTCCGACTCTCCGCGACCCCATGAATCACAGCACGCCAGGCCTCCCTGTCCATCACCAACTCCCGGAGTTCACTCAAACCCATGTCCACAGAGTCAGTGATGCCATCCAGCCATCTCATTCTCTGTCGTCCCCTTCTCCTCCCACCCCCAACCTTTCATCTGGTTATAAAAGTGTAATTACTTTCTTCCCCCAACATCTCAAAACTTAAAACAATTTTTTTCAAAACAAACTATTTTTTTAATGTATAGTTGAATTACAATGGTGTGTTATTTTCAAGTGTACAGTATTCAGTTTATATATATATATATATATCTGAAAAAGTATATATATATATACATTTCCATTATAGGTTAGTACAAGGTACCAAATAGATTTCCCTGTGCCATAATGTAGGTCCCTCTTGTTTATATATTTCACATACAAATAGTAGTGTGTATCTGTTAATCCCAAAGTCCTAATTTATCCCTCCTCTTTGGCAAACATAAATTTGTTTTCTATGTCTGTGAGTCTGTTTCTGTTTTGTAAATAAGTTCATTTGTATCATTATTTTAGATTTCACTTATAATCACTTCTTGGCCTTTTGGCTAGGATCAAGTGTAGATTTCACTTATGAGTGATATCATATGATATTTGTCTTTCTCTGACTTACTTAATGTAATAATCTCTAGGTCCATCCGTGTTGCTACAAATGGCATTATTTCATTCTTTAATGGCTGAATAATATTTCATTATATATTATATATTTATATATATTGTTTCCATGTCTTAGCTACTGTAAATAATGCTGCTGTGAACATTGGGGTGCATGTATCTTTTCAAATTAGATCTTTCATCTTTTCCAACTATATGCCCAGAAGTGGCATTTCTGGATCACATGGTAATTTTGTTTTCAGTTTTTTAAGAAAACTTCATACTCTTCTCCATGCAGCTATACCAATTTACATTCCCACCAACAGTATAGGAGGATTCCTTTTCTCCACACCCTCCCCAGCATTTATTATTTGAAGGCTTTTTAATGATGGACATTCTGATTGGTGTGAAGTGGTACCTTATTGTAGTCTTGATTTGCATTTCTCTATTAATTAGCAATAGTGAGCATCTTTCCATGTGCCTGTTAGCCATCTTTCTTCTTTGGAGAAATGTCTGTTTAGGTCCTCTGCCCATTTTTTGATTGGGCTTTTTGTTTTTTGATATTGAACTGTATGATCTGTTTGCATATTTTCGAAACAAATCCTTTGTTGGTCACATTGTTTGCAAATATTTTTTCCCATTGCATAAATTGTCTTTTTGTTTTGTTTATGGTTTCCTTTGCTGTGCAAAAGGATTTAAGTTTTATTCAATGCAGTTCAGTTCAGTCACTCAATCCTGTCTGACTCTTTGTGATCCCATGAATCACAGCATGCCAGGCCTCCCTGTCCATCACCAGCTCCCGGGGTTCACTCAAACTCATGTCCATCGAATCGATGATGCCATCCAGCCATCTCATTCTCTGTCATCCCCTTCTCCTCCTGCCCCCATCCCTCCCAGCATCAGAGTCTTTTCCAGTGAGTCAACTCATCGCATGAGGTAGCCAAAGTATTGCAGTTTCAGCTTTAGCATCAGTCCTTCCAATGAACACCCAGGACTGATCTCCTTTAAATGGACTGGTTGGATCTCCTTGCAGTCCAAGGGACTCTCAAGAGTCTTCTAGGTTCCATTTATTTATTCCATTACTCTAAGAAATGAGTCAAAAAAAATTTTTGCAATTTATGTGAAAGCATATTATATCTATGTTTTTCTCTAGTTTTATAGTATCTGATCTTGCATTTAGATCTTTAATCCATTTTTAATTTACTTTTGTATCTGGCATTAGAGTATATTCTAATTTCATCCTTTTACATGCTGGCCAGTTTTCCCAGTACCACTTATTGAAGAGACTGTCTTTTCTCCACTTTATATTCTTGCCTAATTAGTCATAGATGAATTGAACATAAGTGTGTGGGTTTATTTCCGGGCTCTTTATCCTGTTCCATTGATATATGGGTCTGTTTTTGCACCAACACCATACTGTTTTGATTACTGTAACTTTGTAGTGTAGTCTGAAGTAAGGCCACGTGATTTCTTTAGCTGTGTTATTTCTCAAGACTGTTTTGCCTATTTGAGGTCTTTTGTGTTTCCATAAAAAGGTAAAAAATGTTCTAGTTCTGTGAAAAAATGCAATTGATAATTTGATAGGAATTGCATTGAATATGTAGATTGCCTTGGGTAGTATGGCCATTTTAACAATATTAATTTTTCCAGTTCAATAACACAATATATGAAAAAATGCAATTACTTTTTAAGAATAACTCCTGATTTGTTTTTCCTGTGCATTTGAATTACTCATGGTCCATTGCTCTGTTGCTCAGAGAACCATAAAATCCTTCAGGACACTGGCCACATTCAAAGTCAGACGTGGGCTGCCTGCCATCAAGTTCTTCTTCCCACCTTTGAATCTGAATGAGAAATTACATATAATATCCATTAGCAGCAACAGCAATTTAGGATAAGACCATCTCATCTCCTTCTCCCTCCCCCCACCTGATCTTCTTCCTTAACCCTGACACAACCCTTTCTTTGAAATACCAGAGCCCCAAGCAATATGACAACATGTGTGCACAGGAAGTAGTTTTCTGAAGGTTTATTTTTTTTTTTAAAACAAACTTTCTTCAGCAAATTTCAAAATTAGTTTACAAGCTCAGGAGTTCAGCCTGACCTGGAATTTCCATGTGAACAATACACATAGTTTAAAAAAAAGATTAAGAACACCTAAGACCGAAGCATATTTGTTGCAGCTGCTCAGAGAGAGCCTCTGTGATGTTCACTCTAGCCTCTTGGCAGCAATAGATAATTCTGAGTTCTCAGCTGTGACATAGAGGCGAATTCTACAAGGTCACTGGGGGAGAAGCTGATGAGGTGAAGCTTCAGGTGTCCTCATAAAGAAGTGAATCTAGCATAAAACGTGTGAACATCAGGCAAACAGTTTTCAAAATGAAACCCTAAAAATAAGATGCCTATTAGCAAAACATTTTATAAAATGAAGAGGAATGTATTTTATTACCTTGAGTGCTAAGTCCTATTTCAAAACGCTATAAAACCACATAGAAGAGACACTCTCTGGTGTAGTAAAGGAGAGAAGAAACTGTTCTGGTGTTTGTCTGGTGTGTAAAGAGAGAGACAGCCTGGGAAGGAGCAGGGACTCTTAGCTTCTAGGACTTGAGTTCAGTACTTACGAGCTGTATGACCTCAAATTACTTTGCTTAGTTTCATTCCCTTCCTCCATAAAATAATGATCACTGATCTGCTAAGATTGTTTCAAGGTAAGCAAACACTGGAAAACATTCAGCAGTGTTTAGTGGGAAGGATGTAATAACTGTCAGTTTTACTATTACAATTTAACTGTGATGTGCCTTGCAATTTTCTCCTATTCAGAGTTCCCCAAACTTGTCCCACCAGAGTCACTTGGGACACATAAAATGTATGGATTCCAGGGCCCTGCCCCTGACCTACTGAACCTGCACCTCCCAGGGAAGGGGTCTGGGAGTCTGTTCGAAAAGGACCTCGGGGCTCCAGGCACATTTGGGAAACACTGATATGTTAGTCAAACTCCATATTCTCAACATGCGTGCAAAGTTGCTTCGGTTATGTTCGACTCTTTGTGACTCTATGAACTGTAGTCCACCATGCTCCTCTGGCCATAGGATTTCTTAGGCATGAATACTGGAGTAGGTTGCCATCCCTTCTCCAGGGGATCTTCCCAACCCAGGAATCGAACCTGAGTCTCTTCCATCTTCTGTACTGGCAGGCAAGTTCTTTACCACTAGTGCCACAGGGGAAGCCCTGTCTCTACTTGGGTGGGTCTCAAATTTGGGGAACTGATTAAAGTGCACACTCCTAGCATCCCCCCCTGCCAGAGATTCTGATTTAACTCTTGGATGGAGTCTACAAAATTACATTTTAAAGAAGCCACCCTGGTGATATATGAGGAAAAGGACTCTCAGCCCACACATGGGAAGCACTGCCCAACATTGTCTCACCTCCATTTAGACTAAACAGAGAACTCTAAGAAGAGTCTGTTATCCGGAGGAAATATCCTATACCTTTACTTCTGTACCAGTTCATGGAATACATGAATTAGAGGGAATCACTTTGCTAACTAATGTTTGATCTCACAGATTAAAATTGGTCCTTTCTGTGCCAAGTTCTTTGCCTTGAGGTTAAAAAGTAACCATCCATTATGCAGTCCACAGGGTCGCAGAGAGTCAGACATGACTGAGCAGCTGAAGATTATGCCCTTGATGTGTGTATTCAGGATTTGCATGGCTGTGCTTATAGAGGCCTTTTTATCTACTCAGATCACCCAGTCTGATTTACTGCCTTGTAAGCATCCTTGGTGGAGAAGGCAATGGCAAGCCACTCCAGTATTCTTGCCTAGAAAATCCCATGGACGGAGGAGCCTGGTAGACTGCAGTCCATGGGGTTGCTCCGAGTCAGACATGACTGAGCGACTTCACTTTCACTTTTCACTTTCACACATTGGAGGAGGAAATGGCAACCCACTCCAGTGTTCTTGCCTGGAGAATCCCAGGGACAGGGGAGCCTGGTGGGCTGCCGTCTATGGGGTCACACAGAGTCGGACACAACTGAAGTGACTTAGCAGCAGCAGCAGCAGCAAGCATCCTTGGAGAAGACTCTTGAGAGTCCCTTGTACTGCAAGGAGATCCAACCAGTCCATTCTAAAGGAGATCAATCCTGGGTGTTCATTGGAAGGACTGATGCTAAAGCTGAAACTGCAATACTTTGGCCACCTCATGTGACAAGTTGACTCACTGGAAAAGACTCTGATGCTGGGAAAGGTTGGGGGCGGGAGGAGAAGGGGACAACAGAGAATGAGATGGCTGGATGGCATCACCGACTCTGTGGACATGAGTTTGAGTGAACTCCGGGAGTTGGTGATGGACAGGGAGGCCTGGCGTGCTGTGATTCATGGGGTTGGGGAGAGTCGGACACGACTGAGCAACTGAACTGAACTGAACTGAAGCATCCTCAAGGTGAGAATGTACTTGCTTAACTTGTGTATGATGCTGAGAACTGCTGAGGCATTGCTTATGATCAGAGGGCCCAAGGGGAACAAGAACAAAGGAGCTGAGAGCTGGCCTGATGGTAGAAGCACTCAGGTCACAGTGAGGCTCTGTAGTGCTGAAGTTACCAGCTGCCCCAGTGTCCCTCCTCAGGGTTCTGGATTCATCTAATGTGCTGAGAGAAGCAGCAGACAGACTGTCTTAGTAGAGGCAGGCTACATGGACATTACATGTGTCAACTTTCTCTTCTTTGGTTGCACTGGGTCTTCATTGCTGCCTGTGGGCTTTCTCTAGCTGTGGAGCTCTCAGCACATGGGCTTCAGCAGTTGTGGCACATGGGCTTGGTTGCCCTGCAGCATGTGGGATCTTAGTTCTCTGACCAGGGATCAAACCTGCAACCCTGCATTGTAAGGTGGATTCTCAGCCACTGGACCATCAGGGAAGTCCCTATGTGTGTCAATTTGATTGTGCAGCACTTGAGAAGTCAAAGATAAACACACAATCTTGTAAGCAGTTGAAAGACAGGTCTGGAAAGATTTGACAGAATGTCTGAGCTGTGGAGTGTGGAAGGCTGGAAGAGAAGCACAGCCCAACAGAGAGGAGCAGGCAACTATTCTGCTAATCCTGTGAGCCTCCACCATGCCCTGAGAAATCATTTCATTGCAACAAGTGTATGGTCACCCACACAAAATTAAGAGCCAAAACAAAACAGAAGTTATGGCATACAGATAACCCAGTGTGTCACAAATGTGGGGGAGCATCTTGCTAAATAACTGACATTTCCAAGTGTGCTATGAGTGTGTGGGATCCATGGGCCTGGGCTGGGGTCATTTCGTCCATCTCCCTTGAAAATGGATTCACTCTATTTTCTTAAAAGTCAACCCAGAAAGTCAGTTTTATTTTTCATAATGTACCAGTTCCAAACTCTACAGTTCTTGAAACTCATTTAAATTAATCATTCAAGGAGGTTTTATTTCCTAGCTGTCTCTTTCATCTATGACAGTATAGAAGCTTGAAATCTGCCTCTGATAAGCAGCATCATTTAGAGAGTTAGAATGAAGAATAAAAATTGGGGAAGCACTAAAATCTATTCCTCTCTCCATTCCTCATTTACTGGGGGAATTCTGGCAAGTGAGTTAAATTCCTAGCTCCTGAATTTCTTCCCCCAAGGTCCACAGGCAGTCACTAGCAGAACCGTGTGCACACAGCCTCCTGAGGATGGAGATGTCTTTCCATAACTCCATGCTGATGAATAATAAAGAGGATGAATAGCTTAAAATTATATGTAATGTTGCAAACTGTCAGAATGCAGGTCTTCTTACTAAAGTTCTAGGAATCTATGTCTGAATGAAGCAGTTTTTCATTTGTTTTTTAATGGTCACAATGGTCTCCACCAAGAACAGAAAATCTCATTAGCACCCTTTCTTTCTGCACACACCTGCTCCACATAGCCTAGAGGCAAAGGGGGGCTTAATTTGTTCTGTGTCAGGAGAAGGGAGGTATTCAGAAAATTAAACCTTGGATCAATTTGAAGCAGACACAGTCGGAAGAGATCTCATCATGAAGTTCTATTTATAAAGTTCCTGTATTCACACAACTCTCCCAACTTACCAGAACTCAAGCCAGCTTGTAAACCTTATGTGTTTCTTCCTCCCAATCTTCCATCTATCCCTCTGCCCTATGTATTAGCTAGAAATATTTTTAGCTGCAAGTAATAAAGTGCAAGTATTAGTAGCTTAAATATCATGAGGATATATATTTTTGTTTACTGAGTGAAACAACTCAGGATTGCTTGTTATCTCAAAAATGATGTTAAAGACATGGATTATTTACTTATTTATGCGTTCTTCTGCTTCACCAACCTTAGAGTGTGGGTCTGTCCCTCTTGTCTGTCATCAAATGCTTGTAAGAAGGCTGGTGTGACTCCAGCACCACATTTTTACATCATTTTATTTTTAAATTAAAAAAATTTTTTTTCACTGAAGTATAGTTGATTTATAGTGCTGTGTTAGTTTCAGGTGTATAGCAAAGTGATCCAGTTATACATACATATATATATATTCATATATATGGATATATACAATATATTCATATATATATATCAATATATACTATATGTTGTTTAGTCGCCAAGTCATGTCTGACTCTTTTGCAACCCCATGGACTATAGCTTGCCAAGTTCCTCTGTTCATGGGATTTCCCAGGCAAAAATACTGGAATGGATTGTCATTTCCTTCTCCAGGGTATCTTCCCAACCCAGGGATTGAGTCTCCTGCATTGACAGGCAGATTCTTTACCACTGAGCCACCAGGAAAGCCCATACATATATATGAAAACATATAATAAATGTATTCATATATATATGAGTAAAGATATACAACAAAGTGATTTAGTTATACCTACAAATATATTTGTATATATATACACACACACATATACTTTTTCAGATTCTTTTCCCTTATAAGTTACTACAGAGCATTGAATATAGTTCCCTGCATTGTACAGTAGGGCCTTGCTTGTTGGTTATCACTTTTTTATGTGTGTATATATTAATCCCAAATTCCTTATGTCATTTTTAATGCTGGGAAGCAGAAAGAGAAGGGACAGATTCAAAAAAGTGTAGCTTGATCCTGACTCATGACACAAAGAAGGCAAAGGAGAAGACTAGTTCATCCCAGTATATATATATATATATGGCTTAAGTTAGGAAAAATGAAAAACAAATAACCATAAATAATATTGAGAACTTTGGGCCAGGCCTTGTGCTTTACATTTGTCATCTTAATTCTCATGGCAGTACTATGAGATGGGTACTATTAAAAGTACAGTTCTATAGCAATAAAAATTTGATGCAGCAATATTTAAAGGGATTTTTACACACACAAAGGCTTTTGAATGACACTGTATCCTGCCATTTCATACCAAATGTTCTCATTTTTGTACTGAATATGGACATGTGTGACTCAGCTTGCATCAAGGAAGGAATTGTGGGCTCAGCTGCGAAGAGTGTTGTCAGCAGACAGCCTTCAGGTGGAGTCCCTGCAGCAGAGAACTGTTTCTCCTGAGGCCACCCCTCCCTGGAGTGGCCCGCATCCTGTGACTGAGGGTGGGGACCATGCAGAACAGAGATTCTGACCCAACAGGGACAACTCTGAGGGACCAGGGAAGCTAGACTTCTCCCTGCCCTCCTCCCTTCTAATTCTTCTTTCCCACAAGTCTTGATACTAAGGGCTCCCTAAAAAAGCAACTTGAAGTCAACTCCGTCACAGAGTCTGCCTCCCATAAAAATCACACTGGACCTTTCTGACTTACTTCATTCTGTGTGACAGAGTGAAGTTTAGTATCGCTTATATACGGATTCTAGAAAAATGGTACAGATGAACTTGTTTGCAAAGCAGAAATAGAGACAAATATAGAGAACAAACTTATAGACACCAAAGGGGAAAGGTTGGAAGTGGGGAGTGGGATGGATTAGGAGATTGGGATTGACATATATATGCTATGATGTATAAGTGAGAGAGAGTGAAGTTGCTCAGTCATGTCTGACTCTTTGCAACCCCATGGACTGAAGCGTACCATGCTCCTCTGTCCATGGAATTTTCCAGGGAAGAGTACTGGAGTGGGTTTCCATTTCCTTCTCCAGAGGATCTTCCTGACCCAGGGATCGAACCCGGGTCTCCCACATTGTAGGCAGACGCTTTACCGCCTGAGCCACCAGGGAAGTCCTATGATGTATAAAATAGATAACTAATGAGAACCTACTTTATAGCACAGGGATTCTATTCAATGCTCTGTGGTGACCTAAATGGGCAGGAAATCAAAAAAAGAGGGGGTATATATATATATATATATACACACACACACACATATAACTGATTCACTTTGTTGTACAGCAGAAACTACACAACATTATAAAATGGCTATGTGCTTAGTCGCTCAGTCATGACCCCATGGACTGTAGCCCACCAGGCTCTTCTGTCCATGGGGATTCTCCAGGCAAGAATACTGGAGTGGGTTGCCATGCCCTCCTCCAGGGAAAACAACTCTACTCCAATAAAAATTAATTGAAAAGAATCAAACTGGGACCATTTTTAACACATTTCCACCCCTTGTTTACATACTGGATTTCTTCCATATCCAAAGTAGAGTGTTCCTAGGAAACTTTTTGTAAATCACCATGGTGTGAAGTGAAGAAGCAATTGCCCAGGGACACAATCCAGCTAAGGGGTGCACAAAAGAAATTGAAATTAAAGTGTAGATGCTCACAGACACCTGCTTCCCATGTGGTTCAACGGTAAAGAGCCAGCCATCAATGCATAAAATGGGGTTTGATCCCTGCATCAGAAAGATCCCCTGAAGGAGGAAATAGCAACTCACTGTAGTATTCTTACCTGGAAGATCCCATGGACAGAGGAGCCTGGCAGGCTACAGTCCATGGATGTGCAGAGTCAGACACAACTGAGCAGGCACACTTGCTCAGAGACACAGTTAAAGCTAAGGCAACCTGGTACTGAGATGCTGACCGTAGTACCAAGGAAAGAGCTTGGTGGTGCTACTGTCTCTGCTCAGGGTACACATGGCCTCTAACAGCTCACTGCAAACAAATGCTGAACATTCTTTTTGTTTTTCACCTTTTTTTTTCGTAAAAACAAGAATCCTTTTAGGATTTCTTTCCACTAGAGAAAGCAGGTGCTAATGTGAGCCTTTCATAAAAATGAAGTGGTATAAAAGTGAACTTTCAAAAAGAGTGGAGGGTAACTAACTATATTGGGTTTTTATTTTACATTATTGCAGATGTACCAGAGCACTATTTTATTCTGTTTTTTAAACTTAATATACTATCATGAACAGTTCCTCATATTACTATTTAGCCATCATAATTACCTATTTAAAATGTAAAACTAATATAACTGTATCACAGAACATTTGAAAAAGAGTTACCAGTAATTCCACTATCAAACTGTTGATCTTTGTGTATTTTTTAATTCAAATTTACTTTTTATTTAAATTAATTATCTTATTTTTTTACTTAATTTTTTTTAACTTTTTCTTCTTTTTTTACTTTTTTGGCCCCACTATGTGGCTTGTGGAATCCTAGCTTCCTGACCATAGATCAAACCCATGCCCCCTGCATATAAATAGTTTTCATAAAGGTTATAATCACAGTGTGTAAAGTGTCCTATTCACATTTTACAATTTTTATTTATTTTTATGCTCTCCCTTGGGCCAGAAAGTGTTAAAGGCAGGTTATAAAGTTACATAAGCCTACTAAAAATGTATGCTAGGCATCAGCCAGGGCCCCCTTCAGAGAGTCAAACATGACAAATGAGAATTCAGAGCCATTCTATGGTTTTGAGAATTTCTTACAAGTCATATATTCATCATTTTTTCATCAGCTGTCTGTCTGCTTCAGGGAGGCAAAGTGCCTGCGTAAATCCTGTCATGTCAACCGGATGACAAGTAAAGCACCTTCACCAGTTTGCCACACACACACACCAACCCCACAAAATGAACAAAACCAAAATCTACTTTCACCAGGCGTTTTATAACTTTGATCCTTCCCTAAAGTTTAGGGTGCAAAGCCTCTGTCATCTCGCTGGCATCCCCATCCTTCCTTCTCTGAGTAACAAACTCTTCCCCTCACCTCACCCACAGCAGTCCACCCCGTTTCAGGCCCTTCCTAACCAAAAGCAACTGATTCTGATTCAGATCATTTCCTCAACAAAGGCAGGTCTGACTCTTCAAGGATGTCTCTGTTTTTTTGCAGCTAAGAAAAGTGTTTTTGGACTTCTAACATTGCAATACAAAGGTTTGGAAACAGGTCAGAGAGACAGAAGCTGATGCCAAGAGAGAGGTTAGCATGGGAAGTGGAAGTCAGTGAAGTTCCCATATTTGGGAAGTTGCTGGGGAGGGTGGAGGAAGAGAAGAAGTCCAGCAAAACAACAAAGAAGTATCTGAAGAATGTAGCAGCTGATGGGGCCTGAAGACCAGAAGTGACAAGTCTGGGACCAGCATGAGAAGTCTGGGCCTGGGGGAAAGTGGCCCCACCTTGAGATGAAATGAGGGCCTTGGGAAGGTAGGTCATTTGGGAAGGAAGGGGATGCATGCACCTTCACAGGGGAGGTATTTGTAAATGGACTTGGAGAGTGGATAAACTGGAAACTGGGGCCATTCCTGGGTCTGTCCTGGCTCCTGCTGCCTGTCAACATTTGGGAAGAACTATGAATTGACTATCAAATCAATCCATAGATAAGAGAGAGTTGTAGTGAGGGTAGAGTTGAATAAAAAAAAAAGTATTGTTTTGGTATGGATAAGGTGATGGGGTGGTGTAGGGAGATGGGTTGAGTGGAGCAAGGGAGAAGACTGTACCTATGAATTCTGTGTTCACAGAATTAGGGTTCACAGTTAGGGTTTTTTCTTTTTGTTACTTTGTCTGAGTGTTGGAGTTATTTTGTAAAAGGGAAAGGAATCCTTCTGGGGATGGAAAATGATTTTTTTGCCTCTTGCTGCACTCACCTGTTACCATGGTGACTGATTTCATCAGCCAGGAAGGGTGACTTACTACAGAGACACCCTATATTGGACTGTTGTGATTTCGAAGGGAAATATTTACAGCTGTCAGTATAGCTGTTCCAGTTGAGACTGTGACTTCATGGCACATTCAGCTATATTTCTAAAGTGTGATTCCAAGTAACATCACTGTTTTTGATAGGCTATCAGGAGCAAATCACAGCAGGGTGTATATTAACCCCTACGTTGGTTGGGGTTAGTTTATCTTTTTCTTTCAGTTCTGTCAGTGGTAAAATTAGTTGCTCTACTTGGGGTTTTGAACCCAACCAAAAGATGCAAATAATTGTGAGACATATGTGGCTGGGTCCTGGGGAAAGCTATTGTCCTCACTCCATGACTTTCTGGGAGCAGAAGTCAGAGTCCTCATTTTCCAATGAAGTGCCCCTCCCTTGAGCATTGGTGAGAAATGAACATTTTAAAGGAGGCTGCTTGGGCAGCTGGTTTATATTACAGAGCTCGGTCCATTTTACCTCTTCCCTATGGTGGAATCCTTCACTTACCAGAATTCTTCTTCCTTAGAAAACAAGGGGGTACTTATAAATAAGAAATCTTTTTTTCCTTCTGCTTGTGTTTAAAACTATACACATTATTGTAGGTTTGTGCATACTTTTGGTTTGAAACCTGGTTTCTTGGCTTTTGAAGTTGAGTACCTCTTCATATTCCATCAGTAACAAAATCTGGATATACTGTCCTGAGCCAAAAGCGTAGAAAGTAAGAGTCTGAGTCTTTCAGACTCCTAGTATAAGGTTGTACTTGTATGCATGTTTGTCGTGTCTGAGTCTTTGAGACCCCAAGGACTATAGCCAGACTCTGTCCTTGGAATGTCTCAGGCAAGAATATTGGAGTGGATTGCCATTTCCTATTCCAGGGGCTCTTCCTAACCTAGGGATCGAACCCGCATGTCTTGCATCCTCTGTATTGGCAGGAGTATTCTTTACCTCTGAGCTACCTGAGAAGCCAGTGTAAGATTGCCTCCAACTTAATTAGCAAAGTGTTGTTCTCATTCTAATTGAGTGCTTGAATATAACTTTCAAAAAATGATTGCTTCACTTTCTACAGTGATGTTTTCCATCTTGAAAAATAATTTTGTTAATTAAGTTCATCTTTTTTTTTTTTCTAACACCAAAAGCAGTTTGTATTGGGGTATAGCTGATTAACAATACTGTGATAGTTTCAGGTGAACAGTGAGGGATGCAGCCATACATATACATGTATCCATTCTCCCCCAAGCACCCCTCCCATTCAGGCTGACACATAACGTTGAGCAGAGTTCCATGTGCTATACAATAGGTTTTTGTTGGTTATCCATTTTAAATATAGCAGTGTGTACATGACCTTCCCATAGTCTGTAACTGTGCCTTCCCACTGACAACCATGATTTCATTTTCTAAGTCTGTGAGTCTCTTTCTGTTTTGTAAGTAAATTCATTTGTATCATTTTTTTATAGATTCTATATATAAGGGGTTAAGTTGATCTTGATGAAATATTTGTGTGTAAAGGGGAATTTGAAGTAAATATTGAGGATTTTTACATATTCCTAGCCCAGTTCAGAAACCAGCACTACTCTACTCTCAAACACAGTTTATCAGAGAATTAAAAACAGAATCTTCTAACAGACACTCATTGAAACCTTTTAACCTTTTCCTAAACTTTAACTTCACCTAAAACAGAGGGTCTCTTATTCATTCTTTATTCATCTATAGATTTGTTGAGATATTATTGTGAACTTGGAACATTTTGAACACACATTGTGGATATTGTTGATATTGTACTTAAATTTGCTTCTGGAAGAGGTATATTTTGTTTTATTTGTATGGCAAAGTAGACTTTAGATTCAAAACCTAAGATTCTTTTGATTAATTTTTTATAAGTACCACTATTTTATTTTTTGAAAAGAGTAATGACTAACTCAAGACTAAGAAAATTTTAAATATTTGCCATAATAGGGCTTCCCTGGTGGCTCAGATGGTAAAGAATCTACCTGCAATGCAGGAGACTTGCATTCAATCCCTGAGTCAGGAAGATCCCCTGGAGAAGGGAATGCCTACCCACTTCAGTATTCTTCCCTGGAGAATTTCATGGACAGAGGAGCCTGGCAAGCTACTGCCCATGGTGTTGCAAAGAGCTGGACACAACTCAGCAATTAACACTCTTAATAGGAAATTTCCCCTTGAGTTCCTCATCAAAATATCATTAACACCTAGAGCGTCTTTCATTTCAGCCATCTGAATAAAAGCACATTAAGAGCTTTTGTTTTAATTTCCCTTCTAAATGCAGGTATGGGAAAGACACTAGTGTTTTTAGAAATATACTATGATATCACAGATGAAGACACAGTTTCTCTTTCCAGGGAATTTACACTAATGTGGGGGAGATAGATAAGTACGTAAATATTACATAGCAGTATAGTAAGGGTAATGAGAGAGGTATGCAGAATATTCAAGGGTGACTAACTGGCCTAAAAAAGTTGGAGGAAATCAGGAAGTTTTCTCAGGGGAGTTGACGCTGATATTGATATTTAAGGACCAAGATGAGTTTGCCTATCAGGGTAAAGTTGAGGGAGGGCACAGGTGCTCCAGACTGAGAAAACTACAATAAGGCAAGGAAAATACTGGTAAACAGATGGAACTATGATTTAGGAAAAGAAAAAAGGGCACAACTTGTTGAGAATTTATTAAATGCCAGGTACTATGTGCAACCCATTTCTAATTTGAAACACTTTAAGGTATGTTGTTATTATTATTTCTTTTTTAAAAATTATTATTTCTTTTTTATGAGGGGAGGAAACAGAGGTTTAATGAGGTTGAGTACTTGCCCGAGGTCCCAGTGATGGAATGGGACATCCAGACCAACTCAGCCGAACTTACAGGAGTTTGTTTCCACTTCTTTTGAGTAGAGTCTGTATATAATTGGACTGATAGAAGGCATAGGCTTCTGTTTGATTCAATTTCCTCATAAATGATATGATCATATATTATAATTATGAATAATTTACTCAGTTCAGTTCAGTCACTCAGTCGTGTCCGACTCTTTGCAACCCTATGAATCACAGCACGCCAGGCCTCCCTGTCCATCACCAACTCCCGGAGTTCACTCAAAATCACGTCCATAGAGTCGGTGATACCATTCAGCCATCTCATTCTCTGTCATCCCCTTCTCCTCCCGCCCCCAGTCCTTCCCAGCATCAGAGTCTTTTCCAGTATGATAAATAAAATGATTTCATAGGGACCCAGGTGTTTCAACAAGACTTTGGATATAAAATATGAGCCTGAGATGGAATTTCCATTTGTTTCCATTTGTTTTGATTGAAACATTTTGATAAATTAAAATGTATTTTCTGACATGTAAGAGACCCATTTCTAAAACAAAGTCCTCTTAAAGAGGTCCTATTTCTGTTTACTGTGTCATGGGAGATGTGGAGAGGTGGGTGTTGGTAGCGTCAGGTAGAAGCTTTTGTGGGCTTCTCTTCTTTTTCTCCTTAAGGAAAAGAACTAAAATGCTGAAATAAATTAGTGGAACATTAAGTTTGGAAGTTTTAAATACAACAGTCTCAGAAAATACACACCTAAAGGATCATTTTATTCATGTATGAAGAAAACCGGTACCATTTCACTTTCAGAGCACTTTGATATTCCCCATTGTACAAATGCATTGGTGGCAAACCCACTGTGTTTCTTTTGAAATGAATATATCCCGGTGTACTCAAGAGTCTGTTTAGTACATCCTACAGATTGCCTTGGAATTTGTCCCTGAAGTTGTAAACATAAGAGAGCAGACTAGTAATCATTCTATCAAAGTGTTTGAAATGTATAAGCACAGAATAGTGCCTAAATTTTCTTATTCCCAATTACATGTTTTATACCTCACCCTCCGTATAGTAAGCATGATTTAAGACCAGGGACTGTGCTAACTATGGGCCACTATACTGATTTCTAAGGATAAAAATATAACATCTGGTATCTGCCAATTTTAACAGGACACCAAACTTCTATTCCACTAATCACCATGTAGTTTAGTGAACAATAAAACAGAGATATGGGCATTCAGCTGGAGAAGACATAGGAAGACCAGGTGAATTATGCCATAATTAGGGAGGGCTTTAAACGGTTTCACAAAGGCATTACTTCTTCAGTCTCAAGAATGAGTAGGGTCCCTTTAGGAAGATAAGTAGAAAAATATTCCAAAAAGTGAGATCAGCATCAGCAAAGGCATGGAGGCATGAAAACGCACAAGAAGTTTTAAAAACAGGAAGTTAAAACCAGGCCAGAGACGAGAGTGTATCATGTAGAGAGAGAACAGCAGGTGTCTAGCAGTGGGCCCAGTTTAAAAGGTATCCTGGTGTGGATTATGAAGGGCTTTGCTCCCTGTTGTAAAGTAATTGAACAAAAAGCCAGTGCAGGGTGTTTAAGCAAGTGAATTGAGAGCTCAGTATCTCAAGGCTGGTCGGCTTCAGTCTGTATATGCTTTTGATAACCTAGTCCTGTTTTCACAGTCTGATTTAGATATTCAAGCTCAACCATTCATGTCTTCAGGAAAGATGGCAAATGGTCTACAACTATCTTTACACAGAAGTTCTGCTCTGTCACCTCCCAGTTTTCCCTTTTCTAGGCTGAATCAGACTCACTCCTCATGGAGCTTATTCTCAAGTCTTTAGATAACTGCCTTTATAGGGTTCCACTGAACTTCTGCCAAGTTCTTTTATTCCTCCAGGCTTCATCATTAAAAACTCATTTATTTATTTTTGACTAGGCAATGCATTTAAATAATTCAAACATAAATCCCCAAATAGTATTATATCTTTCCCATCCTATCCTCCATCTGCCCATTGTCCTCTCCCAAAGATAACCTCTGTTGTTAGTTTCCTATTTGCCTTCCCAGGATTTTTAGCATATAAAAGCCTGTGGAAAAATATGTGATTTTTCCTTTATTTAAAAACAAAGGTTAGATTTCTCTTCATAAAGTTCTGCACTTTAATTTGGTCACTTAATTTCTGTGAAGAAGGCTGATCGCCGAAGAATTGATGCTTTTGAACTGTGGTGCTGGAGAAGACTCTTGAGAGTTTTTTGGACTGCAAGGAGATCCAACCAGTCCATTCTAAAGGAGATCAATCCTGGGTGTTCATTGGAAGGACTGATGCTAAAGCTGAAACTGCAATACTTTGGCCACCTCATGCGAAGAGTTGACTCACTAGAAAAGACTCTGATGCTGGGAAAGGATTGGGGGCGGGAGGAGAAGGGGACAACAGAGAATGAGATGGCTGGATGGCATCACTGACTCTGTGGACATGAGTTTGAGTGAACTCCGGGAGTTGGTGATGGATAGGGAGGCCTGGCATGCTGTGATTCATGGGGTCGCAAAGAGTCTGACACGACTGAACGACTGAACTGAACTGAACTGAATGTCTTGAAACTATTTCTAAAGTAGTTCACAAAGTTTTTCTTCATTCTTTTTAAGATGCACAATAATCCATTGAATGACTATACTATAATTTTTAAACTTCCCTGGTGGCTCAGATGGTAAAGTGTCTGCCT
The DNA here is from genome assembly GCF_049115385.1 of Moschus berezovskii. Classification (NCBI taxonomy): domain Eukaryota; kingdom Metazoa; phylum Chordata; class Mammalia; order Artiodactyla; family Moschidae; genus Moschus; species Moschus berezovskii. The sequence goes on along the minus strand of NC_142469.1, from coordinate 71,884,293 downwards.
ACCATGTGGGAGACCTGGGTTTAATTCCTGGGTCGAGAAGATCTCCTGGAGAAGGAAATGGCAACCCACTTCAGTACTCTTGCCTGGAAAATCCCATGGACAGAGGAGGTTGGTAGGCTACAGTCCATGGGGTCACAAAGAGTAGGACACGACTGAGTGACTTCACTTCATTTCCCACTGATGGACAGCTAGGTTGTATGCATGTGTTTGCTATTTAAATTTCACACGTGTCAATATATGTAGAGGATAAGTTTTTTGAAGTGCAATTTCTATGTGAAGTGAAATATATATATATATGTAATCGTAATTTTGGTGTGTTAGTGTGTGCTAAATTGCTTCAGTTGTGCCTGACTCTTTGCGAGCCTATGGACCGTAGCCCACCAGGCTCCTCTGTTTATGGGATTCTTCAGGCAAGAATACTGGAGTGGAATGAATAAAACTCATAAGATTTTAGAAGGTGGAAAGAAAGCAGAAATCATGTTCTCTTCCAGCAGTGGAGGCAGATGAGTGGCCATCAGCTGCTCTGAGTCTTTGCAGGAACTTCCTGATTCCCCTTCCGGCCATCCTTCTCAGGACTACAGGGCTACTGGGAAATTGACTGAAGTTACTGGGTGTTTGGCAGTAAAAATCAGCTGAAAAATCTACAGTTCAGTAAAGGATCATGTTAATAGCTCAGTCATGTCCAACTCTTTGCAACCCCATGGACTGTAGCCCTCCAGGCTCCACTATCCTTGGGATTCTCCAGGTAAGAATACTGGAGTGGGTTGCCATTCCCTTCTCCAGAGAATCTTCCCGACCTAGGAATTGAGTTCAGATCTCCTGCATTGTAGGCGGATTCTTTACCACCTGGGCTACCAGGGAAGCCCAAAAGAGCATAGTATAACACTAAACATTAATAAATGTATATATATTCACACACACATATATTTCTCTGTATACCCATATATACAGTTAATATAACAACTTAATGGAATAAGTCTATTAACAATAGTGATGAATAAGGTAAAATATCAAGAGATAAGTGTATCAATAATTAACCAAAGACCTATGTGAAGTAAATGACAAGATATTTATGAAGGACAAAATGGACTTGGACAAATGGAAAGACATTCATTTTCTTGGATGGCAAAACTCACTATCATAAAGAATTTATTGAGATTTTATTTGTATACCTGTCTGGTCAGTTTTAGTTGACCGTACTATGGGTGCTTGAAAAGGAGATGTATTTTCTATTTTCTAGGTATTGCATTTTTATTAATTCTCTCTTAATTATGTTATTTCAGTTCAGTTCAGTTCAGTCGCTCAGTCGTGTCCGACTCTTTGTGACCCCATGAATCACAGCATGTCAGGCCTCCCTGTCCATCACCAATTCCCAGAGTTCACTCAAACTCATGTCCATCGAGTCGGTGATGCCATCCAGCCATCTCATTCTCTGTTGCCCCCTTCTCCTCCTGCCCCCAATCCCTCCCAGCATCAGAGTCTTTTCCAGTGAGTCAACTCTTTGCATGAGGTGGCCAAAGTATTGGAGCTTCAGCTTTAGCATCAGTTCTTCCAATGAACACCCAGGATTGATCTCCTTTAGAATGGACTGGTTGGATCTCCTTGCAGTCCAAGGGACTCTCAAGAGTCTTCTCCAGCACCACAGTTCAAAAGCATCAATTCTTTGGCGCTCAGCTTTCTTCACAGTCCAACTCTCATATCCATACATGACCATGGGAAAAACCATAGCCTTGACTAGATGGACCTTTGTTGGCAAAGTAATGTCTCTGCTTTTTAATATACTATCTAGGTTGGTCATAACTTTCCTTCCAAGGAGTAAACGTCTTTTAATTTCATGGCTGCAGTCAGCATCCACAGTGATTTTGGAGCCCAAAAAAACAAAGTCTGACACTGTTTCCACTGTTTTCCCATCTATTTTCCATGAAGTGATGGGACCAGATGCCATGATCTTAGTTTTCTGAATGTTGAGTTTCAAGCCAACCTTTTCACTCTCCTCTTTCACTTTCATCAAGAGGCTTTTTAGTTCCTCTCCACTTTCTGCCATAAAGGTGGTGTCATCTGCATATCTAAGGTTATTGATATTTCTCCCGGCAATCTTGATTCCAGCTTGTGCTTCTTCCAGCCCAGCGTTCCTCATGATGTACTCTGCATAGAAGTTAAATAAGCAGGGTGACAATATACAACCTTGATGTACTCCTTTTCCTATTTGGAACCAGTCTGTTGTTCCATGTATAGTTCTGACTGTTGCTTCCTGACCTGCATACAGGTTTCTCAAGAGGCAGGTCAGGTGGTCTGGGATTCCCATCTCTGTCAGAATGTTCCACAGTTTATTGTGATCCACACAGTCAAGGGCTTGGTATGGTCAATGAAGCAGAAATAGATGTTTTTCTGGAACTCTCTTGCTTTCTCCATGATCCAGCGGATGTTGGCAATTTGATCTGTGGTGCCTCTGCCTTTTCTAAAATCTGCTTGAACATCTGGAAGTTCACGGTTCACATATTGCTGAAGCCTGGCTTGGAGAATTTTGAGCATGACTTTACTAGCATGTGAGATGAATTTATATTATTTAGGTATTCTATATCCTTATTCAGTTTTTGCCAATTTATTTCTGAGAGATAAACTCCTATTAGAAATACATTTTTGCCAATCTTTCTGGTATTTCCTGTAGTTTCTGAATTATGAAAATTTTTGCTACGTTATTTTATGCTCAAGTAAATATTTACAGCTGTTACAGAGTCACAATTAATTACAAGGAGTTAGGATTTTAAAATGATTTCTCATTGTTTCATTTAATGTTCCTTTTCTGCTGCTACTGCTGCTGCTAAGTCACTTCAGTCATGTCCGACTCTGTGTGACCCCATAGACGGCAGCCCACCAGGCTCCCCTGTCCCTGGGATTCTCCAGGCAAGAACACTGGAGTGGGTTGACATTTCCTTTTCTGGTACTACATCTATTGCTGCTGCTGCTGCTGCTAAGTCACTTCAGTCATGTCCGACTCTGTGTGACCCCATAGACGGAAGCCCACCAGGCTCCCCCATCCCTGGGATTCTCCAGGCAAGAACACTGGAGTGGGTTGACATTTCCTTTTCTGGTACTACATCTATTACGATTTTATAATTGGGATCCCTGCTTTGTTTTGGTTTCTGAATACCTGGTATAACTTTCCCTTATTTTAAACCTTTCTGACTTACTTTGTTTTAAGTGAATCTTTTACACACAGCTTGGAGTTGTGTTTTGCTCTTTAGTTTTGCCTACAATTCTTTTTCTTTTAATAGATATGTTCATTCCATTTATATTTATTGATTTAAAAGACATGTAGTCTCAATTCTGTTATATTTTTATATATGTCATTTTATAGTTTCTAAAAAAGTATTAAAAACAACCAAAAAAAAAGTATTTCAGTCTGTGATCTTTATATTCTGGATGATTTATCTGATATTTAGGAAGTTTAGTGGTTTTGTTTTGTGATTACTTGTGTAATTGTACATATGTATTACCCTTAGCCCTTTATTTCTTTAGAGACAATATCTATTTTTCCTTACTATGAGCAATAACGTTCTGTGCTGTGCTGTGCTAAGTATCTTCAGTTGTATCCAACTCTTTGCGACCCCATGGACTGTAGCCCACCAGGCTCCTCTATCCAAGGGATTCTCTAGGAAAGAATACAGGAGTGGGTTGCCCTTTCCTTCTAAAACAAGCTTATTTTCATGTTTTCCACTCAACTCCTTCCCCTACATCTCCTAATTTTGGTAAAAAATCATTTTAAAAATTTATCTTTATACCTTTGTGTATGCTTGTATTTGTATTCATTTTATGCCCTTAAATGACTCAGATATATTACAGATCGTTTTTCTTCCCACCTTTTTTGCCCATCTTCCCATTTCACTCTATAATAGTTAAATCACATTTATACCGCTAGGCTTATACTAATTTTTATACAATTTCTCTATATTGCAGAGGTTGTATCGTGTTTACCATTTTGTTTCTGTCCCTCTCATTCTCATACTATTTAAGTCGTTTTTCTCTCTTTGGTAATTTCAACTATCTGTTGGATTTCCTTTGCCTGTTTCTTTATCATTTTCTTTCTAATTCTTTTCAACTTTCAAAGAGTTGTTTTTTTTATTACAGTGTTGATTTGATTTGTGTTTCCTCCAATTTTGCCTTATTTCTATGGTTTTTCTTTTCCAGTTCTTTGCTGGTTTCCACCAGCTCTTGTTTCATCTCCTCCCATTGTTTGCCATCTCCTTCCTGAGTACTAACATTTCTGTCTTCTATTTTGGTTATTCACTGAAATGCCTGGGGAAAAGACTATGCTACCTGGACACTTACTATGAAACAAATTATCTTCACAGGGCAGGGGGTGCTTTTATATAAATATCTCATAGTTTATGTACCCTGTTATATAAATGGAGATTTATGTAAATCCCCAGGTTAGATATGCATGCTGAAATATTTAGGAGGTTATGAACTAATGTCTGTAATTTACTTTCAAATGCATAAAAATAAGATAAATTGACAGGTAGATAGAAGGTTGCGCCAATGGATAGTTATATGAGAGAGCAAATGTTAATGATATTATCTAGGTGATGTTGAACATAAAATTCTTTTTACTTTGCTGTTTGCTTGATATTTTTCAGGGTGAAATGTTGGGGAAATTGTGGAAGTCAAAGCAATTACTGTGTAGTTATTGATTTCATGGCATTTATAATGTTCCCAAATTAAGGGCTTTTTACCTTTAATTCCAACAGATAAAAATGGAGGAGTCAGTCACAAACACTTGATGATTACTATCTACTTTCCCTTTTTATCAACGCTGCCTAATTGGTGTGTTTGGTTCAAAGGTTGGGTTGTCTTAACTTGAAATTCATTGCAAGGTGCTTTTGGCCAAGATCCCTTCAAAGATGAGAAAAACATCAGCCAATGGAGCTGATTTCAGGGGAACTGCTGGTAGGCTGCAGTCCGTGGGGTCAGTAGGGGTCGGACACGACTGAGCGATTTCACTTTCACTTTTCACTTTCACACATTGGAGAAGGAAATGGCAACCCACTCCAGTGTTCTTGCCTGGAGAATCCCAGGGATGGGGGAGCCTGGTGCGCTTCCGTCTATGGGGTCACACAGAGTCGGACACGACTGAAGTGACTTAGCAGCAGCAGCAGCAGCTGCTACAGCAATTTTATTAATATTCTGAAATCAGGAAAACTACTTTCCAAACATTCTTGTTCTGGAATCCCACTGGAAGTTGTCCAAGTTTGGTGGACCAGATAGGAAACTTCCAGTTTGGGTCTCCTCCTTAATCATCCAATATCTGAGTTGTGTAAAGTCCCAACACCCTAAATTTTGGTCTCACATTATATGTGATAAGTTTGAATTCTGTAAGTCAAGTTCAAATAGGATGTTTCCAGCAACTTCCCAAGTACAGCAGCTCAAGTGGTTTATTTTAATGAGGCCAAAGGGCAGTTACCTGATGGGTGTCTTTTAAAAGCCACTATACAAAACATATATAAAACCTAACTTGCTGACATGCAAATCTCATGGGTGAAGCCAAAGGCTTACATTTTTAGGGTGAATAGGTCCATAAAATGGTTTACACAAAATGATTTCTTGAAATTTAGTCATTTTGGTTAAAATTATAAAAATTTATTTCTGGCTACGGTGAGTTGAATTGTGTCGCCCTAGAAAGGTACGTTGAAGTCCTAAGCTCTGGACCTGTCCTTGTGAACTTATTTGGAAATAGAATCTTTGCACATGTAATTAAGATATAAGTTAAGATGAAATCATACTGGGGTAGAGTGGATCCCTTATTCAGTATGACTAGCATCCTTATAAGAACAGAAAGCAGAGACACAGACACACATGTGATGATGGAGGCAGATGCTTGAGTGATAAATCTGCAAACCAAGGAACGCCAAGATTACTAGCAACCACCAGAGGCTAGGCGAGATTTCCAGAAGGAACCAACCTTGCTGGCCCCTTGATTTTGGACTTTGAGCTTTCAGAACTGTAAGAGAATGAATTTCTGTTGTTTTAAGCCACCAAGTTTATGAGATTTTGCTCTGGAAGCCCTAAGAAGCTAATATACTAACCAAAACTGTGGAGTCCTGTAGACATAACTTCCAAGGTCAACATGATAAGTAATCTCTTCCTGTTTTCTACAATCTCACTACTTATTTCTTTACTTCTTAGAGTCATGCCAGGTCATCAATGATGCTTTCAACTTCAATTAGAAAAGACCATAAAATAAAAATACAGACATAGATTCACCAATAGAAACAGGAACTAAATGTGTGAGTCATATTGAGGTGGTGATTCCAGCAAGACATTCTAGGTCAGATATTGATTTTGATTAGAGAAGGATGCTTATAACTCCCTTGGTAGAATTTGAACTCTCCCTGCCAACAGGCTTTCTTTCTCCTAATGAAAGAAGCAGTGGGGAAATAATTTTATTTTTTCTTAACTTTATTTCTTAAAGATTTTTTTTTAATGTGGACCATTTTTAAAGTCTTTATTGAATTTATTACAATATTGTTTCTGTTTTATTTTTTTGGCCACAAGACATGTGGAATCTTAGCTCACTGACCAGTGATCAAACTTGCACCCTTGGAAGGCGAAGTATTAACTGTTGGACCACCAGGGAAGTCCCTTGGGGAAACAATTTTTTGAAAAGTCAAGCACAATTTAAGTCAGCTTCTGGCTTCTTTTTTAAATAAGATTTTTTCCTCCTTTGTTCTGAGTTTCCTCTCTAAATTCATATTTTCTCAGCCTTATACTTAGAAAGGAAATGCAAATACATATACAATTTTGGTATCATTTTTCTCTTTAAAACAAAAAGAATGAGATTTATAAAAATCATTTAGAACTGTGGGCAGAATTTCCTTCCTCTGTTGTGGTTTTCATGGTAAATTCCTTAAAACTTGGCAAAAGATGAAAGTAAAAGAATAAAACTTCCATTGCAATTTTCCTTTTCCTTTATTCTTTTGGAGAGACACAAATCTGGGCACCTGTATTTCTGGACATAAGGAAATGAGGCAGTGGGCTTTGAACCTCCCCAGACTTTAAGGTCACTTGTTGTTCATTGAGTTAAACACAGTTACTAATTGGCTAGAAGAAAATACTTTGAATTACTTGTGCATTGCATGGTGTATGACTTGGGGCCAATAAGTTCATCCTGGTAAGGAAAGGAGCCAGAAATTGCCTGATGAAGAGCTTCAAACACTGTTTTCTCAAGCTTTTATTGTTGCTATAAAAATGCCTTTCCTCTACTGCCTGCTGACCTGCCCTGGGAATCTCAGCTTCCTGCTATCTTTGTAGCTCCCTCAAAGGAGGTACTAGCACTTTAAATCATAGCATCAAAAATCATGATTGAATGTTTTTTCCTTTTTTTGTGTCCTAGGGGCTTCACTGTTCTAAAGAGACGCATGGGTAATGCTCTAGCTGGTAAAAATAAGCATGAGCTCATAACTGCACTTTTCTGCTGGGATATCAAAATGTCAGTGTTATGACTGAAGGGAAATTTTATGGAACCATTATATTGGGAGGGTCTGTAAGCCAAGTAGTCTTCTGAATCCCACACTCTAAACTAGTCACAAGCTATTTAACTCCATGGTTTTAGGTTTTCCCCCTCAAAGCTTTATATCCAGTGGGGTTGGAAAGGAAGTATTGATTGGGCATCTTTTCCTTACCTGTATTTCTTTCTATTTGGTATGAATTAAAGCCCTCATGTGTTCACTAGAATTTAGGGTTTTTTTGTTTTTAAGCATCTGCTCTTCAGGTCTCACTTCTCAAATAGAAATGACCTAAAAACAATTTCTGAGCCCCTAATTGCTTTTTCTTTCAAGGTTCCATGGTCTCTTAACATATGTGTTTACCAACACATTGCCTATATGTACTCTGAATCCCAGACCAGTTATAAAACAACAATAATTTAACTAGGTGTCATTATGGATAACTGAGTTTTGCTGGGAGTAGGGGAAAGTTGGCCTCCTTAGAAAGTAAATTTGCCAACTTTATCAGCATGAAGCTTGGGTTTTGTTTTGTTTTGTTTCTTGGTGGTTCTTTCTTGTTGTTTGTACATTTCATTGCCCTTTCATGCTGGGTTTGACCAGCCTTACTTTGCTCTCCTGAGGGGTCATCTCAGAACTTTGTTCTTGGCACACGACTCTGGCTATGGCTCTGCAGTTACTGCAAGGCATCACTCAGATCTCTCTTCCCACCTTCTTTTCCAAACTCCTGTTACTGTCCCACGCTGCCCTGGAACTTGTTTAACCAAATTTTGAAAGCCTTCCAGGGCCACTGAACACAGAGGCCCCAAAAGCTTTTCCTTATTCAGAGTTACAGAGTCGTCAGTCTTCAGTGAGCTAAGGGCTTCTTTCCACACTGTTTAGGGCATTGAGATCCTCCATAGTAAGACATCCTTCAGTTAGAGGTGCCCTATCACACGGGTTGGCACATTCATCATTGACTGTACATACTTGGACACACTGCAGTAAATTTCTCTTCACTGAATGAAGTCTTCAAGAAGGTATTGGGGCTTTGTCTAGTAGTATAAACATGAAATGCTAACAGTACCCAAGGGTTAAGTCTTCAGCCTTGACCATTTTCCTTGGAGCCAAGGTACTCTTCTGAGAGGAAATAATGGAGCTTAAGGGGAAGAGAAAGATGTTTGCTTGATGAGATGGTCCCCATCCAAACACTAGCCACTTGCAGCCGGATGAAGCCGAGAACAGAGACCACAACTCTGGTGGAAAGAAGCTTATCTGTCTCTTCCGAGTTCTGCTTATCTAGTTTGTTTCATTCCTCTTAGGAAGGGTCTATGTTCTCCAGGAACACAGATAGAAATTTATGAACACTACAGGAAGAAGTAATCGTCCATTCTAAGAAAATATAATATTCATGTATTAAGTACACAGTCTCCTGTGTACTTAAATACACAGTCTTGTAGTCCAAAATGGGTCTTAGTGCCAGTCGCTACTACTCATTCTTCAGAGTTATCTTGGTTGCAAGACAGCCTGGATTCATGTGTGTGTCCATGTGGTTCTTGAATCACTTTCCTGAATTCGTTTCTGCCTTTTCCTCAGAAAGCCTCTGTCCTTAAAAAAAGTTTTTTCTTAATATGTTCCAATAGCAGAGTTGATGCTCTAAATCATCATCAGTTGACTTCTAAGGGAGAGTATGCTCCCCCACTCAGTCTGCTCTGACTAGGACTGACTTTCTTTCTCTAGACCCTTTGGTAAACAGAATCCATCCACAATGATACCCTCACCAGTGCACCCCCACCATGGCATTGCCTGTGTAACCACTGGATCTCTCCCCCTACCCAGCAATGTCAACTCCATAGATAACCATTAAATTACTTAGTACCCATTATCATGTATCTTCCAGAAGTTCTAAAATGAAGAACTGCCAGATTCAAGAAGCAACTCCTGAGATTATGACTGCCAAATCAGGGAATCTCAGCATTTGACAAAATCAAACCTAGAAGGATGATTCAGAATGTTTGTCATTTGAACTTCACCTGGAATTCTTTCTGCAGCCTTCTCTGAAACCTGTGTGTTCTGTGAAGCAGGGGCAGAATTTATCTTGTTCACTAACATATCCTCAAAACCTTGTATAGAGCCAGGAATAGAAAAGTAGCTAATAACTTTCATTTTGATTTGTCTAGTGTCTAGCTCTGGTACTCAACAAAAGTGAGATGAATTTCTGTCTTTTGGTATGTCTGTGTGTGTGTGCATGCCTGTTCAGTCATGTCTGATTCTTTGTGACCCCATGGACTGTAGCCTGCCAGGCTCCTCTGTCCATGGGATGCTTCAGGCAAGAATACTAGAGTGGGTTGCCATACCCTCCTCCAGTGGATCTTCCCAACCCAGGTCTCCCACATTGCAGGCAGATTCTTTACCATCTGAGCCACCAGGGAAGCCCAAGAATACTGGAGTGGGTAGCCTATCCCTCGGAGAAGGCAATGGCAAGCCACTCCAGTACTCTTGCCTAGAAAATCCCATGGATGGAGGAGCCTGGTAGGCTGCAGTCCGTGGGATCGTTAAGGGTCGGACACGACTGAGCGACTTCACTTTCACTTTTCACTTTCACACATTGGAGAAGGAAATGGCAACCCACTCCAGTGTTCTTGCCTGGAGAATCCCAGGGACGGGGGAGCCTGGTGGGCTTCCGTCTAAGGGGTCTCACAGAGTCGGACACGACTGAAGTGACTCAGCAGCAGCAGCAGCAGCCTATCCCTTCTCCAGGGGATCTTCCTGACCCAGGAATTGAACCAGCATCTCCTACATTGTAGGCAGATTATGTACCAGCTGAGCTACCAGGGAAGCCCTTATAAAGTCTGGATAACAGTAAATGATACCTAAATGTTAAATATAAACAAGCAGTTGTCTTTGAGAGAAAGAAGACAAGGATGTTTCCATGTATCTTAGAGTTCAAGGTCTCCTATCCTGTTGCAAATATTCTGTATTTCATTAGAAAATACAAAAATCCAGGGTATCTACTTGGGATATAAGGAAGATGAGTTATTGATTTAAACCTAGCATCTGGTATAGAGCTAAACCTCTACTGCCCAAAGAGACATCTGAAATGGAGCCCACAGTTGATTGCTGTTTGATGATTCAGTGTTCACTCTGCTTCCAAAATCTGGGGAAATATCCATTAGAGTTTGGCAAAAAACTCTTGCTCTCTAATCAGCAGCACAAGCCCTGAGTTTTCCTCAGAAGCTGGAGGGAAGGACTGGTTTTCAAACAATGTAATTGCCAATCAGACAAGACAGAACTTGCTCCTTTTGTTTGATTTTTGAGTTAAATGATTTCACCTGGTCCTGGGAGGGAACTGACAGCTCAGTGTGTCATCCATCCTCTACAGATAACTGTTTCTGGTGACTAAAGGAACTATCAGTTCAGTTCAGTCGCTCAGTTGTGTCCAACTCTTTGCGACCCCATGAATCACAGTACGCCAGTCCTCCCTGTCCATCACCAACTCCCGGAGTTCACTCAAACTCATGTCCATCGAGTCGGTGATGCCATCCAGCCATCTCATTCTCTGTGGCCCCTTTCTCCTCCTGCCCCCAATCCCTCCCAGCATCAGAGTCTTTTCCAGTGAGTCAATTGAAATAATTGGGAGTCCAAGGACAAAGGTAGACTCTATAGACTCAAGTGGTGGGGCGATAAGAGGCAGAGCTGGAGGTGGGATGAAGGGATGTGTGCCCAGGGACCCTCTGATCTACGTGCTAGCTGGAAAATACCCGAGTTCCCACTTGGCATGGTTGTCTTGCTTGACTGACTGCTTTCATTCAAACATTCCATCCATCTGGCTAGATCTGACACTGTTTGATATCACTGTCCTGCTTGATGTTATGAGTTTAGCTGAATTCAGATTCAAAGAGTCGTTTATAATGAAAGCCTTTTATCTCAAATTTGAGGGCAATCTGTCTGATGGGAATGACATCTCCACCTGGGTTCCTAAATTCCATCCATTTCTCCTTTTGATGCTCATCTAGATTATCTTGGCAGACAAAGTGTCAAGTCTTTACATCTGGCATATCTCAAAGGTGATTCAAAATGGGCACCTGCCTTTGGTTTATGGACCCTCCCAAGAGGCATGAAGCTCACCTTGCAGACTGATGCCTGATACATGAAGCTTAAACAAACTCCTTTTGCCCTTTACAAGCCTCCTGACTGATCACAAGATGGGACTGTCTAATCAGATTCACATGAATCAGAGATCTTACCCAGGGGCTTCCCAGGTGGAGCTAGTGGTAAAGAACCTGCCTGCCAATGCAGGAGACATAAGAGGTGTGGATTTGATCCATGGGTCACGAAGATCCCCTGGAGAAGTAAATGGCAACCCGCTCTAGTATTCTTGCCTGGAGAATTCCCATGGACAGAGGAGTGTGGCAGGCTACAGTCCATGGGGTCATAGAGTCGGGCACAACTAAAGTCACTCAGTATACATACACATACCCAGGGTCAAGCATTCCTGATAATTTCAAGGAGATAACAGATCAAGAAGCACAGGGTAATCAGGGACCAGCCTAGGGCTATCAACACAGGTCTTCAGGATGTTTTGTGAAGTCCTGGACTCACTGTAGCTCAGGGGAATTCTGGACATGTCTGAGGGATATGTCAGATCTGATCATGTACAGAAGAGGCCCATTTTAGTCTTGAAAGCTCTCCTTTTCATACTCAGTTGGTAACAGAGCTTACATGCCTGTGACAGGGAACTCTGCCCCAGAACTTTACAAAGCCAGGCTTGATCACCTGGTACCCATGGATAAACCTTTCCTTAGAGAAGGACTCTTCTACGAGCAATTTAGTTACTTTGCTTGGCAGGAGAGCTGTCATTAGCATCTTTACAGGGAGATTAGACCCAGCTACCTTCTTTGCTTTCTGCAGGCATCTCTGTCCTCTTAATGAGAAGAGTGAGTTGCAGACCTGCTGTTTAATCATATCCCCTAGAGATAAAGTAGAAAGCCTTGGAAAGTGCCTTTCCCTTGGAAAGCCTGAGGGAGCACTTTTCTGGGGAATCCATGCTAAGAGTAGATGTCACAGAGTCCATTCTTTTCAGCAAAGAGCCACGGGACAAGATCTCCCAAAACAGCAGATATTAAAAAACAAGCAAACTTCTAATTCTTTTCTATTTGAGTTAGGAACACTTCTGCCTGGGGACTTTTTCCCCCTAATTATGTTCTGCATGTATGCCAGAGTTTACATCACATCTTGTATAAAGGAAGCAACCCAGCTCCAGAAAATATTGTTGGGCATGGTGGAAAACCACAGCATGAACACAAACTAGGGCGAGCAGCTTTATCACCCCCTGGGAGACATTCTAGTTTCACAGAAAGTCTATTGGAAGTAAAACCCACTCAGATCTTGGGGTAAAAGTTTTTGTAAATTTTTTTTTATTGAAGTATAGTTGATTTACAATGTTGTGTTAGTTTCTGGTGTACAGTAAAGTGGTTCAGATGTATATATACATGCACACACATATATACATGGTGGAAAAGATATAGATTATAACAAACCGCTGAGTATTTCCCTGTGCTATACAGTAGGTCCTTGTTGATTTTCTATTTTATGTATAGTTATGTGTATATTTTAATCCCAAACTCCTAATTTATCCCTTCCTCACTCCAATGTTCCCCTTTGGTAACCACAAGTTTGTTTTCTATATCTGTGAGTCTATTTCTGCTTTGTAATAAGTTCATTTGTACCATTTTTTTTATATCCCACATATAAGTGATATCATATGATATTTGTCTTTGTCTAATTTGCTTCACTGAAGCAAAGTTATGACCAACCTAGATAGTATATTAAAAAGCAGAGACATTAATTACTTTGCCAACCAAGGTCCGTCTAGTCAAGGCTATGGTTTTTCCCGTGGTCATGTATGGATGTGAGAGTTGGACTATGAAGAAGGCTGATCGCTGAAGAATTGATGTTTTTGAACTGTGGTGCTGGAGAAGACTCTTGAGAGTCCCTTGGACTGTAAGGAGATCCAACCAGTCCATTCTAAAGGAGATCAGTCCTGGGTGTTCATTGGAGGGACTGATGCTGAAGTTGAAACTGCAATACTTTGGCCACATGCGACGAGTTGACTCACTGGAAAAGACTCTGATGCTGGGAAAGGTTGGGGGCGGGAGGAGAAGGGGACAACAGAGAATGAGATGGCTGGATGGCATCACTGACTCTGTGGACATGAGTTCGGGTGAACTCCGGGAGCTGGTGATGGACAGGGAGGCTTGGCGTGCTGTGATTCATGGGGTCGCAGAGAGTCGGACACGACTGAGCGACTGAACTGAACTGAATTTGCTTCATTTAGTATGATAATCTCTAACTCCATCCATATTGCTACAAATGGCATTATTTCATTCTTTTTATGACAGACTAATATTCCATTGTATGTATACATCACATCTTCTTTATCCATACACCTGTCGAAGGACATTTATGTTGCTTCCATATCTTAGCTTGTAAATAGTTGTAAATAGTGCTGCTGTGAACACTGGGGTTCAAGTATCTTTTCAGATTAGAGTTTCCTCTGGATATATGCTCAGGAGTGAGACTGCTGGCTCATACAGCAATTCTATTTTTAGTTTTTTAAGGAACCTCCTTTCTGTGCTCCATAGTGATTGTCCAAACTTATACTCCAACCAACAAAGTAGGAGGGTTCACTTTTCTGGTGAGGCTGCTTTGAAGTTATTGTTCAGTTACTTCAGTTCAGTTCAGTTCAGTTCAGTCGCTCAGTCGTGTCCGACTCTTTGCTACCCCATGAATCACAGCATGCCAGGCCTCCCTGTCCATCACCAACTCCCGGAGTTCACTCAAACTCATGTCCATCGAGTCGGTGATGCCATCCAGCCATCTCATTCTCTGTCATCCCCGTCTCCTCCCACCCCCAATCCCACCCAGCATCAGACTCTTTTCCACTGAGTCAACTCATCGCATGAGGTGGCCAAAGTATTGGAGTTTCAGCTTCAGCATCAGTCCTTCCAATGAACACCCAGGATTGATCTCCTTTAGAATGGACTGGTTGGATCTCCTTGCAGTCCAAGGGACTCTCAAGAGTCTTCTCAAGAGGGACTCTCAAGCACCACAGTTCAAAAGCATGAATTCTTCAGCAATCAGCTTTCTTCACAGTCCAACTCTCACATCCATACATGACCACGGGAAAAACCATAGCCTTGACTAGACGGACCTTGGTTGGCAAAGTAATGTCTCTGCTTTTGAATATGCTATCTAGGTTGGTCATAACTTTCCTTCCAAGGAGTAAGCGTCTTTTAATTTCCTGGCTGCAATCAGCATCTGCAGTGATTTTGGTGCCCCAAAAAATAAAGTCTGACACTGTTTCCACTGTTTCCCCATCTATTTCCCATGAAATGATGGGACCAGATGCCATGATCTTCGTTTTCTGAGTGTTGAGCTTCAAGCCAAACTTTTCACTCTCCTCTTTCACTTTCATCAAGAGGCCTTTGAGTTCCTCTTCACTTTCTGCCATAAGGGTGGTGTCATCTGCATATCTGAGGTTATTGATATTTCAGTTACTTGACTGTGTCCAACTCTTTGTGACCCCATGGACTGCAGCACACCAGATTTCCCTCTCCTTCATTATCTCTCAAAGTTTGTTCAAACTCATGTCCATTGAGTCGGTAATACCATCCAACCATCTCATCCTCTGTCATCCCCTTCTCCTTCTGCCCTCAATCTTTCCCAGCATCAGGGTCATTTCCAATGAGCTGGCTCTTCACATCACATGGCCAAAGTATTGGAGTTTCAGCTTCAGTATCAGTCCTTCCAATGAATATTCAGGGTTGATTTACTTTAGGATTGACTGGTTTGATTTCCTCACTGTCCAAGGAACTCTCAAGAGTCTTCTCCAGAACCGCAGTTCAAAAGCACCAATTCTTCGGCACTTAGCCTTCTTTAAGGTCCAAGTCTCACATCTGTGCATGACTGCTGCTTTGAAGTAGGCCATCCTTGATCCACTTTTCATGTGACTCTGGAATTGAAACAAAGTTAGTTGCTACTTGTGAGGATTGACTGGCTGACACCTTGTTACCAATAGGAGTATAAACAGATTCATTGATTTGCCCAGAGCGCAAAATTGTTTACTTTTGGACTCAAAAATCCAGACTCAAAATATCTTGTCTTTTCTCTGTAAGGGTGAGCCTATGGCCCTGTGATTACTGCCAACATCATGCATAACCAAGCCACTGCTGCTTCTAATGAGTGTTTACTATGACAGACGGCATCCTAAGCCCTTCACATAAGTGACTTCGTTGTAGTCCCAACAATTCTGAAGACAGTGCTTATCTTTACTTTGTAGATGAGATAACTGAGGGACAGAACAAGTGAGTGGCATATCAGAGATTCAACCCTAGGTCTCTCTAACTCTAACCCTAACCCTGCCTCCTCACCACCAACTACATCATCTTTGCTTAACTGCTTGGATTCCCCCAAACAACTTCTTTCCTTTCATTGATCTTTAACATTTTTTTTCTCAAGTGAACAAGGGTGAGCAATTATTGGATTAGCCAAAAAGTTTGTTCTGGTTTCTCTATAAGATGTAATAGAAAAACCCAAATGAATTTTTTTTTCCCATCAATATTTTGACAGTGTACAGACACTGAATTTATTTATTAACTTTTTTATTCTCCTGGGTTGAGACACAGTTTTGGAAGGGTATGAGCCAGCTGTGTCCTCCTTTGCCTGGCAAATCAATAAAGCTATTCTTCTGTTTGTTTGTTTGTTCTTCTTTTTAAATGTATTATTAATGGGAGGATACTTGCTTTACAATATTGTGTTGGTTTCTGCCATATAACAACATGAATCAGCCATATTATACCTTTGTCTCCTCCCTCTTGAACCTCCCTCCCACCTCCCACCCCATCTGACCCCTCTAGGTTGTCACAGGGCACCAAATTTGAGCTCCCTGCATCATACAGCAAATTTCCACTGGCTATTTAATTTTACATATAGTAATGTGTATGTTTCAATGCTACTCTCTCAATCTGCCTTTTTTTTTTTTTTTGCCAGAACACAGACACTGAATTTAGAACTGTCTTCAGGATTGAGCTTTTGCAGGTTTTCCCATCTGCCTAGATAGATGATGTTTTACATTGTTTTCACCCGACATCCTTTCCTTTCCTTTTTCTCATATATTCTATACAGTATGTTATGTATAGTATAGAAATAAATTGGATTGGCCAAAAAGTTGGTTCATGTTTTTCCATATGATGTAACAGGAAAAGCCAAATGAACTTTTTGGCCACTGCTATAGTATTTCTATACTACAGTATTTCACTGCTATAGTATTGGTGCTGGAGAAGACTCTTGAGAGTCCCTTGGACTGCAAGGAGATCCAACCAGTCCATTCTAAAGGAGATCAATCCTGGGTGTTCATTGGAAGGACTGATGCTAAAGCTGAAACTCCAATACTTTGGCCACCTCCTGCGAAGAGTTGACTCACTGGAAAAGAGTCTGATGCTAGGAGGGACTGAGGGTGGGAGGAGACGGAGACGACAGAGGATGAGATGGCTGGATGGCATCACTGACTCGACGGACATGAGTTTGAGTGAACTCCGGGATTTGGTGATGGACAGGGAGGCCTGGCGTGCTGTGATTCATGGGGTCGCAAAGAGTCGGACACGACTGAGTGACTGAACTGAACTGATAGTATTTCTGGTCTTCCCTGCTGTCTCAGACAGTAAAGAATCTGCCTGCAATAAGGGAGACCCAGGTTTGATTCCCGGGTCAGGAAGATCACCTGAAAAAGGAAATGGCAACCCATTCCAGTATTCTTGCCTGGGAAATCCCATGGACAGAGGAACCAAATGAGCTAAAGACCATGGGGTCGCAAAGAGTCGAACATGACTGAGTGACTAACACTTAGGCAAATTAGGCATAATATTTCTATTTATAAAGATATGATATATTTATGCTTCTACATGTATGCATGCAGATACATATGTATATGAGTGTATACACAGTTGTTGTTCTGTAGCTCAATCATGTCTGACTCTTTGTGACCCCATGGACTGAAGCCCACCAGGCTTCTCTCTCCTTCACTATCTCCTAGAGTTTGCTCAAACCCCTGTCCTTTGAGTTGATGATGCCATCCAACCATCTCATGCTCTGTCACCCCATTCTCCTCAGTCTTTCCCAGCTTCAGGGTCTTTTCCAATGAGTCAGTTTTTCGCATCAGGTGGTCAAAGTATTGAAGCTTCAGCTTCAGCATCAGTCCTTCCAATGAATATTCAGTGTTGATTTCCTTTAGATTGACTGGTTTGATCTCCCTGCTCTCTAAGGTATTCTCAAGAGTCTTCTCCAGCACCACAATTTGAAAGCATCAATTCTTCGCTGCTCAGCCTTCATCCAACTCTCACATTTGTAGGTGTGTGTATACATACATATATATATATATATATATATCTCCTTTGCTACGCTAGGTCTAATGTGGCTTTTTTCTCAGGTGATGAGGACTTGAAAAGGGAGCTTGCTGCCATCTTTTCACTAACTTCTCCCTCTAAACAGAGACCTTCTAGAAACCTGCCATGGAAAGATGTGCTTACTTTTCTTCATTTCCAAGGACAGAGAATGCCTGTGATGTCCCAACGTGTCCCAATCCAGACTCTACTTCTAGGTAATCCAGTGATAACAATGAAAAACTTAGTAACTACTGGAAAGTGAAAGGCCACTATTTCATTAACCAGAACACGCTGGACTTACTGAGAAAATAATCATGCAATTCTCAAAATAGTTAATGCTTAAAGATGGAGATGAAGTCAGACCCTTGCTTCATCCAGATATCAGTTTGACCCATCGACTGGCGTGTCTGTTGTGCCAAGCATCTCTGATACCCAGATCCCTATCTTACCCTTCCAGTTTCTTCAAAGTCATCTGAAATGATGTAACTTTCCATTTCTGAGTTACTGTAATTTCACGAGAACAGCATACTTGAAAAACAAAATGTTAGAACAGCATCTGATATTTATGAGTTATGGTTCTTCACAAACAAACGCTGATAAAGCATGTACTGTGTGCCAGGCATGAAGTTTTAAAACATGAATAAAATACAATGTCAGCCTTTGAGAACCTCATAGCTTAGAAATTGAAATATCTTAGGCTCATAATGAGACTGCTTCTGAGACCTCTTTCCTGTGTTAAAAATGCAGTTATTTTCAGGGAATTCAGGACGTGTTGCCCATTTGCGTAGTCTGAGTTGGAACAGTAGAAATCCAGGCCCATGGGTCAGGACACAGCTTGCACAGAGCGCTGGGCCAGTGGCTCTTGGGGCTTTATTTTCCTCCCTCCCCACAACTCAGGTTGTGCTCCTGGGTCAGTCGCTGGACCCTCTAAGCCTTTACCTCCTCATGCACGATGGAGAGAATCCCTGATCTATTCTCCTCATGCTGTCATTCTGGGGTCAAATAAGAAAAATCACACAGAGACCTCCCTGGTGGTCCAGTGAAATGACTTATCCTTCCAGTGCAGAGTGTGTGAGTTCCATCCTTGGTCAGGGAGCTGAGATCCCACATGACTTGTGACCAAAAACCCTAACATTAAAAATGGTCCACATCAAAAAAAGAAAATCTTAAAAACAACAACAACACACACAGACACATAAAACCATTTTTGAAGACTGCATCAGGTATCTGTAAGCACTACAAAGGCTGGGTTTTTTGTTTTGTTGTTTTTTTTTTTTCTATTTTGCTCACCCTTGCATTCCTAACATCTAAAATAATGCCCAAATCATGCTAGATGCCTGATGCAGATTTACTGAATAAATGCACTCCATTATAAAAGAACTTGCCTTGTCACTATAAACTGTTCAAAATTATGGTAATTGATTCTTTTCTATATTACAAAAGGAAAAACTCATTTTGTGTAACTTCTAGAGTGACCATATCTCAGGGTGGGAAGAGATCTTACAGAGCATCCAGCCTAGCCTTGCAGGGTGACTTGAATTTGCCTTGAGTCCTTGCTAGGGGCCTGTCCACCCTGTTCCAGATCGCAGCCTTCAGATGGAATCTCTCCGGGTCATGCTGCAGAAGTTCGTCTTACTTGGCAGAAACCTGCCTCCACCTGCTGCCGCCCAACAATTCTCCCCCAACTCTTCCCCTTTTACTTGGTAACGTTATATTATCATCCTTCCCTGCTCTCAGTTTTCTCATATCCAGGCTAAGTTGAGTAATTTCTCATTGATAAACTTAAGGTACTTCATAACGACATTTCTTATTAATAAAATAACTAGACACAAAATAAACACTATTAGTGGTACATTCTGCTCTCACCCACCCACAGGCTCTTGCAAAGGTGGATGTTGCTGGCGCCACCTATTGGCAGACATCTGAAAATGTCTGCAAATGTAAAATACTCAATAATTTGTAGTTCCAGTACAGACAGAAAAATTGCTGTGAATTTTGTCATATCTGCCTGGAGAATCCCAGGGACGGCAGAGCCTGTCGGCTGCCGTCTATGGGGTCGCACAGAGTCAGACACGACTGAAGCGACTTAGCAGCAGCAGCAGCAGCTTTTATATAAGATAAACACAAATATCATTACAGCAAAATTTATAGTAGAAAAAAATCAGAATCTACAAAATTATCAGTAATGAAATGAATTATGGTACCTACTCAATGAAATATTGTAGCTATTAAAAGTGATGCTCCTAAAGATTATATAATAAAATAGAAAATGCCTACAATATAATGGGGTTAAGTGAAAAAAAATAATAATATACAAATTTACTACTTAAACATAATTGTAAACAGCCATGTTTTACTACAGTCTAAAAATAAGTGCAAAATGCCATCATTGGTAGTTTTATGGCTGTGAAGTTATATATGGTTTTTTTTTGTCTTTCTATAAAGTACTTCATAAAGTACTAGTGCTACTTCTAAAATCATAAAAATTCAAATGTTTTTACATTTCTTTTAATATCTCTCTCTGACATTTTAGACAAAACACACATACCCAGATGTATATACATTCATGTACCACCTCCTTATTATTCATCTTCTTCACCTCGAGTCAGTTTCTTATAAGATGTGGACATGCATTTTGGTGGAGCCAAAAATATTAAGAATAGTTTTACTGATCATCTGAGGAGAGGCAGAGTATGCTGAATGCTTTCAGTGTATAGGGGCATATGGCATCTGCCTATCCTTGTTAAGCATCAGTTTCCACATCTATAAAATGGGGCTGAGAACAACCGCAGCAGCTGTTTCATAGGATGATTGTGAGGATGGAAAGTGATGTCTCCAAAGCAACTGGCATGGCATGGAGTACGTGCTCTGAGTATTATCGGCTTCTATTCTGTGGTGGTGGTTTAGTCACTAAGCTGTGTCCAATTCTTGAGGCCCCATGGACTGTAGCCCGCCAGGCTCCTCTGTCTGTGGGATTCTCCAGGCAAGAATACTGGAGTAGGTTGCCATTTCCTTCTATTCTGAGATCGTTGTAAAATTACAGTGGATTGAAATTGTGTCTGTGTGTGTGTGTGTAAGTGTGGATTGTCAAGGAAGGCTAGAGAGGAATGGGACCAAGGGTGATAGGAATGTGACTGAGAGCTAGAGGCAGCCTCCCACAGCAAGTTTGCCCAGGGCCAGACTATCTGAAATTCCTGGGAGATGAAGGAGGAGCAGAGAGGGTGTGAACAGAGAGGCCAGGTAGTGGGCCAGCAGCACTTGTGAGTTTGCAGGAATTCAGTGAAGGCTGAGGATAGTGGACACCCATTTGAGCATTGGCATTTTGGGGGACTGCTTCTGGGTCAGTACATGTTCTCTGACAGCAGGGATACACTGACTTGGTCATGCATGAACTGAAACCAGTTAAGGAGATCCTTCTTGAAAAGATGGTGAGTGTAAAATTCCCCTGAGGCCAAAGGACCAGGAACAAAATGGTGGAAGGAAGGTGGGTTCCCTGGGAAGACAAAGCCACAGGGGGCTGCAAGACCTCTTTTTGTTCTCACTGGTAGGGTTGCTGTGCAAGTAGGCAGCATGCAGACAGAGAAAGCCATGCACATGTAAGGGCCACCCACGTGACCATAGTTTCCAATATCATAGCCAGAGTCAGTATGGAATATTGAGTCAGAGTCACTTTGCAATGATTCCTGCATGTGATACAGTTTAAGGAAAAACAAGGAGCAAGTAGCCAGGATGAGCCCAATCTCTCTGTCTTATTTACTGTCAGACTGGATCAGCCCAGAGTCAACAGACTGAATCTTCCTCATTATTGTGTGATAGTAAATGAATGAGCAGCCACCAGAAATTCACTCCCAAACAGGATGATTTGGAAAAAAAGAAACATGTGCGCATCAGAGCCTCTAGCTGCAAGTTATCACCACAAGGCTATAGTTTTTCCCTGGGCCACTCTCTCTCTCTCCCTGGCGGTGTAAAATGTATTCTAGTTGACATTTCAGAGCGTCTGGCAGCTCCATTGTTTTGATTGAATGCCAAACATGAACTAAAATGCATTAACTGTTTTGTCTGCCTGGTGCCATGTCTGTGGGTGGACATCTTGCGTCGTTCTGCTGGAAGAATAACAGGATTAACAGAAAGAGGAGAGCTCCAGACAAATGTTCAAGTCTCAGAAGGAAAGGAATGGGGTGGATATACCCAGGAGGGAGTCTGTGTGTGCATATGTGTGCAGATGGCATTCCCTGGCCTGTGTCTGCTCCATGCAATAAAAGGGCACAGTTGGCAAGGAAGAGCGGTTTATGTATTCTCAGAAACAACTGTGCTAATTTGAAAAGAGCAACAGGATAACCAAGACAAGGCAATGAAATCCAAGTCAGGCAAAAAGGAAGGAAAAGGTGACAATTCTCAAATCACCTAAGAAAATCGGCAGAGCACACAGACCACAGCTGACTTGGGAGAGATTCTCTATTAGAATATGGCCAGCTACAGACGTGGAGAAGGCAATGGTAACCCACGCCAGTACTCTTGCCTGGAAAATCCCATGGACGGAGGAGCCTGGTAGGCTGCAGTCCGTGCAGTTGGGAAGAGTCGGACAAGACTGAGTGACTTCACTTTCACTTTTCACTTTCGTGAATTGGAGAAGGAAATGGCAACCCACTCCAGTGTTCTTGCCTGAAGAATCCCAGGGACGGGGGAGCCTGGTGGGCTGCCGTCTATGGGGTCGCACAGAGTCGGACACGACTGAAGCAACTTAGCAGCAGCAGCTACAGACTGTGCTCCTCATGTTGTAGGTTTCTGAACATTTACTCTCCTATTTATTTTTGGAAACTTAATTGAACAACTCTATAGAGGCAAGTTTTACTTTCTGCTCCCTTGGATAACTGCATAGTGGAGGGTGTGTATGTATATATGTGTGATTTTGCCTTCAATTTGGATTTTTTTTTAAACCATGGGTTACATTTTCTTTTTTTTTTCTTAAATAGAAGATTTTCTTATATTTTACAATGAAGTGAAGAGTTGGCAAACAAATTACGGCTAGAGACAAATGATAAATTTTATACCTTCTTTCTGATTAAACTACAAACTATTTGGAAAATATATAATGTTTTTATGATAAACTATCTTTTCATTAGCAGGGTTAATGCTGTTGTAATTTACACTTTGACCTCTGAAAATAGTGTTGATATTTCATTCCCAACCCTTTCCTTCAGTTGTTTCTTGCCTCATTACTGAATTCACTCAACCTCCGCCAAGTTTCCCTCTCCCAGACACAGTAGCTATTAGGGATGTGTCGTCCTCTGAGAGAGGTCTGGATTTTTACTGCTTCCTGCTGGCCCATTGGCATAGATCCTGGCCAACCGGAAGATAAATTGAGCTGTCCCAGGTCTTGAGCCAACACTGAGCCCTGCCTGCTGGTCCTGGAAGCCGCCCACCAGCCATGGCAAGAGAGCCACATCTGAGTCCCTTCTTTACATTCCCTTTCCTTTTCCCTATCCCCTCTCCAAAGTCACTCCTCTGCAGTGATTTTCCAAATGCCTCCAGGTTTTCCCCCCAGCTCATTCTGCTTCCAAATCTTTCCTTGTTGCTCAGACACTTGGGAGCCCCCTTGCTGTGTTTCATTGCCATATATCTTTTCCATGAGAAATTTCTTAACCAGACGTCATCATTTTGAACAGCTGGGAGGGAGTCTCTCTTACATGTTCTGATGTATCCATCCTTCCCTTCCTCAAAGTGCCCCATCCCCAGTGAGATTCAGGATAAAGCCATGTGCTAACCACTGAATGAACAAATGACTGAATTTCTCAAAGGTAATTCAGATAATGCTTTTGGGGTGTTTTTTTTTTGTTTGTTTTGTTTTTTTACCTCTGGCTGTTATTTTGATTGATTTTCTTACTCTATTCTCTAGTGTCTTATTTCATCAATGATTTCCCCTCTCAACTCTGCCTTCAACTTCTTTCTTCCTTCTGGGTCCTTGCTGTTAATCGATAAACAGGTTTAAGTCTCTTTCGTTGGAAACAGAATAAAGACGAAACACAGGCAACTTTTCCCTTAACTCTGTAACCCATTCATTTATGGAACATGTGTTACTGTACCTCCTATGTGTCAGTATTGCTGCCAGCACCAGATGGAGACAGAACATTTGCTGCTCTCGTGGAGCCAGTGAGGGGATGCAGATAAGAAATACACCAACACACGAAGCTCTAGCTGCAGCTCTATTATTCAAGGGGAGGCCATTAGATGTCTTTGTCAGAAGACTTTCCCATCAGCCCGTTCTGCAGGCTGACATGCCTTGGTGTGGGCTGGCTTTCAGTCTCCTGTCCCTTGGTTCTTCATAGGCCTGCACCAAGGTCCTCAGCAGTCACACCTCCCTTCCCCTCCTCCAACCCCCAGCCTCCTTAGAAGGGTAGGCTGCAACTGCAGCCCTTACTCCCGATCCAGAAGCAACCTGGCCTCAATTCCCACCACGTGACCTTCATGCAAAGGTCAATGGTCTTCGGTTCTAAGACCATGAGCCTTAGACCCTAGTGCTCATTTCTCCATTAGGGGTCACCTTCCTCCTCTCATCCACCCCTGATTTCTCTAGTTGCTTTCTCTCTGTATTCTTCCCTTCCTCCCCTCCTTCCTTTCTAGCTTCCAGTACCAGCCCTCTCGTGTTTTCACTTCACATTCCCAGGGAGCAGTCTCACCCCTTCTCATGGCTTTCACCTCATCTCTCTGCTGATGAATCCCAAGTTGTCTTCAGATCATTGTTACCATATTTCCAAGATCTGGCATCATGGGCATGTGGCCAGCATGGGGTCTGGAACTCCACATTTCAGAGGGCCTCATTTGAGATTTAATGCTCTGTGGTTACCATATTGAAATTCTTAAAAATTTTACCTTTGAGGTGTGAATCTGTGTTTTGTAAATCTATGAGTCTGCTAGGGATACCATAACAAAACACCACAGACTGGATGACTTAAAGAAAAAAATTTGGTCCTCATAGTTCTGGAGACTGGAATGCCAAGATCAGGGTGCCTCTGGCTTGGTCTCCCCTGAAGAATGAAAAGAGCAGGTCTGTTCCAGGTCACTTTCCTTGGCTTCCAGAAGTCCATCCTCTTGCTGCCTCTTCCCATGGTGGTCCCTCTGTACACGAGTGCCCCTGGTCTCTCTCTGTGTCTTAATCTCTTCTTATAAAGATACCAGTCAGCTACCCGCTCCTTTTGTCTTGAGAGCATACTGGGCTGAAAATGCTGAGAGGGTCAGGGTCCAGCCATCCTTGCCCAGGATTGGCAGCACCACTGCATGTTTTGAGGTGATTTGGCAGGGCTCAGCCTTACACCCCTGCCTAGGCATACAGAGCATCCTGGCTGATGTTGCAGTCCCTTGGTAAGTTCCTCTTACCATGGCCTGTGGTCTGTGGATTGGACAGCAGGCCATGGTGAGGGTAACTGATTTCCCTACATCCCAGCCGCAGATCAGTCAGCCCCTTTGAGACTCTAAACAAAGATCACAAACCTCTCCTGCACAAAGTTTTTGTACGTAATCATCCATGATTTTATACATGTTCAGGGGATAATTGGCTTCATGAAGCTAATGTGTGGACCATCTGTGGTTTGGCTTTGCTTACCTTTTCAGCCCCATTTCAGTACTTCCTTCACTATGCTGCAGCCCTCCTGAATTACTGTAGCCCTTCTCTGAATGCACGTTTTCTGCCATGTTTCCATATTTTTGCATGTGCTCTTCACTCTTCCTACCATGTGCTTTTCTTTAATATCATTCTACCAAACTATGATGTATCCTCCAAAATTAAAATTACATTTTATCTTAGTGAATCCCTATTGTCATCACCTAAGGCTCAACAAAGCACTCCTGTAGGGCCTCTATGCATCTCTCTTATAAGATTTCTAACTCTAAAGTCTGATTGTTTCCTAATCGGTCTGTCCCTTCTACCAGATTGAAAGCAGTTTTGAGGGCAAGACTATGTTTTAACCACCTGCTGCAGAGCTGAGTACAGTAAATAGAAACATTTGTTGATCACTCAATGTATGAATGCACGTGTGAATACATGACTGAATGAGGAGATGCATAAGTTTGTGGTGAAGGGCATGTGCTTTGGAGTCAAACAGTCCTGGGTTTAAATCTCAGCTCTGGCAATGAGCTGAGTTTAAATCTCCTCTGTTTAAATCTCAACTCTAGTCTCATGACCCTGGGGACATTACTCATAAACTTCAAAGTCAATTGTTGTCAGTTTGTATTGACAGACAACAGCTATGCCTATATATAAGTCCTATCACTAAATTTCTGTGAGCTTGAAAGGTGTTATGGAATGAAGTGACAAAATTAAGGGACAGTGGACAGAGAAAGACAAATACTGTACAATATCACTTATATGTAGAATATAAAAAGTACAACAAACTAGTGAATATATTGAATAACAAAAAAGAAACAACTCACAGATACAGAGAACAAACTTGTGGTTACCAGCAGGGAGAGGGAAGGGGAAGGGGCAATACAGGGATAGGGGATTTAAGAGGTATAATCTATTATATATAATAAGCTACAAGGATATATTATACAACATGGGGGATACAGGCAAATTTTATAATAACTATAAATGGAGTATAATGTTTAAATATTGTGAATCAGTATACAGTTTACCTATAACTTACATAATGTTGTACATTAACTATATATCAATTTAAAAAGGGAAAATGAAGCTGTGTTCTTCTCGATTTATTAACAAAAAACTCATTAAATGTCCGCTCGATACAAGGCACTAACCTGGGACTTGTGGAGAAATTTAATATAAAACAAACCTATGGAGGAATAGGAGGAGCTGATTTTAGAGTTAAACTCTAAAATGACAGGTGCCATAAAGAGGGATCAGTTTTAAAATAAGAATTTGTTTGTAGCTGGGGCAGTGAGGAAGGCTTCCTGGAAGAAGTGGCATTTGAGATGGACCTTGAAGAAAAGGAAGAAGATATTGTTGGCACTGGGAGAAGGAAGAAGGAAATAGATGCAGCCATGGGGAGGCATGAACTATCAATAACCTCAGATACACAGATGACACCACCCTTATGGCAGAAAGCGAAGAAGAACTAAAGAGCTTCTTGATGAAAGTGAAAGAGGAGTGAAAAAGTTGGCTTAAAACTCAATAGTCAAAAAATTAAGACCATGGCATCTGGTCCCATCACCTCATGGCAAATAGATGGGGAAACAATGGAAACAGTGAGACTTTATTTTCTTGGGCTCCAAAATCACTGCAGATGGTGATTGCAGCCATGAAATTAAAAGACACTTCCCCTTGGAAGAAAAGCTAAGACCAACCTAGACAGCATGTTAAAAAGTAGAGACGTTACTTTGCCAATAAAGGTCCATCTAGTCAAAGCTATGGTTTTTCCAGTAGTCACGTATGGATGTGAGAGGTGGACTATAAGGAGAACTGAGCATCAAATAACTGATGCTTTCAAACTGTCTTGTTGGAGAAGACTCTTGGGAGTCCCTTGGACTGCAAGGAGACCAAACCAGTCAATCCCAAGGGAAATCAATCCTGAATATTCATTAGAAGGACTGCTCCTGAAGCTGAAACACCAACACTTTGGCCACCTGATGCGAAGAACTGACTCACTGGAAAAGATCCTGATGCTTGGAAAGATTGAAGGCAGGAGGGGAAGGGGAAGACAGAGAGATGAGATGGTTGGATGGCATCACTGGCTCAATGGACAAGAATCTGAGCAAGCTCCAGGAGTTGGTGATGGACAGGGAAGCCTGGCCTGCTGCAGCCCATGGGGTCGCAAAAAATCAGACATGACTGAGTAACTGAACTGAGCTGATGGGGAGGCAGAGATATTCAGGAGAGAAACGGGAGCTCCGCCGTCCCATTGTTGATATTGCTCCCACTGAATGCTGCAGTTTCAGCCTCCGAAACTAAGGGTTAGTGGCCTTTTCCACACAGTAAGATATGCCCTTGTTTTCAGGAGTCTTTGGCCCTCTGCCCAAAAGACACCACCCGACTCTGACAGCTAAGTCAGAGATGGGCCTGTTTGCACCATGTCTTCTCAGCAGTAGTCATTCTGAAGCTCCATGTTCTGATTGCATTTGCCGCATCCTGTACCATCAACAGGGCGGTAGAGGCTCTTCTGCGTGGGTGATGGATCGCTTCCCGGTGACCAGGAATGTGTAACCAATATGGAGAATTACGGAATGATTAGTGCATCTCATCACAGATGGTCACATTATGCCATTTAGAATTAAATTGCCTATGGCCAAGGTTGAGGAATATAGCTGGAAGGATGGTTTGCAAAACACTTTATTTTACATAGAGTGATGAAACTAGCTTTAAAAGAAAAAAATTCAGCTGTCATTTCCAGGAATCCTTTTCTGGCACCATGAGATGGAGTTAATCAGAGTCATGAACCTGCCTGCCTGCTGCTCTCGCTGCATTTACCCCACTGCAATACAGCGATGGTTCCACTTGGCTTCCAGGGTGCCAGGCCTCCTGAGCTTGAAGGCAAGCCCTACCAGGAGGTCATCTCCAATCCCCTGCTTTAATACTGCATCCCTCATCATCAACATTCTCTGTCCTTCTCCTGAGTTATTTCTTCTCTACAGCACTTGTCCCAATCCAATACAGGACACGTTCTTATTTGGTCTGTTGATTGCCTGTATTTTCCCTAGAATATAGGCCCCGGGGGCTGCTTCCCATCGCCCGATCAGTGACCGGCATGAAATAAGGGCTCACGACTGGATGGACATGAGGTTGAGTGAACTCCGCAGGAGGTGGTGATGGACAGGGAGGCTTGGCGTGCTGTGATTCATGGGGTCGCAAAGAGTCGAACACGACTGAGCGACTGAACTGAACTGAACTGAAGTATTTACTGGAAGGCAGAAGCGAACTAGGTCTCTAACTTGAAACCACTCCTGCTTCACTCCTCTCTTTGGGGAGCCCTGTCTGGGAGACCCGGTGCCGGCAGGCATGAGATCAATTTCAGGTATTAAAGTAGCTCACGATGGAGAGTCCCAGCCTAACTGAACCTGAAGCCAGTACTGAGGATTTTTCCTAACCCCCTCCTAGACTGCTTCGCTCAGTTCGCGGGCCCTGGTTACCTAAAGTTGGCCAAGGGGGCGCACTGCCGAGCCCCGGGAAGGGCCAACAATGCGCTCGGGTCCTTATCCCTTCCTCGCGACAGGCTGTCATCCAGAAGGTGCGTGAGTGCCACCCCCAACCAAGGGCACAGAGCGTTCGGCAGAGCTAGCTCCTCCAGCCGGGCGCCCTTGAAGTCGGTGGGGGTGGGGGGGACGGCCCCACGCCGCCTCCGCCGCAGGTCGGGAGCGCGCGTCTCCGCCGCAGCGCAGCGCAGGGAGCGCCCGGCCCGGCCAGACAGCTGAAGGCGGCGGCCGCGCTCACGCACCTCGCCGGAGCCGGTAACGGCGGGCTGCACGGGACTCTGGGGGCCTGAGGCTCTGGCTCCCACGGACGGTCGGGCTTGCTGAGGTTGCGAGGGGGTGGTTTGAGTGGAAGGGAATGGGCAGGAGAGATCTGCTCCTCGAGGGTCCCCGGGGCAAGAGTGCGGACGCGTGGAGTGAACCCAAGTACTGAGCCTTCCTGGAAGCGGGTTGCTGTGCGCGTCCTGCCGGAGGGCGTCCGAAAAAGCAAGGAGCGCGGTGCCCGGGGCTGGGGTGGGTTTCCTCCTTTCGCTTGCACTCAATGATAGGTCACACCTTCTCCCGCCGAGGGTGGGGGAGAACTTTCCTTGTTCTGGAGGGCCAGCCCCGATGTCCCTAGCAACCAGCAACCGAGAGAGCCCCCAACCCGGGCTCGGGAGACAAGCCTGTCCCGGCGGAACGTGTTGCCCGCGGCTCCCGGGTGCGCGCCCCTGGCGGTGGGCTGGGCTGGGCTCCCGGGATAACGCGGGTTTGACTGTTGTTAATTCATTTTGCTTGTGCCCAGGCGCCTGCCTGCAGGTCATCCCACTGTTTAGAGGGAAATACCGCGATCGGTTCCCAGCACCCCCTCCTTTTTTTTTTAATCGTTTCTGTGTAATTAATTGAGGCAGACGTTCGGAGGCTTTGTGGTTTCCGCCGCGGTTTAGATGACACGGGCAATCGCAGATGATACTCCGGATTTCATCTAACAAAATCGAAGCCTGAGATGGTGTTGTAAAAGCAAAGGGAGCTAGGGGAAAGTTTCCCTGCTACTTCAGGGAGGAGAAGGGAACTCCCACATATAAATTAATTCTGATAAAATCCCAAAGGTAAACGGTAGTATTTCCAGTTTACAAGTGAAGTAAATTAGGTTGAGATATTAAATAAGTTTTCCCAGCCAAATCCCCCAGTTAACAGTGGGGAGGCGAGGTCTGGAATCTAGGACTGTGATCCAGTGGGGGCGCATCACCTAAAACGCAGGCAAGAAAGGCCAAGGCTTACAAGGATAAGGTCTAGAGTGCAGGAGAGGTAGCCAGGTGCTGGGTGCTGGGGTGCCTGACAACAAACAGTTGTGTTCTTGTCAGGAAGATTACCCAGTGTTTATGAAAGATGCTGCTGCTGCTGCGGCTAAGTCGCTTCAGTCGTGTCCAACTCTGTGCGACCCCATAGACAGAAGCCCACCAGGATCCCCCGTCCCTGGGAGGTGATATTAACAGGTGACGGGGAAGGCAGTGTTGCTCCCAGTCTGTTTCCTTCCCTTCAATAAAGAAAGGGCAGCCCAAACCCCTTTAAGAAGATCCCGAAACCCTGAAACTGAGCTGAGGTTCAAGTAGCAGGCATCCTAGCTCACAGTCCCTCAGAGCAGGCTTGAAAGACAGTAGCTGAGCCTGTAGACTTCAAAAGAAGGAAACGCTGAATCCTGGCAACCCTTCAGAACAAATTCTTAGAGAAGCTAGCTCAAGAGCACCTGGGAAAGGATTTACAAAATCAGTGTATGCCAGATGAACTTTTTTCTCTTTTCTAGCAAACCTAGTGGGGCTGCAGATTGAGGCACGCCGGATCTACTGTTTTTCAGCTGTGGGTTGTGACTCATCAGTGGAATGCTATCAGTGTAGTGAGTTGCACCAGCCTTTTTTAAAATGTGAAATTCAATAGAAGGGATGAGAAAGGATCAGAGTGCACTGTATGTACAAGGGCAAGTATTGGGTTATGAATTGTGTGTGTGTGTGTGTAGTTTATCCCACTGCTTCTGCATGGGAGTGCATACCTGACCCTGGCTGCCCTATTGTTCCTTCCAGGCTAACTTCCTCTGCTCATCATGGGGTTATCTTTTACTTTGCAAATAATATCAGCATCTTCTGGACAATGTAGCCTTTCTCCTGCCCATTTCTCTAGGCCCCCAGGTGTTGAGGTATTTTACCAATCAGAGTTCCTCTCCAAATCCTTTATTTTTGATCTTCTAATGTTGTGGGTCTGATGACAGCTTGACTTCCTTTGGTCCTCACAGCTAGGTGGCTGTAGCTGTTTACATTTCACAGCTAGGGACCTATGAATCACTGCCTCCCACCCCCATCATAGATGTGTGTCCTGCCTTTACAGACGCATACTCTCCCTAAGGATAAGGTGTGGAAAGAGTGGACACACCACAGGGCTCCATCTCTACACCTCCTTGATGTCACTCATCATGAGACAGATATAGAGGGGACATTTTTCGGTAGGATTCTCTATAAGACCAGGCAAGAGATATAATGTTGAGCTCACAGTATGGTTGAAGGTCTTCTGTATTTGGGATCAAAGAATCAATGAAAAAAGTAAAGGATGGGATGGCTCTACTAAGCTGCAGTTCACGTGAGAGAAGTAACCTGAGGGTCTCAGTGGCCTACCAGGCCAACATGAACCTGTGTGAAGTAGCTGCTCAATAGCAAACATGGGTTGCAGTGATGAGAACAGGCTTTAAAAAAGAAAACAAACAAATAGGGATTTGCATAGAGCTGATTATGTGCCAGGTAGAGTTGTAAGTGTTTCACGGTTGTTTTCTCCATCCTGTTGCACCTTCATGAAGTAGGGAATATAATTAGCACTGTTGACTTTAAAGATATTCACAACCTAAACATGGAGAGTTATGTTTAATTTGGTGGAGATTTTTAGGACTTAAGTCTGGGAGGCACCATCTCAAGTAACCCTGAGAGAACTGCTCTGAGGAGGTGGCATGGGGGGCAGGTTATATAAAAGTTTTGCACCAAAGAGCAGGTAGTCAGAATATCAAAAGATGATTGTTAATTAAAGAAAATTAATATCCCAAGTTAAGGAATTTAGCACTTTTCTATGTATGGGAAGATGCAAGAGTCTGGGCTCACTGAAATCATTCCTTTGATATGCACCTCAGCTGTCTGGGGCCAGTATCCTGTGTTTTTACATCCTGATTTTCTTCAGGGCTCACCATAGGAAGTGGCTGCTGACTGCTAGATGGCAGGACTTTTCTTTCCTGACTTTCCTCAGGCTCACCAGCTCACCATCTGTGGTGGCTGCAATTGCTGATGACTGTGACATCCTTGTTTTCTGATATGGCAGGAAATACTCCATTTCTCATCACCATTCCCATTTAACAGATGTTGAGACTAAGGCACAGAAGGATTACGAAATTGGTCCAAGATCATACAGGCAGCAAGTATAGAGCTGGGATTACAGCCTCGGCCTTTAACCACTACCATCTACCAACCTGTGACATTCAAGCGAGAGGAGCTGAGGACCACTCTACTCAGGGTCACATCCTGGGTGGCTCCTTTATAGAGGACAGAGGCCAACTTCAGAGGATCTGAGGAAGGTGACGGGATGATGAGGGACTGAGTACCAGGCCGTGCAAAGAACAGGGAATATTTTTTTTCATCTGGCAAAAACGCAGCCTTGGCCAGTTCTGAGGACATTCCGCAGATATCTGAGGAAGAGAAAGTAGGTTTGCTTCCAGAAGCAGATCAAGCCAGTGCTGGGGGATCTGTCAGGACTGGGGAAGAGATTGCCCACTGGGTGAAGCGGTGTCAGATTTCATTACTCAATGCCCTTTCTAATGCTCAAATTCCTCAGTTTTATTAGATCTATATCCTGGCTCAGACAGTAATCTGCCTTCAGTGCAGGAGACCTGGGTTCAATCCCTGGATCAGAAAGTGGGTTGCCATTTCTTCCTGGATCTTCCCCTGAAGAAAGAAATGGCAACCCACTTTAGTATTATTGCCTGGAGAATTCCATGGACAGAGGAGCCTGGCAGACCTATAGTCCATGGGGTCATAAAGAGTCAGACATGACTGAGTGACTCACACACACACACACACACACACACACATAAGAGGAAAATAAGCTTTCAGTAACTAGAAATGAACAGACTCTCCTAGACATCTATGTGTGCCTACAAAAATAAAATAGGGAACCAAATTAAAGTTCTGAACAAAGCATACGTTCAAATTATGTGCAATTTGAAAGGAAAGGGCAAGACCAATAAGTAGAAATTCCAGTGTAGATATCTGAGAACTTTTCATGATTCCCAAATCTCATTGGCCACTTCTGGAACAGAAGTTCTTTGAGAACAGAGGCTTTGTTAAAAAGATTTCTTCAAAGAGATATACTGGTACTTCCTTCATCCTAGACATAATGTGAGGGGCTGTCATGGGATCACGAGTCTAGCTATACATGCATTTAGGGTTCAGTGGTGGCCTAGGCTGCATTCCCAGACTTTGTCAGGGCAAAAGATGTCCAAGGATTTCCTGAAGAACTGCTGGGGCCTTGTGGGGAGATGATTGGCCTGTGTCCACTCCAAGTTCAGCCCAAGTGTGAGGGCAACCCCAGCAGCTAGTGTTTCCAGGAATCTAGAGGCTAAGATAGGAGTGAGCCATCAGTAGATGGAAAGCACCCATGTATAGAGTGTAGGATCTGACAGCCACAAGAAAGAATGAAATATGATTTTCAGGAGCATAGCTAAAACAATGGATGATCAAACTAAGTAAAGAAAGTCAGAACCAGGAATATGGCAGGAAATAGTCCTTTTCCAGAAAGGAAACCAGAAATATGGCAGGAAATACTCTATTTGTCCAGAAAGAAAAATATCATATTACTTATAGATGGAATCTAAAAATAGTGAATTAACTGAGAAATAATTGGACTCAGGGACTTAAAAATCAAAGTTATAGTTACTAAAGAAGAAAGAAGGGCACAAGGGGTATATTAGGAGGTTGGAATTAACAAATACAAGTTATTACATATAAAATAGTCAATAACAACCTATGTATCCCAAGGGAAGTCTATGAACACTCTGTAATAACCCATATGGGAAAAGAATCCAAAGATGAACAGATAGATGTGTATGTATAACTGAGAAAGCTTCTTTACATGTACAACACACTCAACATTATATGTCAGTGTTAGGACAGTAAACAATAAAAAGTTAATTTAATAAAAAAGGAGGGAATGAGACATAAGCTTTTGGAAAGTGGTCATTAGAAAGTGTAACTTTCCTTCTGCTCTGTCTTAAACCATTGCTTTAGTTTAAATTTCCTTTTCTGTGGAACAGAGATGGAAATACCTGTTCCTACTCCTTTCTTGCTTATTAAAAGATTGATTCAGCTCCAGGATGTAAGGAACGGTGTGGGCTGCTTGGAGACAGATTTTGGGGGTTCGTTCTGGCACATTTCACTCTAATTTACAACCTCCAGACAGGACTTCCACAGGCCCTCCACTTGCTTTGATCTTGGAGGGATGAGAAGCTGGCCAGCTGTTGGGCATACGGAAAGAGAAAAGACGTCAGCCATCCCCGGGTTGCTGGAGGAGGCCAGCATGCAACAGGCCTACCTGGCATAGGCAGGAGATTTATTGTTATAACCAGGTTGGAGTTTCTTTTGTCTCCAGGCAGCACACTTTAATTCTTGGGAGACTTTGAAGTGGTTGCTTGAGGAGAAAATTCCCCAGGATTCTGCTCAAGTGTTAGTCTGAGGGTGGGAAGGATGAATCCACTGAATGCTATTTTAAGGAGCAGTGGAAGAGAAAAATGAAATTAATATTTCATCAGGTCCCATAAATTGTGCCAGCTCAGAGTGTGTGTTCCATGCACTTTAGTGGAAATAGTAAAAGAGTAGCAGTCTATACTTGATGTGTACTTCAGATGAAGACTTTGGGAGGAACCTTTAGAAAAGAAAAGGAAATGTTTACTTGTGAGAGAATTCAAGGGAGCCAGGCTTCAGAAGATTGGGTCATCAAATAAAAACACAATAAAAACTTGAAGGAAAATGCCCCCAGATAGTTTCCAGGATTCTCAAATGCACATAGTCTGTTGTTCATGGTTGAAAACAGCTTTCTCACACAATGGTCATATTCCCCAAAGTCATGATTTATCTTCAGACACTCCCATGGTAAGCAATCAGGGTAAAAATAATTTGGGGGAGTCCAGGTTTACAGGACATTTTCAAAGTTTTATGATTTTGGAGACCAAACCTCCAGACAGGATGGTCATGTTATTTTTGGCTTATTTCAGGGTGCAAAGTGATTTTTTTAAAAAACTGGAGTATATGAAGTGCTTGGTCCCATTGGAAAGAAAGGCAAGTATGCATTTTTGCTTCCTCTCTTTGCCAGGGTTAGCCTTCAATCCATCATGGTGTTGCTGAGATGTGAAGTAAAAAGTAGAAGCTGAGAATCTTTGAGCTGCTAAAGGTGGATGTTTCTGTCTCAGTTTAATTGTTGCTCAGGTCTGTGTTACCAAGAGCTATGTAATTTCCCCCTGACTGGAGAACATTGGTAAATTTCATAACCCTTCAAGTTAAAATAACTTATAAGCTTCAAATGATGATTTTTCCTAAAGGTGCATTTGTTTTCCTCAGCCAAAACAACCATTAAAGGCAAAGACGGGGCAGTTAGGGGAGCTGCTTCTTTATTCCCCTGGTTGATCAAGGAAAAAAACTAGGAGATAAGTGATGGTAATAGTTATAATCATAACCTGTCTTTCTACCAACCTTTGTGTAGATTTCCCCAGAAAATATAATTCTATCTTCTGTGAAAAGCAAAGCAAAAACCAACAACAAAAAACCCACAGAAATTTAAGATGCAAATCTGAAAATCTGGAACCTACTAGGTTTATATCTTATAAACCTACGTACATTCCTACCTATGCTTCTTTAAAATTTGCACTAAATTACCTCCATAGGCAAGGAGAGATAACTCATTTTTCTGGGAGTCTGAAGTGGAGCCCAAGGTTGCCAGAAGCAAGTAGATGTTTATATTGAGCTTTCATTTGCTATTAGTAGTTATTTTGTAACATGTTTAATATTAAAATGTCCTCTAAATTTTCTCTTAAAATTGATGCTCCTGAAGGTTGAACCAGGTGGGACACAAGACTTTGGGGCTTTCTGGCACCACTGGTCGTAAGAGAGAGTAGATCGTTAGAAAGTTTAGCTTTGTTGCTGCTCTGTCTCCAGCTCTTAAACCATTGCTTTAGTTTAAATTTCCTTTTCTGTGGAACAGAGATGGAAATACCTGGTCCCACTCCTTTCTTGCTTATCAAAAGATTGATTCAGCTCCAGGCTGTAAGGAACAGTGTGCACTGCTTGGAGACAGATTCCATCAGCAATAAATACAAAGTCGGTTTGTTTGCCAAATCATCCTCCAAGTGATTTAAGACACAGCCAACCTCACGCTCCTTAGTCTTCTTGTGCCAAGTGTTTCAAAAACTCCATTAATTAAAATGGAAAGGGTGGTTGTCTCCCTATCATCATTAAAATGTTAATTCACCTGGCCATGATGCTTTCTAATAGCATCTATATAAATCAGTATGACGGTTTGGTGAGAGCACTAACAGAATCTGATTTATATTCTCGTTATTAAAATGAGAGCTTCAAGTAATAGTTGTGATGGGATTTGAAAGAAGGGAGAGAGTCCTCAAGGACTGAGAGGCTTGTACAGAATTCCCTGGAGGAAATGATGACTGATTTCTACCCTCAAAGGCAAGTTGGAAGCTGGAGAGCAGGAGATGGAAGTCCAGGCTGGCAGGTGGGACAGAGTGGGCAAAACCTCAGAGGACCATCTCTGAGGGTCCCCTCACCCCAGGCTCCTCTGTCATAATGAGTCCTTCTATTTCTTCAAAGTATTTTTTTTTAATGTGGACCATTTTTAAAGTCTTTGTTGAATTTGTTGCAATATAGCTTCTGTTTTGTGTTTTGGTTTTTTGGCTGGAAGGCCAAACCTGGTTTTTTACCTCCCTGACCAGGGATCTAACCTGTACCCACTGCAATGGAAGGCAAAGTCCCAGTCACTGGACCACCAGGGAAGTCCTGATGAGTCCTTCCTTCTTAATGACTGTGTTGTACCTGTTATCTGTTTGTCATCAGGCTGCTGTGATGTTTCTTAACGTGTGTGTGTATGTGTGTTTGTTTGAGAGAGTGAAATTCAACAGAGGAGAACATGGTTCTAAACTCAAGCCTGAATTCACTGAATTCCTTGTGGGTACAGGCCTTGACTTTTCAACCGCCGCTAAATCATTCAACATCAAACTCAGTGTTTAGAATTCCTTTATTGAGCTGAATTGATTCATACTAACATGTTCATGTTCTTTCTCCTTGAGGGGCATGTTAATAAGAATGTGATCAATGTATTGGTTGACGTTGTCATATACTGGAATAGGTTTTCTTTCCGAAAATGTATGTTATTTAGTGCCAGTAAGAGTGATTGGTATAAAGCAAGTTATTTTTAAGGGCCTTTCTAGGACAGTTTGTCTAATCGATTCATAAAAAAAAAAACAGTTTTAAAAAATTAATTTCAAAAAAATTAATTTCAGCACCTTTATTCTTATTTTTTTTAATTAATTTATTTTAATTGGAGGATAATTTCTTTACAGTATTGTGGTGGGTTTTGCCATACTTTGACTTGAGTCACCCATGGGTACACATGTGTCTCCCCATCCTGAATCCCCTTCCCACCTCCCTCCCCACCCCACCCCTCTGAGTTGTCCCAGAGCACCAGCTTTGAGTGCCCTGCTTCATGCATTGAACTTCAGCAGCCATATTCTTATGCTAGGACTGCTGTAACAAAATACCTGAACCTGAGTGGCTCTAACAACAGAAATTAATTTCTCACAACTCTTCTGACTAAAAGTCCAAGATCAAGGTGTCAGCGGAGTTGGTTTCCTCCGAGGACCGGAAGGGAAGGATCTGTTCCAGGCCTCTCTGGTTTATAGATGACCACCCTTTTGCTTCCTCTTCATGGTGGGCTCTGTGTATACCAGTGCTTCTGATGTCTCTCCTTGTGTCCTGATCACAGCTTCTTATAAGGACACTAGTCAGATTGCACTGCTGCTGCTGCTGCTGTGTCGCTCTAGTCATGTCCAACTCTGTGTGACCCCAGAGATGGCAGCCAACCAGGCTCCCCCGTCCCTGGGATTCTCCAGGCAAGAACACTGGAGTGGGTTGCCATTTCCCGACTCTTAGTGACCCCATGGACTGCAGCCCACCAGGCTCCTCCATCCATGGGATTTTCCAGGCAAGAGTACTGGAGTGGGGTGCCATTGCCTTCTCCGCAGATTGCATTAGGGCCCACCTAAGAGCAGTTGAATTTAAGAACCTCTTTAAAGACTGTTTCCAAATATAGTCACTTCCAAAGTTACAGGGGGAGGGACTTCGCTGGTGGTCCTGTGGTTAGGACTTTGCCTTGGAATGCAAAGAGTGCAAGTTAACTTTCTGGTCAGGGAGGTAAGACCCCACATGCCTCTGGGCCAAAAACTTAAAACAAGAGCAATATTGTAACAAACTCAATAAAGACTGAAAATAGTCCACATTAAAAAAAATCTTGAAAAAACACACAAAGGTATTGGAAGTTAGGATTTCAACATATGAATTTGGGGGGACACAACTCTAATAGCATCTTATTCATGCTGCACTACACACACACAACACACATCATTGAGTATGTGATGCAAGTGGAAAGCAACTAGGTATTTTATTAAGTTCTAGAGTCATAGATCTGGAAAGGAATTTCACTACATCTCCTTTTCCTTTGCTTTCAGAGACAGTGAATATGTAAGCCATTCCAGTAGCTATCATGTGAGTGCAGTAGACAGAGGCAAGACCTGAAAGGAAATGTCTGGTTGCTGTAAAAATACTGGTGCCAGGCTGCCAGCTCTCTTTCCTTGCAGAGAACTATTTTTCTTGTGAGATTATATCTCTCCTCCTTGCTGCTGCTAAGTCACTTCAGTCGTGTCCAACTCTGTTTGACCCCATAGATGGCAGCCCAGCAGGCTCCCCTATCCCTGGAATTCTCCAGGCAAGAACACTGGAGTGGGTTGCCATTTCCTTCTCCAATGCATGTAAGTGAAAAGTGAAAGTGAAGTCGCTCAGTCGTGTCTGACCCTCAGTGACCCCAT
Organism: Moschus berezovskii; assembly: GCF_049115385.1. Classification (NCBI taxonomy): domain Eukaryota; kingdom Metazoa; phylum Chordata; class Mammalia; order Artiodactyla; family Moschidae; genus Moschus; species Moschus berezovskii. Next base: position 71,845,087 of record NC_142469.1, on the reverse strand, counting down.
GGACTGCAGCCTTCCAGGCTCCTCTGTCCATGGGATTTTCCAGCAAGAGTACTGGAGTGGGGTGCCATTGCCTTCTCCGTCTCTCCTCCTTGGAGGGTGCTTAAAATAACTTTTTGTCTATGAAAGGATCATTGTTAATGATAGTTTTTGTTTTTACAAATTTCCTTACTTGGCAAAAATATATACATATATACTGGCATCCCTGTTTTCCAGGTCCATGAAATACAGCTGGTCTCTGGGAAACATTTCCCAGAGACTAGAGTCAATTTTATGAGATTGAAGTACTTCCTTTTGGTCCTGGGGAAGCAACTGGCTTTACATGTAATCCATGAAAAGACCCTGGAAGCTTTGGAAGGATGACTGATGGTGGACTTTATCCTGATATGTGGCAGGATAGTGTGACAAGGGACCATGGGAGGTGAAACTTACAGAAAGAGGTTGGGAAACGGAGCTAGTCTGTTTGCTGGACTAGTCAGAGCGGGAGGACCACAGCTCTTATAGCATAAAATACTGCGAGCTTCTTCCCGGCATAAGGAAGTGTGATTCGTCACAGCCTGGACAGAGTGAGTATTCCTTTTACGTGGTGAGGAAGTGCCACATGGGCTCTTGAACTGAGCAAAGCTGGATCCTAGAAGGTTGGCTGAGGAGGAAGGACCCACACGGGGAGGGCGCCTGGATGTGCAGCACCATCTTCCGTCGCCTGGGATGGTCTTTTACCCTGAGGAACCGCTCAGTTACCATCCCCCATCTTAGGACATTGGTCAGAAAGTGTTGATTTTTGTTGTATTTTTCTTATTTAAAACATTTTAGAATGTTTTTGGGTGAAATATACATAACATAAAATGTACCATTTTAAAATTACAACTCAGTGACATTAGGCACATTTACAGTGTTGTGCAACCCGTCAGCGAGTTTTTCATCTTCCCAAACTGAAATTCCATATTCATTAAATCAACCTGTTTGCCAACCTTTTTGGCACCAGGGACAAGTTTTGTGGAAGACAATTTGTCTGTGGACCGGGGAAGGAGTTGGATGGTTTCAGGATGATTCAAGTACATTTCATTTATTGTGCACTTTACTTCCATTATTATTGCATTGGCTCCACCTCAGACCATCAGTCATTAGATCCTGGAGGTTGGGGACCCCTGCATTAATCAGTAGCTCTCCATCCTCCACTTCTCCTTGCATTTGGCAACCAACATTCTTTGTCTGTATGAATTGGAGTGCTCTGGATATACCATGTAAGTGGAATCATGCAGTATTTGTTCTTATGTGTCTGGTTTATTTCACTTAGCATGCTGTTTTGAAGGTTCATCCATGTTGTTGCATATGACAGAATTTCCTTCTTTTCTGAATCTGATTAATATTCCACTATATGTACATACTATTTTTTGTTTATTCATTTATCCATCAGTGTACATTTGGACTGCTTCTTTCTTCTGGCTGTTGTGAATAATGCTGCCGCGGTGATATACAGCTATCTCTTGGAACCTCCATTTTCAGCTCTTTGCGGTATATACTCTGAGGTGGAAATGCTGGGTCATAAGGTATTCAATATTTACATTTTTGAGGAACCATTATCCTGTCTTTCATAGAAGCTACACCATTTTGTATTCTTATCAGCAACACACAAGGGTTCCAATTTCTCTGCATCCTTGCTAACACTTAGTGTTTTCTGATTTGGGGACCTTTGTTTGTCTGTTTGGTAATAGCCATTCAAATGGGTGTGAAGTGGTATCTCATAATGAAGCACTGCTTTTTGATAGCTGGTTCTTTGACTTGTGTGATAGTCACTCAGTTGTGTCTGACTCTTTGCGACCCCATGGGTTGTAGCCCACCAGGCTCCTTTGTCCATGGGATTCTCCAGGCAAGAATAATGGAGTAGGTTGCCATCCCCTTTTCCAGGGGATCTTCCCAACTCAGGGAAAGAATCTGTCTGTGAGGCAGGAGACCCGGATTCAATCCTTGGGTTGGGAAGATCTTCTGGAGAGGGAAATGGCAACTCACTCTAGTACTCTTGCTTGGAGAATCCCATGGACAGAGGAGCTTGGTGGGTTACAGTCCATGGGGTTGCAAAGGGACACGACTGAGTGACTAATACTTCACTTCACTTCTTTGGCATGATTCTAATACTTTTAAACATTTTAATTTATTTAAAAATAGTTTACAAGCAATAAATGCTGGAGAGGGTGTGGAGAAAAGGGAACCCTCTTACACTGTTGGTGGGAATGCAAACTAGTACAACCACTATGGAGAACAGTGTGGAGATTCCTTAAAAAACTGGAAATAGAACTGCCATATGATCCAGCAATCCCACTCCTGGGCATACACACTGAGGAAACCAGAATTGAAAGAGACACATGTACTCCAATGTTCATCGCAGCACTGTTTATAATAGCCAGGACATGGAAGCAACCCAGATGTCCATCTGCAGACGAGTGGATAAGAAAGCTGTGGTACATATACACAATGGAGTATTACTCAGCAATTAAAAAGAATACATTTGAAACAGTTCTAATGAGGTGGATGAAACTGGAGCCTATTATACAGAGTGAAGTAAGCCAGAAAGAAAAACACCAATACAGTATACTAACGCGTATATATGGAATTTAGAAAGATGGTAACGATAACCCTGTATGTGAGACAGCAAAAGAGACACATATGTATAGAACAGTCATTTGGACTGTGGGAGAGGGTGAGGGTGGAATGATTTGGGAGAATGGCATTGAAACATGTATATTATCATATGTGAAATGAATTGCCAGTCCAGGTACGATGCATGATACAGGATGCTCAGGGCTAGTGCACTGGGATGAACCAGCGGGATGGGATGGGGAGGGAGGTGGGAGGGGGATTCAAGATGGGGAACACATATACACCTGGGGCAGATTCATGTCTATGTATGGCAAAACCAATACAATAATGTAAAGTAATTAGCTTCCAATTAAAATAAATAAATTTAAAAAATAAATAAATAAACATAAAAAATGTAAAAAAATAAATAAATAAAAATAGCTTTGTTGAAATATAGTTGATTTACAATGTTGTGTTAGTTTTAGGTATACAGCAAAGTGACTCTGTTATACATATATTCATTCATTTTTAGATTCTTTATTCATATAGGTTATTATAGAATATTGAGTGAGTTCCCTGTGCTATACAGTAGATCTTTGTTGGTTATCTTTTTTATATATAGTAACATATGTATATTAATCCCAAACTCCTACTTTATCCCTCCCTGATCCCCTTTCCCCTTTGGTAGTCATGTTTGTTTTTTGTATCTGTGAGTTTGTTTTGTAAATAAGGTCATTTATATTCTTTTAAAAGTAGATTTCACATATAAGTGATATCATATATCTGTCTTTCTCTGTCTGACTTCACTTAGTATGATAATCTCTAGGTCCATCCATGTTACTGCAAATGGTATTATTTCATTCTTTTTATGGCTGATTAATATTCCACTGTATATATATATACCATATTTTCTTTATCCATTCCTTTGTCCCTGGACATTTAGGTTGCTTCCATGTCTTAGCTATTGTAGATAGTGCTGCTATGAACACTGGGGTGCATGTATCTTTTTGAATTAAGGTTTTTTTCCCTGGATGTATGCCTAGGAATGGATTGCTGGATCATATGGAAGTTCTGTTTTGCTTGCTTAAGTAAGCTTCATACTATTCTCTATAGTGGCTGTACCAATTTACATTCCCACCAACAATGTAGAAGGGTTCCCTTTTCTCTATATCCTCTCCAACATTATTGTTTATAGACTTCTTGATGCTGGCCAGTCTGCCTTGTGTGAAGTGATCTGCCTGTAGTTTTGATTTGCATTTCTCTGATATTTAGTGATACTGAGCATCTTTTTATGTTCTTTTGGCTATTGTATGTCTTCTTTGGAGAAGTGTCTATTTAGATATTCTGCTGTACTTTTCCAGAAGGCTCAGGAATATAGCAAAAAGTAAATAGTAGTAGGAACCCCAAAAGACTAATTATAAGAGAGTGATCATCTTGGGATATGTCCTCAACATGCCTAGGGGGCTTCCCCGGTGGCTCAGTGGTAAAGAATCTGCCTGCAATGCAGCATACATGGGTTTGATCCTGGGGCCAGGAAGATCCCCTGGAGGAAAGAATGGCAACCCACTCCAGTATTCTTGCCAGGAATATCCCATGGATAGAGAAGCCTGGCAGGCTACAGTCCATACAGTTGCCAAGAGTTGGAAATGACTGAAGCAACTGAGCATGAACAACATGCCTAGACTTTTCTGAAGTCCAGAACAAGAAAAACAAGGTCCAGAAAGAGGCAGGAGTTCACTAACTGTATGACATTTCTTTAGTGAGAACTCCAACCTCTCCATTGCTGAGAGTGGCCTCACTTTGCGGCTGCAACAGGACATCCATGTTGGGATACAAACAAAGAGCAGAGCATCCTGTCACATGTGTAGTGGGCTAAATTACATTACACGACTCCTTTGCCCTAATTCTACATTTACCGCCTAATCTTCTCATCTTGAATTTTGTTTCCCAGACTGCAAAACCTCTGCTCTGGTCTTCTTGACCATTTTGTTCCTTATTGTAATTCAACAAATGGATGTTCTGGTTATAAATCATTCTCCTTTGCTTGGTCAGTATTCCCACCTCACCCCTGGAGGACTGTGAAAATCCAGCTCCCTAAATCTGCAGAGCTGAGGGCAGCGTGCCTGCCACCCCCTCACATATCTCAGAGCCGTGTGTTGTCACTTTTAGGCAATCCTTCCCAGATGGAAGCTTTACAGCTTCTCTCTGGAGTGTTTTTACTTGTGTAGGCCTGACAGTTTTCTCTCTGTCCAGCTGAAGTCTCTGTTAAAATGGGAAAGCTCTCTTCTTGGGTTCAGGGTTGAGAAAGAAAGTGAAAAGAAAAATAATTTCATGGCTTTTCCACATTATTAGAAACTGACTCAATGCGTATTAACTGTATGTCTGCTATGAGCCAGGTTTTGGGTGGGTTGCTGGAAATAAAGCAGTGAGCAAGCAGGAGAGGTCCCTGTCCTGATGGAAAAGAGACCAAAGGGAGGAGAGGACTGCTTCGTGTGGTCCTAGCATAACCTGTACTGTGGTATATTGCCGAGACTGTTTCCCATCTCAAAAGATCTCTCCAAGGGACTCAAGGACAGCCATTGTGTTCCCTACCACATAGTTCATGCAATAAGCATTTGCTGTACTGACCCAGGGAGTAAAACAAAATCAGGAAGGGCCAACTTTATAAAGTACTTTTCAGCCTATGTACAGCTATGCAGGTGCCCAGAACATAACTGGAGAAGGTGAGTGTAGGATCCACCCCTTATCCTCTTTGAGAGATCAGCTGGTGGGGGAAGCATGCCCACTTGTTATTTCAGCATCTCTGTGTTTCAGGTGTTGAATGAATATCTGGTTGCACAAAATATAAGTTTCCTTTCTGGTTTTGGAAATTGTTCTTCTATTGGCATTGATTCTGATTTTCAGACAGGAAATCTTCAGGCTTGCAAGCACTTTTTGTTCCAAGTTTTGCTTCTCAAAATAAGTTGCCGTTGTGCAGTAGAGAACGAGGAAGAGACAGGAAGAGGATGCATCCAGAATTTCTCTGTCAGCTATCAGTCATTGTGTTTTTGTTGATTTATTTATTGGCTGTGCTGGGTCTTCGTTGCTTTGCGGGCTTTCTCTAGTTGTGGTGAATGGGGGCTACTCTTCATTGTGGGGCCCGGGCTTCTCATTGCAGTGGTTTCACTTGTTTTGGAGCACAGGTAGGCTCATGAGCTTCAGTAGTTGTGGCTTTAGGCTCAGTAGCTGTGGCTTAGTTGCCTGCAGCATATGGGTCTTCCTGGACTAAGGATCGAACCCTTGTCCCCTGCATTGGCAGGCAGATTCTTATCCACTATACGACCAGGAAAGTTCTATCACCACATTTTTTGTGAGTAACTGAGTACTTTCTAAGAAATGTCCAGCAAGGCATAAACCTTGATAGTGTAGAGAAATTTGGGAATTGCGTCCATCTGAAAAGGGAGGAAGAACCATGTGTGTGTGTAATATTTCTAGTCTGAATTGAGTAACTAGAGTCTTTGACTTCACAAGTAAGATGTGTGTTCAAGTCAAGGTAATAGTTAGGAGAAGGACTGAAGTCCAGAAAGCATGGCCTCCTTAATTGAAGGAACTAAAAAGCCACACTCTGTGTAAGAAGTTGTTGACTTAAAATGGATTCACCGAAAAGGAATCTGCAGACATGAGAATTAAAGTGACAAGTGCAGATAGAACACGGTGGTTCGCTTTCACATGGAATCTATAAAAAGGAGTGATGCACTGGACAAGAAGACCATGTCAGCATTTGTTAATAACGCAACATTCTGGGAGGGGACCACAGAGGTTCTGATTTTATAGAGTCAACTTTGATTCCTTGCTGGAATGTAGTGCCTTTTGGAAATGCTTTAGGACTATCCAGCTGGTTCTGGCCTAACCATGAGCCCAGCTCATAGCCTTGAAGACTCTCATTAGATTTCTGTGTGGTTTATCGCACATGGCTGCCAAGAAGCTGGGTGGATCATCAGTTCTACTTTGGGTGCCTGTTTGTATCTCTGTACAGTGAGGGAATGAAGCTTCTAAAGCTGTGATTCTGAAGTTCTGACCTTGGACTCCTCAGTGACCAAAATAGGGCCTGGCCAGACTTGATCTTTGATTTTTAGCATGTCTCAGCTTGAGAGAGAAAGGGTGATGGGCCAAGAGGGTGACTTCTCTGTTGTGAAGGGATAGCTGTTCCTATGAATAGAAGGAAGAAAAAGATAAGGATAAGTGACTAATGAGATCGTCATGGCCCAGGTCAGAATGGAGGTTGCCATCCTGGGTGGCACACCGACTTTTGGAATTTGGGAGTTAAAGAGTGGAAAGAATGCCTACAGTTGGGAATTTTGATCTCAAATGCACATGGATCTTTAGGTCTGCCTCCCTGCAAGCTGACCACTTTGAGTCATTATGTCTGTGGCACTGGCCAACAGCTGCTTGGTGTATCTTCCTGACTGTGCTGTCAGGTGTGTGTGTGTGTGTGTGTGTGTGCATGCGCATGTGGATGCTCATTTTTTAGGGTTTATAGGCATCTTTTGGATCCCTCCTTTATGTGCTAGTCCTGTGTCTGAGTTGGTGGTCACTTGGAAAACTCAACTGCTCATGTCTACCCCTTAACATGGAAATAAAGGTCCAGCTCCAAGGAAACAGCTCCCTTGTCACATGTACCCATCATGACCCACCACAGATGTTGATGAAAAGTTTTTAATTCACTCCATGGTAGTATCCATGTTCATACGTGAAAGTGCTAGTCTCTTAGTCATGCCTGACTCTTTGCAACCCCTTGGACTATAGCCCACCAGACTTTTCCCTCCATGGGATTTTCCAGGCAAGAATACTGGAGTGGGTAGCCATTCCCCTCTCCAGGGGACCTTCCTGACGCAGGGGTTGAAGCCGGGTCTCCTGCATTGCAGGAAGATTCTTTATTGCCTGAGCCCCCAGGGAAGCCCCGATGTTCATATACATCTTCCCAAGTTCAGGGAGGTGGTGAGAATTATTTGACCTGATTTAAGAAGGCAAGAGGATATCCAGGAGTGGTGTGGGAACCTGGGTTGGAGAAAGAAAGATTGGAAGAAGACATGAAAGTGTTGGGCATGTGGATGGGAGAATGGGCAGTGTTTAGATAGTTCTGAGAGGTTCCTAGGGCCTGCTAACTGCCCTCTCCCACTCCTATAAACTGGCCTAAAGTACCCAGTGCACATCTGGAAAAGGTAAGTTTATTTTTCAGGTGGGGCTTTGAGGTGAGGCTATAATTTTACATTATCTTTGTTGGCAAGGATGTGTTCAACTACTCAAAAGAGCAATTAGTCTCTCTGTACAGCACCAATAGGCTTGTTTGGGATATGTTTCCTCTGGAAAAAGTTTATTTTACTGATTCTAATATCATGAAGAAATCTGACATTAAGAGACTCTTAGGAGGGAGTGTGTAGGAGCAGCTGTGGGGAAGAAGGCAGCCACACACTGAGCTCTGTGTTTCCTGTTTGCTGTGCTCTGAAGAGAGCAGCTGTCTGAGTCCAGCACCCCCGTGAACAAGCCTCAGTGCCCCATCTCTCCCTCAGGGTGTGTTAAAGCCCAGACATTCCTCACTTTGGTGACAATATACTCTGGGGACTGCTACCCAGGCTTGCTGGCAGCTTCCAAATGGTGAAGCAGCGCCAGCTTCTGTCTGCAAAGCTCAGAAAGGCAACCCTGGGCTTCAACAGCAGACATTATGCAACATCCTGCCTTCTGTTTGTTGTTTGTCCTGTGCATGTGATGGCCCAGGCTGGCTAATTTGACACTTGCATGAAAAGCACTGCCCCGTGGACTTTTTCAAGGGTGTGAGGTAGAAGCAGAAGCCAGAGGTTCTGTCCTTCAAATCTGTCTTGGCGATTCAAGAACCAAGAGGAAATAGCCAGTGAAAACAGAGGATGCTCCTTTCATCAGAAGGACTCCACAAAAATGGCTGCTCTGGGATGGGGATGCTGTGGCCTGCATCCCATTCTGCTTCCCCAGAGAACCTCCTATCTCCAGGCATTTGTCAGGCATCCTGTCTTAAAGGACCACCTTTCCACTCTCAGAACCTTGTCACCTATAAATTTCATCACCCTTTGGTCTCCATCCATCCCTAACTAGTTCATTTAGATGAACAGGAATAATGTAAGGGAGAGAAAAAAGAAGCTTAAAAAAACACCTCTCTGTGGTGGGTAACTCTTTTACAGATATTTTCCTTGCTGGTTCCTGGCTGGTCCTGTGCAGGTGGTACTATTGCTTCTTTGTGAGCTGATAATAATGGCAGGAAGAGCCGCTGGTCCTGTGAGCCTGGGCAGCCACAGATGGGGGACCACTGTGCACAGATGTGGAAAAGAACATTTTGGGCAGTGATACTCAGAGCACGGAAAACACTTGCTCATATTTGTTTTCTTCATCATTTTATGTACTTTTTTCTGTTTTTCTATTTTCTACTTTGACACCAGCTGAAGCCAGGTGCCTTCCTCTGCTTATTACATTGGCTGTAATGCTAATTTCCCATAAAAATGATATGATCAAACCAGACTTCATCTTATTTGCCTCAAAAAGACAGAGATTATTACCATATTTTTGATTGAATGAAACATCATGAATCCCATATTTCTCATTGTGATTTTAAACCATTGAAATGAATGCCTTTTGATTTATTTTTTATTATTGTAATTTTATTTGTCTAAACCATATAGATCAACTAACCATACGGTGAAATTGATAGGAACTGGCTGACAGGGAAGTTGTGTAAAGCATAAGCCTAGGTATTTCTTTCTGAGACTAGCATCCTGGCTCTGCACATTTCATGCAACATCACACTTCATCTTTAGAACAACTTCATGATGTTAGTACTGTTATCACTTTTACTCTCCTGTTGGGAAAACTGAAGCTCAGATAATTTTTTTGCCACAACTCTTGAGGAGGGAGTTGGCAAACTTTTTCTATAAGATATTAGAAAATAAATATTTTAGACTTTGGGGACTCTGCTGTCTCTCTCAGAACTACTCAGCTGTTGTACTGCTAGAGAAGACAAAACAAAAACAAAAATGAGGGTAGCTATGTTCCAATAAAATTGTATTTATGGGCTCTGATACTTGAATTTCTTAAAATTCTCTCAGATCATGAATAATATCATTCTTTTGTTTCTTCCCAATGGTTAAAAATATTAAAACATTCTTGGAAATTCCCTGGTGGTCCAGTGGTTAAGACTCCACCCTTCCACTGCAGGGGGTATGGGTTCAATCCCTGGTCAGAAAGCTTAGGTCCCACATGACACATGATGTGGCCAAAAAATAATTTTAAAAAATAAGATGAATGAAAAACTGAGAAAAAAGAAATAAAAATAAAATATTAAAACATTAAAAAATATTAAAACATTAAAAAATATTAAAACATTATTCACTTGCAGACTATACAAAAACAGGTAGTAAACTGGATTTGCTTTATTCAGTATACATGATGAGAGTATGCAGGAAAGGAGACGTGCGTTAGGATGAAGTGGTAGGAGAAATACTCTTGTCAGAGGGAACAGTATGTGTGCAGGTTGTAAGGAGCATGAAGTATTTGAAGAACTGCAAGAAATCCAAGTGCAACTTGATATATGGTAGGAGGCAAGAAAAGGGGAGATGGCAGAGATCAAGTCATGACCTTGTAGAATATCCTAAGGATTTTAGACTTTGTCCTTAGAGCAATACGAAGCCATTTAGGAATATTAAGCAAAGGAGTGACAAGGGCAGTTTGCCTTTTTTATAAATAATTGGCTGATGTGTGGAGAATGGATTGCAGTGGGTTGATAATAGTAGAAGCAGAAAAAACAAGAGGCTCAAGAAGCAGGCCAGGTGGATAATGACGGTGTCAATTAGTGACCATAGGCAGAACCACTTCCTGCCAACAACAGAAGTCGGGATGGTTGGTTTTGCAGAAGAGGAAGATATGGCTGGCAGAAGTGTCCTGTTTGGCAACATAGCAAATGGAGAGAAAACAACAATGAAGACTCTCATCTTCTGACTTCAAATGCAGTGCCTTTTCCTGCGTGGTGTGAAATTCTTAACATTCTCAAATGGGAATTATATTCATCCTGCTGCTGCTGCTGCTGCTAAGTCACTTCAGTCATGTCCGACTCTGTGTGACCCCGTAGACGGAAGCCCCCACCAGGCTCCCCCGTCATCCTAATCTACCATTTATCTCTGACCCTCACAACCGAAGAGCTACTCTTCTTTCTCACACACAGTTCCTTTCTTCTGGAGAGAGTACTCATAATTAAGGAGAGTTCCCTTTTAGGTTTGAATTGTTCATTTTCATTTCCAGAGGAAATGTATTTCATTGTCAAGAGAAATCAACTCTTGTTCAAGCAATAGAAATGCCAGAGAAGATACTGTAGTAATGGTTTCGTGTTATTTCTGTGCCAGTATTAGAAAGGTAACTGAATCCTTACTCAAAGTTCAGCTTTTCTTAAAATTTGTATGGCTTTCTTTCCCAAAGGAGAATTGGTACCTTCTTTTCTACCTTAGGAAGCATCACTACGAACAAGCTAATGGAGGTGATGGAATTCAAGTTCAGCTATTTCAAATCCTGAAAGATGATGCTGTGAAAGTGCTGCACTCAATATGCCAGCAAATTTGGAAAACTTAGCAGTGGCTACAGGACTGGAAAAGGTCAGTTTTCATTCCAATTCCAAAGAAAAGCAATGCCAAAGAATGCTCAAACTACTGCACAATTGCAGTCATCTCACACACTAGTAAAGTGATGCTTAAAATTTTCCAAGCCAGGTTTCAACAATACGTGAACCATGAACTTCCAAATATTCAAGCTGGATTTAGAAAAGGCAGAGGAACCAGAGATCAAATTGCCAACATCCACTGGATCATCGAAAAAGCAACAGAGTTCCAGAAAAACATCTATTTCTGCTTTATTGACTATGCCAAAGCCTTTGACTGTGTGGATCACAATAAACTGTGAAAAGTTCTTCAAGAGATGGGAATACCAGACCACCTGACCTGCCTGTTGAGAAATCTGTATGCAGGTCAGGAAGCAACAGTTAGAACAGTCTGTTGTTCTGATATGGAACAACAGACTGGTTCCAAATAGAAAAAAGAGTACATCAAGGCTGTATATTGTGACCCTGCTTATTTAACTTATATGCAGAGTACATCATGAGGAAACCCTGGGCTGGAAGAAGCACAAGCTGGAATCAAGATTGCCTGGAGAAATATCAATAACCTCAGATATGCAGATGACACCACCCTTATGGCAGAAAGTAAAGAGGAACTAAAGAGCCTCTTGATGAAAGTGAAAGAGGAGAGTGAAAAAGTTGGCTTAAAGCTCAACATCTTAGAAAACTAAGATCATGGCATCTGGTCCCATCACTTCATGGGAAATAGATAGGGAAACAGAGGAAAGAGTGGCTGACTTTATTTCGTGGGCTCCAAAATCACTGCAGATGGTGATTGCAGCCATGAAATTAAAAGACGCTTACTCCTTGGAAGGAAAGTTATGACCAATCTAGACAACATATTAAAAAGCATAGACATTACTTTGCCAACAAAGGTCCATCTAGTCAAGGCTATGGTTTTTCTAGTGGTTATGTATGGATGTGAGAGTTGGACTATAAAGAAAGGTGAGCACAGAAGAATCGATGCTTTTCAACTGTGGTGTTGGAGAAGACTCTTGAGAGTCCCTTGGACTGCAAGGAGATCCAACCAGTCCATCCTAAATGAGATCAATCCTGGGTGTTCATTGGAAGGACTGATGTTGAAGCTGAAACTCCAGTACTTTGGCCACCTGATGAGAAGAGCTGACTCATTCGAAAAGACCCTGATGCTGGGAAAGATTGAGGGCAGGAGGAGAAGGGGATGACAGAGGATGAGATGGTTGGATGGCATCATCACTGATTCAAAGGACATGGGTTTGGGTGGACTCCAGGAGTTGGTGATGGACCGGGAGGCCTGGTGTACTGCAGTTCATGGGGTCGGAAAGAGTCAGGCACGACTGAGTGACTGAACTGAACTGAACTTCTACCTTTGGAGTAGTGATTTATCTGGCTGGGCACTCACAGTCACCTTCTAATTCTGATACTGTCACACATCTCTGGGTCAGAGGGCACCCTCTTTTGAACAACAGGATGTGAGGGCTTGGAGTCTGTTTCTGTGGTGTCCAGGACTGGGAATAGGGAAGAAAGAAAGAGGGAAAGGTGATAACTTCAGACTATACTACAAAGCTACAGTCATCAAGACAATATGGTACTGGCACAAAGACAAAAATATATCAATGGAACAAAATAGAAAGCCCATAAATCCACACACCTCAGTTCAGTTCAGTTCAATCGCTCAGTCGTGTCCGACTCTCCGCGACCCCATGAATCACAGCACACCAGGCCTCCCTGTCCATCACCAACTCCCGGAGTTCACTCAAACTCATGTCCACAGAGTCGGTGATGCCATCCAGCCATCTCATTCTCCGTCGTCCCCTTCTCCTCCCGCCCCCAACCTTTCCCATCCACACACCTAGGGACCCCTTATTTTTGACAAAGGAGGCAAAAATATACAACAAAGAAAAGACAATCTCTTTAACAAATGGTGCTGGGAAAACTGGTCAACCACCTGTAAAAGAATGAAATTAGAACACTTTCTATCACTGTACACAAAAATAAACTCAAAATGGATTAAAGATCTAAATGTAAGACCAGAAACTATAAAACTCCTAGAGGAAAACATAGGCAAAACACTCTCTGACATAAATCACTGCAAGATCCTCTATGACCTGCCTCCCAGAGTAATGGAAATAAAAGCAAAAATAAACAAATGGGATCGAATTAAACTTAAAAGCTTTTGCACAATGAAGTAAACTATAAGCAAGGTGAAAAGACAGCCTTTAGAGTGGAAGAAAATAATAGCAAATGAAGCAACTGACAAAGAATTAATCTCCAAAATATACAAATAGCTCTTGCAGCTCAAAAACAGAAAAATAAACAACTCAATTAAAAAAGGGCCAAAGAACTAAACAGACATTTCTCCAAAGAAGACATACAGATGGCTAACAAACACATGAAAAATGCTCAACATCACTCATAATCAGAGAAATGCAAATCAAAACCACAATGAGGTACCATTTCATACCAGTCAGAATGGCTGCTATCCAAAAGTCTACAAGCAATAAATGCTGGAGAGGGTGTGGAGAAAAGGGAACCCTCTTACACTGTTGGTGGGAATGCAAACTAGTACAGCCACTATGGAGAACAGTGTGGAGATTCCTTAAAAAACTAGAAATAGAACTGCCATATGACCCAGTAATTCCACTGATGGGCATACACACCGAGGAAACCAGAATTGAAAGAGACACATGTACTCAAATGTTCATCGCAGCACTGTTTATAACAGCCAGGACGTGGAAGCAACCTAGATGTCCATTGGCAGATGAATGGATAAGAAAGCTGTGGTACATATACACAATGGAATATTACTCAACTATTAAAAAGAACACATTTGAATCAGTTCTAATGAGGTGGATGAAACTGGAGCCTATTTACAGAGCAAAGTAAGTCAAAAAGAAAAACACCAATACAGTATATTAACGCATATATATGGAATTTAGAAAGATGGTATGATGACCCTTTATGTGAGATAGCAAAAGAGACACAGATATAAAGAACAGACTTTTGGACTCTGTGGGAGAAGGCAATGGTGGGATAATTTGAGAGAATAACATTGAAACATGTATATAACCATATGTGAAATAGATGACCAGTCCAAGTTTGATGCATGAAGCAGGGCACTCAAAGCCAGTACACTGGGACAACCCAGAGGGATGGGATGGGCAGGGAGGTGGGAGGGGGATTGAGATGGGGGACACATGTACACCCATGGCTGATTCATGTCAATGTATGACAAAAACCACCACAATATTGTAAAGTAATTAGCCTTCAATTAAAATAAGTTAATTTAAAAAAAAGAAGGAAAGGTGAGACTCATGCTTTGGGGCAGAAGGGTGGTAGAGATTTTGCCTCAACTTCTCTGGAGGTTGTGCCCTGGAGGCAGCAGTGGGTGATCCTGACCTATGGTGGGTGGAAGAAGGGGAGCTTCAGAAAGCTCTTGGGGTGAGGTGATGGTACTCAGTGGTTATACTGTTCAGCAAATCTTGGTTTTGGCTGGTACTTCATTCAAATTCTTCCTTATGTTACTGTTATTTGTTGCTTAATGTTCTTCCCGCATATGGCTTCCCAGGTGGTAAAGAATCTGCCTGCAATGCAGGAGACACAGGTTTGACCCCTGGGTCAGGATGATCCCCTGGAGAAGAGAATAGCCACCCACTCCAATATTCTTGCCTAGGAAATCCCATGGACAGAGGAACCTGGTGGGCTACAGTCCATAGGGTCACAAAGAGTCAGACAGAACTGAGTGACTGAGCATGCAAACACATTCTTCCCCCATTATTAGGGGAGGTCTCTGGGATCCTGGCCTGACATCTCCTTCTAGCCCACAATATGCGGTGCCTCACATATCACAGGTGCGCCATGCTGGATACTGGCTCTGTGGACTTGTCATCGTAGGTGTCCATGCTGTATAGTGCAACCTCATTTCACAAAGAAGTCAGTATTTTTTTAATCTAAAATTGTAACAGATGAGGCATTGACATATCCATAAAATAGGACAAATTTCAGGAGTTAGTAGTGGCCAAGACTGGGGCTTCCATTGAGGATCTTCCCCAATGATGTGACTTTTTATGTCCCCTTCTTTTTGCACCACTCCATTTCATTAGATGTAGGTGGCATGTCTATTTTTCTACGGAAGGTGCTTGATAGAAATCTATTGAGCTGCTTCTCTCCTGCTACTGATTTTATTTATCCTCTGTAGGCTCTTTATAGGGCGATATGTGGTCAGGCTAAAGTTGTAAGCTCAGAGGATTTTGGGACACTCTCTCCCTCCTTTTTTCATCAGTCATTGGAACTTGGTTATGTGCTAGGCACTGGGTTAAGTTCTGGGGGAACAACCTCAAAAGAAGACATGGTGTCTGGTTACAAATATATGCCAGTCTCGTGGAGAGAGAAAAGGAAATAATGACCATTTGGGATAAAGTATGAGCTGCTGCTGCTGCTAAGTCACTTCAGTCGTGTCCGACTCTGTGTGACCCCATAGATGGAAGCCCACCAGGCTCCCCAGTCTCTGGGATTCTCCATGCAAGAACACTGGAGTGGGTTGCCATTTCCTTCTCCAATGTGTGAAAGTGAAGTCACTCAGTCATGTCTGACCCTTAGCAGCCATGGAGAAATGTCCCTGACCTGATGGATAGGACCTTCCTTAGGCTTTTGCCTGCTGACCTCCTGAAGATGGTCAAGGACAGAGTGGGTAAGTTAACAAACTGTACGCTTGCCTTTCTCCATTTGTGCAGGTAGAAATGTCTGCCCAGAGGTTAATTTCGAACAGGACATCCCAGCAATCTGCATCTAATTCTGATTATACCTGGGAATATGAGTATTATGAGATTGGACCAGTTTCCTTTGAAGGACTGAAGGCTCACAAATGTAAGTCTTGTGCAATTTCCCATTGAAAGCATGTTGTGTGTTTGCCTTAATCTGTGAAGCTGTCAGTGTTTACTTTCCCTGGACATGCTTATACATAACTTTATCCTCTACCCCCAAACCCCCTAAATCCCCTCCACATATAGGCTCATTGATCTTGGATGTATAACATGAATGATGAAGAACTTGCAAGATCCCCTTAGTGGAAGATGAATCAATGTCCCTTTCAAATTGAGGCTTAAAAAATTTAATGATTCCAGCTCTCCAAAACTGAAAACATTTAGACCATCAAAAATGTATACACAAATAGAATCTAGGATTCTAATTTGAAGAAGCTCCCTTTTGTAACACTTGGTCCACAGCATCCCTTCAGCCCTGCTGGGTCTCTGGGACTGTGGAAAGCAGTCTGTCTGTGTTTTTTCATGATAAAGGACCAGAATAGCTCACGATCATTCCCAACTCTGTGGTATAGGCATGAACTATGCTTCATGTTATTGGAGTAATTAATCATCTAGCACAGAGCAGGGAAATATAATTCTATGAAAGGGTACTGTTCATCTCTAGTCATAACTGCCTGCTAACTGGCAAGCATGAAGCAGCTCAGTTTCCTTAAGCAGAATTGACATGAGCAGAAACTGCTGCCCATTCCTGGGTCCTGTTATGGTTATCCTGTAAATATCCTAGAGATGTTTGGTTGTTTCAGAATGAATGTCCACAGTACTATAAAGGTGGTAGGTCCTTTACTGACTCAGATGAATGGGACATGTTTAGGAAATACAAGAGTGAGTAGAATTGAAGACGAATGTGGTCAAGGAAGTGCTTTCACTCCTTTCATATTTTCTGGCCTCTGGCTCTCTGAGCTGTCTTGGCATCATGATCTCTCACCCCTATTTGCTGCTCCATTGCAAGGTGGACTTTCTAATTTTTTCCAGCTTCATTGAGATATAATTGACAAATAAAATTGTCATATATTTATACAAAAAATAATGATATATTATGTATATTGTGAAAGGATTCTCTCCATCAACTTAATTAACATTTCTATCACCTCACGTATATTATTTGATTGTTTATTCATTGGTAAGAACATTTAGGTTCTACTGTCTTGCCAACTGTACAAGACAGTATTATCAACTATACTTTCCGTATTATATGTCAGGTCCCCAGACCTTATTCATCTTATAGCTGAAAGTTTGTACTCTTTTTACCAACCTCCCCGATTTCCCCACCCTTCAGCCCCAGGCAACCATTTTTCTACTCTCTGTTTCTTTGAGTTCGACTTTTCTTTTAGAGTCTGCATATAAGTGATATCAGGCCCTAATTGTCTTTCTCTAACTAGCTTATCTCACTTTATATAACGCCTTCCAGTTTCACCCTTGTTGTAACAAATGACAATATTTCCTTCTTCTTAAAGGCTGAATAATTTTCAAATATCTATCATCTGTCTATCACATTTTTTTAATCCATTCATCAGTGAATGGACAGTGAGATTGTTTCCATACCTTGGCTATTATGAATAATGCTGCAATGAACAGGGGAGTACAGATATCCTTTCAAGATAATGCTTTCATTTCCTTTGGATATATTTCAAAAAGTGGAAAAGCTGGATCTTATGGTAGTTCTAATTTCTTGAGGAACTTCATCATTTCAGTTCAGTCGCTCAATCGTGTCCGACTTGTTGTGACCCCATGAATCACAGCACGCCAGGCCTCCCTGTCCATCACCAACTCCCGGAGTTCACTTAAACTCATGTCTATCGAGTCGGTGATGCCATCCAGCCATCTCATTCTCTGTCGTCCCCTTCTCCTCCTGCCCCCAATCGCTCCCAGCATCAGGCTCTTTTCCAATGAGTCAACTCTTCGCATGAGGTGGCCAAAGTATTGGAGTTTCAGCTTTAGCATCAGTCCTTCCAATGAACACCCAGGACTGATCTCCTTTAGAATGGACTGATTGGATCTCCTTGCAGTCCAAGGGACTCTCAAGAGTCTTCTCCAGCATCATAGTTCAAAAACATCAATTCTTCGGCGATCAGTTTTCTTCACAGCCCAACTCTCACATCCATACATGACCACTGGAAAAACCATAGCCTTGACTAGACGGACCTTGGTTGGCAAAGTAATATCTCTGCTTTTTAATATACTATCTAGGTTGGTCATAACTTTCCTTCCAAGGAGTAAGCGTCTTTTAATTTCATGGCTGCAATCAGCATCCGCAGTGATTTTGGAGCCCCAAAAAATAAAGTCAGCCACTGTTTCCACTGTTTCCCCATCTATTCCCCATGAAGTGATGGGACCAGATGCCATGATCTTTGTTTTCTGAATGTTGAGCTTTAAGCCAATCTTTTCACTCTCCTCTTTCACTTTCATCAAGAGACTTTTGAGTTCCTCTTCACTTTCTGCCATAAGGGTGGTGTCATCTGCATATCTGAGGTTATTGATATTTCTCCTGGCAGACTTGATTCCAGCTTGTGCTTCTTCCAGCCCAGTGTTTCTCATGATGTATTCTACGTGTAAACTAAATACAGCCTTGAGTACTCCTTTTCCTATTTGGAACCAGTCTATTGCTCCATGTCCTGTTCTAACTGTTGTTTCCTGACATGCATATAGGTTTCTCAAGAGGCAAGTCAGGTGGTCTGGTATTCCCATCTCTTGAAGAATTTTCCACAGTTTATTGTGATCGACACAGTCAAAGGCTTTGGCATAGTCAATGAAGCAGAAATAGATGTTTTTCTGGAACTCTCTTGCTTTTTCAATGATCCAGCAGATGTTGGCAATTTGATCTCTGGTTCCTCTGCCTTTTCTAAAACCAGCTTGAACATCTGGAAGTTCATGGTTCACGTATTGCTGAAGCCTGGCTTGGAGAATTTTAGCATTATTTTACTAGTGTGTGAGATGAGTGCTATTGTGTGGTATTTTGAGCATTCTTTGGCATTGCCTTTCTTTGGAATTGGAATGAAGACTGACCTTTTCCAGTCCTGTGGCCACTGCTGAGTTTTCCAAATTTGCTGGCATATTGAGTGCAGCACTTTCACAGCATCATCTTTTAGGATTTGAAATAGCTCAACTGGGATTCCATCACCTCCACTAGCTTTGTTCATAGTGATGCTTTCTAAGGCCCACTTGGCTTCACATTCCAGGATGTCTGGCTCTAGGTGAGTGATCACACCATTGTGATTATCTGGGTCATGAAGATCTTTTTTGTACAGTTCTTCTGTGTATTCTTGCCACCTCTTCTTAATATCTTCTGCTTCTGTTAGGTCCATACCATTTCTGTCCTTTATCAAGCCCATCTTTGCATGAAATGTTCCCTTGGTATCTCTAATTTTCTTGAAGAGATCTCTAGTCTTTCCTATTCTGTTGTTTTCCTCTATTTCTTTGCATTGATCTCTGAGGAAGGTTTTCTTATCTCTCCTTGCTATTCTTTGGAACTCTGCATTCAGATGCTTATATCTTTCCTTTTCTCCTTTGCTTTTCGCTTCTCTTCTTTTCACAGCTATTTGTAAGGCCTCCTCAGACAGCCATTTTGTTTTTTTGCATTTCTTTTTCTTGGGGATGGTCTTGATCCCTGTCTCCTGTACAGTGTCACGAACGTCCATCCATAGTTCATCAGGCACTCTATCAGATCTAGTCCCTTAAATCTATTTCTCACTTCCACTGTATAATCATAAGGGATTTGATTTAGGTCATACCTGAATGGCCTAGTGGTTTTCCCCACTTTCTTCAATTTAAGTCTGAAGTTGGCAATAATGAGTTCATGATCTGAGCCACAGTCAGCTCCTGGTCTTGTTTTTGCTGACTGTATAGAGCTGGAGATGGAGATCTTTGGCTGCAAAGAATACAATCAATCTGATTTCGGTGTTGACCATCTGGTGATGTCCTTGTGTAGAGTCTTCTCTTGTGTTGTTGGAAGAGGGTGTTTGCTATGACCAGTGTGTTCTTTTGGAAGAACTCTATTAGCCTTTGCCCTGCTTCATTCTGTACTCCAAGGCCAAATTTGCCTGTTACTCCAGGAGTTTCTTGACTTCCTACTTTTGCATTCCAGTCCCCTATAATGAAAAGGACATCTTTTCGGGGTGTTAGTTCTAAAAGGTCTTGTGTGTGTTCAAAAAACTGTTCAACTTCAGCTTTCAGTGTTACAGGTTGGGGCATGGGCTTGGATCACTGTGATATTGAATGGTTTGCCTTGGAAACGAACAGAGATCATTCTGTCGTTTTTGAGATTGCATCTATGTACTGCATTTCAGACTCTTTTGTTGACCCTGATGGCTACTCCATTTCTCCTAAGGGATTCCTGCCCACAGTAGTAGATATAATGGTCATCCGAGTTAAATTCACCCATCCCAGGCCATTTTAGTTTGCTGATCCCTAGAATGTCGACGTTCACTCTTGCCATCTCCTGTTTGACCACTTCCAATTTGCCTTGATTCACGGACCTAACATTCCAGGTTCCTATGCGATATTGCTCTTTACAGCATCGGACTTTGCTTCTATCACCAGTCATATCCAAAACTGGGTATTGTTTTTGCTTTGGCTCTATCCCTTCATTCTTTCTGGAGTTATTTCTCCACTGATCTCCAGTAGCATATTGGGCACTTACCAACCTGGGGAGTTCCTCTTTCAGTCAGTATCCTATCATTTTGCCTTTTCATACTGTTCATGGGGTTCTCAAGGCAAGAATACTGAAGTGGTTTGCCATTCCCTTCTCCAGTGGACCACATTCTGTCAGACCTCTCCACCATGACCTGTTCGTCTTGGATGGCCCCACATGGCATGGCTTAGTTTCACTGAGTTAGACAAGGCTGTGGTCTGTGTGATCATATTGGCTAGTTTTCTGTGATTATGGATTCAGTGTGTCTGCCCTTGATGCCCTCTCGCAACACCTACAGTCTTATTTGGGTTTCTCTTTCCTTGGACGTGGGGTATCTCTTCACGGCTGCTCCAGCAAAGCACAGCCGCTGCTCCTTACCTTGGACAGCTGCCCCTCCTGACCTTGAACATGGAGTAGCTCCTCTCAGCCCTCTTGTGCCCGCGCAGCCACCACTCCTTGGACATGGGGTTTCTCCTCTCGAGGAACTTCATACATAGTGTCTATACCAGTTGCATTCCTACCAACAATGTACAAGGGTTATCTTTTCTCCACATCCTCACCAGCATTTGTTCTATCTTGTCTTTTTTGATAAGGGACCTTCTAACAGGGGTGAGATGATATCTCTCTGAGGTTTTGAATTGCATTTCCCTAATGATTGGCAATGTTGAGTACCTTTTCATGTGCCTGTAACATTTGGATATTGTCTGTGGAAATATGTCTGTTCAGGCCCTTTGCCCATATTTTAATTGGGCTTACTTTGCTGTTGAGTTATAGGAGTCCGTTGTATACTTTGGATGTTAAACTCTTACCAGATATGTGGTTTGCATATGTCTTCTATTCCATAGGTGACCTTTTCACGTTATTGATGGGTTCCAATGGTAAAGCATCTACCTGCAATGCAGGAGACCTGGGTTTAATCTCTGGGTCAGGAAGATCCCCTGGAGAAGGAAATGGCAACCCACTCCAGTACTCTTGCCTGGAAAATCCCATGGATGGAGGAGCCTGGTAGGCTACAGTCCATAGGGTTGCAAAGAATCCAACAGGACTGAGCAACCTCACTTTCACTTTGCTATGCAGAAGCTATTTAGTTTAATATAGTCCTACTTGTTTATTTTGCTTTTGTTGCCTTTGCTTTGGGTGTTAAATCCAAAACATCATTACTAAGAGTGATATCAAAGAGCTCACTCCTTTATTTATGACCCTTATTTTGAACTCTCACTAAGATCTATTTCTAGAGATTTATCTTGTTCTTTTGTTTGGGACCTATTCCTCTATTTCTTCCTTCTTCTTGATTCCCTGTGTTGGTTTCTGTGCGTTAGCTAAAAGACCCACTTCTCCCAATCTTAAAGGACTGGCACATAGGAAATGTTTTGTGAGAAGCCCTGGCCACCAAAGCTAGAAACTCAAGAGAGCTCAAGCCCTGTGTTGGCTGCACGTGCCTGCCAGCTGCAGTACAGTGGGCAGAGTGCTTGCCCAGCCCAGCTGTGGCTTGCAGCTGTGACACAGGGGTGGGTGGGGCTCCCAGGGGGGCACCCCTACTGACACTAACAGGTTAGAGAGAGAATTCCGAGATGGCACCCACCAGCCCTGGAATCAGCAAGGCAGAATGAGATCATAAAAATGGCATCTGCCAATGGCATCAGCAAATTTGTGCCTCTCCAGCAGAAGTTTTAAAATTAGTTAGTGGGTCTGCTTTCTGAATAGTCCAGGTGATTTTCAAATTGGTGTTTTATATTGGGTCCCGGGGTGGGGTTAATGGCAGGAGATGACTCAGCCTTTCTTACTGATTTGAAGCTGGGTACTTTCTCATTTGTCAGATGTGTAGGAGTCATTCAGCTAGCTTCTGGAACTCTTTCAGAGGGAACTGCTCCATATGTACCCATATATTCGATGTGTCTGTGGGAAGAGGGGACCTCAGGAGCCTCCCAAGTCTCTTTCTTGGTCGACTCCCAATTCTAGCTAGTTAAGTTTTAACCTTTTCCTCACCCCTGATTGCAAGAAGGACCACAAGAGTCTGGCTTCACCTGTAGGTCCCAAGGGTCTGGATGCTGCTGATTGCTGGTGGCTGTGGTTGAACAACTCCCGGACCATTAGAGGGACAGGGGCAGTGATAGTTTTCTGGTTCCTGCCTTCTGGTCTCCATCGATGGGGTTGTAAAGGGCTTTGGAGTTCATAATTTCCTATATCAGGAGCTTTCTATTTTTGTTCCTTAGAAAGCATTAACTAAATCACATATCCTTTACCACTGAAATGAATAGTAATAATCAAATGCTTTCACACACTCCTTTGTTGTTGTCTGCTCAGCAGTTCTGTATGGAAGTAAAAGAAAAGCACGTGGAATCTATTAGGATGTACTGTCATCCATTATCTGATGGAGGGCTATAGATGTCAGGGTGTGAATCACCCTCCTTAATTTGCTTTGATTCTTTAATCTGTTATTTTTCTGGGACAGTCTGTGGGTAAGGATACTTGCTGTTAAGGATTTTAATGAAAATCAAAATAACTGGGCAAATCACCATATGTTTTCCTGTAATCTAAGCTTTTATAACTTCATGACACAGATTTTATTTTTGTGTCATTTTGCTCCTGCCTCTTTTTCTTAAAGGGCAATACTGTTGTTATTTTTGTTGGGGCATTTCCAGAGATGGTTGAAATCTCTTTGGGGCATATTACATTTAGAGATGATTGTACCTGGAAAAAATTCCTGCAAAATGTAGGCAGAAATGTAGGCATTACTTACACATTTTACTTACTATACCATTAAGAAGGAGAGCTTTTTGTTAGTATTCATTTTAGGCAAAAAACAGAAATTCCTAGGTAAGTCTTTACTATTTTGATGTAAGAGATCTGATTAGAGGCCCTTAGCTTCCAGAACAAACCCCAAGACATACAGGAAAATAAGTCAATTATTGTATTGTGTACCTTTAGGATTAGTGTCTTCCATTTTAGAAAGCTGTAATTCTGGGCTTCAAGTGCATCTCCTTGTTTTGCTGAGAAAAATTCGAAGCCAATTAGGTATAAGTTGAAAAGAATGAAAATCAGTCACTTCAAGGGGAAGCATTTAGGAAGATAGGAGTGACCATAACAGTTATCTTTTTACTTTACCTGTGATGGGTTGTTCTTAGCAACAGTAGTCACATCTCTAGTTAGACTAAGTTCTCCTGCCTGATGAAACTAAGATCCTATCTCTATAGGGTCTTTCATCTGAGAAACAACCTCTGATGATCATTGTAAATTCTCCTTTTGCCTTCAGTTTTGAATCTGGTAATAAACTTTATAGTTATCTGAAGTGGACTTGTATCTGACATACATTTGGTACCAGAAAAATGGATATTCATTCATCCATTCATTCTATACGTATTTATTGAGCACCTGTTATTTGCAGCACTATTTTTGTTAATAAATTTAATTGAAGGATAATTGCTTTCCAATATTGTGATGACTTTTGCTGTACATCAACAGGAATTACCCACAGGTATACATGTGTCCCCTCCATCCTGAACCCCCCTCGCATGTCCCTCCCCACATTATCCCTCTGGGTTGTCCCAGAGCACCAGTTTTGGGTGCCCTTCTTTATGCATTGAACTTGCGCTGGTCATCTATTTATATATGGCAATGTGCATGTTTCAGTGCTGTTCTCTCAAATCACCCCATCCTCACCTTCTCCCACTGAGTCCAGAAGTCTGTTCTTTCCATCTGTGTCTCCTTTGTGTGCAGCCCTGTTTTAATCACTGGAGATACAGCAGCAAACAGAAAAGAAAAAAAACCCATCTCTTACAGATCTTGCATTCTACCCAGAGAGACAGATAGTAAATAAATAGACAAACTATGCCAGATGGTGATAAAAGATAAAGTAGGGAAAGGACGTGTGAATTGTGGAGGTGAAAGCATAGATAGAATGGCCATGGAAGGCCTTCCTGAGAAGGAGAAATATGAAAAAAATGCCTGAAGGAAGTGAAAGATTGAGCTGTAAGATACCTGGGGAAGACCATTACAGAAAGTGCTCCATGGTTTGGAGTAAGATCTGTGATCGGGAGCACAGTAGACACAAGTGCTGGAAGCCCACTGCTGGCTCCTTGCCAGGAGTCCATACCACAGGACTGATCCTTAGGAACCAGAATCAGTGCAAGGACAGTGCTTGCTCTAGTGCCCTGAGCCCTTTCTTTCAAATTAAGCATTAACCCTTGCTTTTCATACAACCACGAGATGAAAAGGTCACAATATATTCTTTTTAAAAATTTTTTTTTATACTGTTGCTTTGGGCTTCCCTGGTAGCTCAGCTGGTACCAAATCGACCCAGTTCAATTCCTGGGTTGGGAAGTTCCCCTGGAGAAGGGATAGGCTACCCACTCCAGTATTCTTGGGCTTCCCTGCTGACTCAGATGGTAAAGAATTCGCCTGCAATGCAGGAGACCTGGGTTTGATCCCTGGTTTGGGAAGATCCCCTGGAGGAGGGCATGACAACCCACTCTAGCATTCTGGCCTGGAGAATCCCTGTGGACATAGAAGCTTGGCAGGCTACAGTCCATGGGGTTGCAAAGAGTCTGGCCAAAAACAAACTTCTTGGCCAACCTAATACAATTTTGTGTTAGTTTCAGATGACCATCAAAGTGATTCAGTTACACATATACCTATTCCTTTTCAAATTCTTTTTCCATTTACGTTACTACAAGATATTGAGCAGAGTTCCCTGTACTATACAGTAGGTCTTTGTTGGTTATCTATGTTATACACAGTAGTGAGTGTGTGTTGATCCCAAACTCCCAACTTATCCCTCCCCTCCACCTTTCTCTTTTGGTAACCATCAGTTTATTTTCTAAGTCTGTAAGTCTGTTTCTGTTTTGTAAATAAGTTCATTTGTATCACTTTTTTTTAATATTTCACATATAACCATTACAATTTTGTCTTTCTGTGACTTACTTCACTTAGTATGATCATCACATTATTGCATTCTTTTTACTGGCTAAGTAATATTCCGTTGTGTATATATACCACATCTTTATCCATTCATCTGTTGATGGACATTGAGGGTGCTTCCATGTCTTGGCTGTTGTAGACAGTGCTGCAGCTGAATATTGGGGTGCATATATTCTTTCAAACCATGGTTTTCTCTGGATATTTGCCCAGGAGTGGGATTGCTGGATCACATGTTAGCTCTGTTTTTAGCTTTTTAAGGAAGCTCCATACTGTTCTTCATAGTGGCTATGCATTCTTACCAACAGTGTAGGAAGGTTCCCTTTTCTCCACACTGTTTCTGGTATTTATTGTTTGTAAACTTTTTAATGATGGCCATTCTGACTGGAGGGAGGTGGGAAATGGGGTGGGATAGTTACTCTCATTCTCCCCTAGAATGGAAAACATAATATATTGAAAAACAGACCATACCAGTGAAAACCGTACAGCTGTCAGCTCTCTTGTTTCATCCCATTCGCTAGAGGTCAGGTAAAGGGAAAGTTATTTTATTATGATGCATTCTATTTGGAATGCCCCTGGGCAGTTTTCTCTTACTGTACTCTCTTACTACAATGGTCTCTAAGTAGGTCAGTCTATAGACAGGACAGAAGTAGCTGTTTGGCTGTATTAGAAACCCCTGTAGAAGGCTTTTCCTTAACCAACCAGGTTTCTTGGAGCCCCCACTCACTCTGTGTAAACCTCTGTTCTGACTTCCTCCTGAGAAAGGGTACTTTGGGGAAGACCAGAGGCTCTGTATTCCTCTTTTCACTGAAATGCTCATGTCCATGAAACTTGACATAGAAATAAAACTTCAAGAGAGTCTGGTTGTTCCTGGAATGAGATGGAGCTCTCTGACGTTCTCTGAAAGGGGCTCAGAGTGAGAAAGTTATCTGGGCTTGGGCAACATGTCAGAGGATGAGGTAGAAGAGAATTAATGGAGATAATCTGAGGGAGCAGAATTTCCTCTGGAGGAGAATGTGAGTAAGCAAAGCTACTTAAAACATGTTGTCAAGAGAAATGTGGATTCCACGTTATCAGGAGAATGTGTGAAAATGTCACTGGACCATGGGGATTCTAAAATTCTAACCAAAGCTCTCCTCATTCCCACTCTCTTTTCTCTCATGACTTTGCTGAGGGCTGAGACCCTCTCAGGTCCCACGTGTTTATTGCTTTTTGATCAGCACCCTGGGTCACTAGAAGGCCAGGGTAAGGGCCTGGGCTGGGTTAAAGGCACACTCCTCTACCTGTGCCCACCCTAGGCTAGGGGGCTGGAGGACACTTGGGGATCCAGCCACCATTGGCAGTGTGAGAGCTGTCCTCATGAGAAACCCTTCCTAGTAAGCAGATTTGAAAATGAATTAACATGACTAAATTCTCAACTGAGGACTTACATAACGCTGGCAGGTCATTTTAGAATTGGCTTTTGCTATTCAGGCAGTTGATGAAGTACAGGAGGCTGAGCTGTCATCTATCTGCAAAACGATGCTTTGCAGTCTGTGCCTCCATAACTGAGATGCTATTGTTACATGTTAATTGCATTTGTACACATGTGTTTTTTGGTATTCATTATGTCTTGTTAGGCTTCATTTCCATTAGTTTATAAGGCAAAGTTTACAATTCCTGGGAAAGATAAATTGGTTTTGCATCCAGAATACTGAATAAATGCCATTGAATAAACTGGGGCTCTGTAACAACCTAGAGGGGTGGGAGGGGGGTAGGTGGTGGGAGGGAGGATCAAGAGGGAGGGGAAATATGTATACGTACGGCTGATTCATGTTGATATATGGCAGAAACTAACACATATTATAAAGCAATTATCCTTCAATTTAAAATAAATAATTTTTTAAAACGTTGTTAAATTAAGGTTGTTACCCTCTAGATGATAGTATATTTAGAATAAAAGTAAGAATTATGCAAAGCAAGTTGCTAATCTGATTTCTTCGTATTAGAAAGAGTGCTATATACACAGAATTCAATTAGAATAATGCTTTGTATTTAAACACATTTAGTTCTATTCACCTTTTTTAAAATTGCTAGGCATCCTCACTGTATTGCCATGTAGGTAAACTTCTTAGAATAGATCAGAAAATGTAAAATAATTCAACTGTGTTGCTTCCCCCAAACTTAAGACCTTATGATGAATGTGCCAGGTTGTGTAGACAGCTGTTTCATCCCCATCCAAGAGACACACACTAGTGACTATTACCTGTGATAGGATCAAGGAGGGACCTGTGTAGAGAAGCACAGACAGAAAGATCATGGGGTTCACAGGAGGGAGCGGGCACATCAGTTGGGGAGATTAGGCTTTCTGAAGGAGTTGATGTAGGGAATGCACTTTGAGTGAGGGATAGACTTTCATTATCTCCAGTTTGGGGAAAGTTGTTCCAGCCAGGCAAAGGTATGGGCTCCTGAAAAGGTGTGAGTATTAAGAAATTATGCCTATGGGTTCAGGCAAATACAGGAATACAGTGTCCCCTAGACTGGTTGGAAGCATGAGTTTTTAAAATAAGGATCAACTGGGAGAAAATGACCACTTAAACAATAATAGACTGCACACATGAGCTACCTTCTTCTCAGATGCCAGATATTGTAAAAGTGCTTTGTATATGGGATCTGTTCTCATGTGAAAAAGGTCAATTCTATTTTTGTTGAAGTATTTTTCATGAAAGAGAAATATTATCAGAGCTACGATAAAGCAGATTTCATTCGAGATGAGGCCCAGGCAAAGACCGAAGGCAGGAAGAGCACTCAGGAGGCCATTTGTTTGTTCTTTGCAGGATGTCGTGAAGACCTGAGTTATGCCAGCATGAACATGAGTGAAAAAACAAAATTGGGTTGATTTGAATCAGATGTCATTTTAAGATTCATCCTGTAGTTTCTGCTAAAAATTGGATTTTCTAACTCAAGACACTTCAGGGGAATCTTGAGGACTTAGAAAGCCTGATTCCATCTTAAATTCTTCCATCGGGATATAGAACCAAGAGTCAGGAAGGCTGACATCTCCGAGTATTCCCTGAGTCAGGAACCTGAACACATAGGCTCTTCCCTCATTCCTTGTATTAACTCTTCCCTGAGGTCTGATAGTTCAAGGTTGTCTCAGAAAAGCACAGATTCCTTGAATGTTTAAATTTTATGTTGCTATGAAATACTAATCCCAGTGTTAACTGTCTTACAGATTCCATTGTGATTGGATTTTGGGTTGGTCTTGCAGTCTTCGTGATCTTTATGTTTTTTGTGCTGACTCTGCTGACAAAGACAGGAGCCCCACACCAAGAGTAAGTTTGGGCTGTTTCTAAATGTCTGTTAAACCCCACAGGGACTTGAAGAAACAGAAGTAGTATCCAGGAGTTGGGGGTGCTTTAATGGGTGGAGAGATGGATTTGCTGTCCAGACCCAGGTGCGGGTTGGGTGGGACCTGTTTTCCTCTTAGCACTTTGCCTCTTGCCTCTGAGGCTCTTTCAAGTGAACCTCATGCACCTGGGTTTCTTGGTCTTTCCTGTAGTCCTAATGCTGATCCTGGCTCAATGTTTATTTTGAAAGGTTATTAATTAGGATGGATTTTCTCCTTATTCCCAAAAGAATTTAGGTGACTCACCAGACTGAAAACAATGAAAAAGGGCAATAACAAAAATAGGATGAAAGCTAGCTTAAAAAACATTTCACGGGGCAGAGAAATTGTTGTTACTGGATACTCGACTAAATTGTTTAATTATTCACTGAATTCAGCACTAAATTTCCTCAAAATGAGATAAAGGATTATAAAATTTTCATGGTGTGGTAAAGAACATCTGTGATGGGCTTTGGATTTATGGAGGAAATGATTGCATGGATGCTTAATGAGTGTTGAATAACATCAAAACATAATTGGTCGGTTATGGTTTGCAAAATCTCAGAAATGTTTTAGAGACTTTTTAAAATCCCAACTCTTCCAAAAAAAGGAAAAAACAACAACTTGTTTGATACCTTGTCAGTCAGTTCCTGAAGGCAACAGACAGCACATTCAAATTAGGTAATTAGAAGAGCTTTTTTTCAAAAATTAATTTTCTTATTGAAATATAGTTGATTTACAATGTTGTGTTAATTTCTGCTCTACAGCAGAGTGACTCAGTTATACACATATTTCTGTTTTTTTAATATTCTTTTCCATAATGGTTTATCCCAGATACTGAAATGCGGTTCTCTGTTTTATACAGTAGGATCTTTCTTTTTATCCATTCTATATCTACTAGTTTGCATTTACTAGTCCCAAACTCCCAATCCATTCCTGTTACCTTGGCAACCACAAGGCGATATCTATGAGTCTATTTCTGTTTCATAGATAGGTTCATTTTGCCATATTTTAGATTCCACATATAAGTGATATCATATGGTATTTGTCTTTTTCTTTCTGACTTACTTCACTTAGTATGATAATCTCTAGTTGCATCAATATTGCTGCAAAATGGCATTATTGCATTCTTTTTTATGGCTGAGTAATATTCCATTGTATAATGTACCACATCTTCTCTATCCATCCATCTGTTGATGGACATTTAGGTTGTCTCTGTATCTCGGCTGTTGTGAATAGTGCTGCTGTGAACATAGGGGTGCATGTATCTTTTTGAATTAGAGCTTTTGACAAAGGGACTAGTCACAAGTTGTGGCCTGGGAAGAGAGCAGCCCCTCTTCCTGGATGGTGCAGGATCCCAGGGCTCAGAACACTGAGGAGTAGATGCCCTAAATCTTAAGGGCCCTGATTGTCTCCCAGGAGGCCTGCAGAGAGACTGGCTGAGAGGAGCAATGACCCGGGTCAAGGGACACAGCCCAGTGAGATCTCTTAGGGAGGGAGCCTCCAATAAATACCCAGACCTGTCTTTCCCCATCTCTCCCCTTTCTCACCACTGCTCCCCGTTGGCTGAGCACCACACCACTACCAGTGGCCAGAGCCTACATCAGAGGTCAGTTTCCCAGAGCACAGAGCAGGGTGGGGAAGGGTAGGGGATGACCTGGGAGACTAAGGCGAAGCAAGTGAGCACAAATCCTCACATTTCCATTCAGTGTCTCCCTTCATCCTCACAGCCTAGCAGTGGTGTTCCCACTGCATCTCATCACACAGTCTGCAGTGTCTGCTGTTCAGGCTTCAGCCTGCACTTGAACTCTAACAACTAATCATAGATAAAGGGAATAGTTCTGCCCATCACATAGCTGTTTTCAGACATTAAGGTCTGGGAGAAAAATTCAAACACATGTTAAATGAAAGTAAAAGGCCATTTTATTGAAGGTTATGGAGATGGATGGTTGAGAATCTCTGGAATAGCCACTAAAAAAATATGAACTTTCCCTTTTCTGTCTCCTTGTTTTTGTAAACATCTGCACATGTCTTTGCTTCAATATATTGGTCCAAGGAGTTTAGAAATATGGTGTGGATTATAGCAGTAGTAAAAGAAGCTGAGGACAAACTCAGGTTAGGGCATAACTGGTACAGTGATTGGGGAATAGGAAACCCCTTTTATCTTCCTTCTCCTCAGAGAGCCAGATAGACTTTTGCATGGCTATTGAGATGTTCTTGTTTGACATAAGATGCACGTGATTTTATAGATGGGAATACCCTAGCTCAAAAGGGAGCATGACTTCCTGTAATGAGTAATTTTGTCTTTGTCTAGGCCATATTTGGTAAAACATTATTCTAGATGTTTCTGTGAAGGGTTTTATTTTTAGGTCAGATCAGTCTTTTAGGAAGACTGATCATCCTCCATAATGAGGGTGGGCCTCATCCAACTGCAAAAGGCGTTCCTAGAAACAGATGGACCTCTGTCTAGCAAAAAGGAATTCTGGCAGAGGACTGCCTTCAGACTCAGACTGCAGCTCTTCCCTGGGTCTCCATCCTGTCCAAACCCTATAGATTTTGGACTTGCCTGTCTCCACCATCACATGAACCAATTTCTTAAACTAAATCTGTCCCCTCCTCACCCTGAATGGATAGATAGATAAAGAAATAAATGTGCACAGGCACACACACACATCCACACACACACACACACACACAACTGTTGGTTCTATTTCTCTGGATAACACTGACTAATACATCGCCTTAACATTTCACATTGACCCTTGGGAGCTGAGGCTTGTTTTTCCCCCTTTCCAGTTGGCAGTTTGTCCTTCTAATAGATGATTTCTCTTTTGATGGTGATTCTTAGTCATCTCAAAGAATAGGGGTCATTGTAACCCTACATGCTTTTGGTGAGGTTAAGGAGAAAGTTTGACCTTTTTATTTTCGCTTTTAATGAAACGATGGATCAGCCCTCAAGGCCGCACTTTAAATGTTTTTCTGAAGCAGTGTAAGACATGCATTTGGCTGTAGTATATCAAAATCAAACTGAATGATACAGACATATGGAAAAATCCCTAAATGGAGCAGTTAGGAATGGTTTTATATCTTAGTAAACTTGACATTTATTTGGCAGGAAATATTTTTTGTAAAATAGACATTATCCAAGCAGCCAACTTTAACATAAAACAATCAGTTTTAAGTTTGCCCCTGATAATTAGACATGGAGGACATAATGATAAATCACTGAGAGTAATGCTAAGAACATTTTTTGACATTTACCATCTGCCAGGGTCTGTTAATCACTTTATAGTGTAATCTCACTAAGTTCTCACTGAAAGATGAAGTAAATCACATAGGATTTATCCTGTAAAATCTCACTTTACAGATGAGAAAAAGACTGAATCACTCATATAAGGATTCACAGGTTTAAAAAAAAAACTATGCATATTAAAAAGCGGAGACATTGCTTTGCCAACAAATGTCCATATAATCAAAGCTATGGTTCTCTCAGTAGTCATGTATGGATGTGAGAGCTGGACCATAAAGAAGTCTGAGTGCTGAAGAATTAATGCTTTTGAACTGTGGTGTTGGAGAAGACTCTTGAAGAGTCCCTTTGACTGTAAGGAGATCCAACCAGTCAATCCTAAAAGAAATCAGTCCTGAGCATTCATTGGAAGGACTGATGCTGAAACTGAAGCTCCAAAACTTTGACCACTTGATATAAGAGCCAGTTCATTAGAAAAGACCCTGATCCTGGGAAAGATTGAAGGCAGGAAGAGAAGGGGACAACAGAGGACAAGATGATTAGATGGCATCACAGAGTCAATGGACATGAGTTTGCACAAGCTCTGGGACACAGTGCAAGGAAAGCCTGGCGTGCTGCAGTCCATGGGGTCTCAAACATCCAGACATGACTGAGCGACTAAACAACAACGACAACAAATGGAGCCAAGCCTCAAACTAAAGTCTCTTTGAAGCTCCTTGTTGTTAACCCTACATTAAATGACTTCATATCAGTAATATTAAATCTTTTTCTCTTACAGCAAAGATATTAGCAAGCAATCAGATTTGTTTTCTTTTATCACTTATTGGATCAAGCATGGGCTCTGGAGTCAGACATTTCCAGATTTACTGGAATAATTTACTGGTTTCTTAACGTCTCTGTACTTGATGGTTCCTCACTTGTAAAAGTGTAGTATCTGCCTCCTAGGGGTACAGTAAAGACTGAGTGAACTGATGCCTATAGAACTGCTGGTATGCATTAGCCTCACAGCAGGCAGCCCTCAATGAAGATCAGTCCACCCCTGCATGGCTCATGGCATCCTGGGGAGAGCAGAGGGGTGCAGGTAAACAGTAGGAAGGAACAGAAGATTCTCATCCTCCCACAGGACAGCCAGGCCCTAAGCTTTCATGTTGGAGCTACATGTGCCAAATGTGACTTCGTTCTACCCTGGCTTCACCTCACCTTGGGTATGTCTCTCAGAAAAAGTTGTTTTTCAGTTGCTCAGTCATGTCCAACTCTGCAACCCCATGGACTGCAGCATGCCAGGTTTCCTTGTCCTTCACTATCTCCCAGAGTTTATTCAAACTCATGTCCATTGAGTCGGTGATGCCATCCAACCATCTCATTCTCTGTCATCCCCTTCTCCTCCTACCCTCAATCTTTCCCCACATCAGGGTTTTTTTCAATGAGCTGGCTCTTCACATCAAGTGGCCAAAGTATTGGAGCTTCATCTTCAGCATCAGTCCTTCCAATGAATGCTCAGGACTGATTTCCTTTAGGATTGACTGGTTTGATCTCCTTGAAGTTCAAGGGACTCTCAAGAGTCTTTTCCAGCACCACAGTTTGAAAGCATCAGTTCTTTGGTGCTCAGCCTACTTTAAGGTCCGATTCTCATATCTATACATGACTACTGGGAAAATCATAGCTTTGACTGTATGGACCTTTGTTGGCAAAGTGATGTCTTTGTGTGAAGAAAGAGTAAGATTATTTTAGAAAGGAGACTAAGTAGAGGGTCTTAGTCATGGCTTGAATGTCTGAATTCTAACAGCTTTATGTAACAAGCTCTCTGGGTTGTGGGTCACAAAGAACAATTGCTTCAAGTAAGATATCAGGCAGCATCCTTTTAGAATATGACTCAGTTCAGTTCAGTCAGTCATGTCTGACTCTTTGCGACCCCGTGGACTACAGCACGCCAGGCCTCCCTGTCCATTACCAACTCCCAGAGATTACTCAAACTCATTTCCATTGAGTCAGTGATGCCATCCAACTATCTCATCTTCTGTTGTCCCCTTCTTCTGCCTTCAATCTTTCCCAGCATCAGGGTCTTTTCAAATGAGTCAGCTCTCCACATCAGGTGGCCACAGTAATGGAGTTTCAGCTTCAACATTAGTCCTTCCAATGAACACCCAGGACTGATCTCCTTTAGAATGGACTGGTTGGATCTCCTTGCAGTCCAAGGGACTCTCAAGAGTCTTCTCCAACACCACAGTTCAAAAGCATCAATTCTTTGATGCTCAGCTTTCTTTATAGTAAAACTCTCACATCCACACATGACTACTAAAAAAACGAAAGCTTTGACTAGACAGACCTTTGTTGGCAAAGTAATGTCTCTGCTTTTTAATATGCTGCCTAGGTTGGTCATAACTTTTCTTCCAAGGAGCAAGCATCTTTCAGTTTCATGGCTGCAGTCACCATCTGCATTATTTCCACTGTTTCCCCATCTATTTGCCATGAAGTGATGGGACCAGATGCCATGATCATAGTTTTCTGAATGCTGAGTTTTAAGCCAGCTTTTTCATTCTCCTCTTTCACTTTCATCAAGAGGCTCTTTTAGTTCTTCTTCACTTTCTGCCATAAGGGTGGTGTCTTCTGCATATCTGAGGTTATTGATATTTCTCCCGGCAATCTTGATTCCAGCTTCTGCTTCAGCTAGTCCAGCGTTTCTCATGATGTATTCTGCATATAAGTTAAATAAGCAGGGTCACAATATACAGCCTTGACATATTCCTTTCCCAATTTGGAACCAGTTTGTTGTTCCATGTCCATTTCTAACTGTTGCTTCTTGACCTGCATACAGATTTCTCAGGTCAGGTGGTCTGGTATTCCCATCTTTTGAAGATTATCCCACGGTTTGTTGTGATCCACACAATCAAAGGCTTCGGTGTAGTTAATAAAGTAGAAGTTGATGTTTTTCTGGAACTTTCTTGCTTTTTTGATGATCCATTGGATGTTGGAAATTTGATCTCTGGTTCCTCTGCCTTTTCTAAATCCAGTTTGAACCTCTGCCAGTTCACGGTTCATGTACTGTTGAAGCCTGGCTTGGAGAATTTTGAGCATCACTTCTGATTAAGGCCCCCACTCAGAAATGACTAGTGTTGAATCTGCCACTTAGTTCTATTTTTTTCTTCATGGAGACATCCTGGGCAGACTGAACGGCTGACCTATGGAGTGTATGAATGCCCTTGGAAGGAGTAAGACATAACGATGACAAATAGGCTTCTTTCCCGAAGTTTACAACTTGGGATTATTTTAGCATGAGAACTTCAATTCCAGAGTCACTGCCTACTTAGCGGCTTCTGTTAAGGAGAGGATGTGTCATAATGAGATTATGAGAGAGGACTAAACAGCTCTCTAAATCTCACTGTAATGCAACACAGGTTTACATTGTATTCAAGCCTCATGTCTTCTGAGGGTTGGCAAGGGGTGGACCGATGCTTCTTCACTGTAGCTGCAGTGTTTCTAAGGTTCACCCACCTGAATTGCTGTGACAAGCAGTGGGGCATGTGGAGAACTCACACCTGCCGGTCTGATTTTCAGCCAGGAAGTGGCACACATCCCTTCCTCTCACAGCTCATTGGCCAGGACTAGCCACACCTATCTGACCGCCAGGCCCAGGAGGAGACTCAGATAAGGGTGAGTGCTGGTAAAGCAGAGAGCAGAGGGAGAATGACTCTTATAAAGCTGCCATCATGCCTTTTAAAAGAGTTTTTAGGTCCAAGAAGTAGCTTTAATGGGGATCATTTTCCCGTGGAATATCTGCTGTTGTATGGGGTGGGGGGACCCTCTCACTTGAATCCTTTATAGACAGTCAGGATAAAAGAACCATTTTTTCCTGTGCTTTCTCCACTGAGGAGCCATTTACTCTCTTTGCTGTCTTGTTAAAGCATCATAATCGCCACATTGTCATAAATCTGCCAAAGAGAAGGAGTAAGGGAAAGACTTGGGTTGCATTTTATGTTGAATATTTTGAACTTCTTAAAAAAATAAAGATCAACTCTCAGACATCATACACCTCAGATATCCTGGTTTTGTGTAGCCTTTGCTAAGTGCACTTGTCTAGGTGGGGATGGTCTTTTTTTTAGGGATGAGGACAGTATTGCTCATGACCTTGCAAAAATGGAAATTGCATTTTACCTGGAGTTGCAATTTACCTGAGTATGATTCTCACCCAAGCATGGGTACAGTACACCTAAAAGCTAACAACTGGAGACTGTCTGTGCTCAAGGTCTTCGATAATGACCACGATCACAGGAACCAGCTGAATGCAGACATAGCAGGTTGTTCCTAAGGAAGATCTGTTATTCTGAGAGGTCTCCATATATCAACAGGTAAAAAATCCAACTGCTTTATGTATCTGATTCAAGTTATACACCTTTGTTCAGGAGTTCCTTTTAATTCTCCATCAATTAGGAGGTATTTCCTGAGTGCACAGCTATGGCTTGCCCAGAATGTGCTGAGGGTCATTCTAAGATAGTAGAGTCTTTCCTCAGAGACTGACATCTCCCTGGCAAGTCAGAACTACCAATGAAAGCAACCAAGAGGCACTTACACACACACACACACACACACACACACACACACACACACACACACGGGTTTGGTTGGTGCCTCTGCTAGGGTATGAAGCTCTCAGGACAGACTATGGCTCCAGAAATAGTTATTATCATTTTCTCACTGGTGGTTCATCACAAGAGTTTTCACTCTTAGTAGGTCTTTGTTTGGCTTATGCATCTCTGAAAGTCCACTGGAAGTCACGGCCGGAAATAGTAGGTGCCCACAGGCTGGACTGCCCACCACTTTTTTATGAGTGGAGTAAACCTGATAGTGGTGAAGGCTTGCTGAGACTCTTAGCAGTGGTCAGTCCACTTGTAAAAACTCATTATAAATCTGTAAAACTCCTAAGGGAGTAACGCAGAGCCTTACAGGTGTTTTCCCTCAGCTAGTGAAGGTGGGAGTAGTCTGACCTCCAGAGTTGATTTGTCTTAGGGTCACAGAGGAAGGAGCTTGTCCCTAAATACTGGAGGTGGCTGTGCCTTTCACAGGAATCAGGGCTCCTGACCACCTGCAGATACAACTGTCCAAGGTACTGATTGAAGGTCTAATGACAGCAAGTCCCTTTGAGAGATGCAGAGATGAGTGGAATACAGCACAGCAGTATATAGGAGAGAAAAGATCACACCAAACAACTCTGACATGAGACAGGAAGGGCTGCACCCTGTATGTTATTGATCTATTCACTAAGTCATGTCTGACTCGTTGTGACCCCATGGACTATAGCCCACCAGGCTTCCTGTCCATGGGATTTCCCAGGCAAGAATGCTGGAGTGGATTGCCGTTTCCTCCTCCAGGGGATCTTCCCAACGCAGGGGTCAAACCCACATCTCCTGTGTCTCTGCATTGCAGGCAGATTCTTTACCACTGAGCTCCCTGGTAAACCGGTGTAAGAGAAGATTGATTAAATAGGACAGGAGCCCTGAGAAGGGGAAGATTCCTTTCTGTTGGGAGATCGAAAAGTCCATGGAGGCAGGGACATGGGAGTTGGATAGCAAAGGACAGATTTGATTTTGACAGGAGTAGAAGGAACAGCACAAGCAAAGGCACAAATGGGGACCATCCTGAGGGCTTTGGGGGACAGGCAGGTCCCATGTGACTGGACTGTAGGGTTAGCAAGGGAACTGGTGGGAGCAGACACTGGAAAGGCCACGTCATGTGGGAGTGGACTCTCTGAAAGATCAGGAAGAAGGATTTGGGGAATCAGTGAGTTTGTGAGCAGGGGAGTGTCTTGGAAGCAGAAGATGTTCCCTGCAGGTGCTGGTGGACTGGATGGGTCCTAATGAGGGAGAATCTCTGATCTGGTTCAGAGACTATGTGACACAACCCAGAGTGAGAAGAAGAAAAGAATCAGAACAGTCTGAATAGTCTTTTTACTCTGACTGGCGGAGTTCGGGATTATTGCAATCAATAGGTTAGGTCCAAATTGCATTTCTTACAACAAGCTGAAAATGAGGAATACAGATTCTTAAATAAGTGAAACATGATTTTTAGATTCTATCAAAATCAGCAGTTGTCATTTTTCTAAAGTTAGTATGACACAGGAGAATTTCTTGCAAACACACTAGCTTGATCTCAATTTCATGATGGCAAGGTATAGAATAGGTAGGACTGTGACAAATATAATGAAAGGCACTAAAATTGTTGGAGATTCTGAATTTTCCAATTATCTGAGTCTGGTTGGGCTCCTATAAATACAATGGATATTTACTAAATGATTTATTAAGTAACAGAAGTTTATTTCTCACAGTTTGGGAGGCTGAAAAGTCCAATGTTAATGTGCTGGCATATTCAGTGTCTGGTGAGGACTTGTTTCCTGGCTCATAAATTCTAGATTTCTTGCTGTTTCCTCATATAGGGGAAGGAACGAGGACTCTCTCTCTGGGGCCTCTTTTATCTGGACACTAGTTCCATTCATAAGATGAATCACTTCATTTCCCAGAGGCCCTGTCTCCTAATACCATCACTTGGGGGATTAAGTTTCAACATAGAAATTTTGGAGGGACACACATTCAGTCTCTAGCACACATATTCTTCAGTTTTCTTTCTCTTTATGATACTTCTAACATGATGTTACTTGCTAGCTCAGTCCACATCTCAAAGTTTCTTGTTCTTTCAATTCTCCAGTTGTGAAGCTTCTGCTTTGAATTATCATTTTATTTTTTTTTAAGTAATTAATTTATTTTTTATTGGAGGCAAATTATTTTACAATATTATATTGGTTGGTTTTGCCATATATTGACATGAATTCGCCCCGGGTTTACATAAGTTCCCCCTCCTGAACCCCCCTCCCACCTCCCTCCTCCCTTTATCCTCCCTCTGGGTCATCCCCACATGCCAGCCCCGAGCATCCTATAACATGCATCGACCCTGAACTAGTGATTCGTTTCACATATGACAACATACGTGTTTCAATGCCATTCTCCCAAATCATCCCACCCTCACCCTCTCCCACAGAGTCCCAAAGACTGTTCTATACATCTGTGTCTCTTTAGCTGTCTCGTATACAGGGTTATCATTTGCATCTTTCTAAATTCCATATATATGCGTTAGTATACTGTATTGGTGTTTTTCTTTCTGGCTTACTTCACTCTGTATAATAGGCTCCAGTTTCATCCACCTCATTAGAAGTGATTCAAATGTATTCTTTTTAATGGCTGAATAATACTCCATTGTGTATATGTACCAAAGCTTTCTTATCCATTCGTCTGCAGATGGACATCTAGGTTGCTTCCATGTCCTGGCTATTATAAACAGTGCTGAAATGAACACTGGAGTACATGTGTCTCTTTCAATTCTGGTTTCCTCGGTGTGTATGCCCAGGAGTGTGATTGCTGGATCATATGGCAGTTCTAGTTCCAGTTTTTTGAGGAATCTCCACACTGTTCTCCATAGTGGCTGTACTAGTTTGCATTCCCACCAACAGTGTAAGAGGGTTCCTTTCTCTCCACATCCTCTCCAGCATTTATTGCATGTGGACTTTTGGATAGCAGCCATTCTGACTGGTGTGAAATGGTATCTCATTGTGGTTTTGATTTGCATCTCTCTGATTATGAGGGATGTTGAGCATTTTTTCATGTGTTTGTTAGCCATCTTTATGACTTCTTTGGAGAAATGTCTGTAGTTCTTTGGCCCATTTTTTGATTGGGTCATGTATTTTTCTGGAATTGAGCTGCAGGAGCTGCTTGTACATTTTGGAGATTAATCCTTTATCAGTTGCTTCATTTGCTATTATTTTCTCCCATTCTGAAGGCTGTCTTTTCACCTTACTTATAGTTTCCTTTGCTGTGCAGAAGCTTTTGATTTTAATTAGGTCCCATTTGTTTATTTTTGCTTTTATTTCCAATATTCTGGGAGGTGGGTCATGGAGGATCCTGCTGTGATTTATGTTGGAGAGTGTTTTGCCTACGTTCTCCTCTAGGAGTTTTATAGTTTTAATCAAGATTGTATTTAAGATGTGAGCCTTGTAATTTTTCATTTTTACAGATGTAATCAAGGCAGAACAAATTGGTCTTAAAACTGTTTTGACTCCTCTAGTAGGTGCCATCGTGAGCATTGTTTTTCCATGTGTCAACTGAGTTTG
Organism: Moschus berezovskii; assembly: GCF_049115385.1. Classification (NCBI taxonomy): domain Eukaryota; kingdom Metazoa; phylum Chordata; class Mammalia; order Artiodactyla; family Moschidae; genus Moschus; species Moschus berezovskii. The sequence continues at coordinate 71,804,742 of NC_142469.1, read as the reverse complement.
AGAGGATGGGAAGGTTGCAACTAGCCCTCTTCTGTCTGCCAGTGTCTACCATAGAGCAGTGCCCAGATCACCCACCAGCAGATGCTTTATAAGGCTGGAAAGACATCCTTAACAATATTGTACGTGTTTCCTGAAAACCAAACATCCAGCCATGAAATCCACCCCCTCCCACCTAATTAGTGAGAATCCTTTGAAGGCTTTCCTAGTGGCTCAGACAGTAAAGCGTAAAATTCCATGGATGGAGGAGCCTGGTGGGCTACAGTCCATGGGGTCACAAAGAGTCGGACACGACTTCACTTTCACTTTTCTTTGATGTTTCAACATTGAGTGTACAAGGACATTTTCAGGTGTGACTTTTGAGGCCTGGTCTGCTTTAAAGATGGGGTAACCACTGGGTGGGGTAGAGAGGTTCATTGGTCATTCTTGAAGCCATCTTACCAATAAATGGCAGGAAGTCTCCCCCATGGTATCTAAGACCCTGCAGTCTCCAAGGTGGGCCAGTTACAGAAGATGCAAAATGCCCTTTTAGTAGCTCTGTGGTCTGTGAGCTCCAACGACTCAGGGCAGGAGATGCCATGGATGACTCTGGGACAGCTTGGGGGATATGCGGAGCCCCATGGGCTGCAGTCAGAGACTGTTTCCTTTGGCCAAAAACAGGTGCAAGGCAGACCTCAGTGAGGCTAGTTTGCCAAATCTCTCTGATGCTAGAGCCACACTCAAGATCTCTATTAATAGATCCTCTCTCTATTTTTTTTTTATTATGCTCTACATTTTACTTATGTTATTTGATCCACATGTTAGACCATCTCTCTATTAAGGCTCCCCCGCCCTTGCTTTTAGGCCTTACCTGGGTATGCCCTTGTATTGATTTCCAACCCTATAGCACTATAGGAGAGGCCATCTGCCAAGGCAAGAGCAGCTTTAGTTTCAAGATCTCTTCATGACTGATGTATTCATTTATTTAACAAAAATGTAAGAAGCAACTACTCTGTGCAAGGCACTGAGGACCCACACGAGAAACTGCCTGCCCTCAAGAGCTCATCGTCTTAAAGAGGGTGCCAGACAGGGAAAGAAAAGGGCTTAGTGCAGAGTGAGAAGGCAGGTGGAGAGAGGCCTCCAGCCCTCTGGGAGAGATCCCAACTAATTGGAGGAGTCAGGGAAGGAGGTGGAACCAGAAATGTTTCACAAATGGCCCGTTCACGGGTTCCCATTTCATTAAGGGCACAGTAGTATGTTTCAGAATAACCTTGCCGATAACAATGATAAAATCTGGACAAATTTTAAAGAATGAGTATTGGAAGGCATTGGAGAACAAACATTAGCAGACTAAACTAGAAGGGAGAAGTGCTTTCGGCCCTTGAAGAAAGGAACCTTCAAGAGTTTGTCTATGGTAATATGGCTTTACACCTGAAGGCTTTCAGTCCGCAAACCTGATATCTCTTCACATAGTAAGCCAATTTCCCTTTTTCTATATTGAAATTTTCAGTGTACAGGTCTTACACACCCTTTGTTATATTTATTCCCAAATATCCTATTTCTTGATGCTCTAAGAAAATGAAAACACAGGTCACAGATCAAGAGAAAGTGCTATTGTATCCAGACACAAACACTATTTATTGCATGACTCCATTTGTATGAATTTCAAGAACAGACTAATCTGCAGTGATAAAAATCAAAACAGACTGAGACTTCCCTGGCAGTCCAGTGGTTAAGACTCTGTGCTCCCAATGTAGGGGGCATGAGTTCAGTCCCTGGTTGGGGAGCTAAGATTCCTGCATGTCCTGTAGCGCCCCCTCCCCACCCCCCAACCTCACCCAAAACAAAAAACAAAACAGATTGCTTCTAGGAAGTGTTGCTTCCAGGAGGTGTAAATTGACTGGAGGTTTAAGAACGGGCAAAGCTAATCAAATTGAAATAGAAATCAGATCTGTGTTACCTGAAGGGACTGGAAATTGAATGGAAGGAACCTTTCCAGAAGAAAGGAAATATTCTATGTGTGGATTAGAGGGTTACTTGGGTGTATGTGTCAATAAAAATACATTGAATTTTATGTTTAAGATCTATGGATTTCAGTACATAGATTTTACTCAGTGATGGGATGAAGAGAAACTGAATTGAAACAAGCCATGTCCATGACCACAGTTTTTCACATACAGGTTTTTCAGTTTATCAGTCAAGGAAAGAAAGAGGAATAAAAGGATGGTCTGTTTAGGTGTCTCAGATGGTAAAGAATCTGCCAGCAATAAAGAGACCCAGGTTCAATCCTCGGTCAGGAAGATCTTCTGGAGAAAGGAATGGCAACTCACTCCAGTATTCTTGCCTGGAGAACTCCATGGACAGAGGAGCCTGGCGGGCTACAGTCCATGGGGTTGCAAAGAGTCAGACACGACTGAGTGACTAACACTTTCACTTTTCAGACTCTAAGAGAACAAAGATGGATTTTTTCCCTTATTTTCAGGAAGGGAGAATCAGATTGTACTTTTATCACAAGGAAAGATCATGGGGAGAAAGATGAGTAGGAGTGAGGCAGGGAAGACATCTTACTGTCCACTGCCCGGGCTCTGCCCTGGGGAAGGGGCAAGATGCTCTGCTCTTGTGCCTTTGTTTTTTAGCAAGGGCTGGTGCGGAGGGAGGAGGTCAATGGCCCCAACTCGTAATCCTGAGAACACGTAGCCTGGCTAATGGAAGAGCTGCTGTGCACAACTGGGTTGGCTTTCATACTCGGCTGATGCTCCAGATAGGCAGGAATTGAGTACTCAGAGCTTCTTAGCCTGAAATTGGGAGATGGCATGATCCCAGCCTTCCTAACCGTGCTTTTTTCTAACGTGTTAATCCCCTCTTTTTCCTCAATGACTTTTTAGTTTCTTAGGTCACAGGTTGTTGGGGCCATTCATCCCTGTTCTCAAACATCTTTTAAACTTGGGTGAAGTGACAACCAGGGGAAGATAATCTGAAAGATTATCTTAATGACTTATTATATTATTGACTTACTGAAAGATAAGACTACTTACATTTGCATTAAAGCACAATTCTGTCAGTCGCTCTCAAATGATTTTTCTCTGAATTCTGAGTACATAACCTATTAATGTTGTACTCTTGTGTCAACCATTGATCTTTATATCACCTTTGCTGAGTGGGCAATGAGATTGGTTAATCAGGCTTATCACTGAAAGGAGGAACTCAGATTTCTGAGAGGAATTCTCATCTGATGTCAGCTGGGTTGTCATGCAGGAGATAAACCTGATATAAAATTATCTCCGCTGCCTGGATTGCAAAGCTTCTAGAATTACTGAACTCTGAAATCCAGGTGATTCCTGATAATTTGGAGGTGAGTTCCTAAGAACTGTAAATGGATCCCATATCACCCACCCCATGACAGCTTGGTCATAAACGCTGTATCATGAATCATCAATGGGATGGGGAGGAAGAGGTTTAAGAACTGAAGCCACTGAGATTACACATGCCTTAAATGCAGACTCCAAAAGCTACTCGTTGTCAGGTTCTATTCTGGATTTGAAGGCGTGTTCAGACATGACTCTTGACCTTATGGAGTCACTCTACCTGTGTGGGAGTCACTTTTATATCAATCTGGAAAGGATGGTGATTAAGGTAGGTGGGCTAGAGACTTCCCTTGTGGTCTAGTGGCTGAGACTCTTTGCTCCCAATATAGGGAGCCCGGGTTCAATCCTTGTTTAGGGAACTAGATCCCACATGCCACAACTAAAGAACCCGCAAGCCACAGCTATGACCTGGTGCAGATGAATTTTAGGTGGCCCGTCAGGTTATTCAGTTTGTATCTTCTCTTCCTGTCATGTACTTACAGTGCTCACTGAGAGCTATTTCATTCATCCATTCACCAGTTTCCACCATTAAATTGCTAATTTGTTCCATACTAAATGAAGCAGGGAATTAAGCTGAGTTTTTTCCCCACTCCTGTCACTGACCGTGTCAAGTCAAGCAGGCAGTCTGACTGCTCCTTACCTTAGCTTCTGCCTCTGTGAAATAGGTATAACTTTTGGCCTAAGTGGCTGCACGGGTCAGTTTGGAGTATTGAGGGAGATCAACAGATATGGCAGGGCTTTGACAAACATGAAATGCACCCCTGTGGGATTGAATTGTTGTTCAGGCTGGTCTGATGTTGGCCAGTGGCTCTAAACCTGACCATGAGTAGTGATCCTTGGGGATTCTAAGAAAATACAGGTTACCTGTCCCTTCCACCAGAGATCCAGAGATCCTGCAAGCAGGAATATTGAATTTTGAGAAGCCCTACAAGTAATTCTACTGCAGATACCAGAATACCAGGGGTCCCACTGAGAAATACTGGTGTGTGATGCAGAATACAGAAGACCTCTCAGCGAAAAGCATCTTTTCAGGATGGTCCGAAGGCCCACACCTTGAGGCTTTTGCCTTGCATTTATTTGTACCTCTTCAGAAGTGGTGTCTTTCAGTTTGATGTTTGTCTGCACTTTCTGTACAGGGACTTGCACTTCATAGATGCTGGAAACCATCATCCCGCAGGTAACTGAGCTGGAGGGTAAGGAGTCTTTTATTTTGCCTTTCTTCACAGCAATGCAGAGTCTTCAGAGAAGAGATTCAGAATGAATAGCTTTGTGTCAGATTTTGAAAAGCCCCTGGAGCCAGATAAGGTGTTTTCTCGACAGGGCAATGAGGAATCCAGGTCCTTCTTTCACTGCTACGTCAATGAAGTGGACCACTTGGAGAAGGCCAAAGCTTGTCTCCAGACCACAACCCTCGACAGCGAGGTTCATCTCCAGGAAGCCATCAGAAGCAGTGGGCGGCCAGAGGAGGAGCTGAACAGGCTCATGAAATTCGACATCCCCAACTTCGTCAACACGGACCAGAACTCCTTTGGGGAAGATGATTTCCTGATTTCTGAAACACCTATTGTTCTAGAAAATAAGCCAGTGGTCCAAACCTCACACAAAGAGTTGGACTGAGAAGCACATTTTATCAGGTGTCTTCCTGAAAATGTTAGGTTTGTCATTGAATAGCCAGAAATCTCTGTTCATCGAGACTGTGTGTGTGTTTGTGTATGAGAGACAGACAGAGGCTGGAGGACAGAGAAGAGAACCCCGAGAAGAAAGATGGTGAAGCTGAGTTTTCATGTCTTTGAACATATTTGGCGCTTTGGGGGGAACCAAATATTTACACTATCTCATCTTCCTTGTTGAAAAACTTGGTCACATATTCTGCATCAGCGTTCATGAATGGGGTTTGATGTGTTGCGTTTCCTGTCTGGCCCTGCCACTACCGTGCTCTACCTTTAGCAAGTTACTTTGATTCTCTGGGCTGCCACATTTTTATCTGTAAGGTGAGGAGTCTGGAGTAGATGAGCCGATAATTTGTGGACTTTTGACTTTGCATTCATATGAGGCTGGAAATACCCAAAATTGTATAAGCTAGAGGCTGCCCCCTGGTTTTTGTTATAACATTCCCCCAGGTCTGTGCCTCTCACTCAACCCTTAATTGAATCCGACTTATATCAGGAGTTCAAGCATCTCCCAGGATGTCAGGAGACCTTGTCTCTCATGGTCACTGTGGCCAAATTTATAGTGCTTTGCTAAAACAGCTCAAACCTGGAGACAGCCCCCACACCCCACACAAGATGAGTACCTTATATGACAATCTCATCCCCCAAAATGTATGGAAGGTTGTCAGCTGAGTAAAGGGAAGTGCTTTGTGTGTCCCTGTTAGTGTAACTGTGATTGGTCACACTGCTGTGTCATTGGCTAGTGAACAAGAAGAGTGTGATTTGCCAGGCTGTCTATTTACTTGGCAGATGTTGGGTGATGGTTGTGTGGCTAGTGTGTAGCCTTTGAGTTGGGATGGTGAATGGGTTATAAATATCCCATCAACAGACATTCTAGGTGACTTGGTGCAACTCAAGAATTAATTTCATGAAGGAATTAAATCTGCACACTGTTTTGGAAATGACTTTGTTTTGCACAGTCACATTGCATGCATGGCCAGCTACTAATCTATGGGTGGCATTTTCAATATGGACTTTCGTTTACTATCTGTCTTGCTTAAACTGAACAATAAATACATTTATTGCACCATAATTTTCTCTGGTTCTTTGTTTTTACAAGTCCAGTTTTTCATTTGTTTAAAAACAGTTCCACGTTTATAACGCCTTCTAATTTCTGTCATCTCTAGGATTCTAGTGGTATGAGTCATGTAACAAATTTCTTTTAGGATTTATTCCACCAAAAGAAATCCATTTCCCATAATGTCTTTTGAGGAAAATAGTATTCTTTAAGACTCAAAGCATTGAACATTTCTTATAGTTAATATACCTTCTTGCAAAAAGAAATTTCCTGTTTTCATTAAAGAGTGCTGAGTTTAATGGCTTTTATGAATGTGAATATTATTATTCATAATTTAAGTAATCAAATATAAACCACGGTTATCTATTACTGAGATGGAAAACTATTTAAGTGGCTTTTTAGTTAAAAGTAAATTTATTAGAAGACTGACGGATATTTAAAATGTATCCGTGGCTATATACCATTGTTCTTATTGACTAAATGTCAAGAATTGTGAAGGGTCTAAGATTTGACCCCTCTTTCAAGCTTGTAAGTTATCATGACACAGTTCTGTGGAAGCTGGCAGAAGGCACAAGACTCCTGGGTCAAAGACAAAGAACTTCATGACGGCATAGCAAGCAGCACGTGCTTCATGTTCAGGTTGGTTCCTGAGTCCATTTGCTGTTGCTGTTGTAACAAAGGACAACTCACTCAGTGATTTAAAGCAACCCACATTTATTCTCTTACAGGTCTCAAGTGCAGAAGTGTGAGATCAGTGACGGTGGGCTAGAATCAAGGTGTCATCAGGGCTGTGTTTCATATGGAGGCTCTAGAGAAAGGTCGATTTCTTGTCTTTTTCAGCTTCCAGAGGCTGTTCACATTTTTTGGCTCATGGCCCTGTATCACTGTCACCTCTGTTTCCACTTTATCTCGCTGTCTCTGACCATCCTGCCTCTCTCCTATAAGACCTTTGTAATAACATTGGATTACCCACAGTAGTCTCTCATCTCAAGATTCTTAATCACATCCACAAAGTCCTTTTCACCATGTAAGGTACTATATGCATAGGTTCTAGGGATTAGGAATGGACAAGTTTGGCAGGGGGAGGGCATTATCCTACTACATTCTCCTCTGTGACCCCAAAGATTCATGCACAATATATCTGTCTCACCCCCAACATCCTCTAAAATCTCAATAATTACATCATCAAATAAAAGTTCAATATTTAGTCTATATAGTGTCAGCTCAAGGGTCCCAAATATCATCATCTTATTCATCTAAATCAGGTATAGCTGAGACCCTGGGTAGGATCCAAGACATGAAAACAGCCTAAATGTCCATCAACAGAGGAATGGATAAAGAAGATGTGGTATACTCACACACACACACACACACACACACACACACAATGGAATATTACTCAGCCATAAAAAAGAATGAAGTAATGCCATTTGCAGCAACATGGATGGACCTAGAGGTTGATATACTGAGTGAAGTAAATAAGAGAAGGACAGATATTATATGACATTGCTTGTATGTTGACTCTTAAAAGATGATTCAAATGAACTTATCTCAAAATAGAAACAGATTCACAGACTTAGGAAACAAACATGATTGCCAAATGGGAAAGATGGGGAGAGAGATAAATTAGGAGTTGGGGTTTAACATATACACATTATTGTATATAAAATAGATAATCAACAAGGACCTACTGTGTAGCACAGGGAACTTTACTTAATATTCTGTAATGACCATTGAATTTTATATGTAAGATCCAATATATATTTTATTTATATGTTATGTTTAGTTCTTTAAAAAATTGATCTTTTTTCTTGATTTCCTGATTTCTATTGTTTTCTATGATTTATGTTTAATGATTCAGTCAAACTTATTTTATGTTCTCTTTTAGATTGTTTCATAATTTCAGGCTCTGGAATAGTGATCATCCTGGTTTTGAGGATTAGCTACTTCTTCCTCATGCCAATTATTTACTTCTGTTCTTTGTCTTGTGTATATTCTATGCATGGATGCATGTGTAGCGTAGTATGAGCTCTTCAGCATGTATTGTTTTTTCCTATGGTTATCTCACACATTCTACTTTATAAAAGTTTCCCTAGAGAACAATTTGTATTGCTTATCTTAAGGCCCCAAGTGATTTGATCAATCTGGAATTGTTAAGCTTTTGCTTGAGAATTCCTGAATCATAAAGAGAGTGTATACATTTGGATTCCACATCCACATGAAGCATGGGCTTGGAGTTTAGATTTTTTATGGGAGACTGATTTTTTTTCTGGAGATCCTGGCAGCACCAATAGCTTCATCTTTTTCCTGTGTCTGCACATAGAGTTCATTGAGTTTCCCTTTCAATGAAGAGGTAGCTTTTTCAAGAACTTTTATGCAGGAAGTTTCCCAGGTGCTTCCCAAGTGGCTCAGTGGTAAAGAATCTGACTGCCAATGCAGGAGACACAGGAGACGCAGAAGACTCAAGTTCGATCTTTGGATCAGGAAGATCTCCTGGAGGAGGAAATGGCAACCCACTCCAGTATTCTTGCTTGGAAAATCCATGGAAGGAGGAGCCTAGTGGGCTACAGTCCATAGGGTCTCAAAGGGTCAGACACAACTGAGTGATTGAGCATGCAAATCTGGGGAGTTCTATAAAGGAAGTCTCTACATCTGGTATGAACTCTCCTTTTTATTTCTAAATGGACAGTGTAACCCTATTCACTATGCAGATTAAAACCTCTTTCCTCCAGGGTATTGTGGCATCAACTTACAAGCTTACTTTTCTGGCTTTAAGTGTCCTTTTTATTAATATATGTCACCTGGGAACTTCTCCTTCATATTTAGCTCTATTATTTTTGTTGTATTTTATCCAGCATAACTAACAAAAATTTTACTTAAAAGAGATTCAAATTAGTTTAGTTCACCATGTGTCCAGAACTGAAAGCCTCAGTTCTAGAGTATGAGATTGATTTTTCTTAAAAGTACATGCCATCATGTTTCTCTGGTGAGCATCTTTATGTTCTCATCTATTTACCCACAAGTTCCTCTATTTTCTTGAATATATTAATGGGAATTATTTTATAGTTTTTATTGTTATCTCTTTACATCATCTGTGAGTTTGCATTAATTAATGTTTCTTATTCTCATATTATCAATATATAGTCTTGACACTTTTCACATCTAGAAATTTTTATTACATGGCAGACATTGTGAGTGAAAAATCCCTTGATGCATCATATGTTATCTTCTGTGAAAGAAATTTCTCCCCTTTCTTCCTAAGAGCCAGACAAAGTGAGGGGCTATCACCTTACACCAGTTGAGGCGAGTTAGGACTGGATTTTTTTTCTTAAAACAGCTTTGGGGTATGCATATTTGGCAAAGTAATTTTCACAGATTTAAAACATACAATTTAATTCTTTTGACATAAGTATATCCCCAAGAAATCATTACCACATTCAAGACAATGAACACATCCATCATCCCCAAATGTTTTCTGCCCTTTTGTAATCCCTCCCTTCCCATCTCTTGCCCTGGAAACCACTGATCTGCTTTCTATCACTGTATACTGGTTTGCATTTTCAAGATACTTGTATGAATGGATTTGTTAGGTAGGTAGAATAGGGAAAAGGAATTCAGAATGGTGGTGGCTAAAAGACAAAGAAGGAAAAAGCCCGCGAAAATAGAACAAAGGAAGGTCCAAGGACCGGAGTGAGGACTTCAGATAAAACAAACAACACTCCTGGCTAGTCCAGTTTACATAGGACAGGCCCAGGGGAAAAACATATAAAAAGAGTAGCCAAAGCTAGCTTGCTCTCTCTCTCCTGCGTGCTGGGCCGCTCCTCTCTTCGCGGCTTTGGATCTACGTGCCCTCACGCCTCGAAGATGGATTTTCCTGCTATCTTCTAAATAAGAGCTGTAACACTGAGCTGTAACACTGATTTGTCTAAGGGCTATAACATGGTCCATTCGAGACCTGAGAGCTATAACACGGTCTGTCCAAGAACCGAGAGCTGTGACACGCCGAGGGGGTTTAATGTCCGTCACTCCAAATTTTTGTTGTGACGAGACAAAAACTGAGGAGCACACACTCGCATGACAGATTCAAACAGTATCTACTCTATTTTTTCTGACTGTTTTCATTCAGCATAATTATTTTGAGATTCATCCCTGTTGTATTACTAGTTTATTATTATTATTTGCTGAGTAGTGTTTAGTGCTGAGTTATTGCTGAGTAGTTTATTGTGAGGAATGTTTGGATAGATCAAAATTTGTTTATTAATTCTCTTGTTGATGGATAGACCAAATTTGTTTATTAATTCTCTTGTTGATGGATATTTGGGTTATTTACAATTTCGGCTACTATAAAGAAAACTGCAGTGAATATTTTGTTACAAGTCTTTCTATGGACATATGTTTTTATTTTCTAAAGCACCTAGAAGAGGAATATCTGGGTTATATCTTAGATGTTTATCTTTTTAAAGAAACTGCTTATCAGTTTTCTAAAATCATTGTTTAATTATTACTGTGAATTCCTCATAGTTTATATGAATTCTTATTGATTTACTTCATTGCCAACATTTTGCAAGGTCTGTCTTTTTAATTTTATTCATTCTAGTATGTGTGTAGTAGTATCTCACTGTGTTTTTTAGTTGAATTTCAATAATGACTAATAGACGCTTATTCCTTGGAAGGAAAGTTATGACCAGCCTAGAGAGCATATTAAAAAGCAGAGACATTACTTTGCCAACAAAGGTCCGTCTAGTCAAGGCAATGGTTTTTCCCGTGGTCATGTATGGATGTGAGAGTTGGACTGTGAAGAAAGCTGCTCGCCGAAGAATTGATGCTTTTGAACTGTGGTGCTGGAGAAGACTCTTGAGAGTCCCTTGGACTGCAAGGAGATCCAACCAGTCCATTCTAAAGGAGATCAGTCCTGGGTATTCATTGGAAGGACTTATGCTAAAGCTGAAACTCCAATACTTTGGCCACCTCATGCGACGAGTTGACTCACTGGAAAAGAGTCTGATGCTAGGGGGGATTGGGGGTAGGAGGAGACAGGGACGACTGAGAATGAGATGGCTGGATGGCATCACTGACTCGATGTATGTGAGTTTGAGTGAACTCTGGGAGTTGGTGATGGACAGGGAGGCCTGGCGTGCTGTGGTTCATGGGGTCTCAAAGAGTCGGACACGACTGAGCGACTGAACTGAACTGAACTGAATAAGCCCCCTGGTGGCTCAGATGGTAAAGAATCTGACCTGCAATGCTGGAGATCTTGGTTCAATCCCTGGGTTGGGAAGATCCCCTGGAGGAGGAAATGACAGTCCACTTCAATTTCTTGCCTGAAAAATCCCATTCAGCATCTTTTCATGTGCTTATTATCCATCTGGATATCTTTCTGAGGGGTGTTTTCAAGTCTGCTCATTGTTGTACTGGGGTGTTAGCTTTATTATTGAGTTTTGAGAGTTCTTTATTCTTGGTATACATTCTTTTTCAGAGTGACTTCATTTCTCCTTTAAATGGATCATACTTCTGGTGTTATAGCAAAGAAATATTTGCCAAACCCAAGTCATAAAAGTTTAATCCTATTTTTTTAGAAGTTTTATAGTTTTAGATTTTCTGTTTAGATCTGTAATCCATTTTGAGTTAATTTTTGTGTACATAGAAAAGTATGGATTGAAATTCTTTTTTTTTTTTTTTTGGCATATGGATACCTAATTGTTGCAGCACCATTTGTTGAAAAAAATCCTTTCTCCACAATTGCCTTTGCACTGATACTGAAAATCAGTTGTCCATATATGTATTGGTTTAGTTCTGGACCATACTTCCTGATTACTGTAGCTTTAAAAAATCTTAAAATCAGATTGTTTAAGTCCTCCAACTTTGTTTTTCTTATTCAAAGTTGTTCTGGGAACTTGGGATCTTTTGCATTTTTATTTGAAGTTTTTAAATTCCCTTCCTTACATACAATTCTACCAAAATTCCACCCATTTCTTTGGCCATCTCCAAAACCACATTTTCAAAAAAAGGCTTTCCATATCCCAGGTGAAAGGAGTTTTTCTTTGTTCTGTGCTCCATTCACACTTCCTCATACTTTTATTTCATTTATTCATATTTGGCTACATGTATTTGTCTGATCTCCCCTGCCATAGAGTAAACCTCTCAAGATTCAGGAATCTTGACTTTGTTCCCTCTGTCTGCTGAAAACCTAGTTTTATACCTTGCAGGAGTGAATCTGACACTAAGAGATGTCTGTGGAAGACATCTAGCTCATTTCCTGCCTGTTGTCAAGTAATCTGACAGATTTAGAATTGTTTTTTCTATTGTCATCTCCAAGATGGCTCATTCTTTATGATTTCTAATGATACTAATGCACTTTTAAAGAAAAATAAGATAATTGTTTTCCAAGTATCAAAATATACTATATTTGACTTGTGGTGCTAGTTATATGCAGCTTAACAATTGTCTTAACAATCTACTTATTGTTCACTTTCTCCCTGTTCATTGAACTTTTGGGAAAATGCTCATCCATAAAGACATCAATGATATCTCTGGCTGCCAAGGGCAGCAGTACCTCATCTCAGTCCTACTGAGTTTTTAGTGGTTCCCTCCAGTCCTACTCTAGCCCTCCACTGGGGGAACTACGGTTAAAAGCCTGTTATTTCTCAGGAGGGGCTTCCCTGATAGCTCAGTTGGTAAAGAATTTGCCTGCAATGCAGGAAACCCTGGTTCGATTCCTGGGTCGGGAAGATCCCCTGGAGAAGGGAAAGGCTACCCACTCCAGTATTCTGGCCTGGAGAATTACAGTCCATGGGGTCACAAAGAGTCGGACACGACTGAGTGACTTTCACATTCACATTTCTCAGGAAGAGTTTCTGTAGGAAGTATAATCATGTCCTTTTTATGGGGACGTTCAGTCTAGAGATATGGCAGCAGGGGAATATATTTAACTTTCTTTGTAGAGCCTAAACTTTTCCGTACTTATTAGGAACATATACAATGAGGAAATTGTTTTAGCACCTAACAAATTAGCAGCATAACCATATGCTTGGGAAAATTAGCTTTCCTATCACATGTGGGCATTATGTTGGTGTGACAGTCACCTTGGGTAATATTTTCTCTGTAAGCAATGCAAGGTTTAAGACACTTAAGAAAGGCTTCTTGTTTTCTTCCTTAGTCTTTTCACATTCATTGCATCTGGTGAGATCACATGAACCCTGTTTGTTTGCAGTCCAGCACTAATCTTTTTTAAAGGATCACATGTTTGAAAGGCTAGTACCCAATTCACTGGAAGATAGAAATCCTTTTAGAGTTTTGTGCTAGAGTAAAAACTTGGTTAGTGGTTAAAGAAAAATTCATATTAAATCTTAAATACAACGATATAACTTTTTAAAAAAATGATGAAATTAGTTGATTCCATTAAACACTATAGCAGTTAAGCCTGTTTCTGCAGCAGCCTTGCAATGATTCCCTCTTCATCAGAGTCCTTGAGAGGCCCCTGCAATCATTGTCAATATCATCATTATGGATTTGATTCCTCTAGAAGATTCTAGGAAAATAAAGAAATGGGTAGGGTATGTGTGTGTATATACAGTGAGAACAATGATCAGACATTTGATGTAGGCACGGCAAACAAAGGAAGTAGTGGGAACAAGATGATCAAGGAGGAAGGGACCAAACCTGTTTGAAGATCAGCAGGTTGGTATGAATAAGGGGAGTGTGGTGGGAAGAATAATGTCCCTCCCTTCCCCACAAGGTAGCCAGCTGTGAAAATGTTACTGTACATGGCAAAGAGGACTATAGATATTTTAGGGAAAAAATCCAAGAGGATTTCTATCTTCTAATAAATTGCCTTTTAAACGCATGATGCTTTGTTGAAGATTAGTGCTGGGCTGCAAATAAACAGGGTTCATAGACTCACCAGATGTAACGAATGTGGAAAGACTAAGAAAAAACAAAAACGCCATTCATGTGTCTTGAGCCTTACCTTGCTCACAAGAGGAATCATTACCCAAGGTGAGTGTCACAGCCACATAAAGCCTGAGTGTGATGGGAAAAGAGGATCCCGAGAGGAGACGGTGGGAAGAGTAGCCTGGATTATCCCAGGGCCTAATCACCTGGGTCCTTAAAAGAGAACACATCCCAGCTGAGCTTTGAGTCAGAAGGGGACGTAATCTTGGAAGAATGTCCCGAGAGGATGCAAGCTTGCTGACAGTGAAGGTGGAGGAAGTGAAGGCACAAGCCAAGGGATGTGGGTGGCCTCTGAGAACCAGAAAAAGCAAGGAAATATTCTCTCCTGGAGCCTCCAGGAGGAGCACACCCTGCCGATACCTGGATTTTAGTCAGATGAGAACAGTGTTGGACCCCTGACCTCCAGAAGGGTAAGGTGAGAAATCCGTGCTGGCTGAAGCCATTATGTTTGTGTAATTTGCTACCCTAGTAATAGAAAACTAACACAGGGAAGATTTGTATAGAGGTGGAGATGGTCTGATGAACAGGGAGGCTTGGGTGAGGATTCTGACATTTACACCTAAAAAGCAACAGGGTGAAGGGGGAACACGGGGCGCTGAAGCAGAGCTGGCAGTGCGGTTTCGCAGACTATTTGGAGTGAGAACATTGGAGTAGAGGAATAGAATAAACCTCTACCAGAAAAATAAGTAAAATGGTGACAGGGCTTCTGTGGTGGTGGATATGGGAGTGGATATGGTGGTGGATATGGGAGTGGAAAAGCCTCATTTTGAAGAAATTGGTTACAAGTTTAATGACTCCACGTTGGGGAGAGTTCGTCGATGTATAAACTGAGTATGTGTGTCCTCTCAAAATTCTCATGTTGAAACCCTGTTTCCCAGTGTTAGGAGGCAGGGCCTTTGGGAGGTAAATAGGAATAAGTGAGGTCCTGAGAGTGGACCCCTCAGGAATAATAGAATCAGTGCTCTTACAAGGGTCTCAAGATAGCTTGTGTCTCTCTGCCCTCGGCCATATGAGGATTCAATAAGTCTGCTGTCTTCAAGCGAGGAAGCACCGACACCCTGATCTCAGACTTCTCAGCCTCCAGAACTTGAGGAATATGCTCGTTGTTGAAGCTACCCAATCTATGGTGGTAATCTGTTACAGCATCCCAGGTTGACAAAGACGGTCAAGGATGCCTTAGAGTTTGGAACTGAATGGAGAATGTTGAAACCCAGGGGAGTGGGCAGCTGGTTTCAGGAAGAGAAGTAAAGGAGTTGGTTTCAAACACATTTGACTTTTTGAGGACACTGGGTAATTCTGGCAGTAACTGGGAATAGGGGCTGGCCCTCAGGAGAAAGGAATGGTAAAGATGCAGACCCAATGTTACCCTGCTGGTAGCAGTAGTTGTGCCGTGAGTATGAGAATAGCTATGATCTCTGGGGATTGATGGGAGCAAAGGGTTGCATGTAGATGAAGGTCCAAGGACAACAGAAGGTGATAAATTTACTAAGCCCCTATTATGTGTGAGGAACTAAGCTCCTATGAAGGTTCTGACCCCAAATCTGCTTGATCTCATGAGTGCTCCTTGCACATGGCCAGGATGATGAGCAAAACAGGTAAGATGTGGGCATGCAAATATCTTTGGTCATTTACATTTCCTGACGCTGATGGGAAAAAACCAACCAGGATCTTCAGTCCACTCAGGCTTCTCTAATGAGCAGGCTCAGTTTAACCCTTTTGTAAACAGTTCTTCTCTAATGACTTCACTTTTCCCTGCCTCACAAATCCAAGTGCCCTCCAGACCTTTTTCCAAGGAGTTACACAGGCCCTCTGCATCAGGTCTTCTTGCTGTAATATCAATACCCTATGGCAGGGGACACTGGAAGGCCACCAAAAGGGTTTACGTTCAGGGCAGGCTTCCTGAGTCTAGGTGACTGGGTCAGATTCCTATCGTGTTCTTGCCTCTTCATTTCTGTTCTCCAAGGAGGCATATCTGGTACAATTACCACCGCCTGCCCTTTTTTCCACGAAGTCTAGCCTCTTGCTACTGAATTTACTAACAACCCATTTTATTCCACTGATGGAACGTAGTGCCTCTTTCCTCTGTAGAACCCCTGACAATGCTGCTCTTCGAACTTATTTCCTACGACAGTCCTATAAAGTAGGCATTGATGGGAAAGATTCCTATTTGCACTATTTAGGTGATTGTGATTGAAGCTTTCAACAAACCCACTTTGCTTTCAGTTCAGTTCAGTTCAATCGCTCAGTCATGTCTGACTCTGTGATCCCAGAGACTGCAACGCGCCAGGTTTCCCTGTCCATCACCAACTCCCGGAGCTTGTTCAAACTCATGTCCATTGAGTCAGTGATGCCGTCCTCTGGCATCTCATCCTCTGTTGTCCCCTTCTCCTGCCTTCAATCTTTCCTAGCATCAGGGTCTTTTCCAATGAGTCAGTTCTTTGCATCAGCTGTCCAAAGTATTGGAGTTTCAGCTTCAGCATCAGTCCTTCCAATACTGTGCTTTAGAGAGGAGGAAATAGGTTTGGGCCAGGAACTAATCCCTCAGCTAGCTGGACAGGTGCTGAGAAGGATTACATGTGCTTTTCATTAAAGGACTCTTTGATAGAAACTGAAAAAGGCTGTAATTAATGGGTTCAAATACTAGAGCAGATCAGTAACTGGGATTTGGTTCTAGTGGTAAAGAACCTGCCTACCAATGCAGAAGACATCAGACTCTGGTTTGATCCCTGGGTCGGGAAGATCCAGGTTGGGAAGATCCCCTGGAGGGCATAGCAACCCACTCCAGTATTCCTGCCTGGAGAATCCCTGTCGACATAGGAGCCAGGAGGGCTACAGTCCATAGGGTCACAGAGTCGGATACGACTCGTGACTTAGCATACAGCACAGGGATTAGAAAACTTTCAAACTTCATTCCTCTAACCATTCATTGCTGAAGTGAAAGTCGCTCAGTCTTTTCCAACTCTTTGAGACCCCATGGACTTTACAGTCCGTGGAATTCTCCAGGCCAGAATACTGGAGTGGGTAGCCTTTCTCTTCTCCAGTGGATCTTCTCGATCCAGGAATCGAACTGGGGTCTCCTGCATTGCAGGCAGATTCTTTACCAGCTGAGCTATTAGGGAAGCCCATTCACTGCTAACGGGTTCTTCAAAGTAGGATAGCCATTGAATAACATTGAATAAGTGTTTAATCTTGGGTAAAATTAAAATGACTTGTTAAATAAGGTGCCTGTAGATTTTGGACCTCCCCAATTAGCACCCTTAGGTTTGGCCACCATCTTCTTGGTATTTAGTCACCGATTTAGAATTGTTCCAGTATGGACTGGAACCCTAATATTAAAGCCTGGATTTCTGAGGGTCAACGGGTAGAGCTAGTTATGGAATGCTGTGGTCTCACAAGTAATAGATCTGATTGTAAACCTCTCTGCTCACACAAAAGCAATGGTGTGAGCAGCAACCTTGAATCTTGAGCAGAATCTTGAAGTTTGCCCTTCCTGAAGGGCTGGCAAGCCTGTGGATGCAGGTGTCTTAGGACATTGTGAGGGGATAGAACTGGTGGAAGAGGATTGATAATCTCTGGAGTCTGAATTTTCATAAAAGCCTTTCTTTTTTTCAAGATGGTCTAAATGTGTCCACCTGTGTTCTCATCCTAGACCCTCAGTGCAAAAACTAAGGGCTGAGATATTGTCTCTGAGGTTTCTGGTTGTAACTAGCAGTTCTCATAGTGCATACGGACCTTTAACTGAAGCTGTGTCACGTGTGCAGCTTATTCCAAAATACGGAGTCCTCATCAAAACAGGATGTACCCTCTCTGGAACTGATAATCTGTTTGATGTCTGTACTACTCGTGTTTCAGAATCAGCCATGCTTGTGCTTAGAATGAATGGTCCACGCAGAGTCAGTCAAAAAGACAAAGGGAAGGTACAGTTACAAATGAATAGGTTTGCAAATAAAAAGTATACAAAACACACTCAAATAATAACCAAAATAGTTTATAACTTACAACTCTTTCACATAAAAAATAGCAAACTATAATTAATGCTTTCTACCCTTAGGAAAAGGGAATTTAAAATGCTGGACATCAAGACATTAATTGTATTCCTTATATTTAATTTCCACATTTCACATTTAATACCTATAAGTTTACCAAGTTCTACTTCACATGTCCTTTATAAAGTACTTCACTTTGCAATGATTCTTCTAGAATTGCACTTGGTGGCATGTGGTTATTGAGCACTTAGAATGTGGCTGGTTCAAACTGAGATGTGCTATAAATGGAAAACTTGCCTGATTTTGGAAAACTTAGGATGAAAAAAAGAATTTAAAATCCCAATTTTTATATTATTTTAGATATATTACATAAATTACCAAAATTAACATCATTTCTTTTTACCTTTTTAAATGTGGCTATAAAAATTTTAAAATGACACGTGGCTCACAGGATCCTCCTATTGGACAGCAGTGAGCCAGAACATCTGAAAACAAAGCGGCCACCAGGGAAAGCCCCAGCTACAGCTTTCATGTACCAGTATCTCATGTGCCTACTACTGCTTTTGGAAATGGAACTGTGAAGTAAGAGAATACTCTGGCTACTTTTACGCATGCTTTTAATTTCTTTAGTGAACATATATTTACTTCTTAAATGAAGTAAAAATGTTGCATTCTGTTTATCACCTTAGAGTTACAAAAGAGGGACTGGCATTTGAAACACATAGCATAAACAAAACAGTGAATAAATCAAATTCCCCTATTACTTGTGATATATACCTTGCACCTTGTATCAGGTGCAAAATAAGCCACCTAGAGGTAGGAGTGGAAGTCTGGAAGAACACGAGAGTTCACTACCTACCTGTACGCAAGTTACGACTCTCATCAGAATGAACACGAAGCACCATTACACCAGTGATGGTCTGAGCCACTGTGCTCACATTTCCCCACCCCCCCCATTTCTGTGAGAAAGAGGAGCTGTTCTTCTGGGCAAGAATTAAAAATACACACCTAGTCAATAATGGCCAAGTATCTGCAATTTTATTTTCCTGCCATATCTAGTGTGTAAGTGAGGCCTTTTGCAATAAATATCACCAGTTCTAATCATCTGCCATAAAGGGACTTGTCCGTAAATTATTTAAAATGTTGATGACTAATTTTTTCCAGTAAAATACACCACTAACGCTGCTCTTATTTTCCCCTAGCTGGTAAAATATAATTTATTTTGAAATGTTGTTCTTGTGTTCCAGCAACATACTGGAACACTTTTTTCAAAAGCCTCCTTCTGACGGGGACCCCAACCATCTTCAGGCCTCTCTGTGAGGTCACGTGACATGTGAGTTTCTACTAATACTCTGGTGCATTCACTTCTGCCAAAGCAACTGGCACGACCACCCCCTGCCGGTGCAGCTCTCTGAGAACATCCAAGATCGAATCTAACTCCGTTCGGAACTTGTCCAGCTCCCGATTCTTCAGCTGTGCAAGTCTTTTCCATTTCTCAATTTCTTTGTTTTGCTCGGTTTCTACTACTTGGTGTGTCTGCTGTATTATCTGCAAATTAAAAATACCACCTTACTGTTAAGAGTTTATCATGAGGGTAATGAGCCTTGAACAGCTTCTAGGAGCTCAGCTGGGCCAGTACTGACAACGGTAATCTGGCAACCTATGTATCAGAGGGGATGGGGCAGAGGGAGAGGAGCCTTATCTAACAGGCCCCATTGGATCAATAAAGGCTTATAAGTAAAGAGTAAATGGGAATTTTAGTATCTAATTCTGATAGGGAGTTAAGAAGTTTAAAGTGTTTCATTTTAAGCCTGGGTTGGGGACAGGGCATTTAAAGAATTTAATACCTTGGAATGAATTCAAACATCCCTAAAATCCTGTTCTTAAGAACTGTACTTGAGATACAGTCAAGACAGTTTTAATGCAACATATCACCACTAATGAACCATACGTTGACACCTATCATGTGCCAGGCTTGGCTTTAAGTCTTACATATGTTAACATTTAATCTTGTAACACACTAGGAGATATTCTACATATCCATCTCTATTTAATAGGTAGGGAAATAAGTCACAAATAGGTAAAAAGATTAATTTGCCCTGGATTCACACAGAGGCCACTGGAGGCAGAGTTAGAATTCACACACAGGCGCGCTGGCCCCAGGGCGCCTGCTCTTAACTACCCATACTACACTGCCTTGTTTATGTGGATCAGTTTTTTTCAGCTGTGAAATAAGTACCTTGTCCAGTAACTTACAATACTGTTCTTATAATTTTGTTAATAAAATACCTTACTAGAAGGGACATGTTAATCATAGACAGTACAAACCACACAAAGCTAGACATAAAAAAATAACTGGTTACGGCAACAAAACCAATAATGCTTCCAGATATTATACATGCTGAACCTCTGCAAGAAAACTTTTATTGATACTTCTGCCTGGCTACAGAATAATTACTTCATAATTTATTAATGAAATAAAAGAATTTCAGACATTGTATAAATAGATGCTTGAGTTATGGGGAATACAAAATGCCGTATGAATTTTCAACTCATTATTTTGATGTCTCATATATTAAAACTTGGCATTTAATGATTTGTCAATCATATTCAGATATAATTGACATAACTTTGTACAAGTTTAAGGTATACAATTAAAAGATGCTAACTCCTTGGAAAGAAAGTTATGACCAACCTAGGCAGCATATTAAAAAGCAGAGACATTACTTTGCCAACAGAGGTCTGTCTAGTCAAGACTATGGTTTTTCCAGTAGTCATGTATGGATGTGAGAGTTGGACTATAAAGAAAACTGAGTGCTGAAGAATTGATGCTTTTGAAACTGTGGTGTTGGAGAAGACTCTTGAGAGTCCCTGCAAGGAGATCCAACCAATCTATACTAAAGGAGATCAGTCCTGAGTGTTCATTGGAAGGACTGATGCTGAAGGTGAAGATCCAAAACTATGGACACCTGATGCGAAGAGCTGACTCATTTGAAAAGACCCTGATGCTGGGAAAGATTGAAGGCAGGAGGAGAAGGGGACAACAGAGGATGAGATGGTTAGATGGCATCACCAACTCAGTGGACATGAGTTTGGGTAAACTCTGGGAGTTGGTGATGGACAGGGAGGCCTGGCGTGCTGCAGTCCATGGGGTCGCAAAGAGTCGGACACGACTGAGCAGACAAATACTCTTTTTGATATGGCCTCATGTGGGTTTAACTTGCATTTCACTGACAATTAGTGATGTTGAGCATCTTTTCATATAGCTGTGGGGCATTTAAATATCTTCTTTAGAACAACATCTATTCAGATCCTTTGACTATTTTTTTAATTAGTTTTTTTTTGCTATTGAGTTGTATGAATCACAGCTTGCCTTTACATCATGTTGATTATTTCCGTGGTTGTGCAGATGCTTTTTTAGTTTGATGTGGTCCCATTTATTTATTATTTTGTTGCTTGTGCTTTAGGTATCACATCCAAAAGGGATCTATGACAAGACACATATCAGCAAACTTTTACCCTGTGTTTTATTCTAAGAATTTTATGCTTTCTGGTCTTTAATCCATTCAGAGTAGTTTTTGTGAATGGTATAAGACAGGGATCTAGTTTGTCTTTTGCATGTAAATATTACATTTCCCTAGAACCATTTATAATGAAAAGTGTCGTTTCTCCACTAAGTATTCTTGGCTCCCTTATCAAATATGTATACGTGGATTTATTTCTGGGTTCTAGATTCTATTCCTTTGGGCTATGTGTTTGTTTTTAATGCCAGGACCGTACTGTTTTGATTACTTCAGCTTTGTAATATAGTTTGAAATTAGGAAATGAAGATGCCTCCTGCTTTGTTAGGATTCCTTAGGATTGCTTTGACTCTGCATGATCTTTGTGGTTCCAACAAATTTCAGTATGCTTTTTCTATTAGTATAAAAAATGCCATTGGAATCTTGACAGAGATCACAGTGAATCTATAGATGGCTTTGGACATTTTACAATATCAAAATCCTTATAAATCATGAACACTGAATACCTTTGTCTTTAATTTCTTTCATCAATGCCTTATAGTTATCAATATACAGATCTTTTACCTCCTTGGATAGATTTATTTCCAAGTATTTTATTCTTTTTGATATTATTATAAATAGAATTATTTTATTCTTCAGATAATTTGTTGTTAGTATATAGACACATTACTGACTTTGTATACCGATTTTGGTATCAGTGAACTTTACTGAATTTGCTAACTAGCAGTTTTTAGGTAGAGTTTTTAGGATTTTCTCTATATAAAATAATGTCATTCACAAATAGAAACAATTTCATCCTTTGCCTGACTGCTCTGGCTAAGGCTTCTAATACTATGTTGAATGAGAGTGTTGAGAATGAGCATTCTTCTCTTGTTTCTGATCTTAGCGGAAAAGCTTCCAACCTGTCACTACTGATTTTGATGATAACTGAAAGGCAACCCACTCCAGTATTCTTGCCTGGAGAATTCCATGGACAGAGGAGTCTGGCGGGCTACAGTCCATGGGGTCACAATGAGTCAGACACGACTGAAAGACTAACACACACACATGTGGTCCTGTGATATATGGCCTTTATCATGTTGAGGTATGTTATTTTATACCTAATTTGTTGAGAGTTTTTATCAAGAATGGGTGTTTGTGTTAAATGTTTTTTCTATATTAATTGAGATGTGTGTGTGTGCTTAGTCATGTCCAACTCTATGCAGTCTGATGGACTGTATCCTGCCAGGCTCGTCTGCCAACGAAATTTTCCAGGCAATACTGGAGTGGGGTGCTATTTCCTACTCCAGGAGATCTTCTCACCCAGGGATTGACCCTGTGTCTCTTGTGTCTCCTGCACTGGCAGGAAGATTCTTCACCACCAGTGCCACCTTGGAAGCCCTGCTTAAGATGATGATATTTTTATCTTCAGTTAGAATTTGAAAAAGAGTATATGTATAAATGAATCACTTTGCTGTATACCAGAAACTAACACAACATTGTAAATCAACTACTCCAATAGAAAACGAAACAGAACGATGAAGTCAAAAGACTGCTCTAGCACCACATATAGTGAAACCTTTGCACTTTCTAGTGGAGACCTGTTTCCCACAGTAACAGTAGAGATGTTTCTAAGAAGCTACATGGTAGTATATTTTTTTGGTCTTGTGTTTTTTTTTCCAGAATTGAAATTATGCAAGAAATTTAGTATTTTCAGTCAGGTGTGAAAGGGACCCTTTAAACCTGTGGTTTTCCTTGCTATTTGGAAGCTGCTCTCAGTTCTGAGTTTGCAATTTTACTGGAGTAGTTGATTTATAATGTTGTGTTAGTTTCAGGTGTATTGAAAGTGATTCACTTATACATATACAAATATTCTTTCTTTTTCAGATTTTTTTTCCTTTATGGGTTACTATAGAATACTGAGTAAAATTCTCTGTGCTATACAGTAGGTCCCTATTGGTTATATGTAGTGGTGTCTATACGGTAATCCCAAACTCCTAATTTATCCCTCCCTTATATCACATTTCCCCTTTGATAACCGTAAGTTTGTTTTTGAAAGTCTCTTTTGTAAATATGTTCATTTGTATCATCTTTTTTTATAGATTCCACATACAAGCAATATAGTAAGATATCTGTCTTTCTCTAACTTGCTTCACTTGGTATGATAGTCTCTGGGTTCATCCATGTTGTTGCAAATGGTATTATTTTGTTCTTTCTTATGGCTGAGTAATATTCCCTTGTATATATGTACCATATCTTCTTTATCCATTCCTCTATTGATGGACATTTAGGTTGCTTCCCTAGCTTGGCTATTGTAAACAGTGCTTCAATGAACACAGGGGTGCATGTAACTTTTCGAATTATGGTTTTCTTCAGATATATGCCCAGGAGTGGGACTGCTGGGTCATATGGTATTTCAATGTTTAGTTTTTTAAGGAACCTCCATACTGTTCTCCAGAGTGGTTGTACCAATTTACATTTTCACTAACAGTGTATGAGAGTCCCCTTTTCTCCACACCATTTCCAGCACTTACTGTTTGTACACTTTTTCATGATGGCCATTCTGGTAAGAGGTGCTATCTCATTGTAGATTTGATTTGCATTTCTTTGGTACTTAGTGATGCTGAGCATCTTTTCTTTCCTTTTTGGCCATCTGTGTATGTTCTTTGAAGAAGTATCTATCTAGATCTTCTGCCAATGTTTGTTTTGTTTTTGATATAGAGCTGTATGAGCTGTTTATTGAAATGACTTAAATATGTAACATGGTTCCCAAGAGTCCTATTCCCAGGGTAAAATGCCTTTCTTTTAGGCATTCATCAATAATTAAGAACATAATACAAAAGCTGTTTCTCTATTTTTCTAGATATAAGGTAAACCAATCTTCAGGTAGTTGACAATTAGTCTTATTTTTTCTTAAAAGCTATACATTTATCTATAATAAAATCAATATATAATGAAAACATTCTGAAAGAAGTAATCTGTTAGGGATGACAAAAACATAGTAAACTGGAAGTACTTAAATGTGAAGAACTGTACAAATATGTCAATGTGATTTACTAATTTACCTGCTGAAGCTCCTGTTCTCTTTGCTCATGTCTCATTTCCATCTGTTTGATTTTCTTTTCTAAGATCATAAAGTGTTTCATCTCCGGTGTATGATTTTCTTTGGCTTCTCTCAATTCTTCCAAGAGTTTTGTAATCTACAGTTGAGATATGGCACATTCATGTCAATGTATGGCAAAACCACTACAATATTGTAATTAGCCTCCAATTAAAATAAATAAATTTATATTAAAAAAGAGATATGAAATAAATGGGAAATTATACAAGGAAATAATTCATTTTTCATCAGCAATCACTGGAAGTAAGAACATTCACTGCATATTCTTTGTATAAAATTTCTTTAGACCAGAACCTTCTTGTTAACATCAAAGGTATCTGGAGTTGTTAGAGTAATAGCTTTCATTTCTTCGGTCCAGAAAGTAAAGGCTCATCCCAGCTCTGAACTGACCTCACATTCGAAAAGGTTCCAGATGACTGGACCACTTTCTCCCTTCCAGGTATGCAGGCTGGCTGTAGTGCTCAAAATAAAGTTGGACACTTTCTTTGATGTATTCAGCCTTGCTACAAAGTATATGTTAATAGTGTGACTACTTTTTGGATTAAATAATATATTTAAAGCACACAGAGAGTTAAATAAATATGAATCCTTTTTTTTCAATTCCCTATAATTCTACTTGTAATTCTCTTCTAGTTCTTATCATCTTATAACTTATAATAATTCATTCCACATTTGAACATACACATATAAAAGAGAGATAAGAAAGTGCTGAACTCTTTCTGTGCTGGCTGTGTCTTAGGTTCTAGAGTACACAGTCCCTGTCCTGATAGAGATGACAGTCTATCACAGTACCTCCTTTTTCATGTCATGGCCCAGAAAAAAAAAAGGAAAAATTTTTATGGCACCAGGGAGTGAAATGGAGGTGATATGAGGGATCTCTATATTGGACTTCATAAAACAATAGCACTCTTTATACCATATAATTATGATAACCTGCCAACTGTTATCAAAATGAAAAATAATTAACAAGCAAATGAAAATGGATAAAGTTAACAATCAGTCATGTTTTACAAGGAACCACCTAGTACCTAAAAACACCAATAATACTTAAAAAAAAAAAAAGAAACAATATACTCTTCTGAGGTTAATTTAAAAAATGTGAAAATATAAGCAAATTAAATCAGTGGCAAATCTAAATAGTTTAAATGTAGGCCATCCTGGATATCACCAATGACCAAATAAATAAACAGACCTTAATGGGGATGACTTACAGAAAGGCTGGGGAGACGCTGTACATACCATGCCATGGTATTGAGTGGTGGGCAAAAAAATCTTGTCTGAAAACAAAATTGTAAAAAAAAACCCCTGCAAACAAAAACTACTCCCAAAACAAAACGAGCAATGATTATTGAACTAAGAAAGTTGTCAGAAGCACTGTCATACATGTATTAGTCAAATCTGTTCATCCTCTACTGCTGGGAGCCAGCGAGGGAAATCCTACCCGTGGCAAAGGTCAACTGGGGAAGAGGCCTGACGGCAAAGGCTAATCAGGACTCAAGGAACCCCGTGGACTTACCTGAGCATCTACCCCAAAGAAAACCGGAGTCTGACTGCTTTACTATCTTACGCCTCTTACCAAGTCCTCTAATACTTACGGGGGCTTCCCCCCAACCACCTTTCTCTGAAAACATTAATTCAGAGCTGTAGTTTAAAAGTTCTCCTTGGCTTAATAAGAGTGTTCCAATCCAAGCCCCTCTGATAGCTAACTTGCATGACAAGTTTGTCCGGGCTCTTACAACTATGAGTGTGACTGTTTATAGCCTCCCAGCCATGCAAGGACAGAAAGCCTAATATTCTAAAATACAGGAATCTGTTGAAGAAGTTAAAATCATTAGAGTAGTACTAAAAAAGATTTCATTGTTGAATCAATGCTTGCTGCAAAGTTTCCTCTATCTATTGTATCCTTAGAAATATATTAATCACATATAGAGAATATAAGTAGTAGCCTTTGATTTAACCACATCAGATCTTAAGTTAATAAATTCCTTTCTTGTAGCTCACTACACCGGTGCCTTATAGGAATGTAACTTTGTTATGTGTCTAGCACCTAACTTTAGGAAAGTCACCTTAAAAGAATATAAGCCTTTTACTTGCTAACTAACCTATTGTTAGGAGAGAGGGCCATAAAACTGTTAGTAGGCCCCCTGGCCAGAAGATGATGTAAACCACCTAAAACTTTTATCACGAGACACACAAAAATAAGCCCTGATCCTGATAAGAATCAAGACTGCTGACCCCTAGTAATTTTGGCGTGACTCTATACCTCCCGTTTTCTGTTTCTTATGCACATAACTTAGGGTATAAAAGCAGCACTGGAAAATAAAGTTTTGGGCCTTGCTCACTGAAGCTTGGTCTCCCCGTGTCGTTCTTTCTCTTTTTCCGTCCTTTTCTCTATTCTCCTTTTTCTGGTTGAGATCCTTGGAGCGCTGGGCCCTCTGAGTTTACTTATCTGCCTGGGCTTCTAAGACCCACTCGAGGGGGTGCCCTGGTGGGGTGCCTCCAGTGATTCGAGAGGGCGCCTGCGGCCTACGTAAACAGAGCAAACCCCGTGCTGGGGTTTTATTGGTTTCCAGCGTAAACCAAGGAATCATCAGCCCCTGTCTCTCTCTTTCTCTCTCTCTCTGACGCCGATGCCGTTCATCCCGAGGATACCCTGGGCCATATCGAGGCTGGTCCCCGATACTCTACAAACATTTTAATGATTGAAAAATGACTGAGTTTGTTTTTAGACCAGCTTTCCAGTCACCATCATCTTGTGACCACAGGCAAACTATTCTGGGTACACCAGGAAAGTTCTGGTCTAGAGGAAGGAGCAGGTGAGTGAGTGACAATTCTAACATGATATGCTGCAGTGGAGAGATGCATGCACAGTAAGGTGGTGAGTCAGGGATGCGTAACCGGAAGGAGTGGTGGCCGCAGGATGCTCAATCGGAGGCAGCTGGGTCTGAACTGTCTTAAAGGATAAGCAGTAATGAGTTATGGCAGTATCATGGGCTAGGCGCTATGCTAAGTACTTTACAAATGTTGACTCAGTTGATCTTTTCTATCAGAACTTCTATTTGTTATGGTCTCATTACCTAAACAAAATATAAGCTCCATGCTGCTGCTGTTGCTAAGTCAGTTCAGTCGTGTCCAACTCTGTGCGACCCCATAGAAAGCAGCCCACCAGGCTCCCCCGTCCCTGGGATTCTCCAGGCAAGAACACTGGAGCGGGTTGCCATTTCCATCTCCAATGCATGAAAGTGAAAAGTGAAAGTGAAGTCGTTCAGTCGTGTCCGACTCTTAGCAACCCCATGGACTGAGCCCTACCAGGCTCCTCCGTCCATGGGATTCTCCAGGCAAGAGTACTGGAGTGGGGTGCCATTGCCTTCTCTGGATAAGCTCCATGAGAACTGGGATTTTGTCTTTGTTCTCTTCAGTGTGCCTAGCTCCTACAGCTGTGCACTCTCTTGTTAAGAGAGTAGGTGCTTAACAATTATCCATGAATAAAACAATAGAGTCAGCTTTCAAAGATTAAACATTCATTTGTAAATACATAAATTCAGAGATTTGATTCTAGACAAAGAGTAGAGATAACTTTTCTTCATTTGTACCTCTTAAAAAGCGCCTTTAAGAGTATAATTAAAGTTGAGTCTTTAAAAAGATTCTTATATTTTACTGAATTTTTAGTGAATATGTCCACTGGAGGCAACTGGATACATAAGGAAAGATGCATGATCAAAAGTGTTTCCTGCTTTAAAACGCACACACACACACACACTCTCTCTCTCTCTCAATATCCCTGGGACCATGTATACTGTCTAAAGTTCTTATCATATCCATTTGCTAAATAATCCAAACACCTCAAAAAAAAAAGAAAGGTGTGAGGTTAAAAAAAATGCTTTCTGCTACTTGAATACTATAGAAAAACCTGGCAACAACCTGAATGTCTGATGATAGGGGACTGGTGAAAAAGTAAAGTAACTGAGAGCCTTGAATCTGGAGCCAGAGGCCCTGAGTCCTATGCTGGTATTTCAGTTATGGCCTGGTAACCTCAGGTTACTTTAGCCACCTGATGAGAGAACCAATTCATTGGAAAAGACCCTGATGCTGGGAAAGATTGGGGGCAAGAGGAGAAGGCGGCAACAGAGGATGAGATGGTTGGATGGCATCAATGACTCAGGGATGTGAATTTGAGCAAACTCAGGGAGATAGTGAAGGACAGGGAAGCCTGGCGTACTGCAGTTCATGGGGTCACAAAGAGTCGGACGTGACTTAGGGACTGAACAACAACCACCACCTCAGGTAAGTTGTTTCATTTTTCTTACCATCAGTTTCTTCGTATATAAAATGGGAATAATAGTACCGACTCTTTTGGGTTATTGTGAGAACCACACAAAACACTGAACACAGTGCCTGGTGTACAGGAAACCCTTAATAAACAGCAACTATCATTATTACAATTTTGACTCCTATTATAAAATGTAGGTTCAAGTAAATATTTAGCCATACAGTGATCATAAGCCACACCTGGTACTGTGGATACAGGCTAGGAAATAGCTTCACTTAGGTATGGAAATCAAACCAGAAATCCCGCCCAACTGTACCCAGCCAGTGGCATCCCTCTTGCCCCAACTACAGAGCTCAGGCAGTGGTCCTGCCCAAAAACAGACCCTGAAAGCAAGCCCTACGCAGCCAAGGATATGACCAGCAGACACACCCAGAAACCCAAGCTGAGCTGACTGGTGAAGAACCATCCCTGCCAAAGC
This sequence comes from Moschus berezovskii, assembly GCF_049115385.1. Classification (NCBI taxonomy): domain Eukaryota; kingdom Metazoa; phylum Chordata; class Mammalia; order Artiodactyla; family Moschidae; genus Moschus; species Moschus berezovskii. The sequence goes on along the minus strand of NC_142469.1, from coordinate 71,775,369 downwards.
AAACTTGACTCAAATGCACAGATAATCAATGTGGGAATCAAGGATCACAAAAAATCAGGGTAAATATGACACTATCAAAGGAACCTAAAAAGGTCCAATAACTGACTTGAACTATGTTGAAGAAATTGAAATTACTCAGTTTTTTCTTATAGCTCTATGAAACTGCTTTATAAAACAAGCAGTCAAAAAACAGAATTCACCACTTTTGATACATACACCGTGTGCTTTCACTTGAAGCCATGGTGTAGTATGCGACAGCAACACATTTCTTAAACAACCAGAGAATCCAGTCAATATACGAGACAACTATTTTCAAGCACTGGCCAATAGCACTGTGGGACTACAATTCATGAGAGACGGGAAACAAACAATATGAGCTCTATGGCAACCTAGTGTGTTGGCTGGAGGCAATTTTGGAGTCACTAGAAACAGTAATCTGAGTAATTCCTGGAACTTATACAGGCTAGGAACGGTTCATATTCCCACTGGCCTGAGAGGAAATGGTTCATAACACATAGGCCATCAGAGAGGACCTTTAGAGGGTTATCAAAGGTGGGAATAAATAAGCCCTGTTAAAACAGCTTTCATAAGTACAGTCCATATCAAAAGGCGGATTGTCATTAGCTTTACTCAAGAAATGAAGTGATTTCCTTAGTCTTCTAGTTAAACAGGCTTGGAAATCATGTGTTACAGCTTTTCTGTTTTCAAAATATGTAGCTATTCCCAAACTAAGAACACGATAACTTGACCAAAACTGATCTTCCTCTTCATCTGGCAAACATGAACACGTATTTCCTTTTACTGTTTTCCTAAAAATTTTACTTCAGGTCTGTGAGGTTCTGTAACTTTATTACTTATACAACAAACTTTATGTACATTTTTGACACTGAAAAGTATGCACAGTGTTCAACTATAGTCCTTCAACTCCTAGAACAAGATGTTTAAGTGGATAGTTGTGTGACTGTGGAGTATTTTATTAATCTTTTCATGATGCAATTTAGTTGTAAGTTTTACTTTTATCATGTGATTTAATAAGCCCTTGAATAATAATAATAAAAAAAGATGTATAAGCTTCAAAGAATAGAATGCACAGTTTATTTTTCATACTTTCTAGAATCAAAAGGATCTCAGAATAATCAAAATGGTGAGTTTCCAGAAAGATCTATTTCCTGTAATGGTATTGTTCTTGATGATCCAGCATTACTGTCATAATAATTTACTTACCTTTTTCTTAACTAAATAATCTTACTACTTATTGCAGAAATGGCCTTAACTATACAATTTTACCTCCTAAAAAATCAAAACAACCAAATCAAACCTGCCCCATTTCCCCACTCCCCAGAAAAGCTTAACAAATACAAACATAAATAATTTAATTGATATTTGAGCTTCATCGGGGGAAATATTAATGTTTTCTTGACATGACAGACATTTCTGAGTTATCTCCATTTGTACATTTAAATTAAAAAATTATGTAGGACTATATGATTGAAATGGCTAAGAAGCTTATGTTAGCCCAATACTTTGGCTATTTCTTACCTCTTTCTGTAGGATTTCTTCTCGAACTTGAGAAACTACAAGAGACTCTTGCTTACTCTGCAGCTCGTTGACTTGATTTTGAAAATGTTTTATAAGTACCTAGGAAATTATGTCAGAAGTACTGTGTTAGTCAAGTTTTTCCATGAACATCTGAAAAATATAGGAAAGTGAACTAATGACCTTTGTATGTATTAAAAAAATTAAAAGGATCCTATTTTAAAATTGCCTGAATCTAACAATAATGTTTTTACATAAAAGAAAATTTACAATAGCTTCATATCTCATATTTGTCCATGCTCAAACTTCCACAACTGATAGATTTCTTTTTAATTAAGATGCTGTTAAATTATTATGGGTGGGAAAGATGGGCATGAGAGAATTATTTCTTGAAGTCCCCTCCTCTACCCAGCTTGGTTTTTAAAATTAAAACCTACAAAAAAGATGAAGAGCACATGGAACATTCATATATTCTTCAACTTGAATTACTCATTGCTAGTGTTTTGCCATCGGAGAAGACAATGGCAAGCCACTTCAGTACTCTTGCCTGGAAAATCCCATGGATGGAGGAGCCTGGTGGGCTGCAGTCCGTGGAGTCGCTAAGGGTCAGACATGACTGAGTGACTTCACTTTCACACATTGGAGAAGGAAATGGCAACCCACTCCAGTGTTCTTGCCTGGAGAATCCCAGGGACGGGGGAGCCTGGTGGGCTTCCGTCTATGGGGTCGTAAAGAGTTGCACATGACTGAAGTGACTTAGCAGCAGCAGCAGTATTTTGCCATATTTGCTTTCTTTTCTTTTTTCTTAGGTACCTCGTTTGAAAGTAAGTTGAAAGTTCTCTTTTAATGACTTTTTTTCAACTTGCAAAAGCCACAGAAGACAGGCCACATAGTTGACACTGGTAAATATTACAAGCTGACATATATACTATCCAAGAAGGACGACACACTTGAGGAAATGCAGATGAACTGTCAACACGCCCTGTCATAATTCTCAGATGACTGTGCTTCATATTGACTAGAATTATGTACATGTCTCTGTTCATTACTTTAACCCCCATGCCTGAATGGCTAGGAAACATTATTTAATGAAAAACAGGAAAGAAGAGTGACTTGTCAGTTTGGACTTGGGGTGAAGGGAGATGGTTCAACACAGGTTCAAGTGCTAAGGTCCTAATCACATTCAATTTATCCCTGAATCACCTATTACAACCTACTTAGGAGAAATACTATTTGAGAAAGATAGGGACAAAATTGCAAAAAAATTATTTAGATCTATAACAGTAAAGTTGAATAGTTAAACACATGTATGGTAAGGGTGTCAACTCCTATTAAAAAAAAAAAAGCAACGATAATTTCTCATTTCTATCACCAACCTCAAGCAGTGAAGTTAAGTACTTCCAGATACTCTGGCAACAATCGTGAAAAAAAAAATCACATTACAGTCAAAGTTTATTAAAGTCACCTACCTCCTGAGTTGCTATTTTACGATTTAATTCAGCTACTTTGGAAGAAGAATTTTCAACTGCATTTTGGCAAAGGAGTTTCTCCACTTCTCTCTGATGAGATGCTTTGAGAGATGTGATGTGTGCTGCAGTTTCTTCCTTGAACCTTTAGAGCAAATTAAAGAAAACCACACATAAAAGTGGTTCTTCAACCTCTAATTCAGTTAGCCTATAAATAGTAATAGGAAGCCTGGAGATTAAAGAAGCAAACGGAGCGAAGGCACCAGTATATACTGTGCTGTGCTCGGTGCTTTAGACATTACTGCCTAGGAATTCTTACAGCCACTCCACGAGCTTGCTCTTATTTACTCAGTTTTATAAAGGCAAACTTGAGTGCAGGAAAGAGTGATATGTCTGGGGTCCTAGGTCAGTAAATTGTAGAGCTGGGGTTTGAGCCCAGCAGAGCTGGACACCACCACCAGCCTGGGGCACTTTGAGAGAAACAAAGGCTCTAAATGTTGTCTAGATTTAAGGCAAAGAGCTTCTTATTTTACCTTTTAAGATAAACTCAGATTTATTGCCCCAATTCTTTAGATTCTCAAACGCTTTGTCTCTAGGCAACATTCACCAGTTTCCGGCCCATGCATAACTTCAGGGCTAGCTCCAGGTTGTGCAAATAAAATGATCTTTATGGTAATTCTTAGGACATAAGGTAGTCTGAACCTAACTGGACCATTAAATGTGAGAGACTGCTCATTTGTCTCTGTGACAAAATTTATGCATTCAGCGGCAGTTCAGTAAATGGCAAAGGACATTTCTTACAGATAAACATTTCTTCTCTTATTGGAAAAACTATTAAAAAATGACACAATTTTATTAAAACAGATATTTAGCAATCACTGTTGATACTTATTAATATGGAAATTCCCAAACTATAAACAAACATATCAGTTGCTTATTTGACTATATGAATACTTCTTCACTGAAACAGTGTTATTAGGGTCCTAGGACAAGCATAAAAGTCTAAAGTACCCATGATATAACTGAACTATAGTAAAAAAAAAAAAAAAACCAGCCAAAAGAAGAAAGGCTACTTTTCATGTCTCTAGTTCAGAACTGTCTGAGAAACAGACCAACAACACTAAAAAATTATAAATTATGTCTAGGAAAATTTACAGGAAAATCTGAATTTTAAATTATCTTTGGAGATGTCACTTTTCTGACAAAGATCCAGATAGTCAAAGCTATGGTTTTTCCAGTAGTATTGTATAGATGTGAGAATTGGACCATAAAGAAGGCTGAGTGCCAAAGAACTGATGCTTTCAAACTATAGTGCCAGAGAAGACTCTTCAGAGTCTCTTGGACAGCAAGGAAACCAAACCAGTCAATCCTAAAAGAAATCAACCCTGAATATTCATTGGAAGGACTGATGCTGAAGCTCCAATACTTTGGCCACCTGATGTGAAGAGCTGACTCATTAGAAAAGACCCTGATACTGGGAAAGATGGAGGGCAGGAGGAGAAGGGGATGACAGAGGATGAGATGGTTGGATGGCATCACCAACTCAATGGACATGAATCGGAGCAAACTCCAGGAGATAGTGAAGGACAGGGAAGCCTGGTGTGCTGCAGTCCATGGGGTGATAAAGAATAAGACGTGACTGAACCCTGGTGGCTCAGAGGTTAAAGCGTCTGCCTCCAATGCGGGAGACCCGGTTCGATCCCTGGGTCGGGAAGATCCCCTGGAGAAGGAAATGGTAACCCACTCCAGTATTCTTGCCTGGAGAATCCCATGGACGGAGAAGCCTGGTAGGCTACAGTCCATGGGGTCGCAAAGAGTCGGACACGACTGAGCGACGGAACAGAATGAATGGAACGGAACGGAATGACTAAACAAGATGATTCTTTTCAACCGGCTTCATTACTACTATCATATTCAGGACAAAGAATCAAGGTTTCAATTTGGAAGTGATACAACTGCCATGATGGCTCAATCAGATGTGGCTGCCTATCAATCAATAAGCATTTGTTAGGTGCTTCTTCTGCTTATTCTCCCTGCACTTTGCCAGGTCCTATCTCTTCCTTCATTCAGGCACTCACTACTCATTCTGATGCTTCCAACTCTGGGTCCCTTAATTTAGTCGTGTGTGTGTGTGTGTGTGTGTGTCTGTGTCTGTGTCTGTGTGTGTGTCTGTGTGTGTTCAGTCGTGTCCAACTCTTTGCAACCCCATGGATTATAGACTGCCAGGCTCCTCTGTCCATGGGATTTCCCAGGCAAGAACCCTGGAGTCGGTTGCCGTTCCCTTCTACAGGGCATATCCCAACCCAGGGATTGGAACCTGTCTCCTGGAGTGGCAGGTGAATTCTTTACTATTGAGCTATCTGGGAAGCCCTAGTCAAGTGTATTGAAATTCTAATCTCTGAAGGGCATAATGTTATATATTCTCAGTATGTAATGTAACTTCATAATTCATATGATGCTTCACAAACATTAAACTACACGTTTTACACACTCTAAATCTTACACTGAACTTCATATTCAGACCTATTATTGCCTACAAGTTGCAAAAGAAGTATAATACATCAGTTCTCAAGAAGCTGTAAGGTGGTATATGACAGTGCTTTCTTGGTACCTAAGTTATACAGGAGTTGGAGGTGGGAGCAGGAAATTTCTAAGAAGTTCTGGGGAATATTTTTCCTAGAAAATGAAACATGAATGAGCAAAAGGCAGGGAAGAAACTTGGCAAGTAACACAACTCTGACAGAGCAGGATTAGAATGGTGATGGGACTTGAGATGCCAGGGACAGAAATTTAGTCTTGACGTTTGAGGAAAGTTGGGAGTCACTGGAGTACAATGATTCAGACACAGGAGTACTAAAGAATATTAATGATTTTTAAACAAGATGACCAGGGGAGACAGAAACTGAAATCAGGGAGATCAGGGTGGGCCAACTGCCTAGTAAACCAAGCGGGCCACACTAATAAAAGGAGGAAGAAAGCAAAACAAGTACTTATAAGGAAGCACCCCACAGACTATCAACCCAAGGAATAAAGGTGGTAAAGCTGGGCCTGGAAATTGAAAAAGTATGGTCACAGAGACAGGGATGCTGGAAGGGGGGATTACATTACATGTAAAAAAGAGGGAAAAAAATTGAAATAATACTGATTGCAAGAGGAACAATCCAACATATTTTCAGATTTAACATCTGAACTCAGGGAAGAAAGTAAGACTTGAACAGTAAAATCTAGGAGTCTGGTTCATAGAAGCCATAAAGAATGGATGAGTTTAGCAAAGAAGGAGGAGGAGCGAATGAAGAGACAGTCAAAAGCCAAAAACTTTGTAACCAAGTCAGATTTTTGAGGCAGGAGAATGAAAAGGAATCAGGAGTCACTAAAAAGCAGCAGAAAAGCTTTAGCGACAGCTGGTACGTCATGGAGATTAAGAGAGGAAACCCTTTCAGGAAAGGCAGCGTAGTGGACACTGTCACCACAGTGTCAATGGAGAAAACTCCCCTGACTGAGAAACGTTCTCCAGAGGCCAGCGTCAACAGTGTGAGGCCGAGACCATGCTTAGAGCAAGTCAGGTGGAAATACAAAAGAGGCAACCTGTGGGAAATCTGGTCCTGAAAGGCAGAAAGAGGACCAGAACTTGGTTTGATTGGGTGAAAAAGATGTAAGCCTTCTTACGAAGGCTCAGAGGAGAGAGACAGGAGATGGTTCTTGGAGATTCTGAGAAAGAAAGGGATGAAGTACAGAAGTTCTTCAAGGCATGAACAGATGTGATCACAAGATTAATTGGAAGAGTTATTTTGGAAAAGAGCACCATTTTCTCTTAGGATATCAACTGGTTTTAACAAGAGTTGTTTTCTGACAGCCATCTGCCTACCACAACCATAAATTTGTAGATATGGGTCAGCTTAGTAACACCATTTGGATATGTGCAGAGAAACAAGACTGGTCAGGAAGCATGGGGTTCACATGAAGATCCCAGTTCATGAGACTCTCAGCTGGCAACAGGTAGGAGAGCCAACCCTCACACAGATCTACACTTAGCAATGTTATACAGCTTCTTAAAACTTGGTTTGTGAATTTGGTTGAGGGGGCTTCCCTGGTGGCTCAGATGGTAAAGAATTTGCCTGCAATGCAGGAGAACCAGGTTTGATACACGGGGTCGGGGAAGATCTCCTGGAGAAGGAAATGCCATGTTATACAGGTTCTTAAATTTTGGTTTGTGAATTTATTTCAGGGTTAAACTAATTACCCAGGGGAAATACATCTTAAGATTTTTAAATTTTTCTATGTCTCTACATACTGACAAATTTATTTTTTTTTTTTTACCTTTTCATGGTGTTTTCAAATTGATTCACTGCAGCTTCAGATTTCATCTTCAGCTCATTCCCCTCCACAGTTAATTTCGCCACTTCACTTTTCAATCTGCAGTTTTCTTGTAAAACCTCTGAAACGTGGGAATCAGTAAAAGTATGTGGTTGGTAAAGCTTGCCCTCCAGGGTTCCAGAGGAGTCAGCATTTCCTCTGCCAGGGTGCAGACCATCTTTCTTCACCCTTTTGGCAGTCGTCTCCTCTCGAGCCTTAGAGTGCTGGTTAGACAGCATCTTTCTCCTCTCCTTCTGAAGCCGCTCCACAGTTTTGGAAAGGTCCTGTATCTCTCTCCCCTTTGCAGCCAGCTCCTCATTGAGCCTGACCAGTTTAGCTTTAGAGTGAGCCTGTTCCACCTGGAACTCTATGGACTGGAAATCTTTATCATCCTTCTCAGTCTTCTTGAGTTCCAATTCAGCATTCTGATGTTTAAGAACATCTATTTCAGCTTCAAGGTTTCTTACAGTGATTTGATGGGCTTCCTTAACATCATCCAATTCCTTCTCCAGTGCTTTAGCTCTTGAGGAGTTGTCCTGTTGGTTCTGGGCTGCCTCCTTCAATTTGCAAGCAAGTAACTGATCCTGTTCCTCCAGTCTCTGCTCATACTGAATCTGCAGAAAAGAATCCATGCAACAACAGACCACTGCTGAATACTTCATTAGTTACCGAAGCCCTGAACTCTCCCAGGCACTGCCTTTTCCTTCATGCAGGGACCCACCATATTCTGATGCCTCCAAGTCCATGCTCCTTGAGTCAGTCAAATGTGTTTAAGTCCTAATCTTTGATGGACATTCCATTACATATTCTCAACATATGTTATATAATTTCATAATGCTGTATGTTGTTTCATAACATTAAATTACATGTTTTTGTATACTAAAACTTTTTTTAAGTCTCACCATTACTGTTTACCCTTCTGTATGCAAACTGACAAACTATTCTCCCTGAGGATAAATAGGGAAAGCAGTCGAGGATACTGATGTCTATAACAAACAGCACATTTTCAACAGCTTGATATCAATTTAGAAATTTCACCAAAGTCAGATTAGAATTTGCATGCTAGAGCTAAATTAACAAAAATAACCTAATAGTCCAGGCCAAGGAGGGAGGCATGATAAGAGTTTTGTTCATTTATTCAATGAATATTTATTGAGCTACAACTGCCAGCACTGTATCAGATCCTACAGATAAATTCAGTTCTGCGTTCCAACAGTTTATAGCCTGGTGAGGAGAGTGACACGGCAAGTTTCAATGTCCTGTGGTAACTGTGGTAATCAGCCTATGAACACACGGCAGAGAGGATGAGGTACCCGAGCGCATCTGGAGACCTTGAGGGAAGGGGAGAAGAAGATAGAGAGAGAGCACGTTCAAGTTCAGCCTTGAGGGGCATGTGTAAATTTGGGGATAAGTGGAAACAGGGCTATTTCAGAAGGAAGAGCACATACAAAGGCAGTGAACTGATGTGCACTGGAAATCAGAAATGAAAGGAAAAAGTGGCCAAACATGAGCAGGGGCAAAAGTGGGATGAGATGGGTACTGGGAAAATTTAGGTCAAAAGGGAGGGGTTGGAATTCATTCCTCTATCTGGTCTCTGCACCGCTCCCCGCTGCCCCACCCCAAGACATACTCTCTGTCTCATTCTAAGCAGCTCTCAGTTCCCATGGCACACCTCAGAGCCCCACCTCCATGGCTAACCTGGCACTTACCTTCATTTTCTGAAATTGCTGTTCCATGGTACGAAGGCTTTTCTTTGCTTCTTCATCTCTGCCCTCCAGATCAGCTTCTAGTTTTTTTATCCTTTTTTCCATAAACTCCACTGTATTTCTATCTGCTATATCACCAGCTGCTGACGCAGCCAGTATTAAAGCTGGCAAAGAATTGGGGTATCGTCTCTTTAGAATTCCTTCCATTTCCTTAACCTAGTGAAATATTGTAGTATGCATTTAAAGTCACAGATACATTAAAATTAAGCAGTTTAATGTACACATTTAGATTATATTAGCCATGTTTAGATTTCAAAGAGATGTTTATGTCACATCTCAAGACTAAATCAAATGTACAGTAGCACAAATTCTAATTTAACTGCTAATTTACAGAAACCCTCTTATCTCTATTTGAAATAGATCTTGTGACTTCCTATTATATTCCTCAATCTAAATCTCTGCATCACTGGTAAAACAGGAAGAAAACAATACTGATTTCATGCAATTAAGTGAGGATCAGATGACATTTAACTCAGTGAAGTGATTAGCAGAGTGGCCAGAATGTGATGAGGGCGTGATAATGGTTTTATTATGATCTGGTCTCAAAAACCACCTTTCCTAAGGCAAAATGGATTGCTCAAAATCCTGTTTCTAGACTATTAGTCCTAGTAGGTACTTAAAGGTAACACCATTTGCAAAGTAACAGCAAATATTTCCATACCTGAAGACTGCTTCCACATTCATAAATGTACACAGATATGTACATGGATATGTACATAAATGTACACAGACGTCAAGTGGAATATATCCAGATATAAATACTGATAATTTCACCTGCAAAATTTTCAGTTTTGCTTCCTCTGGTATTAAAAATCTAGATTAGATGTAAGCATACAAAGGTATACATATATATACATACATTCTATGTCTATTAAAAAGAGACCATATTTGGCAGAAAACAACAAAATTCTATAAAGCAATTACCTTCAACTAAAACATAAAAAAGAAACTAGTTTTTAAAAATGGATTTAATACGTCTATAATTAATGTATTCATTTAAATGTTAAGCAGTATTTTCAATCTGATTTTGATATTTTAAAATGTATACTACATTTTTGGTGGAAAACTAATTTTATTTCTATTTTCTTTAATCTGACTTTTTAATATTTTCCTTTGGTCACAGTTACAGTGTGGCCCTATCATACAATATTTTAAAAAAAAATCTCACTGGAAGTTAAACTACTGAATATACCATTTGGGCTCCAAAATCACTGCGGATGCTGACTGCAGCCATGAAATTAAAAGACGCTTACTCCTTGGAAGGAAAGTGATGACCAACCTGGATAGCATATTAAAAAGCAGAGACATTACTTTGCAACCAAGGTCCGTCTAGTCAAGGCTATGGTTTTTCCCGTGGTCATGTATGGATGTGAGAGTTGGACTGTGAAGAAAGCTGATCTCCGAAGAATTGATGCTTTTGAACTGTGGTGTTGGAGAAGACTCTTAGAGTCCCTTGGACTGCAAGGAGATCCACCCAGTCCATTCTAAAGGAGATCAATCCTGGGTGTTCATTGGAAGGACTGATGCTAAAGCTGAAACTGCAATACTTTGGCCACCTCATGCGACGAGTTGACTCACTGGAAAAGACTCTGATGCTGGGAAAGGTTGGGGGTGGGAGGAGAAGGGAACGACAGAGAATGAGATGGCTGGATGGCATCACCGACTCTGTGGACATGAGTTTGAGTGAACTCCGGGAGTTGGTGATGGACAGGGAGGCCTGGCGTGCTGTGATTCATGGGGTCGCAGAGAGTCGGACACGACTGAGAGAGTGAACTGAACTGAACTGAAGAGCATGAATGAATGCACATAACCTGAAATTTTCACTATTAACATGCGTACAATTAGGCCCACTTTTCCTTATGTACTATTTAGAAAAACGGATGTTTTGTTCTATAATCTATTTCAGAATACAGCTCAAAATGATTCTGAATATATTGTGATATACCTTGATTATAAGATATATATTAAGACTTACAATCATTAGGATAGAAACATTTGCTCATGGGAAGAGAATAGGATTTGAAATGCACGTGTAGCAAACTATATAAAATATTAATGAATAATATTTTAGAAAGCTCTAATCTGATAAACCAATAAATTTTTAATGAAAGTGCTAGTAAAAGAGGGAGGTTACTTTTATAAACATTGTATTTCTGGTCAATGCTGCTGCTGCTGCTGCTAAGTCACTTCAGTCGTGTCCGACTCTGTGTGACACCATAGATGGAAGCCCACCAGGCTTCCCCATCCCTGGGATTCTCCAGGCAAGAACACTGGAGTGGGTTGCCATTTCCTTCTCCAATGTGTGAAAGTGAAAAGTGAAAGTGAAGTCGCTCAGTCGTGTCCGACCCTTAGCGACCCCATGGACTACAGCCTACCAGGCTCCTCCATCCATGGGATTTTCTAGGCAATAGTACTGGAGTGGCTTGCCATTGCCTTCTCCGATTTCTGGTCAATATGGGTTACTATTTCAAACCTTAATTTTGCTTTTAAGCATGTTTTATTTTTTTACTCTTATATGTTTGGTTCCACAGTATTCTCTTTAAATTAAGTCATCTAGTGTGGAAGTGGTTCCTTTGGTCTTTTCTCGCAATTCTGGATGGCTTCTTCTACATGGGCTAATATAAGTCTTAAGCACTGGGGGGGAAAAGTCAAACAATCCTGGACTACAATTATTTCAGAATATTTCTAGCTCTTCAAACCACCTCTTTCCTCCTTTTGTGGCCACTGAACCAAACTACCAAATCATACCTTTTAATCTAACAGGTCCATAGTTAATATTTTGCCCAGTTTTCCTTCTTCTTCTAAAATGGGGATAATATTCAGCCCAGCGATGACCTCACAGTTTCAGGTTTGTGACAGAATAATAGCTATACATCTAAAGTGTCACAACTACAGCATCATGTGCCCTTATGAACAGGGCTGGAAGTTCTAATTTTGTTTTAGTTATGAATACAAACACTACATTACAGAAGGTTTTCAAAACATAAGGAAAAAGTTAATTAGTATTCCTGCATACAAAATAACTACTTCAATGAAAAAGAAAAAACTTTATCCTAATAAGCGCCACTACACAGTTTTTGAAAACAGTCTCCCAGCCACACTGACCATGACATGAGTATTTCTAAGTCTAAACAGTGACAGAAGAGCCTGGCGGACTATAGTCCACAGGGTTGCAAAGAGTTGGACACGACTGAGTGTGCACACACAAAAAAAGTGTGAGCAAGAGCTCACAACTGTGGCCAGCTCTCTGGGAGGCTGGATGTTCGGTTTCCCGAGCATCCCACAAGACTTCCCAAGTGCTACTAACACTCCCAACTGGAGGGTCCCCTACCCTGCCCTCCTCTCTCACCTATCCTTCTTCAGGAGAAAGGATCCTAGCTGTACACCCAGAGGGTCAAAGTTCTGTTTCTTTCTTCCTGGATTTCAAACAGAGTTGGGATGTAAACAACTTTCATCAGTAGGTCTAACACCTAATGAGACACATGACTTTAAAAATTTCTTTATTCATAGAACTGCAGATTATATAAAATGATTTTCTTTACTGCTTTTATTGTTACTTTGAATACTATTCAAAGTTGAAAGCAGAGGCAGTTCTATATTAAAATGAATAACACCAAAAACTTGCAAGTTGACTACATTGTATAGAAACTTCTTTAAAAAAAAAAAAACAAAAATGAACTGTATATAAAATATCTTAATGAAAATTTACCCTGAACACATACCTGTCGCTCTAGATCCTGAATTTTTTTGGTATCAGCTGCTTTTTCTTTTAAACGTATCTTCTGCTGGATGGATGGATTTCCAGATTCAGCTTTCAGCTTCTCAACCTACCAACAAGGAAAGACCATGTTAAGAAACATACACTTGAAACACAGCAGACAGACCTCAAGAGGGAAGCATGATGGGAGTTCATTTTAGGGCGCTGTGCTGGAGACACAGAGAGCAAACAAGACAAGCCAGACCCCTGCTTTCAGGGGGCTTATGTCCTAATGGAAGGAGAGCTCTGATGAGCTAATGAAGTAAATAAGTAACTTCTGAGCACAAGTACTACAAAGAAAATAAAGTTAAAGAATGGGAAAGAAAGAGTCAGAGTGGGGCAGGATTGGTAGCTGTATCAGATAAAGAGGTCAGGAAGATCTTTCTGGGGAATAGAAATCAGAGCTGAAACAAAGAGTGAGACATGGGAAGAATGCAGGTCAGGCCACTTCAGGCCAAAGTGACGAGTGCACTGGGCTCAGCATGCTCAAGAACCAGAGGGAGGTCTGCTGTGGTTGGAGGAGAGCGACTGGGAAAGGGCAGTACAGAGGGCTGGAGAGGCAGGCCGCATTCAGACCACGTGGGGACCTCACAGGCTGTGACAAGGAGCTTGGGTTTATAATCATGCCTTGGTAACAGGAGGGGGTAGGCCGGGCACTGGTTCCCAGCGCCCACAGACGCTAAGATCCAAGGATGCTCAAGCCCCTTGTATAAAGTGGTGTAGAATTTGCATGCAACTCCTGTATACTTTAAATCATCTCTACATTGGGCTTCCCTGGTGGCTCAGATAGTAAAGAATCTGCCCACAATGCAGGAGACTCGGGTTCGATCCCTGGGTCGGGAAGGTCCCTTTGAGAAGGAAATGGCAAACTCCATTATTCTTGCCTGGAAAATTCCATGGACAGAGGAGCCTGGCGGGTCACATACAGTCCATGGGGTCGCAAAGAGTCAGACATGACTGAGCAACTTTCACTTTTTTCCTATATACTTTAAATCATCTCTACATTATTTACAATACCTAAAACAATGTAAACGCTAGGAAAACAGTTGCCATTGCAAAGCAAATTCCGCTTTTTGACATTCTGTTTTTTCTGAATATTTTTAATCTATGGTTGGTTGAATCTGCTGGATAGGGAACTTGTGGATACAGACAGCTGCCTGTATTCTCAGTTTAATCTAAAATAGACTATACAAATAAACACAAACCAAAGTCAACCCGACCACTGTAATTAACAGAATTTCAAGTATATTGATTCAATGACACAAACCTATGAAGGAATGTTGAGGATAACAGGGTTCATCTATAGAAATACATTCTAAAATGATCTGTCACCTCAAGCTTCAGCTTCTCAATTTCTTCATTTGCTTCTTTAAGACGAACTGCATCTTTATCTAGAAGGTCCTGATTTTCGGCATACCACTGTAATCTTTTTTGCAGACCACTGATTTCTTGTTTATGGGTTTCTTCTATAATTTTTATTTCATATAATTTTTCACCTATAAGATCAAGTAATTGAATAACTCGATTATAATTTTTCAAAATGTGGAAATAAACTAAATTAAAAGATTTTAAATGAAAACCAATGTCTCTCTAATGCAAGCACTATTTAGAAAGAGGCAAAAATCTTTTGTAAGGTTGTGTCCACTTTAGTGTATTAGTGAAGGAGGATGAAGACTGTGCTCATCGTGCACATCATCAAAATTGGAGCAAAGCTGGTATCTAGAAATTCTTGATTAATCGTTTTTCCAATGACTTTCACTATAAAAGTAAAGTCGTTTCTATGAAAATAAATGTCGGATTCTGGGCCTCTCCATTTCTTTACCTATGAATCTCTCTGTCAGGACCCAGCTCAAATGCCACTCTTCTCCGAAATCCTCATTAGCATCCTCATGTTTATTTCTAATTTTTTTAATATTAAATTTTTCCGCTTTCTTATTTTACTCTCCTTTGTTTTCCCTGGTGAGGTATGCCGTATCCATCTTTGTGTTCTCTACAACACAGTACAAGGTTACTTGTTCATTTGGCAAATACTTGAGAGCATATGTTTCAGACTCAGAGATAAAAAGAGGGACTATACCCTGAAAAGTCACAGTCTGCCTAAAATGACTAAAAACAACTAAGTATGTGATGCCACAAATTCAAAATAATCCATGATTTTCCTTAATCTTGTAATCACTGATGCTAAAGCCAATCAAATGCAAATAGCTATTAATAACTAATATTTTAAAATCTTCTAAAATTATAATGGGAGAAGGCAATGGTAAGCGACTCCAGTGGAGTGGAGCCTGGTAGGCTGCAGTCCATGGGGTCGCTACAAGTCAGATGACTGAGCGACTTCACTTTCACTTTTCACTTTCACATTGGAGAAGGAAATGGCAACCCACTCCAGTGTTCTTGCCTGGAGAATCCCAGGGACGGGGCAGCCTGGTGGGCTGCTGTCTATGGGGTCGCACAGAGTCAGACACGACTGAAGCGACTTAGCAGCAGTATCAGCAGCAGAATTATAATACACTTCAAGGAATAGCATTTTGATTATACTATCCAACTGCTATTACCTAACTCAAAATGAGAGCCGTTAAGAGTACAAAGGTAAACCGTTTCAGCTCAGACTTTTACCTGCAGCATAGGCAATCTGGTCTTTGGCGTGGTCTCTCTCCTTCTTCACTTTTTCCAAGTCTACTTCAAGAGCCTGCTTGTCCTGCTTCAGTCTTTTGATGTCTTCCAACAAACTGTTCTTTTCTTTCTTGATATTCATAAAAATACAGAAGCAAATTATTTCCAACCACAATCAATTGTAAAATAGTCTCTTTCACCCAATTCATCATAAAGTCTGCTAATTATTTTTCTTAAATTTCAGCTTGATTTTATCACCATTCCCCTTCCAGTGATACAAGTTCCCCAGAGCCTCTGAGAATCAGTTCTCATCACTTAATACAGCTTCCAGGCCCCTTCCAATCTCTTTTCTTACTGCTCCTGGGTTTCTCCACCCTCCTAACCAGGCAGCCTCTTCCACTCTCAGCACTCACAATCTGTTCTCCCAGGAACCAGAGGAACTGTCTTCAGGAGTCAGTTAATATCATTTCTTGGTCTGAAACTCTCTGGTGGCTCCTACCTCTTTTAGGTGAAACGTACAGCTCTTACCATGATCTTCAGTGTCACAGAACCCAGCCTTGCCCACTCCTCGGACCATGGCCTGCAAATCTCCCCCTCCTACTGCACGCCTCCAGAGACCTCCTAGCTGTTCTTTGAACCTGCCCAGCATGTTCCTGCCCCAAGGTATTGGCACTTAGTCTTCCCTCTGCCCTCAGATAGCCAAGTGGCTCGCTCCTTCACTTTATCAGGATTTCTGCTCAAATGAGGCCCCAGGAAGGCCTTGTCTGGTCACTCTAAATTAGCAACCCCCACCGTGGTCCCCAGGTGTGTGGCTTTACTTCCCTCTCACACACTCATCACCATCTGACATATTATATATTTACTTGAAAGCAGAACTTTTCTCATCCTTGTATCACAAAGGCAAAAACTATGGTTCATACAACAAGTTAAATTCTCAATGTGCTGTACATGCCATACTCAACAGCCCTTACTCCTAGACTTGACAGTCATATTTATCTTTCAAAGTGTAGTTCAAATGAGGCTCTTCCTGATAAACCCCACCCTTGCATTCCCACAAACTTCCAGTGTACCTGGAAGTACAGCATTTATTACTGTTTCATATGACACTGATTTGTATTACCTGCCTTTTCTCTTTATTAGGCTGAAAGCTCTTTCGGGATATCAAGACTGATTTTACTATTTGTTTACTTTATGGCACTAAGCACATGGCAGGCACTCAGTAAGTGCACACTCAACTCAACTGGTAACTACTGAAGAAGTTCCTGTCTTCAAGGTGGTATACCTGGTATAGTTCAGTGTCTAGAGGAAAATTCTTAGAAACTTTGTATTGTATCACACTACCTTAGAATTTAAAATCCAGGCCTATGAAGAAAATAAATCCACCCCTAAGGCCTTGTGTTAATATAATCGTGGTTTTAGCGGCATCATTTCAGTTTAATCTTTGGTGTGATCTTCTGTGGATGTCTTTTCAGGAGAACGCGGAGTTTCTTCCAGAATTTACTGTGCGGACACTCGGAGGCCTCTGCCTATCTCTCAGACCCTCTTTCCATCACTCTTATCCTTACTCACCCACTCGTTCCTCAGAGGCTTCCGAGGCACCACGTCCCCATCTGGAAGGCTTGGTCTTTGCACAGTGAGTGGCTGCTCCTCCTCAGCTCTTGACGCAGACACGACTTTCTCAGGAGCGCCTCCTCGCTCACTCACCCGCACTGCTGAGAGCTGCCTAGCCCCTGCTCTGCCTACCACTAGTCTCCGTTCTTATTTTTCTCAAAGAACTTAACCTCCATGTGCACCTGTTTCTTGTTCACTTATTATCTGTCTTCCCTGGTTCAATACATGCTCCTAGTGAGCAAGGTACAGGCCTGTCTTGTTTACCTGCCATTTTTCCACAGCCAAGAAGAGTTCCTAAGTGACTGCTGAGCTGCAGTCAGCCTCATCCTCCTCCTCATCGTGGGAAACTGGAAGCAAAGGGCTTAAGATCTTTGCTTTCAGTATGTGCCCATCCATAGTTTACAAAGAACCGGCTCACATTTTACGACTACACTGCTGCTGCTGAGTCACTTCAGTCGTGTCCGACTCTGTGTGACCCCGTAGACGGAAGCCCACCAGGCTCCCCCGTCCCTGGGATTCTCCAGGCAAGAACACTGGAGTGGGTTGCCATTTCCTTCTCCACTTCTCTTACGACTACACTAAAGGGTATTAATTGTAAAGTAGGTTTGACATGAACATTATACTACAGATTTATCCCAGTGCAAACCACTTCAGTATACTTGCCTTGAGAACCCAATGAACAGTATTAAAAGGCAAAATGATAGGATACTGAATGAGGAATTCCCTAGGTTGGTAGGTGCCCAGTATGCTACTGGAGATCAGTAGAGAAGTAACTCCAGAAAGAATGAAAGGATGGAGCCAAAGCAAAACAAATACCCAGTTATGGATGTGACTGGTGATAGAAGCAAGGTCCAGTGCTGTAAAGAGCAATATTGCATAGGAACCTGGAATGTTAGGTCCATGAATCAAGGCAAATTGGAAATGGTCAAACAGGAGATGGCAAGAGTGAACGTCGACATTCTAGGAATCAGTAAACTAAAATGGACTGGAATGGGTGAATTTAACTCAGATGACCATTATATCTACTACTGTGGGCAGGAATCCCTTAGGAGAAATGGAGTAGCCATCATGGTCAACAAAAGAGTCCGAAATGCAGTACTTCGATGCAATCTTAAAAATGACAGAATGATTTCTGTTCGTTTCCAAGGCAAACCATTCAATATTACAGTAATCCAAGTCTATGCCCCAACCAGTAATGCTGAAGAAGCCAAAGCTGAACAGTTCTACGAACACCTACAAGACCTTTTAGAACTAATACCCAAAAAAGATGTGCTTTTCATTATAGGGGACTGGAATGCAAAAGTAGGAAGTCAAGAAACACCTGGAGTAACAGGCAAATTTGGCCTTGGAGCACGGAATGAAGCAGGGCAAAGGCTAATAGAGTTTTGCCAAGAGAACACACTGGTCATAGCAAACACCCTCTTCCAACAACACAAGAGAAGACTCTACACATGGACATCACCAGATGGTCAACACCGAAATCAGATTGATTATACTCTTTGCAGCCAAAGATGGAGAAGCTCTATACAGTTAGCAAAAACAAGACCAGGAGCTGACTGTGGCTCAGATCATGAACTCCTTATTGCCAAATTCAGATTTAAATTGAAGAAAGTAGGGAAAACCATTAGACCATTCAGATATGACCTCAATCAAATCCCTTATGATTATACAGTGGAAGTGAGAAATAGATTTAAGGGTCTAGATCTGATAGATAGAGTGCCTGATGAACTCTGGACAAAGGTTCGTGACATTGTACAGGAGACAGGGACCAAGACCATCCCCATGGAAAAGAAATGCAAAAAAGCAAAATGGCTGTCTGAGGAGGCCTTACAAATAGCTGTGAAAAGAAGAGAAGCGAAAAGCAAAGGAGGAAAGGAAAGATATAAGCATCTGAATGCAGAGTTCCAAAGAATAGCAAGGAGAGATAAGAAAGCCTTCCTCAGCGATCAATGCAAAGAATTAGAGGAAAACAACAGAATAAGAAAAACAAGAGATCTTTTCAAGAAAATTAAAGATATCAAGGGAACATTTCATGCAAAGAGGGGCTCGATAAAGGACAGAAATGGTATGGACCTAACGGAAGCAGAAGATATTAAGAAGAGGTGGCAAGAATACACAGAAGAACTGTACAAAAAAGATCGTCACGACAAATATAATCATAATGGCATGATCACTCACCTGGAACCAGACATCTTGGAATGTGAAGTCAAATGGGCCTTAGAGAGCATCACTACGAACAAAGCTAGTGGAGGTGATGGAATTCCAATTGAGCTATTTCAAATCCTGAAAGTTGATGCTGTGAAAGTGCTGCACTCAATATGCCAGCAAATTTGGAAAACTCAGCAGTGGCCACAGGACTGGAAAAGGTCAGTCTTCATTCCAATCCCAAAGAAAGGCAATGCCAAAGAATGCTCAAACAATTCTCAAGTGCACAGTTGCACTCATCTCACACGCTAGTAAAGTCATGCTCAAAATTCTCCAAGCCAGGCTTCAGCAATATGTGAATCGTGAACTTCCAGATGTTCAAGCTGGTTTTAGAAAAGGCAGAGGAACCAGAGATCAAATTGCCAACATCCACTGGATCATGGAGAAAGCAAGAGAGTTCCAGAAAAACATCTATTTCTGCTTCATTGACTATGCCAAAGCCTTTGACTGTGTGGATCACAATCAACTCTGGAACATTCTGAAAGAGATGGGAATCCCAGACCACCTGACCTGCCTCTTGAGAAACCTGTATGCAGGTCAGGAAGCAACAGTTAGAACTGGACATGGAACAACAGACTGGTTCCAAATAGGAAAAGGAGTACGTCAAGGTTGTATATTGTCACCCTGCTTATTTAACTTCTATGCAGGGTACATCATGAGGAACGCTGGGCTGGAAGAAGCACAAGCTGGAATCAAGATTGCCGGGAGAAATATCAATAACCTCAGATATGTAGATGACACCATCCTTATGACAGAAAGTGAAGAGGAACTCAAAGGCCTCTTGATGAAAGTGAAAGAGGAGAGTGAAAAGGTTGGCTTGAAGCTCAACATTCGTAAAACGAAGATCATGGCATCTGGTCCCATCACTTCATGGGAAATAGATGGGAAAACAGTGGAAACAGTGTCAGACTTTATTTTTTTGGGCTCCAGAATCACTTCGGATGCTGACTGCAGCCATGAAATTAAAAGACGTTTACTCCTTGGAAGGAAAGTTATGACCAGCCTAGATAACATATTAAAAAGCAGAGACATTACTTTGCCAACTAAAGTCCGTCTAGTCAAGGCTGTGGTTTTTCCCGTGGTCATGTATGGATGTGAGAGTTGGACTGTGAAGAAAGCTGAGCGCCGAAGAATTGATGCTTTTGAACTGTGGTGCTGGAGAAGACTCTTGAGAGTCCCTTGGACTGCAAGGAGATCCAACCAGTCCATTCTAAAGGAGATCAGTCCTGGTTGTTCATTGGAAGGACTTATGCTGAAGCTGAAACTCCAATAATTTGGCCACCTCATGCGACGAGTTGACTCACTGGAAAAGAGTCTGATGCTGGGAGGGATTGGTGGTAGGAGGAGACGGGGACGGCAGAGAATGAGATGGCTGGATGGCATCACCGACTCGATGGACATGAGTTTGAGTTTACTACGGAAGTTGGTGATGGACAGGGAGGCCTGGCGTGCTGTGGTTCATGGGGTCTCAAAGAGTCAGACACGACTAAGCGACTGAACTGAACTGAAACTCAGAAAACCACAGTGAATGAAAATAAACACATAATGGCATTCCATCTTTTGGTATTTGCGCAAATAACCACATCCCCAAATAACTTTTATCTTCAACTAACACTTATTTCTTTCAAGGTGAAATTTCTTTCCTGCCTTTGGTACTTTCATCATGATGGGCTTGGATGTAGATTTTTACTCATGTATCCTGAGCAGGACTCACTATATTTCCTAAACTGGAGAATTTATCTTTTATAATTTCTAGAAAATTCTTGGCCATTACTTTATAAAAATACTGAATTACATATTATAGCATCTCCTATTTCTGTTATTTTCTATTTCTCTCTTTTGTGTGTTTCACTCTAAGTTTTCTTAGATCTATCTTCCAGTTGACTAATTTCTTCCCAGTTACAGCTGATCATCTCTTTAACTTTTCTACTTATTCTCTTTAATTTTCTCTGAATTTCCCTGGTCTGTTTTGTTCCTTCCTCACATTGAATTTTTCACTTATTCTGTATATTTAATCATTTTAAATCTGTTTAATTTATAGTGTACTCCATAATTCTACTGGTGTTTTAATCCTGTTTATTAAGTCACCCCCATGCCTACTCATGGTGGGCTGTTTTCCTGGATTTTTTAATTTTGCATTGCAAGTATACTGTCAACATGATTTAATCTGTAGGAATACTATGTGAACTGGGTTATGAGTGGACACCCTTAAGAGTGTTTTGCACATGTTTCTTCTAGACATACTTAAGATGACCACTGATTGAAGATCATTTTATGTTTTTTGTTTTTTTTCCCCAGACTGAGCATGACCCACCCTTGAAAGTGAAAGTCACCTAGTGTTCGACTCTTTGCGACCCTATAGACTGTATAGTCTATGGAATTCTCCAGGCCAGAATACTGGAGTGGGTAGCCTTTCCCTTCTCCTGGGGATATTCCCAACCCAGGGACCGAACCCAGGTCTCCCACATTGTAGGCAGATTCTTTACCGGCTGAGCCACAAGGGAAGCCCAAGAACACTGGAGTGGGTAGCCTATCCCTTCTCCAGCAGATCTTCCTGACCCAGGAATCGAACTGGGATCTCCTGCATTGCAGGTGGATTCTTTACCAACTGAGCTTTGAGGGAAGCCCGACCCACCCTGGAAGGTGGTGTCAATTCAAATACTAAAACACAAATGAAAGGAGAAGGGATGACAGCTATACTGAACAATCAATAAAGCAGTGAGAAGATGAGATCTTTCCCCCCTCTCTTTCTATAGATACCAAGTTGAGAGAGAGAGAAGCTTTCTTGACATTTCAGTCCCTTCTGAAAGTGGGTGGATGTTTTCCTAAAACATGTTTTTACTGAAGGATATGGCCTTGTGAAGAACTGGGGTCCTATCTCCACTTTGTTGTTTAAGCTCAAGGCTCGTGGTTACTGAGTTGACAACCCAGGAGCAATGTTTACTGCTAGCTCTGTATCCCTGTTCTATTCTGACCCCAGAAGTTCACTTTAATTTACAAGATGTTAATTATATTTTAGTCAGCATGTTCTGGTGATTTCAGTGGCAGTTTTGGTTTCCCATTTGTTCAAAAATGTGTCCAAAACCGCACTTTTAAAAGGTCACTAATAACAGCCTTCAAATGAAGTTAATGCTGTGGCTGAAACCTTATCATGTTTTCCCAAGCCTTCATAAGCTACAGCAATTTCTCTCTTAACTTGGTAGTTTTTGAGGCCCACTGATAAGTGAAGGTGTCCAATCATTTATTCTATTTATCTGCTTACCTGTCTAATCATTCTGTACCCACATGCATCTTAAGGAAGTTCTCTAATGGGTTCATATTTGAAGCTGCATTTTATATACTACAAAAACCTGTCAAACATCAACTACTGAACTATGGCATATTTAAATTTCTGTGTAGCCTAACTTTATGTAATAAATTTCTAATTAGAAAGGGATATGCAATTGGCATTTTTCTAATGTGCATAATTTTTGAAAAAGATTGGAAGTTACTTAATGGGAGGGAGTGGAGAAAGCTAACTGCCCTTCCACAGGAGCTGGTGTTGCAGTGGTTTTGAGTGTTACAGTGATAGGTGGGTCACTATGCTACAAGCATAGTTCTTGGGGACAGGAATGATAAAAATCAAGCAATGCATATAACTGTTCTGCTTAAGACAGAAATAATCTGCCCTAAATTTCCAAACTTTTCCCACTGGTAAACACTGCTTTAGGAAATTGTAGGCCATATGCTTTATAGTACAAGTCAGTAAAAATAAAAAAAAATTATGTAGCAGATATTGCATTTCACCACTCCGTCAGGCATATCAGATACAGATACTTGCAGATATAGTCTCAGCCCCTCCTAAGTGTACAGCCCACTTAGAAGACTGAGGAAAAGTCAACTCACTTTTTAAGGTAAATGATCACTTTCAAATTGTTTTCCTGTTTCAGCCCTCCATTTTCAAAGAGGAGTTTGTTTGAAGTTAGGTATGTACATGCATGCATGCTCAGCCACTTCAGTCGTGTCCAACTCTTGGCGACCCTATGGACAGTAGCCCCTCAAGCTCCTCTGTCCATGGGATTCTCCAGGCAAGAATACTAGAGTGGGTTGCCATGCCCTCCTCCAAGGGATCTTCCCTAAATAAGGTTATACCTCCAACATGACTCCACATGATAAATGCCTGATGAGAGGTTGGATAATAAAAGATGCCATCTACAACCAGTATCATATTGTTTCCTCTATATTGAAGTCACAGGTATTTCAATGCTAATCTTAGGTATTTTCGAGATTTTAATTGGTATGAAATTTATAAGCAGATTTATTCATAAGTTACAAAAACAAATTTTTCTTTTTTATACACATAAGGATTCTTATAACCCACTTTCCTATTGCTAACGGTTAAAATCCTTATGTACCTTACCTGTGCCACCCGTAGTTCTGCTAACAGATCTGTAAAATTTTGATTTCTGGTGGGCTCTGAATCTTCAACTGCTTGAGACAGGAAACGACTTCTGTGCATCTGCTCTCTGATTTATTTTGAAAATACACACACACATATATATATATATATATATGTTTACAATGTCCTCCTTTAAGTACAAAATATTCGATTCTTAAAAATTAAAAACTCTTTGCACATCAAAACTGAGTCATTGAAGATAAACAGTCCATTTGCACTAAAGGATACAATACTGAAATGTCAGAAGAGGAGTATACTTTAAGGGAAACGTTTATGTATAATCTAAAAGAACTGAAACTCTAAGAGTATTGGTGTATTTGTAATATAAAAATATTTCTTGCCAATTTTCAGGAAAAAAAAAAATCAATGTCTGGGGAAGACTGACTGCACTGCATTTCCCCTGTGGTGCTCTGTACTCCTTGTCATATCACTCTAGACTCCTTTCTGAGAAACATAAACTGCCAATCATACCCACGGAAACTAACAAATAAAACCAAACGCAATCTACTACTGGTAACTTCAAGTCAGTTTTCTTTTTTATTTCCAGAGAACATTATACAAGGAGTTTAGGAATCTGTATATGATCATCTAAGTCTAAAGAAACCATTTATTCCATTGTGGAAATTCATTTAGAGCCTCAGGTTTGGAGCCAGGAATAGATCTTCTCTTTTAGAAGCCAGGCAATATAAGATATAAAATTTTAAAATATTTTATTGAAGCATCAGGGAAGAAAGCAGATGTAGAAGCCCTGAGGCATCAGAACTATGTAGATTATTAGCTTTGGCATGGGGGTACACTTATCAGGAGAAAGGGGTGATCCCCCAATTTATATAAAAGTGCCCTCAACTTGCCAACCTGTGTACTTTCTAGCTTTGACTGATACAAGGTGTGCCTTTTTCTACTGTGCATGAAAGATTAGTGTGAGCTAACAGCAGCCTTGTCTCTTATGCCCTAAATTATCTTACAAAAAAATGGAAGTAGTATGTAAATAAACATAATGTACATGACATTGACAGTCCAAGACGTTTCTTCGGATAGTAGTTCTATCTGAGATTTCAGGTGTTTAGGTGAAATGAGGCACAGCTGGCAGTCATTTCCTAAAAGAAGACAGAACCTTAGCCTGCCCATGTTTGCTGGTTCAGCTCTTTCACTTAGTATATTAAAGATGGACACAGTAACATCCCAAAGACCTTGCAGTTGGAAGTATGATTGGTTCCTAAGTGGGTGCTAGCGCTCTGTCAGCCTGCCATGGTATGTTTTTTGTAATAACTCCCAGGTTCTCTTTCTCCGGAGAAATTTCCTTGCCAAACAGCAGCTCCTGCCCTCTGCCCCAGAGGATACCCACAAGCTGCTTCCTGGGGCCCACTTCATCCAGTGATAGACTGCCTTGAGGGGTTTAAAGGGCTGTTCTCCACTTGACTCAAGTAGGGACCAATTATGCACTGAAATCTGTTCTCCTGCATGTCCTGGTGAGAGTGGAATGAAGCCAGCCTCCAGTCGAAACCCAGTCTCACTGATTTTCTCACTCCCCACCCTCACCTCATCTCGCTTCTCTTGCCCCTTCTCCTAAGAGTTATCTTCCAGGAAAGCACCTCCACAAAGATCCCCATCTCAAGCTCTACTTGTATGCAATCTGACCTAACACAGTAAGTAATACTTTAGTTTATTATTATTATTATTACCTAAGTATCTCAGGTTTAAAAGGAATAATTCAGTTTCTCAAAATTGATGTAAAATACCAATATATTGAAAATACTAAAGTATGTACTGATCACTGAACACCAAAGAGAATCCACTGAATATGAAAAACATAAAAGTTACAAAACTGTAAATCAGTGTACAACTTCTAAAATTTCTAAGTATAACTAAATGTGTTATTAATAAAATAATAAAATGCTTAGACATAGTCCAAGTATATTTGATGGTAAGAATTTAAAAAGGACTTACTTTAAGGCAGCTAATTCACTGGATAAACTCTGGTTTTCCTTGAACATTCGCTCCTCATTTTTCTTGTTTTGTTCTTGGAGATCTTTCACTTGATTATACAATTTTTCATTTTCCTTTTTATAAACAGAAAATTACATTTTAGTTAAAAACCAGTAGTACTTACGTAAGTTTATTTGCTTATAAAAGATGTATCCTTTAAACAATTTTAAAGGCTTTTCAATTTCTTCAGTTTTTGAGTAAGCAAAATCTTTTTCAAACTTTTTGTCTCAAAAGAAAATCTGTAAACCAAGAACAGTTCTTTCTAAAATGTTCAAAATGATTAGTTGAAAAAAATTCTCAAAACCAAAGAGCCCGTCAGAGTAATGTACTGCATTTCACGGGAGTAAATGGACCAGTGACTGCAGGAAGAACCACATCCTGACTTGTGTGCCTGGGATGGAAAGGCCATTGGGGCTGTTTGCACACTCTTTTTCCTGCTTTTGGCCCATCTTTCTGCAGTGAGGTAACTGGATGCAGCCACAGTGGGTATCCGTGTTTGTTTCTGGAACTTTATGTGAGCAGGGAGTTAGAGACTGGGTGCCTTCCAGAAGATCAGGGCAGTGAGTGTATAGACTAGACCCAGTATAGCATCTGGCTTGAGTGAAAGAGGGACTCAAACAGTGAGGTTAGGGGAGAAAGTACCCATCTGTGCTCAGATGCTTTGGCTTAAAATCAAGAAACTGGTGAAAACCAGGGACCACTGAGGATCTCATGAAAACTATCAACTGTCTCACCACGTCTGGCTCAGTGCCTGACATACAGTTTGTGGTTGATTTTAGGCAGAATTAATCAAACTCAGAAAAACAGATACATACATAGACACATCAATTTCATGTTATCTTTACGGGAATGGGTGGTTGGCAAAATCATAGCTCTGTGAAATCCTGCTTTAAAACCCATGCTCTGTATATAGGAAGCTCAGAATGGCAGAGAGGGTTTGGAAGGTTCTAACTAACTCCAGGGCGGGGTATCGTGCAAAATTCATACTATTTCATTTACAGCTAGAATATCTGGGGACTTCTCAGGTAGTTCAGTGGTTAAGACTCTGCCTGTGTTCCCAACATAGGGGCCTTGGGTTCAATCCCTGGTCAGGGAACTATATCCCATGTGCCACAATGAAGAGTTCACATGCCGCAACTAAAGATCACACATGTGCAAAGAAGGTCAAAGGTACTGAGTGCCCCAACTACGACCAGTGAAAAAATAAATAGTAAAAAGAAAAGCTGTAATTTCTGATGTTGTAATGCTCTCTTTGGATGTCCCCAGAATGAAAATGCTTGTTATTGTGAGGCTGGATGCTTAGGTTATAGTTGTCAAAAGAGAAAAAAAGGAATGAGACAGAGGAAAAGGACAGAGAAGTTTAAAAAAAAAAAAAGTGGTAGGGAGGAAACTAAGACAAGTTTCATGGTGGAAGATCGCCAAACCTGCCCTGGCTGATTGTCGGTCAACACCACCAAGACTCCATTATCACAGAGAACAAATGTATGGTTTCCGCAGAACACACACATTTTCTCCCATTTAATTCATTTTTTATTTTTACTCTCAAGGCACTGGTAATTGATTTCATTTTTATCGTTTCAACATAGTATCAAAACTAGCCAATATTATCTATGGAGAAAAAAAAGATCCCCTGAAGAAGGGAGTGGCAACCCACTCCCATATTCTTGCCTGGAGAATCCCAAGGACAAAGGAGCCTGACAGGCTACAGTCCCTGGGGCTGGAAAGAGTTGGACACAACTGAGTGACTAACACTTTCACTTTCAAATGAAAAAAGGACAGTTTCTAAGGAAATCTGACTATTAGAATTAGTAAGGCCAACATGCACTAACTGGTTACTGTGTGGAAGGCAGGAAGACGTTGATCTGCAGTCTTATTTTAATTTCACAACCGTTGTGAGACAGGTATTATTATCCTCATTTCACAGATGTGGAAACTGCCTGAGAGAGGTAATGTGATTTGTCGACTTCCCTGGTGACTCAGATGGTAAAGCATCTGTCTACAATGCAGGAGACCTGGGTTCGATCCCTGGGTTGGGAAGATCCACTGGAGAAGGAAATGGCAATCCACTCCAGTACTCTTGCCTGGAAAATCCTATGGACAGAGGACCCTGGTAAGCTACAGTCCATAGGGTCGCAAAGAGTAGGACACAACTGAGTGACTTCACCTTCACCTATAGAGCAGGTAGTGAAGCAAAATCTAAAATCAGATTTTTTTGAATCCAGAACCCATGCTCTTAACCACTTTAATTCTCCCCATAAAAAATGCACAGACTAGTCAAATCATTACTTCCTTACATTGTCATTACCTGTTAAATGGACACAGAAATATTTTTAAATGTCTTATTTTTATAATTAAAGAATCTCAAGACAAACTAACTTTGTGCTGAAGAGCCATACCTGCTGATATCCTTGAAGAAGCATCTCTTGTTCTTGTATTTCTTTTTGGATTTGCTTCAATTTTTCTTCAGTGACAGGATCAGTTGTTTCTCCCAAATGCAACCACCTGTGTTTTTTGTTTGATTCTTCAAAGCTACTCAACTTTGAGAAAACGCAGGTATTGTTTCATTTGGGGAAGAAAATGATACAGTGAGAAGTGAGGAAGAACATCAGAAAACTCAAGGCATATAGACCTAAGACTGACTTATAAGCACACTAGAATTATCGTAACACCAACTACAATTAAGTCACTACAGTGATGCTTTGTACTGATGGTTCCGATGGTGGAAGTAACTCAGAAATGCTACACAGTGTCACTTTCCTGAATCTAAAACTTCTATAGCTTTCTTTCTGAAACTATTGTCTTCCCTGAAGGTCACAGTGAACCAAGTGATTAGTTTTCAAAAAGGACTGCTAACAAGAAAACTATTAAAACGAACCGATTTAATTTTTGATTTCTCCCCCAAGGAATTCATGTAGGCTCTTCCGTAAGGAGGCACTGTCAGGAACCATGTTCATGTTTTATGCAGCAAATATATCAAGTCAAGAGGCCCCAGGGACAAGAAAATAATGCATTCGGCAGGGAGTACAAGTTCTTTTTAATAAATAAAAAGAGAAATAGGACTATGTGCCTAGTACCTTGGCTTGAAGAATATAATTGTCTTGATTTAGTCTGAAGAGTTCCTTTTCCTGTTGTTTCTTTAGTTCCTCCATCTTATTTTCCAGCTCTTTCTCCTTTTCTGAGAAAGTGACTTTAATTTGTTCAATTAGAGCTTGGGCACCCTTCCATTTTTCCTCTGCTTCCTGAACTCTTTTAAACATAAGCAATTCTGTCTCCTTGTTCCCACCATGGTATCCTGAAGATTCCTTTTAATGAAAAGCATTACTTCATTATGTCGAGTTACATAGTAGATTAAAACATAGGTGGTTAGGGGGAAAAAAACCCACAAAGAATAAAAATGACATGTTTAACAATATTCTACTAATCAAGAAGATCAATTCAGTTCAGTTCAGTCGCTCAGTTGTGTCCGACTCTTTGCGACTCCATGAATCACAGCACACCAGGCCTCCCTGTCCATCACCAATTCCCGGAGTTCACTCAAATTCATGTCCATCGAGTCGGTGATGCCATCCAGCCATCTCATTCTCTGTCGTCCCCGTCTCCTCCCACTCCCAATCCCTCCTAGCATCAGACTCTTTTCCAGTGAGTCAACTCGTCATGTTCAATAAAAGTGATGAGTATCCGTAACACAAAAGAAATTTCAAATATTTCATTTTTTATAATTGCTTCAATATATATAACATAAAAAAGGTATGAATATTATTTTTAAATTTAATACCTACATTCTGAAACTGAACACAGGAATCAGCTTCTATGGGGTCCTCGGACGACTTAGGAGTAGCCAGCCAACTTTCAGTTGGGGGAGCTGGTTTACCCAAAGATGCAGGCTTGATCAGCTTTGTTGCAGGTAAGATTTCTAAATATTGTGAACAATGGATAAAAGCACCACAAATACAAACCATGTTGAGTGTGTATTCAGGCAATTATTTAACCATAAGTACTAATACAATGAGGACACTAAGACAAATGAGCATCTCAAAGGAGGCTAATGCCTAACACACACTACAAGGCGTCTGTTTCACTGTACTTGGAACTCCAGCCCATAATCAACATTCTATTCAATTTGACACAGAAGGCTCATTGCCCCAAGATTCATATTAAATGACAGATGGAGCTCAGTAAATGTGAGGAGAATGTGGATTAGGGTAATTTCAGGTTTTATTATTTTTCAATAAGTTATCATTTTAAATGTTCATAGCAATAGCAAATAGAAGTATTTAAACAAATCAAAGAGCAGCTGATAATGAAATATTTCAGTTCAGATTAAAGTATGCTTTCAAAGCACAATTTTTATAAATAATGTATATCAAGATATAGTATCACTGGAATAATATAAATCTCACGCAAACCTCCTAACAAGTAGTTTAAAATCTGATTAAAAATAAAATGATAAAACTGCTATAATACCCTTTATTAAATAAGAAAAAAGGAGGTTCATACATACACACACACACACATATATTCCAGTCAAATTTTCAGTTTTTAAGGTACCTCGTAAATCTTACAAAAAGAAGAAATAATTCTAAGACCAATAAGTTACTCAGTTTACAATAAAGAAAATTCACGGAAATACCAAGAAGAGATCCTCAGGCCCATATTACAGATTCTGAACTGAATACTGCATAAACATGTACTTGATTGCTTCTGATGTAAATGAAACATTTGAAACCTAAATAATTTCTTCAAGATGCTAACTTTTTAAATGCAAGGTTGACTTTTTCACTGAAGTTAAAACACATGGTCATTAAAGATTTGGAAAAAATAGAAAAGTCAAAAGAAACAGGTCCCCAACAGGACCTCACCCTGAGATTTCCTTCTACTCTCTTCCAGGCATGCCAGTTTTTCCTCATATAGTAGTAATCATATTAAATTGAACTGTGTGTTGTAGGTTTTTCTGGAGAAAATTTCTTACACTGTTCATAAAGAAACAGTTTGAGTCATTGTGAAAGCAGGCATTAAACCTTCCAAGTCACTGGAGGTCCACTAACATGGCCAATGAATGATGTGTGATCTGCTAGCGTTGTGATTCTTCCAAGGACATGGCAGCCAAGAGTGACAAGTGGTTCTTGCTCAAGCTGCAGTCAGCCAGCGCTTTTATGCCAGAACTGTTCTTTCCTGAGTTCTTAATTTTGGTCTCCCTAAGTAATTATTTTCAGTAACAGTACATGGACAATATCTTTTCTTTTTACACATGAAAGAAAATTTGCTTGGATATAAAATTCAAATGTGAAAAGTGCAGTGTTTGGAACTTATGAGCCCTTCTTGAAAAAACAATGGATTAAGAAAATTTAGTCAAATAAGAAACCAATCAAAATAATTCTAGAAAGTGATGGCTAAGGGACTGGTGAAAAGCATTCTGGTCCTTTAACAGCCTGAACCAAGACCCACATTCAAAAGCTGTGGGGAATATTACAGTTGCTGGAGAGAATATAATAGATATATCTTGAACAAGTAAAAATAAAACCAGCAAAAATGAGCAGCAGGCATGTGAGTGGGGGTTTTACTACCTCATATTTCATAGAAGGGAAACTGATAATGTATAGAATTGAAAAACGTAGGTAAAAACAACAACACGGTTTTGGCAACCTTTCAGGGGTTTTCACAGTCTATTTTATTAAAACGATCTTTTGGGATATAATATTTCTTAGGAGGAAGTTTCTTTTTCTTCTTACGGATTTAAGTAAAACTAAATCTAGTATTTATCTTAAAAGAACTTATGAAGTATGATCTATTCTTATAAAATGCTTTGTCTGTTCGTTCACATGCTTGCCTTTCTCCTTCCTTCTAGTCTTTTCACAGAAAAGTAAGAGAAAACGAGACCCCAGGAGACTTCTTAGAGGAAGGGATTATAGGTCCACAGGTTGAAAACAGGAGGAAAGGATGCTTGCGTTAAGCCAGCAATTACAATTCTGTTTCTCCAGAAGACCCACCCCTGACTGCTGTTCCCCTGCTGACATGGGTCAGCCCCAGCCTTTCCAGCTTACACGCATGAGTTTCTGCAGTGAATATGCACGAGCACAGACAGGAGAAAAGAATCTTCAATGCTGAAAGAATTTTAAACACAGTCAAAGTGGTCCTGAAATTGACAGTTGCAGGGAGAGGCAAGGGAAAACACTCTAAGGCAGACAGTTGCAGGGAAAGGCAAGGGAAAACACTCTAAGGCAGAAGTAAATTTTCCAACGAGGTTATTTCTCCTCTGACAACTTTTGTTACCAGGTAACAATGATGGAACTGGTCACCTATTCTATTAATCACACAGAAAAGGACAAAATACTTCTGGCTCTATTGCTCTCCCTTCCCCAATGAAGTCCAAAGGCAACAGAAATGTGGGTCTAAGTCAAACATCTCTTATTTCTTTTACTAGCAGCATGGGCTTCTAAATAGAAAATTACCCTTGCCTTCCCTGGTGGCTCAGAGGTTAAAGCATCTGCCCCCAATGCGGGAGACCTGGGTTCGATCGCTGGGTCGGGAAGATCCCCTGGAGAAGGAAATGGTAACCCACTCCAGTATTCTTGCCTGGAGAATCCCATGGACGGAGAAGCCTGGTAGGCAAAAGTCCACAGGGTCGCAAAGAGTCGGACACGACTGAGCGACTGAACGGAACGGAACTGCCAACATATTAACAAATGACTGGATTAGGAAATAGGTAGATAAAGAGGCACTGTGATGAGAGGCGGGGGAAGGGGACGAAAGAGGATAAGATGGTTGGATGGCTTCACTGACTCAATGGACATGAGTCTGAACAACCTCCAGGAAGTTGGTGATGGACAGGAAAGCCTGGTGTGCTGCAGTCCATGGGGTCGCAAAGCGTTGGACATGACTGAGCAACTGAACTGAACTGAACTGTGACGTATAGAAGTAGGTATTCTGTGATCCAGAAAACATCTTGACTCTCCAAGTCTATACTGAACAAATACCCAGGTATTTCTTTCTGGATCACCCTTCATCTGTACATTGCCACTTGATTCTGAATTGATAGCTCTGCTCTGGCAAACATTTTGAATATTACAAAGCCAACCAGATGAGAAGGAGTTGGACTCTCCAATCTTATACTCACTTCCTATACTTTCTGGGTTTCTCTCAGGAAGACCAAGAACTAACGATGAAAAACCTCCTGAACTCAATAGAATTGACTCTTTCAGATATGGAATGTAATACCTTATAATTCATTTTTTTTTTCTATTAATAAGGAAAGTTCACAGAAAGGAAACAAGGAAAGCAGAGAACAAGGAGAATAATATACTATATGTATAGAATGATTACCTTTTTTCCTACTTTGATTTGAGGCAAGAATAGATCTTAAGTTTTTGCTCTTCATGATGTCCTTTGAAGTTTTCTTTTCAAGATTAGAAAATGTCTTGAATGGTGAACTGGGTTTACCATACCCTGAACTCCTAACTGATGCATATAATCCATTCTGGGGTTTTCTTTTAAATAAAGGAGGTGCACTTTTGGCCTTTTTGTATGGTAGCTGTTTACCAGTTACAGTCCCTTCTTCTCCAGAATCAAGCTGAGATCTTAAAGTCTGCATTCAAATACAAACTCTTTAGTACTGAAATAAACTTCAACTATGGTTGCAAATAAGATTAACAGGTAGCAAAATCATAGTGATAACTAAAGAACATAATTCATAGAAGGCAAACCATTAAAGTTCTCTAAATTCATCAGAATTTTAATATTTGGAACCAACATTTTCAAAATCAAGAGTAAGACAAAGCAAAATAAAAAAACAAAATTAGCTTGTCAGAAAGCAAAAAGTGAACATGGAGGAAAGCAGAGAAGAACAAGTTTTGAAATGACAAAAATCTTATCTTTTTTCTCCAGATCTCTCAATGTAAAAATTTATTAGTACCCTGCCTTATTCTATAAGGTGATAGTTTATGGTAAACACATAACTCAAAATTGCAAAATAAAAACGGAATGCTGTGGTCATAGTCTGATTATATATAATCAGAATAAATTAAGAACAGAGAAAAAAGGAACAGTGAATGTAAGTTTCTCAAGAGCTGTGAACAGCATGTATATGAATGCCAACTTACCTACTTTTGTAGAACAGAGACTACTAGATGACTGTAAAGCACTAGAATGATGAATACATGTAATTTTCTTCTGCTACTCAAACTCTAGACTATGTTTACTAAAAAAATGAAAATATAAAGAACGGTTTCTAAAAGAGAGCTAATGCTACAGCGGTATTTTTAAATTTGGCAGCCACAGAGTGTTATACTAGATACTTCTCACAGATGTCCAGGATTCATGTGGAGGTCAGTACGTAATCGATCCCACTAGCTTAGGAAATACATACTTCTCAACAGTATTTACATAACTTCATTTATCAGAATGTCAAATCAATTCAAATTATAAAAACTTACCTTATTTGTTTTGTCATCCTGAGGTAATAATGAAGGACCAATAGATACTTTTTTCTTCAAAATATCAAGGTACATTTTATCTATTTGTTCTTCCACAGTATTTACTCTTGGATAGTTATTTTCTGTACCTTCATTTGTTGCCTTTTCTAAAACTACATTATCTTCATTTCTGTCCAAAAATTGGCTCACAGTTTGTGGTTCTTGAGACACAACATTTGGGTTAATCTTAAGGGGTAAAGGGCTAACAAATTCAGTTTCTTTATTCTCAGCCAGTTTCTTATAGCTATAAAACAAAACAGGACACAGAGAATGAACCCTATATAAGTCTTCAAATATCGTTTTATTAATATGTGTATACACATTATATATAAACATATTTACATTAACATAATATTAAATATATTTAATATTTGTAAATGTTTAAATTAGGTTATTAATGTTAAACATATTATTTACAATTCTGGTTAAGACAGTAAACTTACACAGCATCACATAATTGTTTTAAAATAATAATTTCAATGCAGCATAGGGACTTCATGGTTGACTCTGAGACCTACTTCAAAGGAAAAACAAACCAAACAAGACTGAGATTGCTTTTGCCCAAGAAAAATTTAAAAATGAATTTCTAAATGGCCTTTTTGTAATATAGCTCATAAAGTCAACATGCATTTGAGGCAGGAAAACTATTTTACACATTTCTAGCTTCCCTGGTAGCTCAGCTGGTAAAGAATCCTCCTGCAATGCAGAAGACCCTGGTTCAATTCTTAGCTGAGGAAGATCCCCTGGAGAAGGGATAGGCTTCCCATCCCAGTATTCCTGGGCTGTTAAAGAATCGGCCTGCAATGCCAGAGACCCGGGTTTGATCCCCTTGGTTGGGAAGATCCCCTTGGGGAGGGCATGGCAATCCACTCCAGTATCCTTGCCTGGAGAATCCCCATGGACAGAGGAGCCTGGCAGGCTACAGTCCATGGGGTCACAAAGAGTCAGACATGACTGAGCGACTAAGTACACACAACAGAAGAAATTAAGAAGTAACCATAATTTAAATAAAGGCATAAAACATAAATATTAAAATGAATAATTTCATCCATAGTACAGGAAAATTTTTAAGTGAAACAAGAAAAATCACTAGGACTTTAAAATAAAATCATTCCTTTAGTTTAAAACACTTAAATGCAATGCTACATTTCAGATCAACAGATTTTTATAATATGGAAACTATCCCTTAAAGAAATATTATAAATGTGATTAAATATTGGCATATTATGGGAGTTCCAGAAATATGTATACTGTCATTTTTTAATTACTAGATCATGGTCCATTAGGTTACTTGATTTTCAAATTTGTAAAATAAAATAAAAGGAAAGTTTAAGAGGCTACCATTTTCACATAAGATAGATTGGCTTCCTAATAACTGTTAGAAATACTTGAAGTAGCTGGAATAATCAGAAAACATAGATAATAGTTCTTTCCTTCTTAATGGTAGCAGAACCTGATTATCATCATAATTGTTCCCCTTTCTTGCTGTAAACCGACTGAACTACATTTCATCACTGTCTTCAGTCTAGATGGGGCCACACGCTAGTTCTTGTCTTTAGAATGTGAGTGCTATGATGACAAGAATCTAAAATATGAGTTGGGTTTTAGGTGGCAAGGAAACTGATACAGAGGCTGGAGAGGTAACAACCCATGTTTTATGGTTACAGAACATTTGCTAAACTGTCACCTACAACAGTTTATAAGGCAGACCACATGGCTAACCAGTCTAGGGTACCAAGAAAATGGTAGGACAGAACAGTTTTTAAGTGCCAGCTACCACTGACTACTTTTGACAAGATATTATGAGAAAAAAATAATTTCAAGATAGAAATTATAGGCTGGTTTGTTAAGAAATCAGAGAGAACAAGGTCTGGACATTTAAGGTGTCTTAGGTTCACTCTCCGTGTCTAAACTCAAACAGTAAGATTCAGCAGTACAAAATGCTAGGAAAAAGCAAGATACCAATGAGACCTTCTTGGTTGAAAAGAGTGACTCAGTCCCTTGGCAAATATCATATTATTCTAAGTGTCATCTTCAAACTTAAGGTTATTGTTCCTAATAATATATTCAGACAGCTGCAATTGAAAGAGAAAAAAACAGAGGGAATAACGAAGCAGAAATAAAACAGATTTAAAACCTTTGTCTAGCAAAGAATGTTAAGTGTAGTTACTGGCACATGGGACTAACTGGAACCAAGTACATCAGAAGCCTAATAATCTTTCTGAAGGAACTGTAATGACAAAGAAACCACAACTCTACTTTAAAAAAAAGGAAAAAAGGCTAGAGACTTGTTTGGGAGACTTAAAACCACCTGCAGGCAGAAAGCAGAAGGAGAAATGAGTGCCTCCTCTAAGATGGGCATACCCTCCCCCTGAAAACCACTTCAGCTGAAGCCAACAGTGATGAAATACAAGACAAATTCTTCACTGATTGGAACCAAGAGCTATACGAAACAATAGAGTTACTTGGTAGCTTTGCCTTAAGAGCAGAATCATGGACTAATTAAGGAAAATTCTTTACAAGGTCTTTCAAAGTTGCATTACTAATGGCTATATTTTCTTCTCACACTTTTCTGTTCTGAATGGGAAGGGTATGGGTAAGGAAGTAGTAACTTGTCTTTTTAATTCATTGATTAGCAGACAATGAGGCGCTGCATTCAAACCTGATAAAGAGAACTATGCTTCACCAAGAAATACTGACCTTTCAGATGGATACTGTCCTAAATGAGACTTTGGGTTGTTTGCTTTGGGGAGGAGCCGAGTAGGTCTTTCTGTGAAACAGGTCTTTGTATGAAGAGTGGTATGGATATTTGACAGAAGTGGAAATTCTGGTGGAGATAGGTTAGATGCCTACCAAATGCATTTACTTTCTTTCTGGGTACACAAGCAAACGACATTTTCCATTCCTTTTGGACCTTGTTAGCTAGAGGTGCTGGTTCTTACCAATAGAATAAAGTGATGTAACATTTCTGTTGAGGGAGTTAAAAGGAAGTATGCTAAACCCTCTTTTTTCTCTTACAGACTCTTTACATGAAGCCATGAGAACCTTAAAGCTGTGTGCTGATGACTGAAACACCCTGGGTCCCTAAGTGATTATGTGGACCACAGTCCTACCCTACTCCACTGAGACACAAAAAATTACAATGTGAGAAAGAAATACATTTTTGACGATGTTACACTACTAAAATTTCAAGGGATTTTCTTCTGTTGTTATAGCAGCTAGAATTACTTATCCTAGTTTACTATAAAAAGTTTTTTGAAAGTATACTAGGGTTTATACTACTGACATTTCTATAATTATTGTTATGCCTTTAATGTAAGTATACTTTTTTTCAGCTCTTAAACACAAATGCAAAAATACATACTAGAATTCACATTAATAAAATGGTGAAACCTAGAGCCAGATATCCTGGAATGTGAAGTCAAGTGGGCCTTAAGAAGCATCACTACGAAAAAAACTAGTGGAGGTGATGAAATTCCAGTTGAGCTATTTCAAATCCTAAAAGATGATGCTGTGAAAGTACTCAATATGCCAGCAAATTTGGAAAACTCAGCAGTGGCCACAGGAATGGAAAAGGTCTGTTTTCATTCCAATCCCCAAAAAAGACAATGCCCAAGAATGCTCAAACTACCCCACAATTGCACTCATCTCACACGCCAGTTAAGTTCAATTCAGTCGCTCAGTCATGTCTGACTCTTTGTGACCCCATGAATCACAGCACACCAGGCCTCCCTGTCCATCACCAACTCCCGTAGTAAACTCAAACTCATGTCCATCGAGTCGGTGATGCTATCCAGCCATCTCATTCGCTGCCATCCCCTTCTCCTCCCGCCCCCAATCCCTCCCAGGATCAGACTCTTTTCCAGTGAGTCAACTCGTCGCATGAGGTGGCCAAAGTATTGGAGTATCAGCTTTAGCATCAGTCCTTCCAATGAACACCTAGGATTGATCTCCTGTAGAATGGACTGGTTGGATCTCCTTGTAGTACAAGGGACTCTCAAGAATCTTCTCCAACACCACAGTTCAAAAGCATCAATTCTTCGGTGATCAGCTTTCTTCACAGTCCAACTCTCACATCCATACATGACCATAGGAAAAACCATAGCCTTGACTAGACGGACCTTTGTTAGCAAAGTAATGTCTCTGCTTTTTAATATACTATCAAGGTTGGTCATAACTTTCCTTCCAAGGAGTAAGCGTCTTTTAATTGCATGGCTGCAATCAGCATCCACAGTGATTTTGGAGCCCAAAAAATAAAGTCTGACACTGTTTCCCCATCTATTTCCAATGAAGTGATGAGACCAGATGCCATGATCTTTGTTTTATGAATGTTGAGCTTCAAGCCAACCTTTTCACTCTCCTCTTTCACTTTCATCAAGAGGCTTTTGAGTTCCTCTTCAATTTCTGCCATAAGGGTAGTGGCATCTGCATATCTGAGGTTATTGATATTTCTCCCGGCAATCTTGATTCCAGCTTGTGCTTCTTCCAGCCCAGCGTTCCTCATGATGTACTCTGCATATAAGTTAAAGAAGCAGGGTGACAGTATACAGTCTTGACGTACTCCTTTTCCTATTTGGAACCAGTCTGTTGTTCCATGTCCAGTTCTAACTGTTGCTTCCTGACCTGCATACAGGTTTCTCAAGAGGCAGGTCAGGTGGTCTGGGATTCCCATCTCTTTCAGAATGTTCCAGAGTTGATTGTGATCCACACAGTCAAAGGCTTTGGCATAGTCAATGAAGCAGAAATAGATGTTTTCTGGAACTCTCTTGCTTTCTCCATGATCCAGTGGATGTTGGCAATTTGATCTCTGGTTCCTCTGCCTTTTCTAAAACCTGCTTGAACATTCGGAAGTTCACGGTTCACATACTGCTGAAGCCTGGCTTGGAGAATTTTGAGCATGACTTTACTAGCGTGTGAGATGAGTGCAATTGTGCGGTAGTTTGAGCATTCTTTGGCATTGCCTTTCTTTGGGACTGGAATGAAGACTGACCTTTTCCAGTCCTGTGGCCACTGCTGCGTTTTCCAAATTTGCTGGCATATTGAGTGCAGCACTTTCACAGCATCATCTTTCAGGATTTGAAATAGCTCAACTGGAATTCCATCACCTCTACTAGCTTTGTTCGTAGTGATGCTTTCTAAGGCCCACTTGACTTCACATTCCAGGATGTCTGGCTCTAGGTGAGTGATCACACCATCATCATTATCTTGGTCGTGAAGATCTTTTTTGTACAGTTCTTCTGTGTATTCTTGCCACCTCTTCTTAATATCTTCTGCTTCTGTTAGGTCCATACCATTTCTGTCCTTTATCGAGCCCATCTTTGCATGAAATGTTCCCTTGGAATCTCTAATTTTCTTGAAGAGATCTCTTGTTTTTCCTATCCTGTTGTTTTCCTCTATTTCTTTGCATTGATCGCTGAGGAAGGCTTTCTTATCTCTCCTTGCTATTCTTTGGAATTCTGCATTCAAATGCTTATATCTTTCCTTTTCTCCTTTGCTTTTCGCTTCTCTTCTTTTCACAGCTATTTGTAAGGCCTCCTCAGACAGCCATTTTGCTTTTTTGCATTTCTTTTCCATGGGGATGGTCTTGGTCCCTGGCTCCTGTACAATGTCACGAACCTCCGTCCATAGTTCATCAGGCACTCTATCAGATCTAGCCCCTTAAATCTATTTCTCACTTCCACTGTATAATCATAAGGGATTTGATTTAGGTCATATCTGAATGGTCCTGTGGTTTTCCCTACTTTCTTCAATTTAAATCTGAATTTGGCAATAAGGAGTTCATGATCTGAGCCACAGTCAGCTCCTGGTCTTGTTTTTGCTAACTGTATAGCGCTTCTCCATCTTTGGCTGCAAAGAATATAATCATATAATATAATATGATTTCGGTGTTGACCATCTGGTGATGTCCATGTGTAGAGTCTTCTCTTAAAGTCATGCTCAAAATTCTCCAAGCCAGGCTTCAGCAATACATGAACTGTGAACTTCCAGATGTTCAAGCTGGATTTAGAAAAGGCAGAGGCACCAGAGATCAAATTGCCAACATCTGCTGGATCACGGGAAAAGCAAGAGAGTTCCAGAAAAACATCTATTTCTGCTTTATTGACTATGCCAAAGCCTATGACTGTTTGGATCCAAACTGTGGAACATACTGAAAGAGATGGGAATCCCAGACCACCTGACCTGCCTCTTGAGAAATCTGTATAGAGGTCAGGAAGCAACAGTTAGAACTGGACATGGAACAGACTGGTTCCAAACAGGAGAAGGAGTACATCAAGGCTGTACATAGACAACCTGCTTATTTAACCTATATGCAGAGTACATCATGAGAAATGCTGGGATGGAGGAAGCACAAGTTGGAATCAAGATTGCCAGGAGAAATATAAATAATCTCAGATATGCAGATGACACCATCCTTATGGCAGAAAGCGAAGAACTAAAGAACCTCTTGATGAAAGGGAAAGAGGAGAGTGAAAAAGTTGGCTTAAAGCTCAACATTCAGAAAACTAAGATCATGGCATCTGGTCCCATCACTTCATGGGAAATAGATGGGGAAACAGTAGCTGACTTTATTTTTTGGGGCTCCAAAATCACTATAGATGGTGACTGCAACCATGAAATTAAAAGACGCTTACTCCTTGGAAGGAAAGTTATGACCAACCTAGAT
Organism: Moschus berezovskii; assembly: GCF_049115385.1. Lineage (NCBI taxonomy): Eukaryota > Metazoa > Chordata > Mammalia > Artiodactyla > Moschidae > Moschus > Moschus berezovskii. Next base: position 71,734,506 of record NC_142469.1, on the reverse strand, counting down.
AGCATATTAAAAAGCAGAGACATTACTTTCCCAACAAAGGTCCATCTAGTCAAGACCATGGTTTTTCCAGTAGTCATGTATTGATGTGAGAGCTGAACTATAAAGAAAGCTAAGCACTGAAGAATTGATGCTTTTGAACTGTGGTGTTGAAGAAGACTCTTGAGAATCCCTTGGACTACAAGGAAATCCAACCAGTCCATCCTAGAGATCAATCCTGGGTGTTCATTGGAAGGACAGATGTTGAAGTTGAAACACCAATACTTTGGCCACCTGATGCGAAGAGCTGACTCATTTGAAAAGATCCTGATGGTAAGAAAGACTGAAGGCAGGAAGAGAAGGGGACAACAGAGGATGAGATGGTTGGATTGGATCATTGACTCAATGGACATGAATTTGGGTCAACTTCAGAAGCTGGTGATGGAAACAGAGGCCTGGCATGCTTCCATCCATGGGGTCGCAAAGAGTTGGACACAACTGAGCGACTGAACTGAAGCCAACAGAGACACAAGATGTGTAAAAAAACAAAACAAAAAACTATTCAGTAACACTAGCATAGCCCCAAACAGTAATGATCACATGAGGACAACTGCCCTTTAAAACTATTAACTAGTACTGCAGATCGGTGGAAGAATTTAGACTAAGTATTCAAGCAGATGGACTTCCCTAATAGCCCAGTCAGTAAAGAATCTGTCTGCAATGCAGGAGACCAGGGTTCAACCCAAGGTCAGGAAGATCCCCTGGAGAAGGAAATGGCAACCCACTCCAGTATTCTTGTCTGAAAAATGCAATTGACAGAGGAGCTTGCCAGGTTACAATCCACTGAGTCGCAAGAGTTGGACATGACTTAGCAACAAAACCAGATGAGTTTTAGTATAAGCTACACTGAATTATTATGTCTCAACTAGCACAAACATAGGAAAAAGACCAAGAAATCACTGCAAGTGGATTTACATGATGAAGTTCAAGGAGGGGCTCAAAAACTTGTTTGTTAAAACATAAATGAACATGTGAATACATGAACAGATGACAGGCTTTGCGCAGAAATACTTGATGGAGATAAAAACCCGACAATCTGAGTGTGTTCCTGGGTCATGGTCATATGATCTTGAGAAATGAATTTAACCTCTTTAATCCCCAGTTTCTTATCTATGAAATGAGGATGATAATGGAATAGACTTCATGGAATTGCTATAAGATTAAATAAAGTCTGATTCTGAAAGAGATGGGAATCCCAGACCACCTGACTTGCCTCTTGAGAAACCTGTGTGCAGGTCAGGAAGCAACAGTTAGAACTGGACATGGAACAACAGACTGGTTCCAAATAGGAAAAGGAGTACATCAAGGCTGTATATTGTCACCTTGCTTCTTTAACTTATATGCAGAGTACATCATGAGGAACGCTGGGCTGGAAAAAGCACAAGCTGGAATCAAGATTGCTGGGAGAAATATCAATAACCTCAGATATGCAGATGACACCACCCTTATGGCAGAAAGTGAAGAGGAACTCAAGAGCCTCTTGATGAAAGTGAAAGAGGAGAGTGAAAAGGTTGGCTTGAAGCTCAACATTCAGAAAACAAAGATCATGGCATCTGGCCCCATCACTTCATGGGAAATAGATGGAAAAACAGTGGAAACAGTGTCAGACTTTATTTTTTGGGGCTCCAAAATCACTGCAGATGCTGACTGCAGCCATGAAATTAAAAGACGCTTACTCCTTGGAAGGAAAGTTATGACCAACCTTGATAGTATATTAAAAAGCAGAGACATTACTTTGCCAACAAAGGTCCGTCTAGTCAAGGCTATGGTTTTTCCCGTGGTCATGTATGGATGTGAAAGTTGGACTGTGAAGAAAGCTGATCGTCAAAGAATTGATGCTTTTGAACTGTGGTGTTGGAGAAGACTCTTGAGAGTCCCTTGGACTGCAAGGAGATCCAACCAGTCCATTCTAAAGGAGATCAATCCTGGGTGTTCATTGGAAGGACTGATGCTAAAGCTGAAACTGCAATACTTTGGCCACCTCATGCGACGAGTTGACTCATTGGAAAAGACTCTGATCCTGGGAGGGATTGGGGGCGGGAGGAGAAGGGGACGACAGAGAATGAGATGGCTGGATGGCATCACCGACTCTGTGGACATGAGTTTGAGTGAACTCTGGGAGTTGGTGATGAACAGGGAGGCCTGGCGTGCTGTGATTCATGGGGTTGCAGAGAGTCAGACACGACTGAGCGACTGAACTGAACTGATAGGTAAAGAGCTTTGTACAGCACCTGGTCCACAGTAAGCATGTGGTTAAAACGTTAGCTGTTATTATCATCATCATCATCTGGTTCCTGTGGGAGCTTTACCAGTTAAGTGTGCTTACCTCGGGTGCATCACGTGAACCGTGGGGATAAAGATGCTGACCTATTTGTCATGAAGATCTCACGAAATAATGGCTGTGACACTTCTGGTGCTGCATGGATGTCAAGATTTCCTACAACAAGGTGACTGTGATATGATTCTCTGTGCTGGTGAATGACAGCCAGGTCCTGTAAACTGTCATTAAAATGTACTGGAGCTGGAGATTTTTGTGAAGCCCATTTCTCTTGTGACCCAAGATTTCACCCTGGGAGATGACGGCTAGTCTGTGACTGCAGAATTTACTGGTGTATAAAGAAGCAAGCAGATGACTCACACACAGAATAAAATTAATGTTCACTCTTAGTGTTCGAATCAGCTGTCGCTGAGCTATTTAGAGCTGGCTGAAGGGATTTTATTTTTCAGTGAAAAGCTTTAAGACTACCCACCTAATGGCAGCAACTTTTTAGTAGTAATTGTTTATTTTTTTATTTTGGAAGTAGATGAATTTTGATAAACTGAGTAAAGATTAATAGGAAAAGAAAACAGGAATGACTCACAGGTAGACTCATACCAGCTACCTGTTAATCATTCACTAGGAATGGTTCAGTTCAGTTCAGTTGCTTAGTCATGTCCGAATCTTGCGACCCCATGAACCACAGCACACCAGGCCTCCCTGTCCATCACCAACTCCTGGAGTTTACCCAAACTCATGTACATTGAGTCAGTGATGGTATCTAACCATCTCATCCTCTGTTGTCCCTTTCTCCTCCTGCCCTCAATGGGAAAGACTGGTAGAACAAATGATTCTAGAAGTTTGCAGTAAAAAAACAATAAACAAACAAACAAACCTGCACAATCCATTCCAAGAAACTCATACCTGACAGGTTGTAAATCAAAACCACTGACCCCAAAGGAATCTATTCTGATAGGCTTCATCAGCTCCTCTACTGTGGGCAGATCTGAGGGAACAAAGTTAAAACAGCAACCAAAAATGTTACGGAAACTGCTTAATTTAATGTCTAATACCACCAAAATCACATTTTCTCTGATTGACATAGTTAACAAAATGATACATATAATAATCCCAGGTTCCCACTATAAACTTATTTGTACCAAAAAAGTCTTTGGTATTTATGTTTGAAATATATATCTACTTTCTCTCCCTCTCTCTAAGTATAGGTGTATGGGTATATCCACAAACATTATTTTTTTAGTTGATCCCCCCAAACTATTCTCCATTAAAAAAAATAACATTAGTATATGTTCATGGAAAAATATAAAAAATATGAAAATTCTCAAGAAGTTTCTTAATTTGGTCAAAGCATATTAGAGGAGGAATTAAAATTTTAACCTATTTTTGATGTTAACTTTATAGTCAAAAGGGCAATTCCCAGATTTATTTAAAGAAACTTTTAAATTCAGATCCTGAGAAATCATTACTACAGTCAATTGTATTTAAATTATACCACACTGAAAAGAGCTCATAGAGAGGCTGAAACAGAGACGCTTTTACCAGACTCTGTAGTAGAGATGTTTTTAGAGGACCCTTCATTTTCTTGAGGATGATCTTTTGTTGAACTCTTGGTATTTTCTGCTGCATTGCTCTCAGTTCTTTGTTCATCTGCATCTCCCAAAGAATGGGCTATGTGACAATAAGCCTGATGGAGAGCTTCAATGTCATTATTGCTTTGTCCATAAGAAAGACCTGTTGAGATAAATGTAATCTCTAGTATAACCACACAAATACATGAGAAATATAAAACATTAAGTTCATCCTTTAATCTGTCAAGCAAGGTGAACAAGGCTGTAGGACAATACTGACACGATACAGAGTGAAATACAAACCTTAGTAATGGGTGGCCATAGCCTGCCAGTGTGAATCTCAGCAGGCTCAGGGACTGCAGGCTGAAATGTGTTCTGACAGGCTAACTGTAAAATCATCTCTGCCTACTATCCCTATACAACCTCTCTGCACTGGAGAAAACTATTCCTAAATTTCTCAAACTGAAGCAAAAAATTTTCACGGATTCTGTCTCTCCTCTGCTCCACACCCTGCCTCCCCATCTCTCTCTCTGCTTTCCTGAGCCACCAAACATCTAGCATTCTTCATTTCTTCACCAGGAATTCAATCCTCTAACTCTGCAGTCCAGTGTTCCAAAACCCTGCTAAAGCTGCTATAATTAAAAATAATAATAATAATAACTTCCTAGTAGACAAACCCAGCATTTAACTTTCTTCAGCCTGAAAAATTTTCTTTGCCCTGTGAGACATGTGACCCTACTCTTTTCCATAACTTCCTAGTAGACAAACCCAGCCTTTAACTTTCTTCAGCCTGAAAAAGTTTCTTTGCCCTGTGAGACATGTGACCCTGCTCTTTTCCTGGGACTGTTTCCTCTGTATAACACCTTCTTGTTCTTCTCACTGCTCTGATGGCTGCTTTTCCACCTTCTGTGGTAAATAGCTCATCTCAGGGCTCCATCTTCAAACTCTCTTTTTTATGGGTGTATGTGTGTGTGTGTGGGGGGTGATAGATAATTTCATTAACACCCTTTGCTTAGTAATTACCTATAAACATTTGATTCCCAAACCTGTGTCTTCTGTTTAGTCTATCTTCTATCTCTTTTGTGAACACTGAACTTCCTAACAGACATATAGACTGTTCTATAAGCAAATCACATCTAATACATCCTCAAGTGAATTAATTACATTCCCCAACAAAATCTGTTCTGCTCCCAGTATCTGCTATTTTGGCTATGGCATGATCAGTCACCCAGTTATCCAAAACAAAGAAGCTCATGTAACAGTTCACTTTTTCTTCCCTATTAACCTCCTTCTCTTTCCCACCAACTAATAAACTCTGGAGAAAAGAATTCAAAGAATCTAATGACAATGATGATGTAAGATTTTTATGAGTATTTTCTTACTCACTTTGTACTTTTCATTATTAACAACAGAATTTTCAAAATTAGAAGAATAAAAGCATTATAGAAGAGTAGAAAAAACAAGAGAAATAGGGTGATCAGACTCCTGTTCTCTTGATAACTATGACTATTAATTAATGCCTAAAGATAAAAGAGCATATATACAACCTCCTCTTTCTCTACATAATCTGTAAATTGCATAGTATAAAATTCTGAGGAACTAGTTTCAACTCTAAATGTAAGAGGGCACCAAGTACCACATGTGATTATGTAAGAATGCCTTACAATGGAATAGCTTTCCATCTGCTGCTTCAGGTCATCAGGTCACCACTGCTATTTGGAGCCTGTCCAATATGGAATAAATTTGCTTAAGTAAACTAAAAACAAAAAAGTGAAGGAGACTTCCCTGGAGGTCCAGTGGTTAAGAATCCACCTTGCAATGCAAGGGATGCAGGTTTGACTCCTGGTCGGGGAACTAAGATCCCACATGCTGCAGGGCAACCGAGTCCACGTGCCACAACTAGAGAGCCTGAGTGCTCTAACTACTGAAGCCTGCACACTCCAGAGGCTGTGCGCCACAGCCAGAGAATCCGTACGCCACCATGGACGATCCCACAGGCTGCAACTGAGACCCAATGCAGCCAAAGAAATAAACAGATAAATACATTTTAAAAGTGGGGGATACCGCCAGTTCAGAATCACTAACAGTTAAGTGGCAGGGATGTTCAGCAGGACTTGAGGAAAACAATCTTGCCTGCTAAAGTAAGCCTAATTTTTTCTCCAAACCATCTATCAGACTCAAAGGGAGAAGAGAATTAATTTTTATGAAGAAATGAAAAAGACAGAAGACATTTTTCCTCCTCTAGAGAAATACCTGGATGCTTAGTATCTGCTGAGTATGCACAAAAGAAATGATCCCAATGGGAAACAGCGTCCCAGTACTGAACGCGCAGACCTAATTTAACTGGCATGAGGCGCCAGGAAGAAGAGGTTTTGGCTTAAAGTAACAGCTGAGCAAACGTGGAAAAGCAAATTACCTGAAAGCTAAAAATCAGAAATGGAAGATAGGGAAGCATTAGATGCTGCTCAGAAAACAGAGCAAGGGAAAGGTACTTGTCTCCTAATTTGAATCATTAATCCAACTGATATTAAAAACAATTTCAGGGTCATAGATGTTGACCTTTTTTTAATATATATATATTTTGTGGAAGTACAGTTGACTTACAATGTTTCAGATGCACAGTAAGGTGATTCAGTTATACAAACACATATTTTTGAAATTATTTTTCATCATATATTATTACAAGATATTCACTATAGTTCCTTGTGTTATACAGTAAACTTTTGTCGCTTATTGCATCATCTATTTTTTAGACTCTTTGTGACCCCATGGACTGTAGACCATCAATCTCTTACGACCTCATGGACTGTAGCCTGCCAGGCTCTTCTGTCCTGGGAGATTCTCCAGGCAAGAATACTGGGGATCTTCCCACCCAGGGATTGAACCCAGGCCTTCCACACTGCAGGCAGATTCTTTACCATCTGAGCCACCAGGGAAGCCCTTTAATTGGAAATCTAGCATTCTATTCATACTAAGTCAAACAAGTGGAATCAGAATGTCATAATTTTTTTAGTTAAGCAAAAATTCATAAGTTTTCTAAAATATATATATGTATACAAAAGCTTTTCTACTACACTTGATAAAGGCTTGAGAAAGAACATTAAAAAAAAAGAAGAGATGGAGAAACTGGAGAACATAAACTAAATGAAATGGGAACACTGAATATGAAATAGAAAAAGTGAAACATACTAGATAAAAGTAAAAGATCATCATGTTGTTTTTAAACATGACTGCTCATCAGAAACATATCTGGTGCTCCGGAGAAAAAGAGTAATACTTGAGCATTTGTATTTTTCAAAAAACTTCAAGATAATTCTGATATGCATCTGGATTTTAAAGTGATTACAGGTTTTTCTATTAGATCCTATTTTTGGTGATAAAGAGTTCTATTATTTTGCTGTTGACCAATCATGATACAATGGTATTAAGTAATAGTCACATAATCACAAGAGTAAAAGATGTTTATCAGTTGTCACAATCAACAGCCAAACAAAAAATAAAAGATAATTACAATTGCAAGCCATATGGGAACATGATTAACAAAATAAAATAATTACACACAATGGGGGTGTGTCAAGCAGAGTGATGTGGTAAGTGGAAGTGCAGACAGGCACAAGTTTTCATCCACCGTCTAGGTCTTTTGGTGGGTGCATTTAGTCTACTGACATTTAAGGTAGTTACTGAGATGTATGATCCTACTACCGTCTTCTTAATTGTTTTGGGTTTACTTTCTATAGCTCTCTTCCTTCTGTTTCCTGCCTAAAGAAGTTCCTTTAGCATTTGTTATAAAGCTGGTTTGGTGGTGCTGAATTCTCCTAACTTGTGCATATCTAGAAAGCTTTTGATTTCTCCATCAAACCGGAAGGAGTCTTGCTGGGTATTCTTGATTGTAGGTTCTTTCCTTTCATCATTTTAAATATATCACGCCATTCCCTTCTGGCTTGTAGAGTTTCTACTGAGGAATCAATTGATAGCCTAATGGAAGTTCCCTTGTATGTTATTTGTCATTTTTCCCTTGTTGCTTTTAATAATTTACCTGCCTTTAATTTATATCAGTTTGATTACTATGTGTCTTGGTATGTTTCTCCTTGGGTTTATCCTGCCTGGGACGCCTCTGTGCTTCCTGGACTTGGTTGACTATTTCCTTTCCCATGTTTGGGACGTTTTCAGCTATTATCTCTTCAAATATTTTGTCAGGTCCTTTCTATGTTAAAATCTTTTTATGCATTTTATAGAGAGAAAAGGGCTGACTTCTTGCATGTATTTTATATATTACCACAAGTCAAAAACCCACTATATTTTCCACTTTAAGAGGCAGAGAAGTGTCAGATCCTATTGGGCAGAGGCAGGCGTCTAGTCATGAAGCAACACTGTCCTCCTGTGACTGCTCCAGTCACACAACCATGGCACAAAATGCTCCCTGCCCTTGAGACAAATGAAAACAAGCAAAAGCCTAGATATGACCATCATTTTATAGTTACCAACCTTTTTAAGACAGTAAAGCACAAGTTTCATGAACAGTATTAATAAAAAAAAAAAAAAGAGAGAGAGAGAAAAATTTTTGACAATGTATCACCTAAACTGGAGAAGGAAATGGCAACCCACTCCAGTGTTCTTGCCTGGAGAATCCCAGGGACAGGGGAGCCTGGTGGGCTGCCGTCTATGGGGTCGCACAGAGTCGCACACGACTGAAGCGACTTAGCAGCAGCAGCAGCATCACCTAAACTGAGCCTGCTTAAGGCTGGAAGACGCATTGGAAACAAAGGAAGCACTGATACTTTCAGTTCTTGATTCAAGCTCAAACTCTGATTTGAAAATTTTCCAGTGTACTTTTGTAAATACTAGGTAAATTTAATACTTCATAGTCAAAAGGTATTTATGTCTTCAGGTTTTTTCATTATAATTTGACTATTAACAGTATTGAAATAAAAGTGATGAGAACCACAGAGCTGCTACTTCTCGTTGAACTGTAGCAGTATGCTAGGCACTATACATAATCTCAATTGATCATCAAATGATGTCATTTTAAAGAAGAGGAAACAGACTTTGAGGCACTAATTGTCCACTGTCACCCAGCTGGTAACTGGCAAGGCTGGAAATATGAATCCAAGACCAAAGACAGTAAGGTCATACTCTTTACTCTTCTAGTAACTGACTCACCAAATTATTTCAGAATCAAGAATATTTAAGAAATAAGCCCCCAAAATTTTAATTTTATATAATTTCCCAGATCATATTAGAGTTTCTATTTTCAGCAATATGTTTTTTATTTCTGAGTTTTAGTATAATGTACAGCAGAAGTTTTCAAACTGCTCTGATTTTCATTCAGAGAAAAGCATGGGTTCCACAGATGTCTGAATTTTCATTTTAAAATATGAGGAGCAGAGTGATTAACTCTTTCCTCTGGCTTTGTTTTCATGCAAGCTATGTGCTTGTGAATATGTAAATTTTTACATTATCCAGCTAAATGTACTGAATTTCATTTGCTTGTGACTGTCTTTATCATTTTATTAATTTTAAATAAAGTATAGAGTGTGGAAAAAAAAATACAATTGTTTTTTAAAAGAATCCATATCTATTTACTGAAAACAGTGCAAGCAGACTATCAGAGCACATATGACAAGTATTTAAATAAAAACAGTAATAAGACTGAGGAACATGTGCCCAGCACATGCTTCCATCACGGCAGAATATTCAGTCAGGGACATGAGTTAGTGAAATCCGGGAGTTGGTGATAGACAAGGAGGCCTGGCGTGTTGTGATTCATGGGGTCACAAAACTGAGCGACTGAACTGAACTGAAATGAACAAGTAAACCAGTAATGTTTGATGGAAAACTTCTGTTGCAATTTTTTGTTGTTGTTTTAACTTTGTAACTGTTATATTCACATTTTAAAATGGAAGTAAAAGAAACAAGACAGTGGTGACTCTTAGAATGGCAATGACTAGAAATAAGAGATGTGAGTGGACTTTCAGGTTTTGAGTGGACTTTGAGGTTTTGATCATGCTTTGTTTTTTGATCTGGTGGTGATCATGAATGTGTTCAATACTTGAAAATTCATCAAACTGCACTATGATGATTCATGAATTCTACTATAAGTATATTATACTGCCATAAAAAAAGTATATGATACTGCCAAAAAGAAATAAAAAGTAAAATTAAAATATAAGCAGATGTTCAGAGTTGGCTAGTGATTTACCATTTCTATTGCTCTTTTTTTGACTAGTGTCTGGGTTGACTTAGTTGACCATATTGGTCACCTAAGACTTGCAAAAGCAAGCTGAAAAGATCCCATTTGCACTTGTTTATGTGGTAAGCCAAAAATATTTTCATATTATACAATAAAAATATATACAAACATACTGGAAATTTGATGATATAACAATGTAACAAGTATCTGCAACATTTAATTTTAAAAATTTCAAAAGACCATTACTGTTCTCACTAGCTTTTGAATGTCACAAATGTAAACATTTATATTTATACTGATAAAATATATTTTGTATCTATATGGAGAGTACTACCTAAGATTCCATTTGGGAGGTAGGTAACAGTTCACTGCTTTAAGAAAGTTTGAAAAGGCACTATCTTAAAGGTCTCTACAACTTTTAGTCAAGTCTAGATGGTCCTACACATTTCAGAATTTCAGTATGTGATCTAGCTTTTTCCTTCCCAGAAGGAACTATGGAAAAGCATAAAAACAGTCTCACTTCTCCTACATATAGCAAATTTAACAGAATTGGGGGGGAGACACAGGAAATTAAATTTAATCTCAGTACCATGCTTTGTATCAACAGCATTTATTAACAAGTATTTCTTTTAAAACACACTTTACTCAGCCTCTAGGCATAAAGTGTCACCATTAGCAAGTTCAGACTATTTAACTTGTTAAAAAAAGGTAGAAAATGTGAGATTGAAAATTTTACTGTTGATACAGCCTACCAAAACTGAATCAAGAATAAACAGATAATGTGAACAGACCAATTACTAGAAGTGAAACAGAATCTGTAATTAAAAAAACACTCCCTACAAACAAAAGTCCAGATTGGATGCCTTCACTAGGGAATTCTAACAAAGACAAAAGAAAGAACTTATACTGATTCTTCTCAAGATCTTCTAAAAGACTGAAGAGGAGGGAAATCTCCCCCAGTCATTCTGTGAAGCCACCATTACCTTGATCCAAAACCAGACAAAGACAGTACCAAAAAATAAAATCACAGGCCGAAATCTCTGATGAATACAAATGCAAAAATCCTCAACAAAGTATTAGCAAACAGAATCCAACAGTACATAGAAAGGATCAGACACTGTGATCAAGTTGGATTCCTCCCAAGGTCACAAGGATGGTTCAACATATCAATCAATGTGATACATACACCACATCAACAGAAGAAAAGACAAACCATATAACCATCTCAATAGATGCAGAAAAAGCATCTGATAAAATTGAACATTAATTCATGATCAAAATTCTCACCATAGTGGGTATAGAGAGAACATAAATCAACACGATAAAAGCTATTTATGAAAAACCCACAGCTAACATAGTACTCAACCGTGAAAAGCTGGAAGCCCTCCCACTGAAATATGGACCAAGACAAGGATGCTCTCTCACCTCTTCTATCTGACATATTTTGGAAGTCTGAGACACAGCAATGAGACAAGAAAAAGAAACAAAAGGTATCCAAACTGGAAGGAAAGAGGTGAAACTGTCACTACATGCAGATGACATGATACTCTATATAGAAAACCCTGAAGACTCCACACAAAAACTATTAGAACTAATAAATGAATTAAGCAAGGGAGCAGGATACATGGTTACAGAACTCTGTTGCATTTCTTTATACTAACATTAAGTATCAGAAAAAGAAAAAAAAAACCCCTTTCAATGATGCATTTATTAAATACCTAGGAATACACCCGACCAAGGAGCAAAAAGATTTACATGATGAGAATTATAAAATACTGATGAAGGAAATTAAAAATTATTTAAAGAAATGGAAAGCTACTCCATGCTCTTGAACTGGAACAAACAATATTGTTAAAATAGCCATACTACTCAAAGCAACTTACAGATGTAATGTGATCCCTATCAAATTACCCATGACATTTTTCACAGAACTAGAACAAATAATCCTAAAATTTATATGGAACCACAATAGACCCAGAATTGCTAAAACAAATCTGTGAGGAAAAAAAAAAAGTTGAAGGCATACCTTCCAGGCTTCAGACAATACTACTAATCTACAGTAATCAAAACAGCATGGTACTGGCATAAAAACAGACCCATGGATAAGTGGAACAGAATAAAGAGCCCAAAAAAACCCCCACACCTGTGGTCAATTAATTTTCAACAAAGGCAAGACTATACAATGGAGAAAAAATAGTCTCTTCAATAAGTAGTGTTAGGAAAGCTGGTTGGTCTCATGGAAATCAATAAGATTAGAACACACCCTCACACCACACACAAAGATAAACTCAAAATGGCTTAAGACTTAAAATATAAGACATGACACCATAAAACTCGTGGAAAAGAACATAGGCAAAACATTCTCTAATATAAATTGTATCAATGTTTTCTTAGGTCTCATAAGGCAAAAGAAATAAAAGCAAAAATAAGCAAGTGGAACCAAATCAAACTTACAAGGTTTTTGTACAAAAGGAAACCATAAACCTACAGAATGGGAGAAAATATTTGTAAACGATGCAACTGACAAGGGCTTAATTTCCAAAATATACAAACAGATCAATAGAAAAAAAAATGCAATCAAAAACAAACAGAAGATGTAAACAGACATTTCTCCAAAGAAGCCATACAGACAGCCAAAAGGCACATGAAGAGATGCTCAATATTGCTATTCGAGAAATGCCCAAGTCAAAACTATAACGTGATATCACCTCACACCACCATGAAAAAGAATGACCATCATGAAAAAGTTTACAAATAATAAATGATAGAGAGAGTGTAGAGAAAAGGGAACCCTCCTACACAGTTGTTGGGAATGTAAGCTGCTGCAGCCACTATGGAGATCAGCACAGAGGTTGCCTAAAAAACTAAAAATAGAGTTACCGTATGATCCAGCAATCCCAACTCCTGGGCGTATATCCAGAAAAGATGAACACTCTAACTCAAAAAGATACATGCACTCCAATATTCATAGCAGCACTATTTACAAGACTCAAAACATGAAAGCAACCTAGGTGTGTATCAATAGATGAATGGATAAAGAAGATGCGATGTATACACACACACACATACGTGCATGTGCAATGAAATACTATTCAGCCATGAAAAATAATTGAATAATGTCATCTGAAGCAGCATAAATGAATTTAGAGATTATCATACTAAGTGAGGTCAGAAAGAGAAAGATAAATACTGTATGACAGCACTTATATGCAGAATCTAAAAAATGATACAAATGAACCTATTTACAAAATAGAAACAGACCCACAGACACAGAAAACAAACTTCTGGTTACTAGAGGAGGAATAAACTAGGAGTTTGGGATTAACAGATACACACTACTATATATAAAACAGATAAACAACAAAGACCTACTGTATAGCTCAGGAAAACTATATTCAATATCTTGTAATAACATATAATAGAAAAGAATCTAAAAATATATATATACACACATGTGAGTATGTATGTCTACATACACACACATATATAACTGAATCAAATATACTTCAATAAAAAATGTAAATTTACTGATAGTTATTACATATATTGTTATATATCATATATATTTCCCCCAGAAATGAAGTCAATTAGTCACAAAATATTACATGTTTAGAGACTAGCTACAGTTTCTCATTCTTACCTGTTCCTATCATTTCATTATCAGTCATATCTGACAGGGCCTTTGGCTTAGTTTTTGTTCTATCCTGTTCATCAAGGTTGACTTCTGCAACAGAGTCTAATGAATCAAGCAGCACTACTGGAATAACATAAAAATATTAGGAATATAAATAAGCTTGTATGGTTCTATTAATAAAATACTTAAATCATATGCAATCTGTATAAAAACAAAGATAAACGTTTACATATAAAGAATATATAACTATATACCTAGAACAAGAATGATTTTCTTCTTATATACAACAGAATAGGCTTACATCAAAACTTATCTATGCTTAAATACAAGTCTGCTGCTGCTAAGTCGCTTCAGTCATGTCTGACTCTGTGCGACTCCATAGATGGCAGCCCACTAGGCTCACCCATCCATGGGATTCTCCAGGCAAGAACACTGGAGTGGGTTGCCATTTCCTTCTCCAATGTGTGAAAGTGAAAAGTGAAGTCACTCAGTCGTGCCTGACTCTTAGTGACCACATGGACTGCAGCCTACCAGGCTCCTCTGTCCATGGGATTTTCTAGGCAAGAGTACTGGAGTGGCTTGCCATTGCCTTCTCCGAAATACAAGTCTAATATACATTTATATGTAAAAGGCAAAGGGCTGAGGAAAATAACAAAAAAAAACCCTTTTTCTCTTAATTTTATTGACACATAGTGCTGATTAAAAATTGTATATATTTGAGATCTATGACTTGTTGATTTGATAAACATATACACTATAAAATCCAATCAGTCCATCCTAAAGGAGATCAATCCTGGGTGTTCATTGGAAGGACTGATGTTGAAGCTGAAACTCCAATACTTTGGCCACCTGATGAGAAGAGCTGACTCATTCGAAAAGACCCTGATCCTGGGAAAGATTGAGGGCAGGAGGAGAAGGGGACAACATAGAGTGAGATGGTTGGATGGCATCACTGATTCAAAGGACATGAGTTAGGGTGAACTCCAGGAGTTGGTGATGGACATGGGGTCACAAAGAGTTGGACACGACTGAGCGACTGAACTGATACACTAGAAAGTAATCAACCAAATCAAGCTAATTAACATATCCATGTACCCATTTTTGTGTATGTGATGAGAACACTTAGGATCTCCCTGCTGAGCGAGTTTCAAGTATACATTAATTGCAGTCACACTGTTGCACATCAGATATCCGGAACTTACTTTTACCCGTTAACCAACCTCCATATGGCCCAAACCCAGCCCCTGGTAACCATCATTCTACTGTTTCCAGGATATTGACACTTTTAGATTCCACATATAAGTAAGGATAAACAGTATGCATCTTCATCTGCTTATTTCACTTACTGCAATACCTCCACATATATCCATTTTGCTGCAAATGGCAGGATTTCCCTTTTTTTTTTAAAGCTATATATACTCCATTTTCTTTGCCCATTCCTCTTTTGATGGACATTTAAGTTCTATCCACATCTTGGTTATTGTGAATAATCCTGCAGTATATGACAGCGGGGCTTCCTAGGTGGTTCAGGGTAAAGAATCTGCCTGCCAATGCTGCAGACCCAGTAGGTTCGATCCTTGGGTCGGGAAGATCCCTTGGAGGAAGAAATGGCAACCCACTCTAGTATTCTTACTTGGAAAAATCCCATGGACAGAGGGGCATGGTGGGCTATGATTCATGGGGTCACAAAGAGTTGTACATGACTTGGCAACTGAGCACACACACAAATATGGGAGTACAGGTATCTCTTACAGTTATATATCCAGAAGTGGGATTCTGAATAATAAGGTAGTTCCACTTTTAATTTTTTTTCAGGAACCTCTATCCTGCTTTCCATAATGGCTGCACCAATTTATGTCCCTACCTACAGTGTACTGAAATTCTCTCTTCCTTATAAGAAGAAAGTGAAGTTGCTCAGTTGTGTCCAACTCTGCGACCCCATGGACTGTAGCCTACCAGGCTTCTCCATCCATGGGATTTTTCAGGCAAGAGTACTTTTCTCTATATCCTTGCCAAAACTTATTTTTCCTCTTTATGATAACAATCATCTAACAAGTGTGAGGTGATATCTCATTATGGTTTTGATCTGTACTTCCCTGATGATTATTAAAGTTTAGTAATTTTTCACACACTTGTTTGTCCAGCTGAATATCTTGAGAAATGTCTATTTGGGTCCTCTGTTCACTTTTAATTTTTGTTGTTATTGTTACTGAATTGAGTTTTCTGTATGTTGTGGATATTAATCCTTTACCAAACATATAGTTCATAAATATTTTGCCCTACTTTATAAGCTGCCTTTCACTCTGCTGTTTTCCTTTGCTATGTATTTAGAAGCTTTTTTAGTTTAATTCAATCCCATTTAGCTATTTTGCTTTTCTTGCTTGTGATTTGGGGATCATATCCAAAAAATTATTGCCCAGTATAACATCAAGCAGCTGTATTCCTATGTTTTTCTTTTCATTTTTGCAGTTTCTGGTCTTATATTTAAATCTTTGATCCATTTTGAGTCGACTTTCGTATGAGGTAAGGATCCAGTTTCATTCTTCCCCATGTGGACACCTAGTTTTCTAAACATGAAGTATTGAAGAGACTATCTGTCCTCATTTTATATTCTTGGCACCCTTGTTGAAGATCAGGTGACCACAGGCGCATGGACTTATTGTTTCACTGGTTTTATGTCTGCTTTTATACCAGTACCATGCTGTCTTAGTTACTATAGCTCTGTAATACATTGTGAAGTCAGGGAGTGTGATGCCTCCATGCTCTGCTCTTTCTCAAGCTTGCTTTGGTTATGTGAAGTCCTTTGTGGTTTCATAAAAACTTTAGAATTTTTTTTTTCCTGTGAAAAATGTCACTGGAATTTGATAGGAATTTCACTGAATCTGTAGATCACTTTGGATAGTATGGACATCTTAACAGTAGTATTTCTTTTAATCTGTGAGCACAGAATATTTTTCTATTTAAAATTTATTCCTAAACTTGTATTCTTTTTGATGTCACTGCAAATATAATTGCTTATTTGTAGTCTTCTTGAGGAATATTTGTCTAGCTTTTGTATCAAGGTGATGCTGGTCTTACATAATGAGTTTGAAAAAATTCCCTTTTTTTCTGTTTTTTAAAGAAGAGTTTAAGGAGGATTAACATTAATCATCTTTGAATGTTTGGTAAAATTTATCCATAAAGGCATTTGGTCCAGGGTTTTTAAAAAACATATATCCTTAAATACAACAGGAAGAATTTAAGGTAGGCATAAAGAACATATTGGGAAAATCTATAAATTTTAATTCATCGGAAATTATTTAAAAACAGAAACAGTAATTTACTCAGAATTAGATATAATTCTGAACAGACCAACTGTTTGCCTACAAAAATTAATGAATACACATATTTACCATTAGCCAGCATGCCAGTTTTTTCTTCTTCCTAAATTAAAAAAAAGAAAATTATATGATTTGAAATTGAACTTATATGAAATGACTACACTGCAAAGAGTAACAGAACTTGAAAGCCAGCCCTTTACCCCATTATGAAAAGCTCAATATGCTTTCTGGATTTCTTTCATCATGCTCATTCACTGATAATTCTGTAAGACTAGACAATGTAGCAGTGAGAGAACTTCTGCAAGTCTCTTCAGAACCTTGGTGATTACCAGCAAATAATTTAGGCCTTTGCGAGCCTTGTTTAAAGTACCTGATGTCATCTGTTCATCTACCTTGCTGAGAAATTATCCTCTTTATTGAACTCCATAATAACATCACTAGTTTATAACAGCAACTGTCTACTATTAGGTAGCTTCAAGGATAAGTTCTATCTGGCATGTCTTGGTAAAAACTGAGAAATGAGAGAATTAGAGTACAACATCCCTGAATGTGAACTGAATAATTTAATTGACAATTAACAATATTAATTTAATTTACAATCTTAGCCCAGTTTCAGACAGTAACATCACTATTGGCATAAATACTAGGGAGGGAATATTTATGCCAATAGTGATGTTACTAGGACAAGACCAACCAAAGAAAAGTACAGTTTAATATACCTGTTTAAAAATCAAGATTTGAGATTTTAATGAAATTTTCAATCTTCAAAACTTAAAGAAATCTTTCAGAAAACCATCAATTGCCATGTATTTTATTAAGATTAAAATTGACATCCTGAGTTAAGAAAGGGTCTGAATATTAAGAGACTTATAACTTTACAACAATGAGCAAGACTATAAAGAACTCTGTATTTCGAGCTCTTTTTAGAGCAACAGTGAGTAGTCAGCTAAGGTAATGAAAGAAGTTTCCAAACTGTCAAACATATAATTGATACATACCTGTTTGGGTACATTGGTTTTTTCTGACTGGGAATTTTCTTTGGACTTAGTCTCTCCCTTAGGAGTCAAAGGTGCATCAACATCCTCCTCATCTTCAAAATCATCACTATAATTTTCTGAAGAAAATAGTTTTAAAAAAACCACAAGAATCATATAGTCAAAAAAGTCAAATTCCCAGGAAAAGACTGTTGATTTCCAAAAGAAGTCTGTGTAAGACTAATTTACTTATATGCTAACACGAGGATATCTTTAAGAACACACTATTTTGAGGAAAAGATTGATGAGAATTCAATTCTTAAGACTTGGGTGGGCTTTTCTTTTTGTACTTTTAAGTAGTTATCAGTTTCATTTTTTTTATTGTATTTTTATATATATTATTTTCCAACTAAAATTTTTTAGAGGTGTTCAAAGTAGTATATACTTTTAAAACAAACTGCAGTTACTTGATTTTTAAAGATAAAAATCTCAAATTACTTACTTCTAAAAGGCAGCACTTCTGAAAAATCTAGACTTGCTTAAACAAAGGTTGGATTTTACTTACATTGATTTTTTTAGTCTTCACAGTTATTTCTACTGTTACCCTTAAGCAGTACTTATGAAAGCTCTGTCTCTGACACCTCCCTCAGGAAAATACTAGCCTTAATGACCTTCACTGTTTCCCAGTACTAGGCATCTCTCAGCTCAAGTCTCCAATTATTATCTCAATGACTCTGCAGCAGAAGGCAAAGGTCTGTCCAGTTAACACAATACTATCAAGCTTCTTATGATGAAGATGGGCAGAAACTGTCTGGCCAGGATCTTATCATCAATTTTTAATTGGTTGTTTATAGCCCTCCAGTTGAAGGAATGAGTGAGATTTGTGGGCTTCAGAACAAGAATGGCCTTTTCAGAATAGAACTGATCATTCATAATCTTATTTGTATTTCAAAAATTAGATCACGTTCAGAGACAGGATGGCCTGATGGGCGGAGACTGCATGAGGTTTGAGAGTCTGCTTCTGGAATGACCGTCTTTCAGTCTCCTCTGAATGGAGATTAACAATGGAAGTCTGAAAATGAGTAAGTTAAACAGAGATGTTCCCAGTGAGATCTACCTACAGAAATAGCTCCATTTCAGTTCACAGGTATATAAGGGTGGAAGAACATGGCTATTGTGACTTAGGTAGATAAACTAGGTTGGTTGATTAGTTACAACAGTATCTATATTCTAAGGCTGAGAAGCTCACTTCTATTTTTCTTCTATCCGAAAAAGAACTCTGCCTGGAATTTTATAGTATCAGTAGACCTAATTTAATTCACGTAACAGTTACAGAGAAATTACCTTGTGTTAAATTCTAGATGCTACGACCAATATCAGATGATTAACATTCTCATATTCTAGTGGGAATCACTGAATTTTAAGTACCTCAGGAATTAGTCTTGCTGAAGTAAAGATGGGTGGCCACTTCCTTCTCCAAAGTAAAGATGATGAACAAGGAGGGAACACATATGGGAGGGTATAGTAAGTAAGTGAGTAAGTGTTAGTCACTCAGTCGTATTCATGAACTGTGGCCCTGCAGGCTTCTCTGTCTATGGGATTCTCCAAGCAAGAATACTGGAGTGGATTGCCATTCCCTTCTCCAGAGGATCTTCCTGACCCAGGGATTGCACCCAGGTTTCCTGTATTGCACGCAGCTTCTTTACCATTTGAGCTACAGGGAAGTCCTACAGGAGAGTATGACATGAACTTAAACAACTACTTGGGATTCGGGAACTTTCTAAAATCAAAGGAAGAGGATGCAGTGTTTGTGTCAGCTCAAAGAAGCAGTACAAGAAACAGTTCAGATACTCGGGCACAGTGCTTGTGGCGTGACCAGAACCAGAAGACTTGTATTCAACTTCTGATTCAACTATTTTTCAGTTGTAGAACCAAAACCAAGTCACAAACTCTTTGCCTCGTGTTTCCCAGCTATAAAGTAGGAACAATAACTATTTACTTCAGAGAATTGCTGAGATTAAGAGTTATTGTTATATAATATGCATTGTATGATAGTCTTAGCCATTATGTTGAGCAGTAATAATTTATCTTTGTTAGTATTATAGCTTGTGTTATACTTAATCTGAATTAAAAGTTAATAAATAGCCAAATATTATTTAAGAAATGTACTAATCTAATGTGCACTTTTCAGAACTACATTTTGTTGGCACTTAGTAACGGAATAGTCTGTAGGCAAATATTACTGTCTAACATATAAAAGACCAATCTCAGGAATTTTGTCACAAATAAACTAGGTTTGAAGCAATAAGGAAATGCCATTGGTAGACACGCAGAGAAATAAGACAGACAAGAAATAAAAGGGAGGGAAACAATGAATCAGCAATTTCTGAAAGAAACACCAAGGGAAATTAAGTTTATATAAAAATGGAAGAATAAAACCCAGTTGAGAAGGTGGTTCTCATATGAGAAATAGCAGAGATAATAATATCCACCAGCTCTTTCACACTGGAAAACAATGAGAATATTAATTTTTATTTTATTTTCTTGGGCTCCAAAATCACTGCAGTTGGTGACTGCAGCCATAAAATTAAAAGATGCTTGCTCCTTGGAAGAAAGCTATGACAAACCTAGACAGGATATTAAAAAGTACACACATTACTAAGCGGTCCATACAGTCAAAGCTGTGGTTTTTCCAGCAGTCATGTATGGATGTGAGAGTTGGACCATAAACAAGGCTGAGTGCCAAAGAATTGATGCTTTTGAACTGTGGTGTTAAAGAAGACTCTTGAAGAGTCCCTTGGACTACATGGAGATCAAACCAGTCCATCCTAAAGGAAATCAGTCCTGAATATTCATTGGAAGGACTGATGCTGAAGCTGAAACTCCAATACCTTGGCCACCTGATGTGAAGAGCTGACTCATTAGAAAAGACCCTGAAGCTGGGAAAGACTGAAGGCAGGAGAAGAAGGGGATGACAGAGGACGAGACGACTGCATGGCATCACCAACACAATGGACATGAGTTTGAGCAAGTTCTGGGAGATGCTGAAGTACAGGGAAGCCTGGCAAGCTACAGACCACGGGGTCTCGAAGAGTAGGACGTGACTAAGTGACTGAACAAGAACAATTTTTACACTCCAGATCTGTTTGACCGGAAGACACTGCACATTCAACATTAGGGATTTCTACTAATATACTCTCTATCTGTAACTTTGAAAATACAATTTGCAAAAACAGAAAATAAGCAACAATTCTTAATGTAAAAGATCTAAAAGATATATTCTTTTAGAATGTAGGAGATATTTTTTCCTTCTCTGTTAGAATATTTGGCTGATAAATTTTAACTATGATGGAATCTAGAGGATTTTCACCTGTATCATACTGTATTTCAAGGACTTTGGAAATAATGAGTACATGCATACTCAGTTGTGTCCAACTCTGCAACACCATGGACTGTAACCCACCAGGCTCTTCTATCTGAGTAATTTTCTAGGCAAGAATACCAGAGAGGGTTGTTATTTCCTATTCCAAAATAATGCATAAAATGCATAAAGTATATGAAACAAATGTTTTCAGAAATTGGACAACCAGCAGTGCAAAAATATGACTCTTAAGAAAGATAAACAAGTGAGCTGAGTCTACATTTACTAGAAGGTACATACATCCTGGAGTGCAAAGCAGGATCAGGGAGATCAGGACAGTCTTACTGTGTTAAGAAAACAGAGATAAGAATACTGAAAAGACAAGGTAAGCTGCAGGCAAGTGATAAAGGGAGGAAGTTGAGCTGGTAAAGAGTCTGCCAGCAATGCAGGAGACCTGGGCTTGATCCCTGGGTTGCAAAGATCCCCTGGAGAAGGGAATGGCTATCTACTCCAGGATTCTGGCCTGGAGAATTCCATGGACTCTATAGTCCATGGGGTTGCGAACAGCTGGACTCCACTGAGCGACTTTCAGAAACAAAGCAATAGAAATCTGCAGGGGGCCCCCTTGAGTCTTTCCTGCATACTGAATCATCTAAGTGTAGTTTGACCAAAGAACAAGTGGGATGTTGGAAGTTGGACAATTTCCATATTTTGCACAGGAAAAAGTGATTTTGAAGCTCTAACCAACTTGAGTAGAAAAAATCCTTGTTGTTCAGTAGGGGCATCCAGTGAAAATATCAAGAGGGCTATGTCTCAGTAGCAGTGTCAAACTCTGCTAAAGCGACTGAACTGAACTGAAGGCTACTCTGGACTTCCCCTAACAAAGCAAAAGAAAAGCCTTGAAAAGATCAACCTTTCAGCCAGAACAAAGCTCAACACTGTTGAAAAGATGAAAACAAAATTCAAAATTCATTTTAACAATGTAACAATCTATAACATATTCAACACTCAATTAAAAATTCACTAGAATTAAAAGGAGGAGAAAGTCACCGCAACTAGAAGAGAACCACAAATAAACAACACTGGGATCGCAGAATACACTCAGTGTTGAAGACTTGAAAACAAAGAACATGAAGAAATATACTAAAAGAAATGAAAAAAAAAAAAGATCCAAAAGAAATTTCTAGTTAAAAAACAATGAATAACGAGATTAAAGAAGAAAAAAGATTAATGAACTTGAAAACTTAGCAATAAAACTAAAGCTGAGGAAAAAAGCTTTAAAAAATGACAGTCTTTTGACCTTTGGGACAAAATTTAACTTTCTAACATACTTGCAATTAGGATCAGAAAGCAAGGGAAATCAGACATGATTTTGAAGAATTAATGGCAAAAACATTTATTTTGATGGAAACCATAAAATAACAGATCTATTGATGCTCAACCAGCTCCAAACAAGATAAACATAAGAAAAGCACACCAAGATCATCCTAATCAAACTGCCATAAAACTGGCCTAAAGAGAAAAATTTTCAAATAGAGGGAAAAGACACTATATACACAAAATCACAGTAAGTTATTACCAATAACTTCTCATGAGAAATGTTAGAGGACAACAAAAGGGAATCATTAAAGTGCTCAAAGAAAATAAATTACCTACAATTTTGTATCAAGCAAAAGTGTTCTTCAAAAACAAAGGCAAAATGTACTTTCAGACAAACAACACTTGAGAGAATTTATTCCTAGCAGACCTGCACTATGAGAAAAGCTAGGGAGGTTTTACATGGTGAAGAAAAATACCACTAGATAGAAACTCAGAATAATAGTAGATCATAACTATTTGAAAGCTGCTAGGAGAACAGACCTTAAAAGTTCTCATCACAAGAAAAAATAATTTTTTGCAATTAGGTAAGGTGACAGAAGGTGACAAAAGCTAATAGAGTTTTCCCAAGAGAATGCACTGGTCATAGCAAACACCCTCTTCCAACAACACAAGAGAAGACTCTACATGGACATCACCAGATGGTCAATACCGAAATTAGACTGATTACATTCTTTGCAGCCAAAGATGAAGAAGCTCTATACAGTCGGCAAAAACAAGACTGGGAGCTGACTGTGGCTCAGATCATGAACTCCTTATTGTCATATTCAGACTTAAATTGAAGAAAGTAGGGAAAACCACTACACCATTCAGGTATGATCTAAATCAAATCCTTTACAATTATACAGTGGAAGTGATAAAAGACTCAAGGGATTAGATCTGATAGAGTTCCAGGAGAACTATGGACGGAGGTTCATGACATTGTACAGGAGGCAGTGATCAAGACCATCCCCAAGAAAAAGAAATCCAAAAAGGCAAAATGAGTGTCTGACAACGTCTAACAAATACCTGTGAAAAGAAGAGAAGCTAAAGGAAAAGGAGAAAAGGAAAGGTATACCCATTTGAATGCAGAGTTCCAAAGAACAGCATGGAGAGATAAGATCACTTCCTCAGTGATCAATGCAAAGAAATAGAGGAAAACAATAGAATGGGAAAGACTAGCAATCTTTTCAAGAAAATGAGAAATATCAAGGGAACATTTCATGCAAAGATGGGCTCAATAAAGGACAGAAATGGTATGGTCCTAACAGAAGCAGAAGGTATTAATAAGACGTGGCAAGAATACACAGAACTGTACAAAAAAGATCTTCATGACCCAGATAACCACAATGGTGTGATCACTCTCCTAGAGCCAGACATCCTGGAATGCGAAGTCAAGTGCCTAGGAAGCCTCACTACGAACAACGCTAGTGGAGGGGATGGAATTCCAGTTGAGCTATTTCAAATCCTAAAAGATGATGTTGTGAAAGTGCTGCACTCACTGTGCCAGCAAATTTGGAAAATTCAGCAGTGGCCACAGAACTGGAAAAGGTCTGTTTTCATTTCAATCCCAAAGAAAGGCAATGCCAAAGAATGCTCAAACTACCACATAATTGCACTCATCTCACACACTAGCACAGTAATACTCAAAATTCTCCAAGCCAGACTTCAGCAATACATGAACCATGAACTTCCAGATGTTCAAGCTGGATTTAGAAAAGGCA
Organism: Moschus berezovskii; assembly: GCF_049115385.1. Classification (NCBI taxonomy): domain Eukaryota; kingdom Metazoa; phylum Chordata; class Mammalia; order Artiodactyla; family Moschidae; genus Moschus; species Moschus berezovskii. The sequence goes on along the minus strand of NC_142469.1, from coordinate 71,710,065 downwards.
GAGGAACTGGAGATCAAATTGTCAACATCTGCTGGATCATGGAAAAAGCAAAAGAGTTCCAGAAAAACATCTACTTCTGTTTTATTCACTATGCCAAAGCCCTTGACTGTGTAGATCACAACAAACTGTGGAAAATTCTGAAATGGATGGGAATACCAGACCACCTGACCTGCCTCTTGAGAAATCTGTATGCAGGTCAAGAAGCAACAGTTAGAACTGGACACAGAACAACAGATTGGTTCCAAATCGGGAAAGGAGTACATCAAGGCTGTATATTGTCACCCTGCTTATTTAACTTATATGCAAAGTACATCATGAGGAACGCTGGGCTGGATGAAGCACAAGCTGGAATCAAAATTGCTGGGAGAAATATCAATAACCTCAGATACGTACGACACCAACTTTATGGCAGAAGGTGAAGAAGAACTAAAGAGCCTCTTGATGAAAGTGAAAGAGGAGAGAAAAAGCTGACTTAAAACCTAACATTCAGAAAACTAACATCATGGCATCCAGTCCCATCACTTCATGGCAAATAGATGGGGAAACGATGGAAACAGTGACAGACTTTTATCTTTTTGGGTTCCAAAATCACTGCAGATGATGGCTGCAGCTGTGAAATTAAAAGATGCTTGCTCCTTCGAAGAAAAGTTATGACAAACCTAGAAAGCATATTAAAAAGCATAGACATTACTTTGCCAACAAAGGTCTGTCTAGTCAAAACTTTGGTTTTGCCAGCAGTCATGTATGGATGCGGAGAAGGCAATAGCAAGGCACTCCAGTACTCTTGCCTAGAAAACCCCATGGCTGGAGGAGCCTGGTAGGCTGCAGTCCATGGGGTCACTACCTGTCAGACGCGACTGAGCGACTTCACTTTCACTTTTCACTTTCATGAATTGGAGAAGGAAATGGCAACCCACTGCAGTGTTCTTGCCTGGAGAATCCCAGGGACAGGGGAGCCTGGTGGGCTGCCATCTATGGGGTTGCACAGAGTCAGACATGACTGATGTGACTTAGTAGTAGCAGCAGCATGTATGGATGTGAGAGTTGGACTATAAAGAAAGTGAGCACCGAAGAACTGATGCTTTTGAACTGTGGTGTTGGAGAAGACTCTTGAGAGTCCCTTGGACTGCAAGGAGATCCAACCAGTCCATCCTAAAGGAGATCAGTCTTAAATATTCAATGGAAGGACTGATGTTGAAGCTGAAACTCCAATACTTTGCCACCTGATGCGAAGAACTGACTCACTGGAAAAGACCCTGATGCTGGGAAAGACTGAAGGTGGGAGAAGGGGACAACAGAGGATGAGATGGCTGGATGGCATCACCCACTCGATGGACATGAGTTTGAGTAAGCTCCAGGAGTTGGTGATGGACAGGGAAGCCTGGCGTACTATAGTCCATGGGGTTGCAAAGAGTCAGACACAACTGTGCGACTGAACTGAACTGAAGGTGACAGATGCTAACTTGACTTATTATGGTGAACATTTCACAATGTATACAGATACTGAATCATCATGATGTACACCTAATAAATTATATATGTTAATTGTAAGTTAACTTAAAAATAAATTTTAAAGATTCATTTCAAAATAAAAAGTATAAAACTTCACTGGGAATGGAAACTATGTGAATAAGTATAAATATAGACTTTTATATTATGTATAAGATTTACAGTAGTCTATTAAAAGCAATAATAATGTTGAGTCCTTCCCCAAGGCCACAGGTGTGAAGCCTTGCACCACAGGAGGACACCTCCAAAGCTGACTGAGCCCCTTTGTAACCTTGCCAAAAGCACTCTGATAATCACTATCAAGCTTCCTGACTACCAATTAGGCAAAGATGCCCATTCCAGTAAGTAGCCTATAGCACCCCAACCCATCACCTAATGCCAACCATCCAGCAAGAATCTAAAGGCTATAAAAATTGGCTATTAACCCACAAAAACTGTCGACTCCCCCATCTGTTGGCCCACTGTGCTTGCTGTACCCACTTTATTTCTGCTCTTTGTTCTTAATAAATTCACTCCCTTCTGAAATGCTCTGTCCGGAAATTCTTTTCCAACCTGAGCTCAGACAGCCTCAACAACTAATACTGATGTTCTGTGGGGTTTTTAAGAAACATAAAAGAAAATGTATGTAGAAGATGTAGAAGTAAATGGCAAAAAGGTTGGGGGAAGTTTACTGCTGTTGAAATTCACATAAAGTGGCATAATGTTATTCTAAAGTAGGCTCTAATGAAGTAAAGATGCACAGGCACAGTGTGAATCATAAGGCAACTGTAAAAAAAAGTACAGCGAAGAAGTACAACTAACAAGCCAGAAGAAGGGATAAGATGGAATGCTATAAATACTCAACCCAATAAAATGTAGCACAAAAGCAATAACAACAAAAAGATGGAAAGAAACAAACTGGCAGAACAGCAAATAACCATACCAATGAATACCTTTCTGCAAAGGGCAGAAACATTTCAACTAAAAGTCTGAGATTCTCTGACTGGATATAAAACCGAACTCAGCTATACACTACCAAAAGAAAACCATTTAAAATATTAAAACGCAGACAAATTTAAAATCAAAAGACAGAAAAAGATGTATCCCCCTAACCATGCTTTGGAGGTATTTATCCTGGCTGTACACATACCCTGGGTCCTAGGATAAAAATTCCTTTTTCTGTCTTCCCAATAGGTCCACTATCCACTCCCAACAAACAAAACAGTCCTGCTCTTATAACAATTTCTTAGTAGCTCCATTTGTGACACAAGAAACTCACTCTACCTGTTCAAGCTCCTTCCAAGGTAAGAGAAAAATAATTAAAAATAAAAGCTATATTATCTTTTCAGATAGTGTAAATTTTAAAACCTATGAAATTACCTGCAAGTTCTTCATGTTTTGATTCATTCTCATGTTTATCTTCACCTGGCTGCATATTAGCTTGATTACTAGAAAATATTTAATATCGCACATTAGTAATATTTCCATGCAATCTTTTATGAATAATTTTTTAAAAATCTCTTAACATTATGTATTTATTCTTAAGTACTCTTGTTCTAGCAAAAGCTAAAAATCTGGAAATTATGAAGGCAATGTTTTAAAAATGAAGGATCTTCCAAGCCTGAAACTAACTGTAGCCACATGTAGCCAAATATGGGTGGGGGCAGAAAATGCCACATTTCTTAACTTTATACACAAATATATACAATTTTATACATAAATGTGTGCCTTATATTTCTCAGGGCCCAGAGAGCCTTTCTACACTACAGCTTAGGAATGGCCCACAAGCTGTAAGAATCAGTCAAGTATATGTGGAAGCCAGAAAAAAAACCTTCCAGGCAACATTTCCATGCTAATAAGCAATTTCATCCTAAAATGGAAGCTGAAAGAGAGCCTTAAACCAATAAACACTCAGCAAGGTGTTTTAACTATACTGGATATACTAGTTCATATACTGTGTTTTTTTCAAACCAAAGAATCAGTTCTACCTTTTTCAGTCCCCTAATCAAGTCTTTAGTGAGATCATTAGGAGGCCCAAGAAACTATAAACTCTAATAACAGTAGCAGCAAACACCATATACTCAGTACTACACTGTACTCTGACTAGGCTGTTCTCGAGTAGAAATATCATAATTAGGAACATTGTTCAGTTCAGTCAGTTGCTCAGTCATGTCCAACTCTTTGCAACCCCATGGACTGCAGCATGCCAGGCCTCCCTGTCCATCACCAACTCCTGGAGTTCAGTCAAACTCATGTCCATCAAGTCGGTGATGCCATCCAACCATCTCATCCTCTGTTGTCCCCTTCTCCTCCCACCTTCAATCTTTCCCAGCATCAGGGTCTTTTCAAATGACTCAGCTCTTCACATCAGGTAGCCAAAGTATTGGAGTTTCAGTTTCGACATCAGTCCTTTCAGTGAATATTCAGGACTGATTTCCTTTAGGATGGACTGGCTGGATCTCCTTGCAGTCCAAGGGACTCTCAAGAGTCTTCTCCAACACCACAGTTCAAAAGCATCAATTCTTCAGCACTCAGCTTTCTTCACAGTCCAACACTCACATCCATACTTGACCACTGGAAAAACCATAGCCTTGACTAGACGGAACTTTGTTGGCAAAGTAATGTCTCTGCTTTTTAACTATGCTATCTAGGTTTGTCATAACTTTTCTTCCAAGGAGCAAGTGTCTTTTAAGTTCACGGCTGCAATCAGCATCTGCAGTGATTTTGGAGCCCAAAAAAATAAAGTCTGCCACTGTTTCCCCATCTATTTGCCATACTGTGGTGGGACTGGATGCCATGATCTTAGTTTTCTGAATGTTGAGCTTTAAGCCAACTTTTTCACTCTCCTCTTTCACTTTCATCAAGAGGCTCTTTAGTTCTTCCTCACCTTCTGCCATAAGGGTGGTGTCATCTGCATATCTGAGGCTGATATTTCTCCTGGCAATCTTGATTCCAGCTTGTGCTTCTTCCAGCCCAGCATTTCTCATGATGTACTCTGCATATAAGTTAAATAAGAGGGTGACAATATACAGCCTTGAAGTACTCCTTTCCCGATTTGGAACCAGTCTGTTGTTCTGTGTCCAGTTCTAACTGTTGCTTCTTGACCTGCATACAGATTTCTCAGGAGGCAGGTCAGGTAGTCTGGTATTCCTTTCTCTTTCAGAATTTTAGTTTGTTGTGATCCACAGTCAAAGGCTTTGGCATAGTCAATAAAGCAGAAGTAGATGCTGTTCTGGAACTCTCTTGCTTTTTTGATGATCCAGTGGATGTAGGGAATTTGATCTCTGGTTCCTCTGCCTTTTCTAAATCTAGCTTGACTATGTGGAAGTTCATGATTCATGTATTGCTGACGTCTGGCTTGGAGAATTTTGAATTACTCTGCTAGTGTGTGAGATGAGTGCAATTGTGTGGTCGTCTGAGCATTCTTTGGCATTGCCTTTCTTTGGGATTGGAATGAAGACTGACCTTTTCCAGTCCTGTGGCCATTGCTGTATTTTCCAAATTTGCTGGCATATTGAGTGCAGCACTTTCACAGCATCATCTTTGGGGATTTGAAATAGCTCAACTGGAATTCCATCAGTTTCACTAGCTTTGTTCGTAGTGATGCTTCCTAAGGCCCACTTGACTTTGCATTCCAGGATTCTGGCTTGAGGTGAAAGATCATACCATCGTGATTATCTAGGTCGTATAGATTTTTTTGTACAGTTCTTCTGTGTATTTTTGCCACATCTTCTTGATATCTTCTGCTTCGGTTAGATCCATAACATTTCTGTCCTTTATTGAGCCCATCTTTGTATGAAATGTTCCCTTGGTATCTCTAATTTTCTTGAAGAGATCTCTAGTCTGTCTTGAAGAGATCTCTAGGAACATTGTTAAGAACAAGAAAACACTAATACTACAAAGGGACAAAAACTTGTGGCCAGCAAACCTGTGTATGCCTATTCTGTGTTGTCACTGTTAAGACAGGCAATCACCATGGGCCATTAGGGTCCCTCCATGTTCTTGCTGGGTAAGTCATCCCTCCTTCCTAGGTCATTTCTCAAGAGTTGCAGTGATCAACTCTGAAAGACAGGCAATATTTCTGCCCTCAAAGCAGGCTTGTTTCTACTTATTAAAAAAGCAACAGAGTCCCCAAGTTCAGTGACCCTGTCCGCAAAGCAACCCACTACATGGGTGGAGAGCCATCATGGATCCCATGAACCTTGTGGGACAAGGGAAAGTGAGGCAAATCAACATGGCACTTGGGTCCTTCTTGTGTCAAAAGAAAGTCATTTTGTTTCTGACCCAAGAATCTTTGTCAATTGTCAGCATCCATAAAACCATAGTTTAGTTTGCAAGTAGGGTAAAAATCTCAGACCACACGTAGTTCATGACAGTCACTGCTTTGTCCACTCTCTGTAAGAAACTAAGCATCCTGAGGAGACCAGGCACTCTAACGACCAGAGGGTATGCCTTAATTTAATTGCAGTTTGGTGTTCTTAAAATCTTAAACTTGTAATCTGACTTCCATTTATAATTTTCAAAATTAGATGGAAAACTTAAAACTGAGGATATTAAAGATATCAGGTCTCACAAATCTTGAGAATGCTAAAGGTCTATGCCATGCACGAAGCACCAGCTCAGTAAACTAGTAGAATCTCCAGGATAAATGAGGTTTCCTGATAATCTTTGGGGCGAACCATACACAAAGGTAGGACACAAACCAGTCTGTCTTCGCTCCCTGGCTCCTCTTTCCCTTTTTGTTCCTATCTTATCTTTAAAATTTTTGGCCGTACCACACAGCATGCAGGATCTTAGCTTCCCAACCAGCAATCAAACCTGTGTCCCCTCCAGTTGGAAGCATGGAGTCTTAACTACTGGACCACCAAGGAAGTCCCTCCCCTGAGTTTCTAATAGCTACCTGGATGACTTAATAAATTACTTTCCTGGTTAGGTCTATTTAGCAATATGCTCTTCACCTCAAAAATATATCATGCATGAAATTTTAGATATCTAAAGGCTCAAATACAAATGTATTCCAATCAATATATATATACCAATCATATTCTACACACTCATAAACACACACACCCTGATCAAAATAATGAACAGAAATAGAATTAAAAACAAGATTTAAATTTTGCCTGTTATAATGTTTACCCCTTTAATTACATGCATATACTAGCTTTATAAAAATATAGAAAGACACAAAAATTATTTAATGATTTGTTTATATTGTATTTACATTACCTATGTAAAGCTTTAAAATGTATGGAGTCATTAGAATCCAATTCCTTATTTAACCGTGAATAATCAATGGACGATGTTAAGCCTTTCTCAAGCCTGGCAAAAAATTGTTCTTTTTCCTCTTGCTCTTCTAACGTGTCCAGTCCCAATCCGAGAACACTATGATTGAGCTCAGAAACTATCTCTAAATAGAAAGCACAAATATATTTCATTAACATATACAATTTTGAAGAAATTAATTTTAATGCTTCATTTGTTGAAATAATATAGCAAAACTTAAAAAAAATCTGTAACATATTTCATCTACTCTCTTACCACCAAACATAGATTTGTGTTCATAATATGTAAGGTTATGTGGATTCTCCAGAGGTGTAATTCTAAACCTTCTGGGAAGATATTAAATCTGTCCACACACTTCAGTGAAGGAGGCTTCAAGAGAGCTAAGAGTTAATTTTTCTAAAAATTCTGATTATAAGCATCATAATTAACCCGTCAACTTATATCCCCCACAATTCTTACCATTGGCTTCTAAGCTGTCAATACTCAAGATAGAGGTTCCACTGCTCTTAAGAAACTGAATCCTTTCAGCAGACTCCTCTTCTGTTTCCATAACAGGCTGAGAAGTCTTCTTTGTTTTCAAATAGCTTACATTTGTCCCAAATGGTCCTGGGATGGGATTTAATATAGTTGGATATTTACATTAAAAGCACTATTTTGACCTTATGCCAACATAGTAATACTGTTAAACTAGCTTAGACTTGTTACGCTATTATGTGAGTTTTACTAGGAGACAGTAGCTAAATCTGCTATATGAAATAAAAATTAATCAGATGAAAAATTCACAAAAGGAAAATTACAATTCTATTTGATTGTGTGACTCTTACCCAATGGAATATTTTTAAAATTTGCATCAAGACTTTAAAAATTAATTATTCTGAAGCACAAGTACTTAATACATAAACCATGCCACTTGAAAGATATCTCCTGCCTTATGTGAAGGAAGGAAGGGAGGGAGACAACTCCAGGCTGGGGAACAAGGAGGTCCAAGGGTCAAAAACGGGAGGGCAGGCCGAACGCAAGGATGTAAAAAGGTCAGTGAGGGTAGTCTGGGGGAAGTAACCCCAAGGTGGGAGTCAATGGTCAGACCATGCTCATCTTCATAAGCTGGGGAAAGTATTTTGCTCTTCATTCTAAAAGCACTAGAAAACACTGGAAAAGTTATACAACATCAAATTTTCTTTATCCTAGCAGTATATAATTGTTGTAAAAAACTGGTATATGGAAAAAATAACTATAATGTATGATATAAAGACTGAGATTAGAAAAACACCACTTTGCTTAGAAGAAGGCCTTATCAAAATAAGTTACAAATTCTGACTTCAATTTCCTACTTAGTGTCTGTCCTACTGGAAAAGGTTCAGAATCAAATTATTTTATGGCTCTGTGTGAATAATGGTTTTAATGGGTCCAATAATAACTTCAACACAGAAAATCAGGCAATTTCAGGCAAAAATATGCATGCCAAGGTTGGAGTGCTGTTGAGGCATCTGTCCAGGGGTCTCAGCTGGGCTCTGAAGCTGGACTCAGGGATGTGACCCACACTAACCCACCTCACAAGAGACTAATACAACCAAAACCAAGATCTGATTCAGTTATTGACAATGAAGAGTATAACCAGGAGACAGAATTAGTTTCACCTTCTCTGCAGAACATTTTGTCTTAATGGCAATTGAAAATGAAAGCAAAATTATAAGGCAGAATTGGCTCAATGTTGATGTTTAATGGTGTCTCTTTAAGAAATGCATTCCTCTCAAGAGGGGTGGTTCAGTTCTCCCTTAGAAGCGTCTACATTCTTGCTGGCAGGAATCATATTTTGTCTTTGTATACTAGTGCCAAATACTCAGAAGGTAATATGAGCTCAGTAAATGCCTGTGAATGAACAAGGGACCAGGTTATGCCCTTGGGTAGAGAAACCTTCTCCCCTGTGTTTAAATGGACATTGTCAAAGTTTCCTTCCTAAGTACCCTTTGTATCCCTTACTAATCAAATCCACTGATTGATATATTCTTTAAAAAAAAAATTTAGTCTCTTTAATCAGGTTACATTAAGTGTTGGTCTAGGACTCCTTCTTTCCCTTTAGGGTGAGTTTGCATAAGCTTGCATACCCCAACTCTAATTCACTACTTTCTAGGAGAGAGATTTTAAAGCTAACTAAGTCTCAAATTTTTGTCAACTATTTCAATAGTACTTAATCATATAATATCCCTTTTAAGCACCAATACGGGGAAAGATTCTAAAACAAAAAATTCTTCATATACAAGCTTTAGCATTGTGCACAGATTCATAGATTTATGAAAAAATACACTGAATTTTTCAATAAGGCAATTCCTTACTGCAAAGTGTTAAAAAGAACAGAGAAATGACTATTAAAGTGTAACATTTACTGATTAAATATTTATTATTTACTGTTGAGGGTCAAGGAGTACAAGGAAAAAGAAGAACCACAGAAATCCTATCAGTTCATAAAATAGTGCTTAAAGATCCACAGATTCTGTTATCACAGGTACTTAACAGAGGTAGCCTGGGGATCCTTATGAATTCGGCAGTATCACATATACTAGCTATAATGAAGGAAACAGGCAAGAGAGCAATTTTTTCCATTGTAAAAATGTGACGAGGAAAAGTTCTGGGAGACGTAGAAGCATGTGCTAGATAGGATCAATAATGAGTTCTTTACCATTAAGACAATGGTATTTGCCTTGTTCTGTTAATTAACAGACAGTGATACCAAAATCAACAGGTCTATTAAAATCTTCCAAATGCAATGACATTAATACATTGGCAGAGTATCTTATTAAACCTTAAATCAATTTACCATTAAACATAACTATAAATATAACTATATTATTCACCATCTAAAACTAAGTAATTATAAATTATTTGAATGTAAAATAATGTGATAATGCAGAAACAGATTCTCAATTATGTAAGCTTAATATATATAATAATGCAAGCTTAAAATTCACTATTAGTATTATTTTCCTTATATATTTATATTGAGTTGGCCAAAAGGTTCATTTCATTTTTTCCAAAAGATGGCTCTAGTAGAGCTTAGTTGTTTTTAACTTCATTAGAAAAAACTTTGTTAGATTATATTGTGATAGCTGGTATATCAGGGTGCATTTAAAAAAAAAAAAAACCTTACCAAAACTGGTGAATTGTTGAGTATCCATTTTAATATTGAAGATGGAAGAAAAAGCAACATATTCGGCATATCATACTTTATTATTTCAAGAAAGGTAAAAATGCTACTGAAACATAAAAAAGATTTGTGCAGTAAATGGGGAAGGTGTTGTGACTGATCGAACGTGTCAAAAGTGGTTTGTGAAGTTTTGTACTGGAGTTTTCTTGCTGGATGATGCTACATGGTCAGGGAGTCCAGCTGAAGTTAATAGTGATCAAATCGAGAAATTAATTGAGAACAATAAATGTTTTACCATGTGGGAGACAGCAGACATACTTAAAATATCCAAGTCAAGCGGTGAAAATCCTTTGCACCAAGTTTGGTTATGTTAATCACTTTGGGTGCCACGTAAGTTAAGCAAAAAAAATTTCTTGACTGTATTTCCACATGCAATTCTCTACTGAAACATAAGAAAAACAGTGCTTTTTAAAATAAATTGTGATGGATGATGAAAAGCAGATATTGTACAATAATGTGGAACCAAAGAGATTGTGGAGCAAGTGAAATGAACCACCACCAACCATGCAAGACTGGTCTTCATCCAAAGAAGGTGATGTTGTAATATGGTAGGGATGGAAGGAAGCCCTCTATTATGAGCTTCTTCTGGAAAAACAAACAATTATTTCCAACAAGTACTGCTCCCAGTTAGACCAACTAAAGGTAGCACTTGACGAAAAGCGTCCAGAATTACTCAATATAAACCACATGATCTTCCATCAGATAACAAAAGTTTCTTCAATGATCAGGCAAAAATTGTTATAGCTTAGCTGGGAAGTTTTGATTCATCTGCTGTATTTACGACACTGTACTTTTGGATGCCCATTTACTTTGGTCTTTACAAAATTCTCTTAATGGAAAAATTTCAATTCCCTGGAAGACTGTAAAAGGCACCTGGAACAATTCTTTGCTCAAAAAGATAGTTTGGGGAAGATGGAATTACAAAGTTTTCTGAAAAATGGAAGAAGGTAGTGGAACAAAATGGTGAATATGTTGTTCAATAAAGTTCTTGTTGAAAATGAAAAATGTGTCTTTTAGTTTTACTTAAAAAAACCAAAGGAACTTTTTGGCCAACCTATACAGCACAGTAAGAAAATCCAGAATCAAAAGTCTTGTCTGCCCCCTTGTGGTCAAATAATTTAAAATCAGCAGTATTTACCACCGGCTCAGATGGTAAAGCGTATGCTTGCAATGCGGAAGACACGGGTTCGATCCCTGGGTCGGGAAGATCCCCTGGAGAAGGAAATGGCAACCCACTCCAGTACTCTTGCCTGGAAAATTCCATGGACAGAGGAGCCTGGTAGGCTACAGTCCATGGGGTTGCAAAGAGTCGGACACGACTGAGCAACTTCACTTTTCACTTCACTCACCACCACTTTCAAATTCATCTTCAGTTATCCACCACGGCACTGAATCTTTCTTCTTCACTTCTTTAGGTTGTCTAGATGTTTTATTTGAATTTTCGAAAGAATCATCTGAAAGCTAAATTAGATACAAGCTAGTGAATTCTATATTCAACAATCCCAGATTTATCACCGAAAATGTTTCTCTTAGATCTTGACAATTAGTGCTTGTCACAATGATTAATAAACTTTAATGAAAAAATTTTATTTCTCCTTTTCTACCCTCTGGGTCCAAATCTTACCACAATCATAAACTGCTACTCTAAATCCAATCTACCTGCCTTCCTCTCAGCCAGTATCTCTGTCTGAGAAAATGAAGACCCCACGGTCAAAACCAGCCTTCTTCTCACTGCCTTCACTCTACCACTCAACTCACCTGTTAAGACACTGATTTCCTCTCAGAAGAGAAATTCTTTCCTCCACTCCAAGAAGAACCTGCAGAGGGGCCCACTTCCCTCCTCACCAGGTTCTTATCAGGTAATCCTACTGCATCTCTCACTCACTCCCTCCTCAACCTCCCAGCCTGCCTTCCCTCAGGTTCTTAAACCTGCTCATTGCTGCATCCCCAGGGCCAAGCACAGCACCTGGCATAATCGTAGGATAAAAGAATGAACACTCAAGTCTCCTCTAATTAGAAAAGGGCTTCCCAGGCAGTAAAGAATCCCCCTGCCAACGCAAGAGACGTGGGTTTGATCCCTGGGTCGGGAAGATCCCCTGAAGAAGGAAATGGCAACCCACTTCAGTATTCAAGCCTGGAAAATTCCTTGGACAGAGGAGCCTGGCAGGCTACAGTACGTGGGATCACAAAAGAGTCAGACTAAGCAACAAATTAAAAAGCAAACAAAAACAAACAAAAGAGAGAGGCAGAGGTCCTTAGTTCTACATCTCCCTTTCACTCCACCCATCACTTTTCTTTTACATACATTCTAACTTCTCAAGGTCACTGCTAAACTCCTTAAAATCTGGTACCCATCCAAAACAACTCTCCTCAGGCATCAAAGGCCTCCAAAATCCACAAATAAAGAACCACCGTCACCTGTGTCCCTGACAGACCACAGGATTTGACACAGTGACCAACTCTCACTTCCTGAAACTCTTCAAGGTCACAGTACCACCGCCTCCAGGTTACACCTCATCTCTGTGACCTTTCCTAACCAACTCTACTAGCTCTTGGCTCTTCTGCTCGTTTGTTAATATGAAACTTACCCAGAACTCCGCTCTTAGTCCTTTTTACCCTCACTTTAACACTTCTTCTGGAGAAGAAACTAACATTTATTAATGACTTGCCTGCTTTATGTCAGGATCTATACGCAGGTTATCTCACTCTTCAAACAATCTAGCACAGATTTACTGATAGGGAAGTAAACTCAGAGAAGTTAAGCAAATTGCCCAGGTTGCTACTGTCAGTAAGTGATAACAGAGCTGGGGTTCAAAATTGGTTTTCCCTGACTGAAATCTGTCCACTATCAAAGACACTGTATGGTCCCCCAACTAGGGCAATGGAATGACTTTCTAAACTGTTGAGATGATTACACGCACATTTCCACCTACGAAGCAAACAACTCTTCTTCAATGACTTGTAAGAACGCCATTTAAAAATGTTCAAAAAGAACTCACTGTCTTTCCTGACCACCAGGGAGGAAGAGGGGGAGAAGGAAGGAAAGAATACTGTTTACTCCATCTGAATTTTCACTGGATCACTTTCCACTCAGCCTTAAACTTCAGTGTCACCCTGAAATGTTCCATTTCTCTCTCCTCTCTGTCTCTCCCTGTTTACCCAACTCTGATAACCTCCCTCAGATTCAGTCTTTTCCTCCTAAACTCATGGCTATGTAAGAACACGAAAGAAGGACTGCAAGTTTTTGGAGCCAGATTTCTGAGTTCAAATTTTAACTTCAAAATAAGGTAGTTTTGTTTATACCTCTAGAAAACAGGGAAGGTAACACCAACCTTGCAGGGTTGTGGCAAAGATCATAAAAGAAATGGAGAATGCCCGGGCAGGCACTGTCTAATGCATAGAAGGTATTCTCACTTTCGACAATCATCCACATTGCTCTCTGGCTATGATCATAAAAAACAAAACACAGAAGCTGGTTCCCCAGTTAACAACAGTGCTACTGAGGATATGGAGAAACTGGAAGCCTAAAACTACTAATATACTGCTGATGAGAGAGTAAAATGGTGCAGCCACCTAGAAAACAGTCTGGCAGTTTCTCAAAAGGTTAAACGTTGACATTAAACCACACGACTCAGCATTTCCCACCCCCTGGTATATACAAAAGAGAAATGAAAACATACACCCACAAAAATTATATACAATTGTCATAGCAGCATTATTGATAACTGCCAAAAAGTATAAAGAACGCAAATGTCCATCAATTCATAAGTAGGTAAACAAAATGTGGTAAATCCATACAATGCAATATTATTCAGCTACAAAAGAGGAATGAGGTACTAACAGATATGGCAACATGGATGAACCTTGAAAATGTTACGTGGCACAAGCTATAAGAAAGATCCACATGAACTTGGGTAGGAAGAAAAGAAAAGAGATCAGGTCAGCACCTGTTCTCCAGGGAAGGGATACAGAAAAGGAAGGGGATTAAAAGGCTCAGAGACCCACCCTGGGGAGTAAGTGCCTAGAACTACATATTTGGGGCAGCAGCCCTGGGGTCTGACACTGGGAACATGAGTCTCCTTAGCTGATTAGAAAGCCAGTGACAACAGGGCTGTAAGAAACCCAACTCTGCTTGTGAGGAGTGTGCACACACTTGCTTAGTCCCAAAACAAGGTGGAGGAAGCAGATTGAAACTGCATGAACTCTGGCTGCTGTCCTATAACCACCCTGGAACAAGCCAAACCCCTACTCCAGCCCCGCTTGCTCTAGCTCTGCTCCTCTCTAGGGAAAGATGACAATGCTAGGAGAGGGAAGTGTACACACAGGGAACAGAACCAGCTGGGACCCGACCCTCAGGGTTTCTGCTCCAGCAACTTGGGACCTGCTCCCACCCTCATAGGGTAGTGTTTGTCACTGAGCAGAGAAGCAGCCCTGGCTGACACCTGGCTCTGGCTTGAGCATCTTCATCTCTAGTTCCATTGCCTACCAAAATGATAGCTATCAGCACACCCTGGAGAAAGACATGACTCCTGTTAACGTCAGATCCAGCTCTCCCATCAAAGCCACAGGGCACACAGACTGTATAGGGATGCTCCCACAAAGGGACACCCTTTCAAGATGGGGATAGGTAACTGTTTCACCTAATTTCACAGAGATGGAGAAAGTTAAACAAAATGAGAAGACAGAGGAATTTGCTTCAAACTAAAGAACAAAAACTAAAACAGAGATAAACAATTTACCAGATAAGAGTTCAAAGCATTAGTAATAAAAATGTTAATTAAATTAGAAAAAAGAATAGATGAACAGAGTGAGAATTCTGACAAGAAACTAGAAAATATAAAAGAACCAATCAGATCTGAAGAATACAACTATAATGAAAAACACACTAGAATGAATTAACAGCAGAATTTAGAGGACAGAATAATCAAATAGGAAAAAGAAAAACAAATTTTAAAAATGAAAACAATTTAAGGGACCTCTGAGACATCATCAGGTATACCAATATTCATATTGTAGGGGTCGCAGGTAGAGAAGTCAGAGAGAAAGGAGTTGAAAATCTATTTGATGAAATTATGGCTGAAAACTTCCTGAACCTGAGAGAGAGAGAGAGACATGTCTGACTCTTTGTGACCCCATGGACTGTAGCCTACCAGGCTCCTCCATCCATGCGATTTTTCAGGCAAGAGTACTAGAGTGGGTTGCCATTTCCTTCTCCAGGGGATCTTCCCAACCCAGGGATCGAACCCAGCTCTCCCACATTGCAAGCAGACACTTTACCATCTGAGCCACCAGGGAAGCCTCTAGAAGAACCTGAAGAAGTAAACAGATATTCAGGTATAGGAGGCATGGAGAGTCCTCAACAAAATGAATCCAGATAGACCTGCACCAAGACATATCATAACTGAAGAGTTATTAAAATGTTAAAAGTGGAAGAGATTATTCTAAAAGGCAACAACAGAAAAACAAAGGGTCACATACAAGCAAACCCCCTATCCTCCCCCCACCAAGCTATCAGATGATTTTTCTGCAGAAACTGTGCAGGCCAGAAGAGAAAGACATGACATATTGAAAATGCTAAAAAGGAAAAAACTAAAACCTAGGATACTCTACCCAGCAGGATTATCATTTGGAACTGAAGGACAGACGAAGAACTTCTCGGACAAGCAAAGACTAGAAGAGTTCATCAATACTAAAATGATCCTAAAAGAAATGTTGAAGAAGTGGAAGAGAAAATGTTATAAGAAGCAAGCATGTATAAGAAAGGAAAAATCTCACTAATTAAGACAAACATATAGTAAAGGCTGTGAACCAACCACTTAAATAAATTGTCACAAAGATTGAAAAGAAAAATTGTATCACCAACTGTAACTACAATAAACAAGTAAGGGATAAAATTGAAGATGTAAAATATGACACAAAGCACAAAAACACAAAATACTAGAGAGGGGAGGAAAAAAATATAGATCTTTTAGAATGTGTCTGAACTTACAATGGATACACAAACACTACAGAGAAAGGAACACAAGCATATCACTAAAGAAAATCATCAAACCACAGGGAAGAAACAAAAAGGAGAAAAGAACAGAGAAGCAGCACAAAACCCAAAAATAAGCAATAAAATGGCAGTAAGAACAAACCTATTGCTTGAAATGTCAATGAACTGAATGCTCCAAAAGACATAGGGTGGCTGATAGAACAACATCAACCAAGAAAAGCCATCTGTAGGTTGCTTACAAGAGACTCACTTCAGACAAAGTGAGAGGTTGCAAGAAGTTATTTCATGCAAATGGAAACAATGAGAAAGCAAGGGTAGCAATACTCATATCAGACAAAATAGACTTTATAACAAAGTCTATAATAAAGACCCAGGGCATTATATAATGATAAAGGGATCAACACAAGAAGAGGCTATAATGTTCATTAAAATATATGCACCTAATATAATGGCTCAGTAGTAAAGAACTCACCTGCAATGCAAGAGACTTGGGTTTGATCCCTGGTCAGGAAGATCCCCTGGAGAAGGAAATGGGAACCCACTCCAGTATTCTTGCCTGGGAAATCCCATGGACAGAGAAGACTGGCGCATTACAGTCCATGGGGTTGCAAAAGAGTCAGACATGACATAGCGACTAAACTACGACAAATATATAAAGCAAATGTTAACAGATATGAATGGACAAAAATAGTCTCTATGTGTGTTAAAAATCACATCAAAAAGAAAAAAATACATAGGAATAAACTTAGCCAAGAAGGTGAAAGATGTGGTTGTTGTTTAGTGGCTAAGTTGTGTCTGACTCCATTCCATGGACTGTAACCCGCCAGACTCCTCTGTCCATGGGATTTCCCAGGTGAGAATACTGGAGTAGGTTGCCATTTTCTTCTCCAGGGCATCTTCCTGACCCAGGGATCAAAGCCCTGTCTCTTACATTAGAGGTGGGTTCTTTACTACTGAGCCGCCTGGGAAGCCCATGAAAGCAATACAGTCTGAAAACTAAAAAACACTGATAAAGGAAACTGACTGTGATACAATGAAATGGCAAGATAATCTCATGTTCATGGAAGATTATTATTAAATGTACGTACCACCCAAAGCAAGCTACAGACTTAATGTATACCTATCAAAACATGCACGACATTTTTCACAGAACTAGAATCATCCTAAGATTTATATGGAACAATTAAAGGCCCTGAATAGCCAAAGCAATCTTGAGAAAAAAGAATGAAGCTGGAGGTATTAACCTCTGTGACCTCAGACTATACTAGAATGCTCCAGTAATCACAACACTGTGGTACTGGCACAAAAATGACACATCCATTATAGAACAGAATAGAGCCCAGAAATAAACCTATGCATTTATGGTCAATAAATCCACAACAAAGGAAACAAGAATATACAATGGAAAAAAGTCTCTTACTTAAGTAAGTGGTGCTGGAAAAACTTAATAGCTCCATGTAAAACAAGAGTTCTCACATCATATACAAAAAAACTCAAAATGGATTAAAGACCTAGCGTAAAACCTGAAACCATAGAGCTCCTAGAAGAAAACATAGACAGAACACTTTGTTATAAATCATAGCAGTTATTTTTTGGGTCTATCTCCTAAGGCAAAGGAAACAGAAGCAAAAATAAACAAATGGGACCTAATCAAATTTGAAAGCTTTTGCACAGTAAAGGAAGCCATTGACAAAATGAAAAGAACCTACAGAATGGGAAAAAACAATCACATGTAATATGTTCAATAAAGGGTACATATTCAAAATACATCAATAGCTCACAAAACTCAATATCAAAAATAGAGCAACCCCCGCTCCAAACCAAATCTAATTAAAAAATGGGCACAAGATATACACATGGCTCACAGGCACATGAAAAGATGCTCGACATTACTAATCAGGGAACTGCAAATCAAAACTCCAAAGAGATATAACCTCACACCTGTAAGAATGGCTCTGTGCATGCTCATTTGCGTCTGACTCTTTGCAACCTCCGTAGCCTGTCAGGCTCCTCTGTCCAACGGATTCTCCAGGCAAGAATACTGAAGTGGGTTGCCACTTCCTCATCCAGGGGATCTTCTTGACTCAGGAATCAAACCTAGGTCTCCTGCATTGGCAGGTGGATTCTTTACCACTGAGCCACCTGTGAAGCCTATCAGAATGGCTACAAATAGCAAATGCTGGTGAGGATGTAGAGCAACGAGAATCCACGTGCACTGTTAGTGGGAATGTACATTGGTGCAGTCACCATGGAAACAGTATGGAGGTTCCTCAAAAGACGAAAAACAGAAGTTTCATATGATACAGTGATTCCACTCCTGGATATATCTCTTACGACAAAAACACTCATTCAAAAGATAAACGTATCCCAATTTTTCATAGCAGCATTATTTATATTACCAAAGATATGGAAGCAAATATTCATCAACAGATGAGTGGATAAAGAAGGTGTGGTATATATGTATACATGTCCATCCTAAAGGAGATCAGTCCTGGGTGTTCATTGGAAGGACTGATGCTGAAGCTGAAACGCCAATATTTTGGCCACCTGATGTGAAGAGCTGACTCATTTGAAAAGACCCTGATGCTGGGAAAGATTGAGGGCAGGAGGAGAAGGGGATGACAGAAGATGAGATGGTTGGATGGCATCACCAACCAACATGGACATGGGTTTGGGTGGACTCCAGGAGTTGGTGATGGACAGGGATGCCTGGCATGCTGTGATTCATGGGGTCGCAAAGAGTCGGACATGACTGAGTGACTGAACTGAACTGATGGTGGACTATTACTTAACCATAAAAAGAATAAAATTTTGTCATACGAAAAAACATGGGTGGACCTGGAAGGTATTATATTTAGTGGAAAAACTCAGGGTTAACATGTACTGTATGTTATCACTTCCATGTGGAATCTAAAAAAAAGTAAAATGAATGAAATAGAACAAAGCAGAAAACAGACTCTCAGATATAGAGAACAAACGAGTGTTACCAGTGGGAAGAGAGAAAGGAGGAGGGGCAAAATAGTGTCAGGGGTAGGAATTAAAAGGTACAAACCACTGTGTTTAAAACAAACTACAAGGATATATCATACAGCACAGGGAATATAGCCAGTATTTTATAACTCTAAATGGAATATAATCTATGAAGACAGAATCACTATCTGAACTAATATAATGTTGTACATCAACTATACTTCAATTAAAAAAATACAGCCATTATGTCATAGACCATTTATTCTTATGAGAGGCAGAAAACAGAGCTAAAGAAGTAAAATAATGAACGGTTTTAAGTGCAACACGGATAATTAAGTACATGGTATACTATGAAGGAACCTGATGGCTACTTTTTCTTTTACTGGGTCAATAGGGAAAAAACCTCTCTCAGGTAGGATTTTTAAAAAGAGATCTTCACCACCCAGGTAAAGAACAGAGGAATAGACAGCATTATTGGCATGAAAACTGAAAGTCAGTCATGTTTGACTCCTTGTGACCCCATGGACTATATATAGCACGCCAGGATACTCTGTCCATGGGGTTCTCCAGGCAAGAATACTGGAGTGGGTTGCTGTTCCCTTCTCTAGGGGATCTTCCCCCCCCACCCCCAGGGACTGAATCCGAGTCTCCTGCATGGCAGGCAAATTCTTTATCGTCTGAGTCACCAGGGAAGCTCCTAGTACTGGCAGAGGGAACAGCTAGTAGTACAAAGCTCCTAACGTGAATTAAGTTGGCATATCTGGAGGAGAAAAAAGGCATGACGGGAAAATGGGAAGGAATGGTATAAAGTCAGTGAGGTGGACATACCCAAAAGCACTAGGGCTTTGTCAGCCCCAGGAAGCAGTCTGGATTTTATTCTCTATGTGATGGGAAGGAATAGAGTGTTTTACATGGGAAGAACAGGGTCTGATTTATGTCACAGACCATGCTGGCTGCAGTGTGGTGAAGGACCGCTGGGACAGGAAGTAGGAGCTGTTGCAGTAGCCTAATGAGATAATGGTGCCCTGGATTAGGATGGCTGCAGTGAAAAGGGAGAGCACTAGAGGGATGATAGATATACTCTGGAGACAGGTGACAGAGCCTGATGACTGACTGTATCTTATAGGTGAAAGGGAGAATTGAAGAAATGAGTTTCTGGTGAGACAATTTACCACACAGCTTCTAAAAATATACTTACTTCTTTCATGAACTGTTCAAACTCTTCATCCAGCTCTTCTTTGGAACAGTGGGCCATTATCAATACTTTTCACTTTCCAAAGTAAACATTCTGAAGTGTTTACAACATTGGAAACACTAAATGGAAAGAGATAATAAACATCCTTTAAGGAAATCCATATCATGTCAAAAAAACAGGCAGACTTGAACTTCAGACATTTCTTTAAAAAAAATATTGAAATACTGTTAATTTACAATGTTATGTTAATTTCAGGTGTACAGAAAACACTTGCAGTTCAACATAAAAAGGAAGGAAAAAAGAAAAGATGGGCAGAAGACCTACATAGGCGTTTCTCCAAAGACATACAGATGGCCAAGAAGCCCAAGAAAAGATGCTCAACATCACTAATTATTCAGTTCAGTCGCTCAGTCATGTCTGACTCTTTGAGAACCCATGAATCGCAGCACGCCAGGCCTCCCTGTCCATCACCAACTCCCGGAGTTCACTCAAACTCATGTGCATCGAGTCAGTGATACCATCTAGCCATCTCATCCTCTGTTGTCCCCTTCTCCTCCTGCCCCCAATCCCTCCCAGCATCAGGGTCTTTTCCAATGAGTCAACTCTTCGCATGAGGTGGCCAAAGTATTGGAGTTTCAGCTTTAGCATCAGTCCTTCCAATGAACACCCAGGACTGGTCGGATCTCCTTGCAGTCAAAGAGACTTGCAAGAGTCTTCTCCAACACCACAGTTCAAAAGCATCAATTCTTTGGCGCTCAGTTTTCTTCACAGTCCAACTCTCACATCCATACATGACCACTGGAAAAACCACAGCCTTGACTAGATGGACCTTTGTTAACAAAGTAATATCTCTGCTTTTTAATATGCTATCTAGGTTGGTCATAACTTTCCTTTCAAGGAGTAAGCGTCTTTTAATTTCATGGCTGCAATCACCATCTGCAGTGATTTCGGAGCCCCCCAAAATAAAGTCAGCCACTCTTTCCACCGTTTCCCCATCTATTTCCCATGAAGTGATGGGACCAGATGCCATGATCTTCGTTTTCTGAATGTGGAGCTTTAAGTCAACTTTTTCACTCTCCTCTTTCACTTTCATCAACAGGCTCTTTAGTTCCTCTTTACTTTCTGCCATAAGGGTGGTGTCATCTGTATATCTGAGGTTATTGATATTTCTCCCAGCAATCTTGACTCCAGCTTGTGCTTTACTCAGCCCAGCGTTTCTCATGATGTACTCTGCATATAACTAATTATTAGAGAATTGCAAATCAAAACTATAATGAGCTATCACCTCACACTAGTCAGAAAGGCCATCATCAAAAAGTCTAGGAACACTAGATGCTAGAGAGGGTGTGAAAAAAAAGAAACCTCCTACACTATTGGTAGTAATGTAAACTGGTGTGGCCACTACAGAGAACAGTATGGAGGTTCTTTATAAGAAACCAAAAATATAACTACTGTCTTGCTATATCTCACTGTTCCATTCGCTGAACCCAGGGTAGGCAAGTCGCCAGCCATAAATTGGAAGAAAACTCAAAGAACCCTAGGAACTGCAGACATATTTGTCTCTCCTGACTGGCACAGCAGATGCAATGTATTCTGCCCTGGTTGACCCAGCAGACACAGTCATAACCCGGCATAATGCAGAGGCAAGAACTTTTCAGGTGGAGCTTCTATAGGTTACGTGCAGGCCCACTACTATGTGATCTCAGCTCTTACATAACCATGTATTGACAAAATGTGAGGTGAGAGCCAGAGGCCCTGGGGTGAGAGAGCCTGACCACTGCCATTTTGGCTAGTTTGCTCTTTCCCTACAACTACCATATGATCCAGTGATCCCACTCCTGCACAGGCATTTCTCTTATGATTTAGCATATACGTATAATCATTGATCAGCAAACTGAATAAGAGATTTCTAATTCATTAATAAAATTGATTTAACAAGCAGCTTTTACAGTGTGCATTATACTTAGAAGAGTTCAGAACTGCATTTTCATTCTTAATATCCAATTATTAGAAAGTGGTCTCCACAATATTTCCTAAATCTATGCATATCTGTGTGTGTGTGTATGTATTAACATCTCTTAAACCAGGGCTTCTAAAGAAAACTTTTAAAAACTAGGATATTCAAAAGACTGTTTCCCTTCAGCAAAGGAAAAGGCAGAGTTCGTGCAGTTTTATCATTCAGCTAATTATCAATCCATATTTAAAAGTTTTGCAAAATACACTGTTCCTGATACTGGGGACGCTTCCAGAAACAAATTTCTGGATTGAGTTATTAAGACTCAGAAGCTACCTAAAACAAATTGGAGTGTACCAATTAGAACAAATTGAGCATCTTTTGGAGGGAGGGAAGGTCAACAAAAACTATGCAATGGTGACGCGCAACGCTAAACTCTCTCCAGTCTCCGCTCGTGAATCCAACGGCGGGTCTGCGCCAACTTATGGACTGTAGCTCCTCGAAGCAGCTCCGACCCCAGCTTCCTTTTTTAGAGGCGGGAGGTATGGAGACTTGGACAACACCTTGGCCGACCTGCGCAGTAACACCTCCTCCCCCTCTTCTGCATTTCGGTTCAGTTCAGGGTGGCGGCGGTTAAGGTCTTGGCCCCAAATTCTAGGTTAAAGGCGGATCCCGGCCGGCGAGTACCCGGCCCCAGGAGACGCGCGTGTGGCGTCCGCGAGAAGACAAAGGCGCTCGCAGTGGAGTCGGGGAGTGACCCGAAACTCAAGGCCCCAAGAAGCAGGTCTGAGCACAGTCTGGACGCTGCTGAACCGAGCGGGAAGCAGGGATCCACGCCTCACCTACCTTTGCTTCCGAATTCCGCGCTTTCCCGGAAGGTCCAAGGGGTGGTGGGGGGCAGCCAGTTGCCAGAGTAACGGATTTCCGCCGCCAGCCTCCGGAACCACAAGAGGCGAGCTGGTCACGTGGCTTGCGGGCGCAGAGGGACTGCAGTTTGCGTCTTCTCTCCTCCGCGAGCGCAGGTTAGAGTGGTCGTAGCTTAGCAGGACGGTCTGGCGGGCGGGAGCCGCTGCTGCTGCACCACTGGAGACTCTGCGGCGCTCCCTGTGCTCCTTGGGGTGTTGGATGTACGACAGGGTCGTGAGCGCGGGAACAGGAGTGAGGGGTGTGGCGGACCCGCCCGTGGCTTCCTGGGAAATGTAGTTTAGCTCCCCTGGTCCTAGTATTTCAGCGTTTCTCACCGCTTCTCATCTCTTCCAAACCTTCTCTTCCCGCGTTATTTCAGCCTTCTGCTTTCCAAGAGGAAATCTTGAAAAATATTGACTGATTTCCTTCATGTGCAACGCCCTGCGTGCGCGTCGTGAATGAAACTCTGTTTTCAGGAAAGAGCTCTGTTTTCAAGACAGGGACTCTGTTCCACCATCTAGTGGACAAGAAATTGAAAATACACAGACACATCCCAAGCCCTACTTATTAGTATATCAGGGCATCTCTGTGGTTTCCCACTATTCCTTTGCCCCTGTTCTATTGCGGCATTTTACAATTATTTTCTTGAATTTTACTTTATTTTTTCTATTTCTTCCTCTAAAAAAATAAAAACAAAACACGTTGGAGTTTCAGAGGACAGATTTTAGGATATAAAAAGAAAAATCAGCATCAATCGAAAGCGTTGATGCTGGCAGACATAAAGACCTCATCGTGTCCTACCTGAACTTTTCTTTCAGCAGTTGTTTATTGTAATACAAATGTGTGCTTGCCAGGAACTGTGCCCTGTGATAAAGATTTCAATAATATTATGATAGAGATTTTAAGAAGCTCTTGTTTTATTGAGCACTTAAGTTGCTAGGAGCTTCACCTCTTTACACTCTAAAAGACAATTCAATTAAGTCTATATTTTTGTTTCTAACAAGTGCTGAGTGGGTGAAGACAGTCATAATCCCTGCCCTGGTGGAGTCTTTGATCTAGTGGAGCAGATAGACAAGTGACTGGACAATTGCAGTTCTGTACAAGCACAGCTATTGTAGGAGAAGTAGGGTGTGGTTAGAAGACATTAGAAGCTCCCTCAGCCCTTGAGAGATGGAGAAAGCTACTTTCTCTGTGAAAATGACCTGTTTCCTCTTTATAAATTCTTGCTGCACTCTACTCATCCTTTAGGGGTTTAGGTTTCAATTTAGCCTTCATTTCTTCTAGGAACCTTTCTCACCCATCCTTACTTATTAGGAAGCATTTTGCAAATTAGGCCTCCTTCACAGTCATTCATAGATACCTGTTAGCCTCAGATCTTCTTGGCCTCATTTTTCACTCTAGCTGCAACTGCTGGGACCACTTCCAGTCAGGCTGTCACTAGCTACACACAGGTGTAACTCATCCGTGTGCCTGCCTGGACCAGGCTGCAGTGCCAGCCTACAGTGTGGACCTCTGGCTTTCTGATCCATGGGGCTCCTCTGACTCTTGAGGGCACCCACTCAGCACTCAATGCTTGAAGCTTGGAAGTGTGCAGAAATTAATCTCTGTAGGTCCAAGCTTGATCAATGGGGGTTGGAGCTGATGAACAAATGATTTTCCTTGTTGACCCTGGACAGAATTGATACTCATTTCATAAGACTAACAAGAGTGTCCTCTGGATCCAGAGCCAGTTGTTCACCACAGAGACCAACTTGTTAACATATTCTTGTATTGGCGTTCCATCCTGTGTCACTCTTTGTTTATGGCTACTGTTACTTGGCAACCCATTTCTGAATATTAATAGATGACTCTCGTGCAAAGCTGTGTCTCATGTTCTGCTTTCAGGTAAACATTAGAAAAGATGGATAGATCACGATTAACCCTGGAAAGGGGATCATTAGGATGGTATTTAGGTAACTCAGCAGTCAGATAGCAATGAAGATTCCACTGCTAATGGGAAATGGGTTGGTGACAACCATTGAAACACAGCGCTGCGTCCTCATATGAGGTTGGTTGGGCAGAGGTACAGGTGGAAAATGAGAGTTGACTCATATACTTACTTTATAGTTGAATGGTATGGTGGCAGTGGGAATTATAAGGATGGCTGGATTTTTATTGATTTCTTTGAATTCTTTGAAATAAAGAAAATAACTGCTTCAGGTCAGGCAAAATCAATTCAAAGCACATCATAAATGGCAGGGACCTCTATGGGCATTTGAGGAGATCATCATTTTCTTCAGCATAAGTGTGCAACAGAGAATGAAGGCACAGTCTCATTGGCTATCTTGAGTTAGGACCCTCATGTGAGAAAGGCAACTCACGACATGACCCTTGTCCTCTTCAGGATCCAGCCCTGCCACCATTCACCATCTCTGCGCCAGTGACTCAGGTCAAGGCTCAGAACCTGAGCATGGAAATATAATCCTTGCTCTGGGAGAAAATGGTTTTCAGAAAGTGCAGGTCCCACATTATACATACTAGAAAGGAACCAGGGGAACACGTGAAAGAGAGGATCTTTGGAGTGTTGAACTGATAAGGAGGATAAAATAAGGCTGTATAAGGATTTATGGACATGGGAAACTCACTCATGCCTTGGAGTTCAATGTGCAAGTGAGAACACCAGGTGCTGGTCATTTGCTGCTATGATGTTTCCCTGAAGCCTGAATGTGAAATGGCCAAGAAGCAGATGAAGTAGAGATGCTGAAATTGCTTTGGCAGAGTATTATTGAAGATGTTAGGGGGCTCACAGAGATGAGAATGTTAGAGTAGTTTTGTTATGTGATATCTAGAGCCTAGCACCTGACTTTGCTCCTTAGGAGGACTTATAGGACATTCCCTTCAGTAAGGCAAGAAGAAATTCATTGGTGTGAAAGGACTTGGTGATTTCTGTCCTCCATAGGTCAGAGTCTTTAACAGGAGATGCTGCTCTGGATCTAGCTTCCCCATTGTCAGTGGGGTTATGAGATTTCTCAGTGGCAATAGCAATACAAAATTATCAAAGGCAAGATGGCTGTAATTAGTGAAACGGGCAGAATTCTGCCATACCAATGAGGTTGCCTTGACCTGCAGAAATCTGTGCCGATAGCTAATAAATCATGGTGTTCTGAGGGATGAGATTAAGTGGACAGCTGATTGAGTGATTACTTGATATGTGTGTGTATGTCTGTGTGTGTGTGTGTATAATAAAGAAAGAGATCTTGTGAAGAGAATGCTAATGTCAGCTATCAAAATGGAAAATCCAGATCCTTCACCCTGTTTCTGGATTTATTTAATTTCAATAGATCTAGTGACCAAGGGTTCAAAGGGAAGGTGAGTGCCCTTGAGGAAGTATGTGTAATGTAATGAGATTGGTTATAAGCATTCTCACTACAGTTCCATAGAGGGCCTTATGGCCATTTATCAGAGCCACCAGAGGTCAAAGTAAAAGAGTTCCACAGAAATTATCACCTGATCACTCTGGGCTCCTCATTTGAGTAATTTGTCTCCTCGCTCCTGGATCATCAAGCAAAAGATAATTAATATGTTAGTACATTTGTAAGACTATGTGCTCAGTCACTCAAGAGTTGTGTCCAACTCTTTGAGACCTCATGGATTGTAGCCCGCCAGACTCACTCTGCCCGTGGGATTCTCCAGACAAGAATACTTTAATGGATTGCCATTTCCTTCTCCAGGGGATCTTCCCAACCCAGGAATCAAACCCACATCTCTTGCATCTCCTACATTAACAGGCAGATTCTTTACCACTAGTGCCACCTGGGAAGCCTATTTGCAAGGGTAACCTACCCTTATTAACACAAAGAGTTTGAATCACTGCCGTATGATGGAGGCAGGGAAAAATATCCAACAGCTTGAGTAATGTATCTTTTTATGTTTTGTGACAGGTGATCATGATGAATTGCACTTACAGCAACTATGCCCTGAAGAAAAGTGAAAGTGTTAGTTGCTCAGTTGTGTTTTATTCTCTGTGACCCTATGGACTGTAGCCCACCAGGCTTCTCTGTAAATGGAATTCTCCAGGCAAGAATACTGGATGGATTGCCATTCCCTTCTCCAAAGGAGCTTCCCCACCCAGGGATTGAAACCTAGTCTTCTGCATTTCAGGCAGATTCTTTACCATTTGAGCCCCCAGGGAAATCATGATGAAGGCAAAGCAAATCAAACCTAGAGGAAGAAGGTCTGGATCACTCCAGGCAAACAACCTTAGGTCAGCTGAGATACTGACCATGGTGAGAAAAATTTAAAATCAGTGATAGAGAAGAGAGATAATGACTATCAAGCTTTGAGGACCAACTGTGGCAGCAGGGACTGTAGCTAGTTCCACAAACCCGAGAAGAAAATGGCAACCCACTCCAGTGTTCTTGCCTGGAGAACCCCAGGGACGGGGGAGCCTGGTGGGCTGCCGTCTATGGGGTCGCACAGAGTCGGACACGACTGAAGTGACTTAGCAGCAGCAGCCCTGTGGCAAGAGACTTGGTGACAGATTTGGAGTCAATAGAGAGAAAAAGTGAATCTCTGTGTTGTAAAGGTTCTAGTGCATCAGCGACCACTTTGTATATCACCTAAAATTCACTTGGCCCTGCATTATACTGAAGTCACTGTTTCTACAACCAGTTCTCATTGACTTTGACCAGCTTCATGAAGGTGCCACGGGAAAGTGCCTCACCTCTGGCCAAGGTGTGAGCCTCTTGTTTCCTTTCCTGAACATTTTCTGGCAAGAAGTATGGGTGTGGAATGCCCACTGAACTACCACATTTGTGCAACATACGAGTGGTATGTGGTAATCAAAGTCTGAGGGCCACTAAACCTATGAGGGTTGAAAGTGTTAGTTGCTCAGTCATGTCCTACCCTTTGCAACCCCATGGGCTGTAGCCTGACAGGCTCTTCTCTGTCCATGGAATTCTCCAGGCAAGACAACTGCAGTGGGTTGCCATTCCCTTCTCCAGGGGTTCTTCCCAACCCAGGGATCAAACCCAGGTCTCCTGCATTGCAGGCAGATTCTTTACCATCTGAGCCACCAGGGAAGCCCTATGTGAGATGAAAGCCCATTGAAAAATCATTCTCTATTTTTTTTTTTTCCCAGCTGAGCTGCGAGGCATGCAGGATTGTGAAGTGAAGTGAAGTCGCTCAGTCGTGTCCGACTCTTTGTGACCCCATGGACTGTGGCCTACCAG
The DNA here is from genome assembly GCF_049115385.1 of Moschus berezovskii. Taxonomy (NCBI): domain Eukaryota; kingdom Metazoa; phylum Chordata; class Mammalia; order Artiodactyla; family Moschidae; genus Moschus; species Moschus berezovskii. Next base: position 71,681,859 of record NC_142469.1, on the reverse strand, counting down.
GCTCCTCCGTCCATGGGATTTTCCAGGCAAGAGTACTGGAGTGGGCTGCCATATCCTTCTCCAGGGGATCTTCCCAACCCAGGGATCGAACCCAGGTCTCCTGCATTGTAGGCACAGATGCTTTACCATCTGAGCCACCAGGGAAGTCCTGCAGGATTAGTTCCCCTAATATCGAATCCAGCCCCTGGCAGTGGAAGTGCAGCGTCCTAACCACTAGGCATCCAGGAAACCCCCCTTCTATTTTTTTCATGGGTTTCATTTCAGTCTCTTAGAAGGCCTGTGGAATCCAACATAGATTGGCCATAGTCATTTTGATAATTCATCCTTTTTTCAGTTTTTCCTTCCTGCCTGTATTTACTCCCTTATTCATTATTCCTGGACTCTGGGATCATGTACATGCATGTAAGTTGCTTCAATTGTGTCCGACTCTTTGTGACCCCATGGACTGTAGCCTGCCAGGGTCCTCTGTACATGGGATTCTCCAGGCAGGAATACTAAAGTGGGTTGCCATGCCTCCCTTCAAGGAATCTGCCCAACCCAGGGATCAAACCCATATCTTTTAGTCGCCTGCATTGGCAGGCTGGTACTTTATCACTAGCCCCACCGGGGAAGACCTCTGGGGTCATATTCCCAGATAAAGTACCTTTTGGGAGTAACTCAGGTTGAGACAGTAATCTTATTAACTAAATTGAAGTAATAAATAAACATCCAAATAATTCAGGTCTCAATATGCAATCATGCTGCCTTATTCATGTATAGACAGATGTAGGAAGAGTGATGGCTTTGAAAATTAAAATAATTGTTTCAGCTTATCCAAACTTTATTCCATTCCCATTTGAGAGCTAGTTGTCACAGTAGTAAGCTGTTGCAGCATTAAAATGTTCACTCTGCTTTATAAAACCCACATACATTTAGAGATTTATAGACTGAATAAGAGGAGTTTCTTATGCTTTGAAGTGGTATGAACTTGTGCAACACTTTCTAGATTATTGAATAATTGATACCATTACATTTTCAAGGTAAATTAATATGAAAAGAAGGGAAAGGAGCTTCACTAACCAGATAAATGGAATTTGTGGCATTATTTCTGTTGGTATTTGTAATGTCAGTTTACGTTTTCACCATCAGAGGTCATGAAAGAACAATGTTGAACAGAAAATTTGAGCTTTGCTGAAAAAAAATGCTTGTTTGAAATCTGGACTGTAACATTCTTAGAAGGCTTTTTACAAAAGAAAAACCACTATCTACTTAATGTCATTTGTACAGAAAGAAAAATAGTTCTTAACAATAAAATTATCTGATAGGTTACAAGAGCGTGAGGCTCTTATTTGCCTCTGGTGCTCTCAAGTTTTAGTTTAAGAATAAAATTTTAAATGCAAATGTTGATGACTCCTTGTCTTGGGAATATACAATGTTTAATTTCAGCTAGGTTTCTGGGGTCTATAATTGGCAAAAGAAGTATCTCACTTATGAAAAAGGAAGAAAATAAAATTAAAGCTTAGACATGTTTAGAAGTACGTTTGTTAGTGCACATAGCATCTACTTCATGCTGCTGCTGCTGCTAAGTCACTTCAGTCGTGTCCGACTCTGTGTGACCCCATAGACGGAAGCCCACCATAAAACAAAGTAAAAAGTCTGTCTCATGAACTTTGCAAACTAAGTTTGCAACAAAAAGAGCAGGCAGTCTGAACATCAAAGACCATGTATCAAGTTAAGGAATGTAGCATTCTGTGTATGGGAAGATGCAAGCCTCTGGGCTCACTGAATTCATTCCTTTCTTACACACCTTAGGTCTCTGGGGCCAATCCTGTTTCCTTGCTCACCTTGCTTCTTCCATTTGCCCAGCTCTTCAGCAGTCACCTTGGAGGGTGGCAGCATCCTCTGGATTGCAGCTGTGGGAGCCCTCATTCACCTTTGGAGGCCAGAAATCACTGATGGCTGTGACATTTCTTCTTTATTGATATGCAGGAGATATTTTCATTTCATACTAACAATGCACAATGTATCAAATATCTTATTGATAGTAAATTTTATTTTAAGTATCTCCTATTGATATGTATTTTGTCTGTCATAGGTAGCATTTGTTAATTTAAAACCTTTATTGCCCTAGGCAAATTATTAGAAATACAAAAATCAGTAAATTAAAATAATTTTCATTGGTGTCATAAAAACACAAGTTATCAGTTGTCATTGCTCTTTTTGGTGAGTAGTAATAATAAAAAGCCTCCTTATAAAATGATCGTTAAGATTTTTGCATGAGCATAGTTTTGTATGTTTCCAAAAATTCTGTGACATATGAAATCAATCACAAAAAGACAAACTGTGTGAATCCACTTCTGTGAGGTATCTAGCATAGATGGATGCATGCTGACAGAATGTAAAACGGTGGGCTTGTGGATTATTGAATGGGTAATGGGATTTCAGTTCTTCAGGATTTGAAAAAAGCTCTAATGGTTGTGCAACAATGTGCATGTACACATGGTCTACATCATAATGTTGTGAGCAATACATGACTTAAAGCATGTAAAAATTTTCATCAGTGGTTGTATGTCATAATGCTCAATGTATGTTAGCAGTCCTGTTGTTTTTCATGAGGCACATCCTATGGTGTATGTGGTAAACAGTAATTTATCATCTAATATTATCACTATTATTATTAGTTTGGGCTTCCTTGGTGGCTCAGATGGTAAAGAATAGACCTGCAATGTGGGAGACCTGGGTTTGATCCCTGAGTTAGGAAGATACAAGAGGCCTTGGCAACCCACTCCAGTATTCTTGCCTGGAAAATCCCCATGGACAGAGGAGCCTAGCAGGCTACAGTCCATGGGGTCACAAAGAGTTGGACATGACTGAACAACTAAGCACACTGTATTGGTTCTGGTTTTCCAATATAGTGTATAAAAGACATTTTTCTTTGTCTTTTGGAGTCCCAGGGGCCTAGCAACTATTAAAAAGCCTAATGAGTGATAAAAACAGAAGTCTGTGACTCACAGAGAAATAAATTTTTATGGATTAGTAGTTTTAACAGCCAGAACTTAGACTTCAGTGATGTCCATGCAGTTGTTCCTCTCCTCATTTCTGTCCTCTTTTTTGAGTCAGTTCTATCTTACTGGGTTTCATCACTCGTCTTCCAGTGGCTCAATTCTGGAAACCTCCATACTGCTTCTATCTGAAATCATTCTTTTTGCATACAATGAACATGGGTGTGTGGTGTTTGAGGGAAACAGATTGGAATATGGAACATCAGTAGTTTTCACAGATTTTATTATTTTAATTCATGCTCCTTTCTTGATAAAAGTAATTGATTTAAAGTCATTCTTTCTATTTAAAAAAGTTTTTTTTTAGATATTTTTGTTGCTCATATTTGCTTGATTCTTTATGAAATTTAAGGTCCTTCAATTTTAACATTTAACATGCAGGGTTCCAAAGAATAGCAAGGAGAGATAAGAAAGCCTTCCTCAGTGATCAGTGCAAAGAAATAGAGGAAACAAAGAATGGGAAATACTAGAGATCTCATCAAGAAAATTAGAGATGCCAAGGGAACATTTCATGCAAAAATGGGCTCAATAAAGGATAGAAATGATATGGACCTATCAGAAGCAGAAGATATTAAGAAGAGGTGGTTAGAACTGTACAAAAAAAGATCTTCACAACCCAGATAATCACGATGGTGTGATCACTCACCTAGAGCGAGACATTGTGGAATGTGAAGTCATGTGGGTCTTAGGAAGCATCACTACAAACAAAGCAAATGGAGGTGATGGAATTCTAGTTGAGCATTTCAAATCCTTAAAGAGGATGCTGTGAAAGTGCTACATTCAATACGCACTCAATATGCCAGTGCACACACTGGCACTCATCTCACACACTAGCAAAATAATGCTCAAAACTCTCCAAGCCAGGCTTCATACGTGAACCGTGAACTTCCAGATGTTCAAGCTGGTTTTAGAAAAGGCAGAGGCACCAGAGATCAAATTGCTAATATCTGCTGGATCATTGAAAAAGCAAGAGAGTTCCAGAAAAACATCTATTTCTGCTTTATTGACTATGCCAAAGCCTTTGACTGTGTGGATCACAATAAACTGTGGAACATTCTGAAAGAGATGGGAATACCAGACTACCTGACCTGCATCTTGAGAAACCTGTATGCAGGTCAGGAAGCAACAGTTAGAACTGGACTGGTTCCAAATAGGAAAAGGAGTACGTCAAGGCTGTATATTGTCACCCTGCTTATTTAACTTATATGCAGAGTACATCATGAGAAATGCTAGGCTGGAGGAAGCACAAGCTGGAATCAAGATTGGTGGGAGAAATATCAATAACCTCAGATATGCAGATGACACCACCCTTACGGTAGAAAGCGAAGAAAAACTAAAAAGCCTCTTGATGAAAGTGAAAGAGGAGAGTGAAAAAGTTGACTTAAAGCTCAACATTCAGAAAACTAAGATCATGGCATCCAGTCCCATCATTTCATGGCAAATAGATGGAGAAACAGTAGAAACAGTGGCAGACTTTATTTTTTGGGCTCCAGAATCACTGCAGATGGTGACTGCAGCCATGAAATTAAAAGACGCTTACTCTTTGAAAGAAAAGTTATGACCAACCTAGATAGCATATTAAAAAGCAGAGACATTACTTTGCCAACAAAGGTCCGTCTAGTCAAGGCTATGGTTTTTCCAGTAGTCACGTGTGGATGTGAGAGCTAGACTATAAAGAAAGGTAGGCACCGAAGAATTGATGCTTTAGAACTGTGGTGTTGGAGAAGACTCTTGAGAGTCCTTTGGACTGCAAAGAGATCCAACCAGTCCATCCTAAAGGAAATCAGTCCTGAATATTCATTGGAAGGACTGATGTTGAGCTGAAATGCCAATACTTTGGCCACCTGATGCGAATAGCTGACCCATTGGAAAATATCCTGATGCTGGGAAAGATTGAAGACGCGAGGAGAAGGGGACGATGGTTGGATGGTATCACCAACTCAATGGGCATGAGTTTGAGTAAACTCCGGGAGTTGGTGATGGACAGGGAGGCCTGGTGTGCCTTAGTCCATGGAGTCGCAGAGAGTCAGACATGACTGAGCGACTGAACTGAACTGAGTTTTAACATGAAAATATCTTCTGCTACTTGTGTGAATACTGATGTGTTCTGTTAGTTTAAAAATATTTGATATATATATATATTTTTTGGTTTTGGTTATGTAATAAATCTTAAGAGGAAAACTATAACTTAATATTAGATATGAAATGGGGAAAAAATTTAAGTGAAGGAAAATTTTGATTTTTTTCTTGAAGTCCTTCTTTGAAGAACTCCTTTATCCTGAAAGTCAAAACACTCGAACCACTTTCTAGTCACCAAATAAATCTCATTGATGGAAAACAAGGTTTCTGTGAAAGAAAAAAACATATAAAGAGACTGTTTCTACAATTCTACCAAGCCTTTCACCAGTGCCTCTAACAAGTTCCAAAATGAATTTCAAGTCCATCACCTCACTTGTTTGCTCTCTGCAGGAGCTTTTATGAGCAATGAATCAGTTCTCATGGTGAAGGCAAAGGTAGACAAATCCTGAATAATCTACCATCTGCATTATTCCATATTTAGTAATCAAGGATACTTAGAGTAGCATTAGTTCTATAACACCACTGCCTTATTAAAGGGATCCATTTAACTTTGGGGAAATTGCATAATAAGGAACATCTAATTCAACTTTATTTCATGCTTACATCCAAGCCTTCAATGACCTTCTGATACTCAAGTTGGAAACAATGGTTTTTCTTTGCTTATATTTCTAATAGAAATATTATGTTTTAAAATATTTATTAACTTATTGAATACTTTCTCTTTCTCTTTGTTGTTCTAAGTCATCTCCAGCTCTTTGCATTCCATGGACGGTAGCATGCCACACTCCTCTGTCTTCCACTATCTCTTCATGTTTGCTCAAATTCATGTCCACTGAGTTGATAATACTAACTAACTGTCTTATCCTCTGCGGCCCCCTTCACCTTTTGCCTTCAATCTTTCCCATCATCAGGGTCTTTTCCAATGAGTTGGCTCTTCACCTCAGGTGGCCAAAGTATTGAAGCTTCAACTTCAGCATCAGTCCTTTTAATGAATATTGAAGATTGATTTCCTTTAAGATTGACTGGTTTGATCTCTTTGCTGTCCAAGGGACTCTCAAGAGTCTTCTCCACCACCACAGTCCAAAAGCTTCAGCTCTTTAGTGTTCAGCCTTCTTTATGGACCAACTCTCACATCTATACATGACTACCGGTAAAAACATAGCTTTGACTTTACAGACCTTTGTCAGCAAAGTGATGTCTCTGCTTTTCAATACACAGTCTAGGTTTGTCATAGCTTTCCTTCCAAGAAGCGAGTGTCTTTTTTTTCCCTTCTGGATAGTAAATTCATTAAGAACAGGTATTCTGTTAATAAATTTTGTATCATATCAATGTTTTGCACAAATAGGTGTTCAGTAGCTTGTGGTTAAAACTATTGGATTGATTGTCTCTTGGTTCCATTCTATTATCTAATGATTTAAGTTATAGCTTAAAACTTTTCTAAAATGACTGTCATTTCTATGGAGGTAATGCTGCCCCTCCCTGACCCCCTAACTCATTCTTTTGTACTACATAGAAGGATTATCCTTTGGCTTGAGCATGGGAAAGCACATTATCTCTAGCAGGAATAATTACAATGACACTATAAATGTGGTGATCCATTATTACTTTCTCTAATTTCAGGGATAGCAATGAAAACCAAATGTCCAGAACAATGAGAACTGTGGGAACTGTAGAATCTCTTCTATCAGCTCAACAGTTGCTCAGAGTCATCTCCCATGTTCTGTACCCTCCCAGGGTCTGGGCAAATGGGTGAATAAATTGCTTCTTTTAATCTAGATAAATATCACATCAATGGGAAAATTCTTTCATTTTGTGTCTTAATTCTGAAGTTTAGTTCAGTCGCTTAGTCATGTCTGACTCTTTGTGACCCCATGGACCACAGCACACCAGGCTTCCCTGTCCATCATGAACTCCCAGAGCTTACCCAAACTAATATCCATCATGTCGGTGATGCCATCAAACCATCTCATCCTCTGTCTTCCCCTTATCTTCTCACTTTCAATCTTTCCCAGCATCAGGATCTTTTCCAGTGAGTCATTTCTTCACATCAGGTGGCCAAAATATTGGGATTTCAGCTTCAGCATCAGTCCGTCCAATGAATAGTCAGGACTGATTTCCTTTAGGGTGGACTGGTTGGATCTCCTTGCAGTCCAAGAGACTCTCAAGAGTCTTCTTCAACACCACAGTTCAAAAGCATCAGTTCTTCGGCACTCAGCTTTCTTTATAGTCCAATTCTCACATCCATACATGACCACTGGTAAAACTGTAGCTTTGACTACATGGACCTTTGTTGGCAAAGTAACGTCTCTGCTTTTTACTTTGCTGTCTAGGTTGGTCATAACTTTCCTTCCAAGGAGCAAGCAACTTTTAATTTCATGTCTGCAGCCATCATCTGCAGCGATTTTGGAGCCCCAAAAAATAAAGTCGGTCACTGGTTCCATTGTTTCCCCATCTATTTGCCATGAAGGAATGGAACTGGATGTCATGATCTTAGTTTTCTGAATGTAGAGCTTTAAGCCAACTTTTTCACTCTCCTCCTTCACTTTCATCAAGAGGCTCTTTAGTTCTTCATTTTCTGCCATAAGGGTGGTGTCATCTGCATATCTGAGGTTATTGATATTTCTCCTGGAAATCTTGATTCCAGCTTGTGCTTCCTCTAGCCCAGCGTTTCTCATGATGTACTCTGCATTTAAGTTAAATAAGCAGGATGACAGTATGCAGCCTTGATGTACTCCTTCCAAAATTGGAACCAGTCTGTTGTTCCATGTCCAGTTTTAATTGTTGCTTCTTGACCTGCAAACAGATTTCTCAGGAGGCAGGTCAGGTAGTCTGGTATTCCCATCTCTTTCAGAATTTTCCACAGTTTGTTGTGATCCACACAGTGAAAGGCTTTGGCATAGTCAATAAAGCATAAGTAGATGTTTTTTTGGAACTATCTTGCTTTTCTGATGAGCAACAGATGTTGGAAATTTGATTTCTGGTTCTTCTGCCTTTTCTAAAACCATCTTGAACATCTGGAAGTTCACAATTAAGATACTGTTGAAGTCTGTCTTGGAGAATTTTTAGCATTACTTTGCTGGCATTTGATGAGTGCAATTGTTGGTAGTTTCAGCATTCTTTGGCATTGCCTTTCTTTGGGATTGGAATGAAATCAGACCTTTTCCAGTCCTGTGGCCACTGCTGAGTTTTCCAAATTTGCTGGCATATTGAGTGCAGCACCTGAAAGCATCATCTTTCAGGATTTGGAATAGCTCAACTGGAATTCCATCACCTCCACTAGCTTTGTTCACAGTGATGCTTCCTAAGGCCCACTTGACTTTGCATTCCAGGATGTCTGGCTCTAGGTGAGTGATCACACCATCATGTTATGTGTGTTATCTGGGTTATGGGTCATGAGTAGCGTTTTTGTACAGTTCTTCTGTGTATTCTTGCCACCTCTTTGTAATGTCTTCTGCTTCGGTTAGTCCATACCATTTCTGTCCTTTATTGTGCCCATCTTTGCATGAAATATTTCCTTGGTATCTCTAATTTTCTTGAAGAGATCTCTAGTCTTTCCCATTCTACTGTTTTCCTCTCTTTCTTTGCATTAATAACTGAGGAAGGTTTTCTTATCTCTCCTTGTTATTCTTGGAACTCTGCATTCAAATGGGTATGTATTTGCTTTTCTCCTTTGCCTTTCTTTTCTTTTCTCAGCTAGTTTTAAGGCCTCCTCAGCCAACCCATTTTGCCTTTTTGCATTTCTTTTTCTTGGGGATGGTCTTGATCACTGCCTCCTGTACAATGTCAGAAACCTCCATTCATAGTTTTTCAGGCATTCTATCAGATCTAATCCCTTGAATCTGTCACTTCCACTGTATAATTGTAAAGGATTTTATTTAGGTCATACCTGAATATTGTAGTGGTTTTCCCTACTTTCTTCAATTTAAATCTGAATATAGAAATAAGGAGTTCATGATCTAAGCTACAGTCAGCTCCCGGTCTTGATTTTGCTGACTGTGTAGAACTTCTCCATCTTTGGCTGCAAAGAATATAATCAGTCTGATTTTGGTACTGACCGTCTGGTGATGTCCATGTATAGAGTCTTCTCTTGTGTTGTTGGAAGGAGGTGTTTGCTATGACCAGTGTGTTCTCTTGGTAAAACTCTGTTAGCCTTTAACCTGTTTCGTTTTGTACTCGAAGGCAAAATTTACCTGTTACTCCAGGTATCTCTTGACTTCCTACTTTTGCATTCTAGTCCCCTATAATGGAAAGGACATCTTTTGGGGGGCATTAGTTCTAGGAAGTTTGTAGGTCTTCATAGAACTGTTTAACTTCAGCTTCTTCAGCATTACTGGTCGAGGCATAGACTTGGATGACTGTGATATTGAATGATTTGCCTTGGAAATGAACAGAAATCATTCTGTAGTTTTTGAGATTGCATCCAAATACTGCATTTCAGACTCTTTTGTTAACTATGATGGCTACTCCATTTCTTCTAAGGGATTCCTGCCCACAGTAGTAGATATAATAGTCATCTGATTTAAATTCACCCATTCCAGTCCATTTTAGTTCACTGATTCCTGAAATGTCAGTGTTCACTCTTGCCATCTCCTGTTTGACCACTTCCAATTTTCCTTAATTCATGAACCTAAAATTCCCGGTTCATATGCAATATTGCTCTTTACAGCATCAGACTTTATTTCCATCACTAGTCATATCCTCAGCTGGATGTTGTTTTCGCTTTGGGTCCGCCTCTTCATTCTGGAGTTATTTCTCCACTGATCTCCAGTAGCATATTGGGCACCTACCAACCTGGTGAGTTCATCTTTCAGTGTCCTATCTTTTTGCCTTTTCATGCTATTCATGGGGTTCTCAAGGCAAGAATGCTGAAGTGGTTTGCCATTCCCTTCTCCAGTGGACCACATTTTGTCCGACCTCTCCACCATGACTTGTCCATCTTGGCTGGCCCTACATGGCATGAGTAGTTTCATTGAGTTAGACAAGGCTGTGGTCCATGTGAACAATTTGGTTAGTTTTCTGTGATTGTGGTTTTCATTCTGCCTGCTCTCTGATGGATAACAGGCTTATGGAAGCTTCCTGATGGGAGAGACTGACCAAGGGGGAAATTGGGTCTTGTTCTGATGGGCAGGGCTATGCTCAGTAAATCTTTAATCCAATTTTCTGTTGATTGTCGGAGCTGTATTCTCTCTGTTGTTTGACCTGAGGCCAAACTGTGGTGGAGGTAATGAAGATAATGGCAATCTCCTTCAAAAGGCCCCATGCAGACACTGCTGTACTCAGTGCCCCGGAAACCTGCAGCAGGTCACTGCCAACCCATGCCTCCACTGGAGACTCCTGGACACTCATGGGAAAGTCTTGGTCAATCTCTTGTGGGGTCACTGCTCCTTTCTTCTGGGTCCTCGTGAGCACAAGCTTTTGTTTGTGCCCTCCAAGAGTCTGTTTCCACAGTTATGTGTAAGTTTGGCGGTTCTATGGTGGGGTTAATGGTTACCTCCTCCAAGAGGGCTTATGCCATACCCAGGTCTGCTGCGCCCAGAGCCCCTGCTCCTATGGCAGGCCCATACATCTGCAGAAGACACTCAGACACAGTTCTGGCTCAGTCTCTGTGGGGTTTCTGGGTCCTGGTGCACAAGTTTTGTTTGAGCCCATCAAGTCTCTGGCAGGTATGGGATTTGATTCTAAATGTGATTTTGCCCCTTATTCCATCTTACTGGGACTTCTCCTTTGCCCTTGGATGTGGGGTATCTCTTTTTGGTGGGATCCAGCATTCTCCTGTCGATGACTATTCAGCAGCAACTTGTAGTTTTGGAGTTCTCCCAGAATAATATGAGCTCACATCCTTCTTTTCCACCATCTTATGCCATTGTTAATTCTAAAAGGCTTGGAATAAATTTGAAAGCCTCAACCAACTGCTTATTGCTCCATAATAGGGTTCCTCAGAGTCCTTAAAGTAAGAATGACAATTGGTGATGACCTTTGGAATAAGGTGTATGCATTCTCAGTCACTTCGGTCATGTCTGACTCTTTGCAACCCCATGGACTATAACCCACCAGGCTCCTCTGTCCTTGGGATTCTCCACACAAGAATGCTGGAATGGGTTGCCATGCTCTCCTCCCGGGGATCTTCCTGACTCAGGAAGTGAACCTGTTTCTCCTGCGTCTCCTGCACTGCATGTGAATTCTTTACCACTGAGCCACCAGGGAAGCTCTTGGAATAAAGTACCTGGTCCTGATGTCTTTGAGAAGTCTGAATAAGTGTTGCTGTGTGTGTTTTTTTTAAACCATATTCTCCTCATAAGTTAATGTAACATGTTAAAATAGCTTCAGCAGTTTTATTTCCTTCCTCTTATAAGAATTCAGTAAGTCCCCTACATACAAATGAATTCTGTTTCAAGACCACATTCATAAGTCTAATTTGTTCATAAGTCCAGCAAAGTTAGCCTAGTTACCCAACTAACACAATCGGCTGTATAGTATAGTATTTGTACTGTAATAGGTTTGTAATACTCTTCACACAAATTATACATAAAAAGAAACACACACAATAATGAAAACATTTTTAATCTTACGTACGGAACCTTGGAAAGTACAGTAGTACAGTACAACAGCTGGCATACAAGGGTATGTTCGCATCTTTGAAAGTTTGCAACTTGAAGGTTCATATGTAGGGGGCTGGCTGTAAACACATTTAGGCTGTTTATTTACTCTGAGAAGCAAAATTCTAATATATAGATAAAGATGCAGCATTTATGTTCTCCTCCATTTTTCCCACAGGGAAGAGAGGTGTTAATGTTTTATTTTTCTTAAAAAACAAAAAAAGTAAAGCTCTTGAGATTCTGACAATTTCGAAGTTGTTTCTGATTTCTTGATACTGTTTTGAAAGGAAATACATTTGAGTTCATTTTAGTTGAAATTGTTTTTTTATTTCAAGAGATGTAATATGAACACTGCAAGAAATGAAGAAATTAAGTCACATATTAACAAAAACAAACCTTTTGTGCAAATCTAAGAAGAGGTCATTAGTTTACTAAGAGGGAGACCTCTCCCAGCCATGTTTTTAACCCTGTATAGACCTTGGAAAATGTCACCATCACCAACTATAGTTTGTTTGAATCCAAGCATCTGGGAACATGGCAGACAAATGTCCAAGATGTCTGTCCTCATGGATGATGAACCTGGTTGATCTGAGGACTTCCTGCCCAACACAACCTGGGACATCACAGGGGTGGGAGGCAGGTCTGGCAGGGTAGGCTTGGAAATGAAGTGAACACCCATTATGGGAAGGCTACCAAGAAGGTAGCATCTGACACTAGAAGAGAATTATATATTTTTGTCTGAGATGAACAGTATTTTAAAGTTTGGACAATACAACCAGAATATACTGCTAAGCTGAGTTTGTTTTATATTTTCAGTTCTGGCAACTCTTCAAGAACAATAGGTAATTTTCTTTTTCATTTCTTTTTGAATTTTGAAAAGTTCTCTACTGTTTAAAGATTGAAATCTCAGAATATAACATTATTTCAAATATCAAATTTTAATTTGAATTTCATTCAGTTCAGTTCTGTCGCTCAGTCGTGTCCGACTCTCCGCGACCCCATGAATCACAGCACGCCAGGCCTTCCTGTCCATCAACAACTCCCAGAGTTCACTCAAACTCATGTCCACAGAGTCGGTGATGCCATCCAGCTATCTCATCCTCTGTCGTCCCCTTCTCTTCCCACCCCCAACCCTTCCCAGTATCAGAGTCTTTTCCAGTGAGTCAACTCATCCCATGAGGTGGCCAAAGTATTGCAGTTTCAGCTTTAGCATCAGTCCTTCCAATGAACACCCAGGATTGATCTCCTTTAGAATGGACTGGTTGGATCTCCTTGCAGTCCAAGGGACTCTCAAGAGTCTTCTCCAACACCACAGTTCAAAAGCATCAATTCTTCAGCGATCAGCTTTCTTCATAGTCCAACTCTCACATCCATTCATGACCATGGGAAAAACCATAGCCTTGACTAGACGGACCTTTGTTGGCAAAGTAATGTCTCTGCTTTTTAATATATTATCAAGGTTGGTCATAACTTTCCTTCCAAGGAGTAAGCATCTTTTAATTTCACGGCTTCAATCAGCATCTGCAGTGATTTCGGAGCCCAAAAAATAAAGTCTGACACTGTTTCCACTGTTTTTCCATCTATTTCCCATGAAGTGATAGGACCAGATGCCATGATCTTCGTTTTCTGAATGTTGAGCTTCAAGCCAACCTTTTCACTCTCCTCTTTCACTTTCATCAAGAGGCTTTTGAGTTCCTCTTCACTTTCTGCCATAAGGGTTGTGTCATCTGCATATCTGAGGTTATTGATATTTCTCCCAGCAATCTTGATTCCAGCTTGTGCTTCTTCCAGTCCAGCATTCCTCATGATGTACTCTGCATATAAGTTAAATAAGCAAGGCGACAATATACAGCTTTGATGTACTCCTTTTCCTATTTGGAACCAGTCTGTTGTTCCATGTACAGTTCTGACTGTTGCTTCCTGACCTGCATACACGTTTCTCAAGAGGCAGGTCAGGTGGTCTGGGATTCCCATCTCTTTCAGAATGTTCCACAGTTTATTGTGATCCACACAGTCAAAGGCTTTGGCATAGTCAATGAAGCAGAAATAGATGTTTTTCTGGAACTCTCTTGCTTTCTCCATGATCCAGTGGATGTTGGCGATTTGATCTCTGGTTCCTCTGCCTTTTCTAAAACCTGCTTGAACATCTGGGAGTTCCCGGTTCACATATTGCTGAAGCCTGGCTTGGAGAATTTTGAGCATGACTTTACTAGCATGTGAGATGAGTGCAATTGTGCGGTAGTTTGAGCATTCTTTGGCATTGCCTTTCTGTGGGGTTGGAATGAAGACTGACCTTTTCCAGTCCTGTGGCCACTGCTGAGTTTTCCAAATTTTGCTGGCATATTGAGTGCAGCACTTTCACAGCATCATCTTTCAGGATTTGAAATAGCTCCACTGGAATTCCATCACCTCCACTAGCTTTGTTCATAGTGATGCTTTCTAAGGCCCACTTGACTTCACATTCCAAGATGTCTGGCTCTAGGTCAGTGATCATGTTATCGTGACTATCTTGGTAGTGAAGATCTTTTTTGTACAGTTCTTCTGTGTATTCTTGCCACCTCTTCTTAATATCTTCTGCTTCTGTAAGGTCCATACCATTTCTGTCCTTTATCGAGCCCCTCTTTGCATGAAATGTTCCCTTGGCATCTCTAATTTTCTTGAAGAGATCTCTTGTCTTTCCTATTCTGTTGTTTTCCTCTATTTCTTTGCATTGATCACTGAGGAAGGCTTTCTTATCTCTCCTTGCTAGTCTTTGGAACTCTGCATTCAGTGTTTATATCTTTCCTTTTCTTCTTTGCTTTTCGCTTCTCTTCTTTTCACAGCTATTTGTAAGGCCTCCTCAGACAGCCATTTTGCTTTTTTGCATTTCTTTTCCATGGGGATGGTCTTGGTCCCTGTCTCCTGTACAATGTCACGAACCTCCGTCCAGAGTTCATCAGGCACTCTATCTATCAGATCTAGTCCCTTAAATCTATTTCTCATTTCCACTGTATAATCATAAGGGATTTGATTTAGGTCATATCTGAATGGTCCTGTGGTTTTCCCTACTTTCTTCAATTTAAGTCTGAATTTGGCAATAAGGTTTTCATGATCTGAGCCACAGTCAGCTGCTGGTCTTGTTTTTGCTAACTGTATAGAGCTTCTCCATCTTTGGCTGCAAAGAATATAATCAGTCTGATTTCGGTGTTGACCATCTGGTGATGTCCATGTGTAGAGTCTTCTCTTGTGTTGTTGGAAGAGGGTGTTTGCTATGACCAGTGCGTTCTCTTGACAAAACTCTATTAGCCTTTGCCCTGCTTCATTCCATGCTCCAAGGCCAAATTTGCCTGTTACTCCAGGTGTTTCTTTACTTCCTACTTTTGCATTCCAGTCCCCTATAATGAAAAGGACATCTTTTTTGGGTGTTAGTTCTAAAAGGTCTTGTAGGTCTTCATAGAACCGTTCAACTTCGGCTTCTTCTTACTTGTTGGGGCATAGGCCTGGATTACTGTAATAGTGAATGGTTTGCCTTGGAAATGAACAGAAATCATTCTGTCGTTTTTAAGACTGCATCCAAGTACTGCATTTCGGACTCTTTTGTTGACCATGATGGCTACTCCATTTCTCCTAAGGGATTCCTGCCCACAGTAGTAGATATAATGGTCATCTGAGTTAAATTCACCCATTCATTAACTATATACATTTAGCCTCATAGAAAAAATGCATAGGCCATACATGAAAATTATCTGGGCTAGATGGCAAATTTGATTAATTTTCTTGGTACTTTATTCTTCTAATTATCTGCATTAGAAGTGTAGTCTTTTTAAGTTTGAAAAAAGATGGAAAGTACCAAGAAAATATGAAATGTGCAAGTATGGTTTACTCTTTTTACATTTTTTAAATGTTTTGATTGAGATTTAAGGTAAAGAAATAAATTATCAGAGATAAAATAAATGTTCTCTAATTTCTATTTAAAGTATATTTTTAATCAAAAAAGCCATCAAAGTGTTAATTTTCTAAGTTGTTGTAAATATGGTCGCATTCTCTATGTTTATGACTCCTCCTTGGGCAGGACCTAATGTGAGAGCTTTGTATTTCAAAAAGTCCACGGAAGCTGAAACATCAGTAAACTTTTAAGGATATTTATAGTTTAAATGAAAATAAAGTTATTGTATGTTTATAATAAAGATTTCATGTTGTGAAAGGGGTCCAAAGTAATAATTCTCTAATATCAAAATAAATATTAACCTGGGAATGGTAGACGTGCTGGTTGAGACTTGTAACAAAACTTTTTCTTCTATTGTTATTTCTTTATCTAGGTCACAGCGAATCTAAATATTTCTTCTTAAGGCTGGAGACTCACATATTGTTTGATTTCTTGGTGTACTGAACCAAAGTCATGGACCCAGGATAAGGAACAGAATGAATTTAGAGACGAAGTAGGGAAGGACAAACAATACATGTTAATAGTTTCATAAGAATACATCTCATACCTACACTGGCCCAATCAGGCAAGAGTACTGGAGTGGCTTGCCATTGCCTTCTCCGATATATTATGATAGAACCCAAGAAAGACCATTTGGAATAAAAAGTTTCTCAAAAGCCACTGTGGTCCAGTGGTTAAGAAACCACCTTCCAATGCAGGGGACATGGATTCGATCCCTGTTCTGGGAACTAAGATTTCACATGCTGAGGGGCAACTAAACCTGTGCGGCTGCAACCACTGAGCCTGTGAGCCGCAACTAGAGAGCCCATGTGCCCCAGCTATGGAGCTCACGTGCTCTGGATTGCACACCAAAGCCGGAGAGAAGACCACATGCCACAACCAAGACCTGATGCAGTTGTAAATAAATGAAGAAAGAAAGAAACCAGGATCCAGAAATTCTATCAAAATGAACTTCTGAAGGCTGCTGGAGTGCAAAGCTTCCAGAACACACTGATGAAACAAAGCTGTAAGTTGTGAAATGAAAAAATAAGTTTCCATATGTGTAAAAACAATATCTCACCGAGTCTTACAACAAGAGAACAATTTCCCCCTGAATTTGTGTGTATTTATTCTTTACACAAATTTCCCATTTCAGTGACAGTGTATAGTACTCAGTTCTTTCTCCAGGTTGCTATTTCAGTTTGATTTCCTTTTTGCAAGCTTGATGCATGTTGATGGAATAATTACCGTGTTTTTTTTACCACTATCTCTCAAATGCCTGAAGAACAATAATAGTTCTCTGTGCCTCAGGGAGGCATCCAGCTGATAGCTGACGTTTGTTGAAGAATCATGTTACTTTTAGGCCAGCATGTAAGTGGATAACAAGTAGCATATCTTATTCCTAGGACAAATGAACGTTATTCACAAATCTTTCTGTTACTTTCAGACAATATTAATAGTATAGAGAATATATTATCTTCTATTTTTATGTTATTCATCAAAAAAGCTAATACTATGAAGTTTACTGCCCTTAGAAATTTAATAGCTATACTATATGCTGAAATTTATCAAATTTTATATTGTTATGCTGACATATTATGCAACATTAAAGAGTTTAAAGAATTTTATCTCATTTGCAATCTGAAATGTAGGTAGAGAAAATCAGTTCTTCAATGTCTTCATAACACAGGGAAGACTATAAATTTTAGTATGTATGAGTTCAGGACTTCCCAGGTGGCACGGTGGTAAAGAATCTGCCTGTCAATGCAAGAGATACGGGTTTGATCCCTGGGCGAGGAAGACTCCCTGGAGAAGGAAATGGCAACCCACTCCTGTATGCTTGTCTGGGAAATTCCATGGACAGAGGAGCTAGGTAGGCTTTAGTTCATGGGGCTGCAAAGAGTCAGATACAACTGAGTGACTAAACAATAACACGTATGAATTCTACCCAACAGGATTTGATTACTTTTGAAATTGCTTTAACCTTCATCTATGAAATAATGGAAAACTTTTCACAGTTTCTATCCTACCCAGATTATAACTAGTTTAGGCAATAAAACAACTGCACATAAGCTCTGGTACAGCTGTGACCTTAGTATTATGCCAAAGACCACACTGTAATGAATGTTAGAACTGAGAACCCAGCTGAGAGGTTCTGGTTATAAGGCTGGTGGGCAATGCTCATGCCAGGAGTGCCTTCCAGCTTGCAGTTGTATTGTAAAGTTCCAGAAACTGTCAGTTTCTGGGCAAGAAGAAGATGGTTCCCCTACTATTGGCAGTTGAGGCCAGTGTCTAGTAGGGATCACCCAGAGACTCCAACACATTCTCCCTAGAGGAACCACAAAAATTACTCAACAGACTTTACGGAAAACATTATTTTGTCTCAGGTACAATGCCTGGCTCTGAGGGCACAGACCTAAAGACATAGTCCCTGCCAAGAGGAACTCTCTGTTGAGATGGGACATTAAATTGTGAAATGACATCAGAATGACAAAACCCTGTAAGAAGTACTCCAATTAAGTGTGATGACCACAAACAAAAGACGCACCAGCTCTGCCTAAAGGCACCAGCCAGCACTTTACAGAGGAGGTGACATCAGACCAGGGACAGATAGACGCACCCTTATTAGAAACAGGGAACCATCTTTTCAAATATTGACAACAGAATTTTTAAGGAGTCAAAAGGGAACATGTCTCCTTGGAAGAAGTTTTCGTAGCCCAGGTAGCCGAAGCATACATTATACTTGATACAATGTATGTATCAAGCATACATTGATTTTTTGTTTCCAGCATCTGATTCCACTTTTTATAGCCAGCCTCTCCATATGATGCTGAAAAGTATGCCTCTTGTTTTTGCTTCCTTTCCTACCTCCCCCTTTTCTTGGCAGGGAATGGGTATCTGACTTCATCTCTGCCAGTCGGATGGAGCAAGAGAAGCAGAGAAACCCATTGTGTGGAGAATCTTTCTGGTGTCAACAGCATCATTGGGGTTGCGGTTTCCAGAGGCAGTGGCTGTGGAGCCAGTGCCACACCCAGTGTCCAGAGAGAGCTGCAGTGGTGGCTCAAAGCACAGGACAATTGTTTTATGGTGGCAAGAATGGCACTCTTGACTGCCTTGGCTGTGTAGTCTGCTTTGGGCTGTAGTTTTTCTGCTTTGCCTCCCTTTCTTTCTGCCTTTTCTGAGTCTGGTTCCTCCACCCAAAATTTTTGTAAACTCCTCAATATATCCTGTCATGAATACCTTTCCTGTTTTATCAGCCATAATTCTTGCAACTAAAGGACCGTGTTTACATCAATAGTGCTCATGTCTGAGTTGGAAGGTTAGGATAGAGTGTGAAGGGTCTCATATGTCATGGTCTCACATGTTTTTTTCACAATGAAGACTTTAAAATATGAGAATGTTATGATCATATTTGTATTTTAAAAATAGTTCTCTTGTCTGTTTGAGCTTCGTAGGAAGGATAGAGATGAGCATTCCAGGTAGAAGACTACTGTGATGGTCAAGTGAGAGATAATAAGGGCTTTAAAAGAAAGGGGCAGTGAGGAAGAGAGAGGAAAAGGAGATCTGAGAGGTTTTCTGGAAGCTAAATGTATTGGTTTGCTGACTCATGGAGTGGGGTAGAGGAAGTTGATGATGTCTTTGAGGCTACTCAGTTGGATGAACAGATGGATATATAGGTGCTGGGGCCATTGACTAAGTAAGCTAAAGAGGTTTGGGTGTATGCTGAATTATTGAACTTAAGGTGCAGTTGGAGATAGTCAGTAATTTACATTTCTGAATCAACAGAATATTTTTTTTCAAACGACCTATTGCAGGGAATTCCAGTTTATAAAACATTTGAAAATAGGCTCTGGCTAAAGTAGGCAGGGAGCCTAGAAATCCTACCTTTTGGGACTGCCCCCTCAATTCTGAAGAAGAGCCTCAAGGTCCATCCTCAGAATGCCAAGTCTCCAGGTGTAATAGACACCTGTCTGTAGATGCCTGTGGATCTGTAAGTATAGATCCACAGCCTCTCTCCAAAGCCCCCAGTTCCTTGCTTGTGCTTGCCCATGGGTTTGCCTTGTTTCTCTTTTGCCTCCCATTGCTGCTGGCAATGCTGTGTATGCGCCTGCCACTGCTACCAGAAAACCCTCAATGTCCACACCAAGAACACCATTTCAGGGCCCCAGCCAGGCTCCCTAACCTGGGCACCAGAACAGTGCTAGGTGCTGAACACAGCGGGGCATAAGGGTCTTCTCTGCCAGTCTCTGACCTATCTTTCTCCCCACTAAAGCACAATTACACAATTCCATCTGCCTATGGCTATCGCCTTTTAAATATATCCAGCCTACTGGTCTCGATGGGATCAGATACCATACCATCCCTTCCATCTATAACTTCTTTTTCTGTCTCTCACACTGATAAAAAGTAAAGGCAAATAAATGAAGTCAAGCAGATACATTTGTTAAGGGTGTGCTTGTGTGTACATGTGTATGTATGAACATGTGTATGTAAGAGCAGGGTGGTATCTATACCATCAGTATCCACTCAGAAATGCCCAGCTACCCATGGAACACAGTTCAACAACCACTGTACTATTTTGGAGAGAACAATGGCTTTCCAATAGAACAAGGCCAACTTCAGTTCAGTTCAGTTCAGCTCAGTCGCTCAGTCGTGTCTGACTCTTTGCGACCCCATGAATCACAGCATGTCAGGCCTCCCTGTCCATCACCAACTCCCGGAGTTCACTCAAACTCACGTCCACAGAGTCGGTGATGCCATCCAGCCATCTCATTCTCTGTCGTCCCCTTCTCCTCCTGCCCCCAATCCCTCCCAGCATCAGAGTCTTTTCCAGTGAGTCAACTCTTCGCATGAACTTATTTATGCTATTTAGTGCTGTGTGGCTTGCAGTTTAAGTTACTTCACCTCCTTGAGAATTCTTTTATTTTGTTTGTTTTCTTTTAATTTTTTTGTTTGTTTGTTTTCATTTTTAAATCTTCAATTAATTCATTTCAATATTGTTTCTGTTTTATCTTTTGGATTTTTCCATGTGGATCTTAGCTCCCCAACCATGGATTAAACCTGCACCCTCTGCATTGGAAAGGGAAGTTTAACCACTGGACTGCCAGGGAAGTCCTGCAAACCCTTGATTTTATCAGTAAGATGGGAATAATAATAATACTTATTTCTCAGGACTATTAAGATATAGGATCATGTTGGTAATATGCTTGGCTCTGGTAGCACTTGGCAAATAATTCAGAAAAGTAGGTCTGATCTATTTTCCTAGATATTTAACATGAGTGTCCCTTTGAGGTGGGATTCCACTTTGTTCTCTGACTTTTTCACTCAAAACTGTCTTCTCCTATGTGGGTGCGCATATGTATGACAGAAGAAATATGTGCTTACACACAGATGAGAGAGACATTGAGTATGTGAACTCATTTCATGTATAAGGGGAACCATGTCTTTTCCTTGTTATGGAGAAAAGTTTTTTTTTTTTTAATTTTGTTTGTGCGAAATCTTGTTTCAAAAATGACTTGAACTGCATAGATACTGTCAAGTATCCCCCATCTAATCATCTGTGAGCATGGGTGGACCTACAGAAATGTTTGTGCTTTTTGCCTCCAAGCATCTAGCAGGGTTGGAACAAACTGGTTATGATTTAAAAGATTTTTCCAGCAAAACAAGCTTTGGGAATGAAAATAAGCACTAGGGGTATTGGACAAGGCAAAATAATGCAGACGTTGACCATTTTCATTTTTGTAAAATAGTGTTTTGTCAGTTGCTTGTGGCCTTTTGGTACCATATTCTCTTCCCTTTGTCCCTTTTTATCAGACACCAAGTTCCTCAAATAGATTTCCTGCTCCTTGTGAATCCATTCATCTTTTCTTCCTCTTAAACAAACCTTTGCATGGACTAACTAGTAACAGAAGACTCCTGTTTTGCAGACTTCTGGCTTAAATTTTCTACTTCTTAGTTTGCAAAGTTTTAGATTGGAAAATTAGAGTGAGAGGGAAAGAAAAATGTTATCACTAACAGTCACAAAAAGTGTTGTGTTTCTCCTATTTCTCATTTTAAATCTATTATCCCAAATGAGATCAACTCCACCCAGGCTGTTCACAGATTCATTCCTTCATTTGTTTAGTCAACAAATATCTTGTGAACACCAGTGACTGATAAGCTTTGGGGAAGAAATGGGAATAGGGTAGAGATGTTCTTGACCTGAACAGAGATTAAAAATAGTCAAAAGTAGAAAAAGTTTTACAAAAACCACATAGAAAACAGAATCTCTGCTGACCATTTTTGTGATCCAGTATGGAAAATTCAAAAGTTATTGGAAATGATCCTGTTCCCATATGCTGACGGTCCTACTCATCACTCCCCCACCACTCATTTAAGTCAGTTTTATTATTCTGACTTATCAGTGGAGACTTAACTTAGCTATTAAAATATAAAACAATTCTGCAAATCTGATGTTGAACTCATTTACATTTATATGTTATGTATATGGTACACTTTAGATGAATTATTTATTAAAATTTTCATGTCATATGCAAATGCTTTCAAATAACAGTGTCACTCTTCAGTGTTATCTTGGAGAGTCTAACTTTTTTTATTGCTTAGTTTTGTCAGGCGAGATTATCACTGTGAACACAACCAAGAAAGCAGTTTGAACAAAGTTCTTAATTCACCACTGTTTGTTTGCTTTTAGTTCAGTATGAAACTGTTAACCTTTACGAAAAGACAACTAGGAATCAGGCTAAATATTTATTTTCATAATCTCTAGTTTCACATATTTGTAAGTTCAAAACTGAAACCCTATATCTCCTCTGATGCCCTAGCAGAGTTAATGGCACAAACTCCTTTTTTGAACTTTTTCCCCTGACTTAGTCTCTTAATTTTTTATGGCTCTGAAAAATAACACATGAAAAGGCAAAGCCAGATATACTTTATCTTTCATGTATGACAGATGTTCCCTCACCCATGTTTCACGGGTATAATCCATCGTTTGAAAACCCAGAGGTGGATGTTTCTGCCAGCAAAGCCTCCTGAAAAGAGGACTGCGTGTCTTGATTAGCTAATCCTTTATAATGAGTCTTAGGGCCACACACCATTCAGATTTCTGGATGAGACTGGACAACACGTGTTTAAAAAAAAAATTAGCTTGCAACTACAATGTAGAAGGTGACTAGAAGTGGAAAATGGTGACAGTGCCATTCAGAACACTTTCCATTGGTACTATTTCAAATTTACTAGTTTATTATTATTATTTACTTTAGATACAGAAAGTGAAGACCAAGCATAATTTAAAGGCAGTTTCATTTTTACACAGAAGCATAGGTATTCACAGGAATAATGTTAATGGATGAAGAATAAAAATGTAAGTCTATTAACTATGAGCATCCAACAATCCCAGGGCTCTAGCTCCCAAACTGATATAAGATGCCAGTTGGCTTTGATCGCCCAGAAGGGCAGAGATACGCTCTCTTCTGATTGAGCTGGATCCTGTCTCCTTAGAATGCTGGCAGATAGAGCAGCTTTGCCTTTCAGATTTTTCACCCAGTTATTTTTAGTTCTTCTGAAGCCTGGGAAATAAGAAATAGAGCCTCCTTGAAAAATCCAAGCGAGCTAACCATAGCAGGGCCTCTGAATCTGATTAGATAAAACAACAAAGAGGTTCTGTCGGGGCAGAGGCAGGAAGAGCCAAGGTGGGTGGCAATCTCTGCTCAACTCCGGGGAAATATAGCCTCAAAGTGTTCAAAAGTGGGTGAAAAAAATAACATAAGCAATAGACAACTTTCCCACATCTCAGGTCACTCTCTAAATACAGCTAGAAAAATCTGCCCCGCACTAAACTTTTTTTTTTAATTTTTGAAGTATAATAAACAGTATGTGAATGTATGTTTATCCTAAGCACCATACTGAGAGAGATTCACTCTCTAGCCTTGAGAGATTCAGTCTCAATATTATAAATCGTTCCTCTTAGTAGCTTACAAGGTAAATCAGGACCAAATTTAAGCTATAAATGTGGATATTTGTTGTAAATTTCCTAATATGATATTGGAGAAATTGAATGCAGTCTTTTCCTTCAGTCATGGAAATTGAAGAGACAAAGGAGGCCGGGTGAGTGGAAATTCTCCCAGGTGGAATTGACAAATAAAGTCTCTTCCAGTTCTGCCATTGGATTCCTGTCTTTGCCAGATTCTAGCCTGGTGACTAGGAGGCATTCTCTAACCAGGGAGTTGGGGGTGGTCAATGTGCTGACAGGTGTCATCAAGAACTTTGACAGAGCCACTGAAATAAGCAACAATTACACATCCCCGTCCCCAGCTTCACCACTTTGTGAAAGAAAACAAATAAAAGGGGTCCTGCTACTGAAATAGAAGAGGGTGGACATCTGGCACCTTCCAGGCTTGGGATGTCACTGAAGGGCCCTGGGTTTCAATCTCATTGTTCAAGGTTGTCCTATGCATCACCTTTCATTAATAACTTGAAAATCTCTCCAACTTCTTACCCATTTCCTCCCATATCGCTGATTTTCATGGTTAAGAAGAAGCAAAAATGAATCAGATTATAAAAAGGCAATTAATGGCTTCTTGTTGTTTAGTTTGGGCTTCCCTGGTGGCTCAGGGGTTAAAGCATCTGCCTGCAATGCATTGGGAGACCTCGGTTCGATCCCTGGGTTGGGAAGATCCACTGGAGAAGGAAATGGCAACCCACTCCAGTATTCTTGCCTGGAGAATCCCATGGATGGAGGAGCCTGGTGGGCTACAGTCCATGGGGTCGCAAAGAGTCGGACACGACTGAGTGACTTCACTTTCTTTCTATTGTTTAGTAGTCACTAAGTCTTGTCCGACTCTTTTGCAAGTAGCCCTATGGACTACAGCCCACCAGGCTCCTCTGTCCATAGGATTTTCCAGGCAAGAATACTGGAGTGGGTTGCCATTTCCTTCTCCAGGGGAACTTCCCCACCCAGGGATCGAACCTTGATCTCCTGCATTGCAGGTGGATTCTTTACCGCTGAGCCTCTGGGGAAGCCCATTTAATGGTTTAGCTTTGAGTAGAGTCAGCTCTGCTGCACTTTCCTTTTTTCTCTCTGAATTTCTCAACTTCTTGCTTCATAGATCAGTATCCTGATTCTTTAACATGTTATGAGCAGCTGAGAGGTACTGTGGCTGAGGTGGGAGAAGGTTTTAATGGAGGAACAGGAACATGCTACGGCCAGGAATCCTGAGGTCTGTGGAGAGGGCCAGGAGGAATTCAGGTCATATAAGAGGATGAGAAAGGTGGGATCCCAGCAGGGACATGACTCCCCCAGATTCCACCTGTTAACCAGGCCTCCTCCAGCTGCTTCCTGTAGACTTACAGATTCTGTGACAGCTGTGGATGCTGGGAGGTGTCCAGAAGTCAATGAACAATTATTTCATCCCCTCTCCTTCAAATCTGTGAGCATCACTGACGACCCTAACTTGTATAGGTAAAGATGCACTTGGCTTCCTGGCCACCTTAGCATCCAGCCTGGGCTGAGATCAACCAGGTGTGAGCCTGTCTGACAGTCCTGTCTCTTTTCTGTGCGTCCCTGTGTGATGCTGCATGGAAACAGGACCCAGAACTGGCTTCTCTGTACCCCTGTGGCTCTGTTAGTTTTGGGATTCTTGGAGTCAGACTGAGAAATCTGATGGTCCCACTTTGGACAGCTACCTACATCTTTCTGCTTTTTTGGATTGCAGATACCCTTAGACAAAGGTATGAGGAGACTTCTGGTATTAAGATATTACACAACAGTTTATACCATACATTTACTTTTAACCAAAGAACATGCCTCGGCAAAGTGTTTCTGTCTGTCCTGTGAAATGGACACGTACTTCCTTCCATTCGGTCAGCATACATGGTCACCTTTACAGAAGGGTTCTGATTGAAAATGACAGCTTCTTTGAAGTTTCACACATTGCTTGTAAGATAGACTATTTGAATGAAAAAAAAGCCCTGAATTTCTCATCCAAAATATACATTGAAAAGAAAAGTCACAGAACCCATGGTCTAATTTTAAACTTTAAATAGGAACTTAGTTGTTAAAACTTTGTATGAAAGTGCTAAAATTAATTAAACAGTTATTGATCAACCTAAGGTATAGTAAATAAGTCATCATTTTCTTGTCATCGGTTTCCCCCATCTTCAAAACAAAATACATTCTTCTTAGGGAACATTTTTCAGTTTACAAAGTGTTTTCCCACATGTTATCTTTTTTAATTCTTGAGGCTGTTTGGACTAGATGCTTTATAAGTTCCTCCCAGCTTGAAACTTCTATTCATTTGTGGCTGTATTTCTATTAAAGGATGCATACTGGAAGGTGGTTTCAACCAACAAAAACAATGGAAGAAACCGACCCCAGGCATGGAAGCAGCGTGCAAATGTTCTTCATAAAGACCTTGTATCTTGAGATAGCACTTTTTAGAGTCACCATATGGTGCTCAGGCTTTTTGTTTAAAGGGTCAGAGACTCATCATCTGCGAGTTCGCAAGTGGAGGAGGCAGTCTGTCAGTGACCAGGGAGCCTGAGCAGCTGAGCATTTGAAGTCAGGCAGCCACCCACATAGTACCAAATCTGCCACCAAGGAATCAGCCATGTGCGCTCTGAACCGGAGCGCAGAAAGGATGACACCTGTCCACTCATTTATTCCCTTTCTTTCAGCATCTTTTTCACTAATCACCTCTGAACTGCATCAGTATGAGAAATAAACACTGGCAGAGACATGCCTCCAACAAAACATTCAGAGACTCTCTCTGAAGTGTGTCTTGAAAATAATACCCAGATTAACCACCACCCCCCCCCCCAAAAAAAAAAAACACGCTGTTTTCTTTGTTGTTGTCTGATTTTGGAAAGTGGCTGTTTTCTTATTGTGAAAAGAAACTGAAACATTTTCAAAGAGATAAGAATTGGTTGATGTGTTTGTCAGGATCCATAGCATCTTGACTAACACTTGAGAGGGTATTTCCATGTCAAGAAAATCTCTTAAGCTTCTTGTCCTTACTGAAAAAAATCACTGGACCAGTATTGTGGAATGTCTTCATTTTTGAGGTGGAATAAGTCATGAACTTGGGGTTTTATTCACCAAGGAAAGACTCTTGTAATCTAAAAGCACTGACTGTAAGTCTAGTAAAATGCACCTAGCATTTAAAACCAAATTTCTTCCTTGAAAATACATAGAGGAAGATTTAGATCTTTTTCAAGTTCAGGATTATTCCTTAACTATCAAGTGTGTTACTAATCCTATATTCTGGGGAGCTATGTGAGGCGTTCTCTTAAGAACTGGAGCAAAGGCACCATGGCTGACTCATCTTCGGGTTTGGATTACATGTGTGGGGCTGTGTTTTGGATGGAGCTTTCTGGAATAGCAACACTCCATCAAAAACACAGTGGCACACCTGTACTCCAAATGGTTGAATAAGGCAAAACATATGACATCAAAACGCTGGGAATCATATTAAAAAGGAGAAAAAAAAAAAGAAAGAACACAGGCTGTAGCAAAGATAAAGACAGCACCAAGTCACTGATAGCCATGAAGAGTAGAAAAAGTTTTAAGTATATTGCTTATGAAATGATTTATCTATCATTTAACCTCTGCTCATAAGCCATGTTTGTTCTGCATGATGTCGACATGAACACCACACTCAGAGGGTGTGAAAAGTTGCTCATTTGGATGTTTCATCCTAAAAAGTAAATTCTCATCACAAGTTGCACGACTGGAAACGACCGCTTCTTGTATTAACAACGGCTCTGAAATGCCGCGACAAAAGTAATAAAACGGCTTCTTCTGGAATTTTCATTGGTCACTTATGGTATA
This sequence comes from Moschus berezovskii, assembly GCF_049115385.1. Taxonomy (NCBI): domain Eukaryota; kingdom Metazoa; phylum Chordata; class Mammalia; order Artiodactyla; family Moschidae; genus Moschus; species Moschus berezovskii. The sequence goes on along the minus strand of NC_142469.1, from coordinate 71,654,418 downwards.
GAATAGATTTTGCTATTTTCTCTTAAGAATAATGTAATACTTTAATATATGATGTTAACAAGGGGATTTATGTCATTTTTCATATAAAATGTTCACAAATTACCTTTTCATTCTAGTGACTTCGTACTCAGACCTCTTAGAACAAAGTGTTAATAGTGTCACTCTGGTGGGACTTTTTAATTTTACATAGCTTATTTTTTATGGATATGATTTTAAAACAAGTGTAATAAAAATTTTCTCTGTGTGTAATGACCTATGCTTAATTATTGATTAACTGCAAGAAATTGTTCTTGTAGGTAACGTTTAAGTAGGCAGGTATAAAAGTGAACTCTTATTTCTGTCTGTCCAAAGATGGATTTTGATAACTGAGTCTGAACTTTAGTTTACTGAAGCTTGTATCACAGACCATCTTGGAGTGCTGGTGGCTGTTAGTTGCTCAGTTGTGTCTCTTTAGCAGCCCCATTGACTGTAGCCTGCCAGGCTTTTCTGTCCATGGGCTTCTCCAGGCATGAATATGGCAGTAGGGTGCCATTTCCTTCTCAAGGGGATCTTCCTGACCCAGGGCTCGAACCCACATCTTCTGCATTGGCAAAAGGTTCTTTACTGCTGAGCCACCAGGGAAACCTCTTGTAGTTACCTACACAGCTTTATATTGTTTTCCCTTGTTAGATAATAAGAGCACATTGCCCATTGGTTAATATTCCTGTATTATAGTTTTTTATGGCTTTATTTTTAGTTTATTTTTATAGAATGCTTCTATAATGAGACTGAGTGGATTTCCATTATAATGATCTGCCTTCTACCCATGCATTACATGCTCTGTGCATTATACCTTAAGATAGTTGCTTATCAGTTCCAGGGCTGCTCCATGCTGACACTGTCATCAGAGTTTGCAAATTCAGCTTTCTGGTAACCCTATGCCCATTGATAGGTTCTATGAAGACCAAGGTTTGGCATAAAACCTTTCCTTTGTCCTCTGGAAATATCACAAAAGAAATAATAATTAAAAGCAGTAACTACTTTTCATATTGGCCACTCAGGAAATGCACTCACAGCATCTAACTTGAAATTTTGGTGTTACTATGGTCTTTATTGAGAAACATGTGGCTGACAATTGAGAACCCGGGAAATAGCGTGTGGATTAAAGGAAATAAATTAAGAGCTGAGTTATATAAATCGTGAGGGCTTGTTGCACCTGGAATCATTTTCATGGCTGTGCACACAATTGGGCTTTCTCTTCTTTAAAGTATCCTGGCTGCAGAATGAAAATTGCTGTTTTGAGTAAAATACTATACAAATCTTTCATTTGGCTGCTAGGAAAAGATTCTTTTTTTTGGAAACATTTTATTTTTCTTGAGATTTTCAAGACGGACCAGAGTATTTGGGGGTAAAGATTACTAAATTCTTCGGCCACACACTTTGATTTTGCACCAGCATTTCTCTCCTTGTGCACTTTTCTTTAGCTTTCACTGAATCCATTTAATTCCAGCCTGTGCTTTATATTCTGAGAAAATTTGGGGAATTGACACAGGCTGAGTTTGGAACAGACGAGCTGAATATGGAATATGAAGTTTTAGGACATTTTAAAAGAGACACTTTTGAGAAAACTAAACATATTAAATTTGTACAACCGTAGAAATAAACATTACAATTTCCTTTCATACCATGTTCAGGGAGAAATAAAAAAGATAGCAGTATTGCTATTTTTGAGCTTCTACTTTTCCACAGCATTCTGCTAAGTATTATAAGGGTATCATTCAATAATACGAGCATTTATGAAGCATTTAATATAAATCAAACTCTGGCTGAAGCCCTTTAAGTAGATTAAGTCACTGAATCCTTCCTAGGAACCCTATTAGATAAATGTTTTGTTATTTCCACTTTGCAGATGAGGAAACTGGAGCTGACAATATAGAGCTTTACAGTTCTTAACCATTTTGCTAGCTAGCTTCTCCAGAATATTTTCTATTTTCTGATTCAATCTTTGTAATATTCTGCAAGTTAGGTATAACTATCCCTTTTGTACACAAGGATACAAAGCCCAGAGATTCAGTCACTTGTACCAAATGATATAACTAGAAAGTGGGAGAGCCAGAATTCAACTCAGGCCTGAATGATGCCAAAGCTTGTGTTTCCCCAATCACAAGTTGTACGATTTTTCTAGAAGGCTAAGTCAATGGCTGTAGAGAGCTTGTTCTGCAAGCGTGGAACTGGCAAGGCTCTGAGACCATGACCACAAGGCAGTGTGGCCAGGGCACTGTGATCTGCCCAGAGCTGCAGCCTCTACACATGGTTCCAATTGGCCCCTATGCCCAGGCTGCAGGATTAGTGCTCAGAGAGAATTGGGAATTTCAGAGTGGTTTACTTCCCAGAGTGGCCATGTGCCTTCAGACAGGCTCTCTGTGGAAATCCCGCTGGGACTTCCACATAGCACACATATTTGTAATGCCTTACCCTGCCTCAGGCTACAAGGGTGCTTTGTAGTCAGAACCTAGTTCATTTTAGTGTCCCATCTGGTCTTTGGTGGAGTACATTGGAGAAAGTGAACCATAGATTAACCTCCGAGCCAGAAAATATTTTCATGGTTCCCATTTCCATAGGGTCACAAGGGTGTATGAGAATAGAATGCTTGGCAGGAAGTAAAAATCCATACTCTCAGAAAAATTCTATTTAGTTCTAACTATATTGCTTCAGACTTAAATACTTGCAAGATAAGAGACCACAAGTAGAGGCCAGTGAAGAAAATATCACCCTGTTCCTACGGCAATGGGTTAAAGAGAAAAGGCAGGGTATTTCAGTGCTTCATGTTCAACTCATACAGAAATAAAATTTCAATAATTGCTATCTATATAAATGTATATTTTTGTATTATGGGGCTTCCTACTAATTTGGGAGATTAAAATGATAAAAAATAATAAAATACATGCTAGAACTACTACACTTTGTATTGTTTTGTGAATACAAATGCACACATCATCAATATGGTCCCTGCTTGTTTACATTATTTTCCAAATTCATGGGCATCATAAGGTGTGTGCCTGCAACTATATTTCTAGGATGAATCAGCTCAGATACTGAGTGTCTAGCCTTTCCTCTTTTACAAAGTAGTTCAGTTCAGTTCAGTCACTCAGTCATGTCCGACTCTCCGCAACCCCATGAATCACAGCACGCCAGGCCTCCCTGTCCATCACCAACTCCCGGAGTTCACTCAAACCCAGGTCCACAGAGTCAGTGATGCCATCCAGTCATCTCATTCTCGATCGTCCCCTTCTCCCCCCACCCCCAACCTTTCCCAACATCAGAGTCTTTTCCAGTGAGTCAACTCGTCGCATGAGGTGGCCAAAGTATTGGAGTTTCAGCTTTAGCATCAGTCCTTCCAATGAACACCCAGGATCGATCTCCCTTAGAATGGACTGGTTGGATCTCCTTGCGGTACAAGGGACTCTCAAGAGTCTTCTCCAACACCACAGTTGAGATGAACGTAATTCCATTTGCAAATTGAATCCTGCAAAGGAAAATAAATTATGTGAATCTGGCTTATTTATACCATGAGACCACGAGCCTACCATGGCCAAATTCCAAAATCTCTTAGAACTGAAGTTCTTAACCTTGGGCCTTTAGGATACAAATAGACTTCAGTAGATCCATAAGGCCCTGAAATGGAAAGTAAAAGTTTGTGTTTGTTAACTGTGGGAGAAAGTACCATGACATTCATCAGAGTCTGTAAAGTTTTCTAACAATCCACAGAATAGACTGTTATTCAATCAAACTGGGGTCCACTTGCCCTCAGGAAGTAAAGCCAATGTACTGATGCCAGGGTTGTGATGAAGGAAAGTGCAGTATTTATCCCAAGCAAGGAGTTCAGGTCTTTTAAGCACTAGCTGCCCTGGACTCCTTGCCTGGCACCTGCAATAAACTCTGCACTTTGCTTCACTGCAATGGTGTCGGTAGGTTGGCTTTACTACGTGATGACAAGTGGATCCAAGTTTGGTTCAGTAACAGGATAAGTGCGATAAACATAGAAATTCCATTAGCATTGCTTTCTGTCTCTTGGTTAGAAACAGAGATGATGAAAGCAACACAGAAATAAAAATAACACATATGCACAATTCCATTTTACTACTTCCTCATCAATAAGGTTACTCTTTTTGTGTGCAGAGCATGTTGTGGATGAGTATGAGGAGGTCTGCTGCTTTTTGATGTGCAGAGGTTGACATAACATTCTGCAAATAATACACAAAATAAGTATGCTGTATGCATAATATCTTTCAGTTGTTTCTTAACTGGCAATGAAACAAATTCAGTGACATTTCTAGAAAAAATATTTCAAATTGTTCACACATCATTTGCGAATAGCTACTGGAGGTCACAAAATTAAATCAAATTCTGGGAGTGATTTTTCATATGGGAATAAGAAAATGCTGTTTGTGTTCTTAAAGAGAGAGATAAAAAATATACCAAAAACAGAATTTAAAGATCAGTATGTAAGAAATTCCCTCTCTCCCCCAAATTATATGAATAGAATAAACACTAAAAAATTATAATGCAGACAGTCTGCACCTTACATGCATTAAAGAACATCCACTCAGAAGCAGCAAACCCGGAGCCTGAATTCTCTTCTCTGTCTGTGACAAGCAGCTGGCATCTCCTTGTACTCTCCCCTTCCTCCTTCCCTGCTGCTTGAGACCATTTATACCTAGGATACTCTACTTAGCAAGACTGTCATTTAGAACTGAAGGAGAGAGAAAAATGTCTCAGACAAGCAAAAGAAAAGGGGTCATTAGTACTAAACCTTCCCTAAAAGAAATGTTGGGTTCAGTGGTAAAGAATCTGTCTACCATCATATGTGAAATGAATCACCAATCCAGGTTCGATGCATGATACAGGATGCTCAGGGCTGGTGTACTGGAATGAACCAGAGGGATGGGATGGGGAGGGAGGTGGGAGGGGGGTTCAAGTTGGAGAACACATGTACACCCGGGGTAGATTCATGTCAATGTATGGCAAAACCAATACAATAATGTAAAATAATTTAAAAAAAAAAAGAAGAATTTGTCTACCAATGTAGAAGATGCAGGTGACGCTAGTTCCATTGCTGGGTCAGGAAGATCCCCTGAAGGAGGAAATGGCAACCCACTCCAGTATTCTTGCCTGGAGAATTCCATGGACAGAGGATCTTGGTGGACCATAGTCCATGGGGTCACAAAGAGTTGGACACGACTGGGCAACTGAGCATAACAACAAACGAAATGTTAAATGGTCTTCTCTAAGGAGAAAAGATGGAGAAGGTAATGGCACCCCACTCCAGTACTCTTGCCTGGAGAATCCCAGGGACAGAGGAGCCTGGTGGGCTGCAGCCCATGGAGTTGTTATGTGTCGGACACAACTGAAGCGACTTAGCAGCAAGGAGAAAAGAAGTTTTCTTCATTGTGTAAGTGAGAAACCCAAGGATCTACTTTTTAAAAATAGGAAAAATGCTTTTATAGATAACTGACTGTATAGCACAATGAACTCTACTCAATATTCTGTGATAACCTATATAAGAAAAGAATCTACAAAAGAATGAATACATGTATAACAGAATCAGTTTGGTGTACACCTGAAACTAACACAACATTGTAAATCAACTTTACTTCAATAAATTTAAAATATAAAATATTTTAAATTTTTTTGAAAAGAAAAAATTTTTTATTTTCTTTCTTTAAGTTTGTGCATTGAAGTTTGGAGCAGTAGGCAACTAGAAGAAGGGTCCTTGTCTGGATAAGGTCCATTGGCGTCCAAGGAAGTCTCTGGTTGGGTTTTTACAGCCCAGGGGCTAGTTCTCAACATCACCTAGGCTAAAGTTTAAATGTTTGATGTTAAAATTAAGTATGTGTGCTTAGTTGCTCAGTCATATCCGACTCTTTGTGACTCCATGGACTGTAGCCCACCAGGCTCTCTGTCCATTGGATTCTGCAGGCAAGAATACTGGAGTGAGTTGCCGTGCCCTCCTCCAGAGGATCTTCCCAACCCAGGGATCGAATCCAGGTCACCTGCATTGCAGGCAGATTCTTTACCATCTGAGCCACTAGGTAAGCAAAATTAAGTGTAGGTAACTTTATTCCAAAGAATTTAGTAACCACAGTCACAAAAGACTGATGTATAAAAACAAAAATTCCAGTGTATTAATTCCTAATGAGACATTGAGCTATTCAGTAGATCAGCCTCTTCTGATCACTGATCATTACGTTCTTTCCCAATAGATAAATATTTATGGAAAAACAAGGTTATAATAAGACAGTTGTTTCCTAAGTGTGAAAAATAAGCCATTTCAGTTGTATCTTTTTGTGACTCTATGGACTGTGGCCCACCAGGCTCCTCTGTCCAAGGAATTCTCCAGGCAAGAGAACCCACTGGAGTGGGTTGGGATTTCCTTCTCCAAGGAGTTTTAATTGAGTGATTTCCATAACTGGGTCATCAAGCTACAATAGCTAACAATAACACTAAGAGCCACCAGTATTGAGCTTTTACTGCGTAGGAGACATTGTGCTGATTCACATGGATTTTTACATTTCAATATGATAAATCTACTTTATAGATGAGGATACAAGATCAGAGCAATCAGGCGACTTATATAAGATCACACAGCTGATAAGTGATTAAAGCCAGGATTTAGCCAGAAGGTCATTTTGAATCTAAGACCTCTGTGTCTCACCAAAGGTGGGATTGCCTCCTCCACTGGAGGTTATACTTGGAGGTCAAAATTTATCTCCCTAAAACAACGCTGTCCTCATTCTGTCAGTGTTGGACCTTCTGATTTTTTCTTTATATTTCCATGGGTAATTAGCACCTTCTTCTGATTGAAATATCCTTTATTTGTACCTGCTAAGTCGCTTCAGTCAAGTCTGACTCTGTGCGACCCCATAGACAACAGTCCACCAGGCTCCGCCGTCCCTGGGATTCTCCAGGCAAGAACACTGGAGTGGGTTGCCATTTCCTTCTCCAACGTGTGAAAGTGAAAGTGAAGTCGCTCAGTCGTGTCCCATTAGTAGCGACCCCACGGACTGCAGCCTACCAGGCTCCTCTATCCATGCGATTTTCTAGGCAAGAGTACTGGAGTGGCTTGCCACTATCAACATCTTAATCATAAATTCTGTACCCGAGAGCCATTTTCTCCTTCTAAGTATCTGTACTCTGCAATTTTGGATTCTGATTCTGGAGTTTAACTTGTAGATGTTTACTTATTCCCAGGTTCTTGGTTTATATTTCCTCTTGTGTTTTTCAATTCTGAGTGTATTTCAGAAATTATCCATCTTGGCTTAGAAGCATCTTGGAAGCTTAAAAAATACTCTCATGAAGTCTAACAGACCAATTAAATGAGATTGCAAGAGTAGGCCTGTACATTCTACTAATCAACAAACAAAAACCTTCTCAGGTGATTAAAAAAAAAATCAGCTCACTTACATTCTCTGGACTTTTTAGCTAATTTATTTGGTGCTAATAGTATGCTCAGAATATACAGTTAAATTACCTTTACTTGTGAGGTCAAATTTCCTCCTTAATCTTTCTGTGTTAATACAACTTTTAATGTAGATTATTCCTGTGCTTTGTGTGGCCAAGATATTGGGTCTTTGAGTGCATGGACCCATCTTTCTGAAATACCAATTTACCCAAATATTTAGGAGGAAATATCATCTTTCTTAAGATAAATTCAGTTACATCATGAATTTCCATTCAAATTTTCCATGAATTTTAAAAAGTAATTCCTAAGACTTCAGTGAAATTTCTCACATGTGGTGGCTTCAGTTATGTTACTAATTCTCTATTCATGGCCATAGGGAAAATTCCACAGAAAAATAAAGAAGAAGAAGAGGAAGGTTTAGGAGGAAAAACAAAAATTAACATTATTCTGTATAGATGATATAGTAATGAGGCAAAGACAAGAGCTTAAGGCTTTAATGAAAAAATGGAAAATGAGAGAGCTGAAGTAAAAATAGGGATCCTCTTTGTAAAGATTCATTTGGCAAGTAATTTATTCAACAGACACCTACCTAGACTGCCCTGGGCACTGGAGCTATAAAGATGAATTGAAGGATCTTGCAGGCTAGTAGGGACTTCCCAGAGGGCACAGTGGTAAAGAATCGCCTGCCAATACATAAGACACAGGAGACACAGGATCCATCTGTGGGGTCAGGAAGATCTCCTGGAGTAAGAAAAGAAAACCCACTCCAGTATTCTTGCCTGGAAAAATCCATGGACAGAGGTGCCTGGTGGGCTACAGTCCATAGGGTTGCAAAGAGTTGGACATGACTGAGCACACACATGCATGCACGCAGGCTAGCAGGAAGAATAATTACATAGATGTGGTTACAAGACAGGGTGGTCACCACTGGGAGAGAAGAATGCACAAGTGTAAATGGGGTTGAGTGCCAACTCTGATAATTTTTTAAATATTTTATTTGTATTTGTTTATATGGCTGAGCTGGGTCTTAGCTTTGGTATGCAGGATTCAGTTCCCCAATTAAGGATTGAACACGGATCCCCTGCATTGGGAGCACAGAGTCATAGCCACTGGATCTCCAGGGAAGTCCCCTAATGCTGCTAATTTTAAAAATTAAGAGTGGGAACTAAAAATTGGCAGAGATGATGTCATATATTTGTTTAGTGCTTTCTAGTTTCAAAGCACTTTTGCATGAATTACTTGTTTAATCTTCTTCAAGCACTTTGAGATAAAAGAGATTATCTCTAATAAATGAGGAAAAGTAAGAGACTTGCCCAGTATCACGTTCCGAGGTCCATGCCCTGATCTTCTGTTTCCCATGACACCATCTTCCATTTATGCTGATTAAATATGATGCTACTGGTGCTAATCAGAAAATGGGAGAATCATTGTATTCTTTTATTTTCCAATTTAAAAAGATAAAATGTTAACTTCTTTCAGATATGAACACTAGCCTCGCTTCTTAACATTCTCCATAATACCAGCACGATACTTATGACAAAATTGCTGCTTGATTTATAAATGATTCTGCTCATCCTGAGTGGTCATGGAAAAACAAAAACAGAAACCTCTGCCAATCAGTGCCTAATCCAACTCAGGAACAGAAATTGTCTTTCCTTTGAAATACTTAAGGAATCCTTTCCATGGTTAAAGGTTAAAGCTTGTCTTATGGATTTCCCTTAAAAATATGTTTTCCAACTTGCACTGTGTGTTATTATAGCAAATAAAAACATTAGAAAAAGTTCTGGGTATTCTTTTTCCTTTAGATAAGTGCAGTGCTACTAGATTATATGACATCACCTTTGGCTCCCGCGTTTGGAAACAAGACCATATAAAAGATGACAGATTCTAGTAGCCATGTCATAACAGGGGATGAAATTTAAAACGAGACTGACAAAATAAAGTTTGAGGAAACTGACTATTTTTTAAATTATACATTTATCGTGACAGTTTGGGGGTTAATCTCTGGAACCAGCACAAGGATGAATGAGGTAATCGTTGCACATGTTGTGGATAAGATAACCAAATGGGGGAAAAGCCCATTTCCAGGCTAATGTGCAACTCAGATTATGTGCCTGATGGCTGGAAACTGTTGTGTGGTTAGGATCATACAGGGTTCAAATGAGAAAAAAAATCACGCTGAGGGAGTGGTGAGTAGTCACTTCAGAGTTGAAGCTTTCTGAATGAGGGCAAGAAAAGAGCAGGCAGGACTAGGAGCAGGCTGTAGTCCGCCAAGAGACAGATTTGGAAAGCAAGAAAATGGGAGTCGAAGTACAAGACTCCCTCGCAGAAATGACATTATAAGGGTGGGTAATTAAAGCTTCACTGAAGAGTGAAATCTGATGATAAAGCTAGCTTAATGCTGTTCATGTGTACATTAGGGTATGAGAGGAGATTGTAATGCTGATTCCCATTCCCAGATGCCCACATGTTATTACCATCACAGAAATGTTCAGAGGTCTTGTTTGGATCCATCTTGTTTTATTCTGTGGCTTTGAGGAAGGGGAAAGAAAGCACTGTGAGGGACGTGTTGACTGAAATGCACCATTAATTTCATGTCTCTTTTGTAAAAAGCACTTTTAAAGTGTGCCAAGATATTTTAAGTGTTTCAACAACATGCTTTTGTGACAATAGAAAAACGAGGGTACATTTTCACGGTATCAATAAAAATATCATAGTAATTTACAGGGTTGGACTGAACTCCAAACTGGGTCACGATGAAGCTCTTTCAGTATGGACAGAGATAGCAGCGACCTCTATTTTGTTCCTGAGCCCCTGAGATCAAAATAAATGTGATCTCTGACTGCCTCTATGATCCAAAGTCTTGGTTGCCAGGGGGCTTGAGTTTTATGGAGGGCCCCCATTTTTGGAACTCTCGTCTTTTCCCTACCCCACAGATTCCAGATTTATAAGCTTTGAGGTCTTAGAAGAAAAGGAGGGAAAAAGGTCTATTTGTTTCTTTCTTGACTGGTGTAGGTTTCCAGATGGTATTAGAAGCTATTATTGGCTGAGAAGAAGCACTCATTTGTTTCTCAGTCTTGCAGTGGGTCTGTAAATTTGGCAAATTGCTCACTTTCAATATCTAAGCAAACAAACAAAGCATTTTCAGTATTTGCTGACACTCACTATCCTTTCCTTCTCAAACTTTGCCAGATTAAACATTCAGTTCAGTTCAGTTCAGTCGCTCAGTCGTGTCTGACTCTTTGTGACCCCATGAAGCACAGGGCGCCAGGCCTCCCTGTCCATCACCAACTCCCGGAGTTCACTCAAACTCATGTCCATTGAGTCTGTGATGCCATCCAGCTATCTCATTCTCTGTCGTCCCCTTCTCCTCCTGCCCCCAATCCCTTCCAGCATCAGAGTCTTTTCCAGTGAGTCAACTCTTCGCATGAGGTGGCCAAAGTATTGGAGTTTCAGCTTTAGCATCAGTCCTTCCAATGAACACCCAGGACTGATCTCCTTTAGAATGGACTGGTTGGATCTCCTTGCAGTCCAAGGGACTCTCAAGAGTCTTCTCCAACATCACAGTTCAAAATCAACAATTTGTCTGCAATCAACTTTCTTCACAGTCCAACTCTCACATCCATACATGACCCCTGGAAAACCCATAGCCTTGACTAGACTGACCTTGGTTGGCAAAGTAATGTCTCTGCTTTTTAATATGCTATCTAGGTTGGTCATAATTTTCCTTCCGAGGAGTAAGCATCTTTTAATTTCATGGCTGCACTAATTTCTCTAGTTTCTGTTCTATTTAGAACCTTTTTAGAGAATTACACTGATAAGAATCCCATATCTGACTCTTTGTATTAATGTGTCTGTGGACATATGATTCCATGGTTAATGATGTAATGCCATAATGTAACTTAATGAGTTAAGTTGGCTATGGCAACAAGATAGGGCTTGTAGATTTCATTCCCCTCCCCACCCCACCCCCCCACACCCGCCAACGTCATGCTGCTTTCTTCAATGCTGCATTAAAGTTTCTACTATCTTCATCGCAGCACTGTTTATAATAGCCAGGACATGGAAGCAACCTAGATGTCCATCATCTGCAGACAAATGGATAAGAAAGCTGTGGTACATTTACACAATGGAATATTACTCAGCAATTAAAAAGAATACATTTGAATCAGTTCTAATGAGGTGGATGAAACTGGAGCCTATTATACAGAGTGAAGTAAGCCAGAAAGAAAAACACCAATACAGTATATTAACGCATATATATGGAATTTAGAAAGATGATAATGATAACACTGTATCAGTTCAGTTCAGTCGCTCAGTTGTGTCCAACTCTTTGCGACCCCATGAAGCACAGCACGCCAGGCCTCCCTGTCCAACACCAACTCCTGGAGTGCACCCAAACTCATGTCCATCGAGTTGGTGATGCCATCCAGCCATCTCATTCTCTGTCGTCCCCGTCTCCTCCCACCCCCAATCCCTCCCAGCATCAGACTCTTTTCCAGTCAGTCAACTCATCGCATGAGGTGGCCAAAGTATTGCAGTTTCAGCTTTAGCATCAGTCCTTCCAATGAACACCCAGGATTGATCTCCTTTAGAATGGACTGGTTGGATCTCCTTGCAGTCCAAGGGACTCTCAAGAGTCTTCTCCAGCACCACAGTTCAAAAGCATCAATTCTTTGGCGATCAGCTTTCTTCACAGTCCAACTCTCACATCCATACATGACCACGGGAAAAACCATAACCTTGACTAGACGGACCTTGGTTGCAAAGTAATGTCTCTGCTTTTTAATATGCTATCTATGTTGGTCATAACTTTCCTTCCAAGGAGTAAGCGTCTTTTAATTTCATGGCTGCAATCAGCATCTGCAGTGATTTTGGAGCCCCCAAAAAATAAAGTCTGACACTGTTTCCACTGTCCCCATCTATTTCCCATGAAGTGATGGGACCAGATGCCATGATCTTCGTTTTCTGAATGTTGAGCTTCAAGCCAACCTTTTCACTCTCCTCTCTCACTTTCATCAAGAGGCTTTTGAGTTCCTCTTCACTTTCTGCCATAAGGGTGGTGTCATCTGCATATCTGAGGTTATTGATATTTCTCCCAGCAATCTTGATTCCAGCTTGTGCTTCTTCCAGCCCAGCGTTCCTCATGATGTACTCTGCATAGAAGTTAAATAAGCAGGGTGACAATATACAGCCTTGATGTACTCCTTTTCCTATTTGGAACCAGTCTGTTGTTCCATGACCAGTTCTAACTGTTGCTTCCTGACCTGCATACAGGTTTCTCAAGAGGCAGGTCAGGTGGTCTGGGATTCCCATCTCTTTCAGAATTTGCCACAGTTGATTGTGATCCACACAGTCAAAGGCTTTAGCGTAGTCAATGAAGCAGAAATAGATGTTTTTCTGGAACTCTCTTGCTTTTTCATGATTCAGTGGATGTTGGATATTTGATCTCTGGTTCCTCTGCCTTTTCTAAAACATGCTTGAACATCTGGAAGTTCACGGTTCACATATTGCTGAAGCCTGGCTTGGAGAATTTTGAGCATGACTTTACTAGCGTGTGAGATGAGTGCCATTGTGCGCTAGTTTGAGCATTCTTTGGCATTGCCTTTCTTTGGGATTGGAATGAAGACTGACCTTTTCCAGTCCTGTGACCACTGCTGAGTTTTCCTAATTGGCTGGCATATTGAGTGCAGCACTTTCACAGCATCATCTTTCAGGATTTGAAATAGCTCAACTGGAATTCCATCACCTCCACTAGCTTTGTTTGTAGTGATGCTCTCTAAGGCCCACTTGACTTCACATTCCAAGATGTCTGGCTCTAGGTCAGTGATCACGCCATCGTGATTATCTTGCTTGTGAAGATCTTTTTTGTTACAGTTCTTCTGTGTATTCTTGCCACTTCTTCTTAATATCTTCTGCTTCTATTAGGTCCATATCATTTCTGTCCTTTATCGAGTTCATCTTTGCATGAAATGTTCCCTTGATATCTTTAATTTTCTTGAAAAGATCTCTTGTTTTTCCTATTCTGTTGTTTTCCTCCATTTCTTTGCATTGATCACTGAGGAAGGCTTTCTTATCTCTCCTTGCTAGTCTTTGGAACTCTGAATTCAGATGCTTGTATCTTTCCTTTTCTCCTTTGCTTTTCACTTCTCTTCTTTTCACAGCTATTTTGCTTCTTTACATTTCTTTTCCATGGGGATGGTCTTGGTCCCTAGCTCCTGTACAATGTCACGAACCTCCATCCAGAGTTCATCAGGCACTCTATCTATCAGATCTAGTCCCTTAAATCTATTTCTCACTTCCACTGTATAATCATAAGGGATTTGATTTAGGTCATATCTGAAAGGTCTAGTGGTTTTCCCTACTTTCTTCGATTTAAGTCTGAATTTGGCAATAAGGTTTTCATGATCTGAGCCACAGTCAGCTCCTGGTCTTGTTTTTGCTAACTGTATAGAGCTTCTCCATCTTTGGCTGCAAAGAATATAATCAATCTGATTTCGGTGTTGACCATCTGGTGATGTCCATGTGTAGAGTCTTCTCTTGTGTTGTTGGAAGAGGGTGTTTGCTATGACCAGTGCGTTCTCTTGACAAAACTCTATTAGCCTTTGCCCTGCTTCATTCTGTGCTCCAAGGCCAAATTTGCCTGTTGGTGAGTACAAACACCACTTTTCAAATCTGTTGCTCTAAGAGAAGGAGGCAATGAGGCTTGATGAAAAGAGACAAACATAGGCTTTGAAGATGGATGTTTACCTGTTCAAATTCTGGTTCTGCCACTTACTTACCTAGAGTAGCCCACTTTACCTCTTAGAGCCTTGCTTTCCTTTCTGAGTAGTGGGGAAACTGTGGTTTCATAGGATGTTGTGAACGCTGACTAGGATAGTTCATGAAAACTATCTAATACTGAACTGGATACATAAAAGATGCTGAACAAACATTGGTTCCTTCCTCCAAACAAGGAGCAAACGATCCATTGCCGAGGGGATTCGGGGATGCTGTGCAAGCAACTGGGCTTTGAGCAGAGTATTGACAGATAAATAGAATTTCATGCCAGTGATTTGAAGAACTCTGTTCAGGAAGACAGAATAGCATAAGGAAGGAAGCATGTCTGGGGAGTAACATGAAGTTCAATTTGATTAAATAATTGGGGAGCTCTGTGTAGGCATGGGCTACAGATATAGCCATGGAGAGCCTTGCAATGCAATGTGAGGAGTTATTATAAAATTCTGAGAGCAAAAAGTATCAGTGAGATAAGTAGGGGAAATTGTATAATGGAAGTTGTCCCAAAGAAACACATTTCTGTTAGCAATACATGCATTAAATTACAGTGGGGAGAGGCAGAGGTCAGGAGAGGTTTAGAACCACTGTAGAATAGTTCAGAAGAGAAATAATGAAGATTTAAACTGGTGTGGCAGGGGAGAGGGCATGCATGTGTGAGATGAGCAAGACGGGACTGGAAATTTCCTTAAATCCCACCTAGACAACACCCTCTCTTCTCCCTGCTTGTCTCTGAGTTGTTCACACTAGACAGAATTCTCTTTATAGAATTACCTCCTCTACTGGTCAGGGAGTTTGCTGAGAACTGTATTCTACTCATGATGGTATTTCTAGACTTTATCATGGCTTTCCTGATAGCTCAGATAGTAAAGCATCCACCTGCAATGCAGGAGACCCCAGTTCAATTCCTGGGTTGGGAAGATCCCCTGGAGAAGGGACAGGCTACCCACCCAAATATTCTTGAGCTTTTCTGGTGGCTCAGATAGTAAAGAATCCACCTGCAATGCGAGAGACCTGGGTTCAATCCCTGGGTGGGAAGATCCCCTGGAGAAAGGCATGGCAACCCACTCCATGGACAGAGGATCCTGGAGCGCTACAGTCCGTGAGGTCATAAGAGTCGGACAGGACTGAGTGACTAAGCACAGCACAGCACAGACTT
The DNA here is from genome assembly GCF_049115385.1 of Moschus berezovskii. Taxonomy (NCBI): domain Eukaryota; kingdom Metazoa; phylum Chordata; class Mammalia; order Artiodactyla; family Moschidae; genus Moschus; species Moschus berezovskii. The sequence continues at coordinate 71,639,044 of NC_142469.1, read as the reverse complement.
TATCACACAGTCTGAGATGTCAGCTTTAGAAAAAAGTTTGTGTTGTGTAAGAATAAATGGGGAAGGTGGACAAAACATGGAATGGCAAGAGCAAAAGAAAAAGAGAGGAAAGTCAAAGAGTGCAAAATGAGGGGAAGGCGGTAAAGAGAGAGATGCAAGGGATGTTTGGGAACAGCTTGAGTTTGTTCACAACTTGGGATGTGGAATTTCAGCCGCTAAAAAATTAGATTAACACTTCACTTATTTTTTTCCTTTAACCCAAAGCCTTCACCCCATACACTGCTCTTAATAAATAATACTTGATAAAGATGGTGATGATGTGTCCTCTTCATGTTAATCCAGGCAACTCTCAGTTTATGAATGGGTTTGGTTCCAAATGTCTGTTGTAAGTCAGCTGTTTGGCTATCAGATGTATTTTTCCTTTGAGACAACGTAACAGTCAGTGGTTAAATTCCTCAGCTACTTCACAAAATGCTATTTAATCCACAAAGTGTTGGAATGATAGTGCTAATGTACTGGAGAGTAGTAATTCCTTATAGGCAAATCACATACTTCTTGATGGTTTGCAAAGTGCTTTCGCATACATTTAAAAAATGGAATGTCTCTGCATAGTATTTTTTTCCATTGAAAAATGTGTTCCAAGTTTTAAATGAGAAGGCTAGTAATACATTCTCCACCCACTCTGGTCTCTGTGAAACGGCTTGGCTTCCATGGAGAGGCTCCCACCCTGCCCTTCCCAGAGGCGTATGCTCCAAGTGAGACTCCAAGACAGGGAAGCAGGGTGAGTGTGTGTCTGTGTGGGGCTCACAGGAAATGGAGTCTTCACCAACCCTCTAGGCAGAAGAGCCAATTGGTATCTAGATTCTGTCACTAACAGCTGGCAACCTTGTGTGGGAGTTTAGTTTTCAGATGGGGAGTGGGGAAATAGTGATGCCTCCCTCATGGGGTTTTGTGACATTGAAGATGAGACCCTGTGTTAAGGAGTGCATCACGTGGTCCGTGTGAAGGAGTGCATCACATGATCCATGTGTGTGTGCTAAGCTACTTCAGTCATGTCTGATTCTTTGCAACCCTATGGACTGTAGCCATAGACTAGGCTGCAGTCCATAGGAGCCAGGCTCCCCTGCCCATGGGATTCTCCAGGCAACAATATGGAAGTAGGCTGCCATGCCCTCATCCAGGGGATCTTCTCGGCCCAGGGATCGAACCTGAGTCTCTTGTGTCCTCCTGCACTGGCAGGTGGGTTCTTTACAACTAGCGCCACCTGGGAAGCCCCATCACAAGGTACTTGATACATAATAGAAGCTCAGGAATGTTCTCTCTATTCTCTCCCACCTGACCACCATCACTAAACTCTGAAGCTGAGTGGACAAAGAGAGGCTCCTGTGGTGACCCCACCCTCTGATGAACTAGATGATAGGAACCAGGGAGAAGCTCTGGGTTGGGGGAATGGGTGGGTATAGCCTAGGTGGGTTCAGTTCCTGGAGGGGGATCAGTGAGGGCTCCAGAGTGCCAAGTCTCTCAGACACTAGTGGCAGCTGCAGTGCCCATTTCTGCATCATTATTGTGTGGAATTCCATCAGGAAGGGAATAGGGCTGGGTTGTGTGTCATCACTGACATACTCCCAAATCTCAGTTGCTTATCATAGTGGAAGTTTAGTGCTTAGTCACACTCATGTGAAGTCCTGCAGGCAATTTTCCTCCTCTAGTTTTCAGTGATTTATGTTCTTTCTAATCTGGTGGTTCTGCCTGTCTTCACCACTTGCCGTCATGCTGGTAAAAGAGGAAAGAAACAAGCATCATCAGACGATGTACATTGGAGATTTTTATGGGCCAAGCCTGACAGGGATACACGTCACTCTCACTTATATATCATTTGCTGTGTCAGGTGACCACATAGGATCACAAAACTTTGGAAAGTGCATCCTTGTTGATTTGCCAGAAAGACAAAGAAATGGCGTGGTAGTCAGCTGGTAGTGTTTGCCGCAGATGAGGACAGGGTCCTGAGTATCTCCTAGGTACAAATTGTTTGCAACTGTTTGCAATTTAGCTACAAGTTAAAAAAAAAAGTCACCTGAAGAAAAGTCAAGCTGAGTGAATACCAGAACATTCTCCGAAGAATACCAGAGCATTCTCCAAAGACAATGGCCTGAGTACTTTGTGGGTAAACCTTGGAATGTACACTAGTTTTCCTTCTCTGGCAGAAATGAAGGAAATGAAACAGATCAAAACCAACCAGTTTTCAAAATAGATGAAAACATAGAGATGATAATTCTTTGATGTTCCTCCACTAAAAAAAAGTGCTGAAAACAATGTCAAACTTGATAATATAAATGCACTTTTGCTATTTCAATATATTGGCACTGTCTGAAAATACACAGCCACTTTTCATGTTGTTCTTTCCTTTCTGTGAATTAATACGCTGACTCAAGGTCTGTGTATTCAAGTCATGCCCAGAGCTGTGGAGAATTAGTTCAAGATATCTACTGCCTAACCTTCTCTGTTAATCACTTAACAGGTCAAAGGTGTTCCCTGTCCTCTGCTTTGTTCTGGATGTCAGAGATAAGACGCAGAATGGCCCCACAAGAAGCTTACAGTCTAGCGGTGGAGACAAAGAATATAAAAGATTAGTGCAGTGCTGGCAGCATGTTCAAGGGATGATGGCTCCACAGAGGAAGGAAGTGCTGAGAATGTAGGGTGAGGAGAGAAGATGAAAGCAAGGAGTTGCTTAGAAACAGAGATGAGAATAGGCAGGAGCCAGAATGGGAGCCAGAATAAGACAGTCCTTCTATCCTATCGTTGATTGAGAGTTAATTTCACTCGGGTGCGCAAGCTGAGGGAGCTCAGAGGAATGTTGTCTATTGATTTCAGAATCTTGCCAATTTATTTGTAAGAATGGTTTCCCCAAACATCTCTGTGTGGTCTTACTCTATAAAATTATATTAACACAATGCATGTGTGTGTCTTCTGGAGCATACGAACATTTTTCAGATTACTGGCATGGAAGATATCTATATATCAGAAGCAGTGAGAGTTGCAAATTATGTTCCCTGTGTCCCCTGGGCCTAGGCTTGTAAAATGATTGTTTTTTCCTAGAAGAAAAGTTGCTCAAAACCGATTTAAAATACAATCAAAATGCATTCCACTGGAAGTTTAGGATTATTTCATATTGCATTGATTTAAATACTAGTTTAGCAGCCAAAGACTAGTTTGTGCTACATGCTAAGTAGCTTCAGTCATGTTATACTCTTCAATCCTCTGAACTGCAGCCCACCAGGCTCCTCTGTCCATGGGATTCTCCAGGCAAGAATACTGGAGTGGGTTATCATGCCCTTCTCTAGAGGATCTTCACAACTCAAGGACTAAACCTGTGTCTCTTATGTCTCCTGCATTGGCAAGTGGGTGCCACCTGGGAAGCCCCAAATTCTGGTTTAGTCATAACTAAAAAGTAGTCACTTTGCTTATTCCAAACCCCCAGGGAATGGGATCATAAAGGAAGGGGAAATAACTGTCCAGTATAACCTAAGACATTGCAGTTATGCAATAAACATGGGATCATTTGGAGTATTTGTCAGTTCGGGAAGCATCTAATCATTAGAGTGATTCTCACTCTTGGCTTCTAGTTAGGACCGCGTGGAGAGTTTTAAACCATTCTGATGCTCAGATCACACCCCTGGACAAATTAAATCAGAATCTCAGGTAGTGGGGTGCATGTACCAGCATTTTTAAAGCTCCCCAAGTGATTTCCATTCCACCCCAGTTTGAGAAGCACTGGTCTGTTACACAGGTTTACCACGTATATGGAAAGAGCAAGTTCCAATCAATCAACTAGAATCACTTCAGTCACGTGCCAGACACTGTGCTTGGTCCTGGGGGCTGAGATAGGCCCTGCCTTCAAGTGTCCCAAGCTATGGAAGAAGGCTGGAGGAGGCGATTGGCAAGGAGCTGGAGACTGGGTATAGAAGCTGATTCAGTGTGCACCAGTGAAAGGAACTGGGCAACATCCTGATAAACACTTGATAGTAGTCTTGTTTTGTAGCTGGAGAAACTGGAACATAAATCTAGAAGGACTCATTAGAGAAAAAATTTTTTCTTACATGAAAATGAGAAGCCAAGAAACTGGCTTCATCCTTGTGTATAGCGCACTGTTACTTTCGCCTATCTACTCCAGTCCCTACTAAGGATTTTTAAGAAAAACAAAATCCAAAAACATACCAAGGAGGCTTATTTTTTATTTTTGGCTGTACCAAGCAGCACCTGGGATCTTAGTTTCCTGACCAGGGATTGAGCCTAGGTCCCTGCATTGGAAGTGCAGGGTCTTAACTGCTGGACTGCCAGGGAAGTCTCCAAATCAAGGAAGCTTTCTTTAAGAATTGCTTAAAAACAATCTGTTTCTGGATAATATAATTTGTTTAAAATATACTATAAAAAAAACACTTTAAAAAAAAACACCAATGTTTTTCCTTTAACTGTTTAGAACTAAAGAGCTCTGCCAGGCAGGAGGACAAGATTTTACTTTATAAACCAATGACAGCATTCTCATATGTGGTTAAAATCTTTAATATTTCAAAGATATTAAGACATTTTTGACTGATATATGATAAATGAGTGAAAACCACATTGATTCTTACTTCTTCTTTTACTTTTTTTTTTCCCCAATGGAGTGGGCCAGTCTACATTTTTCCCAAAGTAAGATCAGTAATTGCACTTTCTTTTCTCTTTTTCAGATGAATGGATGTATGGAAAGAGACTGGATTTTGAGTCCCACTTCTGCTCAGGACTTTGGGACTGTGTTTCCTTGTTTGTAAAATGGTGATTGTAAACATTTGGCTGAAAAGTTAAAGTATTAACTTTAGCAAATGTGAAAGAACCATATGCAGGGTTTTATATTTATTAAATAAAAGCTGATAAATCTATGAGCACTGAGGACATGCAGCACTCTTTATTCTCAAAAGTACATTTAGAATATCTACTTGATATTATTATGTGTTTTCCTTAATCAGCTGTGCTAAGCTATCTTTCCCCATCAAGCAGAAGAAGTCATGGTTGTTGTTGTTTAGTCGCTCAGTCATGTCCAACTCTTTGCGACTGCATGGACTGTAGCCTGCCATGCTCCTCTGTCCATGGAATTCTCCAGGAAAGAATACCGGGGTGGGTTGCCATTTCCTTCTCCAGGGAATCTTCCCGAGCCACAGATCGAACCGGCATCTTCTGCACTGCAGGTGGATTCTTTACCACTGAGCCACCAGGGAAGCCCCAGGCAAGCCCCGGTGTGTGCTTCGTCACTCAGTTGTGTCTGATTCTTTGCGACCCCATGGACTATAGCACACCAGTTTTCTCTGTCCTCAGGGATTCTCCAGCAGGAATACTGGAGTGGGTTGCCATGCCCTCCTCCAGGGGGGTCTTCCCAACCCAGGGGTCAAACCCAGGGCTCCCGCATTGCCAACAGATTCTTTACTGTCTGAGCAACCAGGGAAGCCCAGGCAAGCCCCTACAGCCTTACAATAAGTTTGTCAATTTTGCCTGAGGTACTTTATGTGAATCTCTGTTCAGTTCAGTCGCTCAGTCATGTTCGACTCTTTGCGACTCCATGAATCACAGCATGCCAGGTCTCCCTGTCCATCACCAACTCCCGGAGTTCACTCAAACTCATGTCCATCGAGTCGGTGATGTCATCCAGCCATCTCATTCTCTGTCGTCCCCTTCTCCTCCCGCCCCCAATCCCTCCCAGCATCAGAGTCTTTTCCAGTGTTACTTGCATCCAAATGACCCCAGACTAAAATATGAAGTATTGTGGTCTTAAGTAGCTCTGTGTCCAACAAAACTGAAACAACAGATTCCTACAAAGTTGCTGCAGTGTTGATTAGGGTGGGAGTAGGGGAAAGATTTCTAGGTATTAGTGAACAATTGCTAAAACAGAAAGGAATGTAATCATCGTTTAGCAAAATTTTTACATGTCAAATAACAATTTAAAACACAAGATCACTTATAGTATATGTTATACAACACAACTGAATTCTCAAATATTGTCATGACTAGCCTAAAATCAAATGTTCACTTTTATAATCCAATGTCTTAACTAACGAAGTCCTCTTATCTTGATGATGTATAGGTTAATAATCATTTTATTTATTTTTTGCAAATTTATTATTTACTCCTGGAAAAACAGAGAGAATAGATGCTTATCTCATTATTGTCATCACCATCACTTTTTCAAATCTTTTAAAAATGTTTACAATGTTGTGTTGGTTTCTGCCATACAACAACACAAATCACAAGTTTGACAATTCAGCATTTGTCATTTTTTTTTATTCATTCAGCTTTTATTATTAAAAATTAAAAAAAAATTTTAGTTGGAATATAATTGCTTTTCATTGTTGTGTTGGTTTCTGCTGTACAACATGAATCAGCTTTAAGCATACATATATCTCCTTCTTCTTGAGCCTCCCCACCAACTGCACCCCCAATAATCATTTTAAAAGGCAACTGTTTCTAGGTTCCAAGAACAAGAGGTCAGCCTCATTTGTGTACGAATTCTCTGTGACTTGACTCATATCATAACAGACCTTTTCAACTGGATGCTGGTGTTTTAAATTAAAACATCAAGTCAGTTTATACATCTGGCCTTACTTGGTGGTTTTTCTAACTTGCCAATGGTATATCTTAAATGTACTTATATTCATCATAGTTCAAAATAGCCACATCCTTAAATAATAATTTTTTGAAAATATAGGTTCTTAGAAATATACCCGCTTCAGTTTTTGTTGTCAGATCTTGGGCTGAGGCGGGGCTGGGGAGAAGAATGCCAAAGCTGCGTTTTGGGCCATTGGCCACCTCCCAGAGCTGTTTCAGGGTCTCGATTGCCCTGCCAAAGGAAAGATGGGGACGCGGGCGTCCATACTGTCGTCCTCCTCTGCCAGCTGCAAACCTCATCACAGTTCCTGTGAAGTCCATTTCCACAGATCAGGTTACTGCCAGGGAAGACTTTAACAATCTCCTACTCCGCTTTCGACCAACAACAATTAGTATTAGCAAGTGGTTCAGGCCACTGCTGGGCTTACATATGATTTCTATTCAACAAAAGACAAACACTTTACTCAAACCAGACCCACATGCTGAACACTGGAGCTCTCCTCTTGGATATAATGAAGTTGAGACAGTTTCTATCTTTCATTTAAATAAAAAAGATCACTCTCACATTTGAAATCAAGTTGGCTGTCTTCCCTAGCTGGGTTAGCCATCTGGTAAGGGGGACTTTGGTAGGACTTATGTTCAGGCCAGGAGTTTAGGGGGAAAAAATCATTATCCTCCTTGTGTCCTTGTGTGCCTTACTCTTTTAATGTGGTCAAACTTTTTTTTTTAATGTTTTCACAGCAGGTTCCCCACCCCCTTTCAGATAACACATATGGCAAATAAGTTACACTTTAAATATATTTTACAGCTGAAATTTGCTTTTTTTAGAGTTGTGGATCAGAAAAGCACATACTTGATTAAGGTCACTAAAACTCATTGTAAAACAACAGAGATTCAAAATGTTCACTGTTTTGATCGACTACATTCTTGTGGTTCTTTTAACACTGCTGTGTTATTTTTCAGGGTAAGGTAAGGTCAGTTTCCTTTCCATGTGTTTCAAAGGCTGATAATTGCCCCCACAGAGAGGGACTACAACTTTAGCGTATCCAGTGATCTTACTGTTCTATTCAGTTAAGCTTGTTGATAAACATATCTTGATAGCTACTATCTACAGTAAGTCCCCTACATACGAATGAGCTCTGTTAGGAGAGTACATTGTTTATAAGTCCAACAAAGTTAGCTTAGGTATCCAATTAACACAATTGACTATACTATACCATACTGTAATAGGTTTATAATACCTTTTCACACAAATAATACATTAAAAAGCTAACAAACACATAAAATAAAGAAAATACTTTTAACCTTTCAGTACATTACCTTGGGTCTTCCCTGGTGGTTCAGATGATAAAGAGTCTGACTAGAGTGGAGATCCAGGTTCAGTCCCTGGGTTCGGCAGGGGAGCCTGGCGGGCTACAGTCCATGGGTCAGCAAAGAGTTGGACATGACTTGAGCGACTAACACACACACGCACACACAGTACCTTGAAAAGTACAGCAGTACACTACAACAGCTGGCAAGTTTGCATCTTTGAAAGTTTGAAACTTGAAGATTCGTATGTAGGAGACTTAATGTATCTAGTTACTCTTCGCCTGTTTCCTTCATGGACAGAGACTAATTATATCAAGAAGTTAAGAAACCCATTTAGAACAGCCACCTCATAGTAACCATTCTTTCCATTACATACTCTTCAACTTCAGAAAATCACAGATAACTCAAAGTTATCAGCTTCCTGTTACTGAAGGAAGCTGAAGAGTTCATTCTTGTTTTGTAGTTGAGGCAATTAAATTTCAGAAAAGTAGGTAATTTTTTTTTTATAAGCCTGCCCAGCTCAGATAGAGTGAAGAAGAGGCTGGAATCTATATATTCTTTCTGCCTTTTATAATTTTATTCATTTTCCCATGTTCTATGCATTGCATCTTGGAATACAATTTTTTACGGTAGTGACAATTTGCAGAAAAACCATACATCTTCATAAAATACTCATTTTGAAACTGCCTAGATCTCAGTTAGGAGCTTGTTGTTCATTTAGAAGAAGCTCACCTTGTGTGAGTCATTAGATGAGTAAATTAGTATGTAAAATATACATTAATACATATGCATAGTACTTTAGACTCATGGGAGTACTTCCTTTTTATGTTTACAGTCTGAATGCATTTAAGCATTTTAAGACAAAAATTTTTGGAAATCAATCAGTTTAATATTAACTTCCTCAAAGGGAAGGAAGGAAAGAAGGAAGAAAAATCAGAGGAGACGTCTATGACATGGACTTTGTGATGTGTCAGTTTGGCTAGATTGAATTAAATTTCCCAGAATCCTCTTTCTTGTATGGCATGATTTGAAAGTGAAAGGAAATGGCAGCTATTTCATAGCATGCACACACACATACATATACACAGTATAGCTGATGTGCTGACTCACCCTGAAATGAAGCCGCACCAAGGCTCCCTAGGTCTTCATTAGTTCCTCTGACACTTGAGCCTGGTGTGTCCCTTTAGTTCTGTGACTAAGGGCCTCAATTTCTGCACATATTAGTATTTGTTTTCTATTGTTGATGTAACAAATGATCACAAACACAGAACCTTAAAACAGTGTCTTATCTTACTTTTCTGTAGATTAGACATCTGACATGTATCTCGGTGGCATAAAATCAAGGCCTTTTATTCAATCCCATGTTTATTCTGATGGGGAAAAGAACTTTGCATTAGTGAAGCCCATGACAGCAGCATGATTTCTGTCAAAGCTGGAAAAAAGGCAAATTGTAGGGAAATTTTTATTCTAATCACTTTTTCAAGATTTTCTTCTTTAAAATCCAGGCAGCAAAATGAAAAATATAAGAAAACTATCTGTTAAACACCATGACTATAAAAGTATATTAGTTGTAAGCAAATAATACATCCCCTTAAGTATTAAGTAAATATGTAATCATGGGAAGTGAATTTGTACAGCTTGAGGCCTGAGTGAAATTACCAAACTCTTTTTTTTTTTTTTATTAAGCAATGAAATTCTTTAGGAAAGAGGTGGGATTTAATGCTCGTTGGTAATGAATTAAGAAAAATAATTGGTTTTGGCAGGAGGTTTTTTTTTTCCATCACATATTGCAAATTCACTTAGAAACATCTAGATTAATTCTTGTCCCTATTTTCTGTCCTCCCGTCTGAATATAAATGGAATATAGTCATAGATGTACAAGTGCAATCAAATCATGCAGGTAGCGTCAAAAATACAGTAATGTAGGCATAGTCACAGAATTTCCATATATAACTGGCACAGACAAGTGTTCCTCCCATGAATCTCACAGAGAAACACCCATCATTATGCAGAATTACCTGGAAATTTGACAGTCTGGAAAATTTTTGAAATGTGGTGGATGCCCACCCTTTATGCATTGGAAAACTTGCGTCCAATTTATCTTCTTGTCTAACTTCATTCAAGACTTCTGCATTTGTTGCTCAGCTAGTGTGTGGATTCTGTTCCCAGAAGAACACTGCTCCCTCCAAGAGCACTTATCCACCACCCACATCCTGGCTAGGGGACCCATGGCACACTGGCTTCCCTTTGTGAATCAGGAGTGGAGTGTGAACTCAGTCTGCTGCATACCCAATGGCACATTCTTGGAGAGTGGCTGTCTAGACCATTTCCTTCACACAGTGGCTCAAACATCTTTTTATAAAGCGATTACTGGAATGTTACTTTTCGGGTAGTGGCTTCTTCAACTGGCTCTTTAGCCAGTCCTGACAGTTGTGTTATAAGTAAATTTCTTCCACAGATTAGTGTGTTGTTAATGTGTCCATCGGAGAAGGCAATGGCACCTCACTCCAGTACTCTTGCCTGGGAAATCCCATGGATGGAGAAGCCTGGTAGGCTACAGTCCATGGCGTCGCTAAGACTCGGACATGACTGAGCGACTTCACTTTCACTTTTCACTTTCATAATATTGGAGAAGGAAATGGCAACCCACTCCAGTGTTCTTGCCTGGAGAATCCCTGGGACAGAGGAGCCTGGTGGACTGCCGTCTATGAGGTCACACAGAGTCGGACACGACTGATGCAACTTAATAGCAGCAGCAATGTGTCCATACATAGTAGCTTTAAAGTGAGTTTTCTGGCAGCTGAAACCTTTGACCTCTTACTTGTTCTCTCTCTAGAAATGAAAAGGATTTATTTATTTATCCTTGCTTGTGGGGAGTGGCGGGGTAATTGGTTTTTTTGACTGGGATAAAAGTTTTGGGGGAAAAACAGACTATTCAAACAAGTCCCAAACACCTTGATACTCCAGTTAGCACCAGTGAGTTTTGAACTAGTTTGAGGAAGTCCAAGTATTTAAAGGGCTTCCCTGATGACTCAGTTGGTAAAGAGTCTGCCTGCAATGTGGGAGACTCGAGTTCAATCCCAGGGTCGGGAAGATCCCCTGGAGAAGAAAATGGCAACCCACTCCAGTATTCTTGCCTGGAGAATTCCATGAACAGAGGAGCATGGTGGGCTACAGTCCATGGTGTCACGAAGAGTCGGACACGACTAAGTGACATAACAGTTTCACTTTTCAAGTATTTAAAAGGACAACTTACGTCTTTGAATTCTTGAAACTCTATGCATGGTTCCATACTTATAAGCCAAATTCATGTCCTTGTGCTTTATTTTATCTCAAATTTTAGAACAGGTGGCCAATCAGTAACAATAGCAAAATTTGCGTTAAGAGTAAGGAACAGAAGAGAGCAGGAGGGAAAATAAGCTATGTGTATGTTAATCCTGGGTGTTCATTGGAAGGACTGATGCTAAAGCTGAAACTCCAATACTTTGGCCACCTCATGCGACGAGTTGATTCACTGGAAAAGACTCTGATGCTGGGAAAGGTTGGGGGCGGGAGGAGAAGGGGACGACAGAGAATGAGATGGCTGGATGGCATCACCAACTCTGTGGACATGAGTTTGAGTGAACTCCGGGAGTTGGTGATGGACAGGGAGGCCTGGTGTGCTGTGATTCATGGGGTCGCGGAGAGTCGGACATGACTGAGCAACTGAACTGAACTGAACTGAACTGATGTTAAATACTGTGACACATATTTCTTGGAGCTAGAAACTATGGCTTACTTACATTTGGTTTAGGAATGCTTACTTCCTCCTAGGATTATAAAAATGTCATTCCATATTTTCTTCTGTTGCTTTTATGATTTTTTTTTGGCATTGATTGTTAACCTAGCTGTAATATATTCTGGTGCATGTCTTAAGATAGGCATTATGACTGATTATCTCAACATCAGTTATTGAATCCTCTTCCTTTAAAATATTAAAAGATATTTTAAATTCCCTAAAATACCTGGGTCTGTTTCTGGGATATTGACTTTGCCAGAACCATGATGTTTTAGTTACTGTATTTTTCTATTGTGCTCTGATACTTGGTATATCAAATAAAAGCTCTCTTGCCTGTTCTTTTAGACATAAATGTTAGAGTCAACTTGCCATATTTATTAAAGAATCCTATTTAGGTCCTAGCTAAGAATATGTTGAATTTATTTGTACCTTGGGCCGTTGGCAGTTTCATACTGTTGAATGTCCCCCTGCAAGAACATGGTCCATTTATAGGCACAAGAACATGCCTTCTTGTGTCTTTCTATTCTTGTTCAGTTGGTACCTGACCCAATTGCACTTAGAAAAGAAACAAAGGAGAAACAAAGCACATCCATGATGCTTGAATTCAGCCAAACCACAAGTTTCTTTGGTGATTATTGTTCTAGAAGAGGTCAAATTATTAAATATGTTGTTTTTTTAAATTAAAAGATATTCATAATAGCTTTGGCCACTGGCACATACAATCTCAGTCCTCTTATATTGCAACAATATCACTCAATACATACTTGTTATTAGACAGGAAGTATGGGATATTAAGAAGTATTTACCGAGTGATTTTTGCAGTATATCCAGACTGGTCAGTGGGCTTTCCAGGTGGTGCCAGGGGTAGAGAACTTGCCTGCCAACGCAGGAGATTAAGAGATGCAGGTTCGATCCCTGGGTTGAGAAGATCCCCTGGAGAAGGGCATGGCAACCCACTCCAGTATTCTTACCTGGAGAATCCCATGGACAGAAGGGGCTACAGTCCATAAGGTGGAAAAGAATCCGACAGGGCTGAAGCGACTTGGCACGCAGGCACAGATGAGTTAGCTTCACCTTCTAGGTTTACAACACTTCTCTTTATGGTCAGTAGGTGACGCTCCCGCAGCAACAGGCCCTCTTTCAGTGCCACGGCATCCTAACGAATTTCAAACCTTAGGATGTATTGGTTTATAAATTATCAAACTTCAGTTCTCACACATTCTAACAGACTCACATCTGTGGGCATTTTATGTAGAAGACAAGTAATGGGAGAAGGTGAGATCTTCAAAGTGTCTTGTAATCGAAGAAGGCCTGTATTATATAAGCACAGAAGGCCGAAAGGGATTATAACAACTTGTGTTTGGGCTAACGAGTGGAGCCTCTGCTTTTAGGGGCTGTTCTTTTGAGTTCTGGTGCCAGTAGACCGCTTTGTGAGCTGTCAGTTTCCTGATCTTAGTCCTTGAAGGGCAACATTTTTTAAGTGGTGCTTTAAATAGGGTATGTAAGCTCCAGAGAGCAATGAGTTGGGGGTTATGGAAGGAAACGGGGTCTAGTTGCAGACAATCCCGTGGGGAAAATATCACTTCTACACTGGCTTTGAAACTGTTGCCCTCGTGGTTGAGGGTGGTGATGTTCAAAGAAGTGAATTATTTTCTACCTTTCCTTCCAGGCTGAGCTCAGTGCTTCTTCCTTATACTCACAAACCATTCAGAGTTTATTTCTACTTTGCCAATTTCTCGTTTTGTGATATTCATCTGTGCATTTGTTATATCCTCTTCTGCATTAAGGTAAGTGAAGGCAGAATCACGATGCATTCATTTAGCAGAGGGTTTGGTATACTTCCCTAGTGGCTCAGTCAGTAAAGAATTGGCCTGAAGTGCAGGAGACCCAGGTTGGATCCCTGGGTCGAGAAGATCCCCTGAAGAAAGAAATGGCAACTCATTCCGATATTCTTGCCTGGGAAATCCCGTGAATAGGGGAGCCTGGCAGGCTACAGTCTGTGAGATCACAAAGCAGTCAGACCTGATATAGAGACTAAACAACAGCAGTAGGCAACTAATAATTATTTGCTGAATGAATGACAGAAGGAAAGGAGGGCAGATGGAAGGAAAAGTGTCACAGAAAGACAGATTGACATTATAGTGCAAGTGAACTTTTAACCTGTTTCAGAATCTGGAAATAACAACAGTAACAAAGCTCACAGGGAACCTTACTGGGTACAACCCAATACAAATGATAACAACAGAAAGCAAGTTGTTTCTAATGAGGTTAGTGATAGCAATATGTAGTAGTGAATATGGAATGTGACCATAACCACTTCAATGTGAAATAAAGACTATTTAATTTTTATATGGATCTCAAAGTTTAATTGCATAATGTAAAAGTATCTTTAAAAGTGAGGTTCTGGAATGTAGTATTCCATGTACAATTTTATTAAAATTGTTCATCCTCCTGAAATTCAGATATGGCACCGTCAACTCATAATCTCCACTGTGGCTCTTAGTTGAGTGGAATTTTTTGTACCACTCCCTCTTCTTTTCTTAATAAAGCACCAGAAACTTGTTAGTTGAGGAGGTTAGTTCAGATGTTCAAATTAAAAATTCCTGGGGTTACCTTTCAAGTCATACTATAAACTTTCCTTATCATCAAATAACTACTGAGAAGGGCATTTTGAGAATTTCATTCTTCTGGATAGTTCATTACCCAATAATCTAGTCCATCTGAATAGTTCTTAAAACATGAAAGGCTAAATGGGATAATATAAATGCTGTTTTGAGTGGAATAACTTTTTAAGATGTCCCCACTCGAAAGTTTCATGTTTAGTGATTTGATAAAAATAAATATATTTTTTTCTATTCAGTACTGACTTCCTATATTTACCTAAATAGGAAGTTTAAACTACAAAAATTGCCTGAGTCAAAGATTCATCTTGACTGTAAAGCGGTATATACAAGACAATCAAAATGGAATGCTATTTTATTTTTACTATTTTAACAATGTTGTTTTAATTAAAGAAATTGAAAACCTGATCAACATGATCATTGATTCTTTGAAGCACTTTTGGGTTCGTTTTACTCTATTTAGTGTTGATTAACAGAATCCTTTAAAAATTTAAAGAAGCTATAAGGAAGTAGTCTTTGGGACAAAAAGTGATTTTCCAGTGGATTTAAATCTGCGGATGGATTTCCTTTCTTTGCCTTTTTTTTTTTAAATTCAGGCCCAAACACTCACTGTATGTAGGATTATATGCTTTGTGCAAATTACCAAATGTGGTTTGATATAGTATGTTTTATTAATTTTATATATTATTTACATTAATTTGGTGTAACATTTTCAACTGACACACAAATATAATTGTCTGATTTTCTGTCTAGAATGATGCAATGAACAGAAAGTGAGAAAGTGGAAAGTAGGTGGACAAAATGTTTTCCATTAAAAAATTCAGCTGGTTACCTACCCATTTTGAATCTAGCAGTGTGTACATGTCAATCCCCACCAATAAGGACCTACTGTACACAGCACGGAATTCTGTTCAATGTTATGTGGCAGCCTGGATGGGAGGGGAGTTTGGGGAGAATGGGTACATGTATATGTATGGCTGAGTTCTTTCACTGTTCACCTGAAACTATCACAATATTGTTAATAGGCTATACCCCAACAAAATAAAAAGCTTAAAAAATTTAATTGGACAAGGACTTGTTGAACATCTACTTTGGAGGCAAAACTTGCTATAGAGTTGAATTGCTGGGGTTTCCAATTCCAGCTGCCACTTAAAGTTGGAGGACCTCAGGTGTGGGACTTTTAACCTCTCTACACCTCAGTCTCCTTATTGAGAATATTGTTTAAAATAATTACAATCATTATTTTTAAAGTTGTAGGAGGATTAAATGAAATAATTCATGTATTAGGTTGGTGCAAATGTAACTGTGGTTTTTGCATTGTTAAAATTTGCTGCTTGATATTGGAATACATTCTTAAATAATCCTTTTAATATGAATTTCTCACTTTATGGTTTTTACTAATGACATTGCTTTCTATTTTATATTTATTTTAGACTATGCAAATGATGTTAGACAAAAAGCAAATTAGAGCGATTTTCTATTTCAAGTTCAAAATGGGTCGTAAAGCGGCAGAGACAGCTTGTAGCATCAACAACATATTTGGCCCAGGAACTTCTATGAGCTACAGTGCTGTGGTGGTTCAAGAAGTTTTGCAAAGGAGACGAGAGCCTTGAATATGAGGAGCATAGTGGTCAGCCATAGGAAGTTGACAACAACCAGTTGAGAGCAATCATTGAAGCAGATCCACTTACAACTACACATGAAGTTGCTGAAGGACTCAATGTCGACCATTCTATAG
Organism: Moschus berezovskii; assembly: GCF_049115385.1. NCBI lineage: Eukaryota > Metazoa > Chordata > Mammalia > Artiodactyla > Moschidae > Moschus > Moschus berezovskii. The sequence goes on along the minus strand of NC_142469.1, from coordinate 71,622,963 downwards.
TCATTCAGCATGGCATTTGAAGCAAATTGGAACGGTTAAAAAGCCCAATAAATGGGTGCCTCACGAGCTGACCAAACATCAAAAAAATTGTCTGTTTGAAGTATCTTCTCGTACTCTATGCAGCAGCAGCAAATCATTTCTTGATCAGATTGTGACTTGTGACAACGGTGGATTTTATATGACAACCTGCAATGACCATGGTTGGACTGAGAAGAAGCTCCAAAGCACTTCCAAAAGCCAAACTTGCACCAAAAAAGTCATGGTCACTGTTTGGTGATCTGCTGCTGGGCTGGTCCTTTACAGCTTTCTGAATCCCAGTGAAACCATTGCATCTGAGAAGTATGTTCGGCAAACTGATGAGATGCACCAGAAACTGCAACACCTGCAGCAGGCATTGGTCAACAGAAAGGGCCCGATTCTTCTTCCCAACAACTCCCAACCACACACTGTGTAACCAACACTTCCAAAGTTGAATGAGTTGGGCTAATGAAGTTTTGCCTCATCAGCCTTATTCAGGTGCTGCTGCTAAGTCGCTTCAGTCGTGTCCAACTCTGTGCAACCCCATAGAAGGCAGCCCACCAGGCTCTCCTGTCCCTGGGATTCTCCAGGCAGGAACACTGGAGTGGGTTGCCATTTCCTTCTCTAATGCATGAAAGTGAAAAGTGAAAGTGAATTCACTCAGTTGTGTCTGACCCTTAGCAACCCCATGGACTGCAGCCTACCAGGCTCCTCTGTCCATGGGATATTCCAGGCAAGAGTACTGGAGTGGGTTGCCATTTCCTTCTCCAGTGATCTCTTGCCAACTAACTACCACTTCTTCAAGCATCTCGACAACTCTTTGCAGGGAAAAGACTTCCACAACCAACAGGAGGCAAAAAATGCTTTCCAAGAATTCCTTGAATCCCAAAGCACAGATTTTTATACTATAGGTATAAACAAATTTATTTCTTGTTGGCAAAAGTGTGTTAATTATAGAGGCTCCTATTTTGATTAACAAAGATGTGTTTGAGCCTAGTTATAATGATTTAAAATTTGTGGTCCAAAACCACAATTACTTTTGCACCAACCAATGGAGTAATTGGCAAAGTGCTTACCACTTGGTGAATGCTCAGTAAATGATATCTGTTATATTCTCACCACTGTGCTAGGCCCATGGAATAACAAGAGATATTTGAGATACTGCCTGTGTTTAAAGAGGCTACACTGTTAATAATACTTTCTCTGTTATAGTAAGAATTCTGGGTTCTGTGCAGCACATTGCAATGTTACACATAATTCAAATTAAAATAATCCTGCCTACAAAATATACTATTCATGTAAGTGTATAAATTATATTTGATATAGGATATGCTGGTATTTTGGAGAAGGAAATGGCAACCCACTCCAGTACTCCTACCTGGAAAATCCCATGGATGGAGGAGCCGGGCAGTCTACAGTCCATGGAGTCTCAAAGAGTCGGACATGACTGGGCAACTTCACTTCACTTCACGCTGGTATTTATTGTATTACACTTAATTGTAAAATAAGACACAGGTACAGAAAAAAACACACACACAATGTATAGTTGAGGAATTATTATAAGGCAAACAACTTCATTCTAAGAAATAGAATATTGCCAGTTGTGATGGCTAATTTTGTGCGTTAACTTGTCAGACTTTATTTTTTGGGGCTCCAAAATCACTGCAGATGCTGATTGCAGCCATGAAATTAAAAAACGCTTACTCCTTGGAAGGAAAGTTATGACCAACCTAGATAGTATATTAAAAAGCAGAGACATTACTTTGCCAACAAAGGTTCGTCTAGTCAAGGTTATGGTTTTTCCCATGGTCATGTATGGATGTGAGAGTTGGACTGTGAAGAAAGCTGAGCGCTGAAGAATTGATGCTTTTGAACTGTGGTGCTGGATAAGACTCTTGAGAGTCCCTTGGACTGCAAGGAGATCCAACCAGTCCATTCTACGGGAGATCAATCCTGGGTGTTCATTGGAAGGACTGATGCTAAAGCTGAAACTGCAATACTTTGGCCACCTCATGCGACGAGTTGACTCACTGGAAAAGACTCTGATGCTGGGAGGGATTGGGGGCGGGAGGAGAAGGGGCTGACAGAATGAGATGGCTGGATGGCATCACCGACTCGATGGACATGAGTTTGAGTGAACTCCGGGAGTTGGTGATGGACAGGGAAGCCTGGCGTGCTGTGCTTCATGGGGTCGCAAAGAGTCGGACACGACTGAGCGACTGAACTGAGCTGAACTGAACTTGACAGGCCAGAGAATGCCCAGATTAAACACTGCTTTCTGGGCATGTCTGTGAGGTTGTGAGGGTTTCCAGATGAGATTGCATTCGAATCTGTGGACTCAGTAAGGTAAATTGCTCTCTTCAGTGTGAGTGACTATCATCTAATCCACTGAGGGTCTGAATAGAACAAAAAGTGGAGAAAGGCGGTACTCGCCCCTTTGTTCCTGCCTCACTGATGAGCCGAGGTATCTCATCGTATGTTCTGCCGATCCTTGGACTGGGGTTTACACAGTCCCCATAAAATGGGCTCTCCTGGGTCTCCATTTTAAGACCACAGATCAGATTGTGTGACAACCTCCATAATTGCAATGGGCATATATACATGTATCTCCATCTCTATGTACATCTCCATCTCTATTGCTCTTAATAGCCTACTGATTCTGTTTCTCTGGAGAACCCTGACTCACAGCACCCTTTCCACACATACCTTCAGGAACATGTTCCAATCACAGCGCCTTCCTCCTTTCCAAAGTAACCACAATCCCATTGTATATAGTAAGCACTTCCTTGCATTTCTTTATAGTTTTCTCACCCACATGAGCATCTTTAGATCAGCCTTGCTCTTTTTATAAAATTGAAACATCTTTTATACCTCTTTTCTTTATTTAAATTTTACCAACCAATAGTTGATTTACAATGTTGTGTTAATTTATTCGCCTTTGCTTTTCGCTTCTCTTCTTTTCACAGCTATTTGTAAGGCCTCCCCAGACAGCCATTTTGCTTTTTAGCATTTATTTTTCTTGGGGATGGTCTTGATCCCTGTCTCCTGTACAATGTCACGAACCTCTGTCCATAGTTCATCAGGCACTTTATCAGATCTAGTCCCTTAAATCTGTTTCTCACTTCCACTGTATAATCGTAAGGGATTTGATTTAGGTCCTACCTGAATGGTCTAGTGGCTTTCCCTACTTTCTTCAATTTAAGTCTGAATTTGGCAAAAAGGAGTTTATGATCTGAGCCACTCAGCTCAGCTCAGCCAAGTCAACTCCCAGTCTTGTTTTTGCTGACTGTATAGAGCTTCTCCATCACATCAAAGTGTCTGTCACACACACATATTCTTTTTCATATTCTTTTCTATTATGATTTGTCACAGGATATTGAACATAGTTCCCTGCGCTATACAGAGCTCGTGCTCAGTCGCACAATTTTGTCTGACTCTTTGTGACTCTGGACTGTAGCCTGCTGTTGATCCATCCTATACATAATAATTTGCTTCTACTAATCCCAAGCTCCCAATCCTTCCCTTCCCTAACCGTCTCCTTTTATGCCTCTTTTAATCCACAGGTTCCTGGAGGATTTTTTTCTTCTTCTTACAATGTATCTGTGAAGAACCCAGAGCATCTGACCTGTCTCGATTTGGCTAACTGCATACTCATGGTGTGATTCATCATGTTCCTCTAACCTTTGTATTCCCTGCAGATTGGTTGCTGGATCCAGATAATTAGACTCAGGCTTCCCTGATGGCTCAGTTAAAGAATCTGCCTGCAACACAGGGGACCCTGGTTTGATTCCTGGATCGGGAAGATCCACTGGAGAAGGGATAGGCTACCTACTCCAGTATTCTTGGGCTTCCCTTATGACTCAACTGGTAAAGAATCTGTCTACAATGTGAGTAGACTTGGGTTCGATCCCTGGGTTGGGAAGATCCCATGGATAAGGGAAAGTCTACCCACTCCCGTATTCTGGCCTGGAGAATTCCATGGACTGTATAGTCCATGGGGTCACCAAGAGTTGGACACAACTGAGAGATTTCACTTCACTTCAGTCTCTATGGTAGCACTATGGTTTTCATCAAGAGGTTTGTAATGTCTGATTTTTGCTCTTTTGTAGTGTTTATAGCAGTTGATATTCAATGTTTAGATATATTAATTCATTGAGGTTGTGAAAAATGTAATATTTAACTCTGTGACTTCTTTTTAATTTATTAGTTGGCATAATTTTCTAAGGAGATGCTTATTCTCATCTACTAATTGGTTACCTGATACTACAAGTCAGATAAGAGTGGCAGTATAAGCATTTGACTCTTTTTTAAATTTACACAATTTTCAAGCTAATGAAGCAGTTCATTGTTACTCTGAGATGACCAATTAGTTTATATCAAATTTGACTACAAAATAGAAATATATTTGATGCATTTCTGTTAATTATTACTTTTATCCTTCTCAAAATTCATTGTCCTATCTTTGACCAATGGGAGATTCTTTCAAGTTGGTTTCAAAGTTTTCTGATGTTATAGAATGGTCTTTCCTTGCTCTCTGGTATGTCAAGATATTTCAAGTCATTTTGTATTTTTCTTGCCCTTGACCTGGAATCAGCCATTTCTCCAAGATGTCTTTTTATAGGAAATAGCAAGACCACAATCTAGGTTTTAGGATCACTCTGGGCTTATCATTGAAACTTGGCTTATCATTGTTTCTAGGCTTTATCAGAAAATGTACTCTAATATTTCCAGTTCAGTTACAGGACTACAGGGCTTGTCCTTTACCCTGTCTATATTCCGTCTGTATTTTCTTCAGTGTATAATGAGAGTCTTAGTTCTCAAGGTCTTAAGGGATAATCAAATTAGAATGTCCCAGAATTACTCACTTCCTTTATCTCATGTTACACGTGGACAGTCTCAGAATAGCAAAGCCTCTGTTGACATCACTGTCATGATTACTGGAAGCAGTTAGGTTTGTTTCCATCTGCTTACCCTATTCTTCCCCTACCTTTCTCATGATTGTTGTATCTATATTATCAACTTATATACTCTTCACTGTCTAGAACACCTTTTCCCATGAAATTTTAATTCTGTAAATAAAAACATATTTAGAACTCAACCCCAGTCCTAATGTCCATGTCCTTCTAGTCATTTTAGTTATCTGAAGCTCGTTCTCTCATAAATCTCAAAGAGAAGACCTAAGGGAATAAAATTCCTGGAGTTCCTACATGTTGACAGCAATTTGTCAATGGTCTTTATACATTTTACATTCTCTTCCTTTGAGTGTCTTCAATGTGTTACTTCATTTTTTCCCCCTGGTATTATGAGCTGCTGTCAAAACATCTCTGATAACCTCTTTTTTCCCCTTATAAACCATGTGCTATGTTAGCATAGATTCAAAAAGGACTTTTCCTTCTGTTTTCAAAAGCCTGTTGGTTTTACTAAATTGTGTGTAGATATTGGTTGTTCTGAGTCAGTATTTTCAGGTACACATGTTCTTCTAACATGTTGTTCCATTTTTTTTTTTTTCAATTTTAGGAAGGTTTCTTGAATCATAGCACTATTCTTGTTTATTTTCTTGTTTTTTATCTTTTTCAGGAGCTTTTTGACTATCAGTAATATTTGTCACTTTTCCTCTTTTACTTTTCAATCCTTTTCTTCATTTGTGTTTATAAATGGAGGTAAAACATACATAAGATATATCATTTCATCATTTTATGTGAACCCGATGACATTAAACGCATTCACAATATTGTGCAACCATCACTGCTATCTCCAGAACTTTTTCGTCTTCCCAAACTGAAATTCTCTGCCCATTCAACCATAACTCTCCATTGCCTCCTCCCTCTTCATTTAGTTTTGATTTTCAAACATTTCATTCTTTTCATCTATTTCTTGAGGCATTTTTTCATTGTGTTTGTTTACTTTGGTGATAATTCTATTTTGTGAGTCTTCATTTCTAAAGTGATTTTTTTTCTTTTATTTTCAATTTTTCTTTCAATATATCACCTCACTTCTGAATTTTTCGAATTCTGATTTAGGTCATTTATTCATGTCTTGTGCCATCATTTTCTTAATGTTAACTCATTCTGAAATGCTACGATATAATTTTGATCTTTTTTAATCTGTAATAATCGATAATTATTTAAGGGACTGTGCTTCTACTTCTTTTTCCTTACAGTAACTTACCATGGGATTTTGACCTTCTTAGTTTTCTCTTGCTTATTATGTGAATTTAGTTTTCCCAAATTTCAGAAAGAGGGGCTTGGCTCAGATGGATTTTCTAACTTTACAGAGTGCCCTCTTCTATTGTTTTCATGTGGTATTAAAAATATGGTGCCTTGGTTTTTGAGATTTCTTGGTTCTCTCCCTCTCCTGCACTTTATCTGTGTGTCTTCTTTCCTTTGCCTCCATTGTCCCATCCTGCTTGATTTTTGTACCACTCCCAGCAGTTTCTGTTCACCATGAAGCCTTGTCCTGAAAAAGATCTGCCTGATCACCTTTGAGAGTTCACAAGGATAGAGGTAGATTATAGTCAATACCAGTGGATATTGTGGCAATGGATAAGCAACATACTGGCATCCTAGATGATTAGGTGTGATGCCTACAGGATGTTTAAAGACCATTGATCTGAATCAATGGTCTTTTTACCAATGAAGAATTCAATTGAATTACAGGACTATAAGGCTTGTCCTTTACCCTGTCTGATGAAGAAACCAAGCAGTTTTGTATATATACAGTGCTTGCATATATAAATGTAGACTAGATAACTTTACTCTTTCTTCTGTGCCACAGCTTTTCTCTGCTCCTTGAATAAGAAGTAAGATTTACAGAAGTGTCTTCACATAGTATTTCTCACTTGTGCAAAGTCCAGTGCAACCATTTCTGGCCAAACCTCAGACTGGAGAGTTAGATAATGCCACTGTCTTCAGATATGACATCCAAGGTTGCAGCAGAATGAAGAGATGGTGGGGAAGGCAGGCTGCATATGTGAGTATCTTCTGATCACATTCCATTGGCTAGAACTAATCACATGATTCTATGTATGAAAGGGGGATCGGAAATAGGGTACCTGGATGGGCAGCTGTTTCCTAGAAACCTGCCATGAAAGGGGAAAATTAAACTTTGGAAGTCAGCTAGCCATCTAGCTACAGAAAGCCTTCCCAAAGAGATTCCGGTGAAATTCAGCTTACACAGCTATGGCCACACTAATCATTGGAAAGGAGAATGGGAAAACTATGATTGGCTTAAACTAATGCAGATTTCTCCTTCAGCTGCTTATAGAATTACTCTGACTAAGTAATGACTATCTGAATGAAATTGAGGTTCTCTGGAAGAAGATTAACAAGATTTTCTAGTCACCATGGCTAATGTCTTTTTCAAAATAGTTACACTCAGCTGAACGTGAGCAGAGAATGGACTTCAGCTGCTGCTTCAGGGCAAGCTGATATGGAGATGATTAGAGAGAGAAAAATGAAATCCTTGAATGATGATGGAACAGTTTTGCCTAGCTGTCAACAAGGTCCATGTTCCACCAACAGATTCATTTTCAATAGGATATTTAGGCTGAGTATGTTTCTAGCAAGACTAATGGATTTTTTTTGATTAATTGTGATGTCTTGCCTACATTACCTCAAGTGTATTTATGAGATGCCTAATCAGATTTAAGACCACAACGCATAACCAAATTAACTGGCCCAAAGAAGAATCAGCATATAGCCTTGATTTAATTAGCACTCTTTCCAAGTGTATGTTCAGTCAGAGATATTACTTCAAGGAAACAGCAAACAAACCTGGTTTGAGTCAAAGAATGGCATAGACCATTATGAGGCAATAAAGTGATAAAATGGTTGCTACATAAATTAATGCACTAGACTTTACATACACGTCAAAAGAGCATAAATTAAGCATCATTCTTTTTTAACTTTTAAACACACCAAGTGGACAAATCTTTTGACTGATCTGAAGATTAAACTAAAAGGTTAGAATGAGATGATTTCTAAGGTGTCCTTCAAATCTGTAATTTTGCAGGCTTCAAGTCTTAATGTTAACTAAATTTTAACCTATGGTTAAACTTTGACATCTTATTTCTCTTAGATTCCTCAGTGCCTAGTATCTACATATTTGATGAATGAATGAACCTAGAGTCCTTTTCATTAGCTTCCATGAGAGAAAGGAGGTTAATTAGAGTATTTTCAAAAGACATGCCCTTTCTACAGATTTTATTTTGATGAGGGCTTTTATGCGTTTTAAATATCTCTATGTGATCATTGGAGAAGGCAATGGCAACCCACTCCAGTACTCTTGCCTGGAGAATCCCAGGGACAGGGGAGCCTGGTAGGCTGCAGTCCATGGGGTCGTTAGGAGTCAGACACGACTGAGCAACTTCACTTTCACTTTTCACTTTCTTGCATTGGAGAAGGAAATGGCAACCCACTCCAGTATTCTTGCCTAGAGAATCCTGTAGAGAGAGGAGCCTGGTGGGCTGCTGTCCATAGGGTCACACAGAGTCGGAAACGACTGAAGTGACTTAGCAGCAGCAGCAGCATGTGATCAAATAACCATTATAATTGCATATTTCAATAACTATAAGTAGTTAGAGGTTACAGTTGTTCTTACAGCTATTGATTTTAAAAGTCTGTCCAGTTCATGAGATATGAAATATGTCAAGTAGTAAACTCCTGGGGTCATTTCCTTTTGTATAATGTATGTTCAGTTCAGTTCAATCGCTCAATCGTGTCCGACTCTTTGCGACCCCATGAATCACAGCACGCCAGGCCTCCCTGTCCATCACCAACTCCCGGAGTTCACTCAAACTCATGTCCATCGAGTCGGTGATGCCATCCAGCCATCTCATTCTCTGTCGTCCCCTTCTCCTCCCACCCCCAATCCCTCCCAGCATCAGAGTCTTTTCCAGCGAGTCAACTCGTCGCATGAGGTGGCCAAAGTATTGGAGTTTCAGCTTTAGCATCAGTCCTTCCAATGAACACCCAGGATTGATCTCCTTTAGAATGGACTGGTTGGATCTCCTTGCATTAGTTGTACTAAAGCTTCATTAATTTGATTTTTCGTTTATTTGATATTTTTGATGGTTTGATGTTTATGGTTGGGCTGAATTTTTTTCACTTTCTTAAGTGATGTCATAATCAAGATTTCTGGGAAATGTTTATACTATTAAAGATTAGCCTGCATTATTAATTATTCATTTGTATTAATAATGTTAGTTATTCCAGAAATTCTCATTTATATATCAATAATAATAAATACAGAAAAATCAATCACTGAAGTACTGGTAACTCAATCAGACTTTGACTCTATTTGAGTCATTTTTAGGTCCGTCTAGTCAAGGCAATGGTTTTTCCCGTGGTCATGTATGGATGTGAGAGTTGGACTGTGAAGAAGGCTGATCGCTGAAGAATCGATGCTTTTGAACTGTGGTGTTGGAGAAGACTCTTGAGAGTCCCTTATACTGCAAGGAGATCCAACCAGTCCATTCTAAAGGAGATCAATCCTGGATGTTCATTGGAGGGACTGATGCTAAAGCTGAAACTGCAATACTTTGGCCACCTCATGCGACGAGTTGACTCACTGGAAAAGACTCTGATACTGGGAAGGGTTGGGGGTGGGAAGAGAAGGGGACGACGGAGAATGAGATGGCTGGATGGCATCACCGACTCTGTGGACATGAGTTTGAGTGAACTCTGGGAGTTGGTGATGGACAAGGAGGCCTGGCGTGCTGTGGTTCATGGGGTCGCGGAGAGTTGGACACTACTGAGCGACTGAACTGAACTGAACTGAACTGAGTCATTTTAAATTAATTTAAATGAATATTCTTGAAAATAATCCATAATATAGTCTTTTCACTAATTTTGACTGGTCCTCCTGTCTAAAGATGAAATTTTTGAATATTTTGACATTTTACTAATGGCAAAAATTGTAGATATCTGAGTTGGGTTTTCCTTTTTGGTCAAAACATATCAAATGTAAATAAAGTATAATGGTCATCATAACATTTTATTTTCAGAGTGGTTATTCATATTTTATAACAGAAACACTTTCCATGACTGATCAAGGGCTTCGCCATCTCTGTTTCTAGTAAGCCACAATAAACTGTCTGCAGAAAATCTGATTATAAAGTCATAAAAAGGAAAATTCTAAGGCAAACTGGAGTAGTGGGTAGGGAATTGGTGGAGATTAAATAGGTCCTGTACAGAGATCTTCTGTGATATTTCTTTAAAACAAATGAAATGCAAGCTAGTCATCAATTTTTAAATTAGTTCTTAAAAGAAGACACTGCATGTGCATATCAGATCAACATTTTGTGCTGAAGATAGTGGCTTCTTTTAGTGGCAGATTTCCTGCTCAAAGTGAATCTGATGTCCCTAAAGGAAGGGGCCACCCACATTGCTTTTAAACAGGAAAACATGCTTTTGAGACCACTATCTTTTTAGTTAAGTCATTAAGAAAAAAATAGAAAAAATTAAAGTAATACATTTCAGAATAAATAAATGTGTTTTAAATTAGTTTTGCCACCCTCCATTCTCAATATATATTCAGAAATATTAACTTCTATTTTATCCTAATATTTTATTTTCCAAGAGACATATTAACTGATGCATTAAGTCTTTGGATCCAGTTTACTGCAGAACAGACTTAATGTATCAGGGCTTAGCAGGAAAAAATTACAGATAATCATATTTGCCTGTGTTATTAAAAAATCGCTTCTTTATATATGACCAGGTGATTAATTCATGAATATTACATTGTTTCATTTTGTTTTGTTTTGTATTCTTGTCAACTTTTCTAGGGTATCAGTTAGTTTTGCAGGCTGATTTTTTTACTCCTCTATGAAAACATGTAAATGGGTTCAGTGTAGGAAAGTATTTCAGAAGAAATCTAAAACCTGAAACTTTTTTATTTTCTTAAAGTAGAGCTGCAGCACATCTCCTGGACTTAATACATGAGGAAAAGACAGTCCAGGTCAGATAATTAAACATTTTCTAGTTCCGATAACATGCAGAATGGAATCAAGACTCTCCAAATGGGACTTCTTGGTGGTCTAGTGGTTAAGACTCTGTGCTCCCAATGCAAGGGGTCTGGATTTGATCTCTGGTCAGAGAACTAGATCCCACACGCCATAGCTATGACCTGGTACAGCCAAATAAATAAATAAATGAGTACAAATTTAAAAAGACTCTCAAAGTGAAAATCAACTAGAAAACCTTACTTTATGCAGAAAACAAGTTTAGAATATTATTTGATCCTGAATAATACTTCCAAATGTCCAAATTATGTCTTACTCATGGTTATGATGCAAAAATTATAGAAAAAGAAATAGAAAAATTATGTTTGGCTGCATCTTAGTTTTAGTATACGCAACACATATTATTGCATTCACATGCAGTAGAGAGCTTCAATAAAATATGAAAATGAAAATCATATGCCACTGATAACCTATTCGTGCCTTCTAATATATAAATTGCTTATATACTGCTTCTGAGGTGTAGCATACTTCCTTATAAATTGGGGGAAGGTTATCCTTTGAGAAGATGGATCAAGAGGTGACAAGCTGTGGACCAGTTTAGAGCTCAGGGGTCCAGATGAGGGGATTTTTAACTGTGGATGGTGGGGGATCTCATTCTGCTGTGGGTCTGCAGAATGTCTTGAAGTGTTTTTCAATGTTTTGGGTTTGGCAAACCCAAAGTGTGTTTTGCTAAGCACTTTTCTCTTCATTTTAAGCCCATGTGTATTATAAAGGAAATTTAATCCGTATGTTTTTGATTCCTTTACACTTAACTCATCAAAATGTTGTTTTGTAAGAACTATTTGATGTCCAAGAGGATTTGAGTCTTTTTATAACTTCTAAAAGCTTTTCTCCCTCCTTAGAATCAGGAAGTTGTGTTTTTCTGAGAGTAAATGAACTAAAAAACCTACAGGCTAGAGGTGGTTAGAAGACTTCAAACCTAGGCTAAATGTTAAAATTAATAATAAAACAGAACACACATATCTTGCTCACTGTGCACTTGGTTTGTTCTAAGCATTTTTGGTGTTTCCATTTATTTAATTCCCGCAACTACTATGTAAGGTGCTATTACTATCTCTATTTTAAAAGTCATGTTACCTGCCCCCAAATTATATAGAACATAAGGGTGAAGCTGGATTTGAAACCCGGCAGCCTGGGTTGCTGTGTCTAAACATTTAACCACTATATGGTACTTCCTGTTTCCATAGCATTATCCTGTAACTTAAGAACTTTGGACACTACAAATAGGTTCATAAATAGGTTCTGTGTAAATGATTATTCACTGTTCTTGTTTTAAAACTGGTACTATATCTAAAACTTCTGTGGTTTGTCTGTATGATGTTTAACTTTCAGTTTAAACTACACAGAATAAATTAAAATGAAAACAAACAAAAAAGTTAGTTCTGTACTGATACTGTACTAGATACTGAGAAGGTCGTGTTCTTGCCTCTAAGAAGGTTTACTTTGCAAGGGGCACAGATAGACAAAAAACAAACAGCAAAACAGAAACCGAAAACCCTGAATGAAATACTGCATTTTTCTTCCATGTCATGTATTCATTCAACACACATTTATAAAGTACTGATGTCATTAGTGAGATCAGTCCTGGAGCTTGTATCCTCATGGATAATGGATATTGTATGTCCCGCCTCCTGTTAGAGCAGACCACTGGGAGAAATGGGAAAAATGCCTGTGCTACTTCTATTCCAACAGTGATAGAAGGCTAGGAGAATGCCAGGATGACTTGCAGCCCCATCCTCACCCCCTACCCCTCCATCCAGCCTGTGTTCTTGGGAGAACGCATTACTTGTGGAAACTGGGAGCATTTCTGGTCTCCAGTTCTACTCTAAGATTCCACTAGGATATTTTCTTTCAAGCACAGCTCATACTTTCCTTGATGATGTCGAGAAGCTAGTATTCCTGATTATATAAAGTTTCTATTTTAAAAAGTCTTAGTTAAATTGAAGAAAACCCACAAAACCTTTCAGAGAAGGGTGTTTTCACATTTGTTAGTATAAATTGATATGTTTTACTGAATCTGAATTATGAATAAAAGGTTATAGCAAAAACTTAAGGAAATTTAACAGTTAACTTGTTAGGTTAATAAATCCTTATGAGTGTTTTTCATCATAATAGTAGGGCTAGCAGCAGCAGCAGCATATTAAAAACAATTTGGAAAGCAGCATCAAATTAAACATGAAAATCTACCCACAAACACAAGTACAGCTGACATTCTGTTGATTATAAATGTGTTCAGATAAGTTCAGTAGCTCAGTCATGTCCGACTCTTTGCGACCCCATGAATCACAGCACGCCAGGCCTCCCTGTCCATCACCAACTCCTGGAGTTCGCTCAAACTCTTGTCCATCGAGTCGGTGAAGCCATTCAGCCATCTCATTCTCTGTCGTCCCCTTCTCCTCCCGCCCCCAATCCCTCCCAGCATCAGAGTCTTTTCCAGTGAGTCAACTCGTCGCATTAAGTAGCCAAAGTATTGGAGTTTCAGCTTTAGCATCAGTCCTTCCAATGAACACCCAGGACTGATCTCCTTTAGAATGGACTGGTTGGATCTCCTTGCAGTTCAAGGGACTCTCAAGAGTCTTCTCCAGTACCAGTTCAAAAGCATCAATTCTTAGGCGATCAGCTTTCTTCACAGTCCAACTCTCACATCCATACATGACCACGGGAAAAACCATAGCCTTGACTAGACGGACCTTTGTTGGCAAAGTAATGTCTCTACTTTTTAATTGTCTTGCTTTTAGTCATATGCTTACTTTTTCAATAGCTTTTTTTCCCTCTCATTTAAAAGCAAATAAATACCATGTTTTATCTTTTGAAATGAAATATCATAATAGAATTTGGAATCTTGAATTTGGCTTTCCTTTAAAATTGAAGAAATTTACATTTTCTTAAAGAGAAGCCCACTTAAGATGCTGCTTGGTAATCAGAACAACCAAGGCATGGCTCCCAAATAGAGGGAAGTCACCCAGGGAAATGCAGGCTGAAACAGGATAGGATGTGTGATGTGGTGAGGTGAAGTCACTTGAAATGACATCCTTTCTTTAGGCAATGTGCTTTGGATTCAAATCAAAATTCTTTTAAAATGAAAGAGTTTAGAAAGAATTAATGCTACCAAGTGAATAAGACCTAAAAATTGGCTAGAAATAACAAAAAATTGTTAAGCCTATTACAAAATTATGCTTTTTTCTCAAGTGCTCAAAAGAAGTCTGAGATTAATGATATTTTGTGAAAATTATTTTTGTCATCAATATTATTTGTAAGAATGGACACCTTTAAAATGTTCATCCTTCTAGTGTTTACTAAGACTCACTGCTGAGACCGTTCCTTGTTACGTGATACTGCTAAAAGATTTAATTAAGTTATTAAAAAGGACACTCTAGGTTAGTTTCTAAGGCTTATCTCAGTAAACAATCTTCAGATAAAGGTCGGATGCTCCATAATGTACAACCAGGAGATTAACACCAGACTATAATCATTTAATGTATGAAGTCAGGTGACTTGGGGTATACCAGGCTTTATATAATGAAAGTTCTTGACTTATAATTCTTATTTTACTAATAACTTCTAGCTATGGCTATGTTATTTTCTATGTCACTTGTTTCACTGAGCCTGTGATGTAATGCTGACATGCAGTTCCATATGAGATCAATAATTGTAATAATGTGACTCTGGGTATGGGAAAAAGCAACAAGAGAAAATATTTTCCTGGACCAGGAGGCTAGTAAGACAGTGGTCCAGAGACTTTTGCTACTTGCAAGGCCTGGTCCAATTTTAGCACATTGAGTGGCCCATCACTTCCCTAGACCTGGGAATGAGCCTTCCCAGCACCGCAGGACACAATGGCCATGAAAGGGTGTCACATGGTCAGATATGTGGCTATGAAGGGACCCTGATGACTGGAAGTTGGTACTTGCCAGCTGACTCTACAAAGATTACATCAGGACCATTGCAAGCTACTGACCTTCAACACCCCCTGAAAGTTCAGGGTGAAAATCAGGAATGAGGCACTCTGTGCTCTGAAAAAAAAAAAAAAAAACTGGCAGAACAGATAGTTAGATCTTTTCAGAAAAAGGTTTTATGAGTTCCAATTCTTGCATCTTCTCATACCTAGAAAAACACTGATGTCATTAATGGTGAAATCTGCTTTGGCTATTAAAAAAAATTTTTTTTTTTTTTTTTTTTTTACAATTAAAAGTCAAAATAGAGTAGCTATGGTTCAGGCATCCTGGGAAATAACTATTTCCCAGATATCCTGAAAAATGATATTAGGGGTGTAATTTCAGATTAGATGCTGTGACCTAATGTAGAACTTAATGCTCCTGTAATGCATTTTTGCTTCTGTACTTTGCTTGCTGCTTGTAAAACCAAAGTTACTCCATTTTAATATAAGGTTGTTTTTAAGTAAAGATTCCTAAAATTGTTTTTGAAAAAATAAAAAAAATAAAAATAAATAAATATTAATACACACACACAAAAAGAACAACTTTATTGAGATATAAAAAAATGTTAATCCTTTAAAAACCTCTAAAAATTTATATAAATTGAGCTTGAATATAAAGTGTGCCTAAACATTCACTGAAAGTGTTAAAGACTGTCAATTAACTCCAAGAAAAGAGAAAGTACCTTTATTTGTGTTGAAAAGTAATATAGAAACAAACTAAATAAAAATCGGTATGTTGAAAAACGGCTTATGTTTTTAATTTTTTCATGAAATCCCTCCAAGAAACCAGAAAAAGTGTTTCACATCATTTTCCAGGTTTTCCCCCTAAGCCCATCTCAGCTTTAAGAATTTTATTCAATTATCAGGGGAATTAAAAAAACTGTTGGAGAAGACTCTTGAGAGTCCCTTATACTGCAAGGAGATCCAACCAGTCCATTCTAGAGGAGATCAATCCTGGATGTTCATTGGAGGGACTGATGCTAAAGCTGAAACTGCAATACTTTGGCCACCTCATGCGACGAGTTGACTCACTGGAAAAGACTCTGATGCTGGGAAAGGTTGGGGGCGGGAGGAGAAGGGGACGACAGAGAATGAGATGGCTGGATGGCATCACCGACTCTGTGGACATGAGTTTGAGTGTACTCCGGGAGTTGGTGATGGACAGGGAGGCCTGGCGTGCTGTGATTCATGGGGTCGCGGAGAGTCGGACACGACTGAGCGACTGAACTGAACTGAACTGAAAATTACTTAGAAGAGAAAAAGTAAATCCCTGTGCCATGCATGTTTCAACCTTTGAATTACCTTTTTCAAATAATTACTCTTTCACAGGTTTATTGCAGTTTTTCATTTGTCTTATCACAGTTTTAAAATACTTCATTGTCCTTTATCATATTTGCCAGCTGTACTTGTCTCTCTCAACCTGTCCTCCAATTATTGGAAGCTAAGAGAAAGTTGTTCTGGGTGTATAAAATAGGAAAATGCAGTCTACGCTGAGATTATTTTAGACATCACTTTATTTATTTTTACAATTATACAGTGTTTCTCACTGTTGGCATTTTTCCTTCGAATAACAAACTAGAACAATGAATTCTTGTGATTCCCAGGGCGTACCTTCACTGATTTCTATTCTTTCCCTGCACTTTCCCTAGGGAAAAAAAGCAAAAAGTAACTGAAAGCAGTTGGCATCTAGATCGGCGATCAAACATAAAGGATGCACTTACACAAAGGATTTCTCACTTCTAATCCAATCTTTCTGACAGTGTTGTACCCTCACCTTGATAAAGTCATGAGTGTTAATTTTCAGGACTAATGAATTTTCAGCTTAAAATTTTCAGGACTTCTCTGGGGGTACAGTGGATAAGAATCACCTGCCAATGCAGGAGACACGGTTTTCAATCCCTTGTCCAGGAAGACTTCACCTGCTGCAGAGCAACAAAGCCCATGTGCCATAACTACCAAGCCTGAGCTCTGGAGCCCACGAGCTAGAACTACTGAGCCCACTCTCAGCCACCGCTGAAGCCCCAGCGCCTAGAGCCTATGGTCTGCCACAAGGGAAGCCACCCTAATGAGAAGCCCGTATGCTGCAATGGAAGAGTAGTCCCACAACTAGAAAAACTAGAGAAAACCCACCGGCAGTAATGAAGACCCAGCGTGACTAAAAATAAATTTTAAAAAGATTTCAGTCTCCGCCTATCTAAAACAAAACAAAACAAAAAAACCCCACACAGATACCAGCTCTAATGGGCTAAACTTGATAACAACATCAGTATTATCATGAATTGGTGGCTGTCCGAAATCAGTAGTGGGAATTCAAGGATTCAGTTTTTATTATTCAAAACAATAATCTGATTTTAAGGCTAACTGATGCAGTCTGGCTTCCAAACTCTGGGATGCTATGTCTGTAGTAGGGTGGGGAAAGACAATTATCACAGGTCCCTATTTGGTGTCCTTTTTCTTTTCATACTGTGATCCTGCTTCCTTTCTGCTCAGGGAAGGAAGGACAGAGGTGGGTGAATGCAGAAGAACTGAAAGAAACAGCATTGTTCCTGTAACTTCCTTTCTATTTAAGCCCAGGAGCATTGTCCCCTATCACCATTGTACTCAATATCACTGATATATGAAACTGAAGATCAGCTGCAGACTTCTCTAGATCTGAGTGGATTCCTAGTTCATCTAACTCCATGCTGGAGGCAACTTAGTCTGTCCTGAAATGCGGCTCACCAAAGAGTCTTATGTGAAAAGAAAGAAAACGATGGGAAATGTGAAAAAAACTTCAAGTTTCCTAACCTGAGAACTGATTGTCAAACATATTGCACAGTTCATCTGGAAGGACAAAGTCAGTTAAATTAAGTAAAATCATTTTATTCCCCACAAGTTAAAAAATATGAAGCACAGGTTTTACAGGTTTGCTTTATAATGTATTATTTTATTTTTCTGACTTTGATTTAAATTGATATAGGCAGGGAGGTATTTAAGGAGACAATTATGCTAATTTTTGTACTTCAGGTTTTGCTCAAGTTTTTATTAGAAACTAGATAGCTTGGGAAACCTGTCATTTTCCACATGGAAAATTGTGTGTGTGTCTTTGTGTGTGTGTGTATTCAAAAAGTATTCTGATACACAACCTGAGCTGGATTGATCATGTCTAGAGTACTTGGAACCTTTCACTTTGAGTCTAGAGGCTCAGGTAAATGGTTCATACAATGAATGCAAGTAATAGTAAGGAAATGGATTTCTAGTATGTGGACAATTACTCTCTTTTAGGGCTTAAGTGTCAATGGTATCCTGAAAATTTAAGAGAATGCCCAAAGAACTTGATAATATGCTTCTCTGATTTCCAAGGCAATTGTTCCCCTCCACATTTATTTTTTATTTCCCTTATCCCCTCCTCCTCCTCCACTTTGTCTTACTTCTTCTCCTTCAGTTTATTTCTCTCTCACTTAATGAGAGTCACACATCCTAAGTCTGGTTACTTTTGACTATCCTGTGAAATATAAACAGCAAATGTACAAGAGTATAATGACAAAAATGCAAGACTTCAGTGTAAAAATCAGTTGAAATGAGCTCTTTCCCCTCACCAAAGGAGGAAAACAGTTTTTAAAACAAGAAGTGATTAGGTAGAGAAGCAAGAGTAGAACAAGATAATGAGAAGAAAAAGGACATACAAAGGGTGACAAGTCCAATTAGGGAAACTGGGGAAGCCTTCTTGAATTTTGGTTCATTGACTCACAATGTGGCTCTTACTCTCTCTTAGCCATTTCTCCTCTCTGGATAGGATTACAACATCTACAAATCTTTCACTTCAGTAGAAACAGGGCAGAAAGTTTTTAGGCATGGAAATTGGATGCGTACAGCCAGAACACCTGAAGATTTAGAGAATCTGTGAGAAAATCATCTCAGAGTGATGCAGAAAGAACTGACGTCAAGGTCTTTAACTATCATTTATTTTCCTACAGTTGTCCCTCTGGGCTGAGCCTTTGATTCCTGCCTTACACAAGTTGTAATTGTTTCGGCAATAGATGGAGAGGAGGGTGGGAATGAAGCCAGCAGATAGGGTGGGCCTGTGCACTTTCTTCGTGCTCTTAGGAAATAAGTGTCTGGACCACAAAAGCAGCATCCTGCCTGGCTGGAGGCTGTGAAGGGTGGGGTGACCCATGGAAGCATCCCAGAGGGGAGGAGGCAGCTAACTGGAGACAGAAGATGATGCAGATGGAATGCAGGATGGTAGTGCTAAAATGAAAGAGAGGGAAAGCCACTCAGCAGAAATGTTGCAAAGTCAGGGGGAAGGGAAAGAAGAAAAAGTGAACATTTCATGTTTAGTTATTATCTGCTAGGGCTTCCCAAGGGACACTAGTGGGGCTCCTGCTAATGCAGAAGACATAAGAGACACCAGTTACATCCCTGGGTTGAGAAGTTCCCCTGGAGGAGGGTATGGCAACCCACTCCAGTATTCTTGCCTGGAGAATCCCACGGACAGAGGAGCTGGCAGGCTACAGTCCAGAACGTTGCAAAGAGTTGGACACAGCTGAAGTGACTTAGCACACACCCACGCATGGCACACTGTTTTCCATGGCGGTTGTTCCTTTTTATATAACATGCCTTTTCCTCTGAATGCTTTTGAGATGTTCTCTTTATTACTATTTAAGCAGTTAGATTATTATTATTTTCATTGGTATAGTTTTTAATCAACATTATTATGCTTGTGGTTCATTGAGCTTTTGGATGTGTGGATTTGTAGATTTTGTCAAGCTTGGAAACATTTCATTCATTATTATTCCAAATATCTTTGTCTTTTCCTGTTTCTCCTCTTTTTGGGGGGCGGCAATTACATGTATATTAGGCTACTTCGAGTCGCTGTCCCACAGTCCATTTCTCTCTCTCTTTTTTTTTAATTAAATTAGAATAGTTTCTATTGCTTTGTCTTCAAGTTTACTAGTTTTTTCTTTTACACTGTCTAATCTGTTTTTAATCCCATCCAGGCATTTAAACTCAGAATTTCAATTTTGGTATTTTAGAAATCTTTCATGTCTGTCCTTATCATGCTTATGTTTCCCTCAATTTTCTTTAACAAATGGAACATATTTTTAATGTCTTTGCCTACTAATTGTGCCATTTGTGTAATTTCTGAGTCTTTTTCTATTGACAATTTTTTTTTTTTGAGTTATGAGTTACATTCTTTTGCTTCTTTGGCAAATTTTTGTTCCATGTTAGGTATTGTGAATGTGACTTTGTTGGGTCTTTGGTATTTTTCTATCTCTTTGAATATTCTTGAGCTATGTTCTAGGATGCAGTTAAGTTGCTTGGAAACTGACCCTTTCAAGGCATGCTTTTAGGCTTTGTTAGGTGGAAAAAGAATAGCATTTAATCTAGAACTAATTTTTACCCACTACTGAAGCAACTCCTTTCTGAGTACTCTACCTAATTCCTTGTATATTATGAAGCTTTTTCCCGTATGCATGATGGGAACACAAACTCTTCTTAACCTTCGATGAGCTCTAAGTATTTATTTGCCTGTTTCTTTGCTAAAGTTCTTTCCCTATTATCAGGCAACTTTCTCACATGTGTGCTGCCCAGGGTTCAGCTGAAAGCACACAGGAACTCTGTGTCATTCTCTCTCTCATTCCCTCTCTCTCTTTCTCCCTCTTCTTCTCCCTAACTCTCTCCTCTTCATGAAACTCAGTCCTCTCCCTGAAGCTCTGTCCTTGCTAGCACTCTACCCTCAAAATCTGAGTTGCTTTGGTTTCCCCAAATTTTCAAGTCTGTATCTTCAGCTTAAGGAATCTCCCTCAGCTCCCAGCTCTGTGGCCTAAAACTCTCCATAAACTCTCTTCCAGTCTCCTGTTATTCCATCTAGTATAGGGCCTACCACATTTTTTTTCCTTCTCTTTTAAAAATTAATTAATTAATTGTTATGCTAGGTCTTCATTGCTATATGCGGGCTTCCCCTAGTTGCAGAGAGCTGGGGCTACTCTCTAGTTGCAGTGTGTGGGCTTTTCACTGCAGGGGCTGATGCAGATCTTGGGCTCTCGGCTGCAAAGGCTTCAGGAATTGTGGCCCATGGACTTAGCTGCCACAGAGCACGTGGGATCTTCCCGAAGCAAGGATCGAACCGTGTCCCCTGCATAGGCAGGCAGATTCTTAAATACTGGACCACCAGGGAAGTCCAACATTTTATTTCTTTTACCCAAGGATCACTCTTCTGTGCTGCCTGTTGTCCAGTGTCTTAAAACCATTAATTTATGTTTTGTTCAGCTTTCTAATTGCTTAAGGAGGAAGGTCTCATTCCTTCGTCTTGACCAGAAGTGGCAGTTGGTCCATTAATCTTGGGTGGTCACTTGCTCCTTCCATCTGCTTACTTAATATGTGATTAAGATGTCTTAAGAACTACCTCCTACTTACTAGATGTAGAAACTCATATTCCAGAGCAGAAAACTTTGAAAAGTTTTTCTTATTATACAAGTACTATATGTTTATTTTGGGAAAAGTAGAAAGTAAGATAAACAGAAAGAATAAAGCAAAAATCACCATTAAGCCATCTACACTGAGGTTACTATTCGAATATTGACAGTTCTTAATATACTGACATGTGTAACAGACAATAGTTCTATTTGGAACAATAAAAGCCCTCTCTACCCACTGCAAGGAGATCCAACCAGTCCATTCTAAAGGAGATCAGTCCTGGGTGTTCATTGGAAGGACTGATGCTAAAGCTGAAACTCCAATACTTTGGCCACCTCATGTGACGAGTTGACTCAATGGAAAAGACTCTGATGCTGGGAGGGATTGGGGGCGGGAGGAGAAGGGGATGACAGAGAATGAGATGGCTGGATGGCCTCACTAACTTGATGGACATGAGTTTGAGTGAACTCCGGGAGTTGGTGATGGACAGGGAGGCCTGGCGTGCTGTGCTTCATGGGGTCGCAAAGAGTCGGACATGACTGAGCGACTGAACTGAACTGAACTCACTTCACTGTTTGGGGGAGGGGCAGTGTCATCTCAGAGCTAAGGGATTAGCTTACTGGAAAACACATCATGTTTCTCAGTGGGATCTTCTGGCTAATAGAGATGAGGTTTTCTGGGCATAATGAGGTCAAGTAGGTGAGAAAAGAGGGGAATTAATTGTTTTTCCTAATAAACAGGAAATTTTGTAGTTTTCCAGGGGTTGTCCTAAAGTGGGGAAAAGGATAAAAAGGGAAAAACAGAAGGCTTAAAAAAAAAAGAAGTCCATGATGAGGGCAATAGACTTGTGCCTAAGGAGAAAAATTTCCTGTGGCCAGGAATTGCTTAATGAATTTTTAAAACATATGTTTACTATTTAATTAGTCATTGTTATTTGTTTTGTGCTAAAACTTCCAAAAATTTAACAACAGTCTGCTTATGTTTTTCTTTAGGGGAATTCAGTCCTTTACCAGATGTTCCCTGGGCATCTACTCTGTACCAGGTACCATTCTGGCATGCTGGGTGCTTGGATACAACGGAGATCTCAGTCCTTTGGAACTTGAATTTGGCATAAGGATCAAACAGTATAAAAGCAAAATAATACATAGATCATTTTTATAGTCTTTTATAAGGTAATAAGTGCTATAGAGGAAAAAAAGAAAAAGTAGAGCAGAAGTGGGTAGGCAGGGGGTGAAGGGGATAGTTTACAATTTTAAATATGATGATCAGGATAAACAAAGACTTGAAGAAGAGGGGAGCTTACCACATGGATAGCTGGGGAAGACTGATCTTGGCAGAGGGAGTAGCCAGTCCAAAGGTCCTGCAACAGAAACTGTTCTTCATGTTATGGACAGGAAGAAGCTCAGCTTGCTGTTTCATTACTGATAATCAGAAAAAGAAAACAGACATATATATGTTTAATCCAAGTGTGCTTCGGTAAGTCCATACATTTTAGGGAAAAAAAAAAGGAGTATTGGATGTAGAAACAACAGCAAGAATTCCAAATGGATGTTACTTAGGCTGAGCTAGGATGACTATTAGAAATGAAATAGTAAAAATAGCTCAATGATCATGATAATACATATCTCAAATATACTCAGATTTCTTATTGCTATCATCTTAGTGGTTAATCTTAGTTGTTTCGTCCAGGCCCCTGTCTGGTGATACAGTATAGAGGTCATTTGTTACTTTTTGGCCCTGTCGCTTTCTCTCTCTTCCTTCTGAGGACGGGCGCTTCCTGTCATGGGCACCTTCAGTCAATAGGCCTCAACTCCCTTCAACCCTGGAGTAGGGACTATGAGTCAGTTAGGAGAATCAGTGTATTTCAAACCCTTGGCCACAGTAATCGGTTCTGGGATGGGCAAGTTACACAGTCCAGACAGATTTGGGTTCTTCTGAGAACTGATGTGGATGCTGGGAGATTACACTCTTTTTTTAGAAACACTGGCTACAAAAATGATATGAGTCAGGTAGATATTTTCCTGATGTGGAAAGACTAATTTTTATGAAAAGTGAAACTGTGAGATAGAACCAGAAGGAAAGGGACACAGAGCCAGAGCCAGGCTGCATAGAGACAAACATGCAGAGACAGACTGATGACACTGAAACATGCTGGAAGTCAGCACCGCCTGCTTGGATCAGCGCCCGCTTTATCACTGTGAACTGATAAATCTCCTGCTTCAACCAGTTTGAACTGAAACTTGAGTCATAAGTTCTATCACTTGCTATCCAAAATATCCTATTGCATGACAACTTTTGCCTTCTCTAAACTTTCCCTGGTGTTTCTCGGAGACCCAAATAGGGTCTTCAGTGCCTAGAATTGGTCTGAGTTGTTCCTCTCTGTTGCCACATTATCAGCCGCCGTTCAGAGGAGGTTCTGCTGCTCTCAATGTGAGCTTAGCCTGAAATCTGCTGGCCAGAGTGGCATTGTCTCTGCGAGCAGAGCCCCTTTGACAGGCTGAGAATTCCTGCTGACTACTCTGGGCAAATGTAAAGAGAAGAAAGTCTCCATCTATGTTTTCGTTTAGAAATCCTAAAGCAAGGTGAGACCAAGGTGTGACTAAGAATGAGACTGTGCTTTTAGTGGACATATTTACCCACCTTCAGAGAGCCTGAGCCTGGCTCCACACTTAGGACCCCCTGCCCTGTCCTTCAGCTCCACTGTAGGGCAGCTCATGTGCAAGTTTCCTTCTGCTGTAAGGGGACAGCCCTCAGGTACCCTGGCTCTCCCACCTCCATTGCTATCTGGATCTCATTCTGCTTTCTTAAATTCAGATGACATGTTTGTATAGATGCAGCCACTGACACCATTCTGATTCTATTTATTTTGTGCTTATCCAAGAGGTGCGCGTATGCTCAATAACTAAGTCATATCTGACTCTGACTGTACTCCATGAGCCTCCTTTGTCCATGGGATTTTCCAGTCAAGAATACTGAAGTAGGTTGCCATTTCCTACTCCAAGGGATCTTCCTGACCCAGGGATCGAACATGTGTCTCCTGCATTGGCAGGTGGGTTCTTTACTGCTGAGCCACAAGGGAAGCCATAGCCAAGAGGAATTCCTGAGCAATTCTGACACATTTGGTTAGGGAAGAGGGCTTGGAAAATTATGCTTTCAAATTGCTGGGTAAAGGCGAAAACTTAGAAGTAACCAGCAAAACTCAAACATCCAGAATCACTCAACACACTTGGAACAACCTAGTGAAACAAACACATGGTTCAGGGTTGGTGACTGTATCTCCTGTTTATCCTTTCTTGCAGCTTGTCATGGTTCACTCATCTCTCTTAAGCCTACTGGGTGGATCTCAGAGGAACCCTCTTGCTCTGCAGTGGGTCTTGCTGTGATCATGTCCAAGGCTTTAGGCTCAGTCCTGGCTCTAGGTAACATAGTGTGATTGGTGTCACCCACTTTCAGCATCATGTAACTGACTCAGCAGTAATGGATTCCAGTGTCTAGGGGAAGTTTCTGCGCCTTCCTCTTGCTTCCGTCTCCTGCCACATAGTCCAAAACATGTTGAAATGCTGAAAGGATGCAAAAGAACAAATGAGGACTTAAAATGAAAAGAGGCACTTAATAGACTTTTAAGAGAGTGTGTGGAGACGGACATGAATTCTGAGTCACTGAGTGTACGGTTTGGCACCGTGTGGTGGAAAAAAGACACAATGATTTGTCAGGTCATCCTGACTGGCCAAGAGAAATGCCTCATGCCACAATGCCCTGTGGTGAGAATATTCTGGCCAAGCGTCTGGTGCGTGCTCAGTGAGGTCCAACTCTTTGCAACCCCATGGATCATAGTCCACCAACCTCCTCTGTCCATGGGATTCTCCAGGAAAGAATACTTCAGTGGGTTGACATTGCCTTCTCCAGGGGATCTTCCTGACCCAGGGACCAAACCCCAGTCTCCTGCATTGGCAGGCGGATTCTTTACCACTGAGCCACCTGGGAAGTGTCTGGTACTTGGTGTTGTTGTTGGAATACAAATCACACCAGCTGGACCCGTGTAGCCAGTTTGTGTTGAAACTGCAGCACAGAACTTAAATAGAATCCTTCCTAAACCCGAGGCTCCATTCCTCATTAAAAAACTCACTGCCTTCAGAGATGAAATATCTGCCTTTGTTCAGGTTTGCCAGTCTTAAATTTTTCTCAATATTTTTTCACTTTTTTATTAAGTCATATGAGTCATATGTAGAGGAGCAGCACCAAGAGGAACGGAAATACCGCAGAGGTGAAAAAGCAACAACTAAACATTTGCACTCTTCTTCCAGCGGTGGCAAGGGAGGGAGACACACAGGCCACGAGGGAGTTCTGTTTTCCATTGTGGATTTTTACACATAATTAGCATAAACTGCTGCAGGATTTAAATGCTTTGGCTTGCTGCAAGCTTCCTTAATTTTAGCAACTAAAAAAAAATCACCCTTCGTTAGTTTTCTTCCTCTTTTCACCATGAATCTGTAAACAAGGATTTTTTTTTTTTCCACCTCTTTTAATCAAATATTCCTCTCAAGTCACAGTGTTTCTTCCCTTACAAGCAGGACCCTTTTCAGGATGGGCAGCTACCGTCTCAATAGGATATAGCTCTTTACTATTTTCTGTGTGAACTGTAGATTTTCCTGATTATTTTTACAACCGGAAGAGTCTTAGACGCTCATTAAGTATTCTTCAGAAGGTAATCTGTGGGGCAGCTGTGACTTGTAACTGCTCAGAACCAGGCCATATTCTGCCATTTTCCCCTCACTGTCCACGGCAGACATGACTAATCCATTATAGTACACCTTCCCCCAGATTTTGCATGTCCTTCGGAATCTTTCTTAGTGACGTGCTGAGACAGTCGCTGTCAATCAGAGCTGGTACGAAAGGACTCTTCTTTGCCAGTTTTTGGCTCCAATTTTTCTTGTCAGCCCCATCAGACTTGCTTTACTCTAGTTCTGGTGGATGGAAGGAGGTGAACCCCAGCTGGAAGGTACTTCAAAAATATTTATTTCCTGAGCCTCCTGAATCAAAACAGCACCTGGCTTTAGGTATTTTGTAAGAATAACATCTGGGAAGTCATTTCCAGCCACAGGGAATTTCAACTCTAAGTAAGCAAGAGGAGATAACCAGCATGAGAATCCAATAGATGTTGCTATTGAAACAGTGCAGGGCCCTTTGTCCTTGCCCCCTCCCCCACCCTGCATCTTGTTCTCTGCCTGCCTTTTGCCTGTGGAAAACTTTAGTCAAAGAATAAGTGCAATCAGAGAAATGAGAACAAGCAAAAACAAAGGAAAACAATAAAAGGAGACGAAATAATAATAATGTTGCCATTAAGCATAGTCAAGGACCTTAGTTTCTTTTCAAGGCCTATAGATAATATTCTGAGTCATATCCTGTGAGCTGTCTTATAGATACTGTAACCCCAGGTGGGAGACTTTAACTACATGATGACCAGACCCATGACATCAGTTCAGTTCAGTTCAGTTCAGTTGCTCAGTCGCGTCCGACTCTCCGCAACCCCATGAATCACAGCACGCCAGGCCTCCCTGTCCATCACCAACTCCTGGAGTTCACTCAAACTCATGTCCCCAGAGTCAGTGATGCCATCCAGCCATCTCATCCTCTGTCGTCCCCTTCTCCTCCTGCCCCCAACCTTTCCCAGCATCAGAGTCTTTTCCAGTGAGTCAACTCGTTGCATGAGGTGGCCCATGACATAAGCTGCCACAATTCTGAGAATTGGCCTCAAAGGAATGGGAACAAACGGACCCTAGAACTGAAGGTTAACTGTATCTAAAACAACCAAGATGGTGCTAATCAAACCACTGATGACCAATCTGAAGATGACTGTTAAGCTGCTGACAGTGCTGTTTCTGCTTGTAGCCCCCTCCTTCTGTCTATAAAAGCTCTTGCCCCATTGGTTGCCAGTGGCGGGGAGTTGACCTTTGGACAGTTGTCTGCCACCCTCCCCTCTGCAGTTGCCTGCATCTGAAATAAAGCAAACTATTCTTTCCACCAACCTGGCCTGTTTATTGGCTTCAGAGCGGTGAGCAACCTGACCCCTAACACACCATTCAGTAACACTATCACAGACTCTTGTTTAACTAAGCGTCGCTTTTCTCCACTCTTGGAAGGACTCTACATATAACTCTGCCCTGGGATGCCCTTACCATAATTACCTGAGTTTATAGAAGAGGATCATTTGCTGAGAGGTAGCAAAACAGACTAGAGCTGGTTTTTGGAATGGAAGCAGGAGCCACACAGCAGGGAAAGCTCATTCGTGGCATTTCATTCATGAAATGCCTTTCATCATTTAGATCAGGCAGGGACTATAGCTCATTGCTCTCCTATCTATGAAAACCTGTAGGCAAATTAGGAGGGCAAAAAAGATTATTGTGCATAAGAGAACATATTGTTTTACACAGTGAAACCCATGTTACTGCATATCCTTGAGAACATAAAAATTGCATTTTATTAAAAATGTGCTTTAATTCAGATTTTTCCATAACTAATGCCAGCCTTTGCCCAGGTGATCTGAATTTGTTTTTCCTGGAAGAACTTTAAAGGGCTCATTCCAGGCTTAGCAGAAAATACTTCCCACTTGCTGTAGATAATCCTTGCGGCTCTCTGTGTTGACGGGCCTCATCCCTAACCCCCTTTCTTTTTTTTTTTTAATTTTTTATTGGAGGCTAATTATTTTACAATATTATATTGGTTGGTTTTGCCATACATTGACATGAATCCGCCCCAGGTGTACATGAGTTCCCCTTCTTGAACCCCCCTCCCACGTCCCTCCTCCCCTTATCCTCCCTCTGGGTCATTCCCGTGCACCAGCCCCGAGCATCCTGTATCATGCCTTGAACCTGGACTGGTGATTCGTTTCACGTATGATAATATACATGTTTCAATGCCATTATCCCAAATCATCCCACCCTTGCCCTCTCCCACAGAGTCCCAAAGACTGTTCTATACACCTGTGTCTCTTTTGCTGTCTCGTATACAGGGTTAAAGTTACCATCTTTCTAAATTCCATATATATGCGTTGCTGCTGCTGCTAAGTCACTTCAGTCGTGTCCGACTCTGTGTGACCCCACAGACGGAAGCCCACCAGGCTCCCCCATCCCTGGGATTCTCCAGGCAAGAACACTGGAGTGGGTTGCCATTTCCTTCTCCAATGTGTGAAAGTGAAAAGAGAAACTGAAGTCGCTCAGTCACGTCCGACCCATAGCGACCCCAAGGACTGCAGCCTACCAGGCTCCTCCATCCATGGGATTTTCTAGGCAAGAGTACTGGAGTGGCTTGCCATTGCCTTCTCCGATATATGCGTTAGTATACTGTATTGGTGTTTTTCTTTCTGGCTTACTTCACTCTGTATAATAGGCTCCAGTTTCATCCACCTCATTAGAACTGATTCAAATGCATTCTTTTTAATGGCTGAGTAATACTCCATTGTGTATATGTACCAAAACTTTCTTATCCATTCGTCTGCAGATGGACATCTAGGTTGCTTCCGTGTCCTGGCTATTATAAACAGTGCTGCAATGAACATTGGAGTACACGTGTCTCTTTCAATTCTGGTTTCCTCAGTGTGTATGCCCAGGAGTGCGATTGCTGGATCATATGGCAGTTCTATTTCCAGTTTTTTAAGGAATCTCCACACTGTTCTCCATAGTGGCTGCACTAGTTTGCATTCCCACCAACAGTGTAAGAGGG
Organism: Moschus berezovskii; assembly: GCF_049115385.1. Taxonomy (NCBI): domain Eukaryota; kingdom Metazoa; phylum Chordata; class Mammalia; order Artiodactyla; family Moschidae; genus Moschus; species Moschus berezovskii. The sequence goes on along the minus strand of NC_142469.1, from coordinate 71,593,867 downwards.
TTCCCTTATCTCCACACCCTCTCCAGCATTTATTGCATGTAGACTTTTGGATAGCAGCCATTCTGACTGGTGTGAAATGGTATCTCATTGTGGTTTTGATTTGCATTTCTCTGATTATGAGGGATGTTGAGCATCTTTTCATGTGTTTGTTAGCCATCTGTATGTCTTCTTTGGAGAAATGTCTTTTTAGATCTTTGGCGCATTTTTTGATTGGGTCGTTTATTTTTCTGGAGTTGAGCTGAAGGAGCTGCTTGTATATTTTGGAGATTAATTGTCAGTTGCTTCATTTGCTATTATTTTCTCCCATTCTGAAGGCTGTCTTTTCACCTTGCTTATAGTTTCCTAACCCCCTTTCTAAACCAGCTAGTATCTGGTCCCCTTCTGTCCCCTTCTTCATCTTCTGTCCTTATCAGTGTCTCTGCCTCTCCTCTTCCATGTTGTCTCTTTTACAAATGAAACATTAACTTCCTTCAAGCAGGGGAGCCTCCGCTCCATTTCTCAGGATGCCTAGAGTGGCACTTTGCTAAATGAATCAGAAAGTAACCATGCCCTTAGCAGGAGTAGCCCGAAATGTCCCATTCTCATGCCTTTCCTTCAGTGTCGGTCTCCAGCAAGTATTGTTAATGAGCCTGGATACAATTAGTGAGGTCTCAATACAGAAGAACCTACCTAAAGAAAATTTTTATCAATTTAGTGTGTTTTTATTTGCTTATTTTGAAATTTATTCTCATTTTCATCATGGAATATTTCTCCCCAGTCTTGATACTTTCACAAAAGAAAACAAAACCTTAGGCATCTCCTTTTTAACTTCTGAGCTATTATTGAAATTTTCTTTATGATTATTTCCACCAGCAGAGAACTGTGGTGTTGGAGAAGACTCTTGAGAGTCCCTTGTACTGCAAGGAGATCCAACCGTTCTATTCAAAGGATATCAGTCCTGGGTGTTCATTGGTAGGACTGATGTTGAAGCTGAAAATCCAATACTTTGTCCACCTCATTGAAGAGCTGACTTATTGGAAAAGACCCTGATGCTGGGAGGGATTGGGGGCAGGAGGTGAAGGGGACGACAGAGGATGAGATGGCTGGATGGCATCACTGACTCAATGGACATGAATTTGAATAAACTCTGGGAGTTGGTGATGGACAGGGAAGACTGGCGTGCTGCAATTCATGGGGTCATAAAGAGTGGGACATGACTGAGGGACTGAACTGAACTTATTTTTGTATAAATATGTATTTTATCTGGCAACTCTAGTAGGGATTGAGGCACTTTCCTTTGAGACTATTATTTCTGGACACTGGCAAATTGAAGAATACTGACAATGCAGGGTCTTTCTTCTCTGATTATCTCAGTATTAAGCACCCAGACTTAAATATATAAAGCACACAGCAAATTGTGTCTATGCTGAGCATCAGTGGATCCCAAAATATTATTCAAGATTGACTAATTGTACTGGTTGATCCTTTCCCCTTAACGTGTCTTCAGGGAAATCTTATCTGACCTTCCTGTCTAGATTGTGTGCATGCATGCTTAGTCGTGTCCAACTCTTTGCAACCCCATGGACTGTAGCCCACCAGGCTCCTCTGGCCATGGAATTTTCCAGCAAGAATACTGAGTGGGTTGTCATTTTCTTCTCTGGATCAGTATAGATTATGTTCCTATTTATAGTCAATCACAGTGCTTTCCTCTGAGGGGATTTATCACTATGATATGCTATGGTTGTTGGTGGGATTATTTACTATATGGCTTTACCACTCTTCTAGGATTTATGAGGGCAGGAATCTTGATTTTTTTGTTCTGTGTTGTACTCTAGTGCCTATCTTTGTATCTGGCATAAAATAGTTGATGAAAACTATTTAGAAGTTACTATAGAAGACCCCATTTTCTATAGCAACAGATAGGAACAAAATCCTTAAGAATAAATATAAAAATCAATATGAAAAACCTATGAAGAAAACTGAAATACTTCTGAAAAGTGCAAAAGAAGACATAAATAAATGCAAAGGCAGACCATGTTCTTAGAAAAACTTCAATAAGCACAAACTGATCAACACATACTGAATTAATGGATATATTTAATATGTTTCCAAAATTATGCCGGTAGATTTTATTTTTTTATTTGAAAGGTGATCCTATTGTTTAAATGAAAATAAAACAAACAAAAGAAGGACCTGGAAAATTTTAAAAGAAGACAGAAATAAGGGGGATTATACCTCTCAGATAATATATTATCAAAACTTTAATCATTAAAACATGGTACTGACACATGAACAGACAGATGGGCCAATGGAACAGATTAAAAATTCTAAGTTGTATCTCAAATAAAGACAAAAGAAGAATTTTCCATTAAATGATATTGGGATACCTGAGTAACCATCTGGAAAAAAATTAAGTTGAATCCATATTTCATGTCATATATCAGTATAAACTCCAAAATGGATAGAAAATTTAAATGTAAAACTGAAACTGTAAGTAATAGAAGAAAGCATAGAAGGTTATTTGTGATCTTAGAGTAAGGAAGATCTTTGTAACTGTATTAAGATCTAGAGGCCATAAAAGAAAGGTTGATAAACTAATTAGATCATATAGAAAAAAAGGGCTGCCCGGGTGCACTAGTGGTAAAGAATCCACCTGCCAATGCAGGAGATGCTGGTTCCATCTCTGGGTCGGGAAGATACCCTGAAGTAGGGAACAGCAGCCCACTCCAGTATTCTTGAAAGGAAAATTTTACAGACAGAGGAGCCTGCCAGGCTACAGTCCATGGCCCCAAAGAATCAGACACGACTGAGTGACTGAGCACCTAGAAAAGAAAAAAAAAAAAAGAATTCTGCAAGGCAAAAGAATTAACAACAACAAAAGCAACCCCTTAAGCAAAAAAAAAAAAAAACAGGAAAAATATATACACTTCTCATCACTTATGTCCCCAAAATATCAAGAATTCCTAGAAATCATCAATAAAATATCAACAATCCAACAGGCAATTGACACTACATTATTGCTGAGGCTGGGGGGGAACAGGCATGCTCACACCTGTTGGTGGGGGTGTAAATTGATAAACACTTATGGAAAGCATCTCAGCAATAGCTATCTAAAATTACTCAGGACATAAATTATATTAAATATATGAAAATATAAAGTTGTGGAGAGGAGACTGACTTGATGACCTAATGTTCATTTAAAAGAAACTAGTTCAACAAATAGAATACATTCATATAATGGGAATACTGCTCAGCTTAGAAAAGGATGATGTCATTTTCTTATGTACTGAAGGAAGATCTCTCTAAGATACTTATGTAAAAAACAGGCAAGGTGTGTGCTCTGATTTATTATTTAAGAAAAACGTAAGGCATGAAACTGAGTGCACAGTGTGAAAAAGATTGTATGTATGTATGTGCAGTCGAGTGTATACATATATATGTACATATACATGTATATAATTTACATGTACAGGCATACCTCTTTTCTTTCAATTGGAAGATAATTGCTTTACAATTTTGTGTTGGTTTCTGCCATACAGCAATGAGTCAGTCACAGTTGTATACACATCCCCTTCATCTCGAATCTCCCTCCTCCCTCCCATCCCAGATCACAGAGAGCCAGGCTGGGCTCCCTGTGTTATATGGCATACCTCCTTTATTGCACTTCACTTTACTGCTCTTTGTAAATACTGCGTATTTTACAAATTGAAAGTTTATAGCAACCTTTCATGGAGCAAGACTATTGGCACCATTTTTCCAGTAGCAGTGGCTTACTTTGTGTCTCTATGTCTTTTTTTGGTAATTCTCACAATATTTTAAACTTTTCCATTACCATTATACTTGTTATTGTGATCAGTGATTTTTGATGTTACTACTGAAAAAAGATTACATGACTCACTGAAGACACAGATGACGGCTACCATTTTTAAGCAATAAAGTATTTTTAATTAAGATATGTATATATATATTTTAAGATAAATGCTATACACACTTAACAGATGAGTTACAGGGTAAACCTGACTTTTATACGCAGTGGGAAAACAAATAATTCCTGTGACTCATTTGACTGCATTATTCAATACTGAGGCTTTATTGCAGTGGTCTGAAACTGAACCCACAATTTCTCTGAGGTTTGTCTGTACATTGAATATTCTTAAGGAAACTCACAAAGAATACAAAAGAAATTCACAGGAGTGGCTCCTGCTAGGGCGGTTTGAAAGTAGGAAGGCGGAAGTAGGTGCATATGGGACAGAGGTAAGAGACAGACTTTTCATTGTATGACCTTTTAGTGTTTATTTTATTTCTGAAAGATGTTAAAGTAATACACATTTAATGAATTAAGTAAATGAATTGAATTTAAGAGGAAAAATAATGACATCATCCAGAAAAAAGGAAACTGTTCATTCTATGAAATCAAGTGCCATGGATTGAATAAAAGTGCACTGGAAGTGACTCAGTTGGTAAAGAGTCTGCCTGCAGTGTAAGAAACTCAGTTGGACTCAGTTGGATAAGTCTACCTGCAGTGTGGGAGACTTGGGTTCAATCCCTATGTCACGAAGATCCCCTGGAAAAGGAAATGGCAACCCACTCCAGTATTCTTGCCTGGAGAATTCCATGGACAGAGGAGGCTGGTGGGCTACAGTCCATGGCGAAGGATACCAAGGTCAGCGTCACAAAGTTTTCTGCTCTTTTTATTTCAAGATGCCTTAAATCAATTTTGGAAATAGAGAACAAAGAATTGTGTATGTTTAAGCTAATTTGTATCGATCAGTCTTGATTTATCTAGATAAACCAACCATTTCTTAAAGTTGGGAAGTGGGTGTCACTTCAAAATTATGCAGAGACTCATAGAAGGCCTAATTGTGCCCTCTCTTAGGAGATGTTCATGGGGAGTCTGGTGAGAGAGGGATGGGAGGCATTCTGTCATTCCATACATCGAGAAAAGAATCAATAGGATGGATAAACAACAAAGTCCTATTGTAGAGCACAGGTAACTATATTCAGTGTTGTTGTCTTTGTTATTGTTGTTTAATTGCTAAGTTGTGTCCAACTCTTTGTGACCCCAAGGACCGCAGCATGCCAGGCTCCTCTGTCTTCCACTATCTCATGAAGTTTGCTCAAATTCATGTCCATTGAGTCAGTAATGCCATCCAACCATCTCGTTCACTGTTGTTCCCTTTTCCTTTGGCCTTCAGTTTTTTCCAGCATCAGTGTCTTTTCCAATGAGTCAGTTCTTCACATCAGGTAACCAAAGTATTGGAACTTCAGCTCCAACAACAGTCCTTCCAATGAATATTCAGGATTACTTTCCTTTATGATTGATTTGTTTGATACCCTTGCAGTCCCAGGAACTCTCAAGAGTCTTCTCCAGCACCACAATTTGAAAGCATCAGTTCCTTGACACTCATCTTTCTTTATGATCCAACTCTCACATCTGTACATGACCACTGGAGAAGTCATAGCTTTGACTACATAGACCTTTGACTATACAGACCACTTTTTTCAATATCCTATGATAAACTGTAAAGGAAGAGAATATGAAAAAATATATATATGTATAACTGAGTCACTTTGCTGTACAGAAGAAATTAACACAACATTGTAAATCAACTATACTTCAGTGAAATTTAAAACAAGAAAAGACTCTCAAAACAAAATATGGTAAATTTCAACCTCTTACTAGAAGCAAAGTTACTTCGAGGGGAAACCACACTCTTCTTGCTAGACCCTGCCAGTGGTGGCTTCTGTCTTAATGGTGTAAAAGAGCATCACAATCAGAAATTGTTTTCATTGTAAAGCTTATTGACGCAATTGTACCATTTCACTTTTAACTACGGAAGAATTAGAGTATCATAAATTTCTCTTATACATACCTCTATTGTAAGGTTACTCTGTAAAGAAGCATGTTGTGTATATGTTCTAAACCCAAAGAGAACTGTTTCCCTGAGATTCTATTTAAATAAAGGTCCTGATGAAATCCACATGCCTTACTGTCAACCAAAGTGATACTGATTGACAGGGGAAAGAACTTTAGCTGGCAAGAAACAGGATGTCATTGTGGATTGAGGAAGTATTCCCCCAAATTATGAGGCTGAGATGGAAAACTTAAGTTCCTTACATTTTTGCCAGAGTCATTCCCAGCTCCTGACTTCTGTTAGCACCAACGGTTAAATTATTTTTCTACCCTCACCTTGCCAGGAAAGCTTGCCAGAACCATCTTTGCTCTTAGTATCTTTTGGGTGAACAATAGTGAAGTGATGAATGGGGTGCAGAGACAGGGAGTGGGGTCGGGGAAGGGAAGTAACCCCAGATGAACAGAACAGGCCACACAGGCTTTCCTAAGTCCCTCAGGCTTTGGGTTGGAAGTTTTGAGAGGACATGCTGGTATCTTTTTCTTTGGTAACAATGTTGGCAGTTTCTGGGAGATGATTTAAATTATTTTTTAAATTTATTTTAATTGGAGGCTAATTACTTTACAATATATTGCTACATCAAAATACTTTCAGTCTCTATTTTTTAAGCAGTGGAACCTCTGTGCTCAGTAGCTCTGTTCCTTTGAACTCTCCAGAAGTGTTAGTTTAATCAAGGATTTGCATTCCTGTTCACTCCCTACATTTTAAAAGAATATGTCTGAGATGGTTATTGATAACTCTCTCAGTTTCTGAAAGAATTATATAAATATATAAAATTACTTACATAATTATTAATAGGTAAATATATATAATGCTGCTGCTGCTAAGTCACTTCAGTCGTGTCCGACTCTGTGTGACCCCACAGACGGAAGCCCACCAGGCTCCCCCATTCCTGGGATTCTCCAGACAAGAACACTGGAGTGGGTTGCCATTTCCTTCTCCAATGTGTGAAAGTGAAAAGTGAAAGTGAAGTCGCTCAGTTGTCTCCGACCCTTAGTGACCCCATGGACTGCAGCCTACCAGGCTCCTCCATCCATGGGATTTTCCAGGCAAGAGTACTGGAGTGGCTTGCCATTGCCTTCTCCGAAATATATATATAAATATATATAAATATTTACCTGTTGTTCTTTCAGTTACTAAGTCATGTCTGACTCTTTGCGACCCCATGGACTGGCAGCACACCGGACTTCTCTGTCCTCCATTGTCTCTCAGACTTTGCTCAAACTCATGTCCATTGAGTCGGTGATGCCATCCAACCATCTCATCCTCTGTCATCCCCTTCTCCTCCTGCCCTCAATCTTTCCCAGCATCAAGGTCTTTTCCAAGGAGTCAGCTCTTCGCATAAGGAGGCCAAAGTATTGGAGCTTCGGCTTCAGCATCAGTCCTTTCGTTGAATATTCAGGGTTGATTTCCTTTGAGATTGGCTGGTTTGATCTCCTTGCAGTCTGAGGGACTCTCAAGAGTCTTCTCCAGCACCACAGTTTAAAAGCATCAATTCTTTGGAGCTCAGCCTTCTTTACGGTCCAGCCTGCAATGCAGGAGACCCCAGTTTGATTCCTGAGATGGGAAGATCCGCTGGATATGGGATAGACTACCCACTCTAGTATTCTTGGGTTTCCCTGGTGGCTCAAACAGTAAAGAATCTGCCTGCAATTCAGGAGACCTGGGTTCGACCCCTGGGTTGAGAAGATTCCCCGGAGAATGGAATGGCTACCCACTCCAGTATTCTAGCCTGGAGAATTCCATGGACAGAGGAGGCTGGTAGGCCACCACAGGATTGCAAACAGTTGAACACTACTGAGTGACTTTCATTTTCACATCCATATATGACTACTGGAAAAACCATAGCTTTGACTCCATGGACCTTTGTCAGCAAAATGATGTCTCTGCTCTTTAATATGCTAAGTTTGTCATAGCTTTTCTTCCAAGGAGCAAGCGTCTTTTAATTTCATGGCTGCAGTCACCATCCACAGTGATTTTGGAGCCGAAGAAAATAAAGTCTGTCACAGTTTCCATTGTTTCCCCATCTATTTGCCATGAAGTGATGGAAAACAATGCCATAATCTTCGTTTTTTGAATGTTGAGTTTTAAGCCAACCTTTGCACTCTTGTCTTTCACCCTCATCAAGAGGCTCTTTAGTTCCTCTGCACTTTCTACCACTAGAATGTTGTCATCTGCAATCTGAAGTTGTTGATATTTCTCTGGGCAATCTTGATTCCAGCTTGTGCTTCATCCAGCCTGACATTTTGCATGATGTACTTTGCATAGAGGTTAAATTAACAGGGTAACAATATACAACCTTGATGTACTCAATTTGGAACCAGTCCTTGTTCCATGTCTGGCTCTAACTGTTGAGGCTCTATCTGTTGCCTGTTACTTAGTATCTGTTTCCCTCTACTGAAACAAAAAAGATCTAACAGAAGCTGTGTGTGTCTTATTCTCCTCTGGATCCCCTGTACCTAGCATAAATCTTGGTACACAGTAGGTACTAATGAATGTTATTGAAAGATAAATTTGAATTCAAACCTAAATTCTGTCACTTAGACCTTTCTGATCTTGAGTTAATTAATGAGAGCCTGGATCTCTTCATCTATGACAATGTTATCTTTATCATAGAATTTTTGTTGCAGTTCAATAATGCTTCATAAAAAGTCTGGTACATAAGCATTTGTAAAATGTTAGCCGATTGTGGTTGCTAACTCTGGAACCCTTGTGGCCTCCTGCACAGAAGTTTATGACAGGAGAACCATTTCAGACCTGATGTGTTATATATGTGGTTTACATGATGAATAATTTTGATTGTTTTAAAATTATACCTAAATTATCAGTGTCTGTTTTAATAACAGTGTTTCCAGCTATTGCTTTTATTTTCAATAATCGAAAATATTGATCTATGACATCTGACAGCTTAGCTGGTCTATAGGTTGTTATAAAGGTAATGAATATGTTGTTTAATTAATTGTCCCAAAGAGTACAGTTACTCCAGATTGGTTAGCTAATAACTATTTGTAATCTTAGGTTAATTACAGGTTATACCAATTGAGCAATTAACTTTAGCATCCTGAGCATCAGTTTTAGCATCCTGAGCATCACTACGAACAAAGCTAGTGGAGGGGATGAAATTACAGTTGAGCTATTCCAAATCCTAAAAGATGATGCTGTGAAAGTGCTGCACTCAATAAGCCAACAAATTTGGAAAACTCAACAGTGGCCACAGGACTCAAAAAGGTCAATTTTCATTCCAATCCCTAAGAAAGGCAATGCCAAAGAATGTTCAAACTACCACACAGTTGCACTCATCTCACACATTAGTGATGTAATGCTCAAAATTCTCCAAGCCAAGCTTCAACAATATGTGAACTGTGAACTTCCAGATATTCAAGCTGGTTTTAGAAAAGGCAGAGAAACCAGAGATCAAATTGCCAACATCTGCTGGAGCATAGAAAAAGCAAGAGAGTTCCAGAAAAACACCTCCTTCTGCTTTATTGACTATGCCAAAGCCTTTGACTGTGTGGATCACAATAAACTGTGGAAAATTCTGAAAGAGATGGGAATACCAGACCACCTGACCTGCCTCTTGAGAAATCTGTATGCAAGTCAGGAAGCAACAGTTAGAACTGGACATGGAAGAACAGACTGGTTCCAAATAGGAAAAGGAGTACATCAAGGCTGTATATCGTCACCCTGCTTATTTAACTTGTATGCAGAGTACATCACAAGAAACGCTGGGCTGGATGAAGCACAAGCTGGAATCAAGATTGTTGGGAAAAATATCAATAACCTCAGATATGCAGATGACACCACCCTTACAGCAGAAAGAGAACTAAAGAGCCTCTTGATGAAAGTGAAAGAGGAGAGTGAAAAAGTTGGCTTAAAGCTCAACATTCAGAAAACTAAGATCATGGTATCTGATCCCATCCCTGCATGGCAAATAGATGGGGAAACAGTGGAAACAGTGGTTGACTTTATTTTGGGCGCTCCAAAATCACTGCAGATGGTGACTGCAGCCATGAAATTATAAAACGCTTACTCCTTGGCAACAAAGTTATGACCAGTCTAGACATCATATTAAAGAGCAGAGACATTACTTTGCCAACAAAGGTCCGTCTAGTCAAGGCTATTGTTTTTCCAGTAGTCATGTATGGATGTGAGAATTGGACTATAAAGAAAGCTGAGTGTCGAAGAATTGATGCTTTTGAACTGTGGTGTTGGAGAAGACTCTTGAGAGTCACTTGGACTGCAAGGAGATCCAACCAGTTCATCCTAAAGGAAATCAGTCCTGGGTATTCATTGGAGGGACTGATGTTGAAACTGAAACTCCAATACTTTGGCCACCTGGTGCGAAGAGCTGACTCATTTGAAAAGACCCTGATGCTGGGAAAGATTGAGGGAGGAGGAGAAGGGGACGACAGAGGATGAGATGGTTGGATGGCATCACTGACTCAATGGACATGTGTTTGAGTAAATTCTGGGAGTTGGTGATGGACAGGGAGGCCTGGCGTGCTGCAGTCTATGGGGTTGCAGAGTCGGACATGACTGAGCTACTGAACTGAACTGAACTGAGCTAAGAACTATCCATATACTAAAAAATATTTCAGCGTGGAAAAATTTGGAGGAACTGATTTCTACATAGGCTAAATGTTGAAAAACTTCAAGAACTGATTTTTTTTAACAAAGAGACAGCAAGCCAGAAACAACATAGAAAAATATATGATAAATATATTCAAGAAATGGGAGACAATTGAATATTTATAAAATATGAGTATAATATACCCACTTCTTTGATCTACTTAGCAATTTGAAAATATTGATAAAGTAAATGTTCTTATTCTAGAACTCTTAACTAATTATAGAAGTAGAATATTTGAATAGACTATGAAGAAAATTCTAGCTGGTAGGGAATTATCTCAAAAATAAAAATATAGCAGGCACAGAAATATTTTCAACTGATATTGTGTATTATTCTAAACTACTGAAGGAAATAATAATTTTCATATTCAATATGTTACAATGAGTATGAAAAGATAGAGCTATTGTTTATATGTTGAAATGCTAGCAAAATCCTAATAACAATATTTGATAAATATAGCTTCAAACATAAAGCTATTTATATACTAAACTATCATTACCTAAGAAGAGTAGCAAATGTTAGAATTTATAAGTGAAAGAATCAGTCACTCCCACCCATCAAGTTTTTCCTTAGAAATGCCCAAGTGTCTTAGCAGTAAAAAAATTATTAGTATAGTCCGTTAATGGATAGAATAAGATTTTCCATGAGATAATTTCAACAGATATTTGAGAAAGCACTTGATATCATTTAATATCCATTTCTGATTTAAATATTTAAAGGAAAGTTGGAAAACTAGGATATTTTCTTGGTGTAGATTATTTACCATAATCCAGCAATAAACACCACCATATTTAATGGTGAGATAGTAAAGACATTCCTGTTCGCATGAAGAATTTGATGTTTATGGTCATTGTTATTTTTAATTTTTCTATAAATATAGATCTATGATATTACATATGAAAATTAGATGATATATAACCAGAAAGGTGATTTGGAACTTATGATTTTTGCTTCAGGCCTTACTCGGCAAAGACATAAAATGAATTAAAAACTGAAAAATATTAAGAATATTAATAAAATTATCAGACATAAAATAAATACAAGCATTTCTTCTATTGAAAAAATAAATAGATGATATTAAGAATATTACATTCCATAGGAATTCCCTGGTCGTCCAGTGATTAGGACGCCACTGCTTTCTCTGCTGAGAGCACAAGTTCAGTCTCTGGTCAGGTAATTAAGATCCCGCAAGCCATGAAGTGCCAAAATAAACAAACAAACCAAAAAACAAATAAAAAACCAACAAAAAACATCTTAAATACCACCAGCAACAACACAAAAACAGAAAATATATTTAAATAGCTTCTAAAAGAATTATGGGGTACTTCCCTGATGGTCCAATGACTAAGAATTTGTCTTCCAATGTGGGGGACACCAGTTCAATCCTTGGGTGCTCTGGAGCCCACACACAACAATGAAGAGCCAGTGTACCACAAGGAAAGATCCCATATGTCGGATTCAGACCTGATGTAGCCAAATAAATTAATTAAATTGTTAAGAAAAAGAAAAAGGGAAAGAAAGGGAAAGAAAGTCAGGAACCTTTATGGAAAGATATAACAGAAAATCTTAATGCATGGGGAGATATTTCTTAATTCTCGTTGAAAACACTAGAAATATGTTATTTATAAATTATTTTTAAATTTAATAGTATCTTAATGATAATAGTAATGATTATGCTTGTTAAAGTTTTGAATATCATCTGGAAGTATTGATAGTATAGATGATAGAATCTAAGGCTGATGATGAAGATGTTTCTTCTCTACTAGATAGAAAATTTTACTTTAAAATTACAGTAATGGGAAAACAAAGAGTCCAATGCACATTGATGAAACAGGCCTTGGTATGAATTTTAAAAAGAGTACCATTTCCAGAGTAAGTCAGAAAATATGGTTTTGATAAGATGTTATTGTAAGCAACAGGAAACATAAAAGAAACAGTAGATGATAAAAGATGGTGATCTGTAACCTATCAGTTTTCCCCAATCCTCATACCAATCTGGGCTTCCTAGATGGCACTAGTGGTAAAGAACCCACCTATCAATGCAAGAGACGTAAGACATGAGGATTTGATCCCTGGGTTGGGAAGATCCCCTGGAGGAAGTCATGGCAACCCTCTCCAGTATTCTTGCCTGGAGAATTTCATGGAACCCCGCAGGCTACAGTCCATAGGGTTGCACAGAGTTGGACATGACTGAAACGACTCTGGTGATGAACTCTGGTTATGATGCACCTCACATGAATCAGAGGAGGCATATAAGAAATAAGGTGACTGATCCTTAGCAGGACTGGTGTGTATGTGTGCGTGTGCATAAGACATTGGTTTATTGTTTAATAAGACGACTGAGAAGCAAAAAGAATGCTAATGAAATATATGTAGTGAGTGAAGGGAGGTAGCACATTGAACACTGGTATGCTCCCATTCAGATTAAGGCACAGAATGTTGCCATTTCCTTCGAGGTCTCTCTTGGACCCTTCTCATCAATCTCCATCCATCTTCTCAGAGGCTAATCACCACCTGAGAAGTTTTGGTTTTTCCCTCTTATCGTTCTTTACATATTTTAACATGTTTTGTATCCCTAAACAATATATTACCACATGTCTATAAATTATGTCTTTCTTTCAACCTATGTGCTGAGCGTCATCTATGGTGTTAAATTAAAAATTGTTGCTTTTAGCTGCTGTATTCCATACTTATTCTCCCATTTTATATATACATATATAATTATATACATATATATATACACACACATATTCAATTTATTCTATGAACAAGGTATATCTCTCCATTTACAAAGACTTATTTAATGTATTTTGATAAAATTTCATGAATCTCTCTTTAAAACTTTTATACATATTTTGCTACATTTCTTCCTAGGAAATTTAATGTCTGATGTGATTATATATTGAATCTAAAAAAATGAATTAGCTGGAATATTTCATCTTTTTGTACTTACTGCTATATTAAGTATATATTTGGATTAGTACTATCATCTTATTTTGTACACTTTTCTCCTACCTTTTCTATGCCTTTTTTTGGCCACTTTTTCTTGCTTTCTTTTGAATATTTGCTCTTATTTCATGTCTTCCATTTGTTGGTAAATTAAACATGATATTGGTATTCTGGTTGGTTACCCTAATCATTTGTGCTTGCATACTTAATTATCAAAATCTGCATCTGATAGGGGAAGTGCACTGGCTGAAACTGCCCATGGTGGCCAGGAACCATAGTAACCATTTGCATGAATTATTTTATGACAAAAGGAGGTCTCAGTAAGGAACATGGAACTAACAAGCCACCACCAACTGGAAGAATTCAGGAAAGGTCAAAAAGAGATGCCACATGTCTTACTAGCTCCTAGAATCCTTCTTGCTGACATCCATCTTGGCTGAGCAATGTGTGTGCCACCAGGAAGGACTCTGGGTCAGAATGATTGGCCAGAGAAAACCCAGAAACTCATCCTATCACCATAAAACTCAAGACTACGAGCCATGTGATAGAACAGTTCCCCTTGGACCTCTCTCCACCCTACTTCTCTCCGCCCAGGCACCCCTTCTCAATAAAGTGTCTTGCTTTGTCAGCTCATGTATCTTCTCAGAAAATTCATTTCCAAGGGTTCCACAAGAGCCCACTCTCCAGCCCTGGAAGGGGTCCTCCTTCCTGCAACATATCTAATCAATACCTATATCTACATCTGAATCTTCACAGGCCCCTTAGAACACTGGAACTCCAGTCACCTCACTGCTGACTTACATGCTGTTGGTGGCATGTATTTTAGTTGTTTTTTTTCACCTCACCCTTGGAAGAGATTATTACTCAACAATCAATGATTTATCCATCTAGTTACCATTTTCTTTGCATATCTTTCCTTTTATGCATCTCAGATCTTCCATTTGTAATTGCTTTCTCACTGCCTAAGGTGCATCATTAAAAATTCCCTGGTGAGAGTCCATTGGTGGCAAACTCTCTCAATTTATATTTGTCTGAAAACTATCTTTATATATTATGCTTGAAATATATACTTCATTGGGTATGCAATTCTTGGTGTATACTTTTTTTCCTCTACATGTTGGTGATACAATTCCCTTATCTTTTTCCTTCTATTGTTTTTGGGAAGGCATTTAATAGGTTGTCATTTCATTTTAGGTGAAATGGCTTTTCTGTCTGGCTACTTTTCACTCCCCCCACCCTTTTTTTTTTGCCTTTAGTATTGTGTACTTTCATCATGAATAGATTTCTTTGTACTCATCCTGTTTCAGATTTCTAGGTTGTCTGAATAAGAAGATCAATTATGGAAAATTTTCAACCATTATCTATTCAGATGTAGTTGTTTCCTGTTCTCACACACTTCCCTTTGGAAACTGTCTTAACTTCTGTCTTTCCTGACTCTCAACTCTCTTTGACTCTGTCATTGCATGCTGCATTATAGACAATTTTTAGGCTTGTCTGTCTATTCATTCTTCAGCTCTATTTAAGTTCTATTGAATTTTTTCACTTAATTAAAAAGTAGAGTTTTAATTCTAATAATTATATTTTTACCTTCTTGAAGTTCTTAAAGCTTTTAAGCACCTGTTTGACCATGTTAAGTCTCTTTCTCCTTACTCATATTTTTAAAACCTCTCATTTTATTTGGTTAAACATATAGAGCATCTCCAATTTATAATTTGCCTGATGATACCAATAACTGATGGATTTTGGGGTTGTTTATGGTGTCAAAGGATAAAATTCAACAGAGTAAGTTTGGAGATATAATTTGTTTTATGCAATAAATCATGAATCGGGTAACATTCCACGTCACAACTAGAAGGGTTCTCAGAGGAGAAATGGAAGACTTTTATAGAGAGGAAAGTGGGGAAAGGGAATTATTAGCAAAAAAAAGAGAAGTGTTATTTTGGGCTAAGACCTCTTCTTTTGGTGGTGGAAGGGAAGAGCAAACATTTTACCAAGCAGATTGCCTCTTTTTCCTCTGTTAGAAGGACAGATAACTTCATTGGTGCTGACCAGAAAATTTCCAACTGTTGGTTAAGATTACATTTCTGGGGAAGGTGGAAACTGCAGTTAGGTTAAGTATTAAACCTAGGCTTGGTTTCATGGGCTTTAGCACAAGTGATGTCATTTGGGGTTTCCGAATTTTCTCTTTAACAATAATACCTTATTTCCTTGTACCTGTTAAGAGTTTTATTTAATCATGAATTCTATTTCCTTGGAATTTCATCTGAGTAAATTCTTCGAGAACTAGTTTGAAGGTGGATTTCTCAAGGAATAATTTATATTTGTTCTGCTAGTCAACTGGGTACGTTACCAACTTGGAATCATTTTAAACTGAATTCTGGGTTTGAGGCTCTTCATATCTTCAAATTTGAGTTATTTGGGGCTATAACATATGTAGGGCAAGCTGTGGTTACAAATTCTCAAGGCAGTTTATTTTTGCTCCTTCCCCAGCACCAATGTCTAAGATAACTTTCTTGTTGTTTCTTGGGAACAGAATAAAGATGTGTTTATTTATAGCTCACTTTAACATGGATGGTGCCTTTAGGGAATACACTATTTGTATGGAGGTAGGCCCTTGCCTTTAAATCTAGTTTTTCAAAGCTTGAAAAACTTGAAATGTCTTGAAAACTGAAGCTCAAGTAAACCAGGAGTCAACATTCACAGCGTTCTTAGTTCTTGGCTAACAGTTCCGGGTTTCTTCTTTTTCTTAGTTCTTGGAGTCTGAAAATTTCTTATTTCCTTGTCAAATTATAGTGGCATCCCAAAAGATACTTTAAAAATTATCCAGAATTTTAAATTATTATTAGCAGAAAGGTCTCTCAGGATTGCTAGTCAGCTATATGGCAATAGAAATTCTAGGATCCATTTTTTTTAGAAAGGATGCTCTCTGCATCTCATATTTTCCGGATTTTTGAACAATTGCACAGTTCTTGACATATCTTTGGAATATGTTTATGATTTTTTGTCATTATTTTTTTGTTTTATTAAATACCAGAAGTTAAGTTTAATTTTCTTGGGAATTTGAATATATGCCTTATTTTGGTAACTTGTTTGATGTCCACTGGGACATAACATTTATCAAAATACGTTATTAGTGTTGCAGAAATGTGGGAGGAAAATTCACTTGGGAATGTACAAGATGAGCCTGAAGCATCTTGTGCCACAAAATGTGGAAGTGCTCAGAGAATCTACAATATGGGAGTATATAAAAGAGATATAGGAACTGTGTGAAAAAGCTCCCAATGGCCAACCCTAGAGCAATTTAAAGAAAATATACAGATATCAAGCAGCTTTGAATTATAACTGAAAGTATAAAATAAATATTCATGTGTCCACACGGATATAAAGAAATTATAAAAAAAATTGGAAGAGCAGAGAAAATAATTCTAAATTATCTGTGTAGATATTGCCCCTTTAATGAGGTGGATCATAGCTTCTCAATCCTTAGTGTGAGCTGCACAAAGTGATTTCTTTCAAAGAAGTACAGTATGGAAAACTGGGGAAAGAGTAACCTTACAGTAAAGAAACCTGACAAACACCACCTCAGCCAGGTGGTCAAGATTAGCATTTACAGTGATAAGGTATATACACAGTATGTGCTCTAGAAATGATGGATGAAAATAGTGTTTTGATTCTGTGTCCTTCCTTCCCAATGAGGAGAGAAAGGAATGAATGAGGAAAACATCAAATGAATCCCAGCTGAGGGATTATCTACAAAATGCCTGGCTAGTCAAAACTACCAAGGCCAACAAAACAAGGAAAGCCTGAGAAAACTGTTATTGCTGAGAGGAGACCCAGGAGACATGACCACCACAAGCAATGTGGTATCCTAGATAGGATCTTGGAACCTAAAAAGGATATTAGGAAAAGATAAATAAAATTTGAATTAATGATAGGTGAACTCTGATTAATAATATGTATCAATATTGGCTCCTGGATTATGACACAGGTACCATACCAATGTAAGATGTTAACACTAAGGGAACCTAGGTATGTGATTTATGGAAACTTTCTGTACTATCTTTACAATTTTCCCACAGTCTAAAAGTATTCTGAAATAAAATATTTATTCTAAAAAAAAAGAAAAAAAAATTAGCTTGGGAACATGGTGTTTCGCTTTGCAGTTAATCAGCCTTAACGACTGAACAAATCACTCAAATTAATATTTCTTATGTATGCTATGGAAAGACACACAGTGGTAGATCTGAGTTCCCTCTTGTTTTCACATGTGGGCATAACAGTCAAAATTCAAATAAATTAAATGTAGATAAAATCACTTTACTTTCTTTTACCCATCTTAGTGCTAGCTGACCCCTCTTCAAAAAATTGTAGAGATGGTATGAATCTCTTGGGAATCAGCATGGTGGATCAGACTGGGACTTGTGATAAGAAGCAGGAGATGGCAGAGATGATGATGATGATGATGTTTCTAGCTTGAGGTGATAATTTACTACGTGACATGCATTGCTCAAAAGCTTTGAATGTTATATTATTTATTCTTCACCTGTGTGCTAAGTTGCTCAGTCATGTTCGACTCTTTGTGACCCCAGGGACTGTAAGCCAACCTAGCTCCTCTGCCCGTGGGGATTCTCCAATAATGTCCTTTTTTTTTAAATAAAAGGAAAACTAGTGTCAGAGATGTTAAAATTTGCCCAAGATTCCATAGCTACTAAAGGATAAAGGCAGCTTTCAAACTCAGGTCTGTCCAATAGTAAAATCCATTCATAAAATGACCACCAATTTCAACACCTGCTGTTTAACCGAATCTGTGCCTTGGGAAAGCACATTATCTCTGTGGACTTATTTTCTTCATAAAATAAGGAATTTAGAATATATGATTTTGAGGATACCTTCCACTTCTAATTTTTTATCTTTTTTTCTGAGAAATTATCATTGAATGCCATCAGTATAGAAAATAAGGAACCCCTCCAGCATTTGGCACATGGGTCATTCTGAGGTCCATTTCCAATGGAGCTCAGAAATAAAGATCATTAACACAATGGGGAAAATGATCAAATATATGAATTTGGACAACTGTCTAATACTCTGATACAAAGCTTTGGTGGGACCCAAGAGGCCTAAATGAGGCTTCCAAAGACCAGAGAAAGTTTGGTACAAGCCTCTTCAGCTTTACTCCCCAGCTGCAGACAGGGATGTGGATATAGAAAAAGTGATAGAACAGGGTTTCTATGTTAAAAAACTTCTCCTATGAAAAGACGAATGACACATTATTTTGTAGTACCTGGTGATCAGGTGGGTAAGAGGGTATGTGGAGAGGTGGACAGAGAGCAGAGGCAGAGAGAGCCCAAGATACATGACTTGAACCATTAGAGCTGCCTATGATTCCAGAGACCTGGATCATGTCATTAATTTCACCTTTGGAATAGACGGTATTGGTTCAGATTCAAGTATCAGCCATTTCAGTGATGCACAAGTGAGACCTCTTAGCCTTGCTGTTTGATTTGTGCTTCTGATCATTCTGTTGATGGGCTGGCTTTAGCAGAGTGTGCCCTGGTTAATATTCATCATGATTGATTGTGCAGTCTGAGCTTGGTCTCAGCAGACTGATGGCAGTGAAAATGGAAGGTATTTAGGAGACCAGCCAAATATCTATGCTGCGCCTATGAAAAATGGAACCTCAAATGCCCTGATATCCATTCTAATCTGCCTGGTTTACCTGGTGTTAATAGCTTCCTGGCTTTACCCTTTAGAATAGACCTTTCTATTTCATATCCTGTTCATTTGGAAGTCCAGTATTGTAACCCTTGCCACAGTATGAAAGTGGATGCATTTGGGGCTTTACTACAGACAGTTCAATTAACCTTTGAGCAGTAGTTGTGATGATTCTGACTTTACAGCTAGCCGTTTTCTTGAATTTCCTCGTCTATTGTGCCCTTGGTGGAGAGATCAGGAAATGATCATGAGTGAGTCATCTATTTCCTGAATCAAATAGAACAATGGGAGTTTGTGCAAGAGGTTTTTGTTCTTTCTTTCAATAAGAGCCAACTCTTAAAGATAAGCTTTCGTTTTCTTTTTTTTTTCTTTTGTTAAAGTACCTGTCTAACTTTTTGGCTATAGATCACCTTGCATACATTTTCCATTTATCTTGTTTTTCTCTAGGTACTCCTCTATAGATTGAAAACAAATAAACAAAAAGTAAGCAAGCAAATTAGTCTCAGGGCCTTTGGATCACCCTTTTATGTAGAGGGTCTATTCCCCCAGAGCATTTGGAAACTGCACTGCTGCCCTTCCTTGTATTTAATGAGACCTGTGGGCTAACACATGATTCAGTGGAAACTAAGAGGCAGAGTTTAAATATGCTCGATGACAGCTGGCTTACTTGTGCAAGCTGTTGCAAAAGAACTTTACTAATGGTTCAAGCAGATGGACAGAAGGAAGAAAGCTAAATGTTAGAATGTGTGAGAGGCCAAAGGTCAAGGTGAATGAGCCTGGTGATTTCCTGAGGTCTGTGGGTGTTTTGTGTTGCAGTCTAAATTGAGGGTTGTTTTTAATTTGATGCATTTTTCTAAACTTTAAGTAGGTTCATTAAACCAAAAAAAAAAAGTTTCAACTCTTCATTGCGTTCCCAATTAAATTTTGGGTTTTAAACTTCCAAGATAATATAACACTTACTTGTACAGTGTAGGCATTTATAATACCTTTTGAGGGATAAGTTCAAAATGGTTTATTTAACTGGTATTTTTTACAAAACATGATCCCTTAAGTTTTTTAATATCAACAACACACATATACTATATATATCCTTTGGCCTCCTCTCTTTTTTAAACTTAAAAGTAATTTTTCTTCTGGGGCAGGGAAATTACAAAACAGTTTAAATATATTACATAACTACTATTTGGCTCTTTCTAGAAAATCAGACTTTCCAGATATTTGCTAAGATTTAGGCTAAAAATCCAATGTCGTTTTTCTATTTCATATGATTTTGTAACTATTATATCTTTCAGATTTAATCAAGTTTTATTGAAGCCAAGACATTAACTAACCTTTAGTTTGACAATCAAGCCTTTTAAAGGAGGTCATAAATTTCAAAGGAAGATTGTTTTTGTTCCAAAAAAGAGATTATTTTGAAAGCTAAAATATATTGTACCACTTATGGAAAGAAACAAAGTAAAGCTTTGTTGCCCAGGTACATTCTGTATTTCCCTGGTTCAAGGAAGGGAGCAGGTCTCTGCAAGTGGTGGAGAAAGGTCCACAGGCGCCACTTCAGCAGCCCGGGTACCATGATTTTCTTCCACGAAGCCTGTCATTGGTGCTGGCTGTGGCCTTGAGGTCAATTATTTATTTATTTAAAAATAAAATTTTAATTATATGAAACCCAAAATTTAAGGGTGTGTAAAATATAAATGTAGCAATTAGACATATTGTTTATCACTTTGATTTCCAAACCCTTACAGACTGAAATTCATTTGGGACTCATAAAAAATTGCCAGGACGGGCTATTAAAAAAATTACCTCAAATTACAATTAGCAGCTCACTAGTTGAGTTGGAATACATAAGTGGAGGTGCTGTTTGTATTGCCATTTCAGGAGTAATTCACTCTGATCAGCTAAATTTTAAAATGAAGCACAAGCAGAGGTGGAGGTAATTCAAAACCAAACACATTCAGAATTCAAAGTAACATCTTTCCCTTAGGTAGTTGATTTTTCTTATATATTGGTTTCTGGCAATCTACTTGGGGAAAGCTTTGAAGGTTATAATTCATTATTAAATGGATTCTCTAGATGATGAGAAAGGCCCCCAAAGAAACTAGAAGAGCAAACTATAACACCCACAGAAGGAAGGAATACAAATAAAGGAGGTCCTTCTTTGTAACAACTATTTCCAATAAAAGACTTTGACTAGAAATTTATTTCGAAGATTGTATTTAATAAGTGATATGCCAAAAGAGAAAAATGTTAGTTCCACTGATTTAATTAATTTCCCTAACAGCTTTAACCACTTATATGACAAAGGGTACAGTCTTTGCTGACAGGATATTGATTGAGGAGCTAAGGAATTAAAGGAAGAAGAAACACCAGCAAACTTGACCTGATTATGTAAACAGTCTATTTTTTGAAAATAATAAAAATATTTTTAGTGTATGATATAAATATTTGTTTTAAATGACTATATGTATACATGTATCCCCTTGACATATAGTCAAGTCATTATGGTTAGATTTTTTAAAACAATTTTTAGTGTGTTGCCTCTTAATGCTTTTTAAAAACATGTGCTCCAGATAGAACACAGAGAACAGACTTGTGGACCCAAGGTGGGAAGGGGAGGGTGTGACAAATTGAGACAGAAGCATTGACAGACATTTTATACTACCATTTGTAAAATAGATAGCTAGTGGGAAGCTGTGTATAACATAGGGAGCTCAGCTCCTGGAAAGGAAATGGTAACCCACTCCAGTATTCTTGCCTGGAGAATCCCATGGATGGAGAAGCCTGGTAGGCTACAGTCCACAGGGTCGCAAAGAGTTGGACACGACTGAGTGACTGAACAGAACAGAACACTGGGAGGGAGCTCAGCTCTATGTTCTGTGATAACCTGGAAGGGTGGGATGAGGGGGCGTGGCAGGGAGGTCCAAGACGGAGGGGAGATACATATCCCCTGATTCACTTAATTGTACAGCAGAAACTGACACAACATTGTAAAGCAATTATACTCCTATAAACATAAATTTTTAAAAATGTGCCCAGGAAATGTTCCTTTCCAATTCTACATCACTGTGAGGAAAGACAGCCTGGCAGTGAAAAGAGCAATCAGCTTGACCCTTGACAGATATAACCCTATTCACAGCTCATTCAGTGACTGGTTTTGTGAGCTTGGGCAAATTCCATAACTTCTTGGAGTCTTCATTTTCTTATTAGAAAGTGGGGATGATCCCAGCCTTCCAGGGCTGTTGTGAGTTTTAGGTAAGATAATTGATGTAAAAACAGTAAAATTTGTCAAGCAGATATTAGTTTCCTTCCTCTTTAAATCATATGAAGAACCATTTATTCAGGCACTGTGCTAATGCTTTATTTGCATTTGTCTTATTTATCTTAAAACAAAACTGAAAACTCATGAGGAATTTTCTCCAATTATTGTTGGTCTGCAATGAGGAAATGGAAGCATTGAAATAGGTAGTTAAGTGGCTTTAATCTGGTCTGCTTGATTCTGAAGGCTGAACTCTTAATCACTGAAAATGCTGTGGAATGAGATTGCTCTGTGGACATGGAGAAAAAATAGAATAGTAATGATGTAGGGGATCAAGAATTAACAACTGGAAGGATTTAACATTTCTGTAGCTCTACTACATGTATCTTGAACCCTGTTTGGGGATGACAATTAAAAAAAAATAACATACTGTAAATGTTTGACCATAATACATGGATACAAACAAAAGTTATCAAAGAAGGGGAAGTGGGTAGGGATCTAATACATAGAACGTCTGTTAGTGTATCCTCTCTAATCAAGTTATTGTTATTTTGGCAATGTTAACATTGTTAAGTATATTAATCTAGTCCACACTGTATTAGTCAGGCTAGGTTATGTTATGATGCAATAACAAATAGCACCTGAATCTCACTTGCTTAATACAACAGAAGTTTTATTTTTCATTTGTACCAAGTATACTGCAAGTCTGATTGCCTATTCAGGGCAATTGTCTTCCATGTGATCACCCAAGAATCCAGTTATCTCAGTCTCAGGACTCCATCATCTTCACCTGTGCCACGATTGCTGCAGCAGCAGGAGAAAATGCTGGGGCACTCTCCTGGACAATTCAACTCTTCCACTCCCAATTCATCTACCAGAACTAGGCACATGTACTAACTGCAAGGGAAGGACTGTGCATTGCGAGTCCCACGAATCTATACCATACATATTTAAGACTGTTGGTGTTTCAGACTCTGATTTTATGACTATTTTACTAAAATTATCTCTACAAACAAATACTCCTCCAGCTAGCAAAAAAGTGTCACTTTAATTTCAACTGTTTCTGATGAAGACATATTGAAGTGCTTAAAATAATTTTAAGAGTGTGTTCTCTGGAAGTGATTTTTGAAAAGTGACCATTCATTGATCTTAAATCAGCAGGGATTTTGTAATGTTTGTTCTGCTTCAAGCTGTCAACAACAAACCTATACAACAAACAAAAGAAAACAAAACAAAAAGAAGCTTGGGATGAACACACACACACACACACACACACTACTATATATAAGACAAATAAACAACAAGGACCTACGGTATAGCACAGGGAACTCTACTCAATATTCTGTGATAATCTGTATGAGAAAAGAACCTGAAAAATAATGAGTATATGTATAAGTGAATCACTTTGCTGTACACCTGAAACTAACACAACATTGTAGATCAACTATACTCCGAATAAAAAAAAGAAAGTAAAAAAAACCCCAAAAACCCAAGGAACTACTCTGCTGTAGTGGGTTGGTGCAACTGGGTCTATTTGAAAGATTATGCATTTATCCTTGGGCCTCTGAGCAGCTGGACAGGTAGTAGGAGGGATGTGAGGTTTATGACAGCTCCAAGGCACATAGGTCCTCAAGCTCTTCCACATTAAAATCAAAGTGCTGCTTGCATCCCTTCCCCCAATTTGAACAAGAATAGCCAAGTTACTTATGGCTCATGTGGTAGCATAATCAAATAATTCCACTTGAAGCAAACAAACATTTCAGTAACCAAAAAGCAAACCAACTCACGGTCACTGAAAAAGATAAGACATTTTTGGTCAAGAAAGGCAGAGATGTATGTTGGTTGGTATTTTTAATACAACTGCTGGAGATTATTCTACTAATTCTTGAGAAAGCAGAATTTACTCCTCTGTTATAAATATGGTGAAATCACAGGCATGGAAGAAATTGTGAAAATTTTCTAGTGGTTTATACCAATTGTTTTCCTTGGCTTCAGATTTTTGTTTTTAACAGGTAGGGTGCTGTATTTATTAAAAATGGTACGTGGACCACAAAACAGTTTATTTCAAAAACTGTCGGCCAAGCATATTTATTGAGTACTCGATAGCTATGACCCCTAAACATAAAAATAAAGAAATAAGTCAATTATGTGAACCACCAACCAAGCCACACTTCAGGCTTTTATTTTTGTCCTTAAATTTGTTGGCATCTAAGTCAGCACACCCCAAGATTTGTACTTGTGGTTTCATTTCCAAATGCCTCATACTTGAGGTGTTCCAGGATAAATGAAAAACAAAAAGAAATAAACCAAAAACAAAAAAAGAAACAAAACAGTTTCAGCATCAGAAA
Source organism: Moschus berezovskii (assembly GCF_049115385.1). NCBI lineage: Eukaryota > Metazoa > Chordata > Mammalia > Artiodactyla > Moschidae > Moschus > Moschus berezovskii. The sequence goes on along the minus strand of NC_142469.1, from coordinate 71,569,084 downwards.
GATTTGGGAACCGTAATTTTCTAATTCAGTTGGTTGGGGAGTGGGGGTCTGAAATCAAGTATTTTAAAAAATGCTTCAAGTGTTTCACATACATACCATCTTGGAAACCATGAATAATTTTAGAGAACTCTGGAGCAAGCAGCACCTGGGGCTAAGAAAGATGTGAATGCCTTACCACAAGACTTTCTGACAGCTGTTTCACAACAGAACTGCTTGTCGGCAGCCCCACAGTACTGCAGGTGACGCCCTCTCCAGACCTTCCAATCCATACCTGCCCTGTAGGAGAGGTCACTTCAAGCTGTGCCTGCTAGGATTCAGGTTTACATCCTTGGCCCTTATATTTGGTGGCCATATGATCTTGGGCTGATATTTAATTCTCAGCTCCACTCGCCTTGACTGATGAAGGAGCAAATTCAGTCTACTCGAGAGCACCAGAGAGAATATTCGTAAGAAAACACCCGGTTCAGTGCCTGGAATAATCACAGATGCTCTGTTTCCATCTAACGTAGAGCAAAAGCCAGAAAAGTCCCTTCTTAGCTTGTGTCCCTGCTTCCATTTTCCCATCTCATTTATTATTTTCCCCTCATTCGCTCCACAATGGCCTCTCTGCTGACCGAGGTCCAGCCCTGCACATTGACATGCCTCCTCCCGCAACGCCTGAGGCTTCCTCCCTACTTTTGTTGAAACTGCTCCTTTCACTGTTTCCCTATTCTGCACTTACCACCATTTATTATGCTATATATTTTATTTATTTAGCTGGTTTATCATTTCTCTACCACAAGCCTTGTTTGTTTGCTTGCTTTAAGGTAAACCATCCAACCATTTTTTTTTTAAATTAAGCTTCATTAGCGATTCCATTTTCCTCATCAGTTTGAATACAGAGTAACGGGGGCCGGGGTGGCGGGGGGTGGCGGGGGGTGGGGGGAAGCCTTTTGCATGTCAACATATAGGAAGCAGAGATCACCCTTACACGGTTCTCACCATTTACCTCCTGGAAGTAAAAATTAAGTGGAAATGATTATAGTGTATGTTTTCTCTCTTCTTTTTAAACGTACACAATGAAACAATTGACAAACCTGAAATTACAGTCATCAAATAAACCCAAGATAGGTGTTGTCCACTTTCATTGACAAAAACAGGACAGAGGACATTGCAAATTGGGATGCCATCAAAGATGAGGCTTATTTCTTGTATCACTCTTTTTCAAATTTAGGTTTTTCAAAGCAACATCTAAAGGCATGATATCTACACAATCCGTAGCACTTCCGGAAGGGCAGAGATATTTGTTTTGTGACTATTTCTCAATTTCTAACCACACTAATAATGTCTGGCAGACTGTAGGCGTTCAGTAAATGTTTATTGAATGAATTATTGTGAGCAATAGTAAACTATCATTGTGCTGTTTCTGGAGTGGGGAGTATCACTAGACCAGATAAATCCTGGGCCAAGCCTAAGTCTAGCTCTGCTTTCAGATTGTCCTGGGTTTTGAACCTTTGGGTATTCTTTGAAGTGGACAAAATCACCACATTGTCTGTGCAAAGTCCCCAGCCTTCTAAAACATATTCAGAAATGGGATGATTCAGAGTTGTTCAAGGCACCACTTCCTTCCATGTCTCTCAGCCTGGAATCACCCCTTAAGACCAAGATGGTACTTACTCTGTATGAGGAAAGGAGAACCAGGAAATGTTTAACAGTACAAAATTCAGGGGCATCCTAGGACATCTGTTTGATGATGTTTGCTGAGCAATGTGATGTGACTGATAATCTTGATGCACAACTCTCACTGGTAAGATTGCTGTTGTTTTCCCCAAAATTCACCCTCATGAACTTTCCCAGCTTCCTAGGCCCCTGTCTCCCCTCATGCCCTCTTTGTGTTACAGACACAGATATAGACAGACTCACATGACTTCTTGACCTCTGCTATGCTCAGAGAAAGTCTCTTCCTCTGAAAAAAAGGGATAATCAGAGAACCACCCCATCTTCTCATCACCTCCACCTGTACCACTAAAAACAAAAACTGTTTCCAAATGTAGTTAAAAGAAAGCTGGGAATTATCATTTACCATAGAAATATCAATTTTGTGGGGGAAAAAAGTGTTGGTTTTACCAGATGCTTCTGGTCTTGGCTGCCTAATCCATTTGCTCTCTGCAGCTGCAAGTCCTTTGTCAGTCCCACACGCCCTCCCTCCCACGTGCTGTTTCTGTCAGTTGGAATCCAATTGGTGCCTGCTGCAGGCACTAAACTTGAGGCAAATAAAATAGCAGGGGTGAATATGAATAAGACCAGTAAAAATAACCTTCCTTGATGCCTCTAAATTATAGTATGACAATGACAGTCCTAAACACTCAGAAAGCTGAGTCAATGAGTTGGAGGGTAATTTGTTTTCATTTGAAGAGTCCAAGGATATTCCTGAAAAAGTCAGACAACATTATTGATGGAAAGTATATTGCTCACAGATTGTGCCATGAAAAATTAGATTAACTGTATTTTATTTAATCCTCACACCTGTGAGCATTCGAGCCCCTGTTCTACAGGTGAAAAAACTGAGGCTCAGAGATGTTAACCTCGTTACCCAAAGTTACATATCTGATAAATGGAAGATTCTAGATCTGTGTCTAGGTCTGGTTGATTATGAAGTTTGCATCTTCCTGGCATATTATATAGTTCTGCTCCTTGCCTGGCCCAAGACTTTTTTTTAAATTATTTTTTATTGGAGTATAGTTGTTTTACAATGTTGTATTAGTTTTTGCTGTACAGCAGAGTCAGCTATACATATACATATATCCCCTCTGTTTTGGATTTTCTTCCCATTGAGGTCACCACAGAACACTGAGCAGAGTTCTCTGCCCTATACAGTCGCTTCTCAATAGTTAACTATCTTATACATAGAGTGTATATATGTCAATCCCAATCTCCCTATCCATCCTACCTCTACTTCTCCCCTTGGTTTCCATACATTTATTCCCTAGGTCTGGCCTAAGACTTGAGGCACTTAACAAGCAGGCTTGCCAGTGCCAGAATCCCTCATTCCCTTGAATATTTCCAAGCTCCCTGAATTACAATATCTGAGTAAGTACCCTCATTGAAAGTAGCCGTGATAGAAGCTTATACCTGTAAGAGCGTTTTGCATTTGCTCACATTGTATCCTGAGAATTTTCAAATCCCCAGATTCAGAGGGCACTGTGGTGTAAACTTTTCTCCACAACTGCCACAAAGCTGTACTGAAATGGGCTTTTGCCAGAGTTCTGTGAGGCTTGGTCACTGGTTATGTGATAGGATTCTACAGGTAAACCAAAGAGATTCAAGCCCAAGTCGGACAATTATTGCACATTATTCCATCATGGTTGTTTAGAACTAATAATGAGAAGATGTTAAATCCAACAGCCTGTTGCACTGTATCAGAACTTTTTTTAAGAATTTTTTTTTTAAATGTGGACCATTTCTTTAAAGTCCTTATTGAATTTGTTACAAAATTGTTTCTGTTTTATGTTTTGTTTTTTGGCTGGGAGGCCTGTGGGATCTTAGCTTCCCTACCAGGGATCAAACCCATACCCCCTGCATTGGAAGATGAGGTCTCAATCACTGGACTGCCAGGGAGGTCCTGCACCGTATCAGAATACTATCAGGGCTTCTCTTTAGTACCACTCTTGGAGTTAATACAGTTGCCTTCATATCTGTGGATTTCACATCCACTGATAGAAAGGGTAAACTGTCCTGTACCATTTAACATAAGGAATTTGAGCATCTGTAAATTTTGGTATCTGTGAAGACCCTGGGACCAAACCTTGAGGAGTCAGAGGGAAGACTGTGGAGCATGGTGGTTAGGACTTTGGAGACAGCGTTCCCAGTCTTGAATCCTTCACTCTGCCACTTACTCCGATGTGGCCCTGGGCTTTCTCCCCTCCTCTATGTGCTTTGGTTTCTATCACTTTAAAATGGTGATGGTGTGACCTGTATCATGGGGTTAGTGTGGGCATTCTTTAAAATCATAGGTGTCATCAGTAAAAATTTTTTTAATAAAAATTCAAAAAAATCACAGGTGTCAAATGCTTAGAATAGCGTCCAGCACATAATGAGAAAGCAAGTGTTACTATTTGTATTACATATTGCAATGGAACACTTCCTAATAAGGTTCATTTATTTACAGCCCCACTGAATTCTAGCCTCAGTTTAATTTTTCACTCTAATCACAAGAACTGAGGCTGTACAGCTTCACCCACTGTCAAATTTCAAATTTACCCTCCAAAGAAGAGGAAGGAGAAAGTCAGTGACTCAGGTTCTGGCAGCAGCAACTGAATGAATGCAGACTCCAACATGACTGTTTTTAAAGGGACAACACTCCACATGCGCGTGTACTAATCGGTTCTGCAACTTTGGTTTCAAAAGCACTTCTATTACTTTATAGTCATACCTTGTAAAGGGTGATATCTTTGACTTATTTCATGAGATTTCCAACTCCATTTGTAATTTCATGAGCATATTGGGATCAGTCCAAGATGTCACGTGCTGTTCCGAATTAAACACAAACTCCAAATTGTTTGAAGTTCACTCCATCTGTAATTGCTATCAGAGACTCCAGGAGTTGAATCTAACCTTACATTTGATACCAGCTGAAGAGACGAGTAATCTTTGACCAACCACCCTTTTCTAAGTGGCTTACACTCAACAGGATTTACAGCTCTGAGAAGCTGTTTTAAACTTCCTCCACTGTCAGTTTACTTTCACACACAAGTGGAAGAGTCAGAGACAAAGAGGTTATTTTTTTTTCAGAGGTGTGTCTTGGTTTAGTGTCTCCACAGCAATTATATTAATACCTAAAATTTCATAAAACCTTATTCAAAAGTTTACAGTTTTACAGAATTCTTAATAGAATTCCTGTATTCATGTAGATAAATAGGTTAAAATGTTAGATATTTTGCAAATAAAAATATTTATAGGTGTGACTGATTCTTCTTATTCTGAAAATCTCTCTGGTCTGCAAAAGGGGACGTAGAGTGCAGATGTGACAAATCATTGCAATGTTTTGGTTCTTCGGTTACATGACACAAAATTGTAAGAGAAGAAATTTGCTTTTGACATTTCCTGGTTTCCTGTTTTAATTCCCTTCTTGGCTTTTCGTCCTCTACCCCTAGTTTTGCAAATGTCCTTTTTCTCACTTCTCATCATTGTCAAGATCTACCTGTGTCTTTTGTTTCCTGGAAGGTAAGAGAATTAGTCATCCCAGCTGTCCCCACAGTGCCTAGAACAGCGCACTGTAGGTGTGCAATTATTACTTCTCCAGTGAAATATAGTCTTTCTCAGTGTGCAGCCAACAACAAGCATTGTACAGTGTGTTAGTCTTTAGCGTGTATGTGTGGGTTGGGGGGCAGTTCAGGGACTCCATAAACTTGACTTTAGGAGTATTTTCTTTTGAACTGAGAATTATAAGATAAAATGCTACTGAGGAGGGACGGATTCTGTCAGTAGAGACTTGGGCCTTAGGGTGGGCCAGGGAGGAGAAAGCATTTAGGTCTGGATGCAGGAATCCTTTCTTGAATTTTCTGTCATTCCATGGGTATGTGTTGTAGACGTGAACATGGACATGCATGACACAGCGGGTAGGGAACTGGGTAAATGCATCTTGCTGACAAAATTGTTTTTCCTATTTCTGGGAATTTAAAAAGACATATGTATTTCTAGAACGCTATTTGCCATGAGCCTAAAAATTAACTTCCTAAATAATTTGAGTAAAAACAATATTGAAAGAACTTACTTTTTGTATGAAGTCTATGCCTCTATGAAATTTGTGCCTCTATGAAAAATGCTGCTTTTTTTGTGGTCCTTTTTCCTTTTTGTTTTCAGATAGAATTATAACCATGAGATAATGTTCATTCTGTTGAATTTTTCTTAATATTATTTCCTATGGGGAATATGACTGTGCTTTTCATGCATTATACATTTGTCAAGGCAAATGTGTTGTAACATATTGATAAAATCTGATTGTTAAATTTCAGGGTACATCTTTTTCACATGACTAGTAAGGAAGATCAGCCCCAGAAGGAATAAAACCTTCTTTCAAAGTGGTATTTTAGGCTTTATTTAGACAGAAGTTTTTCCAAAGTAACTCTGCTAAGAGAATGCTTTCATTCTGCTTCTCTTTAAATAATGAGACTACAGAAAGTGTGCACATCACGGTTTATAATATGCTTCCATTAGAGCCTTATTTTCTTGTCAGTATTTTTACTTGGAGCCTAATCTTTTGATAGGACAGAGATTTCACATTCAATCAGGGACAGTGGCTTTCGTTTTCCTGCTTTAACATGACACTCACATTTCTTGCTCTAAAGTGATTGCCAGCAAAATGCTTAACTCCTCTAAATAGGCTGTTTCAAGTGCCAGGGCATATTTGACTCTGACATCTCATCTGCGGTTAAAGTTCACCTTGCAGGGCATTTGAAGGCGGTGCTTTGTGTTTCAAAATGAAAACTGTAAAACTTCTGACGTTTCACGTCTTTTGGATTCTAAATTGGTTGTTTTCCTTTAATAGTAGAAGAATTAAAGCTATTAAAAATCTGCTGTTCAAGCCTGTAATGGTAGCCTCCCATCTCTCCTTTTTCTGGGAATGAAAGAATGTTGAAAGTGTTTCTGTTTTATAATGTAAGAGGTGGCCAAGCATTTACAACTCTATATACTCCTCCAGTGGAATTCTTCTAAACCTCAGACCTGGCCAGCAGGTTTCTCCCAGACGATTTTCATTTTCATAACATTCACATCCAATAAACTGCACAAAACATAGTGTGAGAGAAAAAAGGGGGACAGGAAATGGCTCTGTTGCACGGTTATTACATCCTATTGCCTGTGGGTTGCTTGTTATGAGTTTTAACTATGTAAATATGACGTATATGACATCAGAATTTAATCTTAAAGCTTCTATGTGGGAGATAGAGTGTGACTTTATTGTTAGGGCTAAAATCAACCTGGTGTTGACAGGTCTCAAAAGTCACTGAGTAAAAGCTTAAAAAGAAAAAGCTCAGACTGATAAGCTGTTCTTTGATTGACAACTTCAGGCTTGACTGCCACTATTGAAAACAGTTGGGTCAAAGTTTTCCAGTGGTGGGGGTAGAAAACGTTATTTCATAAGAAACTATACTGGGAAATATAAGAAGATTTATAAACTGAGAGAGCACAAAATCCCAAAGAAAAACAGGTGTGAGGTTTAGAAAAATCTGGAAACTGGGAGAAAGGACACTGTCCCTGAATGATTTAATTAATATTGCAAACGGACTTGAAGCAAAAGAATGCCGACCCAAGAAGAGAAAGAAAACACTGCTGTCTACTAGCTTCAGCTTTCAACAAATCGTTTGTCAACAGATTGTGGTGAAATGATCTAGTTGAAGCCGGGGAGGATAAAATGCAAATGATTACAATAGAAAATAAATACAGGAGGAAAAGGAATATGGTCTCCCCCCACCCCCGCCCATCTTTCTAGTAGAGTAGAAACAATTCTGGTGCTGTAAAATCCATCATGGAAACGATAAAATGAATGCATTCTGAAGTAGCCATCATTGGTCGATTGAAATGTGATTGTTAGACTTGCCATTTCTTATCAAATATTATCCATAAGGAAGTATTCAATTCCTGCCGTGCCAATTATCCTACTATGGGCATCATAAACTTTTATGGCTTGTTATGGTGTCACTTGGCTAACGATTTTTCCCTTCCAATATTGCATCATCACATTCAGATGGAAAACATAGTCTAATGTGGCAAAGTGTTAAAGAAATTTAATACTCTAGGGCTAAATGAAACTGCTATGGTTCATCTCCTGGATAAGAACAACAATTTATGAATGCAATATTCATTTCCTGAGGTGAGCACAAGCAAAAACTTCATCTGAAACTTAAAACCTAGATGTTTGGCCTCTGGTAGTTTCCTCATTTAACTCATTGATGTCATATATTAAGGCCACTGGTAAGATCACATCTGGGAAGTGCTCACTTTTTCAGCCTCCCTAATTACTTTTACAGGAAACTCCTGGCATAATTGCATTGGTGGAGACCAGACCACAAAGTCTACAGGATCATCTTCCACTTTTAATATATTGTGAAATATGTAAAAGTTATCTATTTGTTTTCTTTTGAGCATAACAACTGATTAACAGTTGGGTATTTTAGTTTACAGAAGCATGCATTCAAAGCTAAAGTTCTAGAACATGGCATGTGTTATATGGAAAAATCATGAGATTATAAGCTTAACATATGTTCGTTTCTAAGACTAAGGAATCCAGAGATGGTTCCATAGTCATTTTTGCAGAGAAAGATAAAGAACAGTTGCCAAGAACCATACATTTTTTCCTTCCAAAACCTAAAGATACGCACTACATATTTAAGTATATTAAACCTAATAAATTTAACTTACAGGGAAACCCATTTGAGTGTTATCTATGGGTATCAGGGAATAGTGGGAATCCCCAGTAGCTCAGTGGTAACGAATCCACCTGCCAATGCAGAAGATGCAAGAGACACAGGTTGGATTTCTGGGTCAGGAAGATGCCCTGGAGGAGGAAACAGCAACCCACTCCAGTATTCTTGCCAGGAAAATCCCACAGACAAAGAAGCCTGATGAGCTACAGCTCATGGGGTCGCAAAGGGTCAAATACAACTGAGCATACATGCACACACATCAGGGACTAGTAGAGGATTCAACTGAGGACAATATTTTGAGCTTGTAATCCAATTTCATTTTTTTAAAAAAGTTTACTCCTTTTTAAACACAGAAATTCTAGGCCACAGGTTGAAATATTCAGATAAACAAATGAGAAGTTGATTTTTTTCCCTCCATCTGAGACTTTTAGAGAATCAGGAGCAAGTTTCGCTCAAAGCAAGAATTTGCAGAGCTGTCAATCACCATGAACATCCTTAACCAGAAGAAAGCAAGACAGTGACAGAAACACACTGCAAGTTTTTAATACAAAAAACTTCCTTACCGCCCATGAAGTCATCTCTTTTGGCCATCAAACCAAACCAAGTGTAGAGGAGAAAGATGCTTTGACACTGTTAATATCCAGCATTTAGAGTTCAGCTTTGTGGGAAAAGGTGCTCAGGGTCAGATATTTACTGAGAATAAAGTGAACCCATTTGGGGGCATGAAAAGAAAGGATAATAATAATAAACCATTTTTTGATGACAATTGAATCAAAAACAAGATGTGAGGTAGGCTGCATGGCATAAAATTAGAACCCAGACCTGTCATTTGTTTTCACAAAGTGAGGGTCACATGGATGCAGCATCAAAAGGGAAAGGAAATGAGAAAGAAACCCAGCCTGCAATGGACTGAAGTTTGGTGTCTCCCCCAAATTTATACGGATCCCAACGTGATGGCATTTGGAGGCAAGGCCTTTGAATGGTAATTAGGTCATAAGAGTAGCACCCTCGTGAATGGGATTAGTTCTCTTATAAGGGCTTCCCAGGTGGTGCTAGGAGTAAAGAACATGTCTGCCAATGCAGGTAGACTTAAGAGACGAAGATTTGATCCCTGCTTTGGGAAGATTGAACGTGGAGTAGCTCCTCTCGGGCCTCCTGCGCCCGCGCAGCCACCGCCTCTTGGACGCGGGGTAGCTCCTCTAGGCCGCCGCCCCTGACCTCGGTCGTGAGGTAGCTCTTCTCAGCCATGCTTCTGCACGTGGTCGGTTGCACGGAGCCGGCGTTTCGCGTCTGTGCCGCCGGAGCCCTGGAGGAGGGCATGGCAACACACTCCAGTACTGCCTAGAGAATCCCACAGACAGAGAATCCTGGCAGGTTGCAGTCCACAGGTGACACAGAGGCGGACACAAGTGACTTAGCACGCACGCACACAGTGCTCTTATGAAAAGTGGCCAAAGAGGTAGCTTGCACTCTTTCTGCCATGTGAAGATACAAAAAGAAGGCAACAATCTGGCACCCTGATCTTGAACTTCTAGCCTCCAGAACTGTGGGAAATAAATCTCTGTTGTTTATAAGCCAATCCAGTTTATGTTGCTTTCTTAGAGCATGCAGGAAAGAGAATAAACCGTCTATGATCCTTGGGATTAAGTGCATGCCTCAGTTATTCTCCTGTGTTCTGACATGCTAATGCTGTGCTTCAGTTCAGTTCAGTTGCTCAGTCATGTCCGACTCTTTGCGACCCCATGAATCACAGCATGCCAGGCCTCCCTGTCCATCACCAACTCCCGGAGTTCACTCAAACTCATGTCCATCGAGTCGGTGATGCCATCCAGCCATCTCATTCTCTATGCTTAAAGTTCCTTGCAATTCCTCACAAATCTATTCAACTCATCTTTTAAAATGCTCAATTCTACACTGTTGGTGGGAATGTAAATTGGTGTAGCCATTATGGAGAATAGTATAGAGGTTCCTTAGGAAGGTTGGGGGCGGGAGGAGAAGGGGACGACGGAGAATGAGATGGCTGGATGGCATCACCGACTCTGTGGACATGAGTTTGAGTGAACTCCGGGAGTTGGTGATGGACAGGGAGGCCTGGCGTGCTGTGATTCATGGGGTCGCAGAGAGTCGGACACGACTGAGCGACTGAACTGAACAGACTAAAAATAGAAATTGCCATATGATCTTGTATCCCCATTCCTGGGCATGTATCCAGAGGAAAGCATGGCTCAAAAGGATACATGCACCTCAATGTAAAATAAAGCAACCCTGTTTACAACAGCCAAGACATGGAAGCAACCTAAATGTTTATCAACAGCTGAATGGATAAGGAAGATGTGGTACATATATACAGTGGAATATTGCTGCTACTGCTGCTAAGTCACTTCAGTCGTGTCCGACTCTGTGTGACCCCCTAGACGGAAGCCCACCAGGCTCCCCCGTCCCTGGGATTCTCCAGGCAAGAACACTGGAGTGGGTTGCCATTTCCTTCTCAACAATGAAATAATGCCATTTGCAGCAACATGGATGGACCTAGTCATTGTCAGACTTATGGAGTGAATCAGAGAAAGACAACTGCCGTAGGATATCACTTATGTGTGGAATCCAAAAAAGTGATTAAGCGATTTGCAAAACAGAAATAGACTCACAGACATAGAAAACAAACTTCTGATTACAAAAGGGGATAGCACAGCAGGGGGATGAGAGATAAATTAAGAGGTTGGTATTAACATATACATGCCACAGTATATAAAATAGATAAACAACAAGATCCTACTGTATACCACAGGGAACTATATCTAATATTTTGCAATAAAGTATAATGGAAAAGGAAATATATATATATGTATATATATTTCTATATACACATATACATCTTAACCACTTTTTTGTACACCTGTTTAACCCAACATTGTAAATTAACCATACTTCAATTTTAAAAATGGTGAAAAATGCTCAGTCAGAATTTACTCATTTATCAGACCTACAAAGAAGAGTAGAACACCTTTCTCAAGAAGACAGTAAAGGTGTAATGTTCCAGCTTAGCTGGAATTTGTTTCAGGAGAATGAACCCGTTATTATCTTTGCGCCAAGTGCTGACAGCCTCCTCATCCATGCACACTACAAGTGAACATGATCTCTTGGCCAAGAATGTATGTTCCAGGAGATGCATGTGTGACTCTTCTAACTTGCTAGGCTGTAATTCCAAGGGAGATGAAGAGCAGGCAAAGGAGGAGGTGTGGAAAATTAATGAGGTCCTTCTGATGCCTCACAGAGGGCACCAGGTACTTTGCATATTGTCATTATTTCCTTCCCTGCACCCTAAGTATGCTAACCATTCTTTCACAGATAAGGAAATAGGTGCAGATCTCACAGAATTTATAAGACTCCAAATTTGTTCCTCTTCCTCTACTGTATTCTGCCTTAAGCTACCATCTGATTTTTCTTCTAAAATAGTCTAAAGACTCTTTCTTTGCACTATTCAGTGTTCAACTAATAAAAGTTTCATAAGTCAAACTAAAGCCCTTTTACTAACATATGATCCAGGGTATAAGTCTTCTTGTGGAATAAATAGCAGCCAGCATATCACGGAACAAGAGCTGATGGAAAGATGTAGATGAACATCGAGCTTCTGGGGAAGTAAGGCAGGTAGTGATACACACTCCACAACCACATGGAAGAGTGGCTTCTCAGTGGATCAGAGCAGAAATTCTGAGTTTACCAAGGCTTGCAGGTCCAACTATGTGCCAAGGACATGACTTGTGATGTGGCTGGAGTGGTAGGCACCCACCACTCACCACTAGTGAAATTCCAGGTGCTTTACCTGCTTATGGTCAAGGGTCGTATATAGCTGTGCTCCTTCCCACACTCTAGAGTTAAGGAGGCTCTTGTCTCCCAGGGACTATTGGTCTCTTTGGCTGAAGGTGTGAGTTCCGGAAAGGAGACCACCAGGTAATAATAAAGTAAGGAGACACAGGAGACAAACAGCCCAAAGCAGCCGCATCAATACTTAGACAAGGTAACAGGTGTTAAAACCAGTTGACTGTTATGCAATGGGTGCCAACTAGAAAACCACTGTGTAACCTGTTGGTTCCTAGAACTTTGGGGAAAGAGAATGGTGTTTTACATGAGAGAATGCTTTGAAATCATAGAGATGTTAAAAAAATTAGAATTTATTGGGAAGATTAGATTTTTGATGCAGCCGAAGTAGAGGGTTAATGGGGAAATATGGCAACAGAATATTTATCATTACAGTAAACCCAGGCATAACAAAGTACCCAAGAGATGCTCAGCAATATCCAACATGACAGAAATAGAACCCATCTTTTCTAGGATGTTACAGAAAAAGAGTGCATTGGTGCTGAATATAATCATAGTTGTGTGTGTGTATGTGGTGTGGGTATCGCTGAAACACACAAAGTGCTTTACATGTGCCATCTTATTTAATCCTCACACAACCTGATATTTATTTCCTAGTATTTCTGTTATTTTCTCTATGTGATCCCTTTGTAAACTCAGGAACTCCCCAGGGTAAAAGTTAATGTTTAAGAACCAGGATGGGAACCCGAGTCTATTGGAGTCCAGAGACCATAGACGTTACCAGGAGGTGGCGCTGCTCGTCACTTGGCCTTCCTTAAATAAACCCAGTATTGCTACCTGGGTACAGCTTCAATATGCTGCACTGTAGCTATCAGAGACTATTGCATTTTTTTTTAAAGTAAGACTTTAATAGACAATACAAATATTTTAAATTATTATTCACTGAAAATTGACCATAAGCTTGACACCGGGCTAGATATTTTGGTTTCATTAAAGATGTAAGCATTAATCAAATGTTTCCCAATGAGTGTGTTGGCTGTTGGGTGAAATACAAAGTTGATGATATTTAAACATAATTACAGAATCAAAACATTAGTGATAGCAAAAGGTTGAAAACTTATAATAACATTGAACCAAGCCCATGCCTTATCATTATCCTATTTTTAAGGTAAAGTAATTGGTTTTGGGAATTGAAGTTTTTACAGAATATTATTTTGCTCAATTATGAGTTAAGCTTCCGTGCTGCAGTCAAGATCCTGGACGTCAGTCATAGGGTAGCTACTAAAATCAGATGCTTTCAGGTGTGTAAGTATGTGTGTATTGGTGGGGGGTGGGTGTCACGTAATTGAGGAGAGTATTGGAGAGACTGGCTCAGGTGAGGAAGCAGAATGAAACACCAAATCAAAGACACGGTGTCAACCGTATATTGTACTGTGTAAATCAGAGAGGTGCCGGATGATATGGCTGTGGTTTTAGTTGTGAAAATGTGGTTTAGTTGTATGGAAAGCAAACATTTTAGAAATCACGAGGAAAATCAACTGCTTAGAGAGAGAAGAGAAAGATAATCTTCAAAGTGTGTGTTTTACATAACTGGCAAGATAATTATACAATCAAATATTCAACAAAACTATTAAAAGGAGTTAATTCCACAATATGTGTTGAATTTTATAGGATTTACTCAATTTTTTAAATTTACCCCCAAAACACTAATTTTTTTCCTTGAATATGCCATAGGTATGACCTACCAAAAATGTTAGACAGTTATTCATATGTAGTTTTCTTTAAAGCTTACAATGAATTAAACCTTAAGCTTCCATAAAAACTTGTATATTTATATGGAGAATCCTAATATAGCCTTAAGGTATATACTTTTAGCTTAAAATCTCTGCCTGGAGAAAAATTCATTTTCCTTATTTGGTTGGATTGAAAGATTGTAAGAATCTCCCACCTCAGTTTACAATGAGATCAAAAATGGCATTTTATTTGCCCATCTGGAGATCAACAAATGCGTAAAGCTTGTCCGTGTGGAGACCATCTGTTGTGAATGGAGACACACATGGAAACTTAATCCTCGAACTTCTTTTTCAACTTTCTCTTTTGCTTGCCTGAATAGAAGGCAATTCAGACCAGTCACATGCCATACAAGTTGTAGTCCAGGACAGGTCGCTGCCTTTTAATGTTACAAACACTTCCATCTACCCAACTGCAAACATCACTCTGCAAAGATCTAAAGAGTGAAAAAATCTTGGCATTGACTCTCCCCAACATTGTCACACAAATTGAAAATCAGGGTCAGAGCTCTCCATAACGGGCTGTTTCTTGGGCTGTACTTAGAAGGAAAGAGTCTTGGTGAATTGTATTCCGTTCCTTTTCTTTGAAGGTATCCGTGGTCTCTCTAAGCATTTGTGTATGTCCTGAACATGGAGTAAACATTTCCTGCCTCAATTTTTTTTTTAACTTTCATTTTCTCATGGTCTCATTTCAACTTGGAGAAAATCCTTCTTCATGCTAAAAATGATTTCAAAATAATGTTACTTATGGGGTAGGACAAATGAGTCACAAGGGATTGGACTTTCCAAAGATACTTTGGATGTAGATGAAATTTTGCAGACTTGGACTTTTTTGTTATACTTAGCTGCAGTTTCATGTTTGTAAATACCACACTTCAGTGTGTTAGCTGGACTGGCTTGAGGCTAAGACACAGTTCACAGCTGTGAGCAGGGAGTTCACAGTCTTTGTCTGGAAATTGTCTGAATCACACTATCTTGGCACCCTTTCATCAACTTTAGCACCTGACTTCTTTGCCATTAAAGTTAACAAAATTTTGCTCCTTAAAAATCATTTAGGGACTTCCCTGGAGATCCAGTAGTTAAAACTGTGTGCTGCCAATACAGTGGGTATAAGTTCAGTCCCTGGTCAGGGAACTAAAATTCCCCATGCTGCCTGGCCAGAAAAATAAAAAGAAAAAGAAATCATTAAAAAATCTCTGTTTTGCATTGTTTGTATACATTCTGAGTAGCCTGAGAAGAAAAGGAATTCACATCTTAAATGATTCAGTGTCTTAGTCAGCTCAGTCTTCTCTATCCAGAATACCACAGGGGCTTCTCTGCTGGTCCATGGTTGAGGATCCACCTGCCTATACAGGGGACACAGGCCTGAGCCCTGACCCAGGAAGATCCCACATGCTACGGAACAACTAAGCCTGTGTGCCAGATACTGAGCCCATGCTCTAGAGCTCTTGAGCTGCAACTATTGATCCATGTGCTGTGAATACTGAAGCCCCTACACCCTAAAGCCTAGGCTCTGCAACAAGAGAAGCCACTGCTATGAGAAGCCCGAGCCCCACAATGAAAAGTAGCCCCTGCTTGCCACAACTAGAGAAAGCCTGCTCACAGCAGCGAAGACCTAGTATAGCCAAAAATAAATAAGTGCATCTTATACAAAAAAGGATACCATTGGCTACACAGCTTATACAACAGATATTTACTTCTCCCAGTTCTGAAGGCTGGGAAATCCAAGATGATTTGAATTTGTGTATCATTCTGACAAAAAAAGTAGCAGTAATGGAAAACCAATTTCTTCTTCACTATTTTAAAAGAAAGTTGTGCTCCTAGTGGTAGCAAAAAGTTGAAAACTTATATTGAATAATTGGGAATTAGATGAATGGATTGTGGGATATACACATAATTATATCTGGAGCAACTACTAAGAATTATTTTCAAAAAATAGTTGTGTGCTTGTGCTGGACTGTAGCCTGCCTAGCTCTTCTGTCCATGAAAAATAGTTAATGATTTGGAAAATTTTTGCAATAAATTAAAGGGGAGAAGTGGGTTAGAATACAGTATGTGAGGTACCACTACACTTTGGTAATTAGAAATTCACATCTTTGTGTAGAGAAAAAGACTAAGTACATACATCAAAATGTTAATAGTGGTTATCTCTGAGTGATGGCATTATAGATGATTTTATTTTCTTCTTTAAGCTTTTTCTGTATTTTTCAAATATTTGACAACGAAATTATTTTATTTTAGTAGCCAGAAAAAAATACCATTTTAGAGAACAAGCAAAAATATTTCACTTAAGAAGTGATGCTTACCTTCTTTCATCCCAAAATATTAATCTAAATACAGACCTAAAAACTGGGTGGTTAGGATTGTTTGGAACCTCTAAACCATGGTGGGAATTTCATATTATGTGTAGCAAATGAGGCAGCATTCAGATTTCTAGGACCCTTTCTTGTGTTTGAGATCAGCTGATGATTTGCTGATATTCAAGTCCATTTGTATTTCAACATTCCTAGAAATACTAGCACTTGTTGTACTTCTTCTCTACATGGGATGCCTGGCAGTGCTTTCCATCAGAGATCATGTTCAAGATCATTAGCCACCCTGTCAGAATTCTCAGCAGAGCCCAGTTCCTTCCATTTCTTCAATGTCCTACATTGGTCCTTTTCCTTGTTCAGCAACCCTTTTACTGGTATATCTCTTGTTAACCTCGAAACTGTCTCCCAGCCCACATCATCTTTCCTGTCCTTTAAGAATATGTTAAGAAATTTCATGGGTGTTGTTCTTCATCTATCAGACCAAGCCATGTGAGTGTAATTGTTGTGTTTCAGTTGCTAAGTTGTGTCTGACTCTTTGCGACCCCATGGACTGTAGCATGCCAGGCCTCCCTGTCCCTCACTATCTCCTGGAGTTTGCCCAGTTTCTAGTCCATTGAGCTGATGATGCCATCCAACCATCTCATCCTCTGTCTCCCTCTTCTCATCTTGCCCTCAAACTTTCCCGGCATCAGGGTCTTTTCCAGTGAGTCAGCTGTTCACATCAGGTGGCCAACGTATTAGAACTTCAGGTTCAGTCCTTCCAGTGAGGATTCAGGGTTGATTTCCTTTAGGATTGACTGGTTTGTCAACACTATTTCTAGGCTCACTGGCAGAACAAATAGATAGAAAAAGGCCATGGCAGCAAATGCAGGCAGAATAGCCTGAGACAGCCGGAAAGGGTACCTTCGCCCTTCGGGTGGGAAAGGTGGACAGAAGGGCAGATTGGCTGAGAGAAGCCAGGTGTGGCAGGGGAAGCTGATGGGCCTCCCAGTCAGCACAAGGAAAAGTCAGCGTAATGTGCAAGGCAATGAAGGAGGCTGGTTAGGTGCCTGCTCAAAGGGACCATGATCAAATTTGAGTATCTCCCCACTGCTCTCCTGACACTTTGGCTCTCTGTCGACACCTGGAACTCAGATGCAAACTAAAGATCCTGATCAACTGAAAAATCCCAGAACTGAAGTAAAATGGAGTCAATAGAGATTGTTTCTTTCAACTGTGAAAATGGATTTGGGAATAGAAAAGAAGTTGAATTTATGGTAAAACAAGGAAATTTTTGTGTCTGTGTCTGTGACCTGAAAATTATACTTGCTATACATTTAATACAAAGATGCTATACATTTAATAAAAGAGAGAAGTGGTATGGACCTAACAGAAGCAGAAGATATTAAGAAGAGATGGCAAGAATACACAGAAGAACTGTACAAAAAAGACCTTAATGACCCAGATAACCACGATGGTGTGATCGCTCACCTAAAGCCAGACATCCTGGAATGTGAAGTCAAGTGGGCCTTAGGAAGCTTCAAGCTAGTGAAGGTGATGGAATTTCAATTGAGCTATTTCAAATCCTAAAAGATGATGCTGTGAAAGTGCTGCACTCCATATGCCAGCAAATTTGGAAAACTCAGCAGTGGCCACAGGACTGGAAAAGGTCAGTCTTCATTCCAATCCCAAAGAAAGGCAATGCCAAAGAATGTTCAAAATACTGCACAGTTGCACTCATCTCACATGCTAGCAAAGTAATGCTCAAAATTTTCCAAGCAAGGCTTCAACAGTATGTGAACCTAGACCCTCCAGATGTCCAAGCCATCTTCAAAGCTATGGTTTTTCCAATAGTCATGTATGGATGTGACAGTTGGACTATAAGGAGGACTGAGTGCCAAAGAATTGATGCTTTTGAACTGTGGTGCTGGAGAAGACTCTCGAGAACCCCTTGGATAGCAAGATCCAACCAGTCCATCCTAAAGGAAATCAACCCTGAATATTCATTGGAAGGACTGATGCTGAAGCTGAAGCTCCAATGCTTTGGCCACCTAATTTGAAGAACTGACTCCTTAGAAGAGACCCTGATGCTGGTAAAGACTGAAGTCAGGAAGAGAAGGGGACAACAGAGGATGAGATGGTTGGATGGCGTGACCAACTCGATGGACATGAGTTTGAGTAAGCTCTCGAGTTGTTGATGGACAGGGAAGCCTGGTGTGCTGCAGTCCATGGGGTCCCAAAGAGCCAGACACAACTGTCTGTCTGAGCTGAGCTGGCATATTTAGGGCATGAATTATGCTTAAGTAGATATCTATTTTATATAGATATAGTATAAAAATGTGTGTCTATAGTAAAGGTAGATTTCAGTTCAGTTCAGTTGCTCAGTCATTGATTCTTTGAGACCCCATGAACAGCAGCACGCCAGGCCTCCCTGTCCGTCAACAACTCCTGGAGTCTACCCAAATCATGTCCATTGAGTTGGTGATGCCATCTAACCATCTCATCCTCTGTCGTCCCCTTCTCCTCCTGCCCTCAATCTTTCGCAGCATTAGGGTCTTTTCAAATGAGTCAGTTCTTTGCATCAGGTGGCCAAAGGATTGGAGTTTCGGCTTCAACATCAGTCCTTCCAATGGACGCCCAGGACTGATCTCCTTTAGAATGGACTGGTTGGATCTCCTTGCAGTCCAAGAGACTCTCAAGAGTCTTCTCCAACACCACAGTTCAAAAGCATCAATTCTTTGGTGCTCAGCTTTCTTTATAGTCCAACTCTCACATCCATACATGACTACTGGAAAAACCATAGCCTTGACTAGATGGACCTTTGTTGACAAAGTAATGTCTCTGCTTTTTAATATTCTGCCTAGGTTGGTCATAATTTTCCTTCCAAGGAGTAAGCGTTTTTTAATTTCATGGCTGCCTCACCATCTGCAGTGATTTTGGAGCCCAAAAAAATAAAGTCAGCCACTGTTTCCCCTGTTTCCCCATCTATTTGCCATGAAGTGTTAGAGTTAGGTAGATTAGATTATAGATATTTAGATTTCCATGTCTGGATTATTTACATATTTTTTTTCCTGGCATTTCCAATTCATTCTCTTTAATCAGTGCCCAGGACTATGTCATCTACAAACAAGGACTTAATAAAAAACCTTTAAGAGGAAACTGGTAATGCAGAAAATGCTAAGTACATATCTGTATTATTTGGAACCCAAACGACAGAAAAGAATTCAGCATTTTGATTTGAATGATGCTGATCATTATCCCTATAGAGCCAAAAAAACTAGTTTCTGGGTTCCTTTGCCTCAGTGAAGAAGCAATATCAGATAAACTTCTTACTGCAAAGTTTTTTGTCAAATTGTCCTTGAGCTGAAAATGAAAGGAAGTCAGCACACCACTGAGTTAGTCCCTAGGTTAGTTTCAGCTTCATATTCAAAAGCCTTTGGGATTCTGGTGGATAATATAAATAAGTCAAGGTGTGGAGAATGTAAAAGGGCTGATGGGAACTGACAAACATATGTAAGATCTGACCTGAAGGATAATAGCAGTCAGCCAGTGAAGATGCTAGAAAATAGTCTTCAGGGAGAAGGAAGACTAGTGTGTGGGCCAAAGTATAAAGTGGGAATTTGGTACATTCTAGGGACTCAGAAAAAGCACAGGAGGTTGTGAGCAACAAAACCAATGGGCAAGCCAGGGACAATATATATCAAATGGGATATTGCTCTAGTGTGCAAAATAAAAAGATGAATAAATTAAGAATTACCTAGTGTCCATTCCTTTCCTTCTGTTCTCATCTGTAGGCCTTGAAACTTCAATTCTCTTTGGAAAAGACTCATCTTAGCGTTTGTACCTCTCCTTGTGATAGATATAATTTTTTTCTCAACTTCTCATTTTGTGTGCTTAGTCGCTCGGTTGTTTCCCACTGTTTGCAACCCCATGGACTCTGTCCATGGGAATTCTCCAGGCAAGAATGCTACAGTGGGTTGCCATGCTCTCCTCCAAGGGATCTTCCCAACCCAGGGATCAAACCCAGGTCTCCCACATTGCAGGCAGATTCTTTACCATCTCAGCCACCAGGGAGGCTACTTATGATATAGTCTCATATATAACAACTTTTAACAACTCATGTAAATCACTTAAGTATTTTAAAAATTCATGTCATCTTAAAGTTGCCTAGCAGACAAGTTCAAATTATGTTCATATTTTGCCACAAATTTTGGTCTCATCAATGACATAGGCTCTGCCCAGATAAGCCAGTATCCTCTTCATCTCCCTGTTAGATGTTTTCTCCCTCCCACTTGCCACAGCTAATGTGAGTGAGATCTCAACATTGGATCAACTCTTTAGGAGTCTGTGGTGAAACCACTTTAAATCTATATTGGTTTTCTGTTTAAATGTTAACGTAGGCATTCAAAGTGATGACACTAATGCCATGGAATCCATTTGGGTTACTACTGGGAAAATAACTGGATTGATTTTTCAAAAATTGATTAGCTACTCAGCAACTGTTTCTGTAAAACTGTTTCTATTTTCTATGAAAATAGAACCCACTTGAAAAATGGTGCTGGATTTTGTTAAGTCTTATGACCACAATCAAAGACACCCTAATCTTTTAACTCCTCCCTTCATTTTCCATCCATTTGTGTCCTACTCAATCTTTAAGGCTTGAGTCTAAACCCAGTTTCTTTAAGTTTTCCTTCACTACTTCCAATGCTTATGCTCTTATGTCTCCTCTGATCTCCTAGTCAAGAATTCTTTCAAAAATATTTATTGAGCATGTATTTATTAATATGCACATTTGATATAAAGTAGTGAAAAAGCATCAATGTTCTAGCTATCTTGAAGCATACAGTTAACTGAGATAAATTGTGTGAAAGAAAAGTAGAAGGTACAATAAAAGAAGATAATGGGGTAGCATTCAAGAGTGGAGGGACTCCATGCTTTCACTGCTGCGGACCTTGGTTCAATCCCTGGTTAGGGAATTAAGACGCCACAAGTGGCACCAGAGCACTGCCAAAAAAAAAAAAAAAGGAAGATCTTGGAAGTTCTTCTTGACGCAGAGAAACTGAATTTATGTTCTGACTGATGGATAGGATGAAATGGGAAGGGAAGAGGAGCAGAGGTTTCCATTCAGGCAGAACAGTGTGATCCCTGAGGTCCTGAAACTGGTTATAACTTGGAACATCCCAGGAATAGAGCAAAGCCCAGGACATCTGGAGTGAGGGAGAGAGAGGTGGGAGATGAGATTGAAAGTAAGAACAAAACCAGATTATGCAGGGACAAACAGGTTATATTAAGGACGCTGAACTTGATCTTGAAAGCCATGGAGGCCTTAATGAATTTCAAGCAGCTGTGTGTGACAGAGTCATACCTGAATTTTGCCAAAGGTCTCTTTCATTCCTGCAAGAAGAACATTTTTCAGGAGGCAAGGGAAAATGAAGAAAGTCCAGTTAGGAAGCTTCTACACTAGTCAAAACAAGAGATGATGGTGGTTGTTAAAAGGGAGGTGGCCTTAGAGAGAAAGACATGATATATTTGAATTGCAGCAGACTATGTCTGTCACTCATTTGGCATTTATGGCCTATTATTGGAAATGTAAAATTGCTGTATGACTCTTCCCTCTTTCCCCCTTGAAGGTACAGGTTGTGATTACATCTTTTATCGTCCATGGTGACTTGAACATACTAGACACTATAAGGATTTGTGAGTTGATTAAAAAACATACTAGAAGAGCAGACTTTATATTTCTATTATGACAGCAGCTTGCTTCCTTTTTTTTTAACAAAGTTGATAGATAACATTTATTAAAACATGTCATAGAAAAGTGCATGGTCTCGTCTGTAAGAAGAAAATATTAAACAATAGCATTCAATTAAGTAAAACCACGCTGTATACAGAAGACAACAATATATGAAAGCAAAACTATTCAACTGATTGCTTTTAAACCTAAACTGGATGACATTTACGATCCTATAATCTTTTCTTTTTCACGGTTCCATCCCCATCCTCACTTGTAATTCTTTCCCCGGAAGCACTTAAAAAATACAGCATGAGGGGAATTCATTGGCAGTCCAGTGGTTAACACTCTGAGATTCCACTGCTGAGGACACATGTTGGATCCCTGGTCAGGAAACTGTGGTATGGGGCAGCCAAAAAAGAAAAGCATGAAAGAAAGGGAAATCAATTTAAACATGGCAGAAGCTAAAGATGTCAGTCAATTTCCATTAATCCATACTTCTACACATTGTAAAAGTACATTTATTTAAATTCTGTTGGAATAAAAGAATACCTTCTCTTTAAGAGTGCTCCAAGAAAAACCAAAAGAGAAGAGCTCGTCAAAAGTAGAACACAGATCACCACCATCTGTTCCACTTTCTTCTGTAGTAAGAAAGGGTGTGAGTTATGCCATTGTGAAAGTTCTTTTTATGTGTCCGCTTGATTGTACTAGAGAATGCCCAGATATGTCCTTAAACATCATTTCTGGGTGTCTCTTTGATGGTGTCTCTGGAAGGGATTAGCATATTATTGGTAAAAAAGCAGATTATCCTCCCCAGAATGAGTGGGCTCACACAACCCACTGAGGGTCTGCATATAACGAAAAAGTGGGAGAAGGCAGGATTGCGGCTCTTAGACTAATGTTGAGCTGGAATGTAGATCCTCGGTCCGTGTTGCTCTGGTTTTCAGGTCTTCACACACAGACTGGACTCTATACCATTAGCTCTCCAGCTCTCAGGCCTTCAAACTACATCAGCAGCTTTACTGGGTCTCCGGCTTACTGATCCTGGAACTTCTTAACCTCCACAATTGCATGAGTTAATATCCGTCCATCAATCAATCAGTCCTATTGGTTCTATTTCTCTGGAAAAGCCTAACACAATCACAGAAGTTGTTCCAGCAAGGGTAGCTGCTGGCTCAGTGTGTTTGGAATGGGCAACATCTGTTTGGTGCAATCTGAGAAGCATCCAGACGCCCTCCTCCTTGCCAGCCTGCCAGGCTTCTCTTGTCCTCCAGTCATCTCTCTTTGGGGCTAAAGCTCTGAGCACTCCATTAAAACACAAACATAACTCAATATCCCAGGGCCTTGCTGCAGTCAGTGTGACCCTGTAAAACTCTTTCTCTAAGTTCTACTTTTGTCATTTCTATAAAAAGAGATGTGTGCTAGATCAAAACTATGACCCTTTTAATTGTAATCTTTTATGATCACATTTTTTACTATCTTTCATGTATTAATCTAGTGACTAATCTAGCAAGTATCCAGGTGGATTTCTGAGATCAAGCCCTGTGCTTGGGGTATTGCAGAGAGCATGGCCACCCTACTTCCAACCCACTGTCCATAGTGGTCCAGCCCGACAACCTCTCAGGGTACCAACTTCTGCTTTGTCTGCTGACTTACATGGTTCTCAGCATCAGTAAGGCTTTTAGTCATAAAGACAGGGATATTCAGATCTAATAAAGCCTCAGAAAAAGAACAAAGATTCCTAAATGTACGCCTACACTGGCAAAAAGTTGGAAAAGTTTTTCTTCTAAGGCTGCAAACTGAAATAAATGAACAAATGTAAAATCCAGAATGATCAACTCTGTTCTAGGAACCACAGATCCAACTCTGGGTGGGCATAGACTTTCTGATTCTTCTCTAAGATCCCTGGCACCTAGCACAGGCTGGCATTTCATAAGCATGCTGTAAATGTCTATGAAATGAATGAAAGGTGCTTTCTAGTGCCAACAATGGAGAAGGCAATGGCAAGCCACTCCAGTACCCTTGCCCAGAAAATCCCATGGATGAAGCAGCCTTGTAGGCTGCAGTCCGTGGGGTCACTAAGGGTCAGACATGACTGAGCGACTCCACTTTCACTTTTCAATTTCACACATTGGAGAAGGAAATGACCACCCACTCCAGTGTTCTTGCCTGGAGAATCCTAGGGACGGGGGAGCCTGGTGGGTTTCTGTCTATGGGGTCACACAGAGTTGGACACGACTGAAGTGACTTAGCAACAGTGCCAACAAGGTAGGGGTTCCTTGCTGTGCACACACTGCCTGGTGTGGCTACAGAATAGTTCCAGCTAGGCTTTAAATGTAACACCTTCTTAAGGTGGCTTGGCAAGAGACGGCAAGGTACAGGGGGTGGATGTCACCCTCAATTTCCCAAAGATTCTTCCTGGCCTTTATCTGACCCCAGGAACCCTTCTCACAAAGTGTGACAGGCTGACTTCAACTTGAGGGGAGTGCACCCTTTTCAGTGGGTATTGTCAGGAACAAGACTCCAAAACTGACAATGATGGACTCTGCTCTTTTTCTTCTTGTGAGTAGCCATTTAGAAAATCCCAAAGCTTGTACTTTGAGCATGAGCCGTGCCCAGGTGCAGCCTCATCTTTCATCCCCATTAAAACCCACAAAGGAGACTCATAATGTGCCGCAGAAAGACTGTAGTTGTAAGGTGGAATTTATACATCTGGATGGCTTTTAATGAATGGGGAGTAAAGGGGTGGTTACCTGGCAACCCTGGGTAAGGGCAAATTAATCCATCTTTATTTGATGTCAGCAGGGTGGCCCAAGTCTTCCACTGGGCTGGGACAGAAGTAAAGCTGCTGATGCTCTAGTGGAGTTGGAAGAGTCTGTTTATTTTTTATTTCGCCCTCATCTCTATACTTGGCCATCATGCTCCCAGCACAAAATTGCACTGGTGATTCCATGCTGCTGCTGCTAAGTCACTTCAGTTGTGTCCAACTCTGTGTGACCCCATAGACGGCAGCCCACCAGGCTACCCCTTCCCTGGGATTCTCCAGGCAAGAACACTGGAGTAGGTTGCCATTTCCTTCTCCAGTGCATGAAAGTGAAAAGTGAAAGTGGAGTCGCTCAGTTGTGTCTGACTCTTAGCGACCCCATGGACTGTAGCACTCCAGGCTTCTCTGTCCATGGGATTTTCCAGGCAAGAGTACTGGAGTGGGATGCCAGTGACTTCTCCAGGTGACTCCATGGTGGGCCTTTATTTGGAACAGTCATTCTAACACATGAATCTTTACAGATTAGTTGTCAGGTTGGAAAGCCGAGCTGGTTCCCAGTTTGAAGCTTGTGAAGATTAAGGAGATCAGGGTCAGGTTACCCTTCTGGTGTTGGTCTGGAGGAAGGCAGAATTATCTGGCTGGTAACTTGCTTCCTTTAACTGTGCCCTGTCCTCCCAGGCTGTAGCCAGTCTCATGGTGTCATGGCTTTGATCTGGAGATAATTTATGCCAATATGTTCCCCATACAATGATATTTGTTTGAATTCAGTGAAAAGGTTTTTTTTTTTTTGGTTAAATATCATTGTTACAATGAGTTTTTGTTACAAAGGAGAAAAATGATAGTTTCACTTGATCTGCAAGGAAGACAGGATAGTTAAAGTTAGAGGTAACATTTCTGCTGAATTAATTTTTATTGAGAAAGGATATTGTTAACACAATTTTGTTAAATTTTTTTCAGTTTATTTTTTAATTGGAATATAATTGCTTTACAATGTTGTGTTATAGTAGTTTCTGCCGTATAACAACTTGAGTCAGCTATACGTATACATATACACCTCCCTTTTCAGCCTCTCTCCCACCTCATCCCCAACCCGCCCCTCTGGGTCATCACAGAGCATGGCGCTGAGCTTCCTGTTCTATACTATAGCTGCCCACCAGCCATCTCTTTCACATGTGGTAGTGTATATTGTTGATGCTACTCTCAGTTTGTCTCACCCGCTCCTTCCCCATCCTCTGTTCACAAGTCTATTCTCTGTGTCTGGGTCTCTATTTGTTGTTGCTCAGTCTCTCAGTTGTGTCCAACTCTTCGAGACCCCACAGACAGTAGCATGCCAGGCTCCCCTGTCCTCCACTATCTTCAAGAAATTCTCAAGCTCATGTCCAATGAGTTGGTGATGCCATCTGACCATCTCATCCTCTGCCACCCTCTTCTCCTCCTGCTCTCAACCTTTCCCAGCATCAGGGTCTTTTCCAACGAGTTGGCTCTTCATATCAGGTGGCCAGAGTATTAGAGCTTCAGCTTCAGCATCAGCCCTTCCAAAGAGTATTCAGGGTTGATTTCCTTTAGGATTGACTGGTTTGATCTTCTTGCAGTCCAAGGGACTCTCAAGAGTCTTCTCCAACACCACAGTTCAAAAGTATCAATTCTATAGCACTCAGCCTTATTTATGGTCCAACACTTACATCCGTACATAACTACTAGAAAGACCATAGCTTTGACTAGAAGGACCTTTGTCAGGAGAGTGGTGTCTTTGTTTTTTAATATGCAGTTTAGGTTTGTTATAGGTTTCCTTCCAAGAAGCAAGAGTCTTCCAACTGCATGGCTACAGTAACCATCTGCTGTGATTTTGGAGAACAAGAAGAGAAAATCTGTCACTGCTTTCAGTTTTTCCCCTTCTATTTGTCATGAAGCGATGGCACTGGGTGCCATGATCTTAGTTTTTTGAAAGTTGAGTTTTAAGTCAGTTTTTTCATTCTCCTCTTTCACCCTCATCAAGAGGCTCTTTAGTTCCTGTTTGGTTTCTGCCATTAGAGTAGTATCATTTGCATATCTGAGGTTGCTGACATTTCTCCTGGCAATCTTGATTCCAGCTTGTAAATCATCCAGCCTGGCATTTCGTATGATGTAGTTTGCATATAATTTAAATAAACAGGGTGACAATATACAGCCTTGAGTATTCCTTTCCCAGTTTTGAATTAGTCAGTTGTTCCATATAAGGTTCTAACTGTTGCTTCTTGACCTGCATACAGGTTTCTCAGGCGATAGGTAAGATGGTCTGGTATTCCCATATTTAAGAATTTTCCATAGTTTGTTGTGATCCACACAGTCAAAGGCTTTCACACAGTCAATGAAACAGAAGATGTTTTTCTGGAATTCCCTTGCTTTCTCTATGATCCAACAAATGCTGACAATTTGATCTCCAGTTCATCTGACTTTTCTAAACCCAAACTGTACATCTGAAAGTTCTTAATTCAAGTACTGCTGAAGTGTAGTTTGAAGGATTTTGAGCATAACCTTACTAGCATAGGAAGTGAATGCAATTGTCCGGTAGTTTGAACATTTCTTATCATTGTCCTTCTATTCCTGCCTTGTAAATATGTTCATCAGTACCATTTATCAAAAGGAAAGAAACTGAGTCATGTGTAGTGATATGGATGAACCTAGAGCCTGTCATACAGAGTGAAATCAGAATGCATGCATGCATGCTAAGTCGCCTCAGTCATGCCCGACCCTGTGCAACCCCATAGACAGCAGCCCACCAGGCTCTTCTATTCCTTGCATTTTCCAGGCAAGAATACTGGAGTGGGTTGCCTGGATTTCCTTCTCCAATGCATGCATGCATGCTAAGTCGCTTCAGTCGTGTCTGACTCTGTGTGACCCTATAGACAGCAGCCCACCAAGCTCCTCTGTCCACAGGATTCTCCAGGAAGAATACTGGAGTGGGTTGCCTGGATTTTCTTCTCCAATGCATGCATGCATGCTAAGTCGCTTCAGTCGTGTCCGACTCTGTGCGACCCTGTGGACAGCAGCCCACCAGGCTCCTCTGTCCACAGGATTCTGTGGGCAAGAATACTGGATTGAGTTGCCATTTCCTTCTCCAAAAGTCAGAAAGAGAAAAACAAATACCATATATTAACACATATATATATGGAATCTAAAGTTTTAAAATGTAACACTGGTGGATTTGTCCTGACTTGGATGGGGTGGAGCTCTGGGTTCTCATATCAGCTGCCATTACTTCGCCATTCTGGGTATCAGTGTAAAATGAGAGAGTCATCCTCAGTAAACACAAAAGTTCTTCCCAGGTTAAGATTCTATGGTTATGTTTAAACTGAGATTAGGGGTGATTCTCTCAACTGAAAGAACCAAGTACATGCACGTGTGCTCTAATAGACTGTTTTTATTTGTTTAATTGCTCTCTTTTTGGTATTTTTAAAGTTCCTTTGGTGTTTGCTATTTATTGGAGACAGCCTGGAGGTCCTTAACCCCTGACTTGATTCTTTTTTCTTAACTCAGAACGTTGCTTGGCTGTTTTGATTCCAACAGCCACCCGACCTGACTGGTCCTGCCTTTTTTCTTTCTTTTCTTTTTTTACCATGCCTCCCACCTCCTCTGTAAGTTTGCCCATCAGACCTGTGAATTGGGATAAGAAACGGAGGAGAACAACACTTCCCAATCTGAACATGAACATAGTTTCCCTGGTTAGAGATTTTTCCCATCCAAATAATGAAGCATTTAACATAATTTTTCTAATTACTCTATTGTTATCATGGTTTAGAAACAAGGAGGCTTGTTTCCAGATGTCTTGTTCAACAGTACCCTGGAACACATGGGAATATTTTGTAGTGGCTGACAGAATGGGTTGGAGAAAAATAAAAACAGATGGACACAGATTAACTCTATCCGTTCCTAGTCTAGATACTTCTCTGTAGATTTCTAGTCATGAGATGTTTTTCTCCTAATTGCTAGACCAATTGCAGGTTTAAAACAGAACAAACCATTATGAGTTGGTTCATGAATCCTAAGCATAAAGTCACATTATACCAAATGCAGCCTGGTGTTGGAGCGGTATTTGGTATTAGTTGATCTCTGAGTAACAAACTCTTTGACCAACCCCTTCTTCTGTTCAGTCATTACAAGGAGAGTTGATGCTCAAAGTTCCTCTGGATAAATTCACATTACTTCCTACTGGCCAGAATTTGAGCTCCATATCTCTACATGGTCTCTCTGTCTTATATTGAACTAAGGTGGACTACATAAAAGCCCCTTTCCCCCCATAAAATCAAGTGGCTTTCTTTTTCTTGACCCCATTTCTTTGAGTTCATATTCTTATCTCAGCCTTCTCGATCTTTTTATTCTGATTATGAGAAGTGAACAGAAACAGATCCTCCCCACAGAGGTGAAGAACCTCAGGCATCCTATCCTTGTATATCTCTGTTCCAGTGATATTTCTGAAGCGAGGAAGCCTCCACTCCCATCTTAGAGATTGTTCCAAGCCTGTCTTATGCTGTAGCCTCATAGGCATATCTTAGATTGGGTTCCCTGAACACAGAGCCTGAGATGAGGGTTCTTTTCTAGTGATTTATTGATGGGATACTCTCAGAAGAGGGGCTTCCCTGTGGCTCAGCAGTAAAGAATCTTCCTGCCAATGCAGGAGATGTAGGTTCAATACCTGGGTTGGAAAGATCCTCTGGATAAGGGAATGGCAACCCACTCCAGTATTCTTGCCTGGAAAAGTCCATGGACAGAGGAGCCTGGTAGGTTTATAGTCCATGGGGTTGCTAAGAGTCAGACATGAGTTAGCAACTAAACAACAACTTTCAGAACAAGAAGGCTGAAGGAAGCAGGGTAGGTTGGGAAAGAAAGCTACTCAAGGAAGTTGCTTAGCCTGGAAACTAGTTCCCACCTGATTGCGTGGGAATACCCTGAGACAGAAGTGCACTGCAGAGTTGTTCCAACATAAGGGAAGAGGTGGATCTGATCTTTTGGACCCTCAAGTCAGTAAGTCATTGGCTCCTGGCTGTCCCTAAGGAGACAACCAAACTCACTTCTGTTTGACCAAGGGCAGTTTTCTGGAGCAGAGAGCAGCTGTAATCTCTTTGTAGTCAATACTCAAAGCCACTAGGGCCTGAGTGTTCCAACATCAAGGGGATATTGGCAGGGTACCAATAGCACCCACAATAGATGGGAAAGAAAGAGGGAAGCAAGAAATCACAAAATTACTGATACCCCAAACTCCACTTTCTGCAGTGGAATGTACTTGACTCATCTTAGTGTTTTTCTTTCTTGGGGGTAGGGCTAGTGGGAAGGGAAATTCTGAACTATCCCCTGGGATTAGAGAGTGTGTTCAGCATTTAAATCCAAAGGCTTCTGCGTAGGATCTTTCTGGCAATATAGAATAACAATATGTTTTGCCAGTTGTCAAGTTAGTTTTTAACATGAAGAATGGTGATATCTCTGAGACTTTGTCTATATACATTTAGTTACATTACTTTTGTCTGTTTGTAAATCTTGGAGGATTGTTTCCATTTTTCTTAACTTGGATCCAATAACAACTTCCTATAAAGAGGCATTAGATTCCTGCTTATTGTATAACTTCAGGGTCTCTACAGCTCATAGATTGTCAAAGTATTATCTCATTTACAGTTAGGAAATCATATACTCTCTAGAGTTTCATTATTAGTTTACAAAATTCCTTAACTTAAAAATTGAGATTCTTAAGCCCCCAGATTATTTAATTTGCTCAAGTCCTAGAATTGATTTTGGTACCAAACAGGATCCTGTGGGGCTCCTCAGCACAAAAGCCTTTCTGTGTCCCCCATTTCTTGATTACAGAATAGAATTCATTCAGCCTCCATGACTGTCCATGAATTCCAAGGAATAGATTCAAAGGGATGGTAAGAAGGGGAGGGAAGGAACGTGGAGACAAGGGAAAAACATTCAAGAACAGTAGTGAAGCCCTGGGGGCAAGGACCTGGTTCCACCTCAAGGGATACACATAATAACACCTTTGAGCTGTCATGCAGATACTGAAACCCCCACCAACTGGGAAAAATTAATGGTATGCTGCCCACAAGCTGGTAGACGCCAGACCCGTTGGAACCAGAAGGCTGATGATGCTGACTTCCACTTACCTTACCACCAACCAATCTGAAAAATGTCCACAAACTGATCACACCCTCTCTGAACCATTACTATAAATTTTCTCACTACCCCCTCCAGATTGGGGGCATAGTTTCAAGGGTGTTAGCCCTCTGTGGCCCCCTTTGCCTGGTAAAGCAAGAAAGACTTCTACTTCACCCAAAACTGTCTCCAAGAATTAACTCGTGTTGGAGTACAGAGGTAGTGTTTGTCTTCAATTTGCTCCGGAGGGATAGGAAACTGTGTGGGAAATTGGATTCTGTGCTATTGATTTTAAACTGCCAACTTCTACTCACTGTATTATTGTTACCCTAGTGTTCATTTCTTATCAGTGAGGACTGTAAGGGCATCCCCCAAGCCTTCACAGTCTTCTCTGAAGAGTGTTCAACACCCTCCTTTTAGCAAGGGAATGTCTCTGCTCCTTCTTCCTTCTACCCATGGAGAAGGGATTATAACCCAATTGTTCAGACCATGAAGAACTTCTTAGACCTTGTTTGTGATGGGTGGGAGCCACTGTGGATTGAATGGTCATGTGCTGCCATGTCTGAATATCTTTGATTCCTTTTCTCTTCGAGAGTGATCATTAGCTAGATCTCGGCTTGCAGCAGGCCATGCATCTTTCTCCCTGCTCACGCACTCTAGATCCTTGCTTTGGATTTTGTACCATGTGGCTGGTCAGAGACTCTGAGAACCCAAAGTTGAGATTCTGATTTAAAGGAGATAGAAGATTTCTTTAGAATTAAAGTTTAAGCCGCATGTTCCAACCCAACTTTATCATAATTGAGTACTGTAGGATTGGGGGCATGGACATATTAAACACAAAGAGTGATACTTTGATTCTTTTATTCATTGTGTATATAATCCCCTTGGGAACTTTGTGGAAGGAAGGGGTTTTCTAGGAAAGGTTCAGAAATCCTTGTGTCTTCTGGTCAAATATTATTAAGTAGTATCAAAATCATTCTCAATATTATTATAATAGTTCTCTAAATGATGCATATTATGTGCTGAAACTTAGAGTTTAGTGATAGATAACCTGCAAATAGATGGGGAAACAGTGGAAACAGTAGCTGACTTTATCTTTTGAGGCTCCAAAATCACTGCAGATGGTGATTGCAGCCATGAAATTAAAAGACACTTACTCCTTGGAAGGAAAGTTATGACCAACCTAGACAGACTATTAAAAAGCAGAGACATTACTTTGCCAACAAAGGTCCGTCTAGTCAAGGCTTTGTTTTCTCCAGTAGTCGTGTGTGGATGTGAGAGTTAGACTATAAAGAAAGCTGAGAGCTGAAGAATTGATGCTTTTGGACTTTGGTGTTGGAGAAGACTCTTGAGAGTCCCTTGGACTGCAAGGAGATCCAACCAGTCCATCCTAAAGCAGATCAGTCCTGGGTGTTCATTGGAAGGACTGATGTTGAAGCTGAAACTTCAATCCTTTGGCCACCTGATATGAAGAGCTGACTCATTTGAAAAGACCCTGATGCTGTGAAAGATTGAGGGCAGGAGGAGAAGGGGACGACAGAGGATCAGATGGTTGGATGGCATCACCAACTCAATGGACATGAGTTTGGGTAGGCTCCGGGAGTTGGTGATGGACAGGGAGGCCTGGCATGCTGCAGTTCATGGGGTCACAAAGAGTCAGAAACAACTGAGCGACTGAACTGAACTGAACCTGTATCTCAGGGTTTCCCTGGTGGCTCAACGGTAAAGAATCTGCCTACAATGCAGGAGCTACAGTAGACACAGGTTCAATCCCGGGGTCAGGAAGATCTCCTGGAGAAGGGCATGGCAACCCACTCCAGTATTTTTGACTGGAGAATCCCATGGACAGAGGAGCCTGGTGGGATACAGTCCATGGGGTCGCAAAAAGTCAGACAGGAATGAAGTGACTTAGCATGCATGCATGCACAACCTGTATCTCTTTGACACAGCCTATATTACAATGACTAATACAACAAATATTTCAGTACTCAACATGATGAAGTATATAAAAGGCACTAATGTGTAGTTCATGGTTGGGTTGGGAAGATTCCCTGGAAAAGAAAATGGTAACCCGCTTCAATCTTCTTGCCTGGAAAATTCCCTCAACAGAGGAGCCAGGTGGGCTATTGTCCATGGCATCATGAAGAGTACACACACACACACACACACACACACACACACACACACACACACCACAACATGTAGAACAGTTAACTTCAGGCTCTTCAGTTAGAAAGTGGATTCAAATCTGTTTCGTGTATCTTGCTGGTTCTAAGACTTTGGGCAAGTAATCTACATCTTTTTTTCTTTAGTGTAGAAAATTGCAGCACATTTTATTTTTTAAATTTTATTTATTCATTTTTGGCTGCACTAAGTCTACATGTACAAAAAAGATCTTCACGACCAAGATAATCACTATGGTGTGATCACGCACCTAGAGCCAGACATCTTGGAATGTGAAGTCAAGTGGGCCTTAGAAAGCATCACTACGAACAAAGCTAGTGGAGGGGATGGAATTCCAGTTGAGCTATTTCAAATCCTGAAAGATGATGCTGTGAAAGTGCTGCACTCAATATGCCGGCAAATTTGGAAAACTCAGCAGTGGCCACAGGACTCGAAAAGGTCAGTCTTCATTCCAATCCCAAAGAAAGGCAATGCCAAAGAGTGCTCAAACTACTGCACGATTGCTCTCATCTCACACGCTAGTAAAGTCATGCTCAAAATTCTCCAAGCCAGGCTTCAGCAATATGTGAACCGGGAACTTTCAGATGTTCAAACTGGTTTTAGAAAAGGTAGAGGAACCAGAGATCAAATTGCCAACATCCGCTGGATCATGGTAAAAGCAAGAGAGTTACAGAAAAACATCTATTTCTGCTTCATTGACTATGCCAAAGCCTTTGACTGTGTGGATCACAACAAACTCTGGAAAACTCTGAAAGAGATGGGAATACCAGACCACCTGACCTGTCTCTTGAGAAACCTGTATGCAGGTCAGGAAGCAACAGTTAGAACTGGACATGGAACAACAGACTGGTTCCAAATAGGAAAAGGAGTACGTCAAGGTTGTATATTGTCATCCTGCTTATTTAACTTCTATGCAGAGTACATCATGAGGAACGCTGGGCTGGAAGAAGCACAAGCTGGAATCAAGATTGCCAGGAGAAATATCAATAACCTCAGATATGCAGATGACACCACCCTTATGGCAGAAAGTGAAGAGGAACTCAAAAGCCTCTTGATGAAAGTGAAAGAGGAGAGTGAAAAGGTTGGCTTGAGGCTCAACATTCAGAAAACAAAGATCATGGCATCTGGTCCCATCACTTCATGGGAAATAGATGGGGAAACAGTAGCTGACTATTTTTTTGGGCTCCAAAATCACTGCGGATGGTGATTGCAGCCATGAAATTAAAAGACGCTTACTCCTTGGAAGGAAAGCTATGACCAACCTAGATAGCATATTAAAAAGCAGAGATATTGCTTTGCCAACCAAGGTCCATTTAGTCAAGGCTTTGGTTTTTCCCGTGGTCATGTATGGATGTGAGAGTTGGACTGTGAAGAAAGCTATCGCCGGAGAATTGATGTTTTTGAACTGTGGTGCTGGAGAAGACTCTTGAGAGTCCCTTGGACTGCAAGGAGATCCAACCGTTCCATTCAAAGGATATCAGTCCTGGGTGTTCATTGTAAGGACTGATGCTAAAGCTGAAACTCCAATACTTTGGCCACCTCACGCAAAGAGTTGACTCACTGGAAAAGACTCTCACGCTGGGAGGGATTGGGGGCAGGAGGAGACAGGGACGACAGGGAATGAGATGGCTGGAT
The DNA here is from genome assembly GCF_049115385.1 of Moschus berezovskii. Classification (NCBI taxonomy): domain Eukaryota; kingdom Metazoa; phylum Chordata; class Mammalia; order Artiodactyla; family Moschidae; genus Moschus; species Moschus berezovskii. The sequence goes on along the minus strand of NC_142469.1, from coordinate 71,534,348 downwards.
GGCATCACCGACTGATGGACATGAGTTTGAGTGAACTCTGGGAGTTGGTGATGGACAGGGAGGCCTGGCATGCTGTGATTCATGGGATTGCAAAGAGTCAGACATGACTGAGTGATTGAACTGAACTGAACTGAACTGAAGTCTACATTGCTGCCTGTCGGCTTTCTCTAGTTGTAACAAGTCAGGGCTACTCTCTAGTTGTAACAAGTCAGGGCTACTCTCTAGTTGCAGAGTGCAGGCTTCTGTTTGCAGTGGCTTCTCTTGCTGCAGAGCGTGGGCTCTTGGTTCATGGGCTTCAGTAGTTGCTGCTTGTGGGCTCTAGAGTGCAGGTTCAGTAGTTGTGGTACAGACTTAGTTGCTCTGTGGCATGTGGGATCCTCACTGACCAGAGATTGAACCTGTGTCCTCTGCATTGGTGGATGGATTCTTAACCACTAGACCACCAGGGAAGAACACTATTTAATTAGAAGACTATTGTGAAAATTAAATGATATCATGCACACATGTAAATACTTAGCATAAATGTTATCTATCGTTATTATGATTCTAAGTGTTGTATGCTTCTTCCAGGCTGGCTTCTCTGGCCTCTATATCATGATTTCAGCATATCTGTACACGCTTTGGGGGAAATTATGAATTAAAGCATAAACAGGGTACTACTGGGAATCCCCTGGAATACCAGTGGCTAGGTTTTCATGCTTCAGCTGCTGGGGGCACAGGTTCAATTCTGGTGGGGGGAATAAGATACCATAGCTACATGGCATGACTTTAAAAACATCAATCCGCTTGATTTTGCTGACTTCACAGAGGAACAAATGCTCTTGTTTTTCTAGATCTCTCATACTCACTAATTGCCGACCTGGGTTAGGCTACTAGTGAATATGTCTGACCTTGAAAGTCTGTGGATTTCCTCAGTCTTCCCTTATATGGTAATGGCTGATCTCTCTTTCCATTATTTATGAGACAAGAGTTTGAAGTTGTGTAAGTCCATTTTGATTCGGTCTGTAAGACAATGCCTGGTTTACTACTGAGCAACCTGGATGCTGGAAGCAGATTATGTTTTAAGGACTCCAAAAGACCATTTTCAGTTTTGGGAAAAGTCATCAGTCTATTTTTTTAAATTTTTAGTCCCATTGCATGGCATGTAGGATTTTAGTTCCCTGTCTAAGGATTGAACCTATGTTCCCTGCAGTGAAAGTGGGGAGTATTAATCACTAGACCACCAGGGAAGTCCTAAAATGTCATCAGTCTATTGAAAAATTCAAATTAAAGCTTGGGAGAAAAAGGAACCCTAACCAATTTTTCATATAGATCAATGGCTGTCAACTTATTACACAGCCCACAAAAGCTGTTAAATTAATATACAGAATGTTTGCTGAATGAAAATCTACTAATATTTTGAAAAATTTGAGTCACTGAATCACATCAATTAATATATACAAGTCATCAAAAATGGGGCTTCCCTGGTGGCTCCACAGTAAAGAATCCACTTGCTATGCAGGAACCTCAGTAGATACAGATTCAGTCCCTAGGTGGGGAAGATTCCCTGGAGGAGGAGCTGGCAACTCACTCCAGTATTCTTGCCTGGAGAATTACATGGACAGAGAAGCCTGGTGGGCAACAGTCCAAAGTGTCGCAAAGAGTTGGACACAACTGAAGTGACTTCAGTCAGTTCAGTTCAGTTGCTCAGTTGTGTCCGACTCTCCGCGACCCCATGAATCACAGCACGCCAGGCCTCCCTGTCCATCACCAACTCCCGGAGTTCACTCAAACTCATGTCCACAGAGTCGGTGATGCCATCCAGCCATCTCATTCTCCGTCGTCCCCTTCTCCTCCCACCCCCAACCTTTCCCAGCATCACGCATCAAAAATGCCTTGAGCAAAGAATTTTCTCCCAAAGCAACATAAACAAATCTCAATTAAGGATGAACTTATTGCTAAATGTCATCTTTTCCAGTCTAATAAAAGTTTGTAAATAGCATTTGAAAAAAATCCCCAAAACAATACTATTCGACTTAAAAGTGGGATTTAGTGAAGCGGTCATTACCTAAAACTTATATGTGGAAACATGCTTCCTCTTACTGTTTAGAATGATTTTACTGAAACTGTTTTTTAGAAAGCTTTTAATGAGATCACCAAGGACATCGGATGTTACATTTTGCAGCCAGAGAAATCTGGATTCAAATTTGATGAAGGTTAAGACTTTGGATTCTTCTTAGTTCTTCAGACTAAGTAAAACAGTCCTCAGGTCCTCAATAATTGCGCCTCATGACTGTGTCGATCACAATAAACTGTGGAACTTTCTGAAAGAGACGGGAATCCCAAACCACCTGACCTGCCTCTTGAGAAACCTGTATGCAGGTCAGGAAGCAACAGTTAGAACTGGACATGGAACAACAGACTGGTTCCAAACAGGAAAAGGTGTACGTCAAGGTTGTATATTGTCACCCTTCTTATTTAACTTATATGCAGAGTACATCATGAGGAACGCTGGGCTGGAAGAAGCACGAGCTGGAATCAAGATTGCTGGGAGAAATATCAATAACCTCAGATATGCAGATGACACTACCCTTATGGCAGAAAGTGAAGAGGAACTCAAAAGCCTCTTGATGAAAGTGAAAGAGGAGAGTGAAAAGGTTGGCTTGAAGCTCAACATTCAGAAAACAAAGATCATGGCATCTGGTCCCATCACTTCATGGGAAATAGATGGAAAAACAGTGGAAACAGTGTCAGACTTTATTTTTTTGGGCTCCAAAATCACTGCAGATGCTGATTGCAGCCATGAAATTAAAAGACACTTGCTCCTTGGAAGGAAAGTTATGACAAACCTTGATCGTATATTAAAAAGCAGAGACATTACTTTGCCAACAAAGGTCCGTCTAGTCAAGGCAATGGTTTTTCCCGTGGTCATGTATGGATGTGAGAGTTGGACTGTGAAGAAAGCTGATCGCCGAAGAATCGATGCTTTTGAACTGTGGTGTTGGAGAAGATTCTTGAGAGTCCCTTGGACTGCAAGAAGATCCAACCAGTCCATTCTAAAGGAGATCAATCCTGGATGTTCATTGGAGGGACTGATGCTAAAGCTGAAACTGCAATACTTTGGCCACCTCATGCGACGAGTTGACTCACTGGAAAAGACTCTGATGCTGGGAAAGGTTGGAGGCGGGAGGAGAAGGGGACGACGGAGAATGAGATGGCTGGATGGCATCACCGACTCTGTGGACATGAGTTTGAGTGTACTCCGGGAGTTGGTGATGGACAGGGAGGCCTGGCGTGCTGTGATTCATAGGGTCGCGGAGAGTCGGACACGACTGAGCGACTGAACTGAACTGAACTGAACACTGTATTTGCAGTACCCACTCCAATATTCTTGCCTGGAAAGTTTTATGGACAGAGGAAATAGGTAGGCTACCTATAGTCCATGGGGTCACAAAGAGTTGGACATGACTGGGCATGCACACACAATGTTGTATTAGTTGGATCATAGAAAAAGCAAGAGAATTCCAGAAAAACATATATTTCTGCTTCATTGACTATGCCAAAGCCTCTGATGGTGTGGATCACAACAAACTATGGAAAATTCTTAAAGAGATAGGACTACCAGACTACCTTACCTGCCTCCTGAGAAACCTGTATGCAGGTCAAGAAGCAACAGTTAGAACCAGGCATGGAGCAATGGACTGGTTTCAAATTGGGAAAAGAGTATGCCAAAGCTGAATGTTGTCACCCTGCTTATTTAACTTATATGCAGAGTACCTCATGTGAAATGTCAGACTGGATGAAGCACAAGCTGGAATCAAGATTGCCAGGAGAATTATCAGTAACCTTAGATATGCAGATAATACTGCCCTTATGGCAGAAAGAGAAGAAGAGCTTAAGAGCCTCTTGATGAAAGTGAAAGAGGAGAGTGAAAAAGCTGGCTTAAACTTGACATTCAAAAAACGAAGATCATGGCATCCAGTCCCATCACTTCAAGGAAAATAGATGGGGAAACAATGGAAACAGTGAGAGACTTTATTCTTTTGGGCTCCGAAATCACTGCAGATGGTGACTGGCAGCTGTGAAATTAAGAGACGCTTGTTCCTTGGAAGAAAAACTATGCCAAACCTAGAGAGAGTATTAAAAAGCAGAGACGTTACTTTACTGTCAAAGGTCTGTCTAGTCAAAGCTATGGTTTTTCCAGTAGTCATGTAGGGATGTGAGAGCTGGACCATAAAGAAAGCTGAGCTTCGAAGAATTGATGTTTTGAACTGTGGTGTTGGAGAAGATTCTTGCGAGTCCCTTGGACTGCAAGGGGATCCAACCAGTCATCCTAAAGGAAATCAATCCTGAATATTCATTAAAATGACAGATGATGAAGTTGTAGCTCCAATTCTTTAGCCACCTGATGCGAAGAACTGATTCATTTGAAAAAACCCTGATGATGGGAAAGATTGAAGGCAGGAGAAGAGGAACACAGAGGATGAGATGGTTGGATGGCATCACTGACTCGATGGACATGAGTTTGAGTGAACTCCGGGAGTTGGTGATGGACAGAGAAGCCTGATGTGCTGCAGTCCATGGAGTTGAAAAGAGTTGGACATGACAGTGACTTAACAACAAGAATTCACTTAAAGCCATTTAGCTCATTAGTATAGTACCAGAATTTAAAACCTGCATTGGTCAGGCTTCAACTTTGTGGAACTTCCATTAAGTTATACTGTATCTAACCTTAAGATAAATTTTGAAGAGCTATGTTACAAAGTAAAAATTAATTTCATATCCAGCAAGAAAGTAATGTAACTTTTCTATTCAAATTAAATAGTGAATTTATTGTCATGAGTTTACTCTTTTTTTTTTAATTCACAAGGTTCATACTGATGGTCCACACACATTCCAATCTACAGAAAATATGATACTTATATCAATGATGCATTATAAAAAAGGTACTTACTAACTACCTTTTGCATTCACTATCTTCTGCTAGAGAGTTCAGAGATTATAAGGAATCTAAACCATGAGTTATTCTTTCTTTCAAGCAGTTTATAATTAAGTTGTGGAAACAAATCTATCCATACCTAAAGGCTAGCAATATAATCAGGTTATTTGTATTTAGTAAGACCAAACAAGACGGATTGAAGAACAGGAAGACTAAGTGATTTTTGACTTCTATTCCCAAAGAGATAGTCCAAAGGATCAAATTCAAAGAAATTAAAAAAATTCTGGCCAAAGTATTAAAAGTCACCTTTTAAAATATATCACTGAGCTGGTACAAAAGGAAGGAATTGGCAGAATCATGTTTTGAAACAAAGAGAAAGTAGAAACTCTGGAAGGGAAAAAAAAAAAAGAAACTTAACACTGGCACTTGTCCTAAGGGTTTATGTGAATTCTGGCACTCCAGAGTTCCAGCTTTGATAGAAGCGTTAAAGTGAATGGTCTCAGAAAGCTGCTGTAGATCTATGGGTCTTTCCTGAGCCCATATCAACTGCTGTCCACAGAGTCAGGGAAAAGGTAGGAAAAAAGCAGGGGAAAAGGTAGATTTCAAAGCAACATACACAGTCTGATAAAAGCTTTCTTTGTAAGATACGTATTCCGTTCCGTTCCGTTCCGTTCCGTCGCTCAGTCGTGTCCGACTCTATGCGACCCCGTGGACTGTAGCCTACCAGACTTCTCCGTCCATGGGATTCTCCAGGCAAGAATACTGGAGTGGGTTACCGTTTCCTTCTCCAGGGGATCTTCCCGACCCAGGGATCGAACCCGGGTCTCCCGCATTGGAGGCAGACGCTTTAACCTCTGAGCCACCATGGAAGCCCAAGATACGTATTACATATGAGAAATACACCAAAACGTTTATCCCCACACAAGGAGGCCATGGGTGATTTTTATTTTCTCTTTATATTGTGCATTTTCCCAGGTTTTTGCAGTAAATTTGTATTGCTTTTATAACCTAAAATACTTGTTTGCTGCTGCTGCTGCTGCTAAGTTGCTTCAGTCATGCCTGACTCTGTGCAACCCCATAGAAGGCAGCCCACCAGGCTCCTCTGTCCCTGGGATTCTCCAGGCAAGAACACTGGAGTGGGTTGCCATTTCCTTCTCCAACGCAAGAAAGTGAAAAGTGAAAGTGAAGTCACTCAGTCGTGTCCAACTCTTAGCGACTCCATGGACTGCAGCCCACCAGGCTCCTCTGTCCCTGGGATTCTCCAGGCAAGAACACTGGAGTGGGTTGCCATTTCCTTCTCCAACGCAAGAAAGTGAAAAGTGAAAGTGAAGTCACTCAGTCGTGTCCAACTCTTAGCGACTCCATGGACTGCAGCCTACCAGGCTCCTCTGTCCATGGGATTTTCCAGGCAAGGGTACTGGAGTGGGGTGCCATTTACTTGTTTCATTTCAGTTCAGTTGCTCAGTCATGTCCGACTCTTTGTGACCCCATGAAAAACAGCACGCCAGGCCTCCCTGTCCATCACCAACTTCCGGAGTTCACTCAAACTCATGTCCATCGAGTCAGTGATGCCATCCAGCCATCTCATTCTCTGTTGTCCCCTTCTCCTCCCACCCCCAATCCCTCCTAGCATCAGACTCTTTTCCAGTGAGTCAACTCATCACATGAGGTGGCCAAAGTATTGCAGTTTCAGCTTTAGCATCAGTCCTTCCAGTGAACACCCAGGATTGATCTCCTTTAGAATGGACTGGTTGGTTCTCCTTGCAGTCCAAGGGACTCTCAAGAGTCTTCTCCAACACCACAGTTCAAAAGCATCAATTCTTCGGTGATCAGCTTTCTTCACAGTCCAACTCTCATATCCATACATGACCACGGGAAAAACCATAGCCTTGACTAGACGGACCTTTGTTGGCAAAGTAATGTCTCTGCTTTTTAATATGCTATCTAGGCTGGTCATAACTTTCCTTCCAAGGAGTAAGCGTCTTTTAATTTCATGGCTGCAGTCAGCATCCGCAGTGATTTTGGAGCCCCCCAAAATAAAGCTTGACACTGTTTCCACTGTTTCCCCATCTATTTCCCATGAAGTGATGGGACCAGATGCCATGATCTTAATTTTCTGAATGTTGAGCTTCAAGCCAACCTTTTCACTCTCCTCTTTCACTTTCATCAAGAGGCTTTTTAATTCCTCTTCACTTTCTGCCATAAGGGTGGTGTCATCTGCATATCTGAGGTTACTGATATTTCTCCTGGCAATCTTGATTCCAGCTTGTGCTTCTTCCAGCCCAGCGTTCCTCATGATGTACTCTGCTGCTGCTGCTGCTGCTGCTAAGTCACTTCAGTCGTGTCCGACTCTGTGTGACCCCATAGACAGAAGCCCACCAGGCTCCCCCGTCCCTGGGATTCTCCATGCAAGAACACTGGAGTGGGTTGCCATTTCCTTCTCCAATGTGTGAAAGTGAAAAGTGAAAGTGAAGTCGCTCAGTCGTGTCTGACCCTTAGCGACCCCACGGACTGCAGCCTATCAGGCTCCTCCATCCATGGGATTCTCCAGGCAAGAGCACTGGAGTGGCTTGCCGTTGCCTTCTCCTGCATAGAAGTTAAATAAGCAGGGTGACAAAATACAACCTTGACGTACTCCTTTTCCTATTTGGAACCAGTCTGTTGTTCCAAATACAGTTCTGACTGTTGCTTCCTGACCTGCACACAGGTTTCTCAAGAGGCAGGTCAGGTGGTCTGGTATTCCCGTCTCTTTCAGAATTTTCCACAGTTGATTGTGATCCACACAGTCAAGGCTTTGGCATAGTCAATGAAGCAGAAATAGATGTTTTTCTGGAACTCTCTTGCTTTCTCCATGATCCAGCGGATGTTGGCAATTTGATCTCTGGTGCCTCTGCCTTTTCTAAAACCTGCTTGAACATTGTTCAGTCTTGTTTAGGACTTCTTAAATTTCTACTTGGATTGTATCAATAGAAAGCCAGAAAGATCATAGGTACCCCACACACAACAGCAAAATTAAAAATAAGCCAGACAACCTGCACATTCACCACTTTTATTGACCCGTCTGAAAACTGAGTTCAGAGAGACACCAGGGAGAGACGAGACATAAACCCTATTCATCTGGGTAAAGGAGAACTTCGGTAAAGTTATTCAGTCAGTAAAGGCAAGATGAAGGCTAAATACAGAAACCTCTGGGAAGGCAGATATATCAAAATATCAAAATCCCTTTGATTTTTTACCCACTTGCAGTCTGTTCACCACAGAGCTTGCAGGTTGGCAAGGGGCCTGAGAAAGTGTCTCTCATGGCCCAAGCCCGAAGTCTCAGGGGATAACAATCTCTTTGGAAAAGGCACACAACCTCATCCAAAGCCTGCCTATTGAGAAAAAATAATTTTTTTAATATGTATACTTGTGGAAAAAAGTGCAGAAAATACTGCCATTTTGAGGATACTACTGAAAAGCTAATGCAGTTAGAGAGAAGTGAACAGACAACAAACAAAAGACAGAAACAACCTCTTGCTCTAAGGGAAGAGCACGGACAAAGTGCTGGACCCAGAACTACAGCCAAGAGAGGGATGGGGTGCTGGAAGGCCACACCCCCAAGATACAGGGACATCAGTTCAGTTCAGTTCAGTTCAGTCGCTCAGTCGTGTCCAACTCTCCGCGACCCCATGAATCACAGCACGCCAGGCCTGGGACATGGCACCTACTAAATCAGACTGAGAACTAATCAGATCAGCAGCGAAAGTGCCCCACCTCTAGACTAACAAATATCAAGTAAGAAGTTTCAACTGAAAAATTAAATGCACAACCTATAGGTTCAGAGTTATATTTTATTCAGAGTAAATTTTTAGGACTTAAGCCTGGGAGGCAGCATCTCAAGTAACCCTGAGAGAACTGGAGGTGAGGAGGTTAGCAGGGAGCCAGGTTATACAGAAGTTTTGCCGCAAAGGGCAGGTAGTCTGAACATCAAAAGGTAACTGTTAATTAAAGAAAACCAGATATCCCAAGTTAAGGAATTTAGTGCCTTGCTGTATATGGGAAGATGCAAGAATCTAGGCCAAATGAAATAATTCTTTTGATATTCACCTCCGCTCTCTGGGGCGAGTATCCTGTGTTTTCACTTTCTGAGCTCCTCGGGGCTCACTGTCAGAGTAGCTGCACTCTGATGGCTGCTGTGTGCTTGTTCTACTGCTTTCCAGTCTGTGATCCTGTAGACGGTAGTCCATCAGGATTCTCTGTCCATGGGATTCTCCAGGCAAGAATAATGGAGTGGGTTGCCATTTCCTTCTCCAGAGGATCTTCCTGACCTAGAGATTGAACCCATATCTCTTGAATCTCCTGCTTTGCAAGCAGATTCTTTACCACTGAGACCTGGGAAGCCTAGACGGCAGGTATTCTTTTCCGGAGTTCCCTCAGGGCTCACTAGCTCACTATAGGCAGTGGATGCAACTGCTGATAACTGTGAACATCTTTTGTTTACTGATCCAGCAGGCAGTATTCCATTTCTCAGAATAAATGGTAAGAGTTTCAAAAGCATGCAGCCCTCTCTCTGAAGTACTGTTTGCACAGTGACTTAAACCTGAGGGTGGAGAAAAATTGAGAAAAAAAGATGCTGCTACCAGTCATCCCTAAAGGAAATCAGTCCTGAATATTCACTGGAAGGACTGTTGTTGGAGCTAAAACTCCAATACTTTGGCCACTTGATGCGAAGAACCGACTCATTGGAAAAGACCCTGATGTTGGGAAAGATTGAAGGTAGGAGGAGAAGAGGATGACAGAGGATGAGATGGTTGGATGGCATCACTGACTCAATGGACATGAGTTTGAGTAGTCTCCAGGAGTTCGTGATGGACAGGGAAGCCTGGCATGCTGCAGTCCATGGAGTCACAAAGAGTCAGACGTGACTGAGTAACTGAACTGACTGACCCCAGTTCAAATGCTGGGTCTCCACAAGGATTACGTTTGCAAATCCTAGATGTGGCCTTCAAGATGTAAGTTAATAACATCAGAAATCCAAATCTCACTAAATACATTCATCATTAGCTTACAGCACGACACACAATCTGCATATATTTCTAACAGGAGTATTTCTGTTGTTGAGGGAAATAGTTCTTTGCAGTGACTCTGGAACCCAATCACCTCGAATTAGAACTCCAGTTCCACCACTTACTATCTTAACATCAAGGGTAAACTACTTCACTTCTCTGATCCATATTTCCTATTTTATAAATGGAGATAAAATTGATCCCAATCACATTATGTTTTGTAAGGAGTGCATAAGATGATACACGGGAAAAATTTAGCTCAGTCCCCAGAAGGAGTAAACTTTCATTAGACAAGATCTATTAAAATTACCCAGGGAATCCTGAATTATTTTAGAACTTTGATAGAGGCTGTAGTTTTAAGTTTCCTAGAGGATATCACCAGAGAAAGCAATGGCAAGCCACTCCAGTACTCTTGCCTAGAAAATCGCATGGACAGAGGAGCCTGGTGGGCTGCAGTCCATGGGGTCGCTACTAGTCGGACACGACTGAGCGACTTCACTTTCACTTTTCACTTTCACACATTGGAGAAGGAAATGGCAACCCACTCCAGTTTTCTTGCCTGGAGAATCCCAGGGACAGCGGAGCCTGGTGGGCTGCCTTCTATGGGGTCGCACAGAGTCGGACACAACTGAAGCGACTTAGCAGCAGCAGCAGCAGCAGAGGATATCACATGTTCAAATGTTTCTTTATAATTTGATTTATAAATGAAGTAAATTAGGAGCTCTCTTTCACAACATTTGCACGTTAGCACCACTAACTGGTAAAATCTGCTGGCAATGCAGGAGACACAGGAGTCTTAGTTTCGATCCCTGGGTCGGGAAGATCCCCTGGAGGAAGAAATGGCAACACACTCCAGTATTCTTGCCTAGAAAATTTGATGGACAGAGGAGCCTGGCAGACTATAGTCCATAGTGTTGCAAAGGGTCAGACACGACTGAGCATGTACACACACACCACTAACTGAGCCATCATGATGTAACTGGCACACCACTTGAGTCTGCCAAAACAAATAATCAAAAGAGCTAGGTCATAAGGTTCTATTGAACTTTAAGGTTAGCAGAAAGCTAGTAGAGATCTCCAGGTATTTTTGTGGTGTCTGGAATGAGTCAATTCAATGCCAGCTGTTCTGAGTGGATTTGAGTCACTTCTCTGTAAGACCCCCTCAGATCTGGGAGGGTGCTCTTCAGCAGTCTCAGCTAGTGAAATGTTTGTATGATGTCCTAGCTGGCTTTCACCTTTTCCCCCAGGTGTAGGCTCAAATGGAGGTTGTGTAGACCCGGTGTGCAGGTCTGGCGCTGCTTCCTCTCACCCCACCCTGTATAGGATCCAGAGGGGTGCCTGAATCTGGGGCTGGAATGGGTTTATAAGTCAGGATGATACAGGTAATGGGAGCTAAGAGATGCAGCAGCTTCACTCTCGTGTGAAGGTAAGATTTCCATCTCACAGCTCTTTTGATTTTTCTCTTGTTTTACACACACTAATTTGATAAAAAGAAGTTTTTCTTGAATTAGTGTGGGGGTCTGAAGGTAGACACAAAATATCTCAAATTTTCAGTCAAATATTAGCAACAGATGGTAGTTAATGTCTTCAAACTTTTCTTAATGATAGCAGCTTATAATAAATTTACTTATTTTTTACTTTATTTTATTTATATATCTTTTGACTGTACCACATAGCATGTGGGATCTTAGTTCCCTGACCAGGAATCAAACCTGCGCCCCCTGCATTGGTAACATGGAGTTTTAATGCCTGGATCACCAGGGAAATCCCTATAATGAAATTATTTTTAATCAAAATATTTCTGTTAGACAAAAGATAGTCTTGACTACTTTTATAGGAGAAGTTAGCCATGGAGAGCTTCACTGACGTTTATATGCCCAGATCCCTTAGCTATAAACTGTAACATTAAATTCAAGAGAATTCAAACATTTTGTAGTATTTGTTTTCCTCACCATCTCAATGTCATTACAAAATCTTCATTATCTGGAGATGAATACTTTCTCCTCTCTTTGTCTTTGTCTCTTTCTTTAATAAAATTCCTTCTAGAATAATCCATATTCAAGACTAGATGGTGATCAGTTTTGACATCCGATTTTCTCTGGAGAGCATTTCATTTCTAGTGTACAATGTTTTGAAACGTACTCATTCAATTATTTAAATAACCGGTTACAAAATGAAACAGTCAAGTTACTCAAGAACTATGACATGGGAAAATTCAATCAATATAAGCTCTCCTATGTACAAGTGTTAAATGACTATTTTACAACCTTTGTTACAACCACCACCATTATAGTACCAGCACTTCTTTATAACACCTTAAAAAGTTTGCCTGTTTCTATGAATGGTATTATAAATATATTTCTTTATTCTATTCTCATTATAATGGGGAGGTCAATGGTCTAAAGGGTGGTTTCCTATTATGAGAGCATGAAAAGTAAAATCAATAAATCTCTTCCAGATCATAAATGTTACTACAGTCTGGCGAGGTTGAGAAAATTATGAGCCTCACCTCATGATGTCTGGATATGGTAGCCTGTAAATTTCTACATACATATGTAGGTAGTTATGTATATACTTGCTGCTGGGCCTTTCATAGAATTTGCTTAGAAATGTAGTAGAATTTTGTTCAGTATTGGTTCTAGGAACATTGAGGAAAATGTTGGTAGAATACATCCCTACACAAAAGAAGATAAGACATTAATTTATTCGGGAAATGTTGCTAAGATTACAAGTTGTATTTTCCTTCTTTGGCTTCATTACTTTGATCAGGAAACTAAAATAGGAAATCGTTTGCTTCCTTTGTTCAATAAATTATGAATATTGATATTAATTGGCAAAGCTTTTGCCTGGTATAAATCTTCTCCTTGAGTGGTGATAATTCTAATAGTTCCACCAAAATAAGAGAGATCATCAGAAATAGAATAAATTTGCTCAATAGAAGACAATATATAAAAAATTATTATGCAGTCCAGCATGAAGTTTTAGGCTGTGTTGCTTAATGATTAAGTGCAAGGACAATGAAAATAGACTGCCCATTCAATTCCTACCTCTGTCATGTAAGAGCAATGTGACCTTGAGTAAGATACTTAACTTCTCTATGCTTCATTTTCATTTATAAACTGGGGAAAATGAAAACTTCTACTTAGATGTTGTGAGGGTTAAATTGGTTAATACCTATGAAGAGCTTATGTATTTAATACTTAATGAGCACTATATATGTGTTGTTTATAGCAACCTTACAAGTAGCCCAAATACCAATGAAAGAATGGATTTTAAAAGAATTCTCTGAATTTATCTAAAGCAGAGCATGACAACTTATCTTAAAATTGATTTCAGGAATCTTAGGGGCTCACGGTAAAAAAAAGAGAGTATGCTTGATGTTTTCCTGGATGTTGAGTCTGTTGCTGTGTGTATATATACATATATATATATATATCAAGTAGTAATACATATATAACATATGAGGTAGTAAGTGCCAAGGAGAAAAATCAAGCAGATTAGAGGACAAAGAGTGATAGGGAGGTATAAATTGGGATCAGGAAAAAACACAGAAGCAGATTCACTACCTAAAAACATACCAATTTCTATTGAGCCCCATATTTTTATATCCCCTTAATTAAGCCTCACACATACACATAAGTTGGGGATTCACAGAATTTTCAACATGTTCATTATATAGGATTTTATTGTTGCAGTGTGTTATTACAACTGTTTTATTCCCCCAGAAATATATTAAGAATATGTTAAGAACACAACCTGCTCTATCCTCCACCACATATATAACCTTTTTCAAAGGCATGGAGGTAATTTCAGAATTCATTTCTGGTATGCCTGGGGTGTGCTCAGGCATTGTGATTTGCTAAGATGGGCTCGATAAAGGACAAAAATGGTATGGACCTAAAAGAAGCAGAAGATATTAAGAAGAGGTGGCAAGAATACACAGAAGAACTGTACAAAAAAGATCTTCACAACCAAGATAATCACGATGGCGTGATCACTCACCTAGAGCCAGACATCTTGGAATGTGAAGTCATTGGAGAGCATCAATGTGGGCCTTGGAGAGCATCACTACGAACAAAGCTAGTGGAGGGGATGGAATTCCAGTTGAGCTATTTCAAATCCTGAAAGATGATGCTGTGAAAGTGCTGCACTCAATATGCCGGCAAATTTGGAAAACTCAGCAGTGGCCACAGGACTGGAAAAGGTCAGTCTCATTCCAATCCCAAAGACAGGCAATGCCAAAGAATGCTCAAACTACTGCACAATGGCACTCATCTCACATGCTAGTAAAGTCATGCTCAAAATTATCCAAGCCAGGCTTCAGCAATATGTGAACCGTGAACTTCCAGATGTTCAAGCAGGTTTTAGAAAAGGCAGAGGAACCAGAGATCAAATTGCCAACATCCACTGGATCATGGAGAAAGCAAGAGAGTTCCAGAAAAACATCTATTTCTGCTTCATTGACTATGCCAAAGCCTTTGACTGTGTGGATCACAACAAACTCTGGAAAATTCTGAAAGAGATGGGAATCCCAGACCACCTGACCTGTCTCTTGAGAAACCCGTATGCAGGTCAGGAAGCAACAGTTAGAACTGGACATGGAACAACAGACTGGTTCCAAATAGGAAAAGGAGTACATCAAGGTTGTATTTTGTCACCCTGCTTATTTAATTTATATGCAGAGTACATCATGAGGAACGCTGGGCTGGAAGAAGCACAAGCTGGAATCAAGATTGCCGGGAGAAATATCAATAACCTCAGATATGCAGATGACACCACCCTTATGGCAGAAAGTGAAGAGGAATTAAAAAGCCTCTTGATGAAAGTGAAAGAGGAGAGTGAAAAGGTTGGCTTGAGGCTCAACATTCAGAAAACTAAGATCATGGCATCTCGTCCCATCACTTCATGGGAAATAGACAGGGAAACAGTGGAAACAGTGTCAGACTTTATTTTTTGGGCTCCAAAATCACTGCAGATGCTGATTGCAGCCATGAAATTAAAAGACGCTTACTCCTTGGAAGGAAAGTTATGACCAACCTAGACAGCATATTAAAAAGCAGAGACATTACTTTGCCAACAAAGGTCCATCTAGTCAAGGCTATGGTTTTTCCCGTGGTCATGTATGGATGTGAGAGTTGGACTGTGAAGAAAGCTGATCACCAAAGAATTGATGCTTTTGAACTGTGGTGTTGGAGAAGACTCTTGAGAGTCCCTTGGACTGCAAGGAGATCCAACCAGTCCATTCTAAAGGAGATCAGTCCTGGGTGTTCATTGTAAGGACTGATGCTAAAGCTGAAACTCCAATACTTTGGCCAACTCACGCGAAGAGTTGACTCTCTGGAAAAGACTCTGATGCTGGGAGGGATTGGGGGCAGGAGGAGAAGGGGCCGACAAAGAATGAGATGGCTGGATGACATCACCGACTCGATGGACATGAGTTTGAGTGAACTCTGGGAGTTGGTGATGGACAGGGAGGCCTGGCGTGCTGTGGTTCATGGGGTCGCAAAGAGTCGGACATGACTGAGCTACTAAACTGAACTGACTGAAAGTGCATTGGTTAGCAGAACCAAGAAAGCCAAGGCAAAGCTGGGTGTTTGAAATTGGGACATGTCCTGCTAGAACATTCCTGTCCATGTAAGTGCCTGTTAGGAGGAAGTTACCATGAAGTCCAGTATCAGAAGGTAGGCAAATGATTGGCAGTTCAAATGATTAAGACCCCATGCTTCCACCGCTAGGGGCATGGGTTCAATCCCTGGTCAGGAAACTAAGATCCTGCATGAGCCTGGTGTGGCCAAAAAAAAAAAAAAAGTAGACAAATGGTCCAGAAATTGAACACACAGATTTTGGGGTGTGGAAACCAATTTTAAGCTTAATTTGGGAGCAATTCAGGTACTAGCTGGAAAAACCAAGGAGTGAACTAAAATTAGGTTAATAGCCAAAGGACAAATAGAAGTGAGAGGTCAAAACAATATAGCCAATCTTTCTCTCTCAACCAGCCAAATACCTCATTCAAGGGCTGACAGTTAACGTTTCTGGGCTTCGGTTCTTTTCCCTCAACTTGCTCCCCCTTTTTTTGGCAAGAAAAATAAGTCTTCTCTAGGACGATGTAGTTGGCAATTAGGAGTGGGCAGGCAACATCTCATGGGGACTTTTCAGAAGATTATCCATTTTAAAAAATTATTCCCAAATTGCTCTATCCATTTCAAGGAGTGAAGAGTCACTTGGGAATGTATTTGATCATCGGGATTTTTTTTTCCCCTGGTGCTTTGTGTTTAGGATGAATAAAAGTTCATGGAAAATGTATTAAGGTTGACAGTGCACTGTGAACTTCAATGTTCAGCAAGCTGAGCTGGCAAAATACTCTTCAACAGGAAAGAGAGCTAGGACAATGGAACTAACCTATCACATCACTTCTCCGTGAAGACTCTCCTGGGAGAGCCTTTGTCAAAACCTGTTTGTCATGCGCTCCGGGCTCTTTGATGGTTTTCTTTCTTAGCTTTGGACTCCAGGCACATATTCAAGATATAACTTAACTCTACTACATAACATCTGCCTTGGGGTTTTAAAACCACAAAGCAAGCACATTTAATGATTCAAAGTTCACAGCTTTATCAACACCAACAACTGTTCACGATCAGAGTCAACATGCCATCACCACATGTTATTGACGTGATTGTGAGTGGTGTTGATGATTACCACATTCACATGGTACCTTCCCCAATGATCTGTTTTTCAAATGCTAATTAATGAATCCTCTCTGGACCTGTGTGAAGAAATACTATAGCACTTGAGTTGGTTGGTTTTACAGGCAGGCGTGTTAAATGACTCTGCTAACTTTCTCCACTCACCACTCTTGTTATCTTTCAACTCTCTCCATGGCCCCCACCTCATGGGCTTCCTGAGGCTAAGAGTATCTAATGTCAGAAGAAAAAAGCACATGCAGTTAGAATGCACATTCAGAAGCAGCATTTCTGAAAATCGTGTTCACAGGATAATGAAATACTCTGCACAAAGATCTGTCAAATGAGCTTGTGGATAATGCAGCCTATAATCCTCCTTGGGGATTTATAACTAACATGACCATATGAAAGGTTCTGGGTCTTTCTGCAGCTTTGTGACCTGCTCACTCGACATTCCCAGTGCTGCTTCTGTGCAAGCTGCGACTGGTTATTCCGAGTCCATTCTGTGTGCCTTGCTTGAACTGATGTGTGAGGGGGGAGCCTGCCAAACTCTGCCCTGGGACAGTGTACTCCCACTGGTCTTCCTGCTTCCACTCCAGCCTCCACAGATAGCCTTTCAAATCTGTACTGACTAATACTTGGCCACTAGCCTTGATATCCAAGTAGAGATGTGGTGTCAGGGTGAAACATGTACGAGATTCTGAAAACTTGATATGAGAAAAATACTGTAAACTATCTCAGTAATTTTATACTAAAAAATATAAAGCCTCTGAGTATTTCTACATCATTGGTCTTTTCTCACGTAAAGTTGGGATTTCAGGAGAAGGATGAAGGTATTTTTAAAAAATGGAGAAGTGGGAAGGAATAAAGTAGGATAGATGATAATTATGCTTTAATTATTATTATTTTTTTTGGCTATGCCACACAGGATCTTAGTTCCCTGATCAACTGTTGAATCTGTGCCCCCTGCATTGGGAGCTCAGAATCTTAACCACTAGACCACCAGAGAAGTCCCAATCATTATGCT
This sequence comes from Moschus berezovskii, assembly GCF_049115385.1. Taxonomy (NCBI): domain Eukaryota; kingdom Metazoa; phylum Chordata; class Mammalia; order Artiodactyla; family Moschidae; genus Moschus; species Moschus berezovskii. The sequence goes on along the minus strand of NC_142469.1, from coordinate 71,516,678 downwards.
TCAAATGACAGGCAATTGCAAGGGAAATGCAAATACTCAACTGAAATTCACTGGTATTTGAAAATACTTAGTAGTTTTCCACTGAAGAATATGAAAACCTTGCATGGGAAAGTGATATGAAGTCTACTTCTGACTCTTGACACTAATTAATTGAATGCCATTGAGTAAAACATTTAATCTCTCTGGGATTCCCTTTCCTCATTTTAACTCATTTCTGGAAGGTTTTTTTTTTTTCAAAAAGATACTTGAGATAGTTGAAAGCATTTTAAATTTGTTGTAATGGCCTTATATGACCTTTAGTCTTATTTGGAAGTAGGTAAGGCTCTCATGAATAAAAAAATATTTATTTTCATGTTGAAATTTTAAAAAACCAAAAAGGCACCTTAGGAAAGCACTGTGCTGACATTTCCCAGAATCTGGATTGTAGCCCTCAAGTTTACAGTCACAGAAAATTGTGGGTGAGTCTCCTTTCAGAAGCATACTCAAATTCACAGAGCCTACCCTACAGGGTGAGTGTATAAATACAGTGCTAACATTATTTTACAAAATCTGTAAGCACCTCTAGCAGCTCTGTTAGTGGGTTCCTTTCTGACGACATCTGAGAGGCAAGTCATGTCTTCATGAGAACAGATCTTGGAATCCATGGTATCAGAAGACATGGGGTTTGTTTGTAACTCAGATGTCTGGTAGCAAAGAACCATGATTGCTCCAAAGAGTAACTTAATCTTGGGATTGGCTAAGTCACATCTTGGAACCCCCATGTATATGCACCTCTGTAATCTCATCCGCTGAGTTTCCATGACTGCCCAATGCCTTTGTTGACCCTCCTTTTTAAAATGAGATCTTGTGACAGAGAAAAACAAACATGATTCCATATTGGATCTATTCCCTTGGTTCTAAACTTTGTGCTCTATTCCCTGTGCTTAGCTGTGCTAGCTCTGCATCTTTTGTAAAAGAATGCTGCCTCTAGTCTGAAATATACAGGAGAGTCCACTCTCAAGGTTCTGCTTCCCTGCTTTGATGTTTAAAGGTATAACACTTTTCATTCATATGGCTATTACAAAATTGCAGAACAGAGAATAACATTTGCCTTGTTGGAGGTTTATAGGAACAAGTGACCAAACCCATGGAGCTGGCTGAAAGAACTAAAGATTATCACCTCCTCTCTGGAATCGGGCCAACACAAAAAGGACAACAACCAGTCACACATCCTCCCCTTCTAATGTAAAAGAAGTCTAACTCTGTAAGGTGACTCTTTGGCATACTAGTTCATCATCTTTTTGGTCTTCTGGCTTCCAGAATAAAGTCACTGTTCCTAGCCACAACATCTCATCTCTTGATTTGTTGGCCTGTCATGAAGCTAGCAGCATGAGCTTGGACTTGGTAACAGCCTCGCCCTGGTTCTGGTCTGGAAGACAGTCTATCCTCCTTAAAGCCTTTTTGTTTGTTTGTTTCTTTTTCAATATCGCTAAGCTCTTCTATTATTCTTTTGTTTTACAGTTTAACTCTCAGAAGACAACTCTCTCTCTCTCCTTCATAGCTAAGATCTTTGTGGAGATGGGGGCATTATCATTACCTTCATGTGTTAATTGTACAGAAATTAACATTTGCTATTTTCTGGAGGGAAATAATTAAAGGACTTTATAAATTCCAAATTCTTCACTTATCTCATGTTTAAATATGATGAACTATGTAAAGTGCTTTGCTTCAGGTACATAGTGTTTGTTCAATGTTAAACTGAAAAAGAAAACAAGATACAAATAGGCAAATAAGAACCACCAGCAGGGATTTGAAGTTTAAAGGAATAAATTCTTTGACCAGTTTTGCTTACTGTTTTCAAAGAGACCAGAAGTAAATAAGACATTTTTCTGGTCTTATCATTAAACTAAGAATAATGTCTGCTCTACTGATATATTCTAAGGGATAAATGAAATAGTGGACAACACATCTGTAAGCTTTATAGCTAGTAAAATGTTTTTCAAGTGTAAGATGTGTTATAGTTTTTAAATTTAAACATTTTAAAATTTGTAGCTTATTTAAGATTTTGCCACTCAAAAATGTAAGCATCATGCAAAAACATTTAAATTGTAGATGGTGTTGGAAAGTTGCAGGTGGTAAGAAAAACCAATTTATGTTACACCAATCCCATTTTATCCCATGCACAGTTATTTGTAATATCAAATCAACATCAAGACCCAAGTTGGTCTTTCTGGTAAACTCTTAACAGGAGGGTGAAAACAAGTGAACTATGTTGTCTGTGGGAGGCCTTGTTATTAGACTGTGATGAATGTGGCTGTTAAACATTTAGGCAAAAAAGATTTGCAGCTTTCAGTGCCACAGGGAGCAGCTTTCTCTGTGTCCTTACCCAGTCAAGTGATACAAAGCAAACTTGGCTGCTGAATAATTTCATGTAATTGTACCCTAGAGAACTGAAAATATACAGGAAGAAGGTCTTTTGTGTACAAGTACCCATTTAAGAAACTACAATGGAAAATGAATACATCTGTTGGTGAAGGCTTACCTGCAATTATCTTTAGCTGAATTTCCAAATGTTGAACAGAAGGGAAATTCCCTGGGTGGAAAAATGTCCCTGGTTAACTTCAGTAGCTACTCATTACTCCTTAAATGTTCTAACCAGGCCAATTGAGAAAAAAGAAACCTCTTTTCTGAAAATGTTACCTGCAAAGTACAAGGGCAGGTTGGCTGGTCTGTGTAGGCAACAATTCCTCAAAAGGGTCTTGTGACTTTGTTGAGGGGATAGTCTCACTCCCTCACCTGTCTAATCCCATCCTTGGCATGTGCTTCCTTTGGTGGAACCCACTGTTTCAATCTTCTAACCTGGAATTAACTGGAGTGGGAGACAGTTTCAGGTGGGCAATTAGGATTTTCTTTCTCAAGAGTGGTGTTAAATCTTGGCCGCCACTCATGTCACATAATACTATGCTTTACAGCCACTCATTAGCCCTGCACAGTAGACCAAGGGAGTGATCCAAGATATTGCCCTCATCAGATAGCTGCTGCTGCTTCTAAGTCGCTTCAGTCGTGTCCGACTCTGTGCGACCCCATAGACAGCAGCCCACCAGGCTTCCCCTTCCCTGGGATTCTCCAGGCAAGAACACTGGAGTGGGTTGCCATTTCCTTCTCCAATGCATGAAAGTGAAAAGTGAAAGTGAAGTCGCTCAGTCATGTCCGACTGTTAGCGACCCCATGGACTGCAGCCTACCAGGCTCCTCCATCCACGGGATTTCCCAGGCAAGAGTACTGGAGCAGGGTGCCATTGCCTTCTCCAATGAGATAGCTGAGAAGAAACTAAATAGTAAAGAGGTTATTCCGCGCCACCCTCTCTGTCAAGGTAGAAGTGGAACTAACTAGTTGTACTTTCTCAGGAACTGAGACCCAAGGCTTTAGACAACTAAATAAACACTTAAATGCTCACAGAGAGAACTGGCCTTCACCTCCTCTCTCATCCGGCTCTCTCCCAGATCACTTGCTGGAGCCTCTCTCAGCCTTTGCACAGAGTCGGTCCTTGTGAAATTTCCAGGGAATGCTTCATCTCTTACTGCTATATCTGGCTCCATTCCCCGAGTGGATGCCAAGATTCTTTGCTTATTCTCATTTCGTTGTTGCTGATTTCTCTTTCTTCCCCCTGATCCTACCTTTAGAGGGCTGTGGGAATCTCCTCATCTTTTATCCTCTATGTTCCCTTTCTGCCATATTGCCTCATCATTAATTGCTATATCCCTTTTTGTTTAAAAATTTTTATTGGAGTATAGCTGCTTTACAATGATGCATTAATTTTTGCTGTACAGCAAAGTGAATCATCTATTCGTATAGGTATATCCTTTCTTTTTGGATTTTCTTCCCATTTAGGTCTGGGAACATTGAGTAAAGAACATTGAATAAAGTTCCCTGTGCTATATAGTAGGTTCTCTATTTTATAAATAGTACTGTATATATATCAATCCCAGTCTTCCAATTCATCCCATCCCCTTCTCTCCCCCTTGATATCCATATGTTTGTTCTCTATGTCTGTGTTTCTATTTCTGCTTTGTAAATAAGATCGTCTATATCGACTTTTTTCAGATTCCATATATATGCATTAATATATGGTATTTGTTTTTCTTTTTCTGACTTACTTCACTCTGTATAGAAGTCTCTAGGTCCATTCACATCTCTACAAAAGATCCAGTTTCACTCTTTTTAATGGCTGAGTAATATTCCACTATATATATATATATATATATATATATCAGTTCAGTCGCTCAGTCATGTCCCACTTTTTGCAATCCCATGAACCGCAGCATGCAGGCCTCCCTATCCATCACCAACTCCTGGAGTCCACCCAAACCCATGTCCATTGAGTCAGTGATGCCATCCTCTGTCATCTCCTTCTCCTCCTGCCTTCAATCTTTCCCAGCATCAGGGTCTTTTCAAATGAGTCAGCTCTTCGCATCAGGTGGCCAAAGGTTTGGAGTTTCAGCTTCAGCATCAGTCCTTCCAATGAATATTCAGGACTGATTTCCTTTAGGACTGGTTGGATCTCCTTACAGTCCAAGGGACTCTCAAGAGTCTTCTCCAATACCACAGTTCAAAAGCATCAATTCTTCAGTGCTCAGCTTTCTTTATAGTCCAACTCTCACATCCATACATAACCACTGGAAAAACCATACCTTTGACTAGACAGAACTTTGTTGACAAAGTAATGTCTCTGCTTTTTAATATGCTGTCTAGGTTGGTCATAACTTTCCTTCCAAGGAGTAAGCATCTTTATATGTACTACACTTTTTTTATCCATTACTCTGTTGACGGACATTTACATTGTTTCCATGGCTGTGTCTCTTCTTGATAACTATATCCAACCATCTTCTGTCTTTCTTGCCTCTCTCCTCAGAACTCCTCAGTGGTTTCAGTGTTTCAGACATACTCCTTTGCATCCATTTAGCTCAACCACTTTTCATTAGCCATCAGAAGAGCTGATGTCAGAATAAGTACATCAAAGGAGCTACCAAAAAACTGACGTGAAACCGAAATGCCAAAATTAAAGAATGGCTAAATGTAGGATACCTTTCAGTTCAGTTCAGTTCAGTTCAGTCGCTCAGTCATGTCCGACTCTTTGCAACCCCCTGAATCACAGCACACCAGGCCTCCCTGTCCATCACCAATTCCCGGAGTTCACTCAAACTCATGTCCATCGAGTCGATGATGCCATGATACCTTTACTCAGTGGAAATATTTTAAGTGACCATAATAAAGATAATAGAGAAATATGAAAAAATAGTTTTGATAAAATGTTAAATGAAAAAAACAATGCAACGTATTATTTTTATTATAATTCAATTTATGTGTATGTCTACGGATGAAGACTTAAATAGAATATCTAAAACAAAAATAAGACTGAGAGGCTTATGGAAGCTTCCTGATGGGAGAGACTGACTGAGGGGGAAACTTGTTCTTATTCTGATGTCCCATCATTTCATGGGAAATAGATGGAAAAACAGTGGAAACAGTGTCAGACTTTATTTTTTTGGGCTCCAAAATCACTGCAGATGCTGATTGCAGCCATGAAATTAAAAGACGCTTACTCCTTGGAAGGAAAGTTATGACCAGCCTTGATAGTATATTAAAAAGCAGAGACATTACTTTGCCAACAAAGGTCCGTCTAGTCAAGGCTATGGTTTTTCCCGTGGTCATGTCTGGATGTGAGAGTTGGACTGTGAAGAAAGCTGATCGCCAAAGAATTGATGCTTTTGAACTGTGGTGTTGGAGAAGACTCTTGAGAGTCCCTTATACTGCAAGGAGATCCAACCAGTCCATTCTAAAGGAGATCAATCCTGCGTGCTCATTGAAAGGACTGATGCTAAAGCTGAAACTGCAATACTTTGGCCACCTCATGCGACGAGTTGACTCACTGGAAAAGACTCTGATGCTAGGAAAGGTTGGGGGCGGGAGGAGAAGGGGACGACAGAGAATGAGATGGCTGGATGGCATCACCGACTCTGTGGACATGAGTTTGAGTGAATTGCGGGAGTTGGTGATGGACAGGGAGGCCTGGCGTGCTGTGATTCCTGGGGTCGCAGAGAGTTGGACACGACTGAGTGACTGAACTGAACTGAACTGATGTGCCATGCTCAGTAAATCTTTAATTCAATTTTCTGTTGATGGGCGAGGCTGTATTCCCTCTCTGTTGTTTGACTGAAGACCATGACTGCAGCCATGAAATTAAAATACACTTACTCCTTGGAAGGAAAGTTATGACCAACCTAGACAGCATATTAAAAAGCAGACATTACTTTGTCAACAAAGGTCTGTCTAGTGAAGGCTATGGTTTTTCCAGTGGTCATGTATGGATGTGAGAGTAGGACTACAAAGAAAGCTGATTGCTGAAGAATTGATGCTTTTGAACTGTGGTGCTGGAGAAGACTCTTGAGAGTCCCTTGGACTGCAAGGAGGTCCAACTAGCCCATCCTAAAGCAGATCAGTCCTGGGTGTTCATTGGAAGGACTGATGTTGAAGCTGAAACTCCAATCCTTTGGCCACCTGATGGGAAGAGCTGACTCATTTGAAAAGACCCTGATGCTGGGAGGGATTGAGGCAGGAGGAGAAGGGGTCAACAGAGGATGAGATGGTTGGATGGCATCACCAACTCAATGGACATGGGTTTGGTAGACTCTGAGAGTTGGTGATGGACAGGGAGGCCTGGTGTGCTGCAGTCCATGGGGTCGCAAAGAGTCGGACTTGACTGAGCGACTGAACTGAACTGATGCTGGAAGTAATGACGATAATGAAAACCTCCTTCAAAAGGTCCCATGCACACACTGCTGCACTCAGTGCCCCGAACTTGCAGCAGACCACCACCAACCCATGCCTCTGCTGGAGATGCCTGGACATTCATGGGCAAGTCTGGGTCATTCTCTTGTGGGGTAGCTGCTCCTTTCTCCTGGGTCCTGGGGTGCACAAGCTTTTGTTTGTGTCCTGCGAGAGTCTGTTTCCCCAGTCCTGTGTAAGTCTGGTAGCTCTGTGGTGGGGTTAATAGTGACCTCCTCCAAGAGGGCTTAAGCCATAGCCAGGTCTGTTGCACCCAGAGCCCCTGCCCCTGTGGCTGGCCACTGCTGACCAGTTCCTCCACAGGAGACACTCAAGCACAGCTCTGGCTCAGTCTCTGTGGGGTCTCTCGGTCTTGGTGCGCACAAGTTTTGTTTGAGCCCTCTGAGCATCTCTGGCAGGTATGGGGTTTGATTCTAAACATGATTTTGCCCTCTTACCATCTTGCTGGGGCTTCTCCTTTGCCCTTGGATGTGGGGTATCATTTTTTGGTGATTTTTTGGTGAGATACAACATTCTCCTGTTGATGAGTGTTCAGCAGTGAATTGTAATTTTGGAGTTCCCACAGAAGATGAGCACACATCCTTCTACTGTGTCATCTTGTATGTAAGACATTTTAGGAATCAGTGAACTAAAATGGACTGCAATGGGTGAATTTAAATCAGATGACCATTATATCTGCTACTATGGGCAAGAATCTCTTAGAAGAAATGGAGTAGCCATCATAGTCAACATTAGAGTCTGAAATGCAGTACTTGGATGCAACCTCAAAAATGACAGAATGATCGCTCTTCGCTTGCAAGGCAAACCATTCAATATCATGGTAATCCCCATGGTATTCCTGGTATGCCCCAACCAGGAATGCTGGAGATGTTGAATTTGAACAGTTCTGTGAAGACCCACAGGACCTTCTAGAACTAACACCCAAAAAAGATTTCATTTTCATTATAGGGGACTGGAACACAAAAGGAGGAGGTCAAGAGATACCTGGAATAACAGGCAAATTTGGCCTTGGAGTACAAAACAAAGCATGTCAAAGGCTAACAGAGTTTTGCCAAGAGAATTCACTGGTCATAGCAAACACCATCTTCCAACAACACAAGAGAAGACTCTACACATGGACATCACCAGTGGTCAACACTGAAATCAGATTGATTATATTCTTTGCAGCCAAAGATGGAGAAGCTCTATACAGTCAGCAAAAACAAGACTGGGGGCTGACTGTGGCTCAGATCAAGAACTCCTTATTGTCAAATTCAGACTTAAATTGAACAAAGTAGGGAAAACCACTAGACCATTTAGATAGGACCTAAATCAAATCCCTTTTGATTTTACAGTGGAAGTTAGAAATAGATTCAAGGGATTACATCTGATAGAGTTCCTGAAGAACTATGGATAGAGGTTCATGATATTGTACAGCAGGCAGGGATCAAGACTATCCCCAAGAAAAAGAAAAGCAAAAAGGCAAAATGGTTGTCTGAGAAGGCCTTACAAATAGCTGAGAAAAGAAGTGAAGACAAAGGCAAAGGAGAAAAGGAAAAATATACCCATTTGAATGCAGAGTTCCAAAGAATAGCTAGGAGAGATAAGAAAGCCTTCCTCAGTGATCAATGCAAAGAAATAGAGGAAAACAATAGAATGGGAAAGACTAGAAATACCAAGGGAAATTAGAAATACCAAGAATATTAGAGATACCAAAGGAACATTTCATGCAAAAATTGCCACAATGAAGGACAGAAATGGTATGGACCTATCAGAAGAAGAAAATATTAAGAAAAGGTGGCAAGAATACACATAAGAACTATACAAAAAAATCTTCATGACCCAGATAACCATGATGGCGTGATCACTCACCTAGAGCCAAACATCCTGGAATGCAAAGTCAAGTGGGCCTTAGGAAGTATCACTATGGACAAAGCTAGTGGAAGTGATAGAATTCCAGTTGAGCTATTTCAAATCCTAAAAGATGATGCTGTGAAAATGCTGAATTCAGTATGCCAGCAAATTTGGAAGACTCATCAATGGCCACAGGACTGGAAAAGTTCAGATTTAATTCCAATCCCAAAGAAAGGCAATGTCAAAGAATGTTTAAACTACCACACGATTGCACATCTCACAGGCTAGCAAAGTAATACTCAAAATTCTCCAAGCCAGGCTTCAACATTACATGAACCATGAACTTTCAGATGTTCAAGCTGGATTTAGAAAAGGCAGAGGAACCAGAGATCAAATTGCCAACATCCACTGGATCATCGATAAAGCAAGAGAGTTCCAGAAAAACATCTACTTCTGCTTTATTGACTATGCCAAAGCCTTTAACTGTGTGGATCACAACTAACTGTGGAAAATTCTTCAAGATATGGAAACCAGACCACCTGACCTACTTCCTGAGAAATCTGTATGCAGGTCAGGAAACAACAGTTAGGACTGGACATGGAACAACAGACTGGTTCCAAATTGGGAAAGGAGTATGTTAAGGCTGTATATTGTCACCCTGCTTATTTAACTTATATGCATAGTACATCGTGCAAAATTCTGGGCTGGATGAAGCACAAGCTGAAATCAAGATTGCCAGGAGAATTATCAGTAACCTCATATATGCAGATAACACCACTGTTATGGCTGAAAGCGAAGAAGAACTCAAGAGCCTCTTGATGAAAGTGAAAGAGGAGAGTGAAAAGGCTGCCTTGAAACAACATTCCCAAAACTAAGATCATGGCATCTGGTCCCATCACTTCATGGGAAATAGATGGGGAAACAATGGAACAGCGAGAGACTTTATTTGTGGGGTCTCCAAAATCACTGTAAATGGTTATTGCAGCCATGAAATTAAAAGACACTTGCTTCTTGAAAGAAAAGCTATGACCAACCTAGACAGCATATTAAAAAGCAGAGACATTACTTTGTCAACAAAGGTCCGTCCAGTCAAATCTATAGTTTTTCCAGTAGTCATGTATGGATGTGAGAGTTGGACTATAAAGAAAGCTGAGCACTGAAGAATTGATGCTTTTGTACTCTCTAGCTGGAGAAGACTCTTGAGAGTCCCTTGGACTGCAAGGAGATCCAACCAGTTCATCCTAAAGGAGATCAGTCCTGAATATTCATTGGAAGGCCTGATGCTGAAGCTGAAACTCCAATACTTTGTCCACCTGATTTGAAGAACTGACTCATTGGAAAAGAGCCTGATCCTGGATAAGATTGAAGGTGGGATGAGAAGGAAACAGAGGATGAGATGGTTGGATGGCATTACCGACTCAATGGATATGAGTTTGGGTAAGCTCTGGGAGTTGGTGATGGACAGGGAAGCCTGGTGTGCTGCAGTCCATGGGGTCGCAAAGAGTCAGACTTGACTGTGACTGAACTGAACTGAAAACAAGAATACAGACTATTTAGATGATGAGATTATCAGAACATTCAAATGTAAAACGTTTCTGTAAAGATGTCATGCTCTTTATAATAATCCTCACTTTTCATGCAGTCTCTCATTTATCCCTTTTTTCCCCAACCCAAATGATTACTACTTTTAGTAACATGGCTCTTTCAGTGTTAGACTGAGGTCACTTTCTTTCAGTTTAGAATTTGGAAGATTTAGAAATTCCATCTTGAAGGAAAAGGATGATCAGGATACAAAATGAATTGCCATAAGGAAAAGCTTATCACTTAGGTTAAATTTATGAATAGCATTTCTAATCAGTTCTCATTCTTTTAATAATTTAGACTTTAGATTTTTTAACTTGTCAAATTTAAAAGTTAAGTAGGAAGAAAATCTCTTTCTCTTCATTGCCTTTTTCTCCATATACTCTGTAAATGAAGGGAATCCCAGAAACATTGAAACGGCAACGGGAACACTCCTCACTAAGGAAAAAGATGCTCAATCTTAATGTTTTATTTGTTCTCTATATGTGGGATTAGGTATCTTTCAGAACAGCTACTGTTTAAGAGACGGTGAAAGGAACGTTCTTAGACAAAAGAACAAGCGCCTTGTTTTCCTTCAGGAGAAAAGTGTCATAAATGCATCACAGCTAATTTTGTTTAATTGTTCTTCCCAATATTAACCTTCTTTGACACTGCAGTAGGGTCTCCGGAGTGTGCTTCAGGGGTATTCCTTGGGTTTGATCTAGTGAAGACCACACTGGCCTGAGTTAAGTAGTCTCAGTTCTTTCAGATCTGTGTCTCCTGCTTCTTGGGCTGAAGGGTCAGGGATTCAGGCATTTGAGACACTGGGTCTGATGCTAAACACCAAGGTGTCTCCTTGCTCACAACAGGGATAAGGCAAGACCTTCTGAGTTTCAAGCTTTCCCAGAGGCATGGGATTTTCTTCCTAGAGCCAGTCCTGCTGTACTGTTAATTCTGAGAATGCGAAAGAACTTCATACCATGAATACAGCACCTCAGTGCCAGAGCTAAGCCTGCCCTGAGCTGAAAATGGAATGGTTCAGTGTTGCACACAGGTTATTAAAGATTCTGCTTACTTTACAACGGTCTGTTAACAGCTCTAATGTCTTTAACATGTGCAGCCTATTGACTTTTAAGTAACATTTTATTGAAGTAACTGCCGCGCTTATTAGCCCGTAAGATTTACGCTTCATTTTCAGTCCTGAATCTGGTGAAGGGGGCAGCTTTCTCTTCGCTGGTGAGGCAGGAGCCTCGTGAGATAAGAGATACTCAGTGTGAGCGGGAACATCTGTGGTGCAGTCGGGTTGGAAGAGAAGCAGCTCGTCTCCTAGGATTTGGAGGGTGCTAAAGGTCATGGAAGAAACAATCACATCTTCATTAATGGGACTGAAATTCAGAGGAAAAAATATTTGCAGATGTGGCTGGTGTGCATGGCTTGGGTCGTGGTTGTACTGTTTTATGGTGTCAGGTGGATAGTTAATTTCAATGAGTGCGAAATTTCACATAAGTGAACATACAGAGAACCACCAGGACTGACACTTGAATGTTCCATGCTGCCTTTACTGAGGCATTTTGGAAAAATAAAAATTTCCCCATGTGGTATCTTTTCACTAATGCTGTTGGCTCTTAGAAACACAAAGGATTATGCTGTTCTATACGTACAGATCATTGTGCATAAAATAAGTCTACATGCAAATTTGCAAAAATCTGCAAAAACATTACAAAAAGGAATATTGGCATTCACTTGATCCCAGGATTTTGGGGGTCTGTAGGACATGAAAAGAGACTTCAGTGCATTTAAAACAAGTTTTGATTTTATGTTAAATGCATTAGACATATGTATGTAAACAGATGAATACCTACACAGTTTTTCTTTTCTTTTCTTTACATTTGAGGAAAACAGTCATGTACAAATGTGAGTTTATTTAATGAACGAGAATCTTTCACATAACTGCACATTCATGTGCTCTGTCTAACAGGGTGACCGTGAAATCTTCAGATGGCTCTAGTAAAGAACACAGAATGAAGAAAGCAAAAACCAGTTCATCAGGATAGGCATAAACATGACTTTCACAATGATCTGAAGTTTTATGGCTAGGGAAAACTCTATGTTTCTCGTCTCATTTTTCAAACTGTGACTCAGAAATCAGTTGAAGGACCCGAGCACAAGGCATGGTTTTCTCATAACTTTTCCAGACCAGAGATAAAGCATTCTTGAACATTTATGGTAGAAAGTAAAAGGCTGATAAGAAGCCCTCAGCTAAAGCTGGGCCAGTACTCTTCTTTTTTTTTTTTAACATATAGTTGCTTAAAGGACTGGGAGTTTGCAATTAGCAGATACAAACTATTATATATAGGATGGATAAACCTCAAGGTCCTACTGTACAGTGCTGGGCCAGTACTCTTTCTTCTGCTTTGGCATCGTCCCTTCCTTTCTGAGAATTCCCATCATCCATGCATGAACTCATGGAGGAAAACTGTCTGTCTTAGCCTCAGGGCTTAAATTACCAGCTTTTCAGGTCTGCAGAGACTTTGAGAAATGCACTAATATATTCACAACAGGAGGAAAGTGCCAACAGAAACAGATCCTGAACTGGTTCCCAAACAGGATGACAAAAATGTCCACCCGGACCACACACAACTCAGCCGCATTGCACGGGGGTCCTGCAACATACACTTGTTTTGGTTCACCCACCTATCAGCAGCCCCGAGCAGTTCACGTGGGGACTGGATAGCTCCTGCAACTTAATTAAATTTTGCACTTAGCTCAGCGACTCAGAATCTGTGTTGTTAAAAAGTATATATTTCTTCCAAGCAGTTCAGTTTTCAAGGGATGTTTCCTTTAAGAAAAAATAAAAGGGGTGAGAGGTGGGGGGCAGGGGCAGTGTGCAAACAAGAAAGTTATATGTTGTATGTATCTCTGTGCAAAACCTGCATTTTCATCTTAAAGTTTTTTAGAGCGGTTTTTAAATTTTTTAAAATTGAAGTTTAGTTGGTTTTCAAGATTGTATTAATTTTGGGTATAGAGCAAAGTGCTTCAGTTATACAGATATATTCTTTATCTTATTCTTTCCATTATAGTTTATTACAAGATATTAAATATAATTCCCTTCGCCTTACAGTAGGTCCTTGTTGTTTATCTGTTTTATATATAGTAGTATGTATGGAAGCAGTTTTTTAAAATTTAAGAATAGAGCAGTTTTTTTTTTAAAGAAATATATGTACAAACCGTTTACAAGGTAACAAAGTACTGAAGTAAGACTAAAGTAAGACCTATCTATTGCAAAAACCTGGAAAGTCAATACAAATTTAATAAAAATCAGTTTCTAGCATTCTCTTTTCTGGAAATAGAATCTTTTAAAGAGATTGTGAAATCTGGGCTGGCATCAACCGACAGGACTTTTCATACTCAGAGCGTATACCCTGAAAACGTGATCCTAACCAGAGCAAGCAAAGCAAAGCTCTACCCAAAATAACTGAAAAAAATCCCGAATCTAGCTGCTTTGCCTAAAAATCTAAGTATTATAGGCACAAAAATGAAGTGCTAGGTACTTGAAAACATCTGTGATGTCTTCTTTAACTTTGAATTAATTGTTGATATGCCCCATGTGAAAACGACTGATATAAGGCTGAGAAAGATGGGTGATTATAAATTCCAAACATTTCAGAACCTTGATATGAGTTTTTTCACCCCTGGTAATGCTTTAGTCCCAACACCTTTAATAAAATCAAGGTGACAGACCATGAAAACATTTACTTCAGAACTACAAGCAAATCTGATACTATTGTTGAAAGATGCCTGGGGGCACATGGACCAGCGATTTGCAGAAGAGGAGGCTGTGGAGGTGGTGGAGGTGTGCGGTAGCCCCGCGTAGGAGACCGCGGGGTTCTGCAGGACTGCGAGGCTTTGAAATTTTAAACCCACTAAAAGAGAAGACGCCTAAGAGCAAATCCTACGCAGATCACAGGAAAGAGAGTGTTATCCAAAAGCATATTTATTCTCTCATAAAAATTGGATTCCCCCCTGGTTTTAAGTAAAATGTGGTTTCATAAATTAATGCCTGTGCCACATGAAGGAGGCTGAAACGTGACCATGAAATTTTTTTCACCCTGCGCAGTTCGCAACTCACGCTTCATCCACCAACCAGCCCAGACCTCGAAAATGCCAACAGGCAATTTCACAGCTAACTAAAAGCCATTGGTCGTTAAACAACAGAATGTCTCACACTTCCAAATAGTGTATTTCACAAAACCACAGAGAAACTTCCTGGATGGAAATCGGAGAGTGATAAAACCTAGATCATTTCAGGGATCTGAGAATATCTATTTAGCCATTCTAGTGTTATCTAAGAAAAGAATAGGTTCTGATCCACATCCATCATGATGTTCTCCCATATTTTTATTGGCTAAAAGAAAAATCAGAGTGCATTTATTTCATAATGTTTTGATCAGTGTTTGTTTCTGAACATATTCTTTTTAAATTTATTTTCTGCTGTGTTGTGATAACTTTCTGAAAAAGCCCCTATGTTTAATGAAGTTTGAACATACTGCACTCCAGGGATTTTTGAATGCCAAATATTTGGATATTTCCCAAAGAAGGATTAGTCTATAGAGAACTGAGGTCTGATGTTGCACAAGTAAAGTGATTGCATAAGGGGAAAAAAAGTACTATGTTTCTTGAGAAAATGACTATAGAATTTCCTATCTTGCTACATCAAATTAAGTCTAAAAGTTGTTGCATTTGTTCTCACATGACCAAAAAAATATCATTTTTTTCTTATAATCTTATGTTAAAATTTCATTAAATTGTATAATAGGGGTTATATCTGATAAAGAAACGAATTGTACACAAATGAAAAATGCTATTTGAAACATATAAAAACAGTTGTTTAACAGTGATACTTATTTTTATTTTTGATGCTTACTTTTAAATGTTCAAACCGTCAAAAATGTGGGAGATTAGTTCTACTTTTTAGTCCACACAGATGCTATAAGGGTGTCATAAAGAAATGTGAGCTACTACATATGTTCATAGATCTGACTCCCGTACTTTTCTCTCTCACACTATTAAATAGCATGTTAGGTAATTCTAGTGCAAGGTTAGAGCTCCATTGTATAGAACTGTGGATACTGTGTTATCTCTAATGGAAATTATGTTAATTTAAAGCAATAGCATATTAAGCCAATCCTACTTTAGATGAGTGACTTTATTAATAAAATTATGTACTACCATCTCTTCTCTTGTTAATTAAATTATGTGAAATTTTGTCAAAATTGTAATCAGTATTCTATAAAATTATACATTATCTACTGATCTTTATGATTACAGTTGGTACTATTAAAAACTATTAAAATTATTTTAAAGATCCATTTCTCTGGGTGCTTGGGTATGTCTGTATGAAATTATGCTGTCTCTGTATGAAAAGAAAAAGCATTCCATTTATCTAAGAACTCAACATCATTATTGGCTTTTAAGCTCAAAATAGATGAGAGTGAAGAATGATTTGAGTATTGCAGGAAAAATAAACAATAAAAATACATTTTTTGTACAAACCACCAGAATCATGACAATTTCTTTTCAAATAAGCTTATTTTTATTGTTAATTATATTAAAGCAACCATATGAGTCTCTCTAGGGAGTTGAGCATTAAAAAAAAACTTAATGATTTTGTAGATTGCAAAGTGTTCTTTACCAGTTACTCAGTTCTTCATTTAAAGAAGGCATTTGATTCCTCCACCCTCCATAGTTACTGATATCACAGAGCCTGTTTGGCTTTCAGGAGCATCATGGCAAACACAGTCATATGATAAACCTGTAGAGAACTTTACCATTTTCAAAATTTTCACACACAAAATCCTGAGAGGCTGGCAGAGTTTCCATGCTGTTCTACAGATGAGAACACCAAGATACAGAAGAGTTGAGTAATCTCCAATAGACTCCAGATCTTAGTAATTGAATTGGAAAAACAATTCAAGTTTTCAGACATCTAGCCTAGATTTAGTGTTTTTAAAGACCATGCATGCTTGTGCCCACTCCCCAAGGCCTGGAAAACCTTCATACCAGCAATAATATAAATGCATTTTAATATCTCTCTTCCCATTTTAATATCTTTCTAATTCTAACTGCATATTTTAATGTTTATGAACAGAGAAGAATCACTCACACAAAATGTGTCTAAAATTTTTTTTAAATGGAGCATACTGACCTGGGGGGTGAAAGTTGGAGCTGGAACCCGTGTACGTTTGGAGTCTCTGGGTCCAAGTCAAAGTGGCCATCATCCTTCTGGAAGCCTCTCAGTTTGATCCCACCTAGTGTGGCTCTGGTCAAGGTTAAATGCGAGTTGCACCACTGTAGCTCTGCATCTGAGAGAGCTGTTCAGCCTTCTTCAGCCTTAGTTTCCTTGTCTCTGAAATAGTGACAGTAACGCCTCACTTATAGGGATTTTTGTGAACATGAGGTAATGGAAGCAAAGCGATTAAACTGTGCTCTTAATTTTCCAGGGTGTCCACAACATGTATGGCACCTAACCAGGTGAATTAAAATAACATTGTTGGGAATTTCTGGTACTTTAGTGGTTAGTACACTGCAGTTTTACTGCTCAGGGTGAGGGTTCAATCTCTGGTCAGGGAAGATCCTGCAAACTGACCAAATATATACATATATGGGTTTTCCTTGGTAACTCAGGTGGTGAAGAATCCACCTGCAATGCAGGACACCCTGGTTCGATTCCTGGGTTGGGAAGATCCCCTGGAGAAGGGATAGGCTACCCACTCTAGTATTCATGGGCTTCCCTGATGGCTCAGACAGTAAAGAATCTGCTTGCAATGTAGGAGACCTGGGTTCAATCTCTGGGTTGGGAAGATCCCCTGGAGGAGGGCATGGAAACCCAATCCAGTATTCTTGCCTAGTGAACCCTCATGGACAGAGGAGCCTGGTGGGCTATAGTCTGTGGGGTCACAAAGAGTGGGACATGATTGAGCAACTAAGCACAGCATATATATATGTATGTATGTGTATATATATAGCATTGTTCCCTTACAGCTATGGAGACCAAAAGTCTGAAATTAAAGTGTGATCAGGGCCACACTCTCTCAGACACTCTAGAGGATACCCCTTCCTTTCCTCTTCCAGCTTCTGGTGCCCCAAGTATTCTTCGGCTATATAACTCCAATCTCTGCCTCTTTCTTCAGATGGCTTTCTTTTGTCTCCATGTCAAATCTCCCTCTGCCTTTCATTTATAAGGACACCTATCACTGAATGTAGGGCCCACACAGATAACCTAGGATGATCTCATCTTGAGATCCTTATGAATAATTACATCTTATTAATAATTAATAACTACCCCTTTCAAATAAAAGTCACATTCATTAAGAGGTGGACACAACTTTCTAGGTGGTCACCATTCAATCCATTACATACTGTGCTGGGAACAAACCCTCACATCCACTATTATCCTTGATTTAGACCATAAAATGCGGTCAATTCTAGAGTGATTAGTCCAGTGGTCCCGGGTTTGATGGCATGTCAGGATCACTGGGGGCATCTTTTAAAATTCCAATATCTGGACTGCATTGTTGACCAATGACTCCCTGGGGGTAGAACACAAGCATCTGTATTTTTCGAAGTTCTTCAGGTGATTCCAAAGTGCAAAGTTAGGAACTATGAGATAGGGGCACAAGTGGAGGCTGGTCATAGAGACCCTGGGTTTTCTGAATTAATCCAGAAACTTTGGGTTTTATCTATTAGCAACTCTAGTACTCTGGGATATAGCAGGACCCTGTGGGGTGCCTGGGCACAAAAGCTTTTCTGGGTTCCCCATTTCTGATTACAGGAATAGGCTTCTTTTGGCCTCCATGACTTTCCCTGAGTTCCAACTGGGCAGATTCCTACAGCTGCTAATTACTGAAGGGAGGGGATGCAGAGATATAGGAGAAGCAGTTAAAAGAAACAATAGTAGAGCCTTGGGGCAGGATCCTGGTTCCCCCTGAAGGGATATAAATAGTATCTTTGAGCTGTTTTGCAGATACTGAACCCCTACCAGGTGTGAGATATTAACTACATGCCGCTCACAAGATCTGTTGGATTCAGAAGGTCAGAGATGCTGACTCCTAAACTTATCTCATGACCAACCAATCAGAAAAATGTCTACAAGCTGATCATGTTCTCTTTGAACCATTGCTATAAAACTCACTATGCCTCCAGGTTGGGACACACAGTTTTGAGGGCAGCCTGCTGTGGCTCCCTTTGCTTGGCAAAGCAATAAAGCTATTCTTTTCTGCTTCACCCCAAACTCAATCTCTGAGATTTATTCTGTTTGGGGGTACAGAGGCAGGATTTGGCTTCAGTAGGAACACAGAGGAATTTATTGTTTCATTAGTTCACCCATGCAAATCAAGGTGCTCCTGCATGCCATTTCTGCCTGTGCTTTGTGCCAACTCTCAGCTGCAAGAGCAGAATTTAATACAAGGGTTCAAAGCAGGACTTGATGGAAATTTATAAGATAAATCAAGCTGAAACTGCATTACCTACTTGATTCAAGAGTACTCTTTGCAATGGGGCTGGATCTAGACATAACCTTTTGTCTCCAAATCTAAATTATATGAAGGCTTTAGGCAGTGTGAGGAGCACTGCATTCCTGGAAAAATCCTTTCCCAAAGTTCCTAAACACTTTGTGCTTGTAAAAACAGCTTGCCATTTTTTGCAAGAGCTCTCAGAGTGTTAGTATAGGTGATGTTTGCTAGGTTGGGCTGTTCAGAGTATTAGCAAACTCTTCTTTCAGTTATTTTCTTCCAATGCTGTTTCACACATTGACCTCCATGGGGTACAGATTTCCTCTCTCAGCAAAACTCCAGAAGAAATGTGGGAAGAAAACTTAGTATAGTGCCATCTGCCTCAGGAAGCCAGCATATATCACTATTAAATACTATCACCATCCAAAAACTTAAACCCAGTGGGTCCCTGCTAACAAGCACGTAGTATTTAATGCACTGTTCTTTTCTACCTGGCTTGACTACAGTCTTCAAATGGAAGTCTTCAAGAGGTCCCATCAATGATACCATCAGTCCTTATGATCTTCCCTTGTCCTCTCTGAAAACACGATTCCAGAAATCAGCTGAGGACCTTCTTTTATTACACTAAGTCGCTTCAGTCATGTCCAACTCTTTGTGATCCTATGGACCACAGCCCACCAGGCTCCTCTGTCCATGGGATTCTCCAGGGAAGAGTACTGGAGTAGGTTGCCATTTCCCTCTCCAGGGGAATCTTCCTGACCCAGGGATCGAACCTGTGCCTCTTACATCTCCTGCATTGGTGGGCAGGTTTTTTACCACCAGTACAACCTGGGAAGTGTTTTCTTTTACTATGAAGGCTATATAATTGATAAAGTAGATTAGGAGGCCTATCCCAGGATCAGTTTGCTTTCAAAACTGCTACTGCTACTGCTAAGTCACTTCAGTCATGTTCGACTCTGTGCGACCCCACTGACGGCAGCCCACCAGGGCAATAAAGTCCCAAATTGTAGCATTAAGGCACTGACCTGATTTTGAGACATATGTTGAAATAATTGAATGAGGGAGCTTGGTCCCTTGAAACACACAACATATCTGTCCACCTACACATTAGGCTACACCCAGGCCTGGCAATTTGGGAGCATCCATAGAATGTACTGGTTGTTAGCTACGTACGTGCACTCTGTCATTTACAGCCCAAGAACCTCAGAATCAACTAGAATTAAGGAAACTGAAGTTGGCTTGGGAAGGGGCCATGGATCCTGGGAAATTTAAATCTTTTGGCCAGGAGAAAGAGGTGGGAGTATGAACTCTAAAATTTCCATCCTAGAGGAGATGTATAAAAACATGCAAAACCATTCACTTTATACCTACGTAGATAGTAAAACTACATTTAAAAATAACTGAAGAGAATGAATATCACAGAAGTCAGGGTAAAGTTACGTTTTTGGGAAGGGAGTTAATATACTGAAGGAAAGGCAGTTGAGGCCTTCCAAAGTAGAGCAATGTTCTATTTCTTTATCAGTCGATGGTCCCACCTGTTTTTTATTATTAACTAATAATTAATTGTTTCATGCAGTGTATTATTTTCTGTATAAGCTATAATCTATAATTTAAAAATATAACTGAGTTAACTTGGACAATGAAGTATTTAAAAAATGATTTTTTCCTTCCATTTAATATGATCTTTTATTTCAACAGTACACCTGATTTGTACTTTTATTTGTCAACTATTGTCATTAAACAACAGTTACCTTAACACGCAGTATCTTTAAGTTGAAAATTTTCAAGTTCCATTTTTAGAACACAAGAGAAGTTCTCTTCAGGGGTGAGGACACAGCACCGTAAGCAAATAGCTCTGTTCGGTAAACATGCCTTATTGTCATTGTTGTTTAGTCACTAAGTCGTGTCTGACTCTGCGACCCCATGAACTGTAACTTGCTAGGCTCTTCTGTCCATGGAATATTTCCAGGCAAGAATATTGGAGTGGGTTGCCATTTTCTTCTCCAGGGGATCTCCCTGACCCAGGTCTGTGTCTCCCGCACTGCAGGCAGATTCTTTACCACTGAATTACCCATTCTGAAAAAGAGAAATCCTGAGAGATGAGTAAAATGGCAGTTGGAAGAGAAGGTTAGAGTATGGGGCAGTAAAATGCCATTTAACTAGTCTTCCTGTCCAATTTTCCATGCATTTTGACTTTTTCTTTTCTTACAGAGTTTACATCTCCCCCCACCCCCCACCAAGTGCTGCTTTTTTTCACCACAATAATGCCTGCAAAAGCCATTTGTAGAGTCAACTGGAAGATATTTTGGAAAAAATGGGAGTGTGTGGCTCCAGAAATGCGGACCTAGACTCCGAAATCTGGTCCCTTCCTTGGGAATTGCCTGAAGAAATGCCTCTGCCAGGGCTTGTTAATTTGCAAATAAACTTTTCCCATTGTGAGAAAGTAACAACAGAAGAGCATTTAAAATAGCTAATGCAAACAAACAGCCTTTAAGTCAAGATGATTAAAACATTTTTATTCTGCTAATGCAGATTTTAAAAGTGGCAAGTAGAATTTCAGTTATAGTCTTCCCTTTTCCTCTAAAAAAGTAATTTTGGAATGAACACTGGAAAGATAATGTTCTTTTTACTTTATATAAGAGATCATTGGGATGAAAATGGTGGTGATCTGTTTTTAAAAAATTGTTTTTTAATCCGTGCAAGAACGTAATTCACAATTGCTTGCTTTTTGTTCCCAATTTCTCTTATCCAAAAATCTAAAGAGTCACACATTTCAAATTCTTTTTTAATACCCCAAAACGTTTATCGCATATACTCTGGTTTATTGGTTTTGGCAATTTTAGCAAAACTAACGATTCTTTTGCAAGGCAAGAAACATTATGAAGACTAATTTTAGGTATCGAAACTGATCATTAAACTAGAATTTTTGTGAGAGTGAATCTGGAAACACAAGCTCACTGCTTTCTTTGTTGTGGCAAGATTTACTGAAATCCTGACACATTGTCAATTCTACCTGAAAAAAGAAAGGATATCCTTTAGTTAGAATCCAAAGTATTCAAAGAGTTTCCTAAATTCGGCAACTGCTCAGCCACCAGTGCAGAGGAAGTAAGTTATTTAGAATTGCTTACGTTTTGAATAAATGCAGTGAACAGACGCTCCTTTTCTGTTTCCATGGCTAAGAGAATTTTGAAAGAGCAGAGCCTACCCAGGGGTGCCCTTCGCCCAGTTTACCATGGGGTGGCGCTCTAAGGCCCAGATTTGCCCACCCTCGCTTCCTTGCGCTGTTGTCGGCTGCGGAACCTCCTTTAGCTCTCTTGTAGCTCTTTCTCGCTGTACATGTAAAATACAGAGAGTAAAAACTCGTTGACCGTACAGCACTGATGAAAATAACAAAGTAATTAGAAATCACTGGACATTTGTATACTTAGTTATCCCTAGTATGTTTATACAGGTGATAGAAATGAAGGTTTTGGATAAAAGGAATAGTACAATAGAATTTCAAAGTTAGAATTAATTTTTTTTTTCCTGAAAATATTTTAGATTAAAAAACAAACAAACAAACAAAACCTTTTATATCTAACTTCCCAGGGATCTACCTTAAACTTTTAAATAAATTATGCCATACAACACGGTTTTAAAAACCAATGATTCAAAGAGACTGAAAGCTTAATAGCTTTTGAAGTCAAAGTTGCTGTGTATATTTTTTTCATGATAAAAGAAGAAAGGTGTATTTTAAATAATGAAGATTTCAGGCTAGCAGCTATTTTTTTTGGACACCGTGGACTACATACACCCTTTGAGAGGTATTAAAGAAACATGCAAAGTCTTAGAATAAACTACAACTTAAACTCTGTTCCCCCAATAATCTCAATCATTTTTATTGTTTTACAGGGCAGATATATTACTTTATGCAGAGGGAAAAAGGAGAGCTCCATTATCAAAGGGAAAGAAGCATAGAGGATAAGGTTCACAGCTACAAAAATACATATGATTCATTTCAAAATGGAGCCTTCTTAAAGACAGTGGTCTGGTCAGCCATCAGCATCTTCCATGCTTAACAGGAAACTATTCTTCCATACGCATAGTTGGGATTGTGCTATATTTACCATTTTCCATCTTACTTGTTTTACTTAATAACATTTCATGGGCAGTTCCCCAGATTATTAAATACTCTAAAAAGTATCTGATTGCTGATGGCTATTTCATGATTGTTTTAACAACTTGTTTGTTAATCAATCATTTGGCTGGCTATCTTCTATTTTTCTAAATAATGGCTTAGTAACTACCATAAGTAAAATTTTCACGGCATCAAGCAACTGGTTTTAAATTTTTGAGGAAGTTTTTTTTTTAGTAGAAAAATATCTGATCTTTTAAAAGTTTTTTTAAAAAAAAAATCAAACCATTTTTTATGCAGTATTAGATTGATATAAGCTTATATGATATAAAATTGATTTGCTATGGACATTTTATTCCCTTTTTGTCTGGATGTTAAACTCCCTAATGAGAGTAAACTGGTACCAGACCTACCTGATCACTTTTGAGATGATATGTTTCTAGAAATATAAAAGTTACCTCTGCAACTATTTGTTAATATTTCTATTTATATCAGAATTCATACTCAACAAATTGGGAATATTAAAACTAATTTAGTATTTAAATATTGATGCTTTATGTTACTGTTTACAGAAATATTTGAATTTTAAACTGAAACCAAGAGCTATCCTGGGAAAAACTTTTGCCTATATACCAAGAAAGTGCCATTCTTTTTGAGAGGATCATGTATTTAATTTTGTGCATGAAAATGAATTCCCCACATGAAGGCTGCTAAGTACAGGAGACATTTGTCTATGATCTCAAAATAATGGGAAAAAACCCGAAGATATAAAAGGTTATGTTTGGATATGAAGTTGAGCATATGATATCTGCTTTGAAATTCTCTATATTTAGGCATGCATTTTTTCCGAGGTACTGAAGAATAGTCTCTTTTGACTTTCTGTTTACATATGTCATAGTCATCATTTTCTACCTTTGCTTTTAAAAAAATTAACCTATAAGAAAATAAAAGAGGAGTTTCATAACATAAAGTTTTCTCACTAAGGCTGTTATATTAACAAATCCAGTTTAGAGCAGATATTTCAAAATCTTACAACTGGTTTTATCGAACCCAATTTCATCTTTTTTTTCCCACTGTGATTTACATAACTTTTGAATGCATTCTGATAACAACTTGGGAGATTGTAATGTTATATTCATACATCAAAAAAGGCATTTCTTCTACAGGTCAATATTTAAAAACTTTATAGGAAGAAATACAAGACTCTTAATTGACGACTCTCTTGAAAGCAAGAAAAGCTACATACTTTTAGAACTTTCCGTTTACTGTCATTGCCAAAGGGAGACAGGCAAAGAGGAATTATCTATGTTTCTAGAGAACAGTGACCACAGTGAAGGATTTGTTTTTTTAGTCACCAGGCCAGACCCTAGTGCAGGTGGGTTCTTCCCTCACAGACTCTGCCTGGTGGAATGAGCTGCACAGGAAAATTGTCCGCTCTGCATCTGTGGATGTCTGTCATTTGGGGACCACGACCAGCGCTATATTTTCTTAACCCAATATGGACAGAGAACGTGTTTGGATTGGATTGTATGACATCCCCTTCTCTATCAAAAAGGTCCAGGAGGGGAAGGGGGTGGGGCCTGGCTTTTTAAGGATGGGTCTAATGCGTTCAGCTGTTATCACACTTTGCTGATTGTAATCACTCGTTTTATGGCTTCTTTTCCAGCTGCTCCAGAAATTCATTGCCTGTCTTCTAGGTTTATTTTTAATATCCTGTAATTCAAAGATCTAAGAAAGGAGAGTTGAAATAGAAATCCATGTCCTGATTCCCTCCCCATTTTTTTCTCATGGGGAAGAAGGGATTTAAGATTTTTGGACACATTCTTCAAAATCCTTTCTGGAGAAATGTGTTCTTTTCTGTAGGGAAGGAGTCAGCTTGGAGAACATCCACAGGCTTATTCAATTGATGAGGGAATTGGGAAAAGATCCTGTGTAAACAGACCAAAATGTTTAAATTAAAAAAAAAATTAATTCTGTCTTCAGAGTATTTATAATTAAAATGTTTCCTTTTTGAGAGTGGTAGCAAAAAAGTAGTTACTGTGTTGGCATCTTAGGATTTCTAGATCCCTGAAATAAAGTATTTTCTCTAAACGCTGTTCTAAAACTTTAGTGAAGGTTTAAAAGTGTAGTTCTATATGCTTCAGATCACTTTCACAGTTAAGAAAGCTAAAAGACGGGGTGGGGGTGTGTGTGGGGTGTGGTGTCCCCACACGTACTCTCCCTGATATATCTTGACTTACATTTTAAATTTGACTTATTTCAGAGAAAGTATTAAGTGTCAGTTTTCTTTGTTTCCTTTTGTCAGCTTAATCTTCCTAAGAGTCAGATCTGAGAAACAATTCAGCTAATATTTATAAGTTGCTATTTCTACATTTTCCACTATGCAGCAGTCATTTCCACTACACTGTCATCCTTTCAGTCATTTTAAAGTCTTTTAAGAGCCCATACAAAGAAAAACCCCAAAACCAAAAACAAAGAAACCTGCCTGTAAATCAGAAAGACCCAGTTTCTTGATTTCAGTGAGGGGTAGTTTTACTGTCCGTCTGCTGTCACCACAGCTGTCAGCAAGATGCCTTAATTGTCACCAGGGATCAGATTGTTCCTTAACTAATTGTTTAGATCAGCTAATCTATGTCCATCATCTGCAAAGGGCAGGCAGTCCCGAGCATCCTGTAATTTAGATAAAACTCCCATCCTGGGTGTAAACACCATTGTTTGGGTGACCAAGGGTCAGAGGACCAGAGAGCCTACCTATGGGTGGAACAAGAGTGTGAACTGTAAACTGAGGACTGGGTGAGCCCCCAAGCTTACAAGCCTGGATCAGCTGCACGTGTCCCCCCAACAACAACTGTAAATCAGTAGGAGGTTCTGTTTCATTGATCTCAATATGCCAGGAACCCAAGCAGAGCAGACAGCCAAGATCACTGCCGAAACCAGCTCTTATATCTGCACTTGTATGGGTTTTATGACACAATTGTGCTGCTGTGTTTCCAAGTTATTCCTAAACTTTTCTTCACTTAAATTTCTGAAAACACACAGTGGAATTTATATGTATAATTATATATATGTATATATAATAGTACACCCAGTTCATGTTAGAATGCAGCCTCCCTTCCTAGAACCACCACATTAGTCAGCTCTTCAAAACAACTAGTTTAATTCATTATTTTAGACTATGGAAGAGTTTTTTTCCCCTGTATTCATCTGTTCTTCCATTTAGTAAAAATTTGTTTCAAACTCATACAAGGCAGGAAAGAAAGTTTTCATGTCTCAGAAATGCAAACCCTTTAGAAAGGAGCCATCACCTTACATGTATATAGTTCTTATTCCAAAGTGCTTTCAAAAGAATTGAGTCACTTTAAAATTTAAAAACAATAGCAACCAGGTCCTTGCACTCAATTTACTGAGTATAAGTGAAGGGGGTGGTGGGGAATCGGGGAGGAGAAAGACATCTATGATAAAGAAATAAATTAGCCTTTCCAAAACAACCATTCCTTGAGATGCTTTAGAAAGGGATCCAGAGATGTTTTCTTTTTAAATGAAAATTTGGAAAACTCACCACACACTATCTCTCTCATTCATACTTAGTACACATTCTATTAATGTTGCAATAAAGAACCCTATTAACTTTGTTTAGCCAGTGCTTATAGAATAGACTCTAGAAAAATAGTAAAATAAGTACAATTGCTAAATAATAAGAATAAGCAGCATATCTTGTGGCTTATCTATTTACCAGGCATTATCTTAAGCATTTCACGTGTACCAATTCATTTAAACATCACAACAACCTTGTGATATTGGTACTCATATTATTCTCATTTTGTAGCAAAACTGATTCACAGTTTAACTTATTCAAGATCACAGACTGTCCTAATGGATTAGCACAGAATAGTTAGGCAAACTCTGAAAGCTTTTTAGAGGAAACAGGCTTTGAAATGGGAATTAAAGACATGTAGAAGAGTAGAGAGGGTTTGTAAGTTCCACAGAGGCAGATAGAGAAGGGGCACAGATGCTGGTTGTTGTTCAGTTTCTAAGTTGTGTCTGACTCTTGGCAAGCCCATGGACTGCAGCACACCAGGCTTCCCTGTCCTCCACTATTGCTTAACTTTGCTTAAGCTCATATCCATTGAGTCAGTGATGCTCTCTAACCATTTCATCCTTTGCAGCCCTCTTCTCCTTTTCCCTTCAGTGGATGCTGGAGACTTAACGTAAAATCGATTGGAGAGAAGCAGAGATCGAGCCTGGGGCAGAGGGGAAAAGAGAGCCTGGAAGACCTGTAGGGAGCCCAGGACAGCTGAAGGCAGCCCTGAACAGCCATGGGGGAGCTTCTACCTTTTAGCAACTTGATTTTGTCCCTTTCACCTATTACACTGAGTATAAGAACTTGGCAAACCAGTAGACTTTTCCTTCCCTGCCCCCTACTGCAGCTATTTTTCAAGAATTTTTCTGATTACAAAAAAAAATTAGCTGATTACTGTAGTTACATACCACTTGTATGTGCTTCTTGAAGCAACTACAACATATAAAACATACTTTTTATATGAAACATGTATGTTTAATGCAACATATAAAACACACTCACGAGAAAATAAGAAAATAACAACATGTTCCAGAGATATATACATAACCATTTTAGTGAGTGCATCAGATTGAACTTATTTATTTAACAGATCTGCTATTGATAGGTAGATTCTTCCCTTTTATTTTTTTCCTCTGCTGTTCCATACAGTGCTTCATGGCCTCCCTGGTGGCTCAGACAGTAAAGAATCTGCCTGCAATGTAGGTGACCTGGGTTTGATCCCTGAGTCGAGACGATCCCCTGAAGAAGGAAATGGCAGCAGGAGATGACTGGGCAACGAACACTTTCATATATATATAGATATATATAAAATACAAAATTTATATTGTAATATGAAATTATAATAAATAATCTCAATTGGGGAAAGCATTAATTGGAAAGTATGTTCATTGAAGTATTTTGTTAGTTGCTCAGTCATGTCCGACTCTTCAACCCCGTGGACTATAGATTCTCTCCATGGAATTCTCCAGGCAAGAATACTGGAGTGGGTTGCCATTCCCTTCTCCAGGGGCTCTTCCTGACTCAGGGATCAAACCTGGGTCTCCCGCATTGCAGACAGATTCTGTACTATCTGAGCCACCAGGCAAGCCCATAATTTTATATTAACTGACTCATTTAAAACAGTATGCACAAACTTTGAGTTTTATAATATGGAGTTTATATAAATTTTGGTGGTTCTAATGGATTTCAATGTTCACAAAGTTGGCTGTGTTATAGAGATATATAAATGGGAAATTCTCTGGTTGTAGAAGTATGTAAACTGAATCCAATTCTAGAAGAGACTTGGTGACCAATATTAGCTCTACTATCTTCTACCCAAACAATAGCATGCACTCTCTTATACTAATATGAACATAAATGGATTATAAAAGATTTTCTACTAATCCAAATACAGTACTTTGGAATTTTTTTTAAAGAAGTATACATATATATCGGAGAAGGCAATGGCACCCCACTCCAGTACTCTTGCCTGGAAAATCCCATGGATGGAGGAGCCTGGTAGGCTGCAGTCCATGGGGTCGCTAAGAGTCGGACTGAGCGACTTCACTTTTACTTTTCACTTTCATGCATTGGAGAAGGAAATGGCAACCCACTCCAGTATTCTTGCCTTGAGAATCCCAGGGACGGCGGAGCCTGGTGGGCTGCCGTCTATAGGGTTGCACAGAGTTGGATACGACTAAAGTGACTTAGCAGCAGCAGCAGCATACATATATATGATATATAATTGTACATATATATTTTTAATGATTTTTATACCTAGTGCTAAATGTAGATTGTATCATTGTACATAGACTGTACCATTTTATCCCTCTCGAAGCAAAGAATGAGAAACTCATTTGCTCATACATCAAACCACACAGGTAGACCTTCCTGTGCTTTCAACTTTGAATTTACAATCTTTCATGGCGAGGAGCAAAGCCATGCCTCAAACAGCAAGCTACCTCTGCTTGCCACCAATAGATGGCGATGGCTGCCACTTGGATGTTTTCCCATGCATTTAGGAATGGATTACTTTAGCCTTTTCTAAGTTAAACTTTAAAAATCATTATCGATTTGCAAAGCAAAAGTGGTATCTCCTTGTTTAAATTTAGATTTTTTTTGTCCTTAAGGAAACTAAACAGATTTTGTTTGTTCATCTGTATTTATTCTGTGAATTGTCACTTCTGCTCTTTTTATTTTGTGGTGCTCATGTTTTTCATGATTTAAACATCATTCCAAGTTTCCATTTGCCTTCTAGTATATAATTGTGTTTAAAGTTTAAATGGATAAAGGAAAGGGAAGAAGTACAGAAGAGATACCTGTCAATCCTAAAGCAAATCAGTCCTGAATATTCATTGGAAGGACTGATGCTGAAGCTGAAACTCCAATACTTTGGCCACCTGGTGCAAAGAACTGACTCATTGGAAAAGATCCTGATGCTGGGAAAGATTGAAGGCGGGAGGAGAAGGGGACGACAGAGAATGAGATGGTTGGATGGCATCACCAACTCGATGGACATGAGTTTGAGTAAACTCCGGGAGTTGGTGATGGACAGGGAGGCCTGGCGTGCTGCAGTCCATGGGGTCGCAAATAGTCGCAGACGACTGAGTGTCTGAGCTGACTGACTGACAGAAGTTTTAAATTTTTACATAGCATTACTATTTTATTTCTTATAATTAGTTTTCATCTTTATGCTCAACAAGCTTTCTTCACCTCAAAATCAGAAAAATAGTTTTCTATATTTTCTTTTTTTTAAGTAATTAATTCTTTGATACATCTGATATTTATTTTAGTATAAGAGTCCAGGAGCAATTCAACATTTTTTTTTCCCCAAAAGTGAAAGTGAAAGTCATTCAGTCGTGTCCAACTTTACAGTCCTTTAAATTCTCCAGGCAAGAATACTGGAATGGGTAGCCTATCCCTTCTCCAGCAGATCTTCCCAGCCCAGGAATTTAACTGGGGTCTCCTGCATTGCAGGAAGATTCCTTTTTTTCCTTTGGAAAAAAGCGATTTTTTCCCAAAGAGCTAACAAATTCTTTCTTTACTGTTTTAAGCAACCCCACTTTTCTATAATGATTAGAAACACTGAGATCTACCTTGCTCTGTTTCAGACCTTTCTATTCTATCCCATTAAAATTCATCTGGGCTTCCTTGGTGGCTCAGCGGTAAAAGAATTCACCTGCAATGAAGGAGACGTGGGTTTGATCCCTGGGTTGGGAAGATTCCCTGGAGGTGAAAATAGCAACCCACTCCAGTCTTCTTGCCTGGGAAATCCCATGACAGAGGAGCCTGGAGGGCTACAGTCCACAGGGTTGTGAAGAAGTCAAACACAACTGAGTAACAAAACAACAAAAATATGTTTAATTACGGGAGCTGCTTGGATTCAGTAATACTCCTCAATATACTGTCATGCTGATGGACCTCAACATTGTTTCTCCTTTTGTTTTCACTCTTTTAAAATATTTTATTGGTTTTGACTTCTAAATTACTACATGAACACACACTTCTTATAACAAATTAAACAGCAGTGCATCGTGTAAAGCTTAATGTTTTTCTCCTCCTCCTAGCTTTACTCTGCTGAGAAAACAAGGCTTATAGTTCGATGAAGAAAATTTTTCTCTTTTGTCTATGTTCTTATGACATAATAATAATGATGATGATGATAAAGACTTTTTGGAAAGAAATGCTCCCTTCTTTCATTTTAAATGAGGATTTCTTTCCATAGTCTTTTTTTTTTTTAACCAGAGAGTGAACCCTTGCCCCCTGAAGTGGAAGTGCAAAGCCCTAACCACTGGACCGCCAGAGAATTCCCCAAAGAGTCTTTTTAAAAAAATATTTATGTATTTATTTGGCTGTGTTTGATCTTAGTTGCGACACACAGGGTCTTCAAACTTCACTGTGGCGTATGGGATCTAGTGTCCTGACCAGGGATCAAACCTTGGCTTCCTGCATTGGGAGTGTGGAATCTTAGCCACTGGACCACTAGGTAAGGTCCCTAAAGAGTCATTCTTAGTACATTCTTTTTAATTGCTGAGTAATATTCCATTGTGTATATGTGCCACAGCTTTCTTATCCATTCGTCTGCAGATGGACAAATACATTCTAGCACTCTAGCTCAAACTACAATTAGTTTTTTTTTTAACTTCCCATTACATCAGTTGTGTTGCCCAGGATTGCACTACAAACTGGTACAGACTGGGATTTTTA
Organism: Moschus berezovskii; assembly: GCF_049115385.1. NCBI lineage: Eukaryota > Metazoa > Chordata > Mammalia > Artiodactyla > Moschidae > Moschus > Moschus berezovskii. The sequence continues at coordinate 71,485,570 of NC_142469.1, read as the reverse complement.
AAGGAGGTCTCCCATGCTTGGTCCACTTTGTTTTCACTATATCAGAGCGTCATATTTACTCTGACCTCAGCTAATACTCTTATTAACTAATGATAACTCATCCAAGTTGTTCATTTCGCATCTTAGAATATAAAGAAGATTTCACCCATTCTTTAGAAGCAGCAGTAGATAAAACCATTTTGCTTTACTTAATCTGGTGGGGTGTTGGGGGCGGGTTGGGGTGGGGGTAGAGGATCTTTCTCCCTGTAAAGAATGCCCTATCCATAATTCAAAAAGATCCATGCCCCTCAATGTTCATTGCAGCACTGTTTATGGTCGTCAGGACATGGAGGCCACATAAATGTATACCAACAGAGGAACAGATAAAGAAGTTGTGATAGTAATACATATAAACAATGGGATATTACTCAGCCATAAAAAGGAGGAAAATAGTGCCATTTGCAGAGATGTGGATGGACCTAAAGAGTGTTATACAGAGTGAAGTAAGCCAGAAAGAGGAAAACATCGTAGTTCAGTTCAGTTCAGTTCAGTCGCTCAGTCGTGTCCAACTCTTTGCAACTCCATGTACCACAGAATGCCAGGCCTCCCTGTCTATCACCAACACCTAGAGTTCACCCAAACCCATGTCCATTGAGTCGGTGATGCCATCCAACCATCTCATCCTCTATTGTCCCCTTCTCCTCCTGCCTTCAATCTTTCCCAGCATCAGGGTCTTTTCCAGTGAGTCAGCTCTTTACATCAGGTGGTCAAAGTATTGGAGTTTCAGCTTCAATATCAGTCCTTCCAATGAACACCCAGGACTGATCTCCTTTAGGATGGATTGGTTGGATCTCCTTGCAGTCCAAGGGACTCTCACTGGGATGAACCAGAGGGATGGTATGGGGAGGGAGGCGGGAAGGGGTTCAAGATGGGGAACACATGTAAACCCGGGGCGGATTCATGTCAATGTATGGCAAAACCAATACAATATTGTAAAGTAATTAGCCTCCAATTAAAATAAAATAAATTAACAAAAAAGAAAGAGTCTTCTCTAACACCACAGTTCAAAAGCATCAATTCTTCGGCGATCCGCTTTCTTCACAGTTCAACTCTCACATCCATACATGACCACTGGAAAAACCATAGCCTTGACTGCTGCTGCTGCTGCTAAGTCACTTCAGTCGTGTCCGACTCTGTGTGACCCCATAGACGGAAGCCCAACAGGCTCCCCTGTCCCTGGGATTCTCCAGGCAAGAACACTGGAGTGGGTTGCCATTTCCTTCTCCAATTAGCCTTGACTAGACAGACCTTTGTTGGCAAAGTGTTGTCTCTGCTTTTTAATATGCTATCTAGGTTGGTCATAGCTTTCCTTCCAAGGAGTAAGTGTCTTTTAATTTCATGGCTGCAATCACCATCCGCAGTGATTTTGGAGCCCCCCAAAATAAAGTCAGCCACTGTTTCCCCATCTATTTCCCATGAAGTGCTGGGACCGGATGCCGTGATCTTAGTTTTCTGAATGTTGAGCTTTAAGCCAACTTTTTCACTCTCCTCTTTCACTTTCATCAAGAGGCTCTTTAGTTCTTCACTTTTTGCCATAAGGGTAGTGTTATCTGCATATCTGAGGTTATTGATATTTCTCCCTGCAATCTTGATTCCAGCTTGTGCTTCATCCAGCCCAGCGTTTCTCATGATGTACCCTGCATGTAAGTTAAATAAGCAGGGTGATCAAAATACAACTTTGACGTACTCCTTTTGCTATTTGGAACCAGTCTGTTGTTCCATGTCCAGTTCTACCTGTTGCTTCCTGACCTGCATACAGGTTTCTCAAGAGGCAGGTCAGGTGGTCTGGTATTCCCATCTCTTTCAGAATTTTCCACAGGTTATTGTGATCCACACAGTCAAAGGCTTTGTTGTTGTTGTTGCTAAGTCGCTTCAGTCATGTCCCACTCTGTGCGACCCCATAGACGGCAGCTCACCAGGCTCCCCCATCCCTGGGATTCTCCAGGAAAGAACACTGGAATGGGTTGCCATTTCCTTCTCCAATGTGTGAAAGTGAAAAGTGAAAGTGAAGTCGCTCAGTCGTGTCCGACTCTTCACAATCCCATGGACTGCAGCCTACCAGGCTCCTCCGTCCATGGGATTTTCCAGGCAAGAGTACTGGAGTACTTCATTGCCTTCTCCAGTCAAAGGCTTAATATTGCTTATATTTAAATCTAAAAAAATGATACAGATGGACTTATTTGCAAAGCAGAAATAGAGACACAGCTATAGAGAATAAACTTGTGAATTCCAAGGTGGGGGAGTGGGATGAACTAGGATATTGGGATTGATACATATATATGCTATTATATATAAAATAGGTAACTAATGTATAGCACAGGGAACTCTACTTAATTCTCTGTGTAGACCTAAGTGGGAAGGAAATCTAAAAAGCAGGGTATATATGTATGAATGTGTGCTATGTCGCTTCAGTAATGTTCGACTCTTTGTGATGCTATGGATTGTAGCCTGCCAGGCTCTGCTATCCATGGGATCATCCAGGCAAGAATACTAGAATGGGTTGCCATGCCCTCCTTCAGGGGATCTTTCCAACCCAGGGATCGAACCCTCATCTCTTGTGTCTCGTGTATTGGCAGGCAGATACTTTAACACGAGCCCATCCTGGGAAGCCCCCTTATATGTAGATATATAACTAATTCACTTCATTGTACATCAGAAACTAACATGACATTGTAAAGCAAATACACTCCAATAAAATTTTTAAAAATTAAATTATCCATACCTCATTGCATAAAGCCACATCTATTAAATAATAATAATAATAAAAGAATGGCCCATCTAAATAGATTGTACACACCCTTTAAGACCCAGGTCAGATGTTCTTGTTTCTATGAAGACTTTTATGCTTCCATAGGTCATTTGTTTGGTCCTCTGTGTTCCCATCTCACATGAGTCCTTCTTTTGTTTTGGCCCTTGTCAAAAAGTCTTAGTTACCTTTTTATTTGTCCCTTCCCCCTCATCAAATTATAGCTCCCTGAGGACAAGGACATTTCTCAATCATCTTTGAAGTCTAGAACCTAGAATGTGCTTGGCGTGTGGTAAATGCAACCACTGTCTTTTGAGTGAATTATGGATGGATGAATGGATGAGCATTCATTATTTTCCCTGACCACCCCACGATGTTATTAGGTTGAGGTTATTAAAATGAAGCTTTAATAACCACTCTGTTTGGACTGTCCTTATGTGTTCATTTTATTACATAAATAATAAAGGGGGTGTGTTAAAAAATTAGTGCACTTACAGTTCAGTGAATGGCCCAGTCAGAGGCAGTTGATCCTTTCATGGTCCTGTGGATAGGGAAACCCATTACATCCATCCTACCTGAGGGTTCCATATGGTTACATTCAGTTGAGACTTGGTGATGCTTTTATTAATGAGGAGGTTTCTCTAAGAACTTGGGAGACCAAGTCTTGAAATAAACTGGACTAAGCCTTGAAACAAAATATTGGAAGTCTTGAAACCCTTACATGGGATGGTTTTTTCTGCCATGCAAAACTATGAAGTAACTAGGCTTTAATCTCAATACTTCCAGTATTTTCAGCACTTTCAATATGTCTATTAGCATCATCTCCTCTTTAGCCTGAGAGGCAGTGTCGCTCAGTGGTTAAGACCATGACTCCTCAAACCAGACTGGTGGGTTTGAATTCCAGTTTAATTCCTCAGGAAAGGATTTCACCCAGTATGCTGAAACACATAACTTCAGGGAACACTATTTACATAGAACACAGTGTCAGATGATACATGGCAAACTTGAAATCACTTAAATCTTAGCTAGTAGAATTCGTTAAATATGCAAATATTATTTTTGTCATCTGAAACTGGGAGTTGGTGATGGACAGGGAGGCCTGGCGTGCTGTGATTCATGGGGTCGCAAAGAGTCAGACACGACTGAGCAACTGAACTGAACTGAACTGAACACCATATCAAAGATGGAGAAGCTGTGGTCCAAGGAGGTTAAATGGTTAGTTCAAAGTTAAACAGGAAGCTAGACGTGGACTGCTAACATCCTTAATCTCCAGACTCACAAGTGTGGCATTTATTTCCACCAGTACTTTTTATTATGAACACCTCTTTGCAAGGATATGTATGTAGTCTGTTTTATTTTGTTGTTTTTGTTTGTTGCTTTTCTGGATATGACTTAATACTGAGCATGGAACAGGAATTTACAATGGCTCATACCAGAACAAAACCAACACTACAGCAGCAAAACATACATTTTGGATTTTGAGGCTGGTTCACCTACATGATGGCATCACTGAAGCAATGGACTATGAGTTTGAGTAGGCTCGGGAATTGCTGATGGACAGGGAAGCCTGGCTTGCTGCAGTCTGTGGGGTCACAAAGAGTTGGACATGACTGAGCAACTGAACTGAACTGGACTGAAGTACTATATTTAACAAATTCTTCCAGCCTCTAGTCTCCACCCTCACCCCCTTCCACATACATTATCCAATCCTTGAGGACAGGAACTGTGCCTTATTCATCTTTGCATTCTACCAGGGGTGTACAATAGTGTTTCATATACAATAAATACCCAATAAATATTATATAAAATAAATAGCTTACTATCTAATAAAAAATTAATAATTTTGTTAGTTACTGACAGAAACTGTCCACCCTGGTCAGGCACCATAGTAACCATTTGCATGAGTTGTTTTATGACAGGAGGTCCTGGTAAGGAACACGGAACTAATAAGCCACCACCAGCAGACAGAGTTCAGTAAAGGTCAAAAGGAGACACCACTTGTCCAACCACCTCCCAGAATCCTTCTCACTGGCATCCATCTTGGCTGAACAAGGCATGTACCACCAGGAAGGACTCTTAGTAAGAATGATTGGCTAAAGACAACCAAGAAACTAATTCCATCACCATAAAACCCAAGACTGCGAGCCATGTGGCAGAGCTGTTCTCCTGGGTTCCCTTACCCTACTGCTCTCCACCCAGGTGCCCTTTCCCAAAAAAATCTCTTGCTTTGTCAGCACATGTGTCTCCTTGGACCATTCATTTCTGAGTGTTAGACAAGAGCCCAGTTTCTGGCCCTGGAAGGAAGGGGTTCCCCTTCCTGCAATAATTTCATTATTTTCTGCTTTCATTTTATAAGGACTTTTTAGAGTGGACATTTTTATCATAAGGTAGCACTTAAAAGGCTAGTATAGCAATTTCTTATTCAGATAGTTCATGATCTATACTATCTGAATAAAGAAATTTTTAGTTGAGGTTTTTAAAAAAACTAAACTGGTTTGAGGCTAATGCAAAATCCAGCTATCATCTTGAATGATGAGCAGAATTTTTAGTCTTAGCGTTATTTTAGTCTTTCTGTTGCCCTTGGTGCATTATTTTAGTCTTAGTGCTGCCCTAAAGAATTGATGCTTTTGAACTGTGGTGCTGGAGAAGACTCTTGAGAGTCCCTTGGACTGCAAGGAGATCCAACCAGTCCATTCTAAAGGAGATTCTAAAGTCCTGGGTGTTCATTGGAAGGACTGATGCTGAGGCTGAAACTCCAATACCTTGGCCACCTCATGTGACAAGTTGACTCACTGGAAAAGACTCTGATGCTGGGAGGGATTGGGGGCAGGAGGAGAAGGGGACGACAGAGAATGAGATGGCTGGATGGCCTCACCGACTTGATGGACATGAGTTTGAGTGAACTCCGGGAGTTGGTGATGGACAGGGAGGCCTGGCGTGCTGTGATTCATGGGGTCGCAAAGAGTCGGACACAACTGAGCGACTGAACTGAACTGAACTGAAAGGCAGGATGCCCTTCCTTCCTTTGGGTGAAAGAAGTGTGTACTCTTGCTGAAAAATAAAAATATCTCATAATTATTGATGATGAGCCTTTGAATTCATGGTGGTACAAAGCTTACCATATTAAATTATTCAGGTAGGTGAAAATAAAATTCATATCTCAGAGTAACATTGGGTTAGAATAAGTTTTCATATCATGCACTCCAACCAATATTCTCATAACTAAAATTAATCTAAATTAAGATCTGCAAATCTACTGAAGTTACAACTTCCACCTCTACGAAGCTATATTTTAACAGTTATATTTCAGTAAGACACTACTTTTGGTTACTTTATCTTATGGGAAGCCCCCATAGATAAAATAACTTGGTCATAAAAGAAATCTTCCATGGAATAAAAAATGCTTCTCCTTAATTAAAGTACCATGCATACATTATAACTGTCCAAGTGCTTCAGGATAATCTCAATAGCTGCCTTTTTGAGTGCATTTATGGCTGCAAAGATTTACACATTTATTTTTACAGTCAATGTGCTTCCCATGCAAGCCAGCAGACATCCTCTGCTGGCAGTCGTTGATTCTTGCAATTTCTCTTTAATGTTAAATCCTACAAGCTGTTGGGAATAAATAATCATGCCTATTTCTTGGCATGAAAATGTCCATTCATTCACCAAATACTCAATTTCACTTCCACATTAGCTGATTTTCTTTGTGAGTAAAAAGGTAGCTTCCATGTCTCCTCAACTTCAGCTGCATCCCAGCTGTGTTTATTAAACAGAGATTTCACATTGTCTGCCCTTTTGTTTGCTGTCCCATCATTTTCCCATCTGGCTCCCCATCCCCCATCCTAGTGAATATATCCATATTTTTACTGACAGTAGGCTTTTTTTTTTTAATGTATCTTTCCCTGATGATAGCAGTTAACATTCCTTTAAAAGCTTACGTTTCACCTCTGTTCCCCTGTTCACATTTCAACTACGTGAAATTGGGTGATTTGAAACAATTTTAGCAGCTTCTCACTCAAACATAATCCCTTACGACTTATGATGGTTTTGAATTCTTGGCAACCGTTTCTTATGCCGGTCAGAGTCTCTGTGAAGGAAGGATTGTCAAGAATTACAAGCACAGAGGCAGTGCCTTAAAGAACAAAGGAGACACTTTTTATTTCAAGAAAAATAAAGTGAAATTTCACAGTCACTTGCCTAGGTTTCCCTACTTCCCCAGGTGGAAATATAATGAGAGTAAAGACACCCCAACATTTGAGGAGAAATAGGACCCACGAACTTTCCTGGGTTAGCACATATTTTCTTCAGAATGCAAAGATATTAATTTCCAAATGTCTCTGCCGTTAGTTGTAAGACTTGCAATCTTATTATTTTTAGGCTCTCACAATTATAAGAATAAGTGTTCTCTCCGTTTGGCTAATACCTCAAAAGTAAGGTCACAAGAAGGGAATTAACTTTGATTCATTTGTTCAAACAAGATGACTGCTGCTGCTGCTAAGTCACTTCAGTCATGTCCGACTCTGTGAGACCCCATAGACGGCAGCCTACCAGGCTCCCCTGTCCCTGGGATTCTCCAGGCAAGAACACTGGAGTGGGTTGCCATTTCCTTCTCCAATGTGTGAAAGTGAAAAGTGAAAGTGAAGTCGCTCAGTCATGTCCGATCCCATGGACTGCAGCCTACCAGGTTCCTCCATCCATGGGATTTTCTAGGCAAGAGTACTGGAGTGGCTTGCCATTGCCTTCTCCGGTGCAAACAAGATAGATTTGCACAAATACATTTCATAAAATTTAAAGTCATTAATCTCTCATTTTTCAGAATCAAATAATATTTCTTTAAAAGGTATAAATAGAAAATGGCCATTAGTTTATAAAAAGCCACATGGACAAATCTATTACAAAAGAAAGTACAAATCTATTACAAAAGTTATTAAGCTTAACTATTAATTCCAAATTTAACCATGAAATTTTTTTTTTTTACATTTTCTAATCACAGAAAAACTATAATGGTGCAGTGCTTAAGAGACTGAAGCCAGATGACCTAGGTTCAAATCCTAGCTCTGTCACTTCTCAGATGCTTGGCCTTGGAGAAATTATTCAGTCTTTCTCATCCTGTTTCCTTTTTGAAAAATGCAGCTGATAATAACAGTACTTACCTTATAGGATTGGTTTAAGAATGAAATTTGTTAACCCAGGTTAACCTCTTAGAACAATGCCTGGCATAGAGGAGTTTTCTATCTTTGTAAGCTGTCATTAGTAGTTATAGTCAAAGTATTTATCAATCTGATACATGGATTACATAGGGTAGGGATTAATGAACTGTGTCAGTCAGCTAATGAAAATTAGTACTCTCAAACAAAAAGCGCTTGATGAACCCCAACTATATTTTCAGCGCTATAAGACAGAGAAATGGATAACTGATTTATCTAAAAGTTAAACCAAACTTTATGTATGCATAGATTTACTGAATAACAAATAAAGAAGACAACAAAGGAATAGAACAAATGGAAAAAAGTGTCTTTGTAAGTAAAAATAAATAAACTAAATTATCTAAAAGAGTGAAAAAAATGAAATAAAGATTATGTTCATAATGCTATCATTGGTTAGTTTAATGATATGAATAAAAGCAGCACTCTGTTACTAGAGGAGGTGAGCTATTTTGAAGAAAGCCAAAAAGTCAGAAAGTTAGAAGAATACCATACAACAGGAAAATCTGGGGAGCGGGAAAATGCCCAGTAGATGCATAGCCTGGTTTGGATATACAGTAAGTCCTCTACATATGAACTGACAAGTTGCAAACTTTCAGAGATGTGAAAGTGCATTCCATCCACATCAGGTGTGAATGAAACTGCAGCTTGCCTTCCATCTCCTGTTGCTGACAATCCTTCAGCTCTGCCATCTCCCACCTCCTTTCCCTTGTCCAGTCAATAACTCTTCTCGCCTGTTCACTTGGTGCCAGTCCCTATACCAACTGTTGTGCTACACTACTGTACTTTTTAAGGTACTGCACTATAAGATTAAAGTTGTTTTCTTTATTTTTTGTGGTTTTTTTTATTATTTGTGTGAAAAGTATTATAAACCTATTAAAGCACAGCACTTATAGTTGATTGTGTTAGTTGGGCAACTAGGTAACTTTGTTGGACTTATGAACAAATTGGACTTACAAACGCACTCTTGGAATGGAACTTGTTCATATGTAGGGAACTTACTGTACTTTGGCTTGAGTTTAGAATTCTCTCTGACATTTCAAACTTTACTCTCAACGTTAAGCACTGTGGCTGCTGGTAAAGAACTCTCCCCAGCTCCCCTGTGCTTGTCTTTTAGCAGAGAGGGACAAGCTACTGGAGTAGAAGTATGGGCAACTGTGTACTTGCTAATGAGTAGATTAGAGAGCCAGGGATGCAGAGGAAGGAAAGCATCAGCCTTGATTACAGAGATCCCTTGATAAGAGAAGCCCTCTGGGAGCCACTTCTTATATTTCTGTTAATTCATCTCTTTGTATCATATTATTTGCACATCTTGATTATCAATAACTTTGTTTACAAAATATATATATTCTATCAGGAAATCTCTAAACTATTCAATATTTGCATTTCTGAAAATCCATTTTTAGAAATCTAGTGTCATCACATGAATGGTTGGATCCTAGTCATCAAGGGAAGGTCTAATTAGTTTGGTGGTTAGCATGCTTCAGTGAATACAGAATTAAAATTATAATGTTGTACACATGAACTTACATGATGTTATTAACCAGTATTACCTGAATGAAAAGGTCTAATTGTCTTCTGTTCATTTTTTTTTTAAATAAATAACTGTTGAATGCTGGCTCCCCAAAAGTGCCTGAACAATTTGTGGATAAAGAAAAGCTAAGTTTATTGCTTAGCATGTTGGAATAGAACTATCCCAAGAGAGTAACTCTCTAACATCTCAGAAAAGTGAGGGTGAAACTGGGATCTTTACAGATATTTTGAAGTCTGGTTTAGTGTGGGGGAGTGGGATTTGGTTACAGTTGGATAAGGATCGTAATATACGTTTGGTGAACATAGCAAGGCAAGGGTTTTGAGCCAAGGGGTTGAAAGTGTCAATTTCCCATAGTCTTCCAAATGTTTCTCACTGGAGCTCTTGATCCAATCCCAGTCTCTCCCCACTCTCAATGGATGACCCGATCGCCTACTTTACTGGGACCAGGCCACCTGATATCCTTGAATTCTTTTTTGTCCATTGAAAAGCTCTTGATTTCATCCATTCTTTCCTCTTCACCCATCTCTTAAGAGAGCAATGCGTTCTTAAAACTCTCTATAGCTTAGTCTTGTTTCCGCCTCATAGCCATTTACCCATTAATCATCTGCTTTTTCTTATATGCTAACCTCATGATCCTTTTCCTTTGGCCTAAAAACATGATTATGTACCTTTTAGTATAAAAAATATCTACTGGGTCTGTGGGTTACAAGCCATGGTCTTCTGTTTTTTCTCTTCTGCCTGAGTCTCTATCTCTTGCTTCCTTGACAAGTCCTGACAGCCTTCCTGGGGACTAGGAAAAAGGAAAACTCTCCCTTCAGCCCAAATCCCTCTGTAGGTATCATCTCCTTACTCTCCAATCCTATTCTTCTCTGCCAGGGTTTTAGAAAGTGTAGCTGACACTGCTTGTCGGCACTTACTCATTCCCATTTACTTCCCATTTCATTGTAATCTAAGGACCTTGGGAAGGTTATAAGAGATTAAGTGCCAGTTTCGAAGGAAAACTCAAATTTCTTGTCTTCGTGGTGTATGACAGTGCTGACTACTCCCTCTTCATTGCAAAACGTATTTCTTTGGCTTCTGACATCACCCATTCTTGACTTTTTTCTGGAACTCTAAAACTTTTCTCTCTCATTAATTGGTTCCTTTTTCTACCTCGTCTCCCTGCTGCTGCTGCTGCTGCGTCGCTTCAGTCGTGTCCGACTCTGTGTGACCCCATAGACGGAAGCCCACCAGGCTCCCCCATCCCTGGGATTCTCCAGGCAAGAACACTGGAGTGGGTTGCCATTTCCTTCTCCAATGCATGAAGGTGAAAAATGAAAGTGAAGGTGCTCAGTCGTGTCTGACTCTTCACGACCCCATGAACTGCAGCCCACCAGGCTCCTCCATCCATGGGATTTTCCAGGCAAGAGTACTGGAGTGGGGTGCCACTGCCTTCTCCGACCTCATCTCCCTAGATGTTACCAATTATTTGAGGTTTTTGTCCTTCGTTTTGCACTTCTATCACAATATCTGTTCTCATGGGATAATTTTAACCATTATCACTTACCCAAGTTCATTTCCTAAATTAAAATTTGAAAAATTCCCAGCATGACCCTCTCCTTAGTTTCAGAAATGCAGTTACCTGTTAAACATTTCCATTTAAATCAAATTTATTATTTGAAAAATGAATTTATGATAGTTGTTATGAAAACTCTTCCTTCTATCCTTGACTCTGTTAATGGAACCACTATCTACTATCCAGTGTTTCTCCAACTTCCCAGAAGATAAGCATCACTGGCAATTCTTGTTAGTCAGATTAAAGGCCTCCCACTCCGAAATTCTGATTCAGTTAGTTGACTGTGGTGGGTGGCTTAGGAAGCACAGATAGTACTGAGCATCATTCTTGCCCTTTTCATCTGCTTCATTCCTGCACCACCCATTTGGTCACTGGAATCTGTCCACTGTAGCTGCTGAATATTTCTCAAACCACCTTTTCCTTCATTGTCCACTGTTACAGCTTTAGTTCCAGTCCTCGCGAATTGTTTGGTTTCAAAGTTGTTCTGTGCTTATTCTGCAAACCTGAACCTTCTATTCTCATTGAACTGAGCATCCATAAGTTCTTTGTTAGGCCATGTTCTTTCTCATTTCTGTTTTGTGTTCCTGAAACACAATCACCCATGCTAGCCTCTTTTCCCTGTCAAAAAGTCATCCTTTGAGACTCAACTAAAGTAAGTTAGAACATAGTTACTTGAAACATGACAAATATATGCTGATTGTGAATGACTAAATCCTTATGTACATCTTTATTTAGTTTCATCCTGAATGTAGTTTTTAATGTTCTTGCCAAGAGAGCAGTACTTTGCTGCAGAAAGAAAAGTAAGCTGTAGCTCATACTTTGGCTTCGCATAGGCTTGAATTTAATTTCTGTTATTTCTGTTTAATGATGCAGGATTTTGGGAAAACTCTGTAAACGTTCCAAGCCTCAAGCCCTCATCTATAACAAAAAGAGATGATAATTGTGAAAATTAAATAACATAGTAGAAGCAATGTGTTGAACCCAGTTCCTGGCACCACTAGGGCTCCAGAATCTTTACAGTCAATAATTTATATTCCAAATCATAACTCTTGAAAATTAAAGAAGGTGCTATTAATAATTTTTCTGGAAGATACAGACTGTTGACGGCAAAGGACACATGGTTACCTACATACAGGAGAGATTTTCAGACCACCTTCTCATTGGAAGGGGATCAATAGCTAAAGGATTTGGCTCAAAGTTGCATTGGCAGATGAATCCCACTCTGTTACTGAAACCATATGTCTGAGGTGATATTGGGGTGGACTAAAGACTCTCTTTGCACCATCATTTCCTGGCATATGACAGATGCATGATATGCATAATCTTTATGGATATTGACCCAGGAACCTATATGGTATGCTTCTTTCTATTTTCATTTCCAATCTAAATTTTGAGGTCCTGTCCACCTTCTCTGTTTCAGACATCAGCCTTTCCACCCTCTTAGTCTCTCCTGGTTAGACATTTAATGCTGGCCATCTTGTAGAGTACCTCTGCTCTTTGAAGAATGGAAACGGGGCCTCACCCACTCTGTCACCTGGGATCAGAGATCTAGTGAGGCTATTTCTTTTTTCTTTAGCCTAGCTTCATGACATGCAGGACCTTGGTTCCCAAACCAGTGGAAGTGCAGAGTCCTAACCATTGGACCACCAGAGAATTCTCAATGTTATTCTTCCTCATTTTATTAACCTCTAAACAGAAGGAGATGCGTTCCACATATCTGAGTTCTAGTGTCCCTTCTCACTTAGCAAGTAGCTCTTTGGCACTACTGACAGAATTAAACCTTGCCATTGTCCAGGCTTCCCTGGTGGCTCAGTTGGTAAAGAGTCTGCCTGCAGCATAGGAGACCAAGGTTCAATCCCTGGGTTGGAAATATTCCCCGGAGAAGGAAATGGCAACCCACTCCAGTATTTTTGCCTGGGAAATCCCATGAACAGAAGAGTCGGCAGGTTACAGTCCATAGGGTCACAAAGAGTCAGACATGACTGAAATATTTAGCATGCTTGCACAGAGTATGAAACCTATTTTTTATGTATCATTTTTATCTACAAAATGTGGCACAATGTCTGCCATAGTGGATTCCCAAGAACCATTTAACACATGACCTAATTATTACATGTAAATAATGCTATGAAGTATTAAGTACCAAGAGTTATGCTCTTGGTCATACCTCAATGCACCACTCCAGCAAACTAAGCTATTATCCCATAATCTAGGACATGTCATTAGCATGGTGAAAAATCTAACTTGGCTTTGGCCTCTTTTATTTATTCTTGCACCAAAGCCAACTTTGCATCTAAGCTTTCACCACTTCAATTTCAGGGAAGTCCCGTCCAGAGCACACATGCCAAGGAAGGAGAGACTCCAGAAGAGAAGCACCAGGGCAGGCAGGCCTCTGGGTTTCTCTTCCACCTTGAGGGGGAAGACAAGGCTTTTCCATTCTAGCATTACCTGCAAAGCCAGAGACTCAAGAGGAGTCATGACACTTCCCAAGGGGATGATTGACATCTGGAGAGTGATTTAGGCTCTGGAAACTCTCTTACAAATTGCTATATTAGTTTTATTTTTGTTGTTGTTTTGTTTGTTTTGGAGCTTCTTTTTTAAAATTAAACTTGTAATTTTGTATTTAGTTCAGTTCAGTCTTTATGACCCCATGAACCACAGCACACCGGGCCTCCCTGTCCATCACCAACTCCCGGAGTCCAGACAAACCCATGTCCATTGAGTTGGTGATGCCATCCAACCATCTCATCCTCAGTCATCCCCTTCCCCTTCTGCCCTCAATTTAGACTTTGGCTGATTAACAAAATTGTGAGTTTCAGGTGGACTGTAAAAGGACTCAGCAAAGGGATCATTACATTAATCTGGAATGATCTTATTTTTAATTCAAGTATTTCATTTGTTTGTTATATTGTCAGTCACTGCAAGTAATCAGGGCTGGGTGCAAAACAGGGATTTAATAAATGTTTGCTTAAGAATTCAGCAAGTTTTATCCATACTTTTCCTTATGTATTTGCACATAGTTAATCTATTGATAAACATCATATGATACTTTATTTTCAGTTTCTCTTCATGTCAATTCACATGTGAAAAATTCATTAAATTTATAATTTTGCCAGTCACCATACTGCATGACAGAGGATCTCAGATTGACTGAGTACTTTCACAGCCCTCAAGGAGCACATGGTTCTTGTGGGAAGGGCAGAGAAATGAACAGAATGAATTGTGAAACTGGAAAAGTCAACAACAGGAACAGGCATTAGTTATTATGGAAGCATAAAGGAGGGCTGAGCTAACCCGCCAAGTTGGGCAGACAGCAGTGGTACAGTTGTTAGGGAAGGCCTGCTGGAATAGGAACTCTGAGCTAAATCTTATAGGTGAACAGGAACTAGAGGGTAAGTAACTGAAAATGGGAAAGGCATTTCAGGCAAGAAGATAACATGAAAAAATCTTCAGGACAAATATAATGTTAGCAGCTTTTCTACTGCTATCTCTGTGGCCTTGTTGAGGTGATCTAATCTCTCTGTACCTTAGTTTCTTCTTCTATAAAGTGGAGAAGGTATTAATAATATTTACTTAAAATTCTTATAAGGATTAAATGAAGAAAATAGGTGTAATGTTCTTAGAATCATGGCTTCAGATATTTTAGTATTGAGAATCCTTGTGAAGACATCCAGTCCTTGGGCTTGATATGTTCATCTGAGGGCTTTCCACGTGGCACTAGTGGTACAGAACCCACCTGCCAAAGCAGGAGACATAAGAGATGTGGGTTTGATCCCTGGGTCAAGAAGATCCTCTGGAGGAGGGCATGGCACCCCACTTGAGCATTCTTGCCTGGAAAATCTCATGGACAGAGGAGCCTGGAAGGGGTTGTAACCATAGGGTTGCAAAGAGTTGGACATGACTGAAGTGACACCATACAAGCATGTTCATCTGAGGTTGCCAAGAAAAGGCTTAGAGGTAAAGACACTTAAAATTTCAGCATATAAATACGTCTTAATAAAAACATGATGGTCAAGTCAGCAGAAGGAAGGAAATGATAAAGATTGGAGTAGGAATAAATAAAATAGAGAATAGAAAAAAAATTAACAAAACCAAGAAAAGTTTCTCAGAAGGATCAACAAAACTGATAAACTCTCAGACTGAGAAAAAAAGAAATAAAATTAAGCATGAAAGAGGAGACATTACAACTGATGCTACAGAATAAAAAGGATTATAAGAGACTACTAAGAACAATTACATGCCAGCAAATTGGATAACTCAGAATAAATGGATAAATTCATAGAAACATGCAATTTACCAAGACTGAATAATGAAGAAATAAAAATTCTGGACAGACCTATAGCTAGTGAAGATATTAAAGCAATTTAAAAGAATCTTCCAACAAATAAAAGCGAAGGACCAGATAGCTTCATCAGGCAATTCTACAAAACATTAAAAAAACGATTAATACCAAACCTTCTCAAATTCTTCTAAAGAATCAAAGAGGAGGAAACACTCCCAAACTCACTGAGTAAGGCCAGCATTACTCTGTTACAAAAACCAGATGACAACAGAATAAGAAAACTATAAACCAATATCCCTCATATAAAAATCTTAAAATACTAGCAAACCAAATTCAATAGCACATTAAAAAAGATCATATGCCACAACCAAGTGGTATTTCTACCTGGGATGAAAGAATGGTTCAACATGAAAATCAATCAATGTAATATACCACATTAACAAAGGAAGGACAAAAACCACTTGATCATCTCAATCAGTGCAGAGAAGGCATTTCACAAAATTCATTTCATGATTAAAAACAGCCAACAAATTAGGAATAGAAAGAAATTGCCTCAACATAATAAAAGCCATATCTGAAAAGCCTACAGCAAACATCATATTTAATGGGGAAAAATTGAAAGCGTTTCCTCTAATATCAGGAAAAAGGCAAGGATGCCTACTTACACCATAACTATTTGACATAGTACCTAAAGTTCCAGCTAGAGAAATTAGGCAGAAAAAACAAATACAAGACATATAAATTAGAAAAGAAGAAGTAAAATTACTTCTGTCCACAGATGACATTATTTTATATGTAAACAACCCTAAAGATTCCACCAAAATGCTATTCAAAAGCAAAGCAAAAGTATAGTTAACAAAATAATAAATGAATTCAAGAAAGCTGCAGCATAAAAAAACAAAATGGCTATCATAAAAAAATAACAAGTATCGGAGATGATGTGGGGCAAAGGCAATACTCATACACTGTTGATGGGAATGGAAATTGATGCACCCACTGTGGAAAAGAGCATAAAGGTTCCTTAAAAAATAAAAATAAAACTACTGTATGATTCAGTAGTTTTGAATATGCATTGTGCTCAGTCGCTCAGTCATGTCCAACTTTTTGTGACCCTTTGGACTGTAGCCTGCAAGGCTCCTCTGTCCACAGGGTTTTTCAAGCAAAGATACTGGAGTGAATAGCCATTTTCTCCTCCAGAAGATCTTCCTGACCAAGAGACTTAACCAGTCTTTTGCATCTCCTGCTTTGCCACCGAGTCATCAGGGAAGCACTTCTGGGTATATAACCAGAAAAAATGAAAATATTAATTTGAAAAGATGCATGCACCCTAAGGGCCTGAGCAGCACTACTTCTGATCGCCAAGACATGGAAGCAACCCAAGTGCCCATCAACCGATGAATGGATAAAGAAGATGTGCTATACACACATACACACACACATGTATGTATACATATCTATATCTATCCATACGTGTGTGTGTTGTGGAATATTATTCAGCCATAAAAAAGAATGGACATGTTACCAGTTTCATCAACATGTATTATGCTCAGTGAAATAAGTCAGATAGAAAAAGACAAATATTGTATGATATTACTTATTTGTAGAATCTAAAGAGTAATACAAATGAATGTATATACAAAACCAAAACCTGGGATTAACATATACACACTACTATACATAAAACAGATAACCTACAAGGACTTACCGTATAGCACAGGTAACTATACATAATATTTCATAATAACCTTTGGGGGAAAATAATCTGAAAAAAATAGATCTCTATGTGCATATAACTGAATCACTTTGTTGTACATCTAAAATTAGCACATTATAAATCAATTATACTTCTATATATAAAATAATATTTCCCAAATTAAAAAAAAAAACAAAAAACAGACTCACAGACATAGAAAACAAACTTGTGATTACCAACTGAGAGAGGAAGTTGGGGAGGAGAGACAAATTAGAGGTTTGGGATTAACAGACAAAAATGACTATGTATAAAATAGATGAACATTTACTATAAGATAAGGATTTACTACACAGCACAGGAAATTTTACCCACTCTCTTGTAATTACCTATAATGTACTTATAATGAAATATAATCTGCAAAAATACTGAATCACCATGCTGTACACCTGAAACCAGGCAACATGTTCAAAACTGTAACTGTGGGGCATTTGGATGCATCCCCATGGCCCTCCTTGGAAGACACAGTGCCTTGGGAAAAAGAAAAGCCTTTGTAAAGATATTACAGGCTAGTTTTGAGCAGGGTGACCAGAGAAAGAGGTGACAGGTAGGAGAGGGTAGAGCTGAAGTTGGGTTTCATCATAAACAAGAGAATTGACTTGGAACACTATCTATCCACCTTTCCAAAGCCCCATACCTCCAGTGGCCCAGTGGACATTGTGGAATCCTTGCATCTTTGTGAATGATTTTCAGCAGCAGGACTGGAAAAGAGAATATCAATATCTTTTTATTAACAGGGCCCTGCTCTGTGGGCTATCAATTTAGCTTTGTTACAGGCACTAAATTCATTAGCACAATGTTATTATAGTTAAACCTTCAACTCAAACATTGTAGCAAGAAAAGAATGAAGGTAGGTAACCCTGGCCCTAAGTAATAGAGACCAGATTCTAAGTAACACCAGTGACTCTGTGTCCATTTATATAGATGTTTCTGAGGAGGAAAGTAATCCACATACTTCCTGTAACTGAGCACTTGATCTTACAGCATTTGGTATATAAAGTGTCCCTCTATAGGGAAGAAACTTTTCTCCCTCCCACGAAGTTCTATTATTGGCCCAAGAACCCTATCTCTCTCTTAGGTGCTCAAGCATGCACTCACAATGCAGTCACTTAAAAGTTAGACTTAATGTCCTTCTTAATGGGAAAGTCAGTGATCTTAGTGATCTAAGTGCTTGAAGCTGGTAAAGGCGAAGGAAACCTTGGCTCAGATCATCCAGGGCTTCAGTCAACTGTATCTTTCTAAGGACATTTTATCTTGAGTCTACCTTTCCCAAAGAAATGCCACTTTCTTTCTCGTCAACATCTCTGAAAAAAGCAATAGTAATTGACGCATCTCTCCTGGCTCTTGAACAAGCATTTAATTGAGAGCTTTTCTGTGATAAGTGCTCAGACTTGAGTGTGTTGCCTGGGCCATTTGGGCCCCCATGCATTCATAGCACAACTCTGCAAATAAACAAAGTGTTGAGTTCCTGGGGAAAAATGCAGCTTACACAGCACTTAGGAGTGCTCAAAGGGCCTCTGTTCCCTCTTCATACTAATGTGGTTTCACAAGAAGACCAAGATTATTTTATTGCCCCAGGAAGCCAGGAAATTTTCATTTGGCTCCCTCAGATCTTTGGGATAAAAGTGGGACAGTAAGGAAAAGAATTCCCTTTGCTGTCTTAGATTTCTGTTCTCCAGGAAAATATGTTATGTTTTCTAAAATCAGATACTCTGTCGCTTATTTTTAGCTTTGGTAACTGTATTATTTTACATCCCCCACTCCCCATTTTTTCAAAGGAATATTTCTCCCTCTGGTTCTTCCTGTTTTGGATCTTTTCAAGGGACTCTACTTTTGGCTAAGATACAGGCACAGTGCCTTTCACGCATCACAGGCTTATTGACTGATACAGAAATGAAGGACACAGGTCTATTAAGTAGAAATTATAATCAATAAAAACTAATGAAGTAAGTAACCTTTCTAGTATACCCTAAAATAGTTCACTTTAGAAGTTTTTGAGCTGTAGTATGTGTGTGTGCTCAGTCGTGTCTGAATCTTTGGGACCCTATGGACTGAATCCACCAGGCTCCACTGTCCATGGGATTTTCCAGGCAAGAAGACTGGAGTGGGTTGCCTTTTCTTACTCCAGGGGATCTTCCTGACCCCAGGGATGGAACCTGCATCTCCTGTATCTGATGCATTGACAGGCAATTCTTTACTGCTTGAGCGAGCAGGGAATTGTCAGAATAAGTTTGAGACTATCCACTTGAGAGCTTATGAGAAAGTGCTTCGCTGACCACCCTTTATAACATCTTACTCCCCCTGCCTCTGTCACCTCCAGTAAGCTTCAGTTTTCTTCATAGCACTCAGCACCTAGCATTGTATTTATTTACTGTCTGTCTGTCTCTACTAGAATGAAATCTCCATAAATGAAAGGGTTAGGTTTCACCTGTGCTGTACTTCTGGTGTGTAAGAGCTGTACAATGAACGAATGACCCCACGGTAGGGAGGAGTAGCCTATTTTTGTATTTAAGTAAAACTGAATGCTGACTTGGAATCAGTTTCAAAAACTCTATTATTCCATTTCTTAGGCTCTCACCATGATAATTCTCCCTCCGTCTACTTTGCAATAAAGTATTTCACAGGGACTTCTCTGGTGGTTCAGTGATTAAGACTTCTTGTTTCCAACATAGGGGGCACCGGTTTGATCCCTGGTGGAGGACCTGGGATCCCAAATGCGATGCACTGCTGCCAATAAAAAAATAAATAACACTTTAAAAAACATAAAAAATAAAGTATTTCACAAATTCCACAAGCAATGAGAGCAAATCTGAATGCTCACTTTTATTACCTAGTGAGAGGAAGCCTCCTTCCCTGCCTCTCCCCCTCCCTCCCTCCATCCCTTGAGTAGGGAGCTTTTGTGTTTGCTTCTCACACGTGGACTCGGTTCTCTGTACTTTGTATATCTTTTGTTTCCTAGGGTTTTCCTGTAGTTCTACAGGATATGTGGTCTTGCAGTGCAGATCAGCTTTTGACAAAAAGAGAATTCAAAGCTTTCTACCATTTGTGACATTAAAAATGTAATGCACATTTCCAAAATAAAAACATAATAACATTGCCATGCTGAATTCACTGAGGAATCAAGTGGGGGTACAAATAATAAATCATAATGAAATGAACATATATATGTTTCCTTCACATACATTTTCCTCCTGAATTATCAGGTTATTCTTGCTCTCCTTGCCAACTCTGTTCTCCAAATGCCCAAATGAAAATTTTCTTGCACACTGACTAAACACGTTTTATAGGGGATATGTGTACTAAATCTTATTAGGAGGGAAATTTCTGCTAACCTGATTTCCTCCCTGATTTCTCTCAAAGATTTTTTCATATGCTTTTGACCATAAATATAATAAACTGCCTTTGAAAATTTATCCTCAAATATTTGAATTTTGTTGTCCATCAAGTACCGGGTATCTCCATTTACAGTTTAATTTGATGCTCACAACTACCAAGTGTAGTAGATGCCACTAACAAAAGAGAGATTCTAAAGTTTAGAGAGGTTAAGTTACACACTCAGAATCACACAGAAAGACAGGGAACTAGGATTTGAACCTAGGTTGTCATGGCTTTAAATCCCATGTTCCTCCTCTTGTGTATTAAACCTGTCATCTGACTTATTACATGAAAGTGAAAGTTACTTTTGTGTCTGAGGCTTTGTGACCCCATGGACTGTAGCCCTCCAGGATCCTCGGTCCATGGAATTCTTCAGGCAAGAATTCTGGAATGATTTGCCATTTCCTCGCGTATTTATTTCTTTTCCTATTGGAGGTGGGGGAACCTACACACAGCCAGAAAGCTGGATAGTTAAAACGCCACAAAGAGTGGAGGTATTCCTTAGGGCTTAGTTTTCTCACCTGTAGAATGGACAAGAGGGGCTTTAAGATTTCTTTCTATGGTAATAAAGAATTAGAACAAATAATAAGTTAATAAAGAATAAAGATTTCTTTCTTTGGTAAGACTTCAATCTAAGGTAATAAAAATGGTCTTGATTGTAATCAGTAAGAATAAAATATAATTTAAAAATATAACTGGTTCAATGCTGGAAACTACATTTCAAGCTCTTCTTGGAATATATAAAAACATTGCATTTTAAAAGGTGTTAATATCAAATACAGTTATAAATTTAAGGATTAAAATATTTTTAAAATTTCATTATTCTGAATTCAGGACAATTACAACTGAAAAAAATTAATATATATTTGATATCATATATATGTGTGTGTGTATATATATATATATATATATATATATATATAAAAGTTTGACTAGATGCTCCTGATTCTTATTGTTTCTTGAAAGGCACAAAGTAATTCCAAGGCCAGGCTTGCGAAAAGGCGGCAAACATTGCAGCCTCTGTGAAGTGTCATGTCCTGAGCATGTGACATGGGATCCCCAGACACCAGTGCCACCCCGGGCTCTAGGGGGTCTCAAGGACATGTTCCAGTTGCCATTTTGTTTAACAAACAATAGCCCCTCCCTACCAACTCCTGGCATGTTAAAACCAGTGAGGAGGGCACTGTGTCTTACTCAGAGAAAAATATGCAGTACCAAAGCCTTACTAATAAACAGTCTACAGTAAAATACAAGTTTCATACCAGAGTCTCTTTTTCATTTTGAGACTAATAATCCCTTATCTGAAATTCTCCTCTTCCCTTTGAATAGTCTCAAATATTTTAAAATGTCTTTTGACTGCTCTGTTCTATAAATCACAGTGGTGGTGGTGGTGGTTTAGTCCCTAAGTCATGCCAGATTCTTTGTGACCCCATGGACTGTAGCCTCCCAGGCTCCTCTGTCCATGGGATTTCCCAGGCAAGAATACTGGAGTGGGTTGTCATTTTCTTCTCCAGGGGATCTTCCCGACCCAGGATCCAACCCGAGTCTCTTGCATTGCAGGTGTACTCTTTACCTCTGGGCTACAATCACATCATTGCTTTCTTTCTTTTAATCATGTTTATAGACATCAGAATGCTTTCCACTGAACATATACATATTTTTACAACTTTCTTAAAGTACTCACAATCTTTTAAAGCACTGGTGACTCAAAGTACAAATACTTAATGGCATTATATTAAAGTGAGATTTTAAAAATATGTTGAAACACATTTTGAATATATTTTCTTTGAGAACATTACTATTTTTGTCTAGTGCAACTTTCATTTTTGAAGGGAATTGTGGAGGAAAAATCTCCGCAGACTTTTACCATAACATAGCTTTATGGAGACAATGTGTAGTATAAGGAATGAGAAAAACAGGAGAACCGTTTCATCAGCAAGATACATAAATTAGTATCTGGATTTGCCAAAATAGCACAGACATCGTGAAACCTGACATTCAGAATTGCTAAGGTTTCAGCTGTTAGTCACTCAGTTGTATCCGACTCTGTGGCCCCATGCACTATAGCTTGCCAGGCTCCTCTGTCCATGGAATTTTCCAGGCAAGAATACTGGAGTAGGTAGCCATTCCCTTCTCCAAGAAATCAATGCACTATTTAAATGTTTAAAGATGGTCCTTACTTTCAGTGTCTACCCAATATGTATCTTTCATCCAGAAATTCTACTATCTAAACATTTCAAAGACTTTGAAATGGAAAATGTCTCCATAAAGCAATATATTTTTAGGGGGAAGGCCAAACTCTCAGGGAAAAATGTCCCTTAAAATCTTTATCAAAGCGAATAAAACTTCAAATCCAAATTCCCTATGCATTTGATGTTAAAGCTAGTTCATGATTTGCCTGTATATTTTAAAGAAATGATCTTAAGTCAGGATGCAGCGTTTATCTTATCATTTGAAGAATTAATTCCAGAAGGAAAGTCAGAGTGGCTTATGGAACAGGTGAACACAGTGTTTCTGAGGCAAATAATTCCATATACTGAATAGAGCTTGCATTATCCAACGTGGTTGATGAAGGAAACTATATATGAAAAATACAATAGCAGACAGGTTAAATATTTTAGTAGTAACTCCATTTAAAATGACAATAATTTGAGAAGTCATTTAAAACATGTCTCGTGTGTGCATATGTGTGCCTGCTTATGCACGCTGCACACACACACACACACACACTCAACTTTTCTAACCCTGCCAGATTCACCTATGGTCTGGAGGGTAAGATTTTCATCAGGTTATGGAATTAAGCCTAACCTTACTTCTCATGTTAAGTATTTGTTCTGACATATTTTTTTTTTCTTGTTTCCAATCTCATTGGATTTTTTGATTCCATTTTTATAGGACAGCTTTGACTCTGCACTAAACCATGCCACTAACACGTTACTTAATCTAACTGGCACATTGTAAAATTTTACACATGCGCTCATCCAGATAATTACACAATTAATTTTCACTTAGTTCAGCTGAAACAGGGATAATGAAATTTCCACTGGTGTACTGTTACATTCAGGGGCCAAGGGTCAGTTTCCTGTTTGGATAAGGGTGAGTTTAAAGAGGATTTCTGACAGTCTCCTTACTTCAACTAGTTCTAAAAACATTGCAATGGAATTTCAATTTACAGCTCAGTTCAATGAAAGGAGCAGATGTTGAGCGTGAACCACCGCTATGTAAGAGCCTCCTTCCACACAGGTGTGCCAGGGAAACCGTCAGCTCTTGCTTTAAAGACATGTCTCTTCTACCTTGCATTCTGGATTGAAAAAGTGGCTGACAGGCACTTGGAATTCATTTTCCCTTCAAGATTTACACATCTGCTGAGCTGTGATATTAAAGCAAAGATCTTGGTTCCCACTGCCTTGCATTCTATAGAGAAACAGTAGAAGCTCAATGACTAAATTGTTCTTGAATTTAGAGGATACTTGAAATCACAGTCCTGTGAAATTTCCTCACAGAGCGAAAGTGCCCCAAGATGTAGGTTTTCCTGGTGGTAAAAGTGAAGACATTCTACTGTGAAACAAAGTATAAATCTTAATCTTTTCTTAACAATCTGCTTGTTTTGCTCTAATTTTCAGGTTTAAAACTCTCCTCCTTGACACTAGCTGGGTATTTTATAAGTGGCTGTGAAAGATACCCAACAAGGGTATTATGAATTTCTTGATTAACCCATTTCATTCTTCAAAATATTCTTTTCACTAAAGAGTCAGACATACTGTTAAAACTCTCCATGTGATTGAAAGAAGAACTGGGTTCTACCACAAGCCAACATTATGTTAGATCACTGTGCATATAAAATGGTCATTGTATGTTGGTGATAAAAGTCCTGACCAGAGCGCTACCTGTTCATTAATACAGCCTCTGTGAGTTCCCTGTTTTGATGTCAATTCCTGTCTAGATTAACATAAGGAGTGGAGAATTGCTTTCATAGCTGAATCAAAATGCCTGAACATTGCCATGGGAAGGAAGAGGGTGAGATGTTTATTTATATAGATGATAAAGAAAATTACTGAAGGAAACTATAGAAAGTATGGGACATTACTATTAATAGCCAAGCATGGAAGACTCATTGGAAATCTTCTGCATTGGAAGACTCAAATGTTAAAACTCAAGAAAAAGAGGTTTTAGATTATGGTAGCATATTAATTCTAGACTTCCCAAAGAAATCAGTTTCACCTTCTAAAATGAATGAATCTTACATATGTCTCAAATAATTGAGGAAAAATGATCTAGCACTTATTGGTATAGTTTAGAAAAATGCATCCAGGTAGAGTACATTTTCTCTTTCATTTACAAGATAGTAGGTTAAGCTAGACTCTGCCCCTCCTCCAACCTGGCATCCTTCTGCCTCGGGGGTCTTTGAACCAGCTATTTTGTCAGCTTGGAATCTTCATACTACAGATAATTAAAAGAACACTCCTCTTCCTGGTGTTTGCCCAAATCTCTCTTTTCAGTGTAGTCTACCCTGACCATTCTAACTTGAAATTGCAACTCACATTGTGCTACCGCCTCTCTTGGTCCTACCGCTTGCATATCCCTCTTTATCCTGATCTACTTTTCTCTTTTCATAACACAACACATTAAAATATATTGTAAAATTTACATATTTATGACACATATATTGTTTATTTTCCTGTAATGGATTATAAGCTCGAGGGTGGCAGGGATCTTAGTTTTGTTCACTGCCATATCTCAAGCACCTAGAATGATGCTTGATGGATGCTCACTGGGTATGTGTTGGATGGCTGGATGCAAGAGAAAGCTCTGTGAGGTCAGGTGCTATTTCCCTTTAACTTCTTTCTGCAATCACAGAAACCATTAATAACACAGTCCTGAACTTTTATTGTGGAATAAATGAATGAAAAACCATGTGCAGTTGTTTTGTTTTTTTAAAAAAAACATTTATTTATTTACTTTTGGCTGCACTGGTTCTTCGTTGCTGTGTGGGCTTTCTCTAATCGGGGTGAACGGGGGCTACGGTGCACAGGCTTCTCATTGAGGTGGCTTCCCTTGTTGCAGAGCATGGGCTCTGAAGCTTATGGGCTCAGTAGTTGTGGTGCAAGGGCTTAGTTGTCCCAAGACATGTGGGATCTTCCCAGACCAGAAATCAAACCCATGTCCCCTGCATTGGCAGGCAGATTCTTAACCACTAGAGCACCAAGGAAGTCCCATTTTGCCTTTATATGCTGGAGATGCAGAGCATACTGAGAAGGCTCGCCACCCTAAGAACAGTGAATGATAACCTCAAGAGCATAGCAGGAGACAAAGTTCCAGTGTGCAGGTGACTAACTCTCTGGGGTAACAGCCTAGAACACACATGCCTATTCTGCTCTTAACTTATTATTTATCTGGAGCCAATCACTCAATTTGCTTTGAGTTCACGGTGTTTCACCTCTCATTCTTGCAAACATTCAGAGGGATCAGTTGCATCTTTAATATACTTTTATCCTAAGGCAGATACTGTAGATCAGAAGACAGTTTATCCTACTTCTAGGTCAGACTTGGCGGGGGTGATTTCACATATATTATTAAACACATACGACATACTTTCATGCAGTTTCCTTGATGACTCAGATGGTAAAGAATCTGTCTGTAATGCAGGAGACCTGAGTTTGATCACATGGTTGGGAGGATCCCCTGTAGAAGGGCATGGTTTCCCACTTCAATATATTTTTGCCTGGAAAATTCCATGGACAGAAGAGCATGGTGAGCTACAGTCTATGGAGTCACAAAGAGTCAAATACAACTGAGAAAGTAATACACACACAACACTCTTTCATACTTTTAAGAAAAGCATCAGAAAACCTTGTTGTGTTGAGTGCATGTGAGAATAGAAGGAAGACATTTCTGAGAATAGTAAGGTTGCAAACCTATCTTTCTTTTTTGGTAGAAATAAAAAGCTTTTGCCTTGAGTGAACCTGAAGCATCCATTAGAGTTCCATGATACTCGGACTGATGATATCACCCCTTGGGCTTGAGCAACAGTCATTTAAAAAAGCAGCTATTAAAGGATGGAAGGACTCTGGTGACTTTCCGTCTGAGTATGAAGAAAGAGTGCTTATGATATATGTTTTTTCTAGGTGTACATCTACAAGTAACATTTTTAAATAAAATAAAAAAAGAGTTTCTCATAAGCTTGCTCTAATTTGTTATGTTGTTTTCACTGAACTCTAGTTCTGCAATGACAATGATTTGATGTGAAACAAAAGAGGAAGTGAGTGGGTGGTTTTGATGCCTGAGTTCTACCATCATCCTAGGCTTGAATGATTTTCATTTTATGGCAATGCCACCTCTCTAGAGAAGTTCAGGTAAACTTGAGGTTAGCCAGATCCACAATGAGGAAGTAGAGGCCAATAAATGCCATTCCTCTAGACTCTGACTCTTAACACTTCTCTTATAACTACTAGCACTCCTTTCCTTCTGCTGCCTACCTCTTATAAAAGACAGACATCCATAGAGTTCATGTCTTCTCCCATAAACAAGTGATCCCAACCATATTCACCTTTATGTACTGTCTACGTCTCAGACTTAAAACCAATCTCCCTGATAAGATCTGTCCAGAAAATCTGTTTCAGCTGTTTAACACCCACATTTTTCTCAATCAGTGTTCTGAGCACAAATTTTACCTTTTTTTCCTATTCCCTAAATTCACTGAATTTTCTAAGATCACACATCCATTTCCACTGACATTCTGTCCTGTTAGCCAAGGTCCTCAGGGAATCTAGACACAGGGGGAAACATCACTTATAAATGATCAGTGTTTTAGAGTCTCTGTTCTTTATGTATCACTGAAAACTGGGTGATGGATTTGCAATCCCCCTGGCCTTTATCTGTCATTCTTAATAGAATCACTGCATTGCTTCCATATGTTCAGTATTACCCTTCCTTAATTTCATTTTGATCCTTCTTCATGTGCTGTGACTATCTAGTGACTTTCCAATGGAACGGTGAACAGTTCACTGAAAACTGCCACACTGAGCACCAAGTTCCTTGTTGAAACTGTACCATCTGTACAAATAAAAATCATAGTGCATGGGTATTAAGTCACCTCAGTTGTGTCCAGCTCTTTGCAACCCTGTGAATGTAGCCCACTAGGCTTCTCTGTCTATGGGATTCTCCAGGCAAGAATGCCAAAGTGAGTTGCACTATATCCTCCTCCAGGAGATCTTCCTGACCAAGGGATCAAACCTGCATCCCTCATGTCTTTTGTGTTGGCAGGTGGGTTCTTTACTAAAGCCACCTGGGAAGCTCTGAAATCAAGGTTCTGGATAGAAACATGATATCTCCGAGCTCTCTCTCTCTTTTTCTCTTGTCTACCAGAAACCAAAATTTCAATTTAGCCTATTTGCTCATTTCAATCATTTTTAAAGTCACCTAGTGCCTGAGAATGAGGACAGGTATGAGGCTCTCAGAAACTTTATCTCCTTATAGTAGGTACAACAGTGTCCCGTCCATATTCATACCTACCTAGAACCTCAAAATGTGATCTTATTTGGAAATAGGGTTATTGCAGAGGTAATTAGTTAAGAGTCAGGATGAAATTAAACTGAATTAGGGTAGCCTTCAAGTCCAATGAGTACCCTTGTAAGAGACAAAAAATGATCCATAGAGACACAGAGAAAAAGGTGATGCAAAGATGGAGGCAGACTGGAGCGATGTGTCTATGAGCCGAGGAACACTAAGGGTTGCCTACAACCACCATGGCTTCCAGAAGTAACCATATCCTGGAAGGGAATGACACCTTGACTTCAGACTTCCGGATTCCAGAACTGAAAACTGGTAGCTTAAGGCATTATATTATTTGGTAAATTAGTAAGCCCTCTTTAAAATGCCATTAACCTTTATTATAATCCTGATTATACCAGCCTATTTTTTAAAAAATTAATTACTTCTTTGTTTTGTTTGTGGTTTTTTTTTTTTCTGACTGCTCCACATAGTGTGTGGGGATCTTAGTTCCCTAACCAGGGTTTGAACCCATGCCCCTGCAGTAGAAGCATGAAGTCTTAACCACTGAACTGCCAGGGGAGTCGCATGTCAGCCTACCTTTAGAAAATATTGAATAGATTGACAGACTTGCCTTTGAGGTATGATTTTAAGATAGTTACACTTTTGTTCAGAAAGAAACCAATTCCTTTATTTTACTGAAAGAAGTATTTTATTTAAAAATAAATTTCTGTTGTTGTAAGCCACCAGTTTGCAGTAATCTGTTATGGCACCCATGGGTGATTTGTTAATTCTCTACCTTCTTTCCTCCTCTCTCTATCTGTTCAACCTACTCTGTCCCTCTTCTTTTGTTTCCACTCTGCTCTGAGTGTTTCTGGAGTATTATCCCTATAGTTGAAACCACATTTAAAAAAATGGGCAAACGGGACCTAGAGAAGAGTGAAGAATCTGAATACATGGGAACATTAAGAGAGAAATGCAATGGGTTGTATGTTGTGAAAGCAGAAGCTGCAATCTTACATGTTTTAACTTAGGTATTTAAACAATTCACAAACTCTAAAATGACACATAAATGTTAGTTATTCTTATTATTGATCCACAATGCCATGTTTGAAACCAAAAAGACTTGATATTAAAAATATCACAGGAAGTTTATTATACAGTTATTTTTGTGTTTTTTTTTTTTTCATCAGTGAAGTAAGCTTTCCCAAGAAATCATGAAATATCCTTACTGGAGGCACTTATATCGAGATGAAACAGACATTGGCCGGATAATCTATAAATGTCTTAGATATTAACTAGTTGAATAATCTTTGGTAGCTGATCTACCCTCTCTGAATCTATGTCCTAATATGGAAAATAAAATATAAATATCTGTCAGTTGGAGTGGTTTCTCTGAGGATAGAAAGCAAAATACAAACCAAAGGCACTAAAGTTGCTGTTTACTCTAAATTTAAACAATTCTGTATGACCTCCCTTTCTCAGCTTCTCAGGGACTAACATCACTGCCTGCTGCCTTTATTGCTAAGAACACAGAGGAGATTCTTGGAATCTGTGTGGGGTCTTTATTAATGCCTCAGTAATGCCTGCTATCCTGACCAGAACAACTTCATTGAGGGTTCTTCAGGTGACCATTCTGTATGATTGATCCTGTAGACACCACAATTGGTATTTTTGTTGGTCTCTGGGCTGGGGTACTATGAACTAGCCTTCTTTCATAATTGGCTTTTGTATTTTGGTTTTTCTCACATTTTAAAAATGATAAGCCAATTCAACATTATTCTTCTTATCACTTTACCATATGTTGTCTAGGTTAGTAAAGGCTGTTGTTTAGACTTCTTTTTGTGTGTAGTATCCTCATTTCTTTATGTTTTAAAATATTCTTCATTTGGCCATGGGGTTGCTACTAGTCGGACACGACTGAGCGACTTCACTTTCACTTTTCACTTTCATGCATTGGAGAAGGAAAGGGCAACCCACTCCAGTGTTCTTGCCTGGAGAATCCCAGGGACGGGGGAGCCTGGTGGGCTTCCATCTCTAGGATCGCACAGAGACGGACATGACTGAAGCGACTTAGCAGCAGCTGCAGCAGGAGCAATTAATGGACACTTGAAGATACTCTATGATTTGTTTCTATAGTTCTCTAAATTAGTGTTTTTTTTCCTTTTATCTTTTCAGGTTTTGTGACTAATGCCTAAACAAAATCTTTATGACCACATGAAAGAAGGTATGAAAGTACCTTCTTTCATAATGCATTATAAAAATTGGAGGAGATAAAATAGGCTAACTTTCCATTTATGTTTAAGTCTACATATTTTCAAACTAAGTGACCAGATGTCTTTTCATTGTTAACATTGAACTCATTCTATCAATTCAACTTTTTGAATAGAAATTCCTAATAAGAGACTCTATAACACCTAATAATTAACCTCTGAGGGACTAGTATGCCTACTCTTCAGAAATAGAAACTTCGTAATGCTCCTTTCTATCATTCTCCTGCAAAAAGGAGGTCTTTCACATTTCAAATATTAGTTTTTGCTGCTTCTACACATGGCAAATTAATTTGGCTTTTATAATGAGGTGGAATGTTTCAAATCTAAATTAACACCTTTGGCTTTACTTTGTGAGAAGACCTGCTCATTACTCTCTAGTAACTTAATGGCTGTGCTATTCTATGAACCAAAATAGTGTAATGTAATCTGACATTTATGACTTCCACATAATATCAACTGCTAAAGTTTGAAAAAAGGTTTCTATTCAGAAAAAATCTCAAACTAATAAGCATACGTCCAATATTAAAATCGGGTCAGAGATCCTTCTCACTTTCATTACATATAATTTATGCCACTTGAATGTAGTTTAATAAGGTCATAAAAATGCCAGTTGTGGTATCTCATAATACTTTTTATAAACTGGTTTTACAGTCTCTCCTTTGTTCCAAAGTTCAAAGTGACAATTGAAATGCACAGGTTGCTTGGGAGTGCTTGAAGTTTCTCTTGGAAAAATTGGTGAATATATAAATCACTTATACGTGTACATATATTTATGAATGATACATAGCATTTATGAATATTTATGTAGTTTGTGCTTATAGGTAAGTTTTAAATGCTATTTATTGAAGATCTGTGTTTAAATTGTAAGCCTGTTTTCCAAAATCTTCATAATTTACTAAGACATTCCTTTTTTCCAGGTGCATTTAAGTTGGACACTTTCAATTAAAAGGAAAAAAAAAAAGAATTCAAGAAAAAAGCTAGTTTTGTACTATTGCTCTGGCCCTACCCTTTTGTTAAGTTGAAATAAAAACTTCCCAACATTTAGTCCTCAATTGGTCAACGTCAAACAATACCCTGAGGTGCCCTTACAATGGTGGCATTGTCAGCTCTCCATGACTTCATTCATTTGCTGACCATTGCCTTACTTCCTGGCTGAGGTAAATAGGGCTTTGCGAGCACTTCCCCTAAGTCATTTCAGAGGAGATAAATTAAATAATGATTGCAATGTAATATTGTGATAGTGCTAAAATATTTCCTTCACATTTCAACTTTGAGCACAAGTTTCCAATAATATATAATTTTTCATTTGCTAGCTCAAACTTTGGGCTTTATTAAATTCTACAGCTGCACTCAGTATTTATGCATTTGGTGACCAACCCTGATATAATAATATGGACTTAAGACTTTTATATAAGAATATAAAAATGTTTCAAAAATCACTATTGACTCAAACATGGGTATTCAACACAATTTGCTTAATCATCAATTGAACAAAATCATGAGAAATATTTTTGTTTTTGAGCTAGTATTAAAACTGGTGTTCACACAGCTTGCTCCATCCATTTGAAGTCTTTTTTATAGATTTATTTCTATTTTCAGGTAAGAGTTATTCTGAAAGACCCCAATAAGAGGTTCCTATTCATTGTTCTACCACACTAGAGATTTCAGTGAAGTTGATACTCAATGACAATAGAGATACTCCTTAGAAATGTTTATTTTAGTCAGTTAAAAACAAAACAATAAAACAGTACAGCATTTGTATTGCTTTTGACAGAGAGAGAAGTACAAGGGTTGCAGACAGGGCTGAGTTTAGTTCATTGATTTTGTTTACCTGTTGTGACCTTGGACATGCAACTGAAGCTCTTTGAGTGTCCCCATCTGTGAAATGGAACTAATTACAATGTTCTATAAGATTAGCATCAAAACAAGGTGCATATTAAATGAACGCAAGAATATATATTGTAAAAGAATATTCTCAACATCATCATTTTCATTATTATTAAAGGAAAGTGTACATGACAGATCAAGTGATGGAGGTGGTTTGATCCTGTTTTCTGCAGGATTCAATGAAGACCCTGTCTTCTCAAGTCACTTACTCTGGCTTATTGAATATATCAGTGCATCTGGGAAGGGTCCACTCTGGCATAGATGGGGACCAGGACCAAAGATGACTAGGGGTATTTATCAAGAAATTGCTAGAATTGGGGGGCAGCAGGGCAGAAGAACTGGCTTTTGGAAAGACAGCAACTGGGTAATGCTGGTTTCTGGGCAGGATCAGGGCTGTAAGCTGTACACTGTGATCAGGTAGAGCAAGAATCAGTGTTTTCACTGGTCCAGTTATTCTAAATAGAGTCTTCTCCTCCACTCCCAAACCCGTGCCCTCAAGTCTGGATTTAAGACACAGTTCTGATTTCACAGCAGCACTGGTCTTGAACTTGAAAGGGTGGAACACACTCTCACCAACTTCATGTAAACTTTTGTTTGGAAACACCTTCTTAGTTTACAGTACTCAGGTACTCTCCTGGTGGAGAATTCAGAAAGAAACCTAGTAAATTTTCATGGGAAAATACACTTTGAGTTATTAGATGAAACCAGGACCAATAAGTATGTGAAATATATGATGTGTATTAAATACAAACCGTTTGTTCCTGCAAATCCTATGATTTAAGTGGCAATTTCACTTTTTCCTTCAGAAATAATTTTGCATCATTTCATATATGACTTTCTTCTTTCTTCATAAAATAATCTCCACACTTGAAGTCATCATGGTCACCCATGTTTTATTATTCATTTTACTTCTTCTCCCTCACTCCAAGGGACGCTAGAGAGAAGGAAACCTCGGTTTGAACCCCACTTGATACCATGTACCTGAGTTTTGATCCTCACAGAATCATGATGATAATCCACCATTACCACCACTGCCACACTGAGACGCCAGGCAACATCCTCAGAAGGATCTTCAAAGTTTACACTTGGAAGCAGGAACACCACTATCAAGACCCAACCTCAGTAACATCATTAAAGGTCCTCTACTGTATTATTATGTAACTTTTGAAGGATCAGAGCATATGCAACACTCAAAGAGAAAAAGTTAGGGACTTCCTGGTGTTCTAGTGGTTGAGACTCTGTGCTTCCACTGTAGCAGGTGCAGGTTTGATCCCTGGTCAGAGAACTAGGATCCCATATGCTGTATGGTGTGTCCAAAAAAGAAAAAGAAAGGAAAAGTTATTAGCTGTATATGGTAAGGGCTAAAATGGGCAAGTCATTGTGCATATTAAATAGACAGGATTGCAGTAAAGCTAAATCTGTGGCCCAGACACGGTCCTTAGAAATTTACCTTGTATGGGAAGAACTCAACAAGAAGGAAACAACTCTGAGTAGTGACCAGTGAAATAGTCTCTTGCTGCTTTTAATCAGATCTTGGTGCTTATTGCAACTTCCTCATAGGGTAGGAGACTCTGAAGATTTAGGGTTTTGATATGAAAATTATCTGACATCCTTGTCAGTAATTCCCAGCCCCGTGCTGTTCCTTCAGTCATTCCAAGGTTCATGTGTAAAGATGTGTTAAGAACCTAAACAGCACATCAAATGTTGATATCCTAGACATTCTCCAGTTCCAAATAACACAATGCTAAAGGCAAAAATGTCGAGGAAGAATCATAGACTTTATCTCAGAAATTAG
Source organism: Moschus berezovskii (assembly GCF_049115385.1). Lineage (NCBI taxonomy): Eukaryota > Metazoa > Chordata > Mammalia > Artiodactyla > Moschidae > Moschus > Moschus berezovskii. The sequence goes on along the minus strand of NC_142469.1, from coordinate 71,451,639 downwards.
AAACTTGACAGAAAATAGGTTTTTCCCTGTTTGAAAATGAAAGGGAAAGTTGCTCAGTCATGTCCGACTCTTTGTGACCCCATGGACTATACAGTCCATGGAATTCTCTAGGCCAGAATACTGGAGTGGTTAGCTGTTCCCTTCTCCAGAGAATCTTCCCAAACCAGGGATTTAACCCTGGTCTCCTGCATTACAGGCAGATTCTTTACAAGCTAAGCCACCCTGTTTATCACCTAGATTTTTTTTTTTAATCTGGCTGTGTTTGAGAGTCTCTTTGTATACCCATTTCATAACTGAGGAGTGAGAACAGAAATTAGAGCTACTCTGGGGAAATTTTATTACCATGAATTTAATTCATTTAAAGGACCTCCCAGGTGGCTCAGTGGTAAAGAATTTACCTGCAATGCAGGAGATGCAAGAGACATGGGTTCAATCCCTAGGTTGGGCAGATCCCCTGGAAGAGGAAATGGCAGCCCACTCCAGTATTCTTGCCTGGGAAATCCCATGGACAGAGGAGCCTGGTGGGCTATAGTCCATGGGGTTGCAAAGAGTCAGATACGATTGAGTGGCTGAGCACACATATACACATACACATTAATTCATTTATCTTTGGAGGATAGTATGCTGCTGCTGCTGCTGCTAAGTCGCTTCAGTTGTGTCTGACTCTGTGCGACCCCATAGACGGCAGCCCACCAGGCTCCCCCCGTCCCTGGGATTCTCCAGGCAAGAACACTGGAGAGGGTTGCCATTTCCTTCTCCAATGCATGAAAGTGAAAAGTGAAAGTGAAGTCGCTCAGTCGTGTCCGACTCTTCGTGACCCCATGGACTGCAGCCCACCAGGCTCCTCCATCCATGGGATTTTCCAGGCAAGAGTACTAGAGTGGAGTGCCATTACCTTCTTTGGAGGATAGTATACTGCAATGTAAATTGTTCTGGATTTAGAATCAAGGGCATGTGAATCAAATTTGAGTTTTAACTCTTGCTAGGTGGTAATTTCACATGACAATGAAGGAACAGCCCATGAATTACTATGGGATGATGTATATAAGGCATCCAGTAGAGCCACTGGCTCAGAGTGGATTTTCAACAATCCATAACCACTAACCACTGTTTTTTATAGGAGCTGAAATGGTAAGTATTTCTTGTATGGTGCAGGGAAGAGTCTTGTCCTAGCTTCTTCCTCACACAAGTTGATGTTTCCAGTCACCAAATACCTTTAAGTTAATTGTGAAAGAATTTAAAACCTAGATCTTTTAAAATCCATTCTAAGAATTCTCAGAGGGCTTTGAAATCCCAAGCACTGATAGAGAATCTCACGCCCAAATATTTTTCTTCAGTTGTTAGAGATTTGACTGTCTTGTAATATTCTGGGGGAAAAAAGAAAAAAAAAATGTTAAAACCCAATCATGGGAAAATGACATAGATAGTTAATCTAATCTGTTTTTCTTCCCTACAGGAAATATTGACACAATGTTCATTCTTTCTTACATAAGATAACCCTCTATCTTTAAAAGTTTTCCAATTGTTTGAAGTCAAACTGAAAGTAGGCAGGAAAAAGACATTATCTGAAATATCTGAGCTTGAATTTGAAAAGCTATCTTGAAATATATGTTTATACAATGATTTAGAATAACACAAAATTTTCCAGTTGACTTTCCCTTAAAGATAAGAGAACATGTGTTTATATTTGTTGGTGCTTTGAATTACTCTCAGATAATACCCATTTGATTCAAATGCCTATAAAACACAGTGGTCAACCATAGCAAAAGGAGTTCCATGCCTTTAACAAATGGATGAACACTGTTACAACTTCAGTGACAGTCTCATGAGAACTGAGTGTCTCTTGTTAAGTCATTGAGTCATAACGGACAATCTACTTTTAGGTAGAATTTGGCATCATAGTCTTTTTTTATTCACTATTTGGAATATTTGTGCCTTGTGGAAGTGAAATGCACTGTGGTTCTATAAGCTTAAGGCGTAATAATACTGTGGTAGACTATCTACAAAGATCGTCGCCAACCTTCTGCCAATGTCTAGGCAGGCCATGCCTCCTTTCTCTCTCCTTGCATCTGAGCTGGTCTTGATCAAAAGAATGCAGAAAAAGTGACTCTGTACTAGATTTTAAGAGGCCTGGTGGCTTTTACTTTACTTACTTGGAAGCCTACCATCTTGTAAGAATTTTGGCTTCTCAGTGAATAATAAGAAACCATGTAGAGAGAGGGAGGCTATGCAGAGGAGCTATGAAGCACCCCAACTGATAACCAGCACCAGAGTCCCAGACACGGTAGTGAGGCAAACTGGCTGTTCCAGCCCAGATAACCTCCAAAGTGTACGTTGCAACGTGGAGCAGAAGAACCACTAGGTGAGCTCAGTCAGCCTACAGAAAGGGACTTTTTTTTCCCAGTCGCTAAGTTTGTTGTGATACAGAAAAAGAACAGAGGATGTATCTCACTATCAAAATCAGAGAAGGGAAGGTAGCAATTCTTAAATTGGAACTTCGTAAATTGCAGCCTGTAGTGTAGTAGTCCTAGCAATATCAGGCAACAATAATTCATGCTCCTTTTTCAGAAGAAGAATCTTTTGATTGAGTTATGTTGGTCTCCTTCTCAACATGACTTGCAGTTACTTGAATCCCCAACTTTTGCTGCAGCAATTCCTCATGACTGTGAGATTGCCAGCCTGGGGGTCCTCCAACAACAGGTCTGGTTTTCCTCAGTTAGGTTTAAAAAATGAATAGACAGCAAGCATAGACCACTACTGTACATTCCACCCTTGGTGTGCAAATAATTAAGCTGAAGATATGATGCCCTCTGACATGTGTGTTGGAAGAGTTTAGCAAAGATTTCGAGTCACTGTGCAAGGTAGGTTCTCACAGTGAGCAATACTACACACTCCGGCATGCACACACTATTTTGCATGTTTTATACCTTAGAAAAAATTGTAGGACTTGGCATCCAGTCAGGTGAGAGATAGTGGTAATCTGAACTGAATTCATGATAGTGAGGACAAAAAGGAAGGATAATGATACAAGGTTTAACAACTGTTAACACAAAGGACGGGAGAATTCCCTGGTGGTCCAGTGATTAAGAATCTGCCTTTCAATGTAGGGGACGTGGGTTCGATCTCTTGTCTGGGTTACTAAGATTCCACATTCTGCAGGGCAGCTAAGCCCTCAAGCCATGACTACTTAGCCTGAACCTGAGCCCCTCAACTAGAGAAGCCTGTGTGTGCCACAGTGAAGACTCAGCATGGCAAAAAAAAAAAAAAAAATACAAATAAGAAAGATGGTGACAGATTTAAAGAGACCAATAAGTGAATCTAATATCTAGATATAAAATGAATGTTTTAGAGCATGTTGCCTTCTTTTTTGAGGATAGACAAGCAGACCTCCAGGGAGCTATCTTTTATTGCCATAAAAACACCTTTGTATTTATCCCACCCTTAACTCCTGTGATCTACAAGGACAGACACTCCCCAAAATGCTTAAAACTGAAGATGCTCTTTAAGTGTTTTCATTGAACTTCAGGTCAGAAATAGAAATCTGGATAAGAAGAGATACAGATTTGGGTTTTAGGTTGATGCAATGAAACCAAAACCAAACCAAACCAAACAAAAAATCCAAAAGGGAGTTAATGGAGACCCATCAGGATGGTGGCTTGTACTGTATTATTCAGGGACTCTGAGAGCCCAGCAAAGCTGATCACTGCACAGTTGTCTTATGATTTCCAGCAGCAACTTTTCTTGAAAAGTTTAGGTGTGACTAAAATGTTTTCTTCAAAAAGCATTAGGTCCTCCAGTAGTTTTCCAGAGCTTCTAGACCCTATCAGGGTGCTGAAAGAATTTCTCTATTGGAAAATTTCTTTCTTGGGTTTTGTTTAGAGCTAGATACTCTGCTCAGCTCACTCAGGGAAATATTCATATTTACTGGTCTGTAGGCATATTTCCTGGGTGAATATTATTTTAAAAAATTGTTTTTAAAATTTTTTTGACCATATCCCTCAGTAAGTAAGATCTTATTTCCCCGACCAGAGATTGAACCCATGCCCCCTGCACTGGAAGTATGGAGGCTGAACCACTGGGCTACCAGGGAAGTCTTCATATTTTCCATTTTTATTCTCACTGCTGGAGTACTGAAACATTCTATGCCATGTATAAGACAACTGAAACCCTAAATCCATCATGGTCTCCGTAACCACTCCAACTATCTCCCCCTGTCTGTCTTCTCACACTCAGACTTCTCCACAGCCTTATGCAGGCATACATTGTTTTTCTGTGCTGCATTTTATCATGCCTCACAGACACCGATAGTGTGCTTTTTACAGGTTCATTGAAGGTTTGTGGCAACCCTGCATCAAAAAGTCTATTGATGCCATTTATCCAAGAGTATTTACTCACTTCATGTCTCTGTCACATTTTGGTAATTCTTGCAATATTTTAAACTTTTTCATTGCTACTATATTTGTTATGGTGATCTGTGATCATGAATATTACTATTGTCATTGTTTTGGGACACCACAAATTGTACCCATATAAGATGATGAAGTTATTGATAAACGTTGTCTGTGTTCTGACTGCTTCACTGGCTGGCTCTGTCCCACATCTCTCTCTCCTCAGGCCTCCCTGTTCCCTGAGACGCAACAACTTGAAATTAGGTCAATTAATAGAATCTTATAGTGGCCTCTAACTGTTTAAGTGAAAGAGAGTCACACCTCTCTAACTTTAAATCAAAAGCTTGAAATGATTAAGCTTAGTGAGGAAAGCATGTCAAAAGACATGATGGGCTGAAAGTTAGGCCTCTTGCATCAAACAGTTAGCCAAGAATGCAATGCAAAAGTTCTTGAAGGAAATTTAAAAAGCTGCTCCAGTGAAGACATGAACGATAAGATAGTGAAACAGCCTTATTGCTGATACGAAGATCAAACCAGCCTCAACATTTCTTTAAATCAAAGCCTAATCCACAACCAAGCAAGCCCTAATGCTCTTCAATTCCATGAAGACTGAGAGAGGAGAAGAAGCTGAAGAAGAAAAATGTGACTCTAGCAGAAGTTGGTTCATGAGATTTAAGTGAAGAAGTCATTTCCGTAATATAAACAAGAGAGGTGATGTAGTAAGTGCAGTTGTAGAAGCTATGTCATATTATCCCAAAGATCTAGCTAAGATTATTAATAAGTGTGGCTACACTAAGCAACAGAATTTTCAATGCAGGCAAAACAACCTTATATTGGAAGAAGGTGCCAACCAGGACTTTCCTAGCTGGTGAGGAGAATTCAATGCCTGGCTTCAAAGCTGCAAAGATGTCTGACTCTCATTTGGGGCTAATGCAGCTGGTGAGTTTAAGTTGAAGCCAATGCTCACCTACTGTTCCAAAAATGCTAGGTTCCTTAGAATATGCTAAATCTATCCTGCTTGTGCTCTATAAATGGAAAAAGAAAACCATGACAGCACATCTGTTTACAACATGATTTACTGAATATTTTAAGCCCATTGTTGAGCTCCACTGCTCAGAAAAAGTGATTTTTTTTTCGAAATACTACTGCTCATTGACAATGCATTTGGTCAACCAGGAGCTGGTACAATGAAGTTAATGTTGTTTTCATGCCTGCTAACACAAGCACAAGCTGGAATCAAGATTGCTGGGAGAAATAGCAATAACCTCAGATATGCAGATGACACCATCCTTATGGCAGAAAGTGAAGAGGAACTCAAAAGCCTCTTGATGAAAGTGAAAGAGGAGAGTGAAAAAGAGTGAAAAAGTTGGCTTAAAGCTCAGCATTCAAAAAACTAAGATCATGGCATCTGGTCCCATCACTTCAAGGGGAAACAGTGTCAGACTTTATTTTTTGGGGGCTCCAAAATCACTGCAGATGGTGATTGCAGCCATGAAATTAAGAGATGCTTACTCCTTGGAAGGAAAGACCAACCTAGACAGCATATTAAAAAGCGGAGACATTACTTTGCCAACCAAGGTCCGTCTAGTCAAGGCAATGGTTTTTCCAGTGGTCATGTATGGATGTGAGAGTTGGACTGTGAAGAAAGCTGAGCACCGGAGAATTGATGCTTTTGAACTGTGGTGCTGGAGAAGACTCTTGAGAGTCCCTTGGACTGCAAAGAGATCCAACCAGTCCATCCTAAAGGACATCAGTCCTGGGTGTTCATTGTAAGGACTGATGCTAAAGCTGAAACTGCAATACTTTGGCCACCTCATGCGAAGAGTTGATTCATTGGAAAATACACTGATGCTGGGGGCAGGAGAAGAAGGGGACGACAGAGGATGAGATGGCTGGATGGTGTCACCAATTCAATGGACATGAGTTTGGGTAAACTCTGGGAGTTGGTGATGGACAGGGAGGCCTGGCATGCTGCGATTCATGGGGTCGCAAAGAGTCGGACACGACTGAGCGACTGAACTGAACACAACATCAAGAAGTAATTTGAACTTTCAAGTCTCATTATTTAAGAAGTACCAATAGGAGCTGGTACAATGAAGTTAATGTTGTTTTCATGCGTGCTAACATAAGCACAGGCTGGAATCAAGATTGCCGGGAGAAATATCCATAACTTCTGATGAATTTCTCTGATTTCTCAGATGAATTTGAGAAAAGTAAAGTAAAAATATTTTGGAAAGGATCCCCCATTCTAGATGCCATTAGGAACATTTATAATTCATGGGAAGATGTCAAAATATCAACATTTACAAGAATTTGGAAAAAGTTGATTCCAGCTCTCATGGATTTCAGAGGAAGAAGTAATTGCAGATGTGGTGAAAATAGCAAGAGAACTAGAATTAGAAGTGGAGATTGAAGATGTGACAATTGCTGCAACCTTATGATAAAACTTAAATAGATGAGGAGTTACTTCTTATAAATAACCAAAAAGGTGTATGGGTTTTTTTAGATGGAACTAAAATTCTTGGTGAAGATGCTGTGAAAATTGTTGAAATGACAAGAAAGAATTTTAGACTACAACATAAGTTTGAGCTTCTATGGTGGCTCAGATGCAAAGAGTCCACCTGCAATGCAGGAGACCTGGGTTTAATCCCTGGGTCAGGAAGAACCCCTGGAGAAGGGCATGGCAACCCACTCCAGTATTCTTGCCTGAAGAATCCCAAGGACAGAGGAGCCTGTCAGGCTATAGTCCATAGGGTCTCAAAGAGTTGGACACAACTGAGTGACTAACATTAGTTAATAAAGTAGTAGCACTTTGAGAGGACTGACTCTAGTTTTGAAAGAAGTTCACTGGTGGGTAAATATCATTTTTTGACATCATATTTGATGTGCAAATATCATTGTTGTCTTATTTTGAAAAATAAAGATAAGCTGTCTCAGCCTTCAGCAACTACCACCCTAATCAGTTAGCAGCCTTCAACATAGAAACAAGACTCTCCACCATTAAAGACTGATACTTGCTGATGTCTTAGATGATGGTTAACAATTTTTTAGCAAAAAAGTATTTTAATTGAGGTATGTATATATATATATTTAAGATAATACTACTGCACACAATAGGCTAAGTATAGTATAAACATAACTTTTATATGCCCTGACAAACCAAAAACTTTGTGTGACTCACCTTATTCTAATATTTCCTTTATTATGCTGGTCTGGAATTAAACTCCCAATATCTCCAAGGTAGGCCTATACTACATTTATTTCCCCGTCAACTCCAAGTTGATTTCTACTCCCCTCACTTCACTAACGGACTTCCCAGGTGGCGTTAGTGGTAAAGAATCCACCTGCCAAAGCAGTAGATATAAGAGACGTGGATTCAATCCCTGGATCAGGAAGATTCCCTGAAAGAGGAAATGTCAGCCCACTCCAGGATTCTTGCCTGGAGAATCCCATGGACAGAGGAGCCTGGCGGGCTCCAGTCCAAGGGGTCACCAAGAGTCAGAAAGATGGAAGTGACTTAGTGCACGTGCACACTTCACTAAAGTTGCTTTTGCTAAGGTTTCTAGTTACAGCTGTGTTGTTAAAGCCAATGGACAATTTCAATCCTCAGCTTTCTTGACTACTTCTCAGTTTTAGGTATGGTTGATCTTTCTCTTGGAGAACTTTTTACCTTGGCTTATTTGGTCTAAATGTGTTTCCTACCAAGTTCATATGTTGAAGCTCTAACTCCCAATGTGGTGTATTTTGACACCTTTGGGAGGTAATTAGAGCAAGAAGAGATCATGAGGGTGGGGCCCTTATGCTGAGATTAATGCCTTTATAGGAAGTGACACTGGAGAGCTTTCCTTCTCTCCATGAGCGTGTATAAAGAAGAGGTCATGTATAAAGAAGAGGTCGTGTATAAAGAAGAGGTCATACAGTGAGATAGTGGCCACCTACAAGCCAAAAAACAAGGCCTTTGAAAGAACCACTACCTGATCTCAGACTTCTCAGCCTCCAGATATGTGAACAAATTAATGCCTGTTGTTTAAGCCACCCAGTAGGTAGTGTTTTATTATGAGAGCCCTAGTTGACTAATGTGGCTGTCCTGACAACAGATTCTCCTTCCCTTTTGACTGTGTTTGTTTGGCTGTTTTGGGATATCTCACATTATACACTCATTTTAATTTTTAAAGATTAAAAAAATATTTACTTTTATTTATTTATTTGACTATGTCAGATCTTAATTGTGGCATGCAGGATCTTTAACTGCAGCATGTAGGATACAGTTCCCTGACCAGGGATGGAACCTAAGCCCCTGCATAGGGAATACAGAGTCTTAGCCCTTGACCACCAGGAAAGTCCCCAATACTCATTTCAAATATTAGTTTTAAGATTTTATGCTTAAACTTCTTTTTTTTCCAGTCTATTCTCTCTTTTTAGAAGATTTCATCCTCTATCCTGATTATATATACCAATTACTTAAATTCACGTGGGCTGTGTACACACAACTCCAGAAAGCACCATGCACGCACACAGACTCCTGAGGTCACACAAAGTGGTGGGTGACCTTGTTCATATGGTGGTAACTCTCAAATTTAAAAAAGCAAGTAGATTTTCTCTTCCAAGATTCTTATTTCCACCTGCTGCCTTGATATCTGTTTTTTTGGTTTTCATGAAAGTGAAAGTGAAGTTGCTAATCGTGTCCAACTCTTTGTGACCCTGTGGATTGAAGCCTACCAGTATCCTCCATCCATGGGATTTTCCAGGCAAGAATACTGAAGTGGGTTACCATTTCCTTCTCCAGGAGGTCTTCCCGACTCAGGGATCAAACCCGGGTCTCCCACATTGTAGGCAGATGCTTAACCATCTGAGCCACCAAGGAAAACCTGGTTTTCCACAGACATCTCAAATTAAATAGAAAACAAAACATGTGATCTTCCTTCCTCTCCAGTCTGCCACATATCATTACATGCTTCTTCACTTGCACAGTTCCTCATGCTGGAACTCCATTGTCTTGACATCTCCCTCTCCTATTACTCTCTATGTCTAATCAATCTCCTAAGTCTATACTTCACTCTCACCCCCATGCAAGTCTCTGCAGTGTAACACAATAGAAATTAACTGCTTATGTAGCTATCCACTGTGAATTGAATGGCTCTTGGAATAATGGCTCAGAGTCCAAGGCTACCTCAATGCTGTAGACCTGCCATGTTCAGCATTTACTCTCCAAGGTAACCATGGAAATGGTAAAAAATAATAATAATAATTGAAGATTACCCGTGGCAGATTTTTATATCTGGAAATGTTGTGCATAGCAATATGTATTTTTCTGGCCAGAACTCAGTCACATGTCCCCACCTAATTTCAAAGAAGCCTGGAAAATGTAATTTAGCCATGTGCCCCAGCAAAGAAGAAACATGGATATTCATGATCATGAGCTTTCTCTTCCATGACAGGTCTTGTCTATCCTGTCTTCAAAGTGAATTTTACATCCATTTCTCTTTCCCCATTGCCACCAACTTAACCTGAACCACTATCCTCTCCCATCTGAAATACTCCTTAATCAGGAAACATGTACAACCCAATTGTTTATTGTCACAGGGGATCTTCAAGAACTTGGGAGTTAGGAAAATGATTTAGGGTAGAATAATGCAGTTGCAGGTGGCTCAGTGGTAAAGAATCTGTCTGCCAAGCAGGAGACCCAAGAGATACAAGTTTGATCCCTGGGTCAGGAAGATCCCCTGGAGTAGGAAGTGGCAACATGAACTCTAGTATTCTTGCCTGAAAAATTCCATGGACAGAGGAGCCTGGTGGGCTATAGTCCATGGATCTCAAAGAGTCACACAACTGAGTGACTGAGCATGCACACATGCAATGCACTCTCTGACATCCTCATTAATTCACAATATTTTCAAACATCACAGGAAACTAGAGGAGATTGGGGGTAGTAGAGTCAGAGAAATTAGCAGAGCAGAACCTTTTAGCTTCTATGGTCCCTTTGAATCCAGTAGCACTTGGTATACCTAATAACAAAGTCTCTCTCTTGTGGCTTTTGCCTCAGTAAGTCCCCTTCATAAGAACCTTCAAGTTGAGAACTTTCAAAGATTCAAACATGTTTTTGCATGTCTACTCATGTGTCAGTTCATGTGTCTGGTGTACACTGTCATATGCATGCGTCCTCTGTAAGTAAATTAAAAAAAACACTCTATAGGTGGTTGTGCTCTGTGTTCTTTACTGTACACTACTGTGTAGAGTATGGTAGTACAGTATCTTCAAGTCCAGGATGTCCAAAAGGAAGCAGAAAAGCAGTGGTGATGTAGCTGGTACAGATAAGAAGTGCCAGCTGTTATACTGGACTACTGTACTTACTGCACTGTAAGATTAAAAATGTTTTATCTTTTGTGTTTGCTTTTTATGTATTATTTGTGTGAAAAGTATCATACACCTACTACAGTATGGTACTATTATTATATAGCAGATTTTGTTATTTGACTACCTAGGCTAGCTTTGATGGGCTTCGAAACAAAGACACATTTGGGTCTTACAAATGTGCTCTTGGAATAGATCTCATTACTATATAGGAGACTTACTGTATCAGCTTTATGTAAACATCACTTAATTGTTGTCTTGTTTTCACCACCAGATAATAATCCCGTCAAGAGAAGAAAGAAGTATTTTACACCTCCATCCCTTCAGAAAGTTCTGATGCTGCTTGTACATACTAGGTGAGCAACTTAGTATGTACTTAATATTTACTAAAATAAGGTCAGCTGTCTTTATCTCCCAGCTTCAAAGTACTTTCCTTGAATCTGGGAAACTATAAAAGTTTGTACTTTCCTTAATTATTGGATTCATTATTTGAATTTGAAAGCAGAGGTCCAAAGAATAGCAAGGAAAGATAAGAAAGCCTTTCTCAGTGATCAGTGCAAAGAAATAGAGGAAAACAATAGAAAGGGAAAGACTAGAGATCTCTTCAAGAAAATTCGAGATCCCAAGGGAATATTTCATGCAAAGATGGGCTCAATAAAGGACAGAAATGGTATGGACCTATCAGAAGCAAAAGATATTAAGAAGAGGTGGCAAGAATACACAGAAGAACTATACAAGAAAGAACTTCATGACCCGGATAACCACGATGGTGTGATCACTCACCTAGAGGCAGACATCCTAGAATGTGAAGTCAAGTGGGCCTTAGGAAGCATCACTACAAACAAAGCTAGCAGAGGTGATGGAATTCCAGTGGAGCTGTTTCAAATCCTAAAAGATGATGCTGTGAAAGTGCTGCACTCAATATGCCAGCAAATTTGGAAAACTCAGCAGTGGCCACAGGACTGGAAAAGGTCAGTTTTTATTCCAATCCCAAAGAAAGGCAATGCCAAAGAATGCTCAAACTACTGCACAATTGCACTCATCTCACACGCTAGTAAAGTCATGCTCAAAATTCTCCAATCCAGGCTTCAGCAATATGTGAACTGTGAACTTCCAGATGTTCAAGCATGTTTTAGAAAAGGCAGAGGAACCAGAGATCAAATAGCCAACATCCGCTGGATCATGAAAAAGCAAGAGAGTTCCAGAAAAACATCTATTTCTGCTTCATTGACTCTGTGAAAGCTTTTGACTGTGTGGATCACAATAAACTGTGGAACATTCTGAAAGACATGGGAATACCAGACCACCTGACCTGCCTCTTGAGAAACCTGTATGCAGGTCAGGAAGCAACAGTTAGAACTGTCATGGAACAACAGACTTGTTCCAAATTGGGAAAGGAGTATGTAAAAGCTGTATATTGTCACCCTGCTTACTTAACTTATGTTTAGAGTACATCATGAGAAACCCTGGGCTGGATGAAGCACAAGCTGGAATCAAGATTGCTGGTTCAGTTCAGTCACTCAGTCGTGTCCGACTCTTTGCGACCCCATGAATCACAGCACGCCAGGCCTCCCTGTCCATCGCCAACCCCCGGAGTTCACTCAAACTCATGTCCATTGAGTCGGTGATGCCATCCAATCATCTCATTCTCTGTCATCCCCTTCTCCTCCCACCCCCAATCCTTCCCAGCATCAGAGTCTTTTCCAGTGAATCAACTCGTCGCATGAGGTGGCCAAAGTATTGCAGTTTCAGCTTTAGCATCAGTCCTTCCAATGAACACCCAGGACTGATTTCCTTTTGAATGGACTGGTTGGATCTCCTTGCAGTCCAAGGGACTCTCAAGAGTCTTCTCCAGCACCACAGTTCAAAAGCATCAATTCTTCGGTGATCAGCTTTCTTCACAGTTCAACTCTCACATCCATACATGACCACTGGAAAAACCATAGCCTTGAAGAGACGGACCTTGGTTGGCAAAGTAATGTCTCTGCTTTTTAATATACTATCTAATTGGTCGTAACTTTCCTTCCAAGGAGTAAGCGTCTTTTAATTTCATGGCTGCAATCAGCATCTGCAGTGATTTTGGAGCCCCCAAAAATAAAGTCTGACACTGTTTCCACTGTTTCCCCATCTATTTCCCATGAAGTGATGGGATCAGATGCCATGATCTTCGTTTTCTGAATGTTGAGCTTCAAGCCAACCTTTTCATTCTCCTCTTTCACTTTTATCAAGAGGCTTTTGAGTTCCTCTTCACTTTCTGCCATAAGGGTGGTGTCATCTGCATATCTAAGGTTATTGATATTTCTCCCGGCAATCTTGATTCCAGCTTGTGCTTCTTCCAGCCCAGCATTCCTCATGATGTACTCTGCATATAAGTTAAATAAGCAGGGTGACAATATACTACCTTGACATACTCCTTTTCCTATTTGGAACCAGTCTGTTTTTCCATGTCCAGTTCTGACTGTTGCTTCCTGACCTGTATACAGGTTTCTCAAGAGGCAGGTCAGGTGGTCTGGTATTCCCATCTCTTTCAGAATTTTCCACAGTTTATTGTGATCCTGGTAGAAATATTAATAACCTCAGATATGCAGATAATACCACCCTTAGGGCAGAAAGGGAAGAACTAAAGAACCTCTTGATGAAAGTGAAAGAGGAGAGTGAAAAAGGTAGCTTAAAGCTCAACATTTGGAAAACAAAGATCATGGCATCCTGTCCCATCACTTCATGGCAAATAGTTGGGGAATCAGTGGAATGCTTTATTTTTGGGTGTTCCCAAATCACTGCAGATGGTGACTGCAGCCATGAAATTAAAAGACCCTTGCTTTGGAAGCAAAGTTATGACCAACCTAGACAGCATATTAAAAAGCAGAGATGTTACTTTGCCAACAAAGGTCTATCTAATCAAGGCTACGATTTTTCCAGTAGTCATGTATGGATGCGAGAGATGGACTATAAAGAAAGCTGGGCACTGAAGAATTGATGCTTTTGAACTGTGGTGTTGGAGAAGACTCTTGAGAGTCCCTTGGACTGCAAGGAGATCCAACCAGTCCATCCTAATGGAAATCAGTCCAGAATATTCATTGGAAGGACTGATGCTGAAGCTGAAACTCCAATACTTTGTACACCTGATGCGAAGAGCTGACTCATTTGAAAAGACCCTGATGCTGGGAAAGTTGAAGGTGGGAGGAGAGGGGACGGCAGATGATGAGATGGTTGGATGGCATCACCGACTCAATGAACATGAGTTTGAGTAAACTCCGGGAGTTGGTGATGGACAGGGAGGCCTGGTGTGCTGCAGTCCAAGAGGTCACAAACAGTCAGACACGACTGAGCGACTGAACTGAACTGAACTGAAAGGCCATTCAGAACCATAAGTAGAAGTAAACATTGAGGTTTTAAATGAAAAAATTGAAATCTTATCTTGCTCGTGCTTGTGTTACGTTATTTTAGTCATGTCTGATTCTTTGTGACCCAATGGACCGTATTGACCAGGCTTCTCTTTCCATGGGATTCTCCAGGCAAGAATACTGGAGCAGGGAGTCGTTACCTTCTCCAGGGGATCTTTCTGACCGAGGAATTGAAATTGAGTCTCCTGTTTCTCCTGCATTAGCAGGTATAATCTTTACCATTTTGTCACCTGGGAAGCCCTAAAGGTTTAAGAATCTGCCTGCAATATGAGAGGCCCGGGTTCGATAACACATAGCTGGAATATAGAAAATGAATCACTAACAATCACTGCAGCCTACGTGTACCTGGCAATTGTTCAAAACAAAGACGCTGCTGTTTCAGGATTCCCTCACATTTTCAGGATTCCAAGCAAGAATGAGCGCTTCCTCGATGGCTCAGCAGTAAAGAATCCGCCTGCAATGCAGGAGAAACAAGAGTCACTGGTTCGATCCCTGATTTGGGAAGATTCCCTGGAGGAGGAATACTCTAGTATTCTTGCCTGAAAAATCTCATGGACAGAGGAGCATAGTAGGCTACAGTCTATAGGGCTGCAAAGAGTTGGACATGACTGAGCAGACACACAGAAAACAATAACAGCAACAAATAAGAATAACAAAATATTAGCAGACTGACATTTCCACTATTAAAGTTTGCAAAGCTTTGAAAATTCATTCCCTTTCATAGGATCTTCATAAACCTTCCATAACATGGTCTTTGTGATTCAGAGTGTGGGCAACACCCTGTCTGGTCCATTTTTCTGACAGAACCTCTGAAGTATGTTAGCACAGGAGGAAGGCAGAGAGCGAGGTTCTAAGGTACTATGCTGTTGTTTATCCACCCCAGCATCTGTTTGGGCGTGGCTGCCTGGTCTAAGCCTGGTCCTGCCATATTTAGTCATTGACTCTGATTTTTTTATCCAACTCAGAGTGCTATGGCCAATGGCAGGTTGCAGGATATCATTTCCGGGGGACACTCTGAACACCTTTGGGGTAAGGCGGGGATAGGTCTGACCTCCTCCGCACCTGACTATGGAACTGCAGCTAGTTGTGTTCTGCTGGCTCCCTCTAGGACCTGCTGATATCTTGGTCAGGGTGCTGCCCTCAGTGTTTGAGGGAACGTAACTCCACCCTTGCCAGTCTCAGTGGGTGACAATGAACTAGGCAGGTTTAATAATTCCCTGGAGAAGGAAATGGTAACCCACTCCAGTATTCTTGCCTGGAGAATCCCATGGAGGAGAAGCCTGGTAGGCTACAGTCCACGGGGTCGCAAAGAGTCGGACACGACTGAGCGACGGAACGGAACGGAACGGAATGAGAAAAATGCCATTTGCAGCAACATGGATGGACCTAGAGATGATCATACTAAGTGAAGTCAGACAAAAACAAATATGACATGATATCACTCACATGTGGAATCTGAACTATGACACAAATGAACTTATCCATGAAACAGAAACAGACTCGCAGACACAAAGAACGGACTTATGGTTACCAAGGGGGAGAGAGTCTGGGAAGGATTGGGAGTTTGGGATTATCAGATGAAGACTAGTCTACATAAGATGGATAAACAAGGTTCTTCTGTATAGGGAACTATATTCAATATCCTGTGATAAATGATAATGGAAAAGACTATGAAAAAGAAATATGTATAACTTTGCTGTACATCAGAAACACACAACATTGTAAATCAGCTATACTTCAGTGAAGTAAATTTGAAAAATTAACCTAGATTTTGATCTGAAAAAACTAAAGGTAAAAATTAACACCAAAGAAGTTCTGAACTGGGGGGTGACTTGATGAAATTTCAGATTTTACTGTGTAAAGGAGTAACTTGAGATAAAGACACTTAAGACTTAAACCCACATTTACAAAGGAAAGGGGTTACCTTTTTAACATGACAGTTAATGACCACTTAGTATGTGAATAGCCATATCGGGATATGTAAAATCTAAGTTTTATGTAAGAATACAATATAGAGAATAGACTCTGAAAACAGTTATGTAATAAAGTAATTTTTGGATTTATCTTTGTATAATTTTTGCTTTTTTAAATTAAAATTAAGGATAAGTAATTAAAATCTTAAATAATGTGTAAGTACTGTTATGATAAAATAGTTCAAGATTTATAGGAGTAGGAAAAGAGTTGATTCTTTAGTTAGGGAGGAAAACTTTTTGATCTTCTGGAACTTGGACACATGCTGGTAAACAGACACCTGTCTCATGATGTGTATTTGGCACAAATATATAGTTAGACATTTTTTGCGTACTTACGGAACAAGGATTTGATTAACCCCAAGGTTTATGCGGGCTTCCCTGGTGCCTCAGTGGTAAAGAACATGCCTGCCAATGCAGGAGTCTCAGGTTAAATTCCTGGATCAGGAAGATCCCCTGGGAAATGGCAACTTATTTTAGTATTCCTACTTGGGAAACCCCTTGGACAGAGGAACCTGGCGGGCTACAGTCCCATGGGTTGCAAGAGTCAGACACGGCTTAGTGATTCAACAACAACAATAACAGCAATTTACATGGTAAACCCACTATGATTCCTTCTCCAGTACTATAGTTTCCTATCATGAAAATTTAGAGCATTTTTTCATTTCCCAGAGTTCTTTTTCTTGGCACCTACTGAGATGCAGGAGTTTTAGTATTTTCAGTCTGCGCTCAGGCTACTGATGCAAAAGGCAATGACAGTGTACTTAAATCATAGAAACCAGTTGTCCTTAGAGGGAGAAACCTCTTGGTCTCTTTCCCTCCCCGCTTTCCTCACTCTTTCCCACGACTGGGAAGGAAGTCTATATGCTCGACAGGACTAGTGAAAAGGGAACAGAACACTCATAGATTAATGGCCTACTGTGTCCCAGACTACATGCATAATTAACATTCCATATAACAGTTCATGTAGCCATATAACATTTCATTTGATCCACACAGTAATTGTTCACAAGAGGGTATTATTGTCTCTATTTTGCGGATAAAGGAACTGAAGCTCAGAAAGACTAAAGAATGGATGGAGATCACACAACTGGATGTGAACAAGTCTGTCTATCTGCAAGATCTGTACTCTTTCTTCTTCTTCTTTTTTTTAACTCGTCTTTTACCTTAAAAAATTCATTTATTTTTGGCCGCACTGGGTCTTCACTGCTGAGCTTGGGCTTTCTCTAGCTGTGGTGAGCGGGGGGCTACTCTCTAGCTGCCATGTGCGGGCCTCTTTCTCACTGTGGTGGCTCTCTTGCTGTGGAGCAGGGGGTCTAGAGCGCTCAGGCTTCAGTTGTTGTGGCACACAGACTTAGTTACCTTGTAGGATATGCATGTGGAATCTTCCCCAACCAGGGATCAAGCTTGTGTTTCCTGCATTGGTAGATGGATTCTTAACTACTGGACGACCAGGGAAGTCCTGTACTCTTTCTTCTACATGCACATCATGTTGCACGCAAGGAGCTCTCCCATTAGAGATGAAAAAAGATAGTCACCCGTTTCAAAACAATACTGCTGACCTGTTAAAGGCTCTCTATACTATTTTCTGTTGAAAGAGACACATCAGCAACTCTGGAGGGAAATATAAATTGGCGGACAGTCGCATCTCGGAGGTGGTGTTCAGTTTTCCTGTTGCACAGGCAAGAGCAATGTGCTGTCTTCCCTTCAAGTGGCATCAAGTGACAAACTCCTAGTGTGGGAGATCGTTCAGGGGGATGAGGGCGTCTATGGCAGAGGATAACAGCTGTGTGGTTACCTCACATGGACTTCCCACTTTTGACTACAGCCGGGGGGCATCCCTTGATCCCCATGAGAGCATCATCAGTCCAGTTGGTCAGTAACCTCACTTCTACCCATAGACAAACTCCTATTCCACTTCTAGTCTGTTCTGACCACTGAGAGTTGAGTCCCTGAGCCAGGAAGCATGAATGTGTTGGTATCTTTTTGACTTTTGGGAAAGCAGTGTAAAGAAGGCATGTGACCACTGATTTCAGTAGCTGCCATCTCTAAGAAGCCGGGACTGTTTTATACTATTTTTTGAGATGGTCATTCAGATTTGGCCACAAGAAAAGACAGAGGAGAGGCTCAGGAAAAAATAAGGTTTGTTTTATTCACAGATCCTAAAGACAGGAGGCACACAGGGCCATATGGATAAACCCCAGTGTGGTCAAGAGGCAGAAAGCAGGCCTGAAAGAGAAAGCTTAGGCTGCGACATTTATTGAGACTTCCTCAACAAAGGCAAAGTAGGGAAGGGTGAACAGTTTAGGACTGTTTAGTTTGATGAGTAAAATAGCTAGTGGGAAGTTCTCTGTATAGCGCAAGGAACTCAGCTAGGTGCTCTGTGATGACCTAAGGGGTGGGATCGGGGAGGAGGTGGGAGGGAGCTTGAAGAGGGAGGGGACATATTACACATATGCTGATTCACTTTGTTGTACAGCAGAAACTAACACAACATTGTGTTAGTTTATATACTAACAATTATACTCCAGTAAAAAAGAAACTATACGCCAATAAAAAATGAAAGAATTTCAGTGGGCTTTGGGCTATAGGGGTGGTCTTCAGCTGCCTGGTACTTGGCCCTGGGGTGATTAAGGCAGAGGAATATTGCCTCCAAGGCCCCTAATCATGTCCTAGGAAGCCAGCCTGGAGCAGCCATATTTCATGAGTGACTGAATTGTGTAAACTTGGGCAAGTTAATCATCTCCTTGGGCCTTAGTTTCCTCATTGGTTAATAGACCTTGAGATAGATGATAAAATTGTTTTCAGCTATAATTCACACATTTAAATAAAGCTTATGTTAGTGAAATTTCTGGGTTTCCTCAAAGGGAGGTGGGTCTAGGAGGACAAATTTTGACTTAGCTTCTAAGTGCAAATATTTTTCCAGGTTTGCTTCTCTACTCAAAAGATCCTTGAGGTTTACAGTGAGTTAACACCAAACCAGAGAGGTAAGCTGTAAATTGTTTAGTTGGCCAAAATCAACTGTAGGTCAGTTATTTCAAGACTTGCTCAATTTTAGTGTTTGAAAAACATCAACACCTCCATTATGTTGTTAGTATTGATGGAAAAAAGTACAGTAGACCTTCTTCTAGAGAGAAAAGGCTTGGGAGGTGGGGAAACTCTCAGGGAGCCATCACACAGAGGGTGTTTTAATAAAGAGGGTAAAACAAGGCCTTTGAAAGGGAAGTGTTGATTGCAAAGCATTCATGGAGGAATTTGAAAAATAAAGCAGGCCCTATGTGGCTAAATGATTAGCAATGTTATTTGAGAACTAGAAACTTAAAGACTGGCATGAAGAACTTTATTCATGTTAATCTATTCATCAGTCAGCTGTATTTAGAAGTTGTCTCAAATACATTTTGGATGGACTGTGAGAAATTTACACAGAAAAAGTGCTACTGTGACTATGCCAATAAATTGTGTATTTCACCATGTGCTAATGATTTTTTTCTAAAAAAGAATATGTTGTGACCTCAATAAACTTTTATATGTCAAAATAATGAAACAGAACCTTATTTTCTGGTGCCAACTTTCTATAAAATCACTCTTTAAAAAATATTAATCTCACTGTAGCATGTAGAATTTTACACACAGTTTCAGAATGGGTCTGGCACTGCACATCCTTATAAAGTGAAGGGACTTGGAATATATTCAAGATTCAAATGCTAAAGTTTGTATCTGCACCTTTGACTTATTGGTGTTTTTTTTTTTTTAATGTATATAGCACATGCTTACATTGTATCATATAACATAATCACATCTTTGATAACATCAGTAAGTTGATGCTGCTCCTTCATTGCATTCTCCACAGTGGACATTTTTATAGGTCTGTCATGTGGAGGACAGCAAATCAGCATATATTTCCTTTTGTCCAGTCAAAGTTTTTGTAGCCCTAAAAATGACAAAAGTTAGTAGCATGGTGTTTTTTAAAATCTAAATGTCAACCTTTAGACTGGTTAATTTGTCTTCAATATAGTGTCCTGGTTAAGAAGAACTAAGGCTGCTTCATTTCAAGACCCAGCTCTGTCTATTTCTAGCTGTGTGACCTTGAATGCATTATTTAACCTTCCTGTGCAGAGGGTTTCTTCATGTCTACAACAAGGGTCATAAAAAGACTTATATCATAGGATCTCATGAGCTAGTATTTGTAAAGCGTGTTAGACAGTGCTTGGCAGAAAGGAAATTTTGCAAGTCCTTAGACGCATGTGGAAATATGCAGAGATAAAGATAATCTATATTCTGTAGGGTAAAAACAAATTGAAGAACAGGTTGGCAGAAAAAAGAGAATAGTACAGTTACATTGGTTACACAAATCACTTCATTATTGGTAAAAAATTTAAAATCTTTACGGTTTGGCATTTCCTAAACAGTATTTCGATCAAGAACATTCTATTATCAGGCAATAGGAGAGTGAACATTAGTGGGAATGGTGTAGAAAGGACCTCCAAAGAGTTGTTCCATTATACAAGCAAGGAAAACATTGCCAAAAATCATCAAAAATAAATTTTTAGGAACCCTGGAAATTAACCAAAGGTTTGCAGTAAGCCATGGAGATTTTTAAAAAATCTGAATCTGGATTAAAAACAGCAGGTTTTGTAATGTGTGAACTTGCCCTTCTCCCATCACCCTCTCCTCAACTCTAGGATAGCCTTGGAAACCAGCAGTCTCACAAACATAATTGCAATGAAAAACAGTAGCCTAGTAGGGCCTGGAGGGGACAAAGCAGCTTTGGAGCTCCTCAGAAGCATCAGCTTCATAGAACTATCACTATTTGAGTTGTCTGATGATTCCTGAAAACTCCCACTCAAAGTGTTTGCCCTTATTCCATGTGAACAGTCTTTTTCCTGAGAGAATTTGTCAAAGCAACCAGCGACAACTGTTAACATTGCCATTACCCGAGAGACTGATATTAATGATAATTAGAGAAAAAAAGACTCTGATCAAAAAACGTTTTTCTTTTTTTTTTTTGAACAGAGGAAAATTTATGCGTCGAACCTGGACTGGTCACTTATGATAATATACATGCTACAATTCCATTCTCTCCAATCATTCCACCTTCACCCTCTCCCACAGAGTCCCAAAGACTGTTCTATATACCTATGTCTCTTTTGCAGTCTCTTATACAGGGTTCAGGTTACCATTTTTCTAAATTCCATATATATGCGTTAATATACGGTATTGATGTTCTTCTTTCTGGCTTACTTCACTCTGTATAATTGGCTCCAATTTCATCCACCTCATTAAAACTGATTCAAATGCATTCTTTTTGATGGCTGAGAAATACTCCATTGTGTATATGTACCAAAGCTTTCTTATCCATTCATCTGCAGATGGACATCTAGGTTGCTTCCATGTCCTGGCTATTATAAACAGTGCTGCAATGAACATTGGAGTACATGTGTCTCTTTCAATTCTGGTTTCCTCGGTGTGTATGCCCAGGAGTGCGATCGCTGGATCATATGGCAGTTCTATTTCCAGTTTTCTGAGGAATCTCCACACTGTTCTCCATAGTGGCTGTACTAGTTTGCATTCCCACCAACAGTGTAAGAGGGTTCCCTTCTCTCCACACCCTCTCCAGCATTTATTGCATGTAGACTTTTGGATAGCAGCCATTCTGACTGGTGTGAAATGGTATCTCAATGTGGTTTTGATTTGCATTTCTCTGATGATGAGGGATGTTGAGCATTTTTTCATGTGTTTATTAGCCATCTTTATGTCTTCTTTGGAGAAATGTCTGTTTAGTTCTTTGGCCCATTTTTTGATTGGGTCACTTAGTTTTCTGGAATTGAGCTGCAGGAGCTGCTTGTATAATTTGGAGATTAATCCTTTATCAGTTGCTTCATTTGCTATTATTATCTCCCATTCTGAAGGTTGTCTTCTCACCTTGCTTAGAGTTTCCTTTGCTGTGCAGAAGCTTTTGATTTTAATTAGGTCCCATTTGTTTATTTTTGCTTTTATTTCCAATATTCTGGGAGGTGGGTCTTGGAGGATCCTGCTGTGATTTATGTCGGAGAGTGTTTTGCCTACATTCTCCTCTAGGAGTTTTATAGTTTCTGGTCTTACATTTAGATCTTTGATCAAAAAACTTACAAAGAAAAGTTGGAGATGTCCCCAGGGGTCTTTAAACAACTCTAACTGTCCCTCAGTTCAGTTCAGTTCAGTTCAGTCGCTCAGTCGTGTCCGACTCTCCGCGACCCCATGAATCACAGCACGCCAGGCCTCCCTGTCCATCACCAACTCCCGGAGTACACTCAAACTCATGTCCACAGAGTCGGTGATGCCATCCAGCCATCTCATTCTCCGTCGTCCCCTTCTCCTCCCGCCCCCAACCTTTCCCAGCATCAGAGTCTTTTCCAGTGAGTCAACTCGTCGCATGAGGTGGCCAAAGTATTGCAGTTTCAGCTTTAGCATCAGTCCCTCCAATGAACATCCAGGATTGATCTCCTTTAGAATGGACTGGTTGGATCTCCTGGCAGTATAGGGGACTCTCAAGAGTCTTCTCCAACACCACAGTTCAAAAGCATCGATTCTTCGGTGATCAGCTTTCTTCACAGTCCAACTCTCACATCCATACATGACCACGGGAAAAACCATTGCCTTGACTAGACTGTCCCTGGGTACCTAAAAGACCATATGCATGTGTGTGTGTGTGTGAGTCTCTCAGTCATGTCCAACTCTTTCTACCAGAAGAAAGCCTACCAGGCTCCTCTGTCCATGGAACTATCCAGGCAAGAATACTGGAGTGGGTTGCATGTGTAGGGCTCTGGAAATGCCCAGAGAAATGCCTGAGAAAGTCCTAAGCCCTCACTTTTGGCTAACTTGAGATGCCACACAAACAGGAATGCAATGTCAGGTCAGAATTACAATCTGCCTTCCTGAGTGTTGAATGTGTGCCCCCAAATACACACAGAGCCCCTTGACAAAGGCCAGAAGACTTACTGATGCCAGGTATTTAAGGAACTATATTCAATCATTAGCTGACTGGGACCGCTGAGCTAACTGTGCAGAGACTTCAGTGGCCACATGTGAAAAAGAATACAAGCTTACACAGTTTGCTTAGGAAATTCACTAGATAAACAAACAGCAAAAACAACAACCTACATCAGCAACAATAAATCCTGGAAAGGAGGGGGATCTGGTTTCCTGAGCTGCTGCATTTTATTGTTTAAAATGTCCAGTTTTTAATGAAAACATGTAAATGCAAGAAAACAAGAATGACAAATCATGGAAAGAAGCAACCAACAGAGGCTGTTCCTGAGAAAGCCCAGAAGTTAGCTCAGCAGACAAAGATTTTAAATAAAATATCTTAAGTATGTTTAAGAACTGAAGTAATCATGTCCAAACAGTAAAAGGAGAGAGCAGTGTCTCACAAAATAGAGAATACTAATAATAGAAAGAAATAACAGCAAATCAAATAGAAGTTTGAGTTTAAAAGAGCAGTAACTCAAGTGAAAATTTAAACGAGAGACTTAAAAGCATATTTGAACTGGAAGAAGAATCAACAAATTTAAACGCAAGTCAACTGCAATTATTAAGTTCAAAACCTATCAGAGTTAATAAGTTAGATCAATAAGCTTACAAGACAGAGATCAATATACAAAAAGGTATTGCATTTCAATATACAAATCTGAAAATGAAATGTAAATGTCTGATTTACAATAGCATGAAAAAGAATAAAATATTTAGGAATAAATACTTTAGAGAAATAAAATATAAAATTTGTATACTGAAAACTATGAAGTGTTGTCAATGAAATTGAAGAAAATAAGTAAATGGAAAGACATTTAATAGTCATGAATCAGACGATTTAATATTGTTAAGATGACAATACTCACCAAATTGATCTACAGATTCAGCATTTCGCGTCAAAATCCAGGCTGACTTGATGTAGAAATTCACTAGCTCATCCTAAAATTCAAATAGAAACATAAGGGACACTGAGTACTCTTGAAAACAAAGCATAAAGTTGGAAGATATACACTTCTAGAGATAAAAATTTATGGTAATCAAGACAGTTAAGTACTAGAAGAGGTAAACATGCAGTTCAATGGAACAGACTTAAGTGTCTAAAAATAAACACAGTTTTGGCAAATTGATTTTCAGTAAGGGTGACAAAACAAGTCAATGGGGAATTAATAGACTTCTTAACAAGTGGTGCTAAGACAAATGGTGCTTTTCCATATGTAAAAGAAAGAAGTTGGATTTCTACCTCACACCATACACAAAAAAATTAATCTAAAATGGATAATTTAAACCTAAAATAGACCTAATATATAAGAGTTAAAACTGTAAAACTCTTAGAAGAGAATATAGGAGTGAAAAATTGTTGATATTGTATTCAGTTCAGATCAGTTCAGTCGCTCAGTCGTGTCTGACTCTTTGCGACCCCATGAATCACAGCATGCCAGGCCTCCCTGTCCATCACCTACTCCCAGAGTTCACTCAAACTCATGTCCATCAAGTTGGTGAGGCCATCCAGCCATCTCATTCTCTGTCATCCTCTTCTCCTCCTGCCCCCAATCCCTCCCAGCATCAGAGTCTTTTCCAGTGAGTCAGCTTGTTGCATGAGGTGGCCAAAGTATTGGAGTTTCAGCCTCAGCATCAGTCCTTCCAATGAACACCCAGGACTTTAGAATCTCTTTTAGAATGGACTGGTTGGATCTCCTTGCAGTCCAAGGGACTCTCAAGAGTCTTCTCCAGCACCACAGTTCAAAAGCATCAATTCTTTGGCGGTCAGCTTTTTCACAGTCCAACTCTCACATCCATACATGACCACTGGAAAAACCATAGCCTTGACTAGATGGACCTTTGTTGGCAAAGTAATGTCTCTGCTTTTTAATATGCTATCTAGATTGTATTAGGCCATAATTTATTAGACAGCAAAATACAAGCAATAAAAGAAAAAATAGATATATTAAAGCTTAGCAAAATTAAAAAATACTTTTGTACTGCTAATAATAGCACTAGGACAGTGAAAAGACAACCCATGGAATAACAGAAAATATTTGCAAATCATTTATCTGATAAAGAACTTTCATTCAGAATGTATAAAGAACTCTTACAACTCAACAATAAAAAGACATATTGTCCAGGTAAAAAAATATAGGAAAAAATTTGAATACACATTTCTCAAAAACAAACAAAAAAAGACCCATGCAAGTAACCAATAAGCACCTAAAAATTTTTTTAACATCTTTAGTTATTAGGGTACTGCAAATCAGAATTACAATGTGATATCACTTCACACAAATTCTGATGGCTCTAATCAAATAGATCAAGTACTGGAGAGGGTGTAGAAAAATTGGAACTCTCAAATATTTTTGGTGGATTGTAAAATGATGCAACGTCTTTGGAAAGAAGATCTGCATTTTTCAAAAAGTTAAAGAGCTTTATATGACTCAACAGTTTCATTCCTAGATACATATACCCAAGAGAAAAGAAAACACACATCTTCACAAAATCATGTACATGAATTTCAGAACAACACTTTCCCAAATAGCCAAGACTTGAAACCAAACCAAATATTGCTCAGTTGATTAATGGGTGTGGTGAATCCCATACAATAGAATATATTAAGCTATAAGAAAGAACTGATAAATCCTACAACATGGATGAACTTGAGGAACATTATACTGATAAACAGTGAAATAAGTCAGACACAAAAGGCCACAGATTGTATGATTCCATTTGTATGACATGTCTGGAATAACAAATCCTCAGAGACACAAAGATAATTGGTAGCTGCCTGGTACTGGAGATGTGAGTACAGGCATGTGACTGCTAACAGTTTCTGGGTTTCTTTTTAGGGTGATGAAAACATTCTAAAATTAGATAGAAATGATGATTGCACAGCTCTGTGAGTGTGATAAAAAATACTGACATATACCTTAAGGGGGTTAAGTGAGAGATTTTTAAAATAGTAAAGTACTCCAATGGCTCAGTGGGTAAAGAATCTGTCTGTAATGCAGGAGACACAATGTTTGATCCCTGCACCAGAAAGATCCTCTGGAGAAGGAAATGATAACCCACTACAGTATTCTTGCCTGGGAAATTCCATGGACAAAGCAGCCTAGCAGGATACAGTCCAAAGGGTCCTGAAGGTCGGATATGATTGAGCCACTAAGTACTTGACACTGTCCGACAAATACAAGGCACTGAGCAAACATTCAGTTCAGTTCAGTTCAGTTGCTCAGTCGTGTCCGACTCGTTGCGACCCCATGAATCACAGCATGCCAGGCCTCCCTGTCGATCACCTATTCCCAGAGTTCACTCAAACTCATGTCCATCGAGTCAGTGAGGCCATCCAGCCATCTCATTCTCTGTCGTCCCCTTCTCCTCCTTTCCCCAATCCCTCCCAGCATCAGAGTCTTTTTTAGTGAATCAACTAGTCGCATGAGGTGGCCAAAGTATTGGAGTTTCAGCTTTAGCATCAGTCCTTCCAATGAACACCCAGGACTGATCTCCTTTAGAATGGACTGGTTGGATCTCCTTGCAGTCCAAGGGACTCTCAAGAGTCTTCTCCAACACCACAGTTCAGAAGCATAAATTCTTTGGTGATCAGCTTTCTTCACAGTCCAATTCTCACATCCATACATGACCACTGGAAAAACTATAGCCTTGACTAGATGGACCTTTGTTGGCAAAGTAATGTCTCTGCTTTTTAATATGCTATCTAAGTTGGTCATAACTTTCCTTCTAAGGTGTAAGCATTAGTGGTAATTATTAATTGAAATAGATTATTCTTTTTTTATGATTTTTTTTGGATGAGGACCATTTTTATTTATTTTATTATTGGAGTATAATTGCTTTACTATGTTGTGTTAGCTACTGCTGTTCAACAAAATGAATTGGCTACATGTATACATATGTCCTTGTTAAGCCTCCCTCCCAACCCTCTAGGTCTTCACAGAGCACTGTGCTGAGCTCTGATGTTGACCATTTTTAGTCTTTATTGAATTTGTTACAGTATTGTTTCTGTTTGGGTTTTTTGGCCAAGAGGTACCTGGAATTTTAGCTCCCGGACCATGGGTGGAACCCATACCCTCTGTATTAGGAAGGCGAAGTCTTAACTACTGGATTGCCAAAGAAGTCCCTGAATAGACTGTTCTGTCATTATGTCACTAAGAATGAAAAAATAACTAAATTTTCTGTGGAGGGAGTAATTCACTGAGTATCTTATTGAGACGTGAAACGGGTTTCTGAACGAGTGAACAATCCCTGTGCCACGTGGGAAGAGGACGAAATCCTGTTGTGCCATTCGAGGTAGATGTGCAAAACACTGGTGCTTCCCCGCATTCAGTTCAGTTCAGTTCAGTCGCTCAGTTGTGTCCGACTCTCCGCGACCCCATGAATCACAGCACGCCAGGCCTCCCTGTCCATCACCAACTCCCAGAGTTCACTCAAACTCATGTCCATCGAGTCGGTGATGCCATCCAGCCATCTCATTCTCTGTCGTCCCCTTCTCCTCCCGCCCCCAACCTTTCCCAGCATCAGAGTCTTTTCCAGTGAGTCAACTTGTCGCATGAGGTGGCCATCACTCAGGTGATAAAAAGCCATCCCTTAAACAAATACATCTCTAATACTCCCCGGTGACTACTATGCAGAGCTACACTTGGGAGAAGCAGCCTGGTTACAAAGTAATGCCTTCTTTTCTGACAACTCTGCCATGGTGACTTTCAGTCAGGGGTTCATGATGAAGATCTGACCATGATTTATTTCTCTTTCAAGGGCATCCATAATAGCCTGGCCCTTCAATGAACTCTGTTTTCAGCTGTCCTGGTGGGTGACAGCATGTTTCTTTGAGGTACAGCCACAGGGTGGACTCTTCATAGGGTAGACAGACTATATTTTAAATCAGAGAAGCTCACACTTACCCTCTGAATTTGGTGCAAACTTCTTTCACGACTTTCAAGAGATACAGAAATTTAATACAATTTATTTGTATTTTAAAAAGCTTCCCTTTGTATTCAGTATGATAGACAATGGGGAAACTCCTATGGGATAAAGTTGCGTGCACATCTGTGGCTCTGAGAGTACATAGGAGCGTACTCAAGCAGCTAGTTCTCCTGAAACAGGGCAAAATCTGATTCACCAGGCTAAGGAGACAGGTTTTGCCAGTGAACAAAAGAGGCAGAGGAAGATAACACTGGCAGAAGAAGAGTACAAATGAAGGCACACAGAAAGTTTCTTGAATGGCTAGGGAGAAAAGAGTCTGTATGGGAAAACAGAAGCATTTAGGTTCCTGGCCGTTATCTACATGTGCGTGCTCAGTCGCATACGACTCTTTGTGACCCCATGGACTGTAGACTGCCAGGCTCCTCTGTCCATGGGATTCTCCAGACAAGAATACTGGAGTGGGTTGCCATTTCCTTCTCCAGGGGATCTTCCCGACCCAGGGATCGAACCTACATCTCTTATGTCTACTCCACTGGCAGGTGGATTCTTTACCAACTGTGCTACCTGGGAAGCCCCAAAGCTTCCCCCCTCACCTTCATGAAATTGTTCTTCATACGTGGACAAAGTCACAGGCAGGGAGAAATCACTTTTCCACATTCAACACAGCTCGCTTAAACATCTAGGCCTATGACGCCATTCCCAAGAAGGTCAAGGAAATCATAGATGAAATCACTTTCTTGCAGCATTAACCTCTTCAAAAAGAAAATGCCAAAGCCTTTCCTGTGGCAGAAAAACTAAGATTTCATCACACTGTCTATTAGTGGGTGTTTCTCTACTGCTATGGTTATTAATATGTCTGTTTTCTCTAAGGCTTAAAATTAGAACACCAGTCCCACGTTTGTTTACAGTTCAGCATGTGCAAGGCCTGAACCACACAATCTGGACACCAGGAAGCGTGTGTTCAGGGCACTGCCATGCTCCACACCGAAAGCATCACATGGGGTGTGTTTAGACAGCCAAGCCCAGAAAAAGGAACACACCGTAAATGTTGCCAGTCATTCAGAAACTGAGGTATCTGGAAGTGATAAAAACTGCGATTGATAAAAGCTTTCCTTGTTAAATGTAGGCCACACATACCCCAAATAAAATATACCACTTAGGAAATGATTTGTGTTGATAAAACTTGATGGAGCTGTTTTTCCAAATGTCTTCTCCCTGCTGGGAATTTCACACTTTGGCAGGCTCTCCTCAGGCCTCTGCAAGTTGCCAGTCTCCTTCCTTGACCTGACCTGGTGTTGTTTATACGGCTGTTTACACATTTCTTAACAACTTTTGCAAAGGGCCTTTAATGACTTTCACTCCTGGCAGTGTTTAGCTTTAGGCAAAACTCCAAAGGCTGCCAGTGTTGCTCTGTTTCTTTGTGCAGCGCCCTCCCCTAGCTACCCTCTGCACTGTACCCCTACTCCATCCCCTCCCCAGACAAGCCTGGAAAACATGATGCAGGTTTGATAGCTGTAGATGAGTGTTAAGATCTGAGCTGTAGTTGTTAGTAATGAAGTATGGTACTGTCCATTTAAATAATTCAATTAGGAACCTTCATCATGTTTCAAAGGGGCGCCATTAAAAAATCAAACATCAATGTTTGAGTGCATTTGAAGAAATAGCATGAACGGTCCCAATTCCAATATTCAATGGTTGTAGAACAGAGGACAAGTCCACTATCTTTTCTGGGCCTTGGCTCCCTTATCTTTTAGATGGAGGGATTGAATTGGATTGCTACCAGTTTGCATTTGGCTATAGATTATGAAAGAGAAAAATTTGCTCCTGCAGAAGTCTTACAGAATATTATGTGAAGAGCATTTGGCTTTTAGGCTGGAGTAATATTTTGGAGTATGATGAGGGTAACTGACAATCTAATTATATAGTGCAAGCCATGAAAATACATGTAAGATAAATTATCTAGAGTGATTTTTTTTAACTGGATGTTGCCAACTCTTCCTTTTTACTTTGTAGAGACCATTATAAAGTCATGGAGAAGCCAGGATTCCATCATGAAATGAAAGGGGGAACAGTCAGGAAAGACCATGAGCATCTGGGCAGAGCAAGAATATTCTGGAGGAAGAGGAGCTTCATGTATGGTGGGCAGGATTCTAAGTACTTACAACAGAGCAGTGCCCTGATTTCCACCACATTCACACTGGCTGAACGTGGCACTGCTGAATTCAGTGGCCTTCATATCAGCAATGTTTTTATACCAAGAACATGACCCTCATAGAAATACCAAATAAAAATATCAAACTGAGTCTATTTGACCTTAAAGCAGTTTCAAAGATTTCTTATTTTGAAGAGAGAGTAAGACATGTTGGAATTATATGATATTTCAAAATATGGCCATCGGTCAATGTGGCAAATGGACTCACATATTTGAAAGATTTCAAACTATTCTAAATTAAGAGAAAGCATGCTA
Source organism: Moschus berezovskii (assembly GCF_049115385.1). Classification (NCBI taxonomy): domain Eukaryota; kingdom Metazoa; phylum Chordata; class Mammalia; order Artiodactyla; family Moschidae; genus Moschus; species Moschus berezovskii. The sequence goes on along the minus strand of NC_142469.1, from coordinate 71,421,125 downwards.
AAATGAATGAATGTTAATGTGGAGATCTCGCCTGTTACATACCAATTACTAGAGGAATATTCCTCTCTGACTTGGTCACTCCAAAATCTTCATGTTCTCATGGTACATTACTTTGGTGGAAGTTTCTTAAAATGATGATGTGAGGGTTGCCGGATTCCCAGGAGGTATTTATTAGATATCATTGTACTAGGCCTGAGAATACCAAAATGAAGACTACACACTTAGGTTATGTCTCTGTCTCAAAGAGCTTAAACTCTAAAGATAGAAAATGCCATATAATTTTGAAATGTTGCAGAAACTCTCACTGAAGTTAGCAAATGCATCCATGAGGTTTCTTTCCTTGAGAAATCTCTTTTTTTTATAAGAATTGGGCAACACATGCACTCTGAATGTTGTCCCTCATCACATATACTTGGGCTGTTGGTTAACCTAGATAAGGAAAGCAGCTTACTTTAAATGATTTTCTGTCTGGTGTTTTCTACAACATTGTCCATATGGATGATCCTTGCAGTACTGGAATCTCTCAATTCATTGAACTCTTCTCTTCTGGTGATCATGCCTCTCCCCTACCTTATTCTCTGGGTCATTACTGACCTTGTCATTATGAAAAACTGCAACCCTTTTATAACTTCTCCTCAACAGGATTTATCACTCTTATGGATTTGTGACTGCTGGGTGTATTCCAGGTTTTTCTTCTCTTTTCCAAATGAGACCTTTGTTTCAAGTCAAGTGTCTTAGTCTCACCATTGTGCGTTGGAAGTGTGTTTATGGCTGGGTGGGATGAGGATGGCAGATGTCTTTGTTCAAAGGTGGATAGTCCACAAGGAGCCAAACCAGATCTAATAGAGAGGAGTGTAACAGTATTCTTCTCTAGAAGTGGGAGAGAAAAATATAATGGATGTATGGGACTTTCCTGGTGGTCCAGTGGCTCAGACTCCATGCTCCCACTCCAGGGGGCCCAGGTTCGATCCCTGGGCAGGGAGCTAGTTCCCACAAGCTGTGACTAAGTGTTTGCATGCTGTAATGAAAGATCCTGTGTGCTACAATGAAGATCCATGAAGATCAGAGTCCCCATGTGCCTAAACTAAGATCTGGAACAGTCAAATAAATTATATACATATACACACACACATAAGATGGATATATATATTTGAATCTTCTTTCTTTTTTACTTTTTAAATTATGAAAGTATGATAACACATTTATAGGAAATTTGGAAAATACAGAACAAAGTTACATATAGTTATATTATTTATTACAATTATTTTTTTCAGTAGAAGTAAACTCTGCAGATACCGTAAATTAGAAAGAGGTGAGTAATTAGGAGAAAAATAAACTAGGACAGGAGGATTCATTATATTTGCAGCCATGAAATTAAAAGACGCTTACTCCTTAGAAGGAAAGTTATGACCAACCTGCTGCTGCTGCTGCTGCTGCTGCTGCTAAGTCACTTCAGTCGTGTCCGACTCTGTGTGACCCCACAGACGGAAGCCCACCAGGCTCCCCTAGATAGCATATTATAAAGCAGAGACATTACTTTGCTAACCAAGGTCCATCTATGTCAAGGCTATGGTTTTTCCAGTGGTCATGTATGGATGTGAGAGTTTGGACTGTGAAGAAAGCTGATCACTGAAGAATTGATGCTTTTGAACTGTGGTGCTGGAGAAGACTCTTGAGAGTCCCTTGGACTGCAAGGAGATCCAACCAGTCCATTCTAAAGGAGATCAGTCTTGGGTGTTCTTTGGAAGGACTGATGCTAAAGCTGAAGCTCCAATACTTTGGCCACCTCATGTGAAGAGCTGACTCACTGGAAAAGACTCTGATGCTAGGAAGGATTGGGGGCTGGAGGAGAAAGGGACGACAGAGAATAAGATGGCTGGATGGCCTCACCGACTCGTTGGACATGAGTTTGAGTGAACTCTGGGAGTTGGTGATAGACAGGGAGGCCTGGCATGCTGTGATTCATTGGGTTGCAAAGAGTCGGACACGACAGAGTGACTGAACTGAATTGAACTGAGAGAAGACTTTGCTGGAAGTCATGAGAGGAAATCCTGATACAGAAGAATAATTCACAAGATCCAATAGCTGAAGAATGGGATTTTCAGCAGAGAAGTGACAGAAAGAAGAAATAATAGAAGACACTTTCCATAGTTAGTGGGAAAGAATTAACCAGTTTTTCTACTTTACAAAGGATGAGAATCAAGTTGGTATCAGATTCTTCATAACTGGCAGTGAATAATCTAAGCAATGCCTCTGAAATTTTGAGGAAAACCTATTTTCAATCTGGAAAATATCAGCCCAGCCAAACTATTAGTTAATTGTGAAACCAGAATAAAGACTTGGAGAACTTAGAAAGCTTACCTCCCCCAGTGTTAGTAAACAGGAGAGAGGAAAGCATGAGCTTCAGTAAACAGTGTATTTTACCAGGAAAGTAGGGAAGGGAGTCCAGGGATAACTGACCATTTCATAGTACTAGAAGGTAGTTAGCCTCAGCACGGATTAGTCTCAGAAAGAACTAGAAAACATTTATCTAGCAAGAGGACAGGACAATAGAATCTTTGGGGATAGGGTGGGAATAGGGTAAAGTCCAAATTTAGAGGACATGCTTGAGACATAGAAAAGAATATAAGGATATGATAATGGTAAAAAATGCAAGTGATGAGAGGAAAAACACACTAGAAACTCTAGAGAAAACAATAAGTGATTAGAAAATATACTCATAGCATGTTACTTGATATGACAATTATCGATCTGCAGAATCATAAAAGATGATGACATCGATTCTTAATCTGCATTTAGAATCAACTTACATGCAAATATAGAGGACTTAACTATGAGTATAGAGATCAGTAGAAAGGTTATTTACTTTGAGAATACAACAGTAAAAATATGTACGTCAGGAGTTGAGAACTTGAGAAATGAAAGCTGAAGAGCCAGAGGCAAGTGTAACACCCTCTTCATACAAATAAGATGCCCAGAGATTCCATGGATGATACATACACATTTAGATGTTGAAAAAACAGCATTTAAAAGATGGAGAGAGAACATGTCGGATCCATTTTGAGCATACAGTTAATAGGATTTAACAGATACATGAACAGATATAAAGAGTGTGAAGTAGATGAATTCACTAGTGATGAATTAGAATAAAATATGGCACAAAAGTCCATGGGGTCGCTAGGAGTCAGACATGACTGAGCAACTTCACTTTCACTTTTCACTTTCATGCATTGGAGAAGGAAATGGAAACCCACTCCAGTGTGCTTGCCTTGAGAATCCCAGGGACGGGGGAGCCTGGTGGGCTGCTGTCTATGGGGTCACACAGAGTCGGACACGACTGAAGTGACTTAGCAGCAGCAGCAGCAGCATGAGAGAGAGAAATGTGTGGAGAGTCAGAGAGTGAGAGAAAGGAGAGACAATGACTGATTAACCAGGGGTGTGGAAAATCTCTTCTCATGAAGGGAAGAGGTAGGCTGAAGGACATACTGAGATTACAACCTTGAAAAAAAGGAAGAAAATAGAAGATTCATGATTGACTAATTCAGTTCAGTTCAGTTCAGTCACTCAGTCGTGTCCGACTCTCCGCGACCCCATGAATCACAGCACGCCAGGCCTCCCTGTCCATCACCAACTCCCAGAGTTCACTCAAACTCATGTCCATCGAGTCGGTGATGCCATCCAGCCATCTAATTCTCGGTCGTCCCCTTCTCCTCCAGGCCCCAACCCTTCCCAGCATCAGAGTCTTTCCAGTCAGTCAACTCGTCGCATGAGGTGGCCAAAGTATTGCAGTTTCAGCTTTAGCATCAGTCCTTCCAATGAACACCCAAGATCGATCTCCTCAAGAATGGACTGGTAGGATCTCCTTGCAGTCCAAGGGACTCTCAAGAGTCTTCTCCAGCACCACAGTTCAAAAGCATCAATTCTTCGGCGATCAGCTTTCTTCACAGTTCAACTCTCACATCCATACATGACCACGGGAAAAACCATCGCCTTGACTAGACGGACCTTTGTTGGCAAAGTAATGTCTCTGCTTTTTAATATATTATCAAGGTTGATCATAACGTTCCTTCCAAGGAGTAAGAGTCTTTTAATTTCATGGCTGCAATCACCATCCGCAGTGATTTTAGATCCCAAAAAAATAAAGTCTGACACTGTTTCCACTGTTTTTCCATCTATTTCCCATGAAGTGATGGGACCAGATGCCATGATCTTTGTTTTCTGAATGTTGAACTTCAAGCCAACCTTTTCACTCTCCCTTTTACTTTCATCAAGAGGCTTTTGAGTTCCTCTTCACTTTCTGCCATAAGGGTAGTGTCATCTGCATATCTGAGATTATTGATATTTCTCCCAGCAATCTTGATTCCAGCTTGTGCTTCTTCCAGCCCAGCGTTCCTCATGATGTACTCTGCATATAAGTTAAATAATCAAGGTGACAATATACAACCTTGACACACTCCTTTTCCTATTTGGAACCAGTCTGTTGTTCCATGTAAATTTCTGACTGTTGCTTCCTGACCTGCATACAGGTTTCTCAAGAGGCAGGTCAGGTGGTCTGGGATTCCCATATCTTTCAGAATTTTCCACAGTTTATTGTGATCCACACAGTCAAAGGCTTTGGCATAGTCAATGAAGCAGAAATAGATGTTTTTCTGAAACTCTCTTGCTTTCTCCATGATCCAGTGGATGTTGGCAATTTCATCTCTGGTGCCTCTGCCTTTTCTAAAACCTGCTTGAACATCTGGGAGTTCACGGTTCACATATTGCTGAAGCCTGGCTTGGAGAATTTTGAGCACGACTTTACTAGCGTGTGAGATGAGTGCAATTGTGCGGTAGTTTGAGCATTCTTTGGCATTGCTTATCTTTGGGATTGGAATGAAGACTGACCTTTTCCAGTCCTGTGGCCACTGCTGAGTTTTCCAAATTTGCTGGCATATTGAGTGCAGCACTTTCACAGCATCATCTTTCAAGATTTGAAATAGCTCAACTGGAATTCCATCACCACCACTAGCTTTGTTCCTAGTGATGCTTTCTAAGGCCCACTTGACTTCACATTCCCAGATGTCTGGCTCTAGGTCAGTGATCACATTATCGTGACTATCTTGGTTGTGAAGATCTTTTTTTACAGTTCTTCTGTGTATTCTTGCCACCTCTTCTTAATATCTTCTGCTCTGTTAGGTCCATACCATTCCTGCCCTTTATCGAGCCCATCTTTGCATGAAATGTTCCCTTGGAATCTTTAATTTTCTTGAAGAGATCTCTTTTTTTTTCCTATTCTGTTGTTTTCCTCTAATTCTTTGCATTGATCACTGAGGAAGGCTTTCTTATCTCTCCGTGCTATTCTTTGGAATTCTGCATTCAGATGCTTATATCTTTCCTTCTCTCCTTTGCTTTTCGCTTCTCTTCTTTTCACAGCTATTTGTAAGGCCTCCTCAGACAGCCATTTTGCTTTTTTGCATTTCTTTTCCATGGGGATAGTCTTGGTCCCTGTCTCCTGTACAATGTCACGAACCTCTGTCCAGAGTTCATCAGGCACTCTGTCTATCAGATCTAGTCCCTTAAATCTATTCCTCACTTCCACTGTATAATCATAAGGGATTTGATTTAGGTCATACCTGAATGGTCTAGTGGTTTTCCCTACTTTCTTCAATTTAACTCTGAATTTGGCAATAAGGAGTTCATGATCTGAGCCACAGTCAGCTCCTGGTCTTGTTTTTGCTAACTGTATAGAGCTTCTCCATCTTTGGCTGCAAAGAATATAATCAATCTGATTTCGGTGTTGACCATCTGGTGATGTCCATGTGTAGAGTTTTCTCTTGTGTTGTTGGAAGAGGGTGTTTGTTATGACCAGTGCGTTCTCTTGGCAAAACTCTATTAGCCTTTGCCCTGCTTCATTCCGTGCTCCAAGGCCAAATTTGCCTGTTACTCCAGGTGTTTCTTGACTTCCTACTTTTGCATTCCAGTCCCCTATAATGAAAAGGACATCTTTTTTGGGTGTTAGTTCTAAAAGGTCTTGTAGGTCTTCATAGAACTGTCCAACTTTGGCTTCTTCAGCGTTACTGGTTGGGGCATAGGCCTGGATTACTGTAATATTGAATGGTTTGCCTTGGAAAGAACAGAAATCATTCTGTCGTTTTTAAGATTGCATCCAAGTACTGCATTTCAGACTCTTTGTTGACCATGATGGCTACTCCATTTCTTCTAAGGGATTCCTGCCCACAGTAGTAGATACAATGGTCATCTGAGTTAAATTCACCCATTCCAGTCCATTTTAATTCACTGATTCCTAGAATGTCTATGTTCACTCTTGCCATATCCTGTTTGACCACTTCCAATTTGCCTTGATTCATGGACCTAACATTCCAGGTTCCTATGCAATATTTCTCTTTACAGCACCGGACCTTGCTTCTATCATTGGTCACATACACAACTGGGTATTGGTTTTGCTTTTGCTCCATCCCTTTATTCCTTCTAGAGTTACTTCTCCACTGATCTCCAGTAGCATACTGGGCACCTACCGACCTGGGGAATTCCTCATTTAGTATCCTATCATTTTGCCTTTTGATACTGTCCATGGGGTTCTCAAGGCAAGTATACTGAAGTGGTTTGCCATTCCCTTCTCCAGTGGACCACATTCAGCTGTGGTCCATGTGATCATTACAATAAATATAGAGGAGGTGAAGATTAATCAGATAAGAGCAACGGTTCTCAACTTTGGCTGCACATAGAATCACCTGAAGAGATTTAAAAATGACCATATGGCCTGGCCACACTCTAAGCCAGTGAAACTCAGTATCTTCAGACATGGAACCCAGGCATTGGCATTCTTAAAGCTTTGAAAGTGATCACAAGAGAAGCCAAGGTAGAGAAGTACTGGATTAGGTGATCTAGATTGTGCTGGTAGGAGGTGAGGCCACCCAGTTCGGTTCAGTTCAGTTCAGTTGCTCAGTCGTGTCTGACTCTTTGCGACCCCATGAATCACAGCACGCTAGTCTCCCTGTCCATCACCAACTCTCCTCCCACCCCCAATCCCTCCTAGCATCAGAGTCTTTCCAGTGAGTCAGCTCGTCGCATGAGGTGGCCAAAGTATTGCAGTTTCAGCTTTAGCATCAGTCCTTCCAATGAACACCCAGGATTGATCTCCTCCAGAACGGACTGGTTGGATCTCCTTGCAGTCCAAGAGACTCTCAAGAGTCTTCTCCTGCACCACAGTTCAAAAGCATCAATTCTTCGGCGATCAGCTTTCTTCACAGTCCAACTCTCACATCCATACATGACCATGGGAAAAACCATAGCCTTGACTAGAACGGCATTGGTTGGCAAAGTAATGTCTCTGCTTTTTAATATGCTATGTAGGCTGGTCATGACTTTCCTTCTAAGGAGTAAGCTTCTTTTAATTTCATGGCTGTAATCAGCATCTTCAGTGATTTTGGAGCCCCAAAAAATAAAGTCTGACACTGTTTCCACAGTTTCCCCATCTATTTCACATGAAGTGATGGGACCAGATGCCATGATCTTCGTTTTCTGAATGCTGAGCTTCAAGTCAACCTTTTCACTCTCCTTTCTCACTTTCATCAAGAGGCTTTTGAATTCCTCTTCACTTTCTGCCATAAGGGTGGTGTCATCTGCATATCTGAGGTTATTAATATTTCTCCTGGCAATCTTGATTCCAGCCTGTGCTTCTTCCAGCCCAGCGTTCCTCAGGATGTACTCTGTATATAAGTTAAATAAGCAGGGTGACAATATACAGCCTTGACGTTCTCCTTTTCCTATTTGGAACCAGTCTGTTTTTCCATGTCCAGTTCAAACTGTTGCTTCCTGACCTGCATACAGGTTTCTCAAGAGGCAGGTCAGGTGGTCTGGGATTCCCATCTCTTTCAGAATTTTCCACAGTTTATTGTGATCCACACAGTCAAAGGCTTTGGCAGAGTCAATGAAGCAGAAATAGATGTTTTTCTGGAACTCTCTTGCTTTCTCCATGATCCAGTGGATGTTGGCAATTTGATCTCTGGTACCTCTACCTTTTCTAAAATCTGCTTGAACATCTGGAAGTTCATGGTTGCTGAAGCCTGGCTTGGAGAATTTTGAGCATGACTTTACTAGCGTGTGAGATGAGTGTAGTTGTGAGGTAGTTTGAGCATTCTTTGGCATTGCCTTTCTTTGGGATTGGAATGAAGACTGACCTTTTCCAGTCCTGTGGCCACTGCTGAGTTTTCCAAATTTGCTGGCATATTGAGTGCAGCACTTTCACAGCATCATCTTTCAGGATTTGAAATAGCTCAATTGGAATTCCATCACCTCCACTAGCTTTGTTCCTAGTGATGCTCTCTAAGGCCCACTTGACTTCACATTCCAAGATATCTGGCTCTAGGTGAGTGATCACGCCATTGTGATTATCTTGGTCGTGAAGATCTTTTTTGTACAGTTCTTCTGTGTATTCTCCCGGAAGAGTCAAATAGAAAAGACCTGAAAAGAACATTTATAGCAGGAAAACCAACTAAATCTTAGCAGAGAAGAATAAAAGACTTGGTCAGCAGCAGTGAGGACTCCCTATTGCACTGCACCACTGTTTTCCTACTACACCCTCTCAAAGGAGGATTCTTGATTTGGGGATGAACTCAGTATTAGCAATTGTGATTTTTTTTCCCCTACTAGCAAAGAGTAAATACAAGAGAAGTGAGGTTTAAGCAGGCTGGTAAACAGGATGTTATGTGTATCAAGGGAATGTGTAAACCTAGGGGCTTGCTAGTGAATAGTAGAAAGATTAACAGTGAGGTCTGAGTTGTTAGGGATACAAAAGTCAGGATAAAGTGACTGAAAGTCATGTGACAAGTGCAATAGATAAGTTTAAAGTAAAGAAATTTCTTAGAGAACAATAGATTTTGGTTGGAGGGATGTCATCAGAGTTTGAGCTGTTAGCAACTTAGATCAACTCTACATCTCAAGCATAGCTATACTGATGAGTGGCTGAAATAAAATGAAAATAAAGGTTATTGAAGTCAAGTAGATAAAGGGGTTTTGAGAATCTTCAAAAAGATGTTAGAACCAGGAAGAATGATGTAAAGGTATAGAGTGGAGAAAGGTGCTGGACATAAATCAGGGCACCTGCAGAAGATGCCAGTAGGAATGGGGAAGGGATTGTATGCAGATGTATGAGGGGCCAGGGAATACATGTTTCCTTCGGGATTACAATCCACTAAGAAATTTGCTTAATAGTTAGTAAAGTCACCTTTAGAAATTTTGGAAAACTATAATATGGGCTGTGCTTAGTAACTCAGTTGTGTCTGACTTTGCTACCCCAAGGACTGTAGCCCACCAGGCTTGTCTATCCATGGAAATTCTCCAGGCAAGAATACTGAAGTGGGTTGCCATGCCCTCCTCCAGGGCATCTTTCCAACAAAGGGATCGAACGCAGGTCTTCCACATTGCAGGTGGATTCTTTCCTGTCTGAGCCACCAGGAAAGCTCAAAATGTAATATAGAAGTCAAATAAAAATTTGCCATCACACATGAATTCCTTCTCTGTAATGTAAATATAGATAAGGAATATATCCTGTAAATGAAGACATTAAGGAATATATCTTAGACTCTGGTTCTTGTAGGCTTCCCAGGTGGCTCAAGAATGAGGTGGTAAAGAATCCACCTGCAGGAGACAAGGGTTTGAACCCTGGCTTGGGAAGACCCCCTGGAGGAGGAAATAGCAACCCACTCCAGTATTCTGGCCTGGGAAATCCCCTGGATAGAGGAACCTGGTGGGCTACAGTCTTTGGGTTCGCGAAGAGTCATACATGACTAAGCAATGAAACAAGAGCAACAAGATAAAATAAATAGGATTACATATTACACACAGTGGGTATTATCATTTAAGAATGAGCTAGCGCCCACTATAATAATGCTTTGAGAAGAAGGAGCAGTGGGGAGGAGAAAGGAGAATGAGGTGGAGAAAAAGAAGAAGAGGTAGGAGAAGGAAAAGAAAGCTATAGAATAATACATAGAATATGACCCCATATGTATACGCTTTAAGAACCACATATGTGGTAGTAGCCCAAATCAAGGATTGGGCGAATATCATCCAATTCACGATACTGAGAGAGAACTGGTGATGATGCCAGAGAAGGACACAAACAGAATTTAAACCGTAGGTTTATTTTTTCTATTTTAAAAAGTAAATCGCTTGAGGAAAATATGATCATATGATAATATTAATACTGGTGGATCAGCAAGTGAGTGTTTGAAAATATTTTTTCTTGTATTTTTGGTCAAGTACATGAATACAATGCAAGTGTTTGTAGAAGTATTTGTATTCAAAGAAAATTCCTTCTATGGCAACATCTGTGTTCACAGATGCTAATTCTTTAGATCCTTCCCTACATTCTTGAGAAGGACACTGTCCTATTTATTCCCACTTTACAGGTGACAAAACTGAGACTTTGGAGATATCTTTATCTTTTTGGAGATTTAAAGAAAGGGGGAAGAAGAGCTGGGGCACAACGTGGAATGTCTGTAAAGAACCTAACCCAACATTCCTTTCAAGAAAAAATGCCCTTTATTTTACCTTTCATAAATAATTTATATACACGATTCCAACTGAGTCTTGCTCACTCTTCTAAGATTTGTGCCTTTTGAGTTTGGTTCAATGAATGATGGAAAGTAGCCTTAGGCTGTGCTGGTTAGTATTTTGAGTCTGAGATTAAAAAACAAAAACAAAAACAAAAACCTGAGATTATTTTCTTCATCTCTTTTCTCAGAACTTTTACCTTTTCAAGGAAAAAAAAAATTCTAATTTCTACCTAATGCATTGTTTAAAAGGTCCTCTTTCTTCCAGTCCATTCACTGTCACTCAAGCACAAGAGCTTTATATTCTATTTCAATAGTTAACTTTATCAGTCCACAAGAAGTCAGGATGGTAGGATTTAGGAAAATCCCACTTGTCTAGAGAGGTAGTCTGGTGAAGTTTTTATCTTTAGGTTGAAGCTACTCCCTCTCTATGACAACTAATTGTGGACCTATATTTCATATTCATCATCAGCAAAAGGAGTAAACAGTTAAGTGGCACCAAATTAAAGAATGAATGTCTCAGTGAGTGCTATGCTCCATTTACAGAACCAGTAGCCATTTGTGAGATCAAATCAGCTTGCTAGCTCCTTAATTCCAAGTGCATGAAATCATATGAGAGCTATGTAATGTACTGTGGCCAGAAGAAGAATAAAAGTTTAGTTATACAGTTAAAAGGATGCTCAGTGCAGGAAACTTTTTGCAGATTCATTTCACTGAAAGCAATAACACTCCTGGTGCAACTGAAAGAATCTGGATTGGGGAAAAGAAATAAGTCTGACTTATTCTACCTCTGTCTTTTGGATAAATCACTAAAAGCCTATTTTCCTTTCCCCATCTTTAAAATAACAATAGTGGATTTTAAATCAAATGAGATCATGAGCATGGAAATGTGTCAAGGAGAAAGTATCAGTCTAAGTTTAGCTGCTCCTGTTCATTGATGAAAATTATTATTATTGCTTTATTTTTACAAAGGCCTTATTGTTTTAGAATAGTTTTAGATCTTCAAGTTTTCTGTACTGAAGAAGTACAGAGATTTTCCATACACTTCATGCCCTCAAACAAGCACTAAGAGGCATATATGTTTACTTTTCAGTAATTTCCAGTCAGTGTATACACCTATGTAACCACCACTTCAGTCAAGACATAGAACATTTTTATCATTCAATTAAGTTCCCCTATGTGTCTTTGTAGTCTTTCTCTTTTTGTAAAAATAAAAACAAAAATGATCTGATTTCAATCTGGAACTCATGTAAGATGTACACAAAATACAACTATACTATCTGTATTTTTTCAATCAATATGTTTTTGACCTTCATATATGTTGTGTTATATATACACCCACATGTAGTTGAATTTCAAAGATATATATCCCACAAAATGTCTATCCATTCACTGACAGATGGGCGTTTGTGGTTATTTTCAATTTTCAACTATTTTGTATAAAACTGCTATGAAAAGTCCCAGTACAAGTAATTTTGGAAGTTATATGTGTTCATTTTTGATAATTATTATTAACGATCTCATCTGAATGTGCAAGCCATACTTGATATGTATTGCCGTATTTAACCCCCACAGCAGCTCTAAGAGGCATACTCTGTGGTTTTCTCCATTCTACAGATGAGCATAATATGCAGATACATACAGATAACTATCTATCTATCTGACTTATACCTGTGGCAGTGATACAGAGATAGTGTCCTTGCCCTCAAGCAGTCCACAGTTGAGTCCCAGAACCAGTCAGGGGTGCAGACAGAGTGCAACCTGATAAGTGCTTTGCCCAGGCCTGACTTCGACTTGTGCTGTCATGCAAAACACTGCACTTAGAAGAGCTCCAAGTTTGGTTTAATGGTCTGCTGTTGCTTCTCTGCCTGGAGAAGGGCATGGCAACCAACTCCAGTATTCTTGCCTGGAGGATCCCACAGACAGAGGAGCATTGCAGGCTACAGTCCATAGCATTGCAAAGAGTCATAAAGGACGGAAGTGTGTGTCACTCTTCTGAAATTCTTGATGATTTCTGAACAAGGCCATCCTTCTTTTTCTTCTTTCCCTGGACCCCATAAATTCTGTGGCAAGCCCTAGTTTTGACAGAAATACAAGTGGTGTGTTATGGGGATGAGGCAGGGGGACAGTTAGAAAAGGGATCTTAGAAGAAGTTCTGCTAGAGCTTAACTTTAAAGTGTAGGAAGGAGTTAGCCTCCTCACTCTCCTCCACTCCCTCTCTTTTCTTCCCCTCCTCTCTCTCCTTCTCTTCTCTTTCTCATTCGTCCTGGGGCAGAATGATACGGGCTTTGGTGTCAAAGAACCATGGTCTGGATTCTTCTTCAGACAGCAGGATACTGTTGGTTAAATTACCAGCCTCCCCAAGCCTCAGTCTCCTTACTCAAATCGTGTGGCTAAAACGTTCTTGAAAGATTTGGCATATTATACAGAAAACAGCTAACACTGTGCTTGCCTCATAGTAGGCACCGACCAGTCATCATGTCCTTCACCCTAGTTGGCTTCCTGAAGACACCCTTTCCCCTTGCTAGAATGTCAGCACCCTGAGGCAGGAGCTTGTGTGTGTCTCCCTCACGCTCGAATCCCCTGCAGTCAGGGTTCTCACCTCTATAGAGTGCCATTTAAGGACCCATCTGATTTGATCCCAACTTACTTTTCTTGTTGTATCTCCTGCACACTCTTTTGTATCCTCTGTTTTAGTTAAATTAAATGGCTTATTCTTCCCTCACACTTCATCTACTTTTCTGTTAGTTCTGTCAGTACTCACTGGACTCTGATTCCTCCCAATTCAAGCTGTGTTCATCTGTTCAAGCTCAGCTCATAGACTGCTGACTCCATTAAGACCATTCCAATCCTCCCAAGTACACTCTTCTGACGTTATTGCAAATAACCCCCTTTCATGGCATTACATGTTGTGCGGACATTATTGGGTTTCATGTATTATCAGATGGCTTTTGAGGGTAGGGATGTCTAATTAAAGTTTATATATCCTTGGTTCATTCTCCTGGACCACAGAGCTCATCCAATAAACCCTGGAATATACTTCTGAGTGCATGAATGAATCCTAATTCCTCAACTCTGGGGCAAGGGAATTACCTTAAAAGGAAAAATCCTGACAAGAAACTATACATGACTTGAGGGGGTGATCCAAAGTTGCAGTTCTAAAGTTGAAACTGGATTCCCCCAAGTGCCAGTGGCAAAGACAAACTGTGTGGAGAACAAATGCACCTTGTTTGTAAACAGAGTTTGCAAAGATAAACCCATATGCTTTTTGCAGCTGGAGCTCATAAGTAATTTCCCCAGGGTTCAGCCTTCAGTGTCGAGGAGTGCTCCCTGCGGATGAAGCCTTGCTGTGTTAATTCTTAACACACCTCTAGACTGGATTACAATATGGAAGCTCCACATGCTTCTAGGAGTTGGTTTGCCTGGAAAAGGTAACACTACAAGGATTTTTCTATGTCTGCATCCTGCTTCTTGCCTCTAACTTAGGGTTACTATACATACTTCTGAATATAACTATATAAGTGGTCTGTAGATTTCTCACCATGCCTTAGTCCCAAGTAAGTGGTGAGGCCCAAGCACCAGGTGACACTGCCCCCTGTACTTCCATGTTACACACTCTTGGTTACACTAAACAGAATGGATTCTGTGACTCACAACAATCACACCATAAAGAGTAGCAGCATCTGATCAATTCAAACTTTAGCAGGCCTTCTGTTCACCCTCTAGGAATTAAGATAAATTGGATACAGAAAAGCTGTTCAGATAGAAAGTGGATTTCGCTCTTATTTTCTATGATATATCCACTTCTACTATGTATTCTTCCAGAAGAAGTACCCACTTGAACACTGGCTCCAGAAATAATTTCTGTAAAACCCAAGGTGACTAGTCATCCTGCTTTGCCTGGGATAGAAATGTTTCCCAGGATGTGGGATATTCAGTGCTATAATTAGGAAAATCTCAGGAAAACCAGGACAACTTAGTTACCCTAATAATAGTTGGTGGCCTGAAAAAGTTACATAACAGAATCTCTTGCTCAGATACCAAAATTGTTCCAAAATATTTGTCTAAATACTGTATATCAACTCCATATAGATTTTTTAGGCACATATAAATGTGTCTATATCTCATCTTCATATCTTTTATCTCCATATGGCTATTAGATTGAATCACACAAAATTGACAGAATTCAACTATTTTTTGACCAGAAAATTCTCACAAAACCCAATCTTTTCATAGAGTTTATCCTATTCTTATTTATTGGAGAAGGAAATGGCAACCCACTCCAGTGTTCTTGCTTGGAGAATCCCATGGACAGAGGAGCCTTGTGGGCTATAGTCTATGGGGTCCCAAAGAGTCAGACACGGCTGAGTGACTAAACAACAATTCTCATTTATATCTATCATCTTAGGCTCTATGTTGAGCATCTTTCATGTATTAACATATGTAATTATCTAACAACCTTTGGAGATTGTGTGACTATATCATCTGATAACAAAGAAGCTAAGAGGTTAAGTTAAGCAAGATATATAACAAGTAACAACAAATGAGTTGCTACATTTTCCCACCTAAGACCAAGTATCTTCAATTTTTTTTTTTTTTTTGCCAAGCCACCCAGCTTGCAAGATTTTAGTTCCTTGACCATGGATTGGTCCCATGCTCTCTGGAGTGGAAGCTCAGAGTCCTAATTACTGGACTTCCAGGGAAACTCCCATTTTCACTAACTTGTAAGGTGGGGATTTACTGTACTTATTTTGTAGATTAAAGCAATGACATAAAGAAAGTTTGTACAAAGTGCTCAACTTTCTTTAAAGATTATTGTCTCATCTCATGCTGCCCTTCCTGAGGCCAGTTTTCTTCTAAAAATGTACTGGCTTTAGGAATGACCTTGGTCTTCAAGCATTTAATTAAATACAGTTGTTTCTCAGCATTGTCTTGCAGAAAATTACAAATACAGAAAATTTGTAAGAATTTTATAGTAAACATGTTTATTTCCATGCCTAGATTCTATCGTTATAACATTTTGACATATTTGCTTTATTGTATATCTATTCACCTGAGCATCTGTTTAACCATCAAATCATTTTACTTTTTGATGCATTTCAAAGTGAGTTATAGACATCAGTAACTTTCACCCCTAAACGTTTCAGCATATATATCATTAGTGAGTTCAATATTGGTTTATAGTCTTTCCTTTTAAAAAAATTGAGACATAATTGACACATATTAGTTTTAGACATTTTCAGGCTCCTTTTTAAAGGTAAAATTCATGTGTGTGTGTGTGTGTGTGTGTGCGTGCACACGCACGCATGCTCTGTCACTCAGTGTCCAACTCTTTGTGACCCCATGGAGTGTACCCCACCAGGCTCCTCTGTTCATAGGCTTCTCCAGGCAAGAATACTGGAGTGGGTAGCCATTTTCTTCTCCAGGGTATCTTCCCAACCCAGGAATCGAAACTGGGTCTCCTGCATTGCAGGTGGACTCTTTACAGTCTGAGCCATCAGTGAAGCCCAAAATTCACATACAACACCTAAATATTAAATATACCATTTGATGACTTCTAAGAGACACGTATGTCTACATACGCATATGCCCAAACCTTTACAAAGATGGAGAATACTTTTGCTATTCAGAAGATTCAAGCAACTTTCTAGTTGAACTTGACCCCCCACTTCCACCTTCATGGGTAACGAATGTTCTGATTTTTTTCACATAGATTAATTTTTTCTGCTCTAGAACTTCATCTAAATGGAATCAAACAATAAGAGCTAGTGTGTGTAATACTTCTTTCACCCAACATAATTATTTTGAGATTTTTATCCAAGTTTTTACACAAGTCAATAGTTTATTGCTTTCATTGGTTTCATATCCCCATTCAATGACATGATTTAGTTATCAATTTTCTGGTTGACAGGAGAATAGATTATTGATTGGTTGCTTCGTTTTTTTACTGTAATCCATAAACCCCACACTGAACACTCTTTTATAAGTTTCTGTGAAGACATATGGGTTTATTTTTCTTGGGTAAAAACCTAGAATTAGAACTATTCAATTACAGAAACATGTATGCTTAATTTTATAAGAAATTGGCAGACCTTTTGCCAAAGAGTTTGTGTCCTATGAGTAATGTATGAGAATTCTGGCTGCTTTATTGCCTCATAACTCTTGATATTAATGTTTTTAGTCATTCTGATTGCTGTATGTCAGTATCTCATTGTGGTTTTGATTTACATTTCCCTGATGAATAATGATTTGGTCACTTTTTCCATATACTTATTGGCCACTCATATATTTTCTTTGCTAAATGACTGTTCAAATTGTTTGCTCATCTTTTTTTAAAAAAGTGAGCATGAATTCTCAATGGCAGCCATATCACTCTCAAGGGCAAAAATTGGCTGTTGAGAGGACAGGTGAAAACATCTTAAGTATTACAATAGTTTGTAGCCACACAAAAGGCCACAATACCTAAAATATATACAGTATATTTGTAGTATTTAATTTTAATGGAGGGTGGGAGATTAGGGGGAAAAATGTTTAAAAAGGCTCCTAGGGGTATCTGTAATGAAAAAAAGGTGGAAAAACTCTGTGACAGTTGTGCAAATTTTTTTAATATATATTCTGTACATAAGTCATTTTTCAAATGTATTTTAACTATATTTTCTCCCAATCTATGGCTTGTTTTTTCATTTTCATTATTGTATCTTTTCTCAAGCAAAATTTTACAATTTTATAAAGGTTATATTTTCAGTTTTTAAAAAAGATTTTCTGTATCCTGCCTATGAAATCTTTGCCTACTTTCAGCTTTTTATGAAATCAATATTTATGAATTTTGCAAATTTTCTTCTGTTGTTAATTTCCAATTTCATTTCATGTGGTAGTAGAAAATTTTTGCATGATCAATCCTGTACATTTATTGAGACTTGTTTTCTTTCTGTTTGTTTCCAAGGCAAACCATTCAATATTACAGTAATTCAAGTCTATGCCCCAACCAGTAATGCTGAAGAAGCCGAAGTTGAACGGTTTTATGAAGACCTACAAGACCTTTTAGAAGTAACACCCAAAAAAGATGTCCTTTTCATTATAGGGGACTGGAATGCAAAAGTAGAAAGTCAAGAAACACCTGGAGTAACAGGCAAATTTGGCCTTGGAGCACGGAATGAAGCAGGACAAAGGCTAATAGAGTTTTGCCAAGAGAACGCACTGGTCATAGCAAACACCCTCTTCCAACAACACAAGAGAAGACTCTACACATGGACATCACCAGATGGTCAACACCGAAATCAGACTGATAATATTCTCTGCAGCCAAAGATGGAGAAGCTCTATACAGTTAGCAAAAACAAGACCAGGAGCTGACTGTGGCTCGGATCATGAACACTTTCTTGCCAAATTCAGACTTAAATTGAAGAAAGTAGGGAAAACCACTAGACCATTCAGATATGACCTAAATCAAATCCCTTATTTATACAGTGGAAGTAAGAAATAGATTTAAGGGACTAGATCTGATAGGTAGAGTGCCTGATGAACTCTGGATGGAGGTTCGTGACATTGTACAGGAGACAGGGACCAAGACAATCCCCATGGAAAAGAAAGGCAAAAAAGCAAAATGGCTGTCTGAGGAGGACTTACAAATAGCTGTGAAAAGAAGAGAAGCGAAAAGCAAAGGAGAAAAGGAAAGATATAAGCATCTGAATGCAGAGTTCCAAAGAATAGCAAGGAGAGATAAGAAAGCCTTCTTCAGCGATCAATGCAAAGAAATAGAGGAAAACAACAGAATAGGAAAAACAAGAGATCTTTTCAAGAAAATTAGAGATTCCAAGGGAACATTTCATGCAAAGATGGGCTCGATAAAGGACAGAAATGGTATGGACATAACAGAAGCAGAAGATATTAAGAAGAGGTGGCAAGAATACACAGAAGAAATGTACAAAAAACATCTTCACGATGAAGATAATCACAATGGCATGATCACTCACCTGGAGCCAGACATCTTGGAATGTGAAGTCAAGTGGGCCTTAGAGAGCATCACTACGAACAAAGCTAGTGGAGGGGATGGAATTCCAGTTGAGCTATTTCAAATCCTGAAAGATGATGCTGTGAAAGTGCTGCACTCAATATGCCAGCAAATTTGGAAAACTCAGCAGTGGCCACAGGACTGGCAAAGGTCAGTCTTCATTTCAGTCCCAAAGAAAGGGAATGCCAAAGAATGCTCAAACTACCGCACAAATGCATTCATCTCACATGCTAGTAAAGTCAAGCTCAAAATTCTCCAAGCCAGGCTTCAGCAATATGTGAACCGTGAACTTCCAGATGTTCAAGCAGGTTTTAGAAAAGGCAGAGGCACCAGAGATCAAATTGCCAACATCCGCTGGATCATGGAGAAAGCAAGAGAGTTCCAGAAAAACATCTATTTCTGCTTCATTGACTCTGCCAAAGCCTTTGACTGTGTGGATCACAATAAACTGTGGAAAATTCTGAAAGAGATGGGAATCCCAGACCACCTGACCTGCCTCTTGAGAAACCTGTATGCAGGTCGGGAAGCAACAGTTAGAACTGGACATGGAACAACAGGCTGGTTCCAAAAAGGAAAAGGAGTGCGTCAAGGTTGTATATTGTCACCCTGCTTATTTAACTTCTATGCAGAGTACATCATGAGGAACACTGGGCTGGAAGAAGCACAAGCTGGAATCAAGATTGCCAGGAGAAATATCAGTAATCTCAGATATGCAGATGACACCACCCTTATGGCAGAAAGTGAAGAGGAACTAAAAAGCCTTTTGATGAAAGTGAAAGAGGAGAGTGAAAAGTTTGGCTTGAAGTTCAACATTAAGAAAACAAAGATCATGGCATCTGGTCCCATTACTTCATGGGAAATAAATGGGAAAACAGTGGAAACAGTGTCAGACGTTATTTTTTTGGGCTCCAAAATCACTGCAGATGCTGATTACAGCCATGAAATTAAAAGACACTTACTCCTTGGAAGGAAAGTTATGACCAACCTAGATAGTATATTAAAAAGCAGAGACATTACTTTGCCAATCAAGGTCCGTCTAGTCAAGGCTATGGTTTTTTCCGTGGTCATGTATGGATGTGAGAGTTGGACTGTGAAGAAAGCTGAGCGCCAAAGAATTGATGCTTTTGAACTGTGGTGCTGGAGAAGACTCTTGAGAGTCCCTTGGACTGCAAGGAGATCCAACTAGTCCATTCTAAAGGAGATCAATCCTGGGTGTTGATTGGAAGGACTGATGCTAAAGCTGAAACTCTAATACTTTGGCCACCTCATGAGATGAGTTGACTCACTGGAAAAGACTGATGCTGGGAGGGATTAGGGGTGGAAGGAGACGGGGATGACAGAGAATGAGATGGATGGATGGCATCACCGACTCGATGGACATGAGTTTGAGTGAACTCCGGAAGTTGGTGATGGACAGGGAGGCCTGGCGTGCTGTGATTCATGGGGTCGCAAAGAGTCGGACACGACTGAGCGACTGAACTGAACTGAACATAAGATGGTTTGCCCTGGAAAATATTCCATATGAACTTGAATAAATTGTGTATTCTTTTTTTGTTGTGTGGATACCTGTTAGTTCTAGTTGGTTTATAGTGTTAAGTCTTCTATTTCCTCATTGATTTTCTGTCTATTTGTTCCATCTATTGTTAAAATAGCTGATTTAAAGTCTTTGTCTAGTTAATCCAAATTCTGAATTCTCTTTAGAACAGTTTTATGGACTGCATTTTTTCCTGTATATAAGCCAATATTAGTCAGAATTCTCCAGTAAAACAAAACCAATAGAGGATCTATCTATCTACCTATCTATCTAGATGTATCTCCTGTATATGCAATCGCCACATTCTTTAATTTATCCCAAGTTCATTTTACCCATGTTATCATGTGTGCTAGGCTATGTTCCCTTCTGTTTCCACTCTTTTACTTGTTTTTCACTTTGGCCTCTTCTCTTAAGGATATGACCCAGACTTCTTGGTCTTCTCAATGCCTCCACCTAATTGGAGAATTTTAGATTAATGGTGTAACTCATCATTTCATTTTTCTGATCTTTGCTGACTCCTTTGACTATCCTGAATTACAACTATATTTTCCATTCTGGCTTATGTTTAATACCACCTGCACCCTTTCCATTCATTTCTAACTTTCAGATGCATTTAGCTCCTTCTAATTTACTGGAAGAAGCTGTTAATAATTTTTCTCAGAAAGACGGTCTGATACTTTCTCAATCACATGCTCTTTCTGTATGATATTGTTTCCCTTTCCTGTTTTTTTCTTACATAATTGTAAGATGAGAGACAAAATGTTTGGGTTTTCCCTGTGGGAACTACTACTCATATTCATATTGTTGTTGCTGAAAGACTGTCTTTTAATCTTTAGACTTCTTACTTCACTGAACTTGCATAAAAACTGAATGCTTTATGTCTATATACACAAACTGAAACCCAGAGCACATAGAGTAACAGTTCAAGAACTGGCTACTTTAAATTGCTAGCAAAAAATTCAAACCAGTACGATCTTTTTTTCCCTCTACACTCTTCTCTGAATTTGAAGATGTGTCATATAACACATATCTGAGATAGTGTGGGAGCAGCCTGGGAATGGTAACTGTGCATTCTTAAAACAACAAAAATGTCATGTAGCACTTTGGTTTAGATAAGTGAACATTTGGGCTGAGGACAAGATGTAGGCAGAGGATACTAAAGCTCCAACTAATTAGGGAGTTATCACTTGAAAAGTTACATAGTTCTGGGTCACTGAAATAACAGCTATTAAAGGAAACTTCTGGAAGCCATCTTGCTTTCATTTCACAATCTTCTGATGACAGAATAAGCAGTATGATATGGTAGCACTTTCCTTGAAATATCACTGCCTTTTCCATGTCAGTGACAGAATACAAAAATCATGAAGAAATGGAAAAGCATTCCAATAGTTTGGAATGCTGTGACTTTTAAATGGATACTATTAGATATTAGAATTAACTAGACTCAGCTCAAATTACATAAAATTAAGCTCCTTAAAAATGATAAAAGCAAACAGTGTCTATTGTTCATCGAAACTAAATAAAAAAATTCAAAAGATTTTTGACATTTGTTTGTCTCTGACACTATAAAGATTTTTCCTAATGATCTTGGAAAATCAGAAGTTAGAGCAATAAAGGATGTGATAACTTTTTGCTTTTAAAAAATTTATGAATATAATATGTAGGCGTTAAGGGGCCATAAAACTCCTTTGTCTCTTTTTGTTTAAGCTACATCATTGTCATCTCTAATGTATAAGACATTGATACATGTTTTGGGATCACACACATATACACACGCAGAACACATTTTTAAATGATGTTTACCATCTGAAATATGGTTGTAAAATATGAGCATTTTGACAACTAAATTTAGTATCGAAATTAAGATAAAGAAGAGGTTATTTGGGGATTTGGTAGTCAGGAAGAGTTCATGAAAGATGTAATCCTTGAAAGATGAACATATTTAGAGGTGAGCAAGTGGCAGTAGCACAAACCAAAGTTGTAGGTTGCAACCCACATTAAATAGGAACTATACAGGAGACCAGTTTGCTGTCAAAAGGGGTTCATGTAGAGAGTGCCAGGAGGAAGCATCTTCTGAGGCCACGCTGCAGTTACAAATCAGACCTATTCTACCTTTTATGTCAGAAGCTGTCAGCAGCAGCAGTGACAGCGCTTCAGCATTCCTGTTGCTTGTCCTTGTCTGCCATGCTGCTCCTTCATGGCAGGACTTCCATGGCTTCTTTTGTTTTAAATATCATTTATTTATTTATTTTGCTGCACCGGGTCTTAGTTGTGCACGCAAAATCTTAGGTGCAGCATGTGGGATCTAGTTTCCTGACCGAGGACTGAACCCAGCCCTCCCTGCATTGGGAGTGTGAGTCTTAGCCACTGAACTACCAGGGAGTCCCCCGCACAGCTTCTTAACTTGTCCTCTATCCCTCTGCTCCTTCTTCTTCCATTGCTTATCCTTGCAGGCCTCATTCAACATCCTGTCTCACCTCTCACAGCCCATTTGATTATTTAAGTGCATTTGATTGAATCCTTTTATATTGCTGGAGCCCTTTTAAAATTTAACTTTCTTTCTTCTGGAAAAGAAAAAAAAAATGAGGTAGTATCTCAAATCACACAACACAGTAAGATTTAAAAATATTAAGACATTAGCACCAAAAAATATTTTAAATGCATAAATAAATAAAGGCAAAGGCAAAATAAAGTTTGAACTACTAATGGTGGATTTAAAATTTGGATCTTAGAGGAGAAGGAACAAGATGGCGGAGGAATAGGACAGCGAGACCACTCTCTCCCCCACAAATTCATCAAAAGAACATTTGAACGCAGAGTAAAGTCCACAAAACAACTTCTGAATGCTGGCAGAGGACGTCAGGCACCCAGAAAAGCAGCCCATTGTCTTCGAAAGGAGGTAGGAGAAAACATAAAAGATAAAAAGCGAGACAAAAGAAGTAAGGACGGAGCTCCGTCCCGGGAAGGGAGGCTTTAAAAAGAGAGAAGTTTCCAAACACCAGGAAACACTCTCACTGGCGAATCTGTGGCGAGCCTCGGAAGCTCAGAGGGCCACATAACCCTCTTTTTTTTTTTTAAGATTTTTTTAAAACCCACAGATTACCCGCCAAATGGTAATCCAGCGGAGAAGCAGCGCAGACTCCTGCATACGCCATTAGCAAGTGGGGGCTGGGCAGGGAGGAGCTGGCTGAACTGCTTAGAGAGAGGACTGGGCTTGAATGCCGCGAGAACAATTTGAGAGAACTGGGGAGAGCAAAGCAGACTGTGGGATAGCTTCCCCACGAAAAGGCGGAAAGCTCTAACCTACGGCTCGGCCAGCCCTGCTCACAGAATAAAGGACTGAGCAGAGCGAGCCGGCTGCGGCTGGCCCATCCCCCATCCCCTGCCGAGACAGGCAGGGAGCGCAGCCAGAGCCGGAGCGGGCAACCGCGGCCCCAGAAAGGCACCTGATACAAACTGCACACAGGCTTGTTGCTAATCAGGACTTCTTGGGCTCGGGCCAGTCGATATCCCCCTGAGAAGGTGCACTAGTTGTACACCCAGAAAACTGAGTGGCAGGGACTGGGGAGGCGATAAGTCGCAGAGACCGCGCTCGCCAAACACCTGGTCCCCTGAGCTGCTTGGACCGGGGAAGGCACAAAACGCAGGCCCAACCAAGACTGCGCCTTTGTAGAGTACCTGAGAACCTGAACTTGACCCGCTCAGACCTGGGAAGTGCATACAATCCGGCGCTGGCCTCGGACAGTTCCCGGCAGAGCAACCTAGAGCCTATGCAGTATAGACTGGGACAGCATACGTGCTGTGAGCGGGGGCAAACCCAGTGTGGCCGAGTCGCTGCAAGCACTCCCCACAGATGCCAGAGATATTCGACTGCAGCGTTCCTCCCTTCCCAGAACAGGACTGAACAACTGAGCCTTAAAAAGTGTCCAACCACCCTCTAGTATCAGGGCGGAAATTAGACACTGAAGAGACCAGCAAACAGAAGCTAAAACAGAGGGAACCACCTTGGAAATGTCAGATAGAGACGTCTAGAGGCTACTCCAAGAATAAGACCAAAAACCAGAGGCAAGAGGCTTAAGGCCGAATCCTGAGAACACCAGAGAACTCCTGACTCCAGGGAACATTAATCGATAGGAGCTCATCAAACGTCTCCATACCTACACAAAAACCAAGCATAACCCAAGGGTCAACAAGTTCCAGAGCAAGACATACCACGTAAATTCTTCAGTAACACAGGAAACTAGCCCTGAGCTTCAATATACAGGCTGCCCAAAGTCACTCCAAACCCACTGACATCTCATAACTCATTACTGGACACTTCATTACACTCCAGAGAGAACAAATCCAGCTGCACCCACCAGAACACTGACACAAGCTTCCATAACCAGGGAACCTTGACAAGTCACCTGTTCAACCCCACACACAGAGAGGAAACTACATAATAAAGAGAACTCCACAAACGGCCAGAAGAGGGAAAGGCCACCCCAAACAAAGCATTCTAAGCAAGATGAAGAGGCAGAGAAATACCCAGCAAGTAAAGGAACAAGATAAATGCCCACCAACACAAACAAAAGAGGAAGATATAGGGAATCTACCTGATAAAGAATTTGGAATTTTGGTGGTGAAAATGATTCAAAATCTTGAAAGCAAAATGGAGTTACAGATAAATAACCTGGAGAAAAGGATTGAGAAGATGGAAGAAAGGTTTAATAAGGACTTAGAGGAAATAAAAAAGAGTCAATATACAATGAATAATGCAATAGATGAGATCAGAAACACTCTGGAGGGAACAAACAGTAGAATAACAGAGGCAGAAGACAGGATAAGCGAGCTAGAAGATAGAATTGTAGAAATAAATGAAACAGAGAGGAAAAAAGAAAAACAAATTAAAAGAAATGAGAACAATATTAGAGACCTCTGGGACAATGTTAAACGCTCCAACATTCGAATCATAGGAATCCCAGAAGAAGAAGACAAAAAGAAAGACCATGAAAGAATACTTGAGGAGATAATAGTTGAAAACTTCCCTAAAATAGGGAAAGAAATAATCACCCAAGTCCAAGAAACCCAGAGAGTCCCCAACAGGATAAACCCAAGGCGAAATACTCCAAGACACATAATAATCAAATTAACAAAGATCAAACACAAAGAACAAATATTAAAAGCAGCAAGGGAAAAGCAGCAAATAACACACAAGGGGATTCCCATAAGGATAACAGCCGATCTTTCAACAGAAACTCTTCAGGCCAGGAGGGAATGGCAAGACATACTTAAAGTGATGAAAGAAAATAACCTACAGCCCAGATTACTGTACCCAGCAAGGATCTCATTCAAATATGAAGGAGAAATCAAAAGCTTTACAAACAAGCAAAAGCTGAGAGAATTCAGCATTACCAAACCAGCTCTCCAACAAATGCTAAAGGATCTTTTCTAGACAGGAAACACAGAAAGGGTGTATAAACTCGAACCCAAGGCAATAAAGAAAATGGCTAAGGGATCATACTTATCAATAATTACCTTAAACGTAAATGGGTTGAATGCCCCAACCAAAAGACAAAGGCTGGCTGAATGGATACAAAAACAAGACCCCCATATATGTTGTCTTCAAGAGACCCACCTCAAAACGAGGGACACATACAGACTGAAAGTGAAGGGCTGGAAAAAGATATTCCATGCAAATAGAGACCAAAAGAAAGCAGGAGTAGCAATACTCATATCAGATAAAATAGACTTTAAAACAAAGGCTGTGAAAAGAGACAAAGAAGGAAACTACATAATGATCAAAGGATCAATCCAAGATGAAGATATAACAATTATAAATATTTATGCACCTAACATAGGAGCACCGCAATATGTAAGACAATTACTAACAAGTATGAAAGGGGAAATAATAATAATGCAATAATAGTGGGAGATTTTAATACCCCACTTACATCTATGGATAGATCAACTAAACAGAAAATTAACAAGGAAACACAAACTTTAAATGATACAATAGATCAGTTTGACCTAATAGATATCTATAGAACATTTCACCCCAAAACAATGAATTTCACCTTTTTCTCAAGCGCACACGGAACCTTTTCCAGGATAGATCACATCCTGGGCCATAAATCTAGCCTTGGTAAATTCAAAAAAGTTGATATCATTCCATGCATCTTTTCTGACCACAATGCAGTAAGATTAGATCTCAATTATGGGAGAAAAACTATTAAAAATGCCAACATATGGAGGCTGAACAACACGCTGCTGAATAATGAACAAATCATTGAAGAAATCAAAAGAGAAATCAAAATATGCATAGAAATGAATGAAAATGAAAACACAACAACCCAAAACCTCTGGGACACTGTAAAAGCAGTGCTAAGGGGGAAGTTCATAGCAATACAGGCACACCTCATGAAACAAGAAAAAAGTCAACTAAATAACCTAACTCTACATCTAAAGCAACTAGAAAAGGAAGAAATGAAGAACCCCAGGGTCAGTAGAAGGAAAGAAATCATAAAAATTAGGGCAGAGATAAATGCAAAAGAAACAAAAGAGACCATAGCAAAAATCAACAAAGCCAAAAGCTGGTTCTTTGAGAAGGTAAATAAAATTGACAAACCACTAGCCAGACTTATCAAGAAACAAAGGGAGAAGAACCAAATCAATAAAATTAGAAATGAAAATGGAGAGATCACAACTGACAACACAGATATACAAAGGATTATTAGAGAATACTATCAGCAATTATATGGCAATAAAATGAATAACCTGGAAGAAATGGACAAATTCCTAGAAAAGTACAACTTTCCAAAACTGAACCAGGAAGAAATAGAAAATCTGAACAGACCCATCACAAGCACGGAACTAGAGGCTGTAATCAAGAATCTTACAGCAAACAAAAGCCCAGGTCCAGACGGCTTCACAGCCGAGTTCTACCAAAAATATAGAGAAGAGCTAACACCTATTCTACTCAAACTCTTCCAGAAAATTGCTGAGGAAGGGAAACTTCCAAACTCATTCTATGAGGCCACCATCACCCTAATCCCAAAACCTGGTAAATACCCCACAAAAAAAGAAAACTACAGGCCAATATCACTGATGAACATAGATGCAAAAATCCTTAACAAAATTTTAGCAATCAGAATCCAACAACATATTAAGAAGATCATACATCATGACCAAGTGGGCTTTATCCCAGGAATGCAAGGATTCTTCAATATCCGCAAATCAATCAACGTAATACACCACATTAACAAACTGAAAAATAAAAATCATATGATTATCTCAATAGATGCAGAGAAAGCCTTCGACAAAATTCAACATCCATTTATGATAAAAACCCTCCAGAAAGTGGGAATAGAAGGGACATACCTCAACATAATGAAAGCTATATATGACAAACCCACAGCAAACATTATCCTCAATGGTGAAAAACTGAAAGCATTTCCCCTAAAGTCAGGAACAAGACAAGGGTGCCCACTCTCCCCACTACTATTCAACATAGTTCTGGAAGTTTTGGCCACAGCAATCAGAGCAGAAAAAGACATAAAAGGAATACAAATTGGAAAAGAAGAAGTAAAACTTTCACTGTTCGCTGATGACATGATCCTCTACACAGAAAACCCTAGAGACTCTACCAGAAAACTACTAGAGCTAATCAATGATTACAGTAATGTTGCAGGATATAAAATCAACACACAGAAATCCCTTGCATTCCTATTCACTAATAATGAGAAAATAGAAAGAGAAATTAAGGAAACTATTCCATTCACTGTTGCAACAAAAAGAATTAAATACTTAGGAATATATCTACCTAAGGAAACAAAAGACTTGTACATAGAAAACTATAAAACACTACTGAAAGCAATCAAAGAGGACACTAATAGATGGAGAAATATTCCATGTTCATGGATTGGAAGAATAAATATTGTAAAAATGAGTATACTACCCAAAGTAATTTATACATTCAATGCAATCCCTATCAAGCTACCAATGATATTTTTCACAGAACTAGAACAAATAATCTCACAATTTATATGGAAATACAAAAACCTCGAATAGCCAAAGCAATCTTGAGGAAGAAAAATGGAACTGGGGGAATTAACCTGCCGGACTTCAGGCTCTACTACAAAGCCACAGTCATCAAGACAGTATGGTACTGGCATAAAGACAGAAATATAGATCAATGGAACAAAATAGAAAGCCCAGAGATAAATCCACGCACCTATGGACACCTCATCTTTGACAAAGGAGGCAAGAATATAAAATGTAGAAAAGACAGTCTCTTTAACAAGTGGTGCTGGGAAAACTGGTCAGCCACCTGTAAAAGAATGAAACTAGAACACTTACTAACACCATACACAAAAATAAATTCAAAATGGATTAGAGAGCTAAATGTAAGACCAGAAACTATAAAACTCCTAGAGGAGAACGTAGGCAAAACACTCTCCGACATAAATCACAGCAGGATCCTCCATGACCCACCTCCCAGAATATTGGAAATAAAAGCAAAAATAAACAAATGGGACCTAATTAAAATCAAAAGCTTCTGCACAGCAAAGGAAACTATAAGTAAGGTGAAAAGACAGCCTTCAGAATGGGAGAAAATAATAGCAAATGAAGCAACAGATAAAGGATTAATCTCCAAAATATACAAGCAGCTCCTGCAGCTCAATTCCAGAAAAATAAACGACCCAATCAAAAAATGGGCCAAAGAACTAAACAGATTTCTCCAAAGAAGACATAAAGATGGCTAACAAACACATGAAAAAATGCTCAACATCCCTCATAATCAGAGAAATGCAAATCAAAACCACAATGAGATACCATTTCACACCAGTCAGAATGGCTGCTATCCAAAAGTCTACATGCAATAAATGCTGGAGAGGGTGTGGAGAGAAAGGAACCCTCTTACACTGTTGGTGGGAATGCAAACTAGTACAGCCACTATGGAGAACAGTGTGGAGATTCCTCAAAAAACTGGAAATAGAACTGCCATATGATCCAGCAATCGCACTCCTGGGCATACACACTGAGGAAACCAGAATTGAAAGAGACACATGTACTCCAATGTTCATTGCAGCACTGTTTATAGTAGCCAGGACATGGAAGCAACCTAGATGTCCATCTGCAGACGAATGGATAAGAAAGCTTTGGTACATATACACAATGGAGTATTATTCAGCCATTAAAAGGAATACATTTGAATCAGTTCTAATGAGGTGGATGAAACTGGAGCCTATTATACAGAGTGAAGTAAGCCAGAAAGAAAAACACCAATACAGTATACTAACGCATATATATGGAATTTAGAAAGATGCAAATGATAACCCTGCATACGAGACAGCAAAAGAGACACAGATGTATAGAACAGTCTTTGAGACTCCGTGGGAGAGGGTGAGGGTGGGATGATTTGGGAGAATGGCATTGAAACACGTATGTTGTCATATGTGAAACAAATCGCCAGTTCAGGGTCGATGCATGTTACAGTATGCTCAGGGCTGGTGTGCGGGGATGACCCAGAGGGAGGATAAAGGGAGGAGGGAGGTGGGATGGGAGTTCAGGAGGGGGAACTCATGTGCACCCGGGGCAAGATTCATGTCAATGTATGGCAAAACCAACCAATATAATATTGTAAAATAATTTGCCTCCAATAAAAAATAAATAATAAAAAAAATAATAAAGTTCTAAAGAATACAGTGAAAAATAAATATAAAAAAAATAAAATTTGGATCTTAGCAAGCAAAGTGTGGGGCAATGACACAGCATTTACAGGACTTACACAGCCTAAGACTCATTAATCTGTAGGTGTGTATTTTGATGTAGCCCAGTCTTCAAGACTAGAAATAAAAGGCATACTAGCCTAAATTCTATTCTTAGCTCTTTCGGTAATGGCTGTTGATAATCACTCAATCTCATGAAGTCTTAGTATCCTCATAGGTTTTTAAAAAAAGTTTAGTTTGAAGAATCAGTAAAGCTCTTCCCAAGTTGAACATTCACTTTATATACTCTGGCATATAAACTTTTCAAGCAAACACGTTCCTGAGAAAACCCAACTAGAAAGGAATGAAAAGTGAAATAGAAACTCTTCTAATGCAGGAGACATAAGAGACACAGGTTCAGTCCCTGCGTCGGGAAGATCCCCTGGAGAAGGAAACAACAGCACACTCCAGTATTCTTGCCTGGGATATCCCACGGACAGAGGAGCCTGGCAGGTTACAGTCTATAGGGTCTCAAAAAAGTAGGACATGACTTAGTGGCTAAACAACAACAACAAATGGGGGTCTTAACCCAATAGGTCACATTTAGGAAAATAACCAGACTGGGTCATATTTACCTTTGAATAAAAGAATGTGTAATCTGGTCCAAGAGGATTGAGAAGGGCTCACAATTGTACAGGAGGCAGTAATCAAGACCATCCCCAAGGGAAAAAAAATGCAAAAAGGCAAAATGGTTGTCTAAGGAGGTCTTACAAATAGCTGAAAAAAGAAAAGACACAAAAGACAAAGGAGAAAAGGAAAGATATACCCATTTGAATGAAGAGTTCCAAAGAATAGCTAGGAGAGATAAGAAAGCCTTCCTCAGTGATCAATGCAAAGAAATAGAGGAAAACAATAGAATGGGAAAGACTAGAGATCTCTTCAAGAAAATTAGAGATACCAAGGGAATATTTCATTTAAAGATGGGCACAACAAAGGCCAGAAATGGTATGGACCTAACAGAAGCAGAAGATATTAAGAAGTGGAAGCAAGAATACACAGAAGAACTATATAAAAAATATTTTCATGATCCAGATAACCATCATGGTGTGATCACTCACCTAGAACCAGACATCGTGGAATGTGAAGTCAAATGGGCCTTAGGAAGCCTCACTACGAACAAAGCTAGTGGAGGTGATGGAATTCCAGTTGAGCTATTTCAAATCCTGAAAGATGATGCTATGAAAGTGCTGCACTCAAAATGCTAGCAAATTTGGAAAGCTCAACAGTGGCCATTGGAAAATTCAAATCCCAAAGAAAGGCAATACCAAGGAATGCTCAAACTACTACGCAATTGCACTCATCTCACAGGCTAGCAAAGTAATGCTCAAAATTCTCCAAGCCAGGCTTCAGTGGTACATGAGCTGTGAACTTCCAGATGTTCAAGCTGGATTTAGAAAAGACAGAGGAACCAGAGATCAAATTGCTAACATCTGTTGGACCATTGAAAAAACAAGAGAGTTCCAGAAAAATGTCTACTGCTTTATTGACTACGCCAAAGCCTTTGACTGTGTGGATCACAACAAACTGTGGAAAATTCTTCAAGAGATGGGAATATCAGACCACGTGACTTGCCTCCAGAGAAATTTGATGCAGATCAAGAAGCAGCAGTTAGAACTGGACATGGAACAACAGACTGGTTCCAAATTGGGAAAGGAGTACGTCAAGGCTGTATATTTCCGCCCAGTTTATATAACTTATGTGCAGAGTACATCATGAGAATTACTGGGCTGGATGAATCACAAGCTGGAATCAAGATTGCCAGGAGAAATATCAATAACCTCAGATATGCAGAGGACACCACCTTTATGGCAGAAAGCAAAGAAAAACTAAAAAGCCTATTGATGAAAATGAAAGAGGAGAGTAAACAGTTGGCGCAAAACTCGACATCCAGAAAACTAAGATCATGGCATCCAGTCCAATCACTTCATGGCAAATAGATGGGGAAACAATGGAAACAGTGACAGACTATTTTTTTGAGTTCCTGAGTCACTGTAGATGGTGACTGCAGCCATGAAATTAAAAGATGCTTGCTCCTTGGAAGGAAAGCTATGGCCAACCTAGACAGCATATTAAAAAGCAGAGATATTATTTTGCAAACAAAGGTCCGTCTAGTCAAGGCTATGATTTTTCCAGTAGTCATGTATGAATGTGAGAGTTGGACTATAAAGAAAGCTGAGCACCGAAGAATTGATGCTTTTGAAATGTGGTGTTGGAGAAGACTCCTGAGAGTCCCTTGGACTGCAAGGAGATCCAACCAGTCCATCCTTAAGGAAATCATTCTTGAATATTCATTGGAAGGACTGATGCTGAAGCTGAAACTCCAATACTTTGGCCACATGATGGGAAGAATTGACTCACTGGAAAATACCCTGATGCTGGGAAGGACTAAAGGCAGGAGGAGAAAGAGACGACAGAGGATAAGGGGATGGCATCAACTCTATGGACATGAGTTGAGTAAGCTCCAGGAGTCATTGATAGACAGGGAACCCTGGAGTGATGCAGTCCATGGGGTTGCAAAGAGTCAGACACTACTGAGAGACTGAATTGAACTGAACTGAACTGATTTTAGTCCAACAGGATTGAGAATGGGTCACATGGCAATGTCCAGGGAGAGATGGAAGATGAAAGCTCTATTTTCTACCAGCTCTAAGTCAGTTTCAGTCCCTCTCCCCACCACCATATCCTTATTCCTACTAGGAAATATACCAGTTATGCTTTATATCTAAAGTGCAGGTACAATCAATCATCTCACTTTTATTCATACTCTAAGATAACATTTTCCATCATCAAATGTAGGAGTGATACGGTAGTTTAAATATTTTTAGTTCTTACTCTACTGGCTTTTCAGTGTTCCACTTATCATTGGGTTAAAAGTGCAATCAGCGAGTGTAGCTTTTCCTGGCATACTGTCTAGCAACGTCTCCAGGACACACCAGCATGTAAGTGATATTCTTCAGCACACACCACATTTTTCATAGTAGCAATTTTGCTTTCAGCTGATGAAGCAAGACCTTACATTCTTGCTGTTTGGGCAGGACTAAAAGATACCATCCTATAAATGAAAGCAGTACAGCATATGATGGTATGGTAGTTCCACAAACAAAGCATTATTATTTGACAATGTGTTTCACTGAAGGCTTTCCTGGCGGCTCAGATGGTAAAGTGTCTGCCTGTAATGCGGGAGACCCAGGTTCAATCCCTGGGTTGGGAAGATCCCTTGGAGAAGGAAATGGCAACCCACTCCAGTACCCTTTCCTGGAAAATTCCATGGACAGAGGAGCCTGGAAGGCTACAGCTCATGGGGTCGCAAAGAGTTGGACAAGATTGAGCAACTTCATTTTCCCTTTTCTAAGTTTTCTATGAAGATGAGCTACACCCTTATTCAGAGGATCATTCTGAAAAACATTTTCAAAGGAGTACACATTCAAGGCATCTTACCAGGGGAGAGGCAGAACCCATAGGTCTGGGAAGCCCACCTTCGATTCCTGGGTCCAGAATGGAGAAGCAGGGTATACGCTAACCCATAGCATCACGTACCTCCAGTTAAGTTCAGTTCATTTCAGTTGCTCAGTAGTGTCCGACCCTTTGCGACCCCATGAATCACAGCATGCCAGGCCTCCCGTCCACCACCAACTCCAGAATTTCACTCAAACTCATGTCCATTGAGTCGGTGATGCCATCCAGCCATCTCATTCTCTGTCGTCCCCATCTCCTCCTGCCCCCAGTCCCTCCCAGCATCAGAGTCTTTTTCAGTGAGTCAACTCGTCGCATGAGGTGGCCAAAGTATTGGAGTTTCAGTTTTAGCATCAGTCCTTCCAATGAACATCCAGGATTGATGTCCTTTAGAATGGACTGGTTGGATCTCCTTGCAGTCCAAGGGATTCTCAACAGTCTTCTCCAGCACCACAGTTCAAAAGCATCAATTCTTCGGCGCTCAGCTTTCTTCACAGTCCAACTCTCTTCCATACATGACCACTGGAAAAACCATAGCTTTGACTAGACAGACCTTTGTTGGCAAAGTAATGTCTCTGCTTTTTAATATGCTATCTAGGTTGGTAATAACTTTCCTTCCAAGGAGTAAGCGTCTTTTAATTTCATGGCTGCAATCAGCATCCACAGTGATTTTGGAGCCCCCAAAAATAAAGTCTGACACTGCTACCACTGTTTCCCCATCTATTTTCCATGAAGTGATGGGACCAGATGCCGTGATCTTTGTTTTCTGAATGTTGAACTTCAAGCCAACCTTTTCACTCTCCTCTTTCACTTTCACCAAGAGGCTTTCGAGTTCCTCTTCACTTTCTGTCATAAGGGTGGTGTCATCTGCATATCTGAAGTTATTGATATTTCTCCCAGCAATCTTGATTCCAGCTTGTGCTTCTTCCAGCCCGGCGTTCCTCATGATGTACTGTGCATAGAAGTTAAATAAGCAGGGTGACAATATACAACCTTGACGTACTCCTTTTCCTATTTGGAACCAGTCTGTTGTTCCATGTCCAGTTCTGACTGTTGCTTCCTGACATACAAGTTTCTCAAGAGGCAGGTCAGGTGGTCTTGTATTCCCATCTCTTTCAGAATTTTCCACAGTTTATTGTGATCCACACAGTCAAAGGCTTTGGCATAGTCAATGAAGCAGAAATAGATGTTTTTCTGGAACTCTCTTGCTTTCTCCATGATCCAGCGGATGTTGGCAATTTGATCTCTGGTGCCTCTGCCTTTTCTAAAACCTGCTTGAACATCTGGAAGTTCACAGTTCACATATTGCTGAAGCCTGGCTTGGAGAATTTGGGGCATTACTTTACTAGCATGTGAGATGAATGCATTTGTGCGGTAGTTTGAGCATTCTTTGGCATTGCCTTTCTTTGGGATTGGAATGATGACTGACCTTTTCCAGTCCTGTGGCCACTGCTGAGTTGTCCAAATTTGCTGGCATATTGAGTGCAGCACTTTCACAGCATCATCTTTCAGGATTTGAAATAGCTCAACTGGAATTCCATCCCCTCCACTAGCTTTGTTCGTAGTGATGCTTTCTAAGGCCCACTTGACTTCACATTCCAAGATGTCTGGCTCTAGGTGAGTGATCACGCCATCGTGATTATCTTGTTCGTGAAGATGTTTTTTGTACAGTTCTTCTGTGTATTCTTGTCACCTCTTCTTAATATCTTCTGCTTCTGTTAGGTCCATACCATTTCTGTCCTTTATCGAGCCCATCTTTGCATGAAATGTTCACATACCTTACTCTTCTCCAAATTGTCTTATAGTATTTTTAAAGTCCAAAGAAGACATTCAGAGGGTTCTTGTTTTTTTTAAATCACTTCCAAACTTTAATTACTAAATAGATAACACAGAGATGCCCCATATATAAATTTTTCAATTTTCATGTTAATATAGATTTTTGAAAATCCAAAAATCAAGTAATAAATAAACCTTACTTTAATATCTTTTATATCCAAAAATCTTTTTACAATTAATTTATTTATTTTAATTGGAGGGTAATTACAATACTGTGATGGTTTTTGCCATATGTCAACCTGAATTAGAAAGAGAAAGCAAATACTGTCTATTAACACCTATATATGGTATTTAGAAAGAGGGTAATGATCCTACGCACAGGAGAGCAAAGGAGACACAGATGTAAAGAACAGACTTTAGGACTCAGTGGGAAAAGGGGAGGGTGGGATGATTTGAGAGAAGAGCATTCAGAGGTTTTTAAAACATCCTCAATTCAACACATTCCTTTTTTCAACTTCCAAAAGGTATCAAACAGTTCCCTTCCATATGCAAAGTCCTTTTCTAGACTCAGGGAAGGATACAGAAAAGCCATAAAATATGACCTTCCCCTGAGGTGACTGGGAAAATAGGAACTAGCTTTTCTGAGCTCTTAGTACTGCCGGGCACTGTGCATTTTCTTGTTTGATTCACAAGACACTCTGACAGGTAGGTACTGTTATTATCCCATGTTACAGATGAAAACCCTGAAGTTTAGACTGTTTAAAAACTTCAGTAAACAAAACAGCTAGGGTTCAAATTGTAACCAGCTGGCTCCAGAACTCATCTCATCCATGATGTATCATCAATGGGGTTGGAAACTGGTCTAAAAGGTTGCAGTGTGATGAACCAAAGAACTGGTGATAAACGCTGCCCAAAGCCAGTTGAATGCAGACTTTTTTTTTTTTTTCTTACTTGGGAATTCACAGATACACAATTGTCTCATAGTCTAGTCAAGGTTATGGTTTTTCCAGTGGTCATGTATGGATGTGAGAGTTGGACTGTGAAGAAAGCTGATTGCCGAAGAATTGATGCTTTTGAACTGCGGTGCTGGAGAAGACTCTTGAGAGTCCCTTGGACTGCAAGGAGATCCAACCAGTCCATTCTAAAGGACATCAATCCTGGGTGTTCACTGGAAGGACTGATGCTAAAGCTGAAACTCCAATACTTTGGCCACCTCATGCTACGAGTTGACTCACTGGAAAAGCCTCTGATGCTAGGAGGGACTGGGGGCAGGAGGAGATGGGGACGACAGAGAATGAGATGGCTGGATGGCATCACCGACTCAATGGACATGAGTTTGAGTGAACTTCGGGAGTTGGTGATGGACAGGGAGGCCTGGCGTGCTGTGATTCATGGGGTCGCAAAGAGTTGGACACGACTGAGCGACTGAACTGACTGACTGACTGATTAGGGAAATACATAAAGAGAGTCCTGCACAAAAGTCTTTTGAGTGCTGCAGAGATTGATAAATATGCCCCCTCCTTTCATTCACACTAAATGTAGTATTTCTGCTGCTTAACATGGACCACAAGATCAGTAGGTCTTAAAGAGAAAATAGCTTAAATGTCTCTTTTTGAGTAATTTCAAACTGTGTCTTTATCCAGGGTTAACCATATTTATAATATCATGTAGTCACCATGGCTATTTCTAGACAATATTACTTCACACTATCTGCCTGCAGTGCAGAAGATCTGGGTTTGATTCCTGGATCAGCAAGATTCCCTGGAGAAGGACATGGCAATCCACTCAAGTATTCTTGCCTGGGAAAATCCAATGGACAGAGGAGCCTGGTGGGCTACAGTCCATAGGGTTGCACAGAGTCAGACACGACTGAGCAACTAAAACACAACACACTTATTATGTTCAAGGTCCAAGAAAGATGTTCAGTTTTCCTTTCCATTTCTAATAGCTCTGCTAGCAAAGCGGATGTTACATTTTTCTCCTTTTCCAGATATATACATTTGGATTTCCAAAGAACTCATGTTGGGAAATACTTGTGTTCTTACTCATTGAAGTGTGCCATTTTTTAAAGGCAAAATATTGTATCTGAAGAGTTTTACATGCAAAATTCAATGGTCCTTATAGCTGCTGATCAATCAGGAGAGGAAGGCACTGTTACGGTACTAAAGGAATTGTTCTCCCTAGAGATTTTCCTGGTTAATTTTGCCTCTGGGGTTCACAAAGCACAATTCTGTCATAGATGTCTCATCTGTGAGCTGTTAATGCTATGAGCCGTTAAAACCACAGGACCACCATCACCCACTCCTGGAGTGGCAGCATTTTTCCAACTGCAGTCTGGTAATACTTGGTACAGATTTATCTAAGGGGCTAATTTTTTTTTTTTTTTAATGCAGATTCTTGTGAGTCTACCTGAAGTCCTAGGTGAGGTGCTGGAATTTTCATTTTAAGTAATCTTAGGGCCTGCGTGCTAAGTCACTTCAGTCATGTCTGACTCTTTGTGACTCTCTGCACTGTAGCCCTCCAGGCTCCTCTGTCTATGGGATTCTCCAGGCAAGAATACTGGAGTGGGTTGCCATGCCCTCCTTCAGGGAGGATCTTCCCTACCCAAGGATTGAACATGTGGCTCCTTCATTGCAGGAGGATTCTTTACCACTGAACCACAGTGTAGCCCAAACAAGCTTCTCAAGTAACCTTGCTTTGAGGAATTTTGATCTCAAAGTAGTTCTGTGAGCCTCAAGAGAATTGCAAGTCAGTGTGCCTTCGATGCATACATTCTGAGAAATTCCAAAAGGTTTCATCAGTGTTTTCTAAAGTAATTTCTGCAGAATGACAATCCTAAGAGATGATTTGTAATGAACAATTTCCACAGTTAAATAAGTTTGGGAAAATTCCTTTTAAGAGACTTCCTCTTAGAGGTTCCTAGCACACATATTAAAGGTTCTGAGACGTATTGCAGGAAATAAACCTGTGCAACTAAACCCAAGTGTTTCCCAGGCAGGTTACACAATAGGACTTTCTTGGAGGGGATAACACTTGCCATGGAACTAAAAGTATTCTTTAAGCTTCCTTTGGAGGAATGCCAGTTATAGGCTCATGGTAGAATTTCCAGAGGAGATGAACTAGGTTTGGAGATCCAGGGACTCAGCTTTAATTCTTGATTCTTAGGAATCATTATGGAAAGGTGAGAAACCCTGTAGCTTATTAATTACACTTCACATCTGTGTGGTTTTTATAGTTCCACAGGCCCTTTTTCACACCTTTTCTCATTAAAGAAAAATCCTCATTTGATTTCTGTGAGCCAAGCAGATTAGGCATTATTATCCCCATATTACAAGTGAATAAATACATTTACAGAGGGTAAAGAGTTTGCTTTCTGAGGTCATGAAACTCTGCCTCTTGTGCTTTCTTTATAACATCCAAGCTTTGGAATGACCTGGCAGCTAAGGTTCCCCAAACATATCAGCCTATAAAATTTTGCTGAATTCACTAATTAAGTATTATCTTTTTAATGGAACTGATGATGATACTGATTGGCTATTGGTAGAAAGGCCTGTGAATTGTTTTTCCAATGGGATGATAAATGGACTTGAACTCAGGTCTCTTGGTTCATCCCTCCTGTATCTGGTGAAGTCCAAAGGTCCAGATTATTATATATAGTCATGCCTGGGGGAGAGGGGTTTGTAATGGGGAATTTATTTTCCTCTGTGTAGTTTTATTTGGTCTTTATAAGACATGAATTAAATTGCTCCTACACTATTTCCTGATCACATAAGTTAACGTATTCCTTGATGTAATTGTATTTCTTTTAGCAAACAAAACATAGGATTTTGGGGACTTCCCAGGCCATCCAGTGGATAAGACTGCCTTCCAAAGCAGTGGGTTCAGATTCTATTCCTTGTCAGGGGGCTGAGATCCCATATGCCTTGAGACCAAAAAATAAAACCATAAAACAGAAACAATACTGTAACAAATTCAATAAAGACTTAAAAAAAAGACCTAAAGCTTTTAAGGGTTATTATCTTAGTAACTTTAGTCTTCTTTTATTTTTGTGACTTTTTTTTTTTAACATTTTATACAGCTTGACTTCTCTAGGGCTTATTCTAATTTCTTTCGGTCCCAAGACTTACAGGTTTTGATTCAAAAACATGACTGTCACAGAAATATTTAGACCAACAGCAAAATTATAAGATGATGTTTAAACACATCTGTAATGAATGATTTCAAACAGTGAGCATAGATCTGTGTGTATCTGGGGAAGTTTTCTGCATGTCCGACTTTCTTGATAATGTGGATAAATGACACATTCCTAGATTTAATATACCTTCCCCTGCCCTGTCTCATCTATCATTCACAATTCAGCCTTAAATTTTGTGACAAATTTAGGATATGAATGTAGCTTAGTATAAATTTGCAAGGATTATTGAACATGTGTAATTGAACAAAGTAATTCCCAGCAACTTCTTTTCTTGTGGATTAAACTGGCTTTATTTTCTTAGGCTTTTTAACTAAAAAATATTTCTAGAAGCTGTCTATTCTCCACCCTAACCCTGTAATCTGTTTTGTTCTAACTGATCCAGAAAAAATAAAAATGCATCATGTTTGAAGTCTTCACCGTTCGAGGGTAAACTGTGTCTCACTTTGAGTCATATTATATGTTCATTATATCTACAAAAACAATTTGGATAATAAAAGTGCCAAATGTTAACTCCAGCTATAAACATGCAATGGCATATTTACATCATGCATCAAACTTTTCTAGATTTCTCTGCTTAATGCTTCTCATCTTGCACTAAAATTCTTAACCCATTTGTTCCATGATTTATGGGATAGATTAATTATTTTTGATGAATAAAAATTGGGAACTTTAATTGGATGCTATTCGAGGTTTGGTTGCATTAAATGAATCTACTGGTGATCAAAAATGTATTTTTAAAGGGAGTTTAGGCTAATATATCAACAAATGAGGAGCTATAAACATGATTAATATACACATTAGACTTTCCTTATCACATTCTGCTGGCAGTTTTTATCCGGTCACAGCTGAAATTCCATTGAGATCTTTCTCCTTTTGTATAAAATACAGATTATGTGGAGACAGCAGTCTGAGCAACTGGAGTTTCATCATGTCTGCCCATTAATTATTAATGCTGTTTCAGTACTTCTTATCTATCACTGCGAGAGATGGAGGGCTGTATTTTTATAGTCAGTTTCCAGTAAGAAAACAGGCTGGACGGTGCCTCTGCACTTGGCAATAGAGAAAGGATCAAAAGTACTTCCATTGAAAAAGGAATGTTCTAAATCACTCACTTAACTATTGCCCTGAAAGGTGGTATGATTTTTGAAGCATAAATAAAAACTGAGAAGAGCATATGTCTAATTTGGACATCTTTTTTCCCCCCAAATACTGTGATTTCCAAGGTATTGAATCCAAGCCATGTGGAGAATTGGGAGATTATGCATTGTTCAGATTATGTCAATATGTCCATGTGAATACAATTTAGCTTTAAAGACTTGACAGTCCTATAGAGGTACAGTGTTGTGATTAGAGTCCAGGCTGCAATGTAAGGACACTAGCTAAGCCAAGCAACAGAGTATTGAGTCTCAATTCCCTCATTTATATGAGGATCTTTTTCACTTAGCAGTGAAACGGTTTAAATAAAACATAGCATTTCAATGCACAGAAAGTTACAAGCAAGGCTAGTAAACTCTGAAACTTCATTGCTATTGTCTGTTTTGTTTACTAAGATCAATGAAATGTACAACTCTAAAAAATAAAACGAAAGAAAGAAAGTGAAAGTGAAGTCGCTCAGTCGTGTCTGACTCTTTGCGACCCTGTGGACTGTAGCCTACCAGGCTTCTCCGTCCATGGGATTTTCCAGGTGAGAGTACTGGAGTGGGTTGCCATTTCCTTCTCCAGGGATCTTCCCAACCCAGGGATTGAACCCAGGTCTCCCACATTGGAGGCAGATGCTTTAACCTCTGAGCCACCAGGGAAGCCATGTTCAATAAGAAATATAACAAAAAAGTGATTCAAGAGTACTTCAACCACTGGACGTAATTGAAGCTGGGGACTGAGAGGGAGTAAAGGGGAAAACACAATAAAATTGCTGGACTAGGATTTTCATCAATTCTGATGAATAACAGAAAAGTATAATAGGAGATCTGATTTACTAAGTAGAATTGGATTTGAGATAGTGAGACAAATTTCTATAATTACTTGATGACTTTAAACAGACTACCTATATTCCTGCCCATGTTCAATTTCTCCTTTATTAAATGTATCAGGTAATCCTTGATATTAGTGAATGTGTGGAAAATCTCAGTGGCCATGAGAACACGCACATACCACACACAGCATTGTATTTACATATACCACAACAGCTCCAGGCTCCTCTGTCCATGAAATTTTCCCGGCAAGAATACTGGAGTGAGTTACCGTTTCCTCCTCCAGGGTATCTTCCCAATCCAGAGATCGAACCCACATCTCCTGCATTGGCAGGCAGATTCTTTATCACTGAACCACCTGGGAAGCCCTTGGGTTTGGGGTAGTGACCCTACATCAACCATGTGGACAGGATAAAATCCTAGCAGTGTGAAAAGTAACAACATGGAAGGGACCTGAGCCACTGGATGA
The DNA here is from genome assembly GCF_049115385.1 of Moschus berezovskii. Taxonomy (NCBI): domain Eukaryota; kingdom Metazoa; phylum Chordata; class Mammalia; order Artiodactyla; family Moschidae; genus Moschus; species Moschus berezovskii. The sequence continues at coordinate 71,379,416 of NC_142469.1, read as the reverse complement.
TCCTGCGAAGAAGAGGCACCTACCCACCTCTTCCACAAATTGCAATGCAGAAAAAAAATGAACTTCTAAAGCATTTGATGCTTCCATTTGGAGTTTCTTATTTATTTTTTTGCAGCACCTTGCCATAAATCTAACAAAACATTGGCTGTTTTTCCTAGGTGTTAGGTCTCTTAATGTAGATGACTAACTGATGGATATATGTAACTTGAAAGAGTGGATGTACTTCGTGATGCAGATGACTCTGGTCAGTCATTGTGACTTGCAGCAGAATGTAGTTTCTAGTTCAAAAATAAAAAATATATTCTTTGGTACACACAGAAAATATTATGACATTTATTCATTCTTCATCTTTTTAGGTTTGGGGGACAAATAAATGAAGCAAGAGAGACCAAGGGCCATACAAACAGAAATTTCTTGCTGATGTTGTGACCTGGATTTTGTGGTAAGAATGCATTTTAGAGACTCTGGGACAGAAAGTAATACTGACTGTCAAATCTGACATAAATAGCAGCTGCTGATATCAAAAAGAATAAAGTCTCCTTGTACAAATCCCTAATTCCTTTCCCTAATGTATTACTACTTCCGTAAGGACACAATTATTATTTTTATTCACAGTGGTGTTTTACCAGCCAATAGAAACTCAATAATATTAGTGCACGTACTAGGATTAACACAACTCCAAGCTATGATAAGAACTAAATACCTTTGAGCTGTCTGTTTTGAACCTAATATGTGACATGTCATAAAATAACAATATTTTATGAAACGTTAATATATTATAATAAAATAGGATGAAGCACAAGCTGGAATTGATTGCTGGGAGAAATATTAATAACCTCAGATATGCAGATGACACCACCCTTATGGCAGAAAGCGAAGAAGAACTAAAGAGCCTCTTGATGGAAGTGAAAGAGGAGAGTGAAAAAGTTGGCTTAAAACTCAACATTCAAAAACTAAGATCATGGCATCCTGTCCCATCACTTCATGGCAAATAGATGAGGAAACAGTGGAAACAGTGGCAGACTTTATTTTTGGGGGCTCCAAAATCACTGCAGATGGTGATTGCAGCCATGAAATTAAAAGACGCTTACTCCTTGGAAGAAAAGCTATGACCAACCTAGACAGCATACTAAAAAGCAGAGACATTACTTTGCCAACAAAGGTCCATCTAGTCAAGGCTATGGTTTTTCCAGTAGTCACGTATGGATGTGAGAGTTGGATTATAAAGAAAACTGAGCACCAAAGAATTGATGCTTTTGAGCTGTGGTGTTGGAGAAGACTCTTGAGAGTCCCTTGGACTGCAAGGAATCCAACCAGTCCATCCTAAAGGAGATCAGTCCTGGCTGTTCATTGATAGAACTGATGTTGAAGCTGAAACTCTAATACTTTGGCCACCTGATGCAAAGAACTGACTCATTTGAAAAGACCCTGATGCTGGGAAACATTGAGGGCAGGAGGAGAAGGGGACGACAGAGGATGAGATGGTTGGATGGCATCCCAACGCGATGGACATGAGTTTGAGTAGGCTCTTGGGGTTGCTGATAAACAGGGAAGCCTGGCATGCTGCAGTCCATGGGGTCACAAAGAGTCGGACAGGACTGAGCGACTGTACTGATGATAATATATTATGATAAAAACAATAAAGATAAAATTGATACTAAGGGAATGATAAAGAGATCCCTTCACCTCAAAAGCATGGGCCTAATTCACTCCCTACATCTAAAAAGTTTAACATCTTTCTAGTCATTTTTCTAGGATTAGTTTGGGACCAATGTAGTGTTTCATCCAAATTCGCTTTATAACGTGCATATGTAACTACTCTCCCAGTCAAGGGGTTCATGTGACACTAATTAACCTATACATGGCTTTAACAGGAAAAAGAAAGTCTAAATAACTGAGCTAATCAAACCAGCTATGTTTGGTGGTTCTGTCTGTAAAGACTCTGCCTGCAGTGCAGGAGATTACCTGCAATGCAGGAGTCCTGTGTTTGATCCCTGGGTTGGGAAAATCCCATGGAGAAACAAATGGCAACCGACTTCAGTATTCCTGCCCAGGAAATCCCATGGACAGGGGAGCCTGAGGTGCTACAGTCCATGAGCTCACGAGAGTCAGACACAACTTAGAGACTAAATTACCACCATGTTAAAAGTATATATGCGGAACTGAAAATGCTATAGTTGATTTCCTACTACCATAATTACATCATAAGTAATTAAGAAAAGGAATATCATACATACCTAGATCATTGGGAAGGCATTAATGGTTAATTGCCAGTTCAAATATTTGTACAAAATGTTCCCAAAGTATGCAATACTCTTCCTATCAGACATTGCTGAGCAAATAATGGTCATTAAATATTCTCTGGTGTATCTGTGGCCCAAGAATTAGTGAGGGGCAAAAATTGTGTTTTAACCACCAAGTAATCTTCCTGCTCTGATTAAACATATACTTTAGCAACAATTTCTAGAAGACACTGAATTGTTGCTGAATTCCTGCCTATATGGTTTTTCTTTATAGCATCTGAATTAGTTTGACAGGTGAAGTTATAGTTGACCTCTACAATGTGGCAGTGAGAAATCTGGCTTAGTGACAAGAAGACCCAAATCAGGAAATGAGGGAAAATAGCAATCCAGAGAATAATGGCTGAAAGAAGAACATTAATACTAAATAATGAAGAAGAATGTAAACAGATAAGCGATTCAGAGAGCCCTAGATATTTAAAAGGCTGAAAGAGGGATGGTAAAGATAAAAAATGATAAGACCTGTCATGAAGAACAAAGTCAGTGTGTGTGCATTATTCAGTTTAAGGAATTAGAGTCACAAGGTCAAGTGTGGGTAACATTAAATATGAATAATGAGAAATAAAATCAGTAAAAAGCAAGTTAGTTTCATAAATCAATTCCAGAGCAACTTGGCTGGGGGATGGAGAAAAGGAGAATGGAGGATAATCCACTGTAGCCTGTTGAAATGTCAGGATCTATTACCAATTACCAAATATCAATATGGTCATGCAACATGTCAGTGTTTGGGGTCATAAAACGGTGCATTCCGTTGACCAGTGAGACCTACAGGATTTGCACTTTGAAGTGTGTTTAAACAAAACAAAATAGAACAAAACAGAAAACACTGGCATTTGTAAGAGGAGGGAATCGTATATGCAATGGCAGATGGAGACAAGAACACATGGGCTCCCATCACCATGTGTTATCCCAGGATGGTCTCTGAGGTGACCTGGGCGGGGGGAGAACCCCTTTTTCTGCCTCTTTGCAGTGTGGACAATGCCAAAGAAGAAGCTGCTATAAAGGATAAGCAGGAGGGGAAGATCTGGAATGAAGATTTGGGCAACAGTCATACTTCAAGGTTAAGGGCCAGAGCTCCTGCTCTTCATGCTCTCCCACTGGGAGTTGTCCAGGCAGGAGGAATGGGGATGGGCCCCTTGAGGAAAAAGGGGGACACTGGAGTCAGCCACTAACAACAGATTAAAGCTAAATGTAAATAGTGTGCTGGACACATGTGGGCTGCAGAGAGAGGGGTGATGAATAAGCAGGCATCCAGACAAGGACTTCAAAAAGAAGGCGGCTGAGCGATGATGAAAATGATTCAGTGCCTTCACCAATGACTTGGGAGGAGCAGAGAATGTGAGGAAAATAAAGAAGAAGTGTCTGCATTTATCAAAGCACTTGACAAAGGAGAGGGGGCTGCACAATTAGGGGGAACAAATCATCAGGACAGGAGAGGGAAAGGAAAGAGACTGTGGGCTATGTGGAAAGAAGAAACCCAATGATGGGAGAGCAGTGTTGTAAAATGATAGATTAATCCACTCTCACTGAAATGTACTGAATACAAACTAATAATACAGCTTTAATCCAAGGGAGTTCTGAGTCCCATTTGGCTAGCACTGGTCTCTACCTGCTTTGGGATCATCTCTATTCATAGGCTCTTTCTCCCTTTAGAGAAGGCTGATATCCAGCAGGTACCAATGGGCAGGGCCTGACCAGGTGTTAACTGTGCCCATACCATACCTAATTAGGCAGTGTTTATATACTAGGCATTGCTGCAAGGTTTGATTATCATCCGTGCCTTCAATTATTCTGTGATAATACAGATCTTTCTTGACTTACAATGGAGTTGTCGTTGTTTAGTAGCCAAGTCGTGTCTGACTCTTTGTGACCCCATGGACTGTAGCCCACCAGGTTGCTCTGTCCATTGGATTTCCCAGGCAAAAATAAATACTGGAGTAAGTTGCCATTTCCTCCTCCAGGAGATCTTCCTGACACAGGAGTTGAACTCACATCTCCTGCATTGGCAGGTGGATTCTTTACCAGTGAGCCACCAAGGAAGCCCAAATAGAATCGCATCCTGATAAACTCATTGTGAGTTGAAAACATAATTCAAAAAAGCATTTAATAACCTAACCTAGTGAACATCATAGATTAACCTAGCCTTCCTTAAATGTACTCAGAACCCTTACATTAGTCTGCTGCTGCTGCTGCTAAGTCACTTCAGTCGTGTCCAACTCTGTGTGACCCCATAGACGGAAGCCCACCAGGCTCCCCCCCATCCCTGGGATTTTCCAGGCAAGAACACTGGAGTGGGTTGCCATTTCCTAGAGTTGGACAAAATCACTTAACACGAAGTCTACTTTATGTGTTGACTATATACTTTATCAAATACTGTACTGATTCAGTTCAGTTGTATCTGACTCTTTGCGACCCCATGAAGTGCAGCACACCAGGCCTCCCTGTCCATCACCAACTCCCAGAGTTTACTCAAACTCATGTCCATTAAGTCTGTGATGCCATCCAGCCATCTCATTCTCTGTCGTCCCCTTCCCCACCTGCCCCCAATCCCTCCCAGCATCAGGGCCTTGTCCAATGAGTCAGCTCTTCGTATCAGGTGGCCAAAGTATTGGAGTTTCAGCTTTAGCATCAGCCCTTCCAATGAACACCCAGGACTGATCTCCTTTAGAATGGACTTACTGATTGGATCTCCTAGGAGCCCAAGGGACTCTCAAGAGTCTTCTCCAACACCACAGTTCAAAAGCATCAATTCTTCGGTGATCAGCTTTCTTCACAGTCCAACTCTCACATCCATACATGACCACTGGAAAAACCATAGCCTTGACTAGATGGACCTTTGTTGGCAAAGTAATGTCTTTGCTTTTTAATATGTTATCTAGGTTGGTCATAACTTTCCTTCCAAGGAGTAAGCTTCTTTTAATTTCATGACTGCAGTCACCATCTGCAGTGATTTTGGAGCCCAGAAAAACAAAGTCTGACACTGTTTCTACTGTTTCCCCATCTATTTGCCATGAAGTGATGGGACCAGATGCCATGATCTTAGTTTTCTGAATGTTGAGCTTTAAGCCAACTTTTTCACTCTCCTTTTTCACTTTCATCAAGAGACTTTTTAGTTTCTCTTCACTTTCTGCCATAAGGGTGGTGTCATCTGCATATCTGAGGTTATTGATATTTCTCCCAGCAATCTTGATTCCAGCTTGTGCTTCTTCCAGTCCAGCGTTTCTCATGATGTACTCTGCATATAAGTTAAATAAGCAGGGTGACAATAGACAGCCTTGATGTACTCCTTTTCCTATTTGGAACCAGTCTGTTGTTCCATGTCCAGTTCTAACTGTTGCTTCCTGATCTGCATATAGGTTTCTCAAGAGGCAGGTCAGGTGGTCTGGTATTCCCATCTCTTTCAGAATTTTCCACAGTTTATTGTGATCCACACAGTCAAAGGCTTTGGCATAGTCCATAAAGCAGAAATAGATGATTTTTTGGAACTCTCTTGCTTTTTTGATGATCCAGCGGATGTTGGCAATTTGATCTCCAGTTCCTCTGCCTTTTCTAAAACCAGCTTGAACATCTGGAAGTTCACGGTTCACATATTGCTGAAGCCTGGCTTGGAGAATTTTGAGCATGACTTTACTGGAGTGTGAGATGAGTGCAATTGTGTGGTAGTTTGAGCATTCTTTGGCATGCCTTTCTTTGGGATTGGAATGAAAACTGACCTTTTCCAGTCCTGTGGCCACTGCTGAGTTTTCCAAATTTGCTGGCATATTGAGTGCAGCACTTTCACAGCATCATCTTTTAGGATTTGAAATAGCTCAACTGGAATTCCATCACCTCCACTAGCTTTGTTCATAGTGAGGCTTTCTAAGGCCCACTTGACTTCACATTCCAGAGTGTCTGCCTCTAGATGAGTGAGTGATCACACCATTGTGAATATCTGAGTCGTGAAGATGTTTTTTGTACAGTTCTCCTGTGTATTCTTGCCACATCTTCTTAATATCTTCTGCTTGTTAGGTCCATACCATTTCTGTCCTTTATTGAGCCCATCTTTACATGAAATGTTCCCTTGGTATCTCTAATTTTCTTGAAGAGATCTCTAGTCTTTCCCATTCTGTTGTTTTCCTCTATTTCTTTGCATTGATTGCTGAGGAAGACTTTCTTTTCTCTCCTTGCTATTCTTTGGAACTCCGCATTCAGATGCTTATATCTATCCTTTTCTCCTTTGCTTTTCACTTCTTCTTTTCACAGCTATTTGTAAGGCCTCCTCAGACAGCCATTTGCTTTTTTTGAATTTCTTTTCCATGGGAATGGTCTTGATCCCTGTCTCCTGTACAATGTCATGAACTTCCGTCCATAGTTCATCAGGCACTCTGTCTATCAGATCTAGTCCCTTAAATCTATTTTTCACTTCCACTGTATAATCATAAGGAATTTGATTTAGGTCATAGTGGAAAGCAAAAAATAGAATGGTTGTATGGGTACAGAATGACTTTAAATGTATTGGCTGTTTACCCTCTTGAGGGCAAGGCTGACTGGAAGCTACAATCCCCTGTTGCTGTGTCATGAAAGAGGATTGTAACACATTTAGCTAGCCTGGGAAAAGCTCAAAATTCAAAATTCGAAGTATGGTGGCTGCTGAGTGCATATCTCTTTTGGACCATTGAAAACTTCAGAAATCATTAATTTGAATCATTCTAAGCCCAAGACTGTCTATATTCTGAACCCATTTGAACTAAGCCTTTCGTAAAATTAAAGTGTAGTTGATGCAGAATGTTACATGAGTTACAGGTGTATCATAACTGTGAATTCACGTTTTTTGAAGGTTTTACTCCATTTATAGTTATAGCTTATTTTATGCATAATATTTTGCACTTCTACTCCTATAATGTCCCTCCCCTTCCCTCTCCCCACTGGTCACCACTAGTTTGTTCTCTGTATCTGTGAGTCTGCTTTTTCATTTACTCACTAACTTGTTGGATTTTTTAGATTTCACATATATGTGATATCATACAGTATATGTCTTTCTCTTCCTGATTTATTTCACTTAGCATAATACCCTCTAAGTCTTTCCATGCTGTTTCAAGTGGCAAAAGTTTATCCTTTTCTTAAGGTTGAGTAGTATTTGATTATATCTATGTGATGCCAAAGCTGAAGCTCCTATACTTTGGCCACCTCATGCGACGAGTTGACTCACTGGAAGAGTCTGACGCTAGGAGGGATTGGGGGTGGGAGGAGAAGGGGACGACAGAGAATGAGATGGCTGGATGGCATCACCGACTCAATGGAGGTGAGTTTGAGTGAACTCTGGGAGTTGGTGATGGACAGGGAGGCCTGGCGTGCTGTGATTCACTGGGTCGCAAAGAGCCGGACACGACTGAGTGACTGAACTGAACTGAACTGAACCACATCTTTATTCATTCCATCTGTTGACTGACACTTAAGTTGCTTCCATGATACAGAAATGTAAACTATGTTGCTATGAATATTGGGCTGCATGTATCTTTTCAAATTAGTGGGGTTTTTTTCCTCATATATATATCCAGGAATGGTATTGCTGGGTCATGTGGTAAATCTATTTTCAGTTTTTCTGAGGAGAATTCATACTGTTTTCAACAGTGGCTGCACTAATTTACATGTCCATAAACTGTGTATGAAGTTTAGCTTTTCTGCACATCCTTGCCAACATTTATTATTTATGTTCTTTTTGATGATAGCCATTCTAACAGGTATGAGGTAACATCTCACCTGATGAGATATGCAAGTGGTTTTGACTCAAATTTCCCTGATACTTAGCAAGACTGAGTATCTTTTCATGTGTCTACTGGCCATCTGTATTTTCTCTTTGGAAAAATATCTATTTGGGTCCTCTGTCCATTTTTTAACTGGCTTGCTTGCTTTTTTGATGTTGAGTTTGTACAAGCAGTTTGTACCTTCTGGAAATTAAGCTCTTATCTGTCAAATCATTTGCAAATATTTTCTCATACTCTGCAGGTTTTATTTTTGTTTTGTTTATGGTTTTCTTTGCTGTGTAAAAACTTCCAAGTTTGTGAACAGTCTAAGTGCTCATCAAGACTAAAATGAATTCTTATTGGTCTGTTTCTACAGAGGAATACTATAGTATACATTAATGACAATTAATTAAATTCAAAATATGCAACAACACAGGGTACCTCTCATAAATATAATACTAAGTAAAAGAAACAAGACACATTAGGGTACATAATTTATGAATCCACTTATATAAAATTCAAAAATGATGTAAACTAATCAATATTATTGGCTAAATCAGAATGGTGGTTTCTCTTGAAGGAATAGTGGGGTTAGTTACACAATGTGTTCATTTTGTATTATATTATACTTCCAATGAGCATTTCTCTGCATGTATATGATTTTTCAATAAATTCAATCTAATACAATATTGGGGAAAAACCTTTCAAGTTTAATTTGGTTGTATTTGTTTACTTTTGTTTTGATTTCCATTATCCAAGGAGATGGATTCAAAAAGATCTTGCTGCAATTTATGTCAGAATGTTCTACCTATGTTTTTCTCAAGGAATATTACACTATCTAGTTTTAGCTTTAGGTCTTTAATCAATTTTGAGTTTTTTATAATATGGTGTTAGAGAATGCTCTAATTCTTTTACATGTAACTGTTCTGTTTCCCCAGCACTACTTATTGAAGAGACTGTCTTTTCTCCATTGTATATTCTTGCCTCCTTTGTTGTAGGTTAATTGGCCATAAATATGTGGGTTAATTTTTGGAGTCTCTGTTCTATTCCATTCAGCTATATGTCTGTTTTTGTGCCAGTACCATACTGTTTTGATTACCATAGCTTTGTAAGTATAGTCTTAAGTCAGGGAGTGTGAATTCTTCAACTCTGTTCTTCTTTCTTAAGATTTTGGCTACTCAGTCTTCTGGCTATTTAAGGTGTTTAGTGTTTCCATACAAATTTTAAAATTATTTGTTCTAGTTCTGGAGAAAATGCCATTGGTATTTTGATAGGGATTGCACTGAATCTGCAGATCATTTTGGGTAGCATGGTCATTTTAACACTGTTAATTTTTCCAAATGGCCCATGTAATATTGAAAAAGAAAAATGGAGGCAGAGGAGTCAGGCTCCCTGAGTTCAGATGATACTACAAAGCTATAATAATCTGGACAGTGTAGAAAGTGTAGTACTGGTACAAAAAACAGAAATACAGATCAATGGAGCCAGATAGAAAGCCCAGAGACAAACTCATACACATATGGAGGCAAGACTATACAATGGAGAAAAGACAGTCTCTTCAATAAACGGTGCTTAGAAAACTGGATGACTACATGTAGAAGAATGAAATTAGAATACTCCCTGACACCAAACACAAAATAAACTCAAAATGGATTAAAGGCCTAAATATAAGGCCAGACACAATAAAACTCTTAGAGGAAAACATAGGTAGACTCTTTGACATAAATCACAGCAAGATCTTTTTTGACTCACCTCTTAGAGTAATGAGAATAAAAATAAAAGTAAAGAAATGAGACCTATTTAAAATCTTTTGTGCAGCAAAGAAAACCATAAACAAGATGGAAATACAATTCCCAGAACAGAAGAAAGTATTTGCAAATGAAGCAACTGACAAGGGATTAATCTCCTAAAATACACAAACATCTCATTCACTTCAATATTAAAAAACAAACACACACAAATAACCCAATCAAAAACTGGACAGAAGACCTAAATAGGCATTTCTCCAAAGAGAAATACAGATGGCCAATAGCACATGAAAAGCTGCTCAACACCACTATTTATTAGAGAAATGCAAATGAAAACTACAATGAGGTATCTCCTCACACCTGTCACAATGGCCATTATCAAAAAATCTACAAGCAGTAAATGCTAGAGAGGGTGCAGAGAAAAGGGAACTCTGTTACACTGTTGGCAGAAATGTAAATTGATATAACTACTATGAAGAACAGTATGGAGGGGCCTCAAAAAACTAAAAATATACTGACCATATGACCCAGCACTCCTGGCAATATACTCAGAGAAAACCATAATTCAAAAATATACATGCACCCCTATGTTCATTACAACACTATTTACAATAGCCAGGACATGGGAGCAACCTAAGTGTACATCAACAGAGGAATGAATAAAGAAGATGTGGTACATATATACAATGGAATATTACTCAGCCAAAAAAAGGAACAAAACTGTATGGACACACCTAGAGACTGTCATACCATGTGAAGTAAGCCAGAAAGAGAAAAACAAATATCATATTTTTAAAGCATATATGTGGAAACTAGAAAAATGGAATTATATAAACTTAAGGCTTCCCTGGTGGCTCAGATGGTAAAGCATCTGCCTGTAATGCGGGAGACCCAGGTTCGATCCTTGGGTTGGGAAGATCCCCTGGAGAAGGAAATGGCAACCCACTCCAGTACCCTTGCCTGGAGAATCCCATGGACAGAGGAGCCTGGTAGGCTACAGTCTACCAGGGGTCGCAAAGAGTTGGACATGACTGAGTGACTTCACTTACTTACTTACTTAGTTACTTAAACTTGTTTATATATACATATATATAAAAATATGGGTTGCCATGCCCTCCTCCAGGGGATCTTCCCAACCCAGGGATCAAACCCAGGTTTCCTGCATTGCAGACAGATTCTTTACCGAGACACCAGGAATATATACTACAATGTATAAAATAGATAACTAATGAGAATCTGCTGTAGAGCACAGGGTACTCAATGCTCTGTGGTGATCTAAATGGGAAGGAAATACAAAAAAGAGGGGAGATATATATACATATTGTTGATTCACTTTGCTGGACAACAGAAACTAACATAACATTGTAAGGCAAATATAATTCAATATAAAATAAAATAGACTTTCCAGAGAGACTTCCTTGGCAGTCCAGTGGATAAGCTTCTGAGCTTCCACTGCAGGGACTACGGGTTCGATCCATGGTCAGGGAACTAAGGTCCTGCATGCTATGCAGTGCAGCCAAAAAGAGAGAGAGTATAAAATAATACAGACTTCCTGAGAAGAATGTCTTACCCTGAGGATTTATTATTATTATTAATAGGAAGCTGTAAATTTTAGCTGTAAATTTAATAATGAAAAATTTTGAGGGCTGATGGAACCCTCTTTACCCCTCAGATCTCACTCCATGTAATATGTTTGTATGGCATTGGCCCTTCACCTTGTCCACCTTGTCCTGTCGTGACCTTCCACTAGATGAAAGACTAGAGCACTTCACTCCATTGCTTAGTTCCAAATTCTCAGGCACTTATTTTTCATGATATTCAAGTATCAGATGGATATTTTTAAAAGTTCTTTCTTCTTCAGTTCAGTTCAGTTCAGTTCAGTCGCTCAGTCGTGTCTGACTCTCCTTACTAAATATTAATGCCACAAAAAAGAAAAAAATTGTCTTAAAATTTTTTTTTAGTTTTGAGAAGATAATTTTCCTGGTTTTCTTAATTGTGAGGTGCAAAATTGCTATATCTCATAATTTTGTTTCCTATAGACAGCAGGTATAATGGAGATTCAGCAAAAGAGGCTGGGTTTTGGAGTCAGGTTGTCCAAGATTTGAATGCTAGCACATATACTTTCGAGAAAGTCACTTCTCTGAGGCTCATTTTCCTCACCTGTAAAATGGGTATAATGATACCACACTCCAGGATGCTTTTGGAGATCAAATATACCTGGCAAATAGAGGGCACACAGTCAATATTTATTTTCGCTTCCCACTCAAGAAGAATTTTTGTGGGGAAACTTCTCATTAAAAAACCACTAATTCCTTTTAAATTAAATAGGTCTTCATTGATGAATCTATTAAGTTACAATAAGAAGAGTAAATTCATATTTTGCCAGAATTTTGCAGATTGGAAAAGGGCTTTTCATCCAAGGCTGTCCCATATTGGAGTAGTGAAGCCCTAGAGTTGTTAAGAAGTATGAATGCAGCTGTGCCCCACCATACACTTTGGCACCACACTATTCTGCCTTGACTCATATACAAGTATGACTTGGACTTGGGAATCTGATTGAATGCTAGAAACAAATGTGATTCATTCCAGCATCACCCTTGAGACACTTCGCAGCCAGATGAGTTCATTCCATGGCTAAACCAAGTGACCCTGCAGTTCACTGAAGTTGCTGCAGCAGCTACTGGAAGCATCCGTTACCAAGAGGTCGGTTTTCCAAGATGGGATTACAGACAATTGGGCCAGCCGACTGAACTGGATTGCAGAATTATTCCTTTCTTTACCACCTTTACTTATGTTATTTATTCTGCCTCTAAAATACACCCTAATCATGACTCTCCAGGGACAACTTTTCAAAATTCTGCACAAGATTCAGTTCCTTCATGAAAAGAACTGACTATCTTTAAAATTCACTTTTCCAGCCTACAGATCTCTCTGCAGGCATTGCATAGGTTTGGGAGTTTATATTCTATTTATTTGTGTCATTTACAGTTTTCATTAGTGTTGTCTCCTTAAATATTGTAGATTGGATATTTCATGAGGTCAGCAGTTATTTATTTGTTGACTTTGTCAGTTTCCTTTATGTTTAACAAAATAGCTCTAACAAGATTAATTCACTGACTGATCCTCACAGAATTATTTGCCAATTTCTTATCTCCATTTAAAATAAGGTTTCCTTCATTTTTCATTATTTCCTTCCTTCTTTCATCCATTTTTTTATTCAATAAATAATTATTTAATGCCAATTCAGTGCTAAACATTGGTCTAAGTCATTAGGAAGCACAACTGAACACTATATCTTCTTCCCTCAAGAATACTGGAGTGGGTTGCCAATTCTTCCTCCAAAGGATCGTCCCAGTCCAGGGACTGACCCCATATCTCCTGTGTCTCCTGCATTGCAGGTGGACCCGCTGAGTCATCAGGAAAGCTTGACTGAGTTATCAAGGTCACAAATGAGAACCCTGGGGAAGGTAGCGCTAGTGAAGCATCCTATTTTACACGTTTGAATTCTTCATACAAACAATATCAGGGGGGTTCTATTCCAGGAAAGAGAAGAATATAGTCATCCCTCAGTATCCATGTGGCATTGGTTCCAACATTCTGCAGGTACCAAAATCCATGGATGCTCAAGTCCCTTACAAGTCAGAGTTATACAGCTTTACACAGGGATACACATTCCTTTTGCAGATGTGGTACGTGTATGTGGTAGCATTGTGTGCTGAACCGTGAGACATGGACATGGACAGCAAGAAATCAGTGGTGGGATGTGAGGTTAGTGAAGTAGGCAGGGGGGCAGAACTATGAAGAATCCTGGAAGCCATTGGCTTTCAAAACTAGATGTTTGGGCGATGGTTCTTCAATTTTTGTTCTAGATTTAAGAAAATTTATTTCCTAAGTTAATCATGACCTAGAGCAATTTAGTAAAGTGAAACTTTGTGAAAAAAATTTTTTTTTCTCCTTAAAAAAACTAGATGTATTGAGGGTTAGTCTCTGGTGCAGCTCTTAAATGTTGAGGTGCCACATGTGGAGTTCAAATCCTTTGCTCCTTAAGAAGAAGCTGAGAGTTGTGTGTTCTCTCGCAATTTTAGGTCCCCATACCGGTACAGTTTATGGTGATATTGTGTTTCGTTCTCTCTTACCTCTGTGATGTGGGTTTTTGTTCGTTTGTTTGCTTAATGCGTAGAATTCACTCAGCAAGCTTTTGTTTTATACTCCTCAGAGGAACTTTTTCTGTCCATGGTTATAGGTGTGGTGTGTCCCCTGGAGGGGATGGGTTCAGGATCCTCCTATAGTTATATTGAATTCAAATCCTAATATTACTTGTTATAAGGTTGAATTTTCATCCACCACGTTAGCTTTGATTTTCTGTGTGTCTCAATCTTTTCCCCTCCATTCCTCTTTTTTTTTTTGCTTTCTTTTGTATTATGTACATATTTTGAAGTGTGACATTTTACTTGCTTTACTGATTTTTCTGTTTTATTTCTGTGAATTATTTTCTCAGTTCTTGCTCTAAAGCTTGTGATATATACCTTATTAGAATGGATTTTGGATTTTTAGTTCCTTAGCTCCAATGAAATACAGAAACTTTAATGTAAACTTTACTCTCATTCACAGTTTATTGTGATCGACACAGTCAAAGGCTTTGGCATAGTCAATGAAGCAGAAATAGATGTTTTTCTGAAACTTTCTTGCTTTCTCCATGATCCAGTGGATGTTGGCAATTTGATCTCTGGTTCCTCTGCCTTTTCTAAAACCTGCTTGAACATCTGGGAGTTCACGGTTTACATACTGCTGAAGCCTGGCTTGGAGAATTTTGAGCATGACTTTACTAGCGTGTGAGATGAGTGCAATTGTGCGGTGGTTTGAGCATTCTTTGGCATTGCCTTTCTTTGGGATTGGAATGAAGACTGACCTCTTCCAGTCCTGTGGCCACTGCTGAGTTTTCCAAATCTGCTGGCATATTGAGTGCAGCACTTTCACAGCATCATCTTCCAAGACTTGAAATAGCTCAACTGGAATTCCATCACCACCACTAGCTTTGTTCCTAGTGATGCTTTCTAAGGCCCACTGACTTCACATTCCAAGATGTCTGGCTCTAGGTCAGTGATCACGTTATCGTGACTATCTTGGTCGTGAAGATCTTTTTTGTACAGTTCTTCTGTGTATTCCTGCCACCTCTTCTTAATATCTTCTGCTTCTGTTAGGTCCATACCATTTCTGTCCTTTATCGAGCCCATCTTTGCATGAAATGTTCCCTTGGAATCTCTAATTTTCTTGAAGAGGTCTCTTGTTTTTCCTATTCTGTTGTTTTCCTCTATTTCTTTGCATTGATCACTGAGGAAGTCTTCCTTATCTCTCCTTGCTATTCTTTGGAACTCTGCATTCAGATGCTTATATCTTTCCTTTTCTCCTTTGCTTTTCGCTTCTCTTCTTTTCACAGCCATTTGTAAAGCCTCCTCAAACTGCCATTTCGCTCTTTTGCATTTCTTTTCCATGGGGATGGTCTTGGTCCCTGTCTCCTGTACAATGTCACAAACCTCCATCCAGAGTTCATCAGGCACTCTATCAATCAGATCTAGTCCCTTAAATCTATTTCTCACTTCCACTGTATAATCATAAGGGATTTGATTGAGGTCACATCTGAATGGTCTAGTGGTTTTCCCTACTTTCTTCAATTTAAGTCCACCACCACCATGCTTTGCCCCCCATTACCAGCTTCCCTTTATCAGAAGATGAGTATTAAAAGTGATAACACACCAGAAAGCTTACAGGATGGGAAACCTAACTCAAAACATCAGTTTCGATTCTATGTGAACCATCTCTCTCTCTGTACTCTTTCCATCTGGCTTTCTGGTCTTTCATGATTGGGTACCCTTTCCTGTTCCGAAGGAAATAACTCCCGAAAGGAAGTAGAAGGCTCACATCAAGGAAGATACAGGACTGAATGAAAGCTGCAGGGGAAGAAGATGAGCCCTAAACTGTTGGTGCCAACTCCTTTTCTCTCACATCAACTTGATGAAGTAGATTGGATTAAACTGCTGTTGAGTCTTGTTGGAGGTATGCGGTTATGGACATGGAGAGAAGAGAGGAGTTAGGTGGTTATGGAGAGAAGAGCTCCCTCAAGACAATATGGCAGCATTGTTCCATTGATCTGAACAAATACTCTGTAAGCACAAACTCTCAGCCATGCGCTGAGCAATTGTGTACGGTGAAACTCGGGGACAGATATAGAACCTGCCCTCAAAAAAATCTAGAATTCTACAAGGGAGATACAAAGTGCACACAGAGCTGAAAAATAATGACAGAATGTTACAACTGCCATTAGAAAAATCAAATGACTATTCCTTTAAAAAGAAGGAAATTCTGACACATGCTATAATATGAATAAACTTTGAGGACATTAAAAAAAAAAAAAATTTAAGTCTGAATATGGCAATAAGGAGTTCATGATCTGAGCCACAGTCAGCTCCTGGTCTTGTTTTCGCTAACTGTATACAGCTTCTCCATTTTTGGTTGCAAAGAATATAATCAATCTGATTTCGGTGTTGACCATCTGGTGATGTCCATGTGTAGAGTCTTCTCTTGTTTTGTTGGAAGAGGGTGTTTGCTATGACCAGTGCATTCTCTTGACAAAACTCTATTAGCCTTTGCCCTGCATCTGAAAGAGATGGGAATCCCAGACCACCTGACCTGCCTCTTGAGAAAACTGTATGCAGGTCAGGAAGCAACAGTTAGAACTGGACATGGAACAACAGACTGGTTCCAAATAGGAAAAGGTGTATGTCAAGGTTGTATATTGTCACCTTGCTTATTTAACTTATATGCAGAGTACATCATGAGGAACGCTGGGCTGGAAGAAGCACAAGCTGGAATCAAGATTGCCAGGAGAAATATTAATAACCTCAGATATGTAGATGACACTACCCTTATGGCAGAAAGTGAAGAGGAACTCAAAAGCCTCTTGATGAAAGTGAAAGAGGAGAGTGAAAAGTTTGGCTTGAAGCTCAACATTCAGAAAACAAAGATCATGGCATCTGGTCCCATCACTTCATGGCAAATAGATGGGGAAACAGTGGAAACAGTGTCAGACTTTGTTTTTTTGGGCTCCAAAATCACTGCAGATACTGATTGCAGCCATGAAATTAAAAGACGCTTGCTCCTTGGAAGGAAAGTTATGATCAACCTTGATAGTATATTAAAAAGCAGAGACATTACTTTGCCAACCAAGGTCCGTCTAGTCAAGGCAATGGTTTTTCCCGTGGTCATGTATGGATGTGAGAGTTGGACTGTGAAGAAAGCTGATCGCCGAAGAATCGATGCTTTTGAACTGTGGTGTTGGAGAAGACTCTTGAGAGTCCCTTATACTGCAAGGAGATCCAACCAGTCCATTCTAAAGGAGATCAATCCTGGATGTTCATTGGAGGGACTGATGTTAAAGCTGAAACTGCAATACTTTGGCCACCTCATGCGACGAGTTGACTCACTGGAAAAGACTCTGATGCTGGGAAAGGTTGGGGGCGGGAGGAGAAGGGGACGACAGAGAATGAGATGGCTGGATGGCATCACCGACTCTGTGGACATGAGTTTGAGTGTACTCCGGGAGTTGGTGATGGACAGGGAGGCCTAGCGTGCTGTGATTCATGGGGTCGCGGAGAGTCGGACACGACTGAGCGACTGAACTGAACTTACTCTCATTGCCCCCTTCCCTGTCTTTTTGGGCTATTATGTTACATGTATTATGCTTGCATGTTTTATAGACTGAACAATATATTGATCCAATTATCATTTCATGTAAACTGTCTTTGAAAGAAGCTGAGAGGAAAAAAGAAAAAATATACATTAACTGAATTTGCTGTGTTAATTTTCTTATTTACTCTGCCTGTTTTTTTTTGGTTTTGTTTGTTTGTTTCTTCCTATGGATTCAGGTTGCCATGTGGTGCTATTCCCTTTTTCAGTTTAGTTTTGTTCCTGTCTTCCTCCTTTGCATTGTGATTGTCAAATATATTACATTTCTATGTGTTATAGAACCAGTGTCACAATTAAAAGCACGTTATTTTATGTGATTATGTTTTAAGTCAGTTAGGAGAACAAGTAGAAGAAACATGCAATTATTCTGCTTTTCACAATTATTTCTCCTGATGCTTTTGGTATTTTCATATGGATTCAAGTTACTGTGCTGTCACTTGCTTTCTGTCTGAAGAACTCTGCCAGTTAAATTTTTGTCTTTTATCCTCATATATGTGTGTGTGTGACTTGGAGGCTTCTATCATGGTTCAGGGAAGCTTGTTCTAAAGATAAAATCTGTGTCACTGACTGCACATTTACCTGAATCATGCATCCTCCAAGACTGACTTTAATGAACAGCAACAGGTGGTAGAAAACTGAACATGTTATGGGAAAACTTGCACCAACTCTTGAAATGGTGAATCAAGACATACATTGGCAATGTTACATATAATAATAACTTAGTTAAGAGTATTGTAACAAGTGTGCCAAAATCTTCAGAGTATCTTAATTAATGTTATGATTACCAAGAAGGAATTTGTATTCAATAAGGCAGTCAGGGTATCTATCTCAAGGCAGAGTAATTGTAGAAGAGAAATATGTATGTGTATAAAGTAAAGTGACTCAACTATTTCAGAGAAGAAGTGGAATGGGAAATCTAGATTGACTGACCAACAGATGGTCAGAGTCCTTGATAGAATGTGGCTGGCTTTGATTGCTACCTCGTTCCCCAGCTCCTGCCATGTACCTGATGATACCTCCGTGAGATTAGTCAAAAGTTCTCTGTCATCAATTTGAGTTACAAGGTATTTGCCCAGTTCTATGTGTTTAATATTTTTTACGCATTTATAAACTGCCATTGTACTAGATATTGAACAGAATTTGTAGACAAATAAAAGGATGCCTAGTCTGTATTGGTGATTATTTATGGATAACTAAATCTAAACCTGGGGACTGGGTCGGTCTAAGCATGGTTGAAGATTTTGAGGTCGCTTACTGATGGCAGGAGAAGAAATTTAAGGCAAAAATGAAAAAAGAAAAGAGGACATCAAAAAAGTCCAGAAGCTGAGGGTAGGGTGGGGTATGGGTTGGAATGAAGAAGAGGCAGAAGATGAAAATATCTTTTGGACAAATACAGCAGGACTTTTTTCTCTTAATACAAAGCTATTTCATGTCACTAAGGGGATATCTGTCAACAAAGACTTTTTTCTATTGTGCGGTTTTTTTCTCAGATAGTGGCCATGGCCTATACTTAAAAAAAGTTTATAGTTGATATACAATATTATATCAGTTTCAGATGTATAGCATTGTGATTCAGTATTTTTATACATTATACTCTATTAAAAGCTATTAAAAGCTAATGGCTATAGTGCCCTGTGCAAGTGTATATGTATATACACTTGTTGCTTATCTATTTTACACATTCTAGCTTTTATCTCTTAGGCTCATACGCTTAATTTTCTGCATCTCATTTCCTTCTCTTCTTTGGGAACCACTAGTTTGCTTTCTACAACTGTTAGTCTGTTTCTGTCTTTCATATACACTCATCTGTATTGTTTTTTAGATTCCATGTATAAATGATATCATATAGTATTTGTGTCTGACTCATTTCACTAAGCATAATATTCTCTAGATCCATCTACACTGCTGCAAATGGCAGACTTTAATTCTTTTTATGGCTGAGTAATATTCATATATATATATATATCTCACATCTTCTTTATGCATTTGTCTAAAGGTAATCAATACAAGAAGAGGATGTTATTTATGCATTTGTCTAAAGGTAATCAATACAAGAAGAGGATATTATAATCATTAACATAAATGTACCCAATGCAAGAGCAAATAATGTATTAGGCAAGTACTAATAGACTGTGTGGATCACAACAAACTAGGGAAAATTCTGAAAGAGATGGGAATACCAGACCACCTGACCTGCATCTTGAGAAACCTGTATGCAGGTCAGGAAGCAATAGTTACAACTGAACATGGAATAACAGATTGGTTCCAAATAGGAAAAGGAGTGTGTCAAGGTTGTATTTTGTCACCCTGCTTTTTTAACTTCTATGCAGAGTACTTCATGAGGAATGCTGGGCTGGAAGAAGCACAAGCTGGAATCAAGATTGCTGGGAGAAATATCAATAACCTCAGGTATGCAGATGACACCACCCTTATGACAGAAAGTGAAGAGGAACTAAAAAGCCTCTTGATGAAAATGAAAGAGGAGAGTGAAAAAGTTGGCTTGAAGCTCAACATTCAGAAAACCAGGATCATGGCATCTTTTCCCATCACTTAATGGGAAATTGATGGGGAAACAGTGGAAACAGTGTCAGACTTTATTTTGGGGGGCTCCAAAATCACTGTGGATGCTGATTGCATGAAATTAAAAGATGCTTACTCCTTGGAAGGAAAGTTACAACCAACCTAGATAGCGTATTAAAAAGCAGAGACATTATTTTGCCAACCAAGGTCTGTCTAGTCAAGGCTATGGTTTTTCCAGTGGTCATGTATGGATGTGAGAGTTGGACTGTAAAGAAAGCTGATCGCCAAAGAATTGATGCTTTTGAACTGTGGTGTTGGAGAACACTTTTGAGAGTCCCTTAGACTCCTAGGAGATCCAACCAGTCCATTCTAAAGAAGATAAGTCCTGGGTGTTCATTGGAAGGACTGATGCTGAAGCTGAAGCTCCAATACTTGGGTCACCTCATGCAAAGAGTTGACTCATTGGAAAAGACCCTGAAGCTGGGAGGGATTGGGGGCAGAAGGAGAAGGGACAACAGAGGATGAAATGACTGGATGGCATCACCGACTCGATGGACATGAGTTTGAGTGAACTCCGGAAGTTGGCGATGGACAGGGAGGCCTGGCGTGCTGTGTTTTATGGGGTCGCAAAGAGTTGGACACGACTGAGTGACTGAACTGAACTGAACTGACTGAATAGACATAAAGGGAGAATTTGACAGTAATACAATAGTAGTAGGGGACTTTAATATCCCACTTACATCAATGGACAGATCATCCAGACAGAAAATCAATCAATCATCTTAAATGCCACAATAGACCAGCTGAACTTAATAAACATTTACAGGATACTACATCCCAAACCAACAGAGTACCCACTCCTTTTAAGTGCACATAGAACATTCTCCAAGGTAGAGCTCAAGACACAGAACAAGTTTAACAAATTTAATAGAGTAGAAGATATATCGAACGTTTTTTTTCTGACCACAATGCAGAATTCTAAGAGCTGGATTTATTTCATTTCTCCCCAATCCCCAGAAACTTTGATTTAGCAGTTTAGCAATTTAGGCTATAATCTGTCTCAATAATTTTTTGATATTTTTTACAATATTAAATCTACTTAACTAACTCTAGGGGTGCTTTCCTGGTGGCTCAGATGGTAAAAAATCTGCCTGAAATGCAGGAGACCGGATTCAACCCCTGGACCAAGAAGATCCCCTGGAGAAGGGAATGGTTACCCACTCCGGTATTATTGCCTATAAAATTCCATGTACAGAGGAACCTGGCAGGATACAGTCCATGGGGTGGCAAAGAGTTGGACACAACAACTAAGTGACTAAAACTCACTTTGCAACTACCTCTAAAGTAACTATTGTGAGAGAAACTTCTGTAGGTTAATTTCTTGGCCGTAGTGTCCCCATTTATATTATTTGAAAGAAGAATGATTATTTGACTAAATTCATAGAAACAGAGAACAGATACATGGTTGTTAGAGGCAAGAGTGTAGGGTGAGAATAATGGGTGAAGGTGGTCAAAACGTGCAAACTTCCAGCTATAAAATTGATAAGTCCTAGGAATATAGTGTCAGAGAAGGCAATGGCAACCCACTCCAGTACTCTTGCCTGGAAAATCCCATGGACGGAAGAGTCTAGTAGGCTGCAGTCCATGGGGTCACTAAGAGTCAGACAAGACTGAGTGACTTCACTTTCACTTTTCACTTTCATGCATTGGAGAAGGAAATGGTGACCCACTCCAGTGTTCTTGCCTGGAGAATCCCAGGGACGGGGAGCCTGGTGGGCTGCTGACTATGGGGTCGCACAGAGTCAGACACGACTGAAGTGGCTTAGCAGCAGAAGGAATATAGTGCACACATTGATAACTATAGTAAATAATATTGTATTAAATATTTGAAAGTTGCTATGAATGTAAATAGATTTAAGGGATTAGATCTGATAGAGTGCCTGAAGAAATATGGGCGGAGGTTCATGACATTGTACAGGAGTCAGGGAGGGATCAAGACCATCCCCAAGGAAAAGAAATGCAAAAAGACAAAATGGTTGTCTGAGGAGGCCTTACAAATAGCAGTGAAAAGAAGAGAAGCAAAAGAAAAAGGAGAAAAGGAAAGATATACCCATCTGAACGCAGAGTTCCAAAGAATAGCAAGAAGCGATTAGAGAGCCTTCCTCAGTGATCAGTGCAAAGAAATAGAGGAAAACAACAGAATGGAAAAGATTAGAGATATCTTCAAGAAAATTAGAGATCCCAAGGGAACATTTCATGCAAAGATGGGCATAATAAAGACCAGAAATAGTATGGACGTAACAGAAGCAGAAGATATTAAGAAGTGGCAAGAATACACAGAAAAACTGTACAAAAAAGATCTTCATGACCCAGATAACCATGATGGTATGATCACTCACCTAGAGGCAGACATCCTGGAATGTGAAGTCAAATGGGCCTTAGGAAGCCTCACTACGAACAAAGCTAGTGGAGGTGATGGAATTCCAGTTGAGCTGTTTCAAATCCTGAAAGATGATGCTGTGAAAGTGCTGCACTCAAAATGCCAGCAAATTTGGAAAACTCAGCAGTGGTCACAGGATTGGAAAAGGTCAGATTTCATTCAAATCCCAAAGGAACACGATGCCAAAGAATGTTAAAACTACCACACAACTGCACTCATCTCACACGTTAGCAAAGTAATGTTCAAAATTCTCCAAACCAGGCTTCAACAGTGCGTGAACCATGAAATTCCAGATGTTCAAGCTAGATTTAGAAAAGGCAGAGGAACCAGAGATCAAAATGCCAATATCTGTTGGATCACTGAAAAAACAAGAGAATACCAGAAAAAACATCTACTTCTGCTTTAATGATTAGACCAAAGCCTTTGACTGTGTGGATCACAACAAACTGTGGAAAATTCTTAAAGAAATGGGAATAGCAGACCATTTTACCTGCCTCCTGAGAAATCTGTATGCAGGTTGAGAAGTAACAGTTAGAACTGGACGTGGAAAAACATACTGGTTCCAAATTGGGAAAGGAGTATGTCAAAGCTGTATACTGTCACCCAACTTATTTAACATATATACAGAGTACATCATGTGAAATGCCAGGTTGGAGGAAGCACAAGCTAGAATCAAGATTGCTGGGAGAAATATCAATAACCTCAGATACACAGATGACACCACCTTTATGGCAGAAAATGAAGAACTAAAGAACCTCTTGATGAAAGTGAAAGAGGAGAGTGACAAAGCTGGCTCAAAACTCAACATTCAAAAACAAAGATCATGACATCCTGTCCCATCACTTCATGGCAAATAGATGGTGAAACAATGAAAACAGTGACAGACTTCATATTTTTGGGCTCCAAAATCATTGCAGATGGTGACTGCAGCCATGAAATTAAAAGACGCTTGCTCCTTGGAATAAAAGCTATGACCAACCTAGACGTCGTATTAAAAAGTAGAGACATTCCGTTCTGTCGCTCAGTCGTGTCCGACTCTATGCGACCCCGTGGACTGTAGCCTACCAGGCTTCTCCGTCCATGGGATTCTCCAGGCAAGAATACTGGAGTGGGTTACCGTTTCCTTCTCCAGGGGATCTTCCCGACCCAGGGATCGAACCCGGGTCTCCCGCATTGGAGGCAGACGCTTTAACCTCTGAGCTACCAGGGAACCAACAAAGGTTCGTCTCATCAAAGCTATGGTTTTTCCAGTAGTCATGTATGGATGTGAGTTTTGGACTATAAAGAAAGCTTAGCACAGAAGAACTGTGGTGTTGGAAAAGATTCTTGAGAGTGCCTTGGACTGCAAAAGAGATCAAACCAGTCAATCCTAAAGTAAATCAGTCCTGAATATTCATTGGAAGAACTGATGCTGAAGCTGAAACACCAATACTTTGGCCACTTGATGTGAAGAACTGACTTCTTGGAAAAGACCCTGATGCTGGGAAAGATTGAAGGCAGGAGGAGAAAGGGATGACAGAGGATGAGATGGCTGGATGGCATCACCGAGTCTATGAACATGAGTTTGAGCAAGCTCTGGGAGTTGGTGATGGACAGGGAAGCCTGGAGTGCTGCAGTCCATGGGGTCGTGAAGAGTCAGACGCAACTAAGAGACTCAACTGATCTGAGGAGTATAAATTTCTCATCACAAGAAAAAAAGTGTAAATTAGTGTGGTGATGGATACTAACTAGACTTATTGTGATGATGATTTCACAATATTCACAAATATCAAATCATTATATTGCAACATCTGAGACTAATATAATGTTATATAACAATTCCAGTACCCATTCATGATTAAATAAAACCACTCAAAAAACAAGGTATGAAAAGAAATGTCTTCAAACTGATAAATGGCATCTAAGAAATGGCCACATTTACATCATGCTTATAGTGAAAGAGTGAATGCTTTTCATTTAGATGAAGAACAAGACAAGGACACCAATTTCACCACTTTTATTCAGCTTTGTACTGGAGTTTCTAGCCAGGGAAATTAGGGAAGAAAAAGAAATAAAAGACATTTAGCTTGGAAAGGAAGATGCAAAATAATTTTTATTCTCAGATGACATGCTAATACAATCTTGTATATAGAAAATCCTAAGAAATCTAATTTTAAAAAACCTTAAGTTTAGCAAGTTTGAAGGATGAAAGATCAATATAGAAAACTCAGTTTTACTTCTATACATTACCGATGAACAATACAAAAATGGAATTAGGAAGACAACTCCATTTACAATAGAGTCAAAAATGATACCATACTTAAGGATAAATTTAACACAAGAAGTGCAAGATTTTTCCATGAAAAAACATTGTTGAAAGAACATCCCGTGTTTATAGATCAGAAGATTGAATATTGTTAAATGACAATACTCTCCAAATTTATTTACACATTGACACAACTTCTATCAAAATTTCAGCTGATGTTTTTCGACATATTGACATGCTGATTGTAAAATTCATATGTAAATGCAAGGAACCAAAATAGGCAAAACAATCTTAAAAAAGAAGACAAAGTTGAAGTACTGATCTCCCAGTTTCAAAAGCCACAGTGAAAAAGACAGCATTGTACTGACATAGAATAGACAAATAGATCAATAGGGTAGATTTTAAAATTCAGTGACAACCCTTACAATAGAAAAGATTTGAAAATTCAGTGACAACCCTTACATTTATGGTCAACTAGTTTTATAAAAAAGTGTCAAAGCAATTCAGTGGGGAATACTATCCTCAATAAATATAGATTAGATATACACCGGCAAGAGAATGAAATTGGGTTTCTTTCTTTTCTTCAAAGAAGGTATACAAATGGTTAGTAAGCCCTTAAAGAGATACTATCGATGTCATTAACCATTCAGTTCAGTTCAGTTCAGTCGCTCAGTCGTGTCCGACTCTTTGCGACTCCATGAATTGCAGCATGCCAGGCCTCCCTGTGTTCACCCAAACTCATGTGCATCGAATCAGTGATGCCATCCAGCCATCTCATCCTCTGTCGTCCCCTTCTCCTCCTGCCCCCAAGCCCTCCCAGCATAAGGGTCTTTTCCAGTGAGTCAACTCTTCGCATGAGGTGGCCACAGTATTGGAGTTTCAGCTTTCGCATCAGTCCTTCCAAAGAACCATTAGGGATATGCAATTTCAAACCACAATAAGATATCACTTTATACCACTAAGGAGTCCATAATAAAAGGACAAGCAATAACAAGTGATGACTAGCATGTGGGAAAATGAGATCCCTCCTACACCAAGGAAGAGAATGTAACATGGTTAAGATACTTTGGAGAGCTGTTTGGCAGAGTGGAGTTTTGTTTCATTTAATTAACAAATATTTCTTGAATCCATAACATGTGCTAGTCATTTGTACTAAATTCTCAGGATATAAGATAGCTAAATTAACATCCTTATTATTATATGAAGACAGACCTGTAATCAAAAGATTGTAGTACATTGTGTCAAGTCCTATGTATTAGGACTGATGTTGGAATGAAGGAAGAGAATAGCAAGGAGTTCAGAATGACTGAAGGGATGTGACAGGAAATTGATCCCTGCAGAGCAAATTGGGTTGTAATGCTCTAGATCACTGAGAGCCACTGAGTGACCTCAAGTAGAAAGTGGTAATAGCACATTCACCCTGTCAAGGAACACTTATGGTGATGGCCTGGAGCATGAACTGGAGAGAGACGATGAAGATCTAACCTAAGGAATTATCCATGGGGTGGTCAGAAATTGACAAATTCAAGTAACATTTCTGAATTAAAATATAGGGGGATTTAGTAATTACTTGAATGCCCCCCAGTCCATTCTAAAGGAGATCAATCCTGGGTGTTCATTGGAAGGACTGATGCTAAAGCTGAAACTCCAATACTTTGGCCACCTCATGCGACGAGCTGACTCACTGGAAAAGACTCTGATGCTAGGAAAGGTTGGGGGCAGGAGGAGAAGGGGACAACAGAGAATGAGATGGCTGGATGGCATCACCGACTCGATGGATAGGAGTTTGAGTGAACTGCGGGAGTTGGTGATGGACAGGGAGGCCTGGCGTGCTGTGATTCATGGGGTCGCAAAGAGTCAGACACGACTGAGCAACTGAACTGAACTGAACTGAGGGCATTGCTGGTGGCACAGTGGTAAAGAATCTGCCTGCCAATGCAGGAGATGCGGGTTCAATCCCTAGATTGGAAAGATCACATGGAGGAAGAAATTGCAAGCCTCTCCAGTATTCTTGCCTTGAAAATCCCACAGACAGAGGAGCCTGGCAGGCTATAGTCCATAGATTAGTGAAGAGTTGGATATTACTGAGCACAACTGGCCACGCCACCCCCCGCGCCCACCCCCACACACCCCACAAAGGATGAGAGAAGCAAAGAAATAGCAGATGGTTCTCAGATAATGGTGAGCTGATAAATGTTCAACAACTGTATCCCTGAAAAAAAAAATGTGTACATATATAAAAGTACATGAAGTGAAGTGAACTGAACTGAAAGTTGCATCTGAGGCTTTGCTGTACAGGCCATGGAATTCTCCAGGCCAGAATAGTGGAATGAGTAGCCTTTCCCTTCTCCAGGGGATCTTCCCAACCTAGAGATCAAACCCAGGTCTCCCGCATTGCAGGCGGATTCTTTACCAGCTGAGCCACAAGGGAAGCCCAAGAATACTGGCGTGGGTAGCCTATCCCTTCTCCAGGGGATCTTCCTGACCCAGGAATCAAACTGGGGTCTCCTGCATTGCAGGCAGATTCTTTACCAACTGATCTATCAGGGATTTATTATAAATTTTACTGATAGAAAGTATATGTAGTACATAATTTAAAAATAATAAAATATGCAATAGTCTTCCCTGTAAATTTCTTATGGCTAATTAATTCTCACAGAATGCTATCATTAATTTTTGCTGAACCCTTATAATTATAACCCTTATTAATTATTGCTGAACCCACCTATAGTTGCAATACACCCATAGTCTGACAAATGAAGTCATATCCCAATCTGCTGCCTCTTCAAACAATAGAATTACTTTCACTAAGTCTAATAGGTGGCTCACTATTAAACTATTTCCCTCCCCCATACAAGTAATATTCATTAAATGGAAACTTCTCTCAACTTCAGTACTAGATACAACACACTTATAAATTTAACTTGCATTATTAACACTTTTCTCCATCACTTTCTTAAGACTAGACACCCAACAACAACAACAACAACAAAAATCCCCATCAAGCCCTGACTTGTATTTGCCAGTTTCCATGGTGAAAACATTCCCACTGTAACTGATATCAAGTTACCTATGTCACATTGCTAAACAGGGAGTTAGTAAGAGGTTCATATAACACCTATACAGTATTTCCAACATAGAGGTATAATATAAATCTGAGGGCACAGAACTATTAGGGAATGGTAATTTTCAAATATTTCTTACCCTTGGCATTAACATAATTTATTACATTATAATTTTTACAGTTTAAATTTTACTGATGGCTGTGTTTTAACAACTGGTTTGCAAAGTTTTGAATTTGTAAAAATTGGCTTATGTGAGCTGGGGTGAGCTGGCTCCACACATCACTGATGCCAGATGTTCTGGCTTGAGTGACAATTAAGAGTTAAGGATAAACTACATTCAATATCTTGTAATAAACTACAATGGAAAAGATGTAAAAGAATATATATATATATATTATTTCTATATTCAGAGTACATATATGTATATTAGGGGAAAATTCAGATATATATATATGAATCAGTTTGCTGTACACCATAAACTAATACATCATTGTAAATTAACTACACTTCAACTTAAAAAAAACTGTAAAATAAAATTGAAAGAAAAGACAAACAGAAAAAACAGAAAGGACATGCACTTTGGATTAAATACAGCATCACAACTCAGAGGGATGGGGTGGGGAGGAAGTGGGAGGCGGGTTCAGGATGGGGGGACACATGTGTACCCGTGGCTGATTCATGTCAATGTATGGCAAAAACCACCACAATATTGTAAAGTAATTAGCTGCCAATTAAAATAAATTAATTTTTTTTAAAACAACACAAAGTTAATCTTTTTAAACATGCGTAGTTCACTTTTCACTTTCATGCACTGGAGAAGGAAATGGCAGCCCACTCCAGTGTCCTTGCTTGGAGAATCCCAGGGACAGAGGAGCCTGGTGGGCTGCCGTCTATGGGGTCGCACAAAGTCGGACACGACTGAAGCGACTTAGCAGCAGCAGCAGCAGAAGCAGTAATATTTAATTCAGCTTACATCAGGACCACCACCAAAAATCTTCTGACTTAAACAAGGTAAAAGTTGGTTTCTCTCTGGTATATCAAATGGGAAGCTGCCTAGTGCCCACAGGGTCATCAAGGCCCAGGTTCCTTCTGTTCTTATGCTTTACCACCTCATGGTCCAAGATGGCTGCCTGAGCTCAGATTATTACATCTACTTTCTAGCCAGCCTAAAGGAGGGAAAAGACAAAAAAAGGACAAGTCTCTATTGTAAGACAATTCTGGGAGGTAGCAAAAGTGTTTCCAATTAAATATCATGGGCCAAAATGTAGTTATATGGTACTTGTAGATTCACAAAAAACTAAGGAATATAGTCTTTTAGCTGGATGGCAATGCCTAGCTATGAATCAGAGTTCATATTACTAAGGATAAATGGATGAATTAATATTAGGAAGAAGCTTACAGTCCCTTCCCCCAAAGTTTTCATTTTTTCCTCCATTGACTTACCAATGGTAATGAGAAGAAAACACGATATACCTTAAAAGAGCCCAACCCCTTCAGAGAACAACACTTGAGTACCTGAAGTGCGTTCTGCCCCAGTCCAACCTGCTCTGCCATCATCAGACCTGGCATGGGCTGTGCCCCAAATAGGCTGGAGACATTTTCTCCTCATTATCACCTTGTTAAGCAACCCCCTGCCTCTGAGGCATGTTCTGGGATCTTAACGAGGTGATAATGAGGAGAAAAATGATGTGGCAGTCCTTGGTCTGGTCTAGTCTTCATAGTTCAGAGGAGACCCAAGCTTTAATTAAAAATACTTTCCTTTGATATAAAATGTTCAGAAGACATACATTTTTGATGTGCCTGAAGAGAAGCAAAACAAGGAGAAATGTGTGTTTCTATTCATGCATATCTTGGAGATGGCTCTTCATAATCCAAGCAAAGAGAGGTGCATTCCTTGACCCTACAAGAAGAGACACAAAGTTGAATAGATAGGGGTAAGGAAAGAGGGGAGAGAAAACAGACTTGAAGAAAAAGAAGTCTGGGGCATTCTGCTTCTTATAGGTAGAAAATCTAGATTTTCCCTCTATTTAAAAAAAGTATTTATTTATTTGGCTGTGCTGGTTCTTCATTCTTCAGTGGACTTTTCTCTAGTAGCAACAAGCGGGAGCTACTCTCTGGCTGTGCTTTATGGCGTTCCCATTGTAGTGGCTTCTCTTGTTGTGGAGAAAAGGCTCTACGGTGTGGGCTTCAGTAGCTGTGGCACATGGTCTCAGTAGCTGCGGCTCCTGAGCTCTGGAGCACAGGCTCAATAGTTGTGGCTCATGGGCTCAGCTGCTCCTGTGGCATGTGGGATCCTCCCGGACCTGGGATTGAACCCACGTCTCTTGCATTGGCAGACAGACTCTTCACCACTGGGCCACCAGTGAAGTCCCTCCCTTCATTTTTATCTGACCACTTGCTGCTCTATGGGATTATTCTCTCTAGAATAGTGTTTTATTATATCTCTGTGTTTGTTCCATTTTAACTGATTATACAAACCAGATAATTCATTCCTAATGTAAAAGGTTTATATGACATTTGAAGAGGATACTTCACAGTGATTAATTTGAAGGGTTTCCCTTATTTCTTTAAAATGTAATTCTGGGCTGTTAAAGGTAAAAGATAGCTTCTTCATTGCCTACAAATGATTTTAAAATCAACCTACTTCATCAATGTTTAAGATAGTCACTGATCGCGTCTTCTTGATGGGGAAATCCCTCATGCATTTAAATGGTCTTTCTTCTGAAGAGGTCAAAATACTTCCCTTTCAGTTTATCTCAATGAGATAGTTAATAAATAAAGAAGGAAAGAAAGAAAATTTATAGCCACCATGTTACCGATGGTGACACAGAGCACTCCTTCTCAAGAAGCAAAGCACTGAATCACAGCCTGGAAGACCCATCGGCTCTGTTTCCCAGTGGCTGTCTATCTTCATGACAAATCCTGACCACCCAATAGTCCATTTGGCTGTGGTGAACACAAGCAGATGAAGAGAAATGGCCAAAACTCACCACGCTGACACACCATCATGCAACAGTCCATTTGTTCATTTGTGCTTGCAGTCTGAAGCAAATGGAGTTGAAGCAACTTTCCCAAGGCTGATTCCTTGTAAATGACAGATTCACTTCTTCATCTATTTGGCCATATCACATAGTTGATAAAACGATTCCAAGGACAATCCCATTGTATTATTATAAAGTCATTACACCCTCACTTGATTTGATTTCTGGTCAATCCCTCCATGGTCCATCAGTGTCATGATCACTCTTCATTACATCGTCATCAAGAAAAAAAATAAGTATTTTTCTATCTGAACTAAGCCATTTATCAATAAGGAACTTTCAAGTTTGTTAATGCATGAAGTGTTTTGCTCACATCTGATTTTGATTTCTTCTATTAGTTTCATTTCCAGTTTTCTAAATATTTGATTAAAACTTAAGAAAGAGGAGTACTATGGCTTTGTTTTCATTGGCATGTGAAAGTTGGAGATAGTTTCTAAATAAGTATAATCAACTCTAATCTGTTTTCATGGAGAAACACAGAAGCAAAGATTATTCTAAGTAGTAGATGATCAAAGACATATTCATGTCTTCCTGAATAATCATAATTTTCTTGTGAAGATGCTACATTAATTTTTATCCCCTGGCCTTTCATCAAGCAATCACGAAGAAAGAGGTATAAAAATCACAATCTGAGTAGTAAAAGAAAAGCTCAAACATTTCCTCAACATAAAACACATTGGTGATGAGTGAACCTCAGTGGAACACTGAACACTGAGTTTTATAAATATATTTTACACTTTAAAGACAGAATGTTTTCTATCTTTAATAAGTGCAAGACACAGATTTGACAGACACAAAATCAATATGAATAGCATTTCTGCTTAGCTTGACTCTAGAGAAACAGCCTCTTCGTTCAGAAAAGCATTTCTGCTAAAGAAAACTATATTCACTCTCGTTTCTCATCATTTGGAAAATGACAAGATTGAATTAAAGCAAATGCTCAGATTTTTACATAGTCAATTACCCTGAAGCCAGGATCTTACGCTGGCAAATTAGAATACTGTATTTCTCTAGCAAATTTACAATCAAGTGGATTATTTTGCTGTTTAAATAATCAGGATTGAACAAACTCTACAACCAGCAGGTAACTGTGAACCCCCGCACTAGTGTTTCTTCAACATCAGCTGGAGCACCAGTGAGGAAGTATAAATGGCAATAGAGGTGGATGTTCTGTTTGATTTCTAGTCCTAAATCGGCCACCAAAGAGACGTGTGGCCCTAGGCGAATTACTTCACCTCTGTTGGCCTCAGAATCCTCATCTATAAAATGTGAAAGTTGCACTAAATGACTTTTAAAATCACTTCTAGTTCCATGGGTTTTATGCCTACGAGGAGATAGTGGGGGAGACAGGACCCCTCGAGCAATAGGCTCAGAATTTTGTAATAAAATCCAGCCGGGAATCATCCTCCTGCCTTCGCTCTAATTATGTCCTTTTCTTTCCCACGCACTCCCCAGCACACCATTAGGGAATACAACGAGGAAGAAAGCAAACCTCCTGTTGCATGCAAAAAGCAGTTCTTCCCTCTGGTAAAGGGCTGGGTGAGCTGGAGCCTTTTGCAGACCATATCGGATATGTTAATTACATGTCAAGTTCTAAAACCACGAAGCCGACATGATAAAGAGCAGGCTAATTCAGAGTCCTAATTTCAGAGACCCCACTATCTCTTAATTTATGTACTGATAATCTCCTGGTAATTCTCCGGGTGCTGCCGCCGCGTCCAGGATCCAAATTCTCCTGCTCCGCAAGGACTCGCTCTCCGGCCAACCCCGGGAGCTTCCCCGTCCTGCTCGCCGGGCTCACGTAGAACCTCGGCTCCTCTCAGCCAAACCGCTGGCCTCCGCGGGAGCGAGGGGAGCGAACCGCAGCGCATCTGCCGCCGAGCCTTTGGTGGAAGTGTGGCCAATTAGTCACACGTTTGGTGTTCTAATTAGGCGAGGCTGGGACTTTGGAAAATGTGCTGTTGATTTAGGTACTTCCTCAAACAATGCGAAATTGTGTTATGTGAAATTCAATTAGTCTTTTTCTAAACGTTTCCACATCTGTTCTTCTTTAAGCCGAAAGTGATGAGGAGAGAAAGAGAAGTGAAAAGCCAGAGTCTCCACTGGTGAAATATGTTAGGCCTCAGAGACCAGCCCTTTTCCAGCATTTGACCCTGAACAGTGATATACAGGAAGGAACAAAGTTGGAGAGCTATCATGGTGAGGCCCTTTTAAATAAATCATTAGAGAAGAAATACTGCGACTGCACGGGAATGTAATCTCAGATGATGGCTATAAACTCAGCTTTGTTTGAAAATGGATGGCATGGGGGAGGAACCATTAAGAAGTAAATGATTATAAATTCTGCCTTAAAGGTACTTTTTGTGGCCATTCTGGTTATATATATATATATATATATACATATATATATTTTTTTTAAAGAATCTTAAAAAAAATCCTTCCGTTTAATATTTCATGTCTAGGTCCCCTGTCATGAGTTTTTGTCTCCTCTTATCCACTGAAATTTTCCATAGGAAGCTGGGAACAGCCTGAAATCTCAAAACACTTGAGGATTCAAAGAAAAAGAAGTAGGGAGAAGAAGTAGAAGGAGGAGGAAGAGGAGGGGGAGAAAGATGGGGAGAAGAAGGAAAAATTCACTTGTTCTGGTAGGTTTCATAGTTTCCATCTGAGCCACTATTGTTACCTCATGACGGCATGTTGCTTTGATCTTTCCGGTTCTGTGGCAAGCTGTGCCAACCCCTTATTCTCCAATTTGCTAGACATACTGGGTTATTGCTTCACAGCATCTCTTAATTCCAGCACTTTCCCAGCAGTGCATCTAACACCATGTCCACTGTGTGTTTTCATGTGATATCACGCTAGGCATATCCACTGACTTTGCCAAGAGACCAAATGGCAGTATGTTTATGTAAGGTGGCACGGCTCAAAACCGCAGGCTGCCACAGGTGAAGGGGTACATGCATTTGATCCTTGTTTCTGTTATCACCTTTTCAGTGACTAACATTTCATTTCAAAATCTTATCTGTGGTTGGCAGGCCATGTTTCAGGTTTCGTCAAAGCCTGGATATAGACTGTGTGGTTTTCAGATGATATATCTCCTTAAGATTTGTGGAATGCTATAGATGGAGTTGTCAACACTACTTTATGGCACCTTGGTGCATGTCAGAAAAGGAAAATATTTTCAGAAGTGATAGCATTATTTTGACTGATGACATGCTCTTTTAAGACAAAGACTTATTTAAATTAAAAAAATTCAAGAAAAGAAGCCAAAACGAGTCATTACCAGTAAGCAAGGTGATTAATCTGATGTCTAGGGCTCTTCAACAAGAGAAAGGAAGACAACAAAAACTAGAATGATAACACTTTTATGACTAGTCTGGGTTTGTAATTTTTGTAAACTAAAAAGCCTTCTGGATTTGATGATTGTATTTAAATTCCCATTCACTAAAGGGATTGTGCTCCTCTGAATATAAACAACAAATATTTCCAGAATATAATAAACCAAATGAACAAAAGGAAGATGCTAAAGGTTTAATACATTTAAATAAAATATGACCTCTGTGGTTTTCAGAATCAGTTTAAAAGACAACAGCATATGTAAATAAATAAGTTGTTTACTCTAGAAGATATCTGTAAGCCTGAAGATGTCAATAATATTGTATTAAATCTAGTTTTGCAGATACATTGGTTGTTATTTATAGTCTATATTTGTCCCACTTAACGGATTATTTGCTAATATCATAATATTCACAGCTATTGTTGAATAACAATTTTACTTTAATTCCTCAATTTATCTTTACCTACTTTGTTTGTGACTTAATAAAGCTGGATTAACTATGAGACAGCATTCACCTCACAGAGCAACACTATTTGATTTTTTTAAAACTCTATTAAAAGGAAAAACAATCTAGATAACTTTAAGCTGAATGTTGATAAAAGAAAGCACTTAAGCCATGGTTTCTGTAAAGACAAACAAGTCTTGTGTGGCTTAAAGGCTTGATCAGATCATCCATCATCACTGAATTTATGCTCTTCTTATAGCACTCAAACAACATCACGGTGGACCTGTCC
This sequence comes from Moschus berezovskii, assembly GCF_049115385.1. Lineage (NCBI taxonomy): Eukaryota > Metazoa > Chordata > Mammalia > Artiodactyla > Moschidae > Moschus > Moschus berezovskii. Next base: position 71,344,520 of record NC_142469.1, on the reverse strand, counting down.
ACTCTGGCTATTCTGAGTAAAACTATCTTGCTTCCTAAGTCATCAGTTAACAAAAAGACATCACTCATCTCCATGTCCTTTGAGCATATGTGCCATGACTAGTACAAATCAAAAGACTTGTAGTGATCACAGGCACAGATTCAAAACCATTCTTCCCTCTAAAACGCCAGTCTTGGGGAAAGGCATCATCAGAACACTGTGGACTAACTTCATGTACCAGAAACCTAATGTCTTAACTAGTTTTTTCTGGACTTGTCTGGTGGCTCAGATGCTAAAGAATCCAAGCGCAATGCAGGAGACCTGGGTTTGATCCCTGGATTAGGAAGATCCTTTGAAGGAGGACACAGCAATCCACTTCAATATTCTTGCCTGGAGAATCCCCATGGATAGAGGAGCCTGGTGGGCTACAGTCCATGGGGTCGCAAACAGTCGGACATGACTGAGTGACTAAGCATAGTTTTCTCTAGGTTACTGGTTCAAGCCCAAATGAAACTTTATGTAACAATGGCAAGTCTCTGGGGAGAGGCAGGAAGCAGGTCTGCAGATGTCGCTTCTCCAAATTGCCCCTTGCCTTCAGAGCGATATGCTTGGTCAGCTGAGGGGTACCCTCACCCTTCTTATTTTTACAGAATGGCGATCAGAGTCGGTTTTCAATGCATTCCACATGTGGTTGTCTTTTGCTGGCTCTGAGTTGGCCTTGTGCTGAGCCAGGCCTGGCTCTGGGGTTATCTTTTATTTTGATAGACAAGATGTCATGTTTTGTTCTCCTTTCACAGCACTTCTGGGAAAGATACCAATGAACAATATATGTAGCTTTTTGTCATGGATAAATAATAACTTTAAGCAAATTTTTCTAGTTTTGAATTTTAAAATTGCTCTCCTAAACTCTTGATTTTTAAATTTAAATTGTTGTCTATTTCCTGGCTTATGTGGGCAGTGAATTCTATAAAGGCAGATATTGCTTTCCATACATGTCTGTTTCCTTGTGTGGTAATTATTGAATGTATATATCTATTAATTTGTTTGATTAATGATCCGAAGTGCTACTGGGTTTGTGCCAGAGCACAATGGCCACAAATTGCACATCTCAAGATGTTGGAACCACCTCAAATTTGGATTTCAGACCACAAACAACCCTAATTTTTTTTGTCACCTGTTGTTAGGCTGGTGTTACCAGTGATTTTCATGTGTATTTTATACTTGAGGTCTGGAATGACTGGGAAGTGATAGAAGGATAGGTTTCCTAGACACATTCAGATGGGAACCAACTTAACAAAATTAAAGCATAGAACAGCATTGAGGATGGAAAAGTACGTTGATGGATTAAGAAAAAAAATATTCATCTAGAAAGAACTAAACCATAAATAAGGGTTAAATTGTCAAATAAAATACAATCACACACAACATGGCATTAAGTGCCTCTCTGTGATGTATGGGTAGGGTGTGAATAAATGAAGGAGCTTAAAGAAGGTATTTTTAGGCATTTCCAGTACAGAGATTGACGTGAATTAAGGCAAGGAAGCAATTAAGGTAGCTGTCCTCATACCTCACAGGTTTCTCTCCATCTTCTTTACTGCTTCTTCTTTTTCTTCCTCATCTCCAAAGATTCAGTCTTCAGAGTTCTTCTTTGTTTTATGTGCCTTCACACCCTAGGGGATGCCATTCAGTTCTACTGATTTTTTTTTTTTGAGCATAATTGCTTTACAATGTTGTTTTAGTTTCTGCTGTACAACGAAGTGAATCAGCTATATGTATACATATATCCCCTCTGTCTTGGATCTCCCTTCTGCCCTTCCATCTCACCCTTCTTGGTCATCATATAGCACCAAGCTGAGCTCCCTGTGCTACGTAGCAGCTTCCCACTAGCTATCTGTTTTACACACGGTAGTGTATGTATGTCAATCCTACTCCCCCAATTTGTCACACCCTCCTCGTCCCTCCCAAGTCCACAAGTCTGTTCTCTATGCCTGCATCTCTATTCCTGCCCTGCAAATAGATTCATCTGTACCATTTTTCTGGATTCCACATACATGTGTTAATGTATATTTGCTTTTGTCTGGCTTACTTCACTCTTGTTTGTATAATGATAACTTCCCAATTTTTATCTAAGCCAGGAGCATTCTCCTGGCTTATATATCCTGCTTATTCAACATTTTTTATTTGTATGTTTGATGGCATGTCAAAGCTTTACAAAACTTTGGATCCCCAAATCAAACTTTGGATTTCCCAGTTTCCACCTCTAAAAACTGCTCCTAAAATCATTTCATGAAAATTCTATTCTTTCATTTGCTCCTAAAAAAAAAAAAATCTTAATCATGCCTAACTTTTTTTTTTCTCATCCTTCATTTAAGTCATCAGCCAACCTTCACAATGCTCTTTCAAAATATTATATATACAGAATATAATGACTTCTCATTAACCTCCTGCCACCATCCTGGGCCAAATTGTCCTTCCCTCTCATTGGGTTGATAGTTCGTAATTGGTTTCTTTACCCCAACCCTATTTTAAGCTACTCTAACACTGACCCAGAGTGTTCCTTTTACGAAGAACATCAGGTCGTGTTTTACTTTTGCTAAAACTCTCTCATGGATTTCCATTTCTCTCACTGGAAAAGTCAAAGTCCTTATCATGGTTTAATTTGTCCAACCCAACTTCATCCTCCCACTATTTCTTTATTCCTATCACACCCTCCCCAATCACTCCACTCCAGTCACACTGGTCTCCTTGCTCTCCTTGAACATTCCAAGCACATTCCCACTGCCAGACCTTGGCACATGCTCCTCCCTCTTCCCCAGGCTATCCACATGGCCTGCAGCCTAGCTTCCCTCCAGCCATCTCTGCTCAAATATTTCCTCACTAGAGACTATCATGACCTCCCCTCCCTACGCAAAACATGTCCCAAGCTTTGATCGCTCTCAGTGTATTGTCTTCATAGCCTTTATCAATACCAGTCCCATTAAATTTATGTGTTAGAATTGTATTTATTTGTTTACTGCCAATCTCTTCCTCAGTTCAGTTCAGTTCAGTTCAGTCTCTCAGTCATGTCCAACTCTTTGCGACTCCCTGAATTGCAGCACACCAGGCCTCCCTGTCCATCACTGACTCCCGGAGTTCACTCAGACTCATGTCCATCGAGTCAGTGATGCCACCCAGCCATCTCATTCTCTGTCGTCCCCTTCTCCTCCTGCCCCCAATCTCTCCCAGCATCAGGGTCTTTTCCAGTGAGTCAACTCTTCGCATGAGATGGCCAAAGTATTGGAGTTTCAGCCTCAGCATCAGTCCTTCCAATGAACACCCAGGACTGGTCTTCTTTAGGATGGACTGATTGGATCTCCTTGTAGTCCAAGGGACTCTCAAGAGTCTTCTCCAACATCACAGTTCAAAAGCATCAATTCTTCGGTAATCAGCTTTCTTCATAGTCCAACTCTCACATCCATACATTACCACGGGAAAAACCATAGCCTTGACAAGACAGACCTTGGTTGGCAAAGTAATATCTCTGATTTTTAATCTGCTATCTAGGTTGGTCATAACTTTCCTTCCAAGGAGTAAATGCTGTTGCTGCTGCTGCTAAGTCACTTCAGTCATGTCCAACTCTGTGTGACCCCATAGACGGAAGCCCACCAGGCTCCCCCATCCCTGGGATTCTCCAGGCAAGAACACTGGAGTGGGTTGCCACTTCCTTCTCCAATGTATGAAAGTGAAAAGTGAAAGTGAAGTCACTCAGTCGTGTCTGACCCTTAGCGACCCCGCGGACTGCAGCCTACCAGGCTCCTCCATCCATGGGATTTTCCAGGCAAGAGTACTGGAGTGGCTTGCCATTGCCTTCTCCGGGAGTAAATGCTACCAGAGTATAAATTATTTAAGGGCATGAACTTCATCTATGCTGTTCAGAGACTTAATTCTGAGTGCCTAGAATGAAGCGTGGATCATAGTAGGTGCTTAAAGAATATCTGTAGAATAAATGAACAAATGAAGGATGACAGTAAATTGATTTTTAGGCAGACCAAGAGTTTGCCTTGGGAAGTGCTGGGTCATGTTGGAAAATCGGCATGGACTCAGATGGAGGAACACCTTTAAGATTAGAGGGAGGAGTGTGGATTTTCTTCTGTAAGTAAAGTGTCCGTTCTGTTCAGTCGCTCAGTCATGTCCGACTCTTTGCGACCCCGTGGACTGTAGCCTACCAGGCTTCTCTGTCCATGGGATTCTCCAGGCAAGACTACTGGAGTGGGTTACCATTTTCTTCTCCAGGGGATGATTAATATAAAATTTGGAGATTATCAATCTCGTGATAAACTATAAAGTAGATTTTAAAGTTGGAGACTTTCTCAGTAATCCAGGTTTTCATCCCCATGACCAAGGGTATAAATGCAGACCTTAGGTGAAATTAACTACAAATTGAAATACACTTATTATTCCAAAGAACTAAACTTTTTAAAGTGACAATAAGAATATCTAAGTCACTGAAATCATGCTAAGGCCAAGACTGTAGGTTTGAACAGTATCCTCTTGGCCACAGATATCCAGAGTGAGATGTAAAAAATCTCATTTAGCTATCCAGAGAGATTGTCTTCCCAAGGCTCAAAACAGCTGCATTTCTAGAAGAAAGGAGGGTCTATTTTTTATTTTTCTTCTGCACCATTACCTTGGGTTCAGTTGGATGGCATTCCTCACCTGTGCTCACCTGAGCAGCCCAAGGTTTCTTGAACAAAAGATGTAACCTCAGGAGAAGAGGAGTTGGAGGGATGAACAGTGATGAGAACTTACCAGGGGAAGGTTTCATCAAGCTATCAGCTCTACTGAAAAGACAATCAAGAGACTATGGTTCTTGGGGTCCCACAATCATTGAGCAAAAAAGTAATGAAAGAAACATAGATTCTGGGAATTCCCCTGGCCTTCCCTCCAGTGTTTCCATGTTTTACTGGAGTGACTAATTTAGCCTTCTAAGGAGCTCACTTCTTAAACTTTATCCCAAGAATCAGAGAATTATCTATCTTCATCACCAGAGGTTACATGTCTACTTTCTTAATTTAGCTTCTTGAAGCTCTTGAGTTTCTCCAATGTGGGAGTGACTCTTTCCAGACATTGGCTTTTGTTGTGGGTAATTCAGTTGAGGGAAGTTTGATTGTTATTGTTGTAGCTTTTCCTATGTTAAAAAGAGGTTCTCATTCCAAAGAAATGCATGAAAGAAATGCATCTTGCATCAGTATGATTGTAGTGAAGATTTTAATGATTATATTATACAAATTGTTAAAAGATCAGAAAATCCAGGGACTTCCCTGTTGGTCCAGTGGCTTAGACTTCAAGCTCCCAGTGCAGGGGACCTTGGTTCAGTCCCCAGTTGGGGAACTAGATCCCACATGCCACTACTAAGACTCGGTGCAGAAAATCCAAATGCCTCTTGTATCACCAGTAGGGGAAATTCAAAATGTTTTGCTTTATCTAGAGGCTGAAGGTCCATTGTGGCTCTGAATGGGGCAGTGAATGCTGTCCTCTCACTGAGGCTGTTTGTGGTCTCTAAGCCCATCATTAGAGACTCAACTGACTCACAGGATTAGCAGGTCCACCCATCAGTGACTGTAAAACATTTGGAAGATGTCTGGGAAAGTGGCTGTCATTAGTTCCCTATGAAACAGTCATTTTCTGTGGGAATGATGCAAGATATTATGATGAAGGGAAAAGAATCCTATGAGTTATACCAAATGTGTCCATTGGTACAGGCACTATCATGTTTAAGAAGTCTGTGTCCTTAATAGTTTGGAATGTGGTAAAATCTAGGATGATCTAAAAATAAAATAGTTACATGATCTATGAGCCATCAACCACAGAATCCCAAAGAGATTTTTCATTCTTATGACCTAATTCCAGTGTCAGCACAACATTGCTCCACCTCCCACTTAGAAGGCAGGACACAGGACAAAGGTGTATTTTACCCTGATTTTGGGAGGCACTGCTCATGGAAAGAACCTAGTTTTGGCAGTAGAAGGTTGGGGTTAAAGTACTTGTTTTGCAGTTGCATGAATTTCTCAATTCAGTTAGAAGTTAGGAACTGACTTTTACTTTTAGGAACTCTTTTTGTCTACAAGAGAGGTGATAATAATGCTTGCCTTACTGATAGCAACAAGATCATTAGGATGTGAGAATAAAATAATGTGTGAGAAAGGGCTTCATCAGTTATAAAGCATTATGAAAAAAATGGCCATGCTTTCTGTAGGTGATCATTGTATTTAGTTTGGATTAATTTACTGTTGTAGATATAAACCAATTCACGCAGAAGGAGTCTGTAGGAAAGGACCACAGTTACAGAAGGAAACAAATGCCTTGGATACCCTAACAGCTACCCTTGGAGCCCTAGTTCCCTTCCGAACCCACCCTAGAGTTCAAGGGAGGTGATCTGTAGACCGTACTTAAATTGCTTCTGCAGCAGTTAAGCAAGAAACTAAGCAAACATGTGCTGACAAAATTGAAGGCTGGGGATATAACAATGAACAAGGCAGAACTGGTCCCAGACTCCTTGGAATTTTCACTTGAGTAAAGGGAAGAGAAAGTAATGAAACAATCAGCCAAAATTGCAACTATAGTTAGTGCAAAGGAGAAAAACATGGTGTCATAGCACTTAGAGGGAGCGCTCTCTTGGTCAAGTAGGTCTGGAAGGCTTCCCCGAGGAACGGGTCATTCAGAGCTGAGATCTGAAGGATGCATGGATGATGCCAGGGTGAAGATGAAAAACAAAGTGTGTCTTCTTTTTAAAGAGGTTTTATGCAGGGAAGGAACTCAGTTCATTCATGAGCAGTTAGGTTGGACGGTACAAAACTGCTGATATTCAACTGCTTTTAACTTTAAAAGGTGACATTTCATATTGCAGTTGTTTAGTCACCAAGTTAAGTCTGACTTTATGACCCCCATGGACTGTAGCCCACCAGGCTCCTCTGTCCATGGGATTTCCCAGGCAAGAATACTGAAGTGGGTAGTCATTTCCTTCTCTGGGGGATCTTCCCCACCCAGGGATTGAACCTGCATCTGCTGATTGGCAGGTGGATTCTTTACCACAGTTAAACATAATAAGAGTATGTAAAGAATATGTAATTTGACTGGAGGACAGAGTAAGAGTAAGCTTGGTTTAGGATGATATTGGAGAGGTAGGGAGGGGCTGCTTGTGGATGGCTTCACAAGCTATTAGGAATCCTAGACTTGGTCCCCATAGCAATAGAAGACTCTGAAGACCCACACTTGGTGAAGATGACCTTGGTCCTGGCATGGGTGATGGAACAGTAGGAGTTATTTGTACTTATTAGGATGATACTGGGGTTACCTAGGAAAGCATTGCTGGTAGCTTAGAGCCTCCCTGCTCACAAAGGGTGCATGTAGACCAACAATATGGGCATCCCTGAGGAGCCTATTAGAAATGCAGACCTGCTGATTCTGGATCTGCATTTTACCAAGTTCCCCAGATGGATCACTCATACACATAATAGAGTTGTGGCTTAGACTACACCGGAGGTTGATAGATGGATGAGAATGGACTCAAGAAATGTTAAGGGAATAAAGGCATACATATTGTGACAGCTCAGACATGGAGAAGCAGTGAGGAAGGAGGAGAGGACAAGGTGAGTTCCAAATTTCTGTTTTGTACAATTAGATGGAAAAGAGAACCTTCTCTGAGATCTGTGCTCTGGAAAAGGACCAGGTTTAGAGGAAAGGATCATGCATCAAGTGCTGGGTTTGCTGAGTTTGAAATCATTTTAAAGCACTCAGCTGCAGAAGTTGAAACAGCAGTTGGATTTATGTGTCATAAGTTCTGAGGAAAAATATGACTATAATTCTACATTTGAATCATACACAGAGGAAATGTTAGCCATGAAAGAAGTAGGAGAAGAGTATTTAAGTCAAAGGCGGTAGTGAGAAGTGAGAAGTTCCCTGAGGTAAGAGAGCACATCCTTGACTTAGAATTGAGAGATCTTCAGACAGCCTTGGAGCAGAGTGTGTGTGTGCGTGTGTGGGGTGGGAGAACATGGTGAGCAGTGAGGCAGAAAGGTAGACAGAGGCCTGACTCCTCCTTCATATCAATGTTCTCATCCCTGGCTAATCTCAGAAATCTTCAAGATTCTGAAGGGATGGTTTTCTTTAAGATAGGAAGGGATGATCTGATCAGATTACTTCCAAAGGATCATCAAGGCTGTTTGTCCCCAAGAGAAAGGACTAGAGGGGCCATTGGTCATCTTCTAGAGGAATAGTCTATGCCATCAGGCACAGGAGGCTCCAGAACTTGCTTTTGTTGGCTCCTGAGCCAGGACCTCTTCCCTTACCCAGCTCCACTGCCACTTCTCACACTAAAAGCAGAGGGGAACATGTCCTCCATAATATCGCCCCCAACTTTTAGATTACAAAACAGCATTAATTTTGCCCCTAGATACACATAGAAATTCTATGAGATGGAAGAAAATTTTGTTCCAAGTTTAATGGACCTCCTCACTGAAACGACTGTCACATATGCTAATCTACCAACTGTAACTTGGTCTGTAACTTTTGTTTGCAGTATATCAGCATCACCCCATTCTTTCCAGTCACCCAAATTGTTTGAAATTCCAAATTATCTACTCTGCCTATGCTTCCTAGCTCTTTCAAGTCTGTTTTTTCCTACCTGGAAATGAAATCTGGTTGTTTGAATCCAGAGCACAGATCTTTATAGGAAGACTGACACACATGTGCCAATTAGTCTTTGATTTTACCTGCATACAGACACGTCACAAGAAAGGGGACAATACTAAGTCTGTGGAAATACTTGCTGAGGATTGGAAGCAATCCCTAATAAGTTATAACTTTTCATTCTCAACATATCACTTATTACTCCTGTAGAATAACTATAACATGGGGAAGTACGTACGTCCTATGCTTGGCTCATGGTAGCTGCAGAGCAGTCTAGCCACCTGGTGCAGAATTGATGTACAAACATAAAAACCTGCATGTATAGCAAAACAAAGAGCTCAAAGTAAAGAGCCAGATGCCTAGGTCTGAATTCTGACAACAATATTTATGATCAGGATGTGTGCATGCTAAGTCACTTCAGTCATGTTTGACTCTTTGCGACTCTATGGACTGTAGCCCGCCAGGCTCCTCTGTCCATGGGATTCTTCAGACAAGAATACTGGAGTGGATTGCCATGGTCTCCTCCAGGGAATCTTCCTGACCCAGGGATTGAACCCGTGTTTCCTGCAGTTCCTGCTTTACAAGCGGATTCTTTACCACTGAGCCACTGGGGAAACCTATGAATAGCGTAACTGGTCAAAATTACTCAGGGTGCCTCAGTTTCCCCTTGGGTAAAGTATAAACTTGCTATGAAGAGTAAATGACTTAATATTCATAAAGTGCTTAAAAGAGTGACTGACACAATATAAGTGCTAGTTAAAGAGAAACTTTCATTTTTGTTTCAAATAACCAGATTTTCAAAAGGCATCATTAATGGTTCTTGAAATAGAACTTCTTTCCATCAACTGAGGGTCTTCCCTACCCATCAGCCTCAAGGAGTTATTAACTGTAGGTGGAATGGGTGTGGAAAGATTAGAAATCAGCATCCCTAACCTCCAAGAAAATTTCCAGTGGGTTTAGATTGGACCTTGGATCCACCAAATAATTTCCTTGTTTTCTCAAATATGGGGTAATGGTGATGTCTGTGTTCCCACACAGATCTGTAGCAATTCACTCTGTCACTTTCGAGTTTCCTTTGAAATGAAGGTCCATACTTCCCTGGAGGTTCAATGGTTAAGACTCCATGCTTCAAATGCAGAGGGCTAGGGTTCAGTCTCTGGTTGAGGAAATAGGATCACACATGGTGAATGGCACAAAGATTAAGAAAATAAAATGAAATAAATGTCAAATCATTCTCATGATACACAATTTCAAACCCATGTAACTCTTTCTCTTCAGATGCCACTTTTACATAAATGCACGCACAATGTTCTCTGCTAACTGTCTCTGTGCAGTGTACAGAAAATTTGAAAACAGCTTTTCTGCCAAAGCTACCATCATGTCTCTTTTATTTTCAACTCAGGCCTGGGATAGAAACCTATGAGGGATTTGTGTCAAAAGTACCTTTACCTGACTTGAGTCAGCCTTCCTTTCATAGACCTTTCAAAAACTAAATGTCAGTGTTCCCCCCGAACCGATTCAGGCAAAATACCCTTTCTTGCAGAATCTTCTGGTGGAAATAGTATATGGTAAACTATTCATGTCTGAGGCATTTTTGAAATAAAATGGCCTCAAAGACAAACACATTTACTGCTGAGGAACTGTATGATTGTCAGATGAAGGGAGATTTCAATATATAAGAAATAATGATTTCTTTTTACATAATGAAGAGGTGCTCTGCTAACTTCAAAAACTGAATTATTTAGAAAGCATTTGGAAATATTTTCTAACAGTCCATTGTGAAGTCCTTCAGGAAAATTCTCAAGAATAACAATTTGTTCTATTCATGAAGCCTTAAGTGATTTTAGGAATCTTTGAGGAACTGCTTCAAACCCAGATTTAAACATTAAGAATTAACATGTCAATTTTAAATGTAATATCAAATATGTTCCAACCTCACTCACTTGATCAGTTTAGTCTAGGAGCATTCACAGTATTCACTTGGGTTTTTCAATTTGCTTTACTTTCATGGTTTGTATCTTAATTTTGTCCTAGTCTCTCTCTACCTTTCAAACACTTTTTTTTTTTTTTTATTTACAAAACTAAGGCCAAGTCTGTACTAGCAAACTGAAGTTGAAAAGTAAGGCACTTTTGAGGATATGTTCAAAGGAAAACTATCTTTCTAGTTACTATGGTTTTTGAATTACTGACAAATATCCTCTGATTGTCTAAGTTTTCCACATTTTGCTTGTGTTTTAGACTTCACAAGGTACACCTCTTCCTAAACCTTGGAATAGTACAACAAATTCTATTCCATTTAAAATTCCTATATAAATAAGATTTTATTGCTTTCTCAACAGATGTATATATTTCATGTCTTATTCTAAATGTATGATTTGCACAAAAGTATTTACATAGAACTCTGCCTTTTTTCAATAGCTTTAAATTTTAAATAATAAAAAGACATGCCAACTTACCTATATATATAAAATCTCAGGTTAAAAATGCAATAATGATATAAAAAAGGGAATACACAGACTCAGTCTCCGCATGTCCTAAACAACTAAATAACGATTACATTGTTTTGCCTTTTTAATTAGTTATATCTCAAGATAACCAGATTCTTCAGTTTGTTCCACAGCCATTTGAACTGAATAGCTGTGTTCCCTTTATATGCCTTTGGAAAATAGAAATATATCTCCTTATTTTCACTTATAAATTACAAACCAAAATTCTATCATTTTGCTTTTGTTTCAGTGAATTCTAGCTTTGATGAGAGGGAGCGAAGTTTCCTGACCCTGGGCTGGCAGTACCAGCTAAGCCTTGGTGTTCTGTGGAACATAAGCCATTTCAAAAAATAAAACAAGCCATCATCAACCAAGGCATCCTGTGTCCATGCAGATCAAGACAAAAATGAGAGCACTCCTTGATCTTTCCTGAACACAGACAAAACCAGGAATATTTCCAAACCACAAAGATGACCAAAATTTTCCTTGTCTTGGCTACACGAGCAACTGCTGCTTCTTTACCAATTACAGATTTGCCTTCTCCAGTTTTCCTTTCTTTTAGATAAAATATATTAAGATATAAAATTGCCCCCATTTCCTGAAGTGATCCAATCAGAGAAAAGTCCTGCCTTCATGAACTATGCCCCAAATCACCGTACACAAGCCCAAACCCTGTAGTAATTTCTAGCACCCTCTCATTGAGATGTCCACCATCTCTGTGATGTACGTTGTCCCTCATTGCCACAAGTCAACCTGCTTAACTCTGGGTGTGTTTCTGGTGGTCTTAGAGTGGAGGCAGTGACACAAAGCAAGACCCTAGTTCCAAAACATATTTTAAAACAGTTTCTAGGTGCTTCCCCATTGGCCCAGTGGTTAAGACTCAGTGCTTCCAATGCAGGGAGCACAGGTTTGGTCCCTGGTCAGGGAGCTAATATCTTGCATGCCACGTGGCCCCAAAATAGAATAAATAAATAAAAAGAAAATTTAAAAAACAATTTCATTGGAGGTAGGAAATAATTTTAAGCAGGTATGTGGTATGGAGAAATTTCAAGTCTCGTGTTAGAATTCTAAACAATTTATGGTAATGTAAGCTTTGGAGATCCAACCAGTCCTTCCTAAAGGAAATCAGTCCTGAATATTCATTGGAAGGACTGACGCAGAAGCTGATACTTCAATACTTTGGCCACCTGATGCGAAGAACTGACTCATTGGAAAAGACCCTGGAAAAATTGAAGGTGGGAGAAGGGGACGACAGAGGATGAGATAGTTGGATGGCATCACTTACTCAGTGGACATGAGTTTGAGTAAGCTCTGGGAATTGGTGATAGACAGGGAGGCCTGGCGTGCTGCAGTGCATGGGGTCGCAAAGAGTCAAACATGACTAAGCGACTGAACTGAACTCAACTGAAGCTTCTGTTTCTTATTAAAAAAAAAAAAAAGAACCAAGTTCCCGTATTGGTCAATCACTTCTATCTTTGTTGAGATCGTTGTGGGATGTGCCTGACAGCTAAGTGGGCAAAGATGAGGGTGAGCCCACACAGATTACCTAGAAGTCTGTGAGCCTGCCTCCAATATTCTCTAGGAGAGAAAGAATTGGTTTGGTGCTTAGTGGTCCTCATGTAGAACTTTGTGTTGGAATTGAGGGCAGAAGGATGCCATTTTGCCTAATTTTGGTACAAAGTAAAAATGGCTTGCTTTCTCCCTCCCTTCCTCACTTCCTTCCTTCCTGTCTCTGTGTTTGCCTACTTTCCTCCCTGCCTCTCTCTTTCCCCACTTCTTTCTCTTTTCCTTTCCTTTATTGCTCTTACAAGGCAGGAAATGAATATTAATAAAACACCCTCAATTTTTATTTTCTGGAAAATCAAATTTTCATGCAATATACACACAAAGTAGAAGCAAAAGGATCATAACAATAGTGAAAATGAAAGCTGCTCAGTCGTGTCCAACTCTTTGTGACCCCATGACTGTACAGCTCATGGAATTCTCCAGGCCAGAATCCTAGGGTGGGTAGCCATTCCCTTCTCCAGGGGGTCTTCCAAACCCAGGGATCGGACCCAGGTCTCCCACATTTCAGGTGGATTCTTTACCAGCTGAGCCACCAGGGAAGCCCAAGAATACTGGAGTGGATAGCCTATCCCTGTGCCAGTGGATCTTCCCAACCCAGGAATCGAACCGGGGTCTCCTGCATTGCACGTGGATTCCTTACCAACAGAGCTATCAGGAAAGCCATAACAATATATAAATGAGGTATTTTGGTAGCAGAGTAGCTGAATGATCTTTGACCATTTAAAGAAAAAGAATTGTATATTGAAATATTGTCAGTTAGCTTGATTTTATAACTTCTAATAAAAAATATTATTTTTTCAGTTCAGTATGAATATCCTCCCTCTCTCAGGCCTCTCTCTCTTCAACAAACTCTTTCCCTTTGAGTGGTGTAAGTTGCTTTAAAGTGCATACCAAGGTTCTAGAAGGCAAAAAGTCAAAGAACTTGAAGCTTCTCCTGCTGTTTCTTGTGTGCAGTCTGGACTCCTACTAAGTCCCCTTCTCTGCAGCACTTTAGATAAGAGTGCTGAGCCCCTAAGTTCACCAGCAAGGCACACAGCAGCTTTCCCTGTCTGTCTGTGTCCTTTCAGGGGCTCAGGTTTCGTTCTGTGCCAGGAGTCATACATCACACTCAACCGTGTGTCTCCAGAGCCAACTGAGGAAAGTGCAGAAAAACTACTGTTAACAAGGGAGTCATTACATTCGACCTAAATTAATTATTGGCCACTCAGGACTGCTGAGCAAGGGCCACACAGATGGCCTCTGACTCAGTTCCCACCTTTGAGGAAAGAAATATTCCAATTTGGTGCACATGACCGCATAAGATAACAAGAAGCAGGTTATTTCTGGTCTACTGATCTTGAATTTACCATATTTGCTAATATGACAGGGGGCTTATTTGCGTTAACACTGTAGGTACATTGTATTTTGGGGGGGAAACATGAATGATAGTCACTTGGGACGGAGGTCATTTCATGGCAGTCAGCACTGGGACCAGTGAAGCCAAGGCAGGGATCTTTAAAACGCAATCCAGTCAAAAGAACAGGTCGTGGATCAGTGAGCAGTTGATGGAAGGTGTTCGTGAGGAATTTAGATCAGCACAAAATTCAAACAAACCACAAGAAACAGGCAAGAGAGAGAGCTGGGCAACCTGGAGAGCAGGAAGCCATGGTCTCAGCAGGGTGGAGAGGAAGACACAGATGATCCCTGGATCCTGTTCTCTGTGCTGGCAAAGGTATTGATTTCTCACTTGCTCTGTTTCCTTAGAGCCAGCATGATTGGCACACATTATGTGAAAATGCAGTTGTTTGTATTGACCAGTCAATTTGTTCTGTTATTCATTTGTGGAAATGTCACGCTCTCACTAGACATCTACATAGAATCCACTCAGCTCAATAAATGCTTTAGAGAATCTACTATGTGCCAGGCACAGTGATAGACACTAGAGAATATATAAAACATGGCTCCTGTTCTCAAGAAATTGACAGAGTAGTGACTAAGGTAGAATGTAAATAGGCAATCACTAGCCACTCTGGCAGCTATAATACCAGAAGAATTGAGATGGTAAATGTGTGGAACAAAGGAATTACAGATTGACTCTGTCAGAGAAAGTCTTCCTGGAATAATTTTGAAGTATAGATAGGACTATGTCAGATGAACACATTGCAGAAAGCGCAGTAGGAAAAAGAAACAGCATGAACAAAGGCAGAGAGGACTGAGCAATTATAGCAAGCTCAGGGAACAGATAGTTCATTAGTGCTGGAGAAAACTAAGAGCCAGTCATGCGTCAGGTCAGAAAGGGCCTTGAATGCCAATGTAAGGTCTTTAAGCTTGGGCAAGGGTATTGGGGGACCCCAAGCAGAGCTGAAAGCAGAGAAGCATCTTTTCCCTCTCCTTTATGAGGTCATTAGCATTCTCTTATTTAAACAGTATCAGTGACACCCACTGGAGTAATTTTCTCGCAGGAAAACCTGATTGTCCTCAAGACCTCAGACCTCATATTTTTGCTTTCACATCTAGTCTCTAACAGGTTGATTGGTTGGTTAATTAAAACCTAGAATCAATGGTGGCTTATGTTAAATCAATAGTGAGATGACACAACTTCCTTGATAAAATATAGAGAAAGAAAGTCATAGGTATATGGAGGCAAGAATGCTGGAGATTCTCCAAGCTCAACCTTGTCACTCATTCCTTAACTCTGTTCTCCAATGGGCCCACCATACATTCCTTTCACAAAGATTTTGAAAAATATACTAGTGAAAGGCAAACTGGCATCATTGATATTCTGTGTAGTGACCCTTCTCTGCAGGTCATAGATAACAGCAGCAGTTAACCATCAGAAATTAGGTATGTATGCATGGTTACTCTAAAGAGTGGTGGGGCTGGAATAACAATGAGAATAGTTAGATTCGAACAGAGCTTTGGTGGTAGTTAATTGATCATGGTGTCTCTGTGGTTGAAATCGGTGGACAGTCTTTGTGTGTGTATTTGCTTAGTTACTCAGTCGTGTCTGACTCTTTTCGATCCCATGGATTGTAGCCTGCCAGGCTCCTCTGTTCATGGGATTCTCCAGACAAGAATACTGGAGTGGGTAGCCATTCCTTTCTCCAGGGGATCTTCCTGACCCAAGGATTGAAACCAAGTCTCCTGCATTGCAGGCAGTTTCTTTAACATCCGAGCCAGTAGGAAGCCACAGAACTTTGGTGGTAATTAATTGGTCATGATATCTCTTTGACTGAGATAGGTGGACTGCCTATGAAAGTCTTACTTAGCAAGTGGTAAAAATTCTAAGTCTGATGAATAGAAATCTATTGTGTATCACCACAACAGAAAACCACAGCTTCATCCAACTCTCAAACCTGAGCCAATTCATAGAATCAGAAACTCTTGATGAAAGGAGTGAAAGAGTCTGCTTGAAGACAGACTCAGCTACATTCCCAGAAGTTGATGTGAATCTTCCTCATCTTCTTTCCAAAGTGAGCTGGTTCAATTTACCAGGGTGACTTAGCATTGGAATAATGGACATTTTCAGACCTTTAGCAAATATACTGGATACTAGCTTTGACCTGCTGATCATTCTTAGGGGTCCCAAATCATACTTCATAAAAGTGAAGAAACAAATGGATTTTTGATCTGGGTCCTGAACCCACCCCAGGGTTATCTCCTTCATGCCTGAATGTATGACTGGAGCAGACATAATGAGATACCAGCAGAATGCCCACATTCGTTCCTTCATCTGCAGAGAAATATTTATTCTGGGAGGAAAAGCCAAGTAGAAGCCCCTAAAACTGCTTCTCCCTATCAAAATAATACAAAGTAATGAGCTGAATCAATTCCACCTTTCTGGAGAAATTTGAGAAATAAGTGTATCAGTAAAGATTTCAAAGTTACAGTGCTCAAAGAAGTTCAAAGTAGATCTGGCTGTGTCCTTCCCTTACTTGGAGCAATTCTGGTCCCTTCTAGTCAACAAAGGCTGAACTGCTCCTGGTCATTCTTTTTTTTAAATGTTTATTTATTTATTTTTAATTGGAGGATAACTGCTTTACATATTGTGTTGATTTCTGCCATATATCAACATGAATCAGCCATAGGTATACATGTGTGCCCTCCCTCTTGAACTTCTTTCCCACCTCCCATCCCATTCCACCCATCTAGGTTATCACAGAGCACCTGATTTCAGCTCTCTGCCTCAGTGTCACTAAAAAAGACAATTACAGGCCAATATCACTGATGAAAATAGATGCAAAAATCCTCAACAAAATTCTAGCAAATCGAATCCAACAACACATTAAAAGGATTATACACCATGATCAAGTGGGCTTTACCCCAAGGACGCAAGAATTCTTCAATATATGCAAATCAATCAATGTGGTACACCATATTAACAAATTGAAACATAAAAGTCATTTGATCATCTCAATAGATGCAGAGAAACCTTTTGACAAAATTCAACACCCATTTATGGTAAACCTTCTCTAGAAAGTAGGCATAGAAGGAACATACCTCAACATAATGAAGGCCGTATACCACAAAACCACAGCAAACATTATTCTCAATGGTGAAAAACTGAAAGCATTTCCTCTAAGATTGGGAACAAGACAAGGGTGCCCACTCTCACCACTATTATTCAACATAGTTTTAGAAGTCTTAGCTACAGCAATCAGAGAATAAAAAGAAATAAAAGGAATCCAGATTGGAAAAGAAGAAGTAAAGCTCTCACTGTTTTCAGACAATATGATACTATACATAGAAAATCCTAAAGATGCCACCAGAAAATTACCAGAGCTAATCAGTGAATATAGCAAAGTTACAGGATATAAAATTAATACACTGGTAATTATTTCTTATTTCCAACCTTGGAAATAATAGATATATGGTGTATCTGTGTCATACTTGGGCATTGTTCCATTTCTGGTGTACAGTGATACTGGTCTTATTTTTAAGCTTCCTATATATTTAAATTTTTCTTTTTCAAAGTTCATTCATCATTGTTATGTGTTTGGAGCACAAAGAGGTACATCAATGCTTGAATTTACTGTGCTTCTTAACCCAACATCATCAACCATTAGGTTTGTAACAAAATCATTAACCTGGGCAAAAATCTGCTCATTTACAAATTGTAGTGAGTAATAACCAATGCATCGTTTTTTAAATAATAGTTCTTTCAAAGGACATTAATATCTTATTCTATAACACTTCTGTGCTTACCAGGATGTAGCCATAAAATGCAGCAAGATTTTCATTTTTTTAAATGATACTGGAAGGGATATATTTTAAGGAATAAACCATAAATAGCTTTTACATGAGTAAAATAGCCCAAGTGAATGGATTCTTAATAATTGCAGGAGCTTTTTATTGCAAATGGATTTTGGCAATGTGGGAATTCCTATGACAAAAGTAGAAATGATTTTTCCTGTTGGGGATTTTTAAGTTTTGTTCTGTGGCTTACTTTGAATGTTCCTAGACATAATTTGGTGACTTAAACTGTTTAAGACTGAGTTCCCAAAGTTAATGCATCTAAATTATCCCAAATTTGGACCAGGACTGAAGTATTTTTATTCTATGGTGCCAAGCAACATTCTACAATAACGGGTAATTTGGGACTGCAACTGGGGCTTTTCAGTTCTCAGCACTTAGTTCTGAGGTTTTCTGAAATGCAACCTCTCAAAAATAGGGTCTACTTTTCTTGTATTCTCAGTCTATCACTGGATTTGATACCCAGTAATCTTAGGTGGCTCTGGTGGTAAAGAATCCGCTTGCCAATGCAGGAGACATAAGAGATGCAGGTTCAATCCCTGGGTCAGGAAGATAACCTGGAGAAGGGCATGGCAACCTACTCCAGTATTCTTGCCTGGGAAATCCCAAGGACAGAGGAGCCTGGCTGGTTACATTCCATGGGGTCGCAATGAAGCAGACACAACTGAAACAACTCAGCATGCGCTTAGCACACAATAACACAAAAAAATGCTTATTCAATGAATAAATCAAGACACAACCATATATAAAAAGTGTTTGGATATAAGTCAGGCCCAAAAAAAGTAGAATTTGGTTTGATTTATCCAGGTCATTTCATAAGTTTGGTTCAGAAGTAATCAAAATGCCTGATCCACAACACAGGCTGAATAATCTGACATGTAGTAAGTGTTTAATACATGCTTATTGTTAAAAATATGAAAAAAATCAAGCAAATCTTTTGGGGCTTAAAATAACCAATCAAAAAGTACATTATTCACAATATAGATACTATTATTGAAAGAAATAATAATGAATAAATTTTTACATGTAATGAAAGTTTCCCTTTTACTCATTCTCTACAAGTTTCTCTTTTCAAAGAAATAAGTTTCTATCAGATTGAAATGATTGGATCAATCCTAAATGATGTATTAGAAAAATAATTCCGAAGAACATACTGTCATTTGGGAAGAAGATTTTTGCTTTCTTTAGTCTGTGATTAAATCTGGTTTTACTAGACATAAAGTTAAGAGATAATATAGCAATTATATCTTTGATTTAGGGCATACAGACAACTGTAAGAAGATATTTCAGGGGACCAAAACCCAAATTACCCAATGCAGAATACCTGCATTAAGCAGTAACTGACAAGTCTGCCCTGCTCTTGTGACTGTAGGACCAACACACGTAAAGGTAAGGGCGTAAAATTCACTCCCAGCTCTTTGTTCATTTATTTACATTTTGGAAATGCCTCCTTCCACTCAAGTCACAAACAGTACTTTCTATGAAAATGATACATTTATATCATGGGTTTGTTCTAGAGGAGAATTATCTTGTTCTGTATGGCAGAGACAATGCTACAGGTACATCAAACCATTTCTTTCTCCTAGTGGATGCAGAAGGTGGTGCATTTCCTAGCCATGTGACTAACTTTAGCCAAAGGATAGGCAGTAGGTGGGTGGTGTGTGCCATTCCTGGCTCTTCTCTCAGAACCTCTTGCACAGTCTCTAGGGCCTCTTCTCCAAGCATCTCCATTCCGGTCACAGACAATTACTCACTTCAGTATCAGTGAGATAGGAATTTTTTGTTTGTTAGTTTGGTTAAGCCACAGAGATTTGGAGGGATAATGTATTAGCAATTACCTGGCTCATACTATATGAATCATAGCACTGTAGCCCATTCTACCTTTGGGAGAGGAAGGAGGAGGTTGTGCTTTAAAGTGGAAATGTAATTTATGTGTACTGTGTGCTCAGTTACTCAATTGTGTCCAATTCTTTGTGGCCTATGGACTGTAACCTGCCAGGCTCCACTGTCCATGGAATTTCCCAGGCAAGATTCCTGGAGTGGGTTGCCATTTCCTTCCCCAGGGGATCTTCAGGATCCAGGGATCAACCTCTAGTCTCCTGCATTGGCAGGCAGGTTCTTTACCCCTAGCACCACTTGGGAAGTAGGTGTGTTGAGCAGATTAAAAAATATGCATTTTCTTTAAGGAAAGGCTAAATACAACATTCTGTTTTAAGTCAGTTTAAACTGTATTAACTATCAAATATAAACTTTTCTTAAGTATGTATTTTGTGTATTTAAAAAAAGTTTGTGGAGCTCTTTTTAGCTTTAAAATTATTGTCTGAGTTATTAAATTTACAATTTTCAAGCTTAGTTTTCCTTAAGGTTTTAAGTTTAGCATGCAATCGTATTATTTTGTTTATAAGTCCAGTATCTGTTCAGCAGTCATTTTTAACAGAATTTGAATAATTGACAAACTTGTTAATAAAATTCCTGTAAATATATTAAATGGCATATGTACATTTAATATATTTGATTTCTTTTGTGGTGAGGTAACTCAACTCTCTGACTTACAAGCCAAACTTTAAATATTTCAATTTAAAAAAGCACTGCTCTAAAGCAGTTACAATTATTCATTTTAAATTAAAAATTTTAAAAACAAAACTGATTAATATGTAAAATTCTCTCACCTATTGAAAATACATGATTTTAAATATGACATATTCAAAATACATGATTTTAAATATGACATATTCTTAAGCAGAAAAATATTAATGATATCCTTTAAACGTGTTTATACTTAACTACAAACCATCCTGAACTTAAAAGATTCCAACCTACTAAGAAAACAATGATGTCTCACCAAGTAAAATTTGAAAAGTCCCTTCTTATCCAATTAGGGTTATAGGATAGCCAGAAATACTACTAGTTTCTCTTTTTCACTTTAAAAAATTTACTATTTTATACTGGACTATAGTTGATTTAAAATATTGTGTTAGTTTCAGGTTTATAGCAAAGTGATCAGTGTGTATATTATATATTTTTTTCCTCAGATTCTTTCCCCTTATAGTTTATTACAGAATATTGAGTAGAGTTTCCTGTGCTATAGAGTAGATCCTTATTGATTATCTTTATATATATATATATATAAACCACGAACCACTTTAAAAAATTTAGTTTTTATTGGAGTATAGTTGATTTACAATGTTGTGTTAGTTTCAAGTATACAGCAAAATGATTCAGTTATATATATACATGTACTAGATTCTTGATGGTGACACTGAAGGGTTTACAGCAGGGCTTGCTTTATAACTTACTCCTTAAGTTGGTCTTGTGACCTCCTTTGTAGTCTTCATCCCTAGAGAACTCAGAGAAGGCTGTTTATTTGATTCTTAAATTCAAGTGAACATTTAAGGTTTTAGTGTTTCATTTTCTTCCTGTCTGTAGGACGATACAAACGAGATCCAGTTGAATTGTGGAAATCTCTCATGGCTTGGATGAATCACAACTTCCAAGGCTTTTCTATGACAGTAACATCAAACCAGTGTTGTCCGTATGCAGGCCCTTTCTGATGGGATTAGTGACTGTGATTAAGCCTTCTCACTATATACTTTGAGAACTCTACTCCACTGAGGTACATACTTTTGGAATCCCATGAATCATTGCGTCTCCAACAAATAAAGACCTGACCATAGTGTCCACATCACTGGGCCTCCACACACACTCATCTTTGAGTGGATCCTGAAGACTGGCTCAGAGCTGCTTCATTTGACTGTAGTCACAGAGGATCAAAATGAAATGTATACAGAGAAATGTTCAATAGACATTACTAGTTAAGGGCAAGGCTAATACTTTCTCCATGAACTCCTGAGTCTGGGTCATTGTTCTTGCTCAGCAAAGACAAGCCTAAGATGTGCAGAGAATCAAGAACCACAAGAGAGAGAAAGGCAGGTATATAATCTCTCAGCCTCAGAAAGAAGACCTTGTCCTGCTTCTGCCAGGTCATCCAGTTCCCAGCACAAAGGCTGAAGGACTAGACCTCTCTTATCACCTTTACAGCTTTGCTGTGAAACTCTCCTGTGGGTGAACTTATTTCCCTGAAATGAAACCCTTGGAACTGTTCAATAATAAGTAACTTCAGCTGCAAACATCTGTGATGTCTAAGTTCATTATGGCTCAACAGATATCATTGCTGTGAATGCACAAAAGTTCAGTTTCAAAAGAAGACATTTCTAAGATGTTAGTTAAGGGTTAAAAGAAAGAAGAGACAGAAAGCTGTTTCGCTTTCCCAGAGGACTGACACCACTAGTGATTACTTTAGGGGAAAAAAAAATATATTCTTGAACTGTAATGACTGCAGTTCTAAAACCCAAAGTTGAGAGAGATCCCACCATTATTAAAGTTAATAAATCAGAGAGAAGAGAGTGATTCTACTTGCAAATCTGGACAACTTTTGCATTTTTCCGCACACAGAACTTAAAGGGTTTCTTTCCCCTTTCCCTCCCCGCTTCCTTTACCTCATTCACCACGGGTATCTTAAAAACAGCAAAGAGACTCGTGGGACGCACAGTTCTATGAGATGTAATTATGGTACCTTATTTTTAAGAGTTTAAAAGTGCATCTTTATGGCCTTCTGCAGCCATAGTAACTTTTATATGTTTGATTGACATAAAACATGCATTGGCATAAAACATTTCCTCAAGTTGTAGAAATGTGGAGATCTTGCTCACTCAGCTCCCCCCTCCTCCAAGGGGTGTCCCCTCTGTTCTTCCTGTCCCTCCTCATTTGTTTGGTAATATTGATCAGCTGGAGTTAGCAGAAGGCAGTCGGTGACCCCAGAACAGCTCTTCTGGTTGTTGTAAAAGCTAAAATGAACTGAAATAAAGGGCATGTGATTCATGAGCTACACATGCCTGTGGAACTCAGAAGGCCCAGCATTTACAGATCATTTTAAAAGGTGATCTTTCATACGTGAGGTTTACATCGTCCCAACTTAACTTTTGATTTTTTTAAGTGAAAAGGGTTGCCTTTCCCTCTCAGATAGAAGAGGTGTTTTTGTATAGCCGATATAAATACTTCTAAAGTTTTATAGGGTGACTAATACCCTGCAGAGATAAACTAGGCTGTCAACTTTCAAGAGATTTTTGGCTAGAACTCCATATGTTGGCTAAAGGCATCAGGGCAAGATTCTCATCTTAGAAAACAGGCTTTCTATCCAGAGACCATAAATATGTATATATGGAGGAACATATGTACACCTATTCTTCCAAAATAGTGTAAAGTCTGGATGCTGAGAAAAATTCAAAGTAAGCATGTATCAACTATATTTTTTTAGTAGCTGCTATTTTATTTTTAACTTTTTATTTTATATTGGAATATACCTGAATAGTTTCAGGCGGACAGCAAAGGGACTCTGCCATACGTATGCATATATCCGTTCTCTCCTAAACTCCCTCCCATCCAGGCTACCACATGATATTGAGCAGAGTTGCCTGTGCTACACAGCAGGTCCTTGTTGGTTACCCATTTTAAACATAGCAATGTGTACATGTCGATCTCATATTCCCCAACTATCCCTTCCCCTCATCTTTCCCCCTTGTAACTATAAATTCATCCTCTAAGTCTGTGTATATCTACTATATTTTAATTTTCACTTGAATATAAATTTCATGGTGGCTCAGAGGTTAAAGCGTCTGCCTCCAATGCGGGAGACCCGGGTTCGATCCCTGGGTCGGGAAGATCCCCTGGGGAAGGAAACGGTTACCCACTCCAGTATTCTTGCCTGGAGAATCCCATGGATGGAGAAGCCTGGTAGGCTACAGTCCACGGGGTCGCAAAGAGTCGGACACGACTGAGCGACGGAACGGAACAGAATTGTTGTCAAACAAACATAATAAGCTTTGACAATTTTTCCTTGAATATTACTTGGGATTCCTTAAAACAAGATTGGTTGCTTCATGAAACAGCCTCCCATCTGTCAGAGTTCTAAATTGGAAAGGAAGAAGTTCTTTGACTTCATATTTTAAATTAGTAATTGAAATTTCAATAACCTCTCTATTGGTAATAAGGGTTCTTTTTCGTTTGTTTTTGATGATTTCCCAAAAAAGTTTACCTCAAACACTCCTTCACATATTACTGAAATATCTTGTGTAAGTGTTTACTGAAAGCAATCCCAGTTGTCCCTCTTTCTTTTTTTCTGACCAGATGTCTATTTTCAGTTGCTGTGTGTAGCCACTAATAACTCTTCCCTCGGGTGACTGAGGAAGCACGGTGGCCTGGTTAATTTGTTTTACCTCCCCGTTTTCCCACAAGTAGACCAGGAATTGTTGCCAATTAGTCAACGAGGATTTGCTAAGTGCCCACAAAGTAAAAGTGGTATGCTACGTTGGGCATTTTGGTCAATACATCCTGAGAAAACATGTAGAGGTTTAACACAGAAAACCCCAGCTTCCTAGTGTCAGAGTTCCCAAGACCTTCAGATCCCCAGAACAATAGGTCCAGAAATAGCTAGAAAAATGAACAAAACTCCTACAAAGAAGTCCTGAATTTCCAATAACCAATAAGAGACAGCAAAGAGGAGTCAAGATCCAAACACACTGTAACTGGTCCGTTAATTATGCAGAAAAAGAGTATATGATTGGCTTGTGAGGTTATAAAAGATCATTCTGCACCTTCCAGAACCATCCTTTTGCTAATAACAAGTAGGAAGCAGAAGTGAAAAATAGAAAATACAGAAAAATAGAACTTACCTGGTGGTCCAGTGATTTCCAATGCAAGTGGTGTGAGGTTCAATTCCTGGTCAGGGTGCTAGGATCTCACATGCCTTGTGGCCAAAAAACCAAAACATGAAACAGAAACAAGATTGTAACAAATTCAAAAATGACTTTTAAAGTGGTCCACATTAAAAAAAAAAAAAACACCTTAAAAAAAGAAAATACAGAGAGAAGAAAGAAGGAAGAATCTTATTAGAGTCTCATGAAGCAAAATGATATTTTGAGATTATTAATAGCTGGATTCTTTCTACTTGTGTTTGTCCTTGTCTCCTTTCATTTATCCATGAAGTTAGCAAGCTCTGTGTGTCCTTTCATCATGAAAGAGCAGAGAGTCCAAGAGTTTCTAGAATGGTTTTTAAAAAGTTAACTCCTTTTCTTAATATTTTTGCAGCAATGGTTTCCAAAAGATTTAGGAGTGAAAATGTTAGCCGAGACAATCAGCAGTTGAATATCTCACACACACACACACGCAACTGCCTGGGCAGGAAGGGAAGTTTTGTGGTTCCAAGGAAGGACACCAAGAGCTCTTTTCCTGGGCAAAAGCCCAAAGGCAAGAGAAACAGCCCTAGGGTGCACCCAGGATGATCACAGGAATTTCATCCCTGGCCTTGTTAAAAAGGACTAAATCCCAAAAGTGGATGCTAGTGAGCTCCAGGTGCCACTGCTGGCTTAGACATACAGGACATCAGTGATTCTCATAAGACCCTGGAGACTAGTAGTCCAAAATGCCCTTCATACTTTCCAGGCAACATGCAAGCCTTCCTGGTTGTGATGGGAGTAGTTCCAATGACGAATGGGTTGGAATCTATTACAGGCCAGACAAGGAGGCCTGGGGTCAGAAATGAATGTACATTATAGCAAATGAACTTAGATTTCTTAGATACTTGAATTTAGAGAATGAGACTCATACCACATGCGCTCACAACAAACAGGTGATGAGTAATATTATGGCTATTTAAAGATTAGGAAACTTAAGTGAGTCATTAGTAAGTTGCACTAAGTTATGCCATTAGTATGTGATGGAACTGGGATTTGAAGACAGGGAGGGGATGGCAGAGGCCAGCAGCCTGTTGAGGAGAAAAAATGGAGCAAGAAGCATTACTTCAGGAAAGAGTAGAAAGTGGAGATAAAAAAATTCTATGTCCTAAAGGACCAAAGAACCTGAAGATTAGGAGGAAAAGTCCCAAGTAGTGATGAGAAGCCCCTAAGGGCACGTGTTAGGCCTACTAAAGACAAGAACCACGTAGCAGTGGTTCTGTTATTATGCAATGACAGCATCATACTGAGAAATGCAGTTAGAATCTGGCTCCATCAACAAACTAAGGCCATAGATAGATTTCTGGGTGCAGGTTCACAGGGAGCTACATGCAGTCCAACAGAGTCCTTAAGTAAACAGGATTATATTTTTTAATGATGCTTGAACTCAAAGCATATTGATAGCAGTAATAAAGGGGGTAAAACCTGAAAGGAGGTTGCTTCAGTTTTGACTTGCTAATTTTATAGCAAGACATTTAATACTTTGACCAGCATCTAACAGACTTTATTCAACCTTAATACCAAAAAAGAAAATGTACCACCACTGGTTCTCATTTAAAAAAAAAAGTAAAAAAAGAGGGAAGGAAGGAAAGAAATAAAGGAGAGGGAGTGAAGGAAAATAAAAAGTACTTTTCATCATCAAGTGCTTTATCAAGTTCCAGAATTTCTTCAGAGATTCATGACATTTTAACTCTTTGTGCCAATACTATATCCCTGATAATTATAACAGAGATAATGAAATATTAAACTATATTTAATGAACTCTGTTAGGGTAGTGGAAATTCTCTCATTACTGTGTCTGTGTATGTTGATAAAAATAAACTTCTGTAAGGGCTGAACTGGTGGCTCAGTGGTAAAAATCCACCTGCCAATGTGGGAAACACAGGTTCAATCCCTGGGTTGGGAAGATCCCTTGGAAAAGGAAATGGCAACCTGATCCAATATTCTTGCCTGGGAAATTCCATGGACAGAGAAAACTGGTGTGCTACAGTCCATGAGGTCACAAAAGAGTAAGACTTAGTGAGTAAACAACAAACTTCTATAAGGTAAATGGACAACATGTAGCAAGAGTTTTTAAAAAATGCTCACATTCTCTTACTCAGAATTTTATTTCTTGGACTTTATCTTGTATCTGTAAAAAAGCTACTTTCATGAAGAGATTAACCATTGCACCATTTGTAAATTGAAAATTGGTATTTAAGTATTATATAGTCAACCATAGGACAATTAAGTAGTTTATTGTAATATTTTATTTTTAACTAAAATTACAGATATGAAGCCCATATAAAACATGGAAAATTGTTCTTCTCATAAAGCTTAGGGAAAATCAGTATACAAATTTTAAACATTGATTACAATTATGTTAAAAATAATATGCACATGAGAAATAATTGGAAGAATATAAACTAGTAGTGTAAAATGCTAACCATGATTTTTTTGAATGAGGCTATTACACAAGATTGAGTTCTTTTTTCTTTATTAATTCTGTTTTCAAAACTTAATTATTAGGTTTTAAAGCATTCTGTCTCTTGTAAGATATTTCCATTTTGACAGGGGATAAAGCTTAAGTCAAACTGGAATTTTAATGAGAACTAAATTTAATGTTGAACTAGATTCAGGTAAATGTTTATTATATTTTGCAATGATTTTTCTTTACAAATGTGTTACATTTACGTGTTAATTTAAAAGATTAATTTTGGGCTATTTGGGAAAATAAGACTATCTAGAAAGATAAAAATCAAATTTTGGGGCTTCTCTGGTGGTACAATGGATGAAAGTCCATTTGCCAGTGCAGGGAACACAGGTTCAATCCCAGGTTCAGCAAGATGCTGGGCCTATTTGCCACAATTATTGAGCCCATCTTCTAAAGCCTGAGAGCCACAACCACTGAGCTTGCATGCTACAACTGCTGAAGCCCGTGCTCTGCAACAGGAGAAGCCACTGAAAGGGAAGCTCATGCACAACAACAAAGAATAGCCCCCACTAGCCACAAGTAGAGAAAGCACAGGCACAGCAGTGAAGACCCAGCACTGCCAAAAATGAATAGCTTTTTAAAAAATCAAATTTTTTTATGAAAGGCAAAATCAATCACATTTTTCTACTAACAAATATTGCTATGAGCTTTAATTTCTGTATATACACGAATATGTTGCAAGTGTGTGCAAATCTGAGATAAACACATCGAAGTATACGTTTATTTCCGTTTTAGTATTTCCGGTATTTGCCTCACACAAAAATATATAAAGGAACATGGAAGTCAGATTCAAACATGCAAATATTACCTGAAATCTGGATAGATCCACAAAATAAAAACCTAACAAGACTTTTTCAGCCAGATTTCTTTCAAATTATCAAGTACATATAATATCTGAGTTTTAAAGATGTTGAAATCAATCATTTGTAAAACTTGACACAGAGATGTTCCTGCAGTCTTGTTCCCATTAATGATGATGTTTAATCCACTTACTTCCTGGAGAATTTGTACACTTCAGCAGTGAATGAAAGAAATGAATTATTAATAGTACAATCTCATCAGTCAGCATGTTTGATGGTGGAAAAATCTGGGGTCCTGAAATTACATGCTGAAGATAACCATTGATTTAAACTTTGCATAATACTGCTGATAGCTATTTGCATGTACACAGATACACTTCACAAATTCAGATATCTCAACACAAATGCATCTAATGTTTGAGTTTAGAGCTTTAGGGAAACTTTTCTGATCCAATATTACCAAGACTGTAAACCCATCTGCATAACATTTGGAAAGAACAATTTGTTTTGTAGGTTAGTGAAAGAGGAGAGTGAAAAAGTTGGCTAAAACTCAACATTCAGAAAACTAAGATCATGACATCCAGTCCCATCACTTCATGGCAAATAGATGGGGAAACAGTGGAAACAGTGACAGACTTTATTTTTGGGGCTCCAAAATCACTGCAGATGGTGACTGTAGCTATGAAATTAAAAGATGCTTGCTCCTTGGAAGAAAGGCTATGACCAACCTAGACAGCATATTAAAAAGTAGAGACATTACTTTGCCAACAACGGTCCCACTAGTCAAAACTATGGTTTTTCCAGTAGTCATGTATTGATGTGAGAGTTGGATTATAAAGAAAGCTGAGTGCTGAGTAATTGATGCTTTTGAACTGTTGAATTGGAGAAGACTCTTGAGAGTCCCTTGAACTGCAAGGAGATCAAACCAGTTAATCCTAATGGAAATCAGTCCTGAATATTCATTGAAAGGACTGATGCTGAAGCTGAAACTCCAATACTTTGGCCACCTGATGCGAAGAACTGACTCATTGGAAAAGACCCTGATGCTGGGAAAGATTGAAGGTGGGAGGAGAAGGGGACAACAGAGGATGAGATGGTTGGATGCCATCACCGGCCCAAGGACATGAGTTTGAGCAAGCTCTGGGAGTTGGTGATGGACAGGGAAGCCTGGAGTGCTGCAGTCCATGGGGTTGCAAAGAGTTGGACATGACTGAGTGACTGACTGAACAGTCTGACTTACAGTTCAGAATTGAACTAATAGACATGACCTTGTAATTATCTTTCTGCATGTCCACCTTTTGTCTTAGCTTGGTGGTATAATTAATATAGATGGGAAGATCCCCTGGAGGAGGAAATGGCACCCCACTCCAGTATTCTTACCTGGAGAATCCCACTGACCTGGGAGCCTGTGGGTCACAAAGAGTTGGACACAACTGAGCATTTGAGCACACAGCATTAATAAACAGCCCAATTCTTCTCTTAGAAGATCTGCAAAGGCAAGGAACCTGATAGACACTAGAGAATTGAGAACAGAGAACTTTGATGAGAGAATTGAGAACAACACCTTTGTGTGGCTAATTATGTAAAGAAAACTGATAACTTTCTTCAACTATTTGTTGATTTTTCCAGTCTTACACCTCAGACTGGTCAGGATTATGTCCTCAACAAAGTTTCCAATAAATAAAAAGTTCAAGAACACCTACAGGAAAGAAAGTTGAAATTACTGGCTAAAATAAGGTCTGGATTTCATAACAATTAGCTTCTTCAGGGTGTTATCAAGTCTGCATTCCATTATTATTGATAATTATGAGCTCACCACATAGTTTATGAGTTTGTCAAATGATCTTACAGGTCATGTTTATATGTATGTGTGTGCCAAATTTCATGCCCTCATAGGTAAGGACTGTTTGTCTCCCTTTTTGTACTTAGTACTTTGGGAACTTATGCAAAGGAAGTCTGCTTTGGGGATGGTGATCAAGATGATACAGGTGGTGGTCTTTTGTGGTAATACTCCTCAATAGTCCATAAAAACAATGACAGTGTTGGAGATGCACCATTTAAATGGCTGCAACGTGTCTCCTTGTGAAGTTGTGTAAGTAGTCAGTTGTCTAGGGTGTACACTTGGGAGCAAAATAAGTAGTTGTAGGACATGTATATGAAAATCATTATTGACATAAACAAATTATTCTCCATAGTTATTGTGCTGACATACTTATCGCCCAATCTCCTTATCATATGTTCTCAGACTTTAACATTTTTGCCAGTCTGGTAAGTATGAAGTGGCATCATTTTATTTCACATTTTTCCATTTCCTTCTGAAGTTGGCCATCTATTTTTATATTACTGGCTTATAATATTTGCATATCTCCTTTAGTGAATTGTCCTTTTATATATTTAAATATATCTTTTTCCAATTCCATTGGCTGTTTGACTACATTTAAAAAATTGATTTTAGGAAAAATCTTTACAATGCCTTGACATTAACATTTTACATTTATGTTGTGCAAATATGTTTTCCCAATAAATTGCTTATTTTCTTACTTATTGCATTTTGTGAGATACAATTTTCACCTTGGGGGGTCATTTATTTTATTTTTAGAAACATTTTCTGTTATATACATATGTATATATATATATTGTTTTTAAGTATTCTTTTCCATTATGGTTTATCAGAGGATATTGAATATAGTTCCCTGTGCTATATAGTAGAACCTTATTGTTTATCTATTCTGCATATGAAAACTTACATCTGCTAACCTACTCCTCCCACTCCACTCTCTTCCCAAGCTCCTCCCCTTAAGCTGGTCATTTTAATCCATCTCTTCTTGCTTCTGCTTCCTGTGCCCTATTTAAGGGATTTAATTCTTTTCAATGCCATAAAGATGTCCCTATTTTCTCTCTGAAGATGTTCAAGTTTTGCTTTTCAAATTAAGGTGTTGTTGTTGTTCAGTCACCCTGTCATGTCCGACTCTTTGTGACCCCATGGACTGCAGCACACCACGCCTCCCTGTCCCTCACCATCTCCTGGCATTTGCCCAAGTTCATGTCTATTGCATCAGTAAAGGTATTATATCTATCCAAATTAATTTGTGTGTATGCTGTAGATTGAAGATAGCATACCCCAAATTTTATATTTTCATTTAAACTTTTGTGTAATTTACATTTTCCTATATCAATTTACATTTTCTTGTATCAATGGCTTATTGTGCCAATACAACTTATTAAATAGTTCCTCATTTCCTGTATAAAGCCAGATCTGTCACAAAATGCGCTTCCATAAACGCATGAATCTATTTCTTAGTTCTTTCTCAGTCTCATTGGCTTATTTGTCTTTCTGTGCACCAATACCACACTGTTTCAATTATTATTTTGTTGTGTAATCTTGACTCCTTTTTCTTTATTTTTCTGAATTTTTATTGGTTATTCTGTGCCCTTTATTCTTCCACATAAATTTTAAAGTAAGCTTTTCAAGTTTCACAAAAATCTCTTTTGGAATTTTGATAGGAATTACATTCATTTATAGATAAAATATGTAAAGGTTGATGTATTTATAATATAGTCTTCCTGGTGTGCTGCTCTATTTGTTTAAGTCTTTTATGTCTTCCAGTAATGCTTTACTATTTTCTCAATAAAGGATTTGCACATTCTTTGTTAGATATGTTATGAGATACTTTATAGTTTCTGTTGCTTAGAATATTTAATTGCTATGATGTCATCAACATTGGTGAGCAGTGAGAGTTTCTATAGAATGTCAAGATGATCAAGGTCCCTGTGAATTATATTGTGACTTATAGCAGTTACCAGAGTTCGGGGGCAAGCCAGTAAATCTATGCTGCACTCCATGTCTTTTCCACATAGCCCTCTGAAGGCACTCTGGTTACCCTTCCAGCTCATTGTGCTACAATTTATTTAAGTTGCTAGGTCAGTTTTGGCAGTTTCCTATTCTCTCATTTCAAGTTTGGTTGCTTTGTAATCTGTGGGTGAAAATATCAATATCTAAAATCTTTGCTGTTCTATTTCTATTATCTGTTTTTTTGCCTATTTTTTGTCCATAATGTTCATATAATTGCTTAGACTTTTTTTTTTTACCATAAGCTACTCATTTTCTTTGGAAACTTTTGTGTGGCAATCTTAGAAACCTAGGATTAAAGTTCAGTCTTCCAAAGCAAGATTTAGTTTTGCTTCTACAAGCCTCCTGTCACCACTACTTGAAGGTGTGGAACCACTTTAAATTTATAGCTTGAAATGTTTTGGATTACCCAAGTGATGTGAATATGGGCTGAAAATCCATGTGAGAAGAAATTATTAATACAACTCACTGATGAATCTTATTTCCACATTTTGATTTGTATGGCAGTAAGGCAAGTTTTCCTAGATGTGACAATGTGGAGAGATTTATTTCTTGCTCACTGTTTCACCAGGAATGTAGACTTTTAAAGTTCAAGCTGAAGGGGAGAGAACCTATTATCCTATTAGTCTCCCACCTTGAGAAGCCTTGGACTATATCTCCTGAACTTCATCAATCAATGAACTTCAAGAATTAACAAAAATAAAAATGCAAGTCATTTATATTTGAGAGAGAACCTCAAAACAAAAGCTGCTTTAATGTTCCTGGGGCTTATCTCTGAGGCTATGTTTTGGCCTCACAAGTCTTTTTTCCCCCTACCTTTCCTACTCTCCCCTGTCACACAGGGTAGTGTCTTTCCTAGTCAGACCAATTGCACAGGTTAATACTTTCCCCACCCACCTCCATCACATCCAGGCCCATAAGCATTGATTGGATTTTAATCTTTTTTGATATTTCTAAGAAAGCAGAATTTAAATACTTAACATATATATTTTTGGTTTTCTCCCAGTGGGAGAAACAATATGAATATCTAATAAGGCATAGTGCAAAACACAAAAGTGTACACTTACATTTTTAACTTGCTTATTTCACTCAACAAAATCTAACATTACACAAGGTCCTGACAATATTTACAAACATTCTAAGGGAATTCTTCTATTTCTTTTCCTAAATTTCTTCTTATTATTGCTTTTAGTAATACTTATTTTACTCTATGTTACTTTTCTATTGCTGCTGTAACAGATGCCCACAAACTCTGTAGCTTCAAATAATACAAATGCATAATCTTATAGTTCTGTAAATCAGAAACACAATACAGTTCTCACTGGGCAAAAATAAAAGTGTGAACATGGCTACCAGAGAGAACTTGTTTTCTAAGCTTTTCCAGCTTCTAGAGACCACCCTTATTCCTTGGTTCACGTCTCCCTTTATCTTCAAAGACAACCATGACAGGTCACATCCTTTTCACATCTCATTCTCTCTAACTTTTCTAGCACTGTTGCATCTTTTTCTCTCATGGCGTCCAAGGAAGAATCTTGGATTTTAATGATTCATATGTTCAGATCAGATGGCTCCTAGGAAAGGAATATCCTGAACAATCCAGTAGAATCTCCCCATCTCAAAGACCTTAACCTTATTCATATCTGCAAAGTCCTTTTTACCATGTAAAGTAATATATCCAGAGGCTCCCTTGTCATTTTTAGGTGGGGAGAGGAGGGTGCCATTTTTCTGCCTACTGATCCCCAGTCAAAATTTATTATTATTAATGTCATTTCTTACTTATATTTACCAATATATTTTCCAGGTTCTTTGCTCACTGTTGCCTCTCCCTTTCTACATTTTTGGAATAAATTATTTTCTTGAAAAAGAATATATTTTATTGATTGTCTTAACAAAGATCTAGAAATTATCTTTTTAATGTGTCTATATCTATTTTTGCCATATAAATCATGATTTACCAGGGTATGGAATTCTAAATTCTCTTATTTTTCCTCCACCTATCTGTTGTTGCTCATGAGAAGTCAGCTGTCAGTCTTATTTTATTCCCTGGCATGCAACTAATTTTTATCTCTGGTAATTTTAAGATTTTTTTCTGTGTTTCTCTCTGGTAACTTTTAAGATATTTCTTTTTGTGTTGATTCCCCAAATTTATTCTCATAAATTTAGTCTTGAATTAATTTGTATTTCTCCTACTCAAGACTCAGTATATACCATCAAGTTAAAGACTTATGTCTTTCCTCAGTTTTGTAAATGTTCACACTGTTGATGCTAAGAGCCCATTCATTAGAAAAGACCTTGATGCTGGGAATGATTGAAGGTAGGAGGAGAAGGGGACAAGGAAAGGAGGAGATGGGTTGAAGGCATCACTGACTCAATGAACATGAGTTTGAGTAGGCTCCGGGAGATGGTGAAGGACAGGGAAGCCGGCATGCTGCAGTCATTGGGATCACAATGAGTCGGACATGACTGAGCAGACTGAACAATGAATAACAACACTGTTTTTTACCTCAAACATTATCTTGCCCTGTTTTTATGATTTTCTTCTTTCAGAAACCTTAATAGATGTATTTCCTATTCTATCCTAAGTTTTTTTTATCTTTTCTTTCATTTTATTTAAATCATTTTTCCTAAATCATTTTTCCTCTTTGCCTACATTCTGAGTAATTTTCTCCTGTCTATTTTTCAGCTCATTTATTCTCTTTTTCAGTTCGGTTCGGTTCAGTTCAGTCACTCAGTTGTACATTATCTCTATTACCTCTAATACTTTAATTCCTATTATCTCTAATTCCAGTAAGTTTTTAATTTTAAATACTAAGGCCTGTTGTTCAGTTGCTCAGTCATGTCCAACTCTTTGTGACCCCATGGACTGCAGCCCGCCAGGCCTCCCGTCCTTCACCATCTCCTGGAGCTTGCTCAAATTCATGTCCATTGAGTTGGTGATGCCATCCAACCAGTATTTCTAAAGCTTATATTTTAGAAATACTTTTATTACAGCATTTGTTTTTACCTTAGGGTTTCTATGTTTTCTTTTATATTTATATATATATATATATATTCAGAAGTTCTACTTACTCTTTAACCTTCATTAATCTTCCCTGTGTAAAGGACTCACTATCTTAATTGTCATTCTTCTTCAAACCATACTTATTCAAGCGATGGAGCTCACTGAAAATTTATGGCCAATGCTCTCTAATCTCTAGTTTTCCTGTGCATACTTCCTTCAAACTAGCTGAGGTGTACACTTACAGAGAGTGCATTGTGTTCATCCCTAAAATTGATTATTCGTCAAGCACCCAGCATATGACATACTCTTTCACAATAGTTTCCTCTAGACAATGCAGTTTTTGCAAACTATTTCTCACATGTTTCTAAAGGAATTTACATAGCTTTTGCCATGTGATTTTTATGATAAGTTCATAATTAGGCACTTTTATGTGTTGATGAAAATGCTACAGATTGTTTAGAATGAAATGTAGGAATCGTCCCAGTGCCAGTTATAGGCCTGTTTGCCATTGGGTCTGTTTGTTGTGTCTCCTGCTCTGCTCTGTGTTTCAGGATCAGGAGGTGGTGCAGCAGAGGTAGAATGTCGGTCCTTGCATGCTGTCATCCTAACAATATAAACTGACTTTCAGAGGTGTTTGGCCAATGGGCACATAGCCAGAGGCTGAAGAGAAAGAGCGAATTTAGGGGATTTCTGTTTTTTTTCCTTCCTCTGGTGATGACTTTGCAGTGGCTGTAACTCCAGCTCCTGACTTCTGCCATGGGCAACACTAGCATCCTTTCCTTCCTTTATGTCTTCAGCTGATGAATGTAAATGGCTTCCCGCTATTGCTAAATTTTATCCCAACAGCCCTTGTTTAAATTCTTAGATGCTCCATCATCTGTGTAATCAATCCCTACACTAAATCCCGTCTGTGGGAAATATTCCAAATTCTTTATATTCCTGATCAGTGTGCAGCTGATACAAGGATTAAGTCACAGTATCCAAATTTCTAGAATTTAAACTTTCTGAAGCATTTCTTTACCTTGGTCGTGGGGCATCTCTTTACGGCTGCTCCAGCAGAGCACAGCCTGCTACACCTTACCTTGGATGAGGGGTATCTCCTCAAGGCCACCCCTCCTGACCTTAAACATGGAGTAGCTCCTCTCGGCCCTCCTGCACCCGCACAGCCACCACCTCTTGGACATGGGGTAGCTCCTCGCGTCCGCCGCCCCTGATGTCCGGCATGGGGTAGCTCCTCCCTGTATTAAAAAGCAGAGACATTACTTTGCCAACAAAGGTCCATCTAGTCAAGGCTATGGTTTTTTCAGTGGTCATGTATGGATGTGAGAGTTGGACTGTGAAGAAAGCTGATTGCCAAAGAATTGATGCTTTTGAACTGTGGTGTTGGAGAAGACTCTTGAGCGTCCCTTGGACTGCAAGGAGACCAACCAGTCCATTCTAAAGGAAGTCGATCCTGGGTGTTCATTAGAAGGACTGATGCTAAAGCTGAAACTCCAATATTTTGGCCACCTCATGCGAAGAGTTGACTCACTGGAAAAGATTCTGATGCTGGGAAGGATTGGGGGCGGGAGGAGATGGGGATGACAGAGAATGAGATGGCTGGATGGCATCACCGACTCTGTGGACATGAGTTTGAGTGAACTCCGGGAGTTGGTGATGGACAGGGAGGCCTGGCGTACTTTGATTCATGGGGTCACGGAGAGTCCAACACGACTGAGTGACTGAACTGAACTGAACTGAAGGTGATATTTAGCTCAACACTTAATATTTTAGCTCTTAAAATATACTATTTGGGGTGATTTAGTCATTAATGCATAGAATTCTACAGACTATCACTTGGATTTTAATTGAGATTAATAGAAATTATTGTTGATTCTTGAACAACACCAGAGTTCAGGTCACTGATCCTGAGCAGTTGAAAATCCACATATAGCTGGATATCCACAGGGGATTGATTCCAGGACCCTCAGTGGAAACCAAGGTCCACAGTTCCAAAGTCAGCCCACTGTATCCCCAGTTCTGCATCTGCAGAGTCAATGAACTGTCAATGTGCATTACCTCTATTCGCTAAAAAAGTCTCTGTGTACCTGGACCCTTGTAGTCGAAACCCATGTTGTTCAAAGGTCAACTGTAATTAGGTGGCATAAATATTCAGATAATTCCAAAATTTTTGAAATTAAGTAAAATGACACATATTTAACTACAGAGTTGACCACTGATGTGATACTGTGTGTATAGTAGATGTGAAAGTGTAATTATTGATTTCTTTTAGAATAAGTTGATATAAGTGAAGAGAATAAATCACAGTGCATTTTTTGTGAGTGCTGCTCAGTCACTTCAGTGGTATCCAACTCTTTGAGAGCCCAAGGACTGCAAAGAGCCAGACATGGACAAAGCCGCCTCTGTCCATGGGACAGCAAGAATACTGGAGTGGGTTTCCATGCCCTCCTCCAGGGAATCTTCCTAACTCAGGGATCAAACCAGCATTTCCTGTGTCTCTTGCATTGCAGATAGATTCTTTACCACTGGGCTACCAGGAAGCCCATGTGCATTTTTACCCCTTCCTATATGCTGTATGTCACATTATAATTGACACTATTTCAAGCTTTATCAGATGTATATGATATAGGGAGGGTGAGAATGTAAAATTGAGTTCCACAGTTAATTTTAGTTTTTCTCTTTAAAAAAACTTAAAACTTTTTAAAACTTTAAAAAAAAATGTTTACCAGAGTTGCTAAGACAGAGAAATTGATGGTTTTAAGTTCTTTCTTTTTTCATGTCATCTACAAGATCTGTGAAGGAGACACTAATGAAAACATCAAATCCTAAAGCCCTACCCCCAGAGAAGTGGAAAAGAGCAGGAAGGGAATGAACTGCAGGCTTTTGAATTATGTTGCGCTGACTATAAACACTCGCCCAGACCCACTGAACTGCTTTGGGTTCTTCCCCTGACAGAAGCTTCAAGGCCAGTTGCTGGTGGTTTGAGAATTTAATTTCTGTACTTAAGATTTAAACACTGGGTTTTTTAATTTTTCTGGGACAAAAAAGAAAATGCCCTCATATTCTTATATGTAAGAGAAACAATAATGACACAAGAAAAATGAATATCCAATGATAATCTAAGCCATTCAACACATTTCATTCTTTAAAGTGGAACTATTTGATAAAAAAAAAAAAAAGCAACTCTGATGATGTGCCGGTCACAAGGAAAATTATGGTTATTCTTGGATATCTCCCTAAATAATAGTATAATGAGGACACCTAACCTTTGACTCACTGAAGCAGACTATTCCCTATGGGAAAGCACATTTTAGAGCAATGAGATACTAAAACTGAGAAAGCAATTACCTTTGTTCTCCTGCCATCTAGAAATAGCTAGTTGGGCAGTTGCATGAAGTGGACTCTTACATACATGAAGAAGAGGACTAAAAGGAAAGCAATGTGATTTGGCAGCCTGGTCTCTAAACCACAAAGTTATGTCAGTATTGTTCATATAACTATATAATGAACCAAGTTGATGGGTGATCTGAATTAATCAGAGCACGAGTAAAGTATTTGCATGTCTGTAGACCTGAGCTCTCTGACACAGCTTCCTCCCCATGTACCAGGTGGCCAGGTGTCTAGTTCACTCTGATGCATGGTAATGTAACGACAGGTAGTATCTTCCTTCCCAGAAGTGAGACTTAGCAATGCCTGGGTGAATAATCTGAGTAGGTCTTAAAACTCCTGTATGTGGCAGCACTCAGCCAACTTAATTGAGTATCATTAAGGTTTTTTTGTTTGGTCTGGTTTTGAGACTAAACACATCATGGAGAAAAGATGTGATGTAATGCTATATCCCTTGGAGAAGAAACATCAACCTACTTCATATTCTTGCCTGGGAAATTCCATGGACAGAGAGAGGAACTTGGCAGGTTACACTGTCCATTGGGTCGCAAAACAGTTGGATACAACTTAATTCCACAACTCTACTCATGACTTATGTTAAGTTCCAGTATTATGTGCTGCCTTGACATCTGGGGCAATCAGGAGGCCTCCTTTGGCCTAACTGCAAAATCCCCTCCATACTCTATTCTGTGGGTCAGGTCTCCTAGCCAGTTGGCCCTCTTTATCCAGGGGACCAGGCACAGTGCCTGCTTATTCCTGAATTGTCATTGTTATTCAGTCACTCAGTTGTGTCTGACTATTTGTGACCCCTCAACTGCAGCATGCCAGGCTTCCTTGTCCTTCACTATCTCCCGGAGTTTGCTCACTCATGTCCATTGAGTCGGTGATGCCACCCAACCATCTCATCTTCTGTCTCCCCCATCTCCTCCTGCCCTTAATCTTTTCCAGGATCACAATCTTTCAGTGGGCTTCAGCTCCCTGCCAGTCTAAGAAATTATTCAGCCATGTCAATTATACCCTCTTGTGAAAACCAGAGTGTACTTCATCATTGGATACATCTGCAGCCCCTGATTTATCACCCTGTTCCTGAGCACAAACCCTCACGTGGTTCCCCATCCCCACCATGGCATGTGGTGTCCCTTTCTCTGGGTTGTGAGTATATGTGACTAACAAACTGCCATTGATCTCATCTGTCTAGTGTCAGATATTGTTGTTCAACCTTATAATCCTAGGGCAGTGATCCTTCACCAACAGGATAAAGAGAAGGTGATTAAAAGAGAGTCAAAGTTAATAGTTCTTCTGAGCAGATGAAAACATGTCAGTGTTGAGAGTATATTCTGGACATGAGACAAAGTTTTTATCTAATCGGATAAAGAACTTGCTTTCATAATTTTCTGAGGATCTGTCTTCGTAGTTTATGATAATTACTATTGCTACTATCACTACTATTACTACTAATTGTTGTTATTTATTTATATGTCAGACATGCATAATTCTATTTAATCCTTACTTTCATTTTGCAGCTAAGGAAACTGAGC
The DNA here is from genome assembly GCF_049115385.1 of Moschus berezovskii. NCBI lineage: Eukaryota > Metazoa > Chordata > Mammalia > Artiodactyla > Moschidae > Moschus > Moschus berezovskii. The sequence continues at coordinate 71,304,753 of NC_142469.1, read as the reverse complement.
TAAAAAGAGTTAAAATAATTTGCACATGGTCATAGGGTTAGTAACTGGCAGTTTCAGGTGTAAACCTAACTGGTTGTTTAGTTTGCTTGTCTTCTATCTTCAGAGCTTCTGTGCTCAACCACAAGGTTCTACCACCATTATCATTTACTATAATCATTATAATTCTTAGATACTTAGATTCTCCAAATCATAATTAGAACTCACAAAAATTTGCTTGAAAACCACTGGTAAATGCAAACCACTTTAATTCAATTGAATTAATGAAAATGTAGGACTTCCCAAGTGGCGCTAGTGGTAAAGAACATGCCTGCAAAAGTAGGAGACTTAAGAGACATGGGTTTGATCCCTGGGTCAGGAAGATCCCTTAAAAGAGGGCACAGCAACCCACTCCAGTATTCTTGCCTGAAGAATCCCATAGACAGTGGAGCCTGACGGGCTATCGTCCATAGGGTCTCAAAGAGTTGGACACCTCTGAAGCGACTTAAGCAAGTAGGCACAATGAATGAAAACTTAAATTGTGACAAAGTACTGGATACAATGTATGGTTGTTAAATTTAATTAATGATTTCTTATTAAGTGCACTCAAGTCTAGAGTTAGAAAGACATCCTACCAAGTCAAATGAAACTCCCAAGCAGAATCAATAAATAGATCTAAAGTGAAAGACTCTATGAAAGAATGAAACTAGCATTCTTGTTAAATAATATACAAATTACTATCTAAATGGCCAAAAGTGCTCTAAAATTTATAGAGAAAATACTGGCAAATAAGAGTATAAAAATACAAAAAAAAATATAAAAGGAAAACAATTAGTGTCATATTTAGTCACTAGCATATTTCTAAGATGATTCTAATTTTAAAACATTTTCTCCAGAGACTCTTGAATTCCCCATCCCAGGGTTTTATTTGGAATTTGAACTTTGTAAGAAAGAGAATTTTTTTCAGAGTCAGCAATTTAGAAAACAAAATAAATGTTATTGCTTAGATGACCTGGCTTATTTCACATGAAACAAGGCAAATGGAGAGTGAAAACTTCTGTTTCTTCACTTCTATAGATAGAAGATGCACCATGGAAAAGTTTGCCAGTTATATTTTGGTCCTACACACACTTCATGGCCATGGCCACTTTTCCAACATTTTCTGTATTGGACCTACTTGGTCCTCTTCCATATATAGTCTGTAGTACCTTATTACTTCTTTAAGAGAAGAAATACTGCTACATTTTGCCATGTATTCATGCATAATTAAAATAATGTGGCTGTGTGTTTGCCCACTTGCTGTTGGGTGACTGGATCCATAGCCTTCTTGACTAGGTGGCTTCCATATTACTAACACTGTTGCTCTTCAAAGTAGAGAGTCTCTTCATGTGTGAACAGGTCATGCACATGAGGAAATCCTTGTGTGCAGAAGTGATTTTCAAGATATGTATCAACCAGGGCAACACAGGCACCACTGAACAGAGAGGGCAATGGAGTAAAGGCTGGAGCCTTTGATTTTTCTGTTGCTAGATTATGGGACGTTCAATGGGTCTGAAGGGCAAAGACAGAGTTACTCATGGGAGGCTTGGTGCAGTGAATATTTTCTATTGGGCAGAATTATTTCAATATTTTAGCAGGAAATGTTGTTATACTTGTGTATTCTTAGTGAATACCATTCCTAAATGTGTGTCCATTTATAATATATACATGCATATATATTACATACATATATATTATAATGCATATATTCACAGAATGGTTGAAGGGGCTTTTTAAGTATCTGGAATTTTTTTTTTACGACATTTATAAAGCAAAAGCCTCCTATATCTTAATTAGTACACCAGAACTCTTTAGTGAGACACATTGATAGATGAGTACTGATGGGGAAATTTATCCAAGATGGTTTTAAAAGTTAATAGAAAGAAATTTTAAAATGTTTTGATGTGGCTGCTTTTGGGGGAGAACTTTTTGGGATAAGAAAAGTGAATTAGAAAAAAAAAACTACTGATGTTCTTTTCATCTTCATCATAATTAATTCTACCTGTGCGTCATTTTGGGTCCAGTTTCCTATACATATTTGTAATGTGGGTTTCATTTCCATAAAATGGGAACATAATAAATATAGGGTTTACTAACGATTGTTTTATGTGGCTGCCAATCTGCCAAGTTGCATTCTTAATTATTGCCAGGAAACTAGGCATTTTTCAAACATATGTTTTCGATTTAAGACTAATATGTCATGTCAGCCCTCTCTACTGGACTGATGGGAGCCCAGTGGGACTTCAGAGTGTCTGCTTTGGTGGGTGACTTTTGGGGGTTAGATAAAAGCCCTAATAGGAGGAGATAAAGCAAAGCATCAAAAGTTTCTGAAAGCAGATTCTGCAAAGAAATACATCAAAGAGTTATGCTTTCATTATAAGCTGATATTTTACTAGACAAGGATAGAGATCGATCTTCCTCTAGAAGCCATGGAGTAAAGGAAACCAGACCCTAAGCTACATTAATGAACCTAATTGCAAGGCTCTTGTCTTCTTTGAACAGCCTAACCAGGAGTTTTGCCTCAAATTAATAATAAAAAAAGTATATGTGGCTTTTTCATTAGCCTGTGCAAACCTGGTATGTTCCATCAAAGAATTCATTCCATGACTTGGAAAAAGGAAACTGGAAATCAAAAAGATCTGGTCCAAATGAACTATATTTCTGAATGTTCCCCTCAAAAATGTTTTTCAGGTCCATGGAAATACCTTTTGGTGGTTTGAGTTTGCTCATCCAGCACATACTTTGGTTATGACCCACAGTTCCCTGATCTTGGCCAGAGAGCTCAGATACCTGTTAAGTACACATGCAAGCATGAAAAAATTTATTATTGGCATGAAACTATATCTTGTTGTTCTGAATTGTTTTTTTAGAAAAAAATATATTTAAGTGTGAAATACCTCAGTTCTGCCTTTGGATGTTCAAAGTACTGTTCCTATAGGACTTTGAAAAGATAGAAATTTTTCTCCAGTTCTCTCAGCCAGTTGGATAGTTTTCTATTAGACTTAACTGTAAGTCTTTTGAGTATTTTTAAAGGTGAGAATTGTAATTAATTCATAGAAGTCTGAATGCAGATATTTTATTCGAATATTTTATTAAATTGGAATTATTTGAACACCATTCTAGCAAGGTCTTCATGTGACAAGGTGACTTCTTTTTAAAAATGTATTTAATTTTGGATGTGCTGAGTCTTCATTGCTTCACTCAAGCTTTCTCTAGTTGCAGTGAGAAAGACAGCGTCTTCTGTTGCAAAGCAACAGCTCTATAGTGCAAGGGCTTCAGTAGTTGTGGCACATGGGTTTAGTTGCTTCTCTTCATGAGGGATCTTTCCAGACCGGAGATTGAATCCATGTACCCTCCATTGGAAGGCAAATTCTTAACCACTGGACCATCAGGGAAGTCTGCAAGATGTCTTCTATAATGACAAGATCAAATGCAAAAGTGAATGCTGGACATTTGCTGGGCAACAGTTCCTATTCATAACATTAGTTGTCTTCTTGAGAAATGGAGAATGATACATGCAGAGTTTGCTTTTCACCACCAAACACATTAAATGATTGAATCTGCAGCCAACACTTTAGAAATGGTATGTAAACACATAAATACATAAAGATGACTTAATATTTAAAATAGAAGGAAACATCAGTAGTTATAGATGATCAAGCATATTTGGAAGAGAAAAATTGTAGAATAGCCTAAAGGCTCAAGGCTAAGTAAAAGCCTTGGAATTCAGTATTGTCATTACTTACTGTGTATATATTATAGTATATTGAATATACTATTGTCAGTGTATTGAGCTGAAAACTAGGACTCATCAGTCTGATGAATCACCCTTACATCTGATGTTTAACTTTAATAAACTACCTGAGATCATTTAATAAACAGTATGTGAGATGACCGATAATGATTTATGTAAGATATTGTGCTTCACTCCTTTAGAAATAAGGATTGAGCTGAGAAATGTCAGGGGGAAATTAACATTTTATTTCAAATTTACTAACAATTGGGACATTAGAAGAAGAAAAATAATGACTAGGAAAATATTTATTGATAAAACTAAGGAATTTAAAAAACCATCAATTAACAATAATCAGTATGATTTTTTTTTCTCATCCTCCTCCTCTTCCTCTTTCTCTTTCTTGTCCTTCACTTTAGAATTCTGGGGCCATCAACAGAAAGAGTTTAGGAAATAAATCTCCTCAAGTGAAAATATCTACAAATAAAATCTAGCCTATCTGCCAACCAGCCTGAGGGATTTGGCAGAACTCTGGGGTAGGTGTGGTCATTTTCTTCCGTGTCATGCAAACACTAGCAGAGGAGAGAAACTAACTTCTCCCTTAGTGCATTGTTTCAGATCTCACCTTATGATAGCATTTCCCACGTATGTTTTTGTTAATAGTGTCAACTATTGGTGGATTCGTTTGTTTCCTTAGCAATAAGGCTTTCCTTTAGCAAGTGTGAGTACCTCTCGAGTAATAGAATCGCCACAATCCCAAATAGATAGAACACAGGCTCTGTGGGTTTGAATCTGAGTTTGAGCCTCGGCAGTTTTCCTAATCTTTCTTATCCTTTGTTTTTTGATATGTAAAAAAATATATTGTGCATGGCAGTACCTCCCTAGAAGTGCCACAAGGAGCAAAGGTGATAGCTCATGTAGAGTGGATGCATGGTGCCCGGCACTTGGGCCACCTACAGTGAATGGCAGGGATGATTCCAATAGCTGTGGATCCTTGCTTTGCCAGCTGCTCCTTCTGCACAAGGCACTGCTCCACGGTGTTCGTGCCCAGCAATCTTGTTAGAAGAGCATTCTCCATCCAAAAGAAAATGGCCAGGGATGACACAGATCTTCTCTTACTGGATATATATCTCCCTCAGGGTTTATGAGCTTATATCCAGCATGGATTGTGGGTATGAGCTAAAGTATTTTATGATAAAATATTCAGAATAAAAGGTTCCTTCAACCCACAGTAATCTAGAGATAGCAAACACTTTAAGGGGAACTTGGCTGAATTTCAGAGTTTTGGGTGCTGAATTTTAAATTCTTTTTGTCCAAGGACTACAAGCAATTGAGGCCAGGATTGATCATCTGGATTGCATCATTGACATTTGTTTGTATTTGTGAATTTTGTACTATGCACTCTTTTCATCATCATCATTGAATAGGAATTCCACTGAAATTTAAATTGTAGCAGCAACAATAAACTGTGTCCCAGCATTTACATTAAATTCAGTTTTTCAGCTATACGAAGCTTATTCATTGTTATTCATTCAGTCATTAGGTTCTACCCAGATAATTCTATTCTTTTACCTGGAATAGTGCTTATCTCTGCCAGTCAAACTCTTACCAAGCCCTCGGGGCTCTTTCCTCCCGGAAGTCTATAATAACCTCTCCTACCAGGGGCAATATATCCTCTCCTATGGGAAACTTCATAGAATTCAGATGTCATTTGTTACCCACTGCCTTGGATAGAAGTTTTATATATAGTGCATGTTTAACGTCTGTCCATGAAGACACGTTCCTTGAAGACAAGAACCTGTTATCTTTATACTTTCCAAGGTATAATACCTTGTATGTAGTTGCTTCTTAATAAATGTTCATGTGCTTCTGTGTCTGCCAAAAGGTTAATAGCTATTGACATCAAAATGATTTGCTTGTTTGCTTAAAAAAAAACTGCATTATTTCTGTCACGTTCTGAAAGTAAAGAAAGAAAAAGATTCTTCAACTAATGCAGAAATTGTAGATAGTTTTTTTCCAAGGGAAGGGAGAACAGAGGTGAATAACATATTGTTCAGCTCCTCCTCCTCTTCTGCCATGAAAAGTGTTTGGACTCAACTGTGATATGTCTTTAATATGTCACAACACATCAGAGGATCCCTGGATAGAAATGTGCCATGAAATACAGACAGAAAGGATATTTCTTCTTTCCCTCAACTTTTGATAAAAATTGGTAACTTTTAACATAGCATAGTCATTGTTTGAATTCATTTTTCAGGTCTTTTTCCACAGTCAAAAGGTTATATAGAATGCAAATCCATGGGTGAATGGGTACACAAATTTTTCAAGTAACAACAACAGAAAAGTAAAGATGTTGATTGAAAGGGGACTTTGAGGATTGAAAAACAAGCAAACCGAAACCACTACCCAACTCTAAAGCTCATAGTTGTCACCTTGAAGTCTGATTTCTGAGCTCAACACCAGCAAAATGACTCCTGAAGAGCAATGAGAGGAAATAGCAAACCATACTTTGTGTTGTCACCACCTGAGATGGGTAAAAAAAGGGTACCCTCTCCTGAGTCTCTACACAGATGCGTGTATGTGAGAAGAAAACAGAGCCACTTTCAATCAATTACAGCATGAAATTCAAAGTTGTCAATAAGAAATTTGATTGAGACAGAAAATATCTGTAGTAAAGGAAGTCTAGGAATCCTGTGTCTCCAAAATTCAACTAAATGCCATCAAAACAATGAACAGGATTGAAATTGAACACTCAGCTCCTAGGATATGCTTAGGACAATCATCTAATATATAGGAAAAACACTGTGTCTATTAGGAAAGTGAAACATTGGACTATACTCTTAAAGAGGAATGTGGCACTAGCATCCCTGAAAATCAAAGAGAACAAACCAGCCTCTGTGTGCATAGCCTGGGCAGCTCTTCACCCTCACAGGTCCATGGATGATGGCATAACTCATTCCTAAACCAGGCTTAGTCAGAAGAGAGGAAAGACCCTCCAAAGGATGTATTGACTCTACTTTCCTGAAAATGAAGGAAAGTATATCCCTAAAGAGAATACATCTCCAGAGAATATCAAAACTAATTTGATACTTCTTTTAAAGATTTTTTTTGATGTGAACTATATTTAAAAATTTTGAATTTGTTACAACATTGCCTCTGTTTTATGTTTTGGTGTTTTGGCCTAGAGGCATCTTAGCTCCCTAACAAGAAATGAAAACCCCACCTCTTGCATTGGAAGGTGAAGTCTTAACCAGTGGCTGCTGCTGCTGCTAAGTCGCTTCAGTCATGTCTGACTCTGTGCGACCCCATAGACGGCAGCCTACTAGGCTCCCTTGTCCCTGGGATTCTCCAGGCAAGAATACTGGAGTGGGCTGCCATTTCCTCCTCCAATGCATGAAAGTGAAAAGTGAAAGTGAAGTCGCTCAGTTGTGTCCGACTCATAGTGACCCCATGGACTGCAGACTACCAGGCTCCTCCGTCCATGGGATTTTCCAGGCAAGAGTACAGGAGTGGGGTGCCATTGCCTTCTCCGTTAACCACTAGACTGCCATCCGTTAACACAGATCAAATGGAAGGCAGGGGCATTGTGCATCAAGAAAGGATAACTCTTAAGGAAGGACCTTCTTGCAATACTGATGGAAATCTATTAAAACGGAAAGGAACTAAAGTAAATAATCATCTTTTTTTCTTTTTGTTTGTTTAACTTATGTTACTCATTAAAATCAAATAGTGCCAACTTATGCTGAGAAATAGTTTATTTGGAGTATAAATGAATGAATCAATGGATATATTACCTCATTTCATTCACACAGCAGCCCTGACAGTTAGCAATTATTGTCCCAATTATATGAGTAAGAAAACAGACTTATAAATGTTAGATAAGGAGCCCAAGGACACACAGCGAATAAGGAGTCGAGCCACATTTCCACCCCAGATCTTCTGATTCCAAGCTGAACTTTTTGTTCAATAGGAAAATCATTGCTTCCTTTTCAAAAACTAAATCATCGTTGTTGGCAACATTGTGCTATGGGTGGACAGATGATTCAAAGACTTGTCCAAAGGAGTTCTGGATCCACCTTGAGACCTTTAGAATCAATCATCAGAATGGAAACAGTTTAACTACAGTCTGGTCAATTACCCCATTACATCCAACAAACTGGGGAGAATGAGCCTTCAACTTGACTCACAGGATTTAACTGTTGTTTTAGGAGAGGCCTGAAAGGAAAAGAGGTTTTGTCAATTGTGTTTTAACAGAGTGACTAAGTTGTGGGCATTTCCAAAGAAATCTTTTATTTATTTATTTTTTTCTTCAGAGTTTGGTTTTACTAGCTTTGGAGACAGTGACTCAGACATTCTCTTTCCTGCTCTGCTCTCTAATTAGCAAGTTTGAGAGACCTCACCTTCAGAAAGGGAAGGGAAATAGCCTTGATTTTGTGCAAAACCTCACTCACACCGTTTGCCTAGACAGACTTCTAGAAATGTTATCAAGCCGTTAAAGGAAGTTGGTGAAAGAAGAAAGTACATGACCTGTTACAACCAGCTTCCCAAGAAGCACCAGCCTGGCCCTCTGACACTATCTTTCAAAGGCTCTTAGTGTTTTCAGACACACATTTAATCAAACACCTATTTACTCCATGACCCTCTGGAGTACCAGTCAAGTGCTGGTAGGTTGTAAGATACACAGTTTTTATCACTGCTTTTCTAAGGTGAAAAGAGCCATAACCAGAGCTTATGATGGGGTAGAAGACAGGAGAGGAAAAGATGAAAGCAATTTTTCCAAATTGGCCTAAAGCAAGAATTGGGCTATGCAGTTTCTCTTTTAGTCTGAAAACATTATATTAAAAAGAAAAACACACCATCTCTTTTATAGGTTTTTGGAAGAAACTACCTCAACACCGCGTCTCAGGAGCAGGAGCGCATCCCCCTTCCCGGGACTCTGGGCCGGCGGGGACATGGCAGGGGTGTAACCCAGTGCCGCTGGGGAGTCAGGGCGGTCTGTGGACCCACTGTGATAGCTCCGAGAGAGATGGATTGTCAAGGTATTGAGGCTTCATCATCACCCAGGCGTTTTCAACAGAGTAAAATTCCTGATTACAGAGGAATGCGACAAGGTTTGTTTTACACAGTTATCGAAAACTTCCAACATTTTAAGAGACTGAGCGCTGAATGTTACCCACTGGCAGAGTGTGGGATGATGGTACTAATGAGTAACCGCTCTTTAGAGCAATAACCAAGATGCTGTATGGAAATACTAAAATAGGGCGCACAAAGGAACCCCCCGTTAACCAGGCAGCTCCAGCAGCCATGGTTTCTGTTTTGTTTTCTTTCTTGGCTTTAAGGGTTTTGGGGGAAAAAAAATTAGTTGCAAAAATATTAAAAATCAGGAAAGATCACGCAAAAATGCAGATATCTGGTTCCTCTTTTAAAACAAATCTAGCAACATGAGGGAGGCCCACATCTCAGCATGATGTCAGCAAACACCTGAAGCTGAGAATCCGTTGACCCTTAGCCGGGCGTGGGAGCGTTTACCCGCCTCACTGTTCCCACGATTTCCCTACGTCCGCTTCCTCAAGCTGTCTAGCTACATGCCTGGCCCTGTATTCGGGTTTGAAACCCAGTAAATAAATGGAAGCCAATAACCTGACCCTCAAAGTTGGAAGGTATAACTTCCACTTAAGAAGCAGCAAGGCAGCAATTAAATAGCAATCTAACAGGAAATAAAACTTTAGAGGGCAGTTTAAATCATTCTAGGCCTGCACTTTTAAAGTTTAGAATTACCTGAAAAATGAATTGGTTGGAATGAAAATGTGTTACAATAAGAGAAAAGAAATAGGAGCATTCACCCCAGACTTTGAAAATGGGCAACTATAGAAAGAGGAATTTAGTTTTCCTTTCTTACTCTTTAAAAATAAACTCACTGCGAATCTTTTCACAAATAATAAAGTCATAATTAGCTTCGATTATTATACCTTATCAATTTTGCCAAACCACCTTTTCCAGAAAAACTTTTCTAGTCAGAGTCTTTAGTACTTTATTTATTAAAGTTTCACTGGACTATAGTTGATTTACAATGTTGTGTTAGTTTCTGCTGTATAGCAAAGTGAATCAGTTATACATATTCTCAGCCTTTATTAGATTCTTTTCCAATATAGGTCATTACAGAGTATTGAGGGCTTCCCAAGTGACACTAGTGGTAAAGAACCCATATGCTGATACAGGAGATGTAAGAGATGAGGGTTCGATCCCTTGGTCAGGAAGATCCCCTGGAGAAGGGCATGGCAACCCACTCCAGTACTCTTGCCTGGAGAATCCCATGGACAGAGGAGCCTGGCAGGTTACAGTCCATAGGGTTGCAAAGAGTCAGACATGACTGAAGTGGCTTAGCACGCATGCACTCACACATGCACGTAGAGTATTGAATAGAGTTCCCTGTGCTATACAATACGTCCTTATTAGTTATCTCTTTTAAGTATGGTAATGTGTATATATCCGTTCTAATCTCCCAATTTATCCCTCCTCCCCTTTCCCCATTGATAACCATAGGTTTGTTTTCTATACCTGTGACTCTATTTCTGTTTTGTGAATAAATTCATTTGTACCATTTTTTAGGTTCCACAAATAAAGAAGATCATATTTGCCTTTGTCTGACTTGCTTCACTCAGTATGACAATCTCTTAAGTCCATCCATGTTGCTGCAAATGGCATTATTTCATTCTTTTTTGTGACTGAGTAAAATTCCTCAGTCAACATTTTATTTATCCATTCCTCTGTCGATTAATATTTAGGTTGCTTCCATGTCCTGGCTATTGTAAATAGTACTGCAGTGAATATTGTGGTGCAGGTATCTTTTCAAATTATGGTTTTCTCTGAATATATGCCCAAGAGTGGGATTGCAGGATCATATGGTAGATCTATTTTTAGTTTTTTAAGGAAACTCCGTGCTGTTCTTAGTGACTATACCAGTATACATTTCGACCAACAGTGTAGGAGGGATCCCTTTTCTCCACACTCTCTCCGGCATTTATTGTTTGTAGATTTTTTGATGATGGCCATTCTGACATGTGTGAGGTGATACCTCACTGTATTGATAGTTTTGATTTGCACTTCTAAGTAACTAATTCCAGGGGACAATTCAGACCTTAGCCTATCTGGGTATTCATCAACTCTAAGGGTCTTCCCTGTTACAAGCTCAAACGGTAAAGAATCTGCCTGCACCACAGGAGACCCAGGTTCGATCTCTGTGTCAGGAAGATCCTCTGGAGAAGGGAATGGCAGTCCACTCCAGTATTCTTGCTTGGAGAATCCCATGGACAGAGGTGCCTGGCAGGCTATAGTCTGTGGGATCGCAAAGAGTCAGACACGACTTAGCAACTAACACCACTACCATGAAGATCAAGACCCATTTCAGCTATCCAGTCTACACTCCACTTGGGTACCTCACTAGCATATTTATATTGATCATCCCTCCAAATCTCCTTCTGTACCAACATTCCCTATCTCAGTAAATGGCTGTACTAACCCTCAGACTCATAAAAAAAGCTGGTCAACCTGATACCACCCTTTCTCTTTACCTCTACATCCAGTACCTCCTCAAGTCTTGTTCTTCCTTTGCAGAAATAGCCTATTCACTTCTTTTCCTCCTTCTCATCTCTCTGCAACACCCCAGGTAACCTCTATAAACCATTAGCCCAGTAATAACCAGCTCCTTAGAACTTATCATAGCCACTGCTTCTAGAATCATTTAGAATTCCTAACATGAGGGATTGGGGGTGGGAGGAGATGGGGACGACAGAGAATGAGATGGCTGGATGGCATCACCGACTCGATGGACATGAGTTTGAGTGAACTCCAGGAGTTGGTGATGGACAGGGAGGCCTGGTGTGCTGTGCTTCACGGGGTCGCAAAGAGTCGGACACGACTGAGCGACTGAACTGAACTGAACATGACGTTCAAGGCTTCACATGAAACTGCTTTCCCCACAGCTCACTTCATGGCAGCCATAATGGCTTTGTGGTTGCTTCTCACTGCAGCGCTTTCACACATGTTGTTGCCTTATCTGAAGTGCTTGCCTCTCTACCTCTCCCTCCCTCCCTGATCTGCATCCTTCACCTCACTAACTTCTAATTCTCCTTCAGGACTGACTTTAATATCACTTTTTAGTGAAACCTTTCCCAGCCTCTATGGATATAAACCACAACACCTGGACTTTTCTGTCATAGCACATATCTGCATTATAATTATCTGGTTGCTTATAAAACTTTGATATGTCTGTATTCCTCTTTAATTGTAAGACTCTTTGAATGAATGAATGAATAAATGTCACCTACCTGTTGGATATAAACGTTAAATGTATAAGACCACCATGATTCAAGGCATACTATTTTTAGAGATCCAAAACAGCAATAGAAAAATTAAGGTCTTGCCATAATTCCAGACACTAAACCATAGTGCCCAATAACTCTATTTGCATGAACAACTAGTAAGGTGATTATAATCACAAACAGAATCTTTCTAAGTAAAAAGAGAATATATGCTGCCAACAAAATCATCTTAGGGAAGCATTGTCTACACATGAATACCTTGATATCTGTATATTTTCTTACATTGACTATTTTGGCTCAGTGACATCCAGTTTCAGTTTTACTATGACTGTTAGTATTTTATACATGTATGTCATATGTTGATGTTCATATATTGCTTGTTATGAGGAAGAGCTAAATGATTCCAAACTAACTTGATTCAATATTAACACCACTCTCCATATTATTGTGTTGGTTAATCTGAAAAAATACTGGTTGCTTAATATTTTCAAATGATTTTCAACTATAATTGTCTGGAGAGGTTGGTTCTGCCCATAGACACAAGAAATTTTTCTGCAGTTATTCCTGGGAACTTTTACTCCAATAGTGGATCTTGTGTAGTTTCACTGACTATTCAAATATGTCCACTGCCTTAACACAGCAGTATTTATTGACTGTGTCAGTCAGTCAGTTCAGTCGCTCAGTCATGTTTGACTCTTTATGAACCTATGGACTGCAGCACTCCAGGCGTCTCTGTCCATCACCAACTCCCACAGCTTACTCAAACTCACGTCCATCAAGTCAGTGATGCCATCCAACCATCTCATCCTCTGTCGTCCCCTTCTCCTCCCGCCTTCAATCTTTCCTAGCATCAGAGTCTTTTTTAATGAGTCAGTTCTTTGCATCAGGCGGCCAAAGTATTAGAATTTCAGCTTCAGCATCAGTCCTTCCAATGAATATTCAGGGTTGATTTCCTTTAAGATAGACTGGTTGGATCTCCTTGCAGTCCAAAAGACTCTCAAGAGTCTTCTCCAACACCACATTTCAAAATCATCAATTCTTCAGCGCTCAGCTTTCTTTATGGTCCAAATTTCATATCCATACATGACTACTGGAAAAACCATAGCTTTGACTAGGCTGACATTTTTTGGGAAAGTAATGTCTCTGCTTTTTAATATGCTGTCTAGGTTGGTTATAGCTTTTTTCAAGGACCAAGCGTCTTTTGCTTTCAAGGCTGCAGTCAACATCTGCAGTGATTTGGGAGCCCAAGAAAATAAAGTCTCTCACTGTTTCCACTGTTTCTCCATTGATTTGCCATGAACTGATGGGACCAGATGCTATGATCTTTGTTTTCTGAATGCTGAGCTTTAAGCCGGCTTTGTCACTCTCCTCTTTCACTTTCATCAAGAGGTTCTTTAGTTCTTCTTTGCTTTCTGCCCTAAGGGTGGTGTCATCTGCATATATGAGGTTATTGATATTTCTACCAGGGATCTTGAATTCCAGCTTGTGCTTCATCCAGCCCAGCATTTTGCATGATGTACTCTGTATATAAGTTAAATAAGCAGGGTGACAATATGCAACCTTGACATAGTCCCTTCCTGATTTGGAACCAGTCTGTTGTTCCATGTTCAGTTCTAACTCTTGCTTTTTGACCTGCATACAGATTTCTCAGGAGGCAGGTCAGGTGGTCTGGGATTTCCATCTCTTTCAGAATTTTCCACAGTTTATTGTGATTCACACAGTCAAAGGCTTTAGCATAGTCAATAAAGCAAAAATAGATGTTTTTCTGGAACTCTCTTGCTTTTTCCATGATCCAGAGGATGTTGGCAATTTGATCTCTGGTGCCTCTGCCTTTTCTAAAACCAACTTGAACGTCTGGAATTTCACAGTTCATGTACTGCTGAAGCCTGGCTTGGAGAATTTTGAGCATGACTTTACTAGCGTGTGAGATGAGTGCAATTGTGCGGTAGTTTGAGCATTCTTTGGCATTGCCTTTCTTTGGGATTGGAATGAAGACTGACCTTTTCCAGTCCTGTGGCCACTGCTGAGTTTTGCAAATTTGCTGGCATATTGAGTGCAGCACTTTCACAGCATCATCTTTCAGGATTTGAGATAGCTCAACTGGAATTCCATCACCTCCACTAGCTTTGTTCGTCGTGATGCTTTCTAAGGCCCACTTGACTTCACATTCCAAGATGTCTGGCTCTAGGTCAGTGATCACACCATCGTGATTATCTTGGTCGTGAAGATCTCTTTTGTACAGTTCTATGTATTCTTGCCACCTCTTCTTAATATCTTCTGCTTCTGTTAGGTCCATACCATTTCTGTCCTTTATCGAGCCCATCTTTGCATGAAATGTTCCCTTGGTATCTCTAATTTTCTTGAAGAGATTGCTTGTTTTTCCTATTCTGTTGTTTTCCTCTATTTCTTTGCATTGATCACTAAGGAAGGCTTTCTTATCTCGCCTTGCTGTTCTTTGGAACTCTGCATTCAGATGCTTATATCTTTCCTTTTCTCCTTTGCTTTTCACTTCTCTTCTTTACACAGCTATTTGTAAGGCCTCCTCAGACAGCCATTTTGCTTTTTTCCGTTTCTTTTCCATGGGGATGGTCTTGGTCCCTGTCTCCTGTACAATGTCACGAACCTCCATCCAGAGTTCATCAGGCACTCTATCTATCAGATCTAGTCCCTTAAATCTGTTTCTCACTTCCACTGTATAATCATAAGGGACTTGATTTAGGTCATACCTGAATGGTCTAGTGGTTTTCCCTACTTTCTTCAATTTAAGTCTGAATTTGGCAATAAGGAGTTCATGATCTGAGCCACAGTCAGCTCCTGGTCTTGTTTTTGCTAACTGTATACAGCTTCTCCATCTTTGGCTGCAAAGAATATAATCAATCTGATTTCGGTGTTGACCATCTGGTGATGTCCATGTGTAGAGTTTTCTCTTGTGTTGTTGGAAGAGGGTGTTTGTTATGACCAGTGCGTTCTCTTGACAAAACTCTATTAGCCTTTGCCCTGCTTCATTCCGTGCTCCAAGGCCAAATTTGCCTGTTACTCCAGGTGTTTCTTGACTTCCTACTTTTGCATTCCAGTCCCCTATAATGAAAAGGACATCTTTTTAGGGTGTTAGTTCTAAAAGGTCTTGTAGGTCTTCATAGAACCGATTAACTTCGGCTTCTTCAGCATTACTGGTTGGGGCATAGGATTGGATTACTGTAATATTGAATGGTTTGCC
This sequence comes from Moschus berezovskii, assembly GCF_049115385.1. Taxonomy (NCBI): domain Eukaryota; kingdom Metazoa; phylum Chordata; class Mammalia; order Artiodactyla; family Moschidae; genus Moschus; species Moschus berezovskii. The sequence continues at coordinate 71,289,467 of NC_142469.1, read as the reverse complement.
TTGGAAACGAACAGAAATCATTCTTTCATTTTTAAGATTGCATCCAAGTACTGCATTTCTGACTCTTTTGTTGACCATGATGGCTACTCCATTTCTTCTAAGGGATTCCTGCCCACAGTAGTAGATATAATGGTCATCTGAGTTAAATTCACCCATTCCAGTCCATTTTAATTCACTGATTCCTAGAATGTCTATGTTCACTCTTGCCATCTCCTGTTTGACCACTTCCAATTTGCCTTGATTCATGGACCTAACAGTCCAGGTTCCTATGCAATATTGCTCTTTACAGCACTGGACCTTGCTTCTATCATCGGTCACATACACAACTGGGTATTGGTTTTGCTTTTGCTCCATCCCTTTATTCCTTCTAGAGTTACTTCTCCACTGATCTCCAGTAGCATACTGGGCACCTACCGACCTGGGGAATTCCTCATTTAGTATCCTATCATTTTGCCTTTTGATACTGTTCATGGGGTTATCAAGGCAAGGAAAACAACAGAATGGGAAAAACAAGAGATCTCTTCAAGAAAATTAGAGATTCCAAGGGAACATTTCATTCAAAGATGGGCTTGATAAAGGACAGGAATTGTATGGACCTAACAGAAGCAGAAGATATTAAGAAGAGGTGGCAAGAATACACAGAAGAACTGTACAAAAAAGATCTTCACGACCAAGATAGTCACGATAACGTGATCACTGACCTAGAGCCAGACATCTTGGAATGTGAAGTCAAGTGGGCCTTAGAAAGCATCACTAGGAACAAAGCTAGTGGAGGTGATGGAATTCCAGTTGAGCTATTTCAAATCCTGAAAGATGATGCTTGAAAGTGCTGCACTCAATATGCCAGCAAATTTGGAAAACTCAGCAGTGGCCTCAAGACTGGAAAAGGTCAGTCTTCATTCCAATCCCAAAGAAAGTGAATGCCAAAGAATGCTCAAACTACCGCATAATTGCACTCATCTCCCACGCGAGTAAAGTCATGCTCAAAATTCTCCAAGCCAGGTTTCAGCAATATGTGAACCGTGAACTCCCAGATGTTCAAGCAGGTTTTAGAAAAGGCAGAGGCACCAGAGATCAAATTGCCAACATCCGCTGGATCATGGAGAAAGAAAGAGAGTTCCAGAAAAACACCTATTTCTGCTTCATTGACTATGCCAAAGTCTTTGACTGTGTGGATCACAATAAACTGTGGAAAATTCTGAAAGAGATGGGAATCCCAGACCACCTGACCTGCCTCTTGAGAAACCTGTATGCAGTTCAGGAAGCAACAGTCAGAACTTTACATGGAACAACAGACTGGTTCCAAATAGGAAAGGGAGTGCATCAAGGCTGTATATTGTCACCTTGCTTATTTAACTTATATGCAGAGTACATCATGAGGAACGCTGGGCTGGAAGAAACAGAAGCTGGAATCAAGATTGCTGGGAGAAATATCAATAATCTCAGATATGCAAATGACACTACCCTTATGGCAGAAAGTGAAGAGGAACTCAAAAGCCTGTTGATGAAAGTGAAAGAGGAGAGTGAAAGGTTAGCTTGAAGCTCAACATTCAGAAAACAAAGATCATGGCATCCGGTCCCATCACTTCATGGGAAATAGATGGAAAAATAGTGGAAACAGTGTCAGACTTTATTTTTTGGGGGCTCCAAAATCACTGCAGATGGTGATTGAAGCCATGAAATTAAAAGACTCTTACTCCTTGGAAAGAACGTTATGATCAACCTTGATAATATATTAAAAAGCAGAGACATTACTTTGCCAACAAAGGTCCGTCTAGTCAAGGCTATGGTTTTTCCCGTGGTCATGTATGGATGTGAGAGTTGGACTGTGAAGAAAGCTGATCGCCAAAGAATTGATGCTTTTGAACTGTGGTGTTGGAGAAGACTCTTGAGAGTCCCTTGTACCGCAAGGAGATCCAACCAGTCCATTCTAAGGGAGATCGATCCTGGGTGTTCATTGGAAGGACTGATGCTAAAGCTGAAACTGCAATACTTTGGCCACCTCATGCAACGAGTTGACTCACTAGAAAAGACTCTGATGCTGGGAAAGGTTGGGGGCGGGAGGAGAAGGGGACGACCGAGAATGAGATGGCTGGATGGCATCACCGACTCTGTGGACATGAGTTTGAGTGTACTCCGGGAGTTGGTGATGGACAGGGAGGCCTGGCGTGCTGTGATTCATGGGGTCGCGGAGAGTCGGACAGGACTGAGCGACTGAACTGAACTGAACTGAACTGAACTGAAATCAAACAAATTGCCAATAAATTCCACATTTTACTTTATGAGAAAACAGAGACACAGAATGATAGGTAAGTCATCCCAAGTTATACAACCAGTAAATCATGAAGCTGGAATTTGTACCCAGGCATTCTCTTCACAGGACTTTCCAGGTGGCTCATTGGTAAAGGATCCATCTGCCAATGCAGGTGACCCAAGAGTCCCACATTCAATACCTGGATCAGGAAGATTCCCTGAGGAGGAAATGGCAACCCATTCCTGTATTCTTGCCTGGATAATCCCATGGACAGAGGAGCCTGGTGGGCTATCGTCCATAGGGTCACAAATAGTCGGACACAACTGAAGCAACTAAGCATGCATGCATTCTCTTTATAGGATCTTCTTTACTCTCAACCTCTGTGTTATGGCAATAGGTATTTAAATGAACACCTCTTTTTTTAGGTTTAAATTTTGTTTCTATTCACTATAACATTGCCATATATTTCCTTTAATTTTCAGGGGTATTTTTGAAAATTATGTCATAGAATGAGCTATTATTTTTATGTCAATGCAATGACTTTCTATGTCATACAATAATCATTTAGAATCTTGGCTTTATGTTGCCAGTATGTTATAAATAGGTCACCAGTAAGATTGCTATCTGATCATTTATTTCAGTTTCCTAACAACTAAAAAGGGCTTCCCAGGTGGTCCAATGGTAAATAATCTACCTGCCAATGTAGAAGATGCAAGAGGTGCAGGTTTGATTCCTGGGTCAGGAAGATCTCCTAGAGTAGGAAATGGCAACCCGCTCCAGTGTTCTTGCCTGGAAAATTCCATGGACAGAGGAACCTCATGGTCTATAATCCATGGGGTCACACATAAGAGCTGGACACGACTGAATGACGAACAACAGTTGAAAAATAGGAAATATCATCATTTTTTTTTCGTCTGCCTTCTTCTCTGACTCCACAACACAAAGACTCAAAACAGGCTATTTTATAAAATCTATGACACATTGTTCTCTAGATGAGCCAAAAGTTCATGCCCAATAATTTTGGGATTTCCTGAGAAGCTACATGGTGCTAAATTTTAGACTTGTAACTCATGTCAGACTCTATGATTACCTTTTGACTTATCAAATTCTTGCCACCCCAATCAACAGAATCAATAGAGAGAAAACTTTATCCCTGGTTTATTTTTCTGGTAGCTTGAACACTGAAAGGACAACGTCAAAGTGTGCTTAAGCAACATGTGCTTCACATTAAAACACAAGAGTATTAAATAAATCTTCAAGGATGCACTATGCCTGTGTGACATCAAACCCTCTGTGAAAGCAGAAAATGACAAAACTGCTTAGAGCACAACTGCCTGTTTCCATCCAACCACTCAACCAGAATCAAGATCCTGAGACCTGACAGCTTCCTCACTAGTTTCCAGCCCATCCCAAATGAGCCGTGTACTCACACAACCAAAGAACCAGAAGAAACCTCTGGGACCCTGGAGACCCACAGTTCCCCAGTACTCTTGCAGTACAGACTCCGTTTATCTCCTCTGTCTCATTCCAGCCATGGACCATGGCTTTGGAAAAAATTGTTGACCTGAAATGAATATTTTAAATATAATTTGTTATATTTGCCAATGTTGCTCATCTAATATATATATATAAAACTATATATATAGTATGAGCTTCTGATCCAAGATCTCCAACCCATAATGACTTGAAATAATTACTAAGCCAAAACAAGGAAACTTGAGATTGCACAATCTTAGAAATAAAATTCAGAATTGCTCTTAGAATGGACTGTTGTCTTCAAGGATGTTTAGATCTGGAAAATGATGATATGTTCAATCAGGCATTTTACTGAAGACCATAGAGACATAGTGACCTGCCCATGACCAGACTACAGAGGAGAAGACCAGAAACTATGCATACAATATATCCCAATTCTAGACAGCTCAACAGGGTCAAGTCACTTGGGAGAATATTTGCTCAAAGCTGAAATGGACTGTTCTACCAAAACCTGCTACTAGGACCAATTTCATATCAGAAGATGAGAAACAGCATCTAAAAGCAATTTGCAGGAGTTAGATTTGTTGAATATAATTTGACACTCTGTGAAGAGGAGTGAAAATCCAGAACTATGAGAAAAGCCTGAACATGGCGATGAACTTTCACGAGAAGTGCGGTAGATTGTGATTCAGCTGACAAAGACGAACGCAAGAGGTGAGAAATATTTAGAGTGAGTGTTCATGTCTTTACAGAGGAGAAAGAAACCCAAGGAAAACAAATTACATCAGTTAAAGTGAACAGGATAGAGATAAGAGAAGCAAAAGAGCCAAGGGAGATAAGGTAAGCCCAGAGGGTTAAAGAGGATTAGGAGGGCAAATCTATCAGGAGGAAAGGATGATGAGAGAGAAATTGGAGCTTTTAATAAATGAACGAGAGCACAGAATTAATCACAACTCTGAAATATGCTGAGCTGCTGAACTCATTTTTTAAGTCAGCCCTTTTGGTGGGGGGCAGGGTGGGGAGGGACCCAAAATGTAAGAAAAAGAAATATGGTGACTTTGAAAGGAATGAAGGTCTTAAGAAAAATGCCACTGACATAAAACAGAAGAGGGTTATCCTTATGAATGAGCCTGCATGAGGCCAGCCCATCTCCCTTCACCGTAATGATGGCAGTAACTGCAAGAGGGTATGAAACAATGCAGAAACCAGGGCCAAACTGAATCAAACAACTGGTTATTACTAGTTTCTAAGTTAAATTATTTCATTGAATTAAACCTTTTCTAAGGGGCATAGATGCTGATTTTAGACCTAGAACAAACCTCTTGGTCCAGTCCTTTAAATTTTAGGCAAGTAAACTCACTGTGTTTTGGAAATAAAGTAACAAGTGTCACAGAGATAGTTCAAAGGTGCTGGAATTTAGACCAGAGTTGAAAACAAAGATCATGGCATCTGGTCCCATCACTTCATGGGAAATAGATGGAAAAACAGTGGAAACAGTGTCAGGCTTTATTTTTTTGGGCCCCAAAATCACTGTAGATGCTGATTGCAGCCATGAAATTAAAAGATGCTTACTCCTTGGAAGGCAAGTTATGACCAACCTTGATAATATATTAAAAAGCAGAGACATTACTTTGCCAACAAAGGTCCGTCTAGTCAAGGCTATGGTTTTTCCCGTGGTCATGTATGGATGTGAGAGTTGGACTGTGAAGAAATCTGATCACCAAAGAATTGATGCTTTTGAACTGTGGTATTGGAGAAGACTCTTGAGAGTCCCTTGTACCGCAAGGAGATCCAACCAGTCCATTCTAAGGGAGATCGATCCTGGGTGTTCATTGGAGGGACTGATGCTGAAGCTGAAACTGCAATACTTTGGCCACCTCATGCGACGAGTTGACTCACTGGAAAAGACTCTGATGCTGGGAAAGGTTGGGGGCAGGAGAAGAAGGGGACGACCGAGAATGAGATGGCTGGATGGTATCACCGACTCTGTGGACATGAGTTTGAGTGTACTCCGGGAGTTGGTGATGGACAGGGAGGCCTGGCGTGCTGTGATTCATGGGGTCGCGGAGAGTCGGGCACGACTGAGCGACTGAACTGAACTGAACCGAAGAACTCTACTCTCAGGCAGAACTCTTGGAATTTCAAACTGATTGTTATTGAGGACTAACTCTTCTCAGGTCCCCATCACAGGCCATTACTGACCACACCATAGTACATCAAATCCACTCAAAAATCTTGTGACTTATGTGTCCTTCTTCCTTACAACGAGGAAACTGAGAGATAAGGAAATTGAACAAACGTCTAACTTTACAGTTGGTATGTGAATATTGTACTAGTTACTATTGTCTGGGAGTCTGATACAGGTGCAGTCTGTTTTCAGATATCTTACTAAGGGAAAGAAGAGCTTTAAAAAAAAAAAGATTATTCACCTTTCAAGAAGATAGAAAATAATGACCATAGCATGCCACAATTCCTTTAAGTATCTTAATATCTATAGATATTAAGTTCCTTGCAATTTTATCATTTAAAAATGTAGAAGACAAATGGAAACATTGGCATCAGAATGCTCAGTTTCAAATATAAATCAATAAGACCAAATGTGATTATAACGAACTTTTCAAGAGTACATCTATTTCAAGCAAAATTAGTAACTAAACAACAAGATGGAAACTAGAATCAAAGAGAAAGTGACACTGTGATTCCACAGTTTCTGTGGAAAGTTCCAGCTATGCTCCCAGGCAAACAAGAGGACCAGTTGAGGAAGGAGACACAGAGAAGACCTTCATAGCTCACGGAATAGGAAGTTTACCGGGGGATTCTCTGCTAGCATCACGGCAATGCAGGGGTCACCTGAAGCACAGCAGTCACTGCATCACTGATTATTCCATGAGTCACCTGGATGTCAACTTGCCAACCACCATTCCCTTTCCCCAGCTCAGAGAAACAGGAATTCACACTTCTTAGAGCCATAGGGAAAAAATCCAGGTGTGAAATGAAAAGAAATGTTTATCTCTTGAACACCTTCCTTGTTGCACAGGAAAGAAATGGCTTGACAGTTTCTACAATAATAAGATATCTTACCGACTAGTCAGTTTCATTTTCACCAAGAAGCACAAACACTTAATTATTCTTTCATATTGCTTTGTTGTATCTTCGAAGTAATTTGCTTCTAAAGCAGCCACACTAGGGTGTAAGTAGGCAAGCTCTGGGTCCTGGCTCTGACATTTACTCCAACAAATCTTCTCTTCGATCCCAGTGTCCTCAAATGTAGAATGAAAATAGTAATGCTACCCCACTCATGATCATCGTAATAATTAAATGACATAAAACACATGCAATCCAGACTTCCCTGACAGTCCAATGTTTAAGATGCTGTGTTTCCACTGCAGGAGGCATGGGTTCAGTCCCTGGTTGGGGAGGTTCCACAGGCGGATATACAATAGAAATTATTGTAGTTTTTAAAAATTAATTTAGCAGTCCACACCAATCCACAATCAAAACATGTTTTTCCCTCTTAAGGATAATTTAAATTTTCCTTTTTTCTTCTCAGTTAAATAAAGTTCTCATTTTCTTTGGTAAAGTGATTAAATACATACCATACCTGTGTTGCATATTTTTGAGAAGTATTACAAATACAGTTGATACAGGGATACCACAAGTGTAAACCAAGACATCTCTAACATCTTTTTCTTTATCTGGGCAACGAGCTAAATTCACACTCCATCCTCAGGGTTTCCTTGAGTACAAGCATTTCTAATCTAATCTAGTCCTAAAAAGAGAGTAATTGTCGAAGCAATGACTTTCTTGGTATGTTATACTGACTTAGGGAGATATAAAGCACTAAACCTGATTGGTGGGTTAACCATGTCCAACCTTGAGCTTGAATTTCATAGGAAACAGGGAATTTTTTCCAAGACTTTTGGAGAAATGGGTACAGACTGCAGGAAATTCAATACCAACTGTGGAGCTGAACATGATCAACATGAAAAAAATGAAGGAGCATAATAAAAATGTAATTGCTATTTATAAGGAATTTGACCCCATGTCTTTGTATTCATTATAAATCTTTCAGGGAAACAACATTGCCTCTTAAGTGGTCTAGATCTTAAAAGCAAACGCCTTCTGCTTCTGAGACATTTTGGAGAATGAAGCCAAGAACCCATCCAATGCTTATGTAATGCATGGGTGTTTGACATTTGCCAAGCCCTCTGCCAGGGAAATCCAGACACTTTCAGCCAAAAAGTTAATAGCAAAAGAAGGCAAGAGACTCTGAAAAGTGATTAGGGAAAGAAATAATGACTAAATGTCCAACTCAGTAGAACCTAGCAGGCTCACTGGGGGACTTCTGAAAGGAAGGAGTGTGGGAATGTGCAAAGCCATTGAATGTCTTGTGTAAGGACAGTGTGGTCATCAGAGGATAAGTTTTAGTATTACTCAGAAAGATAATAAATGCTCAGCCCTGGAGCATGTACGGTTGTTAAAGCTGATTTTCCATCATTAAAGTATTTATGATGACACAAAATTTGAATTTGTTCAATCTCAAAGCAGGCGCTGTGGTCCCACTGGGCCAGTTTGAAATCCTCTGGGCCCATGTGCCATGTCTTACTCAACAACCAGTCTTTGCTTCTCCCACTTGCCGCTACTCATACACACAGCGCTATGGTATCTCTTGCTGCTAACCTAACAAGCTCACAACTTCTTCAAAATTCACCTAAAGGTGACAAACGAAACTAGAATTTAGAAACACATTCACCAAACATTGTACTTGTTTTTAAGACAGCAACCCACACTCCCTTCTGTCTTGGTGTTTCCTCCCATAAACTCTAATCTGAGAGGAAAATGTAAGCAGCTTTTTTATTTAATTTGGGGGGTCTAATGGAGCTGGTGATGGACAGGGAGGCCTGGCGTGCTGTGATTCATGGGGTCGCGGAGAGTTGGACACGACTGAGCGACTGAACTGAACTGAACTGAATTAAGGATTGGCCACTGTAGAGTTTTCATTTTTGTTAATTAATTTGTATTGGAATATAGTTTCTTAATAATGTATGTTAGTTTCTACTGTACAGCAAAATGAATTAGCTATACATATACATATATTCCCTCTTTTTTGGATTTCCTTCTCATTTAGATGACACAGAGCATTGAGTAGGGTTCCCTTTGCTCTACAGGAGGTCCTTATTGTTATCTGTTTTATGCATACAATGAATAGTTTATTTATGTCAATCCCAATCCCAATTATTAATTCATCCCACCCCACTACTTTACCCCCTTGGTATCCCTACATTTGTTCCCTATGTCTGTGTTTCGCAAAAAAGATCATCTATATCATTTTCTAGATTCTACATATGTGCCTTAATGTACCCATATTTGTTTTTCTCTTTCTGACTAGCTTCATAGGGTGTTCTATGATTTTTAGTTACTAGAGACAGAAACACAACTGCATGTGAAAAGTCCACATAGTATGCAAATAGCTTTCTGAGAAATCCTAGGGTAACATAATCTTTCCTTTTGGTTATCCTATTGGGATTATTGAATGCAGATCTGATTTTCAAGTGGCAGTTATTCAGACAGGATTTCTATAATCCAGGCTCCCTGCTCCAGGTGCCCATCAGGGACAAGAAAAATTCCTCAGCAAAGTTCAGTGTGATTCTAGGCCAGAGACCAAACATAATTCCTTCTTCTCTTCACCACTCCTATTTAAAACATAAGCTTATGAGTGCTTGTCCTCTCGAAGAGTGTTCCTGCTGGCCCTACCAGGTGCCCTGCCCACATGGTGGCAGCTCGAGTTAGGCCTGCACCCCTGTCCTCATGCAGACCCCCACTCTTTTCTTAGCCATCTGCTTTTCTGGAATGTCCTCCCTGACTCAGCCCCCCCACCAAGATTGTTGTTATCAGGGTTCAAATACCAGTCACTCCCCTATGAAGTAAGAAGAGATACCTTGGCAGCCCCAGCAAGGCAGGAAAACGCAGGCATCTCATCAGTTTTCAGGGTTAGAATTTCACTGTCAAGCTCACTATCTACTCTTCCCTCTCAGATAAACAGGAGATGGAGGCTCCCAGCACATTCTTTTCACACTCACGAATTCCCAAAGACCACTCTGCAGTGGCACACAGAGAATCTCCTCAAGTCTGTCACTCAGGTGTTGCCTTGGGTAGAAACTAGGAAAATATTCTTCATATCTTCTCATCTGGGATGCTGTGGACAAACCAATAGCCTTATCAGTTAATAGTCAGGACTGGGCATTTTACACTCATAAGAAACCTTATGTACAATTCAAGTAATGATATTTAACAGTAAGATATACATTGGAGGGTCACATGCATATGAATCCTATTGCTAGAATTTCTATCATGAAACAAACAAAAAAATGTACTTATCCTATTCTGGAAGTTTAACATGATTTTTTAAATTTAATTTTTATTTTTTATTACCTTTTATTGGAGTATAGTTGTTTACAATGTTGTGTTAGTTTCTTCTGTACAGCGAAGTGAATCAGCTATGTGTATACATGTTTGCTGTTGCTGTTTAGTTGCTAAGTTATGTTCAACTCTTTTGCGACTCTATGGACTATAGTCCACCAGGCGCCTCTGTCCATGGGATTTCCCAGGCAAGAATACTGGAGTGGGTTGCCATTTCTTTCTCCAGGGGATCTTCTGGACCCGGGGATGGAACTCCTCTTTCCTGTACTGGCAAGCAGATTCTTTACTGCTGAGTCTTCTAAGAAGGCCCGTGTATATGTAGGATTTTCAGGCAAGAATACTGGATATATATACTGTTATATATATATATATATAAATACCCTCTTTTTTGGATTTCCTTCCCATTTAGGTCACCACAGAGCATTGAGTAGAGTTTCCTGTGCTATATAGTACAGGGTACAGTTCTTCATTAGTTATCTATTTTGTACATAGTAGTGTATATGCCAATCCCAGTCTCCCAATTCATCTCACTCCCTTTCCCCTCTTTGATATACATACATTTGTTCTCTGTGTCTCTAATTCTGTTTTGCAAATAAGATAAAATGATGTTTTTAGAAGTAAATTAAATTAAAGAGTAAAAATCTCCCATCTCACCCAAATTGATTTTAGACAACTTGCCAACATTGTCATATTCCATATGGATTTCCCCCCTTCTGTTGAGTTAAATTCTACACTCAGAATGCTTTCTTAACAACATCAAAAGATCATTCTTTAAATTGATCATACACCTTGATTCTCTCTTCTCTGAAGTCTCCTGTCAAAGACAAGGGGAGCCATACGTGTAGAATGGAGGTAGGTGTCTGCTTGCAGCATCTGCTTTTCCCTTCAGTGCCTTCCCAGCATCTCAGATAAGATTCTTTTTTGAAACCCTCTCACACCATTCTGCTCACCACAGATCTTCTCTATTTTCTCGATCATCTATTTGTTCTTATCCCATGTTTGTGGACATTCTTCTCCCTGGCCCTCATCTCATCTGTGTTGGAACTTTCCCTTACATCAAACATACCCACTTGAAATTTCTCTCAGCTTCTCAGGATTCACAGGTCAAAACCAACCTCCCAATCTTCAACTTTCTACCCATCTTTTCCTCCTGATTCTCTTCCTTTTGTTCATGGAAACTTTATTTTCCTAGAGCCTCCTCTCTAGACTCTAAATGTTAGAACTACCTTGGAATGAACTTCTCTCCCACTCTATTTTACCTCTAATCACTCTGTCCTCAGTGTCCTTCTGATTTTCCCTTACATTCATACTGTCTCCACTGTCATTAGAAACTCGTTCATTATCTCTCTCCTAGCCTGTTATAAGTGCTTTCTGGCAGGTCTTCCCACTTTCAGGCTGTTATTTCACTTCATCTCACTTGTTAGGAACACAGTTCACTTCCTGATGCCTGGCACTATTCTTCCCCTTGCTCTGCTCAAATGCCTCTGGTCTCTTCCCATTCTCTATGGGAAAAATTTGTTCCTGACAAATGTGACCCTCTGAGGCTTCTTTTTCTCCAATCTATATAACACTTCATTTTTCATCCCATTAAACCTTTTTACCTACCCCCCCAACACACACACTTTTTTTTTAGTTTGAGGGAATTCCAAGTACTTAAAGTACTTAAATATATACAGCTCTCAGCTTTACTTGGCCAAACTTATTCTAACAAAAAGCCTCTTTCCTTCTTTGTGTGTTGAAATCCTACCTACTTTTCTATATCCAAATGGTGTGAATTAATCCCTGATTTCTCAGAGGGAAGATAATCTTTTTATCTTCTATTCTTCGCAGTACTTTGTACTTCCATTGTGGCACATACTTTGTACTGGCACAGCACTATACTTCCATATAGTAGGAAGGGCTTCTTTGAATTGTAGCAATTTTTTCCCATTCAATAACATCTTCCACATTGCCAACTTGAGGGTTACAGTTTGTCCTTGTATACAGCCATAGTAGCCAGTAAAGAGACATGAGTTCAGTAGAGAATACTTGGGATGAACAAACCCATCACCTGAACATGCAAATCTCCTCACATGTAAAGAAGATTGCCTGGTCCATAAAGCCTCAATATTTAAATAAAGTAGCATTTCTTGCTGAGAAGGCCGTGGCAACCCACTCCAATATTCTTGCCTGGAAAATCCCATGGAAGGAGGAGCCTGGTAGGCTGCAGTCCATGGGGTCGCACAGAGTTGGACACGAGTGAACGACTTCACCTTCACTTTTTACTTTCATGCATTGGAGAAGAAAATGGCAACCCACTCCAGTGTTCTTGCCTGGAGAATCCCAGGGACGGGGGAGCCTGGTGGGCTGCTGTCTATGGGATCACACAGAGTCGGACACGACTGAAGCGACTTAGCAGCAGCAGCAATTTTTTCTTGCAATATGTGCCTCTTTTTTTATCCCTCAAATATGATGTGGTGTATGAATGAGAAAAGAAGATGAAGTTAAGAAATTAAGAAACATGCCTTCAGCAATCCTGAATGAAAGTATATACTCCTAATCTGATCCATTAAGTGGTGTGCTTCATTCCACTCTGTAGAAGGCAGAATGACTCTTCAAAGATGTTCCCACTCTAATTCCCAGAACCTGTGAATATGTTAGGTTATAGTCCAAAGGAATTTAGCAGATGTGATTAAGTTTGTTAATCAGATGACCTTAAAATAGGGAGATTTATCCTGGATTATCTGTGCAGGCCAATGTGATTACAGGAGTTCTTAAAGGCAGAAAATGTGAATTGTCAGAGTCCTTAGGAGAGATGTAGTAGAAGAAGAGGCAGGAGAGACTCAAAGTGTGAGGAGTCAACACACAGTTGCTGGCTCTGAAGTAACAAGAAAGGGACCGTGAGCATCTAGAGGCTGAGAACAGCCCTCAGCTGACAACCAGGTTGTAGATCTTCAGTAATAAAATCACAAGGAACTGAATTCTGCCAACAACAACCTGAATGAACAAGGAAATTGATTCTTCCCTGGAGTTTCCAAAAAGAAATGCTGTCTTGGTAAACACCTAATTTTCAGTCCCATGAGAAGGATATCAGACTTCTGACCTACAAAACTTTGAGATAACACATTGTGTTACTTTAAGCCACAGTTTGTGGACATTTGTTGCAACAGCAACAGAAAACTCCTGTACTCTCCAAGTGATTGTTCAGATACATTTGATATACAGTGGTTCAAATTTGCTAAAACTAAGAACGGAGTGTGCATACTTGTTGAATTAGAAGCCTAGAGGCACACCTGACTATTTTTTGATATGGAACCACACTAAAGCATTGTAAGTAATACGACTTATTCAGTATCTCTTTTATTCAATCACTCTTTCTACAAGCATTCCCTGAATACCCATTTCTACACTCACAGCATAAGTTTTCTTGGAGTTTGTAAATTTTTGTAATTAAATTTCACCACTAGCTGTAGAATGGCAGGCACCAAGTAAACAAAGTTTCAGTGTGACTCTGTCACTCAGGCTCTCTCTTCTTGAAATTTTTCATTGGTAAAATATGGGTGGTAATTTATCTAATTGAGAAGTGAAGTCGCTCAGTCACGTTTGACTCTGCAACCCTGTGGACTGTAGCCTACCAGGCTCTTCCATCCATGGGATTCTCCAAGCAAGAATACTGGAGTGGGTTGCCATTTCCTTCTCCAGGGTATCTTCCTGACCCAGGGATCGAACACAGGTCTCCCAAATTGTAGGCAGACCTTTTACCCTCTAAGCCATCAGGGAAGTATCATTGAAAGGGTGATCTTAAAGACACATGTCTAAGCAATTTAAGAAAATAGGCCATTATTAATCCCCAAATATTATTTGTAAGATCTAAATCTTGATCCTTTGGTGCCTTGACTTAAGTATTTGTCTTTGCACTTTCCGCTAGGGTCTCTCATTTCACACTATAGCTTTTGTAAAGGACTATTATTATCTGGTTTCTTTCTGGCTCAAAATTCTCAAGTAGCTCTCCCCTGCCTTTAGGCTCAAGTCCAGATTCCTCAATCTGGCATGCATAGTCTCACAACATGTCTATCCAAAGAATCTTCTTTCCTAATTCTTCCCAGCTCGGCCTGTACTCCCTCCTTCAATGTACTCCACTCAACTAAGGCTTTCCTCTGACTCTAAAAATGCCACATTCACCCTTTATAAAATCTTTGATCCTGTGCTGTCAGGTCTGTAGTGTCCCTGTCCTTTCTTTTCAATATACCCTGTCTCTCAGAAAGAGTCTATCTTCTTTCTAAAAGTCCTTTCCTAAATATACCAACTCAGACTGACTCCCCACTCTTTGGTGTTGCCTGAATCTTGTTATAATAATCATTTGGTTCCAGGGTTTTACTCCTACTTATTTCATTTTGGTTAGTGTCCCTCCCTAGCTGTATCACAGAGGGAAGTATTCATAATTTATGATGTCTAATATCTGAAGCACCCCCCACCCTGGCAATAATGCTGGATTCAGAAAAAATGATGAGAAAATGTCTAACATACATTTTGCCTAATTCTTTGTGTTTATTTCTATATATTATGAAGGTCAGTTATATCTCCTGATGCTGGAGAAGTGACCTTATATAGGAGATGTCCTATGGATCTTGGCAGTCCACTCTCCTCTTTTCACCAGGGCTACATGCTCTAGTGTGAATGTGAGTGAGTGCTCAGTCATGACCAACTGTTGCGACCCCATGGACTGTAGCCCACCAGACTCCTCTGTCCATGGGACTTCCCAGATAAGAATACTAGAGTGGGTTGCTATTTCCTACTCCTGCAGATCTTGCTGACTCAAGGATTGAACCCTCTTCTCCTGTGTCTCCTGCAATGGCAGTCAGATTCTTTACCACTGTGCCACCCAGGAAGCCCCAATATGCTCTAAGGGTGCCCCCATATGGGCTGCATGGATCCTTCTGTTGTAACAGGATGGCCTTGTCTTGTGTAGTGGCTGCTGGGCAGCTGTTTGGTGTGGTGGTGTTCCGGTGTGGCTCTCTTTGGGGCCTGGGTTGTCCTGGGGTTGCTTTCAGCCCTGTGGTAGGTGGAAACATACCTAGCGCTTGAAGGCTAGAGGGAGAACTCCAAAATGGCTCTCACCATCACCAGTGTCCTTGTGGTAGACAAGCTTCTATGAATTGCTGCTGCCAGCTTCTCCATGCCCAGGAGGAGTCCCCTTTGCTTCTGCCTCTCTGGGAGGCTTCTCAAGATCAGCAAGTGCAGCTGACCCCAGCTCTTTTCAAATCACTATCTCTGTGCCAGGCCTTGGAGTATGTAAGATTTGGGGCACATTCTTTAAAGGCAGAATCTCTGTTTCCTGCAGTTCTTTGGCACTCCAATATGTAAGCTCCACTGGTGTACAAAAAGTCAGACATGCGTAAAGCCAGATGTCCTGAGTACTCATCTTTCCAGTGCAGGACTCCTGGGCTGGGGGGCCCCAGGGCAGGTCTCAGAACCCTTGCTCCTTGAGGAGAATATGTATAATTGTTGTTATCCTTTTGTTTGCGGTTCATCTACCTATGGGTGTGGATCCTAACTATATTGTGTCTCTGTCTCAATAACCATCTCATCGTGGTTCCTTATTTGCACCTTTATTTGTGGAAAATATTTTCTGCCAGTCTCCAGTTTGTTCTCATAGATGTTGTTGTTGTTTAGTCACTAGGTCATGTCCAACTCTTTCATGACCCTATGGACTGCCAGAGCTATTCTTTTCCAGGAGAGAGTTGCCATTTCCTTTGCCCCAGGATCTTCCTGACCCAGGGAATGAACCCACGTCTCCTATATTGGCAGGCATATTCTTTACCACTAAACCACCAGGGAAGTTCCTCTTATAGCTTGTTGCTCTATAAATAGTGGTAATTTTGGTGTGCTCATGGGAGGAGGCAAGCCTGAATTCTTCCGACTCTGCTGTCTTGGCCATCCTACTCAATATTTATTTGTTGAAGGAATTAAGAAACTATGAAAGAAGTCTGTAAAATGCACAATGATTGGACTCTGTAAAATGATTGATGATTAGAATATAATGTAGTTTATTTTAAGACAAAACCATACTTGCCAGGTTTGAGTTTGTTTTATTTTTACGTAATGGAGGGTAATATGTGTTTAACAAATAATAACAAATCAAGAATATGATACAACACGCATCTTTTAATAATAAAATGACACTGAATAAATAATCAATGGCACGGATTCCAAATACTCTTGTGTAGATTTCAGATTATATCTATTACAACAAGCTACCCATCTAAGGCTAACCAAGGGACTGAATTTTAGTTATGTTCAGCAGAAATGTAAAGTTGTAATCTCTATTTCACTGTAATCTTTAATTTACTACAGTTACTAACCCTCTGCCCTATGGAGTTACATAGAGATTTTTTGTTTTTGTTTGTCATTGTTGGTGTCGATGGTGATAGTGGTATCTATTTTATTTCAGAAACCACTGCAAAGCTGTAAGAAAACCCCTAGGGACATTGACGTTCTGGAAGAAAATTCAGCCCACACTAAAGCTAAAACTTTTCATGCAAGAACCCACAGGAGCTTCACACAAGTTATGCTAGTACTCATGAGTCTTCCCAAATTCGTGTCTGAAACAATCATTTGTTGTTGCTGTTCAGTCACTAAGTCATGTCTGACTCTTTGTGACCCCATGAACTACAGCATGCCAGGCTTCCCTGTCCTACATAATCTCCCGGAGTTTGCTCAGATCCATATCTATTGAGTCAGT
Source organism: Moschus berezovskii (assembly GCF_049115385.1). NCBI lineage: Eukaryota > Metazoa > Chordata > Mammalia > Artiodactyla > Moschidae > Moschus > Moschus berezovskii. The sequence goes on along the minus strand of NC_142469.1, from coordinate 71,272,596 downwards.
AATGTTATCTAATCATTTCACCCCTGCAGCGCCCTTCTCCTTTTGCCTTCAATCTTTCCCAGCATCAGGGTCTTTTCTAATAAGTCAGCTCTTCACATCAGGTGCCTAAAGTATTGGAGTTTTGGCTTCAGCATCAGTCCCTCCAATATTCAGGACTGATTTCCTTTACGATTGACTGGTTTGCTCTCCTTGCTGTCCAAGGAAACAACCATAGCCCACGACAAATAAGGAACTAGCCCCAAATACACAAAATCCAACTTCTGGCTCCTTGAATGATGTTTACATTGTTGCCATCAACCAGGTGATAATTCTCAGCTCAGAACTCTTCATCAGTTATCTTGCACTTTTTAATGATTTATTCACACTGAAATTAATTTATAAGCTCTGTCTAGCTCATCAGGGTGATAACAAAAATAGACTGTCTCAAAAGCAGTTTAAGTAAAGGTCAAGGAAATCTTAGAAATTTAGCTTTACTGAATCAAAGCAGCTGTACGAGCTTTTACAATCAGGATAACAAAAGTGTTATCTGCAGTCCCAGGCCCCTCACAGACACTTTCTCTCCTTGTCTCCTGTGCTGTTCACCACTGGGAGAAGCACAGGACCCAGTACAAATTGTATGGTGAACATTGTTTTCAATTAAAGATAAACAAAACCTAGTCCTTCCAGCTGTGAATACTTGAATCTTCCTATTTTTCCATGTGAGAAATGAGGCAGAAAGATCCCATCGTTCTGAAATGTCATGAGGGTTTTACTGGAATTGGCAGGCCTCCACTCTGAAACACGGACTGCCAGGGCCGGTGGCAATTCACTGCTCTCCCTCTTTCCTGGCATCTAACTCACAAGCAGTCACATAAGGACACACTCATCCTTCTACAGTTTGCCGGGCAACGTACGGCAGTGGGCTTACGAAGATAAAAGGGATTATCAACTTGCCAACATAGAACTTTCTGCCAACTTCTGAAGAGTCATGAAGAGGAGAAAGAAAGAACAACAAATGAAGAACTAAGGGGAACCCACTTAACATAAAAAGCAGAGTGAACCCTCTTCCTTGGCACAGATAGATGGTTTGGCTTTAGGGCAGATTAAGTATTCTGTGGTTTATAAAACCTAGACAATTTGGAGATTGTGGCTTCTCGGTGAACCCACTAATTAGTCCTTGAAGTTGAGTGTCACAAATTGGCCAGCCTGAATTCATCTATATTTTGGCTTTGGCCAGTTTTTTTTTTTTTTTTTCAATAATTTCAATGCTCTAGGTATCTCCTTTGTGATGGAGACCCTTAGTGAAAAACAGACAAAATACCCTTTAGATCAAATGTGACCCTCAATCTTCACATTAGCCTACATCTGCATTAATCTGTATCCTAAAAACAGATCCCAGAACTTGGAATATTAGCAGAACATTTCCTTCAGCTGCATAAAAGTGTAGTGAAGAAGAGCAAACAACCAAAACACCAGCCTAGGTAGTGGCATACAACAAGGTAGAAGGTGGAAAAAAGCTAGAAGAGGTTTGTGATACAAAAGCCCACATTGTCAGCAGAACATATTGAGACATATTTTCTGCCTGAAACAATAACAATCATAAATGAACTATTGTTAACACAAAAATACCAAATACTGGTAAGAGCTGTCATTTTGGTTTTCTTTACACATGATAAATTACATTTGCAAATTAGTGTCTGATCTGAGATGACATGGAACAAATGGTAATATTTACATTCTGCACATTATCCTTGTCAGATTAAGCCGCAGTTGGCCAGTGTGGATATAAAGAGGCCTCAGGAGGCTTGTCTGCTAAATCAGCATGTAAATTGTCTCTAAGCCATCCACACGTCTACATGTATTATGTCCTCAAGCCAGTAACAGCCGTCCCATTTACATGTCAATTTTACCAAGTTAGGGTAGCTTTATCAGGTGAAGAGAAATCCTTCCAAGAATGTACTTCAAAGTAGATTAAGGGCTACAAGACAGATTTTGTGAGAAGCTCTTAGAGGCTTCCTATTTCTTTAGCAGTCTAAGAGGGAAGGTAGGCAGAGGAAGAAAGTCACATTTAAGTACCCACAATGCAGTATGCATCAAGGTGCGTCAGGTTATCACATTCTATCCTCACACTTTCACCTCTAATAGAGGCATTGTTATATCCATTTTACAGATAGGAAAATTGAAGTTTGAAGACATTGAGTTACTTGTTGGCAGAATTAGTGAGGACAGAGTGTTTGAATCAGCGGTAGCTGATGCCAAGGTCTTGTACTATGTCATTCTGACACTGGCCTTAACTAGAAATGTAAGAACAGTAATATAGGACCCAGGGGGTTTTGGAGAGTGTAGCCTGAAAAAAAGAAGAAGAAGAACACTGGATTCCTGTTGACCCATCAATTTATATTGCAGAAATAGGAGGATCACCTATTGGGTTGGCCAAAAAGTTCACTTGGGTTTTCCAAGGGTGCTTACAGAAAAACCCTAGTGAACTTTTTGGCCAGCTGAGTAGAATCCCTGCTAAGCTCTTGCACAGGATACAAAGCTGACAACAAACTTCCCCCCCAGCTTCCTCTATTTTCACCATAAATAAAGGCAAGGGAGGTTCAGGGAGTCCCTGTGAAAGTGATTTAATTTGACTTCATACTAATCCTGTCTTAAAATTGAGCCTCACAGACAGGAAGTACAAGATGGCATGAGAAAAGGAGTTGCCTTTCTTGATCCTAAGGTTTGTGGTGGTAAGAGAGCAGCAGAAAGAACCAATGCAGTATTCTGTGCTTGTTTAAGGGGAAAAAAACCTCAAAACCTCATAATTAGATTGGCCACTTTCATAAAGCCAACTCTAAAATGAAGCTGTTAAAATGTAGATCTTATTATGAACCCAATTTAAACCACTTGCAAAGACATTTTGAGACACTTCAGGAATTTCAATTATGGGTCAGGTAGCATATAATATCAAAGAATTGTTATTAAAAGTGATAATGACACTGTAGCTAGATAAAAAATGTTTTTCATTTTTAAAGAAATATGCTCAACATATGTAAGGATGGAACAACATTAGATGGGGTTTGTTTTCAAATATTTCAGTAAAAAAAGTAATCAAAAGAAACAGAAGTAAGATGGAAAAATCATGTTAGTTCTTGAATTGGGGTAATGGCGCTACGAGGGTCTATTATGTAACTCTTATTACATATGTGCGTGTTTTAAAAAACTCATAAAAATTAAAAGAAAATAAAGTGCCTTGAAATGCAGATCTGATTCATTCAAAACACATTTAAAACGCAGTATGTTTGAAAGTGTGTTTGAATCTTCAGCTTCACCCAAGTTTACTTAGCCAGACTCATTAGCCGACAGCCCTGGGAAGGCCGGCAGCAAGATTCTGCAGTCTGTCAATATCTTCTCCTTGTTCGTTAACAAGAAACCTTAGAGAGGTTACTGTTACGACATGAGGAAGGAAGTGCTAAAATTGCCAGTGTTAATAAGACATGTTTAACTCCCTGGTCAGGGAAAGAGGTCTGTAAACTACAGAAGAGAATGCTGTCACTATAAATCATACTTTAGGGTCTACCCTTGCTAGGGCAAGCTACTGCCTCACACTATGCCTTCCATGGGTCCAATTTTCATTCAAAGCCAGGATGCTACCCTACTTTGTGTACAGAGAGATTTCCACATGCTCCAGAAGGGTCACAGAAGGTACTTGGGGAAGAGGAGATATGAGCTGAGAAATGGACTCCCTGGGACAAAGGTCACGTTTGCTACCCTGCTGATTAAGCATCCATGTTACTCAGGGAGAAGCTTAGGTCTGGGCTCCACAGAGCCTGGTGTCTGGACCCTGCTCCCCAAGGACAGGAAAAGTCAGCAAAGACAGAGAGGAGTGCTGGCAGAGCCTTAGTCATCAATATATCATGGTTCCAAAAGGTTTATAACTTTTTAAAAGAAAGCCTCTTTTCAGAAGAAATTTACAAAATACCTGTTCACTTGAGTGCCAGGAAAGATGTGTAAATGTGGTCATTGGGAAGATCTGGGTGAAGCGGGGGCGGCAAGCAGAGGAGATGGTACTGTGTGAAGGACTTTTAACAACACAAGGTATTTTTCAAAGTGAGGTCAGAAGGTGTTGCCTGAGTCAGAATTACATGTGATGCTTCTTGGAAATCCAGCTTCTTTGGCATTGCCCCAAACTTACTGTATCAGAATTTTGGAGAGCAGAATCCAGGAAGCTGCATTTTAAGTGAGCTCCCCAGATTTTCCCATATAGTAAAGCTTGAGCACTGCCATTTCTCCTCTTTGTCTTTACTTATTTCTTCATCTCCAGTGTCTACCTTGGGCTTCCCAGTTGATGCTAGTGATAAAGAACCCGCCTGCCAATGCAGGAGAGGTAAGAGATACAGGTTTAAGCCCAGGGTCAGGAAGATCCCCTGGAGGAGGGCATGGAAATCCGCTCCAATATTCTTGCCTGAAGAATCCCATGGACAGGAGAACCTGATGGCTATAGTCCACAGGTCACAAAGAGTCGGACACCACCTGAAGCCACTTAGCACGTGCAACAGCCATCTATTATCCACTCCCTCAGCATTTCTGTTGAGGCTGGGTCCATAAGCTTCATGTTTGTTTTTGTTTTTTTTTAGCTTTGCAATGTCTGTTCCCATTTCCCATCTTTTTACCATAAATTAGGTTCACTACTTGATAGAATCTTTTATATCTTAGCTATAAGTACCTAGTCTTGCCCCTTCTCTGAGCACGCAGAGCACCTGTTTTGTCCCAGTACAACTTGCCATGCTATATTGTACTTGTTCACTCAATTCTTGACGAACTGGATAAATCAGGTTCGTCAAGTTCCCCCCTTGATGAACTAAATGATACATGGTGAGCATTCACTAACTGCTTTTTGAATTAGGAAATAGATGATTGTTACAGACTCATAATTCTTACTACTTAATGCTAATTAAGTAAATTTTCTTTCTGATTGTCCAAAATGAATGCTTGCATTCTAGCCATCTCACCTACTACCTTCTTCACCTGTCACCTGTGGAATTTGACTAGTGATTAAGCATCCAGGAAAAACATCTTGTTTGGTCTACATGGGACAATATGACCACATCTTGGTTACAGGAGGAAAGAATACATTGTTTTACTTCCCCAACAAGAGGGCCCAAAATGGGAGAGAAGCTCTTCCTCAAAATGAAATCATCATGCTGTTGGAAGAGCAATAAAAGTCGGGGGACAAAAATACCAGAAAATATCAAAGTGTCTAAGAAAGCTGATGGCCGAAGAATTGATGCTTTTGAACTGTGGTGTTGGAGAAGACTCTTGAGAGTCCCTTGGACTGCAAGGAGATCAAACCAGTCCATTCTAAAGGAGATCAATCCTGGGTGTTCATTGGAAGGACTGATGCTAAAGCTGAAACTCCAATACTTTGGCCATCTCATGCGTCGAGTTGACTCACTGGAAAAGACTCTGATGCTAGGAAAGGTTGGGGGCGGGAGGAGAAGGGGACGACAGAGAATGAGATGGCTGGATGGCATCACCGACTCTGTGGACATGAGTTTGAGTGAACTCTGGGAGTTGGTGATGGACAGGGAGGCCTGGCGTGCTGTGATTCATGGGGTCGCGGAGAGTCGGACACGACTGAGCGACTGAACTGAACTGAAAGGGTTCCTAACCTGGATTTGATCACTGAAGTTGTTTGGAAATTTTTATAAATACTTACATGGGTATAGTTTTCTTCAGATTTTATGCAAAATCCAAGACACAAAATGACTAGAACTACTACAAAGCTTTGCATATGAAAACACTTTTCTCCAAAATCCAAGTGTTTTAGAAATGAGTATTTTAAAGCTCAGCAGGAAATCCTTGCTAAATTTACTTTTCCATTCTAGGAAAGAACATTTAACTTTTCTTCAGGGGCTAGAGAAAAAAGATGCCTCATTTTGATTCAGAGTTTGTTGAGATCCTGATAATGAACTCCTCAGAGTTGGGCAGATAAAGTTTATATGGGATGTGGAACAGGGTGCTCAGCCTCTTTCATCCCCTTGTGCCTGCCTGCCTGGAAGAACCCAACCCTGGGTAAATCCAACCGCCTGCCTTCTCTCGGCACCCGTGGGCAGACATGTATTAGCTTTTAAGGAAGATGGGCAAGCTAAAGACCACTGCCTTCCCTAGTCATCCTCCCATCACTGTCCCTGTTAGTTCACTCCCCGTTCTGCATAATGACTATTTCAAAATTTCCTTGCTGTCTTCAAATTTCCATGACTTCCTCCTGTTTCTCTGATACAACTTTCTTCATATTCAATTTATTGGTACAAACTAGAACCTGCAAGCAGGATAGATTCCTATCACTGTGCCTGGACAGAATCAACAAGCCTACACACAGCAGTTTTCTTCTGTGATTCCCAGCTGAGGAAGGAGGCTGGGGGGAGGAGCTCTGTTTCCAAATGGCCTATCCTATTTTTTAGATAAAAACAAATGCTTCTATACTAAAGAAGTGTAATCCATCAATCTGGATAAAGATATCGCTAACGAATGTCCGACTACATTACTCTCATTTGAAGATCATTAAGAAGCCTTTAGATTTATAGCTTAATATTGGATTTATGAAACAGTCTTCTATGTCTTTGGGACATAAATCAGTTACTCAGAGCCTGATCGCTACAATAGAAATAATAAAACTAAGATTTTCAAATTGCAGTGTTGGGAACCAGATTCAGAATCTGAGATGACCCCCAAACTTTGCAACACCCTCTAAGGCTTGGCCTAAAACATTCAACCAGTCTTATCTATTTTTATTACCTTATTGAGACAATTTTTCTGACTTTTCGCTTTTAGGAATGGTCTGACTCAGAACATCAAGTTTGACTTTTAAAGGATGATACAGCAACTTCCCTTATTTTTTACTGATTAGTGCCTATAAGGAAAGAACGGCTTTTTGTCTTTTATTTTCTTTGCTGTTTCCAGTGGAGGTGATGCAGGCTTCCCTTCCAGAATGTCATTCTGAGGTTAGGAAGAAGAGGTTGAATTGATTGGAAGTGTCAGGGCTTATTCACATTGTAGTCTCATTGACTTGCTTTTAGTTTCCTCTCAAAAGAAAAATTCTGTTTCTCAATCAAGGCTTGATTTAAGCTCAAATTTGTCCATCTAGAGCAGATATCCCTACATCACCTGGTGTGCACTTCAGGTGGAGAACATCTCAAGCAGTGTTGTAATGACTGGCTGATCTGGCAGCAAAAGTTCGGATGGTATTTTGGTCATCTTCATAGCCTCAGAATGTGGATCAATGGTACATCAATATGTGTTTGCTGAATAAATGAAAAATGTGCACTCTAGATCAGTATAGGTAATAAAGGAGTGGCAAAGATGAATTTGTGAAGTCTGTTTAATAATTTGATTTCCAAATAAAATTGTGAATCTAAGGAACATTGGCTCTGGTTCCACTTTGGAGGTGAATAGAATGGCAGTTTTTTAAATAGAATTTTATTATTAATACATGTCTACTCAAATCAGTTATTATTTCACTGTGACTGACTTATTTAGTGAGAATAGCAAGTTTACAAATTTATGTGCGTCACCCTGCCTTGCTCTCTCTACCAAAAAATATAAAATGAGTCACTGTGTCTTCACACATCTGTTGTGCTGGTTTTGTACTAAGTCAATCTACCAAAGCTGGAACTACTTTTCCCCAAATTCCCATCCTGTATGACTCCTAGTTAAGGAGGGGTTACAAGAAAAATTTGCACAAGATTTAGAAGACAAAAGCGAGGTAAGTATCCTGAAGGTGCTACAAAGCACTAGGTGCTATGGCAGTTTATACCTGTGGTCACTAGAGTGCTTGCTCATGGGGCAGAAGCCAGGCCTACAGTCCCTCCTGTTGGATCTCCTCCTCCAGTCTCTTCAAGTCCCGCCTGCCTATCTGCTCAGTCTTGTCCAACTCTTTGTGACCCCATGGACTATAGCTCTGTAAGTTGAATTTTTCAGGCAAGAATACTGGAGTGGGTTGCCATTTCCTTCCTCCAGGGGATATTCCTGACCCAGGGACTAAACCTGTGTCTCAAGTGTCTCTTGCATTGGCAGACAGATTCTTTACCACTCGTGCCATATGGGAAGCCCAAGTCCTGGGTCCGTTACATATGCAGCTTCATGACAAAGGCACTCACTTCTTCAAGGCTCCAAGACATTGAGGTTGGAGATAGTGAGAGATAGATGCAGGCTCCAATTTGCCTAGGTAGGTTCTGGTTTGCCCTGAGAAGTGCCAGCTTGACCATGCTCTTCTCTACTTCATGCCTGGTTTATTACCCAACAGCTGACTTCAGGACCACACCAGATATAAAGGTGACAGTCTTCCATAGATTTCTTTACCATCTCCCATCCTTGTGTGAAACCTAATCTCTGTAGTAGATCCCTTCTTTTGTGTCATTCAGAGTTGTCCTAATGCTGTGGTTAAATCCAAACTGATAAACCTGTTCAGGGAATCACCTTGGCCTGCCTCGGTCATTCTGTATAGCACGTATTGGCTAAAGCAGAGGAGAGTCAGGAGTTAGACAGTCTGGGAAGACCACTCTACAATTTATTATGATGTGTTTACTAATTCAGAATTACTGGAATCATTTCAAGTTTCTGAATTGCTTATAGGGCTACAACATTGCCCATTTCCAATGATACCTGTAGAATTGCCCAGTGTGTACCTTGTTCAGCTGTAGATGGCAGCCCTGGCAGAAAGGAATATTGTAAAATGTTCCTCTTTTTTTTTGTAATTAATTTATTTTTTATTGGAGGCAAATTATTTTACAATATTATATTGGTTGGTTTTGCCATACATTGAAATGAATTCGCCCCGGGTTTACATAAGTTCCCCCTCCTGAACCCCCCTCCCACCTCCCTCCTCCCTTTATCCTCCCTCTGGGTCATCTTTATATAAAATAGTCTTTTTCAATTTGTAGCAAATAACGAATCTATTTGTATGGAACCATCCTTGACTCAGACCAGATGGGATTTATAGTAATCCAGCATAGTATAGCATGTCACTGGGACTACGAATGGAAAGTACAGTGCATTTGAAGGACTTTTAAGTTATTAAAGGCAGAAGAAGTTATTTGAATAAGCCAATTAACTTAAATATCCCAATAATAGATTTGCTGGAAATTAAGTCAGGTGATTTGAGCTTTATTCTACTTTCTTGTTCTAAAGCCACTCAACTGTGAATTGGGAAATCCAAAGAATTACCAAGTCAGTGAATCAACAATCAAGTTCTCCATCATCATAGTCTTCAGAGGAAATTTCTCTTAAAGTTAAAAGCAAGACTAAGACTAAAAGCCAAAACCATAAAGCTCTTGTGGGCACATTTGAAGCTCAAATGCCTACCTTCCTCTTGAAAGGAAAATGTCTTCACATGCTAAGAGGTCACTGATTCACTGGCCTTGTCCAATTCCATCTTCCCCCCAAAGTCCCACTATTATTAGCTGTCGCCCTCCAGTCCTTCTCCTTGAGACCTGGGACTGGTTCTTGTAACTTGCTGTTAACAATGAACCTTGCACATTCAGTTCAGTTCAGTCGCTCAGTCGTGTCCGACTCTTTGTGATGCCATGAACTGCAGCACACCAGGCCTCCCTGTCCATCACCAACTCCTGGAGCCTACCCAAACTCATGTTCATTGAGTCAGTGATGCCATCCAACCATCTCATCCTCTGTTGTCCCCTTCTCCTCCTGCCCTCAATCTTTCTCAGCATCAGGGTCTTTTCAAATGAGTCAGCTCTTCGCATCAGGTGGCCAAAGTATTGAAGTTTTAGCTTCAGCATCAGTCCTTCCGATGAACACCCAGGACTGATCTCCTTTAGGATGGACTGGCTGGATATCCTTGCAGTCCAAGGGACTAAGCACCTAATAAACAATGTCTATGATGAGGAGGATCTCATGTCTACCCAGGTCATAGTTCTACTCTCTGCCAATGAAGAAGATATTATGGACATTAGACCAAGAGCAACAGAATTGGAGTTCTTTGTAGAACTAACTCTTCCATTTGCACAAACTTCTACTTTATCAGGGCATCTGTTTGCCCTTTCTTTGTAGACAACGTTTAATATTCTTTTACTGCCCACAGAACAGAGGTCTCCTATGAAGAAGTCCACTGAAGTAGACTTTTCAACATGCATTCCCAAAGATAGCTGGCACTTCAGTTGTCTTGCCTAAGTGAATTAACACCTGCCAGGATGGATCAGCTGAGACCTTTAGAGCAGTGCAACCGAGGTCTGATGCTCATCTGCTTCCTACCTTCTTTGTCAGCCAATTAGCAGATTTGACGCTATCTTGAGTTTGAGATATAAAACCACAGCAACTGACAGAGGATGAGATGGTTGGATGGTACTCAATGGACATGAGTTTGAGAAAACTCTGGGAGATAGAGAAGGACAGGGAAGCCTGGTGTGCTGTAGTTCATGGAGTTGCAAAGAATCAGACACGACTTAGCAACTGAACAACAACAACTGGCTTTTGAGAAGTATCTGGCTAAGTCTGACAGGCATTTGCTAGCAGTGATGTATTTATTCACCCCTCTAGTATGTTTGGTGGGTTTGTAAAGTATATCATAGGACATTCTACTATGGGGCCTAAATTCTCAGGAACAGTTGAAATCGTTTCAGAAAGAAGAAGCTTTGTTTTTAGATCAGAACCACCAAAAGATGGACCCCTTCTGACCCAAGAGCCCCCAGCAATCTTCGCCTAAGTGCCTGCCAAAGAGAAACCCTGAGAAAAATCAGTTCCAGAAAGAGAAGAGTGTCTAGAGTGTTTTTGGAATAGTCCCAGGTAATTTCACAGTCACATGAAGCCCTGAAATATTATTGTTAGTCAAGCAAAACCCTTCCAGCTTAGAATGTGTTTATTTTCATACACAGTGATAACTCAGAGGATAACTGTAGCAATGCAAGGTTTTGAATTTGAGTGACAGCTGTCATCTCGTCTCTGAAGATGTAAGGCTGTTAGATTTGCTTGTTCACCTCATCTTGGGTGATGAAAGTCATTGGCAACTGTGTCCAAAAGAACTTTGAATACCAGAGTTTTATGAAAGAGATTAGTTCATTTCTCCCCTGGTAATTTTTCTCCACATACAAAAAATACCTTAGTACATAAGTTACAAGGACCTCTGACTGATAAGTGATTTATACTAAAAACACTGAACATGGTCAGAAGAAAGCAATCCCTGCTATTTCCCCAGCTTGGAATTTGGACCCTGTCCAGGCATTTCTCTCTGAATCAGGCCCAAGGAACTCCATCTGGGGTACTCACAAGCTGATGAGATCTTCTGCTTCATAAAAATCTTATAACCTTACCAAAGCAGAAGTAGGCTGACCTTATTGTAAAGGTCTCTGAACAAATTACTTATCTTTTTTCTAATTTAGTTGAAAATTTAAGGTTTCTTTTCCACTTCTACACATTTTGGAAGTGGAGGAAAATATGTTTTCATATAACCTCTAGCATTAAACCACACACATCTACTCCTGCCAGAATTTACAAGGCCTAACTGGACTTTTTGAATAGGCTGGTGTCATCTGATTAGATTCATGATTCTTTTGAGCCAAGCTAGCTGATGTAATCAGCAATCTCTCCAGGATTGCCTGCCCATGGAAGCTGCTTTGTTAAACACTGAGCAGCAATCTGTCCATGAGTGGGAATCCACCCCAGCTTTAGATGTTCACACACTTCCTTAAATAAGCACACTTAACTTGAAACAAATGGAGAAAATTTACTTGTGAAAACTCACATTCCTGGTTTATTTTCACAAAATTGCAAGGTTGAAGGGTTCACTAAGGTCATTTTGTCCACCTCTCTGCCTCTGGCAGTCTCTTCATCCCAACAGCACCAAGTGGATGTTAGTCTAATCTAGGTTTAAAAGGATGCGGAAAAGTACATTTTTCACTCTTACCTTGGCAGTTCTTGAACCTGACCTTTCTGCCTCTGAGAAACATCCTTCGCTATGAACCTCCTATCCCCATGAAAACCCATTTCTTCCTTTTCCATTTTTGTAAGAACTGAAAAACACTACCAACCAAGGGGCGTATTTTCTTCTCACTTTCTTTCTGGGGTGAGTCTCACTCACTTCTGTGTATAAATGCTGAATCAGAGAAGCTGTCCTTTCTGGTGTCCACTCTGGTGAAATTAACTTGGACTTGTGCATTTCACATCTCAAATTAGGCCTCCCCCCTCCATACACACGTTAAGCTCAAAATATAATAAAGTAGTATAATAATAAAGATAAAACAGGCTTTCCAGGTGGCTCAGTGTTAAAGATTGTGCCTACAAAGCAGGATTGGGAAGATCCCTTGGAGTAGGAAATGGCAACCCATTCCAGTATTCTTACCTGGGAAATCCCATTTACAGAGGAGATTGGTGGGCTAGCCCATGGGGTTGCAAAAAGTCAGACATGACTGAGTGACTAAACAACAGCAAAGATAAAACCCAAAGGTATTAGTCATTTGAAATTATGTATGCAATATTTTCACACTGCTGTATATAAAATAGATAACTAATGAGAAACTATGTATAGCACAGGGAACTCTACTCAATGGTCTGTGGTGAGTAGAAGGAACCTGTCCTTCTATAGTAGGAAGGAAATCCAAAAAAAGAGGGGATACATGTATATGTATAGCTGATTCACTTTGCTGTAGAGCAGAAACTAACACAACATTGTAAAGTAAGTATACTTCAGTAAAAAAAAAAAAAAGGTAAAACCAAACAGTCTTGAATTGAACAGTAATGCACCAATGTTGGTTTCTTAGTTTTGAGAAATACACCATGGTAAAGTAAGATGCTAACATTAGGGAAAACTAAGTGAGGCATGCAGGAACTCTGCATTATCTTTGCAACTTCTCTGTTAATCTAAAATTATTCCAAAATTAAAGATTATTTTTAAAATAATCTAAAATAAAAAATGCATGAAATATTTGGGAACCTACAACACAGCTGGAGTCTAAGTAAGAAAAACGGAATAATATCTGTTGTGGAGGACAAAGTGTAGTCCTAATTTTAAAATAATATGTATTCATGATTTTTTAAAGGAAAATGAAAATACATACCCAAAAGTCAAAAAGCATCCATAATCCTACTAAACACACATAATAACTAACATCTTCTGTGTCTTTCCAGATTTTTTTTAAGAAGCTTATTCCTTTTCGCAAACCCTGCCACTAAGTGAAAATTATTAATTTACAATACTATTTCCATTAATTTTAATGGCAAAAATGACATGTTCCACCCCAATGTAAGATATCAAACAATTTGTGCAGATAGAAGAATATACCCAATTAATGAAGAAATCAATTTCTACAAATAACAATCATTTAAAAATAAATTAATACAGTTCAATCATAAAATTTAATGATGTTGTTTAGTAGCTAAGTCATGTCCAACTCTTTGCGACCCCATGGACTACAGCACTCCAGGCTTCCTTGTCCTTCACTATCTCCCAGAATTTGCTCAAATTTGTGTTCACTGAGTCAGTGATGCCATTCAACCAACTCGTCCTCTGTCGCCCCATCTCCTCTTGCCCTCAGTCTTTCCCAGCATCAGGGCCTTTTCCAATTAGTCATCTTTTTGCATCACGTGGACAAAATTTAATGTAATGAAGGTTTATTGTACTCACCAAAGGGTGAAAAAAAAAAAAAAGCCTTGATTATAGGTGGGTAGACTGGAGGCGAGGTGTAAGCAAGTCATTGTCTGAAAAATGTGGTGAGTCAGTGATTGAGTTTCACACAGGCGAACTTTTTTGAGCTCATGTTTATCTCACATATTTTAAAGCAAGTAAAAACACTCCAAACTTGAATGGCTTAGAATAACGAACATTTATTATTTCTCATGATTCTGTGAGTTAACCAGGGGTGTTTTTTTGGTCCAGGCCAGCTTGGCCAACCCCTGTTGTTACCTAATGACTCAGCTGGAACTGGTTGGTTTAGGACAGTGATGACAACCTGGTTCCATAAAGGACCAGATAATAAATATTTTTAGGCTTTGCAAGCTCTGCTGTCTAGGTTGTAACTGCTCAACTCTGCCATTGTAGTGTGAAAGCAGTCAACACAACATGTAAATAAATGGGTGTGTCTGTGTCCCTTGCTTACCCCTGGTCTAGGATGACCTCACTCAATGTGTTTGGCAGTTGGCAGGTTGGTTGATCTAGAGGATAGTTCTCAAACTTGAGCATGTTTTATGATAACCTAGAGCATGAAATGGAGAAGGCAATGGCAAGCCACTCCAGTACTCTTGCCTAGAAAATCCCATGGATGGAGGAGCCTGGTAGGCTGCAGTCCGTGGGGTCGCTAAGGGTCGGACACGACTGAGTGACTTCACTTTCACTTTTCACTTTCACACATTGGAGAAGGAAATGGAAACCCACTCCAGTGTTCTTGCCTGGAGAATCCCAGGGACGAGGGAGCCTGGTGGGCTTCCATCTATGGGGTCACACAGAGTCGGATACGACTGAAGTGACTTAGCAGCAGCAGCAGAGCATGAAAACACAGATCACTGGGGCCTACCTCTAGAGTTTCTGATTCAGTAGAATTGGGGTGAAGCTAGAGAATTTAAATTTGTAACAAGTTCACAGGTGATTTTACTACTGTTGGCCTGGGGACCACATCTTGGGAATCATTGGTCTACAGCATCTCAGCTAGGATAGCTCATCTCTGCTCCATGTGCCTCTCCTTTAGGAGGCTATCCTGGGCTTCTTCTGGGTGGTCTTAGGGTCCAAAGAGCAACAGGAAAGGGCAAACCCCAGTGCACAGGTACTTTCCAAGCCTCACATTATATTTTCTATTCTCCTATTGGCCAAAGTGGGTCACATGGCTGGGCTCTGCCAAGGTGGAAGAATATTTAGAGGCATGGGTGAAAAGAAGTTTGAACAAGTTGGATACTGCAACAAACTGCCACACAGAATAAAGTTAGAGACCAGAAAAACATCTTTAGATCAAAATAAATGCTGAGCACAAGAGAGCCTTGAAGCACATGGAAATAGCTCACATGCCCAACGGATGGGAGAGTCACAGAAGATACTACCTTTTTATCCCTCTCCTTTGATATATATTTGCAAAGCAAAACATCTTGGGTTCATCCATTCAGGCCACACAGTTCAAATCTGTTCCATATGATATTCTCCAATTAGAAACTGCTGTTGTCAAGTAATGAGTCTTTGCCTGAAATCACAATGTCAATACATAACTTCTGCTAGAATGTTTATTTAGCAAGTTTTGGGGTAAAAGAGATGTTATATTGAGATAAAAAATTTGACTACAAAGTATAAAAGTGGTATAACCTTTCAAAAATTGTTTTAGCAGAAGGTTAACTAGCAGTTGTGATATGAGATAAGTCTGGGTATGTTAAACACTTTCATGATTTCTAATAATGAGAAATGGAAGAAATTAGTTTTCTTTCAATTAAACTCACCAAAAATGCCATGTTTTAAGAATGACAAATGAAATTAATGTGTTCCACCTTTGTCCTGAAGCACTTTTCTGATGGGGCCCAGAATAGGGACATGGAGTGGAACCCTGAGGTACCCTCATTATGTTATGAAAGTCAGCATACGGTTCAGCCCTCTGCATTGACCTCATAGTTTCATGACATCATGGCTTTGATTTATAAAAGGTGTCTTGTCACGGTTCTATTTTTCAGGAATCTATCTCTAAATGAAACACTAAGGCTGAAATGAGTGATGCCAAATCCAAATGGCTTACAGTATGTCTAGTGTTGTTTTTTTTATGAGATGCAGAAGTATTTATATATTTCAGTATAAACTGAAGCACATTGAACTCTTTTGTACTTGACTTTATTGGAGATCAGAAAAATTGGTTTTGTTTACACTACAGTGTGGCTCCGAAACTGATGACAGACCAAATGATTCTATGAAGAATATTTTTTCTTAAACCAGGCAAAGAATTAAAATACAAGTTGGAGAATAAAATATATTACCTATATAGAAACTCTATAGAAAGAACTGTGAAATAAACTGATAGGAAGCCACTATTTATAGCTCTGAGCAATTGGTTAAATCCAGAATAAAAAAGACATTAACCCTAACCTCAAGGGACTTATATCAAAGGTCAGACAGGCAAACATCTTGAGGGCCAATAAACAAATTAAGTATGAAACCAGAGAAGCAGCAGGTTGCAGGCTGTGCTGCAGATTGGACAATGAAAGGGATGAATTAGAAAGCTTCCCGGTTTTCCCCCTTGTGTATACGTATGATATGGAGATGATTCTATCAAATGTGTATGGTTACTGTGGTTTATGAAAGCAACTCCCTATCATGGAGAGTCTAGTTGGCATAATGAAAAAGAAAGAAGCAATCTGATCTTTTCCCTAGACATAGTAAGTCCTCTTCCTCCATAACTTCCACCTTTAGATTTTCTCAGGGGTAGGTTTGGCTATCATTTTGGAGGTACCCAGGGAGACTGTTTAAAAAGGGGTGCCAGTGAGGAGCTTTGGTTTCAGCTTCTGAGGCAAGGGTCCAAGAACAGTTTTGTTTTACCCAGTTTACTCCACCTACCAAGTGACAGAAGTAAACTGTTAAAAGATAAACCAAGGCCCAGTAATATTCTTAAGAGTTTGTTTCATTCAAACGTGATTCATATAAGGTAGCTCCGAACTGGAAGTGATTTGGTGTGCTCCTCCTATGGGGATTTGGAACAAGGCTTTTTATAGAGAAGATAATGAAGCACAGCCTAGAAATTATTTGTCTGGCTAGAGCTTAAACAGTTGCTTTATTTGGGAAAAGTTAGTTGACTATTTCCTACTGGTTGTTTTTAAATTCCATTTTCTACGATGTGTGTACACTGACTCTAGGTTTTTGGTTTGCTTGCTAGGTTATCAAGGTGTCCTCATGATACCAAAAGCCACCTCAGCCTAATGGTCTCCTTGTTTAATCATTTTTAACAAAACTCATCTCAAAATCAGTACTGTTACCCTATGTCTTCTCTAAGCTACTACCTCTCTGTAATACCTGAAGACATCATGCAGAGTCATGCCCCATTGTGATCAAGATTTTCAACAGTAACATTTAAGAACATGAACACTGACTTGCTGACACACTAAAATGCATGCTGGGGAAAAGGGTGTTACTTTATGAAACTTCCTAGATAAAACATGCTTTCTCTTGAAAATGGATTATGTTGTGGGATTTAAAACAAAATGGTATCCATTGATGGTCATAGATAAAAGTATCATGTCTCAATATTTCATTTTCTTATGCTGTGATCTTTCAATATTTGGCTTCTATGCTAACTTATTGTGAAATATTTCTTAACAGAGGGGTACTTGATGTAGAAGAATAAATTAAGAGATGGAACCCCACAATGGTAATTTATGGGAGATTGAATCTTGCAGCTTGTTTTTCCACAAAGTTCTAGAGACTTGTTAACTGCTTTCGGTGTCTCCAGGGTGTCATCAATTAATTGAACTTTGACCTTGCAGAAGTTGATGGATATGCAGGTGATTGAAGTAGTGGCAGTGTCTCCCTATTAATTACCCTTCCTGAAAATACCAGTTTTTCTCAGCTCCTCCAGAGAAATGTGGTAGTGAAAGAAATGAGTCTGCTTATTCATAGATCATGTGTTACCTACTCATCACCTGGGAGGTGGTGCTTGTCAAGGACAAAATGGAAAAAGATGTAGGAAGAAAGACATTTTAATGCTGTAGCACCTTTAGAAGACTTGCCATGAGCCCATTTCCCACAAGACATGGCTTTTGTTTTCTTTTTTTTTAGGAAAAGGAGCCTCATGGGGTTTAGCTGAAGCCTGCCTATGTGGAGATGTTAAGGTCTAAATGCACTTTTGCCCCTGACTTCCTTATAATAATGGACCATCATTCATTAAGTACCTTCTCTGTTCAGGGTACACACATATACAGGCTTTGCAAACATTTTCTTAAAAATTTCTCACCTCAGCTCCATTTAGCAAATAAGTGAAAGGATGTTCAGAAAATTTCCCATAATCTCGGAGCTAGGAAGGGCAGAGCTAAGATTCAAACTGATGTCTGCCTCACTTTGAAGCCAATGAGAAATTCTTGGGAGTTAATTTTATTGCTTCACTTTTATAGCTTTAAAACATATATATGGAAAAAGATAACAGGAAGCTGTAGAAAATGGAGGTGGAGTTAATATGTTAATATTCTTGCCAAGATTGTCCTGAGCAAGAATTTTATAAAATGCAGAGAAAAGTTAAATGTAGACTGGTGAGTGTGTATATACAATTTTCACACTTACAAACTGCAAAAATCCCCCAGGGGATTTTTTGACCTGCTATACGGAAAACACATGACATGGAACAACAGACTGGTTCCAAATAGGAAAAGGAGTACGTCAAGGTTGTATATTGTCACCCTGCTTATTTAACTTATACGCAGAGTACATCATGAGAAACGCTGGGCTGGAGGAAGCACAAGCTGGAAACAAGATTGCTGGGAGAAACATCAATAACCTCAGATATGCAGACACCACCTTTATGGCAGAAAGTGAAGAACTAAAGAGCCTCTTGATGAAAGTGAAAGAGGAGAGTGAAAAAGTTGGCTTAAAGCTCAACATTCAGAAAACTAAGATCATGGCATCTGGTCCCATCAATTCATGGCAAATAGATGGGGAAACAGTGGAAACAGTGGCTGACTTTATTTTTCTGGGCTCCAAAATCACTGCAGATGGTGACTGCAGCCATGAAATTAAAAGACGCTACTCCTTGGAAGGAAAGTTATGACCAACCTAGATAGCATATTAAAAAGCAGAGACATTACTTTGCCAACAAAGGTCCGTCTAGTCAAGGCTATGGTTTTTCCAGTAGTCATGTATGGATGTGAGAGTTGGATTATAAAGAAAATTGAGCACCAAAGAATCGATGCTTTTGAACTGTGGTGTTGGAGAAGACTCTTGAGAGTCCCTTGGACTGCAAGGAATCCAACCAGTCCATTCTAAAGGACATCAGTCCTGGCTGTTCATTGATAGGACTGATGTTGAAGCTGAAACTCCAACACTTTGGCCACCTGATGCAAAGAACTGACTCATTTGAAAAGACCCTGATGCTGGGAAACATTGAGGGCAGGAGGAGAAGGGGACGACAGAGGATGAGATGGTTGGATGGCATCACCGCCTCAATGGACATGGGTTTGGGTGGACTCCAGGAGTTGGTGATAAACAGGGAGGCCTGGCGTGCTGCAGTTCATGGGGTCACAAAGAGTCAGACACAACTAAGCA
Source organism: Moschus berezovskii (assembly GCF_049115385.1). Taxonomy (NCBI): domain Eukaryota; kingdom Metazoa; phylum Chordata; class Mammalia; order Artiodactyla; family Moschidae; genus Moschus; species Moschus berezovskii. The sequence continues at coordinate 71,253,419 of NC_142469.1, read as the reverse complement.
CCTGAACTGAACTGATAGAAAACACACTGCTGTATCATGATCCAAAAAGGTAAGAAAGAGGGGCTGCTAAGAAGGAAAGAAAATACTGTAGTTGCTTCTTTATTTAAGTGAGAAATTTAAAATTTATGCCTTCAAAATTGCTAAAGTACTGTCTTTTATTTAAAAAAAAAGAGAGAGGAAATTTGCATTAGTTGAGATTGTATGTCTTTTTCCCATGCCACATGGCCTCTGTCCTTTGGAGGTGACACATATTTCTTTGGAGAGCTTTGGAGATTAAGCAACAACCCCATGCCCTTCCGTTAGCCACAGCTAGTAACAGAGATGCTAGCTGTCCATCCAGACACCATCATTTTTCCAAACCTGAGACATTAGGTGCAAACCCAGAAAAGTGATTTTTGGATTTATCCCATGTGTGATACAAACAATCCTACTCAAGCAGCTAAGGAAAGCATCATTAGTAGAGCAAGTCTTTTAAGGAAGTTGACTCCCTCTAAGGAATACTAAGAAGGCAGTGTCATGTAGTTGAGAATGGAGCCTCTGTCATTCAGCCATCTTGATTCCCCATCTCCATCATTTGCCCACTGTGGTGTTAAGTCATGTAATGTCCCTACACCGGTTTATAAGAGAGATGATGATTAAAAAATCATAGTGAGGATTGAATAAAATATTACCTGCAAAGCATTTAAACTTGACTCTCAGCAAATATTACCTATTGTTAATATTGATAAAGAATTCAAGCGATATCTATTTTTACTTTCCAGCATTTTCCTCAATTTCCCACAGTTGTTTTCTCTTTCTCCTCTTCAATCATCACCCCCTAACTTTCCATTCACTTTCACATTCTGAATGGATATTTTTGACGGTCATAATTTTTACTTAGTCTTGGTCCCAAATTTAGAACTTTCAAATATTAAATCCACACCAAAACAAATCATGTAAAGTATCACAATTTCTTAATCCAAATCAGAGCCAATATTTCTTCCTCTTTTTTGTCTTTTTTTTAAAAAATAATAAGCACATCACATTATTCCTCTAAATCTGCATTTGTAATAAGTGTGACATATTAAAATATCAAGATTGTTCAAGCTGAATTGTCAACTGGCACCTTATACAAAACCTTTGTTATCTGTTTTTCCCTAGTTAAACACCATATTCCAGAGCCTGGCAGTGCTTGGAAGGAGACGATACTGTGAAACACAACTGCTTACCCTAGTGATGGATGGGTAGGTGGTGGGAAACTTACTGAAGAGTTTACTTTTCCAAGTTTGAAATGTTCAAAGTAGACATGTGTTAAGTCATCCATCAGAAATGTGGAATGCAATGACAGAAATAACCAGATGCCCTGTAACAAGATGCCACAGGGCAAACATGGAAAAATGAAATAACTATCCTTTTTTCTCTTTGTGTAATAAAAGAGAAAAAAATCTTGTAAACTGAAGTCTTACTTGCATTTGTGCACAATTATTACTTTCCCAAAGACAGGGAAAGAATCATAGGAAAAAACACTATAGCATCCTCACTAGAGAGAAGAAGTTGAAGAAAACACTTAGCACTTTTCTAGCTATTTTTTTAGGCATTGACAAAAGAAAGGGAAAATAATTGTTCAGTGAATCCAAAAATATACTTCCAAAAGAAGAATTGTTCTTGTTGCTGTGGTAACAAATAATGTTTTCTTGCTTACGGTCTTGCCTGGTGGATTTGTGGTGACAATTATTTTTTCAACACATAACTTTATATTAACACATACTGTTGGGCAATGAAGAGACTAACCAGAGGAACCCAGCATGCTGAAATCATCACTCACAAGGGAAAATTGAAAGTTGAACAATAATTAAAATGGAAAAACAACTTGTCTCTCAAAATAACAAACTTGCTACAACCATAATGTACTTTTTGAAATCTCATGGTCATTGTCCTTATCATTAATACTTGTCGAGTTAGCTAACGCTTGAGAAAGTTCACTGTAAGCCTGAGGTGCCGATGGTGGTCAGCAGTTCGTAGTAGGAACTGTGTTGCCTGCTGTTCACACAACATTCCACTAGGATCCTTTTGGAATTTATGAGTCTCTGAATTTCAAAATTTATGTTGTGAAATGAACATCTAAAATCCCTGAGCCCTCCAGGAGATCTACTTGAGTCTGGGAGAAAGAGGAGTAACCACTTCTCTTTGCTCTTTCTACTCTTCAATCATTATCCTCACACAGAGGTCCCACTGTTAGGGTTTGAGTAAGAATTCACATTTTCTTTCTTTTTTTGTGTTGGGAATAATCCTTCTCTTCTTAATCTTCCCACCATAAAGAATCTAAAAAAGAGTGGAGAGATGTAGATATGCTGGGCTTCCCTGGTAGTACTAGTGGTAAAGAACCCTGCCAGTGCAGAAAATGTAAAAGACGTGGGTTCGATCCCTGGATTGGAAAGATCCCCTGGAGAAGGGCATGGCAACCCACTTCAGTATTCTTGCCTGGAGAATCCCATGGACAGAGGAGCCTAGTGGGCTGCAGTTCATGGGGTTGCAGTGTTCGACACGACTTAAGCAACTTAGCATGTATGCATGCATAAATATAGATATTTAACAGATTCATTTTGCTGTATACCTGAAACTAACACAACATTGTAAATCAACTGTACTCCAATAAAAATCTCTTTTAAAAGCAAAATAAATAAACAAGGAAAGCTGGAAGGAGGAGGAAGATCTTTGTATTTCAGGTGAATAGGAGAAGATGGGCAGAGCGAAAGTGGAAAGATTTGATATAGAGAAGTAATGAGTAGGAAAGAAATCTGGACAGTAAAGGGAACAACATGGGCTTGGTGAAGTGGGAGCTGATTACCTTGCCTGGGGCTCCCTACCCAGAGGAAAATGTAAGAGAGGTAAATGGCAAGAAAGACTAAGATAAAACACACCTGTAAGCTTAATTTAAACCATGGTCCAAAAGAGACCTCTGAGAAAAGATCTACAGAGGTCTTTCCAGGTCTGATATGTTTAAGTAGCACAGCAAATCCAGCAGTTGACAAAGTTACAGAATAGTATTCCATTTGTCCCTGCATATCCATATCTTTTCTCTGCATCTTTTGCCAAGACTTTGTAATACAGCCTCACTGCTTCCCACTAAAAGTCACTCCCTTAAATCTGCCATTCGCATTACAGTATTAATTAACTCCATGAAGTTTAAGACTTCCATGTCACCATGAGAGTGTACTTGTCAAAGTAAGAGGACAGAATATATTATGCATTTGTATATTAGCTTTATATATTTTAAATATTTAAGACCTCTGTTTGTAGTCTTGCTGCAACCTCAGAAACATTAGGGGCAAGCTTAGCACCATGAACAGGTTTAAGTACTGATCCTGGGATAATGGCCTGCTTGCCTTTTGCCTCCGTTTCACATTCTCTACTTGTTTCCCATCAGGCTGACCACTGTGTCTCAGCAAAGGAGAACACAGCTTCACGGTAGCTGGTCATTTTGGGTTAGTATAGAAATTATGGTTCATTTTTAGCTTCATCAGCTCAGTAGACACAAGGACTTCATAAACCAAAAGTGAATTGTAATTGTCACAGTTGAGCAGTGGTCCCAACAACCATTATGGCAGCCATAATGATTTTCTAGCAAATGCTGTGGCTGAAGCCTGTGAAGGGGTAGAAAGGGAAGAAGACATTTCTGTGAGCCTGTTATCCACATATTTGTTGTTCTCAGTATTTCCTGCCTTACCACATAGCTTTATTTTATAGGAAAAGAATTATGTCTAAGTCTTGAGTTTTATGGTACCCAATAAATGAAGTTTCTGGGATATCTCCTACACAGCTACAAGGTGAAGCATAAGAATGCTGGTTCTTGAGAAATACTCAAAATGGATTTGGCAGCTCACTGTCTGCAAAATGACCTCAAAGTAAAGAAATCACCTCTGCCTCCTCCTCCCTACAAGACAGCAGTTTCATGAGGGGAAAAAAAGGAAAAAAAAAAAAAGCATGGTTCCACTACAGAGCAGGAAATGAAGAATAGCTTTATAACAGAAATGATGTGGGAAATTCTTTATGTTGGCAACATGCAATTTCCCAAAATAGAAGCTGGCCAGAACCACTTTAACTATTTGGGAATAAATATTGTGGCATTTTTCCTTACCCAGAGTGGTCAACAAAGACTCTTCAAGGCTGCAGAAGACAAATGCCAAACAGATCGTGTCCCAGCTGTGGAGTCTGTTCTTCCTGTCATGCCCCAGAGACAATGGGATTGACATAGAACTACCAAAGGTTATTTGAAAAATTACTTTTTTCAGATTACTAGAAAATTGAAAAGCATGTCTTCACAGGTGTTCAGTGTTTTACTTGAACAATTTGATTATCTCAATTATGTTGAATTCTTCGGTTGAATATTCCAGATATCTGTAGCAACCTGATATATTTCATTTACTCCCTTTTCTTCCTTTAAAACAATCCTTTTTGTAATGCTGACAGTGTCAGCATGAACCCGGATGCTATATATGAAACAGAGAAGCTATAGTAATGATCAGCCTTCCCTTTCCATTTTCAATCTTATGTGAACTAAATGTATTTAAAAAGTAATTTCTGTCACTTTCTCTCAAAATAAGACACACATTGAGTTGATCAAAAAAATGATAATTTATAGTTTTATCCACACACACACATTTCTGGAGTCTTTTGTGTCTAGGATGGTACATTTGTTCTTGGTTTTGGGATTGTTTTTTTCTTTAAGATTTTTTTGATGTGGACCATTTTTAAAGTATTTATTGAATTCGTTACAATATTGCTTAAGTTTTATGTTTTGGTTTTTTGGCCAACATGTGGGATCTTAGCTTCCCAACCAGGGATTGAACCCACAACCCCTGCTTTGGAAGGCCAAGCCTTAAGCACTGAACTGTCAGGAAAGTCCCATAAAAGTGTACATTTGTGAAATTGGAGGGCCTGTCCTAGTAGTTTGGGCTTTCCAGATGACTCAGCAGTAAAAAATCCACATACAATTCAGGAGATACCTGGGTCAGGAAGATCCCCTGGAGGACGAAATGGCAACTCACTCTAGTACACATGCTTGAAAAAAGTCCTAAGGACAGAAGAGCCTGGCAGTCTATAGTCTATAGGGTCACAAAGAGTCGAACACTGCTGAGTGACTGAGCCATAGCCATAGCTTAGCATTTTATGGACAAGCTATCTGCCTGAGGGAGAATCTAATATTTGGTATGGCCTCCCAGATGCCTTGCTGGAACCACAATCCTCATTTGCCATTTACCATGAAATTAAGATGTTTATTTATTCATTCATTACAAAGTGAGTGCTGGTGAAGGCTCAGTGCTTCAGACCCAAGGGACGTTGCTGATATAAGAATCAAAATCCCTTACCTTAGGAGAAAATGAGCTCAGGGACTCAAAGAATAAAAGTACTGAGAATGAAAGATGAAGATATATATTGAACATTCACCCTGAAGATGATCAATGACTTTGAAAAGCAAAATAATACATAAAAATATATGGAGCTAAAATGGTAGTGCAAATTGCTTACCTTTGGCCTTTTCCAAAAAATACCATTTCGTCATTTCTAAAAGAAGCTTAATTTCAGTTATCTTTCAGGACCTCTAAATAATATTGCTAGCAAACAAAGGCAATCCAAGACTTCCATGAACATCTTTTTAATGGCAACAAACAAAAAGTAATGATCTTGAGCTTGAACTTGAAGGACAATCCCTCTCCTGGTAGGCCAGCATTTACCAGCATTTAATTTGGAAGCTTGGGAACAAATCACCCTTTGATTTTTGGTGAAATGTTCACTCCCCAGCCTGTCAACAAACTCCTCTTAAGATAGCGTCTTTTTTCCTCTCACATTTGGTCCAGCTTGGTCTCAGCGTGGAACATCTTGCATGGCCCAGGGTTTTGCAAGAAATCCAGGGAGCTGTGAATGTCAGGCATGTTTAAGTATGATCTTGAGCATAGGAGCTTTCAGCTTAATCTCTTGTGCGGAGATAGTGGTTTACGTTAGATTGATTATATGCAGACTGAGAAGTGTATCTTGTGCAACAACTTGGAGGCGTGCTGAAAGATAAAAATCCCATTTGCTGCATTTTATACTGGTGGTCTCTGACGTGGGCAACACAGGCCTGCATAGTCCTTGTAAATCTCAGATATAATGAGGGCCAGATAGCAGCTCGCTTAACTGTTGAATGAAGTAAGTGTTTCTTTACTTCACACAGAAGGATGGCATACTTGCTATCTAAAATCCTATGATATCAGGTTGAAAGAAGTCTTTTATTTATGTCTGTGAATGCAGAGTAGATAGCTGGTTAGTTATGTGAGCATTCCTGGTGTTGCACAACACAGTTTGAAAGGAAGTTGTATTTATTCACCTTTATTTGATTTTTTAAAGATTTATTTGATGTGAACTATTTTTAAAGTCTTTATTGAGTTTGCTACAATATTATTTGTTTTCTGTTTTGCTTTTTTGACTGCAAGGCATGTGAGATCTTAGCTTCTCAACAAGGAATTGAACCCACACTCCCAGCATTGGAAGGCAAAGTCCTAACCACTGGACAGCCAGGGAAGTCCTTTTATTTAATTTTTATAATACTCTCCCTGCAGGGCCTTTAGTAATAAAGATGAGCTGCTTTCCAACTTCTTCCTGTTTCCTTTCTGCCATCAGCCCTCTGGGCAAAGAACAAAGGCAACCCTGTGGTAGTTCATCAACATATGTCTTTAACTGGCAGCTGGGTTCTCAGATGGAAAAGCAGTATAAGTCCAGGAAGCAAGAACAATTCCAGATCCAATAATCCCGCTTGAGTGGAACATAAGTCTCACGAGTGAAAACACCTTTGCTTCTAATGTTTCATTAATCCCAGTTTTATAAGCAGCAGTTTATTTTATGTCTAATAGAGCTATTTCCAAGTGTTTTATAGTATGATGCATTTCTATATCTACAAGATGAATGGTAATTTCAGTTTTATAAGTGGAGGAACAGGAGCATGGAAGAATTACAAGGACCTTGGTGCTAGAGTCACCAGCAGTTTTTTGATAGCAGATAGATAACAAGTTGTTTTCTATCTGCACCATAAACACACATGTATATATACACAGAGACATACATATAGTCACAAACATACACATTTGCACACACATATGCTCACAGACAGGGCTTCCCCAGAGGCTCAGAGGTAAAGAATCCACCTGCAACGTAGGAGATTCAGGTTTAATCCCTGGGTCTGGAAGACCCCCTAGAGGACAGCATGGCAACCCACTTCAGTATTCTTGCCTGGAGAATCCCATGGACATAGAAGCCTGCAGGGCTATGGTCCATGGGGTTGTGATGAGTCGGATGACTGAAGCAACTGAGCATGCTCACAGACATACACTACACTGTCAAATGGAAATACTCATACTCACACACATGTACACACACTGCACACTCACTCACACACTTGCACACATACATGTATAGTAAGGAGCATGAAGACCTAAAAGGAAAGAATCTCTGTATTACACTAGTTGGATGAAAAATAATGTAATTTAGGAAATTTTATAACCAAGATCCTTTAGCTTTTTTTTTTTCAAATTGTTTAGTAACTTCAACAGGCCAAAAGAAGTCATTTATTCAATATATTTATTGCTCATCAGAAATACTTAGGCGGGATAATTTTAATGTAGGCTGAAACATATTGTAAACACTAAAAATTTAAGAAGCAGCCCCCAAAGAAGTTTTTGGCATGGGAAGAATTGATGCTTTTGAACTGTGGTGCTGGAGAAGACACTTGAGAGTCCCTTGTACTGCAAGGAGATCCAACCAGTCCATTCTAAAGGAGATCAGTCCTGGGTGTTCATTGGAAGGACTGATGCTAAAGCTAAAACTCTAATACTTTGGCCACCTCATGCGACGAGTTGACTCACTGGAAAAGACTCTGATGCTGGGAAAGGTTGGGGGCGGGAGGAGAAGGGGATGACAGAGAATGAGACGGCTGGATGGCATCACCGACTCTATGGATGTGAGTTTGAGTGAAATCCGGGAGTTGGTGATGGACAGGGAGGCCTGGCGTGATGTGATTCATGGGGTCGCAGAGAGTCAGACACGACTGAGTTACTGAACTGAACTGAACTGAACTGAGGCATTTAATAATTGCCTTGAATCTTCAAAAATGTTTGTTAGAAAATATTGTAGACTTCAGGCTAAATGTGACAGACTGAAATGTTTATCCCATGTCTTCCTGAAACTCCGTTAAAATGAAAATAAAGCAAAAATAGATATATAAAGAAGGTATAGCCCACAGAGTCAAAGACACATCAGAGAAAATGAAAACAAACATAGACAGTAAAAAAAAATTGAAGAAGGAAATCCAAAGAAAGAGTGAAAATTGAGTTCACAGAGCAGAGAACTCAGAAACCTACATGTCTATAGGGGAGGAAGCCACCAAGTCATAAATAATTCATGCTACTGAAATGGACCAGACCCAGGAATTGGAGGTTCAAGGCACCCATGGAAGCCAACATGGGGTGAAGAAGTAAATACAGGACAATTGGTTGAAAGTCTATATTGAGTCCTTCCCAAGTCCTCTCCCTGGTCCAGGAAAGTGGAAGTGTATTCTCTAGGGAAGTCCTTCACTTGAAGATCTAAGCAAACAAAAGTCAATGACACTGGTGGAAACATAGCAATGGACAGAGCTGAGACCATTGTAAAAGACCAATATTTGTTGATAAGACAAATAGGGGAGTGATGAAACAATATGTTGTTGAAAAATAATAAGTGCCATTCAAGGAAGAATAAACCAATTCAAACCCAAAACATCTTAAAATAAAGGTTACAATAGACAAGTTGGAAACTAAAATTGAGGGAATACCTTAAAATTAATACAAAAGGACAAAGAGATGTAAAAGAAGGGAGCAAAAGATATGAAAATTAGATATTTTATTTGGAGGGGAAGTAACTAATAAGAGTTCCAAGAAGAACAAACAGGAAAGCTAGAGGAAAGTAAATAATACAAAAATGCAAAAAATCTCCAAGCTAAGGGATATGATCTCTAGATTTTAAAGGATCCAATATAGATCCCAAACAATTGTGAGAGAGATCCATATTAAAGTGTGTCATTATGAAATATTCAGTCAACTAGGTATTGGGAGAGGATACTAAACAATTCCAGAGAAACAAAACAAAGCTAAACAGCGAAAACAAACAAATATAAACAAATATGGTTACATATGGGAAAAAAGGAAATGGAATAGCATCAATATTCATAAAAAGAGAGACTCCCTCCATGGGAAGGCAATAAAGAAATGATTTCAAATTCTGAAGGGAAAAATTATTTTCAACCTAGTTCCTATACACAAAAAGACTATTTATTAATCAAGTGAAGGAGTAGAATAAAGACAGAAGGTTAAAAAAATTACCTCATTTATGTCCTTTCTTGGGAGACTGTCATGATGAAAATAACAAGCCCTTACCTAATATTCAGCATGTGCCAGACAATGTTCTAAGCATTTTATGTATAGTAACTCACTCGGTCCATACAGAATTCCTGCCAAATAGTCACTCTCAAGAAGAAGTTGAGGCACAGAGAGGTTGAAATTCTTGCCCACGCTCTCCCCAGTTAGTAAATGGACAAGAAAGGGCTGCGGATCCCAGCAGCCTAGCTCCGGAGTCACTATTCTTACTGTACTGTGACTCTTTTCCTCAGAAACCCTGGAAAGGACTTCTTTGGAGGTCTAGTGGTTGAGTCTGAGCTTCCAGTGCAGAGGGTACAGGTTCAATACCCGGTTAAAAAACTCACATGGCATGGGTATGGGCAAAAAAGAAAGAAAGAAACACTGGGGAGAGAAATTAGAGGCAACTGAAGTGTACCATGTGGCTCAGTCCTAAATAGAGTCAAATGATCATAATAATGAAAATCATGAAAACTGTTTAGCAAAAGTTATATAACTATTTCAAGATGTATGAAGAACTGTGAGTCTCTGTGTGTGGTATGGGTATATGGTGTGTGTTGTGAGTAACTAGAGGGTCAAATTCTCATCTTTCACAATACAAAGTGAATAGATAATCTCAAGCTGAAAAATTTACCTGGTTCATATTTGCCTAGAATATAGAAAGATCACAATAAATGTTTGTGAATGAATAAATGAATGTCCCATTATATATTCTGCTGCTAAGTCACTTCAGTCGTGTCCGACTCTGTGCGACCCCATGGACGGCAGCCCACTAGGCTCCGCCATCCCTGGGATTCTCCAGGCAAGAACACTGGAGTGGGTTGCCATTTCCTTCTCCAACGTGTGAAAGTGAAAAGTTTCACTTTCACTGCAGCAGCAGCAATATATATTCATTTGTAAGTTTATATAGCACTATAATTGAAAAACTGGAAGAGTGGCTTTTGTCGATCTCTGGCAATCTTTGGATGTCATGGGGAAATTTCTATAACAAATTTAAGGAAAAAATAACAATTTTTAGGATAGAATATGCATTTGTGTATGCATATAATAATAAGTATTGGATTATATACCTAGAATACAGTCTCTGCAGGGATAAACACTCAGGTGCTATTAGAGAATTGGGAAGAAGAGAATTTTTTATTTGATATGCTGCTATAGCTTTTAAAATTTTGCAATGAATATTTGTTATTTCATAATTAAAAATTAAAGATTTTAAATATATTTAATTGTCACCAGCAATTAATCTTTTTAACTTTTAAAGGTCAAAAATTCTTAGGTTTTGTGTTTCAACATTTACTTTGAGTATTGATACCTTTAATAAAAGACATTGCTTCAGTCATGTACAAAAGTCAGTCAGCTTTGGCTGAGACTGGATTAAAGGACCGGCTTCCCAGGTGGTGCTATGGTAAAGAATCTGCCTGCCAATGCAGGAGACGTAAGAGAGGTAGGTTCGATCCCTGGGTTGGGAAGAGCCTTGAGGGAAGGAATGGCAACCCACTCCAGTATTCTTGCCTGGAGAATCCCATGGACAGAGGAGACTGGTGGGCTATAGTCCTACCGCCGCCGCTAAGTTGCTTTAGTCGTGACCGACTGTGTGCGACTCCATAGACAGCAGCCCACCAGGCTTCTCTGTCCCTGGGATTCTCCAGGCAAGAATACTGGAGTGGGTTGCCATTTCCTTCCCCGGGCTATAGTCCAAAAGGTCACAAAAAGTTGGACACAACTGAAGCTATTTAACACACACGCACGCGTATTAAGGGACACCACTGTCATCAGGGACACCACTCATTTAGATACTCTGAAAGTTGTGGGTTGCGGTTAAACTACTGGGACTCTGGGCACAAAATCTGGAAAGCTGGGAAGCTGTTTTATTGGCAGCTATGACCCAAAAGGGCTTCCCTTGTGGCTCAGCTGGTAAAGAATCTGCCCACAATGTGGGAGACCTGGGTTTGATCCCTGGGTTGGGAAGATCTCCTGGAGAAGGGAAATGCTACCCACTCCAGTATTCTGGCCTGGAGAATTCCATGGACTGTATAGTCCATGGGGTCGCAAAGAACCAGACACGACTGAGCGACTTTCACTTTCACTTTCTTTCATGACCCAATAAAACCTTGACAGGTTAGTGTTCTGATTTCCAAGCCAATAGCAGTCAACCCACTCCAGTGTTCTTGCCTGGAGAATCCCAGGGACGGTGGAGCCTGGTCAGTTGCTGTCTATGGGGTCGCACAGAGTTGGACACGACTGAAGTGACTTAGCAGCAGCAGTCAGGTGAGAGCCTGCCAAGCTAAAATAAGGCCATAAATCTTGCATAGATCTCTTTGTATGTCATCTTCTACTATCAGTGTCTAATATGTAAGGCAACTAGAAGGTAGTAAATAGGCTTTTTCACTTGCATTCAGAACCTTTAGCAAGGATTCCTAGACACACTCCCACTGTGTTGTTTGAAGTCCTGGGTGGGCTCCTTCACAAAAGAAACACATCACAGGGGAGGGTAAAGCCTTGCCAAGGCTCTAAAACTTTTACTTCCTGTATTTGTTTTTGAATGTATTTATTCCATTTTCAAGGTAGGGTTTGGCTCATTTCTTCCCTATGCCCCCCAAAATTAATGAAGGTAAAGTTCTTCATACATACCTCATGTTGGGGTGCGAGTGGAGGGTTGTTTGGGGTTTTGTTTAGCTAATGTCTTGGACTAGTCGTATGGTTGGCTATGTACACACAGAGTGGGGAAGTGAAGCATCACTGATCCTTTAAGGAAAAAGTTTAAAGTAAACAGAGTTTTTCATCTACTTTATGCCAAGAGCTGGAATAATAAATACAGATAGGAGGTAGTCTCATACTTCAAATAATTTGTTGAAACTACATTCACAAACTCAGCCTGTTTCTATTTGTGCAGTTGTTAACCATAAGGACAGTCGTAACCCTTGCTGTGCTTTGGACAACTGCCTTGCCAGTCACTGCTCACATCATCCCAGCCTTGGCAACTAAAATTAGTTGACACTGCTTGAGTGTCCAAACTGTAATCAATAGTCTCAACTTTCAGGGCAGACCCTTGAGTTTGACTGGCAGATCAAAATGGCAACTATCTGGTTGGAGGACCAAAGAGAACACTGTGTCTGTATCTTATTATATAAACAATGCTGCCAAGAAAAAAGCAGAGAAACCAGGAAAAAGATAAACTGGAAAAGAATACCAGAATGACCAAAAAGATTATCACTTAAGTTTAAGTATGTGACATTTTTAATAAATCTTTCTAAAGTTTATGTACTAATAATTCCTCATGTATTATTCTGAGAAGAATAATTAAGAATGTTTCAAAATTATGTCTGTCTTAAGCTTTCATTGTCAGTTCTTTTGGAAATTATATAAAATTTGTAATCTACAAGGCTGAATCTACCAACATCCAAGTTTTGTAGAGATAAAATATTGAGTAAATCATGTTTGAAGTAAATAATAACAAAAACTCTTTCATACTGTTTTCTGTGAACAGAAAGATGTTTTAACAATAGGTGGGACAGAGTTTATGACAGTGTTTTATGTTTAATATTTTTCAAAAAACAAATTTTCTTTTCTCAGCAGAGCCCAGCTTACTCATCTCCTGTCCTTTCCTTAACCCACTCCATTTGGGCTTTTTTCCTAACTTTGCACTGAAACAACATCGATCAAGGTCACAAAGAAACTACATCATGCCAAAGTCAACATCACTTATCTTTCTTTAGCCTCTAGATAGTATTGGCTGTAGTTCATCACTCCATCCTTCTTGAAATATTTTGTGCTATATTCTTCTATAACACTGCAATTACTGGTTTTTCCTTCTACCTCAATGGCCCTCCTTTTCTGTCTTTTTTTTTTTTTTTTTGCTGGATCTTCCTCCTTTCTTATAACTTTAATCTGAGAATGCCCAGGATCTACTCTTTTTCTTCTTCTGTCTGTAATTTTTTCCCTGGGTGTTCTCATCTAACCCATGGCTTCGGTGATATCTCTACATGCATCCCAATGTTAATTGCACTATTTACAAAGCCAAGACATGGAAACAACCTAAGTGCTCAACAGCAGATGGATGGATAAAGAAGTAATATATATGTGCATGCTCAATCACTTCAGTTGTGTCCGACTCTTTGAGACCCTATGGACTATAGCTTGCCAGGCTCCCCTGTCCAAAGGATTCTCCAGGCAAGAATACTGAAGTGGGTTGCCATGTCCTCCTCCAGGGCATCTTCCTGACCCAGGGATCAAATCCACATCTCCTGCATAACAGGTGGGTTCTTTACTGCTGAGCCACCAGGGAAGCCTGATGTGATATATATATAATGAATACATATGTACATATATTATATATATATATATATATAATAAAATATTACTCAGCCATAAAAAGGATGAAATATTGCCATTTTTAGGAACATGAATGGACCTAGAGAATATCATGTTAAGTGAAATAAGTCAGATAAAGACAAATATTGTATGATATCACTTACACAGAGAATCTAAAAAATAATACAAATGAATTTACTGACAAAACAGAAACAGACTCATAGACATAACAAACTTATGGTTACCAAAGAGGAAAGGGGGAGAGACATAAATTAGGAGTATTGGATTAACAGATACATACTACTGTATGTAAAATAGATAAGCAACAAGGATTTACTGTATAGCACAAGGGACTTCCCCGGTGACTCAGTGGTAAAGAATCTACCTGCCAATGTGGGAGACCTGTGTTGGATCTCTAGGTCAGGAAGATCCACTGGAGAAGGGAATGGCTACCCAATCCAGTGTTCTTTTCTGGAAATTCCATGGACAGGGGAGCCTGGTGGGCTACAGTCCACGGGGTCACAAAGAGTCAGATGTGACTGAGTGACTAACACTTTCACTTCACAGGGAACTGTAATCGATACCCCCTATAATGGAAAAGGATCTGAAAATAATATATATAACTGAACAAAATAGTATCTCTAAACTGGTGACTTTTGAAGTTTCATTTTTCAGCTTTACCTATCTCTTAAACTCCATGTTTATATATCCAAATGCGACTTGACAACTCTCATTGTCTAATTTTCACTGCATATGTAACATGGACCAAACAGAACTATCAAATCTCATCCCCCTCCCCTAATTCACTGTCCCCAAGTCTCCATCTTGAGAAGTGGCACTGCTATCCATCTAATTGCTCAGACCTAAATCCCAGGAGTCATCCTTAATTACCCTTTTCTTTTCACATCTCATCTCTAATTCCTTAACCAAATCTGTTAAATCTACTTCTAACATTTCTTATCACTTCTTGACCTTTTCATCGCTACCAAGTTATTCCTCTTACCACAACATCTTTGTACCCAGTCTTCTTGTCTCCACCCTTGCCCCTTATAGTTAATCCTTCATATATGGGCCAAAGGAACTCTTAGAGTGTAAGCCAGATCTTTAAACTCCCTGGTATTTCTTTGTTGATTATCATACTTCAAGCATTGTGCTAAAATCTGTGAAGAAAGGAAGGTCCAATTCAATACAGGAAATACAGGTATACTGTACCTCTAGCCATAATGAGTGACAGGTGCAAAATGCATAACATAAACAAACATGAAGAAACTAATTTTGACTAGAGTGGTAATGGTTGCTATGGTGCAAGCTTGGAGAAATTATTGGCTGGGCATTCACTCAACAATTTTTTGAGCACATACTACAGGGAAAATTATATTTGAGTTGAGCAGCATAAGCAGAATTTGACAGGGATATTCTCTGCTAAAGGACCAACATGTATAGTGCACAAAAGGAACTCGTCTACACATGTTCTTCTGAGGCTCATGAGTGGTTCTGTGTCCTGAAACCAAAGCCACGGCTAAGGAAATCACAGGGACAGAGCCTAGGAAGGTTGGGAGGGTCCACGTTATACTGGGCCTAAAAGGCAAGCCAGAGAGTCTAAAATTAGCGTAAGGGCAATGGCAATCACCAAACATGCTTTGTTCTGTTTTGTCTTTTTAACAGTGGAATAATATGATCAACTCTGTGTTTTAAAATATTCACTCAGGAGCCAGGATGAAGCATGATTAGTGGCAACAAGAACAGTGAGGACTCTGAGGTAATATTTTAGACAGAAGATGATACAGACCGAAATTGGAACAGGAGCAGCGAGAATGAAGAGCAAGAATAGAGTTGGAGTCCCCTCTGCTATAGAATAGGTCCTTGATGTTTACCTATTTTATATATAGTAGTGTGTATCTGTTAATCCTCAACTCCTAATTTATCTCTGTATAGCACAGGGAACTATACTTAATATCTTGTAATAACCTTTAACGGAAAAGAATCTGATAAAGTATACATTTGTACAACTGAATCATTATGCTATACACTTGAAACTAACACAACATTGTTAATTATACTTTGATTGAAAAAAACTAAAACAGATAAAAAGAATAAGGTTAGAAAAAATATCACACACAACTTGCACATTCAACCTTGTTATTGTTTTGCCTGAATTCATCGCCAAGATTTTAAAATCCAGAGACTGATTTCACATAAAATCTAAATTTATAACTCCTCCTTAAAAATCCAAAATCTGCAGGACTGAGCCACATCCTTGCCACAACACTCTGCTCAGTAGTAAAGAGTACTTGCTGTCCTCCTTAAACTGACTACCCTCTCCATGGGGCCGTGTCCCCTCAGGCTTGTTGTATTTGACCCACTGGGCCCCTATAGCCATTTGAGATAACCCAAGAAAATCAACAGGCCCCGTGGTTGGTGGGTAAGAGAGTGAGCCAGGGGTCCGAGTCACCTTCAGGAGGTGGCAACTGAAGATGCAATGACCTGAGACAGGACGGTGCTCAGGAGAAGGAGCAGGTTTGAGGAGTAATCTGTTCAGTTTTGGACATGTTGTATGTATATATTATTAAATTACCCTATCTCCTAGTGAAGTTTTATTAAAGGAAAAACCATCTTCTATTATAAGCTTTTAAAAACAGATGACTCTCCATTAAACCAACCTGCTAATTCTCTTTCGTTCTGCCAAAAAAAAAGCCTTTGATCCAAACATATAAATGTACTGTGTGCATAAGGAGATGTCATTTTAATCAAATTTACATTTGAAGTGTCACAAGGAATTTTTATCCTTCCTGTCATTATTTATGTAAAGGAAAATATTGCCAAAATTAAAGGCAAAGGAAATTAGCTCTTCTAGTTAATGTCAGAGGACATGAAACATTTTTTACTCTGATGGAATGAAGAATTGGAAGACTTTTTAAAAACTTTACAAAGTTCATTTAATCTTACTAGAAAAGACTATAGAGCAATATATTGAAAGACTGATTTTTTTTCCTTAATGAGGAAAAATGCCAAGATAAATGAGTTTTAACCCTGAAATTAGAAACAGATTGTTTATGGAGAGTTCATAGGTGAGTCCACATTCCAGAATATTCTCTCTCCTCCTTCCTCCTCATCATTCAGCGTACTTAAAGGTATAGCTCCAGCCACACCTGGTTCGTTGAGACCTCACAGAATCACGTAGTCCATATTCACCTTCCTTCTCTAAACCCTGTCTTCTAGCTTCTGTAGCTAAAAGTTTAGCCCTCTCCCTTTTCATTCATGGATTCATTTGTCTTCATTTTACTTCTCTGATAAGTTAATAAGTTCATCAGATAAAGAAAGCAAAGCTCTGTTTCTTCTCTGGTGACCAGAATTCTGTGTATATCTCCCAGTGCTTGGTCAGTCCTTTGTCTGGTTGAGGGATAAGATTAAGGGATGATTTAGTTCTGGTTTTGAACCCTGCCTCAAGCTCCTGAAATGTAGGCAAGTTGTTAAACCTCTCAGCTACAATCTCATCACTTGCCAAATGATAGTATCTGTGTGGGATAATAAATCAGCATATGGAACACACTTGGTCCCCTATGGTAACTACACTTGGCATGTAATAAACTCTCAACATAAATGTTGCCTGCCAGGCTCCTCTGTCCATAGGATTTCCCAGGCAAGGATACTGGAGTATGTTGCCATTTCCTCCTCCAAGGGATCTTCCTGACCCACGGATTGAACCCTTGTCTCTGGGGTCTCCTGCATTGGCAGGCAGGTTGTTTACCTCTAGTGGCACCTGGGAAACCCCCAATAAATGTTAGTTACTGTTATTATGGGCTTCCCTGCTGGCTTAGATGGTAAAGAATCTGCCTATAATGCAGAAGACCTGGGTTAGATCCCTGGATTGGGAAGATCCCCTGGAGAAAGAAATGGCAACACACTCCAATATTTTTGCCTTGAGAGTTCCATGGACAGAGGAGCCTGGCAGGCTACAGTCCATGGGGTCACAAAGAGTCAAACATGACTGAGTGACTAACACTTTCTTTCACTTTCACTGTTATAAGCCTAGACAATGACACAAATTATCTGGTCTTGGATAAATTACTGCATCTTCTGATGCCTCACTTATTTCTTCTGGAGGATGGGGACACTAGCAGTATCTGCTGCACAGAGTTTTTTGGTAATTAAATGAAATGATGTATGTAAAACTCTATTTAAATAAGATCTGGCTCATAGGAGGAGCACACTGTTATTATCAGTATCATTGTTTTATTTATTCATTCATTTTAATTTTTTAAATTAATTTTATTGGAGTATAGTTGCTTTACAATGTAAAGCATTAGTCTCTACTGTACAGCAAAATGAATCAGCCATACATATACATATATCCCCGCCCTTATGGTATTTCTTCTCATTAGGGTCACCGCAGTGCATTAAATAGGGTTCTCTGAGCTATACAGTATGTTCTCATTAGTTATCTATTTTATACGTAGTATCAATAATGTATGTGTCAGTCCCAATCTCCCGATTCTTCCCACTCCTCTCTCCCACTTTGTATCCATATATTTGTCCCCTAGACCTGTGTCATCATTTTATTTACACCAAAGCAGTCAGTCAATTGACAGGAGAGGGAGTCTGAGGGGAGGGGAATAAGCAAACTGAGATGGAGAAAAACTAATCAAGATTTCTGGCATCGGGTAGAAATGATCTCCAACAATGGTCTCATATATATCTTTAATCACTCCTTTGCCAAGGAAGAACCATCAGCTTCTACAGTAAGTGAAAAAATTGGCCCCATGTGGACAGTTCAATTCATCAAAGTAGTAAAAGCTCAATGATTTATTGCATCCTCATCAGCAATTATTTGGAAAAGACAAGGCTGAGAGTTATCACTGCAAATATATGAAGAGAAGGTTTGATAAGCAAACTAATAGCACAGGCAATAGTTTTAAAATATCTAACTATTTTTTAGACTAAATTGAGCTTTACTATTTTAGAAATACCCATTAATTCCTAGGAAATTAATATGCTAATTCCAACCACTAATGTCCCAAGAACTATTATTTGGAAATATGTTTACAATCTAGATTTAATGACCATACATCTTAAAGAAATAAAATGTAATTTTTAAAATTTTAACAAATATATAAACATGAATAATTTTAATGAATACTTTTAAAGTAATTAGATTAATTCAGCATAATACAGACATGCTTCATTTATTGCACTTCACTTTATTGTGCTTTGCAGATACTGCACTTCTTCCAAATCAAAGATTTGTAGCAACTCTGTGTTGAGCAAGTTTCTGACAGTATGTACTTTATTTTTGTCTCTGTGTCATGTGTTGGTAATTCTCACAATATTTCAAACTTTTCCATTATTATTATATTCATTATGGTGATCCGTGGTCAGTAATCTTTGATGTTAATATTGCAAAGATTATGACTTGCTGAAGACTCAAATGATGGTTAGCACTTTTTAGCAGCAAGTGTTTTTTAATTAAGTTGTGTACATTTTTTAAAATATAATGCTATTACACACCTGATAGACTATAGTATATTATAAAAAGGATTTTTATATGTAATGGAAAACTTAAAAAAACTGTGACTCTCTTTATTTCAATATTCACTTTATTGAAGTACTCTGGAACTGAACCCACCATATCTTCGACGTTTGCCTCCATTTAACATCAGCTATTTGTCAAACTCTTTCCACTTAACCTAACAATATCCTTGCCAGTATGTATTATTATCCCAGGATTATTGGAGGTTGAACAACTTGCCTTGGGACACTCAGATCATACAGTTGAGTAAGATCAGAAGTCAGGTCTGCCTCTCCTAAAATCCATGTTACCTTTTTATATCATTTTCCACTGAGAAAATATTTGATCCAAAGATGTGTTCTCCAAATACAGTAGTCCCTTGGTATCCACTGGAATTGATTCCATGACTGCCCACAAGTACCCAAATCCATGTACACTCAAGTTCCTTATATTATATTGGCATAATATTTTCACGTAACCTATTTTGCTTCAGTCATATCCAACTCTTTGTGACTCCATGGACTGTAGACTCTGCCTCTGTGCAACTGGAAACAAAGGCCCAGCCTTATATTTATTTAGAATCCTCTTAAAGTGCTTAACTCAGAGGTCTACACAAAGCAGGTGCTCTAAATATGCTCTTAACATTTGAAACATGAAGAACTGTGATTGATTTTTACTACATGAACCTGATTCGTGTGACAGAACTATTGTAGGCACTTTACAGCACTTGACAGGCTGCAAACTCAAGACCCAGTGAGCATAGTCAACATCCAGTCTGTTTTTGAAAGATGGAACCTGGAAGGATTGCTCTGTCAACTCAACAAACTACATGGACATAAATAAGAATGGAACACATGTATGTTTTAAGGAACCAAAAAAGATGAATAGAATGCACTAGAAAGTTTTCAAAGCTTAGAGAATGAAAAAGTATGAATCTAGGAGTTGAAATACCTAGGCTTGAACCCAATGGTACAATTTCAAGCAATGTGACCTGGAGAAGATGACATCATCTGTCACAAGTTCAGTTTCATCTTTAAAGTGCCTGCACAATACACACACTTGTCACTCACTGGAGTTTTCAAAAACTTAAAGCAATTTAACAAAATGTATAATGTTTAATTCAACTGTAGAGTTTATGACCTGACCTGAGGTAGGTCACATCATTTCTCTAAGGCTGTTTCATCTTTAAAATGAGCATATTATATATACGTACATACACCGATATTCCCTCTCTCTGGATTTTTAAAAGTACCATGCAACTTAATATGATTTCTCAGTTCAGGACAGTCGCTCAGTCGTGTCCCACTCTTTGTGACGCCATGGACTGCAGCACACCAGGCTTCCCTGTCCATCATAACTCCTGGAACTTGCTCAAACTCCTTTCCATTGAGTCAGTGATGCCCTCCAACCATCTCATCCTCTGTCACCCCTTCTCCTCCTGCTTTCAATCTTTCCCAGCATCAGGGTCTTTTCTAAGGAGTCAGTTCTTCACATCAGTTGGCCAAAGTATTGGAGTTTCAGTTTCAGCATTAGTCCTTCCAATGAATATTCAGGACTAATTTCCTTTAGAGTTGACTGTGATCTCTTTGCAGTTCAAGGGACTCTCAAGAGTCTTTTGCAGCACCACAGTTCAATAGCATCACTTCTTCGGCACTCAGATTTCTTTTGGTCCAACTCTCACATACATACATGACTACTGGAAAAACGATAGCTTTGACTAGACAGACCTTTGTTGGCAAAGTAATGTCTCTGCTTCTGAATATGCTCTCTAGGTTGGTCACAGCTTTTCTTCCAAGGGGCAAGTGTTTTTTAATTTCATGGCTGCAGTCACCATCTGCAGTGATTTTGGAGCCCAAGAAAATAAAGTCTGTCACTCTTTCCATTGTTTCCCCATCTATTTGCCATGAAGTGATGGGACTGGATACCATGATCTTAGTTTCTTGAATGTTGAGTTTCAACCCAACTTTTTCACTCTCCACTTACACTTTCATCAAGAGGCTCCAGTTCCTCTTCGCTTTCTGCCATAATGGTGGTCTGTCATCTGCATATCTGAGGTTACTGATATTTCTCCTGGCAATCTTGGTTCCAGCTTGTGCTTCATCCAGCCCGGCGTATCGCATGATGTACTTTGCATATAAGCTAAATAAACAGGGTGACAATGTACAGCCTTAACATATTCTTTTCCTAATTGGGAACCAGTCCATTGTTCCATGTACAATTCTAACTCTTGCTTCTTAATCTGGATACAAATTTTTCAGGAGGCAGGTAAGGTGGTCTGGTATTCCTATCTCTTGAAGAATTTCCCAAAGTTTGTTGTGATCCACACAGTCAAAGGCTTTGGCATAGTCAATAAAACAGAAATAGATGTTTTTCTGGAATTCTCTTGTTTTTTCTATGATCCAACGGATGTTGGCAATTTGATCTCTGGTTCCTCGGCCTTTTCTAAATCCAACTTGAACGTCTGGAAGTCCTTGGTTCACATATTGTTGAAGCCTGGCTTGGAGAATTTTGAGCATTACTTTGCTAGCATGTGAGATGAGTGCAATTGTGCAGTAGTTTGAGCATTCTTTGGCATTGCCTTTCTTTGGGATTGGAATGAAAACTGAACTTTTCCAGGCCTTTGGCCATTGCTGAGTTTTCCAAATTTGCTGGCATATTGAGTTCAGCACTTTCACAGCATCATCTTTTAAGCTTTGAAATAGCTCAACTGGAATTCCATCACCTCCATTAGCTTTGTTTGTAGTGATGCTTCCTAACGTCCACTTGACTTCAGACTCCAAGATGTCTGACTCTAGTTGAATGATCACACCATCGTTGTTATCTGGGTCATGAAGATCCTTTCTGTATAGTTCTGGGTATTCTTGCCACCTCTTCTTAATATCTTCTGCTTCTGTTAGATCCATACCATTCCTGGCCTTTATTGTGCCCATCTTTAAATGAAATGTTCCCTTAATATCTCTGGTTTTCTTGAAGAGATTTCTAGTCTTTCCCATTCTATTGTTTTCCTCTATTTCTTTGCATTGATCACTTAGGAACGCTTTCTTATTTCTCCTTGCTGTTCTTTGGAACTTTTCATTCAGGTGGGTATATTCTCCCTTTTCTCTTTTGCCTTTGGTGTCTCTTCTTTTCTCAGCTATTTGTAAGGCCTCTTCAGACAACCATTTTGCCTTTCTTTTCCTTGGGGAGGGTCTTCATCCCTGCCTCCTGTACAATGTCATGAACCTCCGTCCATGGTTCTTCAGACACTCTATCAGATCTTATCCCTTGAATATGTTTGTCACTTCCACTGTATAATCATAAGGGATTTGATTTAGGTCATACCTGAATGGTCTAGTGGTTTTCCCCACTTTCTTCAATTTAAGTCTGAATTTGGCAGTAAGGAGTTCATGATCTGAGCCACAGTCAGCTCCTGGTCTAGTTTTCGCTGACTGTACAGAGCTTCTCCATTTTTGGCTGCAAAGAATATAATCAATCTGATTTCAGTATTGACCATCTGGTGATGTCCACGTGTAGAGTCTTCTCTTGTGTTGTTGGAAGAGGGTGTTTTCTCTGTCCAGTGCATTCTCTTGACAAAACTCTGTTAACCTTTGCCCTGCTTCATTTTGTACTCCAAAGCTGATCTTGCCTATTACTCTGGACATCTCTTGACTTCCTACTTTTGCATTCCAGTTTCCTATGATAAAAAAGACATCTTTTTTTTTTTTTTTGGTGTTAGTTTGGAAGATCTTGTAGGTCATCATGGAACCATACAACTTCAGTTTCTTTGGCATTAGTTGTTGCTGTATAGAGTTGGATTACTGTGATATTGAATGGTTTGCCTTGGAAATGAACAGAGACCACTCTTTCATTTTTGAGATTGCACCCAAGTACTGCATTTTGGACTCTTTTGTTGACTATGATGGCTACTCCATTTCTTCTAAGGGATTCTTGCCCACAGTTGCAGCTATAATGATCATTTGAGTTAAATCTGCCCATTCCAGTCCATTTTAGTTCACTGATTCCTAAAATATCGATGTTCACTCTTGCCATCTCCCTTTTGACCACTTCCAATTTACCTTGATTCTCGGACCTAACATTCCGGGTTTCTATGCAATATTGTTCTTTATAGCATCCCAGAACCTAATGTTCTACCTGAAACATTGTGGGCACTTACATTAAACAAAAAAATTTGAAAGTTAAGGCTGAGAGATATCATGACTTACTCAAACCTGGGATCCACAGGAAGAGCTTTTTTATTGACATATCATAGTAGAGAGTAGTATTATGGACTCATGCTCATGTTTAGTCATGTCCAACTCTTTGTGACCCTAAGGACTGTAGCCCACTGGGTTCCTCTGTCCATGGGATTTCCGAGGTAAGAATACTGGAGTGGGTTGCCATTTTCTCCTCCAAGAGATCTTCCTGACCCAGGATCAAACCCTTGAATCCTGCATCTCCTGAATTGACAGGCAGATTCTTTACCACTGAATCACCTGGGAAATCAATATTATGAGCCAAAGGCTGATGAAACAAATTATGAAGTAAAACAATCTCATTTAATCTATCCAAAACTAATTTGGATAATCTACAACAAAACATGAAATAGACAATTCTAAGGGCTCTACTAATATTCTTTAATGAAATTCCTGTGGTAATTATATATGGAAACTATCATGTTTATGCAGAGATTTTTTCCTCTTTAAAATATATCTAGAAGACATAATTCCCAGGCTTAACAAATGAAGACTATCAATTTTAACAGAGTTTTAAAAGTTTAGAATATTATTTAGAATAAAAGGAGGAAACCAGAAAAAAGTTCATGGTTATTGTTCAAATTGAGTAAGAATTTTGCATACATACTAGAAGAACTGTACAAAAAAGATCTTCATGACCAAGATAGTCACGATAACGTGATCACTGACCTAGAGCCAGACATCTTGGAATGTGAAGTCAAGTGGGCCTTAGAAAGCATCACTACAAACAAAGCTAGTGGAGGTGACGGAATTCCAGTTGAGCTATTTCAAGTCTTGAAAGATGATGCTGTGAAAGTGCTGCACTCAATATGCCAGCAGATTTGGGAAACTCAGCAGTGGCCACAGGACTGGAAGAGGTCAGTCTTCATTCCAATCCCAAAGAAAGGGAATGCCAAAGAATGCTCAAACTACCGCACAATTGCACTCATCTCACACGCTAGTAAAGTCATGCTCAAAATTCTCCAAGCCAGGCTTCAGCAGTATGTAAACCGTGAACTCCCAGATGTTCAAGCAGGTTTTAGAAAAGGAAGAGGCACCAGAGATCAAATTGCCAACATCCGCTGGATCATGGAGAAAGCAAGAGAGTTCCAGAAAAACATCTATTTCTGCTTCATTGACTATGCCAAAGCCTTTGACTGTGTGGATCACAATAAACTGTGGAACATTCTGAAAGAGATGGGAATCCCAGACCACCTGACCTGCCTCTTGAGAAACCTGTATGCAGATCAGGAAGCAACAGTTAGAACTGTACATGGAACAACAGACTGGTTCCAAATAGGAAAAGGTGTACGTCAAGGTTGTATATCGTCACCTTGCTTATTTAACTTATATGCAGAGTAAATCATGAGGAACGCTGGGCTGGAAGAAGCACAAGCTGGAATCAAGATTGCCGGGAGAAATATCAATAACCTCAGATATGCAGATGACACCACCCTTATGGCAGAAAGTGAAGAGGAACTCAAAAGCCTGTTGATGAAAGTGAAAGAGGAGAGTGAAAAGGTTGGCTTGAAGCTCAACATTCAGAAAACAAAGATCATGGCATCTGGTCCCTTCACTTCATGGGAAATAGATGGAAAAACAGTGGAAACAGTGTCAGACTTTATTTTTTTGGGCTCCAAAATCACTGCAGATGCTGATTGCAGCCATGAAATTAAAAGACGCTTACTCCTTGGAAGGAAAGTTATGACCAACCTAGATAGCATATTAAAAAGCAGAGACCTTACTTTGCCAACCAAGGTCCGTCTAGTCAAGGCAATGGTTTTTCCCGTGGTCGTGTATGGATGTGAGAGTTGGACTGTGAAGAAAGCTGATCGCCGAAGAATCGATGCTTTTGAACTGTGGTGTTGGAGAAGACTCTTGAGAGTCCCTTATACTGCAAGGAGATCCAACCAGTCCATTCTAAAGAAGATCAATCCTGGGTGTTCATTGGAGGGACTGATGCTAAAGCTGAAACTCCAATACTTTGGCCACCTCATGCGGCGAGTTGACCCACTGGAAAAGACTCTGATGCTGGGAAAGGTTGGGGGTGGGAGGAGAAGGGGACGACGGAGAATGAGATGGCTGGATGGCATCACTGACTCTGTGGACATGAGTTTGAGTGAACTCCGGGAGTTGGTGATGGACAGGGAGGCCTGGCGTGCTGTGATTCATGGGGTCGCAGAGAGTCGGACAGGACTGAGCGACTGAACTGAACTGAACTATGTTTATGTAGGCATACATACTGTGTTTAAAAAAATCTTATTACACACCTCATTAGTGTTTATTTAACCTCTCAGCAACATATTTAATTTGTTAGAACACAGAAACAAGTAGTATAATTTTTCTAAAACATAACAGGGCTCATATTTTTATGTTATTTCCCTTCTTAGTTGCCAAAACTGCAGTGCCTCCTTTGTCCACCTGGTGGAAATGCCTGGAATTGCAGGAATAGTTTTCAGTGGCACAAACCTCTCCACTACATAAGAGAAACCAGAATGTCCATTCCTACGTTCAACAAGCACTTAGACACTAAGAAATGTGAGGTGTTAGAACATAATGATGAATGTCAGTGGCAACAAAGTTTTAAAAGTTTAAAAGTACATCAGATACTGGTTAGAAAAGTGCTTAAATACAACTGTGATGTACCAGCATATGGCACTCAGTTATTGAATTTAAAGTGCTACAATCTAATGAGTCTTTACTTTGGTTGCATATCTATCAGCGCTTTAATTAAAACCATGTGTCTTAAAACAGGATTCCAGTTCCTGTGAGACAAATTCAGCCCAAAATACATCTCATAAAGATCACTTGTCTAACCCTGATTGTTTGAGTACCTGTTGCAACTGATAGTTGCAAAAAAAGTAAAAGAAAAACAATTGTGTGTCCAATGAACAATTTAGTTCAGAATGACTATTCTTCATTTTTATTGGATACTGCTCAATTTTCCCACTCCTTAACGGAAAAGAACTTAAATTTGCTCTGTTTTGCAAAAACATAATCTAAAACACTTTAACCTGTGAGCTGAAATGCCTCTTTAAAACCTGTTGAAAACTATGTCTTTGCTGACTAGTTCAAAACAATTGCAAATACATAGTCTGTAATTTAGGGCACTGAGCAAATTAAAACTATTTCCTAGCCTGCCCAAGGCCACAGAACTTGCTATAATAGGCTCTGGAGCCAGTTTGCAAGAGAACTAGTAGATGCATGAAAGGCTTTTAAAAATACCCATTTTCTTTTGTTTATTTCTGTATCACTCAGGGATACAGAATGAGCCAAGAACCCATACATTTCATCTCTGTTTATTTTAATTTTTATTATTTTTGGTTGTGCTGGGTCTATGTTGTTATATATGGGTTTTCTCTAGTTGTGGTGAGCAGACTTCTCATTCTGGTGGCTCCTCTTGTTACAGAGCATGGGCTCTAGAGCACGTTGGCTTCAGTAGTTGTGGCATGCAGGCTCAGTAGTTGCAGCATATTGGCTAAGCTGCCCTGTGGCGTGTGGAATCTTTCTGGAGTAGGGATCAAACCTGTGTCCCCTGCATTGGCAGGTAGATTCTTAGGCACTTGTCCACCAGGGAAGTCCCATACAAATACTTGATGCAAACACTTGATTCAGAGATGTTTTTCTCTCTTTAGACCCAACTCTGGTCTTGAACTCTGGTCTTTAGACCCATTTCTGGTCCTGTGCATGTCTAAATATGACCTGCCTCTTAACTAAGATGGTAAAATGACCACACCAGAAATCCACTTTCTAAGCCATCTCTTTGAACAGCTCCAGACAAACCCATCCATTATCTGTATCAATTCATTCAAAGATTTTCATTTTTCATTCAAACATTAATTTACCAGGTACTAATCACTTCCTCAGTTTTGGGGATACAAGGAAGAAGAAAATTAAGCTCAAAGAGCATACTGCCTAGTGGCCAAAAGTCTAAATGTTGTTTTTTTAATATATTTTAATTGGAGGATAATTATATATTGTGATGGTCTCTTCCATACTTCACCATTAATTTGCCATAGGCATATATGTTACCCCTTCCTCCTGAACCTCCCTACCCCCCAATCCCATAGGTTGTCACAGAGCACCAATTTTGGGTTCCCTGCATCATGAATCAAACTCCCACTGGCTATCTATTTCACATATGATAATGTACAAGTTTCAATGTTGTTCACCCAAATCATCCCACCCTCTCCTTCTCCCACTGTGTCCAAAAGTCTGTTTATATCTGTGTCTCCTTTACTGCCCTGCATGTAGGATCCTTGGTACTATCTTTCTAGATTCCATATATATGTGTTAATATACAATATTTGCCTTTCTCTTTCTGACTTACTTCACTCTGCATACTAGGCTCTAGGTTCATCCACCTCATTAAAACTGATACAACCACTCTGGAGAACAGTATGGAGATTCCTTAAAAAACTAGGAACAAAACTACCATACAACCCAGCAATTACACTACCGAGCATGTACCCTGAAGAAACTAATTGAAAAAGACACATGTACTGCAATGTTCACTGCAGCACTATTCACAATAGCTAAATTTTATTCTTGCTGAGCTTATGAACCCTGTCCCCACTTCCATCCAGGACTGCCCTTGGAAGCACACTTTCTAGGTAATAGTTTGCTTGACTTCCAAAAGGTATGTAAAACTTGAACTCTTCAGTCAATGGGAGAAGTTTGCTCAGGGGAAGGATTTCATTCATTCCATCCTATTCCCTGTCCACTTTTATAGAAGGAGAAAAGAGAGGGGATGTTATTAGGAAAGTGTGTTGGCATCAGAATAGGGAACAACATAGAGAAACTCCCCTCACCAAGGCATTAAGGAGAAGAATGGCTTTGCCAAATTGTTCTCCTCTCTGGGCAAAGTGATCCCACTTTAAGAGACAAATCTCTATGTACACATGCTCCAGAGACCTCAGTGAAATGGAGAAGGATCCTATGGTCCTTGCTCTCCATGTCCTCCACCTGCCTTTTGTCTGTGGAAAAACTTTAGCCAAAGAGTTCAGTTCAGTTCAGTCGCTCAGTCGTGTTCGACTCTTTGTGACCCCAATAATTGCAGCATGGCAGGCCTCCCTGTCCATCACCAACTCCTGGAGTTCACCCAAAGTGATCAAGTTCACTTGATCACCCATGTGCATCAAGTCGGTGATACCAACCAGCCATCTCATCCCCTGTCATCCCCTTCTCCTCCTGCCCCCAATCCCTCCCAGCATCAGGGTCTTTTCCAAGGAGTCAACTCTTCGCATGAGGTGGCCAAAGTATTGGAGTTTCAGCCTCAGCATCAGTCCTTCCGATGAACACCCAGGACTGATCTCCTTTAGGATGGACTGGTTGGATCTCTTTGCAGTCCAAGGGACTCTCAAGAGTCTTCTCCAGCACCACAGTTCAAAAGCGTCAATTCTTCGGCACTCAGCTTTCTGCACAGTCCAACTCTTGAAGAGTAAGATTCATCAAAAAAGTGACAAAATGCAGAAACAAAAGAAGACACTCCAACAAGACTAAGCAATAATCATTTAGTCATTAAGCATAGTTGTAGCACCTTTAGTTCCTTTTTAAGGGCTATAGAGAATATTTTGAGCCATATTCTGTGAACTGTTTTGTAGCTACTGAAACTCTACCAGGTGGAAGAAATTAACTACCTGATGACCAGATTGTAGCTCCAACATAACTGCCATAATTCCGAAAATTGGCTTCAAGAAATGGAAACAAACCAACTATGAAACTGAAGATTAACTGTACTTAATCAAGATGACACTGGTCAGACCACCAATGACCAGTTTGAAGATGACTGTCAGAGCTGACTGTGCTATTTCTCCATGTAGCCCTCTCCCTCCACCTATAAAATGCTCTAGCCCACTGATTGTCAGTGGGAGGGAGTAGGTCTTTAGACAGGGTTCTGCCTTCCCAACCATCTTCCCCCACCTCATTGCTGGCACCCAAAATTAAATAAACTTTCCCTTTCACCAACCTAGCCTCTTTAATGGCTTTTGAGTGGCGAACAGCCAGGGACCCCGTTTTTAGCTACCTCAGTACTCAGCACACACTTTATTTAACTCTGTAAACTACCTCCGTGGAGCTGAAATAGGTCTCTGGGTAAAAATGATGAGTCTTAACCAGTGGACGAGAAAGAAGAAGGAAAATTAAGAGAGAGGAAGTAGCATGTAATGAAGTTAAAGAGGAAATGAGAGGCAGGGGTAAAGAAAAGGAACAAGAGCTTAAGACTACAGACAATAAAGAGAATACCAGTTTGGGCAAAAGGAAAGAAGGAGCTCACATGTGAAAGAATGATGAAGTGCGAACACTGACTGCCTGGGATTTGCGTCTGTGACACCTGCGTTCAGACCACTACCCTGTGATCTATTCTTTTCATTGTGTTAGTTTGCTATTATTGAGCGTCTAAATATAATAGCAATTGTGATACAAATGGGACCTTGGAAAGCACTCCAGAAAGGGGTGTGCCTTTTCTTCTAGATCTTAGAGGGTTTCACTGGTGGTTCAAAGGTAAAGAATCCACTGCAATGCAGGAAATGCAGGAGATGTGGGTTGAATCCCTCGGTTAGGAAGATCTACTGGAGGAGAGCATGGTAACCCACTCAACTATTCTTGCCTGGGAAATTCCATGGACAGAGGAGCCTGGCGGACTGTAGTCCATGGTGTTGCAAAGAGTCAGCCACGACTGATCATGCCTGCACTCTTGCTCTTAGAACCTGTAAGAAGAAGCCTAAGCTAGCCTGATTGATCATGAAGAAAACATGATCCAATCACCACTGTTACCTCAACCAACCGACAGCCAAGCATCACATAAATGCAGGTGACTCTTCTGGACCTAGCGGCTGAATTCAGAGGCAGCAGTGAGTTGAGCTGAGACTAGTTAAGCTATCCAAATGAGAAAAGCTATCCAGCTGACCCACAGAAAAATTTAAAAACTCCATTTGGAAGCATTTATGCATCTACCCTAAGGCATTCATAGCTGAGGCAAGATGAGTAGGGAAGTAGTATATGGGCACAGAAGACCAGTTGTTTTGTGTTATGTCCACAGAGGAAGATCCTTCTTTCAATGGAATACACAGGAATTTGTAACCTTGAATGAACCCAGGATTCATGCACCTTAACTTTTGATTCTACTAAATAAATATATTTTGAAGAAGTAGTGAAAACTTCCAGAGAAGGTGGCAATCCATGGGGCCGCGAAGAGTTGGATAGGACGGAGCGACTTCACTTTCACTTTTCACTTTCCTGCATTGGAGAAGGAAATGGCAACCCACTCCAGTGTTCTTGCCTGGAGAATCCCAGGGACAGGGGAGCCTGGTGGGCTGCCATCTATGGGGTCACACAGAGTCGGACATGACTGAAGTGACTTAGCAGCAGCAGCAGTGAAAACTTCAATAGGACTTTTTAGGACTTTTTGAACATTTGGTTCTCCACTTCCTCTAGAACTGCCTTCTACATAATATACTTCCTATTTGTTACTTAAATGTTCTTGTTGATTCACACAAATATAAAAGTAAAGGAGTTTGATCAGCCCAGCAATGTTGCTCTCCACAAAAGGGCCAAACAAAATACAGTCTTGAAATTGGAAACCCCCAAATCTGTTCTTCCACTGGCCCTGGAGTTAACCAATTTTTGGACCCAGCTGCCTGAGGAGGAATGAGGACTGAAGGAATCAGAGTTGGCAAGAAAAATGTCTCTCCTCTGAGGCTTCCAGCCACATATTCAGTAAAGACAGGGCATTTGAAGTAAGAGCGTAATCTACCTGTCAGGAACACTTTGATTTTGCTTAAACACCAGGCAAACCGACAACCACTTTTCCCACAACTGAGGAGAATCTCCTAACATGAGCGGCACTTGAAGACGTGTTAAAATTTTTGCAGCTATTAACACATTCCTAAGAAAAATACTGCCGGAGACACAAGAAAGCCAAAGATAACAACCTCTTCTTTCCAATGAAAACGTTCTGTCTGTTTGATTAAAGGAAGATAAATGAAGGGCGAGGGCCAACGCACCTCACATTCTGTGCTACAGTTTGGTTCGCCTTGAGACCAAGTGATCTAGCTTAGGAAACACGCAGGTTTGTCTTCATGACCCTGCATTCCTGGAGCGGGGAATCTAACCAGGAACTACTTGCGTTCCTCGGAAAAGTCCAACATTCTCTGACAACATTTTCCAGGGGAGGCAGAAGAGAGAACACAAAGCAGAGTTGTAAGTGTACATGTCCTTACACTTATTCCTGTTTCAAGGGATCCAAAGTGAGGCACAAATTGTCCTAAGTGAGCATAACCCTCTGGACCAGGAGAGGTGAGCTCTAGCCCAAGCTCTGAAATAACTGTGACTTTGAACAACTCTTTTGGTGTCTCTGAGCATCAGTGTTATCTCCTAATAAACAGAGCAGTTGATCTAAAATAGTTCAAACTGTGAGTTGTAGCCATTAGTGGGACATGAAATCAATTTAGTGCATTGCAGCAGCCAATTTTTAGAAAGATATAAACAGATAGGATAGGAAAGAATAAGATAAAAATACACTGTGCCATATATTGTCTCATTAGACTTTTGTTTTAGTTATTTGGTTGTATGTGTGTCACTGTGTATTATGTTCTTTTTCATTTTCTTTTTTTAATTAGAGGATAATGACAATATTGTGATGGTTTCTGCCATACATCAACATGAATCAGCCATAGGTATCCATGTGTCCCATCCCTCTTGAACCCTCCTCCCACCTCTCTCACCATCCCACCCCTCTAGGTTGTCACAGAGCTCCAATTTTGGGTATATTACATTCTTTAAAAATCTTGATAAACACTGGGTTTGATCTCTTAAGTTTTTTTTTTTTTTTTAACTCTAGCTTTCTGGAATTAGGTGAAACATCCAGATATCATTTTAACCAGCCTATATTATGGGCTGATCCAGACCTTAGTACACTTTAGTCCTCAATATGAACCTATTTGCATGTACATTGAAATCACTGAAGTGTGGGCTTGTGTATTGATATGCATGTGCATTTGTGTTTTGATCTCACCTAGTACAGGACCTACTCACATAGCCAACGTTGAAGTACAATGTGACTGACTACAGTAAAATGAAACAGCACAAACTAATGGCCTTCAACATTGGAGGCTTCAGTTTCCAGAGGAATATTCTGGATGCCTTGGGGCTGTGTTTGCTTGATTCACAGGAAAAAGTGAGTTGCACACACGCAAACAGCTATAGACTGATAATCACCAGGAATATTTCTTGGGAAACACACCACAATGAGGACGGAGTTGTTCATACAAGAAAATTACATGGTCTTCTGACTTAAAAACATCTGAAGCAAGAGTGTAAACCTACAAAAGCTTTAAATATGCCTAATTTATTCAACGCTTCTTTCTTTATACTTGTACACTGTGCCCAGGAAAGAGCAGACACTCAGCAGGTATTTGTTGGTATTCAGTGTGACTTTACTAGCCTGTGATCTTCTATATCAGTAACTTGGCCCAGCTATATTGTACCAACCTAACATAGATAGGCTTGAAATAAACATGGATTTTTTATGACTAATATTGGCCTCTGGTAACATGATCACTTCTTAGAACACTTTATTTTTAAATTTTTCATTGAAGTATACCTGATATACAATGTTGTGTCTGTGACAGGCGTACAGGAAAGTGATTCAGTTCTACATACATGTATATTTTCTTTCAAATTTTTTTCCCCTATTAGTTCAGTTCAGTTCAGTTCAGTCACTCAGTTGTGTCCGACTCTCTGTGACCCCATGAATCACAGCACACCAGGCCTCCCTGTCCATCACCAACTCCCGGAGTTCACTCAAACTCATGTCCATCAAGTCGGTGATGCCATCCAGCCATCTCATTCTCTGTTGTCCCCTTCTCCTCCCACCCCCAATCCTTCCCAGCATCAGAGTCTTTTCCAGTGAGTCAACTCGCCGCATGAGGTGGCCAAAGTATTGGAGTTTCAGCTTTAGCATCAGTCCTTCCAACGAACACCTAGGATTGATCTCCTTTAGAATGGACTATGCTGCTAAATCACTTCAGTCGTGTCCGACTCTGTGTGACCCCATAGATGGAAGCCCACCAGGCTCCCCCGTCCCTGGGATTCTCCAGGCAAGAACACTGGAGTGGGTTGCCATTTCCTTCTCCAATGTGTGAAAGTGAAAAGTGAAAGTGAAGTCGCTCAGTCGTGTCCGACCCTTAGAGACCCCGACCCTTAGCGACCCCACAGACTGCAGCCTACCAGGCTCTTCCATCCATGGGATTTTCTAGGCAAGAGTACTGGAGTGGTTTGCCATTGGTTATTACAAAATATTGACTATAGTTCCCTGTGCTATATAGCAGGTCCTTGTTGGTTATCTATTTTATATATAGCAGTATGGATATGTTAACCCCAAGATCCTAATTTGGGATTAAGCACCTACCTTTCCCCTTAGATAAACATAAGTTTTTTTTCTTACTCAGCCACAAAAAAGAATGAAATACTGTCATTTTCAGCAGCATGGATGGACCTAGAGATTATGATACTAAGTGAAGTAAGCTAGACAAAGACAAATATCATATGTGGAATTTAAAACACTTTATTAACTTGGCTTCCAGGACACAACACTCTCTTAGTTTTGCTTTCATCCCATTCACTAGCCTGTCTTTCTAGATATTCTTTCTGATTTTTTTATTTTCTGCTCTGGGTGTATCTCTTATAGATAGCATGTAGCTCAGTTCTTCAGCCCATTTACATTTATAGTCATAATTGATAATTAGAATGTGTTTCTATCATCTTACTTTGTTTTCAATTGCCCAATTTTTGTTTCTTTTTTCCTTCTTTTGACTGTTTGAAATTTTCCCCCACATTTTACTTTTCTTTCTCTAATGCTTTGGGATTTATTAATATATCCTCTGTTCATTGATGTACTGGAATGGGCTCATACCAGCTCATGAGAGTCAACTGTACGCACATCTGTTCAACTTCTAGTTCAATGACTTCATGTTGGTAGTTTGAAATTGGCCATGGCAGTATTTACATCACAGAAACTGGCAAATGCCACAAATCAGGGTGTTATTTTCAGAGAGAAAATTATTGTACACTTACCAGCTCACCACAATTTCTTTCTTTTAGTGGTTATGATAAAAAAAAAAAAAACTTTACTACATTCTTTTAAGATTTTTAACAAAATCTCAAATTAAATATCTTGAATTCCTTCTGAATAACACAAAATTTTAGAATAACTAATCTTCCCCCACTGACCTTATGAACTACTGTGGTTCAGTATTTGTCTTATCTTTTTTGTGTTCGTGTGTGTTAAGTCACTTCGGTTTTGTCCAACTTTGTGACCCTATGGACTGTAGTCTGCCATGCTCCTCTGTCCAAGGGATTCTCCAAGCAAAAATACTGGAGTGGGTTGTCATGTTTCCAGGGGACCTTCCAACCCAGGGATTGAAACTGTGGCTCCTGTGGCTCCTGAATTGCAGGTGGATTCTTTACCACTGAGCCATGGAGGGGAAGCCCCTTATCTTTTCTGCAGCACCATAAATCACAGTTATTTTATTTTATACAATGTTTATATTTACCTGTTTATCATTTTTTATTCTCACCATTCCTTCCTAAATCTCAGCCTATCCTTCTGAGATCACTATCTTTTCTTAGAGTATATCCTCTATGAGTTCCTTTCGAGTAGGATCCTTTTTAGTAACTCTTCTTGCACTTTTATCTGTAAAAGACTTCTTTTTGCTTTCATTTATGAGAATAATTTTTTTTGGGGGTGGGGGATAAAAATTGTAGATTGGTATTTGCTTTCTGTCAGCATTGTAAAAACATTCCACAGTCTTCTGGCTTCCATTATTACTGTTGAGAAGACTGCCATCTTTCTAATTGTTATTCCTGAATAGGTGATCTGAATTTTTTCTCTGATTTCTTTAAGTATCTTCTTGTCTCGGTGTTCTGAAGTTTTACTGTGATGTGTTTAGGATGGGTTTCTTTCCTTTTATCCTCTTTGAGCTGTGTTGTGTTCTTTGGAAATGTGTAGTCATAATTTTTCTTACTTTTGGAAAACCTGCAACTACTACTTGTTATATACTTCCTTTCCTCCATTCTCTCTAGTCTATTATTTTAAGCTCCTATTGAGCATGTATACGGAGAAGGCAATGGCAAACCACTCCAGTACTTTTGCCTAGAAAATCCCATGGATGGAGGAGCCTGGTAGGCTGTAGTCCGTGGGGTCGCTAAGGGTCGGACACGACTGAGCGAGTTCACTTTCACTTTTCACTTTCACACATTGGAGAAGGAAATGGCAACCCACTCCAGTGTTCTTGCCTGGAGAATCCCAGGGACGGGGGAGCCTGGTGGGCTGCTCTCTATGGGGTCACACAGAGTCGGACACGACTGAAGTGACTTAGCAGCAGCAGAGCATGTATAAGGCCTTCTGTTTCCATCTTCTGCACTTCTCAATTTTTCTAACACACCTTATATCACCAAAAGGTCTTAGGTCTATTGTGAAAATGATGATCATGAAATTTAGAATTGTGATCATCTGTAATGTTCATAGATCTTACAAAAGAGAGCATCCAAGTGAGAGAAAATTGATTCCCACTTCATCCAGATTTGCATTCCCAGGGGTCACAATCCACCTAATTATTTATTATAAAAGTACCTACACGCTTGCAACTATTGGAACTTGGTGAGATGAACTAAACAGTGACTGGTCTAATTCCCAAAAGATCAAAATGAATTCTAAAGTTCAGAATTTACTGTATTTTGCCTGTTTTGTCAAATCTTTCTTTAACTTATTTGTTGCCAGTTTTCTTAACTGAATGTTTTTTTTTGAATGGAGGAAATAGGGGAGCCTGTCATTTTTTCAAAGAATGTACTTTAACAAATGTTTACTGAGTTAAATGTCAATCTTCATTCATATAGATTTGTTGAGCTACTGAATAGACCCATTTAACCTCTGCTTTCTATTGAAAGTAATTAAAAGCTGAACCTAATAAATAGAACTCTCCAAATATTGTCTATCACATCCTGTAGTGACAGATTCATGTTTCTGATGCTACAAAGATTCTCTGTTTGATTTCAGCATCTTGATAAGTATGGCTCATGGTCATGTTTGAGTGTATTTCTTAAAAGATGTGTAATCCTTTCCACACCAAAATGTCCAGCTCATTGAGCATTATTATTAATCACCATTTAAAAAAATAAGTAAGGTAGTCAAATAAATTTTGAAGTAAAAATTGAAGTTATCTCAGCTTGTGTACTAATGTTAGCAACCGTGACAGAACGTTTAAATACAAACCCATTTGGGAAGCAGGCCAAACATTTTTTGATTCACTGATTTTCTATTTTGAAAACACAGGTTTAATTTTGATGTTAAATAGTGTGGAGTAGAGTGATGGATGATGACAGATTGGTGAGATCTAATAGGTATACCACTTTTCTGGGGATTCTCAACTAAAGTTGGAGGGAGGGGTGAGAGATGATGAGAAAAGGACCTATCAGATTTATCTGTGGAGGTTTTTTTCACTACATACCTGTTGGACTCCAAGAAAATCTGCTATGGGATATGTAAGAGAGATGGCTACCTGAATGCATATCTCCACCTCCTGTGTTTGAGAGCTGCCTATGTTGAAAATCTAAGGTACCCTAGGCAATATTTAAGCACACTCTTTATTTTAAAGACCCAGATGAAAACTGGTATGCAAATGATACCCCTTTATAATGAAGATACAGTAGTTTCAGACATAATAATCTCCATACTGTATACTGTATAGTTGGTTTATTGTCAAGTTTCCCCCCTGACCAACTCTAGTTAGTCAAAAATAGCCTAAAAAACTTGATAACTATGTTTCATGTCTAATGACATCCAAATTCTCCACTATAGAAATTCTGTTGGTCAGAATATATGTTAATAGTTAAGTTAGGGATGCTGTGTTTACACAAAGCTGATTTTTTCCAGGCACTGTTCTAACTGCTTTACATATATGAGATGATTTAACTCTACAAAATCTCTGTGAAATAGACACTATTATTATCCTCTTTTTACAGGTAAAGAAACTCAGAGGAATTCTGAAACCTGTGCAAGTTCTTAAAGCTAGGAGTGTAAAGACCTGGACATGCATGTGTCCAGGTCCCTTTCACAAGAATGTGATACAGAAACTAAGTGATATTTTTTGTACCTAAAGAGCCCAAAGAACTATCCAAGAATGTCAGATGAAAAACATGATAACTGAGTTCATTTTAAAGACAGATAAAGAAGTCAAATCTCAGGAGAATTTAAGTTATGTGGACTATCAACTTTCCTTGAATTTCTCTCTTACAGGGTCTTCCATTCTCTATTTATAAGAATAGGAAAGCTGAAAGTATTCATACAAAATTAAAAACAAAATATGCATCCCCTGTTGAAAGCTGAGATGAAATAAAATGTCTTATATCATTGTTATTCTTCCCACAGAGCTATTTCAGAATAGGTCCTGAATAATTGCATGTGAACAGCATACAGTTTCCCCCAATGCATAAAATGTTGGATATCCAATCTTCACAACTTCAGTCTAAGTTCTTTATTTTCTTAAAAAGTCACAAGACATGTGATGGATTGTACAGTTTGAGTTTTCCTGAAAGCTATCTATATGCTAGGTGTGTGATTTTCTTGCTGACCTCCTCTTGCTATTATTTTTAACATAAATAGTAGTTTTATAGTCTGCAATCTAAGTATGGACATTAACCTAATTGTAGGTATATTTTAGGATTTTCAGAGGTGAATCAATATATATCCATCCAATTGAACAATAGCTTCCACACACCAGATAAAGACCTGTCACACAGGAAAGAGGAAAAAAGTTGTGTTTCCAAAAGAGGAAAGAGGCTTTTTACCAAATATTGTTATTGCCAACATTGTATTGTCTTGCCCCCTTCTTTCCTCACCCAATGTGAACATGAAATGCCTGATACCTATCAGATTGACTGGAAAGGAAAGGCTAGATTGAGGACACAAAACTGTTCATCTTCTTAAAAGCGGACCTTTACTATTGAAGAATTAATGTTGGAAAATAAGAGTACAAAGTCAACATAGAGGCATCAGATGTGACAATGTCCACTAAATGTCTGTGCTGCTGAATTTCTATACCAGTCAACATGTATATTCAAGATGATAAACTGTAAGAGGAGACCTGTTTATGGATCTCAGCCATAGATGGGTCATGAGGACAAGACGAAGGGCAAACACTCTTTAGACAAGACAAAAAATAATGAAAAAATATTTCTAGCTTAATATTTTCAGGGAATTGAGCTTGGGAGATGGATTTCTGATGGACTATCTTTGGGGGCAGCAGGCAAATAATCAAAAAGACATAATCTGGGGAG
The DNA here is from genome assembly GCF_049115385.1 of Moschus berezovskii. Classification (NCBI taxonomy): domain Eukaryota; kingdom Metazoa; phylum Chordata; class Mammalia; order Artiodactyla; family Moschidae; genus Moschus; species Moschus berezovskii. The sequence continues at coordinate 71,214,657 of NC_142469.1, read as the reverse complement.
GCCACTTTGTCCTTCATTCCACTGGAGGCAAAACCGTGTTGATGTATAAATGAGCCTTCTGGTTTCCAATTGTTGTTCTCACTCAGCAATGAGGCATGAAGCCTGGGAAACCACAGATATTTGGACATAAGAAGGCATTTTATTTCCCCTCCAGGACTGTAGAGTGGAAAATACACAAGGGCATTTTATCTTAGTCCTGTGAGTTCTCATAGGCCTATTACCCTCTTCCTCTGAGCTTGAAGCTTATAGACTTGATTTGTACATAATTCTCTTATCAAGAGGGATCCCCGGTACACACATCAGAGGCCAGGAAGAAGAGTGAATGTCTCCCTCTTCAAAGGCCACACACCTCATCTTTTTAGCTTTTCAGTTGCCAGAAACAAACCATCTTAAAATAAAACAGCCACAATCCCTTTGCCTAGTTATTTCCCCTCCATATGCTTTGTTTCAGTAAGCTCCTCACTGAAAAGGAGAAAACTGCACACACGTACACACACAATTTTTTCCCTGAAATCTCCATATCATCTTAATTTCTTTAGGACCTAGTCAATCCCAATCTCTTTTGTGGGGGGAGGGGCATACAGAGCAGTGGATTCAGGGTTTCCCAGCATGGTTTTTATTTTCCTGAATCTTTAGAGACTTTCCTCCACAACTTTTTTCCCAGCTGCACTTGGAAGCTGTAACAGATCCAGAGACCATTTTAGAACCTCATTTGTATTATCCTGACACTTAGGAATCCAGTTTCTGTTACAGGGATGTCATCAAAGTTGGTGGGCTCAAAACATGACCTACTTTTTAAAACCCATCTGTTAGGAGTCTATAGATTTTCTTGGTTTGTTTGTTTCTGACTGTCTACAGAAAGGGCAACAGCAATGTTCTCACTTTCCAAGCCCACCCCCAAATAGCAATCAGCTGAATACTCACCATGAACAGGCTGAATGCCTTCCAAATATCCTGCAGGCCAAAAAAAAAAAAAATCCAGAAAACAGTGGTTTTCCTTAATCTAGAGGGAGAAGGCTGAGGGCAGGAAGTAGTGTTCTGTGTAATTTATGCACATCTAGGCTATTTCCCATCAAAAACTCACTCCAGACTGAAGAGCTGCATTAGAAAACAGCACGAGATCTACCAGTTAGCTTGCCAAGCTTTCTCCACCATGGGGTCATGAGGTTATGGTTCCAGAGAACAGTGACATTCCTAACATCATGGAGTCAAAGAAGGAAGATTTGAGAACTGTAAATTGAAGTTAATGAACATAGCATAACATAAGCCACTATTGCTCTTGGACAGTATCTCTTCCGTATGTCATCTTCATTGATTTTTTAACAAAGATTTTTTTTTTTAACATGGACCATTTTTAGCTAACCTTTAAGAAAATTTTATATGGAATGAACTGAAGTTAATATTTTTAAATGACCATTAGATCTTCAACTGGCTCAAATGGTTCAGAAAAAAATAATATGTCCTTCTACAGGAAGAGAGAATGATAAAGCAAATGTAGCAAAATGTTAAACTGAGAAATACAGTGAATGACATGTGGAAGTTCTTTGTGCTATTTTCAAAGTCATTCTGTAATTTTAAACGTATTTAATAATAATTTTTAAACAACCACCACATAACAATGGGAGCTTTTTTGTTTGTTTCATGTTGTTTTTTTGCCTATAACATGGATTCCAAATGCTAGCTAATATTAAGAATTGTGTGAAAAGCCTAAATGTAAGTTCTCAGGCCTGGGTCCAATCTACTGAACTAAAATCTTCAGAAAATGGTCTGGGAAATTCAGGTGTCTGTTATGACGCTTGGAAAACATTACCTGATGACTTTGACAATAATTTTTTAAAGAATAAATGAAATAAGACAAAATGAAACAATAATAAAATAAAATTTAAAAACTATAATAAGCAAAAAAATAAATAAAGTCAGTATGGAATCTGTTACAATATGTTTCTGTCTTATGTTTTGGTTTTTGGTCACAAAGAATGTGGGATCTTAGCCCCCCATCCAGGGATGGAACCCACACTGACTGACTGCATTGGAAGGCAAAGTCTTAAGAAGTCAAAGACTTCACTGGTTTGCCAGAGAAGTCTCTCACCATTTTAAAAAATTTTTTACCCTAGCTTGATGACTAAACGTGTGCATGTGTGAACACACACAGACACACACAGACACAATGAAACCTCTAGGCTCCCAAAGATGATCATTCCTGGGTTGGAATAAAGCTATAAATAGAGAGGTGAGGGACAGAGGGAGAAAACAGGAAGGATAAAAGACGTATATACTGACTATTCAGTTAAATTGTTCATCTTTACCTAAATATCAGATTTCAGATTCTACTAACAATCAATTTTACATCAAGTGCACCTTAACCCAGTTTTAGTTAGTGATTCAGATGTTCACCGTAATACAGTTCAAGGTCCTAGTTTAGAGGTTTGTTTTTTTTTTTTTTTTTAATTAAGGCCCAGCCTCTTGAGGCTCCTGCCCCTGACTTGGAATTCTGTAGCATCTCCCCTCTCTACCCCTGACCCTAGACTTCACTACACGCTTGCAACTCTTGCTTAAAGCCTTCCCTGTCATTCACTATCTCCTGGAGTTTGCTCAGACTCATGACCATTGAGTCGCTGATGCCATCTAGCTATCTCATCTTCTGTTGTCCCCTTCTCCTCTTGCCTTCAATCTTTCCCAGCATCAGCGTATTTTCCAATGAGTCAGTCCTTCACATCAGGTGGCCAAAGTACTGGAGCTTGAGCTTCAGTATAGGTCCTTCTAATGAATATTCAGGACTGATTTCCTTTAGGATTGACTGGTTTGATCTTCTTGCAGCCCAAGGGTCTTCTCAGCTCAAGAGTCTTCTCCAGCACCACAGTATGAAAGCATCAATTCTTGTATAGTACGTGATGTTAAAATGTGGCCTGGAGGAAAAATAAATGGAGTTTTTTTTAACCACCTTGAACAATTTGTAAGTATTCCTTGAAGGAACTCCAGAGAAGTTCCAGGAAACCTTCCCATCTTTCTTTCATTCCATCACTAGTATCTACTAATTTGGGCTGGTCTTTCTCATTGGTACTCTTATTCTGGCCTCTGCACTATCTTCTCTCTAAAATATAAGCTCTCAGAAATCAGTATTTTTAAAAATTTTGTTTTAATTTTAGCAAGCTTCGAAACTAATCCCAAGAATAAATGCTCCATATCCAGAACTGAAGAAGCACAGGCACAGCCCAGGGACTGAGCTTCCAAGCTGTACTCTGTGACTGACTCACCGTGTGGGCTTCAGGCAATTCATCTCTGTCCTTCCATTCACTCATCTCTGCAGTGGGAATAATAGCAGCCGTCCTCACTTATAGAGCTGTTTCCTTTGTCATTAAATATTTATTAAGCATCCACATGCATGACATAAAGTTGGAACTGTACAGACTAAACCAGACAGACTCCATCCCTGGCTTTAAAGTAGCTTCATGATGCAAAACACAGGCAGAAAATGGGCACTTAAGTACAGGGCAAAAGTGTGCAGATTTGTGTGAGTGTGTGTGTGTGTGTGCTTGTGCACTGAAGTACAAAATCTGGAAACACATCCCACTGGCCATCTTTCTAACTCCATGTGTTTGCCTTGATTTTAGGTTATCTTTGACCATTAATATATGGAAATACATTCAAATTTTCAAAGCATTGGAGTTCATAGGAGAGCATAACCAAATTCTGTCTCCTTTTCTATTTGCCCAAAGGGCATTCACTACCGTGTTCCCAGAAGGTACTCACATAGCAAATATACACAATGATCCCTACAGAAAAATAAAGACAGGCATTTGCAGTACCAACGAGATTCCTCATGTGTTGGTGGCACCTACGTGCATATTACCACCAGGGCATTATTCTGTATGGGAGATGTCAATATGAGACCAAACTATAATAGCTATTTCTCCTAAGAAAATACTTTCTCTGGGCAGAAGAGGGCATTCAGAGATGTGGTAACCAAGAGGGTGCAGAATGGATGTTCCTGTGTTAATGTCTCCAGCTAGTAAGCCCTAGTCCTTCCCATTAACCTTGTGTCAATCTGTACTAGCAAGACATAGACAATCACATGAGGTACATTAACATTTGTTTTAAGGGAGCGATAGTTGGAAGTTTTCATCCGGGCCCTAGCTGCGTTTCCCTTGTTTGCTTAATCTAAGCTTTCCTCTTCCTGAAAGATGAAAGGGTGCCATTTTAGCCTCCATACATCCTAATCTGTGCATTCAACCTAGCACTGCCTCATTATTTATTAATGTCAAGCTCTGATTCTTCAGTGGAGGATGGGGGCCGAATCAGCCATGGTGACAGATGTTCCAACATATCAGCTTATATAATGAGAAGTTGGGCCAAATCTGTCGAAAGGGGTGTTTTTTAAAAAAACACACTGACTTCAAAGAAATGAGTTGTGGCATCTGTAACATCTAGGGCGCAGCGCCAGCGGAGGCGAGCCGGGCTGCAGCCCGGGGGCACGAGTTGTGCGCTGATTGGAGCTCACGGCGAGGCTGGAACAACATCTGGGCTGCAGCACGCCCAGCCAGGACGTTTTAAAAGAGCTCCTGTGGTGCCTCAAACTTTGATTTTACAGAGCTGCGAGGAAAGAAACAGGCTGCCTTCAAGAGCTCGTGTGTTTTGGCTCACACGTTGTGTCCTCGGTCACCGGGACAGGCCCCACTCAGCGGGAGTATGAGGGATGCACTTGGATCATCATCCTCTGTCCACTTTGCTTATTCTGTGGGTCTGTGCTGGGATCCAGGCAACTGACCCTTAAAAGGCGTATAGAATAAGAAATACTTCTCACCAATCCATGAAAATTACACTTAATCTTTCTCAGCAAGAAACTCTCAAGGGATGCATTTGTGCAAGAACTTGACACCTATCAGTTGGTTTTGAATAGTATGCCAGTTGGAAATGAAATCGTGTACTGTCTATATGTGAGTGTAGTTGAGGGAATGAGGACCTGCCTACAGCTGAGAATTAAGACTGCATCCCTAGTATCACCATATACCAGTATCTATTCCCAATATCATGATGTTCAAAACACCTCTTTCTCCCTGTCTCTTTTCTAGAGTGTTCATTTATTCAGCATATATTATTGTGAAAACAACCCAGTGTGACATAAAGTATACAGAGACCTTAACATGTACAAGATCTGGGACTGAATCACAGCCTTGCAGCACCCGGTTCTGTGAACCTCAATTACTGTTCAGATGCTTTGGAAGCCCTACAATTCTTTAACATAGCAGAGGTGATGAAAAGTATCATTTCTGGAGCCAGAAATATGTGCAGGCATGCTCAGTTGCTTCACTTGTGTCTGTTTGTAACCCTCTGGACTGTAGCCTGTCAAGCTTCTATGTCCGTGGGATTTTCCAGGCAAGAATATTGAAGTGGGTTGCCATGTCCTTCTCAAGGGGATCTTCCCTACTCAGGAATTGAACCCACATCTCCTGTACTGGCAGGTGGGTTCTTTACCACTGAGCCACCAGAGAAGCCTCATTAAGTGACTGCTTCTTTAAAACACAGATCTGCATGCTTGTACACACACACACACACACACACACACGAAAGCTATTATTTCAGAACTGAAGCCATCAGATGAGAAAATCAAAACTCCCCTTTCTTGTTTCTGCATCCTTTTCTTTTCACCCCTCACTTGGCCAAATTTTATTCTGGATTTCCTGATTCCCTTGTTTTTACAAATTTGTATATGTGTGTGTTTTAATCACTGTAAGCTTCCTTTGCCAACTTTGTATGCATTCTAAATTTTGGAAGCTTTCCATTCCCAAAACACAGGCAGAGGCAGAACCCAAAGAGCATGTTGTACATATAAATCAGAAACGGAAAAGGAAGCGCGGGAGCCTGGAGAGAAGTCAGTAGGCAGAGGAAGGGACTGGAGCTGAGGAGCCTGGCTTAAGACTCTCACTTACTAATGCCTACTAATATTTAACAGCCCTTCATAAAGTGGGCTTTGCGGAGAATCAGACCTGGTATGAGTCTTGCCTTGAGTATACACTAGCCGTGTACCTTTGGTAAATTATTTATTTGGCTGAGTCTTAGTTTCTTCATCTGTAAAATCAGGGTAATAAAATTACCTCCCTCCTAGCACAGTTACATAGATTATATAATATAAATTAGGTGAAGGGCTTAATAGAGTATCTGAAACATAGAAAGTACAGAAGTAAGAGCAGCTATGACTATTACCACTAGCTGCCCCTTAGTCACGGAGGAGTGTGGGAAAGGCATCACCTCTATCAGAAAGAAGGAAGAGAAAAGAAACCTCCCAGCTCTCTGCCTTTCTTCCCTTCAGAGGACTGATGCTGAAGATGAAGCCCCAATACTTTGGCCACCTGCTGGGAAGAGCTGACTCACTGGAAAAGACCCTGATGCTGGGAAAGACTAGGGCAAGAAAAGTGGATGACAGAGGATGAGATGGTTGGATGGCATCACCAACTCAATATACATGAGTTTGAGCAAACTCTGGGAGATGGTGAAGGACAGGGAAGTCTGGGGTGCTGCAGTTCATGGGTCACAAAGAGTCAGATACAACTTAGCAACCAAACAACAACAACAAAGCTTCTGAAAAAGCCTTCTCCTCATTCTTGATAGAAAAGAAGTGGGCTAAGGAAAAACCACAGGCTGTTTGCCCAGGAAAATATTTACCTTTAATAGAATCAACAGGAAAACCAAATTTCAAAGAACTTAGGAGAAAAAAAAAAATATATATATATATATATATATATTTAGGGGCCAATAAGAGTTCTTTAACTCCAATACTTTGGCCACCTCATGCGAAGAGTTGACTCACTGGAAAAGACTCTGATGCTGGGAGGGATTGGGAACAGGAGAAGGGGACGACAAAGAATGAGATGGCTGGATGGCATCACCGACTCGATGGACATGAGTGAACTCCGGGAGTTGGTGATAGACAGGGAGGCCTGGCGTGCTGTGATTCATGGGTCACAAAAAGTCAGACACGACTGAGCAACTGAACTGAACTGAATAGTTCTTTGTGCCTGAAACAAAAAAGAAAAAAAAAAAAACAACCCAAGCCAAATATGCCAACAGATCAGGAAAAATTAAAGAATGATTTTAATAAATTATAATCTTCACAAGCTATTACATTTGTTCCATTTTCAAAAACGGACACTCATCAGTGTAGAACAGTTCAAGTTCACGTTTCAGGGACTTACAGAATCATCCCAGTGTGGAAGCCCATAAATGAGTCACTTGGAGAACAGCACATTTTTCTCTTCTTCTTCCAAATTCAGTAACAGAAGAAATCAAATCTCTAGAAGCCACAGTGATAATCCAACCTATTTTCACTTCAGGAGGAAAGATGGTGTGGGGACCCAGAAGATTTTTCTTGAAGTTTATGATGGGTTACCTAAACAAACATGAAGTCCACTTTCTTTTTTGATAACTGCCTTTTCCTCTTTATACATGCTCATCACTGTGGTCATGTCCGACTCTTTGCAATCCTATGAACTGTAGCCTGCCAGGCTCCCCTGTCCATCAGATTTCTCAGGCAAGAATACTGGAGTAGGTTGTCATTTCCTCCTCCAGGGGATCTTCCCTGATCCAGAGATCAAACCCACATCTATTATGTCTCCTGCATTGGCAGGTGGGTTATTTACCACTAGAGCCATCTGGGAAGCCCTTGTCCCCCTTATCTAATGCCAACTCAACTCTACTTGTTATTAGATTTCTATGACTTCAGTGTTCTTCATGGAGACTCAGCTCTTATAACTGTTATAGCTGAGGGTAGTTTAGTACTTCAAACATTATTAACTCATTGCATCGTACAGGCTGGACACATTTCCATCAAAAGTTGTTATCTTGTCCTCCAGCCTAGAAACATTGGCATGATGCCCACTCAGAAAGCCTGAATTTCATCTAAAACCATGTGGCAAGAAAGAAGCCAAAGATGGGCTGTCCTGGGAAGATTTAGGCTGGGAACAAAGTTATACTGTCCAAATAATAGGAAATCACCCACATTCAGAACTGCTCCATTGGCCAGTCCACAAGTTTCCACATTTCTCTGAGCAATTTTACTTACTTCCATACCTACTGCCCCATCTTGACTCCCTCCACTTCTACTACAGTGGCAAATAAATAAAAAACTCGGTTTCAACTATGTTTTCTTTCCAAAATATACAAAACTCCAGTATGCGAGGTATACTTAATGCTTATCATAAGCCAATAATTATTTCCATGGAGTATAAAAGAAACTCCTCTTTTCTTCATCATCCAGTGGTTGTTTTTATGAGTTTCATGCCTAAGGATAAATAGGCTTGTTTCTGTTATTTTACTGATTAAGTTTTACATGGCTACTACAACAGATATGAGGAAAGCAAGAAAGTATGTTAATGATTACTAAATACATATTATGTGTCAGTTCCATTTTGTGACTTCAAGGATCTTACATTCATATTGTTAATACAAGGCTAACAAATTCATATTAATTGTTACCACTTTTTAAGCACTTGCAGTGATCCTGTGTTATGCCTCTATGAGTTTCTCTTTTCAGCCTGTTGTTTAGTCACTAAGTTGTGTCCGACTCTTTGCAACCCTGTGGACTACAGCATGCCAGGCTTCCCTGTCCTTCACTGTCTCCCAGAGTTTGCTCAAATTCATGTCCATTGAGTCGGTGATGCCATCCAGCCATTACATCCTCTGTCACTCCCTTCTGCTCCTGCCCTCAATCTTTCCCAGCATTAGGGTCTTTTCCAATGAGTTGGCTCTTCGCATCAGGTGGTCCAAGTATTAGAACTTCGGCATCAGTCCTTCCAATGAATATTCAGGATCGATTTCCTTTAGTAGTGACTGGCTTGATCTCCTTGCAGTCCAAGGGACTCTAAAGAGTCTTCTCCAGAACCACAATTCAATCTTTACCTCCTAAAGAGAAGTCCCACTGAAGCCTTCCTGGGGATCACAATGCTCATACTTCTTATTTTTCCAATAACTCAGGTATAATATTGCATATGTTCAAGTGTTTAATAGCATGAAATTAACTTCCCAAATCACAGAGATCTGGCTCTCACTGAAGCTTGAGGATTATGCTGTCCAATACGGTAGCCACTAAACCCCTGTGGCCATTGAACACTTGAAATGTGGCTTATGAAAAAACAGAACTAGATTTTAAATTTTACTCAATCTTAATTAATTTAAACTTAAATTTTAAAACAGAAGCAATGTAAAATATTTTTCCATTAAACAAAACTTTGATTTTGGAAAGGTTACACTGAAAAATTAGCATATAAATTGAGATGTGCTATTAGTGTAAAATAGATACTGGTGTTCAAAGACTGATACTGCTATTAGTGTAAAATAGATACTGGTGTTCAAAAAATAATGGAAAATTTCCCATTAACCATTTTTATGTTAATTTCATTTTAAATGATAATATTTAGGATTGATTGGATTAAATAGAATACTTAATGAAAATTAATTTCACCTATTGATTTTCAGTGTGGAAATGTAAATATAATATATATATATTATATATACATATTAACATATATATATTAACATATATAATTTCACTGCTGCTACTGCTACTGCTAAGTCACTTCAGTCGTGTCCGACTCTGTGTGACCCCATAGACAGAAGCCCACTCGGCTCCCCCATCCCTGGGATTCTCCAGGCAAGAACACTGGAGTGGGTTGCCATTTCCTTCTCCAATGTGTGAAAGTGAAAAGTGAAGTCACTCAGTCGTGTCCGACCCTTAGCGACCCCACGGACTGCAGCCTACCAGGCTCCTCCATCCATGGGATTCTCTAGGCAATAGTACTGGAGTGGCTTGCCATTGCCTTCTCCGATAATTTCACTAGGAAATGTAAATATAACATATGTGGCTCATTTTATACTTCTATTGGGCAGTAATGTTCTAGAAAAGAATTATAAAAAGAATAGAAAGTGTAGTTTCTACATTGAAATGCAGGGGGAGATGGATAAAGGAGGGAAAAATAAGAAACCATTAATTTAGCCTGTCTAACTATATGAAAAGCCTTCCCTGGTGGTTCAGACTGTACATACTCTGCCTGCAATGCAGGAGACTTGAGTTTGATCCCTGGGTGGGGAAGATCCCCTGAAGAAGGAAATGCAACCCACTCCAGTATTCTTGCCAGGAGAATTCCATGGACAGAGAAGCTTGGTGGTGGACAGTCCATGGGGTTGCAGAGTCGGACAAGACTGAATGACTAACGCTTTCACTTTTCACACAACTATATGAAAGGAAAGTAATTTTATTTGAGACAAAACCACTGGCTTATAATTCCCTTTAGGGTTAATTTTCCAATCTGTGTTCCTAACCAAAATGCTACACTGGCCACTTCTGGGTGCTGAGATTGTTCTGTGTGATGCCAACTGCTCAATGACTGGACAGGACACGTCCCCCTCCCCTTATAAAGTGCTTCAAATGATATAATAAACACACAGCTTACAGCAATGGCATTGTGTTCCTCTACACGGTATCTGTCTGGAGCTTGATTAGATGGAAGGATTACAGGAAAAGTTTGTGTCATAATGATTCTTTAAAGTAAAACCGTAGATCAAAGTTCACCGCTGCCAAATATACAACTTGAGAACAAACTCAAGTGCTGCTATTAATCATGGTTTCTAGGGATTTGATGACACAGATTAAACTGCTGTAAAGAATACTGCTGTGCATCATGTTCTTGCAACTGTCATCAACGCTTTTGCCAAGTGTTCACAGAGCAGGAAGGAAAGCTGTTCAGCCTTTGCTGTAGGTGCCTCTCTCACCAAGATTAGTCAAAAATCTGCAAGAGGTTTAAGTTCATGACAACACCTCAAAGGTATCTGCAAAGCCTCTGCTTTCTTGTTTAGTCACTAAATTGTGTCTGCTTTCTTTGAAGGTGAGAAAAGTCTTAGAGAGATTGAGAGACAGGATGGAAATGGAACATAGTGGGTCAAATAAATTGAGATCACATTGACTTTTAATTTCACTTCCATTGAACTTTCAATCAGATATAAAACTTTCCATAAAGATTCTATGAAATAATTTGAAGTAATTTGTAGTAAATCATGGGCTTCCCTGGTGGCTCAAATTGTAAAGAATCTGCCTGCCATGTGGGGGACCTGGGTTCAATTCCTGGATTGGGAGGGAAGATCCCTTGGAGGAAGGCATGGCAACCCCCTCCAGTATTCTTGCCTGGAGAACCCCCATGGACAGAGGAGCCTGGCGGACTACTGTCCACGGGGTCGCAAAGAGTCAGACACGACTGAGCGACTAAGCCCAGCGCCGCATAGTAGATCATATCACAAATATCTGAGGGTATGGAGCTTTTTCTACATTTTTAACACCTTTCAAACAGAAATGCTTCTTAGAGTTGATGGCATCTTACAGTCTCTGTGGCCAGGCAGCAGCTATGATGAAATCATTGTTGCCTGTATGCTGTGTGCCCATTCAATAATACTGGTCTTATTTTAATCACTTTCTTTGAGTTCTTTGCACTGTTGGTACAAGAGTTGAGTTTAGCGGCAAAATATAATGTCTCTAAGAGGATTACATCAGGATATAAAATTGAAAACAAAGGCTATTGTGCTCATAAAAAGGCATGAGAGAGAGAGGAAGATGGGGCATAAACTGACATTAGTGAAGTTATCATTGGCCGGATGATGTCAATGCCACCTTCTCTTACAAAGCAACAGCCAAGTGCTCTAGTTCATTGGAGACATGTGCAAAAACTGTATTGCCTGCCAAACAACGCAATGGAAGGCAGAAGAAATAGGAAAGAAACAAGAAACTGGTGCGATTGATCACGTGTTACACAGGATGATGGATAAGGCCTTGTATCGAGTTTAACTAGCAAAATGTTTTCTTCTTAGTGGCTCAAAAAAAAAATTAAAAAATGACAACACAGCTTATATTCCAAAAACTTCAATGTGTAAGTAAATATACAGATAGAGAGTCTTAAAAAACTGTGCCCTCAGCCTATTTTGGACCTCACTCATACACTCCTAAGAGACTTCTTTGTGTCTGGTAAACAATAAGTCGTTCCCTGTTCTCCCTTCTAACATAGGCAATGCTTGGTTAAAATTTATGTATTTACTTTCTAAAGTGATTATTTTAAAATATGAATCTTTTTTGGATAGCAGCCATTCTGACTGGTGTGAAATGGTATCTCATTGTGGTTTTGATTTGCATTTCTCTGATTATGAGGGATGTTGAGCATTTTTTCATGTGTTTGTTAGCCATCTTTATGTCTTCTTTGGAGAAATGTCTGTTCAGTTCTTTGGCCCATTTTTTGATTGGGTCACTTAGAGGGTGTGGAGAAAAGGGAACCCTCTTACACTGTTGGTGGGAATGCAAACTAGTACAGCCACTATGGAGAACAGTGTGGAGATTCCTCAAAAAACTGGAAATAGAACTGCCATATGATCCAGCAATCGCACTCCTGGGCATACACACCGAGGAAACCAGAATTGAAAGAGACACATGTACTCCAATGTTCATTGCAGCACTGTTTATAATAGCCAGGACATGGAAGCAACCTAGATGTCCATCTGCAGATGAATGGATAAGAAAGCTTTGGTACATATACACAATGGAGTATTTTTCAGCCATCAAAAAGAATGTATTTGAATCAGTTCTAATGAGGTGGATGAAATTGGAGCCAATTATACAGAGTGAAATAAGCCAGAAAGAAAAACATCAATACAGTATACTAACGCATATATATGGAATTTAGAAAGATGGTAACCTTAACCCTGAATACGAGACTGCAAAAGAGACATAGGCATATAGAACAGTCTTTGGGACTCTGTGGGAGAGGGTGAAGGTGGGATGATTGGGGAGAACGGCATTGTAACATGTATATTATCATAAGTGACCAGTCCAGGTTCGACGCATGATACAGGATGCTTGGGGCTGGTGCACCGGGATGACCTGGAGGGAGGATATGGGGAAGAGGGAGGTGGGAGGGGGGTTCAAGAAAGGGAACACATGTACACCCGGGGCGGATTCATGTCAATGTATGGCAAAACCAACCAATATATTAATGTAAGGTAATTTGCTTCCAATAAAATAAATTTAAAAAAAAAATAAATAAAATATGAATCACTTGAATTTTTCATTAGTTAGTGAGCAACATTCAACTATAAAAATGATAAAATTTCCCTGTGCCCTGTTGCTTATGAATAAAATAAAATAAATCTTCCCTACTTCTTTGCTAAAGATCTAATAGGAATGACTATAGAGATTTGCAAAATAATATTGATAGGATGTTTTGATTGCCAGGAAAATCAAATGCTTCCTAGTTAGATGGAAAATGAGAATCAAACACATGCCATTCTCATTTGTGTAGTAGGCACATTTGTGTTTCAGGTTTGCGTTTTCAATACTGTACTCTGGCAGCTGCACGAGAAACATTCCCTTTTCTTCCTTAGTAAAGCAGTTTCACAAACACACTTGACTCGTGCAAATTAGGAACTTGGGAAACCAGTGCCTCTCATGTTAAATGGTACAAGTGTATGTACTTGTTTTAAACTTAAAATCAAGATTAAATATTCCTTTCTTCAATCATATGCTTCTTAGTCTATAATCTCATAGCATCATGGATGCTCTTTTCATGGAGAACATGTATGCCATAGTGCTTTTATATTTATTTGAGTTATTATTTGATTGTGTCTCTTTCCTCTGCTGGATCACACACTCTTATGTGTGCAAGGCAGCTCTGTGTCTTATTCTGATACTTAGACAGTATTCCAATGTCTAGAATGAGACCTGAGTCATAAATAATGCTCAATAAATATTTGTTAAAGATTGAAATAATGAATACCCAAATGATTGTGAGATTTATTTTCTAGTAGGTATGATGATTATTTTTAGTCTTTCTCACTAGAATTAGCACAGTGCCATAAATGTACTAACATTATGCTTTAAACTTTTATTTTAGTAAAATATACATAACAAAATATACCATTTACCCATTTTAAAGAGTACAGTTCTATAGAATTAAATATATTGACATCATTGTACAACTAATACCACCATCCATCTCCAGCACAATTTTGTTTTCCCAAACTGAAATTCTGTATCATTAAACACTTATTCACTTTTCCTATCTCCCCCAGCCCCTGCCAACCACCACTCAACTTTGTGTCTCTTTGAATTTGACTACCCCAGATACCTCATATACGTGGAATCATGCAAGAATTGTCTTTTTGTGTCTGGCTTGCTTCACTTAGCATGCTTTCAAGGCTCATCAATGTTGTAGCATGGACCAGAATTTCATTCCTTCTAAGTCTGAAAAGTATTGCATTGTATACACAGGCCACACTTGATCTGCTTATTTGTTGACGGACACTGGGATCACTTCTACCTTCTGGATACCGTGAATAATGCTGCTGTGAAGTGGCTGTACAAATATTTGTTCAAGTCCCTGCTTTCAGTTCTTTTGGATATATGTCCAGAAGTGAGTAGCTGGGTTATATGGGAGTTCTATTCTTAATCTTTTAAGAAGCCACCATACCTTCTTCCACAGAGGCTGCACCATTGCCGCCTGCAATGCATAAGGGTTCCAATATCCATTCTATTGTTTTATGAAGTGATAGCTCACTGTGATTTTCATTTACATTTCCCTAATGCTTTGTGATGTTGAGCATCTTTTCATGTGGCTATTGGACATTTGTATATGTGCTTTCAAGTCCCTTGCCCATTCTCTGGGCTTCCCTGGTGGCTCAGACTATAAAGAATCTTCCAGCAATGCAGGAGGCCCAGGTTGCTCATTTTTTAAGCAGGTTGCCTTTCAAATTTGTTTTAATAGCTATTTCACAACATTGTATATGACAGATAGTTATCTGCATGGACTTGCTTACTTTGTGCATTATATATTAAGCTAATTAATAAATTATATTAATCCCTTATCAGACATATGATATTTCCAAATATCAAATATTTGCAAGTATTTTCTCCCATTCCATAGGTTGTCTTTTCACTCTGTTGATAGTGGTTTCTGATGCACACATGTTTCAGTTTTGATGAAGTCCAATTTATCTATCTTTTGCTGCCTTGCATTATGTTTTGTAACACAGGGATTATGGCAAAAACAAATCTGGAATCAGATGGACTTGAGGTCAAATCCTGATTTTGTTCCTTTCCAAGCTGGTTGGCCCTGGGTAGATCAGACCCTTATTTTGATTCAGCTTGCTTATTTATAAAATTGTACTAAATAATACTTGTTAGGATCTTGTAGATCAAACCATGTAAATGATTTTGCAGATCATAATCCATGTTAAAAGAATATCAGGGAATGACATCAACAACTGTAATGTTTAAATTTGAAGTTGGTGCAGTTTTCCTTGAGCCAATACAGCTACAAGGTCAAATTTTGCTCTAAAGAAATGAGTTGATGCCATTCTTCTCCTCTCACTCTTCACTATCTCCATATATTTGCCCCTTTGTTTAAAAGGCATAGAAAAATGATTTTCTCATATGAATACCTGGCTTCAGAAGTAACTTCCCATAGCATTTTGACATTTGGTAAATATATTTCTAGGCTTCCCTGGTGGGTCAGTAAAGAATCTGCCTGCCAATGCAGGAGATGGGAGTTTGATCCTGGGGTTGGGAAGATCCCCTGAAGAAGAAAATGGCAAGCCACTCCAGTATTCTTGACTGGAGAATCCCATGGAAAGAGGAACCTGGCAGGCTTCAGTCCATGGGGTCGAAAAAGAGTCGGATGTGACTAAGCAACTGAGCAACTACAACACCACATATTTCCAGGGGGATCATTAGAGGGAAAGCTGATCATTTCATTTTTTCTCTTCTCAATCCCTAACAATAAACCCCGTTAAGTTAATTTTTGAGGCCATTAGACTGAGATGGCTCTGAGGCCACCAGTGAAAGCAACCCCTAATTTCAGCCTGCAGATGGTTCAAGTTTCCAAAATCAAAATCCTAGGGACAGCCCATCACAAACAGCCAACTAGGCTGGACTGCAAGCTATAGTCAAGCAGTAATTCCCTCCCTTTACGTGGAGCTCTCCTAACCACTTACGGTTTAGTACTGCCATGTTAGAACCAATTTTTAACTCAAATAAACTCTGAAAACATTTAATATGCCTCAGTTTATCTTTTAACAACTCTTAATATAACTAAGATTTTCCCACTGGCTTGGAGCTAGCTGTGAATACCTCAGCTACCCACACAAGATAGGGACTGTTCCCAAGGAAGCAGGTAACAAAAAGAAGGGAATCTGTACTGATAATTCTGGGAATTCTGGGAATTATTCCTGCCAACCAATTGCTTTTCCTGGAAGGAGCTTCATGTTTTAATTGTACAGAATCAGCAAGGAGCACTTTCCTTCCCTTTTTTCTCTTCCCTTCTCTACCAGTTAGGATTTCCCCTCAACCATTATGACTGCCCCAATCACCTTCCTTCCGCACCGTCGGACACTATGTAGGCATCAGAAAACAGGCTTTACCCCAGTTTGTCAGCCGATGGCCCAGCGTTTGAGGGCAAGTCCTTAATTTTCGTGAACCCCAATTTCCTCACCTATAAAGTGAGGATGAAAGCATCTCACAAGAGTGTTGTAAGGACTAAATGGGATAATATATGGGATTTGGTGATGGACACGGAGGCCTGGCATGCTGTGATTCATGGGGTCGCAAAGAGTCGGACATGACTGAGCGACTGAACTGAACTGATGTAGTATGTTCTGTAAAATGCTGTTCAAACACTAGTCATTTTTTAAATAGCTCACATGAGGAATAGTCTGCATTAATTTTCTCCCACCTTCCCCTAGAAGGAATTGTCTTCTAATTCATTTAATGGAGCTAAGGCAAGAGAAAGAAGCATCAGTTCAGTTCAGTCGCTCAGTCGTGTCCGACTCTCTGCGACCCCATGAATCACAGCATGCCAGGCCTCCCTGTCTATCACCAACTCCCGGAGTTCACTCAAACTCATGTCCACAGAGTCGGTGATGCCATCCAGCCATCTCATTCTCTGTCGTCCCCTTCTCCTCCTGCCCCCAACCTTTCCAAGCATCAGAGTCTTCTCCAGTGAGTCAACTCGTCGCATGAGGTGGCCAAAGTATTGCAGTTTCAGCTTTAGCATCAGTCCTTCCAGTGAAAACCCAGGATTGATCTCCTTTAGAATGGACTGGTTGGATCTCCTTGCAGTCCAAGGGACTCTCAAGAGTCTTCTCCAGCACCACAGTTCAAAAGCATCAATTCTTCGGCGATCAGCTTTCTTCACAGTCCAACTCTCACATCCATACATGACCACGGGAAAAACCATGGCCTTGACTAGACGGACCTTTGTTGGCAAAGTAATGTACTCACTAATAAATAGTTACCTGGACTTTACCATGGTTTGACAAAGGAATACAGTGACAACCTTTCATCTTGTTATTCATCAGAGAGTACTGCAGGGAGAGGGGAGGAGCAGAGCAAGGAGAAGTGGCCTGAGGTATTTTAAGTCACCTCAGCCAGGAAGGAACCCACTAATACCAGAAAAAGTCCTTTTTGCTTCAGAATTAATAACAATTTTCCCCCAAAACAAGCCTTGTCAAAGGGAATTATAACGTGTAAAGACCCCTGAAAGAACTTTCTTGGCTTCTCCCTGATAGAAGAGAAATGACCTGAGGCCTGACTCATTGCTGGATGACTGTGTGACCATCCCAGCTGTGTGGAGGACAGAGGAGAACTGCACAGGTGCTCAGTAAAGCACTTGGACCCATTCATGTCATGGTTGGGTTGCCAGGCAGAGTCTTGTAGCTTAGTCAAGTTTTCAGTGACAGTAGAGTCACCACCTGCTGGTAATAACCCTCCAAAGCATCATGCACACAGGGGCTGAACCGTGTATTGAGGAAGTTTTATTTTTACTGTTGTCCATTCCACACTTGTCTTTCTGCTTCACAGAGCTGTCTGAAGCTTCAGTATCCATAGTGGTAGCCTCTAGTCAGGTGATTTTATTTTTTATTTAAATTTGAAATAATTAATATTCAATGAAATAAAAAATCCAGTTCCTAAATCACACTAGCCTTATTTTGCAGTGCTCATTAGCCATGTGTGGCAACTGTAATGGTTAGTGCAGATGGAGAATATTATCACTGTTGCACAAAGCTCTATTGGACTACTGGAGAATTCTGCCCCAGAATATTCATTCCCTACTCTCGCAAGCCTTCCTTGAACTTTATCAAATAGCATCTTATCTTCACAGCTTTACTTGACCCCCTCCTTGTCCCCTTATAACCTTAGTCACATCCTCATCCCTTCAGCTCTTGGAACTACCTCTATTGTAACATTTATTACATTGTGTTTTTGCACGTTACTCTCTTATGGGGCTCTGCTGCTGCTGCTGCTGCTGCTGCTAAGTCACTTCAGTAGTGTCCGACTCTGTGTGACCCCATAGATGGAAGCCCACCAGGCTCCCCCGTCCCTGGGATTCTCCAGGCAAGAACACTGGAGTGGCTTGCCATTGAGCACCCCCCAAAGAACATTTTCTTGTTCATCTCAACTCCAACAACAGCAACTGGCATGTGGCAAGTGTTCAACACTAAATACAGGGATGAATAAATGATTGAAGTGCATGTAAATAAGAAAACACATGTATTAGGAGCTCAGGGTGTCCTTTGCAGCCTTCTCTTCGGGGCTCTGACAGGTACATCACACACACATGCAGAAAACAGAGAAAACAGAAATGAAATACAGTCTTATCAATCTGGGCAGATATCTGGTAACCCCCACCAAAGTACAGCTATGGTTAAATTTACTTTGTGACAGCAGAGGATGCTCACTTCTTTATGGATGCTCACTTCTCTTGTTTTATACCCATTTCACCCCTAATCTCTTAGGTGGATCTTATCACTAGAATCTGAAGAAAAGCCAAGCCAAATATTCTCCTATATATCAGAGAAAAGGGAACAGGCAGGTAGCAAGAAGAGGCTCCTTTTATGCCCCAATACGCAGTGCCTCACTCATCTAAGCTGCTCATCCTGAAGACAGCACCAGATGCTAGGTCAATAGCCATTGTTATGAGTTTCCTCCTAGCAAAACAGATTTTCTCCAAGGAGTCTTGGGTCTCCACCAATGGAGAATATATATATATATTTTTTCCTGACAGAGCACTCCTAAACCATGAGAGTTAGAAAGCTCTCTAGGTCCTCTTCTGTAATTTTATTTTTTCATATTGCAAAATAAGCACTTTTTCTAGATGAAATGATATTGCAATATCAACTCACTCACACAAATGTGCAACAATAACCTAGAAGTGACTATGTTGGTAATGTCATGTGTTATCTGTCAGGAAGGAAGGAAAGAAAAAAGGGAGGAAGGAAGGAAGGGAAGGAAGGTGGAAGGGAAGAAGAAAGAAAGTCTTTCTTTTCCTTTCTTTCTATGAGAAGCTACTGATCTCTGTGACTTTGCTGATAACAGCAAATTGGCAGCTCACCAAACAAAACCTCCAAACCTACCAAGTTTTAGATTCCTTTGTAAGTCTACAAAATTAATTCAAGTGTTCATTAATTTATTCACATACTTATTCATGTACCCACTTCTTCATTAATCACTTTTTTAAAAAATTTTCACCACATGCTGTGCAAAAATAAATGAAATACAGCACCCTCCCTTCTGGATCTCCCATTGTGGCTGGGTTGGTTGACCTACATGAAAAGCATATATTGAGGTACTTTCTTTTAAGAGAAGTACACATAGAGTACTGTGGTGACATTCTGGGGTGGTGGGTATTTCTTCTGGGGAAAGGAAGACAGAAAGAATGGGAACTGGAAAGGTTTCACTGAGGAAAGAGAAAGTAATTCCTTGAAAAATGAGAATGTAGGCTTGAAGGACATTCAAGGCTGAGGGGAAAACATGAAAAAAGACAAAGAAGCTTGAAAGTGTTTAATGCCATTGATGGAGGCTATCACTGAATTTTTTGAATACCTTGTTTGAAGCTTGCAGACAGGTCAACATTGTTATTCTGAAGGTCACTTGCTACTCTACATATTACTCTCCTACTTGACCTCTCAGGATCTTCTAGCTCTAATTTTTATATTTCTGTCTCCCCACCATGCTTTCCCAAGGTAAAATTGAGTGCACAGCAGACATGTAAACATATACAATTTCTATTTCCTCTCTTCTCTACACACCAAGTTCATCAAATTCAGAAAAATTAAGTAAGCAGAAGCTTCAAGGCACCCACCATGATATTGATTCATTACTTAGCCCCAAGGCAAAGGACTACCAGAACTTTGTGACATTCCTTGATAGAAATGACTTTTGAAATTGTCTTTATCATTGCTGAGTGAGAGCTTCTATTTTGTTGGGAAAAAAAAAACAAAAACAGTTCAAGTAATTTTCCCTTGAAATTCAATTAGGCAAATTAATAAAAAGAAATCTGCAAATCTCTGCCAAGCCATTTCACCAAATACCTTTAAGAAAAATGTGTAGGAGTTTTCCAAAACCCGAAATTAGTAAGTTTTTCCCTTCCTGTTATTAATAGAGAAATATCTTATTACAGTTCTGTAAACAGAGCCAAATTGAAGAAACTGCATTTTAATGATGTTAGGGTTTCCAAAGAAAACCACAAAACAGACTCAGAATTAAGGCGATCATGCATCCCTGTTGTGCCCGGGCACAGGAGCAGGCATTCTGCAGTGACCGTCTGGGATGTGCAATATCATAATAAGGGCGAGGGCACCAACACACAGAGATGCCAAAGGCAACACTTGCTTCCTGCCACCCGTGATATGTTGCAGTATGGAGGCTTCTCCCTAGGAAACCAGCATTTCAGCTTTTACAGGGCATTGGAAGACTCCGAAAGTTTTTTTCACTGTATTACCCCAAAAGCTGATCACCGAAGAACTGATGCTTTTCAACTGTGGTGTTGGAGAAGACTCGAGAGTCCCTTGGACTGATAGGAGATCTAACCAGTCTATCCTAAAGGAAATCATTCTTGAATATTCATTGGAAGGACTGATGGTGAGCCTGAAACTCCAATAATTTGGCGACCTGATGTGAAGAACTGACTCATTTTAAAAGACCCTGATGCTGGGAGGGATTCGGGGCCAGAGGAGAAGGGGACGACAGAGAATGAGATGGCTGGATGGCATCACTGACTTGATGGACACGAGTTTGAGTAAACTCCGGGAGTTGGTAATGGACAGGGAGGCCTGGTGTGCTGTGATTCATGGGGTCGCAGAGTCGGACACAACTGAGCGACTGAACTGACTGACGCCAAATGTCTAAAATAATGCCAAAAATGGCAACCCACTCCAGTGTTCTTGCCTGGAGAATCCCAGGGACGGGGGAGCCTGGTGGGCTGCCGTGTATGGGGTCGCACAGAGTCGGACATGACTGAAGCGACTTAACAGCAGCAGCAGCAGATGCTCAGTAAATACTTACTGATTGAATAAATATTGAAAGTGCCAACCTTTTTCTAGGGTAATAAAAGTGTCATGATGTTTTGGGATCCTTTCACTTTCCTTTTAAGACACTGAAGGGTGTATAATTATTTTCATGTGCACTCTGTCACCGAGTCGTGTCCAATTCTTCGTGACCACATGGATTGTAGCCTGCCAGGCTCCTCTGTTCATGGAATTTTCCAGGCAAGAATATTGGAGTGGTTTGCCATTTCCTCTTCCAGGTGATCTTCCCAACCCAGGGATCAGTGTGTCTCTTGCAACTCCTGCACTGGCAGGCAGATCCTTTACCACTGAACAACCTGGGAAACCCATGAAACTATTTACCCAATGACAAAATTTCAGGTGAGTTGGGAGGAGGGATAGTTTATCAAGTACTAGCAGAAGCTACAGTTAGAACTGGACATGGAACAACAGACTGGTTCCAAATAGGAAAAGGAGTACGTCAAGGTTGTATATTGTCACCCTGCTTATTTAACTTATATGCAGAGTACATCATGAGGAATGCTGGGCTGGAAGAAGCACAAGCTGGAATCAAGATTGCTGGGAGAAATATCAATAACCTCAGATATGCAGAAGACACCACCCTTATGGCAGAAAGTGAAGAGGAACTCAAAAGCCTCTTGATGAAAGTGAAAGAGGAGAGTGAAAAGGTTGGCTTGAAGCTCAACATTCAGAAAACAAAGATCATGGCATCTAATCCCATCACTTCATGGGAAATAGATGGGGAAACAGTGGAAGCAGTGTCAGACTTTATTTTTTGGGGCTCCAAAATCACTGCAGATGCTGATTGCAGCCATGAAATTAAAAGACACTTACTCTTTGGAAGGAAATTTATGACCAACCTACTGCTGCTGCTGCTGCTGCTAAGTCACTTCAGTCGTGTCCGACTCTGGGCGACCCCAAAGACGGCAGCCCACCAGGCTCCCCCGTCCCTGGGATTCTCCAGGCAAGAACACTAGAGTGGGTTGCCATTTCCTTCTCCAATGCATGAAAGTGAAAAGTAAAAGTGAAGTCGCTCAGTCATGTCCAACTCTTCGAGACCCCATGGACTGCAGCCTTCCAGGCTCCCCTGTCCATATTAAAAAGCAGAGACATTACTTTGCCAACAAAGGTCCATCTAGTCAAGGCTATGGTTTTTCCAGTGGTCATGTATAGATGTGAGAGTTGGACTGTGAAGAAAGCTGATCGCCGAAGAATTGATGCTTTTGAACTGTGGTGTTGGAGAAGACTCTTGAGAGTCCCTTGGACTGCAAGGAGATCAAACCAGTCCATTCTAAAGGAGATCAATCCTGGATGTTCTTTGGAAGGACTGATGCTAAAGCTGAAACTCCAATACTTTGGCTACCTCATGAGACGAGTTGACTCACTGGAAAAGACTGATGCTGGGAGGAATTGGGGGTGGAAGGAGACGGGGACGACAGAGAATGAGATGGATGGATGGTATCACCAACTCGATGGACATGAGTTTGAGTGAACTCCGGGAGTTGGTGGTGGACAGGGAGGCCTGGCGTGCTGTGATTCATGGGGTCGCAAAGAGTCAGACAGGACTGAGCGACTGAACTGAGCAGATATATTGGAGAAGGAAATGGCAACCCACTCCAGTACTCTTGTCTGGAAAATGCCATGGATGAAGGAGTCTGGTAAGCTGCAGTCCATGGGGTCGCTAAGGGTCGGACACGACTGAGCGACTTCACTTTGACTTTTCACTTTCATGCATTGGAGAAGGAAATGGCAACCCACTCCAGTGTTCTTGCCTGGAGAATCCCAGGGATGGGTGAGTCTGTTGGGCTGCCATCTATGGGGTCACACAGAGTTGGACACGACTGAAGCTACTTAGCAGCAGATATATACACTCAAAAAGAACTTTAAAATGCACTTCTGTTACTACTACTTTTACTAAGAATGTGAAAAGGCAGATTTTTTAAAAATTCATCCATTGTCTTTGGCCTCATACCAAAGGTACAAGCAATGATGGAAAGAAATAAGTAAATCAAATCTCTTCAAAATAAAAAACTTTGTGAAGCAGAGGACATCAACTTAATAAGGTCAAAACACAGCCCACCAAATGGGAGAAAATATTTGCAAACAATATATCTGATGAGGTTTATATCTAGAATATATAAAGAAATCTTATACCTCAATAATTAAAAGACAACCCAATTAAAGATGGGTGAAGGATCTGAACAGACATTTCTCTAAAGTTCTAAAAATGACCAATAAAGCACAGGAAAACACATTCAATATCATCAGTCATCAGGGAATGAAAATCCAAACCACAGTGAAATATCACTCACACCACTAGGATGGCTATATACAAAAAAAGCTGATAATAACAACTGTTAGTGAGGCTATGGAAAAATCAGAACCTTCACACAGTGCTGTTAAGAATGTATAATGGTGCAACCACTTGGGAGACAGTCTGGAAGTTCCACAAAATATTACGACAGGATCCACAAAATATGATGACAGGATTCATTCTTAGGCATATACTCAACAGAAATGAAAACATATTCACACAAAAACATGTACACCAGTTTTTATCAGCATTATTCATAACAGCAAAGAATGAAAACAATCGAAATGTCCATCAATGAATGGATTAATAAAATGTAGTGTATACCTTCTGGAGAAGGAAATGGCAACCCACTCAAGTACTCTTGCCTGGAAAATCCCATGGACAGAGGAGCATGGTGGGCTACAGTCGATGGGGTCACAAAGAGTCGGACACGACTGAGCAACTTCACTCACTTAGTGCATACCTACAATGTAATAATATTCAGCAAGAAAAAGGAATTGTATACTGATACATGCCACAACTTGAATGAACCTTGAATGCATTATGTTACAAAGGACCACATATTCTATTGTTCCACTGACAATGAGAAGTGGGCAAATCTATAAACTGAAAGTAGATTAGTGGTTGCCTAGGAGTTTGGGGTAAAAAAAGAGTAGAGGGAAAAGTGAGTGACATTTGATGGGTATGGAGTTTTTTGCAGGGTGATGAGAGTGTTTTAAAATTGTGGTGAGGGTTGCACACTTACACCGAAAACTACTGAATTGTTCAGTTTATTTAGGCCACATCAGTGCAGCTTGCAGGGATCTTAGTTCCCCAACCAGGGATCAAACTCGTGCCCCCTGCAGTGGAAGCTCAAGAGTCCTAACCACTAGATTGCCAGAGAATTCCCAGAATTGTTCACTTCAAACAAGTGAATTGTATGGTTTGTGAACTATATCTCAATAAAGCTGTTATTGAGAGAAATATCTTTGCTTTATTATTAAGTTATTCTAGTGACTTGATTAATATAATTTTGAAATTATGAAAACATACATTACCATATGTAAAATAGATAACCAATGGAAATTTGCTGTATGATTCAGGAAACTCAAACCAGGGCTCAGTAATAACCTAGAGAGGTGGGATGGGAGGGGAGGAGGGAAGGATGTTCAAGTGCAAGGGTACATGGGTAAACCTATGATTGATTCATGTTGATGTTTGATAGAAACCAACATAATACTGTAAAGCAATTACCCTTCAATTAAAAATAAATTAAAAAAATAAAAAATAATAATGTAATTTTAAAAATATTTTAAAATATAATTTAAAAATTAATATAATTCTTCTAATAAATAAACAATAGGTATGTTGATCCAACCTCGTGTAAACTCAGTGAATTGCAGAGTAATCAGCTGTTTTGTATTTAATTCAGCATGAATAAAACATTTCAAAAAGACAAGTTCAGGTTTTTTGTTAATGAAAATTTAATATTTTAAATTTATCTTCATTTTCATTTAAATGAAAGTTTAATTTCATTAAATTTAAATGAACTTTGAATGTCTTGGAATTCAAATTGGAATAATCTCTAACTGTTTTACTGATGCAAATAGATGGGGAAACAATGGAAACAGTGACAGACTTTATTTTGGGGGGCTCCAAAATCACTGCAGATTGTGACTTCAGCCATAAAATTAAAAGACACTTGCTCCTTGGAAGAAAAGTTATGACCAACCTAGACAGCATATTAAAAAGCAGAGACATTATACTTTGCCAACAAAGGTCCATCTAGTCAAAGCTATGGTTTCTCCAGTAGTCATGTGTGGATGTGAGAGTTGGACTATAAAGAAAACTGAGCACAGAAGAATTGATGCTTTTGAACTGTGTGTTGGAGAAGACTCTTGAGAGTCCGTTGGACTGATAGGAGATCCAACCAGTCCATCCTAAAGGAAATCAGTCCTGAATATTCATTGGAAGGACTGATGGTGAGCCTGAAATTCCAATACTTTGGCCACCTGATGTGAAGAACTGACTCATTTGAAAAGACCCTGATGCTGGGAAAGATTAAGGGCGGGAGGAAAATGGGATGACAGAAGATGAGATGGTTGGATGGCATCACCGACTTGAAGGACATGAGTTTGAGTAAACTCCGGGGGTTGGTGATGGACAGGGAAGCCTGGCATGCTGCAGTCCATGGGGTCACAAAGGGTCGGACACGACTGAGCAACTGAACTGAACTGATAATTATTTAACTTATTTCCAAACTGAAACAATTTTATACCATGCAATTAAGAGCATGAAAAGGAAATTTTATTAACATCTTTTTCTGTTCACTATAAAATAGCACATGCATTATTAAGTTCAGCTTCCTTCAAATAGTAATATATAAAAGTATGTCTTACATATTATAACTAAATAAAGCACAATTCCATTTTTAAAAGTTGTAAGTAATCCAATAATTTTTTTTAAATCCTAGTAGTGTAATGCTCTTTATAAAGATATATACCTAAATATGTTTATAAAAAGATATCTTTTGGAAATATATATATCATTCATTTTTATAAAACTATTTTTCTGTTATTAAGCTGAATATTATTTATACACCAAGGTTGTATAAATTTGAAACTGAAAGGACTAGTAAAATTTCTCATCACAGACACTCCTTTAACACGTAAAAAACTGAGATTTAAAGTGGTTACATTTTGCCTAAAACCATAACTGGGAAACCCATGGTTTGAAATCAGGTTCCCTCATTCTCAAGGAAGTGATGATCTCCTTCAAAATTCCAAAAAAAAAGAAAATTCATGATTTGAAAATCTATCAGCATGTAGATAGATATTAAGGCTTATCAACCTCTGTTGGATGCTTCTATACTTGAAATACACACACACACACACATATATATACATATATACTTGTTCATTTCCCCTGACAATGTTTTTAAGCTTTGAGCTCCTAGAAGGATGTAATCATGTATGTCTACTTTACTCTTCACATAGTCAACTTCACCTGCAACTTCTCTTGAGCACCTATTTTAAGGAATGATGATCAATGAGATTAAAACACAATGTGGTAATGATTTAATAAATGATTTAATTTCCAGTGGAAGAAACTCTCCATGTAGATGAGTCAATAAACTCACCATAAGGACACCTGGCAGAGTTACACTTTGAAATAGAGGATTCTTTACAAACCTGTCTAATAAGGATAGCATCAGCATAGCATCCACCAACTCTACCATGACTCCTGAAAAAAACTTAAGAAATTATTTTTAATGGCTTTACACCAGACTTGGTTAGTGATCACTCTTCTTGCACCTTCTCCTTCACAGCCAAATCTTCTCAGAACTGCCCTACTCCAAAATTTACTCTTTTCTCTTAATCAAACCTCCAGTTATCTCCAAAACTTCTGTGTTATCTATTTCATACTAAGGTGTGAGTTGCTAAGGAAATGGCAACCCACTCCAGTACTCTTGCCTGGAAAATCCCACGGACAGAGAAGGTGGCAGGCTACACTTCATGGGGTCACAAAGAGTCGGACATGACTGAGTGACTTCACTTTATATCTAGGGAGTGAGGTCTCAAGAAAAATTCACATTTTAAAAGTGGGGTGCATTCTGTTCAAAATTCCACTAATGTAAAGTGTGTGATCCACTGCCATATCAGTAGTACTATGCCCCAACCTCCTCTGGGGGCCACCAAAGTCTCCTGACCTCCCTACATTCCAGAAACCAGGGGTCAGCAACTGGGTGCCCTGCTAGAGAAAAGCTGTTGACCTCTGGGATGGAGCTTATGTGGAAGCAAGTGTTAATTTTCAAAATGTGACTGGTTGTGATAGCAGCAACCTCACCTCATCACAATGTCCCTTGGAATGTTTTCTGGGCAAGGGGTCTAAAAGTGATCTGTCATCACTGGTCAGTGGTACAAGTAGCTTATTCTTACATCCTTGCCCTTCCCCATCGGACCCAAAACAAAACATCCCAGTCTGCCCTCCTCTTCTTCTCACATTTGAATTTTCACGTGTTCACCATTTGTCAGGGCTTCACCTTCAATGACATGGTCAAGGCACCAAGAAATTATATTTAACACATGAAAAATGAATACCAGGTCCATTTCCTCATGCCTTGTAATTGTAAGCTACAAAATTTGTGTTTGGAGTCTGTATGTGTGTGCCTATTCTTGGAACAATGTTTATAGACACTTTAAATGATTCCTCTTCAAAGCCATAAAAGGGTTTAGTAACACACTTTAATATATAATTTCTTAAGCATTTTTAATAAAATACAGATATATAATTATAATTATCAATGCATGTATGTCATTTAATATAACTATAAAAGGCTAGTCTTTGAAGTGACATGATGATTAATATTTACAGTAAAACCTAAAGGAAATAGCACTTGTACAATATTGCTGATCAAAAGGAAAAGATTAAAAATTCTCCTCATATTGTGGTATCATCTCGAATCACAAAGAGCAAAAAGGAAAATTCTTATCTTATTAATATAGATAGGAATATATCATTACTTTCCATGTTTTCTCAAGATGGAAAACTCTCTTGTTCTCCTGAAGTTATGCCAGACTCTGAGGCTGGGATATGTTCATAATAAGGACTTTTCCCAAATCTTTATCAAGCTATTAATACCATACACAAACATGTTACATAGATCTACCTATTAGAAATATGTCATGTACCTTCACACTAATTTTAAATTTTAAGATCAATACTCACTTGACGAACTGTTAGAGCATCCATGAGGAAATTTATCAGTATGTATAAACAGAGCCACATTGCGTAAAAATACTGTTCAAATAGTAATCCCCCTAAATATATATCATCCATGCTGCTTTAAAGTAAAGAAGCAAATCAGGAACTACATTCTTTACCCACAAACTAGGTATAGGATAATGCCATTCTGTTTAGCACTGAAAGGAAACCCCACTGCTGTCGCTTGACAAATATATGAAATGTAATGAGTCAATGTCCAGACACATAATTTTATTCTCAACAAATATATGGTAATGCTCTTCACCTTGCATTCTTAACTTTTCCTATTCATCTCTTTTGTACTATCAAAGTTACTACTTGTTTTGAAACCATGTACACATTATTTGGGGGATTTTTAAAAAATGCTGTTTTTTTTTTTCTTCCAGCTTCAAGGCTAAAAATGATGTTGAGGTTAAAAGTTTTACAGCTCCTTTATCATAATTGGTATCTTCCTCCTTAGTCTTCCAAGAAGGACTTTATAGTAATGGGTTTTGGCCTTTGCACTGCAACCCCCAAAAGACAGATTGCTGGAGATAACCCCCTGAAATTCCTTACAGTGCTATTTAACACCATGAAGGCCTAGAATCTATCTGTTTTGAGAAAGACACAGACAAAGGGACAAGGTTCAGGGACGGGGGAGGATTCAATTTGCAGGAATTTTCGAGACATAAATAAGTAGTGTAAGTGCCTTTTCTCTTTACTTCTAGATCATGGGTCAGGAATCTCAAAACGAGATGGAAAAAGAAACCTGAATGAAAAAATCCACACTATAAAAACCTAAGGGAAAGCAGAAAATATTATTCCTCTTGATTTAAAAAGTCAGATATCTTTCATTGGAATCAAAGTATTTGAGGTGGATTTATTTTCTTTTTGCCATTCCAGTCATATCATATATTCCTTTCCTGGTGAAAACTGGAATTTAAAATATTTATTGGTCTACTTGATACTAAATAAAATGTACTAAGAAAGTCCAAAACACTGGAAATTTCTTCTCTGCATATGAATAAATACCTCTCATATGTCCGACAGAAAGTGAAAAAATTACAAGCCTCTCTATCTTCTTTAGGGAAATAATTATTATGGATTATGAATTTTTACAGGACCAAAGTCACCTAATAGATGTGATAAATAAGAGCAAGCAGGAACACAGAAGCTAATCCTTCATGATTACAAATACCTCAGAACTACTGCTAAGACTTCAACTGGCTTTTGCATCTTAGGTTCTTACACTGTGCCCAAGAATAACAAATCGCAAGACTTTGTGTGCTGGTTACTGCTGGTTATCAACACTCAAGTAGGAAACTGTGTAGAGCATTTTCCTGATAAATTAAGTTATACGTCTTAGTCTGCTTAGTATCATTGCCAAGTTTTAAGTTTGCTGTTTGTTTTATTTTTTAAGTATAAGAGCTTTGGTTGAACATACTACATGATGCCAATACTCTGTGCAACTGGGGAGAAAAATAGAGGGAGGATGTGGTTTTGTAGGCTGCAAACTCCACATGCCACATACAGTATACATACATACCATAGTTAATCACAATCTCACCATGAGGAAGTCAAAAACCTCAGTGAGCCTTCATTTTCTATTATATATACATTTTACAAGCTACTTGATAAGTTTCTTTTCATACTGCTTGCCAAAGAGAAAGAAAAAATAATAAAAGGTAACAAAGAAAGAAAATACATTAGCTGGATTCGAATGTAGTTTAACTTAAAGGCTTCATCAGACCATATGTGCAGATACTTGAGATGATGAGAGAGTTAAGCTTCCTAGGGTCCTAGAGTCAAAGAAACTCTGTTGACCCCCACTGCTAAGCAGGTGTACGCCTTCCACGGGGGGCAACATCTGCCGATCCGTCATGGTCCCACTCGGTGAGGACCCCAAGAAACTTCCTTGGGAAGAAACAATTTTCTCAGGACTGGCAGCCAGTTTAGGGGATGTGGAGAAGTTATACCCATACAAGGCACAGGGGCTGTGTAATCTGAACGTGTTGTAGGAACCCTGGTGGGTCTGGTTAGCAGCAAAGGCATTGCTGGGGGGTGAAGGCATGATGTACTGGAGCTGGGGAGACATCCCTGAAATCTGCATGGACAAGCTGGTCTGTGGGCAGCTGAAGGTGTCCCCATCCGTGCCGCCCATGGACATGTTCACCGAGGCGCTGCTGCTGACGCCCACGTAGGAGGGAGTCCTGGGAGGGGCGAACGTCTCCCCAGTCTGGTTGGTGAGCCTGTTGTAGGTCTCAGCCAAGGATGTGCTGTATCGGTTGAGGGTGAGGCCAGAGCGGGCACAGGCGGAATAGTCAGCTGGGGACAGACCACACAGCTGGCTGGTGTTGGGTCCCAGATGGAAGGCAGGAGATGAGCAAGGGGAGCTGGACAAAAGATGAGGGTGGGTGGCCGCAACACCATTCCCAGAACCTTGGAGTAAGGTAGAGGAACTTGTATTTCCTACAAAAGAGGTTGAAATGTAAAGAGCCTCTTTACCTTTCAATTTTGTAAACATGAGCAAGACGCAACTTGTTACACAGGGCAGGTACAAAGACAAAAAGGAGATGGTCTCCGCTCTCAGGAATTGTAATGTAATTGAATTTAGACTGAATGACTTTAAACACAGATATTCTCAAAATTTTCAAGAAAAATTATCTCCCCAAGGGATGATCTTTTTTGTTTATTTGTTTGCTTTTTGTTGTTTTTGTTTGTTTGTTTGCAAAAGGTATTAGAACTCTACCACATCAAATTTTCACATTTTCTTCCTCAATTAGTTTTCTGAGTTTTCTCATTATTTTGTAATAAACATTACAAATACTGACTTTCCCAGCAACTTAAGAAAACATAAATTTCATCTTACTCTGTAATTTTTTTCCAGAAGTATAACCATCACCTCACTTCTACCCACTTTTTACTCTTTTTTTTCAGCAGAGTTTGCTCAGGATCAATATATTTTCTTGCAAGAAAAAAGAAGGAATTCAAAGGAAAGATCCAAACTGGCCAGACCCATCCTATCTCAAACGAACTGGCAACCTCCCACTGAATGCTTCTGTGGGTCAATGACTACCACGCATGCAGGGCTATTACAATAAGGCAACAGTCTCGAACTTCAAAAATCTCACTTCTAAACAGAAAGTGGTTTGGTGAATCACATGCAGATAAACAGTCCTGTGAAATAGAGAGGGTATTTAACCCTGCCTCCAATCAATAACAGTGGTGGCAGCTGATCGCCCCTCACCCCCCAGATTTGCTGGCAGATATATGTCTGCAACTTGATGGAACTTAGGGAGAGAAGAGAATTCCAATGGGCTGGACAGGTTGTAAAACCTTCATTGCTCTAGGGACAGTGTTTTATATAGCTTCTCAAAATAATCTAAAAGCCCGATCCACCCAAGGATAATTATCTAAAAACCGAGCATGCTAAATTCTCATGGGGATGCCAGGCATTAAGTGCAGGACTGAGTGCAGGATTGGGCTGTGAGTCCTAGGTACCCAGTAGAGAAGGAAGCATCATCCTGTTCCATGAAGCCTCTTTGAGGAAACACTAGCCCTGGGCTTGTTGGAAATGCTCAACGGTGATCTCAGGGAAGGCTGCCTCAGTGTACCTGAACTTCTCATCATAAATCAGCAGGAGAAACGTGCCTAGAGGCGATTCAGTTGAAGGAAGTGAAGAAAGAAGGGGGCAAAAAAAGATGACCAGTATCTGCAATTTCTTGTGAAGTACACCTGGTACCAGGGCCAACTAGTCTACCTCTAATTTGAAGAAAAATAAATTAAAGGTGAAATAAAGGTCATGAAATAGATAAACAGCCTAAAACATCCAAAACTTAACTTATGACCACACTAGCCATTTTCCTGGCCCATACCTGTACCAGACACAAAAGGGAGGGATCTTGTAATAGAAGGATGTTGGTAATGAGGTAGCCATAAGACAATAGTAATGACTTGGGCATTTTTCAGTGCCTGAGCATCTAGGTAGGAACTGACCACAGGTATGACCCAAGAGACTTCATGATTTACCTTGCTTGGGAATGCCAGGGATATCTTCAAAGGTGAGGGTTCGTAGTGAAGGTCTCCAGAAGGCATATGACTCCACAAGGGCTTCCAAACCCATTCTAAATGGAAGGGTCAGGACAGGGAATGAACACAAGAGGCCAAGTTAGGAGCAGTTGAAGTTTTCACCAGTAATAAGCTGCTCAGGAAACACCACTGGTATTGACAGTGCCTCCCTCATTGGCAGGTTAAAAGCTTGGCACAAACACACACCAAAAAAAAAAAAAAAATGGTTTGGAGATGAGTTACTATTCTGTCACCAAGAGCACAAGAGGATAGAAATCACCCAGCAGGTCCTGTTAATATTCTCTGAAAAATAAGCTGATCTCAGGGGATACAAAAGCTGCCCCCTGCGCTAGGAAGATGACGTGAAGACCATCCATCCTGGCTGCCCTGAGTCCAAGGCTCTGTGTGATCTGGAACCACCCTCTCTCCCTGATACATTACTACCCCTCTGAAGAGTAAGACTCTGCCACAAAAGTGTGCTCCTGCAAAGAGGCATTTCTACCCATCATTCAGTGCCTTGACCGCCAGCCGAGAAGAGCAGTCATCCAAGGAAAATTGACTTCTCTCTCCGAGGCATGATCACCACACCCAGGACAGCCAGGGCGGACTCAGGGCAGTAGCCCTGACTTCTCAACTCAGCCTCCAGGAGGACCACAGCAAGGTGATCTCACAGGGCACTAAGGTACATAGACTTAGTATTAGCATCAGACATTATGGTAAAGCCTCTGCTGCTGCTACTGCTGCTAAGTCACTTCAGTCATGTCCGACTCTGTGTGACCCCATAGACGGGAGCCCACCAGGCTCCCCCGTCCCTGGGACTCTCCAGGCAAGAACACTGGAGTGGGTTGCCATTTCCTTCTCCTTATACATACACTTAATGAATGGATATAAAGAGATAGGATAACTTCATAACGAACTATTCATATGATATCTATAAATTTTAAAACATGGTTGACTACTCTAAATACACACAAAAATGTATTCATCTCCTACCGTAAGTGATTCAGAGTCTTCCCTACTGTATATCAGATAATTAAGTCCTCCAGGTTCTAGAAATGAGTCCCTTCACTCAACTAGCACCTTCTCAAGGCCTTTCCACTTTTCCCCCAACCATTTCAGTCCTAATCAATCTGTTAATTCAGGTAACATTATGCTTTCCATGAAACGCACAGGTTCACTGAAGAAAATGACTGATTCCTGAGTGTCACACTATACAAGGCCACCTCTTGAGATTGTCAGATACAGTTTTAGTGAATACAGATAATCTGTGTTTAATGCAAATTTAAAGACAGGGAGTATGATTAACAGCTTAGATTCCATGTGATAGCTGCTGTAGATTCCCTGCATATCCAAGTCATAACCTATGAACTAGGACTAGACCCCCTTCGGAGTCACACCTCCTATACAACATGGTGAAAACTCCTGGGAGACCCAGAGTAAGTGACCTGGGCATACAGATAAAACCATCTTCCCTTACTTGCCCTGGGCTGCACTGGACATGAAGGACAGAGTCTGGCTTTGGATGGAATCATTGTGCCCCAGAGGACTAGTTAGTGCTCAGGACACTGGATTGGGGTCAGGAGAACTGGACTGTGACTACAACCCTCTAACACTGAGTAAATGTTTGGAGCTGCCTGGACTGCCATTTCCCACAAAGTGAGGACTGGAATACAAAGTTCTGAGTCCTCTCCTA
Source organism: Moschus berezovskii (assembly GCF_049115385.1). NCBI lineage: Eukaryota > Metazoa > Chordata > Mammalia > Artiodactyla > Moschidae > Moschus > Moschus berezovskii. The sequence goes on along the minus strand of NC_142469.1, from coordinate 71,180,497 downwards.
GCCCTAAAGTTTACCGCTAAGCAATTTACAAACCAGACATTGTATCTGTGGCTGACTACAAACCAGGTCTAAGAACACTCTACTCAACAACATTTTATGTAAAGTATTGACTGGGGAGAAGTTTGGCAGCCGGATCAATCTCAAAGCTCCACGTAATCTGCAGGATGCATTTAATACTAGACTCATGAATGCTGTGCATGCATGCATGCTAAGTCGCTTCAGTTGTATCCAACTCTTTTTGACCCATGGACTGTAGCCCACTAGGTTCCTCTGTCCATAGGATTCCCCAGGCAAGAATAGTGCAGTGGGTTGCCATGCCGTCCTCCAGGGGATCTTCCTGACCCAGGGATTGAACCCACATCTCTTACATCTCTTGCATTGTCAGGCAGGTTCTTTACCATGAATTACCATGAATGCTGGCTGCTGTTTATTCCATTACTTTATTTTAGGTTGTACTAATACTCAAGTTTTATGACTTTCTAGAAACAAGCTTTTTTAAGTTAAAGAATTTAGGACACAGTTTTGTCCTAAACTGCTTTGTTAAACACAGATGAATTTTTGTAATTACAGTTTTAAATATTCAGGATACGTAAGTAGTCCTGGAGAGGCCTCAAAGGAAATTTACTAAGAGGCAATTAATGAATATCTACAGGACTTAGAAATTTATTAACTGTGGAGATGAGCATCAGTGCATTATTTGCTTTAGCGGTGTAAACTTGACTATGTTTCAAATACAAACCCATACTCCAAATTCTTAGGGAGAAGTTACTAATCCTCACAAATGGGTAACCCTAAGCCTTAAAGAGATGCTCGGAAAGTTACAGATCTACAAGTGGTCTGTTTTGGACCTATTGATATTTGTCTTGAGGCTGCTGTTTCACACTGCAAGTTCCAGAAAGGATTTCAGATATTTTGCAGGAAACAGTTATAAAACATTTATTAGCTGAATCTGGACTTTAAAAAAAAAAAAAAGTCTTCATTTTCCCCAGTAATGGAGACTTTTCCCGTCTAGTTAAAGAAAAGATAAAAGGCACCTCCTGCAGGAGTGTAGCCAAGGCGATAATTTATACAAGATGCCTTTGAACAATTTCCACATTTTATCACCCCCCTAATTTATGCTATCAAATGGCCGAGTTTATTTAGTAAAATGGTTATGTTTTTTCCTAAAGTATTTAAAGAGAAGAAATTTTTGTACCTTCCTGAGTAAAAGATTTTATAGGGTCAACCCTAAGGCCTAACTGAAGAATGAAACTATTCTCAGCACATAAATTCTCCTTCACGTAACAAATGTCCTGCAGGAGAGCTTTTAAGGGCTGAAGCTACTGATTTCTATAAAATACGCTGTAGGACCATAAATAGCCAGGAAGGTATAATTTTTAATTAAAGCAAATTGTTTTATAAAGTTTAAAAAATCACAAGTCCAAGTTTATTTCTTGTCCTGCATAATTTGTTTATTTCATGTATAGGGAAAAAAAAGAAACAGAATGTATACTAAAAAGTAATAACAGTACAAAAAAATCAGGGGTATTAAAGAAATATTTTGTACTTTTTCTCATGGGCTTTTTTCTCTGTTAATATATGAAAATATATCACCCCTTCCCCAAGTCCTCAGCACCAATGTACCCTTCTTATCTTATAGATAACTTGGGCTCTTTTTTTTTAAGGAAAATAACACGTAAGTTAGAAATCTTTAAAGCTTACCACATTCTCTCTTTTCCATAAAAGTGTCTTTCATATTTATCAGTGGAAAATGTTAAAGTATTTAATATTGATTCACAGATATTTAATATTGAATCATAGATATTTAGCATTCAAAAATAAGGACTGAAGAGTTTGTCTGTCATAAGAAGGAGAATTCATTTTAATCAGAAAAAAGGTGAAACTATTCATTTCACCAACAGGGAAAGCTCATGTATAAGCTTATGTATAAGCTCAGTAGGATTTTTCCTATACTAAGGTATTATTTAAACAGTTGGAGTAAAATAAAAATTTGAAAGTTTAACAACCTTTTAAAAAGTGTTAAGATATAATTCATTATTTTTTTCATATCTATTAAAAACTTTAAAAGGTGTAGAATCAGGAAATAAACAGTAGCCAGCACCATGACTGCAATGGCTTACACTCCTTCAACAGTGAAAGGAAAGAAAAATTTCTATTGAACCTAGCATTTTGACCTCATGATACCAAACAAGAAACTTAGTGGTTTATTTTGACCAATGCCTCTGATTTTTTTTTAACTGATCAAAAAAAAAAAAAAAAAACACCTTTTAATTGTGCCAACTTACCTAAAATTCTTTTTGAAGCCTTGCAATATTGGGTTGGCCAAAAAGTTCGTTTGGGTTTCTCCATTACATCTTATGGAAAATTATTCTGAATGAACTTTTTGGCCAACCAAATATGTGTCTATAATCTCACACCCATTTACAGGCTTATCCACTATAAATACTACCCAAAATACATCTTTTAAAATGTTTATCAGTTCAAAAAAGAACTGACAGTAATGTACAAAATGATAAATATAATTAACACTTCTCTATGTTACATAAGAAAGTTAATTCTAAGTGTTCTTATCACGAGGAAAAAAACTTTTTCTATTTCTTTAATTTATGCCTATATGAGATGATGCATGTTCACTAAACTTATTGTGATAATCGTTTCATGATGTACGTGAGTTAAATCATTATGTGGTACACCTTAAACTTTAGCAGTACTGTATGTCAATGACATCTCAATAAAAGTAGAAGGAAAAAATAGTGTTCAAGCCATGTGACCCCACAATGTCAACAGCAGTGAGGTCTTTGCTAGAGACATCCTACAGGAGAAGCTGGAATTAGTCCTGGCAGTACAGTCTCATGGCTCCCCTGGTGGCTCAGTCAGTAAAGAATCTGCCTGCAACACAGGAGACCTGGGTTCGATCCCCTGGGTCGAAGAAGGGCTGGGAAGGTCCCCTGGAGGAGGGCATGGCAACCTACTCCAGTATTCCTGCCTGGAGAATCTAAATGGACAGAGGATCCTGGCAGGCTACAGTTCATGGAGTAGCAAAGAGTTGGACATGATTGAATGACTAAGCAGAGCACAGTATAATCTCAAGTATCAGTACTGCCTTCCTGGAGTTTCAATGAGTTTCAATAAATTCATTCTCTGCTTAAAAAAACAAAAAGAACTGAAAGCAATGCAAAGTTCTTAAATAGATAAATATTCTGCTATCAGAAAAGTCACAAGAAGATTTCATCAAAGTATTTGTCAAGGTCGAAAAGAGTCATCCCAGGGGCTCCTTCAATCACCTCACCAATAAGCACCTCAGTTACTGATTTATTCAGCTTTCAGAAACTCCTCTGAAAAGCAATGTTAACCAGGAGCTAACGCAATGATGTAACAAAAGCCAAGCAGTCTTTCTCCACGTGGAAAGAGACATCTAAAACAATAGAATAATCTCAGTACAGCAGACGTATGGTAGGAACACCCGGAAATCTTCCTACAGAGCAAAGGATTTCAGAGGGACGCTGCATTATTAGTCAGTCTTATTGATCTGCCTGCATAAAATTAGCGGCTATTCTACTCTCAAACATTTTAGTCCTCATATTCAGTCAGTTCAGTCACTCGGTCGTGTCCGACTCTTTGTGACCCCATGGAACTGCAGCACGCCAAGGCTTCCCTGTCCATCACCAACTCCCGGAGCCTACTCAAACTCATGTCCATCAGGTCGGTGATGCCCAGTCCTCACAGTACCTGGTGTTTAAAAGAACCACTGCATTACCAAAGGGGGAGGGATAAATTAGTGATTCAGTTCAGTTCAGTTGCTCAGTCGTATCCGACTCTTTGCGACCCCATGAATCACAGCACGCCAGGCCTCCCTGTCCATCACCAACTCCAGTGATTAGCAGATACAAAGTATTATATATAAAATAGATAAACCACAGTGTCCTACTGTATACCACAGGGAACTATATTCAATATCTTATAATAAACCACAATGGAAAATAATCTGAAAAAGAAAAAAAATAAATAACCATTGCACATGAAGATGAAATCAAGTCTTTCTGCAGGCACATAAGTTTATTCCGAGAAAAGATCTCTGAATATGCTTACCTTGCTCAGCCAATCATCTGAAAGAACTAAAAGTCTGGACTACCATGTGATTGTTTTCTCTCTACAATTTTAAGTGAAATTGTTCCTAAAATAAGATAATCAAGGGTTTTGACCTCATATAGCCACAGCCTATCAATACCAAGTTTTTAAGAAGTATTAGAATAATGCCTGGAATAAAGTGATAAAAGTGTCTCAAATACTTTTTAAAAACAAAATGCTTTTCAAAACATTTAAGTCAAAGTCTTACCCAGAGAGGGCATCTGGAGAACGTTAGTCTATTATTACTATCAACAGTTATAAAATATTTTAGAAAATGTCACACCAACTCTACTGGAATAGAATCATATCAATAAATTAAAAAACTCTTGGCACACAGACTAAGGAGATCTGCTTTTTGATAAAGAGTAATAGAGTGGAATTCATTACTGTAGCTCTCCCACTTAGTACAAACACCATAAAACACAACACAGAAAAAATAAACAAGTGTGTGGCTGTCAGTAGAGCCAAGACAAATTTGGAAACTAAAGAACATCAGCTGTCTTGGCGGTGGTGAGTAGTTTCAAATTCTAGTTGAAAATCTGAGTGAACAAGAAAGAGTCTCTGTCATATTTCGAAGAGAGATCAATACATAGTTGTGATTTGCTAAGCAAATTCTAAACCAAGAGCAGATGCAGACAGTATTTTGACTTGGGATATTAAAGACCCTGGGTCTGGAGGCACAGGTTTCTACAAAGCCCCTTCAGAGGCAGCATGCACTGTATACCCTGAGAACTTCCTTTTTCACCCCAGCATTTCACATCAACATTCAGCTTAGAAATGAGTAAGCCACAATGATGCGCCCAAAATAAGTTATATTCATGCCACAATGATATTAACAAATTTAAACTTCATCAGAAATGATTTTAAAACCACATAAGTAAATTTAACTGTTTACTTTAAATAGTGGAAAATTCACCATAAAAATCAAATGTATTTATCACAGCAGAATGTTTTTAACTAAGACTCACCTATTACGCCCAGAGTCTCGGAAGCCTTTGGCAAAGGGATTCCTATCTATCTTCAGGCGAGTAATCTGCAGAGTAGAAAAAAAAATCACATCAAATCTTAAGATAAAAGCCAAGGAAGGTTATCAAAAATGGTAGTGATGGAAGAACTATAAGAAACTCCAGAATCAACTGTCAGAGGATTCTACTGTGTTCTTCTCCCCTGTTTCTCGGGTATTTTATTATCTTAGTAGCAAAGCTACAAGAATATTTCAGAAGTCATCTAGACATTCATTTGCTATGAAAAGAACATTCTCCTACTTCTATCCAAGCACTGTAATAAAGTTTGCTTTGCTATTAAAATCCCTAGAGAAGGGGATTCTGAATCATCTGCTGATAACTGCCCTTCGTTTGACAATCTCTTTAAAATTCTTCCCTTTATTAACTCTGTGAAATGTGTCTGCTTCTCTTGCAGTAGTGGTGATGGAGAACAGCTAATATCCAACCTCTATTTAACAGCCACTTATACACTTAAATGTTGTTAATGTTCTTCAGAAATAGACAATATATACTCCTTGAACGTTCCTGCCTTCCGTTTTTCTTCGTCTCTCCTCAAATCATCTTTACAGCTCTCACCTCTTTCATCTGTGGAGTCCTGACCTGGTCAGAGCTACAGTGAATGTCTAACCAAAGGTAACCATGACTTGAAGGTTTTAATAGGATTCAATCTTATACACATAGGAGAAATAAATAATAGCTTCATTTTAACTACAGCTGTAATTTGTTGACTTATAACTAGATTTTTATTCAGGAAGATCCCAAGGTTTGAGGGAAATTTTTTTTATAATTTTTAATGGAGATCTAATCATCTCCATTAAAAACAATTTTTTTTTTAGTTATACCATCTTGAAATTGACACTAATAAACAACTTCCCATCTGTTTCTGACCATATTTCCATCTTGCCCAGAGAAGTTTATAGTCTATTTTCTAAGAAGCACATCATGTTTGTTTGTTTTTTTTTTCTGTCTTCCTTGGTTTAGTAGAATCTACTAAGTTCTAATTGTGCCATTTTGGTCAAGGACAAATGAACACTGCTGAATGACACTAAGGCAAAGAAAGGCATCTTTGGAGAGTCACCTGAAATCCCCCTATATCGTGTTGTGTGCACTTTCAGCCATCTGCCAATCAGCTTTGCAACTCCTAAGGCAGGTGTATTCCATATGCTACTGTCTTAGTCTGTGGATGCTGCTGCTGCTGCTAAGTCACTTCAGTCGTGTCCGACTCTGTGCAACCCCATGGACAGCAGCCCACCAGGCTCCTCCATCCACAGGATTCTCTAGGCAAGAATACCGGAGTGGGTTGCCATTTCCTTCTCCAAGTTTGTGGATGAAACTACATTATAAACAAGATAATGTAAGGGTCTGCTAAGTAATTCCCTATGTCTACCACTCTGCCATTGAAAGAATTCTTTATAATTCATTATAGCTCAATTATCTGTTAATTTAAATAATGCTTAAAGAACACTTAATAACTTAAACATTCATTTAAAACAGTATTTTAACACAGTGAGAAAGGGGAGGGTGGAATAAATTGGGAGAGTAATATTGACATATATAAACTACCATGTGTAAAATAGATAGCTAATGGGAAGCTGCTATATAGCACAGGAAGTTCACCTTGGGGTTCTGTGATGACCTAGAGGGGTGGGACGTTGGGATGGGGTGGGAAGGAGGTTCAAGACAGAGGGGATATACACATATACATATGACTGATTCATACTGTTGTACAGCAGAAACTAACACAACACTGAAAAGCAATTACACTCCAATAAGAAATTAAAAATTTAAAAAAAGTGCAGAGGAAGAAGTTTAAAAAAATATTTCTGAGCTACAAATAAATGAAAAAGCAAAAAAATAGTATTTTAAAAAAGAGTTTACAGCTATTAAAAAGAATGCATTTGAATCAGTTCTAATGAGGTGGATGAAACTGGAGCCTGTTATACAGAGTGAAGTAAGTCAGAAAGAAAAACACCAATACAGTATATTAATGCATATTATGGAATTTAGAAAGATGGTAACAATGACCCTATATGTGAGACAGCAAAAGAGACACAGATGTAAAGAACAAACTTTTGGATTCTGTGGGAGAAGGCGAGGGTGGGATGATTTGACAGAATAGCATTGAAACACGCATATTATCATATGTTAAATAGATCACCAGTCCAGGTTTGATGCATGAGACAGGGTGCTCAGGGCTGGTGCACTGGGATGATCCTGAGGGACGGGATGGGGAGGGAGATGGGAGGAGAGTTCAGGATAGGGAACACAAGTACTGATTCAGGTATGGCAAAACCCACCACAATATTGTAAAATAATTAGCCTCCAATTAAAATAAATAAATAAATAAATTTTTTAAATTAAAAAAACATAAAAAGAGTTCAGATTTATATCATGGAGGTTGTTTAAATAGAGGTACATTTCAATCACCAGCATCATTATACTGACATCACATCTATTACGTGCATACCATATATGCTGTAATATGAGCTTTGCACATACTATTTCATTTAATTCTCATAGTAACTTAGATGTAGTTATTATCCCAATTTTATGTTTTCTTTTATACTGGTTTAAATTTTCTATGATTATAAGGTTACTCGGCCATAGAACTGGACTGGGACCCCAAGTTTCAGAGCTTATGCTGGTAACCACCAGGCATGGAAGGCTACCAATTTCCCATAAGTTCTTCAAAACAGAGTGGGGAAGTTTAAAAAAAAAAAAAAGAATGCCTGCATTTTTCAAGATCAATTTCCTTTCTTCCAACTTTTCCATCCTCTTAACTGATTTATCAGCATTTGTGAATTGGTGTTAGTCACCAATATGTATCAAAAACCCACTGTATCTTGTTTATTTTATAACAGAGGCTTGGAGAAAATACCCGTTTAAAATAACATTTAACACGCAGTTAATTGGATGTGTTAATTCAGAGAGAGACAGACAGAGAAGAAAGATGAACAGGGTTGTTTAAAAGGTACCAAAGGTACAAAATGCCTCTTTTCTCCTTATACATTGTATTTTTCCTGGGAAAAAAATCATTTTCTATGACTGATATATTTTAAGAATATATTCCTGGGACTTCCTGGTGGTCCAGTTGTTAATACTTTGCCTTCTAATGAGGGGGCTTTGGGTTCCATCCCCGGTGGAAGACAGAAGATCCCACATGCCTCACAGCGAAAAACACAAAACAGAAAAAATATTTTAACAAAGTCAATAAAGACTGAAAGGGAGCGTACATGTGTCGCTTCAGTCGTGTCCAATTCTGTGTGACCCTATGAACTGTAGACTGCCATGGACTCCTCGTCCACTGGATTCTCCAGGCAAGAATACTGGAGTGGATTGCCATTCCCTCCTCCAGGTAATCTTCATGACCCAGGGATTGAACCCACATCTCTTACATTTCCTGTATTGGCAGGTGGGTTCTTTATCACTAGGGCCACCTGAGAAGCCCTGAAAAGGGGCTATATCTTAAAAAAAAAAATCTTAATTATCTCCAGCCCTTTTAAAGGTTAATTTCATGTTCCTTCCTAAAAGCCTATATAAAAGTATGACAATGTGAGTGTTAGAGGACAGGACAGCTTGGGTGGTGTCACCCAAGGATGAGAGCAGATGAGTCTCTCAGCCCAAAGGGAGAACTCATAGGGCAGGGTTCAAATCTCCTAAGAAGATTTAAAACAAAAGAAAACAAAACAGAGAGCTTAAAGCTTCAGATTATTGACTGAGATGTATATAAATGTCAAGAAAAGTGGAAATCTAAAATAATGCTGCTGACCTTTGAAAATTTAAAAAAATCTACCACAGACCACATTGCTCCCCTACATTGCTATTTCTCATGAAAACTGGCCAGAAAATTGCATGGGTCAAATAACTGCCTCCATTCAATTTTACACCTGCTTGATACAGCCTTAAATAATGACATATATTAATGCTCACTTATAGAAAAAAGAAATATTTCACTTCTCAAATTATTTCTAATTTAATGAAAGGATTATTCCACAATTGCTCATCTCTCAGACAGTAAGTGTATGTATAACCCTCTATCACAATGAAAGAAATAGCCCTTTTGTACATAAAAGAAGGATAAATGATTCTGAAATATTTCCCATGACACATGGATGGCAGCTTTAAAATAAAGTGAGCTGACAAATCTCATGTCCTGTGATACAACTCACTTTCATATTCTACAGGTCTATTTCCTAGTCAGTACACATGCTTTCTAATTTTAATTATGACATCAGGATTCAATGTCTCAAAATGGAAAGTAAACCTATATTGCCAGTCATAAGAGACATTCTGGTCTAAAGAAATCTTCACTAGAGTAGCTTCACATGGGCATCTTGGATAAATAATTATTTTTACTACATATGTATGCATGCTAAGTCACCTCAATCATGTCCAACTCTTTGCAATCCTATTGACCATAGCCCACCAGGCTTCTCTGTCCATGGGATTCTCCAGTCAAGAATACTGGAGTGGGTGATCAAACCCCTTTTGTTATGTCTTCTGCATTGACAGGTGGGTGTGTATATATACATATATACATTCTGGATATCATACATGGCAAGCACTTTATGACAATTCTTAACTTTCAGATAGAGTGAAAAAGAGAGCTAGCTTTTCATCTGCACATGAAATTAAAAGTCTAGAAAGATTCCAAGTCTGAAAACAATACCTGCTGGTTCTGATAGGCAGTGACAGTGGTGAAAACAGTTTCTGGAAAGGAAAATGCCTTCACTCCCTCTCCAGATGGAACAGGCTTGATGGGAGAAAGGTCGTCCCCACAGTCTTTACGTATGATGTGGACTCGCGGTTGGTATTTGTGCATAGAATGAAGTATAATCTACATCAAGGAAAGAGAAGACAAATTTGTCAGCAACTTCTACCCAACCTCAACCCCTTGACTAAATATTGAATGTGTAAAACAAATCCCAGTTAGAAATAAAGATACCCAAGGCTGTGAAAGTCCCAATTTAATTAAGTGTATCAAAACTGGAGTGAGACAATTAGGAAGCTGTTTGGAAAGTGTGCATACAAAAAGAAAAAAAGGCAAGTTTATTTTGGTTAAAGCCCTGGGTGCAACCATATGAATGTAGCATCACATTTTCTGTTTCTGAAAACACAAGAATAAATTCATCAGCATTTTTATTTATAATGAACCTAATGGAACACAGAGTCCAAAACAATAAAACTAAAAATGAGATTGAAATGATTATTTTAATTCCACCACACCCATCCCCTAAAAATAAGTATTTGCACACCAAGATGTTCTTCAGAGAACATTTTTCCTCTGTTGGTGACTACAACATGTCTACTCAAGGGCAAAGGGATTTTAAGGATACCCCAGGGTCTGCCTTATGTGTGGTTTACAAAGTCTCTGGTTTGCCTGGAGAGCCCAGCATTCGTGCTTCCATCACAACAAGGCTTCCAAAAACCCAGACGCCCGGGGATGAAAAAGCTCTCAGACTCAGCTTGGGGAATCTGATGATATGGTTCAACTGCCTTCTGCCCAATGATTCCACTTCTGAGAATTTATCCTAAGGAAATATTCCAAATCCCAAAAAGTGTTTCATGTACAAAGATGTGCAATGCACCATTTATAACAGTGGAAAAACTATAAACCACTGACATGAATAGATTGGTTAGGTAAATGAAAATCCACACAATGGTTACAGCATTATTCAGCCATTACTAACGCTTTTAGAACATTTTTAGCCACATAATGAAACACTTCTTTTTAAATCCTAAAGTAGAATAAAGGATCCCGAGTTGTTCTTAAACTTACCATAACTACATAAAAATAGACAGTAAAATGACCCATACAAAGATATGAAAAGTGGTCATCTCTAGCTGATGGAATTGTGGATGAATGTTTTCTTCTTAATTTGTTTTACACTTTCAAGGTAGAGGAGGTAGGTAAAGAAATGGCTTCATCCAATGAGATTTTCTATGTGCTGCTGGAAATCCAAATTCAACTATTCACTAATGAGTTTAATTAACAAATCTATATCTTTCCTGAGCAATACAACTTGAATTCAAGCTTGAAGTGTTAGAAATTTGGAGAAATGCTTAAACAAAAGTCTGAGGAAAAAAAAAACACAGCGGTTGGTTGACCTGCCTCATGCTTTTCAGAACGTGCACAGTTTAATAAACCAAATTCAGAATCACTGGTCAACCCAAACATCTCTCTACTTATAGAGTGTGTTTGCTGTCCCAGAAGAATGTGTTTACCTTCCATTAGTAACCAACAATTGTGAGGTTTTTCTAACCCTAAAAATTTCCTTCTATCAGTGGAGGAAATGCATGGAGAGTAAATCTAATGATGAGACTCACCACACATGCCTGATGGAGGGATAGCATGAGTCTGAATAAAGGACAAGAGGGGACAATAGCCCTCTTTGCCATCTGGGGGGACACAACACAAATCAGCAACCTCTGGAAAAGTTTTTTCCAGATATATAAAAGGACAGAATTTCAACCTATTCATGACTCACAAAGTCAATTTAAAGGGTTACAACTGGAAATCTTTAGATAAGTAAAATTAGCAAATAAAGTAGAAAAATAGAACGTGCTGTATATAGTAAGGATAAGTTCTGTTTTGCAAAACACTGCCTGTTGGGGGGTGTGTGCGTATATACTAAACATAAAATGTATGTCTGTCTGTAATCAGATTAAAAGTCTGAAAAAGCAAGATTTAATTCTAATGATTCATAAAATCCAGAGTTGGAGAAAAATTGGAAAAAGTCACTTTACGTTAAACAAAAAAGGCATGGTCAGTTTAAAAGACGAGAGTTAACTGACTTGAAGTGAAGGAAATAAAAAGTTGTTCAGGTTTCTGTTTACTAGTCAATGAAAAGTAAATTCTTGTTTTATGAAATCTTTTTTCTCTCAAGCAGATTTCTCCATACAGCTCTATATATTGTAATAGTATTTATTTGTTTATATCCTTACGCAATCTCCAAAATGATTCACTGAAGAATTGATGCTTTTGAACTGTGGTGTTGGAGAAGACTCTTGAGAATCCCTTGGACTTCAAGGAGATCCAACCAGTCCATTCTAAAGGAGATCAGTCCTGGGTGTTCATTGGAAGGACTGATGCTAAAGCTGAAACTGCAATACTTTGGCCACCTCATGCGAAGAGTTGACTCACTGGAAAAGACTCTGATGCTGGGAGTGATTGGGGGCAGGAGGAGAAGGGGACGACAGAGAATGAGATGGCTGGATGGCATCACTGACTCGATGGACAAGAGTTTGAGTGAACTCCGGGAGTTGGTGATAGACAGGGAGGCCTGGCGTGCTGTGATTCATGGGGTCACAAAGAGTCAGACATGACTGAGCGACTGAACTGAACTGATACTGGAAGCAGGGTATAGAAATAGCTGAGGCATGCCTATGTTTGCACATTAAAGGGTAACTGACAACAGTAACTTGAAAATTATTCAAAAACATAACGTATTCTCAGTATTACCTATAGGAATTTAGTATATCCCTACAAATTTTTAGGGAATGCTAAATAAGCCTCAGTTCCTCTATATAAAATAGTGTTATTTGTTTTTTAATGAACTATCAAAGTTATAATGACAAATGGTCATGAATAATTTGCTTTGTATCAGAACAAGTAGAACTAGGAGAACCACTGCCCTTATGAACAAAAAGACCACAATGATAATACCCATTACTGAAACTCAAATAATTATAATCTGATCTGCATGTTCTATATTCTCTGTTCTGTTTAGATGGAGGGTATTTTTTCTTTTGGATACTATCTATTAGCACAGATAGTAACATAAATCTCTGTCCATAAAAACAGGATGCTTTCCCATGTGTAGGTTAATACCCATTTTTCCCATGTTAAGGACATTAGGTTTGACATTGGTGGGATAACTAATATTTTAAAATTTAGCCATTACTAGTCTTCCAATTTCCTTCTCATATATTCTTCACAATTCTGACTCTCCTTCAATTTCTTTACTTCTTATAGAGCAGAATAAATTACTTTGTTAAAAAGACACTAGATTTGAATCAAAAGAAGCATATTACTTAGTTCTGATGCTGCCTATCATATGAGGGCAGAGGGTTGAGTCCCTGCAAGGTCCCTGCATCAAGAAAGCGACTGAGTTAGTCCCATCACATTAGTACTGTTGTCTTTCAGACCCTGAATCACATTAACAGTAGAATATGACTTCCTAATCTCTAGTTTAACCTTATTCAGTGTGATAAAGCTGAGCAAAAATAAAAACATAACAGACACCTTCTTCGCAGAGCCTTCCCAATCTCTCTTGGCTGGAACAAAATGGCTGCCGTACTGCGCTGCTCTGACGGCGTGATAATCTGTGTGCTCGTGATGCTGCTAAGTCGCTTCAGTCGTGTCCGACTCTGTGATAGACGGCAGCCCACCAGGCTCCCCCGTCCCTGGGATTCTCCAGGAAGGAACACTGGAGTGGATTGCCACTTCCTTCTCCAATGCATGAAAGGGAAACGTGAAAGTGAAGTCACTCAGTCGTGTCTGACTCCTAGAGACCCCATGGACTGCAGCCCACCAGACTCCTCCGTCCATGGGATTCTCCAGACTAGAGTACTGGAGTGGGGTGCCAGTGCCTTCTCCGAGTCTGTGTGCTAGCCTTCTCTTTTGTCTAGGTTAGAAGATCACTGAAGCCAGAGACTATGGCTTTTGATCTCTTCATTTTACAAAGTCTTCAAAACTTTTGTTTTTAAATAAATAACAGACAAGAGTACTCTCCCTTCTACCTCCTCCTCTAGTATCAAGCAATAGATGATTTCTACTAATAGCAAAGGCAATTTTCTTGCTTCCAAAATGCATAGGTACATATTTTTCTCTCTCCATTCCTCCCACACACGACATTTTTTTTAAAGTATTACATCCTGCCTTAAAAGAAAAAAAAATTTGGAAGATTACACACGTTTATAGATATTACTTGTTTTCTGAGATTTATTTTTCTTAATAGTGAAATATTATAATTATTCAGGTATAAACAACTGGCGTTCAATTGGCAATCTATTATTTTGTGTTTTTAAACAAATGCTGTGTGATTTAAATCAGTAGACATCTGAGTAAAGCATATTATTCTCTGTAATATGGGTGGGCCTCATCCAATTAGTTGAAATACTTAAGAAAAAAAATTGAGGTCCACTGAGGAAAAGGAAATTCTGCTTCCAGACTGCCTCCAGACTCAAGTTGTACTATCAGGTCTTCCCTGGGTCTTTGCCAATCCACCCTGCAAATTTTGGACCTACCAGCCCTACATCTGTGTTAGTCAGTTTCCTAAAATAAATCTCTCGTGTGTGTGTGTGTGTGTAATACAATCTATTGGTTCTGTTTTCCTAGAGAATGCTGTTTTAAATAGAATCTAGTGAAATTATGAAGCTAAAATCATATAGACAGATAGATAAATTACTACCTCTAATACTGTAGCTATATTAGGTATTAGGTCTAAAGCCAGTAATTTGATCAGAATTAGAATTATAAAATCACCATATTTATTTAATTTAAAGGCATTTGTATCTAATCTAGGACAGTATATAGTTTTTAGATCCATTATATCTTTAAAAGATATGTACTCAAAAAATACATATATACACTCAAACTATAGAACTCTAAAAAATAGAGTATATTTAAACTTTTGAAAATCATCAACATTTAGTGCCATTTATTTTTCAATTTTTTATTCTAAAATAAAGGTAAAGACTCTTCAGTGGACACACTGGCAAAATTTCACACTTAGCTCCCTCATTGAGATAGAAGAAACTACTGTTCTTTCGCTGAAGTCAAGTGAAAAAGAACTATTACAATCTGACTATGTACATAAACAAAAGAAGAGAAACTAATGTACTAAAATTCAGGACATGAAGTTGTATTATTCAGAAGTGAAATGTACTAGGCTTCAAATTACAAAAGGCAACAAATAAAAAGCACTGGCAGTTTGAGAGATGAGTCTTACAAATCCAGATACTGCATTTGTACCACAATGAAATGTGTACTTGAATGTCTTCATTAAGGTCAATTGCTTAAGATATTGTCTAGCAACTTACAAATCACATCCTGTCATCACTGTATTACCATCTTAGGACAGTTTGCATTTTTTGTTTTAAAAGATTGGCCCATAAATAAGCTATCTTCATGTCACCCCTTTGAGAAATGAATGAATTGGTATTCCTTTTATGTACGATATACTCTTCAAAAGGCACTTCAATCCTGCTTTCAGTCAAAACTCTCTCAAATAACAGAAATCTAACAGACATGCTAGCACTGAGTGGAAATCAACACATATCCAGAGTTACCTATTTATTAAAACATTGATAATAAGGTAGATATCTCACCTACAAACAACACTGTGTGAAAATCATTAAAGTGTTAAAAATGACTATATTATTGAAACGACTGACTTTAGCATACATTTCATATTTCAGTTTTAAGATGAAAAGGAATTATTATTACAACATATTTTGACACATTAGATGTCATTACAAAACAATTGGGAGCTTGCAGACGGAACACACAGATAACATAAGCCTGGGCCATTATTGACAAGCAATGAGCTACAGCTGGGAAAAGAAGAGGATACAAGCAGGACACCATAAATCATTATCCCTGTTCACTCAACTTCAAGAATTCATATTCAAAGTATAATAATTATCACTTTATGAAATTTCAAACAAATGTGTTGGCTAAAAATGTCTTCCAACACAAAAGAAATTCAGTATCCAGTTTTACCTACTAAAAGCTTCATAGAATACTCTGGCCACAGGCATAGCCTCTGATGAAAATGTAACCTTGACGTTGCACAGCTGTGCACACTCTAGTCAACCAGGAGAGGAATGTCATGATCTTAGAAAAGTTCATTTCCTTCAGGCAGACACAGTATATAATGGTTGTGTCATCCAATGGAGGCGAATTAGGGAGGCCCTTTACTCACATGGCCTTGGTCGTCCAGCTCGTTGTTGGTGAGCTTCAGCTTGTCGAAACTGATCACTTGTCTCATCCAAGTCTCCCCCGAGGCAGGTGAGTCCGGATGAATGTATACACGGGGTGGCACAGGGGAGTCAGCATTGCCTGCCACCATCCATTTAGAGCTGTGATAAACATACCTAGAAGGCAAGGACAAGGTTCCATTTGTGGATTGTTGCTTTCTTGGAATTTCCAACTCTGTAGACGCAGACAAAATGGGCACCCTTATAAATCTAAAATTCAAGGATTTGCTCTTTAGATTCAATGTGTATAAAATAAGAATTCGAACACTTTTAAAAAATTCTCTGAAGCAGTGGTAGCCTGCTGACCACCCAAGGTGATATGTTAAGGATTTAGTGAAAAATATGCACACTATTTCCACCATAAATGCAAGAATTTCAATTTGGATAAATCACACTTATTCACGTTAGACATTCTGTCTGTATTCTGATGTTTTCCATTTTTCTTCTGGATATGCAATTGACATGAAGAAACTATTAAGTTGTCAAGCTCTGCTTTAAGGAAATCTCAAAAATAGTTGAGAGTTATAACTTCAATGGTCTAACTTTATCACTCCCCATTTTAGGCTTATGTTCAAACTTATGAGAGACATGGTAGAAAGTCAAGGGGAAATTGTCAGAATGTACAGTAAATTTATTTTCATAGGGAATAAAGTCCCATCTATTATTTAGAATTATTTTTTTCTAACTCCATTACACTAACTGAGGATATTCAGTCTGATTTAAAAGTTTGTATAATCATAAAACATAGGCTTTTAGCTCCTCTAATTCTCTTTTTTGACTATTGTCAGAAAATCTTTAAATTTTTATACCACTAATTAAAATATACATCAAACTTTTAAAATTATGATTTATCTAATTAATATTACCTTTCTAATTAAGAGGCAAAACATCCTATTCTGCTTGTTTATGTCTGTCAACTACACTGACTCTACAAAAATAACAGTTAAATAACAATGTTTCAAGTAGTATATAAGATAATAATGTTTAATCTTATATTCAGACTATCACTTATTGTTAGTTTAAAATAAACTCAAAAACTAGAAACTAGTATATCAATGATTAATTTAGAAAAGGATAGAAAATGAAATTATATATTTGGACACTTGTCTTCCTTTTGTTTTAAAATATGGCATACAATTTAAAGCAACAATTTATGAATAGTCTCAAAGAATTCTACCAGTATAGTATGAAATTTTCTTTTTAAAATAGCATGAAATATTTTCATAATATCCCTAGTGAGGCCTACTGTTTCAACTATGTTCACACATTTCATTCTCTTGAATTCAGTATGCCTTCTATTCTCTAATTCCTTTTCTTGGGAAAAAATACATTATCACAAAATTAAGAATAACAGTAAAAACAATTTCCCTTAATTGATACAGTGCAATTTCAATAAATAAGCTCTGTGCATGGGCTTTTGTGAATATGAATTTTACATTTTAATAAATCACAATCACTTTTCATTTGACCAAATACCATTCTTTGATAGCAGAGAATGAGCCAAAATATTTATTTCTATTATTGCTGAAAAAGTTGGAAAATAAATCTTAGAAATGCAAGAAAAAGCAGCACAATGAATACAGAGCTATTGCCAAAATAAATAGAACAATATGCTCTGTCAAAATTTTGAAAAGTATGCATACTGAACAGTTCAAAAATCCATACCCACTAAGAGAACAAATGCTACATGTTACATATTCTTTGTGAAACTTTCTAAACACAAATGCTAAAAACAAATTTTTCTTGAGACGCAATTTAACTGAAAGCAAATTTATGTTTTAGAAGTTGATCTTTTAAAATCTGGAAAATCTTAGTACTAATACTTGAAAATTTTCTTGTTTTATATGTGACTAGTAAGGATCAATTAAATAAGCCAAAATATATGGAAGAGATTTGGAGGAAGAAATGGAAGACAAACTTAGAAGAGAAAGGAAAGATTTCTAAACTCATTAGAATTACACTGTTTTCCTCTGCACAAACCCAAATTAGAATATGGATTTTAAACCAAGTACACGTAAAGAATAAACTTCAAGGCACTTCTTGCTTCTATCATGTAGTAGACAATTTTAACGAAACTCCCTAATGAATTATTTAATTAAAATAAGTGATACAACTTATACACAAAATGCAAATCATAAAACTGTCCTTTTTACTACCCATATTTTTAGTATTCCATATGTGCTTCTACTAATTAAATCTGTATACTTTTGACACCATAAACCTGTTTCCAAAAAGTGACTCCCTAAATCTTAAAAGTAATAAAAACCAAATCTGATTTCATTTAAAAAACTTACTAAATGCTGTAGGTGTTTATTTAAAGACAGAAACAAAAAAGACCAAAATTTAAAGCAAGGTCTTCCAACATGCCACTCAGAATTTCCCTTTTTTAAATGTTAGCATTTTCAACTCCCCAGGAAAATAAAAATAATTGTCATTGAAGATTGTTGATTTGTTTACTCACAGAAGGAAAAGCAAAGTTTGCTTTGGGTACTGAAGAAAGTATCTTTTCCAGCTTTACTGGAATCCAGTTTACTTGATATCTAGATAATTATATTTTCTCAAAACCCAAATATTACAATAATTTTTAAAAATTCTCTGTTAACTACCAGCCACAAAAAACCAACAATAAGATAACAAATTCATTACCAGCTTAAAAATGTCTTGATATCATAATGAATTATGATTTTGTTTTCCCAAATTATAAAAAATCTTCAATAATTTTCTCATATTAAAGGGAAAAAAGCCTGCAAACAGTTATGATTTTGTACATAACAAAACAAAGGGAATTTATTTAAAGGTCACAAAATAATCAGGAAGAAATTGAAACAGTTTATTAACTATTATGTACACATACAAATTTTACTTCATATTTCCTCTCAAAATCCTAATCAAAATGTGATTAATTTAAAAGACATACTTAGTTTACCTACGCTAAACTGGCCGCTTATTAAAATTCCTCAGTACTTAAAGACATTTCTGTATCTATTAAAAGCAAAACAAAAAATAAATGTTCACATTTACTGCAAGAGAAGGCACCATCTAGACTACTACAAGTGACTGGGGTTGGACTGTGGATCCGATCATCCTATAGCCCTCTGGAAACAAATATAGTCAGTACAGATGAGTTCCGCACAGCCCGTGAAATTCTGGGGCTTTCTTATCCTCTGCACCCATCTGATCACTGTACCTGTATCTTTTGTTGTCCACTGGCACAATATCCATGGCAATATAATACTGCTGGTGAGGATCTAATCCTGAGATCTTCACTCTCATTGCTGGAAACATGCGCCTATGGATAAGAGAGGGGAAGAAAGACAGTTTGGGTTTTGGGTTATGATTTTGGATTATGTTTTGGGTTATGATTATGCTTGAAGAATGAATAAGCAAAGAAAGCTCTTGAATCTATTTTTCATGTGGACAAATTTATAGCATTCATTTTGGCAAATGCAATCTAAAGAATCTGATCACAGGATGTATCAAAACTGAATCATTTAAATGTAATTTGTTATACCTGTACTTGCATTCTGTTTACTGAAATGTTAGTATACCTAAAAGCCAAATACACACACACACACATATATATACTGAAGAAATAATAGTACAGAAAGCATTTTATTTCTTAAAAATCAGTAAGCAGGCTGACTTTAATAAAACAAATAATAAACGGTTCCAAATAGTAGAAATACAAAATTTGAATTTCTAAAAGTGATAAAATATATCATAATGTGAAATTTTAAAAGGGTTATAAAAAAGCACAAGGAGCCAATGTGCCATGCCATAACCAAACAATATGTTCTTTATTGAGACAGGACTTCCTGTCTGCTGCATGGTAAAGGTGAAGTGCAAAAGTTGCTCTAAATTTGAAAGGTATAGTAAAACTTCTTTATTGAAAGCAGAAACTAAACACAATGTATATTTACCAAATCATTCCTTCCCCCACCATGCCCTGAAAATACTTTATTTAACCACACTTACTCACAACTTTGCTAATTAAAACAAGTGAAACCCACATTTCTTTTAGCTTTCCAGAGATGCTTATCAAAGGAGATACTAAAGTAAATGCATCTATCTTTTAAAGAGGCACAGTAGCAAGAAATACAACAGCAAATTATTGTATATCTATGTGTGTGTGTATATATATATATGTGTGTATGTATATGAGCAGTTCCCTCTTTAAGAAAAACCAAAATATATATATATGTATGTATATGAGCAGTTCCCTCTTTAAGAAAAACCAAAAAACTTTCATCTACTGATTTATGTCTAGGACCCTTCCAGGTAATCTAACTTTTGCTAATTTAACCTTATAACACAAATTTTAGTACTGTTATTTACCAAAAAATGTTTCCATAACAATAATGCCATTAAAGACCACTTCCAGAGAAAAGAAAGTCCACTATTCCTAACTAGGCATGAGAACAGTTTAATACGCTGGCTGTTTAAGTGGTTTTCTCACTGCACCTGTAAGATAAAGAGTAAAGGTGTTTAACTACATCCTTTATAAGACAACTGTTGCTTTGTGTTGTTGAAGACTGAATTTGGATCATTAATAAAAGCTCTGTGAAAATGTAGAAGGTAGCATATGGATTCAATAAAATATGTTTTTGTAATTTCTAATTAAGTTTGGATACTTTTATACTATCCAGGTTTTTGCCATGTGTATTCCCTGAAAGAGTTGTGTGTGTGTGTTAAAAGTTTCTTTTGAGGAAGATAGTAGTCATAGATTTCACTGTACTAAATGAACTGAAAACTTAAAAACGGAAATACTTCTGTGCGCCTTCGAATTAACATGATCTGTGCAACAAATCTATTTATTTTACTAACTGATGGATGTGGAAATTTCACACTTTCAAAAAATAGATAAAACTTACAAGTTTTGTTTTGGTATTCCTCAGCAAATTTAGGCTAATTTGTTGGACTTCACTTAGAAAAAAAATATATATAGTAACTGTGAATCTATAGAAAGAATGGTTTTTAAAAATCAGACCAGTTGTTTTTGCAGGGATTAAACATGGTTTACCGATGATTCCAGTAACTGTCATTCTAATCTAATATCAAGATAGCATAACACAGCACATTCTCATACTGCCAGCGAATCTTTGAATAAAGAAGCAATTGGAAGTTTCAGTCTATAAAAGCAAACGACAGTTTTGCTAAAGAGTAAACTGCCTTTTTTAAAAAAGGGGTAGTGGTGGTGGTGGATAATCTGTCCACAGTTTCAGAAACATAACGAAAGTCTAACTAAATACCTGAACAGATGCTAAATCGGATCACGAATCTTTAACACCCCTCCCTACACACGGAATATCAGTAGTCACCGTCACCGCCTCGACGCCCACAGTGATTTCTCCACAGCATTTCCTCCAACGACAGAGGACTGCTGGGCTGTGCCCCGCGGCGACTGCACGCCGGGTTAGGTAGGCAAAGTCGTTCTCAAAATTGAACCACTACCGAGGGCCTCGTCTTATCTGTACGAACTGCTAACCAGAGACCTCACCGTTCTGCAGATCGTTTTCCCTCACCCACCAAGGCGTGGGGTGAGGCCAGGGCCCGGGCCGTTCGCGTCAGCTTGCCCTTTACCTGCCCGCCTTGGTGATGATCATCTCCGTGCCGATCTCGTGAAAGCGCTTCCAGAGTTCAGCTCCTTGCAGATCCACCCGCGGGGCCTGCGGCGAGGGCAGCGGGGTCCCGGGCCGGGCCAGGGTGGGCGCCGGGGACCCCGTCGGGGAGCCTCCTGGGGATGCCAGCGGGGAAGCGCCCTGCAGGAAGCCATCCTCACAGCCGCCTGGGCAGCAAAGGGCAGAGAGGGGGTACCGGTGAGGGCACGAGATGGGAAGCCTAGTGGGGCGATAAACCTCTCGAGGGCGGCTGGGGAGAGAAAAGGGCCACGGGAGAAACGGAAGTTTTCCTGCCATCCGGCCCTTGTAACAGGCCCACGGGTGGGTAAATACCTGCTCCGCCCGCCGAAGGGACGGACACTCGACGCTCAAGTAGGGCCCTCTTGGCCCCCGAGTCTCAAGTCCCGAAGAGGCGTGCGGCCCAAGTCCACCCCACCCTCCCTATTTCCGGTCGGTCAAGGCCCCAAAATAAGTTTTGTGCCGCAGCCGGAGTCTGGGATCCATGCCCGATACACCCGAGCCATGGAGAGCACAGAGCAAAAGCGCCTGGCGCTCGGGTTCCCGGTCTCAGATGCTTGGGCCTCGCTTCGCAATCGGCGTCCTTGCCTAGGGCCCGACCGGAGGCATCCTCTAGAAATCTCTCCAAACACCGCTCTCGCCAAACTCCCCGGCCGTCCTGAGCGTCTTAGCAAAGCAGCATAGGCAAGAGAAGAGCGCGAAAAACAAGCCCAAGATCGCCGTCGGCCTTGGCAGCGGGAACCAAGGGTGGAGGGAGGCAAGGGAACCGCTCAGCTAACCCTTGGGAAACCACGTTTGCAAATACACCGCCCTCTTCCTGGTTTGCCCAAACGGTTTACGCATTTGTTTCAGTTTCGGGGGGGTACGCCGTCGCTCACCCCATCTCTAGCTTTGAAAAGTTAGGAAATAAAAAGGGCACCCAGCGGCTAGAAGCCCAAGGGAGGCAGATGCGGAAAGCACAGCTCTGCACCGCTGAGCGCCGCAAATTGCAGCTGCTACGGGTGAGCTTCACCGAGTGGGCGGCGGCCGCCTGAGAAGCCAGACTGGAAGCGGCATTTAACCGTCTGGACGGTGACCCGAGTTGCGCGGAGGAGCGGCCAGGGCAGCGGGAGCTTTGAGCCCTGACAGCCGCCGCTATTGCGCCTGTGGCTGAGTTGCCCTGGGTGCGTAGGGACACCGCGCGCTCGCACGCTCACAACTCGTAGAAGTTCAGGTTCTCCGCGGCGGTACGGGCCCGCGGGACCGGGAGGGGACGTGCAGGGAAGAAGTTTAGGCGCGAGGGGCCGACTCACCCGCGGCTCCGCGGGAGCCGCAGCTCCGCTCCAGGTCTGCGCAACTCCGGGTGGGCCCGGAAGCCGCCCCAGCCGGCGGCGGGAGCGCAGAACCTTCATCTCCCTCGGAGGAGCCCTTTTCGCCGGCGCCGCCGCCGCGGCTGCAGCCTCCGTCATCTAAGGCCCCGGTCGCCTCCTCCGCGCCCAGCTTTCGCCGCTTCTTCTGAAGCTGTTGCTGCTTCTCGGCGCCGATCAGTGCCTCCACCGAAAAGGCGTGCGCCTTAAGGCTTAGCATGCTGCACGGCGAGCCCCTCCGCTTCTCGGCCATCCCCGCCGCCCGGCGCCCGCCCCTCGCTCATATACACGCGCGCGGGCACACGCACACACTCGTTCTCCTTCCCCCACCAAAATCTGAAGGACTCTCGGGGCCTCCCGCAGGCCCAGATCAGCGCCCTTCCCCGCCGCGGGCAAAGACAAATTTGGCGTTTCCTCTCTCGCGACTGTGTTGGGATCCGAGGAACCAGCGACGCGCCCGCCAAGTTTCCTTCCCTCGGTCTCTCTCGCGCGCTCTCTCACTGATGGACTCCTTCGCTCCCACCCCCTCCACCTCCTCCTGCTGCTCCAAGATCTGCCTCGACTGATGCGCCAGAGAGAACTAACATGGGTAAAAAACACTCTGCGGACACAAATTAGGGATTGTAATTGAAATTTGTTGCCTTGATCTGTCAGCACTTCCAGGCAGGAGAGCGGTGGGAAGAACTTGCTCATTAGTGTCAATAAAGGGGCGGGGGCGGAGTCCGGGGTCCTGTCAATCACTGAGATGGCCAGCCAGTCAGAAGGCGCCGACTCCGCTCAGCCCGCGCCCACTTCCTTACAAGGTTGCAAAAAACCTAGAGTGGAAAGCGCCGCCATCTGGCTTGGAAGTGCCAACCCCGGCGCTGAACTGGGTCAGTCTCCCTGCCTCCCACAGCCCAGTCCAGCCCAGGAGTCTCCAGCTTTCCCCACCGGGACCTGGAAAGGCTGAAGTTCCTGACTTTGAACCGAAGTGATCACCATATTAGAATACCAAGAATCTTTCAGTAAACATAAAGTTCCAGTCCCTTTCCCTTATCGCTTAATATTGCCACAACTCAGAACATTTTGAATGGAGAGAATTCACAGCCACCAGGCCCATCTTTTCTGCTCTACACATTCCTGCCTTTAGTAACACCCATTCTGCACCGGGAGTGGCATAGACGTATTTATTTGTTTTACTCTGAATTTTTCTTGGGGAGGGCGGGAGAATTCAAGGTATGTTTAAATACTTTATATTTAGGAAAGCAAAATTCTATCCCATTATAGTTCAGTTCTTTCTATGAACTAGTCAGAAAAAGCACGCTCTTTCCGGAGCCTCCCATTTCTTTCATACCGTGATAGTTAATTTAAACCTAGGATTTTAATTTTTTAATGATAAGGACGTAGCTTTAAGACTCCCAAACAGTTTGCAAAGTGAAATAAGTTTTAAGATGCAATAAGATTTCCATTGCAGTTTTAAAAATGTCTCTGTGATTTAACGTAGCTTCATATTTTCCCTGTTTTTGACAATTTGCTACTTCTTTTCTCAGACTTTTATTAGAGTCAACACGTTTCTTTAAAACAAATTCTAAAATGCTTTTTAATTGAATAACACTAAGCACGTATCTGCACAGTTTGTTTTGTACTTTCTACTCGATTTTTGCCCTGGATTAACAAAAATAATGGAGGTGGTGTAAATAGAGCAAGTCTCTTGTAGAATAAAATTCATGATGCATATTACTCTTAAATTTTTGATGTAAAATACAGGACAAAGGGTTATGTTGTTTTGTTTCTCTCTCTTCCCCTCGCTCTGTTTAACCTCCACGCCGTCCGCTGCCCCATTATCTCCTACTTCTCTCGTAGTTTCCAGTACAGATATTCAGGCTAAGTAGCTTCTGAGGTTTTTTTTTTTTTTTTAACCGTAGCTCCAGGGGGAACTCGCGGTTCCTCCAAGGCAACCGGGAGAGCAGAAAGCAGAGCAAGCGGTGCTCAGAGGCGTCCCGGCACCCGCCGCCCTGCGGCGGGCCCATTAGTCTCGGGGTCAAAAACGACTCCCTAGCAACCTGAGGAGGAGGCCTCTTTTAAAAGATTGAGAACCCTACTCAACCTGGAGGAGGTGTTTTGCATTTGCAAAAGAAGGCTGTGCGCAAAGTCCGGAGCGGGTCGATCTTCGGAGGACCTCCAAACTCCGCGGCGCCCTGGGCGGGTAGTATAGCTTTAAAAGTAAGCGCAAATCCGGTTTCTGAAGCCTGCCCTAAGACGGACGCGAGCCTGGGAGAGCAAGGAGGCCGCCCGGAAGGCTCGGGCAAGCGGTGGGGAGGGGGATGCGGTGGTGGGAGGGCCGCAGACGTGGCAGGAGGCTGCGCACCGAGCTCCGCGCGGCTGGGGCATCTGGAGCCAGCATCCGCAGCCTGCGGGGACCGAATGCCCTGCGCTAGGCCCCGTCCCTCGGCGACCCCAAGGAGAAGCGACGCTATGCTCCTTCAAGCCGCCCTTGCGGCCTTGGGGATGTGGAAGCGCTGAGGCCCAGAGATGGAGTCCCCGGGGCCCTCAGGCCAACTCTGGCCCCACTGCAGGGGAAGGAGCAACCCCAGGTCTCCTGGGGTTTTCCAGGCTAAACCTGCTTTGTAGACGGATTCTTGTCCGTTTACAAGCCTCGCAGCTCAAACTGATTCAGAGAGAACTGCACGGGCCTACAGGGCACTCTGAGGTTCACCCAGTCGAGAAAGTCCTACACCACTTTCTCCTTTATCCCCGGCGGCGATGGACGCAGCCTTCCGGACGCGCGGGCACCTAGGACTTGTGTCCACCTAGACAAGCCGGAAAGCCGGGGCCCACACACACCCAGGATGTCAGATGGAACGTGACCCATAGAAATAATCCAGGTGTGCCCTGGCGCCCGGGACAGAACCTCGGCTCTGGTCTGCCTAGTCCGAGTCCTGGCTGGGCTTTGGGAACCACAGTCATGGAGCCGCACCACCGCTCTCCACTTTGGCCTCGCGCTGAATCCGGCTCAGACTCCTGGACCCAAGGACCCAGCGGGACCAGTGCCCCCAACCGCCGGGAAGCAGAAGACCGCAGACCTCAGTGCACCCCCGACTTTCGCTCCAGAGAGGGTGCGCCGAACTTCTCCCGGGGTCGGGAGGGAAAGAAGGCTGGCTTGGCATGCCATCGGAGTCTCGGCCTTCGAAGTGCTGGCGAAGCTAACATCTTATTGCTGTGTTTTCTCAAAGCACGGTATGCGCGTGCCAGAACCAAGCCAGGGCCTTGCATTTTGCGAGTCAAGAGAGCAAAAGAAGCAGGCACGGGGAGCGAATGGGCGGGAGAAAAACTTAACCCGGTGCGCGCGTGCACGTGTCTGTGTTTGCATTTTGGCATGGGTGCGCGTGTGTGCACCTGCGCGCGTGCAAACATGGGTGGGGGGCGTGTGACTGGGGAGCGTGTGCCTCTCGTCACTTGAAGAGAGAAAATGTCTGTTCCCAGTATGAGCTATGTTAAGGAAACGATTAAAACGGAATTAAACCTTCAAGCCTCTGACAAGAATAGCAGTGCTCAAGTAAAAGTCATCCAGGCAAGAACGTTGTCAGTGGGCTTGTCTCCAGAACTTGGGTCGGAGGGCACGGAGAGCAAAGAACACAACAGCGCTGTGAACTGTACCTAGTGGAATCCAAGTCCAGCCAGATAGCAAAACTAACGCAGCAAGGACGGTGGGCGTTGAAAAACAAGTTGGTTCCTCTTCTTTATTTTTCTCAGTGCATTTTAAAATTGCACAGTTCTGAGAGATATTTTTTTAATGCATTCTTTCTGTAGGTTCCCACTGTGCTTTCTCAGCCTAGAGCCTATTTACACTATAGTGTAATATATATAGATTCCACCTTCCAGTGTAGGAAATATGGGTTCCATCCCTGGGTGGGGACGATCCCCTGGAGAAAGAAAGGGCAATCTACTCCAGTATTCGTGCCTGGGTAATCCCATGGACGGAGGAGCCTGGTGGGCTACAGTACGTCGTGTTGCAAAGAGCCAGACACGACTTAGCAACCGAGCACACACACATACATGTTTGGAGACAGCTTGCCATTTACGCTTACTTAACATATCTACTTGTATTATATTTATAAAGAGCATATTTTTAAATTTTAAATTTAAAAATTCTAGCGAGGATTTCCTTCTCTAAATAGAATTAAAAAAAAAAAAAACTTTTACACTTGACGATGGTCATGAGTTTCTAACCCTTGTGATAATTTTCCCCAACCAAGACCTGACACAGGAGGTGAGCCCTGGCACACAAGAATTTGTTCTCGGTTTTTGAATGGGAGTTGCATCAGATGGTCCCCGACCTTCGGAACAGGCAGGATCCTGACTTCCTTCTCACGCGTTAAAAAAAAAAAAAAAAAGTTTATTATCAGCTAGAGGAGTAACATAGTGAGAAATACAGAAATAGACTCGAGAGAGGGGGTGACAAGGGCACCAAGGGAGTAGTTGAGTAGTTATTTGGCTGCCCTAATTTGTAAGTGAATCTGGAAAGAAGCCGCATCCTAATTGGGGGCGTGGACTTCAGAGCCCCCCAAGAGTCATTCAGCAGCACCTTACTCAAGGACGGGGCTCCCTTTTTCCCCCACTTCCTTCCTTTCTTCTCTGCTCTGCTCTTCTTTTCGCCTCTTCCTGCGATCTGGGTTAATAAAAATAATAAAATGTAACCTGTATAAATTTACAAAGACTAAGAGAGTAAATTCAATCTCGGCTCTCGCGGGCCTCCTCCCTGCCGAGTCTCCAACTGCAAACCCAGGCCCTGTAGAGAAAGCGATCCAGAACCGCAGTTCCTCGAGGCTTCTGTCGCGGATTTGCACACACAGACAGCACATCCTACAGACTGACAATTGATTACCATTCTCTTCTTCCAACAACCAGTTTCTCAAATATTCTCGTCAGTTAAGAGCGAGTCTCGCTAGCAAAGAAGTGCCGCAGCCCACGGAAGCGCTCTTCGGGGCTCCCAGGCGCCCAGACTCGATTTAGAGCCTGAAGAGACGCCTTCTAGTGTTGGTTTTTCAGTCAATGCTCATTTCTCAGTGAGGTTTAGGGGAAGTGCGCAGTTTGGGGAGAGCAAAAGGAGTGTACTCTGATGGCAAGTTTGTCATCATTATTCCCTCCCTCCCATGTCCAAGTTCTCCAGTTTAAGGAAGGAAAGGAAGGGAGAAAGGGGTCCTCTAACCCACCAAGTTGAGGGATGGTGAGGAGGGAAAGAACCTGTAATGAATCCGGAAGGAAACTCACTCTGCTGGGGGGGCGGGGGGGGGGGAATGAGCTTCCCTACTCATGTCCAATTTCCAGCAGTTATCGGCTGTGTTTTCAGCCGATGCTGGAATTATTTTTCACCCTGTGCGTGAAAAACCACCCCCTTCACTTCCTCATTCATTAACCCACACTCTGATAATCCTACTACAGTAAGGGGTTAGTAACAGAAAAGTCCAAGAAGCAAAGTCTGTCTCTATCACTAATCAGGTATTAGTTGATTTGAAGGCGGTAATAAAATTAACAGCTAGATGTAAATGAATACCCAAAGGTGGGTAACTGGACATTGCTGATACCAATATTGCAACAGGTCAGTTTGGACATAAACCAAATTGGGACAAAGAATGGGGAAATTAAACAATATTCCCTCAATAGTTGATGAGCATTTTAATAGTTTATACTTCATAAAATCATGTTTAAATTTATATTTTAAATATGCAGCTTCATATACTTAGAACCAAATATTTAATGCTATTTTCCCCCATGAATGAGGATTATCTTGAGTCTGCTTGTTTAATAAAATGAATTGAAAAGAAAACTGAGTCCCTATTTAGTTTCCATGTAAGAATCACTAGGTAAGGTTTTTAGCTTTTTATACAAATTATTACACCATCTAATTGGCTATAAATTGGACCCTGTTCTATTTCACATCTATGCTGCTGCTGCTGCTAAGTCGCTTCAGTCGTGTCCAACTCTGTGCGACCCCATGGACAGCAGCCTGAAAGGCTCCTCTGTCCACAGGATTCTCCAGGCAAGAATACTGGAGTGGGTTGCCATTGCCTTCTCCACATCTATAGATACCTACAATTATTAAACAGTGAATATTTTGTGTGCATTTATATAATGTTGAAAGTATGAACAATAAAGAATGTGGTTAGAATTTATTCATATTTTTGTACTGACAGATGAAACATTTCAGTTTCAGCTGAATGAAGGGTATTTTGACAGATTAAGTCTAGCACTGGAAATTCACAACAAGAAGTGAGCTATTGAAATATAGTATTAGCATTAATAATGAACTCTGAATTTAAACACACGGTCAAAAAAACCTGAAAACAAGCTTTGGCTTTTCTACATTACTTTTGGTTTTGTTTTCATTTTTAATCGTGTAAACTCTTCCATCCTTTAACAAGTATAAGATTAACAGCTAAGATAGAGGAAAAATGAAAGAGTTTATGATTTCCCTCTTTTGATATAAAAATATTACAATGTGTCTCAAAATAATCTTACTGGAAAACACTTCCAACCTGGTTTTTCAGAAAGAACCGAATGAGAATCTTCAAGCAAAAGGCTAAAGAACAGTAAAAACAAAAGGAACTCTACCAAAACATTTAGACATTTTGGAAAAGCTGCATTTGAAAAATTCTCAGCATACAGAATACTGCATTTCCAAATTCAGTCTCAAGAAGAAAGAATAAGAGGGAAAAAAAGTAACTCAGGCCATGCACAATAGGTGATGTAAATTTTGAATAACTAACATTTCTAGAAAGACTTGTGCTTTTTTATGTTAACCTTTAGTCTTTGGTTCGGGTTCCTTCTCAAATTACATAAAATGTACTTTAAGAAGCACTCACTACCTGCTACAGATGTCCAGGAAAAACTGAATTATGGAAGTCGGAAACATATGGCAGTTGCCTATTGGAAAAGGAAGGTACATATGAAAGTTATAAATTTCTTTAAGTCAGCATTGTAAACGCATTTTATAGGGTTCACAGTATGTATTACATCTGTAGATTTAATTTTTTTTTTTGAAATATACATTTTTAGGAGATATTTGTGGTTTGAGATTCTAAGAGAAAGAACTCATCTTGATGTGTTAGAAGTAAAGAAAAAACAACAAATAAAAATAAATGTGTGGAGAGGCAAATTTTTCTTTTATTTCCCCCACTCGTTACACTGAAAAGGACATCACACCATGTATTGGCAAAGGAATACTCACAACACAGGAGTTGCCTGTCAGCAGAGCACACTGAGCTTACTGAGTTCCCAGTCTGAAGAAGCAGAGATGTCAACTTGAGCAAAACCAGTTTGGGGTTGATATAAAAACCACCAGGTTAAGAACTGGATCATGCAAATGTCAAAACCACACCAATTAAATTTGTTTTTGAGAAAAATTTCCAACTACTTGCCGATCTTTTCCCCCATAAAATATTAGATTTAATTTTATTTCATTTAATCCCTTTGAGACCACGTTCCGATTGCAACAGCAATTTAGTATTATATATTCAGAAGAGATACCAAGGACTATCAACTATAAAAGTATCTTAAACTTTCAAAGTTACTTGAAAATAATCCCGCCAAATTTCTACCTGAAGCCCCCTTTGGTATCTTGAAATTTAATTTTAATTTGTGGAGTTTAAGAGTCACAGCTCTCCTGTTCCAGTTTATTTGGAGAAATGTTAGAAGCAAGTTATGTCAATGGTCTTGGTTAAAAAGAAGTTTAAACAAATATATACTTGTTTAATAACCTATGACAGGGGCAGGTGTCTACATTTAAGGTCGCTGTGTCTTCATGTCAAGAAAACGGTCTTCAGATTTCCCTTGTAGAAGCCTGGGAAATGCGGGAGGCTGATCTCCGCCTTGCTGTGCAGGAATGAAATCTACTTGCTGGAGTTCGGGCTGTGTGAAATAATACAAAAATAATAGCAGATGCTCCCCACCGTGGCAGAATTTTTATTTGGTTGCGTTTTTAGTTCCTCTAATTGATCAATTGTTGAGTGGTCGCTTGGGTGGGTTTTCTCTTCCAGTTCCTGCCTTACTGAAAGCCAGTCCTGGCCAAGGTTTAGACCATTCGGTCCAAGTGCAGCGGTAAGAAATTGAGCTTTCATTACTGGGGGCTTCCAGACAGGTGCTGGGGGTGGGAGAGGAATGCTGGAATAGCCGTAAAGATTATCAGATTCTTTTCTACCTATTCACAAGAAATTTGGGAACAGGAAAGTGCCAGGAAATTTCTGACCTCTTTCTCCAAGTTTTAGGTGGTTCCCAGAGTTCCTACCCAGATCATTGTCCTTAACATTTACAACTGGAACTCTTCAAGGGACCTCCGCCCCCCCAATAGCATTTATTATTTAATAACAAAAACAGCAGTAGCAGTAAAAGAAAGAAATCAGTCCAGTTTCCAGGGCACCCTAGAATCCCCAAGGCGGATCCGACTGGTAAAACATTTACTAATTCACATTCTCGACGAGGTTCCACGCCTAAAATTAAAATCCAGTCTGGGTTTCTGAAGCTCGTTTTGCTTCGGTCAATATCTGCGTTTTCTTTCATTTTTGTTTCCGTTCTCTTCTGGGTTTGGTGCTTTTTTTTTTTTCTCCATTGCCGAAGACAATTTGATTTACAGTTTGACTGAGAGTTGCATTTCTGTTTAGAAGGTGAAACGTCCAAGTCAGTTAGCCAAATTATTCCCCGACGGCTCCAATATTGCGCCAGAGTCCCAGAGTCAGTTATTTTTATGTCTGACTGTATTTCAAATGTGCAGGGTGATAAATAAAACCCGCCTCAAGCTGCAAACTATCTCAGTGTGATGAGGAACAATTGACAAAAATTAACCCAGCCAAAGCGTTGGGGTTCTCGCGAGCGGCTGGAGCATAAATCAGCATCGCGGCGGCTTCGGGGAGCAGCGCGCTCGAAGCCGCGCGCCCGCGGCAGCCACGATGTTCCAGCAGCCGCTGGGCTCGCCTGGTTGGAGTGAGTGAGGCTCGGCTCCGGGGATCTGAACTGGAATCGGACTCCATCGAGTTCAGAGTCATCCGCGGAAGGGGCATGTAGTGTAAAAAAGCATGGCCACGCCTAAGCGGCTCCCTAATTTATCACTGAGAGTTGTCCAGTGGGTTGTCTGTGAATGGTCAGGAGGACTAGGGAGGCAAACTCAGGGGTGAGGGACTGAGCAGGGAGTAACAATTCCTCGAGTCTCTCTGAATCCCAGAGGAGTTTCTCTGATTGTTCAAGTCACTTGAAAGCGAGATTCGTCTCAGCCATTAAGTAAATCTATTTTACGGAAAATCAAAGGAGCCTGGAAAGCTCTCTGCGTCGGCGCTAGAACTGCTTGGAGCCCGTGGCCCGCCAGTATTTTCACTCCCCAGTGTACAAGAGTCCTCGGCCTCTTCTTCGGGGCCAAGTGGCCGCCACGACACCCAGGAGATGTGGGTCAGGCAGAGGGGAAGGTGTCCCGGTCGGTCGCCGCCAGCCCTCGCCACCTGTTGCAGAGACCAAGTCTATGATTCCACGACCCCAGGTGGACTCGCATTCAGCGGCCACAGGGAGTCAAGGATGCGGAGCCGAGGGTTTCTTTCTGTTGCGAAGAGCAAAGAACAACCCTCTTGGCGCTAAGTGCACAGTAAATGCGAAGAATAAATACATCATCTCCCGGGCCGGCTCTCTCGGAAAGGCCTCTCAGCCCCCTGCCGTTCGGAGCCAGCCCAGGGTTATTGATTAGCGGGGGCGCCCGCGACGCGCTTGCGCCTCCGCTCATAGGTTGAAAGGGAGTGCTGCCCCGGCCGCCGCGCGCCCCTTGCCTAGCGCGGCGCTGGCTCCTCCGAGGGAAACTAATACTAAGGATCCTCAAAACCCTCAGAAACACCCACAACCGCACGGCCGCCGATTTCCCGGGCTTCCGCCCAATCGGCGGGAGCCCCTAGACTGGCGCCGCAGAGCCCAGACCTGGCGTGCGCGGGGTGTGCGCATGTGTGCGTGCGTGTGCGTGCGTGTGCGTGCGGTGACGGCGCGGGCCGTTAGGCCCGGTGGCTGCGGGAGACTGCGAGGCTCTGGAGCGGGGAGCGGAAGCTGTGTTCGTCCCTTGTAGCTGCCAGTGAAGCCTCACCTTTTAAAAAAGGCTTAAAGAGCGAAGTGAGCGGAAACCTAAGCCCTCCCCCCCGACACACATACACGCCCGGCGGAGAGCTCTGGTTCCGGGACAGCGCGTGGGAGTTGGGCGCCCACCGCGTCCGCTGCTGAGGTCGGGCGGCTGCGTCCTGGGGAGCCTGGGCCTCTGTGGCATCTGGGCTCCGCGGCGCAGGCCTCCTCTTCGCCCTTGGCTCGGCGGTTCCGGGCCCCTGACCTCGCCAGCCGCGCCGCCCACCGCTTCCTTCCCCAAGGGCGTAAACCCTAATTCACTCGGGCCTCGGCCAGCTCCCTGGCCCGCGGCCCGCCAGGCTCCGAAGTTTCAGGGCGGGGTCAAGCGGACCGAGCTCGTCTCCTGAAGTGATTCCGCACGCATTTGTTTCGGGACCCCGGCCTTAACCTCCTCAGCTTTCAGTTCAGTTCAGTCGCTCAGTCGTGTCCGACTCTCCACGACCCTATGAATCACAGCACGCCAGGCCTCCCTGGCCATCACCGACTCCCGGAGTTCACTCAAAATCATGTCCATCGAGTCGGTGATGTTATCCAGCCATCTCATTCTCTGAGGTCCCCGTCTCCTCCCACCCCCAATCCCTCCTAGCATCAGACTCTTCCAGTGAGTCAACTCGTCGCATGAGGTGGCCAAAGTATTGGAGTTTCAGCTTTAGCATCAGTCATTCCAATGAACACCCAGGCTTGATCTCCTCTAGAATGAACTGGCTGGATCTCCTTGCAGTCCAAGGTACTCTCAAGAGTCTTCTCCAGCACCATACAACGGGGATAATAGTCTTTGCCGGCTCACCCACCATGTGGTGGTGGGATGATATATATTCCGGCTGGCAGAGACTTGTCAACTATCCCGCCGGGTTGCAGTTCACAGCCCTCCCAGATTGAAGGGTGGTGAAGTGAGGGGGTTTCAGGTCCCGGCCTGCTACCTCTCAGTGGAAGGGGGCTAGTGGTCTTTTAGGTACCACGAAGCCCGTCACGCTTCAGGCCAGGACACATGATGCCCTTGGGGACCGTCGGGCCGCACTGTCCCTGAGCCCTGCCTAGAGCAGAGCAGCCTTCCTGGAACCCTGTACTAGGCTCTTGGTCGACCTCACCATCTCACCATGGGCAGCTGCCGCAGCGAGAGACTCTGAAACTCCTGGCTGGAGCAGAAGCTGAGTGTCATCCAAAACCCAGGTTGAAAGGGAACCCTTCTAGATTGTCCTGAACTGTGGACACGGTGAAGGAGACCCCGGGTTTCATCGAAAGATCAAGCCCAGAGAAGAGATTCGCTTCTGATGATCAAACCTCCTGGGAGAGTCTCAGTTGAAGACATCCCCATACTTTTTACAAAGCTATAAAACTGTTTAGAAGAAAAAACAGCTACATGGATGGAGGGAGACAGTTGAGAATTACAAGGTAAATAGAAGGAGGAACTTAAAAGGAATATTAATATGTATTTTCTTTGCACCTGAGTTTAGGTTAACCCCATAGTTTTAATGGTATAAACCAAAGAATCCTCTGACAAAAGACTTAAATATGTCCAACCAGGCCCTGGGCCTGCTAGCATAGTTCCCAGGCCAGTTGCAGTGACCTGTTACCATTATCAGTACCCTAGATACAGATGGTCAAGGAATGAGCTTCTCATTGTCATTTACGTTTAAAACTTCAGGGCACTCCACTGATGAACTTTCTTGACTTCTCTCATTAGTGAGGTTTTCTTGGGTTTTGTTGTTGTTGTTGTTCTGTTGTTTAAAAAGGCACATTTCACTAGTTTAAAAGTAGGTTAGATTGTTTCAAACTGTCCCGTCTTGAATCACATAACACACCAATCAATGAATACAAAATAACCTGTATATGGGGTAGTAAGCTAAGATGACTATGGGCTCTGGGATGCATAGTTATTTCTAACAAGACTTCATTTGAAAAAATGAAAAACATTTTGGGGCAGTTACAGTTACATTAGAACATGTTGTGGAAATAAGCTTGCAGTTAGAGAAAAAATTATTAGAAACAGCTGTGATGTTAATGTTTCAAAACCCAGAGTACTCAATATGCTCAGTATCTACTTTTCATCATCATTTTTTCTTGTGCATCCACATAACGCACTACTCTGTGTGTAATACAAGACACTTGTTTAATAAAGCAAATGATTGTCTGTGTCAGGGAGATTTGGTCTTATTTCCCTCTCCCAGTCCATGTGCAGAGCAGATCAAAGACCTGATTACCTCTGTCTTTCCAAAGGCTCCAGATGGTGTCTTTATTTATTTTTTTTGCTTCAGATATTTTAGCAATAGAATTCAAAGGACTAAAGAATCTGTGTGATGCTACAGATGAAAGCTGCACCCAGGTAAATTATTTTTTAAATTAATGTCATGCATACCTTAACCTTATTCCACTAAAGTTTTGAGGTTTCTCATGAGAATAAATTGAGGTTTCTCATATGAATAAATATATAAATGGTGAGTAAAGGTTAGAACCAAGTAAAATAGAAATCAAAATTCAGGATCAAGATGAGAAGAAAATACTGATATGCATCTGGCTTACTGCACAGTTACTAAACAGGAACTTTGGGTTTGTCTCTGAGCTTCCTGGAAGCAAGAGTAAAGAGCAAAACAAGATGCTTATAATGCACAAGGAGAAATCTAATCAGGTTTTTTTTTTATACTAAGCAACTGTTCCCATCACTTTAGTGATGATGATGATTGTGATGATGTTAGTAGCAGCAGCTGTTTCATTTGGAAGATCAACTGCCTTTCCCCTGTCTGGCCCCCAAGTTCCAACACACTCAGGTACTCTTATTGGGTTTTTCTTACTCTGTTAGAATTAGGCTGAAGCTGCTTCTCTACACAGAGGCAGTTCAGTGTCTGGAAAGAACTTTGAAATCAGAGGGATCTGAGTATATTACTGGCTTTTGCACTTAGGATTCTGCTGTAACCCTTGGCAAGGCCTCTCTGAGACCCAGTTTTCTTTATGAAGTGGAGACAAACTATCCCATAGGCCAGAAGGAGAGGATATTCTAGTTGTTCAGTCGCTCAGTCTTGTCCGACTCTGAGACCCATGGACTGCAGCACGCCAGGTTTCCCTGTCCTTCACCATCTCCCAGAGCTTGCTCAAACTCGTGTCCATAGAGTCAGTGATGCCATCCAACCATCTTGTCCTCTATCGTCCCCTTCTCCTCCTGCCTTCAATCTTTCCCAGCATCAAGGTCTTTTCTAATGAGTCAGCTCTTTGCACCAGGTGGCCAAAGTATTGGAGCTTCAGCATCAGTCCTTCCAATGAATATTCAGGATTGATTTTTTTTAGGATTGACTGGTTTGATCTCCTTGCAATCCAAGGGACTCTCAAGAGTCTTCTCCAGCACCACAGTTCGAAAGCATCAATTCTTTGGCGCACAGTCTTCTTTATGGTTCATATAGACCATAAAGTCGCATCTGTACATGACTACTGGAAAAACCATATCTTTGACTAGACAGACCTTTGTCGGCAAAGTGAAGTCTCTGTTTTCAAATACACTGTCTAGGTTTATCATAGCTTTCCTTCCAAGGAGCAAGCGTCTTTTAATTTCATGGTGCAGTCACCATCTGCAGTGGAGCCCAAGAAAATAAAGTCTGTCTCTGTTTCTATTGTTTGTCCATCTATTTGCCATGAATTGATGAATCTGGATGGCATCATCTTTTGAATGTTGAGTTTTAAGCCAGCTTTTTCACTCTCTCTTTCATCAGGAAGCTTTTTAGTTCCTCTTCACTTTCTGCCATAAGGTGCCATCTGCATATCTTAGGTTATTTGATATTTCTTCTGTCAATCTTGATTCCAGCTTGTGCTTCATCCAGCCTGGCACTTCTCATGATGTACACTGCATATAAGTTACGTAAGCAGGGTGACAGTACACAGCCCTGATGTATGCCTTTCCCAGTTTTGAGCCTGACACTAAGAAACTTTGTGTAAGGCCGTAACTGCTGTCTTTATTGCCCTTAACAATAACACAACCATTAGTTTCATTTCTCCTTTTCCACAGCCACTTCTCCACTTCCACAATGACACTTCTCCATTTGGGCCTCAGAGCAAATAAGAATGCCAAGACTTTAAGACTGGAAGACCTGCCAGTACAGGCATATGAGCAAGGTCTCTGAGCTCCTTTACTCTACCTGCTTACCTGTAGTAGTTATTTTTCTGGAGAGAGAAGGAGGTATTGGTAAGACAGACCTTGTCTTAATCCAGCAAGTATAAGAAGTGTCAGGCCTTGAGGCTGCAGGTCCACAGGTTGATGCTGTGCAGTAGCCCCACTCCTAGGTACCAGTGGAAGTGGCAACTGTCTGGGTCACCTTGGTAATGAGGTGAGTCACGGCATGAATGAATTCCAAGAGAAGGTAGTTAGATCTCTTGAGTGTTTTTTTGAAGGGGACAGGAGCTACAGTTTTGCCGTCACTATAGAAAGTCAGTAACCTTAGAAGTATTGAGGATTGGGGGCAGGAACTAAATAAAAGATAACCCTCCCCTTTCCCCCTACCTCCCCCACTCTGCCTCTTATAGAACTTCTAAACTGAGTACTTGTGAAGAATCCAGTAGTGGTTCTAGGTTTTACAGAGACAGTTCTCTGTTGCGGGTTCACCACCTAAGACTATCCAGGCAGTTGCCCCCCAAGAGGTCCTCTCTTTTTATCCCTCTTCCTTCTTTGTTCTCTTTCACCTGTTCAGTTCAGTTCAGTTCAGTCGCTCAGTCATGTCTGACTCTTTGCGACCCCATGAATCACAGCACACCAGGCCTCCCTGTCCATCACCAACTCCCAGAGTTCACTCAAACTCATGTCCATTGAGTCGGTGATGCCATCCAGCCATCTCATTCTCTGTCATCCCCTTCTCCTCCTGCCCCCAATCCCTCCCAGGATCAGTCTTTTCCAGTGGGTCAACTCTTCGCATGAGGTGGCCAGAGTATTGGAGTTTCAGCTTTAGCATCAGTCCTTCCAGTGAACACCCAGGACTGATATCCTTTAGAATGGACTGGTTGGATCTCCTTGCAGTCCAAGGGACTCTCAAGAGTCTTCTCCAGCACCACAGTTCAAAAGCATCAATTCTTCGGCGATCAGCTTTCTTCACAGTCCAACTCTCACATCCATACATGACCACTAGAAAAACCATAGCCTTGACTAGATGGACCTTTGTTGGCAAAGTAATGTCTCTGCTTTTTAATATACTATCTAGGTTGGTCATAACTTTCCTTCCAAGGAGTAAGTGTCTTTTAATTTCATGGCTGCAATCAACATCCACAGTGATTTTGGAGCCCAGAAAAATAAAGTCTGACACTGTTTCCACTGTTTCCCCATCTATTTCCCATGAAGTGATGGGACCAGATGTCATGATCTTCATTTTCTGAATGTTGAGCTTCAAGCCAACCTTTTCACTCTCCTCTTTCACTTTCATCAAGAGGCTTTTGAGTTCCTCTTCGCTTTCTGCCATAAGGGTGGTGTCGTCTGCATATCTGAGGTTATTGATATTTCTCCCAGCAGTCTTGATTCCAGCTTGTGCTTCTTCCAGCCCAGCATTCCTCATGATGTACTCTGCATATAAGTTAAATAAGAAGGGTGACAATATACAACCTTGATGTACTCCTTTTCCTGTTTGGAACCAGTCTGTTGTTCCATGTCCAGTTCTAACTCTTGCTTCCTGACCTGCATACAGGTTTCTCAAGAGGCAGGTCAGGTGGTCTGGTATTCCCATCTCTTTCAGAATTTTCCACAGCTTATTGTGATCCACACAGTCAAAGGCTTAGGCATAGTCAATGAAGTAGCTCAGTACCCACTAAACTCTAACATTTCTCCTGCTAAAGCTTGAAGGTTGATACTGGGTCAAATATCAATCTAGTGTATCCAAGTCTTTGGATTTTCCAACTTTAGTTGTATCTTAGAAAAGAATGGCAATGCATATGTGCATGTGTGACCTGTTCTACATCTGAAGGCCAAGTGATCCAGAATAAATATCCAGCTCCTTTCCTTGGAAAGTGCACAGAATATAGCAGAAGGGAAGCAAGCTTTATGATGTTTTCTTGTGATGGGATTTTTCCCACCTAATAATGTAGTTATTGGGTACAGAGTATGGCATGCAGCCCGCAACGGGGCCCACCTGGCCGTGGGGAGGAGTTTAGAGAGGCCAGACTATTCATGTGGTGTGGTTTTTGTGTCCATGTTTGCCAACTGCCTGAAACTCTCTTAGGGGAAGGGAAAGAAGGAGTGAGAAGACAACTGTACTCTGTTAAAGTATGTGAATCTGAGTTCTTCTGCTGGTTTTAATGGATTCCAGAATTAAGGCTGCAGGCAGAACCAGTAGACTATTTTCTAGAAGAATACTAGTAGGAGAAGGTTACAGTGAATTCTCACAGTAAGGCATTTTCTTGCTTCCTCTTTATCAGTTGGGTCTTGGGACATGCAACCCAGCCCCTGCCTCAGTCCTCTCTGCTCACCTGTCACTAGAGCTCCTCTGAGCAGCCCTTTGTGCTGTGGTCCACCCAGAGCTTCAGCTTGGCCAACTGGTGCAGCACTCCTGCACTTCCTCCTTGGAAAACGGGTTCTTCTGGAGCTTCTGCTGCTATTGCTTGCTGCCATTTAAGTTGCTACACTTACCTGTTGCCTTGGTTACTGATACTATCTCCATGGTTACCCCAACTTCCCATTGCTGGGTCTGCATACATGTTTAAGTCTTACATGTTGGAGGCCCTGTCAAAGTGCTTCCTTCTTGCCTGCATGGGGTTGGGCTGCAGTAATCCAGATTACTGGGCTTTTCCTCCTGCTGTGAATTCTCCTGCATTTTCCTTGCCTGGCTTCACCGACACACAGTGTAAGAATGATCTAATGCACTTTAGCCATTCCTTCTAAAGGTCCTTTCTTTGACTGGCAGGCCCAAAGGTGTGGCATGTTACTTCCTGTGCACCTCTCCTTGTTACTACAGAAAGTCCTCATGTACCTGCATATGAAGGTTGGTTGCTTTTCGGCTTCAGGCCAGTTAAATTTGGATGCATATTTATCCCGAACCATTTATGGTGCATTTATTATGTAAGTCTCAGGCTTATTTGTTTTCGTAAATTTCAGTATTGTAGAAGTTACCTATTAGTCATGGAAAGTAATGCTAACTGATGTATCAAGCAATTCTTGAGAACTCCCCGGGTGGCGCTAGTGGTAAAGAACCTGTCTGCCAATACGGGAGATGTAAGAGATGTGAGTTCAATCCCAGGGGTGGGAAGATCCCCTGGAGGAAGGCATGGCACCTCACTTGGCATGATGCCAATACTCATGGCACCAGTATTCTTTCCTGGAGAATCCCACGGACAGAGGAGTCTGGCAGGCTACAGTCCATGGGGTTGCAGAGTTGGACATGACTGAAGCAACTTGTACAACACAGCAGTAGATTTTTCTCTGTCCTAAGTTTTGAAGGGAAACCACACTCCTTTCTGTACAAGAGATCCCAGACTAGTATGCCCCAGACTCAAAGGACAGAAAAAATAAGAGTGCACTGTTTAATCAGGTATAAAAACTAAGATAAGTACTATAGGCCAATGTTTGGTTTTTGTTCTTACAAAGCTGGTTCAAGGACAAAGGTCTCTTTGAGGTCAGGGAGAATTACATTCCATGGAATTGAAACAAGGTGTCTGGAGGAAGATGAGGATATGAAGAGCCAAAGGATCTCCACTTATTGTGAAAACAGCTGTATCAGTGTTAAAAGCCCTAAATCCATCTATTACAGATCTCTATAGTGTTTTTATTGCCAGAGTAGTTTCCAGTGACTTGGAACTTGGGAAGGTTTAGCCAGCAAGTTATAGAGATATTCCAAATCCAGGAATTAATCATGTCTTTTCTGGCCTTTTACTTTTAGTCCTAATACATGCTATCAGCACTCTCCCTTCCTTCTCTGTCTTGGTTAACATTTTATTTGTCCCTTTAATGATTTAACAGATGTCAAACTTTGTTAAGGGTTTGACAAGGGTTGATGTTGCTCAAACGTTCTTGCCCAGGTCTGGTTCATTTATGAGGGGATAACAGACCACTGATGTCATTTTCATGTGCTTTGATGGAAGTTTTAGTGTCCCAACTCCCCTGCGGATGGAGTTTTACACTTCTAAAGTGGTTGCAGCCTTCTTGTTAAGTTCTTTTCCCAACATATTCTTGCATTTTACTTTTTCACTGAACAGTATATTGTAATACCATTTAGAATAGTTGATTCAACACCAGTACACTCAAATTTTCCAGATGAGAAATAGAGTTAAGAGAAGAAAATGTGAAATCTCCTCTTTTTAAGAGAGATGATGGTCATTGCACATTTATCCGTAGTTCTAGTCTTCAAAGAGACTAGAAAAACCTTTGAGCTGTCTGTTTTTAGAATAGTTGCATTTATTGTTTAAAATAGGCTGACTTATTATTCTCATTCCTGAACTTTTGTGTGAGAGTAGGTCTTAGAAGTCCTGCCAGAACCGTAGAAGCTGTTTGATTGGTTAATGCTCACTGGCCAGATTCAAAGCACCCAAGGAAGGCTCTGGACAAAGAAAGAAACTAAATGGAGATCCCTTGAGTGCCAGGAGACACATATGTCATGAACAATACTGACCATGGAGAAGAACTGGCCTTCACCTTCAAGAGTTTACAGCTAAATGAACTATATGAAAACATCAAAAATAAGTTAACTATGTTAATAGGGCTAGGAAAGCATAGTCAGAGGCAAACTAATGATAGTACCTAAACACTATAAAGACAGTGAAAATACTTCACTGATATTCTTTTATGCAGAAATATTAAAAAATGCCCAAATAGGAATCAGGGCCAGGTGAAGAAGTAAGAGTTGAGAGGTTGTTTCTGGTGCAGATCCTTTAACTTGCTGTCTATATGACTTTGAGAGAAGTTTTTTACCTTTGATGAGCCTCTGTTTCCTCAGCCAAAAAAAAAAAACCTGAGTAATGTGGACCCTGGCAAACGCATTAACTGATTATGTGAATCAGATGAGACAGTATATTTGAAAGCACTTTAAAATAAAATACTGCATACCGGTAGCTTATCACCCCCCAATCCACACACAAAGTGTTGTGGCTCTTCTTTTGAAGCAGAAGGAAAGAATCCACAGGAAACAACTCTTTGGGGTGGAGGTGGTGTGGAGGTAATTGTTTTGGTGTGCTTTTGACACCAAAAGTACAGGTAAAATCAGTGATGTTAGTAGAGGCAATTTTTTCTCCCAAAGTTCACTTTCAGCTGCTGAAGTCATTTGCTATGTGAATGGAAACATAATTCAAGTGTGGTAGGTTGTGGCACTTGGTGATGGCTGCAGATCAATTCTTTGACAATTGCTAATTGCAGAAAACTGTCAGGAATATATCTTTTACCAGGTGGAGAAGGTTCGTAAAGAGCCTTTTCACCAGCAGAAACAGAGGCATGGCCAGGACAGATACCTGCAGAAATATCCGTTCCGTTCAGTCGCTCAGTCGTGTCCGACTCTTTGCGAACCCGTGGACGACTCTTTGCGAACCCGTGGACTGTAGCCTACCAGGCTTCTCCGTCCATGGGATTTTCCAGGCAAGAATACTGGAGTGGGTTACCATTTCCTTCTCCAGGGGATCTTCCCGACCCAGGGAATGAACCCGGGT
Organism: Moschus berezovskii; assembly: GCF_049115385.1. Lineage (NCBI taxonomy): Eukaryota > Metazoa > Chordata > Mammalia > Artiodactyla > Moschidae > Moschus > Moschus berezovskii. The sequence goes on along the minus strand of NC_142469.1, from coordinate 71,137,690 downwards.
GTCCTGCATTGGAGGGAGACGCTTTAACCTCTGAGCCACCAGGGAAGCTGTAAAGTGTGTTTAAAGGATAACTCCTCCATCCACATCTTAAATGCTAAGCCCTGGAGAATTGCTTCAGTATCTGAAATGTAAATCATGTGGGAATCTGATAACTGAGCTGCCCTATCCAAACATTTGTGAAAACTACTGCTGTGCACAATCGCCAGAAGTAATCTTTTAAAAAATTCAGCAATAACTCAGTGAACTGGTCATTCAACAACTTCATCAGACCAGTAAACGGTGACCATTGATTCAAATGAGTGTGAGTTGAATCAAAAGTGCTTTTCCCATCTCTCTCTCTCTCTCTCTCTCTCTCTCTCTCTGTTGAAGAAGCATGAGCACTACTGTAGTGGCATTTAGGCAATGGAGATTTTCAGAACTGGATGAGAGAAAGACTCATAGTTTGGTTTATTCAGTTTGAAGCAGGATCGAGAATAGTGTTAAGGGGACGGTAGGAGTGGAGGCCAATTCTGGGGTGAAACAGTCCTTGGAACCCAGGTATACGGGGTCCATCCCATGAAAACTGGTGTTCAGACACAGAGAAGCCAATCAGATTTCAGAAGCACTCACAGTAGGTTTAGAGCTGTGTTTAGACAATGACTCTAAAGCCTCTCAAGTGGTGAGATGTGGGTTGGTGACATCAGTGTTAGCACCTGAGAGCAACAAAGGACCAAGGCAGCCAATGCTGAGCCAGAAGTCAGGAACCCCAAGTTCTGACCCCAGATGTAGACCAGTGTTTTGAAATCTCTGTGAAGTTTTTTTTTTTTAAATGTCAACCCATTTTCAGTTAACGCATGGTCTTGGTGTACATGACATACACTCAGGTCGTGCCACATGTGACTTAACAAGTGAATTAGATGGCATCCAAACTGGTTTGCACTCTCTTCAGTGAAACAAGTACACTACTTGTCATGGGCTTGCCTGTCACAGAAATATCAAAAGTGCTGTAAGTTTTTTAAGTGTTTACTTTTCAGTTTTTTATCTTTGTGCACAGTTAATGGTTTATGGACTTACAGTGGGGTGTATGGTCTCAAAGTTGTCTTCTACTTTGATGCTTTATATATGCAGATGTGGGAGGGGAACTCATTCTTTCAAATATAGTGATACTTCCTTTATGGGAACGTGAAACTTTATGTAGGTGAATGCTTCAGAAGATAGAAAAAAATTTAAAGGAGTATCATCCTACCTTGTAGATGCAGGCACACTGAAAGTAAGAAGTGGTAGACTGACAAGGAAAACAATCTTATAAACACAGTCCTATTAAGCAGGTAATTGTGGCCTCCTGGATGATAACATATCATTATAGCTCTGTGATACTTGTTAATCCTAAAAAGATTAAATCACATTTTAAACTCTCTGTTTAAAGGTTAGGGAAATAAGCTGTGTTTTGTTAAATATTTCAATATAAATACCAGTATTTTAAAATTGTATCACTAAAAATTGGGTTCATCAAATAAGTAAAACAATTTAAAACTGTGGGATCTAACTTCCTTGTCTCATATCCATCTGATAATGCAGTGGATCTGATATGGCACACTGAGTCCACGGGGAGAGGGCCCAGGCTCCACCTGTCCTGCTGCTGTGCTTTACAAGTCCTGCACTCCCAAAGTAGCCATGCATGTCAAGGTTGAAGGCCCAGCAATTATGTCCACATTCCAGGCCTTTCCCTTTCAGCCTTCCCAGAAGTTGCCATGCCACCTCTGCTTATATGTTACCATCCAGAATTTAACAAATGACCACACCTTGCTACAAGGAAGCTGAGAAATATAGTTTCTATTCCAAGAGCCAAGAATCCAACCAAAAATTGTGAGTTCTAATAATACAGAAGAAGGAGAAATGGAGATTGCAACAAAACCAGCATCCTTTTAATCAGTATTTTAAACTTTTGCTTCCAGATGGCTGCAACATGAAAACCGAAATATTAAAATCGGGTTAGATCAATTCTACCTCTATTTATTAAACACCTACTAATATGCCAAGCACTGAGCTGGATGCCAGGCATCCACAGATGGACTAATATAATTCTTTATCTCAAGTTGTTTAAAATCCAGTGGGGCATTATAAGTACCATCAACAAAATATACTAGGAGTGTTAAAGAGGGAGCTATTAATTTTGTCTGGTTTGGGGACAGGGTTGTTAAGAGAGTCAGGAAATGTTTACATAAAGGGTAACATTGAAGCAGAGTCCTGATTTGAGATGCTGCCAGAGGAAAAGGTGTTGATAAAGTCACCCCACACAGGGACATAGCTCAGGAGAGCCATGGCAGAGTGACAGTGGATGGCATACTGGTGAAACAGCCCAGGGAGTTGGAGGCATGTAGCTGGAGAGGGAAGTTGAAGTCACATTTAGAAGAATTTCAAATGTTTTATATAAGAGTTTTGTTTTTGTGGGCAATTGGAGCTATTAAACTGTGCTGTTTGTTATTTGTGTGTTTTCAAGCAGGACAAAGATTTCAAAATCTCTAGTCTTAGGTAAATAAGTCAGATAGCACTGTGAAAGGAAATTGGATTGGGAAAAGGGATAGGAAAAAGGTAGGAATCTACTGTGGTATAGTATATACTATGTCTGCTATAGTATGGTCAGAGCAGGACCCAAAACATTGGCCATAGGGAGGGAGATGCTTGTGAAACACATTTTTAAAGAAGTACGAAGACTTGGTTGGAGAACGTTGGTGTATATGTGGAGTGAAGGAAAGGGAGTTACAGTTTCAGTGTGACTGACACTGAAATGTATATTTTTTTAACTGCTGTCAGACTCAAAAGGAAAATTAAATTTAGGGACAAAGGTGATTTTCATAAATCAGATCGTGTTGAGATAAGACCTATAGAACATCAAGGTTTAATGTCCTATGGGCATTTACAAATTTTAATTATCTGCTCCTGAGGGCAAGGGCTGTTGTTTATCTCTTTTCCTTCAGCATCCCCAAGAAATGTTGCTTGACCGTGACTGCTGCACAATGTCACATATATATTCAGTTAATGACTAAATAATTCAACTAATAGAAAAATCTAGGGAGGAGATAGGAATTTGGAAGTCAGTAGTATGTGTGCGATACTTGTTGTTCAGCTGCTCAGTTGTGTCCAACTCTTGCGAACACATGGACTGCAGCTCGCCAGGCTTCCCTATCATTTACCATATCCCAGAGCTTGCTCAAACTCATGTCCATTGAGTCGGTGATGCCATCCAACCATCTTGTCCTCTCTTGTCTCCTTCTCTTGCCTTCAGTCTTTCCCAGCATCAAGGTCTTTTCTAATGAGTCAGCTCTTTGCATCAGGTGGCCAAAGTATTGGAGCTTCAGCTTCAGCATCAGTCCTTCCAATGAATATTCAGAATTGATTTCCTTTAGGATTGACTGGTTTGATCTCCTTGATGTCCAAGGGACTCTCAAGAGTCTTCTCCAACACCACAGTTCAAAAGCATCAATTCTTTGAAGGTCAGCCTTCTTTATGGCCCAACTCTCACATCCATACATGACTACTGGAAAAACCATAGCTTTGACTAGACCAAACTTTGTCAGCAAAGTAATGTCTCTGCTTTTGAATATCCTGTCTGAATTTGTCATAGCTTTTCTCCCAAGGAGCGAGTGTCTTTTAATTTCATTGCTGCAGTCACCGTCTGTAGTGATTTTGGAGCCCAAGAAAATTAAAGTCTGTCACTATTTCCATTGTTTCCCAATCTATTTGTCATGAAGTGATGGGACCAGAAGCTTGGGTCCTGGGAATTGATTAAATGAATAATTAGAAGCAAAAAGAAACATAAAAAGAAAACTTAGGAACCTTGGGTGATCAGATAAAACATGTTCTAGAAAACAACATAATATAGTTTTAAGATTGAGATAGAGATGAATTCTGTTAAATGCCACCACAGAGGAAAGTTTCATGAGTACTCAGCTCACTGGTAGATTTGGAATTAAGAATGACAGAGAGTGTTTAGAGAGAAATTTTTGTAGAGTGATGAGTCTCAAACTTCAGTGTGCATCAGAAGCAGGAGGGCTTGTCTGGTAGAGTTTGCATTTGTAACAAGTTGCTAGGTAATTCTGTACTGTTGCTGGGCCAGGATCATGCTTGAAGAACTACTGTTATAGTACTTCAGAGAGAAAGCAATCAGATTATTTGGGGATGAAAAAGACTTTGCTAAAGGAAGAACTGCAGGAAAAATGGGGGGAAAAGCCCATTCTACTCACTAATTTAAGACTTTAAAACCTCCTGGTGGAAAAGCAATAAAATACATCTTCCTTAACTGTTTGAAGTTGAAGAACTTTTGTTAAGACTTGCAATGTCTTCAAACTTCTGTTTCCTATTCTGTATAAATAGGAGTAATAATAAAATCTACCTCTGTGCATTGTTCTTAGTAATAAATGAAGTATCAGTAATGTTATAGTATAGCACTCTGTGTTAAGTGCACAAATAAATAATGTTGAATCTGAGAATATACACTGTTTATCAAAGGTCAGAAAAACCTGTACATAAATGTATCTGTTAAGAATAAAAGCTGCCTCTACAAACTTTCAGCAACCCTCCAAAATATGTTTTTATAATTGGCTCTGGAGTGACATCTATAAATTATAAATTGAGCAAATATAAAAGGCTTGATGACTGTTTGCAGGGACAGTGGAATTTAATACCACATATCACAAAACTTTTCCTTCTTTGTCTTTAAATATGTGCTGTTCCAAAATTTCCATCTCCTAAAATATTTTTCTCTGGTCACTTTTTAGAATAAACATTTAAATTAATCATTCAACATTTCCTTCGTTAATGTGATGAGTGAATATAAATCACTAAAACATGTTTGAGGAAAGAGTACAAAAATCCATTCAAATAAAATATGTGAATGTTTACTAAAGAATTTAATAAGAAGCCAAAACAAACTTTGTCTATATTCTTTATTAAACAAATGAAGTATTCCTTTAAGTTACACTATGTTTAAATAATGAATCCATAAGACTAGGTAAACAAACCGAGATTTTGAGAAATAAAATGTAAATATGTCTTACAAATATTCTAATCCAATAATTATATTTAGGTAGGCAATAGTTATTGAGTGTGGTGTTTTATGACTATATAATAATAATATTTAATATAGTGTATGCATATTAAGATACTGTTCATGGGGTTCTCAAGGCAAGTATACTGAAGTGGTTTGCCATTCCCTTCTCCAGCGGACCACATTCTGTCAGACCTCTCCACCATGACCTGTGGCATCACCGACTCAATGGACATGAGTTGAGTGAACTCTGGGAGTTGGTGATGGACAGGGAGGCCTGGCGTGCTGTGATTCATGGGGTCGCGGAGAGTTGGACACGACTGAGTGACTGAACTGAACTGATGCATATTAAGAAAAGGAAAATATTTATTATAATATCAACTTCATACAGTTATTCTGAGAATTAAATCATATACATAGAATCTTTAGATTACTTGGAACAGAGTAAACACAACAATAATATACATAATAGCTATCACTATTTTTGTCTTAAATTATGGTCAAGTTGTTACTACATTAGCCTAGTTTCATCAGTAATCCATCATTATATAGTGTATGTTTTTAGCCTCATTTTACACATGAGGAAACTAAACCTTAGTGAGGTGAAGTAACATCCTAAATACCATAGCTAGTACATGGTGGAGCCAGTGTTAGAACCCAGACTCTTTACCTCTAGAGCTCTCCCTTCCCCTCACAGAACCGCTACAGTACAGTCCCTCCATATTGGTGTACATAGTATTATGAGTCTAATAGAAATGTTGATGAAGGCATCATACTGAATGTGTATCCAGTGCATTTAATTTGAAGGATTTAACTACGAAGCACACATGAAGTTAAATTGAATGTAGGAAATGTGTCTAAAAGAAGACTGTGATCATGTGGAGAATTACCAAAACATGCCAAATAAGATACTACACACATTAGCAAATCATATATCTGATAGAGTCTTGTATCTAGAATAGATTAGAAAACTCTTACAACTCAGGAATAAAAAGACAAATAACCCAATTAAAAACTGATCAAAGAATCTGAATAGAAACCTCTCCAAAGAAGAAATATAACTGGCCATTAAACACAAGAAAAGGTGCTGGATATCATTAACCATCTGGGAAATGTACATTAAGAGCTTCCCTGGTGGCTCAGAGGTTAAAGCATCTGCCTTCAATGCGGGAGACCTGGGTTCGATCCCTGGGTCGGGAAAAGACACAATGAAATACCATTTCACACCTACTATCATGGCTAGAATAAAGAAGCCAGGTAATAACAAGTGATGGTGAGGATGTGGCAAAATTGGAACACTCATATGCTGCTGGTAGAAATGCAAAATAGTTTGCAGCCATTTTGGAAAACAGTCTGGCAGTTGCTTAAAAGAGTAAGCACAGAGTTAACACATGACCCAGCAATTCCACTCCTGGATATATACCCAAGAGAAATGAAAATACATGCCTACTCAGAAAGCTGTTTATGAATCTTTGTACCAGCATTACTGATAATAGCCAAAAGGTGGAAACCACCCAAATATTCGTCAACTGATGAATAGGTAAATAAAATGTGGCATATCCATACAATGGAATGTTATTTGGTCATAAAAAAGAATGAAATATCGATACATACCACAACAAGAATCAGCCTTAAAACATTATGCCAAATGAAAGAAGACATACAAAAATCAACTGCCTTTCTATACAGTAACAACAAACTGTCTGAAAAAGAAAGAATGAAAATTATCCCAGTTGCATAGCATCAAAAACAAGAAAATACTTAGGAATAAATTTAACAAAGGTGATGAAAGATCTGTATGCTGAAAACTATGACAGGGATGAAAGAAATTGAAGAAGACACAAATGCAAAGATATCCCATGTTTATGGATTGGAAGAATTAATATTGCTAAAATGATCACACAATCCAAAGTCATCTATAGATTCAATGCAATCTCCATCAAAATTCTAATGACATTTTTCACAGAAATATAAAAAAAATCCTAAAATTTGTATGGAACTGTAAAAGACCCCAAAGAGCCAAACAATCTTGAGAAAGAAGAACATAGCTGAAAGCATCACATTTCCTGATTTCAAACTATATTACGGAGCTGTAGTATTCAAAACAGTATGGTAGTGGCAAAAACAGGCAGACAAATGGAACACTATCAAGAGCCCAGAAATAAATCCTTACACAAACAGTCAACTAATATTTGACAAGAGAGCTGAGAATATCCAGTGGAGAAATTACAGTCTCTTTAATAAATGGTGTTGAGAAAACTGGATTTGCAAAAAATAAATGAAATTTATCTTACACTGCTCACACACACACACACAAATGAACTAACATTGAATCAAAGACTTAAAACTACTAGAAGGAAACATTGGAAAAACCCCTTGACATTGGTCTTGGCTATGGTTTTTTGGATATGACACAAAAAGGATTTTTTTGTTGTTGTTACAGAAGTAGCAAAACCAAAAATTAATAAGTGGGATGACATCAAACTAAAAAGTTTCCACATAGCAAAAGAAACAACAAAATGAAAAGACAACCTATGTGATGACAGAAAATATTTACAAACCAAATATATGATAAGGGGTTAATATACAAACTATATAAGGAACTTATACAATTCACCAAAAAATCCAAATAATGGTCAAAGGACCTAAACAGACATTTTTCCCAAAGAATACAAACGTCTAATATGTAACTGAAGAGGTGCTTAACACCACTAATCATCAGGTAAATGTAAATCAAAATCACAATGAGATATTGCCTCACATCTATTATTAGAATGGCTCTTATCAGGAAGACAAGAGATAAGTATTGGAGGTGATGTGGAAAAAAGGAAACTCTTGTGTACCATTTTTGGGAGTGTAAATTAGTGGAGCCACTGTGGAAAACATTATGGAGGGTCCTCAAAAAATTAAAAATAGAATTACCATATAATACAACAATATCACCTCTGAGCGTATATCCAGAGGAGATGAAATAAATACCTCAAAGAGATATTTGCACTTCCATGTTCATTATCGGGTACCCATCATAGCCAAGACATGGAAACAGTGTGTCAGCAGAGGAATGGATAAAGAGGATGTGATGTGATGTACACACACACACACACACACACACACACATTATTCAGCCTATAAAAGAAGGAAATTCTGTCATTTGTGGCAATGTGCATATATACCTTGATGCTGAGTGAAATAAGTCAGAGAAGGACATATATGGTATGATCTCACTTGTTCCGTTCCGTTCCGTTCAGTCGCTCAGTCATGTCCGACTCTTTGCGACCCATGGACTGTAGCCTACCAGGCTTCTCCGTCCATGGGATTCTCCAGGCAAGAATACTGGAGTGGGTTACCATTTCCTTCTCCAGGGGATCTTCCCGACCCAGGGATCGAGCCCGGGTCTCCTGCATTGGAGGCAGACACTTTAACCTCTGAGCCACCACATGGAATCTAAGTGAGCCAGATTCATAAAAACAAGGAGGAGATTGGCGGTTGCAAGAGCAATGTTTATTACTGAAATTTCTGGGAACAAACCTTAAATATTTAACAATGGGGTATGTAATTAAATTAGGGTACACAAATGTCATTGAATAGTGTTCAGTTATTAAATGAAAAGTGTAATGAATATTTAGCAACATGAATGGATTATTATAATGGCATATTACAGAAAACAAATAGGCAAACTTCAGAAACAAAATCCCTACCAGAATACAAATTTAAATCAACTACCTAAAATTATTATATGTACATGAACATGGGTTAGATGAAGACACAGAAAAATTGAAATTTTGATTTGTTGACAGGAACTGTAGGTAAATGTTTTTATTTTCTTTCAATTTTAATATAATGGGCAGAAAATAAGAGCTGTATGGTACCATGGAGAAAAAGTGCTATCAGTTTCACTCACCAAAACTGGCTTTTATGGCAATTCAGTTCAGTTCAGTTCAGTCGCTCAGTTGTGTCCAACTCTTTGCGACCCCATGAATCACAGCACGCCAGGCCTCCCTGTCCATCACCAACTCCCGGAGTTCACTCAAACTCATGTCCATCGAGTCGGTGATGCCATCCAGCCATCTCATTCTCTGTCGTCCCCTTCTCCTGCCGTCCCCAATCCCTCCCAGCATCAGAGTCTTTTCCAGTGAGTCAACTCGTCGCATGAGGTGGCCAAAGTATTGGAGTTTCAGCTTTACCATCAGTCCTTCCAATGAACACCCAGGATCGATCTCCTTTGGAATGGACTGGTTGGATCTCCTTGCAGCCCAAGGGACTCTCAAGAGTCTTCTCCAGCACCACAGTTCAAAAGCATCGATTCTTCTGCGCTCAGCTTTCTTCACAGTCCAACTCTCACATCCATACATGACCACTGGAAAAACCATATGGCAATGGATGAAGTAAAATAGGAATCGAGAAAATATTAGATAAATTATTATAGATATCTGATACAGTTTATCAAATGTTAATTTAAATTAAAATTTTTCAAAAAAAATGTTCAAGGCATTTTAGGAAAATTTTACTTTACTTTACTCTTTACCCCATTTGGGAAAGGAATTGCTGTAGGAGATGCCATTCTACCTCTGTGTCCCAGAGGCGTATACATAAGAACTACATGCTGAAATGAGTCTTTCTCATGTAAGATCAGAGGAAGATAGTACATAAAAACCGAGGAAGTGGATAAACCCATGCGTGAATGCTGAGCCCATCAAGCTGGGAGATGAGGACCAAAGGTGCCAAAGTTGGATATTGGACCAGAAGTAAGAATAAGGACAAGAAAGCCAGAAATAGACATTCTACTGCTTCATAGTAATCTGAGATGATTTTTAAATTTTCATGCTACTTAATGTGTAGAAAGCTGGAAAGAATATCACTCTCAGACTTACAACAGAAACAATGACAATAGCAAACAGCCAGATGATCTGAAAAATCATGATTTTTCTTGAAACCATCAGAAAGCTGAGATCACAGGGCCACCAACTAATCCAAAGTCTAAGGTAACACAGGAATCTCCAAGGAGAGATAAAACAGGAGCAACTGGGGTGTACCTGGGGCTGATGCTACCAGCCATTGCAAAACTAGTAGGAAATATTCTACTAAAAATGTTCACAAATTGCATAAAGTCAAATACGGGCCAGAATGAGAATACAGAATTCCAGAAAGCAGGAGACAAAAGGGGAAACAGCACCATTTTCAGGCTCTTCTCCATAGATCTCAAAGAGTAGTCACCAAAAACAGTAGGGGTAGGGTGAGAGTTACGGAGAAGGCACTGGCACCCCACTCCAGTACTCTTGCCTGGAAAATCCCATGGACGGAGGAGCCTGGTAGGCTGCAGTCCATGGGGTCGCTAAGAATAGGACATGACTGAATGACTTTACTTTCACTTTTCACTTTCATGCATTGGAGAAAGAAATGGCAACCCACTCCAGTGTTCTTGCCTGGAGAATCCCAGGGATGGCGGAGCCTGGTGGGCTGCCATCTATGGAGTCGCACAGAGTTGGACATGAATGAAGCGACTTAGCAGCAGCAGGGTGAGAGTACCATCCTAGGATCTGGGAAAGGAGAAAAGCATCCATGGTAAGAAAGTCATGAAAACCAGCCCAAGTCCTTCTCTCCTATTTTTTCCCATAAGGAACAAAATTCCTAAGCTGCTGGGGAAAGGCCAGTGACCCCTCTGAGCACTTAGGATTTTGGTGAAGACATGGCAGCTGGTGGCAAGGACCTGAGAAATATTTTTTATCTCTGAGGGAAAAACAAGAATACTCCTGATCCTAGATCGTCAGAGGTCTTCTACAGCTGAGGATAGGGCAGGATCACAAAAGGACCCACCAGTACAACCTAGGGAAACAATTCCTGCCTAAAACTAAAACTTAATAAGAACAACAGAAAAGCATTCTTCCTCCTCTTCCCAAAACAGAGACTAAGAATCTTTAAGCAATAGCTATTAGCAGTCGACTACTGGGAATGGGCTGGAATGTACTGAGAGACCTATCTGATGTACAAGAACAAAGGAAGACCTAAAGGTGAGGGTGCAGGAGATAATGAGGAAAACCCTCTGACATACCAACCACCACAATAAAACCAAAGTAATTCTATGGGAATTTGAAAATATGATGCATTGAAAATAACTTAAGCATCCAGAATTTCACAGACCCATGTAAATTTCTGACTAGATTGACTCAAACTCCCTTCCCCCATACTAAAGACCTGGCAGAAGAAATGGTATGAATAATTCCATACATAAAATCTATTTACCTCAGTCTCTACTGTACAAGATACTCAATTTTCAACAAAAGATTGCCAGGCATACAAGGAAGCAAGAAAAGATATAACACAACTTAAAGAGACAAAGCAATTAATAGACTAGACTCAGATATAGCACAAGTATTGGAACTTTCAGACAGGAAATTTGAAATATATATTATTAATATGTCAAAGGAGCTAATGGAAAAGGTAGAAAATATGCACAATTAGATGAGTAATACCAGACGAGACATAGAAACTGTAGGAAAGAATCAAATGCTAGGAAAAGTCACTTTAAAGAGATGAAAAATGTCTAGCATGCCTATTGAGTCATCAGTAGAATCAGTATGTCCAAGGGAGGAATCAGTATACTTAACGAAAAATTGATAAAAATTACCCAAATTGAAAAAATAGGAGAAAGAAGAGAGGAAGGGGGACCAGAACAGAAATTCAAGATCTGTGGAACAATATCAAAAGTCTAACATATATGTAATTGGAATACAGGAAGAAGAGGGAAAAAATGGTGCAGAAGAAATTTTTATAGAAATAATGGCCAAGAATTTTCCAAAATTAACCATTTTCCAATCAAGAGGTCAAAGAAGCTCACATATATCAGTAGGATAAAAACAAACATACAAAACACCCAGATATAAACAGTTTATATTCAAACAACAGGAAACCAAGGACATAAAATCCTTTAGGCAGCCCGAGAAACCAAAAACAAATGAGGAGCAAATCTAAGAATAATAACAGATTTCTGATGAGAAATTGTAAAAAAAACAAGACAAAAGAGCCACATCTTTAAAATTCTTGAATGTTCCACACAGATATGGTCCAATAGAACCCGTAGAAGGTCTGGCTTCCCAGATAGCAGAAAGGAGGGGCCTGGTAATATATTAGGAAGTGCTAGGAAGTTAACATATTTTGGGGCAGTATTTGACCAACAGAAGGCAACAAAATAGAAATGAACCAGCAAATAAATTGCTCACTGTTTTCCTGCCAACCTCCCAACAACAGATTGTTTCAAGTTGTTAGGGTTCCATGTGAGCTCTCTGGAGAAATACTATGTGACAAATTTCCAACCTGTGGTTTTTTTTAAATAAGTTGTTATGCATTGGATTTGCTTTCCTTTTTCTGTGCCTGTTTCCCTCTTCCCTTTCTCTTGTTTCACTGGGATTATACCTTCCAAAAAATGAGTAGCATATTCATTTTGCTTCAGGATCTGTTTTAGTGTAGAGAAGGTGCCTTACATATTGATGATTGTAAGAATTACTTGGGGAATTCAATAAAATGCAGATTCTGATTCAATACTCTTGGGTTGGGCCTCAGATTCTGCATTTCTAACCAGCTCCCAAGTGATGCCAATGCTTCTGGTCTGTGGATCATGTTTTGAGTCACATAGCTGTTGAATGTATAGAATAAAGTAACTGGTATGAGAAGGGTTGTAGTAATACCCCCTAGTATGCCATGGCATTGCAATTATTAAAGCTTTTGCTCTTGTTAATTAAGTTGAAGTACAGGTGAATGACATGGTAAAAGAACATTGTGTCTTCTGTGCTTGAACATTATGGGGATGATGATAATTATAAGGATTATGTTGTTGGGTGGCTGCTTTTGACATCATCAGAAGCTTTGCAAAAAAAAAAATTATAGGCTGTAGACAATTGTTAACCTGTGTCATTCTATAAGAGTCAAAGGACCTTATGGCATCTTAGTAAAACTTTTATCTCCTGTGAGAATGACTAGGCTAAAATTCAAGTCTTTCATCTGAGTTTAAGGGTGGTAAGTCTGCAAAAAATACTAAATGTGCAGCCTCAGCAGTTCTACATCTAACTCATAACTCTGCTAGGGAAAGAGTGGGGATCCTGAAAATTAAGATGAGGACATTTGCGTGCATGAGTTTGATAATTATTACCCCCAATTTATCTTGAATTCTCTGTCCATGAGAAGCAAGTCCTTACTTCTTGCAGAGGCCAGGAGCTTCTGCTTATCTAGAGAGTACTCAATTACTTCACTTTAATTAGGTGCCTCAGAAGATGATGCTGGTTTTCATCAAGGTCTGCCCCACTGGATATTTTATTGTGTCCACATAATAACTAGGGTCAGATTTTAGCACAGCCTGAGCAGGGAAGTACAAGTCTACTTCAAGAAAAGTCTACTACTACATACAAAATAGTAGTACCAGCATACGCATATACACACATATCAGTAGAAACATAGGAATACATTGGGGTATTGAGGGGGCTGACTAGGGGAAGGTATAATATATGAGTGGGTAAGAGATAGTCCATCATCATGGGGATCTCACACATGACTCAGGATTCAGTGTTCTGGAAGTATGTCTATTTCTGGTCTTAATAATTTGCTGAGATGAGTCCTTGAAGCTTGAATGTAGCCATGGCCTATAAAAGTGGAGGGCTTCCCTGGTGGCTTAGTGGTAAAAAAAAAAAAAAAAAACAAACCCACCTGTCAGTGTAGGAGACATAGGTTGAGTTCCTAGGTCAGGAAGATCACCTGGAGAAGAAAATGACAACCCATTCCAGTATTCTTGCCTGGGAAATCCCATGGACAGAGGAACCTGGAGGGCTACAGTTCCTGACCCAGGGATTGAACCCAGGTCTCCTGCATTGTGGTGGATTCTGTACCATCTAAGCCAGCAGGGAAGCCCTGATACTGAGAGGAGACCTGAAATACCATGCTGGTCCTCTGGGTAGAGCAGGGGTTTATGATCAGATACTACATGGACTTTTAGCCCAAGTTTTTCTCACTGTGAATCCAGTGGCTTAATAAATCCACCTTGTGGTTATACTTCAAATATATACTTATCAGCTGATAGAATTCTTTCATAGAAGGATCAGTTGAAAGCTCCTGAAATTAATCCCCAACTCTTCCTGGCCAGGAGAAGCATAGTAGAAGTGATATAACATCTGATATAACAAATGATGCAAGAGGTATTGAAAAAACTAGCACCACTATCACACAATTAAAAGATGCAAAATTGTCTTCATCATGTTCCCATTAATTTACCTACTAGACCTCCAGAAAACCCAGATGGATCACAACTGATGAATAAGGATTGCAGTAAACTTAGTGGCAGTGGTAAGGGGCCATTGGTAGCTTCACCCTCAGCTGCCATGGCATCAATAAGACTCTGACACCTTGTATGCAACTATTAATTTAGGGGAATTCTTTCCTTATCTCTGGCCACAAAAAGGATGAAAAGAGATTTTTATTCATATAACAGAGATAGCATTATGCCTCCCCTGTCTCCTTTCATAGATATCAGACCTGCATTGTACCTTCTCATTGTATTCCTGTTCCTTTCCCTTTGTCAGTCACAGAAATTTTCCCCAATGAATAATTTATACAAACAGTTCCATTTTGGAAGGAGATATTTCTTGGATAATCCAAACTAACATAAGGTGGAAGTAAGTTCTTCACCTCCGGGTCTGAGAACCTGCATCGGGTGGAGAAGGTACACTGGGGCACCCGCTATGCCATCACCATTGCCTTCACCTGCAATCCCGACCATGGCATCTCGGACCCAACGCTCACGTAGCCCCAGGTAGCCCGCCCAGCAGCCCTGCCCGGAAGCAGCCATGCTGAACATGCACCCCTTCCCTGCTGCTCAACTCATTTCTACCATTTCCACTGAACAAGGTGCCTTATGAATCATCCCAAATTTTGATTTGCTAATGTTTAATCATTTTTCAACTGTGAGTAAATGGAGGGGACCAGCTTCCCCTCACAAGGATCAAAAAAAAAAAATCTTATTGCCATCATTCTCAGTTATCCATTTATGGAATTTCAGATGATTTCTGCTTCCTGCAATATTAGGCTCTGTCAAGTCGTATTCCTCGATCATTTAATGGTGGGGTACTTCTTCCAGGAGACAAAGTAAGATCTGCTGAACTGGAAGTTGTGATTACCACTCAGCCATTTTGTATTAAGCATCAACCAACAAAGTAAACCAACAAAATCTGAGATAATTAACCCTAATTACCATGAAGAGCATGTATGGAGACTACAAAATTGAGGGTCTAGAAAAATTATATCTTATACCCAAGGAAATCACTGGATTATTTATTGGTATTTCTATGGCCAGGGATAAGTGTGAAAGGGCAATTCCGTCAACCCTGGCAAGACAACTTAGGGTGTAGACTCCTTGGGAATGATTATCAGCATAATTCCATTGAGTTAGTTCAATGCTTCCCAGGTAGTTCAGGGGTAAAGAATCCACCTGCCAACACAGGAGACTCAGAAGATGTGGGTTCAATCCAGGACGATCCCCTGGAGAAGGAAGTGGCAACCCACTCCAGAATTCTTTCCTCAAAAGTCTCATGGGTAGAGGAGTCTGGTGGGCTACAGTCCTTGGGGTGGTAGAGTCGGACATGACTTGGGTGACTGAGCAAGCAAGTATGATGCTGGCCAAGGGAGAGGGAAGTCTGGAATGAGGAAGAGAAGGGAGATGATCAGTATTAACTCTGTGTGACCCCATAGACGGAAGCCCACCAGGCTCCCCCGTCCCTGGGATTCTCCAGGCAAGAACACTGGAGTAGGTTGCCATTTCCTTCTCCAAGAGCAACTGCTGCAGCATCAGTGATTATAGCTTAGGTTGATAATCCTGTTGAAGTCTACCTAGCAGATTATAACTGGGTGTTAGTTTCAAGAATGAGACATAACAACTTTTCTCTCAGGGAGGAAGTGAGGACATCCTGGTCATGTATGAGATTTGGTTATAGTGAAGAGTGAAAACAGATCTGAGAGGAGCATGGGGTGAATTGTACTAGACCAATTTTGCCTTGGGCTTCCCCGCTGGCTCAGAGGTTAAAGCGTCTGCCTGCATCTGCCTGCAATGTGGGAGACCTGGGTTCGATCCCTGGATCAGGAAGATCCCCTGGAGAAGGAAAAGGCAACCCAATCCAGTACTCTTGCTTGGAGAATCCCAAGGAAGTGGAGCCTGGTGGGCTACAATCCACAGGGTCGCAAAGAGTCGGACACGACTGAGTGACTGAGCAATGAGCAATTTTGCCTTGGTCCCTATTTCCTCAACATTTTCTATCCCCTGTGTCTCAGGTGTCACCCGGCTTCCCAGCCTGAGAAGCCACAGTGATAGCTCCCACAGATTCTGCTGCTGCTGCTGCTGCTAAGTCACTTCAGTCGTGTCCGACTCTGTGTGACCCCATAGACGGAAGCCCACCAGGCTCCCCCGTCCCTGGGATTCTCCAGGCAAGAACACTGGAGTGGGTTGCCATTTCCTTCTCCAATGTGTGAAAGTGAAAAGTGAAAGTGAAGTTGCTCAGTCGTGTCCAACTCTTAGCGACCCTACGGACTGCAGCCTACCAGGCTCCTCCATCCATGGGATTTTCCAGGCAAGAGTATTGGAGTGGCTTGCCATTGCCTTCTCCGACAGATTCTGCAGTTCACTTTATATTCTAATACCACTGATGGTCTCGGCTTCCCCTGTTCTGAGATTGTTCCAAACAGTCTCCTCGGAAAAACCCCACATGACTGACAACCAACTATGCTTTCTTCAGAAACTGGCCAATCTGGGTAATGAACTATTTAGTGTGGGCTTCCTCTTTTTCCCTATCGTATTTCCCACTTCTTCCCTGGCACTGCACTTGCTAATAGAATATTGGCACATAACCTGTCTCAGATTTTGTCTTCCTGGGAACCAAGCAAGGGTAGCCATATGTAATAGGAAGTCTTTTAAGTTATATCTTAATTGTTTTCCTGTTTCTCTTCCCTTTTTTATTTCTTTCCCATTTCCGTGAGCAAATATCACATCTTAAATCAAGGTTCAAGAAACTTATTTTGTGAAAGAGCTAGATGTTAAATATTTTTTGGCTTTGTAGTCCATATGGAGAGTCGGACACGACTGAGCGACTGAACTGCACTGAACTGAGTCCATATGGTCTCTGTTGCAAATGCTCAACTCTGCTCCTGTAGAGAGAAAGCAATCACAGTAAAACATAAGTGAAGGAGCATGGCTGTATTCCAATAAAACTTTATTTACAGAAGCAAGCTATAGGCTGGATTTTGAACACAGGCCTTAGTTTGCTCACACCTGTATAAAATTAAAAGTACCATGATGTGATGGAAAGAGCTTGAATTTTGTAGGAAAGTATATCTGGATTTGATTCCCAGTCCTACTGTTAGTACTTACCGGGCTTCCCTGGAGGCTCAGTGGTAAAGAATCCACTTGCCAGTGCAGGAGATGCAGGTTCGATCCCAGAGTCAGGAAGATCCCCTGGAGAAGAAAATGGCAACCCACTCCAATATTCTTACCTGGAAAATCCCATGGACAGAGGAGCCTGGAGAATTACAGTACACGAAGTCACAGAAGAGTCGGACATGACTTAGTGACTAAAGCAACAAGAGCCTACTACTTACTACTCTGTAATTGTGCAGGTTTATTTCTCTGAGCCTCAACTTTCTCATTTGTTCAAGTGGGCTGTGTAACATTTCACATTTTTGTAGTAATTACATGAGATAATGAGATCATTTTTGCAAAATATTTGACACAGTGTAAATGCTCCATAAATCAAAACAATTGTATTATTTTATTTTTTTGAACAGCACTTTGCAGATAACCCAGAATGTTTTAAGTATTTAATAAATGCTGGTTAAAGAAGTAAAAGATACAAAATCAGCAAACTGCATTCTTCTCATGACAGGTTTTTTATGTAGTCTTTCCTAACATCTTTTCTGTCCTTCATATAAATGTACAGATTATCTGTGTGTAAGCTGTGTATGATATTTCTAATAGGGAATCATTGAATTTGGATTTTGGCCGTTAATCAGTCTCATGACTTTTAGTTATATGAGTTTTCCACAAGTCTAATCACTAGAGAAGATCACTGATATTGCCACTTGAAGCTCTACAGATCGAATACATTAGAATATAGGGGATTTCCCTGATAGTTCAGTGGTTAAGACTTTGCCTTCCAGTGCAAGGGGTGCAGGTTTCGTCCCTAGTTAGGGAACTAAGATCCCATATGCCTCACAGCCAGAAAACAATATTATAACAAGTTCAATAAAGACTTTTAAAATGATCCAAAAAAAAAAAGAATATAAAGGTTGCCTGAAGATATTTCGTCTTTAAGTTTGAGATAGCCTGGGCTATTTTCGAGGCATGCAGTATATAAACCAATAAAGAAGTGACAAATGGAGCTAAAATCATGTGGTATATTTTAAGTGTTTACATGAAGTAAAATAGAGCTTTTAACCCTCAAAATAGAATGTATTATATTCCCTTTTGATTGTAGACTGTCAGAGGTCTGAACAGAAGGCCCATCGTGACTGTGGGACAGGGGCAAATGGACCTCGGGGTTCAACTTCTCTGAGCCTGACCCTGCTCAACTCATAAGACTTCTAACTTGTTGGCACTTTAAAGCATTTTTCAACAACTGTTTTATGCTTCTGAGAAGTAGTTCTACACTTCCATAAAGCACACCTGGAAATATTGGTGCATTTTGGATAATAGCTTTCATATTTCAAAATTAAATCTGATAACTTACTCAGTGTGGAATGAGAAAAACAGATGCTCAGCCAGAAGAAATTCTATAAAATGTAGTTTAGATTGATACACCTAAAACCATACATAGGTAATAAGTAGTATCATCCAACTTGGGGGAATATGTTTTGGAACTAAATGCTATTTTTTATTAAGTTTAGAGAAATGATATGTATATATATAGGATGCATTAAAAGTATATATCAGTGGGAGATTTTTATTATGCGTTGGTATAAATTATCCTTGGAGTCCTCTAGAACTAAAATGCTTTGCAATAATCTTTATGAGTATGCCCATGGCCACAAAATTGTGTAATAAAGATCATAGTGGGACCATACGCACAGCATTTTGTTATAGACGTGGAGTTCAGAATGTGTCTCCCATGTGGCTTTATACAGTTGACATCCTTCTGGCTGTCAGAATTCTATTTCTATCGGCTGCTATTTATAGAGCAGCATATTGTGGCAGGCCTCTACTATGAGCATTCACTTCAGACTCCTTAAGAATGATTACAAATGAACGTTTCTTATTAATCACTGCCACCTGAGTGGTGAGGAAGCAAAGAAGGACTTAATAATTATTTGTGGAAAGTTTTTGAATGGATATGCGGTCATATTTTATTCTCCCTCTGACCTAGTGAGATATGTATTATAAACTCAATTGTGTAGATGAGAATCTACAGTCAAGTAGCTAGTAAATAGTCAAGATTTATTTTGGTATCAACTATGCTGAGATGTCTGGAGGGCCAACCGTATTCATTGTACTATGATCATTTTATAGAAGGGACTTGAGCATCTGCAGGTTTTGGTATCTGTAGGGACTCCCAGAAGGGTGACTTAAGTGTGCAGCTTTGATCCAGTTGAACTTAAGTGGTCATGATATTATTATCCCATAGCATCTTTTCTATGGAGTAAAGTATCAGAGACTGGGGTAGACATTGGTTTATGTCTTTCCTAATTCCTATAACCATGATATTCTCCTGGAATCCCAGGTCAAACCTTCCATGAGTAACTGGGAGGTATTCAGATTGTCTTTTAATGATTTTTCAGTCTTTTTCCCTTTTACCTATCTAAGGGCAAAAATCATGTCTTATAATGAGAAGAAGAATGATATGATAAAAGGGGCTCAAGTTTTGCAGTTAAGCAGATTGTCCCACTTTACAGGCAGTGAAACTAAGGAATAATAAGATGAAGTGACTGGTCTGTGGTCACACTGCTGTAAAGTGGTAGAGACTGGATGAGAATACAAGTTAATTTAATTCAAAAGCTGTATCCCCTCTTCTTTTCCTCCCCCTCTCTCGCCAAACAACGATGTGAAGAATGGACCCATGATGGGGATGTTATCTGGTCCTAATGTACAGTTGGATCCTTTCTGCACTGGTCAAGACATACATCTGGATTTACTAATGTCTCACATTTACTAATGTCTCATATTGTTACACTCAAACCTGGGAAGACTAAATCAGACAGTTGAAGCAGGTACAAAAGAGTAACCACCATATTATTTGCTCTGTAGAGATGGTTGATGGTTCAATCACTTATGTTAATTGTGCTGTAATGCATGGCTTTCTATAAGTGGGACACTTGCATCCTGGTTGTAGCTTTGACTGCAGTAGCAGATGGCGAGATCAGGGTTGTGTGGTTTGAAAAGTAGTACAAGAACTGACCTGAGTTAGCTTCTGGTCAGGCTGAGCTACAACTGACCCTATTGCCATGTTCGAACTGTCTTCTCTCTGGCACATGGCGGACGGTGGAACCTGGTAAGTTTAGTTCAGTTCAGTTGCTCAGTCATGTCTGACTCTTTGTAACCCTATGGATTGCAAGCTTCCCTGTCCATCACCAACTCCCAGAGCTTGCTCAAACTCTTGTCTGTTGAGTCAGTAATATCAACCAACCATCTAATCCTCTGTCGTCCTCTTCTCCTCCTGCCTTCAATCATTCCCAGCATCAGGGTCTTTTCAAATGAGTCAGTTCTTCACATCAGGTGGCCAAAGTATTGGAGCTTCAGCATCAGTCCTTCCAATGAATATTCAGAATTGATTTCCTTTAAGATGGACTGGTTGGATCTCTTTGCAGTCCAAGAGACTCTCAAGAATCTTCTCCAACACCACAGTTCAAAAACATCAATTCTTCGGCACTCAGCTTTCTTTCTTTTTTGTGTGTGTGCTTTATTTCTATTATTATTATTATTTTTTAATTAATTTAGTCCAACTCTCACATCCATACATGACTACTGGAAAAACCATAGCTTTGACTAGATGGACCTTTGTCAGCAAAGTAATGTCTCTGCTTTTTAATATGCTGTCTAGGCTTGTCATAGCTTTTCTTCCAAGGAGTAAGCAGCTTTTAATTTCATGACTGCAGTCACCAACTGCAGTGATTTTGGAGCCCAAGAAAATAAAGTTTGTAACTGTTCCCATCATTTCCCCATGTATTTGCTATGAAGTGATGGGACCAGATGCCCTGATCTTAGTGTTTTGAATGTTGAGTTTCAAGCCAGCTTTTTCACTCTCCTCTTTCACTTTCATCAAGAGACTCTTTAGTTCCTCTTTGCTTTCTGCCATAAAGGTCATGTCATCTGCATATCTGAGGTTAGGCAATCTTGATTCCAAGTGGTGCGTCATCCAGCCTGGCATTTCGAATGATGTACTTTGCGTATAAGTTAAATAAGAACGGTGATAGTATACAGCCTTGACGTACTCCTTTCCCAATTTGGAACCAGTCCGTTGTTCCATGTCCGGTTCTAACTGTTGCTTCTTGACCTGCATACAGATTTCTCAGGAGACAGGTCAGGTGGTCTGGTATTCCCATCTCTTTAAGAATTTTCCACAGTTTGCTGTGATCCACATGGTCATAGGCTTTAGCATAGTCAATAAAGCAGAAATAGATATTTTTCTGGAACTCTCTTGCTTTTTCTGTGATCCAACGGATGTTAGCACATCCGTTGAATTCTCTCTGGCACATGGCAGACATAATTCTGTGGAACCTGGTAAAGTGATGCTTTAAGCTGAGAGTGAAGAACCACATTATCTAAAGGGACTTTTGGCAGACTCATCACCTCTATGGCAGCTGAGCCAGGTGCGGGGATTCAGCCATTCCCATAGTCAGTAATTCTACTGTTGATAACTCACCTGACCTTCCATGGAGATGATTGTGCCAAGAATTTAATCCAGAATAGACTGAAAGCTGATGATTCAATCGGTTACAGAGCACTCACCACAGAGACTGGTTCTTGGTGGGTGGTCCGGAGCAGGGTATTGTTCCAGTTCAAAAGGATAAATTGGAAATGTGCCTGCATACACATTCATGAAATAGTCTAATGTGTTCTGGAAGAAATCACTCAGAGAGTACTGCTTTCTGAGGAACCGGTACACAATCCAAACATCAACACAGAATATTTAAATTTATTAAGTCACTTATTCTTTCCTTCAACAAATATATATGGGCTGCCAACTGTGAGCCAGTCACTATTCTAAACCACTGAGGCTCAAAGATGAATGAGATGCAATCCCTGCCTTCAAGGAGCTCACAGCCCAGTGGGGAGACATATATATTAATGGACAAGTATAAAGTAAGGTGAGAGATTATTGCAAATAAAAAACTGCAGGGGATATTACTGGAGCAGTAAGAAAGGACCTCTCAGTTATCCTGGTGTGTGGATAGGGGTTTAAGGGAGACTTCCTGGAAAAGGTAGCTCTTGTGTTGAGTTTGAAAATAGATGCTATAGTATATTTGACAAAATATAGGGTGAATAATAGTCCATGAAGAGGAACTTGCAGCAGTAAAGTAACATGCAGCCATGTGCCTTTTTGGAGAATGCCATGAAGTATATTGTTGATGGAACATATTTAGGATGATTAAAATATATCCAGAAGGTCATCTTCTTTGTCCAAAATCAGAGCCGTATTTGTCTCTCAAATTGTTCTAATTTGGTATGATCTAGATGGAGAAACAGTGGAAACAGTGTCAGACTTTATTTTTGGGGGCTCCAAAATGACTGCGGATGCTGATTGCAGCCATGAAATTAAAAGATGCTTACTCCTTGGAAGGAAGGTTATGACCAACCTGGATAGTATATTAAAAAGCAGAGACATTACTTTGCCAACCAAGGTCCGTCTAGTCAAGGCTATGGTTTTTCTAGTGGTCATGTATGGATGTGAGAGTTGGACTGTGAAGAAAGCTGAGCGCAGAAGAATTGATGCTTTTGAACTGTGGTGCTGGAGAAGACTCTTGAGAGTCCCCTGGACTGCAAGGAGATCCAACCAGTCCATTCTAAAGGAGATCAGTTCTGGGTGTTCATTGGAAGGACTGACGCTAAAGCTGAAACTCCAATACTTTGGCCACCTCATGTGACGAGTTGACTCACTGGAAAAGACTCTGATGCTGGGAGGGATTGGGGAAGGGAGGAGAAGGGGATGATAGAGAATGAGATGGCTGGATGGCATCACCGACTCGATGGACATAAGTTTGAGTGAACTCCGGGAGTTGGTGATGGACAGGGAGGCCTGGTGTGCTGTGATTCATGGGGTCGCAAAGAGTCGGACACGACTGAGTGACTGAACTGAACTGAACTGATAGTCTTGAGAGTACCTTGGACTGCAAGGAGGTCCATCCAGTCCATCCTAAAGGAGATCAGTCCTGGGTGTTCACTGGAAGGACTGATGCTAAAGCTGAACCTCCAATATTTTGGCCACCTCATGTGAAGAGTTGACTCATTGGAAAAGACCCTGATGCTGGGAGGGATTGGGGGCAGGAGGAGAAGGGGACGACAGAGGATGAGATGGCTGGATGGCATCACTGACTCAAAGGATATGAGTTTGAGTAGATTCTGGGAGTTGGTGATAGACAAGGACGCCTGGCATGCTGTGATTCATGGGGTCGCAAAGAGTCGGACACGACTGAGCAACTGAACTGAACTGATAGTTATCAATAACTTGAGTGATAAATCAGAGTTCAAATGATGAAATTTGAGTGCCCTATAATCATTGCAACAAAATAACAGTATGTGTTCTCTTTCTACATAAATATGCCTAAGGCTTAGTGGGATACATCTGGTTTCTGCAAGTACCTGTCTGCCAAACTCAAAAGAAATTTAACTGGAACACCATCCCTTAGGCTTTAATGGTGGCACTAATCTTCACCATCCCTCCTGAGATGATACTGTTTTTGATTTACTATCTTAATTCTTTGAGACCAGAGCCATTTCAAAGTATCCTATTTGGTCTTCCCCACTAGAATAGGTCTTAGTCCATAAGTTGAGGACCCAATGTGGGAGTTAACTTTGACTGTTTAACATGTCAGTTCCAATGATAAGGTGGAGAACTAAGGAAATGACCACTGGGAGTGTCTTTGTAGGCCAGACTTTAACCATAACTGGATTTATTACCTGTCATCTATAAGCCCTACTCTAACATGGTTACCATGATGATGATTTAGGCTTCTGTGCTTGCTGTGCTCAGTTACTCAGTCATGTCTGACTCTTTGCGATCCCATGGACTGCAGCCCACCAGGCTCCTTTGTCCGTGGGGATTCTCCAGACAAGAATACTGGAGTGGGTTGCCATGCCCTCCTCTAGGGGCTTTCACCTCTGGGATCTGTCAATTCAGACACTGAATAAACTAACCTTGATCTATCTGGGGACTCCCCCTTCCTCAGTGTGTCTAGTCAGCTGAGTATATGACTACATCCCATTGGGGAAGAACAAGGGAAGTCACTACAGTATGTCCTTATAGCAGTGTTGCTGTGTTCTTTTTAGAGAACCTTTTAAGTCAGGGAACTCTGGATCTGAAAACTGAGCAAGGAATTGGTACCCTTTTTTTTTTTTCTCTGATTGTGGAAGTAAATCAGAATGCTTATTGCCCAGTGGTCTGTTTGGCCCCTACAGGTGCCATGTTGTGTTAACCATCTCCACAATACCCTGCTCTTCAAGACCTCTTGGCTACCCTCTGCTCTTGCATGTAATTATGGTAACTGGTGTCTGGTGGGAAAGTACCCCATCTAGGTTCTAGTACTTTGGAGCTGAGTGTTACTGAGCTCAGTTCTGTGACTGCCTCCCCTACAGTCAGCCAAGCCTACAGAGAGGGTCCACCATGATATCTTACCGATGCTTACGCCCCTCCCACCATTGCCATTTTCATGGCCCTGGTGAATGATGCAGTCTGTTCTCTGGGCTTCACTGTAGAACATAATCTTCTGGCCTGTTAATACATTCATTCCAGCATGCCTACTTCTATTAGTCTCTTTATTTCTTCCTCTGCCATCAGCCAAGGCAACCACGGGCTTCCATTTCTCTCAGCATTGGCCATAAGTTTTTTTGAAGCATCTAAGAGCCACACTAGCAGTGACTTTGTTGCATCAGTTGGGGTCCTTACCAAGATATTAAATATACTGGCTTGGACAGTAAATGTTTGCTCGTTTAATCTTATATTCTGGATTTTTTTATATACATTCTAGATATTCATATCAATCTGAGTCTAGTCAAGAAACAGAAACTATATTGTAATATGAACAAGAGATTTTTAGCATAAATAATGATTAAACTATACTATAGCAGAGTAACTATAAGGGTGCAGAAAGAACTCTAAAGTACCCCTTGGGTTGAGGACGCATATCCATGGAAGAAACAGCTTAGAAGGGAGGCTCCCCACTCCAAGGCTTTGGACCTTACTGGGGTAGGTGTGGTTGCAGTTGATGGTTGAGATGTTTTCTGGGTTTCTTGGGTCAGATTTGGTCTGCCGTTATCAGGCAGCAGAACATAACTCTTTGGAGTGTAGGTAAGCTGAAGCTGATAGGTAGGCATGAAAAAGAGATGGGGTGCCACTTCCAGTGCAAATCCCAGAGTTCAATAGAATTGACAATAGGAAGATTCCAGCGAGATGGTCACCAGGTCCAGGCAAGGGCTGTGGGGTCACCAATGGAAGCTGTTAGCTCCATGTACACTCTTATATACCCATGAGAACTCCCATGCAACAGCAGTACCACTCCCTATTTCTTCCTAACAAGACAGAGCTCTCTTCCTCACCTGTAAAGACATTCTCCCCCTCCCCCATCTAAGAAGATACACCATTTCAACAGTCTGACAGGGCTCTGTAGAACCAGCATCTTGAGGGACATCCATCCAGATGACGTCATACCATATTTCAAGGGCTCAAGTTTTTCCCAGGCATGGTGCTTAGCATAACAGACTTGCCTTAAGTAAGCATTTGGGCATCTGTGGAGCACTGACATGCACCTATCAAATCTCCAGGATGTTCCTTTGCTATATCTGAGACAAGGACCTCTCAGTGAGCTCCCAAAGATAGGCTCTGGCTTTCACACTCAGCTTTCTTTTTTTTAACTTTTTATTTTGTATTGGGGTTTAGCCAATTAACAATGCTGTGATAGTTTCAGGTGAACAGTGAAGGGAATCAGCCATACATATACATGTATCCATTCTCTCTCAATCTGATTTCGGTGTTGACCATCTGGTGATGTCCACGTGTAGAGTCTTCTCTTGTGTTGTTGGAAGAGGGTGTTTGCTATGACCAGTGCATTCTCTTGACAAAACTCTATTAGCCTTTGCCCTGCTTCATTCCATGCTCCAAGGCCAAATTTGCCTGTTACTCCAGGTGTTTCTTGACTTCCTACTTTTGCATTCCAGTCCCCTATAATGAAAAGGACATCTTTTTTGGATGTTAGTTCTAAAAGGTCTTGTAGGTCTTCATAGAACCGTTCAACTTTGGCTTCTTCAGCGTTACTGGTTGGGGCATAGGCCTGGATTACTGTAATATTGAATGGTTTGCCTTGGAAACGAACAGAAATCATTCTGTCGTTTTTAAGATTGCATTCAAGTACTGCATTTTGGACTCTTTTGTTGACCATGATGGCTACTCCATTTCTTCTAAGGGATTCCTGCCCACAGTAATAGATATAATGGTCATCTGAGTTAAATTCACCCATTCCAGTCCATTTTAATTCACTGATTCCTAGAATGTCTATGTTCACTCTTGCCATCTCCTGTTTGACCACTTCCAATTTGCCTTGATTCATGGACCTAACATTCCAGGTTCCTATGCAATATTGCTCTTTACAGCACCGGACCTTGCTTCTATCATCGGTCACATCCACAACTGGGTATTGGTTTTGCTTTTGCTCCATCCCTTTATTCCTTCTAGAGTTACTTCTCCACTGATCTCCAGTAGCATACTGGGCACCTACCGACCTGGGGAATTCCTCATTCAGTATCCTATCATTTTGCCCTTTGATACTGTTCATGGGGTTCTCAAGGCAAGTATACTGAAGTGGTTTGCCATTCTCTTCTCCAGTGGACCACATTCGGCTGTGGTCCATGTGATCAGATCAACTAGTTTCCTGTGATTATGATTTCAGTGTGTCTGCCCTCTGATGCCCCCCTCGCAATACCTACCGTCTTATTTGGGTTTCTCTTACCTTGGTCGTGGAAAATCTCTTCACAGCCGCTCCAGCAAAGTGCAGCCGCTGTACCTTACCTTGGATGAGGGGTATCTCCTCAAGGCCGCCCCTCCTGACCTTGAATGTGGAGTATCTCCTCTCGGCCCTCCTGCACCCGCACAGCCACCCCCTGTTGGACGTGGGGCGGCTCCTCTCGGCCGCTGGCCCTGGCCTCAGGCGTGGGGAAGCTCCTCTTGGCTGCGCCTCTTTGCCTCGTCGGTTGCGCCGGTGCCGGCGTCTCTTGCGTCTGTGCTGCTGGGGCCGGCGTCTCTCGCATCTGCGCCGCCGGGGCCAGCGTCTCTCACGTCAAAAACAAGACCAGGAGCTGACTGTGGCTCAGATTATGAACGCCTTATTGCCAAATTCAGACTTAAATTGAAGAAAGTAGGGAAAACCACTAGACCATTCAGGTATGACCTAAATCAAATCCCTTATGATTATACAGTGGAAGTGAGGAATAGATTTAAGGGACTAGATCTGATAGATAGAGTGCCCGATGAACTCTTGGCAGAGGTTCGTGACATTGTACAGGAGACAGGGACCAAGACCATCCCCATGGATAAGAAATGCAAAAAAGCAAAATGGCTGTCTGAGAAGGCCTTACAAATAACTGTGAAAAGAAGAGAAGTGAAAAGCAAAGGAGAAAAGGAAAGATATAAGCATCTGAATGCAGAGTTCCAAAGAATAGCAAGGAGAGATAAGAAAGCCTTCCTCAGTGATCAATGCAAAGAAATAGAGGAAAACAACAGAATAGGAAAAACAAGAGATCTCTTCAAGAAAATTAGAGATTCCAAGGGAACATTTCATGCAAAGATGGGCTCGATAAAGGAGAGAAATGGTATGGACCTAACAGAAGCAGAAGATATTAAGAAGAGGTGGCAAGAATACACAGCAGAACTGTACAAAAAAGATCTTCATGACCAAGATAGTCACGATAACGTGATCACTGACCTAGAGCCAGACATCTTGAAATGTGAAGTCAAGTGGGCCTTAGAAAGCATCACTACGAACAAAGCTACTGGTGGTGATGGAATTCCAGTTGAGCTATTTCAAATCTTGAAAGACGATGCTGTGAAAGTGCTGCACTCAATATGCCAGCAAATTTGGAAAACTCAGCAGTGGCCACAGGACTGGAAAAGGTCAGTCTTCATTCCAATCCCAAAGAAAGGCAATGCCAAAGAATGCTCAAACTACCGCACAATTGCACTCATCTCACAAGCTAGTAAAGTCATGCTCAAAATTCTCCAAGCCAGGCTTCAGCAATATGTGAACCGTGAACTCCCAAATGTTCAAGCAGGTTTTAGAAAAGGCAGAGGCACCAGATATCAAATTGCCAACATCCGCTGGATCATGGAGAAAGCAAGAGAGTTCCAGAAAAACATCTATTTCTGCTTCATTGACTATGCCAAAGCCTTTGACTGTGTGGATCACAATAAACTGTGGAAAATTCTGAAAGAGATGGGAATCCCAGACCACCTGACCTGCCTCTTGAGAAACCTGTATGCAGCTCAGGAAGCAACAGTCAGAACTGTACATGGAACAACAGACTGGTTCCAAACAGGAAAAGGAGTGCCTCAAGGCTGTATATTGTCACCTTGCTTATCTAACTTATATGCAGATTACATCATGAGGAACGCTGGGCTGGAAGAAGCACAAGCTGGAATCAAGATTGCTGGGAGAAATATCAATAATCTCAGATATGCAGATGACACCACCCTTATCACAGAAAGTGAAGAGGAACTCAAAATCCTCTTGATGAAAGTGAAAGAGGAGAGTGAAAATGTTGGCTTGAAGCTCAACATTCAGAAAACAAAGATCATGGCATCTGGTCCCTTCACTTCATGGGAAATAGATGGAAAAACAGTGGCAACAGTGTCAGACTTTATTTTGGGGGCTTCAAAATCACTGCAGATGCTGATTGCAGCCAGGAAATTAAAAGACGCTTACTCCTTGGAAGGAAAGTTATGACCAACCTAGATAGTATATTAAAAAGCAGAGACATTACTTTGCCAACCAAGGTCCGTCTAGTCAAGGCTATGGTTTTTCCCGTGGTCATGTATGGATGTGAGAGTTGGACTGTGAAGAAAGCTGATCGCCGAAGAATTGATGCTTTTGAACTGTGGTGTTGGAGAAGACTCTTGAGAGTCCCTTATACCGCAAGGAGATCCAACCAGTCCATTCTAAGGGAGATCGATCCTGGGTGTTCATTGGAAGGACTGATGCTAAAGCTGAAACTGCAATACTTTGGCCACCTCATGCAACGAGTTGACTCACTGGAAAAGACTCTGATGCTGGGAAAGGTTGGGGGTGGGAGGAGAAGGGGACGACCGAGAATGAGATGGCTGGATGGCATCACCGACTCAATGGACATGAGTTTGAGTGAACTCTGGGAATTGGTGATTGACAGGGAGGCCTGGCGTGCTTTGATTCATGGTGTCGCGGAGAGTTGGACACGACTGAGCGACTGAACTGAGCTGAACTGAACTGAATACTCCATTGTGTATATGTACCAAAGCTTTCTTAGCCATTCGTCTGCAGATGGACATCTAGGTTGCTTCCATGTCCTGGCTATTATAAACAGTGCTGCAATGAACATTGGAGTACATGTGTCTCTTTCAATTCTGGTTTCCTCGGTGTGTATGCCCAGGAGTGCTATTGCTGGGTCATATGGCAGTTCTATTTCCAGTTTTTTGAGGAATCTCCACACTGTTCTCCATAGTGGCTGTACTAGTTTGCATTCCCACCAACAGTGTAAGAGGGTTCCCTTTTCTCCACACCCTCTCCAGCATTTATTGCATGTAGACTTTTGGATAGCAGCCATTCTGACAGGTGTGAAATGGTATCTCATTGTGGTTTTGATTTGCATCTCTCTGATTATGAGGGATGTTGAGCATTTTTTCATGTGTTTGTTAGCCACCTTTATGTCTTCTTTGGAGAAATGTCTGTTTAGTTCTTTGGCCCATTTTTTGATTGGGTCACTTCGTTTTCTGGAATTGAGCTGCAGGAGCTGCTTGTATATTTTGGAGATGAATCCTTTATCAGTTGCTTCATTTGCTATTATTTTCTCCCATTCTGAATGCTGTCTTTTCACCTTGCTTACAGTTTCCTTTGCTGTGCAGAAGCTTTTGATTTTAATTAGGTCCCATTTGTTTATTTTTGCTTTTATTTCCAATATCTGGGAGGTGGGTCATGGAGGATCCTGCTCTGATTTATGTCGGAGAGTGTTTTGCCTACATTCTCCTTTAGGAGTTTTATAGAATCTGGTCTTACATTTAGCTCTCTAATGCATTTTGAGTTTATTTTGGTGTATGGTGTTAGGAAGTGTTCTAGTTTCATTCTTTTACAAGTGGCTGACCAGTTTTCCCAGCACCACTTGTTAAAGAGACTGTCTTTTCTCCATTTTATATTCTTGCCTCCTTTGTCAAAGATAAGGTGTCCATAGGTGTTTGGATTTATCTCTGGGCTTTCTATTTTGTTCCATTGATCTATATTTCTGTCTTTATGCCAGTACCATACTGTCTTGATGACTGTGGCTTTGTAGTAGAGCCTGAAGTCCGGCAGGTTAATTCCCCCAGTTCCATTTTTCTTCCTCAAGATTGCTTTGGCTATTCGAGGTTTTTTGTATTTCCATACAAATTGTGAGATTATTTGTTCTAGTTCTGTGAAAAATATCGTTGGTAGCTTGATAGGGATTGCATTGAATGTATAAATTACTTTGGGTAGTATACTCATTTTTACAATATTTATTCTTCCAATCCACGAACATGGTATATTTCTCCATCTATTAGTGTCCTCTTTGATTACTTTCACTAGTGTTTTATAGTTTTCTATGTACAAGTCTTTTGTTCCTTAGATAGATATATTCCTAAGTATTTAATTCTTTTCGTTGCAACAGTGAATGGAATAGTTTCCTTAATTTCTCTTTCTATTTTCTCATTATTAGTGTATAGGAATGCAAGGGATTTCTGTGTGTTGATTTTATATCCTGCAACTTTACTGTAATCATTGATTAGCTCTAGTAGTTTTCTGATTGAGTCTTTAGGATTTTCTGTGTAGAGGATCATGTCCTCAGCGAACAGTGAAAGTTTTACTTCTTCTTTTCCAATTTGTATTCCTTTTATGTCTTTTTCTGCTCTGATTGCTGTAGCCAAAACTTCCAGAACTATGTTGAATAGTAGTGGTGAGAGTGGGCACCCTTGTCTTGTTCCTGACTTTAGGGGAAATGCTTTCAGTTTTTCACCATTGAGGATAATGTTTGCTGTGGGTTTGTCATATATAGCTTTTATTATGTTGAGGTATGTCCCTTCTATTCCCACTTTCTGGAGGGATTTTATCATAAATGGATGTTGAATTTTGTCGAAGGCTTTCTCTGCATCTATTGAGATAATCATATGATTTTTATTTTTCAGTTTGTTAATGTGGTGTATTACGTTGATTGATTTGTGGATATTGAAGAATCCTTGCATTCCTGGGATAAAGCCTACTTGGTCATGAGGTATGATCTTCTCAATGTGTTGTTGGATTCTGATTGCTAGAATTTTGTTAAGGATTTTTGCATCTATGTTCATCAGTGATATTGGCCTGTAGTTTTCTTTTTTTGCGGGATCTTTACCAGGTTTTGGGATTAGGGTGATGGTGGCCTCATAGAATGAGTTTGGAAGTTTCCCTTCCTCAGCAATTTTCTGGAAGAGTTTGAGTAGAATAGGTGTTAGCTCTTCTCTAAATTTTTGGTAGAATTCGGCTGTGAAGCCGTCTGGACCTGGGCTTTAGTTTGCTGGAATATTTCTGATTACAGCCTCTAGTTCCGTGCTTGTGATGGGTCTATTCAGATTTTCTATTTCTTCCTGTTTCAATTTTGGAAAGTTGTACTTTTCTAGGAATTTGTCCATTTCTTCCAGGTTATTCATTTTATTGCCATATAATTGCTGATAGTATTCTCTAATAATCCTTTGTATTTCTGTGTTGTCGGTTGTGATCTCTGCATTTTCATTTCTAATTTTATTGATTTGGTTCTTCTCCCTTTGTTTCTTGATGAGTCTGGCTAGTGGTTTGTCAATTTTATTTACCTTCTCAAAGAACCAGCTTTTGGCTTTGTTGATTTTTGCTATGGTCTCTTTTGTTTCTTTTGCATTTATCTCTGCCCTAATTTTTACGATTTCTTTCCTTCTACTGACCCTGGGATTCTTCATTTCTTCCTTTTCTAGTTGCTTTAGATGTAAAGTTAGGTTATTTAGTTGACTTTTTTCTTGTTTCTTGAGGTGTGCCTGTATTGCTATGAACTTCCCCCTTAGCACTGCTTTTACAGTGTCCCAGAGGTTTTGGGTTGTTGTGTTTTCATTTTCATTCATTTCTATGCATATTTTGATTTCTCTTTTGATTTCTTCTATGATTTGTTCATTATTCAGCCACGTGTTGTTCAACCTCCATATGTTGGCATTTTTAATAGTTTTTCTCCCGTAATTGAGATCTAATCTTACTGCATTGTTGTCAGAAAAGATGCTTGGAATGAATTCAATTTTTTTGAATTTACCAAGGCTAGATTTATCGCCCAGGATGTGATCTATCCTAGAAAAGGTTCCATGTGCTCTTGAGAAAAAGGTGAAATTCATTGTTTTGTGGTGAAATTTCCTATAGATATCTATTAGGTCTAACTGGTCTATTGTATCATTTAAAGTTGGTGTTTCCTTGTTAATTTTCTGTTTAGTTGATCTATCCATAGATGTAAGTGGGGTATTAAAATCTCCCACTATTATTGCATTGTTGTTAATTTCCCCTTTCATACTTGTTAGTAATTGTCTTACATATTGCAGTGCTCCTATGTTGGGTGCATAAATATTTATAATTGTTATATCTTCTTCTTGGATTGATCCTTTGATCATTATGTAGTTTCCTTCTTTGTCTCTTTTCACAGCCTTTGTTTAAAGTCTATTTTATCTGATATGAGTATTGCTACTCCTGCTTTCTTTTGGTCTCTATTTGCATGGAATATCTTTTTCCAGCCCTTCACTTTCAGTCTGTTTGTGTCCCTCGTTTTGAGGTGGGTCTCTTGTAGACAACATATATGGGGGTCTTGTTTTTGTATCCATTCAGCCAGCCTTTGTCTTTTGGTTGGGGCATTCAACACATTGACGTTTAAGGTAATTATTGATAAGTATGATGCCGTAGCCATTTTCTTTATTGCTTTGGGTTCGAGTTTATAAACCCTTTCTGTGTTTCCTGTCTAGAGAAGATCCTTTAGCATTTGTTGGAGAGCTGGTTTGGTGATGCTGAATTCTCTCAGCTTTTGCTTGTTTGTAAAGCTTTTGATTTCTCCTTCATATTTGAATGAGATCCTTGCTGGGTACAGTAATCTGGGCTGTAGGTTATTTTCTTTCATCACTTTAAGTATGTCTTGCCATTCCCTCCTGGCCTGAAGTGTTTCTGTTGAAAGATCAGCTGTTATCCTTATGGGAATCCCCCTGTGTGTTATTTGCTGCTTTTCCCTTGCTGCTTCTAATATTTGTTCTTTGTGTTTGATCTTTGTTAATTTGATTAATATGTGTCTTGGAGTATTTCGCCTTGAGTTTATCCTGTTGGGGACTCTCTGGGTTTCTTGGACTTGGGTGATTATTTCTTTCCCCATTTTAGGGAAGTTTTCAACTATTATCTCCTCAAGTATTCTCTCATGGTCTTTCTTTTTGTCTTCTTCTTCTGGGACTCCTATGATTCGAATGTTAGAGCATTCAACATTGTCCCAGACGTCTCTAATATTGTCCTAATTTCTTTAATTCGTTTTTCTTTTTTCCTCTCTGTTTCATTTATTTCTACAATTCTATCTTCTAGCTCGCTTATCCTGTCTTCTGCCTCTGTTATTCTACTGTTTGTTCGCTCCTGAGTGTTTCTGATCTCATCTATTGCATTATTCATTGTATATTGACTCTTTTTTATTTCCTCTAAGTCCTTATTAAACCTTTCTTCCATCTTCTCAATCCTTTTCTCCAGGTTATTTATCTGTAACTCCATTTTGCTTTCAAGATTGTGAATCATTTTCACCACCAAAATTCGAAATTCTTTATCAGGTAGATTCCCTATATCTTCCTCTTTTGTTTGTGTTGGTGGGCATTTATCTTGTTCCTTTACGTGCTGGGTATTTCTCTGCCTCTTCATCTTGCTTATATTGCTTTGCTTGGGGTGGCCTTTCCCTCTTATGGCAGTTTGTGGAGTTCTCTTTATTATGTAGTTTCCTCACTGGGTGTGGGGTTGGACGGGTGACTTGTCAAGGTTCCCTGGTTAGGGAAGCTTGTGTCGGTGTTCTGGTGGGTGGAGCTGGATTTCTTCTCTCTGGAGTGCAATGAAGTGTCCAGTAATGAGTTATGAGATGTCAGTGGGTTTGGAGTGACTTTGGGCAGCCTGTATATTGAAGCTCAGGGCTATTTTCCTGTGTTGCTGGAGAATTTGCATGGTATGTCTTGCTCTGGAACTTGTTGACCCTTGGGTGGTGCTTGGTTTTAGTGTAGGTATGGAGACGTTTGATGAGCTCCTATCGATTAATGTTCCCTGGAGTCAGAAGTTCTCTGGTGTTCTCAGGATTCGGGCTTAAGCCTCTTGCCTCTGGTTTTTGGTCTTATTCTTGGAGTAGCCTCTAGACTACTCTATCTGTCATTTCCAAAGTGTTTCCCTCTGTTTTAGCTTCTGTTTGCTGGTCTCTTCAGTGTCTAATTTCCGACCTGATACTAGGGTGCGGGTGGACACTTTTAAAGGCTCAGTTGTTCAGTCCTGTTCTGGGAACGGAGGAACACTGCAGACAAATATCTCTGGTGTCTGTGGGGAGTGCTCGTAGCGTCTTGGCCACACTGGGTTTGCCCTTACTTACGGCGCCTGTGCTGTCCCAGTCTACACTGCAGAGGCTCTAGGTTGCTCTGCCGGGAACTGTCCGAGGCCGGCGCTGTATTGTATGCACTTCCCAGGTCTGAGCGGCTCAAGTTCAGGTTCTCGGGTACTCCACAAAGGCACAGACTTGGTTGGGCCTGTGTTTTGTGCCTTCCCCAGTCCGAGCAGCTCAGGTGACCAGGTGTTTGGTGAGCACGGTCGTTGCGACTTATCGCCTCCCCAGTTCCTGCCACTCGGTTTTCTGAGTGTACAACCAGTGCACCTTCTCAGGCGGATATCAACCGGCCTGAGCCCAAGAAGTCTTGATTAGCAAGAAGCCTGCCTGCAGTTTGTATCGGATGCCTTTCTGGGGCCGTGGTTGCCCCCTCCGGCTCTGGCTGACCTCCCTGCCTGTCTTGGCGGGGAGATGGGGGATGGGCCGACCGCAGCCAGCTCCCTCTGCTCAGTCCGTTGTTCTGTGAGCCGGGCTGGCGCAGTCTTAGGTTAGAGCTTTCCGCCTTTTCATGGGGAAGCTATCCCAGTCTACTTTGCTATCCCCAGTTCTCTCAGATTGTTCTCGTGGCATTCAAGTCCAGTCCTCTCTCTAAGCAGTTCAGCCGGCTCCTCCCTGCCCAGTCCTCGCTTGCTAATGGAATATGCAGGCATCTGCGCTGCTTCTCCGCTGGGAGTTACCGTTTGGCGGGTAATCTGTAGGTTTTAATTATTTCTTTCTTTTTCCTCCCGGTTATGTGGCCCTCTGAGGTTCCAAGGCTCGCCACAGATTCGCCAGTGAGAGTGTTTCCTGGTGTTTGGAAACTTCTCTCTTTTTAAAGCCTCCCTTCCCAGGACAGAGCTCTGTCCTTACTTCTTTCGTCTTTTTATCTTTTATGTTTTTTCCTACCTCCTTTCGAAGACAATGGGCTGCTTTTCTGGGTGCCTGATGTCCTCTGCCAGCATTCAGAAGTTGTTTTGTGGACTTTACTCCACGTTCAAATGTTCTTTTGATGAATTTGTGGGGGAGAGAGTGGTCTCGCTGTCCTATTCTTTCGCCATCTTGTTCCTTCTCCTCTCCTCTTTCACTTTCATCAAGAGGCTTTTGAGTTCCTCTTCACTTTCTGCCATAAGGGTGGTGTCATCTGCATATCTGAGGTTATTGATATTTCTCCCAGCAATCTTGATTCCAGCTTGTGCTTCTTCCAGTCCAGCGTTCCTCTTGTTGTTTACCACTTTTAAATATAACAGTGTGTACATGTCCATCCCAAACTCCCTAACTATCCCTTCCCCACCCCTATCCTTCTCCCTGGCAACCATAAGTTCTTTCTCTAAGTCTGTTTCACATTCAGCATTTATCTGCCTGTTAATGGTTAAAAGTTTCTCATCATCTCTGTAGGGCATCAAAACAACTTAGAAATAAGTAGTCATGTCCACTATCCTTGTATTGATGGCTATTTTTACTTCATACCTTTCAAATGGATTCACCTTGATGTATGGCAGAGACTACTGCAACGTTGTAAAGCAGTTCTCCTCCAATTAAAAAAAAATGTCTGGATTGTTTAATCTACAATGATATCTCTTTCCACTCAGACATTTCCCCAGGTAACCACCTGTGAAATCTCCAGCAACTGAGCTGCCAACTTGTGTCAGAAACTATCTGTGCTCCACTTACCATTTAGGAGGGCATCCTTCTTGCATTTCCATGATGATGCCCTATTCCTATCTTTCCACTCTTTCTCAGACCATCTCCTGTGCACTTGCATCAGTTCATGCTTACTAAGAAGCAGATACCAAGATGGAATTAGACATGTAAGAGATTTACTGGGAGAAGGAACTGGAGAAGGTGGGGAGAGGCTTCAAGCCACATGTAGGTCTGACATCTGTGAAATGTGAGAGAGAAAGTGGATGACCAAGAGCAGTCAAGGTTTGGATGGATATGCAATTTCAAAAAAGGTGTATCCAGGCTAATGAGGAGTCTTCAGACAACACCACCTATTGGAGAATCCCCACATCTTGCCAGATTGGACCTGCCTGAGAGCCTCTGCCATGCTCAGGCATTGCCTGGGGGTGGCCTCGGTTTGAAAATGGTCCAGAGAGGCAGCAATGGGAGAAGAGGCACTAATCAATTATTCTCCCAACAGCAGTAAAGTTGAACAGTCATTTTCATTGCTTCCTTGGGGAGTCTGCACTGCAAAGCAAACTGCAACACTCATCAAGGAGGTAGTTGATGGGTTAGGGAACTGAGAGCTTGAGGAGACAGCAGCTTTTTGAAGTCGTGTATGTAGAAGATATAATAGAGAAGGGGCTGAGGCTTGGCAGGGTCGAGGACTGGTGGTATCCTGACTTGCCCCAGCAGAGCTGGAGGCAGGCCATGAGCTGCATCAGATTTGAGTGGTAGTTCACGAGCCATCAAAGGTGCTGTGAGGGCCT
Organism: Moschus berezovskii; assembly: GCF_049115385.1. NCBI lineage: Eukaryota > Metazoa > Chordata > Mammalia > Artiodactyla > Moschidae > Moschus > Moschus berezovskii. The sequence goes on along the minus strand of NC_142469.1, from coordinate 71,100,198 downwards.
CGTACTATCAAAGTCTGAGTGTCACCAATGGAGTTGTTACTTTTAAGCAATGATAGAGAAACAGAATCTGAAAGGCAAAATGGGAGAAGTAATTTAAAGTTCATTGGTTGCAATAAGATATACGCAAATCTGCATTGCAGTGTCCTTACTAGTAAAATAATAGTGTTGATCTCAGAGGAATGTGATGATGAGGATCAAGTAAGAAAATCTACATAAAGCTCTTTGCACCAAACAAGACACATTTCACTCATTAGATTTCCACTGTAAAAAATATTCAACAGGTAATCAAAGACCAGAATCACAAAAGTTAAAGAAACAGGGAAGTGATAAGGATAAGCAGAGTGGATAGAATAATTCATTGATTATATTCTGTTGCTAGCAGTTTTTTTTTTTTTTTCTGAAGATGGACTGTTCAGCATCTTTTGGTTCAAAAGAGTTCTTCAAACCCAGTAACTTAATTTATAGGGACATAGCAGTGAACAAGCTGATTAAAATCTCTGTGCTACTGAGCTTACATTCCAGTGGGAGCAGGCTGTGTGTATCCATATTTCTGCTGAAATCCTCTCTGTCTGCATTGAAGGAGCTCTCCCAGAAAACTAAGAGCTCAACTGGGGGACGGGGTGCTATAGATGGATTTCAAGAAGGGTTGCTGTCATTCAGTTGCTAAATCATGTCCCGACTATTTCAGACCCCATGGACTGCAGCATGCCAAGCTTCCCTGTCCTCATTATCTCCCAAAGCTTGCTCAAACTCCTGTCCATTGAGTTGGTAATGCCATCCAACCATCTCATCCTCTGTCACCCCCTTCTCCTCCTTTCCTCAGTCTTTTCCAGCATCAGAGTCCTTTCCAGTGTGTTGGCTCTTCCAATCAGGTGGCTAAAGTAGTGGAGCTTCAGTTTCAGCATCAGTCCTTCCGATGAATATTCAGGTTGATTTCCTTTAGAATTGACTGGTTTGGATCTCCTTGCTGTCCAAGGAACTCTGAAAAGTCTTCTCCATCACAATAATTCAGTTCAGCTCAGTTCAGTTCAGTTCAGTCGCTCAGTCGTGTCCGACTCTTTGCAACTCCATGAATCACAGCACGCCAGGCCTCCCTGTCCATCACCAACTCCTGGAGTTCACTCAAACTCACGTCGATCGAGTCGGTGATGCCATCCAGCCATCTCATTCTCTGTCATCCCCTTCTCATCCTGCCCCCAATCCCTCCCAGCATTAGAGTCTTTTCCAGTGAGTCAACTCTTCGCATGAGGTGGCCAAAGTATTGGAATTTCTGCTTAAGTATCAGTCCTTCTAATGAACACCCAGGACTGATCTCCTTTAGATTTAGGAAGTATCAATTCTTTGGCACTCAGCCTTCATTATGGTCCAACTCTCACATTCTTACCTGACTACTGGAAAAAACATAGCTTTGGTTCTATGAATCTTTGTCCCTAATGGCTCAGATGGTTAAAAAAAACACATCTGTCTGCAATGCAGGAGACTCAGGTTTGATCCCTGGGTCAGAAAGATCCCCTGGAGAAGGGAATGGCAACCCATTCCAGTATTCTTGCCTGGAGAATTCCATGGACAGAGGAGCCTGGTGGGTTACAGTCCATGGGGTCAAAAAGAGTCAGACTTCAAGAAGGGTAGGAGAGAGAAGAATCCTCTTGAAACCCCCACTAGTTTCTTTATGAGAATTTTCTTCCTTTTCAGTACACAGTATAGTGTTTAAGTGCAGGAACGCGACCCATGTTTACATTCTGCCTTCACTCAACATTGAGTAGTTGTATGTCCTGGGTATGCTACTGTGCTGCCTAGATGTCATTTGCCTCTCCAGATCTGTTCTCCAGTCTTCTCCACCCGGCTCTATATTTAGGAGGCCAGCCTTTAGAGACTGCAGCACCAAGTTCCCTTATCCTGTGGTTTCTAGTTGAGGAGATCAAAAAGAGGGAAGACAGGTCAGGGTATTGATTATCCCAGCCAACTGCCCATAAGGTCACAGCTTGGCAGTGGCTGTGTCCTTCTATCAAAAACTGTTGGCTGAACTCATGTACACCTGGGGCGAATTCATGTCAATGTATGGCAAAACCAACCAATATAATATTGTAAAATAAAAAAAATAAATAAAGATCAAAAAAAATAAAATAAATAAATAAACTCAGTTAGATATTTAAAAAAAAAAAAAAAAACTGTTGGCTGTTCTTACAGTGTTCCAGTCTGGAATAGTAAGAACTTTCTGATGGGATTAGTCTTTCACCATTGCTTGTTGGTTTCCCCTAATCTTACCAACAACTTTGTAAATAGTCACTTCATTAAAGCCTCTTTATTTACCTCTTTTGGAGGTGGTGTCTATTCCCTGCTGGGGTGGATCTCAACAGGTATAATTGTTTTTCATTTCTAAATCTTTTCCCTCACTTATAAAACAGAGATAATAAGAGCATTTATGTCATAGAGTCTTCGTGATGGTTAAATGAGGTAACGTAGATAAAATTCTTAGCATGGTGCCACAGCATAGTAAATGTTTAATGAATGTTAGCTGTCACTCTTGGTACTGTTATCATTATGATTATAATTTGTATTCAGGTCCTGGACATTGGGACTGAGATAAGACTTCTGAGAACTGGGCTTTCATCCAAAACCTGCACTCAAGTCAGGATACTTGGCAACATGTAAGTGCAACCAAAGATTGGGTCCCTTTAGACCATTGCTTGATAAATCCACTTTGCCAGCATACAACTCACAGCAGGATAGTTCTGATCATCATTATTTCTGAGTGCATTTAAAGGTCAAATATTAGTGCTGTTACAATTTACATTTCCCTTGATTCAAATTAAACTAATTTAGAGAAGGAATTCTTAATCAGTAGCTTGAGGTAGAGGAAAAAACCTCTAAGCACCTCAAAAGGCACTACTACAACTTAGAAAAGCAAGGCTTATCTCATCCTAAATGCTTTATAATTCCTGATTATATATTATAATGAAAAGAAAGCAATACCTAAAAGAAATGCTGTAATTTATCCATGTTATCTGTGTAATCATTCTAATGGCCTCATTATAGCTTGGATCAGTTAGTATATTTTGTCATAGAGGAGATAATAGTCCTAACAAGTTTGGGTTGTAGATTTATCTCCATGTAGTCCTCATAGTCTGATATCCTAATTTGTAAATGCATGGTCGTGATCACAAGAAGGATGGAGAGGTAATGGGGGAGGGTTTGGTACCTATTTAATTTGCACAAGTGGAAGAAAACTGCAAGTCCGTGTTTTTCTGGTAGTGAGTAAATAATATTATTTTTCTGTGCAACAATCTAATTTTTTGGCATGTGAATAGAATAAATTGCCATGTAAAGAACAATGCAACTGATATACAAGTATTAGTAATGCACCGTTAGTGTCTGTGCTCGTTTCCTTGAGCTGCCATAAGAAATTACCACAAACTGATTGGCTTGAAACAGAAATTTATTCTCTCACAGTTTTGGAGGCTAGAAATCCAAATCAGCAGGGCTGTGCTCTCCCTGAAGGCTCTAGGGGAGGATCCTTCCTTGCCTCTTCCTAGTTTCTGACGGTTGCTGACAATCTTGGGCTTTCCTTGGGCTTGTGTGAGTGTTAACTCCAATCTCTCTCTCCATCTTCACGTGGTCATCTTCTCTCTGTGCCTGTGTCCAGATTCTGTTCTTTTTGTAAGAATACCAGTCATATTGGATGTAGGGCCCACTCTAAATCAGTATGACCTCACTTCGCGTGATTATGCCTGCAAAGACCCTATTTCCAAATAAGGTCATATTCACAGGTTTTCAGGGGGACATGATTTTTGGAGGGACGTTATTCAATCCATTGTAACTACTCAAGAATTTAGTGCATTTCTTTGTGGCTCTTTTATGCTCTTCTGTATTTTTTTCTTCTTAGATATTTGCTTCACATCTTTTTGGCCATTTTTCTTTCTTTTTAAAAATATTTGATTGGATCATCACAGGGAGAAAGATTTGAGTTACATCATTTTGGTGATTACAAAGCAGACAGACTGTGGGGAAAGTGGTTTGTCTTACCCTTCTTTACTCCCCTCCATAGGATATTTACTCATATTTTCACTCTCCCTTTGCTACATGGAAGATTATGGGTTGGTGGGGGAAGATTTCAGTGAATAATGAGCCATCAACAGGCTTCTCCATATGTTGTTTTATAGTCCGTAGACCCTAATAAGATGTTCTGCCAGGTAACTCCCAATTCTCTGTTGCCCATTCCACAAGTTCTTCCTTCCCTGTGTTCTTTTTCCTGAAGCTACTTGCCTCCAACCAGGTAACACTCCTGGTAAAAAGATTTCCTTGAGGCCCCTCTTAATATATCACTTAAAAGAATCCCATAGTTCTCTTCCATTTCCCAGCAAATGTGAGTTCACAGTAACTAAGCCTGTAGAACTGGTGGATTATTTGGGCAGAGAGGAAATGTAGAAACAGACTCTTCTGCCTTCCCAAGCCCTCTCTGCTCAGGCCTCTTCCTCACCCTTCCCCAAGTAGGAAGGGTTGCTAAACCAATTGTTCAAAGTCTTGAAATACTAATGGGAAGTCTGATGATCAAGTTTACTGTGTTCATGTTCATGAACTCATGGGCTTTCTGCTGCAACCCTCCATCATGCTGCTGGTGCGGTGGGAACCCGATTCTGCCTTATTGATCCCCACAAAGTATGCCTGCACTTGTTGGTCATTGCTTTGGTTTCTGGCCCATGACAGGCCAGAAATGGTAAGAGCCTATTGTAGGTTAGGAGTAGGGGTAAGAAGTGGCTCCACTTTGTAGTTTAGAGTATGGGCACATACAGCCCACCCTAGTTTTTTACCTTCATTGTGCACTGGTGGTAATTGTGCAGGGCTAAGCCAGTAAAATCAAAGAAACAACCCCAGCACTTTGCATTTTGCTTCCCTTTGTGTGTTGGGGGGTGGGGGGAGGGCACAGCGAGAAATCTGAGTAAGGGTGGTTGTCAGAGCAGAACATGTATATTTTGGATCCCTTAGCTAAATATGTCAACATCCCAGCAACACTTCTAACAAGTATGTTACAAGCAATGTCTGTAATAAAAGAACTGGGTTTATTAGCTGGCTTAACTTATTCAGGCCATTCATTAGTTCAAATAATTTGGAATTGGTCCCATTGTGGCAGCCCACAGTATGTTGTAGGTAGCCCATTTCATAGATGAAGCTATATTACATTGTTGTAGGAAGTATGAAGCATGTTCACACTGTTCATGGGGTTCTCCAGGTAAGAATACTGAAGTGGTTTGCCATTCTTTTCTCCAGTGGACCACATTTTGTCAGAACTCTTCACCATGTCCTGTCTGTCTTGGGTGGCCCTACATGGCATGGCTCATAGTTTCATTGAGTTAGACAAGTGGTTTTCATTCTGTCTGCCCTCTGACGGAGAAGGATAAGAGGCTTATGAAAGCTTCCTGATGAGAGAGGAGGCCTTACAAATAGCTGAGAAAAGACATGAAAGGCAAAGGAGAAATGGAAATATATACCCGCTTGAATGCAGAGTTCCAAAGAATAGCAAGGAGGAATAAGAAAGCTTTCCTCAGTGATCAGTGCAAAGAAATAGAGAAAAACAATAGAATGGGCAAGACTAGAGATCTCTTCAAGAAAATTAGAGATCCCAAGGGAACATTTCATGCAAAGATGGGTACAATAAAGGACAGAAACGGTATGGAAATAACAGAAGCAGAAGATATTAAGAAGAGGTAGCAATAATACATAGAAGAACTGTACAGAAAAGATCTTCATGACCTAGATAACCATGATGGTGTGATCACTCGTCTAGAGCCAGACATCCTGGAATGTGAAGTCAAGTGGGCCTTAAGAAGCATCACTATGAACAAAGCTAGTGGAGGTGATGGAATTCCAGTTGAGCTATATGAAATCCTAAAAGATGATGCTGTGAAAGTGCTGCACTTAATATGGCAGCAAATTTGGAAAACTCAGCCGTAGCCATGGAACTGAAATAAGTCAGTTTTCATTCTGATCCCAAAGAAAGGCAATGCCAAAGAACATTCAAACTACCGCCCAATTGCACTCATCTACATGCTAGCAAAGTAATGCTCAGAATTCTCCAAGCCAGGCTTCAACAGTACATGAATCATGAACTTCCAGATGTTCAAGCTGGATTTAGAAAAGGCAGAGGAACCAGAGATCAAATTGCCAACATCTGTTGGATCATCAAAAAAGCAAGAGAGTTCCAGAAAAACATCTACTTCTGCATTGTGGAATATGCCAAAGCTGTGTGGATCACAACAAACTGTATAAAATTCTTCAAGAGATGGGAATACCAGACCACCTGGCCTGCCTCCTGAGAAATCTGTATGCAGGTCAAGAAGCAAAAGTTAGAACTGGACATGGAACAACAGACTGGTTCCATTTCAGGAAAGGAGTACATCAAGGCTGTATGTTATCACTCTGCTTATTTAACTTATATGCAGAGAATAGCATGAGAAATACCAGGCTGGATGAAGCACAAGGTGGAATCAAGATTACTGGGAGAAATATCAATAACCTCAGATATGCAGATGACACCACCCTTATGGCAGAAAGCAAAGAAGAACTAAAGAGCGTCTCAATGAAGTTAAAGAGGAGAGTGAAAAAGTTGGCTTAAAACTCAACATTTATGTCCATATGGACATGGGGAGAGGAGAGGAGAGGATGAGATGTGTGGAAAGACTAACATGGAAACTTACATTACCATATGTAAAATGGATAGCCAATGGGAATTTGCTGTGGGCTCAGGAAACTCAAACAGGGGCTCTGTATCAACTTAGAGGGTTGGGATGGGGAGGGAGATGGGAGGGAGGTTCAAAAGGAAGGGGATATATGTATACCTATGGCTGATTCATGTTGAGGTTTGACAGAAAACAACAAAATTCTATAAAGCAATTATCCTTCAATAAAAACCAAACAAACAAAAAACCCCTCAACATTCAGAAAACTAAGATCATGGCATTGGGTCCCATCACTTCATGGCAAATAGAAGGGGAAACAATGGAAACAGTGACAGACTTTATTTTGGGGGCTCCAAAATCACTGCAGATGGTGACTGCAGCCATGAAATTAAAAGGCAGAAGAAGGAGAAGGCAATGGCAAGCCACTCCAGTACTCTTGCCTAGAAAATCCCATGGATGGAGGCGCCTGGTAGGCTGCAGTCCATGGGGTCGCTAAGGGTCGGACACGACTGAGCGACTTCACTTTTTCACTTTCACACATTGGAGAAGGAAATGGCAACCCACTCCAGTGTTCTTGCCTGGAGAATCCCAGGGACGGGGGAGCCTGGTGGGCTTCCGTCTGTGGGGTCACACAGAGTCGGACACGACTTAAGTGACTTAGCAGCAGCAGCAGCAGCAGCCCCTTGGAAGAAAAGTTATGACCAGCCTAGACAGCATATTGAAAATCAGAGACATTATTTTGCCAACAAAGGTCCATCTAGTTAAAGCTATGGTTTTTCTAGTAGTCATGTATGGTTGTGAGAGTTGGACTATAAGGAAAGCTGAGTGCTGAAGAATTGATGTTTTTGAACTGTGGTGCTGGAGAAGACTCTTGAGAGTCCCTTAGACAGCAAGGAGATCCAACCAGTCCATCCTAAAGTTAAATAATCCTGAATATTCATTGGAAGGACTGATGCTGAAGCTGAAACTCCAATACTTTGGCCACCTGATTCGATGAACTGACTCGTCTGAAAAGACCCTGATGCTGGGAATGATTGAAGGCGGGAGGAGAATGGGACGACAGAGGATAAGATGGTTGGAATGCATCACCAACTTGATGGACATGAGTTTGAGTCAGCTCCAGGAGGTGGTGATGGCCAGGGAAGCCTGGTTTGTTTGCAGTCCATGGGGTTGCAAAGAGTTGGACACGACTGAGCAACTGAACTGATGAAGCATGTACTTTGAAAGCGGCTTTACACTTATTCATGACATTGTTGTATAATAAAAGAGAATATAATTTCATAGTGGCTCTGATTAATGTGTTACTAGTTGGTCATTAGATCCTAATGTTTACATCTCTGTGTAATACTTAAGTTTTACTGGACACAACACTCTTAATACTGTTGTTATTGCAATGTCTTTTATTAGGCTATTCAATGACTAGCTTTGAGGCTGTGGCAATATTCTAGATCCTAAGTTATTAACTGAATATGTATTGGACTCTGGTTCTTTGCCTTATCAAAGAGAAAGGTTATTAAAATTATGAAGGATTTAGCTTATCAAAGGTCCTTTGCAAGATCATTAGTTAAAACAGAATTTGGAAATGTAGCTTATTTCAAATTAAACTATAGTATATATTATTAATAAAACCATTAAAACCAGCAGGGCTGTTAACTATTTTTAATGGATTGGTTAAAACAGCAGAATTTTTAAATCCATATATATAAAATTTTGACAAGATAAAATAATTGATCTGTTCCTTATGAATAAGAGTTTAATATTTTTAAAGAATAATAATTTTACATATATCTAATTTTAGTCATTTGGTTACTCATTTAACATTTTTATAGTTCCAAAAGAACCCAAGCTGATATAAATAAAGATTATTAGAAAAATACATAAAGTAAAACTATTAAAAATATTTTGTCACAGGTAGGATACAATTATTATCTGTAATTGAGTATAATCATGGGTGACAGTTATGATATAGGTAAAAATTTTAAGCTAATTGAGAAGAAAGAGAAAAACATGTTTTTGTGCTACCTTCATTCCAGAACCTGAATGGATTCTAATGGAATAAACTGTTCCTTGTTTTTTCCCACAAGAACATGAATTTTTCACTTGAGTACCATTAGCAGATCATTCATTGTTTTGTTCAGTCTAAGTCGTGTCCTATTCTTTGTAACGTATCCTATTCTTTGTAACTCCAATGGACTGTAGCCCACTGTCCATGAGATTCTCCAGGCAAGAATACTGGAGTAGGTTACTATTTACTTTCTCCAGGAGATCTTCCTGACCCAGGGATTGAATCTGGGTTTCCTGCACTGTAGGCAGACTTTTTACCATCTGAGCTACCAGGGAAGCCCTGTCAGTAAACTTTTAGGAAATGTCAGAGTTGCTCCATTTTCAGGCTATGACAGCGCCTATGAGGAAGCAACGCCTGTAACCAGAGTCCAGGAGCACTCACTGGAGGTAAACTAAAACCCACAAAAATTATGTACTTATCCATGGTGACCCAGAAAATCATTAGGCTCAAATCCTTGGGCTCCTGAGACAACCTTTCTTTTCACTCTCATTTATAATGTTTTGTGCTTCCCTGTTATATGCCTTCTGAACGAACTTCTCAGTGTGTGCTTTGGCATAGCTAAATTTTTTGAGGCTTTTACCTGGACCATGAAACACACATTCCACTTTGTGGTGCTAAACAGATTGAGATGTAAAATGTGAATTGAGTCCTTATGACTACAAATTGACTTCAATCCTTTTGGACAACTTCAACTTAATATCACTGAAAATTCCTTGCACGGATCATGAGGAAGATGTGACCCCCATAACTCCTCTCAGCTCATTATAACCTTTCATCTCCTCTAGAGCAAGTGAACTGGGTATTATTTTCATTTATGCTGCCTTATCTTTAATCATTTAAAGAAATATTTACTGTATGAAAATGAAGGTTTCAAGTGAAGGAGAAAATATTCAAGGGGTGTTTGCACTAGTTTTTTTTGGCTAACTGGCCCAAGGTGAGTTCAATACAAAGTTACCAACTAATGCTAATGAGATTGTCTGAAATCTGCCAGCTCACTCCACTCTCTCTTCACATCCTGTGCTACTGAAGTTTTGCTCATGGCCTCGGCATTGTTCTTCATGGTATCCATGGCTGGGTCTGTTAAGACCTTTCATACAATAGCCTCAGAACTCTGGTTGCAATTAGAGTTTTGATTAGCTGTCAGTGATGTCATAGCCATGGTTATTTTAAATCCACTGTGCTAAGTGTTTTCCTTTTCTTAATGTACTGTAGAAATTCCATTTCTTGACAGCAATAAGACACTTCAGGCAGTGTGTTTTGGGGCCAATATTGCACTTCTCATGGAGTTAAGACACTTGGCCTTCAGCCTCATGACTTATAACACAATCTGAGTTATGCTATAATCACCCAGATATATACATGACCTGTTGTGTTTTATTGCTTAAATGGAACCTGTCCCAGTGCCTCATCATCTGACAAGGTGGGAATATAGCCCCGGATGACTGTTCAGATTCCCACTGGGAGTTACATTTGGTCAGATCTCCTTCAGCCTTTCAGGGATTGCACTGAAACTCTGGAGGCCTTTGGTGTACTTACCACACGACAGAAATCAAACCCTCTAGCATCTCAGGTCTCCCTGCCAGACTGGCCAACTTAGGTTGCCAAATATCTCCCCCTCAACACATTTATTGAACTTTAAAACAGCAGAATAGCATTGAATGAAGTCCAGTAACTTTTATAGGATATATTTTAGTCACTAGACTTTGAAGACTATTCCAACATTAATTATAAAGTTTCTGTGTCTGGATAACATATTGTTAACAGTTATTTCGCAAGTGCTAATGGCAAGATGGAAGATTTCCAATAACTTTATTGAGGAAGTGGCAATTAAAATATTGAGCACTACAGGGTACATACAAAATAAAAATAATCTTGCAAACACAGCACTGTACTTCATGATAAATATGGGGGTGTACCCTGTATTTTCAAATAGATATGATGTCTTTGCATTTTCCATCTCTTTTGGTTGAAGGAGGATCAAGAAGTTTCTATTTTGCTGGTTTGTTAATTTTTAAAGGCAGTGTAAAATGCCAGGGCTCTGGGCTGGTTTGATATTATTTACCACAACATCATGAAATGATTTTAAGACAAGTTGTTATCCATATTTCTTTCAATAACAAATATCACTAAAATGAGATCATTGACTTCATGTGACAATTTATGACTCCGGAAATGCATGAGCTGTCTTTTCTAAAGACTTTCAAAGCCCTCATCTAGCATGGTTTTCCCTCCAGAGCTCTCTGGTGTGACCACCCATCTTCCAAACTCACCCTACCACAGTCAGCCAGCAGCTTGGGGTTGTTCTCTAGTCAGAACCTAAGAGCAGAGTGGTGGACAACAGGAGGCAGCAGACAGGATGGAGGACACTCCAGGACATATGGGATCAGAGGCAAGACAGAGGGTTGAAGGGACTTGCCCAGGGTCACAAGGCTGGGGATCTTTAGCCAGTGCATGTGGACTCTGGGTCCAGATATGTGTTATCTTCACCTTATTGCTTCCCATCATTTTAAATTCAGAGTGCAAATTATTAATTGCACAATCAAGACCACTGGAATCAAAACAAACTGTCACTTAGTACAATTACATTTCAAAGAGGATTTTAGACCAAGAATACATTTGCTTTCCAACTTTACTTTCTTCACTGCTTTCTTTTTTTAGCATATCCTGATTGCTTTGTAGCTTTAGGCCTAGGTTTCTCTTTTTAATTTGGTGAAATAACTTTTTTTTTACCTGAAGTGTAATCTGTGTTTCCCACTTTGGTTTAATATGGAATGCTTATCATTTATTGGCTAATGATATCAAACTATGCTATAATATCACCGTGTAAAGTTTCCTGCTAAAGTAATTTCCTTAAGGTTGTGCTTTTGTGGGATCAGTGTATACTTCCCCTGATCTTCCTTTGTGGATAATATCTTTCTTAAAAACACCATATCTCTGAAGTTTTGTAAAAGAGCAATGGGATCAGGAATTGGCTCTTATTTTCTCATGCAAGAACAATAATGAACATAAGAAATTGAAGTTACCAGGAGTTTTTTTACCCACTGGGCTAAATAAAAGGTATTTAAATAAAATTTTAAGGATCAATACTCAGGCAATAATTAATGACATTTCTTCTTTTATAACCTCTGTATTTACAGAGTTAATTCTGTATTTTCATATTGCTTTACTCATTTTTATGAACCCTAAATATTAAACCAGATTATTAGGTTAATTTAGATTAGCTTTCTTAACTGTTTTGTTTACCAACATTTCAAGGGCATGTGAACTCAGTTAAATAGTTCATTTCTAAAATTTCATGATCTAGCCTGAAAACAAATACTTCTTTAGGCTGCCATCCTAAGAGAGGGTTCATTATTTGTTGATTTATTGCTCCTTATGAGAGGACTTATTATTTATTGTTCAGTAAATATTCTTGGTTAATATTGGGTAAATATATTACCTTTACACCTTTGCCTCATAGAGGGAAAATGTCTATTTTTTCCTTTTCTGTTGGATATGTTATGATGTCTTCATCAAATAGATGTTTAAAAAATGCACATAAACTGTGGAAGCTGAATATATGTATTTAATCCATGGCATTTTTTCTCTGAAAACCGTATTCTTAATTCATGAGTCACAGAAGTCATATGTTTAGAAAAAAATCATTGGTTATATGTAAATGATGTTGGAAAAATTTTCTGATTTTCCAAGTGATTTTTAAGACTAATAAACTAACGCAGTCGAGCACAGAAGTGGGAAAAGCTTCTAGGTAAAAGCTAGCATCTGGGGTTGGGATAGTAAACTTTTGGAGAATTTCAGCATAACAATCTCACTCTTAATCTAAATTAAATGTCAGGTCTTAAAACAGTTAACCTCCAGAAAATGTAGAGTTTATCTCCAGAATGGATATAAGTACTGTGTGATTAGATGGGAGTCATTAAAAATAACTTGAAATAATTGTTACCTATGATAGCTCAGTTGGTAAAGAATCCGCCTGCAATGCAGGAGACACCAGTTTGATTCCTGGATTAAGAAGATTGGCTGCAGAAGAGATAGGCTACCCACTCCAGTATTCTGGCCTGGAGAATTCCATGGACTGTATAGTCCATGGGGTTGCAAAGAGTTGGACATGACTGAGCCACTTTCACACCACACATACCAGAGTCACTGGAAAAAACAGTACTTACCTGTTACTGACATTGTGAGTTTTTATGACTAATACCCCAGCAAATTTTCCTCTTGATTTCATTCCATGTCCTCATGACTCTGTAGCTATTCTACCAGATACTAAGAATCAAGGTTTGGAGTAAACTCAGTGTAGCCAGTGAAAGATAGAATCTTCTAGAGTTTGATGGTTTGGGCTTTGACAACTGAAAGGCTTGACTTTAACTGCTATCTCTGCCTTCATAACTTAGTGAATTTGAAAAACCCCAACTATGTCGCTTTCAGACAGAATGGTAAGACAATTGTAGGGACTGAAAAGACAGATTTTAATACATTTTTCAGGATATATTAAAAGTATGTGATATTGAAATATCTTTTTTCATTTTCTTTTTTTGTGTGTGTGTGAAAACACTCTTTATCCCAATAACCCATTTGTTTCATTGTCTTGTCAAATTATTTCTGAAGAAAATTTTTGAAAATGCTCTTATTGAAAATATGTCAGCTATGATCAAGAAAGTTTTTCTTCCTCTTCTAAGTAATACAACAAGACAGCATTTTATAAGACTGTTTTACACTTATATGTAGCCAGATGGATGAGTTCTAGCCAATGGAATGAGTAGAAGTGATGTACAGCATTTCTGAACCTGGTGTATAAAAACTTCCCCTGATAGATTCTCTATGCTCTTTTCCTTCATGTGAATTGATGCAGGGGAATGTGGCAACCTCAGGAACTTTGTGTTAAAGCTGATAGAGCCACAGCTGGGATGAGCATGGGACCCTGAATCGGTGCCTGGAGGTGACCCCCAGTAAACCAGTAACACTCATTTTGGCCGTACATGAGTGAGATATATGTTTTAACCATTATAAGCTTTGGTTTTGTTTTTATAGCAGCAAGCATTACTTTAACCAATAATCTGTGTAATTAGAATGTATTTTCTTTCACAATTTGTTAGTTATGAATATTAGAAGTGCTGTTTTCAGCATTAAATGGTGTCATTGCACAAGAGTGAAGCAGTTCCTGTTGAATAAATGTTTAGCTTTGTGACCATATTGTCGTTTCCCTTATTTTTACTGTTTTCTTCCTTCCCTGAGTTTACTAATAAATGAACAGGCTAGTCCAATTTCATTTGTCTTTCATTGAGGCCACAGATCCCCTCCATCCCCACCCTGCCTCTGGAATTCTGCCTAAAATGAAACAGCAACAGAAGAGAGGTCAAGAACTTGGAAGGATTCATATGGGAGAAACCAGGTACAGCTTGATTTAATATCAATATTTCATATGTTCAGAGCATGGAGTCTCAGCTACAAGATAACAGCCCATCATTTTTATGCCTTTCCATCTGTGAAAAGCTGTTCCTCAAAGTACAGTGTATGAACAACATAGCAGCTTTTCATTTTAGGCATCATATTTAGTGGGGGAAAGAGATCTTTTGATGCGTAACTAGACTTGCAAGATAATTGAAATCTATGGAGTTTTAGGGCCAGACTCATAAAGAATACAGATTTCCTCCTGAAATATATTGCTAGAGAAAGGTACAGAGCACAAATCTTTAACATAATGAAAATTTCACCTCCTGCATATGTAAAACAAAGATGACACCATCTACTATCCACCAGTGAAGAAACAAATACTTTATACACACTTAAGAGACAGTAGAATAGGAGGAGCTACAGGGATAGAGTAAAATTTTGAAGAGGGTTTGGCAAGAGGAGAGCTGAATAGGCAAAACATGAAGTATTTTTAGGGCAGTGAAAATATTCTGTCTGATACTACAGTGATGGAGATCAAACCAGTCAATCCGATAGGAAATCAACACTGAATATTCATTAAAATGACTGATGCTTAAACTGAAGCTCCAATACTTTGGCCACCTGATGTGAAGAACCAACTCTTTGGAAAAGACGCTGATGCTGGGAAAGATTGAGGGCAGGAGGAGAAGGGGACGACAGAGGATGAGATGGTTGGATGGCATCATCGACTCCAAGGACAGGAGTTTGAGCAGACTCTGGGAGACAGTGAAGCACAAGGAAGCCTGGAGTGCTGCAGTCCCTGGGTTTCAAAGAGCTGGACACAACTGAGCACCTGAATAACAACAGCAGCAGTGATAGATGCATGTCATTACGCATTTGTCCAGACCCATATAAGGCATGACATCAAGACTGAGCCCTAGTGTGAACTGTGCCCTTTGGGTGACTATGATGTGTCAGTGTAGATTCAGCATTTGAACCAACGTACCATCCTGGTGGTGAGTTTTATAATGGGGGATGTTGTGCACATGTAGGGGTAAGGGGGTAGATGAGAAGTCACTGTACCTTCATCTTAATTTTCCTGTAAATGTAAAATTTCTCTTTAAAAAGTCCTTAAATTTTTTATAGGAAGTCAAATATACAATGCATTTAAATTTATAGAGTGAAGTTTTGTTTAAAAGGTATGAATAATAATAGTAGTAGTAATAATATAGATAAACCCAATTTAAAGCATTTTATAGCAAAGCATCATCTTCATGGATCACAGCCTTGTCATGGCAAAGAGGCTTGGGTAATTCAATGAAACTGTAAGCCATGCCATTCAGAGCTATCCAAAATGGACAGGTCACAGTAAAGAGTTCTGACAAAATGTGGTCCACTGGAAGAGGATTCTTGTATTCTTGCCAGGAGAACCCCATGAATAGTATGAAAAGGCAAAAATATGACACCAGAACATAAGCCCCCGAGGTGGGAAGGTGTTCAATATGCAACTGGGGACGTGCAGCAATTACTAATAGCTCCAGAAAGATTGAAGAGGCTGAGCCAAAGTGGAAACAGCGCTCAGTTGTGGATATGTCTGGTGGTGAAAGTAAAGTCTGATGCTGTAAAGAACAATATTGCATAGGAGCCTGGAATGTTAGGCCCATGAATTAAGGTAAATTGGATTTGGTCAAGCAGAGGAGATGACAAGAATGAACACGGACATCTTAGGAATCAGTGAACTAAATGGCTGGGAATGGATGAATTTAATTCAGAGGATGATTATATCTATGACTGTGAGCAGGAATCCCTTAGAAGAAATGGAGTAGCCCTCATGGTCAACCAAAGAGTCCGAAATGCAGTACTTTGGTGCAACCTCAAAAACCACAGAATGATCTCAGTTCATTTCCAAGGCAAACCTTTCAACATCACAGTAATCCAAGTCTGTGCCCCAGTCACTGATGCCAAAGAAACTGAAGTTGATTGCTTCTATGAAGACCTACAAGACCTAGAACTAACAGCAAAAAAAAGATGTCCTTTTCATCTTGGGGATTGGAATGCAAAAGTAGGAACTCAAGAGATTCCTAGAATAACAGGCAAATTTGCCATTGGAGTACAAAATGAAGCAGGGCAAAGGCTAACAGAGTTTTGTCAAGAGAACACACTGGTCATAGCAAACAGCATTTTCCAGCAACCCAGGGGACAGCTCTACATATGGACATCACCAGATGGTCAATACTGAAATCAGACTGATTATGTTCTTTGCAGCCAAAGATGAAGAAGCACTATGCAGTCAGCAAAGAACAAGACTGGAGCTGACTGCGGCTTAGATCATGAGCTCCATATTACAAAATTCGGGCTTAAATTGAAGAAAGTAGGGAAAACCACTAGGCCATTCAGATATGACATAAATCAAATTCCTGATGATTGTACAGTGGAGGTTATGAGTAGACTCAAGGGATTAGATATGGTAGACAGAGTGACTGAAGAAATATGGATGGAAGTTTGTAACATCAGTTCAGTTCAATCACTCAGTCATGTCCATCTCTTTGCGATCCCATGAACGCCAGGCACACCAGGCTCGCCAGACCTCCCTGTCCATCACCAACTCCCAGAGTTTACCCAAGCTCGTGTCCATTGAGTCGGTCATGGCAAATAGACGGGGAAAAAAGTAGAAGCTAAATGACAGATTTTCTTTTCTTGAGTTGCAAAATCACTGGGGACAATGACTGCAGTCATGAAATGAAAAGATGCTTGCTCCTTGGAAGGAAAGCTATGACAAACTTTGACAGCATATTGAAAAGCAAAGATATCACTTTGTTGACAAAGGGCCATAGTCAAAGCTATAGTCTTTCCAGGAGTCATGTATGGATGTGAGATTGAACCATAAAGAAGGCTGAACACCAAATAACTGGTGTTTTTGAACTGTGGTGCTGGAGAAGAGTCTTGAGACTCCCTTGGGCTGTAAGGAAATCAAACCAATCTATCCTAGAGGAAATCAACCCTGAATATTCATTGGAAGGACTGATGCTGAAGCTACAGCTCCAATGCTTTGGCCACTTAATGTGAAGAGCTGACTCACTGGAAAAGACACTGATGCTAGGAAAGATTGAAGGCAAATGGAGAAGGGGACAGCAGAAGATGAGATGGTTAGATAACATCACTGACTCAATGGACATGAATTTGAGCAACCCCCAGAAGATAGCTGAGGATATAGGAACCTGGTTGCTGTAGTCCATGGGGTCACAAAGAGTCAGACATGACTTAGCAACTGAACAACAGCAACAAGGAAAGCAGGAAATAGAAGTGGATCCATACTTTTTTATCTTTAGCAGAACTCCTGGAAAATTGAAAGCAATAGAAAAATAAGGAATGTCTCTCTCTTCCTGTCTTCCTATCACTCCTGTGGCATTATGGAAACCGCCAATGGAAACCCCTTGGACCAGGTTCTCAGGTACCATCCCAGGTCAGGAACTTGTTAGGCAGGTACTTCACTTTCCATTAAAGCACCCAACAGTGCCCAGAGCTTTTAAAACACCAGGAAACACTGTGGCAACAAAAACACCAATTAGTCTAATGATGGTTCTTATTGCTCCAAGCTCAAAGATGGAGATTGTGGCCCTTACTAGTGTACTGTTGCAATAATATTTTTCCATGGAATGCCTCTCTTTGTGAAATCAATGTGAATAATTCATTTATTTCATAATTCACCCAGGAGCAGATTTTTAGAATAGCAGCACTTCTGTTGAGTTACACCTAAATCCGTTCCGTTCCGTCGCCCAGTCGTGTCCGACTCTTTGCGACCCCGTGGACTGTAGCCTACCAGGCTTCCCTGTCCATGGGATTCTCCAGGCAAGAATACTGGAGTGGGTTACTGTTTCCTTCTCCAGGGGATCTTCCCGACCCAGGAATCGAACCCGGGTCTCCCGCATTGGGGGCCGACGCTTTAACCTCTGAGCCACCAGGGAAATCATAACAACATAAAAATTCCAACAAGAATATGTATTTAGGAGAATCATTTTTTCATCTCTTCTGTCACATCTCTTTCTTTATGAACTGTAAGCTACTTCAGTATATTATTCAGATGAGTCATAGAATATCCTTTCTTAAATTCTTATGTGTAAGGAGATAGATTTCTGAAATATTTTAAGTCATCATTCATTCAACTTTAATCAAAAACTTACTATGTTCTAGGCTTAGCTATGGTAAAGCCTCAAGGAATACATAAACAACAACAACAGCAAAAAAAAAAAAAAAACTAAACAAATACATAAACCAAAGCAGCCATCAATTATTAGATGTCAAGAGATGGTGTGAAGTATTTCATTTAATCCTCACAAACACCCTACAAAGCAAATACTAATAGGATCTTTGTTTTCCACATGAGCAAACTGAGGTTCAGCGTGGTTGAGTTACCCACCCAAGCTTGTGAAGGGCAGAGCCCATGTTGGTTTTTATCTAGAGTGTGCATTTTTACCCTCCACATGATGTCTTCTATTGTCTCTACTCTAGGATACTATCATAAACTCTATTTGAGGGGACAGACATGCTAGCATGTAATTTGGGTTTTTTGTTTTCTTGTTTTGTTATTAGCACTTTTATTCAATTTATTTAAACTGAAAAACTAACCGGATCACCTATTTCTTCCACACCCTACCCTTTGCCTCTTGCAGCCACCAATATGTTCTCCATATCTATGAGCTTTTAATTTTGTTTTTAGATTCCACATATAAGAGGGATCATATGATCATATGGTAATTGTCTTTCTCTGCCTACTTTTTTCATTTATCATGACATCCTCAAGTTTTATCCACCTTGTTGTGGATAGTAAGATTTCATTCTTTTTATGGTTGAATAATATTCCACGTATAACTAAACTAAAATTTCTTTTTTTGTGCTTCTTTTTTATTGAAGTATAGTCTATACACAATATTATATAAGTTACAAGTGTATAGTATAGTGGTTCACAATGTTTAAATATTATATTCCATTTATACTTATTATAAAATATTGGTCATATTCCCTGTGTTGTACTATATAACTTTGTAGCTTATTTTACACATAATAGTTTGTACCTCTTAATTCCCTACCCCTATATATTATTACCTGTTATCCAACCCACCATGGGACTATAATTTGTTCTAGTTTATTCTGTATATTTGTGTCTGTTTCTTGTTATATTCACTAATTTGCTTTATTTTTTAGTTTCCACATATAAGTAGTATACAGTATTTGCCTTTCTCTGTATACATTACTTCACTTAGCATTATGCCCTCCAAACCCAACAATGTTGTTGCAAATGGCCAAATTTAATTTTTTTTAAATGTGTGAGTAGTATCCATCATGTGTGTATACATGCCTGTGTCTTCTTCTAGGAGCTTTATGGTTCCAGGTCTTATGTTTAAGTTTTAATCCATTTTGAGTTAATTTTTATGTAGCGTATAAGACAGTGGTCAAGTTTAATTCTTTTGCAGGTGGCAATCCAATTTCCCCACTACCATTTATTGAAGAGATTGTCCTTTCTCACTGCATATTCTTGCATCTTCCTCAATTTGTTTCATTAATGGCTTACAGTTTTCAATATGCAGGTGTTTTACCTCCTCAGTTAAATTTATTCCTAGATATTTTATTCTGTTTCATGCAATTTTAAACAAGATAATTTTTAAATTTCCCTTTCTGGTAGTTGATTATTTGTATATAGAAGCACAAAATATTTTGTGTATTGATTCTCTATCTTGCAAATCTACTGAATTAATTTACTAGTTATAACGTTTTTGGTAAAGTCTATAGGATTTTATGTATATAATTTCATATCATCTTCAAATAGTAACAGTTTTACTTCTTCCTTTCCATTTGGATGTTTTTTATTTCTTTTTCTTGCCTATTGCTCTTGCTAAGATTTCCAATAAAATCTTGAATGAAAGTGGTAAGAATGAACGTCTTTGTCTTATTCCTGATCTTACAGGAAAAGCTTTCAGCTTTTCACCTTGAGTATGATGTAAGCTATGTATTTATCATATATGGCCTTTATTATGTTGAAGTATGTTCCCTCTATACCTGTTTTGTTGAGATTTTTTCATAAGTGGCTGTTGAATTTGGTCAAGTGCCTTTTCTGCATCTTTTGACATGATCATATGATTTTTATCTTTCATTTTGTTACTGTGGTGTGTCACATTGACTGATTTGTGGATATTGAACCATCCCTGCATCTCTGGAATAAATCCCACTTGATCATGGTATATGATTCATTTAATGTATTGTTGAATTCAGTTTGCTAATACTTTGTTGAGGATTTTTGCATCTATGTTCAAATTATTCTATGTTTCTCTAGATTGTTCAAATAAAACAAGTAATTGGAATGTATTAAGAATGTACAGTGTGGGAATTCCTTGGCGGTCCAGAGGTTAAGACTCCATGCTTTCACTGCAGGGTGCATGGGTTAGATCACTGGTTGGGAACTCAGATCCTGCATGTGGCCCAGTGCAGCCCAAAAACCAAAACCAAACAAACAACAACAAAGAATGTACAATGTAATTCTAGAGCATAGCAGAGGGAGAGAATAACTTGTGCTACGGAAGTGGGGAAAAGAGGATATAATTATATTGGGGTTACTGGATGAAGAATGGGGGACAGACACTGCAAGCAGAGAGGAATTATTTTCAGACCACAAAAGGCATGGTATGATGCACTAGTGATGGGATTCCAGTGTGGAGATTATGATGAAAAGTAGACAGAGATCAGATGGTTAAGAAGTCTAAATGTGCAAGATGTTGAAAAGGTCCTTACTTAGAGATATTAAGTGGATTCCCCGCCCCCCAAACAAAGCTGTTTGTAATGCAGAGAATGGACTGAAACAGTGATGGGTGGGCAGAATGATGACCTTTGTATTGTCATTTATTTCTTTTTTTGTTTCTGAGTATATTGTTTCAGAAGACAGAATGAGATTTATGTCTTATGGAAAAATTTATATATAATTAAATGGTAATGGCAACTTCCATGTATTAAGGGCCTGCTCTGAGCTGGTTGCTGTTTGAAACTTTGCATGTTATTTTACTTAATCCTCAAAAATACTTTTGCAGTTATGCTGCATTTATGTCTGCTGATATATGTCTAAAAGCATCCTCATTTTATTGATGAAGATTGGGGGGCTCTGAGAGTTTAAAATGCTTGTCCTAGATAATTCAATTCTAAATAGCCGAAGAATGAGTTCTAATTATGTTTTGAACAAGGAAAGTATAGAGTTAGGTGATATTTGCAACCTTTCAAATGGCTTTATTGAGATGTGTAAGTTTAGCATGTCTGGTTTTTAGAAAGTCTGAATAATTTTTCAGTCACACCTAATATTTGGTCAGTGTTGATCAGGATGGATTTTTAGTCTTCTCATTTTTTAAACATAAATTTTCAGTTAGAGTGTATTCATATTACACTGAACTCTAAGGGAAAATATCAAAGACAAACACAGAACAGCTCTCTTAGATTCGCAGCAACCTACACAGCAAATCTAAAGAATCTTGTAGTCCTATCACACAAACATATTTTTGATACTGATTTCTGGAACCATCCACTGTCTGCTTGACATTCTCTGCAGTGAGAGTTCAGGCAGCATCCAGCCAAACTAAAATAGATTTTGCAGAATCAAATTGATTTTTTTTTTTTTTGGTATTTGCCCTCAATGTAGCACCATTTCTCATATACTTGAGGCTGACCTAAGTTTGGGAGATTTGCCAATCAATTGTTCAGACTTTATTTTATAACCCATAGGATACTACTGACCAACACAGGAAAACATCTGTAATAAAGCCAAAAGCTACTAAGAACTTAATATTAGATGGTCATCTTTTTCTTTTTATAGGCACTCCAGCGTTGAATATTTGGTTCAATCAAACCAGTTATCTTTAATTGATTACACTCTTCTAGACGTTGATGCTTCACTTTGTCCAAATCTTTACAAGGTAAATAGGATAATTTGCCTACAATTTCAGCATTCAGAGTAGAGCTGGGGAAGGGGGCGTTAACAGATACAGCACCACTCTTTTTCACTCCTTAACAGAGGGTTGAAGTTCAGCCAGAGGTCTTGTATAATAGGAGTTTTTAGAGGATATTTAGTGAGGTCCCTATTGGAACGTTATCTATATCACAAACAACCGTACATCATTTGGTAATCATGGGCAAGTTTCAACTCGGGAATGACTTCGTGTTGATTAGCTTTATGTAAAGTGGAGTGGCCCCAATTTTGAGGATGCCAACATACTTCTATCCTATCAAATCCCTCATGTCAGGCAGTATTATCTGGTGGAGGAGTGGAAGTAGAGGAAAGGGAGAGAAGTTGCGGAGCCATCCCTGGACACCAAAAGGTTTTGGCCCAGCCTTCCTGGCTAGGATATAATATGAGAGAGTGGGCTTCATGGTCTCCAAAGTCTCTGAAAGCTAATGACACTCTGCTCCTAAGCTCTGTCATTTGCTCTCTTTGTGTGAATGCAGGGGTTCAGCTGTCCAACCTGAATGGCCAGTGAGAATTCCCAGCAGGGCCATCTGCTGCTGTTGTCATGAAGACAGACAATGCTGCATGCTCCACACTGCATGTATTCAAATGCAGTTGTACCGCTCCTGGCAGCTGATGGAAGCTAAGAAGTCAGCTCACCTGCTTTGCAAAAGTGGCCTGGCACCCAGGCTGGGCCACAGCTCTTTTATTTTTTATTTTTATTGGAAGCTAATTATTTTACAATGTTATATTGGTTGGTTTTGCCATACATTGACATGAATCCACCCTGGGTGTACATGAGTTCCCCCTCCTGAACCCCCCTCCCACCTCCTTCCTCCCCTTATCCTCCCTCTGGGTCATCCCCGCATACCAGCCCCGAGCATCTTGTAACATGCATCGACCCTGAACTGGCGATTCGTTTCACATGTGATAATATACATGTTTCAATGCCATTCTCCCAAACCATCCCACTCTCACCCTCTCCCACAGAGTCCCAAAGACTGTTCTATACATCTATGTCTCTTTGGCTGTCTCGTATACAGGGTTATCATTTGCATCTTTCTAAATTCCATATATATGCGTTAGTATATTATATTGGTGTTTTTCTTTCTGGCTTACTTCACTCTGTATAATAGGCTCCAGTTTCATCCACCTCATTAGAACTGGTTCAAATGCATTCTTTTTAATGGCTGAGTAATACTCCATTGTGTATATGTACCAAAGCTTTCTTATCCATTCGTCTGCAGATGGACATCTAGGTTGCTTCCATGTCCTGGCTATTATAAACAGTGCTGCAATGAACATTGGAGTACATGTGTCTCTTTCAATTCTGGTTTCCTCGGTGTGTATGCCCAGGAGTGCGATTGCTGGATCATATGGCAGTTCTATTTCCAGTTTTTTGAGGAATCTCCACACTGTTCTCCATAGTGGCTGTACTAGTTTGCATTCCCACCAAGAGTGTAAGAGGGTTCCCTTTTCTCCACACCCTCTCCAGCATTTATTGCATGTAGACTTTTCGATAGCAGCCATTCTGACTGGTGTGAAATGGTATCTCATTGTGGTTTTGATTTGCATTTCTCTGATTATGAGGGATGTTGAGCATTTTTTCATATGTTTGTTAGCCATCTTTATGTCACAGCTCTTCATTTTAATTATTTTTGTTTTCATAGAAAATCTGCACAGGCCTGCTAATTCAGTGGTTTTCAAACATTTGGAGACACAACTCACAGAAAAAAAGCAAAAATACAGAAATGCATTTGATACATATGCATTTGTACATATAACTTGTACAAAATTTTCACGAAATGACACTTAGCCTTATTCTATGTGATACCCTCAAAAAATATTTTCATTTTTGATATAACCCATGATAGATTGTGGCCTGCAGTTTTGTTCACAC
Source organism: Moschus berezovskii (assembly GCF_049115385.1). Classification (NCBI taxonomy): domain Eukaryota; kingdom Metazoa; phylum Chordata; class Mammalia; order Artiodactyla; family Moschidae; genus Moschus; species Moschus berezovskii. The sequence goes on along the minus strand of NC_142469.1, from coordinate 71,076,208 downwards.
TATTTTAACTGGATTAAGCATTTGTTTTTATTTCATTTTCTCTTCTCAAAGAAAATGTATATACTGTAAGGGCAAGGACATTGCACAAGAGTGTCCTTGTATTAAATAAGGCAAATTATGGCAACTGGTAACTAGAAGCATTGCCTTATCACTATTACTGTGGTACCACAAAAAGGTAGCCTTCATCATTTTAAGGTCACTTACATGTCATCCATATCCTGGAATCATACCTGAAATTTACAGAGTTAAAAGACTTTTACCCAGAAGTCAGGTTTTACTTCTAGGAAACAGGTAGTGATGAAGATTCTCACCATTTCTGATATTTTCTGTCATTCCTACTCAGTCATGTTTATTGAACTTAAGGTTATAGAAATTTTCTGAGGTCTAGGCATTTATTAGCATATAAATTTTCTATTAAAAAAGTTTCTATATATAGTTTGTTGACTGAATTGTATCATATCTTTTTCATGTTTTTCACACTAAATATATTTTTAAGGAAACCTGAAACATTCACTTATTTTTAATGATGATTATGATTGTTGTTGTGTGCTTTTATGATACAGTTATATGAATTCAGCAAGTTTTAAGCACCTCCCAATATTTTTTCATAAATCTTAACTATGAATTTCTCAAGTGTTTTATAGGCAGGTAGCACAGGGCTCCACATATTCAAATTCCTTGCATAATGTCAGACTAGGCATAGGAGAAAAATATCCAAGATTTCAGATTTATAATAAATTCTGTAAGCAAGTAAGCCAATTTTATATTAAGGTGCTTGATAAGGATTTTCATTCAGTCAGTTCAGTTCAGTTCAGTCGCTCAGTCGTGTCTGACTCTCTGCGACCCCATGAATCACAGCACGCCAGGCCTCCCTGTCCATCACCAACTCCTGGAGTTCACTCAAACTCATGTCCACAGAGTCGGTGATGCCATCCAGCCATCTCATTCTCTGTCGTCCCCTTCTCCTCCCACCCCCAACCTTTCCCAGCATCAGAGTCTTTTCCAGTGAGTCAACTTGTCGCATGAGGTGGCCAAAGTGTTGGAGTTTCAGCTTTAGCATCAGTCCTTCCAATGAACACCCAGGACTGATCTCCTTTAGAATGGACTGGTTGGATCTCCTTGAAGTCCAAGGGACTCTCAAGATTCTTCTCCAGCACCAAATGTATTATAATTTAAGCTTTTTAGTGTTATGAGAATGTGAGTGGCCATAACATGTTACTAACAAGAGAAAATACACAGCAGTCCTCCGTAGACTGTTCCACAGCAATGGACTGTATTTGTTTTCTTAATTCACCCATCATTCATTCTTTCTTTCATTAGGTTGTCCATAAACATATGTCAAGTGTCAGCCTTGTTGGTTGGCACTTGGCAAAAAAAAAATTATTGGTCAAAGGCATCTAAAGATATGCAAGACATGGTCTTGATCCTTAAAGAACTTGTAAGTCTACAAAGTCATGAATCACTGTGATAACAATTGCCAGTTGGTGGTACAGCCATTTCTGTGCTTTGTGTGTCAGGAATCAAATAACCAGCTTAATAAAGTCAAATGGTTGTGGAAAAGACTAAGAAGATTCTGAAACCTCTTTGAAAAAACAAGGAATCTCTGAAGGGAAAATTCCAACAGGCTTCCAAACAGAATGATTAGGCTATATGAATTTAATTTCTCTAGTATAAATGGTGATACCCAAAATGTATACCCAACATCCATAGGTAGAATGTGGGATGAGTAGAATAAGAATGGAGAGCTAGGGTAAATATTATACTAGAAACCTTCAAATGAGAATGGACATCCTTTGTCTTGAAGTAATTGTTAAATATCCATGAATTTTTAAATATTTGAATTAAAGTCAGGTAGTAAATACAGATGATAGTCTTGCCACAATTAATCTTAACTATAAGTCTGCACAAGAGGAGTAGATGTTAAATCTGTTTTGACAGATGGCTTTGACCAATGAGAATGCATAGATATTGAAAGAAATTTGGAGAGAGGGACATTGGGAAACACAAGAGAAAACTGGATTCCAGTTCAACTCACAGGTTCTAATGACATCAACGGTGGAGAATTAAATGCTGAGAAACAAGCGTTTCTAGAGAAGTGTACTCAGGTTCAACCGTTAAACTTCATTCTACCAATTGCTCATAAGGCATAGAAAACAAGAAAACAGATAAAGCCCTTCTGAAATTTCTCGTAAAGTTGCCATCTTGTTTCTCTGGCAATCTCAGCACGACGATGAGAAGAGAGAAAGAGAAGAGAGTCACACAGATACTACTAGAATGATCCTGACCCAAGTGGAGGACTGGTTCACTGGAAGCTCAAATAGCTGACCCAAGGTAGTGTGTTAACTCAAGTCTCCCATGGAGAAATAGAGCTTGGCTATCTGACACAGTTATAATATGCAATTCTGTCTTTATTTGCTGAGAGAAACTCATGAAATTCAATGCAAAGCTCAGAAATAGTGACTTACTTTAGCTTAAAGCTTAATATCAATACCATGGAGAGTTATTAAAGAACAGCCATCTTCCAAAGATAACAAATGGATAACTTGAAAACCAAATTCAAATACCTAAACAGTATAAAAAATCAAATTTTGTGGTAATAAAAAACAGGAAGTTATTCTTTAGCTTAATAGGATAAGGATGGTGATGATAAGAAGGAGGAGGAGGGATGGCCAATTTGAATGGAGAGTCAGGGACATGGTTAATCAAACTTGCTGATTGTTGATGACCTGTATCTAAATGAAAATGTTCATTCCCTTTATTTTAGCAATTCTGCTTCTAAGAATTTATTTAGTACAAGACTATAACCATAGATGTGCTCAAACATTGATGTACATCTATCGATGTAGCATGGGTTCTAATGGAAATAATACAAAAATGGAATGGAACAAATATCACTTATCTAGGGCCTCATTTGGCCTATTCTGGTACTTTTACATGCTGAATACAAGGCCACTCCCTCCACATTAGTCCCAAGGTGCTCCTCATCTGATGTCCCCATCATCCCTTACCTGAACTATTGCAATAGACCCTAGCTAGTCTTGAGATCTCCACACATCCTCCTCCGATACATTCTTCAATAGCAGCAACATTGATCTTAAACTGTAAATAAAACCATGTCATTCCACTGAGGAAAATCATCCAAGTACTTTCCATTGTGCTTGAAATAAAACCTAAACTCGTACATCGACTTCAAAGTCTCTGCCTGTAATGGCCCCAAATACTCTTGCTTGTGTTACATGCATCCTTTTGGTTTTTGTTTTATACTGAAGTATAATTTACACAGACTGAATGACACAGATACAAGTGTACAATGTGATAAGTTTTGACAAATGTATTTACCCATGTAACACACACCTGTATCATGATATAAAACATTTCCATTACCCCAGAAAAATACTCTTCTCAGTTAATCCCTGTCCTACCTCCTAATTTAGGGACTATCATTATGATTTCTATCATGAAAAAGGAGTTTTGCTTGTTCTAGTATTTCCCGTAAACGGAAGCTTATGGTCTCAACTCTTTGTATCTGGCTTCTTTTACACCATGCAGTGATTTTTTGAGATCATCTATGTTGTTGCCTGTGTCAGGGTTCCACTTTATTGCTCAGTGGTAGTTCATTGTATACCCCAGGTTTTAATCTCCAGCCTACCTTTAACTACATTTTATGATATTCTTCTCTGTACTCACTAAATTCCAGCCATATTGATATTTGGTTCCTTGGACATGGTTTCGTTAATCTTCAGGATTTCTGCATCTGGTGTTCCCTCTGCATAGAATGCTCTTCCCTCATTCTTTGCATGACTGGTTTCTTATCATTTTCAATTCAGTTCAGTCACTCAGTCGTGTCCGACTCTTTGCGAACCCATGAATCACAGCACGCCAGGCCTCCCTGTCCATCACCAACTCCCGGAGTTCACTCAAACTCATGTCCATCGAGTCGGTGATGCCATCCAGCCATCTCATTCTGCGTCGTCCCCATCTCCTCCCACTCCCAATCCCTCCTAGCATCAGACTCTTTTCCAGTGAGTCAACTCGTCGCATGAGGTGGCCAAAGTATTGCAGTTTCAGCTTTAGCATCAGTCCTTCCAATGAACACCCAGGATTGATCTCCTTTAGAATGGATTGGTTGGATCTCCTTGCAATCCAAGGGACTCTCAAGAGTCTTCTCCAGCACCACAGTTCAAAAGCATCAATTCTTCGGCGATCAGCTTTCTTCACAGTCCAACTCTCACATCCATACATGACCACGGGAAAAACCATCGCCTTGACTAGACAGACCTTTGTTGGCAAAGTAATGTCTCTGCTTTTCAATATACTATCTAGGTTGGTCATAACTTTCCTTCCAAGGAGTAAGCGTCTTTTAGTTTCCTGGCTGCAATCAGCATCTGCAGTGATTCTGGAGCCCAAAAAAATAAAGTCTGACACTGTTTCCACTGTTTCCCCATCTATTTCCCATGAAGTGATGGGACCAGATGCCATGATCTTCGTTTTCTGAATGTTGAGCTTCAAGCCAAACTTTTCACTCTCCTCTTTCACTTTCATCAAGAGGCTTTTGAGTTCCTCTTCACTTTCTGCCATAAGGGTAGTGTCATCTGCATATCTGAGGTTATTGATATTTCTCCTGACAATCTTGATTCCAGCTTGTGCTTCTTCCAGCCCAGCGTTCCTCATGATGTACTCTTCATATAAGTTAAATAAGCAGGGTGACAATATACAACCTTGATGTACTCCTTTTCCTATTTGGAACCAGTATTTTGTTCCATGTCCAGTTCTAACTGTTGCTTCCTGACCTGCATACAGGTTTCTCAAGAGGCAGGTCAGGTGGTCTGGGATTCCCATCTCTTTCAGAATGTTCCACAGTTTATTGTGATCCACACAGTCAAAGGCTTTGGCATAGTCAATGAAGCAGAAATAGATGTTTTTCTGGAACTCTCTTGCTTTCTCCATGATCCAGCAGATGTTGGCAATTTGATCTCTGGTGCCTCTGCCTTTTATAAAACCTACTTGAACATCTGGGAGTTCACGGTTCACATACTGCTGAAGCCTGGCTTGGAGAATTTTGAGCATGACTTTACTAGCGTGGGAGATGAGTGCAATTGTGCGGTAGTTTGAGCATTCTTTGGCATTGCCTTTCTTTGGGATTGGGATGAAGACTGACCTTTTCCAGTCCTGTGGCCCCTGCTGAGTTTTCCAAATCTGCTGGCATATTGAGTGCAGCACTTTCACAGCATCATCTTTCAGGATTTGAAATAGCTCAACTGGAATTCCGTCACCTCCACTAGCTTTGTTCATAGTGATGCTCTGTAAAGCCCACTTGACTTCACATCATTTTAGATCCCAGCTAAAATAACACCCTCCCCCGCCCCCAAAAAACCTCTGCATAGGCTATATAAAGCACTTCCATGTAAGTTCTTTGTTACTCTTTTCTTTCTAGGTTTCCGTTGTTGCTGGTAAAGAATCCACCTGGAATATTGGAGACCTGAGTTTGATCCCTGGGTTGGGAAGATTCCCTGGAGAAGGGAAAGGCTGCCCACTCCAGTATTCTGGCCTGGAGAATTTCATGGACTGTATAGTCCATGGAGTCGCAAAGAGTCGGACACGACTGAGCAACCTTCACTTTCACTTTCTTTGTGTTATAATACTGATCACAATTTGCAGTTCTTTTATTTATTTTCTTGTTAATCTGTCTATGACTTCTTTCCAGAATATAAGTTCCCTGAGGTTTATAAAGTGCCTCTTATTGATTGATTTACCCCCAAAACCTTGTGGAGTATCTGGCATGTAAAAGATGTTCAATAAATTTGGTTAAGACTTACTTGATTGAAATAAGTAATTAAATTTGAATTGTTATTTCAATAGCCATTAAAATATCCCTGTGGAAAAATATATAATGTCATAAATATTTATATAAGAAGACAGTTCAATGGGTAGGTTACATAGCAGTATAAAGTAAAAATTACATATCTCTGAGTACAATTAAAATATTGTTGAGTGACATCATCTTCATCTTCTTCCTCATACTTTTCATATTTTCTAGATTCTGTGCATTGAATGTTAATAATTATAATTGTTTTTTTGCTCAGTTGCTAAGTCATGTCCAACTCTTTGAGTCAGCTCTTCTCATCAGGTGGCCAAAGTATTGGAGCTTCAGCTTCAGCATCAGTCCTTCCAATGAATATTCAGGAGTGATTTCTTTTAGGATTGACTGGTTTGATCTCTTTATAGTCTAAGGGACTCTCAAGAGTCTTCTCCAGCACCACAATTTGAAAACATCTATTCTTTGGTGCTCAGCCTTCTTTATGGTCCAACTCTCACATCCACACATGACTACTGGAAAAACCATAGATTTGACTATATGGACCTTTGTCACCAAAGGGATGTCTTTACTTTTCAATATACTGTCTTGGTTTGTCATAGCTTTCCTTCCAAGGAGCAAGTGTCTTAATTTCATGGCTACAGTTACCATCTGCAATGACTTTGGAGCCCAATAAAATATACTTGAAATTAATAATTTATTTTTAATTAGTGCCTTCATCTGGAGTCTAATGCCATGCTGACATCCATGTCTTCCCCTGGCTAGATTGCATCAGACAGGCCTGGGCTGAGTCTAGATTAGAGAGAGTTCATATTTTGCAGAGTATCGTGTGAGGTGGCCTTTTAAGAAGCAGAGAAGTCAGGAAGTGGATCCAAGGAAAAATCTCTTTTATCTAGGGGAAGGATCACCAAGCTTTTGTGTAAAAAGGCAGCTAGTAAACATTTTAGGCTTTGTGGACATTTGGCCATCGATGCAACTACTCAGTTCTGCCTTAGTGTAAGTGCAGCAAAATGTAATCAAATGGACCTGATAAAATGTTCCAATAAAGCTGTATTTACAAAAACATGTGGTGAGCTGGATTTGACCCACGGGTCTGGTTTGCCGACACCCTGATTAGTGTAACATCTCAATTTTTATTTCCTCATTTTTTTCTGACTATTTAGTGAAGTCAGACTATCTGGCTTTACTATTTGCAGGCAATGTGCTCCTCTGAGCATGTTACTTAACTTCTGTAAGCTTCTTTTTTCATGCTTGTAAAAGAAGGATAATAGAAGCTTTTTGACAATTAGATAAAATAGTCCGCGTAAAGCCCCCCAGCCAAGAGCCTGGCATAAGTGCTCATTCAAGTTATTCTGTTTGCCTCGACATCTCTTCTCCACTCTGCTCTGCCTGGTACCTGAAAGATTGGCCCCTCCAGATGGCATCACTCAATCCCTCTTGCTGGCTGGCTGCTAGTTGAGTTCACCCAATAGGAACACTGGCCTGAGAGCACAGAGCCGGAAGAGAAAGCAGGCTTGAGGTATTCTTCCTCTCTCCCTACTTATTTCAGCACTGCCTCTCTGTCAGCAGCTGAGTATCTCCTGAGCCATGGACCCCTACCAGAGACCTCCTATCCCATGGCTCTGGCTCTTTGTCAGTGAACTCAGGCAGCAATATTACTTCCCTTACACTTTCAGACTTTCTGCTCTTGCTAGTCTCTGGAAGCCTTCACATCCTTGGCTTATTCCCTGTGTGTGTGTGTTAGTCGATCAGTCGTGCCCAACTCTTTGCGACCCCTCAGTCCATAGGATTCTCAAGGCAAGAATACTGGAGTGGGTTGCCATTTCCTTCTCCAGGGGATCTTCCCAACCCAGGGATCGAACCTGGATTTCCTGCACTGCAGGCAGATTCTTTACCATCTGAGCCACTGGGGAAGCTAGGTATACTTCTTCCAGGTCTGGCCTAAACTTTGTTTTCTGATATAGATTGCAGTTACTTTCTGTCAATGGTTTTAGTTTGGAAAACTTTATTTGTCTTGAAATCCCAACATCTGGGAACCACTAGATTCTCCTGTTTGTTCCCTATATCTGCTCCTGCATTGCATGAAGGCCTGTGTGTGGAAGGAGCTGATGTGGGTGGGCTTCAGAAGCCCCATCTGAACCACTGCATTTCCTGAAGGGTCAGCACAGTGAAGGACTGCAAAGGCAGGTGAGATTACAGTATGACCACGGAGCTTCCCCCAAAGTCATTGACCAAAAGAACAAAAGGGCCAAGAAGAGGCCGTGTGGCTCTCATGATACCACAGTGGGGCATTATTTGGTTGGTGCTAGCACCACCCCCATTGCAAAGAACACCACCCTCACCATAAGAAAGTAAACCTTCTGGAAGCAGCACATCTGAGAAAATATAGCCTCAATCCAGGAAGCTGTCTCCAGAAACAACACCCAGCTGAGAGCCCTTGCCCCAGCTGGAAAGTCTGGTTATTGTTTGGATCAACGTGTAAGGTCCCCATGGGACTCCTCTGCTATCTCTCTCTCTCTCTCTCTCTGATAGTAGCAATAGAACACAGGGTCTGGGAAGCAGGGTCTCTCCTGCTGCTATACCCCTCACCTAACATGGGGGCAGTGCATTCTTGACAGGCATGATGGTGTGAGTAGGAATAGTTGAGTTGTCTCAGTTGGTCTGTGCATGCTCTAGAAGTTTACCCTAAAAGAGTAAAGGTATTCTAGGTGAAGCTTTTCCTAGAGTCAGGGCTTGAGGGGAATTTGGAAGCTACCTACTCCATTCTGCCAGTGCCAGAAGTACACTAAACTACAAATCAATGAACTGAAAACCAGGCAGAATATTGGTTCTCTAGTTACACAGAAACATGAATCATCAAACCAGTGTGTGTAGTATATGTACATGTGTGTATGTGTGAAGTGAAGTCGCTCAGTTGTGTCCGACTCTTTGTGACCCCTTGGACCACCAGGCTCCTCTGTCCATGGGATTTTCCAGGCAAGAATACTGGAGTGGGTTGCCATTGCCTTCTCCAGGAGATCTTCCCGACCCGGGGATTGAACCCAGGTCTTCCGCATTGTAGGCAGACACTTTACATGTGTGTAAGATGTGTAAGATGTCAGAAAATCTTTCTAGCCATTCATCATCACCCAAAGGTCAAATATACAGAAGCAAATGCCCATAAGGTATATATGCGAAGACAGTTCTTTGGTTTCTAATTCTGTGCTCATTTCTGAGGATCTACCTCTCTTTATTCAAATCTAGCCATGCTGCTTTTCTAGCCATGCCAATGATGCACTTCTCAAGGCTGTTCTTTAGTGTTAACTTTTACTTCACAGCAATAATGTATTAATCAAAGTTGTTTTTTAATGTGTCTTTATTAATGCTCTCATTCATGTGCATGCATGTATGCTTAGTCACTCAGTTCTGACTCTGGAACCCTATAATAGACCGTAGCCCACCAGGCTCCTCTGGCCATAGGAGTCTCCAGGAAAGAAACTGGAGTGGGTTGCTGTTTCTTCCTTCAGGGATCTTCCTGACCCAGGGATCGAACCTTCATTTGCTGTGTCTCCTGCATTTGCAGGCAGGTTCTTTACCACTAAGCAACCTGGGTTAATAGTAACTACCATTGACCAAGCTTCTGCTATATACTATTCCAGGGAATTTACATGTATTATCACATGTATTTATTATAGCAACTCTATGATGCAAGAATTATATTCCCATTTAATAGATAAATAAGTAAAAAATTGAGAATTTGCAACTACCCAAAATTCATCAAAAAAGCAAGAGAGTTCCAGAAAAACATCTATTTCTGCTTCATTGACTATGCCAAAGTCTTTGACTGTGTGGATCACAATAAACTGTTGAAAATTCTGAAAGAGATGGGTATATTAGACCACCTGACCTGCCTCCTGAGAAATCTGTATGCAGGTCAGGAAGCAACAGTTAGAACTGGACATGGAACAACAGACTGGTTCCAAGTGGGAAAAGGAGTACGTAAAGGCTGTATATTGTCACCCTGCTTATTTAACTTATGTGCAGAATACATCATGAAAAATGGTGGACTGGATGAAGCTCAAGCTGGAATCAAGATTGTCAGGAGAAATATCAATAACCTCAGACATGCAGATGACACCACGCTTATGGCAGAAAGTGAAGAAGAGCTAAAGAGCCTCTTGATGAAAGTGAAAGAGGAGAGTGAAAAAGTTGGCTTAAGGCTCAACATTCAGAAAACTAAGATCATGACATCTGGTCCCATCACTTCACAGCAAATAGATGGGGAAACAGTGGAAACAGTGGCTGACTTTATTTTGGGGGGCTCCAAAATCACTGCAGATGGTGACTGCAGCCATGAAATTAAAAGACGCTTAATCTAGACAGCATATTAAAAAGCAGAGACATTACTTTGCCAACAAAGGTCCATCTAGTCAAAACTATGTTTTTTATAGTAGTCATGTATGGATGTGAGAGTTGGACTTTAAAGAAAGCTGAGTGCCAAAGAATTGATGCTTTCAAACTGTGATGTTGGAGAAGACTCTTGAAAGTCCCTTGGACTGCAAGGAGATCCAACCAGTCCATCCTAAAGGAGATCAGTCCTGGGTTTTCACTGGAAGGACTGATGTTGAAGCTGAAACTCCAATACTTTGGCCACCTGATGTGAAGAACTGACTCATTTGAAAAGACCCTGATGCTGGGAATGATTGAAGGCAGGAGGAGAAGGGGACGACAGAGGATGAGATGGTTGGATGTCATTACTGACTCAATGGACATGAATTTGTATAAACCCCGTGAGTTGGTGATGGACAGGGAGGCCTGGCATGCTGTGGTCCATGGGGTTGCGAAGAGTCAGACATGACTGAGCAACTGAACTGAACTGAACTGAAAGGTCAGAGCATTGGGATTTAAACTAAGCAGGTTTTTCTGTCTCCAAGATACACTCTCTTTCCAGTATACCAAGGCAGATATTCTCCAATATTTGTGTAATGATTGCACCTCTGCTTGCTACACAGTAGGTATGGAGGCATCCTATCACCTCCCTACCCTACAGACCTATTCAGCATGGGGACCTGGTCATAGGACCAAGCCTGGAGGCTTGCTACTCAACAAATACTAATAAAAATTCCATATCCAAGGCCTTTATGTATCTAGTTCTGCCAGTTACTGATAAATAGCTGTTGGCAAAATTTATTCTTAAAATTGCTTATAAAGAAAAAGTTTTGTAACCAACAAGAAAGCCATTTGGTAGAATTTCAGTTTGAGAACACCTGTGTCACATGGAATGCATCTTGATTTGTGTGCTTTAATTTTCTGTCAGTTCCCTGTTGGGTGGTCTGCTCTTATGGTAGTAGAGTTGGGCTCCATGTATGTAAAACCAAGGAAAATTTGGATAAGTGGAGGGTTACACTGTGTCAGGTTGATCTTGGCCTTCTTCCAGGCACAAAATGAATTTCCTGAAATGGTGCACATCTTTGGTCATAGAGCAGATAATCTGAAAACGTGCTTAAGAATTATTGATGATGCTTATGTCATGCTTGAGGCTTCCCTGGTGGCCCAGATGGTAAAGAATCTTCTTGCAATGTAGGAGATCCACATTTGATCCCTGGATTGGGAAGATCCCCTGGAGAATAATGGCAACCCAGTCCAGTATTCTTGCCTGGAGAATTCCATGGACAGAGGCTATAGTCCACGGAGTCGCAAAGAGCCATGCCATGCTTACGTCATGTCATGCTTAAATGGAAGTTATGTTATGCTTAAATGGTAGACTCTAATTTTAGAAATACAAGCTAAAAGTAGATTTTGTGATGCATCTTGAAATTTATTTCAACAGATATTTATTGAGCATGTACTATGTGTTTGGACTCTCCTAGGTGCTGGAGATAAAGTAGTGAACAAAGCTGATAAAAATCCATGTGCTCATGGAGATTATGTCCTGCTGCAGGAAGACAGACAATAAACAAATAAGTAAAACATATATCAGATGGTGTAAATACTATGGAGAAAAGAAAAAAGACATAGGGTGGTAAGGGGTGACGGGGTGGGAAGGATATTGGAATTTTTAACAGAGTGATCAGGGAAGGCCTCACTGAGAGAGTGACATCTGAGCAAAGACATACAAAAGTGGGAGGAGTGGTCTTGTGAATATTGGAAGGAATTGTATTCTACACAGAGGGACAAACAACTAAGGCCCAAAGAGGGTGCTAGGCATGTTGGAGAGTTGGCAGGGCAGCAAGTATGGACAAAGAGAGCAATGAGAGAGTAATAGGTGAGAAAGGTAGTGGGTCCACATGGCCTTGTGAGCCATGGTGTAAGCTTTGGCTTCCCCTCCATACTGAACAAGCCACTGCCGAGTTTTAAATAGAGAAAGTACTTCAATATTAACAGGATTCTCTGCCTGCTGTGTTGAGAATAGACATTATTGGAAAAGCTGGTAATATTAGTGTATTTGTTTTTCTATGCTGTGTAACATATTACGACAAAGTTAGCAACTTAAAGTAACACATATTTATAATCTCATAGTGTCTGTGAGTCAGGAGTGTGGACACAGCTTAGCTGAGTCCTCGGCAGGCAGAAGTCATGATACCAGCCAGCCTGAGTTCTCATCTGGAGGCTCAATTGGGGAAACGTCCACTTTTAAGCTCCCTCAGGTTGTTGACTGTTCATTTTGTACAGCTGTAGGATTCATGTAGTTGTGTCCTCAAAACCAGCATGAGTAAAAAGAGGGAGAGGTGCAAAAGAGAGAGGGAAGGATTGAGAGAGAGAGAGAGAAAGTGAGAGATCCAGGCTCTGTTAGCAGTACAGAGTCTTATATAACTGAACAGAATCATGGAGTAACATCCTAGTACTTCACCAAAATGCATTGGTTACACGTAAGTCACAGGCCCCAGATCATTCAAGGGAGGAGATTATACAAAGGTGTGGGTACCAGGAGGTAGGGGAACATGGAAGCTTCCTTCAACTCTGTCAGCTACAATTATGAAAAACTGATTAGGGGGCTCTAATCCAAGCAGGAAATAAAAGGCTTAGACTAGAATAATTAAAGAATCCATTGTATAATCTTTATTGGATCCTTTGGTCCTGACAATGGCTTGAACTGGACATGATGAATTTGGAAATGATAAACCAGAGAACTTCATTACCTTCTTTGAGCATCCTTTGGCCTCACTTAATCTTACCTGCCTTCCCTGGTTCTTCAGCATCAGGTCTTAATGCCCTGGCTTGAATGTAATACTCATCAAAGTTCTCCAGGCCATCCTGTATAAGCCAGAAGCTTCACTGCCCAATCCCCTTTCCCTCCCAGAACCACTTCCAGCAGCCAAATGTGGGGCCAAGTGTGGTGCCTTCCTGTGCAGCAGAGGTCAGGGCCTAGTGTAGGGCTCTAGGACTCCTGGCTGAGTCTGACAATGGCCCTTCTCTTCTCATGACAACCTTCTCTGTGTGGCTTTGAGTCAGAACTCACTTATCCTCAGGGTTTCCTCCTCCTGGTACCAACTCCCCTGTGCCTGGATGCCTGTTCAGAGTCATTGTCTTAATGCCCTCCTTCTATAACTGGCATCCTCCTTGACTTTTTCTAGCAAGTCCCTTTCTGATTCCTGTGTTATATTCCTAGGCTTGTCTAGGATCATACCACCATCCACCTTAGGATCTGATGTCCTGCCTTAAATTACATTTGGTGTTCCTGCCCAGACCTCAGAGGATTGATAGCTTCATGTTTCTTTTTCCCAAACTGTGGGATTGTGGCCTCTTGTTATGTCTCAGACCAGATCCTCCAACCCATCTAGGACTTCTTCACAAGTTTGTTAATGCTAAGAGTAAAACTGATTTATAGTTGATATTCAGCAAGATACACATAACCAAAGTTGCCCTTTGAGTCACTGTACACTGAGATGTACAGTGTAGCTCAGAAGCCACCAAATGGTCAAACCAGACTCATCATTCATCTTTTTATGTGAGAAGAACCTTACAGGTGATGTCCAGAGGGCAGAGGAGGATTTCAAAGCTGGACACTTTAGATTTTCTGGACAACGCCAACTTTCTTAATTTCTTCCTCTATACCTTCATGTGTTGGGAAGCTGAGTCCTTGGGTTTCAGGAAGGAGTGTGTGTGTGTGTGTGTGTGTGTGTGTGTGTGTGCGCGTGTGTGCTTTGTGTGCATGTGTATGGGGCTGGCAGTGTGTTTCATTTAAGACAAAGAAGCTTTAAGAGTAGATTAATATTTTATTGCTTTATATCCTATTAAATAATCAACACTCCATACTTTCTGAGCTATTATACTTTCCTGTGTTATCTTAAAAATCTAGAGAACTTGATCTGTGGCCTATATATAATATCTTTAGGTTGCTGGATATCATACAGCTCTATGAACAATTCCCCAAATTTCTGTTTATCTGTTGTTGATTTTATTTTAACCAAGAAGAAAATAAGCAAACTTTAAAAAATTCAGAAATGTATATGGGTATCACTTTGGTATATAAGTAATTTTTAGCAGGTTATTTAAGGGCTGCTATCAACTGGGTGGTCTTTTAATTGTATTTTCTTTTCCAAAGTTAATTGGCTATAGATTCACTTTTAAAAATCTTGCAGTGTAGCATAGAAAAAGAAAACAAAAACCAATCTGCTCTCTGATTATTAAGATTCCTTAGTAGTCAAACTGCATGTGTGCTAAGTCATTTCAGTCATATCCAACTCTTTGCAATCCCATGGACTATAGCCCACCAGGCTCCTCTGTCCATTGGATTCTCCTGGCAAGAATACTTGAGTGGGTTGCCATGCCCTCCTCCAGTTTGTCTTCCCAACCCAAGTATCAAACCTGTGTTTCCTATGTCTCCTGCATTGGCAGGTGGGTTCTTTACCACTAGTGCCACCTGGAAAGCCCAGTCAAACTCTACCCATATATAAAACTTAGAGGTTCTCTTGTCACTTCAGAACCATTTCATATGATTAGATATTTGCTATTAGAGAGCTCAAGCTTGATCATATGTCTTACTGTTAAGCATCTAAATGAAATTTTAGATGATGGTGAGGTATAAGACAAATTCCATCAAGTTTGTCACAACTTCAGAGATTAAATGATGTAATATTTTGGGCAGTTCTAACTGCTGATTTTGTTGTTGTTGTTAATAATAAAGATATTTTTACTATTTCTGTTTTAAAGGACATATGTGGTCAAAATGTATAGTTTTTTTTAGTTATTGAGTTACAGATGACATATGTTTTTGGTTGCAGTGAATGTGGACCTAAATGACAAGCAAGAATAGGCAAGTTATCCATCTGTGCCACCACAGACAGGTTCCTCCCTCTGATAATCCTGCAAAATCTAGTGAAAACCTGGTTTCCTGGTGTTAGAGGGTCAGAAATATTAGAGTTAAGGGAAAAAATAAACCCACTGGCTGAAGAAACTTTACTAGAAATCTCAAACCTAGTACCCATGGCTAAACTACTTGTTTTAAATGATACTTTTTAATGTGGGTGTGTTTGAGTTCATCTTGTTTGAAACCCTCTGTGCTTCGTGTACCAGGTGTCTTTTTCATGTTTGGGAAGTTTCAGCCACAATGTTATCAAATATATTTTTTACACCTTTGTTTCTCTCTTCTTCTAGGGCCCCTATGATGTGAATGTTGGTACGCTTGATGTTGTCCTAGAGATTCCTTAAACTGTTCTCATTTTTTAAATTTGCTTTTCTTTTTTTGTTATGTTTGGGTGATTTCCATTATTCTTTCTTCTAAATCACCTAGTCTGTTGGTAACTCCTTTTAGTATGTTTTTTATTTCAGTTATTGTATTCTTCAGTTCTGACTGGTTCTTTTTTTTTTGTTTGTTTTAACTGGAGGCTAATTACTTTACATTATTGTATTGATTTTGCCATACACTGACATGAATCTGCCCCGGGTGTACATGTGTTCCCCATCTTGAACCCCCCCTCCCACCTCCCTCCCCATCCCATCCCTCTGGTTCATCCCTGACTGGTTCTTTTCTGTATTTTCTAGTTCCTTGTTAAAATTCTCTCTGTGTTCATCTATTCTTTTCTCTAATTCAGTTAGTCTTCTCATTATTAATGCTTTGAACTTTTAATCTGATAAATTATTTCTACTTCACCAGTTTTTTTTAGGCATTTTCTCTCTTGTTCTTTCAATTGAAACAAATTCCTGTCTTCTTATTTTGCTTAACATTCTTTGTCTCTATGAAATTAGGTGAAACAGTTATATATCCTCATCTTGAAGGGGTGTCCCTTTGTGGGAGCATCCCTATACAGTCTGTGGGTACCCTGCGGCTCTGGTGGGAGAGCTAGATCTGACGTTAAGCAGGAGTCATGTCTTTCCCCAGTGGGTGCTGACAGCTGTCATTTTGGCAGGAGTTGGGACTGCTGGAGATGAAGCAGCTCAAGCCAGAGCAAGGTGTGAGATGAGGCTTCTCCTCTGCTCAATGGCCAACACCACCGTGTTAGGGGTGGGAGTGAGTCCCAAGCTGGTGGAACAAAAGCCCTGAGGTTTGAGTTGAGTTGGTTCTTTTCCCTGTAAGTGTGTGCTTTCCTGCCTCCCAGCACCCCAGAGCGGGCAGTGTTGGAACAAGACGGGCTGGGGTGGGTTCTTGGTATGGACTTGGGCTTGGACTGTGGTGGTTCCAGCCCCAGTCAGAGCTCTGGGCCTTTTGCGATGAACTGCCTCACCAAGTGCAAGTGCTGCCTTCAACCCCGTCAGATACTGTTCCAGGTCTGAGCGGGCCCCATTCCTCACAGTCCAATGCTCCTTTCAGGTGCAGCAGCCCTTGCCCTAATGTGAAGCTGTGTCACAGAGCAACAGGGCCTGGAGTGGGCACTCATTTCAGGCTGGGGCACATGCCAGGGTGGTCACAGGAAACGGACCTGAGTCCTATGCAATTTCAATCTGCTTTCTCCATCTTGTCTCAAGTAAGTGTGTATACATGCTCTTCATGAGCAGAATCTAGGCTTCTTACAGCTCTCCTGTTAGTTCTACTGGCTTTCTAACCAGTTAAGGAAACTCACCTTCCTGGTATCAGACTCCAGGGCTGGAGTTCCCAATATGTGCCTCAAACTGCTCACTCCCTAGAGTGGCTCTCCAATCCGATGAAATCTCCTTCTTCTTCTGTGTCACCTCCCAGTGGCAAAAGTCCTAACCTGATCATGTCCTTTACCCTCCTACTTAATTATATGCTGATCTTTCTTACAACCAGTTGTACAAGAGTTGTTCTGCCAGTCTCTACTTACTTTTCAATGAGGATCTCCACATGTAGGAATATTTTCGATGTGTTCAAAGTGATTGTCCAACAATCTTGATCTGAATCCTCTAGTCCTGTGTCTTAAGATACAATCGAGAGTCTGACCATCACTGTGGGTACTTGTGTATAAGCCATCAACCTCAAAGGCTATGCCTTGAGTGAGAACCTTCACAGAAACCATTCGATTAATATGAATTTTTATGTATTGAATACCAATAGCAAAATGATAATGTCTAACTGAAAACATGGGATTGTTCTCATACTCAACCCTTAGTAGAGAAGCAATATGGAATAAGCATGTGCCAATAGGGTGGGCTTGGGGTACAGAAAGGTACCAAACTTTCTTTAATATGGGAAATAATATAAGTCAAGGGGAAAAAATACTTACGTGTGGCATTGGGGTCCTGGAGTGGCCTTGTCTATGTGCTTACATTATACATGGATAAATGTTTCACATCTGCTACTACCTCTCTGACATATTCAGAAGAGGAACAATACTATCTGTAAAGTGTTTTACTTCCCTCAGAAAACATCACATAAATATATGGTAATACACTATTATCATTATATAGAGCAGAGGCCAAAAGCTTCTTGCCAAAGTGATTCTCTAAAATTTTACACCTATTTCATGCATTAAAAAAGAAATGTGTAGCATATGCTTTCACTTACTTTATGATTAGCTCATCAAATTTGCAATGTATGGGGACAGAAAGCCAAAAACCCTGTGTCTCTCAAGACCCTTCCTCTGCCCCATGTCTGTCTCTTCTTCCAGCATTGTTTTTAAAAGCTCTGGTCTCACAGGTTCTGAGCATAAATAAAACTCAAACTCAATAACTTGCATTTGTGTTGATCTTTTAAGTTGACAAAATGTTTTTATATAATCTCATTTGAGTCTCACAACTACTCTAGGGGGCTAGCAGGGCAGGGAATAATATTCCCATTTTACAGCTGTGGAAACTGAGACTGAGAGAAGAAAAACATCATGGCTTGTTTCAAATTATCCAGTTATTAACTAGTTATTAACCAGGTCATCTGGCTCAATTCAATAATGCTTTTTTTCACTCTGTGCAGGCTGCTTGTGGGAGACAAAACTCTAACATGATGCCAAATGACCTAAATAATTTCCTCTTCCAAAGTGTTCTCAATGCCTGTTAAAACAATGAAATGTCACTCTGCAATCACATTACTTTAGTACAAAAGGAATTTTGCAATTGTAATTAAGCCCCTAGCTCAGTGGACCTTAAGGTGAGATTGCCTAGGTGTGGCTGACCTAATCATGTTGTTGTTTAGTCCCTAATGTGTGTCTTGACTCTTTTGTGACTGTGTGGACTGTGGCCTGCCAGGCAAGCTCCTCTGTTCATGGGATTTCCCAGGAAGGAATACTGGAGTGAGTTGCCATTTCCTCTCCAGGGGATCCTCCCAACCCAGGGATCGAACCCACATCTCCTTCTTGGCAGGTGGATTCTTTACCACTGAGCCACCAGGGAAGCCCTGACTTAGTCATCAGTTCAGTTCAGTTCAGTCACTCAGTTGTGTCCGACTCTTTGCGACCCCATGAATCACAGCACGCCAAGCATCCTTATCCATCACCAACTCCAGGACTTAACTCAAACTCATGTCCATCGAGTCGGTGATGCCATCCAGTCATCTCATCCTCTGTCGTTCCCTTCTCCTCCTGCCCCCAATCCCTCCCAGCATCAGAGTCTTTTCCAGTGAGTCAACTCTTCGCATGATATGGCTAAAGTATTGGAGTTTCAGCTTTAGCATCAGTCCTTCCAATGAACACCCAGGACTGATCTCCTTTAGAATGGACTGGTTGGATCTCCTTGTAGTCCAAGGGACTCTCAAGAGTCTTCTCCAACACCACAGTTCAAAAGAATCAATTCTTCGGCGATCAGCTTTCTTCGCACGCTAGTAAAGTCATGCTCAAAATTCTCCAAGCCAGGCTTCAGCAATACATGAACCGTGAACTTGCAGATGTTCAAGCTGGTTTTAGAAAAGGCAGAGGAACCAGAGATCAAATTGCCAACATCCGCTGGATCATGGAGAAAGCAAGAGAGTTCCAGAAAAACATCTATTTCTGCTTTATTGACTATGCCAAAGCCTTTGACTGTGTGGATCACAATAAGCTGTGGAAATTCTTCAAGAGATGGGAATACCAGACCACCTGACCTGCCTCTTGAGAAACCTGTATGCAGGTCAGGAAGCAACAGTTAGAACTGGACATGGAACAACAGACTGGTTCTAAATAGGAAAGGAGTATGTCAAGGTTGTATATTGTCACCCTGCTTATTTAACTTATATGTAGAGTACATCATGAGGAACGTTGGACTGGAAGAAGCACAAGCTGGAATCAAGATTTCCGGGAGAAATATCAATAACCTCAGATATGCAGATGACACCACCCTTATGGCAGAAAGTGAAGAGGAACTCAAAAGCCTCTTGATGAAAGTGAAAGAGGAGAGTGAAAAAGTTGGCTTGAAGCTCAACATTCAGAAAACGAAGATCATGGCATCTGGTCCCATCACTTCATGGGAAATAGATGGAGAAACAGTGGAAACAGTGTCAGACTTTATTTTGGGGGGCTCCAAAATCACTGCGGATGCTGATTGCAGCCATGAAATTAAAAGACGCTTACTCCTTAGAAGGAAAGTTATGACCAACCTAGATAGTATATTAAAAAGCAGAGACATTACTTTGCCAACCAAGGTCCGTCTAGTCAAGGCTATGGTTTTTCCAGTGGTCATGTATGGATGTGAGAGTTGCACTGTGAAGAAAGCTGATCGCCGAAGAATTGACTTAATCATAGGAACCATTAAATATGGATCTTATGATCAGAGATGGAGGAAGTCAGAGAGTTCGAAGCGTATGAAAAACTCAAAGTAAGGGCAATTCTTGATTGCTGGCTTTGAATATTGGGAGGCCTCCATGGCAAGGACTTCCTGTAGCCTCTAGGAGCTGGGAGTAGACCCTGCTGACAGCAAAAAAAAATGGGAACTTCGGCCTTAGAACTGCAAGGAACTGAATTGATCCCAGAGCCTAAATGAGCTGAACCTCTAGATAAGAAATCAGCCTGGCTAATGATGACTTTAGCCTTGAGATACTATGAACAGAGAACCCAGTCACACCATTCTGATATTTCAAACTACAGAACTGTGACATAATAAATGAGTATTGTTTTAATTTGCCAAATTTGTGATAATTTGCTCTGCAGCAATAGACAACTAATAAATTGTCACTCAGAAATATTTACTGAGTGCTCATTACATGCAAGACAGTAAATTTTTATTTCAGAGACATTTTATTCTGTGTCTGTTTCTAAGAGGGTTAGTTTTTAAAAAAATCTGGAGAGTTTTTGTGGTAACATTAGTATTTCTCCTAATGGAAATATAGGGCTTTCCTGGTGATTCATATGGTAAAGACTCTGCCTCCAATGCCAGAGACTGGGATTCGATCTCTGGGCCATGAAGATCCCCTGGAGAAGGAAATGGCAACCCACTACAGTATTTTGCCTAAGAGTCCCATGGACAGAGCCAGGCAGGCTACAGTCCCTGGGGGCCCAAAGAGTCAGACACAGCTGAGTGACTACACCTTCACTTTCACATGGAAATACAGAAAATTCCAATCCATATCCTCTTGAAGGTGAGCATGAGTATGTCCCTTATTCTGACCAATGAAATGGAGGGAATTGACACATGTCTCTTCCAGGACAATGACTCCAGTTCCCCCTATTCTCTTTCCTTGCTATAGCACACGCTGAAGCTCTGGACAAGAAGGGAGTTTACTACTATCCTGACTGAAACATTTGCCTCGAACATACTGGAGTAGCTTTGGTACTGAGCTTCATGAACACTTGCAGTTGTCCTGCTACAATACTGAGGAAAGCCAGGTGAACTGTTCCCAGGATCTTTCAGTTCTGTCAGTTCAGTCACTCCAGCTCTTTGCGACCCCATGGACTGCAGCATGCCAGGCTTCCCTGTCCATCACCAACTCCCAGAGCTTGCTCAAACTCATGTCCGTCATGTCAGTGATGCCATCCAACCATCTCATCCTCTGTCGTCCCCTTCTCCTGCCTTCACTCTTTCCCAGCATCAGGGTCTTTTCCAATGAGTCAGTTCTTCACATCGGGTGGCCAAAGTATTAGAGTTCCGGGACCTTTGGCTGAACATTTTTTGCATGAGAATAAAAATAGAGCTATATTTACCATCATTTTCCCCTCCATGTAACTGAGGAGTAGGAAAAAGGATGGAGGAAGTAGGGTGAGACTGAGAAGATAAGGAACACAGGAAATAGCATGTGATTTTCTGATTGAGCAAAAATTACTGAGTGGCTACACCCAGGCTCTGTGAGGAACCCAAATGTCAGTGGAGACAGGCCCACTTTCCATAAAACGTTGATAACTACACTCAGTCATTAGCATACCAATGAGTTGGAGTGAAGAAATAGTGCATTTTTTTTCTTTTAAACTTTTTTTTGTATTAGAGTATAGCCGATTGACAATGTTGTAATAGTTTCAGTTGGACAGCAAAGGGACTCAGTCATATATATACATGTATCTACTCTCCCCCAAATTTCCCTCCCCTCCAGGCTGCCACAGAACATTGAGCAGTTTCCTGTGCTATATAGTAAGTCCTTGCTGGTCATCCATTGTAAATATAGCAGTGTGTACATGTCCATCCCCAAATCCCTGTCTACCGTTTCCCCCCATTCTTCCCTCTCCCCAGCAACCATAGGTCCGTTCTCTAAATCTGCGAGTCTGAAGAAATCACGTACTTAAATACTTAAAGGTGATTCTAGTCTCCAGATTTGCTGAAACACACTATCCTAATTTGGGAGAAGGAAATCAAGACTGTAAGAAATTGTATGGGGTTTCCACATTTCCTATTTCCCTGTTTCATTTCTGTAGATGACCTGGAGCATAGATCTAGATAGTGGCTGAGTTAAAAAAAGCAAGATTTATATTCAGAACAAAGTCACTAACGAATGTAACAAGTCTTGTTATTTTGTTAGCAAAGAACTATCCTGATAATCATTCATTAGCTATCTTTTTTTTTTTAAAGCAACATTTGGTAAAATATTTCCTTCTCATCAAGATAGCCATTAAGGTTTAGAATTTTAGGTGAAATTACACTGAAAAAGTTGGTCTATTTAACCATATACAACAAACTTATTTTGAAAATAACCTTTTTTTGTGTGGGGGGAGAGGGTAAATTCCACATAACTGCTAACAAGTGGAGGTCAAAGTGAGCATCTGTCAAAAACATTATTTCAAGAAGTTTTGATACAAAGCAGGAAAACTATGTAATGTTTAAGTTCTTGGTTTCCATGCATAGCCCGTCATCACTGTTTTTCCATTTATTTGCTAATCAGATTAATTAACTCTGTAAGGAGTTTCTTTCATCCATTTGTGAAGTTTTTCAAGTAGATTTTCTCAAACTAAGCTAAAGCTAGGTTTCTTTAGAACTTCAGAAGATTTCTGGAAATCAAAACCAAAATGGGATTTTTTTTCTTTGGGTTTAGTTTTCTAAGTAGGGAAAAAGAAGACAATTTCAAAAATGTGGTTTGATTTTCCTCATTTCTTTGCAAACCTTTTTTAAAACATATTTTAAGGTAATTCTAAAGGTATTAAAAGTTGAATATCCTTCAAGTTCACAATTCTTTCTCTCTCTCTTTCTCCAGTATTATCAAGTCAGCATCTTGGCATCTGGAATAGAAGGTGTGACTTCCATGGTATCATAAATGGATATAGATTGTGAATTCTGAAGAC
Organism: Moschus berezovskii; assembly: GCF_049115385.1. Taxonomy (NCBI): domain Eukaryota; kingdom Metazoa; phylum Chordata; class Mammalia; order Artiodactyla; family Moschidae; genus Moschus; species Moschus berezovskii. Next base: position 71,053,414 of record NC_142469.1, on the reverse strand, counting down.
ACTAACTCTCACTGCAGTGAAAATTTGGAGTTAGGAATGAGCCTTACCAAACGCTTCCTGTGTCCTGTCCTGTAGTGGAATGGTACACTGGGGAGATGAAGCAAGGCTGGACAACATAAAACTAGTATCTTGTACTTCCTGAAATCTTCCATTCTTCCCCCAATGCCATGTTTAGCTTCTTCATCAGCACATTAATATCAAACTGACAGAAGATTTTGCTTTAAATGAACAAATTTTCTCTTTAGAAAGTACATGCAATGACTAGTTCCAATCTGGCCATGAAACAGGAGTGTCATGGAAGGTATAAAAGGGCCAAGGTTTTAAGTACAAGTTTTTTCCTTTCCTCCACACATACAAAAACATACATTTAGTATTTCTTTATTTAAGGACATGCCCGCCCACAAACATCTGAGAAACATCTGTAGACAAAATGCATAGTCGAATTTGACTCACACCTCACCACCCACCAAGACCCCTGTCAACTCACAATAAACACCTTTCTAGCATCTGCCCCAGAGAAAGAAACGCCACATTACCCAAAGGTCAGAGCAAACAGATGTCACTTATTGCAGACCCTAATCATATCCATATCCAACCTTAGGAGGCCTGCAGTCAAAGCCAACTTCGGGAGTCGGGGTTCCTCTAGTTACAGACGCCCATCCCTGCGTCTTCCCTCCCTTTCCCTGGAGCAGGGGGACCTTAGGAGTGGTTGTCTCTAGGGGCCGTCCCTGCACCCTGCTGTCTGAGCCCATTACTGAGTGTGGGCCTAGGGAGGCAGCAGGAAATTCTTCATGGTTGACCAGCATCTGAGCAGTCCTCTTGCTCCTCATTCGGCCAGACCTGGAATATTTTTCAAGAACAGCTCCTGCCTCAAACTTTGATTCCCTGTGGAAGAGTTAGAACCGCTGTCCTCTGTTTTCATAGTCCTTTGTGCACATTTCTCTGCCTCCTCTTATAGCTCTCTTCATACTGAGTACTTACATCTCTGAGTCCTAAGAGAGTGAGTTTCAGTTGGAGGGAAGAAGAGGGAAGGAAGGAAGAGGAGAAGGAAGAAAACAGAGAGAGGGGATATGGGATTTACACGAAGTTTCATGAGAAGGCAATGTTGAAATGCCATTTAGTAGAGGGGCATTGTTTCATGATTGTCTTTATAAACTGATAAAGCATAATACTCAATTCAATCACTTCACATTCAGTATCTATAAAAGAGTTTTAAAAAGATAAATGTGTGGATATTTTTTGTTGTTCCTGTGGACCTACCCTTTACCTTTCTCCTATCTTCTTCCCATTTCAGTCCTGAAGGGCAGGTCCAGTTCATTCAAGGAGAAATACAATGAGAATCATAAATTATTTAGAATTTAGAAGACACAGAGGTTTCAATCTCATGATATAAGTTTATACATTTGAAGAATTCCTTCTCACAATCACAAGCAAGTTTGGGAAGGGCTGATTGTTGAAAATAATATAAAAATAAAAGCAAAAATGAGGAATATAGCTCACTTTCCATAACAATTTTCTGTCTCTGCCTGCCTCAAAACCAAACAGACACATACATTATATATCAAACAGCCTGACGGCTCAGCTTTGCACAGTTCTTGAAACAATCCTACCATATCTGTCCCTGTATCAGGACCATCCTCCCAATGACTGAGCTCTAGAGGCTGTTATGCTGTCATAAGCCTAGTGATCCTGGAGTGACTCTATGCTCTTTGAAATCTTTACTCTATCCTTATGACTAGGCATCTGTTTTCCATATGGTTGTGTCCCAATATTTTCCCCCACTTAGCTAGGACGCTAGTCTGACCCTTAGATCATAGATTGGAACCTTCCAACCAAGTCTTATTAACTTACCTCCATGAAGACTGAACCCTGCTGTCTGACCAGACTATACTTCAACAACAACCACCGCCACTTCTACTCAACTATCTCTGTCTGCCAGGGGCTCCTTTTATATTACTGATAATTCTCACAAAGACCATTCAAGGTAGATAGCATTGTCCCCTTTGGCAGATAAACCACAACTCAAAATTTGAGATACCTAATGCCTTAATCAGGCTTCCCAGGTAGCACAGTGGTGAAGAATCCACCGGTCAAGGCAGGAGATGCAAGAGACATGGGTTCAATCCCTGGATTTGTGGGCTACAGATCATGGGGCTGCAAAGAGTTGGACACAACTGAGCAACTGAACACATGCACACACACACATGCAATGCCTTAATCAAAGCTAAACAACTAAAATGTAGAAGAGGCAGATGTCTCTGGTTCCAGAATTTATGACCTTCCAACCCCTCCTCTCTGAAACTTTGACACTATTTATCCACCATCCTCAAAGAACTCCTCTTCCAGGGATGCAACACAGGATATTCAGATTATCAGTGCCAGGCCAAACCAGACGTGGATTTGGACACTCGTAGAAGAAGCTGACTTTGCACCAGTGATCCAGCTCCACCCAGAACAACCTTATTCTCCTTGCAGATATTGAGTTCATTTTAATTTATATAATATTTTAATGACATGGATGGAGGAACCTGGTGGGCTATAGTCCACGGAGTCTCAAACAGTCGGACACGACTGAGCAACTTCACTTTCACTTACTTTATTGATAATCCTGCAAAGCTTTAGCATCATCACAAGGGCCTCTTTAAATATTTTTTTCTCATATGAGAAAAGAACAAAAATGTAGGCATTTCAGATGTTTTTTCATACAAATATAACTACCCAAAAACCTCAACACATTGTCGATTCTTAGAGTCCCATTTCATTCCTGATCACTAGAATTTACAGCAGTAAAACTTAATGTCCCTAAGAGTTTGAAAATTTTATAGAATTGTCAATGACTCTTGTTTGCTCTGAATTGAATTACCCATTTCGGAGAAGGCAATGGCACCCCACTCCAGTACTCTTGCCTGGAAAATCCCATGGACGGAGGAGCCTGGTGGGCTGCATTCCATGGGGTTGCTAAGAGTCGGACATGACTGAGCCACTTCACTTTCACTTTTCACTTACATGCATTGGAGAAGGAAATGGCCACCCACTCCAGTGTTCTTGCCTGGAGAATCCTAGGGATGGGGGAGCCTGGTGGGCTGCCATTTATGGGGTTGCAGAGAGTTGGACACTACTGAAGTGACTTAGCAGCAGCAGCAAAATTACCCATTTAGGTATACTGAGTCTTCTTGCTTTTCTTTCCTCCTGCCTTCTGAGTTTTCCAAATAAAGCTATCAAATAGAACAAACTACTGAACATATCTGTGTACATAGTATTGGTCTACAGTATATCTACTTTTCAAATATCCATTAACGGTTAGATTTTATATCATTATGATTCCAAACCAAGTTCTTGAGATGTTGATAACTTAGAAAAATGAGAGCTCTTTCTAAATGATAATTTTTTTAAAAATTGATATCTCTTAAAAGAGTCTCATTTGTTCAAATCTTTCCACATTCCTATTTAAAAGTTATTTAAATAACTTTTAATAATAAAGGTTTTCCTGTGTATAATAGCTATCTTACCCTTCTATATGGGCTTCTCCAGGTCTTTTCAGTATGAAGAAAGACCTGTATTATAATATATGTAATACAGAGACAAAGCAACTTTTGCTGCTGTAACAAAGCCTCAAATGTATTAACATATCAGTTCAAATACAATAGAAGTTTATTTCTCATCCACAGAAATTCCAGAATAGATTTGTCTGATTAGCAGATGACACTTTCGTCAAGCGGCAAAACAGAGACCCAGTCCCTTCCCTCCTGTGCTTCTGTCATATTCACCATACCCAAGGTGTCCATGCATATTTGCCTCAAACCAATGGAAGGAGAAATAGCATAAAAGACAGTTTTGCACAAAGGACTTTATGGGCCAGTCTTGCAGTGATACATGTCACTTCCATTTACATCTAGTATGTGGAACTTTGCCCACCTGATGCAAAGAACTGACTCATTGGAAAAGGCCCTAATGCTGGAAAAGATTGATGGAGGGAGGAGAAGGGGACAACAGAGGATGAGATGATTGGATGGCATCACTGACTCAATGGACATGGGTTTGAGTAAGCTCTGGGAGTTGGTGATGGAGAGGGAAGCCTGGAGTGCTGCAGTCCATGAGGTCACAAAGAGTTGGACACAACTGAGCGACTGAACTGACTGAACTGATGTGGAACTTAGTCACATGACTATATCTAAGTACAAGGTATTACAAGAGGTCCAGAAAGAAGAGGAAATTAGTTTAGTGAGCCCACAATGTGTGCTTAGAATGAGGTAAATCTGGGTTCAAATTCTAGCTCTATAAAGAATTCTTATACGAGCCTCTATGCCTCAATTTCCTTACCTTTCAAGGGATAATAAAACTGATTTCAGCAATTGTTTTTAAGCATAAATCAAATAATAAATATACAATGATTAACATATAGTTTTGTTAGTTGAATCTGAAAGGTCAAGGTAAATTTTCTTTTATGATTATATAAATTTGAATAATTTTAGATTTTGCCTAGTTCCCAGGAAGCTTTGTAATATTAAAAATGCCCTCCTTGATATTTCAAATTTTCAGCAATATTTTACAAAGACACTCATGTTACCTACTAACGTATATTGAACATTAAATAAATACCATAAATTGGTAACATATCATCTAATGATTATCCATGTTTTAAGTTACTCCTACCAAAATTTTACAGATTACACTGAAAAAATTGATTTTTTTCCCATTTAACCATGTTTAGTTTGGTGAATTGATACAACTTGGTGGAAGTAAAAATAATAGCTACAATTGAATTCAACCATAATGATGGTTTCAAATCTTAAAATTCTCTTCAAAGGTCGAAAGGTTGCCAGTCTTAAGTGTTAAACCTTCATACATAATCCAAGTTCATAAAAACATTTTGCCATTTCAAAATCAGAAGTCAAACAATGACCAAAATTTTAGAATAATTGGAAAGAATCATCAGGATTATTTTTTGATATGTTGTACAAATCATATCCTTTTACCTCCTTTGGTTCCCCCAGATAAATTTTACCCTTTGTATTTCCTTTCCTTTTCTTCTTTTTTTCTTTTTTGTACCAGCAGCAGCGGGATTTCTGCCAGAACTGAGCTCAGCCGCTTCCCTGGGAATGTTGTCCAGTTGCTAATTTCACTACCGGAACTGTGTTCCCTTGCGTTCTGGCCCATTTCCATGCGTGCCTCCACTAGAATAAAGGGCCTGATGGTTCTGCGGATAATGGTAAACATATGCAGCCAATGCTTTGCAATTCTTTTAGAGCCAGAAAGCATTAGTAGGTATTTCAGCTGCTGGCAACAAAAGAGTCAGTACAAGGCACTTCAAACACCAGAACCCAAAGAAAACTACACATCAATGATTTTAATGCACAGCACAGTTCTTCTTTCATTCTTTCTTTTTTAAATCATTGACTAATTAAAAATGAAATTCAGACTATTGTGACAGCATAATTCCAAACTTTAAAACTACAGGGGTAAAGGTTGGGTTTAGGGGGAAGAGAACATTACAACTTGTTTATTTTGGATACTATTCCAATTTCAAATTAGGCCTTTTGATTCTTTAAGTGTACAAGAGAACTTTGACTTTTCCTGAGTACACAAGGGAAAAATTACATATTGTGATGTCATTGCCTTGTGGATTTCTCATACCACCAGATACATTAGTCACACTGTCAATGTCAAGGAGATACAAAAGAAAAAGGAAAAAAATATTATCTTCATATGAGAATCAGTAATGATTTCTCTTTGGATGCACTTCTTCAAAATTGTTTCCTAAATTCCAGTGGAATCTGAGAGAGCTATTAAAAATTTATAACAGTATCTCTAACAGGTCTATTTCATTCCCCTCTCCAGGGGATCTTCTGGACCCAGGATCAAACCTGGGTCTCCTGTACTACAGGCAGATTCTTTACCATCTGAGCCACTAGGGAAGCCTTTATAGTACTCTATTACCAAACTAATAAAAATATTACTATGTAATGGTAAATAAGAATACATTGAAGGATACTTTGGATAGTGTCTTATTGGCTGTATAACTTTGACCATTTAATGGTTTTATTCTGTATTGTGTGTTGAATGATTGCAGGGAGACATTTTCATCCAAAATACTGGAAAGTGATAATCCTCCAACATTCTTGTCTACAGTGTTAAACTGATACAGGTGTCCCCAGCCTCCTGACTGTTTGCTCTTGCCAATCCAGTGTAGTAGCTGCCTCTTTATTTGCCTGGAAAACCATCCAACATCCCTTACCGTCTGCTTTGTTTCCTGACCTCTGGCTGATTAGAATTCCTTCCAATATAATGGAGGGCCTATCTGATTGAATGTCTTTAACATTCTAAAGGAGATCAATCCTGGGTATTCATTGGAAGGACTGATGCTAAAGCTGAAACTCCAATACTTTGGCCACCTCATGCGACGAGTTGACTCACTGGAAAAGACTCTGATGCTGGGAAAGGTTGGGGGCGGGAGGAGAAGGGGACGACGGAGAATGAGATGGCTGGATGGCATCACCGACTCTATGGGCATGAGTTTGAGTGAACTCCAGGAGTTGGTGATGGACAGGGAGGCCTGGCGTGCTGTGATTCATGGGGTCGCGAAGGGTCGGACACGACTGAGTGACTGAACTGAACTAAACTGAACATAGAGTAGAGTTGGTCAGTGCTAAGTAGGAACTTCTCTACTTAAACTCAGAGCAAATGACCCAAAATTGCTTTCAAAGGGAGGAACCAACTGCAGAAACCCAGCGTAGAGAGTATCAGAGATATTGATTAGATCAAGAAGAATTCTACCTGACTGAAGTTAAAACCAATATCAGGATGTTCAGTTGACTCCATCCCCCAGAGGCTGTCTCATAGACTGTAAATAGACAGATGCATGCCTAGTCAAACCTCTGATACAATGGTGTAAGTGAGCCAAAGCAAGAAGGATCATTCAAAGTCCTTTCAAAACAATTAGCTACTCCTCAGGTGGCACTAGTGGTAGAAGATCCTGTCTGCCAATGCAGGAGACATAAGAGACACAGGTTCCATCCCTGGCTGGGGAAGATCCCCTGGAGGAGGGCACAGCAATCCACTCCAGTATTCTTGCCTGGAGAGTCCCCACAGACAGAGGAGCCTGGCAGGCTACAGTCCATAAGGTGACAAAGAGTTGCACACGACTGCAGCGACTTAGCACACACATGCACAAGTGGGATGAAGGATAAGCTTCAGAGCAATTGGACCATTTCTCAATTGCTCAATGTTGACTTAGAAGCAAGTTTCTCATCTAGTCACTATTGACATCCAGGGCCAGATAATTCTTTGTTGTTTGGGGAGAAGAGCTGTCTTGTGCATCACAGGATGTTTGGCAGCATCCCTGACCTTTACCCACCAGATGACAGTGCCCCCACCCTAGTTGTAGCAACCAAAAGTATCTCCAGACTGTTATTTGCCCCTGGGAGAGAGGGAGCAAACCTGGCCCTCATTGAGAACTTCTGAGTTAGACAAATCTGTGTCTGGAGTCTTTTATATGAGTGGCCAGGAACTGGCCTTTAGCTTAAGCAACAGTGTTCTAAGCCATGGGAATGGTGGTCAGAATGCTTGACTTGGGAAAAGAGACAGTCTGTGAGCTACATAGGGTGGGGCCACTTACGAAACAAGCAAACACACAATCCACAACTGTTTCACTTACCCTTTGTGACCCCCATGAAAATGAATAGTTGGCCCCAGAGTTTAAACATTTAGGTCATAATAAACCCATGAATTTAATTATTACACACTATATCTCTATAGCGGAGAAGGCAATGGCAAGCCACTCCAGTACTATTGCCTAGAAAATCCCATGGATGGAGGAGCCTGGTAGGCTGCAGTCCGTGGGGTCGCTAAGGGTCGGACATGACTGAGCGACTTCACTTTCACTTTTCACTTTCCACTTTCACACATTGGAGAAGGAAATGGCAACCCACTCCAGTGTTCTTGCCTGGAGAATCCCAGGGACGGGGGAGCCTGGTGGGCTTCCGTCTATGGGGTCACACAGAGTTGGACACGACTGAAGTGACTTAGCAGCAGCAGCAGCAGCAGCAGCATCTCTATAGAGCTACAGGTTTTGTTTTTGTTTTTAGTCGCTCAGTTGTGTCTGACTCTTTACAACCCTATGGGCTGTAGCCCAGCAGGCTCCTCTGTCTATAGGATTTCCCAGGCAAGAATAATGCAGTGGGTTACTATTCCTTTCTCCAGGAGATCTTCCCAACCCAGGGATCGAACCCGAGCCTCCTGTGTCTCCTGCATTGGTAAGTGGGTTCTTTACCTCTGAGCCACCTGGAAAGCCCCAGTTTGCATCAAATCCAGGGTTTCTATTGCTCTGCCTTATAAAAACAAAGGTTAAATAGTGACAGGTGGCATATACTTATACCATAAAAATATCTAGTCAAATCCCATAAACAAAGAAAGATGATCTCCTTCTCTATAATATAGTCTTCTCTGGTGGCTCAGATGGTAAATAATCTGCCTGCAACTCAGGAGACCTGGGTTCAATCCCTGGGTTGGGAAGATCCTCTGGAGAAGACAATGGCACCCCACTCCAGTATTCTTACCTGGAGAATTCCATGGATAGAGCCTGGTGAGCGCCAGTCCATGGGATCGCAGAGTTCGACATGACTGAACAACTAACACTTTTCACTTTTTTTCCCCATGATACAGGGAGAAATTCCAGTACATGTTGGCTAAGATGACTCCTGGGGTGTGGGCTACATGGAGTTCATATTGGATATTTATCAGTGGGGCTACAGCAGCCAGTTTGTACCAGGAATAAATAAAATAATCTTTAATTCTCTCTCCCATACCATCCAGAATTTGGATATAGTTCGAAGGAAAGGAATGATTTTCTCCACTGTTACAATGCTTTAACCAACTTCTTGAACTCATTTAGCTGCCACTGCCACTGATCCTATTGTTTTGTTTTTTACATCAACAGAGTATGATCAAAGAGTTCAGAAAAATTAGAAATATAAAGAGCAGAGCATGCTGTGCGTCAGCTGCTAGTAGAGAACAGATTAAACAAACGCCAGGGTTTATCACAGTCCTGGGACAACCCAAGCCAGCAGTTTCAAACACAGCAGACCCTTAAAGAATTTCAAATCCTTTTTCTATTATCCTTTACAAAAATAAAGCTGGATACACACTAGATTCATAAGCATTCTCTGACCCACAGAATGATCAAGGGAAGAACCCATAGCAAGCAAGATCAAATGCTATTTCTCAAAATTAAATGTTCAGTAAATACAAACAACAAATAAGAAATGAACTTCCTCAGGAATTCTGAAATGATTCTGCTTGTGTCATACTTACCATGATAATCAAGCAGTGGTATGCCATCTCATCTATAGAGGTTTTTGAAACAATTTTTATACTACTCATGCATGTCCTTTTTTTTTCTTTTGAAAACACAATACAAAGAAACTAGAAATCATCAATAACCTTCACCTATAATACATTCAGTTAAGTTCAGTTGCTTAGTCGTGTCCGACTCTTTGTGACCCCATGGATGCCAGGATTTCCTGTCCATCACCAACTCCCAGAGCTTACTCAAGCTCATGTCCATTGAGTCAATGATGCCATCCAACCATCTCATCTTCTGTCATCCCCTTCTCCTCCCACCTACAATCATCCCAGCATCAGGGTCTTTCCAAATGAGTCAGTTAATCGAATCAGGTGACCAAAGTATTGGAGTTTCAGCTTCAGCATCAGTCCTTCCAATGAACACTCGGGACTGATTTCCTTTAGGATGGACTAGTTGGATCTCCTTGCTGTCCAAGGGACTCTCAAGAGTCTTCTCTAACACCAAAGTTCAAAAGCATCAGTTCTTCAGCGCTCAGCTTTCTTTATAGTCCACCTCTCACATTCATGCATGACTACTGGAAAATCCATAGCTTTGACTAGACGGACCTTTGTTGACAAAGTAATGTCTCTGCTTTTCAATATGCTGTCTAGGTTGGTCATAACTTTTCTTCCAAGGAGCAAGTGTCTTCTAATTTCATGGCTACAGTCACCATCTGCAGTGATTTTGGAGCCCAAAAAAATAAAGTCTGTCACTGTTTCTATTGTTTCCCCATCTATTTACCATGAAGTGATGGGACCAGATGCCATGATCTTAGTTTTCAGTATGTTGAGTTTTAAGCCAAGTTTTTCACTCTCCTCTTTAACTTTCATTAAAAGGCTCTTGAGTTCTTCTTTGCTTTCTGCCATAAGGGTGGTGTCATCTGCATATCTGAGGTCATTGATATTTCTCCCAGAAATCTTAATCCTAGTTTGTGCTTCATCCAGCCTGGCATTTCTCATGATGTACTCATGATACATCTCATGATATAAGTTAAATAAGCAGGGTGACAATATACAGCCTTGATGTACTCCTTTCCCAATCTGGAACCAGTCTGTTGTTCCAGATTGGTTCTAAATCTTGTCCAGTTCTAACTCTTGCTTCTTGACCTGAATACAGATTTCTCAGGAGGCAGGTCAGGTGGTCTGGTATTCCCATCTCTTGAAGAATTTTCCACAGTTTGTTGTGATCCACATGTGAGTCAAAGGCTTTAGCATAGTCCATAAAGCAGAAGTAGATGTTTTTCTGGAACTCTCTTGCTTTTTCAGTGATCCAACGGATGTTGGCAATTTGATCTCTGGTTCCTCTGCCTTTTCTTAATCCAGCTTGAACTTCTGAAAGTTCATGGTTCACATATTGTGGTAGCCTTGCTTGGAGAATTTTGAGCGTTACTTTACTAGCATGTGAGATGAGTGCAATTGTGTGGTAGTTTGAGCCTTCTTTGGCATTGCCTTTCTTTGGGCTTGGAATGAAAACTGACCCTTTCCAGTCCTGTGGCCACTGCTGAGTTTTCCAAATGTGCTGACATATTGAGTGCAGCACTTTCATAGCATCATCTTTTAGGATTTGAAATAGTTCAACTGGAATTCCATCACCTCCACCAGCTTTATTTGTAGTGATGCTTCCTAAGGCCCACTTGACTTTGCATTCCAGGATGTCTGGCTCTAGGTGAGTGATCACACCATCATGATTATCTGGTTTGTGAAGATCTTTTTTGTATAGATCTTCCATGTATTCTTGCCACCTCTTCTTAATATCTTCTGCTTCTGTTAGGTCCATACTTTCTGTCCTTCATTGTGCCCATCTTTGCATGATATGTTCCCTTGGTATCTTCAATTTTCTTGAAAAGATCTCTATTCTTTCCCATTCTATTGTTTTCCTCTTTTTCTTTCCATTGATCACTGAGGAAGGCTTTTTTAAGTCTCTCCTTGCTATTCTTTGGAACTCTGCATTCAAATGGGTATAACATTCCTCTTCTCCTTGTCTTACATACTGCTAACTTAAAGACATGTTATTCTAGTATTTTTACTGTGTATTATAAAATAAGGTTAATTTTAAAATCATGTGCTATCTGACACGGGGCTTCCAGGTTGCAATAATGGTAAAGAATCTGCCTGCAAATGCGGGGGACATAGGAGATGCAGGTTCTATCCCTGGGTCAGGAAGATCCCCTGGAGAAGGAAATGGCAACCCACTCCAGTATTCTTGCCTGGAAAATCCCATGGACATAGGATCCTGGTGGGCTACAGTCCACAGGGTCCCACAGAGTCAGACATGACTGAAGCAACTGAGCATGCATACACACTCTGACACAGATAAAAAAGCCACAAGGCACAGTTATAAAATGACATCCCTGACTTACTACTCAACCTGGGAGCTAGAACATTATCAAATTGCACCCTTCCCTTGTGTTCCTCCCCTACTATCTCCATGCTTTGCTCTCTAGTCCCAGACTAGGGGTAACTTCTATCCCAGGGGTTCTCATCTGGGGCACTTTATCTCCTATGGGACATTCCACAGTGTCTAGACACATATTTGGTGGTCACAGCTGGGTTAGAGGTTGAAGTTAGCATCTAATGGTAGAGACCAGGGATGCTGCTAAATATCCAATAACGGATAGGACAGTCTCTCACCACCAGGAGTTACTTGCTGCCAATAGCATCAAGACTGAGAAACTCTATTCCATTCTGTGTGTTTGACTTACATGACTATGCTTATAACAATAGCACTTTTGTCATACGTATGATATCCTAAATAATGTGTAATTTACTTATGTCAGTTTTAGAATTCTAGAAAAATAGTATCATGTAGTATTCTGTGACTCCCTTTTTTCCTCAATAGTTTGTTTTTAGGAGTCATTCATAATTATGTCCATTTATTTTCACTGGTGTTTATTATTTCATTGTGTGAATAGGCCTCAATATAATTTTTATTCTATTGTCAAATAACATTTTGGTTTTTTAAAACTGTTTTTTGAGATTTTTTTTTTTTGCTAATAAGAACACTTCTAAGAACATTTTGTACACATTGACTGGCACACATATGCAAGAATTTCTGTGAAATGTATATATAGGATTAAGATTGCTAGGTTGAGGGGGATGCAAGCCTTAAGTTTACAGAATAATGCAAATTTAAGTGTGACTGTACCAACTTATATTCTTATCAGCAAGATGTAAGATTTTTCTTTGATCCATGTTTTCTCCAATTTCAGTATGTTTGCTAGTTTTTGCCAATCTAGAGGTTATAAAACATAAATCACTGTGGTCTTACTTTGCATCTCCTGGGTTACTAGCAAGATTGAGCATTTTTTATATGCTCATTCACCATTTATATTTCTTCTTCTCTGAGGATCTTGCTTTTCTCTGAAGTTTATTAGTGTTCTCAATCTTATTCATTGGATGAAAAAGTCTTCCTCATTGGTTTGTGACATTTCCTTTATTACACAATACGTTCTATACTAGAGTCTCCTTTAAAGTTATCCATTTTGTTTCATTGATCTGTCAATTCTCTGCTGATATCATATGGTTTTAATCACCAGAGTTCTATATTACATTTTATTATATGGTAGTGTGAGTCTGATTTCAATATTTCCTTTGTTCAAGATTTTATAAGCCATTCTCGTATCTCCATTTTATGAGGTAATTCAATGTTAGAATCATTTTAATAAGCTAAAATTTAAAAATAAATTTTGATTAGTAAATGAGTAATTATATTTAATGTTTAGTCTCATTCAGAAATAAGACATGTCTTTCTCTTCTTTTATATCTTTTGAATTACTGTTATGGTTTACTTCAGAAAAGTTACTTTTGTGATTTACTTCAAAAAAAGTCACACAATTTTTTGTTAGTTATTTTTTCTAGACATTTTATGTTTTAAGTTACTCCTGTGAATGAAATTTCCTAACCATTTATTGCTCATATAAAGGAAAGTTATTTTGGATATTTATCTTGAATTTCACCACTCTACTGAATTGTCTTCCTTATTTTAAGAATTTTTAGTTGTGTCTTTTTAGTTCTGAACGAATTTCATACCCACGTGATAATTTTTCTCTTATCTTCAGGCCTGAGCTTTGTTTATCGGTATTGTCTTACTGTGTTAACCAAAACCTTTAAACCAATTTACCAATAGTAATAGCAAGTTTTCCAGTGGTCATGTGTGGGTGTGAGAGTTGGACTGTGAAGAAAGCTGAGCGCAGAAGAATCGATGCTTTTGAACTGTGGTGTTGGAGAAGACTCTTGAGAGTCCCTTGGACTGCAAGGAGATCCAACCAGTCCATCCTAAAGGATATCAGTCCTGGGTGTTCATTGGTAGGACTGATGTTGAAGCTGAAGCTCCAATACATTGGCCACCTGATGCGAAGAGCTGACTCACTAGAAAAGACCCTGATGCGGGAAAAGATTGAGGGCCGGAGAAGAAGGGGATGACAGAGGAGGAGATGGTTGGATGGCATCACCGACTCAATGGACATGGGTTTGGGTGGACTCCGGGAGTTGGGAGGCCTGGAGTGTTGCGTTCATGGGGCCGCAAAGAGTCGGACATGACTGAGCGACTAAACTGAACTGAATAATGAGCAAGATCTTGTTTGTTTGGAGGTTCTCAGAATGTGATTTTGGGGGCACACTACTACTTCACCATGAAGTATGGCTGTTGGTTTAATACACTTAACTTTTCTCATGTTGATATTTCTAGCCCATTCCTAGTTGTCTTAAGTTGGAATGTGTGCAAAACATACTTTTTCAATATAAATGATACTGATACATTTCAGAAAGTTAAATGTCTCAACAATGCTATAATGGGCCAAGTAAGAGAGAATATTTAAGATACTATGCGGCAAAAGCAGATGTGTGTTATTTCCAACCATTACACAGATACTTTGATTTGTCTGGAAACTACTTGCAGTGCTTGCATGCTCCACTTTTCTAGCTTAGTTCTTACTGTGTCCTCATGACTTTCCAGTATTGACCTTGGCCACCCAACTACCACCCTCTCTTCTTCCAGTTCTACCTCTCACTTCCTTGGCTGTATTTGCGGTTGTCCAGGACTAATTCCACATACTCATGGTTTCAAAAATCCTCATCCAGAAATAGCAGGATGCAGCACAGCTCAAAGAGAAATGAAAAGCTGAGGAAGATTATTTCTATAACATTGTTTCAATTTGAAGTGCTCCTTCTATCTGGTTCAGTTAATCCACCTTTTACCTCTATTTTAGAAAATAAGATCAAATATAAAGTCAGGTTTTCTAATTATGCCATTTCATATCATTATTTAATATAATAATAAAATTTATGATATGTAAAGTTATTATATAAAATACTGTGCTTGTACATCTTAGTTACCACTTAGATGTGCAACAACCTTATATCTATCAGAAACTGAATTTAAAAAAATTGTTCATATTATATTAGATACACTAAGTTGCTCATACCTAACACGTGATAATTCCTTTTCACTTAAGGATTTGTTATTAATATTTTTAGACAAGAAATAATTTTCTTTGCAACATTCTTTCTACATAAAGTCTCATTTCCTGTGTCTTATGGGCTTCTAAGTTTCTTTCTTAAATGAGGGAAGAAATTTCCAGCCTAGAAATTTACTGTATCCAGTGTTAACTTTATTCAACTTTCTTTCAAGTTCTTAAAACTCAGTCTATGCTTGTTTATCCATTTAAAATTTCTAACAGCCTCAGAACATGAGCTAGATGTTCAAGAATGACATTTTCATTTTGCATTTTAGCAAGTGACATTTAGAAAAAAATTTCCCCTTATTTATGATCTACTTTCCCCCAAAACAAAAATTCTTACAATCTATGCTCATTTCTCGGAGAAGGCAATGGCAAGCCACTCCAGTACTCTTGCCTAGAAAATCCCATGGATGGAGGAGCCTGGTAGGCTGCAGTCCATGGGGTCGCTACGAGTCAGACATGACTGAGCGACTTCACTTTCACTTTTCACTTTCACACATTGGAGAAGGAAATGGCAACCCACTCCAGTGTTCTTGTCTGGAGAATCCCAGGGACGGGGGAGCCTGGTGGGCTGCCGTCTATGGGGTCACACAGAGTCGGACACGACTGAAGTGACTTAGCAGCAGCAGCAGCAGCATGCTCATTTCTTGTTTTCTCTCTCTCTCTCTCTCTCTCTCTCACACACACACACACACACACACACACATCTGCAGGTGTGCCAACTAAATATTCCCAGGTTTTACTAATCAGTTTGATTCCAAGCTGCTTAGAGGGCCATTAAGAGGATGACATGTAAGTAGTGTAAGGAAAGCTTTGGGATAAGACGCCTAATTGCAAATCCTGGCTTCTACACCTCCAGTGTTTCTTTCACTCTGTTTCATTTTTTGTAAAATATTTATAAATAAGACCTTGATTTTGTTAAATATTTCTAAGAATTGTCCCTTCAAATTTTTCTGTGAGGATTAAGTAAGTTGAAATATGTAAAATACTCACAACATCCATCAGTGTGACAAATGCTTAGTAAGTACAGTTTTGTTATTCATATTAAACAAATATGAATATTTGTTTTGAAAAAAAGGAAAGCAAGGATAATTTCATCCTTCCAATATCTTTAAGACAAGTGCATGAGACTGAAAAATTATCTAGCATATATCCTAACTGTGCCAGAAATAAAGTGCAAACAGAAACAATCTTTTGAAACCATGATTGAGAAATGGTTTCATATGCCTATGCCCAGTAAAACGAGCAACAGGTATGGAAAGAGATATGATATATTGGATAAATACCTAGGGGTGAAGTTAGTAGGTGACAGGATAAATGTAAATTTTACCTTCCGATTATTCTTCAAAGTGGTCATACTATATACCTTATACCTCCACCAGCCGCAGATGAGACTTCTGGTTACTCAGTATCCTCACCAACATTCCGTTTGCCAGTCTTGTATGTTTTAACCATTCTCAGGAGCATGTAATGGCATTTATTAAAGAAATTTAAATTGTAATTAAAGTCTTTAAAACTCTGAATTCAGTTTCACTGGTAAACTACCAAATGTAGAAGGAACTCTTAAACATTTGGAGGGTGGGAGAGCACTTCCTGGGGTGAGGTGAGATCTAAGAACTTGTTTCTCAGGGACTTCATCCCATCCCACTCTCCTTCACTCTCAGGCCAGAGATTCCTGGCACCACCAGTGCCTGAGACTTGGACTTTGGTCCATTGGCTGGGAGGCCGGGAGGGGTGTTAATTAGTTATAATTAGGTTCCCCACTGGGAGCTTATGACTCAGTTTTCTTGGATGAGCTTAGTCCCTACTCAACCTTCAGCTTTCCAGCTTCCTAAATTTTGTTGCTGCCATCTCATCTCCTGTTTTCTCGTCTGGCTGAATCTGTCTTTAAAAGAAATCCCTTTCCTGTTGTTTTTGTTGGGGATGAGGGAGAGAATGGAGTTAGATGGTGGTCTCACAATGTTTTCTGCACCCTGTCTCAAGTCCCGGTCCTGCAGGGTTTCTGATCTCTGGAGAGAGGTGGTGAAGCAGGGGGGCTGAGACTCCTGCAGCCCTGGAGAGTGAATGGGTTGGTTTCCTCACTGACCACTTAGTGGGGATTTGGGGTGAGTGACTTTTCTTGTCTACTACCTGTTCGGTTCAGTTCAGTCACTCAGTCGTGTCTGACTCTTTGCGACCCCACGGACTGCAGCGTGCCAGGCTTCGTGATCCACACCAACTTCTGGAGGTTTCTCAAGCTCATGTACAATGAGTCGGTGATGCCATCCAACCATCTCACCCTCTGTTGTCCCCTTCTCCTCCCACCTTCACTCTTTCCCAGCATCAGGGTCTTTTCCAATGAATCAGTTCTTCGTATCAGGTGGCCAAATATTGGAGTTTCAGCTTCAGCATCAGTCCTTCCAATGAATACTCAGGACTGATTTCCTTTAGGATGGACTGGTTGGATCTCCTTGCTGTCCAAGGGACTCTCAAGAGTCTTCTCCAACACCACAGTTCAAAAGCATCAATTCTTTGGCCCTCAGCTTTCTTTATAGTCCAACTCTCATATCCATACATGACCACGGGAAAAACCATAGCCTTGACTAGACGGACCTTTGTTGGCAAAGTAATGTCTCTGCTTTTTAATATGATGTTTAAGTTGGTCATAACTTTTCTTCCAAGGAGCAAGCGTCTTTTAATTTCACAGCTACAGTCACCATCTGCAGTGATTTTGGAGCCCAAAAAAACAGTCTGTCACTGTTTCCGTTGTTTCCCCATCTATTTACCATGAAGTGCATGAAGTGATGGGACCAGATGCCATGATTTTAGTTTTCTGAATGTTGAGGTTTAAACCAACTTTTTCACTCTCCTCTTTCACTTTCATCAAGAGGCTCTTTAGTTCTTCGCTTTCTGCCATAAGGCTGGTGTCATCTGCATATCTGAGGTTATTGATATTTCTCCCGGCAATCTTGATTCCAGCTTGTGCTTCCTCCAGCCCAGCATTTCTCATGATGTACTCTGCATATAAGTTAAATAAACAGGGTGACGATATACAGCCTTGATGTACTCCTTTCCCGATTAGGAACCAGTCTGTTGTTCCATGTCCAGTTAGAAATGTTGCTTTTTGACCCACCTACAAATTTCTCAAGAGGCAGGTCAGGTGGTCTGGTATTCTCATCTCTTTAAGAATTTTCCACAGTTTGTTGTGTTAAAAGGATTAAGTAACACATGTTTTTCACACCCAGAACAATGTCTGTCTGAAACACAGTGAGGTTTTCATAGCTATCAGCCATCACCACTTACTACTACTCACAGGAGGGCAAGAGAAGTTGTTTCCTTTGGAGGGTAAATGTGGGTAATGGTGAATGTTACCCAAGGTAGTTTTAAAAAACTATTTGCAGGTTTATGGATAAAAATATATATTACAACTTTTGCTTATTAATTCTATTTGTGGTTTTTTGGGGTCCAAGTATATCTTTGTGCCGTGTACAAGATTTAGCAAACAATATGACAAAACTTGCTTATTAATTTTGTTTGTGCTTATTTCATCCAAGTTTAAGTTGGTCTTTATACCATTTCTAAATAAATATTTAGCAAACTATTAATATTTAACAGTCTAGAAAAAGAATTTCAAGGGGCATGTTTAGCTTGAGAACATAATTCTATGATTTGCTTACATTTTAGTACAGCAATCATATGGAAACAGATAAATGAAATTTTGATCCATTAAAATAAACAATAGTAAATAATCATTAGTCAACAGATAGAAATTCTTTAAAACTTTTTTCAGTCATAGAAAACAGTTTTCTTTTATTGGTAATTAGTGAGATGGTGATTATATCCCTACAGGATAAAAGGTAGTATATAGTCACATGCATACATAATTTGATATTGAATTTGGATAACTCCTAAATATCCTAAAATAGGAGAAAGTATTTCCTTGGAAGGAAAGTTATGACCAACCTTGATAGTATATTAAGAAGCAGAGACATTACTTTGCCAACCAAGGTCCGTCTAGTCAAGGCAATGGTTTTTCCCGTGGTCATGTATGGATGTGAGAGTTGGACTGTGAAGAAAGCTGATCGCCGAAGAATCGATGCTTTTGAACTGTGGTGTTGGAGAAGACTCTTGAGAGTCCCTTATACTGCAAGGAGATCCAACCAGTCTATTCTGAAGGAGATCAATCCTGGATGTTCATTGGAGGGACTGATGCTAAAGCTGAAACTGCAATACTTTGGCCACCTCATGCGACGAGTTGACTCACTGGAAAAGACTCTGATGCTGGGAAAGGTTGGGGGCGGGAGGAGAAGGGGACGACGGAGAATGAGATGGCTGGATGGCATCACCGACTCTGTGGACATGAGTTTGAGTGTACTCCGGGAGTTGGTGATGGACAGGGAGGCCTGGCGTGCTGTGATTCATGGGGTTGCGGAGAGTCGGACACGACTGAGCGACTGAACTGAACTGATTAATACATTTGCTAATTAAACTTCTATTGATTTAGTGTTTTGTATTAAACAGCTGCCTATTTTGGTAGCTGTGGCAAATGTCACATCTTATTGAGTGTGTCAGTGTGTCTGTCAGGGGGTTCTGCCAGGAAGATGTAATGTGGTAGGGACTAGGGTGAGTTGTAAGTGGAGAGGGATATGGTGGTTGGAGAGGAACTGGGAAGTATTACTCTTGAGGTCAGGTAGAGGAAGAAGGCTCCGAGGTTGAGACTCATGAGTCAGCAGGTCAGTAGCCAGATCTGAGCTAGAAATACATCAATATGAGAACCATTAAGCTTAAAGCATTGGCAAAGAGAGGAAGCTGGAGACCATGTAGGGGAACTCAGGACAAAATTGTGTTCAGCTCTGTTCAGGTGTGTTCCGAATTTCAATGACCTGATGCTACAATTGTGCTTCTGCTCATCTGAAAAGGGTAGCATGGCACATAGCAGCAAGAACCTGTTGCCAACCGTTTGTCATATGTAGTTCTGTATTCTTCTGAATGATGATCATTCAGGTGTGACCACAAAAGGAGACACAGGAGCAGATCAGGAAAGCAAAGTGTACTATACTCACAGGTCCAAGAGACAGGAGACATGCCAGACATCACCACGTCAGGAAGGGGAAGGAACAGAGAAGAGTGCGGAGCCATGGCCTCTACTGGGATTTCTGTGAGAAGAGCAAGTCAGGGCAGGGTAATCAGTTTAGGGCTAGCTAGTTGGAATAATATTGGCAGGCTCTAAGTCATGGGCATGGTCCCCGGTTGCCTGGCACTTAGTTCTGGGTGATTAAGGCAGAAAAATACTGCTTCCAGGGGTACACAGGCCACATAAAGGACACACGGCTCTGGATTGATTAGTTTGTATGTGAAATGCTTGCTCCCAGCGGCGCTCTTATCTAAGAACTGGGGCTAGCCTTACGAGTGGAGTCTCTCCCCAGCCAAGTTTCTCAGATGTCAAAACATTATAACATACAAAAAATAAAAATATAAATAATACATATGTCAACTCTCTAATTAACACAGTTATTCCCTTGCAAGAGAATTACATGAATAAATGTGGTAAGTGTTGTCCTCAAATGTGAAAATTCTTCTGTTCTATGGAGTGTTAGGGCATCTATATAGTTGCAAGAGGCACAGCTGGTTACAAACTTGCTTACGCATCACCTCATTTTATCACTGTTTACTCATGTGCAAAATGAACTGATGACCATAAAATGTTATAAGGTTACTTTCTTAGGAGGTGTGTCATTACCATTTTTGTAAGGTTCAAGTTGATATTTCCTGCCTCTCACCTCTCTAGAGATTATAGGGTACTTTATGTGTTCCATCCTTTCCTAACTTTTTTTTTAATTCAAAATACTCTAGTCTTGTAAAATGTATTTTTTTCTAAAGAAAAGTAAATTGGCTGGGAAACAAATTAGTTCTGTAATAAATAAGTTCTGTTTTTAGAAAGATTTGTACCCCCAGAGCCTTCCCTGGTGGTCCAGTGGTTGGGAATCCGCCTCGCAATGTAGGGGATGCAGTTTTGATCCCTGGTTGGGGAACTAAGATCCCAAATGCCACAGGGTAGTGAACCCCGTGAGCCACAGCTAGAGAGTTCACTTGCCCCAACGAAATATCCCGCATGATGGCAATGAAGATCCCATGTGCTGCAGCTAAGACCCAAGGCAGCCAAATAAATCAATAAATAAATACTTTAAAAAAAGATTTGTACCTCAAATCTACTCTTGCATTCTATTTATGCAGCTTGCATTTGACTTTCAGTAAATTTTTATCAAAAGTAAAAAAGCACATGAACTCAGTGTCTAGGCAATAGTCTGCACCTGGAGCCCAAGGTGCAGATGGGGTAGAATTTCTGGATCCTCTTGGACAGTCTGTGACTGGGTTCCATGGTCAAGAGTCCACCACTGGCCAAGTGCAGGCAACACATCTTTAATGTGATTAGAGCAGAGGTGACAAATTCAGTTTGAATCGCATTGATTTGTTTTTGTTTTTTGGTTATATATCTTTTAGTAAATTATGTAAAAACCCTCTGGTGTCCATGAAATGTCTTTTATTTTCCATATTCTGTGACCATTCACCAATTCTTTTTTCCAAAATTCAATGTTTCACATGTTCAAAAGATTAACATTCAAGTGATGAAACCCATGCATATCTCAGTGCTCCCTGAACTGCCTTTGGTATAGTCAGATGCAGGGACTCCAGATGTTACTTGATCCTTTCCCCCAGCTTCTGGCTCTGCCAACCTCTGCCCAACTGACTTATGGGGAGATGAAATCACAGCTAGGACTCCTGAACATAATTGCATTTATTTTTAAAATATTTATTTATTTATTTTTGGCTGCATTGGGTCTCAATTGTGGCAAGTGGGATCCTCACTGCAGGGCATGAGCTTAGTTACCCCTTGAAATCTTAGTTTCCCATCTAGGCTCCAACCTGTGTCCCTTGTATTAGAAGGCAGAGTCTTAACCACTGGCCCACCAGGGAAGTCCCCCATAATTGCATTTACTAATAGAAATTAAATGATTACCATTTCCTAGGGCTTCTCAGGTGGTGCTAGTATTAAAGAACCCACCTGCCAATGCAGAAGACATAAGAGATTCAGGCTCAGTCCCTGGAGGGGGGCCTGGCAACCCACTCCAGTATTCTTGTTTAAAGAATCCCATGGACAGAGGAGACTGGCAGGCTACAGTCCAAAGGGTTGCAAAGAGTCAGACGTGACTGAGCAACTTTGCACGCACACACACCATTTCTTAAGGGCCCATGACATGTCTGGAGTTGTAGCTTCATTATCTCTCCCTTTCCCAATAACCTTATTAGGTAGGTAAAGACAATAACAAGAATGTTAATAACATTTATCACCTTTCTAACAAGCACTGCACTACAACTTCTAAACACATAATCCCAATATATCCTTAGCAAGGAGTGCATGAATTATAGTCTCTGTTAATTCAACTAATGTTGAAACTGAAGTTCAGAGAGGTTGAGTGACTTACCCATGGTCACAGCATGTGGTCTAGCACAGCCAGGACTCAAATATAGAGTGGGTTGACTCAAGGCCCCAGTTGTTCCCAAAATACTTTTTCTGGGTCATCTGGATCTGTCCTCCCATGAATAATTAGAACAACTGACCAGAGTTTCCAGCTACAGCCTAAATATCCACACACAAATACACACACACAATATGCCTGTGTGCTCTTAAACCTGCTTCTAAAATAAAGGTTGTCCCTGTAGAAGCCAGTGCTTCCGCACTTTTGAATATGGGTGACATCCCTGCCAGCTCCAGATGGAGTCAATGCCATCCTCTTCTCCAACAGCACTTCTACTGTTTCCCATGGAAGGAAATTCAACGGGTTGGCCACCAGATCCTGGGTTGTGCCTGGAGCGGTGTGAAAGGTTTTGCACATTAAAAGCAAAACTGGCAAACCCAGGCTTTTTGACAGCTTTGTGAAGTGTGAAAAAAAATCATATTTCTCTGGCACAGTTTATGAGTTTTTGTCTTGAGCAAGAGAGGACCTTTGCCTGTGAAAATGGAAAAAGGGTCATGTAAATGACCTCAGCACTGGCAACCTGATTTGAGATCCAGTGAATTCTGAAACTGAAAAATTTCACCCAAATCCTCAAATGTTTGGTGAAACTGCAGAAGAGCTTTCCTTTGCATCCAAGGAACCCCCGACCCCAAGGCTCTATCACCTGCAGCTGGCAGGGCCCAGAAAGCCCAGGTCCGTAGATCTACATCAAATGCTGCTGAAAAGAGTAACTGACCATGACTAATTACAACACGGGACAGAGTATTTGCAAGGATTCTTCCAGAAGGCACATTTGTACAAAAAGATTACTTGGTTGGACTAAAAACATAAATGTAAGAGGCTGGGGAAGGCTCATGAGAGAGAAACCCTCTCTACAAATATGTATAGTGGAGTTAATGGAGGATGAGAAGACAGACAATCTAATCCTTGAGGTATCCATTTTCTTCCCATCATTTCAAACAGGCAGTTCACCACACAGCTAACCTAGCTTGAGCCTCAGGGCCCCCCATCCTGAACATCCTCAGGAGTCCTGCCACGTGATCAGATGATCATGTGTCTTTAAGTTTGTCAGCCTTTTGCCATTTTAAAATTTGTTGCATGTCCTCATGTGGTCTTTCCTCTGTATGTGCACAAATCTGTGTCTTAGTCCCATCAGATGAGAGACCACCAAATGACCTCATTTTACCATAAGGATCTCTGAAAGGCATTGTCTTTAAATACAGTCACATTTGGAAGTCCTCATGGTTGGGACTTCCACACATGAACTTAAGGGGGATACAGTTCAGCCCGTAACACTCCATCCTCTTGATCACCACAAATCATGTAGTTCTCACATGCAGATACATTCTCCCCATGCCAACAGCCCCAAAATCTTAACCCATCCAAATGTCAACTCTAAGGCCCCAAACTTATGTGTCTCATCACTATCAGTTCAGTTTTGACCTCTGGGAGATTAAAGTTCTGGGCAAAAGGTTTTGTTATTCCCAGCACCCATGCACCAAAAGCTTGGAGCTGCCCTTAGCTGCCAGCATAACATAGGAAGAGGTAGGCTCAGACGCTGGGCAATTAAAAGAACAGCTCATTCTTGAATAGTTCAACTCAACATTTGAAGTTGACACAATTATATTTTCCTCTAAGAATTTAATTGGCCTGGTTTATGACTGTATGCCAGCCCCAGAGGGCTGATTTCACAAGCTAGGTCATTACTTGGCCCCTCCCCCACATCAGCAGGAATCTTAGACATGCCAGTTCATTTTCCACCAGAGGGTCTCCACATGCTGGAGGACCCCGAGGGTCCTTCATGTTTATCCAGCTTAGTCTCTACCTCCAACATCGCTACTTTTAATGTCCAACACCCCAAACCCAGTAACTACCCCCAAAGATCAAGGAAACCAAAAGAGACTTATGGGTGAGGCAATTAAAATGGCAAATCTCACTTTGAGTTGGCTAGATGAGTCACCGAAAAGGGTGGTTGTGGGGGGTGGGGATCCTGGTGTTTCCATATTTCTGTATTTTTATCTCCTGTTCTCACCACTTGACCTGAGGGGTTGTGTGTGTGTGTGTCTGTGGTATGTGGCAGCAAACAGATTATGGTAAGAGAGTGAAAAGCTGTGACAGGGTAGAACAGAGGTAGAAAAGTAAGACAACTGTAGGATTCGTAGGTGATAGCGAAGGCTATCTTGCCAGTATGTCTGGCACATCACATGCATATTCCTACAAACACATATTTATTTATACACACACACAGACATTTGCTGCTGCAAGGCAAAACAAATTCGAACAAATAAAAACCAAAATCCTTCACTTTAAATGTCATAGGCCCCCGATGACTCATGAATCCTAAGTAATAAAATTGAAACCCATGGTGGTTGTTGGGCTGTTTTTCTTTATTTACATAGTGAGTACTAGGGCCTTAGAAGTATCTCTGTTCATTCAGCAAACATGCACTGAGCAATAGTCACCTGTCAAGAACTCTCCTAAATGCCAGGGATTCAAAGATAAGTAACAATGTAAGGCAGACACAATGATGTAATGTGAAAAAACATCCTTTCATAGATATATCAGTACATTCAGTTGTGTTTAGGGCACAAGAAGGAACAGAGTGCAGCCTGGACGGCAGGGGGCGGGAGAATCAGGAAAATGGGGTGGTTTAGAGCTGGGTCCTGGAGTGGGGTTCTAGAGAGAGCAGCCACGTGGTAGTCGTACATGCAGGGATACGGTCCTCAAAGATGACGAATCATAGAAGAAAAGTTGGAGAAGGAGTGACTCAGGCTTGTAGGGTGGCAGTTGAACACAGTAAAGTGGAAATCTGGACTCAAAAATCCCTCCAGGTATAATCTTTCCCTTTCATTTTAGCTACTGTTCTAAAGGGAATGAAAAGCCTTTGGGTTGACTTAAGTATGGTACACAGAAGAACTGTACAAAAAAGATCTTCATGACCAAGATAATCATGATGGTGTGATCACTCACCTAGAGCCAGACGTCTTGGAATATGAAGTCAAGTGGGCCTTAGAGAGCATCACTACGAACAAATCTCATGGAAGTGATGGAATTCCAGTTGAGCTATTTCAAATCCTGAAAGATGATGCTGTGAAAGTGCTGCACTCAATATGTCAGCAAATTTGGAAAACTCAGCAGTGGCCACAGGACTGGAAAAGGTCAGTCTTCTTCCCAATCCCAAAGCAAGGCAATGCCAAAGAATGCTCAAACTACCGCACAGTTGCACTCATCTCACACGCTAGTAAAGTCACGCTCAAAATTCTCCAAGCCAGGCTTCAGAAATATGTGAACTGTGAACTTCCAGATGTTCAAGCTGGTTTTAGAAAAGGCAGAGGAACCAGAGATCAAATTGCCAACATCAGCTGGAACATGGAAAAAGCAAGAGAGTTCCAGAAAAACATCTATTTCTGCTTTTGACATCTATTTCTTCTATTGACTATGCCAAAGCCTTTGACTGTGTGGATCACAACAAACTGTGCACAATTCTGAAAGAGATAGGAATACCAGACCACCTGACCTGCCTCTTGAGAAACCTGTATGCAGATCAGGAAGCAACAGTTAGAACTGGACATGGAACAACAGACTGGTTCCAAATAGGAAAAGGAGTACGTCAAGGTTATATATTGTCACCCTGCTTATTTAACTTATATGCAGAGTACATCATGAGGAATGCTGGGCTGGAAGAAGCACAAGCTGGAATCAAGATTGCCGGGAGAAATATCAATAACCTCAAATATGCAGATGACACCACCCTTATGGCAGAAAGTGAAGAGGAACTAAAAAGCCTCTTGATGAAAGTGAAAGAAGAGAGTGAAACAGTTGGCTTGAAGCTCAACATTCAGAAAACTAAGATTATGGCATCTGGTCCCATCACTTCATGGCAAATAGATGGGGAAACAGTAGAAACAGTGTCAGACTTTATTTTTTTGGGCTCCAAAATCACTGCAGATGCTGATTTGCAGCCATGAAATTAAAAGATGCTTACTCCTTGGAAGGAAAGTTATGACCAACCTAGATAGCATATTAAAAAGCAGAGACATTACTTTGCCAACAAAGGTCCGTCTAGTCAAGGCTATGGTTTTTCCCATGGTCATGTATGGATGTGAGAGTTGGACTCTGAAGAAAGCTGAGTGCCGAAGAATTGATGCTTTTGAACTGTGGTGTTGGAGAAGACTCTTGAGAGTCCCTTGGACTGCAAGCAGATCCAACCAGTCCATTCTAAAGGAGATCAGTTCTGGGTGTTCATTGGAAGGACTGATGCTAAAGCTGAAACTGCAATACTTTGGCCACCTCATGCAACGAGTTGACTCACTGGAAAAGACTCTGATGCTGGGAGGAATTGGGGGAGGTAGGAGAAGGGGATGACAGAGAATGAGATGGCTGGATGACATTGCCGACTGGATGGACGTGAGTTTGAGTGAACTCCGGGAGTTGGTGATGGACAGGGAGGCCTGGCGTGCTGTGATTCATGGGGTCGCAAAGAGTCGGACACAACTGAGAGACTGAACTGAAATGAACTGAAGTATGGTTCACTCTAAATATAAGGTCATTAGCCATAAACAACTCAGGGACTATTTCTGACAGAAATGCATTTGAAAGGAAATTCTTCTGGAGAATTTGTATTTTGGATGTGGCTTATTTTACCAACTGGAGATGAATAAACTCAAATACAGAATGTGTCTGTATCTGTTTATGCTTAGAAAAAATTTACACTGCTACACCAACTACAATCAGCAGTCAGAAGTCTCTTATTCCATCTAGGTAACTAGGGTGATGTGTAGATAGGTGCATAGGAGCTACAGAAGGGGAGGGGAGCACCAGGCCCCAAAGCGGGATACAGCACCAAAGGAATTTGTGGGTGCCCCTTACAACAGCACACACTTTTAGTATTCTACATCTAGTTTTTTGTTTGTCTTTTGCCACACTTCTCAGCAGGCAACATCTCCTTAACAAGGGATCAAACTGATGCCTCCTGCAATGCACGCAACCGTGCTAAGTCACTTCAATTGTGTCAGACTCTTTGTGACCCTATATGGACTACAGCCTGCCAGGCTCCTTTGTCCTTGGGATTCTCCAGGCAAGAATACTGGAGTGGGTTGCCATGCCCTCCTCCAGGGGATCTTCCAAGCCCAGGGACTGAACCTGCATCTCTTTAGTCTCCTGTCTTGGCAGGCGGATTCTTTACCACTAGTGTCACCCAGGAAACACGCCTTCTGCAGTCAAAGCACAAATTCTTGATTCTTAACCACTGGACCACCAGAGAAGTCCCAGTATCCAATATCTAGCATCACTTCAGCAGAAGAGTTCTGGGTAGTCTGGTATGTGAGTAGTTGAGATTTTGGAGTATGGACTGGAAAGAATTTCATAAAGTCACCCCAGATATAGGCAATAGCCTTTTCATTGTTGTTTAGTTGCTAAGTTGTGTCCTACTTTTTTGCAGTCCCTTGGACTGTAGCCCACCAGGCTCCTCTGACCATGGGATTTCCCAGGGAAGAATACTGGAGTGAGTTGCCATTTCCTTCTCCAGGGGAATCTTCCCTTCCCAAGGAGTGAACCCATGTCTCCTGCATTGTCAGGGAGATTTTTTTTTTTACCACAGAGCCACCAGGGAAGCCATAGTTTAGCTGGAAATTAATAAATGTTTTGAAGGAATAAATGAATTCCAGGCACCCAGCTACTTCTTTTTTTTTTTTTTCCCAGCTACTTCTTTACATAGAAGGTAAAGTGATTTCACTAAAGCTCTTTTATGGACATTTAGTTGTAAGTGGTATTTTATCTAAGAAGGGTCTTCTTAACCATATATGCCCATTGCCATTTTGAATTGATAGAGTTCAGAAGTAAAAAAGAGTAATTCTTGAATGCCCTTCTTGCCACATTAGGGCCAATCTCCTTGTGCTTAGAAGTGAATTTTTATTTGGCCCTACCCAGCACACATGTTCTAGGAAGTTTCTTTCTATTCTCCTGCAGACAACATGTCAATTCTATCTCCATTACTAGAAGATCCTCCCTGCCTCTTCCTGAGTATCTAAAGCGTACCCATTTCTTCAGGGCGGGCTCAGTTCTGACTGCCTTGGTGCATCAGCTTCCCTTGCCACTGCTGCTGCTGCTGCTAAGTTGCTTCAGTCGTGTCCAACTCTGTGCGACCCCATAGACGGCAGCCCACCAGGCTCCTCTGTCCCTGGGATTTTCCAGGCAAGAGTACTGGAGTGGGTTGCCATTTCCTTCTCCAATGCATGAAAGTGAAAAGTGAAAGTGAAGTCTCTCAGTCGTGTCAGACTCTTTGAGACCCCATGGACTGAAGCCTATCAGGCTCCTCCGTCCATGGGATTTTTCAGGCAAGAGTACTGGAGTGGGGTGCCATTGCCTTCTCCCTTGCCACTAGTGACATCCAAATGTACCTTCTCCTGCTTTTGACTTCTTGGTGGCCGGATCAGTCTTCAAGCTGGAGTATCACTGTTTAAATTGGACACAAACTTCCCAACTGATACAGAGTTGAGGATGGCTTTAAGGGAACCATTTCCAGATCCTCAGCTTTCATGTCTACTCCTTTGTAGCTCTGATCTGCATGAGAACTCACCTAGGTGTTAAGTTGTTCACTTTAACAATCAGCCCTCTCCCAGTTTGCAAGGAAAGGCACACCTGTCTGCTGTTCACCTAAAATCTTACAAAACTGTAAAAACCTTCACAGTGCTAAGCAAAGGAAAACTTCAAAAATATAATGTCAGTGCTAAGAAAGTAGTTGATTATAATGATTGACTTGTAAGTCTGGTGGTTTTCAGTTTTTTACTTTCAGTAAAATTGAGAGAGAACCTAATGGAGCTTATATCATTAAAGCATTTTAATAATAGATCACTCTAGATGTATAACACTGAAAGAAAAAAAAATCTGAGCCACATTGTTTATGGGCTTCCCATGTGGCTCACTGGTAAAGAATCTGCCTGCTAAGGCAGGGGATATATGTTCAATCCCTGGGTTGGGAAGATCCCCTGGAGAAGGAAATGGCAACCCACTCCAGAAATCCCATGGTCAGAGGAGCCTTGCAGGCTGCTATGGGTCAAAAAAGAGTCAGACATGACTTATCAGTTTAACAACAACAGCAGCAACATATTGTTTATATAAGCTCCTTCCTTCTCTGTCTTATGATTTATGTTAAAAAAGTGTTTCTTGGTGCTTAAATCTATAAAACCAAAACCTGGAAATAAAATTGATATTGGATTTTATTCAATTTGGCAATGACAAACTGAAAAGGACCAACAAAATGAAAAAAGTTCCACTTGTTTCACTAAATTATGTGTATCTAATAAGTCTTCATTTTTACATTTATACAAAATTTAGTGTATTAATATCGCTTTTGATCAGCTGTGTGCTAATTATAATAATCCAATATAGAATAAATGGTTTAATATTTAGAGCCTTATGTAATACAATAAAAATATTTACATTAAAATTTATATACATACTTTTGTCACAAAGAACTTTTGGATCCTCAGATAAGACTTTTAATCCTGAAAATATATTCTAGTAGGATGGGATTCAACAGGAGAAGTAGGATGGAAATATAGATCAAAAGAGGAAAAAAAAAATGTAAAATTTCCAGCTTGTTTGTGAATTTTTTACTGCTTTCTTGAAGTATAATTTATAGTCATAAAGGCACCCATTGTAACAGTGCAACTGCACTGTTTTTTAGTAAATGCATTCCATGGGGTTGCAAAGAGTCGGACATGACTTAGCAACAGAACAACAGTACAGTTGTGCAACATTCCTGTCTCTATCATCCCAGAAATACTTTCAGCTCACTGGCAGTCAGTCTGCATATTTTAAAAATAGGAAACAATGGGTATCAAATAGCTACATTAGATTTCACTGATGACATTTAAAAGTGAAAATGTTGGTATTTTCAATGCATTGGAGATTGTATCTGATGTATCTATATAAAAATATAATACGCAACTTCAGATATCAACCTATGAATGAGAAGGGGGCTTATAGCTAATTTTAAAAAAAGTAAGAGTTACCCAAGCAAAAATGATTGAAAACCAATAGCCTACATCATATAATTGACCATTAATGATATAATAGTCTACTCTCGAAAGTTTTCTCTTTTTTTAATCAATTGGCTGTTTTATTTTATGCACAAGAATTTTGAAAGCACAGCTGCTTTCTCTTGAATACTTTTAGTCCTGTTCGTCTGACTTTTTAAAACAACTGTTATAATAACAAGTGCTCGTATAGCCCTTTGTTTCAGAGACTGTTCTGAAATTTTTCATATGTGCTAACTCATTTAATTTTCACAATAACCCTATGATGTAGGTATATTATTATCCTTATTTTAAATAGGAGAAATAGTACCAAAGAGAAGTTGAGTCACATTCCCAAGGTTATTATACACTTGGCAAGTGGCGGAACCTAGATTTCAATGATAGCACCTAAGCATCTGGAGCTTGTACTCTTAAACATGGAATATTTTAATTCTATTTTATTTTGTAAAATCTGGTCAATGTTGTCCTTGTTTGGTTGGTTGACTGAAGCAGTTTATTGTGTTACTGACTTGGATCCAAAAAGAAGGTTCTAATTGGTTTTTTTCTTAACAACAAAAAGGATGCAATACTACAGTTTGTATCACGGGAAGAGCAACAAGATGTTTCTTCCTCATTTAGAACGACACAGAACACATTTTCTGAGTCAGAAGACAATGTCATTGTATTCTTAGTGAAAGTGAAAGAAAGTGAAAGTGAAGTCACTCAGTCATGTCCAACTCTTTGTGACCCCATGGACTGTAGACTATCATGCCCCTCCATGGGATTTTTCAAGCAAGAGTACTGGAGTGGGTTCCCATTTTCTTAGATGACAAGAAATGTCATGGTTATGCTCTGAATCTTTGGCAATATTTCTGTCGACTTAAGTCCCCTGGGATTCTCTTGGGCTTTCTTTTTTTTTTTTCTTTCATTTTTTGTTTTCATCTGGCTATTCTGGTAGTAACAAATTTTCTTTTTAAAAAAAATTAGTTAATTTATTTTAACTGGAGAATAATTACTTTACAATGTTGTGATGGTTTTTGCCATACATCTACATGAATCAGCCACATACATGTGTTCTCCCATCCAGAACGCCCCTCCCACCTCCCTCACCACCCTATCCCTCTGGGTTGTCCCAGAGCACCGGCTTTGGGTGCCCTGCTTCAAGTAACAAATTTTCATTTGATAAAACCCTTAGGCTTTATTGCCACAAGGTAAACAATATTCATTTACTTTTTTTTAGATTCAATAAGATTCTAAATCTCATTTTCAAACTAAGATCCATAAAAATGTGTGTGTGTGTGTGTGTATATGTGTATACATACACACACGCATACATATATTTTCATGGATATATATGTGTGTGTAAAAATAGATTTTAAAGGATAATCTCGGACTCCATCCTCATATATAACCTTCTCTCAGACCAGGAAAGAATACACTATTTTTAAAAAATCAGGAATAAAACTTGCTTCTACTGCATAAATATAAAAGGTGGGTTTGTTTTAATTCTCATTGACTTGCATACTCTGTATTCTTAACAAAAAAAAAATAGGAAAGCCCTTCAATTACTAGAGATTAAAGTGTAAGGGTCTACGTCAGCATGATAAAGATTTCTAACTATGATTAAGGTTCCAATCTCATGACATGTGGAATAACCTATGTAATTATATTCCCCTTAGTGCTACAGAAAAGTCCAAGTGACTGTAATACATGCTAACTTAATCTTAGCCACAGAAAATGTGTTTCTAATTTTCAAATTCGGCAATTTTTCAATAAAAGTTGTTGCACTTCGTCTGATCTATTCTCAAAATACGGAAGTGCTTGAAGCCCGACCACCTGCAATAACAGATTACTGCTCTCTAAAATATTACCATACACCTACAATGTGGAGGCGCAAAGCTTTGCTAAAAAAGATCTTTGTTGTTTTTTCTAAAAGAAAGAAGTGATCCTAAAGTAAAGCTGGTTTTCAGCAGCCTCTCTGCTCCCAAATGTGACTGGCATCAAAGTCTAATGAAAACCTGTTTGCGGACACTGGATCCATTCCAAGGTACACCATTGGCATATTCTAGACCCCTTGGGACATGACTCATATAAAAAACACAGGGCTGTCATCGGACGGCTGGTGGCTCAAATAAATCAAATTTACTTTGAAAACTGAGGCATACCAAAATTTTATTAGGTGAAACTTTGGCATTTCTTATAGCCAACTTGCACATATATATTTTTATTACTTACAGCAGTTAAAAGGTATGCTACCAATCATATGCAAAACAAGAAAAGATTTCTGAGTACATTTTTTACTGGGTGGTAGTAGGAACTACCTTTTTTTTAAGAAAAAAAAAAGGAATTCCAAATAATAAGTTGTAATAGGTGGCGTCAAAGAATTCAGCCCAGTGTTTGCGTAATTCACAAGCCTTATGGTGCAAATGTCTCCATTGCACCTCTGTTTAGCAGATCCCATCCCTAGTCTTAAAAACTGACTTTTTACCCTCAAGTGATTTCTTGCTCACTAAATCTATCAACTGTACCACACTTCATGGGATGATGACAGATAGTGTTTATAATGTGCACTTATGAGAAACAGACACGAACACACTCAAGTTCTTGATGATCTAAAAAGGATTAAACTTTAAGCTTCAAAGACCTACTACTGCTTACACTCTAACCCATACACTAAGTCAGTTTCAAATTCCAGATTAAGGAAGTTTGTTCTTCTCTCCATTTAAATGTTAGATATTTCTTCATTTTTAAGTCTAATGTATATTTACCTTTTAAGCAGTTACCAAAGACGTGTCAGAAAACAGGTCCTGTTTTGTATGAATCTGCAAATACACCCAGTAAATAGCATATGTGCAAATTAATATTCACCCTTTAAGGACACATCTATCACATTTTAAAAGTGATGGATGCTTATTTTCCTTAAAGTGACAACTCCTTCAAGAATCTTATGTGGTAAAGCATTGGAAGGACTGATGCTAAAGCTGAAACTCCAATACTTTGGCCACCTCATGCGACGAGTTGACTCACTGGAAAAGAGTCTGATGCTGGGAGGGATTGGGGTTGGGAGGAAACGGGGACGACAGAGAATGAGATGGCTGGATGGCATCACCAACTCGCTGGATATGAGTTTGAGTGAACTCCAGGAGTTGGTGATGGACAGGGAGGCCTGGCGTGCTGTGATTCATGGGGTCGCAAAGAGTCGGACACGACTGAGCGACTGAACTGAACTGATGAACTATTGTGTATGTGTTTTAATACACACACACAAATTTTACCAGATAGTGTGGATAGTTCAGTTCTCTTTAATTGCCAGTGAAGTTAAATATTTTGTCATATTTTAATTGCAGAGTTGTACCACTTTTGATTGCCTGTTTATGTCTTTTGCTCAGTTTTTTTTTTTCCTATTGGTGTGTTCATCAGACCTTACTGAAATGGTAATTGCCCTTAAAATATTAGCCCTTTGTCAAAGATGTGCCAATCTTTTTCCCAGTTTTATAATTTTCCTTTATTTATATTTTCCCTAAACAAAATTTTAAAATAAATAATAAAATCAAAGCTAGTCATTTGTTCAGAGGAAGAAGACAATTCAAGCTGAGGGAGAAAAGAGAAACAAACACAGGTGGCCACGAGTGAGGCTGGTTCCTGCTGGAGCTGCTCTCAGCCACTCTTGTCTTCTCTTCCCATCACAGTCCTATCCTTCCAAAACCCTGAATTGAGCCCATTCCCATAAAATACATATTACTGCATCGTTTGGTATAGATCGACTTACTGTCTTGCACTGATCCTTGAATAATTCAGATTGTAAGCAATTTAAGGACAGAAACACTTTTCTAGATATCTAATCTTCTGTACTTCTAGCACCATGCTCAGCAGGTAATAAGCCTTGAACAATTGCGCACTCATTGATTACAGATGTGTTTCCTCCCTTTCATTCCACGGCTAAATCACTCCATTTTTCCTTTCTCGAATATTTTATGGAGGGTAAGTTTATGTGTGAAAATCACTGAGCCAGTTTAAATGAAATGAACCTGTGTTCAGAGTAAGTGATTTCCTTAAGTGATGGGTAAATCCAGTCAAAATAGTTAATTTGAGCCTCCCTTGTTCTGAATTAGGAAGAACACACTATAACACATAGGAAGTTGAATTTCCCTGGGATTCCTCCACTGCTTGCCCAGTGAATTGAGGGGGACTCCTAGAATAATACCAAGATAGAGAAACAACACTGGTTGTATAGCTGGTGGTCCTCACTGCGTGCCTGCGTGCATGCTAAGTCGCTTCAGTCATGGCAGACTCTTTGCAACCCTATAGACTGTAGCCCTCCAGGTTCCAATGTAAATGGGATTCTCCAGGCAGAAATACTGGAGTAGGTTGCCAGGCCCTCCTCCAGAAAATCTTCTCCCGCCCAGGGATCTAACACAGCGTCTCCTGCGGCTATTTCATTGCAGGAGGATTCTTTACCCCGAGCCACCTGGAAAGTCCTGGTCTTTGCTAGATTGATACTAAAATAGAGAAGCTATGTGAGAATATATGTAAAAATATTTCTAGGAGATCTTTGAATATATATATATATATATAATAATTCAATTTTAATAGATTATCATTTTAGTTTTGGGATAAAAGGCATTCTTTATAAGAGATGGTAC
This sequence comes from Moschus berezovskii, assembly GCF_049115385.1. Taxonomy (NCBI): domain Eukaryota; kingdom Metazoa; phylum Chordata; class Mammalia; order Artiodactyla; family Moschidae; genus Moschus; species Moschus berezovskii. Next base: position 71,018,459 of record NC_142469.1, on the reverse strand, counting down.
CTGTAAATGGGGGTGCATGGGAGAAATCTGCACCATTGAGCCTGTGAATTAGGAAACTCTGAGCTACATTATCTGAGATCACCTTATTAACCATCACTAACTTATTTGGGGTTCCTTTGGGAAAAAAGTTTCAGTTGAAGTCATGCAAATTAAATCCATAAAGGAATGCAATTTTCACTAACCTAATTGCCAAAGAATAATTTAAAATTATAACACTTAAGGTTACTAAAGATTGAGAGAAGTTTTTTTTTAATTTGTTCACAGAGGCTGGAAGGATAAATTATAACAATTTTGGAAGGCACTTTGGCAATATATATTACAAGTCTTAAAATATATACTAATCTTTGACCCAGAAATTCCATTTCGAGGATATTTTCTTAAGGGAATAATTATGGAAATGTTCAAAGACTGAAAGATAAGAAGGAATACAGTATTGTTTAAGATAACAAAAACTTGGAAATGATGCAAAGATCCAATAACAGAAGATTAATTAATGTTTAAAATTGAAGTTAGCTTATTAAATAATATTGGTAATATGGAAATATGTCCTGTATACTAAGATACAGAGTGGATTACAAACGTTGCATGGAATATATTTCACATTTTAGTAAGAGTATACAGAAAATAAATTAGAAAGAGATACATTAACATGTAACTAGTATAATATTAATTCTCTGGGTGGTAGGAATACAGGCTACTTTATTTTAGTGTTTTTTAATTAAAAAAATAAATATATACTATTTCTTTTATTTGAAGAAACCTATACACAAAACAGGCTGTCAAAAAGAGTTTGAGGCTAAAGTTATTTGTACATATTTAAGGTGGTTTTCTTAGCCTGCAATACCAATGATTGCTATGTATTGCTTAGAAATTCTTCTGAACTTTCTAAAAATATGCATTTCTAATGGAGATTTATGATAATGTCTTTTTCTTTTCACTGTAGCTTCAGCAAAAGGGAATATTTAATAATATTATAGAGTTCGGTGAATTTACTTTTTAAACCATCTTTTGCAATTTGTTTTTTTAAAGCCCTGCATTTAAACTTGTTTCATCAAAGTGACAGCAACAGCTTAATTTTTTAAATTACAAGTAATAGGTATGAAAGTGAAACATTTAAAATGTGTAGAATTGTACAAATTTTATTAGTGTTTATTGACAGATTTGAGACCTTTTTTAAAAAAATGTTCCTGTGTCTGGAGAAATGGGATCAGGAAGAAATTTACTTCATGGTCTTCCTGTATGACTTAGCTCAGGAGAATTTAAGGGGTAACACAAATCAAAATCTCTAAGCTCTAACCAGGCTCGGCTTTATGGCTTTAAACAAAACTCATTCTTGACTATCTTAATTAACAGAAGAAGTGGTGGAGATGATCATACTCAATAAATAATAGAAAGTTTTCAGTGATTGTCTTTGCAACAAATGATGTAATTTTTCAACAAATATTATACCAAATATAATTGCTGCTAATTATTGAACATAGGATGAGTTTGGGAAACATAGAAATATGTTGGATCTGAGTGAAGCTGGTTTAAATTTTAAATAATTGCAAGGAGAAATGAGCTAGATTATGGATTCAAAAAGTTAGTTGTGCCATGTTTCTTTGCCAGTTTGGCTCCCAATTCTATCTTGAAACATAAGGATTTGATTAACTTGCAGAAATTATTTCTTGTGGAAAAGCGTAAGTTTTTTCTCACCCATACTCTGAAAATGGAAACGTTTTCCCAGACCGTTCCAGTGTGACAGTTTTTCTTTAGGTCAAATCAGACCTTTGGGCCAAAGCCCTTAATCAACCAGTCAACAGGAAAGCTTTTCTCAGTCGTGAAAAATGATTTTTTTTTCTTTATAAGCATTCCTGAGAAAGGGAGAAGTTTTCTTCAGGTTTAATTTATAAGTTAGAGAGATATTTCTTCCATCAATGGAATGATTTTGTTTGTTCCCATATTTTAAAAAATAACATGGATAGTGTCCAAAGTTTTGATGAAGGGACTGAGGAAGATAACTTGAATTGTGCTTCTGCAAGTAAATGAAGCCCAGTGGCAATAGAAACAGGATTGTTTGTAAACTGGACTCTATATCAAGTGATTCAAAATCCCCATCTGATCTTGTCACCAACTTAACCCTCTATTCTAACTGATTAGGCAAGCAAAACTCTGCCTGGTGACCGTTTGGAGCAAAGTACTTTCATGGTCAGATACAAGAGCTGGACATTGTTGTTTAGTTGCTGAGCTGTGTCCGACTCTTTTGTGACCCTATGGACTGTAGCCCACCAGGCTCATCTGTCCATGGGACTTCCCAGGCAAGAATACTGGAGTAGGTTGCCATGCCTTCCTCCAGGGGATCTTCCCAACCCAGGGATCGGCAGGCAGATTCTTTACCACTCAGTCATCTGGGAAGCCCAAGCTGGACATAAGGAGAATTTCACTCTGTAACCTGACTTCTTGGAGAAGGAAATGGCAACCCACTCCAGTGTTCTTGCCTGGAGAATCCCGGGGACGGGGGACCCTGGTGGGCTTCTGTCTATGGGGTCACACAGAGTCGGACACGACTGAAGTGACGCAGCAGCAGCAGCAGCAACCTGACTTCTAACGACAGTTGTTTGAAAACCTCCCACAGCCTCCTTCTCAGATCATTCTCCCACACTCATCTTGGCTCGATGGCTCAGTGGGTAAAGACTCCGCTGGCAATGCAGGAGATGCAGGAGACACGAGTTTGATCCCTGGGTCAGGAAGATCCCTTGGAGGAGAAAATGGCAACCCACTCCAGTATTCTTTCCTGGAGAATCCAATGGACTGAGACACCTGACAGGCTTCTGTGACCCCATGGGGTCACAGAGAGTGGACACCACTGAACAACTAAGCCCGCACACACTTCTCCCCAAGCTGCTTTCCCCTTCTCAGTAAATATTTAAGAGCCGCTAACCATGGAGTGGTGCTCATCTGGCTGAAATTTTCTTAGTTTTGTAAAAGACAGTGTGGCATACTCATGCACCTGAGCCTCACAGGTAAAACTAGAATGTCATTAGCAAAAGGAAAGTGAGAACGATGGGGAGAACACTGTCCGAGGACTCAGGACACCTACATTCTAAGTCCCTCTCTCATCCACGAGGCTTGTCTTTAAATGACCATTTGATGAAAACTCTTTGTGCCTCATTTCTGTCTCTGAGAGAAGTGAGAGCTTATGCAGAGCTGTGTCCTTTCCAGCTTTCATGGTCTGTGAATCTAAATCAGTTCACAGGTTATGCTTAAAAATGATGTTTATTTTCTTTCTTCAGGAAGCCAAATCTTTTTTTCAGTGATATCAAAGGATTACAGCCTGGTTTGCCACAAAACTCATCAACAGATTGGATCATACAAATAGTCCTGGAGGTTAGTTTAGGAAACCAATATGCTAGTACTTTTGACTGCCTCCTTCAGGAAAGGAAACTAAGTTTCTCCAAAAGGTAAGTGTATGTTTATTTTATTATATTTTATCTTCTCCTTATTTCATTTTATTTTTCAGAAGGCTCATATTATAGAATAAACTATTAAGTGGTGAACTAATTTATAAATATCTTAACAAGGTCAAATAGAAATTGAAGCCATAAATATAGTGTCATTACTATAAAACAATATAGATTTGCTTTGTCTACTTGACTTTCCTACTACTTAGAATAAGCAGCTAATCAAATACATATTCAAAATCAATATTAAATGTTAGGAATAAAGCAGTGATTAATTTCTAATCAAATCCACAGGGCATTTTGATTGTTGAGCATTTTGATTATGATTTGGAATGGACCTTTGGTTACAAACAACTTCACAAATGTTTTCCTGCACTTGATGATTACAAAGCTGGTTTATGTGCAAACTCTGATCTCTTTCTGAATTTTGTAATAGAGCACTGACATAAAATATATTCACCTTTTTATTTTAAGAATAAAGGAGTTGCTGATTTTTCCCTAAATGTTATTATTATTAAACTTATAGAATACCAGATACTTTCTCCAGAAAAGGAGGTGACTTTACCTTCTTAGGGTTCCTGAGAAACCCCTGCTGCTACTGCTGCTAAGTCACTTCAGTCGTGTCCGACTCTGTGTGACCCCATAGACGGAAGCCCACCAGGCTCCCCTGTCCCTGGGATTCTCCAGGCAAGAACATTGGAGTGGGTTGCCATTTCCTTCTCCAATGTGTGAAAGTGAAAAGTGAAAGTGAAGTCGCTCAGTCGTGTCCAACCCATAGCGACCCCACGGACTGCAGCCTACCAGGCTCCTCCATCCATGGGATTTTTTAGGCAAGGGTACTGGAGTGGCTTGCCATTGCCCTCTCCGTGAGAAACCCCAGTTGCTTTAAATACCATTTTCTTGACAGATAAACTACCTCAAATGTGTTAAGTTGTATTAATACAATATGTCAACATTTGAGTAGGTTTTACAAACACATTTGTTTTGATTCAGCAAGTATTTGGTAAAGCTCCTATTATGAAAAAGATTATCTCAAGGACCATATGATAAACAAAAAAGCAGTACATTAAGGATTCTGTCATGGTATAGCAAAAATATATAGTTGGAGATAAACCGAAGAAACAAAAACAGCTATAGCAGAGTTTAATAAATGCCAAAATACAGTGTTCTATGACTCAAAGAAAAAAGTATGATGTCAGGATAATTGATCAGATGGGACTTCCTGGGACAAGTTATTTGAACTTAACTGTTAGTATGTCCCTTTAGAGATTGCTGTGGGGACAAAGTATTCCAAGTGGCTTGAGACTAGCTAGGCTAGGACATGTTAGAAACACTGAAATTGGCCCAAGTTCTCCTGATGTCACTACCTCCACTTGGAACTAGCCCCTCATAGCACTTACTATTTACTGGTCACATTCTTCCTGAAGTGTTGAAGTATTAGTCCCTCAGGCATGTCTGACTCTTTGCAACCCCATGGACTATAGCCTGCCAGGCTACTCTGTCCATATGACTCTCCAGGCAAGAATACTGGAATGGCTAGCCATTCCCTTCTCCAGGGGATCTTCCCGATCAAGGGATCGATCACAGGTCTCCTGTACTGCAGGCAGATTCTTTACTACAAGGATTCTAACAAAAGCCACTGAGCTGAACTGTGTAGAATGCAGACATGGAGGAGCAATAAAAAGCCAGATTAGAAAGGCAAATTGGGCCCACACTGTGGAGGGTCTTGAATGCCGGAGTGAGAGTGGAGCTGGCTCTGTGGACAACTAGATGCTGTTGAATTGAACCTTCTGGGCTTTCACACCAGACTGCCCAACCATTCATAGGTTATCTTGGCTGAGGGAGTGTCCTTAGGGTTCAGAAACTATGTGAAAGTCTAAGTATTTGACCCTGGGTGAGGTCAGTGAGAAAGGTGAAGGAAGTGGAGTGGTTAAAGAGACAAATAAGGAGAAAATTGGTAATCTCAATTATATAAAAAATATTTCTCAATTATTTAATACTATAATAGTTCCCAAAAGGGATTTTAGAATTTTCTACTTATGGACAGGGAGGCCTGGCGTGCTGTGATTCATGGGGTTGCGGAGAGTCGGACATGACTGAGCGACTGAACTGAACTTATGAAAAATAGAACCAACAAAATTCTATATAGCTCAGGGGTAACTAAGTGGAAGAAGGTCAAGGAAGGGATGAAGTAATTTGTTAATTATCTTTTAAAAAGTATTGTCATTAGTTTTTGGTGTTAGCAATTGGGTGAGACCTGAGTTTTAAATGGATTTCACAATGAATTATTTTATCCTCTTAGAAAAATTTTTAAATGTTTAAAAAGAATTGTTAAAAGTAATTCTATCAAATCAAATTTTAAGGGGACCCTAAAATTTACAGCTTAAGAAAATCAAACTAAAAATATTTTGTCAAAGTAAGTGATATTTTTACATTTTATTTTTTAGAATTTTAATTATTGAATTAAATGGAAATTAATGTTTCACTACTTGATGTTTTCATGTGATATTTTAAAAATTTTCTAAAAATATAGACAAATGTAGTTGGAAAATATATATTTTGAAAAAAGCTGAACAGGAATCGTGAAGGCCTACAGTGAAGAACTTTATATTTAAATAGGATTACTTTTTATAGCTATTTATTTTCATACCAAATGTACAACAAAATTAATATATCTTCATATACGATACATACAACACAAACCCAGTAGCTCAAATGTATGGTTTAAGTTATAAAATCAACAATAAATGGTTATTTTAGATACAGATTCATATGCTTTCATAAATTTTCTCTTAGCCTAATTATCTTATTTACGTAGAAAGATTAGCAGATGAAATAGTAAAACCAATAAAACAAACGTCTCACAGTAAAAGAGTCACTGTACACAGAAAACAATTTGAACGTTTTAAGGTATACGTAGAAAAATTAGCAGATGAAATAGTAAAACCAATTAAAAAGAAGTCTCACAGTAAAAGAGTCATTGTACACAGAAAACAATTTGAACGTTTTAAGGTGCAAAATAAGAAATATGATTTTTATGAAGAGATTAATTCTAAAAATGGCAACATGTTGAACTCAAAAAACCTACTCCTGTGGTGGCTTAATTACCATCTAAAGTCAAACTTTCTCACATTATCACAGAGTTATTCTTTCCACCACACTTCGAGAGAGACATTTGTGCATTAAGCGGAACTAACTGAACAAAGCAATCCAAAAGGACCTATTTTTAAATAACAATATCGGTAGATTCATTGATAACATGTCAGGTGATAGAGACAATATTGACCTGATTATAAATTAAAAATAGTTCTCATTACTGAGTAATACTAATAGTAATAATAGCTTGTCAGAAAGCATATGAATCTGTACCTGAAGGAAAAGTATTTGGGAGAACAATATTTTACTCTGCCAGAAGATTTCCTAACAAATTACTGGAGTTGCAACAGTCGTTAGAAATAAATAATATATTATGGTAGCAAGAAGATTTTACATCAAGAATTCCTTCTGAACTCTAGAGACTTAGTGATACGTTGTTTTATTCACATGAGTGCTCTCAGATATAAATGTCAGTCTGTAGATCTGAATTGGATATATTATCAAAATGATAATCTAATAAAATCCAAGCATCTACAATCCTATCTATTTTCAGATTTTTGCAAAAAATACCATCAGAATACCACTTTCTTCTGTTTCATATTTAACTGCACTGGCTGTGCAAAGGAGGAGTTTTGTGAAGCTTATAAGCTAAAAGAGAAACTGAAAGATTGGATATTTTTCACTTTAAAGATTTGTTGAAGTATAGATTTTGGCTTCAAAATGACTTATTAAGCAGATATTTACACAGGTTATGGGCAAAAATTAATATTTAATGACAAAGCAAACATTTCAACTTGAAAATAATTTAAGATTAAAATAATTTGCAAGAGATGTGTGCTCAATACAATAATTCAGGTATTTACAAAAGTATATGAAGACTACAGTAAGATGTGTATATTGTTGAGGAAAATTTTCATCAGTGTTTGAAATACTTGATTTTTTAAAATATCAGTTGGATCTGACACTTGTATAATAAGAAATTCAAATATATTTATCAATAGAAGAAAGGGAAAAGTTATTATGTTTAAAAGATTGATATACAATTTATGTTTAATTTAAAGAGTTTGAATTATTTGAATTCTGCTTAATGGTATGAAGGAGTCTGGTCAAAAGGAAAACAAGTAATAAATATGCTTTTGCCATTTGCTACCTGCTATTTCTGTGAACAAGTTTCTCACAGATGATTTCTATCAAGAATGTGAAGAGATCATGTGAAGAGACCATGAAAGAAATCTTGACTGGGATGTATGTGTAGCCAACATACCATAAAACTATACCATAAAATGCTATTATGCTAAAGCAAGCTCCAATTTCTCATTTAAAATGTGAGAAGATTTTATTTGGAAATCATATACAAATTCAGCATATAATATTTTCCCTAGCATTTGTGGTTTGCTTTTCTTAGCATATCTATATAAGCTAAAGAAAATACAATATATATTTTTTTCACCAAGTGCCACTTAGAAACCTTCAAAATCCTCCCCAGCTTACTCTGATGTGCTGAACAAGTGTAATCATTTTATATGTGACTTGATATGAAAAAGTTTTGGAATAACTGCTCTAGGGGAATGGATTTAACTGATTGTTAGGCAAAGTACACTAGAGCAATGAAAAATAAGTCCAGATAACCCCAAAGTAAAAAATGTTACCAAGGAGAAAAATGTGTCGACTTTAGCTCAAGCTGTTTTAGTTATGAAATTTAAAGAAGCATGTTGTCTGTTCAGACATCCGAGTGCAAAGACACTCCAGAAAGGAGAGCAGCCGTCCTCCACCAGATTTCTCTAACGAGTCTCCAATGTGCTCATGGTGGAAACCTCTAAGGACGTTAGTTGTGGTTTCTTATAAAGACTACATATAGAAGTTGTCTGAAGTTATAGTCAATGGCTAAATCTTACAGAACTTGAGAGAGTTTGGTATTTGGGAAAATCACTTCAAAGCTTCACTATTCAGGGGACTATTTGGGAACAGGAAGGGGAGAAGTATGAATATACTCTTAAAATAACGTACATCAATAAATCAGCATTCATACTAAATTCTTTAACTGTATGGTGATACAGATCAGAATTTCTATTAACAGTGGAGACACAAAGAATCTTTTTAAAATATATGCTATTTTAAAATCCCATTCAGGAATAGGTCTGAAGTTTTAAATATGTATTCCTATTACTCGTATTTCTTAGGACTACTGTATTTTTTATCTCATCTACTATTTGAGTGTTTTCCAGGTTCAATATTGTGTGCATCAAATTACTCCATATTCTTGTATGTTTCAGAGAATCTGAAGAGACAAAATAAAATAATTTCCTTTTGATCTAAAATGGCATTTCCTATTTAAGAACAAAAAAACCACAAGAAAGTTTTGACTCCTACCATTAATGTATTCAAAACCTGTGCAGCTTAAAACTTAACATGATTTCCAGTGAAAGGTTTCCAAACCTACTGGAAAAGTCTGAGTGAAAGGGAATGCCTATATGCTTATAAATAATGGCAGAACTCTGGACTCTGAATAATAACTTAGGAGTTATTGAAGGCATGAGAATATCTTGTAAAAGGCAATTGTAAAGCATTTTGTAAAATATTATTGCCATTCAAATGTTAAATGATGACAATAGGAGTTCTTCAGGGACTGCTAAAAAGCAAATACTGTTGGAAGAGGAATTATAAGGAAAATGGAAAGAAAACAGAGCAGATATAAAGACCTCATAAATTTAAGAGAGAATTAAGAGACAGTTCTGAGTGATAAAAGGAGAAGGCTTACCAATTTTATGTCCTAGTCCATCAAAATAAATGGCTCATTTTTAATTTCAGAGAGCTTAAAACCAAATGGGGGAGTCAAAGTTAATCTCTTAAATGTTTATAGAGACATTTTTCACACATGCAAGCAAACACAGAAGAAATACATACTGAGAGATTCTACTATTTTTTAAGATGTATAGCACAATTGAATTCTTTTCAGGAAAACAAAGTAAGAAGGGCACATCTTTTTTTCATTGTACAGCTACAGTTGCATGTATGTGTGCTTAGTCCCTCAGTCATGTCCGACTCTGCAACCCTGTGAACTGTAGCCCACAATGCTTCTCTGTTCCTGGGATTTTTCTGGCAAGAATACTGGAGTGGGTTGCCATTTCCTCCTTCAGGGATTGAACCTGTGTCTCCTGTGTCTCCTGCATTGGCAGGCAGATTCTCTTCCACTGAGCCACCTGGGAAACCCACAGCTACAGTGGAGCAGTCTATATGAAAGACAGAAAGACAAGATGTTCAGCCATCTTCTTTATTCACTCATCAAAATCAAGGTTTTTGGAAAAGAGTCTTGATAATCAAATCTTGTTCCTAAAAACCAAACCTTCATATAATAATTATTACTATACTTAATAATAATATTTGTTATTATTTAAATAATATCTATTTATCATTAATGTTTATTATTTTAATAATATTTATTATTATCACCGATTATTATAACAATAAGAGAGCATAATTCTACTCTTCTTTTAGAGAAGCAAAACCAATATTATGGGAATACTTTCTGCAACTGGTATATTTAACCAAAATGAAGAAAAAAGAAAGGATCCTTAGGTAAATCAAATACAAGTTTTTCCAGTTCTGCGGAATGGACTCCTTAGTCTCTAGCTGCCCTACTTGGCACTTGTAAGTTCTTAATTATTGCTCTTTGAACTTTTAGAAAGAGAAAGTGAGATAAAACATGAATGACACTAGAATGTTTTCTGAATTAACAATAATGAATAGCCTTTTTTAAAATATATATATTAAAATAATAGGATTAGAGTCAAAAGATAATTTAATTATCTCTCTTCCATGGGTATGTTTTTCTCCATTTTACAGTGGTCATCTCCAGGAAGCACATAGCTGAAGAAGACCAGTTTCTAGAGAATTGAGGTTTGTTCTGTGTTTATGTTGTATTTTCCTTTTGCTCATGTTTTATTGAACTCACTTTTGTCTCCTCTGTAGGCTGTGGGTTGTCATGTTTAGGTTTTATGTTGTCTGCATTAAAGAGTGACTGAATCTTCATTTCCCATATGCTGTGAAGAAAAGTGATAGAAACAGGAAAAGATATAAAAGAAGCAGAAGAGAGCAAGAGAGAAAAAGAGAGATAAAAGAATCAGAGAGATTACCTCCTACGCTGTCTGCTCGTGAAGGAAACATCTGCCTGAAAGCTTTACTCTGGGAGTGACCTGTTCACATAGTCCAAACTGAAAGGGAAGAAGCACAGACTTTCTGAAAATTGAGACACAAAATTGAATGGATCACACTATTTTGCTTCTTCAACACTCTGCAAATGTTACATCTAGAAAAAGCCGGAGACAAAGACATGTGCCTATATAGCAGAATGTATAAAGATCAGGGTTCAAATTTAGAGAAATATGTACTAAGTGAAAAGCCACCAGTCCACACTGGGGAGCCATGGGGAAAAGTCAGGGACAAAGTAGAACAAGAAGAGCACCATATTCTAGCACCTTTATCCAGTGGAGTCAATTTGTTTGACTCAGTTTGGGGATAATTTCACCCAATATTCCTAGACTTGCTAATGCAAAGCTTTGTAGAATTCTAAGTGAAGTCCTGCCTTAGTCCTCAAACCCTTTCTGGCTCTGGGGTTATCCATCTCCCAAGTGAACTCTGAGGCCCTGAAGCTTGGACACTGCTATTCACGAAGGCCCTGTCCTGGCCCTTGCCTGTGATGGGACTCTGTAAGTTATCCCAGGTATGGCTCTGGAACCTGAGGAGCCTCTCTGGGGCAAAATCCGTACCTTCCTTTGGCAGCTGCTCCAGTATTTAATGATCAGTGGCCTTTTCATCTGAATGACCATTTTTTATAACAGAAAAGTACTAACCTGATCTCCTTGAGGAGAAAAAAAAATGGATCCTTTTGATGAATGACTATTAAGGAGAGCTGGATTCACAAGTTAGGGAAATTCTATGGTGAGCAGAAAGGGGCCAAATACATTTCAGATTAGCAAAGGAGATTTATACATCAGAGGGGACTTCAGGCTGGCTTTAGCTCAGGGAGTGGGGGCAGTGACTACAGAAGAGTTTAACTCACAATATGTCAATGCCTCCTGAATGCTAGCTGTCAGAAAAGATGACTTTATTTAACAATAGGCAAATTAAAGGGGAAAGGGGGATCGGTACCAAATTATTGTCCAAAACAGACAAACATCTTTGTTGAAGCAAAGGAAAATCATTTTGAAAGCCTCTGACTGAGCCCACTAAAACTCTTCAGAGAAGAGGTTATCCTGGCCACCTTAGAAATCTGCTTTAAACCTTCCAATTTAAATTTAGTTTGTTATATCCAAACCCCATGATAGTCCAACATCATGAGAACCCCATGAACAGTATGAAAAGGCAGAAAAATAGGACACTGTAAGATGAACTCCCCAGGTCTGTAGGTGCCCATATGCAACTGGAGATCAGTGGAGAAATAACTCCAGAAAGAATGAAGAGACGGAGCCAAAGTCAAAACAACACCCAGTTGTGGATGTGACTGGTGATAGAAGTAAAGTCCGATACTTTAAAGAGCAATATTGCATAGAAACCTGGAATGTTAGGTCCATGAATCAAGGCAAATTGGAAGTTGTCAAATAAGAGGTGGCAAGAGCTAACATTGACATTTTAGGAATCAGCAAACTAAAATGGACTGGAATGGGTGAATTTAACTCAGGTGACCATTATATCTCCTATTGTGGGCAAGAATTCCTTAGAAGAAATGGAGTAGCCATCATAGTCAACAAAAGAGTCTGAAATGCAGTACTGGGAGGCAATCTCAATAATGACAGAATGGTCTCTGTTCATTTCCAAGAAAAACCATTCAATATCACAGTAATCCAAGTCTATGCCCCAACCAGTAATGCTGAAGAAGCTGAAGTTGAATGGTTCTATGAAGACCTACAAGACCTTCTAGAATTAACACCCAAAAAAGATGTCCTTTTCATTATAGGAGACTGGAATGCAAAAGTAGGAAGTCAAGAAATACCTGGAGTAACAGGTAAATTTGGCCTTGGAGTACGAAATGAAGCAAGGCAAAGGCTAATAGTGTTTTGTCAAGAGAACACACTGGTCATAGCAAACACCGCCTTTCAACAACACAAGAAAAGACTCTACACATGGACATCACCAAATGGTCAATACTGAAATCAGATTGATTATATTCTTTGCAGCCAAAGATAGAGAAGCTCTATACAGTTAGCAAAAACAAGACCAGGAGCTGACTGTGGCTCAGATCATGAACTCCTTATTGCCAAATTCAGACTTAAATTGAAGAAAGCAGGGAAAACCACTAGACCATTCAGGTATGACCTAAATCAAATCACTTGAGATTATACAGTGGAGATGACAATAGATTCAAGGGATTAGATCTTACAGACAGAGTGTCTGAAGAACTATGGATGGAGGTTCGTGACATTGTACAGGAAGCAGGGATCAAGACCATCCCCAAGAAAAAGAAATGCAAAAAGGCAAAATGGTTGTCTGAGGAGGCCTTACAAATAGCTGTGAAAAGAAGAGAAAGGAAAGGCAAAGGAGAAAAGGAAAAGTATACCGTTTTGAATGCGGAATTCCAAAGAATAACAAGGAGAGATAAGAATACCTTTCTCAGTGATCAATGCAAAGAAATAGAGGAAAACAACAGAATGGGAAAGAGTAGAGATCTCTTCAAGAAAATTAGAGATTCCAAGTGAACATTTCATGCAAAGATGGGCTCGATAAAGGACAGAAATGGTATGGACCTAACAGAAGCAGAAGATATTAAGACGAGGTGGCAAGAATACACAGAAGAACTGTACAAAAAAGATCTTCATGACCCAGATAACCACGATGGTGTGATCACTCACCTAGAGCCAAACATCCTGGAATGCAAAGTCAAGTGGGCCTTAGGAAGCATCACTATGAACAAAGCTAGTAGAGGTGATGGAATTCCAGTTGAGCTATATCAAATCCTAAAAGATGATGCTGTGAAAGTGCTGCACTCAATATGCTAGCAAATTTGGAAAACTCAGCAGTGGCCACAGGACTGGAAAAAGTCAGCTTTCATTCCAATCCCAAAGAAAGGCAATGCAAAAAATGCTCAAACTACCACACAGTTGCACTCATCTCACACACTAGTAAAGTCATGCTCAGAATTCTCCAAGCCAGGCTTCAACAATACGTGAACCATGAACTTCCAGATGTTCAGGCTGGATTTAGAAAAGGCAGAAGAACCAAAGATCAAATTGCCAATATCTGTTGGATCATCAAAAAAGTGAGAAAGTTTCAGAAAAACATCTACTTCTGCTTTATGGACTATGCTAAAGCCTTTGACCATGTGAATCACAATAAACTGTGGAAAATTCTGAAAGAGACTGGAATACCAGACCACCTGACCTGCCTCTTGAGAAACCTATATGCAGGTCAGGAAGCAACAGTTAGAACTGGACATGGAATAGCAGACTGGTTCCAAATCGAGAAAAAAATACATCAAGGCTGTATATTTTATCACCCTGCTTGTCTAACTTATATGCAGAGTACATCTTAAGAAATGCTGGGCTGGATGAAGCACAAGCTGGAATCAGGATTGCCAGGAGAAATATCAATAACCTCAGATATGCAGATGACACCACCCTTATGGCAGAAAGTGAAGAAGAACTAAAGAGCCTCTTGTTGAAAGTAAAAGAGGAGAGTGAAAAAGTTGGCTTAAAACTCAACATTCCAAAAACTAAGATCATGGCATCTTGTCCCATCACTTCATGGTAAATAGATGGAGAAACAATGGAAACAGTGACAGACTTTGTTTGGGGCTCCAAAATCACTGGAGATGGTGACTGCAGCCATGAAATTAAAAGACGCTTGTTCCTTGGAAGAAAAGGTATGACCAACCTAGGCAGCATATTAAAAAGCAGAAACATTACTTTGTCAACAAAGGTCTGTCTGGTCAAAGCTATGGTTTTTCTAGTAGTCAGGTATGGATGTGAAAGTTGGACTGTAAAGAAAGCTGAGTGCCAAAGAATTGATGCTTTTGAACTGTGGTATTGAAGAAGACTCTTGAGAGTCCCTTGGACTGCAAGGAGATCCAACCAGTCCATCCTAAAGGAAATCAGTCCTGAATATTCATTGGAAGGACTGATTCTGAAGCTGAAACTCCAATACTTTGGCCACCTGATGCAAAGAACTGACTCATTTGACAAGACCTTGATGCTGGGAAAGATTGAAGGTGGGAGAAGGGGATGACAGAGACTGATATGGTTGGATGGCATCACTGACTCAATGGACATGAGTTTGAGTAAATTCTGGGAGTTGGTGATGGACAGGGAATCCTGGCGTACTGCAGTCCATGGGTTTACAAAGAGTCAGATATGACTGAGCAATTGAACTGAACTGATCCAAACCCACCTCCTCTGTTACCTCTTATCTTGTCACTCTTAATGAAGACAGGACTGCTGGTTCACCACAACTTTAGTGACAACACATCCTACCCAGAACCACCGAATCAGACCTTAGTCTAAAAAATATTTTCTTAGTTCCTAGTTTTATAATGGCAACCCACTCCAGTGTTCTTGCCTGGAGAATCCCAGGGATGGGGGAGCCTGGTGGGCTTCCGTCTATGGGGTCACACAGAGTCGGACACGACTGAAGTGACTTAGCAGCAGCAGTTTTATAAGAGCAATAGCATTTCAGGAAACAATGTCTTCTTTAAACTAGGAAAATAGTTTATCTCTTCCACAATGATATATTAAGCCAAGAACATTTATTCAAGGTTATTCACTGGTCTCAGATATCACAAATCCTGGGGGCACCTAAGATTGTACATTAGGTGCTCAAAGAGTAGACCACCTCTTCTGTTCTCAAGGATCTGGCATTCTCTGCTGCTTTTGAAGATTTGAAAAATTTAACAGTAGCTGTTGATGTCTTTGCTTTCCAGGTAAAGAAAGTGGAAATTGAAACCAAAGGGGCAGAAATGTCTACAATAAGGGATTGGTGCATTCTTGGATGAAGTGGATGGTCAATGAATTCATCCAAGGTTGGAAGGAAATACTGGGGCTATATTAATAATAAAGTTAATCTTGCAATGCACTTTTTATTTTTCAGGTTAATAGCACTGATGTATGGAAACAATCTAACAAAGTTATAAAAGTAATACAAGTCCATTTGTTTCTTATTTATTAACCCAATCCGCTTTGTGTGTCACCCAGAAATTTATGACCCAGACTTGACACTCAAGGAACTTACAGTCTTGTTGGGGAGACTGGACTTAGGCTTGAGGTCCAATGAAAGAGGATTTCAGAGATGGAATTTAATCAAACAAGTGTTGATGACATTGTTTTATTGTATGCGATCTCTCTGTGCTTTCTTATCCAGACAGGAACTCCTTGTGCATTTCCTCAGATCAAAATTTATATGCCCAGATGTATTTAGAGATGCTTGTGTTCTTTTCATTTCCATTAGCTTTAGACTATATGGATTTACATTTATACAGCACTGTCCTGAAAAATGTGCAACTAAATTCAATCCTGTCATTTAGGTACTAGGATCATTCCCATTTTGTAGACAGAAAATTTGAGGCAATTTAGACACTTGTTCAAGTTCACAAGGCAAGTCAGTGGTAGAGCTGGAAATCTAATCTAAAAGGCTACTTCCCAAGCCCATTAGTTTAATTACAGCTGTTAATGTTGACTTTGGTGTAATGATGGTTAGGTTAGTCATTTGAAATGATTTGTACAGAATAAATAAGATTGGGGTGGAATGAGTTTTACCATATCTGATTGATCAGTTCAACTCGAGTGTCAATTATATATCAAGCATTGGATCACACACTGAGAATTCAGAAAAGAACCAAATCCAGTCACTGTGCTCATGAGTCTCAAAGTATGGTAGGGTCCTCCCAGCTAGAATGAGAGAATCAAGGAGTGTAGGTGCAGCCCTGTATGATAGGAATTGAACTCCTATCAATGAACTCCTCAAATGTCCAACAACAAAGAGTCTAAATGGGCATCTGTCTCAATAAGCCAAGGAAAAGTGGAACAGACTTCTTTCCCTGCAAGTAGACATACTAAATCTTGCAACAATGTAGGCACTCCTAGCAGATTAGAGCCACCCATCTGTCTATGAGTTTGCTAATCATTTCAAAGCTAAAATATAACCTCTCAAGAATGTTTCGGATTTATTCATAGGCCAATTTGGTGAGTCATAAAAAAGCAGCAGCATCTGTATTCAGTCAACCTCATTGGAATTCACTGAAAGTATGAAAATAACAGGAGAACTTTCTATCAATGATGAACAATCATGCTCAACATAATAAAAACTCATTACAAAGGAATTGGGGGGGGATGGGAATAAGGAAGCGAGGTGAAGATTAAAGCCAAACCAAAATATGGATGGATTGTTGCAAGATTAAGAGGATCTTTGTATTAGAGGTAAAGAAAATGAGTGCAAGTTTGTCTATGGAAAGACAGTGAAAACAAAATTGTCCCTTATGTCAGCTAATTTTGGATTTTCTATTATTTATTAACATTGGTGATTCATAACAAGAGCAAGGCAATGGAGAAATTGAGAATCATTAGAATGTAATGATGAGTTTCAAAGACAGCCCCTAATGAAAAACAGAAATTTTAGAAAATAAAAAAACCCAAATCATATTTTTTTAAATCTATAATGACTTCTTTTGAAGTCCCTTGAGCTACAGTATGTGCTTACATTGGCTGTTGAGAGTTATGATTTAAATTCATTCTGTATTTAGGAGGTTAATGTTTGTTGACTTATATGGTAAAAATTTAATTGTGGAAACTTGAGGAAAGATAAAAAAATGAAAACAATATAATACTAATTAAAGTTTACTGAATTGTTTTAAAAGAAAAGGAATAAGGTACCTAGCTTCGAACATTCAACTCAGATAAAATATATGTGAGCAATATACACTGAAATGTTAAGAGAATTATCTCCCCAATATATCAATAACTTCTAGCCTCCTCTTTCTTTTTTTCTTTGTACTCCACTTGATTTTTCAAAGTTTATATGATAGGCTTTTATAATTATAAAAAAGTCATATTATTTTAAAATAGACTTGCATCCATGTTCTAGAAGGAATAGATTATGTGATGATAAATTGAACACCTGTTAGAATGCAAGTGATATAGTAGTATATAGTCAGCCTTTACAAAAAAGAAATCAAACTCTACAAGCTTAATAACTTCTTTTTGGCTTGAACTGTAAGATTCAGCAGATGTTATATTGGAATTTTAGTAAAGGACATGATCTGGTCTCCTGAGATTTACTGACAAAAAGAATTTATTTTCTGTTAGGATCAGAGAAACTTCACTTAGCTGGAAAATAGGGCTGAAAGTCTATAAACTAAAGGAAATAATAACATAATCCAGGGAAGGTGCTAATGAAAGCTCCTGCATCAATCAATAGACACCTTAGGGATGAGGGCAGAGCCTAGGTAGTATATGGGATATTTAAGGAAGAAAAAGGTCTGGTGGGAAGTAAAAATGGGAATGATAGGAGTGGGGTGAAAACTAATAATTAATCATCTGCTGTTGCTGTTGTTTAGTTGCGAAGTCTTGAGTGTCTATGCAAGTATCACGCTAGGCTCTTATCTCCAATTAACAGATGAAGAAATTAAGAATAATGGTAGCTATTAAATAGGAAAACTGACAGATACATTGAATTATTTGTTTGGTTAAATGTGATCTGAAAGACAAAACCAATTATTAGTTGGAATCTAGTAAACATGGGAAAAAAACACATAGAAAGTAGTGGGCTAAACATTGACAGAAGTGTACTGTTTGATGTGAAAGGAAAAACTTTTTTTAGTGTAGGTGCCCAATATTACACTTAATAGCAAAGACACAAGGACAGTAAGCCCCTGTCTCTACAAGTATGGTGATATTCCTGGGGCTTTGTATCTCATTACAAGAGATTTATACTAGAAAGAGAATAAGGTCCATAAAAACACTAAAGCAGTGCACACGGAGAGCCCGACTAAATGATAACTTCGATGAGTCATAATGTATATGAAAAGCATAAGCAGTTGGGGAAGATGATGTGGCCTGATCTAAACAGGATAAGTAGGATAAGTGGGATAAAAGTAAGAGGAAAAAATAGGTCAAATATCAATAAAAACTTTTCAATAGTGGGAACTATCAAAACCAGAAGATTTGTTCCCAAAGGAAATTCGTGATTGGGGAAGATTTAATACTTGAGTGAGTTAAACATGAAAGAATAGCTAATTGAGAACAGTTCTAAATTTTATGCTTCTATAGATTCATTTGTAAATAAACTATTGAACAATGAGGCCTCATTTATTCATCAGCATCAGGGAACACATTGTTCTGGAGAAGTCAGTTCCCCAGATACTGGAAGTCTCACAACAGGAACAGATTTTTCTTTAATTTTAACCTCTCCAATGGAGATTTATTTAAATTGCATGACTCAGATCCTTGGCTTCTTAAACATTCCAATCCAAAGTTAGGATATGAGATGCCAGAAGTGTGGAGGGAAAGGCCTCTGGAACACGGGGTCAGGACAAGCAGAGATACAGTCTTAATTCACAGAAAGGTGATCTGGAGGTCTTTTACCACTCTAGTCCTTGTATATTTGTAAACAAAAGCATAGGAGAAGATGATTTTTAAAATGTCTTCATCTAAATTCTCTGATTCCGAACATCTGCTCCCTAATTGCACTATACAGACAGACCTCACTTTATTGTGCTTCACAGATACTGTGTTTTCCACAAATTGAAAGTTTGTGGCAACCCTGCTTTGAGCAAGTCATTTCATTTTTCCAACAGCTATGTGCATTTCATGTCTCTGTGTTACATTTTTACAATTCCTGCAATATTTCAAACTTTTTCATTATTGTATTTGTTATCATGCTCTGTGATCAGTGATCTTTGTTACCATTTTGGTTCTTTTTAGCAATAAAATATGTTTTAATTAAGATATGTACATTTTTTAGACATAATGCTATTATTGCACACTTGATAGACTACAGGATAATATAAATGTAACTTTTATACATGCTGGGAAGCTAAAATATTTGTGTGACTCACTTTATTGCGATGTTCTCTTCATTGCATCAGTCTGGAACCAAGTCTGCAGTAGCTCTGAGGTATGCCTGCAGTATTTGTCTCTACATTAAATATTTTAGACACTCTTTTTAGCTAGTGGACCTCAGCTAAGGCTTTATGTAAGGTATTACACTCCATCGGTAAATAAAAGGCATGTGCTCAATAATAATGCTTTTCCTTGGTACTCCCAAGCTTCTTTCAGTTCAGTTCAGTTGCTCAGTCGTGTCCGACTCTTTGCGACCCCATGAATCACAGCACGCCAGGCCTCCCTGTCCATCACCAACTCCCGGAGTTCACTCAAACTCATGTCCTTTACACTGTTTTGAAAATTATTTTTAGGTTCACAGGTAGATGCCTATAACTGAGGCTGCTGAAGTCTGATTACCAAGTACAAGAAATCACACTGTATTCCTGTTTGTCGAAGGTCAAGTCAGAGATGATAATAACTGTTATTATTCTGTCACTTCTGAGCGGAAGTTTTCAGAGTCAGCATACTGTTTGCATCTCTTTTTTGCCTCTGTCACAATGACTCTCCTGCCCCAAATGGATGTGACTCCTTCAGCTTGGACCTTTACATCTATATAATGCCCTTCTTAGTTTTTCTTTTTGGCCTCTGTTTTAAATTCTATCCTGTTGTCGAATATGTGTATTGCTACCCCAATTTTCTTGTCATTTCTATTTGCATGAAATACCTTTTTCCATCTCCTTCCTTTCAGTCTGTCTGCATCTCTCACCCTGAGCTGAATCTCTGGGTGTTTATATTCTAGAATTAGGCATAGTTTACATACAATAAAATGTAGGTAATATTTCTGGTTTGAAGACATTTGGACAATTATATCCACCTGTATAGTCACCTAGTGTATGAATTAATGAAGCCGTGGGTGTGTGGAAATGGCCTGGGAGAAAAGAGGGCTGAAGACAGTTCCTTGGGGAAAAAAAAAAAAATGTATGAAGGGGACTTGGAGGACAAACCAGGTAGATCAGGGACAATAGTGACAAAGAAACCAAAAAGGAGCCTGTATAGGCAAATGCCACTGAAAAATGAAGAAATAACAGGATTGATGTGAGCCTATGGGATTTGTTACTCAAGAGGGGATTGGTGATCTTTGCTTCATGGTTTTAGTAAAGCATTGGGGGCCTAATCTTAATTGCAAATTGATGAATACATTACAGGTCATGTTGGAGCAGACTGAATGAGTATAAAATATTCTTTGGTAGAAGAGCATGCAAAGTCATGGTAGTGGGTAGAGTGTTAGAAAAGTTGCAGCCAAAGTAATAGTAGAAGTCACGAGGTAAGAGAGCAGATGTTATGAGAATAAGGGACTTAAAGGGGCAAAAGCATTGAGGGTTTTGATTGGAGATTGTTATAATAAAGTTTAGGATTTCAGAGTCAGGTGAGGCCCTGGCAATGATTAGATAAAGAAAAGCACCTTGGAAATGAGTTGCTAAAATGGAGTGGAAGAGGTCAGTGATTTTTGAAGCTAAGTTATCGAATTGATGAACCACACAGTCATTGTGATAAAAGGACAGTTTGGCTAGGGGCAGCAGAAGACTGATAATCGGGTGTTAATGTCATTTGTGGAGTTGCAGATATTATTAGAAGTAAGGATGAGATAGAGGAAGCCCAGGTTACTGTATTGGCCTGAACTGACAAAAGATGAGGGCTGGAGGGTAGGTCCTGGAAGACCAGGATGAGGGAATAGTGATCACCCAGATGCAGACAGGGTGATAGGCTTTCAAAATGAAAGCAAACAACAGTAACAAAAAAGCAGGCATGCGTACATTCAGAGACTGGACTCTTGTGTATATGAGCATTCCTGAGTTGAGCAGTGAGAGCTCAGTGAGCAAAGAGAAAATTCTAGTGGAGAGCTGGAAAAGGGTGAGATTTTATAGGGACTTGTAGGCTAAGGCAAAATTTTAGTTTTTCACCTGAGTTCATGGGGGACCATCTCATGGTTCAAACCAGAAGGTGACATGGTCAGGTCTGAATTATAAATAGCCTTTCTGGGGACTGTGAAGAGAATGTATTGTTATGAGTCAAGTTGTGAAGACTAGTTTAGGAAAAAATTGTATAATACAAATCCAGTGAGGGTCTGGAATAAAACAGGTGGTGGATCTGGGAAAGAGGCAATAGCTGTAGCAGTCAACATGTAATTGACTTGGTTAAGAGGAGAGAGAGATGGAGCAGGAGCCAAGCTTCTTCCCAAGTCTGTCATCATCAACACTGTATACTTAGGTAAGAAATCCTACTCAGAGAACAGACTGATGTGGAAGTTACATTTGAGTACCAAACTTGAACATAGAAGAGCTCCAAAAGAACCATATGGAGAGAGAGGAGGAAAATAAAGAGGAAATGAAGACGTCCTTGTTCTCAAGAAACATATGATGTGTATAATTGTCTCGATTTGATGCCCTATATCCTGATATATTGGAGAAGGCAATGACAACCCACTCCAGTACTTTTGCCTGGAGAATCCCATGGACGGAGGAGCCTGGTAGGTTGCAGTCCATGGGGTCGCAAAGAGTCGGACATGACTGAGTGACTTCAATTTCACTTTTCACTTTCATGCATTGGAGAAGGAAATGGCAACCCACTCCACTGTTCTTGCCTGGAGAATCCCAGGGACAGGGGAGCCTGATGGGCTGTGGTCTATGGGGTCACATAGAGTCGGATGGGCTTCCCTTGTAGCACTGGTGATAAAGAATCCACCTGCAATGCAGGAGACCCTGGTTCATTTCCTGGGTCAGGAAGATCCCCTGGAGAAGGAAGAGTCTACCCAATCCAGTATTCTTGGGCTTTCCTGGTGGCTGAAATGGTAAAGAATTGGCCTGCAATGCAGGAGACCTGGGTTCAAGACCTAGATTCGATCCCTGGGTTGGGAAGCTCCCGTGGAGGAGGGCATGGCAACCGACTCCAGTATGCTTGCCTGGAAAATCCCATGGACAGAAGAGCCTGCCATGCTTTAGTCCACGGGGTCGTAAAGAATTGGACGTGACTCAGTGACTGAGCACACACACACAGGCACACAAGGGCTGACTAGGACATTCATCAGTCTTGAAGGGAATGTCTTCAACTTTGTATAATAACAAAGGAGACAGAAAATATGTAAAATTGATGAATTTTTATATGGGCTTCCTTAGAAATACAGAAATCTCTTATTGAATAAATTATTTGGACTTGCAAATTCTTTACAGAAGGAAAGCAATTTGAAATATTATCCTTCTTTTAGGATTGCAGGACTGTCTTAGGACTGATTTTGGACTGTTCCAAATCAGAAACAAAACTAAAACTTTAACAAAATACCAATATTTGTTTCAGGAAATTTTCTGCCTTCTTCATTAGAGTCCTCTCCACACATTAAAATTGTGAAGAATCATTTCACATAATCTGAGAAACTTACATAGTATTCTTGCTCCTTTTTAAAAATATGACTCAGAGTATGACTTAAAATCAGACCTAGATCAAGGCAACATGGATGAAGCTCCCAAACATTGTTTAGTGAAAAAAGTCAGACAAAGGAATGAATATCTATGGAAAGCAGTTCTAAGAGGGAAATTCATAGTGATAGAGGCCTTCTCAAGAAAGAAGAAAAATCTGAAATAAACAACCTTTCCTACCACCTAAAAGAATTAGGTAAAAAAGAACAAACAAAGCCCCAAATCAGCAGAAGGAAAACAATAATAAAGATGAGAAAGGAAATAATTAAATACAAATAAAAATAATGGAAAAATTAAAAAATCAAGAATTGGGTTTTTTAAGATAAATAAAATCAGCAAACCTCTAGCCAGGTTCACCAAGGGAAAAAGAGAGAAGACCCAAATAAACAAACTAAGAAATTAAAGAGGAGAGATAACAACCAATACCATAAAAATACACAAAGATTGTAAAAAAATATTATGAATAGTTATATGCCAACAGATTGGACTACCTAGAAGAAATGGACAAGTTTCTAGAAACATATAGCCTGCCAAGACTGAATCAAGAAGAAAGAGATAGTTTGAACAGACTGATAAATAGAACTGAAATAGAATATGTAATTTTAAAAACTCCCTGAAAAAAAAGTCCGGACCAGATGGCTTTATTGGGGAGTTCTATCCCAAAGAAAGGCAATGTCAAAGAATGCTCAAACTACCGCATAATTGCACTCATCTCACACGCTAGCAAAGTCATGCTCAAAATTCTCCAAGCCAGGCTTCAGCAGTATGTAAACCGTGAACTCCCAGATGTTCAAGCAGGTTTTAGAAAAGGCAGAGGCACCAGAGATCAAATTGCCAACATCCGCTGGATCATGGAGAAAGCAAGAGAGTTCCAGAAAAACATCTATTTCTGCTTCATTGACTATGCCAAAGCCTTTGACTGTGTCGATCACAATAAACTGTGGAAAATTCTGAAGGAGATGGGAATCCCAGACCACCTGACCTGCCTCTTGAGAAACATGTATGCAGGTCAGGAAGCAACAGTTAGAACTGGACATGGAACAACAGACTGGTTCCAAATAGGAAAAGGTGTACGTCAAGGTTGTATATTGTCACCTTGCTTATTTAACTTATATGCAGAGTACATCATGAGGAACGCTGGGCTGGAAGAAGCACAAGCTGGAATCAAGATTGCTGGGAGAAATATCAATAACCTCAGATATGCAGATGACACTACCCTTATGACAGAAAGTGAAGAGGAACTCAAAAGCCTCTTGAGGAAAGTGAAAGAGGAGAGTGAAAAGGTTGGCTTGAAGCTCAACATTCAGAAGACAAAGATCATGGCATCTGGTCCCATCACTTCATGGGAAATAGATGGAAAAACAGTGGAAACAGTGTCAGACTTTATTTTTTGGGGGCTCTAAAATCACTGCAGATGCTGATTGCAGCCAGGAAATTAAAAGACGCTTGCTCCTTGGAAGGAAAGTTATGACCAACCTAGATAGTATATTAAAAAGCAGAGACATTACTTTGCCAACCAAGGTCCGTCTAGTCAAGGTAATGGTTTTTCCTGTGGTCATGTATGGATGTGAGAGTTGGACTGTGAAGAAAGCTGATCGCCGAAGAATTGATGCTTTTGAACTGTGGTGTTGGAGAAGACTCTTGAGAGTCCCTTATACTGCAAGGAGATCCAACCAGTCCATTCTAGAGGAGATCAATCCTGGATGTTCATTGGAGGGACTGATGCTAAAGCTGAAGCTGCAATACTTTGGCCACCTCATGCGACGAGTTGACTCACTGGAAAAGACTCTGATGCTGGGAAAGGTTGGGGGCGGGAGGAGAAGGGGATGACGGAGAATGAGATGGCTGGATGGCATCACCGACTCTGTGGACATGAGTTTGAGTGTACTCCGGGAGTTGGTGATGGACAGGGGAGCCTGGCGTGCTGTGATTCATGGGGTCGCGGAGAGTCGGACACGACTGAGCGACTGAACTGAACTCTATTAAACATTAAAGAGGAATTTATACCTATCCTTCTTAAACTACTCCAAGAATTTGAAGAGCTAGCACTCCAAAATTCAGTCTGTGAAGTCATCATCACCCTGATACCAAAACCAAAGAGATTACAAAAAAAGTAAATTACAAGCCAGGATCTTTGATGGATATACATGTAAAAGTCCTCAACAAAATATTAGCAAACTAATATTAGCAAAATATATTGTTGGCAATATATAGAAAGGATCATGCACTGTGATCAAGTTGGATTTATTCCCGGGTCACAATGATGGTTCACGATATGCAAATTAAACAATGTGATATCACATTGACAAAAGGAAAGATAAAAACCACAACATTATCATCTCAATAGAAGTAGAAAAAGTGTTTGACAAAATTCAACATCCATTCATAATAAAAACTCCCACCAGAGTGGGTTTAGAGGAAATACATCTCAACATAATAAAGGCCATTTATGACAAACCTGCAGACATAAACACTCAACAGAAAACATAATACTCAACAGTGAAAAGCTTCCTGCTAAATTCAGGAATAAGACAAGGATGCCCACTCTCACTGTTTCTAATCAATATAGTATTGGAAGTCTTAGCCACACCAATCAGACAAGAGAAAGAAATGGTATCTAGATAGGAAGGGAAGAGGTAAAACTCATATTTGCAGATGGCAAGATACTCTATAAAGACAGCCCTAAAGTCTCCACACAAAAACTATTAGAACTAATAAGTGAATTCAGTAAAGTTACAGGATACAAGATTAATGTACAGAAATCTGTTGTTTTTCTTTAAACTAATAATGAACAATCAGAAAGTGAAATTAAGAAAATAGTTCTATTTAAAACCATACAATAAAGAATAAAATACCTGGGAATAAACATAACCAAGCAAGTGAAAGAACTATATGCTGAAAATTATAAAATATTGATAAACAAAATTGAAGAGTTAAAGAAATGGAAAAATACCCCATGTTCTTAGACTGGAAGAATTGATATTGTTAAAATGTCCATAATACCCAAAGCAATCTACAGATCTAATGCAATCGTAATCAGAATTCTCCTGTCATTTTTCACAGAGCTAGAACAAATAATCCTAAAATTTATTTGGAATCACAAAAGACCCTGAATTGTCAAAGCAATCCTGAGGGGAAAATAAAGAAGAAACCTGAAGGAATAACCCTCCCAGACTTCAGACTATACACAAAGCTACAGTAATCAAAAGAGTGTGGTACTGGCACAAAAACAGACATATGGATCAAAGGAACACAATAGAGAGTTCAAAAATGAACCTGTGCACCTATGGTCAATTAATCTGTAACAAGGGAGGTAAGAACATCCAATGGAGAAAACACAGTCTCTTCAGCAAATGGTGTTGGGAAAGCGAGACGGCCGCATGTAGATCAGAAAATTAGAACATTTCCTCATACCGTGTACAAAAATAAACTCAGAATGAATTAAAAACCTAAATGTAACATGATACCGTGAAACTCCTGGATGACAAACTAAGCAAAACATTCTTGATCATAAATCATAGCAATATTTTCTTAGATCAATCTTCCGAGACAAAAGAAATAAAAGCAAAAATAAACAAATGAGACTTATTAAGACTTAAAAGCTTTTGTACAGCAAAGGAAACCATCAATAAAGCAAAAACACATTCTGTGGAATGGAAGAATATATTTGCAAAAAATGGAAATGACAAGGAGTTAATATTCAAAATACACAAACAGTTCATACAACTCAATGTCAAAAAAACCAAACAACCCAATCAAAAAATGGGCAAAAATGCCTAAATAGACATTTCTCCTAGGAAGCCATATAGATGGCCAACAGGCATGTGAAAAGATGTTCAGCATCACTAATTATTAAGAAGTGCACAGCATAACCACAATGAGGTATCATCTCATACCTGTCAGAATGGCTATCATCAGAAAGTCTACAAAATATAAATGCTAGAGAGGGTGTGGAGAAAAGGGAACCCCTGTACACTGCTGGTAGGAATGTACATTGGTGCCCCTGCTATGGGAAACAGAATGTAGATTCCTTTTAAAACTAAAAATAGAACTATCGTATAATCTAGCAATTCAACTTTAGGACATATATCTGGAAAAAATGAAAAATATTAATTTGAAGAGATGCATGCAACCCAGTGTTCATAGCAGCACTATTTACAGTAGCCAGGGCAGAGAAGCAACCCAACTGCTCATCAATAGATGAATGGGTAGAAAAGATGTGGTATATATATGTATAGTGGAATATTACTCAGTCAGAAAAAGAATGAAATATTGCCATCTGCCTTGTCGCTGGATGGACCCAACGTCATTGGGTGCTTGGTGAAATGTCAAAGACAAATGCTATATAATATCACTTATATTTATACAAATGAATCTATCTAAAAAATGTCTTATAGACATAGAAAACAAATTTATGGTTATCAAAGGAGAAAGGGAAAGAGGGAAAGACAAATAGGAGAATGAGATTAACAGATACAACCTATTATATGTAAAATAGATAAGTAATAAGGATTTACTGTATACAATAAACTTATTGTATACAGTAAGTACACCACAGGGAATTATACTTAATATCTTGTAATAACCTGCAATGGAATATAATATGCAAAATAAAGCCAAATCACTATACTGTACAGTTGAAGCTAACACAGCCTTGTAAATCAACTATACTTCAATTTAAATATATATATATCCTCAAAATAACCATCAATCTTAAAATATTTTATATATTTTTATCTTTAAAATATCTAACATACAGTATATGATCAAAGCAGCCTAAAGATATGTATCACTTAAATGCCTATTTTCCAAAATTCTAAGAAATTATTTGCTAGTATTTTTTTCCTATATCCAAATCTTATCTCCAAATCCAGGAGCATATAACTGTTGACTATTCACTGATATAAATACCAAAAAATTAAGAAAAGGTTTATTTTTTAGTATCTAGCATTTATGTGAGCTTGCTTACTCAGAAGATTTTTTTCTGCTGTGAGAATCATATGTTTTTATTTTTAAGGCATCTCTTATCAATTTGCAAATCCAGAGCATGCACATAAGCAAATACTGGTCCTTCCCTGATAGATTCAGTGTCATTCCAGGGCAGAGAATTTCTGTTATAGGTTTTTGTTTTGTTTTGTTTGCAGAGGCTACACTAATTGCAGTGTGCAGGCTTCTTCTTGTGCTGGCTTCTCTTGTTGCAGAGCAGGGGCTCCATGGCATGTGGGATCTTCCCTGATTAGGAGTTGAACCCATGCCCTCTGCATTGGCAGGTGGATTCTTAACCATTAGACCACCAGGGCAGTTCACGTTACGGGTATTTTTGTAACAAGAAAAAAATGCTATAACAACTAAAGAGAAATAGGCATTGAAGTAATGGGACGGTTTTTCAGGCACTTCTTAATTCAGAATGTGTTCTGATTCCATCCAGAATCAAAGAGGTATAGGAAACTAGTGCAGAGCAGATGAAAGTTCATTTCACAGACCACAGAGCACAGGGAAGAGGGTGATAGGAGAGCACGTAACACAGCAGTGGATTCCTTGCATGTACTCAGTGACAGCAACTGGCACCAAGATAAAAATAGCAAAACTATACAGAGCAGAAAATGGCAACCCACTCCAGTGTTCTCGCCTGGAGAATCCCAGGGAAGGGGGAGACTGGTGGGCTTCCGTCTATGGGGTCACACACAGTCGGACACTACTGAAGTGACTTAGCAGCAGCAGCAGCATACAGAGCAGAACCCTGTGTATTTGTGGTAGAAGACCTATTCTTTAAACATTGAACATGAAGTAATTGCAACCCAAGAGACTTTTTGTGTCATCAGAAGCAATCGTGCCACCAGATGGAGCAACGAATGGACCAGAGTGGATTACACAGATGAACAGCATATACAGAAGAGCCACAGGCAGGACGAACAAAGAATACAAAGGTATACATTAGGGCCAGCAGGAATTTGCTTCTAAGAATTTTACCATAGGTTGTGTTGGAAGAATTGGTTATTAACACCAGACTAAAACCATAGTTTATACCTGAAGATTATTTAGTATTATACATAATTTATTCTGTAACTGGAACTTCCTCCTCTTCTTTAATTATTTTCTTATCCTTATAATAGTCCTAATATAACCACTATAGTGACAGTCAGGAAGATGAACTGCTTTAAGAGTAATTTGCCTTTACTACTTTGAAGCCCTAAATCAGTAGCCCTTAAATGAGAATACAGTACAAAACCAGACCGTATGAGGCTCTGTTAATAGAAATATGTTTGGTCAATATGTTTTTGACTTTCTGAAAGTTAAGTTCCTAAGTGTTTCCTGTTAGCAGGTTTTTGACCATTTTTATATTCTTATCTTTGTCAATAGATTAAGTAAGTATACACAATAATTCATAAATGCATGATGTTCATTTTCCTCACTAACATCTAATGTTATTTTGCTAAATATACATCTATAAATCAATGTTTATACTAGACCTGGAGTATGTATAAAAACCCATACAGGACTACCTGTCTTTCCAAATAGGGGCAAACTGTCTTGAATTGAATCAGGACAAGCAGTGTAAACAGGATGGCATATAAAGTGTGATATTATATATGGAGGACATAGTATGTATGAAGGGTAACTGATTAATAAAACATGGCGGGCCTTGATTTCATTTATAAGAAACTTAAGACATTTATCAACATCTGTCTGAACCCAGATCCAGTCTCTTGGACTCTGTTGTGGATAAGCTGATTAATAAAAGATGATGTCTTAGGAAGGAAGCTTAGATCTTTGTAAGCAATGACAAAGGAAAAGGCAGGGTTGAATCTACATATGAAAGGAAATTGTAAAAGTAAACTAGTTTACCACTATATGCCTGGCTGCCACTTCCCTATAACATTTCATTTCCCTCGTATTGGCTCAAGTCTGGAAAAATAGGAAGGAATTTCAAAAATTAAGTGTGGAATTAATTTACAAGACAGATTATAGGTTTTTTGTGCTTTTTTTTAAACTCTGAAATATAATCCGTTTCCCTTGTGGCCTCCCCCTCTCGGTGTTCTTAACTTTGCAGCTTTCCATGTTTGTTTTTCATTTGTATCCTTGATCTTTTAGACTTTCCTTTCCCCCTTGGCTAGAATAAAGTACCAGCACTGAACAAGTGTCTCTCTTTACCAGCTGGCAGACAGTTGGCCAATAAACATTGCCCTTAGGAAGCCATCAGTGCCCATGTTC
The DNA here is from genome assembly GCF_049115385.1 of Moschus berezovskii. NCBI lineage: Eukaryota > Metazoa > Chordata > Mammalia > Artiodactyla > Moschidae > Moschus > Moschus berezovskii. Next base: position 70,988,219 of record NC_142469.1, on the reverse strand, counting down.
CATCTTCCAGTTAACCAACCCTCAAATCGTCTTCTGTCTAACACATTTAAGTGTCATCTGGTCACTTTTCAATTTCTTCATTCAGGATCCACAGATCAAGGACGTGAGGTCAAACAGAGTAGCAAATGCAATAATGCCTGGAAATAAACGTCCCTGCTATAACATCTCCTAAATGTCCAGGGAAAATCACTTCATAACTCTTAGGAGGAAGGAGTCTAATATCTTAGGAGAAGGTACCATGAGTTAGAGAGGGAATTAGAATCATCACATTTTTTGATGCTCTCTATAAAAATAAATACTTTTCTAAATATTTAAGGAAGCACAAAAAGCAAAAGTTGCATGATCAGTACATTTCATTAATAATGGTCAAATAATAAACTTAGGAAAACTATAAACTCTTTCAATCTCACATTGTTATAGGATGTCAAAGCCCTGGTTGCTCTGACAATAGACGATTCTGTCTGCAACTTAGTTTTACAACTGTGTCTAGAGTCTAGATTGGGTATTTGATAAGAATCCAAACAGATAATCTGAGGAGGAAAATTGGAGATGAGGATTAATGTTAATGGTGGGTCCACTGAAGACCTGGTGGTCATACATCACCTGGCCCATTTATATTCATCTAACTAACTGGATGGGCTTCCCTTTTGGCTCAGCAGTAAGGAATCCGCCTGCCAGTGCAGGAGACACGGGTTTGATCCCTAGGTTGGGAAGATCCCCTGGAGAAGGGAATGGCTACCCACTCCAGTATTCTTGCCTGGAGAATTCCACGAACAGAGGAGCCTGGCAGGCCACAGTCCATGGGGTTGCAAAAGAGTTGGGCCTGACTTAGAGACTAAACAACAACAACTAACTGGATAGTCCCACAATTATAACTCTTTTTTGTGCTCTATAAAATTACTTCGGTCAAATAAACCCTATATCAATAAAATGAAAGTGATTGTTAATCGCTCAGTCATGTTTCAGCAAAACAGAAGCAAAGGGCTGGAAGAAAACAAAGAAAAATATTCTGACCAGTGGTTAGAAAAGGAGGTCTTAGAACATTTTGAGGTTGTGGTGATCAGGTTGTAAGACTTATGCCTCCACAACCAAAGACTTTAATTTATATATACAACTTTCATTTATATATAAATCTAAAAGACATGAAGAAGAAGCAGCCAAAAATCTCACCAGGGGGATTATGGGAATCACTGTTGCAAAACTGACTTATAAATCAATCTTTTAAGGAGTCAAACAACCCAAGAGCAAGAGGAGGGTGGGAAGCCAGGCCGCTGGTGTCCATTGTGGGGAGTTTCTGCTAGTTTTGATATCCTTATTCCCCAGTTAACTGCAAGTTGTCCAGGAATGCTTTTACTAAGACTGTTTTTGTAATCTAAAACAGTCCTTCAGACAAATCAGTAACTTGCCGTGCCAATCCTGAGAACATGATAAATATTAAACAATTAAAACTAATGATTTGTTTAGCCATTTTGAGTATGTGCATATTCGCATGTTTAGGCACTTGCATATGTGTATTCAGTACATATGTATATATATGCATGTATCCTTGTATATTTGAGAGAGAAATTATGATAGTTCATATGTATGTTACCTGAAATTAACAGAGTTCTGTGAAGTTGTGATGGAGCCTGCATACTACTACTTTATCTTTTGGAGGTGTGTGTACGTGTGTGTTCCTGTTTGAGCAGTTGCTGACAGGAGCTGGGGAACTGAGACTGATAAAGCTGCAGGAGGGCTGTGCAGGCATAACCTTTACTTCAAGCAGGAAAACCACCATTAAAAAAAGAATAGAGCAGGCTGGGCAAAGCTGGAAGCAGGGCTGTCCGGTAATGTCTGACATGTGGTATTATTTAAGGCAGAATCCCCCAGGGCTGGGAACCATACTGCTGTTGGGATATTGTGCTCTGCAACGATCGCCCTGGTTGGGGGTGGGGGTGGGGTCAGAACTGAGATGCACTCTTGTGGGTGAGAGGTCAGATTCCCCCCTCCACCAAGGGAGGGGTGTTTGCGCTCCCAGGCATCGTGGGAAGAGTCTGATCCTGGGTTAGGAAAGAAGGACTCAGAAAGAGTCTTAAAGAGGGTATTTCTTGCAGACAGAGATGGGTCACCTTTGTCTGTCAGGGTCATTCATGCTGGATCAAAAGCAGTAATGAACATTCTGTGATGCTAAGAGATGCTCTGTTTTAGGGCTCCTGCCCACACAGCCCACGCGGTGAACAGCTCAGTCACTGCAGCTTCACTTATTCCTGAAGGTCTGTTAGAGGCCCTGCAGCAGGTCTGGCTTCCTCAAGATAGCAGGGGGGAAGTTGGTGGACAAAGCTTTAACTTGGGAATGACTTGGGTTCATTTCTCCAGACACCACCTTTTTGCAGTTCTTCACCAAACCACTTCTGTCCCCTCAATTTATTCGTTGGTAAAAGGGAAAAAGACCATCCCTGGTGGCTCAGTGGTCAAGAACCTGCTGCCAACGCAGGAAATGCGGGTTCAAGTCCTGGGTGGGAAAGATCCCCTGGAGAAGGAAATGGCAACTCATTCCAGTGTTCTTGCCTGGAACATCCCATGAACAGAGGAGCCTGGAAGGCTACATTTTATGCAGTCGCAAAAGACAGACTCGACTTAGGGACTGAGTACATTCTCACAAAAGGGAGAAAATCAGCTCAGTTCAGTTCAGTCGTGATCAACTCTGTGACCCCAAGGACTGCTCATGCCAGGCTTCCCTGTCCATCACCAACTCCCAGAGCTTGCTCAAACTCATGTGCATCGAGTCAGTGATGCCATCCACCTCTCTCATCCTCCGTCATCCCCTTCTCCTCCTGCCTTCAATCTTTCCCAGCAACAGGGTCTTTTCTAATGAGTCACTTCTTTGCATCAGGTGGCCAAAGTATTGGAGTTTCAGCTTCAGCATCAGTCCTCCCAATGAATATTCAGGACTGATTTCCTTTAGGATTGATTGGTTTGATCTCCTTGCAATCCAAGGAATTCTCAAGAGTCTTCTCCAATACCACAGTTCAAAAGCATCAATTCTTTGTTGCTCAGATTTCTTTATGGTCCAACTCTCACATCCACACAGGACTACTGGAAAAACCATAGCTTTGACTAGGCAGACCTTTGTCAGTAGAGTAATGTCTCTGCTTTTCAATACACTGTCTAGGTTTGTTATAGTTTTATTTTCAAGGAGCAAGCATCTTTTAATTTCATGGCTGCAGACACCATCTGCAGTGATTTTGGAGCCCAAGAAGATAAAGTCTGTAACTGTTTCCATTGTTTCCCTAACTATTTGCCATTGAAGTGATGGGATGGGATCCCATGATCTTACTCTTTTGAATGTTGAGTTTTAGGCCAGCTTTTTCACTCTCCTCTTTCACTTTCAAGAGGCTCTTTTCTATTTTCCAAGGATCTGATGAAAATGACATAAAAGGAAGAATGTGAAAGTGATCAATAAACCATGAAGTGGGATTTCCCTAGTGATCCAGAGGTTGAGACTCCCTGCACACAACACAGGGGGCCCTGGTTTGATCCCTGGTCAGGGAACTAGATCCTCTCAGGCAGCAACTAAGATTATGCATGCTGCAGTGGAGATCCACTGTGCTGCAACTAAGACCTGGTGTATCCAAATAAAAAGATAAATTGGGGGGGGGGGGGACTTAATGGAAGCTTGAAAAATATTTTTTAAAAAAATAAATAAATAAACCATGAATCATTCCTATATGCTCCTGCCTCAGGTCCTTTGCCTAGCTGTTTCTCTGTCTGAAATCCTCTTATGTCCTAATTTTTGTACCCTGACTTTCTTCAAGTGTCTGCCAGCTGTCACTTCATCAGAGAGCCCTTCTCTGGCTGCTTTGTGTAAAACAGTGATCTTCCCAACTCCACTGCCTTTGGCACTTGTCCTAACCCTGCTTTATTTTTCTCCAGAGCCCTCACCACCATCTGACATATATATTTTGTATATTCTTTTACTGACTCCATAAAGAGGAGGATTTGGGGCTGTTTTATTCACTGCTATCTCCCTAGGGTCTAGAACAGTGCCTGACACATAGTAAGCACTTAATAAATATTGTGGAATGAGTGAATGAAATAACTCATTGTAAGATATTATTAGAGCTGCTCAAGTCTCCACAATATAAATATACTCCAAAGTTAAAAAGAAATCATTTCCCATCACTCTTCTCCAAATGCTCCTGCATTGTAGAAAGTACTGAGAGGCCTGAAATGAAACTCAGAACTGTTTCCAGGCTCTTAGACATTTTCCCTTGCCTGGATCATTTTGAAGAATAACTCTGAAAGCCTTCAGTTTATGTGGGTCTTTTTCCTCTGTTTTTTAAGCCATTAGATCTCAAGGACAAAAACTGCATCAGCAGATGACTACTCTAAGTTCCCTATGAACAAAGGTCTCTGCAGGTCTAATAAAAAGATAACAGAAGCAGAGAGTAGCCAGTTTCGCTTTTCCCCGCCTTTTTCTTTTAGCCTTTCTCCCTGGGTTTCTCTCTCTTTCTCCGTTTTTCTCTGGGAATCCTGTCTGCTCTAGGTAGCTTTTCTAACATAATACAATGTTGGCAGAGAGCATTTTATTCTTCACAACAACATTCTGGGCCTCCTGAAATCTGGTTTTCTAGAAAGTTAAAAGGCATTGGCCTTCCACTATGATCCTTGTCATCTCTCTTATCTTGTCTGCTCTCCTCTCCACCCACACCGGCCTCCTGGAACACACTGAGCCAATCTCACCTCAGGGGCTTTGCTCTAGGACTCTCTCCCTGCAGACAACTAACTCACATCTTTCCATCGTTTGCTCAAATTCTACTATCGCAATAGAACCCACGTTGATCACCTTACTTCACCTTGCAAATGTCCCCTCCTCTTGCCTCACAGCCTCCCAAAACCAGCACCCCAATCCTCCTAACCCTTTTCCCCATCTTCTCTTTTTTTATAGCATTTATCATCTTCTAATTCATTATATAATTTACTTTTTATTTGCATGTATTGTTTGATATCTGACTGTCTTCTTCTGGAACATTAGCTCCGTGAGAGTAGGGATTGCTTTTGTTTGGGGGTTTTTTTCCCCCTTATTTCTGTACTCCAAAGATCAAGAGCAGAATGAGACAGAAAAAATGGTTAATAAATAGTGTTGAAGAAACCATCTGACTTTAAAGATAAGTGAGATGGTTTGCATATTGCTGGCTTTTCTTGTCCTAACTAGTAACTATAGGTATTCTGAAATCCTAAATCTTTGTAAAATATATGACATTGAATTTGCTTTTGTTCCCTTCCTAGAAACATTATGCTACTGGAGCAATCCTTCAATCCCAGGAGTGTGAACTGAAAACCTCCTAGGAATTCTACATAATCCCTGACTTTAAGAACATAGAAATGTAAGCAAATGAAATATAATTAAGTAACATGAAAGCAATAATGGAAGCATAATCAAAGTAAAGAGAAAGTCCAGGGGGAAGAGACCCAGAATCTTCACATGGATGGGAGAAGAGTATCAAGGAAGCCTTCAGAGAATAGGTGATGGTAAAGCTGAAGAGGTTTCTCCTGATGAATCAGACTTGAAAATAGACATGCTAAGTAAGGAAGGTCATTCCAAGCAGAGGGAACAGTGTAAATGGAGCCATCAAGCAGTGTGGTACCCATGGGGATCCATAAGTTCAGTATTGCTATACCACAGAATACAGTATAATTGGTTCCTTTTGGATGAATGACAATAAGAATGGTAGACTATACACAGAGTGCTTTCCTTGTGCCAGACTGATTTCTAGGTTTTATACATTAACACATTCAATCTTCCCAGCAATTCTGGAACATAAACACTATATTATTCCTATTTTGTAGATGGGAAAACTGAGGCACAGAGGTATTGCTATGTAAGATGATAATACTGCACGGGTTGTAAGAAAATAGGATATATTTTTTGTTTTTTATTAAATCATTTTTTGTTTTCTTAAAGCAGTTATTTAAAAAAAGTATGATCTAGCTCAATCTAGGACTGATATACTCAGAGGACAGCAGGAAAGAGTAAACTGGTGGTTAAAGGAAGAGAGAAGGTTTTTTTTTTTAACTTTTGAAAGTAGTGTCATTTAAAGTAAAACAATTGTGGTAGTGGTGTCGTCTTAGCAAGATGAGGATTTTTTTGTGCACATAGAGAGGATAAATATTTTTTTTTGTGAACAATAATCAAAAAAGACTATGACAAGTGGAAATAAGTATGCTTTTTAATATTTTACAGAAAGTTATATTAAAACTTTATAAAGGCCCATTGGATATTTATTTTCCCTCCTCCAGTAACAGTCTTAAATAAATATAATTACTTTTGGACAATAAAGTGCTGCAACGTCGTATACTGAAAACCAATAAAAAAAATACCAGTCACTTGGAAGAGTTCCTGTTTGCAGACTGCCCTGGCCCTTACACAGTGGAGTCAGAAGGTGAAAGGTTAAAAGTGCGTTCTTGATTCTAGACTGAAAATAATGTGTAAACTCAAGTGTTTTTTTTTTTTTTTTTAAGTCAAAAGTAGTTTTATTTCTTTTTTTAAAAAAAGTTAATTAGCCACTAATGTGGACAGCCTCAAGGATCCAAGTCAATTAGGACACTTTGGGCAAAACTTTTCCATACTGAAGCTGCACGACCCTTGCATTTATAGAGGTGTACTCTGGATAAAATCTCTTTGCAAGAAACAATAAAAGCTGAATGATGGAGACCATGAGCTTAGGGTTGATGTCATAAAAGACATGCTCAATATTTTGGCACTTCCCTCCTGATGTAAAAAGTGTGCTATTCTCATTTGGCAGGCCATGGCCAAGTGGAATAAGAGAAGCGTGTGCTAATCCACTGCTGCTCTAAAATGACAGTAAAAGGCATTTGCTGCTTTTCCCATTTGAATCCTACAACCTCTTTGATTCACACCTATTTTTGCCAGGCTAGATCTCTGCTATCTTATTTATATGTCACTACCATGTTCAATTCACACATTATAGCTTGCTGCCCACAGATTTTCTGATCCTTATTTATACAAATGATAGGATTTGACCATTTTACTTTTAGCATTATTTGGTATCTACCAACTCATTGAGATAATTTCTTTTCTTTGTACTTTATTAAAGGATTGATGACTTACTAAAAGTTTTACATATTTAATGTATGTAAACAGATGTGTTTGGAAATAAGTGTACACCATGGGGGGCTTCCTAGGTCAGGCAGGGGGGCAGTGGATTTCCAGGTGGCTCTCTGTTCAGTTCAGTCACTTAGTTGTGTCCATCTCTTTGTGACCCCATGGACTGCAGCACTCCAGACCTCCCTGTCCATCACCAACTCCCAGAGTTTACTCAAACTCATGTGGTTTAAAAAAAAAAATTGCCAATGCAGGTAGACATAGAGACGCGAGTTTGATTCCTGGGTTGGAAAGATCCACTGGAGGAGAAAATGGCAAGTTGCTCCAGCGTTCTTGCCTGGAGAATCCCATGGACAGAGGAGCCTGGCGGGCTGCAGTCCATAGGGTCGCACAGAGTCACACACAACGGAAGCAACTTAGCATGCACACCATGGGCTTCCCTGGTGGCTCAGATAGTAAAGAATCTGCCTGCAATGCAGAAGACGCAGGTGCGATCCCTGGGTCAGGAAGATTCCCTGGAGAAGGGAATGGCAACTCATTCCAGTGTTCTTGCCTAGAGAATTCAACAGAGGAGTCTGGTGGGCTACAGTCCATGGGGTTGCAAAGAATTGGACATGACTGAGCAACTAACACTTTCATACACCCAGAAAATGATCACCACAATCTATGCTATACACGTCATCTCTAAAAGTTTACTCCTGTCTACTTTATTCATTATTATGTTCTTGCCTGGAGAATCCCAGGGACGGGGGAGCCTGGTGGGCTGCTGTCTATGGGGTCACACAGAGTCAGACACAACTGAAGCGACATAGCAGCAGCAGCAATGACAAGACAATTAACATAAGATCTAGTCTCGCTGGCCCCTCTCCCAGCCTCTGGTAACACTGGATCTTTTCTTAATGAGCACTTGCTGTGTCCTTTTAATACTACCAACATTTCCCTTTAAAGAAAGAAAACAAGCTTCTCACATAGCACAAAGTCCTACATTTATAAGTTTTCTTTATATTTTAAAATATAAATTTACATATAAATGTGAATTTTGAGAGCTATTTCCAAGAAAGAATTGACAAGTTTTAATGACTAATTGGATGTGGAGAGTGAGGTAAAAGGAAAATTTAAGAAAGTTCTGAGCTTTCTGGCTTGAGGAAATCTGTGAATGGTGATGACTTTCAAAGCCCAAATAGGATGAATGGGTGTTGAAGGAAGACAATGGGGCCAATTTGAATACACTGGGCTTGAGGGATCTGTGGGATGTCCACAGGGTGTGTTGGCTATTTGGCTTTGAAGCTCAGGATAGGTTTAGGCTGAAGATAAGACATTAGCATCAAGGAGGTAGTGGAAGCTAAATATGTAGGTGAGCTCATCTAATCAGAACAAGTAGAATTAGAAGACAACATCCCAAGGGAGCCTAATGTTTGGGGAGCTCTAGTGAAAAGGAAGTCACAGACAGACTGAGAAGGAGCATCCAGAGGGGACAAGAGAGAAATAAGGAGAGTCCAGGGCCCTAGAAGCAAGAGGAAGCCATGTTTCGAGAAGTCAAGAGGGCTCAACAGCAAAGAGTTCACAAAGATCACAACTGCAAAGTCACCTTTTTTAGCAATAATGACATCAGCAACCTTGATAGGATCACTCGCAGCTGATATATTGGTAATCATCACATCAAAATAGAAATAATCATCTTAAATTGTTGATGTGGGTCTTTTCACATTTACAGAGAACAGGTATACAAATGCCTGATTTCATATTCACAATGCTCTTGTTAATTATATGTGACTGCTTTCATTATATAGAAGAGGAGAAAGAGACTCAGAAAGTTAAGTAATTATATAACAATAATAAGAATAGTCTTTCTAAAACATCTACTATGTGCAAAACATGTGCTAAAAATAAATTTTGTTAAAAAAAAAAAAAGATTGCAATGTAAGTTTTGTTAACTCAGTTTAAGGAAAGTTCAGAGAAGTGGGGTAACTTTTCCAGGCTTACACAGCTAGGAAAGGTCAGAATGGGGCTTTGAACTCAGATCTTCAGAGTGCTAAAGTCTGAATTGCTTCCACTTTTAAAGACTGCCTGTTTAGGTTTTCTGGCAAATATTCCTTTAAAATTTTTTTCATGAAAATCAATATGTGTTCTTGAAAACACTGACAGAAATCCAATTTTGCAAACTGAATTATTTCCCTTCTTGTTTATGTTATAATTTAAAAGATGTGTTCTCCATGGAAAGAAAATACACTTTAAACATAGTATTTGGTTGCACAGAAATCATATACTGAAGGTACAATATTAACCTCTGTAATAAAATATTAACCACAGAATTCCATAATGCAAATACAGTACTGAAGACAGCACTGGATTCCATAAATACAGAGGAGCCCCTTGAGGTAAAGAAAGAATGTTGCCTCATTGGAGAAACTTCCGAGGGAAAGTTTGCTTCCAAGATGGTGGCTCAGACAAATCTTCTATGTCTTTTTCTTCTACTTGACAAATATCTGCATTTTTAGCTTTAGTAGTGAAGTTCCAAGTGCCTAGCATTCAATTTCTACCACATTAATGATAAAACATGAACTCTATTTTAGGTTTTAAAAAGAATTATATATAATATATATGATTTTTTTTTTATTCTACTGAACTGATCAGTTGGTGAGAAATTAAAGCTTAGTCTGGATCTTGGTGGTGTGTGTATGAGATTCATTGCATAATTCTTCAACTTTTCTATATATTCTTTTAAATTTCCTAATAAAATGTTAGTAAAAAATTTTAAAGGAAGAAAAGAAAAAACAAAACACCAAAGTGTCAGAAATGTCTTAAACTCCAGATCCAGGAAAGAAAGTATTCTCTATGAATGTAACTGAATTGTCTCTCTTCCCCAAAGTGCTCGGTATTCAACTAGTAATATTGAGTTATTTTATGAGAAAGTTTAGATCCAGATTGAACTAAAATAGAGATGATTTCTGTCCACTAATTTGTCTCCATAACAAAGTTACCAAAGCTTTCACATTTCTCTAGTTTTATTTCCATTTCCAGGAAATAATGAAAAGTATGGCACTGGTTCATAGAGGTTTTAGAATATAAATTGAATTTATAGTCAGTAAATGAATTATGATATAAGCTAATTATAAAGCAAACTGACTTTATAATTTTATTTTTAATCAGGAAGTAAGGTAATTTTATAACCTAAAGTTTGGAGAAAACAGAAAAAAAAAATCAAATCTCCTCCTTAAATGCAGTGGTTATAATTTTTATATAGTTTTCTGGCCTTTTGTTTCCTAAAGATACAATAGTGGCAAACATACAGGTTTAGACCCTGCTTTTTTTTATTTAGTATTATATGTTGTGTTTTTCTATGTCAACATATTTAACATATTAAAGGTTGCATAACCCTTTACTATTATAAACAGTACTATGATGAATCTTCAACTGTATGGCTTGTTTAACATATTTTATTAGATTGTTGGAAGGGGAATTACTGGGTCAAAGAGCAAGAAATTTTAATAACTCTGTGTATTAATAAATTGCTGTCCAAAAGTGTTGTACTAATTTATATTGTAAATGTAATGTTGAAAGTCATCTTTGCCAGCATTGAGTATTATAACTTCTCAAAGTTTGCAAATGTTACATGCAAGAGATTGTACCTTATTGTTGCATTTGTATTTCTACAGAATATTTTAAAACAGCCTCCTTCTGCCTACCATGTGAGTTGACAAAGCAGAAAGTATGACAGTCAGTGAATTTCATGATCCTTCTGGTTATAATTAAGTGTTTCCCTATTGCCCACCATAGCAAATTCAAATTCCCAGCTCTTGTCTTCAAAGTCCTGGGCCAGTTCTCTGTCTCCTCCTCTGTCTTGACAGCTCCTTCTCAGTGTGTCTCAAGAGTTCACTGGGATCCTTGATGAACACACATATGAAGGCTCTAAGCCCCATTAGATACCCCTGAGTTTGATTCTCCAGGGTGGGCTCACAGGGCCCTCATATTACCCTCTGCATTTGTTTCTTCATGAATCTCTTTGGCTTCCTTTATTTTACAGAATTTTATGCTAGAAGTAAGGGCTTCCCCGGTGGCTCAGAGGTTAAAGCGTCTGCCTCCAATGAGGAAGACATGGGTTCGATCCCCGGGTCGGGAAGATCCCCTGGAGAAGGCAATGGCAACCCACTCCAGTATTCTTGCCTGGAGAATCCCATGGACGTAGGAGCTTGGTAGGCTACAGTCCACGGGGTCGCAAAGAGTTAGACACGACTGAGCGACTTCACTTTCTTTCACTTTCATTTAAGGGCTTCCTAGGTAGGCGCAGCGGTAAAGAATCCGCCTGCCACCGCAGGAGATGCAGGAGACGTGGGTTCGATTCCTCGGTCAGAAAAATCTACTGAAGGAGGAAATGGCAGCTCACTCCAGTATCCTTGCCTGGGAGATCCCATGGACGGAGGAACACTACCACTACTACTACACCAGGAAGAGTCAGATTAAATTCAAAACGTGTTTAGAAGATTATTTTCCCCAGGAAGTCTGCATAGATTAGGCAAGAAACTAATTTAATGTTTAGTACTAAAATGACAAAATATAGCTAAAAGCGAATGATGATGGTCCTTGCTATCGGCAAACATAATTTGCACTTAACTAATTGATGCTTTTGAACTGTGGTGCTGGAGAAGACTCTTGAGAGTCCCTTGGACTGCAAGGAGATCCAACCAGTCCATTTTAAAGGAGATCAATCCTGGGTGTTCATTGGAAGGACTGATGCTAAAGCTGAAACTCCAATACTTTGGCCACCTCATGCGACGAGTTGACTCACTGGAAAAGACTCTGATGCTGGGACGGATTGGGGGTGGGAGGAGACGGGGACGACAGAGAATGAGATGGCTGGATGGCATCACCGACTCGATGGACATGAGTTTGAGTGAACTCCGGGAGTTGGTGATGGACAGGGAGGCCTGGCGTGCTGTGATTCATGGGGTCGCAGAGTCGGACACAACTGAGCGAATGAACTGAACTGAACTGAACTGATGGGAAAAACAAAGCTGTTTCAGTCAGAGGACCCCTGGTGGCTGGATGCTCCTGTCCTAAACAGATTGACTCACCCTCTAGAAGAGGGAAGTGAAAAGTCCCTTTGGGGAGAGGGAGAGACGGTTAGATATGTTGAAAGCCACTGGGGGAGAGTCGGGTGGGGAGGTCAGTCTTAGAGAAAGCAAGACAACTTGAATGGGACAGTAGGGACTTATCAAGTCTAATGTAAGCCATGTCTGATTTGTTGCAACTCCAGGGACTGTAGCCTGCCAGGCTCCTCTGTCCATAAAATTCTCCAGGCAAGAACGCTGGAGTGGGTAGCCATTCCCTTCTCCAGGGAATCTTCCCATTCCAAGAATTGAACCTAGGTCACTCAAATTGCAGGCAGAGTCTTTACCATCTGAGCCACCAGGGAAGCCCAAGTCTAGGAGGGTCTGCAATTCTTCAGATAGAGAACTATTTCTTCATTTCTGTTGTAACATTTCAACTATATCTGCCTCAGGCTGATGAATCCAAGAAAAGACCTATCGTAGCATCATAATCATAATGTTAATGAAACCGCTGATTATATTTATAAGTACTCATAATGTGCCTGGCATGGTGCCATCAGGCATGATTTCATTTTAACCCTCATGCCACTGCCCCATGAAGTAGGCACTGATATGATCCTCATTGTATTACAGAAAGATAAGTGATCCTGAAGTCACCCCACAGATATCCAAATATCTTGGTCCTTTCTTGGATGTTTTCATACATGCAATTTTAAGTTCCCCAAGGTCATCAATGGTATCTTCTTTGGGTTCAAGTATTCACAGGAGGCAGGACTGGAGACAGGACCAAATCAGGTAGCTCCTCAACATTTGAGCTGAAATACAATGAAAGAAAAATAATGATTCAAAGATCTCAGGATTTTCCTATTAAGTTTTTCTTAAAAAAATTAAAAGTTGAGTTTCTTCAAAAACTACTATAATTCTTTGGCCCTTCCTCCTGCTGCTTTCTCCCACCGCTTCCCAACAAACCCTTGGAAGTTCTTTTTCCTTTTGGGTCCAGGTTAAAACCTAGAAATTTAAATTATGAACCACTAGGCTTTTATTTTTCCAGACAGCTGGCAAAGACCTCAGAGTCAGTAAACAGTATTGTTACTAGTCCTTTGAAATAAGCACATATTTTAAAATGCTAACTTGGATCCATTTTATGTAGGTCAGATCTTGATCAAAATGATTGAATGGCTCGATGCCCACCTCTGACATTGAAGAGTGGAGGCCCGTCATTGATCCAAAGCATCACACATGCTCAGGTCTTAGAAGGTTCCCAGGAGGTCCAATTCAGTGTCAGCATAATACATATTTTTTCAGCTTAATATCTGGGCTTAGATTCTTATTTCCTGTTAAAACTACCGTTCATACCAGATGAAGGCTAATGAGTAAGAACTCTAACAAATCCACTTCGATCCAGCTAGGTGCTGGCAGCCCACCTCCCAAAGGCAAGAATTGTCCATCCTACCTCCCACCCTCCAAAGCAGAACAGCACTCTGGGCCTGCTGTTCAAAGCCTCCATTGCCCAGGTCCAAAATCAGGCTATGGAATAAAACTAGGGAGGTTTTTCAGGATTCTGCTGTGCATGTCAGAAACTTGGAGGGAAGGGGAGACCAAGAAAGCCCGCAGTGTATCTACTCCAGAAGACCTGAAGTCATCACTGACTTGAAAGGCAGCCAAGGAGACTCTGTCAGGGGTTGATGCTGGTCCTGTCACTCTCAAAGGACTGGGATGCTGAATGAAGGCTTAGAACACAAAGGGCCTGAATTTTCTTCCACGGACCACAATAAAGCCTGTGTCTTAAAAGAAAATGTAAAGGAAGAAGATGAAGTTTCAGACAAGCAAGGTGGTATAAAGACTCCTTTTCTAGCTCCTAGGAAACCCTATGAACGTTATAAGAGAAACTCACTCCCTTGCACTTCTTTTTTATTTTTTAATTAATTAATTATTTTTGATATGGACCTTTTTTAAAGTCGTTAACTGAATTTGTTGCAATATTGCTTCTGTTTTATGCTTTGGTTTTTTGGCCACAAGGCCTGTGGGATCTTAGCTCCCAAACCCACACCTCTAGCATTGGAAGTCGAAGTCTTAAGCACTGGACCACCAGGGAAGTCCTCCTCGTATGCATTTCTTAAAAGTTTCTGTTCTTCCAGATGATCCCTCTTAGAGTCTGAAACTAAAATGTCTTCTCCCAATGATGACAAGATATCGAGCTTCTATTTCTAAAGAAATCCAAAGTGAGCTGGCCTCAGATGCTACTAATCAGGGATACGATGCTTAGGTAATACTGATGACTTTTCCTGGCTAATCTAGCTTAAACCATATTTTGCAGTGCCTGCTAAGTCGCATCAGTCGTGTCCAACTCTTTGCAACCTGTGGACTGTGGTCTGCCAGGCTCCTCAGTCCATGGGATTCTACAGGCTAGAATACTAGAGTGGATTGCCATGCCCTCCTCCAGGAGATCTTCCTGACACAGGGACACGAACTCAGGTTTCCTGCATCTCCTGCATTGCAAGCGGATTCTTTACCACTGAGCCACCGGGGAAGCACCAAACCAGATTTTAAGGGCAGTTTATTAAAAAAGCATTGATAATGATAAAGAAAAAAGATAAAGCAATTTTTTTAATTGAAAAAAGTTCCATTATTTTGAGAGTCAAGTTCTTAGAAGACCTATGCACCTAAGAATGGCTGTGAATCCTTCAACTTGGCTCTCTCTCTGATTCCTTCTGGCTCCTTATCAATCTTTATCTGCCCCAATTTGTGACTGTTTTATCTCCAGCTAGGAAACCATGTGTTTCTGTATGCCACACTCCCCACCCTCAGCTCTGAACTTAAAAATAACCCAAAGTTTATCTTGACCCTCTACACACAGCCAGTGAGAGAAAGTGGCTCTCTAGAGACTGGAATGTCCATATTAGCATGAGAGAACAGTGCCAGAAAAATTGAGTCCTATTTGCAAGTCCATCAGCATGTCCCCTATGGCAAGAGTCCCCAATCTCTAGGCTCTAACGCCTGATAATCTGCAGCCAAGCTGATGTATACATGTATATGTACGTGTGCTCAGTTGCTCAGTCGTGTCTGACTCTTCAAGACTCCATGGACTGTAGCCCACCAAGTTTCTCTGTCCATGGGATTTTTCAGGTGAGAATTCTGGAGTGGATTTCCATTTCCTGCTCCAGGGGATCTTCCCAACTCAGTTTTTGAGTGCACATCTCTTGCATTGGCAGGTGGATTCTTTATTTATCTTGGGGAAGTCCATGGATAATAATAGAAATAAAGTGCAGAATAGATATAATGCCCTTGAATCATCCTAAAACCAACCCCTCTCCAGTCCATGGAAAAATTGTCTTCCACAAAACTGGTACGTGGTGCCAAAAAGGTTGGGGACCACTGCCCTTTAGCACCACACTGGCCAAGCAGTGTGCAAACGGCATCTGTCAACAACTGCTTAAAATGCTTTCAAATCTCTTGAAAATCTCAGTAAGAAAAAAAGTAAACTGGTGAACTCCAAACATTAGCTTTGTTTTAAAAATTTGTTTTCTACTTCATTGTTTTGTTCTGCTTTCTTTCTTTGAATTTTGGTGTGGAAGGATGTGAAGAGGCCAACCAACATTCTCTTCCACTTTGTGAATGAGGAAAACAAGCCACCAAGAATTGTCCTTATTCATGTCAGAGCGACAACTTGAAGGCCTGATGCTTTGCTAATTTCTGTTTTTATTTTCTGAACAACACCAAAAAGTCTCTTTTACTCTTATTATAAGACATGATATGTTTAACTTTTAAGATAAACATATTTCTGAATTTTGTATTTTTACATCACCTTTTCCTTAGATACCTTTTTTCTTCAACATTTTTCTTTATCTTCTAATACACTTGGTATTTTCAGCCTTTTAATTTCTGATTTTCCCCTGCATTTGATCTTTAATCCCTCAGTTTTCTGTCTCTCTTTAATCAGCTTCTACAATCCACTCCTGTCCATCAGTTTCCTCTTCCCATAATCTCCACCTCTCCCCTGTGTTCCTTTTCATCTTGTTTCTATCAGTATTCCTTCCTTCTTGAATGCTGTTTCTAGATTCAGCCCTTTCTTCACTTTTTATCTCCTCCTTTTTTGTCCTATTTCAACATGACCCCTTTGTATCACTCCCCTTTCTAGCAATGAAGGAGTGTGTGTGTGTGTGTGTGTGTGTGTGTGTGTGTGTGTATACACATACATTGAGAATTATTTGGTGTGGGGGTGGAGAAAAGGAGAGAAAAGATTGGGGGAGACACCAAAGAATGTGTTCATAGAAGGAGAAATGCTTTGCTTATTCCCATCCCTGGGGATGTTAATCAGAAAGTTTCTTTTCTAATGCCCATTTAATAAATACAAGTTATGTACATATGTTTCCTATATAACAGTATCCCGAATCAGTACTGTATGTGTGAAATGTTTCAATTTTCCTAAAACATTCTAAAACTTATTCCAGATCCGTTGTACAAATAGTTAAGGAGGAACGGGATTGCTTTCCGACTTTCATTTGGACTTGTTTCAAGCATAATAAACACTTGTTAAGATTATGTTTTGAACATCACAAAAATGTTGATTGACTGTATTTGAGACAACTATAAAATTACCATGGCAGCGTCAGAGTGAAGTTACTAGCTACATTCTATACAACAAAAATCTAGATATTTAAACATAGATCTACTTAAAATATTAATTTTTCTGGGCTCTAGACTTTGAATTTGGTTAATGTGCATTATTTGAGTACTGCTTTTTAACAAAAACAGTTTGTTTTATTAATCTGAGTACAAAAATAAAAATTATTTTGTGTGTGCCTTACGTATTGATGCCTTCAATATTTATAAAGATTTATCCTATATCTACCATTAGGCAGAAAATTTTCCTTTTGTTCCACAATCATAGTTCCTTACCCAATTCCATGACTGAGCAATTCATAGTTGGAAATGAGCCCATGTATAACTGCATACATATAAGAATCAAATCTTAACAATGACTGAGGACAATTGTGACACAGAAAGAACTTAGATCAGAAATAATTCTGATAACTCTCCTTCATTGTTTAAGTCTGAAAATTATAGAGCATCCTTAAATACTAATGAATAAATAAATACATGAGCAATAGTATCATTACCTTTTAATTACAAGATCTCTGCTTAAAATCCTGTAAGAGGATCTTTTCTCACAGACTGCTTTTCGGTCATCCTATATTGGTGAGTTTGCCTGGTGTTCTCCCAGATGACCTGGGTTCAACATCTGCTCTGAGGAAATATTCTTCTGGCACAATAATTAAAATACAATGATCTTATTACAGTTGGAAAAATGATTTATTCATCTTTATTATACATTGATTTTTGGCATGGCAGAAAACAGGAGAAAGATATTAAATGTAATTCCATGGGGCCGGATATAGGTCTAATATTACCTAATATCTTCAGGACCGACCAGATCAAATTAGACAGTAATCCGGAGTTTCAGAGGTTGACTCACACTTTGAAGAGAAGGGACACTGTGGAGTCCATTGAGCTCTTGATGAATCAGTGGGATTGGGCGGCTTCAAGAAGGGGCACTGTTACATACACCTGGGGAAGAGGAATAAAATATATGAATGGGGGTGGAGAAAGCCACAGAAACTGACAAAGAGGAAGGATCATCAAGAAAATGACACATATGCAAAAAGAACAAAACTGACCTGAAATGAAAAATAGAATGACCATGTGAGGGAACTATTCTTTCTCTCCTTAGGCACAACTGTGGCCACTATTTTTAAACCATAGTTTGGGAAACTAAACAGTTTGATTTTTCTTCCAGCAGGAAGAATATGGGGATATTGTTCCATGTTTGAAAATGAAAGTGTTAATTGTTCAGTTGTGTCCAACTGTTTGTGACCCCATGGACTAGAGTCCAACAGGCTCCTCTGTCCATGGGATTCTCCAGGCAAGAATACTGGAGTGGGTAGCCATTACCTTCTCGAGGGGATCTTCTGGACCTAGGGATAGAACCCAGGTTTCCTGCATTGTTGGAGGATTCTTTACTGTCTGAGCCACCAGGGAAACCCCAAATTATTCTTTCTTAATAAATGAATTTGATTCTCAATTCCCCACTTTCTTCTAATGCTAAATTATGTATCCAAGCATTTAGTTGCTGCCCTATCTTAACATTTTGACTATATGTAATTATAATATGTATGTGTAATTTCTAAAATGATTCAGTATTTCTGACCATGGTCTGAATGTCTCTCTGTTAACAGTACAGAACCTAGCATGGCAACAGTTTAACAATGTTGTTAATACAAGGGACAATAATACATAAAAGAAAAGATAACATTAAAAATCAGCAGTAATAAATATTTATTAGGTAAATGGAAATATTTATTGAGACTACCGCTGTGACTCATTCTGTTAATGCTAGTTATTCAGAATTTTTCTATTTAAAAATAAAACCATGCAGTTTAAGTCATTAAGTTTTCTCTTTTTCAGAATTATTTGGGATATCCTATGTTTTCTGCTTTCAATGTAAACTTCAGAAATAGTTTATCAGTTTCTACAAGAATTCATGCTGGAGATTTCTATCAGAAGTATGTTGAACCTGTAGAACAATTTTGGGAGAAGTGATAGCTTAACAACAGTGAATCTCCTCACCTACCAGTCTAGTGCAGGTCTTGGGAAAATTTTGTTAAATACAACTCTAAGTACTTAATATTTTTGATGCTGTAAAAATTGGTATTATTAAATTTCAATTTTCCACTATTTATAGCTAATAAAAAGAAATACAACTGATTGCTTATCAGCTCAGTTCAGTTGCTCAGTCATGTCCAATTATTTATGATCCCACGGACTACAGCATACCAGGCTTCCCTGTCCACCACCAACTCCCAGAGCTTGCTCAAACTCATGTCCATCGAGTCAGTGATGCCATCCAACCATCTCATCCTCTGTCGTCCTCTTCTCCTCCCACCTTCAATCTTTCCCAGCATCAGGGTCTTTTCCAATGAGTCAGTACTTTGCATCAGGTGGCCAAAGAATTGGAGCTTCAACTTTAGCATCAGTCCTTCCAATGACTATTCAACATTGATTTCTTTTAGGATTGACTGGTTTGATCTCCTTGCACTGCAAGGAACTCTCAAGAGTCTTCTCCAACACCACAGTTCAAAAGCATCAATTCTTTGGCATTCAGCTTTCTTTATGGTCCAACTCTCACATCCATACATGACTACTGGAAAAACCATAGTTTTAACCAAACAGAACTTTGTCGGCCAAGTAATGTCTCTGCTTCTTAATATGCTATCTAGGTTGGTCATAGCTTTTCTTCCAAGGAGCAAGTGTCTTTTAATTTCATGGCTGCAGTCACCATCTGCAGTGATTTTGGAGCCCCAAAACATGAAGCTTGTCACTGTTTCCATTGTTTCCCTGTCTATTTGCCATGAAATGAGGGGACTAGATGCCGGAATCTTCATTTTTTGAGTGCTGAGTTTTAAGCCAGTTTTTTCAGTCTCCTCTTTGACTTTCATTAAGAGACTCTTCAGTTCCTCTTCACTTTCTGCCATAAGGGTGGTGTCATCTGCATATCTGAGGTTATTGATATTTCTCCCAGCAATCTTGATTCCAACTTGTGTGTCATCCAGTCCAGCTTCTAAAGGAGATCAATCCTGGGTGTTCATTGGAAGGACTGATGCTAAAGCTGAAACTGCAATACTTTGGCCACCTCATGCGATGAGTTGACTCACTGGAAAAGACTCTGATGCTAGGAAAGGTTGGGGGCTGGAGGAGAAGGGGATGACCGAGAATGAGATGGCTGGATGGCATCACCGACTCTGTGGACATGAGTTTGAGTGAACTCCAGGAGCTGGTGATGGACAGGGAGGCCTGGCATGCTGTGATTCATGGGGTCGCAAAGAGTTGGACACGACTGAGCGACTGAACTGAACTGAAACAAGACTGATGCTAAAGCTGAAACTCCAATACTTTGGCCACCTCATGCGATGAGTTGACTCACTGGAAAAGACTCTGATGCTGGGAGGGATTGGGGGCTGGAGGAGAAGGGGACGACAGAGAATGAGATGGCTAGATGGCATCACCGACTCGATGGACATGAGTTTGCGTGAACTCCGGGAGTTGGTGATGGACAGGGAGGCCTGGTGTGCTGTGATTCATGGGGTCACAAAGAGTCGGACACGACTGAGAGACTGAACTGAACTGAATTGAACTGAATTTTGCATATAAGTTAAAGAAGCAGGGTTACAATATACAGCCTTGACATATTCCTTTCCCAATTTGAAACCAGTTCATTGTTTCATGTCTGGTTCTAACTGTTGCTTCTTGACCTGCATACAGATTTCTCAGGAGGGAGATAAGGTGTATACTGACCTGTTATCCTGTGGCTTTGATAAATTCACTCCATTCTAGAAGATTTGTAGATTTCATAAGCATTTTCTATATGGACCATTCTGTCATCTTCAAATAAAGATAGTTTTATGTTCTCCTTTTCAAAAACAAAGGAGAAAATTTGACCTTGGTCATTTGCAAAAATTGGTTGGAGAATAGCATTATTGACATACACAATGTTTGCAATTTTAAAAAACAACTCCAACTCTATGTATCAAAGAGAATTGTTTGAGAATAGTGACTACAGGAAAAACTTTATTTATTTGTTTAACAATGAAGTCACAATTTTTCCTGAGAAATGGTTTTGTGTCTTAGAAAGCCACAATGGCTTTTGCTCCTAATTACTTAAATATGGGGAGAAGAGTGTGTTAAGATTGCATATTGTCACCCTGCTTATTTAACTTATATGCAGAGTACATCATGAGAAATGCTGGACTGGATGAAGCACAAGCTGGAATCAAGATTGCCAGGAGAAATATCAATAACCTCAGATATGCAGATGACACCACCCTTATAGCAGAAAGCAAAGAGTCTCTTGATGAAAGTGAAAGAGGAGAGTGAAAAGTTGGCTTAAAACTCAACCTTCAGAAAACTAAGATCATGTCATCTGGTCCCATCACTTCATGGAAAATAGATAGGAAACAGTGAGAGACTTTATTTTTGGGGGCTCCAAAATTACTGCAGGTGGTGACTGCAGCCATGAAATTAAGATGCTTACTCCTTGGAAGAAAAGTTATGACCAACCAAGACAACATTTTAAAAAGCAGAGACATTACTTTGCTGACAAAGATCTGTCTAGTCAAAGCTATGATTTTTCCAGTAGTCATGTATGGATGTGAGAGTTGGACTATAAAGAATGCTGAGTGCTAAAGAATTGATGTTTTTGACCTGTGGTGTTGGAGAAGACGCTTGAAAGTCCCTTGGACAGCAAGGAAATCCAACCAGTCAATCCTAAAGGAAATCAATTCTAAATATTCATTGGAAGGACTGATGCTAAAGCTGAAACTCCAATACTTTGGCCACCTGATGCAAAGAACTGATTCATTTGAAAAGACCCTGATGCTGGGAAAGATTGAAGGTGGGAGGAGAAGGGGACAATAGTGGATGAGATGGCATCACGGACTCAATGAACATGAGTTTGAGAAAACTCCAGGACTTGGTGATGGACAGGGAGGCCTGGTGTGCTGCAGTCCATGGGGTCGCAAAGATTTGGACACGACTGAGAATACTGAACTGAACTGAGTGTTTTAAGAAAGAAAGAAAAATAGGTCCACTTGTTTTTGGAGATTTATAAATCATGAAAATATGGTAATGAAAAATTAAGGGAAATATAAGAGGGAAAAAGTCAAGACAAAAAAAGACTGAAAAGAATGTCAGGAATTGCCTTTGGAAATCAATATATCAACAATTTATTATCTCAAAGAATTTCTTGTTATTTCTTTCAGAAACTCAGGTCCTTTGAGACCAAAACTGAATGCATCAACTTCCCCCTAAAACCATTTTTTTCTTTTCTCCATTGTTTTTCATCAAACCACCTTTCCCAGATTGCAAATGGAAGTCAATTAGTTATCTTTGGTCCCTTCTTCTTCACTTAAGACATTGAGTTGAACCTCAAGGCCAGTGCATTTTACCAGAACCCACTGCCCCCCATTTTCCTTCATGCTTTCCTGGTCACCTGCTTCCCATTCCTCCCAGGTTCATCTGAATGTCAATTACTTATCCCACATGCAGACGGGCAGAATGTGCCTCCACAGCCGCTGATCAATAGCCCTTTTCTTCCTCTTTCATCTCCTCATCTTCTCCAGTACATCTTAAACCAAGAATCAGAGACTTCTTCAGGAAACATCTCAAGGACACCATGCCTGTGCTAAGCATCCCACCCCAGGCCCAGGTAGGCTGGTGCTCCCCACCTCCACACTGTGGCTCCCTCTGTCTCTCAGGCTACTCCACCTGCTCACTCTTAAAACCTGCAGATCCTGCTTATCCCCTCTCCCTCAGGAGGCAGTACCCAGAACTCTAGTCCTCTTGACTCCCTCTCCTCTGGGTTTCTTCATCCATCCCTGTCAGTATCTTTCCTATCAGCTTTTAAATTTACATTGCTCTGTATAGCTTCAGAAGCTTCATGAGTAAAAATCAGAGGCTATGAGGTAACCATAATCCTTTCTAACTCCTGAAGTATCTAGCAAGGCTCATTAGATGCTTACTGAGTGAATAAGTCAGAAAACCAGTAAACATAGTGTCTTTAACACACATCAGGCTTTTCTGTTGTAGTTAATCTTTTGGCTTCACTATGTGGCATACGGGATCTTAGTTCCCCAAACCAGCCTGCTCTACATTGGAAGCATAGAGTGTTAACCACTGGACAGCCAGGGAAGTCCCAGGCCTTTTTTCTTTTTCTAGGCTTTTGCTATTTGCCAAAACAGAATTCTCCTAAAATTAAGGAATTTAGGAAGTCGACAAGATGGCAGAGGAATAGGACAGCGAGACCACTTTCTCACCCACAAATTCATCAAAAGAACATTTGAACGCAGAGTAAAGTCCACAAAACAACTGAATGCCAGCAGAGGACATCAGGCACCCAGAAAAGCAGCCTATTGTCTTTGAAAGGAGGTAGGAAAAAACATAAAAGAGAAAAAGAGAGACAAAAGAGGTAGGGACGGAGCTCCATCACAGGAAGGGAGGCTTTAAAAAGAGAGAAGCTTCCAAACACCAGGAAGCACTCTCACTGGCGAGTCTGTGGTGAGCCTTGGAACCTCAGAGGGCCATATATCCAGGAGGAAAAAGAAAGAAATAATTAAAACCCACAGATTACCCACCAAATGGTAACTCCCAGCAGAGAAGCAGCACAGATGCCCGCATCCGCCATTAGCAAGCGGGGCTGGGCAGGGAGGAGCCAGCTGAACTGCTTAGAGAGAGGACTGGGCCTGAATGTGGGGAGAGCAATCTGAGAGAACTAAGTGGGGATAGCAAAGCAGACTGTGGGGTAGCTACCCCGTGAAAAGGTGGAAAGCCCTAACCTAAGACTCCACCAGTCCCACTCACAGAAAAAAGGACTGAGCAGAGCTAGCTGGTTGCGGTCAGCCCATCCCCCATCCCCCGCCAAGACAGGCAGCGGAGCCAAGCCAGGGCCGGAAGGGGGCAACCCTGGCCCCAGAGAGGCATCCAATACCAAACTGCAAGCAGGCTTCATTGCCAACCAAGACTTCATGGTCAACTTCATGGTCAAGACTTCTGACTGGTCAACATCTGCCTGAGAAGGTGTGACGGCTGTACACCCAGAAAACCGAGCGAGCGGGAATGGGGAGCCGATAAGTCACAGCAACCGCGCTCGCCAAACACCTGGTCACCTGAGCTGCTCAGACCGGGAAAGGCACAAAACGCAGGCCCAACCAAGTCTGCGCCTTTGTGGAGTACCCGAGTACCTGAACCTGAGCTGCTCTGACCTGGGAAGTGCATGCAACCCAGCACCAGCCTCGGAAAGTTCCCGGCAGAGCAACCTAGAGCCTGTGCAGTGTAGACTAGGACAGCACACATGCCATGAGCGGGGGCAAACCCAGTGTGGCCGAGACACTGTGAGCACTCCCTACAGACGCCAGAGATATTTGTCTGCAGCGTTCCTCCCTTCCCAGAACAGGACTGAACACGTGAGCCTTAAAAAGTGTCCACCAATGCCTCCTAGTGTCAGGGTGGAAATTAGACACTGAAGAGACCAGCAAACAGAACCTAAAACAGAGGAAACCACCTTGGAAATGACAGATAGAGAAATCTAGAGGCTACTCCAAGAAAACCAAGACCAGAGACTTGGCTACTCCAAGACCGAAAACCAGAGGCAAGAGACATAAGCCCGAATCCCGAGAACACCAGAGAACTCCTGACTCCAGGGAACATTAATTGATAGGAGCTCATCAAACGTCTACATACCTACACTAAAACCAAGCACCACCCAAGGGTCAACAAGTTCCAGAGCAAGACATACCACGCAAATTCTCCAGCAACACAGGAAGATAGACCTGAGCTTCAATATACAGGCTGCCCAAAGTCACTCCAAACTCAATGACCTCATACTTATTACTGGACACTTCATTGCACTCCAGAGAGAAGAAATCCAGCTCCACCCACCAGAACACCGACACAAGCTTCCGTAACCAGGGAAACTTGACAAGTCACCCGTGCAACCCCACACAGGGTGAGGAAACTACATAATAAAGAGAACTCCACAAACGGCCAGAAGAGGGAAAGGCCACCCCAAGCAAAGCAATATAAGCAAGATGAAGAGGCAGAGAAATACCCAGCAAGTAAAGGAACAGGATAAATGCCCAACAACACAAACAAAAGAGGAAGATATAGGGAATCTACCTGATAAAGAATTTCGAATTTTGATGGTGAAAATGATTCAAAATCTTGAAAGCAAAATGGAGTTACAGATAAATAGCCTGGAGAAAAGGATTGAGAAGATGGAAGAAAGGTTTAACAAGGACTTAGAGGAAATAAAAAAGAGTCAATATACAATGAATAATGCAATAGATGAGATCAGAAACACTCTGGAGGGAACAAACAGTAGAATAACAGAGGCAGAAGACAGGATAAGCGAGCTAGAAGATAGAATTGTAGAAATAAATGAAACAGAGAGGAAAAAAGAAAAATGAATTAAAAGAAATGAGGACAATATTAGAGACCTCTGGGACAATGTTAAATGACCCAACATTCGAATCATAGGAATCCCAGAAGAAGAAGACAAAAAGAAAGACCATGAGAGAATACTTGAGGAGATAATACTTGAAAACTTCCCTAAAATAGGGAAAGAAATAATCACCCAAGTCCAAGAAACCCAGACAGTCCACAAGAGGATAAATCCAAGGTGAAATACATCAAAACACATATTAATCAAATTAACAAAGATCAAACACAAAGAACAAATATTAAAAGCAGCAAGGGAAAAGCAACAAATAACACACAAGGGGATTCCCATAAGGATAACAGCTGATCTTTCAACAGAAACTCTTCAGGCCAGGAGGGAATGGCAAGACATACTTAAAGTGATGAAAGAAAATAACCTACAGCCTAGATTACTGTACCCCGCAAGGATCTCATTCAAATATGAAGGAGAAATCAAAAGCTTTACAGACAAGCAAAAGCTGAGAGAATTCAGCATCACCAAACCAGCTCTCCAACAAATGCTAAAGGACCTTCTCTAGACAGGAAACACAGAAGGGGTGTATAAACTCGAACCCAAAGCAATAAAGAAAATGGCTACGGCATCATACTTATCAATAATTACCTTAAACGTCAATGGGTTGAATGCCCCAACCAAAAGACAAAGGCTGGCTGAATGGATACAAAACCAAGACCCCCATATATGTTGTCTACAAGAGACCCACCTCAAAATGAGGGACACATACAGACTGAAAGTGAAGGGCTAGAAAAAGATATTTCATGCAAATAGAGACCAAAAGAAAGCAGGAGTAGCAATACTCATATCAGATAAAATAGACTTGAAAACAAAGGCTGTGAAAAGAGACAAAGACGGAAACTACATAATGATCAAAGGATCAATCCAAGAAGAAGATATAACAATTATAAATATTTATGCACACAACATAAGAACACCGCAATATGTAAGACAATTATTAAGAAGTATGAAATGGGAAATTAACAACAACACAATAATAGTGGGAGATTTTAATACCCCACTCACAACTATGGATAGATCAACTAAACAGAAAATTAACAAGGAAACACAAACGTTAAATGATAAAATAGACCAGTTAGACCTAATAGATATCTACAGGACATTTCACCCCAAAACAATGAATTTCACCTTTTTCTCAAGCGCACACGGAACCTTTTCCAGGATAGATCACATCCTGGGCCATAAATCTAGACTTGGTAAATTCAAAAAAATTGAAATCATTCCAAGCATCTTTTCTGACCACAATGCAGTGAGATTAGATCTCAATTACGGGAGAAAAACTATTAAAAATGCCAACATATGGAGGCTGAACACCATGCTGCTGAATAACGAACAAATCATAGAAGAAATCAAAAGAGAAATCAAAATATGCATAGAAATGAATGAAAATAAAAACACGACAATCCAAAACCTCTGGGACACTGTAAAAGCAGTGCTAAGGGGAAGGTTCATAGCAATACAGGCACACCTCAAGAAACAAGTTTAAAGTCAACTAAATAACCTAACTCTACACCCAAAGAAACTAGAGAAGGAAGAAATGAAGAACCCCAGGGTTAGTAGAAGGAAAGAAATCTTAAAAATTAGAGCAGAAATAAATGCAAAAGAAACAAAAGAGACCATAGCAAAAAACAACAAAGCCAAAAGCTGGTTCTTTGAGAGAGTAAATAAAATTAACAAACCACTAGCCAGACTCATCAAGAAACAAAGGGAGAAGAACCAAATCAATAAAATTAGAAATGAAAATGGAGAGATCACAACTGACAACACAGAAATACAAAGGATCATTAGAGAATACTATCAGCAATTATATGGCAATAAAATGGACAATCTGGAAGAAATGGACAAATGCTTAGAAAAGTACAGCTTTCCAAAACTGAACCAGGAAGAAATAGAAAATCTGAACAGACCCATCACAAGCATGGAACTAGAGGCTGTAATCAGAAATCTTTCAGCAAACAAAAGCCCAGGTCCAGATGGCTTCACAGCTGAATTCTACCAAACATTTAGAGAAGAGCTAACACCTATTCTACTCAAACTCTTCCAGAAGATTGCTGAGGAAGGGAAAATTCCAAACTCATTCTATGAGGCCACCATCACCCTAATCCCAAAACCTGGTAAAGATCCCACAAAAAAGAAAACTACAGGCCAATATCACTGATGAACATAGATGCAAAAATCCTTAACAAAATTCTAGCGATCAGAATCCAACAACACATTAAGAAGATCATATATCATGACCAAGTGGGCTTTATCCCAGGAATGCAAGGATTCTTCAATATCCGCAAATCAATCAATGTAATACACCACATTAACAAACTGAAAAATAAAAATCATATGATTATCTCAATAGATGCAGAGAAAGCCTTCGACAAAATTCAACATCCACTTATGATAAAAACTCTCCAGAAAGTGGGAATAGAAGGAACACACCTCAACATAATAAAAGCTACATATGACAAACCCACAGCAAACATTATCCTCAATGGTGAAAAACTGAAAGCATTTCCCCTAAAGTCAGGAACAAGACAAGGATGCCCACTCTCACCACTACTACTCAACATAGTTCTGGAAGTTTTGGCTACAGCAATCAGAGCAGAAAAAGACATAAAAGGAATACAAATTGGAAAAGAAGAAGTAAAACTTTCACTGTTCGCTGATGACATGATCCTCTACACAGAAAACCCTAAAGACTCTACCAGAAAACTACTAGAGCTAATCAATGAACACAGTAAAGTTGCAGGATATAAAATCAACACACAGAAATCCCTTGCATTCCTATACACTAATAATGAGAAAATAGAAAGAGAAATTAAGGAAACTATTCCATTCACTGTTGCAACGAAAAGAATTAAATACTTAGGAATATATCTACCTAAGGAAACAAAAGACTTGTACATTGAATACTATAAAACACTAGTGAAAGTAATCAAAGAGGACACTAATAGATGGAGAAATATATCGTGTTAGTGGATTGGAAGAATAAATATTGTAAAAATGAGTATACTACCCAAAGTAATTTATACATTCAATGCAATCCTCATCAAGCTACCAATGATATTTTTCACAGAACTAGAACAAATAATCTCACAATTTGTATGGAAATACAAAAAACCTCGAATAGCCAAAGCAATCTTGAGGAAGAAAAATGGAACTGGGGGAATTAACCTGCCAGACTTCAGGCTCTACTACAAAGCCACAGTCATCAAGACAGTATGGTACTGGCATAAAGACAGAAATATAGATCAATGGAACAAAATATAAAGCCCAGAGATAAATCCACACACTTATGGACACCTTATCTTTGACAAAGGAGGCAAGAATATAAAATGGAGAAAAGACAGTCTCTTTAACAAGTGGTGCTGGGACAACTGGTCAGCCACTTGTAAAAGAATGAAACTAGAACACTTCCTAACACCATACACCAAAATAAACTCAAAATGGATTAGAGAGCTAAATGTAAGACCAGATTCTATAAAACTCCTAGAGGAGAACGTAGGCAAAACACTCTCCAACATAAATCACAGCAGGATCCTCCAAGACCCACCTCCCAGAATATTGGAAATAAAAAGCAAAAATAAACAAATGGGACCTAATTAAAATCAAAAGCTTCTGCACAGCAAAGGAAACTATAAGCAAGGTGAAAAGACAGCCTTCAGAATGGGAGAAAATAATAGCAAATGAAACAACTGACAAAGAATTAATCTCCAAAGAATACAAGCAGCTGCTGCAGCTCAATTCCAGAAAAATAAACGACCCAAATAAAAAAATGGGCCAAAGAACTAAACAGACATTTCTCCAAAGAAGACATACAGATGGTTAACAAACACATGAAAAAATGCTCAACATCCCTCATAATCAGAGAAATGCAAATCAAAACCACAATGAGATACCATTTCACACCAGTCAGAATGGCTGCTATCCAAAAGCCTACATGCAATAAATGCTGGAGAGGGTGTGGAGAGAAGGGAAACCTCTTACACTGTTGGTGGGAATGCAAACTAGTATTTCCACTATGGAGAACAGTGTGGAGATTCCTCAAAAAACTGGAAATAGAACTGCCATATGATCCAGCAATCGCATTCCTGGGCATACACACCGAGGAAACCAGAATTGAAAGAGACACATGTACTCCAATGTTCATTGCAGCACTGTTTATAATACCGAAGACATGGAAGCAACCTAGATGTCCATCTGCAGACGAATGGATAAGAAAGCTTTGGTACCTATACACAATGGAGTATTACTCAGCCGTTAAAAAGAATGCATTTGAATCAGTTCTCATGAGGTGAATGAAACTAAAGCCTATTATGCAGAGTGAAGTAAGCCAGAAAGAAAAACACCAATACAGTATACTAAAGCATATATATTGAAATTTAGAAAGATGCAAATGATAACCCTGTATACAACACAGCAAAAGAGACACACATGCATAGAACAGTCTTTGGGACTCTGTGGGAGAGGGTAAGGGTGGGATGATTTGGGAGAATGGCATTGAAACATGTATATTATCATATGTGAAACGAATCGCCAGTTCAGGTTCGATGCATGATACAGGATGCTCGGGACTGGTGTGCAGGGATGACCCAGAGGGAGGATAAGGGGAGGAGGGAGGTGAGAGGGGGGTTCAGGAAGGGGAACTCATGTACACCCAGTCCAGATTCATGTCAATGTATGGCAAAAACCAACCAATGTAATATTGTAAAATAATTAACCTCCAATAAAAAATAAAAATAAAAAAATTAAGGAATTTAATTTTATTGTTAAACAAAACAGAATTCTATTAAAATTAAAGAAAAAATTAATTTATGGTTTTTGGTTTTTTTTGGAGGAAGAAATAAAGCTTTTGTGAGATTTTCAGATAATAAATGACAATAATAATTGTTGATTATTGATCACTTACTAATCAGACCAGGTTACCATAAGAAAGTACCACAGGCTTCATAGTTTAAACCAGAGGAATTTATTTTCCCCCAGTTCTGGAGGCTGGAAGTCTAAGATCAGAATGTCAGCTTGGTAGAGTGCTGTTGAGGGCTCTCTCCCTGTCTTACAGACAACTCCTTCCTCTCTGTGTCCTCAATATGTCCCCATATTACTCTTTTTATAAGACTAGAAATCCTATCAGGTTAGGACACCAATTTATGTCTTTATTTAACTTCAATTATTTCCTAAAATCCCTGTCTCCAAATACAATCATATTATGGTTAAAGCTCCTGTGTATGCACTTGGAGGGCTTCCCTGGTGGTTCAGCGGTAAAGAATCCGCCTGCCAAGCAGTAGATGTGGGTTCGGTCCCTGGGTAGGGAGGATCTCCTGGAGAGGGAAGTGGCCACCTGCTCTCTTATTCTTGCCTGGAGAATTCCATGGACAGAGGAGCCTGGTGGGCTACAGACCATGAAGTTGCAAACAGTTGGACATGACTGAGCGACTAAGAAACTACAGTATGCACTTGGAAAGGCCGTAAGCATTCAGTCCATAATAGGCTCTAAAAAGGTGGGTATATGGATTTGGCATTACAAAAATGAGATCCAAGAAACTGGCTCCCAGTGATAGATGGCCCAGGCGCCAAATTTCAGCTCCCAAACTTCACTTCCAGTAATTCAGCATGCCAGTTCACAATAATACCCTCCCTCGAATCCTACCTTCACAACAGCCAAGGAATTTCAGTTTTTAAAAATAGAGCAATAACTCTGAAAATTTTCCAGGCTGTTCTGTTCTGGATTTCAAACAGATTTCAGGATATGAATTTAGAGATATGTTTGACATTGAGGGACATAGTTAGGTGGGTCAAGCGGAGCAGAGGCTGGGCTGCCCACAGATTCCCCTGCCACGCCCCACTCCTAATGCTGGCTGAGCTCTGCTCTGGTGATACTAAGGCAGTGGAGAGGCAACCCATAAGGATGTATCTAGTTCCAGGTGTCCCTGGCCATAAAATTTCAGTGTGCAGGAGCAGAGTAATTTGCTGTAAGTCAGGTGAAAGTTGAACTCCTCAGCTGCTGGAATGGGGAACAGGCTTTCTGGGAAAACAAATCCACAGTGTTCAGATTCTTTATGAAAATAGTCCTGGCATTTTTGTCTTAGAGAAAAGAGTCCTGAGCCAAGAAGGATCCAGACATTCCTGCAAATTTACCCTCCTCTGCTGTCAACTCTCAATGATTATTGATAGTTCAGAAAAGAGAGCTATTTTGGCAATTTTCATTTTAATTAAAAACACATCTCACATATTTTTGTCCTTTTACAACTTTCTACTTCATTTTATAATTCTTAAGCAGGAGAAATCTTTTTTAACTTTTTATTTTATATTGCAGTACAGTTTGTTATGGACGGAGTTTCATGACATTGTACAGGAGACAGGGATCAAGACCATTCCCAAGGGAAAGGAATGCAAAAAGGAAAAATGGCTGTCTGAGGAGGCTTTGCCTTTTTGCATTTCTTTCTCTTGGAGATGGTCTTGATCCCTGTCTTGAAAGACTAGAGATTTCTTCAAGAAAATTAGAGATACCAAGGGAACATTTCATGCAAAGATGGGCTCAGTAAAGGAAAGAAATGATATGAACCTAACAGAAGCAGAAGATATGAAGAAGAGGTGGTAAGAATACACAGAACGGTACAAAAAAGATCTTCATGACCTAGATAATCATGATGGTGTGATCATTCACCTAGAGCCAGACACCCTGGAATATGAAGTCAAGTGGGCCTTAGGAAGTATCACTACGAACAAAGCTGGTGGAGGTGATAGAATTCCAGTTGAGCTATTTCAGATCCTACATGATGATGCTGTGAAAGTGCTGCACTTACTATGTCAGCAAATTTGGAAAACTCAGCAGTGGCCACAGGACTGGAAAAGATCAGTTTTCATTCCAATCCCTAAGAAAGGCAATGCCAAAGAATGCTCAAACTACCGCACAATTGCACTCATCTCACACACTAGTAAAGTAATGCCCAAAATTCTCCAAGCCAGGCTTCAGCAATATGTGAACCGTGAACTTCCAGATGTTCAAGCTGGTTTTAGAAAAGGCAGTGGAACCAGAGATCAAATTGCCAACATCCACTGGATCATGGAAAAAGCAAGAGTGTTCCAGAAAGACATCTATTTCTGCTTCGTTGACTATGCCAAAGCCTTTGACTGTGTGGATCACAATAAACTGAAAAATTCTGAAAGAGATGGAAATACCAGACCACTTGACCTGCTCTTGAGAAACCTATATGCAGGTCAGAAGCAACAGTTAGAACTGGACATGGAACAACAGGCTGGTTCCAAATAGGAAAAGGAGTACATCAAGGCTGTATATTATCACCCTGCTTATTTAACTTATATGCAGAGTATAGCATGAGAAATACCGGGCTGGATGAAGCACAAGCTGGAATCAAGATGACTGGGAGAAATATCAATAACCTCAGATATGCAGATGACCGCACTCTTATGGCAGAAAGTGAAGAACTAAAGAACCTCTTGATGAAAGTGAAAGAGGAGAGTGAAAAAGTTGGCTTAAAACTCAACATTCAGAAAACTAAGATCATGGTATCCGGTCCCATCACTTCATGGCAGATAGATGGGGAAACAGTGGAAACCGTCGCTGACTTTATTTTGGGGGGCTCCAAAATCACTGCAGATGGTGATTGCAGCCATGAAATTAAAAACGCTTACTCCTTGGAAGGAAAGTTATGACCAACCTAGACAGCACATTAAAAAGCAGAGACTACTTTGTCAACAAAAGTCCGTCTAGTCAAGGCTATGGTTTTTCCAGTGGTCATGTATGGATGTGAGAGTTGGACTACAAAGAAAGCTGATCGCCGAAGAATTGATGCTTTTGAACTGTGGTGTTGGAGAAGACTCTTGAGAGTCCGTTGGACTACCAGGAAATCCAACCAGTCCATGCTAAAGGAGATCAGTCCTGGGTGTTCAGGACTGATTAAAAGGACTGATGTTGAAGCTGAAACTCCAATCCTTTGGCCACCTGAGCTGACTTATTTGAAAAGTCCCTGATGCTGGGAAAGATTGAGGGCAGGCGGAGAAGGGGACGACAGAGGATGAGATGGTTGGATGGCATCACCGACATGAGTTTGGATGAACTCCGGGAGTTGGTGATGGACAGGGAGGCCTGGCGTGCTGCGGTTCATGGGGTCACAAAGAGTCAGACACGACTCAGCAACTGAACTGAAGTTAACTAACATGTGTATCTGGGCTTCCCTCGTGGTGCAGTGGTAAAGAATCTGCTGGCAATGCGGGAGACCCAGGTTCGATCCCTGGATACAGAAGACCATCTGGAGAAAGGCATGGTAACCCACTCCAGTATTCTTGCCCAGAGAAATCCATGGACAGAGAGGAGCCTGGCGGGCTGCAGTCCATAGGGTCACGAAGCAACTGAGCATGCATGCACACATACACATGTCTATTGTTTTTCAAATTCTTCTCCCAGTTAAGTTGTTTCAAAATATTTGAGTATAGCTCCCTGTGCTATATAAAACGTCCTTGTTGGTAATCTATTTTATTTTTTAAATTGGAGTATGATTGGTTTAAAATGTTCTGTTAGTTCCTGCTATACAATGAAGTTAAAAAGCAATGCATGCTGTGTGCTCAGTGGTGTCCAACTCTTTGTGACCTTATGCACTGTAGCCCACCAGGCTCCTCTGTCCATGGAATTTTCCAGGCAAGAATACTGGAGTGGGTTGCCATTTCCTACTCCAGGGTATCTTCCCAACCCAAGGATCAAACCCATGTCATCTCTTACATCTCGTGCATTGGCAGATGGATTCTTTACCTCTAGCATCACATGGGAAGCCCAGCTCCAAAGTTATTATAACCTCAATTATATGTATACATATATCCCGTCCCTTTGGTACCTTCCTCCCACTCCCCCTACTCCACCCCACTCCTCTAGGTCATCACAGAGCCCTGAGCTGAACTCCCTGTACTATACAGCTGCTTCCCACTAGCTATCTATTTTACACATGGTAGCATATGTATGTGTCATTTTTTGGTTTATTTTTAAAGTTTTCCTATTGTAATTTGTTTGTTTGTTTGTTAGGCTTTGGTTTACTTATTTCTTTTTTTGTTATCTTTACTCCTGGGGTGAAAAGAATTTATAGCGAAGGTGTTTTCCTGCTGTGTTTGCATTCAAGTTCTCTTCTTGCTGCGTCTAAGGCTCATTTCCTCCCTGCTTCTCTGCATGAAATCAAATAGCCTAAAAATTTTATTCTATCCACTTTTCACTGTTGATTTTAAAAAGTAAAAGTAGGTTATAGAGAGGCAAAAGGTCAATCTCTTTCCTTCTGTGAGAAATGGCAAGGACATTATCTGATCTAAACTGGAAGATGCTGTAATTCTTCTCGCATCGTGATTAATTTAGCCCATCCAGAGAGAAAATGAGGTGATGTTTCCCAAGCATACATTACTTAAATATTCACAGTAAAAATAATCGTATAAAAAGGAGATTGAAATACTATCTGACAGTTAAGAAAGTACACCTGAAGTTGCAAATATCAAAACTTACACTCTGCTCCAATGTTTGTAATGGATTGAGACTTCTCAATGAACTGATAATAAATTCACAGGTATTATATGAAAATGGGTGTACTATGCATTTCCATTGTTTTACTGGTGACTGGGGATTTCCAGGTGGCTCAGTGGTAAAGAATCTGCCTGCCAATGCAGGAGGTGCAGAAGACAAGGGTTCGATCCTTAGGTCGGGAAGATCCCCTGGAGTAGGAAATGGTGACCCATCCTAGTGGGCTACACTTCATAGGGTTGCAGAGTTGGACGTGACTTAGCGACTGAGCATGCACACTTCGCCGATTGAGCAGGACTTTGAGAGGCAGCCTCTTCATACTAAGACCTCCCCATGAATGTCACACATTCTTCTATGGGATGATTATCTCTGCCAGGAAACTCTCCTTCATCAGCTGAAAATCCTCCTGAAATAACATCAATTAACTTGGTTTTATTTCCAACTTCTTTTTTTTTTTTTTGAAATGAACAGAGGAAAATTTATGCGTCGAACCTGGACTGGTCACTTATGATAATATACATGCCAGAAAGAAGAACATCAATACCGTATATTAACGCATATATATGGAATTTAGAAAAATGGTAACCTGAACCCTGTATAAGAGACTGCAAAAGAGACATAGGCATTTAGAACAGTCTTTGGGACTCTGTGGGAGAGGGTGAAGGTGGAATGATTGGAGAGAATGGAATTGTAGCATGTATATTTCCAACTTCTAAGGCAATGAAGAATAGCTAGCCATGAAGGAAAACTTCTATTTCCCTTCATCCAGGCTAACCCAGAAGTCCTCTTACATTGCAACCCCAGAAGCTGTAAAGAATCTGCCTGCCAATGCAGGAGGTGCAGAAGACATGGGTACACCTGTGATAGTCTTTTTGTGTCTGTGCCGAGTTACTTTCTAAGCTCCTTTAAAATAGTGATTTCAGACTTGTGTATAGTTCCAGCTTCTTGTCTGTCTTGTCTTCTCTTCTCTTCTCTCAAGCCTCCTTGAGGACAAGGACCATTTTGACATCCTTATGATGCACAAAGAAGTGGTTTAAACCTAGTAGTAACAAATATATGTGGCGTGTAAGTATTTAATTTAAGGTGAGCTGTGTAGCGCTCATTCGACTGTAAGTTGTTCTGGGTGCTTTACCAATATTAACTCCAGTAAATTTTAGAACCATTCAATGGCATAAATGTTATTTTCACTCTCATTTCACAAATGAGGAAACTGAAGTGTAGAGAGATTAAGAAATCAACCAAGGGACTTCCCTGGTGGTCCAGTGGTTAAGACTTCACCTTCCAATGCAGGGAATACAGATTTGATCCCTGGTTGGGGATCTGAGATCCCACATGCCTCTTGGCCAAAAAACCAAAATGTAAAACATAAGGAAAATTGTAACAAATTCAATGAAGACTAAAACTGGTCCACATCAAAAAGAAAGAAAGAAAGAAAGAAATCAGCCAAATGCTACTTAAGTAATAAATACCTGAGCCAGGATTCAAACTTTAAAATAAGGAAGTTGCAGAGCAGGGTAACATACAAGTTCTTTAAGTATATTATTTTTCCTTGAAGATGTTGTGCATCTTCAAATTTAAGTGTATAATTTCAGTATTTTTATTTATAATTTCAGTATTTATGATATTTAAGATATTTATAAATTCAGTATTTAAAGTGTATAATTTAGATATTACTTAATTTTTAAAGCAACCAATTTTTATATATGCAAAAAGCTTTTAGCACTCAGCTTTGTTGTTTCAAACTCTGATATGGATAAGACCAGAATCAACTTTTAATATGACCAATACCAGACATTTAGAAAAACAGAAAAAGCAGCGGTCCATTGTATTAATTAAATAATGGATAGGACCTGTTTATCATTACACTTTGTAATTATAATATTTTGGGTATCAAAATGAGTTTATAAGATGGAATATTAAAAAGACATAAATAAAAAAGAAAAGACCTGTGTGCTGGATCACCCTCTATGTAATCTCTCTCTGAATAAATACAAGAAGGCAGGGACAGGCCATCCTCTGACAAATTGTTCATAATATTGTACCTGCTTCAATAATAGCAGTTACTCATTGTGAATTTGTTGTGACAGATTGGTTTCTGCCCTAACTGCACTGAACCAAGTGTTGCCCATTTTCCATTTACAGTCTGTACACGTAAAGATTCTTGCTTTCAATCTCTTAATCCCTTGTTCTATGCTAACTCCCTCTCACTTCCAGTGACTTTCAGGGACTTGGCACTCCTTTTTCAATTTATTGCAGTTGCAATACATATTATATCGGTGTTATATTTTTCCTTGTTGCTGTTTAGTTGCTCAAGTCCTGTCTGACTCTTCTGCAACCCCAAGGACTGTAGACTGACAGACTCCTCTGTCCATGGGATTTCCTAGGCAAGAATACTGGAGAGGGTTGCCATTTCTTTCTCCACGGGATCTTCCCAACCCAAGAATCCAACCTGTGTCTCCTGTGTTGCAGACGGACTCATCACCACTGAGCCACGGGGGCTTCCCTTTTACACATGTATATATTTTTTCATCTGTCACTTTAACAATGCATGCACAGTTTCACCACCTCAGTAAATGACAAAAATTCTTCTTCAGGGAATATCAATCAGGCTAATTGTTGGATATGTCATGCAATTTTCTACTTGGAGAGATTAGGAAATTAGTCTTGGGGGCTCTAAAATAAACACTTTCCCAATGGGTGTATTGAATCCTCCAGCAAGAGATGTGGGTTTGATCCCTGGGTCAGGAAGATCCCCTGGAGGAGGAAATGGCAACCCACTCCAGTATTCTTGCCTCGGAAATCCCATGGACAGAGGAACCTGATAGGCTACAGTCCATGGAGTCACAAAGAGTCAGGCATGACTGAAGCAACTGAGCACAGCACCCACAGCACTCAGGATTCAAAGCCTACCTCAAGGAATTTATCTGACTACAAAAGTTCCTATATAGCAGGGAGAATATTATTATAGCAATTCAAGTGTAACTAAGAAATATTGTGTTTTAGTTTTTTTTTTTAATAACTAATATAAGGCCCCCATCTGGCCCATTTTCTACTTAAAATCTGTACTCTTAAAGATTCTTGCTTTCAATCTCTTGCTCCCTTTTTATTCTATGCTAACTCTCTTTCACATCCAATTAATTTCAGGGAGTTGGCACTCTTTTTCCAGTTTATCACAGTCATATATTTCGGTGTTATATTTGGGAATATAAGTTAGTGGGAAGTTAAGTCTTGGTCATGGCTCCTTCCTCTTCCTTGATAGTCTCATGAGACCCTGGAGGCTTAAGTGGGAAACAGCAGCTAGGGAAGGGTGCCTAGTCTTTGGTCCACTGATGTCATGGATGTCCTCGGCTGCCCACCCCAGTACGCTCCCCTGCAATCCAGGGGCAATTTGCTTATGGGCTACATGTAAAGCATGTAGCTGGTGGCTGATTCCCTGGTGGCTCAGATGGTAAAGAGTCTGCCCACAATATGGGAGAGGTGGGTTCAATCCCTGGGTCAGAAAAATCCCCTGAGAAGGAAACATCAACCCACTCCAGTATTATTGCCTGGAAAACCCATGGATGGAGGAACCTGGCAGGCTACAGTCCATGCGGTCACAAAGAGTCGGACATGACTGAGAGACTTTACTTATGTGTGAAGCTCAGGAATGTTTGCCAAGGCTCTTCCTTGGTCCATGTCTGGGATCCAGCCTCCCTAGGTGTGCCTGGCCTTTCCTCTGAGTCTCTGACACTTTCCCAGAGAGCGACCTGCGTTAAATGGCCACACTAGTTGAAGTATCTACATGCCTTTCTACCTTTCCCAAGCTAGGGAATAGACTCCTCCTCTTTCCTGTCTTCCTATCCTCGGGCACATCCTTCCCTTCCCTTCTGTGTGCATGTTCAGCTGCTCAGTCACGTCCGACTCTTTGTAACACTATGGGCTGTAGCCCTCCAGGCTCTTCTGTCCATGAAATTCTCCAAGCAAGAATACTGGAGCTGGTTGCCATGCCACCCTCCAGGGGATCTTCTGGACCTAAGGATCGAACCTGTGTCTCTTATGTCTTCTGCAATGGCATGCGGGTTCTTTACTACTAGTGCCACCTGGAAAGTGCCCCCCTTTCCTTCTTCAGTTTCTTCTAAGAGTTTAGGTGTTTACCAAAGATAGGAAGAGCCCAAAACAGTAGGCACAATTGTTAAGAGCAACCAAACTTTCTTTGGACAAAGGGGGAGGAGGTAAAATATAGGGAGGAAAAGAACTAAATTAGCCTCTGAATCAATGATTCTGACTTATTTGTTGATAGAGTTCTTGCTGCTAGTTTGCTTCCACCTTTATCCAAGGAGAAAAGACATATTTTAGCCCTGCAGAGATGTCAACATATAATCTTGCTAGATAAGCACTATCAATAAAAGCCTAAGAAATTCAGAGGACAGGGTTGATCTGTCATACACAGAACTTCTTTCTGGGACTGGCTAGAAAGAGATCAGGCTTATGGGAAAACCTGTTAGGGAAAAAAGAGGCATGTTTGAACAAGCAAAGTAAAAGTGTTCAGCCATTTCATTAACAACTCATGGAAGGAAAAAGTAGGAAGGCGAGGGTTAAAGATCAGACATGATCTCAAAATTGGTGCTTGTTTCCACTCTTATGGGTAGAAACAGAAATAACACTAAAATGCAGTGAGAATATGTAGGTAGAATCTCTATATGGTAAGAGTTGGTGTGTGGCTCTGCAGTATAAGCTCCAAGGGGGAAACATCTAGTAGATGCTAATCCACAAAGCTGTCCAGCCTTGGCCTTGATCCTAAAAAGAAGCAGTAACATTTTAATTCCTCCAACCAAGTGGTACCCAGCTTTTTATTACACCACTAATCACTCCCACTAAGTTGGATAGCCTAAGCGTCACCCACTTAAAAATGGCACAATCTTAATCCAGAAGGAAAGGGATGGTGGTCTGGAGGTGGGCATGTTTTAGCGTAGCATGAGCACCAAGCTTTTCCTCACCTTTTGATGAACTTGAACTTTGGATGAATCAATGTTTGCAACACTCGAGGGCATCATAATAATTTGTTTGAGGTCTGTTTGTGATTTGTTGGCTGTGTTTATTAAAGCTGATATAAAAGGACTTAATCCCTAGGGCTTTAGCAAATAACCACTATCATTTAGTGGGAAGTGGGTGGCATGTCAGTTGTCAACTCTAATTTCCCCGGAAACATGCTTTTCTTATTATATCGCTTACATCCCCAAGACTGTTGGACACACCATAAGGAGGGTTCTAGGGGAACAGGAGACATAGAGCTACCTGATGAGAGAGGATATTTTTATGGGATATACATGTAGTGCTTTGATCTGAAAGAAACAGTAATAGGATGTTGAGGCTATTTTTTCCCTCGAAGGACTTCAGGACAATTTCTGTGAAAAATTGGTATAGATTTTTGTTGCCTACTTCCTTCACATAAAAGGTGAGTGAAAGGACATATGCAGGATTACTGCTATATTCCACTAAATTTAAGCTAAATCATTATTTTACGTTCCACTAAAGAGAAAAAATGCCATTAATTAAAGTGACACACTTTTTTCTTATCACTCAACATTTATATATTGTTGAAAACTACTCTGAGACTAATTTTAAGTAAAGATTTTATTATATATTATACTTTTCTGTTTCTCTCTCTTCTTATGTGTATGATAAAACTTCCACGCCAATTCATGGTGTAATCTTTTCAAAGATACTTGAAAAAAACAATTAAATTCACTCCCCTATTTTTTATCATCACCTGTGTATGTAACTCCAGGAAATGACAGTCACATGAACAGCTGTGACAAAGTATGACAATGCATAGGCTGAGCAATTATGTCACAGTCGTGACCTGAGTAGTGGTGATTGCAAGATGCATCACAGTTAAAAAGGTGAAAACTTTGCATCTTAGGATCAATGAAATACAGCATTGGGGGATGAATAAAGCTTCCCACTGTAGACAGTATGGGTGTGTTTGCATAACTCTCCTCCGTTTTTCCCCTAAGGATATGCTGCCCTTCGAATAAGACCTTGTTCCAGACCTTCATGTTTAAGATGATGCTATCATCCATCATGAACTTGGAGTTGCTTTTCTAGTTGGGGGAGTGCAATAGTGATTCATGGACACTCTTTCTCAGCCCTCTTGCCTAGAAATGGCCTTGGCTCAGTAAGTGTATTTTATTCCACACAATTCCAAATGCAGAATTTGGATGTGTCCTTGAAACTTGAGAAATCTTAACCCAACTCCACACCTAAGTAAGTGTCAGTCTGAAGATGAAGACTTGATTTAAGACTTTGCCCTTTGACTTAAGATTTCTGATCCAGGACTTCCCTGGCAGTCCAGTGTTTAGGATTCTGTACTTCTACTTCAGGGGATACAGTCTTGACCCCTGGTCGGGGAACTAAGATCCCACATGTCATGTTGTACAGCCAAAAGACAGAAAATTAACGATTTCTGATCTGATCTTGCAAGCAGTTCTTAAAAGCTTCCACGGTTTCGATATTTAAAAGGAGCTAATGCTTTTGAACTGTGGTGTTGGAGAAGACTCTTGAGAGTCCCTTGAACTGCAAGGAGATCAAACCAGTCCATTCTAAAGGAGATCAGACCTGGGTGTTCATTGGAAGGACTGATGCTAAAGCTGAAACTCCAATACTTTGGCCACCTCATGCAAAGCGTTGACTCACTGGAAAAGAGTCTGATGCTGGGAGGGATTGGGGGCAGGAGGAGAAGGAGACGACAGAAAATGAGATGGCTGGATGGCATCACCGACTCGATGGACATGAGTTTGAGTGAACTCCGGGAGTTGGTGATGGACAGGGAGGCCTGGCATGCTGTGATTCATGGGGTTGCAAAGAGTAAGACATGACTGAGCGACTGAACTGAACTGAACTGAACTGAACTGAAGGTTGGAGGCGGAGTTTAAATGCTGAGTGTCAAACTGGTGTCAGTCAAATATAGGAGAAATTTGGTTATTTCTCCTATTTTCCTCGGTGCTCAACTTTGTCCTCCAGCAAAAAGCAGTATCTTTTGGAGCTTGAATCAAAGAAGAGGAAGGTAGAGAGGAGGTGGAGGTATTCTGTGAGGTTACATAGTCAATGGGAAAGTCCCAGTGGTGGGATGGCTGAAAGGATTTGCAGAAGAAGAATACCAGTTATTTAATATTTAAATTGGTCTCTTTTGCTAAGACATAAACCACTCCATTTGTCCAAATTCTTTGCACAACCTGCTGTGCACACAGATCTTATAAACAGGATGTGTGTAATATGGAAAAGAAAACACAAGAGGGTCTGGTTTCCATAATTGAGGAAATTTAGTACCTTTTGAACAGAGAAGGCAATGGCAAGCCACTCCAGTACTATTGCCTAGAAAATCCCATGGATGGAGGAGCCTGGTTGGCTATAGTCCGTGGGGTCGCTAGGGGTCGGACATGACTGAGCGACTTCACTTTCACTTTTCACTTTCACACATTGGAGAAGGAAATGGCAACCCACTCCAGTGTTCTTGTCTGGAGAATCCCAGGGACGGGGGAGCCTGGTGGGCTTCCGTCTATGGGGTCGCACAGAGTCGGACACGACTGAAGTGACTTAGCAGCAGCAGCAGCAGCAGTACCTTTTGAAAAGTGGGAGTGTTAGCTGCTCAGTCCTATCAGACTCTTTGGGACCCCATGGACTGCAACCCTCCAGACTCCTCTGTCCATGAAATTCTCCAGGCAAGAATACTGGAGTGGGTAGCCATTCCTTTCTCCGGGGGATCTTCCTGACCCAGGAATCAAACCTGGGTCTCCTGCATTGCAGGCAGATTCTTTACCATCTGAGCCACCAGGGGACACAAGAGTACCTTATGGAGTGAAGGAAAACCTTGACCTAAATTTATTCTGGGAAGCCAAGAGTTCAGAGTCAGAAGTGAGCATGACAACAAAAGTCTCTTATGTATTCTCAACAATCCTGGAGAAAACCTGACTGATTTCCTCTAAGTCATAGAATGAAGGTGTGGAGTATTCTTTTTTACAGTTCATGTGTCACCTTGTCCCCAAGCAGCATCTAGTTTCCACACAGTACAACTCTTATGCTGGGCCAGGCAAGTGGACTATGAACAGGTGAGGAAGACAGCTGGCTAGAGTCCAAACAAGAAGTGGGCTACCAAAGACTTACATGAGTCTGAGGTTGAGCAAGATGTTGCTCCTCCTTGGAAGCCAATTATGAACAAGGAAGAATGAAAAACAGAGGACTCAGATGGTAAAAATAAAAAGAATTTGTGTTAGAAAAAAACACTCAGGTCCTAGATAGCTACCATCTTAGTATTCCTATTTGTAGGCTCCAGCCTCTTGGTCCCCAGCCTCTGGGTTACCCTACTCTCACTTCTTTCTTCCAGCTTTACTCAATCTACCATAGATGCCCTGAGGACACCAGATCCTGGGGTGAGCTGGCCAACATTTGATAGAACATCTAGGCTTCATTCCAATGTATCTTACTGTGAGTTTTAATCAAGGATCCCCTCCCCAAGGTAAGACAGATCTCAGCCATTGCTTTTCTTCCTGAAGCATTTGGTCTAGTCATCCATCTTCATGATCCACAAAGCTAACTTGTGACCAGGGTTACAAACCCCTCACTCCCAGTTCTCAACTGCCTTCACCGAAGAGCACAAGAGCAGCCTGCCTCCATGTGTCTGATCAGATAATGCTGGAGCTTCACCATTCAAGCTCCAAAGGATACTACTTTTTGCTGGAGGACAAAGTGAGCACTGAGGGAAACAGACAAAAGCAATTTTAAGTCCTATACCTTCTCTAGTCTGGAACACTTGGGAACATGTTCTAGAGGGCCAAAAAGAAGTCTCTGGATCACACAAGCTCTGCATCAATAGATGGGAGTCCTGAAAACAAAAAGGCTGGAGAGAGAAGGTGAACTTGGGTACAAAGAGAAGCATAACCAAAGCTTGTTTATCTAATTCACATTGTCCTACAGCCACTCTGTAACATTCTAGATCAGGCATTGTAAGACAATTTTTGAGCACATACTTCATGTATAAATATTTATTTATGTATCATATATGTGTGTGTATATGCATGTGAGAGAGAGAGATGAGGAGTTAATATATAATGAAGAAA
This sequence comes from Moschus berezovskii, assembly GCF_049115385.1. Classification (NCBI taxonomy): domain Eukaryota; kingdom Metazoa; phylum Chordata; class Mammalia; order Artiodactyla; family Moschidae; genus Moschus; species Moschus berezovskii. The sequence continues at coordinate 70,944,406 of NC_142469.1, read as the reverse complement.
ATAATTAACTATTTAGATATCTTGATAATCATGATGATTTCATACTATAAGCAAATATCTCAAGACCACATATATGTTCATGGCACGATAGTCTTCTTGGTAATTTAAATTTCATCCCCTTCCTGTCAGATCTGATTAATCTGTTCATTATTTTCCTTCCTGAAAGGACTGATGCAGAACTGGGGCTGGGTGCTAGGCATGGGGTGAGGGGTGGCTCTGCTGTCTTCTGGTCTCCTTGCATGTTGCATGATGATTACATTCATCTTATCATTTCTTCCCAAGTATTTTTTTCAGTCTCCTGACCATTTTGCAAGAACTGGTTTGGTTCAGACTTTATAATGAAAGTGCACACCCACTTTCCATCGGAAACCCTGTTCAAGACAGCATGGCTGACTACACCTGGAGGCAATGCCAATATACACACTAAACACTAACAATACTTAATTACTTTCCTCATTTTTCAGACCAAGAAAATTTCTTCCTGCACCCCTCTGGACTGTTGGCTTAACCCACTGGCATGTTATTAATATATCCAAATTTGGAGACTATCATCTAAACCACTGAATTAATCTAATATGTAAACATCTGAGGAGTTGAAAAACCATAAGTTGAAGAGTTTGACCCATTATTTTGTACTCTCAATTTAACACAAATGAGGCAGAGTGGGGTTGAGAGAGGGGAACTAAAATTATGCCCTTGTATATATTTAAAGATTTTAAAATGTACTATTAAGTCATTCTAGTAGCTCTGTTGATGCCAGCTTTAGACTGAAGACAATGAAATCCCTTCCAAAAGGAACAAAACAATAATTGGTAGCTGCACACAGCAAGGCAGTCATGGACTGTGTGATCCATCATGAATCCGGAAAGCCAAGAAACAGGCCTGATAATGATGAAGAGTATCCAAGAACATAAATCAAATGGACTGTGAACATAAATCAAATGTTATTTTAAGGAAAAGACTGTCATGCTCTCCTCTCTGAAGTAAGAAACATTGTATTTCTTAATATAGTGAAACATACAGAAATCTTCTAGTCTACATATCCACTCAAGTAACGTGCTGGATGATTTCTCACCTGTGACCACACACCTCCTACTCCTAATATCTTGGTTTGTAATGGAATAATGATACTCTCTCTAAAGAGTACACAGTTAGGATAAAGCATTTTATATTTATATAGTGTTTTTATTAAAGTTCAAGTCAGCCTCCTTCTCCTTGTTGGCTTCTCTGGAAGACTAAAAACCACCTCTCTGATGACACACAGTGACAAGTTCAGATAGTTATAGGATGGCCCTTTCCTGAAAGCAGAAGTGCATTGATTTTGTTTTGCTCTGAATCATTCCATGATTCCATGAAGACTTCCTGAATTGGAAGAAACCTTCATAAATAAGACATTGTCCCATATATTTCATGCATCAAGTTTTGGCTGGAACTTCACAAGGCAAGGTCTCCCATGGTGTTATATTGTCAAGTCCCTCAACCTTTGTGTGGTGATGATGGTGATGTTTGCCCCAAACCCACCCCTCCTGGTCATGTAAGGAGGAAAGAAGAAAGAGTAGAGTGAGAATAACCCGTTCGAGACTCCCTCAGAAAATAACATCTGTTAATATTAATGGCGCTCCCACCCATATTCAACTGGCCAGGACTCAATCATGTGAATACAACTTAATTGCAATGGAAACGCGTAAGTGCAGCCTTCCCTTGTGTCTAGAAGAGGAGTTGTATAGTAGATACACTGTGATCTTGGTCAAGAGTAATCAGAGGATGAACATCCAAACAGCAGTAAGAAACCATTTCCTCTCATCAGATTGTCAAGACTTAGAGAGTCAGACAATACGAAAGTGAGTGGAAATAGGACCTGTCAGAGATCGTTGGTGGGTCTGCACTAACTCTGGTGGACAGTCTCAGAGCAGTAGATGCACTTGAATATACACATATCCTAGGACCCATCATTCTACATTCTATTCTTGAGCATATGCCCTGTAAAAATATTCACACAGATGCCCATGGAGACTTGTATAGAGATGTTCTCTGCAGAGTTATGCATGAAAATCATGGCAACCAAAAGCTCCATCAATAAGGAATAAATAAAGTGGAGCATGCATTCAATCGATAGAATACTACGCAGTGATCAGAATCTCTGATAAATATAATTTTTCCTTTTACTCTTTTTATTTTGCACTATGTAAAAATAATGACAGCCAGGAACATATCGCTATTCTTCACTCTCATATGGAGAAATAACCTACAGACAAAAAGACGAAGCACCATGTTGCAAAAGCAGCAAAATCCCAGAAATGGACCGCTTGAGGACCACCTCCAGGGGCAGAGAAGAAAACAAGTATCAAAAGAGACAAGACAAGCATACAAAACACAGTAAGCTGAGGAAATGTTCATTTTCAGTGCCACTGACCCAGACTGTATGTACCCATTTTTTCTCCTGGTACCCACTGCTACCACCTTGAAGGGTTGGTTTTTCATCTAAAGAATTCTTTTCTGTTTTTGAGGGTTGGAGAGACTGATTCTTTATTTCAAAAAGACATTTATCAATTTTCAGCATCAAACAGTTACACTACTGGTTTTGCTTTCTCCCAATCAGCCCCAAAAGAGACCACACCAAAGGAGAGGACATGTTAAGCCAATTAAGCTGCAGGATGCACACCTAACAAGCTTCACTGAAACCTCACCAAAAAGTGGTGATTGGGTGGGGAAAGAAACTTTAGAAGATCAGCACACTGCCAGCCCACAGATTGTAAAGAGCTCCCACAGCCAGAGGGGTCACGAGTGTACCCCAACACCAAAGATGCAAAGTTTCAAAATAATATAAAATTCAAAACCAGTTTTATACATAAGCTATTCAAGATTTCTCAGGCAGTAACTGACACAAAGCACAATGAGATGGTGCTTTTAGAGACAGCAGCTTCAGATCCAGAAAAGGGTGGTGAGATGTGTTTCATGTGAGCTAAACTCTCTTCAAATGGCCCAAGAGTTGCTTTGCAGTGTGATGCAAAGATGAATAGAGATCTCTGAGATATTTATAGAGATAAGCAGATATTAAAAACATGTCAGACGTAAAACAGAATGAGATTTGTGCACATATTCTCTATGTAAAATTTTTTAAATATAAAAATATTATGTTGTTCAGTTCAGTCGCTCAGTTGTGTCTGACTCTTTGCGATCCCATGGACTGCAGCATGCCAGGCTTCCCTGTCCATCACTAACTCCCGGAGCTTATTCAAACTCATGTCCATTGAGTTAGTGATGCCATCCAACCATCTCATCCTCTGTCATCCCCTCTGCTCCTGCCTTCAATCTTTCCCAGCATCAGGGTCTTTTCCAATGAGTCAGTCCTTTGAATCATGTGGCCAAAGTATTGGAGTTTCAGCTTCAGCATCAGGTCTTCCAATGAACACTCAGGACTGATCTCCTTTAGGATGGACTGGTTGGATATCTTTGCAATCCAAGGGACTCTCAAGAGTCTTTTCCAACACCACAGTTTAAAAACATCAGTTCTTCAGTGCTCAGTTTTCTTTATAGTCCAGCACTCACATCCATACGCAACTACTGGAAAAGCCATAGTTTTGACTAGATGGATCTTTGTTGGCAAAGTAATGTCTCTGCTTTTTAATATGCTGTCTAGGTTGGTCCTAGCTTTTCTTCCAAGGAGCAAGCGACTTTTAATTTCATGGCTATAGTCACCATCTGCAGTGATTTTGGAGCCCCCCAAAATAAAGTCTGTCACTGTTTGCATTGTTGCCCCATCTATCTGCCATGAAGTGATGGGACCAGATGCCATGATCTTTGTTTTCTGAATGTTGAGTTTTAAGCGAACTTTTTCACTCTCTTCTTTCACTTTCATTAAGAGGCTCTTTAATTCTTTGCTTTCTGCCATAAGGGTGGTGTCATCTGCATATTTGAGGTTATTGATGTTTCTCCTGGCAATCTTGATTCCAGCTTGTGCTTCATCCAGCCTGGAATTTCACATGATGTACTCTGCATATAAGTTAAATAAGCATAGTGACAATATACAGCCTCGATGTACTCCTTTCCCAATTTGGAACCAGTCTGTTGTTTCATGTCCAGTTCTAACTCTTGCTTCTTGACCTGCATACAGATTTCTCAATAGGCAGGTCAGGTGGTCTGGTATTCCCATCTCTTTAAGAATTTTCCACAGTTTGTTGTGATCCACACAGTCAAAGGCTTTGGCATAGTCCATAAAGTAGAAGTAGATATTTTTCTGAAACTTTCTCACTTTTTCAATGACCCAATGGATGTTGGCAATTTGATCTCTGGTTCCTCTGCCTTTTCTAAAACCAGCTTGAACTTCTGGAAGTTTATGGTTCACATACTGTTGAAGCCTGGCTTGGAGAATTTTGAGCATTACTTTACTAGTGTGTGAGATGAGTGCAATTGTGCGATAGTTTGAGCATTCTTTGGCATTGCCTTTCTTAGGGACTGGAATGAAAACTGACCTTTTCCTGTCCTGTGGCCACTGCTGAGTTTTCCAAATTTGCTGACATTTTGAGTACAGCACTTTCACAGCATCATCTTTCAGGATTTGAAATAGCTCAACTGGAGTTCCATCATCTCCACTAGCTTTGTTTGTAGTGATGCTTCCTAAGGCCCCCTTGACTTCACATTCTAGGATGTCTGGCTCTAGGTGAGTGATCACACCATCATGGTTATCTGGGTCATGAAGATCTTTTTTGTACAGTTTTTCTGTGTATTCTTGCCACCTCTTCTTAATATCTTCTGCTTCTGTTAGGTCTATACCATTTCTGTCCTTTATTGTGCCCATTTTTGCATGAAATGTTCCCTTGGTATCTCTAACTTTCTTGAAGCAGTCTCTAGTCTTTCCCATTCTATTGCTTTGCTCTATTTTCTTTGCATTGATCACTGAGGAAGGCTTTCTTATCTCTCTTTGCTATTCTTGCTATGTTGCTCAAGGAAACACATTTAACAGAAATAAATGGAATTTGGATTACAAGGACATATGCAAGAATGGGTTGGAAAGGATTGGGATGAAGACAGAAAATAATATAATCTACAAAAAAAAAGAGAGAGAGAGGGCATACACCATCCAATACTTATTACTGCTACTGTGCCATCAGCTGAAGAGTCTGGTCAACCACATTCTGGTCCCCAAGGGTGTGGCTCCATCCGCTCTATGTACACACCATAAGAACCACAGTAGAAATTTGGATTAGGGGTAATAGTGTGTGATCATTTTTTCTACTTCTGAATCACATTTCAATCACATGTGTTTGGCCTTAGCTTCCACACATTCTTTAAATATGATTCCAATATAAGTTGATGAAACAGGAGAGCCGAGGGAACCACTGGGTCATCTAGTCCGATCTTACTTCACAGATGAGGAAGCTGAGACCACAAGCAGACAGGGAATCTTCAAAGCCTCCTTTCGGTTTCTTGGTTTCGCTTTATATGTGAATTTTGTTTAAGTTCTTTTGATGAACTTTTCCTTTTCTAAATGCTATCTTTCCTCTCTTCGGGGTTGCTCCCAACTAATTGAAAAACAAAAGAAAATAACCCACAAAGAAACAACAGGAAAACAAAAACAAAAACAGGGGACTGAAGAGTATTCAAACCAAAACTGTTTTATTCACAGACTTAGAGAAAGAACCTATGGTTACCAGGAGGGGAAGGCCAGGGAAAGGGATAGTTAGGGAGTTTGGGATGACCATGTACACACTGCTATATTCAAAACCGATAACCAACAAGAACCTACTGTATAGCACAGGGAACTCTGTTCAACATTATGTGGCAGCCTGAATCGGAGGGGAGTTTAGGGGAGAATGGATACATGTATATATATGGCTGAGTTTCTTTGCTGACCCCTGAATCAATCACAACATTGTTAATTGACTACACTCCAATATAAAGTAAAACTTTTTTTTTTAAAGCTAAAACTGTTCTAAGTGTAGGAAACTGGGCAGATAATAAAAACAAGTTTTTTAACTCATTTAGATGGTGCACATCTGCATTTATTTGTTTTCTGACTTTGTAGGTTCTGTGGTGGTAGCCCAGGGAAAAACACACGGAGACATTAGCTTGGGGACTGTACCACATAAACAGCATTACCACGATGGACAAGAATGTGCAAGATGAAAACCAACACTTGTCAAAATCTAGACCCACAGGCAGCTGATGCCCTGGAAATGTCCGTGGCTTCCCTCTGTCCTTTCCTTGTTGAAGTTCACGTACTTCTTCAAAGATGCAAAGATCTCTAGTAGCACTTTCAATTAACTACTGCTCTGTGTCCCGGTTAGAGTCATGTACTGCCAAGTTACTGTTTGGGCAACAGTTAATTATCAGCTGTCTGGACTAGCTCACCGTAAACATATTACAGTGTTTCATCACTCATGTTTTATTTAATTTCACTTGTCATCAAGGTCCTTGATTGGAGCTCGGTGATTTAGTCTGAGAGAGGTGACTTTTCTTTTTACTCCTGTTGAAAACTGCTTGTCATTCATTTTATGTCCTGTTCCCGAGGCAAGGATGGTCCTCCCTCTCCACCCTTCCCTCACCAACTCCACCCCCCCACCACCACCACCACCAGGCCAGGTCTGGCACTTCTTCTGGCAGCTCTGAGAAGGAGCTGGGCCATCGACTGTAATTGCGATGCTATGGCAAGAGGCTAAATGAGAGACACATGGCAGCATTTGGGTGGTATCATCTGTCTTCAGTTTATAATGACATCTCCAGCATGGAAAACTAACGAGAAGACCCCAGGACCACTGCCCGAATTTCAGATGTGAAGAATTAGTGAGCTCCTGCGTAGGTTGTGTGAACTATGAGGAAAACTTTAGAGAGGAAGACACAGTTTTCCTTGGAGATGTTTGTGTTTTGCTGGATACTCTGGCGATGATACAGATCCTTCATCTTCAATGCACAGAAACACATGCAGATATACACACACACTGAGATGCGCCTGGCAGTTGTCTCAGCATACTGATCACAAACATCCTGGTCAGCACCATAGTGAAGCCAGAGGGATCACCTGGAATGAGCCCCAACTCTGATACTCAAGTGAGTGGAGACACGGGTAAGAATGAACTTACGCTCTGAAGTGTTATCAGAAAAAGCACACCCCTGCATGCCCCGTTCCTCTAACATGGAAAAGACACAGAGGAAACACTCTTTTTCTGAAGGGAAACTACCAATGCCCTCCAGGTGGTAGCCTGTGGGATGGGTTCCCAGCCAGAAAGTGCAGATTTTATCTCTGACTGTAGAAGGGGTTCAGAAAGGAAAGTCCTATCCAAAGACCTTCCTGACAGCACAATCTGAGGGCTTCTGTATTCAGAATATTTACCTATATACCTACATGCTGCTGCTGCTGCTAAGTCGCTTCAGTCGTGTCCGACTCTGTGCGACCCCATAGATGGCAGTCCACCAGGCTCCTCTATCCCTGGGATTCTCTAGGCAAGAACACTGGAGTGGGTTGCCATTTCCTTCTTCAATATACCTACATATATACATACATGCATATTGAGTTGACCAAAAATCCATTTGAGTTTCTATGTAATAGCATAAGGAAAAACACGAATGAACTTTCTGGCCAACTCAATAAATAAATAAATAATAAACAATGGGACAAGAATATCTCAGTCAGTAAATACAGCATGTCCTTAAAACATTCATTTGCCCCAAATCTCTATGTCTATTGTTTTCAACCCAAACAAATATTTGCCATCAAGAGCCAGCATTATTTGAAGCTGATTCTAACTTTCTAAGATTATTGGAAATAAACCTTTGCTACTTAGCCCAGGATTATCTGCTTTTGAACATAAAAATGAAAAGAACAACTCCAATTGCAAAACTGTTAATAGGAGGACTTCTTGTTATCAAAGAAACAACACCTTAATAATAACTATGTCTTTCATTTGTAAATGTGTCATTTTGTAATGAATAGTCTATAAAATAAATGATCATAATAATCAGCAAAGGTGCAACTCATTCGAGGTGCCCCGAACAGCTACTGCTGCTGCTGCTGCTAAGTCACTTCAGTCGTGTCCGACTCTGTGTGACCCCATAGACGGAAGCCCACCAGGCTCCCCCGTCCCTGGGATTCTCCAGGCAAGAACACTGGAGTGGGTTGCCATTTCCTTCTCCAATGTGTGAAAGTGGAAAGTGAAAAGTGAAAGTGAAGTCGCTCAGTCGTGTCCGACCCTTAGCGACCCCACGGACTGCAGCCTACCAGGCTCCTCCATCCATGGGATTTTCTAGGCAATAGTACTGGAGTGGCTTGCCATTGCCTTCTCCGCGAACAGCTACTAGGACCAGGCAAAGAAAGGAAACTGAGAGGCAATAGACATGGCTCTTGCTCTCAAGATACAGCATATTTTAGGAGCAGATGCACATGGAAATACTGGGATAGAAGCAAAATCAGTGCAAATAGCAAAATGATTAGAGGTCCACAGAAACCCAGGCAAGGGAATATACAGTCTCTAGACAAGTATATACCTGTCCTTAATAAATGTGTTAGAGTAGTTGCAAAACCTTGGTGGAATTAGCATAGCTTTTATCATCAAATTCTTTATCTCTCGTTAAATGGCTTTGGGCAAGTTGTTTGGGCAAGTAATTGATATGAATGTGGACACTGATACATTATTGTAAGCTTCACGAGGACAAGAATGCCATCTACCACTGCAACGACTCTGTGCATTAGCTGAAGCTGTAGCATCTGAGTAGTGACACTTAGTGGCAGTGTGACACTGAGCAAGCCACATGGGAGAGAAGGGTCTGGATCTTCTCGTCAGCTACTCTCCAAGGACCCTGGCAGTTCTAAGGCCCCTATGACACACAAAGAGGCATTACCCTCCGGGGACCTCCCTCACCAGGAAAGTCTAAAGAGACTCCAAGCACCCAAAGGCTCTTCCCTTACTTTTGTTGTTTTACTTTTGTCATTCTTTCCCTTTGGTCTAGAGGTTGATTTTTGCCACTGCTGGTCTTTCATAGATAAATGAATGTCCAGGACTGAAAATACATCCTGAAGCACCCATTTTCTACATACTGTTCCTTGAAACACAGGTGATCCCTTGAAAAAATATCAAATCCTGCCTGCCAGTGCAAAAGATGAAGGAGATGTGGATTCAATCCCTGGGTCATGAAGAACCTCTAGAGAAGGAAATGGCAACCCACTCCAGTATTCTTGCCTGGAAAATTTCATGGACAGAAGAGTCTGATGAGCTACAGTCCATAGGGTCATGACAAGTTGGACACAATTGAGCACGCATGCCAGACTAGCAAATGCAAAAGTCATTCACAGGCACACTAATGTATTAAAGAATTGGAGAAATTCTTATGCAACACCCCCTCTTTTCTTCATAATTCATAATATCACTTAGAGATTATGACACATAAATAGTAAGGTAGAACCATGGATTCTCAGAGAAATTCTGAATCTCGAGCAAAGTTCATAAAATTCGATAAGATACAAGGTTACTCTTGGATGATTTCTAAAAAATAAGAAGGATGTGGTTGCAAAAATGGCCCCATTCTTCACTCTGCCCTGCATCCGAACTCTTTACAGTATGATTTTCCAGCTCTTCATAAAAGATGGAGTCTGTTTCCCTGCCTTTTGAGTCTGGAATGGCCTCGTGACTTGATTTGCCCAATTAAACACAGCAGAAGGGACCTTGTACCAATCGCAAGTGTAGACTTCCAAAACCCTTGCATGCTGTCCTTGGCTTCCTCAGAAACTTCTCATCACTCTGAATGACCATAGGCTAGCCTTCTGGATGATGAAAGACAAAGTGGCCCAGTCACCCTCATCTTTCCAGCCAAGAGCCACCCAATCGCAGGATAAGTAAGTGAGACCATCCTAGACTGAGCCAATCCCCACTGAGCTACCAACTGAACATAGGTGACTGAGTAAGTCCTGCCAGAATCACCTGAACTGGCCCAGGTCTGCAGAATGACTCAGCTGACCCATGAACTTGTGAGCATTAAAAAATGGTTATGGTTTTAAACTGTTATTTTGAGGTGCTCCATTACACAGCAATTCAATAACTGATACATAAGATGAAACCACTGTTTACTCCCATGGATAAAATTGGAACCCCGAAAAGCATAGGAAGATGATACACTTTATTACCGAAGTGGAGAAGGAAAACAGATTCCAGCAAAAATTATAAGTCTTTCCAAAGAAGGGCTTAGGTCTTATTCACATTTATATCCCTAATACCAAGCACATTGCTATGCACATAGAGTGATCAATTCATGATATTGAAGAATAGGTGCTTGGTTTATTGTCATTGTACCTGACAGCCAACTCTATACCAGGACCAGTGAAGGATCTATCACAGCTTGAGAAAGAATATATTTTAAAAATCTAAAAACAAAGAGAAATGATGCTGATAGCAGACAGTTGGAAATTAATCATTTTCCTGATCTGAACTCCTGTTTCTCATGCTTCTGGGATTATAGGCAGGTGGCCCTTCCAGCATTTGCACCCTGGGATTAACATCTGTGCGAATGTGGTAAAAGAAAAAGGCAGAGCGGATGAATTCCTGAATTGTTCTCCCCAACATTCATGGATCTGTTTTCTTGGATGATTCCAGTTCACAGGTGCACTGGCCACACACTAATTGAAAGAATTATTTTCTTAACATTCAGTGTCATCTGCAAAGGCTTTTGTGAAGAGCAGAATTGTTTCAACCAGCTGCTAGGATCTGTTTTTATTAATTTTTGAAAAAATCAAACAGTGCCGAAGCAGGGGATGTTTGTGATATCCCCCTCCTTCACATTCTTTAGGGGGAAATCAATGGAAGACAACAACCTACAACTCCATGAGGCTAAGACCTTTGAAGACCAAAGAGTTGGATTCTGTAAACAGCAATAACAAAAATGTATCCTCTTTCCCTCTATTTTTATCCTCACCCCATGATAGACTGTCTGTGGACAGCGTGTCTGAGGGATGCCTGCTGGGACCAGTGGAGCCTAGAGCAGGTCTGTCAGGACCCCGTGCGTTCACTGTGCCTGAGAGACTTAATTCCCTATTTCCAACATGTGTGCTCGATTAAACTAGAAGAGATGCCTCAAGTTCAACCACTTCTGCTCTTAGTGGCTGCCAGATTCCGCTCTAAGGGACAGGTCCTAATAGCTGAAAAAAACCTCCTTGTGGAGTCAGATCTTCAATGTATAAGAATTCCCATATTTCCCCAAAGTCAGACAAATTGTAAATAAATGCATATGTGCTAAGTCGCTACATCTCATCTAACTCTTTGCGACCCCATGGACTGTAGCCTGCCAGGATCCCGTGTCCATGGGACTTCCCAGGCAAGAACACTTGAGTGAGTTGCCCTGCCTTCTTCCAGGGGATTGTCCCTGACCCAGTGATAGAACCCACATCTATTATGTCTCCTGCATTGGCAGGCAGGTTCTTTACTACTAGCGCCATCTGAGAAGCCCGACAAAATCTAAATCTCACTGCAGCATTAGATGACATTCTTCTAATTATTTGCTTTCCTTCCCTTTTTGATTTTAAGTCCTTGAAAGTGGAAAGTTTTTTTTTTTTTTTTAAGAAAAAAAAGGAAAACACTCAGCAAACATAGAAATGAGAGATTAAAAAGAAAGGCATGCACCCTGTCACTCTTGTCATGGGGAAGCCAGCAGTGACCTAGAATAGGATCATGACAATCAAGGTTGAAAGCGATAAACTGTCCTTTCAAGTAATGAAATAAAACACGAATGAAGATCAAATATTATTTTATAAGGCATATTTGGGCTCTTTGACTACTCAGATTCTTTAGAAACACTTCTTTTAATTCAAAAGACAAGCTTTGCTGTAATAATCTATCATGGAAAAGAAACTGAAAAGGAATATATTTATACATATATATGTATACATAGATATATATGTAAAACTGAATCACTACAGTGCACCTGAAACTAACACAACATTGTAAATCAACTCTGCTTCAGTAAAAAGTTGTTTATTTTAGAAGGAAAAAAAAAAAAAAGGTGCTGAGCAGAGTTTTGCACACATTTCCCTGAGATTACGGCATTGTTACAACATGCAACAGAAAATGTTAGAGTTGTCCTCAAAACATAATGCATTCATTCTGTAGCACGATTTACTTACCTTTTAAATTTTTTTTTCTTTTTTTCACATTACAATCAGCAGCAAATTAAATGCAAATGTCTAGAGAAATGAAACACTTGCACTACAAATTTACACGCACCAAATCAGAAAAAGAGAAAGTTATAGTCCTCTGGCCGATTGTAAATCCCCAGACTTCTAAATATGTTCACTCAAAGTATTAAAGAGCAACTTAACCTTGCTTGGAGGACTTTGACTCTTGCAATTCCCAACATATGTTTATTCTTCAAACTAAAAATTGCATTTCCATTGGGTTTAATATTAATATGCCAGTTTCTGCTAGCGCTTAAGCTACTTGTTAGAAACAGGTCTGGAGCTTTAAAAAAAAATTACCTAGAGCTTTTTAGATAGCTGGAATCCCATATAGAAGACTGTCATCAAAGGAGAATGCCAAATTGTGATTAAGTACCACATTGTTTTAAAAGACAAAACATAGAGAAGCAATCACATATTCAAAGTCACATGGGGGCAAACTCCACTATCAAGTGCCAATGGCTTTTGCCATCACTTATAGGCAACGTCTCTCAGCAGGTGATCTTTGCAGCGAGGTTATTGCAAAGTGTGCCATTTGCTCAAATTTAATGCATCACCCAAAGTCACCACCCCCACTCCACCGTATCTACTGAGCTCCACGTCATCCTTTTCCAGATGTTGGATGTATTAGATAAAATGGGGAAATGGTACACTTCCACTTTTTAACATTTCTTTGTAATTGCTTCACCTAATGTAGCTCTCAATCACCCCCATCCTCACTGATCTTCCCAGACTAGAAACAGATGTGCCGTGTCATTGTATACTCACCACTTAATGATTAAAAACAAGGGAACTGAATAAGGCAGGACAGGGTTGAAAGTCACCATGTAGATATTGGATTTCCCTCTGAATTCAGAGGAGCTGTGCTGCAAACCCACGGAGGGAAGGGAGAATTAGAGTGAGAATCAAAGCTGCCTTTTGCCGAAGTTACTCATATAACAAGAGAACCCAAAAGATGTCTTTATTTCTCCCAACGCCCCCTGCTATGTATTCTTCATTTTTAAAATATGTTATAAGGACTACAAGAACCACTTATTCATATACAAGGAAATGAGAGAGATTCCATCCATCAAAGAGGAGTAGGTACAGTTTACTGGTCCACCGGAACAGTACAGAATATTTTACTCAATAGTTAGAACTCTCCTTCTGAAAGATTCAGTTACTTCGGAGCAGAGGCCACCCTCCTCTTCTGTCACGAGGAAGCCAAAACCACAGGAAGGCAGGGACCCGATGGGCTAGCAGCAGGTGATCCACACGGGCACACCTGCAGCAGCCGGCCCCTTCCCCACCCCGGGCCGGCTGCGCTGCGTTCTGCCGCCAGGGACAGCCAGCACAACAGGGGGATAGGCAGAAGAACAAGGTGAAATGACATTTGGAGGGTTTTCTGAGTTATGACGATAGTCTCTGAAATTCCCCAGCGTTGTGAAGGGTCTTCAAAGGGTTTCTCAACTCCAGGATTTAGTGTTCTGGACAGCCGCCCAGGTACCACAAAATCCCCATGTGCGCACGTCCCCTTTGTTACCCCTGCACAGACTCCCTCCCTGACGTCAAAGCCATGTTTGCTCAGCTTGTAGAAAATCTGTTCCTCACTGGCCACATTCTTCCCTTCTCTGAGTCAGCGAGGCTTCTGCAGAGCGCTGACACTGAAGCCGCTCGCTCGGTTGAAGGGGCAGGAAGGGAAGAGAGTTGTTTTCTGTGTGGAGCCATGTGCTAACCAGACAGGGCTTGCTTGCCTAAGAAACCTTGTGTTTATTTCTTGTTTCTGTTTGTTTTTGGCATCTCCCCAGCATTGTAGTAAAATGTCCCTCTCTTCACTTTGTGAATGGGAGGCCTGTGTCAGAGGGGCCTCCTCCCTCTTTCCCTGGTCCTTCGATGGGGGATCCTTCCGGACCTGGCTGAGCTCAGCGTACCTTGAAGCAGACTACACGTAGGGTTGGTGCAGGATGATGGCTTACTGCTATTGTGCAGAAGGTGGTGACTGTCATTGGCTCTTCTGAGGTCTAAAACATCTCAACACTTGCCAAAGTCTGGACTGAATTGTAGTACAGTTCAGTTCAGTCGCTCAGTCGTGTCCGACTCTTCGCGACCCCACAAATCACAGTACGCCAGGCCTCCCTGTCCATCACCAACTCCCGGAGTTCACTCAAACTCATGTCCATCAAGTCAGTGATGCCATCCAGTCATCTCATTCTCTGTCGTCCCTGTCTCCTCCCGCCCCCAATCCCTCCCAGCATCAGAGTCTTTTCCAGTGAGTCAACTCTTTGCATGAGGTGGCCAAAGTATTGGAGTTTCAGCTTTAGCATCAGTCCTTCCAATGAACACCCAGGTCTGATCTCCTCTAGAATGGACTGGTTGGATCTCCTTGCAGTCCAAAGGACTCTCGAGAGTCTTCTCCAGCACCACAGTTCAAAAGCATCAATACTTAGGCGATCAGCTTTCTTCATAGTCCAACTCTCACATCCATACATGTCCACGGGAAAAACCGTAGCCTTGACTAGACGGACCTTGGTTGGCAAAGTTATGTCTCTGCTTTTTAATATGCTATCTAGGTTGGTCATAACTTTCCTTCCAAGGAGTAAGCATCTTTTAATTTCATGGCTGCAATCAGCATCCGCAGTGATTTTGGAGCCCCCAAAAATAAAGTCTGACACTGCTTCCACTGTTTCCCATCTGTTTCCCATGAAGTGATGGGACCAGATGCCATGATCTTTGTTTTCTGAATGTTGAGCTTCAAGCCAACCTTTTCAAGTTTGGATTGAATTGTAGTACAAGGAGCTTTTAAAAAAAAATCTGCTTGGTTTTTCAGTGAAGTTATTTTAGCTATTCTGGAGACTTAGTCATTTACAGCTACTCCAAGTAAGATGACAAAACCATCCTTTTCTTTGAAGCTATCAGTCTTACCTTAGAGCCTAGAAAGAAATATTTGTGACTAATAGCTTGGTCTATTCCAGGTAATTTATTGGTAAGAATGGGGAAACGGCTTGATATTTGTTACATGGCTATAATGTGACAGACTTTCAATATTTATTATCTGACTTTAAATCTGAGAAGTAGCTATTCCCATTTTTCAGCTGGAAAACTGAGGAAGAGAGAGCTTATAAAACTCATTCAAATTCACATAACCAATAACTGATGACATCAGAATTTAATCCCATGCCAGAGAACATCAGAATGCTGAAAAAAGACTCTGACACCATATTCTTGACAGAAAGACCTCATAATTTCGTGGCTGGCCCCAGGATGCTGCTCTTACGACAACAGATGTCAAGTGGAAAGCAGAGAGCGGTGGAAACTTTCGATGATTCACTCTGACTATCCCACCAAATGTCCTGTCTACCTTGTCACCACACCTTACCCCTCTGATTCTGCAACATTTATTCTCATTGCAAAAGCGCCCACTCTACACCAGCCACTCTTTGGGGCCCTTGGTTTCAAAGGTAAATGATTTATCCCAGAGAGGAACTTACATCCCAGTCATATTTTCTTCTCACCTCCAGGCTAGAGATAACTCAAAACGCGCTTATGTTAGAAATTGAGAATTTAAAGAAACTCCACTCACTGACACATGTTCACACTTTTCCACCTAGCTCAGCCACCCCCAATCTGGAGTCCCTGAAATGATAGGGGTGTCTGTAAGCTATTTAGTTATTTAAATATTAGTCTTTGAGAGTTAATAAAATATTTAATCAGATTAAATGGAAAGCATAACTTGAGAAATATGTCACAGACTAGTTCAAACATCAAGGTTCTTTGTGTTTTTACTGGAATTATAGTGAAATAGGATTTGATTCATCCAAAGGGGAAAACTATGTGTTACTTTATAATAAAGAATATAAGATAATGAGGATAGCACTGGTGGTTTCCAGGGAGGAGCTAATAAAATAACTTTAAGGTGGCAAAAAATTGAATACCATCCACACATAACCTCAACTCAACACTGGCAGGAAGGGATTTTAGAAATAATACATTATACTTTGAAAACAGGAGATGAAAGTGATTAACCCAAGATTACTTCAAATGGTTGCCTATAAGGTCTATAAGGAATAGACCCCAGATATAGATGTATATAACTTCTGTGCATGCATGCTAAGTTGTTTCAATCATATCCAACTCTGAACAACCTTCTGGACTGTAGCCTGCCAGGCTCCATCTGTCCACGGTATTCTCCAGGCAGGAACACTGGAGTGGGTTGCCGTGTCCTCCTCCAGGGGATCTTTCCAGCCCAGGGATCGAACCCACAACTCTTTATGTCTCCTGCACTGGCAGATGGGTTCTTTATCACTAGCTAGTTCTTTACACTAATGGATTCTTTACCACTGTCTCCTGAAAAGTGAAACTGAATGTGTCAGATGATCAGTCGTGCCCTACTCTTTACGACCCTCTGGACTGTAGCCCACCAGGTTCCTCTGCCCATGGGGATTCTCCAGGCAAGAATACTGGAGTAGGTTGCCATTTCCTATTACAGGGGATTTCCCCCCAGGATCGAAACTGGGTCTCCTGCATTGCAGGCAGATTCTTTATGTAACTCCTAGAAAATGCTAGTTCAATCAATCAACGTGTGTGGAATCCCTGCTTTCTAGAATATTATTTGAAATTCTGAGAATGCTGCTACATTTCTAACACTTCTGTAATTAGATGAGCGTGTATTATACTCTACATTTTTAAAGATAAATAGTAGCCAAGAGAAACTAAACTCATCAGATTAACTGTATACAGCAGGAAAAATGTGTGTGTCTAGACCACCTATGCACTTAGTTGGCCACAGAACTTAGACCCAGTGGCTAGGTAGAGACAGAGAAACAAAGAGATTCATCAATGAGTAGTTAAGAAGTAGCAAAATCTCACTTTCAGTGAAAATCATCACCCACAAATAATTTATAAGTTCAAACACAGTTTATTTGGTATACCGTTTTTCCAGTACATAGTTCCCATATCAAAGGGAAGGATCTCACATAGAGTCTGCTACATAGAATTTACACATTTTTTGGTGAAACAATGGTATCAAGACACCATGAAGAAAATTGGGTCCATGGACCCAAACAGCAATTATAGCTAAATGAAACACAAAAATTGAAGGGTGAATATTTTATTCAGTTCAGCTGTTAAGTCTTAATGCAAAGAAATAGCTTTCCACAAATTTGTAATGGACACCAGTTTAATCTCCTCCATTATTAGCTTTTGAAACTCTTATCATGATGTATTTTGGCAGCCAACCCAACCCAGGATGTTCAGCTTAACAGATTTAACTTGAATTTTTAGGGTTTCCCCTCTTCTGCCATTCAAAGCATACAATTAAACCTCTTGGTGAACTGCTGATAACATTTCTGTAAGCTAAATTTGCTTTTGGATACAAAAGACACATTCCTAAAGACTGACATAACGCTGCCACTGGGCCAAAAGGCAAACATACTGTGGAACCGTTTTTCCAGTGACAAAGTATATTGTTTCAGGATCATATGCAGCAACTCACTGTATCACTAAACAGATATTAGGCTGTTGGGGCTGAAATAACATCCTTCATATAAATAACATCCTTCAAATAACCTTGGTTAACAGGGATGTCTCTTTGAGACCAGTTGTCTGGACCTCAGTATACATCAACTATCATGGCAGATGGCAAGGTGAGAAATAGAACTCAAACAAAAGGGGTCCATGCTAATATATGCTATTAAAGCTTCCTTCTGACAGTTATAGAGAAATAGTAACACTACCTGGGTCAATACCAGCCTAAAATATTGGATCAAACAAAAGAATACTTTCATTCAAGTGCTTACTGATTATCTAAATAGCATCTGGCTCTGTAAAAGAAACAGATATAGTGATGCTACTGAGCTTACAATCTGCTGGATTACAGGGACATTAATCAACAACTCATGCAAATGAATATTGAATTGCACTTGGGATAATAATTCTGAAGAGGATGCATGACTGAAAACTTGGTGTGCTTCATCTGTGTTAGTTTTGATATGCTGCCTAATTACTCTGAACTTCATTTTCTTATTTTTATCTATTTTTAATTTTTTGAAGCATAGTTGATTTACAGTGTTTCAACAATACAGCAAAGTAATTCAGTTATACATACATATGTATGCACGTATAGATTCTTTTTCAGATTGTTTTCCATTATAGGCTATTACAAGATACCTAATATAGTTTCCTCTGCTATACAGTAGGTCCTCATTGTCTATTTACTATATAGTCATGTATATCTCGGAGAAGGCAATGGCAAGCCACTCCAGTACTCTTGCCTAGAAAATCGCATGGACGGAGAAGCCTGGTGGGCTGCAGTCCATGGGGTCGCTACTAGTCGGACACGACTGAGCGACTTCACTTTCACTTTTCACTTTCATGCTTTGGAGAAGGAAATGGCAACCCACTCCAGTGTTCTTGCCTGGAGAATCCCAGGGACGGCGGAGCCTGGTTGGCTGCCATCTATGGGGTCGCACAGAGTCGGACATGACTGAAGCGACTTAGCAGCAGCAGCAGCATGTATATCTGTCAGTTCTAAATTCTTAGTTTATCTCTTCCTGCCTTTTCCCCTTTGGTATCTGTAAGTTTGTTTTCTATGTCTGTGAGTCTATTTCTGTTTTGTACCATTTTTTTAAGATTCCATATATTAAGTGA
Source organism: Moschus berezovskii (assembly GCF_049115385.1). Classification (NCBI taxonomy): domain Eukaryota; kingdom Metazoa; phylum Chordata; class Mammalia; order Artiodactyla; family Moschidae; genus Moschus; species Moschus berezovskii. Next base: position 70,925,628 of record NC_142469.1, on the reverse strand, counting down.
TATCATATGATATATGTCTTTCTCTGTCTGACTTAGTTTACTTAGTATGATCACCTCTAGTTCCATCCATGTTGCTGCAAATGGCAGTATTTCATTCTTTTTGTGGCTGAGTAATATTCCACTCACTGGAAAAGACTCTGATGCTGAGAGGGATTGGGGGCAGGAGGAGAAGGGACGACAGAGAATGAGATGGCTGGATGGCATCACCAACTCGATGGACATGAGTTTGAGTGAACTTCGGGAGTTGGTGATGGACAGGGAGGCCTGGCGTGCTGATTCATGGGGTCACAAAGAGTTGGACACGACTGAGTGACTGAACTGAACTGAGCTGAACTGAACTGAATATTCCACTATATATATTTGTTTATATAAATATACATGTATATACACATGTTGTATACATATATATACATACCACAGCATCTATTGATGGACATTTAGGAGGATAGTATGGATGTTCCTTTAAAAACGAAAAATAGTGTAACCACATGGTCCAGCAATCCCACTCCTGAGCATGTATCCGGAGAAAACTCTAATTCAAAAAGATGCATGGACCCCCAATGTTCAGAGCAACACTAGTTACAATAGCCAAGGCATGTGTGTGTGTGTGTGAGAGAGAGTCGCTCAGTCGTGTCCGACTCTTTGCGATCCCATGGACTGTAGCCCACCAGGCTTCTGTCCATAGAATTCTCCAGGCAAGAATACCAGAGTAGATTGCTATTCCCTTCTCCAGCCAAGACATAGAAGCAGCCTAAATGCCCATCGACAAGTGAATCTTCTTCTTATTGTTTTTATTGAGGTATAGTTGATTTACAATGTTGTATTAGTTTTTTTTATCTTTAAATGAGGTTAATAATGGTCCCTGTCTCCCTGTTGTGGAGGATTATATGAGATGATTAATGTAAGTGCTCATAACAGTACCTGTCATAGAGTATGATCTCAATAAATGCTATATGGTTGACACTCACTGTTATTTTCATTATTATTAGTAAATTGAATCAAAATGCTTTCCCTGAGGAAATGAGCACTGGTTGGGGTGGGGGCAGTTCTGAGGATTTGTGGAAGCTAACATCACAAGGAAGAAAGGGACGAAATTGCTAGGTGGGGACAAGCAGCTGCAAATGCCCTGTGGAGGGTCTAAGCCCGGAACAGGGGAAGCTTCCAGAGCAGGCTGGCATGGAAACACTAAGAGGTAAAATGAGGCTGCAGAAGTGGACAGACTGAATATCTTTGTGGATGTTTTCAGCACATCTAAAATATTTAGTATAGATTTGTAAACACACAAAAGATGACATTTCCACTAAAGTGGAAACCCCCATTCTACAATGCTTTGCAGAGAAAACATAGCATAATTCTGCTCCTGTAACTTCAGAGTGGATCATTTGTTCACTTATTCTTTTTTTATCCATCTTCCAACCATTCCACATTGATTGAACATCTACAAAGGTGAATCAGCACCTTCAATACCTGGTAAGGCAGCTTGAGACATAAGCAAATTAAATGACTCTCAAATTACTAAAAAGACAAAAACAGGAGACAAAGCCATATGTGAGGGAGAGACTCCAGTTTGGTTGCAAACGTGGGGGTATTAAAAAAAAGTGCTAAAAGGAAAATCATCAAAATGTTGAAGGATATTATTTCTGAGATTATGAGCGTTATTATCTACATCTCTTTAGGTAATTTTCCAAATTTTCTTCAAATATATATATAATTGATTTTATAGTCAGAATAACAACATTATGATTGATAGTCATATGAAATGAACATCACCAGTAGTCAAGCTAACATGAAGAGAATATAATAAGGAAGCCCCACGCATACCAGTAGATGAGACTTTGGCACCAATTATTTTGTTATTGTTGTTGTTTAGTCACTCAGTCCTGTCTGACTCTTTTCGTTTCCATGGATTGTAGCCCACCAAGCTCCTCTGTCCATGGGATTCTCCAGGCATGAATACTGGAGTGGGTTGCCATTTCCTTCTCTAGGGGATCCTCCCACTCCAGGGATCAAACCCAAGTCCCTTGTACTGGCAGGTGGATAATTTACCTCTGAGCCACTAGGGAAGCCCACCAATTAATTAATAGCTTGTAAATAACTTTTATTCATCTACCCGGTCATCCTTATATTTGTTATGCCAACTATAAGGCAGAGATAGAATCAATAGCCTTTAATTCTAAGATAATTTATATAAAGCACTTGCTATAGGGTCAACGCACCATAAATGATAGATTTAGCTCTTTTTTCTAAAACTTGGTCACTTTCTCTCTCACAGAGGAGCAGATGCTATTGGTAAAAGAGTAAACGAGGTTAGCCACGAGAGGCCTAAAGGAATACAGAGCCTTCCTACTGGGTAGAAAGCAAGAAAAGCTATCTTGTGACTAAGCCCTGAGGCAAAATGCAAGCCTGTCAATTATGCCCAGTTGCAGATTATAGAGCACTATAGTGCATTTGAAGCAAAAGGGATTTTTGGGGCCAAGAATGGGCATGTGGACATGTCTAAATGCCCAACCTATGGTTTGATTGTTAACCCTCAAAGATAACATGTAGCATCGTGCTCTCCTGAAAACCTGTAAACCCAGTTATGCTTCAATTATCATTATTATTTTTAAGAGGCGAGTCGCTTGGGATAAAATAAGAAGTAGAGCCAAACCAAAAACGAAAAGAAAAAGAGAAGGAAGGAAGGGAGGGAAGGAGGGAGGGAGGAAGGAGCGGAGAAAGAAGGAAAGGAAAAACTGAGCACATACAACTGTAACCATTTATTCAAGACTGGGAACGGAGAGGCTCCCCAGGTGGTTCAACGGTAACGAATCTGCATGCCAAGGCAGGAAATGCAGGATACTTGGGTTCAGAGCCCTGGATTAGGAATATCCCCTTGAGGAGGAATTGACAACCCACTCCAGTATTCTTGCCTGGAAAATTCCATGAACAGAGGAGCCTGGTGGGCTATATAGTCCATGGGATGGCAAAGAGTCGGACACGACTGAGTGACTGAGCATGCATTCACCAGGCCATAAAATCTTAGAAACTATACAAAACCTGAATGTTTGAGAGTCTCCTAACTTCAGCTAAGGTCAGAAGTTCAGAACTATACTAAGAAGGGAAAATCATCAGAGCTTGTAACAATAAAATAAGACACAGACATGAGAGGGAAGGGGTATGGTTCTCTGTCCTGTTGGATCAATCCTTCCACCTCACAGTCCCACCCGAGTACCACCAAAGCAGCTTTCCACCCTGTTCTCTGGTACTGTTTCCGTCTCATTCTTCTGTCACATCAAACATACACTCTCAGTGGCTAAAAGATGGCTCCTCCCTTGCCTAACATTCAACAGCACTATCCATGAACCCCAGAAATATTTAGCAATCTTTCCCAAGGGAAAAGTAGAAAACATGTCTCGCAAGTCATTGTTTCATTGTTAAAATGCAGAATCAAACTGTACTAGAGTAAAAGAATTAATAGTCTAATCAGCCAATGTTTCCTTATTAGAAGGACTTAGGAGAAAACTAAGATCATGGCATCTGGTCTCATCACTTCATGGGAAATAAATGGGGAAACAGTGTCAGACTTTATTTTTTGGGGCTCCAAAATCACTGCAGATGCTGATTGCAGCCATGAAATTAAAACACGCTTACTCCTTGGAAGGAAAGTTATGACTAACCCTAGATAGCATATTAAAAAGCAGAGACATTACTTTGCCAACCAAGGTCCGTCTAGTCAAAGCTATGGTTTTTCCAGTGGTCATGTATGGATGTGAGAGTTGGACTGTGAAGAAAGCTGAGTGCAGAAGAATTGATGCTTTTGAACTGTGGTGTTGGAGATGACTCTTGAGAGTCTCTTGGACTGCAAGGAGATCCAACCAATCCATTCTAAAGGAGATCAGTCCTGGGTGTTCATTGGAAGGACTGATGCTAAAGCTGAAACTCCAATACTTTGGCCACCTCATGCGACAAGTTGACCCACTGGAAAAGACTCTGATGCTGGGAGGGATTGGGGGTGGGAGGAGAAGGGGATGACAGAGAATGAGATGGCTGGATGGCATCACCGACTCAATGGACATGAGTTTGAGTGAACTCCGGGAGTTGGTGATGGACAGGGAGGCCTGGCGTGCTGTGATTCATGGGGTCGCAAAGAGTCGGACACAACTGAGCGACTGAACTGAAATGAACTGAACTGAGGGTTGTAATTTGAAGTGAAATCATTCTACTCTTCCCAGTGCCAGTTCCAGCTTGTTGACTTTCACTGGAAGGATAATACTTGGAAATGTGAAGCACAGTGGGTAATATTTATGTGAAATCTTCAGGAATGATGGTGTGTTGCTCTTGTGCAATACTATGGCATTTTGCCTAGATCAGGAAACTAACAGATTAGCACATTAACGGTTTTAAGAAACATGCCTATAATTTTCTTTGAATGTGGTCTTTGACTTCTAGGAGGAATAGCTAATAATTTTCAGACTGATAGAGTACTTCATAAAGCATTTCTTTAAAAGTGCAGGTTACTAAGAATCTCCTAGTGTCAACAGTATAGAACAAGTATAAACTTCACTTTTGGACAGGAAGAGGCCACTGGAGGAAGTTCCCCACCCCCAAAATGCCCTAAAACTATAAATAAGGTAATTTAAAAAGAGCTCTTACACTGGTCTTCAATTATACATTTTTATAGTGTGTCACATATAAACTCTCATATCCCAGGAAGGGATTTAAGTACTATTTTCAGATCAACTTACATAATTCTCACAACAGCCCTATGAACTACCAGTATTCTCATTTTAGTGATGGAGCAATGGCAGATTTAAAAACTTATCACATTCACTACAGGTGGTAACTGGAAAAGCCAACTTGAACCTGAACAGTCTGACTCCAGAAACTGTGCTCTTAATCACTACATACCACACTGATTTATGTCTGGATGGGTTAAGAACTCTAATGTTCAGGAAATATCCTGTAAACAAGTAAATACCATCATTGTCAACAGGTCCACTTTTCCCTTTCCTATTTCAAGTGGGGAGAAATTGTACTTATCACATTATTAAGCTCAAACCAAATATGCTAAAAAGTTGCTATATATAGGGGATTGTAGTTTTGCTTATGTGCAATGTTTCCACTATTAGAGGGAAAATATTAATCTGTCAGCAGAAGATCTGCTACATAAATTAGTAAAAAATTTATCAGCAGTTTTGCTTAAAATGTTAAAAAAAATTTGTTTTCTCTTGTTTCCTATATCATTCTCCATCAGTCTCCATAATGACTCAAATGCCAGTATGGAGTTAGAGTTTAAAGAATCCACAACAGATAACCCATTGCATGGTGGGGTTGGAGAAGAAGAAGGAGCAAATGATCAATGATGAGGGCGATGAGAGTGTGGCATGAAATATGATAGTGTGATATGAAATGTGATAGAAAGAAGAGGTAGAGAGAGTTGAGATGTGGAAAGATGTACAGAGAAACAGTAAGCAAGCAGCCCCAGGTCCATGACAAGCTTCCAACACTGAAGGAACTCTCCTCTCTAGAAAACAAGGCAGGATTGATGGCCATGGAGATCACTGCCCAGTTTTGGCATCCGGATGTTACATGTCTGCGGAAAGACGTCTACTTTCAAAAGAGAAGGTTACAATTTTCCCCCTCTGCACCTCTCCGAGTGGCATTTAAACCGTATTACTTGTACTTTTTCTCCTCACAGACCCAGACTAACTCAAATGAAGGAAGCAATCAGAACATCACTGCCAATGAAGGCTGTGATTCAGCTTGTGAGTGCATGTTCAGTCGCTCCAGTCATGTCTGACTCTTTGCAATCCCATAGACTGTCACCCACCAGTGTCCTCTGTCCATAGAATTTTCCAGGTAAGAATATGGGTGTGGGTAGCCATTTCCTCCAGGGGATTTTCCTGACCCAGGGATCCAACCCACATCTCTGGCATCTGCTGCATTGGCAGGAAAAGATTCTTTACCACTAACACCACCTGGGAAGCCCAGAATATGATTCATGAGAAGAAGATGGTCAGAAAGACAAGAGAGACTAAGGGGAAATACAACTTTACCACATAAAACAGAATCAAGGGGGAAAATCTCTTAGAAAAGAATTCTACCTGTTGTCTAAAGAGTCCATACATTGAAGTCCACATACTGAAAATAAGAAATAAACTAAGAATACATGAGAAATCAACACAAAGCTTGCAAATATAAGCAGACTGTTTAATAAACTCCATATTAAAAACAAGGACATAAGAGATTATATTCTTCATCAGATTTTCCTCTTCTTAAACCTCACTCAACACACTGGAACATTCATTTTGGGTAATTAGAATCAGAGCATTTGGAATACAATTTTTTCTCTCCCTGTTCCAATTTTCATCTTCATTTGGTCTTCCATGAATGAATATGTATAGCCCATCAGTTTACTTTCTTTGATGAATTATTGAGAATTATCTGATATTTCCTTTTGCTAGCCTTATAGCCAATCAAGGGTCCCAAGCAAAAAATGAATCATTGCAGATTCATGTTTTAGATTAATCCCTTCAGCTTTGAAGAACAGATTCAAGATGGGTGAGGTTGGGAGAAGGAAGCCCAGGTAGGAGACTGTGATGGCCCAGGTAAAGATGCTGAATTACTGAGCCAGGACAGTAGAGTAGGGATGGGGAAGACAGGAAAGATTTTTAAAATTAGATTGAATGATTGAATATGTGCTTAAAGGAGGCAGAGAATTTGGAGGAAGAGCAAGTTTGGAAGCAAATACATAGACTTCATTCTCAAACTAGTTGAGTTTGTGGTCCTTATGGGTGAATCAGATAAAAAAAGGCCTTATAGAGACTTGTACAAACATGAAATTCAGAGAGAAATCCTTAGAGCTATAGACTAAGTCATCAGCAGCCTGCAGGTGACTAGAATGATGAGAGTAGTAATAACCAAGGGGAGATCACAGTATAAGCAAGAATTAGCTCAAGGACACAAGTCTCAGCAAAAAGGAAAAAAATGGGGAGAGGAGAGCAAAATGCCTGTGTCTGACAATGTGCCAGAGACTGTCTATTAACATTCAGGACTAGAGTCTCACTTCTGAGATCTTCCTCATACAGCAGGGGCCAAAGTCTAGAAAATACATCTCTCCAACTCCCTTGACAGCACTGTTTCCATTCAATTCTGTCTATAAATGTTGCCTACATGAGAACTAGAAGGCAGGAGAGAAGAGATGTGATCCCTGAAGGTATGTGCTTGGTGACTCTGGATAGTTACCAGAGGCTTCTGTACATCGTCCCAAAGCAGCCACTTCAGTGCTGCAAGCAGTAGGGTTTGGGATTGCATTTCACTACAATTTTGTGATGCTAGCAGCCACTGCCTTAAACGCTGCTCCCTAAATCAAAAGCTTCTAATTTCCTATTTTAAATCTCATCTCACCCATATTTACATGGGTGATTAAATCTGCAACAAAGGAGGCAAAAATACACAATGGGGTTTAAAAATAAAGCCTCTTCAATAAATAGCCTTGGGAAAACTGGACAGCTACCTGCACAATAATTAAACTTGACTACACTCTCATACCATGCCCTGGCATGTGATCCAGAAATGCCACTCCTGGATATTTATCAGAAGAAAACAAAAACACTAATCAGGAAGGATATATGCATCCTTATGTTCAGTACAGAATTATTTACAATAACCAAGATATGGAAGCAATCTAAGTGCCTTAACCTAAGCAACCTAAGTGTTGTCAATGCAGGAGACATAATAGACTTAAGATATGGATTTAATCCCTGGGGGCTTCCCAGGTGCCTCAGATGGTAAAGAATCCGTCTGCAATGCAAGAGACCTAGGTTCAATCCCTGGGTTGGGAAGATCGCCTGGCAACCCACTCCAGTATTCTTGCCTGGAGAATACCCATGTATAGAGGATCCAGGGTCAGAGTTGGACACGACTGAGGCGACTTAGCATGAACGCACACATGTTGTATAATAGGAACTAGCAATGTTATAGGTCAATTATATTTCAAAAACAAACAAACTCATAGAAAAGGAGATCAGATTTGTGGTTCCTAGAGGCTAGGAGTGGGGAAGGGAGGAAGGGGTAACTAGATGGAGGCAGTCAACAAGTCCAAACTTCCAGTAATAACATAGATAAGTGCTGTGAATATAATGTACAACAGGATAAAGATAGTTGTTGTACATTAAATATGAAAACTATTAAAAGAGTAAATCCTAAGAGTTCTTGTCAGCAGAAAATATTTTTCTATTTCTTTAATATTGTTCCTATATGAAATGATGAAAGTGAAAGGAAAGTGGAAGTGAAAGTCACTCAGTCGTGTCTGACCCTTTTCAACCCCATGGACTATACAGTCCATGGAATTCTCCAGGCCAGAATACTGGAGTGGGTAGCCTTTCCCTTCTCCAGGGTATCTTCCCAACCCAGGGATCAAACCCAGGTCTCCCTCATTGCAGGAAGATTCTTTACCAACTGGACCACAAGGGAAGTCCATATGGGATGATGGACATCCACTAAAATTATGGTGATAATTACTTCATGAAGTATGTAAATCAAATTATTATGTTGAACATCTTAATCTTACACAGTGCTGTATGTCAATCATATCTCAATAAAGCTGGGAGAAAAACATTTGTTCCTTAAAATTCAACAGGGTCTGCCTTAACAAACCTTTAGTAACAGTGAAACTTGGTGTCATAGGTGTGTATCCACAGTGGGTTGAGAGTGAGAGGTACATAAAAAAAAGAAAGACAGAGAGCATAGACATACTTTTAGGAGGAAAAAACCCTTAGAAGGAGAGTCAACATATTCAGTTCAGTTCAGTCGCTCAGTCGTGTCCGACTCTTTGCGACCCCATGAATCACAGCATGCCAGGCCTCCCTGTCCATCACCAACTCCCGGAGTTCACTCAAACTCATGTCCACAGAGTCGGTGATGCCATCCAGTCATCTCATTCTCTGTCGTCCCCTACTCCTCCTGCCCCTAGTCCCTCCCAGCATCAGAGTCTTTTCCAGTGAGTCAACTCTTTGCATGAAGTGGCCAAAGTATTGCAGTTTCAGCTTTAGCATCAGTCCTTCCAATGAACACCCAGGATTGATCTCCTTTAGAATGGACTAATTGGATCTGCTTGCAGTCCAAAGGACTCTCAAGAGTCTTCTCCAACACCACAGTTAAAAGCATCAATTCTTCAGCACTCAGCTTGCTAATTAAAAAGGGAGATGGGGCAAAATAACGAGGTGAGTGTGTGTGTGTGTGTGTGTGTGTGTGTGTTATAAGATAGACCTGAGAAGCTGTATACACTAAGGAAAGAGCCAGCAGAAAGGGAGAAAGTAAAGACACATGAAATAGTAACCATGACTGATGAAGTCAGATCCTTGACCAGATGGAAGGAGTCAGGACAACAGATATATAGGTTCCCTGTGAACAAGAGGGGGAATTTTATTCTTCTAAAACTCAGCAGTGGCCACAGGACTGGAAAAGGTCAGTCTTCATTCCAATCCCAAAGAAAGGCAATGCCAAAGAATGCTCAAACTACTTCACAATTGCACTCATCTCACACGCTAGGAAAGTCATGCTCAAAATTCTCCAAGCCAGGCTTCAGCAATATGTGAACCATGAACTCCCAGATGTTCAAGCAGGTTTTAAAAAAGGCAGAGGCACCACAGATCAAATTGCCAATATCCACTGGATCATGGAGAAAGCAAGATATTTCCAGAAAAACATCTATTTCTGCTTCATTGACTATGCCAAAGCTTTTGACTGTGTGGATCACAATCAACTGTGGAAAATTCTGAAAGAGATGGGAATACCAGACCACCTTACCTACCTCTTGAGAAAACTGTATGCAGGTCAGGAAGCAACAGTCAGAACTGTACATGGAACAACAGACTGGTTCCAAATAGGAAAAGGAGTACGTCAAGGCTGTATATTGTCACCTTGCTTATTTAACTTATATGCAGAGTACATCATGAGGAACACTGGGCTGGAAGAAGCACAAGCTGGAATCAAGATTGCCGGGAAAAATATCAATAACCTCAGATATGCAGATGACACCACCCTTATGGCAGAAAGTGAAGAGGAACTCAAAGGCCTCTTGATGAAAGTGATAGAGGAGAGTGAAAAGTTTGGCTTGAAGCTCAACATTCAGAAAACAAAGATCATGGCATCTGGTCCCATCACTTCATGGGAAATAGATGGAAAAACAGTGGAAACAGTGTCAGACTTTATTTTTTTGGGGCTCCAAAATCTCTGCAGATGCTGATTGCAGCCATGAAATTAAAAGACGCTTGCTCCTTGGAAGGAAAGTTATGACCAACCTAGATAGCATATTAAAAAGCAGAGACATTACTTTGCCAACAAAGGTCCGTCTAGTCAAGGCTATTGTTTTTCCCATGGTCATGTATGGATGTGAGAGTTGGACTGTGAAGAAAGCTGAGTGCAGAAGAATTGATGCTTTTGAACTGTGGTGTTGGACAAGACTCTTGAGAGTGACTTGTACTGCAAGGAGATCCAACCAGTCCATTCTAAAGGAAATCAGTCCTGGGTGTTCATTGGAAGGACTGATGCTGAAGCTGAAACTGCAATACTTTGGCCACCTCATGCGACGAGTTGACTCACTGAAAAAGACTCTGATGCTGGGAAAGGTTGGGGGCGGGAGGAGAAGGGGACGACAGAGAATGAGATGGCTGGATGGCATCACCGACTCTGTGGACATGAGTTTGAGTGAACTCCGGGAGTTGGTGATGGACAGGGAGGCCTGGCGTGCTGTGATTCATGGGGTCACGGAGAGTCGGACACGACTGAGCGACTGAACTGAACTGAACTGAACTGAAGACCAGAACAAGCAAGAGGATGTGAACTGGGAAGTTGAAAGAAAGTCCTCTTTTCTCAGTGAAGAAGATTCCAAGTGCAAAGGACACACGGCTTCATTGCCCAGCATCCATGCCCCCTTCTTTTGGTAAGGGAATCTTGACTTCCCTTGGAGACCACCCCTTTCCATTCTCCACCGTCTGATGCTTAAGTGCAGCACATGATCATGGCCTCAGCAAATCAGAGCACCACATTCTGCTGTCTGTAGGCAGGTCTAGGTGTGTGTTACAACTGGAGCTAATTGGATGATTGGATGGGACATTTGCTATGGCAAAAAAAATAAAACGATTAAGAGGCAGATAAATGTTCCCACAGGGCTTCAAACAGAGACCATAAGAGTTATTTTGTTCCTGTGGTGGGAAAAGACACTCTGAGTATAGAGATAAACCAGAAGGAATGGAGGTGAGAGAGAAAGTGAGAAAAACAAGTCTCTGTTTCAAAGATCGAGGTTTATCTCTGAGCTTTATTTGAACCTCCATCTTTTTCTGGACTTTTCAGTGAGTTTAACCAGTAAATCCCAATTTGCTGAAGTCAACTTGAGCTATGTTTTCTTTCATTTGCTGAAAGAGCCCTAAACCATAGAATGAGGTTGTCCACTGAAAGTGAAGGGGATGGGGCATATTTTTTAAAAAAATTAAAAGCAGACTGATAGCATAAACAGCAAAGAAATGGAGCTGAACCAATAATCACCCAGTTAGGCCATAAAATACAGTTCAGTTTGGCTGAACTCAACCATGCTAAAGTCAAGCCCAAGTCAATAATTTGGTGTTTTAATGTTCTCTGTGGCAACTAAAAGAACTGCTTTTTTTTTTTTTTTCATCACTTACAATTGCCTTTGTGAAGTATGGACCGCCTTTGGCTGGGCTCATATGACACCTAACATCTGGATAAAAATTGAAAAATGTGATGTCAACCATGTGTTCTGTCAAACACAATTACAAACCCCTGGGTAGTTAGAAAATATCTAATAATTGTTTCATATTTCATCTGAGTCATGTACACACAGAATTTGTGACTCCAAACTTTCACAGTTAAGGAACATAATCTCTGCACCCACCATTCTTCTGTTTTACAAGTCAGCCCCTAGCCCAAATGTGATGTCAGCTTTTCCCCCACTAAATATTTCCCCTGTGTAGTGTTTCCACCAAACAAATGCATCAAAATTTCAGCTCCATGAGCAACTGTTTGTGTTGGAGTCATATTTCTTATATTCTAATTCTGTGTTGTATACATTGCAGTGGAATGTAGGGTATTCCAGTTGGAAGGTGAACATCCACGTGAAAGGGCAAATCCAGACCTTTAATTTTGCCAAGAATGAAGCTAACATTGAGGTCAAGACAGTTAAGTGACTTGTACCAAGTTCTATTCTTAGCTAGTGGCTAAGCTGAGATTTGAACCCCTGATACGGCTGCTGCCTCTTCCTGTCATAACCTGGAAACATTGTTAACTGTGCAATGTTGTAGGAAAGGTCACTTTCTGACTATGAACATCCTTCAGTTCAGTTCAGTCGCTCAGTCATGTCTGACTCTCCGCGACCCCATGAATCACAGCACGCCAGGCCTCCCTGTCCATCACCAACTCCCGGATTTCACTCAAACTCATGTCCACAGAGTCGGTGATGCCATCCAGCCATCTCATTCTCTGTCGTCCCCTTCTCCTCCCACCCTCAACCTTTCCCAGCATCAGAGTCTTTTCCAGTGAGTCAACTCGTCGCATGAGGTGGCCAAAGTATTGGAGTTTCAGCTTCAGCATCAGTCCTTCCAGTGAACACCCAGGATTGATCTCCTTTAGAATGGACTGGTTGGATCTCCTTGCAGTACAAGGGACTCTCAAGAGTCTTATGAACGTCCTTAGAGCTGCTCAAAATAGTGTCAGTAATCCCTCAAATGCCTCCTTCTAGCCATTCAAAAAAGTGCAAGATTCAGAAATTTAAAATGTTTCTTGACATTATTAAATATCTTAGCACTATAGCCATTGTCCTGTCTACATACAGTTCCTGAGATTTATTGTTTAAATATTTAATAATAACTCATGTGGCTACATTTAAAGGGACTTTTACATGAATTAGCTCATCTATGTGATTCTTTTTTTATGTTTTGTTTCTGGAACAATTTTCTACATTTGCTATTACCTTGTGGAATGGAATGTAATATAACAATCAAACACATTCATGCAATATGATCTCATTTGCAATTGGCAGGGCTAGGTTATCTTTATTTTATATAAATATATAAAGAGGGGAGCTTAGACCCTTGTCTTTTGAAGAAAGTCTCTTACTTCAGAGAGCGACCTGAGATTCAAAGTCGTTGTTCAATTTGTAGGGAGATAATGATCCTATGACTTCTTGCTTATTAATTCATTCCATTAGAATTATAATAGCACCAAATATTCTATAACAAAATTTCCATTACTTCACTAGGTTTAATCATTAGCATCAAATGGAACATTATAGATTCACATAAACATGATTCTGAGCTAAAAATATTGTACAAACAAGCTACATAATTTATTCTGAATTAATTTCAGAATAAAAGGTTTTGTCATTTTCCCCATGTTTTAGAGACAGAGTCCAGTTTATGAGTTAAAATAAGACATACAAAAAGAGGAGTTTGGTTCAAAAACCTAAAGAAATGAACCCAAAATTTGGTATTTTAAGCAATCAGTATCTCTTTTGCTTTTATTTTTGTCAGAAAAGATAAAAGTGGGGTCAAGAATTTAGAAGAACATGGTGTTTTAAAAATGGTAGTGTTCATGGCTCTCACAGCTTTTTAACTGCAAGGAGCAATATTCATGGTTAGTATCAAGCAACCAACCAATTAACCAACAATTATTCACTGTGCGTGCTGCACACTAAGTCGCTTCAGTCGTGTCCGCGTCTTTGCGACCCTATGGACTATAGCCTGACAGGTTCCTCTGTCCATGGGATTATCCAGGCAAGAATACTGGAGTGGGTTTCCATTTCCTCCTCCAGGGGATTTTCCTGATCCAGGGATCGAACTTGTGTCTCTTATGTCTTCTGCATTGGCAGGCGGGTTCTTTACCACTAGTGCCACCTGGAAAGCCCCTGAATGGTAAATACAGTGCACTTAAAAATATGAGACATAACTCTGGATTCTAAGAAGTTTATGATGCCATAGAGATGATAAGCTATAGAAACAATTAGTGAAAAATATCATATATTGTCTATTGAAGTGATAAAGTCATCTTCTCCTCCCTTATGCTCTGGTCTACCTTAATAATCTGGTTAGAATTTGCCTGAAGCTTCTTGGGGTCAGTTGTACCTTGTATAAAGGAAGGTAAGCTTTTTTGACTTCAAGTCTGAAGTCAGTAAATTGATGATGATTAAATGGCTTCATTCTGAGGACTTGGCATTTACAAAATAGATAGTATAATAGATACATACATAGTCATTATTATCCAATCAAAATAATTCAGAAACCCTGCAATGTTTCCCTCCATCTAGATAGAAGCCTAGGCTCAGAGGGACCTCTCTTGATGTGTTCAGCAATGCCTGGATAACTGTGGCACAGTGAAACTGAATTTAGTTACACTTCAAAGTTAATTCCAAGGGCATCCAACCTAAAAATCAGAACTGGGTAAAAATCCAACTTTATTACTTATTAGTTCTGTCATAAGGAACATGCTACTTTCAATCTCTCTGGTCCCTGTTTCAGAAGGAGCTGCCTATATTAGTAAAATTAGGTTTAGTTCTGAGTGCTGCTGCTGCTGCTGCTGCTGCTAAGTCACTTCAGTCGTGCCCAACTCTACGCGACCCAATAGACGGCAGCCCAGCAGGCTCCGCTGTCCCTGGGATTCTCCAGGCAAGAACACTGGAGTGGGTTGCCATTTCCTTCTCCAATGTGTGAAAGTGAAAAGTGAAAGTGAAGTCGCTCAGTCGTGTCCAACTCTTAGCAACCCCGTGGACTGCAGTCCACCAGGCTCCTCCACTCATGGGATTTTCCAGGCAAGAGTACTGGAGTGGGGTGCCATTGCCTTCTACAAGTGCTAGAAAGCCAAAAATAAGAGTGACGTTTAAAGGATAGAAGTCTATTACCTTTATTCAAAATAGAGGTCTAGAGGTGGGCAATTAGGGCTGGTATAGTAGCCCATGAATCAGGATTCCAGCCTCTTTCTACACTGTTAGCCTATCATTTTTCAGCATGAGATTTCTACCTAAGGGTTTAATATAGTTGTTCAGACTCCAACCATCACATCTGTATTCTAGCCAACAAGAAGTGTATACCATTTCCTTTCATACTCATCCCATGAGTTGCACACAACTCTTCCACTTCTGTCAGTCACAAATTTGTCACATTCACATCTAGTGTGAGGCAGACTGAAGTGGTTTGCCATTCCCTACCACTTCAGTATACTTGCCTTGAGAACCCCATGCTGCTGCTGCTGCTGCTAAGTCACTTCAGTCGTGTCCGACTCTGTGTGACCCCATAGATGGCAGCCCACCAGGCTCCGCCATCCCTGGGATTCTCCAGGCAAGAACACTGGAGTGGGTTGCCATTTTCTTCTCCAATGCATGAAAGTGAAAAGTGAAAGTGAAGTCACTCAGTCATGTCCAACTTTTCGCGACCCCATGGACTGCAGCCTACCAGGCTCCTCCATCCATGGGATTTTCCAGGCAAGAGTACTGGAGTGGGGTGCCATTTTCTTCTCCGTGAGAACCCCATGAACAGTATCAAAAGGCAAAATGATAGGATACTGAATGAGGAATTCCCCAGGTCAGTAGGTGCCCAGTATGCTACTGGAGATCAGTGGAGAAATAAATCCAGAAAGAATAAAGGGACGGAGCCAAAGCAAAAACAATACCCAGTTGTAGATGTGACTGGTGATAGAAGCAAGGTCCAATGCTGTAAAGAGCAATATTGCATAGGAACCTGGAATGGTAGGTCCATGAATCAAGGCAAATTGGAAGTGGTCAAACAGGAGATGACAAAAGTGAACACTGACATTCTAGGAATCAGTGAACTAAGATGGACTGGAATGGGTGAATTGTGGGCAGGAATCCCTTAGAAGAAATGGTATAGCCATCATGGTCAACGAAAGAGTCTGAAATGCAGTACTTGGATGCAATCTCAAAAACGACAGAATGATCTCTGTTCGTCTCCAAGGCAAACCATTCAGTATTACAGTAATCCAAGCCTATGCCCCAACCAGTAACGCTGAAGAAGCCGAAGTTAAATGGTTCTATGAAGACCTACAAGACCTTTTAGAACTAACACCCAAAAAAGATGTCCTTGTCATTATAGGGGACTGGAATGCAAAAGTAGGAAGTCAAGAAACACCTGGAGTAACAGGCAAATTTGGCCTTGGAGCATGGAATGAATCAGGGCAAAGGCTAATAGAGTTTTGCCAAGAGAATGCACTGGACATAGCAAACACCCTGTTTCAACAACACAAGAGAAGACTCTACACATGGACATCACCAGATGGTCAACACCGAAATCAGATTGATTATATTTTTTGCAGCCAAATATGGAGAAGCTCTATACAGTTAGCAAAAACAAGACCAGGAGCTGACTGTGGCTCAGATCATGAACTCCTTATTACCAAATTCAGACTTAAATTGAAGAAAATAGGGAAAACAACGAGACCACTCAGATATGACCTAAATCAAATCCCTTACGATTATACAGTGGGAGTGAGAAAAAGATTCAAGAGACTAGATCTGATAGATAGAGTGCCTGATGAACTATGGATGGAGGTTTGTGACATTATACAGGAGACAGGGACCAAGACCATTCCCATGGAAAAGAAATGCAAAAAAGCAAAATAGCTGTCTGAGGAGGCCTTACAAATAGCTGTGAAAAGAAGAGACATGAAAGGCAAAGGAGAAGAGGAAAGATATAAGCATCTGAATGCAGAGTTCCAAAGAATAGCAAGGAGAGATAAGAAAGCCTTCCTCAGTGATCAATGCAAAGAAATAGAGGAAAACAACAGAGTAGGAAAGACTAGAGATCTCTTCAAGAAAATTAGAGATACCAAGGGAATATTTCATGCAAAGATGGGCTCAATAAAGGACAGAAATGGTGTGGACCTAACAGAAGCAGAAGATATTAAGAAAAGGTGGCAAGAATACACAGAACTGTACAAAAAACATCTTCACGACCAAGATAATCATGATGGTGTGATCACCCACCTAGAGCCAGACATGCTGGAATGTGAAGTCAAGTGGGCCTTAGAAAGCATCACTATGAACAAAGCTAGTGGAGGTGATGGAATTCCAATTGAGCTATTTCAAATCCTGAAAGATGACGCTGTGAAAGTGCTACACTCAATATGCCAGCAAATTTGGAAAACTCAGCAGTGGCCACAGGACTGGAAAAGGTCAGTCTTCATTACAATCCCAAAGAAAGGCAATGCCAAAGAATGCTCAAACTACTTCACAATTGCACTCATCTCACATGCTAGTAAAGTCATGCTCAAAATTCTCCAAACCAGGCTTCAGCAATACGTGAACCGTGAACTTCCAGATGTTCAAGCAGGTTTTAGAAAAGGCAGAGGAGCCAGTGATCAAATTGCCAACATCCACTGGATCATGGAAAAAGCAAGAGTGTTCCAGAAAGACATCTATTTCTACTTCATTGACTATGCCAAAGCCTTTGACTGTGTGGATCACAATAAACTGTGGAACATTCTGAAAGAGATGGGAATCCCAGACCACCTGACCTGTCTCTTGAGAAACCTGTATGCAGGTCAGGAAGCAACAGTCAGAACTGGACATGGAACAACAGACTGGTTCCAAATAGGAAAAGGAGTATGTCAAGGTCGTATATTGTCACCCTGCTTATTTAACTTATAGGCAGAGTACATCATGAGGAACGCTGGACTGGAAGAAGCACAAGCTGGAATCAAGATTGCTGGGAGAAATATCAATAACCTTAGATATGCAGATGACACCACCCTTATGGCAGAAAGTGAAGAAGAACTAAAGAGCCTCTTGATGAAAGTGAAAGGGGAGAGTGAAAAAGTTAGCTCGAAGCTGAACATTCAGAAAACTAAGATCCTGGCATCTGGTCTCATCACTTCATGGGAAACAGATGGGGAAACAGTGGAAACAGTGTCAGACTTTATTTTGGGGGGTCCAAAATTACTGGGATGCTGATTGCAGCCATGAAATTAAAAGACGCTTACTCCTTAGAAGGAAAGTTATGACCAACCTAGATAGCATATTAAAAAGCAGAGACATTACTTTGCCAGCAAAGGTCTGTCTAGTCAAGGCTGTGGTTTTTCCTGTGGTCATGTATGGATGTGAAAGTTGGACTGTGAAGAAAGCTGATCGCCGAAGAATTGATGCTTTTGAACTGTGGTGTTGGAGAAGACTCTGAGAGTCCCTTGGACTGCAAGCAGATCCAACCAGTCCATTCTAAAGGAGATCAGTCCTGGGTGTTCATTGGAAGGACTGATGCTAAAGCTGAAACTGCAATACTTTGGCCACCTCATGCGACGAGTTGACTCACTGGAAAAGACTCTGATGCTTGGAGGGACTGAGGGCAGGAGGAGAAGGGGACAATGGAGAATGAGATGGCTGATGGCATCACGGACTCAATGGACATAAGTTTGAGTGAACTCCGGGAGTTGGTGATGGACAGGGAGGCCTGGCGTGCTGTGATTCATGGGGTGGCAAAGAGTCAGACACAACTGAGTGACTGAACTGAACTGGACTGAACTGATGAGGCAGACTGGGAAACTGATCTTTATTCTGGACTGATATGGACTTACCTATAAGTCAGGGACCCTATTACAAAGACAAGAGGAGGGGATAGGATTTGGACATCAATGTCAGTTTGGTATACTATTCTACTGACTTTGCTAGAATGTTCACTTGAAACAATCCATGTAAAATTATATACCTTATTCATTGGAAATCCTGGACAGTTTCCCAGGATTTTCAATAAATCTGACTTCCAGTGTAAAGAGAAAGATGTTTCCTCACATAGTGCTATTCTTGGGTGTTTCAGATGAATCAAATATAGATGTGACCACCATGAGAATGTGACCTTTCATTACAGGGGGACTCTGTAGTTGACCCCACCTCCCATAGCTGCTTCCAGCCAATGACTGCCCTGCAGAATTGCAAAGCCAGTGTCATTCCTGAGAGACCCAGGACGCTTCTGACAGCTGACTTTGGCTCAAATTCTCTGGGCAGTTGTGCTGGAATATCTTTAGACAGCACAGCAGTCAAAGATACTCCACCCAAGCATCTCCTCTTCTGTCTTCACTTGGGATAAGTTGTCTGTGGTCTCCAAGCCCCCTCTCTATTTTCTCTCATAGAGACCACGTCCCTTAATAAAATCCTGGATTGTTTAATTCTGTCTTACATCTTCCTCTTGGGGTCCTGGATGAACAAAACATAATATTTTATTAAAAATATATATATAACCGTGGAAATTCTTGATTAAAACTTTTTTTTTTGGCAACACTAAAATTTGCTAAGTAAGCACATCTTCAAGATTATGTTTTATGTCCACATTAATCTCCAAAAAGTGCAAATTCTCCTTGTAGATTATTTTTTAAGTATGACAGCAACTAAATACCTTGTATCATTATTTCATTAAAAATACAATGGCAGCAGTTCACTGGGCTTGTAACCACTGAGTTGGCATAAGTACCCCCATGGGCTTCCCTGGTAGCTCAGACAGTAAAGAATCTGTCTGCAACTTGGGAGACCTGGGTTCGATCCCTGGGTTGGGAAGATTCCCTGGAGAAGGGCATGGCAACCCACTCCAGTATTCCTGCCTGGAGAATTCCATGCACAGAGGAGCCTGGCGGGCTACAGTCCAAGGGGTCACAAAGCATAAGACATGACTGAGCGACTAACACTTTCACTTTCAAGTATCCCATAGCAATATTTTTCAAATCCAAGATAACATATAATATACATAGATATGTAAGGACTCTATTTCTAAAGGCATTTTAGATTTAAACTCTACGTGCATTTATTTAAACAACATCAAATATTGTGCGTCTACTATGGTGCTGGGTACACAGTTAAACAGAGTTACCCAGATGCGAAAAATAGATCTGCCCTCAGGGACTCTGTCATCTGATCATGGAGGAACCATCCTAACAACCAACCATCAAGACCTCTTAAACACGCCCTTCCTTACTCAGTGAGAACCCTGACTGAGAAAGGCCCACAGGCTGACCCCAGAGGAGCCTCCTTGCTAACAGATCACAGGTGTTCCTCCTGAGTTACTTATAGATGTCTGTCTACACACGGAATAACTCATACAACAGAGGAGACCAGCTGCAAAACAGAAACAATGCACGCCCACACTTCTTTCTTCAAATACTTCAAATAAGCCATGTGGAAAGAGAATTAGAGAGAGTAGAGGGTCAGGGAAGAAACCAGAAGTTAGATCCAGAGTGGCAGAGAACAACCTGCCCACCAGAGGCTGATTCAGCACAAAGTTTGAGGTGTCTCCTTAGAAATTCTCCCCCAAAAGGAAAGGAAAGCACTGTATTAAAGAATGTCCCGGGAGAAAACATGGAGGGAAAAGCAACCTTGTTTTTCTGTCATTGTTATTTTTACATTTCCCTAAGAATCATTCTAGCCTGTCTGCGGCTGTCACCCTCCAGGGCTTTTTTTGTATTTTTGTTTTTGCCAGCTCATACAATGGCAAAAAGTAGAGCTGTTAAATACCACAGAGCTCATCGACTCAAAATTTATTTTGTAGAAAAATGTAAAACATTGAAAAGTAAGTTCGATCTAGCTAGTTTCAATTATTTCTGAATAAATTAGATTTGGTACTGAATATCAAATACGGTCAATTTATGAGCAAAACAAGTTGTTGACTGCGTTACATATTTTAATGTTCTCCAAGTACTAAAGTGACTTTAGTGCTGGAACATGTTCCTAAAATATAAATATTCCTTAGGTTTCAGATTTTGCCAAAATGTTTTTGTGTTTTTTTTACCAGCTTAATTCTTTTTACAGAAATTCTGTTCTTTTCTACAGGATCACGTATGGAAAAAGCAAGCAGTTGTGAATGGCAGGGGCCCAAGAGGTCAGTAATTGTCAAGGAAACTAAGCAGAATTCTGGGAAGCGCTGATGTTCCTTGAGGGGAATCTGTTGTATCCTGCTCTGTGGCTCGACACAACTCTTAGGATGGGTCTTGATGCCCAAATCCTTTCGAACTGGATGGAGGATGGACAGTTGAGTGGATAAGACCTAGGGAAGGAACAGAGAGAGATTGGAGAGGGACCAGGCTACCTCAGAGCACTTAATATTGGACAGATACTGAAAAAAGGGGGCCCTGAACCCTTGGAATCCAGTGACCTTGAAGCAGTCAAGAAAATATACAGCAGATTGTCTCTATCTTCAAAAATAAACAGCTGGAGGAGGCAAGCACCTGAACTAATGAAAACTAGTATCTTAGGGCCTTCGCTAAGGAAATGGAAACAGCTTGCATACGTTCATGGCAGACACAGATGTTCAGAAACCCCTGAGGGTTGCTATGGCATCCAAGAAGATGGGGCATGAAGTGGGTAGGCACCCACACCCCAGGACGCTCCACCTCACCAGCCCTCTGTCCTCCTTGAGAGGCAGCATTCCTTCAAACAAGGGATCCTGTTACCCTGACCCCAGGCTTCAGTTTGGTTTTGCTTAGCATCTGCCTTGGGATTGGAAGGGAAACTGAATTCTGAGGCAAGCCGAACCCTGGCAGGAGTGGCACAGCCAGGCTGGGAAGCTGGGGCAAACTGAAGGCTGGGAGACTGAGAGCTCTTTTGGGGGTATAATGAGGCAGGGCACAGGATACCGCCTGGACATCACCTTCTTCCTTGGGCTGGCCTAAGGAACCTCCTTTTCTCTCAAACTTGAGCAGTTTGTGCAGCCCTTCTACAGTTTTTCTTCATCAGCTTGTGATCATCGCTTGGGAGCATGTCCTTTTTTTCTTACCAAGACCACATGCTTCCTGGAGACAATGTTTGCTTCCCCCAAGCCCTGGCTGATCACAGTCGGTGCTCATCACAATAGCCAAAATGAATCAATGGATGACACATGAGTGGAAGAAGTCCAGCAGTATCTACATCCCCTGCCCCTACTTCCCCAACAGAAACTCCCTCCTCTTGGTTCTTTCTTTGTCTCTCTCTCTCTTTTCCGAAATCTTCCTTGGAAAAGTTAGAAGACGCTCCCAGACAGCTAAATTGAGTAGCGTCTCATCTTCCATCAGTCCTTTGCATCTCTTCCTTCTACATGATGGCCTTTCTTCATTGTTTTAGGACTCTCTGACTCTTTGGGGTTCTGTTGCCTCCCTCTGGGATCATTCAGCCTCAGTCATCTTTGCCTTTTCCTCCTTTAGCATTAGCTAACAGCCAAGGTCTGTCTAGTCAAGGCTATGG
Organism: Moschus berezovskii; assembly: GCF_049115385.1. Lineage (NCBI taxonomy): Eukaryota > Metazoa > Chordata > Mammalia > Artiodactyla > Moschidae > Moschus > Moschus berezovskii. Next base: position 70,903,433 of record NC_142469.1, on the reverse strand, counting down.
TTTTTCCCGTGGTCATGTATGGATGTGAGAGTTGGACTGTGAAGAAAGCTGATCGCCGAAGAATTGATGCTTTTGAACTGTGGTGTTGGAGAAGACTCTTGAGAGTCCCTTGGACTGCAAGGAGATCCAACCAGTCCATTCTAAAGGAGATCAGTCCTGGGTGTTCATTGGAAGGACTGATGCTAAAGCTGAAACTCCAATACTTTGGCCACCTCATGCGACGAGTTGACTCACTGGAAAAGAGTCTGATGCTGGGAGGGATTGAGGGTAGGAGGAGATGGGGACAACAGAGAATGAGATGGCTGGATGGCATCACCAACTCGATGGACATGAGTTTGAGTGAACTCCGGGAGTTGGTGATGGACAGGGAGGCCTGGCGTGCTGTGATTCATGGGGTCGCGGAGAGTTGGACATGACTGAGCGACTGAACTGAACTGAACTGAACAGCCATCCACAAAACAGAACCTTCATTCATTTGACAACATTTTATTAAGCACCCAGGATGGACCATATATTCATGGCCTGGAGGAGAGAATGGGCTCATCTGGCTTATCTCATCTCAGGAACCAGCTCTGGGAAAACATGCTAAGCCTGGAACACCAGAAGGTGGTCGGCTTTCCTTGCACAGTAGGTGAGATGCTGGCAGAAGATGGTTCCCTTCCTGTGGTTCATGAAACAGGACAGGTTGGTCCTCTAACCTTTCTGAATCCCAGACTTGCAGCTTCTCTCTTCATTGTCCCCCCCTTAACTGCCCCTTCCCTGCTGGATATTATACTTCCCACCCACCCTCCCTCACTCTGTTCCTCTTATAAAAAGTGCCACTCTCCAGTCCTTTTCCCTTCCTTATAGGTTAAATTCTACTTGAACACATTCCACTGCAGTGAAAACCTCTTCACAAGTAAGTGATTTCCAAATCCCAAAATGTTGCTAAAATGACTATTTCCTCTGATGACATTTTGATTTTCAATGAAAAAAAAATAGCTTTGCAATTTTGTAAACCACTTCCTCTGTAATTCATTCTCAACTTGGTACTACAAGCACTGCAGACATCTCTCACAGAAAAGTCTGTGTGCAAAACACAAATAACACCGAGTCTCTGCCCCAAGGATGCTCACTCTTTGGCAGAAGGAATAATACCAAGTCTGGAGAAAGAAGTCAGTTCTTCTGCCCAACATTTCTATCTGCCTCCAGAATTTGCACACTCTCCACTGAGTAGACAAATATTTCCTAAAAGAGTTGAAGAATCTCTCCCCAAAGACACAGTTTCCAGATGCAGCCATGATGAGAACTCCCCTCCCCCCGATGCAGCACCCATTTGGACAGGATCCAAACAGCTGGACCCTCTGACTCTAAAATCAAGTTCAATTCTCAATGCTGGCTCCAAAGCGTGATGCTGGTCCTCCCCAACCAACCAGGAAAGCCCTGGAGGACTTCCTGTGTGCCCAACTTCCAGTCAGACTTAAGCTTTCCAGGTCTTGGGATACTTTGACCATTGGATGGAGAAGAGGCAAAAACAGAGATGGAGCCCAGCAGCATTCTGGGTCCACGAAGAGTAGACCAGCTCTCTCAAATGGCTTGAATTTGGCAAATCCCAAAATTCTCTTTGCCAAGAATGTTTTTGCCTTAATTTCTTAAACCCATGTGAATTTCAAAGGAAATTTGGTCCGTATGTTTCTGATTCATTTACACTTAACTCATCACAAAGTTGTTGTGAAATAGCCATTTGATGTCCAAGAAGCCTTTAGAAGTCCTCCCCTTCGCCTTTTCTCCCTTGCCAACTGCTAAATACAATTCCACTCTGGAATCTCTGTAAGCTGGATGAAAACTCAGGACTGAAAGAGAACTCTTGTCTTGATAAAACATTCTTGTCAGCATGTAGACGATTTAAACCCACGGGAAACAGAATTCCTTGAAGCTCCTGAAACTTCCTCCAATTCAGGGTTCGTGTTCCCTTTCTGAACTTATGTTAGATGCAAAGCAGAAACATTGAGGTGGAAACAGACATGGCACCGGGTCTCACCTCAGTCGCAGCTGACACACCACAGAGAACAGTTGCCTCAATGTTTGCTAACAGACATTCCTGCTTCCAGTCTTTAGGAGTGCTGCCGTCATGTCCCTGCAGTATGACTCTTTTAAGCCATAAGTGCCTTTGATGTCTCCCAACTCACCCACTAGAATCCAGCATGCCACGTAGCTGACCCATCAGCTATAGAAAGCCCAGATTTAAGTCTCTGCTTACCTCATCCAATATACAATCCCAACATAAGCCAAATTCAAAGTGATAGAATTTAGGAGGAAAGGATGTAGCAGAACTGTGGTTTCTAGCAGGTTCTTTGGTGTGGGCATTGTGGTATTGGTTTTAGTATCACACACTGGAAAGGAGACGCGTGGGGGTAAGAGAGGGTCTTTTGTACTTGCTCAGGGGTCTGTACACACGAGTGAACCCGGAAACCTCAGGCATCCTGGGGAAAGTAGGCAGTGCCCGCCAGCCTGGAGAAGAAAGTGATGAGAGTGCATTCTGGGTACTTGGCGAGGCGTTCCCAAAGGCCCCAGTGCTGCCTCAGCATCCTCCTGTCTTCCTTCCTGCCAGCCCCGCCTCCCCCATTCGGCAGAACAAAGACGCTTCAGATCCCAGGACGTCAAGACTGGGTCACAGCCGGAATCCCTCCCAAACAATCCCCTTCTTCACCTCTGTGCGCCCTCCCCCCATCGTCTTTTCTTTCCTACTTATTCTGAAATCATTTTCTTAAGCATTTTTAAACCATATTTGCATTTAATCATCTGGAAAAATATCCTTTCTCGCAGCCTCTGAGCTCTTTCAAATACCCCTCCGTGAATCTAAACAGAACTTGAACCATTTCAAACAACTCCCTCTTGGCTCTGTAAAGTTGCCATGTTTTCCCCCTTATTTTAAATTGTGCAAACAATTAGACATTTTGAAAACGGCATGCATCAAGTCGGGCAAATCAGGTTTTAATTACTTTAAAACATTTATAATCCCTGTTGTCAGAATCAGCCTTTTCCCTTTGGGCACATAATAGCCTAGGACTGTTGTGATATCTTTCTGGTTTGACCTAAATATCCCTTTACTTTATTGAGTCAGTACAAGGTCCAATAGGTCAAAAATTAGGCATGGGTGGTTAAAGAGTAAATACCTGCTACAAGATGCTGGAGTTAAGAGGAATTATAAAATTAAATCTTTAGAGGTCTGTAACTAAGTTCACATTGGTATTTAAATACCAAATAATCTTCCAATTTTTATGCATAGTTTTCAGTCACTGTAACGAAAACATGATGTCGCCTGCAAGCTGTGCGCCCTGTACTTGGCTTCCTTGTTTACATTCACAGCTATAAACACGATCTTATACAGGCTTGAGTGGAAGCAAATTTCCCATTGTTTGCTGCATTCACCACGTGGAGAAATTTCTAGAATTTTTCTTCATAGTCTCATTCTTTATGCATTGGCCGCTAGGTGACTCAGCATTTCAGGGTCTGACCACACCTCTACTTACCAGCATCCCATCATAGGTTTATGGTCTCTTCATTTTTAACCACTCTCACATTACAAACATTGTAAATAGAAAATTGTGCCAGGGATATTTATTGACTGTCTTGTTTTTGCAAATGCCTTTAGCCCTAGTGCATACTACAGGAACCTTCCCAGCAGCTTAAAACCTATCTATCTTGTTATCTCAGATGGTAAAGGATCTGCCTGCAATGTGGGAGACGTGTGTTTGATCCCTGGGTGGGGAAGATCCCCTGGAGGAGGGCATGGCAACCCACTCCCGTATTCTGGCCTGGAGAATTCCCATGGATAGAGGAAACTGGTGGACTACAGTCCATGGGGTCACAAAGAGTTGGACATGCCTAAGCTACTAAGCACAGCACATCTTTCTAAAAAGAGCTCAGTTCAGCCATTCACCAGAGCCACTCTTGGCAACTAACTACAGGGAGAAGGATTTTTAAACAGAACTTTCAACTCTTTCAATGGGTTAAAAAAAGATCTTTCATCAACATGGTGGTTGGAGAGAGTGTGAAACTGGGCTTCACTAAATTGATCAGAAGAAAGTTGAAAAAAGAAGAAGAGAGAGAGGAAAGAAGAGAGAAATAAATGATGATCAGAAACAATTCAAAGGAAAGAAAAATACTATAAAACAAATACCAGCAAAAGACCATTAAATATATTAAATAGAAACAGGGCAAACAAATGTGAATGTGGAGAGAAAATAATTAAAATCAGAGTCCCTTGGCCAGTGTAGAAATATGGATTCCAGAAATAAAACTCCGCAAATGCACATTTTTATTACCAAATAATGCCTACCTTGCATTATGGAATTAAATTACGTGTGTGTGCATACACACACACACACACACACACTTGGTTTGCTGCTCTCCTCAACTAGATGTGATCAGTGAGTGTGCTCTAAGGGTGATGAGTAGCTCTTCCCACCCCCAAACTCCAGGTCGGGGGTGGTCTCCCCAGTCCTCGGTACAAGCAGGGATCAGAGCACAGCATTATGTTACCAACTGCTACCGCCACAAAAAAACTCAACCGTCACTTTGCAAACATCTCTAAGAGAGTGGGCCCCACCTGGTCTCTCAGCAGCATCCAGCAATCAAGTCACGGCGTTTCAGAATCCACAACCCATCTCTGCACAAGGCTTTGCCCAGGACGTTCTCAATCAAGCACTACATAAAATGTAGAAGCCCCTTCCCCTTTGTTGCATCGCCATATTTCACCCAGATGGGGTCCTCTGTTAGGGATCATATGTTGTCTATCTGGCAACTACATTGAGCCTTTCTGTCTTACGAATGATGTTTCAAAGAAAATGTATAAAGATAAAAAGATTTCTATGTTTAAAAATAAAAGAAGTAGGGACTTCCCTGGCAGTCCAGTGGTTAAGTCTCTGTGCTTTCAATGCAGGGGGCATGGATCTGATCCCTGGTGGAGGAACTAAGATCCGACATGCAATGCAGCACAGCCAAAAAACTAGAAAAACATTTTTTTGAATTTTTTTTTAAATTAGAAAAGTAATAAAAGAGATAGATATCCCCCCACACACTGTACTGTGCTGATGTTCATGGAAATCCAGTTCATCTTTCAGATTTTATTATAGCCCTTGTGTTTCTGACTCTATTTTTTGACAGAGAACTGTTTTTCTTAGATTATTTTTCCACTAATATCTACTATAAAGAAAGCTGAGTGCTGAAGAATTGATGCTTTTGAACTGTGGTGTTGGAGAAGACTCTTGAGAGTCCCTTGGACAGCAAAGAGATCCAACCAGTCCATTCTAAAGGAAATCAACCCTGAATATTCATTGCAAAGACTGATGCTGAAGCTGAAACTCCAATACTTTGGCCACCGGATGTGAAGAACTGACTCATTTGAAAAGACCCTGATGCTGGGAATGATTGAAGGCGTGAGGAGAAGGGGACGACAGAAGATGAGATGGTTGGATGGCATCACTGACTGGTCATGAGTTTGAGTAAACTCCGGGAGTTGGTAATGGACAGGGAAGCCTGGTGTGCTCCAGTCCATGGGGTTGCAAAAAATCAGACACGACTGAGCGACTGAACTGAACTGAATATCTGCTTGTTTCTAAAACACAAGATCTAATTTTAAACTTGATATTATTCTAATCAGAATAATTTTCTATCAGAAGAGAGAAAAATATACTACTGAAGTTCCAGTACTGGAACAACTGTCAAAAATCCTAGAGTCTCTGAACTAGAATTTTCAACTCTCTTAATGGGAAAAAAAAAAAAAGGATTGATGTGACTGGAAAGAGTATTAAACTGGGCTTCACTAAATGGATCAGAGCAAAGTTGAAAAGTTTCTTTATGTATGTGGAATATCTTTACATACATGGAATATTTTTAAGGCTAATCAAGAAACATGCATGTAATTATCTAATTTTTAAGCCAGAGGATGCAGCTGAGCTGACCAAGGGATCACTAAGATAGGTCTACCTCTTTTTTTTTTTTTTGATAGTAGTAATTTTTATTTTTATTTTTTTAAATTTATTTATTTTAATTGGAGGCTAATTACTTTACATTATTGTATTGGTTTGGAGGCCATCCATAATTTTGGTGCACTTTTCCAATTCAAAGGCAACTCCAGAAAGCACAGATGACCCTTTGTTTACTGTTAGAGTGAAAATTAATGTTTACAGTGTTGATCAGTCTGCTGCATGCTCAGTCGTGTCCAACTCTTTGTGACCCCTATGGAATACAGTCAGCCAAGCTCCTCAGTCCATGGGATTTTCCAGGCAAGAATACTGGAGTGAGTTGCCATTTCCTTCTCCAGAGGATCTTCCTGACCCCGGGATTGAATCCATGTCTCCTGCATTGGCAGGTGGATTCTTTACCACTGAGCCACCTGGGAAGCCCCTTTATTGTTGACACAAGACAACAAAAGATCCTGAAGCAACTTCTAAACCAAGAATCCATAAATAATGTCCTATATTCTTGAATATGTTTTAACACTTTTTTTTTAATTACACATTCAGTGTAACCTCTTAACCACAAAATCCTGTTCCCAGACTATCTCATATGAAGAAAAAGGAGCCACAAAAAGTGTTTAAATTATCAGAGAGATGAAACCCTAAGGAGAGAAGCCCAAACCAAAACCCTGTTTTTTCAGGGAAATTGAGTGAAAAATAAGAAAGCAAACTGGAGAGTAGAAGAAGGTGAAGGGGAGCTGTAGGAAAAACAAAAATGAATGAAAAGTACAGGAGGGATGACTGTGGGCCCCTTGGTTGGTTTCCTGAAAGACATGGGTCTGCTCTTGTGGTGGGGTAGGGGGAGAATGAGCAAGCCCACAACATTTTCCAGAAAATGTCAAGGAATTCATAGGCCCCCTCAGAGCCCCTCTAGCACCCTAGAGAAAACAACAACAGGAACATCTTTGAACCCGACAGTAGTGTTTGGTCAAGATATTTAGGAAACAGGAAACTGGTGAAATAGACAGCTGTGTCGTTCAATGCAAAATCACCACCACAAAGTATTCTGTTTCAGTGAAGGCAGAGGAGTCTGCTACTAAATCCAAACCCAGGCCTAGATATAGTTCCATATCCCTTTATGTTTTCTTCAGAGATGTTCTATTAAGAATAAGGTCATTTTTCAAAGTTTTAAAATGTGGATATCGTTTTAAAATTTTTGATGCTTCTAACTCAATAATTTCATGTAGTCATAAAAATAATTTGTGTTTAAGTGCTCTCCAAGGATTCTGTTCCAAGAGCTGCAATTCCTTTCATTTGGCCTAACGCCTGGGTGACATTTCCCTGCTAAGAGTCCCCAGTGGGTTCCAACTGGATCGTGTGAGTCTCTGGATGATCTGCGTTTACTATATGTTAAGTCAGTCCTACTTCTAGCGTTGCCGGGTCAGAGATAGACCCAGATGCCAAGTTTACTTGGGGAATTGAGACTTCAACGTTTCCAACCTTTGTGCCAGAGAGGCTACCTTCTGAGGGATCTCATTCCAAAGAGAGTAAACAAACTCTGGAAAAATGTTCAGCCTCACTGGTAATTAAGGAATTGTAACTCAAACCAATCGGTTATTTCTCTATAGCATGTGTTAGAGAGAAAACAGTATTATTCCCAAGATTGATGGCACTGTATTTTGGTACAATCCTTATCAAGTTGAATATTTTAGTAATAGAAAGAATGGTAAATGCATTTATTCACTTTGACCCAGCCATTCCATCTTTAGGAAAACTTGAGTGAGAGAGTAGAAATGATATATACCAAATTGTTTCCAGTAAGTGAAACAAGAAACAGCCTAAACAACCAACAATAAAAGATCAGTTATCTAATTATGGCTAGTCCCTAAGGGACACTGTGATCTCTGTTGACAATAATAATTCTACCCCCAGGCCAGCGTGGGCTTGTGAATTGACATATGACTTGATTCTGGTCACTAAGACAAGAGAAAACATTTTCTTAAGAGTTTTGGGAGAAAGGCATCTTCCTCCTAAGAAAAAGTTCATCTTCCAAATAGGAAGAAATGATTTATCATCTAACTCTGGGCACTGCGCTGGATATGGTCCCTGGCACAGCTGCCGCCATCTTGGATATACCAGAGGGGAATTCAACAGCAAGAGGAGCTCCCTAGAGAAATGGAAAACCTGGGTCCTTGACAGAATGACAGCACTGAGCCACTAAGTCAATCAACCCAAAGCCTCAACTTCCATTATGTATGAAATATCCCATAGCTGTGAAATATTCAACTTTCTTATAACTTAAGCTTGTTTGAGTTGAATCTTTCTGTAACTCACTGCCAAAGGAAACTAACAGGATCAAAATTAATTTAATTTTGCATATCCCTCATAACAGGGAAGATTAATATAAACTTATGGAAAGTATTTGTCAATGAGAAATAGTTTATCACAGTTAAAGAAATTAAACTATTAAACAGTGCAAAGTTTTTAATTAATATTTTAAGTGCTACCTTCTATAATTTTTCTTCACATCATTTCTTAAGAAGGTGAGCCACCAAACGTGAAGGGGCACATCGAATTCATCCCAATTTCAAGAAAATTTGCTAGAATATTTTTCATTTTATATACATCAGGATGGATTTGGTTCTGTTGTAGTAACAGACAATCCAGAATTTCAATGCCTTATAATGTATTATATTATAACTTGCTTAGGCTACAAGTTGACTGGCGTTAGATAGAGCAGTGGCATCATACTACTGATCAGTTACTCAGGGACTTAGACAAATGGGGCGGCCACCATTCCAACAGTTGATTGTCACTATGCCAGAGATTAAAAAAACATGCAAATTGTATTCTGGATTTTAATGCTTCAGCTACATTATTTCCACTCTAGTTTCATTAGACAAAACAGGTCACGTGGCTTTGCCTAAATTCAAAGGATGATGGAACATGCAATCAGCTCATGTGCCCGGGAGCCCCAAATATTGGCAAACAGCCCTAATGACTACAACAGGGGTACAACAAATGCCTACTTCCATTAGATGTACAGGAGGTAGACTTTTTTCCTTAAATCCCAGAGGTAAGGGAGAGATGAAGCCTCTATGTAAGCAAAATTAGTCTAGTGAGACACAAAACATCCCCTCACATATTTTAAATACATGCCCAACTTCACCCAGCAATTGATTCCGCAGGGTTCATATGGTTGCTAGAACATGTGGTTCAAGTCTCAGCCTATTATAAATGTAGTGGAGACTTTTATATCATTCCTCAAGTGCTGCCATGAAAGACCACCAGCAAAGAGACTCATCGTTACAAGAGATCTCCCTTGCCAAATCTGCACACATCACTGAAAGCAACCAGCCATGAATCTGCCTGCTAGGAGATACCCAGCCCTTCTCTCTACTTCCTGCTATCTTTCTGCATATGTTTGGGAAGTTTTTAACCTTTAACGTTCTGGACTGAGAGCAAACATAAATTCTGAACTGTGAAACTCAGAATGAACTTATCAGAGTCCATTCCTCACTTTGTTTCCCTATTCTTTCGTTACATGACTTAATTCTTCAAAACTTTAACCTGACGCCCCACGAGCACAACTTTTCCCATTTCCAAATTGTGAACCTTCCACCATTGTACTGCCATTCTTCCTTAGCTACTTTCTCCAACAGCCCGTAAAAATCACTGAGGATCACCGGCTGCTAGAAGCCTAAACTTTCAACCTGAAGCCTAGGTTGGATCTTCCCAGCCACCAGAGAACCAGGCAAGGATTCTTCTCAGGGGACTCTGTGTCTGAGAGCAGTCTGGGAGCAGTGGTCTAAGAGCATGGCCCAGCCTTGGGCTATGGAGATGGACTAGCAGCTGATTTAAGGGAATGGCCACCCACTCCAGTAGTCTCGCCTGGAGATTTCCAAGGATAGGGGAGCCTGGCAGGCTACAGTCCATGGGGTCGCAAATAGTCAGACACAACTGAGCAACTAACAATTTCAGTTTCATGTAGATGGGAGAAAATTGGTTTGACTGCCCTCTCGTTGGTGGCTGGTGCATTCCTCATCAAATTCTATAGAGATAATTTTACTCTTCCCAGAGTATATCAACCAGACATTTTTAGATTATAAGTATCAGGAAGCTTCACTTACACCAGATTCTTTGAAAAAAATAAAAAAGGATTTACTTATTGGCTCATAAAATATTCAGGGGTAGGGCTGGATTGAGGGAAAGCTTAATCCAGGGGCTCAAGTGATATCACTGGGATGTGATTTCTCCTTCTCTCTTTCTAGGCCCTCCTTTCTCCATACTGGCTTGCTCTTTGACAGATTTTTCCCTTGTGAGTGCAGGATGGATGCCAAGAGCTCTGCGGGTCACATCTAGTTCTCAGCAGACCCAGCAAAAGCCTTGAGCTCCACACACTGACAAGTCAACACACTGACAGGTCACTGCATCCCCCAATGAAGGCATCCATAATTGGCCTGGAGGATTAAATATGCAAATTGAATGTGGCCAATCAGGCTTGCCCCTGGGGTAAGGATGGGGTTAGGACTCCCCAACCTGTGGTAGTGGAGAGGGGGACAAGTAATGTGTCCCCAAAAGAAATCCAGGGTACTCTGATGGAAAGAAAATTGAAGAGATGCCAATAACCCAGACTTGCAGGCAGCCTTTCTTGGACTCAGTTCCTTGTCTTTGTCTCCTTCAGAACTGGCCTTTCTTTTGTTTCAGTCTGGGTGGTTGGCTGGTGCGGGGGTGGGTGGTGTTAGTGAAGGTTGCAGGCACTAAGAGCCACATTTCCACTTTAATGAGAACTTCCTGAAGACCCAGTGAGTCAGAAGGAAGAGCCTTGGCCTGGTGGTCTAAACCCCTCAGGCTGGTCTCAGCTCAAAGACCTCAGATAACTCACTTCATGGACTTAATTTTCTTATTCATGACTGACAGGGATGGACTATATAATCTCTGGATGCTGTGATTTTGTTGTTGTTGTTGTTTGTTCTATGACATCAGGATAGGATTGCAAATCTTACTCAGGGTCTCATGGCTGATACAAGGTGTCAGCCCCACCCTCTGATCCCAAGTGGAGAGGCTCTTTCTAGAACACCACAGCTTATTAATTTAAAAAAAAAAAAGGCAATGTTGACACACTTGCTCATGGATTGGATGAGAGTGGGGAAGGGAGATGGAGAAGGCACAGGCATCACCCCATTTTTCAGGTCATTAACAAAGATGGCATTACAATTGGCACAGGAAGGAAAAGGTTGACTATTTTCTGATCCATGGAAGAGTCAAGTCTGATTTTAGATCTATCTGCTTTATAGTGATATTAGGATAGAGATGTGGAATTCCCAGAAGACCTTTAAAGCAGCATTGGACCTTGGCAGCTAGAACAAGGCTGGAAATGTGGACACCTGAGTGCATTAAATAGAAAGTTTGACAGAACTTAGAAGGATAGGTGAGAGTCCTGGGTGATGTGTAGACTGACTAGGAAGGGTCTCCCTTTCAAAGGTAAGGGGTCAGAGCACAAAGATACCTGGAGGAGGAGAATAGAAGGTTCATGAGAGAGTCACTGAAACCCGATGAGAAGAGGGTTTGGGGATGGTTGGGGTGAGAGAGGGAGCAAGAGAGAGGTGGGGCAGAGTGAGGACGAAGATCTGCAAACATCCTTCCTCAGAAAGATCTGACGGGTCTCCTTGGATGGAGGCGGTGTGGAGGGGCTCGGGGCAATGACAAAGCTAGAGAGGAAGCGGGTGTTGAAATGGGAACAGTGAACACAGATGAGCCCAGAAAGTGCTGTCTGCTCAGAAGCCAGGGGAGGGGTGGGGTGCAGGAGTTGGGGAGACTTGGAGAAATGAGACAGGAGCTCTGAAGCACAGCTGTGAGGAATAAATTAGCAAGTCAGCAACACTTGGGTTTTTTTTTTTAACTTGCCCAGAATTGCTGACCAACCAACATTAAATTGTGCAGACCATCCTCCAGAAGCACGCTGGAACTAGATGTCAAGGCAACGAGACGGAAAACTAGAGCAAAGCTCACAGAATACAAACGAAGTGGGTTTGTATTTATTTTGGTTCCTCAGGCTTCTCAGGAGCCATTCAGTCCCTGGCGGGCCAGGACCTTGTCAATCACTCCCCTTTGACTCCTTCCTCCTGTTTGGCAAAATGTGGTGGTGCCCTGGGGTAGGAGACAACCTAAAGGTAGGAGAAAAACCTCTAAACGAAAGAAAGGATCAAAGGGTGAGTTGAATCCCTTCCTCCAGAGAGAATAATTTATTTCCACACAGTTCCACATAGTATAAAGGGAAACGGGACATGAGATTACAAACCGAATTATAAATGCCAGCCTCATCCAAAAACAAAGGTGGGGCAGAAAATATTCTCTCTTTTCTTAAAAAAAAACAAAAGCAGACCATTTGGGAGGAAGATGGACCCACTAGTGAAACAGTCTGGAAAGGCACAAGCTTCTGAATGATCTTTTCTCAACGGAAAGGGAGAGAGAGAGCACTCCCTTGCTAATGGGATGAGAAGCCGTTTTGAGGTGCCCGGTGCGGATAGACAGCGCTGTGGCCGTGCGCTCTGTGCTGCCACCTAGTGGACGTAGCTTGGTAACTACAACGGTTGGGGATGGCCAGAAAAGGAAAACTTCCAGCTTCCCAATTTAAAAAAAGAAAACAGCAGTCAAAGACTGTCGGGTCTCGAGCACCGTAGCGCGGCAGCAACCAGCCTCCTGACAGCTGCAAACACATCCCTTATTAGTGCACCCTGTAGGCCTGAGAGGCCTAGCGACACTCCTCACAAGAGCAGGCCCGAGAGAAACACAGCGGGCACTGCAGGGGTCCGCAGGTGAACCCGGGGGGCCCCCCTCGGGGACACGCCCTTTCCTGTGGTTCCAGTTCTGACAGCGGAACTCTTTCTCTTCCTCATCTGGGCTTTGTTCTGCGGCAGCCTTTTTCATTTCAGGACTGAAACAAGCGGTGATGAAACCATCCGTGACCAGTCAGTAGGCAAAACACATCCTCGTCCACTTTGGGGGAAGAGACGTGACAAGTTAATGAGCTGCAGCCCGAGCCTTTTTCCCACCGCATCTCCCGCGCGCACACAGGAGGTGAGCGGAGCCGCAGCGTGCCTGGCTCCGCCTGTCTCTAATCAATGAACCTGCTTCTGGTTCCACGTCCAGGTGGGGCCTCCTGTGCTTCTCTTGTCCAGTGAAGACTCTCCAAGGCAAACCGGCTAATAGACTCCTTTCTTAGCCATCAGCCAAAAATTAGCTTAGAGATGACCCATTCTTGATGCCAGGGCCATCTCACTGCTGCAGCCCTGTTCCTTCTCTAGTTGTAAAGTGTGTGTGTATGTGTGTATGTGTGTGCACGCGCGCGTGCATGCACCAAATGGCTTCAGTCACGTCTGTTTGTGACCGTATGGACTGTAGCTTGTCAGGCTCCCTGTGTCCATGGGATTTTCCAGGCAAGAATACTGGAGTGGGTTGCCAAGGGGTCCCTAACCTCCAGGATCTAATGCCTAATGATCCGAGATGGAGCTGATGTAATAATAATAGAAATAAACTGCACAATAAATGTAATGCGCTTGAATCATCCCTAAACCATCCTCCCCACTCCCTGGTCCCTGGAAAAACTGTCTTCCATGAAACTGGTTCCTGATGCCAAAAAGGTTGAGGACTGCACAGTATATGGCAAGAAAGAATAGAATAGATCTCTGCAACCAGTCATTTGGCATCTCATGAAGAAGGATTAACAGATGGGTAGAAGGCTGGAACCATGGTTACTCAAATTTCAAGCAGGCTCTTCAGATGTGTTTTCCCTGCTGAACAGAAATGTTCTATCACTTACTTAAATAATTTTATGAAGACAGCTTGAGATAGACAACAACAACAACAAAAAAAAAAAACACCCTGTGAATTCCACAGAATATTGCCAAAGGCAGTGCAACTATCTATTGTTTTAAAAAATAACTGACTTTTACAAACCTCCATACGATTTATAAATCAAAATCATTTTTCCCTTGAGAACAATCCAGAAAGAGTAAAACATTCAAAGCACCAAACTTTCAAAAGACCTGTTGGATTTAAAGGTTCTATCCATGAAAATAACTCCCTGGATTACTTAAATGGCCGTGAAGCTCTTGGAGGCTCAGATGAAAGACACCATCAAAGTACAAAGTGTTATTAATAACCCTTGGTGTCCAGCCATCTCCTTCCCCTTCTCTCTTTTGGGCAAGCATCTGCCTGGCTCTATTTTGCTATTTGATTTCACTATGCAGTTTTCCGACATCTGCTCCCAGGCTTTCTGAGACAACAATGAATTCTGCTCAGAGATGAAATCACACAAGAAAGGGAAGGAAGACCTCGTGAGCGTGCTGCCTCTCATCCCTTAGGTCCCTCTGCCGTGCCTGCCACAGACGGCTTCTGTCCCACAGCCAGCACCTGCCTCCTTCCTCCAAGGGCCCTTCTCAGACCATGCCTTTGGGAGCCTGGGAATTAAAGCCCCTCTCACTTCAGGCAGTCCTGTATACGAAGATGGGACAGGTAGAAGAGCAAAAGTGTTCCGGCTCCCTTGTCCCCTGTGGAAACCAGTCTGGAGTGGGGGGTGGCGGGGGCTTGGAGGGGGCGTAGTTAAACTGCTTTATCTTCAGAGCTTCCCTGCAAGATGGAGCAGTTGCTGTAGTGATTTTCAAATAGCCACAAATCCTTTGATCCTCCTCTCTTCAAAAGGTGGAGTCTAACTCCCTTCCCCTTCAGTATAGGCCAGACTGAGTGCTGCTAGAGAAGATGGGACAAGTGACCCAACCTGGGACCACCCCAGGCTGGGTCAAGACAGGGATGGCCTCTGCCTGACTCACCCTCTCGGACTGAACACGTGGAGACCCACGCACAACATGAGGATGCTCTAGCAGTCCTGGGAGAGGCCCAGGCAGGCAGGAACTGAAGCCTCCCCCCAGCAGCCAGGACCAGCCTGCCAGCCTGGTGAGTGAGCTGCTTTGCAAGGGATCCTCCCACTCCAGGGAAACCCCCATCAGGTGCAGCCCTGCTGACACCTTGACTGACATGGTGACAGCCACCACAAGAAGACCCCAAGCCAACACTGCCCAGCCAAGCCGCTCCTGAAATCCTGACCCACCTCACCTCTGAGAAATGGTATTTATTGTTGTTTTCACCTCTGAGAAATGGTATTTATTGTTGTTTGGGGCAATTTGTTACACAGAAAAATAGGGTTTCCCTCCTTGGGACCTGGCCCAATACTATGCTTTTGCCTGCCTTCTCTTCCTAATCAGGAAAAATCGCACTTTCGCATCTCCCCTACAGGCTTTCCTGGGGGCTTCCTAACACAGTTGACCCTCGAACGATGTGGGGTTGGGGTGTAGACCCTCTGCACAGTCAAAAATCAGTATAACGTAGGGTCAGTCCTCCATATATGCAATTCCTCCATCTATGAGGATCCTGTTTCCATGGTTCTTCTGTATCTGCAGTTTCCTCTTCCAGGGATTGAAGCATCTGTGGATCCCCTAGGACCGTGGTATTTACTATTGAAAAAACAGTCACGTGTAAGTGGACCCTCACAGTCCTGTGTTGTTCAACGGTCAAAGTAAATCCCTTGCATAATAACCCTTGTCTCAGAGCCGGCTTCCTCTCTGGGAACTGGTTAAACCCTCTCATAAGATAACTCTAGTTGTTGTTACTTAGTCACTCAGTCATATCTGACTCTCTGCGACCCCATGGACTGTAGCCTTCCAGTCTCCTCTGTCCATGGGATTCTCCAGGCAAGAATACTGGAGTGGGTAACCATTTCCTTCTTCAGGGGATCTTCTTGACACGGGGATCAAACTTGAGTCTCCCCCATCTCCTGCATTGCAGGCAGGTTCTCTACCACCTAGCCACCAGGGAAGCTCCCCCAATTAATTCTAAAATAATTCTAATCCAAGGTTGTTTTCCCCAGCCCACTTACTATTCTACCCCCAGAGTCCTCTTTTCTAACCTGTTGTTTTTTTTTTTTCTAACCTCTTTCCATAGTAACTGTCCTCACTCCCTTCTTTCACCCCATCAGTGCAATGTCCTTCTTCAGCTCATGGACCACAGGAGTGGGGAGCGGGGCTGATGTAATGAAACCTAAACAAAAGGAGAAGGCCCTTCCTGCCCATCAGCCAGCCTTTAGCCACCTCGGCAGAGACCACCTCCTCTGCTCTTGCATCCTCTGGGTGACCACGGGAGCCACAGGTCTGCCAATGGGATTCAGCATCACTCTGCTGCCCAGCTGTGACTCAGGGTGTGGGAGGAGCCTCCTGAGTTCTGATCGTGTGTGAGGCAGGCAGAAGTGTGTGTTCCCTGGGCATTTTGCAAAGCACACTTTGGAACCAATGTCAATTCCCTTTCATAAGTAAACTTAAAGGGTGATGTAGGTTCTGCACACTCCTAGCTATGTCAATCTCTCCCAAAGAAGGAAAAAACAAAAACAAGTCGTCTTGGGATATTTTCAACATGGAAACTAAGATTTGGGAGGCAATCCTATACAACATAGGCTATGCTGAACATTCAGACACGCAGGGAACAAACAAGAATGAAACCCACATTGACGATCCATGTGGAGGTTGTCTGAGTGGAAACATGATTCCCCTGGATATCTTTCATGGAGATTATATTACAAGATAAGCCAGGTTTTAAACTCCTGAAAATATCTGAAAAAAAAATGAATTGATTTGAAATTCATGCCTTTGTCGTATATGATCATTTGCCTGTACTTTGTGTAGGCTTATATTTTTCTACTATCAAAGAAGAAATAAATAATTTGTCAAGTGAATTAGTAGGGATATGAAGCTGGTGGGGAACATAGCTGATCTTCTTATAAGAAAAGTATTTCAAGAAATTTTAGCACATTTATCCAGAATTCCATATATAGTAAAAGTATCTCCTAGAAATTAAAGTGGAATAAAGACATTTTCAGACAAATAGAAGCTGGAAAAAAAGAAAACAAAGACATTTTAGCACATTTATATTTTACCTGTAAAATGCAGCTTTAGGAGGAAACAAACTTTAAGTAAAGCACTCTTAACAGTTTTCCAAGCCAATATAGTTGTTTTCAGTAAATTTGCATCCCATTAAAAGTTTTGTTTCTCTCAAGGAGAGTGTATTAGTCTGCTAGAGCTGTCATAACAAAATACCTCACACTGAGTGGCTTAAACAACAGGGATTTACTTCTCACCATCTGGAAGCTGAAAGTCCCAGGATGTCAGCAAGGTTGGTTTCCACTGAGGCCTCTAGCCCCGGCTAGCGGATGGCCTTTCCCTGTGTTTTCACAAGGTCTTCCCTCTGTGCTTGTCTGTGTCTAAATTCCCTCTTCCAGAAGGACAGGAGTCATACTGGATTAGAGCTCACCCCATGGCCTCATTTAACCTTAATTATACCTTGAAACACCTATGTCCAAATATAGTCACATTCTGAGGTACTAGGGTTTAGGACTTCAACATACCATTTTAAATGCACATCATAACAGAGCTTATAACAGAGAGTTTATTATTTCAGAGAACTTATTAATTCTAGATTTTCCTCTAAAATGCTTTTGTTGTTGTTGTTCAATCGCTCAGTCGTGTCTGACTCTTTGCCACCCTGTGAACTGCAGCACCCTAGGTTTCCCTGTCCTTCATTGTCTCCCGAAGCGCACCCAAGTTCACGTTCATTGAATCGGTGATGCTATCCAATCATCTCATCCTCTGACACCCTCTTCTCCTAGTTCCCTGAAAATAATATTTTGCCATGTATTAACTATTTTTAAGAATAAATTGGGTGATACAAGCCCAGTGGGAGTCATACGTGTAATAGAGGCAAGAGAAGAAACATGGTGTGTAGACAATCACGGGTCTGAAATCTCAAGGGGGAGAAGGGTGGTGAGGAAGCAAAATCCTGGTCTGAAAAGACCTCTGGAAATAATGTGTCCAGTTATTTCTTCAGGGTTTGTTTTCACTTCCAACCTGCACCAAAGTCTACAGAAGAGTGTTGACCTTTCCCAGTCACTCCTCTTCTTCCTCACAATGTGTTTGGACCCACTAAACACAACGTGGACCTGCCAGACTGACCCTGGCCAGTGCGGGCAGGATGGCTGCCGCCATCACCTCCCACCTCCATGACAAAGAGGAAAACCCAACCATCCTGGGTACCACCTGCATTGCCAACCATGCCCATTTCCGGTGACAGCAGTGCAGACCTTGAGAAGATAGCTGGCCCCAGGCCAGGTTTAGAAGTCAGTGGAAGGTTTCCCAACAGCTTGTTCACCAGCTCTGAGGACTGAGCCCATTACATAGCCCCACAAGGAAGAGAAAATAGTTCCAATCCTACTGAGAGACTCTACATGACTTGCCTCACCCACATCCCACTCTTCAACCCTCCCTGAGCCAAGGGGAGGAGGCTGGAGACACTTAGGGTAGCCGCAGTTTCCTTTGGTGAAGACATGATGGAAACGCTGGGAGTTTTATCAGCTTTGTTCATCTGAGAAATGTATTCAGATGCGTCATTATGTTCCCAGATCCACAACCGATATCCAGACCAAGGAAAGTGTAAAATTGTATGGTGGGAGCTGAAAATATCCAGACTTGTGAAAAACACAGAACAGGAAGCCTGAACTCCCTCTGGAGAAGATGAGAGAGATAGTAAAATCTTGGATTTTCACAAGCTTGCATGCACAGAGATGATCCTGCTCAGAGAGAGAAGCCACCCAAGGATGAGAACTGGGGGATGTGAAGAGTCCCCAGTGGTGTGAGGAAGCCAGATACCAGCTGATCCATGCTGCCAAACAAGTAAGCTGTGTAGGAGGATTTGACTCAATTAATCAACAAGAGGCCTGGCCAGAGAAGGTCTCTCAGGAGCTAAGGGACACATGAGTGCTTTGAACTCAAGGGATCAGGATTTTTTTTTTTTTAACAAGCTTTAAAAAAAAAAAAAAAAGACGAAAGAAATCATATGGTAAGGTGCTAGGCTTCTATTGTTTCTGGGCTTGAGTCCTAAAAATCAGAGCCAAAGGGAAGAATTAAGTGTGGTTTAACACGCACATGCAAACACATAGGCACCAATTTTTTAATATATGTAATTATGTCTGCGGAGGATTTTTCCAGTGCAGGTTGCCTTTGGTGAGAAAGCAGAGATTCTTCAAATTATCCTCCAGGGAAGGGACTGAAAGAGGCAGAAGTTTAGTTGGAAGTATGGCTTTCGAGACCAGTCCATCCTTCTGCTCAAAAGCAAAGGTAATTGATGTGTTCCTCCTTCATTTGATTTGAACCTCTAATCAAGAGGCTTCTCAGCGGCTTCCATCCTTTCTTTGCTTCACCTGTGTCATCTATAATGTTGTTTTGTCTTTCAAGGGTTTGTGAGGTTTTAAGAGTCATCTCTGTGTCTGCAATAGCTTACTGGTCAATTTCATTTTTTCATGACTTTTAAAAGGCTGGATTCATTTAACCCCATTATCAGGACATGTTGACTTCAGAGGACATGGATTCCTGTTCCAACAGGCTTCTTTGTGCTCTGGTGGCTGAAGAAAACTTTCTCTCTTGACCAGTTGTTGACTAAGTCTGGGTTAAAGAGTCATGAAGACTCCACATGTGGCGACATGTTAGCAGAAGAAAATATGATCTAATCTTAAATCCTTAACATGTATTTTCCACAGAAGAACAAGGGAGGGGGGAACCTGATTTTCTTGCCTGTTTGCTTAACTTATTATCTTTATGTGTTTTCCATTCAGTATCTTGTTTAATCCTCACAAGGAATAGAGTGGGAATATTTTTAGATGAGTTCCTCTAGGAGGCTCAGAGAGGTTAAGTAATCTGTTTATCATCATACAGTAGTCAGTTTGATTCCAAAGCCTAAACTCTTTCTTTTGCAGTGTTTGGAGATGTGAGAGGTGTGTCAGCCCACCAGGCATAGGGTATTCTTCATGCGATGGACATAATCAGTCATGATATGTTTATTTAGAACTATAATGTCTAGAGAAAAGAAAGTGCATCTGTAGTGGCTCTGATTAAACAGATGCTGAAGAAAGTTGCTCAGTCATGTCCAACTCTTTGGGATCCCATGGACTGTAGCCCATCAGGCTCCTCCTTCCATGGGATTCTCCAGGCAAGAATACTAGAGTGGGTTGCCATTTCCTTCTCCAGGGGATCTTCCCCACCCAGGGATTGCTGGTTGAGTGAAAATGGATGGAATTTGTGCAGCTGTCTACTGACCTGGATGGAAAACATTCTATGACACTCTGACATCAATGTCCTGGGTTGAAAGTTCCCAGCTCCTTCCTGTGTCTCCTCTGCTCTCTCATCCCACACTCTGTGGCTTAACAAGTAGCTAACTGGCACTCATCTGTGATGCTGCCATGGGGCAGGGCCAGCTTAGTGATGACAGCACTATCTTCTGGGTACCAGCAGAGGCAAACAGTCTCCCAGAGGGGTGACATGCCTGCATGTCATACTAATTACTCCCCGACAGCATCCAGCTTTGCAATGGTAGCCCACATCCTGTAAGTTCAGATCAAAGCAGTGCCTGCACCTACTTATAAAACTGCTGAGAGACACAGGGTATTTGGGCTTCCCAGGTGGCGCTACTGGTAAAGAACTGGGCTGCCAATACAGGAGACATAAGAAACACAGGTTCGATAGGGGTCAGGAAGATCCCCTTGGATGAAGGCATGTCTACCCACTCCACTATTATACCTGGAGAATTCCATGGACAGAGGAGCCTGGCAGGCTACAATCCATAGAGTCACAAAGAGTCGGACATGACTGAAACAGCTTAGCACACATGCCAAAGGTACTTAGAAGGTACTCCTTTGCAACTTCCCTTGTGGCTCAGCTGGTAAAGAATCCGCCTGCAATGCAGGAGGCCTGGGTTCAATCCCTGGATTGGGAAGATCCCCTGGAGAAGAAAGGCTACCCACTCCAGAATTCTGGCTTGGAGAATTCCATGGACTCTATAGTCCATGGGGTCACAAAGAGTCGGATACGACTGAGCGACTTTCACTTTCCTTTGGGACTTCCCTGGTGGTTCAGAGGGGGCACTTCTACTGTAGTGGGCTATGCTTCGATCCTCGGTTGAGGAACTAAGATCCCACATGCTGTGTGGTGTGGCCAAAAAAAGAAGAAGGTCCTTTTCACATCATCAAACATACCTAAAAGAGTCTAGCTCACATCTGCACACACAAACACTCTCATTACTAGGACACACTTACTTAGATAATTTTACTTTGATAACATTTTCATTACTTACAGGTTCTGGAGCTCATAGGTGAGCAGTGACTACATTACTGGCAGCCCTGCTCACTTATGCAATGTCCCCTGTGCCAGCTTCCATGTGGGTTTAATTCAAAAATCAGAACAACCAGTACACTTGGAGCATATAGAGTAGTCTCCATACACATTGGGAGTGAACCCCCAGTGGTTGGGAAAACTGCATCTGCGGGGTAATGAAAGACTCATCAGATTTTCAGGTGACAGCTTAAATTAGCCAGGCTTCCCAATTCTGCAAAATTAGCTATAAATCAGGCAAGAATCCACCTGTCCCAAAGACCAGTCCTGCCAACTCAATGGAAGCCACTGCAGTAATCACAAATTTTTAGAAATTTAAGACCCAGACCCAACTCAGAAGGGTGAGAATTACACCCACTAGGAACTAAAAGGAAAAGCAGTCTGAATTTATTATTTTGTTTTTGCAAAATCTAGCTTCCATCTCACATTGCCTCTCCTGTCACAAAATGATTTTTTAAATTTTAAGTATTGATGGGGCTATTGATGGAGAAAGGAGACATGGACCAATGAATTAAGTGGCCCAAACCCATCCTTAGACGGGTTCTCAAACCTCCAGTGAAAATAAGGGAGGACCCACCCTCCACCTATCCACAAAGGAGCAACCCTGAATATTTCTAAAATCAAGGCTGCATCCACAGCAATGCATTAGCATCCCACTGGCCATTTATGGACAACTTGGCCATGTTCTCCAGTGGTGGGACCACTTTAAGATCCTAAATTGGTAGATACACATTTTCCACACCACTAGAACTTCAAACGGCAGCTCCTACGCCCTTTCCATATAAAACCCTAACCACTAACATGCCTCACAAAGGCCCACTAAAATATGAATCGACTTGAATACATAGTGAACTTAATTGCTAATATTCCTTGGCAAATCAGATCCACTATTAACAGCCTAATAATGAGTATGCATAGCGGCGCCCCAGCGCGACCAGATGCGCGTGTAAAAT
Organism: Moschus berezovskii; assembly: GCF_049115385.1. Lineage (NCBI taxonomy): Eukaryota > Metazoa > Chordata > Mammalia > Artiodactyla > Moschidae > Moschus > Moschus berezovskii. The sequence continues at coordinate 70,881,275 of NC_142469.1, read as the reverse complement.
AAATAAATAAAGTCGAACTGCCACGCTAAATAAAGTTGTCCCGCCACCTCAGGTTACCATCTGTTTCTAGTTTGCCTCAACAGTTTTCCCTGAGCTTATTTTCTCAGCTCCAAACAACTCCAGCTGGCGGGTCTTACGATGAACGTGGACGGGTCCACCAGCGCCTGAGTTACCTCCGGCTTCCCGTGAGTCCAGATATTTGGACGTGACCTCCACCAACAAGAACCCTGCCATCCTGCAACTTTTTGGGTCTCACGTTCCCTCAGTTTAAAACAAGGCATTGGAGGAGGAGGAGGCATGAAAGGAAGGGGGAGAAAGAAAAATTAAAACATTCCTGTTGTGGGGGATGGTAGTCATAGACAAGTGTGAGATTTGGCAATAAATTATTGTCCAGATGAAGGGAAAACAATCACAAATTAGAAACAGATTTATTCACACTCAGTGCATTAATGAAAACTTAAAAAAAAAGAAAAAGAAAACTAAACTGTGTGTACTGTGTGGAAAAATATAATGGCCCGGCAGGCCTACTTTTTATTAACAACTCATCAGTAAGCAGGTTGTAATTCATAACAAAGAATTCACCCGCAGGAACACCACATGACTGTGAGCTTTTTGAGTTTCCTAAGAAAATACATATGTTGTTCCACTCGGTTTCCTTTCAATAAAACCCACCAGTTAGCACTTCATTTTCAAGCTGTTCTGACAAATCAGGTGAGTTAGCTTTGTAGAAAAAACAGAAGCCAATTTTTCAGCTGAGAATTTTAGGGAATTTTTTTTTTAATAACTTAAATAAATTTCCCCAATGGCAGGGAAGCCATGATAAAGGCTATGAAATGAGTTCATTTGGAATGACTTGAAAGAAGGTCTGTTTTAATTCACTTCATTAATTTTTCCTGAGGAAATATTTAAGGACACATCTCTTGTGCTAAGGTATGTGTCTGTAGGGAGGAGAAAAAAAAATTGTGTGACTTATGTGGGTTTTTTTTTTAATCCCTTGAAACACGATTAAAGATTTTTGGAGAGCATGCAGCAGCCCCACAGAATAGAAGACGCTGAAATGACAACAGCAAGAGCTTCCTGCCACCAAATAGCTACTGAAATAAACGCAAATGCCACCAGTCTCTGCACCATGGCCCATGAAATGTGATCCCCAACCCCACTTCAAACACCAGGTGAACTAGACCATTTAATATTTGCAGGAGAGAACGAGGAACTTCTGCCATTTTCTCTGCAGGTAATTACCTTCTTCCTACCTGATTTCCTCCACATCCTCCAGAGTTCCCTTCATCCTTTGAAACCTACTTTATTTCCAGCCTCCTTCAATGAAATCTCCACTGATCACCTTGAATACATGAACAGAACCATCATCTTTCTCTCTGAATTCCTGTAACCCATTCTGCTTTGTATAAAGTCCCATGTGAAAGCATTTTATGAGAATTCCACTTTATGAAGAGGTTTGCACAGCCTATGTGTGTGGCAGAAGTGGTCACCTGACCAAACATTACATTTCTTGGCCCCTTATAGTCTTGCCCTGTCGCACAACTAGCTCTGGCCAATGAGCTGTGAGCAGGTGTGACATGTTTTCTACTCACTCTTGACCTCCCTCCCACAGCAAATACACAGAGACCTTGGTTGCAATGGTAATCCACAAGATGGAGTTGGCCTGGACCCAGAAGTCACCATGGTGCCTTGTCCTAGAGAGCTATTTTACCTGCTGCCTAGTCATAGGATAAGAAATAAGTATTTGTTGTGATGTACACCTCTGAGGGGCTTCCCAGGTGGCACTAGTGGTAAAGAATTGGCCTCCCATTGTGGGAGATAAAAGAGACATAGGTTTGATCCCTGGGTCAGGAAGACCCCCTGAAGAAGGGCATGGAAACCTACGTCAATATTCTTGCCTGGAGAATCCCATGGACAGAGGAACCTGGGGGGCCACAGTCCATGGGGTCACAAAGGGTCGGACACGATTGAACTGACTCAGCATGCAACCACCTCTGAGATTTGGAGCCAGCATGACCTGGCCTATTCTGGTCAATTCAGGGTAGACTTAATCTTTGATATTGAGAATTCTGTACTTGGACATGTTTGACTTTTTCCCTTTGGATGCCAGGAAACTCAGAACTTGAAGCTCCAAGTTGACCTCTATGGTCACTGTTTATGTTAGTCCTCCTTCTTATATGTGATCATGATTTTTTAATTTAAAAATGTCCTAATTTAAATTTTTTTTTTTAATATATTGGTTGGTTTTGCCATACATTGACATGAATCCGCCCCGGGTGTACATGTGCTCTCCCTCCCGAACACTCCTCCCACCTCCCTCTTCCCCATATCCTCCCTCCATGTCATCCCCGTGCACCAGCCCCAAGCATCCTGTATCATGTGTCGAACCTGGACTGGTCACTTATGATAATATACATGCTACAATGCCGTTCTCCCCAATCATCCCACCTTCACCCTCTCCCACAGAGTCCCAAAGACTGTTCTATATGTCTGTGTCTCTTTTGCAGTCTCGTATACAGGGTTCAGGTTTCCATCTTTCTAAATTCCATATATATGCGTTAGTATACTGTATTGATGTTTTTCTTTCTGGCTTACTTCACTCTGTATAATTGGCTCCAGTTTCATCCACCTCATTAAAACTGATTCAAATGCATTCTTCTTGATGGCTGAAAAATACTCCATTGTGTATAGGTACCAAAGCTTTCTTATCCATTCATCTGCAGATGGACATCTAGGTTGCTTCCATGTCCTGGCTATTATAAACAGTGCTGCACTGAACATTGGAGTACATGTGTCTCTTTCAATTCTGGTTTCCTCGGTGTGTATGCCCAGGAGTGCAATTGCTGGATCATATGGCAGTTCTATTTCCAGTTTTTTGAGGAATCTCCACACTGTTCTCCATAGTGGCTGTACTAGTTTGCATTCCCACCAACAGTGTAAGAGGGTTCCCTTCTCTCCACACCCTCTCCAGCATTTATTGCATGTAGGCTTTTGGATAGCAGCCATTCTGACTGGTGTGAAATGGTATCTCATTGTGGTTTTGATTTGCATTTCTCTGATTATGAGGGATATTGAGCATTTTTTCATGTGTTTGTTAGCCACCTTTATGTCTTCTTTGGAGAAATGTCTGTTTAGTTCTTTGGCCCATTTTTTGATTGGGTCACTTAGTTTTCTGGAATTGAGCTGCAGGAGCTGCTTGTATATTTTGGAGATTAATCCTTTATCAGTTGCTTCATTTGCTATTATTTTCTCCCATTCTGAAGGCTGTCTTTTCACCTTGCTTAGAGTTTCTTTTGCTGTGCAGAAGCTTTTGATTTTAATTAGGTCCCATTTGTTTATTTTTGCTTTTATTTCCAGTATTCTGGGAGGTGGGTCTTGGAGGATCCTGCTGTGATTTATGTCAGACAGTGTTTTGCCTACGTTCTCCTCTAGGAGTTTTATAGTATCTGGTCTTACATTTAGCTCTCTAATCCATTTTGAGTTTATTTTGGTGTATGGTGTTAGGAAGTGTTCTAGTTTCATTCTTTTACAAGTGGCTGACCAGTTTTCCCAGCACCACTTGTTAAAGAGACTGTCTTTTGTCCATTTTATATTCTTGCCTCCTTTGTCGAAGATAAGGTGTCCATAGGTGCGTGGGTTTATCTCTGGGCTTTCTATTTTGTTCCATTGATCTGTATTTCTGTCTTTATGCCAGTACCATACTGTCTTGATGACTGTGGCTTTGTAGTAGAGCCTGAAGTCTGGCAGGTTAATTCCTCCAGTTCTATTTTTCTTCTTCAAGATTGCTTTGGCTATTCGAGGTTTTTTGTATTTCCATACAAATTGTGAGATTATTTGTTCTAGTTCTGTGAAAAATATCGTTGGTAGCTTGATAGGAATTGCATTGAATGTATAAATTACTTTGGGTAGTATACTCATTTTCACAATATTTATTCTTCCAATCCACGAACACGGTATATTTCTCCATCTATTAGTGTCCTCTTTGATTACTTTCACTAGTGTTTTATAGTTTTCTATGTACAAGCTATTCCATTCACTGTTGCAACGAAAAGAATTAAATACTTAGGAATATATCTACCTAAAAATGTCCTAATTTAAATTTAACATCATTTTATTGTGGAGGTTCTTACTGAGCAGTTTCACATCCATTCTTTCGGATGAGGCTTTGCACACACACACACAGAATTAATATCGTTGTCTGCGTATGTGTTTCTCTTACTTTCAGTACTAGCCTGTAAACTTCTTCAGGGCAGCACCTGAAATCCACCCAGCTTCACATCCCTCAGAATTGCTAACATAATGCCTCGTTTAACAAGCATTTTGAGTGAAATAAACCATAAGGATCCTGAAGATGCAGACAATTTTGTTGCAGGTCTCTATGTCTGCTTGCACAGACATATGCCTACTGCACAAAGGCGCCTGCTGAGTTGACAAGTGGAATCCAGTCCATACGCACCAAGCCTTACACCTTGGCCCTGGAGGAGACAGTCCTTTATGTAATTTTATCTCCTGGAAAGGACATTATTTTTTACTTTATTCACCTAGACGGGCCATCATTTTATAATCTGTAGAATAAGCTTCTACCCACTAAGAACACAAAAACACCTAATTATAGAATTAAAAAATATAGCAAGAAGTAGTGATACTAGAAGTAAAAGTTTTTAAAAAGATGACAAAATGAATACTTAGCTACCCAAAAGAATTACATATCATTGAACAAAAGAATGTATAGAACAGGGACTTCCTTGGTGGTTCAGGGGTTAAGACTTCCCTTTCCAGTGTATGGGATGTGGGTTCAAACCCTGGTTGGGGAGCTGAACTCCCATATGCCTCACAGCCAAAAATCTAAAACATAAAACAGAATCAATACTATAACAAATTCAATGAAGTCTTTAAAAATGATTCACATCAAAAAATCTCTTTAAAAAGAATATATAGAATATATAATACAATACACCACTCCCTGGTGGTTCAGTTGGTAAAGAATCCGCCTGCAATGCAGGAGATGGCAGGTATGATCCCTGGGTCTCGAAGATCCCCTAGAAGAGGCATGGCCATCTACTCCAGTATCCTTGCCTGGAGAATCCCATGGACTGAGGAACCCAGTGGGCTACAGCCCAAAGGGTCACAAAGAATCAGACATGACTGAAGCAACTGAGCATGCATGCACACATAATACTTTTAGTTAAATTCAGTGTCAAAGATTTGAAAAATAACAGTGTACTGTTCTGGGAAATGATAATACCAGAAAACCTGTATTTGCCCCCATGTGTTTAATGTATCAAAGTTTCAATTATTTGTTTTCATTAAATATTAGCACTTTTGAAACCCCACCGTATCCACACCCCACCTTCCGTCTTCAATGTAAAGTAACATGTTGCTTTTCTGCTGAGCTACACATGTGGCTTCAGAGGATGGCCAAGGAAGAGAAGACTCCAGATTGTGGAACTGTCAATCCAGAAAATTCCCAAACAACACACATGACCTACTGCACCTGGACACCCTAGCACCGCTGTCTCAAGACCTCAGGACACATCAATAAAACTGGTGCAATGTGATTCTTGTTCCTACAACTTGGGAGGGATGCTTCCAATTCTATTAAAGTGGTTGTTGACAATAAACTTTGAGCAGCCATCCTTGATGAGATTAACATGAAATGTAGAGGAACTACTAAAACAATTCTGTCCTTAACTAAAAAGATTAGAGAAAAGCTTCCAGACCTTTCCAGCTGACATTTTCCCCCTCATCTCTGCAACGACTCCATCTCTAAGAAAAAAAGTATTGCCCCTGTGACCCACCGACCCGCCATGAGATAGTACTCACCTGGGAGAACACAATCCGCAAACACAGCCCACATGGAAAAATGACGCCAGTTCTTATCACGTTCTTTTGGACCACCAGCCACTATGAATGACCCTTTGAATAAAAATGAACTTTTGGTGCAATGTACAAGACCCGCATGGTCCATGGTCACCTCTGCAGCCTTACCTTGCTCCCTTCTCCTCCTCACTCTCTACCCCAGCCATAAGGATTTTTTCTAGTTCTTTTATGTCCCTAATCTTTGCCTCCTTCAGATCTTCTTGGACTGAAGCTACCCCCCCTCCATTGTTTCTCCTTGCCCCACCTTGCCCTGGCTAGCATCTCTTTGTTCTGCAGCCCTGGGCTTATAAACACTGCTTTCTTTGGGAAGTCATCCCCATTCCCTGGACTGTCAAACCCCTGCATCCTCTACACTTCTTTTCAGCACTCAGCCATCACCCATCTTCTCTGCAAGCTCCTTGAGGGAAAGATTACTTACATCTTCCTCATTGCTGCATCCCTAGTGCTAAGCTCATGTCTGAGCGACGTCCATGGGGGTAGAATTGAAATTTAATGGCTTTCCCATTCCTATCACTCAGATCATGAAGTGTAAAAGAAATCTGCCAAGAGAAGTTACTCTTTGAATTGAACATGGACCTCATTTTTTGACAGTTTCCCCTATGTTCAGAAAGAAGACCCAAGTTTATCTTTGGCAGGAAATCGTCCAAGCTACAGTATGAATTACAAAAGGACATGTTAGTAAGCAACTTGGCAAAACAAATAAGCAAAGGCAGATTGGATGTTTCACTGAAATAAGTTCTGCTTCTTTAGCATGTTTCTGCTAAAAGAAGCTGCTCAAAATTTCCACTCTACTTGGGACCCCTTAGGTCCAGCCCTCCCATCTCAAGGAGATTTGGAGGTCAACACTGGACCTCAGCCACAGTTCCTCACTTAGCCTTACTTCTCTCCCTGACTTTGATCTCTGCCCCTGCTCTCAGCCCAGAGCCACTACTGTTTGGATGACCCACTTTGGACCACTGTTCTCATAATGTCCTAATCCTGATCCATGAATCTTGATTAATAACATCACTCGCTACTGGTCTCCCAACTATTTCTTTGGACTAAAGGTCCTCTTGCTACTAGCCTAGCCCTGCTGAAGCCACAAGTGCCAGCCTAACACCCTGGATGACCTGCTGGGAAAGAAACAGATTTACCGCACTCACCAGTGTATCCTGTCCCAAGAGCAGGCCTCTGAAACACAATTTGTCTTCTTCATTGATTCCCCTCCTCCTTCAAATCTGCTCATCTTTTTGGCTAAGGAAATCATCATCCACTCACCTCCTTAAACAACAAATTTTGATTCATCCCAGGCTTCTTTTTCTCTCTAAGAAGCCTAAAATAGCCTGTAAGTCTGATCAGTCCCACCAATAAACTATTTCCCATTTTCATCCCCTCCACTACGTCATGACACTTATTCAAGCAACTGTGGGACTTCTCTGGTGGCTCAGACTATAAAGAATCTGCCTGCAACACAGGAGACCCAGGTTCCCTGGAGAAGGGAATGGCTTCCCACCCTGGTATTCTTTCCTGGAGAATTCCATGGACAGAGGAGCCTGGCAGGCTGCATAAAGTCCATGGGGTCACAAAGAGTCAGACTCAACTGAGTCACTAACACTAACTAACTAAGCATCTGTTGTCTCCCTCCTGGACTGCTGTGATCATCCCCCCGACCTGCACCCTGCTCCCTCAGTCTCTCCCTCTGCAATCATCCTCTGCAGTATTATCCAAACCAACTTCAAAACACTACTAGTCAAATATCACTCACCTTCTCCAAAACAGTCCATTATGTTCAGCCACAGGATGAAGCTAAAATACACTGGCATTCAAATCTCTCCCAATATGGCCCTGACACCTTCAGCTACTTTCCTTCCCACCCACATGCCTTGTGCCTAGTCATATCAAATAATTTGCCTTTGCTCGCATCTGTTTTTGAAAATTTTTTAATTAATTAATTTATTTTGTGTGTTCTGTCTTACCTGTAACATGTAGGATCTTCGATCTTTGTTGCAGCATGCAGGATCTTTAGTTGTATCATGCAGATCTGTTTCTCTGACCAGGGATCGAACTCAGACCCCCTAAACTGGGAGCTCAGAGTCTTAGCCAGTGGACCATCAGGGGAGCCCCTGCTTGCATTCTTTCATCTGACTGAAATTCCATCCTCTGCCCCATCCCCCCAACCCCAACTCCAACCCCACCTCATCACCAGTTTTTCCATTTTCCAGAGTCTTGATTTCCTTTCCAAATCCTGCAGATTACTCATTCAAATAGCATTCACTGAACACCTAGTAGGGTCCTCTCTGCTCTCTTTGCTCTTTATTGATGTCTCTACAATAATATTATTGGATTGTGTCTATTGTTTTGTTGTTTACAACTTGTCTCTAGGCTGAGTTCTAGGCACAGAGTATACATTTCCTTTACCTCTGAACCCACAGCACCTGCAGTGATGAATGGTTACGAGTCTGATGAAATCGTGAATGAATGAACACAATTTATTCTTTGATTCATTAAAACTTTAAAATGAGAACCTCAGTCTTTGGCATACACTCACGACCCTGCTGACGGCAGTGCCCCACACAACATCACTGATGGTGACCATTTCGTTACCTACATAGGACCCTGGAAAGAATCTAAAAAAGAGTGGATTACATGTATATGTACAACTGATTGACTTTGCTATATACCTGAAACTAACACAACACTGTAAATCAACTATACCCCTATAAAAAGTTTTTTAATTTTCAGAAAGTATGTTTACACCTCATTTTCCATCACATCCATTCTGCTCCTGATGCTCCCACTTTTCCTCTCTTGATTCAAGACCCTGGGAGTTACCTTGTACTTTTCCCTTCCCCTCCCTCATCCTGTGTATCAGCCATCAATTCCATTTTCAGCATCTCTCAAAGCCATCATACTGTCTTTATGCCATGTCCACTGCTCTTCTTTCACTTATTTAAATCCCAGTTGGTTGCGATAACCTATTTTCCCAACCCCTGACTTGCCCTCTATTTCAAACAAGAGAAGCCAGGCAACCTTCAGCATAATCTACAAATAAGCAAATCCTTCTTGCTCCTGCCCAGGTACAGGGCTTTGATGGTTTCCAGTGATCTCAGGACAACATCCAGTCTTCCTGGTTTGACCTCAAAGATGTGTATTCATTCAGGTAACAAATCGGGATTGGGTGTCTACGAAGTGTCAGCTCTGTTGCAGAAGTCAGGCTACAGCAGTGAAAGACATCCACAAACTCTCTTCTTGTGGAGTTTATATTTTCCTGGGAGAGGCAAGCAGTAAGAAAAATGACTAAGCGATCAGGTAGTTATGAGTGCTATGGAGAAGCACAGGACTGGACTGGGAAGGCAGATAAAAAAGTGCTGCAAGGGAGCTGCAGTGTTAAGTGGGGGAGAAGGACAGGGGAGTCATAACTGAGAAGGTGGCATTTGGGCAAAGGCTGGAAGAAAGTGGGGCACTGAACCCTGAAGAAAGCTGAGAGGAGGCTTCCAGGAAACAAGACAGCAGGTCCCGAAGGCGCAGAGGCCAAGTGTGTGTAGGCTCATGGGAGGACCAGCACAGCAGCAGGCGGTCTAGAGCCCTGTGAATAAGGAGAGGAAAGGAGAGGGGCGAGGAAAGGGCAGATCAGGCTGAGCCTGGAGGGCCTGGAGACTGGGCTTGGGCCCTGAGGGAGGGCTTCTGGGAGCAGGATCTGATCTTATGATCTTACTTCCACTTTCCCAGTATTACCAGGACAACTTCTGACTTCTCTTTGATAGTAAACTCTAAGACAGTGAAGGTGTCCTTGGCCCATTGCCAGCACCACCTCCCAGCACCCACAGCCCCTTCCTCACCTCACCGAATGCCCTCACCTTCTGATTTAACAAGCCGCCTGATTATAGGTCCTTGAATGCTCTGTTCCCTGCCCCGTGTCCTTCCGCAGAGCAGCCCTGGGCCTGGAGTCAGTGACCAAGCTTCTGGCCCCACGTTCGGGATCTCTGTGGGTTGTACCAACCCCAACTCTGAGCTGCCTCCTCCCACAGTACCCCACACTCTGGAAGAATCCCAAATAGGATGAATTTTGCCCTTCTCTGGTCCACCTTTGAAACTCCTCAATGCTTCTCTTCATTGCTCTTAACTATCTACATGTTGGCCTTCCCCAGTAGACCCTGAAAAACTTGAGTTTTATTCATCTTCCTCTCCACAAAACCTAACTGAGTGCCTGGGACAACCCAGGGGGGTTTCTCAGATTAAAGAAAAGAGGAAAGAAGGCTCAGGATGAGCCCTGGAGCTGGTCTGAGCGCCTGTGGGCACGATGCCAATCATGATTTTGAGTTTTCAGCTGTCATTTCAGGGAAGGTTGCAGATCAGGCTATGATGGTCTGGAACTAGTGGTGTGTGAAAGTCGCTCAGTTGTGTCCGACTCTTTGCGACCCCATGGACTATATATAGCCTGCCAGACTCCTCTGTCCATGGAATTCTCCAGGCTATAATACTGGAGTGGGTAGCCTTTCCTTCCTCCAGAGGATCTTCCCAGCCCAGGGATCAAACCCAGTTCTCCCGCACTGCAGGCAGATTCTTTACCATCTCAGCCACCAGGGAAGCACTGGGAACTGGGGTGGTTGGTAAATGAGGACTGTGTTCAGGTCCTCAGTAGCTATAAGGTACCAGCCTTATGGTTGGATGGCATCACCGACTCAATGAGTTTGAGTTTGAGTAAACATGTGTTTGAGTAAACTCTGGGAGCTGGTGATGGACAGGGAGGCCTGGTGTACTGCAGTCCATGGCGTCAAAAAGAGTTGGACATGACTGAGTGACTGAACTGAACTATACATATACGATGGTTGTACACACATTATAGTCTATACCAACCACAGGTTGATGTCTCAGGTGGGCTGGTTGCTGACACAAAGCTGGACCAAGCTTAATGTGAAACCACTCTTTGTATAGAGACTAGGGGTGAGATGGAGATTGAGCTCCTACAAATCTAATGTGACCTCATTTCCTAAGCCTTCGTCATCCATAACTGCCCTGCCCCTGAGGATTTGAGAGCCTATAGGCTTGTACGCAGGGCTTCCCAGGTAATGCTGCCTGCCAATGCAGGAGACATAAGAGATGTGGGTTCGATCCCTAGGTCAGGAAGAGCCCCTGGAGGAAGGCAAGGCAATCCACTTCAGTATTCTTGCCTGGAGAATCCATGGACAGAGGAGCCTGGCTCGCCATAGTACAGAGTTGTACAGAGTTGAACACTACTGTAGTTACTTAGCAGGCATGCACACACCTTTCCTATACTGTGTTTAATAGCTTTCAGTGTAAATGTACATTATGAGTAATTTACTTATAAAGTTTAATTCAACAAATATTAGCACCATGCTGGATACACTGTCAGGAGATTACCCCATGATCCTAAGAATCTGTTATAGAAGGAAAAATTGGATAGGAAGAGCTGTGAACAGACCATCTGTGCTATGGGAAAGGTCTCTGCTGGTTGGGAGGAAGAGAAAATGCTTCACGCAACAGTCATCATTTGAAAGTGCTAGATTTCATACGTAAACACAGAAGAAAGTCAACACATTATAAAGATAAATTATATATACAATTTTTGACTCATTACACATCTTTCAAAAACTTGAAATCCAAAATGATTTATTTTAGTTCTATTACGAGGAAAGGAACTGGACCAAATAGAATATTTATTATCAGAAGGAAACTTGCATCTGAATTCCAGTGAGGGCCATTGCCTTCACAAAGAATAGGGAAGAAATAGAAAATCTAAGGATTTCACAAACTATTATTTGGTACTGTTCTTTAATGTTTCCTTGGAGGAAACCAAGACTTCTAGATGCTACGTGCCTCCTCTAGTCTCTGAGTCACACATCCTGGGATGGCTGAGCCAGCCCTGTGATCCAGGGATCCAGACTCCCAGCTCAGTGCTCCTGACATCACTCGCTGTGACTTCCCCAAGGGCTGCTAAGCAAATTTATTAAGGGCAAGGATTCCCAGCCCAACAGGTGCCGAAATGTGAGAGGATCCTTCACCTGTCATATTGAGTTGATGAACTTTTTCCTGCACCTCTGTGAGACGGGAGAGTTCATTCAACATTCATTCATTCAACAAGTGTGTACAGAATGGCTCTGATGTACCTGGCATTACACTAAACACCAGGGACCCGGCAGAGAACGAGCCAGACCCTTGGAAACATGCCCAACCAGACACTGACGTCTCCTGCTTGACTTGGAGAAGCGTGGGTGGGAGCAACCAGATGCTGATCTGACTCTGGGGAAAACGAGGGGAGTTCACAAGTCCCACAGCAACCTGCCTGCTCTGTGCAGATCTCCACTTTCTCATCGATGATCTGGAAACTTCATTAAAACATGCAAATGATATTCCCATACAAAGACAGAAAACCATACCCTCTGCTACCCACCTCTCTGCAGTCCCCCAGATCAGCTCTCCCACAGTCACACTCACTCTGACCTTTCATCCAAGATCAACAGCTCTTCCAATGATAGGCTTTTTGGTTCCAGCCTTAGGCAGTCAGTTTGTGGTCAGTGACTTTATCACATTTAGCTCTTCAGAGTATCTTCAAGAAGGTGAAAACTCATAAAACTGCAGGAGCTTCAAAGAACGCAAGAGCAGAGGGAACCTGAGAGATCACCTGGTTCTCCTGCTTCTTTTGACAGATTGGAAAAACTCAGGCTCAGAGAGGTGCAGTGACCCATCCAGGGTTGCACAGTTGGAACCTACTGTGGCTGGAACCAGAATCCATGGGATCCCAACTCCCCACCAGTGTGTGGTCATTTATCCCATGCTCCCACTCAAAAAAGGGATCCTCTTACATCTAATCTATAACCTCACATTCATGGTATTTATTTACTCTTTCCCCAGGCCTAATTGAGATAATAGCCTCAATCATCTGAAAAATAAAATCAGACCAGTATAGACAGAAATGAACGGACCCAGTGGAGCAGGAACACTTTATACCCAAAGATTCTGAGGTTTATACCAAAAGATTCTCCCCTCAGAACCGTGCTCCTCTTATTGTGTTGGCAGCTCCATTTACGGTGTTCTGTATCTCCAAGACCTCCTAGTAATACAATGGGAAGTAGAGACTGGATTGGGACTTTGTTCCTGGTTCCTGGCAGACAGCTGATAAAAGCCTTGGAATCTCCAAAGTGATGAGTGTCTTTTGCATGATAATGAAATGATTGATGAACCCCTGGGAAGCTGCAGGATGGGGCTGGTCTCCAGAAAGACAAGCTTTGATTAAAGGGTAGCACTCGCAGCCTCACCTCCCAATCTCCTGGGAGGCAAGAGGAGCTAGAGACTGAGCTAATCTCCAATGGGCAAGGATTTCATCAGTCACATCTATTACATAAAGAAAACTCCATAAAAGTCCTAAATGATGGGGTTTGGAGAGCTTCCTTGGTGAGCTTGTGGTGATTCTGGGAGGGTAGTGTATCTGGAAAGGTCACAGACGCGCCACACACACACCCCCTCCCATACCTTGCCTTGTGCATCTCTCATTTGGCCGTTCCTGGGCTAAGTTGCTTCAGTCATGTCCATCTCTTTGAGACCCTATGGACTGTAGCCCACCAGGCTACTCAGTCCATGGGATTCTCCAGGCAAGGATATTGGTGTAAATTTCCATTTCCTCCTCCAGGGGATCTTCCCAATCCAGGGATCAAACCTGCATCTCTTGTCTCCTGCATTGGCAGTCAGGTTCTTTACCACTAGAGAAGCCCCTAGCACTTAGCATATTTTCCTGAGTTCTGTGAGTCTTTCTAGGAAATTATTGAACCCAAGAAGAAGGAGCTGTGGGAACCACCAATTTGTAGCCAAGTCAGATAGACATACAGGTAACCTGAGCACCCAATAATTGTGACTGGCCTCCTATAGGGAGAACAGACTTGTGGGACTGAATTAAACCTGTGGAGTCTGATGCTAATTCTTAGAGAGTCAGAAGTGAAGTGAATTGTAAGACACCCATTTGGTGTCTGGAAATTGGGAAAATTAGTTCAGTTCAGTCGCTCAGTTGTGTCTGACTCTTTGCAACCCCACAAACCGCAGCACGCCAGGCCTCCCTGTCCATCACCAACTCCGGGAGTCCACCCAAACCTATGTCCATTGAGTCGATGATGCCATCCAACCATCTCATCCTCAGTCATCCCCTTCTCCTCCTGCCCTCAATCTTTCCCAGCATCAGGGTCTTTTCAAATGAGTCAGCTCTTTGCATCAGGTGGCCGAAGTACTGGAGTTTCAGCTTCAACATTAGTCCTACCAATGAACACCCAGGACTAATCTCCTTTAGGATGGACTGGTTGGATATCCTTGTAGTCCAAGGGACTCTCAAGAGTCTTCTCCAACACCACAGTTCAAAAACATCAATTCTTTGGCACTCATCTTTCTTTATAGTCCAACTTTCACATACATACATGACCACTGGAAAAACCATAGCCTTTGTTGACAAAGTAATGTCTCTCTCTGCTTTTCAATATGCTGTCCAGGTTTGTCATAACTTTCCTTCCAAGGAGTAAGCATCTTTTAATTTCATGGATGCAATGACCATCTGCAGTGATTTTGGAGCACAGAAAAATAGAGTTAGCCACTGTTTCCACTGTATCCCCATCTATTTGCTATGAAGTGATGGGACCGGATGCCATGATCTTAGTTTTCTGAATGTTGAGTTTTAAGCCAACTTTTTCACTCTCCTCTTTCATTTTCATCAAGAGGCTCTTTAGTTCTTCTTCGCTTTCTGCCATAAGTTATTGGAGTGAAAAAATCCCCACATACTTGGTGTCAGAAGTGTTTGAGTAAAAACAATTCACCTCCTCATTGGAAAGCCCAGAACTTGTCCCTTCGGCCTCTACTCTCCTCTGAGCACACCCACTCCCCATTACTCCATCCAGTTTCATGGTGTCAAATGCTATCTGAACTCCCAAACAACTCCCAAATTTATGTCACCAGCCCCTGCCTCTCATCCAAACTCCAAACTGCATAGTCAGCTTCTCCATGTGGATAATTCATCAGTATTGTCAACTAAAAAATACAATCATAACCTGAAAGTAGACTTATTTTATTTGGTGGGAATGTTCAGGACTCTGAGCCCAGGAGAGAGCATCCCAGTACCTCTGAGTAAACTGCTCTGAGGAGGCAGGAAGGGAAGTTGGATTATATATAGGTTTGCAACAAAGGGAGCAGGCAGTCTGAACATCAAAGATCTGATATCAAGTTAAGGATTGATCATTCTGTGCTTGGGAAGATGCAAGCCTCTGGGCTCACTGAATTCATTCCTTTCATATACACTTCAGCTATCTGTGGCCAATCCTGTTTCCTTGTTCACCTTCAGGAGTGGCAGATGGTTGCTTCTTAAGCTCCCCCAGCTTCACAGCAGTCACCATGGAGGGTGGCAGCATCTGAGAGATCACAGTTTGGGGAGCCTTCATTCACTCTTGGAGGCCAGAAATCACCTATGGCTGCGACTTTTCTTGTTTATTGATATGGCAGGAGATATTTTCATTTCACAGTATCTGAAAATTTCATGTCCAAAGTTGAAATCCTGATCTTTTCTCTCAAACCTCAGGGCCACCCTTAACTACCTTCTGTCACATCTCACAATCTAACCCAACAGCAAATCCTGCTGATTCTGCTTTTAACATATCCAGAACCTAACCACTGGTCCCCACCCTGTGCTACCATTCTGGTAATCTCTCACCAAGATCATTGCGAAAGCCTTTTTATTGGTTGCCCATTAATCTCTTGACCCTCAAGGCAGTTCACACCACAGCAGAAGGTGATGTTGCCTGTGTCACTTTTTGTCTAAAAACCATTTCATGCCTTCCATCTCACTATGAGCAAAACCCAAAATGATCACAACTGCCTAGGAGGCCTCCATTGATCCTCCAAACTCACCTCCTCCTACTCTTTCCTTTACTTCCTTGCCACCTTAAGCCACTGGGCCTTTTTTCTCTTCTCTGAACATGCTAGGGCTTCTCCTGCCTCAGGGCCTTTGCACTTGCTGTTCTGATGCTTGAATCAGTTGAGTCCCCCATATTTACATGTTCTCATCCCTCTTCAAGGACTTCCCTGGTGGCTCAGACCTTAAAGCATCTGCCTACAATGTAGGAATCCCGGGTTTGATCCCTGGGTCAGGAAGATCCTCTGGAGAAAGAAATGGCAACCCACTCCAGTATTCTTGCCTGGAAAATCCCATGGACGGAGGAGCCTGGTGGGCTACAGTCCATGGGGTCGCAAAGAGTCAGACATGACTAATCGACTTCACTCACCAACCAGGGATTGAACCCTGGCCCCCCTCATTGTCAGCACAGAGTCTTAACCACTGGACCACCAAGGAAGTCCATCTCCATGCCTTTATTCTACGTTTTTTTTTTTTACTATAGCTATCACCACCATTGGTGAGACTATGTAGTTTATTTACTTGTTTTGCTAGTTCTCTGCTTCCTCCTCTAGAAGGAAGCTTATGCAAGAACAAGATTTTTTCGTTCGTATTGCTCATCATGTAGCCTCACTATTAAGAGTAACATTTGCTTAGTAAATATTTGCTAAGTAAAGTAATTAATGTTTCATAATTTTTATATCAATGTCTTGTTCTTTCAAAAATCTAAAATCAAAGTCTTTGAATAAAGGCAAAAGACAACTGAAACAATTTACAACTCTACTAGTCTTTTCCCCAAGTGGTGCTATTGGTAAAGAATTTGCCTGCCACTGCAGGAGACACAAGGGACCTTGATTTGATCCCTGGGTTGGGAAGATTCCCTGGAGGAGGGCATGGCACCCCACTCCAGTATTCACGGCTGGAGAATCCCATGGATAGAGAAGCCTGGCTGGCTACAGTCCATAGGGTCGCAAAGAGTCGGACGTGACTGAAGTGACTTAGCACACAGGCATGCACTAGTCTTCTTTTTGCTTGAGATATGGTTTTAAAGTGCTACTGGTGAATATCAGAAGCAGTGACCACTACCCATCTACAAGGCAATACACTGAGCCAAAAAATACTGGTGTCAAAGACTTGGACTAAGAATGCTTGGATCCAGGACATTACAAATTGTAGTGCAGTGTTATCCTGGACTAAAAGTAAGGAAAGCTGGCAAAAGAAATTTCTATAATTCCAGAAAAAGATTTTTTTGAAGAAACTAATGAAAAGTGTAAGTACAATTTTTCAACCAAACTTTTACTCTACATGTTTAAACCCATTTTTTTTTTCTTTTGCAATGTGTTTAGTGAATTTAGGCTACCAAGGAGACACTGCTGGCCAGAGGGAGTGCAGTTTCCCATCAGAAGTTGGAGACGCTGTAGCCCTGGAGCCCACAACTACCATCCCCTGCTCTCTAACCTGGCACTCAATGGCGCTGGGCTCTGATTTATATGAGGAAAACTGAGAGGAAAGACAGCATGTGAGCACAGGGGAGTTTAGGAGAAAAGTGTTGAATTGGAGTTTCCACAGTGATCAGATGAGAGAACAGAAAGACAATTTGCATTGACTGTTAATTCTTAGTGACTCTAACCTAAGAGTCCCTCTGTAACTCTCCAGAACTGACTTCAGCTCAGTTCAGTTCAGTTTAGTCGCTCAGTCGTGTCCGACTCTCCGCGACCCCACGAATCACAGCACGCCAGGCCTCCCTGTCCATCACCAACTCCCGGAGTTCACTCAAACTCATGTCCACAGAGTCGGTGATGCCATCCAGCCATCTCATTCTCCATCGTCCCCTTCTCCTCCCGCCTCCAACCTTTCCCAGCATCAGAGTCTTTTCCAGTAAGTCAACTCGTCGCATGAGGTGGCCAAAGTATTGCAGTTTCAGCTTCAGCATCAGTCCTTCCAATGAACACCCTGGATTGATCTCCTTTAGAATGGACTGGTTGGATCTCCTTGCAGTATAAGGGACTCTCAAGAGTCTTCTCCAACACCACAGTTCAAAAGCATCGATTCTTCGGCGATCAGCTTTCTTCACAGAACTGACTTAGGAACTCCTTATTTTTCAAATGCTACTCCACGAGTCACTGGGCAGAGAGAAGAGACCTAACAATATGGGTTTTTGAAGAGCAAGTAAAGTTAGAAGGTTTTGCTGAAAGAAAAGGTAACCAGCAGATAAAAAGTTTTGATTTTGTCCTATCTCCCTGCCAGTGGCTCTGACTGTGAAGAATCTGCTGGCAATGAGGAGAACCAAGTTCAATCCCTGGGTTGGGAAGACCCCCTGGAGAAGGGAATGGCAACCCATTCCAGTATTCTTACCTGGAGAATTCTATGGGCAGAGGAGCCAGGCGGGCTAGAATCCATGGGGTGGCAAAGGGTCGGACAAAACTGATCAACTAACACTTCTACTTTCACTTTGGCCTGTTTCCAATGGAAATCATGGTTGGCTTGAGGAGTTGGTCACAAAATTGTGATCTTTTTCAGTGGTCAATATTCAATAGATTACTAAGTGCCACAAGAGGTAACATGGATCCATTATAATCCCCACTGTACAAATCACGTTTGCTTAGACATGTAAAAGTCATCTCAAACTTAAATTCAAAACCAAACTCCTGATCTTTTCACCAAAACCAATCTTTCCATCTCAGCTGATTGCAACTTCTTCCTTCCAGTTGCTCAGGCCATAAGTCTTGGAGTCATTTATCTTTGTCCATTTCGATGGCTGTAACAAAACACCACAAACTGCATACGTTCTAAATAACAGGAATTTATGGCTCATAGTTCTGGGAACTGCAAGTCCAAGGTCATAGTGCCAGCATGATTGGGTAGGGTGCTCTCTCTGGCTCATAGCTGGAGCCTTCTCACTGCATCTTTACCTGGTAGAAGAGGTTAGGGGTCTCCTGGACCCTCTGTTACAGGGCACTAATTCCATTCACGAGTGCTCCACCTTCATGACCAAAGCATTTCCCTAAGCACTCCTGATACCATTTGCTGTTGTTGCTGACATTGGAATTTCACCATATAAATTTAGGGAGATACATACCATCATCCTTGATTCTTCCCCACCACCTCCCTAGCCAGTTTGCCAGGAATTCATTAGCTCTACCTTCAGAACACATTTGGAAATTGATCTTTTTCATCACTGTACTGTTCCCACTCTGGTCCTCATCATCTGTCCTCCCACTGGTCTCTCTGCTTCTACCCCTCTGCCCATTTAATGCGTTCAATTGTGACTCCCTAAAATACACATTCAAATTCCGATTCCCCATTCCTATGACTGTGACCTTATTTGGAATTAAGGCCTTTGCAAAAGTAACTGTGTATATGCTCAGTCACTTCAGTCATGTCCAACTCTTCATGACCCAATGGACTGTAGTCCACCAGGCTCCTCTGTCTATGGGATTCTCCTGGCAAGAATACTGGAGCGGGTTGCCATTTCCTCCTCCAGAGGATCTTCCCAATCCAGGGACTGAACCTGCTTCTCCTGCATCTCCTGCATTGGCAGGCAGGTTCTTTACCACTAGTGGCACCTTGACATATAAATTAAGGTGAGGTCATACTGGATTAGTTAAAGTGTTAGTCACTCAGTCATGTTGGATTCTTTGCAAGTCCATGGACTATAGCCTGCCAGGTTCCTCTGTCCATGGAATTCTCCAGGCAAGGATACTGGAGTGGGTAGTTATTCCCTTCTCCAGGGACTCTTCCCCACCCAGAGATGGAACCTAGATTTCCTGCATTGCAGGCAGGTTTTTCACCATCTGAAGGAAGATAGGCCCAAAATCTAACTACTGATGTCCTTATAAGGAAAGAAGAAGACTCATAGGAACAAAGAAGCACACGGAAGATAAGGCCATGTCTCTAACAAGACAGAGACTGAAATGATGCAGATAAAAGCAAGGAACACCAAGGACTGGCAGCAGCAACCAGCCATTTCACCAGGAATGGCAAGAAAGGATTCTGCCCTGGATACTCTGGAGGATGGTTTCTGTTGGTTCAAGCTACCCAGTTTGTGGAGCTTTGTTACAGAAAACCTAGGAGACTGACCCACTCTGCAGTCCAGTCTCAACATGGCAGCCAAAGGAGTTCCGTTAAAATATAAGCCAGAACAGCCCCTCATGGGCTTCCCTGATGGCTCCAGGGGTAAAGAATCTGTCTGAAATGCAGGGGACACAGGAGATATGGGTTCAATCCC
This sequence comes from Moschus berezovskii, assembly GCF_049115385.1. Taxonomy (NCBI): domain Eukaryota; kingdom Metazoa; phylum Chordata; class Mammalia; order Artiodactyla; family Moschidae; genus Moschus; species Moschus berezovskii. The sequence continues at coordinate 70,861,308 of NC_142469.1, read as the reverse complement.
TGGGTGGGGAAGATCCCCTGGAGGAGGAAATGGCAACCCACTTCAGTATTCTTACCTGGAAAATCCCATGGACAGAGGAGCCTGGACTGGCTACAGCCCAAAGGATTTTCAAGAGTCAGACATGCCTGAGCGACTAAACACATCCCACTCATTCACTCAAAAGTCTGCAGTGGTTTCCCTCTTCTCCCAGAGAAGAAGCTGTAAGTCTTACAAAAGCCTGGATGTTCTAGAGGACTGACTCCCCCTCATCACTTGCACCCTCCAGCCACACTGGCCTCCTGTGTTCCTCCAACAATCCAAGCACATTCCAGATGTAGGGCAATTGCACTGGCAGTCTCCTTGCCTAGAACATTCCTTTCCCAGATTTATGTATGACTAGTGTCTCACTAGTTCAATTAAATGCCAACTGCTCAGAAAGACCTAATATGGTTACCTAATATTGCAAATCTTCCCTGCCAGTTCCAAGGCTCCTGAATCTCCTTTATCCTGCTCTCCTTTTTCTATTTCTGAATAGCATTTATCACCTTCTAGTGTACCGTACGATTTACTTAACCATATGTCTATTTGCTATTGCCCATCTCCTCCTACTAGAAAGCAAAGTTCATGAAGACAGGGGTCTTTATTTATTTTAGCTGATATACACCCCCTCCAAAGTGCCTGTCACATTATAGCTGCTAAGTCAATCTATTTAGGATAAATGAATAGGAAAAGGCAACATGACACAGCAGATATGAGGGTTTTCCAACCTCTAATCTCTGCTATCCTTAACCCCATTTTTAATTAGATGATCAAGTATTCAGCAGTCAGATAACAACTTGAGGGTTCCAGCTAAAAAGTAATATTGTTTTAAAAAGTAAATAAAAAATTAAAAAGTAATATCCTCACTTTCTCAATTTTAGATAGGTATGTATAAAGTGAGTTTCCCAGATGGCACAGTGGTAAAGAATCCACCTGCTAATGCAGGAGACGCAAGAGATATCGATTCAGTCCCTGGGTTGGGATGATCCCTTAGAGGAGGGCATGGCAATCCACTCTGGTATTTTTGCCTGGAAAATCCCATGGACTGAGAAGCCTGGAGGGCTACAGTCCAGAGGGTCGCAATGAGTCCCACACGACTGAGCATACATACACACACACAGGCATAGATTATTACCCTTGGTGTCTTTTTCAACCAAAACTACCACAAAAATGAAGTTAGAGTAAATTTCAAAAAAAAAGTAAACTCTAGCTACCCCTGCTTCCAAAATATTCCTGTTGAGGAACAAACTGTTTAAAGCAACATTAAATGCTTCAAAGGCTCAAGTAATCTTCCCAAAATACAAGCATCATACTCCTTTCCATCTCAGTAGAATGGGCTCACAGAGCCTCTATAATTTCTATAGTTAGAAATTATGAACTAGCTGAGGTGTACAGATTAAACTTTCTAGGCTTTGGCGTCTATGAAATCATCATAGGCTAAAACACTTAATCCTTTGAGCCTAAATCCAAATTGCAAACTACCCAGGAAAAAAAAATGAGATCATATATCTGCTACTCAGATCATGTTCTTATCTGCCAAGAATGCCTCTGAGATGATGTGTGTGTGCATGCTCATACACACACACACACACACACACACAAGCACACACTCATTCTAGCAGCAAAATTGCTTTGAAAACATTAATACACATTAATAAAAATGTAAAGACACCAGCTGTTTGAATTTCAGATAAAGTGTAGGCCATTTTTTTTAACCATTTAAATCATGGAGAATGTTCATAGCTGAATGAAAACATGATCCAAATAAAAAAATGCAAGTCGCCTACAAAGGGAAGTTAAAATTGAGTTTTAAAGAATGTATCATAAATTATTAGTTATCTTGCCTGGTTGCCGAAGGAGGTGCTCTGGTTAACAGAGAGTTATTATGTGTTCCATATGTGAATTACCAATTTAGACTGTCATAAAATATACTTAGTACTCTAAAAAGAACGTACCCTTTCTTTGATGAGTCAGTTAAAGGCTTTACAAATTATTTCTGGGCCTTATAGTCACCAGGGTTAGCAAGAAATAGTTTACTACAATTGTATGCAAGTGCCAGAAAATAGACTTCTGACAAATACCAATAAGTTTGTTATAGATGAAATTCAGGCTTACCCAGAGAGATATTTACCTTGTAATATGTACATGTGTATCAGACTTCAGTGGTATCTGACTCTGTGCGACCCTATGGGACTATAGCCTGCTAGGCTCCTCTGTCCATGGGATTCTCCAGGCAAGAATCCTGGAGTAGATTGCCATGCCATCCTCCAGGGGATCTTCCCAACCCAGTCTTCCACATTGTAGGCAGATTCTTTACCATCTGAGCCACAAGGGAAACCTTGTAATATAGTCCTTCCAATTTTTATTAATGGCAAGACTTGGAATACTCGAAGTGCCCATCCAAATACAATGCAGAGCAGCACTGCTCTGATTCTCTGTGGCACGTGGGCCCCAGGCCTTGGCTTTACACTTGCAGATGCTACTAGAAAAGGCAGCAATTGGAAACACATTCCTTCACAGCCAAAATGCCTCCCGTCTTCCAATTCCTCATACATACACTACCATGTGTGAAGTAGCTACTGGGAAGTTGCTGAATAACACGGGGAGCTAGCTTGGTGCTCTGTGATGACCTAGAGGGCGGGGATGGAAGTAGGGGAGGGAAGGAGGTCCAAGAGGGAGAGGATGTATATATATACATATAGTTGATTCACTTTGTTGTATAGCAGAAACTAAAAAACATTGTAAAGCAATTATGAAAAGGTGAAAATGTTAGTCGCTCAGTCAAGCCCTGCTCTTTGTGACCCCATGGATTGTAGCCTGCCAAGCTCCTCTGTCCATGGAATTCTCCAGGCAAGAATACTGAAGTGGGTTGCCATGCCCTCCTCCAGGGGATCTTTCCAACCCAGGGATTGAATCTGATTTCCTGCATTGCAAGCAGACTCTTTACTGTCTGAGTCACCAGGAAGCCCAAATGCTTCCCCTCAAGTAATTTTTGGAGACCCATTTCAGAGGCAAAGGGCATGACAGATAATGGGTGTTTAAAAAAAGTAATTAAATAGGATAGAAACAAATACACAATGTGAATTAACATATTCTTCATATGTCAGAATTTGAACAAGCAAGCACAACTTTGGGTCCCAGCTATTGAGCATGCTCCTTTCCTTCCCTGGGAGGCCATCTACTGTCACTTCTGTGCCGAAGCTCTCAGAATGACTTCTTTGTTAATGAGCACCTAAGTTAATGATGAGTGGTAAGTGCAGCCAAGTCTGTGGTCTAAGATGCCACAAAGTGCACACCTATTCCACTGAGAAGATGGCCTCACTTAGGCCAGGTGAACCTGATAAAACTCCATATCCAATTCTCAAGGCCTTTCTAGATTTGACAAATCCATGTTCCTGGGATACAAAGAACATCCATGAGAGCAGGAGCTTTATTTCACTCACTGCTATGTCTATCCCCAGGAACAGTGCCTTGCATGGAGTAAGCACTAGATAAATATTTATTGGATGAGTGGATGGCTAATCTATTCTACTGGAAATGTCTGTACAGTGCTAAGAAGTTTGAGCCTATTTAGAAATGAAACTCTTCTTGTATACAGTTAGCTTGCTAAAGCTTAAAGTCAGATTCCATGGCAGCTGTTCTAAATACTCCATGCTAGTTGAACACTACCTTGAATTTGTTTTGTTCTAAAGAAATAGTTCTGATGAAGTCATAGACACCAGGGTTTGCTTTGGGGACTAAAAGAACAAGCAAGTCTTAATACAAATGTACCAACCGCAACAGCTGAATTCTGGAATGACAATAAATAGAAGAGGACTTTTGTAGGTTACCCTCCTGGTGGCCTTCAGATTATATGAAACATTGTCCCTGCTGATCCAGTTTCTTTGCACAAATAGTTTTGCCTTTCCTCTATATCTTGCCCCAAGGAGGTTCCTCTCCATTATGTCTATAGTACAAATCTTCATTAGTTCTCATTTGTTGTGTTGTTCAGTCACTCAGTCATGTCCGACTCTTTGCAATCCCATGGACTGCAGCATGCCAGGCTTCCCTGTTCTTCACCATCTCCCAGAGTTTACTCAAACTCAAAGGATGACATGACTGAATGGAATCACCAACTCAGTGGACATGAGTTCTCTTGTGAGCTACCATAATATCACAACTGCTCTCCCTCCATCTAATCTCCTCTCCCTCCGGTTCATCTCCGACAGATCCACCTTTTAAAAACGCTATGCCCAGTCTGATTTTCTGAGCCACAGAATTATTAGCAAAATAAAAGTTATTGCTTTTTGTCACTAAGTCTAGGGTAGTTTGCTAATCCAACAATAGATAAATGGAACACCTCCCAGTTAGACTCTGGGCTCCTGGAAGTTTGGAAACATTCAGTCATCACTATATTCCTAGTCTATAGTATGATACCTGGGGGCACACACAAAGGAGGCTCTCACCAAATATTTATTGAGTGCAATTGAAAGGTTGAATGCTGTCTTATTTTTTAATGTTCCATTTATGGAATTTTGAAAATCTACACATTTGGACCAAAAATAACAGAGGAAATACATCTATGTATTGGGTTTAACATATTATTGAGGATTTTTATAAAAATGGCTCTTTGCTTTCCCTTTCTTCATGGTATGAAATCCCATGGGAGAAGTTGGACCTGGTATTGCAAAGTGAACTGAAATGGCACAAAATACAGGAAAGTATTCAGTAAAAAGGAAAATCAATCCAATTCAGCTAAGTGCACATCATTTGTTCCCTGTTCCAATCAAAGTGTCCATCCTGTGTTCCTCTGTTCCATTTTACGTAAGGGAAAACATTTCTAAACGCCTTGTGTGCCCATGATTTTCCTCTCCAGACAAATCAAAAGTCAATACCCAAATGCTACTCAATATAACTCTGTAATTGCTCTGGCTCAAGAAGATGTCTGTAACATTGAAACGCTCTTTTAAAAAGTGTATCTTAAAGACTCAACTAGTGGTGATGTTTCTCCCTGGGAGCACACTAATTTCTTTGTTATCTGGCTTTGTCCGGGAAAGAGATGCTCAGAGCAAGTGAATTTTCTAGATCACCTCCCCTAACTCAGAAAACGTTACTTACAAAACCTACAGGTTCTCCTACCGCAAGACACTGGTCACCTCTGCAATACCTTGAGCTGAATAAACAAGGCTTGGCCAACACTGGGCTACAGAAGTTTCCAATCCTAAATTGCATAAAGACTGAGGGTTGTGCATGCAAACCCTGAGGGCTCTCTGGAGCAAACCCATCAGTGACTAAGACTCCTCCATGGAAAGTGTCAGGTATGAAGCAAAATCCACATTTAATAACTACCCTCTTGAGCTTTAACACTGTTTATTTACAGAGACTTGGATGGTGGAGAACTGATCCCACTGCGCAAGGCGTCAGCCTCCTTTTAACCCTTGGCAGCCTCCTTTTAACCCTTGGCAGCTTTTTAGCCACTCTGATCCAGATCCTTTCAAAGGTGCTATCTCTGCATCCCTTGAGATGTATAAAAAAATTTATTCCCCCCTGTACAGACTTGATGTTTCTACTTCCAGCTTGCTTCATTCAGTCAAGGTTCTTATTGAGACTACTGAATGCTCAGGTTTCAACCTGATTTGATTCGATTAACTTATTCACTCACATATTCATCTGTGCAGCATTTACTAAGCTCTCACTCTGTGCCAGGCCCATATTGGACACTGAGCATAGAAAGATGAACAAGACCAGCTCTCTCACTTGGGGAACTCACCAGCTAGTGAGGAATCGCTGGGATCAGCAAACCACAGCCTGGGGGCTACCTCCGACCTGCTGTGTATTTTTGTATGTTACATCCTATAGACACATTCATTTGCTTATAAATTATCTATGGCGGCCTTCAGGCTAAAACAGCTGATCTAAACTGCTGAGTCAAAGATGCTGTGGCCTGAAAAGCAAAAAAATATTTACTATCAGGCCCTTTTCAGAAGAAGTCTGCTGAAAACTGCATGGTAATACAGTTCTGGTCCATATTCAACAGTCCACAGGGAGGGGGAGGGATTCCTGAGTAGCCAGGAGAGCCTGCGCAGAGCGGGAAGCATAGAAGATCAGCCAGGAATAACAGCAGACAGCAACAGGTAAAAGGTTGGTGCGCAGGAGGGACTTCTAGGAGTGGTTCGGTCTTGGGAGTCGGGCAGGGGAGGACAGAGGTATAATGAGAGATGGAGCTAAGAAAGGGCAGGTCTCTGCAGGCCATGAGGAGGCCATGCTGGTTTCTACTCTGTCAGCAATGGAGATTCTTTATAGGGTTTTAAGCAGAAGAGGCAACAGAAAATAGGTTGAAAAGAGGGGAACAGAAAAACCCATGAAGACTCCATTGCATTGGTCTAAGCAAGAGATAGTAACTCAGGAAAAGAACAGCAGTGGCAGTTGATGGAGAGGAGGATTCAAGGGTCTCAAGGAAAATGAATTAACCAACGTCAATGTATCACAGATGTATCACATTCAGTGAACATTCTATGTGAAGTTATAACTGCAGTGATGGAGACAGGCAACCTTGCTGTGTTCTAATCCATCCCTGAAAGGCTCAGGCAAGGACCATCCTGTACCTGGGGGGCTCAAAGGGAAATTTCTTTGGTCAGCCTTTTTTAATAACTATTGTTCAGTGGCAGCTGGTGAAATGAGTGGAACAGATGACTTAATTGTTAACCATGGGGACACCTTTACTCACTGTTTTAACACTTGCCTCCCCCAACCCCCAGCTTGTTTTTCTCTTGGTGAGACCTGTCAAGCAAGGAGATAAGCAGGGAGATAGCAAGTCTTGACACATTCACTTTCTTGATCTGTGCCCTTGGGCAATCTCCTTAGCCTTTTGAATCTCAGGATCTTCACTGTAAAATGAAAATAAAGTATTGCTAGAAGAATTAGATGGAGAAGACAGTGGCAACCCACTCCAGTGTTCTTGCCTGGAGAATCCCAGGGACGGGGGTAACCCTAGTGGGCTGCTGTCTATGGGGTCGCAGAGTCAGACACGACTGAAACGACTTAGCAGCAGCAGAAGAAAAAGAAGAATTAGATAGGACAACACAGCAGAGTGCTTAGCTCAGAGCTATAGTTAGTCAAAGTGAACACCAGAATCCCTTAGATCTCAACCAAATGGCGAAGCCTCAACCCACACACACCCCCAAATAGGTGAGATCCCATTTCCATTGGCACCAAACACAATCGAGTAATGGAGGAGCTAGGTACACTGTTTCATGTCTGCTTTCCAAATAGAGTTAAGGCTTCAAGATATCAAAGTCCATGCCTCCAGTGGCCTCCTCTGGGCCAGTACAGTGCCAGGTACATGGTAAAGGGCCTGATATATTTGTTGAGCAAATAAGGGAGTGAGGAAAAGAGGAAGTGAGGAGGGGGAAAGGGAAGGAGAAGGAGAGAAGGAAAGATACAGAACGTCTCCTTGTTCTCTCACTGCCTCTCAGCATTGCTGCCCCTAAACCTAGTTGTTCAGAAAGGGAGGAGAGTGGGGAGTAAGTGGTTGGCATGGATGACATTCACCTCCTATCCGCGAAGAATCTTTTTGAGGGTCCAAGGTGTTCATACCCTCTACCCAGCTGGGAGCAGCTTCCTTGGTCTTCATTTAGCAGAAAGCAGTGAATATCTCAAAGAAAGGCAGACTTCCCCAGACCTGGCAAGGAGGGAACTGATTAACCAGAAGTTCTGGCTGCCAAGAACCAAGGCAAAGCAGGACAGGATAACACAGCTCAAGGGACGTTATCCAGAAATTCATTAAATTCAAATCTTATAAGCAGTTTAATTTCTTATAAAATTTGGGCTTCTAGAAATCTCAGTGGGAGACCTTGGATTTTAGCAATCTGGGTTCATAGCAAATGTAGATTCTAAGGCAGAAATCTCAAATCTAATAATACTTAAAGCATAAGAACAATTTTTAACCACTTTAATGGAAATCTTTTTAAGATTTATTATGGGCCCCCAGCCATGATAAGCAGACTGAGCATCTAACACCTTTTCTTGGTGACCAGACAGCCCAGACTTCTAACCTGTTCTAATCTGTGGGAATTCTGACTCTCTCTTGACACCTCCTTCAAGGTTCTGCTGCTGCTAAGTCACTTCAGTCGTGTCCGACTCTGTGCAACCCCACGGACGACAGCCCACCAGGCTCCCCTGTCCCTGGAGTTCTCTAGGCAAGGATACTGGAGTGGGTTGCCATTTCCTTCCCCAATGCATGCATGCATGCTAAGTCGCTTCAGTTGTGTCTGACTCTGTGCGACCCTATGGACAGCGGCCCACCAGGCTCCTCTGTCCACGGGATTCTCTAGGCAAGAATACTGGAGCAAGGTACGACAACAGGCCTCTTAAATTGTTGCCCCTACCTCAAAAAGCACCCAGAAAGTGATACGCATTTGAGTTGATACTTCTTCCTTTTCTTCTAACCATGGCTGCCTCTATTTTCCTCTGCTGCTTCTCAAGTGGCCATGGAGCCTCAGCAATTATTTCCATTCCTTGTGCTACCTGCCTGCCACTCCTCCAGTTTCTGGTTAAAACTAGGAGAAAGCCACAACTTTCCAGAAGAAACAAGACAACTATCATATGTAAAATTTCAGTTTGGTTCTCTAGAGTCAGAGACACTGGTATAAACTCACATTTATGTTTAGAAACAAATGGTTGCCTATGGGAATATCTATAGATGTGCCAAGATACATGGGTTAGTAGACATTCATATATATCCTTACTTCTCCAGCTGACAAAGCCTGGCAGCAATGACATGCCAACAGCAACCAGCATACCTAGGACCCAGATCATGGTTTCTAATACTATTCTTCAGTAAAAGGAAACAGGGTTCCTTGGAGAAATGGTTGATTCTAGGGCTAGAAATATGCATTATGAGCCTGGAGTATTTCATCATGCCAGAAAGCAAGGAAACAAAGTTTTTAACCCATAAAACCGAGACATATCAAAGGGACAAGGGAACCAAGTGACAGAGCTACCAGTAGTCAACAATAGCAAAACTTAACAACAAAATAAAGTAGTACTAGATGATTGTTGTTGCTGATGTCCAAGGCGCTAAGTTGTGTCCGACTCTTTGCAACCCCATGAATTGCAGAACGCCAGCCTTCCCTGTCCACTATCTCCCAGAGTTTGCTCAAACTCATGTCCATTGAGTCAACGATGCTGTCCAACCATCTCATCCTCTGCCCCCTTCAACAAATGCATAGTATTAGGTTGATATAGTTAATAAATATTAATAATTAATAGAATCCACCTGTAATGCAGGAGACCCTGGTTCAATTCCTAGGCCAAGAAGATCCCCTGGAGAAGGAATAGGCTACCCACTCCAGTATTTTTGGGCTTACCTGTTGGCTCAGATGGTAAAGAATCTGCTTGCAATGCAGGAGACCTGGGTTCCATCCCTGGGTTGGGAAGATCCCCTAGAGGAAGGCATTGCAACTCACTCTAGTATTCTTGCCTGGAGAATCCTCATGGATAGAGGAGCCTGGATGGCTACAGTCCATGGTGTCGCAAAGAGTCAGGCATGACTGAGAGACTAAGCACAAGCACAGTAATTAATAATTATTAGTTATGGCTAGTCATCATTAGATGTGAATAAACTAACCATTAGATGATTAGTTATAACTAATAATTATTAATATTAATATTGATTAACTATAACAACCTAATACTATGCATTTGTTGTTGTTGCTTAGTTGCTAAGTTGTGTCCAACTCTTTTGTGACCCCATGAACTGTAGCCTGCCAGGCTTCTCTGTCCATGGGATTTCCCAGGCAAGAATACTGGAAGAGGTTGACATTTCCTCCTCCATGGGATCTTCCCAACCCAGGGTTCCAATCTGTGTCTCTTGCACTGCAGGTGGATTCTTCACCCCTGAGCCACTGGGAAAGTCCAATATTATAGTATAAAATAAATATCCACAAGTCCTTAGTGATATAAATAAATGACTGAATAGATTTTTTAAAAATTGGGAAAGAAGAGACAAACCAAATATCCCATGTAGAATAATTCCAAATAATGTATATAGATACACTGCTTTCAAGGAGATGGAGCAAATTTCCCCTTTCAAACATGGGCTGCACAAAGTGACTTCCTTCCAAGGTGTATAGCACAGAAAGGCAGAAGGAAAGTAACTGGACAGTGGAGAAATTTGACAACATGACCTCAGCCAAGTGATAGCAAGATCAGCTATGATGCTGACAGTATGTACCCTTGATATGATGCAAGAAGGATGGCACATCCCCTCTAAGGGTCTCCTCCCCAACACTCACAACCATAATGGAGCCATGAGAATCGCATCAGGCAAACCCTAACTGAGGAACAGTGTTCAAAACATCTCACCAGTATTCCTTGAAACTGTTGAGGTAATCAAAAACCAGGAAAGTCCAAGAAGTCACCAGAGCCAAAAGGAGCCTAAGAAGATATGATAACTAAATGACTAAATGCAATGTGGGATGTATCAAATCCTGGAACAGAAAAGGAACATGAGTGGAAAAACAAGGAAATTTATACAAGCTATGCATTTTAATTAATTGTATTAATAATGTATCAATGTTGGTTCATTCATTAAAACATATGTACTCATCTTACTCAGATAATATGTGAATAAAAGGGATAACTGGGCATGGGATGTAATGGGAACTATCTGTATTATCTTGGCAATTTTTCTGTAAATCTAAAACTGTTCTAAAATGAATAGTTTTTTTAAGAAAACTTAAGTCACCAGTCTCCAGGCTTGGGAAAGGAGGGTAAAAGGCCCCTCTTTCCACAGGCATGCGGGCTTTGACACATCCAGGTATTCATCCTGCCCCCAAGGTGCTGGCTCCTGACAGCGGATCAGAGCAACCTTCATGCACTTAGAACGTGATTCAGGCTTTCAAAAGGCTGTGGCAACAATTAATACCCATATGCACTATTCTGCAAGATAACAAGATTCAGATTGATCAAGAAAGAAACCTCTACCCAGAAAATGATAAAAACTCATGTGACATTAGGAAGCCAATTGGTTGGAATTTGTCAGGGAAAGACCGTTCCCTGTAGTTCTTATTTACAAGCTTCTCAAACTGGCTCCTAAACTAGCTTCCAGCTAAGAAAATGCATTAAAAACATCCATAAAACAGCACTAATAAGCCCTCCATAACCAAAATCTAATTGAAGATTATAAAGAGCGAGAACATCAAGTACTCCTTAAAAGGCAAAGGGAAAAAGGTTGATCTTCCATAGCCAGCAGGACCACGTGGTAGGAGTGCTTTCTTCTGGGACTCCACGGCAGAGAGAGCACTAGAGTCCTCTAGAGTGGCTGCTTTCTCCAGATACCATGTCAAAGGCATGACTCAATTTGGCCACAGCGGAGGAGGCTGGGCTCCAGTGAGAAGAACTCTAGACAAGTAAGTGAGATTCAGTTCTTCCCTTTGCTTCCTTGATTGTTGTTCAGTTGCTCAGTCGTGTCTGACCCGGCAAACCCGTGGACTGCAGCACGCCAGGCTCCCCTGTCCTTAACTCTCTCCCAGAGTTTGCTCAAACTCATGTCCATTGAGTCAATGATGCCATCCAAACATCTCATCCTCTGTCATCCCCTTCTCTTCCTACCTTCAATCTTTCCCAGCATCAGGGTGGCTCTTCTTCACATCAGGTGGCCAAAGTATTGGAGCTTCAGCATCAGCCCTTCCTTGATTAAACCACTCTATTGTTCCAACCAACAATTTTCTCATATATGAATGAAGAACAATGAAAGTCTTATCCTTACCTACCTAAGTGGCAGATTGTGATACTTCACAAAACATAATTATGCAAGCATAAGGAGACATCTCTTTCTTCAAGGCTTTCAGAGCATATCATTTTTTTTTTTCCATAGAATTCTTTGAGAAGTAAATTAGGGTTTTAGAGTCAGTTTGTGAGTCTTTGTTTTAGTCATGTACTTGACAAAACTCACTCAATCCATGCGTTTGTGACATTCTCTTTCTCTGGTTATTAACTGCATAAAATCTTTTTTTAAATTATTTAATATTGGAGTAGAGTTGATTAACAATGTTGTGTTAGTTTCAGGTATATAGCAGAGCGATTCAGTTATATATGTATATATAATTATTCTTTCTCAAACTCTTTTCCCATTTTAGGTTGTTTCATAATATTGAGCAGAATTCCCTAAGCTACACAGGAGGTCCTTGTTGGTTATCCATTTTAACTATAACAATATGCACACGTCCATCTTATTTGTAGACCTCAGCCACGTACTCTTTTTTCCCATCTTCCCTTCTCCTCCTAGTCTGACACATCTCCCAGTACAAATGGAACATCTGAAGTTAGTATTCTTACCACAAAGACATATCAAAAAGTCTGGTGAACCACAAATGTTGTTATATGTTGTAGTTGTTTATTTGCTAAGACTTTTATGACTCCAAGAACTGCAGTCTGTCAGTCTCCTCTGTCCATGGGATTTCCCAGGCAAGAATACTGGAGTGAGTTGCCATTTCCTTCTCCAGAGGAACTTCCTGACACAGGGATTGAACCTGCATTTCCTGCACTGGCAGGTGAGTTCTTTATCGCTGAGCCACCAGGGAAGCCCGCGATATTGTACAGCGTATCTTAAATCAGACATGGATAATCTGCTTAGATACAGAATCTGAGAGTTACTGGTGATTTTGATTTACACCACCTATTTACCTCATCCACAACCAGAGATGTTTCATCTTATTTGTGGGCTGGCATGCAGGGCCTCCATGTTGTTCATGCTCTTCTGTGTTCATTCTTCCCCATTTCTAGGGCTTCATTCTGAGTCTCACTTGGGCAACACCTTCCCTTGGCCCTTAGCTCACTCTACCCCCAGGACTAACCTGCACCCTCAGGCACGCTCAGGTCCTTGGAAGTGGCCAGGAATTTCCTCTCATATCCACCCAGCTACAGTCCTGCCTTTCTTCTCTGCTGTGGTCACTGCATTTACTTTTCCCTCTGGTACTTTCCACAAAGCATCCACAGAGGGTTTTCTTGTTTCCAGTTTTCTTAGCACAACTGCAGGCAGAGATGAGAGTGCTTATCTGAGAGATAGAAATCGTCACTAGAAAAGGAGAGGTTAAGGATCATGAAAAATGAAAGATCTTCCATCAAAGTTATAGAAGAAATAGAAGAGATCTGGAGTCTACAGCACAGGTGATTGGATTGGAAAGGAGGGAAGGAGGGAAAGAGAGAGGGGTGAAGATAGAGTGAGGAGGATATTAAGAGGGTTCATGCCCAGAGCATTTTAAAATTTTTTAATGAAAGGATAAAAGATCCTTGCTGAGACTACACTTGAACAAGAATTATAGAAAATAAGAGTAAATTAAATAGCTATTGAGAATGGAATAAAGAACCACTTAGGGGCAAGGGTTAGGATTTCTCCCATCACATAGCAAGTCCCACTGAGATTGGCTCTGACTGCCAAGAACCTGGAATGGCACCTCATAGCTATTTGGGGGACTTCATATTATCATGCAGACTTTGCATGCTTCCACAGTTTAACTGAATCTGTGACCTCCAAAGTTAGGCCCTTTTGCTTTAGACAATCATGTAATTTTCTCTGCCAGAAAGCTTCCATCCTGGAATGTCTTTCAACCATAGAAGAGTTATAAAACCACCTCTATCTGGATTTGAAGTAAAAGACATAAGGCATTATGGGGAAAAGTTTACATTCTCATAACTTTCCTTCATCATGGGCATTATTTTGGTGTGCTGCCAAACACCAATCAGCTGTGGGTAGTGCCTGCGTTCCAAAACAATTCTGTAAGAATATATTACTCTATGAACAATAAACTATTGTAAAATTTCTTGATTCAGTATCAGACCAAAAAGAATACTATATCACTTGTTCACTTGATTATATTCTCATGAACTCGGAGCATTTGATTTACGCTCAACTATTCCTATATCTAAAAACATTTTGGTATTTCATAATCAAATTTTAATCTTCTAACCTAGATGACTCAGGAAAAATACTTAATCCATCAAAATAACTCCAAACCACGTGCTTTTCCAATCACCTTCAAAATGGCATATAGTTTCCATCATGTTTGGCTTGTAAAAGGCTTGGCAATTTATGACCTTTGGCTTATTTCCAGTCCCCTTAGCTGTCAATGCTATGCTAATGCCATCTTCCAGAGGATTCCTGGCAGGATTTCACAGGGATGTCTGTGGGTTTGGATTAGCAAGTATAATGAATGAATTTATTAAGTAAAAGGCACCAGCCTTGAACTTTGTACCCAGGTGCCCATGTAGCACACCAGAATTCTCTCTTTGAATGGGAAATAAGCTTGATGGAAAGAGAAAGGAAGCTAAAAACATTAAGTGTCCACCTAGAGCCATATTCTGTATACATTACCTCATTTCAATTCAGGGTATTATTTATTATACGTTGAGAAAATCATGGTTCAGAGTTTCATAATTCACCTAAGGACACAGTCAAGGAGTAGGTCTCAGACAGGTCGGCTTCGTAAGCCCTTGGTCTTTCCATCACTCCATTCTGTTGATTCCTACGTTTTGTTGTTGTTTAGTCACTAAGTAATGACCGACTCCTCATGATCCCATGCACTATGCCTGCCAGGTTCCTCTGTCCATGAGATTTTCCAGGCAAGAACACTGGAGTTTTTTTCCTCCATTTCCTTCTCCAGGGGATCTTCCCAAGCCAAGGACCGAACCCATGTCTCCTGCATTGGCAGGTGGATTCTGTACCAGTGAACCACCAGGGAAGCCCTGATTCCTGCTAATGACTATTAAAACCAGAGTTCAGTTCAGTTCAATTGCTCAGTCGTGTCCGACTCTCTGCGACCCCATGAATCACAGCACGCCAGGCCTCCCTGTCCATCACCAACTCCCGGAGTTCACTCAAACTCATGTCTGCAGAGTCGGTGATGCCATCCAGCCATCTCAATCTCTGTTGTCCCCTTCTCCTCCCGCCCCCAACCTCTCCCAGCATCAGAGTCTTTTCCAGTGAGTCAACTTGTCGCATGAGGTGGCCAAAGTATTGCAGTTTCAGCAATATGTGAACCGTGAACTCCCAGATGTTCAAGCAGGTTTTAGAAAAGGTAGAAGCACCAGAGATCAAATTGCCAACATCCGCTGGATCATGGAGAAAGCAAGAGAGTTCCAGAAAAGCATCTATTTCTGCTTCATTGACTATGCCAAAGCCTTTGACTGTGTGGATCACAATAAACTGTGGAAAATTCTGAAAGAGATGGGAATCCCAGACCACCTGACCTGCCTCTTGAGAAACCTGTATGCAGGTCAGGAAGCAACAGTCAGAACTGTACATGGAACAACAGACTGGTTCCAAATAGGAAAAGAAGTACGTCAAGGCTGTATATTGTCACCTTGCTTATTTAACTTATATGCAGAGTACATCATGAGGAACTCTGGGCTGGAAGAAGCACAAGCTGGAATCAAGATTGCTGGGAGAAATATCAATAACCTCAGATATGCAGATGACACTAACCTTATGGCAGAAAGTGAAGAGGAACTCAAAAGCCTCTTGATGAAAGTGAAAGAGGAGAGTGAAAAGGTTGGCTTGAAACTCAACATTCAGAAAACAAAGATCATGGCATCTGGTCCCATCACTTCATGGGAAATAGATGGAAAAACAGTGGAAACAGTGTCAGACTTTATTTTGGGGGGCTCTAAAATCACTGCAGATGCTGATTGCTGCCATGAAATTAAAAGACGTTTACTCCTTGGAAGGAAAGTTATGACCAACCTAGATAGCATATTAAAAAGCAGAGACATTACTTTGCCAACAAAGGTCTGTCTAGTCAAGGCTATGGTTTTTCCGTGGTCATGTATGGATGTGAGAGTTGGACTGTGAAGAAAGCTGATCACCAAAGAATTGATGCTTTTGAACTGTGGTGCTGGAGAAGACTCTTGAGAGTTCCTTGGACTGCAAGGAGATCCAACCAGTCCATTCTAAAGGAGATCAATCCTGGGTGTTCATTGGAAGGACTGATGCTAAAGCTGAAACTGCAATACTTTGGCCACCTCATGCGATGAGTTGACTCACTGGAAAAGACTCTGATGCTGGGAAAGGTTGGGGGCGGGAGGAGAAGGGGACGACAGAGAATGAGATGGCTGGATGTAAATAGCTCTAAAAGTCTATTCTAATCAACTTCTACTGGAGATATGATTTTATATGTATATATGGACTTTCCTCATGTCTCAGATGGTAAAGAATCTGCCTGCAATGTGGGAGACCCAGGTTGGATCCCTGGGTCAGGAAGATCCCTTGGAGAGGGAAATGGCAACCCACTCCAGTGTTCTGGCCTCAGAAATCCTGTGGACAGAGGAGCCTGGTGGGCTACAATCCATGGGGTTGCAAAGAGTTGGACACAATTGAGTGACTAACACACACACACACACACACACACACATATACATACACACACACATATGTAATTCACATGTATCCCCACTAATATTCAGGATATATACGAATTAGACCCATCAAGACAGTAATAGTTGGGAAATGTGCCTTTCCCTAAACAACAGGTTAAAAGAACATACATAAATAAGTTCTAATAACTTTCCAGACTTAGACTGCGTCTGGAAATTGAAGTCTGGAAAAAGCAAAAGCATATCTAATAGTACACGAAGTGACTAAAAATAAAGAAAATTATCTCAAAGTAAATGTCCCGATGAAGACAGCTTTTCCAGGGTGAGTAGGAATTTATTATTCACATTGTTGGGAATAACCGCCATGGTCTTGCTTCTATCTTTAGCTTGTGCGCACATTGTTGAATATAAAACATGTACAGCACGTAATCTTCCAACATAACTCATGTCTGAGGAAGCAAAATAAAACCACCCCTTCAGAAATTCCTTTCTGGCATCTTATTTTGTTTTTAAGAAATCTCTTTTTCAAAGAAATAGAGGGTTTTACTGTTCAATAGAATGATTTTTTCTTCAGCTTTTCCCTTAAATTATTTTTACTCTCTGCCACAAAAATGAATCTATCTTTATCAGTAAAAAAACTTTTTTAAATGTTTAATTCTGATTAAATCCTTCCAAATATTTTTTACATAGATGTTGCAAGTGTTTCTCCTTTTCCTTATTCTTTTACTTGTATTTATTTTTTTTGGAATATAATTATGATGTTGTGTTAGTTTCTATTGTACAACATCATGAATCAGCTATATAAATGTATTACTTACACACACGTTGAAAAGGAAATGGCAACCCACTCCAGTATTCTTGTCAGGAAAATCCCATGGATAGAAGAGCCTGGCAGGATACCCTCCATGGGGTCACAAAGAGTTGGACATGACTGAGCATGCACACAGGCACACACACACACACCAGATCTATAATAAGTTCTTATTTCTAATTAAAGAAAGGCTGTCTATCATCCAACAGGTTTTTTATGAATGCCTACACTTTGCCCAATGCTGGCGCCTCACAGCCTTCTCTATTAGCTTCTGTTTGTTTTAGTTTAAACACTGACCAAATGGACATTAATAATTACAAAGTCTGAGATCCAATCCTGATACCAGGTGTGCCAATAATTAGCTGGTGACCTTAGACAGTTTGCTTTATCTCTCTGGTTTTCAGTTTCTTCTTTTCTGAAATAAAGAGACTATGCCACTCCTATGGACTGAATTTTTCCCTCCCTCTCAAATTCACATGTTGAAGCCTGACACCTGGTATCTTATATGTGACTATATGCGGGGATAGGGTCTTTAGAGAAGTGATTAAAAAAAATGAGGTGTTTAAGGTGGGACCTAACCCAAGCTCACTGGTGGCCTTATAAGAAGAAGAAATTAGCCCAGACAGTCAGGGGAAAAACCATCTGAGACAATAAGAAGGTGGCCATCTACAAGCCAAGGAGAGAGGCCTCACAAGAATCAAACCTGCCCACACACTGATTATGGACTCCTAGCCTCTAAAATTGTGAGAAATAAAATTCTGCTGTTCAGGTCCTACCCTACAGCACAGGAAACTCTGCTCAATGTTATGTGGTAGCCTGGATAGGAGCAGAGTTTGGGGGAGAACTGTTGATGTTGTTGTTTAGTAGCTATATCATGTGTTTAGTAGCTATATCATGTCTGACTCTTCTATGACCCCATGGTCTGTAGCCCACCAGTCTCCTCTGTCCATGGGATTTCCCAGGCAAGAATACTGGAGTGGGTTGCCATTTCCTTCTCCAGAGGATCTTCCCAATCCAGGGGATCAAACTCATGTCTCTTGAGTCTCCTGCATTGGCAGGTGGATTTGTTACCACTGAACCACCAGGGAAGCCCTTAGAGAAGAATGCTGCTGCTGCTGCTAAGTAGCTTCAGTCGTGTCCGACTCTGTGTGACCCCATAGATGGCAACCTACCAGGCTCCTCCATCCCTGGGATTCTCCAAGCAAGAGTACTGGAGTAGGTCGCCATTGCCTTCTCCATGGGGAAGAATGGATACTTATATATGTATGGTTGAGTCCCTTTGCTGTCTACCTGAAACTATCGTGATGTTGTTAAGCAGTCAATATAAAACAAAAATTAAAACAAAAGAGTATACCTAGATTTCCTCATCCCTAAATAATAGAGGAAGATGCAGACAATTGAGCTAAGTAAGTCCAGAAAACCAAGGATCTTCCCCCAGATTCTTGTTTGACTTCAGGGAGTAATTGACAATGAATACCATAAGGCAAAAAAACGGAAAGAAAGTGAGTGCATTAAGACACTGACAAGCCACTGAATCAATAAAATATAGTATCAACCCAACTTCTAAACTGTTAAGATAAAATAATTTTTAATATTGTCCATTTATTTTCAAACACTTAAATCCATTATGGTACCTGTCATAGCATGTTAATTAACATGAAAAGATGGATAGGACATAAAATTGTGATGGGCAGTATATCTTAAAATGTGTATTATTGGGGACTTCCCTGGTGGTCCAATGGCTAAGACTCTGCACTCCTAATGCAGGGGGCCCAGTTTTGATCCCTTGTCTGGGAACACAGATCCCGCATGCTGCAGCTAAGACTCAGTGCAGCCAATAAAAAGATCTGTTTTTTTAATGTGCATTGTTAAATCCAAATAAACAATGTTAGATTATTTTAAAAAAAAATCTGTTATTCAAGCCACACAGTCAGCAGTACTTTGTTAATGCCAGCCCTAGCAAATAGATACCTAAAGTCTCCTTCAGTTCTACCGTCCTGATATCCTCTCTCCCCTCAAGAGAAGTAAAAGTATAAAATACTCTTAAGTAACGATCTAAGTGTTTGTTAAATGAACTGCTTCTCATTAGTTCTCTAACAATTTACTGATTAACACTTGCAAACCAAGTTCTACATAAAGAACTTTTTAAATTCTTTTTTAAGGCTCAGTGTTCTCAGCTTAATAGAGAACAACCTTTAAGTGTACATATTTTTAAATGGTTGTTCCTCCATAAGAAACTATATAAAGTAGTCCCTATAATTTTGCTTCAATACATTTCTGGTGTGAAACTTAGCAGAGAGTCAAGTTCATTTTATACCCCATACAAGTAACTGAAGGAAAAGATAGTGTCCAGAGTGATGTGGTCACAGCAAATACGGAACAAGGTGGTCCTACCAGACCCACTGGACCTCCAGTGAGGGTAATATACCTTGAAAAAAAAAACTTGTAAACCATATCCAGTTAAGGCTTTTTGTTGTTTGGGGAGGATTGGGTTTTTTTAACACCAAATTTGTTTTCCTTTCCATATTTCATACTGGTTCCACTGATTCAGCCTCAGGTCTCTGCACTGAAGCAAATGATACCTTAGTTGTTTGAGCGTCAACTTGCAGATTTCTGAACATTTGGACTTTCTGGGTTTGACAGGTTGATAAACTTTAAACAAAGGTGCAATAACTTTGCCTGATAAGAAGGCAAGAGGGGGTGGCCTGGGTGAGGGTTAGAGGGGTGGCATTTTTCTTTTACGAACTGCTAGACAGGAAGTGAGACTTAAAGTATTGAAGGGATGATGAAGGAGAGGGGAAGGAGGGATCATGTTAAGTGGACTCCAAAAACACCACAGCAAAGGTTAAAGGGTATGTGCTGAGAAATTGGTTTTAGCAACTGATTCCATTACACAGAAACAAGAACCAATAAACTAAGATCCTCTGATATTAGCTCATCAGTATCTTAACTGGTGTATTATCTTAAGCAAACTCATCAGAAAACATGTTTTTCTTCTCATTCCTCTAACCGACATTAACATCTTTGAATGACCTCAGACAAATGATCTTGGTACATTTGCTATTTGGTGATCATTCTTGATAACCATTACTTTATTATCTCTTTGTTTCAGGCCTTCCCAAATGATATGATTACCCATCTCAGGAGAGCAATAACTGTTTAAAAAAAAAATCAGTAGCAACGCTGTAACATGTAATTGTCTTTACACACCATTGTGATTGTATGTCACGACATCAAGACTCAGGGATTTTAGGAGAAAGGATATCTGAGAGAGGCCTGTGGGTTTGGGTTAGGTCACTACAGTAATAGAACGGGCTGTACTAGCTGGTCATTTAAAAAATTCCACAGAACTTGATTGCCTTCCAGTGAAATACTTCATTTAATTTCCCCATAATCCATTCCTTCTCCTGCCCATCACACCTTTAATAACCCTACATCATATGCTCATTAATCTTTCTACCTCTACATCACAGAGGTTTACATTTTAATATTAGATCCAGTCATCTTGTTAGTGTGATTTATTGTTTTCCTCTTCGAAAAGTCCACACTCTTTTTCTATGTACTATAAATAACAAAGCATGGCTCCAGATTGAATAACGGAGCTGTAATTCAGGCCTGGGACTTAGCTGCCATTCCTAAAGCCTCAAGCCGCACCCCTAGGGATCATGGTGTCAGTAGAGACTGGTGATTGAATTATGGCCTGGCAGTCAATCAGGGACGGTAGGCTATTCAGAGTATTTCTACCAAAGAGAAGTTATTAATGCTTTCAAATGGAAGTTAGGACTACAGCAGATCAGATGTTAGTTTAATAAGGATAGCTATTTTTTTTCCTACTTAATGAGGTAAGAGCCTTTTTTCCCTTATTTCTTAGAGAAGTAAATCATAAGCAATAAATATGACAAATATCTTAGGTGATCAAATTTTATTGTTGTTGTTATTATTTATAATATTGTACAGGGTTCTCTGCAAAATACCCATCTATTTTTAGACTACTGAAAAAAGTAAAAAGAATAAAACAAAAAGAAGAAAGGGAAGGAAAGGAAAACAGAAGGAAAAGAAGGAGGGAAGGTGGTTATTTGAATGCTATCCTAAGGTTCCAGTCATCTCATAATTGAATATCATAATTTTAGACACTGTTGAAGAACTATGGATGTGAACACTTGGCAAACGACGAAGTAAAATTGGGCAACTAAATTATAAGCCTAAGACATAGAGTCAAATAGAGCCGTGTATCTTGATTATTCATGTCTCAGGAAAATAGGCCATAGTTGCAGAATACTGTAAAACCCTGGGGCGCTCCAAAGCTATTTTTGAACACTTCTTTCTTAAACACTACAGAATGTTCCATTTTAATTTCTCAAACATTAAGACTTTTGATGATAAATATTATTAGAAAAGGTTGTTTCAGAAATATGACACAATCTGCTTCTGTCTGCAGAAAATAGGCTCATATAACCAAATAACTCACCTGAGACAGTATTCTTACCTTTGAGCAAGGGCCCTTAATGATGCACTTTTTAAAGACTCTAATAAAAGCTGTAGACCTTGCCCCAGAAGAAAGAAAGACATCAACAAGGAACACCTCTCTCTCTCTCACACATGCACACACACACACACACACACACACAGATGCACTACTTCTCACACACAAAATTTTGCACATTTCAGGGGATTCATGGCCTCAGGATAGGCACCCTTACCCAATGGATTAACCTGTGTTTTTAAAAGGAAACAAGTTTTTCTCTGGTTTTCACATAGACTACATCTAATTTTTATCAATAAAACATACAATGCTTGATTTGCAGATTAGAACCTGCACAGGGAGGTTGAGCACAGGGATCTCAACTTTATTAAGTGTTCTAGAAAAAAGCTGTGTCTCATTTCAGAAGACCAAAATGCATGATACAGGGCCTACTGCTTGACACTACTCCTAATCAGTTCTATGAAAGTGTTCTTGATGGGGAAGTGTAACTTAATAATCTAAGAGTCAGAGTCTTTTTGTTGCCAATATTCAAGTGAAATAAATCATAAGAATAACTGTTGTTCTTATATTCATAATGAAATAATAGCTGTAATTGAAAATATCCTTTGGGTCCCATTTTTATCATTGGAAAATACACATACTTACAAATGTATCTAATAATGTAAGCATTTTAGATAACAGGCTTTTGATAAGAGCCTAATATTGTATAATGCACATTGTAAGCTTATTAACTGATATTCACATTCCCAAAGGCAAAAAGAAATACAGATGAAACCAAATTATGTTTCCTCAATGAACTCTGCTTTTCTCCCAGCAACTCATGTTCACTCATGATTTCTTTGCAAATTTTCTAACCATTGGTGAAAAGACCTCATCATATCTTTATTCTTCTGTTTCATTGCCCTTTTCAACATATGTGTGTGCGTGTGTGTGTGTGCATGTGTGTGTGTGCATGTGCGCAGAATATAAAGGATCTGAAAGTGATACATGCTGAAGGCAGTTTTTTTTTCCATAGCCTTAGCTAAGTAACATGAGAAGTGGTCCAAGAGCCAAGGAGGAAGTCATGGGTGTGACCAGGTGACCAGTTGGAGTCCATTCTCCACATCATTCAAAGTCTTTGAGATGGGCAGTGACAGATGCCCTTGATGTCTTTCCTCTGCTATGACTCATAATGCAGTACCCAGAGTTACTTTGTCAAGTTTTCCTTCTTTATCCAGGCTCAGAGTCATTTTAAGTTTCATTCAAGATGGAGGAGTTTTTAATGGCAACTAACTCTGCCAAACCAATGATCACAGTGAATTGAGCATTCTCCATTTAAAATAAACTGGAACACACTTCGTTCCTGTGGCAAGCATGTCCCCATCCAGTAAATGTCAAAGATAATTGGTATTCACCCTGAGTGAGCCAAGTCGAAGTCTCTACATTTCACTGGATTGTGAGGCATCCTGGGGTTCCCAGTCTGCATACTCAAATGACCCAAGTTGCTCCTCTGCCTTTCAGCAATTAAAACCCACCCTATTAAAAAAAAAAATGCACAGTAAAAAAGTCAAATAAGAATGAAGGCAGTAAGTTAGGACATTTTATCCTTGATTCTATGATCCAAGGAAATGTCTTCCATTTACCACTGTCACAAATGAACAGCCTTGTTCAGAATCCAATGATCAGGATGGTGTCTGAAATCTACCAGGCTTGAAGTGTTTGGAGTTATTGTGAGCCCCTGTTCCTTGGAAATTTAGGGGAAATTCTCTGAGACCTGTGTTTGAAGGGCACACATCAGAATCTTTTCTTCAAAGTGATTCTTGTCCCATTGAATTGCCTCTCATCATTCCCTAGTGGCCCAGATGGTAATGCAGCACAGAAGACCTGGGTTTGATTCCTGGGTTGGGAAGATCCCCTGGAGAAGGGAATGGCTAGCCATTCCAGTATTTTTGCCTGGAGAATTCCATGAACAGAGGAGCCTGGCGGGCTACAGTTCATGGACTAGCAAAGAGTTGGACACAACTGAGCAACTAACACACTGTTCTACTTGATTTAGTCAAAGTTCCCTTTTTGAGATTAACATCATCTGTGTCTCTCAGAAAACTCTGGGAAACACCTATCAAAGTTTAGTGTAACAGAAGGCTCAGAATCAACTTCACCCCACATTTACTGAGTTTTCTATGTCTCACATACAGCATTTTTGTAGATGTTTCCTTATTAAAATTTCACAAATCTCAGATGTAGCAACATTAATTTCACTATAGACACTGATACTCAGAGAAAAGAAGTAAAAAATTTTGCACTGGTTTGACAGATAAGAAAGAGCTTATAACGAGAAATCTTCCATGTGCTTTAGTTCTTTTTCCATTTATCCTTTTAACTCCACTATTTCCTCCTGGACTCTGGAACAGCCCAACTGGAAAATTAAAGCCAGAGCCATTTTCACCTGAAATCATAGTCTGATGCTGGATTACTCCAACTTTTTTTGGTTCCCAAATTACATTATAGACTTATCTTTCAAGCAATGTGGAAACCCCTCCAAGTACTGCACAAATAAAGCTGTATTTAAAATATAGAATCATGATTTTAATGCATGGATAAGTTGGCTAGAGAGTAAGGGAATTCCTCAGATGTCAGAAATGATGAGAAAGCATAAATCCTCAGGGATAAGTAAATGCTGGAACCAGCATCTGCCTAGGAGATACACAAACTTAAAAACCAGGACCTCTGGAGACAAGTTTTCTCAGTGGGTGATGTAGAATAAAAATACACTCCATGGAAGGAGACAATGCTGATATATGCCTCCCTCTGCCTCTCTACTGAGAATTAATTCCTAATCTCAAGCTACACTCACTGAGGACAAATATAGGGGCCAAATCAATGCCACCTACATGGTCAAAGAGCAAACAAACAAAAAATCCAACCAAAAATGTAGTTTAAAATAGTCTCACATGACAATGCGCTCCTGTGCCCACCAGACAGGCAAAGGAAAGTCAACTCAGGAGGGAT
This sequence comes from Moschus berezovskii, assembly GCF_049115385.1. NCBI lineage: Eukaryota > Metazoa > Chordata > Mammalia > Artiodactyla > Moschidae > Moschus > Moschus berezovskii. The sequence goes on along the minus strand of NC_142469.1, from coordinate 70,836,658 downwards.
CTCTGCAAATAAGCATACAGGTCAAAGCGGAGTTCACAATCAAAGAGCAATCAAAGAGCATTAGGAACATATTCTAACAGATGACACCATACAAATACTATCCTTGAGGCAATAGGCATATATAGAACATGGCACCCAGAAAATGTGTTCTTTCCAAGCACACACAAAAAAACTTTACAAAAATTAAATAACAAAATTTATTTAATTTTTGTAAATTAAATAATTTACAAAGCCCCAAAATTCTCAGCAAATTTCAAAGATTCTATAGCATGAAGACCACAACTTATGACAACAAATTTAAAGCAGAAAGAGACTCACAGACTGAGAGTTATGGTTGCTGGCGGGATAAGGATGGTGGGAAGAGATAGTTGAGGAGTTGGGGATGGACATGTACACACTGCTATACTTAAAATGGACACCCAACAAGGACCTACTGTATAGTACATGGAAGGAACTCTGCTCAGTGTTATGTGGCAGCCTGGAGGAGAGTCTGGGGGAGAATGGATACATGTATATGTATGGCTGAGTCTCTTTGTTGCTCACTTGAAATTATCACAACATTGTTAATCAGCTATACTCCAATACAAAATAAAAAGTTGAAAAAACTGTTAGAAGTAAAGTAGAAAATAGTAACTAAAAACACTCTTGTATTAGGAAATTGAAATATACATTGATACTTGTGAACAATGGGGTTTCTCAGGTGCTGGGAGTGATTGGGAAGATCCCCTGAAGGAGGGCACAGCAACCCACTCCAGTGTTCTTGCCTGGGAAATCCCAAGGACAGAGGAGGCTGGTGGACTACAGTACATGGGGTCGCAAAGAGTTGGAGACGACTGAAGTGACTTAGCATATGCACACACATGCACTTGTAAAAAACACATATATCAAAGAAATTTTAAAATAATTAAAAATAAACAATCATGAAAAATGCTTATTAGCCTTATAACACTTAGGAAAAAATGTGAAACTTTACATGTTTGTATTAAAATAAATAAGGTTGAAAATAACTGAACAATGTATCAATTTAAAAAGCTAAAAAAAGAAAATAAATGTAATAAAACCCAAAGAAAATGGAAGAAAAGGAATAAATATGCACAGAAATTAAAGAAACATAAAACAATGACATGTGGTGCTGGAGAAGACTCTTGAGAGTCCCTTGGACTGCAAGGAGATCCAACCAGTCCATTCTAAAGGAGATCAGTCCTGGGTGTTCATTGGAAGGACTGATGCTGAAGCTGAAACTCCAATACTTTGGCCACCTCATGCGACGAGTTGACTCACTGGAAAAGAGTCTGATGCTAGGAGGGATTGGGGGTGGGAGGAGACGGGGACGACAGAGAATGAGATGGCTGGATGGCATCACCGACTTGATGGACATGAGTTTGAGTGAACTCCGGGAGTTGGTGATGGACAGGGAGGCCTGGCGTGCTGTGATTCATGGGGTCACAAAGAGTCGGACATGACTGAGTGACTGAACTGAACTGAATAACTAAGTTTGCTTCCTTTTCTGCTAAGTCTAATAAAATTAATACATCTCTTACAAGATTTATCAAGAACAAAACAGAGAAGGCACAAATAAAGTATTAAGAACTAAAAAGATTATAACTATGCTTGCAGCATGGATTATGGAGATGATAGAATATTATGAACAACTTTTGGTTAATTCATAAAAATCAAACAAATGTTAGGCCATAAAGTGAATGTCTACAGATTTCAAAGAATCTGCAGTAAATACACCACTTAAAAGTTAGATAAGATAGAAATATTCTCTAAAAACATATACATTTACACACTAATTCAGGAAGAAAGAGAAATCATGACTTTCCCGTTATTGATTAAAAAAATTGACTCCAGAGTCATAAATCTTTATACACAGAATAAAACACCAGGGCCAGATGATTTTAAACATGATTTCTACCAAATGTCGAAAGAACAAACATTTCCATTTTTTACAAACTCTTTCAGAGAATAGAAAGAGAGAAAACATTTCTTTATTTATTTTATGAAACTAGTACAGCTTATTACCAAAGCCAAGGCAGAACAAGAAGGAAAACTGCAGACCTATCATAAATATAAACTCAAAAGGTCTAAGCAAAATATCTGCAAAATAAACCCAGAAATATATAGAAAACACATGTTTATCTAACTACATGAAGAATAGGCATTAAATAACTTTTTAAATGTTTAATGAAAACTCCTAGTAAACTAAAAATTAAAAAAAAAAAATAACTTCCTAAACCTACAATAAATCCACAACAAACCTATGGTGAAACTGGCCTTTCAAATAGGGAATAGGACAAGCTGTTTGGACAATACCACTGTATTGGAGATTGTCACCATTGTACTGGAGAGCCAACAGCAATACAAGAAAAATAAATATTTTCCATTTCACACATGTTAAGAAGAAAGAGATAACACTGACAAAATTTATAGGTGATAAGAGTATACATGGACCCAGCCATGTTTAACAAAAGTATCTTGACCTTTTCAGTTATGTGAGCCAAGAAATTCTCTTCCCTATTTAAGCCCCCAGAAGAGTATAGATTGAAAATTTTTTTAATGTGTACAAGAATTTTTTATTAATAGGAGAATTTGATAAAGTCGCTGAGTATAAAATGAATTTTTAAAAATTAATTCAATCAAGCTGTTAGAAAACCAAATGAAACAATGTATCCTATAATCAATAAAGATGAAAATATGTTATTTACAATGATATCTAATATTATCAAATTATTAGGAATCAAGCAAATAAACATGTGCACGGCTTTCAGTGAAATATTATTGAGAAAAATTAAAGAAGACTTATCTATTATTATTTTATTATTGTTACACAACAAAGACCTGGTAGAGCCAAAAATAAATGAATAAATATTTTTTAAATAAAAAATAAAGTTTAATATGTTGTTTAGGGATTTACATATGTGTTAAAGCTATTAAAAAAAGCAAGAGAATGATTCATTCAAAATTCAGATTAGTATTGACTTTGATGGACAGAAGGAAGATGGGATTAGAGAGGCACACAGAGGTTTTAAAAGGACTGACAATATAGTATTTCTTGAGCTAAGTGGTGAGTAAATGAGGCTCAAGTTATTAGTCTTCTGATTGTACATGTACTTCATACACAATTTTTTATGTATGGCATATTTCACAATACAATTTTAAAACTGCATTATCAGTTCAGTTCAGTCACTCAGTCGTGTCTGACTCTTTGCGACCCCATGAATCACAGCACGCCAGGCCTCCCTGTCCATCACCAACTCCCGGAGTTCACTCAAACTCATGTCCATCGAGTCAGTGATGCCATCAGCCATCTCATTCTCTGTCGTCCCTGTCTCCTCCCACCCCTAATCCCTCCTAGCATCAGACTCTTTTCCAGTGAGTCAACTCTTCACATGAGGTAGCCAAAGTATTGGAGTTTCAGCTTCAACATCAGTCCTTCCAATGAACACCCAGGATTGATCTCCCTTAGAATGGACTGGTTGGATCTCCTTGCAGTCCAAGAGACTCTCAAGAGTCTTCTCCAACACCACAGTTCAAAAGCATCAATTCTTCTGCGCTCAGCTTTCTTCACAGTCCATCTCTCACATCCATACATGACCACGGGAAAAACCATAGCCTTGACTAGACGGACCTTGGTTGGCAAAGTAATGTCTCTGCTTTTTCATATGCTATCTAGGTTGGTCATAACTTTCCTTCCAAGGAGTAAGTGTCTTTTAATTTCCTGGCTGCAATCAGCACCTGCAGTGATTTTGGAGCCCAAAACAATAAAGTCTGACACTGTTTCCACTGTTTCCCCATCTATTTCCTATGAAGTGATGGGACCAAATGCCATGATCTTCGTTTTCTGAATGTTTATATACTTTAGTAATTATAAACTTATTATCTGATCCTATGGTGGTACAGAATAGACCTCAAATAGTAAAATAGTAAGCACTTTAGTTTCACAGTTAGAAAGATATTTGAAAGTATAGCCCAAGAGATATATTCCAACGACTTCAACAAATTGGGAGAGAAATTTTGAGATGGTAGAAATTTCAGAAAAAGAGATTGATATACATATATGTGCATACATATAATAAAATATATTTTTTTAATTTGTGGTTGTCTATAAAACTTCTGGGCTTCCCTGGTGGCTCAGATGGTAAAGCCTCTGTCTATCAATGCGGGAGACCTGGGTTCGATCCCTGGGTCAGGAAGATTCCCTGGAGAAGGAAATGGCAACCCACTCCAGTACTCTTGCCTGGAAAATCCCATGGACAGAGGAGCCTGATGCAGGCTACTGTCCATGGGGTCGCAGAGAGTTGGACATGACTGAGCGATTTCACTTCACTTGATAAAACTTCTACCATTCCTGAGTATATACAGAGCACCAGAAAAGAGCTGAGAGACAGTCAAGCATCTGGGGAGGGTTGAGAGCAGCATGGTGAAGGAGAGAGGTCCTCCTTTATGTTTCTGCCCTGTAGGTATCAACCTTGTGTGAGTGAATTAGAAACAGCAGTTATATTCACAATATGAACACAGCTAGTGATGACACTTTAAAAGTTCGAATTCTGAGTGAATATAGCAGTGACAGTGAGAATTACCACAATTTGGGTATTCATCTCTTTACAAGGGTATGACTTGTCAAATGGGATGCATAGCATCATGGGACACTGAAGACCAGAAATGACGCAGAACAAGATGATGAAAGAAGGTGGCTTGAACAAAACTAGTCAAGGACTATCTGTTCCCTTAACCACACCTGGCTAAGAGTTATGCTGATGGCCTCATATGTTCATGTGCTTAGTTGCTCAGTTGTGTCCAACTTCTTTGTGACCCCCCTAGACTGTAGCCCTCCAGGCTCCTATGTCCATGGGATTTCCCAGGCAAAAATACTGGAGTGGGTTGCCATTTCCTTCTCCAGGGGGTCTTCCTGAACCAGTGATCAAACACACATCTCTTTCTTTGGAAGGTACTGAGCCACCAGGGAAGTCCAGGATTATCCTAGGGATGTGGAATTGAAAACAATATCAGAGACACCACTGCATATCAAAATTGTTTTAAGTATATTTAATCTAAAGTAAATGTTTTACTGTTTTACAGGTTGCAGAGCTCGCTCAGTGGTAAAGGCTCAATTATTTTCAAACACCTTCATCATATTCACAAATTTCCAAGTAAAGAAACCCCCCAGTGACTTCTGTGAAGGTACTTACACAGGGTGGATCCACCTGAGAGCTATAGGATTCTAGATGACGGCAAAGGATAAGCATCAAACTTCCTCATGGAACAGTGCCTGATCCAAACTCCTTCTTACCTGGACAGAGTTACATACTGTTCCTTAACAATTTTTTAAAATAGTCTGTCTCCCCAGGTAACTAATTACCTTCCTTTTGCTGCTTTTTCTGCTTCTCTACTAATGACCACTAAAATCTGACAAATTCAAAATTTTGAAAATCATCCAACTATTTAACTCAGTCTTAGTTCTTTTTAGAGAAACAGAAACTTCCAGATGTAGAAAATTTATTTAAATTTCAAATTGTTCCTCTAAATTGACATGTGGCCAGCACACAATTATTCCCTGTAATAGAAACTAGGTATAGCAGGCATAATTTAATTGCCCCCATGATCAAGAAAGCTCATTTGCTTTCTCCTTTATCAAACTTTCACAAGCTTTACTAGTCAGTACAAAGGATTGGCTCAAGTTTCATCTTCTTTTATTTATTTTACTGTTCCTCTAGTGAGAAGACTAATGAATTGCCAGGGTTAGGCAAGAGGAGAAGGAGATAAATTCAAGGAGAAGAAAGATATAATCCTTTAACTGGAAGATCACCCCTAAGTCAAAGTTGAAGGTGTTTTATTCTTGGTTTTAGGTTAATTTACTAACTGCCTGCTTTTACTCTGGGTATTATGCTGGAAGTGACTAGATGTTCCACTACTGCCAGTTTGGCCAATGATATGTCTACCAGCATGCTCTTCTTTTTACCCATCTTCTTTCTTTTCTTTTTTGTTTTCCTTCTCTTTTTCTCCTGCTCCCTGCCAGATAACCCTCTTTTCCAGGACCTCCTTTTACTCACTTCCTTATATTCACAGAAAACATGGAATGTCCACAGGAGTAACTATTGGCTCCAAAGTTCAGCTGAGGGCCCTCAGGGATTGGGAGTATTTCCTAATTCCATCCTCCTTAATCTCCCCTGAGGTGTGTGAACGTTCTTCCCACTTTGGTGTCAGAACAGAACTCATTTCTTCTGCGAAGTAGCCCATATGCTACACATTGGTGGCTCCTACATTCGTCTCTTATACTCAGTCTTGCCTTTGGCTAAATGCAGTATCGGTTTATGTCACCTATTTTACGGAGGTCTCAAAGGGATTAAGTTTTATTGTGCTACTAAGTAGAAGAGGCAAGATGGAGATCCAAGCTTTTACTCTCTCTACCACAAAAATGCTACCAGGCACAAGATAGACAGCTTCCTTGCTGTGCTTTTGCTAACTCTCAATTCATAATTGGATCAATCTATTATGTTTCCCACATTAATTCCCACGTTTACAAAGGAAGTTTACAAATTAGAGAACATTAGCCTTTTAATTATGAAGCTAAATACAAGGAAATTATAGTTTGAAGATTTTAACAGATACTAAAATCTGGTTCCATTTAAAATACTTCAAGCATACTTTAGAAAAATGTAAAGACCAAAGACTTTGTATATTTACTTCTTATTGTATTATCTGTTCCTGCTAATAGAGGGACCCTACTATAGTGACAACAAAGAGATTTTTTAAGAAGTCATAAACACACAAAGCCAAGGGAATAGAGAAGATAAATGCAACAAAATTATTGCATAAAGAAAATGAATGAGAGCAATAGATTTAGCAGATCCAATAAAGCTAAGTGCTAATAGCAGTAGGTAAAGCTAAATAGAAGCCATATTTATGCCACAGAACCTCTAAGAGGTTCAGGAATTGACAGAATCTAGGATTTTTGGAAAAAGGGGTGAAGGTAGAGCTAATAAAAGGATTATTGACTGACAGTCTTCATGAGATTTCCAAATACCTACTTCTGTATCAACAAAGGTACATCTAGTCAAGTCTATGGTTTTTCCAGTAGTCATGTATGGATGTGAGAGTTGGACTATAAAGAAAGCTGAGCACCAAAGAATTGATGCTTTTGAACTGTGGTGTTGGAGAAGACTCTTGAGAGTCCCTTGGATTGCCAGGAGATCCAAGCAGTCCATCCTAAAGGAGATCAGTCCTAGGTGTTCATTGGAAGGACTGATATTGAAGCTGAAACTCCAATACTTCGGCCACCTGCTGTGAAGAGCTGCCTCATTTGAAAAGACCCTGATGCTGGGAAAGATTGAGGGCAGGAGGAGAAGGGGACGACAGAGGATGAGATGGTTGGATGGCATCACTGACTCAATGGACATGAGTTTGGGTAAACTTCGGGAGTTGGTGATGGACAGGAAGGCCTGGCATGCTGCATTTCATGGGGTCACAAAGAGTCGGACATGACTGAGCTAGTGAACTGAATTCTATATCCCAAATCTCAGCTGGCTGAATAGTCTTCAGGGTATACTCTGAGGCACAATATGCTATTTTCACATTTCTATAGTGAATGTAGGCTTCCCTGATGGTTCAAGTGGTAAAGAACCCACCTGCAACGCAGGAGACACAAGAGACTCAGGTTTGATTCCTGGGTCAGAAAGATCCCCTGGAGGAGGAAATGGTAACCCACTCCAGTATTATTGCCTGGAAAATCGCATGGATAGAGGAGCCTGGTGGGCTACAGTCCACAGGGCCCCAAAGAGTCAGACACAACTGAGCAAGCATGCACAATAATGAATGTAGTTAAGTTATGGCCATTTTTAATAATGATAAAAGGATGACTTACTTTAGTTTTGGAATTAATGCCACAGAAGGAAATACTCTCTGCACAGGAAACTTAATCCTTGTGCTCACCTCCTGAACACAACAGAAAATGAAGGTTGTTCCTGGGTCAAATCCCATTGCACCATCTGGGCAGCTTTGGGGGTGACAAGGCGTCATTGGTGGAGACAGGGCATGCCAGAGGGAAACCCAGACCAACTCCACCACACTCCACAACTGGTTCACTGCCCCTGATCACCCGCACATTAATTGTTCTCTGAGAAGCCTGCCATCATTCAGACCTTCTTGGAGCAGCTGGAGGCTGGTCCCCAGGATATGCATCTTCAGGAGGTTCAGAGACACTCCTTCACAGTGACCAGGATCTGGTGGCCTTTACTGTCACCAAGAGCCTTCATCAATTCAGTCACTCCCCACTCAGTGTCCAAGAACAGAAGATCAGAGGACGAGTGCGACTCCTTGCTAATTTGCACACATGGACAGCAAGCAGTCCATAAGAGAAGGGCAGAGCAAGCTACAGAATTTGCAAGACCCAGGGCAAAGTAAACTGTGGGCCCCTTGTTCAATGACTGAGGAAAAGGTGCTGCTAATTGTACTAAAATAGTTTTTAAAAACACCTTTCCTTTCCTTTACCTTCTCTTTCTTGACTTGTTATTGTGGTTCTGGGGTTTTATTATTACTTTTTGTTATGTCATATCATTCTCAGGAGAGAAAAATTAATATTTTAAACTATTAGTGTAAATTTTGCTGTTAATCTTCATATTGCCAATGTCAGTTTTAAATGCAAATATAAGAGCATTTGGGCTTCCCTGGTGGCTCAGGCTTCCCTGTCTGCCCATGCAGAAGATGCAGGAGTTGTGGGTTGGATCCCTGGGTTGGGAAGATCCCCTGGAGAAGGAAATGGCAACCCACTCCAATAATCTTGCCTCAGAAGTCCCATGGACAGAGGAGCCTGGTGGGCTACAATCCATGGTGTTGCAAAAGAGTCAGACACAACTTCGCAACTAAAACAACAGCACAACATAACAGAATTTATCTCCTATGCAGAATTTTATATTTAAAATATTTTATAATTATAAATTCTCAGTTTATACTTGTGGTACATGCATGCACATATATTTAATTCTCACCAGATCAGTGAAAACACTGCACAAAACTAGCTCAACTAATTATTTTTATTTCATTTCCTTATACATATGCAATCTACCTACACATGTACAATCTACCTAAATCAATGAGGGGTGCAGAAAGAAGGGATAATAGGGGAAAATTCTTAACAGTTGGAACTTTGAATTCAGAAACAGAAGTCATAATTCTATTTGTTTTATGACAGCTGCAACATGTAAGATACGCATCAACACTGAAAGGAGAAGCTTCCTCCTATAATATCCAGTTATCCTATGGCCCCAGGATCCCAACATCTGGGTCTCAATGCAACAGAAACCCTTCATTTCTAAAATAACAACTCATCTTCCGCTCCAGTGGTCACTGAATTAACTGAATGTGACTCAAATAAAGCTGGTCTTCACAAGGTCTTCAAACAACACACAGTTCCAGCTCTGATCCCTTGGATTAGAGACTCTAAATCCACTCTTTTGATTTGGACCCGCCAGTGGTAAAGAACCTGCTGGCCAATGCAGGAAACATAATAAGACACAGGTTCCATCCCTCAGTTGGGAAGATCCCTGGAGGAAGGCATGGCAACCCACTCTAGTATCCTTGCCTGGAGAATCCCATGGACAGAGGAACCTGGTGGGCTACAGTCCATACGGTCGCAAAGAGTTGGACACAACTAAAATGACTTAGCACACATGCACGCACTGCCTCCACACTTGCTTGGGAAAGCTAGGTGACAGGAATGGTGGAGAGATGTCAACCCCTTACCCACACTGGAAACTGACAGCCTCATTGTCTGTCTCTCCTTCCAGTTACCCTGTCTTCTCTAGAAATGCCACTTGGAAAACCTAGGCACTATCCCTTTGTACATTACAGCACCCTCTCCTTCAGGAAACCTCCCCCAGATTAATTGGCACTAATACAGCCCTTCACAGCTGTATACAAGATGTTGGGGAGTGCAGCTGAGTGAGGGGTGATTATGGTTGCCTGCACACTGTCATTGTTTAGTAAGAACAGACTCCCTTCCTTCAGAAATGGCATGATAATGAAATGTAATAGCAGACCCTCTTGGCAATCAATGCCATGGTGGAAATAAGTGCACATCTCAGTGACAATAACAAAGATGGAATGTGAAACAACAAAGCCCTCTCTCTCTTGGCCAGAACTCTTGAGAGCAGCTCATTACTTTAACCTTTCCACCTTCACTGGAGCACAATTAGAAACATGCATTTCCACGGGCATTAAATCCACTCGTTTGCTTGCTCTGCCCTCATTAGAACACTCAATGGGGCCCAATTAGCTGGATGGCCATAAACAGATGTTTGTGACTTGAGAAAACAGAAAGAGAACATTCTTGGAGCCAAAAGAGAATGGAGAAAATCCGGCACACCCCATCTTGTTAATTACCTGAAATCTAGAGTTTTAGTTATTGTTTTTGATGGGTTTTGTTTGGATAAGAAAAAAAAAAAAAACTGATGGCCAGAAATACAGAGTTCTCCTACAGCAGAAATCAATATTTCATGTGGGTCATAGGATATTTTTAAAATTTAGTCAGTCTTTTAAAACTGAGAGATTCTATAGACAGTCTGTATCCCTTAAAAAGAAACCAGAAGGTTTGGCCACTTTCCTGCTTGACCATAAAGGCTGGAGGTGAGTGGTGTGTGCCCCAGGTAGAGGATGCATGCTCTACATTCCCACCATCCCCACCACTCTGCTCACCTCCAAGACGTGGTCTACTTCTCTTGTCCATGCTGTCTGCCTTTTAGCCATCAGGCTAGACTCAAAACTGTACAGCTTACCTGCTTGGACAACTTAACTTCTCTGTGCCTCGGGGTTTTTTAATATAAAATGGGGTTATAATATTCACCCACTGGATTGCTGTGAGAATTAAATGAGTTAAGACATAAACAGTCATCTCTCATATCCATGGGGAATTGGTTCCAGGACTCCCAAAGACACTAAAATCCAAGGATATTCAAGTCCTTTATATACAATGACATGGTATTTGCATATAACCAACACACATCTTTCCAAATTCTTTAAATCATCTCTAGGTTACTTTTCATACATAACACAATGTATATGTTATGTAGTTTTAAATACTTTGCAAATGCTATGCAAATAGTTGCCAGAGCACTGCAAACTCATGCTTTGCTTTTGGGAACTTTCCGGTCCTTTTTTCTCCCCGGATATTTTTGATCCTCAGTTGATTGAATTCATGAATGCAGAACCTGTGGATATGGAGGACTGACTGGAGACTGTTCACAGTCATGTGTGACACATAATAAGTTCTCAAAAAATGTAGCCATTACCTGCTCATCATCATTGTCATCATTTGAACAGGAGTCAGGTTTCTCCCCAGCAGAGACCATTCACTTTCTGGGGTCTGCCTGCCTCAACACCATGCCTTCCAGGTGGTCTTCCCAAAGAGAGGAAGGTGAAAAAGCCCCTTACTGAAATGTATAAAACAGAGGGAGTGTTTTCCTTTTCTTAACTTACACAAATGATGGGTTAACATCACTCTATGCAGCAGTCCCTGGCCTTTTTGGCACCAGGAACCAGTTTCACAGAACACAATTTTTTCACAGATCGGGGAGTGGGGAATGGTTTAAGGATGATTCAATCGTATTACATTTATTTCTTTATTTCTAACTTTATCACTTTATTTTCTTACTTTATTTCTTTACTTACTCTATTTCTACTATTATTACATCAGCTCCACCTTGGATTATCAGGCATTAAATCTCAGAGTTTGGGGACCTCTGCTCTATAGAACACTTTCTAATTAAGCTTCTCAACCAGGTTTAGTATCACTACTCCTCTCAGCAGCATTGCAAATGTGTGGGTATTTTTAGGCTGTCACAGTGATGAGGTATGACAGACCACTAACAGTGGGCAGGAGCCAAGAAAGTTAAATGTCCTATTAATTCTCAGGAAAGTCAGACACAACTAACTAATGTCCACTCCAAAATGCCAAGGACAACCTCATTGAAAAGCACCAAATGATTTATTATTACTGTTCAGATAGAGGATGAGCAAAATGGCCCTAAAGCATAATAATGGCATTATGTTAGACTGTGATTAGTAAATATTTGACCCCAGTGCCAAACATGATTGTTAGAAAGTAGTTCAGTTGAATCTTAAGTTGAGAAGGAATAGGATGAGTCATGGCAACAGCAAAATCTATTCAAGATGCTCCTCTATAACTTCGTTTGAATAAACCCACGTGGGTCCACAATTTCTCCAGGGAACTCCAATTCCCCCTTTATATGAAGATACCACCAAAACCCTGAGGCTTCTCAGGTGGCACTAGTGGTAAAGAACCCAACTGCAGGAGACATAAGAGAAGCCAGTTCAATCCCTGGGTCAGGAAGATCCCCTGAAGGAGGGTTGGGCAACCCACTCCAGTATCCTTGTCTGGAGAATCCAATGGACAGAAGAGCCTGGTGGGCTATAGTCCATAAGGTCACAAAGTGGCAGACATGACTGAAGTGAGTTAGCACGCATGTGCCACCAAAATCCTGGTATGTATTATATTAGTTCCTATCCTGATGCTGGAAAGATACTTCAGTAAACCAGATGGATGAGACTGATGTTGTCTTAAGGCTCCCACTCTAGACAAATAATAAACTAGTAATAAATTATGAAAAATATAATCTTAGAGCTTGAGAAGAGCCATGATTGCAATGAATCTATGTTGTGATGTGGGATAGGGTTCCTGACATGAGGCAGTCAGGAATAACCTACCTGAGCAGGTATCATTGAAGCTGGTTTCTGGGTGACAAAAGAGAGCTGCCTACGGGAAGAGACATGGTAGATACAGCATCTCAGGCAGAGAGACTAGCAAGAATGAAAATCCTGAGTTGAGACGAAGCAGGCATGTTTCAGAAAGAAGAATGCAATGTGGCTGAGCAAGGGGGTAAAGAATATGAGATAGAGTTGAAGAGGTAAGTTGGAACCAAAAGGTCATGGTAGACCAGAGAGAGACTGTGGATTTTACTCAAGGTGCAGTGGAAGTCATATGAAAAAAACTGTGCAGTGTGAGAAAATGGATTGTAGGGGAGGAAAGCAGAGGCAGGGATACCAGTTAAAAGGTTGTTGGACAAAATTTTGGATTAAACAGCTTCTGAAATTCATTAAAACTCCAAAATTCTATCTTTGTCCTATGGTAATTGACAGACAACGAGTACCAGACAGAGCCTGGAAAAATGGAGTCTTGGGATAACATGACCAACTACGGTCTATTGGCTGGCAAGAATCTCTTTTCACCAAAGACATCAATTCTCCAGAGAGACCACAAGGACACTGCAGTTTCTTGGACCAGTGGGTGGTAAGAGTGTAAAATCAGAAGGCCTCTACATCTGATGTATTACAACCACAAATACTTCCGGTTACTTCATTGGACACAAAAGATAGAAGATATTGATTTGTTTCCATTGTGATTACCAGTCAAGTTGTCTTTCCTCAAATTCCCCGTTAATAATAACTTCAAACAAGAGTAGCACTGAAACACATGCATTGCCATTTGTGAAACAGATAGCTGATAGGAAGTTGCTGTATAACACAGGGAGTTCAACATGGTACTATGTGACAACCTAGAGGGCTGGAATGGGGTAGGGGGTGGCAGGGGAGGTTCAAGAGGGAGGGGACATTTCTATACTTATGGCTGCCTGATTCATGTTGTTGTATGGCAGAAATCAACATAGTTTTGTAAAGTAATTATCCTCCAATTAAAAATAAATAAATAGTTGTTGAATGAAGACCAGCAACAAAAAATACATGTTATAAAGTGCACTGTCCCTCTCCCTCAAGAGCAGATGATCCACACTCACCGAGAAACAGCATCTGGCAACCATTACTGTACTTGGTTCACAGCTGCTCCTAGAGGAGTTAAAAGGACTGGGAGGCAGGACCCAGAAATCAAGTTTAACTCTTAATTATTAGCTACTTTCACTTAATACATGGTTACTTTTCATAAACATCTTGCATTAGGTAGGCAGTAGATCTTTCCCTGATTAAAGGGTCCAATCTTTTTTTTTTTTTTTAGAAAGCTATTTAATTTTTTTTATTTTTAATCGGAGAATAATTGCTTTGCAATGTTATGTTGGTTTCTGCTGTACAGCAACATGATCCAGCCATATGCATACATATTCCCCCTCCCTCTTCAGCCTCCCTTCCACCCCTTCCCATCCCACCCCTTCAGGTCATCACAAAGCCCCAAGCTGAACTTCATGTGCTATATAGCAGCTTCCCACTATCTACTTTACACGTGGTTGTATATACCTGTCAATGCCACTCTCTCTTTGATTCCCCCTCCTTCCCCTACTGTGTCCAAGAGTCCGTTCTCTACATCTGTGTCTCTATTCCTGCCCTGCAAATAGGTTCATCAGTAACATTTTTCTAGATTCTGTATATACACATTAATATATGATATTTGTTTTTCTCTTTCTGACTTTACTCTGTATAACAGGCTCTAGGTTCCACCTCCCTACAACTGACTCAAATTCATTCCTTTTGTGGCTAGGTAATATTTCATTATATACCTGAATCACAACTTCTTTATCCATTCATCTATTGAAGGACATCTAGGTTGCTTCCATGTCTAACTATTGCAAATAGTGCTGCTATGAATATTGGGGTACACATATCTTTTTGAATTATGGCCCAACTTTCTAATTTATGTGTGTGTTAGTCACTCAGTTGTGTCTGACTCTTTGTGACCCTGTGGACTGTACCCCGCCAGGCTCCTCTGTCCATGGGATTCTCCAGGCAAGAATACTGGAGTGGGTTGTCATGCTCTTCTCCAGGGTTTTAATTTATGCTTCCATCCAAATAACTGGCTTCCATGCCAAACAGAATATGCCTTCATCGGGGGTACTTGCCTAAGCTTAGAACTTTCTTCCATGTGGATACTTGGTTATTCTGGAAAGAGACATTTAAAATTCTCCATTCAGACATCATGAGCTCTAATCATATAGCAAGGCAACTTCCCTGGGACAAAAGTATTTCCTGTTGGGGGATAAAGGATCATTGCTGGTTGCTATGCAATTCATGTTAAAAAGAAAAAAAAAAAAAAACTCTATGTAAGAAATGCTAGAGAAATCTTAAGAAACAGATAATACTAAGAATGAATTCTGGCTTTTTCACTCATTCAAAGGTATAATTAGAGTTGACATAGAGCCCCACAATGAGACAGAGACAGCTAACTAGTGAAATAGAATAAAAACAAGGGAGGAAGTGTCTCCCCCACTGTCAGCACCAGCTCTCTGTCCTCACATTCTTCAGGACACTCCCATTCCCCACTTTCCCAACTTCCCCTGTTGTTACCAGTGACCTAATTTTGGCCAAAAGGACACAAGAAAGCATCTGCTATCATGATTTTACTTTTCTAATAAAAGTAACAGACATAGCTAGCTTTACCACCTTCCCTGACCTGCCTGGTGCTTTGAACATCAGGATGGATGTAGCTATAGCTGTACTAAGAGGATGAGGGAAAGAACTGCCAACTTTTTTGGTCCCCACACATTCTCCAATGAAGTTAAAATGATCACAAAATGCTCATTACAGAGAATACCAGAGACGGGTGTTTCCCTAAAGAAAAACATGCATCTGTCGCAAGACTTTTAATCAAAAAGCCCAAGGGAGTTCCATTTTAAGCAGCTGCAGGACTGGATTTTAGAAGAAGAGCAAATAACGTAGAAGCATCATTGTCATCATAGTGGTCCCCTTGATTAGACTGCCATCAGGGGATCACAGGTATGCCAAGCTAAAGTCCTGATACTATGAAGTCACTGAACAAGGATCAGCAATTGCAGATCTCCTGACTTGTATAAGAAAGTAAAGTTCTATTTGATTTGAGCCACTTTGTTTAAGTTTTTGTATCTAACACACCTTGGTTCCACACTTGAGGATGTCAACCAACAGCTATGGGGCTTCTCAGGTGGTACAAGTGGTAAAGAACCCATCGGCCAATGCAGGAGGCATAAGACACAGGTGATCCCTGGGTCTGGAGGATCTCCTGGATGAGGGAATTGCTATGGGTCCCGGGAACATCAAGAGTCCCTTCCAGATCAAGATCCAACCTGACATCTCCATAGGATGCTCCCCCATGAAAATAATCTTATAACTTAGCTAAAATTTATTGTTTCTTGGCACTTCAGTTCATTTCAGTCGCTCAGTCATGTCCGACTCTTTGCAATCCCATGAACTGCAGCATGCCAGGCCTCTCTGTTCATCACCAACTCCCAGAGTTTACCCAAACTCATGTCCTTTGAGTCGGTGATGCCATTCAACCATCTCATCCTCTGTTGTCCCCTTCTCCTCCTGCTCTCAATCTTTCCCAGTACCAGGGTCTTTTCAAATGAGTCAGCTCTTCCCCCTCAGGTGGCCCAAATATTGGAGTTTCAGCTTCAACATCAGTCCTTCCAATGAACACCCAGGACTGATCTCCTTTAGGATGGACTGCTTGGATCTCCTTGCAGTCCAAGGGACTCTCAAGAGTCTTCTCCAACACCGCAGTTCAAAAGCATCAATTCTTCGGTGCTCAGCTTTCTTTATAGTCCAACTCTCACATCCATACATGACTACTGGAAAATCCATAGCCTTGACTAGACGGACCTTTATTGACAAAGTAATGTCTCTGCTTTTTAATATGCTGTCTAGGTTGGTCATGAGGCTTCCCTGTGGCTCAGATGATAAAGCGTCTGCCTGCAATGCGGAGACCGAGGTTCGAACCCTGGGTCGGGAAGATCCCCTGGAGAAGGAAATGGCAACCCACTCCAGTACTCTTGCCTGAAAAACTCCATGGACTGTCGCCTGAGGAGTCTGGTAGGCGCAAAGAGTCGCAAAGAGTCGGACACGACTGAGCAACTTCACTTTCTTTCTTTCACTTTCTAGGTTGGTCATAACTTTCCTTCCAAGGAGTGTCTTTTAATTTTATGACTGCAATCACCATCTGAGTGATTTTGGAACTCAAGAAAATAAAGTCAGCCACTGTTTACACTGTTTCCCCATCTATTTACCATAAAGTGATGGGACTGGATGCCATGATCTTAGTTTTCTGAATGTTGAGCTTTAAGCCAACTTTTTCACTCTCCTCTTTCACTTTCATCAAGAGGCTCTTTAGTTCTTCTTCGCTTTCTGCCATAAGGGTGGTGTCATCTGCATATCTGAGGATATTGATATTTTTCCCAGAAATCTTGATTCCAGCTTGTGTTTCATCCAGCCCAGTGTTTCTCATGATGTACTCTGCATATAAGTTAAATAAGAAGGGTGACAACATACAGCCTTGACATACTCCTTTTCCTATTCGGAATCACTGTGTTGTTCCATGTCCAGTTCTAACTGTTGCTTCCTGACCTGCATAGTTTTCTCAAGAGGTAGGTCAGGTGGTCTGGTATTCCCATCTCTTTCAGAATTTTCCAGTTTATTGTGATCCACACAGTCAAAGGCTTGCACTAAACACTGACATTGTCTGTGACAAACCTTGATTAGACATCGCACTGGCCAGGATCCTGTCAGAAAAATTGAGCCCATAAATGGCAACCCACTCCGGTGTTCTTGCCTGGAGAATCCCAGGGACGGGGGAGCTGGTGGGCTGCCGTCCAGGGGGTCGCACAGAGTCGGACACGACTGAAGCGACTTGGCAGCAGGCAAGGAAGATTTTACATCAGGACATAGTTATCAAGGTATTGGGAGAGCTGAAAAGCCTGATTAGAAAACCTTATCAATAACAAAGCCAGAAACCACAACTGGCTCCAAGGCTGAAGGCACCCAAGAAAGAGAGTAAAGGTGGTCCAAAGAAAGCAGTTTGCAAAGGAGGCCGCCCAGCAGGAGTGAGATCCCCAAGGGAAGGTCTGTCAAGAAGGAGCTGGAACCTTCGAGAAAACACTGCCTCTGAGGTCATCTGGAAGGAAGAGAAAGGGAATACATGCCTTGCCCCTGGCCCTTACCCCTACCTCTCAGCAGCCCTCTAGCACCTCCCATTGGCTGAATCTGGTAGCCTTCAGGAGTCGGTCCCTCAGTATTATTGGAGAAAGAAGAGCAGAGCCTGAATTTGAAAGCAAACAGCTGATGTCTAGTGCTGAGTTTTGTTGCTGTTAATAGGGAATCATACACAATAATACCTCAATGGCTTTTTTACCTACTGACTTTTTTGGCTTCCACACATTTTCCAATGCACTTACAGTGATGCAAAAGTGCTCATTACCCAGGATTTAAGGAATGGGTGTTTCCCTAAAGAAAAACATGCATTTTTCTCAATATTTTTAATGCAAAAGTAGTGCTAGTAGTAAAGAACCCACCTGCCAATGCAGGAGGTATAAGAGCAGATTCAATTCCTGGGTCGGGAAAATCTGAAGAGGAGGGCATGGCAATCCACTCCAGTATTCTTGCCTGGAGAATTCCAAGGACAGAGGAGCCTGGTGGGTTATAGTTCACAGGGTTGCAAAGAGTCAGACACGACTAAAGTGACTTAGCGCGCACACACACACACAAGGGAGCTCCATTTTAAGCATTTGCAGGATCATATTGTGAAACAAAGACAAAGAAGAGTAAATAACCTAGAAGCGTACTTGTCATCATAGTGGCCCCTTTGATTAGACTGAAATCATCAGGAAAGAATCCCTCCTTGGCCTGTCCCCATAATTATGCTCTTCCCCAAACATGAGAAAGACTCAAGTCCCATGCTTCCTACTTCAGTGGAGAAGACAGGGGCAAGAGGACGGCAAGGAATTCCAGCATCATCTACTACATAAAACTTAGCCTGAAGGATTTGTAGAACTGCAAAAAGACATAAAGTAAGGGACTTCCCTGGTTGTCCAGTAAGACTTTGCTTTCCAGTGCAGGGGGAGTGAGTTTGATCCCTGGTTAGGGAGCTAAGACCTCACACACTTTATGGCCAAAAAAAACAAAAACAGTATTCTAATAAATTCAATGAAGACTTTTTAAATGGTCCCTATCAAAAACAGTCTTAAAAAAAAAAGACATAAAGTAAATTTTTGTTGATCAGTGTCTTTAAATTCATGAAGCATTATAGAAGTAATACAGCTTGATTAACAGATAGATGGATAAACTGACAGATAGATAGATTACAGGGAGATAGATACAGAGAAGGGAATGGCGACCCACTCCAGTGTTCTTGCCTGGAGAATTCCAGGGACGGCGGAGCCTGGTGGGCTGCCATCTATGGGGTCGCACAGAGTCGGACACGACTGAAGCGACTTAGCAGCAGCAGCAGCAGCAGATAAAGAGATAGATTCTCTCCTCTCAATTGATTTGTGATCTTAAAAATCAGTTATTTAGCCTTGGTTTGAGTCTTTACAGTTCCAGAATGCTCAGAGCTTCTTGCAGTAGTTTGTGTTGATGTCAAGCAGCTCTGATGGTTAGAAAGTCAAGAGACTTCCTGTTTTCTTTGACACTTTGACTTCCTGTTTTCTTTGACTTCCTGTTTTCTTTGACTTCCTGTTTTCTTTGACACTTTGACTTCCTGTTTTCTTTGACTTCCTGTTTTCTTTGACACTTTGACTTCCTGTTTTCTTTGACTTCCTGTTTTCTTTGACACTGTGGTGTTCCCGCCTCCCTCCTTCCATTTCATGCCTCATCCAAGGAGGGAAAGCCAGCTGCAATGCCACCTCGACTCCAAGCTTAAAGCAGTGCTTCTCCTCAACCAAATATGCTCCTCAATCAAGTAATTCTCCTCACACTTTCCTTTCAACTTCAGGCCTCTGGAACTAAATTTGATAATGTAGTTGTTGAGTGAACAGTACAGAGTACAGGGAGACTCATTTCTCACATGGCCCTCTCTGTAGCATCTCAGATTGTATTTACTTTTTATCAGACATGGTTCTTTTCCACAGGAACTGAGGTAACGCTTGCAAGCACTTAGGAGTGCTTGAAGATTGTATTCAGCAAGCATAGGCTGGTACTGGTGTCATTTTTATATTTATAAACTATTTACGCACTACTGTGCCTGGTTATTATTTTCTTATTAACTGCTCTCAAGCAAAGTTCCACCTTCAGTAGTTGTGTCACTGGCTTTTTAACATAGATACATGATTGCTCGTTTTTAAATTTTAGCCCATGATTTTGTCCCCTTTTCTAAAGCTTGTCATTTAATCTCCCTTTGCATTGTTGCAACAGGCTTCCCTGGTGGCTCAGATGGTAGAGAATATGCCTGCAATGCAGGATACCTGGGTTAGATCCCTGGGTCGAGAAGATTCCCTGGAGAAAGGAATGGCAATCTGCTCCAGTATTCTTGCATGGAGAATCCCATGGATAGAAGAGCCTGGCAGGCTACAGTCCATGGGGTTACAAAACAAAAACATATTCATTTCATTGCTGCCACATTCCAGTTCTGTGTTTGCCACAGATCTGACTAGTCTTCAGTGGCTCCCCAGAGCCCTTGGTATTAGGCAGGTCATTCATCTCTTGGTTGCCATTGATCCATTAATCGACCCACTATGGGAGCAACCGTTCAAGCAACTATCAATGGACCAAAATAAACAATCATTTACCCACATTTCTTCATCTTGTACATGAGGAAACTCCTAAGGATTTGCTTAAATCCTTGGACTTATTCAACCCATAAATAAGTTGAGATCCTTAACTACTCAGAAAATGATTCTATCAAATGAAATTAAGAAAAATGTATTAACCTCATTTTAAGAAGAGTTCAGTTCGGTCTTGTGAAACATTCTTTTTTAAACGCTGCATCCTGGTTACTTCATTGCTTCTCATTCTGTTTGTGCTCACTCACTCATGTCCGACTCTTCGTAACTCTGTCTGTGGACTGCAGCCTGCCAGGTTCCTCTGTCCATGGGACTCTCCAGGCAAGAGTACTCGAGTGGGTTGCCCTGCCCTCCTCCAGGGGATCTTCCTGACCCAGGGGTTGAACCACGTCTCCTGCATCTACTTGGCAGGCAGATTCTTTATCACTGTGCCACCTCATTCTGTTTACAAGATCTAATTATTTACACTAGAAATTTTTCAGGAGTGTATCAATATTTTTCTTGAGTTAACCCATTCCACCATTTTGAAAATGAGGACTTTTTCCCCCTTCTTAGGTATTCTGATACACACCTCTTCTATCTTGCATTTGTCAGAAATTTGCAAAGAGGAAACTAAAGAATTCAGTACCTCTGGAAGGTTGTGTGTATGAATTTCTATATATGAACACAATGATGGTTTAAAAGACCAGCACTACTCAAAAAAGAATAACACATTTGATTTATTATCATGATAATCCTAACAAAATGAAGCTACTTAAGTTACCATGCATTGGAAGGCAATTTTTAAAATGACAATCCACGTTGATAGAAATTTCTAGTTTTTTTCCCCCAGTGCTAAAAAAATTCTCCTCCGAAGCCAATACTCGGTGGCTTTGCAAAATTCAGGTTTTTAGTTTGAATTTCCAGGATGGATTTCATTAGTTAGTTGTTCTTTGGCCACACTGACAGCAAGATTTATAGATGGAAAAATGCAGGTGCAATATATGCTTTGAGTTGGTGTTATCAGTTTATTGTTTGTCCCCATATTCTTATAGACACAGACATGTAGCAATTTGGCCTGAACACAAAGAGGAAAAATTATGATATCCCAATTGCCTGGTGATCCTAGGATGCCTTAATGAAGTAGCAAGTGGTAAGGATTTCTTTTCCTAATTATAGAAAGTTTTGTTTCATAATCCTGGACTTTTTTCCTAGTTGAATTGCACCATCATATAATATCAATCTTTACCTTTAATTTCCCAGAAGAAATCACATGATCATGAGTCTTTTGGGGGATTCAGTCCAAGCTGTCACATTTCTCACCTTTAAACTTGCAAGAAAGACAACAGCAAAAGCTGTTTACATTTTCAGACGCTTTGGGCGAGTTCACATTGTATTCACACTGGCAAAAACTTAAGTTCTAAAAATACGTTTTATGGATAATTTTACACTTCCATGATCCAAACTTAGTATAAGAGGAAAATACTAACAACAGCTACCTTGTAAAAAGCATTTCCCGTGATGTTTCATTTAATTGTCACAAAAACCCAGTGAGGAAGGTATGATTACTGTCCTTATTGTGTAGGTAAGGAAGCTGAAACTTGAGGTTAAGTAACTTGTCGTGACTGCGGGGTTAGTAAGTGATGTAACCCACACAGTCTAATGCCAAAGTCTAATTGCTTGACCCATGTCCAAGTCCAATTCCTGAAGACCTGATCAAGTCACCAGGCATGGCCAGGAAATTGATAATGCATTTACTAATAATAGAGAGGAGAAAAGGGTGGGGTGGGGTAGTCTAGGAGAAGCCATTATGTGTCTCCATTACAGCATGACACAATGACAAAGGTTCTCTTGAGGCTTTACAGGTTCTGAAAGGTCTGGGTTCCACTCTCCACATCTCAGCAGGAGACATTATTATTGGAAAATCTTGCCCACCACTTGATGCTAAGACAGAGGAGGTGTCATTGACAAAACCTGTCCTGAAGTTGAGTTTGATGTTGAAAGTCTGTCATTAAGGACTCAGCTAGCTGGCCATTGCCGTCATTGGGTTGAGATTTACTCCTCACTCAGGAGTTACTTTTTTGTTTCAAGTCCTGGCTGCCTTCTGAAAGGAACTCATTCTGAGTTCACAGACCGCACCTGCAAATACACAACCTGATGACTATCGGTCCTGGTATTTTTTTTAGTCTGTTTCCTGAAAGATTTTATCAACAGCACACCTACTGTGTGCCAAATTCATAGGCACCCAGCTCCTCCAGCTGCATCTGAGTGCCACTGTTCCTCAGTTTACCTCACATTTGACTCATGTCACCGACAGAAACACCACTTCTAACTTTCATGTGAAACTCTGTCAGACACCAGCTCGTGATTTGTAGATGAGCTCATGTGTTGCTCTCGAGCCCAAATCAGCACTTTCTCCATATGCGTCCTGTAAGCCAGACTTTCATTTGGCTTTGACTGTTAAGAATAATTAAGGATTGGGAAAGGCAAGATGGACTTGCCAGCTCAGCTGCCCTGGAGAGCAAGCACTCCCCAAGCTGTTAGCACAGCTCAGAGGACAAGACCCGTCCATCCAGCAACACCCCAGGAGGCAGTGGCCGCCTTCCCACAGGCCACAGCTAGGAATACTATGCAATATTCCAGCAATCCAGAGCACACACGCAATATGCACGTGTGTTTGTGTGGGTATGAATATGGACACACATGTGAACCGAAACCAAACTTGTATTTGCTCTTCGGTTTCATTTGTCATAACATGCTGACCACTGGATCAGTTCTTGTGACCTCTGTAACAACTCGCCAAAATCTAATGGCTCAAAACCAGATAACAGGTATCTTACAGTTCTGAAGATCAGAATTCCAAAATCAAGACTCACTGAGTTAAAACCAAGGTATCAGTAGCACTGGTTCTCTCTGGGGCTCTGTGGGGAGAATCCACTTCCCTGCCTTTTCCAGCTTGCAGCACTCACCTGCATTCCTTGGCTCATGGTCCCTTTCTCATATAACTCCAACCACCTTTTGCTTCTGCTGTCAGAGCTTCTACTTCTCCTTTGAGCCTCTTGCTGCTGCTGCTAAGTCACTTCAGTCGTGTCCGACTCTGTGTGACCCCATAGACGGAAGCCCACCAGGCTCCCCCGTCCCTGGGATTCTCCGGGCAAGAACACTGGAGTGGGTTGCCATTTCCTTCTCCGATGTGTGAAAGTAAAAAGTGAAAGTGAAGTCGCCCAGTCGTGTCCGACCCTTAGCAACCCCACGGACTTCAGCCTACCAGGCTCCTCCATCCATGGGATTTTCCAGGCAAGAGTACTGGAGTGGCTTGCCATTGCCTTCTCCGTTTGAGCCTCTTATCTCCCTCTTAAAAGGACCCCTGTGATTACACTGGATCCACACAGATAATTCAGAATAATCCCCCTGTCTGATGATCCTAAATAACATCTACAAAGTCCCTTTCCTCAAGGAAAGAGACATATTCACAGGTTCTTGGGATTGGGATGTGGACATCTTTGGCCTTTCGGTGTTGGGGGGGCATTTTTCAGCCTACCGAACCCATCAATAACAAATTGATTTTTCAACTCACTAACAGATTTCAGACTGACTGTGAAAATCACTGGTTAAGCGTTATGTCATCAGGTATCTGGGATGCAGGGGTTCAGTGAGAATGTCACCTGTCTGTGGGAACAAAAGGGGATGGGCAGGATGGGCAGGTAGCAAGTATCCCAGGCACAGTGTTATAAATGATCCATAGTCCATCCCTTCCTTCACCAGTCATGATTCACTGTGAATTAAGCACTTTAATGGTATGAAAACAAGGTCAGAAAGGCTAGAAAACTGCAACAAGGGCACACAGCCAGAATGGGGTAGAGTCCATATTCAGACCTGAGTCTTTCCCTCCTTAATGACCACATCCTTTCCCTCCATGTCTTGTTGTGGCTTCTCTTTTATCCTCCTTAATCACCTCACAAACCCAGGACTCAAGTTTTCATTCCTATCCACTGGGTCATCATGGAAGGAAGTGATCTTCCACATCAGGGCTTATTTCCTGGGAATTCTTGAGGAATTTTTGATGCTGCTATCCTCTTGTTCCACAGACCTCCCTAGCAGAAGAACACTAATTCTCCCTCTCCTGACTCCAACACAAACACAGTACCTGCACATTTTAATAGGAGTCAACCAGCTTTTAATTCAGATTTAACAACGCCAAGAAACCTGGTTCCAGCTGAAACTGAAGTCAGGAATGAGACAAAGCTGAGCACGAATTTAATAGAGTAAGCTATGGAATTTTATCTCAAGGTTTATTTAGAGGTTTGCAAATAAACTTGGAGAAGAATATTCTAGAAATCCTTTTGAAAACTTTCTAAAGATGATTGATGCTGAACAAAGTCAAAGTTAAATATGGTGAGTAGCAGGGCAAATGGGGCCTTGGGCTACACGTCTGGTCGCCCCATGGGGTGTGTGGGTTGAATGCTGAAATGGAATTCAGGAATCCTGTGTTCTCACTCCGTGCATGTGTGCTCAGTTGCTTCAGTCATGTCTGGCTCTTTGAGACCCCATGGACTATAGCCTGCCAGGCTCCTCTGTCCATGGTATTCTCCAGGCAAGAACAATGGAGTGCTTTGCAATGCCCTCCTCCAGGGGATCTTCCTGACCCAGGGATCGAACCAGAGTCTTCTGCGTCTCACTATTGCAGATATATTCTTTACCACAGAGCCACCAGGGAAACATTCATACCCCAGTCTTCCATGTGACCTTGGACTTGAGAATTATAAACTCTTCAGCCTTCAAAGAGATAAAAGGCAAAAGGTTAAACCTGTGCTTTCCGCAGTCAAATAATATCTAAGTTCCAAATGCGAAAGGGTCCCTTTCAAATTTCTTAATTAGAAAACACATTCCCATTGAAAAAAAAAAGTTCTGTCATTTTCATGTGATTTCCTGATACAAAGAGAGAGCTAAAGCAGAATGGATGTCAAAGATAGTCACAGTTTAAAATGTGAGAGAGGGGACTTCCCTGAAGGTCCAGTGGCTAAGACTACATGCTCCCAATGAAGGGGCCTGGGTTCAATCCCTGGTCAGGGCACCAGGTTCCACACACTGCAACAAGGAGTTCACATGTCCAAAAGATCTCATGTGTTGCAGCTAAGACCTGGTGCAGCCAAATAAATACATAGAAATAAATATATTTTTTTTAATCTCATCATCAAAAAAGTAAGTAAATAAAGTGTGAGAGAGACCTTACCAGGGATTTTATAGCCACAGTACTGCCCCTGACCCCAGCACCTGACCAGATCACCATTCACCAACTCCTTAATAATATAAACATACCTCTGTGGAAGACTTCCCTGGTGGCTTAGACGGTAAAGCGTCAGCCTACAATGTGGGAGACCCGAGTTCAATCCCGGGTCGGGCAGATCCCCTGGAGAAGGAAATGGCAACCCACTCCAGTATTCTTGCCTGGAAAATCCCATGGACAGAGGAGCCTGTCAGGCTATAGTCCATGGGGTCGCAAAGAGTCAGACAAGAATGAGCAACTTCACTTTGACTTTTCTTTCACTATGGAAGACAATCTCTTCACCACTCTGGCAAGTTGAAGGGCTAAAACAGATTGCTGCTTCATGAGTTGAAAACTGTTTCAAGGAATTTGGATTAAAATTGAAAAAGAAAAACTATCTGTCAAAAAACAAAGATGTGTTCTAGGACAACACAAAAAAGCCTGAAACCAGCAGCAGCCTTCTGTGAATAAGACTCAGCACGTAGTGAAAGTATTAGCTACTCAGTCCTGTCCAGCTCTTTGAGACCCCATGGACTGTAGTTTGCCAGGATCCTCTGTCCATGGGATTTTCCAGACAAGAATACTGGAAGAGGTAGCCATTCCCTTCTCTAGGGGATCTTCCCAACCCAGGGATACAACCCAAGTCTCTGGCATTGCAGGCAGATTCTTTACCATTTGAGCTATAAGGGAAGCCTCCAGAACGTAGTGGGTGTTCATCAAATGTTTGTTAAATGAATGACTCTGTAGTATGAGGCCAGTCAAAAGGTCAGAGGTTTCTAGTTGGAAAAATTAACTGGCATATCATGAAGTAGGAGGAGAATGGTTAGGGAGACCTGATATGATTTCACTGGGAGAAGTACACAGTCTTTAAAGCAGTGTTTGAAAAGAAGTTAAAAATAAGGAAGATAGCAGGACGCTCTGCAAGCTTCCATCCACCCCAATCATTTTCCCTTGACAAGCAGGGAAGAAAATAGGAAGGAGAGAAAGATGGAAAAGATCACCCTAGGGTTCTCGGCTGTCCTGTAACATGGTGAGAAGGTTTTAGGTTCTTAAAATAAATGAAGCAGAAAAGCTCTCAACCTCCTCTGGTTTTCCTTGTCTGGACCTCCAGCACAGCGTGTGAATAATATGTGACAAAAAAAAAAAAAAATAGAGAAATCAAGCTAAGCTAATGGGAAACCCAGAAAGAGTTAACCAATAAGGAAATAGAATCTTGCTGAAGTCTTAAGAAGCAAAGAGAATTAAGAGCTGAAGGCAGGGGCAGGGAGAAAGAAGAGAGATGTTATTTCATCCTAGAAACAAAACTCATAGAAATGGGATAAAAGGGGGAAAACTGAGTGATAGCCTGGAAATTTGCTAGTAATGAGAAGTCAGTTTCCCTAGGGGCAACTCATCGTTTCAGAGCAGATTGGACCATGCTTGAGATGCTGTTTCTTAGAGAACTGGTTCTTCCCTCAGCTCGTTTCAATGACAATGAGCATTTCTGGTTGAGTGCGAGAAGACATGAGGGCATCTTTTATTTTCCTAAGAGGAAATTGAACCTATTGCATTGTAAGGCTTCAGCCTGGGCCTGTGTATGAAAAATATAAGCCAAATGCTTTTGAAGAGAAACAGAAGTATGCTGCCCTTGTGACAGAGAAGTGTCCAAGAACAAAGACAGAGGTATTTTGGCATGCCATTCCTACCCCATGGATTCTTTGTTGTGATACATTTTATGACCAACTTTAAAGACATTGACCTGTTGATCTCGTTCTGGTTTTCATTCGCTACATCCTTCTTAACATAAGAAAAAGTCCCTTAGGATAAGCAGGATTTTCATTTCTAGGGGAAAAAAAAAACTACACATATCCCCAGCATCCTAACAGTCTCTCTCCTGCCATATAGAGCTTTAAATGAATAAAAAGGGGAAAATGGTACCATATAATGAGGTTGAGAGCATGGCAAGAATCCCACTTGTGTGTTGGCCCATGAGTAAAATTAGAGATTGAATCCACAAAGACACCTCAAGTCGCTTTACCAAATGCCCTCCACTTGGCAGAAGGCTGACTTATGGAAGAAGTCACTCTTCCAATGAACACAATTTCTAATTAACATTGAAAATACATGGTAGCCAAGTGTGAGGTGAAGACAGGCCATCTCCTCATTCTTCTTAGCTGGAACTAGATTAAGCTGTGAAAAGGGGACAGGATAATTGCTCATGGTGGGGGCATGGTGTTTTCTCCTGCACAAACATATAATTAGGCTGTCTTAACCTCCCGATTCAGCAATAAACACCACTTCACAGACTAATTTACAGTCAAGAGTCACACAAGGCTGTGGAATAAACTCTCTGTGCCACAGGCCCAGCAGTTCAGTTCAAAGAAAGCAGCTTCACTATTTCAAGTCAGCAAAAATCCTTTTGCACTTACCACAGACTAAAATGAGACTGAAATAAGGGCTATGCACTCAAAACATTGAACATACCAGCTAATAAAAAAAAAAAAAAACATTTGTGACTGGTCGTAAAAACAGAGAATGTAATTGGCTATACTCTAGAAGTATCTTTTACTTGCACTATTTGGGAAGACAGAGGTCTCCATAATATTGACTTTGCTAACACGTCTACATTTTTCTGTCCGCCATAATTATGCGTCAGTCAGCGACACCTAACTTCTGTAGCTGCCAACAGGTCTCAACTCAGGCGGTGGGAGGTGTACTGGCTGCAGCCCAGCACCAGATAATATTTATCTGGCAAATACTCTTGGCCTGGGGCAGCCCAAAGTGGGGGATGGGAGGCTCTGTTACAAAGAGACAGCTCCTTCATGGCCCCGTTACTCTTCCCATTTGGACTTCCAGGACTCATTGGTTTTCTGGAGGGACATAGGATTGTTCTTCAGTTGCTTCCTTTGCTCAAAAGACTTTAAAGCCTAGAATCCAACACAGTCCAGTAGGGGAGGTCAGAGTAGACACACTCTCTGTGGGGACTGTGTTTGCTTCTGCCCAAAGCAGACCATTTAGAGGCAGACAGAGAGGCTGTGATGTCCTGACATGGGCTGGACATCAGGAACTATCAGAGAAGGGCTGTGGGCTGTGGATGTACTGGACATGAGGCTTGCAGTATGAGAGTTGGAGAAAGGACTACAGACAGAGACAGAAAAGAAGTCAAGAGTCTGATCAGCAGGACGAGAGATGAGATGATAGCTACATGGTCTTATCCACAATCAAATATGGATAATTTGTACGTGATTGTTCTCTCGTTCTCCACTCAAAGTAAGAAGAGACAATACAGGTTGTTGGGTCATGTTTCCCCCTCCCCCCCACACACAAATCCTCTTTTTTTACTGAACAAATTCTTCTGTTCAGTCAATATTTTCAAGAACAAAGACTGTGCTTTATTACTACTAGTAGTCCTTAGGTTCCCAAAATGCATAGAGATTCAATCCCTGTCGCGTGAGTGACTGCGTGAATAAATGAACGAAACAAACATTGCTGTGTGGCAGAAATCAACACACACTGTAAAGCAATTATTCTCTAATTTAAAATAAAAAGTGAAATGCACTACTGAACATTTCTGGTGGTCCGGTGGTTCAGAATCTGCCTACCAACGCAGGGGACACAGGTTGGATCCCTGGTCCAGGAACTAAGATCCCACATGTGACAAGGTAACTAAGCTCTTGCAGTGCAACTACTAAGCCTGTGCTCCAGAGTCGGTGCTCTGCAACAAGACAAGCCACCACAATGAGAGGCCAGTGCACCACCAGCAAAAATAAAATTAATTAAAAAAAAAAAACTATTGAAGGACTATAAAATAAACAGTCTGATCTTACAATTTTCAAGATTCATGATAACTATAAAATCCCATTTTTATGCTTTTTATTAATTAAGGAAAAATGACTGGTAAACTAATTCCAATGAGAATAATTCAGATAAAATCATTCTTACTTTTCCAAAACAAGTAATGCATAAACAACATTATTTAAAAGATTATTAACTATGAACAACAAATAAGAAAATTTATTTTTACTTCGGAAAGAGTGATTTGATTTAAGTAACATTTTTTTTGTATGAAATAAACAAGACAATTTTCAATGGCAATCAACAACCCTGATTTTGACCAGTTTACATTGAGACTACTGTTCAAGGGAAGAACATTAGTTTTCGTGAGCATTTATTTAAAATTTTTGAAATTAGCAGTAATTCAACATTACAAAAATCAAATAATACCAAACTGCAATTTCTTCAAATTGGCCATACCCATTATTTTTTCAAAGTGAGTCTCTTTCAAAATGTTAGTACTAGTTCTATAAATTCCTGATGATACACAGGAGCACAAAAGTTATAGTTGAACCTTGAGAGAAGCATAGCTGTACTTGATATTTTATAATTTTGTAAGTCATACTCGTTATGTGGGCAAATCTACTTAACTGTGTTTAACTTCCTTAATATGCTTAAGGGCCTCTTTAAGAATTAGGCTTCCTCATCTTTTAAACCAGTTTTAAATGGTTGCACAGTAGCAGGGACATGTGCTACTGAAATCAAAGATCTTAATAAAATAACTGATTCAACAGTAACTAGATAATTTGTGTGTTCAAAGTTATTACAATTCCTTTGATCTGTTAGTTGCAAATCCTGCTTTGACTGCTGGCAGTATTGCAGCCAATGAGGTTTATCCAAGAATTAATTATTGCTATTAAAAACAATTTTTTCAGTTTCAATAAATGAATTCCATTGTGGGAAAGATATCTATTTTTTATAAATTGATATTTCATATAGTTAAAAAGGCTACAATTTATGGTCAGGAGGGCCAACAATTTTTCATAAAATTTTTCTTTTACCTGCAACAAGAAAATGTTGTATTGATAAATCTGTTCTTGAAGAACAATTCTAGAGAAAGTAATTAGCCAATAAAACACATCAAAATGCTTTAAAACTTTAAAAAACATAAAAAGAAAATCATTTCAGTAGAATGATCTTTTTAACTTGGATAGCCAAGTTCAAACCACAAACAAGCTACCTAAGTGTGTGAGGGGGGATACATTACATCCTCTGCTCACTTGTGTGTGCACTTTCACACATGCACATGAATACTTCAGGAACAGCCTTCTTAACAAGTAAGTAGCTGGTGAGACAGTTTCAAAACTTGTCAAGAATCATTCATTCATACATCCTCTTCCCGTGGAACACAGCAATTGTTTTAAAGTGAGCATCAGCACTGCATACAACTGTAGCTAGGGGGAAATGCTTGTAACCCTAATCCATGGGCTCCCACGGTTTCTCTTAATTTAAGGCTCTGGCGAGAGCAGAGGTGAGAGCTAAAACAAATAAGGTGTACAATTCCTTCCAAACACAGGGATCATTTCGCTGGTTTAAGAAAAGGAGAGAATTAATCAAGCTAAGGACCCACTTAGTAGCTTAATTATGAGTCTTTTAATGTCTTTTCATAATCAGTTAATAAATACCTTAACAATAAAATTGAATTTAAGCTTTTAATAGGCCAGGTTGGCTCGAACCTAAACAAAGGAATTAGCAGCTTCAGGCTTTTGTGCTGTAACTGTTCACTGTTTGGTGCCAGGAGAAACAAAGCATTTCAAGCGCAGGGCTTTTTGTGACTC
This sequence comes from Moschus berezovskii, assembly GCF_049115385.1. Taxonomy (NCBI): domain Eukaryota; kingdom Metazoa; phylum Chordata; class Mammalia; order Artiodactyla; family Moschidae; genus Moschus; species Moschus berezovskii. The sequence goes on along the minus strand of NC_142469.1, from coordinate 70,805,342 downwards.
CCCATAATAAACGCTTGTAATATCCCCAATTTCTGGAGTGTAAGACGCAGGTCTTATTTATCACAGTATGAGACACACCTGGCACGCGGATCAGGAAACAACTGTTTTACTTCATTTCTGTCATCACCTTCCAACAGATTTCTTTCACATTCCAATTTGGATGGGAGGACTCGACTTTCTCTCCAGAAGTTCTCCATTAACAGTTTCACAGCAGAAGGCGCCATTGGTCCGTTTCCTCGCGCAGCAATTAATTACCCAGAGCGGCGTGTTTTGACTCCGCGGTTGCAGGCGCGTCAAGTCCTTGGCATTGACTTCCATCTGCCAGCAACATCTTTATCGTCAAGCCCCGCGTCCCGGGGGCTGAGCAGTGAATTGTCAGAATTCCTCGGACCCGGAATGACGAACACAGTGTCAAGTCAGCAGCACAAATTACCAACTTCAGCTCCCTTCAGTCACTTTTATTAATATGTGTTTGATGGGAGGGAGGGCTTTTTGAAGCCTGCGTCACTTTCGGCGGTTCGGCACATGAAAGACGCCTTGGCTCTTGCATTACCCTCGGCAGGCGGATCGAACTGGAAGTCTTGAGCTCTGGGAGCCCCGCGAACAGCTATGCACTAATAAACCTTGAAAAGCTTGAATTACACTATAACCCACAAAAATTTTCAAATTAAAAAGGCATATTTAAAGGCCCCCCGTGGATAGTGATTTTATTTAGTTTAATTCCCTCTTGTGGCCAATTAGATAGACACCCTGCACACAGGCACACACTCCGGAGGGAAAAAACAGGGAAAAAAAAAAGTTTAACTTTGGTTTTGAAAAAAAAGTGGCAGTATATCATTCCTCCATAGACAAAAATTATTTTCCCGGCTGTTGTTCTGCAGAGAACAGGGCTGTTAGAAATCAATGAAAGGGACTGCAAGATGGAGTTTTACTTGGATTCATTTAAAGAGATCCAGCACTCCGGCTTGTAAGTCTGTCCCGGTGAACTGCCAAGTTGAAGAACAAAAATAGAAGTCCTATCACCAGGCAGAACATCTTCCTTTAGTTGCCAATTATCTTCTAGTCAAAACGACTTCCTTTCTGTCTTAAGAAGGCTTCGAAGGCATGGCTAATGGTAGGTTGGCTCGTATTTGTTTTTTAACAAAAGTGACTTGTACAACTTCAATTCATTTTTATCATCTCTGCCTGGAGCTAATTTACCCAAATGGAATTCAGATCGACGCGAGAGATATAACTGCGACAAAAACGTTCATCACAATCTCTCATGGCTCACCGCTGCTCTCTCCATCAGGATTGCAAAATTCCCCTCCTTCTCATCTGGTGGCAGGCTCCATATGTACCATATGAAAAAGGAGTTAATAAAAGGCGCATTGGAAATATAAAGTGAGGTCAGGGGCGACCGTTTGGCTGAAGGCCTTTCTTTAAGTGTGGAAAACAAAAGAACAAGATTGTTTTAGCAGTTGCAGCTGCGGGGAGAGGCCGCTTTGCACGGGGAGTGGCAGCCAGAGTCTTTGCTACCTGTTTCATGCGTCCATCAGAACCACTGTTCTCCCCCCACCCGCAACACAAATGTCTGCACAGTAGGTGCCCCAAGCTTTAGAAAGTTCCAACAGGGAAAAAAGAGGAGAACAGCCGCCGGCTGGCTTCCCCCAGGGAGCTCTACAGATTGGAGGGAAGAAGAGTGGGAGGTGTAGGGTCAGGCGGAGGGTGGGAGGGCCTGCCTGAGACTTCAAGCTCTAACCCTCCCCTCGCCACCTCTGCATCCTCCTCAACCAGCAGTGATGAATGGCGTTACTGTGTGCGTAGAGAAAAGTCACCCGCATTGGACACAAGTCAATGGGTAGGTTTTTAAAAATAAGTACTTAAGATTCTGTGGTCGGGTTCATCCGATGCCAACCAAACCGGAGGAAAAGAAAACAACATTGTCAGTCAAGCAGTTGCTTGTTCCACAAGACCTCAAATACGCCACTTGACAGATTTGTTTTCTTAATGAACTGACTGGTTACTTTGGCATCACTTAAGAGCTGCCGGGCAAACAGTGAAATTCAATCAGAACTTTATCCCTTTTAAATGAAGATAAAAGAGAAAACACTTAATAATTATGTCACGGGACAATGATAATGAGCCCACAAAACCCTTTAAAATATGTGAACATAAATCAGTTTACCAGAGTAGTTGTGACCCAGCCAAAGAGAAGACTTCATGGTCTTGATAAAGAATGAGAAGAAAGTTCAACCCAACGGGGCAAGCCAGGCTTCCAAAGAGGGACAGATATGAAAGGGGGGATGGACAAGACAGAGACATTGTCCCCCCAATCCATAAATTCTTTTCTTGATCGAGTAACTTCTCCCGGTGAGCCATTCCTGGAACAGCAATCACCTCTCCAGGTTCAGTTACACAAGTTCACAAAGAATTTGGCACAATGCCTGGCCAACAGTAAGTGCTCAACAAAAGTTAGAAAATGTGCTTTCTCTTTCTTTTTCTGCTTCCAGTCATCCCCAGAAACACCATAGCCTAAATAAACATTACTCAGCATGTTACATTTGAGATCAGATTGCTGTTGCTTTAGGAAAATCTTACCTTATAACAGGATTTACCTACACTAGAACTAGTGAAAGGATTTACGCTAATGAATATAAATGAATATGAATATAAAAGACCAATGAGAACAATAAAAAGAGCCTTCCACACAACCTTCTATTTCCCTTCTATATCGAAAACCTTCACAGTTCAAACACATGTGAGCTTAGTCAGTTACGTCCGACTCTTTGAAGCCCCATGGACAGTAGCCTGCCAGGCTCCTCTGTCTATGGAATTCTCCAGGCAAGAATACTGGAGTGGGTTGCCATTCTCTTCTTCAGGGGATCTTCCCAACCCAGGGATCGAACCCACATCTCCTGCATTGCAGGCAGATTCTTTACTGTCTGAGTAAACCAGGGAAGCAACTTCAAAACCACTTGCTCTAGACACTCACTACTCAAGAAGTGTGTTCTCAGAGTGCAGTAGCAACATAACCCAGGAGTGGTGAAAATGCAGACATGAACCCTGCCATACCCTTCTTGGAGTCAACTTCTGCAAAGATTCCCAGGTCATCACTGTGCATATTCAAGTAAAGGAATTTGTTTAAAAAATACTAACCTGAGATCAAATCCTAGGCCGATTATATGGGAATCTCTGGAGTTGAAACCAGAGTTTCATCAGTACTTTTTAAACTTCTCCAGATGATTCCAGTGTGCAGCCAGGTTTCAGAACCACTGCTCCAGTCCCATTAGCAAAAATCAAGCTTTAAAATTAAGGAAATACCGAAATAAGAAATATAGGTAGAAAAGACTACCCCTTAAAGAGACCCATTGAAAAAAAAATTTCTACATTTCTAAAATCCTAGTGATTGAAGAAGGGGAACTGACAAACATCTTTGTATTTAAACCTTGGCCTGTACACACCTCTTGGGTAACAAGGTACCCGGGTGGGCAGAACATTTATTGACATAAGTCCCCGTGTTTATTGATGTTGCCCATTTTCCACTGATTTTAGAACTCTGTAGGGGAGGTGTTGTGACTTTGAAAAGGCTATTTTTTATAATCAAATTGCTTTACTTCAAGGTTTATATAACATGCCATACTATTAAACAGTAAATAAAAACCACTGATAAATCCCAGGTCCCCCACAGGTAGTTTGGCACATCCTTAATTATCTGGTTTATGAGCAAATTGCCACCTCAGCTTTGGTTTTCAGCTTGTTAGATGCATGTGTGTGCACACACTTTTTACTTGGCAACCTCTCAGCAGATTCAGCCTTTGAATGATGTTGCCAAAATATATTAGGTGGGGGAGGAAGGAGGCAGGGTAGGAAAGTAAAAGGGCTGAACTTTGAGGTTAGAGTTTTGCTTTTGCTGTTTTTATTTGTAGCAAAAATTTAATTTGATGTGTTTTTTTTTAATTAGTGCTTGTAAGGACCTGAAAGAGTTACTGATGACAGTTGAAGGTATCAATATAAATCCACTTAATACACTGAAGTTTTCTGTGCAAGCTGAAATACCTCTCCCACAGCACCCCTATCTGTGTTTGCTATTTTCTTTGCTACTTTTCCTGCTAGCAAGAATTGCTTGGCAGCTCACCATTGCCTTCCAGCAATTAAACCTTCCAAAAGGAAAATCCTTCTCTATGCCTTCCAACTTAAGCTAAATAACATTCTTCGATGGCATGAGACGATTTTCGTTTGTACTTTTACTGTTTCACAAATGTCTGCACTCAGGGAGTCTCCCAAGTGTTTACAATCATCTCTAATCCCAGAACTCCATGAAATCAATGTTTTTCTTCTGAACCTCAGAGGCTCGCTCACAGCCTCCTGTGGGTTCTGCCCCACGGGCTCCCCCTGGCGGCTGAACCCTGCTTCTCCTCTGTTAGTCTCAGGGGAAAACCTGGGGCTTCTCAGAAGGCGTCAAAAACAAGAAGCGAGAGACAGAAAAAAGGAGGAAAATCGGGGGGCTGTCCAGCCTTTTGGGGAATCGGTTCTTGTGATAAAATGGCTTTTTAGTCAAGTTCCAGGTCCTAGCACCTTGATTGCCCAGGCGCCAGAGGACGACCCCTTCCCCACACCATGGACTCAGACTGTTTGGACAGTCAGGCATACGAAGTATTATAAACCTTAGCAATCCCCTGCATCCTGTATTGATTAGACATGTCTGGCGCTGGCAAACATTATTAATATATAGAATGCTATAGAGATTGATTGCTCTACTTTCATTTTTCTTCTTCCTGCCAGCCCTCTACAGGAGAAAGCCCCACAGCTGTTCTGAATCCCATGGCCAGAGGCATATTATAGCTTGTTTTGATGTTTCACCAGCAAGTTCTGTGCCTCATACAGGCATAAGCCAAGGAGAACATCCCAAGTTCCAACCAGAGGCCGAGACACAATCACCCTGTCAGGTATTGTTAGTAAGTCAGGATCATAAAAGATAATAAACTCTCTCCCATCTTTTATGACGGCACACCAAGATCAAACACTTTCCATACCAGAGCGCAAAGCCCCCAGGACCCGTTCTCCCTGACAGATGTTCATCTGCTATCTCGGTATCGACGTGTTGCTTAATTTATTGATCCACAGAGGAAAGAAATACAAAGACTCTAGAAATCTGGTATTGTACAAGCTGCTCTCCAAGGCTGTGGGCCCTACAAATAATGTGGAGATTTGATGTCATGTTTTAGGAGCTGTTTGAATATTGCCCTTTTATTATTGTTTTTTTTTTTTCTCAATGTTTAAACTAAAAAAAGTGGGGGGGGCAGAGAGAGAGATCACTTAAAGAAAACGAGTTGGATCAAAAAAATCATTCTGTTCTTGTTTTTTATTCAATGAACAATACACTTAGCAGTGGTCATCATGCTTTGCTATTCTTTATTAACTTGCTGACACTCAACTTTTGTCCCCAATCCCAGGCATACAAAGACTGGCTCACTCTGGACTTCAGAGAATGATGAGGGATAGGATACAATAAGAGTCCATAGTGCAAAGGTTTGTGATCCAGTCTTACTCCACTCTGTTCTCCATTGGACCTCTGGACTGCCCATGTGAAAGCACAACTCCAACTGTATGTCCCCAGGTAGACAGAGTCTTGGAGGGTGGCCCTCCCCACCAAAGGTAGGACACACACCAAATGGTGTCCAAGGCCTTCCTCCTTAAGGTCCCAGCAAGACCTCACCAGTCTTAAACATTCAAATATTCTCTTTCACATGCCTATGCCCCAGTCCAACTGAATTACTTATTCCTCTTTCTTAACCTCTGACTTGGCTAATGAAGTCCTTACTCATCTCTACAAGTAAAAATTCTTGGAGTTCCCGCCCATCTAGGTCACCAGAGCATCAAATAGAGTTCCCCCCACTATACGGCAGGCTCACACTAGTCATCTGCTCCACGAGAGCAGTGAATATATGTTAATCCTGCTCTCTCAATTCATCCCATCTTCCCTTCCCCCAATTGGTGTCCATACATTTATCCTCTACATCTGTATCCCTATTTCTACTTTGCATACAGGATCATCTGTACCATTTTTAGGGGTTATGTATATACCTATGGCTAATTCACTTCGTTGTACAGCAGAAACTAGCACAATGTGTAAAGCAACTGTACCTCAGTGAAAAAAGAAAAACACCTCCCCAAGCTCCTCCTAAACCTGGTGGAAGCACGTCCTTCTCTGCTCTCCTGACGTGCCTGTGATTCACCGCAATTTGCCTGTCCCAAGTTGCAATTCTCTGCTATTCCTGAATAAGCCCATTTTTCTGGTAAGAAAGAAAATCCTGGAGGATCAGGCAACTCAATATTTGATTGCTTGTGAGCCATTCTTTGTATTACTCCAGAAGCTATTTGTGTGTACAGTTCTCTCTCTCTCTCTCTCTGAACTTTAAGAAATTTGAGTCAAGAAGCAGATATTATGCATCTTTTGACCTCACTTATCCCTTCTCTTTATCTAATAAGTGATTGGTAACTTCCCAGGTGGCACAGTGGTAATGTATCTGCCTGCCAATGCAGGAGATAAGAGTTTGATCCCTGGGTTGGGAAGATGCCCTGGAGAAGGGAATGGCAAGCCATCCCAGTATTCTTGCCTGGAGAATCCCATGAACAGAGAAACCTCACGGGGTACTGTCCATGGAGTCACAAAGAGTCAGACATGACTCAGCATGCACACACACAGCTACCATTCAGTGAAAGAATGAATTAATTACCATGCTTATCTTGGAACCCCTGTCCCAAAGCATTTCATGATTTTGCCTAAATTAAGAAGAAAGTTAAACGTCTTGGACTGCCGTCCAAATTTGACCCCTATGAAACTGAGAATTTATTCTAAATTGCCTGGATAAAATACTCTGGCAAACTGTCCACATACTGTCTTCTGTCACATTCTACCCCCAGCCTGGACTGCCCCCACCTCCCCTTCCCACACAAACCTACATATCTCCTTTTGGTTATGAACTCGAGTACACCCTAACCCTGACTTTCCCATGTAGCTTTCACAAGTCCCAGGCCACAGAGATCTCTGGAGTCATACAACATCCCATACTTGTTTCACATATTTGTCAACTATAACTTGCAAAGCTTCAGCAGCAGCAGCAGCCAGAATTTGAAACTTGCGTTTCTTAAATTTTGAAGACATGAATTATATTCTCTTCATCTTTAAATTCCCCACAGTTCCTAGCATCATGCCTTCATAATCATCAAGTATTTTATCACTTTACCTTGTAATAATGCAAAGAAACGTAGTTGAGTCATAGATGACACCAAGCCAAAAGTTATCCCACGTGATGATTCCAAACCATACTCAGTGAATACTCGGAAGTTCCCTTTCTTCATCTGTAAAGAGAAATGATTTTCAAAATTTAACCATGAAATCACAACCCATCACACAAACACTCACACACACATAAAAAAAGTTCTCAATGCAATATTTACCCTTGCTTTGCCTGATGCAATTTAGTATTTTCGATTTCATTTCATTTAAAAAAAATACTGACCATGGCCCACTGATGTCTTTATGATCTACAAATGGGACAAAACTAATGGGCCAGTAGTGAAAACCAGTAGTGAAAACAGTATTGAGAAACATTGATCTAGAGATTCCTAGACATTTCTAGCTTCTTGAAAGTCTCCCAAACTTTATACTACAGAGAAGTCTAGATTCTTCTTCCTGTCTTCAATGAATAATCAAATGCCAAAACTGCAATAAAAAAGCAGCAAGACATCAGTAACCGCCATGGTAATGCCACTAGGAAATTCCCCAGCTGCAGTGAAATAACTATGGATGGTCCAGTTAAATATCAAACATAAAGCTACACTACCTAGCTAGAAAATGTATTGCTTGCCATTGTCTTTATCTGACCGGAGAGTGACAGCATCTTGCTGGTGTGACTGAGCTCACGGATCAATCGTCTCTCGATTTTATTGGTATCACACCAAGCTGTTACTAAAATCAGTTTCTTGTGAATGGGCATCACCAGTCGCTTGCAAAGAACTGTCTTAACTTTCCAAATAAACTGCTTCTGTTATCAGTGTGTCTTAGGAGTGCTTCTTAGCCAAGTCTGATTTTGCCCCCAGGGAACATCTGACAGTGTCTGGAGACATTTTCTAGTTGGCTCAACTGGGAGGGAAGACTGGAGTGCTACTAGCATCTAGTGGGTAGAGGCTAATGGTGCTATGGAACATCCTACAATGCACAAGACAACTCCCAAGGAATCATCTTGCCCAAAAGGCCAATCATGCCACTGTTGAGACGCCTCTTCTTAGCATGTTTATGCATCTTATTTCTTTATTATGGTGATACCATCCTGAAGTCCAACTATGAACACAGAAAAGGAGAAATAGCCATGATCATCACTCAGAGATCTATCTCACTCCATCTCATCTCTGCCTGTGGAACTTCAAATTAGACTCTATCAACAGAGTTGAGCCCTTCCCTTGAAACATTCTTATAATCTCCCTCCAGTCAACTATGTTTACAGAGCACCAACAACCTCACAGCTTCACCACTTGCATTATCCAAATTGCGGGATTTTCCAGACCTCAGCTTCACGGTGGAGCACAGCTGCAGCCACGAGAAACTAATCAGGGAAATGCAGATGCTCTTCCAACATCTGTAAGAAATGTAATATTTGGATCCCTAATTCAAAACATATTACAAAGCTGAAAACATGTCCCTTTTCAAATGTTCCTCGCTGTTGAGTCCTTGGGTCATGTGTCAGTCATTTTCATTGTGCAAAGGTATGGCAGCAGCTGCTAAGGTGTTCTCTAACTCTTACAGTCACCCAAAAGAAGCCAAGGATTGTTTCCTATGTATGTGTATATTGGAAGCCTCATCGGGCACCCAAGCTGTGACCTCTTCAACTTCAGGACTGTCTGTAAGTCTGGAGCCTCAAGTTTTCAAGAGTGCTTTCTACATGACAGACCAGGACACTTCCTCAACAAAAATTACAGAATTTCTGTCAATTTCTGTAGCCTCCCAAATGGTTCTCTGACCATCCATCTCTTCTCTCTCTATTCTAATCCATACTCAACCACCAGATTGATTTTTCTATACTATTTTGCTTTATGACTTCTTTATCCCAAAACCTCCCATGACGTTTCCTTTTCACAGGACTCCAGCATCTTGCTTTGGATGTCTTTCCCTACCTGGCCCTTACCATCTTCTCCAAACTTACCTTGTGTGACTTACCACTTAACCCATTTCTCTGCTCTGACTGGGTTTGCCCAAGCTTGTTTCTGCTCTTGGTTTCCATTCATTCTGTTTTCTGCACCCGGAAAACCTCTGGTGTCAGTCAGAGTCCCAGCAGGAGACAAGACAGTGGCTCTCAAAAGCCTTAGCAGATGAAGGGACTCTACAGAGGTGTGGTCAGCAAGGGAGATCTGTCACCCCGCCACCTGCGCAGCAAGAGGAGAGAACAGGCCACCTGGAAGAGGGCCTACCTGACAAGAGCCATAGCCAAAAGTAAAGAGGATGGTTCAGCTGCTGCCAAGCAGGGATCAGAGGAAGAACCATGCCAAATCTCTCCACTACCTGCCGCTGGAGAGCATTCCATTGGTTGAACCAACAGGAAGGCAGAGGGCAAGGGAGGCAGTCCATGGAAGTCAGCTTTCCAAGACTCAAAGCAGAGCAGAAAATGGGTGAGTGTGTGTGAGTAACCAACACATAAAACTTTCTCCTCTCATTCAAATTACCACCTCCACATTTGTGTTCTCTGCTCCTTGAAAAATGAACTGATGTGCCTCTTATTGTATTTAATATCTCCCATTTCTTCTTTTATCAATTCATTGTTACTTAATACCATTGTTACTTAATAATATAATTTCTCCCTAATTGCAATTATGAACAAATTAGTGGGGGGTGGGGAATGGGAATTGTTAACTATGACTTTGCTTCTTCCTCTGGGTAAACCCACTGCTGTGAACATCGAGATGCTCAGCAAGTGTATATTGAAAAAAATCATAAGAATCAGGATGTTCTTTGACGGATGCTGGAAAATAATTATGCATTTTCCAAAACTATATATGGAGAACAAAATATAGTTATATTTTGAAATATTAAATAATTTAACATTTTGAAATATTTCAATATATATTGAAATATAGTTATATTTACACCTTAAATTCTATCAGAGATGGTTCCAACCTCTCTGAGCCCCACCACCTCCATCTCCCTTTTGCCTTTAATGTTGATTCAATTAAAAGACAAAGCTAAGAATTTTTAAAAATAGAACAGAGATATGGTCAGAGCTGATGAAGTCCTGTGTCTCCTTTTGTCCATTTCAAGTCCTACCCAGTGGAATATATAATGTCTTCTAGGACAAGAAGGGAACTCAGTGAGTATTGAGTTTTAATGATGTAGAAAACAGAACAGTGTGAAAGAGTATTTAGAGTCCAAGGAACTAAATAATATAAATCCTATGGTTATGAAAACAAGCTGTGAGCTCTTAAAATATTCCAGTTCATTTTGATGGCTGTGGGGTCTTTCTGTTATCTTCAAAGCCTGCCTAATCTTCTTTCTCACCTTGAAAATAATTATTTTAAGCACCAGTTCACACTCTAAAATACTTAAAAATCATAAGTGTTTCTTCTCCTAATAGTGTAGTTTGGGGAAATTCAAGTAGATATATATGTGGCATTCTACATAAAGTGCTTCAGGAAAGATTTAGCAAACTCCATGTAATTTTAAATGGATATGTTCCTTGAATCAGGGCTGCATTTTGGCAAGTCGAATAGAGGAGAAAATATCACTGTGAAAAGTCTCAAAGGGAAAAGTGAGTGTTTGCATAGTCAGGGAATCTGAAAATGGACCTGAGAAAAACAGACATCAATACTGTTAGCTAATTTCCTGTAATAATGTGTCTTGAGAAAGCTGAGTGATGGAGAAGGACCATGCCCAGTCAGAGAACATGAAGAAACAGAGTACTTGCTGTTACCTGGGTCAGGAAAATAAAGAATCATGGGTGGAGAAACAGCTGGGAAACCCATAGCGAGGAGGGTGATGGATGTAAGTAAAAGGGAGGGTTCTCTAACACAGCAGCTTCGTGGGGTCATGAGCAAGTCTTCCCAGCTCAATCCTGTGCTTGCCAAAGGATTATAAATTTTTTTAATCTAGCAGCTTTTTAAATTTTTGCTTCAGCCTTTCATTCATAAGTTTATGAGACAAAAATGTTAAGAATTTTTTAACCTAAAATAGATATTTTAGGTGCTATCCAGAAAGCAGAGAGCTTACCCTCTAGAACAAAACAAAGTGATCAGCTAAACAATACAACTCTGTTTTCCTTGGCTAGCTATAATTTTCACCAGAACCCAAGCTTTCAACAAATTATACGATGTGGAGAAAGAAATTCAAGGTGCTTCCACCATTCCAATGCAGCCACCTTCAATTCAACTCAGTCCCATGGGGATACAAGTGCAAATAAGTTGTTATAATAAGAAAGAAGTTTTCACCACTCTGGTCAGCTGTGATTTTCCAAAAGTTACGATTTTTGAAGCAAATTTTTACAAAATATTGAAAGAAAGTATGAAAGTGAAAGTCAATCAGTTGTGTCCGACTCTTTGTGACCCAATGGACTATAGTTTGCCAGCCTCCTCTGTCCATGGAATTCTCCAGGCCAGAATACTGGAGTGGGTAGCCAGTCCCTTCTCCAGGGGATCTTCCCAACCCAGGGATCAAACCCAGGTCTTCCCCCATTGCAGGCAGATTCTTTTCCATCTGAGCCACCAGGGAAGCCCACAAAATATTGGGTTGACCCAAAAGTTTGTTTGGGTTTTTCTGTAAAATGTTATAGAAAAAAACCTTAATGATATTTTTGACCAACACAATATATATCTTAGAAGTCTCTGCAGTTGGAGGGGGAAAAAAGGTGTTTTATTCACTCAGGAATTTTTCAGATGCCTTTTGGATCTCACTAGAATTTTTAAAAACTTTATCTGTAAAATTCTAAACCTGGAATTAATTATAATATATACAGTGATAAATCTACTTGTTTGGAAACAAATTAAGGGCACATTTATAAATACAAAGCACCTTCAAAATGTGATTTTGTGTTTCTCTAAAAAAAAATGTGTTTCTCTACAAAAGACTTTTTTAGATCTGTAGTAGCCTTTTCTTCTGACTTGTAGACCATGGGAGTCACACTGGTGGGTCTGCTCAGCCCTGCCCCTTTGAAGGAAAGGCACAGAAGACAAATGTTCCCTGACAACAGCCTGAATATGTCCCTTAGAACTGCATCAAAAGGAAAAAATAAAATAAAAAAGTGCTTATTAAGCTCTCTTGATGTCACAGCAGAACTCACCCACATTTTCTTACCTAACCTCATGATAGTCCATGACGTAGATTTTATTCCCATTTTCACAGATGAACAAAGCAAGTCTTGGAGAGATTGGGAATGGGGGCAGAGTCAGAATTTAGAAACAAATTTTTTTCCTTTATCTTCTCTGAACTCTCCCATAACATATTTACATATTAGCCCCCGGCTTCTAAAGTTCTGATGATTCTAATGTCCCATACAATTAAGGTTTAAAAATAAGATTTAAACCTTCTTTCCTTAGCAATGTGATTCCATGTGCATCTTCCCAGGAAGCTGGCCACACTTAAATGTGTGTGAGAACCAGTGATTCCACCCTGCTGCTGGTGTGTGATTCCACCCTGCTGCTGATTCCAGCTGCTGCTGCTGCATCACTTCAGTCGTGTCTGACTCTTTGCAACCCATGGACTGTAGCCTGCCAGGCTCCTCTGTCCATGGGATTTCCCCAGGCAAGAACACTGGAGTGGGTTGCCATTTCCTCCTCTTCTGACTCAGGGATCAAACCCATGTCTCCTGAGGCTCCTGCATTGCAGGCGTATTCTTTACCACTGAGCCAACAGGGAAGCCCCCTCCAGCATTCTCTTTCAAAGCCCAACAACCTCCTAATACACTCACACACTCAGAATTTTTCTAAACAGCATGTTTCTTGGTGTTCTAAGTCTCCACAGTTTCTGAAACTCCTATGACAGAGTACTATATAGAAGCGCAGGGAATTCTGTCACCTTTCATGGGTAACTTGAGTCTGCAGATTTCTTCCTGAAATTTTAGAAAGCCAGCCCCCAAGATTTGAAAGCATAAAAATAGAAAGGAGAAGCTAAGTTGGGGAAGAAGATGGAAAAAGAAAGGCCAGAGACTATGTTTGTATCTATTCTACAAACAATTCACTGTAGAAAATTAAAATGCCCTCCCCCATTGCCACTCACCCTGGCTCCACTTCCAACACACACACACACACACACACACACACACAGTAAGATATGTTCCATCATCAACTGCTCCCAGCCCAGAGCAAAGCAAATCAGGCAGAACCATATAATTTATTGCACCAAACTGGAATTACCCCCACCCACTTAAAAAAATCTGGCTTCATTTCAGGGTAACAGCAGCCCAGCTTTGGCAGGGCTCAGTCAACGTGGGTGATCTGTGACATGTGGCAGAAATATAGAACTCATCAGATTTAATAAACCAGAGTTCCACACACCACTGGAAGGCCTCTCTCAACAAAGGCCTGGAGGAGTGACTGCAGGCTTTCTGGGGAAGCCACCCCCTCCAAGTCCAAAGCTCTTTCTTCACTCAGAAGTCAGGGAAGACCAACAGGGCTGTCCCAGCAGAGACAGGAGGTGGTGGAGTCAGGAATAAATGTGGGTGAAACAAATACAGTGTTTGGAAGCCAGAGAAGTAGAAAGAGCAGCAGTCAGTGTGGCCACCAGGGGGAATGGGTTATTTCTCATCTCTCTGCTGGGGAGGGCAGGCAGTGGGGTGAAAAAGGGGTGCAGTGTCCCTTAGCATTCCCAGCACAGGCAAGAGGTGCCCTCTGCTGTCAGCCAACCACAGTACACCAGGACAATGTCAATACTGGTCCCCTGGGTGAGCCCCAGGAAGTGATGCGGTGACTAGAAATCCTGTTTCTACTGGCCACCTGATACGAAGAGCTGACTCATCAGAAAAAGTCCCTGATATTGTGAAAGACTGGTGGCAAAAGGAGAAGGGGACAGCAGGGATGAGATGGTTAGATAGCATCATCAACTGTATGGACATGAAACTCAAGGAAATAGGGGAGGACAAAGGAGCCTGGCATGCTGCAATCCACAGGGTTGCAAAGAATCAGCCCCAACTTAACAACTGAACAACAACAATTGCAGTGACAATGGCCTGTGGTATACACAAGCCACTACTCAAGTCATTCCAGGATAGCCATGGGTTCTGGAACGTCCACACAGTGGTTATAGGCATTTTAGAGGACACAGTTCTAGCAGCATCTACCAGGGGCCCCAGAGCAGGAGGGAAGCTCTGCAGATCTCTTCAGAGCCCTTGGGCAATTATATCTCTCTGGTGGCCCAATCAGCAAGATGGGAGAGAGCCAGACAGAGGCTTCACAGGTGAGGAAAGAGAAGAATCACTCAGACCCTTGACGTTCTGGTCCCTAAAAATTGGTTACTGGGACCCTTAGGCCACAGCCATGCAGGAATCCAGTTTCCACTTCTTGGGCCACTTGTGATTCTAGGAGAAGTAATAATAGCTCCAAGGAGTCACCTGCCACCATACCAAGCACTAAACCACAACTCTTAATGGTACTGTCATTCTCAATTCACAGGTTAGGAAATCAAGTTCACAAAGTCATTTGTAAAGGACACATACATATCCCCTAAGTGCTGGAGTCAGGATTCCAACAGTCAGCGCAGCTGCAAACCACTCTCTCCTCCTTCCTCCACACCACACCGCCTCCTGTGTTGTTGAACAGGCGACTAAACTTCCCACCGTGGAAGGTCAGCCAGTGAAAGCCTAACCCCTGTCCTGCAAAAATGAAGTCACGTTCAGTGAAATCAGACCCCGTGGGCATGGGGCGTGCTCAGCAAGCTTTGTGCTGGCACTCTGACTTTCTTATTTTGATGACTTGTGTGCCAGGTGGCTAAACATCCCAGGACAGTCCTGATTCAAGCATGCCTGGAGCAGGCAGTCAGTGGGCTTGACCTTATGTTGAAACTGGGGGCAGAGGGGGTGCTGGTCAAAGGGCTTGGGACTCAGAAACACTACGCTCTCATCCAGACTGCACATCTCACGGGCACCAACATTTCAGGATTGTCAGTCAATTTCTCTGGGTCCCAGTTTTCTCTTTAATAAAATAGATGTGCCATTTTATGAAGTTGCTGTATATATAAATATGTATACAGACATATGTGTTACATATGTAGTTATGAATAATACTATTTTACAAAGTTACAGGGATTAAATGAGAACATGTATTTCTATTCATATGTGTCTATCTTTACATACATGTATGCACACCCACACACATCCACACTCCCCAACTCTATGAAATAGAAAAGTGAGGTATTAATATGTAACTGGAGCAAACAGTGCTTTCAGATTTTTCTCATCTAAATGAAACTGATGACAAGTTCTATGAATTACCATAGAAGAGGGCCAGATATTACAGTTTGTAAAGAATCCATCATATTTGTGGCTTGCCTGTCTCACTTGGGGGGTAGAGTTTGGGGAGAAGATGCAGTGAGAAGGCAACTTCTAGAAGACCATATTCTATCCTGCTCTGGAGTCCCTGCCCACAGACCCCCAGCTGTCAGCCAGAATTCTCTGAAGACACAAGGGTGGTCCTTGTACTGTTGCACCCCTTCAGCCCTGGGATCCAGCTAAGACTGAGGACAGACTCCTTACTGCCTTGTCCGTGGTTCTGACTCCTGGGTCACAGAAACCAGGCCATGTCCAGGGGCCTGCACCCAAGTTGCACACGCCCTGGCTGCAGTCTTGCCTCTGTCTGGTCCCCTGTCTTCTGTGACCACCATAACCTGGAAGTGTTCTGTGCTGCTGACAGCTGACCTTTCTTCACCACCAACCAGCCCTTCCTGTACTGAGGACATGGACATCTGCAGATTCAGTATATTTAAGAAGGATCTGGGACACACATGTGCTCCGAGTCTCCAGTTTTCCGCTTCTGTGAAGAAAACTCTTTGCTTTAAAGTCAGACTTTTTAAGAGACTATTATAAAAATAAAAAATAAGACACTGTTAGTAGATGATACAAATCCCCCTTTTATAAATCCTTCCAGCTCCCCTGGAATAGGTACTGCTTCTTCTTTGTTGGACACTTTGTTCCAACGACAGTCTGAGAGTTACCAGACTCTCCCAGCTTACAAGCCAAGTGCTCTTCACACTTTGCAAGCATATCTTCTCCCTGGACATCTAACCTGACACACGGTGTTTGCCTGAGAAGGGCTTTCTCAGCAGTGAAGTTATCCAGAAGAGTTTCAGCCTATCCTTTGCCACAGAATGTCACTAGGACCTGAGTTGCTCAAATGAATCTTAACAACAGAGAAACCTGATCAGAGAGTTGTTCTACCAACAAGATTATATGAATGACTAGGTAAAGTTAGTTCTTTATCCTCGTGTTCCAGTGAAAAAGTACAGTGTAGAAAGTATGGCATTTGACCTACACAGTAAACATGATCTTTATAAAATATGTTTTGATCTATGTCATGTATCAACTCCTAACTTGGTGTGTGTGTGTGAAGATGGCACCAAATTCCGAGAATACTGTGTAACATCTGCCTTTGCCCATGTGCTTTCCCACCAATCAAGTGTGCTGGGCTCTTGATTGGTGGGACTGCTAGTTTCCCAAACAAATGAAACTTCTATTATGGTTATCTGCCCCCTGCCCCTGCCACACTATTTTTTTCTGTCCTGTCTGACCTCCCTTACTGAAGATGCGATCAACTCCACATAGTAAACAGACAAGTGTCACATACACACACCCACACACACACGTGTTATACAGGAAGAAGTTAAATTGAAGCTGAAATATTCGGCAAGAGTTCCTTCTCTACACACTTGGGATTTTCAGAAGGAAACACCACTGTAACCTTAGCTGTCAACACATCAACAAAACTGTTCCCAAAGTCTAGCATAGTTTTCTCTGGGCCCCTAGAGAATGCTGAGGAGCAGACTTTTCTCCACGTCTGTTTCTTTCTCTTTTAGCCCCATGCTTGGGTCATTCATCCCAGACCTCAACTGTTCTCCACTCTGGTGGTTCTGCTCCCTCTATCGGGAGTTTTCTCTCTCAACCTCTGTCTCCCAACCCAAACACAAAGTCCAAAGTCTCCCCTGACCACTACCAAGTCCCCAATACTTATCTTTTGATCCCGAGTCCATCATTTTCTTTGTAATTTGAAACAATAAACTTCCAACTGGAAGTGGACAAATAAAACACAACTGCTGAAGCAGAGTTCAACACCAGTGACCTGATAATAAAGACAACAAGATGAATCAATAATAATAAATTTTATTTATTCATCACCCAAGTTGCCCCAGGTACAACAGAGATATTCTCTATTTTAATTGCCATGACTCTAAGAAATTGGACCCAGAGCAGTTACTGACCTTCTCAGAGTTACAGAGCAAGTAAGCAACAGGTCAGGATTCAAAGCTCAGACTGTTGGATTCCAGAACTTGAGTATTTGAACTATTTATCACCTCGCTTGTTTCTTCTTTCTTACCAGGAAAACTAGGACTTCAAACAGGACAAGAGCAAGTCAGGTAACAACTCAGTTATTAATACCCAATCTTTGGGTTATGAAATAAGAGGTATGAGGTAGCATCAGCAGGGACCACTTCACTTAATGTCATCAGGTCACCTCAAACATTCAATCCTTTAATCTCCCTCTCCTCAGACAGAGAACAGCCCTTGCCACAGTGCCTGGTAATTGCGGGCTTTGTTCTACACAGCTTCCTAACCAGACTGTGAGCTCCTCAAAAGCAAGAACTCTTCCTGTTTATTTCTGCACCATGGTGCTTCCCTTAGCAGAGGTCCCAATGCCTGTTTTTGATGACTCCAAACTGAGTCCAGAATTTTTGATTATGACAACTCTTCCCTGATTTTCTCCTCTCAGATTTTGCCACAGGAATGGAAAAGGTCAGACTTCATTCCAATCCCAAAGAAAGGCAATGCCAAAGAATGCTCAAACTACCGCACAATTGCACTCATCTCACACGCTAGTAAAGTCATGCTCAAAATTCTCCAAGCCAGGCTTCAGCAATATGTGAACCGTGAACTCCCAGATGTTCAAGCAGGTTTTAGAAAAGGCAGAGGCACCAGAGATCAAACTTCCAACATCTGCTGGATCATGGAGAAAGCAAGAGAGTTCCAGAAAAACATCTATTTCTGCTTCATTGACTATGCCAAAGCCTTTGACTGTGTGGATCACAATAAACTGTGGAAAATTCTGAAAGAGATAGGAATACCAGACCACCTGACCTGCCTCTTGAGAAACCCGTATGCAGATCAGGAAGCAATGGTCAGAACTGTACATGGAACAACAGACTGGTTCCAAATAGGAAAAGGTGTACGTCAAGGCTGTATATTGCCACCTTGCTTATTTAACTTATATGCAGAGTACATCATGAGGAACGCTGGGCTGGAAGAAGCACAAGCTGGAATCAAGATTGCTGGAAGAAATATCAATAACCTCAGATATGCAGATGACACCACCCTTATGGCAGAAAGTGAAGAGGAACTCAAAAGCCTCTTGATGAAAGTGAAAGAGGAGAGTGAAAAGGTTGGCTTGAAGCTCAACATTCAGAAAACAAAGATTATGGCATCTGGTCCCATCACTTCATGGGAAATAGATGGAAAAACAGTGGAAACAGTGTCAGACTTATATTTTTTGGGGCTCCAAAATCACTGCAGATGCTGATTGCAGCCAGGAAATTAAAAGACGCTTACTCCTTGGAAGGAAAGTTATGACCAACCTTGATAGTATATTAAAAAGCAGAGACATTACTTTGCCAACAAAGGTCCATCTAGTCAAGGCTATGGTTTTTCCAGTGGCCATGTATGGATGTGAGAGTTGGACTGTGAAGAAAGCTGATCGCCAAAGAATTGATGTTTTTGAACTGTGGTGCTGGAGAAGACTCTTGAGAGTCCCTTGGACTGCAAGGAGATCCAACCAGTCCATTCTAAAGGAGATCAATCCTGGGTGTTCATTGGAAGGACTGATGCTAAAGCTGAAACTCCAATACTTTGGCCACCTCATGTGATGAGTTGACTCACTGGAAAAGACTCTGATGCTGGGAGGGATTGGGGGCAGGAGGAGAAGGGGACGACAGAGAATGAGATGGCTGGATGGTATCACCAACTCAATGGACATGAGTTTGAGTGAACTCCGGGAGTTGGTGATGGACAGGGAGGCCTGGCGTGCTGTGATTCATGGGGTTGCAAAGAGTTGGACATGACTGAGCGACTGAACTGAACTGAACTGAACTAACAAGATAAATAATCAACAAGGACCTACTGGATAGCACAGGGAACTCAGTTTAATATTCTGTGATAACCTATATGGAAAAAGAACCTGAAAAAGAATAAATACATGTACAATTGAATCACTTTTTTCTACACCTGAACCTAACATAGCATTCACCATTGTAAATCAACTATACCCCAGTAAAGTTAAAAAATAAAGCAATCCCAGAAAGATAATCCCTTTTCCACAAAAGGAGGATATTGAATCGTGGAACCAGATGCTCCTAGCCTCATGCCTGTACAAATAATCCCTTCTCCTACTGAAATCCAAAGTATGAAGAGAATTAAAAGAAAAGTTTTAAACACTTCAAAATATGTAAACAATAATAAAATCAAAATGCAGAAACCCAGGGATGAAGAGGGGAAAATGTTTCCAACTCAAGCACTAATATCTCATTGCTGGTGCTTTGGGTTGAGAATGAATCTGAGCCCAACCTCAGTCTCAGTGAGAAACAGGGCTAAGACTGACAGAGGATTGGGAGATGGCCCCAGGCTTCCCTGGTGGCTCAGATGGTAAAGAATCTGCCTGCAGTGGGGGAAACCTGGGTTCTATCCCTAGGTCAGGAAGATCCCCTGGAGAAGGAAATGGCAACCCACTCCAGTATTCTTGCCTGAAGAATCCCATGGACAGAGGAGCCTGGCAGGACTCATGGGGTCACAAAGAGTTGGACACAGAAGTCTTGTGTTGACCATCCATGGGATACCTTATCATAAAATATTAGTTAACCACTGCACAATTTTGGACTTTTTCATATTGCTCAGCAGGAAATAACCTATGGGTTATAAGCATACATGTTTGCCCCAAGGGAAGTCACAACCCATAACTTCCCATTGTTTTTTCATCCCTCAGTTCGGACTTAATTAACTATATTTTATGTTCTTCCTTGTTGAGAATACAAATTAGAAGTCCAGAGATGACTGGTGAGGAGAAATACAGAATTTCCAAAAGGGGCCATTTTGTCATTAGTTACAATCAGAAGAAAGGCAGCTAATTCCACACCATCAGGAAAGACCAACAACAGGCCAGAGGCACTTCCTGACCAGGTCTAGTGAAAACAGGGACACATGGAGGGTGACTCATGTTTCTAGCAAGTGGCCAGAGTAAAGCGTAATAATAATAAACAGCAGCTGCTCCCACGTTTGACTGCCTGCTTTATTCCAGGCCCCAACTTAGGAGCTTCACACACATTATGTCCAGAATAATATCCCTCAAATGTTAAGGTGAAGAAACTTGCCCAAGGTCAAAGAACAGACCACATTTCCAAACAAACTCAATTTAATACACCAAACTGTATCCTGCACCAAACTATTTAATAGCCCACAGAAAGGCTCAAACTGTGAAAACAACCTGGACCAGCATGTGGGTAAGAGTAAATAAATGGTACAAGTATTTAAAAACTCACTTTCTGCTGTAATTTTTAGTGACCTTTATACCCAGAAGTCTTTTTTTCTATATTTTTCTACTTTTTCACAAGGCTTTAAAAATTTTTTTTACAAATTCTACTTTGTCCTTTTAAATAATTTTACTTATTGATTTATTTGACTGTACTGGGTCTTAGCTACGGCACACAGGATCTTCGCTCTTTGTTGCAGCATCAGGACCTTTAACTGCAGTATTCAAACTCTTAGTTGTGGCGTGTGGGATCTAGTTCCCTGACCAGGGATCAAACCCAAGCCCCCTGTGTTGGGAGCACAGAGTCATAACCACTGGACCACCAAGGAAGTCCCCTAAATAACTTTTTGATCTGCTGAGGAGCATTTTTGGAATGGATGAATCCTCATCTTTTTTTTTTTTTTTTTCCTTTTCTGAAAAATCAAAAGAAAACACACACACAAACGCTATTTCTTGGCTACGAGTTTAGCAGACATGGTTTTGGCTACAAGCGATCAAACGTCCCATTCAAATCATTTATGTCCCATTCAAATCATTTACGGAGAAGGCAATGGCAAGCCACTCCAGTACTCTTGCCTAGAAAATCCCATGGATGGAGGAGCCTGGTAGGCTGCAGTCCGTGGGGTCGCTAAGGGTCGGACACGACTGAGCGACTTCATTTTTCACTTTCACACATTGGAGAAGGAAATGGCAACCCACTCCAGTGTTCTTGCCTGGAGAATCCCAGGGACGGGGGAGCCTGGTGGGCTTCCATCTATGGGGTCACACAGAGTCGGACACGACTGAAGTGACAGCAGCAGCAGCAGCAGCAAATCATTTAAGCCACTTTAACATGAAAAGATTATTTATTCATGGTGCAATAGAGAAGACCAGCTTCACAGAGCTTGATTCAAGGTTCAAATGATGTCATCAGGAACTAATTTCTCATTCCTCACTCCTCAGCACTTCTCCCTTGGCACTGGCTCCATATTCAGCCTCCAAGTGGATGCAGGATGCCCATGCCATCTGCCTTCTCTCCTCACAACTCCAAGAGGACAGCCCCTATGTGTGTCCAGGAGTCCAGGAAAGGTCTTACCACATCTCGTGGACTCTGCCTCATGGCTGGTCCCTGAAGCAGCCCTGGTGGCTGACAGACTGTGAGAAACTGGCTTAGGCATAAGTCCTCACCCACCACTGGGGTCAGCATCATCTACCATCCCATCTACCTAGTCCATCTACCATCTGGACTAGGGGAGGAAGAGGATGACTCCCCAGAGGGAATTAGAGGCAGAATGGGGACTTCCCTGGTGGCTCAGTGGTAAAGAATCCACCTGCCAATGCAGGAAATGCAAGTTCAATCCCCAAGTTGGGAAGATCCCCTGGAGAAGGAAATGGCTTCCCACTCTAGTATTATTGCCTGGGAAATCCCATGGACAGAGAAGCCTGGCAGGCTACAGTCCATGCGGTCACAAAGAGTCAGACAGGACTTAGCGACTAAAACAACAAAACAACAATGGATACGGGAAGAGTTTAGAGACACCAGAAGTCAGAATCCACCACAGAGGAGCCCCTGCAGTCTCTCAGAGGAAGAGTCATAGTGGGTACCTGGGTGGGTTTTTGAGATTTCAGCAGGACTTCATGGCAGGAACATCATGGTTGAAACCAGCAAATATTGCCTCACTGAGATATAGTCCAGAGCCCCCCACTGGGGGAAGGGAATTTCTCCTTTAGTGAACATGAATGATGTGGCTCAGAAATGTGCCACAACCCAGAGAGAAGTTCTAACGCCAAAATGAAGAGCTCTGTTGTTGGAGGCCAGTGGGAAGGAAAGTGGGGCCAGGGAGTTATCCCTGAAATATGCATCTGGTCTTAGCGGGCCAGTCACATGAATGATCGTGCTCCTCTCACAAAACAAAAAGCAGAAGAAAAGCCCATAACATCATTGAAATAGTCTCCA
The DNA here is from genome assembly GCF_049115385.1 of Moschus berezovskii. Taxonomy (NCBI): domain Eukaryota; kingdom Metazoa; phylum Chordata; class Mammalia; order Artiodactyla; family Moschidae; genus Moschus; species Moschus berezovskii. The sequence continues at coordinate 70,782,667 of NC_142469.1, read as the reverse complement.
GGAGGGAAAAAATGCATTGGGAAACTCAAGAGGCAAAGTTGAAGGAAAGGCTCGTTTAGTTTTAAGCCTAAAAGCAGAAAGTCACATTTCTCCTCACCCAGAGTCTGCTATCGTCATAAATGACAAACAGAAGTGAGTGGAAGATTTTTCTTCTTAATGGGGAAACAGCCCAAGATAGCACTGAATAGAGCTGGTCATCTTACTGATCACCAATTTAACCAGTTTTGAAAGGTTTTATGAAACGCCTCTCCATCCCATTGGTAGAAGAGGGAGGTTATAATTTTGAGCAACAGACATTCCTGGGATGCCCCACATGGACCATTAGTCACTCACTAAAGAAAGCAGCAGAACAGCACATTTGGGTGCAGTGACCTTTAAATGGGACAAGAGGGGCTCCAGGGGCTCGGATTTATTTAAGGGAAGGGCAGAGAAATCTCAATGGGCCTGTGGTAAGAAAGAGGGAACCAGAAATAATTGTGGATTATGAGGAGAGAGACTATTCATAGGTGAAAAATGAGAAGAGTTATGTATTCTTTTCCATCTGGATGGTAGTAAAAAGAGAGAAAAAAAAAAGGAAAATTAACAGCTATGTCTATCACCTTGGACAGACCAGTTGATCTCACAAATCTCAAAGGCCTCATCCACTGAAAATTCTACTCAAAACCTTTCTTCTGAGCAAGATGCACTACATCCTTTGTAGTTAAGAAATCTGAGTTGAGTCTCTTTGTCATCCACATTACTGAAATGATTTTGGTCAGATATGAGGGACATTTTCAAGATGTTTGTTTTTCCAGTAATCCTTTTATGTTTAACAGTAAGTACTTAATTATGAGATTTTTTTTCTGAATTAAGGGGGGAATGGAGCTAGGAATGAGAGTAGAAATGACACCAAGAAAATAAACTGATAAACACTATGACATTTGTTTTAGAACCACAGAAATGTTGGTACTTTTAAGTTTATCAAATGGTTCTCAGGAGAATCCAATAAAAACATTTGCAAATAAATCTATACCCTAGAATAGCAGAAACACAGATCTGAAAACTGCCTTCTGCCATAAAGCAAATCATATCAGCAGATCCTCATGGGTCTCACCCTGAAGACTGAGGATTCCAGTCTGTTCATGCTGCCCCTCACGAGAAGTGAGGCTTCTTCTATATTTAGGTGGGTTTCTGCCCTTGGTTCTTGGATAATTTTGGAGAGAAATGTTCAAAGGTCTCCAGAGACAATATCAAAAGAATAGAAGAAGAATTTAACTAAAGTTGTGCATGCATCCTCTCTTCAATGAAAAGAATAAGTAATTAATGTGATATATTCGATTTTAACAAGGGCTGTTACTTGCCAAGGTGGAAGACAACAACTTGACTTTGAAATCATTATGCCTTTAAAGAAATACAATGCTAGCTCAGTGAAAAAGGATGAAAGGAAAGCAAATTCTGTATCAGAGAAAGAATTAGCAGTCTTGCCAAGGTTGGAAGCCAAGGCTGTTCACCTTCTCCCTTCTGGTAGGAGGGTATCAGGAGTGGCAGGAGACAGGCCTCAGGGCCTTCATCCTCATAGCGATTCTGCTCTTTTGGCCAACTGTAATATCGGTGCTGCTTGGAGAAATGCCCCAAGCCTCCAGCTCTAATCTGTGCCACCCCTCAACGGACAGAAGTCCCTGGGAGGCCAAGGTTGAAGACCATGAAGCAGGCCTTCCCAGCCACTCTGTCCCCACCATCCATACAGCCCTGATGACATTGTGCCCAAGTGCAGAAACCCTTTAATTCAAAGGGCCCAGAGCGGTTCTAACAAAGGAAAAGAATCATCTATTACTGCCTTTAGTGTGATTATTCAGAGCACCAAAGCACACCCCAAAATCAGTTTGTCATCTTACTAAATAGGATATGTCCAGCCATACTTGGGGAACCATATGCTTAACAGATTTTGGATACTTATATTTTATCCCTTCTGGCTTACAATGAATAGATTCTGGATGTATGAACTTTAATATAGTTAATAAAAGTGCTCACACTATCTAAAAGCCTGAGTTTCAAGAAGTTAAAAATAATTAATGAGTAGCTATAACTTCTCTTCCAAATAATCATTATGCATGACTTTTAGTAATTTTTAAAAATATTTTAACAAGCAGAAGTTATAGCTGCTCATTGATGATACACTGAAGTTTTTTTAAGTTTTCATGTTTACTAATAGAAATATTAATTTTTTTAAAAAGGCAAATCAGCTTTGAAGAGATGATAAGCAAATGATAACACTGAAAATGTAACTAAAGCTTTTAGATGAAGGACCAAGGTAAATTTATCATCACCTGATATGATTTTAAGAGTAATTTAAATATACAGTGAACACAGAACCCTGCCAGCTCACATCTCTAGACCCATGCCTGGTGTGTCTTATACCTCACCAGCATTAAAAAAAAATCCTATCCAAACTTTTCAGCATCTTTTCTTCTTAGAAATGCATCCTGTGTCTAATAGAAGATCTATCATTATAAGTGTATGTTTCCAAAAGTAAAACATAAGGTTTATTGAACATTATTCACACACATCCATTCAAAAGATATTTTTTGAAGTTCTTCTCTATGTTAGACTCTATGGGGTGGACGCAAAGCTAAACAAGACAATCCCTCTACTGCAGGAGCTCACAGTATTAAAGGGCAATCATGCATACACATTGGCCACAACTGTCCTTCCCCTCTCCATCCTCCATCCCCACCCAGATCCAAGCCCACCAGTCATCCCAGAACTCCAGCGGACAGGTAGGGAAGGGCAAGGATGCTTTGGTAGGAAGGATGAAGGAGTTACCATGCAAGTTCTCTCTTTTCCTCTTCACCCTTTAGGCCTAGATACACTGCACACAATATTCCTGAGTTACCTTCAGCCACCAAACTGAGACTCTGGAAACTACTGTATCTTCAGACCTCACTTCTGCAGATTCATGTATCCAACTAATGCTGACACTTCTACCTGAATATCCCATGGGTCCATCATCCTCCAAAAGTGGAAAGTATTGTGTCTCTCCCCCTCCTCCCCCTACTCCTCCTCAATTAGTCTCTGCATTGGCATGTTTTCTTGCAGGGGCTGCTCCTTGAAGTAGAACACCCACCCCACTTAAATTCCTGAAAACACCCTTCCAGCCTCAGCTAAAGCAGCACCTCCTTTACGACAGCCACCCTGAGCTGGAGATCAGAGTTCATGGTCTTGCTCTCTACTGCCAAAGGACCATGTCCCAGTTTCTGTTAAGAGCTCTTGTCACACTGTTTTACAATGACATGTTGACTGACTGACCAGTTTGCAATGCCATGGAGCAGAGTCCTCAGCCCTGGATACACTTTGGAATCACCTGTGGAACATTTAAAATACATCTGAGAATCTAATTCAATTAGCCTGAATTGCAATCTGGGCACTGTAATTTTTAAAATCTCCCCAGATAATTCTTGTTTCCAGTTGAAAGTTAAAATATCTGGTGTTGAGAAGAGTAATTTCATCTTGAATATTTATATGTGTTATACATCTATGGTTTAATAAACATTTATTGAATGAATGAATAATTACAACATCTACCCTTGAATGAAAAGCCATAGGGTCCCATATCCCATCCATCACAAATAAAATGAAGATGAATAAAAATACCCATGCAAATCAAAAATAATTAGAGGGACAGATATTCCATGTTCATGGATAGGACCACTTAATATTGTCAGCAACAAACAACTGTCAATTCCATCTCTGAGAAATTGTTTTTATCCACTTTATGTACACATAGAACTATCACCTTATTTGAGGTCCTCACTTTTGCCTGCCAGACTATGAGATGCCAGACTATGATATCTCATCTTCATTGCCTCCTTGTCTTAAAGTCCTTTAAGTTTCTCTCTAAACCACTACTAGAGTTATCTTTATAATAGTCCAACCATGTCTCCCCACCCCCCACCCCACCCTGCTTAGAATGAATTGATGTTACCTACACAATAAACTCTAAATTTTGCCAAAAGAGCATCTTAATTTCCCTCCATCTCTGCCTGGCATACCTCTACACTTCTTCATTACCATCGTAAAAATCAACTCTTCTACCAAGCTATCCAACCCAAACTCTCCCAGGAAAAGTTACCATGTCCCCTCTGAGCCTTCATAATACGAGGTATATCACATTTTCTACCATGTTGATGTTACCTGTTTATATATCTATCCCCCACATGAAGTCACTGAAGCCAGAGGCTGTGCCCTATCATCTTTGTATCCCTACTGCCTTGTATGGAGCTAGTTTTTAGCCAAGAAATTATCCATTAGATGAAAGGATAGATTAATGAGAGCAAAAAGACAAAGGCAAAGAATGGTGCTACTATTTAGAAGAAGGAGCAGCTCAGGAGGGTAAAGATGGAGATGGGAGGTTCCTGGGAGAATCCTAGACTCCTACTCTGCAGGAATTTGTTTCTAGTCATAAGAAACCCTAAGAGGGACTTTCCTGGCAGTCCTGTGATTAGGACTCCACACTTTCACTGCCGAGGGCATAGGTTCAATTCCTGGTCAGGGAACTAAGTTCCCACAAGCCATTCAGCACAGTCCAAATAAATAAATTTTAAAAAAGAAACAAAATGAAAAGAAAAGAAACCCTGAGCAATGGTGTTAGAGGTTAGAACACCTGGGTCTGGCGTCACCGATCACCCACTCCTATAGCCTTTGTTCACAGCCTCCTTGTGAGCCTAGTGGTCCCTATGCTGACGGTCACCAGAGCAAAATGAATACAACCTGAATATATTTACCATTCACAATAACTCTGAGCCACAGGACATTCTGGGAAAAATTAAATGTGTAGATGATGTCTGCTGCTGCTGCTGTTGCTGCTCAGTCACTTCAGTCGTGTCTGACTCTGTGCAACCCCATAGACGGCAGCCCACCAGGCTCCCCCGTCCCTGGGATTCTCCAGGCAAGAAACTGGAGTGGGTTGCCATTTCCTTCTCCAATGCATGAAAGTGAAAAGTGAAAGTGAAGTCGCCCAGTCGTGTCTGACTCTTCACGACCCCATGGACTGCAGCCTACCACTTAAAATTAACTTGCTGTTCTAAAGGGACAAGAATTTACAACTTGGACTCTTCAGTCTCACTTCCAAACTGGCCACACATCCTATAATTTGCTGCATCAATTTTACTGTGAGAATGCTCTCTCCCCAAAGAGCAACCAGAGATGATTATTCTTTATACACTGGAAAAGTCATGATCAATGTGAATACTTGCAGAAGCATGTTTTATGAGTGGGGAAGGGGAAAAGCTACTGTAATCTTCCTCTTTGGCCCAAGGAAGGGTGGATCTACTTGCCTGTAGCATTGGCAACTGCTGTACACAACACACCCCTCTCTCATGGTTACACTTTTCGCCTTAGTCAGTCAGGGGGCTAATTATGAAACCATTGTCTGTGATGATTACAGGTTAAGTGTGAAGTATACAGTCAGTGACAATTATGGGTTATTGAGGTGGTTATTTGGGTTTGATTGACAGAATGCGTGCACCTCTATGGAAAGCTCAGTATTTCTTAATTTTTGACAACACATACTCCACATAAGAAAGTACTGTATTTCTGAGGAAACATAAGAAAATATGGACGATAAAAGTTTTGTATATCTGTGATAAGAGGGTATCCTTTCATAAGGATGATTTAGGGATAGGAATGGTGGCTTCCCAGGTGGCGCTAGTGGTAAAGAGTCCACCTCCCAAGGCAGGAGACAAGAGAAACAGGTTCAATCCCCTGGAGCATGGCAATCTACTCCAGTATTCTTGCCTGGAGAATCCCATGGACAGAGGAGCCTGGCAGGCTACAATCCACAGGGTCCCACAGTCAGACACAACTGAAGCAACTTAGCACACAAGCTCGTACATAGTTGGAGAGAGGGGAGTTTGGAAAACCAAGAGTGACCACGGGTTTAAAGCCAGAGAGTCCCTGAATTGACCCAGCTCAGTCATTCCTCTGCTCCGGGCTTAGAAGGTGAGGCAAACACATTCTTCACTTACAATACCCAAATAGTGCTTGAGAAACACCTTTGTTATCCTCTGAACCTGAGTAAGAAGAATTAGAAGCCCATTTCCATAGCATTGCTGCTACTGCTGCTGCTAAGTCGCTTCAGTCGTGTCTGACTCTGTGCGACCCCATAGACGGCAGTTGACCAGGCTCCGCCATCCCTGGAATTCTCCAGGCAAGAACACTGGAGTGGGTTGCCATTTCCTTCTCCAATGTGTGAAAGTGAAGTTGCTCAATCGTGTCTGTCTAGTAGTGACCCCATGGACTGCAGCCCACCAGGCTCCTCTGTCCACGCGATTTTCTAGGCAAGAGTACTGGAGTGGCTTGCCATTGCCTTCTCCTTGTCATTGCCTTCCATAGCATTACCAAGCATTAATTTTTCAAAACAACAGAAGGACTACTGACTTTACATCAAATTTTTAATACTGTTCAGATCTATAGTTTCACACTGGTTTCCCAGGTGGCACAGTGGTAAAAAATCTGCCTGTCAATGCTAGAGATGCGGGTTCAATCCCTGGGTCAGGAAGATACCCTGGAGCAGGAAATGGCAACCCACTCCAGTATTATTGCCTGGAGAGTCCATGGGGTCACAAAACGTCAGACATGACTGAGCATACACGCACACATAGTTCCACACACAAACACACACACAAACTGCTTTCCTTCATCTCAGAAATTGCTTCCTACTTTCCTGTAACCTTCAAAAACAAGAAAAACAAGCACTGTCACGTCCAGGAAGGGTTACTATCTGTGGGGCTGGCTCCGAAATGAATGCCAATAAGAAAAGGAAAAATGGTTCTGTGGAGTGTGGAGCTCTCTGTGCAGGAATTTTCTGGTGGCACAACTTGAGAGTCCTGGTCAGAAATGATCAACTATGACAATTTCTGATTTCAACCTTCTACATGATTGTTGAAGAGCAAACTGGAGTGTCACCCAATGATTCTAACATGATTTTGTGGTTTTCTAATTTTAACCTAAAACTAAAAAATGAGTACAGGCACAGCTATCACATAGATTATGATTCTGTAGTAGTTCCACATAAGCCAGTTACCCCAAAACTGCCTAAAAGTTTGCCCACTACTTTGCGCGGCCAGTCAGCATCACTTGGCTAAATATTCTGACATTCATATGGCAGAGAAAAGTGTCATTCATTTGTGGTTAGTGTTCTCATTAAAGTTTGCCATTGATTCAGGGTGAAGGGGCCTAGTGGATCAAAAAGGCCAAAAATTTACACCTTCTTCAGAGATGACACACACACACCCCAAAATGAAACCTCCAGAACTACTAACCTTGCAGCCATGAACCACTGACTCTTAAAATAAACTATGTTCCTGCCAAGAGGTATGTAAAACATAAGAAATTATACACCATAGGACATGATTTAAGCCATAAAAATGGGACACATTGGCACAATGAAGAGGGAGGCCTAAGACGAAGTCCAAGCCTTCTCACAGTCCATGCAGGATTGGACCATCAGAAGAAGCATCATTTACACTTTATAATAAACTTCCAAAAGTTGTCCCCCAAATAGAAACCCCGTCCTCACCTTTCACTCTATTTCCCACCCCAGGAGCACCAAGACAAGAAATGTCCCCATACTGAGACATGTGTACATTTACAGGCACTTATTCACCAGATTCATCACTGAGAATTCAAAGTTCTAGGAGAAGGCAATGGCACCCCACTCCAGTACTCTTGCCTGGAAAATCCCATGGACGGAGGAGCCTGGTGGACTGCAGTCCATGGAGTTACTGAGAGTCAGACACATCTGAGAGACTTCACTTTCACTTTTCCCTTTCATGCATTGGAGAAGGAAATGGCAACCCACTCCAGTGTTCTTGCCTGGAGAATCCCAGGGACGGGGGAGCCTGGTGGGCTGCCGTCTATGGGGTTGCACAGAGTCGGACACGACTGAAGCAACTTAGCAATAGCAGCAGTCCTAAAACTCACCGGATGTGATGCTTCCAATGAGTAAGTTGAGAATATAAAACAGAAAGGGAAAGTGGCAGTTACTCAGTTGTGTCAGACTCTTTGCAACACTATGGACTGTAGCCCACCAGGCTCCTCCGTCCATGGGATTTCCCAGGCAAGAATACTAGAGTGGGTTGCCATTCCCTTCTCCAGGGGATCTTCCTGACTGTGGGATCAAACCTGGGTCTCCAGCAATGAAGGCAGATTCTTTACCATCTGAGCCACCGGGGAAGCCAAAACAGAAGCCTGCCCCTTAAACACAGGACTCTGTCTGTTGAAGGTACAAACCCACTTAACACTAGAACCATGGGGATAAGCCATTATGGGCTCCATCCAGGTTAAAAAAGAAACAGCCTCAGGATCTAATTAATTTCACATGAAATTACACACAAAATAATATTTTTAAGAAAACATTTTGAAGCAAATGTAAATTCTAAATAATTTTGTTGTTCAGTCGTTCAGCTACGTCCAACTCTTTGGGACCCCATGCATTGCAGCACACCAGGCTTCCCTGTCCTTCACCATCTCCCAGAGTTCACACAAACTCATGTCCATTGAGTAAGTGATGCCATCCAACCATCTCATCCTCTTTCATCCCCTTCTCTTCCTGTCCTCAATATTTCCCAGCATCAGGGTCTTTTCTAATGAGTCAAGTCTTTGCATCAGATGGCCAAAGTGTTGGAGCTTCAGCATCAGCCCTTCCAATGAATATTCAGGATTGATTTCCTTTAGGATGGACTGGTTGGATCTCCTTGCAATCCAAGGGACTCTCAAGGGTCTTCTCCAACACCACAGTTCAAAAGCATCAATTCTTTGGTACTCAACCTTCTTTATGGTCCAACTCTCACATCCATACATGACTGCTAGAAAAGTATCTGACAATGTCATAACCACTGAAACAGTTGGCGAAATATAAATCATTAGGATTCCACGTTTATCAGCTAACATAATATCTCCATAAATATAGCCTTGTATCTTATAAAACTTTCTAAACCTTACTAAAAATGCAAATTCCAAACGCGAATAAATTCTTACGTTTGCCAGAAGCAGAGAATTAACTTCTATTTTTTCCATTTTAACTTTTAGGGACGAAAGCTTTTCACCAACTCTTTCAGTGGTTATGACACTGTCAACTACTTTTCAGACTAGCATTTTCTAAAGAGAATCAAAAAGAGAGAAAGAAAGGAAAGAAGGAAGGAAGGGAGGAAGGAGAGAGGGAGCAAAGAGAGGAACAAAGGGGAGGAAGGAAGGAAGGAAGAGGAAAGAAAGAACTTTATGTAACAAGTCGTTCGTTCCTTTGATATTCAGATCTAAACGTGACTTTATTTCTGAAATCACTCATACTATTTCAGTTCATTTTATTCCTTTCAGAAATGTCCTTTCAATATATGGAAAACTGAGGGCAGGAGAATTCCAGGAGGATGAATTAGGCTCAGTGGCTTTCTGAACAGAAACTCATGTGATGAACACGGGGACGTTTCCAATACTCCCTCTCTCCGCAAGTCTATTGATTCTCCACAGACTGGAAACCATTCACCAAAGCGTCGCATCTGTGATTTCTCCTATGCGTTTTCAGTGCAGCAGAACGTTAAAATGCAGGCGGCAAGTCCAGTGCTGAGGGAAACTGCCTCCCTAGATCTGCAGTCGCTTTCATAGTTGAGGACTGACTTCAATGACAGGGAGTTGGGATGTCCATAAAAGTAACATATTCCCAAACCCAAAAGAGCCGCCCTGAGCAAATTTTCTTTTCCGAAAAGATTCTGCGCAGTGCCAAAAGAATGACTTTAAGAAATGTTTGTGGGAGTTTCTTGACCCCAGAATGTTTTCAAGGTGTCAATTTGGGCTGACCCCCAATAATAGCAATTCGTAGATTAGTCAGATGTCAGGTTTTACAGTGTATGGCTTTTTAAAGAGGGTTTTTGTTCCTTCTCTCCCTTCACCACCGGCCCAAAGTAAACACTAGTTCAAGTCTATTGTCAGTGCTTTTCAATTATGAATCTTCTTTTTTCTTCTCATTTCTCCACCAGCACCTCCAAGGCAAGCAGCAGAAGACGGGGTGAATAGGAACCATCCAGCACTGTGGGACCCCACTCAGGGGACATCTTGCTTAAACTTCCCAAATCTTTCAGCATGTTCATTCAAGGATGACCATTTATTCAGGGGAAAAGTTGACGTTTAGGTTTTTGACTTCCAAAAATACAAGAAATCAAGTCAATGCAGTAAATTATTCCTAAAAGTACAGAAGGAGGCTAAATAAGCAATGTAACTATAAATTTCATCCAATTTTGAAAGTTCTCAGAGCTATGAATCTTCTTTACACAGATGTATATGTGAGTGTAGTCATAAGTGACAGAGACGACTTTGATTCATTAAAGCCTGTTTTATTTTCCACATGGGCATACTTCAAGAGTACATTTCCTCGCCTCCTGCACAAATAGGTGGTGCTCTGTGACTGGCCAGTGGAACAAGGGACAGAAAGGATATTTGCTGGTTTCAAGCCTGATCCATAAAAACACTCCCACCTCTCATCTCTCATTGCAGACCAGATGCTGAAGATCCAGAAGTGGCTTCCAAAGGCCGGGAGGTAGAAGATCTTTTAAATGAATGAGCCATGGCCTTAATGACCATGTGAAGGAGACCACTCCCCAAACCTTCCCTTCAGCCCACATTGTACCATGACATCAGTAAGAAGTAAATATTATTGTGCTAAGTCATTAAGACTTTGGAATTGTTCATTAGAGCAGTGAGCTTGTCCTGACTAATACTTGGTGGCTGGAAAATCCTGAATTATATTTCTTCCTATAATAAAAAGCACATAATAATATGTAATAGGATGAGCTGCTTGAACTTCAACAGAGTATAACCCTGAGCTTGATGATTTAAAGACCTTTATAAACATCAAGTTGTGGTCAAGCAGATTGATTTCTTCAGTTCATTAAAAACCCTGATCTCAACACATATACCAAATACTTTTCCTTACCCTTTCAAGAAAAAACATCCTAGCTCTTATGCTATTCTTTCCTAAAATTTATTTCCTCCTGAAATGGGATTCACTTTTTGAAGATGATCAATGTCATAAGGTGCTATGTTTTTCCACCACCCCACAAAAAAACAAACATCACATTTTATTTGGACAACTATTACCCAAATTTCATCAACATTCATCACTTCTAGAGCAGGTTTATGGTAGAACAACTAATAAAAATGGAAAATGCCAACTATTTCAGCTTAAAAAAAAAAAGACCTTGTTTCCGTCAGCCTAGAAAATACAGTCTGGAAGACTCTGATGCTGGGGGGGATTGAGGGTGGGAGGAGACGGGGACAACAGAGAATGAGATGGATGGATGGCATCACCAACTCGATGGACATGAGTTTGAGTGAACTCCGGGAGCTGGTGATGGACAGGGAGGCCTGGTGTGCTGTGATTCATGGGGTCGCAAAGAGTCGGACACGACTGAGCGACTGAACTGAACTGACTAAAGAGAAAAAACTCAGGTGTCATCCAATGTTTCCCAGCAAGTACATTCTATATATGCAAAGTTTTCCTTGAGTAGAAAGAGGAGTAATTTTTGCTAATGAGTCAGAGCAGAACTGAATGAGGGCTTTGAAATTTCTAGAGCCTGGTAGCCATGCTATCTGATCCAAGGTGATCTCTGAGCCACAATGGAGTTCACATCTTCCTAAATGAGGTAAGAAATTGTTTCCACTATGACATGTCACCAGCTGTGTGGCAGCCACAGTTTTAAAGTGGTAACAAGGATTTGCACTATACAACACTTTATTTAGAATATGATTAGAAAAAAATACTTTGGCCTTAAACAGTGAATATCAAGTTTCCCTTTGGAATTTAAGTGTATAGCCAGCTTTAGCCCTTTAACATTAAAGATTTTTAAGATACAAAATCTAGCCAACTTTTAGTTGTAGCTTAAGTCTGCCTAACTATAAAAATGGACATTTCCAGAAAAGACTACAAAAAATAATTGCTCCACTACAATAAAAAGCAGTAAGGTAGGTTATATATACTCAGGCATCAGTGTAACCTCAGCACTTTTAAATCCTTTACCACAAGTGTGCAGTTAACTGACCTATGTATGTGGGCTTCCCAGGTGGCTTGGTGGGTAAAGAATCCACCTGCAATACAGGAGATGCAGGTTCAATCCCTCAGTCGGGAAGATCCCCTGGAGGAGGAAATGGCAACCCACTCCAGTATTCTTGCCTGGAGAACCGCATGAACAGAGGAGCCTGGCGGGCTACAATCCATGGGGTCGCAGAGTCAGACACGACTTAAGTGGCTTAGCATACACCAAGCCACACAAAGACATAGGAAACCTTAAATGCATATTATGGAGTACAAAAGCTTAGTCTGAAAGAACTATCCGCTGCATGTTTTATCTATATGACATTAGAGAAAAGGCACTACTCTGTGAAAATACAGTAAGAGAGTCAGTAGCCTCCAAAAGTTTAGAGGAAGTGGAGATGGATGAATAGGTGAAGAAGAGGGGATTCTTAGAGCAAGAAACTATAATTTCATTTGCTATAATGGGATGCATTTGACTTTTTTGTGAAATTAATCTACATGCCTATTACTAACGTCATTGTTGGTGGATTAATACCTTCTCAGAGAAATGTTTTTCATCTTGGAGATTGCTGAACCAGTGAGGATTTGAGTTCATGGAGTAAAGTGAAAGTGTTAGCTGCTCAGTCATGTCCAACTCTTTGCGACCCCATGGACTCTAGCCCACCAGGCTCCTCTGTCCACAGGATTTTCCAGGCAAGAATACTGAAGTGAGTAGCCATTCCCTTCTCCAGAGGATCTTCCCAACCCAGGGATTAAACCTGGGTACCCTGTATTGCAAGTGGATTCTTCAGCATCTGTGTCACCAAGGAAGCCCTTATGGAGTAAACATTTGCCTACATATTTTGTGTTTTTCTTTCATTCTTTTCTTTCAACATGTCTTCTATTTCTAAATTAAAATAGTTTCAAAATAATGCATGTTCTATATGATACTATAATGGTTGGTTCATGACACTATGCATTTGGGAAAAGCCATAAAACTGCATCATACAAAGAGTTAAATTTAATGGAAACGATGGACTTTAGTTAATAATAATGTATCAACATCCATTGTTGATTAATTGTAACAAATGTACCACACTAATGCAAGAGATAATAGGAGAAACAGTAGACAGGGAAGAGAAGTATGTGGGTATGCGTGTGTGTGCTCAGTTGCTTCGTTGTGTCCAACTCCTTGTGACCCTATGGACTGTAGCCTGCCAGGCTCCTCTCTTCATGAGATTCTCCAGGCAAGAGTCCTGGAGTGGGTTGCCATGCCCTCCTCCAAGGGATCTTTCCAACTAGGAGATAGAACCCACATCTCTTAAGTCTCCTGTGTTGGCAGGCGGATTCTTCCACTAGCACCACCTGGCAAGCCCATATGTGGCTGTATGTCTGTTCAGTTTTTATGTCCTAAGAAATAAAGAATACTATTAAGGAAAAAGGGAGAAGGCACTGGCAACCCACTCCATTTCTACTCTTGCCTGGAAATCCCATGGACGGAGGAGCCTGGTAGGCTGCAGTCCATGGGGTCACGAAGAGTCGGACAGGACTGAGCGACTTCAGTTTCCCTTTTCCCTTTCATGCATTGGAGAAGGAAATGGCAACCCACTCCAGTGTTCTTGCCTGGAGAATCCCAGGGACGGGGGAGCCTGGTGGGCTGCCATCTATGGGGTCGCATAGTCGGACACGACTCAAGCGACTTAGCAGCAGCAGCAGCAGCAGCAGCATTAAGGAAAAAAAGCAAGAAGCTGGGTGATAGATACAGAGGGATTATTACACTATTCTTTTTTACTTCTGTATGCTTAAATTTTTCCATAAGAAAAAGTTTTTACCACAGTTAAAAGTTTGTTTTAAAGTAATTTTTTACATTTTAAAATTGAAGTTAGTTGATTTAAAATGTGCTAATTTCTGCTGCACAGCAAAGTAATTCAGTTATACATATATATATATATATATATATACACACACTCTTTTTTATATTCTTTTCTAATGTGGTTTATCATAAGATATGGAATATACTCCCCTGTGCAGTAGGACCTTGTTTATCCATTCTATATATATATATAATAATTTGAATCTGTTGACCCAAAATTGTTTTAAAATTTTTAACCTATTTGTAATTTTTCTGAATTGTAATCAATTAAAGAATTAATTTTGGATAACATGATTTTAAAAAAAGCAAGTTAAGCAGCCCAGATTTTAATTCATCTGATTTTTACCTGATAAGGTTTTTAACACATAGTCTGACTCTACTCTGTGAAAAGAAACATTTTTTTCTGTTCAAGGGCTGGGGTTGGGTGTCAAGAGAACTACAAGTCATTCCCTGACATCACATACCTGATTAGGTTAATAATCTACACGTTGATCCTCCTTACCTGAGCACAAGCTCAGAGACAAAAGGTAGGGGAAGAGAGAAGTGTTAGTACCTGCCTTATCTGGAGGCTTCAGAAATGTCTACATGGAATCAACAGCAGCAGCTGTTACTGGTCACAAAGTCACCTCTTTGGGACCACAGGGCCAATCTGTTTTATTAAGGATGTCCAAAGCAGTGGACATAATGGTGAAGGCTTTTGTCACCAGCCACAGTCATTTGATGCGAAGAGCTGACTTGGAAAAGGCCCCGATGAAAAGATGTTTGGAAAAGAGCTCTCTTGAAAAAGAACCTGATGCTGGGAAAGACTGAAGGCAAAAGGAGAAGGGAGCCATAGAGATGAGATGGTTAGATAGCATCACTGATTCAATGGACATGAATTTGAGCAAACTCTGGGAGATAGTGAAGGACAGAGAAGCCTGGAGTGGTACAGCCCATTGAGGCACAGAATCAGACACGACTTAGCAACTGAACAACAACACATTCACCTGGGCAGGCATTCCCAGTCCTGAAGAGAAAACAAAGGGATTTCAGGTAACTGCATGATTTAGGAAGATCTCTTCTGACCTGGAGATGACCTTCCTTCATACCATGCAAATTGGGACATATTTGCTGGGCAAAATGATCAAGAAGCTCTCTTTGCCAAAGTGATGAAAAGGCTGTGTGTGTGTGTGTATGTGTGTGTGTGTGTATCCCAACTTAAAATCAATTTATTTTCACAATAGATAAAAATAAATCCAAAGAAAGAAGACAATCACAGCATAACTTCTATTTGGCTTTCTTCTAAACTTTTTATTTTATATTGGAGTATAGTTGATTAACAATGCTGTGGTAGTTTCAGGAATTCTGCTCAATATAATCTAACAACCTAAATGGGAAAATGTATAACTATATGGTTTTCTTATTCAAACAAAATGCCTCTTTATCTGTTCCTACTAAAAACAAAGGAGAAATTCTTGCTGTCAAACTAACAACTATTAAAAGAAAAGGGTTAAGGAGGAATTTTAACAAGCTTTCCTAGAGTGCCTAGTAGCACCAATTTTACTGGTATACAGAATTTCTTTCCATATTTAACCATTTTTATTTCTGAACTAACTATGTCTTTTGGTTATGGTTGTTATGTGTTTCTAAGATATAAGCCATTCATTAAATTTTTATTAAGAAATGTGTCCTTTACAGTTAAAAGGATAACCCAATCAGCTTTGTTGATAGCCATGTCAGAAAAGTCCACAAAATTCTAGCTAATAGATTGCTGAGATATAAGTACATTTTAGCACAGTTACTATCAATCCTGACCTACTAAAAAGTTCAGCTTCAAGTGAATAGGTGAAAGTAACAATATGCTACTGAATTCATATCCCAGTTTAACAAGATTACATTACAAAATGTCTATCACTACTCTCTTTTGTGTGCATGTGAGCCTGTGCGTGTGTATGAGAGACAGACTGAGCCTGTTTTCACTGTATTTATTAATCAACTTTTACCAGGCATCATTTACATCTTCACAGATGTAGGTAGCCATCAAAATCATCAGCAAGAAGAAAGCAAATGAGACTTCTGTGTTCTAAAGAATATAAAGAATGAATCTCGGATGCAGCAAATGGTTAAACACCCTAACCATACCCAACTGTGTGACCACTGTAGACAGACATCTCTTATTACATGGTGATGAAGCTATGTCTTGGCAGCAACGTCCTGGATGACATCTTGAATCAAAAGAAATGAAGTGAAACAGCAAGGTCTTACTGAACAGGGAACTATATTCAATATCTTGTAATAACCTATAATTAAAAATAATATATATATGTATATGTATAATCAAATCACTTTGCTGTACACCTGAAACTAACACAACATTGTGAATCAACTAAAGGAGATCAGTCCTGGGTATTCATTGGAAGGACTGATGCTAAAGCTGAAACTCCAATACTTTGGCCAGCTCATGCGAAGAGTTGACTCACTGGAAAGGACTCTGATGCTGGGAGGGATTGGGGGTGGGAGGAGACGGGGACGACAGAGAATGAGATGGCTGGATGGCATCACCGACTTGATGGACATGAGTTTGAGTGAACTCCAGGAGTTGGTGATGGACAGGGAGGCCTGGCGTGCTGTGATTCTGGGGTCACAAAAAGTCGGACACGACTGAGCGACTGAACTGAACTGAACTGAATGTTGTTGTTGCTGTTGTTTAGTCACTATGTTGTGTCTGACTCTTTTGGGACCCCATGGACTGTAGCACGCCAGGCTCCTCTATCCATGGGATTCTCCAGGCAAGAATACTGAAGCGTGTTGCCATTTCCTTCTCCAAGGGATCTTCCCAACCCAAGGATCAAACCTGCGTCTCCTGCATTGGCAGGCAGATTCTTTACCACCAAGCCACCAGGGCAGCCCATGAATCAACTATACTTCAATTTAAAAAGAAAAGGAAACTAATTGAAAGGGCAGTGAAAGTATTCATCTGGGTGGAAGGTGGATCAGATCTGCTGTAGAGCATCTGCACTGGCACGGAATCATTCACAGGTTTGATGCCATTCTCTTTCCCAAAGGAGAAAACGCCACTCTAAGTTCACAAAACCACTGACATGTCAATTACCGAGAGTGAGCCCAGCACAGTGTCCATAGCCAAGTGAAGCTAGAGGGAAGTTCAGTGTCCTTCAAGCTTCTCTCTGGGTGTGCCATCATGAGAAAATGAGCACCAGCCCACACATCTACGTGGAACAGAATTGAGACAACTGTGACCATCTCTTCCTCTCCTTTCCAAGGTTTAGTTTGAACTCATGTAAGTAGCTGTGTTTATGTGAAAACTAGGACCATGGTATAGAAGGAGACTTTTTATCTTCTTATGAATAAAATATATCAAGATAATATAATGTGGCAGTGATGAATGTGAGAGGGATTCCGGCAGTTTTATGGGTTTACTAATTTGGGGGGCCCTCTATTAAGGCCAGCCTTGGGTATTAGCTGGTTTATAATGTGTCTGTTCTTCCCATGCACCCAGATTTTTCAAATGCCTTATAAAATGTCTTATGATTTGGGAAAGATCACAGTAACTTATTCCCAACATCCAGAATACACTAAACTATACATAGCTCATTTCACATCACTGGGCTCCAACTCTCCTTTTCAGGAGCATTCCAGAGACCAGAAAGGGATTTTAAGTCACCCTATAACTTAGTGCTATAGCTTTTCATTCCTGGTCATCCTGGTGTTCCTATATACACGACCCCTTTCTATTATACATGAAAGGTATTGATGTATGGGATCCTCACATGGGACAGGCTCCAGAAAAGAATAATAGACTTAAAATAGGAGAGGTTCTGAAGATACACATCTGAGCAATGGAAAGAGATGGTTTCTGACAAGCTCTTGCATAACTGTCTTTTCTTTATCCACAGTTGCAAAATGTCAATCTTTTTTTCTTTTTTTTTTAATTGTAGTAAAATTGCTTTACAATGTTGTGTCTGCTATAAAACGAAGTGAATTGACTACATGTATATGTATATCCCCTCCCTTTGGACCTCTCTCCCCAATCCCACTCCTCTAGGGCATCACAGAGCACTGAGCTGAGCTCCTGCACAATACAGCAGCTTCCCACTAGCTGTTTTACGCACATATGCGAAATCTAGAAAAATGGTACAGATGAACCTATTTCCAGGGGAGGAACAGAGATGCAGACACAGGGAACAGACATGTGGAAACAGTGGGGGAGGGGGGAGAGGGACAGGGAGATTAGGATTGACCTATAACTTGTTATTTTTAAAAGCAACTTGTTCACTTAATTACCTAATGGTTGTCAAACTTTTAATCACTCAAAGCCATCTGGATGGGTAAACACAGCCATGACTAAAGGAAGCAGAAGGCTTTGCTGCCTTTCACAGCAAGGTCAGGCAGGGGGCAGCAGAACCCCTGGGAGGGCCTGCCAAGCCCTGCTGTCCCAGCTGGGTCTCTATCCCCACCCATACCATCACCGCTACCTCCACTAAGCCTACACACCCAGGAGAGGGGAGATGAACACGAAAACAAACGTGAAATGTGTGGGTAGTGGGGCAGGAGGAGACAAACCAGATCTGAAAATGTAATCTTGTTTCTAATGCTCGTGTTTTAATTATTTGTGTTAAGCCCTACCCTGACCTCCTCTCTCTCATGATATTTCTGGCTAAAATATACAGAAATCACCTATTACATATGTTATGTCTGTATATAGTGGTAAAGATACAAATCTAACACATTCCTTAAGGCCCTTGACACTCCTGAGAATGTTACCAAGGAAACCTGGAGTGGGCCATACCGCCATCGGTGCCTCCCAAAGGTATTGAAAACAAAGGGTCTTTCTTTGGACCTCTGCATAGGGGGGCTTGCCCCAAAAGAATCACACAATTGAGTGACTGAGAGAAAATTAGAAGAATTTTATTCTATTTTTTCAGGGAGCTGATTCTTTAAGAAACCAAAAAAAAAAAAAAGTGATTCCTATGATGTTTGATGACACTGCTTCACTATTCTTCCACACAGACTCCTGAGAAGACCCTTCTCAGATACTCAGGGTGCTCATTCATTTCAGCCAAATTTCACCTGCCTGAAATACTGGGCAGGAGGCAAGCTCTGCATGATTTATCCTGAGTCCCTGAGTCCCATGCCTCTGAGACATCCTGAAAATAATGCTCTATTTAGACAGGATTCTGGATGGTCACCTAGGGACCACTCAGTGATTTTAACTGCATTCTTTACAACTACAATTTGATTAGAAAAGAAGTTCCACATGTCTGGTCAGTTTCTTAATGATTCATATAAAGACTCCTTATCATGAATTTCTCAGCAAGCCTCCGATTTTAAAATGAGATGATTCTCAAGTCAGCAGCCTGTCAATGTCAAGTCAAAGCTATAAACAGAAATGTGAAAGCATATTTCCCTGTTTGCTGCGTTTTTTTTTTTCCCGAGAACTCAGGACTTTAATTCATTATCACTTGTGAAGCTCAAGAAAGATTCCTCTTTAGCCTATAGCTGCAATATTCTCAAACACCAAACACTAATATTAGTAGGTAACACTTTTCTTGGTCTGTTTAGGGACTCAAAGACTGAAAATTTTCTTCTGGATAAATACAGCAACATCAAAATTGCTGATAAGTATAAATATCTATGTCTGTTTCACTCAATCCAGCCAACTATGATTCTTTAATTCTTTAAAACATGGGCTTAAAGGATCTCAGGAGGCAGCACTCAGACTTATGGCATTTTTCTCCAGGTGGAATGATATTATTTCAAAATGCAGTGGAAACTTAACAGTGGATGCCTTGATGGAAATATATGATACACATACAGAGTCTATTTTCATATTAAGCTATTACTTAGTGGCTCAGATGGTAAAGAATCGCCTGTAAAGCAGGAGACCCGGGTTTGACCCCTGAGTTGGGAAGATCCCCTGGAGAAGGGCATGGCAACCCACTCCAGTATTCTTGCCTAAGAATCCCATGGACAGAGAAGCCTGGCAGGCTACAATCCATAAGGCTTCAAAGAGTCAGACACAACTGAAGCGACTTAGAATGCATGCATATAGTATACTAATTAAATGATGTCCCATTTAAAATGTTGTATAAGTGCAAGAAAAAAAAAGAAATCTAAATTCAGGGGAATTCCCTAGCAGTCCAGTGATTAGGGCCCTACACTCTTAAGGCTGGGCATCCATCGCTGGTTAGGGAACTGGGATTCCATAAGCCACACAGACAAAAAAAAAAAAAGAAAAAAATTAATATAAATTCAGAATTTTATAAGTCCAGTAACTCTAATGTCTGTAAAACTATTCCATGATTTCTCTCAAAATGTTATTTTATTTCAAATAAGATAGACAAAATAATCCTGAGAGGAAAAATTCCTCATGCTTAAACATTTTGGTTGCTTTTCAAGAATTGCTACCTGAATTGAGAGAGATTCTCATTGAAGTTTTATTACTTCAGAGAAACCAAACTGTGCTATTGCCATCAAGAGGTCTGCTGTGTGGGCTTCAGAGAAGCCCGGAGCCTGGCTGTCAATCCACTGTACGAATTCACTGATGGTTTACAGCTTTGGGGACATGGCTCCTAGCCCTGAGTCCTTCAAGCCAGTCATGCTCACTGGAGGTGATTTTACATAGACCAAGACCCCAAGGAGCGAAGCTCTGTTTGTCCCCCAGCTGTCCTTGTGTCTAGAGGAAATTCTGTGGGACCTGAACTGGGGACTACTTGTCCCTCACTGGGCTTCCCAGGTGGCGCTAGTGGGAAAGAACCCTCCTGTCAATGCAAGAGATAAGAGACACTACCTGGGTTAGCTCCCTGGGTTGGGAAGATCCCCTGGAGGAGGACATGGCAACACACTCCAGTATTCTTGCATGGGAAATCCCATGGACAGAGGAGCCTGGCGGGCCACAGTCCACGGGGTTGCAAAGGGTCGGACACAACTGAAACCACTTAACACACACACACGGTCCCTCTTTCCCTCTGACCTCTCTGAGCCCTTGGTTATCGAGAAGGAGCGGACTCTTTCCTGCTGAACCATAATTGCCACCCAGCAGGCACTGTTCTCTTCTCTTACATGTAATATCAGCAGAAGCTATTCATCCTGACTTTCTGGAAGCAAACTGTACAAGAAAAAAAAATAATGATGATGTTAAAAATAAAAACAATAATAGTCACTTTACAGCGTACTCTAAGTCCTTAACCTATATGAACATTTTCAGTGCATGTAAGTCCTATGAGGTAGATAGAAATACCCATTGTACAGATGAGGAAATGGAGGCACAGAGAAGCAGAACTGAGATTCCACCCCTGGAAGACTTATGCAGAAAACAAAAACAAGGGACTTTCCTGGCAGTCAGGTAGCTAATACTTTGCCTTATGATGCAGGGGGTGTGGGTTCAGTCCCTGGGCAGAGAGCTAAGATCCCACATGCCATGTGGCCAAAGGGCAAAGATATAGAACAGAAGCAGTGTTGTGACAAATTCAATGAAGACTTCAAAAATGGTCTACATTAAAAAAAAGAAGAAGAAAAATAAAACAACCTCTTGAAAAAAAAAAGGAATGAGGTGAGCCAGGTTCCCAAGGCAATAGGGAATGGGGGGGGTGTGGGTGTGGAGGCTGGACAAGCCTTATTTGGATTAAAAAGCCACGTATTATTTGGCCTCACGATGGTTCTGCTGTCATATAAGAAACTTTACAATCTAGTGGAATGTAAATGACAAGTTACAAAATGCTAGGCATAAGCTAAAGCAAACATTCCTAGAAAGCTGACTGAAAGAAAAATTCAAGAATTTAAAGCCAAAAATTAGGCAATCTGTTGGTAAAGACTATGTCTCACCCCATTTTCCTGCATCCTTAATTCCCATGGGAATTGCTGCTATCAAAGATGTTTTTACTGAACATTTTATCAAGTATTCATAGACCCTCTTTCTCCAACTGCTGCTAAGAAAAATTAAAGTGTTCTCAACTGAAGGTGAGCTTTTTGGTCCACCAGTTTGTAAATCTTTCAGACTCTGGATTGACTAATGCCATGAAGTTGGAGGGTCTTTCTCAGGAGCAGTTAAGCACTCCCTATGCAATCGCTGCCTACGCGGCCCCTGAACTGCTTGCTCATCAGAAAAACGGTCCAAAAGTGAACGTCTGGCCACGCAAGTAAATCACAAAATCCCCAAGTCACGTTAGGAACCCTGAGTGATAATCCCTGCAGATTTAGAGCTAGGGAAACCTGGCCAGTGAGAAGGACAGGGTGTCATGGAAAGCATTTCTCCCCACCTTACATTTAAAAAATCACGCATATGCATTACCTACCTCCGGGCAAAGCTGCTGCACAGATGTCATGCCGGTGATGTGGGGGACCCGTGCAAATGGGAAGCCCTGTGATCTTGGGGTCAACTTCTCGCTTCACTCTCAAATCCAAAGCAGCACAAGATTTGAAAGGAACACATTTTGTCCCCCTGATTAGTTCTTCAAGGCATCATCCAACATCACGTCCTCTGTGAAGCCATCTCAGACACTCCTGGTCCTCACACCAGGCTCGTCAGGTGCCCTGTTCTCCAGCTCCAACAAGTTTTGGTTTCTCTGCACTGGACCTCTTACCACCCTGTGGGGTCCATCATCCTTTGGCTCATGGATCTCCCCATTAGATATTGTCTTGTCCTCATCATCGCCGAGCCAGCCCCTATACACCACTGGGTGCAGGTAGCGATTTCCTAATTCTTTATTGATTGGACTGCTGAATCATCTAAAAATGTTAATGAGCCATTTGTCCTCCACCCGTCATTAAGAGTTCAAGCAGAACATTCTAATCACCGAGTTCAAGTTTAAAATGTGTGAAACTTTGTACAAAAATATACTGATGCTCACCATTTGAGTCTAAGAAGTCAAATGGGATGGCTTTAAGGAAGAAAACCTGTGATTAAGTAATGTGCCCAACACTTCATCATTTTATCGCTTGTGCAACCTAAGATTCAATATGGTCTTCTCAGTGGTACAAAGAACCCACCTGCCAATGCAGGAGATGCAGGCAACCAGGGTTTGATCCCTGGATTGGGAAGATCCCCTGGAGGATGGCATGGTAACCCATTCCAATATTCTTGTCTGGAGAATCCCAGGGACAGAATAGCCTGGCAGGCTACAGTCAACAGGGTCGCAAAGACACTACCGGCAGACAGGACTGAGGTAATTTAGCATGCACACGTAGTAGCTTAACAGTTAATGGCAAAAGTCTGCAAAGGACTTAAACTTTTTTTTCCCTTTGATTGATTAATTGTTTTATTAATTTCTTTTATTTTTTTTTAGAGTCCAGACTTTATAAACTCAGCATCAGCAAGTCAAGGGTGAAGTTTTATAAATAAATTTTGGAATTTTTATACATGTATCTATTCTTAAAGGGCTTTATCTTATTTTCAAAACATCCTTTGAAAATTATGTCTGCACTATTTATTCTTTTAACAAGCCTTACCTTCATAAAAACCACAAAGAACGTTGTCAGAATCCTTGTATCTAAAAGGCCACTCCCTGGTCGGGGAACTAAGATCCCCCACAAGCTCTGTGTGTGGTGTGGCCAAAAAAAAAAAAATTGTCTTCCTCAAAAGGCCACAACGTCTAATCTAGAAATGCCTAAATTAATAACATTTTATTATACGGAGAAAGGCAGTAGGCTGAAATACAGTTTTAATGCCCAAAACTAAATAAGGAAAGAAAAGAGAAAATATGAAGCTAACAGACGGGACCCAAAGACATTTTCCTCCCACTACTTCTACAGCCACTTTTGGATTCTGCAAAACTTCAACCTAGACTTGGGGAGTTTGTCGAAGTATAAATTTTTAACCTTTAAATTCACACATTTGAATGAAACCTACTAGGTTAGAAGTCCTTGTTTGTTAGTCTTTGATTAAGTACTTTCCATGGTAAACTTCCAAGGATGTGTGTAATCAGAGTATAGTGAAGTTTGGGAGGAGTTTTTTTATTTTTTCGTTTAATTGTTTCATTTTAGGGGAAAACCAAAGTGTGCATTAGCTCTCACTTCCACTCAACACATCCAACACAAAAATCCAAGAAGGAAACACCAACAGTCACTGTGCTTGTTCATTACTTGTGTGCATCTAGTTTTAAGGTCCTTTGGAGGTCTGAGGCATGATTAAACTTCATGTAAGTTGACTAAATTAATAAACCAGCTGTTGTCTTTAAAGCATGTCAGAGATTTCAGTGGAGTGGAAGAGTTACTTTCTGCTACAGCTAATAAATTTTCGAGTTAACGTATCATCGGGTTTCAGTTAAAATTAAATCTCATATTCACAATGGCTGGACTAAACACAAAGCGTGTATCACCTTTTGAACCATTGCCTGTAGAAGTCGAACCCAGCTGCTTCTTTATGTCTAGTTCTCTGCAGCATTAATAGGTTCACAGGAAGCATAAGAAACCTGTGCTCCACTCACCTCTACGATACGTATGTCTTCAATAGGGGTTGCTGATGGCCAAGGCAGCGCGGAGACCATGGAAATGACCACTTTATCCTCAGAGCAGAGATTTCCAGGCATCCCAAGGTGTGCAGTCTCTCCCTGCCTGATTGCTTAAATCTAAGCCCCAACCTAAAAATATGACCTCACAAGGATGCAGGCAATCTGCTTAGAAGTGCTGCTCCCTTCAAATATTAACAGCCACCACCTCCATCGCAAAACAGCTTTTGGCACAACCCAGCTGGAAAACAGCTGAAAAATATTTAAATCCAGTGCTTAAGTGGCTTAGAGGATTACTAGTGGGATAAAGAGTTTTTTCGGCTCAAGGTGTCTGATTCAGTGACAAACTTGGTTGATAGTGCGTGGAAATCCAGGTCGCCGGTGAGTGTGAAAGTCATTATTACTTCCTTACAGCTCTTCTCAGACCTGATCATGCCCCGTAGTTCTGGCTCCCTCCTCAGTCCCTTTACAAGAAGTCTCACAACTACAAGATGATAAAAATGCCTCTGAGGAACATTTGACTGTTGGTCACAAATTCCAAGTGGAGTTTGTTCTGCTTTCTGGTAAGTCTCTACAGTCTTCATAAGTTTCTAACCTCTCTCGCTCAGCCAGGCTTAAATGCTAAAAATCCCAAGATTCCTACCAAAGGAATGGTTTTTCCATTTGTTCTGTGGCCTGGACACGTAAAGGCCACTAAAGGCCATGCACAGTTAAAGATGTGTGCATAGTGGTTAAGAACTTGGAGTCTAATGTCAGACCCCTTGGGTTGAAAGCCTGACTCTGTTACTTCCTAACTGTGAGCGTTTGGACAAGCACTTAACCCTCCTGTAGAAGGGGCTACAGAGCACACACTTCTGAAGGGATGTGTCCAATGGGTGGCATATGGAGGAAAGCTTTTAGGCATAGAAATAGTAGGCAGTCTTCCACTCCCTTCATTATGCCATGGATGATCAGCAGAGATAAGAAGATGTAAAGCATTGTGAGGCAGCCCATATTGGCTCCTATTCTTTCTCCTCTCCCCCATTCTCACTATGCTTCTAAAATTTCCCCCTTCCTTTCCCTTTCTTCACATGTCCAAGGTAAAATTCCCAGATTCCCCCCTTCTTTTGGCCTCACCATGGCATGCAGGATCTTTGTTTCCCAACCTCGGATTCCCAGCCTGTGCCCCCTGGGTTGGAAATGCGAAGTCCTAACCACTGGCCCGCCAGGGAAGTCTCTCCCAGATTTCTTAAAATCTGACTTTTAAAACTTTGAACAGAGTTACAGAAAAAATAAATAAATAAAATCTGACTTGTTGATCATAATTTAGTATGAATATAGGCTTAACCTTACTAGGATATACTTCCTTAATAAATGAGGAGTTTATTAACCAAGTGACTCATTTAACTAGTGAGCTCAAAAAGAGGTTATATTAGCCAGAGTCTTAACAATTCAGATAATGTGTTCAAATGAAGATAAGTGAGAGTTCATTTACAATGAAGTGATCACAAAGTCAACAATGGATGTTTGGAAACCACCAGGGATAATGCAGGAAGCCGGAGCTGACAGCAGCAGAGCAGCCAACACCCCTAGACCCAAAGGGACAAAGAGTGGAAGAGGGACCCAGAACCTGGAAGGAGAGTCACGGAGCATCGGCTTTCAAGAAAGAAGAGAAATTATGTTATGTCAGGGGAGCAGCCAGTCCAAGACAGCTTAATTAAGACAGGACCAGGGAATGACAACCTCGACCTCACCACCTTCCTGCTTTCCAATCCACATCAGCTAAGCCCAAAGGAAGCCAGAAGTTTCCAGAGTCTACCAGCATAACCCATGCAGGTGGGCCTCAGAGCAGAAAGCAGGCTGGAGAAAGATGGAGAGGAGAAGCAAAGAGCAGATGGGAGCATACAGCAGAGGGGCTATGAGACCTTTGGGGCAGGACCATTCACTGCATCCTCTGCCACGCATCTCATCTCTGCATCCAGCAGAGGGGCTATAAGGCATCCAGGGCAAGACCATTCACTCACTACATCCTCTCCCATCCCTCTCTGTTATTCTCGTCCCCCCCATAGGTTCAGGAGTCAGCAACTTGGCACAGAAAGTCTAAAATTTTGTGTTCACAAAAGAGTAAAACTTCCCAAACTTCCCAAAAGAGTCCTCTTCCCACCACTACACGGCTTCCTCAAAGCTTAAAAAAGAATCCAGTTTTGACTACAAGGCAGAGAAAGTTAACTGTGGCGAAGGCTATGCTCCTTTGGCACACACACGAAGCTCAGAGTCTGCCTCTGTACTGGAAAGGTATTTCTCGAGCAGTCATATATCTCCAGGCTTTGGGCAGAAGCAAGGAAATAAGCAGAACATAAATTTAACATAGAGAATGAACCTGAGAGTCTGATTCAAATCTCAGGAAAAGGGTGCTTTGTAGGGAATCGGAGACCATGACTCACACTTAAGGCAGGATATGGAAGTGGAGAAAGAGACTCAACTTGAACACACACACCATGTAAATCCTACTTTACGTGTCAACTCACATCTGAAGGTCAATTCTAAATGCATTTTGCAAACACCACAATGCAATGAAACTTCACTGAAAGTGAAAGAGAGTCAGCAGTATGCTTTTGGCAGGGGTCAATATTATCTGTGTGGCGATGGATCAGGCAGTGTCCAAGAACCACAAAAGCACTAAGGCAGATGGAAGCAGCTACCCTCACATTGGGCGAAGATAATCTTCTGAGCCACAGTTAATACATGGGGCCCTTCACTGAACACTCAAAGAGGTGAGACTGGGACCTGGGAAAACGTACGCAATTTGTTCTATGACTTCAAGACTGGCCGTCTACATGACACAATGAAAACTCATTTGCAATCCTGGAGAACTGGATTTTTTTTTTTTTTTTTAGGATATACTTTTGGATTTCAACTTGTCTAGCCCTGGGTAGAAAATACAAAATTACATTAATATAGCATAAATTTACAAGGAATAGAACCAGACCCATTAAGAATTTGTGACCTACCTTCAGATTCTCCTCTGAGACATTTTTAACATCCTTCTGTTGCAGCACATAATGCTACAAAGGGACATATATAAAGAGCCACAGAAACAAGTCCCAGGGTCTTTCATAGAGCTGGAGAGACTCAAACTCCACTGTTACTTTTAAGGAATATGATCATGGCTGAACTAGTCTTTTTTTCTCTGTAAGACAGAGCAGGATACTGACTAGGAAAGAAACTTGCATCTTATGCTGTTGTTGACAGATTACAGCATCCTCCTTGTCCTAAAGCAGAATTACTTTTCAGTTGACTCCTCTCTCCTTTCCCCTGCTGGAGGGTTGAGTGGGTAAGCCTTGTTGACTGGCACCTCATCATTTGCAATGGAGCCAGTCAGTATCAAGCGTCTCCCTCAGAAGGCAGCATATAGTGTAATCTGCAGGGTTCCATCTGAAATCTCTTTGGTATCTTGCTCTGGTCTCTAGTTTGGGTAGCAAAGCTTAGGAAAGGAAAATGACCAGATTCCAAGAGAACAGAGTATTTTGAGATACTTTGGGGAATTGTCTATTTCATTTTTTCAAGTATTCCATATGAACCTTTTCTAGGAATAACGGTATCCTGATATGATAGCAAGTAACCCATGATATTCATTGAGATCTTTTTAGATGACAGCACATGAATGATGATTCATTAAGAACATCACTGCTTTTGAGTTAGCCAGTGGCTTGTACCACTCGTTGTGAAAGTATACAAGCTGACAACAACTGAATGACAGTCAGAAAGCACTGCTGATGCTTTTGTGTGTGAGGACTTGGACTGTGCAAACTGAGAATGGACCAGTTGTGACTACTGTCATCCATACCTTCTCAAAAAGGCTGCTATCCTTGCTTAATTGAACTGTCTTCATGTTCAATTCTCTGGCCAAACAAGGATGTGCAAGACAAGATGGCAAAAATTACCTGGAGAATTCATTAGCCCAAGATCTCTCTCAAAGAACATGATGAGAAAATGAAATTTGGACTTTTGAGGATTATATTAACAGTGGGACATATAATCATTTGAACTCTTTTATGATTGCTGTTATGCAAGAGGTTTATAATACATTAGTCAAAACTATTCTCTTTTTCATCCCACCTCTTCCCTCTCCTTCTTCTCTTCCCACCCACCCATGTACTAACTTTCTGGAAAAGGGAAGAAGACCTTCAAAATTTAATTTTCTAAAATAAACACTCAAATCTTCATGGGCTGTGAATTTCATGACCTCACCAAACATCCTGATATAGAGGAAGCAATGAGAGACAAATGGCTGAATGAAGGAAGTAACGGGAAATGACTGAGCTCACTAATGCACAAAAGCAGGTAATTAATTCTCACCTTTCTTATCCCTTATTAACCGTGACCTATGCACTCACTGAGTTTCTCACTACCACAGGGATAGGCTTTAGCCAAACTGGAAACATCCACCCTAATAAAGGTGTACTATAGGCTTGCTGAGAGCAGGTCTGTTTTTAATACTGAAAATAGAAGAACTGTCAAGGTGTCCACATGGACGAATTTCCTGTTCCTGATTCCACCGTGTGGTTTGGGTTCTACACTAAGCCTAGATTAGCAGATTTAATCATTTTTGTTTTTAGAAGAAGGGAAGAAAATCCCACTCTCTTCCTACTTAGATTTAAGATCAGAGTATATTCAAAGCATATATAAACCAGCCCTGGATTCTGCACACTTTAGTTGACGGTCAAATACCTTAACCCAACAATCCACTCTTCTGTCCAGAAAAGTTCTATCGTTGGGATTTTCTTACATATGAAAAATTATTGATTTTTTCTAATGTTTAGATTAAAGAAATGAGGGGAAATACAAAATCTTTCTTTCTCTCTCTTTTGCATTTTCAATCTACAAAAAAACACTTAGGAGATCAATCCTGGATGTTCATTGGAGGGACTGATGCTAAAGCTGAAATTCCAATACTTTGGCCACCTCATGCGACGAGTTGACTCACTGGAAAAGACTCTGATGCTGGGAAAGGTTGGGGGCGGGAGGAGAAGGGGACGACGGAGAATGAGATGGCTGGATGGCATCACCGACTCTGTGGACATGAGTTTGAGTGTACTCCGGGAGTTGGTGATGGACAGGGAGGCCTGGCGTGCTGTGATTCATGGGGTCGCGGAGAGTCGGACACGACTGAGCGACTGAACTGAACTGAACTGAACTATAGTATCAACAATAACTTGATGTGTTCCACCATCTTTTACTTACTTTAATAATGTTCACTTTAAGAAAAGCTCTGAAATGATTTGATTGAAATAGGGAAAATGCTGGAGGGTCTAGAAGACCTTGTTACTTTTGTTTCAGAAATGTTCAACTATAACTGGCTGAAACTTTGAAGGTTTTAAAGTACAATTAGTCCTTGACTTTCAAACACTATAAGAGTTATTCACTTCCTGACTCCTCCTCCCTACCCTACCTTCTGGGAGAACTTGGAACTTGTAGAGAAACTATGGGATCATACAACAAAGAAACTGGGAAACTCAGGGAAAGTTCTGTGCTGTGTATCTCCAATATTTCCTTTGAGGATCCAGACATCAGAGCTGCAAACTGGTCCCTTGAGGAGGGGGTCTGCTGGCATGCCCAGAAGTAGCCCACTGTAAACAGGAAATGTAACTGAAGTCTAGCGTTTTATTCAAGTGAGTCTGCATTCAATCACTAATACTTCTGTATTTGTTTTAATATTTACATACTTTTAATTAATTACCATGAAGAAAACTGACACTCCAAGAATATATACTGCATCCCCTGCCAAGGCTGATGTATGGGTGCCCAGTTTTAGAAGCAAGACTTGAATGTCTGCTCTGAAAGACAGACTAGAATCCCTTACGGAATGTTTATCTCATCTAAAATACACTTACTTCCTCCCCAATTCTGCTTAAATGTACCTTTTCACTTCCTTAAACTGTCTAGAATTCTGCTAGTAAAACATCTGTTTGAACCTCCTTTAAAAATACTATGCCACTAGAAAAGATAAGCAGTTACTAATCAGTGATATGCCATTATAAAGAAATTCAATCAAATTGTTTCTCTGTCAGTTTGCAGTTGGCATCAGCTTCCAGAATGTCCGAAAGTCTATCTCATGTCTGAAGTATGTCAGTGAAATCTTTACCATTTTCTTCAACAACTGTTGCAACTACCAAGGTGTAGATTTTCAAGCCATTGAGAGTCTGCCATGGCACAGGCAATGTGCTCAATTGTCATCCATATACATAAAGTACTATATAGATTCATACATTTATTTAATACCATAACTCTCTGAAATTCTGAGAGTACAAGCATTTCAAGTAAGAGATTGAGTAAAAAAGTCAATTAGTAAACTGAGTTAGAATTTTAGTCTCAACCAGTCTGATTCCAGAATTTATGTTCTTAGCCATTAGTCTCCGCTGCCCAGAATCAGAGAAACAGATCAGGTTACTGTCTCACTGAATGTCCCTGCCTCTTCCCACATCCTCACCACCATCACCCTCTGCAACTTCACAGCCAATCCCAAGTTTCTTGTGCTGCCAACTTATGCTGCCAGTGCAGAGGGGTCTGGGAACTGGGGAGGGAAGGGAGTTAACTAGATTGTGCACAGGACAACTTATCAGGATCAAAACAGCTCAGAAGCACTACTGGGTACACCACTGTCCTTTCCTTCTCCATACATACAGACATAACTCCAAAGACGAAGCTTTTGCAAAGGCACTTTACATTCCTAGTGGCATCCAACCAAAGTCAAAGATATTGTTTGCCATACCAACCAGTTACAATTAATTTTAAGCACGTTTATATTGACCTTAAGCCCTCCTTCTTCATTACAGGTCCCAATTAAAGATCTCAACTCAGTGAAGATGAAGCAACGTACTTTTGTATTACCTTAATATAGGTCCTTAACATTCAAGGAATTTGCATTATATAGAAAAAACTTAAAGAGCAGACCCACTGAAGGTGCCCTCAGCACAGTAAAGGAACATGGTGGTGACTGGGGTTGGTAAGCAAGGCACCCCTCTTGAGCATGCACAGTGACTCACTAAGAATCACCACAGGACTTGAGGCCACCCAATCACCCTGGGTGAACACTGAACCTCTCAGGGTAAAACATCATAGAAGGGCCTGGCAGTCCGCTTCTGTCAACCTCAATAATCGTATTTCTAAAGGAGAAGTCCTTCATTCTAGGACTTCTCTTGTATGAGTCTCAGTATGTAAGGAAAACCAGGTACAACTTTTTTTCTAGGAGAATTTTACATCACACTGACCAACTGTGGTGCATGGTCATTTAGAGGGAAGAATTACAGAAAGCTGGTTCATTTGGGCTCATGACTCTGCTTTCACATGTTCAGATAACATTTCTTTCCTTGGCATTTCAGACTCCAACCTGAAAATTTCAATGCTGCTATTTTGAACTATACCGCAAATACCATGGAACTTGGTCTGTCAGATATCACCACTGTTCTGGGGAACAACTGGCCTTCTTCTGTGATGACTTCATACAACTTGTCATTGAAGAAATGAGTCAAGTATCAAAATGAACACAAAGCTTGAAGGTGAAATAGCCTCTTAGGAATGCATTGTGACCTTCAGAAGCATAAAAAACTTGAAAGTTTTAAAATGAGAGCCCTATCTAGCTCATCAAAAAATATTCTGAGATCTCTTTCCTTTTTTATATAAAAAATGGAAATAAAGCTCTATATGCATATATAATACGTGTTGTGCTATGCTTAGTCACTCAGTCATGTCCGACTCTTTGCAACCCCATAGACTGTAGCCTGCTAGGTTCCTCTGTCCATGGGGATTCTCCAGGCAAGAATACTGGAGTGGGTTGCCATACCCTCCTCCAGGGGATCTTTCTGACCCAGGAATTGAACCAGGGTCTCCTGCATTGCAAGCAGATTCTTTACCAGCTGACCTACCATATATACATATGTATCTCATTAAGGGCTATTTGATGTTAGTTTCAATTAGTCCATATTCATATGTAGCTGTATAAATGTGAAACTGGAGTTGGGACTTTTCCAGCCGGAGAGACTTCCACATGATTTATTCCATTCATAATGGAAGGTTTACAATGGGCATTGCCTTTGGTGAATAAAAAGACATTCAAGAACTTGCAATGCTACAGTTTCAGATAGTGGACCTCAACTCTGCTATCAAAGTGACAGTTTTAAAGAAGTTACTCCTTCTTTTGAGTTGTAATTGCCCCATCTGTAAAATGAGAATAAATGTAATGTGTAGAGTTGATTGTTATTCGTGGTAATTACATTCCATAAAATCCCAATGAACTTTGAATTGAAAAATACTAAATTATTGTTCCTAGGGAAAATAATGGGTTAGGTTCCAGCAAATCTCTGGTCACAACACATTTGTCACCCCATCAGTACATGCCTTGTTTTATGTGTGCTTGTGCTTAAAGACACCTTACTTAAAATACACTGCTGATTCATGAACATTGAAGTGATGGCCAACAGCGCCGTAACTCATGCTTGAACAGAGCTTATCTAACACGCGTGTTTTCTCCATAACGCACATCACAGACTGCTTGCACGTGGGAACATTAGACAGAACTCTAGCACTACACTTGGGAGCCATTTTAAAAAGCGAAATAACCAACAAAAAAACACATAAATGCAAAAAACATGACATTAAATAGACTGTGAAAAGGACACTCGTTGTCAGCACGAGAGCTAAATAAGAAGGTAAAGAGTTGCTTTGATCAGTCTCAGCTAGGAATGAGCATGACCAGCAGCTCGAATTTTTCACTTCTCTGAGCACACACATGCCCATGAATGTCCATGAAAGCATGACTGTTGGTTCCAGGGTAAAAAGTAACTTTTAGCAAATAGGCAAATTAGCAAATACAGAATCTACAAATACAAAGATCAACTGTATATCAAACATTAGGAATTAAAGTATAAGAAAAATGTTTCCTGGTTTCTAAACAGTGTGTGCTTGTGTTTAATTGTTCAGTTTTGTCTGACTCTTTGCGACCCCATGGACTGTAGCCCACCAGGCACCTCTGTCCATGGGGATTCTCCAGGCAAGAATACTGGAGTGGGTTCCCATACCTTCCTCCAGGGGATCTTTCCACCCAGGGATCAAACCCACGTCTCCTGCATTGCAGGAGGATTCCTTTCACCAACTGAGACACCAGGGAAGCCCTTCTAAACAATAAAGTACTAAAAATTATAGTCTAAACTCCTTGACTATGCTGAAGTGAAGTGAAAGTCGCTCAGTCGTATCCGATTTTTGCAATCCCACAGACTATACAGTCCATGGAATTCTCCAGGCCAGAATACTGGAGTGGATAGCCGATCCCTTCTCCAGGGGATCTTCCCAATTCAGGGATCAAACCCAGATCTCCCACATTGCAGGTGGATTCTTTACCTTCTGAGCCACCAGGGAAGATAGTCATCTTCAAATCCTTTTTTAATTTGATTTTTATTTTATATTGGAGTATAGTTGGTTAGCAATGTTGTGTTAGTTTCAGGTGTACAGCAAGGTGTTTCAAACATTTATATATATATTTTTTCAGATTCTTTTCCCCTATAGGTTATCACAGAATATCACAGTTTCCTGTGCTATGCCCTAGGTCCTTATTGATTACTTATTTTATATATAGTAGTGTATATGTGTTAATCCCAAACTCCTAATTTATTCCTTTTGGTAACCATAATTTGTCTTCAAAGTCTGTGAATCTACTTCTGTTTTGTAAATAAGTTCATTTGTATCATTCCACATATAGACAATGGAACATTACTCAGTCATAAAAAAGCAAGAAACAATGCTATTTGCAGCAATGTGGATGGACCTAGAGATTGTCATCCTAAGTGAAGTAAGCCATAGAAAGACAAGTATCTTATATCACTTATATGTGGAATCTTCAAATTCTTCTACACTAGCAGTGACTACAATAATCAGAGATGCTCAATAAACAACTGTTGAGTGAATGAACAATGAATGTGACTTGTGCCTCAAGCATCTGGTGATCTCGATAGGGAAGCATGGATAAAACACATGGGAAGTTATGCAGTTAGGTGACAGAACATGTGTGCATGCTAAGCCACTTCAGTCGTGTCCAACTCTTTGCAACCTTATGGACCACAGCCTGTCAGGCTCCTCTCCCCCTGGGATTCTCCAGGCAAGAATACTGGAGTGGTATGAAATCTGCATCTTAATTGCGCCTACTGTTCCTCAGCCCAGATATGTGTTTTATCTTCTCCAGATAAAACAGTTCTAGTCTGCTGCTCACATGAGGGAGGAGACGGGAGGTAATCTGCAGCAATCTGCAGCTCTTACATCTCCTGCATTGGCAGATGGGTTCTTTATCACTAGCGCCACTGTACAAGGCACCATTTCAAGCAAGAGATTCTGAACCCACTTTCCCAAGGAGGTACTTACCTCTGAACTGCTGGGTTCTTTCCATCCTTGGATGATGTCTGGACAGTCTGGGGTACTCAAGAGGCAGTACCATCACCTAGTTTGCCAGCGCGGCAGATACCTGGGTGAACTAGTAATGAAAGCCATGTCTCCATGCCTGACGAGAAGCAGAAACGACATATTCTTGACAAAGACCCCAAGTCCTTCAGCACCTCACTTACTTCGGAGGTTTCCCAACACATTCACCTCCCATTGTCTCAATAATATTCCAGATCCTGTCACCAGTTGTAAACTAGCCAAAAAAAAAAAAAAGGTATATGGTGTATTTTCCATAAACTATTGGGTTAAAATAATTTTCGCTTCCTGATTCCCTCTTTGCTTTGCAAGCCACTTACTGATTTTCCATCTTTTCTTTTAAAATCATCATAACTAGAGCTTCTCTTCAGCCTGATTGTTAAAATCAGGCAGGCAGCGATTTGGCAGGCAAAGAAAGGGTTTCCCTTCTGACATCCAAGGCTCATGTGTAACAGGGAATATCTCAACTTGGAAAAGGGAGATTAAAATTTGGCCAACAGCTGATTTGATCCCTAGAGAATTTTCTTTTTCTTTTATCCTGAACTGGTTTTCACCTATACAGCTTACTCTCTTTCTGCCCTCATCTCGCCCTTCAACTGAAATTCTTCAGGTTTCATTCCTTTGACTCGTGGGACTCTCCTCCTTTGAAATTCCTCCTTCAAATTTTGAAAACTGAAAATGGATACCACTCTTAATGCTCAGTGTCTAAGTTGGGTTCTTTGTTTCATTTGTTTTAATGTGTAAAAAAAAAAAGATTGCATAGCATAATAAATTTTGGATTTTGCATATTTATAGGATTCAGGTTAGCTATAAGTTTACCTTTTCCTCACCCCTCTCATGCCTTTTCTAATCACTATACTCAAAAGTAAAAGAAACAGTCACCAATTACCTTATTAAGTATCATAATTTGACCCTTTATTTTTTATCTTCTTTTGACATTTATTTATCTGGCTATGGCATTGCAACTCTTCGCAGTGGCATGCAAACTCTTGGTTGTGACACGTGGGATCTAGTTTCCTGACCAAGGATGGACCGAGGCCCCCTGCATTGAGAGAGTCTTAGTCACTGCACCACCAGGGAAATCCCATCATTTGACCCTTTAAATGCAGACCTCCAAAGTAATATGGGACTCTGTGTCTCATACTCCTCCCCTCCTCTCCATGAAACCTTTTCTTTAATGGTTCTTTCTTCATTAAATCTGAAAGAAGAAGGAGGAGGAGGAAAAGGAGTGGGATGCAGGGGATGGAGAAGGAAAAAGAGGACAGAAGGCAAGGCGACATAACACCAACAAAAATCTGGAAGTTAACAGATGCGTGATAGGTAACTAACCTGGGAAAGGGCTAAGCCAGGTGGAAAATCCATGACTCAATCCAGTTTACACTGTAGAATACTCAAAGGCTCAAGAATTGGGGTCAGCGGGTATTTCTGGAAAGTGACGTGGGATGAGGGGCAAAAACTGGAGTTTTGAATGAATGGACAATTGAAAAGTGATTACCTCCCATCTCCTCCCTCAAGTCAGCAGTAGACTAGCACTGCATCATCTGGAGAAGATAAAACACATATCTGGACTGAGGGACACTAGGCACAATTAACAGCATGAAATACCGAATGAAGACAAAGAGATTAAAAAAAACTTTACACACTCAATACTGAAACCTCCTACTCTTTCTCCACTTGCCTCCCAGGCTGCTGGTAACCAGGTAAATAGGCTCCAGGCTGGAGACTGGAATAGTCTTCCCCGGGAAATCCAGCCATCTCAAGAGAAAAAACGGAAAGATGCAAACATCAGGGTTCCCCAAGGAAATTACACAGTCACTCTGCAGTGAAGTCTGTCATGGAGACCCACCCATCAATCAGCACAAAGTTTCAAATCAGTCTTTCATGGCCCCACTCTTACATCTGACTAGGCAGACACAGAACAGCCAGCAAGGAAAGGCCTCTAGCTTTAAAGTAAGGGCCCAAAACAAACAGAACAAGAGTAGCTGAAAGAAATAAAGTCGACGGAGAGAAGGAAAAATATTATTGTAATTGTCATCAAAAAAGAGAGGAAACAATATTACACTGTAAAACAAGAACAGGGCACTATTTTTTAATATTTTATTTACATATTTTATCTATTTTTCCACTGTCAACAGTAACACATGGAATATGGATAAACAAACCTCTACCTTAACCCTGCCCTTGGCTTCCCTAGGGCACAATTTTAAAATTATTTTAAAGAAATATTCAGAAAATAGGAAAAGAGCTCTTGGAAATCAACAATGTAGTAGTATAAATGATAAACTCAGTAAAAGACCTGGTAGGAAAATTTGAGAAAAATCTCACAGAAAGAATATAAAAAATATTAAAAGATGGAAAACAGCAAAGAAAAGATCAAGTAATTGGAAGTCTGTCCCGGGAAATCCTACATTCAAATAGGAGTTTCAGAAGGAGAAAACAGGAAGGAATCACTGAAGAAATCACTCAGAAAAGTTTCTGCAAACTAAAAGGCTTCAATTTTGAAATTTCAAGAGCCCACCACACAAAATGTAGTGAATGCATGTAGATAGGCAGAAACTGAAAAACAGAGTTTAGAATCAGGCTCACCCATGAAAGGGAAGGGCAGGCAAGGGCATGCAGAGAACTTCAAAGGTGAGAATAATCTCGTTTACTTGGTGGTAGTGGTGGTTTAGTCTCTATGTCGTGTCCAGCTCTTGTGACCCCATGGACTGTAGCCCACCAGGCTCCTCTGTCCATGGGATTTCCCAGGCAAGAATACTGTAGTGGGTTGCCATTTCCTTCTCCAGGGGATCTTCCCAATCGAGGGATCAAACCCAGGTCTCCTGTGTCTCCTGCATTGTGGCAGGCAGATTCTTTACCACTGAGCCACCTGGGAAGCACATTCTTTTACATAAAACTGGGTAAAATAATAATAATGCTCTTTGGAGGGGCTGAGATTAGCACATAGAGCTCTGTTGAAGGCTTATAGAACAACCTACCAATGCTAAAGAACAAGAGTAGAAAGGCTTGAGTGGACAAAGGATTATGAAAATGGCAGAAAGTGAAGAGGAACTCAAAAGCCTCTTGATGAAAGTGAAAGAGGAGAGTGAAAAGGTTGGCTTGAAGCTCAACATTCAGAAAACTAAGATCATGGCATCTGGTCCCATCACTTCATGGGAAATAGATGGGGAAACAGTGGAGACAGTGTCAGACTTTATTTTTTTGGGCTCCAAAATCACTGCAGATGCTGATTGCAGCCATGAAATTAAAAGACGCTTACTCCTTGGAAGGAAAGTTATGACCAACCTTGATTCTATATTAAAAAGCAGAGACACTACTTTGCCAACAAAGGTCTATCTAGTCAAGGCTATTGTTTTTCCAGTGGTCATGTATGGATGTGAGAGTTGGACTGTGAAGAAAGCTGATCGCCGAAGAATTGATGCTTTTGAACTGTGGTGTTGGAGAAGACTCTTGAGAGTCCCTTGTACTGCAAGGAGATCCAACCAGTCCATTCTAAAGGAGATCGATCCTGGGTGTTCATTGGAAGGACTGATGCTAAAGCTGAAACTGCAGTACTTTGGCCACCTCATGCGACGAGTTGATTCACTGGAAAAGACTCTGATGCTAGGAAAGGTTGGGGGCGGGGGGAGACGGGGACGACAGAGAATGAGATGGCTGGATGGCATCACTGACTCTGTGGACATGAGTTTGAGTGTACTCCGGGAGTTGGTGATGGACAGGGAGGCCTGGCGTGCTGTGATTCATGGGGTCGCGGAGAGTCGGACATGACTGAGCGACTGAAATGAACTGAACTGAACTGAAGTACATGTAGGAAGTTGTCTTTTGTTATAACAAACGTGTAACCCTAATGAAACCTGGCCCCGTGTGGTTCAGTCTTAGAGCTGTAATACATTCAAAAAACACAGTTCAGTAGCCAAAACTAATTTAAAAGGAATTCCACTCTTTGCTATATTTCTAGAAATCTATAATGAGGTCCCAATTCATAATCCTCAGTAACACTTACTAAATCTCCACACCTCTCCTGTCCCATACCCACACCCCTGCAATTCCTCCCATACCAACTATTGGGCTGACAATTAGACTTCTTTTTGTCAGATTGGAAGTATGGAGAAGTGTGCTGTGAACACTACCATCTTACAAATTTTGGCCACCATAAATTAAGACCAAGAATGTATAGAAGACGTGACAACAGCATTGAAGGTGCTGAGAAACATAGGAATGAAACTTAACAGGGGTAGCCTTATCTAAAATATACCAGTCCATTTTCTCATCTTCCTTTCTCTAATTTAACAACCTAGAGGCAAAGTTTCGGGCATCAGGTCCCTTTCTTATTTAATGGTATGAAATAGTATATTCAAGAAGAATGTATGGTAAGAAGAAAGTATGTAACATTAACATTGTGTAAAAAGAGTATAAAAAATTTAGATCCAAAACCCAGTAAGAAACATGTGCCAGCTTATGACTGAGAAACTACTTCCATATTCCAAATGAGGCTCTGCAATTCCTTCAGCTAACACATTAGTATTCTTGTGTGCTCTGTAGAAGAAAAAAAAAAAAAAAAGGAGTGCTTGATTACAATTCACTATCCAGAATTTTATGGCTAGAACTTGAAGAAAACAGAGTTTCTGCCAAAATAGCTTCCTGCCCAGGTGCTGAACCAATTAACTCTTGAGCAATCAGGCAGTAAAACCAGTAATGGTGAATTTTCTGAAGTGCTATATGTAAGGAGACAGCTTGGAAAAATAAAGATGAAAATTTGTTTTCATAACCAGGAGTGTTTAAAATCCTGAGAGACTGTTTGAACGCCTTGCTGAAATGTATGTGACACTGCAAATTCCCAAACGATCTGATAGTTAAAGATCTATGCAGTCAACACTGACACTTTTTTTTCTAAATATAGAGAAAGCTATTTTATTATAATGTGTAATTTGCCTATAAAAAGCCAGTGAATTCCAAAATTTTGAATTCCAAACTTCACTTTTGGAAAAAGAAAGATATTTAAATGAGAAGTTGGCTATTAAGATATTTCATCCAATTAGCATCAAAAAAAGAAATTATTCAAAACTTCTCTTAAGAATGAAAAGTAAGAAACTGGTAGTCAACTAGTAGCAATTTTTTCTAACTACAAAAGATAGAATATAACATTGTACTCTTTAACTTAATGCTTACAGAAAAACATGATTATAAACCATGATGGGAAGGAGCATAGGATTCCAGAGGCAAAATTTCCAGGCCTCTGCAAAAATGAAGCATCCAGATTTGCCAGTCTCAAGAAGAACCATAATTAGATTTTTCCCTCTGCATATCTTACAAGAGGATGAAACTGATTTTACTTTGGAAAACCTAGGTAGTGAATACAGGTTTGGCTTGATTTCCTTCTTCCTTCCTTCCTTTTCCCTTCCTTCCTCTCGTTCTTTCTTTCTAGGAGTATCCTTAGTCTTCTAAGGATAATTAGGGGGGTTTAGAGTCTCAGATAACACAGTAACCTGAAAATCAGAAGGTCTACTGGTCTTGTTGGCTTTGCTAGTAATTGGTTTCATAGCCTACAATAGCTACTTGCATTATGGCATCTATAATAAGGCACTGAAATCCACATGCTTTTTTCCCAGGAGATTATGAAGGTAGGGTTTCATCATAAGCTATGCTTGGTTCTAATTGGACAGAAAGTACAATGGGAATATGGTTCTGATAAACACTGGAAGTCCAAGGGAGAAGATTCTAATCAGTGATAATGCTAAAGAAGAAAGATCTAGAAAATTATAAGTCCTCTCCAGCTCTAACTTTGATACTTCAATGGGAATTAAAATAGTATGAGAAGGTCAGCAAGAACTGTGGTGATTGCAAACAGTTATTTTGATGGAATAATCAAAATAATAGGACTAATAGTGAGAGTAGCATTGACATATACACACTGCTGCTGCTGCTGCTAAGTCATTTCAGTCGTGTCCGAATCTGTGTGACCCCATAGACGGAAGCCCACCAGGCTCCCCCGTCCCTGGGATTTTCTAGGCAAGAGTACTGGAGTGGCTTGCCATTGCCTTCTCCGCATATACACACTGCTGCTGCTGCTGCTAAGTCGCTTCAGTCGTGGCCGACTCTGCGACCCCATAGACGGCAGCCAACCAGGCTCCGCTGTCCCTGGGATTCTCCAGGCAAGAACACTGGAGTGGGTTGCCATTTCCTTCTCCAATGTGTGAAAGTGAAAAGTGAAAGTGAAGTTGCTCAGTCATCTCCGACTAGTAGTGACCCAGTGGACTGCAGCCCACCAGGCTCCTCTGTCCATGCGATTTTCTAGGCAAGAGTACTGGACTGGGTTGCCATTGCCTTCTCCGCATATACACACTACCAAGTATAAAAGAGATAGCTAGTAGGAAGCTGCTGTATAACACAGGGAGCTCAGCCTGGTGCATTGTGATGACCTAGAAGAATAAGATGGGAGGTGAGAGGGGGGCTCAAGAGGGAGGGGATGATTCAATGGCTGATTTACATTGCTGTATGGCAGAAACCAACATAATATTGTAAAGCAATTATCCTCCAATTAAAAATAAAAATTAAAAAAATAAAAAAAAATAGGTACCATAAGGCCGGCTGACAGCAAGACCACAAGAGGGCTGAAGAATATAAAACCAGAAGAGAGAGAAACAGGTTTATTTATATGTGAGCAGCCCTACTCAATGCCAGTCAATGAGCATTTATCGAGCACTTCGTTAGGCCTGGCTCTGTGTTAAGGGCTAGCCCAGTCCTAGGCCCTGCTTTGGGGACGCTAAAAGTGTAGGGGAGAACAACACGTGCAGGTAATAAGCTGCCCAAAGTGTGGGAAACGATATCACAGAGAGAGTGAAAGTTGCTAATGGAGCAGAGAGAAAAAACTAATCCACTGACAGGGATTAGTGGAGGTCATGAGACCAAATTACAAATAGTCAAACCCATGATTTTTTTTCAAGACAAAAGTTTAATAGTCACTTTCATTTTCACATTTCTCACATTTTCCATATGAACAGAAAGCTAGAGCTTAAGTATTTAAGTTCAGCTTCCTTGGACTTCAGGTGACGCAGATTAATTCTTCCACTCTGTCTGAGGTCTTTTGGGTTATCCATAAGGTAAAACTTTCCTTTTTGTCAATGCATTGAATTGCCATTTCTTCCACTGAAACTCCGAAACAAAATTAACCTGGAAAATACTGAACATACACACAAGAAAAGTTTTAATATAAACTCTAGCCTACTTATCTCAATCCATTAGACTTAGAAGCTTATTTTACAAAACACCAACTCTCATATTAAGTTTCCTTCACAAATCACAAACACAAAGTTTAGTAAATAATGAACAGCAATGTGTGTATATTTTCTTGCTGGCCTCAAAAGATTATTGGGAGATGTAATGGGAAACACCAGGCAATTAATAAAAACAAAAACAGAGTAGTCTAGTTCCTAACTCAGTTCTCCACTTGACTTGGTGCACCTGTGAAGTCAGGCAAACCCAAATGTTTATTCCCTCTGCTAAGGGAATATGTAAACCTTTGTTTATATGTCCTTCATGTGATCAGAGATTTGTTTATCTTGTTTGCTAAAATGGAGAACAAGTTTCCTTCAACACCTTCAAGCTGCCATTGAAAAGAGCTTGGAAAAGCCAAGCTTGGTCTCCTCCTCGGGGTCTCCCAAAGACACTCCATGGCATAGTGCTCTCCTCATGGCCAAAACCCACACGTCCCTGAAGTGCTCCTGTAAGCTGAATACCTACCCAGAGAAGAGACTTCCCTGCTGGTCCAGTGGCTAAGACTCCACACTCCCAATGCAGGAGACCCGAGTTTGATCCTTGGTCAAGAAACTAGAGCCTTCACGCCATAACTAAGACCCAGTGCAGTCATAAGATAACATTATTTTTAAATTACCCAGGTCTTTTCCGGTGGCCCAGTGGAGCGGAATCTGCCTGCCAATACAGGGGACACGGGTTTGATCCCTGATTCAGGAAGATTCCACATGCCATGGAGCTACTAAGCCTGTACACCACCTGCAACTACTGAAGCCCATGTGCCTGGAGCTTGTGCGCCACAATAAGAGAAGTCACCGAAATGAGAAGCCCACCCGCTGCAACTGAAATGCAGCCCCCACTCACCTCAACCAGAGAAAGCCCCGGCATAGAAACACAGACCCAGTGCAGCCAAAAGGAAAATAAAAAAGTAATTTTATAAATTATAAAGTGATAAAATAAATAATGTTATAAATTATAAATTTATAAAATAAATAATGCTATAAATTATAAATTTATAAAATAAATAATGTTATGCTGCTGCTGCTGCTAAGTCGCTTCAGTCATGTCCGACTCTGTGCGACCCCATAGACGGCAGCCGACCAGGCTCCGCCGTCCCTGGGATTCTCCAGGCAAGAACACTGGAGTGGGTTGCCATTTCCCTCTCCAATGTGTGAAAGTGAAGAGTGAAAGTGAAGTCGTTCAGTCGTGTCCGACTAGTAGCGACCCCATGGACTGCAGCCTACCAGGCTCCTCCATCCATGGGATTTTCTAGGCAAGACTGTTATAAATTATTATAAATTGATAAAAAATAAATTTTAAAAATTACCCAGAGAAGGTATCAACCAGCTCTCCAAGAAATGGTAGGAGCAGCACAAAGATCCTCATGGGTCCCCGTCACAACAGACTAAGCAGCTTCATGAACACCATGGATAAGAGGCTCCCAACATTGTTGCAGCAGGACTAGGAGAGAGGAGGTCTCAGTGCAACAAAGAATCAGTCTCCACCACTTTTACCGATGCCCAGAATTAGACAGCCCATCTTGAGAAAACCTTCATAGATAGAGAAGTTCTGGAGCAGAGCCTCACATAAGGTGTTGAAGGAATTTTTATCTCTATCCATGGTCAGAATTAATCCCAGCCAGCTATACTCCCCACCTCACCACAGCACACCATCACAAACGGAAGTCCAAGCAAACCTAAAAAGAATCAGAGAATTATTGTTAACTTCAGGAAGACAAGAAGAAGAAACACATATACCTGAAGCAAGAAGTCTGAGCCTCCCAGGGTGACTTCTTCCACCCACACTTGGCTAGTATGATGGAAAACATCGAGTCTGCAGAATTCAAAGGGACTGAGGTCAGGATGGTTGGAGGTGGGGGGAGTACTAGAACTAA
This sequence comes from Moschus berezovskii, assembly GCF_049115385.1. Taxonomy (NCBI): domain Eukaryota; kingdom Metazoa; phylum Chordata; class Mammalia; order Artiodactyla; family Moschidae; genus Moschus; species Moschus berezovskii. Next base: position 70,738,727 of record NC_142469.1, on the reverse strand, counting down.
GGATGTCAGAAGCCTAAATTATACAGTCAATCTTATGCGTTTATTTTAGTCTTACGATTTCAGTGTGTCCTTAAGCTGTTAGTTTATGCCTTCACGTCTCACTCATTTTCCACATAATTCAGCAAGGAGAGAAGAGATGCAACAAGGACAAATTCAGAAGCAGCCTGGACTCTAACACCTATCACTCCTAAAAACAGTTTTGAAAGATCTAGCAGTCTTATGTTTAGACTAATATATATCTTTATATTCATGAGGACAAGTTGTCACCCAAAGATTCTGAAAGGACATTTTAATCCTTTGTTTCTAATTTTACAAGTTAAAACATTAAGTGCAAGTGTCCAGGTAGGATTTCAATTTGACTTAATAAGTTATGTTATAATATATACTTCCTATCATGTATGCTGACAAAGGATCTCCAAAGATGGCCAGAATTAGACTCTACAATGGGTTCTACCACAGAACCAGACCAGATATGCAATGATTTCAGACTAAGTCTGTCTTCCAACCTCCAGCCCAGTTACAGTGAATATGACTAAGGCCATCCAAAGAGCCTCCAAAGCCTTCTAGAACATGAGGTTCATGGACACAGATCCCAGGGTGTTGAATACGATATTCACCTTTAGCTTACTCACCAGCAATCTACCAGACAAATATTCACATGCAGAGAGGTAAGACCTTGCTGCCGTCCATAAAGTTACTCTGAGAGGTTTTGGTAAGGGCAGAAACCACAATATCCGAGAACTTGATCTAAAAGTGATTTCTTGGTATGGCATACATACATATATATACAATGGAGTATTTCTTGATGATAAAAAAGAATGAAATAATGCCACCTGCAGCAACATGGATGGACCTGGAGATTATCATACTAAGCGAAGTAAGTCAGACAAGTACCATATCATATCACTTATATGTGGAATCTAAAAAGAATGATACAAATGAATTTTATTTACTAAACAGAAACAGACTCACAGACACAGCAAACAAACTTATGGTTACCAAAGGGGGAAAAGAAGGGAAGGAAGAATTTGTGATTAATGGATACACATTATTGTTCAGTCACTAAGTCTGAGCCTCTTTGGATGCTCCTTTTTGGAGAGTCCTCTTTGGATGACCTTGGTCATATTCACCATCTCAGGGCTGGAGGTGTCCAACTCTTTGTGGCCCCATGGACTGCAGCACATCAGGCTTCCCTGTTCTTCACTATCACCCAAAGTTCGCTCAAATTCATGTCCATTGAGTCGGTGATGCTATCTAATCATCTTATCCTATGCCACCCTCTTCTCCTTTTGCCTTCAATCTTTCCCATCATCAGAGTCTTTTCCAATGAGTTGGCTCTTCGCATAAGATGGCCAAAGTATTGGAGATTCAGCTTCACCATCAATCCTTCCAATGAATACTCAGGGTTGATTTCCTTTAGGATTGACTGGTTTGATCTCCTTGCAGTCCAAAGGACTCTCAGGAGTCTTCTCCAGCACCACAATTCAAAAGCATCAATTCTTCGGCGCTCAGTCTTCTTTATGGTCCAACTCTCACATCTGTACGTGACTACTGGAAAAACTGTAGCTTTGACTATATGGACTTTTATCAGAAAAGTGATGTCTCTAATACACTGCCTAGGTTTGTACTAGCTTTCCTTCCAAGGAGCAAGTGTCTTTTAATTTGTATAACATAGATAAACAACAAGGATTTACTCTACAGGACAGGGAACTATATTCAATGTCTTGCAATAATCTATAATGGAAAAGAATCTGAGAAATTATATATGTATGTATATATACATATAACGGAATCACTTTGCTATATACTTGAAACTAACACAACATTATAAATTAACATTTCCAAAAAAAATTAAAAATTTTTTAAATAAAAGTAACTTTGCTCAGAGCTTTCTTCAAGGTTCCCTTTCATTACTATAGATATTAAATACTGTCATATACTTTTGGAATATTTGGGGAAGTATGTAATCCGGAACTGTGTGCCTCTCTCCTTCATTCAGGCAGCAGTCTGCCTTTAGGTTCCCATCCCTCTTTGATTTCCCACTCACCTTCTTGGCTGAACTTCCTCAGTGAGATATATAACTTCAACACACTAAGGTAAAGTGAAATGAAAGCAAAGTCAAGGGGAGGAGAGAAAGAGATGGAAGATAGCATTTGATCCACACTAATTCTTCTTCCCTCTAGGTAGTTACACACCCATAAGCTTTTACAAACAGTTCTGGTTGTTATGAAAAGAAAAAAAAAAACTGCTTCATTTTTGGCATATTTCTGGCACTAATACCTCAGCATACAATGTAAAACCACTTTTTATTGACAAGAATTATAGAAATTTTGCTTTTTGTGAACTAGGGTGGAATTCTTTCAAGGGAATAGCCACGACATTCCTCAGCCTCAGATTAGGTTTAGAAATGAATGATCAATCAGTCATCAACTTTCTGTGCACAGAGCAATATTTATGAAATAAAAAAAAATAGGCCAATAACTTAGGATCTGATTAAGAAATGGGAACAAAAGAAAATCTACCAACATCTGGAAAAGCAAAAATGAGCAAAATGGGGACTTCCCTGGTGGTCCAGTGGTTAAAACTTCATCTTCCAATGCAAGGGGTGCAGGTTTGATCCCTGGTCAGGGAATGAAGATCTCACATGCCTCATGGCCTGAAAAACAAAATATAAACACAGAAGCAATATTGTAACAAATTCCATAGAGACTTTAAAAATGGGCCACATCAAAAAAAAAAAATCTTTTAAAAAGTGAGCAAAACATAAATACATATGTGTATTAACATATTCATTCAATGTTTATTATTTGCCATGGGTACACACATTGCATTTTCAGTTAAACATAGAAATAAGCAAAAACTATATTGAGGTGGGAGGTGGTGTCTTAAACTGAACTTTAAATACTTTCTGGCCAGTAATTCTCCCTTACCTCTAGTAAAAGAATCCAACAGAAGAATTCACTGCTTATACGATGCATTGGATAACTAAAATAATATTTTTCTAATAAAATGGCATATACTAAGTTCTCAATAAATGTTAGGTTCCCTGCCACCAGTATTTGTTCCAAATCCTCTCTGTTTAACTCGATACTGCTGGATAGGATTCAGAATGTTTGGAATGTTTACACCACTCCTACATTCTTAGACGTAGAAAACAAAAGGCCTCTGAGTCCAAGGACATATACTATGATATAAATTCTTTTCTTCCATGGAATTATAATCATTTTAGTGCCAATAAACAGAGTATTTGGCCAGATGTTACACAGAAATTCTGATTTTAATTTATTGGATTGAGAAATGATGCCTTCTGATCATTTGCCCATGAAGAGCGAAACAACCAAAATACAAAATAAAATGGTACTACTGGGAGGGAGGCAGGATTCTAAAATAGCTGAGTCAGAACCTGCATCAATCCAAGCCACCATCAAAGCTGTAAAAATACTGGCAAAATTAACAAAATCAACTTTTTGAGAGCTTTGCAAATTAGCCAAAGGCTTGCAACCATCTAAAGAGAGTTTATCCCCAAAAAAGAAAAGCTACTAAACCTTGGTAAGAAAACCAGGGGCTGAGACATTTTAACTCAAGTTAATCCTATCTACCTCCTTCCCCAACTGCACAGCATTAGCCTGGAAAGCTACCAGCCTTGCAGCCACCAGAGGGACAGATAGGCTCTGGAACTTCTCCCAAAACCCTCTGCTCAGACCACAGTCACTGTTTGACCTGACTCACAGCTCCCTGAAAGACCTGCATTCACAGGGTGTTGTGTATTTGACTCACTCGGAGCTCAGTGTCACAGGAAAGGCCCTGTCTCTAGGGCACTGATGGAAACGATCAGCTTCCGTTATTTAACATTCTGTTTAACTAACAATGCAATACTAATTGGGGCACACAAAAGCCTGGCAAAAATACATAAAAGGAAAGTCTGGAGAAATGAGGCTTGCATAAAGTGCTTTGAAAAGTTCTGACCTATCACCCGAGCTCCAAAAAATGGTACACTTGTGGAGGGCTGTTCTCATGACTGAAGAAAACCAGAGAGGGCACTGATTACTCTTTTCTGGCTAGCCCTGAAGCCCTACAAAAGCAGGAAATAAAGGCTAGGATAAATAAACTAGAAGAGCCAATTCTTTGGAAAAGACCCCAATGCTGGGAAAGGTTGAGGGCAGGAGGAGAAGGGGACAACAGAGGATGAGATGGTTGGATGGCATCACCGACAATGGACACGAATTTGAGCAAACTTTGGGAAATAGTGAAGGTCAGGGAAGCCTGGCGTGCTGCAGTCCACAGGGTTGCAGAGAGTCAGACACGACTTACCCACTGAACAACAACAAAGGCTAAGACAGACTTACAAACGGCACATTCTTCATGTCAAAAGTGGCTGGGTCAAGTCATTTAAGGGAATCTTTTGACTAATCAGTTGATGACTGTAAAAAAATTAACAAAGAGAAACCTTAATTAATAAGGAGACACCTCAATCAAGGGGGAACTTTCATGCCCTGTGATGATAAAAGAGACGAATAGGAAGAAGACTCCTCTTCTTTCCTGGCAAGGATTCATTCAGTGGAAAGTCATGGACTGTTTGTTGACAACAGCCTTTCCAACTTCCTTTTCTCCTCTATGAAAGGGTTCTTCCCTTGCTATAAAGGAACTTGCACATGGCTTGTCATGGTTGCCTATCATGAATTGCAATTCTCTGCCGATCCAGACGGAGAAGGCAATGGCAACCCACTCCAGTACTCTTGCCTAGAAAATCCCATGGACGGAAGAGCCTGGTAGGCTGCAGTCCATGGGGTCGCAGGAGTCGGACACAACTGAGCGACTTCACTTTCACTTTTCACCGTCATGCATTGGAGAAGGAAATGGCAACCCACTCCAGTGTTCTTGCCTGGAGAATCCCAGGGACAGAGGAGCCTGGCAGGCCACCGTCTATGGGGTCGCACAGAGTCGGACACGACTGAAGCGACTTAGCAGCAGCAGCAGCCGATCCAGGATAAACTCATCTCTACCAAAGAAATATCTGGCAGTCTATTTATTTAAGGTCAACACCAACCGATAAGCTATGCTGGCCGAGGTCAACCCCTACAAAGACAAGCTAAAAAATAAAATTAAGAATTTGTTTAAATAAGTGATTTTTTTAAGCAGAGACTTCAGAGGTCACACAGTGTAGGGAACACAGATTCCACAGGATTTGTCCAAAAAAGTTACCAAACAACAAAGCAACAACATGAACATAAAATGGAGGGCTCATAAGGAGAAGGAAATTAAATTAGCCATGTAGAAATGGCAGGAACCTTGAAAGTAGACAAACAGTAAATAACTCAGACTCTTAAACTTAAAAAGAGACAAAGTTTCTTCTGTGATTTTGTTTGCTTGTTTTAATTTACTTAGCAGAGATGATATTCAGACAGGTATCAGATTTGAAGTTTGCACATTTGATACAATGTTGATTTGGGTGATGACATTTTCATTTTGTGCTATGGAGAACTTACATATCTGGAAAAATGAACTGGGACTGTTTCAACCCAGACCACTTCAAACCAACCCCCTGACAAAGTTGGGGCTGCAAGAGCCATTCCCCAGTTCATTCACCTATATCAACATTCACCTCACACCTGCCTTCCCAGTCGCATTGTTCCCTAAATAGACAGACTGTGTCTTAGCAATACTTGATCGGCAGGCGGATTTAGGTTTACCCCTTGCTCAACCTTTGAATAATCAAGAAGAAATTCTGACAGACTATACTTTTGTTCGAATGAGGAGCAAGAAAATATTGACAAGTTTGTCTTCCAGACTCCAACAAGCAGCACCACCAGACACTTAGCCACAGACCCAAGAGGCAGCTGCTACCAAGGCCAACTTCCCACAGAGCTCTCCATGAGCTCCCCTCATGGTCTCACCTCCATGGCCAAACGTGCTTCAATTCTTGGGTTTCCCTGCAGGCTCCAACTAGTTCACCAGCACCAGTGCCTCTGGAGGGGTTCTCTCTGATCTTCCCCAACCCTCCTTCCAGACCACCACTTCCTCAGCTGCTCCCAAATTTGTGTCTAACTCTGGAAAAGGAAATGGCAACCCACACCGGTATTCTTTCCTGGGAAATCCCCATGGACAGAGGAACCTGGCAGGCTACAGTCCATGGGGTCACAAAGAGCTGAACGCTACTGAGCCACTAACAACAATTCCTACGCTAAGTCCCTTCTTCCTATTATCTTCATAGTGACTCTGCTTCTCTGCGTGACCCTGGCTGCCACAGAAGAAGCTGAATATCCTTGTTCATCACACAAAGCCAACAAGCCCTCCTCCCCCTGAAGCAAAGAGATGCCTTAAGCCAACTAGAGCAAAGCCTGTGTTCTCATCAAGTTAAAAGAGAAAAAATGAATTAATAATTTTCACATTATTACCACTCAAAAGAGACTTAATCTGGACCCAATAACATGCTTTCCACTGGACAAGCTCAAACTTACTAAATAGCTATAGGATTTAAGAAGGGGACAATGAAGGATAAAATTAAAAAGAGTAAATGCCATCAAACAGCTCATAAAGTTTATGAACTTGGAAAATATGAAGTCACAGAGGTCACCATCAAAGAAGTTCATAAGAAATGCATGTTTAGAGAAAACGTCATGGTGTTTTAATATTGAGGATCCAAAGACCATGCATGACAGAATATGACTAAAGTAGGGCTGAGGAAAAAAGTCAGTAGTCACTAAATAGAACGGACTCTCACTCAGCTAATAGTCTCTTGGATGTAACAGCTCACTGAAGACAGAGACACTGACAAAGAACAATCTTTATCTACACATGTTCAACTCACCAGCATCCCAGTGGTAATGTGAGCTTACGATAAAGGTTATTGGGCCAGAGTCAGCCTCAGAGATTTTGGGTGCCTGCCTGGAACCACTGGTGTGAATTTCTCTGAGCCTCATGAAGACCCTCTAGAAGCAAAGCTCTTTCCATTCTTCCAGAGCAGCAGGCAGGGAGTCCCAAGAATGGTACATCAGAATGGCATCTCTGTTGTCAATGTCATATTTGGAACCCAACATCTTTCATGGAGCTTCAGCTTCAGCATCACCCCTTCCAACGAATATTCAGGGTTGATTTCCTTTAGGATTGGCTGGTTTGAAGCTCCAATACTTTGGCCACCTGATGCAAAGAACTGACTCATTAGAAAAGACACTGATGCCGGGAAAGATTGAGGGCAGGAGGAGAAGGAGATGACAGAGGATGAGAAGGTTGGATGGCATCGCTGACTCAATGGACTTGAGTTTGAGCAAGCGCCAGGAAAAATGGTGAAGGACAGGGAGGCCTGGCATGCTGCAGTCCACAGGGTCGCAAAGAGTCAGACACGACAGCAAAAGGCTAGATCATTTCAATTACCCTAAAGGGCATTTTTTTAAAGAAATCTGAAATCAAAACAATAAACTTTATTGTCTCCTGTGGCCCACCTCTAAGCTGTTTCTATTCCATTAAAGATTACAGCCCTGCAGGAACACTGTGCCTGTGATTAGGGTCAGCACAGAATGAGGTTGTCCTGCTCACATTACACAGGTCTCTGAAGAGCAGGGCACCATGTGTCTGCTTTGCCTGACAACTCCCAGAGGTAATTATTTATTAATTAAAGAGATACCCCGTGGGCTGTCATATTCTCCCAGTTCACACAATTGTCTATTATGGCCATTCTGCTAAACAGTCAACAATTTTGAGTCCTCCGGTCTTTTCTCTTTCCCATGCTCCTTTACTTCTTATCCCTAAACATATTGAGAGGCCTTCATTCTAATTCTGCTATTTGTCCCCATCAATATTCTACTGCCTCCCAGCACCTTGGAGACTGCCAGCCCCTGAGGTGCCCAGTAGGGCTGTGTCCCTGAGATCCTCTGGATGCCAGTCACACTGCATTCCTTGAAAAGGTGCAGGGGGACTTCCCTGATGATCCAGTGGCTAAGACTCCACACTTCCAATGCAGGGGTCCCAGGTTCAATCCCTGGTCAGGGAACTAGATCCCACATGCCACTGCTAAAGATCCCACATGCTGCAACTAAGATCCGGCACAGTGAAATATATAAATAAATATTTTTTCAGGATGAAGGAAATCTCTCTCCTCTTCATCTCCACATGTTGTATCTCTTGGGCCCCGGAGCAACACCTGTCTGTGACCTGAGCCCCGCAGAGTTCCCTGACCATTGAGCCCACAGCCCTTCTCTGTGGGCCACACTCTTGCCTCCTTGGAGTGAACCAGGGGACACAATAGATCTCAACCAACTCTATCCTTCCCCACCATCTGTTACCCCCTGCCCAAGCTCTTGCCCTACCAGCAGACCAGACATGAACACCCACGATCATAGGCTGAGCTGTCACCAAAAAACATACATACACTGAAGCCCTAACCCATGGTGCCTGTGACTTTACTTGAAAACAGAGCCCTGGCAGATGTAACCTTGTTAAGATGAGGTCATTAGGGTGGGCTCTAGTCCCATATGGCTGGTATCCTTACAAGAAGATGAAAACACCATGTGGAGACAGACACTCAGGGACAACACCATGTGACAGCAGAGGCAGAGACTGTCAAGATGCAACTACAAGCCATGGAATGTCAGGGACAGCTGGCCAGCACCAGGAGCTAGGAAGAGGCAAGGAAGGAGTCCCAGAGTCTCAGAGGGAGTGTAGCTGCCAACACCTTGATTTTTAACTTCTTGCCTCCAGAATTGTGAAACGTTGTTTCTGGGTTTTTTTAAGTCACCAAATATACGATAATTTGTTACAGCAGCCTTAGGAAACTAATCTAGGAACTTCCCTCAGTGGCTCAGTGAATAAGAATCTGCCTACCAATGCAGGGGACATGGGTTCGATCCCTGATCCAGGAAGATCCCACGTGCTGGGGAGCAACTAAGCCTGAGCTACAGAAGTTGCTCTCTAGCGTCCATGCTCCACAAGAAGAGAAGCCACTGCAAGGAGAAGCCCACCCTCCATAATGAAGAGGAGCCCCCACTGGCCACAGATGGAGAAAGCCCTGTGCACAGCAACGAAGACCCAGCAAATCCCAAAATAAAATAAACTAATCCGCCCACTTCGGCTGTTCTGAGATGGTATAAATGCACTTCATCTCGTTGTGCTTCATTTCCCTGACCTTCTATTTGCTAGCCACAGAAAGTTACAAGGCAAAACAGAAAATCTTGCTCACTCTAAGGATCGGGGAGGAGGCCAGGAGACAGACTTATTTTCTGTTATTTTTTCAAAATCCGCCAACATTGATGTTCAGCAGCCTCGTTATCCTAGGAGATAAAAAGCCTTCCATCCTTCAGTGCTGGATAAACTACAATCAGGATGCTGGAGTGGGTTTTGGGTAGAGGCATGGGGCAGGACAAGATGTAGAGAAGATATGGCCCATTCTGACACCTCTGGAGTGATGCACTCAAATATCATCTTGATATCCAATCCAGATCAGCTGGGAGGTCTCATCCTTCTCTCCATGTGTTCACAGAGAAACACACATTTTCCATTAACTGCCGAGGTCACCGGCAGGGTGTTCTGGCAGAGCCGTGTGGAGAAGTTGTACAGCACCTGCCTACATATGTTTGGCCCAGTGCCCTCCCCTCGCTTCCCCTCTGATCAGAAGCACATTTATCTGCAACGTTTTTAAAGTCAAAAAAATAAAGAATCTCTCCTAGACTGTTTTGATTTTTAAAACCAATTCCAGACTGTGCATGGTATTTTGGTTGACTTTCAATTATAACATCCTATTGCATTTATTCTGTTCCGCGAGAACACAAAGAGAAATCACCTGTGAATATCTATCGCTGCAAAGACGAGCTCTTTCCTCATTTCTCTTCACTTCCCTTTCTTTGCAACTTTTCTCTCTCTCCTCTCATCCCCCGGATCTGATTGTTCTCTTTCCTGATTCATTCGGTCTTCTCCCTTTTCCTCTCCCCTACCCTGACAGCCATCAGAGGCAATCCAAGCAAACGCTGAAGTTGGCAAATTTGTTCTTCAATGCATCATGTTGCCTTTTCTGCACCGTTTCTGCCCTCAGCTCACAACTGCTGAGTATCCAAGGGTTCTGGATATCTTTCTGTGCCTTTGTTTCCCTGTTTGTACAAAAAAAACTTGTTCTTTCCATTTGTAAACTAAAGGAAGTCATGCCATCTTCAAGGGAGTTGCTGCAAGGATTAGAATGTACCAGAGTATAAAACTGACAATGTTCTGTAAGTTTTACCACTATCCTGTGCTTCAGCCTTTTCAGGCTCTGCTTCCTCCCCACTTTCCACCCCCCCCCACCCCCGCCCCATCCTGACACTGGACACTGATCCATAAAATTTTAAATAAAAGTGAAACCTCGTTCAAGACTGCTCATTTCTTTATTTCCAGTTGATGAAGAGAAATCTTTAATACTAGGTCAAAGAATTTTAGCCTCAGAGGAGGGGTCAGGAAAAAAGAGAGGCACCTCCATTGCCTAGAGAACAATGCCAGCCCCAATGATGTCACAACCCAACCTGCTTCCTGCATGTTGAACTGTCTTCTTGTGAGAGAGAGAAAACGAGAGACAAAGAAGCAAAGACAGGCGCACAGAAAGCTACAGTCCAGGGACCCAAAGGTCTACTAGCTGCTCTGACCTTGTGCCCTGCACCCCACCCCTAGGACACAGTGATTAGAGATGTCCTTCTCTGCTGACTTTACTCAAACATGCCCTAACTTAAGATCCAGAAAGAAATGGCTGAGAACTTCTGGTCCCTCTCCTTGTCAGGTTCAAGCCTCCCTATTGAAGGAATAATGGGTTCCATGTATTCATTCCACAGTGACCAAAGCTTCTTTGCTTTGAACAGATTGACCTGTGTACCCCAGGTGTCATCTAAGCCTATCTCAACCCACAAGAACTTATACACACTTGACTTGAGCAATCAATTCCATAGTATGACAGTTCAAACCCTCCCACTGGTTCCAAATGTTCCTTAGGCTTATTTCCATGAGGTCTCTTTTAACTCAGCCTTCAGTGTTGAGCAAACTGCCTCTCTTTTACTCCACACAAAGTCAGAAACTAACCCTCTTCTCTCTAATTTAACACAGAAAAAAAAATCTTTTCTTGACAAATGAAGTCTGAATTAGTGTCACTGACACTAGGGGTGTCCCATCATGTACTGTACAGCATCCCACGATCCCATGGCCCTTTCCTCTCCTTCCTCCACCACGTCCCAGCCATCCACAGATTTCTCTTTCTGCCTCACACAGAGTAGCATCACTCTCTTCTCTCAAGACTTGACGTCAGCCAACACCATGGCCTTGAAAGAGTGTGCCCCTGCCCAAGAGAAATGACTATTGACAATTTCTAGGAGAACAAGTATCTCCTAATCACACACCTAGAAGAATTCAGCACAGGAGACCTTGTGTGAGGAAAGAGGAAAAATCAGGAGCTTTAGCAGCCAGAGTTGAAAGCCACGCATCTGTCACAGATACTGGCCCAGAGTGTGATAGGAATTCAGTGGAGAAAATGTAGCCAAAACCTGGGAAAGAGAAAGGTAGAAAGGCATTCTGTGACTCAGTTAGCTAAAGATGTGTTCAGAGAACTCAACAAAGACTTTGGCCACCTCTCTGCCCTATTTCCTTATCTGCAAAATGTTATACTCAGGACTGACTGGGTTCTCATTCTTACTTCCTTGATGAAGATACCAAGGATGAAACAAACCAAATAACTCTCCAAAACAGAGATTTTATGTGTTTGGTATTTGGAAAGAAACATCAGCTTTTTTTACTACACTAGGGCACTACTTAGTCAACTGAACTAATGTACCAAATAGAACACCAGAGTGAATGTGAGGGCAATTTGTCTCTGTCAATGGTCAGTCCACTGATGGTCCAAACTGATTCAGCTGGTCAAGTTGGCTTCACATGGGAAGGAAAGATGGAAACCTCTGAAGGGAGAGGAGGGCAGTTTCCTGATTGTGAGCATATGAATAGTTCTGTTTCCTTATAAGAACCTTCCAGCATGCCTTCATGATCTGCTAAAGACAGAATGTATACATTTATCTTGGAAGAGAGAAGGTGTTTCTCAAAATCCACGTACCCAAATTGTTAAGTCCAATACCCACCTCTCCTGCCACTTCCCTTTTCTAATAAAGCCGCTCCTACCATTTCCAACATGGTTAACAGAAGTCAATGAGCATAAGGGTCATAGCATAGTTACATCATGTGCTAATGTTGACCTGGCTTGACTTGATGGAGGGGGCTACCTAACACACTGTCATTTCATGATCACCTCTGTGATCCTGGCTTCTGCTAAACATTAACAAAATGTTAAAGAATCAAATCAGTGACTGTTTATGCTATTTGGGATTAATAGCCTGTTTCAGATTAACATGAATGAAAGGAACAAAATAAAAAACCAACTTAGAATTTGAAAAATAATAATAAAGTAAAGGAGACTACACAATTTCAAGTTGACACAGAGTCTAAAGAAAGTAGATAGCTTCAGTCCTGGACTGCATGTCTTTCAATTCTCTGGTTTCCTTGGGGGGTGAAATCCAGAGGTTTCTGTTCACTCCTTTATAAAGAATCATGAGTTGATAAAGCACAGATTAAGCAAAGATCCTCTTCCACATGTCTGTAGACAAAATGTCAATCAAGGGACTCAGTATGTAAGTAGAACACAGTACATGTAATCTAAGGCATCCTTCTTAGGTGTCTAAGCCATTAGTGGGGCCATAGGCCATTTAGGGACAACTCTTCTCCCTCCAGGGAGAGAAGAGGGGGCTGAGAAGTGACTCATAGGCTCCCTACAATCAGGCTTTCTATATGTGAATTTTCAATGTGGGTTTTCTGTGAATGCTTCCTTGATTAAAGTGGGGCCTTACAGAGGAATAAATGAGAAAATTCCAAATGTCAATTTCAAATGAGTGATTAGATTATTCTTCATTTTTAATTTATCTTTACAGCATGTACACACACATGCCACCAACACAAATAATCTAGAACTGATTTTTTCTTACAGAAAGAAAACATAAGACCAGTGCTTGGAACTTTGCTTTAGAAAAAAAAGTGTCAAGTGAGAGACCTTTCTCCATCAACCATATCCATCTCCATAAAAAATACAAATGACATTTGAAAAGACCCACAGAAAAGTCTAGACCAACTCAGCTCCAGAGCCCCCTAAAGCAACATCATCCAAATTATCCAGGCTGGAAAAACACACCCCAAGTTCTGCCAACTGCAGCCAGCAATGGAGCTGAAGAAAGCCGAGGAAGAAGGTAACAGGGAATATACAGCCTGCTGCCAGGCAGGGGTTGCCAAGAACAATTACCAGAAAATTCCATCCTGCCACAGACGGGTGATTTGATGGCAAAATATGCACAACTTCCACATTTTTTGAAGGGCTCTGTTATCAAAGTCAGAGAAACCCCTGACTGTCAGTAATGTGTTTGCCCTCATGTCAATTACAAAGGCAGATCCTGATTTTTCAAGCTGACTGCACTTAAGCCTAAGGATGGCCATTTTCTGAGTCTTTTAAAAATAGGCATCAGCAAACTTCTTCTATAAAGGTTAGAGAGTAAATATTTTAGGTTTTACAGACCACATAGCTTTTATCACAATTAGTGAACTCTGCTGCTATAGCCTGAAAGCAGCTACAAATTATATATAAATGATTGATCACAGCCATGTTTCAATAAACCTTTATTTACATGGACAAATATGAGTTTCAGGCTGTAGCTTTCTGAATCTTGTGTTAGACAGTCAACTTGTACCTTCTATATGCCCCTAGGAAGGCTGATCCATAGTTCACAGTGGACGTGAATACAGACAAACTTCTGTGTTGGGGTCAAGCTCATACACTCACTCACGTCAACTCTCTACATAACACTCTAGGAGACACAGGGTGATTGCAAATTCTCTGAAACTCTTCTGATAGAAGGGGTAAGATCTTTACTCTCTCCTCTTTAATCAGAACCATCTCTGTTGTATACAGTGGAGTATTACTCGGCCAGAAAAAGGAATGAAATTAGGTCATTTGTGGAGAGATAGATGGACCTAGAGACTATCGTACAGGGTGAAGTAAGTCAGAAAGAGAAAAACATATATATTAATGCATATATGTGGACTCAAGAAAAATGGTATACATGATGCTATTTGCAAAGTAGATATAGAGACACAGACATAGAGATCAAACATATGGACACAAAGTGGGAAAGCGGGGATGGAAAGAATTGAGATTGGGATTGACATATATACAGTATTGATGCTATGTATAAAATAGATAACTAATGAGAACCTACTGTATAGCACAGGGAACTGTACTCAATGTTCTGTGGTGATCTAAATGGGAAGGAAATTGAAAAACGAGGGGATGTATATATATACACATATCTATACACATACATATAGCTGATTCATTTTGCTGCACAGTAGAAACTAATATAACAATATAAAGTAACTATACTCCAATAAAAATTAATTTTAAAAAAATTTTAAATACTGTCTCTTTACAGAGATGTAAAGAACAGAGTTTTGGACTATGTGGGAGAAGGCAAGGGTGGGATGATTTGAGAGAAAGCACTGAAACATGTATATTACAAGTAAAATAGATGACCAGGGCAAATTTGATGCATGAAACAGGGAACTCAAAGCTGGTGCTCTGGAACAACCCAGAGGGATGGGTTGGTGGGGGAGGTGGGAGGGGTATTCAGGATGCGGGGACACATGTACACCCATGGCTGATTCATGTCAATGTGTGGCAAAAACCACCACAATATTGTAAAGTAATTGCCTCCAATTAAAATTAATTAATTTTTAAAAATACTGTCTCTGTGATTCCTGACCAATAGAATATAACACAAGGGATAATATGCTGGTTTCCAGGCTGGTGGTTTCTCAAGCATGCTTTTTGTTGCACTTGCTTGTGGAATCCAGTTGCCATACTGTGAGGAAGTCCAAGCAGCCCCTCAGAGAGATCCACATGGAGAGGAGTCGAGGCTCCTAACAATACCTCCAGCTAAGCTTCTAGCCAAACCCCAAAAGCACCCCTCACATGGTCCTCCACATATGCTACTGTCTGCTGTTCTGATGCAGACGGGCAGTAGGATTCTATAAGGTGTTGGGGAATGAAGCCACTAGATAAAGAGCCTGGGTCCCTAAGAAACTGAATGGGGCAGTTCTTCTCCCCTAACCTGCATCCCACCAACCTGTAGCCATTAATCTGCACTAGACTCCAACAAACCTGTGCTTATTAAGCCACTGGGATTGTTAAGGTTGCTACATACTCTAAACAGTTGGCATACCCTAAAAAAGGACAAAAGGAAGATATATGCCACTCTGGACAAGCATTACAGCAGAGCATCAGATATTTCTAAAGCTAAATCAGTAGGACTCTGATTGACTCACACTGTGAATTAGAGCTTTCTGTGTTCTAAAACCTACGAGAAGCATGGGTTATTTACTCAGGGAAACCTACTGAATTGTGGAGCTTATTTATATGGGGCTGACCAGATGCACTTGCAAAGACAAGGCTTTTTCCACAGCTGGTCTTAAGGAAGCAAAAGGGAAAGGTGGTGGGTGGGGAGAAATGAGCCGGTTGAGACTAACATATACATACTATTATTTATAAAATAATCAACAAGGATCCAGGGTATAGCACAAGGAACTCTATTCAACACTCTGTAATAATGGATATGGGAAGGGAACCCAAAAAAGAACATAGATATGTCTATGTTGTTGTACAATAAAAAAGAAAAGAAGAAAACCTGCAACACTGTAAATCACCTATTCTCCAATACAAAATAAGAGAGAAAGATACAGTGGTCTCTGGGCTGTGAGAGCTGGTGAAAGCTGCTCCATGACCCCTCACACACACAATGACAGGTCATTATTCATTACCTCTCTGGTTAAAGAAATTTTATTTCCCAGTATATATGGAAAAATGATCTGAAAGGACTTAACCTTCAGACCTGGAGTCAGCAAACTATGGCCCCATGGCCAATCAAGCTTGTGGCCTATTTTTATACAGTCTGTGAGCTGAGAATTTGTAAATGGTTGGAAAAACTCAAAAGAAATATCTAGATCAAATGCAAATTATACAAAATTCATGTTTCAGTGTTCCATGAATAATGGCTTATTGGAGCACAGTTCGGCACGTTCTTTAAATATTGTCTAAAGCTACTTTCTCATGACAACAGCAAAGTCAAGCAGTTGTGATAGAAATACCAGGCCTGCAAAACCTCAAGTATTTACTATCAAGCCCATCAAAGAAAAAGTTCACAGCCTTCCTTTGGACCACTGTGGTCCATGAATTCTTTATTCTGAATTAATTTACTAGATTGGCCCTTGTCCTAACAAACTCTGAGGAGCTTATCCTAACAGTTTAATAAGGAAGCAGGAGGTAAATTGAAGGAGAAAATCAAAGTGCTCTGAGCAGGACACCCCGCCCAGGTAGGGAGTCAAAGGGAAGGGTCCCTGAAAGTCAGGAGGTGTCACTAGACACCTGGGAGAAGGATGTCCAGCCCAAGGAAGTAGTCAGGGAACTAAAGGAGAGGGAAAAGCTGGAAGACAAAAACTAAAATGTTCCTTGAATTAGTCTCAACTCCCCCAAGGTGTAAACACATCCAATGGTTTTAATGTTTTATTAAAGTGAAACAAATTGATCAAAAGAATCATATATAAAGTAGGGATTAATCTCAAAAAATACATACAAACAGCTCATGCAGTTCAATATCAAAACACAACCAACCAAATCAAAAAGATGGGTAGAAGACCTAAATAAACATTTCTTCAAAGAAGATATACAGATGGCCAAAAGGCACAGGAAAAGATGCTCAACGTCACTAATTATCAGCAAAATGCAAAACAAAACTACAATGAAGTATCACCTCACACTGGTTAGAATGGCCATCGTCAAAAAATCTACAAACAACACATATTAGAGAGGGTGTGGAGAAAAGGCAGCCCTATGACATTGTTGGTGGGAATGTATATTGGTACAACCACTACATTGTTGTTTAGTCACTAAGTCATATCTGACTCTTTTGTGACCTGCTGGACTGTACCCCACCAGGCTCCTCTGTCCATGGGATTTCCCAGGTAAGATACTAGAGTGCGTTGTCATTTCCTTCTTCAGGGACCACTACTGTGGAGAACTTAAAAAGCTACAAATAGAATTACCATATGACCCAGCAATCCCCCTCCTGGGCATGTACCCAGAGAAAACCATAATTCCAAAAGAGACATGAATCCCAATGTTTACTGCAGCACTATCCACAATAGCTAGGATATTGAAGCAACCTAAAGGTCCATCAACAGATGAATGAATAAAGTATATTTTTTAAGTGTTTTAAAAAAGAAACCCAAAGGGCAGACACTTTTCACTCAAACACAATATTTTCCACATTTGTGAAAATTATTAATTCAGTGTTAACACCACCTGTCCCCAGATCTGTTCTCTCAGTGATAGGGTCTCTAGTCCTGTCCATGTATCCAGCTGACCTCTTTTCCTACCTGCTGCTTTATGGGGAGCTGGGGTCTCACCCTGGGCCTCCAGTGAGTGGAAACAATAGAAAAATCACACCAAAACTTCAAAGGACTCTTCATTGAGGTCAGCTCTGAAGCCACATCCCTTAAGACCTCCCTAAATTTGGCTCTCGTGGGGCCCAGAAGGGCCAGTAAGTGATTAGGGAAAAGAGAAATCTTTGTTGTTGCTCTGATCTCCAACCTAACATCAGCCCAGAGTTACAGCCTGGACAGTTGGCACAAGTTGGCACTGGGGCGCAGGTGGATTAACTTCGAGGAGATTTGTTCTCAGGAATCTTTCTTTTCAAATCGTTGGGAAAAGCTTCAAAGTAACAGCCGACATGTACACACTGCTATATTTAAGATGGATAACAGACAAGGACCTACTATATAGCGCAGGGAACTCTGCTCAATGTATTGTGGCAGCTTGGATGGGAGGGGAATTGGGGAGAGAATGGGTACATGTATACGGATGGCCGAGTCCTTTTGTTGCCCACCTGAAACTGTCACAACATTGTTAACTGACAATCAGTCAGTCAGTCAGTTCACTTGCTCAGTCGTGTCCAACTCTCCGCGACTCCATGAATCACAGCACACCAGGGCTCCCTGTCCATCACCAACTCCTGGAGTTCACTCAAACTCATGTCCATCAAGTGGGTGATGCCATCCAGCCATCTCATTCTCTGTCGTCCCCTTCTCCTCCCACCCCCAATCCCTCCCAGCATCAGGCTGTTTTCCAGTGAGTCAACTCTTTGCATGAGGTGGCCAAAGTATTGGAGTTTCAGCTTTAGCATCAGTCCTTCCAATGAACACCCAGGACTGATCTCCTTTAGAATGGACTGGTTGGATCTCCTTGCAGTCCAAGGGACTCTCAAGAGTCTTCTCCAGCACCACAGTTCAAAAGCATCAATTCTTCAGTGATCAGCTTTCTTCATAGTCCAACTCTCACATCCATACATGACCACTGGAAAAATCATAGCCTTGACTAGACGCACCTTTGTTGGCAAAGTAACGTCTCTACTTTTTAATATGCTACCTAGGTTGGTCATAACTTTCCTTCCAAGGAGTAAGTGTCTTTTAATTTCATGGCTGCAATCAGCATCCGCAGTGATTTTGGAGCCCAAAAAAATAGTCTGACACTGTTTCCCCATCTATTTCCCATGAAGTGATGGGACAAGATGCCATGATCTTAGTTTTCTGAATGTTGAACTTCAAGCCAACTTTTTCACTCTCCTCTTTTACTTTCATCAAGAGGCTTTTTAGTTCCTCTTCACTTTCTGCCATAAGGGTGGTGTCATCTGCATATCTGAGGTTATTGATATTTCTCCCGGCAATCTTGATTCTAGCTTGATTCCAGCCCAGCATTCCTCATAATGAACTCTGTATATAAGTTAAATAAGCAGGGTGACAATATACAGCCTTGACGTACTACTTTTCCTATTTGGAACCAGTCTGTTGTTCCATGTCCAGTTCTAACTGTTGCTTCCTGACCTGCATACAGGTTTCTCAAGAGGCAGGTCAGGTGGTCTGGGATTCCCATCTCTCAGAATGTTCCACAGTTTATTGTGATCCACACAGTCAAAGGCTTTGGCATAGTCAATGAAGCAGAAATAGATGTTTTTCTGGAACTCTCTTGCTTTCTCCATGATCCAGTGGATGTTGGCAACTTGATCTCTGGTGCCTCTGCCTTTTCTAAAACCAGCTTGAACATCTGGAAGTTCACAGTTCACGTATTGCTGAAGCCTGGCTTGGAGAATTTTGAGCATGACTTTACTAGCATGTGAGATGAGTGTAATTGTGTGGTAGCTTGAGCATTCTTTGGCATTGCCTTTCTTTGGGATTGGAATGAAGACTGACATTTTCCAGTCCTGTGGTCACTGCTGAGTTTTCCAATTTGCTGGCATATTGAGTGCAGCACTTTCACAGCATCATCGTTCAGGATTTGAAATAACTCAACTGGAATTCCATCACCTCCACTAGTTTTGTTCATAGTGATGCTTTCTAAGGCCCACTTGACTTAACATTCCAAGATGTCTGGCTCTAGGTGAGTGATCACACCATCATGATTATCTTGGTCCTACTCCAATACAAAATAAAAAGGTTTTTTAAAAGTAACAACCACAATTCATGAGCTTTTCCTTAAAAATAACAGATTTTGCATCTGTGTGGATTTCAATTGCAAATGGAGTCAAGAAAAGAAGCCTTTAAATAAAACCTCACCCAATTCTCCCTTCTACATGTTTTCACATTCTTTGCACTCCCCACCCCCTTAATTTTTCACTAACTCCTTCCTCCCTTTAAAATTCCCCTGACCCACAGTTCTTCCTCTAAGGCACTCAGTATCCAGCCCCTTCTCAGGTGTCTTTACAAGACTACAAGAAGCCTGCTTTTATGTAAAAAACAATTAATAATAAGAATCCTTTAAAGACCATCAATGTCTTAAGATGACCATCTTAAGGCCATCAGGACTTAAGATCGTATAAATACTGGTTGTAAGCATGATGCCCTGATCTGATAAACAAAAACAAAGATGTCAAAAATGGTAGTGAACCAAAACCTAGACTGTTAGGACTGGAAACAATGTGAAGCATAGTCTTGCTCAGTCAGGTCACTTCACGGATGGAGCCAATGAAAGACCAATTCCAGGCTGTCTCCTCAATTCCCAGGTGAGTGCTGCCTCTGACATACCCTACTCCCTCCAGGTTTTCTTTCTGTCCTCCCCAACCTTCCAGGACTGTTGCCTTCAGAATTAGCCAAGCATTTCACCTACTGATAAGACACATATCCATATGAACCATTTTTGTTTTATGTAAAATTGCAGTGAAGTTTCTCATGGAACGCCACATGAGTACTCCTTGTAGAAGCCAACCAATAAGCTAGCGTAATCCTCTGAGAATGTGGGTCTCACTTTAAATACCTAAGTAAAATGGATCCCTAAAGAAAGCCTGTGATAATCCCTTTAACAAAGTAAATAATAGGCTCACAATCTATCCAACTTGTTGCTGATAATTAATGATTACAAACTTCCCTGGTGGCTCAGATGGTAAAAGCATCTGCCTACAATGCGGGAGACCCGGTTTCAATCCCTGGGTTGGGAAGATCCCTGGAGAAGGGCATGGCAACCCACTCCAGTATTCTTGCCTGGAAAATCCCATGGACAGAGGAGCCTGGCAGGCTGCAGTCCATGGTGTCGCAAAGAGTCGGACATGACTGAGGGACTTCACTTTCACTTTCATTAATGTTTACAACTGACTTTTCTAAGAATATTTTCAAACTTCAGATCTACCAAAGAAGTGGCTCTTCCATATAGGGAACTAAAGCAGTTTATCCTGTAGGGAACAAAGACTATGGAATTGTAAGCTAAGATGATAACCTCATACAAGATTAGTTCAGTAAGCTAACTTATCGTTTCAACTTCATTCACAAAATATGGTTTGCATAAACTGTATCCTATAAAAGGGCATATGTATTCAGCCGAGGAAATGGGAGGGCAGACAGGGAAAGGTTTAGGTAAAGATATGGTTTGGATCTTTTCACCATAGAATCGCTCAACTCCACAAGCCAGACTTTACCTTTATACATTATGTACAATACGTACCAAATTTTATTTCACATATCACTGACTGACTGTAAATCAGCGAAGCCAGAATGTAATTCAAAGCATCAGAGAGAAGTTAACCTGACCCAAATCAGCAGCCAGAGTGGCTCAGTCCAGCTAATTGTGGCAGCAGAAGTGACACTTCACAAGTAATGCAGATCAAATGAAAAATGGAAACTAATAAAAGAATAATGCTATGCCTATTCCAAAAATGTGTCCTAATAGGAAAGTCAATGATAAGGGCAGAAAAATTGAACTGGGTTTTGAAAAAGGCCAATTGCAAGTGACTATAGCTGATGCTAAAGCTGAAACTCCAATACTTTGGCCACCTCATGTGACGAGTTGACTCACTGGAAAAGAGTCTGATGCTGGGAGGGATTGGGGGCGGGAGGAGACGGGGACGACAGAGAATGAGATGGCTGGATGGCATCACCGACTCGATGAACATGAGTTTGAGTGAACTCCGGGAGTTGGTGATGGACAGGGAGGCCTGGCGTGCTGTGATTCATGGGGTCGCAAAGAGTCGGACATGACTGAGCGACTGAACTGAACTGATAGGAGAAAGCAAATTGTCAAGTATGTCACTGTCCCTTGGGTTTTGGTAACACACAACTGTCTCTGTGGTTTTCAATGCAGACAGCACAACAATCACCATCTCAAAATACGCATTGGTCAGCCCGAACTCAAATCAATTGAATACTGAGTGAGTTGCAGCATCTTCATTTTTAAAAGGCTCTTCAGGAGATTTGAACATGAGCCAGCACTGAGAACCACTGCCTCTCCTAAAGGCACCTCCAATGTCCAAAACCCCTAACTGGGCAAAGAGCAAAACCGAGATGGCTTACAAGGTAACTTGGAGGTAACAGTTTAGCCGATATGAAAACTGATTATAAATTCTTCTTTGCTCTAACAACCAGCCTTCCCAGAGAAGACATCCCAAGTCGGCACACATTCCCACTCCCAGTCCATTCACAAGTTTTGACTGGCTCCAGGGCCCTGCTAAGGAGATGATGACCCAGATAAGAAGAGAAAGTTCATGGTGCAGAATTGAGAGTCATCGGAGCTCAACAACTTTGCCTGCACAATGATTACAAGCATACTCTTATGCTGGCATACTGCCAAGGCTAATGGGGCTACTCAAATGTTCTTATATTGCTGGGTTTCCTACAGGTGCTGTGAAGGTTAATGGAATTTTTTTCTTGAAATAGCTCTAAAAGTTCTCATAAGTAAGTCAGGAAGACCCATTTCTAACAGGTTTTCCTTCCTACCTCTGAATCAAAGCTATATTCCTTAAATATACAGTATTTTCAGTCTTTTAGACATGTTGAAGATCTGTTAACCACCAGCAGATGTGTTATATAATGGTTTTCTTTGGACAAAATTAAAGCTATTCATCCTGCTAAATCTCTTTAGCTGCTTCAAGGTGTCTTGAATCCAAAGCGTAATTAATTTAGCACGTGCTCCACTGTGGCTAATTAAAATATGCTTTAGGTAGTTCAGCATATTTTTCCCATGCAATTTTTCCCCTCTGAGCTGGTCCATTTCTTTCCTTTCTTTATTTCTGTGATGCACCCAAGGATTACATTATTTGTGAAACCATAGTGCAAAGAATAACCAGTGGCCAATTCTATCTGAAATGCAATATTAACCCCTAATTTATTCTTCTGAGAAATATCATGCTCCACCATCCTTTCATTCATTTTCCATTGAAAGCTAAGCTTTCAGCCCAAACTGTCTTAATGGTAGCTTCCCAAATGGAATCCCAGCCTACTTTCCAACCCAGTCACCATAGGGATGCAAGTGGAGGAGGAGAAACTAAATCTGAATTGTCAGAAGCTTCTGGACATTCATTTCATGAAATCATCTTGCAGCAAACCTATCTAATGAAAATCAGATCTCATCCAGAGGAGGGAAATTTGCTTTCCTGGATAAAACCTAATTGGTCCCATAAGATCTATTATGCCAAGAACTAAAGGTCCTGTCTACACAGCACTAAATGAAGTGGTCAATGAATTTAGCCAAAATCCCTAATAAAAAAAATATATTCTCTTGGATTTCAAATCCTTTTAGGGAACATATTGGAGAGAGTGACTCATATTTATTAATGGGTTTCAGGCACATTTGTTCCTTGATCAAATAAATACATGGCTAATCAACAGATATATTTGAAGGTTTCCTATGTGCTCAGTCAGAACTGTGCTAAGTCAGAAAGGAGATCTGGAAGATGCATAAGACCAATGCAAAAGACATGAGGGTTTGGCATGACTTCTGCTTTCAATTACAGGTTATGAAGCAACATAACACATATAAGTTCTGAAATTTTGGAGTTTTTCTCTTCTGCTACTAAAAAAAAATTCAAAGTCATCTCCATTTTAGCTACCAGAATGTAGCCTAATGAATGGCACATAGTAAGTAGTCTTAACAAATACGTGTGGCATGAACAAACAAGTGAATATAAGCATATTCCTCTGAGCATACAGAGAACTTTAAAAGCTGAGCACTTATAGTGACAAAAACAGTCTCTTAAGTGCTAGCATACCTGTTAACAAGAGACTGCTCGGTTTTTACTAAAAATCCATGCCGTTTCCTTCTTCCTCTCCCTGAACACACATCTAATCCCCATTTTGC
Organism: Moschus berezovskii; assembly: GCF_049115385.1. Classification (NCBI taxonomy): domain Eukaryota; kingdom Metazoa; phylum Chordata; class Mammalia; order Artiodactyla; family Moschidae; genus Moschus; species Moschus berezovskii. The sequence goes on along the minus strand of NC_142469.1, from coordinate 70,715,029 downwards.
AGCCCTTCTCATAGTGATGAGTTCTAGCCAACTGAGTCCCCCTGTAAAATGGATGAGCCATTTCTGCATCTCATTTCCATACTCCTCCCTTTCTGGCTAACTGGGTTGGGACAACCACCGTGCACTTGGAGGCCTTGTGCTTGTGATGGCAGCGCTCCCGTCAGGCTGTACCCCTGCATGACAGCAAAGGTTTCCACCAGCCCAGCAAAGGTTTCCCATCAGCCCAGACAATACTGGTACTATTAAAATTATTCCATTTTTACAGGTGAGAAAACTGAGTCACAGAGAAGTTAATCATAGATAATAAGAAGTGCAAGGAATCTGAACTGGAACACATTTCTACCTCAACACATTTCTTGCTCCAAATGCTCAAAGAAGCTTCTGAATCACAGACCTCTAACCTCTTCCAGGTGACCCATTCCCACAACCTGGAATAAAAGCAATGATCTCTCCCCACGTGCCATTCATGGGGTTTGTCCTTCACCTCCTCCCTTACCTCTCATAGCTGCAACCACCCCTGTGGGTGCACATCATCATGGGACTGACCCCCTTAGTAAGTCTATCCCACATCTACCGTAGCTTTCTATCTGATACTAGCTACTTTGCCCACCTTTCAAATAACGCCATACTGCCTGTTCAGTAATAGACTTACAACAGCATAACAGAATTTGAGCATGCAGGAGCCTTTTCTTCATTTAAAACAAAAAAAGTCTGATTACACAAATCTTGTAGAAGTTCAGCCAGAAAACTGCTGAACACTTTGCTGTCTTGCTATTAAAGTGTTCAGAAGTGGGGAAGTAATACCTACAGAATTTATTGAAAGTTTATATATAGTAATGCTCAAATATTTCCATAATTTACAGTAGTATTAAAGGTGACAGGCATGATTTACGAATCAGAATGTTCTCTCTAACTGAGATGTCCAGTTAGCTGAGGGTTAATTCATATAATCAGTAAAACTCCCCAGGGGAGAGAGGCCTCCAAGCTGGGGAATGACCTCAGGAGTACTGCCAAAGTGCACAAAACTTTAAAATAGCCCCATATAAAGGCAGTATTATTGCCAATGGTTTGATCACACCCAATCCACCTAGAAGGGAAATACATATCTTGTCCCTGAAACATCTCACATGCATAGGATAGAAACTTCACACACACAGAGAGAGAGGAGAGTCATGTATTTCAAAAATCAAGTGCAATTTAAAATCCCAGAGGCCACAGCTGGCTCCAGAAAGCAAAGTGGGAAGACAGTCAACCACAGTTTCCAACTCCTGCTTTATGTGCCTTGCTACCAAAATCAATACATTAAATCCATGTGGTGACTGTGTAAGTACCCTCATTCCTTTGAGGACATCCAAGCTGATGTTCTGTCATTTGGGCAAGTGCTTACTCCAGATTCTGGTAATGTTCTCAAGGACACTGGCTGTTCTAGAATCCCAATACTAATGAAGCAAAAACACAAACAGCTGCTCCCATCTAAATCTTCTGAATGACACTGGGTGCACTGTTTTCATAAATTAAATTTTGAACTGATACCAACTACTACAAATATTGATATTCACTATATCATTGTTTTATAAAAGTCTTTCAGTTCAGTTCAGTTCAGTCGCTCAGTCGTGTCCGACTCTCCGCAACCCCATGAATCACAGCATGCCAGGCCTCCCTGTCCATCACCAACTCCCAGAGTTCACTCAAACTCACGTCCACAGAGTCGGTGATGCCATCCAGCCATCTCATTCTCTGTCGTCCCCTTTTCCTCCCACCCCCAACCTTTCCAAGCATCAGAGTTTTTTCCAGTGAGTCAACTCGTCGCATGAGGTGGCCAAAGTATTGCAGTTTCAGCTTCAGCATCAGTCCTTCCAATGAACACCCAGGATTGATCTCTTTTAGAATGGACTGGTTGGATCTCCTTGCAGACCAAGGGACTCTCAAGAGTCTTCTCCAGCACCACAGTTCAAAAGCATCAATTCTTCGGCGATCAGCTTTCTTCACAGTCCAACTCTCACATCCATACATGACCACAGGAAAAACCATAGCCTTGACTAGACGGACCTTTGTTGGCAAAGTAATGTCTCTGCTTTTTAATATACTATCAAGGTTGGTCATAACTTTAGGTAACAACAAAAGAAGGCAAAAATAAACTAGGGATAGAGTTGTTGTACAGGTGATGCAGAAGTTAGTGTGATCATAGCACTAGAAGACATTCTCCCCTTGACTCTCAACTATATATTATAATAGGAATAGGGGAATGGCCAGGACACTGGCTTCTAAAGTTAAAATCATTTTATTTTCCATTGTAATGGATTTTTAAATATCATTTGGCACTATTGGGCCACTTCCAGAATACATAAGGAAGAGGTATTAGAATGGACCTAATAAGAGAAGGATGGATCTGATCAGTTCACCCTTGGAAAACTACTAACTGTGTGCCAACTTACAGGTGGGAAAATTAGAAACAATAAGAAAAATATGGTAAGTTTTTCATAAGGTTTAATTTATTCAGTTTAAAAGACTGCATAATTATAAAATTATGTCATTTCCATTCTTTGGATATCTCAATATCCTTTTTCAGAAAATAATATGACTAATAGATGAGATAGCTGGTAACTTTTTGTCCACAATTGGCAAAATTAAAAAGTCAACTATTCTTTTCTATGGCCTAAAAAATGTTACTGAGATTCTCCTGGTCCATGGAATCCAAATTCTAGGAGCTAATCCTGTCTCCCTCCTGAAACTTGCAGCTAAAATATAGCAATAGCAGATGATGAGATCTCCTCGATGACTCCCAACATGAGTGATCGATCATGGAAACCAGAGTTTTCTAGACTAGAAGTATTTCTTGATCATCTTCTGTGGACATGGTTATCTATTTTATGCATACATGCATGCCCAGTCACTCAGTTGTGTCTGACTCTTTGCAACCCATGGACTGTAACCCACCAGGCTCCTCGGTCCATGGGATTCTCCAGGAAAGAAAGCTGAAGTGGGTTGCCACTTCGTATTCCAGGGGATCTTCCCAACCCAATGATAGGATCTGTGTCTCTTGTGTCTCCTGAATTGGTAGGCGGATTCTTTACCAACTGAGGCACTTGGGAAGCCAATTTTATGTGTAGTACTGTGTTTATGTTATTTAGGAGTTTGGGATTATATCCCAAATTAGGAGTTTGGGATTAACATATACACACTGCTGCTGCTGCTGCTGCTGCTGCTAAGTCACTTCAGTCGTGTCCGACTCTGTGTGACCCCCTAGACGGAAGCCCACCAGGCTTCCCCGTCCCTGGGACTCTCCAGGCAAGAACACTGGAGTGGGTTGCCATTTCCTTCTCCAATGTGTGAAAGTGAAAAGTGAAAGGGAAGTCGCTCAGTCGTGTCCGACCCTTAGCGACCCCACGGACTGCAGCCTACCAGGCTGCTCCATCCATGGGATTTTCTAGGCAAGAGTACTGGAGTGGCTTGCCATTGCCTTCTCCGATATACACACTACTATACATAAAATAGGTAATCAACAAGGACCTATTGTACAGTACAGGGAACTCTACTCAGTACTCTGTTATAACCTATATGGGAAAGGAATCTGAAAAGGTATATATTAATACATATGTATATATATAACTGAATCACTTTGCTATATACCTGAAACTAACAGCTTTGAAAATCAACTGTACTCCAGTATAAAACAAAAAAATAAATTAAAAAAAGAAGACTCAAGAAGAGAAAGATGATATGTATAGATGTGGAGGAAAGTGAAGTGACAGGATCAGCTAATACAGATGAGTCCTGAGAGCCCAGAGGAATTAGGTACCAGGCAGCCCCTTGACAGAGGCCTAAAATGAGATGCTAAGGAATGTAGGCACAACTCTGTGATACACGCACGACTGTCTTACTTAATCCAAACATAACGCCAACCAGGAATAAAGTGACAAGGAAATGTCAGGGAAGATCCCAAAATTCATCCTATCCCTCAAGACTGAAACCAAAAATAAGCCTCCATCCAAAGTCCTTTGGTCTGTAAATCAATTTAAAATCTTTAAAAGTATCAAGCCCGGTGATAAACCCATCACAATAATTCACATGAAAGATGAGTCAAATATAGTCTAGTTTATATATTAAAATGGTTTATAATACTATTTATGACAATAATGTTTGTGACAAAATACAATTTGTTAGTATTTTTTTATTTTTCTCATTCCGTTCCGTTCTGTTGCTCAGTCGTGTCCGACTCTTTGCGACCCCGTGGACTGTAGCCTACCAGGCTTCTCCGTCCATGGGATTCTCCAGGCAAGAATACTGGAGTGGGTTACCGTTTCCTTCGCCAGGGGATCTTTCCGACCCCGGGATCGAACCCGGGTCTCCCGCATTGGAGGCAGACGCTTTACCTCTGAGCCACCAGGGAAAGAAATTAATTTTTTAAATTTAAATTTAATTAATTTAAATTTAATTTTGTTTTCTCCTTAAAGAGGTGATAATTTTAAAAGGTCGAGAGACTATAGTCTCTATCTAAAAAGAGCATCAGATTCAGTTTTGTTAATGATGTTTCTCTTACATGTTTAGTCATGAAGATTGTCTTTAGTATCTCAAGTTCCCAGTTTTAACATTGTTTCCCCTTTCTGTTCTGTCCTTGGTCCCAGGTTTTGGTACACAATTTTTTTGTACTGAGGAAAATATTTGTCATATGAGTTGTATATACCTTAGAAAAATGTTAAGGCAAGATCTGTCACCTAGTGACCATGAACTAATTACTCAGCTTCTCTGAATCTCAGTTTGCTGTTTGCTTGTCTCACAGGATTATTATGAGTTGTAAATGAGCTTATACCTGGCTGAATGTACCCAAACGTAAAATATAAACAGGATCAATACTGTCAAAATGTCAGTTCTTCCTGACTTGACCAATAGATTCCACAGATCTATGTTAGTCGCTCAGTCATACCCGACTCTTTGCAACCCCATGGACTGCAGCCCACCAGGCTCCTCTGTCCATGAGATTTTCTAGGCAAGAATACTGGAATGGGTTGCCATTTCCTTCTCCAGGGGATCTTCCCAACCCAGGGATCGAACCTGGGTCTCCTGAACTGCAGGCAGATCTTCACCAATTGAGCTACAAGGGAAGCCACAGATCTATAGGTTCAGTCAAAATCCCAACAAGTTATTTTTTAGATATCAACAAATTGGTTGTAAAATTTATATATAGAGAGAAAAGACCCAAATACTAAACACAATATTGAAAGAGAAGAAGAACATTGGAGGACTGGTGTTACCCAACTTCAAGACTTATTATAAAGCTACAGTATTCAGGACAGTGTGGTATCATCAAAAGAATAGACATATAGATCACAGAGCAGAAGTGAGAGCCCAGAAATAGACCCACATAAATAGAGTCAACTGATTCTTGACTAAAGAGCAAAGGCAATACAATGGAAAAATGATAGTCTTTTCAACACATGGTGCTGGAACAACAGGGCTTCCACATGCAAAAAAAATTAATCTATATAGAAACTTCACACCCCTCACAAAATTAATTCAAAATGGATCACAAATTCAAATGTAACACAAATCTATAAAACTCCTAGAAAATAACATAGAAGGAAATCTAGATTACTTTGCATAAGGTGATGATTTTTTGAAACACACCAAAATCATGATCCATGAAAGGAAAAATTGATATACTTGACTTAATTAAAATTAAGAACTTTTGCTTTGCAAAAACCACTGTCAAGAAAATAAGTTGGGGAAAATGATTGCAAAAAAAGAACAGCTGATAAAGGACTATTATCCAAAATATACAAAGAATTCTAAAAGTCAACCAAACAATGAATGATGTGATTTTTTTAAGGGTAAAATAAATAAATAAATAGAAATGGGCAAAAGACTTGAACAGTTCAGTTCAGTTCAGTCGCTCAGTCGTGTCCAACTCTTTGCGACCCCATGAACCGCAGCACGCCAGACCTCCCTGTCCATCACCAACTCCCGGAGTCCATGCAAACCCATGTCCATTGAGTCGATGATACTATCCAACCATCTCATGCTCTGTCATCCCCTTCTCCTCCTGCCCCCAATCCCTCCCAGCATCAGAGTCTTTTCCAATGAGTCAACTCTTCGCATGAGGTGGCCAAAGTACTAGAGTTTCAGCTTTAGCATCAGTCCTTCCAATGAACACCCAGGACTGATCTCCTTCAGAATGGACTGGCTGGATCTCCTTGCAGTCCAAGGGACTCATCCATACATGACCACTGGAAAAACCATAGCCTTGACTAGACACACCTTGGTTGGCAAAGTAGTGTCTATGCTTTTTAATATGCTATCTAGGTTGGTCATAACTTTCCTTCCAAGGAGTAAGCGTCTTTTAATTTCATGGCTGCAATCAGCATCTGCAATGATTTTGGAGCCCCCAAAAATAAAGTCTGACACTGTTTCCACTGTTTCCCCATCTATTTCCCATGAAGTGATGGGACCAGATGCCATGATCTTAGTTTTCTGAATGTTGAGCTTTAAGCCAACTTTTTCACTCTCCTCTTTCACTTTCACCAAGAGGCTTTTTAGTTCCTCTTCACTTTCTGCCATAAGGGTGATGTCATCTGCATATCTGAGGTTATTGATATTTCTCCTGGCAACCTTGATTCCAGCTTGTGCTTCTTCCAGCCCAGTGTTTCTCATGATGTACTCTGCATATAAGTTAAATAAGTGGGGTGACAATATACAGCCTTGTTATACTCCTTTTCCTATTTGGAACCAGTCTGTTGTTCCATGTCCAATTCTAACAGTTGCTTCCTGACCTGTATATAGGTTTCTCAAGAGGCAAGTCAGGTGGTCTGGTAGTCCCATCTCTTTCAGAATTTTCCACAGTTTATTGTGATCCACACATTCAAAGGCTTTGGCATAGTCAATAAAGTAAAATAGATGTTTTTCTGGAACTCTCTTGCTTTCTCCTTGATCCAGTGGATGTTGGCAATTTGATCTCTGGTTCCTCTGCCTTCTCTAAAACCAGCTTGAACATCTGCACATTCACGGTTCACATATTGCTGAAGCCTGGAGGGAAATGCAAACCAAAACAATAATGAGATACCACTACACACCTAATAGAATGGCCAAAATCCAGAACTCTGACAACAGCAAATGCTGACAGGGATGTGGAACATGAAAACACTCATTCATTCTCTGAAGGAATGACAAAATGGTTCAGCCACTTTGGAAAACAATTTGGCTAAGTATACCATATACAAACTGGCAGTCTATGCAAAGGAGTTGAACATTTATGTCCACACAAAGTACACAAGGATATTTATAGTAGCTTTATTCATAAATGCCAAAACTTGAAATCATCCAAGATGTCCATATAGATAAATAAAACTGTTGTACATCCAGACAATAGAGGATTTATATGGTGCTAAAAAGAAATGAACTATCAATTTATGAAAAGATATGGAGGAAACTTAAATGCCTATTACTGAGTGGAAGAAGCCAAGCTGAAAAGGCTACATACTGATGATTATGAATGTATAACCTTCTGGAGAAGACAAAACTATGGAGATCTTAAAAGGATCAATGGCTGCAGGGGAGTAGGAGGGAATGAAGGATGAAGAGGCATAATTTTTAGGACACTGAAACTAATCTATGATACCAGAAGAGTGGATATGAAACAGGAAGGAAGTGGGCAGGGCACAACCTTTAAAAGAATAATATAGCCGTAAGGCATGACAAAAACTGGTTAGAAACAACTAGATCCAAGATGGCGGAAAACTCGACTTCCAGTAGACCTTGACCCTCATTATACACTCTTTTAACACATTAGCTAAACAACATACTCACAGGCACCCTGACAGTTCTGAGACCAACCATCAAAGATCAAAAAGTGAGCAGTGACCCAATTCCTGGAAATCTCCACTCCTTTCCCAAAATAGTTGGAATAACCCTCACACTCATTAGCCCATGAAATTACCCAGTCTATAAAAACTAACCACACCATATTTCCAGGGTCTCTCACCTTCTGAGATGGCCATACTGTGTGGAGTGTGTTTCTCCCAAGGCCATTCTCACCTTTTGAAACGGATCGCATTCTGACTATGGAATGTGTATCTTTCTGTGGAACATGATTCTGTCTAAATAAATCCACTTGTTACCTATCACTTTGTCTCTCCCTGAATCCTTTCTGCCACAAGACATCAAGAACCTGAGCTTCATTAAGTCCTGAGACCAGTCTTCATTATGTGATCTCAATTAAAAGATGAAGGTTCAAGTTCCATTCGGGTTCTGGCCAGGTTCAAGTTCTGGCAAATCTCAATCAGGGTTCAAGTTTCAATCTGAGTTTTGGCTGGATCTGAGTATCAAGACATGAGTTCGAGTCCCAATCTGAGGTGTGTGGTTTCAGATATATCATTGTACCTTTGCCAAATTCACAGGATGTATAACACCAAGAGTAAACCCCAATGTACACTATGCACTCTGAGTGATAATGATGAGTCACTTTGCCAACAAAGGTCTATATAGTCAAAGCTGAGAGTTGGACCATAAAGAAGGCCAAGCACCGAAGAATTGATGCTTTCAAACTGTGTTACTGGAGAAGACTCTTGAGAGTCCCTTGGACAGCAAGGAGATCAAACTAGTCAATCCTAAAGGAAGTCAACCCTAAATATTCATTGGAAGGACTGATACTGAACTGAAGATGAAGGTCCAATACTTGGGCCACCTGATACAAAGAGCCGACTCACTGGAAAAGATCCTGATACCAGGAAAGATTGAGGGAAGGAGGAGAAGGGGGCAATAGTATAGGATGGGATGGTTGGATGGCATCATCAACTCAATGGACATGAGTTTAAGCAAACTCCACGAGATAGTGAATGACAGGGAAGTCCACGGGGTCGCAAAGAGTTGGACACGACTGAGCGACTGAACTGAACTGATCCAGACAAGGGTAGAAAAGAGAGGTGACTCTGTCTGGACAGAACAGATCTGCTGGTGACTGGAGCCTGCTGAGACTGCTCCTTCCTAGCCTGGGTCCCTAGGCCAGGGTCTCCACACTTTCACCTCCTGGATATATGAGAAGATGTAAAAAGTGTACTAGTTAAACTCTTGTCGAATTCTTGTAACAATATTGGAAACAACATACGTCACTTCAACATAGACAAATGGCTACAAACTACTGAGAGGGCAACAGGGAGGAATGTTCTAAAACAGCCTGGAACCAGGAAGCTCTGCTTCCAAGAATCAAATTCAGGCCAAAAGGCAGTCTCACCTGGTAGCCTCAAGCATATCACATGACTCAGGGGTGCGGCCAAAAAACCAGACTTAAAAAAAAAAAGAATTAAACAGGAGGAGAGTGGGGAAGATAAACCAGAATTTCTCCCTAGGACCACACTAGAGGCATTTATTAGCCTGACCCACCCTATAACACCTTAGAAACAAAAAGTCCCCATCCAAATGCAAACAGACTTCTTTCCTTGCTGTGACTGCGTTTCATAACTCTTGCCCTTCCTAACATGGAGCCACTCCAATCGATGAGGTCATTTGTTTTCCTGAGAACTCAGTTACAGAGCTTGCCAATCATTCAAATTGCAAGCTCTGGCCAGGAAAGCCCTATGAAGAAAGCAAAGCATTAAGTCCTTACTGTTCTTTCTTAGGTCACTTAGAGCATTTGAATCCCATACGACTGTCTTTTCAAAAAACAAAAAACTATGCTTACAAAGATAACAAGTTCCAAATGTTGACTTTTCTTAAAGGTATATTTGTTTCAAATCATATGTTTCTAATCTATAACAAAACAGCCTGAGTTATAATTATTCCACTCCACACACCATTCAAAAGCCAAGAGATAACATGGAGAAATGATGAATGTGTTATCAATGATATATAGAGTCAATCTGTTGATTCAAGACATAAACAGAGTCACACAGAAAGAGAAGAAATGGTGAACAACAGATCCAATTTGCACTATGCCTGCTCCTAGAACAGACCACTTTCAGGCCCTCCAGATGAGAAGCAAAAGGATCCTGCTTTGTGGAAAGATTCTAGTGTTAGCCATTTACACTTGAGTTTGAATTTTAAATACTTGACCCCTATACTGTCTCTGCATTTGAAATCTTAGCTATAATTCAGAAATAAAAGGCCTGATCTTTTTATTAAGGGGGTTTGAACTTATCAAACATGAAATAGATGTGAAAGAAGGAGAGACTGGGGAATCCACAATACGCTTAAGAAGAAAGGATTTACCAAGAGTATTTTAAATTGCATACTGTTTATAAATGCTAGCATGAGTGGCTCGTTTATATTGTAGGATTTCTTTCTTCTGACAAATCACATAAAGCATCAGGTTCTAAAAATGGGGGTTTGCTTCTTTACTTTGCTTTTGGTAAGTATTGACCAATTATCAGTGCATATTTTTAAACAGAGAAACTGAAGCAGTAATTGGGAAGACTTGGACCTATCCAGTTTCACCACTGAGGTTTATGTCATTTCACGAATAACTGAAGATAAATTTACAGACACACATAAGCTTCTAGGCTTAATGAAGTGCTGTAAATAATCTTATAAATGTAGTACAATTCATTGAAATTCATATTTTAGAGAAGATCTTAAGAAAGTCTCAAAATGTTGTCCAGATGGGACTCTTGAAATCTTGGAGATCTCCTCCAGGGCTGACAATTTCTCTCAAACATGAACCCTCTGTTTTTGTTGTTCAGTCACTCAGTCATGTCTGACTCTTTGCAACCCCATGGACTACAGCACGCCAGGCTTCCCTGTCCTTCACCATCTCCCAGAGCTCGCTCAAATTCATGTCCATTGAGTCAGTGATACCATCTCACCATCTATCCTCTGTCATCCCCTTCTCCTGACTTCAATCTTTTCCAGCATCAGGGTCTTTTCTAATGATCCAGCTCTTAGCATCAGGTGGCCAAAGTATTGGAGCTTCAGGTTCAGCATCAGTGCTTCCAATGAATATCAGTGTTGATTTCCTTTAGGATTGATTGGTTTGATCTGCTAGCTGTCCAAGGGACTCTCAAGAGTCTTCTCCAACACCCCAGTTCAAAAGCATCAATTCTTCAGTGCTCAACCTTCTTTATGGTCCAACTCTTACATCCATACACGACTACAGGAAAAACCATAACTTTGACTATATGGACCTTTGTCAACAAAGTGATGTGTCTGTTAGGTTTGTCATAGCTTTTCTTCCAAGGAGCAAGCACCTTTTAATTTCATGGCTGCAATCACAGTCTGCTGTGATTTTGTGTGTGTGTGTGTGTGCTCAGCTGCTTCAACCCAAGAAAATAAAGTCTGTCACTGTTTCCATTTTTTCCCCATCTATTTGCCATGTAATGAAGGAACTGGATGCCATGATCTTAGTTTTTTTGAATGTTGGGTTTTAAGCCAGCATTTTCACTCTCCTCTTTTACCTTCATCAAGAGGCTTTTCAGTCCCTCTTTGCTTTCTGCCATTAGGGTGTTATCATCTGCATATCTGAGGTTACTGATATTTCCCCCAGCAATCTTGATTCCTGCTTGTGATTCATCCCAAATTAAACCACACTGACCATGCTGGAATGATTTCAGATTTGTTTCCAAAAAAAGTATTCCTTTTCTCCAAAGAAAGGAAACAGAAATAGTCATATATATATATATATAAATGTGGGGGGGCTTGATCAAGATCAATGAGCAATATCACCTAGAATGGAACTAAAAGATTATATGAGAATGTTCTCTTTTGATTTAACTCAAACAGGCCTGAAATTCACTCTGAACTGTGAACGGGTCTGGCATTTTCTACTTTACAAGTGAGCTTCTGATTGGTAACCTCACACAGGAAGCCTACAGCTGTCTCTCTTTTTCATTCTGTTAACGAAAGCCAACACCACAGTTGTAAAAAGGGAAATCCACGGTAAATTGAAAAACCTTTTTAGGGATCCATTTTCTTTCAAGATGCTTACAAATCTTAGCGTATTTCAGATTGACCTCAAAACCTATCATATCTCACAGAGTTTTGTGGAGGAAATGAGATTGATAAATGAATGTTCCTTAATAGGAAACCCAAATCTTCCATGAGAAGAGAAACCTGACTCGTGCCCCTCATAAATATAAGAACCACAGTCTGATGCTAAGCATCAGATTTCCTAGAACACTGTGCATAATGAATTAGTCTATTCTCTGGGAAAGAAAGGGAAATAATCTGTAGATATATGTTCCAGAAGAAAATGAAACCATTAATTACAGTGAGATATCCTGACAGTAGATGACTAAATTAAATACAAAAAATGCTCCAATAACTGCATGAAATAATTTTCGGCACTACAACTCAAAATAATTTTCTGAATTAAGTACAATTTTTCTGCTATAGATTATACATATAAACAAATACAATTTTAAGGCTAAATGTCTTGTGTCTAGCCACATTGGGTTAAATGTTGTTTAGTAGACATTCTGCATTCAACAACAGATTTAAATGTGCCCTAATTATCTGCCTGTTTATTTTAGTTTACATGGAATTCAATCATGTGTAGGTAAAAAAGCTTCCTAAAATGGTAAAAAAAAAAAAAAAAAAAGCAGTTTTCTTAAGTGGGTACAATAACCTCAGATATGCAGATGACACCACCCATATGGCAGAAAGTGAAGAAGAACTAAAGAGCCTCTTGATGAAAGTGAAAGAGGAGAGTGAAAAAGTTGGCTTAAAGCTCAACATTCAGAAAACTAAGATCATGGCATCTGGTCCCATCACTTCATAGATGGGGAAACGGGAAACAGTGGCTGACTTTATTTTGGGGGGCTCCAAAATCACTGCAGATGGTGATAGAAGCCATGAAATTAAAAAACACTCCTTGGAAGGAAAGTTATGACTAACCTAGACAGTATATTAAAAAGCAGATACATCACTTTGCTGACAAAGGTCCATATAGTCAAAGTTATGGTTTTTCCTGTAGTCGTGTACAGACGTGAGAGCTGTAATTAACAGACACGGTAAATCAATTTTAAAAAGATAAATAAAAAGTGAGTATCTGAAAAATATCATTCTAACTCTTTTTCTAATACTTACAAATAGGATGTGGTTTTAAATAAAAACACCATCATGTCCTATTCTATTTTGTTATTTCCACGCCTCGGTCAACCTAGAAGCACATATCTCTGGAAACAGTCCAACTGGAGATGACCTTCTTCCTGACGACAGCATCATCATGTGCCAAGTCTCCCAGCCTTGGAGAGCGCTCCTTCCTAATGTCCTTGGTGCTTTTTTCTTCCTTCCTATTCCCTGTCATCACTCTGGTTCATGCAAATCACAGCCCCACACCTGGACCATCCCAGCAGGACCTTTGTGGCTTCATGTTCAAAGCTCCCTTTGCTCACCCACTTTCTGCCTATTCCCTTCTAACCACCATTTCTCTCCCCAAATCTTTCCAGCCAGACTTTTCAAAGATCAACCACACTGGTTTTCCTCCCATTAACTCCCCCTCCCTGTGCTCTGGTCCTGCCACGATTTCATTTTTTCTTAGGCTCCTTCATGTCTCCTCTTTCTCCTCCCACCTTTAAAAATGAGTGCCCCAGGGCCCATCCTGTCCCCCCATTCTCCCCACCTCCTCTGGCCCAGTTCATTCACACACGCCAATAACTCTGAATTCCTATCTCAGTCCAGACAGCTCCCTCCAGCTCCCAACTCACTTCCCACCACAACGAGACGTCTCCATCTGGATGTCTCAGTGGTTTCTCACACTCAGGATTCTCAGCTGGATTCTGCCCCTCCTCCTGTGCTCCCCAGGTCAGGAAAGGACACCTTATCGTGAGCCAAATCACTCATATCACCCTTGACCTCCAGCCACTAATTAGAGCAGGTTTTTCCTCCCAAGTAGCTCATGAATATATCCCCCGCAATCTAAACCTGTGACTACTCAGCCTGTGGTGACCAGGAACAATCATCCCCTGGACTAGTACCATAGCCTCCTTGTGGGTTTCCAGCCTCCAGACCCACTCCAAAATGCCATCTTCCGAATCCGCCATCCGACTGTTTCCTAACACGCAAAGCCTCACTGCATCAAAGTTTTGCCTTCAAGTTTCTGAGGAGGAGCCGTCATCCTCCATGTCCAACAGCATCCCCGTCATTCCACATGACGCACATTCCATATTCACAGACCGCACCCATGGAGACTGTCCTTGCTCCCCAGTGCTTTGTCTGGGCTGCTCCTCCCACATCGAGTGCCTTCCCCATTCTTCTCCCAGAGCAGACTGGCAATAGGGTCAGGGAGAGCTTCTTAAGAAGCACTGCACCCAGAGTCCTGGACTTTCATCCCATGTTGGCACAATCGAGACTCACCCTGAACAACAGTGATTTCAACCGACTCTTTGCATCAACTGTCTTGTTCTAAAAAAATATCTTTTAAGGGCCCATTTTATTGCCATGTTTCTAAGTTCCTTGGAGGCAGACCATGTTTTTGGCCACTTCATATTCCTAATGTCCGCCCCAGCACCACATTTCATACATGAAAACTGGCCAATAATTGCCCGGTGATGTAACCGGACAACATCTACTGACAAGAATATTCTGAAACATGTCCTTTTAGCTGTGCTCTGTCTGCGAGCAGTCAGTCAATCTTATGACTATGATGCTGCTCGGACATCGTCTTTGTGAGAAACAAACAAACCAAAAAAAAAAAAAAAAATGTGTGTTTTGTTTTGGATAGAAGGCAAGGTTTAATGATCAAGGTTCCACTCTCCAGCCCAATTCTCCATATATGTCAACTCATTTTATCCCCATGACAACCCTCCGAGGTAAGGTTACTGTTGCCATCTCTCAAAAGAGGATGTTAAAGCAGAGAAGGGTCCTGGAGTGGCTCATTAAGAGAAAATCTGGGATACAGAATCAGGCAGTCTGGCTCCAGGGCCTCTGGGTGCCCCAGTGGTCTAGGGGCATTTCAGACAGAGTTCAGAGCAACTACTAAACATTTACAATGTTACTTATAGTTTTTATCCTGAATTTCATTAGCTATAAAGCTAATGAAACCACACCACCCAAAAAAATACCTTCATCTCAAAAGGGCCAACATGAAAAATAAGCAAAATTAAAGTTATGTTTAAATTCAATTTCTGCTAAAGAATTTAAATTAAAAGTTTATCTCTTTCATACTTAATTTTTTCTTCCAGTTTTATTGAGATATAACTGACCTACTATATAAATTTAAGGTTTAAAGTATAATTGACTTACATACATCATGGAATGATTATCACAATAAGTTTGGTGACCATCCAACACCTCATATAAATACAAAATTTAAGAATATAAAAATTTTTCCTTATCTTCTGTATCTAATTGATCATAGTTAACAATAATATGAAGACAAAAATTTGACTGCGCCCTTGAGTAGACTGTAGGAATAAGTTCATCCACTATCATGTTCACAACATGAAACTGCAAACAATGAACCATCAACTCTTACATGATTTTGACCTCTGGTATATGGTTTACTCAGAGAAGGCAATGGCACCCCACTCCAGTACTCTTGCCTGGAAAAACCCTTGGATGGAGGAGCCTGGTAGGCTGCAGTCCATGGGGTCGCTAGGAGTCGGACACGACTGAACGACTTCACTTTCACTTTTCACTCTCATGCATTGGATAAGGAAATGGCAACCCACTCCAGTGTTCTTGCCTGGAGAATCCCAGGGACGGGGGAGCCTGGTGGGCTGCCATCTATGGGGTTGCACAGAGTCGGACGTGACTGAAGTGACTTAGCAGCATATGGTTTACTGGGCTTCCCAGGTGGCTCAGTGGTAAAGAATCTGCCTGCCAATGCAGGAGACGTAGGAGACTCGGTTTCAACACCCATGGGTTGGAAAGATCACTTGGAGGAAGGCATGGCAACCCCCTCCAGTATTCCTGCCTAGAAAATTCCATGGACAGAGGAGCCTGATGGGCTACAGTCCATGGGGTCACAAACAGTTGGACATGACTGAGCAACTGCATATGCATGCACGCATATGGTTTACTAGAGCCCAAGTACTGATCTGTCTTTTTCAAAGAAGGATTTGATTGTATGCAGTCATGGATGCATTGTTTATATGTTTAAATGTATGATGTTTCCAAATTTCTAGAACTCAGGCATCCAAAGCTTCACTTTGTAACCCATGTGTGACAAAGTATGAAGAGTTTGTGAGGGGACTGAAATCAGAAAAATTGGAGCTGAAATCCCAGGCAGTCACTGACCTTGAAAAGCGTACACTTGAGAGAGGATGACAGATATATACCACAAAATTTCAATACAGTGTTGTGAGTGCTTTGACAGACATAAACACATGATGTTATGAGAGTCAAAACAGAGGTGTTGGGGGCGGGAGGTGTCGAGGAATGACCTTTACAGAGAGGATGCCTGAGCCAAGTCTTAAAAGAGAAGCAGGAGCCTGCCAGGCAAAGAAAAGTGCTTATTAACTGCTGAACAAGGAAGATCAGTTACACCATCCACATGGCTCCACAAGGAAAGCACACATCATCAATCGCTGTGAAATGGGCAAGAGAATCAATTCTGAAGAAGCAAGTTTCTGGTGCTTTTGATGAAAACTGTAGTAGAGATCTCAGGGGGAAAGATGAAAGATCAGAGAGACCTATAGGTATAAGAACCTTGTCTCTCCACACCATCCATCCACTCAAACTATTTTTATTGGACAGAACTGAAAGAAACACTGTTGGCAAATAAAATACCTACCAGAACATTCTGGACTGCTTCATGCTGCATACACGCTCGAACTTTGACCTGTACAGCACAAATCCATATTCAAGTGGTTAAGGGGCCATATAAGATGAGAGCTTGTTATGAATGAAACTTTGGTGATTACATCAGCTATACTAACCCAGAACAGCTGACGACCATCTCCAGTATCATGTATTCAGCAATCAGCAACATCTTTGGTACAGATGTCTGGGAAACTATTGTGCCAATTATGCCGTAATGATGACAGTAGAGAGCTTGGCTAGGGAATTCTCATTTCATGTCTTCTTTGAAAATGCATCTCTTAAAAGAGGGCAATAGACAATATATACCGTGTATCCTGTCACTCTTCTTGGCTTGAGCTGTGCTCCATTTGACTCTGCGGATCGTTGAACTTTCTGATCTTGGAGTTGGGATGGTATAAGCTAAAGGGTTTTGGCACACGCAAAACCCACTACATTTTTGAATGCTCGAGACAGTTTTATGATGTCTCAAGCTACATCTGAGCAAACCTGTTTCTTACTAATACTGTCAGTCTTTTCGAATGTTTTCTCTACAAAGGAGAAAGGGAGAAAAATATCATTTGTTAGAAAGCAAAACCCATCTCAGCTTCACATAGTTTAACTGGATGGTCTTTTCTGTATCTCATTTTTAGAAAAAAAAAAAGAGAGAGAGAATAGAAGACCATCGTTTATAGGAAAATAGGCAACAAGTGACCTGGTGTCAGTTTAGACTTCTCTCACATCTTTGTAATGGCAGTACTGTGTGATACAATCACTTTGTTTCATAAAATATTCACCAAGCACTTACTGTAGGCTAAGGACTGTTCCCAATGAGAGTCAGTGTTCAGAAATGTGAACCACAAGCACAATAATATTTTCAATCATCAGAGAAAGTTTATCTCATGTTTTCGATATAGAACTTAGTAAGGTTAGGAAAATGTTCAAAAGGATTTTCATCAACAGGAAGGAAAGAAAAATGCATACATTGTCAGGCCTTAGTTAATCAGATAATTCCATTATAAGCCCCACCCTCTTACCTAACTTCCCTAACTCTTTTGGTAATTCTA
This sequence comes from Moschus berezovskii, assembly GCF_049115385.1. Classification (NCBI taxonomy): domain Eukaryota; kingdom Metazoa; phylum Chordata; class Mammalia; order Artiodactyla; family Moschidae; genus Moschus; species Moschus berezovskii. The sequence goes on along the minus strand of NC_142469.1, from coordinate 70,697,300 downwards.
GGACATTTTTTTATTTGAATGAGCAGCTAAGCCTGTGCTCAGTCACTTCAGTTGTGTCCAACTCTTTGTGACCCCATGGACTGTAGCCCATCAGGCTTTTCTGTCCATGGGGATTCTCCATGCATGAGTGCTGGAGTGGATTGCCATGCCCTCCTTCAAGGTATCTTCCCAACCCGGGAACTGAGCTCATGTCTGCCTGAGTCTCCTGCATTTCAGGAAGATTATTTACCCATGGGGCATTTATTCAAACAAAGGGGTATTAGATTAAGCATAAAGTTTTTGTTTCTGGCCAAAATAAATGAACGCAAGGCCACAGAAGAGTGGGGAAGAAGGATTTGCTACGAGTCAGATCTTCAGATCATGAAAGGGATGCACCTTCACCGGGCTGTGTAAATTTAAATCCCAAGCATACTATTGCTTCCAGAAACTGCTTCCAACAGAAAATTTTATAGACATTTTAAAGTCTCATGGGTGAGTTCCTGAAAATATCACAGTGGTCAAAAAACATATGTGTTTCAAGTCTTTCTAACTTGCTTTGGTGTTAGCTTATAAAAACTCATAGGTGTATATTGGACTCATTAAACTGAGGGACTCGTAAGCACCAGCTCGATCGGGGCAGGGTGCTGACAGGCCTTATACATTATGCAAGCTTCCCCACATCATTCTGCCAACATGCTTGCATTTTAATCCAAAACATTCCCAGCTTGTCAAAGACTAGGCCTCCCTGGAACACATAAAACCAATCATGCCACCTCATGCAGAGGTTCTCTGATGTGGACAGATTTCCACTGGAGACTAGAAGGAACCCACGACCACATTTTCACATGTTACTCCATATCAATCCAAAATCCTCTCTCCAGAGCTAAGGTAACACTAAAACAGTAACACAGGGAAAATAGGGAGAAGAAGATGGAACCCAAAGTATGCTGGCTTGACAACTGTCAAGCCCCAGGTTCATTTATCACTGAACAAAGGCAGTGAATATTCCTGACTCAGCTACAGACATTTCATCTGAGAACCCACTAGAGATGACATACATGTGTTTGTATGTGTTTGTGCATGCATGCTAAGTAAGTCATTTCAATCAGTCTGACTCTTTGCAACCTTATGGACTGTAGTCCGCCAGGCTCCTCTGTCCATGGGATTTCCCAGGCAAGAATTCTGGAGTGGGTTGCCCTGCCCTCCTCCAGGGGATCTTCCCAACCCAGGGATTGAACCTGTGTCTCTTCTGTCTCCTGCATTGGTGGTGGGTTCTTTACCACTAGCGCCACCTTGGAAGCCTGTGTGTGTGTGTGTGTCTGTGTATGTGTGTGCGTCTGTGTGTACACAGTTTTGTAGAGTCTCCCAGGACTGTCAGGATCATATTGAAGTTTAACAGAAAAAAAAAAAAAAGATGCTTTCAAATCTCTAAATTTTCTAAAGGGGCCAGGGAGAAAACTCACATAAAATACTTTACAATTTCATGTTGACAAATTAGCATGTCAAGACAATTAGCCTCTTTGTAGCAAGATGGTGGACAGATGCATAGAAGACTCATGACTCGGATTGTTCTACAAAAGTCAGTGAGGTTGAGTCTCCAACAGAGTTAGTATGTGAAAGAAGGAAGAGATAAGAACTGGAAATCTGAGGGAAAAGAGCCAGGGAGCAAAAAAACAAAGGGAAGCATCTGAAATTGTGGTTGAAAATAGTATGAGTAACTTTTGTTCTACGATGTGTATGGAGCTGGAAGCAAGACACCCATGAAGAGTGGACTATGAACCACAAATAAGGGGGTTATGACAGCCTGAACAGTGAAAAGCTGGTGGGGAGGAGAATCCTTCATGATGGAATGTGAGGTTCTACAAACCTCATGAGAAGTTCAGAGAAGAGGCAGAAGAGCTCTGAATTCAGCAGATGACCCTGAAGAGTGAGTGGTAAAGTGAAAAAAAAAAAAAATAGTGATGTGCTTCCTTCAATTAAAAATAAAAGAAATGCTAAAATTTGAGATCAGTCTAATATCTAGAAGACATTCAAAGGATATTCACTAGCTGCCATATATCTGAACACGTGGTCATTCACACCACTGATGATCTGTAGTTAATGTAGTTTGGTCTCTGGGTTAGGTGCGCCTAAGATAGATGACTAGTAGAAGTGTATGTAAAATGTCCAGGCAACTCAGAGGGAGGATATGCCAGGTCCATTTAGTTTTTGCTTCATAAATAAATGATGTTAAAAGTGAAAAAAATAAGCAACAGTCCATAGAATCTGATTTCCCCAAATCTGCCATTCTTATCAATAGATGAAACATGTGTGGTCTAGATCACATTTCTCATGTGTGAGTACACAATCAACTTGAGAGCTAAACACCAAATATGGCTACACTCAACATTAATTTAAGGGATGCCATCAAGGGAAGTAGTTGGCATTCACTGATGGCTTTACCAGCAGCTTAAGTGACAGGATGCAGCATAATGTCACTGGAATCTTTAACAACCAATTTCAAATAAAGGGGACATATAAAAAATGGAGATAGAACTTGGTGATCTCAATGTATCAGGCTAAAATTAAATATAGGAAGTCACTTACATACAAACTTTCAAGTTGCAGACTTTCAAAGATGCAAACACGCATGCCAGCCCCTATATGTCAGTTGTGGTAATGTTGTATTGTACTTTTCAAGATACTGTACTGTAAGATTTAAAATGTTTTCTCTATTATTTATGTGAAAAGTACTATAAACCTATTACAGTACACTACTATATAGATGATTCAGTTAGTTGGGTAGCTAGGCTAACTTTTTTGGACTTACAAATAAACTGGACTTAAGAATGCACTCTCGGAATGGAGCTCTTTCTTATGTAGGGGACTTACTGTAATGTTTTCTAGGAATGCTTATAGATAGAAAGCAAACACACAATTGGGTTAGGCAAAGATTTCTTACATATAACACCAAGGCACAGTTTGCAGTTTTTTAATTTTAAAAATTAAATTGAATAAATTTCATCAAAATTTTAAAAATTTCTGTTCTTCAAAAGAGAACATTAAAAGAATGAAAAATAAGCTATAGATTGAAAGAAAACACCTGTAAGTCATATATCTGATATAAATTTGTATTTGGAATATATGAAGAACTCTCAAAAGAACTCAATAATAAGGAAAGAAGCCAGTTTTTTTTTAATGGACAAAAAATATGATTAGATACTTAACCACAATGAGATGCCACTTTACACCTAGTAGAATGTCTAAAATTGAAAAGATTGAACATAACAGGTGTTAGCAAGGATATGGGTGAACTGGAACCTTCATACACTGCTGGTGGGGAATACAAAATGCTGTTTCCATTTTGGAAGATAGTTTGACAACATCTTTAAAAATTAAACATACATTTACCATGTAAGCCAGTCATTCTGGTCCTAAGTATTTACCCAAGAAAAATAAAAGCATACATCCAAACAAAGATTGGTATAGTAACGTTTCCAGCAGCTTTATTTGCAGTGACCAAACTGGAAGCAACCCAACTGTCCGTTGCCAGGATAAAGAAACTGTGGCATATCCATACAATGAAATACTACTCAGAAATAAAAAGGAACGAACTGTCAATACACACATGGAATGAACTGCACGGATGAATTACAACATGCATGAATGAATAATAACGCAGAGTGAAAGGAGCAAAAAAGAAATAGAGATTGTATAATCCTGTTTATACAAAATTACAATAAATGCAAGCTCATCTAAAAATGACAGAGGGCAACTTGGTAATGACTGCCTGGGGATTTGAGAGATGGGAGCCACGGAGCATGAGGAGGGAAGGGAAGGGTAGCAAGAGGGAGGAATTACAAAAGGGCAGAAGGAAACTTTCAGGAGCAGGGAATAGGTTCCTTATCTTGATTGTCTTGACGGTTTCACTGTGATATACATGTGTTGAAACATAAAACTGTACATATTTTATATACAAAATTTATTATATGTTGGTTATGCTTCAATAAAACTGTAAACACACACACATAAAATAAAAGTTAAGGAGAAAATTCCAATGAAGAAAGAAGGGAATCGTCGTGATAATGGATAACTCCATGAATCTATACATCATCTTTATAAGATTAATGTCAGAAAAACTACATGGTATTGTAGTGCAAGAGCTGGCAGATAATCTTTTCATTGTACTGGTCATGTCCTTATTCAAGTACAGAGGTTGATCTGGGGCTCTTATTTGAAAAGTGATAGGATGAAATGCAAGAGGAAATGTATTCACTGCATATGTAATTGGCTGGACTAAGAAGCACAAGCATGGAATCATTTAAATTTTCTAAATAATGGCTACTCGTTTCACCCTGTTAAATCCCCTTTCTGCTGAGTAGCCACCTTCCTTAACAAGATGTCAGTTCCTATTCCATTATTTTACCATCATGTTTGGCAGTTAAAACCATCTCCATGTCCTGTGTAAAACTTTCTGTTCTCTCCAGTTCTTGCTGCCTGGGTTGGGGAGGTGAGAAGTGGTTTGCTCACCCACTTTTTTGTCCCCCCTCCCTTTTTCCTCTGTTTTCACCCCTCTGGCATGTGCTTACTACAAAAGCTGGGGGATTTGGGTGGGATTTTACATTCTTGGTTTCAGTGACCGTAAGTCATCGATGGCCAGTAGTACACTGTCCCTTTTCCTGATCTTTGTCACTGCTTCTGTCCCCATGGCAAGCACCCAAATGCCCACTGTCCCATGGGGCACATTTGTTGAGCTTCAGAGGGCACTCAGTGACCTCTCCCTGCCAAGTGCCTCCCCAGAGAAAAATCTGCTGAGGCTCTGAGGCTCTGTCTCTTGCTCCCTGCCCTCATCCACCAAAATGGGTGACCCAGTCCATACCCTTTTGTGGCCTAAATACCCTCAGCCGAAAAGACTCATCTAGGCTCCTACCAAGATGATGCCTACTTCAGCCCAAGCTCCATGTGAGGTCTCCATTTGACCCCAGGGAACTCCCATATCTCCTTGTCAAGTTCAACCATGAGAAGGCACACTGACTTTCTCATACCCCAAGCCAGAGCTCCTCCACACTTCTGCCATCTCTCCCCTGCTCCCTTTCCTCACAAGCAATGGAACACATTCTGATGGTTTGGGGTTTAGGAGCCCACCAACGTTCAGAGAAGAGACTATCACCCATTCCTTAGTGTGCAAAGAACAGTCTGAGCACCTCAGTCCTATAGGGAGTTGAAGGAACAAATCAAATTCTATCTCTTCCACAAGGCAAAACAAGGGGGAAGTTACCACGCAGCAAATTCTGTATTCCCTCAAATCGACTCCTTTCCCACTCACCAGATTGTACTTTGTCTCTTTATAATAGTATTTTTCAAAATATCTTGACCCTATTTATTTATTCCTTTTTGGCCATGTGATGTGTGGGATGTTAGTTCCCTGATCAGGGATTGAACCACTGGACTTCCAGGGAAATCCCTGCTTATACTTTTTCTTGATAAATAACTCGAAACTGTTGAGCCTCTCTCAGTGGGGTAGGATGGAAGAAACTCAATTCAGAAGTGAGCCCTCTTGGGAGTTGGCCTTATAGAATTTGGTGAATGTTTTGAAAGGAGGGGTTCCACTGTAAGCCCTGAGCAACTGCTGGATGGCTTCCAGGGAAGAAGACCTCCATCAGTCCCTACACATGTGAAAGTGAAAGTTGCTCAGTCATGTCTGACTCTTTGTGACCCCATGGACTGTATAGTCCATGGAATTCTCTAGGCCAGAATATTGGAGTAGGTAGCCTTTCCCTTCTCCAGGGGATCTTCCCAACCCAGGAATCGAACCAGGGTTTCCTGCATTGCAGGCAGATTCTTTACCAACTGAGGTATCAAGGAAGCATATGAAATCTACTTCCTACAGAGCCCTCTGCTGGGTGCTGCAAAGAATACCAGGGTGAATGGGAGTAGTCTCAGAGGAGATATTCAACAAGTAGCTGAAGAACCCTAATGGTAAAATAGAACCAGTCCCACAAAGTGAAGTTGCTCAGTCGTGTCCAACTCTTTGTGACCCCATGGACTGTAGCCCACCAGATTCCTCCATCCATGGAATTTTCTAGGCAAGAGTACAGGAGTAGCACTCTTAATTCCATAAAGTACATTTAATTCCATAAAGGAGCCACAAATAAAGGTTAAGGGTAAACTGTCCTTCACCAAGCACTGCTCAGGAATTGTCTTCCTACACTTGAAATGGAGGAAGAGATTCCACCAGCTGTGGTATTACAAAGACACTGGCTTTTGTTCTAAACCTTGAAGACAATGAAGAGTTTGAACTTGTAGACATAGGTGGGGAGGCAATTAGAGGTGAGGAAATTTTTTGAAGACAATAAATCATAAGAGGTAACTTACTAACTATCTTTAAATACAATGTTTCTTAACCTCTCGGATTATAGGAATCACTAGGGATGCTTGTTAAAATACAGATTCCTAGCTCCACCCTAGACCTCTTGGATAAGATCCAGAGAAGAACGCTAATTTGAATTTTTAACATGCATCTCCTGGGTGATTCTTATGACAAAGCAAGTTTGGGAAATACTAATGAAGGATCTGAAGTCTACTTTGAGTAAGAAATAAAAGTTACCTGTCCCATGGAACAAAATTTTGAACAAAGAACAACAGCAAAAAACAAGCTCTCATTTCTGTAAAAGTTTGGTGTGGGATAAGGAAGATTCTAATTAAAGACATTTAATATTGCAGTAGGCTTTTATGAGAGTTGGAATCCGCATCTCTGAAAAGCTTTATTAAATGAAGAAAATCACTAGCTGCCCTAGAAGGGCTGGCTCTGGGGAGCAGCCAGAGGTTTGAATTATTCAGGGATCATTTGGGGGGTTGTGAGAAAAACCAAAACTCATCTAAGAAACATGAGAGTACAAGGGAAACTCAAGGAGGCCAAATAAAGACATAGAGCTGGGAGTTGGGAAAACTGGAAAGATACCAGGAACCTGTCCCCTCCCACTCTTTGAGACCAAGTATTTCCTTATCCTAATGTCTCTCTGCACATATATTTAATTCTCTTCTATCCTCTGGCCAACTTATCAATGTAATTATCCACTAATCAATAGCAACTTCATCCTCCAATTCAACGTAACTCCCCAGATACTCGGAGTGAACTGACACGGTCTCCGTGACCCAGTTCCACAGCTTGAGTCACATGCCCATGCATTATCCAATTAGTTGTGGTTACAGGTACTCCTTTTTGACACTCTCAGAGTGTAGTTGGGAGAAATGATGAAATTCTCATACAAGGTAGGTAAAAATGGATCTTCCATTGCCTTAATTTTATATTTGACTCTAAAACAATAACGTTCTTACTTGAAAACCTTATTCTTTTAAGAATTGTCCCTCTTGACTTCATTTTGAAATATGAAAGAACCCCCTACTGAAATGCCAAGAATAAATACTTACAAACAATGAGTAATATGGTCTGGTTTCAGAATCTTCTAGATAATCTGAATTCTTATCTAAGAAATTCTAAGTCTACAAACTCAATACAAGAAGCATGTTGCTGGAATTTCTCAAACTTTTATGCTGATTAATCTCTGTCATTTTAAGGTCCATGTGCTTCAAGATAAATTTCAATGTGTTTCTGATTAAATTTCACTTAGCTCATCTAAACGTTGACCAAGTTATCTGAAGTTCAGACAGTTTTTCTTAAAAGCTGCCACAGAATCATTCTCTATGAACAAGGAGACTGACTTTCATCCTAGGCACATAGAATTGAACCCATAGTGCCTCGGCTTGAATGTGGTTGGTCAACCTGGCCTCCAAGTGATTCAACACTAAGTTTATTCACTGTAGGTTTCCCATGGTTTGGGACTTCCTTGGTGGCTCAGTAATAAAGAATCTGCCTGCCGAGCAGGAGACCCAGGTTTGGTTCCTGGACCAGGAAGTTCCCCTAGAGAAGGAAATGGCAACCCACTCCAGTATTCTTGCCTGGGAAATCCCATGGACAGAGGAGCCTGGCAGGCTACAGTCCATGTGGTCACAAAAGTGTCGGACGCAACTTAGCAACTACCTAAAGTGACTTCCCTTGGTTTTAGGAGGAAAATGGCTCCCTCTTCCATAGCTAAGAGATGTGAAAGAAAAAGACCACCAACCTGAGATATAATTCTATCCGGAAGTTCTTGTAGCATTAAGGCAGGAGGTGGTTAAGGGGGTAATTCTAAGTCTTGTGTCACAGTACTCTGAGTTCACTCTTGTTCCGTTTCCTCTGCCACTAACGGGTCCCAGCTTAGTCCTCGACTTGACCTCTATTCATTCTCTCCATCCTCCTCCAGCCTCCTCCCAGTCATGCTCTCCTCCAAATGAAGCACTCTCATTCCAGAATGTAAATTACCATTGCCCAGCGACAGCAGGATTTGTAGGATTCTACTTTTACAAACAGGCTCACTTTAGCATCGCCCATTACATTGAGGCTCCAATAGAGAACTAAGCAGGAGGAAAACTATTTCCTTTATTAAAATATTCCACTGAGGAAACCAGCCAAGGAAACTGAATAGAAGAACAGAAGCAATGGAGGTGTTCAGTTTGTTTGTTTGTTTGTTTGTTTCATGCACTTGCACTCTGACTCATAAAGGTTTGAAAAGCTCACAGATTATCCATCTCAAGTTGCCAGTTCAGAGATTCTACCAAATTTCCAGAGTTCCTTTCACTTGCAATCAGGGATAACCCTGAACACAGACAGACTCTTAAAAAGAGTTCTTAAAAAGAATGCATTTGCCACTAAGAAAATGAGGCAAATTGGGAGATACTATGAATGTATAAATTTCTGGGAGAAAGATAAGGAGATGAGTTAAATAGTAACTGTCTCTAGTCTGAGGATTTTGGATGGAATGTGAAGAATGAGCCTCTCAGGGATGGCATAGAAAAAGAGGCAAGCATCCGAACAGAAATATCACATCTCTAGAGGAAGGTTCAAGAGGGAGGGACAGCTGGCTCCTTCATGTTGATGTTTGGAAGAAACCAACACAATATTATAAAGCAATTATCCTTCAATTAAAAAATTAATTAGTTAAAAAGAAATATTACATCTCTATAAGTGAAACAAATTATGCACTCCTTTTTTAAATTGAAGTGTAGTTAATTTACAATGTTGTGTTAATTTCTGCTGTACAGCCAAGTGACTCAGTTAAACATATAGTCTACTTTATTTTCCATTATGGTTCATCCCAGGTCATTGAATATAGTTCCCTGTGCTATAAAGTAGGACCTTGCTGTCCATCCATTCTATATGTAAAAGTTTGCATCTATAAACCCCAAACTCCTAATCCTTCCCTCCCCGACCCCTGTTGACAACCGCAAGTCTCTATCTATGTCTGTCAGTTTATTTCTGTTTCAACTAAAACTATTTTTGGTTTTCTCCATACATATGTCCATTTGTGTTGTATCTGAGGTTCCACACATAAGTGATATATGGTATTTGTCTTTGTCTTTGACTCACTTAGTATGATAATCTCTAAGTCCATCCATGTTGCCATAAATGGCATTATTTCATTCATTTTATGGTTGAGCACACACATTCCATATACATACATATATATATATATGTATATATACACACACATACTACATCTTCATCCATTCATCTATTGATGGACATTTAGGCTGCTTCCATGTCTTAGCTGTTGTGAATAGTGCTGCTATGAATGAAGGGGCGCATGTATCTTTTTGAATTACAGTTTTGTTCAGATATACTCCCAGGAGTGGGGTTGCTGGATCATATGGTAATTCTACTTTTAGTTTTCTAAGGAACCCTCATACTATTTTCCATAGTGGTTGCACCAATTTACATTCCCATTGACAGTACAAGACAGTTCCCTTTTCTCCACACCCTCTCCAGCATTTGTTATTTGTGGAGTTTTTAATAATGGCCATCAAATGGAATGAGGTGGCACTTCACTGTAGTTTTGATATGTATTTCTCTAATAACCAGTGACGTTGAGCATCTTTTCATATGCCTATTGAGATCTGTATGTCTTGTTTGGATAAAGGTTTATTTAGGTCTTCTGCCCATTTTTCAATTGGGTATTTGTTTTGTTATTGTTGAGTTGTATGAACTGTTTGTATATTTTGGAAATTAAGCCCCTATCAGTCGCATCATTTAAAAACATTTTCTCCCATTCCATAGGTTGTCTTTTTTTGTTTGTTTATGGTTTCCTTTGCTATGCATACTCCTTCTTTTAACTGAGGTGAAATTCACATAAATAATCAACCATATAACATGTACAGTTCTGTGGCATTTAGTACATTCACAATGTGATGCAACCACCATCTCTTTCTACTTTCAAAATGTTTTCATTACCCCAGAACACCCATGCCATTCTCCCCTCCACCATCTGTTTTCTGACTCTATAGATCTGTCTATTCTGGTTTTATCATATAAAAATATTCATCCAATATGTAACTTTTTGTGTCTGGCCGCTTTCACTTGGCATAATGCTTTTGAGGTTCATTCAAATTGTACTATGTCTCAGATTTTTAATCCTTTTTATGCCTTAATAACATTTCATCTTACATAAATATTCCCTTTTGTTCATGTATTCCTCCACTGATGGATACTTGGATTTTTTTTTTACCTTTTGGCTAATATAAACATTCACGTACAAGAATCTGAGAAGTGAAATCACCTATTTTTGCAACCCTCATAAGAAGTGGGAAAATATGTTTAAGGTAGCATTACAGCACCCATTCCTCTATAAGTTCCAAGGTGTGTAGCCCACCAGGCCCCTCTGACCATGGAATTCTCTAGGCAAGAATACTGAAGTGGGTTGCCATTCTCTTCTCCAGGGAATCTTCCTGACCCAAGGATCGAACCCAGATCTCCTGCATTGCAGGCAGATTCTTTACCGTCTGAGCCACCAGGGAAACAACTTGAAAGATGACCCAGACCCAATAAAACAGAAACTCTGAATGTTTTCTTAGCCACATATCAAACTGGAAAACTCCTGAGGCTGCCAGTGGTGTCCAAACATGCCTAACAGGCATTTTAAGTTCTCCACTCAGACAAAATCAATATGATTGAAACTGATCACACTATCGAGAATAAAAAAATGTTGTGACCAACTTCAGAAATGTCTGAACACGGGTGTTTACAATGATTAGTGAATTAACATCAATGAGAAGTGAGTTCTTATGATTGTGTGCCTAGAGATAGACATGGGTCTAGGAAGAGGAATTTGGAACCATTGTCTCCTTTCTTTTCCATCAAGCTTTTTTTTTTTAAGAACTGCATAGCTACAGAGATTATGTGAGTACTCTGGGACTGTCAAACCATCATCCAACTTTGTGAAGAATTCTTCTGAGGTGGATTTTATTATTTTCAGCTGGAGAATCCATCCCAGCCCACCCACCCCCCAACTCACCAGTACAAAACCACATGCCCACCAAGTCCTGCTCCTCTCCTGTACCCTGAAGTGATCAGAAAGCAAGAGTCCACCAGGAGGGAAGCACCATGAGGAGATAAGGCAACATTCCCACAGCACAAGCAGCCCAATGAAGATCACCTTTGCTATGGGCATGTGTTCCTTTACGGAGTCTCTGTTTTCTTTCTCTTTTTGGCTGGCAGTGCTCTTGATTTTCTAAATGTTCAGAAAAAGAATGTTGAGTCACATTTTTCTGTGGTCTTTCTTTCTTTTCTAAGAGCTTTCTGGAGCTTCAGTGGCACTTGTGTGTTCTGTTTAGACATACACCATGGAGAAATATCACTGGCACCAAATAAATAAAGTGTTTAGGGAAAGGGGTGGGCTAGAGGCTGCTGGGAAGGAAGCCGACATCTGCTCCTGCTCACAGCATTCAATTCAGCCCACCTCGAAGTGCCCCCCACCCCCACTTGATGTGGATGCTCTGATGTTCACAGAGCAGCTCTGCCTCCCCCCAAGTCACCACATAAACACAGGGATCCAACAAAGTGTTGAAAGAGCAACGTGGAGGACCTCCTTCAGACACACACTGTGAACAGAAGCGGCAATCAATTCAGTTCTCTTTGCACAGAAACCAAATGTAAGCCTTTGCCAATTCTCTGGTTTTGAGGACAAGCTTTGAGGAAGACCGTGCAGGATAATATTTCTCATCTTGGAGATAAATTCTAAATTTTTCCAGACCCATCATGAAGGAAAGTTCTTAAAGACAAACAAATCCAGCTAAGTAATCTTTATGTTAGGAACCTGGTGACAAGTTCCTCACCATTAAAATGCACTCATTCTAAAAATCTATAGAAGGGATACTCCTACAGACTCCTCAGAAAGAAAGGTAGGAGAGAAGAGAGAGAGAAAGAGAATTTTGGATGGGGAATCAGTCAGATGTGTCTGAGAGTTCGAGTTCAAGGAGACCTCAAGATCAGTAAACTTATGGTCACAGGGCTAAGTGGCAGGAGGGATAAACTGGGAGATTGGGATTGACATACACACACTTTTATATATAAAATAGATAACTAATAAGGACTTACTGGGAACTCTAGTCAATATTCTGTAATGGGAAAATAATCTAAAAAAGAGTGAATATATGTATATATATAACTGATTCACCGTGCTGTACAACTAACACAACATTGTAAATAAACTGTACTCCAATAAGTTTTTTTTTTCATTAAAAAAGGGGCTCAAGATAAATATGACTTAGCTCAGTGTACTCAGTTTTTAAAAAGAACATTCATACTGAAATACAAAACAGAAATTTGCTAGAGTCTCTGACTTGTAACTATGGTAAACATACACACACATAGCATAAAATTTACCATTTTAACCATTTTTTTAAGTCTACAGTATAATAGTGTTGACTATACATTTTGTGCAACAGCTCTCTGGAACATCTTCATTATGCAAAACTGAAACTCTACAGTCATTAAGACTCCTTTTGCCCTCTCCTCTCAGTCCCTGGGAACCACCATCCTACATTTTGTTTCTAAGAGTTTAGAGGCCCTGACTTTTAAAACTGTTGCTTAAACCCAGCCCCATCCCAAGGATAGCATGATATCAATATTGCTATCACGTATACAGGGAATTAATGCAGGGCAAGGAAGCCACTGAGCTGCCCAACACCAATGGCAGTGGCAGCAAAACTCATGGTGAGGAGTTTGGACTATGGTGACCGCACATCTAGGTTTGCGTCTCACCTCTGGCTTGAAGCCCTAGGCAGGTCCTCAGACCTCTCTGTCTCTGATTCCATAGAATAAAATGAGTGTGATGCTGGTAACTACCTCAAAGTGTTGTGACAAAGACAAAATAAGTTAATATATCAAATGAACTTAGTGACCAATAATAAGACACTCAAAAAGAAAAAAAGAGCCAGCAAGTATGATTACTAACAGACCCACAATCTGTTCTTTGGTCTTCTTTCTCACTCTTCCCACCACTCTATCCTTCCTTTCTTTCTCTAACACTTTTATTTTATTCCCTTTTCTCCTTTATCAGTTCAGTTACTCAGTCATGTCCAACTCTTTGTGACCCCATGGACTGCAGCACGCCAGGCCTCCCTGTCCATCACCAACTCCCAGAGTTTACTCAAACTCATGTCCACTGAGCCGGTGATGCCATCCAACCATCTCATCCTCTGTCATCCCCTTCTCCTCCTGCCTTCAATCTTTCCCAGCATCAGGGTCTTTTCAAATGAGTCAGCTCTTCCCATCAGGTGGACAAAGTATTGAAGTTTAAGCTTCAACATCAGTCTTTCCAATGAATATTCAGGACTGATCTCCTTTAGAATGGACTGGCTGGATCTCCTTGCAGTCCAAGGGATTCTCAAGAATCTCTAACACCACAGTTTAAAAGCATCAATTCTTTGGCACTAAGCTTTCTTTAAAGTCCAACTCTCATATCCATACATGACTACTGGAAAAACCATAGCTTTGACTAGACAGACCTTTGTTGGTAAAGTAATGTCTCTGTTTTTTAATGTGCTATCTAGGTTGGTCATAACTTTCCTTCTAAGGAGTAAGCGTCTTTTAATTTCATGGCTGCAATCAGCAGCCGCAGTGATTTTGGAGTCCTCCAAAATAAAGTCTCTCACTGTTTCCACTGTTTCCCCATCTGTTTACCATGAAGTGATGGGACCAGATGACATGATCTTCGTTTTCTGAATGTTGAGTTTTAAGCCAACTTTTTCACTCTCCTCTTTCACTTTCACCAAGAGGCTTTTAGTTTCTTTTTGCTTTCTGCCATAAGGGTGATGTCATCTGCATATCTGAGGTTATTGATATATCTCCCAGAAATCTTGATTCCAGCTTGTGCTTCATCCAGTCCAGCATTTCTCATGATGTACTCTGCATATAGGTTAAATAAGCAGGGTGACAATATACAGCCTTGATGAACTCCTTTCCCGAAATAAAACCAGTCTGCTGTTCCATATTCAGTTCTAACTATTGCTTCTTGACCTGATTTCTCAGGAGGCAGGTCAGGTGGTCTGATAGTTCCATCTCTTTAAGAATTTTCCACAGTTTTTTGTGATCCACACAGTCAAAGGCTTTGGCATAGTCAATAAAACAGAAGTAGATATTTTTTTGGAACTCTCTTACTTTTTTGATGATCCAGAGGACGTTGGCAATTTGATCTCTGGTTCCTCTGTCTTTTCTAAATTCAACTTGAACATCTGGAAGTTCATGGTTCACATACTGTTGAAGCCTGGCTTGGAAAATTTTGAGCATTACCCTCTTCCAACAACACAAAAGAAGACTACACATGGACATCACCAGATGGTCAATACCAAAATCAGATTGATTATATTCTTTGCAGCCACAGATGGAGAAGCTCTATACAGTCAGCAAAAACAAGACTGGGAGCTGACTGTGGCTCAAATCATGAACTCCTTATTGCCAAATTCAGACTTAAATTGAAGAAAGTAGGGAAAACCACTAGACCATTCAGGTATGACCTAAATCAAACTCCTTATGATTATACAGTGGAAGTGACAAATAGATTCAAGGAATTAGATCTGATAGCAGAGTACCTGAAGAACTATGGAGGGAGGTTCGTGACATTGTATAGGAGGCAGGGATCAAGACCATCCCCAAGAAAAAGAAATGCAAAAAGGCAAAATGGTTGTCTGAGGAGGCCTTACTAATAGCTATGAAAAGAAGAGAAATGAAAGGCAAAGAAGAAAAGGAAAGATACACCCATCTGAATGCAAAGTTCCAAAGAATAGCAGGGAGAGATAAGAAAGCCTTCCTCAGCGATCAATACAAAGAAATAGAGGAAAACAATAGAATGGGAAAGACTAGAGATCTCTTCAAGAAAATTAGAGACACCAAGGGAAATTTTCATGCAAAGATGGGCACAATAAAGGCCAGAAATGGCATGGACCTAAGAGAAGCAGAAGATATTAAGAAGAGGTGGCAAGAATACACAGGAGAACTATACAGAAAAGATCTTCAAAGACCCAGATAATCATAATGGTGTGATGACTCACCTAGAGCCAGACTTCCTAGAATGCTAAGTCAAGTGGGCCTTAGGAAGCATCGCTACGAACAAAGCTAGTGGAGGTGATGGAATTCCAGTTGAACTATTTCAAATCCTAAAAGATGATACTGTGAAAGTGCTGCCTTCAATATGCCAGCAAATTTGGGAAATGCAGCAGTGGCCACAGACTGGAAAAGGTCAGTTTTCATTCCAATCGCAAAGAAATTCAATGCCAAAGAATGCTCAAACTACTGCACAATTGCACTCATCTTACACTCTAGCAAAGTAATGCTCAAAAGTATCCCTTATCAGATACTCCCTATGCCCCTACTCATTCTCCTGAGCAAGACCATCTCATATTTGGTGATTTGAGCAGACTCTCTGCAATATTATAAAACTTCCTCTAAAATATCATAATTAGACCTTTATTCCTTTACATAATCATCCTTTTTAGTAAAAAGCCCTGAAAGAGGTAGTACACCAAATTATTAGCCTGCTTCCTAATCACTCTGGTACATCCTCTTGTAGTTATGTCTATCCCAAATTGTCTTATTTATTGTTTGATTACTATCCTCTCCAAATTCTGTAAAAACAGGAGTTTACTGATTTTATTTATCACCATGTCCCCAGCCCTTATGACACAGTCTGGCATGCAATAGATGCTCATTAAAATAA
This sequence comes from Moschus berezovskii, assembly GCF_049115385.1. Lineage (NCBI taxonomy): Eukaryota > Metazoa > Chordata > Mammalia > Artiodactyla > Moschidae > Moschus > Moschus berezovskii. The sequence continues at coordinate 70,681,254 of NC_142469.1, read as the reverse complement.
ACATTGGTCAAACTCTGAATGGCTGAACTATTTACTTTCCCCAAAAATATGCCATGCTGTCCACCCTCTTGCTCTCTAAATATGCTATTTTCTCTGCCCAGATTCATTCCTCTGCAAGATTCATTCCAGATATTCAGTGACTGCCAACTATGTGTTCTGAGGCCTGTTCCGACCAGTTCTTCAGGGCTCAGCATAGGGATTTTACCTTCCACGGGGCCTTCTCTGATCCATCCAGGCAAGTCCCTGCTTCTCTGCTGGCTCTAATAGTGCCCTGCCTGCTCCACCATCAGCTCAGCATTCCTGAAATCTTCAGAGACCCGAACATCCCTCAGTAGCACGAAGCTTATGATTTCCACTGCTGTCTGAGCCACCAGGAAAGCCGAAGAATACTGGAGTGGGTAGGCTATCCCTTCTCCAGGGGATCTTCCCAACCCCGGAATCGAACCCAGGGTCTCCTGCATTACAGGCAGATTCTTTACCAGCTGAGCTACCAGGGTAGCCCATAAAATTGTCACTGGAGTCAATAATAATGAAACCAAGTTCCAAAAGAGACTGTTGTGAAAGGAGAAAAGCAATGGGGGAACTGCTGGATTCAATCACTGTTTCAAATGTCCCCTCCTCGACCATGACCTGGCCCTCAGCAAAGTTCTAACTGGCTCTAGATTAGGCCTTGAGGATAATTTGAAAAGAGTTAAAATCTCTCCTACTACGTTCAAGAACATCAAAGGTCCAGTTGTATAACTGTCAGGTTTATCATTCTGAGAACTCTTTTTGGGGGCGGGAGATCTCATTTTTTTTCCATTTATTACTTTTTATTGGATTATAATTACAATGTTGTGTTAATTTCTGCTGTACAGCAAAGTGAATCAGCTATGTGTGTATATATATCCCCTCCTTCTGGAACCTCCCTCCTACCCCCGACCCTACCCCCTCTAGGTCATCACCTCAGAACTCCTTGAAGAGGGAAACTGTGTCTTTGTCAATCTCCCCAACTTTGCCCACTGTGGAAAGTGTTAAAACCTCTACCATGTTTGTGAACTAAATGAATGCTTTTGAAATTCTAGCAGTTTAATTATTTTTCCCATGAAACTTTTTTTTAATCAGATATTGAAGCATTTCAATGACATGGTTGCCCCATCCCAAGAACCCGATGTTTAAAAATAAAAGATTTCTTTTTACTTCTTCTTTCTGCAAGTTGAAATAGTGCATCTAAAACAGAAAATCCAGAAATAACACTGGCTGAGGATGGAATTCCAGACACTTCAGTAGAATCAGCTCTACCTCAAACTGAGACATAAGATCTTGACAAGGGACCTCCCACATGCGGTTAGGCCTTGTCCTCTACACTGATGTTCTCTGGGCAAACTTGCTAGGGGTTAGAAAACTGAATGTGTGACAGAGCTAGTGGCAGGTACAGGCCTATGTAGGAAAACAAAACTTGCCATCCCAAACATCTTTTCAGCATGCAGATTATTTTGAGCTGGAAACAATCAAGGCCCAAAGACTCAAGAAGAAATTTTGACCTTCCCCTCAACTGCCTGAAAGAATGTAGATAGAAGACATGTTCCAAGGAAGGAGCTGTCACCATCATAACTATGGTATGAACTAGCTGTGCAGACAAGGAGGAATCTAGCAAAGTCTGTTTGTTAAAATTCTTCTCTATGTCCCATTGTCTCTGGCCCAGCAAACATCTGTTTAACAAGCATTTGTTTTTCTATATCCATGTCATTTTCCTTTCTCCCCTTTGAGGTTTCAAACCACCACCTCCAATATCCTCTTTTGCTTCAGCTGAAGATGATATTTTTTAATTTAACTTTTTTTTTTTTTTTTTTTTACTTTTGACTGCACCATAAAGTTTGTGGGATCTTAGTTCCCCAACCAGGAATTGAACCCAAGTCTTTAGAATTGGAAGCATGGAGTCCCAACCAGTGGATCACCAGGGAATTCCTTGAAGATGGTATTTAAGTGAGGGCTTTGGCCATTTGGGTGAATTATTCAGTTTTTCTGGGTCTCTCTATTATATACATGTTATTAAACTTTGGTTTAATTTTTTTCTGTCAATCTGTCTCATGTCAATTTAATTCTTAGAGCAGCCAGAATAACCTAGAAGGAGAGAAGAAAATTTCTTCCTCCTGGACATCAACATCAATAGATTTAACCAGAGTGAATATGGAAAGAACTAGTTCTGAACTGGTTCTGAACTAGTCCCTTTGCCCTCCAACCCAGAGATAATCCAGTAGCTTTAAGTCTTATTTCTCAAGTCAAGTCAGGCCCAAAAGACATTCTGAGAACCTCCATCTGTGGGAATGTGCCCTCAGCTACCCATGGGAAGAGGTAATAAAATGAGGTGAGATCAACATACCGAGTTTTATTTCTAGACAATATAGTTAAAACAGAAATAGTCTAAAGTTGACAATTTTCTCAACTGTAGCACAGCAGTGATTTATATCTCTTGTAATCTTAACATTGCCTCCAAATGTGTGAAAGAAGGAACTGTACCATTTCAAAAAATTACAATTTCTGATGTCAAAATAAGTTGGAATCACTGTATCACTTCCAGACAATTAGGAACCTCACCCTGATATATGTCTATACAACACACCCTCCTGAAAAATACTCTGCTCCATTGCTGAAAGAGAACATGCACTGGGATCGTATGGGGACAAATTTAGACATGTTGGGCAACAAAATATGCAGACAGCTGCTTGGTATGCAATTAAAATACCACTGGTGGGAAACTGGCTCTGGCAATGGTACGAGAAATAGACTTTTCCCTTCAGGAAACCAATTCCAGTTGACAGCCTCATTCAGCAAAATGAGATGAAGTTCTTAGCCTGGCTCCTGGAGAGGGGACCACTTGACCCCCATTCAGCACCTGATCAGCCACTGACAGGCTGCACAGAGGGGAGTGAGAAATACTTCTGGAATGAAAGCAAAGAGAGCTATACCCACCTACACTCTTGAGTTCACAGACAAGGCACGGCTGAGCTTCTCAAGGCAATGCTGGCACAGCCTTCTGGGAGTAAGCTGCAAAGAGCAGACCTTGAATCTGAAATCATGACTGTCCCACTCAGTGTCCTGGAGGAGCCACATCTGAGCTGGAAGTCACCAAGCACACAAACACCTCCAGGAAAGTCTATGAAGGAATTTCTAGGGAATGCAGCTGCCCTCTTCATGGCACTCCCAAAATTCCAAAATGGCAGTTAAGCTTTCCATCTCATGAAGAAAAGTCCATGAACAATAAATGCTGGAGAGGGTGTGGAGAAAAAGGAACCTTCCTACATGGTTGGTGGGAATGTAAATTGGTGCAGCCACTATGAAAAATGGTATGGAAGTTCCTCAAAAAGACTAAAAGTAGAGTTATCATATGATCCAGCAACCCCACTCCTGGGCACATACCCAGACAAAACTATAATTTGAAAAGATACACGCACCTCTATGTTCACAGCAGCACTATTCACAATAACCAGGACATGGAAGCAACCTAAATGTCCATCGACAGATGAAGGATAAAGAAGATGTGGTACATATATCCAATGTAATACTACTCATTCATAAAAAAGAAGCAAATAAAGCTACTTGCAGCAACATGGATGAACCTAGAGATGATCATATTAAGTGAAGTAAGTCAGAAAGAGAAAGACAAATATCATATGATATCACTTATATGTGGGATCTAAAATACAACAAAAATTAACTCATCCAAGAAACAGAAACAGACTCACAGACATAGAGAACAGACTTGTGGTTGCTAAGGAGGAAAAGGGTAGGAAGGGGAATAGATTAGGAGTTTTGAGATTAGCAGAGGCAAACTATTATAAATAGGATGGATAAATAACACGGTACTACTGTATAGTACAGAGAGTTATATTCAATATCCTGTAATAAACCATAATGGAAAAAATATTTAAAAGAATGTATATATATATATATATATACATACATATAACTGAGTCACTTTGCTGTACAGCAGAAACTAACACAATATTGTAAATCAAATATAATTCAATAAAATAATTTTTTTTAAAGACCAGGTTATTCCATGGTCTCACCATACCTGTGGGTGAAAGAAAGCCCTATCTCTATGTATACCTCTTTTATTTTTTGTGGACAATGTCAAATACACACAGAAGTAGAGAGAATAACAAAATGAAGCTTTCACCCATCACCTAACCTCAACAATTAACTTTAAGCCAATCAGGTTTCATCTATAACTCACTCACTCCCCTCCACCAACACTGGATTCTTAAGGCAGATCCCAGACATCATACCATCTCATCTGTAAACATTTCAGTCTGTATCTATAAAAGATAGGGCTCTTTTTTTAACACAACCTTTAACAAATGTAAAACTTCTAAATAATTGCTTAATGTTATTAGATATCCAGCCAGGAATCAAACTTCCTTGATTGTCTCATAATATTTTTATTATTCATTCAAACTGAGGTCCATACATTACAATTTATATGTCTCACACCTTAATCTATAATGCTTTCTCTCATAATTTATTCTGAAAAAAAAAACACATTTTCTTTCCTAAATCATTTCTCATTCAGAATTTTGCTGATTATTTACTCTTGGCATCTTTTAACATGTCTCTCCTCCCCTATTTCTTTCATAAACAATTAGGTCTAAAGCCTTGATTACATTCAGGTTTGATTTTTTTATTGACAAAAATACTTCCTAAATGAGTAAATAATAGGCATTAGGAAGCAAACCATGGTTGGTTGTCTCTCTTTTTATCATGTTAGCAGCCACTGCAGAACACTGTGAGCAGTGAATTGTTTCATCAATGGTTGCAAAATGGAGATATTCTCACTCTATTCTTTGCTTTGCTTAAATCCTTCTTTAAGAAAATGTTTCTTCTGCCAAATATTACCCTTAAGGTGTAAAGTACACCTTACACAGGAAAGAAGGTAAAATGTTTGATTCTTTCCCTTTATCAACTTCCAAAAGAATGAGTTAATTTTTTTTAAATGAGTTAATTCATAAATTTCAGAGTATTTTGTACATTTCAATCTATCGCAGTTATTAGTCTATTGCTCACTGATGCTAATATTTAACTAAAAGAATCTCTTCAAGTTGGCTCCTGAGTTCTTTTGTCAAGATCCCAAATTCTTAAATAAAATCCTTGCTTTCTGTTATAGTAAGATGTTTCAGGCTTACCCTGTAACTTTTGTACTCCCAGAGCTGAAGTCAGACAATTCTCTCAGGAACATGTTTTTTTCCATAGTGTGTAAAACCACTAGGGATGTATTTTAATGTCTCTGGGAACAGATTTTATTTAATATATGGTTATGTCACCAACTTAATACTCAGTTGGATTCATTTGTTTCACTTTTTATTTGAGATGTTATCAATTTTCCCCACCTTACTTTTTTCATTTAACAATTTATGAATAATATATCCTGGTGATCACTTGTGGAAGTATATAGACATACTCATTTACATTTATTTGTTTTTATAGTTTACTAGTAGTCTCCTTTAATTTTACGACTACATAATACTCCATTGGGGTGATCACTCACCTGGAACCAGACATCTTGGAATGTGAAGTCAAGTGGGCCTTAGAGAGCATCACTACGAACAAAGTTAGAGGAGGTGATTGAATTCCAATTGAGCTATTTCAAATCCTGAAAGATGATGCTGTGACAGTGCTGCACTCAATATGCCAGCAACTTTGGAAAACTCAGCAGTGGCCACAGGACTGGAAAAGGTCAGTCTTCATTCCAATCCCAAAGAAAGGCAATGCCAAAGAATGCTCAAACTACCGCACAACTGTACTCATCTCACACGCTGGTAAAGTCATGCTCAAAATTCTTCAAGCCAGGCTTCAGCAATATGTGAACCGTGAACTTCCAGATGTTCAAGCAGGTTTTAGAAAAGGCAGAGGAACCAGAGATCAAATTGCCAACATCCGCTGGATCATGGAGAAAGTAAGAGAGTTCCAGAAAAACATCTATTTCTGCTTCATTGACTATGCCAAGGCCTTTGACTGTGTGGATCACAATAAATTGTGGAACATTCTGAAAGAGATGGGAATACCAGACCACCTGACCTGCCACTTGAGAAATCTGTATGCAGGTCAGGAAGCAACAGTTAGAACTGGACATGGAACAACAGACTGGTTCCAAATAAGAAAAGGAGTACGTCAAGGTTGTATATTGTCACCCTGCTTGTTTAATTTATATGCACAGTACATCATGAGGAACGCTGGGCTGGAAGAAGCACAAGCTGGAATCAAGATTGCTGGGAGAAATATCAATAACCTCAGATATGCAGATGACACCACCCTTATGGCAGAAAGTGAAGAGGAACTCAAAAACCTCTTGATGAAAGTGAAAGAGGAGAATGAAAAGGTTGGTTTTAAGCTCAACATTCAGAAAACAAAGATATGGCATCTGGTCCCATCACTTCATGGGAAATAGATGGGGAGACAGTGGAAACAGTGTCAGACTTTATTTTTTTGGGCTCCAAAATCACTGCAGATGCTGATTGCAGCCAGGAAATTAAAAGACGCTTACTCCTTGGAAGGAAAGTTATGACCAACCTAGATAGCATATTAAAAAGCAGAGACATTACTTTGCCAACCAAGGTGTGTCTAGTCAAGGCTATGGTTTTTCCCGTGGTCATGTATGGATGTGAGAGTTGGACTGTGAAGAAAGCTGATCGCTGAAGAACTGATGCTTTTGAACTGTGGTGCTGGAGAGGACTCTTGAGAGTCCCTTGGACTACAAGGAGATCCAACCAGTCCATTCTGGAGGAGACCAGTCCTGGGTGTTCATTGGAAGGACTGATGCTAAAGCTGAAACTGCAATACTTTGGCCACCTCATGCGACGAGTTGACTCCCTGGAAAAGAGTCTGATGCTGGGAGGGATTGGGGGTGGGAGGAGACGGGGACGACGGAGAATGAGATGGCTGGATGGCATCACCGACTCAATGGACATGAGTTTGGGTGAACTCCGGGAGTTGGTGATGGATAGGGAGGCCTGGCGTGCTGTGATTCATGGGGTCGCAAAGAGTTGGACACGACTGGGCGACTAAACTGAACTGAACTGAACTGAATACTCCATTGGGTGGCTTATAATTTACAATTGTATAATTTATACAATCAGTCCCCTGCTGAAGGACACATGGTTTGTTTCTAGTTCTTTGCTATTGCAAATACAGCTTAATTTCATTGTCCTGTGCACAATTGAGGGACATAACATTGGGGATAGTGTCTCTGGGACAGATTCCTAGATGTGAGATTGCCTGACCAATGAATAAGTGCATCTGTAACTTTGCTGCTGCTGCTGTTAAGTTGCTTCAGTCATGTCAGACTCTGTGGGACCCCATAGATGGCAGCCGACCAGGCTCCACCATCCCTGGGATTCTCCAGGCAAGAACACTGGAGTGGGTTGCCATTTCCTTCTCCAATGTGTAAAAGTGAAGTCGCTCAGTCGTGGCCGACTAGTAGCGACCCCATGGACTGCAGCCCACCAGGCTCCTCTGTCCATGTGATTTTCTAGGCAAGGGTACTGGAAGGCTTGCCATTGCCTTCTCCAGTAACTCTGCTAGGTATTATCAAAATCCTGCAATACTTCACATTCCCACTAGTAAAACCTACGAGTACATATTTTTCCACAAATTAGAATGTTTAATGTAAAACTTTTGCATTTTTGCAAGTGTGATAGCTGAAAATTTTTATCTCAGAGATGTTTTAATTTACATTTTCCTTGTTAAAAACAAAACAACATATTTTCAAATTTCTAAAAAATATTTGAACTTCTTTTGCTATGAGTTGTCAATCTCCTTTATTTATTGTTTTGTAGGATTGCTGGCCTTTTTGGTTTTTAGAAGCCCTTTAAATAACAGGGTATTAATCCTTTATCTGTGACAAAAGTTGCAAAGATTTTGCCAGGTTGCCCTTTTATTTATGAATGATATTTGGTAAAGGGAATAAAAATTATTTTTTGCTCTGTATTTATCAACTCACATTGTCCGTGAATTTTTAATCACAGGAACTATTTTCCTAGCTTATAGAGAAACTCATCTATGTTTTAATCTGGTGATTATATGGTTTCATTTTTTTACAGTAAACCCCTAATACATTCAGAATTTATCCTGGTATGTGGTATCCTTTTCCACATGGTTAGCCTGTTGTCCTAATACCATTCATTTAAAAGTCTATCCTACCTAGTATGGCAATCATTTTGAAATATATAGAAATACTGAATCACTATGTTATGTTACAGAAACTACCAGAGTCTCATAGTCAATTATACTTCAAACACAAACTCATAGAAAAAGGGATCAGATTTGTGGCTACCAGAGGTGGAGGTGGGTGGAAGGGGAATTAGACCAGCAATCAAAAGGCACAAACTTTCAGTTATAAGATGTTGTTCCAAGAGAAAGTCCTAAGAGTTCTCATCACAAAGGAAAAAAAAATTTTCCATTTCTTTAATTTTTTATCCATATGGAGATGATGGGTATCAAATTTATTGTGGCAATGACTTCATGACGTAAGTCAAATCATTATTCCGTACACCTTAAACTCATACAGTGCTGATGTCTATTACATCTCAACAAAACTGGAGAAAAAAGCAAAATAAAACTGAAAATCTATAATCAGAATCTAATCAAGAGAAACCTAAAATTGAGAGAAACTAACTGTAAAGAACAATATTGCATAGGAACCTGGAACGTTAGGTCCATGAATCAAGGCAAATTGGAAGTGGTCAAACAGGAAATGGCAAGAGTGAACGTCGACATTCTAGGAATCAGTGAACTAAAATGGACTGGAATGGGTGAATTTAACTCAGATGACCATTATATCTACTACTGTGGGCAGGAATCCCTTAGAAGAAATGGAGTAGCCATCATGGTCAACAAAAGAGTCCGAAATGCAGTACTTGGATGCAATCTTAAAAACGACAGAATGATTTCTGTTCGTTTCCAAGGCAAACCATGCAATATTACAGTAATCCAAGTCTATGCCCCAACCAGTAATATTGAAGAAGCCGAAGTTGAACAGTTTTATGAAGACCTACAAGACCTTTTAGAACTAACACCCAAAAAAGATGTCCTTTTCATTGTAGGGGACTGGAATGCAAAAGTAGGAAGTCAAGAAACACCTGAAGTAACAGGCAAATTTGGCCTTGGAGCACGAAATGAAGCAGGGCAAAGGCTAATAGAGTTTTGCCAAGAGAACACACTGGTCATAGCAAACACCCTCTTCCAACAACACAAGAGAAGACTCTACACGTGGACATCACCAGATGGTCAACACCGAAATCACATTGATTATATTCTTTGCAGCCAAAGATGGAGAAGCTCTATACAGTTAGCAAAAACAAGACCAGGACCTGACTGTGGCTCAGATCATGAACTCCTTATTGCCAAATTCAGACTTAAATTGAAGAAAGTAAGGAAAACCATTAGACCATTCAGATATGACCTAAATCAAATCCCTTATGATTACACAGTGGAAGTAAGAAATAGATTTAAGGGTCTAGATATGATAGATAGAGTGCCTGATGAACTATGGATGGAGGTTCGTGACATTGTACAGGAGACAGGGACCAAGACCATCCCCATGGAAAAGAAATGCAAAAAAGCAAAATGGCTGTCTGAGGAGGCCTTACAAATAGCTGTGAAAAGAAGAGAAGCGAAAAGCAAAGGAGAAAAGGAAAGATATAAGCATCTGAATGCAGAGTTCCAAAGAATAGCATGGAGAGATAAGAAAGCCGTCCTCAGCGATCAATGCAAAGAAATAGAGGAAAACAACAGAATAGGAAAAACAAGAGATCTTTTCAAGAAAATTAGAGATATCAAGGGAACATTTCATGCAAAGATGGGCTCAATAAAGGACAGAAATGGTATGGATCTAACAGAAGCAGAATATATTAAGAAGAGGTGCTAAGAATACACAGAAGAACTGTACAAAAAAGATCTTCACAAACAAGATAATCACGATGGCATGATCACTCACCTGGAACCAGACATCTTGGAATGTGAAGTCAAGTGGGCCTTAGAGAGCATCACGATGAACAAACCTAGTGGAGGTGATGGAATTCCAATTGAGCTATTTCAAATTCTGAAAGATGATGCTGTGAAAGTGCTGCACTCAATATGACAGCAAATTTGGAAAACTCAGCAATGGCCACAGGACTGGAAAAGGTCAGTCTTCATTCCAATCCCAAAAAAAGGCAATGCCAAAGAATGCTCAAACTACCGCACAGTTGCACTCATCTCACACACTAGTAAAGTCATGCTCAAAATTCTCCAAGCTAGGCTTCAGCAATATGTGAATCGTGAACTTCCAGATGTTCAAGCAGGTTTTAGAAAAGGCAGAGGAACCAGAGATCAAATTGCCAACATCCGCTGGATTATGGAGAAAGCAAGAGAGTTCCCGAAAAACATCTATTTCTGCTTCATTGACTATGCCAAGGCCTTTGTGTGGATCACAATAAATTGTGGAACATTCTGAAAGAGATGGGAATACCAGACCACCTGACCTGCCTCTTGAGAAACCTGTATGCAGGTCGGGAAGCAACAGTTAGAACTGGACATGGAACAACAGACTGGTTCCAAATAGGAAAGGGAGTACGTCAAGGTTGTATATTGTCACCCTGCTTGTTTAACTTATATGCAGAGTACATCATGAGAAACGCTGGGCTGGAAGAAGCACAAGCTGGAATCAAGATTGCCGGGAGAAATATCAATAACCTTAAATATGCAGATGACACCACCCTTATGGCAGAAAGTGAAGAGGAACTCAAAAGCCTCTTGATGAAAGTGAAAGAGGAGAGTGAAAAGGTTGGCTTGAAGTTCAACATTCAGAAAACCATGATCATGGCATCTGGTCCCATCACTTCACGGCAGATAGATGGAGAAACAGTGGAAACAGTGTCAGACTCTCTTTTTCTGGGCTCCAAAATCACTGCAGATGGTGACTGTAGCCATGAAATTAAAAGTCGCTTACTCCTTGGAAGGAAAGTTATGACCAACCTAGATAGCATATTAAAAAGCAGAGACATTACTTTGCCAACAAAGGTCCATCTAGTCAAGGCTATGGTTTTTCCAGTGGTCAAGTATGGATGTGACTCTTGGACTGTGAAGAAAGCTGAGCACCAAAGAATTGATGCTTTTGAACTGTGGTGTTGGAGAAGACTTGAGAGTCCCTTGGACTGCAAGGAGATCCAACCAGTCCATCCTAAAGGAGATCAGTCCTGGGTGTTCATTGGTAGGACTGATGTTGAAGCTGAAAATCCAATACTTTGTCCACCTCATGTGAAGAGTTGACTCACTGGAAAAGACCCTGATGCTGGGAGGGATTGGGGACAGGAGGAGGAGGGGTCAACAGAGGATGAGATGGCTGGATGGCATCACTGACTCAATGGACATGAGTTTGAGTGAACTCCAGGAGTTGGTTTTGGACAGGGAGGTCTGGCGTTCTGTCGATTTTTGGGGTCGCAAAGAGTCGGACACGACTGAGAAACTGTACGGAACTCAACTGATTCTTCAAAATATAGCACATAAGCTAATGGTACAAAAGCAGAGAAAAGCAACTGAAGAGAAAAGATACTGAACAGCAGTATGGGCAGGAATACACAGAAGAACTGTACAAAAAAGATCTTCATGACCGAGATAGTCACAATAATGTGATCACTGACCTAGAGCCAGACATCTTGGAATGTGAAGTCAAGTGGTCCTTAGAAAGCATCACTACTAACAAAGCTAGTGGAGGTGATGGAATTCCAATTGAGCTATTTCAAGTCTTGAAAGATGATGCTGTGAAAGTGCTGCACTCAATATGCCAGCAAATTTGGAAAACTCAGCAGTGGCCACAGGACGGGAAGAGGTCAGTCTTCATTCCAATCCCAAAAAAAGGCAATGCCAAAGAATGCTCAAACTACCGCACAATTGCACTCATCTCACACACTAGTAAAGTCATGCTCAAAATTCTCCAAGCCAGGCTTCAGCAGTATGTAAACCGTGAACTCCCAGATATTCAAGCAGGTTTTAGAAAAGGCAGAGGCACCAGAGATCAAATTGCCAACATCCACTGGATCATGGAAAAAGCAAGAGAGTTCCAGAAAAACATCTATTTCTGCTTCCTTGACTATGCCAAAGCCTTTGACTGTGTGGATCACAATAAACTGTGGAAAATTCTGAAAGAGATGGGAATCCCAGACCACCTGACCTGCCTCTTGAGAAACCTGTATGCAGGTCAGGAAGCAACAGTTAGAACTGGACATGAAACAACAGACTGGTTCCAAATAGGAAAAGGTGTACGTCAAGGCTGTATATTGTCACCTTGCTTATTTAACTTATATGCAGAGTACATCATGAGGAACGCTGGGCTGGAAGAAGCACAAGCTGGAATCAAGATTGCTGGAAGAAATATCAATAACCTCAGATATGCAGATGACACTACCCTTATGGCAGAAAGTGAAGAGGAACTCAAAAGCCTCTTGATGAAAGTGAAAGAGGAGAGTGAAAAGGTTGGCTTGAAGCTCAACATTCAGAAAACAAAGATCATGGCATCTGGTCCCATCACTTCATGGGAAATAGATGGGGAAACAGTGGAAACAGTGTCAGACTTTATTTTTTCGGGCTCCAAAATCACTGCAGATGCTGATTGCAGCCATGAAATTAAAAGACGCTTGCTCCTTGGAAGGAAAGTTATGACCAACCTTGATAGTATATTAAAAAGCAGAGACATTACTTTGCCAACAAAGGTCCGTCTAGTCAAGGCAATGGTTTTTCCCGTGGTCATGTATGGATGTGAGAGGTGGACTGTGAAGAAAGCTGATCACCGAAGAATCGATGCTTTTGAACTGTGGTGTTGGAGAAGACTCTTGAGAGTCCCTTATACTGCAGGGAGATCCAACCAGTCCATTCTAAAGGAGATCAATCCTGGATGTTCATTGGAGGGACTGATGCTAAAGCTGAAACTGCAATACTTTGGCCACCTCATGCGACGAGTTGACTCACTGGAAAAGACTCTGATGCTGGGAAAGGTTGGGGGCGGGAGGAGAAGGGGACGACGGAGAATGAGATGGCTGGATTGCATCACCGACTCTGTGGACATGAGTTTGAGTGTACTCCGGGAGTTGGTGATGGACAGGGAGGCCTGGCGTGCTGTGATTCATGGGGTCGCGGAGAGTCAGACACGACTGAGCGACTGAACTGATACTGAACTGACTGATGTGATTCCAGTTGGCATACTGAAGTAGAGAAAGATTTACTGTGAAGGACACTGTTGGGATAATTGACAAAACTGGAATATGAATTGTATACTAAAGTGCTGGTTCACTGTGCATGCGTGCTAAGTTGCTTCAGTCCTGTCTGACTCTTTGCAATGCTATGTACCGTAACCCTCCAGGTTCCTCCTTCCATGGGATTCTCCAGAGAGAAATACTGAAGTGTGTTGCCATGCTTTCCTCCAGGGGATCTTCCCCACCCAGGGATCAAACCCTCATCTCTTGTCTCCTGCATTGGCAGGCAAATCTTTACCACTAGCATCACCTGGGAAGCCCCTGTTTCAATGTTAGATGTGTTAAAGTTGATAACCACATTGTGGGTACATGTGAGAATATTCTTGTCCATACTGAAATATTATCAGACAAAGGGACATTATGTGTGCAATTCTTCTCCAATGGTTCAGAAAAAATATATAAATATATATTAAAAATATACAAAATATATATGTAAATATAAAATACAAAACTAAAATATAATAAAAATAAATAAAATTTAAATGTATAAATTTAAGTTTAGTAAAATTTAATAAATTAATAAATATTAAATATTTATATAATAATAAATATTATAAAATATTTAAAATAATAAATATTATTTAAAATAACAAATATTTATTATTTTAAATGTTTATAATATTAAATATTAAATATTAAATTAATAAATATTATATAATGATATTTAATAAATTTTATAAATTTAAATTTAATATTTATTTTAAATAAATAAAAATTTATTTAAATAAATAAAATATAAATAATAAGTATAATAAATAAATATATTAAATAATATATATTATATAAATTTATATATAATATAAATATATAAAATGCATATATTTGGGGGGCAAAGTCATGGGGAGATGGAATGGGAATGACAACATAAACCTTGGGGAAGGTTATATGGGAGTTCTTTATGCTATTCAAAATAACAAAAAAAAATTCTACCCAAGCCCACTGAGCTCAGATGTTGCCTGTATCATAATCACTCTTTCAATTTGCAATTATTTATACTATTCCATTTTCTATAAACCAACACCACAACAGTTTTAATTATAGAAGCCTTATGTGTTAGTCATTCAGTTGTGTTCCAACTCTTTGTGATCCCATGAACTGTAGCCCACCAGGCTCCTCTGTCCATGAGGTTTTCCAGGTACTGGAATGAGTTGCCATTCCCTTCTCCAGGGGATCTTCCCCAGCAGGGATCAAACCTGGGTCTCCTCCATTACTGGCCAGTTCTTTAGTCTGAGCCACCAATAGAAGCCTTATAATAGATCTTAACATCTGATAGAACTCATCGTCCTCATTGCTCTTCTTTTTTAAGAGCTTCCTGGATGTTCTTGCTGCTTTGTTCTCCTTTGCAGAAACTTCAGTTCAGTCCAGTCGCTCAGTCGTGTCCGATTCTTTGCGACCCCATGAATCACAGCACGACAGCCCTCCCTGTCCATTACCAACTCACAGAGTTCGCTTAAACTCACCTCCATCGAGTCACCCAGGACTGATCTCCTTTAGAATGGACTGGTTGGATCTCCTTGCAGTCCAAGGGACTCTCAAGGGTCTTCTCCAACACCACAGTTCAAAAGCATCAATTCTTCAGCAATCGTCTTTCTTCACAGTCCACCTCTGGATCCCTTTTGTTTGCATTCCATGTATAGGTTAAAACCAATCAGCCTTGTGGTGTACATGTCAGTGTCTACATGTATTCCATGGAGAAGATGGTCACCAGGACAGGTTAACTGAGCACTGCCAGCCCACAAGTCTTGTGAGAAGGCTTCCTCAGGTGCTGGCTCACACCTCTCAAACTAAACATGAAGCAGCCTGAATATCTGAGGGAGATTGTGCAAGCTGTGTGCTAAGTCGCTTCAACTGTGTCCGACTCTCTGTGATCCTATGGACTGTAGCCCGCCAGTCTCCTCTGTCCATGGGATTCTCCAAGTGGGAATACTGGAGTGGGTTGCAATGCCCTCCTCCAAGGAATCTTCCTGAGCCAGGAATCAAGCCCACGTCTCTTACACCTACCTGCATTGGTAGGGGGGTTCTTTACCACCTGGGAGATTAAAAACCACAAATCAAATTAACATGGTTTAATGTCTGCAAAGAAAGGCAATGCCAAAGAATGCTCAAACTACCGCACAATTGCACTCACCTCACACACTAGTAAAGTCATGCTCAAAATTCTCCAAGCCAGGCTTCAGCAATATGTGAACCGTGAATTTCCAGATGTTCAAGCTGGTTTTAGAAAAGGCAGAGGAACCAGAGATCAAATTGCCAACATCTGCTCGATCACGGGAAAAGCAAGAGAGTTCCAGAAAAACATCTATTTCTGCTTTACTGACTATGCCAAAGCCTTTGACTGTGTGGATCACAATAAACTGTGGAACATTCTGAAAGAGATGGGAATCCCAGACCACCTGACCTACCTCTTGAGAAACCTGTATGCAGGTCGGGAAGCAACAGTTAGAACTGGACATGGAACAACAGACTGGTTCCAAATAGGAAAAGGAGTACATCAAGGTTGTATATTGTCACCTTGCTTATTTAACTTATATGCAGAGTACATCATGAGAAACGCTGGGCTGGAAGAAGCACAAGCTGGAATCAAGATTGCTGGGAGAAATATCAATAACCTCAGATATTCAGATGACACAACCCTTATGGCAGAAAGTGAAGAAGAATTAAAGAGCCTCTTGATGAAAGTGAAAGAGGAGAGTGAAAAAGTTGGCTTAAAGCTCAACATTCAGAAAACTAAGATCAAGGCACCCAGTCCCATCACTTCCTGGCAAATAGATGGGGAAACAGTGGAAACAGTGGCTGACTTTATTTTTCTGGGCTCCAAAATCACTGCAGATGGTGACTGCAGCCATGAAATTAAAAGTCGCTTACTCCTTGGAAGGAAAGTTATGACCAACCTAGGTAGCATATTAAAAAGCAGAGACATTACTTTGCCAACAAAGGTCCATCTAGTCAAGGCTATGGTTTTTCCAGTGGTCATGTATGGATGTGAGAGTTGGGCTATAAAGAAAACTGAGTGCCAAAGAATTGACGCTTTTGAACTGTGGTTTTGGAGAAGACTCTTGAGAGTCCCTTGGACTGCAAGGAGATCCAACCACCCCATCCTAAAGGAGATCAGTCCTGGGTGTTCATTGGTAGGACTGATGTTGAAGCTGAAACGCCAATACTTTGGCCACCTGTGGCAAAGAGCTGACTCATTTGAAAAGATCCTGATGCTGGGAAACATTGAGGGCAGGAGGAGAAGGGGGCGACAGAGGATGAGAGGACTGGATGGCATCACCAACTCAATGGACATGGGTTTGGGTGAACTCCGGGAGTTGGTGATGGACTGGCAGGCCTGGTGTGTTGTGGGTCATGGGGTCGCAAAGAGTTGGACACGACTGAGCAACTGAACTGAACTGAACTGAATGTCTCCAAAGACGTTGGAAAATCTTGAATATGAGGAAATAGTTGGTTCTTCTGGATCTATAAGTGGACTCCTGAGGAATAAGCCTGGTGGACTGATTGATCTTTGAGTTTCCTTAGACATGCAAGATGCTCCATCTTCTGGATTCAAAGGAACTCAAAGGAACCCCTACAACAGGCCATGAGAGTCCATGATGGAAGTGTTTCAAGGATTGTGCTGCCAGGAAGGAGTCTTGATGGTAAGAACAGATTTTCTAGTCATTCCGATGAATGGCATTCAGGCTACGAACACTATAAACCTCAAAAGTTAGGTGGCAGCTATTCTTCTTGGGCAGAGATTTAGAAGGATCAACAGGAGCTTCACTTCAAAGTCACACTAATTTAAAATTATTCTCCAGAGCAGCCCTACCAAGTTCTTCGGGTTATTTTTTCCCTTCCCATTTGAGGGAGGACACCTGACAGGATTAGGGAGTTTGACTGCCTGCCTGGAGTTTGACATTTCACATAGCCAAATAAATAGGTTTGTTCCTCTAGAAACTCTCTGAGATGAAAGTTAATTTGCAAACCAAGTTGAAATCTGCTTCCAACTGACTCTTTACTTTTGAATTTCCATTGAAAATTTTGCCTCCACTTTTTATACATCCACTTTATTTCCCACTTTATTTCTTCTTAAGATTCTTAAGATCAAAAACTTTAAGAGCTAGACTACAGTAAATGATGCTGAAATTATATTAAACCTATAAAACCAAAGTCTGGCTAAACCTATGGCTTTGCTAAAATAAATAAGTGGTTTTATTAGCAAATTGCACAGCACATTTAGAAAGAGTCAAGCTTTCTATCCTATTTATTAACACTGGCTTTCATCTATACCCCAATGGCCTTTTCCTCTGTCAACCAGAAAGAAATACCAAGTCTTCTTCTCGAGCTTTATTGGGGTTTAGCAGGCATTCTCAGAGTCACTGAACAGACTTCTTCTCAGGAGCCTGTGTGTCCTCAGACTTGGAGAGGTATGTGTATTTTTCTAGTGCTATCTTTTCTTTCACATTCATTAAAAGAAATAGATAGTTAGGAAATAACTTTGAGATAATAAACTTAGCCTTTGACCCATGGGTTCACTTTGCCGAAATAAGAAATGACATGGAATCATCAGGAAGATCCACATTCTACCCACTGCCCTGGCGACAAGGGTATTTAACCCCTGATGACCAGCTGTCACTTCACTCTATCAACATTCCAGGACAGTGAACGAGGAAACCAGCAACAGACACAAAGTCTCCTATTTTTTCTTCACTTTTCTGGTGCCTTATTCACAGTTTTGTGCCCCACCCTCCAACCCATCCACTCAGAATCATTGAGCTGTGAATGCCTTTTGACCCACTTATTTGATGTCAGATAATTGGTCACCATCCGTTTTTACTGAGGACCTAATTATGTGGAATTCCTAGCCAATACATTAGGACCCTTGTGTTTAAGAGGGATATTAACAATTTAAGAAGGATGATATGTGCATAACCAAAGACACCCTACAAAGACTTATAATATGGCTATATCCCTCCTTAGTTCTTAAATTAATTGGGTTTATTTTTTTAGTGTACAGGAGTGAATTACATCAATCACACACATACATATACATACACACATACATACACACTTCAACCTGAGACGTGTTTGTTCCTTGCATTAAATTTTAAGAAGGGGTCAAATATTAACACAGCAGTTGAAGGAGAAAACAGCTTTTCCACACAGAGAAAAAAACAAGTGCAAAACACAGTCATGAAATAGTATGAGAAACTACAGCATACAGTGAGGCAGAGAAAATGTTAAGAACAGAGGAGTGGACAAGGTCCAGATATGAAATACCTTGAAAGCCACCTAAAAGTTTGGAGTTTATCCTTAGCCATGGTTTCAAGTAAGAGAGACATGATCAGATCTGTACCTTGGAAAGCTCATTCTAACAGCAGCATGGAAGATGGATGGACACTTCAGAGAATGAGTGAAGGAGTCTCAGTTAGAAGTCTGTTGGAATGATTCAGGTAAGAAATGAGGAAAGCCTGTGATTAATCAGCAGTAGAAGAGAGAGTTCAGTTCAGTTCAGTCGCTCAGTCGTGTCCGACTCTTTGTGACCCCATGAATCACAGCACGCCAGGCCTCCCTGTCCATCACCAACTCCCGGAGTACACTCAAACTCATGTCCATCAAGTCGGCGATGCCATCCAGCCATCTCATTCTCTGTCGTCCCCTTCTCCTCCCGCCCCCAATCCCTCCCAGCATCAGAGTCTTTTCCAGTGAGTCAACTCGTCGCATGAGGTGGCCAAAGTATTGGAATTTCAGCTTTAGCATCAGTCCTTCCAATGAACACCCAGGACTGATCTCCTTTAGAATGGATTGGTTGGATCTCCTTGCAGTCCAAGGGACTCTCAAGAGTCTTCTCCAACACCACAGTTCAAAAGCATCAGTTCTTCGGCGATCAGCTTTCTTCACAGTCCAACTCTCACATCCATACATGACCATGGGGAAAACCATAGCCTTGACTAGACGGACCTTTGTTGGCAAAGTAATGTCTCTGCTTTTTAATATACTATCTAGGTTGGTCATAACTTTCCTTCCAAGAGATAGGAGGGTCATAAAAGGGAGACTTTGAAGAAAGTACAAACCATGTTCAACAATTAGGAACTGAGAAAGAAAGGGCAGAGTTAGATGACTGTCAGTTTTCCAGTTGGATTTACAGGGCATAAAGCAATGATATTCACAACATGACGAACAGGTTTGGCTGGTGGGGCAAAGAATGAGTTCAGCGCTGGACATGCTGAATTTGAAGCAACTATATAAAAGACAAGTGGCAGACTTCCCCAGTGGTACAGTGGTTAAGAATCTGCCTACCAATGCAGGGGACAGGGGTTTGATCTCTGGTCTGGGAAGATTCCACATACCTTGGAGAAACAAAGCCCATGTGCCACAATTCCTGAAGCCCACACACCCTAGAGCCCATGCTCTGTGACAAGAGAAGATCCCACTTGCTGCAACTAGAAAAAACTCACACACAGCACAAAGACCCAACACAACCAAAAAACAAACTTGAATTAATTAAATAATTTTTAAAAAGACAAGTGGAGATGCCCAGAAGGCAATGGGTAAATCGTTTTGGAGACTGGGAATGAAGTCTGGACTGAAACTATGGATTTGGGTTCCATTTGCATATAGGTGGCAGTTTAAGGCAAAGGAGTAGCAAGGCCTCTGAGGGAGTGTGTAGAAAGAGAATAAAGCAGAAGATAGAACCTGGTGTCCCTCACCCCACCATATTAGGGGCAAGTGGAGGAGGACGGGCCAGTAGATTGGGAAGAACAGACCATTCACCAGCAGGAGTAAGACCAAGAGGCCATGTTAACAGGACAAGAGTCTCTGAGGCTGGAGAGCACTTCAAGAACAAAGAGCCGGTCAATGGGGTCGAACTCCTCCAAGGACATAAACAAAAAAGAGGATTAATAAGGACGGCTTTGGCTCCTGAAAGAGGTCAGGAGAGACCGATCAAGAGCACAGGTGGACAAATCAGTCTGGACAGGGAAGAGATGTCCCCGAGATCAGTGACAAGGTTGAGGAGGGAGAGAGCAGAGAGAAGACACTCACAGAAGTAGAAAGATGAGGAAGTTCGTATCAATGGACTCAGTTCTTCTGAAAGGAGTCAGCCAAGGGAATCAGTTAAAAGAAAGTGAAGGAGAGTGGCCATGATGTTTGGGAAAGATGATGAGAGAAATTCCCCACCCCACAACTCCACAACCGCAGCACTACCCGCCCCATCCCTAAAACACAGCATGGTGCCTGGTTCATAACAGGTGTTTAGTGTACGGGAGACAAGATGGCCGAGTGGAAGGACCTTGTGCTCCTCTCAAGAGCACACCAAAATCACAACTGCTGAACAAAGTAAAAAAGCCTGGAACCTCCCAAAAAAGATATTCTATAACCAAAGACATACAGAAGGAGCCACAACAAGCAGGTAGGAGGGAAGCACTGAAGATATGATCAGATCCCATACTCACCTCCCAAGTGGGTGATCAATAATAGGTTTTTCGTACTCATTTTTTAGATTTCCTTATTCTCACTTATTGATTACCTACTTGGTACAAGGCACTAGGCTAGACTCAAGAGGTGCAAAAATACCATTATATTTGGAGAACTCTGAGTACTCCTCAGAAAAAACATTTTCCCCCTAAAGTTTTATCGGTGTAATGTCTACTCATCCTTCTGGCCTCAATTTCAAATGCCACGTCTTCAAGGAAACCTGTCCTCACTCTCAGATTAGGTCAAATCCCTTTATTAACCATTCTCAAAACAGCATATGCTTTTCCTTACTAGCTCTCAAATAGTATTAGCTAAATGATTAGCTATATAATTATAAAATATTTAAAATATTGATTATGTAATTGTGTGTCATTTTTAGTATCTGTCTTCTTTCACATCCAGATTGTAAGCTCCACAAGGTCTGAAAGCTTGTCTCTCTTCTACTCAGTGCTGGATGGTTGGCACCAATAGACTGGTATTTATTCATTCTTTCACCCAATAGTTACTCAGCCCTTATCATATAAAAGACATAGAGCACATATCAGACATTCAAGAAATATTTGTGGACTGAATGAATGAACGATGTGCTATAGGACTCAAGTCTGAAGTCAGAGTCTAATGAGAAAATAATCTTTCACCACAATTTGCTATGGTACAAACTATCTGCCATCAGGAATTCCAAAAGTGAGGCACTGAGCAGGGTGAATTCAAGTGGGAAAAAGCCAACTTTTGACAGAAGTAATGATTTGGGGAGGAAATAATGAGTATGGATTGTAACTGATGCTAGAGGGCTGGGTGGTCCACAAAAGGAAATATTATTAATACTAGATCCACTCTTCCCAGTATTCACAGGTGGATGTCAGCTCTACTACAGCACTTCTAGTGAAAGGAATAGGATTTCTTACCTTAATTGAACCATGAATAATACTTCTGTTCTACTTCAAACCAAAAACTATACATGACTCCAGCAGTTGTAAGATAAAAGACTCGAATTTGCAGGACAATCCTGAGAAAAGAAGTATCATTATACTTTTCAATCTCTGAGATTTAATTAAAGTTTAGAAATGAAAAGTGGCTCCATGTCGCTCCTCTGGAAAAATGATGTTCCTATCCCACCATGAGGAACAGCATCATAAAAACACTAAAATGATAAACGTTACAGCTCTTCAAGCTCAAAGTTGTCTACCACATAAGACATGAACTTGAGAACATTTTCTTGGCACTTTTGGACTATTTGAACTAAATGGAGCAGAAAAAGTCCTTACCCATTTTTTAAAATTCCATTCACCCTCTTAAAAAGACCAATGAGTCTTCAAATAACTAAACAGTGGGTCTGAAATCTTACTTGATTCTAGGAACTTTTACACTGTTGAAGTGGGTGGCCTTCAACAGCAGATATTAAAAAACCTTTCCTGCAGTACTTCTTTGCAAATAAATCATCTTGAAAACAGCTTTCAAAAACCAGGAAGCCTCCAATAGCACGACCATTGGCTTCCAGTGGTTTCCTTGGCCTTGGCCATATTCAGACAACCCAGGTCTCCCAAAGTTTCCATCATTGCCTATATGTCTAATATAAAGCAAAAACAAAACACAGGCATCATCTCATCTCCTGCCCCCAACGCCATACAAAATCATAATAAACAAACCGAATGCTAGAAAGGAAAGTCTAAATAAGTTTTAAGCAGATAATCACCAATATGGCTGCAGCAGTTGTTAAAAGGTGGAACCATTTCTGGACTACCTGACTGCTGCGCCCTCTCACCCTTCCTCTCCAACCATCTGTACAGGCCAGCGAATAAGGGGTTGATGCCTGGCGCCCGCAGAGGCAGACACTCTGCCTAGCCAGTGCCTGTGCTGCATGTGATTACACAGAGATGACGATCAGACAGACAGACATAATGTCATTCTTGGAAACAGGCAAACAGCGTTCATTCTCTATACATACTTCCTGAGTCCCTCTATGGTCATCAGACTTTTCTCTAGCTCCTGGCAAATGGGCTAATTTCACAGTTAAAGAAAGTAAGAAGCCAACTTTTAAATAGACTTATATTTCCGCCACAAAACAGTGCCACAAAGTTCGCACCAAAAGAGTGTAATAATAACCCAACTCCTACTTTGATTTCATCATGAAATGGAAGGTTTTTATCCCCCATTAAAAAAAATCTTCCAACAGACTTTGTCATAGGGTTGTAAACCAACACTCCAGAAGAAGGTCAGCTTGTGCTCCAGGGCTGAGGCAGGCTGAGTCCCACTGTACATTTGCCGTCTTAGTTCTCCTAATCTTGGGAGGTCCCCTAATCACTCACTTCCCTAACTAGCCCCTTCCCAACTCCAGGGTGTCTCCTCTGCCACCCAGGCTCCACCCTGCCACTCTTTAAAAATGTCTTTTATATTCTGCTAAAAGTTTCCAGAAATTCATTTCTCCATTCCTTCTCTCTGGGTGTTTGCAGTTTCTTAATGAGCCAGGGTACTTATCAAAACTTCTCCAATAAAAAGCAACCTATGAAAATTTTGGGAATTTGAGGCTAAACATTAACAAATGAGTGCGTTCCCTTGAAGAAAAGGACACCCCAACTGTGGGTGAACCCCTGCTAGTTTCCACATTCCCCACCAGCTGGTCATTAGCATGCATTTGTAGTTGGGTGGTCCTAGGGGCACCTAGCCCAACAGAGGGTTGGATGTGGATTCAGGGGTATTCCCTCACCCAGCATCTAAGAATGAGTTCATTTATATGGTGCTGTGGTCTGAAGGTACATCCTCCCAAAATCCACATGCCCGAATCCAAACTCAGTGTCATGAAGTTAGAAGGTGAGTTATGCTATGAGGTCATGAGGGTGGAGCCCTCATGATGGATTAGTGCTTTTTTAAAATTCATTCTTATTGGAATATTGTTGATTTACAATGTTGTTTTGCTTTCTGCTACACAGTAAAGTGAATCAGCTACACATTTATGTATACCCACTATTTTTTAGAATCTATTCTCATATAGGCCTAGAGAGTATTGAGTAGATCTCCCTGTGACATACAATAGGTCCTTATTAGGTATCTATTTTATACATAGTAGTGTGTATATGTCAATCCCAAATTTCCCAATTTATCCTTCCCCACAGTTTCCCATAAGTCTGTTTTCTACATTCGTGACTCTATTTCTGTTTTATAAATATAAGAAACAACCTCCAACCCCAAAGCTCTCTTTTGCCCTTTTGCCCTGTAAAGACACAACAAGAATTCTGCAACCCAGAAGAGCACCCTCGCCCAACTATGCGGCCACCCTGACCTTGGACTTCCAGCCTCCAGAACTGTAGGAAATAAAATTTCTGTTATTTATAAGCTACTCCATCTGTGGTCTTTTGTTACAACAGCCTGAATGAAGTAAGACGCATGGGGGCACAGGGATCCTGTGAAAAGAAAGTTGTATTGGGACTTCCCTGATGGTCCAGTGGCTAACACTCTGTGCTCTCATTGCAGGGTGGATGGTTCAATCCCTAATCAGGGAACTAAATCCCACATGCCACAACTAAAAGACCACACATTCTGCAACCAAGATCTCCAATACCACAACTAAGACTAGCACAGCCAGCTAAACAAATTAATTAATTAAAAAAAAAAAAACTTAACCCTACAAACCTTTGGCCCATTTAAGAACCAGCCCAACTTCCACTGGAGCAGTAGCACATGTACCCTTAAGAGTCTAAAAGGTTCCCTCATGCACACAGCTGAGATGGTATCCACATGAACTCCCCCATCGCCATTTCTTCTTATTATCATGGCCCAAAGTGGCTGGCTGTTGATTTGCATACATCCAAATAATATCAGCTTTTATATTGCTCAAAATGACATGTGCCTGATTGAATGAAAATCATTACTACACATTAAAGTAGTTAAGATATGTTTTGAACTTCTCCAGAACACTGCAGTCTAAGCACTTTCCCCTCCAGGGAATAGAAATCAAATTTCCTCTTTTATATCCAACATGCTTTTATACAATACAGTTTCTCTGAAGTATCCCTTCACACAAATTTCCCAAATTTCAAACTCTTCATTTTTCATCATCTGTAGTTGTTCCATCACTAAGTCGTGTCCGACTCTCTGTGATCCCATGAACTGCTGCACACCTGGCTTCCTTGTCCTTCACTATCTCCCGGAGGTTGCCTAACCTAATGTTCATCATCAGTACTGTCAAATCATGGGTAAAGGTGGCAAAAATGAGAATTCACACTTGTTTTTTCAGCTCTCTGCTCACCACTCAAAGAAAATAAATGTCTACCTTTTTTTTTTTTTTTGCCACGGGCTCTAAAAAACCCTCCAAACATGAATTTTTAAATGGAGAAGGTGTTTCCCAATTATATGAAGCAGAGGGAATCATTAAACAGGCACCTCCCACTCTGGGGGAAAGTCCACACATTAAATGCTAGTCATCATAAAATAGAAGTACCCTAAACAGAGACTTTATGCTACACCATGGCACCTTCAGCCTGCATTTAGTGGGCTTGCCTTCTCAGTAAGTCTACTCCAAAGCTGCTGATAGTGTTCAATTAATCAACGGGGAATTAGACTTTGTGATGCAGAGCAATGAAGTGCTAACGAGGACCACGTGTGGCTGTGAATGGCCTCCATGTGACCAGCCAGGCTTGCCAAGTGGACAGAAAATGCTTAAGACAGAGCATTTAGGAATCTTAGAGGGCAGCCCCCAGCAGTAATGCTGTGTGTGCTGGGGAGTGCCAAGGGTCTCAAGAACATTCCAGATGGTATGGTGACGTTTTGTGTCGATTTAATTTCAATTGTGTCAAGTTAGGAATAAATGCAATAGTTTTCAAGACATAGTGTTTGCAAAATATTGGGGAAAAGTTCCTAAATGATTAATTAACGATCATTATGGTCATCATGGGTCCATGATCCTTTAACACATAACAGTCTAAGTTATTTCATTAAGAAGAACGAGTGCATTGGAAAAATAAACATATCCAAACTATGCCATGCTTTGTCCTTCCCACCTGAACTAATCATGCAGAATTGATAACTGGTTAACATATCCAAAATATGCCTTGAAAGACTTGATTGCAAGGCCAACTTCAACTTTTAATCAGCCCTTAAGATTCCCACGTTTTTACATTTGGCATTTCCGTCAATAATTTATCAGCCTGACATTAACTGCATGTTGATATTAATGACTCATGTCGAATTTCTAAGTCAACATTTCTTAGGCAGGGGTGTGCCTCTGAGTAGCCTGGGGAGATTTTGAACATGACATGCTGATTCCCACACCTGGAGGAGCTGATTGAGCGTGGTCTAGGGGTGAGCTCTGAAATTCTTATTTTTTTTAATTATTATTTATTGGCGTATAGTTGCTTTACAATACTGTGTTAGTTTCTACTACAAACAAAGTACAGCAAAGTGAATCAGCTATATATATACCTTACCCCCTCTTTTTTAAATTTCTTTCCCATTTAGGTCACAACAGAACATTGAGTAGACTTCCCTGTGCTATACAGTAGGTACTCATTAGTTATCTATTTTATAAATAGTATCACTAGTGTTTATACATCAGTTCCAATCTCCCAATTTAACCCCATCCCATTCCCCTCTAGGGTGTCCTTACTAGAAAAAAAAATAGTATCAGTTCAGTTAAGTCACTCAGTTGTGTCCGACTCTTTGTGACCCCGTGAATCACAGCACGCCAGGCCTCCCTGTCCATCACCAACTCCCGGAGTTCACTCAAACTCATGTCCATCGAGTCGGTGATGCCATCCAGCCATCTCATTCTCTGTTGTCCCTGTCTCCTCCCACCCCCAATTCTTCCTAGCATCAGATTCTTTTCCAGTGAGTCAACTTGACACATGAGGTGGCCAAAGTTTTGCAGTTTCAGCTTTAGCATCAGTCCTTCCAATGAACACCCAGGACTGATCTCCTCCAGAATGGACTGGTTGGATCTCCTTGCAGTCCAAGGGACTCTCAAGAGTCTTCTCCAACACCACAGTTCAAAAGCATCAATTCTTCAGCAATCAGCTTTCTTCACAGTCCAACTCTCACATCCATACATGACCACGGGAAAAACCATAGCCTTGACTAGACGGACCTTGGTTGGCAAAGTAATGTCTCTGCTTTTTAATATGCTATCTAGGTTGGTCATAACTTTCCTTCCAAGGAGTAAGCATCTTTTAATTTCCTGGCTGCAGTCAGCATCTGCAGAGATTTTGGAGCCCAAAAAAATAAAGTCTGACACTATTTCCACTGTTTCCCCATCTATTTCCCATGAAGTGATGGGACCAGATGCCATGATCTTTGTTTTCTAAATGTTGAGCTTCAAGCCAACCTTTTCACTCTCCTCTTTCACTTTCATCAAGAGACTTTTGAGTTCCTCTTCACTTTCTGCCATAAGGGTGGTGTCATCTGCATATCTGAGTTTATTGATATTTCTCCCAGCAAAAAAATAGTATGCTGCTGCTGCTGCTGCTGCATCACTTCAGTCGTGTCCGACTCTGTGTGACCCCATAGACAGAAGCCCACCAGGCTCCCCCCTCCCTGGGATTCTCCAGGCAAGAACATATATATAGGTGATCTTAAAGGAAAACAGAAACAGAGACAGGTTAAGACTCCATGCAGTCACTGCTGGGGGCACAGACTCGCTCCCTGGTTGGAGAACTAAGATCCCACATGCCACATGGCACGATCGAAAAAAAAAGCAGTATTCAATTAACCTTTTTTATTCCCATGCAACTTTAAAGATGTTGTGTTTCTTTTTACTTATATACAACTTGAAACCTGTCATGTGAAGCAAGGTAAATGTTCTCAGAAGACAGGGTAGTCTGTCGCTGAAGCTTACAATGATAAAACATATATAAAGAAACAGGAGAACTTGTTCTATCACAAGAACAAGAGGCCCAAGAAAATTGAAATGCACCATCAGTGACAATGCAGCAAAAATCAGAGAAAGGTTTTGAGCAGGAGGAATGGTAAGGGCTGCAGGGTCTCTCAAACAAACCTGAAGAGGCTGCAAAAGGCTGGGCTGCTCTGTTTTTAGCAGTCAGGGCACGGAAGCAACCTGAATGTCCATTAACAGAGGAATGGATAAAGAGGATGTGGTACATATATATAATAGGATATTATTCAGTCCTAAAAAGGAAAGAAATTGTGCCATTTGCAGAGACATGGATGGACCTAGAGGCTGTCACTCAGAATGGAAAAAGTCAGAAAGGAAAACAAATATCATATATTAATGCATACATGTGGAGTGGAATCTAGACAAAGCGTACAGGTGAACTTCCCTGCAAAGCAGAAATAGAGACACAGATGCAGAAAACAAATGTATGGATACTAAGAGGGGAAAAGGGTGAGTGGGATGGACTGGGAGATTGGGATTTACAAACACAACTATTGATGCTGCTGCTGCTGCTGCTGCTGCTAAGTCGGTTCAGTCGTGTCCGACTCTGTGCGACCCCATAGACGGCAGCCCACTAGGCTCCTCTGTCCCTGGGATTTTCCAGGCAAGAATACTGGAGTGGGTTGCCATTGATACTATGTATAAAATAGATAACTGATGAGAACCTACTGCATTTCACAGGGCACTCAGTGCTCTGTGGTGACCTAAATGAGAAGGAAATCCAAGCAAGAGGGAATATATGTATAGCAGATTCACTCTGCTGTACAGCAGAACTAACACAATATTGTAAAGCAACTATATTCCAATTTTTTTAAAGAAACGGTGCTACTGCTGATGCAGACACTGATGGTGTGGCTGAGCACCAGGGCTGAGCACGCTCAAGCTGAAGGCTGCTGGCATCAGGCAACAGGCACCTGTATGGCCCGGACAGCCACGACTCCAACAACACGCACAGCAGCCCACACTTTGTGACTTTGCATCTCACTTGGAGCCAGAGGTGCAGCTCCCTAAGGAAAGGAGGAAATGGCAAAACAACAAACACTGGATTTCTTTTTTAAGTTAATGCAGAAGGAAAATAGGACAAGCAAACCAGAGCACCCCTGGAGCCATAGCAAGCTGTTCTACAGTCCCCTTCCCTCCCCGTCTTCTCCATAACTCAGAAGCCCACACACTGTACAGGTCCACTGTACAGGTCCACCAAGAACACCTCGTGCTTTCTGAAAGGCAAAGCGCTCTAGGTACTGCAGTCTTTTTTAAATGTATTAGGGACTTAAAATGTTTAAAACTTTTATTGGGTTTTTAGAAGAGCATTCCTTACTGGACTCAACAGGCGTTGAATGTTCCATCCAATTCTATTTTTCCCATAAGCCCTATCATTTTTTATTCGATGAAATTCTATCATGTCTCAATTTTTAAGAAAACACCTATTACATTGTAGAAGAAACAACTATATTATCTCATTTAATCCTCCTTTTATCCCTGCTTTACAAAAGAAGACGCTGAACCCTGGGAGTGGTTTTCATTTGACACTAAAATCCCACATCTGGAGCATCTTTTCCCAACTTGTGTTCCTCTTCTTTCTTCTAATATAACATTTGCCAAGTTCCTCTATCATTCAAAAGCCTTTTACCGGGATGTCACACTGAGAAAAATCGTGGTGGGGAGTAGCTCCCAGCCCCATTGAAAGGAGAGAATTTGTTCAGTATCCAAACGGAAACTGGTATTTAGGTCAAAAGTTCACACACACACACAAAGAAAAAGAGTTCTCAAAGGAAGTTCTTAAGGCCTAAAGAAAGAAAAAACTTTCCAACAAATAGATCCTAAAGACAAAATAATCCAACTGGCAATCTGAAATAATGTAGGCAATTTTCCCTAAGTGACTAATCACTACGGCATGACCTTCCCCAAGGTCAGTAGCAGAACAGGAATTAGAAAGATCAAATTGGGACCTTCTTTACTGCTTTTAAATATTGTGTTTCTATTACTTGGAATGTTCTTATTTCTGCATCTGACTGTTCTCCTTGCTATATTTCACACTCCCTCTGGCTTCACATCAGAAGAACAAGGTCAGGATTTGTTTATAATGAAATAGGGTTGCGATGGTGAATCATACAGATGTATATTTTACTTGGAACAAATGCAGTTCACCTTTCTTCTCTGAGTAAGTTCAAATCTTGAGAGAGACGGCAGTATATACGCCTTCAAAAGGAGGCCCTCCCTGGGTATTCAGAACATATTTTATCAAACCACAAGATCCTCTTGTTTCAAGCAAGAAATATCTAGAAAGAGAAAGACACTTTCTGTAAAACACTTGTTGGACACTTGTGATTTCTTTTGGGATAAATTTTTTTAAAATGTTAACAGAGAATCCAAATTATTTTTATGGAATTGAGGAGTGAGGGGTAGAAATGAATGATTTCCAAAAAGTGCATCTGTGATGTGGAGAAAAGGGAACCTTCCTACACTGTTGGTGGGAATGTAAATAGTTTACAGCCACTGTGGGGAAAAAGTATGGTGGTGTCTCAAAAAACTAAAAATAGAACTACCATATGATCCAGCAATTCTACTCCTGGGTACATATTGAAAAAAAACAAAAACCCTGATTTGAAAAGATACATGCACCCCAAAGCAACATGATTTACAATTGCCAAGATGTGTCCATCACCAGATGAATGGATAAAGATATGATGTAAACAATCAATGGCATACTATTCAGCCACAAAAAGGAAGGAAACGTTGCTGTTTGCAACAACATGGATGAACTTGGAGAGTATTATGCCAAATGAAATAAGTCTGAAAGAAAAAGACAAATACTGTATTAAATCACTTACATGTAGAATTTAAAAATAAAACAAACTAGTGAATCGAATGAAAAATAGCAGGCTCACAAATATAGAGAACAAACTAGTAATTACCAGTGGGGAGAGGGAAGCAGGATGGTGAGAGGGGTAGAAGATTAAGAGGTATGAACTATTATGTATAAAATAAACACTCAAGTTTCCCTGGTGGTTCAGTGATAAAGAATTCACCAGCCAATGCAGGAGACATGGGTCTGATCCGTGATCTGGGAAGATCCCACAGGCCACAGAGCAACTAAGCCTGTGCACAACAACTACTGAACTTGTACTCTAGCGCCCAGGAGCCTCAACTGCTGAGCCCACGTGCCACGACTGCTGAAGCCTGCTTGGCCTAGACTCTGTGCCCTGCAACAAGAGAAGCCGCAACAACTAGAAGCTCATGCACCAAACAGAAAGTAGCCTCCATAGCAACGAAAACCCTGCACAGCCAAAAATAAATAAATAAGTAAAATCTTCAAAATTACTCTACAAGTAGACATTGTTCAACACGGGGAATATCGCCAGTATTTCATAATAACTATAAATGGAACAATTTGTTACCGTTGCTTTTCAGTCCCTAAATCGTGTGTGATTCTTTGCAACCCCATGGACTGCAGCACACCAGGCTCCCCTGTCCTTCACTATCTCTCAGAGTTTGCTCAGATCATGTCCATTCAGTCAGTGATGCCAGCCAACCATCTCAGCCTCTGTCACCCCCTTCTCCTCCTGCCCTCAATCTTTTCCAGCATCAAGGTCTTTTCCAGTGAGTCGGCTCTGTGCATCAGGCGGCCAAAGTATTGGAGTTTCAGCTTTAGCACCAGTCCTTCCAATGAATATTCAGGGTTGATTTCCTTAAGGATTGACTGGTTTGATCTCCTTGCAGTCCAGGGGACTCTCAAGAGTCTTCTTCAGCACCACAGTTCAAATGCATCAATTCTTCAGTGCTCAGTCTTCTTTACGGTCCAATTCTCACATCAGTATATGACTACTGGAAAGACCATAGCTTTGACTAGATGGACCTTTGTTGGCAAGGTGATGTCTCTGCTTTTTAATACACTCTCTAGGTTTACCATGGGCTTCCTTGGTAGCTCAGCTGGTAAAGAATCCGCCTGCAATGCAGGAGACTTTGGTTCAATTCCTGGGTCAGAAAGATCCACCGGAGAAGGGATAGGCTACCCACTCCAGTATTCTTGGGCTTCCCTGTTGTTCAGATGGTAAAGAATCCACCTGCAATCAGGAGACCTGGGTTTGATTCGTGGGTTGGGAAGATCCCCTGGAGAAGGGAATGGCTACCCAGTTCTCCAGTATTCTGGCCTGGAGAATTCCATGGACTGTACAGAGTCAGACACAACTGAGCAACTTTCACTTTCTTTACTTTCTAGGTTTATCATCGCTTTCCTTCCAAGGAGCAAACATCTTTTAATTTCATGGTCATAGTCACTGTCTGCAGTGATATTGGAGCCCAGGAACATAAAATCTGTCACTGCTTCCACTTTTTCCCCTCTATTTGCCATGAAGTGATAGAACGAGATTGTGAATCACTATGTAATATTATATAATATTGTACATAAGTAAAATATTATACTTATGTAATACATAAGTAATATGTAACTTATGTAATATTGTACATCAACTGTTCTTATTGCTTAGTTACTAAGTTGTGTCCGACTCTTTTCAACCCCATGGAGAATACCTTGCCAGAAGCCTTTGTCCAGGGGATTTCCCAGGCAACAATAAAACTATACCTCAATCCAAGAAAATGTAAAATATAAATAAATAAACAAGTACATCTATAACATCCTGAAAAAGAAGAATTTGGAATAAATGTTTCTATGTTAAAGTAGAATGCTAAGGCTAAGATGAAGAGAACCAACCCCACTGAGCTCTTGAAACAGAGAGAGAACAGGCCCAATCTTGCAGCATCAGCAGATTATCTCCCATTTGGAAATAGGCAGGAACTAAAGATATACAACATTCTTTCCATTAGATCCCTATTTTATTTCCTTTGTGGCCACATGTGTCTGTCGAATCTTGACCACAGAATCAGAATGTTGAAAAACTTTGAGGGTTCATCGAATCCACACCCAGGCTTATAGGAAGACCTCCCACTAAACCTCCAGACACATGGGGGCTTTACCCTGTTTTTAAAGACCTCCACGAAGTCTTTACAAAAAG
This sequence comes from Moschus berezovskii, assembly GCF_049115385.1. Classification (NCBI taxonomy): domain Eukaryota; kingdom Metazoa; phylum Chordata; class Mammalia; order Artiodactyla; family Moschidae; genus Moschus; species Moschus berezovskii. Next base: position 70,648,642 of record NC_142469.1, on the reverse strand, counting down.
TATTCAAACACAAGCTCTCCTGCCAGCAGGAGACTCGGCTGGTTGAATCTGCATTGGCCCCACCCCCATTAATCAATCCCACCCCAGCAAAGAGGAACAGGCCCCTTGTCTCTGCTCTAAACATCCCAACATCTGCCTGCGCTCCTGTGCCTGGTGTTGCTCAATCCACCCCCAAGTCAGCAAGTTCAGTTCAGTTCAGTCGCTCAGTTGTGTCCAACTCTTTGCGACCCCATGGACTGCAGCATGCCAGGCTTCCCTCTCCATCACCAACTTCTGTGGTCCACTGGAGAAGGAAATGGCAAACCACTTCAGTATTCTTGCCTTGAGAACCCCATGAACAGTATGAAAAGGCAAATCAGCAAAGCCCTGTTCTAAGTTGGGGTCAAGACACAAAAGTGGGTCATTTCCCCGCGTCTCCAGTCAGCCCCCACGTGACCATCAGCAGTACCTCTGCCTCAGAAAGGCCACCATGAGGGAAGGCAAATTTCTGAACACTGGGGAGCTTTGGATGTTTTTTGTTTGTTTGTTTGTTTAGCAGTACCAGGCACGTGGGACCTTAGCTCCCCAACCAGGACTGGAACCCACACCCCCTGCATTGGAAGCACTGAGTCTTAACCACTGGACCACTGGGGAAGTCCCTGGAAGGTTTTATTCTTCACAAGGGAAAAAGGCTTCACAGATCACCTATGAGGGAGGCTGCATGTGGCACCTGATATGAAATAGTGGCCTTTTTTTTTTTTATAATAATGGATTGATCACTATTTAGCTTCCCCAAATCAAACTTCCAACCAAGCCTCAAGGTTTACAGGGCCAGCTTCTACCAGAATTCCCACGCTGGCAGCTTGAAGCAGCAGGGAAGTAAACTTTGTGTCCCTCATTAATATGAAAGAATTGAGGTGCTAGAAACAGCCCCAGGAGTAAAGAAACAGGTACTAACGATGCTGGTTCCTGGGAAATGTTTATGGCCAGAAAACGAAACGAGACACACACCTTCAGCTGGAGGGATCACCTGCCTTCCTCTGTCACCCACTGTTACCACTCCACCTTGGAGGGCTTCCTGGAACAGCCTTTCCTCCGCTTTCCCTGGCAGTGACTCAACATGCCCTCATGTGTGCATGCTCAGCGCTTCAGTCACAGCCTGCTCTTTGCAGCCCCATGGATCGTAGCCCACCAGACCTCTCCGTCCATGGGATTTTCCAGACAAAAATACTGGAGTGGGTTGCCGTTTCCTTCTTCAGGGGATCTTCCCGACCCAGGGCTCGAATCTGCATCTCCTGCGTCTCCTGCATTGCAGGTAGATTCTTCATGGCTGAGCCACCAGGGAAGTACATTCCCTCATTGTTCTTGTTCAGTCACCCAGTCATGTCCAACTCTTTGCAGCCCCATGGACTGTAACACACCAGCACTCCCTGTCCCTCAGCATCTCCCAAGTTCCCAGGTGGCGTTAGTGGGGGAAAAAAAAAACCCACATGTCAATGCAGGAGACATAAGAGACATGGGTTCAATCCCGGGATCAGAAAGATTCCCTGGAGGAGGGCATGGCAACCCACCCCAGTATTCTTGCCTGAAGAATCCCATGGACAGAGGAGTCTGATGGGCTACGTCCATAGAGTCACATAGAGTCAGATATGACTGAAGAAACTTAGCATGCACGCAAGGAATTAGTAACATGCCCTCATAGTGGTCATCAAATAGCCAACAGGGAAATTTGGAAATTATCAAAAAGTAATCAAAGCAGCTTGCATCATGTAAAGAAGTGGAGTGATCACTGCATCCCCAACCTTCAGCAGTCCACCCTGGAGACTGGTGAAGAGCCATCACCCCCTGGGGGAAGTGGAGCCCTCTTTCACTATCTGCCTCTGTTTCAGCCTCAGAAGCTGAGAGGCCTCAAGCTGTGCGAAGAGAAGGAGCCCAGGGTTACTGGTGTGACTATCCACTCCAGTCTTCAATGACACAACCCTGGAAGAAACCCAAGGCCCAGCTGGAACTGGAGAAGCCTTCAGGAGCAATCTCTAATCAGGTGGCACAGATTTTCAAAAGTCCAGACTCCTCAAACCAAAACTGTATCCCAGAGAGTTAGATAAACCCTTCATCTACGCCCTTGCAGATGAAACCACTTCCCTTTAACTTTCCACTCGTAAGTTTTCTCTGCAGGCCTCCCTGGAGCTAAAATCAGATTGAGATATTTAGTGTAACAACTATGAAATGCCCCCCTTCATTTATCATAATCATCTTTCAACTTGTATCCCTATTCACTGAAAACTCACATACAAGTGCTTACGACCCCTAACAACTCAGATGACCTTGAACTGATGTGTGAATTTGGATCCTGTTAAATCACTGTTCCCAAACCTGGGGCCTTCCTTTCTTTCACACGGTGACTTGCCCAAACTAAAAAAGGACATTTTTACATGGCCAACAGATTGCTTACACAAACTAGCTTTATGTGACTTTTAAAGAAAGCACATAAATTACACCATCATAAAGCTTTCTCTTTGGGGGTTTGTAACTAGACTGTCATAAATAGCAGACTTGATCATCTTTGGTCCATAATCCAGATGTCACGGTCTTCCAGGGCTATCCACATGATTCTTAGGAAGGGGAGCAGCGCCCCCTGCTGGTCTGCTTTGCAGGCTGAGTTTTTACAAGCGGGAAATCTGGGTACAAAGTCGTTTGATGCTGAAATCCCTTATAGTTAAGAGGGGAAATGAGGGTTTGAATACAACGTTCTTCATTTCCTCAGCAACACACACTGCAGCAAAGAGAGGCTCACATTTCTCTCATTATTATTTCTAGCATTTAATATAGCCAGTCACATTAGAACTGATGACACCTCCATGGCATTGTTCCCCATTACTAATGGGGTGTGACAAAACTAAGAGGACTCAACTCTTTCCACTCTGTGTAATACTCCCACTCCTGGACAAGAGACCAGCATCACTGGCAATCTTTGAGGTGGTCCCTGGAGACCCACAGCAGGACAAGGACCGCCCACTTGAGATGGCAGGCTCTGACTCTGTCCTACTCAGCTTATGCTCCAGACACCGACGAATAGCTAGAGTCTGCAGGAAGAAGTCCCAAAGCATCAGACCCCTTACAGATTATAAAATCTGACCTGGAAGTAGCTAAAATCCCTGACCATTTACTACCAAAAGAATGTCTATGGATCCAGAAAACCAGGAGACCCTTTGGTTGGCTGGAGTGTATAGCCGGGTAAAAGTATTGTCATTCACTATTCAGCAAAAATATCATTGTGTTCAACAAACATTTAGTGAGCACTGACAATGCCCTGGCACTGCATAGACATCAATGACATAATGGTGAACAAAAATAAATCAATAAAACCTGCTTGTTGTCCAGAATGAACATATTATCAGTTCAGTTCAGTTCAGTTGCTCAGTCGTGTCCGACTCTCCGCCACCCCATGAATCACAGCACGCCAGGGCTCCCTGTCCATCACCAACTCCTGGAGTTCACTCAAACTCATGTCCATCGAGTCGGTGATGCCATCCAGCCATCTCATTCTCTGTCGTCCCCATCTCCTCCCACCCCCAATCCCTCCCAGCATCAGACTCTTTTCCATGAGTCAACTCGTCGCATGAGGTGGCCAAAGTATTGGAGTTTCAGCTTCAGCATCAGTCATTCCAACAAACACCCAGGATTGATCTCCTCTAGTTGGACTGGTTGGATCTCCTTGCAGTCCAAGGGACTCTCAAGAGTCTTCTCCAGCACCACAGAACATATTATAAGCCATAGCAAAGGACACAGAGGAAAGGCACTGTCACAGGACATATAAAGTCTAGGAGAGTGGACGCAGTGTCGCTAAGGAAGTGACATTAGAACTGAGACCAGAAGAAAGAAGGGGAGTTACTGGAGGTTGAGGAGGAGCATTTCAGACAGAGCAATGAGGCTATGAAAAGCAACTAACCGCCAGGCAGAAAGGGTCAAGTCATTGAATGTGAAACTGCCATGGGGGCCCATGACTTTGTGACAGCATTTCTATAAAACTGACCCCAAAAAATATTGTAAAAGCCAAGAAATCTTTCCCAGCAATTCACCAAATTCCTGCAGCAAATTGAGTCATCAGATTTTGTCTCCGGAAATGAGAGAATAGTGGCCAAGCCTTCTACAAAATGGGCAGTCCTCCGGTCCTAAAGTCTACTGGCTCGGAGTTCTGGATCCCCACTGTTTCTGTCTCTGTACAAATAACAGACTCCAGATCTCTCAACTTCCCAGACCCAGGCATTCTTCCTATACTTCACAGTGACTCCACACTACAAAGTCCCAGAATTTCATCCTAATCTTTGACAATGCCTTGGAAAGATTATTTTATTTCGGCTATTTTAACAAGCACTCATTTAGAACTTAATATGTGCCTGGTAGTGGTAAAGAACCTGTCTGCCAATGCAGGAGACATAAAAGATATGGGTTCAATCCCTGGGTCAGTAAGATCCCCTGGATGAGAGCAAGGCAACACATTCCAGCATTCTTGCCTGGAGAATCCCATGGACAGAGGAGCCTAGTGGGCTACAGTCCATAGGGTCACAAAGAGTCAGACACGACTGAAGTGACTGAGCACATGTGCCCAGTGAGTACTAAGTGCTTCACAAATAGTAACTCATTTAATCCTCGTAATAATCCTATGAGGTAGGTACTAACATTATTCACATGTTACTAATGGAGAAATTGCACCCAGAAGATGAGAAACTTTTCTAAAGTCACTCAGTCAGTAGGTGGCAGAGACACAATTTGGCTTCTAGAAACCAAGCTCAAAACTATCACTCCAGGCAGCCTCCTCTTGTTAACAGTAAATCTTAAGAATCATTCAAGCAACATCCCTTTTTTACCTAGTTGTAAAGTCTATGTCTCAGAAGGATCGACTCTATCAATTCTACCTCCTAAATCTATCCCAAGTCTCCCTCCTTTGGCTTTTGCACCAGCCCGCTTCCATTCTCCCTGGTGACCACCACAGCATCCTAGGTACTCTCTGGGCTCCAGGTCTTCTTCCCTTCTCATTCACACCCACATCATCCATAGCGCTCTAGAAACAAAGGTTTGTTCTGGGCATAAACTTCACCAGCCCACCACTGCCTACAGATGGAAGTTAACCCTCACATCGGGTCCTCCACGAGTTGGTCCCAGCCTACTTCTGCTATCTCATTTCCCAAATCTCCACCCTACCACACTTGCTCCTCCAGTATCACTGGGCCACTGCCTTCCTCCAGGGGCTAATGTTTCCATGCTGTCCACATGCTGGTCCTCCTGCTGGGAAGTCTTCCCATCCTCCTCTTTGAGGCTCAGGTAATAACTCTCTTGCCAGGCCTCCCGACACCCTGCATGCTCCCTCCCCAACCCCCACAGGATCTTCTTTTTCTTTGTGATACCTCTAAACCTTGTGCATAAGGTGCTGGTACCAAGCTGGGAACTGGAGTGAAGAAAATGGGGCATCTGATGAAGGGACACATTTCAGGACATGTCAAAACACCCAGGAATTGAGATGAATAATGTTTTTATTGCGGGAGAATATACGTAACATAGAATTTACTGTTTTAATCATTTAAAGTGTAGAATTCAGTGGCATTAAGTCTATCTACAATGTTACGCAACCATCACCACTTTCCATTTCCAGAATTATTCATCTTCCCAACAGAACCTCTGCACCCATTAAACTCCCCTCTCCTCTCACTCTAGCCTCTGGTTAAAAACTATTCCACTTTCTGTCTCTAGGAATTTGCCTAGTCTGCATACTGCATGTAAGTGGAATCATGCAGTATTTTACAATTGACCTAACAAAATGAAGATAAATAATACATAAATGCAATGGTTTGGGGGGCATTGGGCTTTTGGGGGATTTTTTTGGCCGCACGCCAAAGGGCATGCAGAATCTCAATTTCCTGACCAGGGATTGAACCTGAGCTCCATGCAGTGCAAGTGCAGAGTCTTAACCACTGGACCACCAGGGAAGTTCCAATGCAATTCTTTTAATAATCAAAATTAATGCAAACAATTCAAGAGGAATAAAGCATCAAAATTTTAGATAAAAATAGGATCAGTATCACTGATTTTTCCTTTTGGTTGAGGATCCAATATGGCTCAGACTGATTCTGTCTTTACTGAAATTTTTAATATTTTGTTAATCGTGGATTTTTTGTACTAATTTTGATTTTTTTTAATTTTGCATTAAAATTTCATTTGTCTGGATTACTGATTTTTTTTTTTTTGGCACTCCCTTATATGTTGCACTTAAGGCAACTAACTCACACACCTTACCCTAAATCCAGTTCTGCTGGTGCCATAATCCATCCTCACACTACTCCAAATAAGCAGACAATCAGGGTAAGAAATAATATGCTTGTCTGCAAACTCAGCTTCAGGGCAAGTCCTCCTGTAGTCATCACTCCTCAGTGAGACTGCTACCTGCAAGCCCTTCTTACACTCCAGATCCACACCGGGCACATAGCCCTGGACCGCAAATCAGGCCACACTGTGGTATCTGCCTTCCATCTGCCTTTCTAGTCTGTGAGCTCTCTGAGAGCAGAAATGGAGTCTTTTTCATCTCTGTACCCACAGTGCATCATATAGAATTGGGTTCATAGAAGAAACTTAACAATTACTTGTTGAATGAAAGCCCCTCACCTCTTTTTCCCATCATTAATAAATATTTCAAGGTAATGCAATGAAGCTTAGATGTTACCTAGTTTAGATCCAATAATCCATATACAATTAGTATATATTATGCATAATATAAATTTTGAGATTAGTCTCATAATCCAGTGGTCCCCAACCTTTTGGGCACCAAGGAGTGGTTTCATGAAAGACAATTCTTCCATGGACTGGGAGTGTGTGGTTGATAGTTTCGGGATAATTCTTATAAGGAATGTGCAACCTAGATTTCTTGCATGCATAGTTCACAGTAGAGTTCATGCTCCTGTGAGAATCTAATGCCACCACTGATGTGACAAGAGGTGGAGTTCAGGAGTTAATGTGACTGCTGGGTAGCGGCTGTAAACACAGATGAAGCTTCCCTAGCTTGACCCTGCTCACCTCCTGCTCTGCAGCCCAGTTCCTAACAGGCCACGGACCAGGAGCAGTCCATGGCCCGGGGGTTGGGGGACTCCAGTCATAACCTATATAGATCCACATTAAAGCACTGGTGTTTTAGAAAGTCCTATATTGTCACCTTGCTTATTTAACTTATATGCAGAGTACATCATGAGGAACACTGGGCTGGAAGAAGCACAGGCTGGAATCAAGATTGCTGGGAGAAATATCAATAACCTCAGATATGCAGATGACACTACCCTTATGGCAGAAAGTGAAGAGGAACTCAAAAGCCTCTTGATGAAAGTGAAAGAGGAGAGTGAAAAGGTTGGCTTGAAGCTCAACATTCAGAAAACAAAGATCATGGCATCTGGTCCCATCACTTCATGGGAAATAGATGGAAAAACAGTGGAAACAGTGTCAGACTTTGTTTTTTTGGGCTCCAAAATCACTGCAGATGCTGATTGCAGCCATGAAATTAAAAGACGCTTGCTCCTTGGAAGGAAAGTTATGACCAACCTTGATAATATATTAAAAAGCAGAGACATTACTTTGCCAACAAAGGTCTGTCTAGTCAAGGCTATGGCTTTTCCCGTGGTCATGTATGGATGTGAGAGTTGGACTGTGAAGAAAGCTGATCGCCGAAGAATCGATGCTTTTGAACTGTGGTGTTGGAGAAGACTCTTGAGAGTCCCTTGTACCACAAGGAGATCCAACCAGTCCATTCTAAGGGAAATCGATCCTGGGTGTTCATTGGAAGGACTGATGCTAAAGCTGAAACTCCCATACTTTGGCCACCTCATGCGACGAGTTGACTCACTGGAAAAGACTCTGATGCTGGGAAAGGTTGGGGGCGGAAGGAGAAGGGGACGACAGAGAATGAGATGGCTGGATGGCATCACCGACTCGATGGACATGAGTTTGAGTGAACTCCGGGAGTTCATGATGGACAGGGAGGCCTGGCGTGTTGTGATTCATGGGGTGGCGGAGAGTCGGACACGACTGAGCAACTGAACTGAACTGAACTTTGGCGTGGATATTTCAGAGCTACTTGGGCTCCATTTTGTTTCTGAACCTCTGAACTAGGAACCACCTACTCTCACTTCCCCATGCTACATTTGCCCACTCACCATCCCCTTGGGCACCTGTGCCACGGAGGAGGGGCAAGCCTTGAGGACTGCCTGTTTCTCCCAGGCACTGATTCCACCTCTGTCTCTGCTTGACCAAAGTCCTGTCTGAATGCTACCCTGGTGCTCTTGGCTGTCTCACTCCTGGCTTACCGGGCTGTGCCTTCAGTAGGAATGTCTGCCCCTGTGCAGTTTCCTGGTCTTACTTCCTGTCTTATGGCCACAGTCCTGACATTGGTTTGAAGTCTCCAACCACAGCCTATGGCCAGAGTCCCTGGGTTTCAGGTCCTGGCATTGTGATTTACAGACTTCTCACATTTGAAATTAGTTTGGATCCCACTGCCTCAATTGAGATTTTACTTCTTATTTGATGCCAAAAGAATATGTGGTTTCCAAATTCTTAAGTGCCTAGAATTGTTCATCTGGTTTTATATCTAGAGCAAAACCAAACAACCCAACATCCAAAATCTTAGCTCCTGAATTTATCATCCACTTCAGAGTTAAATATCCCCACCCTAATGAAGTTCACTTTGCCAATAACTAGAGTTTTGCTTGGACTGATTTCTTTATAGCTGTTGGACTACTTAACTTCATAAGAGGAAAATTTCTTCCTCTTCTTCAGGATGCCCTTTCACTCTTGCCCCATAAATAGTCTTCTATCAGTTTGTAGAATTAAAACCAATTAACCTAAGAGGTGTCATCAACAAGGTATCCAAGAAGAATGAGATGGACAACAATTGTCTTGTAACTGCTGTATCACCTTTCACAATATTTTAAAATAAAGTCTGAGCGGAAAGCAAACTGTTCTTTCCAATTTGATGGATGCCAACATTAACCAACAAATACAGACCAAAACTGGAAGAAATAAATGGAAGAGTTCAAGGAAGACATAACACCATGCTGAGACTATGGGAGAACAGCCAATTCATGACTTTTAGTCAGGAAATAAATGCCCTTAAGCATTCAGAAAAGTATAAAGGGAAGAATATTGTGACTCCTCATGGCATAATTCAGGCATGTGGAGGTAAATGTATTTCATGGCATCAATCCAGATCTCTTTCTTTATTTAGAGGGTGATTATAATCAACACGCAATGGTAAAGAATCTGCCTGCCAATGCAGGAGACTCAGGAGATGCAGGTTCAATCCCTGGGTCAGGAAGATCCCATGGAGGAGGAAATGGCAACCTGTTCCAATATACTTGCCTGAAAACTCCCATGGACAGAGAAGCCTGGCGGGCTATAGTCCACAGGGTTGCAAAGAGTCAGACATGACTGAACATGTACACCATCTTACGATCAATAAAGTTAACTTTCATTTGTACTTTGTGGAATTAGATTTTTAGTATACCCATCCTAGATAACTTGGCTAAATAGGCAATGATAAAGTTACTATGATGATATTATGTTTACGTATACATACCATATTAGTTTAGTGGGCTTCCTAGGTAGCTCAGTGGTAAAGAACCTGCCTGCCAACATGGGTTCAATTCAATGCCTGGGTCAGGAAGATCCCCTGGAGAAGGAAATGGCAACCCACTCTAGTATTCTTGCCTGGGAAATCCCCTGGACAGAGGAGCCTTGTGGGCTACAGTCCATCAACAGCAAAAGAGTAGGACATGACTTAGTGGCCAAACAATAACAACCGTGTTAGTTTTCTCGGGCTGCTGTAACAAAGTGCCACAGACTGGGTGGCTTTAACAAGAGAAAGTTATTGTCTTGCGGTTTGGAGGCTACAAGACCAAAAGCAAGGTATTGGCAATGTTGGTTCCTTCTGAAGACTGTAAGGTAGGGGTCAGCTCCAGGTCCTTCTCCTTGGCTTGTAGATGACCTTCTCTGTATGTCTCTCAATGTCATTTTCCCTCTATGCTTGCCTGTCTCTGTGTCCAAATTTCCCCTTTTTCTAAGGATACCAGTCATTTCCGATTAGGGCCACCCAAGACCAAGTTTAACTTAATTAATTAAGTCTATTAAGATACTATCTCCAAATAAGGTCACATTATGAGGCACCATGGTTTGAGATTCCAAGATAACTTTTTAGGGGAGTGGGGCACAATTCAGTACATAACCTATACCATGTTCATATTTTTATACCTTATTTCACTTTAGAACAGATTTAAGATATCCATGTGTGCATGCTAAGTTGCTTCAGTCATGTCTGACTCTGTGCAACCCTATGGACCATGGCCCACCAGGCTCCTCTGTCCATGGGATTCTCCAGACAAGAATACTGGAGTGGGTTGCCATGCCCTCCTCCAGGGAATCTTCCCAACCCGGGACTTGAACCTGTATCTCCTGCATTGGCAGGTGGGTTCTTTACCATTAGCACCACCTGGAAAGCCCAAGACATCCATGTGCATATGTTAACATGAAAAGTAAATGTAGAAAATGTATTGACCTACAAGATATATGCCAGTTTTTCCCACACTCATGGATGTTCCAGAAGAGATGCTTCTCCACAGCACCAGCTTTATGGAGAACAAAGAAGCAGGACTTCCTTAGTTTCTTCTGGGTCATGATGTTCTGATCTTAGCATGAATTTTATGTAGTGGAGGGCTATGGGAAAGTTTTATTTTTTAATATTCATTTTTATTTATCTATTTATTTGGCTGTTCCAGGTCCTAGTTGCAGCACATGGGATCTTTAGTTGCAACACATGGAATCTAGTTCCCTGAACAGGGATCAAACCTGGGCCCCCTGCATTGGGAGCTCAGAGTCTTAACCACTGAACCACCAGGGAAGCTCCATGGAAGTTTTAACATGGACATGTTATTCTCAAATTCATTAAGTTCTAGGATTCTTTTTTTAATTGTTTCTTCTACTTTTGGCCATGCTGGGTCTTCATTGCAGCACATGGTCTTCTCTAGTTGGGGCACACAGTCTAGAGGCCACAGGCTCAGTAATTGCTGCTCTTGGGCTTAGTTGACCCACTGCATGTGAAATGCTTAGTTCCCTGACCAGGAATCAAACCTGTGTCCCCTGAGTTGGAAGGCAGATTCTGAACCACTGGATCACCAGGGAAATCCCAAATTCTAGAATTTAAATGTTGGGTCTTGTCATGATTGAAAGAGCAATCTACCCTACCTTTACCACAGCTGATCCTGATTTCTAATCCCTTCTCATTTCACCTAATCAGAACTGGCTACATCATTTTCAAGGCCCAGTGCAAAATGAATATATGGGGCCCTTTGTTCAAAACTTAAGAATTTTAAGACAGCAATACCAGAGCTTAAAATTAAATGTGGGACCCTTCTAAGCACACTGGCCCCATGCAACCGCATAGCCTGTGTGCCTGTGAAACCGACCCTGGGTGTGTGTATTTGAAGTGATCATACCAATTACACATTTTGCAATGATGAAAATATCATTAAATTGTTTATGTTGGTAAAAGTTTTAGTAGAGGGTACAGGGGGAGTACGTCAAGGTTGTATATTGTCACCCTGCTTATTTAACTTATATGCAGAGTACATCATGAGGAACACTGGGCTGGAAGAAGCACAAGCTGGAATCAAGATTGCCGGGAGAAATATCAATAACCTCAGATATGCAGATGACACCACCCTTATGGCAGAAAGTGAAGAGGAACTCAAAGGCCTCTTGATGAAAGTGAAAGAGGAGAGTGAAAAGGTTGGCTTGAAGCTCTACATTCAGAAAACAAAGATCATGGCATCTGGTCCCATCACTTCATGGCAAATAGATGGGGAAACAGTGGAAACAGTGTCAGACTTTATTTTTTTGGGCTCCAAAATCACTGCAGATGCTGATTGCAGCCATGAAATTAAAAGACGCTTGCTCTTTGGAAGGAAAGTTATGACCAGCCTAGATAGCATATTAAAAAGCAGAGACACTACTTTGCCAACAAAGGTCCATCTAGTCAAGGCTATGGTTTTTCCCGTGGTCATGTATGGATGTGAGAGTTGGACTGTGAAGAAAGCTGATCGCTGAAGAATTGATGCTTTTGAACTGTGGTGCTGGAGAAGACTCTTGAGAGTCCCTTGGACTGCAAGGAAATCCAACCAGTCCATTCTAAAAGAGATCAGTCCTGGGTGTTCATTGGAAGGACTGATGCTAAAGCTGAAACTCCAGTACTTTGGCCACCTCATGCGACGAGTTGACTCACTGGAAAAGAGTCTGATGCTAGGAGGGATTGGGGGTAGGAGGAGATGGGGACGGCAGAGAATGAGATGGCTGGATGGCATCACCGACTCGATGGACATGAGTTTGAGTGAACTCCGGGAGTTGGTGATGGACAGGGAGGCCTGGCGTGCTGTGATTCATGGGGTCGCAAAGAGTCGGACACGACTGAGTGACTGAACTGAACAGAACTGACAGGGCACAGCAGACAGACCTCCCCAGTGATCTATGAAACAGGGAGACTGTACTATTAGTCAAGGTTCCATGAACACTTTGGGGTGATGAGGGGAGACAATGTCTCAGAGGTTCACCTCAGGTCTGTCTCTTGTTCATTTCACTGTTGGAGGCAGGTCAAGCAATAGGCCCCTGACGAATCCTCTGAGTATCTCTGGAGCTTCCATCTTCCACCTCTACCATCTTGGAGTTCTTTGCTTCTAGTCACAAGAAGGGGAGAAAGAGTAGAGGAAGGTCTTTTCTCATGTTCTCATTGACCAGAATTCAATCCAATATTCCCAGCCTAACCTCTTGGAATCTGAGAAATACCATTTTCTTGTATGTTCTCCAAAAAAGGAAAGAATTGTGAACATCTAACTTAACTTTGCCACAGAAATGGAAATATGGAAGTAAAATAAATTCATCAACTACATATTAATTAGTGTTGACTAAGTAGCTAGGATTGTGCTGCTCTTTGAGAAGACATTAGAGAAAATATTAGCACACCTTCTGTCATAAAGCCTAATGTTTCATTACGGATATAAGACACACAAACACCAAAAAGAGTCATATCAAAGGAAGCTACTATATCAGTGTAGCCTGAAGAGTTAGGCAATCTCCTTGCAGGAAATTACTTAAGAGCAAGGATAAATGAAGGCCATTAAAATGCGAACAAGCAAAGGCTTTTTTAAATTAATTTTTTATTGAAATATAGTTGACCTACAATCTTGTGTTAATTTCTGCTGTATAGCAAAGTGGTTCAGTTATACATATATAAACATTCTTTTATATATATATTTTCCATTATGGTTTATCACAGAATATTTAATATATTGATATTTTCCTGTGCTATTCAGTAGGACCTTGTTGTCATCCATTCTGTATATACTCGGAGAAGGCGATGGCACCCCACTCCAGTAATCTTGCCTGGAAAATCCCATGGATGGAGGAGCCTGGTAGGCTGCAGTCCATGGGGTTGAGAAGAGTCAGAAACGACTGAGCGACTTCACTTTCCCTTTTCACTTTCATACACTGGAGAAGGAAATGGCAACCCACTCCAGTGTTCTTGCCTGGAGAATCCCAGGGATGGCGGAGCCTGGTCAGCTGCCATCTATGGGGTCGCACAGAGTTGGACACGACTGAAGTGACTTAGCAGCAGCACCAAACTCCCACTACATCCCTTTCCCACCCCACTTTGGCAACCACAAGTCAGTTCTCTATGTCTGTGAGTCTGTTTCTGTTTCATAGAAAGGTTTGTTTGTGTTATATTTTAGATTCCACATATGAAGATATATGATGTCTGTCTTCCTCTTTCTGACTTACTTCACTTCGTATGATCATCTCTAGTTCCATTCATGTTGCTGCAAATGGCATTATTTCACTCTTTTTTAGGAATAAGTAGTATCCCATTGTATATACATACCACATATTCTCTATTCATCTGTTGATGGACAACATTTTTGTGAATTAAAACATTTTCATTTATTTTTTTATTCAAAGCTACTAGAGCAAGAGAGTTAGCCACCATCACTTGCATTTGGCAGGGACTCAAAAGCAGGCAGAGGAGCAGGAAAGTTTCACTGTGGAAAAAAAGGGAGGCTTCATGTATGCCCTGGCTAGAGGCTACCAACCTAGAGAAGCTGTAGGTGGGAAAGGTGGACAAGGGACAGTGGTTGGTAGGGGAGTGTATTTGACTTTCTCCAGTTGGCCCTAAGTTGGAAGTGAGGGGTAGGGGCTGAGGGAAGTGGTCAGTTATGAATTAAGTCTTGGCTGTTTGGGCCATTGGTCACAGGGGTTTTGGCTTCCTAGACCAGCTGCAGGAGACAGAGGGCTTACTTCCTACAAGTCTGAGTTGTGGATAGTAAGTTAGTTTCCTGGGTTGATTGCCACAGACTGTGGGTCAGAGTTCTATTTTTATACCTGGTCTGGGGTATTGTCTGTTTGTATATTCAGTCTCTCAAGGAAATCTTAACCACAGGACTGAGCTATGTGGATCTTGGAGCCCAGGCCCAGTTTCAGAAAGCTTCAAGTGGATGTTTATCTGGTTCTATCTTAGCCCCATCAGGAGGTGGCCATGTGTATCCCAGAAGAAAGTCAGCCTCAAGTTTGCAATCTAATCCTACCCCTGATGAGCTCTGTAACTTTCATAGCTGAGTCTACTGGCCTGGGTCTAGTTCCTTCATCAGTAGAAACAGAGAAAACACACTTAATAAAGTTTTGAACAACTGAAAGGAAATGACTATTTAAAGTAACTGAGGGGGAGGACATCCCTGGTGGTCCAGTGCTTAAGGCTCTGCACTCCCAATGTAGAGGGCCTGGGTTCCATCCCTGGTCAGGGAACTAGATTCCACATGCTGCAATGAAGATTGAGGATCCCGCGTACTGCTACTAAGACCCCACAGATCCAAATAAATAAATATTTTTTTAAGAAATAATAAAGTAACTGAGAGGGTACTGAGCACTTGCAGGATCTCAAGAATCCTTGGTTCCTCTCCTTTTCCTGCCTCTTTGTTCATGTGCCACCAGAAGGTGGTTCCAGTGCTGAGGACTTTCTAGGCGGCAAAGGTCTTAGCAGATCTAATCCCATCTCGGGTCCATCTCTGAGGAGTCTGTGACGCACAGTGACCTTGGGCCATTGAACACAAACTGTTCCCTTCTCCTGGGCTGATCTTCTCTTAAATATGCAACTCTGGATAAAACTCGCCCTCTGCAGGCCAGATAACATGGTGGATCCTCTGTTTCGTGTTTTAGAAACTTGTTTCCAGTCAGTCAGTTTCACTTGAAGAAAGAGACTTCACTAAAGGAGGCAGCCAGAGAGTAAGGAAGCCACTCGCTCCCCAAGTGCAAACACCTCGGCCCAAAGGATTTTAAAAGGGCCAAAGTCCCGGGGCCTCCGCCAAGGTTCTAAGTCACACCATGCCCTTTTGTACACTCACCCTTGAGTTCTCAGATTCATAATGAGATTATTATACCATCAGCTCCCTGGAATCCACTGTTCTGACTCAGAAATCTAGTTCCTTAACTTTCTTTGGAGCAGGGAGTCATGGTCCCTCACAAGAGCCTCTCAGAGCACACAAACCCTTATGTCCCCATGTTGCTCCACAGGTTCCTTGCTCCCTGCATTTCTGAGGCAGGAGACGCAAGAGAAATCTTCCTCTTCTCTATAAAACACTCCTTTCTCTCTTTCTGACCCACCAAACATGCCTGGCAGCCTGATGACCACAATGAGCACTGTGCAAAGAGAGAACCAAAGTGACTCACTCCCCCGCAACTCAGCAGCCCACAGGCCCTGAGACCCACTTCATCATGTGGCTGTGTTTTCTCAGTTGGAACTGGGATAAAGCCTCTTTATACAGTTGTGTAGATCACACATTGGCATGAGGCTATATCCACCAAGAAGACATTAGATGTCTTTGCCTAATCTGCAGAGCTATGACAACTCTGAATGTCAAGTCATATGCATTCTACATTCTAAAGTATTAGAGCCAAAAGAAATCGACCTATTTGAAGGTGTTCCAGGATGGTAAGTTGCCATCTCCACCAGTCATGCCAACACATGTCTGCATCAATCTGTATATCATTTCAGAATCTAGTGGCCTCATGTAATGTTGATAGAAGGTAGGACTTGAAGTCAGCTGGACTGGGTTTGTCCCTTGGATCTTCACCTTCATTCATTTATTCAACAACTATTTATTGAAGACCTCTTCCTAGCCAAGAGTAGGGCAAAGCGTTAGGGATACAACAGACAAAAATTAATAAAACAGACAAAAATTCCAGCCTTCATGGTGTTTACAAACTATTTGAAGTAGACAGACTTAATAAATAAAATTAACAAGTGAAATACGTTAGAAGGTAGAAATTGTTCTGAATAAAGTAAAAATGGGAAAGGGGATCAAGTGTCCTGGAGCAGAGGGCATTTGTATATATGTGGTAGATAAATAGGGGAAGAGCATTCCAGGCAGAAAGAACAGCAAAAACAAAGGCACTAAAGCAGGAGAACACTAGGCTTGTTTGGGAGACAGCCAGGAGGCCACTGTGGCTGGAGCAGCGTGAGGAAGGGTTACCAGAAGTAGAAGATGCAGTTTAACTATGAGATTACAAATTGTCAGGTAGCCCTTTTAAATCCTTAGTTTCCTCCTCTGTAAAAACGGACCAGGGATATTATTTCACAGGGAGTGATGAGGTACTTTAATACATATGGGAGAACTTTGCACACAGTAAGAAACTGTAAGGTATTTGTAAACTGAGACAGCCACTCTGTCCCCACCCCCATCCTGCTGCAATTTCATTCCTCCTTCTCTGTGTCCCTACCCAGCCATAGGTACCACACAGAATGGAAGTGTATCATCCCAATTCTCCCAGAATGAGGTCTGGACATCACCATACCCATCATATCCTGACTCTGTGGAACATAGAGCTCTCTCACTATCCAGTGCTTGGCCAGTTTTAGAGAAGGAAGAAAGAAAATACCCACCAGACACACTGAGCCACCCACCAGCTGCTACAAGAAGTCCCTCATCTCCACACAGTGCCTGGAATAGGGAAGAGGCTCAAAAATGCCAGTGAATTGGATTCAACTGAAAGAGTTTAAGGCACAGATGAAAAGATAGAATGACAAGAATATTCACAAAACAGAGGCAAAGAACTAGGGAAGGTCTCTACAGACACTGATAATTAGGATGAAATTTTCAGCTAAAACTATAAAATCTGGGTCTATCACAGAAACCCTTATTGCCCCGCTGGCATGTCAAGCTACCCCTACAAGTCAGATGGCTCCTGTGTACATCTGCTCCCACACTGAGGATACATCTCTGCTAAGGTTGAGTAGATTTACAAGGGAATTGGGAGATCACTGAAATAGAAAAAATCCCAGAACATCAAGGCTTCCACTCACATCCTGCTACAGAGCCAATCCACGTTTATTGTCTCACCCTACAGGAAGGCTGGTTCCAGCATTTAACCCTCAGAGGGGCCAGTTCCCCACTCACAGTGGGGCAGTGGCTGAACCAGACCAGTTGTCAGCTAAGAGGACTGTGGCAACCACCAGGGGTGATCCACTCAACAAAGGAAAGGATGAGGCTATATCCACCAAGAAGACATTAGATTTCTTTGCCTAATCTGCAGTTACGACTTCTCTGAATGTCAAGTTATATGCATTCTACATTCTAAAGACTCTTCAGACCTCAGGGAGATCAAATTACAAATAGCAGATCCAGATGCAGAATCAGAACAGGAGTGAGGAGCCAGGAGCTCACATCTGGCAAAAAGAAGACCAGAGCAAGAGAAGCTGACCCCAGGGAAAAAGAAGCCCAAGTTACCTGGAGCATGATGTGAGTGTGGGTCAGTCACTGTGGCTTAAAGGGCAAGAAGCAGATTCCACACCAATTTAGGAAACAGGCATCCTTCTAGTCTTCCTGACTGCGAGTGCAGTGATACCCTGTGAGTCCACTCGAGCTGTCTCCTTTCCCCTTAGTCACATTTACCCATGCCTATATTTTCATTTTTTCAAATAATAGAGAATAGTACGGCGATGCCTTAAAAAAAAGAAAAAGAAAAAACTAGGAATAAAACTACCATACGACCCAGCAGTCCCACTACTGGGCATATACCCTGAAAGTCAAAGTCACTCAGTTATGTTCGACTCTTAGCAATCTCATGGACTATAGAGTCCATAGAATTCTCCAGGCCAGAATACTGGAGTGGGTAGCCTTTCCCTTCTCCAGGGGATCTTCCCAACCCAGGAATCGAACCCAGGTCTCCAGCATTGCAGGCGGATTCTTTACCAGCTGAGCCACAAGGGAGGGAAGCCACAAGGGAAGTCCACAAGGGAAGCCCATGTAATTCTGGAAGAAACCAGAATTGAAAAAGACACATGTACCCCAATATTCACTGCAGCACTATTTACTATAGCTAGGACATGGAAACAAGCTAGATGTTCATCAGCAGACAAATGGATAAGGAAGTTGTGGTACATATATACACAATGGATATTACTCAGCTATAAAAAGGAGCATATCTGAGTCAGTTCTAATGAGGTGGATGAACCTAGAGCCTATTACACAGAGTGAAGTCAGAAAGAGAAAGACAAATATTGTATATTAATGCATCTATATGGAATCTAGAAAGATAGTACAGATGATCCTACGTGCAGGGCAGCAAAGGAGACACAGACATAAAGAACAGACTTTTGGACACAGTGGAGGAAGGGGAGTGTGGGATGATTTAAGAAAATATCATTGAAACATATCCATTACCATACGTAAAATGGATGCCAGTGGAGTTTGATGTATGATGCAGGCCACACAAAGCCTGTGGTCTGTGACAACACAGAGGGGTGGGATGGGGAGGGAGGTAAGAAGGGGGTTCAAGGGGGAGAAGACACATGTATACCTAGGGCTGACTCATGTTGATGTATGGCAAAAACCATCACAATATTGTTAAGTAATTATCCTCTAACTGAAAAACTTAAAAACTTGGAAAAAAATAATATTAATTTCCCAAAAAGTCCTTTACACTTGCATGGGACTCCATATTTCACATCTATTTGAAATGTTCAGCTACACTGTGAGGTCAGCCCAGCAGGCAGCAGTAGTCCCTTTACACAGACGTGAAAACCAATCCCAGTCACACAAGTCATCAGCGGAATTCTGACTGGAGTCTGGATCTTCCAGGCACATCTCACTCAACATGGGGTTGGAGCTTAGAACTCCTGGACTTCATGCTCAACATGCTAACAGAAACAAAACAATGACTTCATTGCTCATGTATCAGCATTTTGACTGTGCATTTGGTAGATACTGGATCATGCTAACAGAAGGCTGACCTCTGACCAGCAACTGAAGTGCCAATACATCTGTACTGACTGACCAGAGAACAGTCAGAACGAGTCTCCACATATATGCATCAGCAGATGATATTTGTTTTTCTCTTTCTGATTTCACTCTGTATGACAGACTCTATGTCCATCCACATCTCTACAAATGACCCAATTTCACTCTTTTGAGTGGCTGAGTAATGTTCCATCATACATACAGATGAACCTATTTCCAAGGCAGAAACAGAGACGCAGACATAGAGAACAGACGTGCGGACACAGCCAGGAAGGAGAGGGTGGGATGAACTGGGAGATTAGGTTAGACATATATACACTATCATGTGTAAAACAGAGAGCTAGTGGGAAGCTGCTCTATAACACAGGGAGCTCGGCTCAGTGTTCTCTGAAGACCTAGATGGCGGGGGATGCCAGGGGAGGTCCAAGAGAAAGGGCACAGATGTATACATATAGCTGATTCACTGTGTTGTGCAGCAGAAACTAACACACCATTGTAAAGTAACTCCAATTTAAAAAGAGAGGAAAAAAAGAACTAGTCTTCACTCACCCTCCATCCTCATCCAACAGACAACAAAGGAAACATTTCATTTTAAAGACAAAGAATCCTAATCTTTCTAAGAAATTTTGAGCCAAAACGTTCTGGCCTCCTATGAAAGCAGGCTACAAGGATTCCAACCAAAGGATGAAATATTTTCTCCCTAAATACTACCACACAAGCTTAGAAAAAGGCAGTCATGCTTTTTTTCACTGAAGAAAGAAACATAACAGAGACGGAAATATAAGCATAAGCACTCATGTGCGCCACAAAATCCAGCTGCCGCCACCTAAACACACCTTCTAATTCAAGTCGTTCTTTGGGTGTTTTCTCTCCATCAACACTGCTTTATTGCTCATTAGATCTGATTCTGCCTCCACTAAGGTTGAGAATTTGGGAAGAAACAGATTTTCCCAATGTCTGCCCCCTCCAAAGATGGCACATTCATTAAGCTCAATCTTTGGGGACAAAATCATTTAAACACATTTCTGTGGTTTCATCTAAAACATGGGTTCCTCCACCTGACTTTTCCCAAGTCTGTTTAAGAAAATCAAAACATTGTCCTTAAATAATGCATGGCCCTGAAAAGGATGGTTGTGGTAGAACCAACAAACTCCTGACTTGAGGAAAGCCAGTAGAGAATGCTGTACTATTTCTAAGAATATGATTCTGGACTGCTACCAGCCCCCTCTCTCCAGCTAGTGGTTTTTACAAGCACCTTAAACGTATACATTTAACACAAATTACTTGGTTCTTAATAAAATACTGACACATTTAGATTTCCATGGCACATTTTTGCCTTTATAAAGATTTTAATAACTTTTTCTCTGATACGAGTCCCAAGAACCTCTGGGTAAGTGGAGCTGGCATGGGACCGTGACACGTTAGATGTCCAAAGTTAACAGCTATTGGAAATTTTTATTTACTTTCTTCTGTCTGAGTGGACTTAATGGTATTAAAGTTCTGTCTGGCAGCAGAAAAGGGTATAAACTTGGCCACTTAAGAAAAGCAATTTGGCCATCTGTGACAACAGCTGCCTGATATTGCATTTTATTTAATTGGAAAAGGATGCAGGAAGTCTGTGGCGCATTAAAGAAACTCAGAGTTCGAAGATCATAGAAATTTTCTCCTCTATTTTCTTCTATAAAATTACCATTATTAAGTAATTTATTGAGTGTCAACAACATACTAGACACTTTTAAATTATTTGAAATGGACTGATTAAGAAAAAAACAATCCAAACTTTTTAAGAAGGGCTCTCCTCAGACCTTGCAGAGCATATGTTTAGCTGACAGGGTGACACTGTCATTAAGACCATCCCCGCATAGCTGTTGAGTCAAAGCCAATACCCTAAGCAAGCACGTAAGGCTCTGCCTTCACCCTTTAGTGGGACACTGTCTCCATCCTCTGGCTCTGCCTGGCTCCAAACACTTCTCCACCATTTGGTCTTCCAACCACAGCAACTGTCTACTGCTCCCCAAGGCTCAGCCCTCTCTCATTTCCTAGCCTTGGTACCCACTCTTCTCCCTGCTTGGCACACCCTTCCCAACTGGTCTGCCTAGTGAATTTCTTATCCATTAAAATACAGGCATCAGATCCAGCAATTCCCCTTCTGGATACATACCCAAAAAGAACTGAAAGTGGAAACTTCAAGAGTTATAGGCACACCCATATTCATAGCAGCACTATTCACAACAACCAAAATGTGGACACAGCCCAAGTGTCCATCAGCAGATGCCTACATAAAGAAATGGGGTGTGAATATAAAATGGATTATTATGTAGCCTTAAAAAGGAAGCAAATTCTGACATATGCTACAAAAATGGATAAACCTTGAGGACATTATGCTAAGTGAAATAAACCAATCACAAAAAAATAAATATTGTATGATTCCATTTTAAGGAATCTAGAGTGGTCAAATCACAGAGACATAAAGCAGAGTTGTGGTTGCCAGGGGCTCAGGGAGGAGGGAATAAGAATTTATTGTTTATTGGGTGTGGAGTTTCAGTTTTGTGAGCTGAAAGCTCTGTGGATGGATGGTGGTGATGGCAGCACAGGAGTGATAATGTATTTAGTGGCACTGTACATTTTAAAACCACTAGGGTGGTAAATTTTATGTGTGTGTTATAATTTTTTAATTTAAAAACTGGAACATTAAAAATAATTTTAAATGTTTAAACCTCAAGTATTAACATCTCTGTGAAAATCTTGCCCACTTCCCAGTACCAACAGAATTTGTCCTTCCTTCCTCTGAGCTCCTACTACACCTAGTACCTAATTAGAATTGTCTCACAAATACAATATGATACCACTTACATGGGGAATCTAAAACACGACACAAATGAATTTATCTATGAAACAGAAACAGATTCACAGACAGAAAATAGACTTGCGGTTGCCAAAGGGGAGGGAGAGGTGGGAGTTTGGGATTAGCAGATGCAAACTATTACACATAGGATAGATAACAGGGTCCTACTGTACAGCACGGGGAACTATGTTCAATATCCTGTGATAAATCATAATGGAAAAGAATATAAAATAGGATATATGCATATGGATAAATGAATCACTTTGTTGTATAGCAGAAATTAACACAATGTTGTAAATCAACTATACTTCAATTTTTAAAAGTCTTAAAAATAAAATAGGGGGAAGGAACAAGATGGCGGAGGAATAGGATGGCAAGACCACTCTCTCCCCCACAAATTCATCAAAAGAACATTTGAACGCAGAGTAAAGTCCACAAAACAACTTCTGAATGCTGGCAGAGGACATCAGGCACCCAGAAAAGCAGCCCATTGTCTTCAAAAGGAGGTAGGAAAAAACATAAAAGATAAAAAGAGAGACAAAAGAAGTAAGGATCGAGCTCCGTCCCGGGAAGGGAGGCTTTAAAAAGAGAGAAGTTTCCAAACTCCAGTAAACACTCTCACTGGCGAATCTGTGGTGAGCCTTGGAAGCTCAGAGGGCCACATAACCAGGAGGAAAAAGAAAGAAATAATTAAAACCCACAGATTACCCGCCAAACGGTAACTCCCAGCGGAGAAGCAGCGCAGACGCCTGCATACGCCATTAGCAAGTGGGGGCTGGGCAGGGAGGAGCCGGCTGAACTGCTTAGAGAGAGGACTGGGCTTGAATGCCATGAGAATAATCTGAGAGAACTAACTGGGGATAGCAAAGCAGACTGGGATAGCTTCCCCACGAAAAGGCGGAAAGCTCTAACCTAAGACTCCGCCAGCCCCGCTCACAGAACAAAGGACTGAGCAGAGCGAGCCGGCTGCGGTCGGCCCATCCCCCATGCCAAGACAGGCAAGGGAGGGCAGCCAGAGCTGGAGGGGGCAACCGCGGCCCCAGAAAGGCATCCGATACAAACTGCAGGCAGGCTTGTTGCTAATCAAGACTTCTTGGGCTCGGGCCAGTCAATATCTGCCTGAGAAGGTGCGCCGGTTGTACACCCAGAAAACCGAGTGGCAGGGACTGGGGAGGCGATAAGTCACAGCGACCACGCTCGCCAAACACCTGGTCACCTGAGCTGCTCGGACTGGGGAAGGCACAAAACGCAGGCCCAACAAATTCTGCGCCTTTGCAGAGTACCCAAGAACCTGAACTTGAGCCGCTCAGACCTGGGAAGTGCATACAACCCAGCGCCAGCCTCGAACAGTTCCCGGCAAAGCAACCTAGAGTCTGTACAGTGTAGACTGGGACAGCACACGTGCTGAGAGCGAGGGCAAACCCAGTGTGGCCGAGATGCTGCGAGCACTCCCCACAGACACCAGAGATATTTGTCTGCAGTGTTCCTCCCTTCCCAGAACAGGACTGAACAACTGAGCCTTAAAAAGTGTCCACCCGCACCCTAGTGTCAGGGCAGAAATTAGACACTGAAGAGACCAGCAAACAGAAGCTAAAACAGAGGGAACCACCTTGGAAATGACAGATAGAGTAGTCTAGAGGCTACTCCAAGAATAAGACCAAAAACCAGAGGCAAGAGGCTTAAGACCGAATCCTGAGAGCACCAGAGAACTCCTGACTCCAGGGAACATTAATCGATAGGAGCTCATCAAATGTCTCCATACCTACATTAAAACCAAGCACCACCCAAGGGTCGACAAGTTCCGGAGCAAGACATACCACGCAAACTCTCCAGCAACACAGGAAAATAGCCCTGAGCTTCAATATACAGGCTGCCCAAAGTCACTCCAAACCCACTGACATCTCATAACTCATTACTGGACACTTCATTGCACTCCAGAGAGAAGAAATCCAGCTCCACCCACCAGAACACTGACACAAGCTTCCCTAACCAGGGAACCTTGACAAGTCACCCGTCCAACCCCACACCCAGTGAGGAAACTACATAATAAAGAGAACTCCACAAACTGCAAGAAGAGGGAAAGGCCACCCCAAGCAAAGCAATATAAGCAAGATGAAGAGGCAGAGAAATACCCAGCAAGTAAAGGAACAAGATAAATGCCCACCAACACAAACAAAAGAGGAAGATATAGGGAATCTACCTGATAAAGAATTTCGAATTCTGATGGTGAAAATGATTCAAAATCTTGAAAGCAAAATGGAGTTACAGATAAACAACCTGGAGAAAAGGATTGAGAAGATGGAAGAAAGGTTTAATAAGGACTTAGAGGAAATAAAAAAGAGTCAATATACAATGAATAATGCAATAGATGAGATCAGAAACACTCTGGAGGGAACAAACAGTAGACTAACAGAGGCAGAAGACAGGATAAGCGAGCTAGAAGATAGAATTGTAGAAATAAATGAAACAGAGAGGAAAAAAGAAAAACGAATTAAAAGAAATGAGGACAATATTAGAGACCTCTGGGACAATGTTAAACGCTCCAACATTCGAATCATAGGAATCCCAGAAGAAGAAGACAAAAAGAAAGACCATGAGATAATACTTGAGGAGATAATAATTGAAAACTTCCCTAAAATGGGGAAAGAAATAATCACCCAAGTTCAAGAAACCCAGAGAATCCCCAACAGGATAAACCCAAGGCGAAATACTCCAAGACACATATTAATCAAATTAACAAAGATCAAACACAAAGAACAAATATTAAAAGGAGCAAGGGAAAAGCAGCAAATAACACACAAGGGAATTCCCATAAGGATAACAGCTGATCTTTCAACAGAAACTCTTCAGGCCAGGAGGGAATGGCAAGACATACTTAAAGTGATGAAAGAAAATAACCTACGGCCCAGATTACTGTACCCAGCAAGGATCTCATTCAAATATGAAGGAGAAATCAAAAGCTTTACAGACAAGCAAAAGCTGAGAGAATTCAGCATCACCAAACCAGCTCTCCAACAAATGCTAAAGGGTCTTCTCTAGACAGGAAACACAGAAGGGGTGTATAAACTCGAACCCAAAGCAATAAAAAAAATGGCTACGGCATCATACTTATCAATAATTATCTTAAACGTAAATGGGTTGAAGGCCCCAACCAAAAGACAAAGGCTGGCTGAATGGATACAAAACCAAGACCCCCATATATGTTGTCTACAAGAGACCCACCTCAAAATGAGGGACACATACAGACTGAAAGTGAAGGGCTGGAAAAAGATATTCCATGCAAATAGAGACCAAAAGAAAGCAGGAGTAGCAATACTCATATCAGATAAAATAGACTTTAAAACAAAGGCTGTGAAAAGAGACAAAGAAGGAAACTACATAATGATCAAAGGATCAATCCAAGAAGATATAACAATTATAAATATTTATGCACCCAACATAGGAGCACTGCAATATGTAAGACAATTACTAACAAGTATGAAAGGGGAAATTAACAACAATGCAATAATAGTAGATTTTAATACCCCACTTACATCTATGGATAGATCAGTCAAACAGAAAATTAACAAGGAAACACAAACTTTAAATGATACAATAGACCAGTTAGACCTAATAGATCTCTATAGGACATTTCACCCCAAAACAATGAATTTCACCTTTTTCTCAAGTGCACACGGAACCTTTTCCAGGATAGATCACATCTTGGGCCATAAATCTAGCCTTGGTAAATTCAAAAAAATTGAAATCATTCCAAGCATCTTTTCTGACCACAATGCAGTAAGATTAGATCTCAATTACGGGAGAAAAACTATTAAAAATGCCAACATATGGAGGCTGAACAACACGCTGATGAATAATGAACAAATCATAGAAGAAATCAAAAGAGAAATCAAAATATGCATAGAAATGAATGAAAATGAAAACACAACAACCCAAAACCTCTGGGACACCGTAAAAGCAGTGCTAAGGGGGAAGTTCATAGCAATAGAGGCACACCTCAAGAAACAAGAAAAAAGTCAACTAAATAACCTAACTCTACATCTAAAGCAACTAGAAAAGGAAGAAATGAAGAACCCCAGGGTCAGTAGAAGGAAAGAAATCGTAAAAATTAGGTCAGAGATAAATGCAAAAGAAACAAAAGAGACCATAACAAAAATCAACAAAGCCAAAAGCTGGTTCTTTGAGAAGGTAAATAAAATTGACAAACTACTAGCCAGACTCATCAAGAAACAAAGGGAGAACCAAATCAATAAAATTAGAAATGAAAATGGAGAGATCACAACTGACAACACAGAAATACAAAGGATTATTAGAGAATACTATCAGCAATTATATGGCAATAAAATGAGTAACCTGGAAGAAATGGACAAATTCCTAGAAAAGTACAACTTTCCAAAACTGAACCAGGAAGAAATAGAAAATCTGAACAGACCCATCACAAGCACGGAACTAGAGGCTGTAATCAGAAATATTCCAGCAAACTAAAGCCCAGGTCCAGACGGCTTCACAGCTAAATTCTACCACACATTTAGAGAAGAACTAACACCTATTCTACTCAAACTCTTCCAGAAAATTGCTGAGGAAGGGAATCTTCCAAACTCATTCTATGAGGCCACCATCACCCAAATCCCAAAACCTGGCAAAGATCCCACAGAAAAAGAAAACTACAGGCCAATATCACTGATGAACATAGATGCAAAAATCCTTAACAAAATTCTAGCAATCAGAATCCAACAACACATTAAGAAGATCATACATCATGACCAAGTGGGCTTTATCCCAGGAATGCAAGGATTCTTCAATATCTGCAAATCAATCAACGTAATACACCACATTAACAAACCGAAAAACAAAAATCATATGATTATCTCAATAGATGCAGAGAAAGCCTTCGACAAAATTCAACATCCATTTATGATAAAAACCCTCCAGAAAGTGGGAATAGAAGGGACATATCTCAACATTAATAAAAGCTATATATGACAAACCCATAGCAAACATTATCCTCAATGGTGAAAAACTGAAAGCATTTCCCCTAAAGTCAGGAACAAGACAAGGATGCCCACTCTCACCACTACTATTCAACATAGTTCTGGAAGTTTTGGCTACAGCAATCACAGCAGAAAAAGACATAAAAGGAATACAAATTGGAAAAGAAGAAGTAAAACTTTCACTGTTCGCTGATGACATGATCCTCTACACAGAAAACCCTAAAGACTCTACCAGAAAACTACTAGAGCTAATCAATGAACACAGTAAAGTTGCAGGATATAAAATCAACACACAGAAATCCCTTGCATTCCTATACACTAATAATGAGAAAATAGAAAGAGAAATTAAGGAAACTATTCCATTCACTGTTGCAACGAAAAGAATTAAATACTTAGGAATATATCTACCTAAGGAAACAAAAGACTTGTAAATGGAATACTATAAAACACTAGTAAAAGTAATCAAAGAGGACACTAATAGATGGAGAAATATATCGTGTTCGTGGATTGGAAGAATAAATATTGTAAAAATGAGTATACTACCCAAAGTAATTTATACATTCAATGCAATCCTCATCAAGCTACCAATGATATTTTTCACAGAACTAGAACAAATAATCTCACAATTTGTATGGAAATACAAAAACCTCGAATAGCCAAAGCAATCTTGAGGAAGAAGAATGGAACTGGGGGAATTAACCTGCCGGACTTCAGGCTCTACTACAAAGCCACAGTCATCAAGACAGTATGGTACTGGCATAAAGACAGAAATATAGATCAATGGAACAAAATAGAAAACCCAGAGATAAATCCACGCATCTACGGACACCTTATCTTTGACAAAGGAGGCAAGAATATACAATGGAGAAAAGACAGTCTCTTTAACAAGTGGTGCTGGGAAAACTAGTCAGCCACTTGTAAAAGAATGAAACTAGAACCCTTCCTAACACCATACACCAAAATAAACTCAAAATGGATTAGAGAGCTAAATGTAAGAACAGATTCTATAAAACTCCTAGAGGAGAATGTAGGCAAAACACTCTCCGACATAAATCACAGCAGGATCCTCCAAGACCCACCTCCAAGAATATTGGAAATAAAAGCAAAAATAAACAAATGGGACCTAATTAAAATCAAAAGCTTCTGCACAGCAAAGGAAACTCTAAGCAAGGTGAGAAGACAGCCTTCAGAATGGGAGAAAATAATAGCAAATGAAGCAACGGATAAAGGATTAATCTCCAAATTATACAAGCAGCTCCTGCAGCTCAATTTCAGAAAAATAAATGACCCAATCAAAAAATGGGCCAAAGAACTAAACAGACATTTCTCCAAAGAAAACATAAAGATGGCTAACAAACACATGAAAAAATGCTCAACATCCCTCATAATCAGAGAAATGCAAATCAAAACCACAATGAGATACCATTTCACACCAGTCAGAATGGCTGCTATCCAAAAGTCTACAAGCAATAAATGCTGGAGAGGGTGTGGAGAGAAGGGAACCCTCTTACACTGTTGGTGGGAATGCAAACTAGTACAGCCACTATGGAGAACAGTGTGGAGATTCCTCAAAAAACTGGAAATAGAACTGCCATATGATCCAGCAATCGCACTCCTGGGCATACACACCGAGGAAACCAGAATTGAAAGAGACACATGTACTCCAATGTTCAGTGCAGCACTGTTTATAATAGCCAGGACATGGAAGCAACCCAGATGTCCATCTGCAGACGAATGGATAAGAAAGCTTTGGTACATATACACAATGGAGTATTACTCAGCCATTAAAAAGAATGCATTTGAATCAGTTCTCATGAGGTGGATGAAACTGGAGCCTATTATACAGAGTGAAGTAAGCCAGAAAGAAAAACACCAATACAGTATACTAACGCATATATATGGAATTTAGAAAGATGCAAATGATAACCCTGTATACGAGACAGCAAAAGAGACACAGATGTATAGAACAGTCTTTGGGACTCTGTGGGAGAAGGTGAGGGTGGGATGATTTGGGAGAATGGCATTGAAACATGTATGTTGTCATATGTGAAACGAATCACCAGTTCAGGGTCGATGCATGTTACAGGATGCTCGGGGCTGATGTGCGGGGATGACCCAGAGGGAGGATAAAGGGAGGAGGGAGGTGGGAGGGGGGTTCAGGAAGGGGAACTCATGTACACCTGGGGCGGATTCATGTCAATGTATGGCAAAACCAACCAATATAATATTGTAAAATAATTAGCCTCCAATAAAAAAAATAAATAAATAAAATAAATTTTTCATTAAAAAAAATAATTAATTTGTCTTAGTGTTGTTCTTCCTTCCTTCCAACTGAGAACTCCTTCCAAGTCAAAACCATGTCTTTTTCATCTTTATATTCTGTGGTTGTCACCAGGACAGTTAAAAATCCAAGTATCTCTTTCCCAATAGGATGGCTCTTCTCTATCATGAAATTCTTTGGCCAGTGAATCAATGTGCATTTGCCACAGTCTCTTTTTCCTCTGCCAGAGAGTAGCTACTCTCTCACCATACCCCAAGTAAAGACTAGATGACTCAGAGCGACCCCCAAGGGACACACAGTGAGAGCAAGAAGTAAGCCATGTTGTTTAGACCACCAAGATTTTAGAATGCTTTGCCACCACAGCTTGGCTCCACCTATCATGGTGGATAAATCCCTAAGGCTCAACATAATCCTTATAATATAGCCATTACCTGGGGAAAAAAGTCCTTTAAAGATATGAGCAATTGCATTAATAACTTAAAGAATAATAAACTACCCCTACAGGATAAAGTCAAATATAGAGAGTTTAAATATATTTTAATTCATTTAAACTTAGTTTGTAAATTGAGGTGACCACAATAGCAATCAAGAGAAATAATGTAATACTCTGCAATTCAATCTCCAGCCCTTTCAGTTCAGTTCAGTCACTCAGTCGTGTCCGACTCTTTGTGACCCTATGAATGACTGCACCCCAGGCCTCCCTGTCCATCACCAACTCCAGCCCTTTATACCATTATTTATCAATCATAACAATAAAAACTACCATGTATTGAGTTCTTGTAGCTGTTAGAGATTGCATTATGAGTTTTACATGTATTTCATTTAATAATTGCCACAATTTTACAGATTGTAAGACTGAGAACTAAAAAAGTTAACTAACTTTCCCAAGACCACATGGCTTGGAATTAGTAGAATCAGGACTTAGATCTATCATCTTTTTCCAAAGCCCATAAGAGTTCTTCTTGAATCCTTACAGATGAGAAAAACAAGTAAAATCAGCAAGGAGAAAACATCACTCATTCATCTGGTTGGCAAGAATAGAAAAGACTGATACCATCCAATGCAGGCAAGATTGTCAGAAACAGACCTTCTTATACTGTGGATCAGAGTATGAAATGTGATCATATTTCTGGAAAGTAAATTGGAAGTATTTATTAATATACACATATTCTGTTGCCCAGGAATTCCACTTTGGGGAATCTTATGCTACAAAGAATATGCACAGATGTTGTGCAAGAACATTTTTAGTGTCAAAAACCTGGAGGGGGAACTAAGGATCCATTCATAAGGAAATGACTACATAAAGTTCAACAAGTCCTAACCCTTGAACAGAGCACACAATATCCATAGTCATGGTGCCCAGAGAGATGTCCATGATATATGACTGAGCAAAAGTAAGTGTCACAAAATGTTTATAGCATAATTCATTTTTGTGAAAACAAGCCAAACGAGATCAACAGTAAGAACAACACGTGTGTCTCTACATGGAAGGAAAAGCACCAGCTGTTGATTGATTAGTCACCCCGAGGAGATGAGAAAGGAGAAAACAAGGTCATACTTGTCACTTTTTCTTTACTCAGATTAAGCATGTTTTACTTGCGTTTGTGAACTGTGGTGTTGGAGAAGACTCTTGAGAGTCCCTTATATTGCAAGGAGATCCAACCAGTCCATTCTAAAGGAGATCAATCCTGGATGTTCATTGGAGGGACTGATGCTAAAGCTGAAACTCCAATACTTTGGCCACCTCATGCGATGAGTTGACTCACTGGAAAAGACTCTGATGCTCGGAAAGGTTGGGGGCGGGAGGAGAAGGGGACGACGGAGAATGAGATGGCTGGATGGCATCACCGACTCTGTGGACATGAGTTTGAGTGTACTCCGGGAGTTGGTGATGGACAGGGAGGCCTGGCATCCTGTGATTCATGGGGTCGCGGAGAGTCGGACACGACTGAGCGACTGAACTGAACTGAACTGAACTGGACTTGCGTTTGAGATCAAAAAACTAATCTAGACTTTTTTAAGATATGGATGGCATTGATTTTTTTAGATCTCAATCTACATAAAAAGGGAGAGTATGTGAGGTCGTTCTTTTCTATTTCTTTCCTCTGTACCACGATGCTGGGTGACTAGCCCAGCTCCTCTCCTCACCTTCATGCCCAGTCCCCAGTACCAGACCAGCTAGAGCTCTGATGATGAGATTCAGGTCCTAGTCTGTACAGCTGGACCCACTACGCAGTGCCCAGTCTCCTCCACTCTAATTTCAGACCCTTGAAACTCGACCATGCTCCCCTTTGGGTCTTCCAGATGAGGACCTCAGACTATTGACTGATGCACCGCACCACAGAGACAGTGCAACTCTGGTTCCCAACAGGCCAACCTAAGAACAGTCAAAGGCACTGCAGCACTCTGCTGAAACTGCTTGGCTTTTAAAGATGAAGCATTAAGTGCCAGAGAGGGTGTTGGGGAAAGGAAACCCTCTGACACCAATGGTGGGAATGTAAATTGGTGCCGCCACTGTGGAAAACAGTATGGAGGTTCCTCAAAAAACTGAAACTAAAAACTGCCATATGATCCTGCAATCCCACCCCTGGGCATATATCTGGAGAAAACACTAATCTGAAAAGATACATGTACCCCAATGGTCAGAGCAGCAGTATTTAAAATAGCCAGGACATGGAAGCAACCTAAGTGTCCATGAAAAGATGAATGGATAAAGAAGATATGATACATGTATACAATAGAATATGACTCAACCATAAAAAAAGAATGCCATCTGCAGCTACATGGGTGGACGTAGAAATTATTATACTAAGCAAAGTAAGTCAGAGAAAGACAAATATCACACAATATCACTTACATGTGAAATTTTAAAAATAATCCAAATGAGCATATTTACAAAACAGATTTACAGACACAGAAAACAAACTTATCATTGCCAAAGGAGAAATGGAGCAGGAGGGATAAATTAGCAGTATGGAATTAGCAGATACTGATTACTATGTGTAGAACAGATAAACAAAAAGGATTTACTATGTAAAGCACAGGAAACTATATTCAATATCTTATAATAACCTATGATGGAAAAGAATCTGAAAAAGAATATATATGTGTATGTACATGTGTGTGTACACCTGGAGAAGGAAATGGCAACCCCCTCCAGTATTCTTGCCTGGGAAATCCCATGGACAGAGGAGCCTAGCGGGCTACAGTCCATGGGGTTGCAAAACAGTTGGACATGACTTAGCAACTAAACAATGTATGTGTATATATATTTTTTACATATATAATATATGTAGATATATATAGGAATCACTTTGCAGTACACCTGAAACTGACCCAAGATTGTAAATTAACAACAATTCAATTTTTAAATTAATTAATTTTTTTTAAAGATGAAGCATTAAGGATTATTCCAACCTTTCAGTGGCTAGAAGTAAGCCAGGTAGCAAATACCTAAGTATCCTCTTAAAAGGCTAATGTTCCTGATTCATAAGAAAGTCAAGAATTCATCCATTAGAATTAGAAGCAATCTGATTAACCACATCATAAAACATAAACTGCACAAGGAGTGAATTTTGTTTGCAAGGTGGGGGGTGGGAATGGGTAACAATGACAGTAATAATTTTAGAGCATAGCATCCATTCTGGAGTCAGGTAGAGTTAGGGATAGGGTTAAAGCATGTGAAGGAGGAGGATGTTGACCAAACAATACTTTAAAAAAATTAGGTCTGGTTGGTTCTAGTAATCTATTTGAAAAACGTAGGCTAAGTTCCAAACTTCATTCGATTTGTTCAATAGAACACCTGCACTGAATATAGTCAGAGAGTTGTAAGCTAAAGAATAATTTTGGAATAAATACCAAGAAATAACATCTTGTTAGTTTTGTAGGGCTGCTCCAACAAATTACTACGAATATGGTGGCTTAAAATGACAAAAAATTCATTCACTCACATTTTGGAGGTCAAAAGGCTGAAAGCAAGGTGTCAGGGGGCCACACTCCCTCTGAAGACTCTTCCAGCCTCTGGTCCCTCCCAGCAATCTGAGGCACTCTTTGGCTTTCAGCTGTTTCACTCCATCCTCTGCCTGTCTCTTCACACAGCCATCATCCCTGTGTCTCTTCTCCATCCAAATCCTCTCTTCTTTCCTCTATAAAGACACCAATTATTGGACTTAGGACCCATCCACCTTAAATCCAGGAGGATTTCATCTCAAGTTCATTAACTAATTTCATCTTCCAAGGCCTTACTTCCAAATAAGGAACATTCTGAGGTTACAGATGGACATGAATTTGGGAGACACACTATTAACTCACTACAGCCTCCAACCATGAAACCAGTAAACATGAATGCAGAAATGAGATGAGTCACCTACAGGAGTACCCCACTGAGAATGAGACGCTTCCCACAGTTCATACAGGGAGAGGAGTATCTTCCAAATCTCTGTAAGGAAACCACAATATAAGCTGTATATTATCAACTATTTCTATGATTGAGATGTATAGGGTTCGTTGATGCCAGAGGAGAGTCTATAAATCCCATGCTAATTTCTGGCGCCATCCTAGAAAGAGAAGGTTCTGATTACAATGATAATTATTTGTCACCAAGAACAGAATTTCTCAAATTGATTTTCAAGAAAAAGTAAATCTATGGCATGTTAGTAGAATTAACTCCCAACACTCACACATTTGCATTTCAGGGGAGCCAAACTGAGCTTGTGGTGTTGGAGAAGACTCTTGAGAGTCCCATAGACTGCAAGAAGATCAAACCAGTCCATCCTAAAGGAAATCAACTGTGAATATTCATTGGAAGGACTGATGCTGAAACTGAAGCTCCAATACTTTGGCCACCTGATACGAAGAGCCGTTGGAAAAGACCCTGATATTGGGAAAGATTGAGGGTAAGAGGAGAAGGGGGTGACAGGAGATGAGATGGTTAGACAGCATCACTGACTCAATAGACATGAATCTGAACAAACTCTGGGAGATAGTGAAGGATAGGGAAGACTGGTGTCCCACAGTCCATGGGGTCATGAAGGGTCAGACACAACTTAGAGAATGAACAAGAACAACAGAGCTAAGCACTTGCCCTGGGCCCTCGGTGGCAGCACCATGAGGCGTGTTCTGGGAGTACTTTCCTAGGCAGCCAGCTGTGCTCGCTTCTCAACCCCACCCTCTCTCTGCAACCTCCTCTATTCCTGCAAATGCGCACACATTCCACATGCTGACAAACTATCAACAAGAGATCGAAAATATCCAAGTGTTTAGTCTCTTTCCATCAGTGAACTGAAGGAAGCAGCTGTTCTCCTAAGAGAATATAATTCATCCTAATATATAACTAAATTACAGAATCTACTTCAAATCACACAATGAACTTCTTACATAACTTTAAAAATCTTAAAAATGACTTTTGAAAATGTGGCTGTGCTCTGAGGCATTCTGAGTTCCACCTATTTAAAAATTCATTAAAGGTAAAAGAGATTTCTAGAGGCAATTCATTTAAAAGTTGGAACTTAGGCTGTTTGCACACATACATATGCATACTTGCACAAGCACCATGTACCCCTGGCCTGGCAATACACATGCCTCCTCAATGCCAGGCACATCTATTCACAAGCAGGAAGAGGAGGACAGGAGAGAAATGTAATCAAAACTGCAGTATTGAGAGTGGATACATGTGTATATATGGCTGAGTCACTGTGCTGTGGACCTGAAACTATCGCAACATTGTTATTGGTTATACTCCAGCAGGAAATTAAAAGTTTAAAAATCCAATACTTACTAAAATTCCATTCAGACAGTCTTCTCAATTACCCTCACAATTATTCTCATCACTGACCCTAAACAAGCTCCAATAACTTGAGGCTATAGTCTTCTGACCTTAAACAAACTCCAGTAACTTGAAGCCATCATCTTCTGGCAGAGTAGAGACAAGATGACCATTAACTAGTTAATGCTAGTTAACCTAGGACACTGATACCCAGGTGGGATGTGTTTCATAAAGCAAAGTTGTCAGGGATGGGGGCAGGAGGGAGACAGACATACAAGGCTATAAATAAATGTGTGTTGGATTCAAGGATGGACAAATGGATGAGTAACTCTCCCAGGAAGATGGAAGAAAGTTGTTCACATTGTCAGTACCATAATAAAGTGGCTAATGAGCTCTGTGTTGGACCACAACTTAACATGTTTCTGTTTTATGAAATGAGACTGTTAATTACAAAAACCTTTATATAACTGGAACAATATATCTTTGGTTTCAACAAGTCACCATGTGTGTGTACACTCAGGACCTCTATTTGTATGTGTATTGCTATTCTTTACCAGATGAGTAAGAAGCTCCAATACTTTGGCCACCTGATGCAAAGAACTGACTCCTTAGTGAAGACCCTGATGCTGGGAAAGATTGAAGGCAGGAGGAGAAGGTGATGACAGAGGATGAGATGGTTGGATGGGATCACCAATTCGATGGACACGAGTTTAAGCAAGCTCCAGGAGTTGGTGATGGACAGGAAAGCCTGGCGTACTGCAGTCCATGGGGTCACAAAGAGTTGGACATGACTGAGCAATTGAACTGAACTGAACTGAGGAATCCAAATACTCTCATACTTCAGAAAGTTACCCCCTAACTTAATACCTTCTAAGAATACGTGATAGCTGGTCTCTTGCTATTAAGTAAGTTAAGAATATTTTTAACCTCATACTCACACAAATTCAAAAAGACAGAGAACTACTCTTTCTGTGCTCTGGCCAAAGATATAACATATTTCCAGGTCACAAAGCCAAGGCTGGGGATCTGGGGGTTTGCAATGCAGGGCAGATGGCTTCAGCCTTTCTGGATCTCAGTCTCCTTACTATTAAGAGTAGAATAGACTGCAATGGATTAGGAAAACTTCTTAAATTATATTTTAAAGTATTTCTATACAGTGAAAATAAAAAGTAGTATGACAATTATCATGTACCTAAAAAACCAGACTTCACAAATGTATTGGTAACCCTGTTACCTAGGATCATCAAAAAAGGCCCATACTGCATATACCCTGAGAATACCATAACTTGTACCCCAGTGTTCACTGCAGCACTATTTACAATAGCTAGGACAAGGAAGCAACCTAGATGTCCAACGACAGATGAATGGATAAAGAAGCTGTAGTACATGTATACAATGGAATATTACTAAGCCTTAAAAAGGAATGCATGTGAGTCAGTGCTAATGAGGTGCATGAATCTTGAACCTATTATACAGAGTGAAGTAAGTCAAAGAGATAAAAATAAATATCGTATATCAAGGCATATATATGGAATCTAGAAAGATGGTACTGATGAACCTATTTGCAGGGCAGCAGTGGAGATGCAGGCATAGAGAACAGACTTATGAACATGGCACAGGTGGAGGAGATGGTGGGATGAATGGAGAAAGTAGCATAGAAACATATACACTACCATATGTTAAATAGATAACCAGTGGGAATTTGGTATATGACACAGGGAACACAAACTGGGGCTCTATGACAACCTAAAAGGGTGGGACGGGGTGGGATGGGGTGGGAGGTGGGAGGGAGACTCCAGAGGGAGGGGACCTGTGTATAACTATCGCTGATTCAAGGCAAACCATTCAATATCACAGTAATCCAAGTCTATGCCCCAACCACTAACACTGAAGAAGCTGAAATTCACAAATTCTATGAAGATCTACAAGACCGTCCAGAAATGACACCAAAAAAAGATGTCCTTTTCATCTGGACTGGAATGCAAAAGTAGGAAGTCAGTTCAGTTCAGTTCAGTCGTTCAGTCATGTCCGACTCTTTGCGACCACATGAATCACAGCAAGCCAGGCCGACCTGTCCATCACCAACTCCCGGAGTACACTCAAACTCATGTCCATCGAGTCGATGATATCATCTAGCCATCTCATTCTCTGTCGTCCCCGTCTCCTCCCGCCCCCAATCCCTCCCAGCATCAGGGTCTTTCCCAATGAGTCAACTCTTCGCATGAGGTGGCCAAAGTATTGGAGTTTCAGCTTTAGCATCAGTCCTTCCAATGAACACCCAGGATTGATCTCCTCTAGAACGGACTGGTTGGATGTCCTTGCAGAACAAGGGACTCTCAAGAGTCTTCTCCAACACCACAGTCCGAGAGCATCAATTCTTCGGTGATCAGCTTTCTTCACAGTCCAACTCTCACATCCATACATGACCACGGGAAAAACCATAGCCTTGACTAGACGGACCTTGGTTGGCAAAGCAATGTCTCTGCTTTTTAATATGCTATCTAGGTTGGTCATAACTTTCCTTCCAAGGAGTAAGCGTCTTTTAATTTCCTGGCTGCAATCAGCATCTGCAGTGATTTTGGAGCCCAAAAAAATAAAGTCTGACACTGTCTCCACTGTTTCCCCATCGATTTCCCATGAAGTGATAGGACCAGATGCCATGATCTTAGTTTTCTGAATGTTGAGCTTCAAGCCAACTTTTTCACTCTCCTCTTCCACTTTCATCAAGAGGCTTTTGAGTTCCTCTTCACTTTCTGCCATAAGGGTGGTGTCATCTGCATATCTGAGGTTATTGATATTTCTTCCAGCAATCTTGATTCCAGCTTGTGCTTCTTCCACCCCAGTGTTCCTCATGATGCACTCTGCATATAAGTTAAATAAGCAGGGTGACAATATACAACCTTGACGTACTCCTTTTCCTATTTGGAACCAGTCTGTTGTTCCATGACAAGTTCTAACTGTTGCTTCCTGACCTGCATACACGTTTCTCAAGAGGCAGGTCAGGTGGTCTGGGATTCCCATCTCTTTCAGAATTTTACAGTTTATTGTGATCCACACAGTCAAAGGCTTTGGCATAGTCAATGAAGCAGAAATAGATTTTTTCTGGAACTCTCTTGCTTTCTCCATGATCCAGCGGATGTTGGCTATTTGATCTCTGGTGCCTCTGCCTCTTCTAAAACCTGCTTGAACATCTGGAAGTTCACGGTTCACATATTGCCGAAGCCTGGCTTGGAAAATTTTGAGCATGACTTTACTAGCGTGTGAGATGAGTGCAATTGTGCGGAAGTTTGAGCATTCTTTGGCATTGCCTTTCTTTGGGATTGGAATGAAGACTGACCTTTTCCAGTCCTGTGGCCACTGCTGAGTTTTCCAAATTTGTTGGCATATTGAGTGCAGCACTTTCACAGCATCATCTTTCAGGATTTGAAATAGCTCAATTGGAATTCCATCAGGTCCACTAGCTTTGTTTGTAGTGATGCTCTCTAAGGCCCACTTGACTTCACATTCCAAGATGTCTGGCTCCAGGT
This sequence comes from Moschus berezovskii, assembly GCF_049115385.1. Classification (NCBI taxonomy): domain Eukaryota; kingdom Metazoa; phylum Chordata; class Mammalia; order Artiodactyla; family Moschidae; genus Moschus; species Moschus berezovskii. Next base: position 70,609,891 of record NC_142469.1, on the reverse strand, counting down.
GAGTGATCACGCCATCGTGATTATCTTCATCATGAAGATCTTTTTTGTACAGTTCTTCTGTGTATTCTTGCCACCTCTTCTTAATATCCTCTCTTCTGTTATCTCCATACCATTTCTGTCCTTTATCAAGCTCATCTTTGCATGAAAGTTTGGCCTTTACAAAATGAAGCAGAGAAAAGGCTAACAGGTTTGCCAAGAGAACGCACTAGTCATAGCAGATACCCTCTTCCAACAACACAAGAGACAACTCTAGACATGGCCATCACCAAATAGTCAATACCAAAATCAGATTGATTGATTATATTCTTTGCAGCCAAAGATGCAGAAGCTCTATACAGTCAGTAAAAATAAGACCAGGAGCTGACTGTGGCTCAAATCATGAACTCTTTATTGCCAAATACAGACTTAAATTGAAGCAAGTCTGAGGAGGCCTTACAAATAGCTGAGAAAAGAAGAGAAGCAAAAAGCAAAGGAGAAAAGGAAAGATATAAGCATCTGAATGCAGAGTTCCAAAGAATAGCAAGGAGAGATAAGAAAGCCTTCCTCAGTGATCAATGCAAAGAAATAGAGGAAAACAACAGAATAGGAAAAACAAGAGATCTCTTCAAGAAAATTAGAGATATCAAGGGAACATTTCATACAAAGATGGGCTCGATAAAGGACAGAAATGGTATGGACCTAACAGAAGTAGAAGATATTAAGAAGAGGTTGCAAGAATACACAGAAGAACTGTACAAAAAAGATCTTCACGACCAAGATAATCATGATGGTGTGATCACTCACCTAGAGCCAGACATCTTGGAATGTGAAGTCAAGTGGGCCTTAGAAAGCATCGCTATGAACAAAGCTAGTGGAGGTGATGGAATTCTAGCGGAGCTATTTCAAATCCTGAAAGATGATGCTGTGAAAGTGCTTCACTCAATATGCCAGCAAATTTGGAAAACTCAGCAGTAGCCGCAGGACTGGAAAAGGTCAGTCTTCATTCCAATCCCAAAGAAAGGCAATGCCAAAGAATGCTCAAACTACTGCACAATTGCACTCATCTCACATGCTAGTAAAGTGATGCTCAAAATTCTCCAAGCCAGGCTTCAGCAATACATGAACCATGAACTTCCAGATGTTCAAGCAGGTTTTAGAAAAGGCAGAGGCACCAGAGATCAAATTGCCAACATCCGCTGGATCATGGAGAAAGCAAGAGAGTTCCAGAAAAAATCTATTTCTGCTTCATTGACTATGCCAAAGCCTTTGAATGTGTGGATCACAATAAACTGTGGAAAATTCTGAAAGAGATGGGAATACCAGACCACCTGACCTGCCTCTTGAGAAACTTATATGCAGGTCAGAAAGCAACAGTTAGAACTTGTCATGGAACAACAGACTGGTTCCAAATAGGAAAAGGAGTATGTCAAGGTTGTATGTTTTCATCCTGCTTACATAACTTATATGCAGAGTACATCATGAGGAACGCTGGGCTGGAAGAAGCACAAGCTGGAATCAAGATTGAAGGGAGAAATATCACTAAACTCAGATATGCAGATGACACCACCCTTATGGCAGAAAGTGAAGAGGAACTCAAAAGCCTCTTGATGAAAGTGAAAGAGGAGAGTGAAAAAGTTGGCTTAAAGCTCAACATTCAGAAAACTAAGATCATGGCATCTGGTCCTATCACTTCATGGGAAATAGATGTGGAAACAGTGTCAGACTTTATTTTCGGGGGCTCCAAAATCACTGCAGATGCTGATTGCAGCCATGAAAAAAAAGACGCTTGCTCCTTGGAAGGAAAGTTATGACCAACCTAGATAGCATATTAAAAAGCAGAGACATTACTTTGCCAACCAAGGTCCATCTAGTCAAGGCTATGGTTTTTCCCGTGGTCATGTATGGATGTGAGAGTTGGACTGTGAAGAAAGCTGATTGCCAAAAAATTGATGCTGTCGAACTGTGGTGTTGGAGAAGACTCTTGAGAGTCCCTTGGACTGCAAGGAGATCCAACCAGTCCATTCTAAAGGAGATTAGTCCTGGGTGTTCATTGGAAGGACTGATGCTAAAGCTGAAACTCCAATACTTTGGCCGCCTCATGTGACGAGTTGACTCACTGGAAAAGAGTCTGATGCTGGGAGGGATTGGGGGTGGGAGGAGAAGGGGACAACAGAGAATGAGATAGCTGGATGGCATAACCGACTTGATGGACATGAGTTTGAGTGTACTCCGGGAGTTGGTGATGGACAGGGAGGCCTGGCGTGCTGTGATTCATGTGGTCACAGAGAGTCGGACACGACTGAGTGACTGAACTGAACTGAACTGAACTGAAGTAGGGAAAACCACTAGACCATTCAGGTATGATCTAAATCAAATCCCTTATGATTATACAGTGGAAGTGACAAATAGATTCAAGGGATATGATAGAGTGCCTGAAGAATTATGGATGGCAGTTCTTAACATTGTACAGGAGGCAGTGACCAAAACGATCCCTAAGGGAAAAAAAAATGCAAAAAGGCAAAATGGTTTTCTGAGGAAGTCTTACAAATAGCTGAGAAAAGAAGAGAAGCTAAAGGCAAAAAAGAAAAGGAAAAATATACCCATCTGAATGCAGAGTTCCAAAGAATAGCAAAGAGAGATAAGAAAGCCTTCCTCAGTGATCAATGCAAAGAAATAGAGAAAAACAATAGAATGGGAAAGACTAGAGATCTCTTCAAGAAAATTAGAGATACCAAGGGAACATTTCATGCAGAGATGGGCACAATAAAGGACAGAAATGGTACGGACCTAACAGAAGCAGAAGATATTAAGAAGAGGTGGCAAGAATACACAGAAGAACTATACAAAAAAGATTTGCATGACTCAGATAACCACGATGGCGTGATCACTCACCTAGAGCCAGACATCCTGGAGTCTGAAGTCAAGTGGCCCTTAGGAAGCATCACTATGAACAAAGCTAGTGGAGGTGATGGAATTCTAGTTGAGCTATTTTAAATCTTAAAAGATGATGCTGTGAAGGTGCTGCACTCAATATGCCAGCAAATTTGGAAAACAGCAGTGACCACAGGACTGGAAATATTCAGTTTTCATTCCAATTCCAAAGAAAGACAATGCCAAAGAATGTTCAAACTACTGCACAACTGCACTGATTTCACATGCTAGCAAAGTAATGCTCAAAATTCTCCAAACTAGACTTCAACAGTACGTGAACTGAGAAATTCCAGATGTTCAATCTGGATTTAGAAAAGGCATAGGAGCCAGAGGTCAAATTGCCAACATCCGTTGGATCATAGAAAAAGAAAGAGAATTCCAGAAAAACATCTGCTTCGTTGACTATATTAAAGCCTTTGACTGTGTTTGACAAACTGTGGAAAATTTTTGAAGAGTTGGGAATACCAAACCACTTTACCTGCCACCTGAGAAACCTGTATGCAGATCAAAAAGCAACAGTTAGAACCGGACATGGAACAATGGACTGGTTCAAAACTGAGAAAGAAGTATGTAAAGGCTGTATATTGTCACCCTGCTTATTTAACTTATATGCAGAGTACATCATGAGAAACACTGGGCTGGATGAAGCACAAGCTGAAATCAAGATTGCCGGGAGAAATATCAATAACCTCAATATGAATATGACACTACACTTATGGCAGAAAGCAAAGAGGAACAGAAGAGCCTCTTGGTAAAGGTGAAAGAGGAGAGTGAAAAAGCTGGCTTAAAACTCAACATTCAAAAAATGATGATTATGGCATCCAACCCCATCATTTCATGGAAAATAGATGGGGAAACAATGGAAACAGTGACAGATTTTATTTTCTTGGGCTCCAGAACCACTGCAGACGGTGACTGCGGCCATGATATTAAAAGATGCTTGCTCCTTGGAAGAAAAGCTACAACAAACCTATTCAACGTATTAAAAAGCAGAGACATTACTTTGCTGACAAAGGTCCGTACAGTCAAAGCTATGGTTTTTCCAGTAGTCATGTATAGATGTCAGAGTTGGACCATAAAAAAGACTGAGTGCTGAAGAATTGATGCTTTTAAACTGTGGTGTTGGAGAAGACTGTTGAGAGTCCCTTGGGCTGCAAGGAGATCCAACCAGTCCATCCTAAAGGAGATCAGTCCTGAACATTCATTGGAAGGACTGATGCTGAAGCCAAAGCTCCAATACTCTGGCCACCTAATGTGAAGACCTGACTCATTAGAAAAGACCCTCACGCTGGGAAAGATTGAAGGCAGGAGGAGGAGATGACAGAGGATGAGATGGTTGGATGGCATCACCAACTCAATGGACATGAGTTTGAGCAAGTTCTAGGAGATGGTGAAGGACAGGGAAGCCTGGAAGTCCATGGACGCTGCAGTCCATGGGATCGCAAAGAGTCGGACACTACTGAGCAACTGAACAGCAACAATGGCTGATTCACATTGATATATGGCAAAAACCAACACAATATTGTAAAGTAATCATCCTCCAATTAAAAATAAATTAAGAAAAAAGGGCCCAGACTAATACTGGATTGGCAAAAAACGCCATTTGGATTTTTCCATAATATCGTGCAAAAAAATATGAACAAACTTTTAGGCCAATCCAATAAAAGGTGGAATAGTGTGACAATAACCCTGAACAGCATGGAACTCAAGTGCCTATAGCTGGAAATTATAGATACAGGATTGTAGACGGAGATTTGCCACTTGGACCTGGGTGCTTGCAAGAGTACAAGCACCTGGCCAAGAAGTGACTGATTAAACAGATGTGTTCAAATGGGACTCTGGACTTCAGCTGAGAACACAGAATACAATGTGTCACCTTTTCTAAAAAGAGGTACAAGGTCACTGATGCAGGACTGACTGGGGGCATCCCAAAATATGTTCTGCCATTTTAAGTCCATCAACCTCCAGGTTATGAAAGGAAGAGCTAAAGGTCCTTAAGATTGGCAGAGAAGAGCTCTGGTCAGAGAGACGTCAGAGGACTGAGCTTCCCCGGGACTCACACCAAGGGTGGGCAGGTCCAACTCGCACAGAGAGCTTGCCTGAGCCCCAGAAGTCTAGGGGACACACCAGCAGATTAAGGCAAGAGTGTGTGCTGCCCCAGTTGCCACCCAGAGGCCAAGCAAGGGGAGGAAACCTTGCTGAGAGCAGCTGACAGCAGGCAGTGTGTTTCCCCTGGCCAGAAGGGACCCGTGAAAGAGTGGGACCCCAGCAGAAAGGCCCTGGGCCAGGAAAACTACCAGAAGGATGAGCAGAGGGCAGCACCAGACAAAGGCATGGTGGGAGGTTCCCTGATGGGCAGGATACTCCAAATAGCCCAGATGTGTCCCACACCACGTATACATCTGATCAACCACTGGGTATCAGCACACGCCACAAACTGAGCGAGTCAGATGCATTTTTTCTGTCTTGACCTCTCCTTCCCGCCTCTGCTTTGCATGTGCATGGGCCTGTGTGTTTGTGTGTGTGCAGCTGTCCTTGTGACAGCAAAAGAGATGCTTAGCCTGTAGGTCCAGGTACCAGACAAGGCAGGGGGATGCTTGAAGGACATGTTAGAGCTTTTGTTTAAATCAGATTGAGCTTTTTGAGAACTTTTAAAGGTATTAAAATTTTTAATTTTATTATTGGAGTATAGTGGTGGATCTGACTGTAAAGAGTCTGCCTGCAACTCGGGAGACCCGGGTTTGATCCCTGGGTTGGGAAGATCCCCTGGAGAAGGGAATGGCAACCCACTCCAGTATTCTTGCCTGGAGAATCCCATGGACAGAGGAGCCTGGCAGGCTGCAGTCCATGGGGTCACAAAGAGTTGGACACAACTGAGAGACTAACAGATCAATAGTTGCTTTACAATGTTGCATTAATTTCTGCTGTACAGCAAGCAAATCAGCTATATCAATACATATATCCCCTCCCTCTTGAGCCTCCCTTCTGGTATTCAACTTTTAATGCCTAAAAGTGACAGCAAAAACTCTGGAATCTGCCCAAAATATTATCCAGGCGTAGGAAAAGGAGATTTACACACACGCATGAAAAAAAAGTGTGTGAAAACATAAAAGTATCCTGTGAGATCTACCTCCACCAACCCCAGCTGCTACTAAATATTTTGTCATATTTAGTATTTGTATTAATATTTAATATCAATATTTCCTCCAATTCTGTCCTTAGATCTTTCTATTCAATAAATAAAATTTAACAAAGTCCCCTCGTCAGTCCCCAGTGGCTCAGCGGGTAAAGAATTCACCTGCAGGAGACACAGGAGATGTGAGCTTAATCCCCGTGTCAGGAAGATTCCTTGAAAGTGGGCATAGCAACCCACTCCTGTATACTTGCCTGGAGAATCCCAAGGACAGAGGTGCCTGGTGGGCTACAAGTCCATAGGGTCTCAAAGAGTTGGACATGACTGAAGAGACAGCACATACGCCTCTTCAGAATGCCACTTACCTCTCTCCCTCCCCAGGAGCAACCTCCACCCTGAAGTTGATATGTGCTGTTTATGCCTTTTTTTTAAATTTTCTCACAGTGTAATTATTTATTTGAAAGCAGGATATGGTATTTTTTGGAGATTTTTGGAAGGCTGTCTAAGGTCTTCTGTATATAATTCTAGACTATAGTTTAGCTTTTTTATTATGGTAACATAACAAGGGACTATTTAAATTCTGTTTCTTCACTTATGTCTTATTAATCATGAATGAAATACTACGGTTCATGACATGAGAATACAAAGGAGTTCGGCCTGAGCAAGTGGCAACAAGGCAAAGGGTGCACTGGAAAGAAATCACGGTGCAGATACAGAAGGCATCCAGAAGAGGGCGACATCCTCTAGTAAAAAGAGTACAGATGCGTGGGGAGGCTTTGGACAACTGGATCACTACGAGAGGCCTCTGACAGAGATATTTTAAGTGCTAAAAGGTAAAAATCAGAAAACACAAACTTGATCATGTGAATTTTTGCCCAAGGTCATAAAGCTAGTTAATGTTTACCCTGACTTCCAGTTCAGCACTCGGGGAGGTCTGTTAGCAGTCCTGCACAGAGTACAGCAGACACAAGAAATCAGATTAGTCTAAATCGGATCATGAGTGATATTTACACTAATGATTCCTTGTGCCAGTTGTAAGACCTCATCATGTTCAACTGGATGCTTGGTTCATCATGAAGATGACGTTAAGGCTTGAGGAAAGAACCAGAGATGAAGAATTTACACACTGATAAAATTATAGACTTGGGCTGAAGCGAGGGTATTTTTAATCCCCCCTCCCCAAAAGAAACTTTAAGCTCCAATTCACTACATTTGTTTTTAGTGCACGTAGATAATGTTTCTGTGAAATTGCTGGAATGATGTCATTCTGTTGACCACCCAGTGGAGACAGAAGCATTAGACAGATCAGGATGGTTTATGCTGACACCACAAGTACTGCAGAAGCCAACTCCATACACGAGGGCTCAGCAAACAGGCCAGAGTCTATTTGTGCAATGCGTCTTAATGGAACACAGCAACACCCACTTGTTTACACATCATCTGTGGCTGCTTCTGAGCATTTGAGTCATTGCCACAGAGACACACAGTTGCTTCGATTTGGTCTCTTAACCTGCAAAGCCTAAGATACATATATTTCCAGGTCTTTTATTGGAAACATTTGCCAACCCTTCCTATAAATCAATGCCATCCAGTAAAACTCTCTATGATAATGAAAATGTTCTTTATCTACACTGTCCAGTATAGTAGCCACTGACCACATGTGGCCACTGATTCCCAGGACTTGAGGCTTATGCGAGTTCTGACGCCCCTGTGACTGTTATCTGCTCCTTGAACATTCTGCCCAGACTCAAGCTTGGAGAAGCCAGGGTCACGTCCTGTAAACCAACACAAATCACTTAGCAACTTCTGCAAGACTTCTTTAGGGTTTTCCATCTGACTCCTAAAGTCCCAGAAAATACATTACAAAGCTTTCCAATTCCCAAAGTTTAATTTTCCTAGAAAACAACTGGATATTTTCCCGTGAGACTCAACTGTGTCTTAACTTTGAGCTATTAATACAAAAAATATGCCAATGAAAACTGTATCATTTTTGGAAACTGCTTTCCATTTTCAAATCTTATCTGTGTTATTTTAACAACTGTTAAGTTTCAAATTCGCTATCTTAACTATAACATAAAATGTTTAGAGCCATGAAGTCTTAGGTACTGTGATTTCTGGGATTCTGGGATTTCTGCCCTTTGAGCTTAGAAATTTGGGCAGAGTCCACGTCACAGTGTAAACAGATACTCAAACTCCAAGTCTCAAACTGTCATCGACTGATGAGCGTGGATTCCCATAGGAATCTTCACAGAACTTAGCTCTACCTTTAAATGTCTGGAGGCAACAGAAAAGTGTACTGCTGGAATTCGGAAGAGGAGGAGGTTGAACCTTGCTTAATGGCCTGAAGAATCTGTATAACAGCCAGAAAAATGATAAGAGACTAGGGAAAAACAGAAAAGAGGCAGGGGAACTCCTCCCCAAAGCATTCACTCAGATGAAATGGACTCTGATGCAGGAAACCAGAACTCCTGGACTGGTCAGATTGATCTTCTCCATCCACATCAGAGCCTGATTGGAAGACTATCAAACACAGACTAAAGATATGGCTTGTTTCAGGTAACATGGGTCTTCTATCACTGTAGCTGAGTTTTCAAAGAGATTTCAATATGTACCTAATAAATGAAAACCTGGAAGTCAGCCCAACAGATATTCCAATTAGTTTCACCACCCTAAAATTCCTGTGCTCTGCCTATTAATTAGTACCAATCCTTGTCCCTCAAACTCTGATAGCCACCAATCTTTTTATTGTCTCTATATTCTGCCTTTTTGAAAATTGCCATATAGCTTGAATCATACACTATACAGCCTTTTAATATTGGCTTCTTTCACCTATTAACATCCATTTAAGGGTTCTCTGTGTCTTTCCATGGCCAGATAGCACATTTCTTTTTAGCACTGAATAATATTCCACTGGTTGGGTGTACCACAGTTTGTTTATGTATTCACCTACTGAGGGACATCTTGATTGCTTCCAAGACTTGGCAATTAGGAATAAAGCTGCTATCAACATCTATGTATAAGTGTTTCTTTTGTTTTGGTGGGAGGGTTTGTTTTTGTTTTTGTCTGTTCTGGGTCTTAGCTGCTGTGCAGGTTTTTCTCTAGTTGAGGTGCATGGCCTTCTCATTATGGTGGCTTTTCTTTGTGCAGAGCACAGGCTCTAGGGCGGCGGGCTTCAGGAGTTGTGGCATGTGGGCTCAGTAGTTGCAACTCCCAGGTTCTAGAGCAGCACAGGCTCAACAGTTGTGGCACTGTTGCTCCACGTCATGTGGGATTTTCCCGGACCAAGGATTGAAACTGTGTCTCCTGTATTGGCAGGCAGATTCTTTACCACTGAGCCACCAGGGAGGTACTGTGTTTAAGTTTTTGCATTGACTTAAGTTTTCAACTCATTTGGGTAAATACCAAGGAGTACAACTGTTGGATCATATGCTATGCTCCTGTTTTAATAGATATGGAAAGAGGTCAAAGGAACTTAAGAGTCAAAGGCAGAGAGGACTTCCACATTACTCCCTAATCCTCTGCTCCTTTTAACAACCACGGTCTTTATGATGCACCTGGAAATCACCCAGGCTCTGCTTGTTTTCTTTTTCTCATCAGCAGGCGTGGAGAGCTTTCGCTTTCCTTTGTCTTTCATTTCATCCTGGGTGATTAAGCCTTATTTTCAACTTTTAGTTTAAATTCTCTGAGGGCTTTGCTCTGAGCCTTCGGTAACTGTGTGCTTACTTGATTCACTTACAGCTCCTGAGGATCACAGCAAGACTCACAGGGTATTTGTATTTTTATCAAGAACAATTATTCAATCTTTCAGATCTTCAGACACATCCCTATTAGTATGAATCATTAAGCTCCTTGTTTGCTAAAAATGTACAATTATTGTAACTAGAAATGTACATTTGAAAGCACACAATTTGACTCTAATAAGACCAAACTTGAGTATAATTTTCTCTTTAAGAAAAATAATAAGATTGAAACCATTTTGTAAAAACTTCCTGGCACTATTAGTAGTTGCTAGAGCTCCAAATTTTGTTGACCTCACTTTTACTGCATATATATCCCTTCTCTCCTCCCAGTAAAACCAAGGTGTATCTCAACTAGAAAAAAAGCACACCAGATGCCAAGTGCTATGATCTTTTTTAAGATTTCATTCCCCGTCCCAGTGTGAATGCAATTGCTACCTTCTAACACTGTGGCTTGTATGATTGGACACCTGTATAGAGTCCTTTCCTTCAGGTGAGCACCATGTCCCTGAGTTACAGACACCAAAAGTCCATTATGCAAACCCTGGATTTTTTTTTTTTAATATAGTTGCTTTACAATGTTGTGTTTATGCTCTACAGCAAAGTAAATCAACTATAGATATACAGGCATGCATGCTCAGTCACTTCAATCACGTCCAACTCTTTGCAATCCTATGGACTGTAGCCCTCCACGCGCCTCTGTCCATGGGAATTCTCTAGGCAAGAATACTGGAGTGGGTTGTCTTGCCCTCCTTCAGGTAATCTTCCCAACCTGGGGATTGAACTAGTGTCTCCTCCATCGCAGGCAGATTCTTTATCCACTGAGCCACCATGAAGCCCATAGGTATTCATATACACATTCTTTTCTGGATTTCCGTACCATTTAGGTCACCACAGAGCACTGAGTAGAATTCCCTGTGCTATACAGTATGTGTGTGTATATATATATGTATGTATGTATATATATATATATATTATATATAATTAATATATAGAGAGTTACATATGTGTGTGTATATATATTATATATACCTATTAGAGAAGGAAATGGCAACCCATTCCAGTGTTCTTGCCTGGAGAGTCCCAGGGACTGGGGAGCCTGGTGGGCTCACCGTCTATGGGGTTGCACAGAGTCGGACACTACTGAAGCAACTTAGCAGCAGCAGCAGCAGCATATAGTGTATACGTCAATCCAAGTCTACCAATTCATCATACCCCCACATCCCCCTTGGGTATCTGGAAATTTGTTCTCTACATCTGTGTCTCTATTTCTGTTTTGAAAGTTCATCTATACCGTCATTCTAGATTTCACATAGAGTGATATTATATGATACTTATTTTTCTCTTTCAGACTTACTTCACTCTGATGACAATCTCTAGGTCCATCCACATGTCTGCAAATGGCACTATTTTGTTCCTTTTTATGGCTGAGTAATATAAACAATCAACAAGGGATTAATCTTCAAAATATACAACCCCTGGATTTTTTACTGAAAGCTCATTAATATTCACTCATTGTCCTTCACGAATAATCACCATGCAGATTACTTTTAAGACTAGCATCAGTGGGTAGAAATAACAACAAAATTTTGGTTCAGTAAAGGAAGTGCGTGAGCACATGCTCAGTTGTGACCAACTCTTTGTGACCCCATGAACAGTAGCCTACCAGGCTCCTCTGTCCATGGGACTTTTCAGGCAATGGAGTGGGTTGCCATTTCCTTTTCCAGGGGATCTTCCCAACCCAGAAATTGAATCCAAATCTCCTGTGTATCCTTCACTGGCAGATGGGTTCTTTACTGCTGTGCCACCTGGGAAGCCCCAATAAAGGAAGAAAGTCTCAGAATTCAGAGCTTTCAGAAAATCAAATAGTCACAGTCATACACAATCAAATTGAGGGATATTCTACAAAACTCCTGGTCAGGGCTTTTCAAAAATGTCAATGTCAGGAAAGAAGAAAAAGTAATAAGCAGAGAATTTGTTTGTATTAAACGAAATTACATCAACTGGATTAACTACAGGCCAGATTAAAGGAAATACAATGCAAAATATTTTGTCGAATTCTGATTTGACCCAAAAAAAGCTACAGAGAACATTATTAGGAAAACTGGAGAAACAAGTATAGAAATACGGTTCACATTAATAACAGACATGTATCCATATTACATTTCCCAGAGGAGTATACATTGGTTCCCCAAAGTCATAGGAGGGAGGTAGGGTTAAGGCAGAGAGAGAAAAACAAATATTCTATATTAACAAATATATGTGAAATCTAGAAAAATGGTACAGATTAACCTATTTGCAGGGAAGGAATGGTGATGCAGATGCACAGAATGGATGCATAGACATGGGGTGGGGGGGATGAATTGGGAGACTGGGATTGATGTATATACACTAGCATAGCACAGGGAGCTCAGTGATGATCTAGAGAGGTGGGATAAGGCGGGGAGGGTTAAGAGGGACATACATGTATAACGTAGCTGATTCACTTTGCTGTACAGCAGAAACCAACACAACGTTATACAGCAACTATACCACTTACCTCAAAAAATCTCAGCAGTTTGGCTCCAGAGCATCTTAAAATTTTCCCAACATAAAAGTGTTAAACAAAGACTATCAATCACTGGAAGTAAAATTATCAATTCAACTCACCTACCCAGGGAAAGCTTTGCTACACGCTACCCAGTTGCAGTGACCTCATTTTGTAAAGAATATAAAGAAAGGAGTCTGCTTCATAGGCAGGGACAAATATGTATCAAGGATTTATTATGTGCCAGGCATCAAGCCATGCACTTCCACACAACATCTCCTTTAATTTCTCAGTAGAGAATTCAAAGGAGTGGAAAAGAGATCCTATTAGGCAATAAATTAGTGTGCTACAACCTGGAAAAGAAAATGGTTGCTCATTGCAAACGGGAAGGACTTCACAACGCCCAGAGGAGACAAGTCCCCCAACTCCCTGTGCACACTCTCTACAATACTCATCCAGCTGTCAATTACGACTCAGCAGCCTCACAGCTTCACTCATGGGCTTCACTCTTGGGTTGTCTCAATGGACTTGTCATCTGAAGATAGTGTATCTTCCCATTTTCCTCAGGCCTGTGGCTTATCTCCAGACCACCTTACACTGAACTCTGAACCTGCACCCCTGCTTATTTAACTTATATGCAGAGTACATCATGAGGAACGCTGGGCTGGAAGAAGCACAGGCTGGAATCAAGATTGCCGGGAGAAATATCAATAAACTCAGATATGCAGATGACACTACCCTTATGGTAGAAAGTGAAGAGGAACTCAAAAGCCTCTTGATGAAAGTGAAAGAGGAGACAGAAAAGGTTGGCTTGAAGCTCAACATTCAGAAAACTAAGGTCATGGCATCTGGTCCCATCACTTCATGGGAAATAGATGGGGAAACAGTGTCAGACTTTATTTTGGGGGGCCCCAAAATCACTGCGGATGCTGATTGCAGCCATGAAATTAAAAGACGCTTACTCCTTGGAAGGAAAGTTATGACCAACCTAGATAGTATATTAAAAAGCAGAGACATTACTTTGCCAACAAAGGTCCATCTAGTCAAGGCTATGGTTTTTCCCATGGTCATGTATAGGATGTGAGAGTTGGACACTGAAGAAAGCTGATCGCCGAAAAATTGATGCTTTTGAACTGTGGTGTTGGAGAAGACTCCTGAGAGTCCCTTGTACTGCAAGGAGATCCAACCAGTCCATTCTAAAGGATATCAGTCCTGGGTGTTCATTGGAAGGACTGAAGCTAAAGCTGAAGCTCCAATACTTTGGCCACCTCATGTGACAAGCTGACTCACTGGAAAAGACTCTGATGCTGGGAGGGAATGGGGGCGGGAGGAGAAGGGGACGACAGAGAATGAGATGGCTGGATGGCATCACCGACTTGATGGACATGAGTTTGAGTGAACTCCGGGAGTTGGTGATGGACAGGGAGGCCTGGCGAGCTGTGATTCATGGGGTCGCAAAGAGTTGGACACAACTGAGCGACTGAACTAAACTGAACACTGACATGTCACAACATACATGCAAAAACACATAATGTCGAAACATCTTCCATAGTCATCAACAACTTAACTGTAATTCCACATGTCAGTTCAGTTCAGTTCAGTCGCTCAGTCGTGTCAGACTCTTTGCGACTCCATGAATCACAGCACGCCAGGCCTCCCTGTCCATCACCAACTCCCGGAGTTCACTCAAATTCATGTCCATCGAGTCGGTGATGCCATCCAGCCATCTCATTCTCTGTCGTCCCCTTCTCCTCCCACCCCCAGTCCCTCCCAGCATCAGACTCTTTTCCAGTGAGTCAACTCGTCTCATGAGGTGGCCAAAGTATTGCAGTTTCAGCTTTAGCATCAGTCTTTCCAATGAACACCCAGGATTGCTCTCCTTTAGAATGGACTGATTGGATCTCCTTGCAGTCCAAGGGACTCTCAAGAGTCTTCTCCAGCACCACAGACCAAAAGCATCAATTCTTCAGTGATCAGCTTTCTTCACTGTCCAACTCTCACATTCATAAATGACCACGGGAAAAACCATAGCCTTGACTAGACGGACCTTGGTTGGCAAAGTCATGTCTCTGCTTTTTATTATGCTCTCTAGGTTGGTCATAACTTTCCTTCCAAGGAGTAAGCGTCTTTTAATTTCATGGTTGCAATCAGCATCTGCAGTGATTTTGGAGCCCCCCAAAATAAAGTCTGACACTGTTTCCACTGTTTCCCCATCTATTTCCCATGAAGTGATGGGACCAGATGCCATGATCATGGTTTTCTGAATGTTGAGCTTCAAGCCAACCTTTTCACTCTCCTCTTTCACTTTCATCAAGAAGCTTTGGAGTTCCTCTTCACTTTCTACATTAAGGGTGGTGCCATCTGCATATCTGAGTTTATTGATATTTCTCCTGGCAATCTTGATTCCAGCCTGTGCTTCTTCCAGCCCAGCGTTCCTCATGATGTACTCTGCATATAAGTTAAATAAGCAGGGTGACAATATACAACCTTGACGTACTCCTTTTCCTATTTGGAACCAGTCTGTTGTTCCATGTCCAGTTCTGACTGTTGCTTCCTGACCTGCATACACGTTTCTCAAGAGGCAGGTCAGGTGGTCTGGGATTCCCATCTCTTTCAGAATTTTCCAGTTTATTGTGATCCACACAGTCAAAGGCTTTGGCATAGTCAATGAAGCAGAAATAGATGTTTTTCTGGAACTCTCTTGCTTTCTCCATGATCCAGCGGATGTTGGCTCTTTGATCTCTGGTTCCTCTGCCCTTTCTAAAACCAGCTTGAACATCTGGAAGTTCACCATTCACATATTGCTGAAGCCTGGCTTGGAGAATTTTGAGCATGACTTTACTAGTGTGTGAGATGAGTGCAATTGTGCGGTAGTTTGAGCATTCTTTGGCATTGCCTTTCTTTGGGATTGGAATGAAGACTGATCTTTTCCAGTCCTGTGGCCACTGCTGAGTTTTCCAAATTTGCTGGCATGTTGAATGCAGCACTTTCACAGCATCATCTTTCAGGATTTGAAATAACTCCACTAGAATTCCATCACCTCCACTAGCTTTGTTCATAGTGATGCTCTCTAAGGTCCACTTGACTTCACATTCCAAGATGTCTGGCTCCAGATGAGTGATCACGCCATTATGATTATCTTGGTCGTGAAGATCTTTTTTGTACAGTTCTTCTATGTATTCTTGCCAACTCTTCTTAATATCTTCTGCTTCTGTTAGGTCCATACCACTTCTGTCTTTTATCGAGCCCTTCTTTGCATGAAATATTCCCTTGGTATCTCTAATTTTCTTGAAGAGATCTCTTGTTTTTCCTATTCTGTTGTTTTCCTCTATTTCTTTGCATTGATCGCTGAGGAAGGCTTTCTCATCTCTCCTTGCTATTCTTTGGAACTCTGCATTCAGATGCTTATATCTTTCCTTTTCTCCTTTGCTTTTCACTTCTCTTCTTTTCACAGCTATTTGTAAGGCCTCTTCAGACAGCCATTTTGCTTTTTTGTATTTCTTTTCCATGGGGATGGTCTTGGTCCCTGTCTCCTGTACAATGTCACGAACCTCCGTCCAGAGTTCATCAGGCACTCTATCTATCAGATCTAGTCCCTTCAATCTATTTCTCACTTCCACTGTATAATAAGGGATTTGATTTAGGTCATATCTGAATGGTCTAGTGGTTTTCCCTTCTTTCTTCAATTTAAGTCTGAATTTGGCAATAAGGAGTTCATGATCTGAGCCACAGTCAGCTCCTGGTCTTGTTTCTGCTGACTGTATACAGCTTCTCCATCTTTGGCTGCAAAGAATATAATCAATCTGATTTTGGTGTTGACCATCTGGCGATCTCCATGTGTAGAGTCTTCTCTTGTGTTGTTGGAAGAGGGTGTTTGCTATGACCAGTGCGTTCTGTTGGCAAAACTCTATTAGCCTTTGCCCTGGTTCATTCTGTGCCCAGGCCAAATTTGCCTGTTACTCCAGGTGTTTCTTGACTTCCTACTTTTGCATTTCAGTTCCCTATAATGAAAAGGACATCTTTTTTGGGTGTTAGTTCTAAAAGGTCTTGTAGGTCTTCATAGAACCGCTCAACTTCGGCTTCTTCAGCATCACTGGTTGGAGCATAGACTTGGATTACCATAATATTGAATGGTTTGCCTTGGAAACAAACAGAAATCTTTCTGCTGTTTTTAAGATTGCATCCAAGTACTGCATTTTGGACTCTTTTGTTGACCAAGATAGCTACTCCATTTCTTCTAAGGGATTCCTGCCCACAGTAGTAGATATAATGGTCATCTGAGTTAAATTCACCCATTCCAGTCCATTTTAGTTCACTGATTCCTAGAATGTCTATGTTCACTCTTGTCATCTCCTGTTTGACCACTTCCAATTTGCCTTGATTCATGGACCTAACATTCCAGGTTCCTATGCAATATTCCTCTTTACAGCATCAGACCTTGCTTCTGAGTTTTCTTTATTTATCTTAGCCTTTGACTTTTGTAATACTTCTTTTCAAAGGAATTACAAGTGGAGGCGGGTAGGATTGTGATAAACTAGTACAGGTTGTTTCATGTCCCTGATGTCATTGCTTGGCAATGTTTGATCTGAAATCAAAAGGGGAAGAGGAAATAACTGGGGGATGGGGTGGATTGGAAAGGACAAGAACAGCATTTCAGGGAATATGAACTATGTAAATTATGGTCCCGAGGCACTTCCTTCAAGATATCAGTTGATTAGATGCAGGAATCTCCAGAGTCATTCAAAATACAAAGGAAATAAAACAAATATTACAATATCCAGGACATGGAAGCAACGTAAATGTCCATCAGCAGATGAATGGATAAAGAAGCTATACATATATATATTTATATATACACACACACACACATATATAATGGAATATACTACTCAGCCATAAAAAAGAAAACATTTGAGTCAGTTCTAATGAGGTGGATGAACCTAGAGCCTATTATACAGAGTGAAGTAAATCAAAAAGAGAAAAACAAATATCATATATTATGCATATATATGGAATCTAGAAAGACGGTACTGATGAGTGGAGAGCAGAGCAGCAGTGGAGAAGCAAACATAGAGAACAACTTATGGACATGGGTTGAGGGGAGGAAGGAGAAGGTAAGACGAATGGAGAAAGTAGCATGGAAGCATATACACCACCATATGTAAAATGGTCAATGGAAATTTGCTATACGACTCAGGGAACCCAAATTGGGTCTCTGTAAGCCACTCCAGTACTATTGCCTAGAAAATCCCATGGGTGGAAGAGCCTGGTAGGCTGCAGTCTGTGGGGTCGCTAAGGGTCGGACACAACTGAATGACTTCACTTTCACTTTTCACTTTCACACATTGGAGAAGGAAATGGCAACCCACTCCAGTGTTCTTGCCTGGAGAATCCCCAGGACAGGGGAGCCTGGTGGGCTTCCGTCTATGGGGTCACACAGAGCCGGACATGACTGAAGTGACTTAGCAGCAGCAGCAGCAACAACCTAGAGGGGTGGGAAAGAGTGGGACGTGGGAGAAAGGTTGAAGAAGGAGGAGACATATATACACTAATTCATGTTGAAGTGAAAGTTAAAGTCACTCAGTCCTGTCCAACTCTTTGCAACCCCATGGATTATACAGACTGTGGGATTCTCTAGGCCAGAATACTGGAGTGGGTAGCTATTCCCTTCTCCAGGTGATCCTCCCAACCCAGGGATCAAACCCAGGTCTCACATATTGTCAACAGCTTCTTTACCAGCTGAGCCACCAGGGAAGCCCAAGAATACTAGAGTGGGTAGCCTATCCCTTCTCCAGCAGATCTTCCCGACCCAGGGATTGAACTGGGGTCTCCTGCATTGCAGGTGGATTCTTTATCCACTGAGCTACCAGGGAAGTCCAATTCATGTTGATATATGGTAGAAATGAAACCAGTATTGTAAAGCAATTATCCTTCAATTTAAAATAAATTAAAAAAGAAAAAAAGAAAGGAATGATATTGGGTCATTTGGAGAGACATGGATGGACCTAGAGTCTGTTATACAAAGCAAAGTAAGTCAGAAAGAGAAAAACAAATATGGTATATTAACACATATGTGGACCCTAGAAAAATGGTACACATGAACCTATTTGCAGGAGAGGAATAGAAACACAGACATAGAGAACGGATGGGAGAATGGGAGATGGGGGGCGGGGGGAGACTGACGTATGCGCACTGCCATATGTAAAACAGATAGCTAGTGTTAACCTGCTGCATAGCACTGGGAACTCAGCTTGGTGCTCTGTGGTGACCTAGATGGGTGGAATAAGTGGGGAGAGGGAGGTCCAACAAGGAGGGGATATATATACATATAGCTGATTCATTTTGTTGTACAGCAGAAATTAACACAACATTGTAAAACAACTGTGCCCCAATTAAAATATATATATAATATTACATAATAGATATATAGTTGTTTCATGTTAAAGTCACAGCTGAGCTCAACAGAAAAGGACATCTTCATATGCCAGAAATGAAGATGGAACACATAATTATTAAAGTATGCAGTTTTTAAAACCACACAGTCCTTGGAAGAAACTAGACCTGATATATATATCTTAAGGGATAGCAAGCTCATACCTTTGTGAGAAAGGAATTTAAGGTGCATATGTCAAAGAATAGGATGGGCATTCTCTTAGCACTGATATTCCAAGAATGCTGACAAGCTGAAAAACATTACCTGAAAATCTCCTCCAACACGACCAGGATTGCAGGAAGAAGTGAGCTGAGTTTCTCAGGCTCTCAGAGACAGAAATTTCAACAGCCACTCCTACATACAGAGAGATTTTGAATGTTGAGTCTACACCGGTACAGAACCAACCACCTTTCCATTACCAGAGCAATATGGTAATCTGGAGCTCAGAACCTAGTGTC
Organism: Moschus berezovskii; assembly: GCF_049115385.1. Lineage (NCBI taxonomy): Eukaryota > Metazoa > Chordata > Mammalia > Artiodactyla > Moschidae > Moschus > Moschus berezovskii. The sequence goes on along the minus strand of NC_142469.1, from coordinate 70,590,693 downwards.
AAAGTTAGTTTGGAAGCAGTAGACTCAGTACGACTTGAGCAAGAACATTGGTGAACCTTGTCATCAAGAGGACTCTCTAACCCAAGGCATGGACAGAATTATCTCTAAAGATAACTCTTCCAGAAGATGAATTTATAGACATAAATTAACAGATGCTTGAGGAAATACAAAGCAAAAAGAGAACGTCCAAAGACTCCAAAATAGAAGAATTAATAATGAGTATCATTATTGTATATTAATTTACAAAGAGATCAAAGAAAATGTAAGTATAACTTTTTTAAAGGAACAGAATTAACAAGAACAGGTTGACTTAAAAATGAACCAACTAGAAGCTTCTAAGTGTGAAAGACAGTAGACAAAATAGAAAGACTCGTTAAACTTGTTAAATAATAGACTAGACTCAGACGAGGAAATAACTCATGAATTGGAATATGGATCTGGGGAAATCACCAAGAAAAGAGTAAATATAGAAAAAGAAGTGAAAAATAAGAAACAGAAGTTAGGAATATGGCAGGTAGAATGAAAAGTTCTAATCTATGTTTAATAGATGATCTAGAATAAAGGACTAAAAAGACTTGGAAAGAGGAACATTTGAGATAACAGTGGAGAGTTTTCCAGATTTATAAAAAGGTATGAGATGTCAGATAAAACTACACAAAACCAAACAAAATAAATAAAAACAAACGTTTATGTACTGCCAAACCACCAAGATTAAACAGAAAATCTTGGAAGCTCCCAAAGAGAAAAGATAGGTTGCCTGAAAAGGAGCAACAGTAAGACAGAATGCTTCTCACAGAAATTATATATTCTTGAGACAATGACTGAATATCTTAAGAATGATAAAGGAAGGGACTTCTCTGGTGGTCCAGGGGTTAAGAATCTGTCTTCCAATGCAGGGGACACGGGTTCAATCCTTGGTGGAGGAACTAAGATCCCACATGCTGAGGGGCAACTCAACCCAGGTGCCGTAACTACTGAGCCCTCACAAAGCTACTGCTGCTGCTAAGTCGCTTCTGTCGTGTCCGACTCTGTGTGACCCCATAGACGGCAGCCCACCAGGCTCCGCCGTCCCTGGGGTTCTCCAGGCAAGAACACTGGAGTGGGTTGCCATTTCCTTCTCCAATGCATGAAAGTAGAAGTGAAGTCGCTCAGGGGGGTCCGACTCGTAGCGACCCCGTGGACGGCAGCTGCAGAAGCCGGTACGCCACTACCGAGATCCCATGCGCCACACTTACGACCCGAAGCAGTCAAATAAATAATTAACTAATTTTTTAAAAGATGAAGGAAAATGATTGTCAGTCTATAATTTTATATCTGGCTTAGTTATACTCTAGGAATTTAGAGGAAATAAAAGCATTTTTCAAACATACAAAGACAAGGAGAGAACTTTCCTGAGACCTCACTGGAAAAGACTACCAAAGGATACACTCCCCAAAAATGGAAATGAGTAGGCTACACAAAGCCAAGGTGGAAGGAAGGAAGGAGGGTAGGAAGGGAGAGAGAGGGGCAGGGAGGAAAAGAGGGAGTTATAAGTTGTTGGGAAACATCATTTAAAACAAAATCTTCTCCCAACCCAGAAAATCTCTCCACAGAGATGATAGGAAACAAAGAAAAAAAAATTTTTTTTAATTATCAAATAATCATTAAACAAGAGTATAATACTCATCACAGGCAAATTGCTAGAGGTTGCAAAGACAGAAGAAAATCTCACTTTTTTGTTTACCTAAAGTAGATACATGGAGAAGGAAATGGCAACCCACTCCAGTGTTGCCTGGAGAATCCCAGGGACGGGGGAGCCTGGTGGGCTCACGTCTATGGGGTCGCACAGAGTCGGACACGACTGAAGTGACTTAGCAGCAGCAAAGTAGATACAACCCATTATATTCATTTTTCAAGATGAATTTGTTACGCTTACTTTGCCTTCATGATTAGAAAGGGAGTTTGCCATTTGGAGTCAGAGGACAACTGAAGTTACGCGCATTTTCTCCCGGGTTATTAGCAGCTGTGTTCCAGAGGCATTTTTATCTTTGAAGGCCTTTCCGTGACTCCAAAATCATATCTTGAAGTGATTAGCTTCTCCTCTTGCTCAAAAAGCAATTCACACTTAAATGTTCAAATTAGTATATTCAACTCAGACGTTAAAAGCATTTTAGATTAGTAGTCAGGAGATTATCTTCTTTGTCCTGACTGTGCCATTAATGAGCTGTGAGTACTAGAGCAAGTCATTTCATCTCTCTGGCCTGAATGCAAAATGAGGGTGTGAGGCTGAATAATTCCCGGTCCCTCAGCTCTCAGTCTGTATGCCTCTGTTTAGGATACAGTTCAAATCGGCTATGTGTGATAGATTCTTATTCCTGTTCCTGAAGAGCCTTAGAGTATTTCCATCCCAGAGAACAGAACTCCTTTCAGTCCAAATGCAAATAATACACATGAGAGTGAGCAGCTGCCATCTATTCAGCCCGTGGGTAGTGGCAAAGCATTGAGAAGGCAAAATCATAGACTGGTTTGATTCCAGAATAAGACTTTGATGTTTACATAGGAAAAGAAAAAATCATTAGTGCACCAAACCCTAAAAGTTAGTGTCTTAAAACAACAATCACTTATTTGCCCTCAATTCTGTGAGTCTACATTTGGCCTAGATTCAGCTAGAAGTTTCATCTGCTGGTCTTGGCTGAAGTTACTCACACAGCTACAGTCATCTGAGAGCTCACCTGAGCTGGATTGGTCTAAGAGAGCTTGAGTCTAATATCTGAAAGTTGGTATTGTTGGCCAGGGGGTCTGCGTGTCTCCAGCAGCTTGAGCAGAGCTTCTTCATTTAAAAAATAAAAATAAAACCTATTTATTTGGCTGAGATGGCTGTTAGTTGGCACACACAGAATCTCCGATCTTTGTTGAGGCATGTAGGATCTTTAGTTGCAGCCCAGGAACTTAGTTGCAGCATGTGGGAGCTAGAGTCCCGACCAAGGACTGAACTCGAGACCCCTGCATTGGGAGCTCAGAGTCTTAGCCACTGAACCACCAAGTCCCTAGAGGACTTCCCTGGGGGTGCAGTGGATAGGAATCCGCCTGCCAATGCAGGAAATGGGGATTTGATCCTGGTCCAGGATATTCCACATGCCATGGTACAACTGAGCCCATGCACCACAACTAATGAACCCACACTATAGAGTCCACGAGCCATAACCACTGAACCTGAGTGCTGTAACTACCAAAGTCCTATTGTGCCTAGAGCCTGTGCTCCACAACAGAAGCCACCACGATGAGAAGCCCACACACTGCAGCAAAGAGTAACCCTTCTCACCACAACTAGAGAAAGCCCTCGCACAGCAAACAAGTCCCAGTGCTGCCAAAAACAAAGAAAGGGGGAAAAAGGAAGTCCCTAGAGCATCCTCATTTGACAGCAACATTCCTAGAGGGTGAGAGCTCCTGGTCAGGACCTCTTGAGGCATAGTCTTGATTTTTGAATGTTGCACTTTATTCCCCTGCCTTCTATGCCTCAAACAAGACTCAAAGCCAACCAGATTCAAGGGGGAAGAGAAGTAGACTCCACCAATGGACAGGAGAAGCAGAGGCACATTGCAAGGGGGAGTGAGGGAGGGATTGAGAGGTATTCTGCAAATCCTTTGTAAATAAGTAACCTCATTTATCACAGGCAGCATCTCTAGCCTAGCACAACGCAGGCACTCACCCGATTAAAGGATATATGTCTTTAGCTGCAAAAACTTATGGGTCCTTGCCCCTCCTAGGAGACAGTAACAGTGATATAGATTAGAGGTCTTGCCAGTGGAGAATAAGTGGAGTCACCACTGAGTACAAATTCTGGTGCACATCATTAGAGGAGTGGGTTTTCTTTTCCTTTGGTTTGCAGTGGAATTGTCATTTCCCTTTGCTCCATGGATACAAAACATACTGACATGGAATGTTGATACCATAACCTAACCTTAATAATGATAATTATGTTTCTCTAAGAGAGATACCACAGGTGAGATTTGATTACCATAGATTCACTCATGGCAAATAATAATAATAATAAAAGTGAAGAAGAACTAAAGAGCCTCTTGATGAAAGTGAAAGAGGAGAGTGAAAAAGTTGGCTTAAAGCTCAACATTCAGAAAACTAAGATCATGGCATCCAGTCCCATCACTTCATGGCAAATAGATGGGGAAACAGTGGAAACAGTAGCTGACTTTATTTTTCCGGGCTCCAAAAACACTGCAGATGGTGATTGCAGCCATGAAATTAAAAGATGCTTACTCCTTGGAAGGAAAGTTATGACCTAGACAGCATATTAAAAAGAAGACATTACTTTGTCAACAAAGGTCCATCTAGTCAAGACTATGGTTTTTCCAGTAGTCATGTATGGATGTGAGAGTTGGACTATAAAGAAAGCTGAGCACTGAAGGATTGATGCTTTTGAACTGTGATGTTGGAGAAGACTCTTGAGAGTCACTTGGACTGCAAGGAGATCCAACCAGTCCATCCTAAAGGAGATCAGCCCTGGGTGTTCATTGCAAGGACTGATGTTGAAGCTAAAACTCCCATACTTTGGCCACCTGATGCAAAGAGCTGACTCATTTGAAAAGCCCCTGATGCTGGGGAAGATTGAGGGCAGGAGGAGAGGGGACAACAGAGGATGAGATAGTTGGATGGCATCACCAACTCAATGGACGTGGGTTTAGGTGGACTCCAGGAGTTGGTGATGGACAGGGAGGCCTGGCATGCTATGATTCATGGGGACACAAAGAGTTGGACACAACTGAGTGACTGAACTGAACTGATTGTTCTCTATTTGCTGTACTACTCTTTTATCTTCATGAGGAAAAAAAAATTATCAAAATCAATCAAATTCACCAAATAGGTAAGAACTTCCCTGGTGATCCAATGGCTAAATTCCAAGCTTCCAATGCAGGAGGCACAGATTCAATCCCTGGTTAGGAATTTAAGATCCCACATGCCACACGATTTGGCCAAAAAAAAAAAAAAGGGGGGGTAATGAATGCCTCTTTAGAGCAGGAATATAGCACCTGGAAAAAAGGTGACATGAAAAAAATGTGTGTGCCTCCTCACCTATGCCTAGACTAGGATTTGTTAGCTCTGGAGATACTAACAATGTTTTTATGTATGTAAAAATGAATGTTTCTTACTGTTCAAACTGTTGCAGGCTCAAGAAGTACATCTGCCAGGATAATTTGCTCTAGCTACCTTTTCTTTCTGATGAAAAGTTACTAGTAAGACTTAAACAACCACTTGGTTTGGTTGGGCAGTGGGAGCAGGGTGGAAGGGTAATCTGAATTCAGAAATACTATTCCTTTTTTAGAAGTTTCTTTTAGAAGTTTCATTTTATTTTTTATTTATTTTTATTAGAGGCTAATTATTTTACAATATTATGTTGGTTGGTTTTGCCATACATTGACATGAATCCGCCCCGGGTGTACATGAGTTCCCCTTCCTGAACCCCCCTCCCACCTCCCTTCTCCCCTTATCCTCCCTGTGGGTCATCCCCGTGCACCAGACCTGAGCATCCTGTATCATGCGTCGAACCTGGACTGGTGATTTGTTTCACATATGATAGAAGTTTCATTTTATATTGGCATATAGTTGATTTACAATGTTGTGTTAGTTTCAGGTGTACAACAAAGTGATTCAGTTATATATATATCTATTCCTTTTCAGATTCTTCTCCCATATAGGTTATTACAGAGTACTGAGTAGCGTTCCCTGTGCTATACAGTAGGTCTTTATTGACTATCTATTTTATAAACAGTAGTATGTATATGTTAACGGTCCAAAGGTTGTGGATTGTTGTTAAACTATTCCTTTTGAATGAAATGCCTTTCCCCTTTCTTCTGCTCAGCTCAGTGTTTCCTTCTCTGGACCCATACCCTATCCCACCAAGTAGCTGGTCATCCATCTTCCAGGCTCTCATTGCCCTCTGCATGGCTGCATTACACACCCATCACATCTACTGTACTGTCAGTCTACATGGTCATCTCTTCCAGGACTTTGGGCTTCCTGAGAACAGATAGTTTTTTTATTTATCTGTGCAACTCAAGGTAGATAATAAATGTTTGATCAGTGATTTAGGAAATGATTGGAAGAAGAAATGAACAGATAAGTTAAAGAGCAACAGGTAACCTTCACCAAACTTCTGAAGTCCCCAGCATGACCTGACCTCTACTTCTCATCTCATATCCACAGAATCCATTCCTTTTTGTTTCTTCTTTTTTCATATTTTCTTCCTCTGACACACCTGAAGCAAATTTTTAAGTCTATAATCATTTTTTATGTTACCCTCAAGACAACACAGATGACTTGCTATGAAAAGAAAAATCCCTGTTCTTGACTTTGATTTTTTTTTAACCAAGGGATTACATTTCACCTTTAAATGCCTAAATTATCTCCTATGTTGACAACAGCTGTTGGGTTTACTTCACCAGAAATGGGGCATAATTTCACTGGAATCCAGAAAGCATTCTGGAGAGACTAGTTTTGTGTGTTGCTCAGTCGTGTCCAAATCTTTGCAACCCTCTGGACTGTAGCCCAGCAGGCTCCTCAGTCCATGGGATTTCCCAAGCAAGAATACTAGAATGAGTTATCGTTTCTTGCTCCAGGGGATCTTCCTGACCCAGGGATCGAACCCGCATTTCCTGTGTCTCCTGCATTGTAGGCATATTCTTTACCACTGAGCTACTGGGGAAGCTGCCAGAGACTGGTTTTAATTAGAAACAAAATCACATCTAGGGAGGATTGTGTTTGTGTGCATGCATGCTAAGTTGTTTCAATCATGTCTGACTCTTCAACCCTACAGACAGAGGATTGTGCTTAGTAAACCTTTGAAATTTGCTAATTCATGGTTCTACCACCATGGCTACAGCTGTGCTAGGGACAAAGGAACTGGGGAACTCATGTCAGTCTCTCAAGGTGGCAGCTTCAAGGCACAGAACCTAGGTGGCCGATCCCTAGTTTAGTCATAGACTTACTAGTGAATGTGTCACCATAGCTGGGTAATAAAAGACCCCAGTCAAAACAACCCAAAACACAGTAAGTCTCCAGTGATATGATTTTGTTTAATAAAATGGAAGCATTAGGAGATAATGTCTTTGTCAATTTAACAAAGAAAGTTTCTAAATTTCTTGAAGGCAGACCTTACTCCACCCTTCTTTATGTCATCATCATCAACCATGACTGGCAGACACAGCGTAAATTAGATACCTAGTTGATACTTGTAGTTGAGATAGGAGTATATGAGTCAGAAATTATTTGGAACATAAGTCCAATAGATGAAGCTAATTAAATCATAAAACTTGGACTGGAATTTGTTGGGTGCCTTAAGAGCTTCAGTTAAATTTAGTTCAGTTCAGTCACTCAGTCGTGTTCAACTCTTTGCAACCCCATGGACTGCAGCACACCAGGCCTCCCTGTCCATCACCAACTTCCAGAGCTTGCTCAAATTCATGTCCATTGAGTCGGTGATGCCATCCAACCATCTCAACCTCTGTTGTCCCCTTTTCCTCCTGCCTTCAATCCTTCCCAGCATCAGGGAGGGTCTTTTCCACCGAGTCAGTTCTTCTCATCAGGTGGCCAGAGTATTGGAGTTTCAGCTTCAGCATCAGTCCTTCCAATGAATATTCAGGAATGATTTCCTTTAGGATGGACTTGTTGGATCTCCTTGCTGTCCAAGGGACTCTCAAGAGTCTTCTCCAACACCACAGTTCAAAAGCATCAATTCTTTGGCACTCAACTTTCTGTATAGTCCAACCCTCACATCTATACATGACTACTGGAAAAACCATAGCTTTGACTAGACGGATCTTTGTTGGCAGGTAATCTCTCTGCTTTTTAATATGCTGTCTAGGTTGTTCATCAATAAATTCACATAAAAATGAAAAGCAGTGAAGAAAAAAAAAAACCACATGAAACCAAATGATAGAAAACAGCACATTTTGAGAGGAGTACTCACCAGACTTGATCTTTCTAGCACAATAAATAAACATGCCAGGAATTGGAATAGTGGTTCAGTTCAGTTCAGTCCAGTCGCTCAGTCGTGTCCGACTCTCTGCGACCCCATGAACCACAGCACCTGTCCATCACCAACTCCCGGAATTCACTCAAACTCATGTCCATCGAGTCGGTGATGCCATCCAGCCATCTCATTCTCTGTCGTCCCCGTCTCCTCCTACCCCTAATCCCTCCTAGCATCAGACTCTTTTCCAGTGAGTCAACTCGTCACATGTGGTGGCCTAAGTATTGGAGTTTCAGCTTTAGCATCAGTCCTTCCAATGAACACCCAGGATTGATCTCCTTTAGAATGGACTGGTTGGATCTCCTTGCAATCCAAGGGACTCTCAAGAGTCTTCTCCAGCACCACAGTTCAAAAGTAGTGGTTCTCAAACCTGACTAACTGTCTAAATTGTGTGCTCAGTCGCATCTGACTCTTTGAAACCCCATGGACTGTAGCCAACCAGGCTTCTCTGTCCAGGGAATTTTCCAAGCAAGAATACTGCAGCAGGTTGCCATTTCCTACTCCAGGGGATCTTTTTGACCCAGGGATTGCACCCTCATCTTTTGTTTCCTGCATTGGCATGTGGACTCTACCACTAGAGCCATCTGGGAAGCCCTAGTTACCTGGGATTTTTTTTTTTAAATGTGCAGATTCCCATTCCTGTTTCAGACCCACTGACTGATCTCTTGGAGACCGTGCAGGCATCGGTATATTTCAACCTCCCCAGGTAATTCTTTTATCAACCACTCCTAGCAACATTGATTTAGACCAGTGATTTTTTTTTTAAAGACAAACTTGAAGATGTACTATGATGGGCTCAATTGTATTCTCCAAAATTCATATGTTGAAGTCTTAACCCCAGTACTTCATAATGTTCACAATAAACTGTGGAAAATTCTTAAAGAGATGGGAATCCCAGACCACCTGACCTGCCTCTTGAGAAACCTGTATGCAGGTCAGGAAGCAACAGTCAGAACTGGACATGGAACAACAGACTGGTTCCAAATAGGAAAAGGAGTGCGTCAAGGCTGTATATTGTCACCTTGCTTATTTAACTTATATGCAGAGTACATCATGAGGAATGCTGGGCTGGAAGAAGCACAAGCTGGAATCAAGATTGCTGGGAGAAATATCAATAATCTCAGATATGCAGATGACACCACCCTTATCGCAGAAAGTGAAGAGGAACTCAAAAGCCTCTTGATGAAAGTGAAAGAGGAGAGTGAAAAGGTTGGCTTGAAGCTCAACATTCAGAAAAGAAAGATCATGGCATCTGGTCCCATCACTTCATGGGAAATAGATGGAAAAACAGTGGAAACAGTGTCAGACTTTATTTTTTTGGGCTCCAAAATCACTGCAGATGCTGACTGCAGCCATGAAATTAAAAGACGTTTACTCCTTGGAAGGAAAGTTATGACCAACCTAGATAGCATATTAAAAAGCAGAGACATTACTTTGCCAACAAAGGTCCATCTAGTCAAGGCTATGGTTTTTCCCGTGGTCATGTATGGATGTGAGAGTTGGACTGTGAAGAAAGCTGATCGCTGAAGAATTGATGCTTTTGCACTGTGGTGTTGGAGAAGACTCTTGAGAGTCCCTTGTACCACAAGGAGATCCAACCAGTCCATTCTAAGGGAGATCAATCCTGGGTGTTCATTGGAAGGACTGATGCTAAAGCTGAAACTGCAACACTTTGGCCACCTCATGCGATGAGTTGACTCACTGGAAAAGACTCTGATGCTGGGAAAGGTTGGGGGCGGGAGGAGAAGGGGATGACAGAGCATGAGATGGCTGGATGGCATCACCAACTCTGTGGACATGAGTTTGAGTGAACTCCGGGAGTTGGTGATGGACAGGGAGGCCTGGCGTGCTGTGATTCATGGGGTTGCGGAGAGTCGGACATGACTGAGCGACTGAACTGAACTGAACTGACTGAACTGACTTCATAATGTGACTATATTTGAAGATAAGATCTTTAAAGAGGCAATTAAGTTAAAATGAGGTCATTAGATTGGATCCTAATACAATACAACTGGTGTCCTTATAAGAAGAGAGAATTAGGACACAGAGAGGTATAGAGGGAAGACCACCTGAAAACAGGGAGAAGAGAACCATCTCTGGGCCAAAGATAAAGACCTCAAAAGAAACAATCTTGCTGGCATCTCAATCATAGACTTGTACCTTCCAGAACTGTGAAAAACTAACTTTCTGTTGGTTAAGCCACCTAGTCTATGGTACTTTGTTATGGCAGCCCTGGCAACTAATACATGTACCTTCCACTGCTAATTTTCCAAATGGCAAATCTGAACAGCAAGAAGATACTGTAAAGGGTATCTTGTGTGAAAAAGAGACATTATATTTGAAGTGGAATACAGTGTGAAGTAAGTCAGAAAAACAAATATCGTATGCATGCTAAGTCATTTCAACTGTGTCTGACTCTTTGTCACCCCATGGACTGTATCCCAGAAGGCTCCTCTGTCCATGGGATTCTCCAGGTAAGAATATTGGAGTGGGTTGCCACATCTACCTGCAGGGGATATTCCCAACACAGGGATGGAACCTGCATCTTCTGCCACTGCTACATTGCAGGCAGATTCTTTACCACTGAGCCACCAGAGAAGCCCAGATATTGTTTATTAATGCATATATATGGAATCTATAAAAATGGTATTGATGAAAATATTTGCAGGGAGGGAATGGAGACATAGATGTAGAGAATGGACTTGTGGATATAGTGGGGGAGGGAGACAGTGGGACAAATGGAGAAAGTAGCATTGCCATATATACTCTTATCATGTGTAAAGTGGATGGCTGGTGAGAGGTTGCTGTACAACACAGGGAACCCAGTCTGGAGCTCTGTGATGACCTAGAGGGGTAGGATGGAAGAGGGGAGGAAGGCTCAAGAGGGAGGGGATATATGTGTAATTATGGCTGATTTGCACTGTTGTTCAATAGAAACCAACACAACATTGTAAACATTAAAAAATAAAAAATAATTAAGGAAACAGTTCAGTTCAGTTCAGTTCAGTCGCTCAGTCATGTCCGACTCTTTGCGACCCCGTGAATCACAGCACGCCAGGCCTCCCTGTCCATCACCAACTCCAGGAGTTCACTCAAACTCATGTCCATCGAGTCGGTGATGCCATCCAGCCATCTCATTCTCTGTCGTCCCTGTCTCCTCCCACCCCCAATCCCTCCCAGCATCAGACTCTCTTCCAGTGAGTCAACTCACAGTCCTACTCAAATAGTGACTGATTGTTAAGCTTTCATATTGTTTCTGTCAGTACAGACAGAAGTTGCTGTGGGAGAAGGAGAAAAGTGCAGGAGAGAAATGAGTTCAAACAGAAAAGAAATAATGAAGAGCTGGTAAATGGGAGAAAGAAGGGACATTCCAGAATGTGAAAACCATAACCCTAACGAATGCACTCTATTATAATGACATTATTGGAAAACAGCCACCCTAGGAGGGAAGCAATGAAACACATGCCCACAAACACCTTGAAAGTATGTAAAGAAGAACAAAGAACTATTCTTGCTCACCACTCAGTACTATTAAGGATTAAGTCATAACCTGTTGTAGTCACTGACCAACAGGGAACCCTGAGAAGAAATTAAGATGTTAACAGGATGCTTGTTGGACAAGCAGGCTCCTTTGGTAGTTAGATTAATATCTCAGGAATAATTTTAATTATTTTTTAATCATTTAATTATAATTATTCTATGCATGGGACGAGTCTTCCCAAAAGCCCCAACATCATTACCTTGAGAGGTGTGTTCTGTGTGACTAGCAGTGATTTTTTACCAAGATGAAAGCTTGACTGTACATATGTGTGTGTGTGACCATACATATTCCCCAGCCAAAAATCACATATATACTGGCTTCTCCCTCTCCCTCTTTGGAATAGCTCCTCAGAGTTACAGAGCAGCTGTCCCCAGACCATAGTTCTCAATAAGGTCCCTGAATAAATTTAAACCTTCAACTCTTGATGTTGTGCATTTTTCTTTCAGTCGACAAAAGGTCATCATGATTTTTGCTTCTGAGTCTTTCCTGATCAGAGGGAAAGTTAATTTCTTTCATTCATTTAGTCAAAAACCATTTAGCCTACCTACTACATGTTAGAAACTCAGGTTTAGTCTGGCTTTGTGAAGATGATTCACACAGGACCCATGCCATCTAAGAATGCCAGTCTATAAGGAAAGAGTTCTAGGCCTTCTTCAAGGCCCAATTAGAGGAAGACATGCTGATACTTTCTTTAGGGGATTTTAAATTCTACAGCCATTGATCTCTCTGTAGAGCTCCCAGGTTTCCAGTCTGGGAACCCACAGGTAATTCCTGTCCTAGCAACCCAAGAAGCACACATATTTCAATCACTGTGGCCCCAGTGGGTTGTGGTCAAGAACTATATGTCTCTGACATCTTGACTGTAGCACAGAGCCAGGCACAAAGTAGGTGCTCAATAAATATTGAATAAATTAATTAATGGCTCAGACAATCAAATCTATCAATAAGAGACGCATTCCTACTGGGTCTGGTACACATTCCCCATCCCTTGCACCCCAGATCCTTTCCAGAAACAATTTGCTTTATCAGACTCCCTAAAAAGAGGTCACATAAGGTATTGTTTGGGAAATATAGTTTAAAAATAAAATTTCCTTCCAATCTAGAAAACCTCTACATCAAGGTAAAAGAGAAATAAAACAATCTTATTACTGAATATAACCAGGAGGTGATACCACAGGCAATTCTCTAAAGGGACTGCAAAGACAGAGGAAAGTCTTTTATATAATTCAGTGGATACAATCTCCTGCATTTATGTGTTCAGGATAAAATTGGTAATTTTATCATATCTTTAAAGCTGGAGGTCAGATTTGCCATGTGGAGTCAAGGGGACAGCTGAAATTAGGCCCACCTTCTCCCAGGAAGCTGGATGTAGGGCCCTACCTTCTTTGATGGTTATATTTCAAAGAGATGTGTGCTCAGGTCCATAAGAGAATACACCTGAACTATAAGCTGGCAAAATGTTCATTTAGCATTTGAACTTAGTAGCAGGGCAGCTCAGTTCTCCTGGAAGCCTCAGGACTGGCCTACCTACCAATACACAAGCACCCCAGAGCAGCCCCAGGGACCACAAGTGTTCTGTTAACCAGGTTTCCTAGTCATGGCCCTGGACACTAAGGCCAAATTTGAGGAGAGAAAGCTGAAATCTCTTTCTGAAAAGCTACTTGATAGCCCATAAAGCACAAACGTTTTAATCTGACTTGCACTAAAGTGAAGTCACTCAGTCGTGTCTGACTCTTTGCGACGCCATGGACCATAGCCCAAACAGACTCCTCCGTCCATGGGATTTTCCAGGCAAGAATACTGGAGTGGGTTGCCATTTCCTTCTCCAGGAGATCTTCCCGACCCAGGGATTGAACCTGGGTCTCCCACATTGTAGGCAGGTGCTTTACCATCTGAGCCACCAGGGAAGTCTCATTTAAGTTGTCTGATTCTGAGCTAACTGATGAGTCAATTTTTTCAAAACTCAATGTCCTTACCTATAAAATGGAACTGATTCCTTCCACAGAGAGCACGTAAGAAGAGCTATTCAGTATCTTTGTCACTATATTTTTAATATTTATCTGTTTATTTGACTGCACCAGGTCCTAATTGTGGCACACGAGATCTTTCATTGAAGTGCACAGACTCTCTAGTAGTGGTACGTGGGCTTCTGTAATTGCAGCTTGGGCTTAGTTGCTCCACGGAATGTGGGATCTTAGTTTCTGACCAGGGATCAAACAGGTGTCCCTAACATTGCAAGGCAGATTCTTAACCACTGGACCACCAGGGAAGATCCCTATTATTACTATTATTGAGAGTGTAGAGGCTTAAAGCACACACTCTGAACCTGCCTGGCTTTCATTCCAGACTCACTTTATTGAAAATGTGGTATTCCTCAGTCGCTTCATAAGTAAAGTATTTAGAAGTCGGGAGAGCCCATGTAAAAATGTAATCAATGTTAGCTATTAATTTTTATTCTCATTAGTGCTTCCAAGACACTAAAGTAAACCATTTATCTCACTCTTTCCTCTTTTCCTTCTACTTCTCTCCTCACCTTAACCTCCCTTTTGCCCATGGGGATGGTGAAAGAGTGTTACAATTATATCCCACCATGCTTTCAAGTTGTTTCTTTCATTTTTAATTAGGTAGAAACCCCTGGAATTGAAATATCTCTAAACAGATTATTATCCAGATTAAAATCACCTCAAAGCAAATGTATATAAATTGAAAACCTAAAGAAGCACAAAATTTCAAAATTGCACCTTTTATTTTTTCTTGGCAGTTTCTGAGCTAAAAGAGAAAAGCTTAGCTTTTCATGGCTATTTCACACCAATGAATAATTGACAACACTTTTAACAGAACCAACTATATCCCCAGACAGAGAATGATCATTAATTTTTCTTCCAATATATAACAGCAATCTTTCAAGGTGACTGACTGCCACCAGTTAGTCATTATTTATCCCCACTCTAAAGTTCTGGCTTCTTATATGGCAAATCAAACTTAATAGACAATTTTAATCATGATTACTCAACAAATGAAGGCCTAAGACCTGGGAGTTAACACTATCGGCTCCATGACACAGCATAATTTTTTAGATGGAGAGACAGTTAATTCCCATCTCCACAGACACTATGAAAGATTTTAGGGCTTTGATTTATATTTGGTTTCAGCTAGAATAAATGGCTTGCATCTGGTCAACTTAATAGAGATGTTTAAAAATATTCTTTATCTAATACTCTGGTTAGTTAGTAGACCTGATTAGGGTTATTGTTTAGCTGAACGTTGCCTCTACATCTGGTCTTCTGGGTTCCTCTTCAAGGAACCCTGAGGCAGGGACTTCCCTGGTGATCCAGTAGCCAAGACTCCATGCTCCAATGCAGGGGCCCAGATTCGATCCCTGGTCAGGGAAGTAGGTCCCACATGCTGCACCTAAGAGTTCACAGGCAGCAACTAAAAATCCCGCATGCCACAACGAAGATCAAAGATCCCATGTGCCATAGCTAATACCTGGCAAAACCAAATAAATCAATAAAAGAATTTCTTTAGTGCTAAAAAAAAAAAAAAAAGAAGAAGACGAAAGAAACCATGAGGCAATCCTGATTTAGGTAGTTTATTGGGAAGATGATCCCAAGAAACGCAAGTGGGGAAAGCAAGGCAGGGCTGGGAAGAATGACAAGGATCTGTGTTTCCACATTAACAAATTGAAAGATAAAAACCATATGATTATCTCAGCAGATGCAGAAAAAGCCTTTGACAAAATTCAACATCCGTTTATAAAAACCCTCCAAAAGCAGGCATAGAAGGAACATATCTCAACATAATAAAAGTCATATATGATAAACCCACAGCAAACATTATCCTCAATGGTGAAAAATTGAAAGCATTTCCCCTAAAGTCAGGAACAAGACAAAGGTGCCCACTCTCACCACTGATATTCAACATAGTTTTGGAAGTTTTAGCCACAGCAATCAAAGAAGAAAAAGAAATAAAAGGAATCCAGACTGGAAAAGAAGAAGCAAAACTCTCACTATTTGCAGATGACATGATCCTCTACATAGAAAACCTAAAGACTCCACCAGAAAATTACTAGAGCTAATCAATGAATATAGTAAAGTTGCAGGATATGAAATCAACACAGAAATCCCTTCTATTCCTATACACTAACAATGAGAAAACAGAAAGAGAAATTAAGGAAACAATTCCATTCACCATTGCAACAAAAAGAATAAAGTACCTAGGAATAAATCTACCTAAAGGAACAAAAGACCTATATATAGAAAACAATGTTTGATAAAACAGTGATTAAAGAAATCAAAGATGACACAAATAGATGGAGAAATATACCATGTTCATAGATCGGAAGAATCAATATAGTGAAAATGAGTATACTACCCAAAGCAATCTATAGATTCAATGCAATCCCTATCAGGCTACCAAAGGTATTTTTCAGAGAACTAGAACAAATAATTTCACAATTTGTATGGAAATACAAAAGAACCTTGAATAGACAAAGCAATCTTGAGAATCTTGAGAAAGAAGAATGGAACTGGAAAATCAACCTGCCTGACTTCAGACTATACTACAAAGCTACAGTCATTAAGACAGTATGGTATTGGCACAAAGACAGATATATAGATCAATGGAACAAAATAGAAAGCCCAGAGATAAATCTATGCACCTATGGACACCTTATCTTTGACAAAGAAGGCAAGAATATACAATGGAGAAAAGACGATCTCTTTAACAAGTGGTACTGGGAAAACTGGTCAACCACTTGTAAAAGAATGAAACTAGAATACTTTCTAACACCACACACAAAAATAAACTCAAAATGGATTAAAGATCTAAATGTAAGACCAGAAACTATAAAACTCCTAGGGGAAAACATAGGCAAAACACTCTCTGACATAAATCACAGCAGGATCCTCTATGACCCACCTCCCAGAGTAATGGAAATAAAAGCAAAAATAAACAAATGGGACCTAACTAAACTTAAAAGCTTTTGCACAACAAAGAAAACTATAAGCAAGGTGAAAAGACAGGCTTCAGAATGCGAGAAAATAACAGCAAATGAAGCAACTGACAAAGAATTAATCTCAAAAATATACAAGCAGCTGCTGCAGCTCAATTCCAGAAAAATGGATGATCCAATCAAAAAAATGGGCCAAAGAACTAAACAGACATTTTTCCAAAGAAGACATACAGATGGCTAACAAACACATGGAAAGATGCTCAACATCACTCATAATTAGAGAAATGCAAATCAAAACGACAGTGAGGTACCATCTCACACCAGTCAAAATGGCTGCTATCAAAAAGTCTACAAACAATAAATGCTGGAGAGGGTGTGGAGAAAAGGGAAGCCTCTTACACTGCTGATGGGAATGCAAACTAGTACAGCCACTATGGAGAACAGTGTGGAGATTCCTTAAAAAACTGGAAATAGACTTGCCATATGATCCAGCAATCCCACTGCTGGGCATACACACCAAGGAAACCAGAATTGAAAGAGACATGTGTACCCCAATGTTCATTGCAGCACTGTTTACAATAGCCAGGACATGGAAGCAACCTAGATGTCCATCAGCAGATGAATGGACAAGAAAGCTGTGGTACATATACACAATGGAATATTACTCAACTATTAAAAAGAATGAATTTGAATCCATTCTAATGAGGTGGATGAAACTGGAGCCTATTAGTCAGAATGAAGTAAGTCAGAAAGAAAAACACCAATACAGTATATTAACACATATATATGAAATTTAGAAAGATTGTAATGATGACCTTATATACGAGACAGCAAAAGAGACACAGATGTATAGAACAGTCTTTTGGACTCTTTGGGAGAAGGCAAGGGTGGGATGATTTGAGAGAATAGCATTGAAACACGTATATTATCATATGTGAAACAGATCACCAGTCCAGATTCGATGCATGAGACAGGGTGCTCAGGGCTGGTGTACTTGGATGACCCTGAGGTGTGGGATGGGGAGGGAGGTAGGAGGGGGGTTCAGGATGGGGAACACATGTACACCCATGGCTGATTCATGTCAATGTATGGCAAAAACCACTACAATATTGTAAAGTAATTAGCCTCCAATTAAAATAAATTTTTTTTTAAAAAAAAGGACATGTGTTTGATGACTGATGCCTCCTGAGAGTAGCTAGAGTTCAGTCTTGCTGAGGACCCCTTGAGAAGTAGCCTTCAGAAGTATCCCACTGGAGGATGACAAAGCTGGAGTATTTATCCACTGACCTTCATCCTTCATTGGTTAAGGACTGACCTATAGGCATTCATTTCCAGCACATTCATTTCCAGGCATTCATTTCTGGCAGCCTTGCACATGCACTGTACAAACACTTTTGGCTGCATGTCTTCCTTGCTTTGCTTCTCTTGAAACAAAGAGACATGAACACTTAAGGTGGGAGGCTGAAGTGTACACAAGAGCTGTCTGTTGTGGCTGCAGGTGGGATTCAGTAAAAATCTAGCTGGCACTGAATGAATGGAAAAATAAATATTTCATAAACACTCTGTATATCTGAATGTAAAGTCACCCATCTAGACAAATTACATCAATCTTTTTTACCCACTATCCCATTTAACTCACTTAACATATAATATTCTAAGACCAAATTCTGGAATGTTCTAGAATAGAGATCATGGATATTTTACTTTGCAATTCTGTTTGTCGAAGTTCCCAGTTTTGAAGAAGACAAACAGGAATGTGGGAGCTAGTAGCTACCAAGAATCTTTCTCAATCACCTTTCAAATGTTCTTTACGAATGTACAGGGACTTTCCAGATCCAAACAGGAAGCCAGCTCTCAGGCTGCAAAAACAACTCTGAACTTCTCAAGTTTTCCAAAAGCCCAATCAAGTGAAACAAGTAATTGACCACTCAAACAACCCACATCCTTGACACTCCACCTTGCTCACCATTCCATTCATGCTCCCATCATATTTTCTTTCCTCATACAAACACTGTGACTTTATGTTTCCACAGATCCAGGAGGATCACAGGACTGAACAAATAACTCCAAAATTCTAAATAGCTTCTTTTTTTTATCCCTCACAGCTTCTCCCAAACACTGTGGGATAGAAAAGTAGAGGCCTGTAATTTTGGTGCCAACATGTAATATTTTTAATCAGGCTCAACAAATCACACAGGAATTTCTTGGGAGAATGTCAACCTTTATATCTTACATTTGTCCACATTAATAATGGCAAGATTAGCCTAAAATCAACAAATAAATACAAAAGGAGTAATAAAACAGAGTTTCTTATCAATTGTTATCAACTCCAGCTCTCTTGTTTTGTAACAGTTTTAATTTGACACCTTAAATTAAAGCAAAGATTCTCAGGTCAGACTCAGAGTCTTCAAAGATACATTAAAATTTGACCAGAGCTTAGCACAAACTCCTGCTCAGAATGAGACCTTAGACAAACATGAGGAACTCTGGGAAGTCAAGTCCACTCTCAAAATGACCTCCAAACCAAACCAAAGAGGACCCTCTTTATGAGTTACTATTCTAGGGCAAAATAAAAATGTGAAATGTGTCCTAAGGATTCAACTTTTAAATTATTCCTGTTTGAACAGTTTCTTTTTTATGTTTTTTAACTTTATTATGGTGCCATGAGGAGATCATTTTATTCAGGTAAACTGGGATCTCCTACCAGTCTTAATCACAAATATAAAACTGCTGAAAAATGAATGCCAAACATTCTCAGGACCCACGTTTTAGGACTACTTTCAAGGAACAGAATTTTCAGAATCATGTGAAAGCCAGGAAACCTTGAGCAAAGAGTTTACTAACTGCAGCTCTTCCTTGGCTACGCTAAAAAAAAAAAAAAAGAAGAAGAAGAGGAAGGAGGACTGAAGAACGTAAAAGGGAAAAACAAAAGCAAAAGTCCATGTGAACATGCCAGGTGCAGACCGAGGAAGGCTCGGGTGCAGTTAAGGCAGAAGTGTGGTGCTTGCTTTGACAGCATATATACGAAAATTGGAACAATACAGAGAAGATATGACTCATTTGAAAGGAGCGAGATGCTGCAAAAGATTGAAGGCGGGAGGAGAAGGGGATGACAGAAGATGAGATGGTTGGATGGCATCACCAACTCAATGGACATGAGTTTAAGTAAACTCCAGGAATTGGTGATGGACAGGGAGGCTTGGCATGATGCAGTCCATGGGGTCACAAAGAGTTGGACACGACTGAGTGACTGAACTGAACAGAGAAGATCAGCAAGGCCCCTGCCCAAGGATGACATACAAATTCATGAAGTGTTCCATATTTTTAAAACAAACTTATGGTTACCAAGGACAAAGGTGGGGGAGGAAAAAGAATAAAGTATGAGGTTGGGATTAACATATACACACTACTATATATAAAGTAGATAACCAACAAGGACCTACTGTATAGCACAGAGAAGTATAATCAATATAGTGTAATAATCTATAAGGAAAAGAATCTGAAATATATATACATACACACACACATATATATATTCACACACATATGTATGTATACATGAATCACTGTGCTGTACACCTGAAACTAATACAACATTGTACCAATAAATCAACTATACATCAATAAAAATATTTTTAAAAAGCAGAAGTGCGGAATGATCCTCAGCAACCATGAGGACCTTGGGAAGTGCTTAAAAATAGAAGTGGTGGCCATGAACAAGAAATGTGTTCACAGTTGCTATGGGGAATAAAAACAGCAACTAGTCCACTGAATAGACTCAGACACTTTAACAGGCAGATTTCTACCTTATGGGAACTTTCTCTGTTTCCTCCTAACTGTACCAAACCCAGGATTGCCCATTTAACAAGCAGTTGTTCAACAACCCATAAGTTAATAAGAGACCACAATAGGTATTTTGGGAGGCAAAGAAGTAGAAGGTTCTGTCCTTGTTCTCAAAGTGATCACAACTGGTGACTGGGTTGATAACATTCAGAAAGAAAAAATTCAGCTTCCCTGGTGACTCAGCAGTAAAGAATCTGCCTGCTGTTGCAGAAGATTTGGGTTTGATCCCTGGATTGGGAAGATCCCCTGGAGAAGGAAATGGCAACCCACTCCAGTATTCTTGCCTGGAGAATCCTATGGACAGATGAACCTAGCGAATCCAAGAGTGTGACAAAACTTAGTGACTAAACCACCAACAACAACAACAAATGAGCACCTCCGAGCAATCTGAGACTGCTGGGTTCCAGAATGAACACAGCCTGGAATGGAAGGGAGGAGTCAGTAGCTCACAGAGACTTTTTCCAACCTGGGATAATACTGGCGGCTCCTTATTTACCATTTACCTTCTCTGAATTTCCACCTCTGTACAATGAGAAACCTAGGGTGTCATGAGAGTTTTATAAAGTTGATAGCCCAGAGTAAGAACTGAGTAAGAACCTACTTTTATCATTATTAGCAGTAGCAGCAGCATCAATATAATTATTAAGTAATATCTCCTAAAAGAAGAATTTCCCAAAAGGTTAGGACAGTGTCTTGTGAGTCCCAACCTGGAACTGAAATACACTTGCTTACTGTTATCAATAGTATTTAAGAAAACTGACTACTTCATGAATTAAACAGTTGTTTATTCCTTGTTGGGCTTCCCTGAGGTTGGTAAAGAATCAGCCTGCAATTCAGAAGATCCTGGTTCGATTCCTGGGTTGGGAAGATCCCCTGGAGAAGGGAAAGG
The DNA here is from genome assembly GCF_049115385.1 of Moschus berezovskii. Taxonomy (NCBI): domain Eukaryota; kingdom Metazoa; phylum Chordata; class Mammalia; order Artiodactyla; family Moschidae; genus Moschus; species Moschus berezovskii. The sequence continues at coordinate 70,569,443 of NC_142469.1, read as the reverse complement.
CTACCCACTCCAGTATTCTGGTCTGGAGAGTTCCATAGACTATACAGTCCACGGGGTCACAAAGAGCCAGACACGACTGAGCAAACTTTTGTTTATTTGTTTGTTTTTTATTACTTGTTTTCAGGCTAGAGTCACCATAGATAATGTCCTTTGAGATGCCGAAACCAAGTTCCCAACAAGGTCAACACTACTCAAGGTTGGCAGATGCACAAGCAGATACTTGGAGCCATGCGTTTATAATTAGTGTCCACCAGTGGATAACAAGAAGCAGACTGATGACAAAAGCAATGTGCTCAGATCAAAGTCACCCAAGGAGGGAGCGACTGAACTACAGAGGCCACACACAGCTCCCAAGACAGGCCCCAAGCTCGATGATTGCAACGCAGTCTGATTTTTCATTGCCTGCAGAAGCCTTTAGGTGGAAAGCCCATTGCCCATGGAGCTATGCTTCTTGCAGGAGGAAATTTTCTCTAATTCTTCCACTCGGAGAAGGCACCATCCCATAGGCTTTACCGAGAAGGGAAATTGCTTCTACTAAGTCAGCAGTGTGAAACTGAGTCCCCATTAAACTGAGTTCCCCTGTCAAATTCACAATTAACCTCTCATCCAAAATGTTATTCTCTTTCTTGCCCCAACCATGTTAGCCCCATGATTGAGGAATATCAAAGAAAGGGAGGAACTGAAACTGAGCAGGACCCTTAGGAGCCCTCCTGAGTACAAAAGCTCCTCTGTGTCCCTTGTTTCTTATTTATAGAAAAAGGCTTTAGTCTCCTAGACCTTCCCTAAGTTCCAAAGAGCAGACTCAGTTCAGTTCAGTTCAGTTGCTCAGCCGTGTCTGACTCTTTGAAACCTGATGAACCGCAGCATGTCCATCACCTCCCTGTCCATCACCAACTCCCAGAGATTACCCAAACTCATGTCCATTGAGTCGGTGACGCCATCTAACCATTTCATCCTCTGTTGTCCCCTTCTCCTCCTGCCTTCAATCTTTCCCAACATCAGGGTCTTTTCCAATGAGTCAGCTCTTCGCATCAGGTGGCCAAAGTATTGGAGTTTCAGCCTCAACATCAGTCCTCAACATCAGTTCCAATGAACATCCAGGACTGATCTCCTTTAGAATGGACTGGTTGGATCTCCTTGCAGTATAAGGGACTCTCAAGAGTCTTCTCCAACATCACAGTTCAAAAGCATCAATTCTTCATTGCTCAGCTTTCTTTATAGTCCAACTCTCACATCCATACATGACCACTGGAAAAGCCATAGCCTTGACTAGATGGACCTTTGTTGACAAAGTAATGTCTCTGCTTTTTAATATGCTGTCTAGGTTGGTCATAACTTTCCTTCCAAGGAGTAAGTGTCTTTTAATTTCATGGCTGCAGTCACCATCTGCAGTGATTTTGGAACCCAAAAAAATAAAGTCAGCCACTGTTTCCACAGTTTCCCCATCTATTTCCCATGAAGTGATGGGACTGGATGCCGTGATCTTAGTTTTCTGAATGTTGAGTTTCAAGCCAACTTTTTCACTCTCCTCTTTCACTTTCATCAAGAGGCTCTTTAGTTCTTCTGCACTTTCTGCCATAAGGGTGGTGTCATCTGCATATCTGAGATTATTGATATTTCTCCCAGTAATCTTGATTCCAGCTTGTGCTTCCTCCAGCCCCGTGTTTCTCATGATGTACTCTGCATATAAGTTAAAAGCAGTTAATAATTAAGGAAGCGAAGGAATGCAAAAACAAAGGAGATGCAAAGTCAAGAAACAATAGCTCAGTGACAAAACAGAGTCTGAGTTCCTCCTCAATGGATATATAACAATCTTATACATATCTTTGAGTTATTTTGCAGGAGGCTGAAACTCCAATACTTTGGCCACCTCATGCGACTAGTTGACTCACTGGAAAATACTCTGATGCTGGGAGTGATTGGGGGCGGGAGGAGACGGTGATGACAGAGAATGAGATGGCTGGATGACATCACCGACTAGATGGACATGAGTTTGAGTGAACTCCGGGAGTTGGTGATGGACACGGAGGCCTGGCGTGCTGTGATTCATGGGGTCGCAAAGAGTCGGACATGACTGAGCGACTGAACTGAACTGAAGACGCTCAGCCAGGAGGAAGATGGTGACTACATGCTGACCACAAGAATGTAGATTCCAGACTAGGTGGAACCAGAAGCATGATGCTTAAAATGCCCCCAAAACACCGCCCTGTTATCTCAACACCAACCAATCAGAAGAAAGTCATGCTCTCTGCAGCCCTCACCCCAAATGTTGCCTTTAAAAACTCTACCCTGAAAGTCATCAGGGAGTTCAGATCTTTGGAGCACAAGCTGTCTCTCCTCTTTGTTTGGTACCTTACAAATAAACACAGTACTTTCCTTCACCATAACCCAAGTCAGTAGATTGGCTTTGCTGGGCATCGGGTAAGCAGATCCAAGTTCAGTTCGGTAATAAGTATTATTTTTTTTAAAGTAAGAGGAAAGAATTTCAGTGATGTAGATGCTCATAAGTTGGCTAGTAAAGTGTCAGTCATTTAAAGTGATAATACCTCTTAAATATTTAGTGTTTTAAATATGTGAATCAACTTCATTAAAATGTGGTAATAATAATGAACAATAAAATTCTGTGGAAACCTCAACAAAAAAATCTCATTCCTCTGCCATGAGAAGGCAATTTCTTTTAATTAGCACAAAAACTAGGAGCCACTTAGGTATGATGAGTAAGAACTCTGCAGTTCAGAGGAGAAGGGTAGGATCCCAGAGGGGCTGGCGGGCCAGGAAGGCATTAGAAAAGGCAGCCAGGGAGGGGGCAGGAAGCAGCTCCTGAGGGAGCACGAGTGTCTTGGCTGGAGAGGTCTTGGCAGCACTCTCCACACAGGGAAATCCTTGGTCTTCACAGGAAGCTGAAAAGTCACAGCCCTCAGGTGACAACTTGAAAGTAAAAGACCTGCCTTAGCAGAGCATCCATATCCAGAGCTGGCCCCCTTCCCTGATTTATCAGACCTCCATGGGCAGCCTTGGATCAAGCCACAGAAATGTGGCTTTAGCTGTGATTCCTCATGGTCAGGAAATACATGTCTCCAGATCCAAAAAGAGCTTGCTTGCCTCTCTTCACTGAATAGAAAATCTCTCTTTTCTCAGAGACTCAGGCTGGCCCCACAACTGTCCTCATATCCCCATTTGCAGGCTCAAAAACCTCATCTCAAACTCTTTCCCCAAAGAGAAATGCCAGAAACATCCACATCATACTGTAAAGGACAGTTTGCCAGAAAGAAGTTTTATCCACCCTCCTTAAGTGGACTTTCAAATGTTGTTTTTTCTCCCTCTGCTGGGTATGAATGAATCATATCCTCAGGAAATATAACCCGTTGAGTAAATCAGCACACTGAAATATCTTAAGAAATAAAGCTAGCTTAGTTGACCCATTGGATGGAGGCAGCTTTAACCAAACACTTGAAACCCTGAAATAGGCATCTTCTGATACTGATTCAAGGTGGGTTTTACATTGAAGCTCAGGCATTTGTCCAAGTGGAAGGGCAAGTCGACTTAATATAGAGCCCTTAACCAGTGACTCATTTACCTGAAAAAATGAAGACAGCCAAAGCAATCTGGGAATCCAGCTTTAGGAGTAACATGACTAAAATCCCCTTTAAAAGAACAATAGTAGGGAGCTACCAAGGAGAGGTTGTATGTAGTTCCGAGTTATCAATGTGGTGGGAAAATTAAAGAGATTTAGAACTCTGCATCCAAAGAAAAATACATACATATATATATATATAATTATTTTATGGTCACACAATTTACCCCTGTGTTTCAGCCCTGAGAGAATAATTGGGCATTACTGGGAAGGTGAGTCAAATGGGACAGTTCAGGAAATTGGGTGAGGCCCATCTGCCCTATGCAAATAAATAATACTCCCAGACATGGGCAAGATTTTCATTTACCTTCTAAAATTAGAATGCACTCTTAAATCTAAAAATGAGAGGCAGTGGAGTCATAGTGTCATCTGAGAGAGATGACTTAAACCAAGTTACTTTGCCTATCTTTTGTTTCTCACAGCCAAAAGACACCTGGCTGAGTGAAGGGGGTCGCAGATACCAGAACACAGGTGAGTGCTCCCTGGTGCCCCCTAATTGATGGAAGGGAATCACAAATGTCAGTACTTCAGTTCAGTTCAGTCGCTCAGTCGTGTCCGACTCTTCAAGACCCCATGAATCACAGCACGCCAGGCCTCCCTGTCCATCACCAACTCCCGGAGTTCACCCAAACTCATGTCCATGGAGTTCACCCAAACTCATGTCCAGCCATCTCATTCTCTGTTGTCCCCATCTCTTCCCGCCCCCAACCTTTCCTAGCATCAGAATCTTTTCCAATGAGTGAACTCATCGCATGATGTGGCCAAAGTATTGCAGCTTCAGCTTTAGCATCAGTCCTTCCAATGAACACCCAAGATTGATCTCCTTTAGAATAGACTGGCTGGATCTCCTTGCAGTCCAAGGGACTCTCAAGAGTCTTCTCCAACACCACAGTTCAAAAGCATCAATTTTTGGCGATCAGCTTTCTTCACAATCCAACTCTCACATCCATACATGACCACGGGAAAAACCATAGCCTTGACTAGACGGACCTTGGTTGGCAAAGTAATGTCTCTGCTTTTTAATATACTATCAAGGTTGGTCATAACTTTCCTCCCAAGGAGTAAGCGTCTTTTAATTTCATGACTGCAATCAGCATCTGCAGTGATTTTGGAGCCCAAAAAAATAAAGTCTGACACGGTTTCCACTGTTTTTCCAACTATTTCCCATGAAATGATGGGACTAGATGCCATGACCTTTGTTTTCTGAATGTTGAGCTTCAAGCCAACCTTTTCTGTCTCCTCTTTCACTTTCATCAAGAGGCTTTTCAGTTCCTCTTCACTTTCTGCCATAAGGGTAGTGTCATCTGCATATCTGAGGTTATTGATATTTCTCCCAGCAATCTTGATTCCAGCTTGTGCTTCTTCCAGCCCAGTCTTCCTCATGATGTACTCTGCATATAAGTTAAATAAGCAAGGTGACAATATACAACCTTGACGTACACCTTTTCCTATTTGGAACCAGTCTGTTGTTCCATGTACAGTTCTGACTGTTGCTTCCTTACCTGCATACAGGTTTCTCAAGAGGCAGGTCAGGTGGTCTGGTATTCCCATCTCTTTCAGAATTTTCCACAGTTTATTGTGATCGACACAGTCAAAGGCTTTGGCATAGTCAATGAAGCAGAAATAGATGTTTTTCTGGAACTCTCTTGCTTTCTCCATGATCCAGCGGATGTTGGCAATTTGATCTCTGGTGCCTCTGCCTTTTCTAAAACCTGCTTGAACATCTGGGAGTTCACGGTTCACATATTGCTGAAGCCTGGCTTGGAGAATTTTGAGCATGACTTTACTAGCGTGTGAGATGAGTGCAATTGTGCGGTAGTTTGAGCATTTTTGGCATTGCCTTTCTTTGGAACTGGAATGAAGACTGATCTTTTCCAGTCCTGTGGCCACTGCTGAGTTTTCCAAATTTGCTGGCATATTGAGTGCAGCACTTTCACAGCATCATTTTTCAAGATTTGAAATAGCTCAATTGGAATTCCATCACCTCCACTAGCTTTGTTCGTAGTGATGCTTTCTAAGGCCCACTTGACTTCACATTCCAAGATGTCTGGCTCTAGGTCAGTGATCACGTTATCGTGACTATCTTGGTCGTGAAGATCTTTTCTGTACAGTTCTTCTGTGTATTCTTGCCACCTCTTCTTAATATCTTCTGCTTCTGTTAGGTCCATACCATTTCTGTCCTTTATCGAGCCCATCTTTGCATGAAATGTTCCCTTGGAATCTCTAATTTTCTTGAAGAGATCTCTTGTTTTTCCTATTCTGTTGTTTTCCTCTATTTCTTTGCATTGATCACTGAGGAAGGCTTTCTTACTGGGCACAAAAAACACAACAAATCACAAGAGAAAATTTCATTTCTTTTCTTAGCTATAACAATACATCCCTCCAAACCACAAACCCTCAAATTTCATTCCAGTCAATATCCTTTCAGTCCAGTTCAGGCTGTGGCTAGGAATTCAAAATAAATAGTGCTGATTTTGAGAGCCACAAAACTTTGCACACGAGAATAAAGTCATTTGTTATTGTCAGGGGAAAAACTACGTATGTTTGGTTCAGAAGGTAAAGAGTATGCCTGCAATGCAGGAGACCTGGATTGGATCCCTGGATCAGAAAGATCCCCTGGAAAAGGGAATGGCAACCCACTCCAGTATTCTTGCCTGGAAAATCTCATGGACAGAGGAGCTTGGCAGGCTACAACCCATGGGATCACATAGAATTGGTTATGACTGAGCTAGTAATTCTTCCAGGGGAAAGGTGGGGCTAAAAGTCAAGTGGTACAAAAGAGAAAACTTTCTCTTTCTAAGGGCAGGCAAAGTGAAAGTTGCTCAGTCATGTCTTTGTGACCCCATGAACTGTAGCCTGCCAGGCTCCTCCGTCCATGGAATTCTCCAGGTCAAATTCTGGAGTGGGTAGCCATTCCCTTCCAGGGAATCTTCCCAACCCAGGGATCAAACCCAGGTCTCCCACAATGTAGGTGGATTCTTTACTGTCTGAGCCAACAGGGAAGAGCAGGTAGGTTGGTCTTAATAAGTTAATGCCTCATCAGTTCAGTTCAGTTCAGTTGCTCGGTCATGTCTGACATTTTGCGAACCCATGGACTATAGCACTCCAGGCTTCCCTGTCCATCACCAACTCCCGGTACTTGCTCAAATTCATATCCATTGAGTCAGTGATGCCATCCAACCATCTCATCCACTGTTGTCCCCTTCTCGTCCTGCTTTCAATCTTTCCCAGCATCAGGGTCTTTTCCAATGAGTCAGTTCTTCACATCAGGTGGTCAGAGTATTGAAGTTTCAGCTTCAATATCAGTTCTTCCAATGAATATTCAGGACTATTTCCTTTAGGATGGACTGGTTGGATCTCTTTGCAGTCCAAGGAACTCTCAAGAGTCTTCTCCAACACCACAATTCAAAAGTATCAATTCTTCGGGGCTCAGCTTTCTTTGTAGTCCAACTCTCACATCCACACATGACTACTGGAAAAACAATAGCTTTGACTAGGCGACCCTTTGTTGGCAAAGTAACGTCTCTGCTTTTTAGTATCCTAAGCTGCCTCTTGAGAAACCTGTATGCAGGTCAGGAAGCAACAGTTAGAACTGGACATGGAACAACAGACTGGTTACAAATAGGAAAAGGAGTACGTCAAGGCTGTATATTGTCACCCTGCTTATTTAACTTATATGCAGAGTACATCATGAGGAACGCTGGGCTGGAAGAAGCACAAGCTGGAATCAAGATTACTGGGAGAAATATCAATAATCTCAGATATGCAGATGACACCACCCTTATGGCAGAAAGTGAAGAGGAACTCAAAAGCCTCTTGATGAAAGTGAAAGAGGAGAGTGAAAAGGTTGGCTTGAAGCTCAACATTCAGAAAACAAAGATCATGGCATCTGGTCCCATCACTTCATGGGAAATAGATGGGGAAACAGTAGAAACAGTGTCAGACTTTATTTTTGGGGGCTCCAAAATCACTGTGGATACTGATTGCAGCCTTGAAATTAAAAGACGCTTACTCCTTGGAAGGAAAGTTATGACCAACCTAGATAGCATATTAAAAAACAGAGACATTACTTTGCCAACCAAGGTCCGCCTAGTCAAGGCTATGGTTTTTCCCATGGTCATGTATGGATGTGAGAGTTGGACTGTGAAGAAAGCTGATCGCCGAAGAATTGATGCTTTTGAACTGTGGTGTTGGAGAAGACTCTTGAGAGTCCCTTGGACTGCAAGGAGATCCAACCAGTCCATTCTAAAGGCGATCAATCCTGAGTGTTTATTGGAAGGACTGATGCTAAACCTGAAACTGCAATACTTTGGCCACCTCATGCATCAAGTTGACTCACTGGAAAAGAGTCTGATGCTAGGAAGAATTGGGGGTAGGAGGAGACGGGGACGACAGAGAATGAGATGTCTGGATGGCATCACTGACTTGATGGACATGAGTCTGAGTGAACTCCAGGAGTTGGTGATGGACAGGGAGGCCTGGCGTGCTGTGCTTCATGGAGTCGCAAAGAGTCGGACACGATTGAGCGACTGAACTGAACTGAACGTTGGTCATAGCTTTTCTCCCGAGGAGCAAGCATCTTTTGATTTCATGGCTGCAGTCACCATCTGCAGTGATTCTGGAGCCCAAGAAAATAAAGTCTGTCTCTGTTTCCTTCGTTTCCCCATCTATTTGCCATCAAGCGATGGGGCTGGATGCCATGATCTTCATTTTTGGAATGTTGAGTTTTAAGTCAGCTTTTTCACTCTCCTCTTTCACTTTCATCAAGGGGCTTTTTAGTTCTTCGCTTTCTTCCATAAGGTTGGTGTCATCTGCATATCTGAGGTTATTGATATTTCTCCAGGCAAATTTGATTCCAGCTTGTGTTTCATCCAGCCTGGCATTTCACATGATGTACTCTGCATAAAAGTTAAATAAGCAGGTGACAATATGCAGCCTTGACATACTCATTTCCCAATCTGGAAACAGTTCGTTGTTCCATGTCCAGTTCTAACTATTGCTTCTTGACCTGCAGACAGATTTCTCAGGAGGCAGGTAAAGTGGTGTGGTATTCCCATCTCTTTAAGAATTTTCTGCAGTTTGTTGTGATCCACAGTCAAAGGCTTTGGCATGGTCAATAAAGCAGAAAGGGATGTTTTTCTGGAATTCTCTTGCTTTTTCTGTGATTCAACAGATGTTGGCAATTTGATCTCTGGCTCCTCTGCCCTTTCTAAATCCAGCTTGAATGCCTGGAAGTTCTCGGTTCACGTACTGTTGAATCTTTGCTTGGAGAATTTTGAGCATTACTTTGCTAGCATGTGAAATGAGTACAGTTGTGCGGTAGTTTAAATATTCTATGGCATTGCCTTTCTTTAGGACTGGAATGAAAATTGACCTTTTCCAGTCCTGTGATCACTGCTGAATTTTCCAAATTTCCTGGCATATTGAGTGCAGCACTTTCACAACATTATCTTTTAGCACTTGAAGTAACTCAACTATTTAAGGAATAGGTGAGTTGATGGAGGAATTCCATCACCTCCCCTAGCTTTGTTCATAGTGATGCTTCCTAAGGCCCACTTGACTTCGCACTCCAGGATGTCTGGCTCCAGGTGAGTGATCACACCATCGTGGTTGTCTGTGTCATGAAGATCTCTTTTGTACAGTTCTGTGTATTCTTGCCACCTCTTCTTAATATCTTATGCTTCTGCTAGGTCCATACTGTTTTTTCCTTTATTGTGCCTATCTTTGTATGAAATGTTCCCTTGGTAGCTCTAATCTTGAAGAGATCTCTAGTCTTTCTAAGTATATTGTTTTCCTCTTTTTTTGCACTTAGAAAGACTTTCTTATCTTTCGTTGCTGTTCTTTGGAACTTTGCATTCAAATGAGTATATCTTTACTTTTCTCCTTTGCCTTTAGCTTCTCTTCTTTTCTCAGCTATTTCTAAGCCCTCCTCAGACAACCATTTTCCTTTTTGCATTTCTTTGTCTTGGGAATGGTCTTGATCACGAACAGAGATCATTCTGTCATTTTTGAGACTGCATCCAAGTACTGCATTTCAGACTCTTCTGTTGACTATAATGGCTACTCCATTTCTTCTAAGCGATTCCTGCCCACAGTAGTAGAATAATAGTCATCTGAGTTATATTCACCCATTCCAGCCCAGCTTAGTTCATTGATTCCTAGAATGTCAGTGTTCACTCTTGCCATCTCCTGTTTGACCACTTCCAATTTGCCTTGATTCATGGAACTTACATTCCAGGTTCCTATGCAATATTGCTCTTTACAGCATTAAACCTTGCTTCTATCACCAGTCCCATCCACAACTGGGTGTTGTTTTTGCTTTGGCTCCACCCCTTCATTCTTTCTGGAGTTATTTCTCCACTGATCTCCAGTAGCATACTGAGCACCTACCAACCTGGGGAGTTCATCTTTCAGTGTCCTATCTTTTTGCCTTTTCATACCGTTCATGGGGTTCTTGAGGCAAGAATACTGAAGTGGTTTGCCATTCCCTTCTCCAGTGGACCACATTCTGTCAGACCTCTCTACCATGACCCGTCCATCTTGGGTGGCCCCACACGGCATGGCTTAGTTTCATTTCAGATAGACAAGGCTGTGGTCCATGTGATCAGACTGGCTAGTTGTCTGTGATTGTGGTTTCAGTCTGTCTGCCCTTGATGCCCTCTCTCAGCGCCTACCCTCTTACTTGGGTTTCTCTTACCTTGAAGGTGGGGTATCTCTTCACGGCTGCTCCAGCAAATCGCAGCCACTGCTCCTTACCTTGGACATGGGGTAGCTCCTCTCGGCCACCGCCCCTGACCTTGGACGTGGGGTAGCTCCTCTCGGCCGCCATCGGTCACAGCCGCCGCACTCATGCACCATCACTTTGTTTTGAAATTTCTAATGTTTCTGTGCTACTAACTGTCAGCGGTATAAATGCTATAAAATTCAACTTCTTAACATGGTAGGGGGAAACATCAGTGACCTGGCCCCTGCTTGCAAGGTGCTCTCATCTTGCACCATTCCTGGTGTCATATTTTACCCTCAGAACCACTTAGGAGTTTGCTGCTCCCCCCACATCATGATGTGCTCACCTCCACACCTCTGCTCACATGCTCCACTCCACACCTGTCCCTATTCTTTTCATCTCTCTCAGATCTACTTATCCTGTGAGAATTTACTCAGCTCTTACACCTATCAAGTCTCCCTCTCACCCCAGGCCTCATTGGTTTGGGAAAGTGCTCCAGGTCTTGGAACAAGGTCTAGGGGAACTTGAATACCTGGGCCAGTTTTAAGGGCAGGAATTCAGTTGTGAGAAATCAGGTAGCCTTAATCACTGAATAGAGGTGGAGCCCCAGGGCAAAGGGTCAAAGAGATGCCAGCACCAGGGTTGGTTTCATTTTCATGGTTAATATTTATTGAGCGCTTACATGACACATTCTTTGCAAAATGTTTTACATATTTCAATCAACTTAATCTTTACAGTGAGGCTGTAAAGTAGGGACTACTATTGTTCTTGTTTTATAGATGAGGAAGTTGAGCCATAGAGAAGTTTTTCAATATCTGGTTTCATAACCTCTCCAAGGTCCCTCAACAAGAAGGTGGTGAAAGCACTGCCTGGCTCCAAGTCTAAGCACCTAGCCAAGCCTGCATAGCTTCCTGTACAATGATTTACAGACATTAAGCTGTTCATAATTTAGACATGACAGCACCTAGACTCATCAGGTCAGCCAAGAGATGAACTTCTTTTTATCCCATAAAACTGAAAATTTCTTTGCTCTGAGATCCAAACTCATTAAGCAACTTTTTAATTAATGTTAATACCAAAAGGCACCAGAACTAGTGGGAGGCCTGGATCACAAATATAAATATTCATGTAAAAAAAATTCACACTATTGTAAGTAGATAAAGTGACTTTCTGATTTACAGATAATCTCTCTTGTACCTGATCAGATTGACTCTGCTCAAGACAAAGTCTGAGTGTAATGACATTCACTCAGGTAGACCATATTCGGAGCCATAAAACATACCTTAAAAATATAAAAGAATAAAAATTATAATACCTGTTCTCAAACCACAATGGAATTAAATCAGAAATTAATAATAGAAAGGTAGCTGCATAATCACCAAATACTTGAAGATTAAATGATATACTTCTAAATAAATCATAGGCCAAAAAAAGAAATCTCAAGACAAGTTTAAAATATTTTGAACAAAATAAAAATGAAAACACAAGTTATCAGAATTTATGGGAGTTTGTGAAAGCAGTGCTTAGAGGGAAATCTATAGCATTGAATGTATTTATTAGAAAAGAAGAAAGATTCAAAACAAGTTATCTAAGCTAACACCTTCAGAAACTAGAAAAAGAAGCAAAACTTAAACCGAAAGTAAATATACATAAATAAATAATTTAAAAAGCAGGGGTGGGGGAGACTTCCTTGGTAGTCCACAGGTCAAGACTCTGAACTCCCAATACAGGAGGCCTGAGTTCGATCCCTAGCCAGGGAACTAGATCCCACATGCCACAAATAAAAAGCTCACGTGCCATAATTAAAATCCTGCATGTCACAGCAAAGACAGGTCTCACATGCTGCAACTAAGACTTGGCACAGCCAAATAAATTAAAGTATATGTAAGAAAAAAAAAAAGAAACAAGCTAAAGAGTCAAGAAAAGATGTGAAGGAAACTTAAATGCATATCACTAAGTAAAGAAATCAATCGGAAAAACCGACATCCTATTTGGTTCTAACTATATGACATTCTCGAAAAGGCAAAACTAAAGAGACAGTAAAAAGGTCAGTGGTTACCAGCAGTGGGAAGAGGAAAAAAGGATGAAAAGGCAGGGGACAGAGTATTTTTAGGACATTAAAACTATTCTGTATGATACTATAATGATGGATTCATGTCATTATGCATTTGTCCAAATGCACAGAATATACAACAAGAGTGAAGCCCAGTGTTAACTATGGACCTTGGGTGAGTACAATGAGTCAATATAGATTCATCAATTGTAAAAAATGTACCACTCTGGTAGGGGAGAGTTATGCGCATGTGAGGACAAGGGATATATGGAACTCTCTATACTTTCTGTTCGGTTTTGATGTGAACTCAAAGTTGTTCTAAAAAATATTCTATTTAAAAATACCTAGGTTCTGTATGCACTAAGTTGAGAGATATATAATACATACCTTAGGGTGGGAAACATAACCTACCTGCCTAATATACAGAAATAAGCTCAAAGAATTAGGCAAAATTAGGAGACAGAGGAATATGTCCCAAACAAAAGAACTAAGCAAAGTGGAAATACTTAGTAGAACTTTAAGTATTTAAATTTGTTACGGTTTGATTTAACTTTAAACAAGTCTTAAATGGTCTCTCTTGGAAAATATTCTATGTGCACTTAAAAAGAATGTGTGTTCTGTTGCTAGATGGAGTTTTCTATAAAAGTCAGCTAGATTTAGTTGGTTAATGGTGTTGTTCAGCTTTTTAATCTTATTGACATTTTGCCTATTTTTTTATTACTGAGAGAAAAATGTTTATCTCTCCAACTATAATTTTCATGTATTTTGAAGCTTGCTGTTAGGTAATACACATCAGAAAATTTTATTTTCTTGGTAAATTAGCCTTTTTATCCTTATGCAATATTCCAGGGCTTCCTGGGTGGCTCAGTGGTAAAGAATTAGCCTGCCAACACAGAAGATACAGATTCGATCCCTGGATCAGGAAGATGCCCTAGAGAAGGAAATAGCAACCCACTCCAGTATTCTTGCCTGGGAAATATCACAGAGGAGCCTGGTGGGCTACTGTCCAGGGGGTTGCAAAGCATCAGACACAACTTGGTGACAATACAGCAAGGTTCCTTTTCATCCCTGAATTTTCTTTCCTCTAAAGTGTGGTTTGGTCTTAATATGTTCATTCCAGCCTCCTTTTTATTTAGTTTTTGCATGGTATATCTTTCCCTATCCTTTAACTTTTAGGCTATCTATAGTATGTTTGTGAGAGTTGGACTATAAAGAAAGCTGACTGCCGAAGAATTGATCCTTTTGAATTCTGGTGTTGAAGAAGACTCTTGAGAGTCCCTTGGACTGCAAGGAGATCCAACCAGTCCATCCTAAAGGAAATCAGTCCTGGGTGTTCATTAGAGGGACTGATGTTGAAGCACTTCAACCACCTGATGCAGAGAGCTGCCTCATTTTAAAAGACCCTGATGCTGGGAAAGATTGAGGGCAGGAGGAGAAAGGGACGACAGAGGATGAGATGGTTGGATGACATCACCAACACAATGGACATGGGTTTGGGTGGACTCCGGGAGTTGGTGATGGACAGGGAGGCCTGGCGTGCTGTGATACATGGGGTCGCAAAGAGTCAGACACGACTGAGCGACTGAACTGAACTGAAATAGCATTGTATTTGAAGTATTTTGTTTACATACAGCATACAGTTTAGACATGCTTTTTAAAATATATTCTGACAATCTCTGTTTATTAATTGGTATATTGAAAATATTTACATTGAGTGAAACTAATGATACATTTGGATTTGTTTACCATTGTATTATAGTTTTCTTTTTGTTCTCTTAATTTCTCATTTCTCTGTTTCCCTTTCTTGCCTTTTATTTTTTGGGGGGGGACATTGTTTGAGCACTTTTTATTATTACATTTTATTGCTATTTATAGCAATAAATATTACTCTATTTTATCTATTTTATTACCCTATTCTACTCTATCATGATTTTTAACAGTATCTCTCTATACAGTTCTTTAGTGAGTGGTTGCTCTAAGGATTACAAAATATATACTTTTTTACAATCTACTTAGACTCAATATTTTGTCACTTTTATTGGAAACTTTAACACCATAAATTTCCCTTTCCCTTCTTTTTGCTATAGGTATTATCATAAATATCACATATACTGAAAACTTCATCAGACCATGTTATACTTTTGCTTTCAACCATAAAATATATTAAATATCATATATACTGAAAACTTCATCAGACTATGTTACACTTTTGCTTTCAACCATAAAATATATTATTAAAAACCCGAGAGAAGAATAGTTTATATCTATCCAAATATTCACCAGTTCTGTTCCTCTTTTTCACTCTTGATGTTCCCTGCTTCCTTGTGGTATCATTTCCCTTCCATCTGTAGAATTTAGCAATTCCTTTAAAGCATCTGAGAATGCCTTTATTTTACTTTCATCCCTGAAAGATATTTTTGCTATACAGAAATTCCAGACTGACAATTCTTTTCTTTCAGCACAGAAAACTGTACTACTTCCTTTTGATATCTATGATTTCTGATGAAAGAATCATTGTCATCAAATCACTGTTTCTCAGGGAGGAATAAATCAGGTACTTGGGATGAACGTATACACACTACCATTTATAAAAGATAAATGGTAAAAGATAACCAACAAGGAACTACTGTATAGCACAGGGAACTCTACTCAATATTCTGTGATAACCTACATGACAAAAGAATCTAAAAGAGAGTGAGTATATGTATATGTATAACTGAATCACTTTGCTGTACACCTGAAACTAACACAACATTATAAATCAATTAGACTCCAATAAACTTAAAAAATTTTTTTAAATCACTGTTTCTCTCTAGCTGTTTCAAGAATTTTTCTTTGTCTTTGATGTTCCAGAAATTTAAGTATGATGTAGTTGGCCATAGATTCCTCTGATTTTTGTCCTACCTGGGGTTTACTCCACTTCGTAACTTTGTAGGTATGTGTCTTTCTCCAAATATGTTGTTTTCAACCATTAATTCTTCAAACATTTTTTCAGCATCACATTTTCTTGTCTCCTACTGAGAGTCTGATGACACAAATACTAGACCTTTTGCTATTATTCCATCAGACCCTGAGGTTCTGTTCCTTATTTTTTTCAATCTTTTTTCTGTCTGTTGTTCAGATTGGATAATTTTCAATAATATGATATCAGGTTCCCTATTTCTTTCCCCTATCATCTTCATTCTGTTACTGAGTCTTTCCAGTGAATTTATAATTTTGGTTATTGTGTTTTTCAGTTCTAAAACTTTTCATTTGTTTCTCTTTTCTATATCTATTTTTAAATTTGTTCCCAAAAGTGCTCATGATTGCTCCTTTGAGCATATTTATAAAATCTGGTTTAAAGACTGTCATATAATTCCAACATCTGTATTATCTCATCATTGGCATCTGTTGATTGTCCTTTGCAAAACAATTTGAGACTTTCATAGTTCTTGATACTTCAGGTAATTTTGGATTGTATCCTGGATATCTTTAATATTACTTTATATGACTCTGGGTCTTATTTAAATCCCATCAGAGAATGTTGATGGTTCTGTTTTACCAGGCATTTGACCTGGTTAAGTTCAAGTCATAAGTTTCAGCTCATTTTCTATGTGTTGTAGTCACAACATCAATTCAGATTTCAAAGGCTTTATACATAAAGTATTTAGATATGTCCTGTAACTGTGTCACCCAGAAATTATTCTGCAACAAGGCAAGAAGTCTGTTAGCTCAGTTCTCATAGTCTTTGGAAGGCTAATTAGGGGCAGATCCACTATGCACAGGTTGGAGACCAGCCCAGAAAGACAATTTTATGGGATCCATTTCCTGATCTCTTCCTTCTCCGCTGTCTCCCTAGTACTGTCTGGTTTCTTAAACCTCCTTCTTTCAGTCCATCAGCCAAAAGCCTCTTGCTTCTGTGACTGAGTCACATCTGGTGTTCAAATGACAAGAGGCCAGACAGAGGTAGGGAGGGGAGGTTTGGAACTGCAGCTCCATCAGATGAAAAATGAGGGTCCCTCTCCCTCAGAATTTTGGCTCCTGCGGTTTTCCACACAGGCTGCTCTGCTGCCACTGCCCCCACCACAAAGTTGCCTGGGTCTGGGGTGAAAGCAAATGCAGAAAAAGGAGAAGGAAAAGAAAAAGGGTGATTCCCTCAATCTCTGAGTTTTAAGAGTTATTTTCTGCTCCTCAAGCCAGAACTAAAAGAGTTTTCCTGGGTCTCTCTCTGTCCCATAATGCTTACTTCTGAAATTTGATGTTATGAGATCAGGCTGGAGATACCTGAGGAGAAAAATAGAGTAAACAGACTTCCCTGGTGGTACAGTGGATAAGAATCTGCCTGCCAAAGCAGAGGACATAGGTTCAATCCCTGGTCCAGGAAGATCCCACATGCCACTGGGCAACTAAGACACTAGGCCACAACTACTAAAGCCCATGCAACTAGAGTCTGTACCTTGCAACAGAAGAAGCCATGGCAATGAAGCCTGCCTACTGCAACTAGAAGAGTAGCCTCTGCTTGCTGAAACTAGAGAAAGCCTATGCACAGCAACGGAAAACACAGTGCATCCAAAAGTAAATGAATTAATTAATTTAATTAAAAATATTAATTTTTTTTAAGGTAGAGGTGAAGTAGTGACAGATTTCCTCTTCTTGGGCACCAAAATCACCGCAGATGGTGACTGCAGCCATGAAATCAGAAGACAATTGCTTCTTGGCAGGAAAGCTTTGAAAAATCTAGACAGTGTGTTGAAAAGCAGAGACATTACTCTGCTGACAAAGATTCGTACAGTCAAGGCTATGGTCTTCCCAGTAGTCACATACTATTGTGAGAACTGGACCATAAAGAAGGCAGAACACCAAAGAACTGATGCCTTCAAACTTTGGTGCTGGAGAAGACTCCTGAAAGTGCCTTGGACAGCAAGGAGATCAAACCAGTCAATCTTAAGAGAGATCAACCTGAATATTCACTGGAAGGATTGATGCTGAAGCTGAAGTTCCAGGATTTGGGGCATCTGATGCAAACAGATGACTCATTGGAAAAGTTCTTAAGCTGGGAAAGATTGGGGGCAGAAGAGGCCTTCAGAGGATGAGATGGCTGGATGGCATCATTGATGCAATGAACTTTGGCAAACTCTGGAAGCTGGTGAGGGCCAGAGAGGCCTGGCATGCTGCAGTCCATGGGGTCACAAAGAGTCGGACACAACTGGGCAACTGAACAACAACAGTATATAAATATAGATAAATAGATATAGACACAGAGAGAGAGAGTAAACTCTTTGCTAGTTAAGTGGTACTTCAAATTCTGATATTATTTCCCGATCTGCCTACTACTGCAGAAGGAAGGAAGGAGCAATAGGGCCATCCTTGGAAGAGACTAACCAGCCACTTACAGGCAAGCTGACTTAATTCAACCCCTTCAAACCTCCAAGGGGCAGCAATGCATGCTGACTAGTAACCTTCCTTTTATAAGTTCCCTGGGAACATAGACTATTCAGTATCCTGAAGGAGCTATTCCCAGAGTATACTATACCAAAAAGGTGCATCCAAATGGCTCAAGAGCTGAAGTATAACCAATGCTGTGGTGTGCTGCCGAAATCCCCGCATCAACACTAAAACACTGATTCCTCCCGCCATTAGGCCTGCTGGGACCTGATGCTGCTCAGCAAGTCAGTCCCTGGGCATTGCCCTGGAAAGGCAAGCCAAAAAAAGCCACTTTCACCAAGGCCACACACTGTCCCTGGAGTTGGCTCACATCCAGGGATGTCAAGGTGAAAAGTATAAAGCCCAGCAGCCTTGATGCAAGGAAGGACAACTCTGCAGAGCCCTCTCTGCTCATGAGAGTTCCCCATGGGATTAACTGAATCTTTTATTTAATCCTTTCCTTTTCCTAATCTTGATTCTTTTACTCCCCAGCAAGCACTGATTGGAGGACACCCTACAGTAAGCCCTCTGCACACAAACTATCTCAGGGTTTGCTTCCCAAGGAATCCACCTTAAGATATGATTAATACTATGTCTAAGCATGATAGTCCCCTGTGACAAGAATTGGTTCAGAAATGGGCACATGACTCAAATCAAGTTAATATGAACTGAAGGGATTTGGTTCTGGGATATGCTGGGGAATTTTCTTACCATTAGAGAGAACCATAGGAAAAGATGATTGCCCTTCCAAACTAAACCCGAATAGGCAAACTCCAGTTGCTACTGACAAGTGTATTTTGATCCTCAGGTCAACCAGTCCTAGACCAAAGTTTATACCATGATTGACAGATGATGAGATTTAAAGAGGCTGAGGCCCTAATGACATCACTGAGTCACAAAGTCAATGTACCCATTTTTAGATTTCTCATATATATAAGCCATAAATTTACCATGTAAGACAGGTTTTTTTTTTTGCGGGGGGGGCGATCTGCTTGTTTCTTCTGGTGGATGGTTGCTCAGTCATTCAGTCATGTCCAACTCTTTGGAAATCTACGTCTGTAGCCCTCCAGGCTCCTCTGTTCATGGAATTTTCCAGGCAAGAATACTGGAGTGGGTTGCCATTTCCTACTCCAGGGGATCTTCCCGACCCAGGGATGGAAGCTGGTCTCTTGCATCTCCTGCATCAGCTGGTGGATTCTTTACCACTGCCCACTTGCTGCCAAAGCATCTCACTGATCCAGATGTGCGTTTTACTCTCCCTTTCTTAACAGTTTCTGCAGGAGGTTTTCATATTCATCAAAAAGAGCTTGAAAAATCCATAACCAAGACAATGGACCAAAAAACTGAACTGTGACTAAGTGCAAGTGGCTGATGATGATTTTCTTTTCCTCCCTCCTTCCCTGCATTCTTCTTTCTTCCTTTTCCTCCCCACTTCCTTTCCTTTCTTTCTATAGATAACTGAAGATACATTCTTTAAAGAATGAAAATAGGAGACATAATGGAACAAATATACTTCATGTGAAAAAAAAATCAATACTTGCAATTTGGTTGAGAAAAGTTACCTTAAATTCTGTTTTTAAGATCAAAGTACATCTAAGCCATAATCTACAATTTGGTATATAATTGGAACTTCTGAAAACTCTCTGTAATAAACAGGTGAAGACAGACACCTGGTAATTGCAAAGAGTATTTATACACCTGTGGAGGAGGCAGAGAGAGATTTTTGCAAAATGACTTCAGAAAGTAAAAGCCTATAAAAAAAAAGATATAATTCCAAAAGTGATTCAGTTTGCAATTTTAAAGACAAACAATCCATTATGACAACCCAAGAAAAAGTTACTTATCCCCAAAAACATAGTATCTTGACTCAAACTCTGAAGGTCAAAGGACTATGATTTTGGAAGATGAGAGAGGATAGTTTAAAAGAAGCAGAGGGCTCTGCCACACTACTTGTCCTGTTTTGAGGTTCAAGGATATGACAGTGGAATGCTTGTGCTCTGATTTTAACAACAGTGAGAGTCTCCTGTGTCTGCTTAATTAATCATGTTCTCTTTTTCCCTGTGTGCATGTGTGCCTGCTAAGTAGCTTCACTCATATCTGACTCTTTGCAACCCCATAGGCTGTAGTACACCAGGCTCCTCAGTCCATGGGATTCTCCAGGCAAGAATACTGGAGCGGTTTGCCACTTCCTCCTCCAGGGGATATTCCTTACCCAAGGATCGAACCCACATCTCCTGCACTGCAAGAGGATTCTTAACCACTGAGCAATGGGGGAAAGCCTTCTCTTCTTCCTTCAGTTTAGTTCAGTTCAGTTGCTCAGTCGTGTCCCACTCTTTGCGACCCCATGAATCACAGCACGCCAGACCTCCCTGTCCATCACCAACTCCCGGAGTTCACTCAAACCCATGTTCATCAAGTTGGTGATGCCATCCAGCCATCTCATTCTCTGTCGTCTCCGTCTCCTCCCGCCCCCAATGACTCCCAGCATCAGAGTCTTAGCCCTTGTCATTTCAAAACTGTTTCCTTGAGCATCTAAATACAAAATCTAATGACTCTATCATTATGGGTAACAGAGAAAGCACAGGGCTGGACTTGGGAGAAAGGCTTTAATCCAGGGTCTGCCCACCAGCAAGTTGGGTGTCATCAGTCACATCACTTTCCTCTCTGGGCCTTCATTTCCTCGTCTGCAAAACAATCCCTTTGGTCTCCATAATTATAGATTCCTGGGGAAATAAGAGGATCCACATAAATGCTGGAGTGGCATGTGGCAATAATAACCCATTCTTCTGTCCACTCCACTCACCTGACAGTTCACAACCCAAAGTCTTAGCCCAGTTTATAACCTGCAGCATATCAGTCTGTTGCAGGCAAATACCCAAGATAAAAACAACATCCTCTTCTTCCAGTGCTGTGTTCAACCTCTACTTTACTTTTGGTGACTTGAGAGCCCACATCAACACTGCAGAGGAAAAATGAATCAAACACCCTTGTTCATTTTCTTTCCACATTCTAGCAATGATTCCAGTGGTGGCAGTATGTTGAATATGACTGATTTTGTGGAAACACAGGTTAAGGTGGTGATGGTTAGGTGCTGAGTGAACTTGGAGTCCTTTAGGGGGCATATTAACAAAGTTGGGTCTTCGAATGTGTAGAAAAATAAACTCAGTTGCTTTAAGTGCTTACCCTAAACATCCAGTAAAGTTCTTGGGCTAAAACATCAAAGACAACCTCATGACTCATAGACCAGGGCTAGAAGGACTGGCTCAGAAATACAACGCAACATAAAGCAGAGACAGGAATCCATGGAATATTCTGCAGAACATCTGGCCTGGACGATTCCAAGATTCAACATGAAAGAACAGAGGGAAAGGGCAGCTGTTCTAGACTGATGCCTCCTAAAGAAATACAGCAGCAAATGCAAGGCATTAACCTGGACTTAACATTCTGGAAATGATTTAGGAAATTTGATAATGGACTATGTATTTGATATTATTGAATTAACCTTTTCTAGATGTAGAAATAATATTATGATTATTGACCAGGAAAGTGAAAATGTCTTTGTTTATAAGAAGTGTATTATTTAGAATCATATAGGAATGAAATGTTACGATACCTGTATACTACTTTTGGATGGCTTGCAAAAGAAGTGTGTGTGCAAGTGTGTGAAGGCACTAACAGGTAGTGAATCTAGAAGACCAGTTGTTGTTTAGTCATTAAGTTGTGTCTGACTCTTTGCACCCCATGGACTGTAGTCTGCCAGGCTCCTCTGTCCATGAGATTTTTCCAGGCAAGAATACTGGAGTGGGTTGCCATTTCCTTCTCCAGGGGATCTTCCTGACCCAGGGATCAAACCTGGTTCTCCTACATTGGCAGGTGGATTCTTTACCACTGAGCCACCTGGGAAGCCCAGAAAACCAGTACAGGAGTGTTAATAATTTTGTTCTTTCAATTTTACTTAGATTTTAATTTTTAATTGAAGACAGGTATACAACCCAACAAGATTTAGAGAGCATGTAGAGCTCCAGGAAGTCTCATGGCTGCAAACTCCCAAGATGCTTCCCTTTCCCATGAGCAAGCTTGTTTCCTGGGCTCCTACTAAAAATCATACTGACACCTGCTGGGGCCAAATACATAACTTACAATTGCTAAGAAAAGGTATGGGGGAAAACATTATAAACCCCGCTTTACCAAGGAGAAAACTGAAGCACACCCAAGTCAGCCACCTCACGAGAAGTCTCTGCAGGAGGCACGTTGATATTCTGCCTGGATACCCTGGAGTCTCTCTGCCCAGTTCTGTGTGCCTTGACTCCCAAAGGCTCTCACTTGCCACCTTCTTCATAGGACTAACCTGGGTCTGCCAGAACCTCTGCATCCATGCTCCAAACTCGCAGAGTCGGAAGAACTAGGGAGTCAATGTCTCTCCAAGTTACCCAGACCTACCACTGCCTCATCAGTTTCAGGAGATTAGGAATTCCTTCCATTTCAGCTTTCTTTCCCAGAAAATAAATCCTCGCTTCATTGTTGCCATTGTACTTATGAAGCTCAACTGCGTATTCCCAAAATCAAACCACTTCCTTCCCACACATCCTAGTATCCCAAACACAGGCTTGTTGTTTCATCCCACGCTCTCTGGGTGGCCACGGACGAGCAGGGCTCCCAGATACAGTCCCATAATTACAGACTTACACTGTGTTCATGTGAATATCGAGGCCACCAGATGTCTAAACCCAGGACAGGCAACCAGAGGCCTTAAGACACCTGGTTCTTCATTTATTTAGCGCTTATAAATCTCATGGAACATGTTAGGTATGCACTTTCTGAAAGAATCTACAAAGTTTATGATTTTTTTAAATAGAAACCTTGGAAGGGGCCTTGGAGGTCATTCTAGTTCACTTCCAGTGTCAGGAGGCTCAAACTTCAGCAAGATATCTGGGTCTGGATTGTGAACATCTAAGTCATCATAAAATTCTTCTTTATGAGAAAGGGTGTGGTCGTTAGTGTTTAGACTTTGAAGAATCTATCCTCACTGTTCAGCTATTTCTTGGCTGAATTCCAGGACTAAGATTGACCTGATAACCATGTACTTTCTGTGTTAAGTTCTTCTGTTTTCAGGAAGTGATACCCAAAACATATACAGAGGGTACGAACTAAGCAGAGGAGATGCAGGCAGGGGTACACTGCCCTAGGGTTCCAGGGGATCCTTCCCAAGTTATGCCAGGTATGAACCTGCCAGGAGCTGGACTGTGTGAAGGCCCTTGGCAGCAGAGAAGAATTCAGATGGAGTTTGTGACAAATGTTATCTGTCATCAGGTACAGAAGCATCTCCATATTTGATAGTCACCACAGCCATATCACTGTGCACTGTGCGAATATCAGTTCTGGTCGTGTTTTAGCGGCAGGAGAAACAGAACACAAATACTGTGAAACCATGAAAGAGAGAAGGTGAGAATGAATGCAAACATAAAAGACAGCCCTAGACACAGACACCTACAGTCTCTCTCCCTCTCTCTTTTCACACACACACACAATTAGAAAAACAAGTGAAGTTCCACATCCATGGCAACAAGAAAGAATTTGTGGTCAATCTCAGTTTGCCCTCAGCTTTAAAACGTCAGTTCCCTCAGGCTGTGTTTTAAGGCCTTCAAGAGCAAGGCTATTGTGGTTGTCTGTACCGCTGAGGTTCCTGGCCAGCCAACTAGGCCTTAACCTCTGGAAAATGTGAAACGCTATTTATCAAACAGGGAGGAAACTGGTCAAAGCAGGGAGGAGAGCACTAAAGATAATAATATTATCCAAGAGAACACAAAAGGGGAAAAAGCTACCCTGAGCAAGATAAGCCAGGAGGGACACAGTGGCCCAGAGAACAGAGTTTTCCCAGCCAGGCTATCTAGAAAATGCTCCCAGTCCTTGAACCCTAGAATCATCCTTGGTCAGCAGAGTCCACGATGACTGACACTGAAGTCTTACCCCTCAGTCAACAGCTGCTGTAGACAAAGCAGCACCAAGACAGCAAAAGGAAAATGAGCATTGACTTTAGAGACTGATTTAATCATGTTTCTCAACTGAAGTGCATGTAAGGTGTTTCACATTGTCATTATTCACAAACCATTTAAAAACAGACTTACAGTTACCAGGGGGAACAGAGGGAGGGATAAACTGGGAGACTGGGACTGACATATACACACTACAATACATGAAATAGATGACTAATGAAGACCTACTGTATAGCACAGAGAGCTCTACTCAAAACTCGGTAATGACCTATATGGGAAAAGAATCTAAAAAAGAGGGAAATATACATGCATGCTGCAAGTCCATGGGGTCACAGAGAGTCGGACACAACTGAGTGGCAGAACAACAACAATGTATATGTATAACTGACTCACTTTGCTGTACGCTTGAAACTAATACAACACTGTAAATTCTATACTCCAATAAAAATTCTTTAAAAATAAAATCTACACACAATGAGAGATTAGGTTAACTAAACAAAGAATGATCTATCTGGCCTGGAGGTAAAAACTTGTGCAAATTCCAGGTAAGGATTCCCAACCATCCAGTCAACACAGAATGTAAACCCTCACCAGGAGAGCTCAAAAACTGCACATGAGTGAGAAAGTTCACTTCTTTCTCTGTGACTCTCCATCACACCAAACATTCACATGGATCTAAGTTTTATCTCCAACAGAACTGTCACCAGAAAGGATTTTCCTGATTTCAGAATGACGCTATTATAACAAGAAAAATGAAATGACCATCAGGTCATTTGCTTTTTCTTGATGACCTCAGAGACAGGAATAATGCCAGGGGCAGCTACCAAATGTGTATTTAGGGTGATCGCACTGAGTAACCTAAGCAAATTTAACCACACCACTGGTTGTGTGTCAAGCATTAGACAACCTGGAGAAGACAAATGTAGGAAAAACAGCCATGAACCTATGAAGAAATGTGGGAGTGCTTGACCTTCTAGTCTTCTCTTCCTTTCAGGAATGTGAAGTGGGGTTTGTACAAAAAGGAAGCCACTCACAGAAGCCAGGGCCAATAGAAGAAAGGGCAAGGAGAATCAAGACTTTCAAACTCGACTCTCACCTCTAAGATAAAGAAGCTTTGCAGAGACTTACACAGAAAAGCAAAAGTTGATCATTGACTTTTGGGAAATTCTTCACAGCCCCTTCTGGTAATGAGGTAGCTGCACTGGATGGAGCCCACCACAATATTTATCCTTGTTTCCGAGTCATTCTTGTGAAACAGCATAAAAGTTCTGATACTACGTCCTACCAGGAAGATCCTCAGCAAATGCACAGTCATTTTCACCATTTTAATTTAAATAACCAAGAACTCACAAATTTCAATACAGTCTGTTTGCTGACTGATGCTAAAGCTGAAACTGCAATACTTTGGCCACCTCATGCGACGAGTTGACTCACTGGAAAAAACTCTGATGCTGGGAAAGGTTGGGGGCAGGAGAAGAAGAGGACGGCAGAGAATGAGATGGCTGGATGGCATCACCGACTCTGTGGACATGAGTTTGAGTGAACTCCGGGAGTTGGTGATGGACAGGGAGGCCTGGTGTGCTGTGATTCATGGCGTCGCAAAAAGTCAGACACAACTGAGCGACTGAACTAAACTGAACTGAACTGAATACTATAATATATACTAGTATAGTACATAGTATAATATTGTACAATTATAGTATTATATTATACTATTATACCTACAGATAGTACTTTCAGAAAGATTTTTTTTTTAGTACATATTGAGCAAATTCTAAACATAATCAAAATCTGTTCCAGAAACTCAATATTTCACTTTGGACAATAAAGAACTTTAAAAAGTATAAGTTCAGGGACTTCCCTGGTGGTCCAGTGGTTAAGAATCCACCTTGCATTGCATGGAATGTGGGTTTGATCCCTGGTCAGGGAATTAAGATCCCACATCCGTGGAGCAACTAAGCCCAGGAGCCCCAATAGAGAATGGGTGTATGGCAACAAAGGTCCTACATGAGACATCAAAAATCCTACATGACACAACTAAGACCCAACACAGACAAATAAATTAATAAACATATATTTTTTAAAGTATAGGCCCAGAAGGAACTAGTCTGGGTTTCAACAATTTTTTTTTTAAGAAACAAATAAGACTATCTCAGCTATTGATTCCTGATTTTTCTTCAAGTTCCAACTGCCCTGGAAAATCTTTTCCCCTCTGACCATCTGAGACAATGAAGATCTCACCCTGTTCTAAATTTATACTATGATACTTATATTCATAGCACAGTGTGCACTATGTGAGGTCACATTTATGTCTTGTTGTTGTTCAGTAGCTGAGTCGTGTCTGATTCTTTGTGACCCCATGGACTTCAGCACACCAGGCTCTTCTGACCTCTACTATCCTCTGGAGTTTGCTCAAATTCATGGCCACTGAGTCAGTGATGCTATCTAACCATCTCATCCTCTGCTGCCCTTTCTCCTTTTTCCTTCAATCTTTCCCAGCACCAGGGTCTTCTCCAATGAGTAAGCTCTTCACACCCTTATGCATGAATATGCTTATTAAGAGTTTGATCCCTCGGTCCAGCAGATCCCCTGGAGGAGAGCATAGCAACCCATTCCAGTGTTCTTGCCTGGAGAATCCCATGGGCAGAGAAGCATGGTGGGCTACAGGCCATAGGGTCACAAACAGCCAGACACCACTGAAATGACTTAACATGCATGCACACATATTTATTAAGCATATGCTTCATTTATTAAATGGTGGCTCAGACAGTAAAGAATCTGTCTGCAATGCAGGAGACCTGGGTTTGATCCCTGGATTGGGAAGATTCCCTGAAGAAGGAAATAGCAACCCACTCTAGTATTCTTGCCTGGAGAATTCCATGGACAGAAGAGCCTGGAAGGTTACAGTTCATGGGGCAGCAAAGAGTCAGACACAACTGAGCAACTAACACTCACTCATTCACTCACTGATTCATTAAGTCTGGGATGGGGTTTGAGATGCTGCATTTCTGACAAGCTCCCTGGCCAAGTTGGTGCTGATGGCCTTCGGACTATACTTTAAGCAAGACTCTTGACTACATTGGTTAAGAAATTGAAAGAATGTGGGCTGCTCCCAAAAGCATTTAGCTGATTTAATGCTAAAAAGGAACATCCTATAACAGAGGTATAAGATTATAAGTTCATCAAAGACAAACACATGCTGTGGTCATCTCTGTATCATCTGCTACCTAGCACCATGCTTGGTGTGTGGAAGATGTCTATTGGGTAACTGATGGATTAGTGCTACTGGGGGCCCCAGTAGTCCAGAGAACAATGGGAAGTAGAGAGAGGGTATAAGAAAAGAAGGGTGTTGGGGTCCTTTAATGGACCGGGACCTGGCGGTCCGGAGGCGACGATAAGAAACTGAAAGGAAGAGGCTGATACTCCCTGGTTTATGCAGAAAACCAAGAAAGTCCTTGACACAAGACTTGCATCTCTCACGAAGTCACAGGGCGCCCTCTCGAGGTGGGTGAAGGCACAGGGCGCCTTCTCTAGAGAGTCTTTGAAGCCCGGGCAGGAGAGTGAGCAAGATGGGTTTCTGAGCTCCAAAGAATCAGCTGAGGAGAGAGAGAGAGAGAAGGAAAGAAAGAAAGAAAGACACGGGGACCCAAGCTCTGATGGAGCAAAGGTGCTTTAATGATTTCTCTGTGAGTATATAAAGGCTGTGGTACAAGAAGTTTCTTTCGACAATGATAAAGATCAGAAAACCAAATGTACAGCAATGATTACCAAGGGAACAAGGGATTAATAATGGTCACAAGGTCAGGAGACAATCCATATCTCAAGAAAGGGGATCAAGCAATTTTGTCGTAAAGAGAATGTTTACTAAAGGAGATTCAAGCCTGTCTCACACAATGACCTCAGTTCCTGGGAGCAGCATGCTGTTCCACTTGAAAAGAAACAAAGGACTTGTGAGAAACAGCACGTAGGAACCCTCCTGTTAAACATTCCCTGACAGAAGGGGAATGAGGAAGGGGAATGGGACAGAGAAGGAAGAAAGCCACATGTGGAGGGCCTGATCTAGTATCTGGAAAGCTGTCCCAGGAGTCCTCTTAGTGACCTCAATGACACAGGAGGCCTAATTCAGTCCAAGGCAATCACCTGTTTCCAGAAAGGTATGGCTATAAAACAACCCAAGAGACAACTGTCTAGTTGATAAGAACTTAAAGGAGTTAAATTAGTCAAAACCTGCTCTCAGAACATTTCCGATGCCTGTGGAAAAAGACACTGACGATTTCTCAAACACGTCAGTTGAGTAGAATTTTCATGCCAAGATTTATTCATATGAGAATTCAGCCTCCTCCAGACTATTGATTAGACCAATATTTTTTGGGGGGGAGATAAATGAGAGCTACACCTTTGCTGAAGTGCTGCTGATCTGTATACAATGACACTACCTGATTGGGTAACTGGCAGTCCCTGTAAAACTGGGTTGCTGTGCTCCATGCCCTCCTGGCTTCATTTGAAATTCTCCTCTGCCAGAGATATCCCTAGAGTTAATCGTTCAAAAAATGAAATGCAATAGACTAGGAGGGCTAGAACATTTGCCCTATTTTTAGATGTTAGACAGTTCCTTAAGGAAAGTCCCTGAGGCCTGGCATGATGCAGATATAATATTCTGATGAATTATATCTGATAGGCCCTAATTCCTGAGATGCCTGGTACTTCTGGTTTGACCTGGACCAAGTCCCAACCCTTTGAGCTCCTCTGTGGCTCCCAAGTTGCTGGTTGTTCCTTGCCCCCTACTTTCCAAGGTTTCCTTGGGTTGCTGGGCTGCAGGGAGAATTTTAAAAAAAATGTGCTTCTTGTTTGTTTCTGCTGCTGCTCAGCACTTGGCACTTGGTCTGGCAGTGCTGCCTGGTGGCTTGATCTCAAGCCTGAACTTGCCAGAAAAACATACAAACAAAAACATCATTCTTACACTTGATTTTGCAGCCCACTGTGGGTGTGACTATGCTCCCCAGGTCTCCAGAGCCAAAAACCTTGATTCCTAAGCATCCCCAGCAGTGGGAGGAAGGATGAGGAAGTCAGGGCATATGGAAGAAAGGAAGATGTCAGAATGCATCCAGGGACCAACCCCAGCTGTAATTTTATCCTATCCAATGCCTTTCAAAACTTACTTTTTGTTAGATTTTGATAACAAATTCATCTTAAAAGGGCAATATTAAAAATTCTTAAAAATGAAAAGGGCAATGCTAATAAATCACAAATTTGGAGTATGTCCATTTTAAATGTTTTATATGAAGTATGAAATGTTCTAAAATTTTAATGTGCACATGGATACCACTGGATTTTGTTAAAATGAGCTTGATTCATTAAGTTTGGGATGGGACTTCAGTTCCTTGGCATTTCTGACAAGCTCCCAGGCCAAGTAGGTGTTAATGGTCTTGGGATCTTATTTTTAAGCAAGACTCTAGATTATGTTGGTTAAGAAAGTGTGTGGACTCAAAAGAATGTGGCCTGCTCCCAAAAGCATGGATCTGATTGAATGCCCCAAAGGAACATCCTATAGCAGAGGTATAAGGTTATAAGTTCATCAAGGACAAACACATGCTGTAGTCATCTCTGTATCCTCCACTACCCAGCACCATGCCTGGTGCATGGTAAATGCCTATTGGGTAACCAACTGATTAGTGCTATTGGGGCTCCCAGATATAGTCCAGAGAAGAATGGAAAGTAAAGAGAAGGGTGTAAGACAAGAAGGAGAAAGAGGACGGGGAGAGGGACAGAAAAGGAAGAAATCTGTAAGTGGAGGGCCTAAGCTCTTTTATGGTACGCTGTCACAGGAGTCCTCTTAGCAACCTCAATGGCATAGAAGGTCTAATTCGGTCCAAGGCAATCCCCTGATTCCAGAAAGGTGTGGCTATAAAACAGCCCAAGAGACACCTGTTTAGTTGATAAGAACTTAAAGGAGTTAAAATTAGTCAAAACCTGCTCTCAGAACATTTCCAATGTCTGTGGAACAAGGCACTGATGATTTCTCAAACACATCAATTGAGTAGATTTTTCACGCCAAACTTTATTCATATGAGAATTCAGGCTCACCCAGGCTATTGATTAGACCAAGAATCAGCTTTTTTTTTCTTGGAGATAAATGAGAATTACACCTTTACTGAAGTGCTGCTGATCTATACACAATGACACTACTCGATTGGGTAACTGGACAGTCCCTGTAAAACTGGGTTGCTGTGCTCCATGCCCTCCTGGCTTCATTTGAAATTCTCCCCTGCCAGAGATATCCCTAGAGTTAATGGTTCACAAAAATGAAATGCAATAGCCTGCTGCTGCTGCTGCTGCTGCTCCTGCTGCTGCTGCTAAGTCGCTTCAGTCGTGTCCGACTCTGTGCAACCCCATGGACGGCAGCTGACCAGGCTCCGCTGTCCCTGGGATTCTCCAGGCAAGAACACTGGAGTGGGTTGCCATTTCCTTCTCCTAGGAGGGCTAGAACATTTGCCCTGTTTTTAGATGTTAGACAGTTCCTTAAGGAAAGTCCCTGAGGCCTGGCATGATGCAGATGTAATATTCTGATGAATTATATCTGATAGGCCCTAATTCCTGAGATGCCTGGTACTTCTGGTTTGACCTAGACCAAGTCCCAACCCTTTAAGCTCCTCTGTGGCTCCCAAGTTGCTGGTTGTTCCTTGCTCCCTGCTTTCTAAGGTTTCCTTGGGTTGCTGGGCTGCAGGGAGAATTAAAAAAAAAAAAAAAGTGCTTCTTGTTTGCTTCTGTTGCTGCTCAGCACTTGGCACTTGGTCTGGCAGTGCTGCCTGGTGGCTTGATCTCAAGCCTGAACTTCCCAGAAAAACATACAAACAAAAACATCATTCTTACACTTGATTTTCAAATCAGATTTGATCTGATTTAATGACAAAAGAGGAACATCCTATAGCAAAGAGTTTAAATCATTTGCCCCTGAAATACAAAAAATCAATTAATATTAATACAATATTAATATATGTATTAATAATAATACAATATTAATACAAAAAATCAATCCTACACTGGCCATAGAGAAAAAGTATATGAATTCCAAAAGCAGAAACAGTACAGATAACATTCTCTGATATCAATGCAATAAAATTATAAATTAAAAGTACAAATACAGCTCTCTGATCATACAGCAAGCCTTCAAGATAGCGCCAAAGAAAGACAAGAAGCTTAAGAAGTCAACCTGAAAGTTTACTTTGGATCTTACTCATCCAGTAGAAGATGGAATTTTGATTCTAGACATTTTGAATAGTTTCTACCGGAGAAGATTAAAGTGAATAGAAAGACTGGGAATCTTGGGAAAGTCATTCACATTGAACACTTGAAGAACAAAATCACAGTTGTTCCTGAGAAACAGTTCTCTAAAAGGTATCTGAAATACCTTACCAAGAAATAGCTTTAAAAGAACAATCTTAGTGATTGGCTTCCTGTGGTTGCATCTGACAAGGAGACTTATGAGTTTTGTTACTTCCAGATTAGTCAAGATGGAGATGAATCTGACTCTGAGGACTAGATGAAGACATCCTTTATAGGGTTTCACTTGCGAATAAAACAAATGAAGCATACAAAAGAAAGAAACATCTAAAATGGACCTTTAGTTTATCAGGGAATAAAAACATTACTCTGTATGCTAAGCATTCATCTCTCATTTAAGTGTACGCTGTTTATATGGCACTGGCTTTCCTTAGACACTTTTTCCCTTTTAAATTTTTATTGAAATATAGTTAACTTACAATGTTGTGTTAGTTTCAGATGTATAGCAAAATGAATGAGTTATACATTCAATCCCTGGGATGGGAGGAGAAGGCAATGGCAACCCACTCCAGTACTCTTGCCTGGAAAATCCCATGGATGGAGGAGCCTGATAGGCTGTAGTCCATGGGGTTGGGAAGAGTTGGACACAATTGAGCGACTTCACTTTCACTTTTCACTTTCATGCACTGGAGAAGGAAATGGCAACCCATTCCAGTGCTCCTGCCTGGAGAATCCCAGGGACAGGGGAGCCTGGTGGGCTGCCATCTATGGGGTTGCACAGAGCCGGACATGACTGAAGCGACTTAGCAGCAGCAGTAGCAGCCTGGGATGGGAAGATCCCCTAGAGGAGGGTATGGCAACCCACTGGAGTATTCTTCCTTGGAGAATCCCCATGGACAGAGGAGCCTGGCAGGGTACAGTCCATGGGGTCACAAAGAGTAGGCCATAACTGAGAAAATAAGCGCACAGCATACACACACACACACAGTGTATATATGTCAGTCTCAGACTCCCAATGTATTCCTCTCCCTCGAATCCCCTGGTAACTATAAGTGTTCTATATCTGTGACTACTTCTGTTTTGTAAATAAGCGTTTATCTCCCCTTTAAACACTTTGTGTATAAGTAATATTTAAATAGCTTATAGCTAGTGCAGTTTCTTTCAGGATTTTGTAATGTACTGATTTTACAGATGTCCTCAAGTTAAAGTATATAGTGAAAACATGCACAGTTTTGGGTATAACTATATAATAAATTCTCAAAAAAATAAAAGTACAAATACACAAAATTAAGAATGAAAAAGACATGCCTTGGAGCAACTAAGCTTGTGAGACATAACTACTGAGCCCACCTGCTACAACTACTGAACTTTGCATGCCCTAGAGCCTGTGCTCGGGACAGAAGAAGCCACCGCGCGAGGAGCTCACACAATGACGAAGAATAGCCCCTGCTTGACTGAAGCGAGAGAAAGTCCATGAGCAGCAATGATGATCCACCACAGCCAAAAAATAAAAGAAAGAAAGAAAAAGAAATCTTAGAAAAAAGAAAAAGAATGAGAAAGTGTCAGGGAATGTTTAACAGTATGATTTCTGTGTGCTGTTTCTTGTCTCTCTTGAGCCCTCTGTTCCTTATCAGTTCCTATCAGGAACGAGTGGAGCGTCAAGCTGCTTCCAGGACTGAGATCAAAGAGATGGGATGCTTGCATAGGATTTCCTTCATTAGCTTTTCCATATGGTGAAAGGGATTATTTACGACCCTCTTCTGATATGGATTGTCTTTTGGCTTTATGGCCTCTATTACTCCTTATTTCCTTGGTAATTTGTAAAGTCTGGTCTTTTGATCTTTATCTGAAGAAGCTACCTTGTAATACAGTATATATACTCACACAGAGTTCAATAAAGCACCCTTGTTCCACTAGAGACTTGGGTCCCCGTGTCCTTCTTTCTCTCTCTCTCTCTGTTTCTGGCTGATTCCCTGGAGCGTGGAGGCCTGCCAAGCTCATTTTCCTGCCCAGGCTTTTAAGACCTCTCAAGACCTCTTGAGAGGATGCCCTGTGCCTAAATGAGCGGTACAAGCCCTGTCCTAGGGTTTTGTTGCTTTTCTGTGTAACCCAGAGAATATTAGCCTCTTTCCTTTTCTCACTTTCTTATCGTCAACTCTGGGACCACCAGGTTCTGGTCCATTAAAGGACCGCAACAAGAAAGTACTATATAGCACAAGGATTGTGTGTGTGTTTGTGCTTAGTTGCTCAGTCATGTCCAACTCTCTGCAACCCTTTGGACTGTAGCCCTCCAGGAATTATATTCAATACCTTGTGATAAACTATAATGGAAAAGAATATGGAAAAAAATGTAGCCTCTTGACAAAAGTGAAAGAGGAGAGTGAAAAAGTTGGCTTAAATCTCAACATTCAGAAAGATCATGGTATCTAAGATCATGGCACCCGGTCCCATCACTTCATGGCAAATAGATGGGGAAACAGAGGCTGACTTTATTTTGGGGGCTCCAAAATCACTGCAGATGGTGACTGCAGCCATGAAATTAAAAGATGCTTACTACTTAAAGGAAAGTTATGACCAACCTAGACAGCATATTAAAAAGCAGAGACATTACTTTGCCAACAAAAGTCCATCTAATCAAGGCTATGGTTTTTCTAGTAATCATGTATGGATGTGAGAGTTAGACTATAAAGAAAGCTGAGTGCCGAAGAACTGATGCTTTGAACTGTGGTGTTGGAGAAGACTCTTGAGAGTCCTTTGGATTGCAAGGAGATCCAACCAGTCCATCCTAAAGGAGGTCAGTCCTGGATGTTCATTGGAAGGACTGATATTGAAGCTGAAACTCCAATACTTTGGCCACCTGATGCAAAGAGCTGACTCATTTGAAAAGACCCTGATGCTGGGAAAGATTGAGGGCAGGAGGAGAAGGGGACAACAGAGGATGAGATGGTTGGATAGTACCACCGACTCAGTGGACATGGGTTTGGGTAGACTCCGGCAGTTGGTGATGGACTAGTCTGCTGCCGTTCATGGGGTCGCAAAGAGTCAGACACAACTGAGTGACTGAACTGAACTGAACTGATGTATAATGGAGACACTTTGCTGTATAGCAGTAATTAACAAAACACTGTAAATCAACTAAACTTCCATTAAAAGACAAAAAAGAATGAGAAAATTAAAATAACTACAAAGAGTAAAGTAATTTAAACTTCTTATTAGTAAGTCTGGAAATTCAGAAGAAATTCATAACTTTTGAGAAAGATACAAATTACCAAAAATAACTCAAGAAAAGATGGATATCTAAAGATACTTTTGAGAGGGTAACAGGCAGGAAGGCCAGGGGTCTCCAAAGGGAGGAAATAGCCTGCAAGTGTCAGACATTTTTATCTCTCTTAAGCGGCAGGAGGAAACAAACTAGCGATATTTTTTTCTTCTCTATACAAATTTAAAAGTAAGTTTCTCTTAAAATACTGTGTTGCCATAATGACACCTGGTTTCACCTGAAGTTCAGTTCAGTTCAGTTCAGTTCAGTCGCTCAGTCGTGTCCGACTCTCCGCGACCCCATGAATCACAGCACGCCAGGCCTCCCTGTCCATCACCAACTCCCGGAGTACACTCAAACTCATGTCCACAGAGTCGGTGATGCCATCCAGCCATCTCATTCTCGGTCGTCCCCTTCTCCTCCCACCCCCAACCTTTCCCAGCATCAGAGTCTTTTCCAGTGAGTCAACTCGTCGCATGAGGTGGCCAAAGTATTGGAGTTTCAGCTTTAGCATCAGTCCCTCCAATGAACAACCAGGATTGATCTCCTTTAGAATGGACTGGTTGGATCTCCTTGCAGTATAAGGGACTCTCAAGAGTCTTCTCCAACACCACAGTTCAAAAGCATCGATTCTTCGGCGATCAGCCTTCTTCACAGTCCCACTCTCACATCCATACATGACCACGGGAAAAACCATTGCCTTGACTAGACGGACCTTGGTTGGCAAAGTAATGTCTCTGCTTTTTAATATACTATCAAGGTTGGTCATAACTTTCCTTCCAAGGAGCAAGCGTCTTTTAATTTCATGGCTGCAATCAGCATCTGCAGTGATTTTGGAGCCCAAAAAAACAAAGTCTGACACTGTTTCCACTGTTTTTCCATCTATTTCCCATGAAGTGATGGGACCAGATGCCATAATCTTTGTTTTCTGAATGTTGAGCTTCAAACCAACCTTTTCACTCTCCTCTTTCACTTTCATCAAGAGGCTTTTGAGTTCCTCTTCACTTTCTGCCATAAGGGTAGTGTCATCTGCATATCTGAGGTTATTGATATTTCTCCCAGCAATCTTGATTCCAGCTTGTGCTTCTTCCAGCCCAGCGTTCCTCATGATGTACTCTGCATATAAGTTAAATAAGCAAGGTGACAATATACAACCTTGACGTACACCTTTTTCTATTTGGAACCAGTCTGTTATTCCATGTCCAGTTCTAACTGTTGCTTCCTGACCTGCATACAGGTTTCTCAAGAGGCAGGTCAGGTGGTCTGGGATTCCCATCTCTTTCAGAATGTTCCACAGAAGTTAACTATTTTCAAATCTTGAGTTAACCAATGCATTTTTCTTATGGAAATGTTGGTTTTAAGCTATATTAATGTACTACGAATTTACCCCAAACTCTGTCTTCAAGTCGGCTCAGCCAAATGGCTCAGAACCTACTTGACAAACCAGTATGTTATACTCAGATATTGTTCTCCTAATCTATGTAAACGAAATCATTTGTATGGCAATCTGCCCCTCTACAAAATTCAAGTTAATCATTTTATGGCCCGGGATGAATTGTCTGGTGTCAACATTATCCCAAAATAGGATATCTTATCTTATGGGGGAGAGGTCTGGTGCCATTCTGAGTTTTAAGACATTCTGGGCTTCCCTAGTGGCTCAGAGGTTAAAGCATCTGCCTCCAATGCGGGAGACCCGGGTTCAGTCCCTGGGTCAGGAAGATCCCCTGGAGAAGAAAATGGTAACCCACTCTAGTATTCCTGCCTGGAGAATCCCATGGACAGAGAAGCCTGGTAGGCTCCAGTCCACGGGGTCA
Organism: Moschus berezovskii; assembly: GCF_049115385.1. Classification (NCBI taxonomy): domain Eukaryota; kingdom Metazoa; phylum Chordata; class Mammalia; order Artiodactyla; family Moschidae; genus Moschus; species Moschus berezovskii. The sequence continues at coordinate 70,533,282 of NC_142469.1, read as the reverse complement.
CAAAGAGTCGGACACGACTGAGCGACTTCACTTTCTATTTCATTAACAGACTGCTAGTGACTACATAACATCCAGCTGAAGACTAGCAGGGGGGTACTCTTTCTGCCCCCTTCTGATGTCTATGTCAGAAGCTTTGTCTATCTCCTTTATACTTCAATAAAACTTTATTACACAAAAGCTCTGAGCGATCAAGCCTTGTCTCTGACCCCGGATTGAATTCTTCTCCTCCAGAAGCCAAGAATCCCAGTGTCTTTGTGTCATTCCGCAACAACCTTTAACTTTTAACCATGGAAAATTTTTTTAAAGTTGCTAAGACATCCCCCAAGACACAGAGTCTAGACAGTTTTACAGACCAAGTCTTTCCAGTCTTCAAGGAATAAATATTTAAATGTTTGTTAACATTTCCAGGGGAAAAAGTGGAAAACTTTCTAATTATTTGTACAAAACCATGTAACACTGATTCTAAGATATAACAGAAAACTATATCTCAATTTATCTTATAAATATTGACACAAAAATCCTAAATAAAGTATTAGAAAATAAAATCAAACAATATTTTAAAAGACCATAACCCCACATACAAGGACAGGTCTGTATAGCAATGCAAAATTAGTTTAGTATCAGCAAATCATCATGTTTAAAGGTCAAAGGAGAAATATGATTTCTTTGCCTGAATATGTGATGAAAAGACATACGTAAAATCCAATATCAACTGTCTTTTTTAATTTAAAAAGTAGGAATCAAAACAAAAACCCAACATTCTTCATGAGACTAACATTCTGGATTTCAGCCTGGGGCCTCTTCCTTGGGCAGCTCTCTCAGCCACAGGAATAGGGGCTGATCTTTATATCTGTTATTTCTATGTTCCTTAGGGTTCTGTTCCCTTCTTACTAGCCAATTCCTTCTTACTCCAATCCTCTGTTGTAGTTAACAGCTATTTATATGAAAAATTCCCTGTTCACCTTATTGTGTGGTTTCTCTCCCTTGACTGATACGCTAACCAAAATACCAAATAAGATTCTTGTGAACTGGATACAATTATTCTAAAGCTTTTATGAAGAAATAAACAACTGAGAATAGCTTGAAGCTTTATGGAAAATGAGAATAATGTGCAGAGATAGATTTGCAATGAAGCTGATAAACTTCAGGGTCCCACACCTGCATGGTCCACTTTCAAGGCCCTGGGAAGAATCTAGCAATGTATCCATATCGATGTGCATGCTGAGTGCCTTCAGTCATTTCCGACTCTTTGCAACCCAATAGACTTTCCAGTAGCTTCCAGGCTCCTCTGTCCATGTGATTCTCCAGGCAAGAATACTAGAGTGGGTTGCTCTGCCCTCCTCCAGGGCACCTTCCCAGGGATCACATCCATGTCCCTCACATCTCCTGGACTGGCAGGTGAATTCTTTACCACTAGCGATATCTGGGAAGCTCCCATATGGTTATATATGTTTATAAAAACTTGGAATGTAATGTATTTTAACCAACTTTGGTTAAGATCTCTCTCTCTTTCACTCCAACTTCCTCTATATAACACTTTCTCTTATGATGGATGGTACCAGAGGGGCCATAATGGAAACCAGGTAAGGGAATGCTGACTTGAAGATTCACTTAGCTTAGGTTTAATGGATCTATTTACATGATACTCAGTCATTTTGTATATAGTTAAACTCATTGTTGCCATCTTCGTATAGGTATTGCTGCTAAGAATATTTCTGCTGTTAGGCCAGTTTCCTCAGATTCAGGACGCAAAGGTACAATGTGACTATGACAACATCAACAATCAATTTATTGATTAGGGCCGCCATTTTGAAGAAGATACAAGATTCGTCACTGAAACGAAAAAACTTAAAATGCCCTGAGCTCTTGCAGGTCTAGAAACTTTCTAGAGGTTGATGGACATTGAGAGCCAAACTTGAAGTTTCCTCCAATTTTCATGACATTACCAATGACAAGCTATGAAGCTGAAAGATATTTTATTTCAATAATAAAAACTTATAAACTTCAGAACTATGGAGGTGCCTCAAAAAGATAAGAATAGAACTACCCCCATTTGATCCAGCTAACCTACTTCTGGTCATGTATCCAGAAAATACAGAAACACTAATCCAAAAAACCATACGCAGCCCTATGTTCATTGCAACATTATTTACAGTAGCCAAGATATGGAAACAACATAAGTACCCATCAATGGATAAATGGGTAAAGAAGATGTGGTAATAATACAATGGAATATTACTCAGCCATAAAAAGGTGAAATCTTGCCATTTGCAACACATATGGACCTTGAGGTTATTACGCTAACTGAAATAACTCAGATGGTAAAAGACAAATACTGTACAATTTCACTCAAATGTGGAATATAAAAAACTAATAAATAAACAAACAATGAATAAAACAGACAAAAAGAACACACAGTGGTTACCAAAGTGGGGAGGTGAAGGTAAAATTGATGTAAAATGTATGTCGATGAAACAAAATTTTTGGTGATGAGCATGTTGTAGTGTATATAGAATTAGAAATATAACATTGGAAATGTGAAACCTAAATAATGTAACAGTATGAATCAGTGTTACCTCAATAAAATAAATTTTAAATAAATAAGTTAAAAATTATAAACTTTAGTTATAAAAATCTTTCAATCATAAAAAATAAATTTCATCTAAACATGATAGAAAAAAAATGATTTTTTCCTATAGAAAATTATAAGATCATTTGACATAAAGAGATAATCAGAGGGCACTGCCAAAAAAAGTAGGGGAAATATAGAAAGATCAGAGGCAATGAATAGAAATATTGCTTTTTCCAGATATTATGACATTTGCAGCATTTATGATCTTTTAAAATTATGTAATTTGTGATGATTTTTTTCTCTTTCTATGTAAATATTCTTTTTTGTACTGATTTTATTTTCATAACTTTGCATGCTTTTCGTTAAAACTTCAGGTCACACAAAACCTGTATCAACTTGGTAATGAACTGGTAGTTCTACTACATTTTAGTAGCAATAATAATTGACAATTTGGTCAAGATTTAACAATAAATAAAACATAATCAAGACTAAAGCACATATAGAAATTTCTTTTGATAAAAAGTTGCATTATCTATAAATTGGGGAAAGGTAAAACTATTCAAACACAAGCTGGAATCAAGATTGCTGGGAGAAATATCAATAATCTCAGATATGCAGATGACACTACCCTTATGGCAGAAAGTGAAGAGGAACTCAAAAGCCTCTTGATGAAAGTGAGGAGAGTGAAAAGGTCAGCTTGAAGCTCAACATTCAGAAAATGAAGATCATGGCATCTGGTCCCATCACTTCATGGGAAATAGATGGAAAAACAGTGGAAACAGTGTCAGACTTTATTTTTTTGGGCTCCAAAATCACTGCAGATGCTGATTGCAGCCATGAAATTAAAAGACGCTTGCTCCTTGGAAGGAAAGTTATGACCAACCTTGATGGTATATTAAAAAGCAGAGACATTACTTTGCCAACCAAGGTCCGTCTAGTCAAGGCAATGGTTTTTCCCGTGGTCATGTATGGATGTGAGAGTTGGACTGTGAAGAAAGCTGATCGCCGAAGAATTGATGCTTTTGAACTGTGGTGTTGGAGAAGACTCTTGAGAGTCCCTTGTACTGCAAGGAGATCCAACCAGTCCATTCTAGAGGAGATCAATCCTGGGTGTTCAATGGAAGGACTGATGCTGAAGCTGAAACTACTATACTTTGGCCACCTCATGCGACGAGTTGACTCATTGGAAAAGACTCTGATGCTGGGAAAGGTTGTGGGCGGGAGGAGAAGGGGACGACCAAGAATGAGATGGCTGGATGGCATCACCGACTTTGTGGACATGAGTTTGAGTGAACTCCGGGAGTTGGTGATGGACAGGGAGGCCTGGCGTGCTGTGATTCATGGGGTCACGGAGAGTCGGACACAACTGAGCGACTGAACTGAACTGAAAACTATTCAATGATAGAATTGAGTCACCTGGCAAATCATTTGGGAAAACAGCAAAAGTGAATCCCTACCTCACTCCCTAGACTAATAAATTCTAGTTGGAACAATTATTAAAAATGAAACTATTAAGACTCTGGAAGAAAATACAAGAAAACTTGACTTATAACATGAAACCCAGAACCAAATGGAAAAACAGATAGACTAGACTATATTAAAATGTAAAAATTTTACATGCCTAAAAATACCAGAAACAGAAGTCAAGGACATGAACTAACATGTGAAAAAAATATTTTCAATCTGTATTATTTACTAAACAATACTAGATAAAGTACAAAGTCCATTCAGACAACACACAAAATATCAGTGAGTTTATGGAAGATGCCCAATCTCCCTAAAAATTAGAAGAAATACTACATTATTCACAAATGGGAAGACAAAAAAAAAGAAATATAAACTAAACCACAATAATAATGAGACACTATTTTCTTATTAAAAAACTGAAAAATATTTTCTGAAATACTCAGCTTTTGATTAAGACAGGGGAGTACTGGTTCTCTCTCACATTGTTGGTAAAAGTGAAAATTGATATAACATGTTGAGGGGAGGCACTTTGAATTAACTAAAAACCTAAAATCTTTTCTCACCCAGATGCATGGATAGTAATGTAGAGGTTGTTAAGGTTGATAGAAACATTGCAATACTGAAAAACTGTAAACAATCCAAGGATCTATTAAGAGAAGTAAATAAATTGAGACTTTTTTGTTTGTTTGGGTTTTTTTTTTGGATATTTTTATAGTATGGAATACTAAACAGCTGTTTGGTTTTTTTTTAAAGGTAAATTCTCTATGTATTCATGTGGAAAAATGATCAGGGTACATTAAGTCAAAAATGTAACTTGATACCAAGCAAGACACTGGGGAGCTCCTGGGCACAGAACTATTCTGAGTTCCCCAATACTTTGATTACAGGAGATTCAAGTAGGGAAGGAAGAGTATGGGAGACCAAGGATAAACAGTCTAGAGAAATAATAGTGCAGCCTTCAGGCAAGGTCCTGGTTTCCCATCAGAACACAAAACAATATTTCTGAGCTGTTTTGCTGATCCTGAAACACCCTCCAGGTGGGAGAAATTGAGGATTAAAAATGGTAAGCTGCCAACAAGCACACAGACCTCAAACTGTCTGGAAACTATAGGTTGATGATGCTGACTCCTACTTACCTCACCTCCAGCCCATCAGGAGAATGTCCACGAGCTGATCACACCCTCTCTGAACCATCCCTATAAAACTCCTCACTATGGATATGTGACTGAGGGCAATCTCTATAGTCTAGGAGGCTGGAAAGAAAGAGTAAGAGGAATAAACTCAGAGGAAGACTCAGAGCTGAAAAATGCTTTCATAGTAAGAGCCATAAAAGAATTTACAGAACTCCAGTGTTTGGTCTAACACTGACTGCTCCTTTTCTATGAGCTTTCAACTCAATTTTATTTTTATTAAAAAATAACTCAAATGGTTAAAAAGAAGTGAACAAGAACTCATTCAGTTCAGTTCAGTTCAGTTCAGTCGCTCAGTCGTGTCCGACTCTCCGCGACCCCATGAATCACAGCACGCCAGACCTCCCTGTCCATCACCAACTCCCGGAGTACACTCAAACTCATGTCCACAGAGTCGGTGATGCCATCCAGCCATCTCATTCTCCGTCGTCCCCTTCTCCTCCCGCCCCCAACCTTTCCCAGCATCAGAGTCTTTTCCAGTGAGTCAGCTCGTCTCATGAGGTGGCCAAAGTATTGGAGTTTCAGCTTTAGCATCAGTCCCTCCAATGAACATCCAGGATTGATCTCCTTTAGAATGGACTGGTTGGATCTCCTTGCAGTATAAGGGACTCTCAAGAGTCTTCTCCAACACCACAGTTCAAAAGCATCGATTCTTCGGCGATCAGCTTTCTTCACAGTCCAACTCTCACATCCATACATGACCACGGGAAAAACCATTGCCTTGACTAGACGGACCTTGGTCGGCAAAGTAATGTCTCTGCTTTTTAATATACTATCAAGGTTGGTCATAACTTTCCTTCCAAGGAGCAAGCGTCTTTTAATTTCATGGCTGCAATCAGCATCTGCAGTGATTTTGGAGCCCAAAAAAACAAAGTCTGACACTGTTTCCACTGTTTTTCCATCTATTTCCCATGAAGTGATGGGACCAGATGCCATGATCTTTGTTTTCTGAATGTTGAGCTTCAAGCCAACCTTTTCACTCTCCTCTTTCACTTTCATCAAGAGGCTTTTGAGTTCCTCTTCACTTTCTGCCATAAGGGTAGTGTCATCTGCATATCTGAGGTTATTGATATTTCTCCCAGCAATCTTGATTCCAGCTTGTGCTTCTTCCAGCCCAGCGTTCCTCATGATGTACTCTGCATATAAGTTAAATAAGCAAGGTGACAATATACAACCTTGACGTACACCTTTTCCTATTTGGAACCAGTCTGTTGTTCCATGACCGGTTCTAACTGTTGCTTCCTGACCTGCATACAGGTTTCTCAAGAGGCAGGTCAGGTGGTCTGGGATTCCCATCTCTTTCAGAATGTTCCACAGTTTATTGTGATCCACACAGTCAAAGGCTTTGGCATAGTCAATGAAGCAGAAATAGATGTTTTTCTGAAACTCTCTTGCTTTCTCCATGATCCAGCGGATGTTGGCAATTTGATCTCTGGTGCCTCTGCCTTTTCTAAAACCTGCTTGAACATCTGGGAGTTCACGGTTTACATACTGCTGAAGCCTGGCTTGGAGAATTTTGAGCATGACTTTACTAGCGTGTGAGATTAGTGCAATTGTGCGGTAGTTTGAGCATTCTTTGGCATTGCCTTTCTTTGGGATTGGAATGAAGACTGACCTTTTCCAGTCCTGTGGCCACTGCTGAGTTTTCCAAATCTGCTGGCATATTGAGTGCAGCACTTTCACAGCATCATCTTTCAAGACTTGAAATAGCTCAACTGGAATTCCATCACCTCCACTAGCTTTGTTCTCAGATTAATTTCTTGTTCAGTTTTTGCTATAAGACACCCATTCATCAAAGGAAGTGATAAGTTATTAACTTGCTCTGCGCAATGGTTACATATTAGTAAGATCAAGGAGAGGCAGTTACATTTAAAATTTTTAAAGACAAATAATACATAATAATTCTCTAAAATTCAAATTGAAGTCATGGAAAGATTATTAAAATCCTTAACTATCAAACCTAAGGGGACATTAACACTTCAAACCCCTTTCTTTTTTAAGAGTTAAGGGATTGGATGAAAGATCAGAAAATCATGTGACTTTTTTCAGATAGCTATTATGATTAAAATTGAACAATAGATTTGAGGGTGAGGAAAGGTGCAGTGAAGTGGAAAATTTCTGTTTCTCTCCTGGACAGTATAATTGCTTTTAAACATAATTGCTTTTAAAAAATAAATTTTAAAAAATCAGGAAAAGCACTTCAAAGAGGGGGAAAAAAACCCTCCCAAACTCACTTCTTTATAAAAACAGTCAAAATTAACTTATTCATTATTCTGGACATTAAGCAAAGACTTGTAACAATACAATTTTTCTTGTTTCCTCAAGAAAAATGACTGAATCTCTGTAGGAAAAGAAAATCATGTGCAATTTTAACTTGCTCTATTCCCATCCCCACAGTAATCCTGAAATGTAACAATCTTGCTATCAGCAGCAACCTAGAAATCGCTGAGGGAGGCAGAACAGATCTGACACTCCCCTGAAATCTCCATTCCCAAAGAACTGTCATTCTATAACTTATCTGGTGGCTCCCTAGAAACCCCCACTCACAGAACTGGTTTTTATTTGACCTAACCCAGCACGTTCTCAGTGGAATAGCCTTGTCCCCACCCCAACACCAGTCCAAAACCATCTTTGGGTGGCCAAGATGGCGGAGTTGGAAGACACTGAGCTCACCTCCCCGACAGGCACACCAAAATTACAACTATTTCCAGAGGTAACTATTTATGACCGACTGACTAGACCAGAAGAGAAGCTTTTCCACAACTAAAGATATAAAGCAGGAAGTACAAGACAGGTGGGAAGGACAGAGATGCAACGTAGTCAAGACCCACACACACAGGAGACCTGAGAAGAGGAGGAAAATCTCAATTGCAGAGGTTCTCCCCAAGGAACAAGGGGTCCAAGCCCCAAACTAGGCTTTCCAATCCAGGGGTCCCGCACAGGGAAGATGAGCTCCCAGAACATTTGGCTTTGAAGGCCGGGAGAGCCAGAGAACAGAAGGGAACAGCAACTCCACTCTTAAAAGGATGCACACGAAATTTCACATGCTCCGAACCCCAGGACAGAAGCTGTATGTAAAGGAGTCTGGGTCAGACCCACTTGCTAATCTTGGAGCACCTCCTGGAGAGACAGGAGACAACTAGAAACCTCCCTCCCAGGGACATAAACATTGGCACTAGCCATTTTGGGGTACTCATTCTACCACGAAGACACTGTGCTGGCAAGCCCCATTTTGGACTCCTCCCTATAGCTTGTTAGAACCAGAACCCCGACCCTCCCACTACTCGGTGGACACCAGTCCTGAGATGTCCCAATTCTATCAGCTAACTGGATGGGAACACAGCCCCACCCACCATCAAGAGGGCTACCATAGGACCCTCTTGAGCCCCAGAGACTCAGCCCCACCCACCAGAGGCCCCAGGATCCAGCTCCACTCCAGTGGGCCAACACTAGCCCTAGGACTCTCCACACCCACCAGTGGGCGGGCACCGGCCTGAGGCTAACCTGGGCCCTGGTCTAATCCACCAGCAGACCAACAGCAGCTCCAGACACTTTGGGCCCCTGAGCCAGCCTCCCTGGGATCCAGCCCTATCCCTACCCACCAGTAGGTTGACACCAGCTCCAGAAAATTCAAGAGCCCATGGTGAACTATGTTGGGACCTGACCCTGCCTACCAGGGCTATTATCAAAAAAAAAAAAACCCCACAAATATCAAGTGTTGGTGAGGATGTGGAGAAAGGGCACCTTTGCTCACTATTGATGGGAATGTAAATCGGTACAGCCACTATGGAAAACAGTACAGTGATTTCACAAAGAAATGAAAATAGAACTACCATACTACTCAGCAATTTCACTTCCAGGTATTTACTTCCCCACAAAAAAAAAGAAAACTAAAAACACTAATTTGAAAAGATATATGTGCCCACTGTTCATTCTAGTATTATTAACAATAGTCATGAAGGGAATTCCCTGGTGGTTCAGTGGTTAGGACTCCATGCTGTCACTGCTGAGGTTCAGTCCCTGGCTAGGGAACTAAGAGCTTGCAAACCATACAGCGAACTGAAAAAAAATAAAAATAGCCATGATGTGGAAGCAACTTAAGTGTCCATCAATAGATAAATGGATAAAGAAGATGTGGTATATATATACAATGGAATATTATTCAGCCATCTGTGACAATATGGATGGATCTAGGGTATTATGCTAAGTGAAATAAGTCAGACAAACACAAATACTGTATGATTTCACTTATATGTGGAGTCTCAAAAACAAAACAAATGAACAAGCATAACACAGAGAAGTAGTCATAGATACAGAGAACAAACAGATGATTGCCAGAAGGGAGAGGGACGGGAAGAGGAGTGATACAGGTAGTGGAGATTAAGAGGTACAAACTTCTATTTATAAAATAAATAAGTCACAGGGATCTAATATACAGCATGGGGAATATAGCCAATAATAATATTACACTGTTTTGTATAATGATAGATGATAACTAGACTTCTGATCATTTTATGATGCATAAAAATATCAAATCACTCTTATATACCTGAAACTAATATAATATTGTAAGTCAATTAGACTTTAAAAAATCACAAATCCTCATTGGCAGAAAAGAATAAAACCAAACAACAAAACCTCAGAAAAATCCATGGCAATTAACATCCCAGGTGACTATGATAGCAATAGGAGTTGGGCAAATAAAGGGGCTGAACAAAACATTTTAAAAGAAAAATCTGGTGAATAAAAAGTTTTGGGGGGCTTTGAAAAGCTCAACATACTCCTTGGAATCTAGAAAGCCACCTGCATGTACTGGGCTCTAAGTATGTCCAGGGAAGACCTAAGAAGGTCCTAATTTTTCCACCTCTGACTAGCATCGAGATTCTTCACGAGAGGAGAATGAAGGCTAAGGTAGGGTTGTGAACTGCCTGTGAGAACACTGAAAGCAAGTCCCGAAATGCACAGAGAACCCCTTGGGGTTCTTACTGGGAACTTACTGGCTGGGAGACTTACTGGCTCAAGAAATTTAAGGACATGTACCTCCAATCATTAGCTGTTCACCAGGCTAACTGAGCAAAGACTTCAGTGGCTATACATTGCAAAGAATACCAACTCTATAACTAGTCCAGGGAAGTCACTAAAAAACAAACAGCAACTACAGTGACACCCACAATCCCAAACAGCATCAACAACAAACCCTGGTTAGGGGGAGGGGAGGAAGGGGATGGTCTGATTATCAGAGTTTTCACAATATGTTATTTTAAAAGCAGTATTTAACCAACAAGAAAAAAACAAAACAAAACTATGAGACGTGCAAAGAATCATACTCAGGGGTATTTTGAAGCACATCATTGAAGAACTGGCAGCCTCTCAGTTCCCTTGCACCTGCAGGACATCTTCATAATAGGCATCTCCTTGTTTTATTCACCATGTGCTTGCTGGTGCCATCAAAGAAAAATTCTTTTTTTTTTTTTTAGTCTGTTTTAGGAATTCTGATGACTGAATGTTTTCAAAATGACTTTTCTAAGAAAAGAAAGAAAAGAAGAAGGATTGCCAAACACAACTTTTGGCTGAAAAGAAACTCTTTGCACAGATAAAATTCTTGCCACACTTCATCGTACAGCTTGTTCTGCTACTTTCATGAAAAAGGGACCTCTTTACGTCATTATCAGTCATCACCTGCTACACAGACAGGTGCTAATGACAAAGACTCTGCAAGTTACCCTGAAGACATTTTTTAGCATGCCTGCTCAGGCACTTTAGTCATATCCAACTCTTTGTAAACCCATGAACTGTAGCCCACCAGGTTTCTCTGTCCATGGGACTTTCCAGGCAAGCATACTGTGTTGCAGTTTCTTCCTTCAGGGGATCTTCTTGACCTAGGGATCAAACCCACATCTCCTACATTGGCAGGTGGATTCTTTATTGTACTGGCAGGTGGATTCTTTATCGCTGAACCACCAGGGAAGTCCTTTAGTTATAGAAGCAAGACAGTTACCAGAACCAGATCTCTGAATCACCACATCTTTTAAAGGATTTTGTCAGGAAATGGAAACATGGGGGAGATGACTGCACTACCACTCAGAAGAGAAAAATCTTTAAAAGCACTTGAACTATGAGCAGAAGTTTCCTTTTCTCTAAGAGAAAAAGAAACCCCATTCTTGTTTGACTTTGGGGGGGAAATATCCTTTAGTTGCATTACCTGACAGTTACACTTACATGAATAAAATAAATCATTCCATTAAAATCTCTACAGTCACCATCACGGATACTATTGAAAAATTATATGCTTTCTCGGCTAAGCTGCCGAGATGAAACAAAGAGAACAGGACTGGCATCCTTCTAACTTTTTTCAAAAAAAACATTTTTTAGAGCAATTTTAGGTTCACATCAAAACAGAGCATAAAGTACAGAGATATCATATACACTTTCTGGCTCCACATACACACAGTCTTCCCCGCCTGTCAACACCCTATACCAGAGTGGTACACTGGTTATAATCAATGAGACTGCACTAACACATAATTATCACCCAAAGTCCATACTCTGCAATGTTTAACTTTTGGTGTTGTACATCCTATGCATTTTCACAAATGTGTAAGAAATCCACCACTATCGTATCATACAGAGCAGTTTCATTGCCCTGAAAATCCTCTGTGCTTCACTTCTTTATCCCTTCATCTACTCTAACCCATGGCAACCACTGACCCTCTCCTGTCTCCAGAATTTTGCCTTTTCCAGAATATCATACAGTTGGAATCATATAGTATCAGACTTTTGGGATTAGTATCTTTCACTTAGTGATGTACATTTAAGGTTTTAGAATTCATTTCTTTTTAGCAATAAATAACATTTCATTGGTTATGGAATGTAGCTGGTTTCATAGTTCTACATCTTTTCATGGTTTCATAGCTCATTTCTTTTTAGTACAGAATAATGTTCCATTGTCTGAATGTATCACAGTTTATCTATTCACCCACTGAAGGACATCTTGGTTGCTTCCAAGTTTTGGCAATCCTGAATAAAGCTATTAAAAACATCCATGTACAGGTTTTTGGGTGGACATAAATTTTCAACTCATTGGGGTAAATTATCAAGTAAAGAGATTGTTGGATTATATAGTAAGAGTATGTTTATTTTTTGTAAGAAACTACCATACTTTCTTCCAAAGTGACTATACCCTTTTGCATTCCCACCAGCAACGAATGAGAGTTCCTGTTGATACTCATCCTTGCAAGCATTTGCTCTTGCAGCATTCTAGATTTTGGCCATTTCTAAGAGGCATGTAGTGGTATCTCACTGTTTTGTTTTGGGTTTTTTTTTCCCAATACTTTAATTTCAGAACAACAACAACAAAAAAAAACACAACACAATATTCAAACCCCATGTTAAACGTGGATAGGGATAGGGCTTCCTTGAGGCCCTTGTATCCTGCCTTGGACAGAAGGACAGAAATAAAACAACTAGACATCAGCAAAGGGAACCACATGAGCCAGGGCCACTAGGGCTGCTGCTGGGGGAGCCATGGGGACACTATACAGAGGGAGCAGGCTGCAGGTAAAAACTCCTAATCTACTTCTTTCATGCAAGAGGCATCCTCGTCAGCCTCAAGGTTGGGGGGGCGGGGATCTCATCAGGAACAGCAGCACTGGGCTCCTCTGCCATTGCCCTGTCTTCATCAGTGGCCAGGCCAAGCTTTATCATGCGGTAGACACGGTTGGTGTGAGTCTGGGGATCCTCAAGCGAGAAGCCAGAGGAGAGGAGTGCAGTTTCAAACAGCAGCACCACCAGATCCTTGACAGCCTTGCCATTTATGTCTGCCTCTTGCCTTCTGCTGCAGGGTCTCCATGATGGGGTGGTCAGGACTGATCTCCAGGTGCTTTTTAGCCATCATGTAGTCCATGGTCGAGTTGTCCCAAAGTGCCTGAGCTTTCATGATGTACTTCATGTTGGCTGTCCAACTGTGGTGCTCATCACAGTGCAGCAGGGTGAAGACACAGCCTGTTGGAGATTGTCACCTTCTCCACCTTCTTATCCGAGATCTCTTTCATGAGTTTGCAGAGGTTCTCAAACTTGGCCTTGCTCTCCTCCATCTTATTCTCCTCCTCCTTGTACTCAGGCAGCTCCAGACCCTCCTTGGTCATGGAGACCAGACTCTTCCCATCAAACTCCTTGAGCTGCGGCACACAGTGCTCATCAATGGGCTCCATCACGTACACCACCTCAAAGCCCCGCTTCCACATGCGCTCCGCAAAGGAAGAGTTGGCAACCTGCTCTTTGCTCTCACCAGTGATGTAACAGATGGACTTCTGGGTCTCCTTCATGTGAGACATGTATTCTGAGAGAGAAGTCATCTCATCTCCAGACTGGGAGGTGTGATAGCACAGCTGCTCAGAAAGGCATTACTGGTTAGTGGAGTCCTCATGGATTCCAAGCTTCAGGATTTTAGAGAATGCCTCATGGAATTCCTTATATTCTCCTTGTCTTCTGCCAGCTCAGAAAAGAGGTCAAGGCACCTCTTAACAATGTTCTTATGAATAACCTTCATAATTTTGCTCTGCTGGAGCATTTCTCAGGAGATGTTCAGGTGAAGGTCTTCAGAGTCAACCACCCCACGGATGAAGTTGAGATATTCCGGAATCAACTCATCGCAGCTGTCCATGATGGACACACAGCGGACATACAGTTTGGTGTTGTTCTTTTTCTTTTTGTTCTCAAAGAGGTCAAAAGGAGCCCACCGGGGGATGAACAGCAGTGCTCTGAATTCCAACTGACCTTCTTCAGAGAAGTGCTTTACTGCCAAGTGATCTTCCCAGTAATTGGTAAAACTCTTGTAGAACTCACCATATTCCTCCTGGGTGATGTCATCACGGTTTCTGGTCCAAATGGGCTCGGTCTTGTTCAGTTCTTCCTGAGCAATGTACTTCTCCTTTATCTTCTTTGTCTTCTTTTTCTTATCTTTGCCACTATCATCCTCCTCATCTGAACCTCATCTTCAATCTTAGGCTTCTCTTCATCATATTTATCTTCCTCTTCTTTCTCACCTTTCTCTTCTTCAGCCTCATCATCACTGATTTCCTTCTCACGTTCTTTCTCCAGATAGAGTTTGATGGGGTAGCCTATGAACTGTGAGTGCTTCTTCACCACTTCTTTGACATGCCTCTCTTCCAATACTCTGCCGGTCTTCCTTCAGGTGGAGAATCACTTTGGTACTCTGGCCAACAGGCTTACCGTTGTCAGCAAGGACAGTGAAGGAACCCCCAGCAGAAGACTCCCAGGCATACTTTTCCTCATCGTTATGCTTTGTTATCACAACCACTTTCTCTGCCACTAGGTAGGCAGAATAGAAGCCCACACCAAATTGCCCAATCATGGAGATGTCTGCACCAGCCTGAAGAGCCTCCATAAATGCTTTAGTGCCAGACTTGGCAATGGTGCCCAAATTATTTACAAGATCAGCTTTGGTCATGCCAATGCCCATGTCTACCAGAGTTAGAGTATGCCCCTGAGATGATGTCAATTTTCAGCTCTTTACCACTGTCCAATTTGGAAGGGTCTGTCAGGCTTTCATAGCAAATCTTGTCCAAGGCATCAGAAGCATTACTGATCAACTCTGGAAGAAAAATTTCCTTGTTGGAATAGAAGTGAAGTCGCTCAGTCGTGTCCAACTCTTTGCGACCCCATGGACTGTAGCCTACCAGGCTTCTCCGTCCATGGGATTTTCCAGGCAAGAATACTGGAATGGGTTGCCATTTCCTTCTCCAGGAGATCTTCCCGACACAGGGATTGAACTCAGGTCTCTCACATTGTAGGCAGACGCTTTACCATCTGAGCCACCAGGGAAGTCCTGCTGGAATAGAAGGTATTAATAATAAGAGACGTGAGATGGGCAATTTCTGCCTCGAAGGCAAATGGCTCCACCTCCTCCTCTCCATGTGCACTTCATGGTGCACTTCCTCAGGCATCTTCAAGGATAAGAATTCAGGTACTAGAGAAAACTGAGCGGGTGATGGCTGCTTCAGGCTCACTTGCTGCAAGAAGGCTGCACAGAGGTGACTCAAGAGTCTCACTGTTGTTTTAATTTACATTTGAAAGTGAAAGAGGAGAGTGAAAAGGTTGGCTTGAAGCTCAACATTCAGAAAACTAAAATCATGGCATCTGGTCCCAACACTTCATGGAAAATAGATGGGGAAACAGTGGAAACAGTGTCAGATTTTATTTTGGGGGGCTCCAAAATCACTGCGGATGCTGATTGCAGCCATGAAATTAAAAGACACTTACTCCTTGGAAGGAAAGTTATGACCAACCTTGATAATATATTAAAAAGCAGAGACATTACTTTGCCAACAAAGGTCTGTCTAGTCAAGGCTATGGTTTTTCCCGTGGTCATGTATGGATGTGAGAGTTGGACTGTGAAGAAAGCTGAGCGCCGAAGAATTGATGCTTTTGAACTGTGGTGTTGGAGAAGACTCTTGAGAGTCCCTTGGACTGCAAGGAGATCCAACCAGTCCATTCTAAAGGAGATCAATCCTGGGTGTTCATTGGAAGGACAGATGCTAAAGCTGAAACTGCAATACTTTGGCCACCTCATGCGACGAGTTGACTCACTGGAAAAGACTCTGATGCTGGGAGAGATTGGGGGCCGGAGGAGAAGGGGACGACAGAGGATGAGATGGCTGGATGGCATCACTGACTCGATGGACATGAGTTTGAGTGAACTCTGGGAGTTGGTGATGGACAGGGAGGCCTGGCGTGCTGTGATTCATGGGGTCGCAGAGAGTCGGACATGACTGAGTGACTGAACTGAACTGAACTGAATGACATAGGATGTGGAGCATCTTTTCATACGCTTATTTGCTGTCTGTATATATTCCTGATAAGATCTTTTGCCCATTTTTAATTGGAAGAGTTTCTTTACTTATGGTTGAATTTTAAGTGTTCTTGGTATGTTTTGGGTAAGTTCTTTAACAGGAATGTCTTTTATAAATATCTTCTCCCAGTCTGTAGCGTCTACTTATTCTCCTGAGAGTTTTTCACAGAGCAGAGGTTTTTAATCTGAATGAAGTTCAGCTTATCGATTATTTCTGGCATGAGTCCTATCTTTGCTGTTGTATCTAAAAAAAGGCATCACCATACCCGGAGTCATCTGGATTTTCGTGTGTTATCTTCTTGGAGTTTTGTAGTTTTTTTGTTCTACAGTTAGATTTATGAGTAATTTTGAGTTCATTCTTGTGATGGAAGTAAAAACTCTGTTTCTTTTTCTTTACTTTTTTTTCTTTTGGCATGTGGATATCCAGTTGTTCCAGTAGCAATTGTTGAAAAGACTCATTTTTCTCCATTGTATTATCTTTGGCTTTTTGTCAAGGGTCAGTTTACTGACCGGTTTACATTTCTATGGATCACTTCTGGGCTCTCTATTCTGTTCCATTGATCTATGTATCTACCCTTTCATAATACTACACTGTTTTGAGTGCTGTAGCTTTACGGTAAGTTTCTAAGTTGAGTAGTGTCAGTCCTCGCTTATAAATTTAAAATATAATACTTATTCTAAAGTGTGTAGTGTATACATCCAAATGATCCTTCCAATTAGTATTATTTTAACCAATGTCCATCAAAGTTTTTAATTTTCCTGTGGAGAGATCAAGACGGTACAACTACTTCATAATTCCACTAATTGGCCAGAAAGAGGCTAAGTGGTGGAATTATAGGCTCTTGAGGTTTTATTCAAGAGATTTCTGGGTGAAATTCAGTATCAGAATCCTTATTTTAATTACAGATAAACATGGTATAGAACTGCAAATTCTCAGAACTCACTGAATATCTGTCACTGTAAAATTATGAGTTCAAATTTCCCCAAGTCAACTTAAAATATTATAATATATAACCAAAGCATATGAAAGGAAAATACAAAAACAAAAAATAAACTCTGATTGTAAAATGAATCTTACTCAGAACGTTCAAGAGGAAAATTTTATAGATTCATATAATTCCTTTTAGGAAATAGAACTATTCCTAAAAGATACCATTTTTACCCATTATAGTACATTTTAATTGCAACTGAAATCCCTTAAAGAGAAAATTATTCCAAGGAGAAGTGAACCATCCTCAGTGCTTACATATACAACCAGAACTCGAGCAGAACTTTGAGCCTTGGTTGAGGAATTTCCCAATTCAAGTCAGGATCCATTGGAATTTGCTAATAAATTCAAGTTAACCATCTGCTCCTATGAGCCCAGGTTTTCAGATGTTTATCAGTTAATACAGCTGTTAGTTTATGAAACTAAAGCAAGGGCATGAATAAAGAAAAAAGAATGGAAATAGCTCTTAGTGAACTTTGAATCACATACTCCAGAGGCTCACTGAATACAAGGGATTAGCTCAAAAGCTACTTGAACTTAATCCAGAGCTTTTTCCAAAAACTGTAGACTGGACAGAGATTCAACAGTGTAAGCAAAGATCAAATGAATCAATTCTGGACTATTATGAATGATTTGCAGGAAAAAAAAGAAAACATTTAAGCAATATTCTGGCTTGACACCTGAGTCATTCTCTAACCACCAATATGACCCTTTGCTTAATTCTGTCTTTTCAGAAGGCTTAGTTGAGGATTTGGCTACTTAGTCAAAAGACAATCTAGGTTGGTCTGAGTTACACATAAACGCTCTTGTTATACTGGCTGACCAACTTTTCCAAAACCGTTAAAAGAAAAAAAGGAGGTATCTATGAAAAGTATGAACCTTCAATTCACCAATTAAGTACACAATGCCCGTAGAAGGTAAAGCGACCCCCAACTGGTTTAATTCCCAACCAGTAGAGAAGCTAGCTTGAAAGAAAATAGTAGTAAGTCCTGAGGAAATAAGTCCTATTTGAAGAATCTGATTTTTGCTCCCTGATCTTGAGACCAGAGCTCTCAGGATCACTTATCTAGACCATTTCTAATTTCTGAAACTGAAGGGGGACAAACAGGGTATGAAGCCTTTAAAAAAACTTTTTTTATTCCAACTGCTATTTATAAACTAGTGAGTTTCATATTGTGATGTCTGACTCATGACTAGGTTTAGAAAATGAAGTTAGATCTCTCATTGTGTCTGTCTGAATACATGTATGTCTTAAGAGTCCTCAATATAATAATCGGTATAATACTTTCATTGTGCCTAGGTTTAATATAAGCTAACTAAGATCTTATATCTGTGTTGCAAATTTGTCAGCAAGGAAAATAACTCAATGTGAAGAAACTTTTAAGGAAAGAAAATGTAATAAGACAAGAATTGTAAAGAGATAATGAAAAGAGATACAAAAAAATGTAATGAGATAATGGAATAAGAGATAGTTTATTGAGTAGCTAGTCACTCCTAAACAAAATAAGGTACTGAAACATTTAATAATAAACATTGGCTCCCTCTTATAGAAAACCTAAAGATATTTTGGACTACTAATGCATATGGTTGGTGCCATCCTGAGAGGTTCTCTACAAGAAAGCAAGTATTTTTATAAATTTATTCTAAGTTATCTAAATTATTATCACTGGTGTTTATGTTCATCAATCTACAGAATACTACTATAAATGACAGTTGATGGTTGCTTAAGGAAAGTAGGATGCGTATTCTCAATAAAGACGGCATGTAAATGGAATTGCATTTTATTAAGGAAAAAGGAAGTAGGTCTGGTTTACAGATGATTGTTTCTGGATGGGCAAATTAAGTGATGGCTACAGAAAGTGAGGAAGGTTAGCAGAAAGCAGACCCCAAGAAAAGAATTTCATGCATGGTACAAGATTTCTTAAGATGCTGAACTGCGTTTGATAACAGATTTTAAGTTTATTTACCTCTTAAGTGATATATTCTGTAATTGGCCTTTGGAAACTTTGGTGCTTTAGCTAAGTGAATAACTGTTGTTTCACAGTGACCTATGATCCTATCTAACTGACTGTTCTAAACTCTTGATATTTATTGACAAAATTTTCTAAATCAGAATTTAATGAAGTCCTTTGACCTTCAGTTAACTTTGGGATGCTTCAAAGGGCCCCTGAAACATTCCAAAGAGAGATATTAAACTAATTAGGGTTTTTTGTACATTAAATTACACGGGAAGTATTGTCAATAAGTAATAAATCTCTTAGGTTATGCTGTTGTTCAATTGCCCAACTGTGTCCGACTCTTTGTGACCCCATGGACTGCAGTACACCAGGCCTCTCTGTCCCTCGTCATCTCCCAAAGTTTGCCCATGTTCATGTTCATTGCATCAGTGATGCCATCCAGCCATCTCATCCTCTGACACCCTCTTCTCCATCTGCCCTCAATCTTTCCCAGCATCAGGGACTTATCCAGTGAGTCAGCTGTTCCCATCAGATGACCAAAATACTGGAGTTTCAACTTCAGCATCAATCCTTCCAACTAGTATTCGGGGTTGATTTCCCTTAAGATTGACTGGTTTGATCTCCTTGCTGGCCAAGGGACTGTCAGGAGTCTTCTCCAGCACCACAGTTCAAAGGCATCAATTCTTCAGCGCTCTGCCTTCTTTAAGGTCCAGCTCTCACAACTGAATGTGACCACTTAGGTTATATTGTACAGTAAATATTACTAATATAGATATCCTAGAAATTATATGGAGTTTCTAAAATTCTGAAATGGAGTAAAATGTTATCAGCCATAATTCTAGTTATTGTCTACAAGTGTTATATGTCACAGCAGTGACCAAGTTACTTTGTCAGTTGAATTGTCATCAGATTTTAAATGTGCCTTTTTAAGTCTTTTGTCATTGTGGTTTCACTGATGCCGTTGCAAAAGTGCTTCCTTTTGATTAACAGAAAGAACCTTCTGAAGTTTCTAACCTTCAGGACCAAAATGCTGAACTGAATAAGAAATGAAAGAATTCTAATGGGAAAAAACCTCATGGCTTGATAAAACTGTTAACAAAAAGGGTTAGTTACAGAAGACAGTGAATAGATGAACATCATTACAATTTTTTGGTTTCCATCTGAAAAACTGTTGGGTTGAATCTGTGTTTTCCAGGTGTAAGGAAAACCTTCCCCTGCAACTAGTCATGGCTTACAATAATTTGGTAAATTATACATTTGTAAGCAGAAATTAAACATTTATCCTTTTTCTCTATCTGTTCCTCCAGAGACTAGAAACCCTTAGGTTCCCAGCAGCTTTATCACATAAATTAGGAGGGCTACCTCACTAACAGGTCAGAAATTTCAAGGTGTATTGGGTACCTTGTAAAGGGAGGAATTCACCTAGATCTCTTAAGTCCCTGGCACGACTCTCCCAGCCCTGAAAAGTGTTTGTTTTTTTTTTAAGTTCAGTCTGCGACTCTTTCCAAAAGTTTCAGCAAAGCAAAAAGCCTATATGATAAATTATAGTTAAATAAATTATCAGGCCATGGTTTTTTGAGACCAGACTTATTTTGAAACAAATTAGGTCTTCCCCAATGGCTCATCAGGTAAAGAATCCACCTGCAATGCAGGAGACACTGGAGATGCAGGTTCAACACTGGGTTGGGAAGATCCTCTGGAGGAGGGAGGAAATGGCAACGCATTCCAGTATTCTTGCCGGAAAAATCCCATGGACAGAGAAGCCTGGCAGGCTACAGTCCACGGGGATGCAAGAGAGTCAGATACAACTAAGTAACTGGGCACACATAGGTGACAATTGGCTTCCCAGGTGGCTCAGTGATAAAGAATCCACCTGCCCATGCAGGAGACACGGGTTCTATCTGTGGCTTGGGAAGACCCCCTAGAGAAGAAAATGGCAACATACTCCAGATTGTTTGTTTGTTTGTTTTTTAATGTTTTAGTTGTGTGTATCTTGAAAACCTAAGTACAGAAGGTTTACTCTGTGAGTCAAGTATTTTTTCCTTATTTGGGTCCGGGCTGTAAATCATCTTCTTACAGGAGCTCCATTCTTATAGGATGGTCTAATGTGATTTCCTCAAAGGAGGCAGCCAGCCAGCCTCTTGCATACATCATCAAAGAGTATGTCTCTTGCTCAACGATGTGCAGCTAAAGGGATTGTTTGGGAGAAATGAGACCTTGCTGGTGTTGGAGGATCTCCCATGGAGGCGTGGATCAGTAGTGGCTCGCCATGGGAATGGGGGCACTGGCAGGAACAATCCCGGAAGATGCCCCTTTGCCCACTCCATATTCTTGCCTGGGAAATCCTATGGACAGAGGAGACTGGCGGACTACAGTCCATGGGGTCGCCAAAGAGTTGGACATGACTTAGCGACTAAACAACAACAATAAAATGTGGATACATGTGGTAGAAATCAGGGTAATTTTAGAGAGAAAGAGACTATGTTTTGAAAAATGTTAAATCCAGTTTTGTTCATCTAGGTCTGCACTTACTGATTCATTTCCCAGAGAGTTCCTTGTTGTTACACTATATTATGGTAAAGGTAATTGAATTACTAAAAGGACACTCTAAGTTTTGTTTCTGAAGCTTATCTCAGTAATCTTCGAATGAAAATCAGATGCCCCCAACCTGCAAACAGGGAATCATGTATATTGGAAAAGATACAATATAAAGGATTGTTTCCAAACTGGATGGAAGGACTTTTTATCAGGTGCTCTTAACTAGCTCATGCACAGCAAATCTAAAGGGAAATTGACTCTTGGATTAATTCCCACTTCTAAAGGCCCCTACATCAGACTGGTCTATAGAGAAGCATGCTGACCTCAAACCCACCTTAAAACAAAGCTCAAACAGAGGAAACTATACCCACACCATGAGAAGAAGAAGATGACATCAGAAGTGACAGCTTACCCAAGATGCTGGACCTGATCGTCCGATTATTTATAATATTTTCTTGACTTCTTAGACCTTTGCATATAAATCAAATGTTTTTCTATCATGGACACGATTCTATGCTAATTTTAAAAATGAATCCAATTGTTATGTTTGCAGCTAATCATCTGTGTCTAATACTTCTAGACCACTTTGACAGATTTCTCCATTCCAAGGCTCTAATTGGCCCTAAGGAACTTTATTTTAGAAGAAAGGAAGTTCAGTCCTGTTCAGGTTACTCTTCATATTACTAGAATTCTCTCACCTGGCCAGTCAGTAATACCTGCTCTGATTCTGGCCATAAATATGAATTTTCCTCTAAAGTTACTCAAGCTCAGTCAGAGCAACAAGCAAAAATTCACCCAAGGAATTAAGGAATAAAAGCTCCCACAATTATGGGATGGATTTATGTGATTAACACCAGGCTATCATCATTTAAGTTTTAAGGCCTTCCTTTATCTTGAGAACAATTAAATTATACTAAGGATAACCAGCCTAGTAACACTAGGAAATTGGGCTGGGAGCCTATGAACTGTGCGGATATATAATTTCCCTGAAAAATAAAGATTGGTGCAGAATAATCCAGTGTTCTTGCCTGGAGAATCCCAGGGACTGCAGAGCCTGGTCAGCTGCCGTCTATGGTGTCGTACAGAGTCGGACACGACTGAAGCGACTTAGCAGCAGCAGCAAACTAAGTCAGATGACCTGAGACTATATTGGGCTACACTTAACGGAAGTTCTCGGCTTAATTCTTACTTATGACTTTAATAATACTGCTAGCTATGTTATTGTACATTGCCTGTTTTACAAGATTGTTGTTTCTTGCATTACCAAATCTGTGACAGAAACGTCAATGAAAATAATGATGACTAGGCGATTTAAAGAAGTTGATCAAATCTGTAGTTCTGTACGCAGTCAATTGGAGAAAGAAATGGCAACCCACTCCAGTATTCTTGCCTGGAGAATTCCACGGACAGAGGAGCCTGGCAGGCTACAGTACATGGGGTCTCAAACAGTCGGACACAACTGAGCAACTAACACTATATGATCAATGATTGTAATAGTGTAACTCTAGACATGAGAAGATACAACAAGAGGGAATTTTTCCTGGATCATAACAGATTAAGAGAGGTAGGTGGTCCAGAGCCCTTTGGTTACTGTTGATAGACCCAGTCCAGTAACAGCACATTGAGTGGCCCATCAGCAAAATCTTTGCCAGATCTAGGAATGAGTCGGAGCACTATGGGACCAAATGGTCAGGAAATGCCTTCCAAAGCACAGTCAGATTTATGACCATGAGAGAGCCCTGTCAACTACAAAATGGCACTTGCCATCTCCCTCTACAAGGACTAAACCATGTACTGCTGCAGCTGCTGACCTTCAACATCCCCTGAAAGGAGTTCAGGGTGGAGAGCAGAAATGAGGCACCACGTGCTGGTGGAGGTGGGGATGTTGTGGGGAGATGGGGACTAGAAGGACAGGTCTTCAGATAAATATTTTCAGGAGCTGATTTCATGAGCCCAATTCTTGTATTTCCTCACATCTAGAAAAGCACTGAAGTCCTTCATAGTGACGACCATTTCCTGTGACTCGTTAAAGCTTCCTGAGACCAGCAGAAATTGTTTGGAAGAAATAGGGACTTGATTGCATGTACTCTCCCTTCACCAAAATCACATATATATTCTCCTTCCCCCCTACCTCTTTGGAACAGTTTCTTTCTTTCTTTTTTTTTTGGAGCAATTTGAGGTGCTACCTCCCAGGCTACAGTCCTTTTTTTTTGCTCCAAATAAAATTTAACAGCCAACTCTCAGGCTGTGCATTTTTTTAAGTCAGCACTCCCACAGCCCCCAAAGCGCAGCGCTGCGCTGGCTCCCTCCTCTCACCTCTTCCCTTTCCACCTCCTCTCTCTTCCCTCTTCCCCTTCTTTCAAGTGAGAACTGGCAACCACAAACCCACAGAATCAACGCATCCCTCTAGAAAAATTTAGAGGCAAGATCAGCGAAGACATGGAAGCGGAGTGG
The DNA here is from genome assembly GCF_049115385.1 of Moschus berezovskii. Taxonomy (NCBI): domain Eukaryota; kingdom Metazoa; phylum Chordata; class Mammalia; order Artiodactyla; family Moschidae; genus Moschus; species Moschus berezovskii. The sequence continues at coordinate 70,509,245 of NC_142469.1, read as the reverse complement.
ACCCTCCAAATCCTCCCGCGCACGCCCCAAAGAGCAGCCCCTCACCGACAGGGGGACTACCCGCGTCCAGGCTCCCTGGTCGGGCCGGGACCGCGACCGGTGCCCTCCTCCCGCGGGGAACAGCCTCCTCACTGTTCCCGCCCGGAGCGAGTGCCAGCCGCCCGCCGCGCCCGAGCCGCCCCGCTGGCCAGGGTCGTACGGGGTGACCGCGGGGGTGCGCGCCCGGCCTCGCGGGGCCGGCCTCGGGAGAGCCCGCCCCGGCCCCGCCCGCCGGCCCGCGCCAGCCTCCGTCGACTCGCCGCCGCCCTCCTCCGACCGCGCGTCCGGCTCGCGCTCCCCGGCGCTCGCGCTCTCGCCGCCAGCCGCAGCCATGGAGCCCCGAGCCGCACGCGGCCCGGCGCTGAGACTCCTGGCGCTGGGCGCCCTGCTGGGGCCCGCGGCGCGCGCCTGGGAGCTCACCATCCTGCACACCAACGACGTGCACAGCCGCCTGGAGCAGACGAGCGAGGACTCGAGCAAGTGCGTCAACGCCAGCCGCTGCGTGGGCGGCGTGGCGCGGCTCGCCACCAAGGTGTCCCAGATCCGCCTCGCCGAGCCCCACGTGCTGCTGCTCGACGCCGGGGACCAGTACCAGGGCACCATCTGGTTCACCGTGTACAAGGGCACCGAGGTGGCGTACTTCATGAACGCCGTGGGCTATGATGCCATGGTAAGACCGCTAGCCCGGCAGGCTGGGGAGCCCCCGGGGTGGAGCGCCCGAGCGAGAGAGAAGCCCGGGCGAAGGAGCCGCCGATGATGGTCAGGCCGAGGGTGGCGAGCCTAGGACCCGGGCGCAGAGCGATGTGGAGAGAAAGTGAGACGCGTCAGTCTTCCAGGTGGATGCTTGCATAGACTCCCCTTGGCTGATTCGTCTTAAATGGACTGATGTTGTACCTCCACCAAGAAACTGGGTATTTAGAGGAGCGGGACTCGGACTTGCCAATGAGGCGGTTCAGCTGGGATGTGTAGGACCCCAGTTACCCTGTGCCCTGGACCGAGGTAGACCCCTTACATATCTCTCATTTACTACTTGGTCTTTGGAAGAAATGCTTTATTTCCAGTTAATTGGAAGGGAAACAAACTCAGGGTCAAAGAGGTTAAGTGCATTATCCAGGTCACCTGCTCCAAAAGAGTGAGAGAGACAGGATAATAATAGATCCTAGATCCCTTTGACCCCAGAGCCTAAGCATAATTAAGCTCACAGTCTTGGGGAGAATCCCAGCTGGACACCTATGTGCAGCTGACTTTCTCTGTGCCTTAGTTCCTGCCTCTAGAAAACAGGGTAATAATCGTGTCTGCTTTCAGAGGGTTGTCCCACACATAGTTGTTGTTTAGTTGCTAGGCTGTATCGGACTCTTTTGCGGGCCCCAGGGATTGTCATCTGCCAAGCCCCTCTGTCCGTGGGATTTCCCAGGCAAGAATACTGGAGTGGGTTGCCATTTCCTTCTCCGGGGCATCTTCCCCACCCAGGGATCAAACCCACATCTCCTGCATTGGCAGGTGGATTCTTTACCACTGAGCCACTAGGGAAGTCCACTTCAGAGGGTTGGCTGGCACATGGTATGGCCTTTTTAAATGTTAGTTCTTATTATTACTAGACACTGTTGTGGAGGTTTAAAAACAGAAATAAAGAAACTTCCCTAGGGAAACCAAAATGCTGAAAGCACTGGGTTTCAAAGAATTTCAGTAAAACCCATTTGGCAGCAGAGATGTAGGAAGAGAGTCTCACTTAAGAGATGAGAGGCTGTTAAAACATGTGTGAGAGTTGAAGTGCCAGTTCCCCAGTGCTCTGTTAAAGGTGATGCCTTATTTTGTTGGACTGAATTCTAGAAAAGGAGCAGAGAGGACTGGCACAGTAATACATAGGTATGACTTTTTTAAGTCAAACCAACGCCCAAGTTTAGCCCTGTGTGAAATCCTAGAGTGAAGGATTCTGTGTGGCGAAACTGGGGGAAGAAATCCTAGGAGTTTTACAAGAGGAACAGAGCAAGGGGTCCAGGGAGATGTGTTATGTGGATATGGGAGGCGGGGAGAGGTGTGGTCCTGCCTGGGATACAGCAGGCTAACGGTACACTTTGTATCAGAGGAACACAGAGGTGGGCAAAGCACAGTGCTCTATTTTTCCCCCTGGAAACTTGGAGAGAGGAGGACAGGAAAGATATAGGGGGTAGACTTTTTTTTTTTTTTTCCAGGAAAGCTCATTGTAGAGAGATGAAAGAAGGACAGAGAGGTCCTCTCTATCTGATCGTTGGTTTTAAGATTATTAGGAACACTCAGAGCCGCTGCAATTCAAAAGCTATGAGCCTTTGTGTTTATCTGAGCGCCAGTGTTTATCTGGGGGACTCGCCAGCGTCTGGACTGTGCCAAAGACTCATGGGTCTCAAGAATTCTGTGTATGGCCTCTTAGTGTTCTGATCTCAGCAGCTAGACCTGCCTGATATTTTGTCCTAGGTAATGACAGAATAAATATTTATAAAATTGAATTGTTACTAGCCCACAGTTGCCATTTCCTCCCAGAAAGAATAAACCTTATTTGAGTTTGTTTTGATTTCATCTACAAACCACAACGTTCTAAACTTTTCTTTTCGTGACGCTCTTTTTTCCACAGTTGTGTAGACTCCTTTCGGTGGAAAAAAAAAAGTGGATAATTCCCAGTTTTCCCAAATGATACTGTTTTCCTCTTTCAGATGAATTAAGTTCACAGTGTTAATCAAGTGTTTATGATAAGATGCGGGGTGAAGCTGAAGCAATCTACTACAAGTTACAGCCCATCACCACCAGGAATGTTTAGAATACTTATTGTTGGATGGATTTACTTTCTTTTAAATTTCATTCAAAACAATTGGAGGGGCCTGAGGAAAACTAGGCAACTTATGTAATGTTGGCAGGTTGTGAAAGGGGAGGAAAGCCGAAGATAAGGCTGGTGGCCAGGTTCTTAATAGAATCTCATCAGGTTCACTCCGTGCAGGTTTGACAAACATGATTTGACCTGCATAAAATCTTAGTTCTTGTGATGCTTTAGTAGGGGATAAAGCTCTGCACATTCACTGTGTTTTGGTTTTCCAGTGGGTTTTCACTGTCATTTTGCTTCCACACCTTTCAGGGAGTTTATTGCTGTTCTGCTGTTAAAATCCACCCCCAGCCCACCAACCTGCTGCCACCTCTTGACTCTCAGGAAGCTGGAGATGTAGATCAGGATGGAAAATAGTCGTGAAAGGATGTCCCCAGTTCTCTAGAAACTGGACCTGGTTAGAGGAGCCACATCTAAGGATGCATGGGTTTGGAGGGCAAAGAGGAAGTGACTAGAATTTAACTTAACCCCAGGAGTTCCCTCAACCTCTGGACATGCGAGCCCCAGTGAGAACAGTTGGAAGGGTTCTTTTTTTTTTCTTATTGGTAGCTAGTTGCTTTACAGTGTTATGGTGGTCTCTGCCATATATCAACTTGAATCAGTCATAACTGTGTGTGTGTGTGTGTGTGTATATCCCCTCCCTCTGGAGCCTCCCTCCCCTGACCCATTCCACCCCCCAGGTCATCACAGAACACCAGGCTGGTCTCCCTATGTTACATAGCAGCTTCCGCGAGTTATCCATTTCACACACGGCAGTGAATATATGTCAGTGCTGCTCCTCAACTTGTCCTACTTGCTCCTTCCCCCGCTCTGTTCACCAGGCTGCTGTCTATGCCTGTGTCTCCATTCTTCTCTGTAACTGGGCTCATCAGCACTGTTTTTGTAGATTCCATACATATGCATTAGTATACAATGTTTGCTTTTTTCTTTCTGACTGACTGCACTCTGTGTAACAGGCTCTAGGTTCATCCACCTCACTATAACTGACTCAATTTCATTCTTTTTTATGGCTGGTTAATATTCCATTGTATATATGTACCACAACTTCTTTAGCCATTCATCTGTTGATGGATATCTAGATTGCTTCCATGTCCTGGCTATTGCAAACGGTGCTGCAGTGAACATTGGGGTACCAGTGCCTTTCAGAATTGTGGTTTTCTCAGGGCATGTGACCAGTAGTGGGACTGCTAGATCGTAGTAGTTTTATTCTTAATGTGTTAAGGAATCTCCATACTGTTTTCCACAGTGGCTGTACCAATTTACATTCCACCAGCAGTGCTGAAGGGTTCTGATAGTGCTGGAGCCAAAGACAAGCTTGGAGACCTCTGAACCCAGCTGCCAGGCAGAAAACTCTAGAGGGAGGCCATCACAAGCTGCTAGTTAGTGTTGTTGTGTTGGTGGAGGCACAAGAAGACAGCTCTGATGTACTCACTGTGTGAGTTGGGCGGGTTGCTTTCCCTGAGCTTCCTGCTCCTAACTGCAAGACTGGCAGGATCAACCACCACCCCGCCTCTCTGTGTAAGACTTTTGCAAGTGATCCATGAGATGGCAAATGTAAAACTCCCTAGCTTCCTGCTGGCTCAGGGTAAATACTCAGTAAAGGTTAGTTCCATGTGTCCTGCCAAAAAAAAGAGAAAGCTGTGAGTAAGGGAGGTTGGGTTTTAAGCTCTCAGTTTATCTGATTCTGACTGCCCAGCCCAGCCTACCAACCTCCTCCGCCCACTCCACCAACTTTTCTACGTGCCATTTCTGAACTATTCTTTTTTTTTTTTTTTACATTTTTTTTTGTTTTTATAGAAAAAATTATTTTTAAATGCTAATCATGTAACATTTTCCATCACGGAAGCGGTTTATATTTGCAAGACTCACTAGAGGTTGGATTTTTTTTTTGGTTTGGGCTATTCTTCATGTTTACTCATTGAGTAGACTTATGTGAACCCCCAAAAGCACAGAAGCAAAGGGATGCATCTCCAGGGATGGGATTCTCACCACCAAGGTGGGCTGTGGGGAAGGGCAGCCTCCTTTGGGCCCTGTTGTAAGGCCCTGGCCGCTGAGCCCACTTTCTGTCTGACAGCCAGCAGCCTCAACCTGAGCAAATCACTCCCTGATGCCAGAGCCAGCAGCCTGAGTGGGGCCCGTGGCCCCTGACTTTGCCTCCCCCAAGCCCAATAGATCCCCTTTAGTCCACACGCCTCACCTTCCATTTCCCACGTAGGCGGCCTTCCTCACATGTTGATGTTTGTGTTTGATTTCTATGTGCGCTTGTAGAACCTTTGTTATAGTTTTAGTTGCTTAATGCAGCTCATTCTGTTACTCAACTCATTGTTTCTTTTGTGCTGAACTGGTCTTGCTGAGGGTTTGTCAGTGTCACTGTGTCTACCATGTACACGCACTGTGCCTCGTGCTTCCCGAAGACCTCCCCACATTTTAGCTTTTGCTCCCCTTTGATGGGTTTGGACATCATGCTGCAGTTCCACAAATGTGCTGCCCCAAATAGCCTCCTGCAGGTCCCACCTGTGAGACTTCCTTTAGGATCCATACCCATGGGCAGGATTGCTGGGCACAAGGATGTGTACACTTCCTCAAGAACTGACCACCAGATGGCTTTCCTGGGGCCTTCTATTCACCCCACCTGCCCCCAGGCAGATATGACCCCCCCCTCCCACATCCTTATCCCTACTTGGCATCATTCTCCAGCTTTCCAAGAGGTGTAAAATGACATCTCACTATCTGAGCTTGTGTTTTTCTAATAGTAAAATTAATATGTTTGTTAACTTCATGGGTTTCCTCTGCCCTAACTGCATGTTCTCATGCTTTGTTCTTTCTTTATAAATTAGGTTTGCTCTAGTTTTCTTACTTTCCAAGAGTTCTAAGTATTGATCCGTGATCAATTTTATTTTTTCTAATTTTTTTTTGGCCTTGTCATGCAGCATGTGGGATCTTAATTCCCCAGCCAGGGATTGAACCTGTAGCCCTGTGCAATGGAAGCACACTGGACCACAAAGGAAGTCCCTGCAATCAGTTTTAGGCATTGTTGTTTCCTCCTCTAGGGGATCTTTCCAACCCAGGGACTGAACCTAGGTCTCCTGCATTGCAGGTGGATTCTTTACCATTTTTAGATCCATTAATTTTGTCCCTAGCATTGTCAACTTGTTTTATTGGGTGGGAATTTTTAGGACATCAGGCCCAGGCCTGGGAAATAGCATCTCAAGTGACCCTGAGAGAACTGCTTCAAGGAGGCAAGGGGAGGAGCCTGGTTGTATAGTTTTGCAACAGACGGTAGATAGTCTGAACATCAAAAGAGTTATGTCAGTTAAAGAAAACTAGATATCCCAAGTTAAAGATTGTAGTGCTTTTCTATGTATGGGAAGTTGCAAGAGTCTGGCTCACTGAAGTCATTCCTTTGATGTGTATCTCTGAAATCTGGGGCCAGTATCCTGTGTTTTCATATCCTGATCTTTCTCAGGGCCCACCCTAGGGAATGGCTGCAGTCTGATGGCTGCTGGATAGCAGGTATTCGTCTTCTTCTCGAATTCCCTTAGGGCCCACATTGAGGGCTGCCATCTCTGATGACTGTGACATCCTTGTTTACTGATATGGCAGAAAATACTCCATTTTTTAGTGTCTTTTCATTGAACAGAAATCCTCCACTTGGTATAATCAAATTACTTTTTTTTTTGTCTTATGGTTTGTGCTCTTGAAATTTTACATAAGATTTTGGTAATTTGAAGCTTGCCATCCCCAGCACTCATCACTGGAATTCAGACATGAGTACTGTTCTCTCTGCCTTTGACAGATGGTGACTCTATAACTGGGAGTATGCCATTCAGCTCTTTGAGCCATCAATTCCTCATCTGTAAAGTCTGAGGGTCCTCGCATCTCTAAACCAGGGGTGTCCTGAGAAATATTTTGATTCCATTTCAATTCAGTGAAGGGACAGGAGGATGAGGCAAAGGTGCAGAGGCAGGAATCTATAAGATGGACCAGCCTGGACCAGAGCGAGGTGGCAGGAATCAGGAGAGATAGGATTGCATTCAACTTACAGGCCACCCTAAAAAGTATGGGCTCTGCTCTATTGTCATGGGGAACCACTAGAGGTGTCTGTGTGGAGGAATTGTGGTTAATAAAAAATAAAAATTTTGTCTTTGTCTGCAGTTCCTGGCACATAGCTCCCCAAACTCTTGAGGATACGTGATCAGTGTCTTCTATATGTCAATGAGATGATTGATGGCTGGAGACTCCTAGGCAGCTTCAGAATGAGAGCTGGTGGCCAGAAAGACGCTGGATTAGAGAGTAGGAGCTATTAACCTCTGGGGAGAGGTAGAGACCCAGAGGCTGAGCTAATTACCAGCAGTCAGGAATTTAATCAATCATGTCAATGTGATGAAACCCTCATAAAAAGTCCTAAATGGTGAACACACTGAAGTGGTGGCAAGGTGGTATTGTAGCCACATGTTCCGGGAAACAAACTCACTCAGAAGGACAATGCAGATAGTGAAGTGCAGTTTATTACACCGGCGGGCCCAAGGCAGAGTCTCCTCTTAGCCAAGGACCCTGACCAACATTTGCAAAAATCTTTTATACCCCACGTGTACGTGTCTGAACCCACCACTCCAAATTCCACGAGACTTACACAAACCAAGGAAAATACAGTCCCAATAACCCCATCATTTACGTGCTATGTGGTCATGTGCTCAAACAGTCAAACAGTTAGCCAGTAATCAATAAGCACGAGGTTATACTCCGATAGATACAGAAAAATATACGGCCTGCCTGGAGGAAGGGGTGATCAGTGTATGTTTCCTCTTAGGTAATGAGTAACCTAGATACGATCTTTAAGGTTCCCCTGTCTGGAGGGGGTCTTATCCTTCTGTTGTCGTTTTCATAGGCACTAAACACAGAGTTCAGAGTCCATTGGAAAGGTGGCCGAGCATGATCAGTATGAACAGACCTAAGATGGAGTCCAGGCCCTATGAATTCCTTCTTCAGTGGTATGCCCAGAGAAGCAGGGAAGCCCTGTGCACCCTTCTGCTTGCACATCTCGCCCCATGCGTGTCTTCCACTTGGCTGTTCCTGAGTTGCAGCCTTTATAGTACACCTGTAACCATAAAAGCAAAGTACTTTCATGAGTTTTGTGAGTTTTTCTAGCAAATAATCAAAACTGTGTAGGGTCTTGTGGGAATCCCTGATTTACAGCTGATGTATTACAAGTGACCCAAGACTTGCAACTAGCATCTGAAATGGGGGCAGGCTTGTGGCTCTGAACACAGGGTCTGTGATTTGATGTTCACTCCTGGTAGACAATTAGCTGATATGAGAAAACACTTCTCAGCCACAGAGGGAAATCACAGTTTTGGAGGAATGAATAGAAATGGATGGGAGGGCAAAGATACCAGAAAAGAGGAAGGGAGAAGGGGCTGGACAGTATAGTCTAGTCGAGAGGTGATGAGCACAGACTGTAACTGCGCAAAGGGCTGCTCCTATGCCTGCAGTGCAGAAAGCTGAAGTCTTAACAGCAGACATTGACACGACTGAGCGACTGAACTGAACTGAAGTGTTTATTGCAGGGTGCCGAGTAAGGGAGTAAGAGAGAGCCTCAGATCCACTCCCACTTGGGCTTTGAGTTGAGAGTGTTTTTAAAGGGAAAGAACAAAGAAACTGGAATTAATCATCATTTTGTGACATTTCTTAGTCACAGTTTCGGGAGCCAGTAAGTCTCTGGTTTAGGATTCTCAGGCCAGGTGGTCTGTGACTTGGGGGCCTATTAGAAGAGCCATCTGAAACTGTATGTTAATGATGAAATCTACAACAGCGGTTCCTCCAACTCTGGTTGATTACTGTTCTGTTAACCCATGGTTGAGGTCGGAGGGGACAGGAAGGGAATAAAGTTTTGAATGGAGAGATTAATCATTAACTTGGAAGGGAACTTGGTTTTAGGGGCACTCCAGGTCAGAACTATGGTGATGGGGAAAGAAAGGCTGAATCCACTGGGGCCATTTTCAGTTGGCAGGCAGCATGGCACAGGGCTAGGAGGGTGAATTCAGGGTAACTACCTGGAATCAGGTCCCCTCCCTGCCACTTAAAATCTGTGGAGTGTGAGCAGGTTCTTGAATCTCCTGTAGGTTTTCTTTCCACAGGTGTAAGGTGAGTGTGATCATGGTCTTCTCCCCATAGGTTGTTGTAGGGTTTAAAGGAGATGACAGGGACTTCCCTGGTGGCCCAGTGGCTAAAACTCCACTCTCCCAATGCGGGAGAACCGGGTTTGATCCCTGGTCAGGGAACTAGATCCCACATGCCACAACTAAAGATCCTGCATGCTACAGCAAAGACTCAGCACAGCCAAATAAATAAATAAATATTTTTAAAAATAATTTTAAAGGAGATGATAATGTGTGTAAAGTTCTTTGCACAGTGCCAGCCACCATCAGGGGTCAGTAAGTGCTGGCTGTACTCACCTTCTGTTGGCAGAGGTGGCTCAGAAGAGCTTATAATCAAAAGATGACTAAGAGGGTTCAAGCCCGGGACACAGGGCGAGTCAGCGGTGTTTGACACTGCACCTCAAGAGTGCAGAGGTATGGTAAGATTATCCCCTGACAGCTGAAGCCTCCTATTTCCAGGTTTTTCCTGACTTAGTGGACATGCTTGTGCCCATGGGGTTGTGGCAGACAGAAGCAGTAGAAAGAGATCTGGACAGGGCCTCAGGACACCCAGGTTTTACTTCTTGGCTTTTCCAGCTCCTAGCTATGAGAGTTTGGGCAGCGGATTCCTCATCTATAAAACAAGGGATTTGGAAGGGGTGGTCTGCCCATGTCGTTTCCCAGTGCCTCAGGCCCTGCCCAGCTGTATGTCTTGCTTCTAATCTGCCAACACGGCTCGATTGGTCCCAGGACTTAATAGCAGCATGGGTCCAAGTTGGCCTGACAACTCTTGTTTCTCCTCCACAGTTCCTTTCATAGAAGCTATTTTCTCATGGAGGGATGGCTTAGGTCTTCCCCCAGGTACCTCCAGGTGGCTACTGCTTCCAGACAAAGAGGTTCCCAGGATTTTAGATGGAGGGTTATCCGTTTTGTAATAGAAAATGATGGCCACAATGGGAGGGTGATGAGCCCAGTTTCAGGCCTGTATTCTGTGAGGTTTACTTACTCTTTCAGTCCACAGATACTCACTAGGGGCTTCCCTGGTGGCTCAGATGCTAAAGAATCCACCTGCAATGCAGGAGACCTGGGTTCAATCCCTGGGTTGGGAAGATCCCCTGGAGAAGGGAAACGGTACCCACTCCAGTATTCTGGCCTGGAGAATTCCATGGACCGAGGAGCCTGGCAGGGGCTACAGCCCATAGGGTCACAAGGAGTCGGACACAACTGACTGACTTTCACTTAATGGGCTTCCTTTGCAGCTCAGTTGGTAAAGAATCTGCCTGCAATGCAGGAGACCCAGGTTCAATTCCTGGGTTGAGAAGATCCCCTGGAGAAGGAAATGGCAACCCACTCCAGTATTCTTGCCTGGAGAATCCCATGGACAGAGGAGCCTAGCAGGGTACAGTACATGGGGTCACAAGAGTCAGACATAACTTGGCGACTAAACAACCAAGCCTGTGCCAGACTCTGTGCTGAGTACTTTGGACAGTAAACAAGACCTTCCAGAGTGAAACTTACCATTCAGTGAGGGGATCGTGCCCATCTGAGTCCTTCTTAACCATATAGAGAGGCTGGGTAAGACCTATGAAGTGGGGTGAGCAGGGAGAAGCAAAGCAAAGCAAAAATGACTGAAATTCTAACACCTGTGCACAAGGATTCTCCAACTACAGATCCCATCTGCAGAAGACAATGCTCAGGTACCACATATGTCCACATCGACAGTGGGTGTGTTTCCCCTCCTCCCAGAAAAGCAATCCCTAAGCAAAGAGAAGTCACCTTATATTCAAGTGCTTACAGAGTCTCTCATATCAAGGAAACTGAATTACTTTATCGTCAGTAACAAAGCAGCATGTTCTGGGAAGACAGACTAGTAGTGCTGGTTTGGAAAGCTTGAAAGAGATATCTGATGGCAGTGTTTTGTTGTTTTGTTTTTTTTAAGCATAGAAAGTTGGTGGTTATTCCTGGAGCTCAGACCTTGAAAGTTGTGCATGTCTGTGGATTGTGGATCCTCGGGTCTCAGTGATATGTGTGAACAGCCTCAACCCCATCCTGTGGCTGTTGGCGCCAACCTCTGCTTCCTCTGTTCCAGTCTGAGTTCCCCATCAGGGCTGGCCTGGGTGAGATCAGCCTCAGGCTGGAAAAGGAAGCAGGAAGAAAGGAAGCAGCAGCAGCTTCTGAGCTCATCTTGTCCTAGCATCTGTGTTTTCTTAACTGAAAATAGGAAAAGAACCCGACAAGTCACACAGCAGATTGGCAGCTTTCCCTGCTTCACTCACAAAAACCTCTGGATGCTGTGTAGACTCCCTCGTGTCTGTTCTTCAGCTATATAACCAGAACTTGCAAATCCTCTTGATACTTCTTTTCCTTCACCTGAACAGTTGGCTTTATGGTTTAGTCACTAAGTAGTGTCCAACTCTTGCGACCCCATGGACTATAGCCTGCCAGGTTCCTCTGTCCATTGAGATTTCCCAGACAAGAATACTGGAGTGGGTTGCCATTTCCTTCTCAAGTTGGCTCTATATAGTTGGCTATATAATTGATTCCAAAAATTAGCTGGAGCCTCCTAGCTCCTCAGAGATGTACTGGGCTAGCCAAAGAGTTTGTTTGATTTTTAAATAAAAATAAAAGACATTTTTCATTTTCACAAAAAACTCTATTGAACAGTGTAGTCATCATTTTGTTCTACTACCTTCTGCCATTTTTCAGGCAACTTCATAATTCTGTCTTCCCAAAACATTTTATCCTTTTGAGCAAAGAACTGTTCTAGGTACCTTTTACAGTCTTTCAGAAAATTGAAATTTTTCAACTAAGAGAACTTTGTAAAGTCCAAAATAAATGGAAATCTGTAAATGCAATGTCTGGTGGATATGGTGGAGGAATCAGAACTTTGCAGCCAAGCTGTAACAGTTTTCGCCTAGTCATCAAAGAAACATGCAGTCTTCCATTATCCTGATGGAATATTATGTGTTTTCTGTTGACTAATTCTGGACGCTTTTCATCGAGTGCTACCTTCAGTTGGTCTAATTGGAGCAGTACTAGTTGGAATTAATCATTTGGTTTTCTGGAAGGTTTTCTCCTAATAGAAGACTCTTCTAATCCCACCATATACACAATATCACCTCCTTTGAAAGAAGATTGACTGACCTTTGGTGTGGTTGGTGGCAGTTCATTTCAGTTGCCCCACAATCTCTTCCATTCCATGTTATTGTGCAGTAACCACTTTTCATTGCACATCACAATTTGTTTTTAAAATGGAACATCTTACATTTCAGTAGAGAATGGGATGTGGAAATATGATCACGGAAATTTTTTCACTTAACTGATGTGGCACGTGAACATCAAAGTAATTAACATAATCAAGCTGGTACAAATTATTTTCAATGGTTGATTTGGATATTTTGAATATGTCAGCTATCTCCCGCGTGGTATAATGGTAATTGTTCTCAGTGTCTCGATTTACTTGCTATCAGCTTCAGCTGGTCTACCTGACTGTGGAACATCATCCAGTGAGAAATCTCCAGCTCAGAACTTCACAAACCACTTTTGACACATTCAATCAGTCACAGTATCTTCTCCATATACTAAATAAATCTTTTTTTTGCATTTCAGTTGCGCTTTCACCTTTTGTGAAATAACAAAGCGTAATATGCCAAAGATGTTATCCTCAATATTAAAATGGCTACACAAAAATTCACCAATTTATATAAGTTTTTTAAAAATGAACACTGATATGACAGCTGTCACAATACAAACAAAATTGTTTTGAATGAAGTTAAAAACATCTAAGCACTGCTTGAGCCATCTTGTGGGGGAAATGAATAAGCCTTTTGACCAGCCCAGTAGTGAAACCTTCCTGGAAAACAATTAATTAAGCAGGTATTTCTAAAGGTAATGTTGATGTGGGTATTTTGCATGGGCAGAAAATTTATATGGTAAATATAAAATGCTGTCTGTTCAGTACTTGTTTCTTCATTCATTCAACAGACACTGAGTTGTGAGTGAACTGTGTTGAGCTCAGGAATCTTTTCTGCCATTCGGTCAGATGCCACATTCATCTGCCAGGGATTAAGACTGGGGATGTGAAGCCGAACCCAACACCAGAAGCAGCCACGACGCCTACTTTGTAATCTTCCCTGCTTATGGTTGTTGCTGAGTCTCCCTGAGTGATTGGCAACTAAGCCCTGTTGAGTGACAGACCAGAGTTTCCTCTAATCCTTAAACTATAGGGTGTCCTGCAGCCTTCTTCATGGGATGAGCTAGAGTCTAAGTGACTAACTGAATTCACGTGTTGCAGATTTCTGACATATGGTTCTTTGATGTTGTTACAATCGATTTCTGCGGATTAAAACCGAAATTCTTTTCTTCTGCATCACGCATCCTGTGCTGCTCTTAGTTAGTCTTTCCGTTGTTTTTCTTCTACCTGGATTTAAGCCTCTTTTCTCATTTGGGACATTTCTGACTGCCTCAGCTCTCATGTCTCCATCCCCACATTTGTTACTCCAGCTGATGTCACTGGCCTGTGAGCTTTCCCTGACGAGTGCCTCGAAGGTGAAGCTCACACTTGGAGCCCCGTCCATCCTTAACTGTCAGGGTGAGCCTGCATCCCTGTCAGGCTCTCTCTCACACACATCTCTGCCTGTGGTTCCCACTTGCTTTGTGAATGCATGGATGGATGTGTTTATTTCATGCTCTCTCCCTGTCTGCCCATCCCTTCCTGAGGACAAGGACCAGGGCTGTGTTACTCAGCACTGTGGAAACCTGGAAGAAATCAGTGGGTTGTTTAATGATACTCATCCTTCTCCAGATGCTTGTTATTTTTTTTTTTAACATACTCTTTTCCAGTATGGTTTATCATAGGATCTTTTTAAACTATTTGCAGAAGTCAGAGACCTTACTGTATTTTTTTATGATTTTATTTATTTTTGGCTCTTCTGTGTCTTCGTTGCTGTTCAGACTTTTCTCTAGTTGCAGCAATTGGGGACTACTCTCTAGCTGTGGTGTGCAGGTTTCTCATTGTGGTGGCTTTCTTGTTGCAGAGTATGGGCTTTAGGGTGCACGGACTTCAGTAGTTGTGACTCCCTGTCTCTAGAAACAGGCTCAGTAGTTGTGGTCCACAGGCTTAGTCGCTCCACAGCATGTGGGATCTTCCCAGACCAGGGATGGAACCTGTATCTCCTGCATTGGCAGGCAGATTCCTTACCACTGAGTCTCCAGGGAAAGCCCTGTCATAGGATCTTGAACATAGTTCTCTGTGCCATACAGGAGGACCTTGCTGTTTATCCATCCCATATACAATAACTTTTTTTTTATTGGTTTTATTGAAATACAGCTGATTTGGGGCCTCCCCGGTGACTCAGATGGTAAAAATCTGCCTGCGATGCGGGAGACCTGCATTCGATCCCTGGGTTGGGAAGATCCCCTGGAGGAGGGCATGACAACCCACTCCAGTATTCTTGCCTGGAGAATCCCCATGGACAGAAGAGCATGGTGGGCTACAGTCCATGGGGTCACAAGAGTCAGACACGACTGAGCAAATATGCACACAGCTGATTTACAATGTTTTTAATTACTGCTGTACAGCCAAATGATTCAGTTATACATATATATAATGTGTATATTATATAATGTGTATATTATATAATGTGTATAATATATAATGTGTATATTATATAATGTGTATAATATATAATGTGTATATTATATAATGTGTATATTATATATATGTATAACTGAATCATGGCTGTACAGCAGTAATTAAAAACATTGTAAATCAGCTGTGTGCTTATTTGCTCAGTCGTGTCTGACTCTTACAACCCCATGGACTGTAGCCCACCATGCTCCTCTGTCCATGGGGACTGGGCTCCAAAATCACTGCGGATGCTGATTGCAGCCATGAAATTAAAAGACGCTTACTCCTTGGAAGGAAAGTTATGACCAACCTTGATAATATATTAAAAAGCAGAGACATTACTTTGCCAACCAAGGTCCGTCTAGTCAAGGCTATGGTTTTTCCCGTGGTCATGTATGGATGTGAGAGTTGGACTGTGAAGAAGGCTGATCGCCGAAGAATTGATGCTTTTGAACTGTGGTGTTGGAGAAGACTCTTGAGAGTCCCTTGTACCGCAAGGAGATCCAACCAGTCCATTCTAAGGGAGATCGATCCTGGGTGTTCATTGGAGGGACTGATGCTGAAGCTGAAACTCCAATACTTTGGCCACCTCATGCGACGAGTTGACTCACTGGAAAAGACTCTGATGCTGGGAAAGGTTGGGGGTGGGAGGAGAAGGGGACGACCGAGAATGAGATGGCTGGATGGCATCACCGACTCTGTGGACATGAGTTTGAGTGAGCTTCAGGAGTTGGTGATGGACAGGGAGGCCTGGCGTGCTGTGATTCATGGGGTCGCGGAGAGTAGGACACGACTGAGCGACTGAACTGAACTGAATGTGTATACCTACACATTCATTTTTTTTTAATATCCTTTCCATTATGGTTTACAGGTGCTTGTATTAGCAGCAGTTTGGCAGAATAGTTAAGGTCCCAGATGCTAAAGCCTTGCTTTGTTCCAGTCCCAGCTATGCCTCTTACTAGTTGTGGAAGCCCCATGCCTCAGGTTTCCCATCTCTGTAAAGGACAAGTAATTAGTACTTACCTCACAGCATTGAGAGAATTGAATAAGTTAATGTATGAACGGGGCTTAGCCATGTAGCATGAAAGTCTTAACTATTAATATTTCTTTTTGTCATGTATTTTGGTTTTTTTCTCTTTCTTGAAATTCCCTTATGTCAAATTCACTGGTAATTTTGACAGTCCTTTATGGACCAAGTTGGGGCTGTGAAATGCCCCCTTTGTAATTCAGATACCATATAGGTGGTTGGTCTCCTTGGCAGATTCCCAATAGGGATTTTTAAAAATTCCTTTTTCTTGCTAACTGCCTTCATAAAATCTATATAATGTTCATATGTGCACACACAAGACACTGAACAGTTAAAAAAACTTAAAATCTATTCACAAGCAAGTGTCAGAAAGATATTAATAGAAATATAAATAAAGACACAGGAAATGAAAAAGAGAGCCAAACCGAGGGGTGAATTGTGATGCAGTTAGCTAAGCTTCCAAGCTTATTGTCTGGTTCACCTTCTTCCAAGCAATTTGGTTTCTCTTGTTTTACAACTTCCCTGGTGGCTCACACGGTAAAGAATCTGCCTGCAATGCAGGAGACCCAGATTCAATTCCTGGGTCGGGAAGATCCCCTGGAGAAGAGAATGACAACCCACTCTAGTATTCTGGCCTGGAGAATCCCATAGACAAAGGAGCTGGGTGGGCTACAGTGCGTGGGGTCACAAAGAGTTAGTCATGACTGAGCGACTGACCCCACCGCTGCTGCTTAACTCCTCTGTATCAAGTGTTTTTATATCCTGTTCTTGAACAGCTTCAGTGGCTCACCTACCAAATCAGAGATGAAAATGGAACCTATTTGAAAGGAGTAGGTGGGGTGGGTGGTTTTATTATTCCTTCAGTAAACACCTGCTGAGCAGCTGGTGCCAGGCACTCATCTGGCATCACCAAGGACCGTGGGACAAGTGACACTGCTCCTGCCTCCGGGAGAAAGAGGAGAAAGACATGTGAACAGACAGCGGCAGCGGGCTGTGACGGATGTGACAGGAGGGCGGTCTGCGGTGGTGGCGCCACTGAAGCCTTCTCACACTTGAGCTGCGTCTGAAGTAGTTCTTACACGCAGGTGGCTTTGTGTTCCTGGAACCGAAGGCGCCTGGTCAGGCAGAAAAAAAAAATAATGAGGCAACTCAGGGAGATCAGAGAGGGACTGGTTTAGCATCTGAGCAGGACGGATTTCAGTGGGGAGGGGGGAGCCTTGCAGAGACACCCAGCAGGGCTGGAAGCAGTGGGGCGGGTGTTTGGGGACTTGCATTCTGGTGCCCCGCCCCCGGCAGTGGGCGGGAGGTCTGAAGTCAGAGACTGGCTCAGAGGGTCTCGAAATGTCTAGGTGAGAAGTGATGAGACAGAGTGGGGCAGTGGGAGTGCCTGGAGGAGGGGACCCCTGGAGGGGATGGTGCAGGAGCAGAAACAAAGGGGTTTCTTGGCTGGGTCGCCAGGAGGGGAGGCTGGAGGGGGAGGGGAGGGGAGGCCTGAGTGGGAGGGGAGGTCTGCCCCGTGCTACACTGGGGATTGCTCTTTCCTAGCACCTGGCACCACATGCATCCTTACAGGTGTCTCCTTCATGGGTTATTGAGGGCACGTGTTCTGCTGGCTGAATGCTGGGGACTGCCTGGCCAGCAGAGTGTGCAGAGCAGGTATCCATGGGTAGGGTATGGAGGGGTCAGGGAGCACCAGGTCTCTTGCAGGCAATTCCATGCAACATCTCCTGCAACAGGAGCCCAGGTCTCTGCCCCACCACCGACCCAGTTTCAGTGTCTGTAACCCCCCTCACCTGGGTTCAAGCTGGGCTGGCCTGAAATTGGGGTAGGGGATGTCATTGCCAACTTGGGGAAAAATACTACGTTTTCTGGTAACACTTGAAATACAAATACTGCTGCGGGTTGACACGCAAGGATGTAGCATCAGAGACTAGTCAGAGCTGGGCCACCGTGACCGCCGCTGCACAGCTTGCTTTATTCAGGGAGGCCTGGCATGATCTTGGCCTGCAAGACTCTCTCTCTATGGGTTTTGCTGCTTGCTTGCCTTTTGTAGCTGTGTTCCATGAAAATTATCACTCTGTGGCTACTGTGTCCACTCATCAGAGGCTTTCAGAACAGAACTCCATCAGTCTGGTGCCGGAGCCCAGAGGCCCTGTGTCTGAACCTTTTCCCCACCATGGCCCACACAGACAGGCCAACACCGGTACAGGTTACAGAGAAGAAGCTGCTGGGAACACCACCCAGGGACTGAGGACCAGTAACCCCAGCCTTGGGCATTCAGTCTTACTCTCTTTTTCCCTCCTCCTCACCATTTATTTAGTTGTTTTTTCATCCAGTAGATACTTGCTGAGCATTTCCCCTGTGGTAGCTACATTTATTTTTTATTTATTTGGCTGTGCCAGATGTGTTTGTCAGATGGGATCGAGTTCCCTGACCAAGGATCAAACCTGGGCTCCCTGCACTGGGAGCATGGATTCTTAACTACTGGACTACCAGAGAAGTCCATTTTAAATAGATTGTGGGACTTGATTAATGCATATTCTTTTTTCAAATTTACTTTATTGATTTACAATGTTGAATTAATTTCTACTGTCCAGCAAAGTGATTCATTCAAAGTATACATTCTTTTTCCTATTCTTTTCCATAATGGTTTACCACAGGATATGGAATATAGTTCCTTGTGCTATACAGTACGAACTTGTTGCTTACCCATTCTGTATATAATAGTTTGCGTCTGCTAACCCAAACTCCCAATCCATCCTTCCCCGACCCTCCTTCCACCTTGGCAAACACAACTCTCTTTGTCCATGAGTCTGTTTCGTAGTTAAGTTTATCCGTATCATATTTTAGATTACACATATAAGTGATATCGTACAATATTTGCCTTTCTCCGTCTGACTTACTTCCCTTAGTATGATAATCCCTAGGTCCATCCACTTTGGTGCAGATGCCATCATTTCATTCTCTTTATGGCTGAGTAATGTTCCATTGTATATATGTACCGCATCTTCTTTGTCCACCAATTAATGCAGACTTCAATAACGGAGAGAAATGGCTCTGATCAATCACTTGTAACTGGAGAATTCAGAAAATGGGAGATTTCTCCACAAAGACTAAATATTCTGGCATAATAAGTGTTGGTCACTCAGTTGTGTCCGTCTCTCTGTGACCCCATGGACTGCAGTCCAGCAGGCTCCTCTGTCCATGGGATTCTCCAAGCAGGAACACTGGAGTGGGTTGCCATTTCCTTCTCCAATTCTGGCATAAAGGGAGACCTTTATAGAAGGCCAGCGGATGGCCACCGACCTCCATGTTTGGGGCCTCTTCCCTGTGTCAGCTCCCAGTGCCACCCGCTCCAATGCCAAGGGCTTTGTTTCCCTCACTCTCACCCTGAGGGGTGTTCTTATTTGTTCTTGTTCGTTCATTTACTCAACACCACTGAAGGCCTGTGTTCATGGGTGAAGGGAGTATGAAGAAATAGCAGCTTCTTTTAGGAAAAGCTTTGAGAAAGACAAAAAAACTGGATGTGGGCTTGAGGCCTCACAGGACAAGGTGATCTGGCACACCTTGTCAGGTGACAGCTGGATTCAGTTGCAGGTTCCATCTGCACTCTTGTGGAACAAACATGGTAAAAGAGAGAAAAGTCAGGAAGGATGTGAAATTATTTCCTCTAGCACACGCTCCTCTCTGAAGTTTTATTTTACTGTTGTTGGAAGTCAATAGATTCCACGCTTATCATTATTATCTTCATGCAGGCATGGAGAACAACAATTTCATCTCAAATGTCAATCTCTAGTTAATTGACAGTAACTCCCTGCAGGGCTAGGAAAAGATGAGTTTTGAGATTCAGTTCAAACTCAGTGGGGAAGACTGACTCCATCAGTTATTCAGCATCTGCCCCAGACAGAGGAAGGGATGGGGGACTGTGGCATTATGACATCATATATTTGTTTTTGTTGGGTGGATACTAGGTACTTTCCATTGACTTCAGTATCTAAAAGATGGTAATTGACTGTTTCTTGACTTCCTACTTTTGCGTTCCAGTCCCCTAATATGAAAAGGACATCTTTTTTGGGTGTTAGTTCTAAAAGGTCTTGTAGGTCTTCACAGACCAGTTCAGCTTCACCTTCTTCAGTATTACTGGTCAGGGCATAGACTTGGATTACTGTAATATTGAATGGTTTGCCTTGGAAATGAACAGATATCATTCTGTCGTTTTTAAGATTGCATCCAAGTACTGCATTTCAGACTCTTTTGTTGATTATGATAGCTACTCCATTTCTTCTAAGGGATTCTTGCCCAGAGTACTAGATATAATGGTGATCTGAGTTAAATTCACCCATCCCAGTCCATTTTAGTTCGCTGATTCCTAAAATGTCTATGTTCACTCTTGCCATCTCCTGTTTGACCACTTCTAATTTGCCTTGATTCATGGACCTAACATTCCAGGTTCCTATGCAATATTGCTCTTTACAGCATCAGACCTTGCTTCCATCACCAGTCACATCCACAACTGGGTGTTGTTTTTCTTTGGCTCCATCTCTTCATTCTTTCTGGAGTTATTTCTCCACTGGTCTCCAGTAGCACTTTGGGCACCTACCAACCTGGGGAGTTCATCTTTCAGTGTCCTATCTTTTTGCCTTTTCATAGTGTTCATGGGGTTCTCAAGGAAAGAATACTGAAGTGGTTTGCCATTCCCTTCTCCAGTGGACCACATTTTGTTAGAACTCTCCACCATGACCCGTCCATCTTAGGTGGCCCTACATAGCATGGTTTAGTTTCATTGAGTTAGACAAGGCTGTGGTCCATGTGATCAGATTGGTTAGTTTTCTGTGATTGTGGTTTTCATTCTATCTGCCTTCTGATGCCCCCTCTCAATGCCTACCATCTTACTGGGGTTTCTCTTACCTTGGACATGGGGTATCTCTTCACAGCTGCTCCAGCAAAGCGCAGCCACTGCTCCTTACCTTGGACATGGGGTATCTCCTAACAGCCTCTGGAAGTCAAAAACACCTGGAGTAACAGGCGAATTTGGCCTTGGAGTACAGAAAGAAGCAGGGCAAAGGTTAATAGAGTTTTGCCAAGAGAACGCACTGGTCATAGTAAACACCCTCTTCCAACAACACAAGAGAAGACTCTACACATGGATATCACCAAATGGCCAACATAGAAATCAGATTGATTATATTCTTTGCAGCCAAAGATGGAGAAGCTCTATATAGTCAGCAAAAACAAGACCGGGAGCTGACTGTGGCTCAGATCATGAACTCCTTATTGCCAAATTTGGGCTTAAATTGAAGAACATAGGGAAAACCACTAGGCCATTCAGGTATGACTTAAATTAAATCCCTTATGATTATACAATGGAAGTGAGAAATAGATTTAAGGGACTAGATCTGATAGATAGAGTGCCTGAAGAACTATGGACAGAGGCTTGTGACACTGTACAGGAGACAGGGAGCAAGACCATCCCCAAGAAAAAGAAATGCAAAAAAGCACAATGGCTGTCAGAGGAGGCCTTACAAACAGCTGTGAAAAGATGAGACGCCAGAAGTAAAGGAGTAAAGGAAAGATATAAGCATCTGAATGCAGAGTTCCAAAGAATAGCAAGGAGAGATAAGAAAGCCTTCCTCAGTGATCAGTGCAAAGAAATAGAGGAAAACAATAGAATGGGAAAGACTAAAGATCTCTTCAAGAAAATTAGAGATACCAAGGGAACATTTCATGCAAAGATGGGCTCAATGAAGAACAGAAATGGTATAGACCTAACAGAAGCAGAAGATATTAAGAAGAGGTGGCAAGAATACATAGAACTGTACAAAAGATCTCATGACCCAGATAATCACAGTGGTGTGATCACTCACC
Organism: Moschus berezovskii; assembly: GCF_049115385.1. Lineage (NCBI taxonomy): Eukaryota > Metazoa > Chordata > Mammalia > Artiodactyla > Moschidae > Moschus > Moschus berezovskii. The sequence continues at coordinate 70,487,697 of NC_142469.1, read as the reverse complement.
TAGAGGCAGACATCCTGGAATGTGAAGTCAAGTGGGCCTTAGGAAGCATCACTATGAACAAAGCTAGTGGAGGTGATGGAATTCCAGTTGAACTATTTCAAATCCTAAAAGATGATGCTGGGAAGGTGCTGCACTCAATATGCCAGCTAATTTGGAAAACTCAGCAGTGGCCACAGGACTGGAAAAGGTCAGTTTTCATTCCAATTCCAAAGAAAGGCAATGCCAAAGAATGCTCAAACTACCTCACAATTGCACTCATCTCACATGCTAGTAAAGTGATGCTCAAAATTCTCCAAGCCAGGCTTCAGCAATACGTGAACTGTGAAATTCCAGATGTTCAAGCTGAATTTATAAAAGGCAGAGGAACCAGAGATCAAATTGCCGACATCCACTGGATCATCAAAAAAGCAAGAGAATTCCAGAAAAACATCTGTTTCTGCTTTATTAACTATGCCCAAGCCTTTGACTGTGTGGATCACAATAAACTGCGGAAAATTCTGAAAGAGATAGATGGGAAAACCAGACCACCTGACCTGCCTCTTGATAAATCTGTATGCAGGTCAAGAAACTACAGTTAGAACTGGATGTGGAACAACAGACTGGTTCCAATTAGGAAAAGGAGTGCATCATGGCTGTATACTGTCACCCTGCTTATTTAACTTATATGCAGAGTACATCATAAGAAATGCTGGGCTGGAAGAAGCACAAGCTGGAATCAAGATTGCCGGGAGAAATATCAATAACCTCAGATATGCAGATGACACCACCCTTATGGCAGAAAGTGAAGAAGAACTAAAGAGCCTCTTGATGAAAGTGAAAGAGGAGAGTGAAAAAGTTGGCTTAAAACTCAACATTCAGAAAACTAAGATCATGGCATCTGGTCCCATCACTTCATGGCAAATAGATGGGGAAACAGTGGAAACAGTGGCTGACTTTATTTTTCTGTGCTCCAAAATCACTGCAGATGGTGATTGCAACCATGAAATTAAAAGACGCTTACTCCTTGTAAGGAAAGTTATGACCAACCTAGACAGCATATTAAAAAGCAGAGACATTACTTTGCCAACAAAGGTCTGTCTAGTCAAGGCTATGATTTTTCCAATAGTCATGTATGGATGTGAGAGTTGGACTATAAAGAAAGCTGATCACCGAAGAATTGATGCTTTTGAACTGTGGTGTTGGAGAAGACTCTTGAGAGTCCCTTGTACTGCAAGGAGATCCAACCAGTCCATCCTTAAGGAGATCAATCCTGAATGTTCATTGGAAAGACTGATGCTAAAGCTGAAACTCCAATACTTTGGCCACCTGATGTGAAGAGCTGACTAATTTGAAAAGACCCTGCTGCTGGGAAAGTTTGAAGGCAGGAGGAGAAGGGGACGACAGAGGATGAGATGGTTGGATGGCGTCACTGACTCAATGGCCATGAGTTTGAGAAACTCTGGGAGTTGGTGATGGACAGGGAGGCCTGGCGTGCTGCGGTCCATGGGGTCACAAAGAGTTGGACATACCTGAGCGACTGAACTGAACTGAACGGAATTGACTGTTAAATTCTCATTAGCATTCAGTGCAGTGTGAATAAATGAATGAAGAGAGATGTGGTCACCATATAAACACCTTAAAGTGGGTGCATGTCAGGAATTGCTTATCCCCAGAAGGAAGTTAGACTTTGTCCTGTATTCAGAATTAGTGAGAGTTATAAATCAATGATGGTAACACAAGCTTTCCCTCACTCCTCACTACAGAGTGTTTTTAATCAAAACAAGAAACTTCAAATGGATTCATTCTTCCGTTGCTGATTCATATGACCTGAAACGCCTTTTGGGCCCTATCCTTGGAGAGTTTCTGCAAATCCTTTCACAAACTAAACACAGCAAATGTACATGCTAAGTCGCTTCAGTCATGTCTGACTCTGTGCTACCCTATGGACTGTAGCCTGCCAGGCTTCTCTGTCCATGGGATTCTCCAGGCAATACTGGAGTGAGTTCCCATGCCCTCCTCCAGGGAATCTTCCCGACCCAGGGATTGAACCTGCATTTCTTATGTCTCCTGCTTTGGCAGCCAGGTTCTTTACCACTAGCACCACCTGGGATGCAAATGTAAATATTAACAAATGCCTGCAGTTGGGGTTAAAAACATCTGACTGTGTTCTGCAGAATTTATTTAACAACAGCAGGATTTTGAGTCAGAGAAGAAGCAAATCTCCCTTGTCCTTACATTTCAGTTTGCCTTTAACTTTAAAAGGCAAGCAAGGGAATTCCCTGGCGGTCCAGGTTTAGGACTCTGCACTTTCACCACCAGGGCCTGGGTTCATTCCCTAGTTAGGGAACTAAGATCCCACAAGTCTCACAGCACAGCCAAAATTTTTTTTAATTTTAAAAATAAGAAAAGAAGAAGAATAAAAGGCAGGCAATATTCCAGGTATTTGGATGATCGAAAATACTGGGCTGAGCTAGGTAGAGAACGTGAAAAGTCTCTTTCCTATATGATCATCAAGTTTTGTTTTGCTTTTAATAGTGAGAACCCAAGGTTTCTCCTATACCAAGGAAGTGATGAGGATAATGAGCTGGGGTTAGACCAGACGCTCTCATTGTGTTCCTATGATCCCAGTGTTGGAGATACTGAAAAAGGTCATTTTGTGAGGTTTAACTCTCTTAAATTACAGAAAAGTGCAGTTGGTGAAATTTAGTGTTTGTATTAAAAATATTCAAGGTGATGACAGTGCTAGAACCAGTGGGTGAATAGGGCTCTCAAACGAACAAATGAATGAAAATGAGTTTTGTTTCCAGTATTGGAAATGAAATGTTTAGAGAGCAGAAAAGTGAGTGAAAATGTGAGAATATCCTTTAGGGTCAGGAAAATCACTTGCTTCTGTGAGGATTAGAGTGATAAGTGGCACATAAGAGGGTAGCTCATATCAGGGTTAGTTGGTACATGTACATATGGTACAACGTAAGTTGGTACACATATGTTGGGCAGGGCAGCAAAAAATCAACAAGCACACATACGAGAAGGTGGACAGGGTCTTCAGAGAGGACTCGAGAAGGTGTAATAATACTGCAGTATGAATTTCTAAATTCTTGTACTGGGGCTTCCCTGATGGCTCAGCAGTAAAGAATCTGCCCACCAACACAGGAGATGTATGTTCAATCTCTGGACTGGAAGATCCCCTGGAGAAGGAAATGGCAGCCCATTCCAGTATTCTTGCCTGGGAAATGCCATGGATAGAGGAGCCTGAAGGTCTACAGTCCATGGGGTCACAAAAGAGTCAAACAGGACTTAGAGATTCAATAGCAACAACATGGTGGCCCTACAAAGTTTCTGTAAGATATAAAGGAACAAGGAAAGACCATAGGCTCTGTTATGGTATATCTTTATTGCTCTAAGTTCTACTCGTAGGTAGACTCTTCCTGAGGTATTTTCACATTATTAATAAAAGCAATAGGAACGGATGAAGAAGCAGTGTATTTCACAAGTTTCCTGTGTGCCAGCAGGGTTGTGGGAGCAGGTGTCCTCAGGTGAGCTGCATGATCCTTCCCCTGCAGAGTGGACAAGTGGTGGAGCTCTGATAGGTGTGGGGGAACAGGATGGAGCAAGGAAAGTGAAGGTCAGAGAGTGGAAGCACCGAGTTTCTAGAGATACGCATTTACAAAGGGATTGTTCTGCTTTGGTATTTGTAGGAAGAATGAGCTGTGTGTAGGAGAAAGAAATTGATGGAGATTTTTCTGTTCATTTACTTATTCGTTTGATGCTGCATCCTTGCTCTCTTCCCAAAACTGTGCTGTGTGGTAAGGGACTCAGTGGGCAGGTGCAGGGTCTGCTGGGGCTGCCGGAGGGGACCTTCGAACAGAGGAAGGACCACTAACTCAGGGAGGACCACGAGGGTTTGGGGTCTTTCTTCCAGAAGGTCCATTGGCCTTCAGGAGCTAAAGTAATTAGTTGAATAAGGCAGTAAAGGCCTGGCATGGGAAAGGAATCTTCTATCTTCCTATCTATGTAGATACCTTTTTTATTATTATTTTTGGCTGTGGTGGGTCTTCATTGCTGTGTGCGGGCTTTCCCTGGTTGTAGTGAGCAGGGGCTACTCTTCATTGTGTGAGGGCTTCTCACTGAGGGCTTCTCCTGCTGATCACCGGCTCTAGAGCACTGGCTCAGTAGTTTTGACTCATAGGCTTTGTTGCTGCATGGCATGGGGATCTTCCAGGACCAGGGACTGAACCAGTGTCCCTTGCATTGCAAGGCAGATTCTTAACCACTGGGCCACCAAGGGAGCCCTGTCTATGTATATATCAATCAATCAGCAATTATGTATCATATGCGCGTGCATGCATGCTCAGTTGCTTCAGTTGGGTCCAATTCTTTGCAACCCCATGCACTGTAGCCTGTCAGGATTCTCTGTGCATGGGTTTCTCCAGACAAGAATACTGGAGTGGATTGCCATGCCCTCATCCAGGGGATCTTCCCAACCCAGGGTTGGAACCCACATCTCCTGTGTCTCCTGCATTGCAAGTGGATTCCTCACTGTTAAGCCACCAGGGAAGTCCATATATCTATCATATACAGAGGGACAAAGATAAGTGAAAACACAGAAAACTATGAATAGTCAGAAATTTATTTTGAGTACTTACTCTGTTATGCAAAGCCCATTAAAGCCAAGCACAGAGGTTAAAAACATTGAAGTCAAACAGAAGTGGCTCTGGTCCCAGCTCCACTCCTTACTAATTTTGTGACCTTGAACCATTTATTTAATGTCTCTAGATCTCAGTTTTTCCCCTCTGTAACACAAGGATAGTAATAATACCAGTGTCACAGCACAAAACCAGGTTTTCTACACAATATCACCTTGCATGATGCTGGTATGTGGCATGTACTTAGTAAATACTGACTCGCTGTCATTACAAATTTTGTTTTATTCATTCATTCCTCTTCCAGAGGAAGCTTCAGTTTAGAAAAGTATTCAGGTCACTGCTCATGAATGACAGAGCCAGGCCTGCCTGCTGCCTGGAGGTGGGTGTCTGAGGGAAGCTGGAGGAGAAAGCAGGACCAGACCTCAAAGAGCTCAGGACATTGAACTTTATCACAGAGGAAGTTCAGGTGGAGCCTCTCAGGGCCCTTACAGTCAGGACCAACAAGTTCAGATTTGCATTTTAGATGATACTGGCAGCAAGGTGCAGGTTTAGAGATGGCAGTGGTAGATCTAAAGGCCCGGCTGGGGGCCAGGGTTGGGGGTAGGGGCACCACATGCAGGTGGGAGCAATGGGGTAGGCTGAACTGGAGCGTATAAATAAAGGGGGAGATGCTGGTGGGAGGTGAGGAGAGGGAGTTGCGCGAGTGGGAGGGATTCGGCTGCTCCAGGGTTTCTGGCTGCAACTGACTGGGCAGATGGCAGCACCTTGGACCAAGATGGGGATCCCAGAGGCAGGAGCTTGCGCGCAGTAAGCTTGGGGTGCCTGTGGGACTCTGGGGGGCAATGTCCACTTGGCAGCCAGACGTAGAGATACAGAGTCAGGAGTCAAGTTGGGGTTGTAAATGTTCAGTTGGGTGTTGAAAGTGTGGGTGGCAATGACAGCATTCAGGCAACCCTTGCACAGCTCCAAGCACACACTCTCCCCACCAGGCAGAGAGGTGGAAAGGCAGCCAAGGTCACCACTTTCAGGGCTTTACACTCAAGTCCAAGGAGGAGACACCAAGCAAGACAAATAAAGGAAAACTAAGTTCAGCTATTGCTGAGTGCTAGCAGTATAATGGTAAAATGCAAGGTAGCTGACGCATTCACAATCTCATGAAGAGCTATGGAAACAGTCATTAAAAAAAAAAACCTGTACAGTTAAGCAAGATTATTATGAGTAATTGTAACCTCATAAGGCAGACTTATTTCACCATAAGAAGAAACCATGATATTCTAAGAATAGAAGAGAAAAAGACAATTACCCAAGACTGGGAGAAACTTTAAGTAGTCAGCGTTTAAGAGGGAAGCACTTAGGTAAGAGGAAGAAGTAAAAATAAGCAGATATTCAGAGATGGGATAAAAGGCAAGTTCAGAAATTCTGAGTTTAATCAGGGAGACAGGCACATGGGAACATGAAGAGCCTGTGCTGCTTTCTTCATGGAAACACGTGCAGATGAGGACATGATGCACATGGCCCTTTGAGCGTGGGTACTGGCGAGGGTCACCTGCCCAGCAGGTGAGGGGCTCCAGCGCTGAGAGGGGTGAAGGCTGGAGGTGAAGGTCGCAGTGGCTCAGGGGCACTCCTTGTGGGGAGGACCCCACGATGTGCAGAACAAGCTCCTATAGGGTAGAATGGGTAGGAAGGAGGAGGATGGGGACAGTCAGAGAACACGGGGGTGGGGGTGTTTGTTTAGATGGAGGGGTCTTCCAGGGTACTTCCAGGCCTGTTCCCAGATGACCCTCAAAGTGAAGCAAAATCAAGTGTGGTGTATAGAAGGTTTGAGACTCACTGAGTTAAGTACTAAGATAGAGAATCAGCCTTGGCAGCCAGAGCCCATGGGTGGGTGGCTGCAGTAGGTGAGTTTTTTCCAGGAGACCCTTAGAGAAGGAGTAGAAGGCTTTGGGGGAGGTGGCCAGCTGGTCCTCTTTTGTCAGCATCACCCTGGGGAAAGATACCAGGTGTCAGGGTGATATCTGGTTCAGCAGCCAGTCCCCGAGCAGTGAGGAAAGGGAGCTAGGGAATAAGTTGGGAGCAGGGTGTCTTGTGTTAAAGCGTGCCAGCTCCTCCCAGAGCCCTGGCTCGGAGCCCATCTGGAGCCCCAAAGGCCTGCAGTGTTTTCATCCTGCTTTCCTTGGATGAGAAGCTGCTGAGAATGAAACCCAGGGTGACCCAGAATTGACAGGAAGCAGAAACCAATGCTCTGCTATCAGAGTGCAATCTCCTGCTTGGCCTTGGGATCCTCGCCTTCCCAGAAGAATAGAGGACCACAGAGTCCTAGGGAAGAAACAGTTATGGGAACAAAAGGGCGTCATGACCCAGGAAATGGGAGCTGCGTTGGGGAGGGGACGCCTCAAGTGTCTGTTCATCACACGACCCCAGCCCCTTTTGCTAAAGTCCTGTTGATTTTAACAGTTGTCCCCAGCATATAAGAATGGAATGATTGGTTTGGTGAATTGAGATACTGGCTTATGAGAGAAAACCATGTGAAGGGGCTAGACAGAGCCTGGTAAATGCAGACTCTCAACCTGCCCCAGACCTGGAGGTGACACTGACCTGTCTGCAAGTGCCTTTCACACACATTGATCTCACCTCAGCAGGTGATATGGGGCCTGGGGTTCTGACATCTGCCTGGTGATCTGACTACCCCTAGGCCTGACCCCAGGGCCCTGGAGTAAAATCTCTGAGCCTGAGGAGGACATCAGTCATACAGTCAGCTTCCTAGAGCTTCTCCAGTTTTCGGAACCCTGTGTTAAGGTCATTTTTTTTTTTCAGCTGTGCCGTATGCTTTGTCGGATCTTAGTTCCCTGAGCAGGAATTGAACCCATGTCCTCCACAGTGAAAGCATGGAGTCCTAACCAGTGAACCAGCAGGGAATTCCCCAAGGTGATATTCTCTGAAGTGTGTTTTTACTGGCAATTTCAGAGTACCTAATTCTTGTTCTCTTTTCCCTTTCCACCAGGCACTGGGAAATCACGAATTTGATAATGGTGTAGAAGGCCTGATTGATCCACTACTCAAAAAGGTCCAATTTCCAATTGTAAGCGCAAACATTAAAGCCAAGGGGCCTCTAGCATCTAAAATTTCAGGACTATATTCACCATATAAAATTGTTTCTGTTGGTGATGAACTTCTGGGGATTGTTGGATATACTTCAAAGGAAACCCCTTTCCTCTCAAATCCAGGTATTTTCTTCTTTTACAGCACTCATTGCTTGAAAATAAGTGGCACTAAATCAGAGTGTGGCATTATTTTTCTGGATGGTTGATCAAAGTAGGAACAATGTGTGGTGTTGGACACGTGTGGATGACATTGAAAAACCAATCTAGTGGTTTCCAGTTGCCCTAAGTAACTTAAAGACACTTGCTCTCCTGCTCAATGAATTGCTGACATCAGCAGTAACATTGCTTAATTCAGCACATTCAGAATTTGGATGAGAGGGCCATTTATATCCAATGCTGATGCCAGAAGGAGCCATTTATTGGAAAATGAGAGTCATGTAACTCATGCCCTTTTTTCTGTGGAACCAGGGAGCCCAGAGCCAGGGTTTTACCTCATCTTCCTTTTTCTAGTATGATTATTACATATCTAGTTAGCTCCCTTTTTCATTATCTCTTGTTTTAATGGCTTTGTTGTATCTGGCTTTCTGGGAAATATATATATATATATTCTTGAATGGTCTTGTGTGTGTGTGTGTGTGTGTGTATGTATCATATAGCAGATATATATGTATATCTACTATAGTCATATGTACACACACATATATCTGTATAACCCTAAGACCATTCAGAAAACATTCGTGAGCCATTTTTACAGGAATGGTTTGGCAGTGAAAACAAAAAGATGATTTTCCTAAATTGCAAGTGAGTTAATCAGTCATGTCATACTCTTTTCAGATCCATGGACTGTAGTCCGCTAGCCTCCTCTGTCCGTGGGATTCTCCAGGCAAGAATACCGGAGTGGGTTGTCATTTCCTTCTCCAGGGGATCTTCCCCACCCAGGAATCAAACCCACATCTCTTTGTGTCTCCTGCATTGGCAGGCAAATTCTTTACCAGTGTGTCACCTGGGAAGATTTTTCTAAGTTATCCAAGTCAATTTTCTTTCCATATTTGAAGAAAAAAAGGAAACAAGGATTTTTGTCAAGAACAAACTGATAAAGGAAATCTTGGAAAATGACAGTTAGAAATGTCATGTGTTTACTGTTGCTGTTAAAGTAGTAGCAGGCCATCAGAACCAACAGAAAAATCAATGCACTTGACCCCTGAGTGGCTCAGGGGTAAGGAGAGGGTCCTGCGAGCTCGGAAGCAGGGCTGGGCTGCTCTCCACTGCTGGGGACCTGGGGTTCATCAGGCACCCCAGGCACCAGGTGACATCCCTCCCACAAGCCTTTGCACGTGGTCCATGGCCGTGGCTGAAATCATTGTGAAAACGCCACAGCAGGCACCCGTGGACATCATGAATTACCAGCTTTTGAAGAGCTATATGAGTGCTCTTCTGACTAAAAAGAATGTGGCCCCACTGGAGGCACCCAGTGTACAGTCTCGGGCTTCTCTCCACCGCCCAGCGTGGCTCTGGCCCTTCCACCCTGCTGCTTACAGCAAGGTGATAAGCTCTTCCCAGGTTCAGGGCACGCTTCTGTCTGGGCCCCCTGGGGCTTTCCTGCCCACAGGCGAGGGTGGCGATTACAGAGTGAACCAATCACTGACGTGGGTGGGGCTGGGGTCCTGAGCTGAGGCCCCCCAGTTGCCGCAGGTCGCCCTTGGGTGGGACGCTCCTGCTGTGGGTCCCCAGCACCCCCTGAAAATGCCTCCCCTGATCACGTTTGTCCTCACTCTGGGCTTCCTTGGGAGCAGCCTGAGGACAGAGCTGGTCTCCTCTAAGTGAACATCTGGAACCTAATAGAGGGGCCAGCTCAGGATCTCTGACTAAGGATGTGGACATGTTGAATAACAGAATAGTTATGTGTCTTCATGATGTCTATTCCATCCAGGGGGATTTGAGTTCATTAAAGGTAGAATCTAATGAAATGTCATAAACAAAGTCAGGGAGGGAGGGAAGAGGGTCTGGGGAGTGAAGGGCAGGATGGCCAACTTGGGGGTCAGGTAGACACGATGAAGACCCTCCCTGGCCCTCTCTAAACTGTGTGAAGAATCCTGGGGCAGAGGGCGTTCCAGAAGTGAGGTCAGAGTCATCTGCTGGGACCCCTGCTCCCAAGGGCAGGGACCTACTTGGTGCCAGCACAAGGGGCTTCCCAGTGAAAGCTGTGGAATGAACACGCGAGGGCAGGCGGGTGTGGGGCCACAGTCCCAAAGTGTTAGGTGTTCAGTTTCCTGAAACGTGGATTCTAAGTAGAGAAAGCTGGAAAGTGGGTTGATGACTGGATTGTTGGGCTGAGGAGTTCAGCATGATTTGGAGAAAAACATTAGTCCCTGCTTTCGCAGTCAGCAATAAAGAGGCTTCCCTAATGGCCCAGTGGTTCACTTTCCCATGCAGGAGGTATGGGTTCCATCCCTGGTTGAGGAGCTAACATCCCATGTGCCTCACGGCCAAAAAAACCAAAATGCAAAACAGACACTTCCCTGGTGGCTCAGACATTAAAGAATCCACCTGCAATGTGGGAGACCTGGGTTCAATGCCTGCATTGGGAAGATCCCCTGAGAAGGAAATGGCAACCCAGTCCAGTATTCTTGCGTGGAGAATCCCATGGACAGAGGAGCCTGGCGGGCTACAGCCCATGGGGTCGCAAAGAGTTGGACACAACTGGGTGATTAAGCACATAGCACAAAACAGATAATATTGTAACAAATTCAATAAAGACTTTAAAAATTGTTTTTAAAAATAGTCACCAATAAAAAGATAGATGAGGGGGATGGTGGGGATGTAAGGGGCGGGGACCAGCCTTGCTGGGACTCTGACGACGCCTTACCAGTTTACAAAAGACGTGAGAGCTGAAAGGACCACACTCTTTGCAGCATCTCCCAGGAGAGAGGGGCTGCATTGTGTAGAGACCAGTGCAGGAGCTGGGCAGGGGTGCAGCAGTGTCTCAGGGGACGCTTGCTTCTCCCAAGACCACAGGCTCAGCAGCCCGGCTCCTCTGGTAGATCTCTGGCCCCAAATATCCAGCCTCAATCCTTCACTCCTGGTGGCCTGGGTGCCCACGGGCATAATTTGTATTTCTAGCACATTTCATTTATTTTATTTAGATAATGAAATTCCTTTCACTCCCCGGTGGCTCAGATGGTAAAGAATCCACCTGCAATGCAGGAGATGCAGGTTCAGTCCCTGGGTTGGGAAGATGCCTGGAGGAGGGCTTGGCAACCCACTCCAGTATTCATGCCTGGAGAATCCCATGAACGGAAGAGCCTGATGGGCTACAGTCCATGGGGTTGTAAAGAGTCATACATGACTGAGCCACTAACGCTTGCACTTTTCCCTTCATATTATCCTGAAATAAATCCCATGCCTTCTGTATGTGGGATGACCAATCATGTGAGGTTTCTGATGTGTTAGGAGAATACATTTCTTTGTTCTCGGAGGCCTTTCTCTTGACTTTTTGTTCTTTCCTGCCCACCACAGTGAAGCAGAGGGTGAGGCATAAGTCTCAGCAAACGTCCATTCAGTTACTCGCTCCCTCTGGGAGCCTGCCTCTGTGCCTGGCAGTGTTCTTGGCATCAGAGAAATGGACCCCAAAAAGCCCTGCCCACTGGGGTTTCCCATTTAGTGGGAAAAGAAGTAGATGAGGAAAATGTTTGGTGCACCAGAAGGTGGTGAATGCCACAGAGAGAAATTAAGCAGAAGTGTGGCATGGGGGGTGTGCACCTCGTTGTTTCAAGGGGAGATCAGTGAGAGGATCAGTGTTGACATGGCACTGAGGGTGACCTGGGAGTCTTGAGCTTCTTGGGGTGACTGGCAAGAATAATCAGATTATTCTTAATGGCCTCATGGCAGACAGTGATGGCCAAGCTGTTATAACTCTTGATTTTAAAATGTTGCCCTGTAAGCTATTGGCAGCACTGCAGATCCCATCCACATCTGTGAACCACTTGTTTTCAGGCTGTCGATCTGGGGTTCCCCCAGCTTTACCATCAACCTTGCTGCTTGTTTTCCATGGTCTTTGGCACAAATCAGCTTAATTGATGCGAGGGACTCCAGAGTTCCCTTCTGGAACACACAGAGATCCCCGAACACCACAGCATCAGAAGTGGTATGTTTAACCATCTCATAGCTCCTTAGATGAATACTTTTCAAACTGGAGATAACAGACTTCTGGGTTTTGAAAAGTTGTTGGGAGACTGAGTCATCTTTTGGCATTTTTGTTCTAGGGTTGGTTCCAGTATAAGGGAATCCGGATCCTCTGGAAGGTCCGGAGTCACAGCTGGCTGGCTGTGACTTCAGCGTATCTGTGTTCGTAGGCCTGTCTGTGCCAGTCAGAGCTGTAAGCCCTCCAGCCATGCTGCGGTTTGACTGCAAGACAGGGACAAATGGAGAGCCTGGTGGGCTTACCACACCAGGTAGCGCCAGCCTGCAGCACACAGCACCTAGCTGTGCGGTCACACCCACACTCGCCAGCCGCACTAGCAGGCAAGCTTCAGCTCCCACTGTGTAGGGGGTGAGCCTCCTGGGAGGGATGCAAGGCTCCCAGGGCCAGCAGTCCTCGGATGAGAACCCAATCTAATCAGTGCTCAGCGATGCTCTAACACTGACCTTATCCAGTGGACAAGACAGTGTTGTCAATGGCATCAATTCAAGGACTAGTCGTGGACAAGAGTTTCGAGTTTGAAGATTGATTGTGCTGAACTTGCAAACAAAGCCATACAGTAGCTAATCTTTTTTTTTAAGTTTTATTGAGATATGATTGACATCCAGCACTAAGGTATATAGCATAATGACTTGGCATGTATACAGTCCAACATGTTTATGTGCTCAGGCATGCTTTGTGGTGACCTCATGGAAGTCTGAATAAAAATACAAATAAATTAAAGAAATAGAGAGATTACAAATCTGAACCCTGCTCACAGTTTGAGATTGAATTTGAGCAACATAGTATCATCCGCAGCCTTAAACCAACAGGCAACCTTGTGTGTCTTAGACTCTCAGTCCTGTCTGACTCTTCCTGACCCCACAGATTATAACCTGCCAGGCTCCTCTGTCCCTGGAATTTTCCAGGCAAGAATATTGGAGTGGGTTGCCATTTTCTTCTCCAAGGGATCTTCCCAACTCAGGGACTGAACCTAGATCTCTTGCGTTGCAGGCGGATTCTTTATCATCTGAATCACCAGGGAAGCCCCAATGCAACATTAAGGGAATGTAACTGAGAATATTGATGTGAATTTGTATTGGCTTTGTAGAGCTATTACACTGAATTTATAAGTAAGTTTTGGTCTTAATAATTTAAGAACTTTAGGCAGTAAGATGTTTTTACTTGATATGCTTATATAGTAAGCAATATGACAAAAAAAGAAGCTGTTATTAAATAAGTGTCCATTTTATTTTCTTCCTTAGGAACAAATTTAGTATTCGAAGATGAAATCGCGGCATTGCAACTTGAAGTAGATAAGTTGAAAACTCTAAATGTGAACAAAATTATTGCACTGGGACACTCTGGTTTTGAAGTGGATAAACTCATTGCTCAGAAAGTGAAGGGTGTGGACGTGGTGGTGGGAGGACACTCCAACACGTTTCTTTACACAGGTAATGGTCCCAGGAGGACCAGATAATATATGTTGATATAAAGTATAATATGTATTAATACATGTAATAATATATATAAGTGATGCACACTGAGTGATAATGTATAAAGCTTACTCAAAGAGACTTTAAAATTTTTTTTTGTATTGAAATACAGTTGATTTACCACATTGGGTGGGAATGGCCGCAGGCAGGTTGCAGACACAGTATGAGTGTGATGGAGACGGTGAGGATGCTGACAGAGATGCCAGCTTTCTTAGTGCAGGTGACTTTGCCATCAAGCATCTGAGAGCCACTTAAGTAATTCAGGACGGGGGAGGTGGCTAGACTGAGGATGCCAACACCAAGAAAGCCCCCACTGGAGCAGGTCATTGGGCAGCACTGGGTGGAGGTGTAGACTCTGGTGTGGACGGTCTGGACTCTTAGCAAGGGGTGGGCTCCTGTTGGCCTGCCCTCCCTCATTGGTAGAATGAGGGTCAGTTATAACGCACTGCTGTGGCTTCATGTGTGTGTGAGTGGACGGTGGTGAAGGGCCTCAGAACAGGGCCTGGAGCTCTAGGCTCACGCTTCGGTCATGTCCCAGCTCTGGAATAAGACACCCTCCTGGGTCTTTCCTTAGCTTCCCTCTGAGGCAGCATCAGCGCCTCAGGACACACAGTAAGAACGAGGTATATGCATCCCACCCCTGCATCGGGTCGAGCAGTGGCTTCAAAGCCGTTTGACTGTGATCCATAGTAAGAAGGGTGTTGTTCACGAGGACCCAGTGCATGCTTTCACACACACGTGCATGGAATGAAATATTCCCCAAAGCACTTGGGGTGAACCCTGATATTTTCTGTTCTGTTTCACTTTTTTTTAATTCATTGGCTGTGCTGGCTCTTCATTCCTGCGAGAGGGCTTTCTCTAGGTGGGGCAGCGAGCAGGGGCTACTCTCTAGTTGCAGTGCTCAGGCTTCTCATTGTGGTGGCTTCTCTTGTCGTGAAGCACAGGCTGTAGGGTGTGTGGGTTCAGTAGTTTCGACATGAGCGTTTAGTTGCCCTGGGGCATGTGGGATCTTCCTGGACCAGGGATTGAACCTGTGTCCCCTGCATTGGCAGGTGAGTTCTTAACCACTGGAACTCCAGGGAAAAATGTCTACTTTTTCACTTTTTAAGTGCCAATTACCACCCACTTAATTAATTTCTTCATATTATAGCTAGGTCATATTTTGAATAGCTGAGTTTTCAATGAGCTATGGCCAAAATGGGCAAGAAGAATTAAAGGAATCCGATGCCGCCTCTCAGATGTTGACGGCATTGCCACGCTCCCTCTGACTTGCCTTAGACCCTCTGAAGGCACAGCCACCATCCGCAGCCTTGGTACACGGCCATCAGTCAGTGAGCCCTGCTGGGCCTGCGAAGGCTGAATGGCTGTGCCCCTCCTCCTGCTAATTCTGCAGCCTGTTGTTTTGTTCCTGTCACTTTGGTTCCAGCCAATGAGATCCTGCAACAGGGAATGTGTCTTCTGCTAAGGAAATGATAAATATTGAATGACTGAATGAAAGAAAGATTTGGGGATAAAAATTACACTATTTACCCACAAACTTTGAAGTAGATAATTACAGTCTTGAGAAAAAAACTACTGTAGAGTTAGTATTTTATCTCACATTTCGTGATTGCTTACCAAGATTAAATTGTTCTCATGAAAATGTTCAATTTGGGCACTCATCATTGTGAGGAATGAACTTAACAATTAAAGGGAATTCTAGGACACAACAGGAGATGAGATATGTTTGCTTCTTTAAATAAATTTTCCCAACCTAAAAAAGCAAACAGAAAACAAAACAACAACAAAACACAGCCCTTCACTAAATTGCCTTGAGAATTAGCATAAAGTTGGGAATTCCCTAGCAATCCAGTGGTTAGAACTCTGCACTTTCACTACTAAGGGCCTGGGTTCAATTCCTGGTCCAGGAACTAAGGTCCAACAAGCCAAGGAAAAGACAAAAGAATTAGCGTAAATTAAATATGCTTGAGGAGATCCAACCAGTCCATTCTAAGGGAGATCGATCCTAGGTGTTCATTGGAAGGACTGATGCTAAAGCTGAAACTGCAATACTTTGGCCACCTCATGCGATAAGTTGACTCACTGGAAAAGACTCTGATGCTAGGAAAGGTTGGGCGAGGGAGGAGAAGGGGACGACCGAGAATGAGATGGCTGGATGGCATCACCGACTCTGTGGACATGAGTTTGAGTGAACTCCGGGAGTTGGTGATGGACAGGGAGGCCTGGCGTGCTGTGATTCATGGGGTCGCAGAGAGTCGGACACGACTGAGCGACTGAACTGAACTGAACTGAAATATGCTTGATTAATCAAATTAGGGTTAAAATAATACATCATTTCCTGGAGAAGGAAATGGCAGCCCACTCCAGTACTCTTGCCTGGAGAATCCCATGGCCAAAGGAGCCTGGCAGGCTACAGTCCATGGAGTCACAAGGAGTCAGACGTGACTTAGCGACTAACAACAACAACAATGAATCATTTGTGATTTTAAATCTCCTGAGAACCATTTCAGCACACACAAGACCCAACACACACACATACACACTCACCTGAAACAATTTCACAAAACGTCTAGATTGTACCTTATATTTTATGTTCTGTTTAATTCTTTTAAATGCTGTAACCACTTACTAAAGAGGTTTGTCTTGTCCATATTTTTAAACACTCAGCTGTAAATGAGGCCAAAATGGCCCAAACAGTGCAAGAACAGTTTCCCTCCGAATACTAAACACCACTGCAGGTTCTTTGGATGATAGCCATCATGTACATGCAGACCAGACCACCCTGGTATTCCCTCACCATTCTTATGTCAGGATGAAGATAAAAGAACTTTCCTGACCAGGTTTGCAAAATGTCAGGGCTACAAGGATGAGGGTTAGAATGCAGACGTCTTCTCTAAAGGAATTAAACCCTAGAGTTATGAGCTGGTCTGTGCACTTGCCTTTGGAGACTAAAAGAAGTAAAGTGCATTCAGATTGAAAGATGTGGCAGGTGTGACAGAGGACTCTCCTCCGTGTGTGACCCTTGAAAGCAGCCAGGCTCCTAAGATCTGTCTCTCTGTTTGCCTCCCACTATTTTAACTATAGTTTGGATCATGCAAATCTGTCTGGTTAGCTGTGGCTTTGGTGAGTGTAGGCATGCGTTCCCATCTGCAAAGTTAAAGAGTTACAAGTTTTAAGTCTACAATCCCTTCTGTTCAGTTTCTTGATCCTATCAACTTGTGACTGTCACCTCTTTTTCAGCAGTTTTAATTCTGGAGCCACAGGCTGATGAGACCTAGTCATTATCCTGAATTGCTCATCCCAACAACCCTACTCCCTCCTCCCCATAAGGTGCTCTCACCTTATTCTTCAGCAAGCTGCCTGCAGCCTCACTGAAACCTCAGTCTGGTGAACCCTCCACCCCTCCCAGCCCAGCAGGCCCCACTTCTCTTCCTTACCCTGGGAATACCCATGGCAGACTCACCACCAGGTCTCTAGCTGATTCAAGGAAGACAGGTGCCCAGGACTGTGGAGTGAATGCCAACAGATGTGGCTCCTTTAAAATAACATTTCTTTGGAATTCCCTTGCAGTCCAGTGGTTAAGACTCTGCAGGAGACCCAGGATCAATCCCTGGTTGGGGAACTAAGATTCTACATGCCACATAGCACACTCCCCCGCCCCCGACACACACAAAATTTTAAGAGCAAGATTTCTTTATTTGAACAGTTTTTTTTTTCCATTAAGTACCTAATTTGTGTTGCTTCTGGATTTCATCACACATTTCTTAAATATGAAATCCAAGCCTTGTCATTGACTTAAGAGAACACAAATGATTTTAATGCATACAGTATTTTGTTCTCAAAATAAATAAAGTTCACTATTTTAAGTATAAACAAAACCATGAAGGCTATTGTTTGTTCTTCCCACTGCAGCCAGCAGCCAGGTATGCACTGTGCAAGGATGGACCCACCCCTGCTTCATTAGAATAATGAAGTCAAAGAGGGCAAGAGATTTGGTTGTGCTTTGCAATCATTGTTCATCTCGTGATTGATTTTCACTCGTGTAGTTTAGATAATCTTGCCTTTTGGAAAAAAAAAGGAGTCTTATTACTTACTACACCCACAGGATAGGGAAACACTCTTCAACAAAGAACCACTTCCTTCGGTCATCCATAGGACTGAGGATGTGTGGGTTTGAGTGAACTGGGAGAGCCAGCCACAGGGCAAAGGTGTGGCTGCTAGCTTCAGAGATGATGGCCACCAGGCACAGGGACTCACTCCTTCTGGGGGTCACTACTCAGGACCCCTCAGTCAGCTTCCAATCTCAGCACCAACATCCTTCACCAAGCGAAACCAGAGCCTTCTGGCTAATGATTTTTGCAGCCCCATAACACTGATCGGTTTTAGTAGCATCTCATGGAAGTGCTTTCCAAGGCAAAGTGGGACGAGCCAAGCCCCAAAAGTGAAAAGAACAGCTATTAATATAGAAGAGGATCACGTCATTTGGCAGGCTGAGTTGTAAGAAAGCTGATGGCCAACTACATATTGTGAAATCGAAAGCCTACTCCTATCACAGAGTCAAATCTCTTCCCGGAGGAGAGAAGAATCTTTTACATTCTTGTTGTTCTGATTTTTCCCCTTGATGGTCTTAGAGATGGATTTCAATTCTCTGATCTCTCTGGCAAGCATCATGGGGTTGTGGAGAGGGCTTTTGCACTCTGATGGATCCAGTTTCCATCCTGGGGTTGGTCGCTGCTGGCTGGCCAACCTTGTGTGCCTGAGTGTCTGACTCCTTGTGACTCCTGTGAACCATAGCCTGCCAGGCTCTTCTGTCCACGGGATTCTCCAGGCAAGAATACTGGAGTGGGTTGCTGTGCCTTTCTCCAGGGGATCTTCCCAACCCAGGGATCGAACCCACATCCCTTAAGACTCCTGCATTGGCAGGCAGGTTCTTTACCACTGGCTCCTCCTGGAAAGTCCTGTCCAACCTTGGACATGTCTTAACCACTCTAGGCTTCAGCATTTTATTTTAAAAAATGGTTGCAATGATTTGACTACCTCAGAGAATGTTGTAGGGATTAAATAAGATCGTATAGTAACAGAACTGGGCCCCAGAGCATAGTGGGTCCAAGAAAAAAAAGTCAATTCTGTAACATAGGGAAATGTATACAATTTCATTTTAAATGAAAAAGAGGAAGATACAAAAAATTTTTTGTAGCTCTACAGAATTTTCTTACCCAGATTGTAGCAACCTGACATTCGTGTATGTGTGCCAAGTCTCTCCAGTCCAATCCAACTCTTTTGCGACCCCATGGACTGTAGTCCACCAGGCTCCTCTGTCCATGGGATTTTCCAGGCGAGAATACTGGAGTGGGTTGCCATGCCCTCCTCCAGGGGGTCTTCCTGGCCCAGGGATTGAACCAGCATCTCTTATGTCTCCTGCATTGGCAGGCAGGTTTTTTACCACTAGCACCACCTGGGAAGCCCCTTGACACTCGTAACTCCAAGCAAATTTATACGGTCTCTCCTCCCTTTAATAAATGGAAAGACTATCCTACAAAACTTAGCGAACACTGGAGCTCTTCTTACCCCCTTCCCCCCAAATCTGATCATTCCTTGGGGAGCCTGTATTTTTCCTGATCCCCTTGGTCCTAATTCTTTCTTGTGTCTCCTCCATTCTTGCCTGTTTCAAACCATTCTTAGCGTGAAGCACAGACCCAAGTATGGAAAAGTGACCTTTCTTCTTGATCTCTGCGAATTCCGTCCCCACAAGGCAGCTTCCTTTCAAGTCTGCCAGGCCCTGCAGGGGACCTGCCACTGTGCAGCCGGGAATAACCTCACCTTCCAAGTCTCCCGCTCCTCAGGGCATGCCTCGCTGGCTGACTTTCTTCCCCAGCCCACCCTCCTCCCCATCCTCACCTACCGCCCATTCCACGTTCTCCTGTTCTTCCTCCCGTCCCCACACCCTTTATCCAAGGCTACCTCCTGAAACTCAAATGTCTACCACTATTTTTATGCAAAAAAATAAGCTCTCTGCACACACCCCTGCCCTACCGCGTCTCCGTCCCTTCTTCCAGGCAGGTCTGCCTCACCTCCCCGTGGGGAGGAGGAGAGGGACAGGGACCCAAGTCATTATTAGGGGAGCCTGTTGGACACTCATCCTCTCACAGGCATTCACTAGACAGAAAATGGTTTCTCCCTAGAATGGATTTTGCCACCCATTTCCCCCTCTTAGCTATCCGTAAACATATATTTTTTTAATTGAAGGATAGTGGATTTGCAATGCTGTATTGATTTCTGCTATACAGCAAAGTGATTCAGTTATACATTCATATACATTCTTTTTCATATTCTTTTCTGTTATGATTGGTCACAAGCTGGTGAATGTAGGTTCCTGTGGGCTACAATAGCACCTGTTGTTTCTCCATCCTGCTTATGAGAGTTTGCATCTGCTAATCCCACACTCTCAACCCATCCCTCCCCACCCCCACCCCACTGGCAACCACAAGTGTATTCTCTCCATATATACAGTTTTTTTAGTTCACAGAAATTATATTGGTTATTGCCATGGGATGGGAGTGGGACTGCAAATAACTTTTTTCTTCTCCATTTGCCAAATATTGTCATGCTAATTTCACTTTGATCTAAAAAAATTTTTTAAGCTTTCTAAGCTTCTAGGGGAGCCTGTCGGATCCTCATCCTCTCACGGGCATTCACTAGACAGAAAATGATTTCTCCCTAGAATGGATTCTGCCACCCATTTCCCAAGTCAACAGACTTCCCTGGTGGCTCAGACGGTAAAGCGTCTGTCTACAATGCGGGAGACCCGGGTTCAATCCCTGGGCCAGGAAGATCTCCAGGAGAAGGAAATGGCAACCCACTCCAGTATTCTTGCCTGGAAAATCCCATGGACGGAGAAGCCTGGTAGACTACAGTCCATGGGGTCACAAAGAGTTGGACACAACTGAGTGACTTCACTTTCACTTTCTTTCAAGCTTTGTAAACTGAACCATTAATCCTAAAGTTTGTTAAAAGAAAAAATTTTCTACAATGTACTGATCAGTAGGCTTTATTCAGCAATTCATGGATGGAGCAGCATCCCATCTGGCAGAGAGAAGAGGGACCTGGAAGGACTGTAGGAGGCCAGAGAGTCTTAAAGACCAAAGGAGGAGTAGCAAGGAGGTAGTTGTTGTTCAGTCACCTAGTCATATCTGACTCTTTGTGACCCACGGACTGCAGCACACTGTGCCTCCCTGTCCCTTACCATCTCCCCAAAGTTTGCCCAAGTTTATGTCTATTGCATCAGTGATGCCATCCAACCATCTCATCCTCTGATGCCCTCTTCTCCATCTGCCCTCAATTTTTCCCAGCATCAGGGACTTTTCCAATGGGTCAGCTGTCCGCATCAAATGACCAAAATACTGAAGTTTCAGCTTCAGCATCAGTCCTTCCAATGAGTATTCAGGGTTGACTTCCCTTTAGATTGACTGGTTTGATTTCCATGCTGTCCCAGGGACTCTCAGGAGTCTTCTCCAGTACCACAGCTCCAAGACATCGATTCTTCGGCACTCCGCCTTCTTTAAGGTCCAGCTCTCACAACTGTACGTGACCACTGGGAAGAACACAGCCTTGACTATACAGGCCTTTATTGGCAAAGTAATGTCTCTGCTTTTCAACACACTGTCTAGATTTGACATAGCTTTCCTGCCAAGAAGCAAATGTCCTCTGATTTCATGGCTGCAGTTACCGTCTGCAGTGATTTTGGCCCTGGGCCTTGCTGACATTAGCTTCCCTTCTGTGGAACAGAGGGAGGTCTTGGAGCCTGTGTGTGGGGCCTGCGGGAACAGACTGGGGGGTCTGGGTCTGTCTGTTCTGGGAGAGCCTCACAGAAGACAGGTGGTTCTGGTTTACTGACGGGAAGCTTAGCATGAGTGACTCCATCTTGGGACTGATCTGGTTATTTTACAACTTGAACTCTTATAAATATAGTTGTTAAATTTTTTTTAAAGGTGCTGTATAGACTCAATTTGAGAACCTGACCTAAATAGACAAATGACCAAGTGTGTCTTCTTACTTTGAAAAGATAAGAAACTGGGAGTGTGATACTTTGTCCCAAGCAGCTGGGCTATGCCTCTCTCAGATCTCTTGTCCTCGGTTTATAAATTTCTCACAGGCCTAAAAACTCGTAGGATTGTCGGTTTTGACGGCTCATGTGTAAGGACATTTCCAAATGCTCTGTCATGCCATGAAAGCAGAACTTTGGCTTCCTCACTAGAAGTCCTCTGGGTTCTAAACTAAGCTCACTTTTTAAATTAATTTGTATTGGAGTATAATTGCTTTACAATGTTGTGTTAGTTTCTGCTGTACAGCAAAGTGAATCAGCCACACAAATCCATCTATCCCCTCCCGTTTGGATTTCCTTCCCATCTGGGTCAACACAGTGCAGTAACTAGAGTTCCCTCTGCTGTACAGTAGGTTCTCATTAGTTATCTACTTTCCACGTAGTATCAAGAGTGGAGATAAGTTCACTGAAGTGTGCAGCCCATGCTCCACTGCTCACCAGTGCGGCTGAAGCTCATGCTTTGTGGAAATCAGCTGCTCAGACCCTCACTGAATAGAAACACCTAGCATTTCCCAGGGTACACAACCACTCTGGAATGCCCTCTCCAACTAAATGCTGGTTTTCTCTTAAAAAAAAAAGAGAGAGGCCTGTTAGGATGCAAATCATTCTTTCTCTGTCTGTCCCATTCCTTTGGACTCTGCATTTTTTGTCGTTTTTTTTTTTCATTTTTTTAATTGGTGGAAAATTGTTTTGCAATGATATGTTGGTTTCTGCCATACAACAATGCAAATCAGTCATCATTTTATGTATCTTTTCCCTCTTGAGCTTCCCACCCCTCTGCATCATCACAGAACAGCCAGGCTGGGCTCCGTGTGTTATTTAGCGACTTCCCACTAACTATTTTATGCATATTTTATGCATATTTTATGATAGTGTTTATACGTCCGTGCTACTTTCTCAGTTCGTCCCACCCTCTCCTTCTTCCACTGTGTGCACAGGTTTGTTCTCTACTAGGCTCATCTGTATCATTTTTCTAGATTCCATCCCAGTTCCCAGTTCAGTCGCTCAGTCATGTCTGACTCTTTGTGACCCCATGGACTGCAACATGCCAGGCTTTCCTGTCCATCACCAACTCCTGGACACTCCTCAAACTCATGTCCATCGAGTCAGTGATGCCATCTAACCATCTCATCCTCTGTCGTCCCCTCAACTCCTGCCCTCAATCTTTCCCAGCATCAGGGTCTTTTCCAATGAGTCAGTTCTTCACATCAGGGGGTCAGAGTATTGGAGTTTCAGCTTCAACATCAGTCCTTCCAATGAACACCCAGGACTGATCTCCTTTAGGATGGACTGATTGGATCTCCTTGCAGCCCAAGTGACTCTCAAGAGTCTTCTCCAACACCACAATTCAAAAGCATCAATTCTTCGGTGCTCAGCTTTCTTTACAGTCCAACTCTCA
The DNA here is from genome assembly GCF_049115385.1 of Moschus berezovskii. Taxonomy (NCBI): domain Eukaryota; kingdom Metazoa; phylum Chordata; class Mammalia; order Artiodactyla; family Moschidae; genus Moschus; species Moschus berezovskii. The sequence goes on along the minus strand of NC_142469.1, from coordinate 70,464,798 downwards.
CATCTATGCATGACTTCTGGAAAAACCGTAGCTTTGACTAGAAGGACCTTTTTTGGCAAAGTAATGTCTCTGTTTTTTAATATTCTGTCTAGGTTAGTCATAGCTTTTCTTCCAAGGAGCAAGTGTCTTTTAATTTCATGACTGCACTCACCATCTGCAGTGATTTTGGAGCCCCCCAAAATAAAGTCTGTCACTATTTCCATTGTTTCCCCATCTATTTGCCATGAAGTGATGGGACCGAATGCCATGATATTAGTTTTCTGAATGTTGAGTTTTAAGCCAACAATGGAGAATTTTGAACACTGGAGAACTGAGCATTTTGAGCTTGGAGAATTTTGAGCATTACTTTGCTAGCATGTGAGATGAGTACAGTTGTGCGGTACTTTGAGCAGTCTTTGGCATTGCCTTTCTTTGGGATTGAAATGAAAACTGACCTTTTCCAGTCCTGTGGCCACTGCTGAGTTTTCCAAATTTGCTGGCATATTGAGTGCAGCACCTTCACAGCATCATCTTTTAGGATTTGAAATAGCTCAACTGGAATTTCATCACCTCCACTAGCTTTGTTCGTAGTGATGCCTCCTAAGGCCCACTTGACTTCACATTCCAGGATGTCTAGCTCTAGGTGAGTGATCACACCATCGTGGTTATTGGGGTCATGAAGATCTTTTTTGTATAGTTCTTCTGTGTACTTCTGTGGAATCTTCTAGATTCCATATATATGTGTTAATATATGGTGCTTGTTTATTTGACTTTCTTTACTCTGTATAAGAGACTCTAGGTTCATCCACCTCACTACAACTGACTCAAATTCGTTCATTTTTATAGCTGAGTAATATTCCATTGTATAAATATACCACAACTTCTCTATCCATTCATCTGTTGATGGACATCTTGGTTGCTTCCATGTCCTGGCTATTGTATATAGTGTTGCAATGAAAACTGGGTTACATGTGTCCTTTAGAATTGTGGTTTTCTCAGGGCATATGCCCAGTAGTGAGATTGCTGGGTCTGGACTCTGTTTTAACAGGCCACAGTGATAGAACCAGAGGACAGCTGTGTTGTTAGGATTTTGTTTTTAATTTTTATATAAAACACTGTTCTATACTGTAAAAAAAAAAAAAAGGATTCTGGTATCTGAATAGCACAGATAAACCTATTTGCAAAGCAGAAATAGAAACATAGACATTAAGAACAAACATATGGACCCCAAGGAGGGGAAAGGGGGTTGGGATAAACTGGGAGATTGGGATTGATATACACACACTGTTATGTATAAAATAGATAACTAACGGGAACCTACTTGTCACAGGGAATGCCACCCAGTGCTCTGTGGTGACTTAAATGAAAAGGAAATCCAAAAAAATAGGAGACGTATGTATACATGTGGCTGATTCACTTTGCTGTACAGCAGAAACTAACACACCATTGCAAAGCAACTATGAAAGTGAAAATCACTCAGTCATCTCCAACTCTTTGCAACCCCGTGAACTGTGCAGTCCATGGAATTCTCCAGGCCAGAAAACTGGAGTGGGTAGCCTTTCCCTTCTCCAGTGGATCTTCCCAACCCAGGAATCAAACTGGGGTCTCCTATATTGCTGGTGGATCCTTTACCAACTGAGTTATCAGGGAAGCAACTATACTCCAATAAATTTATTTTTTAAAAAAGAATGCTGGTATCTGGAAGGATACTCGGCCATGACTTAGTCTTCTATGAAGAGAAGAGGGTGGCGGACAGTAGGAGTGTCACTCCATCTCTTGCTCTATCACACTGAGTGGCCTTTGCCTCACAAGGTGAAGCAAAGCCCTCAGGCCTGGCCCCACAGGGCAGTGGAGTCCGACACACCAGGACTTGTTGGAGCTTGGAGATGTTTATTGAGTAAGTGAGTGAGTGTTTGAGCCCGTTCCCACCCTGCCAAGCTCCTGTAATTGCCCCAGCCAGTCAGGACTGGGTACAGGCACACAGCCTGGCTTGGACTTCCAGGGGGTTTGTGCCCGCTCTGGGTACCACTCAGAGATGCATCATCTCTTTAGACCTCCAGGTAGTCACTGAATGTCTAAGAGCAAGAATGTGGGCAGTAAATCGAAGCATGTACAACACAGAGGGACACGGTCCAGATACGGAGCCGTGGTGGCCCCTTGAGTCCCCGGAGGAGATGTGACAGCCATTGCGTCAGGGTTGGGTACAGAGGTGGCTGAGGAGCTAGTGACTCACCTCTCTGGTTGCAGAATGCTTCTTGACGGCGGCTGGCCTGACTGCCCGATCACCTAGTGCTTCTTGGTCCACCTACTTCATGGCTTGCAATGCCAGGAGATCTCCAGCATGTAGAAGATACTCGTAGCTTAAAAAAATTAAACGCTGTTGGTTTCAACCACTGATCAAATCTCTTATTTTACAAATACAGGAAATACATTTAGGTCCCAGGAACTAAGAGTCTCTCCCAAGGTCACCAGATTGAAAAGGAGCTGCACCCAAACCCATTCTCCCAACAAGCAGCTCATTCTGCTTTACAGACCCCACCCAGCTTGTTGAAGAAATTAGATAGAGGGGAGTTGGGAACTGGGGCTTGACTCCCCTTGGCATATGAATTTCTCCATAGGAAGGGCATACACATTTTGTCTGATCTGGAAAAGAGCTGGCTAAACTACTCAAGCATAATCTTCAACATTTATCAACCACCTACTGTGTTCTGGGCCAACCCCTGTGCCCTTATGGAACTTACTATCTTAAAAGGGATACTGACGCTGATCAGATTTTTTTTTTTAAGTATGCAAAGAAAGCAATCATATATAATTACAAAGCATGCTGTGAAGAAAGAAGTCCACAATGCTGGGAGGGCAGGTGTAGGAGGACCTGACCACATCTGGGGAATTGTCAGAGAGTGTGCTGAAGAAATGACATTTAGGCTAAGATCAGAAAAATGTCCGGAAGGTAACATAGTAACTAATTATCACTAACCTTTATTGAGCATTTGCCTGAGTCAGGCTTCATATGCTTCATTAACTTCTTAAATCCTCCCAGGAACCCTACAAGTCAGGTATTGTTACGTTCTCCATTTTACAGGTGAATAAACTCAAGCAAAAAATGGAAATAATTCACCCATGGGCCTCTGGTTCTGAGTCTTACTCTGAGTTGGTGACTGTGGAGGTGGGTGTGGTGTGAGAATGGAAGAAGCTAAGATTGCTGAAGTGCAGGGCAGAAGGTCCACATGAAGCTGATCTCTAGTGGCCTTGGCCTGCGAGAGCTTGAAATGGGGCTTTGGTTCCTGGCCAGAGATCCAGTCAGGTTGCAGCTATGAGAGCACCAAATCCTAGCCACTAGACTAGTGGTCAGTGACAAGAACCTGGCCCTTCAGCTTTGCAGAAAATTCCCACAAAGAAGGAAAGTAGTGAAACAAATAAAGCACTATGAAAAGGAAAAAAGAGTACTGTACCTATGTGGATAGGCATATGGGTAGACTCAGAAAGAGTCACTCCCTCGTGGTGGCTTGAATTACTTATATGGGGCATTTCTTCTGGGTTTCCATTGATATGTCTGGTTCAGCGTTCCTATTTGGTGTATCTCAGGATCCCCCCATATGTGTATATGCGTCTCTTAGCCAAGATGGATTCTACCAAAGAAGCCTATGGGTAGTTAGTATCACTTATCATCACTCCCCTTTTGACCTCCAGGGAGTCTTTCTACACATATGTAGCCAGGGAGGTCTTTTGACTTCAAGAATGAGAAATAATGTGGTATTTTTTCTTCTATTTGGAAGGGCTTAGCCTCTTCTTTTAATTGTCCTGCTATTTTCATCTTGGAGTATCTGCCCTGGGGGTGATGGGGGCTGTGGGCATCTACCTCCTGCCTCAAAGCAGGGCCACATCATGTAGGTCTGATAGGTTATGATGTTCATGACAAAAATTACAATGTTGCTACAAACTGAATTTGGGTCTGCTCACCCCACCATGCGGAAAAGCCTATCTACTAACATCAGGCTGTAGTGAGAGAAAGTACAGCATTTATTTGCCAAGTGCCAAGCAAGGAGTTTGGGTAACTTGTGCTCAAAAGACCCAAACTCTCCAATGGTTTTCAGGGGACAACTTTTAAAGGCAGTTTTGGGGGTAAGAGTTACAGCTGGTGGACCTTCTTCTGATTGAGGGTAGTGAGGTAACAGTGTGATATTTCAGGAATCTTAATTATCAGTCTTCTGGTTCTAATCGGTCTGGGATCTGCATACATGTGGTCAAGCATAGAGTCACGATTCTCCACCTGGATGAGGGTGGGGGGAACAACTCAAAGCTATATGTCAGATTGTTATGTATATCTCTTGTGGAGAAACTAGGATTCCGTTTTTCTTCCCCCCCAACTAAATTATTATTTTTAAGCTATCGTTAGTTTTCTTATTTGACTGTTTTCCCTTTGTTTCTTCCGCCTCTCACTTCCCTACTTAGTAACTGCTTGAGTCTTTGGAACCCAGGGAAAATCTAGGAGACTAAAGCCTTTTTCTACAAACAAGAAATAGGGAACATGGAGGGACTTTTTTTACCTGGGAAGGCCCTTCAGGGTCCTGATCAGTTTTGCTGTTCTCCCTAAGGCAGTGATAGATGGCATCATCCACTCAATGGACATGAGTTTGAGCAAACTCCAGGAGATTCTGAAGGACAGGGAAGCCTGGTGTGCTGCAGTCCATGGCGTGGCAAAGAGTTGGACATGACTTAGTGACTGAACAACAGCAACTAAGGCCATAGGAAATATTTTAAACCAGGACGTGCACGATCATATTTATGTTTACAAAGATCACTCAGGCTGTCATGGGGAAACTGGATCAGAAAGATGGAAAAAAAGAGATATATAGACACCAGTTAGGAGGCTGCGCAGTGGCCCAGGGACAAGATAATGGTGACCAAGGTGTGACTCTTCTGAGATGTTGAGGAGTAAACAGATGAAAGCAAGCACTTTCCAGTCATTTAAAAGAGAGACTCGCTTTTTCCAACCCCAGCCCCGCAGGATAGCTCCCGCAAAGAAGGGCGGCGAGAAGAAGGGCCAGTCCGCCATCAACGAGGTGGGGCCAAGAGATTACACCATCAACATTCACAAGCGCATCCATGGAGTGGGTTTCAAGAAGCGTGCCCCTAGGGCACTCAAAGAAATCCGGAAGTTTGCCATGAAGGAGATGGGAACTCCAGACGTGCGCAATGACACTAGGCTCAACAAAGCCTCTGGGCCAAAGGGATCAGGAATGTCCCATTCCGGATCCATGTGCGGTTGTCCAGAAAACGTAATGAAGACTCGCCAAATAAGCTCTACACTTTGGTTACCTACATGCCCGTCACCACCTTCAGAAATCTACAGACCGTCAATGTGGCTGATGGTCCAGTAAAGTTATTGAACTGCAAAAAAAAAAAAAGAGACTCAAGTCCCTTAGAAGCATTGATGTGAAATATGCAAATTACCAAGTACTTTAATCCAGTCCTTTTATAGGAATATTGGAAGTTCTTGGGGCTTCCCTGATAGCTCAGTTGAGTTGGTAAAGAATCCACCTGCAATGCAGGAGACCCCGGTTCAATTCTTGGGTCAGGAAGATCCACTGGAGAAGGGATAGGCTACTCATTCCAGTATTCTTGGGCTTCCTGTGTGGCTCAGCTGGTAAAGGAGCTGCCTGCAATGTGGGAGACCTGGGTTCAATCCCTGGGTTGGGAAGATTCCCTGGAGAAAGGAAAGACTGTCCACTCCAGTATTTTGGTGTGGAGACTTCTATGGATTGTACAGTCCATGGGGCCACAAAGAGTCGAACACAACTGAGTGACTTTCACTTTCACTTTGGAAGTTCTTAGACCAGTCCCATTATACATTAAAATCATCACATGGACCGCCTCAAACATTCTACAAGTCATTCAGCCAGGACTTCCCTGGAGGTCCAGTGATAAGACTTCACTTTCTAATGTAGGGAGTGTGGGTTCAATCCCTGGTCAGGGAGCTAAGAGTGCACATGCCGCATGGCCAAAAAACCAAAACATAAAACAGAAGCAGTATCATAATAAATTCAATAAAGATTTTAAAAATAAGCAATTCATTCAGCCAAGTGAAAACTGTGTTGAAGGCCTGCTCCCTGGCATCTCTGTGACCACATGATCCATCCTCAGGGCCACCAGACAGGCACTTGTCAAGGCCAGCCCTGGGAACCCCCACGTCCTGAGGGGCTGCTCCCTTGCTGTGCTGGGAAATGCCCGGTGACCAGGTGAAAATGTCAGCCCATACCTCCTACCTCCTCAGGCTTGCTCCCAAGATTATTTGTTTGCCAGATGGCTGAAATAGAGTTCTGGTAAGCCATTTCTCCCCCTGCCAAGAGGACAAGCTGGGATCTAAAGACATGTGTGACTCCGTGTGTAGAGAGAGTATTTGGCGCCTGAGCATTTTTGGCTGAATAGAGAGCTGTGGAAACTGTGAACGGTTTCCCTGGATTGCATTTCTCTGCCAGAAGTTTTCTGGGGTTGACCTGTGGAGGGGAAGCAGAGTTGTGGAGAAGGCTGACCTGAGCCAAACTAGACTGGTTGTTGCCTCAGCTGCGTGGGAAGTGTCCTCCTTGTTCCTAATTAGGTCCGTCTAAGATGAAGATGACACATCATTTGTTCTAACAAAAGGCACATCAAGGTCTTTCAAGAACTGGAGAAGGTCCCTGACCTGCAGGAGCTGGGGGTTGGTGGCTCCTATTTCTAAAGAGCAAACTGATCTGATAAGACATCTGACCAAATAGTTAGATTCCAAATTTTTACTTTCTGTTTAAATTCGGATATATTTATGGAAGGCAGAAAAATAGAGGCTAAAACAGTCAGGCCTGCCCTTCTCGGGTTTCCAGGAATTTGCTAGATTCCTTTCTGAAACAGACTTAGTGCCTTTTCCTCCTGGATGGGGTGTTCTGTGCCACCTCGTGGACATAATGGAAACTGCACCTTGCCAAGATTCTCTGAGCTCAGAGGAGGAACCCTCCCCAGCTGAGGGGTTGGGGGAGGGCTGCTATACCCCCTTCCTCTGAAGTAAAAAGCAGGCTCCAAGCTTGTCCAAAAAAGGACCACCACAGAACAGACTGAGGATGGTTTGAGCATTAACCTTCCTTGCTATTCTGCAATGCCTTAAACCATCTACGACAGTCCTAGCCACCATCTGTCGTGATCCGTGCAAATGGAGATTGGACATGGCCTGCTCTGGATCTCAAGTCAGGTGCTTTTGTAAAAATAAAGTTCCAATGCTTTTTTCTTTTTCCATGGGAAGCAAGAAAATGGGAAATTAATACTGGCAACAGCTAGTTTCTGCTTGTGGAATGTTGGTATTTGCAGCATGTCTGCCCTGTGATTACTGAAGACAAGAGCAAAAGCAGGACTGGGTTTTTCATAAAACATTCAACCCAGCTTGTCTTCAGTGAAGAGTGAAGCCCAGACACAGCTTGGAGCACAAAGGCGCAGCCCCTAGGCTTGCACTTGCTTTGGGCAGTGGCCTTTGGAAACCAACTCTTACAGGCTTCTGAAAACAGCACATCATCGGCTGTGTTGGGTGGTGGAGAGAACAGAAGCTCCAGTGCCTCATAATCCTGTTTGCAACCCACCCTCCTTCACAGACCAGCTGCATAACCATGGACGCAAGGCCTGTGACACCCTGTACACAGGGTGTACAGTCTGTACAGTGGGGGCAATAATAGGAGCTGCCTCGTGGGGTGCCTGGAGGGTTAAACTAGATCTGGTCCAGGACTGGCTCCTGGCTGACTCTCGAAACTGGTCCAGTGAGCAGTCAACACGAGCTGAAGTTGCCAGGGCCCTCGTGAACATCTAAGCGCTGGTGGTGGGTGTGTGGAGGGAGGTGATAGAAACAGTGGCAGGTCAAGGGTATCTGCCTCATTGTCTCTGACTCAAGACAGCCCAAATGAGGTCCTGGTCTCTGTGGAGGTGAGACAGGAAGTGCAGGGTGCCCACAGGCGGTTGCAGAACTGAAACATGTCAGGTGAGGTGATCAGAGACCAGGGCTCAGGGTTGCACTGCCCGGGCTCCCACCCTCCCACGGGCCCGTGTCAGCTACAGAACTGAAACATGTCAGGTGAGGTGATCAGAGACCAGGGCTCAGGGTTGCACTGCCCGGGCTCCCACCCTCCCACGGGCCCGTGTCTAGGAGGCAGTGCAGGGGCGGGTCTCAGCGTCTGGCTGATGAGTGGCTCTCGGGCTTTCCCAGGGCTCCCCTTGGAGACAGAATTCAGCAGAACTTTGCGGGTCTGCGGTCTGGCTGGGGCGGGTGGTGTGTGCGCTGGTCAGCTCCTGGCATGAGTGTGACCGTTCCACAGGGCACCAAGGGGACAGAGAACTCAGCAACAAAACCTAGGGACGGCCCTTTGTCATTTCTTTTTCTTTGTTTAATTATAGTTGATTTACCATGTTAATTTCGTGTCATCTCCACTTAAGAGTCTAAGTTCTGAATGTGTGTCTAGAGTTTCCAAGAGGTTGCCATCCTCTCATAAGGGAAAGAAATACACATGTAATGAGTTTCTACTGTGTCCCAGGCATTACGCAAGGGAGATTCAACGTTTCATCCTCACAACAGCCCCAGGAATTGTTATTTTGCCCATTGTACAGTTGGGGAAGGGCTTCCCTGATGGCTCAGCGGGTAGAGTCTGCCTGCAGTGTAGGAGACGCGGGAGGTGTAGGTTTGATCTGGAGTGAGCAGGCTACTCACTCCAGTATTCTTGCCTAGAGAATTCCATGGACAGAGGAGCCTGGCGGGCTACATACAGTCCATAGGGTCGCAAAGAGTCAGACAAGATTGAGCAACTAAACAATTGACAGGTGGGAAAACTGAAGCTCGGAAGTGAAGTGACTTGGCTACTCCACCAGGTTGGTGAGAGTGGAGCCAGGTCAGGATGGAGTCAGGAGAGTTTAGCAGTGTCGTATCTTTGTGTGCCCCCAGCACCGGGCACGGTGCCCTGGACTTAGGAAGAGCTTAGCACATGTCTCCTGGGTTGAGAATGGGAGGATTTCATGTGCCAAAAGGGCATTTGAAAACCGGGGCAGATGCCCAAGCCGGGCTCTGAAAGACAAGCTGTGTAGAGCTGCAGCTGGGGAATCATTGGTTCAGAATTTGTAGTCACCTGGCCAGCGGCCTGTGGGCCCACAGCCAGCTGTGAACAAGGCCTGACTTGATCAACTCTGGATCTTTCATTGCAGGCAATCCACCTTCCAAAGAGGTGCCAGCAGGGCAGTACCCATTCATAGTGACTTCTGATGATGGACGGACGGTTCCTGTGGTCCAGGCCTATGCTTTTGGCAAATACCTAGGCTACCTGAAGGTTGAGTTTGATGAAAAAGGAAATGTTGTCACTTCACATGGAAATCCCATTCTTCTCAACAGCAGCATCCCAGAAGGTATGTGAAATTCAGGGCAGTGATCCACCAATCCCAAGATTAGATGGCTGGATTGTGTTTTATTTGTTTTGTTAACGTTTCAGGACAATGTTTCTGAAGAACTGAGTTTCTTCCTTGAGTTTACCCTACTGTCTTCTTGGATAAGGAGATTAAAACACACCCAAATTTCAGAAGTCCCCATAGGCTTCTCCAAGCCCTCTCAGCACCAGACACTGTGTCACTGCTTGTTGTGCTTTTTTCAGCTCTACCCTGACACAGGAGAACCGCTCTCAGCTCACGTCCCAGAGGAGAGCTGGGGGAGACCTGGGTTCAGATAGGGAAAAACTGGTGATCAGAGGCCCTGGAGAGTCAGAGCTTCCGACAGCCAGGGGAAGGGGCCGGGAACCCACAGCAGGACCTCTCATCCCCTTACCTGCCCAAGTATAAGCATAATCATTGCCCCCATCTGCACCACGGATGCTATCCCTGGTGGGCCAGCAGGTAGTCAGATGTGATGAGTTGATTTTGGTTCACTTGGCAATTTAAGATCCAAGCAGGGCCTTATTTCCAGGAAACAGAACAGATGTGCCTAAGGAAATTTCCTGGTCAAAAACCAAAATGTACGCAAATATGGTGAAGAGTTGAAGACTCAGACCAGGTCAGCTGAATGATGTTTGAGTCTTTCTCTCACATTTAAGCCAGTGTGAGATCTGCTTTAACTGCAGGCTGATTTGTTTGTTTTCTTCTAGATCCAGACATAAAAGCGGACATTAACAAATGGCGGGTAAAATTAGATAACTATTCGACCCAGGAATTGGGGAAAACAATTGTCTACCTGGATGGCACCGCTCAGTCGTGCCGCTTTAAAGAATGCAACATGGGCAACCTGATTTGTGATGCTATGGTGAGTGGTTCCCAGGAGAGCAGGGCCCATGCTTAGCGGGGGTGGAGGAGAGATGGAAGGAGGGAGGGAAGATATGAGGACGGACAACCTGATAGCTACAGAAATGAAGACTTTTCAAGATTAATGCCCAAATTGGTAACTAATGAGAACCTGCTGCATAGCACAGGGAACTCTTCCCAGTGCTCTGTGGTGACCTACATGGGAAGGAAATCCCAAAAGGGGAGGATGTACATATAGCTGATTCACTCTGCTATACCGCAGAAACTAACAAAACATTATAAGCAACTATACTCCAATAAAAATGTTTTTTAAAAATTGATGCCCAGATAAAAGCTTGGTGTGGATTCGCACTGAGTACCCTGGGAAGGTGCCTGAACAATACCAGTGGACCACCCGTTTTGTAGAAAGTTTGCACTTTTATCTTAGGTTCAAGAGGTTTGTTAACAAAATAAGCCACTTGTTATATACAAATAAATAATACATTTATTAGAGAATTATCTAGCTTACTTTCAGTATACTAACACTAAAAGAAAAGAGAAATAGGAACAGCAGAGGATACATCACCAAATTGGGCTTTGACTAACAAACAGACAAACAGTGCTGGGAAGTCCCGTGACATAGCACATCTGGAGTTCCAGTTGGGAAAAGGTCTAAGGTGGCATGTCTGCTCTGTGGATGAGACTTCAAAGGCTGCAGTCTGGGGTTCCCACTCACAATCCCCGGGCCGCAAACCATCATCATCAGTCTGCGAGCAAAACTGCAGCTGTGGTATTCTGTTAATCTTTTTCATGTAGATTACGTAGGTCTTGGAAAAGACCCTGATGCTGGGAAGGATTGAAGGCAAGAGGAGAAGGGAGCTACAGACAATGAGATGGTTGGATGCCGTCATTGACTCAATGGACATGAGTTTGAGCAAACTCCAAGAGATAGCAAAGGATGGGGAAGCCAGGCGTGCTGTGGTCCACGGGGTTGCAAAGAGTCAGACACGACTGAGCGTCTGAACAACTACCACCTTTTTTACAATGCCGTTTGCTTTGTTCTGAAAATCCTGGAATGTTGTTAAATCCCAGTCGATTGGTCCTGGTTGGCCAGATGGCTCAGCAAATTCGAAGATCCTCCCTCTATCTATCTATGGTGGCTCTCAGCCAACCCTCACAGCAGGCATGGCTGACAGTCACAGCAGCAGTCAGGGCTATGTCCAGGCAGGTTAGAAGCAAGGTCAGAGGCCTGCTCTGCTTTGTCTCTGAAGCCTAAACAAGACTATTTAACCTCTTTATTGCTGGACAAGAGTGAAGCCTTTATTTCGAGGTGCTCCTCTTAAGTGTCTGAATTTTGGATATGGCTTTCCTTTTGTAAGATGACCTGACTCCACAAACTCTTATTCTCTGAAGATGTGGACATAGTAGATAAAACGCTTTTGCTTGGGCCTAACAAGGCCAGACTGCGTTTCCCTGATCTGTCCCCTCTTGGTCCTGAGAACTTGGCCTTGTGGGAACAGCCTTCACAAGCAGAGAACGATGACATGTAATCATGAGGATAGTAAGTCCTATGATGAGTGAGATCTCACACCCAAAGCACCCCTCCGCCCACCAGGGGCCATGCTGAGCCTGAGGTCTCAGGGTCAAACTCACCACGCCCAGGGGAACCCAGGGGGCCTTTGTGCTCAGCTCTGTGCCTGGTACCTAGGATGAAACCACACTCAATAAAAGTCTGCCAAGTGCTGATCCATCTTATTGTATGGCAGAAACCAACACAATATTGAAAAGCAATTACCCTTCAGTTAAAAATTAAAATAAAAAAGCCTGCCAAGTAAATGACAACACTCACACTTCCCAAGGCAGGATCAGCACTGGCTCCTAAGCACCATGCAATCCATGTGAGACAAGTAGCTGTAGAGAAGCCAGAGTGTGACTGTGTGGAGGCAGGTGTGCCAGGAAACACCCCAGGCGCTAGCAGTGCTCACCGCACTTGAAGGAGTCCCTCCTGCCCCATGTCAGGAACACTGCCGCGGTGCTGCCCTCCTGGCCGCGACCCTGTGTCTCCCTCACCTCCTCCACCATCCTATTTTTTCAAATGAGAATGTATTCATTTTATTTCTTGTTACTAAACACATATTATGTAAAAGAAAAGACTGGAACTCCATATCAGGGGCCGTCTTTGTGTCTCCAAAATTGCCAGCTTGGGAACTGGCTGGGGACGTAGACCAGGATGCCAGGATTCTTGGTGGCCCAAGGTCTAGAGCTGAAAGGGTTCTGGGCTCTGCCCTCAGGAGCAAGTGTGGGGCCCGCCCTGGGGGAGCACCCCCTTGAGCCACTCTGCACACAGGGGCCTTTGCTGGGGGTTGGGGGGCGGGCTTTGCTCAGGGCCCCTGCTCTGGGGATGCAGGGTCTTAGGAGAGGGTCTCAGAGCTGCTGGCTGCTCAGAGTCTGACCTGGGACTGGTCACAGCATCTTATTGTTGCTTCTCAGATCATAAAGCTAGTTTTGACAAGTTACACTTGAGAGAGCTCCGGGCACACAGGGGCAGAAGAAAAGCAGCTTCATTTCTGGGAACGAACCCTCAGAAAGAAGGCCCAGAATAACGAGTGCAAATTCCTGCTGCTGTTGCAGATCAACAACAACCTGAGACACCCGGATGACATGTCCTGGAACCACGTGTCCATGTGCATTTTAAATGGGGGTGGCATCCGGTCGCCCATTGACGAGCGCAACAATGGTATGCTCCTGGGCCCTGGCCTCAACTCTCTGTCTGACCAGCTCCCCAAACCCGGCCATGGGAAGCTTCAGCTCCTCTGTGCTGCCGGCCACAACCCAAGGTGCCAGGCCCCTCAGCTTGGGTTAGCTGCCACTCAAGCCAGTGCCCCACCCAAAGGGCACACGCGCACTTGTATTCTCGGGTGCATGTGCACACAGAGGGAGCAGTTAGCCTTAGCAGAACCAAGCTTTACCTAAACTTCTGACTTGGGGCTTGCCTGGTGGTCCAGTGGTTAAGACTCCGCAATTCCAATGCAGGGGGCGCGGGTTCAATCCCTGGTCGGGGAACTACGATCCCACATGCTGCACAGTGCAGCCAAAAATTAAAAAAAAAAAAAAAACAACTTCTGACTCAATGTGAATCATTGACTGATTTATGCAAAATAGTGACAGCTTCCACCTGGATATCTGGAAAGAGGACAAACTGCCAATCTCACGCCCTGGAAAAAACAGTGGACAACTTCCTTTAGTGCATTTGCAGATATCCTGGATTATAGCATGTGGTAAAACCAGCCAACCAGACAGATATTCAAGACACTCCTGTCATCTTCCCTGTATACGTGTATGCTAAGTCGCTTCAGTCAAGTCTGACTCTGTAGCCCACCAGGCTCCTCTGTCCATGGGATTCTCCAGGAAAGAATACTGGAGTGGGTCGTCATGGCCTCATCCAGGGGATCTTACCGACCCAGGGATCGAACCCAGGCCTCTCATGTCTCCTGCATTGGCAGGTGGGTTCTTTACCACTGACCCACCAGGGAAGCCCTAATCATCTTCCCTGATATACTGTCAAAACAGTCTCAGTGGAGGAGGGCACGGCCAGGGGCCTCCTGATCCCCGTCTTCCCGAGCATCAGGAACACTCAGACTCAGCTGTGTTGTCCTCATAGCCTCCTCATGGCCCCGTCTCCTTTACAACCTCTGCGGGTCCTGAAGGACACTGGGCTTGTTCGCAAGCCGTTTTCCCTCTGGCCTCATCTGTGACTACCCTTAGGCACGATTACCTGGGAGAACCTGGCTGCTGTGTTGCCCTTTGGAGGCACCTTTGACCTGGTCCAGTTAAAAGGCTCCACCCTGAAGAAGGCCTTCGAGCACAGCGTGTACCGCTACGGCCAGGCCACGGGCGAGTTTCTGCAGGTGGGAGGTAAGTCACCTTCCAAGGTGAGGGGAGACTTCCTGCTGGTTGGCTTAGTTCACCCCCCATCACCAGGACCTCCTGGTCAGGCTTGTTTGGGCTTCATACACCCAACACCAATGCACAGTCTTTCAGTGGCTGTGGACTCCCAGACCACAGAGAATAGGTCGGGGTCAAAGCCCGAAGGCCCTGAAAATGAGCAATATTTGCCAAGTCTGATTTGGACATCAGATGATCTTCTCTGCAGGAGCTGGCCCTCTGGGTCTAAGCAGATCATCTGCCTTGAGGTCCAGTTTCTATTAAAACCTTAGTTGGTTAAACATTCAATATTATTTGTTAAAAAAAAAACAAAAACAAACCAAACCTTTTTTCTGTTCTACTGCCTGGTAATTGCCTGGAAGCATGCAGAGGTTCAAGGGAATGCAATGTCCAGTCACTATTAATAAAGATGATTTCCACGAGGGGCAGCCAGGACAAGACATTGGAACCTGGTTCTAGTTCCACTGGGACCTGGGGCAAGTCTTCATTCAGCCTCTCTGAGAACAGTGAGAAAATATGCCTGCTCATCTTATGGATTGCCATAGAAGTGGAAGGAAAATAAATGCTTCCCAAATTGTTAAGGACTTCTAAAGTGCTTTTGTCAATCACTGATTCCACAGTCCATTGAGTTAAACTTAAAATTAATACGAATAATCTTAATTGACTCTGACACCATAGTCTGACCTCACTGTTTGTACCCTAGATGGTAGACCCCACTTGAGGGGTCTGATTGCCTTTCAAGTCTTCCCCCTTCTGAGAAGTCCCAGAGCACCCCACTGCTGGGACTGAGGGGCTGCAGAGGGTGGTGGAGTCCCACCCGCTGCTCATAGGGTTGCCCAGATATTCTGCATTTTCCAGGAGAGAGCAGAGGGAACAGAGAGAGGCACTGTGCTGAGTAGCTGTATGTTTCGCAGAAGTCACCCAGGCCGCATTATTAACTGTTGACTGGTCAGCAAAATGGTGAATATCCTGTACCTCTCATCCATTCCTCATTTTCCAAAGCTACTGAACCAAGTTGCTGGACCGATTAATTCATGATGTGAATTAAAAACAGGTGTGGTTTCTCCCTGCAGAGTCCCCGATTGCCCACCTTGGGCTACAGCCAGTTTCCCTCCCAGGGGTTCTCAGGCCTCCCAGAAACACTCAAGGATAAACTTAACCAGATATGGTAGCTGCAACGTCACTTCAGCTCTCTTGCTGAAATTTCCCTCAAACTAAATGAAATAAGCCGCAGCCCCCTAACTCCAGATTTGGGCCAAAATCTTTCTTAGAAAATAAAAATTTTCCTTTGGATCCAGTGAAAACGTACAGCCTCATTTTTTTCCTAGGAATTCACGTGGTGTACGATATTTCCCGAAAACCTGGGGACAGGGTGGTCAAGTTAGAGGTTCTTTGCACCCAGTGTCGTGTGCCCAGTTACGAGCCTCTCGGAATGGATAAGGTGTACAAGGTGATCCTCCCGAGCTTCCTTGTCGGTGGCGGAGACGGATTCCGGATGATAAAAGATGAAATGATAAAACATGACTCTGGTAAGCACAAGTGTCTCTTCCCCTCCCTAACCCAAAGGTACCCAAGAACAGAACAGATCCCAAGAAAGGAGAATCACATGATGACACCAGGAGGGCAAAGCCAGAAACCAGATCTGCCCCTACACCGTCAGGTCCCTCCCACTTTGTTAGGAAACAGCCTAGGGTAGTAGAGCCTTGCCCTTCCCCAGCACTCAACCCATCCATCCACGCCTAGGGAAAAAGTATTTTTACATAAAAAGTGTTTTAAAACTTTTAAAGTGCAGCTAAGCAGCTATTTAAATTGTGAAATATAAACATGTTGCATTTTTAGGTTGGATGTGGGAAACCATATTAAATCATCTCAACTTTTTAAAAAATTTATTTTGGGGTGTGTTGGGTCTTGGTTAGTTTGCTCGGGCTTTTTTTTTTTTTTTTAAGTTGCAGCTAGCAGGGGGCGACTCTTGGTTGCACTGCTCATGCTTCTCACTGTGGTGGCTTTTCTTGTTGCAGAGCACAGGCTCTAAAACTGGCTCAGCAGTTGTGGCACAAGGGCTTAGATGCTCCACTGTATGTGGAGTCTTCCCAGATCAGGGACTGAACCCATGTCTCCTGCACTGGCAGGCAGATTCTTATCCACTGCACCACCAGGGAAGTCCCCAAATCACCTCAACTTTCTTGAAGAAGCTTTTTGGTGTGAAAAGGTCAGGTAGGCATGAATGGGATATGCCCCCTGCTCCATTCGGTGGAGGACATCATAGGAACCACCAAGTTGACCCCAGGTGAGGGTCATTATACCCCAGCCTCATTTTCAGAAATTCAATTGAGAACCACTTCCTGTGCATGGAGTACACTGCCAGTACACGACCCCTTCCCTGTTCTCCAGGGCAAAACCTAGTGTGTTCACAAGACACATGCATAGCTTCTCTGCATCCGTCTCTCCAGCTTTATCATGAGGGTCCTGCCATGGTAGCTGCATATCCCAAGGAGGGTGGAGGGCAGAGCCAGGGCCAAGGAGGCAGCTTTTCCTGGGAGGAAAGGTGCCAGCTACTTCCAACCATTCCATGATAGGAAATGAAAAGGCAGGCTTAGAAAGTGTTCCTCTTGAGTCCTGCATGAAACAAAGTTAATGGCTGTGTATCACTCAAGCCCAGACTAGCAAGTGCTGGAGAGAAAGATCTTGCGTGGAAGACTGAGAAAGCTTTGGCCGTTAAGTGTTCTCAGCCCTCATCATACATTAGAATCACTTGGGGAGTATTTTAAATTAAATACCAACTTTTAAGAGTCTGATTTACTTGGTTGGGGCAAAAGGCTTTGCAGTGATTCTGATGTATACCCAGGGGTGAGAACCACTGCAGAGAAGGGTTCTTTTTAAGTACTATAGTAATACATTGTTTTATTGAGGTATAATTGAAATATAACATTAGTTTCAGGTATAAAACATGATTCCATATTTGAATATATTGCAAAATGATCACCATGTTAAATCCAATTAATGTCACCTTACATAATTACAAAATTTCTTGTAATGAGGACTCCTAAGATCTATTCTTGTATCAACTTTCAAATATGCAATAGTATTAATAACTATATTCACTATGCTATACATTACAGCCTCAGGACTTATTGATTTTGTTAACTGGAAGTTTGTATTAACTTTAGACTCCCTTCACCCCCATTTGCATCCTCACCCAATCCCAACTCCCTCCACCTCTAGGAACCATCAGTCTATTCTCTGTGACTGAGCTTGCATGCTTTGTTGTTGTTGAATTTATGGTATTTGTCTTTGTCTGAATTATTTCACTTAGCATAATGTCCTCAAGGGCCATCCATGTAGTTGCAAGTGGCAAAAGGTCATTTATTTTTAAATAGCTGAAAAGTATTCCATTGTATATATATATATATATACACATATCTTTATTCATTCATTCGTTAGTGGACATTTGTTTCCTTATGCTTCCCTGGTGGCTTAGATGGTAAAGAATCTGCCCACAATGCCGGAGATTTGGGTCCTGTCCCAGGGTCGGGAAGATCCCCTGGAGGAGGAAATGGCAACCCACTCCAGTATTCTTGCCTGGGGAATTCCGTGGACAGAAGGGCCTGGTAGGCTACAGTCCATGGGGTCGCAAAGAATTGGACACAACTGACTAACATACTTCCTTATCTTGGCTATTGTAAATAATGCTGTAATGAGCACAGAAGTGCACATATCTTTTCAAATTAGTATTTTCATTTTCTTAGGTAAATGCTCGGGAGGGGAACTGCTGGATCATTTGGAAGTTCTATTTTCAATTTCTTGAGGAGCCTCCTATTTTTCATAGCAGCTACACCAATTTACAGTTTTGCACACAATGCACAAGAGTTCCTTTTCTCCACATCCTCATTGACATTTTTTGTGGTTTTGATCATAGTTGTTCTAACAGGTGTGAGGTGGTAGCTCATTGTGGTTTTGATTTGCATTTCTCTGATAATTCATGATATTGAGCATCTTTTCATGTGCTTTTTGGTCATCTGCATTTCTTCTTTGGAAAAATGTCTGTCAGATCCTCTGCCCATCTTTTAATCAGATTTTTTGGGGGATAGGCTATTGAGTTGTGTGCATTCTTTATATATTTTGGATATTAACCTCTTATCAGATATATGATTTGAGGTGGTACTTTAAAAATAAAAGTCTGTTGAGTCACTGTGGGTTTGTTGTAGTTACAGGCAATTAATATTTGTCAGTTGTCTTCTCTTTTGGAATTGAAGCCTCCATTATTTCACCATCAATTATGTGAAAATGATTCTTGAGCAGGCAAGCCAAAAAAAAATAAAGCCACATTTATTTCTCAACTAATTATCTTAACCCAGTTCCTTAGTGCCCCCACTCCCGAGTGGTTCAGAGGTGATAATGACAACAGCCTTTCCCTTTTCAAACATTTATATATTTATTTGGCTGCTTCAGGTTTCAGTTGTGGCAGGCGGACTGTCTCCCTGTAGCACACAGGCTCCAGAGCCTGCAGGCTCAGTAGCTGTGGTGTGTGGGCTACTAGTTGCTTTGAGGCATATGGGATATTAGTTCCCCGACCAAGGATCAAACCTATGTCCCCTGCAGTGGAAGGTGGATTCTTAATCACTAGACTGTCAGGGAAGTCCCTCGCCTTCTTACCAAGTCATCTCAGAGTTGAGAGGACTCTATTCCCCTGAATTATCCAATATTAGACAATGGGCACATTTCTCATCTGAAACATGAAAAGCAATCAGATTCTTTGCACTTACGATCACCACTGTCCTTGTCTTTTGTGATACTTTAGCCTCGCTTATGAAAAGAGTATCTTCCTTCTTATAATCACAAAGGACTTTAGAGAAATACATTGGCTTTCCCCTTATTATTAATGAATCATCATTTTTTCTGTAGTTAAAATAATGTATGTATTTTTCTAGGTGACCAAGATATCAGCGTGGTTTCCGGATACATCTCAAAAATGAGAGTACTTTATCCAGCAGTTGAAGGTCGGATCCGGTTTTCTGCAGGAAGTCATTGCTGTGGAAGTTTTTCTTCAGTGTTTCTTTCAGTTTTGGCAGTTATCATTATTTTATACCAATAGCCAAAAATTCTCCTTGCCATTAGTGGAACTGTATTTTTTTCTCATGTGAGATTCAAGTCGGTTTTTTAGGAACTGGTTTTATGATGGCACAGACCGTCTTTGCAGTATCCTAGAAGCAAGTAAAGGCACTGACATCATCACTCAGGATCAGCAACTTAGTGAACACACAGGAAAAGAAATGAAAATGGGACCTCTGATGAGAAGGCCAGCCATCTTTAGTTTACATATGCAAATTTTAATAAAACTTTATTAACACCTTTAAACCATACACATCATTTTTCTCCTTTATATCCATCCTAATCCACCAAACAACTTATGTTTACATAACTTTATTATTTACAAGGGAATTCTAAGCACATTTTCTTATTGGATGCCCATAACTTTTGTGCGGGGGAAGACAGGTATTGTTTTCTTCCCATATGAAAGACGAGGTAACTAAAGCTCAGAGCTGACTTAAGGCCATGTAGCTAAAAGTGAAAGATCCCAGACCTGCACCTAGGCCCTCTGACCTCAGTCCCACACTCTTTCAGTTAAATCCAGTTACTGTTCAGGATGGTATTTAATGGAGCCCCAAACTCATGGAGGACAAGTCTCTGCTTTATTTCTGGTTTCTCTTTTCCTCTCTGCTGCTGCTGCTAAGTCACTTCAGTCGTGTCCGACTCTGTGTGACCCCATAGACGGAAGCCCACGAGGCTCCCCCTTCCCTGGGATTCTCCAGGCAAGAACACTGGAGTGGGTTGCCATTTCCTTCTCCAATGTGCGAAAGTGGAAAGTGAAAAGTGAAAGTGAAGTCGCTCAGTCGTGTCCGACCCTTAGCGACCCCATGGACTGCAGCCTACCAGGCTCCTCCATCCATGGGATTTTCTAGGCAAGAGTACAGGAGTGGCTTGCCATTGCCTTCTCCGTTTTTCCTCTCTAGCATATGTTAATGGACAAAACACATGGTCGTGTTCTCTTCCTCACCACCGTGTACCTTTGAGGAGTTGGGACACGAAGCGCAGCAGATACTGGGAAAGGCCAGGAGCTGCAAAAGGCCATCTAAGGGTAAGGAAAGACTGGGATGCCCAGGAGCAACTTCCATTAGAGAAGAGAAACAGCTAAAGCCCATTTACTCTTGCTACATAGATATTTGCTAGGGAGCAGCAGCAGAATGCCTAACACATGGCATTAGCTACTAATAATTTTATGACATTCTATCAGTTTTCCATTTCTTTCCTCCTTCTTCCTAATGGGAAGGTGTCAGAAGAGAACCTTCTTAGAGAAGGTGTAATTCTAAACCTGCACCTGTGTCTCCCTAGCAAGATGTACTTATTCTAGGCACACACACACACACTTCACCCCTTCCTCACTTATGGAAAATCCAGAGGAGAGACAAGGTTGATTTTTCAACTGGGCCACCTAAGTTTGAAGTCAGCTCTGCCTCCGTATTTGAACTGTCATTCTCAAGCACAGACATGAGGACTCCTGCCTGAGAGTGGGAGCACCCTCTGAGTGGGTGCTCAGGAAATACCCAGACTAATGCCATACAAGAACTGAACTGAACTGACTTGCTTAAAGGGGTAGTGGGGACCACGTGAGCCTGCTCATCATTGCATACATGATTCAACAAGAAATGGGAGGCCTCACCTTAAAAAAGAGTGAGCAGACAACAGCTAAAGGACTGAAGAGTGAGAATGTTTGTTTTTCAATGTTTACAAATATTAGGTACTCTTGATACAAATGTACTTTTAAATTTCATAACTGCTTTATAAAGATTGCTGCAATAAAGAAATGCCCTAGGGTCTATGCATATAGAGATTGACCATAAATGAATGCCAATAAGATTGTAAGAGAAAATGTCAATAGGATTGCATTTGGGCTACATTTTTTATACTTGGCCAGTAAAACAGGGTAAACCCTATTGAAGCACAAATTTTTAAGAACATTTTTGTAAGTTTTCTAAATCTGTGTGCCTGTATTGTTCAGTGGTTTAAGAAATGACCTAAAAATACTTTTCAATTGTAGGTTCCAAACAATAAAATTGAAGATACACTCTTTGTCTTTGGTAGTTATTTCTTCTCTCAAGCAAATACTTATAATCCAAGACAATATGACTGAAGGAAAACTCTTTTGACAGTTTATCACTGGTATCACTGCCCATGATTATAAGCCCCCTGCCATCTGACACCCCTTCCTATATCCCATCTTAACCCCCTAAAAATAAGAAAAATACATTCAATTTTTAGGTAGGAAAGAACAGTAGATAAAGGGTACTTAAGACTAATGCGACTTCCCTGGTGGTCCAGTGGTTAGGACTCCATTCTTCCACTGTGGTGGGCACAGATTCCCCCTGATCAGGGAACAAAGATCCTACATGCCACACGGCATGGCCAAAAAAAAGAATAATAAAATTTATGGCTTTTATGTACAGAATCTGTTTTGATGCCAGTAATGGTTTCCAAAAAATAAAGATGTTCAAGTTATATAGTATTTGGGATTTTAATTAATTTATCTGAACAGGCCGTGCATCTAAGAATCTTCCTCAGTTAATACTGATGATACAGCAGACCAGCTATTACACCTTGAGCAGACACGTTAAATCCATTTGGTGGCAGGGCTGCGCTGAGCAGTTTACAGCAGAGTAATTTCCCTCAGGGGGCTTCCCTGGTGGCTCAGTGGTTAAGAGTTCACCTGCCAATTCAGAGGATATGGATTTGATCCCTGGGTCCAGGAAGATTCCACAAGCCGCAGAGCAACGAAGCCTATGTACCAGAACTACTGAGCCTGAGTGCTGAAATTACTGAAGCCCACTCACTCTGGAGTCCATGGTCCACAACAAGAGCAGCCACTGCAATGAGAAGCCTGTATACTACAACTAGAGAGTGGCTCTGGCTTGCCGCAACTAGAGAAAGCATGCACACAGCAGCGAAGACCCAGCACAGCCAAAAATAATTTTTAAAAATAACTTGGCAGGTCCCTTCCTATTTGTGAGAGTTGCCAAGACTTGCTTACATATCCAGGTTGCCGCATTTGCTCTAGTGTGAGTGAGTGAAATCACTCAGTTGTGTCCGACTCTTTATGACCCCATGGACTGTAGCCTGCCAGGCTCCTCTGTCCATGGAATTCTCCAGGCCAGAAAACTGGAGTGGGTAGCAGTAGCCATTCCCTTCTCCAGGAGATCTTCCCACCCCAGGTATTGAATCAAGGTCTCCCACACTGCAGGCAGATTCTTTGCCGTCTGAGCCACCAGGGAAGCCCAAGAATACCAGAGTGGGTAGCCTATCGATTCTCTTGGGGATCTTCCCAACCCAGGAATCACACTGGGGTCTCCGGCACTGCAGGCAGATTCTTTACCAGCCGAGCTACCAGGGAAGCCCTTCTAGGCTGCTCCACAATTTCTTCAGGTAACCTCATCACCACCTATCCGTGCTGCACCAGTTTTTCTCCACCTTGCATTATAGAAAAATATGGATAAAATATGGATACAGTACTGCCTTCACTCCCAAGGGCACCTAGCATAATGCTGAAGTGTTAAAATAAAGCTTTAGTGATTAGGCATAAATGTAGGGAGTTACAATGCAAAAGGAAACTTACAACTCAATGTGGGACAGCAATGCTCCTAAAAAGCATCAACCAGGGATTCCCTGGTGGCTCAGTGGTAAAGAATCCGCCTGCCAATGCAAGAGATACAGGTTTGATCCCTGCTCTGGGATAATCCTGAATGCCATGGAGCAACTAAGTCCATTGCTTAGAACCTGGGAGCCGCAACTACTGAGCTAGCACAGTCGTCAGTAAATAATTAAAAACTAAAAAACAAACAAACACTCAACCAAACTCATCACTTGGAGTCCTTTTTGGGTTCCTTCCCAGCTCTCTGAGTGTCAAGCACTGGAGAGCCCCAGGGGGACAGTCCTTGGACTGCTTCTGTCTTCTCTTTACACTTAATTTCTCTGTGCTCTCTTCAGTTTTACATCATAATGCTGGTGACTCTCAAATTTATACCCCTGTCTAGATCTCTCCCATGGACTCCAGATTCACAAATACAATGGCCTACTTGGCATCTCTGCTGCTGCTGCTAAGTCGCTTCAGTCGTGTCCAACTCTGTGCGACCCCATAGATGGTAGTCCACCAGGCTCCTCTGTCCATGGGATTTTCCAGGCAAGAGTACTGGAGTGGGTTGCCATTGCCTTCTCCATCTCTAGTTGAGATCATTAACAGGCAACCCAAACTTTACATGCCCAAAAGTGGATTCTTGATCCCCCCTCAAAACTGGTGCCAGGCACAATTCCCTTCGGCTCATTTAATGGACCCTTCATCATTCCTATTGCTCAAACCGAACCTTGGAATATCCTTGGCTGCTCTGTTTTTCTCTCAAACTTATAACCTAAAAGAACTAAAAGGAGACTTCAGCTTCTCAAAAACGTCACAAGTACTACCCTGACTCAAATCACTGTCATGTCAATTACTTCACCAGCCTCTAAATGAGCCATTTGTCTCTACTGTTTTAAATTATTTATTTATTGGCTACACGGGGTTCTTGTTGCTACATGAGGGCTTTCTCGCAGGGAGTGGGGGCTACTCTGTTGCAGTGTGTGGACTTCTCATCACGGTGGCTTCTCTTGTTGAGGAGCACAGGCTCTAGGGGGCTCTGTGCTTGTGGCACATCAGGTGTAGCTGCCCAGAGGCACATGGAACCTTCCCGGATCAGGGATTGAACCTGTCTCCCCTGCAATGGCAGGCAGATTCTTAACCATGAGGGAAATCCTGTCTCTACTTTTACTCCACTTTAGTCTCTTCTCACCACTCTCAACACAGGAACCAAAGTGATTCTACCACAATATTAAAAAGATGTTGCTCATGTGCTCAAAATCTTTCCATCACAGACCAAGTAGAAGTGAGTTATCAGAATGGCTTCCAAGGACCATTGCGATCTTGTTTCCCATCACTTCTCTGACATTATCACCTTCACGCACCGTGACTGGGGCAGATTTCTTTCAAAAGGGCACACTTCCACTCAAACCTTAGTACTTGCTATTTCTCTACTTGGAATATGGGCTCCCAAATATCTGCATGGCTTAATCTCTCACCTTCAGGTCTTTTTCTTCAATGTCAATGATCACATTAAACTGCAACCCTTACCATTCTATTTTCTTTTTCAGATTTTTTTTTCTGAGCACTTGTTACTTTCTAACATACTATATACTATTTTCTTATTTAAAAATACATTGTTTATACTGTCTCTGTTCCCTGGGCTACATGTAAGCTTATAAATGCACACATATATCCTTGGCATCTGAAACTGCCTGGCACATAGTAAGTGCTCAATACCCACGTCTATAATAAATTGAATAAACCATGAATAATTCCTTCTCTGCTACCTCTTTCTCACCCTCTGGACTCAGTCCAAAAGCCACACAGTCCTTTTTCTCCAGTATCAGCTCCTCCAGAAGATAATTTCTCTATCTAACCCCCCTTTTCATCATGCAGAGCAGTTTGCCTCTTTTTTACTATAACCCCTCTGCAACCAAAAGGCCAATTAAGTCTTCCCTGAAAAGGATAGCTGCCTTTTTCTAAAAAATAAAATTTCTAGCCTCCTTCCCTGCTCCCTGGATTTCCCAGGTAGCGCTAGGTCAAGAACCCACCTGCCAATGCAGGAGACCTAAGAGACACAGGTTCAATCCCATGTACAGAGGAGCCTGGCGGCATGGGGTGACAAAGAGTTGGACGTGATTAAGTGACTAAGCGTGCACACACGCACCCCCTGCTCCTTAATTTGAAGGTGATTACAATTTTTCTAATTAGCATCCCTTCTCCCTCTCCACTTTTGTCCTTCTACATCAGGGATCAGCAAACTACAGCCTAAAGGCCAAATCCTGCTTGCCACTGCTTCACATAAATAAGGTTTTATTGGAATACAGCCACATCCAATACCTGGAATAATACTTTAGCGTAATTTGATAGAAAAAAATCATCAACATCAAATTAATAAAAAGAATAGTGAAATAAAAAACCATTTTCAGTGGACTTAAAAATCTTCCAGGGTCCTTAGGTCTCAGGTTAAGGATTTCTCCTCAGGTAGCCAGCAACAATGAAGATACTAACATATACATAAGAGAACAGTCTTTGAAATGGAAGTGGAGTGGACTAGCAAGATCTATTTGTTTGCTCATTCAGTCGGTCATTTTTATTCTAATGCTGACTATATCTGAAGTTACAACTTATGTATATATCATTACAAAGAACAATGGCAAACTAGACTTCTGTTTATATTTTTATTGTAAAATCTGTTTTTCTTAAGTCAATAAATAATTTTAAAAACATTTATCTATTTGGCTGTGTTGGGTCTCAGTCGCAGCATGTGGGATCCTCGTTGCAGTACTTGACTAATTGTGGCCCACGGGCTCATTAGCTGTGGTGCAGGGCACGGGGGGAGTATTTAGTATTCCCGGGCCATGTGGGAATTTAGTTCCCCCAGCAGGGATCAAACCTGAGTCCCCTGCATTGGAAGGCAGATTCTTACCCACTGGACTACCAGGGAAGTCCCAATAAATGATAATTTAAGTGTTTCAATCATTTCTCAGAATCTTCTGATATCTATAGCTTAATGATTTTAACACAGACATAATGTCCTTTATAAATTTCAGTGTCTTCTCATCTATTTAATTTATCCCCACAACCAGAGTTATTTCTCGAAACACATTTCACAATGTAAAACTCATGCAGTATAAGACATACATAAAGATGGACAGAAAGGAAAGTGCAAAGTAAAATATCCGAAATGCACCAGGGGACCATTAAAGGAATCCAGAGTAATCACTTTTGGAAATAAAGGTTCCTTTCATGGGGCAACACTGACAAGAGTACAAGACTACAGACGGATCTGTCTGAATTCCAACTTCACCACTCTCTCTAGCTTCAATATAAATGACAAGAGAGGAATAATACTATCTCACAGTTACTGGACGGTGAAATGTGATATAAAATGCCTGGCCAATGGGGAATGCATCCAGTTCATTTCTTATTATGCAAACGACTTTGTATCTATAGATTTTTATACATCACATTTTCTTTAAATAGAGCTCACCCATTGCTATGGATTTAATTGTGTCCTTCTAAAATTCACATATTAAAACCCTAAACCCCAATATGGCTATATTTGGAGATGATGCCTTTAGGAGGTAATTAGACTCTTTTGAGTCCCTTGGACTGCAAGGAGATCCAACCAGTCCATCCTAAAGGAGACCAGTCCATCCTAAAGGAGACCAGTCCTGGGTATTCATTGGAAGGACTGATGCTGAGGCTGAAGCTCCAATACTTTGGCCACCTCACGCGAAGAGTTGATTCACTGGAAAAGACTCTGATGCTGGGAGGGATTGGGGGCAGGAGGAGAAGGGGACAACAGAGGATGAGATGGCTGGATGGCATCACCGACTCGATGCACATGAATTTGGGTGAACTCCAGGAGTTGGTGATGGACAGGGAGGTCTGGCGTGCTGCGATTCATGGGGTCACAAAGAGTTGGACACGACTGAGTGACTGAACTGAACCGAACTGAAGGTTAAATGAGGTCATGGGCTTAATCTAAGAGCATTCGTGGCCTTATAAGAAAAGAAGAAGAGAGCGAAAGATCTCTTCCTTTCTTCCCACACGGCCACACACAGAGGTCATGTGAGTACACAGGGACAGGGAAAAAAGGCAGTCATCTCCAGACCAAAGGAAGAGGTCCCAGGATGAAATGTGCCTTTTGGGCACCTTGATCTTGGACTTACCAGCCTCCAGAACTGTGAGAAGAAAAATTCTGTTAAGTCACCCCATTTATGGTATTTTATCAGAATAAGCCCAGGTTGTTTGATACTCATAAGAATTTTTTCTCATCTAAATAAACAAAATATCATAATTTATAAGAAAGTAGGTAAGAATGGCATAAAAGGGCTATAAATGTTTTATTTTTCCAGCCAAAATGCTATGGATTTAAAATGTGAAGAGTTAGCTTGATTAATTTCCCACCTGCCCCTGAAAAGTAAGTAAAATGTTGAAGGCTTGGTTAAAAGCACTGATGCACAGAAACTCATACACAGTTTAGAATTTTTAAGCAATTAAAAAGATAATAGAACTACTGGCAAAACCTTTTAAAAATTTTATAATATCTAAAGACCATTTTTCAAAACTGGGAAAAAAATAACTGAACAGTATCATTCAATTGGTTTCACTTTCCAAATTATATTTAGAGTTCCCACATTATCAGCACTTGATACATAGTTGAAACTCAATAAATATATTCTGAATGTACACTACAGCCAATAACCAAACACAAAATGCCAGATCTTGAAACACAAATATGATTCAGGGAGAAAACATAGCATGAAGAGAAATTATAAGCAGAACTCTAAATGTTGAACCTTTAAAAATAATTATTTAACTTTCCCCAAAGAATACAGTTAATTCAAACCTTTCTTTTAGAGAGACAACATAAACCAAAAATCCACTTGACTAAACTGTTCATATAAGCTTTTGGATTATGTTACAGACGTTCAGTGAAATGCAGTTGTAATCACAAGTATCTGTAAGTACTCAGTTTTCACACACAAAAGGGCTACATATAACCTGTTAATCATCTAGGAAGAGTAAGAAGTCCCTTATTTGTTATGAAAAACTCATAAAGTATGTCTTCTTTACAGACACACAGTTAACTACACAGAAAAATGAAAAGGGGGAGTGGAATAAATCTGCTAAAATTTATTAACTCCAAATAAGACAGCAAATCAGCTCTCTACACTAAAAATAATTATTTTAAAAGTGATACAATACTTTTAAAGTTATCAGTCTAATTAATTTGCCCCAAGAAGATTATGAATTATCTCTTTTAAAAACAGCAATAACAAGCGACATAGACCTAAGAAAATTTGGATACGAGATGTAAAATGAAAGACTATGAGACCCAATGTGTTTTCATCATTATTAAATTTGTTAGTCTTTATTAAAACAACAAAATCAAACCTTCAGACACTGAATTACATGATATATACAAGAATATACAAAAGTAAAAGAAAAAACAGTACATATATACTACACTAGCACAGCAAACATTTCAACTTGTTATTCTATCCCAAATTCAAATGTTTATATCCAGGACGTCACAGATGTAACTTCCTTTTGTACCTAAAGTAAAAATAAATCTATTTAATAGAAGAGAAAAAACAAACAAGAATTCATTTGTGAATTGCCTAACAGTTCCAGTGTATTAAAATTCTAACCTAAAACATATATATATATATATGTGTGTGTGTTAAAACCCACAAGAAATTAGCTGACATATGCCACAGATAATATTTACATTTTAGAGAGGAGAAAAAAAGCATGTGACAGACCTCATAAAGTTTCAAACAGAGAGCTGGAATTTCCTGGTACTAATTCCTACATAAATTGAACACAAAATGTTCATAATTGCCACCCTGTTTTAATACACACTGAATATTGCTATAACTTGAAAACTTGTATTCAATAGGTAAATAGTCCAAATCTAGTTCCCTCTATAAAACTAACATTTCACTGCTGTATCACAACCCTGAATAGTTATTTCATCTGACCAAAGGGATTAGTCAAAAAAATAAAAAAGGTAAAAAACAACGCTCAAAACTCAAAATCTGCAGGATTCAAGGTAATAATATCAGCATCCTCCAACTCCCATTCATTTTGTGTTCTTGGCTTCATATAAGCTCAACTGCTTTAAAAACGTTCACACAGCATTCAGTGTGCAGATGACAGCCTGCAGAGCTTGGCCCATCCTGGAGATAGGATGTACACTCACACCTTCCTCTGGCGAGGCACTACAGGGTATAACATCCCATCTGACTGGAATCAGGAAGGGGGAAGCCAAGGCAGGGGCTATTCAGTTCGTACATCCCTAAATCCACTCTATGTTTAAGCATGTTGAATGAAGAAAATACAAACAGCTATTTGTTAAGGTTGTTCATTTTTAAAATGATCACAAGGATTTCCTTAATTTTTATGTCCCTAATAAAATGTCAGTACACCATTAAAACATAAAGAAAGCACTGCTGCTTTTCAGTTACCTTATTGAGCTCTGGAAACAGTTCTTGTATCACAATGTCCAATAAAACGTAAGTCAGCTAAAATGCAAAATATGAGATTTTAAGGAACTGGACAAAAAAAAAAAAAACCAACAAAAGCAGTTTCAACAAGATCCATAATGTTCTATTTCTAGTATGAGTTTTAGACAGATATGTTTTCACATGTTTACATTTTATTATTAGGCCTCGTAATTTATTTTATATTAAATATGTTGTATAAAACAACAATTTTTTTTTCCATCTATTTTATTTTATTTTTTTCAAAAACAATTTTAGGAATTTTTACTTAAAAACAACCTTATCTTAAAATGGAGTAACTTTGGTTTTACGAGCAGCAAGCAAAGTACAGAAGCAAAAATGCATTACAGGAGCATTAAGTTCTACATTAGGTCACAGCGTCTAATCTGAAATCACACCTGTAATATCATTTTTCAGGATATCTGGGAATAGTTATTTCCCAGGATGTCTATAAGCTACTCTATTTTGACTTTTAATTGTAAAAAAAAAAAATTTTTTTATATAGCCAAAGCAGCTTTCACCATTAAAGAAACAAGCCTGATACAAAATTTTAACTGTGTTAAGGTCTCAACAGAATATGTGAGACTAAAGGCAAAGGAGAAAAGGAAAGATATAACCATTTGAATGCAGAGTTCCAAAGAATATCAAGTAGAGATAAGAAAGCCTTCCTCGGTGATCAATGCAAAGAAACAGAGGAAAACAACAGAATGGGAAAGACTAGAGATTTCTTCAAGAAAATTAGAGATACCGAGGGAATATTTCATACAAAGATGGGCTCAATAAAGGACAGAAATGGTAGGGACCTAACAGAAGCAGAAGATATTAAGAAGCGGTGGCAAGAATACACAGAAGAACTATACAAAAAAGATCTTCATGACCCAGATAATCACGGTGATGTAATCACTTAACTAGAGACAGATAACCTGGAATGTGAAGTCAAGTGGGCCTTAGGAATTCTCACCACAAACAAAGCTAGTGGAGGGGATGGAATTCCAGTTGAGCTATTTCAAATCCTACAAGATGATGCTGTGAAAGTGCTGCACTCAATATGCCAGCAAATTTGGAAAACTCAGCAGTGGCCACAGGACTGGAAAAGGTCAGTTTTCATTCCAATCCCAAAGAAAGGCGATTCCAAAGAATGCTCAAACTACCGCACAATTGCACTCATCTCACATGCTAGCAAAGTAATGCTCAAAATTCTCCAAGCCAGGCTTCAACAGTATGTGAAATGAAAACTTCCAGATGTTCAAGCTGGTTTTAAAAAAGGCAGAGGAATCAGAGATCAAATTGCCAACATCTGCTGGATCACTGAAAACGCAAGAGAGTTCCAGAAAAACATCTATTTCTGCTTTATTGATTATGCCAAAGCCTTTGACTGTGTGGATCACAATAAACTGTGGAAAATTCTAAAAGAGATGGGAATACCAGATCACCTGACCTGCCTTCTGAGAAATCTGTATGCAGGTCAGGAAGCAACAGTTAGAACTGGACAGGGAACAACAGACTGGTTCCAAATAGGGAAAGGAGTATGTCAAGGCTGTATATTGTCACCCTGCTTATTTAACTTATATGTAGAGTACATCATGAGAAACGCTAGGCTGGATGAAGCACAAGCTGGAATCAAGACTGCTGGGAGAAATATCAATAACCTCAGATATGCAGATGACACCACCCTTATGGCAGGAAGTGAAAAACTAAAGAGCCTCTTGATGAAAGTGAAAGAGAAGAGTGAAAAAGTTGGCTTAAAACTCAACATTCAGAAAACTAAGATCATGGCATCTTGTCCCATCACTTCATGGCAAATAGATGGGGAGACAGTGGAAACACTTTACTTTTGGGGGCAGACTTTACTTTTGGGGGCTCCAAAATCACTGCAGATTGTGACTGCAGCCATGAAATTAAAAGACGCTTACTCCTTGAAGGAAAGTTATGACCAACATATTAAAAAGCAGAGACATTACTTTGCCAACAAAGGTCCACTTACTCAAAGCTATGGTTTTTCCGGTAGTCATGTATGGATGTGAGAGTTGGACTATAAAGAAAGCTGAGTGCCAAAGAATTGATGTTTTTGAACTGTGGTGTTGGAGAAGACTCTTGAGAGTCCCTTGGACTGCAAGGAGATCCAACCAGTCCATCCTAAAGGAAATCAGACCTGAATATTCATAGGAAGGACTGATGTTGAAGCTCCAATACTTTGGCCACCTGATGCGAAAAACTGACTCATTGGAAAAGACCCCGATGCTGGGAAAGACTGAAGGCAGGAGGAGAAGGGGACAGCAGAGGATGAAATGGTTGGATGGCATCACTGACTCAAGGACATGAGTTTGGGTAAACTCCAGGAGTTGGTGATGAACAGGGAGGCCTGGTGTGCTGCAGTCCATGGGGTCACAAGGAGCTGGACACAACTTAGTGACTGAACTGAACTGATAAGCAGTAAAATGTTAATTGCAGTTATTCTAATAACCTGAATGAATGACAGAATTCTTGATATTTAAATTTTTACTTTATTTCATGAATTTTTGCTACCCTGGTGGTGCTAGTGGTAAAGAACCTGCTTGGTATATTCCAAATTTCCTATAATGAGTATTTATTTTCAATCATGTTATTAAAAAAAAAAGGTAATGAGCAAAAAGAGTTAACAAAAGACACTTTTATTCCATCCACACGTTTGAATTACATTGCCTTCACTTAGCATAGTATCACTTCATAGTTAATATACCAGACATGCTACTGTGTCATTCACTAAACCAAGCTGACACGAGTCAGTCTGCTTTAATGAATTTTACCTGCTTGTTGAGAACTGGCTGCTGTAAACCATCAAAAAGAAGTCTGATGCTTTCATACTTGGCTTCTTCACCAATACACTTGACTATCAAATCTAAACAAGAAAGCCACATGTGAAACAATTTTATATTATAAAATGACATCACTTACTGGATCATAAGGTAAAATCTCTAACCTCTCCCTCAGGTATTATGTAAAAACTGTAAGTCAGCATTTCCTAAATCAGTGCTTCAGTAAGAATCTCTCGGAAAAAAGGGCTCTGTGGTCAAGTTGAGAAATGCAGTATCATGAGTCCTGAATTTAAAGATTCATAACACACAAAGCATAGCTGTAACCTCTCAGGAATGTTACCGTCAAGAAATCTGCTTTTAAAGGATAAAAGACAGTTGGGAAACAATACATATTTTACTATCACATTCAAGTAAAATAAAACACTAGGTACATACACTTCTGCATACATAGAGAGATACAACGAAACTGTTAGGATTAACACCAGTTGGAGCATACCGCTACTTCTGCACAGTGGGGATAGGATCACTTCTACTTTACACTCTTCATATTTTCATGTTTGAATATCTTAATGTTTTTTAAAATTTAATTAATTTAATTTTATGGTGAACAGAGACTGTCTTCAATGAATATGACCAATTTATTGCTGAACTTTTTGCAAAATTACTATTAACTATCTTACAGAACAATCTTTTGGGAAACTGTTTAAACACAAGTTTGCTCCCAAAAGTTCTAATTCGTGTTTGACTACACAGCTGTCATGCATCACTCCTGGTACCACAGTCAGTCCTTATTAAAATCCGTGCTGAATGGTTTCCTCCAAGCAGGAAAACAAACTTAAGTAAACAGGGTGCTCAAATATTTGTCCTTTCCCCTCCAATCATAATGAAACACTTAATGTTGTTCAGGAAAATCTTCATTCTATGTCTGCTTTTACAGGGTAAATCTAACCCTGAGAGGCAAAATTCAAATTTTTTTTTAAAATGTTTTATTGGAGGCTAATTACTTTACAATATTATATTGGTTGGTTTTGCCATACATTGACATGAATCAGCCCTGGGTGTACATGTGTTCCCCTTCTTGAACTCCCCTCCCACTTCCCTCCTCCCCTTATCCTCCCTCTGGGTCATCCCCATGCACCAGCCCCAAGCATCCTGTATCATGCTTCGAACCTGGACTGGTGATTCGTTTCACATATGATAATATACATGTTTCAATGCCATTCTCCCAAACCATCCCACTCCCACAGAGTCCCAAAGACTGTTCTGTACACCTGTGTCTCTTTTGCTGTCTTGTATACAGGGTTATCATTACCATCTTTCTAAATTCCATATATATGCATTGGTGCATATATATGCAATACTGTATTGGTGTTTTTCTTTCTGGCTTACTTCACTCTGTATAATAGGCTCCAGTTTCATCCACCTCATGCAAAATTCAATTTATAGGAAGTTCAGTAGATACTTGATATTTTTCAAGAGAGATGGCCCATAATGCATCTTTGTGGATCTCCTAAATCACTAATACTACACAGAATTTCCCAATTAATATGCATGAAGCATCATGGATGAAAACAGACGATCCTTTCAGATTCTTCAAGAATCACTGAGGAGGAAATGAGTAGAGGACAACAGAAAGGCATGCTCTGCTTCCTCACTGGCTAAAGCACCCCTTTCCAAACGGAAGTCTCGACACAGATGTGACTCAAATTCATGGCTGAGCAAAATTACAACTATTATATTCACTGGCTTTCCATGTTTCTAAATATTAAAACTAAGTTAAAACCATGAATGCTATATTACAATATAGAAGGTCACGGTATTACATTACAAAAGAAGGAAGAAATGACTTCATCATATACCTACAG
The DNA here is from genome assembly GCF_049115385.1 of Moschus berezovskii. Taxonomy (NCBI): domain Eukaryota; kingdom Metazoa; phylum Chordata; class Mammalia; order Artiodactyla; family Moschidae; genus Moschus; species Moschus berezovskii. The sequence goes on along the minus strand of NC_142469.1, from coordinate 70,430,771 downwards.
AAGATTCACTCAAAAATAGCTGTGGTTCACGTTTACATTCAGACTGGGGACAGAAACTGTCTTCAAAATTAAGCAGGACCATTCTAAGACTCATTTTTCAATGATGAACAATTTTTACTCTATATTTTCTTGCTGGGCATTACTCACTCACACCTGACTCCCAGATCTCATCTTATACCATTGCTCCTCCAATTCCAAAACCTGGATATTTAACAATGCCTCCAGAATAATGTATAGTTAGGCTTGTCACATTCAAAATGTCCCAAATTAAGTACCATCTGCTTTGACCCCTTGATGTTTTTTCCTTATATTCACATCTCAGTAAGAGGTTACTAACCATTCACTCAAGCCTACCTCCTTTATGAGAGGGATTCACCCTCCTCCTTTGAGATACTGCATAACCTAAACAAGCCTCTATTATCACAGGTACGTCTTGTCTGTGTGTCTATCTTCCTGCCAGATTGAGCTACCCAAGTACAGTTTTTATATCTCTGCACTGTGCTAAGTGCCTGGCACATGGAAGGTGTTCAATAAACTCAGGATGAATGAATGAATTCGGACCTCTAACTCACACACACTAATGTAGCTCTCCTCGTGGTGAAGTGAACAGCAGGACTCCAGCTGTCTCACAGACATACCACTATGATCAGTTTGATTCTAAGTTACTGAAAGAATCCAACTATTGTGTGAGTAGAAACAGCCTTATCTGAAAGTTCTTAGTGCTAACATAAAAACCAAATTCCATTTAATGAATGAGTTAATTTTAACTGGTTCTTATGACTACTTCTAAAATAAAAACTCAGTAAAAAGTGCCTCAATAATCACTATACATTGTGACCACCAAAGAGTGCTAATTTATATTAAACTACTTTTTAAATATTATACCTGGAATGTAGTTCATCATTCCTTCAAAAGTCTGCTTTGCTCGTTTTTGCTTATCTTGAAGAGAGCGAGGTTCAGTGTTTTCACAAAATACAGCATCTAAAAAGAGACAAAAAAATATTTGCTGGGTTCAAGAGAGAGGGAACATGTGTATACATATGGCTGATTCATGCTGCTATCTGGCAGAAACCAACACAACACTGTAAAGCAAATATCCTCCAATTAAAAAATTAGGGCTTCCCTTGGTAGCTCAGTAGTAAAGAATTCACCTGCCAATGTAGGGGACAGTTCAGTCCCTGGTTTGGGAAGATCCCATATGCTGAGGGACAGCTAAGCCTGAGAGTCACAACTGCTGAGCCTGTGCTCCACAACGAGAGAAACCGCTGCAATGAGAAGCTAGCTCACCACCACTAGAAAGCAGCCCACACTCGCTGCAACGAGAGAAAGCCCGAGTGCAGCAACGAAGACCCAGAGCAGCCATAAATGCTCAGTTGTGTTCGACTCTTTGCGACCCCATGGACTGTGTAGTTGACCCCACTGGACTGGGTTGCCATTTCCATTTATTAAGCAGCCATAAATGAATAAAATAAATCTTAAAAAAAGAATCTTATAAAAAAATTTTTTAAAAAGAAACATTTGCAGGAATTTTCACCTGTTATATACAAAGTATTTCCTCATGGTAGCAATACTAATAAAAGCAAAGGAAAGCCAGGCTTCTCACTCTTTGAGATCTAATTAAAATTAAATAAAAATTGATATTCAATTTGTATTCAAACATGAAACAAACACATGAGGACATACAAACCTCTGAGAAGTGTTATAAGTGAAACCAGACGGTGCTCCTGAAAGAGTTGCTCTAGTTTACAATGAAGATAGTAATCAGTATACATTTCCAGGGTGTTTTTAAAGAGGATTCGAGTTCCCATTAAGAGATGATGAAGCCAGTCAGGAACTTGGAAAACCACCTGTCCTAAGAAGGATCACACAGAACATTTCATTAAGGTAAATAGATACCTGAAGATTTTCCAATACAAAAATACAAATGGTCAAGATTTTATTTTTAAACACTAATAACTTTAACATGCTCAAGACCAATTATATTCTATATATTGAATTCTTAATTTAAAAAGTACCTTCAATTTAAAAAAATTATAATGGAACGATACACGAAGAGCATCAATTTGCATCACAGAAGAAATATAACATGGGTTTTAACAGTAACCACAGATATCTTACCTACATACATCAGGTAATCATAAACTCCTTCTACAGTCATCATTTCCATAAAATAATTCTGATTTTGCCTTCTTTCTGTATTCTCAGCACGGTTTGCATTATTCTTATACAGATCATTAAAAAGCTAAAGTAAAAGTTGACATAATAAAAAAAGTTTATTACACAGGTTAATAATAATTACTAAGGCTTCCCTGGTGGCTCAGAGGTTAAAGCGTCTGCCTCCAATGCAGGAGACCTGGGTTCGATCCCTGGGTCGGGAAGATCCCCTGGAGAAGGAAACGGTAACCCACTCCAGTATTCTTGCCTGGAGAATCCCATGGACGGAGAAGCCTGGTAGGCTACTGTCCACGGGGTCGCAAAGAGTCGGACACGACTGAGTGATGGAACGGAACGGAAAGTAATTACAGAGCAAGACGTTTAAACTTTGTCCAATCAAAACAGAATAGTTAAGAAAAAAAACATAATATCAGAGTGGTTAAGATCTGCCCTCTAAATACCACATTTATACCCAAAATTGAATTAAAAATACAATACTTTGGGGGGCCAAAATATTAAATAAAAATCTACCTTCATTTTAGATGCAACAGACAATTCCTCGTCCATACAAAGAATCCCTTTGATTTTTGATATCAAAAGAAGTAAATGAACATAAACCGATGCATAAAACCATTAGCACTAGGACTTCCCTGGTGGTCCCGTGGTTAAGAATCTGCCTGTCAGTCCCCGGTTGGGGAAAGATTCCACATGCCCCCAGGTAATGAAGCACGTGCACCACCACTACTGAGTCCACGCTCTGGAGCCCATGCGCTGCAGCCACTGACATGCACGCCAGTGACATGCAGTGCTCTGGAAGCCTGGGCTCTCCAGAGCCCACGCCCTGCAACAAGCGAGACGCCTCAGCAATGAGAAACAAGCACCACAACTAAAGAGGAGCCTCCACTCTCCACAACTAGAGAAAGCCCACGCAGCAGTGAAGACCCCGTACAACCAAAAATAAATACATAAAATCATAAAAAAAAAACACATTGGGAATAGCTGATTTTAATTCCAACATGATTGAAAGGTTATAAATCACTGTTCAATTAAAGGATGCTTACAAAATGAACATTAATATTTAAGCTAAATTTATTTGGACAAAGTAATCAAAGAACTAATGTATATGAAAAAAATATGAAGAATTACTCATAGCAAAATAATAAAATGCAACTAAATCTTAGCCCTACCTACTATACCAAAAGTATGCAAAAAAATCTATCATTAATAATAATCAAAGAACAGATACTAAGGAACTAAAAAAAAACTGACAGAAAAGGTAAACAAAACGATAATATGGACAGTCTTTGTTATGATGGGTCAAAAGAGCAAAAAGAAAAGGAAAGAAAAAGAAGACAATGCCAGGAATAAAAGGGCACACAACCATAGATGTCAGAGGAAAATGAAAAGAGGATATTATTGACAACATAAGGCCAAAATTTTTCACATTTAGATAAGATGGAGAATTTATTAAAAAGTACAACCTATCAAAATCTGACTCATGAAATAATACATCTGAAGAATATTATAATCATTAAAGAAATTATACTGGTTAAAAAAAAGACTTCCACAAACAACACTTGAGGCCTAGATGACTATTAACAAGTTGCTGCTGCTGCTGCTGCTATGTCGCTTCAGTCGTGTCTGACTCTGTGCGACCCCATAGACAACAGCCCTCCAGGCTCCCTGTCCCTGGGATTCTCCAGGCAAGAAAACTGGAGTGGATTGCCATTTCCTTCTCCAATGCATGAAAGTGAAAGTGAAGTCGATCAGTCATGTCCGACTCTTCACAACCTGATGGACTGCAGCCCACCAGGCTCCTCCACCCATGGGATTTTCCAGGCAAGAGTACTGGAGTGGGTTGCCATTGCCTTCTCCGATTAACAAGTTATCACTATTTAAATAACTAACACTCTACCAGCAAATAGAGAAAACGTAACTTTAATACCAAAACTGACAAGGATACAATAAGAAAGAAAAACTCTAAGGCCAAGTGCACCCACAAACATGGAGGTAACTTTCCTAAACTTCATAAAGGATATCTACAAAAAGAACTACACTATATTATTTAATGGTGAAACACTGCAATCACTCCCTTTGTATAGCAGATCCTAGTCATGAATGAAACATAACTGCCATCATTTGAATACATAAATCTAAACGAATTAACAAATACACCACTAAAATTAACACAAGCCTACCAAGACTTGTGAATTAAAAATCAATACACAACAATCAATTGTATTTCTGTTTACTAGCAATAAACTTATAAAGTGAAAAAAATTAAAGATACCAGTCATAAACCAAAGAAGTTCTCTTGAGGAAGAGGGTGTTATTCTTTGAGCTCACAGAATCCCCCATGCTGGGTACTACTCTGGCACTAAACTGAGCTTCTTGCAGACAGGAAATTTATCTGTTTTTCCTTTTTTCTTTGGCCATGCTGCACCACTGTGGGATCCTAGTTCCCCCGCCTTAAAATCAAGGCTGTCTAATTGGACAGCAAGTGGAAATTTGCTGTATGATGCAGGGAGCTCAAATCAGGTGCTTTGTGATAACCTAGAGAGGTGAGATGGGGAGGAAGGTGGAAGGGAAGCTCAGGATGAGGGGGAACATATGACTAACTATGGCTGATTCATGTTGATATTTGGTAGAAACCAACACAACCTCCAATTAAAACTTTAAAAAACAAACCAAAAATAAGCACGAAGTCTTAAGCACTGGACTGCCAGGGAAGTCCTCGGAATTTATCTTTATATTCCCAGTGCCTAGCACCCAATAGCAGGCACATAATCAAGTGCTTGTTTAATGAAAGGATGAAATACTTTTTAAGTCATTAAAATTATATAATACCATCAAATAAACACAAATACATTATAGAAATTAATTCCCTGATTACTGGAAGTTGGTGATTTATAACCTAAGAAAACCACTTTAAAAAATTCCCCAAGAGAGAAATGGTAGGAGCTGATACAGATTCTTAAGAAACATTTACCCACTAAAGCAAAGAACCAAGCAACTACCTACAATACCCTCATTATCCTTTACAACTGATTTCCATACAAAGACATACAGTCCCATCCATTTCATTAACACAGAATTCTCTCTTTAACGGAAAAGTCATAAGTAGTACAAACTTAATGGCTCTCTGAGACAATGCATAGTACCTTCTTATTATTTTCTGAAGTAGGGCTGAGAATGGTCAGTTCTGGTTTACTCGGTTTAGGTTTTGGAGATTCACAAGAATTAATGAAATTCATGATGAAAGGTTCCAAATGTTGACCTTTCTGTGGAAACCATGGTATAAAAATAAAAAAATCAAGATTATGATTTTTCAGTATCATATAGCCAATTAAAATTTACTAATATTTAAATATGCTTATAACTATCATTTTATAGAATGCCCATATTCACCTCTTTCATTAGTTTTCCAGGAACAGATTTTATAATTTTCCCTGCAATTAAAAATAAAATATTAATTTTAAGAAGATAAAATATATCCATAATTGCTTATATGAATACTTCACTAGGTAATTTTAAATACCAAACAGCCAAGTAAAAAGCAAAATGGACCATTTCACACTTGACAAAAATTTATAATAAACATGGTATTAACTGTTTCCAGATACGGCACATGGGATACTTCAAAACAATCCAGTGAGGTGGGAGGTAAGTGACGGTAACAGGTAGCTAGACCAGGGATCTCCAAACAGAAGAAATAGGCTGCAAGTGTCAGATATGTTTTATCTCTCTCTAAAGCGTCTATGGGGTCACACAGAGTCGGACACGACTGAAGTGACTTAGCAGCAGCAGCAGCAGCAGCAGCAGCAAAGTGGCAGGAGGAAACAAACAAACGTTAGATTTTTTCCCCCTTCTCGATACAAATTTAAAAAGGTTTCTTTAAAAATTCTGTGCTGCCCTGATGACCCCTGGTTCCACCTAAACTTAACTCTTCTCAAACCTTGAGCTGACCAATGTGGTTTTTCTTATGGAAATGTCTGTCTTAAGCTATGCTCATGAACTATGTATTTACCCTAGAGTCTGTCCTCAAGTGGGTTCCCCTAAGACTCAGAACCCACTTGACAAACCAGCGTGCTTCACTCAGGCGAATGTCCTCGTAGGCTGTGTTAATGAGACTGTCCTGGCTTGAAACAGGGCCTGTCTCAAGACTCACGTCAGTCATCTTAGGGCCAGGACAACTCACCGAGTGCCAGTGTTGCCTCAAAATGCACGCTGTAGGCGAGGGGCCTGGTGCCACTCTCTGGCACATTTGCTTTCTCTAATCAGCAGACTGCGAGCAGCTTATATCATCCGGCTAAAGACTAGCAGGGGACACTCTTTCTGTCCCCCTTTCTGGTGTCTATGTCAGAATGTTTATCTCTTTTATACTTAGTTACACGAAAGCTCTCGTCACTGGCCCTGAATTGAATTCCTCTCCTCCAGAGGCCAAGAATCCCAGCGTCTTTCACGGCTCAGTGACAACCTTTCATCTTGAGGGCTCATCCGGGATTCTTCAAGACGAGGTAAGGACGCTTGGAGCTCTGGTTCTTTGTTCCCCTAGCAAACACGTTTTCTGCTGAACTTTACTAACTCTACAGTGCGCTTGTGTGAATGAATGACACGCCCTGCATGAAGCAAATGAGAAGCCCTGCTTTGCTGTTTAGAAATGCCTCGTAATGACTGAAGGCAGCCCCCAAAAGCGAAGCCTTGTTGGGGTTTTATACCGACCTGCCAATGCCAAGAGACATCCAACCTCCCTGCAAGGGGAGCAGACAGAGATGGATGAAGCATGTGGACCGAACTCTCTTTTCTCGGTCAAACTTTCCAGTCTCTTTGACCATTTCATAACTTCTTAAGAAATAGAACTACTAACCTACCTTTGACTGTGTGGATCACAATAAACTGTGGAAAATTCTGAAAGAGATGGGAAGACCAGATCACCTGACCTGCCTCTTGAGAAACCTGTATGCAGGTCAGGAAGCAACAGTTAGAACTGGACATGGAACAACAGACTGGTTCCAAACAGGAAAAGGAGTACGTCAAGGCTGTATATTGTCACCCTGCTTATTTAACTTCTATGCAGAGTACATCACGAGGAACGCTGGGCTGGAAGAAGCACAAGCTGGAATCAAGATTGCCAGGAGAAATATCAATAACCTCAGATATGCAGATGACACCATCCTTATGGCAGAAAGTGAAGAGGAACTCAAAAGTCTCTTGATGAAAGTGAAAGAGGAGAGTGAAAAGGTTGGCTTGAAGCTCAACATTCAGAAAACAAAGATCATGGCATCTGGTTCCATCACTTCATGGAAAATAGATGGGGAAACAGTGGAAACAGTGTCAGACTTTATTTTTTGGGGCTCCAAAATCACTGCGGATGCTGATTGCAGCCATGAAACTAAAAGATGCTTACTCCTTGGAAGGCAAGTTATGACCAACCTAGATAGTATATTAAAAAGCAGAGACATTACTTTGCCAACCAAGGTGCATCTAGTCAAGGCTATGGTTTTTCCAGTGGTCATGTATGGATGTGAGAGTTGGACTGTGAAGAAAGCTGAGTGCAGAAGAATTGATGCTTTTGAACTGTGGTGTTGGAGATGACTCTTGAGAGTCCTTTGGACTGCAAGATCTAACAAGTCCATTCTAAAGGAGATCAGTCCTGGGTGTTCATTGGAAGGACTGATGCTAAAGCTGAAACTCCAATACTCTGGCCACCTCATGCGAAGAGTTGACTCACTGGAAAAGACTCTGATGCTGGGAGGGATTCGGGGAAGGAGGAGAAGGGAATGACAGAGAATGAGATGGCTGGATGGCATCACTGACTCGATGGACATGAGTTTGAGTGAACTCCGGGAGTTGGTGATGGACAGGGAGGCCTGGCGTGCTGTGATTCGTGGGGTCGCAAATAGTCGGACACGACTGAGCGACTGAACTGAACTGAACCTAACTATCCGATCATAGACTTTCAAGGGACTTGTGATCTATGTGTACTGTTACTTAGGTTCCAAACTTTGATCGGTAGTCAGGAACCGCCTAGCCTGGCTAGGAGTTGAAAGTTCAGAAGCTGGATGGAGCTCTCGTTCCAAGAGCATCTCTCAGGTTAAAGGTTACTCAGATAGGGAGCACAGTGGGCTTTTTCCTTTGGTAACGCTAGCTCTTAGTGGACCAGAGGAGGCTCTCCAGTGGCTTTCGTCTCAACTCCTTAGATATTGTTTCTGTGGATAATCTGTGGGAATGCAATGGAAGGACTGGCTTTAATAATTCGAGGACAAAAATCACTTTTCCTCACTGGCCAGCCCTTCACCATCTCTTTTGCTGTCGCTTATACTGGTGCAGTGACGCTAGGAAGGAACACCTTGGTTTTATGTTTGTACTGCTCTTACTGTAGTCAGGAATATACTAAGGATTGTGCACAGGCACTCAGGAGACAAATGTTTCCCTCAGTGGTCTTAACTTGGGAGCCATTCCAGAAGGTTACTCTGATTGCACCCCGGGTGGCATCAGAGGCAAGCAAGGTTTTAATGGTGAGGAACTGGACACTAGTCTGGGACGCCATCAGGTCTACCTCTGGTGCATCTCCACCCCGCCTCAGCGGGAGAACCGGGAAGGACAACTACGGCGCCTGCATTAGTAAGGGACAGACTAAATCTGACCATGGAAAGAAAGCTTCGGTGTAAAGTCTGTCTACACCCCCCACCTTGAGCAGGGAGGGACGCTTCCAGTAGAAAGATGGCGCCAGTCGCTTTTTTCCTCTCTTACAGATGGGTGCTAGCAATTCCAGCATCACTCCTTTGAAGTGTATCCTAGAAAACTGGGATAGATTTGATCCCCAGAGCTTAAAGAAGACACGCCTAATCTTCCAGTGTGAAACTGCATGGCTACGGTATCCACTGGAGGATGACAAATGGTGGCTGGTTGGAGGGTCTCTTAATTATGATACTGCTTTACAATTAGACCGGTTCTGAAGGAGAAAACAGACATAACAGGCTCCATCTTGAAAGCAGGACTCCACCCTGGGCCAGACTGTGGATTTTGAGCTATATGCCCAGTATCTATGGAAACGACATACGAACTGGAAAACCAGACCCCGCCCTCCAGATGGAAGAGTCCCAGGGCTCGTACCTAGACTCTCCATCGCCTAAAAGAATATCCTAATTACCTGTGTAACCGAATAGAATAAATTCTATTATGCTTACTGGGGTATCACCACAGGCCTATTGATAATTGTTCACTGTTAACTACCTAGGCTTAAAGCATACGAATCATGCGTTAAATTTGACTGAATCTTTCTTTCCCTTTGTTCAGACCAGTTTCAGAGAATTTGGGGAGGTGGGTTTGAGCATGTACACTTAGGGTATATAATTATGGTTTTCATAAAAACTGGTCGGGGTCCTTGGCTAAGAGGAGACTTTGTCTTGGGTAATAAACTCCACTTCACTATCTGCATTGTCCTTCTGAGTGAGTTTGTTTCCTGGAACGTGTGGCTACAACAGTTCTGTAGAAAACAAGGGAAACGGGTAGAAGTAGCATATGTGTTACCCTTTTTCTCTCTGTGAGACATGCCAGACTTACGTCCTAAGGGTATTAATAGATTTGGATATGAAACCTTCAGCTCCCTCCTGTCCTCCTACTTTGCCCCCATAGCCGGGGCGCCAAACTGACCAAACTGAAAGTCAGGGAACCCCCGCCCAGAAGGCTTGCCTTGCTCATGGCAGAAGCTGAAACTGAAATTCAAGTTCTCTTGGTCTCAGTAAAAACCCAAACTGAGATTCAAACTGCCCAAGCAGAGATCTAAGCAACCCCTGTCTCAGTACAAACTTAGACTACTCTGGTTTCAACAGAAACTCAGACAATCGAAGTAAGAGAAGCTCAGACAGCAAAAACTAAGGGTGAAATACAGCATGAGATGGAGGACACGAGAAAAAGAGATTAAAAAAAAAGGTTCCTCCAATCTATCCCTGGGATCATTCGCACAGAGAGGGCGAGGAACAGCCACACAAGCTGCTGCCTCTTCATGAAGCACCACCAGGAGAAATAATCAGGCTATGAGTTAATAAGCCCTTACCAAGAAATACAAAGAATCACGGAGGATCTGGGAGATTATTTAGAGGATCCAGAAAAATATATTAGAGCTTTTAAAGGTGTTACTCTGCTTTATGACCTTACTTGGAAGGAGGTGATGTATATATCCTGGGACAAACACGAACTCCCGACTCAAAACCTCACGTTTTGGGGAAAGCGGTTGCCTGTGGAGATAAAATTGCTTCCTAATGAATCAGTAGGGAAGAAGGAGGATGAGATAGCCGAGCTCCCCACTAGGAATCAGGCAGTCCTAACTATAGAACCAGGTTAGGACTATAACATGGCTAAAGGAAGATGGGATCAGAGTCATTTGTCAGAGGGATTCTTGAAGGACTCAGGCAAGCATGTGCTAAGACTTTAAACTATGCCAAACTGGCAAACACAGAACAGGAAGAGAAGGAAGCTCCTGGTAAATTCCTAGACAGACTGAGGGAAGCCCTTCACAGATTCACTGAGATTGATCCCAAAAGTGAAGCGGGAAGAAAGATCTTAAGATAGATTTCTCACTCAGTCGGCTCCAGATATCCACTGTAAGCTACTAAAACAGGCGTATGGACCAAATCAGTCTTTAGATAATCTGCTGCAACTGCCTCAGACAGTCTTTTATGGCAGGGAATATGAGGAAAAGAAAAGCAGAGAAAGACAAAGGAACTGGTGGAAGTCCTTTAAACGGCTGTCAGAACTGTTCTTAAACAGCCTGAGAAAAATGCCCAGAGGGACCCAGGTGAAAAGGGATAGGCTTCTATTACTGTGGAAAGGAGGGGCACCTCAAGCAGGATTGCCCTCAGGCATCTACGGTTCCCCTGCCTCCATGTCGGGTCTGCAAGGACCACGCTGGAGGAGAGACTGCCCCCAGAAGCGTAGGTTTCAGGGGTCGGGCTCTCAAGACAATCAGGACTGAAGGTGCCTGGGGGTCCCCACACAAGCTCCTGTCCTAATTATACCTGAGGAAGACGGGGTATTAATGGGGGTGGGGGGCAATCTGTCAATTTCCTTTTGGACACTGGGGCAACATACTCTGGGCTTACTGAAGCCCTGGCCCACTTTCTCCCCAATCCGCTTCCATAATGGGACTGTCTGGATGAGCCAAATGTTATTATTTCACTCGGCCTCTAAGCTGCAACTGGGACTCTGTGTTATTTTCACACGAGTTTCTGGCTGTGCCAGATATACTAAGCAAGGTCCATGCCTCTGTTTTCATGAATATGCAGCCCTCCCTTTCTCTCCCATTAATTAAACAAAACATAAATCTTAGAGGCTGATGGAAAATCTGTGGGTTGAGCACAAAACGCAATTCCTGCAGCTGTCAAGCTCAAAGACCCACATTCATTTCCACATAAAAGGCAGTATCCACTGAAACCTGAGGTTAAGGAAGGGTTAAGACGCATCATTGAGAATTTAAAGGAGCAATGGCTAACAGTCCATGAAACACTCCTACTTTGGGTATAAAGAAATTAAATGATAAATGGACACTAGTTCAAGATTTACAAATAATACATGAGGCTGTAGTTCCTTTACACCCCGTGGTGCCTAATCCTTATACTCTATTGTCTGAAATTCCTGAATGAGCCAAATATTTTTCAGTCATTGATTTGAAGTTTGCTTTCTGAGTTAAACCTATATTAAATCATCCTCTACCTATGATCCAGATATTCACGACCCAGATAATCACGATGGTGTAATCACTCACCTAGAGCCAGATATCCTGGAATGTGAAGTCAAGTGGGCCTTAGGAAGCATCACTATGAACAAAACTAGTGGAGGGGATGGAATTCCAGTTGAGCTATTTCAAATCCTAAAAGATGATGCGGTGAAAGTGCTGCACTCAATATGCCAGCATATTTGGAAAACTCAGCAGTGGCCACAGGACTGGAAAAGGTCAGTTTTCATTTCAATCCCAAAGAAAGGCAATGGCAAAGAATGCTCAAATTACCACACAACTGCACTCATCTCACACGCTAGTAAAGTAATGCTCAAAATTCTCTAAGCCAGGCTTCAGCAATAAGTGAACTGTGAAATTCCAGATGTTCAAGCTGGTTTTGGAAAAGGCAGAGAAACCAGAGATCAAATTGCCAACATCCGCTGGATCATTGAAAAAGCAAGAGAATTCCAGAAAAACACCTGCTTCTGCTTTATTGACTATGCCAAAGCCTGTGACTATGTGGATCACCACAAGCTGTGGAAAATTCTGAGAGATGGGAATACCAGACCACCTGACCAGCCTCTTGAGAAACCTGTATGCAGGTCAGGAAGCAACAGTTAGAACCGGACACAGAACAGACTGGTTCCAAATAGGAAAAGGAGTACGTCACGGCTGTATATTGTCACCCTGCTCATTTAACTTATATGCAGAGTACATCATGAGAAACGCTAGGCTGGATGAAGCACAAGCTGGAATCAAGACTGCTGGGAGAAATATCAATAACCTCAGATATGCAGATGACACTACCCTTATGGCAGAAGGTGAAGAAGAACTAAAGAGCCTCTTGATGAAAATGAAAGAAGAGAGTGAGAAAGTTGGCTTAAAGCTCAACATTCAGAAAACTAAGATCATGGCATCCAGTCCCATCACTTCATGGCAAATAGATGGGGAGACAGTGGAAATAATGGCTGACTTTATTTTTCTGGGCTCCAAAATCACTGCAGATGCTGATTGCAGCCATGATATTAAAAGACGCTTACTCCTTAGAAGGAAAGTTATGACCAACGTAGATAGCATATTAAAAAGCAGAGACATTACTTTGCCAACCAAGGTCCGTCTAGTCAAGGCTATGGTTTTTCCAGTGTTCATGTATGGATGTGAGAGTTGGACTACAAAGAAAGCTAAGTGCTGAAGAATTGATGCTTTTGAACTGCGGTGTTGGAGAAGATTCTTGAGAGTCCCTTGGACTGCAAGGAGATCCAACCAGTCCATCCTAAAGGAGATCAGTCCTGGTGTTCACTGGAAGGACTGATGTTGAAGCTGAAACTCCAATATTTTGGCCACCTGATGCAAAGAGCTGACTCACTGGAAAAGACCCTCATGTTGGGAAACATTGAGGGCAGGAAGAGAAGGGGATGACAGAGGATGAGATGGTTGGATGGCATCACCAACTCGATGGACATGGTTTGGGTAGACTCCAGGAGTTGGTGATGGACAGGGAGGCCTGGCATGCTGCAGTTCACGGGGTCACAAAGAGTCGGCCATGACTGTGCAACTGAACTGAACTGAACTCCTTGGAAGGAAAGTTATGACCAATCTAGACAGCATATTAAAAAGCAGAGACATTACTTTGCCAACAAAGGTCCTTCTAGTCAAGCCTATGGTTTTTCCAATAGTCATGTATGGATGTGAGAGTTGGACTATAAAGAAAGCTGAGCGCCGAAGAATTGATGCTTTTGAACTGTGCTGTTGGAGAAGACTCTTGAGCATCCCTTGGACTGCAAGGAGATCCAACTAGTCCATCCTAAAGGAGATCAGTCCTGGGTGTCCATTGGAAAGACTGATGTTGAAGCTGAAGCTCCAATACTCTGGCCACCTGATGCGAAGGGCTGACTCACTGGAAAAGACCCTGTGCTGGGAAAGATTCAGGGCAGGAGGAGAAGGGGATGACAGAGGATGAGAGGAGAGATGAGATGGTTGGATGGCATCACCAAGTTGATGGACATGAGTTTTGGTAAACTCAGGGAGTTGGTGATGGACAGGGAGGCCTGGCATGCTGCAGTTCATGGGATCTCAAAGAGTTGGACATGGCTGAGTGACTGAATTGAACTACCTATGGCTTCAAGACAACTGAGATGATTTTTAGGAATGACAGGCTACTGCTGCATTTGGATTTCGGGTCATGGGGAACTTGCCCGGCCTCTATATAAACTTATAACTAAAACTTAGCAGGCCTAAACTGACAAACTGGTGTGGTCTCCAGATACTCAAAGGCTTTTACAGCTCTTCAGACTGCTTTCCTGCTGCTTTGAGCTTGCCCACAGGGTCAGAATTTAATTTTTCACTGAAAGAAAAGGTATGGCCTTGGGAGTTTTGACACAACCCCAAAGGCCTCATCAGCAGCCTATAGAGTGTATTCTTAAACTCTAAGGTTAATAATTGGATGACAGACAGTAGGCTTTCTTAAGTATCAGTCACTGTTGTTAGAAGGAGCAATAACTAATCTTAAAGTTTGTGGAAATTTAAGTCCTGCCACTTTCCTTCCTGAAAAGGAAAATGAAACACCTGATGACAATTGTTTCCATTTTCTAACTTAAAACAATGCAGCTCGGGAAGATCTGATGGATACCCCATTAGACAATCCTGACATGGAAATATTTAGATGGCAGTTCCTTTATTCGGGATGGGAAGCATAAAGCAGGCTATGCCATGTGATGGCTGAACAGGTTTTAGAAGTGAAATCTCTCCCCAGGGAATGAGTGCTCAGCTAGCAGAATTTGTGGCTCTGACCCAAGTTCTAGAGTTAAGCAAAGGGCAGCAAGAAAATATCTACACTGATTCTAAGTATGCTTAATTTGACTTTACATGCTCATGCTGCAATATGGAAAGAAAGAATTTAAAATGGCAAAAGGAGAACCTATTAAACATTTCAGAGATTGAGAGACTTTTAACTGCTATATATTGTCCTAAAGAAGTAGCTGTTATGCATTGCAAAAGGCACAGCAGGGAAGGGAGTAAAGCAGCCCAGGGTAATCAGTTGACTATCAAGCCAAAAAGGCAGAGCTTAATGAAACCCCTTCACTGCAGAAGCCTTTAATCAGGACAGGTCCTGTGGGACAGGAAAAACCACAAGATACTGAGGAAGAGTTAGAAAAATGTGAGAAAAGCATAGCTAAGATTACTGATAGAGGATGACTAGGGTCCGAGGATGGACGATTAATAATTCCTGAAAATGCTCAATGGAAAAGTCTTCCTAAAGCCTTGGAATTAACTAATTATGTTAACTCAGCTCTCAAGCTTTTCAACAGGCATTAATGGAACTCTGGAAAGTGACTCCTGACCCGGCCTCTGAGTCAAGAACGCCTCTATTTGAGCCAGGAACTGAGGTCCTGATAGAAACATTGGGATCTGGGGGCCAATCCCTTAAGCCCCTCTGGGAAGGCCCTTAGCAGGTTATTCTTTGTTCTCCCACAGCTGTCAAAGTGTCAGGAATTGATTCATGGGTATATTACACTCAAGTTAAGAGGTGGCACACTGACCAGAACTAAGTGATGTCATTTTATGTGTTTACTTTCTATGCTCTGACTTTGTACTTTTCAGATGGGCCTGCTTCTGCTGACTCCAAAAATCCTGAGTCTGCCATTTGATCCTCAAGACAATGCCTTCCGTCCTGGGTTCACTCCTACGCTTCATTCCACAGTCTAACTGCTGGGTCTGTGGAGTGCTCCCCTCTGCATCAGTGGAAGGCTTCCCATAATGGGCATCTCCACTTCAAGGAAAGGACTTTCTCCAAGTCTGCGAATACCTTCAACAACAATCATATGTGATGCCTCTTCTTAATCTGATGACATCTAACAATCCTAAAATGGACTGGTGCAACACGTTGTACTTTAACTATGGACATAATGTGACTTTTAATTTTGGTTATATATTGTCTTGGTTTAATGACTATTTTGCTACACATAAGAAGGTCAATGGGTCTAGATCCGTGGCTTTTTAACCTGATGTTTATCAAATATGGGACGAAGTTATATGGCCAGCTCTTGAAAAGGGACATCTAATATCTAGCATTCCCATATGCTGAGAACAAACAGAGTCATCCCCAGAAGTTAGCCAACAACTTAATTACAATGACTGGAAACAACTGGGATTTTTGCCTCAGGAAATATGCAATGTAATCATTCCCGTGTTTTCCAAGCCCAGTTCAGGTCCTCCCTTTGCCTGGCCAGGCACTGATTGGGAGTGGATATCTCAAGTCATGCTGACTTGCTCCAAACAGGACCTACTGGATATGTGGCTCTTACCTATGGGCATGGATTCCCCCTGGCTGGATAGGGAGATGCACCCTAGGTCTAGCTTTTACTCACAACTTAATATTTTCAGAGCTTCCAGAGAAACCTGCCAATTTACCACACCTTAGAACTCACTGGGCAAGGTCTGCTTTCCCCGTATGATTATTTGGCTGCGGTATTTGTTCCCTCTCTGGGAACTACAGATGTTATGCTATGAGTGGATGCCCTGACTAACTTTACTCAACAGGCTTTACAAGATTCTCAAAAAGCTATTTCAGCTCTTAATGCTGAACAAATACAAATTAGAAAGGTGGTTTAACAAAAAAGATTGGCCCGAGATATTGTAACAGCTGCACAAGGAGGAGCCTGTGCCATTATTCACACCCAGTGCTGTACATATATACCTGATACAAGCACTAATGTTACTCACTTTACTAAACACATGAACAAGATGATTCAGGCTTTGGATACTCCTGAAACCTCAACTGCCTTACTTTGGGAGATTTTAACTAGTTCCCCATGGTGGAAAACGATCCTAATTGCAATAATTCAGATAGTTCTTTTTTTTTTTTTTCTGTTTGCTCCCTGCATCTGTAACTGGATTTGTTTCTAGTCTCATGAAGGCTTTTAAGTTACAAATGGTTGCTCAAACTCCTGCCACTGTGGCAGCTTCCTCCAACTACTGCTTGGGGCCCCTGGATCAGAGACCCTCAATATGAGGGTAAGGACAATATGTTGCCTCACCAATTTAGGGATGACGCCCCTTATCAGCTAGGAAGCAGTTACAGAATGAGAACAACGCCCCTTTCCCTAGGCAACATAATTCTCCTAAAAGAAAAGGGGGGAATAAGAGGGTAACAGGCAAGAAGGCTAGGGATCTCCAGAGGAAACAGGCTGCAAGTGTCAGATATTTTTTCTCTCTCTCTAAAGCATCAGGAGAAAACAAACAAATGTTAGAGTTTTTTCTCCCTCTCTATACAAATTTAAAAAGAGTTTCTTTTAAAATTCTGCGCTGCCCTGATGACCCCTGGTTCCACCTAAACTTAACTCTTCTCAAACCTTGAGCTGACCAATGTGGTTTTTCTTATGGAAACGTATGTCTTAAGCTATGTTCGTGAACTATGTATTTACCCTAGACTCTGTCTTCAAGTGGGTTCCCCTAAGACTCAGAACCCACTTGACAAACCAGCGTGCTTCACTCAGGCGAATGTCCTCGTAGGCTGTGTTAATGAGACTGTCCTGGCTTGGAACAGGGCCTGTCTCAAGACTCACGTCAGTCATCTTACGGCCAGGACAACTCACCGAGTGCCAGTGTTGCCTCAAAATGCACGCTGTAGGCGAGGGGTCTGGTGCCACTCTCTGGGCTTTGAGACATTTGCTTTCTCTAATCAGCAGACTGCTAGCAGCTTATATCATCCGGCTAAAGACTAGCAGGGGGCACTCTTTCTGCCCTCTTCTAATGTCTATGTCAGAAGCTTTCTCTATCTCTTTTATATTTTAATAAAACTTTATTTCACAAAAGCTCTGAGCAATCAAGCCTCATCACTGGCCCCAGACTGAATTCTTCTCCTCTGGAGGCCAAGAATGGCAGCGCCTTTCACGGCTCAGCAACAACCTTTCAATGGACTGAAACAAGCCAAGTGTAGTAACTTTTGAACAGGTGAAGAGTTCATTATACAAATATCTCTTTTTGTGTATATATGTAATTGTCCACAAGAAATGTTTTCAAAAGATATTAAGCAATGGTGAATATATAAAGATATCTAATTTTTACAAAGACATTAAGCAATGGTGAATATATAAATGTATCTAACTTTTACATTTAGTCAAAAGGAAAAAAATTTCTAAACACTGCTACAACATTTAAATTGGCTATTTGAATAGTCTGTGTTCTTGATTTTAGATTAATATATATATTCTAATCCAGTTTGCCAGAATATTGTCTTGATCTTATCTCCAGGCTCCTTTATTACAAAATATCAAACGTGATTTTTCTCAAGCATTTAAAAATGGCTGTCAAAATCCATCAAAACTGATTAATATAACTTAAATTTCTTTCAGTACAGTTTGGGAAAAAAGTAGACTCTAATGGCAATAACAAACAGCATACTAATGAAAACCAGAACAGAAACTGTTTTATAATATGAAGACCTCCAGCCCTCTTGCCAGGCTGTTTCTCCTTTGGTGCCCCCAGAATTACTCCCTCGCCTCAGAATTTCCAACGTTCCTTAAATTACGGCGTTTCATCCTGTGCTTCTCTCTTCTACATGCTCTTCCTGAGCCAAAATTTCTACTCAATCTGATTTCAAACAACATCCAAATCTCTATTCCATGCTTTCTTCTGCTTCTACTACTTTATAAAACTTCCTCAACTGGATTCTATAAACTCAGTAGAATTTAGAACTGTGCTGTGCTTAGTCGCTCAGCTGTGTCTGACTCTGCAACCCCATGGACTGCAGCCTGCCAGGCTGCTCTGTCCATGGGGATTCTAAAAGCGAGAATACTGGTGTAGGTTGCTATGCCCTCCCTCCAGGGGATCTTCCTAACCCCGGGATCGAACCCAGGTCTCCCCAATTGCTGATGGATTCCTTACTGTCCGAGCTACCAGGGAAGCCCAAGTTTAGAACTACTCTAAATGTATTCCATACCTCACCAATAAACAGCATTTATCCAGTTATATAAACAGAAATCTGGCTAATATTTGATCATTTCTTCTCCTTCACTCAAACTGAGCTAGTAAACAGGTCTACCCAATTCTATCTCTTAAACATTATATATGGCTTCCCTGGTGGCTCACTGGTAAAGAATCCACCTGCCAGTGCAAGAGAGGTGGGTTCAATATCTGGGTCGGGAAGGTCCCCTGAAGAAGGAAATGGCAACCCACTCCAGTATTCTTGCCTGGAGAATTTCATGGACAGAGAAGCCTAGTGGACTACAGTCCATGGGGCAGCAAAAGAGTCGGACACAACATAGGGATTAAACAACAACAACCATCATATATAACCAAATACAAAATATTCTTGCATCTTCCCTCAATAAAACACACACTAAATATTCTGTCTGAATTATATGTACTAATTTGGAGAGACCTAGATGAAAGCCAAATGCTCACTTGTAATATTTAATTTATTCATTAGGTTACATATATATATGTGTGTGTGTGTGTATACACACACACAGTCTCTTAAAACGGGGCTTCCCCAATGGCTCAGTAGGTAAAGAATCTGCCTGCAATGTAGAAGACACCGGAAATGCAGATTTGATCCCTCCATCAGGAAGATCCCCTGGAGAAGAAAATGGCAATCCACTCCAGTATTCTTGCCTGAAAAATCCTATGACCAGAGGAGCCTAGAGGGCTATAGTCCAAAGGGTTGCAAAGAGAGTCGGACATGACTAAATGACAAAGCATAGCACATACTTAAAAATGACACTATACAAAATATACTTAGAAATACTGCTTTTCTTCCATTATGATCTTTAACTCTTTTATCCAAACTTTTCTAGCTTATTTTATTGCTTAGTCTGAATTAAACTTTATAAAGGAATCATGCTATATACATTGTTTTGTGTCTTTGCTTTTACCCACACCATTCCAAGCAGCTACATGCTATAGATATTCATTGCTCTAAGTATTCATTTTGTGAAGCTACTATAATTTATCTGTCTACTCTATTGCTGATAAACATTTGTATTATTTCCAGTTTTGGACAACCCAATACCATAAACAATGCTGCTCAGAACATTCTTAAATATAAATACAAGATTCTCTCGAGTATGTATCTCAGAGAGGAACTGCTAGATCATTTGATCTTATATCACACTGTTTTTCCAAGTGGTTTTCCTTTTTCTTTTAACTGACTTTATGATATTTACAATTATTTTTCATTGATTTACAATATTATATTACTTTCAAATGTAAAACACAATCATTCAGTATTTAAAAAAAGTTACAAGTGGTTTTCCAATTTATATTACCATTAACAGTGTATAAGAAGTCTTTCAGAGCTTGATACATGGCTGCACTATATAAATTACTTTTCTAAATTAACCTGAAAATGCTGCTTCTTATCTTTTCAGTTTATAATCTTCTATATGATTCTTTAAACTGACTTACCAAGATTTACGTCTGGTAGTATCTTATCAAGAAACTGTGTTTCCCCACCATTGGGAGAAAGAAAATCTGCCAGAAGTTGACTGTTACTCAATTCTGGATGTTGCAGAAGTTTCTTAATGAACAAAAACAGAAAAAAAAAGGGGGGGGAGGGAAACAGTTTCAAAAATCTAGAAGAGTCACGAAAACGACATTAATTTTTTTAACCAAGAACAATTTTAAATCCTCAAAAGCTGTTTTATATTCAGAATAATAACAAGACACATTTATAGAAAGATTATCATATAGCAGGTAAGACCTTTATAGTCAAACATGAAAGGGTTTGAATTCTGCTCTTCCTTCTGCTAGGTGTCCCTAGGGAAGTTCCTATATTGCCTAAGAGTCAGTTTCCTCATGTGTAGAATGAAGATAACACTACTTACTTCTAGCATTGTTAGATAAAGCATTTTAGCTCAGTACCTGACACACAGGAAGGAAGATTAAACATTAGCTAATATTATTTCTCAGTTTCTCAACTATGACACAAGTATTACAATATCATACATCTTTCTTGATAATTAAAGGAAGTTGGTATAAAGGGTTTTGCAAAGAACTAAATGTGGAAATGTGACATAACTTGGACTCTGGTGTCTGATCTTCTTGCAACACTATTTTCTTACAAGATAAAATTGATGTTTTAAAGCCAAATTTAACCCAGTCTTACCTAATATTCAGTTCCGTAACTAAGAAACAGTTACAAAACTCTATGAGCAGAAATCTATATAAATGAAATACCAGTACTGCAACATTTAACTCCATATTACTGGAAAGTATTTCTTCTAGAAAGAGGTTCTCTTGTTCTTAGAAAGAATTAGTCGGTTCAAACAACAGGCTAATGATATCAACAAAGAAACAGGTTAACACTAGCACATGCTATGTTCAAATATCCTTACAGTAGTTAATGTATATTTCATATTTTAATTTTCCTACCACCAAAAATTAAATAAATAATACTTTCTGGATTGAAGTATTCATTGGTTCAAATACAAAAATTGAAATGTAAATACCCCTTTACAAAAAGTACTTATTATGGTTACTAAAAGGCATCCAAATTTAACTTAACAATTAAAATTACAAAACTGCATGTCCAAATAAAGGAGATTTTTTTTTTAAACAAAACAAAATCATCCATTCTTTGGTCTTAATCACTAAAGAAAAATGGTCTTTAATTTTAGCCAAGTCTCAAGTAAGTAACTTTAAAGCAGACAGTACCAATAATGGAAATATCAATTACACTGACAATGTACACACTGAAAAAAACAGAATTCAATTCCAAGTGGTGAATGGTAGAGTCAGAAGATTCCAAGTAACTAGAAAAACATCTACGATTGCAACAACAAAAAAGTTGAGAAATAAAATAGGAGGGGAAAATTCCAGAGTGCAGAAAGTGCAAAGCACAAAAATCAAACAAAAACAACCCAGTATTCTTAGAATGCATTTAATCCTTTACATCAGACTTTTTCTTTCTTCCTCTCTCTCATTCTCTTTCTCTCTCTCACTCTTTAACTTCCCACACCGAAAGTTTTAAAATAAGCCCAATACAGGACTTATTTCCTCTAAGAAAATAACTGGTATTTCACTGGTTATCCATCTTTTTTTAAAAAGCACACTCTTGATAATAATTCATTTCTACATGGGAAAAAAATTTTTTTAATAAAAGAATTCTAGAAATCCACATTGACAGGTATTTGTGAGGCAAAGCAAAAAACAAACTAGAGGATGTTTTAAATTAAGTTGGTGTCATACCTGCAGATATTCCTGAAACTCTTCTCTCTTAGACTTTAAGAACTCATAATTTTTAGGGCCAATGATCCTCTTAGAAGGAAGCTGAGCATCAGGAAATGTGCCTGAAATTAATACATATGAAAGTTATTACTATACCCTGCTATTATTATAAAAACCTTATTTGTAGTTTACCATGGCAAGTTCAGATTCACAGTGCTGCCTTGTAGAGAGGTGGCATTATCCCTTAAATAATTTTGACAAAGTCAGAGACCTGATTTCAAAAGTCAGAAGACAAGACCAAAGAACTTGAGTTTATTAATATCCACAATATCACCAACTGTTGTTGACACAGATTTACTTAGCCATCTACAATTAGCAAAAAAAGCTTCCAAAAATTACCAAGAGATTATTTTTAAATTGATGGGATTTTATTAGACAAAATCCTACTTAAAAAAATATCCACTGTCTCATGGGGGGAAATGCAGCATTTTGCCAATGCTATATAAACTTAAAAACAAAATTTAAAAACCATGGACATGTTTTCTCAGATAGGGTCAACTTTGGAAATTTTAGTACCAAAAAGGAAAAATATTGTTGGGAAACAATCAACTTTGGCTGATCTAGGATTTTAAATTATGGAGATAAACCATCTTTTCTCAACTCTAAATCTAAAGTAAAAGTCTCAGAGAAAGACCAAGACAAGGATGGCACTGTACCAGACTGACAAAGGCAAAAAGAAAACCATTTAAGGACAAGTACAAACTTGAAATCTAGGGAAAAGGTATGCAGTGGGACCCTTTATTTTTTATCTTTCTATAATCTCCTTATTGGGGGTTTTATTCTTGTAGCAAGGTACAGTTTTCAGAACCAACCTGAATTTGGATCAGGGTACACTCCACAGAAATTTCTAAAATAAAAAGATTCCAAATACACAATTCAAACACACCAAATTACATATAAAACAACTGGAAATACTTCATGACTATAAGCCTAATATTAACTCCAATAAGTGGAGAGAGAAGAGAGACTGAGAGATTTCCCTGAGAGGCGAAGACTCCATGATCCTAACGCGGGAGGCCCAGTTCCGATCCCTGGTCAAGGAACTATATCCCACATGCCACGACTGAGATGAGGAGCAGTGAAATAAAATTGTAAAGATTAAAAACAACAACAACAACAACAAAACAGAGACAAACCGAGAAGAGGAAGGACTGAAGCGTGTTCTACTTTTCTGATTGAGCTATCTGTTTTTAAAACACGGAACTACAAGGTTTTGGCTGGGTTTTTTTTTCCCCGTATCTAAATCTAAGATTGAAACCAAAATATTTGCTATGTTGCATAGCAAACACATTTACCACACAGGAATACGGCAAAAGAACAGATGGCAGCTCTAAAATGCCTGCTTTAAATTCTCTACCACTGTCTTAAATTTTAGTATCATTGTTATTTGAAAAGCAATAAATTTTCATTGTAAAGTAAAAACTTTAAAAAATAAATAAGCAGAAATAGGATAAACAATACACTCCTATTATCACAAGTAGTGTACACAGTGGAGAAGGCAATGGCAAGCCACTCCAGTACTCTTGCCTAGAAAATCCCATGGACAGAGGAGCCTGGTAGGCTGCAGTCCGTGGGGTCGCTAAGGGTCGGACACGAATGAGCGACTTCACTTTCACTTTTCACTTTCACACATTGAAGAAGGAAATAGCAACCCACTCCAGTGTTCTTGCCTGGAGATTCCCAGGGACGGGGGAGCCTGGTGGGCTTCCATCTATGGGGTCACACAGAGTCGGACATGACTGAAGTGACTTAGCAGCAACAGCAGCAGCAGCAGTGTACACAAGTGTCACTGCTACATTTCCTTATTACAGTTCAATTAAAACTAGACAGTAACTTTGGAAAGCTGGTTCAATGGCTTTCAGGAAAGCTAATGCTGAAATGTAATCTTTTATACAAAAAGGACAACATACCATGAAATTCTGTTAGTTTTGATTCAAGTACATAGAATTCAAGATATCTTCTATAGACAGACCAATGTTCAGGCTCATGCCCAACTGTAAAATGAATGAATACACACTGAGAAAAAAGTAATTTTACAAACTACTATTAAAAGAATGGACTATTTATAACAGTAAGTATACAAAGCTAGAAATTACCCCATTCTTAATAATTTATTATTTCTTGGGAATTCCCTGGGGGTCCAGTTGTTAGGACTCCATGCTTCATTTACAGAGAGCAGGGTTCAATCCCTGGTCAATGAACTAAGATCCTGCATGCCTTGCCAGGCCAAACAGAATAATAATAATTTACTATTTCATGGCTTCACATTATTAATATATTTTATCCTATATTTTAAGAAACTTAGCCAAGCTTGATAAATTTCAGCTATTTATTTAGGTTACCACAATAATATATACATTGTTTCCCACAACGGTATCAGAGAATTTGTAAACTTCAAAACATCATGCAATTATGCTTAATTTTTAAATGTCACAAAAATTATGTATCTAATAAAAATTTATAATCAATTTTGGAGCTCTCAAACACCAGTTGTCAAGAACTAACACAGTACAGAACAGCACTATCTAACAGAACTTTCTGCATTTCTGAAAATGTTCTGTATTATCTGTACTAACATCATAGCTATTAGTCACATATTGCTACTGACCACTTGAAATGTGGCTAATGTAAAAGAAACTGAATTTTTAATATTAATTTAATTTAAACTGCCACATGTGACTCGTGACTCAAAAATTGGACAGCACAAATTAATGGTTTAAAGAATGAGTCAGGGCACACTGCCTATTTCAATCCTAATTCCCCCATTTACTGACTATGTAAATTTGAACACTTAACCTCACTGTTTTTCCCTGGTGGCTCAGTTGGTAAAGAATCTAGCTACAGTGTAGGACACCCAGGTTCGATCCCAGATCCAGGAAGATTCCCTAGAGAAGGAAATGACAACCCACTCCTGTATTCTTGCCTGGGAAATACCATGGACAGAGGAACCTGGCGGGCTACAGTCCATGGGGTTGCAAAGGAGTCAGACACGACTTAGAAACTAAACAACACTGTGCTTTAGTTTGCTTATAATAAAAAGAACTGTACCTATTACATTAAATAATCCACCTACAGAGCTTTTTGTAAGGTGCACAGCAAAGAGCAAGCACCCCAAAAAATGTTAACGGCAATTATGAGCAACTCATGTCATTCAAGCATAAACCTGGAAATGCAATGTATTGAGATAACTAAACCCACAATAACTCAAAACTAACACCTATATTCAGAAAAACCAACCTGATACAGTTAGAACCTATCAAGCAAATACTGTTTTTCTTCTTGAATATGCATCTTAGAAGATCTATACTGTATTCAGTTTTGGTTTTTAAAATCCTGAAATCAGTATTCTGCTATACTTCCTGCTCACAGTGTTCTCCTTGGGCTTCCCTGGTGGCTCAGACAGTAAAGAAACTGCCTGCAATGCAGGAGACCTGGGTTCGATCCCCAGGTAGGGAAGATCCCCTGGTGAAGGAAAAGGCTATCCACTCCAGTATTCTTGCCTGGAGAATGCCATGGACAGAGGAGCCTGGCAGGCTACAGTCTGTGGGCTGCAAAGAGTAGGACAAAAACGAGCGACTATCACTTTTACTTTTCACTTATACATATAAAATCAATGCAGCATTTAAATGATACCCCTTTTTTTATTCTTCACAGGGCATGGCTTCCCAAGAGGACATTACATTCTCAGTAGAAGTCTGCAGCACAGCTGACAAAAATTATCTTAGTATACAAGTTTTAAGATAACTTCATTGCAATTTTATGTTGAATTAAGCCAAATTTTAGAAAATAAAGCAAAAAAGAAAAAAAAGACAGTTGTGCAAAAGGCAAAAACAAAAGTAAATTCTCCAAATATTTAAAAAGTATATCACATATAAAACTTTCCAAAGGAGAAAAAGGTTACTACATGCTTACATAAATTTATTTATATTGGAGGGGAGGTCAAAGATGGCAGTACAGGAAGATGCTAGATTCAGTACCTCCAACAGATGACATACCAAGTCTACAGCTACATATGGATCATTTCCCTCTGAAAAAGATCTAAAAACTAGAAGAACTGCTTCTCCACAACAAAGGATAAAAGCGCCATACTGAAACAAGTAAGAAGGGCAAAGACAAAATCTTAACAAAAACCCTATACTCAACTTTTTAAAAAATAAATAAGGGGAATTATTAGCACTGACCTACCTTCATACTATCCAAGTAACTGGAAATAGTAATCACTTCTCCACTCCTCTCTCAAACCCATTTCCTAACAGTACCATGAAATTTTTTCCTTCTTTCCTCACAAATTTGTTTGGAGGGAAATTTGTTCCCTCTTCCTGAGATCAACTTTGCAGCTTTCTGCTCTCATTCCCAAAATGTGCTCACTTTTGATGAGTTTTTACTTATACAGACTGTCTCCTCTCTGGGATAAAGCCCAGGGTGGTGACCATTTATCCCGCTATGGAGGCTGTTTATCCCTGTCTCTGCTGCAAGCCACGGCTGAAATCAACAAAAGAAAAAAGACAGCAAAACATGAAGAACACTTACAAGTTGTGTGTTTGATCATATTTTTATCAATTACTATACGCCACAACAATGGAGGAGAAATGCTGTCTTAATCAAACTGGTTTAAGATATAGTGCTATTTGCATCAATAATAATAATACCTGCTCTTCTATCATTTCTTTCAACATCAATACAAAACACTGGTATTCTCTCCTTTTTCTCCTTCCTTTCGGAAGAAGTATCTTCAAAAAAGTCTACATATGGAATGCTAATTTTCCATGCAGCAAGGTTTCGAGGAGTATTAGGTGTGTTCACAGCTTCCACTGGAGAATCATCTTCCATTACAACAATACCTTCTTCAATCTGAAAGAAAAATAATCAGAAAAAAATTTAATATTTCCAGGACCTTTACACCTACAGCATATGAGATACACTATAAAGCAATGTGCCCCTATAACACCTATAATTTGTAATACTTTTAAAATTAAGTGATATCAAATTTTCTACTGAAAATGTAAAGATAAGAAACTAAAACTAGCAAGTTACTAGAATCGACTTCATGTTTTGTTACATCAGCTGTATATGAAAATTCAATAGAAAACAGATACATCAGCAATTATGGGAAAAGATATTAAAAATACACAAACATATATAAATATTTAACTTTGGTAATAACAAGTAGAAAATTATTGTACTGATATCTTTCATTTAGAAATGCATAATTTTGTGATAAAAGCCACTGACGGAAATTGCAGACAAACTGGAAATATACTGTACCTGGATACACCAGGTACAAACCTTTTGTAAAGCATTTTGGCAATACGTATTTATAAAAAGCCATAAAACAGTTTCTATCAAGTAATCCCATTTCTGGGAACTTATGAAAGTATTTATTCTAAATAATTTTTTTAAACTGTACAAACCTTTTGTAAAGCATTTTGGCAATACATATTTATAAAAAGCCATAAAACAGTTTCTATCAAGTAATCCCATTTCTGGGAACTTATGAAAGTATTTATTCTAAATAACTTTTTTAAACTGTGAAAAAGGCACAAGTAAAAATATATTCACTGCAGCATTAAATAATATAAAATTGGAAAAAGGTCTGAAGGCAACCTATCTCTATAGAATTATTTTCTGCATCTCCTGGCTTCAAAAATTTTAATCCTATAAATGTTTAAAATAAATATTCTTGAAAATATTATTTTTAAAAGAAAGCAGAGTTACACATGTTCTAGAAATATACATGCAGAAAGAAAGGGGGAAAATGTACTTCATTAAATTGGAAAAGAACCTTTGAATTGACGCATAATAATATCTGGTCACCTAGACATCTCTGATTCATGTCAAAGGGGGCAAATTTAACAGACAAAACACAATCATTTTGAACACACTTTTTAAAGGAAATGAATCTTGTAGCACTTAAGACAATACTCAATAGTCTACTCAGAGTAAACCAGTAGTGAGAGGTATTTCTTTCGAGAATTCTAGCTCCCTACCTTCACCCTGGGTTGTATTCTCTTCCCACACCTCTCTTCTAAGTAAATTCTTTTCCTCCCCCACAAAGTCCCCTGGTAATGATCCCCTTTTCTGTTTTGTCCTAAAATGGTTTAGGAAGACTTCGTAATGCTCTGTTAAAATCAAAAGTGTTCTAGGCCTAAAACATGGAACTACAAAAATAGTAAGTGTTGGTTTTTGCCTTTCTGGGACAAGGCTACAAGGCTACCTCCTTATAAACCACGGTGTTTGGAAAAAAAAAAAAATCATGATTTCAAATACAAGGTGGTATATATTTTAACACATAATCTAATAGGAGCAACAAAGGAGGGAGTGTTCAGTTCTGCTTGAGGACCCAGGTAAGGTTTATGGGAAGCAGGTGGATTCTGAAAGATGCATATGAATTTTCCAGGTAAATAAAGGGGAGGGGAGAGGCATCTCAAGCAAGGCATCACATGAAAAGATACAGAGAAATAGCATGGAGGGTATAATGTGCTTAAAAATCAGCTGGAATCTTGTTAAAATGTAAATGATGACTCAGTAGGTCTAGGATGAAGCCTGAGATTCTGTCTGCACTGATAACAAGCTCTTAGGCAATGCTGATCATGTTGATCCACAGATCACAGTTTGAGTATCAAGGGGTTAAACAGGACATATTAACACAACTCCAAATGCCTGGCTAATATGGTTAGGAAGAGATAAGATCAGGATGTGAA
Organism: Moschus berezovskii; assembly: GCF_049115385.1. Lineage (NCBI taxonomy): Eukaryota > Metazoa > Chordata > Mammalia > Artiodactyla > Moschidae > Moschus > Moschus berezovskii. The sequence continues at coordinate 70,401,971 of NC_142469.1, read as the reverse complement.
GTAAAAGCGTAATTAAAATATGATAAATTGTTTGACTATTAGAAGCATTATCACCATAACAGAAACCATTCTGGCCTTAGTAAGCAGTCACTTAATGCTCAGAAATTTTTAAATTAGATTAGCACCATGGATGGAAAACACAAATGAAGTAAGAAGTAAGATTAAAAAAGGGAAAATAACAAGTAAGCATATCCAACTTTTTATGCTATTTTTAAGTCTGAAGTTATATATACATCAAATTGAAAAATTCTTACTTACAAAGTCGTCTTCACCTTCAGCTAAACCATAGTTAGGCAACATAGCTCCCTCCATTGTGGTGCTCTTGAAGACTCCTTTAATTTTGCTGCCTATTCGGCTGATTCCAAATGATTCTCCTCTCTTCTGTGTGCTCCTAAATATTAAACAAAAATGTATCAAGAATATAGCAAGTTATTACATTATCACAACAGTCTAGTTTATTGTAAACAATAATAAAAACAGTTGCAAAAAGGGTAAACTGAAGGTATGAGTGCTGCTGCTGCTGCTAAGTCACTTCAGTCGTGTCCGACTCTGTGACCCCATAGACGGCAGCCCACCAGGCTCCCCCGTCCCTGGGATTCTCCAGGCAAGAACACTGGAGTGGGTTGCCATTTCCTTCTCCAATGCATGAAAGTGAAAAGTGAAAGTGAAGTCGCTAAGTCGTGTCCAACTCTTAGCGACCCCATAGACTGCAGCCTACCAGGCTCCTCCATCCATGGGATTTTCCAGGCAAGAGTACTGGAGCGGGGTGTCAGTGCCTTATCCAGAAGGTATGGGTAAATAAAACTTTTTGGAGTTCTCAGTCATAGATTAAGTCTCAATATCTTCATAATCAGAAGTGACAGTATACTTAAAGTTTAAATTTGATGGGATGAATAAATGGGACAATATTTATTAACAAACATTTGAAATTTACCTACTCTTTTACCTTAGAATAGTAACTGAACTACAAAGTATAAAAGATGAGAGCCCTCTAGTGGTACATATTTCTAACAGTCATTCAGCTTTTGAAATAACAGGTTAAAAAATATGGTAAGACCAATGTTCAAAATAGACTATACCATTCAAACTGTACCCACCCAGGTGGTGCAGTGTTAAAAGAATCTGCCTGCTAATGTACTTCTGAAATAATTCAGTGTAACAGAAAAACAAAAAGACTAGGAAACTTTCTCAGTACTTCATTTTTAGATGGAACAAAAAAATGGTGAAAATGGCTGAAAATTTTTAAGCAGACTTCAACTTTATAGTCACATAAATGATACTCAAAAGAAGAACAAAGTATAAAATGTACCTTACATTATCTCAAAGTAATAATAAGACAAGAAATAAAATGCCAAGGGATTAAAAGCTAGCAATGAACATAAAAGATAAAAGCAAATGCAGCCTAAGGAAGAAGCCTGCTCTGTCTTACATTTTAAATAATGGTTTTGCAAGTTTTTTCAAAGGTGAATTTCTAAAAGCAGAAATAGCTGAAAAGCAACAACAAAATATTCCAAAAATCAGCAAAAATTTCCTCCATTACAGCCTACTGCTCGTGTTTCAACAAATAAAAACATAACTTTTATCCGATTTAAAAGTCATGCTCGCTATGTAATACTGCCCTTATAACAGACCTCCAAATAAAAAATGACTGTTTTAAAATTCAAGAAAGTTGGTTTTGAACGGCTTAACTTAAAGAATAGCTACTATTTGTATAAGAAAATGTACTTATAAAAATAATGCAACAATTACAGAAATACAAGTAAACTGATCAAGTTTCAATGCACTAGGTGTATGAGTGATATGTACATTTTATACACGTCGTTCAAGGAGTGAAGAAGTGAATCAAACTTATGTTAAAACTGAAAAACTCTAATAATAAGTAGCTGTAGTTGTAAAAAAGGATACGTAAGCTAGAATATTATTTTAAACAAGCATACAATTAGTGTTTTTTAAAAATTCAAAAATTGTAAACACCTCTCTCTCTGAAAGAAATGTGAAAAACAAATATGAAAACATTGATAAAATATTAAAATCTCCAGAATCTAGATAGATTTTGCTGGTCTTTAGAACCTAAATGGATTATAAAACAATTTGGACTTTTTGAACTATATTTTTTAAATATCTCACTTGTGATGAAGCCCAGAAATACTGAAAAAACTGTACTATTTGCTTTAAAAAAAAAGTTCTTTAAACATAAGTAAGTCTAAATGTAATTTAGCAAGATCAATACCATTAAAAAAATGAGGCAATAGCTTTAAAAGCTGAATATTGGCTTTTTCATTTTATTTTTATACTGACATTTTTATTTTATAATGATATATATTATGTTATTTCCAAAATGAGACATCTAGAATCAAAGTAGAGGTTAATTTTAAGAGATATCCCAAATAGCTAATATAAAGGCAGTAGTTGCATAATGTTTCTTTTTTTTTTCCTTTTTAGTTTTACTTAGGTTGTTTTGGGTGTATGTTTTGGAATTAAACAGATAATTTATAAAGAAAAGAATCACATGCTGTCTCAACACTTACCGAAAATCATCCAAACTTAGGCTACCTCTGCAGTAACAGATATGTGAAATTATATAAGGAAAAGAGAAAGAGAAAGCCCAGACATTAAACAAGTTTCACTTTAGAACAATAAAACAAAATTTAAAAGCTTTAAAAGTTACACTGATGGATAACATTCACCTTGACAAAGGAAAGGAATTCTTAGGAATAACATGATAAAGGAAAGAGAAATAAAACACAATGGTTCTTTTGGGGAAGTGGAGTCTGAATTCTAGATCATTGAAAAAAATTCTTAAAAACTCCGTATGTCACGAAATAATTCTGTATTTTTTGTCTTCATTTAGGCAAACTATTTGTTTAATACAGTGGAAAATATTCAGAGACTAAGCCACCAAAAACTTGGCAGAAAAAACAAACATGTATTTTCTAACATGGAATTCATGTCTATGGGTGCAAGCTCAACACATTTTTAGTTTGAACATTTTTTAAAAGCATGTCTTAAGCTAAGAAGCAAAGTTAACAAAAGATCCAGCCTTAAATATTTTAAGTTATGCTTTAAGTATAGAATGAAGCAGATTAACATTAACATGCATTAAAATTTTGCTTTTAAAACGTAAATATAATAATGTGAAAATGCCTAAACATTCGGAAAAATTTAACAAGATACATACCAATGCCTTGTTAATCTCACAGTTAATATATATTAGTGCTTGGTCACCTGCTTTTAATGTAGGCATAAAATGTATGAATAAATATTTTACATATTTTCAGTCATCTAACAGCTAATTAGCAATGCTACTGTAAATTTTCAGTGAAAGATTGTTAAGAAAGTCTTTTCCTTATTCTACACAGGTAAATGAACCACTGAGCATCACTGGAGCAGAGTCCTGACGAGACGGATAACGTCAGAGTCAGGTCAATATAGAGAAAAACATACTTTCTAAGTCCATAACCACTACCCAGAATAAAACAACCCACATTTTCTACCTATTAACTTTATATGCCAAGTCAGCAAAATTAGAGCCTCAATATGTTGAAGACAATTAGGTGTTCTCAAAGTGGCAAAGGAAGCGTTCCATCTCTGAGGTTATGACCCTGACTTACATTTAGCTACTCAGCAAGCTTAGATCAAAGAACCACTTCCTTTTAAGGAATCCAATAGAGGAGTTTCACTATCAATGTGAGACTCCAAACATCCTAAGTCCATAAATAAAAATAAATAAATAAATAAAATGTTAAAAAGTCACTTAGTCATGTCCAACTTTTTGCAACCCCATGGACTGTAGCCCACCAGGCTTCTCTGTCCATGGGATTTCCCAGGCAAGAATACTGGAGTTGGTTGTCATTTCCTTCTCCAGGGGATCTTCCCCACCCAGGGAAGGACCCACGTTTCCTGCATTGGCAGGTGGCTTCTCTACCACTGAGCTACGTGGGAAGTCCTGTGTGGGTTAGGTAAAGAATGCTATTTTAAATAGTATGCATGGAATTTTTGTTATATAAATTAACTATTGCACAGTTGCAATATATAAATTCTTAGGGAAAAGTAAAGGAGTAACATTTTAACAAAGAATCATAAAAAGAATCATAAAGGTTATGTCCCACATTTCAGAAAGCTATGTCCCATCTTTCAGGTGGTAGCTAGTGGTAAAGAATCCATACCTGCCAATGCAGGAGACATAAGAGACACAGGTTCCATCCCTGGGTTGGGAAGATCACCTGGAGAAGGAAACGGCAACCCACTCCAGTATTCCTGCCTGGGAAATCCCATGGACAGAGGAGCTTGGTGGGCTACAGTACATGGGGTCGCAGAGAGTCGGACACGATTGAGCACTGGGGCACCTTTCAGAAAAATTATTACATGTATACTACATATATTGGCACATTATGTAAAAATTAATATTTAAGATTCAGAAAAATTCAAATCTATATATTTCTACAACCCTTAGTTTTGTCAAAATATGTAATACAGTCTCCCCACAGCTCAGGTTTTCACATTATTCCTTATACTATTTTTAAAACTACTCCATTTTCTGACCTATCTACTTCTCTCTTTGCATCACATCTCCATTTATGTTTATTATTAGATTCCTGCTCAAACAAACTGGGCTTCCCTGGTGGCTCAGATGGTAAAGAATCTGCCTGCAATGCAGGAAGGAGCTTGGGTTCGACACCTGGATCAGGAAGATTTCCTGGAGAAGGGAATGGCTACCCTCTCCAGTATTTTTGCCTGGAAAATCCCATGGACAAAGAAGACTGGTGGGCTACAGTCCATGATTTTGACATAAGAGCATACACATATACAAATTGGAAGATGTTGAGAGCAATGTCAATATCAATTCTATAGGTTTATATATTTGATATGTGCCAATTTTGTGCATATACAATGTAAGGAACAAATCAAGACATTAATTATCCAATTTATAAATGAATAAAGCACTTCTCTTACACTGCTTTTATTAGATCATTTAACTTCACATTTATGTTTCCAGAAAGCCAAGAAGGGAAAGAGAAAAATCCTTCCACTTTTGTAACCAGTGGGTACTCTAATAAACACCACTCTCTGGGAAAAAAACAAACTACTCTCTAAAATGGAGTTTTCCGTGGATTTCAATTATGCATGCAGTCCACAGTTTCCAATAAAGCAGGTAATCCAGCACTAATATGTGTTCCTTACAAGACTAACAAAGCAATGGTGTGCATCTTGTTAAGTTTTTCTAAAAGAATGTCTGGCATTTTTACATTACTATATGTAATATGGCTCTACAATTCCTTAGTAAAATATCTTGTTTACTTATACAGCAAAGAAACCACATATTCAAAGAAAAATAGCTACTAAAGGTAATGATGCTATCACAGAATGATTAGCATTAAAAAGAACCCCCCAAAAAAAGCAACAACCATATATATGATTGAATATACCTACCTGTTGAATTTTGAATTGCGTGTTGGTGATTCTGCACCTCTTAAAAGTTGTCTAAAATACTTAGAAAATAATTATGATTTATTAAACCAGTACTTGATATTAAAATACGCTATTTTACCTTACTACTTTCGAGTTTAAAGAAAATATTACTTAATCAAGTGAATACAGTCAAATAGAGTTAAGGATTAAGATACTGCAAATGGAGGTATTCCAGCCATCTGATTTCCACAAGTAGATAAATAATATACATACAAGAATGGGGCTTCCCCATCACCAATACAAAGCCACTCAGATATATGGAAAATCAGATAGACCAATTAGGTAGTAATCTACTAGTCATATACACAAACATGGTTTTGATATTAAGAAATAATTTTATTATCAGTTTCTAATCTTTATTAAATTATGTAGTGCAAAACAGCATTCATTTTCTTAATAAACTATATTTTATTTTTCTGTTTATTATTTGAATTACTCATGTAATGATATCAAAGCAACTAATAAGTTTTAAAGAAAAATCTTCACACAACATTAATATTCTGACTTACCTCATCACTGTGGCAAAACATAGGAGTAAACACATTTTCCAAGAGAGAAAGTACATGTTCATACGCTTCAAAAAGACATCTCATAGTTTGAAGTTTCACAACATCTATATATGGGCCTTCAGCAACTGTTAAAAAAATTATATTGCAAAAATTATTTATGAAAAGCATAAATACATTATATATTAGTTTAAAATTCATTACAGTGAAAGAGCAAACAAACAACACTAAAACTGTTTTGCATGAAATCCACTGTAAGGTGCAGATCACACCAGAATGAAGAATTAGAACAACCTAGCCAGTTCTGGCGAGTATTACTTATGTGAATTGTGAATACGTTTCTTCATCAGAGCTTTCATCTTGTTAGTAAAATGGGATAATGCCTGCCTGTGTATCTCACACAGCTGTTGCAGTAAGCAGGGAATACTTCAGAAAACTCTGAAAAGAGTAAAAGAACTACAGAATTCATCCTCATGTTTTACTTACTTTTTTGAATCTCTTCTACAATGAAGGGATCAAATCGAATTTTGTCAATACTTTCATCTAAACAATATGTTTTATAAATCTTTTGCAACTCTTCATGAAGAGACAGCATTTCATCATTTGATAATTCTGGTCGTAAAATTCTGTCATTGAATTCCTCTAGCAAATTTGGAAAGAAAAAAAAAGATTTTCATAGAACAAAACTATTCAGTGAAAACTTTATGCTCTCAGTCTAACTATAATGAATATCAAAAGTGGCAATTATGAGTAATCTATTCATCATTTTAAGTTTTTAAAAAAGATTTAATTGGGAGCAATAAAACAACTACTAAGATGAAAGAGAAGGTACACAATCAAATATAATATATACCAACATAAAACGTGTAAATATTTGCCTAGCAACATAAACCTTCTAAAACTTATAATAATAAACATGTTTGTAAAATTCTCTTTAAGAAACATATTGGATTAATTTCTTTTACCAAGGGTCTTTAACATTCTGAAACCTGATTCACTAAATAACAGTGAAAACGAAGGCTCTTTTTAGTCCCAGTCAGTGTTTTTAAACAGTATTTCTTTTCATCATGGAAGCTGTAGGCTAGTGACAGAGCTCAGAGTCTGAACAAATCAATTTTTTCTAAAGAGACAGAGGACAGCATTAAAAAACTCAAAATACTGACTGCTTTTTTTATTACAAGAGGTAGTAAGGAGCTTACCCCTTAATTCTTAATTAACCAAACTGAAACACAAAGAGAAAAGGAGTTTTTCTTTAAAAAAGAATAAGAAAAAACTAGAACAGAACATACGAGATCTCTGGAATGATAGCAAATTCATAAAATTGGAGTCTCAAAAAGAAAGGAGAGAAAAAAATTCAGGCACAGTATTTGTAAGAGATAACAGCCAAGCATCTTCTAAAATGATGAAAAACACCAACTAGGTGTTTATATCTAAGATTCCTAGGAAAATTCAAGCAGAATAAACTTTTAAAAACTATACATTACAGTTAAATTGCTGAAACCCCAAACACAAAAAGAAAATTGCAAAATCAGGGAGAAAAGGGATATATATAGGGAAACAAACATAAGAATGGAAGCTAATTTCTCCTTAGAAACAATGGCACTGTTCAAAACACAGTGAAAAAATTACATAAAATGCTGAAAGAAAAAAACCATAACCTGAAATTTTTTATTTGGTGAAAATATCTTTTTTAAATGAATACAAAACACCTTTTCAGACAGACAAAAGCTAAGAGAATTTACCTCCAGCAGAATGGTGCTATAAGAAATGTAATAAAAAACATTTATTTCAGCAGAAGTAAAATGATACAGAAACTGGCTCTGTAGAAAAAAAATAAAGACCACCAAAAAAAGTAAATATGCCAATAACTATCAGGGCCAAAATATGTGTGCCTGTGTGTGTGTGTGTTAAGACTGTTGCTTAAGGAAGAAAAAGCAATGTACTATGGAGTTTCATAGCCTATAGAGAATTGAACTATACAGTAACAGTCACATCAGACAAGAAGGGAACAAACTGAGGTATACTGAGGTTCTTACACTGTTCCTGAAACAGTAAAATATATGTTTAAATGAAAACTAGGATAAATGAAGGATGCACAGGGTAATCATTATGATCACTGAGCAACCACTAAAAAAACCAAGAAAATGTCAATAGAGGAGATAAAATACTGAAAAATGCTCAAGTAATTCAAAGAAAGGCAGGAAAACATAAAAAAAAAAAAAAATGGAACAAATACAAAACACCAAGACCAAAGACCTAACAATAAATATGCATTATATTAAGTGTAAATGTACTATACACCCCAATTAGAAAACAAAGATTATAAAACTCACTTTTTTAAAGCAATATTCAGCTATATGGCATTTATAATAAATGTTAAATTCTTTAATTATATAGAAAAAGGTAATACAATCCAAACTCAAGTGTAAAGATAGTATAACTATATATTAATATCAAACAAAGTAGACTTCGAGACAGGGAATTATCAGAGATAAAGAAGAGCATTTTATAGTGATAAAAGGATAGATTCATCAACAATTTTAAATGTCTCTGCACCTAATAATAAAGCTTGAAATAGATGAAAAAAATTAATAACTAAAGGGAGAAATAGCAAATCCATTAAGAAATCTGAAAGAATATATAATATGTGAACACAAGCAATTAATCTAAATGATATTTACAGGATACCACCCAACACAGCAAAATAGATGTTCTTCTCACATGCACATGGAATATTCATATAGATTATATGGATGGGCCATAAAACAAGTTTCAATCAATTTCAAAGGACTAAAATCACACAGAATATGTTGTCTGATCAGGACAGTATTAAATCAGAAATCAATCACAATAAGATATCTCAAAAATCCCCAAATTTTGGAAATTTAGCAATACACTCCAAAATAACCCAAGGGTCAAAGAATAAACCACAGGAAAATTTTTAAATATTTCAAACTAAATGACTATAAAAAGCACAGCATATCAAAAATCTTAGAATTCAGTTATAGCAACTCATAGAGAGAAATTTATAGTTTTAAGTGCATATATTAAGACAGAAGAAATGTGTACAAATTAATCATCAGTGCTTTCACCTTAAGAAACCATAAGTACAAACTAATCATAAGGTAAGAAGAAAGGAAATAATAAATATGAAAGCTAAAACTTAGCAAATCAAAAATATTTCAAAACTTTATAAACCACCAGAAAGTACAAATTACCAATAAAGAGGGGATATCACTACAGCTCCATAATAAAAGAAAATTAGGAATACCTTGGTGATTAAATAGGTTGCTGAGATGCACTAAAAGCATTTTAAAAATCCACTGTTCATTCATGATAAAAATTCTCAGCAAACAATAAACAGAAGGAAATTTTCTCTATCTAGTAAAGGAGATCTACCAAAAAAACCCAGGCTAATATTATACATAATGGTATAACACTAAATGATTCCCCCCTAAAGCAAGGATGTAAGCTCTCACCACTTATATTTAGCATCACACTGAAGGTCCTAGTCATTACAATAGGGGCAAGAAAACGAAATAAGACATAAACATCACAAAGGAAAAAATAAAACTGTGTATTCACAGATGACATGATTGTGTACGCACAAAGTCCTAAGGAAATCTACAAAAAAGTTACTAGAACTAGTAAGTAAACTTAGTAATGTCACAAGATACAAAGTCAGTATGCAATAAATCAATTCTATTTCTGTATATAAGCAACAAACAATTTAACAAGTTACTTTAAATACCACATTCAAATAAATCCAAAAATAAAGACCCACAGTGATAACTATGAAACATTTTTATGGAGAGAAATTAAGAATGAAATGAATGAAAAAATACGCCCTATTCATGTACTGGAAACCTAAATACTGTTGAGATGCCATTACTCCCCAAGTTGAGCTACAGATTCAATACCACCCAAATTAAAACACTGAAGCAGGTTGTGTGTGTGGATGAAGGGGTAGGATTGTCAGTCTGACTGTAAATTTTATACAGAAATGCAAAGAACTTAAAATAGCTAAGGACAGTCTTGAAAAAGAACTAAGTGGGAAGCCTTAAACCACTTGATTGCAAGACTTACTTAGTCAAAGTAATCAAGACTGTGTTATCGGCCAAAAAAGTAGACATATGGGTCAATGGAAAAGAATATAATCCAGAAACAGACCCACATATGGTCAAAAGGTTTGTCAAAGATGCCCAATTCAAGATGGGAATGAAACGTCTCTTCAAAAAATGGATACTGGAAAAACTATATCCATACAGGGGAAAAATGAACCTCCACCCCTACCTAATACCAACCTAAAAATTATTTCAAGATACATCACAAACCTGTATATAAAATATAATAACTATAACACACCTAGTGAAAAAAAGGCAAATATCACCTTGACTTAAGATAGGTGAAGGCTTAAAAATGTCTTTCGGAAATCTCAATAAACATTAACATAAAATTAAAAATTGATACACTGAATTTCATCAAAATTTAAAAGTTCTGCTCAAGAGACACTATTCAGAAAATAAAAAGACAAGCCACTGTCTGAAAGAAAATCTTCATAATACTTGTATCTGACAAAAAGACTCATATCTAGAATATTTTAAAAACTACTGAAATTTCTGACAAAAGGAAAAACAATTCAGTAAAAAACAGGCAAAACACAGCAATTCCACAAAGATATTCAAATGGTCAATAAGCACATGATGAAGTATTCAGCTCTGTTAATCATTAGAGAAGTGCAAATTAAAAGTACAACAAAATTCTACCATATACCAACTAAAATGGCTAAAATTAAAAAGATAAACACCACCAAATTTTTATAAAGTTGAGGCACAACCAGAACTCTCTTACACTGCTGGTGAAGTAAAATAGTACCTACAACCCTCTGGAAAAACAATTTGGCAGCTTCTTATAAAATTAAACATATATCTATCTTGTGACACAGCAATTCTACTTCTGTTTATTAAATATATTCTCAACAGAAAGCCCTGTACAAGAATGTGCACAGCAGCTTTATTCATAAGAGCCCCAGAGTGGAAGCAGTCCAGATACCCATCTATGCTGCTGCTGCTGCTAAGTCACTACAGTCATGTCCGACTCTGTGCGACCCCACAGACGGCAGCCCACCAGGCTCCCCTGTCCCTGGGATTCTCCAGGCAAGAACACTGGAGTGGGTTGCCATTTCCTTCTCCAATGTGTGAAAGTGAAAAGTGAAAGTGAAGTCGCTCAGTCATGTCTGACTCATAGCGATCCCATGTACTGCAGCCTACCAGGCTCCTCCATCCATGGGATTTTTTGGCAAGAGTACAGGAGTGGCTTGCCATTGCCTTCTCCGGACCCATCTATGAGGAGAATGAATAAAGAAAGTGTGGTACCCTCATACAAAAGAACACACTTTGCAATAAAAAAGAACAAACTACTCATCCACACAATAACATGAAACAATCTTAAAAAGCATCAGCCTGAATCAATGAAGTCAGGCCCCAAAAGTACATACTATGAGCTTCCATCTATATAAGGAAACTGTACAGGAAAAACTAACCTATGGTGAGAGAAATGAGATCAGTGACTGCTTGGCAGGAGTGGGAGCAGGAAAGGATCACTTGGGAAGGGCTCTCAGGGAACCTTCTAGGGTGATGGAAATGTTCCTGATCTCAGTAAAGGTGTAGGTTATATGGAGTGCAGATTTGTTAGAGCAATTATATTGTATATTTAAATTCTATTTGTTTCAGTATGTAAATTACACCTCAATTTTTTTCATTATATATTTTAAAAAATTAGGTGCATTAAAAAAACTAATCTTTTCAGAGTCCATATAGTGCCTCAAAATCCAACAGCACAAGATGTTACAGAACTTCTAGTCAAAATGGAACATTTTTGTATTTGATTACTTAAAATAATTCTTAACAAAAACTGTGACAAAATGCTCATGACCAGATCTTTAACACAATTTCATTACTCTAAATTTTTAGTAGTTTTTTTTTCTGCTAAGAGGATTTGGTTGAAGTCAATTATAGATTATGTTCCAATGTGGAAAGGAGTAGACACTGGCAACTACAACATCAGATCTGATCTAAATAGTCAAGTATATAACAATGACTTTAGTAAAGTACACAGGTAAGCCTCACCCACAGTCAGACAAATTTGCAACACGTGCACTGCTCCTTCTTGTTTCAGAAAGTTCATAAACCGAAACAAGAGATCTTGCTGCTCTCTGATTTGCTTCAATTCTAACTTCAGCACCTTGATACAACATGGAAGGAAGAGTAAGTTAGAGCTATATAAATATGTGATAAAACTGTTTATATCAAAAGTAATAAGTTATTGCTGAAAATACTTACAGATGGTTTTTTATTTCTAGGTTCTGCAAACTTCTGCAAGAATGGTACTAAAGGGGAAGGTGGTTCAGTCGCTTTTTCAGGCTTTGAAGAGAGAATTAATTCAGCCAAGTGTCATTTCATTTTACAGGTATGTACCAAACGTCAGTGCAATCTGAAATATTTTCTAACATGTTCAATACTCACTGGACTGTCATCTATGAAGATGATAAGCAAATGATTCACAGTATCCTAATGGAAAATAGTAAACATAGATCAAAATAATTTCATTAGTGTATTCTGCCCTGAATTCTGAAAGCTTCTATCAGATTATGAAAGTTTCTGGAAAAATGACAAAACAGAGCAGTGGCAATGCATCTGTACTTATGTAACACAGAAGAACTTATAAAAAAATATACAATACAGGGTTCTCAACTTTTGTGGAAATGGAAAAAAGCAAAGTTATTCTGACTGTGGCATTCAAAATGCTTATAAATTATCCCTATTTCTTCAAAATCTTACTGGATCAAAAGTAAAAGCAACTCAACTATCCATCAATAGATGAATGAACAAAATGTGACATGTATCTATAATAAAATACTCCTCAGCCTTGAAAAGAAAGGGGATTCTGATATATGCTACAACATGAATGAACCTTGATGATATTATACTATGTAAAATAAGCCAGATGCTGCATCATTCCACTCATCTAAGGTAACCACAGAAGTCAAGTTCATAGAGACACAAAACAGAGTCGGGAAGGAGAGTTGCCAGGCATGAGGAGGAATGGAGAATTACTGTTTATATGGGTACAGAGTTTCGATTTTGTAAGATAAAAAGAGTTCTGGAGACAAGCAATGGTGATGGTTGCTCAACAATGTGAATGTACTTAATACCACTGAACTGTACATGTAATTTAAGATGGTAAATTTTACTTTATATACATCTTATCACAATTAAAGAAAAAAATTTTTTTACATCTTACTGGATCAGCTAGGAAATCCAAAGAAGGGAGGAACACCGAACCAGAGAGAATCTCTCTTAAAAGTAAGGTCAGCGATCTGGAAAAAGAACAATATTGTACACATTTAGTGATTTACATCAGCTCTCACGTGGGAATCTTGTTAATATGACTATGATCCAGGCGGTCTGGGGTCTGCCCTGAGAGTCTGCCATCTCTAACAAGCCACCAACTAATGCTCACACTACTGGTTCAGAGACCACACCTGGATTTCTTAACTGGTTCAAAGGAATACTATTAAGAGGGAAAAAGCATTTCCTCGGCAGGAGGAACCTGAGTAAGCATTAAAAAAACTCTACCTCAGAATATTACAATGTTACATATAACAAATTTATAAGTAAAACTAATTTTAATAGTATAATTACTGTGTGATTGTAATATTTAAATTAATAAAACCATTTTTAAACTAAATATTTTATTTAAAATATTTTAAATTTAAAATAAAGTAATACTTAAAGTGTACCACTAAGAATAAGCCATGGTTGGATGTACTGCACAGCACAGGGAATATAGCTATTATTTTGTAATAACTCTAAATAGAGTACTTTCCTGGTGGCTCAGACAGTAAAGCATCTGCCTCCAATGCGGGAGACCTGGGTTCAATCCCCGAGTCGGGAAGATCTCCTGGAGAAGGTAATGGCAACCCACTCCAGTATTCTTGCCTGGAAAATCCCATGGACGGAGGAAGCTAGTAGGCTACGTCCATGGGGTCGCAAAGGACTGAGCGCCTTCACTTTCACTTTCTTTCACTAAACAGAGTATAATATATGAAAATACTGAAGCACTATGTTACCTGAAAATATTACTATAAATTAACTATAATTCAATTAAAGTAAATAAATAAAATAAGTCATGGTCCTTATCTCTAAGGATCATAAAAATAAGAGCAACAAAGGAACTTCATGGAATAATCTAAACATGCTCTTGCAAAGAGGAACAAGGGAGACTGGATGGACTAAATGATCTTTAACTATACTTTCCAAACTTAGCTGTATAATTTGTCCAGAGTGTTTCTGCCAATGAGTCCCAATATGCATGTCTTTTCAAAGGAACACCAAGGATGAAACACAGTATAATGATATCAAGCAAGAAACTTAATTTTTTTGTTTATCTTTGATTTCCCAAGATCAGTTTCTAGGAAAAAACTGTTAGCAATACAACATATCATGAATGTTCAGTGCCTCAAATGGCATTTTAAGACCTGATAAATTATATTTCTTAAATGGAAAATTTTTCACATCATAGGATAACCTCAATTTTAGTGTATTCCTATTATGATCAAAAACAGCAATATACACATGGCATGGTATGTAAATACTGCTATGACATTTTCCAGTCTTATTTATACCTGCAGTCTGTTGCTTTAGGAGGTAAAATATAAGGAAAAAGTAGTTCGGTAAGTTTCCTTAAATAATGTAATTCATCTCTTCGACTCCTCAAAGCCACATGAAGCTCTGGACCATATTCTTCTAAAGCAGCTTGCTGTAAAAACTCTGTATTTTCTACTATAAATACAAATAAGAAATAAGCATTGGAAGAAGTTATTAACAGCATTAAGTAACTTCAGCCATTTCCACTAATAAACAGAAAATAATTTAACACAGCCATTCCTTTCTTAACCTTTCTTTCTTTCCAATATGTATTCTACTGGGAAACTTTTCCACAAAAAGAATGTAAAGAAGGTAATTTTCCTCTTTGCTGGAAGTTTTCAATTTATTCAAAATGAATTGATAAAAATGCCCTTTCACCCTTGGTAAACAAAATTTTTAACTCAGGTCATTACAAATTATATTAAAAGCAAAATTTTTAAGTGGAAAAAACTAAAAATGTCTTCCAGCACACACAAAGCTTTTATCAAATATTACATCTTATTCATCCTCTGCAAGTATTAAAAAATCCTTCTTAAAGCTCTCTATTATCTCTTCTTTCACATCAAAATCAATGAGGTAACCATTTAAACTAATTACAGTATAGAAACGGGCTTCCTTGGTTAAGTTCTGCATCTTCTGCCCATAGTATAGGACAGAAAAGGTATAGAACTGTATACAGTGGAAGTCCATGAAGTTAGATTACTTACTAAACATTAACTGATGATAAAAGTTACACTAACAAAAGGTTTTCTTAAAGGCCAAGCACTAAACTAATACTTCAAAACTTATAAATAATAGTACTGCCAATCCTTTTTTACAGACCTCAAAAGAGCAGGAGAAAAATAAGTCATGTTTTCCCCTATCTGCACTGTGGGCCAAGTTTTAAAATCATGAAGTCTGTGAAGGGAATCTTAACTCTAATTCAATGGCATTTATTTTTTTACTATTTACTTCTATTTTTATTGAGAGAATGCAAGCACATTTACCAATTAAAAAAACCCAAAAGCCAATACATACATTCCAAATTTGGGATAACTAAGAAGGTAAATGAAGGTTACCTGCACCAGAGGTACAAAAGCAGGACTGACAAAGATGGATGTGATTTTCATACAAACCACATTCATGCATTTTATTTTATAATTATACAATTGTTTACCAAGCATTCTGCCCCAAGTATTCAGGGTACAAAAATTTATATCATAAACAGGAATTTAAAATAAGTAGACTAAGCTATGCTAAACTCCAGTTCTACTTACTAACTGATGATCTTAAAAAATATAATCCCTTTAGGCCTCAGCTTCCCCCTCAGTAAACAGTCATTAAATAGATAACACTGAAAAGTTTCCATGTAAAATGCACAAGTAATTATAATATTTGATGCAATTAAGCATTTATACATAATATATAAATTGAATCACTATACTGGACTCTACTCAGATGTGAGATTTTTGTAGTCTTAGCTAATGAAATAATTTAAAAATCAGGCAGAAGATAAAAACATATGGAGGAAGAAAACCTTAATACAAGTACAAGCAAAATATAGATGCTGAAAAATAGGGTATGAATTAAACCCCACTAATCACCAGTATACCTCCTGCCTAATCAATAGACAGTTTTCAAATCATGAAAGGAAAACTTCTCAGAATCCATGACAAAAAGGTTTCTTTAGGATGAAAGACTGATATAAGGCCCTTCAACTACTACTGAATTTAAATTAAACCAAGGCTTCTAATGTATGTATTTTCAACATGTCTAAGGATGACAGAAGTACTTACATAGAAAACCTCTTTGCAATTCCTACTCTCAAGAGGCACATAAGGAGAGAACACCAAGAGAGTAAAAATGAATATGGATAAAGAGGTTAACCTTTAATTACTTCCTGAGTATAAAAATTGTGTAGCCAAAAATATTTAGAAAACAAATGCATGCATGAAAGAGAAGAAAAATCAAAATCCTGAAAATCTACTTACAAGTCTAATTCACTGTTATAACACTTAGAACACCAGAACCTTTGGACAAATTGGAATCCTCCAAATACTTAGGTCTTTTAATTTTATGGACTTCATTAATTACTAGTACAATGTCATTAATGAATCCAATCTAGCATTTTATGGTGATTTTGTAATTGAGGACCATTTTTTACATGAATAGTGGTAGCAAACTAGCAAACCCTTCTCTTGCAAAGACTCAAGAATAAATTTCAGCACTCTCAGAAACAAAACAACTTGGAGATTTTATTAAACTGATCGATTCAACTAAAAATAAAAAGATGAGTCCATTTATTCATATCCTGAGTTCAAAGTGTTTGTCTTTATAATAAAATTAAGACCATATTAAAAATAATTTTCCCACACAAAAAGTTGCACACAAGTGACCAAGACATCCTTGCAAAAGTGAAGGGATAACTGTAGTACATCTAGACAACAGAATGTAATTGAGCACTAAAAAGAAATCAGTTATCCAGCCACAGAAGACATGGGGAACCCTTAAATGTATAATTCTAAATGAAAGAAGTCTGGAAAGGCTACAGTAGTATAATTCCATTTATGGAATTTATGACATTTATGACACTTGGAAAAGGCAAAACTGTAGAAAGAGTAAAAAGATCAGTGGTAGTCCTGAAGGAAAGAGAGAGGGATAAACAGGTGAAACACAGGGGATTTGGGGGCAGTGAAACACTCAGGATGAAACTGTGATTATAAATACATGGCATTAAGCATTTGTCAAAATCCACAGACTGTACAAGAAGAAGAGTAAAACCCTAATGAAAACTATGGACTTTATTAATAATGTATCAATACTGGCATATCAACTGTAACAAATGCACCAACCAAGGCAAAGTGTTAACAATCGGGAAGGGGGGAAATATATGTGAATCTCTAAAATATCTGCTCAATTTTTCTATAAACTTAAAACTACTCTAAAAACTAAAATTTACTAATTAAAAAAACACATTTTCCATATTTTTTTCTGACAGTAAAGTAGCCTTAATGGAATGGCTACAATCTTCTGGTATGATTTTGCCAATGACAGGACAACAATTTTAAAAGTTAATTTTTTTTCGTGTAACATTTAAATTACACATATTTAAACTTTTCTACTTTTTAACTACTTTGAAGGTAAAACTTCTTAATTGTTATATAAGACAAAAACACAAGAGTTTAAACATGTAATGTAAACTGGTTCTCGTACCTGACGAATGATTCAGACCAAATGACAAATAAACTAATAATTTAACTTCCACTCTACCTAGAACACAATTTCCTCAAATACTGTGATTATATGAATTGATGTTATGAGAAGGGAAAATTGGTTCCACTCTCAAATGAGTCAAGGATGTTCCAGGTTATACAAAGTTAAAGCTATATCTTTGCTGCAAGACTACTGAGAGGCTTTGGACTGCTAATACTTACTGGTAATTACCAGAAGAGGAATACCATACATGGTAATTACCAGTCTCACAAAGAACTAAATATAGAGCATGTAAGTAATTTTGCTTAAAAAGTATATTTCAGCTTGATCTAAGAGTAAGAAAAGCCCCAAAGGAAGATTTCATTTGTTCAATCAGCAAACATTTGATGAATATATATTATGTATACATCATGACAGTATAAACCCCAGGACATACGTGAGAAACTGAAAACAAGTCATCCTAGCTAAAGTATAATACATATTGAAGGACAAGAGTAGATCAAACAACTTAACCACATTGGAAAGGATTTAAATATAAGACAGTTTTGACTCTACAGCCGTTACTAATTTTTTTTTTTTAAAGTAGGGAGGTAACAGGACTGTGGTATTGTGAAATTAACATAGTAAAAATATACAGGATCAGTTCAGTTCAGTTCAGTTCAGTCGCTCAGTCGTGTCCGACTCTCCGCGACCCCATGAATCACAGCACGCCAGGCCTCCCTGTCCATCACCAACTCCCGGAGTACACTCAAACTCATGTCCACAGAGTCGGTGATGCCATCCAGCCATCTCATTCTCCGACGTCCCCTTCTCCTCCCGCCCCCAACCCTTCCCAGCATCAGAGACTTTTCCAGTGAGTCAACTCGTCGCATGAGGTGGCAAAAGTATTGGAGTTTCAGCTTTAGCATCAGTCCTTCCAATGAACATCCAGGATTGATCTCCTTTAGAATGGACTGGTTGGATCTCCTTGCAGTATAAGGGACTCTCAAGAGTCTTCTCCAACACCACAGTTCAAAAGCATCGATTCTTCGGCGATCAGCTTTCTTCACAGTCCAACTCTCACATCCATACATGACCACGGGAAAAACCACTGCCTTGACTAGACGGACCTTGGTTGGCAAAGTAATGTCTCTGCTTTTTAATATACTATCAAGGTTGGTCATAATTTTCCTTCCAAGGAGCAAGCGTCTTTTAATTTCATGGCTGCAATCAGCATCTGCAGTGATTTTGGAGCCCAAAAAAACAAAGTCTGACACTGTTTCCACTGTTTTTCCATCTATTTCCCATGAAGTGATGGGACCAGATGCCATGATAGGTTAGGTCAAATTGAAATCATTAAGGAAAAAGGAGAGAAGACACGTGAAAGATACCACAGAGGAAGTAACGAAGGCAATGCATCCGTTCAAAAAAAAAAAAAGACAAGGTTCATCAATAATACACCTAACAATTAATGACTGTACTTTAATTTTCATATTCTTGAGTTCACACAATCACTTGTATTATTAATAAATTACTGGAAAGGATTTCAGTTGAAACAAAAACTTTCACAGCATTTATGAATATATCACTTAATTTATTAGTACTCAGATATTTAGGGTGAAATTTGGCATATAAAAATAAAATCACTCAAACTTTGTAGCAGGAAATTGAATTACCTTTCTGACTGGCTTTAACAATCACTTCTATATGCTTCATTGCTGCTTTTAATAGCTTCTTGGTGATAACAGATGGAATATCCACCTAGAAAAATTCAACATTGAAATAAAAACTTTTTAACTCTAAGTTACAATGGCAGGAACACTATATTTAAGACATTGGAACATTAAGATCTTAAAAATTAGCTGCATTGAATGAAGTAAGTCAGAAAGAGAAAAACAAATATCATGTATTAACACATATATATATGGAATCTACAAAGACAGTACGATAAACATATTTGCAGGGCAGCAATGGGGACACAGACATGGAGAAAGACTTACGGACATGGGGTCTGCGGAAGAAAGGAGAGGGTGAGGCAGATGGAGAGAGAGTAACACGGAAACATACACACTGCTGCTGCTGCTAAGTTGCTTCAGTCATGTCCGACTCTGTGCAACCCCACAGATGGCAGCCCACCAGGCTCCTCTGTCCCTGGGATTCTCCAGGCAGAATACTGGAGTGGGTTGCCATTTCCTTCTCCAATGTGTGAAAGTGAAAAGGGAAAGTGAAGTCGCTCAGTCGTGTCCGACCCTTAGCGACCCCACGGACTGCAGCCTACCAGGCTCCTCCATCCATGGGATTTTCTAGGCAAGAGTACTGGAGTGGCTTGCCATTGCCTTCTCTGAACATATACACTGCTGTATGTAAAATAGACACCCAATGGAAATTTGCTATATGACTCAGGGAACTCAAACCAGGGCTCTGCAACAACCTAGAGAGGTAGGATATGGATGGGAGTATCAAGAGGGAGGGGACATATGTATACCTAGGGCTGATTCATGTTGATGTTTGGCAGACACCAACACAATATTTTAAAGCAATTATCCTTCAATTAAAAGTAAATAAATTTTAAAAATTAGTTGTATTATTAAGAATCTTTCAAAAATATAATTTAAAAGCACTTTACACTCTTAGACCATATTGATTATAACTTCAGACAGTCTACCACAATAATGAAAATATACCTTAACAGGCATATCTTATACACTAAATTTTTCTCATGAAATTAGTGTCTTTATTCTTGACTTATTTCTTTAATGCATTTGTTCTAAATGTATTCAAGAAAAAAAATGTCAAGCAGCTTAT
Organism: Moschus berezovskii; assembly: GCF_049115385.1. Classification (NCBI taxonomy): domain Eukaryota; kingdom Metazoa; phylum Chordata; class Mammalia; order Artiodactyla; family Moschidae; genus Moschus; species Moschus berezovskii. Next base: position 70,381,312 of record NC_142469.1, on the reverse strand, counting down.
CATTCCTTTGAGGTTATAAATGTGTGTTAACTGAAGCTGCTTGAAAATAAACTTTTCATTTGGATTACAAGACAAATCCTGGTTTCAAGATATATGACAACATTCTATTTTGGAATAATACTAAGTTTCATTTTTCCCCACAATTTTCAACTTAAAGACTGGAAACTGTAGTGACTAGGGCAGGTTAGTAAAAGAGTATTAGAAGCATACATGAATACACATAAAAGAGACAGAAAATAAAATAACTAAAAGAAAAAAGCCCTGTAAATTAAGTAAATCACCAAAAAACCATATTTATTAGACTTCAACAGGCTTATCTTCCATCACAAAGCTCAACACACTACATTCTCCCTTTATCAAAGGCATGAGAAAACTGCATCCCAACAGTGTTATTTTGTGTTAACTTTTCAATTCTTTTTAAATTCCTCATTAAGGAAGAGGGAAAACATCACAGCCTGTATATCTATTAAGTGTAACGACTCATCAGTTCAGTTCAGTTCAGTCGCTCAGTCGTGTCTGACTCTTTGCGACCCCATGAATCACAGCACGCCAGGCCTCCCTGTCCATCACCAACTCCCGGAGTTCACTCAAACTCATGTCCATCGAGTCGGCGATGGCCTCCAGCCATCTCATTCTCTGTCGTCCCCGTCTCCTGCCACCCCCAATCCCTCCCAGCATCAGACTCTTTTCCAGTGAGTCAACTCGTTGCATGAGGTGGCCAAAATATTGGAGTTTCAGCTTTAGCATCAGTCCTTCCACTGAATACCCAGGATTGGTCTCCTTTAGAATGGACTGGTTGGATCTCCTTGCAGTCCAAGGGACTCTCAAGAGTCCTCTCCAGCCCCCAATATTAGTGATTTACTAGTAAAACCCAGACCAGTTTATAGGTATCTTTCAGCTGTGAATATCAAACATGTTCAAAAAGGGGCTATGTTTCTGCTAGCAATATGCCTTTTTGTAAAATAACATTACTTTTCATTTACTCCTGCCCTCTTGGTACTTAGTGATTATACATTAGTTCCATATTTGTCAAATAAATAAGATGTCTTTGTTTTCAAATATTTTGTAAAATCTTGTCTTCTGAGAACACACATGAAAATTTTTACTTGCAAGTTCCATTTTAGAGACTTCAGGTCAAAGTCAAAAAGAATAAAACAATGAGTTTGTCACTAAACTTCGATTAAAAAAAAAAACACTGTGGACCTTAAATGATTGTCTTCATTATCCCCAAACCCCCAAGTTATATTATTCAGGCAATGTTACCAAGGATAGAACACTGCATAGGAATAACATGACCCAGGCCAAATCCTCTGCCCATCAATTACCTCTGACACTCTGACAAAGAGTATTACTAACTTTCTACAAAATGAATATGATGAAGACCCACTTATCTCCCAGGACAGTATGCAGATAAAATGAAAAGAAAAAGTATATAGCATAACAATCCAGAAAGTGGAAAAAATATTTGGAAATCATATATGTGATGAAGGAACTATATCCAGAATAGATAATAAACTCTCACATCTCAGTAATTAAAAGACAAATACCTCAGTTTAAAACATGGGCAAAAAATTTGAATATACATTTCTCCCCCCAAAAAAGATATACAAATGGCCAATAAGCATCTAAGAAGATGCTCAACATCATCAGCCATGAAGTGAAGTGAAAGTCGCTCAGTCATGTCTGACTCAATGTGACCCCATGGACTAGACAGTCCATGGAATTCTCCAGACCAGAATACTGGAGTGGGTAACCTTTCCCTTCTGCAGGAGATCTTCCCAACCCAGGGATCGAATCCAGGTCTCCTGCATTGCAGGCAGATTCTTTACCAGCTGAGCCACAAAGGTAGCCCAAGAATACCAGAGTGGGTAGCCTATCTCCTCTCCAGGGGATCTTCCCAACCCAGGAATTGAACCAGAGTCTCCTGAATTGCAGGCGGATTCTTTACCAATTGAGCTATCAGGGAAGTCCCATCAGCCACAGGGAAAGGCAAATCAATGCCACAATGAGATACGACTTCACGTCTATTAGCATGGTTAGAATCAAAAAGTGAAATAATAATTAGTTATGGCAAGGATGTTGAGAAATCAAGACACTCATACACTGCTGGTGGGAATGGAAAATGGTGCGCTCACTTAGGAAAACAGTCTTTGACAGTTCCTCAAGAAAATGGTTTAAACATAAACCATTTGACCCAGTAATTACATTTGTAGATAAAATCAAGAGAAAGGAAAACAAATATTCCATACACATTCTCTCCGCAAAAAAACTTATACACAAACCCTATGGTAGCATTATTCACAATAGCCAAAAGGTAGAAACAATCCAAATGTTCACCAACTGACAGATGGATAAACAAAATGTGGCATATCCATACAATGGAATACCATTCAGACATAAAAAATAATAAGTACCGATACAGGTACAACAGAACAACATGAATAGACCTCAAAAATATTATGCAAACTGAAAACAAACAATAATAAACATTATGCTAAATGAAAGCAAGTAATCACAAAAACTACAGAAAGGATTTCATAGTTAACAAGTACTACATTCAATCAACCAACAATCTTGTCACTGGACATCAGTTTTCCTTTTCAATCTTCATTATAAGGTATATTGTAATGAATCTTTGAATATACATGTTTCCACTCTATATCTTTAAAATATACTAAAAACATGGAATTATATTTGAGAGTACAGACATTTTTAAGTCTTTCAATAAAATTACCAAACCCCCTTCCAGGCTAAGAGTTATATCAATTTGAACATGTACTTGCTTTCCCTGTTTCTCTGCAATCACCACTGCTAAATAGTTTCATTCTTTTTTCTTTCCCAACCTGATGGGCAAAAGAATGGTATCTCATCAAAAGACAACATATTTTCAAATATTAACTTTTATATTTTTCTTTTGTGAACTACTTATTCATAATTTTTTGCATGCTTGCTACAGTGGTTGATTGTACTGCTCATTTCTCAAATAGGTATAGAAACATTTAACAACAATTTATTACTGGCAGAGATACAGATCACAAATTTATTATCAATATGTTCAATATATAGAACTGACAAGGCAGTAGACAAGTATTTCTGTCTATAGCCAACACAGTTAAGTGTGTGTGTGTGTGTGTGTGTATTGTGTGTGTGTGTGTGTGTATATATATACACACACACAAAACCTTAAACAAAATAGGGCTTGAACTTTTTTTAAAACATCATAATCATTACCATGTATTCAGTAAATTCATCTAACAAGAACATGACTCTTTTTCTATAGTTGTCTTTTTATCTCTAATTTCTAAAAACCAAGATATCTAAACATTTAAGAAAGCAAAATTGATCAATTAATCAATAGTAATCCATTTATCTCTGAATCTAAAAAAATTAAAGGTAAAGAACAAACGAATACATACAGTATGCATGCTAAGTTGCTTCAGTCACATACACTTCTTTGCCACCCCATGGACTATAAGCCCACCAGGTTCCTCTGTCCATGGGATTCTCCAGGCAAGAATACTAGACTGGGTTGCCATTTCCTTCTCTGACATATAGCACAGAAATTCCCAAATTATTATAAATATATACCTTGTGAATCCTTCGAATTAAAACAGATGCAAAAAACCGTAATATAATTCTCAGTTCATCAACAAAGGACTCATCATCTGTTACATCCCTTCAATTGAAAAGAAAAGCAAGCATTTAGAAGTTCAAAGAAATACACAGCTTCCCTTTCTAGAAATCAAGAGAAGTCAAGAAGTGACTCTTTTACCATTTACTTATGTTATTTTTTAACAAACAATGCATTATATTATGGAACAAAAGAACAAAGAAGAAAATAAAAATCTCCCATAATTCTAGTACCAAGACATAATTATTGTTAACTAAATTATTGTATAGATTTCCCTGCAGACATTCATGTGTACACAGTCACATGTTTAAGATTTTTAAGATCATTTTCTAAACATCATCAGAAAAAATCTGAAAAAATACAATCATTTTGAAAAGAAATAGAATTACATACAAAAGTTTGAATTAAATATTTAAAGATTAACAATATAAACTAATTCTAAAAGTAAGAAAAAAAAAGGTGTGTGTTCTATTTGAAAAAGAAAATACACTGAAACTCAAAATGTTTTTAAACAGAAATTCTGACAACCTTCTCCTGAGTTTTCCTATAGCCTTGAGGTCCCTAGAAGAATCAGGGTACTTTCCTAATCAAAGGCAAGAAAGAAAGGTATGTATAATTGTAATTTTCTGAACTAGAAGATGATGCTGTTAAGTCCCTTGGTAGAATAAAGAAGATAATTTTGTATCAATCATGGTTCCCACTATTAACTCCAAGGAACGGAATATCATAGCATCAATAGCTATACAGGATACACACTAAGAAATACAGCCAGATTTTATGTCTGAAAAGTTATAATGTGGGGGTGGGGTGGGGATGGGGTGGCAGTGGGGGAGTTTCACAACGGGATTCATTTTATAAAAGGTCTCACAATCAATTTACTTAAATGACAAATGTCCCATGTTTAAGACAGATGCCAGTGTAAAAACTGTATATAAGCTATACAGGAAAAATAACATATTAAATGAGTATTAAATTTGTTTTAATTCACCCTAGATCAATTCAACTACTAGCATTTCCCTCCCCCCCAGCCACATTACTCAGCTTGTGGAATCAGTTCCCTGACTAGGGACTGAACCCAGGCTCATGGCAGTGAGCGTTGAATACTAGCCACTGGAAACCAGGGAAGTCGCCTATTAGCATTTTTAAATTAGGAAATTCAAAATATACTGAATCATTCTAACATTAGGGGAGATATAATTAAATATTATAAGTCATACAGGTTTAAGTGTTCAAACATATAACTAAGTTCATGATGCTTATGTAAGGGAGTATGTGCTTTATTAAATGATTTCTGATTGTCAAATCAGACTTTTTTTTTCCCCCCAGATTTACAGCATTTTCCATATTCCACTGAGCATAGAGGATTTGTACATCCGCATCAGATACCAAAAACAAAGCTACTTTGGAACAAGACATTAATTTTACAGGAAGTCTACTGAAATTAACTTTCAGTTTAATGAAATACCTGAATAAAAATTTTTTCCCTAAATGTACAACTGCTACTGCTAAGTCACTTCAGTCGTGTCCGACTCTGTGTGACCCCATAGACGGAAGCCCACCAGGCTGCCCCGTCCCTGGGATTCTCCAGGCAAGAACACTGGAGTGGGTTGCCATTTCCTTCTCCAATGTGTGAAAGTGAAAAGTGAAAGTGAAGTCGCTCAGTCGTGTCCGACCCTTAGCGACCCCAGGGACTGCAGCCTACCATCCTCCTCCATCCATGGGATTTTCCAGGCAAGAGTACTGGAGTGGCTTGCCATTGCCTTCTCTTAAAATGTACAACTAGTTCAAGTGTAAAAAGTGCATACAAAATAGTAAATCACTACAATTAGGAGTCAGAAGAAACTGTACAAGTTACTGTTCTTTCAAAAAGTAGCCTAGGGTTTTTTCCTCTTTGCTATCACTAAACTGTGGTTCTTCAGAGACCACTGTGCCTCCCAGGTAAATTTAGCAATCTCTGAAGACATTTTTGGTGATCACAATCAAGGGGAACAAGGAGTGCCACCAGCATTCACTGGGAAAAAGTCAGGGGTACATTAAATTCCCTATAATGCACAGTATAGGTCCCCATAACAAAGAATTATGTGGCCAAAAATGTCAATAGTGTCAACAGTGAGAAATCACAACCCATACTAAAAATGTATCACTAGCACACTTAATGAGATTCATGATACCACAGAAAAAAGGTCTTATAGAAACAACTTACCTGTACCAGGGGTAGACAAAGTTTTCCAACACTAATTCAAGAACCTGCATAAAATTTATTAAGAAAAATCAAGTTAATTAATTCTGGGAAAATAAACTCTAACACTAAGAAATATATAATAAAAACTAAGGTTAGTATCCCAAATATTGACATCTAGTATCATACTTTTACATGACAAAATGTCTATGTCGACTTCACATGGCTGTGATGATGAAAAGGGACATATGGGAAAACACTGTGAAAACCATAAATCTCCATTAAAAAGAAAAATTACTATTAGGATGACACACACATTTTAAAATATGTCCATACTTTTTTAAAAAATTTTAATCTAAATTGTTCCTGACTCTGAAGATTCACTGAACCAAAAAAATTCTATGGAAAGAAGGAAAATAATAGGCTGGTCTTTTGCATTCCTAATGCCCTCTGTAAGTCAGTATTCCCAGGATAAAATGAAAAAACAAATATATAAGACTTAGGGGACTTCCCTGGTTCTGGTGGTCCAGTGGTTAAGACACTGTGCACGCAATGCAGGGGGCACAAGTTCGATCTCTGGTCGGGGAACTAAGGTGTCAGTGGTTATCTTTCAAGGGAGGATAGAGACTAGAAGGGAACATGAGCAGGGCTTCTGGGTGCTAATGATGCTTTTGTTTCTTGATCTGAGTGCTGGTATGTGAATATGCTCAGTTTTGTGAAAACTTTAAGTTATATCTAAAAGTTACAAAACAAAACAAATCCTTGGTGTTAAACCTTCAATTTCTTGAGCCTGGGTAGAACAGTATAATTTTTAAAAGGACTTGCAGCAGTGGGCATAAACTTTAAAAAGCACTAGGGAGGTAATGAAACAACATATCTAATCTGACTATATACCTTCTCTGGCCCAGTAATGAAGACTGTGGACTCTCTACATACTCAGGCAACAAGATTTGGAATTTTTATTATAAAAACTAAGCATCATTGATATCAGCTGGAAAAATAAGATACATAGAGACAGGGTTAGGACACAGAAAGGAGACTAGAAAGCTTACCATTAAACATTTCATCTTACATTATTCCCCAAATCCAACCAGAAGTCCTACTGATTTTACATCCTAGGTAGCTCTTTACTATCTCTTCTCACCCCTATATAAAGCCTCTAAATCAGTCTCCCTCCTTCCAAGTTAGCTCCCTTCCATCCTCCATAAAATTGCCAAAGTGATCTAAAATATGTATTTGACCACATCACTCACCTGCATGAAACCATCAATATAACAAACCACACATCTAAGTAAGAAAGGTGGAGCTGCACTGATTCTGAAAAGGCAAGAGAAAGCTGCATGCCAGCAGCTGTGACCTTCTACATCCTTTTCACCTCCCACTACATCCTGTAGAGAATTGATACTTTTGAACTGTGGTGTTGGAGAAGACTCTTGAGAGGCCCTTGGACTGCAAGGAGATCCAACTAGTCCATCCTAAAGGAAATCAGTCCTGAACATTCATTGGAAGGACTCATGCTGAAGCTGAAACTCAATTACTTTGGCCACCTGATGTGAAGAACTGACTCACTGGAAAAGACCCTGATGCTGGGGAAGATTGAAGGCAGGAAGAGAAGGGGACAACAGAGGATGAGATGGTTGGATGGCATCACCTACTCGATGGACATGGGTTTGAACAAGCTCCGAGAGTTGGTGATGGACAAGGAAGCCTGGCATGCTGCAGTCCATGGGGTCACAAAGAGTCAGACACGGACTGAGCAACTGAACTGAACATCCTGTGAGTCACATCTGAAAACTCTAGTTACACAATTTGAAAATCACTGACATCTATGATCAATTAAACATCTTCAGCATGGCCTTTTAAGTCTTTTGATGATCTGATTTCCAAAGGGCCATATAAAAATTGGTGACGAACTAAAGCAGTCCTGCATTTTAGATTGAGTTCTCCTGCCAACCAGCTATGATACTTGAGAAAATTATTAAAATGCTCTAACCCTAGGTTTGATAAAACCATCAAAAATAGCACCTACTTCACAGGTTACATGAATAATACAAGTATAGTGATTAGCACGATATCTACTATATAGTAAGTATTGAAAGTGTTAATCAGTCATTTGTGTCAAGACTCTGCAACCCCATGGACTGTAGCCTGCCAGGGTCCCCTATCCATGGAATTCTTCAGGCAAGAATACTGGAGCAGGTTGCCATTTCCTCCTCCAGGGGATCTTCCCTACCCAGGGATGGAACCTGGTCTCCTGCACTGCAGGCAGATTCTTTACCGTCTGGCCACCAGGGGAAGCTACACAGTAAGTGACTGATAAACACTAGCTACTAGAGTGTGGTCTCTCCGTTGCCCAACTCTCCTTCACATCTCACCCTCCAGCTTACCCGACTGTCCACCCGGGTTCAAAGCCTCTCTTTCCCTCCAAAAACTCTTTCCACACCCTGAACACCCTTTCCCTTTCACTATCAGCTTGCAAGCATCTAGTTACACTTCCTGACTGCCACTCTCTAGAGTTATGCACTTCTTCCTCTGTACTAATGACATACCTTGTATGTTTCTCCCAAAACTGACTGCATTACATTATGCTGTGCATGTCTGTTTATATGCCTACCTCCCCTCCTAGACCAAAGCTCCCAGAAGAAAGGAAGCATATTTTATTTCTTTTCATTCCTGGGATGCAGTCTAGTTCCTGCCTATAGCAAGACCTCAGAAAATGTTTTTTAAATATTAGAACTAATATTTACTCAAAACCAATATGTCCCAGGCACTAGGTCAAAAAATTACATAAGTTCTTTCAGTTTTTACAAAGAAATAAAGTGTCAAACTACTACAATTACTATTCCCCTAGAAGTCTTGTCTTCAAAAGACCTCAAATTAGCACTCTCAAATAGAAATATGTCAGCCACATATATAATTTCAAATTTTCCAGTAACTACATTTAAAAAAAAAATAAAAACAGGTGAAGTCAATTTTATGATCTATCTTATTTAACCCAATATATCCAAAATATTATCATTTTAACATATAATCAATGTAAAATATAAATAGGATATTTTACATTTCTTTTTCCTTAAAAAGTTCTCAAAACCCAGTACATATTTACATATACAGCACATCTCAATTAGGACTAATATATTTCAAGTATTTATTAACAGCCACATGTAGTTAGTTGCTACTATATTGGAAAGCACAGTCTTAAATCCAGGAATCTGGAGGATGAAAAAGAGCTTAGAGAAGAAATGGAAAAAGGAAAATGCCAATAATTTAGCATTTATGCAGCATAATTTTTAGACAGGGAAGGATTCAAAGTGGGAAAAGTGACAATTAGGCAGGATTCAGATGTTTAATGCTACTCTTCAACTAATCAACATTTAGTTTAATTCAGTACGTATCTATCAGATACCAACAATACATCTGGCCCCTGCACTTGGTGTTGGGGACAAATGAGATCCATTCCCTGCCTTCAAGAACTTGACAGCTTTCTCAGATGGATGGAGAAAACAAGTCTCTCAAAGAAATAACTAAAACATGGTATGTTACCAAAAAGATACATATAAAATGTGACTGCCACAAAGATAAGAGATCATACTTCCTATTCCTATATTATGCAGAAACAGTGAAATGTATCCTGTTCTCTGCTCTATTCTGGTCATTTCTACTGCCATATTACAAAAAATGACTATTTCTTAAAGAGATAAACAGTAACTAGGCAAAACTATTTTCTTTGGCTAAAATGTCCATTTTTATTAGATATGGAATCAAAAAAAACTTATGGCTTACAATTCAAGTTGTGTAACAATCAACTATCTAACCAAGAATCAATTAGGTGGCATTTATTAAAATGCTCCATGACTCCATTTCCCATAAGTATTTAACATTTTCTGCTTGGGTACACATGGCAATATTAATAAAATCAGTTACCTCTGAGAGAGACGCATCAACCTTAGAAGAAATTTTCAGGTCTAGCCATGGCTGGTAGTTCTCAAGTAGTAAGGAAGGCCTAAAGAAAATCATACAGTTAAATTGCTTGAAACCCAAAACTTAATGGAAAGGATCAACAAATTAAAAGTGTTTAACTTACCTATGTCGCTTACATTTCACCTTACCACAAACAGCACAGCTACGACCCTGAGGAAACAATTCCTGAAGTCCTAATTGCTAAAAAAGGGAAGTGGGGAGATTTGTCTTTACATTACACATCATATTTACTAAAGAGAATCAACTTTTCAAAAACTTGTTAATCAGTCTATGAATTCAGAGGACTTTTTTTTATTGTCTGCTTGAACACTGAATCTATTCTTTACAATAAATAATTCTTGCTATACCAAACAGCCAATAGGAGAAAAATACCAAATGAAATGCTTTATAATAACTAAGCCAAATTCCCAAGCTTAAAATTAAAGTCAATTTCTATGCTGCCTTATTAAAAAAAAATTTAATCTATATTTGAAAATGATACTCTGCTGCAAAAGTATAAGAAAAAACTATTTTCTATTTCTCCAAAACCTTTAATCAATAAAGGAGAACATATGCAATAACTAGTAAGTTTCCTGACCAAACATGAGGCACCACTTACAGCTGTATTTCCTCTGAGCAGAAATATCAACCAACCTAACATGAGGGACTGCATCTACTTGAAGAATTATCAAGAAGACTTCAAGATGTCCCACTCAATCCTGATCTACACTCTTGGGACTTTATCTACCAGAGACAGACTCAATAGAGTACCACCTTCATCAAAGTTCACATATACAAAACAAACTATTTTGGTTAAGCAAACTGGCTGATTATTTGTTTCTATGAAGCAAACAGACATCCGTGGAACAATGAGTTCCCAAGTTGCGTCTGCGCCTCAGAATCACCTGGAAAGCTTTCAACAAGTACTAATTACAAGGTCCTAGCCCAGAACTATTCAATCAAATTCCGGGGGTAGAGCCCAGGAACCTGTATTTTGGTAAAGATTCCTTAGGTGATTCTACTGTACAAGCAACTTTGGGAACCTCTAATTTACTGTCCTCATAGTTGATGTGAAGTTAGAGGACACTAAAATTATGGACCCAATTTTCTGAGAATTTTGAATTTTCTCTTTCTAGCTCCTCCTAGAACTATGCCCTTTAAATATATATACATATGCAAATTTCACTTTGAAAATGTTCTGATGTCTTCCATTATTAAATTATAGTGGATAGATTTTTTAGGAATCACTGCTTTAACATGATTTCAAGAATAATATCGAAGAGCATAGAATCATATATACTGACTCTCTTAAAGATAACAACACATATATTTTACCTTAGGTTTGTATTTTATCATGAAGAATATATTTGGTAACAGAGAATCAGGTCCCAATGAGCAGTAAAATGTGACAACTCCAGCAACAAACGACCAGAAGATCATTAAAACATGAAGATACCTTAGAAATAAATGAATACAATTATTAGAACCAAAAACACATATAAAACTAATTTGTGCCTTCATTGATTTAACGAGTATTTAATTAAGCATCTACTGTATCAGGCTGATGCAATTCCTCCAGTCATGTTTTCTGTAATGTACTTATTAACTATAAGAATATTAGAATGTTTGCTATCAAAAGTATATTTCATTTAAAGTATAAAGAAGTATAGATCCCCAATATTTCATAACTTGGCACCTAGGCTGTCATGTTTAACTAGCCAATACTACCTTTTTCCAGAGTATCTTCTAATGATAGTGTAGTATTCATACCCCACCAAAATTCTGATTATTTTGCATTAAATCAAAACAAAAATTGTACTGAGTGCCCATTTAGTGAGTAAGGAATAGCACTGTGTCAATTTGCATAGGAAACACGATCCCGTAGGTGTGGCAGGTAAGGAAATGAAAACACAGTGTGATGAGGTGTTCTATATTATGACAGAGAAAGTACGCATGATATGAGAGCACCCAAGGCAGAATACACAACCCAAATTTAAAAAGAAAAGCTTTTTGCAGAGAAAGTTGTGTCTCTGGAAAAACTTAAATGAGCAGGAGAAAACCAACAGAAGAGGACAGGGGAGAGGAATGAGGGGAATTCAAACTTGAGAGAACACGAGGTAAGTAAGATCTGTGCACGGTTCCAAGGAAGAAGTGGCCTTGAGATGAACCTAAAAAAACAAGCCATAGCCATATGACCCAGTGTCATATAATAAGTCACGTTACGGTGTCGCAATACAGTCTGTCCTCACGTTGCACAGTTTTCAGTTACCGTGATTTTGTGAAGCACCAGCCCCTCAACAACGCAGCCCGTCAACAACTCTAACCATAAGGACACAGAGTTCAAACTCTGGTGCCAGCTCTTCAGTTCACAAATCACTACATAGTAAGAGAATGAAGCCAAGCCACAGAGAGAAGGGGGAAAATCTGGGAGATGCAAAAAAGTATTTCAAAGTTTCTGAGGCCCAGCTACTCGTCAGTTCTTTCCGCACTTACATAAGCATCCAATGATTCCCCTCTCTGCCAAACCTAGAGTGAGATGAGTTTCTTTCCTCTACCGTCAAGAGTCCTGAGTAATACCCAGGAGACAATGAACAGCTTAAGAAGATTTTAAGAATTTTTAAGAGTTTTAAGAAGGAAAGCAGCATTATCAGATTGTATAATCAGAAAACCACTCTGGTAGCAGTATCCCAGGGACAGCGGAGCCTGGTCGGCTGCCGTCCATGGGGTCGCACAGAGTCGGACACGACTGAAGCGACTTAGCAGCAGCAGCAGCAGCAGCAATATGGAGCATGGTCTAAAATGGAAACAAGCAAGCTAATTAGAAAGCTGCTGAAGCAATTAATCTAGGAGAATCTATGGATGACCTGTAGAGACTTGGAGATAAAGACAAGCTGATTGTTTTGAGATACCTAGAAGGAGAATCAAGAGAACTAAGTAGGGGAATTCCCTGGTGGTCCAGTGGTTAGGACTCCACACTTTCACTACAAGGAGTAGAGGTTTGATTCCTGGTCGGGGAACTAAGATCCTGCAAGCCTAATGGCTTGACCAAAATACACCTGGTTGGCTTTTTTCTTTTTTTTTGGCCACTGTGCACAGCTTAAGGGATTTTAGTTCTCCAACCAGGGAGAACCAGGGATCAAATCAAAGGCCTCTACAATGAGAGCTCAGAGTCCTAGTCACTGGACCACCAGGGAATTCCCTCAAAAAACAAAGTACAAAAGAGGACTAAGTAGTTGATTATATATAAGGAGAAGAGAGAAATAAAAAAATCAGTTCCTTTTGGACATGCTGAACTTCAGGTTTCTCAAGATGCACCAAGCAGAAATGAGTTGGACACAACTGAGTGACTTTCACTTTCAAGATGCACCAAGCAGAAACGTTCCATAAGCAGCCAGGTTTCAGTTCAGTTCAGTTCAGTTCAGTCGCTCAGTCATGTCCAACTCTCCGCGACGCCATGAATCACAGCACGCCAGGCCTCCCTGTCCATCACCAACTCCCGGAGTTCACTCAAACTCGTGTCCAGGTTTAGGGTAGTTTAAATCTCTGCAGAGAATATGGACCAAAGATAAAGGTTTGGGAATTACCAGCAGAAAGATCACTGAAGTCACGGGAATGAATGTCATGACCAGAGACAAGCTGCAAACTGAAAAATGAAGAGGACATGACCTATTTAAGAAACAAGCAGAAGAAGAGAAATCTATAAAGGCATCTAGGAATTAGAAGAGAAGAAAAACAGGGGTCAAATCATAAAGGCTGTCAAGATTTAAAAAAAAGAATAAATAAAGAAAACAATTCAACAAGAATGAAGTAGTTAAACATGATCAAATATTTGTAAAAGTAAGAGAGACTGAGAAGTGTCCACTGGTTTCAGCAACAAGAGATACTGATGAACTAAGCAAATCAATTTTAGTAGGATGTAAGGGATTGAAGACTGGTGGGGAAGTGGAATCAGGAAATGTGGATAATTCTCTTTTCAAAGAAAAGAAGAACAATAAATAAATAAAAGAGCTAAGGTGTCAGCTGGAGAGAGACAATTAGGAAAGGTGTTTAGTAAAATCTGATCACATTTAAATGTTAATAGGAGAGAAAGAGAAAAAAGAAAAAAAGAGGTAGGAGAGAAAAGATAATACAGAATTATTTTCCCCGAGAGGATATAGGAGTAGTTGGGATTCAAGAGCCAAAACAGAAAAAAACAATTATAAAAGAAAGTGATATCTCCTCTTCAATATTAGAGAAAAAGAGAGGGTTGATGAGAATGGGGTTAAATCTATAGTTTAGATAAAAAGAATTCAAAGCCATATGATGGCCTTTAAGTGAAACAGGTGCTGCTTGAGAGAAAAAGGCAAAGGTGGCATGAACAGGAGTTCTAAAAGACTGGGGAAGTTCTGAAGCAGCAGTTGGAGAGAAGTAAAGAGAAGGGTATCCTCAGGAACTGCTGGGCAATAGTAAGGCTGAAGAGTTAAGTTTACAGGTGTATGATCTCTAGCAGCATTCAGTAATCAGGATATAAACACTTAACAAACCAGCATCCTGATCCAAGGTTTGGATTTTGTTCAGTGAGTGACATGCAAGCAAAGAGAGTCAAGGATGCTGGCAGCAGACTGGCTAAAGTGATGGGTCATGGAATCTAAACGAGACTGACTCTAAACCACACAGGAAAGTAAGTGATAACAGAAGAGAGACAACGGATAGGAAGAAAGCAGAGAAACACAGGTACAGTGTGACTGACGGAATAAGAGACGTAGCAACAGGTCAGCAAGTGGGAGGCTTAATTTTTAAGATTTCACAGGAAGAACCGTCTCTGGTGATAACACAAGCCACCAAAAGGTGATCCAAGTGGGAGACTATAAAAGAGTCACCTCAAGATAAACTACAGTATTTGATGGGTTACTTACACAAACACTAAAGTTACCCAGAATCACAAGATTTAAAATGGAAAGAGTCTATAAACTAGAAGCTTATAGTGCAAGAGACTGATGTCAGTAAGAAAAGACAGATGGCAGAAGTTCCAAAGAAGTGAGAGATTTCTACTTCCTCAACAGAATAACTGGTACCAGACTTATCTTCCCACCATAAACAACTAAAAAACTGTACAAACCATACACAGCAACTGTTTTAGGCATTGGATAACAAGCAATACAGGAAGAGAATCTTGAAGAGAAGAGAAGTGGATGAACTGAGAGCCCGTTTATACAGAGTGAAGTTAGAAAGAGAAAGACAAGTATTGTATATCAACACATTTTATGGAATCCACAAAGATGGTACTAATGAAACTGTTTGCAGGGCAGGACAGAGGACAGACTTGTGGACACAGCGGGAGAAGGAGAGGGTGGGACAAATTGAGAAAGTAGCGCTGAAACATGTACGTTACAATACGTAGAACAGACAGCTAGCTGAAAGTTGCTGCATAACACAGGGAGCTCAAACACAGTACTCTGTGACAACCTAGACAGAGGGGTAGGTAGGAGAGAGGTTCAAGAGGGCAGGGACGTATGTATACTTGTGGCTGATTCTGTTATTGTATGGCAGAAACCAACACAACATTGTAAAGCAACTATCCTCCAATTAAAAATTTTAACAGAGAAGGGAAGCACACAGGCCAGTGCCACATCCATCCCAGTTCTCTGACTGGGGACAACTGCCCCAAGTGCACCAAGAAACAGAACGGGCTACAGAAGATATTGTCAAGATTAGGGATTACAGAATTGAAGAATAAAGCACCAAGTAGTAAGAAAAGGTGAAGATGATGATTAAAGGTGCTCACATATTACAGACAGTAAACAGTAAGTGCAAATGTTGTGAGACAAAGGCTGCACCACTCAACTAGATGGAACTGGTCTACAGGCCCCAGGGCAATTCTGCACTTGATAAACATCCATTACAAACCTATCTCTAAAAGTTCTCACATAAACATGGTTACTGTTAACTCAAAGAACCGCTACAGATTAACCTGCCTGCAGAAGGAAACACAAACCCTCTAAACCTCTATGGTCCCTGTCAACCTGGCCCCAACAACTCACTTTTCTGCTCTTATTCTTCCCATTCCTTTATACAAAGTTTTATACAAAGCTTCACTCCAACCAATAAATAGCACACTTGATATCAAGCTTTTAAAAAACCTTAAGTCTGGAAACTAACTCAATGGATTATAGAGGTATTCACAGAGGAAATTATGAAATCAATGTCCACAGCCACTTACCGAGAATCATTCTGAGCCAGAAAGACAACTCAGAATTCACAATTTTTAGAATCCTTCAACACTTATATAGTACATATTTCATAAACAACCTAAATTATATAGCATAATACATCAGTTCAGTTCAGTTCAGTTGCTCAGTCGTGACCGACTCTTTGCGACCCCATGAATCACAGCACGCCAGGCCTCCCTGTCCATCACCAACTCCCGGAGTTCATTCAAACTCATGTCCATCGAGTCGGTGATGCCATTCAGCCATCTCATTCTCTGTCGTCCCCTTCTCCTCCTGCCCCCAGTTCCTCCCAGCATCAGAGTCTTTTCCAGTGAGTCAACTCTTCACATGAGGTGGCCAAAGTATTGGAGTTTCAGCTTTAGCATCAGTCCTTCCAATGAACACCCAGGATCAACCTCCTTTAGAATGCACTGGCTGGATCTCCTTGCAGTCCAAGGGACTCTCAAGTCTTCTCCAGGACCACAGTTCAAAAGCATCATGTTATAATAAATAATATGAGGTCTAATATAGTACTCCATAATCAGATATTAATATTTCCACAGAAAAATGTATAAACCATAAATAAATAAGTCAGAAATAAATACCATAAACAAGTCTCTTGTCTGTTCAGGTCAGGTTTTGTTATCAAATGTAACTGGTGTATCAAATCTAGAGGACAAGTTATTTCTTCAGAACTTTTTGATCTCTGAATTATGGATTAGGAATTATAGACCTGCGCTTAGACTGAGTGACAATAAACACTGCTTGCAATATGCACATCACTACAAGGCAAGCAGTAACTGAAAGGCATTATTTAAGAAGGAACTCTTTAGCATCAAATACATTAATCCTGCTGTTCTCAACCAAGGGTGATCTCACCGACTGCCCAGGGGAATTTGGCAATATATGGAGACATTTTTCACTGTCACAACTGTGGGGAGATAAAAGAGAGGTATTTTTTATGGTATGGTATTTACATCCAGTGACTTGAGGCCAAAGCTCTGCTAAATATCTCACAATGTACAGGACAGCCCCCCACAACAAAGAATTACCTGACCCAAATTATCTATAGCGTTGAGGTTATCCTGCATTAATCAGAGACAAATACTGAAAATCAACAAGCTAAGTATTCAGAAGGTTGAGGGAGGAAATACAAATCCAAACACATAAAAAGGAAGGACACACTAAAGAACAGAAATCAATCAAGTAGACAACAATGACAAAAGACATTATAAACTGGTTCTTTGGAAAAATTAATAAAATAATTAAAACCTCTAGCTGAATACTACTTGAGGTTACTAGGGCACCAGTAATTACTCTAAAAACTGATAATTAAGAGAAAAAGGTATAAGCATTTAGTCTACTTTTCCAGCTTGAGCTATTATTGTTGTAACTAAACAGACCTTAACAGAGGATAAATTAAAGCAATTCTACAAACACACACACACACACACACACACACGAGAACTTAAATTAAAAAATACAGAAGGAATGAAACAATAACAAATCACCATGTTGCATCCTGTAATGATTCAGGGAGTAAATAAATGGTGAAACCAAAAAGAAAATGTGTTGGGCAGCTGTCACCACCTGAATCTACAAAAAGTGAGGCAACTCGACCTAATGTGGAGTTATCTTTTGATGAGATGTATTAGAATGTACACATTATCACTGAAGTACAGCTGTACCCCCCTAAAAAAAAAAGTAAATCTAACAGTCTATAACTCTAACTCCCTGTCTAAAGAAATACAGAGGTGCAGATGACTATCAGCAAAATCCAAAATGTGAACAAATAACCCAGTTTCTTCAACAAGTCAATGGCAAAGGGAAAAAAAAGAGCAGGTGAGGAGGAATGTTCTAGATCAGGGTTAACAAAGGCTTATGGCATAGCCCTCAAAGCTAAGATTTTTACATTTGAAAAAGAATATGGGACAGAGACCTGATATACCCCTCAAAGCCTAAAATATTTACTGACACTTTACAGCAAGTTTGGCAACTCTTGTTCTAGATTATATTTACAAAAGCTTCAAAGATGCAGCAACTACATAAAATGAGTAGACCTAGCTGCGATTCTGATTAGAACAAATACATTATTAATTTTTATATAATTAAGAAAACTTAAGTATGAGCTGATTATTACAAGACATTTAAAAATTACTGTTAATTTTGTAAGGTTATGGTTTTATGTAGAATAATTATTTTAAAAGGAGGCAGGTCATATTGTTTTTAATACTAATGGTTGTTGAAGCTGAGTGATGAGTGCTTAGAGGTTCTTTGTACTCTCTTTTTTCTATGTATGCTTGGAAATTCTCAAAAGCAAAAGTTAAAAAAGACAAAGTTTTAGCAAAACAGATCAGGGGAGAAAAGAAAAAGAGAGGATACAAATATTAAACTGTTGACTTTTTAAAAATGCACAACATGAGAGTTGTAAATTTTATTTGGGGCAAAATGAGGACTCCAGCGTGGGAGACAGCACTTTGAAATAGCTCTAAGAAACTACTCCAAAGAAGGAAGGCGGGAAGCTCAGGACATGAGATTTTGGTGAATGAGGAATACATACAATCAAGCACATATTCTTCCAAAAGGTTTCTGCTAGTCTCATGAACCTTTCGCGAGTCACAAGGAACAGTCATCACCATGAAGGAATTTAGTGTTTTTCTAGATAACAGGAGATACAAGTATCAGGCTAATAAAATCGGCTCCTTAAAACATCTGAAGACCTCTGCTGCCAGTCCCACCACACCACCCCCAGCACAGAGTGCCTCATTTCTGCTCTCCATCCTGAACTCTTTTCAGGGGGTGCTGAACATCAACAGCTGAAGCAGCACATGATTTAATCCTTGTAGAGATAGATGGCAAGTGCCAACTTGTAGTTGACACAACACAGAATGAAAAAAGAAGCAATCACAGCTATAACCGAAATGAAGAGTAAGACTATAAACAACTATATATTCATAAATTGGATAAACAATATGACAAATTTTTAGAAAAAAAACAAAAATGCTAAGAATTAGGAAGTTAAGAACTAGATAACCTAAATAGACCAACTATTTATTGGAGGAATTAAAATATAATCAGAGACCTGTCTTAAAAATAAAAAGGTCCCTGGCCCAAATGATTTCATCAAACTTTCATAAAATAGATAATCCTTAGTTTATGCAGACTGCTTTCAGGGAGGAAAAAAATGACGAAAAGCTGCCAATTTAAAAGGACTAATATAATTGTAATCCCTCAACTTGATAAAGATAATATAAGGAAATCCTTAGGTCTATTTTATTCATGACTATAGAAATGAAATAGTAAAATACTAGTTAACTAAAACTAATAGTTCAGTTCAGTTCAGTTCAGTCGCTCAGTCGTGGCCGACTCTTTGTGACCCCATGAATCACAGCACGCCAGGCCTCCCTGTCCATCACCAACTCCCAGAGTTCACTCAAACTCATGTCCATCGAGTCGGCGATGCCATCCAGCCATCTCATTCTCTGTCGTCCCCGTCTCCTCCCACCCCCAATCCCTCCCAGCATCAGACTCTTTTCCAGTGAGTCAACTCATCAGTACATCATAAAATAAAGAACAGGGCAGACGCGAGAGACGCCCGGCTCCGGCGGCACAGACACAGACGCGAGAGACGCCCGGCCCCGGCGCAACCGACCACGTGCAGAATCGTGGCTGAGAGGAGCTGCCCCGTGACCAAGGTTAGGGCAGTGGCCAAGAGGAGCTCTACCACATCCAAGAGGCGGTGGCTGCTTGGGAACCGGAGGGCCGAGAGAAGCTGATCCACATTCAAAGCAGAAGGGGCGGCCTTGAGAAGATACCCCTCGTCCAAGATAAGGTACAGTGGCTGCACCTTGCTGGAGCAGCTGTGAAGAGATACTCCACGACCAAGTGGAATATAAGAATCCAGTGTTTTGGGGAGGAAGGAACAAGATGGCGGAGGGATAAGACGGTAAGACCACTCTCTCCCCCACAAATTCATCAAAAGAACATTTGAACGCGGAGTAAAGTCCACAAAACAACTTCTGAATACTGGCAGAGGACATCAGGCACACAGAAAAGCAGCCCATTGTCTTCAAAAGGAGAGAGAAGAAATCCAGCTCCACCCACCAGAACACCGACACTTGCTTCCCTAACCAGGGAACCCGGACAAGTCACCTGTCCAACCCCACACACAGCGAAGAAACTACATAATAAAGAGATCTCCACAAACTGCAAGAAGAGGGAAAGGCCACCCCAAGCAAAGCAATATACGCAAGATGAAGAGGCTGAGAAATACCCAGCAAGAAAAGGAACAAGATAATTGCCCACCAACACAAACAAAAGAAGATGATATAGGGAATTTACCTGATAAAGAATTTCGAATTTTGATGGTGAAAATGATTCAAAATCTTGAAAGCAAAATGGAGTTACAGATAAATAACCTGGAGAAAAGGATTGAGAAGATGGAAGAAAGGTTTAAGAAGGACTTAGAAGAAATAAAACAGAGTCAATATACAATGAATAATGCAATAGATGAGATCAGAAACACTCTGGAGGGAACAAACAGTAGAATAACAGAGGCAGAAGACAGGATAAGCGAACTAGAAGATAGAATTGTAGAAATAAATGAAGCAGAGAGGAAAAAAGAAAAACGAAATTAAAAGAAATGAGGACAATATTAGAGACCTCTGGGACAATGTTAAACGCTCCAACATTCGAATCATAGGAGTCCCAGAAGAAGAAGACAAAAAGAAAGACCATGAGAGAATACTTGAGGAGATAACAGTTGAAAACTTCCCTAAAATAGGGAAAGAAATAATCACCCAAGTCCAAGAAACGCAGAGAGTCCCCAACAGGATAAACCCAAGGCGAAATACTCCAAGACACATATTAATCAAATTAACAAAGATCAAACACAAAGAACAAATATTAAAAGCAGCAAGAGAAAAGCAGCAAATAACACACAAGGGGAATCCCATAAGGATAACAGCTGATCTTTCAACAGAAACTCTTCAGGCCAGAAGGGAATGGCAAGACATACTTAAAGTAATGAAAGAAAATAACCTACAGCCCAGATTACTATACCCAGCAAGGATCTCATTCAAATATGAAGGAGAAATCAAAAGCTTTACAGACAAGCAAAAGCTGAGGGAATTCAGCATCACCAAACCAGCTCTCCAACAAATGCTAAAGGATCTTCTCTAGACAAGAAACACAGAAAGAGTGTATAAACTTGAACCCAAAGCAATAAAGAAAATGGCTACGGGATCATACTTATCAATAATTACCTTAAACGTAAATGGGTTGAATGCCCCAACCAAAAGACAAAGGCTGGCTGAATGGATACAAAAACAAAACCCCCATATATGCTGTCTACAAGAGACCCACCTCAAAACGAGGGACGCATACAGACTGAAAGTGAAGGGCTGGAAAAAGATATTCCATGCAAATAGAGACCAAAAGAAAGCAGGAGTAGCAATACTCATATCAGATAAAATAGACTTTAAAACAAAGGCTGTGAAAAGAGACAAAGAAGGAAACTACATAATGATCAAAGGATCAATCCAAGAAGAAGATATAACAATTATAAATATTTATGCACCCAACATAGGAGCACCGCAATATGTAAGACAATTACTAACAAGTATGAAAGAGGAAATTAACAATAACACAATAATAGTGGGAGATTTTAACACCCCACTTACATCTATGGATAGATCAACTAAACAGAAAATTAACAAGGAAACACAATCTTTCAATGATACAATAGACCAGTTAGACCTAATAGATATCTATAGGACATTTCACCCCAAAACAATGAATTTCACCTTTTTCTCAAGCGCACACGGAACCTTTTCCAGGATAGATCACATCCTGGGTCATAAATCTAGCCTAGGTAAATTCAAAAAAATTGAAATCATTCCAAGCATCTTTTCTGACCACAATGCATTAAGATTAGATCTCAATTACAGGAGAATAACTATTAAAAATGCCAACATATGGAGACTGAACAACACGCTGCTGAAAAATGAACAAATTATAGAAGAAATCAAAAGAGACGTCAAAATATGCATAGAAATGAATGAAAATGAAAACACAACAACCCAAAACCTCTGGGACACTGTAAAAGCAGTGCTAAGGGGGAAGTTCATAGCAATACAGGCACACATCAAGAAACAAGAAAAAAGTCAACTAAATAACCTAACTCTACATCTAAAGCAACTAGAAAAGGAAGAAATGAAGAACCCCAGGGTCAGTAGAAGGAAAGAAATCATAAAAATTAGGGCAGAGATAAATGCAAAAGAAACAAAAGAGACCATAGCAAAAATCAACAAAGCCAAAAGCTGGTTCTTTGAGAAGGTAAATAAAATTGACAAACCACTAGCCAGACTCATCAAGAAACAAAGGGAGAACCAAATCAATAAAATTAGAAATGAAAATAGAGAGATCACAACCGACAACACAGAAATACAAAGGATTATTAGAGAATACTATCAGCAATTATATGGCAATAAAATGAATAACCTGGAAGAAATGGACAAATTCCTAGAAAAGTACAACTTTCCAAAACTGAACCAGGAAGAAATAGAAAATCTGAACAGACCCATCACAAGCACGGAACTAGAGGCTGTAATCAAAAATCTCCCAGAAAACAAAAGCCCAGGTCCAGACGGCTTCACAGATGAATTCTACCAAAAATTTAGAGAAGAGCTAACACCTATTCTACTCAAACTCTTCCAGAAAATTGCTGAGGAAGGGAAACTTCCAAACTCATTCTATGAGGCCAGCATCACCCTAATCCCAAAACCTGGTAAAGACCCCACAAAAAAAGAAAACTACAGGCCAATATCACTGATGAACATAGATGCAAAAATCCTTAACAAAATTCTAGCAATCAGAAGCCAAAAACACATTAAGAAGATCATACATCATGACCAAGTGGGCTTTATCCCAGGAATGCAAGGATTCGTCAATATCCGCAAATCAATCAACGTAATACACCACATTAACAAACTGAAAAATAAAAATCATACGATTATCTCAATAGATGCAGAGAAAGCCTTCGACAAAATTCAACATCCATTTATGATAAAAACCCTCCAGAAAGTGGGAATAGAAGGGACATGCCTCAACATAATAAAAGCTATATATGACAAACCCACAGCAAACATTATCCTCAACGGTGAAAAACTGAAAGCATTTCCCCTAAAGTCAGGAACAAGACAAGGGTGCCCACTCTCACCACTACTATTCAACATAGTTCTGGAAGTTTTGGCTACAGCAATCAGAGCAGAAAAAGACATAAAAGGAATACAAATTGGAAAAGAAGAAGTAAAGCTTTCACTGTTCGCTGATGACATGATCCTCTACACAGAAAACCCTAAAGACTCTACCAGAAAACTACTAGAGCTAATCAATGATTACAGTAAAGTTGCAGGATATAAAATCAACACACAGAAATCCCTTGCATTCCTATACACTAATAATGAGAAAATAGAGAAATTAAGGAAACTATTCCATTCACTGTTGCAACGAAAAGAATTAAATACTTAGGAATATATCTACCTAAGGAAACAAAAGACTTGTACATAGAAAACTATAAAACACTACTGAAAGCAATCAAAGAGGACACTAATAGATGGAGAAATATATCGTGTTCGTGGATTGGAAGAATAAATATTGTAAAAATGAGTATACTACCCAAAGTAATTTATACATTCAATGCAATCCTCATCAAGCTACCAACAATATTTTTCACAGAACTAGAACAAATAATCTCACAATTTGTATGGAAATACAAAAAACCTCGAATAGCCAAAGCAATCTTGAGGAAGAAGAATGGAACTGGGGGAATTAACCTGCCAGACTTCAGGCTCTACTACAAAGCCACAGTCATCAAGACAGTATGGTACTGGCATAAAGACAGAAATATAGATCAATGGAACAAAATAGAAAGCCCACAGATAAATCCACGCACCTATGGACACCTCATCTTTGACAAAGGAGGCAAGAATGTACAATGGAGAAAAGACAGTCTCTTTAACAAGTGGTGCTGGGAAAACTGGTCAGCCACTTGTAAAAGAATGAAACTAGAACACTTCCTAACACCATACACCAAAATAAACTCAAAATGGATTAGAGAGCTAAATGTAAGACCAGAAACTATAAAACTCCTAGAGGAGAACGTAGGCAAAACACTCTCCGACATAAATCACAGCAGGATCCTCCAAGACCCACCTGCCAGAATATTGGAAATAAAAGCAAAAATAAACAAATGGGACCTAATTAAAATCAAAAGCTTCTGCACAGCAAAGGAAACTATAAGCAAGGTGAAAAGACAGCCTTCAGAATGGGAGAAAATAATAGCAAATGAAGCAACTGATAAAGGATTAATCTCCAAAATATATAAGCAGCTCCTGCAGCTCAATTCCAGAAAAATAAATGACCCAATCAAAAAATAGGCCAAAGAACTAAACAGACATTTCTCCAAAGAAGACATAAAGATGGCTAACAAACACATGAAAAAATGCTCAACATCCCTCATAATCAGAGAAATGCAAATCAAAACCACAATGAGATACCATTTCACACCAGTTAGAATGGCTGCTATCCAAAAGTCTACATGCAATAAATGCTGGAGAGGGTGTGGAGAGAAGGGAACCCTCTTACACTGTTGGTGGGAATGCAAACTAGTACAGCCACTATGGAGAACAGTGTGGAGATTCCTCAAAAAACTGGAAGCAGAACTGCAATATGATCCAGCAATCGCACTTCTGGGCATACACACCGAGGAAACCAGAATTGAAAGAGACACATGTACTCCAATGTTCATTGCAGCACTGTTTATAATAGCCAGGACATGGAAGCAACCTAGATGTCCATCTGCAGACGAATGGATAAGAAAGCTTTGGTACATATACACAATGGAGTATTACTCAGCCATTAAAAAGAATGCATTTGAATCAGTTCTAATGAGGTGGATGAAACTGAAGCCTATTATACAGAGTGAAGTAAGACAGAAAGAAACGCACCAATACAGTATACTAACACATATATATGGAATTTAGAAAGATGGAAATATAACCCTGTATACGAGATCAAAGAAAAAAAGAAAAAAAAAAAGACATACAGTGTGATACAGTTTGTATTTTTAAATCCCACAATAAAAAAGCACATTATGTGTAAAAAAAAAATAATAAAAAATAAAAATAAATAAATAAATAAATAAAATTAAAAAAATTAAAAAAATAAAGAACACACCATAAGAAAGGCATATTTTTCTAAATAGTTCAATATCTTTTAATCATCATGAACTAAAGGAGAAAAAAAAACAAAACAATGATGCCTTTTAACCTAATTACTAGTTTACAGGGAACCTAGAGGGACATTCAAAAACACTGCAGGGAAGCAATCAGAAGCCAAATTGTGGAAAACTCTACAGAACAAATAGCCAGTTTCCCCAACAAACAAATTACAAGGTTAAATAAGAGAGGAAAATTTAAGATTAAAAGATCATACTTGGATATTATTTGAATAATAAATAATTATTATTATAAAAGGCTGTTTATAAATAAGATTCATTATGGTTGGCGTAATGGATAGACAGGCTTATGACAAAGCATATAAAAATACAATAAAACTTTAATGATAATTGACCATTTACTATAAATCTCAACACTGCTGTATATTTAAAACTTTTCATCATAAAATATTGGAGGATAAGGTTCTAAGATTCAGGGAAATCTGAACAATGAGTAGATATTTTAAGGATGCTAACATTCTAAAGGAGATCAGTCCTGGGTGTTCATTGAAAGGACTGATGCTAAAGCTGAAGCTCCAATACTTTGGCCACCTCATGCCAAGAGTTGACTCACTGGAAAAGACTCTGATGGAGGGATTGGGGGCAGCAGGAGAAGGGGACGACAGAGAATGAGATGGCTGGATGGCATCACTGACTAGATGGAGGTGAGTTTGAGTCAACTCTGGGAGTTGGTGATGGACAGGGAGGCCTGGCGTGCTGTGATTCATGGGGTCGCAAAGATTCGGACACAACTGAGTGACTGAACTGAACTGAACAGCTTTTTTATTGTGAAATGGTATTGTCCAGGCTTTCCTGGTAGTCCAGTGGTTAAGACCTTGCCTTCCAGCACAGTGTGTGTGGAATCAATCCCTGGTCAGGGAACTAAGATCCCGCATGCCTCAGGGCCAAAAAGTCAAAACATCAAACAGAAGCAATAATGTAACAAATTAGATAAAGACTTTAAAAATGGTCCACATTAAAAAAAAAAAAACTTTAAAAAAAGAATGAAATGGTATCCTGGTTATGTAGAAAAACAAAAGCTCTTGGGAGGTCACTGGTGGCCTAGTGGTTAGGATTCTGGGGCACTGCGGGGGTCCGGGTTCAATCTCTGGCCTGAAAACTAAGATCCTGCAAGCTGCATAAGCCAAAGGAAAAAAAAGCTCTTATCAGTTAAAGACACCTACTGAAATGTTTGATACCTACTGACTGAGTGACTAGCACACACACTAAATAAGAAGCTTTTAAGTAAGAAGGGCTTCACTGGTGGCTCAGACAGTAAAGAATCTGCCTGCAATGCAGGAGACCTGGGTTTGATCCCTGGGTCAGCAAGATCCCCTGGAGGAGAAAATGGCAACCCACTCAAATGTGCTTGACTGGAGAATTCCATGGACAGAGAGCCTGGCAAGTTACAGTCCACTGGGTCACAAAAAGTTGGACACAACTGAGGACTAACACTCACACTGAAATGTCTGGGCTTCCCAGGTGGTTCAGCGGGTAAAGAACCTGCCTGCAACGCAAGAGATACAGGAGTTGCAGGCCTGATCCCGGGGTCTGGAAGAATCCCTGGAGAAGCGCATGGCAACCCAATTCAGTACTCTTGCCTGGAGAATCCCAGCGACAAAAAGGAACCTGGAGGTCTATAGTCCATAGGGTAGCAGAGAGTTAGACATGACTGAAATGTTTAATGTTTATGGATAAAACATCTCATGTGACATTTCCTTCAAAATAATTAGGGACAGGAGTGGTACTTGGCTTTGAACTGATCATTTTTTGAAGCCAGGCGATAGGTATTTACAGGTTTCATTGTACTACTCTATTTTTATTTTGTATGTGGTTGAAGTTTTCTATAATAAAGTTTTTAAATGAAAAAAAGAAAAAATCTATTAAAAGACCTTAAGAGCAGATCTGAATGAATGCGGAAAGATATGTTCATGGATGAAACCATTAGATACAGTTAAGTTATCAACTCTACCCAGATTAATTTACAAATTAAATAAAACTGTGCAAATTCTTTGCACTCTTCACATCAAAAGCAGGAATCTAATTTCCTTCCCCTTGAATAGAGACTGACCTTAATAACTCACTCCTAATCAAAAGAATGTGGCAGAAGTGAAGCTATCTAACTGCCTAACTTTCAGGGTTAGATCATAAAAATGATACAGCTTCCAGTGGAATCTCTTCTTCACGATACTCACCCTTGTCACCCAACATCATGTGGGGAAAAAAGTCACACATGAAACCGTACGTAGATGTTCTGACCAACAGCCCAACTGTATATAAAAAACATACTACAAAACTACAATACTGTCATTTTAAAAACAATTTGGTACTGTTGTAGAAAGAGAAAAAAAGACAAAAGAGACAGAACACTGAGTGAAAGACCCATTAAGTTTGGAATCAAAAACATTGTAGTGTCTGGGGTCTAATCGTGGATATGATAAAATGCAAATTACTTAATATCTCAGATTGTTTGGTCCTCTATAAAATGGGGGAAATAATAATAATACCAAACTCACAGGGTTGTTATAATAATTAAACAAGCTCATTAAAGTACTTTAGAAGAGCCTATCTTAATACTGTTAAACTGTCTGTAAGACAATTGTGGTAACTTAAAAAGTAATAAGAAAATAATAATAAAATACATTAAGAAGTGGCTCCATAGAAAAGGCTACAATTTATAAAATAAAAATGTAAATTGCAGGGAAAATGACTAGAATGTTAACAACAGTAGTCATCTTTGAATGGTAAATTTATGAGTGATTCTGAACGCCTTTCAAATTTTCTGACTTTTCAGTTTAGGGCTTCCCTCATAGCTCAGTTGGAGGAGCTATGCAATGGAGGAGACCTCGGTTCGATTCCTGGGTCAGAAGTTCCCCTGCAGAAAGGATAGGCTACACACTCCAGTATTCTTGGGTTTCCCTTGTGGCTCAGCTGGTAAAGAATCCGCCTGCAATGAGGGAGACCTGGGTTGGGAAGATCCCCTGGAGAAGGGAAAGGCTACTCACTCCAGTATTCTGGCCTGGAGAATTCCATGGACTGTATAGTCCATGGGGTTGCAAAGAGTCAGACACAACTGAGCAACTTTCACTTACAGTTTATATGAATCAATGTTATTTAGAAAGTTATTAATAAGTCTTTTTCTTAATAATGTCTTTTTAATGTAATTTTTAGAAGCTTGGGCTTCTAAATCAGAATGATCAACATAAGAATCCCATTCTGCTACTTACTATCTATGAGAAAATTACTGAACAACTCTTAGCTTCAGTTTGCTCGTTTGTAAAATGGAGCTATAATCAAGACCCTAAATATTAAAACTACAATGACCTCCCACTATAAGTAAAATGGCTAAATTAAACTGATAAACAATATTACACAAAACTATAAAACATTTTTGGCAAGAGTATAAATTGGTATAATAACCTTGGAAAACTGGCAGTATCTACTTAAGTTAAACAAATGTATATGCTACAACTAAGCATGTTCATTTATGGGCATACACACCCAAAAGAAATAAATACATATGCCTATTAAAAGAAATATATATTCGAATACTCACAGCAGCATTATTCATAATAGCCAAAAATTATAAACAACACAAATGCCTTTCAACAGAATAGACAAAGTGTGGTATAGTCTCAGTGGAATACAAAATAATAACAAAAAGAATAACTACCAATATATGCAATAATATGCATAAATCTCAAAAGGAGAGTTGAGAAAAAGAAACCAGATAAGAGAAGAACATATGATTCCATTTATATAAAGTTCAAAAAACAACAAAACTGATACATGACAACTGAGAATGTTATTGACAATGGAGCCTAGTAGGGTGATGTTTTATATCTTGATAAGTGGTGGTTACATAGGGAGTTATATTTTATAATACACAGAACTATACAATTACATATGTGTTATGTACTCTTCTATAAGTTGTATCTCAAAAAAAAAAAATCACCGAGGCTAGTAATAGTACCTATTTCACAATGTTTTGAGGATAAATAAGACAAAAATAACTGTTTTTGTGCTGAGCACCATTCCAAGCATGTTCCATGTATTAAAACCCAGTTAAGGACTTCCCTGGTGGAACACCACAGTTATGGCAGAAAGCGAAGAAGAACTAAAGAGCCTCTTGATGAAAGAGGAGAGTGAAAAAGTTGGCTTAAAGCTCAACATTCAGAAAACTAAGATCATGGCATCCGGTTCCATCACTTCATGACAAATAGATGGGGAGACAGTGGAAAGAGTGACAGACTTTATTTCTGGGGGTTCCAAAATCACGGCAGACGGTGACTGAAGCCATGAAATTAAAAGACGTTTACTCCTTGGAACAAAAGTTATGACCAACCAGACCACATATTAAAAAGCAGAGACATTACTTTGCCAACAAAAATCCATCTAGTCAACGCTATGGTTTTTCCAGTACTCATATGTGGATGTGAGAGTTGGACTATAAAGAAAGCTGAGCGCTGAAGAATTGATGCTTTTGAACTATGGTACTGGAGAAGACTCCTGAGAGAGTCCCTTGGCCTGCAAGGAGATCCAACCAGTCCATTCTAAAGGAAATCAATCCTGAATATTCATAGGAAGGACAGATGCTGAGGCTGAAACTCCAATACTTTGGCCACCTGATGTGAAGAACTGACTCACTGGAAAAGATTCTGATGCTGGGAAAGATTGAAGGCAGGAGGAGAAGGGGACCACAGAGGATGAGATGGTTGGATAGCATCACCAACTCGATGGACAAGAGTTTGGGTAGGCTCCACGAGTTGGTGATGGACAGGGAAGCCTGTCCTGCTGCAGTCCATAGGGTCACAAAGAGTCGGACACGACTGAGCGACTTAACTGAATTGAACTGGTGGTACAGTGATTGGGAATGCACCTACCAAGGCAGGGACACAGGTCTGATCCCTGGTCGGGGAGACCCCACATGCCACAGAGCAACTAAATCCATGTGCCACAACTACTGAGTGTGTGCTCTAGAGCCTGCGGGCTGCAACTACGGAAGCCGATATGCCTAGAGGCCGTGCTCTTCAACACACACCGCAACAAGAGAGTAGCCCCTGCTCACCACAACCACAGAAAGCCTGCGTGCAGCAACAAAGACCCAGTACAACAACAAAAACACTTAAATCATCAAAGGAATCACAAAATGTAGGTTCCAGTATTATGCACATTATACAGATTGGGGGACCAACTCAAATGAAAATTAGATTACTTATCCAAAGTCATATAACTAGTTAAAGGAGCAATCAGAATAAAATTCTTAACAGTCAAGTTTCAGATTCAAAACTTACAACCACATGAATAAATTGCCCAATAATAATGAAAACTCTTTAACACAATAACTAGACCAAAGTACTCACAAAGAGTTAACTATTAATACTATTGATATTACCATTATTATTAGGATTAACTTAAAATATTCCTTATAATACTCAAATATTCAATCCTATGATCAGCAAATCTATATAATTGTATATCCTAATCGTATGCTCTAATATATTAAAACAATACTATAAAGATATCATAAATAATTTCAAATACATAAAGTATATTACTCAACTTTTCCCACAAATCAGTTACAATGGTCCAAACATTATATCCATTTATTTTTCCACAGATAAATTGCATAATTTTATTCATATTGAAAGAGAATTTTATATGCTAAATAACATCTTGAGAGACTTTTAGGAGTTAAAATTTCAAGACAATAAGAGAAAAGCTAATTTCAAAAAGAGTACTAGTCTAAGTTTAACCACATACTAACGAGGGGAGCTTTTGTTTGGTTGGTTTTCTGGGGAGGTGTGGGGTTGTTTGTTTGTTGCTTTTGTTTTCTTTTTGGCCAGGCCATGAGGCTTGCAGGATCTTTATTTTTTTAACTTTTTATTTTACACTGGAGTATAGCTGATTAACAATGTTGTGACAGTGTACAGCAAAGTGATTCAGTTATACATATCCATATAACCATTCTTTGTCAAATTCTTCTCTCATTTAGATTGTTACATAATACCAGGCAGAGTTCCCTGTGCTACACAGTAGGTCTTTGCTGGTTATCCATTTTAAGTATAGCAGTGGATCTTAATTCCCTGACCAGAGATCAAATCCAGGCCCCCAGCAGTGGAAGTCCAGAGTCTAAGCACTGAACCACCAGAGAATTTCCAACCAGAGGAGATTTTAAACTGAGAATTTCTTATAAAGTTATTTCTAAAAATTAACTGGTGAAATGCCTGTATAAAAATCATTTTTGGAAAATATGTACTGAACATATCTTCTCATTTTTCTAGTTCCACAGCTACAGCACCAATGGTGCCATGTATACAAAAACAATCTCATTCATAAATCCAACCACTCAGAGATAACACGTGTTATTTCCTTCTTTCTTTGCATAATACAAACACAGAGTTAAGATGTTATAAAGACACTGATGCTATCCTATAACTCCTTAATAACATAGATGCTGGATGCTATGATTAAGCTGAAAAGCTCAGACATCTAGTTCAACCTGTCCTACACAGTTGTCCTACCTGGAACACCTAAACTGAGCTGGCTCCCAAACAAGGTAAGTAAAGATGCCTGGACAAAACAATCATATCAAGTTGGCATATCTTTCCTACTACACCTGTTAATCTGGCTTGAAATACTTTCCAGATGATAAAGTAAGTAATTAATAGCTTCCACTATCTTTAAGGGTTCCACGTCCTCCATACTCTTAAAATCATTTTACCATCACAAAGTACATTTTCCAATAACATTAATCACAATTTAAACCTAGAATTATATAACTCAGAATAACTAGAAAGGAAAGCGACGAGAAGAAATCCAACTTCAACACAATCCCAGGAAACGGTTATCTTAGAACAAAATCAATTTACCAAGTTTCATGTGTAAGTTTCCCCGATCCTATGCTTGGGGACCAATATCTCCAGATAGAGAGTAACGATGGTTGCACGCTCAGACTATGAGAGAAACCATGCATGTGTTATCGCTGACAACTGCCTCACATGTCTTCCCACCAAAAGCAAATCTGGAAATAATTCTGACATAATTTCGCCTCTACTACCTATTTCATCGCTACCGCTTCTAGAAACAACAGAATGAAGGACATCGACCAGTTTTGTTCAGAGGTAGAACCTTTCGCTTTCAAAATGTCAACGAAATGAACCACTTTTACCTTTCAGTCTTCCCTTTAGAAATATTTAAGGGATGACAGTACTATTTTGCTTTCTGACTTCGAGTGAACAAACCTCTGCGGTGTTGCAACCAACACCACTCGTTTGCGGGAGAAAGCGTCACACAGGGCGGGCGTGTGAGCGCGGGGCGAGGGGAGTCAGTCAAAAACAGACCGCGACCGGACCTTGCCGCCCTCCGCCGTCAGCTGACCGGACCGCCCTCAAAGATCGTAGTCCTCTGGAAAGCACAGACGGCGGAAGCCCAGGTTTCAAGAAATGGGTGAAAACAAGGGAAGACTCGGGGCCGGGTGGCTGAGGAGCGAGGCCCGAGGACCCGGGGCACCCGAGCCCAGCCGCCGCACTTCCGGGCCGCGCCCCGCCCGGCTCCCCCGGGCCGCTCTCCAAGCGGCCCCCGCAGCCCGCCCCGCGTCCCGCAGCTGCGCAGCCCGACGGTCTCCGCGCGGCGGTGTCACCCGGCCTGAGCCCGCAGCTCCGCGCGGGGTGGGGAGGGGAGCAGCTGCCCGCCGCCCCTGCGCCGCCGCCTTACCTGTTGAGGAGCAGGGAGGCGGCGCTAAGGCAGAGCAGCAGGAAGCAGAACAGCGGGTACTGGCGACAGATCTCGCGTCCCACGTCCAGCCGCAGACGCAGCTTCAGCTTCTCCCCCATCGTCCGCACCCAGGGCGCCATCTTCGTCGGCGGCGCTGAAGCTGTATTAAAGACTGAGGCCGAGGTCTAGGCGACCCCCATCTACCGCCCGCGTCTCCACCCCCACCGGGGCAGGATCGCGGACCCAGACCGCCGGCGACCGGCGCACGGTCAGCCGGCTGCAGCCGCCCAAAGCCCCGCCCACGAGCCCCGCCGCGCGTGCGCGGCCACGCTCCCCGGCGGTCTGCGGGGACAGCCGCGAGACGTGTCCGACGTCAGCCGGCGGCGCAAGGCCCATCGGGCCGCACCGCCTACCCCTCTGGTATGGACCCTCGCCCCGGCCTCCCGTGGAGAGCCCCGTTTCCCGGCGGCCGGCCCTTTGCAGAAATCGGGGGAAGCTACAGCACCCAGTAACCGCCTGTATTGCGGAGGAGAAACAGAAGGATGTGCCCGAGCACAGGAGAAACTGCAGCCCCCGGGCCCTGCCTGCGGTACTCCCGGAGCTCAGGGCCGCTGGGGACTGTAGTCTCTGGGACGCGCCCCCCCCAGCGCTCTGCACGCCTCCTCTCCGTAGTCTCCGCTCTGCGTGGGGACAGGTCCAAGCTTTGCGCGACGCCCCAAGGGGAGGAGGGGGGGGACACCTCTCAGCCCTTATTTTGCACGGGCCGCGCGCGGGTGAGTAAACCAACCCTGAAACATGGAAGACTCAAACCCACCGGGTCACCACGCCTGCGAGGAAGCATCTTTTACGTGCTCACGGGCGAGGTAGACTTCAGTGCACAGCAGCCCCGCGGACATAACAAAAATGTGTTTGGGTGATACAACTTAGCAGGTTAAATCCCTCAAAAGAGTCTCTTGGGGCTTTTGCTTTACCAAGTCATCACATTCTCAATTTTAATTTTTTTTCTCTGCTACTCTGACAGATGTTGGAAGACAGTATCCTAATAAGATTTATTTAGGCGGTGCTCTAAGCAGTTTACCCTTCACACAATGAACTCCTGATATAGGTACTCTGGTTTCTCCCATTTTAAGGCTAGATTACTAACATTACTAAGGCAGAAAGGAACTTGCTCTGAATTACACAGCTAGCGAAACCAGGCTTGCAATTATTCTAACTCCAGAGCCGGTTTTCCTGCTGCCTTTTTTTCATTTTTCGGAGGGTGAGCCTCCAAAGTGCAGAGACAGAATGTTCAGAAATTATTTTTTAAAAACAAAAAGGTGTATGGACAGCTTAATATGTTCCCATGTTATTCCGATCATCTTTAATTATGCATTGCTTCCAACGTAGCATCTACTAGTGCTATTTAATTTCATTGATATTACTAACCTTGATCACAAATTATACACATTTCTAATCCTTTTAGGATCAACATCAATAAAATTGGTCAATCAGAGTAGGAACATGGTATAAACTCAAAATCCTACCTAGAATGGTTTACCAGTTCCACAATGGGATGTAGAAGTATCAATTTCACCGATCCTCATCTTTTGGTTTTATTTAAACGCACGTCATAAATATACAGTTAAGACTACTCTGTAACATCATTGGAAAGCTTGGTGCTTTTTAAAAATATTTTGAGGTACATAATTTTCAGCGGTCTTTTTTTTTGTGTGTGTCGTTTAACTACCTATAACCCCTCTTGTTATTACCAAATTTTAAACTTTTTATTTTCTATTGGGGTATAAATAATTTTAACTAATTAACAATGTTGTGGTAGTGAACAGGGAAGGGACTCAGCCATAATATACATGTATCCATTCTTTACACCCTTTCCCATCCAGGCTGGCACATTAACATTGAGCAGAGCTCCATGTGCTATATAATAGGTCCCTATTGGTTATCCATTTTAAATATAGCAGTGTGTCATGATCTTTCAAAAGTCCCTAACTACCTTTCCCCCACCACAACCATAAATTCACATAACCTCTCATTTATATAAACATTCTAGGGCTAAACTGAAGTATAAATAAAAGGTGTATGTTGAATTAATCTACATATATCAAGTGCCTACTGTGGACCTGAGTACTTTATACTTGGGTAAGTTACTTCATTAAACTTTTCAGGAAGTTATATTGCCCTTTTTTTTCTGTTTAAAAAATTTGCTTCTGTATTTGTGAGCTCATTCTGAAATCCCTGTTCAATTTTGCGCTGAGAACCACTACATTTTAATGACAAAACATTTTGTTCTTTCAAATTAGACATTTTAACATCAACTCCTTTCCCGTATGGTTTTCTTTGCAGGAGCAATTAGAATATAAGCTAATTAGACAATAGACAAATTTAAATTTTCATATTGCTTATTCTCAGAAAAGGAAACCATAAAAACAAATTCCTGCTATAAGTAAACTATAAAAATCCACACTCTGAAAGCCTGAAAGAAAAAAAATTCATATGGATCAGACTTAATCTAATGAAATAAAATTTTTATTTCATTAAATGTTTTTTCTTTACATTATGGCCTAGTATCCATGTCTGCTTCCCTGGTGGCTCAGCTGGTGAAGAATCCACCCGCAGTGTGGAAGACCTGGGTTCAATCCCTGGAAAAGGGAACAGTACCCACTTCAATATTCTGGCCTGGAGAATCCCATGAACTGTATAGTCCATGAGCAACTTTGATTTCACTTCATCCATGTCAGCAGTCATACACAGAGTTTGAGATTTTTTTCTTTTTATTAAAAGATAAGAACTTCCTGGGAACTTTCTAGGTGGTCCAGTGTCTAAGACTCTGCACTCCCAATGCAGGGTGCTAGGCTTTGATCCCTGGAGGGGGTTAGATCCTACATGCTACAACCAAGATCCCACATGCTGCAACCCCCGAAGCAGCCAAATACTTAAAAAAAAAAAAAAAAAGATAACTTCCTAGTGAGGATATGGGATATCCACAATCACTCCTGGTTCGGAAATCAGCTTCACCTTCTACTAGCAGTTTCATTGAGCACAGTTAACTAGGTGTATCTCATTCCTCAGAAGTCTTAAATTGGGTAGAAAGTGGCTATTATTTACAATGCTTAATACAAAAAATGTTTATTTTATGGATTAACATGACAAACAAAAAAGCCAAACCAATTAGCTTTATTTGGATTGTAACAACCTAAAATGACAAAGACATAAAATCAAAGCTGTGAGATAGCTTGGAAAATGAAGTCCGAAAGTTTGTTCCCTGCCCTCAAGTTCTAGACCTGCACTGTGCAGTACTGTAGCCACTATCCATTATCTTGCTATTGAGCACTTGAAATGTGGTTACTTTGAAGAGATGTGCTATAAGTGCAAAATAGATATCAGATTTTGAAGGTTTAATATGAAAACAAGAGTATAAACTAGCTCAACTTTCCAAAGTTGATTACATGTTAAATGGTATTTTGGAAATAATGGGCTAAAAATTAACCTGTTTCTTACTTTTGTAATATAGCAAGTAGAAAATTGCAAATGTGGCTTGTGCTATATTTCTTCTAGACAGTGCTACTCCAGACTAATATTAGTTGTGGAGAACCAGGACAATTAAAGGCATAAACTTTTTATAAATGCCAGTTATCATATATGCTAGTGGTACATTCTCAAACTATAAATAGTAAATGTTTAATAATGCATTCATCTAAAGGACTCATGAACATCAAATTACAATATCTCCATTTTAATGTTTGTTAAATTAGCGAGTGAATATAAGGCACTGTACTAAATGTGGTGGCAGATAAAATGATTTAGATGCTTTCTTGCTGACCTCCAAAGGCTTACAATTTAGTGAAGGAGACATGTCACCTAAGAAAAATAATGTATCATACAGGGCATCTTTATATATAAAGGCTGTAATAGCTTTTTTTTAAATGACAGTTGCTGGGAAAGGGAAATTTTCAGCTGGTTGAGGATCAAGAAAGTCCTCTGGGAAGACAATAATTTGAGCATACGAGGATTTCTCTTTGCTTTCACTTAATTTTCAGAAGTGATGCAGCACAAGGCAAAGTATTTAAAATGCTTCAGAAATTTGAAAAGATGGTGTTGACTGCCTGAATCCCCTATGACTAGGTCTATTTAACTCTGATGACCCTGAATATACACCAGGGAGGAATATACACCAGAGTGTATATACAACCATAGAGGGCCATTGTTTGTGTGGCATCTCAGTGTATAAGGGAAAGGGTAGAGGAATACTTACCCCTTGGAGCCATTTCAGCCTCTCCCTCTCACAGCTGCCTCCTGTGATTTGGAGCATGATCTCCTATCACAGGACTGGCATTTCCAACCTCAGTTTCTCCTCCTCCCCAAATCTCAAAGCACCAACATTCTTGTTTTACCTTTTGTGGCATTTTTAATGTTATTTTTAATCTTAATTTTACATTTCATAATAGCCTCATCTCCCTACAACCTATCCCTATGTATCAACCTCTGGACATGATAATACCTGTAAAAGGGTTTAATCTGTCTTCTATACCTCACGAAATGTTCCCTTCCTTGTTTTCAAAAGAAAGAACTCATTACAATGGAGAATATACAATTGAAGGAAGAGCATTAAGGGATTTTTCGATAGGAGTTCAACATGTCAAAAACCCCCCCTTTTTGGGCAGTCATGAAGAAAGACATCCAACGGTAAGATATGAAGAACTACTACTTTACAGATCCAGTGGATCAAAGAAACACTCTCTGGGTAAAAGCTATCTAAGCTTCAAATTCTGAGCTGTCTCATGTTTCTTAGCACCAAAAATTAAACACTTCATGTTTGTCATCTTATTTCTAAGATATGTTGGAATAACCATCCTCTCAAACCTCACTTTGATGTTAATAAGTCGTAACTTCAGAAAATATAAATTTTAATTGATTAAAAACTGAAAATATATTCACCTGTTGATAGTGTTTTCCAGGTAGCATTTGTGGTAAAGAATCCACCTGTCAGTGCAGGAGATGGAAGAGACATGAGTTTGATCCCTGGGTTGGGAAGATGCCCTGGAGTAGGAAAGAGCAGCCCACCCCAGTATTCTTGCCTGGAAAATTCCATGGAAAGAGGAGTCTGACAGGCCATGGAATCACAAAGAGTCGGTCACGGCTGAGCACACACGCACACCTGTTGGTAAATATTAAAAGATTGGAAAAGGCCCTTAAAATCTAATACTGCTATTCTTTGTATAAGATGGTCAATGTTTTCTTGTCTAACTGAAGTTTTTTAAAGTTAGTTTTCTTTTAAATAAGTAACACTCCACCTTATTTCTTATGTTGACTAGACAATGGCTTTCATAAGAAAAATGCTAACTATATTCAGATGTTTAAATATAGCTTTCAACTGACGTCAGTAACTTGAAAATATTTTGGAAAGCCTTTGTAATCATTCCTCTTATCTCTCAGTAGCTGTTTTCTAAAATAAAAACAAAAGCATTTTGCCATGGTACCTATAAACCACCATGCAACTAGGGTTGGGTCAGAATTGTGAAGATTACTAATACAGGTACTTCAATTCCAGTTCTATAAGGTTGCTAACAAATAATTAAAATAAATTTTTATATTCCTTTCATATAGATAGAAACTATATTGTATTTGGTCAACTGATTCCAATTAAAAACATTAAAAAAAAAAAACCACCACCACAAATCCATACAGTATATCTAAATAGAAATCTTGAACAGTTAAGTAAATTTTGGAAATTTTTATTGAAACAATTTTATTTGAAAATTGTTCCTATATATTGAGTTACCATTTAGGTTTTAAGCTCAGAACACATTTCAAAACAGTCTGAATTCTGAGCATTATCAAAGTCATATGGCCTATATGCTTCGATTTTGCGAAAACAGTTCAAGATATGTATTTATTCAATATAATTGAATTATCCAGATGTTCAGTGAGCACTTCTCTTCCATTTTGTTTCAAAAAAAAAAACACCAACCCATGTAACTTTTTTTAAAAAAATAGCTCACTTTCAGTTCTGTATCTCCAAAGACTAAGAAAGCTTCTCCAAGAATGCCCACAGAAACACTGATGGCAGGGTTGGAGCAATTTCTTTTAAGCCTCAGAGTTAAGAGACAAACAACAAATAGCACCTACCTAAATAGACCTTTACATGTACTGGATTTTCAAATGTTGATAATACCTCACGTATTATCCCTAAATTAGTTTAAGCCTATTCATTCAATCTCTGCCAAGTTTCATAGCAGCACAAGTGCTTAGCTTTCTCAGTCACGTCTGACTCTGCAACGCCAGACTCCTCTCTCCATGGGAAGGATTCTCCAGGCAAGAATACTGGAGTAGGCTGTCATTCCCTTCTCCAGGGGGTCTTCCCCACCCAAGGATCGAACCCTAATCTCCTGCATTGCATGTAGATTCTTTCACCCAAGGATCGAACCCTAATCTCCTGCATTGCATGTAGATTCTTTACAGTCACCAGGGAAACCCTGTAAAGCAGCCTATGAAACTGTTATTGATAACAGCAGAGGATGGGAAATGGTAATGAACATGGAACACTGTTGACAGAAAATGAATTTGAAGGATAGTAGCAACAGTAAATATAACTTTAATGTTTCTGAAGATTCTTCTTGCAATTATGAAGCACAGAAATACCATATTTGCAAATAGATATTTCAACACCACAGTTTTGCTCCTAAAGTTTTCAAGCAGAGGCTGATAAATTTGGGGTTTTGACTTATACATAAATAGCTGTTACAAACCTGTAGCACAAGCAGTAAAGGCAGAAAACTCAGCTAATGGCCTTGTATTAGCTCCAGAAAGCCAAGATTTTTGTTCTAACTGTACATGTTCCTCAAGGATACTCTGTGATCATTTTAATTCACCTGCAGCAAGGAGACTTTACTATTTTCGCTGAAGAGGATTTTTGAGCGCTTGGTTTATAGAAGGGTAGGGTGGGTACACCCATTAGTAAGATATCAGAAATGTGAAGTGCACCAAAGAAAGACAACACTAGCAGTTTGTTTACAAGGCAATACCAATGGAAGGTTAAGACTAGAAGGGTGAGCTCAGGCCAAATTATAAAATTTTAATTTACATATATGGCTTGCAGTTTACTTCTGCTAGACAGTGCTATTGCAGAAATAGATATGGAGAGTGATTATAATGTGCTACTTATAAATCTGGAACCACTTAAAGTATTTATAAATACAAAGTTCATCAAACATGAACTTCTCAAAGGGTATGGCAGAACTTGGATAGAGAGGATTTTTAGGCTTATTCAATAACACGTCATCAAATGTAACTGTGTGATAAATT
Organism: Moschus berezovskii; assembly: GCF_049115385.1. Classification (NCBI taxonomy): domain Eukaryota; kingdom Metazoa; phylum Chordata; class Mammalia; order Artiodactyla; family Moschidae; genus Moschus; species Moschus berezovskii. The sequence goes on along the minus strand of NC_142469.1, from coordinate 70,341,062 downwards.
AACAGTATATAACCACTGACAGAGCAAAGCACTCTATCGTGTACAGCAAAGAGCTGAAAAGGCAAACCTGCATATAACACAGACTAATCAAATCCTGAGATTAAAGCAGAGCAGGAGTCCACACAGATGTGACATGAAGCTGGAAATAATAGTTGAGATCAAGGAAAGAAGCATAGAAGGAAAAAAGGACAATAAAACAGGTAAGATAGTCACAGACAGAACCAGCAAAGCACCAAGGAAACTTTTCAAGGGGAATGATTCCAGGTGTCAGAAACATGAAAGCCCTTTGGGGACTTTCCTGGAGGTCCAATGGTTAAGACTCTGTGTTTCCAATGCAGGGGTTGAGGGTCCGATCCCTGGTCATGGAGCTAAGACCCCACATGCCACACACGGAGCCCAAAAAATTTTAAACCTTTTTTATTTTAACCCTTTTTGGTCATGCAGTGCTGCTTTTGGGACCTTAGTTCCCTGACTAGGGATCAAACCCAAACAGTGAAATTGCCAAGTCCTAACCACTGGACCATTAATTCCTTAAAGCTTATAAAAATATAATTTTCCTATTGGGCTACTGGTATTCTGTGAACAGTTCCTGAAAATAAGAGGGGAGAGGAAAATCAACTTAAAAGGGTTATCATTCCCAAACCACCAACCTCCCTAGGAAAAGGTGCAATAAAATGATTCATTCTGACAACAAAATATTATTACATGATGTTAAAGACAGTTTACTGGGGATGGGCAGGAAGAGGAAATTGCTGATGCTTATGAGAACATTTACACTCTATAATTTCTAGAAAATACCTAAGTCAGTATCAGTAGTAAAGCAAATTTGGAAGGCTAGTTTCGCAGTTACACTGTCTTCTGTTTCCTGATCAGGTTTAACAGCCTTACACCAAATGAGTTTTGCCAAGAATTGCAGAACTGAGAGCCTATAAGTAAATGAACACTGATTCTAAAATTTTAAAAACACAAGTTACTAGCACAAAAAAAGTAAGACTCATATTGCTCATTTTGACTGATAGTTACACAGGATGAAAGTTAAGAGTAATTTACGGAATTTGGGGTAATTTGAATAATGCTCTATGAACTATATAGGGCTTGCTAGTTTTCTTCGTCAGAACATACACCTTTAAAATTTTTTTTTAAGAAGAGCAAGATTTGTCCTACCCTCTCTCAGATAACTAAGTAAAATGGAAATGTTCATAACATACAAGGTATTACAGGGCAAATGATCAGCAATATACATTTCCTGTATTTTGTATAACTAAGCCTTCACAAAAAAATGTATATATGAAGCAAAAAATCCTCTAGGCAGAGTATTTTTTTTTTTTTTTAACACAAGCTGTATCTCAGAAGAATCTAAGCTTGCAAAATATTGGGTTGGTCAAAAAGTTCGTTTGCATCTCTCTGTAAGATCTTGGGGGAAAACTCAAACTTTTTGGCCAACTCAACATCACAATTTAACAGCATCTCTTTTTACAGAAAACTCAGAACCAAAGAGGTTATATTTATGTGTGCTCACAGTTCCTTTCATTAAATGTCTCAATGATTTAAGAAAAAATACCATTTTTCACCTAGAACTCTTGGGGCAATAAGGGGGAGTATATATTAAGTCACTGAAATTGTGAGACAGTCTTTTGCTTTAACAACCTGTACTTTCTCTAAGTTTATATAAAAGTGAATATAACACAGGCTACATCAGTCTTACTGGAATGTGAAAGCCACTATAAATGCAAGAGATTAGTGGGTCTTATTTCCATCACTTTTAAAGAGTTTAGGTACACTAGGTGAAAACTTAGCCAAGATTTCTGGTATCAAAAACCCTGAAAGTCAGTTTCTCCCTTGATATCAAATACAATAAAACCTATTAAAAATGGTTTTAAGGGGGAGTTCCCTGGCAGTCCACTGTTTAGGATTTGGTGCTTTCACTGCCGTGGCCTGTGTTCAATCCCTGGTTGAGAAACTTAGATCCTCCCAGTCACATAGTGCAGCCAAAAAAAAAAAGGTTTTAATACTTGGAAGAGGTCCTTAAGAACAGGCAAAAGGATCTAAAATGTTTGAATTGCCTTAGGTGGAAAAATTTGTTTAAGGATTTAGACCCTCTAATACAGGATATGACAAAAGTGTAAAAAAATGTATTCTACAAGTAGGTTAACATGGACTCTCACCAAATCCCAGAACATCAAATTTGGAAAACGTAGGTTTGAGAGAGCCCTGCCAAAATATGGAATGTAGTCTCATTAACTGGTAAAAGAACATAAAAGAAGGTACGCTGTATTAAATGTAAATGGATGGAGGAAAAAGGAAATGGGAATTCCCTAGCGGTCTAGTGGTTAGGATTCGGCTCTTTCACTGCCTTGATCTGAGTTCAGTCCCTGGTCAGGAAACCGAATCCACAGGCCGAGCTTAAAAAAAGGTTAAAACTAAACAATGCTGAATGGGTGCTTCTTCCATGTTCAGAAATTGTATGCTTAAATAAAACCTATTGTACTATTCCCCTCAAAAAGGTCTTGCAAAATAATCTGCTTTGCTCAGTCAATAATGCCACTAAATTTGCAACCTTAGTCACAAAATGTCTTCTATATACCCATGAGCATACTAGGTGCTATTCCCTTTTCAATAAGATTTATTCAAACATTTCCTAGACAATTTAGAAGAGCTGTGATACAGAGATTAAAGTGGTTTCTTCTAATAAATCCAAGATAGTGTATACCATGCTGTTGTGTTTTACTGATATTTTTAAACTGACTTTTTAAGTTAATTTGCACAAATTAAAACAAAAGATGAACTGACACTGTTCATTTTGCAATCAGAGGACTATAAGAAAAGCAGCCAATTATCATGGGAAAGATGAGTGACATAGAAAAGACAAAACCTCAGGCTTGCAACAGTGGAAAGCGAAGAAATTTATGTGCCTGAGGGTTGCAGGCCTGTTTTCAGGGTCTACCCCCCTCCTCAAAGCAAATAACTTGCCTAGAAGGATTCTGTGTCCCTACAATTGAGCACTCTCTTCTGGCACTGGAGAGGTAAACTTCCTTGCCTGCCAGCTCCCAAGGAAACGCAAAAAGGCCTGTTAGCCCTTGTGTTCTCACACACAGAACTTACAGTCAGCTGTCTCAGTGGGCAGGCCCAGAACACCAGGTCACTTTTATCAATCTTTCTTCCATATTACAAATACAAAAAATACAGTCACCAAACATTTGAGAAAAATCAAAAGCACAGAAAAGTGAAGCATTTCAATGCATTCTATTACAAACAGGTTCTCTTTCCAAAAATCTACAGATTTCAAGAGCGAGCAAGACAGTCCACATATAAAGAGGAGCCTGCTCTACTGCTGGAATTTAGTCAATAAATGCTGTGGGGAGGAAAAGTTAGTAACAAAAAAGTATAGTTAGTTAATAGGAAGATTTGGGAAATGAGTAGTGTGTGTTATCTCACCATACAGTGAAGAACAGACACTAAAACAGATGTAAGTAGTAGCCCAAGTGTAGTCTGAGTAATGACTAATCAATTGAACTAGTTTAGGGGAGGGAAAAAAAAAAAAAAAGGACTAGAGTAAGGCAAACATCTCACATGGGGTTAAAAAAAAAAAAAAAAACTCCTTAACCTTAGTAACTGAAAAATATGAAGTTAACTAAGAACTAAACACAGGAGTCATTCATCTGTTAACTGATTAGGTGTGACCAGAGAAGTAGACTTTCACATTTGCGCTGTATCTTGTTTTCCAGGTACAGGTTTTGAAATTTTTCTTTGAAGTACTATCAAGTTAAAATATCAACTAAGCACATTTAAGCATAAATACCACCTTTAATCCATCACTACTCAAACAGTCATATATAGTGAGAAAATGCCTTAAATTCAGAGCCTCCCTTCTCAAAGGGATTTAATTTTGAACCAGCAACCAACGGTAAGGTTCGTATTGAGACTTTTCATACAGATGTATAAAATTTTTTTAAGTATGGATTACTCTTAGTAACAACTGTTTTCATTATGTTAATGTATAGTTACTTAGCTTTCAAACTTTCCTCAAGTATGACTACTACTTTCCAAAGTACTCTACGTTAAGAACTTTATACAAACTTCATGGACTCAAAACTAGACTTGTAAGCAGAACAAGAATTCAATCTTACCCTACCTCATAAACATAAACATAGATGGGACTTGGTAGGCCAATACTTTTTTGTTCAGCAGTTTGGAATTAAACTGAAAACCAGCATAAAGAAAAACTGTTGGGCTAGGCTGTCTTCATAAACAGATATAAATCCCACAGCCAACTGCTCCCTTCAAGACCTTAAGGTCAAATAGACAATTTAAAATATGGTCTTCATGATCTTAATTTGCCTTAAAATTTAGTATTGCATGTTCATTAATTTTTAAAAGCTTTCCATGTTATAAGTGGCTCAAAATTTTCGATTCCTTTTTCAAGTCAACCAGCCACAATTAAGCCAAATCCAGCCTAATAAACTAAAATGAAAATTCATTTCCAAACTAAAAAATACTTTGAAAAGTATTTTTAAATGTCTGTCTAGCACCATTGGCAACCCACTCCGGTGTTCTTGCCTGGAGAATCCCAAAGACGGGGGAGCCTGACAGCCTGCCGTCTATGGGGTCGCACAGAGTCGGACACGACTGAAGCGACTTAGCAGCAGCAGCAGAACCATTAATTCAGATTTCCCTGCCTTGTAAGACTTCTGTTCTAGGAGGCAAAAGAAATCCCATACACTAAAGAACTAATTAATTAAACAAGTACTGGCAGTAACTTAAACAGACTGATCAAAAGACACTGAGTAGCAGAAAGGATAAGCTGCAGAATCCACTGCTGGGAGCTTAACTGCAGATGCTGTCTGTCCTAACACTAAATGGATCATCAGGAAACCAACAAAGATTTAAAGTGTAACTTTAGAATAAAAGTTTTTCACCATGTTTTAATTCTATTTATAAATGAATCGGAAGTTAGGCAGGGCTCAGAAAAGAAATTACACCTGTCAATGTTAAAGGAATCCTAGGAATTCAACTTCTGCAAATTCATGTGAATTTTTACTATTTCAAGAAGTTTGACCAAAACTATACTGTATATACACGTGCCTGTGGCTGCAGAGAATTGAAAAGTGTACTCCGTTAATTTCTGGATGACCTCTGACATACTGTTCATTTGTTTACTTCCAAGCTCATTCCAAATATCAAATATACTATGAAACAGTATATACGCTTTTCTAATTTCTCCTGATGTGTCAGATAGAGCAATTTTAGAGGCCTAACTCCTGACTCCTCCCAATTAAAAGCAACATGAATACCATTGACCGCATTTTTAACTATAGCTAAAAATAGATTTTAAACTATTCTCTTGAAAACAAACTCAGAGAATTTTTTAAACTCAAGACTTTAACAATTCTGTGTTCAAATGATACAGTACTGGCATTTTCTAATTCCCATTAGAAAAAAAATCAGGACAAGTTGAAAATGCAAAATTGTGATACAAATGGCACGACTAAATCAAATCTCATCTCATTTGAAATTATACAATAGAGCCACACCAGATGTTAGAACTCTTTTGATGTCATGGTGTGTGTCTACAGCTGGAAGATTGGATTTTGTAATGTGCAACTCTTTCCTACACATTTGTTACTATACTGTGAACACAACCCTAATCATGTTTTCTTAATCTGTGGTAATGGCTGGTCCACATCAAAACCTTTGGCCTTTGCCTTGTAGTAGCAGTAACTGGTTGTAGTTCATAAATGACTTTAAATGTCAATGCCCTTAGGTATCCCCAAAATAAGTTAGTATTTGGCATCACAGAATCCTTTCAGAACTAACGTCAAGAAATGACCATTCAAGAACATTACAGATAGTAACTTCAGATTAAAACTTGTTTTAAACCACTTTACAAAGAAAATCAGATATTAACTGAAGCTCATGGTAAATTATTCTAAAATAACCTTATCTTGATTCTATTTGCTTGTGTTAAAAAAATTTTAGGAAACTACACTTGAAGACACTAATTTCCAAAATGGTTTATTGGAACTTCTCCCCCATCCAAAAAGTCTGTCAGCAGTCTTGATTATCAACAAGAAAAAAAAGTACTAGTTTGGCATCTGCACAGGGAGTCAAATAGGCAATGTAAATGGTTTTCAAAATCCTCTAGTAGTGTTTAAGAATTTTTCAGGTATAAAACTTCCATGACTGTTCTGAAATGACAAAAACTTTTTTCAATCATCAGTATAAACTTTAGGAATCATAACACAATCTATTAAACTCTGTACCTAAAAGGATCTTCATGAAGTGACCAAAGCTATCACCCTCCCACCAAGAAATCCTAGGGCTGAGCCAAAATCGCCTGAATGTATTTACAAGTTCCCCATTCTTTGATAATGACTTGCTAATTTTGTTTAATGAAACAAATTTTAAGCTGAATTCACCTACCTAACCTCATTTGCGCAGTCACCTAAATGTACATTAAGCAAAATAGTTTGTTCACTCCCCTCTCCTGTATTACTTACTACTCAATTACTCATTTCCAAACCTTCAGAGAGTGATAAGAAAATGGAATGCTGAATGGTGGGGGCATGTTACCAGAAAAGCAGAACCAGATTACCATTAACTTCTTGAGTCCACTGGCATGTGTGTGACCAGAGTATTTTCATTAATTAAAATTAAGTGGAGACCGACACTATACATTTATCCTATACATCATCGCCCTATCATGTGCTTCAATTAGGGATCTTGGAGAATCTGTTTTGTTATTACCGTTGGCTAGTTACTTTGAATGTATGGATAATTAAAAGACGAAAAGACCTCTAAAGATTCCAAGTGTCTATTTAAGAAGCTGTTAAATGAAAAACGATGAAATGGAGGACACCCACAATAATTCTTGGACTCCTGGAGATCCTAAGACATGCTACAAAAATAGGTCTTTATTCTTAGGAAAATATAGTCAGAGCTAGCTTCCTTATGCTATACATAAAATCTTAACATCAGAGGCAGTACAGAGAGTACAGATAGTTTTTGAACTGATCTCCAAACAAGCACAAACCCACTACGTTGAAAAGAACAGGTAATTTTGAGGTTTTTGGCAAAAGACAGTACTTCACACATCTAATCCAAATCAAAGAGCCTGCAGACAGTTTTCAGTGAGATAAAAGGAATGAAATAAATATAAATTCTACAGATAAATAAATGTAAGAGAATTTAAATAAGCTAACAGAACTAATTTTTTTTTAAATAAAAATACTAGTCAGGTACAAGCTTTTGTTTCTCAATGCCAGACTTCTAGATGTTTATCAGACTACTGTTAATATCATTAAAAACCTAATCTTGGACCAGGGCATTAGTTTTAATACTATTTTGCATTCGTAAAAAAAGATTTTCTTTCAACTGAATGCTCCTGGCCCTGAAAAATATTTTAGGCATATTACTGAAGGCAGACTGTGGTACTAATAAAACTCGTATCTTACTTTTTTAAAAAGTGACAGACAAAAAAGTCCATCCACTAATTTGCCCACAGTTAAAAATGTCTTTGAACATTGGCTGATAATTAGCATCTTAAGAAAAGTAGTGGCATGCCCTATTGAGTGGTATGACTGAGTAATTAATACTACACTTTAAAACATCATCCCCACAAGTCTGTTCATTTTATGTACTGTTATTTCTTGATTCATTTTAAACCCACCATTGAATTCCTATGCTCAGATTAAAAATTTATGGTATACATCACTGGGGAAAAAATGACCATGGTGGGTATTCTTGAAAAGTTTTAGGAACCTGAGCAATCATTTACTCTAGGGGGGTAGCTCCCTCACCTAAATGAAGAAGTCCTACTCTGTAATTTCTCCCCTTAAATAGACTATATGTCATGCTCTGTTTGGTCTTTTTTCCTATGTTTCTCAACAGTGACTTTTGGCTTAGCAGTCAAAACAGCTGTCCTGAATGTGACAATTTTGCCCATCTAGCATATTCACCCTCATTAAATCTTTTCAAATAGATTCATACAAGTGAATACCCGAGGTCACCCCATCAATCCATTCCTGTGTATGCTATTCCTATTTTATAATGAAGAAAGTGTAAATCATTAAATCAGACTTGCAGTCATTGGTAGATTTCTCATGATGCTACAACAATGGCCGTCATGAGTGTGCAACCGCTTTTTGTGCTAAACCCCCCATTCATTTCTAACATCTGATTCTATCACAATGCTGGAAAACCTCCCACAAAATGCATGCTTGGGAGAATATATCTAACACAATTTTCTCACAAAGCAACTTTCTGAAAACTGATTAACTAAAGTGATGATCACTTTTGATTGCCAAGTAGTCTGCAGAAACAAAATCTTGCGTCTGCTTTGGTTAGGTAACTCAAGTTTTGTTTTGTTTTCAACAGTCAGAATGCTTTAAGGATACATTTTCACCCCAAGGAAGGGACTTGATTCTTGGATTTAAGACCCATTCCTTGACAATTATATACAAAATTTCTTTTAACTTGTCATCTATCCATTCTTTGAAGCTGTCAAAGCCAAGAACCCATAAACAAATCACAAATATCAATAACCTACATTAGTTAACATTCCCCTTTTTAACATGTTGACATTTTTACTAAAGGATTAGTTACTTTTGCATTTCCATTTCTCATATCCCATGACATTCCATAAAAATTGCATTATTGCTTTATAGGCCACACAACATTCAAAAGTATGTTTATATGCATTGCCTGTTTTCCTTGATCTGGTAAGAGTTTGATACTGATTTTACTACAGAAATTTAAGTTTGAAAATACCAGTTAGTATTTCTCCTCAGTACTTAATTGTTCACATCACTAATCACTACATGCATATTTAGCTCTGATTATATTGCTCAAAAACTGCACCCATTATCAGAACAGTGCAAATGATTATTTAATTTTAAAAGTAATTATAATGGCTTAAATTCAAAGTTAGTCAAATGAACACTGTCAAGTAATTTCACTTGAGTGTGTATATATTTAATCACCACTGTTTACATTACCCATCAATCCTTCACAAATTTTTTTAGTTTCAGTTTTTCCTCCCAAATCCCCAAACTAAAAATGCCAAATAGTCTTGGAAACCCACAGCTCCGTATTTTAATATTTTCTTAAGAACACATTTGTGAACTCACAAAAATGTTCATCTTTCAACTTTGACAATGCAGTTCTTACTTAAGTCAAACAAACCTGTTCTAAAATCCCAACAAATAATTCTGAGAATTAACTTAAACACCTTGACAGTGTCCCTTAAAAAGGGTATGACAGTAAAGTGCCAATAGGCATGGCAATGACCTCTTTGATGGGATCATTTAACTCCTTGGACCTGGGAAGTGCCAGCACCAAGGATTACACTGAGATTCAATTTTACTGAAGGCTACATTTAGTTTACCCACTTTCCACAACCTATTACTCATTTTATGTTAGAATGAAATGTAAATGTTTTGTGTAGCCCTCAAACTTACACTAAGATTTGAGAGATGTACTTTAAAAAAGCACGGGGTAATATATAAAATCAGTGGCAAAAAGTTTCATTAAGCACCAGGAACTAATTTTTGTCACCCCATACTCATTTTGTAAGTAATGTTTCAATAACCGGCAAGGCACATTTACATATATTCCAATGAATACTTATTGACAAATTTTAAATTACACTCTATGTCCCAGCTATCCCAGTAACTGACATACAACATACTAAAATGGTTTATTAAGATAACATAAAAAACCAATTAATGTGAAACATACAGGCTATTGGCAACCACTATCTAAAATTATGTAAGTACAAATAAACATACTGAAATGTGTGCATTTCTAAGTTTTTAAACCAGAATATTTCTACACTAACACACATTTATATTAATGACACATAAAAAAAATAAAAACTTTATTACAAAAATAAGTTACACTCGCCTCCAGCTTACAGTATAAAACAATTTTATTTGCAGGAATGCAAAATGATTGTTTGCCATGAGCATTTTGAACATATGACATGTCTAATTTTCTTGTTAAATTTGCATTTACTGGGGAAACTGGTGTGTATAAAACCTTAATTAAGCTCTGATCTTCGTCATGGTGCCTATTGGGTATGTGATATAACTGCAGTATCCCTTTGGGGAAGGGGAAAAGGGATTTCTTTATACCAAGTCCTAATTAAACTATAATTTCACTTTTGACTTTACGCTATCAATCTAGGACTTGGCAAAAAATTTTGAGGGTGATTCAATAGAGGATGCTTCACCACTGAACACTCACTGTCATCAAGGTGCTTTAGAAAATTAAAAACATAGCACAAATGATTGTACTCTATTCTACAAGTTATCATGACCTGCATAAGAAATGGAAAGCTGATTCACATTTTTGCAGTGATCAGCAGTAAGAAATGCACTAATGAAACATACCTTTTACCTAAAAAGCTAAACTACAGCCATATACTAATTTCTATGATTTATGAAAAAACTTCAAAATATCCAAATGTCAGGCTTTGCTGTACAACTGTCAGTTTTAGTCTGACTTTTTATAAAGGGACACTGCAGTATTTAGTACAAGTTCGGATGCACTTTTTTTGAACATCTGATGTCTTACAAAAGTAACATCTTGCTAAACTATTATACATCCAAATAACTACAATATCTGAAGAAGCAAGGCTGCTTTTTCAGCCACAAAATACGACAAAAGCAAGGCCTGTTATGATGTTCATGAGGAAGTCTTACAAGCCTCTGAAACTAAAGGCAACTAAGAATGTTACATTTGGTATATTTAAAATCTTACCCTCATATCATTTAACAAGCCTTGCTTTTATCTACAAAGATTTTCTATGTACAGTACAGACAGGGTATAGTTCAATCCTCTGCTACTGAGGTAGTTAACCAACCCTTTAAAAAAGGTTCTGAAAAGAACCACTATCTGGAATGCCTGACTAACCAGCTCTGATGATTACACCTGAAACTGCATATCTGAACACAATTCAAAAGTGATTACTATAAAAAAGATATAGACAATCATGATTAACCTTGGTGAGCAGAAATAAAAGTTAAGGATACCAACAATGGCATTCATCTATACCACTGCAATAAAATTTAAATGCACAAATTCAAGAGAATATTTCAGAAAACCAATGCTGGGATCCTTAATTTAAAAAAACAGGGGAAAAATCTACTTAAAGCAGATTTTTTAAAGAGAAGAACTTTATTCTTTATTAAGATACCATGCTAGAAGTTATGAAGAATTTCTGTTGGAACACATTTGGAAAATAGAGTAGCTTTAGTTTAATAACTTGCACTGCAGAGAAAATTGTTAAAGAAATTCATATCAAAGTCCAAGTATTAGTTCAATGTCCTGTATTTGATTCCATGATCTTCATAGGAAGGTCTTCTGCAATAGAATATGCTCCTATACAGCCGAGATATTTAAGGTTGCTTGATTTCCTTACCATTACTCCACTGCAAGCTTCTGGTGTAATCCCACATAGCAAGTCAGTCTTCATTGTAACAGGTCAGGACCGGCCTCGACCCCTTTTCCCTGCTAGCCAGGTAACAAAAGGAATCAGTTAGATAAATCATTTTAGATTAATAATGTGTACATACATAATGAAAACATTAAAAATAGATAAAAGCTTTAACATAGTAATTCTTAATATAAAGTCTAATAAAAAAGTTTCCTTTAATAACTATTAACTTTTCACTTGAGATTTCTGGTGTGCTTTTTGCCCTTTATTGGGGGGAAGTATGTAGAGTACTCAATTGAGGTTTAAAAACCTCATTTTCTTCACAAACTGATTTTATTAAAAAAAAAAAAAAGAGGAAAAAAAAAGCTAAAGTAAAAC